>NC_016472.1:0-10000000 GCF_000226095.1 Thermothelomyces thermophilus ATCC 42464 | reverse complement strand
TGGCACCACCTCACCAACGTCGTGTGGGTCGACCAGCCGGTCGGGACGGGGTTCTCGCAGGGCACCCCCACGGCAACCAATGAGGTGGATGTGGCCGAGCAATTCCTGGGCTTCTGGCAAAACTTTGTCGACACATTCGCCCTGCGGGGCTATCAGGTGTATGTCACGGGCTCGTCGTACGCGGGCATGTACGCGCCCTTCATCACGAGCGCCATGCTCGACTGGAACGGCACAGCAAACTTCAACGTCTCGGGCATGGCCATCTGGGCGGGCCTGTACTCCAAGATCCCGCTGACCATGGATATACCGGCTGCCAGGTACGTCGACAAGTGGAAGATGGCATTCCCGCTCAACGACACGTCCCGGGCCGGCATTAAGGCGATCGATCAGCGGTGCGGATTCACCGCGTACCTCGACGAGTTCCTGGTTTTTCCGGCCAAAGGACCACAGCCATCGACCCTCCCGGGCGAAGACCCCGCGACGGGTTTGGTTCGACCGGAGTGCGCCCTCTACGCCGGCGCGTGGTTAGCGGCACACGAGCTGAACCCGTGCTTTACTCTCTTCGACGTCACTTCTCGTTGCCCCATCCTGTTCGGTTAGTCCCGCACCTTCCATCCAGCCAGCCCCTTACTTAGTACGGGCGATGGAGCCGCGTCTCTGCTAACATACTATCCCGCCGGCCCGCAGACCCTCTGGGCCTCGCCAGCGGCAGATACATCCTCCCGGCGTCGTTCAACACCTCCTACTTCAACCTCCCTGCCGTCAAGGCCGCGCTCAACGCGCCCCGCAACAGCACATGGGCGTTTTGTCCGAAAGTCTTCTCCAACCCCGTCTTCGTTAACGGCGTCGACACCTCCCTGAGAGCCGGTCCCGGGAGCCAGCCAGCCATCCCGCGCGTCATCGACGGCACGCGCAACGTCATCCTCGGCCACGGGTCGCGCGACTTTCTCATTCTGCCCGACGCCACCCTGCTCACCATCCAGAACATGACGTGGCAGGGGCAGAGGGGATTCCGGACGCGCCCGCGGAGCCCGCTGTTCGTGCCGTACCACGACAACCGCGACCCGTTGACGGCGGCGGGCGCGGGCGTGGTCGGGACGAGCCACTCGGAGCGGGGGCTGACGTGGTTCGAGGCGGCGCTGGCGGGCCACCTGCTCGCGCAGGACCAGCCGGCCGTGGCGTTCCGCATGATCGAGGTGCTGCTGGGGCGCGTGGAGGGGTTTGCGAGCACGGCACCGTTCAGTGTGGATGTTGGCGGTGGTGAGTGCGGGCAGCCGGATCCGGGCGCCATAGGGTCGGGGACCGCTCATCTTGGCGGAGCGGTCGGGTAACAATGAGAATGAAAGAGACCATGTATGAAGGTGAATGTGGAGACGGGAAGGGTGTCGAGTGAGGCGCCGCTATCGTCGGCGGTGTGTCGTCAGGCGGGGGAGCGGGTTTCTCCGAGTGAGACCAGTTGGGGGCCCTTCTGCTTTCTCTTGTTCTTCCCCCCCCTCCTTTCCTTACGTGTATGTGAGGTATGTGCCCTTTATTATTCCTTTTGGGTGCTTCTCACGGATCGTTGTCCCCTGTACCAACCATTTTTAGTATTGTACGTCATAGCATTTCAGTACATATCGAAATGACTAAATAAAAGCCACTGCTGAAGAAACAAAGTTGTGACGAAGGAGAGTAATTTGACGTGTTGTTGTTAACAACTTTCAATTGACAACCACTTTCGCGAAAGATGCAGAGAGTGGATGGAGTAAGCTTCCCTGCACAACATCCTCTGCACCCCTGGCCCTTGCCCCTGCCGGCACTCGGCGCCGCAGGTCTTGGCCCCAGGTGCCGGGAACCTTGAGGGCATTGGCAACCCGGGTCTCGCTTGCCTCGGAAACCGTCCTCAAAACTCCGCTGCAGAAACCATCACAGGATGTTCCATTTTAAATTCCTCGCTTTGATTGCGCCCGGCAGCCGTGTGGGCCAATGCCCTCTGTCCTTTCCTTCCAATTGTCCCTAACATTCTTTTCTTGACACTGCAGTGTCAGTGTATTGTAGATCATTCCCTCGGACTCTCACCCTCGGTCTCTCAACCCCCCTCCCCCCCGGGACGGGATGCAGCCGTCGCTACCTTTCCTCCGGCACGCTGCCCGCCCCGCCATCCGTCATCTGGTGTTGCCTGCTCCGTTACCGACTGCATGCAGCCGCTTCCTCTCACCCTCTCTGACAGGCACTATTAGCCAACATTCTTTCTCGCTACAACAACCCCCTTCCTTCCGACGTCCGTCAGCCATCCGCACAATGGCCTCCGGCTGCGCGGCCTCGGCCTCACGAGGGAACGGCCTCGAGAAGCTCCCCAACTCGTCGATCCGCGTCTTGCGCACGGTCTCGGCCGTCCGCCGGTGGCGCCGCCCGCACCTCCTCGACCAGCGCTCCGTCGCCCTCGTCCCCACCATGGGCGCCCTGCACGAGGGCCACCTCTCGCTGATCCGCGCCGCCGCCCGCGAGAACCACCACGTCGTCGTCTCCCTGTACGTCAATCCGGCCCAGTTCGGCGTGCGCGAGGACCTGGCCAGCTACCCGGTCACCTGGGACGCCGACGCTGAAGCCCTGGTCCGGCTGGACCGCGAGCTCGCCGACGATGGTCACAACCTGGGCCGCATCAGTGCCGTCTTCGCTCCGACGACCGCCGAGATGTACCCCGGCGGGTTCCCCGGCCAGGAGGTGGACAGCAAAGGCAGCTTCGTCACCATCACGCCCGTGGGCGAGCTGCTCGAGGGCCGGTCGCGGCCGACCTTCTTCCGCGGCGTGGCCACCGTCTGCATGAAGCTGTTCAACATCGTGCAGCCGGAGCGCGTCTACTTTGGGCAGAAGGACGTGCAGCAAACCGTGGTCATCAAGAGGCTGGTGCGCGATTTCATGCTGCCCATCGAGGTCGTCGTGTGCCCGACCGCGAGAGCCGAGGAGGACGGGCTTGCGCTGAGTTCCAGGAATGTCTATCTGGGGCCAAGGAGAAGGGCGGTGGCGCCCGTGCTCTACAATGCCCTGAGGGCCGCCGAGGACGCCTATACGGGCGGTGCCAGGGACCGGGCGACGGTCCTCGGTGCGGCCGAGAGCCTTGCGGCGCGCGTACTGGCGGAACAGACGGCGCTGGGCCCAGAGAAGAGGGTGCGCTTCGAGGTCGACTACCTCTCCCTCGCCGACCCCGACACCATGGAGGAGCTGGAAGTCGTCGATCCCGCAAAGGGAGGCATTCTGAGCGGCGCGGTCAAGATGCTGCCCGTCGAGGCCCCTGGGGAGGGTGAAGATCTCGGCCATAGCGGGGGCCCGCCCGTCAGGTTGATCGACAACATCATCCTTCCGGGCATCGAGACAAAGTCCGACTGAGGCACATTAATTTAGCCATTATTATGGCATTGGTCCGGCATTGCTCTGCGCGCTCTTTTTTTAATATTTGTTTTTTTTATAATTTTTAGAGGGCATAGTTGCGAGCCCATGAAAGTCGTTAAATGAGAAGAGTAGTAGCCACGTGCTAACGGTTTGGATATAGAAAGGCTCCTACTTCTAGATAGATGTGTATATCCTAGGTGGAAACTTAAAGGGTACATGCATACTGCTTATTGTCGCGAAGTTTCCACTGGCGCTGGCGCTGGGTTCTGCGCTTGACTGGGCCAAGTTGGACTAGGATTGAAACAAAACGCCACTCAAGACAAGTGCCGCCCCGTGCTTCCACTTGAATCAACCGGATAGGTGATAGCCAACATGTTCTGACGCGCAAGATGGGCACAAGTTGAATGGGTTCCGAATCGGTCGACCCGCTGCACTCGGAAGCGGCAATTGCACGGACGCCGGACTGGCTCCGCATCTTCTCTCCACCCATGCCGCAAACTCTTAATTTGGACTCCATTCGCCCGCCTTCCAACAAGGTCCGCTGGCTCAATGGCAGAGCGTCTGACTACGACTCCCGTTCTGAAATATTCAGATCGGATCGGGTAATCAGGAGGTTCCAGGTTCGACCCCTGGGTGGATCGTTTTGCATCCCTCGCTCTCTTTCGCGAGCCCATCTTGCTTTTTGCATCTCTCTTAGCTCTCTTTCCTCTCTCTGCACGAGCAGGCATTGTGGTTTTGCCGACACCCCGACATAAGATGTTTGACAGCTGAGTGTTTCTATGGTGTCCGTACACCGCTCGGCGCCGGCATCTCCAACTATGCTCCTTGACTGCCCCGAACCTGTCCCCGTACAGAGATTCCTTCTGTAGCTGTGTCAAATCAACATTCAGATGCATCCCCTCGAGGTCTCTCGGTCGCTCTCAGGATCGAGGGTCTTCCGTTTATAGTTCATCCATAAGTTGCCCGTCCACCAAACCCGTAGCCGCCCATGGTCCAGGGCACGCCGTGACCACCACACGAAACCAGAGCGCGGATGCCCTCCTAGAAACATATCCGAAGGGCAAGCCGCATTAGAGCTTAATTTCCGTGCCTGGAGATCAAGGTCGCATCTGCCTTGAAGCAGCTGTAATCGCAAACCCGAGCCGGAATGTGGAAAGGTCTCCCACGAAGTCACATCTCGGTCTAGGTCGGATGTTTGCCTCGGAGACTCCGCGGCTGGTGTGCTGGCGGACTGTGTTGGGTATTAGCCGGCAACGGGGCAGTGCTGAGTCGAATACCTACCGACCGTTATTGAATGCCGGTAGATAGTTGCATCAGAGCACCATGCCCCTTTCTCGCCTTCGAAGACGCGACGGCACGGCCGCTCGACGAGTGACAACAAGGGCTTTCCTGATGGTAGCCCGCTTGCCCTCACAGTATCTTGGAGAAGTGCGACCGGAACCTTCTTGACGCGCGATCGGCAGACCGGAACTGGAACTGCTCCCCATGAACCTCGAAAACCATTTTCGATGTAGCCTCCATCTGTTTCCCACCCTCCGTGGCTCTCGAGTCCGGAACAGGCACCTCAAACCGAAAAACCGTGCCCTCCTTGGGCACCAGCTTGAGCTTGTTATCCTTGGTGACAATCTCAAACGCAAACTTGGAATCCTTGATCACGATGCCCTTGATCCCGACCCGACTCACGCACCCGCTCCGGACAACCTCGACGCCCGCCCCGTGGAAATCCGCGCTTGCCAGCTTGGCCGCGGCGCCCTCACCGCCCGAGTAGACCTCGTTCCCCAGGATCTCGCGCACGTATCCGAGCCAGAGCCGGTGCAGCGGCTCAAACAGGGCGTACTTTTGCCGCTCGCGGGGCACGTCGTAGAGGCCGAGCCTTCGGCGCTGCGTCGCGGAGAGGGGCTTCGGCTTGAGGGCCTTTTTGCGCTGCTGCTTCTTCTTCTCCCGCGCGCGGCGACGGGCGGCGCGCGCGTCCGACGGCGGCGGGGACGACGGGGTCAAGAACAGGGGCCGCTGCTGCACCTTCTCGGTGTAGATGCGGGTCGCTTCGTCGGGTTCGTGAGCGCGCGACAGTAAAACGGCGGCTATCGGCTGGTCTTTCTTGGCCTTCGGTTCCATGGTGGTGGGTGGTCCGAATTGCAGTCGTGACCGTGCAGCCAAGTTTGATTGCGCTCTGCGTAACGTAGGTATGGAGTGTATGTATGGACGTATGTATGTATGTATGTATGTACCACTGAGCTGCGTGAGTTAGCAGTCCTTGGACCTCTTTTTTTTTTTTTTTTTTTTTTTTTTTTTTTTTTTTTTGCCGATTGTGACGAAATGCTGAAGCTTGGCTGCATTTCCGAGTGCCCCGCACTGCACTAACGGTCCAGGGGCCTCGGCTCCGGGCCCCACTATCCCCATCGGACACCAGCACCTACGGATTACACTACAAGTACGGATTACAGTACTTGTAAGGCATGACCCCTGTCGCTACTCCCCTGGAGCGTCAACTGCTTTGTTGTGGGTGAAGCAGCCAACCTCGGCCACCAAAGGATACAACCGGCATTCGTACTTCGCCCTCGCTTCAACTCGAAATCCAGTCATGCGCAGGGCCAAGGCCCGTACATACAGCGGCGGCACCACCACCACCACCACTCCGATCAAGAACCCTCTCATCAAAGTAGCAACAAATCGATAAACGGTCAATTGGGCGTCGGGGAGGTTGGACAACTGGAACAAGCCGACATGGCCCCGGACGACCGCCATGACTCGGCGCCCGACTTGCGCATCCTGGGCGACCGCATCACCCTCCAGCCCAGCGGTTATGTCGAGCCGGCCCTCCCTGAGGATGGGAAGGAGGAGGCTCTCATGAAGAACATGGCCCGCTTCCGCTCCGAACCGTTACGGTAACTAAAGCCGTCATCACCCTATGCCGTCTCGATCCCAACCTCTTCCCTGACTGACGTGCCAGCTTCCTTCGTGAGGTGTCCCTCTATGTCTCCGGCACTGGCTGGCGTGCCTACGACCACGTCCTTGGCCAGCCCATCTTCTACTCGGGCTTCTCGGAGCACATTAAGAGCCAGATCATGTCGGCGACGCTGCTGCAGACCAAGATTGCCCAGCTGGCCGACATGCGAGTCGCCGTCGAGGAGAAACAGGGCTTGCTCAATCCGGACGACCGGGACTTCGTCGTGAAGAAGGCCCAGCGCCGCGCCGTTCTCGTTCAGGCCCTACAGGAGGTGGCCGAGAACCTGACGGACAAGATGATATGCAAGTTCGACAGCAAACCGTTCATCAGGGGCGCGTATTACCTGGTGACTCAGTTGCTGCTCAGGGCGTATCATCAGGGCATTCACGTGTCGAGCGAGGAGGTGCTGCGGCTGCGGAGGGTGGCCGAGGAGGCGGCGAGGAAGAAGCAAAGCATCATCTTCCTGCCGTGCCACAGGTCGCACGTCGACTACGTCTCGATGCAGCTGCTCTGCTACAGGCTGGGGTTGGCACTGCCCGTCGTGGTAGCTGGAGACAATCTCAACTTCCCCATCGTCGGGAGTTTCTTACAGCATGCCGGTAAGCCCCCGCTTCTTGGATTCTCCGTTCGTGCTGCTCGGAGGATGCTCATCGTTCCCCCAGGAGCCATGTACATCCGCAGGTCCTTCGGTGACGACCAACTCTACTCGACCTTGGTGCAGACCTACATCGACGTCTTGCTCCAAGGCGGTTACAACCTCGAGTGTTTCATCGAAGGGGGTCGCTCACGGACGGGCAAGCTGCTGCCCCCGAAGTTTGGCATTCTCAACTTTGTCCTCGACAGCCTCTTGTCAGGCCGCGTCGAGGACGCCATCATCTGCCCCGTCAGTACCCAGTACGACAAGGTCATCGAGACCGAAGGCTACGTTACCGAACTGCTGGGCGTGCCAAAGAAGAAGGAAAACCTGGCCGACTTCCTCACGGGCGGGTCTAGCGTGCTTTCCCTTCGGCTGGGGAGAGTCGACGTGCGGTTTCACGAGCCCTGGAGTCTGCGTGGTTTCATCAACGAGCAGCTTCTGAGAATTTACAAGATGCCGCCGCCCATCAACATTGACTGGAGGGACACCAAGAACCAGGCGCGTCGTCAGAAACTCCTACGAACTCTTGGCTACAAGGTGCTCGCTGACATCAACGCCGTGTCGGTGGTGATGCCCACGGCCCTGATCGGGACGGTCCTACTAACTCTGCGTGGTCGCGGCGTCGGAAGGACCGAGCTCATCCGGCGTGTCGAGTGGTTGACAGACAGGATACGAGCCAAGGGCGGGCGTGTTGCCCACTTTGGCAATGCGCCGCTCCCCGATGTCATCGAGCGTGGTCTAGACGTGCTCGGCAAGGACCTGGTGGGCGTTGTCGAGGGCCTCGCAGAGCCGACGTACTACGCCGTTGACCGCTTCCAGCTGTCCTTCTATCGCAACATGACCATTCACCTCTTCATCTCGGAAGCCCTGGTGGCCGCGGCGCTCTACACAAGGGTGAAGCGGGGTGGCGGGCCCCCGATTCAGGACATCCCTTACCAGGACCTACACGACCAAGTCCTGTTTCTCTCATCGCTCTTCCGCGGCGAGTTCATCTACTCGGGCGAGGGCCTCGCCACCAATCTGGAGAGGACCCTTCTCGGGCTCGAAGCAGACAATGTCATCCACATCGAGCGGGACGAAGAAGGAAACATCACCAAGGTCGGCCTCTCCGACGCCGAACGAGCTGCCGGGCGAGAGAATTACGACTTTTACTGCTTCTTGATCTGGCCTTTCATCGAGGCCAGCTGGCTGGCCGCCGTCTCTCTCATGGGTCTGACGCCGCCGGTTGGAACAAAAGATGATATTTGGGTACAGGTATCCAAGGCGCAAGAGAGCGCGCAGCTGGTACGCTCCCCTCACTTCCAAGACCCTCCCCCCCCTCCCCCCAAAAAAAAGGAGATCTGAATCTCTAACATACCTTTTTTTGTGTGTGTGTGCATGTAGCTCGGGAAAACCCTGTATCACCAAGGCGATCTCTCCTACTTCGAGGCGGTCAACAAAGAGACGCTCAAGAACTCGTACCAGCGCTTTGAAGAGGAAGGTATCATACAAGTCGTCAAGTCCAAGGACACGCGTATCCCGCCGCGGCTGCGCGTCGCGCCCGAGTGGCGGCCGGGGAGGGACGAGAAGACGGGCCAGCTGCTGGCGTCGGGCCGGCTGTGGGACTTCACCGAGAAGATCGCCTCGAGCCGGCGCGAGGGCAAGAATCGGCGGGACGGGGCGACGGTCAGCACACGCGTGGTGGGGCTCACAGATGCGCTGGGGCGGAAGCTGTTTGAGGAAGCCATCAGCGGGGAGGAGGGCAAGGGCAAAGGAAAAGCGGCTGCGCCAGCGAGGCTGAGCAGGGAGGACGAGAGGAGCCTGAGCCGGAGTGTCATGGAGCAGAAGAGGCGGAGGAGGTTAGAGGGGAGGGCACATCTGTAGAGTCTCTTATTTTGTTTGCGACGCGGGTGGGCGAGGCTTTGTCGGATATCTGGCCGTAGCGACTGGAAGGAGTTGCGGGGCTGGTGAGAATACCATACCTTTTTTTTTTTTTTGGGGGGGGGGGGGGGGAGGGGGGGGAAGAATATCGTTTTGCATGTTGTTGTACACTAGTACGTTGTATATGAGGGCCCGGCACTAAACTTTGTTTGGGGCCTAGGTCTTGCGATGCCCTACGTGGTATACTGCCCGGTGGCACGCCTCCGTTGTCTATCTGTCTGCCCGAAGAAGCATCAAGGGGGGCAGAGAAATCCATAGCCCGGCGCATTTATTGTTCAATGTCTTTGCGTCGTCTAGAACACGTCCCACAGACTAACCTTCCCGTCTTTGCTCCCGGCAGCCAGCCAATGGGCCCTCCTCGCCTGCTGAACTCGTCTATCCCGCACCGTCACGTCGACGAGCTTCGGCACCACCGCCACTTCCTTTCCCTCATCTGTCCCGCCCTCATGCTCGTCGTCGTCCGGCTCTCTTCCCTCGAGCAGCAGCCGTTTCCGGGGTCCCCCGCCCTCGCCGCCACCTTCTTCCTGTCGCGTCGGCGTCTCGCTCTCCTCCTCCTCCTCCTTCCCCTTCCCCTTCCCCTTCCCCTCCCTTTCCCCCTCCCCCTCCCCAACCTGCGCGGCCGGATTATCGAGCGACGCGAAGGCGGTAGCGTAGCAGCCGGCGGCGTGCCACTTCAAGACGGCCACCTCGGCGAGCGTCTTGGCCGAGTACACGCGCACCCGGGCGTCCCAGCCGGCGGTGGCGAAGACGCGGCCGTCGGAGCGGATCCGGAGGGACTGCTGGCCCGCGTGCCTCGTGTTGACCGTCTTGATCGGCTGCTGGGCCGGCAGCTCGCCGGGCCGGTGGACCGTGGTGGTGTGTATCGGCTGGTGGGAGGAGGAGGAGGAAGAGGAAGGCGGCCCCGCGCCGGACAGGGCCGCCGTGAGGAGCGACTTGCTTGGGTTCCCTCTTTGCGCGGTAGTGGAGGGCCCGGAGGCGGGATCGGGGCGGTTGTCGCTGGTTGGCGGCGGCGGAGTCCCGGGAGCGGGGTCTGGCTGGGGTGAGGAGAGCTGCTGGGTGGCCGGTTGGGGTGATGAAGGGAGGGGGTGCTTGGCGATGATGGCGTCGGCGCTGGATGTGAGGAAGAAGTCCCTGCCGGGAGACACGTCGAGGGACAGGACTGGCTGGGAATGGCAGCTCGCCTGGTACCTGACGGACCAGTCGCCGTGGTGGGTGAGCTGGGCCACCATCGCCTTGCCGTTTTCGTAGCCGGCCACAAGAGTCAGGTCGTGCCCGCGGTAGAATATCGCCAGGGCCATGACCATGCCGTTCTTGTCGCCCAGCTTGACCGTGTGCCGCCGTACTTGCGAGGGCAGGTGAAAGATATCAATCTGGGACCGCGGGCATGGGTCAGCCGCAGCTTCGGAACAAGGATGGATGTGTGTGTGTGTGTGTGTGTGTGTGTGTGTGTGTGTGTGTGTTGGGTTGGGTTGGGGTAAAGATAACTCACGGCCTCGGACGCCAGCGTGTTCGGCACTGCAACGAAGATCTCTGATGATGATGAACCACTCGGACTCGCACCCGGTCCCGGGGAGGCGGGGCAATGGGCAAACGAGCAGAAATTCATGGTGTTCACCTCGAGCATGTGCAGGATCCATGGCTGGGGTCGGGGCTCTGGTGTCGTGTCCAAGGGCAACTTGGTGCTCAGCCGGCTCTCTTCTTCTGCGGAAAACTTCCAGACTATGAGTTTGTTGTCGCGCCCGTGGCTACCAGTGGGAAGAATGAGTCTCAGCCTCTGGTCTCTCTCGTTCGCTTGCGGGACCTACAGGCGCCGATATCGACCTACGTGATCAGCCGGTCTTCCCCCCAGCCGGCGATGCCTAATATGGCGTTCCTGTGGGCCTGCCATACCGCGCGGGGCCGCATAATTGTGAGATCCCAAGCGACGACGAAGCCATCTGCATCGCCTGTTACGAGGCGGTCGTTGGAGCGCACGAAGGCGGCCACATGCACCTGCGCCTTGTGTCCGCGCAGAATCGACTCGGGCTGCGCTGGCCGCCCATCGGTCGCCATTTTTTGTTGTTGTTGATTTTATTTTGATATATTTTTTATTTCCTTTTTCTCTTCTCTTGGACACAATGACTGGTCAGGACATGTTGGCCCCGGAGGCAGTTGAAGCAGTGGGCGTTGGTGATTCAATTGCTTCGTATCGATAGAGGTTACGTGAAACAATTTCAATGCCTGGGAAGCAGAAGCGAGGCCAGAAAATACAGAGATGCCGAAACGAGTAGGTACCGTACTGTAAGGTACTGTACCTATTGTGGTGCCTCACAGAATTCTCCGGAGTGCAACAGTAGTTATATGAATAGCAGGGGCCACCTGGGGGCCCCGTTTCGTAGGGTTATTAGCAAGGTACCTTCAACACCGCTCCCTTTACACAGTACGCTCTTCTTGTATGAACGTATTGTATGGGGTTGTCGCTAAGCCAATTGACATTTGGATTGTGATTCGTGAGGAAGGTGGAGCAGAGGCGAACAGAAGTTCTCCATACTCTTCTCGGAGGGGCTCAGAAGCAGAGAAGGTAGAGACTATAATTAGGAAAAGAGAAACGAAACGAAACAAAACAAAATCCAAACAAAGCTTGATACCGTATAACTAGACTACATAGAGAATGTGACGTATGCTTCTCCGTACTGGTAACATGTTTACGCAGCACTGCGCGCACCAACCCCGTTCCGTTTCAACGGCCCTTGTAGCGCTGCGACACTGCTGCTTCATCCCGCGAATCAAGCTGCAATTCTCCTCCTGACCCGCTCGTGCCCAGACCACGCAGGACGGATGGATGATACCTCCTGCCGCTCCGCGTGGGCGAACTGGTACCACCGCGTCCCGAACCACGAGTTTCGCCATCCGCATCTCGACGCGCCGGGTCGCAACCCGGATTGGATCACGCAAGGCCGTCATCCCTACCTAGTACCCGGGCCCAGGCGTGTGTGTTGTGTGTGTGTCGACGTGGGGAAGCTGGGGTGTTCTTGATCGCGGAATGTTCGGCCGTTGTTTCGACCAATTGCCTGAAACACTCGCGGCTCGCACAGCGTTTCCCAAATCCCCATCCCCCAAAAGGGGGGGCCGCCTGTTAGACTCTGGATTCGGTGTCACTTTTAGGGGGGTCGAGACACCGCTGAACAGAGACATTGGGCGCTGGCTAGAACCCATGGAAAGCAGCCGTACCATTTTGGGCCTCGGACCCATGGGACGGCTTCGTCCGACTTGAACCTGCGCGCCCCTGTCGATTGTTCGTCGTTGCGGGCTTCGATTTTGGGCTGCGCTTGACCAAGTTGTCTCTTGGTCTGTTTCTTGGTGTTGTCGAGAGTTGGCAGGTCCCTCTCTCTCTCTCTCTCGTCTGGGCGTCAGAGGGGGGCACCACGGCAACATGAACTCTGCCCGCCGGCCTCGGCCGCGCTCCCGTCAACCGCCAAACGGTCTGCGTGCCCAGACACAGCCGCCGTTTGTACGTGTTAGAGATGGAAGCCAGGAATACACGACACCCAGCGGTGACCTCACCACCGGCGCCCAGCATCATCAACTGTTTCCAGTCAGGAGTCACGAGACGCCGGCAGGCTTCTTTGCTGACAGGAGCCGGTTCTTGGTTCCAGACTTCCAGACTACGCCCCCGCCAGCCGTTCATGGAGCTACGAGGGCGGCCGCCGACGACAGCAGTGTCGGCCGAGGAGGAGGCAGAGGGAAGGTGGCCGCTTCGGCGATCCCCGCGGCGGCCAAGTCGAAGCGGGTGCGGACGGGATGCTTGACCTGCCGGGAACGCCATCTCAAGTGCGACGAAGGCGTTCCGGATTGTTACAATTGCCGCAAGAGCAGCCGCGAATGCAGACGCGGTATACGACTAAACTGGATCGAGATGAGGAAGTGGGATCCGCCATGCCTGCCCCAGACGGCAGAATGGTCAGGTTGGTCACCTACGACTCTCTCTTTACTCTTTCTTTTCTTTTCACCTGTCATGGTCGGTGCCGGACGGACGTGCTGACACCGAGATTCGCTAGTCCAAATCCTGGACGAGTCGCGTTCCATTGCCTCAGAGTATAAGGGGGGCCTTGAACTTTATCCCAAGGTCGCCGAAACGCCCCCGGAGTCTGACCTAGACGCACCCAGCCGCCATGCCCAGCTCTCCGATTCCCAATCGACACGCGGGATTTCTCCCGGGAACCACAGCATCGCAGCTAGCTCGAGTATTCAAGATCAGTACCATCCTAATCACGTCGGCCAGCCTCCTCCTCCTCCTCCTCCTCCTCCTCCACACGAGCAACCGGATCAACTCCCCCCAGTCCGGCAGCCAGACTTTGACCATTCGCCCAACCATGGGAATCCCCATGGCTTGAACATCACCCTCCAGATTCCCTCCCAACCGATTGGATCCGCGCCGCATGGCTTTCGAGCCGGTGGGCGAGGCGAACAAGACCGGCACTCTGGCATCCAGACCGGGCTCATGACGCCGTCAAGCGAGAACACGACGGACGAGCGGGACTACTTGAGCGCAGACGAAGAGATCCATCTCATGCAGGTCTTCATCGACGAGGTGGCCATCTGGATGGACGCCCTGGACAAGGACAAGCACTTCGCCAACGTCGTGCCATACCTGGCGCTCAGACTACCCATGCTGCTAAACGCCTTGCTGGCCTGTGGTGCCAAACACCTGGCCCTAATAGGGCGGCACGACGGGGACAAGGCCGACTACTACTACAACATGGCCTCCACTCAGCTGTCGCGCAGCCAGCAAGAGCGCGATCGCGACCCCGCCGACTGCGCCCTCACCGCCGTCGCCCTGGACGCCTACCACCTCATGAGCGACTCGCCCACCCAGCGCATGGGTCGCATCGCCTCTACCCGCGCCCTCATCCGCGCGTGCGGTTGGGACGCCACCTCGACCGGCCTGGCCGCCGCCTGTTTCTGGGTCAACGTCGGCATGGAGGTGCTCAGCTGCATCGCCTTTGGCTGGCCGACCGCGTGGGACCCGGACCAGTGGGGGCTCGACTTGAGTTTTGCGACTCTGGAGGGCGCCAGCCGGAGCAGCGGCGGTCGCAGCCTGGCCGAGAGCGACGACGTGTCATGGCCCGCGCGACCGCCGGCCGAGAGCCACCACCCTGCCGCCGACGACAGCGCCGACAGCGCCGACAGCGCCGACCTCGGCCGGGAGGAGCTGTGGGTGCAACGCATCTTTTACATCATGGCCAAGGTCTCAAACTTCCGCGCCAACACGCCGCAGTTCCAGGAGCCCTCGCCGCACGACGAGCAGGTCCGCCTGCAGAACCGCTTCGCCGAGTGGAGGCGCCTGCAGAACATGTGCAACGCCTGGAACCTCGGCTGCCCCCGCTCCATGCGCCCGTACGGGTACTCGCCCGGACCGTCGCCCAAGTCTCTCTTTCCCAATGTATGGTGCGTCAAACGACCGACCCACTGATCTGGTTTCCCCCTCTTTTTTTCTTTTTTTCTTTTTTTCTTTTTTTCTTTTTTTCTTTTTTTCTTTTTTCCTTTTTTTCTTTTTTTCTTTTTTTCTTTTTTTTTTCTTTTTTTCTTTTTTTCTTTTTTTCTTTTTTTCTTTTTTTCTTTTTTTCTTTTTTTCTTTTTTTCTTTTTTCCCCTTCTCTTCCCTTCTTACCCCCCGGCACACCCATCACCATCGTTTACCAGTAACTGACGCGCACATAACAAACAACAGGCTGATCAAGTCCTCGGCCAAGCTCGCCCGCCTCTTCTACCACACGGCCATGTGCCTGCTCGCGCAGGTCAACCCGCTCGACCCGCGCGACAGCCGCGAGAACCGGGCGTCGCAGCTGCACCACGCGCACCACGTGTGCGGCATCGTCGCCCACACCCGCGACCGCGGCGTCGTGTCCGTCGCCATCCGCAGCCTGGCCGTCGTCAGCGCCGCCCTGGTCGACCGCCGCGAGCGGGACGAGGTCGTCGCCGTGCTGGAGCGCATCCAGCACGAGACCGGCTGGAAGCTCGGGAGGGTCATCCAGAGCCTGCGGAGCACCTGGGGCTGGGAAGCCGGCGGTCCGGCTTCTTCGGGCCCCGGGCCGGCGGGGCCGGCGGGGGCGGCGGCGCGCGGGATGGGGCTTCTGGCGCCGCCACTGCCTTCCGGCGTCGGATTGTCAAGGTTGGGCGGGCGGTGATAGTATGTGCACCGGTACCGAATATGAGGCCCTCTCGAGAAAGAACGGATTTCGGGCCCTGAAATCGAGGACTACGTCCAGCTACCGTGCCTGTTTTTTTTCTTTCTTTCCTTTTTTTGTTACCAGCGATCTAAACAGCTTGGCGTTTGGCTTTGGCGGAGGTTCATAGCGGAAGGGTTGTCGCATATACCCCTAGAGCGTGAATTAGGCTAGGTCAGTGCTCGGTAGAGTATGTACATATATCTCTTATGGCATGTCTATAATTTATGCTTCCTCCAATATGTTTGATTCACGCTTCTCTGGCGGGCTGGGTATGTGTGCCATCGTTTGATTGATCCCCTTGTTCTATCTCGTGTGCCGTACAGTACGCGTGTGTGTGGAACAGATGATAATATTTCGTCTATACTTCTCTACAAGGTCGCGCATATCTTACACTTGCTTGGCTCTATGCTTGTAAATGTAGAAGGGAAAAAAAAAATGTCCATATCGTCAGCACCGTCTGGTTGGTCCACTTCATGTCACGGCCGCAACGTAGATTCTTCTACGCTCTTCATCGTGCCTGAGAACACACCCAGCAATCTCCTCCGGGCCAATTCGTCGCCTTCTACGCTCACGCAGTCCCCACGACCTGCATGACCTCGCCCTCCGCCACCTGAGCACCCTCAAGCATGCACTCCTCCTTCTCCACCTCGGGGGGCGGCACGACGATGCCGTACTTCTCGTACGGGAACCCGACGAGCGAGGGCAGGTACTCGGCCCAGCCGTCGTCGATCTCGCCGAGCTGGTGCGGGTCCACGTCGCCCGCCTCGCCCGTGCGGCCGGCCAGGACCTCGGCCTCGCGCCCGGCGTACTCCTCCTTGAGCTTCGGGTGCGGCACCCACACGACGCGCATGCCCGCGCGCCGGCCCGCCTCGACCCCGGGCACGCTGTCCTCGAAGACGAGGCACTCCTCGGGCCTGATCGGCCGCTCCCCCGGCGGCAGGGACTCGTTGATGGTCCGGAGGGCCACCAGGAAGATGTCCGGCAGGGGCTTTCCCCGGCCGGGCGGGATGCGCGGGTCGTCGCCGAGGACGCGGCGGGCGGTCGGGAAGACGGAGAAGAGCTCCTGCAGGTGGTCCGTCTTGAGGCGGAAGTTGGACTCGTGCGACGACGTCGCCAGGGCGATGTGCACCCGGTGAGGCGTGGTGCTGGGGGCGGTGGCGGCGGAGCCGTCGGCGGAGGAGGAGGAGGAGGTGGTCGCCTCCTTATTCTTCTTGAGGTCCCAGTAGCGAGTGCGGCCGAGGCTGGAGAGGAGCTCGGGCACGCCCGGCAGGGGCTGGGTCGTAGGGAAGTGCTTCATCTGCAGGGCGAGAAGCTCCTCGAGGTACTCCTCCTGGCTGATGGGCAGCTGGGCCCATTCGCGGAAGAGCTTGGTGGCGGCGGGGCCCGGGCGGCCTTGGAGCTTGGCCTTGATGCTCCATGGCAGTTTGGGGCGCTGGTACTTCTCCAGGACCAGGTTGATGCAGAGCGTGTAGAGATCTTCGGTGTCCAGGAGGAGGCCGTCCATGTCGAAGAGACAGGCCCGGACCGGCGGGAAACTGGAAATCGGTCGTTAGCCGCCTCATACGTCGGTCATTGGCTCAGGGACATGGGACTCACTCGGTTCTGGGAGCCATTTTCTGCCTGTGGGAAATCGGCGCAAGGAAATTTGAGGAGTTGAGTTGTTGCGCAGAGTACTGATAGAAAACCGGATCAAGTGTGGTTTCCCCAGATTTTTTTCCGGCGCCAGCTTTTGCGCAGGCTACAGATCGATGTTCTGTTGTTTTCAGATCCACGATTGTTGACTCACCCCGCCTCCTTATTGTTATTCAACAGAGATCGCGGGGTCGGTCGAAGAGGGGAACTAAATTAATCTGTACCTGTATGTACACTACGGTATTGTATGTACTGGAAAACAGCGAAAGGAACAATGGAAGCCCATGCACAGTGGAGCAATCACGGTGCTAGTTTTCTCATGAATGCAAGCCCTAAAAGTGTGCTGTACTCGCGCCAAGCACGAACTTTACTTGCTAGTCTCGCCGGTATGGGTTAGTGTGAGTAGGCAGTGAAACTCGAAGATAGCCCGGAGCTCTCCCTAGTCGTTTGCTTTCATTCTCGAAGTGACCCGTATACGTCCGTAGAGAATTCCGTATGGATTACATGTAAGGATGTATTAGTAGTTGTTCAGGGTGAAAAAGACAGGGAGAGGGGCAGCACCGATTATCAAGTCGATTTCTTCTGTACGGAGTACCTATTGGGAATTGATAGCTGAGACTCGCCTGAGACTTGCAGATAAATAAAGATAGGGAAGGAACCAATCATGCTCCCATTCTCTCAAAATATGATCCCTCGGCGCCGACTTTTCGCGTCTCAAGCCTGTCCAGGTACGTTTCGTAGGTAAGGTACCTACTCCGTACAAGGGTTCCATATAAGAAAAGTTGCTCATGGTTGTTGATTTTGAGTCTGTTTCCTCCCTTGCCCACTGAGATGTAAGTGCATAGCGCCGAGAACTTGATCTACCTAGGTAGGGTAGGTACTATGTGAGTAGCTATGCTGATTTCAACGAATTACATACTGCGTAGGTTCGTACGCTGCTCGAGTATGGAGTGCGAATTTCACGGTTGCATGCCCCTCCATTTCAGGAACGATAGGTATTTCCGGTAAGTCTAACCCCTGTCACTGTGAATCCCCTTGACTGGATCCACTGCGCCCTCCGCCTCTAATAACCGCTGCGGTGTTGCGCATCGGCGTTAGCCTGCTTGGAAAAGCACGGATTGCAAATGGTCCCGCCGGACAGAGAGGCCGGCACAATGAGCAAAGACAAGGTACAGGTCGAACCAGAGTCGGCGGTCGACTATGAAAACCTCGAGCCGGAGAGGTTCGATCCCGAGGAGGAAGCAGCAAGTAACCGAGCGCCAACTCTGTGGGCAAACTGACACTAACACGCCTGTTTTTACACAGTCCTTGATCGCCGAGTCGAATTCGCACAAAGCCGAAGCAAATGCTCTCTTCACGTCCGGCAAATACGAGACTGCGATCAACAAGTATGATGAGGCCGTTGCCGTCTGCCCCAACTACTTAGACTACGAGTTGGCCGTGCTCCGGTCCAACATTGCCGCCTGCCACCTGAAGCTAGAAGAATGGAAGGAAGCCATCAGCAACGCCACCACTGCTTTGGATGGACTTGATCGGCTAGAGAGGCAAGAGAAGGAGAAAGAGGAGCAGGAGAAGCAGGAGAAGCAGGGGCAGAGTATCACCGCCGCAGGCAGCTCCACGGGCGGCGAGCCGGCCGACGCTGAAGCCGAGATCATCAGCGCCGGCGCCGCCAAAGCCGGCCCCGCACTCTCCGCTGACCCCGCCGACGATTCGGTGGAGGCTGCTCGCCGGAAACGCCGTGACGACATTGCGAGGATACGCGCCAAGGCCTTGATGCGACGGGCGCGCGCTAGGAGCGAGTTGGGCGGCTGGTCGAACCTGGAAGGCGCTATCGAAGACTACAAACGTCTGGCTGGCATGTCAAACCTGACGGCGACCGATAGGAAGATTGTCAATGCCCAGCTTCGAGCGCTGCCCCCCCTCGCCAAGGCGGCGCAGGAGAAGGAGACGGCTGAAATGTGGGCGAAGCTCAAAGACCTGGGCAATGGGTTACTCAAGCCGTTCGGGTTGAGTACGGACAACTTCCAGATGGTCAAGGACGAGAAAACAGGCGGGTACAGCGTGAACTTCAGGAGCACCGGGGGGAAATAGAAAGGATATGGCATTGCCGTCACGAACCTGTTCAGATGGCGAGCTCTGATTCGGACTTACTCAGAAATTACCGACATAACACACTCACCTGCCATTATTTCGGCGCCCACCGAATCCTGAATTTGACTTCTTCGAGTTGAAGAGTACCCCGATGGTTGGACGCAGCTCATAACGGCTGATCCCAACCAACAACCTATCAAGGCCTGGACATTTCAACAAGGCTTGAACGGACGGAGACGATGTTCAACAGAAGCCCACCACACACATCCCCGACGCAAGTTGTTTGTATCTACCTGGCCTGTTGGCGAACACTACGGAGCAGTGCGTGCCAGAGAAATCCGTTCATGAGAGGCGAGCGGCTTTGCTGAGGATATATGACCATGCAGAGTTGCCGTGAACGAGACGAGATGGACTTGTGAACTTCTCGACACGCCGAGTTCCTGCGAGGACCGGGTTATTACTGTGCATATCCTGCACCGTAGTGTGTGTTCCTGACACGCCTAATAAATACTACGGACTACAACGAAAGCATCCGCATCCGGAGAGGTAGGCATCCGTATGTTGGGACAACGTACCAGAGTATCGGTATTTCGCACTGTTACGCCAAACGCTCGACATCAGCAGGCTTTGGCGCGACGAAGTACTAGTAGGTTAGTGGGTCGGCTCTGAGGGGACCCGACAGTGAGACCCTGGCATCCGATAAAGCCGCTTATCAAGCAGCGCGGGGCAACCAGCAACTAAAATTTCCTGGGAGGCAGAAAGTTGCCCCGCTGGCTCAGACGAGCATTGCATTCTGCCATCAAGCTGCCCGTCTTCCCGCTTCTTCCGAGATTATCAACAGCTCAACGGCTCGACGTCCTTTTCTTCTTCGTTGGAACTCTCTATACCCTCGAACCGAACACCATAAGCAAGGGAGAGCAGGCAGAGAACAGAAGCACCATCATGGACATCGATACCGACATGGGCATGGTGTCCATGCAACAAATGGGCACTGCCCGAACAGGCGCAACGTGAGTTGCTTTTGTCGAGATATTCCCCAGAATATGTTTTGGTCCTGACATAATGACAGAATCCTTTGCTGTAACTGCGGCGCTCCCATTGACGGCACAGCGTCTGCAGGTGCTCTGTGCTACGATTGCATCAAATCCACCGTCGACATCTCACAAGGCATACAACGCGAGGCCACGCTACACGTCTGCCGAGATTGCGACCGATGGCTGATGCCCCCTAACAGCTGGGTAGCGGCCGCCCCAGAATCCAGAGAGTTGCTATCAATTTGCCTTAAACGGTTACGGAACCTGGGCAAGGTCCGCATTGTCGACGCCCGCTTCGTCTGGACAGAACCTCACTCGCGCCGCATCAAAGTCAAGATTACGGTCCAAGATGCGGTTGCCGATGGGGTCATGATGCAGCAAAGCTTCGAGGTGGTCTACATTGTGGCAAACCAACAGTGCCGCGAGTGCGCAAAGTCGTACACGGCAAACGTGTGGCGCGCCGCCGTGCAGGTCCGCCAGAAGGTGTCCCACAAGAGGACGTTTCTCCTGTTGGAACAGTTGATCCTCAAGCACCAGGCGCACAAGGACACAATAAACATTAAAGAGGAGAAGGACGGTATCGACTTCTACTTCGCCCAACGGAACCAGGCGGAAGCCTTCGTTCATTTCCTCAAATCGGTGGTTCCAGTTCACATTAAGGAATCGAGGCATCTCATCTCAGCCGACACTCATACCGGCAACAAATCCTACAAGTTCAACTTCTCGGCCGAGCTCGTCCCGGTCTGCAGAGACGACCTCGTGGCGTTGCCTTTGAAACTCGCGAAGTCGCTCGGCAATATCGCCCCGCTTGTGCTGTGCTACAGGATAGGCACATCTGTCAATCTTCTCGACCCGAACACACTTCAGACCGCCGAACTCAGTTCCGATGCCTACTGGCGCGCACCTTTTCAGCCGCTCGCTGGTGCCACTGAAATGGTTGAGTTCATCGTCATGGACATTGAGCCGACAGGCCAGCGCAAGGGCAAGTGGGTGCTGGGTGAGGCTACAGTAGCCCGCGCCTCGGACCTCGGCGTCAACGACAACACCTACTTTGCCCGGACACACCTCGGTAGCTTGCTTAAGCCAGGTGACTCGGTCATGGGGTACATGCTCACTGGAACCAACTTTAACTCGGAGGCGCTTGACGCCATTGAGAACTCACGCGCGTACGGGTCGACGATCCCGGACGTGGTGCTCGTCAAGAAGCACTACCCCAACCGCCGCAAGAACAGGCGCCGCAACTGGAAGCTCAAGCGCATGGCCAAGGACGAGGGCGATCTGCTGCCCAAGGCGGCCGACCAGGCCCGTCTTGAGGCTGAGTACGAGCAGTTCCTGCGCGACGTCGAGGAGGACGAGGAACTGCGTCAGGCGCTGGCGCTGTACAAGAATACCAAGAAGAAGAAGAAGCAGGATGCTGACGCTATGAGCATCGCCGAGACTGAGATGACGATGGATGATGACGACGACGGGCCTAAGATCAGCATGGACGAGCTGCTGGATGACTTTGATGAGCTGGAGATCAATGACGAGGGGCACGCCTGAGCGACTGTCTGAGGGTGTCTGAAATAAATTGTTTTTCGGATTTGATACCAGCAACTCGTCGAACGGGTCTCGCATAGCATTTGCCAATTCGAGTAACTGCTCTCATAACCACAGCAACGGGCCTTGGGACGGCATTTTCTTTCCCTTCCTCACCTAGCTCGGACTGGCACGAGTAGTTCGCCAAGAGCCGGGACTGAGCCTAAGCGTCGCAGCAAGTCCAAGTGTTTCCTCACCACCGAATCTAGTTGGTGCAGTATGTCCTATTCACGGAAGTGCCCGCAACAAGGCGAGGCCGAAGGGGAGAGTATTACCGTCGGCGCTGGGGATGCTGAGTCCGTGGATGCTCGCTAGATGCAAACGTGCCTGGAATGCGGTAGAAGTGTGGCTTGCGTTGGGAAAGAAATGGCCGACGGGATTGGGCGTGTCCGCATCCTCCTATTTTGGAGGACTTCGCACGGGGAGGTGCTGCTGAGCGAGCCCCGGAAGAGATCCGTCCCGGCTGGGTCGGTCGGCCGAATGATAGCTAGGCGAATAATCACCCGCGGTCGGCGGGCAGGACCTGGCTTGGCCAAGGGCGGTTTAAGAGGTCTACACGTTGTCCTGTTATCTGGCTCATGATATTCGAGGAGTGACTTCACAAGCTCTGGCTGAGTGCTATGAAGTGAGAAAGGCCAGGTTTGAATGGCCAGCTCAAGGGTCACAAGTTGGTTTGCTCCAATCACCGTTCGATAGACGCGGTTGCTTTTCCTCTTGAGGAACATTGTTCGTATTCCGAGTGCTTCCGTCAGAAGAACTCCCTAGGGAGTCTGGCGGAGTAATGAGTGTCTGGCCCGATAAGATTGTGATGGACTAACATTGAGTAGATGTACTACTACGCATTTCCATCAAGACCGTGCTTGGATTAAACGGGCTGTCAGACATCTCAAAGGAACGAAGCCAGCTACGATCGGCTCCCCGCGAGAACCAAGAATACGGACAAGGGCTACTACGCACAAGGCCAAGTAAGGGGAAGAGTGAACCACATTGTAAACAACTCTTGTCCTTGTCTGGCGCTCCACACTGGATATCAAAAGATCTTGCTAAGCACTCTCCGAACCTGCTCCGGTGGTTCCTCCTGCTTCCTTTTCTTTGCCAGGGGTATCTGTTTGAATGTCCGTCTCCTTTCCTGCGTTGGCCCGCTGTCTGACTTGTCGGCCACATCTTCGCCGCTCGAATCTTCCCCTTCGTTTTCGGACTTCTTCCGTTTCGCTGCCGCCTTGGCTTGAATGCCGTTGAGAACCTTTGCCTTCTCGACGTTGCGGACGAACTCCTTGTTCTCGCGGGTAGTCTTGGCGATCTCAGCGCGCATTCTGCTGGCCCGTTCAGCATTTTCAGCCGCAATCTGTTCGGTGAGGTGATGCCTACGGATTGTTAGCACGCTCAAAACGATCCTCCGGGCGGACTGGACGTACCACTTGAACCCCTTCAGGTACTTGAGCGCCCACACATCGTCGTGGTACCAGCTTGACTTCTTCCCGCCGATGATTTGGGCGTTCAACAAGTCGCATGCCTTTTTCGCATCCTTCTTTCTCACAAATTCAACCCAACCCTCGGTATATAACCGCTTTTTGTTGCCCCCGTTGCGCACACGACGGGCGTGCTCGGCGGGGTCTTCTGGACTGAGAAAGATTCGGTTGATCTTTCCGTAAGGTTCGAGCAGAGAGCGAAGTTTGGCGGGCTTCATGAAGGGTGGGATCCTTGACAGATAAACCACGCCGGACTTCTTGATCGCAGCTTCAGTCGCGACAAGATTCTTTTTGGTCAGTGGCTTTGATACCCCTGGGAGCTCGGCCGTTGACTTTGTTTTTTTGTCCTTGGACCGTTTTTGCGCCTCTTCCTTTTCTTCAGCCCCTCCTCCCGACTCTGTGGTGCCTTCTCTCACGGTTGCGCCGCCGCTCTCCCTCTGTTCTTCCTCTTGGTCGCTGAAGTCTTCCGCGTCGCTTTCATCGTCGTTTACCCTCCTCCGCTTTGCGCTACGCCCACCCTTTTGAAGATCATCCTGGGAGTCGTAGTCATGGCCGGCACCATCATCGCTGTCGCCGGTATCGAGAAATTCGTTGCGTTTCTCCTCGGAGGACATGGTGGGCAGGTCGGGAAAAACGAAATCGGTTGCAGAAGCCGATCGACGAGCCCGCGCTGCTGAGGTTCTACCAAAAAAAATACGGGAAAGTCAAGCGAGAGGTCAATGCACTGCTCGAAGTTACTTCTACGAGACTTTGCCTGCACATGCATTCAACTTGAAAATCACGCTCACATCTGTGTTGTAATAACAAATCTCCTCCGGGACTCATAAATTTGCACTTGAATTAGCAATTTAGAATGCAAGATTCCTACTCATCAAGTAGACAATAACCCTGGGAGGTGTGGATTCCGTGATCTAGAACTGGCCTCAATGTAGCTTGATTGTACCGTTCTGGCATGTCCGTCCCTGATGTCGAGCCGCCTTATCTTATCAGCTTATCAAGGTCCCCTGAGCAACAACAGGAGGGGCACTAGCAGAGGGGTAGGTAAGGGAGGGACCAAATGAGCGTTGCTCCTCCTGATCATCGTCCGATTCCAAGTATTGTTCTCTCGAATTGACGCCGAACCTTCCGCAGCAGCGTCTTGAACTGTGAAGGACACCACCAACGACCATTCATCACGCACCCGCGCTCATTACCATGTCGGCCGAAGTGATTACAACCATCTCCCCGACGACGGAGGAGCCCATCCTCACACGCAACGGCATTTCTTCGCAGGAGCTCGAGCAGCTCCCGGAAGTTGCCACGCAAGCTTTCGAGTCGTGGCGCAAGACTTCACTGCAGCAAAGGAAGGATATTATCAAGAAAGCGTTGGAAATCCTCGACGAGAGGAAGGATGAACTCGCGACCGAGCTTACAGTCCAGATGGGCCGTCCCATCGCTTACACGGCCAAGGAAGTCACTACAGCCATAAAGAGGGCCGAGTTCCTCCTCAGAGTTAGCGACGACGTGCTACAAGACACCCCAGGCGAACCGGAGCAGGGTTTCAGAAGGTTCATTCGCAAAGTGCCTGTGGGGCCTGTCCTCATCATCTTTGCATGGAACGTAGGTGCTCCCGAGTCGGTAAGCGAGCGACAAGAACCAGTGCTGACAGATGGTTCTCAAGTATCCGTACCTGATCCTCGTCAACGGACTGATTCCTGCTCTCCTCAGCGGCAACACGGTTATCCTCAAGCCGTCTCCGCAGACGCCAACCGTCGCGGAACAGGTCGCAAAAGCCTTCACTGAGGCTGGCCTCCCCAATGGTGTGATACATTATTTCCACTCCGGCTCGCCTACGATCATCGAGTCCATCGTGAGGAACCCCAAAATCGCTCTGGTCTGCTTCACCGGGTCGGTGGCTGGTGGCTTGGCCGTCCAAAAAGCAGCATCAGACCGCATCGTCAATGTCGGATTGGAGCTTGGAGGGAAGGACCCGGCATATGTCTGCGGAGATGTTGACATTGCGTGGGCGGCTGAAGAGATAGTTGATGGGGCGGTTTTCAACTCGGGTCAGAGTTGCTGCTCCATAGAGCGCGTTTACGTCGACGAAAAGATCCATGATGAGTTCGTCGCGGCGGTCCAGAACGTTCTCAAGGGGTATAAGCTGGGGGATCCCCTAGATAAGGGCACCCATGTTGGCCCGGTTATCTCGAGGAGATCCAAAGAGACCATCGAGGCACACATCAAGGATGCGCTGGACAAGGGCGCCGTCAATGCCACTCCGGAAAATGAGACGTTCAGCAAGTTGCCGGACAGGGGAAACTTCGTCGTTCCAACGGTGCTCACAAATGTTGATCACAGCATGAAGGTTATGAAGGACGAGACCTTTGGGCCCGTCATCCCGATTATGAAGGTCAAGGGGGATGACGAGGCCGTACAACTCATGAATGACAGCGAGTTTGGCCTTACAGCCAGTATATGGACCAAGAACACAGAGAAGGGTTACGAGTTGTGCGAACGCGTTGAGGCTGGTACCGTTTTCGTCAACCGCTGCGACTACCCCAGCCCTGTAAGTTGGCTCCGTGTTATGATCCGGTTCAACCCCACTGACAGACATGCAGGACCTCGCCTGGACGGGGTGGAAAAATTCCGGAAAGGGTGTTACCTTGAGCAGATATGGTTTCGACCAATTTGTTAAGTTGAAGAGCTATCATTTAAAGGACTACCCCAAATAGTGCATGTAAGCCCACGGCAGCCTGCTCGTTGACGCAGGGAGTCCTTCAGCAAGAGATAATAGGCGACAAGATCTTAGACTAATAATCGTGAATGACGCGTATGCACGTGAGTCGTTAAACTTGTCTTACCCGAAAACTTGGCGATTTGGGACACATTCTCCAAGGTTACGGTCAAGGAGGAGCGGGAGCGGCTGTTGCCGTGCCGGAATCACTTCCAGTGTCCACTCACATGTCGACAATTTCACCTGACATTGTCGCTCACTAAGGGAACTGGTTTCAGCGACATCAAAACGGCCATCTAATGTTGCAGTAATGTCTTTCGGCATCTTGTGCCATCCGCGGCAACGAAGCCCCAGCCTCTCCTTCACCCCTGCCATCTCCGCCAGGCCTGCCATTCAAAAAGGAGACGTTATGCCAGCAGGAACTCTGGTTCAATTAATTCATGTTATTGCTCTCTGGTTTCTGTGTTATTTTTTTTCTCTTATTGTCAGCATCGTAGTTTGTTCCACTCGTTTCGACAACCAGCAAGTTGGTTTTGTTCTTCTCATTCCAGTGTTTGTTGGTCTCGTCTTCCAACTGCCGCCGCTCTTTCAACCTATCGAGACTTCCCGGACGTTCCTTTGCTCGGCCGTCGTTCGTTTTCGTCCTCATTTTTGTGGCGTGCTACCTACTCGACCTTATTGTTCGCCATTATCCTGTAATACCGAATTTCTCTCCGGTCTTCTGCCGACTTGTTTCAGTGCAACTCGGTCCAGAATAGATTCTTGCCTCGTTTCTACTTCGAACAAGATGGAAGCCGTACCAATCTACTCCGAGATCAAGAGGATCTATTCGTCGTTGCAAAAGGCGGTTGGCCTCCACCGCAGGAAGCGACAGCTGCAGATTGTGCGTGCTCACCACCACACTGCCGAAGGATTTGCTCTAATCTCATCACAGTCCCAGCCCTTCAACTTCAGAAAGGAATCCGTTACGCTTCCGGGACTATCTGAAGAGGAGTTCGTTTCCATCCCTTCCCCCGTCCCCTTCGGGACCCTTTACCTTTGAACTGAAAATCCGGCCGAGTTTAGCTAACACCGTGGTAGAATCTCGGCGCTCCGAGAAAAGGCAGCCGTCTCATGCCTTGGCATTGCTCATGCCGGCGCATACAACGACAAGATCGCACATCACGGTCACCGCCGCTCGCCCTCGTTGCGCCCCACGCCTGGGCCCCGCTTTCTTCCCACTCCTTCAACAGGGACTTCGTACCTGTCCATTCCTTTACCGAACCCCATCCCGGGCGGTTCCAGTGACTTCGAAGATACCTGCCGGCGTGGCCTCGGCCCTTCTTCAGGGCGGAGCAGCAGTACCGCCCGTGCGGTGCCCATGCCGGGTGGACCGATGAGGATATCGATCACGATGAACGATCTGTCAGATCTGTTGCTCTTTGAGAATCACTCTGAGGTGCGGTTCTGAGTTCTGAGTTCCGGATCAGAGCCGAAGCCTGGGTCTGTCCTGGGTATGCCCGCCATGTCGGCTGCGACGTTGAGCTCTCGTCACGACGCCTGTCCTGATGGCTACGTCACTTCAAATGTGAAAGACCTGACGTGCTGAGCTGTGACATGCGGTGCGTTTTCAACTTATGAAGCTTCTCTTGTCGGTCTTCCCTGGTTGCAGCATCGGCGGGAAAGAGACAGTTTAGATGCTGATGTTGGATGACGGGGAAGTTTGGGGGGGGGGGGGGACACGGACGATATTGTAAGAAGTATTTGGTTATGTCGGATGTCATTGTTTCAGCAAAGCATTTGGGCTGCTTCTAATTCTTGCGGTTGTTCCTCACGTTGGGTTGCTTACATGATACTGTTTAATTGCGATGAAAAGAAAGGATAACACAAAACAAGGGGCTTAATTTGTCGGAGAATGGATCCAAAAAAGAAGATTGACTAGTCAAACGGGCCGCCAGCCAGAAGAAGAGGAACAGTGTCCAGCTTAAAAGCACAAGAACCAACTAGGCTAATTCTAGGATGCGGAATCTGAAGAGATCCCGGATCTGTTCCTCGAGGGTTTGTTTTACAACCCGTCATGCCGTAGAATGGATATGACACATCTAAGCCGTGTTGTGAATGGACTACTATTTGGATCTTTTTCTCTTGGTTCAACGCCTGCGGAACTAACTGACCCACGACTTGAACTCGCCCACATCCTCCATCCTTGCACCTTCGGTCTCGCCCCGGACCTTCATCAGGCGCACCTGAATCTCATGCTCTGTACTCCACTTCCTCAAGAACCCCTGTACTCTCTTCTCCGTCTCCGCATCGTCCTTCATCACCACGGCCGCAGCATCGTACCCGCCCGCGCCGGGAACCACAGTGCCCAACACGCCGTCCACTTTCTCGAGCGCATCCAGCAACTCCTCCTGGCTCTCGGGCTCAATCGGGGCGCCGCAATCCTTCCCCATCGACCTCATGGTCTCCCTGAAGGACCTCATCACGCGGCCCACCTCACCCACCCTCCCCGCACTCAGCACCGTAGCCAGCTCGTCCACCCGGCCCTGCAGGCGCTCGTACACGGCCCTCGCAGCCTCGGGCTCCCGATCCCGCCACTCGTGCACCTTCTTGACCATGCCGACGGTCTGCGTCCCGCAGTCCACGTCGCACATGCGGATGGCCACGCCGGCCGGCAGCCCGACGTCCTCCTTGCGGACCTCGCAGTCCCACCCGGGCTCCGCGCCCTCGTCGTCCACCAGCGCGGCCAGGGCGGCCGCGAAACCTTCCTCCCCGGGGTTCGGCAGCCCGGACAGCAGGGCCGGACTGAAGCGGCGGTAGAGGCACGAGCCGTAGACGGCGCTGGCGACGTCGAAGCCGCTGCCGATCTTGCCCTGCGCCGAGCAGTGGGCGACCTGGGCGAGGTTGTGCAGCACGCGCTTGCCCTGCGCGGTGGACAGGTCGAAGAGGGTGCGGGGCAGATAGTGCGCCAGCAGGGAGGCGGTCAGGGCGGTGACGATGGCGGCGGAGGAGCCCAGACCCGTCTTGTGGGCGTCGCGGAGGGTGGTGCCGAAGTGGCGGAAGCGGGGGCGGGGCCGGGTACGGGGGGGTTTGGCGGTGGCGGTGGTGGTGGCGGTGGTCGTTGTGGTGGACGTGGACGGGTCAGAGAGGCCGGCTTTTTCCTCGGATGAGCGGGAGGGAAGATGCTCGCCGGCGGAGGAGCTGGAAGATGGGCGATCGGTGGAGCCGGGCGGTTTGGGCTTGGAGTAGTAGTCGTTATCGGCGAGAACGAGAAGGGAGGCGGGCTGGAAGCCGTGCGATGCACGGCTCTTGTCCACTCGGGAAATGTAGGTCAGCACATAGTTGAGCGTCGTCTCAACGAAGTGGTTCGGCTCAACTGGAGTGCCTCTGCGAGGTGTCAGTCATGGGAGAGGTCCGGCTTGGGAGACAAAACAAATAAAGGAAAATATCCGGGGCTAGCCCAAGGGGGTGGGCGGATGTGAGAGGAACATACGACTGCAGTTGAGTGACCTTGATGCCGCCGCCGTTTTTGACCAGGTGGTAACCGTATCTCCAGGTGGCGTTCAGGAATTGCGGGCTTTGCACAACGATCTCGCTGAGATGTACTCCGGCGCTGGTGTGGATTTCCTGCGCGAGGACATGGATGCGGGCACTCAAGCCAAAGACGAGGCCGGTATGTTTCCGGTCGAGAACGATGTAGCCGCCGGCAAGGAGCACCTTTCCGGGAGCCGATACAACAACGGTGCGGTCTTCGGAGCTGCCGGCCATTTTCCCCGTATTGCTCTTGTTTTCTTCTCGACTCTGTCGAATGTGGTGCCCTTTTTTTTTGAAGGTGCAAAAAGGCCCACGTTCAAAGGTGACCAAGAACAGTGACGAGTAGCTGTTTATCAGTGGCACACTTCACAACTAGCGGGCTCAATCAGTGCCTCTGAGACATAGCTGCAAGGCGCCGGTTTTCTGTTCTTTGACACCCCCAATGTATGTGTGGCATGAAAGCTGTTTCTGAGGCCCAGGACGAGGGGTAAACTAATGGTTTGCGGGGCAGCATTTGAGATTTCAAAAGGCGGGGCTTCCCTGACAAGCGCACAAACGACGATGGTAGACTGAGCTCATCTCATCACAAACACTTCAAGGCACATGAACTACATCTGCATTCCTGTTATTCCTGCTCAATAAAATGGTAATGGGACAAGGCGCAGCTCGCCGGAGCGACTTGACGCTCTCTGCATTGGCATATCATGCATTGTGGAGTACTCGGCGGAACTCGAGAACCTCGACCGAGGAGTGGCACCTGGGCGACTCTGCATCACTTTCTAAAACGCCCACGTCTCTCATTCATTCGCATTCTTCCCTGTGTTTATTCACAATCCTCGGGGTAGAAAAGGGTTTGGCATTGGGCAGAAAAGAAAACCCTGCAGCATGTGGGTTGTTGTTCTGTTTTTTATGCACCTCATCGACTCGGCGAGAACCCGGAAGTATATGTACTTCGTACAGTATACGGTTTTGTTCATTGATTCCGTCAGACGAATTGAAGGTCCGTTGTTTTTAACAGGCGAAGCCTCAACAACTCGGTCAAGACAGCGCTTGGACCAGCGGACAGACCCGGTGATCGACAACGGAGACCGAACGGCTGGGGATGACTTAGCGCGATGGGGTCGGGTCCGAGAACCCATCGCCCGCGGCACCGGGCCGGTGAATGCCTGGTACGCCCGGCTGCAAGCGTCGACGCGACTCGCTCGCGGCGAATTTTCGTGGATTTGGGTGCATGTGACCTCCACCGGGCACCCACGGTACCCACGGCACCGACGTCTTCATACTTGTAATCGGTACGGATTACGGACGTACGGATTCCACACTCACCTAGTCAGTTTAAAACTATCTGAGGCTTGCCCGACGGTCATCTGCTGCGACAAGCTTTTCCACGGATCGAGAGAAAAGAAGCTATCCCAATTAGTTAGTTCACGTACTTGACTCTGCACTGCGAGTAGTACCCGATCAAAAATGTTGGTTTGATGTTGGACAACCGTGAGAGAGCTGGCTGGTTTGGAGCGATATTCATTATTTTCAATCGCGGCATGTGTGTGCCCCATGTCGAAATCGCGCACTTTAGTGTACTCCATACTCCGTAGTGTAATCCGTACACTACATTCCAGTCAAATCGGATGACGCTGACACCCTTTCCTTCTCTTTTCTCGCGTTCGAGAATTCTCTCACTTCCCCAAAGGCACTAGAGACCCGTCACTCCAGCCAGTTGGTCGCGGCTTGGCTTGCTCCACAGGCTAACCTTTCGGAGTTGGTAAAGTGCGAGGCCCGAGGGAGCGGTCAGTTAGTCGAGGCGACTACCAGGCGCATGGAAAAAGTACACCCTAGCCTCTGAAATACTGGGACGCGACTTCCCAGGGCTTAAGAGCGCTAACACCGTGCCAACCGGGGTGGTAACAGCGACCCTGACGCTGTTTTTAATGCGGGACTTGGGAAGCTCTGTGCCGACCCCACACAATCCTCCATGCTCCTCCATGTGTCCGGTTTCTCTTCGTTTCTTGACATGGCCCGGATCAATCCCCGCCCTCAGCCCGCGTCCGAGCCATCCGTTCCGGCGGCTCCATTCGTCATCCCTCCGCTTGCTTGGGAGAGGTTGGAGGCCAGCTGAGGCAGCAAAGTTGATGACGCCTGCAACGCGGGATGCATGAATCGCAGTCATCATGTTCGTCTAAACCCTGCCAAATTACTACCATCTGTCCTCTACGAGGGAGACTTGATCTTGGCTGTCCAAACGGCACAATCTGCCTGCAGAGCTGAGCTTGTCCTAGGCGTAAATTGTTGGAGGAAGTCGTCATAAGACTGGGTAGCTAACTGATTGAATTGCTCCCTCCCTACAAGTCAGGCTTGCTCATATGTGTGCAAGCTAGAAATGAAATAAAAAATTAAAATTGGGGAAGCAAGGAATCTCATACCAAGCACGGGTTCCTGGCGATTCGATCAATACGCTTGAGGCGGTGTTGCCCTGACGAGGCATCCTCTAAGGTGGTTCCGAATCCACCCGCCGTTTGGACGGCAGAAAAAGTTTCGCAAATCCAGGCCGCCAATCCACTTTAGCTTCCGCGCCGGGAAAGGGCCTCGAGCTGCGTAACCCATCCATCCGTACTTTTATTTGGCACCCGCTCTGCCACCCTCCCCAGATTCCTTCTTTCCTGACCCTCACAACCGCTCTTTATTCTTTGAACCACCACCCGGGTAGCGCGTTTATTTGACGGCATCACTGTCGTCAAATGAACCTGCAATTGCGCATCGCTCAATCTCTCCTTGTAAGTCTGTGTCATTCGTTTTTGTCGGTGTAGAGAATCCGCGTTCAAGTCACGTTCTTGCGCCTTGCAAGAACGACGTGTACGGCGGAAAGCCTACACGCGCAAAAACTGCAGCGGACTGCGTTGCGATTGCATTGCGAGCACCTGCTGACTTTTTCCTCCTCGACAGAACCCTTCCCCGCCAGGTGTTTCCTAAATGCCCTCCGTCTACTCGTCCGTTTTTCAGAGCTTTATCCGACAAGGATTTACAAAGTCTTTCACCCATGGCTACGCCCAGTCGGTCGTCGCCGCCACCCACCCCCATGTTCTAAACTCACAAAACCGCCCGTCGTTTGCGCGGCGGCGCAATGCCACGCGTGTCGGCCGTCTTGCCGGCCTTGGGCTTCAGTCCGCCTTTCACACTGCCAGCGCCCAGGCAGCGAGCTCCCTTGAGCACCTTCCTACAAAGGCCAGCAACCATGGCGGACTAGATGCCTATTTCGAGCACCTCCAGAAGTCGCAAGATGGCGGTGAAGGGGGGGAGAAGGAGTGGGTCCAGTTTCAATTTCCCAAGCCCATCGAGTGGAAGCCCAGCCCGGCCTCCGTCCTCGTCGGCGCCGACGCCAAGACCCTCGCCCTCAGCCCAGAGGGAGCCACCAGCAACGAAAATGGGTCCACTGCACCGGGCGTCCCTCCAGAGGCTCGCGCAGCCCTGGCTCACATCGACGCAGCTATCGAGAGGGAAATTGAGGCGCGGAGAGAGCTAGAGGAACTCGAAGAGAAGGTCGAGTCTCTCCGTGCGACGTCTCCGGCTCTGGCAGAGCAGCTCGCCGAAGAGATCCGGTCGAGGACTGTCTCTCCCGTTTCGCGGGGCGCGGAAACACCCGCCAGCGCCCCCCGTACCCCGACGTCCCCAGTCGACCCGCAGTCGCAGACCTACGCCGACCATCTTGCCAAACTCTCCGAGGCTGGACGATATGCCGAGATCCCAGCCGTGTTCGAGGCGATGCTGGTTGGCGGCGTCCGCCCAATCGCATCTGCTTACAATGCGCTGCTCATGGCCGCCATTCACCTGCCGTCCGAGAAGTGGGAGGTTGTCACCAAGGCGCTAGATGTCTACGCCGACATGCTCCGCCGCAGGGTCTCCCCCGACAGCGACACGTACAACATCCTCGTCGGCCTCCTCGCATCTCGATCTCTGGAGATTACTTCCCTCAAGCAGTCCCTCGAGGCCAAGCGGCTGCGTTTCGGTGGCATGGACGAGCCTGGCAAGTTCATGTTCGCGTCCCATGAGCTTGAGTATGCCATGCTGGTTGAGGACGACCGCCTCGATCTGGCCATGAAGTTGTTCGGGACGTCGGTGACGGCTAAAAAGGCGATGTATTCGCCCGAAACCTACCACCAGCTGATTTCGGCTTGCGCCCAGAACGGCCGAATCTCCGACATGCTCCAACTTTTCGAGCATATGGAGTCGAGCGGAATCGTCCCGTTCGCTGCCACGTTTCCCGCCATGATTACGGCGTTTGCCAACACTGGGGATCTTGTTAGTGCCGTCGAGTGTTACAACGAATACCGCAACCTGGCCATGGCGAACGACCAGGGGGAGCCGACTTTGAAAGATCGTCTTGATGCCCAGGTCTACGCTTCCGTCATCAAGGCCTATATTGTCTCGGACAAGGTCGAAGGCGCGGTAAAGTTCTATCACAAGATTGTACAGGAGTATAGCTCCAAGGCCTCGGACGTTAAGGATGCCATCATTGCCGGCGGCTTCGTCAAAGGATTCATCGACCGAGGAATATACCGCGAGGCGCTTCATTGGGCTCAGCAGATTGAGAGCGAGGCCAGGTTGCCGACCATGGGCGAGCTTGCTACGGTCGCCGCTGACCACGGTGACAAGCAATCCGCCGTGGCTGCTTTTGCCAATCTGCTGCCCCAAAATGCTGCTGCGCCTCCCGCGATCGCCATGCTCGCTATGAGCGTTCGTGAGGGTGACGTTGCTACTGCCACTAGGTACTGGGACCTGCTCTGTAGCCCGGATGCTAAGCCGACCGTGGACTTCATCGAGCCGACTGCCATGTACGCGGTCGCCATGATTGGCTCCGGCCAGGTTCTCGAGGGCCTCACTCAGGCCGAGTACATGTTCCAACGGATCAAGGAGCTGAACCCGCAGTCAGCCGACGAGATTGAAGAAGGCGTCGAGTTCGTTTCGCGGTTTATGAACGCCCGCGGCATTGTCGACCCTCGAACCGTTCCGGTGGCGGCTCCCGAAGTTCCTCAGTCCTATCCCGCATCGCCGTACCCGCAGACGCCTGCCGTTGCCCATCAAGAGGACACATTCGATCCGTATGCCCACAACACCGACGTCAAAGGCTCCTTCATCATCACGCAGGAGCTGGACGGTGCTTCTGGCCGCAAATCGAAGCTGTCCGAGGCGCTGGTTCGCTTCCGGAACATGCGTCGCGCCGGTCGGCATCCCCGCTACGTCGTGTATGCCAAGCTCATCTCGGCCGCCAGCAAGGAGGATAAGTTCGACCTTTGCCAGGAGATCCTCGCTATGGCTCGCAACGACGTCCCGCCGCTTCCCCAATACCCCGTGGTTCGTTACGGATGGTCTTCGATTCTGGACGCCATGATTGGCGCCTGCCTCGCGCACGGTCGCAGGGCGATGGCCGAGGAGTACCACCAAGAGCTGCTTGCCATGGGTTCTACGCCCTCTGCTAACACCTACGGCCTGTACATCACGACGCTGCGGGAGTCCGGCAAGATGGTTGATGAGGCCTCCGAGGCGGTCAAGATATTCATCCGTGCCAAGACCGAGGGTGTCGAGCCAACGTCCTTCCTGTATAACGCCCTCATCGGCAAGCTCGGCAAGGCCCGCCGGATTGATGATGCCCTTTTCTACTTCGCCGAGATGCGGGCGTTGGGGATCAAGCCCACGTCGGTCACGTACGGCACGATCGTTAACGCCCTCTGCCGCGTCAGCGATGAGAAGTTCGCTGAGGAGCTGTTTGACGAGATGGAGTCGATGCCAAACTACAAGGCACGGCCGGCTCCGTACAACAGCATGATGCAATTCTTCTTGACCACCAAGCGGGACAAGACCAAGGCTCTCGAGTACTATGAGCGCATGAAGTCTAAGGGCATTGCTCCGACTGCCCACACCTTCAAGCTCCTTGTCGATGCCCATGCCACCTTGGAGCCTGTCGACATGAAGGCTGCCGAGGACGTCCTGGACATGATCCGCGCTTCGGGCCAACAACCCGAAGCCGTCCACTACGCCTCGCTGATTCATGCTCGCGGCTGCATTCTCCACGATATGGAGGGTGCTCGTCGCGTCTTTGACGCGGTCATGACGGACAGCACCGTGCCGGCGCACCCCTGCCTCTACCAGGCTCTGTTCGAGGCCATGGTGGCCAATCACCAGGTCAGGGATACGGAGCCCCTGCTCGCCGAAATGCGGGCCAAGGGGGTTGAGTTGACGCCCTACATCGCAAACACGCTCATCCACGGCTGGGCTGCCGAGAACGTTATCAGCAAAGCCAAGGAGATTTACTCTGCCGTCGGACGCGAGAAGCGCGAGCCTAGCACGTATGAAGCCATGACGAGAGCATTCCTGTCAGTTCAGGACCGCGAGGGTGCGAATAGCGTCGTCAGCGAGATGCTTACCCGCGGGTACCCCAGCGCGGTGGTCAACAAGGTTCTTGAGCTGTTGGGCGGGCCACATGCGGCAGAGACTGCTGTGGTGGCCTAAGCTGTTCCAACCGCCGTTCTTCATTTGCCGATTTTCTTATTTCTTTTAATTGTTTTTCCTCGCTTTTCCCCCCCTTTCTCTGGGTCGGGTTTTCCTAACGTCCTGGTCTCTCCGGTGTTGTTCTTCTTGGAGTGATACCCCCTTTGCGACACGATATTGGCGGTTGGGCTGTCTTAGGACGAGTGTACTCGAGGGGGTTTTTTCAACCATTACGCCGAAGACAAACTAGAACTGGGAGGGACGGAGCAAAGGGGGTGGGGGACGGACTAGAGACGTGCAATTTTTTTTTTTCCTTTTTTGTTCGTCTATCATGGGCATATCAAAAATGGTGACGTGGGTCAGCGGGGCGTTTATCGGATAGAGTTTACGGGGGCCCCGAGTCCGTGTGTGAGAGGCTCGGTTTGGGTGGTTGGGGTATGTTTTAATTGGGGCACTCGGTTGCAGTGCTGGTTGTGAAACAAGGATCAGATGAAGCAGGATCGGACGCATTTCGAGAGGATAAACGCTCACCTTGCGGTTAAGAGCACTCCCGACACATCTCCACTCAGCATAGCGAGCAGGAATGCTTTTGGCTATGTACTACCAAAATAGAAAATGATACATGAGTGAATCGATTGTAATGGTACAGTGTGGCGAAAGTCTGTGTGTGAAAAGGTCGTGTGACATGCCGAATCTCGGGCGGTTGGTCTTCTGGTGCTTCCAAACCAAGCAACAACCATCAAGCATCACAGAAAACACAAGGGTGCGTTGTCGCTTCCAGGAGGAACTGGGGTTCCAACACGCCCTCTAGAGGCCAACTCGGGACTCTGTTGACGAGGAGGTAAAGAAGGAGAGCATGTGTTTGGTAAATTGAACACACGTGCATATATACGCAATTCTACATACAATAATGCACCCGTTATCAACTCGGAATGACACGACTGCCTGTCTATCAATACTCCCCCCCCCCCCCCCCCCATGGGTATCAGATTTTGGATGACCCAACCCACGTATTATATAGCGTACCTAGGAGTACGGAGCTCCTCTTATTAAGCAAAAACCCTTGGGCAAACCCGAACAAAACGTCTGCCGCACCATCCGCTTTTCCACCGAAGACCCAACCAACCAACCCTTACTTCCACTCCGGCTCTTATCCTACTCCCACGCTCGAAAGGCGAGCGGTCAGAGGGATGGGCGGCGCGCCCAGCTGAGGGGGACCATGGCCCGGGCCGGGGTTCTTCCCGTTTGGATCCGGTCGGGTGGCGGCCGGTGCGGGATAGGTGGGGTGACGGAGCGGGGTGGGCGAGAGGAAGGTGCCGGTGTAGGTGCCGGCGCTGATGCGGGGGCTTGTGGGCCGGTCCGCGGCGAAGGTCGTGGGGAGCGAGAGGACGGAGAAGGCGTCGGCGTCGGCGTCGGCGTCGACGTCGACGTCGGAGTGGGAGAGGGAGGCGGAGGAGGAGGAGGAGGAGGAGGAGGAGGGGGAGGAGAGGTGGAAGGGGAGGGTGCTGCCGGTGCTGGGTAAACGTCGAGGTTCCGGCGCCAGGGGCCGCTTTTCTTCCGTCTCGGGCGAGGAGTGGCCGGAGGTCCGGTTCCTGACCGTTGATCTCGATACCAAACCCCTGAACAGATCTGCGATACCGCGCTTCCTTGGGTTCGGGCCCGAGCCTCTCCTCCTGCGGCGCAGGACGATCAAGAGGGAGGTGATTGCGAGGAGAAGGAGGAGTCCTGGAAAAAAAGCGAATGAGTGAGCATTGCATCCTACCTTTACTCAGCGGCACCTTGATACTGCGCCGCCGGGGAAGGTGGAGACTGGTCTCTCTGCGCCCCCCCTTTCCCTTTTTCAAAACCTCTAATTATTCTCTTACCCGAGGAGCCAACGACGATCCCGGCTATCTGCTGAGCATCCAGATCGTTCCTGCCGATCGATCCTTGAGATGCTGGAATGGTTGGAAAGGGTGCAGTCGTGGTTGTCCCGCTCGGGAGAGTGCTTAGGACAGGGCTTAGTTCCGGCACGGAAGACGTCGGCGTTGGAGCAATAGCACTCTGGGTTTCGATGGGAGGGAGCGGCTGTGAAAGCTGAGTGGAAACCAACGGCAGCGATGTTGACTCTGGCGGCTCAAAAAGGGCACTGGTAGTAGTGAAGTCCGTCGTGGTGGTATCGCTCGAAGTCGTAGTCTCCGAGGCTGGAGGTTGGGTAAAGGGCTCAGTTGAAGGCGACGAGGCATCGGAGCTCGATGTGCTCGGGAGAGACCGATGCGGACCCCCTTTGCCTTTCCCTCTCCCCTTGCCGAGTCCCGGAAGGTCACCGTCGTCATCGCCGCCGCTCTCCGAGACTGCCTTGCGATCTGCCAGGACAGAGTTGTCCCTATGACGGACCAGTCTGCTAACGGTGTTACGTCGACTTCTTCGCCTCGACCAAGGTCCCATGGTCAGTCACTTGAGGGCGGGATTAATGATGCGGAACATGCCACGCGAAGATATAATATTTTATAGACGGTGCTCTCGCCGGGGCGGTCCAAGCGATCATTGAGAGCAATCAGGCTGTCTACCGGTCCTGTGCTGTGAGCGGACGGGGACACGCCGTTCGATAATTAGTCGCCTAAGCCCGCGCTGAAGCACCATCGAGAGAGGATGGCGCGCGGGAGAGGGGACGGAGGAAGCTTTACTCCCTTGGCCGTCAGGACCATTACGTGCTTGCTGGGCATTTTGCGATTCCCGTACCGAGGATTGTTACCTTTGAGGCAATTCGAAACGAAGGTGCGATGATTTGGCAGCATCACGCTGAGCTAGGGGCTCGGCGATATGTTTCAACTTGGTGGAGGCGGAGCTGAGGTCGGCAGGGCGCGTGCACAAAATCTCAAACGTAGCAGGTCTCAAGAAGAGAGCTTCTACCTACCCCCCCGGGGGTTGCACTCGGACCGGAAAGTACTGTACTAGACAGCTAGGCAGCTTGCTTTCTTTTCTTCTTCTTCTTCCTTTTTTTTTTTTTTTTTTTTTTTTTTTTGGGGGGGGGGGTTTGCGGGGGCGCGGGGCCCCCCGGGGAAGGGGGGGGTTTCTGGGGGAAGGGGGAGGAATATAAATATGTCAAAAGTGCCGTTTCAACATCGAACTGGCGGCTCAGAAACTGTCAGCTTCGGGATAATCAATAATACATTGAAGTCATTTCGGTTGGTCCTGATGAACGTATTTGTTGTTTCCCCATTGCCGAACGCAGTGATGAGCTTCCGGGAGCGTTGAAAGCAGTCTGCAGTGGGTGGCTGTACGAAGGAAAAGAGTGCCTTGTTGAACTATCTACAAAGGAGACAAAACGACTGATATTTATAGACAAAGGAACTGGCCAATGCGTTGAACAGCCTCATACAGCTGTGGCATGTATGTGGCTAATACTCTTAGAAGCTCCACAGCTTCTGACACCCATTCAGTACTACTCTTTCCTTTCCTTCTCTTTTCCTGCAACGAACCCTTAGATAATTGGCTTCGAGGAGGCCATCTTTGAAGCTAATGTCCAGGGTCCTAGGAGTCCCTAAATCAGATGTCAATGGCGGCCAAGTATAAGAATCTGCTTCGGAGCAGTCGATTTGATTGATTATTCAATCATTCCTCGCAGTCTCATTCCGGCACTCTTTGTCAGAAGCTATAGAGCTTCCAAACGTATTAGCCACACGTTTGCCACAGCTGTATAAGGCTGTTCAACGCATTAGCCAGTCCCTTTGTCTATAAATACCACTCGTTTTATCTCCTTTATAGATAGCTTTAACAAGGCACTCTTTTCCTTCGTACAAGCCATCTACTACAGACTGCTTTTAACGCTCCCGGAAGCTCATCACTACGTTCGGCAGTTATAAGCCTGGCGCCTTGACTACTCCTCTGCCGACGTATCTTTAATATTAGTAGTAGCTTCTTCTATTACGAACTCTCTTACCCTGCTTTAATACGCTTTCGACAACGCGTCTATTATATCCGAGATTTTAGTCGAGACTTCTATATACCTTATAGGGCCTAGTTCCTAGAACTCGTGGTATATCGAACTATAGTTATAGGCTAAATTCGCTAGTATATAGGGATTTGTTAACCCTGATAGCGACTATAAGCTAGATCTAGAAGTTCTATAGTGCCTAACCTGTAAATAAGCTAGAGATAACCTTATCCTAGCTTCCTAGGAGCAACTCTTAGAAGGATTATTGCCCTCGATATTTATAGATTTGATGCCTTCTAATGTAGCTATTGTAGCCGAATTCGTACGATTATAAGACTCCTTTTATAAAGATATTACATATACTATAGACGTTAGTAAGTAGATAGGATAGTTATAACGCTAGTTAGTATATATTATAGATTCTAAACTCCATAAAGCTATAAAAGCGTATAAGAAGAAGGATATTAACCTTATTAGGGGGATTATCTAGGCACTTTGCTTTATACTTATACTATCTATTGTAATACTTTATATAATAGTTATAGTATAATATATAACTAGTCTTAATGTAACTAAGCATTTAGGAGTTAATCTATAGTGCTAGATTTGTAACTTTAATATCGCCTTCTAATAAGCTATCTAATATAATATCCTAGAAGTATAGGGTATATAAGGACTTTATACCTTTCTTAACATTATTATAGTATATATCTTACTAATCTAGGTAGCAAATAAGAGGATAGAAATCGAGCTTGCTAATAGTATAGAATAGCTACTTCTAGAGCTTGGTACCTTTATTATAATGGCTAAGATTCTAATTAATAATAATATATAATCTAGAGTCTCTTGGAAGTATAGAATCTTTTTAATAACTTATATACTAATATTTCTTATAGCTTGAAAGAGTGGTAAGGAGAGAGGTAGAGACTTATACGCTTAATGGTATAATATAAGATATCCCTATAAGCATCTAAGATATCTATAGGATCTAATAGACTATTATACGCTTAAGTAAGCCGTCTATAGTAATAAGTAATGCTTATACCTTCCTAATAAGGAATATAAGAGGATTTACTAGGAGCTTAATAAGTTAAAGTAAGCTAGACTAAAAAACTAACTTATTACTAAGTAGGGGGAGCTATCTTATTTTAGATAGTTAGGGGTAGGATACTCTAGTTCCCTTAATACGTTAATTATTAGCCTTTAACTACTTAGCGAGCTCTTAACTTACTATAAGGCATTTAGTATAGTCATTCTATAGCGTTATCTTCTTTCGGAAAGTACTTTACTAGACTTATATAGAGTAACTTACTTAGTTAACGATAAGAAGTTCCTTTTACCTAGGACATTTATTAAGGTAGAAGATCCTAAGTTTGTCAAAGTAGATATAATAACCTTTCCTATTAGTAAGAAGGGCACTTAGGTAATTAAGAACGTTCTAGATAGACTATATAGACTATATACTAAGAACCTAATACTTAAGGATATCGCTATTGTCAAAGGATTCTATATTAATATCATCCTAGAAGCTCTATTACTTAAGGTAGGCATTTAGTACCATAGCTTAGATTACTTATTACGTTTTAAAATATTAGAAAATAACGTTATCTTTCGTAAGTTAGAATATAAGTATAATCTTACCTTCCTCGAATATAAGCTACTTTCCCATTACTCGAGCTTCCTAGACTATATCTTAATTAGTAAAGTAGATATTATAAACGTTTATATATTCTTATAGAATATATTTACTATATATAGTAAAAGGTCTTAGACGCGAGTGTTACTTACTATAAGAGAGGATACTAAGGATCTTTAGCACTTAAGAGCTAGCTACCTTAGACTAGAAGCATTAAAAGCGCTTATTAATAACACTAGAAACGTCTATATTAAGGGGATAATATATATTAAGTACAAAAGCTATACTTGTACTTATATAAGTAAGGTCATCTCTAGGAAAATACCGCCTAAGTAGAAGTCGGCACACCCGTTCTAGTAAGTAGCCTAGGATCTATTTAACTATCCTAAAGCGATTAATAGATCACGATAGCTATTTATAATCATTAATAAGTATAGTAGGAAGCTCTTCCCTTTCCTCTTAATAATAAAGTTACTAGACTAGATTATAGGAGTCATCTAGAATTTCGAGAGCTAGGTAAGACATTAATATAGGCTTACTATCTATAAGATTAAGTAAGATAATAATATTACAACAATTAATTTAATAGAGTATATACTAATATACTACTAGACTTAGGCTATAGAAAGTGGTATTAATCTTAAACTCTTACCTTTATATATCTATAAGCCTAATAGATGTCACGAACACAAGCCGACCTGCGCCTACAGCCAGGCCACAGCAGCTAGAGGGCCCACGCCCGGGCACCAATAGGTATAACCCTGCTATGACAGGCACGATCAGGGCACGGCCGGAGAAAGGGGATAGCCGATCCGTAGTATAAGATATATCTATTAGCCTACGGATCCGAAAGGGAGGTTTTCCTCCCTAAGGATCAGTCTATATAACTATAATTCGAGTAGGATACGAATAGGCAGCTACCGACCCTAGAACAATTGACTCTCCCTGCCCCCGCGATTAGTGCGAACCTGCTTAGAAAGGCCTTCGTAATAGTGCTACCTCTCTTGATAACTAGCCTAACGGCAGGCTGCCTTGATAGTTTCTGATCCTTCCTACCCTTTGTCAATCGAGATGGTACCGTCATTTAGCCATTTAACGCCTATAGGACTAGAGGAAGAACCCTCGAGCTAAAGCGAGACCCTTTTAGCCTAGTATCGGCCGCGAAACCATTCTAAACCCCCCCTTTATGTCCTAATACCCCCTAATTCGGAGCCCTTAGTATAAGGCCCTGACTATAAAGAGCTTGTCTAGAATTTAGAAGGCCGGGTTAAGGAGCTAGAAAGGCTATAATGGCTATAAGACTAGGAAAAATTCCTACTAGAGAAGCTAAGACTACTAGACTATATAAAGGCCTTGAAATGACCCTAATTACCTATTAAATCCTCTAATTCCAATGACTTAGGATATTATTCTAAGGCTATTAAGGTTATTAATCTAATTTGATTTATTAATATAATAACCTATTAGTAGTAATAAGAGTAGCTTTAAGATTTATAATATACTTTTTAGGGAGACCCTAAGCGGTTTAAAATATTGTAGAATTATATCCTATTTACGCTTAATTATATAGATAAGTAACCTTAGAACTACTAATATGGCTATTATTAGAATATATTACCTAAGGAGTATAATTAGCTAGAAAATAACTAGACTCCATTTAAAGAATAGATAAACGCTTATATAATTAACCTTATAAACTAGGTATCTTAAGTAGCTAAGGCTTTAAATTTAGCCTATTAACAAAATGGTTAATCCTTATAGAATCTTTATTATTACCTCGAATCCCTTAAAGCTTAATTTTCTTATTAAGATAAGAAAAGCCGAGCTTTAAGCTTTTATACTAAGCTATTGCCTTTCCTTATTTAATATATCAATTACTATTATACCTATTACCTAGAAATATAAGAAGGAATGGTATAGTTAGTATTATAAATCTAGTATAGCTTTTAACGACCGAATTATAGTCATACTACCCTCTTTTTACTACTAATTTAAGATTAACTACATTATATACCTAATATATTACATTTTCGTATATTATCGTCCTACTATTAAACTAGACCTATAATAAAGCTATAACTAGCCTTATAAGGCGCCTTAAACCTTATATTAGCCCTTACTCTAAAGATATAAATGTCACGAGCCAACCATATACCGCGACCCGGTAGGGCGTAGCAGGCTAAACGAGCTACCAATCAAGAAGGGCACGGAGCGAGGCTGACACGGGATCACTAGGGAGCGCGGGCTACTACAGGCGAACAATTGCTAAAAGGGAAAGATAGCAGAGGATAGCTAGCTACTAAAGGCAATCCTAGGGCAGGCTAGAAGGGGACTATAAGCGACTAATAGAAGTATATATATATGTAAATAATCACTTGTTATAGTGGACTCTAGGAGTTTACCAGTAATAGTAACCTATAATTATAGTACTTATACCAAGTATTACTAACTATTATAAGAGATAACTCTAGTGTTATTATAAACCCTTTGACTTTACCAAATCCCTTAGACGACCTATACGCTTGTCCCGCTTAATTTACCTTTATCTAAACCCTTTTAGAAGAAGTCTAAGTTAGGTTTGTTATATGTTACTATTACTCCCTTTGTTCTATTATAGTTTAGGATAAAGGTAATTTCGACCTTGATATCGATATAGCTACTAACGTTACGGCCGAATAGCTGCTTACCTAGCTTAGTCAACTCTAGTAATAGATCTAGGAGTTAGACTAGAGAGATAAGGTTATTTAAACTCGGATCAAGGAACTTGAGAATAGTAAAAAGCACTTATAGAAGCTAGTTAACGAGGCCTACGCTAAAATCAAGGCACTCGAAGGCGCTAAAGCGAGTCGTATTAAGATTAAACTACCTAGTAAATATAGAGGAACTAAGGAAGATCTTATAGGATTCCTAACGAACCTCCGATCCTACTTCTGGCTTAATGATAACAAGTTTCTGGATAATAAAGCCAAAGTCCTCTATATAGCTATAAGACTAGAAGGTAAGGCACTTAGATAGTTCGAGCCTATATAGAACGACTATCTTACTAAGGAAGATAAGGACGACCGAGACATGTTTATATAGGTAGTCTTTTAATCCTATGACTGGTTTAAAGAAAAGCTTTAGAAGGTTTTTAATGACAAAGATAAGAAGATTTATACGTAAGAAAGACTTACTAATCTCTAATAGACTAAGTTAATAACCTCTTATACTATATAGTTTAGATAGGATATACTCAAGTCTTAGCTTAATAATAAGACATTAATATAACTATTTTATAACGGCTTAAAGGAAAAAGTTAAAGATAAGCTATATAAGTATAACTAGCCTAAGACCCTAGATAAATATATTATATAGGCTATTAGGATCGATAATTAACTCTATATATAAGAGTAGTAGAAACGAGGTCAGATAAACAGAAACACGGTTAAAGCTAATGACAAGAAAAAACGAATATACGTTAGCACCTTATATAGAACGTATCCTAGAGCTATAGATATAGATATAGTATAGAAGCAAGACAAGAAGAAGATAACCAAAGATAAGTCTAATATTACCTACTATAATTATAGAAAGAAAGGACACTATAAATAAGAATATCGAAGCCCGAAGAAAGACTAGAAACTAGTCCTTAGAAAGGAAATCACAGCTATCAATAAAACCGCTAAGGATGTCATCGAAGTAACGGCTATAAGCTACGAAAATAGGAATAGCGATACGGATAGTCTTAGACACGATAGCGATAATAAAGACAAATAAGCACTGTACTCTGAATTGGTCACTATAGACCTAGAGATAGGTCTTGCCGAATAGGACACGGCAGGAGAATATATACTACTACTTTCGATTCTCCTAACCTTGAGGTAGTAGGGTTTTATAGTTACCTAGAGGTAGGATAGATCGTAGATAACTAATACCTAAGGAATCGAAAGATCTAGACCTAATATTCTATTCCTCTAAGAACGAATCGAATAGTATTATAATAAAGTTTTCTAGCTTAATATGGAACTATATAAACGGGATAGACGTTTGATTTGACTTGCCTAGTAGAACGATAAGATAAGGGATAAGATAAGGGAACTCTGACGTATCGTAGAAACCATTAAGAGGGAATAACCTGTGATATATAATAGGCCTAATAGCTATACCAAGTATTTTGATAATTAGTAACTTAGCTACGACATATAAAACCTAGAGTACTAATTTATATACGCGAACTGTAGGAAAGACGAACATATATAGGAAAACTACTAGAAGAAATACTCCTACCTTAGCATTAGAGTACCTATGGTCTATGTATAGTGGGAAGGATTTGGAAAAGAATTCTAATACCTTCTAGGCAACACTACGCGATTATACCTATAATACAAGGCATATATATAAGTGCCCTGGTTCTAGTATATATTATACAAATGCTAATACTACTTTCGTAATAAATTCGAAAACAATTACTAGCTAACCTAATAAGGAAATAAGGACAGAAGCCTCCACCCTATAGAATAGGTCTATAATACAAGAAACAGAGCAGCCGAATTACTCTAGAAGATCGAAGCCTACGATTTAAAAGGCATTACAGTAGTACCAAAACGAGCCTAGCCTAGGCACTATAGAACAGGACAAGACATATAAGACTTGTACTAGAGTAACGACTACCTCTACTACGCGGACGAAAAGAAATCGCGGATCTAGGAGCTTTAGATAAAGCTATAGTATATACGACAGAAAGCAAAACGGACCTAACGGTAGGAAGCTACTAGTACTTAATGGCTTATAGAAATAAGCACGATCGACGAAGCTGCTATTAGCTAAATAACTAAAGAGGTTAGCACTAACCTAGGAAACGGGTCAGGGCCCTCTAAGGGGCCTAAAAACTATTAACGCCCGTATAGCAGTAAGTAGTAGCGTAGTATAGGAGGAACTAGTGCAAGAAACCATTATATTAAGACCTCCTGACAGAAATATAGAAAATTGCCGTAGTCTTTAGGCGACGGCGGCAAGATAAGCGATTATAGATAATAGCACAATAAAAATAGCACGAAATGCTTGTACTAGTAGATAGTAGAGTAGAAATGAACCTGATTTCGCCGACACTTGTAAATTAGCTATAGATACCTTAGAGAATAAAGCAGAAGTATAGCTTAATCAAAGGGCCATTTCTAATATAATAGGTATATAGGGAGACTAAACCAATTAATATTACTATAGTAGGGAAGACTATAGTAATTATATTTAGTATTATAGATATAGGCAATAATAAAGATATAATATTAGAGTTACTATAGTATAAAGATTATAACCTAGACATTAGCTAGAAAAATAGTAGCTACCTATAACCCCGAACAGAGTCATATTTAACTAGTAAGATAGGGAGTATATAAGGATTACAAGTAGATAATACTTAAGGGAAGGCATATCCTATAGATCTACTATAAGAGACGGACAATAGCAGGCAGATTACTACGGACTCTAGAAGAAGCGGTATAACGACACTAACGTTATAATAGGAGAAACGAGCTAAACCGCCGATAGCTATTCTCTCCGTTAACGAATATAGAGCACTATAACTAGAGTAGTAGATTAAGATAGGAGAAATCGCTAGCATCGCTATAGATAGAACCAAGTTCGTATACTATTAGAAAGCTAAGAGATAAGACAAGACTAGGGAAGTACTAAAGGAATACAAAGGATACCTAGCATTTAAACCGAAGCATCTAGAAGGATTACTAGAATACAGCCTATAGGATTACGAGATCAAGCTTAAGGAAGGAGTATAACTAAAGTTCTTTAAGATTTACTATATAAGCTAGATATAGAATAAAGAACTTAAGTAATATTTAGAGGAGAATCTTCAAAGAGGATATATCTGCCTATCGACATCGCTAGCAGGCTACCTAATCTTATTTATACCTAAGAAAGATAGAAAGCTATAGTTATACGTTAACTATTAGCAACTTAACGAATAGACTATAAAAAACCGATACCTGTTACCGCTAATCTTACAGCTCTAAGATCAGTTAGCAAGAGCCTAATATTTTACACGTCTTGACTTGCTATTAGCCTATAACTATATACAGATCAAAGAAGGTAATAAGTGGAAAACGGCCTTTAGGACACCCTATAGCCACTATAAGTACCTTGTCATGCTATTTAGACTTACAAACGTACTAGTAACGTTCTAAGCCCTAATCGATCAAGCTATCTAACCCTTTTTCGACAAATTTACAGTATATTATCTTAATAACATACTTATCTTCTCTAAAACGATAGACAAATACCGGAAGTACGTAAGAGCAGTGCTAGATACGTTATATATGTATAAGCTATTAGTTAACAAGGAAAAGAGCGAATTCCATGTTAGGAAGACGGTATTTTTAGAATACAAGATATCCCTAAGACAAATTCGGATAGAACCTTTAAAGGTTAAAGCTATTAAGAATTGGCTACGACTAACGTTAGTTATAGAAGTATAAAGTTTCATTGGATTTACAAACTTCTACCGGATGTTCATTAGGAACTTCGGAGTAATTATACGACCTTTATATAAACTTACTAAGAAGAATGCTAAATTCTAATGGGAAGAGTAATATAAGTAAGCATTTATATAGATCTATAACGCTATTACTAAAGATCTAGTACTAGTGCTACTAGACCCTAAGAAGCTATTTAAGGTAGAAATGGACGCTTTAGACTATACTATTAGAGGACAATTAGGATAACGAAACGAACAAGGGAAGCTATATCCTATAGCCTTCTTTTTAAAGAAGCTTGATAGACTACGTCTTAATTATTTGATTTACGACAAGGAACCACTTACGATTGTCAAAGCTTTTAAGGAATAGTAACTATACCTTAGTAATACGATCGAACCAATATAAGTATATACGGATTATAAGAATTTACGATACTTTACAATGACAAAGGAGCTTAACAGACGACAAATACAATAGGCAGAATTTCTTACAGAATTCAATTTTAAGATCTGCTACAAGAAGGGCAAAGAGAACGTACAAGCGGACGCCTTAAGCCGACGAACGGATCATATAGAAGGACGAATAGAAATAATGCCACTGTTATTTAAGGAACGAATAGACGGAACGCTATATTATGAAACGTAAACACCTATAGAAGATAATCTACTTGACTTGTTCCTAGAATGTTATATAATCTTTCGAGAAGAAAGGATTAACAAGATATAGTATTAAATAGTACCTAGACTAGTAGTACCTAACAGAGTAGAAGAAAAAGATAAGAGACTCTAGTACTAAGGTAAAGCGTATATCTATGATAAAAATTAATAGCTACAAATGATTCGAGAACTCTACGAATCGAAATTCGGAGGATATAAAGGAGTTACGAAGACTATCGTATAAGTTAAGAAATACTACGACTTTCTATAGTTAATGGTATAAGTTAAGGAAGTTATACGGAACTACGATATCTATAATCGAAGCAAAACGGTACGATACAAGCCATATAGGCTACTTTAGCCACTGCTAATAGCTAATAAACTATAGAGTTTAGTTACAATAGACTTTATTACGAAACTACTAGAATCTAAGGACATGGCTATAGGAGTAATCTACGATAGTATTCTTACTATAGTAAACTGCCTAACTAAATAGGCATACTTCTTTCCCTATAAGGAGTCCTAGATAGCGGAACAGTTAGTAGACATAATCTATTAGCAAGTTATATTAGTATACGCTTAGCTATAGGAATAGATTACTAATAAAGATATTAAGTTTATATCGAAGTTTTAGTAAGCGTTAATATAACGATTAAGCGTTAATAGCAAGCTATTAATAGCATATTATCTATAGACTGACGGACAAACAGAGCAACTAAACTAAGTTATCGAGCAGTACCTCTATTCTTATATTAACTACTAGCAAGACGACTAGGTTATACTATTACCAATAGTATAACTCGCTTACAATATAACACTGATAGAAACGACCAAAGTCACACCGTTCTTCGCGAACTATAGATATAAAGCAGACCTTAGGTAAGGACTAGAGGTCATAGTGCCAAGAGCAGCAGTCAAAGTAGAACAAATGTATATACTATATAAGAAGCTTAAGAAGGAACTCGAGTTTATTAGAACTAGAATAAAGAACTACTATAACAAATATAGGCTCGAGAGACCTCGCCTAGAGAGGGGAGACAAAGTCTATCTAATCACACGAAACCTGCAAACTAAACGACTAAGCACGAAGCTAGACTTTAAGAAGGTTAGACTCTTCGTTATCAAAGAACAAATCTCGATATCTAACTACCGACTATCGTTACCATTATCTATACGACTATAGATAGATGTTTTTTATATTTTACTTCTTAAACTAGTACTAAAGAACGCTAAAGTTGCTATATATATTAAAGTAAAGAACAAAAAGGAAGAATAGGATGTCAAAGAAATCCTAGATTTACGTATTATTAATAGAGAACTACAATACCTAGTCAAATAGCTTAATTTTAGACTAGAAGATAACTTATAGGAACTAGTTAAGAACCTAAGTTACCTTAAGAAACTAGAGTAGTTCTACTAATAGAACCTTAACCGGCTATAAAAACTAGCTCTAAAGCCTATTCCCTAATAGAAAAAGAGGGGAACCTATTAAAATTAGGACTAGGATCTAACCTAATCGACTCCTAATCGAGCACGTCAAAAGCACCTAACACCTAAGCCTAACCTACAAAGGTCTACGTCTCTAATATTAGTAGAGGAGTATCTAGTTCTTCTTCCTCCTCTAGACGAGCTACGCTATGGCAAAAAACTTCGGTACCACAATTACGCAGGGATTACTATAAACGACGTAATCAACTCAAACGGCTTAGTGTCTAAGCAAGAAGCGCCTCGGTCTTAACGATCTCTTTTGAAACCTTCTCCTACTCCGACAAATTTGAAAGGACTAAGATAGTTAGTAACCTAGGATTATAAAGAAAAATAACAAGGAACCTATAGGCATCTATAATGTTTAGGCTACTATACTTCTTACCTATATAAACATAGTTCTAACACTTGTTTAAACCCTCTATTATTATATAATACTTTCGTGGCTTTGTATTCTAATAACGCTTACAAGGTATAGCGACCTTATAACCCTCTTGCTTAATCTTAATCGTAATAATATATCATTTATACTTAAGATTGTAATAGTTCCTAGGAATACGATTAGCCATAGTAGAAGGAAGCTAGCAGAAAAAGGACGTTACCTATAGGGGAAAAAGGGGTATTAGTAGTATTTAAAACAAGTTATAAGAAGCTTTTAGGTCGAAAGCTCTAAAGAGAGGGCATCGTGTTACAAGCCAACCATATATTACAACTTGGTAGGGCGTAGCAGGCTAAACGAGCTACCAATTAAGAAGGGCACAGAGCAAGGCTAACATAGGATCGCTAGGGAGCGCGGGCTACTACAGGCGAACAATTGCCAAAAGGGAAAGATAGCAGAGGATAGCTAACTACTAAAGGCGATCCTAGGGCAAGCTAGAAAGGGACTATAAGCGACCAATAGAAGTATATATATATATAAATAATCACTCGTTATAGTAGACTCTAGGAGTTCACTAGTGATAGTAACCTACAATTACAGTACTTATACCAAGTATCGCTAACTACTGTAAGAGATAACTCTAGTGTTGTTGTGAACCCTTTGGCTTTACCGAATCCCTTAGACAACCTGTACGCTTGTCCTGCTTAATTTACCTTCGTCTGAACCCTTTTAGAAGAAGTCTAAGTCGGGTTCGTTATAATAAAGCAATAGCTTATATTTCTAATATAGAAAGGAGGGACATTTTATTAGAGAATGCCTAGAAACGGCATAGGTTACCTCTTATCGATAGGGCTGATACCTTAGTTATTAGGGTTTAGGCCGTTTTCGCTAGGGAAATAGGAGTTACTTATAATAGACCTTAATACTATAGGAATAGCTATAAGGGATAACCTAAAAAGGGAGTATATATATATAGCTATTATAATAAACGTATATAAAGGTGTTTCGACGATAGTAGATTTAGATTCTTATATAGAAGTAAATATTATAGATTTCGACCTTATTTAGAAATACTAACTAAAACGACTTACTTATATTCTACTTACAATTCGATAATTTAATAAAACGGTTATAGCATTCTATAGGGCATATTAAGTACTAATTATATTAACCGATAAATATAGAACTATACGTTAATATAATTACCCCTATGTTACTATTAGCTATAAGGCCGAAACCTTACTAGTCTTATTAGGAATGCCTATACTTAGCGATCTTACTATCTTATTATTTCTAATAGAGAATTGCTAGTAATTTCTACTAGAAACCGAGATAGCCTGACTCTAGCACCCTAAAAGAATAGAAAAGGACTGCCAAAGGAGAGCTAGGGTCTTTATATTAACTATTATTTCGGATATCCCTATAGATCTATTCCCTAACAAGGAAGAACCAAAACCCTTAAGAAACCTAGAAGAAATTCCCCCTAAACTATAAGACTTTACTAACGTAATAGATATAATAAATTCGAGTATCCTTCCTTCGTTTAAAGTAACTAACTATAAAATCGATCTATAACTAGGGACGACTCCTCTAGTTAGACTAATTTACCCTCTATCCTAGTATAAACTTGGTATACTATAGGAATACTTAGATAAAAACCTTGCCAAGGGAAGGATTTGACCTTCTAAGAGTTCAATAGCTAGCTTAGTTCTATTTATACCTAAAAAGGATAGAAGCCTTTATCTTTATATTAATTACTAAGGACTTAATATAATTACCTAGAAAAATTACTATCTATTACCCCTTATTTTAGAGATCCTTAACTATACTTCTAGTACTTAATTCTTTACTAAGCTTAATATTAAAGATACTTATTATTAGATTTGAGTATAAGAAGGAGATAAGTAGAAAACTACCTTTCGAACTTGCTATAGATTATTTAAGTACTTAGTTATACTATTTAGTCTAATAAACGCGCTAGCTACTTTTTGGAATTATATTTATTAAGTATTAGGTAGATTACTTAATAAATTTTATATAGTTTATTTAGATAATATCTTAATTTTTTCACCTGACTATAAAATATATATAAAATATATCTAGAAAGTCCTCGAATAACTATGGAATATATAGCTATATTATAAACCTAGTAAATATTTATTTCATAAAGACTAGGTTAACTTCCTTAGATTCATAGTAAATTAGCAAGGAATTATAATAGACCTAGTATAAATCGAAATAGTAGAGAAATAGCTAGAACCTCGGACCTATCACGATATTCAGATTTTCTCGGATTTGTTAATTTTTATCGGAAATTTATTCATAATTTTTTATAGATCGCCTACCCCCTAACAAATCTACTAAAGGGGCTAGAAAAGGGGAAGAAACTAGGAGGAGTCCAATTTAACCTTAAAGAACAAAAAGCATTTTAAGAAATTAAAAACTATTTTTAATTAGTGCCGGTTCTCCGGCATTTTAATCCTAAAAAGCTAATAACTATCGAAACAGACGCTTCTACGTTTATAATAGGGGCTATCTTATTATAGTAAGTAAAGGACTCTCGAGAACATCTTATTATATTCTAGTTAGCTAAGTTCTTTAGATTAGCCTACTATTATAGTACCTCTGACAAGGAAATAATAGCGATCGTAGAAAGCTTTAAGCACTAGTAACATTATTTAATAGAGAATCCCTATAAGATTATAATCTATTTAGATTATAATAATTTATGAGAATTTATAAAATAAACCTAACTTAACGGTTACCAAGCTAGATAGTATATATATCTCTTAGGCTTCGATTTTACTATCAAGTACTAGCTAGAGAAGTAAAACCCTATAGATGGCCCTTTAAGAAAATTAGATTATAAAGAAGATAATTCTCTTAGGAACCAAGAATAGTTACCTATAATCTAAAGAAAGATAGTGAACTATAAAAAGGCGTAAGAAGCGTAGAGAGTTTTGTAATCTTTTTAATGCCAAATTAGAGTCTAGTCGTTAAAAGTCAATCCAAAGGGATTATACAATATAGAACAAGTATGCCTCAAAAGGAAGCTAATTATATTACGAAGATAGGCTAAAGAGGCGGTAAGACTAGAATCAGCTTCCGCTATCTAACCATTACAAATATTTAGAGAATATATTTTAGAGCTTTAAAGATTAGACCCCTTAACTTAAAGAGTAAGGAAAGGCCTAGAAAAAGGTATAATAAAAGGCTAGCGAAGCACTAGCAAAGCTAAACTATGGTCCTTAGGATATAACGGTAAGCTACTCTATAAGAGAGTACTTTACGTTTCTATAAAAGAAACTATAAGGTAAGAAATCCTCTAGTTATATTATAATAATACTAGAGCTAGGTACTTTGGCCTTAAAAGAACTAGTAAACTCATTTAAAGAAAGTTTAACTAGTAAGGCCTAGTAAGAGATATTAGATATTAGTACCAAACCTACTACGTTTACTAAACAAATAAGCTAAGATAGTATTAAGGTTATAGTAGCTTAGAATCCCTACTAATCCCTAACCGACCCTAGTAAGAGATTAGTATGGATATGATTATAGGTTTTCTTATAGTAAATTTCCGAGTAGAGGAAAAGAACGCTATACTTATAGTTATAGACTACTATACTAAGATGAACCGATTCTTCGCTATTAATTTAGATATTACAAGTTAGCGGCTCGCTAAGCTAATTTATAAGGAGATTAAACTTAAATATAGCATACTAGAAAGCTATATAAGTGATTATAGCTCTATATTTACTTCCTAATTTCAAGCAGATCTCTACTACCTAAACTAAGTCACTAGGAGGCTCTCTATAGCATTTTACCCCTAAACTAATAGCTAAACCAAGCAGAGCAACCAAACACTTATATAATACCTTTGCTATTTTGCTATAGTAAACCCTATAATTTAGGCACGAATCCTCCTAGAAGTAAAGTTTATATATAACAATGCTATTAATATAACTATTAGACTACCCCCTTTTTAAGCATTAATAGGCTATAACCCTATAATTTCATTACAAATTAGGGACGATTTGCCTAAAGGGAAGTACCACCCTAATATAGTGAAACAAATCAAAAAATTATAAGTACTATACCCTAATATAGTAGAATAAATCAAAAAATTATAAGTACTATAAAAATAACCAGAAAGGCATTAAAAGAAAGCTATCTAAAATTATAAAATTCATTATAACTAAAAGTATTAGGAAAGGGTATTTAGGAAGGGCGACTTTGTCCTACTTTTGACCTAGAACCTTAAGTTAAAGATACTAAAAAAATTAACCCCTAAATTTGTCAGCCTATTTCGGGTACTCGACCTAGTCAGTTCGCTAGTATATCGGCTGGTATTATCTATATAATATACCTAGCTATATAATGTCTTCCCTATTTCCCTGCTTAAACTATAATACCTATATAGTCGAAACAAGGTAAAACAAATGCTAATACTAGAACTCGAGAACGATAAGGAATAGGAGGTTAAAGAGGTTTTAGTAAAGTAGGCTGATAGTAGAACCCGTTAGTTCCTAGTAAAGTAGAAGGGATAGCCCTCTAAATTTAACTAGTAAGTAGACAAAGAAGATATCGCTAATACGTAGGGTAAAGTACGTAAGTTTAGAAAGCACGCTATAACTATAGAGTACCTATAATACGGTACGGAAAAGCATAAGAGGAGGTTAAGAAGAGGGTACCTACGGAAAACGCCCGGATATATGTCCTAAGAAAAAGTACGCCGGGTAGGGCGGTATATTACTATAGTAATACGCCCTAAGACCGCAATCGAAATACCGTAGAAAACGCCTAGAGAAGGGCGCCCTAAGAGGGGCCCTAAGCTATATTACAGAGGACTATATTTTAAATCGACATTATGCTAAAACTATAGTAAAGAAGGCCTTACTAGAGATACTAAAATTAGTAAAAAAAAATATTTATATTATAGTACTATAAACTAGTAGAGCAAATCTATAATATTAATTTAGGGCTGAAAGGGTATCTACTCTATATAATTAAAAAAAAATGAAAATAAAACAAAGTTTTACTACCCTAAAAACCCTGCTAAAAACCATTATGAGAGATAAACTCTAAGTCTACTATATATTTGCCTAAAAATTAGGCTACCTTGCCCTTACTACCTAAGGCTCCTATTATAAGCGTGCCTAGTTTAGTAATAAACTTATATTTAGCTATCTACTAAGTAATATAACCCTCGTTAATAGGCTCTAGGCAAGGTAGTAGCAAATATTACTAGATTATAAGATTCTATAGCACCTATACTATATTAGTGAATAACTAGGCAGACCAAAATATAACCAAATATACTATACTAGTATTAAACTTAAGTATGGATTAGTAGCTATAATTATATACTTATAATCGGTTATAAACTTATTATATACTAGCTATTACTCTTATAAATATATTAATATCTACACTAAATTATAAGCGAAAATAAATAGGTTCCTATAAAAGTAATCTTCTTACTACTATTATTAATAAGGCCTATATTAGACTAGTAGTATTTCTTAACCACCTTAAAAGTAATAGCTATATCGTTTATAAGTATAGTAATATAATAGTAATAGCACTTACTAAATATAAGCAAGTCCTTAAAGTTAGCTATATCTAGCTTTAAGGCTAAAACAACCTTATAGGCAGACTAAATAATAATCATAAGGTTAACTATATCACTAGTTATAGCATTAGTAGCCTAAATAATTATTAATATCTAGGAAATCACTCCCGAAACGTATACTTACTAGGAGGCAGCTTGTCTAATAGCCCTAGCAATACCAAAAACACTTAAACAAGCTAGTAATAGAAAATATATACTAAATATCGAGGGGAACCTTATCATTTGCCTTAACATCTTTAATAGCGCCATATAAGTATTATATATATAGTAGCAAGTCAGCCGCGCTAAGCTACTAAATCTCTATAATATTACTATAGATATGAAAATAAAGATTTAAAATTTGAAAATTGAATTATAGGCAGCTAAAGAGCAAACGATATAAAGAAGATAAGGTTAAAGATTAAAAGAAAATCGAGAGCGAAAGGCGGCTTTCTAAGAAAGTCAAATATTATTTCTGTCGCTATAGTAGAGACCTTCCTAACATTATGGTAACTACCAGATATATTTATAATGAAGCGAATCTTTAGACGAAAACACTCGAACGATAACTATAATAATAACGATATATATACGAAAACAAAGGCACCTAGCACCCACCTGTTTGACGTGTAATCACGAATAAAGCCGTAATAACAAAGCGCCGAAATAATAGCGATCCGCTACTATAGACTAGGCATCCGGGATAAAGCTATTCCGACAGAGCCTATAGGCCTATAGATAGGCCTGCTAAGGGGGAGAGTAAGTTATTATAAACGCAAGCCGACCCGCGCCTACAGCCAGGCCGTAGTAGCCGGAAGGCCTATACCTAGGTACCAATAGGTATGACCCTGCTATGACGGGCACGATCGGGGTACGGCCGGGGAAAGGGGATAGCCGATCCGTAGTATAAGATGTATCTATTAGCCTACGGATCCGAAAGGGAGGTTTTCCTCCCTAAGGATTAGTCTATATAACTACGATTCGAGTGGGATACGAATAGGCAGCTGCCGACCCTGGAATGATTGACTCTCCCTGCCCCCGCGATCAGTGCGAACCTGCTTAGAAAGGCCTTTGTGATAGTGCTACCTCTCTTGATAACTAGCCTAACGGCAGGCCGCCTTGACAATAGACTAGTAGAGTAAGTAAGGCAAGAACTAATCTTATGCTTAATTAAGATACTTAATAGTATAAATCTACCTATAAAGCTCTAGTTAGAAAGTATATAAGTAGTAGTATACTTATATATAATAAGCCTAAGCTATACTTACTTGTTTAAAACTCCTAATAAAGTACTCTATAGTTAGTTTAAATAGTATTTTTACTAGTATAAACCTAGCTTGATAATTGTATTAACTAGTAACTTATACCTAGACTAGAGTAGTATCTTTATATATAGATACTAGGTATATATCTTCTATAAGGATAGAGAAGCTAAGTAATGTATAAAGGACTTTAAGATACTACTATATAGGCTAATAAGGTATCTTATAGGATATCGTATATCTAATATCTATCGCGTTTAGATACCTAAGCTTAATAAGGTCATTATAACTTATAATGTTTACTTCGATAAGAAGACTTTCTACTATCTAGGTAAAGAGTAGCTAATAAAGTCGTTACTAGTAGTAGCGAGCTAGGAAGTCAATTAATTCGATCTTAGCAAAGATTCCTAGGATACCGATTTTCTCTAGGAAGCGTTACAATAGACCTAATAACTAGTAAAAGACTCTATTATAGTGGCTTAGCTACCTCTATCGTAAGAGAGTCTAGCGATAGACTAATCTCTCTAATAGGGTTAAGACTTAGAGGTAAGGGAGCTCTCTAATATATAGCCTATAAACAAGTAATCAGTTCTGGAAACTCTTATAGCAGAGATATAAGTAATAGATAAACTTACCAAATAGATAGAGAGCTTTAGAGGACTCTTGACCCCTAAATATATACCTAAGCCCTTAATAACTTACCTTATACCGGCTAGTAAAGGGGATATCTACTAGGAAGTAAGAAGGTTTAAATTAGGGCCTTCCTAGTCACTAGCTAGCTAACTAGACGCTAGGGAGAGTAAGGGAGCCGTCGAATCTAACGGAGGAATACCTTCTATAGAAGAATCTAATATATACGATAAGTAGACAGAAGAGCTAGAAGCTAGGGATAGTACTACTAATATATTATACCTAGCTGGGCTAGAGGAGTAGAGTATTAAACGAAGTCTAGATTAGCTAATATATTCTCTAGAAGGTAGAAGAAAAGGAGAAGCTACTTAGTAACCTCCTATAAGGAGAGGCAGAGGTAGGAAGAGAACTTACAAGCCTAGGGACCCTATCTAGTCAAGCGAATGGCTATAAAATAAAGAGAGGGTCAATTATTATTATTCCTTTATCTATATAATAAAGGAACTCTAGCGATAGTTCCATAAGACTTACCTACCTAATTAATAGGAAGCTTACCTAAGAGACTAGAGCTTTCGAACAATATATATAATATTTACTACTACTATATAATAAAAGGATGCTATATACCTTAGAGCAGCCCTAAATAAGCTATATTAGTATATTAATGATTTAGCCTATATTCTTACTAATTAGTAAGACCTATATAATTACCTATTGGAATAATAGTTTAAAGATATGGCTTACAAGGAGATATATAACTTAGAGAATAAGGGAATATAGAAGATTGTACTATATAAGTAGGTAAAAGCGCGACTTATCCTGTTAAAATAGGTCTTTATATATAAGTTTAATAAGGACGGTTTCTTAGAGAAGTATAAGGCAAGGATCTATATATAAGGAGATCTATAAGATATTAGTTTAGTAGAAAGTACTTATATAGCTACTCTAACGGTATAGTTATTCTATATAATAATAGCGATCGCTACGTACTTCGACTTAGAAGTCAAGTAATTCGATATAGCATGAATGTTCCTTAATGCCGAACGACTAGAAGACGATCCTATCATTTATAAACTACTAGAAGGATTTAAGTAGCTAGGGAAATATATAAAGTTATAAAGAGCTCTATACGGCTTAAGAGACTCGTTACTCTTATAGTATAAAGAGTTCTATAAAACGCTATTAGATCTAGATATAGAACCATCGGGTGAAGAGAAGTGCCTCTTCTTAAGCTATAATAAACGAGTCATCCTAATCTTCTATATTAATGACTTCTTAGTCTTCTTTTATGAAAGTAACGCTATAGCGGCCGAGCGGGTAATAGAAGGAATTAAAGCTTAATATAACGTCTACGAGTAGGGTAATGTCGGTTAGTTCCTTGGTATTAAGGTGATTCGAGACCGACCTATATATAAGATATAGTTAGTCTATAACTAATATATTAGAAAGGTAATAAGAAGATATAAACTAGACGTGCCTAACGTATATAAGCTAACTCTCTTAAGCTATAAAGAATTTAAGAAGTTTGAAGGGAGCGCTACTAGTATATAGACTAAAGAGTATTAGGAGCTTGTTAGATCAATCTTATATTATATAGTTATACTACATCTAGATGTCGTATATACCTATTTAGTACTCTCTTGATACTTAACTAACCTAGGACTAGACTACTTATTAGAGGTATAGCAAGTAGTAAGATATCTATTTAGGAGCTCTTTACCTATTAATCTAATATAGAGGTAAGCGAGCGCTGGAAAGTCTAACGCTTATAATCGCTAGAGACGTATTATATATAGATGATCTAGATATACGGTATTTGTTATAGGGATATATCTTCTTCCTATTTAGAGGTCCTATTATATAGAAGGCATTACGCTAAGATACTATTATAACGTCAAGTACTAAAGTAGAACTTCTAATGCTCTCCTTTATAGTAAGAAAGGCTATAATACTTAAAAGGCTATTTATAGATATCGATCTTAAGCTAGGGAAACCCTAGAATATCTACTACAATGATTAGTAAACTATTTAACTAATAATAGCTAAGAACGAACATATTAACACTTACCTATAATATATAGATATTTATAATATATAGTTATACTAAGAAGTAGTAAAAGGAACATTTAAAGCTATATATCTATATAACGAACCTAACTCAGACTTCTTCTAAAAGGGTTCAGATAGAGGTAAATTAAGCGGGACAAGCGTACAGGTCGTCTAAGGGATTCGGTAAAGCCAAAGGGTTCACAACAACACTAGAGTTGTCTCCTACAATAGTCAGTAATACTTAGTATAAGTACTTATAATTATAGGTTAGGTTGCTATCACTAGTAAACTCCTAGAGTCTACTATAACGAGTGACTAGCTAGCTATATATACACAATTATCTATCCTTCTTCAATAGTTATCACCAGTACCATTTCTCCTTTCGCTCTGTGATTCCACGTTATCGACGGTAATATATTATTATTACTAGTGAAGACCTTAGTCTTAGTAGTAATAATCTTCTAATTGGTCTATCAAGTGATTGGCTGTCGGAATGTCCTACGTCCTAGCTACAGCCTGCCGGGCCGTCTATATGCTTATCTGTGACATAATGCCCCTCCTTCAAGGCTTTCGACCCGAAAGCCCTCTTAGGCCGTTTCAAATAGCGCTAACAACCCTTCGCTTGTAAGTACTGTATTCTTCCTGTTTCTGCGTTGTGGTTGCCATATTGATAAAATGCTAATAGAGAAATAGAAGTTATATTCTATATATTACCGTGCTTCCCTTGCTTAGAACATTGCTAAGAACGGTTTTGTTGTTATACCTTGCTCTTAGTACGCGTTATAAGGCCTTGTTTGTAAAATGATCGCGTGTATAAAGCGTTACAAAGCCTGTATTCGTTGAGGTCGTTCTTACGATAGCTCTAGCATACCACTTTCTTCCTATAAGCACGTCTCCTTTTTTTTTTTTTTTGAATGTAATTCTTAATGTTCGTTCTAATAGATCGTATTCTCTAGGAGCAGCATTATATCAAGGATGCTAAACGTCGTGCCGAACTTAAGCTAGATAAATCTTAACGCCGTCTAGAAGAAGCCTAATACAAGTTATCCGAAAAGCTTATACGGCTCTAGTATCTTTATTAGTAAAAGGAGTTTTTGATAGAGAAAGGTGCCAATATAGTGGCATGTAGTCTATCGACCTTAGACAAGTTAGAGGAGGTTAAGCGGTAAGAGCAGTAAGAGGCGCCTACTATACCCTCGTCATAGATTAATAATACCGTTAATACTATTGACTAGGGTACCGTCTTTGGTTCTGTCCTAGGTTTTCCTTTAGTTAATCTAGGTTCTGCCGATAGAACTATTCTAGTTTCTTAAGGTAGTTTAAATTCTTGACTAGTTTCTATAAATTATTCTCTAGTCTAAAATTAAGCTATTTAACTAGATACTATAGTTCCTTATTAATACTACGTAAATCTAGAATTTCTTCGATGTCCTATTCTTTCTCTTCGTCCTCTGCTTCGATATTTATAGCGATTTTGGCGTTCTTTGGTACTAGTTCGAGAAGTGAAATATAAAAAACATCTATCCGTAATTGTATAGATAACGGTAACGATAGTCAGTAGTTAGATGTCAAAATTCGTTCCTTGATAACGAAGGGTCTAACCTTCTTAAAGTCTAGCTTCGTGCTTAGTCGTTTGGTTTATAGGTTTCGTACGATTAGGTAGACTTTGTCTTCCCTCTCTAGGCAAGGTCCCTTAAGCCTATATTTGTCGTAATAATTCTTTATTCTAGTTCTAATAAACTTAAGTTCCTTTTTAAGCTTCTTATATAATACGTATATTTGTTTTACTTTGACTACTGCTCTCGGCACTATAACCTCTAGCCCTTACCTAAGGTCTGCTTTATATCTATAGTTTATAAAGAACGGTATAACTTTAGTTATTTCTATTAGTGTTATATTATAAGCAAGTTATACTATTAGTAATAGTATAACCTAGTTATCTTACTAGTAATTAATATAAGAACAAAGGTACTACTTAATAACTTAGTTTAGTCGCTCCGTTTGTCTATCGGTTTATAGGTAATATGCCGTTAATAGCTTACTATTAACGTCTAATCGTTGTATTAACGCTTGCCAGAACTTCGATGCGAACTTAGTGTCTCTGTTAGTAATCTATTCTTGTAGCTAAGCGTGCACTAATGCGACTTGCTAATAGATTACGTCTACTAACTATTCTACTGTCTAGGACTCCTTATAGAGAAAGAAGTATACCTATTTAATTAAGCGGTCTACTATAGTGAGAATACTATTATAGATTACCCCTATAGCCGTATCCTCGGATTCTGGCAGTTTTGTAATAAAGTCTATTGTAACTAAACTCTATAGTTTGTTAGCTGTTAGCAGTGGCTAGAGTAGCCTATACGGCTTATGTCGTGCCGTTTTGCTTCGATTACAGATATCGCAGTTCTATACAACTTCCTTGACTCGTATCGTTAACTATGGAAAGTCGTAGTGTTTTTTGACTTGTACGACAGTCTTCGTAACTCCTTTATATCCTCCAAGTTTTGACTTATAGAGTTCTTAAATCATTTGTAGCTATTAATCTTTATCGTGGATATACGCTTTGCCTCGGTACTAGAGTTTTATATCTCTTTCTTCCACTCTATCAGGTACCACTAGTCCAGGTGCTACTTGATACTATGTCTCGTTAATCCTTTCTTCTCAAAAGATTACGTAACATTCTAGGAACGAGTCAAGTAGATCGTCTCCTATAGGTGTCTGCGTTTTGTAATATAGCGTCCTGTCTATTCGTTCCTTGAATAACAGTGGCATTGTTTCTATTCGTCCTTCTATATGATCCGTTTATTAGCTTAAGGCATCTACTTATACGTTCTCTTTGCCCTTCTTATAGTAGATCTCAAAATTAAATTCTATAAGGAATTCTACCTATCGTATTTATCGTCTATTAAGCTCCTTTATTATTGTAAAGTATCGCAAATTCTTATAATCTATATATACTTATACTAGTTTAATTATATTATTAAGGTATAGTTGCTATTCCTTAAAAGCTTTGACAATTGTAAGTAATTCCTTATTATAGATCGGATAATTAAGATATAGTCTATCGAGCTTCTTTAAAAAGAAGGCTATAGAATATAGCTTCCCTTATTTATCTTATTATCCTAACTATCCTCCGATGGTATAATCTAAAGCGTCTGTTTCCACCTTAAATAGCTTCTTAGGGTCTAGTAATACTAGTACTAGATCTTTAGTAATAGCGTCATAGATCTATATAAATACTTGCTCGTATTACTCTTCCCATTGGAATTTAGCGTTCTTCTTGGTAAGTTCGTATAAAGGTCGTACGATCGCTCTAAAGTTCCTAATAAATATCTAGTAGAAGTTCGTAAATCCGATGAAACTTCGTACTTCTATAACTAATGTCGGTCGTAGCTAATCCTTGATAGCTTTAACCTTTAAGGGTTCTATCCGGATTTGTCCTAGGGATATTTTGTATCCTAAAAATACCATTTTCCTAATATAGAATTCGCTCTTTTCCTTATTAACTAATAGCTTATATATATGTAACGCGTCTAGTACTACTTTTACATGCTTCCGGTGTTCGTCTATTGTTTTGGAGAAGATAAGTATATCGTCAAGATAATATACTACAAATTTGTCGAGAAAGGATCAGATAGCTTGATCAATCAGGGCTTAGAACGTTGCCGGCGCGTTTATAAGTCTAAATAACATGACAAGGTACTTATAGTGGCCATAGGGTGTCCTAAAGGCCGTTTTCCACTTATTGCCTTCTTTAATCTATATATAGTTATAGGCTAATAGTAAGTTAAGACGTATAAAATATTAGGCTCTTGCTAACTAATCTCAGAGCCGTAAGATTAGCAGTAACAGGTATCGGTTTTTCATAGTCTGTTCGTTAAGTTGCCGATAATCGATATATAACTATAGCTTTCCGTCTTTCTTAGGTACAAATAGGATTAGGTAGCCTACTAGCGATATCAATAGGTAGATATATCCTCTTTAAAGATTCTCCTCTAAGTATTACTTAAGTTCTTCGTTTTATATCTAGCTCGTATAGTAAATCTTAAAGAACTTTAGTTATACTCCTTCCTTAAGCTTGATCTCGTAATCCTATAGGCCGTATTCTAGTAATCCTTCTAGATACTTCGGTTCGAATGCTAGGTATCCTTCGTATTCCTTCGGTACTTCCCTAGTCTTATCTTGTCTCTCGGCTTTTTAATAGTATACGAACTTGGTTCCGTCTATAGCGATGCTAGCGATTTCTCCTATCTTAACCTACTACTCTAGTTATAGTGCTCTACATTCGTCAACGGAGAGAACAGCTATCGGCGGTTTAGCTCGTTCCTCCTATCGTAATGTTAGTATCGTTATACTGCTTCTTCTAGAGTCTATAGTAGTCTGCCTACCACTGTCTGTCTCTTGCGGTAGATCTATAGGATATGCCTTTCCCTAAGCATCGTCTGCTTGCGATCCTTATATACTCCCTATCTTACTAGTCGAATACGACTCTGTTCGGGGTTATAGGTAGCTACCATTCTTCTAGCTAATGTCCGGGTTATAATCTTTATATTATAGTAATCCTAATATTATATCTTTGTCGTTACCTATATCTACGATACTAAATATAACTACTATAGTTTTCCCTACTATAATAATATCGATTAGTTTAGTCTCTTTATATATCTATTATATTAGAAATAGCCCTTTAACTATACTATACTTCCGCTTCATTCTCTAAGGTATCCGTAGCTAATTTACAAGTGTTAGCAAAATTAGGTTTATCTCTACTCTACTATCCACTAGTACAAGCATTTCGTACTATTTCTATTATGCTATTATCTATAATCGCTTGTCTTACCACCGTCGTCTAAAGATTATAGCGATTTCCTATATTTCTACCAGGAGGTCTTAATATAGTAGTCTCTTACGCTAGTTCCTCCTATACTACGCTACCACTTGCTACTATACGGGCGTTAATAGTTTTCAGGCCCCTCGAAGGGCCCTAACCCGTTTCCCAGGTCAGTGTTAACCTCTTCGGTTGTTCGGCTGATGGTAGCTTCGTCGATCGTGCCTATTTCTATAAGCCATTAAGTGCTTATAGCTTCCTACCATTAGGTCTGTTCTGCTTTCCGTTATATATACTATAGCTTCATCTAAAGCTCCTAGATCTACGATTTCTTTTTGTCTATATAGTAAAGATAGTTATTACTCTAGCACAAGTCCTATATATCTTATCCTATTCTACAGTACCTAGGCTAGGCTCGTTTTAGAACTACCGTAATGCCTTCTAGATTGCAGGCTTTGATCTTCCAGAGCAATTCGGCCGCTCTATTTCCTACATCATAGACCTATTCCATAGGGCAGAGGCTTCCGTTCTCATTTCCTTATCAGGTCGGCTAATGATTGTTTTTGAATTTGTCGCGAAAGTAGTATCGGCATTTATATAATATATACTAGAACTAGGGCACTTATATATATGCCTCGTGTCGCGGGTATAATCACGTAGCGTTACCTAAAAGGTATTAGAATTCTTTTCCAAATCCTTCCTACTATATATAGACTATAGATACTCTAATGCTAAGGTAGGAGTGTTTCTTCTAATAGCTTTCCTATATACACTTATCTTTTCTACGGTTTATATATATAAATTAGTACTTAGGGTTCTATACGTCATAGCTAAGTTACTAATCGCCAAAATGCTTAGCGTAGCTATCGGGCCTATTATATATCACGGGCTGTTCCCCTTTGATAGTTTCTACGATACATCGGAGTTTCCTTATCTTGTCCCTCATCTTATCGCTCTACTAGGCAAGTTAAATCAAGTGTCTATCCTATTCGCGTAGTTCCGTATTAAGCTAGAAAACTTTGTTACAATACCATTTAATTCGTTCTTAGAGGAATAGAACATTAGGTCTAGGTCTTTCGATTCCTTAGGTATTAGTCATCTATAATCTATTCTACCTCTATATAACTATAAAACCCTACTACCTTAGGGCTAGGAGAATCGAAATTGGTGGTACATACTCTCCCGCCGTGTCCTATTTGGCAAGACCTGTCTCTAGGTCTACTATGACTAGTTCGGAGTATGGTGCTTATTCGTCTTTACCGTCACTGTCATATCCGAGACTATCCGTGTTGCTATCCCTATTTTCGTAGCTCGTAGCCGCTACTTTAATAATATCCTTAGTGGTTTTATTAATAGCCGTAATTTCCTTTCTAGGGACTGGTTTCTAGTCTTTCTTTAGGCTTTGATATTTTCGTTTATAATGTCCTTTCTTTCTATAGTTATAATAGGTAACGTTAGACTTATCTTTAGTTGTTTTCTTCTTGTCCTACTTCTATGCTATATCTATATTTATAGCTCTAGGATATATCCTATATAAGGTACTAATATATACCTGTTTTTTCTTATTGTTAGCCTTGACTATAGTTCTATTTATCTAACCTTGTTTCTATTACTCTTATATATAAAGTTAATTATCGATTTAAATAGCTTATATAATATATTTGTCTAGAGTCTTAGGCTAGTCGTACTTATATAGTTTATCTTTAACCTTTTCCTTTAAGCTATTATAGAATAGTTATATTAACGTCTTATTATTAAGCTAAGACTTAAGTATATCCTATCTAAACTATATAGTATAGGAGGCTACTAACTTAGTCTATTAGAGATTAGCAAGTCTTTCTTATATATAAATCTTCTTATCTTTATTACTAAAAACCTTCTAAAGCTTTTCTTTAAACCGGTCATAGGATTAGAAGACTACCTATATAAACGTATCCTAGTCGTCTTCGTCTTTCTTAGTAAGATAGTCATTCTATATAGGCTCGAACCATCTAAGTACCTTACCCTCTAGTCTCGTAGCTATATAGAGGACTTTAGCTTTATCATCCGGAAACTTATTATCATTAAGCCGGAAGTAGGATTAGAGGTTTGTTAGGAATCCTATAAGATCTTCCTTAGTTCCTCCGTATTTACTAGGTAGTTCGATCTTGATACGGCTTACTTTGGCGCCCTCGAGTGTCTTGATTTTGGCGTAGGCCTCGTTAACTAGCTTCTATAAGTGCTTTTCACCGTTTTCGAGTTCCTTGATCTGAGCTTAAGCAACCTTATCTCTCTAGTCTAACTCCTAAATCTGCTACTAGAGTTAACCGAGCTAGGTAAGTAGCTATTTAGTTATAATGTTAGTAGCTATATCGATATCGAGGTCAAAATCACCTCTATTCTGAGCCATAACAGAATAAAGGGAGTAATAGCAACGTATAACGAACCTAACTTAGACTCTCTCTAAAAGGGTTTAGATAGAGGTAAATTAAGCGGGACAAGCGTATAGGTTGTCTAAGGGATTTGGTAAAGCTAAAGGGTTCATAATAACACTAGAGTTATCTCCTATAATAGTTAGTAATACTTAGTATAAGTACTTGTAATTATAGGTTAGGTTGCTATTACTAGTAAACTCTTAGAGTCTATTATAACGAGTAACTAGCTAGCTATATATATACGATTATCTGTCCTTCTTTAATAGTTATCACTAGTACCATTTCTCCTTTTGCTCTATGATTCTGTATTGTCGACGGTGATATATTATTATTACTAGTGAAGACCTTAGTCTTGGCAGTGATAATCTTCTGATTAGTCTGTCAAGTGATTGGCTGTCGGAATGTCCTGTGTCCTAGCTGCAGCCTGCCGGGCTGTCTATATGCTTATCCGTGACAATCTATTAATTAGTTAGATATTAGTAGATAGGCTTATTAAATGACTTAGCTAATAAGCCTTTAAGCACTAGAGGGCTCTCTTTAATCTTCAAGATATTAGTTATAGGCTTATATAACTAGGGGGTAGAAAATAAGTCAAATTTGCCAAACAAAATACTACCTAATACTCCTTATCTATTACTATTAGCCGTCGCTAGGATTAATACCCTTGCCCTTGCCTTTATCTTAGCTAGGTAACAATATAACGCCTAACACGTCATTAGATACACTAATATAAGCATTACAAGCTTCCTTGATTTTATCTAACTAATAGAAGATATCGTATATAGAGTAGGCAATCTTTATAAAATACATAAGTTTAGCCTTATTAAGCTTATACTCTTCTATATTGTCTATACTAGCATGCTTAAGGTCGTTCTAAAGAACTATATATAACTTTTTAAGATCTTATACGTAACTATTAGCGATTTGCCTATATATCGGGGGTAGAGGTTTAGGATCTAGGGACTTATAGAAGCCTTAGCTCTATCTAGTAGAGCCTTTATTAAATCTTTTGCTAACCTAACGTAAGAAGCAGGACTACCGTTATAGTTAGTATAAGTATTATAAGAGCTATTAAATATATAGGCGATTAATATATATCTCTTTACACTTATAGGAACTATAGGTATAATAGTAGTAGTAAGAGCTAGTGCTAGAATGATTACGACATTCGCCAAAAGAACATCCTACTAGAGCTAACTATATATATATTTCATAGGGTACCTTACAAAGCTTGCTAGCTATAATATTACTATATTTAGTTAGCCTAAATAAACTTAACGTAACTAGTAAAGCGCTGGAAAACTACAAAACTAGTAATAAAATCAATCGAATAGAGATAATAGGAACACTTATAGACTAGAAGCTTTAGCACGCTTATACTTTCAAGGCATTATAGGAGTAAGAGTCAACCTACTAGTAGTTATAATATTTATAATAGGCATACCTAATGAGTCATCTATTAATTTAAGCGTAAGAGGCATCATTCTATTATTATTACGATTAAAACTAGTAATACTATTACTATTATAACTACAATAGCTATATTTAATCTATAGCTTTAAAGAAATTGCTCTACTATACTTAACTCTTTTAGACTTCCGAATACGGAAGGCAGGCCCCTAAAAGAGCTATCAAGGTAAGAGCGACAAAGGATATAATACCAAGAACAGTATTACCATAAAGCGTAGTTAAACGACTACCACGTTTAACTAGGGGGTATGTCGGAAGCTATAGAGCTTCTAAACGTATTAGCCATGCGTTTGCCATAGCTATATAAGGCTGTTTAACGTATTGGCTAGTCCCTTTGTCTATAAATACCACTCGTTTTGTCTCCTTTGTAGATAGCTTTAACAAGGTACTCTTTTCCTTCGTATAAGCCATCTACTATAGACTGCTTTCAACGCTCCTGGAAGCTCATTACTGCGTTCGGCACTCTTTGACAAGCAATCGAAGAACGCCTTACATAATTAGAGCACAGAGAAAAAAAGTACCTTATTTACATACGTGATTACACCGTATCGGCAATGTTAACGGGAAAAGAGCATTCGGATGGACCCCAGCATCGTCACGGTGCTTGTTAGTAATATATATAGCCCAGGTGAGTTGTGGGTGCCAGCACGTCAAATTCATCTGGTCTAAAATCCAGTGATCAAAGCACAATGCTGCACCGCCTGACAAGAGGCACCTGTGCCTCCCAATCTCTCTCTCTCTCCCCCCTCTCTTTTCCCCCTCCCCCGATTCCGTATTTTGGAGAGTCGAGGACGATGGTGTCCTGGACTCACACCTTACGTCTTCTTGATCGACGCCGGAGCCTGAACGCTGGCAGTTTCCTTCCCTTCTCCTGCTTCTTCGCGCCTTCCTCCTGCTCCTTTCTCCATTCCTCGACGAACTTCGGATCTACCCAGTGCGCTTGGTCACCGAGGTCTTCAATTTTTTGGCTTCCTTTTTTCCGAGACTCTGAGCGCGGGGAAGTTCTCTTTGGAGGGTAGAACACCGGCGTGGCCGCCTCAGCAAGGGAGCGGTCCTGGGCCTCCCCGATCCGGTTACCTGCGCATTTGCGGGCCGTATTCAGAGCCCGAGTGCGAGTGCAGGTAGTGCGCGATATAATGCACGTGTGTACCACCTGCTTACCCAGATGTACCTTTCCTTGTCGAAACCTCATGCCGTGTGTGGACGAGGACGGAGCAGAATCTGAGCGATGAGCACCGCCCAAGATGAGAGAGCCGCCCATCAGATAGACTGTCTTCTTGGCCGGTAGCTTGACTTGACCACCTACCCCTTTGAACGCCCTTACAATTTCGCCCGCTGTGACTTTTCCCTAATCGCCCCATGGAGAAAAGCAGAGAGGTTGGCGGAAGGGGGAACTCTGTCCGCCCATGAACCGCAACCTGAAAAACAACGGCCTTGACGGCCCCGATGGCCTCTGCGCCGCAGGCAACCCAAGCACGGTCTAGTGTGGTACAAGTCATGCCGCGAAGCTTATCCACTTAACACCGGAAACAAAGGAAGCAAAGCCGCTTCCCAGAGATGGAAGTAATCAAGAAGGAGCTCAACCTGACCCTGCAGCCGGCGTCTGGCCCTGCCGGAGCAACCAGACTTGGGCGAGGCTGCGGGAGGCTCGGGAGAGGGGAATAAACTCCTTCTTCCCTCATGATTTGGGCAGTGGCAGTGAGCACAAAAGAGCGTGTAAGTAGGTGAATATGCAAGGTGGGTATTATTTGCTAATTACTGCAAACTCTTTCCTAAACTGGCAGAGCTTTGGCCAATTTGGCTGGGCTTTGCGTGAACCTTGGCCGTAAATTGCTGGGAATTGTATCGTACTGTACTGTACTGGTTAGTACCTTGTGTAACAGGCCCTGGAAGAGTTTCCGCTGCTCACCCACGCCTTCACATTCATGCTGCGCCATCCGTTTTATTTCTGCTTCAGCTTCGTTGGTTACAGACATCACCTATGTAGGCGACGATAAGCTCCGGAATCGGGCGACATTTTAGCTTCTCCAAGCCACTTCAGCATTTATGCGGCCTCGCGGCGCATCGGCCGACCCACGACCATGCCACTGTTAAGGCCAACGCTCTCGTTTGGGCCTGGTCTCGCGAGGTCGACCCGATGCATAACAAGGTCGTTCACCGGCAACCTCTCAAAAGCACGAATCCGGCTGCCCTCTGTGCTCCTGGTGCGTGCAAGCAAGATGATGTCGACCGCCCACACGGGCCGCGAGCTCAACCAGAGTCATCCTCCACGGTCGTTTAATTATTACCTCGTCGACGGCCCGATCGAGGAGGCGACCTTGCCCACTTACCGTCGCGAGCTCTTCCACCCAACGCACCCTGACCAGATCCTCAACTCCAAGTATCGGATCGTCTCGAAGCTCGGATATGGCGCTTATTCGACCGTCTGGCTTGCTGAAAATCTGAGCTGGTATGTGCTTCTCCTGCCAATCGCACGATCATATTCGAGATGATGATAGACCGTTCGTCCTGTCTCATGAATTAGGCGCGAGAATGAGCCGACGGAACCCCGCTATGTCACCGTCAAGATTGGGGTCCGTGACCTCGAGACTGTCAAGGAAGAAAAGGCCCTCTGCGACCACATTGCTACGGCAGCGCCAGAGTCGGGCTTCGCCAGTCTTCTCAGGCTCCCCATTGACAGCTTCGATCTCGAAGGCCCGGATGGGTCCCATCCGTGTCTCGTCTACCTTCCAATGCGAGAGAGTCTCGACACCTTCCAAGAGCACGAATTCGGAAGAGAAGTCACTCCGGTACTGACAAAGCTGCTGGCCGCTCGGCTCCTCGGCGCCGTACACTATCTTCACGAAGCCTGCGGCGTCATTCACACGGGTGCGCCTTTATCTCCCTTCATTCCTTTTCCATTCTTTCTCTTCACTCAGACCTTAGGTAACCCTGGATGCTGGTGGTATGACATACTACTCACAAGCCGCTTCTCCCTTCAATCCCAGATATCAAGGAGGAAAACATCCTGCTCAGTGTCGAGGACCCCGCCGTGCTGGACGACTTCGTTCGTGAAAAACAGAAGCAGGGACCTCAGCCGCGCCATGTCAGCCCGGACGGCCGGGCCACCTACGTCTCCCACCCCCATCTGGGGCCCTTTCGGAGCCTCAAGTTCACATGCCAGCTTTCGGACTTCGATAGGACATATCCATTGAAACCAGGCAAAGCCTACCTGCACCCCCTCGTCCAGCCGCACACATACCGCGCCCCAGAAGTCTTGCTGGGGGCAGGCTGGTCAGCACCCATCGACATGTGGAACATCGGCTTGGTGGTACGTTTTGCTTACCTCTCGATCCCTGCGTCTGTGCTCTCTTCTTCTCTTCTCTAATTCTTTTCATGTTCTTTGATTTCCTTTTTTTTTTTTGGTATTTTGATTCTCTTTTCTCTCTTTCAATGTGACATCTCCTAACAGGCCGAATCAAAAGGTATGGAAGATGATGCAGGGAAGCGACCTGTTTGAGAGAGACTACATGTGCGATAAAGACGGAAATTACAGCGCGCAGGCCCACCTCGCTCAGATCATCTCGTACTTTGGGCTGCCGCCGAAGGAACTGATCGAGCGAGAGCGCGCGAACCGCCACATCGAGGCCCGGAATCCCATCATCAACCCGCAGGGGAAACCGTGCAAAACGGTGGCAGAGTTCTGGGGAGGGCCATTTTTCGACGACAGTGGTTCGTGTAACCCTCATTGCTCTCTAACCCCGTCTGATTGCCCTCTTATCCACGTGGCATCTCTCTCCCTCTTCCTCTCTACGCTACCTCTCCGTACTCCTGCACACCTATCTGCATACCCGGGGCAAGGCTAGTCTAACCGCAACTGTCTGTCCTCCAGGAGAGTTCATCCGCAAGGATCTCATTCGTCCCGGCCTGAGCCTCGAAGGCAGTTTAACATATCCGCTGGAGGATGAGGAACGGGCCCTGTTCCTCGACCTCATCAGCAGCATGCTCAAATGGATCCCGGAGGAGCGAGCCACCGCGGGGAACCTGCTCGACCACCCTTACTTTGCCTCCGTAATGGACTCGAAGTCTGGGCAGGAAGAGCTGGAAAACAACGAATGAAGGAGTGTACCAGACGATAATACACGTCTTATTTTTTCTCTTTCCGTTTTCGGCTCGCTGCATGGAGTTGGTATTCGGGATATTCTGCGGTGGATTGGAAGGTGTCTAGGGCACAAGTCATTTATGTCTCCATGTACTCTACTCGATAACCCTTCAAGACGTAATGTAGTTCATGTGCTTAGAGTGTTTGGGGTTGTTGAGTTTTGCATAGGAACGAGACAAGGAAAGAAAGGGAAAGGAAGCCTGGCCTTTTTTACATGACAGTCGCCATAGAGTGTCATTTTGGCGACCTGGAAAGGGCTTCAATATTAGAGGAAGTGTCTAATTTGTTTACAGGACGACTCCGGAATGAACCAAGAATACAACTGTCACAGCCTGATTTCAATTTTAGTTGTCGCGGCTACTCAGTCGTGAGCACAGCGCAGAGAAACAACGAAAGCCGAGCATACCTTTGATGATGCTTATACCCAATAATCATCTAAGAGCAGGTCTAGGAAAAAGAGAAGAAAAATAAAAGAAAGTCATCGTCCAACCAGTCAGTCCCAGCGCCTACGACTAGAACCCTTAAAATTCCATCAATTCCTGTGATGTACTCCAAGATAGTTGGAGTTGTGGTCGTAGATGGTGGGCATCTCGATTGAACCTTCTTTCTCTCTTCCCCTCTTCGAGCATTTCCAGAGACAGAAATAGATGGGAATCAAGACGACCAACACAGCTAGAGCCACCGCCATGTAGCCAAAGATCAGCACCGTCTTGTGCTCGGACAGCTTCAGACCCCTAGCATTGTACCACGTTAGTCTGGCTCATTTATATCTGCTAGGCAATCGAACCATGATCTGCCGGGGGGTTGGGGGGAGGGGAGGATGGGGGAAAGGAGAGCGCCATTGACACTTACAGTCCAACATTGACCAAGAAGAGCACCCATATCGTTCTGCACGTCCACCGATGGATCATGCCCAACAGGTGTGTGTTCTCGGGCGGCTCCTGGCCGCGCTTGTTGGCAGAATGCTTGATCCACGAGAGGGCAATGCCCCAGACGAACATGATGGTCAGCGCAACAACGGCGAGCAGCCCGAGGACCTGGTGGCCGGTGCGGAACCGCTGGGTCTATGAGCGGGCAACTCCTTGTCAGCCGCTCACCCCTTTAACACCACCTAAGAAGAGAACGTGGATCCCCGAGGAGAGACGACATACCGCGACGTGCTCTCGGCTAACCATGACGCCCGGCACCAAGGCGCCGATGACAAACGCAAAATACACGGTCGCCGTGAGACCGTGGACCCAGGCCCACCTGGTTCTGAGGGCTCCCGCGACCAGCGAGTCGAACGGGGCGACGGCGAGCGCCACCAGGGCGTACAGGATGCCGTGGGCCGTTGCGGCCTTGTTGCTGTCCTGGACCAGCCCGCGCTCGCCGGACAGGACCGCGTCACTCGAGTTGCCACCGGAGATGCCCTCGCCGATGCCCCCTTCGCCTGTGGCCTTGCGGAGGTCGATTTCAAAGTTGCCTGTTGATTTAATCAAGGTTTGTTTCCCCCCTCCCCCTCTCGTTAGCCACAATCTGTGGAAGAGGGTGCAAATGAAACAAATAAAAAAAGAAGAAGGAAGATGACGGGATTGGAGGGGCTGGACGGACCATAGGCGACATGCCGCCGTATCCGGGCGTCGAGGTCATCAGTGTTGAGGGCAAGCTCAGGCCCGACGGCGAACATCATGCTGGCCGTCCGTTCGACTCCGGAAGCGGAATTGGCTGTGGCATAGGGCAGGCAGCGGCGGCAGGTGGCGTTGACCACCATGTTGGAGTTCTCTTCGTCGATGCTCGTGTCGTGGATGACGAGCTGCGTGTCAGGGGAGTAGACAGGCTCAGTGTTGCCCCTGGATTATGGGATGAGTTGGGCGAGTCCGGACGCATAATGGCGGAATTTTCTTACCTAGCCTTGCGCGGACTCACAGTCACACCTGTGATGGTGCCCTGGTGTTAGAATGTTGAAGAGGCAACCTAGGAAAAAAAAAAAGGGGGGGGGGTTGGGGGCTCGGCTCACTTTTGCGGTCCGCGGACGGGTACATGACCAGCATCAACGAATCTGACATGGTAGCTCCGAACCCAATGGCCGTGTACTGGTACCAGTCCGGGGTCAATACGTAGAAGTTGATGTCGTCCGACTCGGGAGGTACGTTAAAGGAGGCAATGGTGTCCGAGTCGAGGACGAAGAGTGTCTGGACGGCTGATTGTGCTCTGACGAGCTGGAACTTAAAATGGGCGAGGAGGCCTTTGATTGTTAATAGATGCTAAGGTCTGAGCTTTTCTCCCCTGCTAAGGTATGTCAGGTCAGGAACTCTGACTTACATAGAACCAGCCATGGCCACTGCCATCTTGGTGTTAATCCTTGCCTTCTTGACGACATGCTGAATTTGGCGAAGGCTACCCCAGCGAACATGAGATGTTCAGCACGGTCAGCATCAGCAATGCCGTTTGGTCGATGATGAATTGCGCGCGGTTCGGCTTCTGAAGCTGAACAGTTTCGACTCTCAACTTTCAATTGCGCACGATGGCCAGTTGAAGAAGGATGGAAATGGAATCATGAACATTGCGTGCGGGGTGGAGGGAACGAAGATAAAACTCGCCATTCTAGGATGCCAACCGCTACCATGCAGCAGTTGCACAACATCTGTTGGTGGGTATGCCGGCAGCAGTTGATGAACATCCATGGAAAGGCCCCGTTGATGCCGTCCAGGAGGGCCACAAGACTGCCTAGCAATTGGTTGTTGCAAGCGCCCAGGAGCGGGCGGCTACGGTACACCCAATCACGTCTCCCGGCTCGAAAGAGGGAGGGATAAAAATATCCAGAATCTCGCATATCGCTAGATTTCCGTACGTTCATGCATGGTGCATTCTTTGTTCACGCGTAGTAGTGCATTTCGAATTTAAAAGTTCGCAGTACTCGGTCAGCCATTCTCAACTTTCCGTTGGGTGCGTAATTCGGTACGCATTCGATTCAGGCGAGGGCCGTCATAGCTAAGCCAAGTGCGCTCCCTTCGGCAGAACAGAGGGGTTAGGGTTGCTCCTGCTACATCTCGCTCCCTGCAGGTTGGCGCAATTGGATCTCTGCTTATTATAGTTACCTCTCTACCTAACAACGTGAGATCTCCCGGACCAACAAAAGGTCGTCAACATCACAGAAAGAGCCTCTCAATCTATGAGCTTGCTTTTGCATCCCCTTTTAGAATCGCTAGATCGTATGCTGGCAGATCCTCACTTTATGTTCTCGGGTTGGCACGTGATGTTTCCATCCAGATGTGCACCGCGCGGGTGGTAGTACCTGGCCGCGCCGGGTCGGAGACGAAGGCAATTGATTGAAACCGTTGTTCTGCTTTTGCGATTGCTTCGCCGCCTGCTCTCGGGGGGAGGCTACTTTCATCTCCCGGTAACGATCCCGAGCGGTGCCGATTGATCAAAGGCGGTTTCGGTGAGGATGCAATTGTCAACTGACTCATCGACTCTCCCCAAAATCCCCGCGCTCCGCGTCCCAGAAATTTGGAGGAGAGCCCACTGCCCGCCCGCTAACTAATTACCCGCTGCCTTTGCTTTCTCCCGTCCCACTGCGCCGCCGCGACCCGCTTGAGCCGCAGTCGCGCATTATCTCGGCCGAGCTCTGCTTCGACCGACCGGAGATGCCCAGCAAGCAGGTGACGGAGCTCGTCGGCGACCACGGCGAGCATCCCAGTGACCGCTCGCCGTCGCCGTCGCCGTCGCAACCGCTGGCAGCCACGAAAAAGCCCCCAAAGCTCAAGGTTGCCCCGCAACCAGCACCATCGCAGCAGGTGCTTGTAATCTGTAGGAATAAGTGCGCTTCCTTCCCGCCCCTGCCTCGTCAACCTCCCCTCCCCTCCGCAGTTCGCCATGTCGCCAATCTCTCTCCCACCGTCCAGTACCAGCTCAATTCTTTCCACCGAACACCAGATGTTGTGCTGAGCTCTTGAATACTCTGAATACTGGCGAAGCGACGACTAACCCACCCCGGTCTCGCAGACATTGGCGCTACATCTCTTCGTTCCACGGCCCATGGCTTCAGCTGCCCCCGGAGATTCTCGAGACCATTGCCAATGCGAACTATAACACCCCGAGACCGCGGCCCATCGACCCGGCCGTCTTCTTTGACCTGGTCAAGATCAGGCGGCTCGTCGACGAGGCGACCAATCTCACAGTTCGCGCGGCCAGCGGCGTGGCCTCGATCGGCCAACGGGGCGTTCCCGGCGGCGGTTCCCACCATGCAGACATACTGGGGTTCGGCTACGGCGCCCGCCCGCCGCCACAGACGAAGCTCAGCGCGGAGAGGAGACACCGGATGAGGGAGCAGGCAACGCAAAAGCTGATGGAGGCTTACTGGTTGGACGAGATTGCCAGCAGCGTCGCGACTATGCAAAGCGCCTCTTCCCTCGAGGAGGTGGCCTCCCTCGTACTTCAACGCAACCCTCACGACGCCGATGCCAAGTACGTCCACTTCTTTCACGAGAAGATCCCGAGCCGCCAGCTGGCCGAGTGCACGAGCCTGAGTCCGATAAACGACATGATTGCCGCGAGGCCGTCGAATCCAGCACCTCTCAGGACGAGGGCCATGGTGCGCATTTTCAAGGGCGATTACCAGGGCGCAGTCGACGATCTGACCGAAGCCCTCAAGCTTCATCGCCTGTACCGCCCTGCCCATGCGTCGTCGAAGCCGTCACAGGAGTCCCGGCAGCCGGAGAACCTCCTGCATGGGACCCGTCGGAGGCAGGAGGATGTCATTTTGAAGCCGGAGGACCAGCCGAGCAGTTTGGAGATGCAATTGCTCTTCCAGAGAGCCGGCGTTTATCTGGCCATCGCTTGCCGATACGTTGCTGTTGCCTTACCGGCCGACTCAGCTCCAGCCACCGGACATGCTGATGGCGTCGTCGTCGTCGAGACCGGAGCTACGGAGCGGCTACCCAAGGAGGAGCCGTCGGCAGCGGAGAAGAAGGCACAGATGAGAATGGCCGAGGCGAGGAAGCTCGTGAGATTGAACGCAAAGCGGGCATTGCGCGACTATACCGCCTATCTGTCCTTTTTCGAGTATTCGCCAGACCTGCCCATCGAGGTCGCCGACGACTTCGCGCGCAAGGTAAACTGCGCCGTGAATGGCGCCAAACCACCACGGTCCCAGAGCCACCTGTCCGGGCCGCGTTCGCCGTCGGCTGGTGAAGGAGAGCCAACGTTCCCGCCTCACCGTGTCTACGCGCTCTCGGATCTCTTCACGTCCTTCCCTCCTGCCGGCCTCCCCCCTTACCCGGTCACGGAAATGGTTCCTGAACCACCCTCCTCCCCGGGGCCTGTCCGAACCACGACCGAAGCGTTGACGTGCCATCCCCTCCTCACCGACGCCCTTCATGCCCTCCTGCTATGCCACTCCCTGATCCAGACGTCGGCCAAAGAGTTGCTGCGCCACGCCAACATGGTTGCCCGCCTCACCCGCCTCGCCGACGGCTATCCCGTGTTCCAGTCTAGCAGGTGTCCGGCGCGTGCGGACTGGATCGAGGTGCTGCGAGCAGGTGGCAACTGGATCCAGCTGGTCGGTTCTTGGGAGGATCTCTGTGCGCCGGCTCCCCTCCCGCTTTTTCAGTGTTCCGGAAATGGCGCCACACCAGTGCCGCTCTCCGTCCCACCTACCCGGCAACCCAAGGCTCCGACCAGCCCGGGAGACGACAGTGGAAGTACGGCCCCGGATGCCTCAGCGGCTGCTCCTGGTAGTGGCGATAAGCAGCGCAGGGACCGCATCCACCAACAAGCTGTCTTGGATGCCCTTGGCGACGACCGCGTGACCGACGAGTCCACGCTCCGCTTGGCCATTCGCGCCCGCCAGTTGCGCGCCGAACACGATTACCGTCTGGATAATGCCGCCGCCGCGCTCGATGCGAAGTTCCTGAGCAGCGAGTTGCGCGGTGAGGCACCGGGCAGCGCACTCGGCAGCTATCATGCCACTTCAAAAGCGAGTTCCATGGACGCTACCGTCACAACCGCACCCGCGGCGACTGATAACGACGGCAGCAGCGAAGCCATTACCGCTACCGACCCCGCAAAGCCGTCCGCGGCGGCCTCGGCCCCAGTTCCAGCCTCGTCGCCAGCATCCGCGGCCGTATCTGCCGGCGTCGGTACCACTACCATCAGCACCAGCACCAGCACCCGCCGCCGTGCCCAGCCGTCGTCCCAATTCGACGATGGGCGGGACTACTACCCCATCTCGTCGGAACGCGCGAGCGCCATCACCCGCTGGGTCACACAGGCGCCTCCCCCTAGTAGGAGCACGGAGCTCGGCGCAGGCGAGGGAGGGGTGCGCAAGCGGAGGAAGAAGCCCGCCAATAGGGCCGTCGTCGGCGTCGTCGGCCCTGTCGGAAGTGCCTCGGAGGGTCCCGTGGGTGGTGGTGGTGGCCTCAAAGGAGGTGCGGCAGTGGAGCATGACGAAGGTGGAAATGAAACGGATGCTGCGTAGGGGACATTATGTGATGCAGCCAAAGTTAGACGAGGAAAAAGAGAAAAAAAAGGGACGAGACTGTCTAAGTGTTGTCTTGACACACGTTTGGCAGAGTTGACAAATAGTCTAATTGTAGACTGTAATGTATGTCGTCGTCGTCAAAAGCGGGGGTCTGACTAGGACTATGCTGGCACTGCGCCCGACCTGGACTTGCCATGAACCACAAAAACTTGGGCCTCAACTTCGACCTTGGGGCCGGGGAAAATGGGGAGGGGGATAGGGATTTGTGACATTGTATCTTCAGAAACGATGTGCTACGGAACCAAACCCAACATGGAAAACCAGGTATCGAGGAAAGGGGAATCGCCCAGCCAAAAACAACAAGGAACCGACCCCATTCTTGCCGACCTTTCCTCCCCAGCCTCAAAAAGCGCCTTCCCCCCCCCACGAATGATTAAGTATAACCCTGATATATGTGAAATACTCGATACCTCCATCCCGCCACTCGATCAGTCTTGCCGCAGGGAAATCAAGTTCAGCTCTAGATCAACCCCATTGAACTCCATTTCCTCCCTGCCCTTGGCCGGGCCCTCCCATGCCCATGCCCATATTCAAGAAACTATCAATGTCACTCTTCCCCTCCGTCTCCAGCATGTCCATCAGTTCCAGCTGCTGCTCTTGGCTCAGACTGCCGTGCCGACCGATTAGGAAAGAGTCGTAATATTCGCCGCCGCCGAGTCCCGGTCCGCCGGGGCCGAGACCGATGCCCGCGGGACCGAACCCTCCTTGACACTCCTGCTGCTCGGCGCCGAAGGCCATGTTCCAGCTCGCGTTCATCGATGGCGTTGGCAACCCGCCCGCGTGCCCGGTTCGCGCCCCGTAAGGGCCCAGGCTGTTGCCGTTCGGCTGGAACCCCCCAGTGAACGGATTTGGCGTCGCGTTCCAGAAGGCCGGGCCGCCGCTCATCCCGCTTGCGTAGACGTGGGGCGGTACGAATTGGGGCAGTGGGTTATACCAGTCGGCCGGTGCATGGGACGGGGGCGGCCGCTGTTGGGGTTGATGTCGTGAATGTGATTGGGGTGGTGGTGGAGGGGTGACGAAGGTGGATGGCGGTGGTTTTGGCGCATGATGGCTGGGTTGTTGTTGCCGCTGTTGCTGCTGCTGCTGTTGCTGACTGAAGTTTGAGGCGGGAATAGGTTCAGGACGCCCATCCTTCCCTTGCATCATCGGTGCAGGTGTACTATCGGGAACCGGAGCCAGGCTGGTTGGATGGACATTGGGTGTTTGCATAGGAGCCGCCTGCGATGCTGTCGGCGCATGTCTCGTAGATGGGGGGTGAACGCCGGGATGTGCAGATGCCGGGGCTAAGGATTCCGGTGGTGTAGGCAGCGAGGCGACCGGTGACGAGGTGACGGCTGGCTGGGGCTCTTGCTTGGGTATGTCTAGAGGTGGCGGCGGAGTAGCTCCCATGCGGGCTGGAGCGGGGTTCTCCTTGGAGTCGGGGGCGAGGCTGGACAGCCGGCGGCCGTTCGAGTCCGTTGACGGGCTCATGAAGATAGAGTTGGAGCGGAAGGAAGGCTGGCGCCGAAACGGGGACGAATCGTTGTCGAAACCGTATTGCGACGCCAGGGTGCCATTGGGAACGTCGAAGACGTATCCAAATGGAGACGAGGTGTTGAAGAGTGAGGCGGCCGATTGGGGACCAGTTTGGCGTGTCGGGGTGTTCCTAGAGGTATCAGACTCGGGGGATAAGGGGCCGGCGCGAGACACCGGGGTCCCGAGCTGGCTGCCCGATGGTGGAGAGGGAGTTTCCTCGCCAACATCGTAGCTCTGCAGGCAAGCGTTGGCAATCACGGTGTACAGCTGTAGCGCGGACGAAGACCCCGGCCAGCGGTCGGAGAAGATCTTGATTGCCTCGAGAGCAGTGGCTGCAAGGTCCTGCACTTCCTCCTTGGAGTGCTTGGTGCGGACATCTGGGTACGAAATAGACCAGAGAAGCGCGTTTAGCGAGGCGTAGACGCTCAACAAGGACTCCCAAGTAATGTCAACGGTGCCGTCTTCGATCTGGCGAGAAGTGATGTCGATGATGGAGCGCGCGCCATCAAAGCACTTCATGGCTGCGTTAACGGTCGGCTTGGGTATTTGCGGAGAGGGCCGGTATAGCGAGATGACCAAGTTGTGATAGCACCCATCGAGCCTGCCAAACCCAAACATTTGGTTAGAGTCGGATACTCGACGGCTAGACGATGATGTACCTACCAAGGTTTACACCATGGAGGCTTCGCGGGACAGTCTGCGAGCCAATCCTTGAGCCTCTGCTCCATCTGAACGAACCAAGGATGTGATTCATGAGAAGGCTCGGGCCGTTTCTTCTCGTAAAGCACCCGGCGAATTTCGGCCTGAAGAAGCCGCATCTTGCAGAAGTGGATGGCAACTGTCTTCCTCTCACAGATCTTGTCGGAGCGTATGCCTTCTGGAGTGATGCCTTCGTCCACGATCGTCTCGAAGAACTTGACATTCATACAATCATCGGCCTTGGCAAACCCGTTTGGCCGGCCCATAGTGTTGGCCAGGCCGAATTCTTGCATGGTCACAGCCCAACTCACGCGCCTCCTCATGTCGAGCTCCCGTTGGTCGGAGACGCCCACGGCTATGGTACTCTCGTCCCCGAGGCCCATCTGCTGGCAGATTCTCGTTGCCAGTCCCGTCACATAGTAAGTGGCGGCCCTCGTCGGGGTCATGAGGGAATACTGCCCAATCAGGACGAGGCACTGGAGAGTCTTCAGGTCTTGGGGACGGACGACGTCTTCGAAGCGGCGCATCGCGTTCAGGTAATAGCTGTCGGGCAAGCCGGCGTACTTGCCAACCCTTTGCAGGCTGATGGCCACCACCATGTTCACGACAAAGTGCTTGTACGGGTCAGAATCGCCGGCAAACACAGCATTGACGTCCTCCTCAAAGACCTTTTCATGGAGGACGGGTATGAACACTTGGACTGATTGTCGTTAGTTAGCATCTCGAAATCGCCGATCGATCGCACCGAGGGTGCCGGGGAGATGCCTACTTCTGTCGTTGAACGTCCTGACCAGACCGTCGACGATCTCTCGGCTTGGGAGTGCAGATGCAGGAATGATGCTGTGTGCCGGGTAGCTCTTCTTCCTGCCCGAAGGCCCACTTATGCTCCCCATCACCACGCTCTGCATGCGGTCTCTCTGTTCGGCCCGCCTCGCGAGCACCTCGGGGATCAGATTGGCTATCCTCCGCGACTCGGCATATCTCTTCGCCTCTTCCATCAGCAGTCGGGTCATGGCGGTGCCGCTGCTCGGCCCGAGATAGCGGGGAATCTCGTCCGGTGCATCGAGGCGAACAATGCCGCCGGGCCAAACCATGTCCTCATGGTCTTGCGGGTGGTCGCTTTCCTGGTCGGTGTACTGCGCGAGTTCGGCCTCTAGCTGGCGCACCTTCTTCTGCAGACTGACGACATAAGAGCGGTTGATTCGCTTCCCTTTGGCGCTGTCGTAGTACTCGCACGTCGAGCCCGATCGTTCGCAAGGCAGGCAGCGCGGCAGGGCTGGGTCGCACCTCGTCTTTCTCTGAATGAAACATGGCTGTCAGAGGACATGAACCCGGGCGGTTTGCGCGAGACTCAGTGGTCCCTACCTGGCGACATCGGCAACATGCCGTTAGTGTATGCGCGACCCGGTGGGGCGCATCATGCCCGTCCTGTTCGGGGCTGTCCCATGGGTAAGGGCCGGGCACCGGAGGTCTTCCGGGGAAGAAGTGCTGGGGCGGGAGCACCGAGCCCAGCGACTGGTGGAAAACGGCGGCAGGGTCCATGAGTACTGCCGCTCGGCCCGTCCCCCTTTGGGAGCCAAGGCGTCGTAACCGAAGGCTGCGGTGCTCGAGCGGTGTCTCGGTTCAGGATGCCGCCGTTTGGTCACAATCTGGGAAACAGTCGGGCTTCGGTTGTATCGACGCTGGGCAGAAATTGCGAAATTCCAGAGTTTTCTAGGTTCTGTTGCATTTCCGACTGCCTGAGAGGTTCACCGTTCCGCGCCCATCTTGTCCAAAGTCAGGTCGTGTGAGGGTTCTCCGTCGAGGCATTCGGGACAAGGAAGAAACTGGACCCGGCAGCTCGAAGTTGGGGCCGCTTCACTTTCACAGCCTTGCACGCTATTCCTAATTGGCGGCCTGCGTGAAACAAACCCTGCCCGTTTGAAGCTCTCGGCAGTTTGCGTGGACATCAACGAAGCTCTTATTGACCGTTTCCTTTTATCGGATTGTTTTCTTTTCCCCTACCGCCCTTGTTTTCATCGATACGCTAATTGCATCGCTCAATAGCTGGCGATCTTTGTTGAGAGGCGGTACTGTACAATCTCAACCCAGGACGGGAAGATGGACTCGGTTTCCCCAATCGATGCGGGGTCATGGATCGCAGCGGTGGGGTGCAGGGCTCCGTCCCAAGTCAATAAATAACCCCACTTCCGGCCAGCAGAGCTGCAGCAGCGGGGGCTTCGATCCAACCTCGCCCCACCGAAGACATTTCAGGAGTGTGTGCAGGGTCTAGTCTACTGCGTACACTAAAATAAATAACAGCCTCAAGAGAGATCAGATGGTGTTCCAAGATAAGCGACGAGGCCAAGTAGTTTAGTCGCCTATAGCGCCCCTAGTTCCTGATCTATAAGGCCGGAATCATGAGGTTGATCTCCCAAACATGCACCCACTACACCATTCCAGCGAATCAGGTCACACGACGCACGGACGGATCTTCCCTTGACTTTGGTCACGGAAGCCACTGCCGATAGCCTTCCAGAAGCATCGCACTTTCCGCCGTACCTATCTCACCATAGCCGATCTTAATGAAGTTCAAAAAAGGAGCACAGAACGCGTGACCGCTTTCTTAGCTTGCAGCACCTTTCCCTTGCCAGTAGTACACGCCCTTCTCGATTTGGACAGCGACTTTGCGGAAAGCGACTTGCCCGGGAGCTCAACCGTCTCTGTTGAGCTTGCGAAGCTCTACAGGTATCCTCAAAGCAAGTCATACTATACCCTGGAGTTCCCCACCCACTGCGCCCGGCTCAGGTCCTCCCCTCACGGTGCAGTGCACCTTCTTTACAGCCTTAGCCTTGATCGCAGCTGTCTTAGGTTGGATAGAGAATGTCTGACGGGGTCTGTGGCGTTCACCGGACATTGGGCACTTGTTGAGCAGTATCATCAGCAGCACAACCTCAGCTCAGACTCACTATACCAAGGACTGATAAGCATTGGAACGAACACCTCAAGCGGAGGTTTGAGCTAAGTCTATTTAAATCTCGACCAGGTCGCGGGAGCGACGGGAGAACAACCCCCGCGCAATAGCGGGGCCATCCTTCGCCATGACGTTCCGGTCCAGCTTAGCAGACACTCCCCTCCTCAAGGTGTCTCGACCAGTATCTGCATGTTCAAGGTGTAAGTAGGCCCTCCCAAGTCTGCTTCTCGGGGCCCAACTAATAATTTCCCAAGGCCGTTCTGCCAAAGTCAAGGTGACCGGCTGACCCACTCTGTTTTGGCCGGCTTGAACCCCTGACTAACCCGCCGCCTGATAGTGTGACAACAAGCTACCGGCATGTACTGCTTGCGAGAAGGCAGGCCGTGAGAAGGAGTGTACTGCTGCCAATGACCAGTTTGCTCGAGGAAAAGAGAGAAGGTAGGCAGGTTCCTCTCGCGGCATCTCACCAGGAGTGGCAGCTGGCTAACTGCTGCCTCGCCGTCCAGCTACGTCGCTGCACTGGAGCTCAGGATAGAAAAGCTAGAAAGGAGGCTCAGTTATGCTTGCTCCACGAACGCCTCGATAGCCCTGCATGGCCCTGATGAGCCTCCAGCTGCTGACCCCAACCGGAAAGATTCACTTGCCTTTATCCGGGCTGCCATCCACCGAAAGGCTGCCCGGACCCAGGAAAATGCCGACATCAACGCCCTGGTGTCAGACTTTGGCTACTTGTGGGTGAAGCATTTGCAGACACTGTGTCCTGTATCTAAATCTAATGCCTGTTGCAGAGCCGTTAATACCACCACCCGCGATTTCGAGCCGTCGGAATCGAACATGACCTTCGCACGTCTAGTGCTTGCGGCTGCAACAAACGAGCCCGTTCCGGAGCCCAAGTCAACGAGCCTCCCTGCGGAATCGACCGCGAGGGCCCTTGTTCAGTTCTACGAAACCAGCATTCTACCCCTATACCCAGCATTTCCTGCAACAATGCTTCATGCGTTGGTCAGCGATCTCTATCAGGAACACCCGCGACAGATCAGGAGTTCGGAATATTGGTTGTTCTGGATGGTTCTTGCCATCAGCTCCGCTGCACAAAGCCGGAGCCGTGAGGATGAGCATTACCTGAATGGGGTCGAGTTCGTGGGGCGCGCATTGCCGCACGCCGACAGAGCCCTTCGGCCAGGTTACGGGACCCAGGTCCAGTCTCTGTTACTCCTCACACAGTATTCGATGCTTGACCCTGCCCACTTTGACAGCTGGCATCCGATAGGTTTTACCTGCCGTGCCGTCGTCGACCAAGGTTTGCACCAGGATCCGCCGCATACCCAACAGATTAGCCCTGCCGCTTTGGACGAGCGCCGGAGGATCTTTTATTGCGTCTACGCCCTGGACAGGTTGGTTTTCCGTGTTATCCTTGTGTTCCGGCACCTGAACTAACATCCATGTTAGAGCGATCAGCATGGTCCACGCCCGTGGCTTCTCCTTTTATGACGATGCCGTCTCCGTGGCACTGCCCTCGTCGACTCTGGCAAGCGGCACGCTCTCGGGCCTCTCAATGTCGAAACCGCCAGCAGACCCGTCTATCCCACTGTTCAAGCTCCGCCAGTTGCAATCAGCTTGGTATCAGACGCTATACCAAGGCAACCCGACAGAATCCCTTCCAGACGCCACTTCGTTCATTTGGCAAAAATGCTTCGAGATGTGGGAGTGGTCCGAGAGGCTACCAGTCGATATGTCGGCCCCGATCCGTGAGATGCTTGATCTGGAGCTTCGTTACAGCTACGTCTACTGTATCGCTTCCACCGCCAGGGGTGCTCAGGTCTCGGCTTATGGAAAGCTGTTGATCTTCGACCACGTCATCGCGTACGTTGATAAGATGTACGACATCGCCAACCTGGCTGATAAGGCGGCTTTTTATACGTATCACGACGCCCTCAGGGTTTTCTTCATGGGCTCGCAATTCGTTGCCGTGCTACGGGAAATTGGCGATCTGCTTCTGTCGGGGTCTTCCATTCCGGTTCCCCCTCCGGCCCCTGGCAAAGTGTCGCCTCCTCTGCGGCCGGTGAGGCTTGATAGGGGTACCGGTGACACCTTGGATCGCAGCTTGCGATGTTTGGAGAGAATCAAGCTCACCCTGAGGCTGTTCGGCAACAGATGGGAACAAGCATTGTCCCTGATGGACAGCTTTGAAATCATATCTGGTGAGGTGTGGAAGGATTTCACGACAAGAAGAGCTGTCAGAGATGCGACTACCACTGGTCAATGGCAACAGATGCCGCATGCTTGATTGGAGCAATCCTTTGCCCAGTTGAACATCGCCGTCTCAGCCTTCGCCCTAGACACCTCGACGGTACAAAATGACGTAGCATGCATGGCCATCGATTTTGATTTGAACAATTACGCAATACAGCTTCACCCCATGTCCCCGTGTCCCGGACAGACACAGCTACTCGTGTGCAAGATTGGCAGAGGCGGGAACTCCTCCACTCGCTACGCGAAGTTAGTGTTGGCTTACTACCCTGATTCCTCGAAGGGGTTCGGGTATTCGGGTTAGCAGCGAACAAGTTGCTTGAAAACTTATGATGGTCCTTCAAATGTTCACGCACTCCTTCAAGCGGCGTTTCACTGAGTTGGCTGAGATCCGGAGTTGCCATTTACGGCACCTCTCGCCAGGACTTCACCTCGGATGTCCAACAAACCCGGTTCGGATTCAACGGAATAAGCGGTATGGTTCTTCAAAGCACATTGTCGACCACCCCAACCAACCGGATCTTGCCAGCTTCTCCGGATGTCGTCTAGAAGGAGACAGTCGAGAAATATCATTTTAACGAGCATGAAGGGCGTCGTTTGCCCTTATGAGCAGCAGCGCCAGGACCGCAGTTGGCTTGCGACGCATACAAGGTCGCTGTATGGTTGCGGTGGAAACGGCAACTGGGGTCAAAATGACAAGCAGAATTTGAGGCGCTATGCTGCGTATGGAGGATGTCTGGATGATGGGTTTGCTTCTCGAGGAATATTCAGCCGTCACGTTCCCGACCAACCGCTTCGGTCCCGGAGACGGGGACCGAGGCCAGGTTATGCCGAACACCACTGTCTGGAGCCACAGTGGGATGTGGGTACTGCCAAGTTACCCTGGAATTCTCGTTTGCCAGCACAGAACATGACAGGTTCGGGTAGAGGAACGAACGGGTGGGAATGTTGTTGATATATGACCTCGGTTCCGGGAAGTGTCGAGTCATACGACTCCTTCTGCAGGTGAATAGCGGCTGCTCGCTCGTTGAACAAGACCGGAAAGCTCCCGTCAGTCTCAGGAACGTAGCCCCTTCATTTTCTCATATCCCTACTCCCACGGCCCTCCCTTTTCAATTTCTGCCCACCCTTGACATGGCAGTTAATTACTGGCCCGTCAATGGCTGCGCGTTCCTCTGGCAATCATGGTACAACTGGTTTCGTGGATCATAGCAACAGCGTAACCTCCTCTAATTACTACCACTGTGAGCGTCAAAGAAACACCCAGGGCTGCCCAAGGAATCATCGACATTTACCAAACCAACGACATGACCGATAAGCCGGGCATGACCCCAACCCATAAATTCCAATGGATCTCACAGTGCTCGGGAGATGACGAACGAAATAACAGTGTAATGAGTAGTGGGCAGGGAGAGGCTTTGAGGAAAGACACAGTCCAGTTGAAAGGGAATCCACCCCCGGTCAATGAAGCACAGGTGGCGAGTGAAGTACGAAGGCAAGAGTCGGGAACGAGGCTCGCGGAGCTCCGTAGTATCGATCCTCAGACGGCTGAAACTACACAGAGAATGACAGGCAATCGAGATGCGTGCCATCAAGGCAACGAGAAGATGGTCGATCACAGGCACGCTCCAAGCAACGTGATATCGGACGGCTCAGCAGCTGGCATATCCGAGGGGTCCAGCAAAGGCAACGACTCCAGGATGGGAAATTCTCGCCCTTCTCCACCTCCCACCTATGACCAGGACCATCTCCTTGATCTTACTGTTCATATCACCCGCAACATCTACAAATCTGCGACTGACGATACCTCTCGTATCAAGGCAGCCACTGCCGCGCTAGAGTTAGCCACCGCCCTCCGCCCGCCCTCAGACGTAATCATGGGCTGGTTTGCCAGCATGTCTGTCATCTCGGCCGTCCGTCTCTTCATTCATTGGGGTGCTTTCAACATCATTCCGACCGGACCAGGGGAAAGCATCCCATACGCTGAGCTGGCGGGGCGTATCAATGCCGATGAGGGACTCCTTGGTTGGCTGCCCCCCCTTCCCTCCCCTCTCATTCCCTACAAAACCATAACCATTCTCGACCCAAGCTAACAAGGGCGAGTCCGTGTCGCTTCGATGTTGACCTCCGCACACATCCTGCTACACCACCCTCTTTCACCAGTCTGCCCAGCCCCATCCCTTGCCCACACCCCGACATCACTACTCCTGCTGCCCGGCCAGCCCATGTCCGCCATGTTCTCTCTCATGCGCAACAACGTTGCTGCCGTGTCGACCATTCTCCCGTCCTACTTTGACGTCTACGGTCGAACGGAGCCGCCGGGGCCCGAGCACGTCCCTACTTCCTACCTGGCCGGCCGTCCGGAGGAGAGCTTTTGGTCGCTTCTCAGGAAGGATGAGACGGCGCTGAGGGGGTTTGGGGTTGCCATGCGCACGACGAGCAACGGTAGTGAAGCATTGCGGATCGGTTTGATTTGGGGCCTGATTCCCATCCGTTCATGACTGATACCATGAGATCCAAGCGCCATAGCTGTCTCAGTTGGCTCCCGGTAGCCTAAGCATCTAATTAGTAATAGCCTCTTCTTCCTCTTTTTTTTTTTTTTCCATTATCTTCCCTTTTGACTTGTGCGTGTGTGTGATGGGGCAGCTTCGTGGATGAGCGGAGCAACCAAAGTCAATGAAAAGGCATGGCTACTGTTTCCCGTTTCTTGCCTTAGGCTATTGATGATCTTGTTCGGTGGCAGATGCCGATTTTGGCTCTGTATTTGCCTGAATAATGCCAAGAGACTCTGCGGTTGCTCATCCAGGAAGACTGGGGAACAAGATTGCCTGAATCGCTAACCTCTTCCGTGACGTCACTTGGCCAACGTCAGAGTTACCTAGGATATTCACGTTCCCCTTCATTCTCCTGGACCATTAACGAGTATCAAAGTTTGATCGATCCATCGAATAAAAAAAGTGAAAGGAAACCACAATCAGAACCGCCAACCATGTCCGCACCATCCAACAACAGCAACTCTGGCCAGAACCAGCAGCAGCCCGGCCTCTGGGAAGGCCACGCTGAGTACATCAAGGGCGTCGCCGAGGCAAGACCTTTTCCCCTTCCCTCCTCTTTTTCTTCCCTGCTACATCACCACAAGCCTTCATCACCGCTGACACGTTTCCCTTCTGCATTATGGGGGAGCCACACGCAACAGAGCGCCGTCGGTGCCGTGACGGGGTCCTCCGCCTGGTCGGCCTCGGGCGAGCAGGACAAGGCGCACGCGCGGGCGTCGATGCAGGCGGCCGCCGAGCACCGCGACCCGGCCAAGAGCGGGTACGGGCGCGCCGAGGAGGTCGCGGGCCGCCTGACGGGCTGCGAGGGCATGAAGCACGAGGGCGCGGCGAGCCGGGCCGCGGGAACCAAGAGAAGGGACGAATAGTTGCTGGTACAAGGTAGCTCCTATGCGGTTGACGCGGAAGGTGAAAAGGGTGGCGGAGGGCAGGGTGGAAACCCGGAAAGACGGTGCTCCGGCCCGATGTGGTGTGGCTTGTGTCTGTGCGAAAAGCTTTTGGTATGCTTGCTGTCTAAAACTACCTACCTATCTAATCTGGTGGGTTGTTTCCGTGAGCGCGTTTTGGATGTGCGAACCGCTATATCTCTATATCCAGAGAAATGTTAGCAGAGGGGCACGCACCCTGTCCGTAACCTGCCTTCTTCAGCTCATGGTGCTCTTAACCAAACACACGGGAGCAAGCTGAATAACACTTTTCCGTATTATGACTCGGACCTAGATACTCAAAATGAGCAATCAGGTTTAGAAAACCCAAGGATCGGATGCCGAGAAAGGGCAAAGAGCAGGGCCTCACTGGGTGAAGAAGTTGCTGCCCCCTTAAGACTCAGACATGCATGGCTCTCTATCTTTACGGCTACCGGCGGAATGAACCGGATCACTTGGGTATCCAGCACGCACAATTCTTCTTAAATGGCGGCACAATGCCGAACCGTAACCTAGCGGAGATCGACAAGACAATAATTGCGCTGGAAAGCAAGAGAATGCAGGACATCGAAATGTAGTCCTGCCGCTTAGTATTGCTCTTTTATCACTCTCAATCCCGATAATGGCTTTGTCGAGGTAACTCGATTTCCGGACACGAAATTAGTTAGTTAGTCCACCGTGTTTCGGTTACGGCGAGATTCGCGCGGGTGGTAATGTCAAGGGTTACCTCCAGCCCGTTCTTGGCTGAGATCAGGGTCCAGTGCATGCGTGGCGAGATGAGAGATCCACCAGCCGCCGCCATCTTTTGTTCTCGATCTTGGCAAAACGTGGGGTGGAGCCGTCCTGGATTCCATCGTGGGACCTCGAAGGCGATAACGACTTGGTACATAACTAACTAATGTGTATCCGTACGGAGTACGATTACCCCGCCAAAAAACCGTATCGGACAGCAAGGATTTCACCCCGGATTCTGACGGGAGACTGTGCCGGGGTCAACAAGGGGTTGAAGTCGCGAGTACTCGTACAAACCTAGTCTGAGCTGTTGAGGACTGCGAATTGCAGACTTGCGGTGAGAATGCGCTTCTCTCTGTGCAGGACAAACCGAGAGGACCGGTGTACAATGTGGTGGGTACCGTCTCCTCCCCGCCTTGCAGACCAAGTTGGTGTGCGACTGTAACCATAGAAGAGACCAACCGGAATACATGTGTTCGCACACGGGAGCACCACGTGCGAGAAGGGACGCTCAGCAATGCGCCGCCCAGCGTCTCACCGTCCACATGTCCTGTTTGTAAAGTACCGATGTGTTTGCCTGATATCCCATACATACCTAGGAACGGATAATTAGTGCATGTACTGTATGTATGTATGTACTGTACATACGTAAGACACATTAAGTCCCGTCAAGTCCAGAGGCAAGATTTCAATCTGCCACTAACAATTCCGAAAACCGAGCATGTGTCGACGACGACAAGGGGACACCATGCGACTGATGCCGCGGTTATTGATTCAATTATCTTAACTGCCAAACACGAAATACAGCGGTAACTACTCCGTAAAATAGCTCTTTGCTTTCGTACGTAGTAGTCCGTCTCGTTGGTTTACGGTCTACGGTCCATGGTGGCGAAGCACCACCTCGCCTGCGGCTCAGGCGGTTAGTGAGTCGCGGAGCTGATGCTCCCAACAATATGCGGGCTGAGGGTGCTCTTGTCTCACCTCACGCAGCCGCGCCTGACCTTTCGGCATGCCTTCCCACCGAGCTTATCAGGCATAAGAAATGATTCATGTATCAGAACGGAACAACCTGGGACACCGTAACAGCAAAAGATGCTCGTATGATACAACATATTTGCAAATGCACTTCTCGTCGACCGCAAAGCCCGAAGTGGCAAGGGCTTGATCTCACTGATATCACCATCTGGGCAGTGCCGCTCGTACTCCCCGATATTTTAGACCCCCAACGTCAAAAGGACAGTAGCGCAGACTAGTGTATCCTCGGAACTCGGCCACCATCGCTAGAATGCCAGAGTCGGCGAACGTTTGGAGAAGCATTTGCCACGGGAAGCAACGCCAGGGAGAACACAGATCTCTGCACGGAAGACCGCACGGAGTACGGGGCCATTTTCGACCTAAACTGCTCGCACAAGCCGCTCTCCCATGGAAAGTGGACCGGAGACGCCAGCATGCTAGCGATCCAGGCAAACAAGTTTCATCGAAAACAGACAGGGTCGCCATCCCCCGTGCCTGAGCATTGCGCTTGCCCTGATTGGTCTGCGTGCGGCGGCGCCGGCTCAGCGGGGCTCAAGGATCCCTGCTTATCGCGCTTTTATCAGAGACTGGCCTTGCCCGATTCGGCGCTGCCGGAGGGCGGTGAGACGGCGCAATGCGAAATTTTGAGGGCAAAGGCGAAAAAAGTTTTCGGGCGGCGCCTGCCCCTCCATTTTGGCCCGAGTGGGGCCCATTGAACCTAGCAACCTTTTTTTTTTTTGGGCTGTGCAGCACCAGGGCAACTCCTTTGCTTTAAATATCTGCCACTCTCTCCCTCCAAAAGTCCTTCTTTCTCCTGTTCCCTCAGGTCTCCCTCCATCTTCTTTCCTTTCTGACTGTTGTCTCTCCACTCAGTCATTTTGCTTCTTGATCTCTTTCTTGAGAGAGCCAAGATAGAGTAGAATTTTCGACCCTCCATCGAAATTCTACGGGCTCAGCTGTCGCAGAGGGACAGCTCGCAATATCAGGATACCCGATAGACGCGCGCACGATAGACGGCGGGATTAGATTCCTTCTCGGATTCGCGACGCTCAGATAGACTTTCGGTCTTTCCTTTTTTTCAACCAATCGTCGACATTTCGATAAACCCAAAAAAACCAAACAACACCTTCATAATGCCTGCCGCCACTTCTCAGGTCGCCGCCGAAAACGCCCAGAGCGTTAAGGTTCTCGACGAGCTTATGCAGAAGCTCACCATCTCGAACGAGGCCGATGCTATCAAGGAATCCGCCAGTGCCATCGCCTCTTTCATCAACGGCCGCATCCAGGACCTCGATACCCCCACCAGGTAAGATAACGCTTGCTTTATCAACGAGCCCCGCTCTACCCCTCTGCATCTGGTCTTTCAATCTGTAGGCGCTGTTTTGATCAAAGTCGAACCGGCGCATTCTCTGTGTGTGGCCTATCCGTCAGTACCCTCCACACGGTCTCGCAGGCGCCGTCCATGACCGTTCTCTAGCGGTTGGGCTGAGCCGCTTTCTCGTCAAATCAAGCGACGGCATTTGTCTGCAGACCATACCCCGTTTTTCCCCCCTCCGCAAAAATTTTTAGGCCATTTTTATGCGTCGCACCAAAAAAATACGGGGAATATCGGAGCTAACATGTGATACCAATTTAGGACCGTGGAGGCTCTCAAGAAGCAATTGGCCAACAAGAAGGATGCCGGCGCCCGTGAGAAGGCGCTCCTCGCCATCCAGGCCGTCGCTCAGCACTCCGAGGTCTCCGCCAATGTCGAGCCCTACCTCGTCGCCCTGCTCCCCAGCGTCCTGGCTGGCGCTGGTGACAAGATCACTGCGGTCAAGAACGCCGCCATTGCGGCTGCTTTGGCCATCGCCGAGGCCGTGAATCCCAACGCCGTCAAGGCCACCATTCCCACCCTCGTCAACTCTTTGAGGAACGCCCAGAAGTGGCCCGAAAAGATGACGGTGCTCGATTTCATCGACACCATTGTCCGGACTGCCCCCACCCAGACCTCGTACCTTGTTCCTGAGCTCATTCCTGTTGTCTCCGAGGCCATGTGGGACACCAAGAAGGAGGTCAAGGATCGCGCCTACAAGACCATGGAGAAGGTCTGCCAGCTGATTGTCAACCGCGATATCGAGCGCTTCATTCCCGAGCTCATCAAGTGTATCGCCAAGCCCGAGAACGTGCCCGAGACCGTCCACTTGCTCGGTGCCACCACTTTCGTCACCGAGGTTCACGAGCCCACTCTTGCCCTCATGGTTCCTTTGCTTGACCGTGGTCTCGCCGAGCGTGACACCGCCATCAAGCGTAAGTCGGCCGTCATTGTCGACAACATGTGCAAGCTCGTCGACGACCCCAACATCGTCGCTCCCTTCTTGCCCAAGATGATGCCCGGCCTGCAGAAGAACTACGAGAACCTTGCCGACCCCGAGGCTCGTGAGAAGACCAAGCAGGCTCTCGACACCTTGATTCGTGTCGGCAATGTCGTCGATGGCAAGATCCCTGAGGTCCGCAACTACGGCGATATCGCCACTATCATGGGCCACCTCAAGGAGGTTCTTGGCAGCAAGCACGCCGCTGCCTTCGAGAAGTTCACCCCGGTTCTCGAGTACGCCTCTGCCATCGCCGGCCAGCTGGTTGATGAGAAGGTCTCGGAGGCCGCCACTTGGGCAGAGAATGTCAAACCCTACCTCACTGTCATCGTCGGCGAGGCCGAGGCGGACGGTGTCGTCGGTGCCCTCCGCAAGCGGGCCCTCCCTGGCGCTGCTGACGCGGATGAGGTTGAGGACGACGAGGAAGAGGGCGAGGATCTGTGCAACTGCACCTTCTCTCTCGCCTACGGCGCCAAGATCCTGCTCAACCAAACCAACCTCCGCCTCAAGCGTGGCCAGCGCTACGGTCTGTGCGGTCCCAATGGTTCGGGCAAGTCCACCCTGATGCGTGCCATCAACAACGAGCAGGTTGAGGGCTTCCCCAAGCAGAGCGAGGTCAAGACTGTCTTCGTCGAGCACGACCTGGACGCTGCCGACACTGAGATGACCACCATTGACTGGACCCTGAAGAAGCTGAAGGAGGCCGGTGTCGAGACCTCGGAGGAGGACGTCATCAAGCGCCTCGGCGAGTTCGGCTTCACTGACCAGATGATCAAGGGCCAGATTACCTCCCTCTCTGGTGGTTGGAAGATGAAGCTGGCCCTGTGCCGTGCCGTCTTCCAGTCTCCCGATATTCTGCTCCTGGACGAGCCCACCAACCATCTCGACGTGAAGAACGTCAAGTGGCTCGAGGACTACCTCATCAACTCCCCCTGCACTTCCATCATCGTCTCCCACGACAGCGGCTTCCTCGACAACGTCTGCCAGCACATCATCCACTATGAGCGCTTCAAGCTCAAACGCTACAAGGGCAACCTCAAGGAGTTCGTCCGTCGTGTGCCGTCGGCCAAGTCCTACTATGAGCTCGGCGCCTCCGATCTCGAGTTCACCTTCCCGGAGCCTGGTTACCTCGAAGGCGTGAAGACCAAGGCCAAGGCCATCCTCCGTGCCACCAAGATGAGCTTCCAGTATCCCGGTACCGACAAGCCCCAGCTCCAGGACATCACGTTCCAGTGCTCGCTCGGCTCGCGCATTGCCGTCATTGGCCCCAACGGTGCCGGCAAGTCGACCCTCATCAACGTGCTCACTGGTGAGCTCATCCCCACTAGCGGTGAGATCTACCAGCACGAGAACATCCGTATCGCCTACATCAAGCAGCACGCTTTCGCCCACATTGATAACCACCTGGACAAGACGCCGTCTGAGTACATCCAGTGGCGTTTCCAGACTGGCGAGGATCGCGAGACTATGGATCGCGCCAACAAGATTATCACCGAGGCCGACGAGCAGGCCATGAACAAGGTCTTCAAGATCGACGGTACCCAGCGCCGCGTCATTGGCATTCACGCTCGCAGGAAGTTCAAGAACAGCTACGAGTACGAGTGCTCGTTCGCCCTTGGCGAGAACGTCGGCCAGAAGAACGAGCGCTGGGTGCCTATGATGACCGCGGACAATGCTTGGCTGCCTCGTAACGAGCTGATCGCTTCTCACCAGAAGCTGGTTGCCGAGGTTGATATGAAGGAGGCCCTGGCGTCTGGCCAGTTCCGTCCCCTGGTCCGCAAGGAGATTGAGGCTCACTGCGCCAACTTCGGCCTCGATGCCGAGCTGGTCTCTCACTCGCGCATGCGTGGTCTCTCTGGTGGCCAGCGTGTCAAGGTTGTGCTGGCTGCTTGCTCGTGGCAGCGCCCTCACCTCATCGTCCTCGATGAACCCACCAACTACCTCGACCGCGACTCTCTTGGTGCTCTCTCCAAGGCGCTCAAGAAGTTCGAGGGTGGTGTTATCATCATCACTCACAGCTCTGAGTTCACCAAGGACCTGACTGAGGAAGTGTGGGCCGTCATGGACGGCAAGATGACGCCTTCTGGCCACAATTGGGTTCAGGGTCAGGGCAGCGGCCCCCGCCTGAAGACTGATGACGGCGAGGAGGAGGAAAAATTCGACGCCATGGGCAACAAGATTGAGGGCACCAAGAAGAAGGCAAAGCTCACCAGCTCTGAGCTGCGGAAGAAGAAGAAGGAGCGTATGGCCCGCCGTAAGCGCGGCGAGGAGGTACGTCAACCATTTGTTTTTCTCACCGCCGTCGGATGGCACTCGCTAACTATTTCCCCAGGTCTTCAGCGACGAGGATGACTGAGCGTCTCGCTCTCTAGTCTTTCTCCTGGGTTTAGCGTGCTGATCGGGTATACAAAAGTTGCTTTCTTTCTGGGTTGGGTTTGCATGGTCTGGGCTTAATGAAATCATGTCTCTTACGTATGTCTTTTATGTCGCGTCAGGATGATCGTAATGCCTCTGGCCGTCTGCTATGTATCTATGACTGGCAATGGGAGGCCCGCCCACCCAGGACTGGAGACCCTGGGGTGGTTCGAACTGGATTGTCCATTGGCCGGGCAGGAGGAAGATACCACGGATGCGCGGGAGTTCTCTCATGGATAGAGGACAATATAGATCACATGGCTCATCCAGCAGTCAACCGTAATTCAGTCGCAGTGTGAAATTTGCTCTCCTCTAACTTTTTTCGGTACTGCTGACGTAGTGATGCTCAAGCTCCCATTCAGTGTGTTGTGTGAAGGTTAGGTTTTATTTTAGCTAGTGCCGAGAACGCCAAAGATGGTGCATCCAAGGGGCCTTGGTCGCAGCTTCAAAGTATGGTTACTGCGCCGGCTGCTCGCATTGCAAGGAAGCTTGATCCATGCTACAGATGTATATCACGCGCCTCAGAACAGAATCGAACCAATATTATTCGTCCACTAGAGACATCGCGGGGAGGATATCATTGTCCGTTTCCCTTATCCCAAACCCTTTCCCAGCCTGTCTTCTCCCAAACGCCAGTCGAATCACTACTGTTTATTTTTTTATTTCCCTTTTCATGTTGTCCATCGTTCAGTCCTCTCCTTGTCTCTGCTTCTTGCCGGCAGGTCCGGTGTCGGAAGGGTCAGAGGTCGGAGCGCTGGGAAGCTCGCTGGCGACGGCCTCGGCCTCGGCGGTAAGTTTGGCTTCGGTTTCTCTCGCTTCGTCCTCCTCATTGTCGGTTGTGGTCTCATCTTCGGCTACGGGCGGGAAGAAAAGCCTGCACACGTCCCGTGTCGGTCAGCAAGATCAACCCCCCCTTTTGGTTTTTCTCGGCGGGATTGTCGGAGGATTAGAATAAGCAAAAGGGACAAGGAACGCACGGGATAAACTCGTTGTAAGCCTCCACATCCTTCATCTCAAACGTCACAATCACCACCTTGTCGATCTTATCCCCATCCGGCCCCGTCAGAAACTTCCGGATGGCGCCCAACGCCGCGGGCGCCGCGTCCTGGCTCGGATACCCATACACGCCGGTGCTGATGGCGCTGAAGGCCACGGTCCGGCAGCCGTGCTCGACCGCCAGCTCCAGGCTGCGGGTGTAGCACCCCGTCAGCAGGCGCTCCGACTTGTCGTGGTCGAGCGGGTCGTACACGGGACCGACCGCGTGGATGATCTTGCGCGCGGGGAGCCCGTAGCCGTTGGTGATCTTGGCCGAGCCGGTCGGGCAGCCGCCGAGGGCGCGGCACTCGTCGTAGAGCTCCGGTCCCGCGGCGCGGTGGATGGCGCCGTCGACGCCGCCGCCGCCCAGGAGCGAGCGGTTGGCCGCGTTGACGATCGCGTCCAGCTTGAGCGTCGTGATGTCCCCGCGGATCAGGCCCACGCGGTCGTTGAGGGACTTAGACGGCGGGGGGACGTCGGCGCCCGGGCCCGGCCGGGTCGTCGTGGGGAGCGGGGAGGCGCCGGGAGAGGGCGCCGAGAGCTTGCGGAGCTTGTAGAGGAGGGAGAGGGACGGGATATCGGAAGCTGTCAGGAGCTGGCCCATTCTGGGGCGCGAGCGGAGGAACATCGGAAACGAAGGGACAAAGCAACCTTGGTTTGGTTGCGATTGTGGGAGCTAAGCGCGGACCCGAGAGGGTTTGTCCCTCGGCAATCAATCTATCGCGACTGGTGAATGGGTGGGGGTATAGACGAGTACCTACTGCGGGTTAGCCGATTGACGGTGGAATTGGGAAATAAAGAAACCGACTCTTTTGGCAGCTTTGCTGTGTGGGCGAGAAGCGAGAGAGGTGCGGAAATGCAGAGAAATACGACCGCAGGGTAGGATACGGTTGCGGTTCAGCAGCGCTTTTTGGGGGGGGGAAGGGACGGACCCGGACGCTGGTGACCCTTGAACAGGAAAAGGCGGGGGGAGGGTTGCGCAGTGCGATCATGTCCCAGCAGCTCTCAACTGCGGCTTTTCACGATCGTCGCCCCATGCATCGGCATCCGATGGCATTTTCCTGACATGAGCCACAATGATCAATGCAGCACATGCAAAGATCGTGGGTCGGTGCATTCTGTCAAACCCGAAAGCGGATCGGAGAGGGTCTGGACCTGGCTTTGCAACACGAAGCAATGGGGCTAGACCCACCGGGCTTGCCTGGTAATTACACTACACCGGCCCAGCTAAGGCACTATCTTATCTTATCCTTATCTCACTAGGTCCCCTTGTCGCGTGGGTCAACTCCGAGTCTTTGTGCCCCTCCTTGTGCCCCTCCAGACAGGTAATTTTGCCAGACCAACAGGGACAGCTCCGAGGTTGACTCACCAGAACGTTTCTGGCAACAAACTCCCAAGGCTGCTGAATCTTGCGACGACTGGAGCTTGAGTCTGCTAGGTTCGGGTGTCTAACCAGCATCGAGATCATTTAACTCCTCCTCCCGTTGCGACCTCATTCCTGCAACACAAACGTCGACGACAGCAACCAAATCGGGCAACCGATCAAGGACCAACCATGGCGGACGGCGTTGCAGATGCTGCCGCCAAGCTGCAACTCGGCGATGCGCCAACTGAAAACGGTGCAAAGCTTCAGCTCGACGAGGAGACGGGCGAGTGGGTCTCCAAAGGAGAGCTGAAGAAGCGCCTGGCGAAGCGCGCAAAGAAAGCCCTGAAGGAGAAGAACAAGGACGCGAAGGACACTACTGCCGCCGCCAAGGTTGCCCAGGACGGAGCCGCACCGAAGAAGACAAAGGAGAAGACAGAGGATGGCCCTATCGACCCCGATGCCATGTTCAAGCAAGGTTTCTTGGCCGACGTATACAACGAGCGTCCCGAAAAAGAGGTGTTTACGCGGTTTCCTCCCGAACCCAATGGGTTTCTCCATATCGGCCACGCCAAGGCCATTGCCGTCAACTTCGGCTTTGCAAGATATCACGGTGGCAAGTGGTATGTAACCGTTCTAGACGGTGCAGGAAGGCTGGGTCTGACCTCGATGGCACAAACACAGCTATTTGAGGTTCGACGACACCAATCCCGAGGCCGAGGAAGAAGTCTACTTCACGGCGATCGAGGAGATGGTCCGCTGGCTCGGCTTCGAACCATACAAGATCACATACTCGAGCGACAACTTTGACAGGCTTTACGAGCTCGCCGAGAAGCTCATCAACATGGGCAAGGCCTACGTCTGCCATTGCGGGGGTATGTTTGCAGTGTCAGGGAAGAGTTTGTTCTCTTCGGTACTGACGGTCAGCCGTAGATGAGGAGATCAAGCTTCAGCGCGGTGGCGAAAAGGGGACGAGCCCGCGCTATCGGTGCAAGCACGCCGAGCAGTCGCCGGAAGAGAACCTCCAAAAGTTCCGCGACATGCGCGACGGCAAGTACAAGCCGAAGGAGGCTTTCTTGCGGATGAAGCAGGACGTACGTGAACCGCTGTTTTACCTGCATGTTCCCGACTGACATAAATGTACAGATCACAGACGGAAACCCCCAGATGTGGGACCTTGCCGCTTATCGTGTGTTAGACAAGCCCCATCACAGAACCGGCACGAAGTGGAAGATCTATCCCACCTACGACTTCACGCGTAAGCATCCTTACGCTCCCCATTGGGCACCCGGCACTGCTAACCCTGATAGACTGCTTGTGCGATAGCTTCGAGGGCATTACCCACTCGCTCTGCACGGTCGAATTCTTCCTAAGCAGAACCTCGTATGAATGGCTGAACAAGCAGCTCGTAGAGTTCCAGCCCATGCAAAGAGAGTATGGCCGTCTCAGCATCCAGGGCGCGATCATGTCCAAGCGCAAACTGAAGGAGCTCGTGGACAAGAAGATTGTACGGGGCTGGGATGACCCCCGCCTCTCCACCCTTATTGCAGTCCGCCGGAGGGGCGTTCCCCCGGGTGCCATTCTGGAGTTCGTCAACGAGCTCGGCGTTACCACGACCAACAGCATCATCCAAATGTCGCGATTCGAGCAGACCATCCGGCGCTACCTCGAACGGACGGTGCCGAGGCTGATGCTGGTCCTCGACCCGGTACCTGTTGTGATCGAAGACGCCGACGAGTTCGATGGCACCGAGGTCACGTTGCCATTCTCGCCAAAGAATCCCGCCATGGGTGACCACAAGGTCAAGTTCACCAAGACGGTTTATATCGACCGATCCGACTTCCGCGAGGTTGACAGCAAGGACTACTTCCGTCTCGCGCCGGGCAAGACGGTGGGCCTGCTGCAGGCGCCTTTCCCTATCAAGGCGACCAGCTTCACCAAAGACGAGGCGACCGGAAAGGTGACCGAGATTCGTGCCGTCTTTGACCGCGAGGTCAAGAAGCCCAAGACCTTCATCCAGTGGGTTCCCGCCGGTGAGGGTTCGGGATCTCGCAAGTGCGAGGTGCGCGTCTACAACCGGCTGTTCAAGTCGGATAACCCATCCGCTGCCGAGGGCGGCTTCCTCAGCGATCTCAACCCCGAGAGCGAGATCGTGTACCCCAACGCCGTGATCGAATCTGGCTTTGATGAAGTCAAGGCGCGGGCACCCTGGCCGGAGGCTGCTGGGGAGGACAAGCGTGGCAAGGGCGGCCCGGAATCGGTGCGGTTCCAGGGCATGCGCGTGGCGTACTTCGTAAGTTCTATGACACTCTGGTGATAAAGTCCGAGCTCGCGTTAACTTGTCGGCAGGCCATGGATTCCGATAGCACAGACGACAAGATTGTGCTCAACCGCATAGTCTCACTCAAGGAGGACAAGGAGAAGAGCTGAAACTCCGTAGACCTGCGTTTGCTAGCTAGAAAGCGCGTATCAATCATAGACCTCTAGTTGTCCGTGACATTCCGGTCGTTTCAGTGTCTTATGGGGAGCACAGCGTAGACGGTTTGGCCGTTGTGTGGCTTAATGTCCTACCGGTACTGAAACGTACGAAGAGGCCAGCCCTGTCTTTTTTAATTATTAAACAGAATTGGGCAAGCAGTTAGTTTTCATGAAACACAAGGTAGGCAAACGGATGTTTGGTCGCTTAGCCGTCCCACAAAGATTGCTTGCGTGGGTGAAATAACTGAACGGTACATTTTCTCAACGTCTCACTTTGGTAGCGGCTCACGATCTCTTGGATCCAGATACCAGCTCGCAGGTCGTAGTTCGGCACTAGCACATCTCAACCATGGTGACGTGGCTGATGCTTTTGCCTCAGTGTCCACCATCAGGCAAAGGAACACAGACTTTTGTTTTGTTCTCAGGATAATTCGATGCTAACATTCCGCCGATCTACCCGAACTCCTTCCTTAATATGGGTTGACGAAGACACGAAGAAGCCGGCAAGGAAAGGATGTTCAATTTCTGGGGCAAATGATAGCAACCTCTTTGAAATAGATGATGCGGGTTGCTCTCGTTGGATGGACGCGGACTGGTAATGATGAATAGCATTCTGTTCAAAGTTGTGGGATAATTAAGCTGACTGACTAATATAAAATACCCTGACTGTGGTATACGCTTCGCGCACCTCTCATCGAGGCCCACAGGAGGCACCCTCGATTGTGATAGAGAGGGAAAAAGCACCGCGGGAGGCCAAGAGTGTGGCATCCAATGGGTGCACAGATAAATCTGGAGGATTAGCCGTTTATATAGAAGCGAAGCTCCTTCCTTTGCTCTTCAATGTATTCACATTTCAGAGACTCAGTCATTCAGGCTTCGCTTCAATCATGCCTTATCCCGAGGTGTCAAGGATCAAAAAAGGCCTAATTATTGAAAGGGGTTGACATAGACCAGTACTGGAACGTGACCTACATTTGGCGTGCACGAAGTAATTAGCTTTGGCGTCGCAACTCAGATGCGGATGCTTCCGGAAACGATCGGCGAGAATCAGCTTCTCTACTGTAAAGTGGCTGTACAAATTGTATTTAGGCAGCTCAACACGACCGACCGTGCGATCAGCGCGGACTTAGACGTAGCTGAGATATTACTGGAATGGTGCGGATCAGGGAGTATGATGCACATAAGCGGCACAGGTCCTCCAAACCTATAACGAAGTTCCCCAATATTGAGCCCTTTCTCCTACGCTACCCTTCTAATGATGAGATCGCAAAAGAATCCGAACCGTGACACGATCTGTAGTCCTCTATACGATCCCAGTAAGATCATCACGAGGTGATGGTCACTTTAGGTTGTCGACAAGGTGTTTCTGAGACAGACGGGGCATGTAGCCGCAGTACCATGATTGCCAGGCGAGCGCGATGGCATCGGCCCTCTTGTTCTGCATCGGCTCCCTGGCGTCCTTCCTTGCCAATCTGATCTTCACCGTCTGGGCCGTGACCCGGCCGGGGAGCAACATCCAGAATGGCGTCGGGATGCTCTCGGGCGTGACGTCGTGTTCGAGAGCAAAGAGCATGAATACGGGCATCCATGTGCTCATCAACTTCTTCGGCACCATCCTGCTCGCCGGCAGCAACTATTACATGCAGATATTCTCTGCCCCAACGCGAGAGCACATCGACGAGGCCCATCGCGAGTCGAGATGGGTCGAAGTGGGTGTGCAGAGCGTGTGCAACGTTTTCCGCACTATCTCGTCAGGGAACGCGCTGCTCTGGATCCTGCTATCGATGTCATCGCTCCCTCTCCACCTCTTGTGAGTTGGACTTCCGTGCAGCCCCTTTGAGAGCACCTAGACTAGCAGTCCATATTATTCAGCTTCCATTTCGGTAATTATTCGCTCCCGCTGCTCGCCATATCAGGTGTGCTCCACTGGCTCATCTCGCAGAGCATCTTCGTCATCTTTGTCGAAGTGTACCGGGACTGAGTCGCGGACAGCGGTGCGGGCGCAGGGGCGGACAGAGACGGAGGAGTGACCGTCCTGGACTACACAACTTGCGGATGGTCGCCGGCCGGTCTGGTCTCAGTCATTGTTTGGCGTCGCCATGATCGTCTTTCTGCTCGCATCTGGCGCTCGGCGCCCGAGCCCTTATATGCCTGTGGCTGGAAGCTGCAGCGCTGCCATCGCAGCTGCCTGTCACCTCGTACCATACAAGAAGACGGCATGCGAAGAACCACCGCAGTGGGGGGCCACGATTCATGAAGAGGATGGCAGAGGAGGACACTGTTCATTTCGAGCGGTGAGTTGGAGCCGCCCATGCAGGGCATGATGTACATCCGTATAGATGACAATGCCGGTCCTATAGTTAGTCCTGTATGGGAAAATTGCTCTCATCCAACTTCTGTGTCAGTCAATGCCAGATTTATATGGCTTTAATCATCTCATCCTTGCCCTCGGGGCCAAGCAAGGCCTGAGGAATTGGGAACGGAAGGAGCGAGGCCAAGTAGCAAAATTTTGTCCCAACTCCCTTGCTGCTTCTCGAGATTGTTCGAAACTTGAAAGCAAGTCCTTGGTTGGCTTCCGTCATTGGCGACGTGCTGGGCACTCGCCTTCGCTTCTCTCGACCTCCCCAGTTCTGAGTCGAGTGGTACTATGAAGGGAACACTTTCATAGGAGTCATGCCAGATAGATGTAAAGGCGACAAGTACAGACGTATTATTATTTCTGATCAGTTCACATAATGATCGGAGATGTTTGACATTCTAAAGAGTAGTCTACGGTAATTCATGTGTTTCCTATGTATATGAAAACAAATATGGCTAACAATAATTAGGAACTAGAAGTGGCATTCATCCCAGAGAAGTGCGGCCTACCTCCCTAAGGCAGCCTAAGAATTGTTTCGAACTAGAACCATGGCTTCAGTGTAATAAGTCACATCTGTCGTCACTCATCGATCTTCATCAAACTGCATCATCCAAAATGCCAATCACACATGGTAACACTCCATCCATCCTTAACGCCAGGCCATCCCGCTCTTGTCACTCATTACGTCGTATCATTGAATGGTGTTGAACGCAAGTGCTGTCACTCACTCCAAGCCAGCACTCGCCATCTCCACCCCTGCAACACCTTGACGTCGTGCTCAGTAAGCTCCTCGCGGCCATCTTCAACCTTGGCCGCGAGCCGCTTCAACCGCTTCGATACGGTCCGCGCCACGCGCAGCGTGACCTCGTTTTGAAAGATATACAGTACGGCGAAAACAAAGAAGGCTACGGTTCCCAGCCCCGGTCGATTCGTGGTCGCCAGGATGCGCGATACAAGGTTCCTGCTCTTTTTGAAAGCGTACTCGGTCGTGTTGGACGAGTCGTCGTCTTCACCCCGGCGGCGACGGAACAGGCGTTTAACGAGGGGGATGACAGAGGCTCTGAAGAAACAAGGGAGGTTAGAATCAGTCAGCCAGGCCGACACCATACGGAATCCCTCCCTACAGAATCTTCTTTTTCTGCACGGTGTACAGGGCACTTCCCCATCCGGCCCATCAACTCCCACTTCATCACCCCCTCTCCTCGAGACGAACCCTTGGTTCTAAAAATGAGGGAAAGAAAGGGAACAAGGGTAAAGGAAAGGCTACTCACATAACTCCTCCAACCCCCCACCTCCTCCACCGCTCCCCTTCCGCCCTGGCCAGGACCGTCCCGACCCGCTCCTGCAAGCCCCTCAACCCAAGCAGCACCAGCCCCGTCTGCGACCGCACCTTCCACTCCACCTCGGCCGCGAGATCCGACTTCCCGCCGGCGACGTGGCCGTTGGCGCCCGCGCCGTCGACGCGGTGAACCATGATCCGCTGCCGCCGGGCGGCGAGCAGCTCGCGCAGGGCGGACTCGGCGGACGCGCGGCCGGCGCGGATGTCGGTGGCGGCGTTGGTGCCGCCGTTGATCGCATTGGGAACAGCGTCTGCTGGCGCTGCCGGGGGGGTTGCGGTTGCGTGGCCGTAGTGGTTGGGAGGCGGGTAGGAGGTGGTTGACGCAGCAGCGTGGGGGCCTGGGACACTGGGGGGTTCAGACTTGGAATCCAGACCGGGGCCTGGAATGGGTTGCGGGGATACATGGGCTAAGTGCTGAGCAGAACTGGTAGTGTCGTTCAAGTTGTATGACGTCGACGAGGACGTGTTCAGGGGGCCTTGAGCAGGGGCAGAGGGATGTGGTGGCGGCCCCATGTATGAGGTGGGTTTGGAGGGCTCACTGCCGGGGTATGGCTGTTGATTGGGATAAGTGGTCTCTGGAGCATCGGGACGGGGCCGATATGGGAGAGTCGAGGAGTTGAGGGTATGGTCGCCGTTGTGTGAGTGTTCCGATGCGTGATTAGGCTCGTAGCGGCCAAGAGGCGGCTGCGAGTGAGGCTGCTGGATGTCCATGGCAGTGGTGGAGAGGAAAAAAAAAGGTCAAGGCCAAAATCGTGTGTTTCCTGGTATCAAACAATACAAAAAAGCTATATTACTGATAAGCTTGAACTCTGAGGCCCTTGATGAGGTTGCCGCCGAAGAGGGTCTGCGGGAAGGCATATGGCAGGAGCGGATCTGTAGGGCAGCCTGGGGGACGGGTCGCTGCGGGAGCCAAGCTAACATGCATCCCCGCTTTTTCTCGGTCGGCTCGGTTGGCTGCGCCGCAAGGCAGTTGAGACCCATCAGGCAACTCATTGTAAAAACGGAGTCCAGAATATGATAGGCATAAAGCGTGTTGACGATTAAAAGGTGCTAGGCGGACGACGAAAAAGGAATCCGCATCACATTGGAGACTTGCCTAGGCTCCGACAAACTCCAGGGCCAATATTTCCTCTTCGTCTGGCGCAGGATCCCTTTCCAAAGTTCATTTGTGTACTCCGTAGGCAGACGGGAACACCCTCTCCGTGGACTAGTGTTTGCACAACTGAGCAAAAGTCCCCGCCCCGCTCTGGTTGCCTACCTAGGATACCCCAGGGTGGGGTACCGTTAATTTAGAGATGTCGCTTGTCTCTTTTGTCAGCATTTTGAGTCGCTTCTACCTCAAGTTTGCCGGTAGTGACCAGCTTTTTTGTAGCCTTCCAATCAACTACTGTGTAGAGCAACAGCTTTGATGTACCTACCCTGACACGGCCTCCATGAGGTAACTCATTCAATCTTAACCCCCATCCCGGCGGGTATCAGGATATTTAAGAACGCAGACTTCGTTCCCTTGAGCTTCTCTGGCTCGGTATCCCCTCCATGCCCATCCCTCCCTCGGAGTCCTCATCGTACCGCCTCTTCATCAACTACATCCAGCAGCATCACAATTGCAGCGACAATGGACGGGCCTCATAAGCAGGAATTCCATGTCCGGAACCTTCTCACTCGTTCTGTCACCCTATTCCCAACTCAAGCCCAGGTCGTCCGCGAGATTAAGGACGTGGTTCTGAAGGTACATATTACCTATATGCCCCGCGCCCCCCACCTTCTCTTCCCGCCTTGCAATTAATTATTCGCCCCCCGAAAGTCTTGCTAACAATCCGCAGCCCGGTGCCAACGAAATCACTGTCGTCGGAGTAACTCCAACAGCCGATGAGAATTCAATCAAGGTTGAGGGAACTGGGTTAGCTACCATTACTGACATTACGGTTGAGCTGCTGCCCAACCGAGACATCTTCGAGGAGATTTATCCCGATTCCGACTCTGAGCCCGACAAGAATGAGTCCGAGGAGGAGGAGGAGGAAGACGACAGCGAAGACAAGGTCAATGCGGCGCTTGAGGAAGTGAAGGATAAGCTGGTGGCCTTGCAGGACGAGCAAAAGCGTGCCAAGGAGATCATCGCCAGTGCCGAGAGCCGCCTGCGAATTCTCGACTCGTACTGCAATTCTCTGAACCGAAAAGCCGACATCGACATTGAGGCCAGAGTGGAGACCTACCGCAAGGAGCGCCAAAAGGTCTTCCGGGACCACATGGAGGGCGCTGTTCTTGACCGCGACCTGACAAAGAGCGTCTCAAAACTGATGCGCGAGAAGGCACGCCTCGAAAAACTTCAGGCCAGGGAGGAGAAGAAGGCCGCGGAGGAGAAAGCCAAGGCCAAGAGGGCAAGAGAGAAGCGGAAGGCGCAGCAGAAACGCCGTGACGAGGAACGAGAGAGGGAAAAAGACCGAATCCGCAGAGAGCGCCGGAAGTTTTGGCCCCGCGTCTGTTACACGGTCCGCATTAGCCTTGATGCCGGTACCAACTTCACGCCCAGCTCATCTCGCCGAAATTCCATAGCCAGTGCCGCCGACGTTGAGCTTGCTTCGGACAAGAGTCCAAAGGAGGGCCAGGCCACCGTGACGTGCGACCTGACCCTTTCCTACGTCACGTCGTCCGCCTTCTGGTCCCCGAGCTACGACCTGGCGCTCTCGACGACGACCAACACGGCCACACTCAGCTTCGACGCCCGTCTGACCAACATGACATCTGAGACGTGGACCAACAGCAAGGTGATCCTGAGCACCTCGCAGGCCAACTTCTCGGGACTACAGGACGACGTGCCGTCGCTCGTTCCGTGGCGCCTCAAGCTCGTCGGTAGGGGCATCGGTCTCTCGGATGGCTTCGACATTGTGTACAGCCGGGAGGAGCGGAACCAAAAAGAGATTTGGACTTCTCGGCAGAACGCCGCAGTTTCTCAGAGACCCCGAACAGATCTGTTTGGGGTGGGCCAGGGCCCGCTGTCAAAGTTGAGGAAGGAAGTCCGGGCCAGCTCATCCGTGTCCGCGCCGCCCCCGCCACCCCCGCCGGACCCTTCTTACGACGCCTACAAGGCTCGCGCAGTTCGTTTCGGTATGTCGGCTGATGGTCCCGGCGCGTCTGCTTTCAATTCGAGCAATACCGGAGCCAACAACACCGTTTCTGCCTTTGGCCAGGTGGGGGCCAACGCCAACAATTTCCCGGGTGGCAGCCTCTTTGGGCTACAGGCTCCTCCAGCAGCTCCTCCAGCAGCTCCGGCTCCAGGGGCAGCGACAGTCTCCCGCGCCCCCGTGCTATTCGCCGCCCGCCGGTCCCCCGACCGCGCCGCCACCTCCGCAGCGACCCAGCCCGAGGGCTACAGCGAGGACACCGACGGCGCCGACAACGACGACGCCGGGACGATGCTAGAGCCAGCCCCCGAGCTCTCTTTCCAGGACCCCTCCTTTGAAGAGACCGGCCTGACGGCCACGTACGAGCTGCCGCAAGCCAAAACCCTCAAGCCGTCGCCCACTCCGTCCAAGCAGCGGATAGCCCGCGTTTCTTTCGCCAACGTTAGCTTCTCGCGTACCGTCGTGGCCAAGTACAGACCGGCGGCATACCTACGGGCACGGCTGCGCAACACGAGCAAGTTGACTCTCCTCCGGGGCCCGATGGGCCTCACGCTCGACGGCACGTTCCTGGGGCGGTCGACGCTGCCGCGGTGCAGCGCGGGGGACAGCTTCACTGTGGCCCTGGGAGTGGACCCGGCCATCCGGGTGGCGTACCCCAAGCCCGACGTGACGCGCAGCACGACGGGCGTTTTCTCCAAGGGCGAGAACAACGTGTACACGCGCAGCGTGACGCTCGTCAACACGCGCGCCGCGGCGGGTCGCCCCGTCGACGTCACCGTGCTCGATCAGGTGCCCGTCTCGGAGGACGACAAGATCCGGGTCGAGGTGCTCCGGCCGGCGGGCCTCGCCGCGAGCGGCGGCAAGACCGGTCCGGTGCCGACCGGCGTGCCCGGGCGGGAGGGCAAGGAGGAGCAGGACTGGGGCAAGGCCACGGCCAGCCTGAAGAAGGCCGGCGAGGTCCAGTGGGACGTGTCGCTCAACGCCGGCAAGAGCGTCAAGCTGGTGCTGCAGTACGAGGTTGCGTTCCCGACGGGAGAGAGGGTGGCACAGGTGTTTTAAAACAACAACAACAAAAAAAAAAGGTCGCTCGACCACATGTACTGTAATTTTGTACATACATACATGTAATTATGTCCAGGACAGAGAAGTGTATAGGGCTCAGTGGAGAATGAGTATCCGGAGCAATGAAGGCTTCCAGATAATATGGGCGGTATTTTGTAACTTGCTTCGAGATAACGATTGCTTGGGAAATAGGATGGTGTCTAGGGAGGTGGTACTGCGCGAGGACGTTTAATTAAGTACCCTGGTAACAAAGGGGAATAGGGGCATTTGCTGTTGGTTGATTGCCCTGAACGTAGGTCCAAAGTTTTACCAATCATTTGAGATAGCTGGTCAAGTTAGATCATGCGAGACTACTGAGGTCACAAATGGGGATTCGGTCGCTGCCACGGAGTTCAAGTAATATACATAGTCAGGCGTTTGCCGGTTGACTGGCTGATGGTGTCCGCCAACTTGCTGCTCTTATTAGACGGTAATCCGTTCATTCACTCTTGCAAATTTTGCTACGTATTGACACGTAACAGAGTCAAGGTCCTCATTGTCACTGATCGATCAACTTCAAGCTGATTGAACTGATGGCCTTTTTTTTTTCTGTAATTAAACTCTAGGCAGAAGGTACTTCGAGCCCAGCAAGTGAGTCACTCTTTCCTGCTCAGACGCCGCTATTCGATGTTCTCTCGCCACGAAAGTCATTCGCTAATTATATTTACCTCCAGGGAAAAAGCCGGAGAGTGCTTTGGATGTCACGGGGCTCTATCTGCCACAGCTTCTGCACGTTGTCCCTCTACAAAGCCGGAGCAACCGGTGAAGACATTGCAGGGGTATCACCATCACCCGTATTTGCCGTTACCTACTTGGTAATCCCTACCTGGACTATTTAGCTCATCTTATGGCTTCTTGTGCCTTGCAATGACTAGGTTTACTTTTTTTTACATCTATTCTTTATGCGAGCCTGGTGCCTCTAATTAGGGAGCGAACCCAGCACCCCCAGCTGCGAGGTGAGCGAGGTGGCCCGATTTTGGGGCTCTGACGTCACCGAGAACGGTAATAACTATCTGTTGCGCTCATTCCTTCCTTTTGCACAACATGACCGCCTGAGGGGATATGAGTTTCAGAGCGAACTCAGTGAGTCACTGCAGCAACCATTCTCTGCTGAACGATGTTAGCAGAAGCGTCAGATCAAATCAGGTGCTATGGCGGATCGAGACATTAGCCCACCTCTTGTGAAGCGCAGGAGAGTCGAGGGATCAAAACCTCCAGACATTCAGGTTCAGAAACTGGAACGGACCGATGAAGCCAAATCCGCCTTGCCGATCTCCATGAGATCCCGGCAGACAATACGGATATTTTCATGGAACATTAATGGCATTGCGCCCTATCTGCCACCGCAGTCCACTACAATCGCTTCCTTTTTCAAGTCCTCAGCCGATCCCAACAAACGGCCCGCCACTAATAATAAGTCGGACCCCCTGGATTCGGAACACCCCACCTTTCGTACACTTGGCATTTCTTGGCTTACACACCCACCCATCTTCTTCAACCTTCTATATAATAGTCTGTTCAACCTACCACAATATAGGAAGCCTCTGATTCCGTACTTTCTGACCCGCTCTCTTCAGCTATAGAGCCCTCTATACGGCCGGCTTTAATCTGCGCCTAGTGGATCTGTTTAATCGTAGCGAACTACTTGTAACGAACCTAACTCAGACTTCTTCTGAAAGGGTTCAGACAAAGGTAGATTAAGCGGGACAAGTAGGCAGGTCGTCAAAGGGATTCGGTGAAGCTAAAGGGTTCATAACAACACTAGAGTTGTCTCTTACAGTAATCAGCAATACTTGGTATAAGTACTATGATTATAAGGGTTGCTATTACTAGTAAACTCTTAGAGTCTACTGTAACAAGTGACTATCTATATATATATATAATCCTAGTGATTATTCCTAATTATAGTGATTGTAAGTGATCGTATAGTAGTAATTACCTTAATTACTAGTAAGTATAGTGATTACTATGCTTCTTATGTTATAATTGGTCCTTTTGTTCCTTTGATTTGATTAGCCTATTTATACTAGTAGCTTAGGTAGCATCTATATATATATTTCTATAATATGATGCCCTCCTTTCGAGGCTTTCGACCTAAAAGCCCTCTTTAGGTCATCTTAAATAGCACTAATATCCCTTATATTCCTTATACGTGTTTTTCTCCTTAGCCCCTTTGGGACGAACCTAACTCAGACCTCTTCTAAAAGGGTTCAGATGGAGGTGAACTAAGCGGGACAAGTGTACAGGTTGTCTAAGGGATTCGGTAAAGCCAAAGGGTTTATAACAACACTAGAGTTATCTCTTACAGTAGTTAGCGATACTTGTTATAAGTACTGTGATTGTAGGTTACTATCACTGGTAAACTCCTAGAGTCCACTAAAACGAGTGATTATTTACATATATATATACTTCTGTCGGTCGCTTATAGTCCCCTTCTAGCCTGCCCTAGGATTGCCTTTGGTAGCTAGCTATCCTCTACTATCCTTCCCTTTTAGCAATTGTTTGCCTGTGGTAGCCTGTGCTCCTTAGCGATCCCGTGTTAGCCTCGCTCTATGCCCTTCTTGATTAGTAGCTTGTTTAGTCTGTTACGCCCTATTAGGTCGCGGTATATAGTTAGCTTATAATATAATGCCCCCTCTTTAGGGCTTTTGACTTAAAAGCTTCTTATAACTTGTTTTAAATACTACTAATACCCCTTTTTTTCCTTATAGGTAACGTCTTTTTTTTATTAGCTTCTTTTTGTTATAGCTAATCGTATCCCTAGGAATTGTCGCGATCTTAAGCGCGAATAATATACTATTATAATTAAGATTAAGTAAGAGGGTTACAAGGTTACTATACCTTATAAGTATTATTAGAATATAAAACTATAAAAGCATTATATAATAATAGAAGGTTTAAATAAATGTTAAAACTATATTTATATAGGTAAGAAGTATAGTAGCCTAAATGTTATAGATACCTATAGGTTCCTTATTATTTTCCTTTATAATCCTAGGTTACTAATTATCTTAGTCCTTTTGAATTTGTTAGAGTAGAAAAAGGTTTCGAAAGAGATTACTAAGACTAAGGCGCTTCTTACTTAGACGCTAAGCTATTTAAGTCGATTATATCGTTTATAGCAATCCCTACGCGATTATAGTACTAAAGTTTTTCATCATGGTATAGCTTATCTAGAGGAAGAGGAAGAACTAGATACTCCTCTGCCGATGTCAGAGACGTAGACCCTCGCGGGTTAAGCTTAGGTATTAGGTGCTTTTGATATACTCGATTAGGAGTCGATTGGTTTAGATCCTAGTCCTAATTTTAGTAGGTTTCCCTCTTTTTCTATTAGGGAATAGGCTTTAGAACCGGTTTTTATAGCCGGTTAGGATTCTACTAGTAGAACTACTCTAGTTTCTTAAGGTAACTTAGGTTCTTAACTAGTTCTTATAAGTTATCTTCTAGTCTAAAATTAAGCTATTTAACTAAGTACTATAGTTCTCTATTAATAATATATAAATCTAGGATTTCTTTAACGTCTTATTCTTCCTCTTTATCCTTTACTTTAATATATATAGTAACCTTAGCGTTCTTTAGCGCTAGTTCGAGAAGTGAAATATAAAAAACGTCTGTCTATAGTTATATAGATGATAGTAACGATAGTTGGTAGTTAGATATCGAGATTCGTTCTTTGATAATAAAGGGTCTAACCTTCTTAAAGTCTAGCTTCGTACTTGGTCGTTTGGTTCGTAGGTTTTGTATAATTAGATAGACTTTGTCTCCCCTCTCTAGGCAAGGTCCCTTGAGCCTATATTTATCGTAGTAGTTCTTTATTCTAGTTTTAACAAACTCGAGTTCCTCTTTAAGCTTCTTATATAGTATATATATTTATTTTACGTTAACTACTGCTCTTAATACTATAACTTCTAGTCCTTGCCTAAGGTCTACTTTATATCCGTAGTTTGCGAAGAATGGTATAACTTTAGTCGTTTCTGTTAGCGTTATATTATAAGCGAGTTATATTGTTAGCAATAGTATAACCTAGTTATCTTGCTAATAGTTAATGTAAGAACAGAGGTACTGCTTAATAACTTGGTTTAGTCGCTCTATTTATCTGTTAGTCTATAGGTAATATACCATTAATAGCTTGCTATCAACGCCTAATTGTTATATTAACGCTTGCTAGGACTTTGATATAAACTTAGTATCTCTATTGGTAATCTATTCCTATAGCTAAGCGTGTACTAATATGACTTGCTAATAGATTATATCTGCTAATTGTTCTACTATCTAGAACTCCTTGTAAGAAAAGAAGTATACCTATTTAGTTAAGTGGTCTACTATAGTGAGAATATTATCATAGATTACCCTTATAGCCGTATCCTTAGATTCTAGCAGTTTCGTAATAAAGTCTATTATAATTAAACTCTATAGTTTGTTAGCTATTAGTAGTAGCTAGAGTAGCCTATATAGCTTATATCGTGCCGTTTTGCTTCGATTATAGATATCGTAGTTCTATATGACTTTCTTAACTTGTATCGTTAACTATAGAAAGTTATAGTGTTTCTTGACTTGTATAACGGTCTTTGTAACTCCTTTATATCCTCCGAGTTTCGACTTATAGAGGTCTTAAATCATTTATAGCTATTAATCTTTATTATAGATATACGCTTTACCTCGGTACTAGAGTTTCCTATCTTTTTCTTTTACTCCGTTAGGTACTACTAGTTTAGGTACTACTTGATACTATATCTCGTTGATCCTTTCTTAAAGATTACGTAATATTTCAGGAACGAGTTAAGTAAATTATCTTCTATAGGTGTTTACGTTTCGTAGTATAGCGTTCCGTCTATTTGTTCCTTAAATAATGGTAGTATTGTTTCTGTTTGTCTTTCTGTATAATCTATTTGTTGGCTTAAGACGTCTGCTTATACGTTCTCTTTGCCCTTCTTATAGCAGATCTCAAAATTAAATTCCGTAAGGAATTCTACCTATTATATTTGTCGTTTATTAAGCTCCTTTGTTGTTATAAAGTATTGTAAATTCTTATAATCTATATATACTTATACTAGTTTAATTGTGCTACTAAGGTATAGTCGCTATTCCTTAAAAGCTTCGACAATTATAAGTAGTTCCTTATTATAGATTGGATAATTAAGACGTAGTCTATCGAGCTTTTTTAAAAAGAAGGCTATAGGATATAGCTTCCCTTATTCGTTTCGTTATCCTAACTATCCCCTAATGGTATAGTCTAAAGCGTCCGTTTCTACCTTAAATGGCTTCTTAGGGTCTAGTAGCACTAGTACTAGATCTTTAGTAATAGCGTTATAGATCTATATAAATACTTGCTTATATTACTCTTCCTATTAGAATTTAACGTTCTTCTTAGTAAGTTTATATAAAGGTTATATAATTGCTCCAAAGTTGTGACGAACCCAACTTAGACTTCTTCTAAAAGGGTTTAGACGAAGGTGGATTGAGCGGGACAAGCAGGCAGGTCGTCTAAGGGATTCGGTAAAGCCAAAGGGTTCATAACAACACTAGAGTTATCTCTTACAGTAATTAGCAATGCTTGGTATAAGTACTATGATTGTGATTGTTACCACTAGTAAACTCCCAGAGTCTACTATAACGAGTGACTATCTATATATATATATAATCCTAGTAATCATTCCTAATTACGGTGATTGTGAGTGATCGTATAGTAGTAATTACCCTGATCACTGGTAAGCGTAGTAATTACTATGCTTCCTATGCTGTAATTAGTCCTTTCGTTCCTTTGACTTGATTAGCCTATTCGTGCTAGTGGCTTAGGCGGCATCTATATATATATTTCTATAACACGATGCCTTCCCTCTGAGGCTTTTGACCTAAAAGCCCTCTTTAGGCCGTCTTAAATAGCGCTAATATCCCTTGTGTTCCTTGTACGTGTTTTTCTCCTTAGCCTCTTATTGCCCTTTATACTATTAGTTATGCCGTCTGACACGTGTAGATCTCTAGCATCTATTCGTTATAAGCGTTTAGCTTAGTTTATTTCTAATCACGGATTTATAATGATAGTATATTCTTATTATGTAGAGTATAACTAAGTGTATAAAATGATTGAAAAATCTCGTCGCTACAAGGCTTATATATGTTAGGGTTATGCTTACAATAGTTCTAGCGTTTTAGTTTCTTCTTGTAAGTTCCCGTTTCCTTACGAGAGTATATCTCTAATTATAACGTAGTAGATCGTATTATACGCGAGCAATGTCGTTTGAAGGCTAAAGAGAAAGAGGCTGAAGCTTTGCTATAAGAATATTAATGTAAAGCTTCTGAGGCGTTAGCCCGTCTAACTTAGGTCCGTGAATAATGAGAGTTCCTGGTGGAGAAGGGGGTAGATATAGTTACATAGGGTTTGTCGAATCTAGACGAATTAGAGGCGGTAGAACAATAGGAATCGGGGGCTATTATATAGCTTAACGGTAGTGTTAACGTTATTAACTAGGGCGCTATTTTCGGTTCTGTCTTAGATTTGCCTTTAGCCGATTGTCACGAATAAGCATATGGGCGGCCCGGCAGGCTGTAGCTAGGACACGGGACATTCCAATAGCCAATCACTCGACAGACCAATTAGAAGATTATCACCACTAAGACTAAGGTCTTCACTAGTGATAATAGCATGTCACCGTCGACAACGTAGAATCACAAAGTAAAAGGAGAAGTAGTACTAGTAATAACTATTAAAGAGAGACAGACCATTATATATATATAGCTAGCTAGTTACTCGTTATAGTAGACTCTAGGAGTTCACTAGTGGTAATAATTACAATTATAATACTTATACCAAGCATTGCTAATTACTATAAGAGATAACTCTAGTGTTGTTATAAACCCTTTGGCTTTACCAAATCCCTTAGACGACCCGCCTGCTCGTCACGCTTAATTTACCTCCGTCTAGACCCTTTTAGAAGAAGTCTGAGTTAGGTTTGTTATACGTTGTTACCACTCCCTTTGTTCTGTTATGGTTTAGAACGGAGGTGACTTTGACCTCGACATCGACATGGCTACCGACGTTACAGCCGAATAGCTGCTTACTTAGCTTGGTTAACTCTAGCAGCGGATCTAGGAGTTAGATTAGAGAGACAAGGCTACTTAAGCTCGAATCAAGGAACTCGAGAACCGCGAAAAGTACTTGTAGAAGTTGGTTAACGAGGCCTATGCCAAAATCGAGGCACTTGAGGGTGCCAAAGTGAAGCGTATTAAGATCGAACTACCTGGCAAATATAGAGGAACTAAGGAGGATCTTATAGGATTCTTGACAAACCTCTGATTTTACTTCTAGCTTAATGATGATAAGTTTCCGGACGATAAAGCTAAAGTCCTCTATATAGCTATAAGACTAGAGGGTAAGGTACTTAGATAGTTTAAGCCTATATAGAATGACTATCTTACTAAGGAAGATAAAGATAACTAAGACATATTTATATAGGTAGTCTTCTAATCTTATAACTATTTTGAAGAAGAGCTTTAGAAAGTTTTTAGCGATAAAGATAAGAAGATTTATATATAAGAAAGACTTACTAATCTCTAATAGACTAAGTTAGTAGCCTCTTATACTATATAGTTTAGATAGGACATGCTTAAGTCTTAGCTTAATGATAAGGCGTTAATATAATTGTTCTATAATAGCTTAAAGGAAAAGGTTAAGGATAAGCTATATAAGTATGATTAGCCTAAGACTTTAGACGAATATATTATATAGGCTATTAGGATTAATGATCGACTTTATATATAAGAGTAATAGAAATAAGGTCAAATAAACGGAACTATAGTTAAGGCTAATAATAAGAAAAAGCGAGTATATGTTAATACCTTGTATAGGACGTACCCTAGAGCTATAGATATAGATATAGTATAGAAGTAAGACTAGAAGAAGACGACTAAAGACAAGTCTAATGTTACCTACTATAACTATAGAAAGAAAGGGCACTACAAGTAAGAATGCTAGAGCCTAAAGAAAGAATAGAAACTAGCCTCTAGAAAGGAAATTACGGCTATCGACAAAACTACTAAGGACGTTATCGAAGTAGCGGCTACGAGCTACGAAGACAAGGGTAGTGATATAGACAGTCTCGGATATAACTACAATAGTAAAGACGAATAAGCACCGTACTCCGAACTAGTCATTATAGACCTAGAGATAGGTCTTGCCGAATAGGATATAGCAGGAGAATATACACCGCTAGTTTTAATTCTCCTAGCCTTGAGGTAATAGGGCTTTATAGTTATATAGAGGTAGGATAGATCGTAGATAACTGATACCTAAGGAATTAAAAGACCTAGACCTAATGTTCTATTTTTCTAGGAATGAATCGAATGGTACTATAACGAAGTTTTTTGGCTTAATACGGAACTATACGAATAGGATAGATGCTTGATTTGACTTATCTAGTAGAGCGATAAGATAAGGGATAAGATAAGGGAACTCCAATATATCGTAGAAACTATTAAAGGAAAATAGCCTGTAATATATAATAGGCCTGATAGCTATATCGAGTACCTTGACGATTAGTAACTTAGTAACAATATATAGAATCTAGAATACTAGTTTATATACGCGAACCACGGAAAAGACGAGCATATATAGGAAAGCTACTAGAAGAAACACTCTTATATTAGCACTAGAGTACCTATAATCTATATATAATGGGAAGGATTTAGGAAAGAATTCTAATACCTCCTAGGCAACGCTACGTAACTATACCCTTGATACGAGGCATATACGCAAGTGCCCTAGTTCTAGTGTATAATATACAAATGCCGATACTACTTCTACGATAAATTCGAAAACAATTATTAGCTAACCCGATAAGGAAATAAGGACAGAAGCTTACGCCTTATAGAATAGGTCTATGATGTAGGAAATAGAGCAGCCGAATTGCTCTAAAAGATCGAAGCCTATGATCTAGAAAGCATTACGATAGTTTTAAGATGAGCCTAGCCTAGGCACTACGGAACTAGACGAGATATATAGAACTCGTGCTAGAGTAACGATTGCCTCTATCATGTAGAAGAAAAGAAATTACGAATTTGGGAGCTTTAGACGAAGCTATAGCACGTACGACAGAAAGCGGAATAGACCTAATAGTAGGAAGCCACAAGCACTTAATAGCTTACGGAAATGAGTACGATTAATAAAGCCGCTATTAGCCAAATAACTAAAGAGGTTAGCACTAACCTAGGAAACGGGTTAGGGCCCTTCGAGGGGCCTAGAAACTATTAATGCCTGTATAGCAGCGAGTGGTAGCATAGTATAGGAGGGACTGGTACAAGAGACCACTATATCGAGACCTCCTAGCAGAAACATAGGAAATCGCCGTAATCTTTGGACGACGGCGGCAAGACAAGCGATTATAGATAATAGCATAGTAGAAATAGCACGAAATGCTTGTACTAGTAGATAGTGGAGCAGAGATGAACCTGATTTCGCCGACGCTTGTAAATTAGCTATAGATACCTTAGAGAATAAAGCAGAAGCATGGTATAGTCAAAGGGCCATTTCTGATGTAATAGGTATATAGGGAGACCGAACTAATTGATATTACTATAGTAGGGAAGACTATGGTAGTTATATTTAGCATCGTAGATATAGGTAACGATAAAGATATAATATTAGGGTTACTATAGTATAAAGACTATAACCTAGATATTAGCTAGAAGAATAGTAGCTACCTATAACCCTAAACGGAGTTATATTTGACTAGTAAGATAGGGAGTACGTAAGGATCGCAAATAGACGATGCTTAAGGAAAGGCATGTCCTATAGATCTATTACAAGAGATAGATAGTGGCAAGCAGACCATTACGGACTCTAGAAGAGGTGGTATAACGACATCGATATCGCGACAGGAGGAACAAGCTAAATCGCCGATAGCTATTCTCTCTATTGACGAATACAGAGTACTATAATAGGAGTAGTAGGTTGAGATAGGAGAAATCGCTAGTATTATTATAGATAGAACTAAGTTCGTATACTATTAGAAAACCGAGAAACAAGACAAGACTAGGGAAGTACCGAAGGAATATAAAGGATACCTAGTATTCGAACCGAAATATCTAGAAGGACTACTAGAACACGGCCTATGGGATTACGAGATTAAGCTTAAGGAAAGAGCACGATTAAAGTTCTTCAAGATTTATTATATAAGCTAGATATAGAACAAAGAACTTAAGCGATATTTAGAGGAGAACCTTCGAAGAGGATATATCTGCCTGTTGATATCGCTAGTAGGCTACCTAATCCTGTTTATGCCTAAGAAAGATAGAAAGCTATAGTTATACGTCGACTATTAGCAACTTAACGAACAGACTATAAAAAACCAATACCTGTTACTGCTAATCTTACGGCTCCGAGATTAGTTAGTAGGAGCCTAATATTTTACGCGTCTTGACTTACTATCGGCCTATAACTATATACGGATTAAAGAAGGTAACAAGTAGAAAACGGCCTTTAGGATACCTTATAGCTACTATAAGTACCTTGTTATGCCATTCGGACTTACAAACGCGTTAGTAACGTTCTAAGCCCTGATTAATCAAGCTATCTGACCCTTTCTTAATAAATTTACAGTATATTATCTTAACGATATACTTATCTTCTCTAAGACAATAGACAAATACTAGAAGTACATAAAAGTAGTACTAGACGCGCTATACGTATATAAGCTATTAGTTAACAAGGGAAAGAGCGAATTCCACGTTAGGAAAACGGTATTTTTAGGATACGAAATATCCCTAGGACAAATCCAGATGGAACCTTTAAAGATTAAAGCTATCAAGAATTAGCCATGACTAACGTTAGTTATGGAAGTATAAAGCTTTATCGGATTTACAAACTTCTACTAGATATTTATTAGGAACTTTAGAGCGATTATACGACCTTTATACGAGCTTACTAAGAAGAATACTAAATTCTAATGGGAAGAGTAATACGAGTAAGCATTTATATAGATCTAGAATGCCATTACTAAAGATCCGGTACTAGTACTACCAGACCCTAAGAAGCTATTCGAGGTAGAAACGGACGCTTCAGACTATACCATCGGAGGACAATTAGGATAACGAGACAGACAAGGGAAGCTATATCCTATAGCCTTCTTTTCAAAGAAACTCGATAGACTACGTCTTAATTATCCGATCTATAACAAGGAACTACTTGCAATTGTCGAAGCTTTCAAGGAATGGTAATTATACCTTAGTAATATAATTAAACTAGTACAAATATATATAGATTATAAGAACCTACGATACTTTATAATAACGAAGGAGCTTAATAGATGATAAATACGATAGGTAGAATTCCTTGTAGAATTTAACTTTAAGATTCGCTATAAGAAGGGCAAAGAGAACGTATAAGCGGATATCTTAAGCTGACGAACGGATTATATGGAAGGACAAATAGGAATAACATTACCATTGTTTAAGGAACGAACAGACAGAATGCTACATTACGAAATATAGATACCTATAGAAGACGATCTACTTGACTCGTTCCTAGAATGCTACGTAATCTTTCGAGAAGAAAGGATTAACAAGGCATAGTATTAAGCAGTACCCGGACTACTAGTACTTAACAGAGTAGAAGAAAGAGATAGGAAACTTTGGTACTAAGGTAAAGTATATATCTATAATTAGGATTAATAGCTACGAATGATTTGAGAACTCTATAAGTCAAAACTCGGAGGATATAAAGGAGTTACGAAGACTGTCATATAAGTTAAGAAACACTACGACTTTCTATAGTTAACGGCACGAGTTAAGGAAGTCGTATAGAGCTACGACATCTATAATCGAAGCAAAATGGCACGATATAAGCCGTACGGGCTACTTTAGCTACTGCTAATAGCTGACAAACTATAGAGCTTGGTTATAATAGACTTTATTACGAAGCTGCCAGAATCTAAGGATATAGCTATAAGAGTGACCTACGATAGTATTCTTATTATAGTAGATCGCCTGACTAAGTAGGTATACTTCTTTCCCTATAAGGAGTCCTAGATAGCAGAATAGTTGGTAGACGTGATCTATCGGCAAGTTACATCAATGTATGCTTGGCCGTAAGAATGGATCACTGATAGAGACACCAAGTTCGCGTCGAAGTTCTAGCAAGCGTTAATACAACAATTAGGCATTAACAGCAAGCTATCAATGGCATATTACCTATAGACCGACGGACAAATAGAGCGACTAAACTAAGTTATTAAGCAATACCTCTGCTCTTATATTAATTACTAGCAAGACGACTAGGTCATGCTATTACTAATAGTATAACTTGCCTATAATACGATGCTGATAGAAATAACTAAAGTTATACCGTTCTTTACAAACTACAGATATAAAGCAGACTTTAGGTAAGGACTAGAGGTTATAGTGCTAAGAGCAGTAGTTAAAGTAGAACAGATGTATATATTATATAAGAAGCTTAAAAAGGAACTCGAGTTTGTCAAAACTAGAATAAAGAACTACTACGATAAACATAGGCTTAAGGGACCTTGCCTAGAGAGGGGAGACAAAGTCTACCTAATTGTACGAAACCTATAAATCAAATGACTAAGCACGAAGCTAGACTTTAAGAAGGTCAGACCCTTTATTATCAAAGAACGAATCTCGACATCTAACTACCGACTATCGTTACTATCATCTATACGACTATAGACGGATGTTTTTTATATTTTACTTCTCGAACTAGTACCAAAGAGTGTTAAGGTTACTATGTATATTGAAGTAGAGGACGAAGAGGAAGAATAGGACGTCGAAGAAATTCTAGATTTATATATTATTAACGGAGAACTGTAGTATCTGGTTAAATGGCTTGATTTCGGATTAGAAGATAACTTATAGGAACTAGTTAAGAATTTGAACTGCCCTAAGAAACTAGAATAGTTCTACCGGTAAAACCCGGATCGACTAAAGGGAAACCTAGGACAGAACTAAAGATAGCGCCCTAGTTAATAGCATTGATAGCATCATTAATCTGCGACAAGGGTATAGTAGGCGTCTCTTATTACTTAACCTCCTTTAACTTGTCTAAGGTCGACAGACTACACGCTACTATATCAGCACCTTTCTTTACTAAAAACTCCTTCTGCTAACGAAGATGCTAGAGCCGTATAAGCTTTTTAGATAACTTACGCTAGGCCTCTTCTAGATAGCGTTAGGATTTATCTAGTTTAAGTTCGGTATAATGTTTAGCATCTTTAATATGATATTGCTCTTAAAGAATACGATCTACTAGAACGAACATTAGGAATCATAGTAAAAAAAAAAAAAAAAAAAAAAGGAGACAAGCTTATAGGAAGAAAGCAAGATGCTAGAGCCATCGTAAGAACGACCTCGACGAACATAGGCCTTATAACGCTTTATATACGTGATCATTTTACAGACAAGGCCTTACGACGTACACTAAGAGCAAGGCATAATAACAAAACCGTTCTCAGCGATGTTCTAAGCAAGGGAAGCACAGTAACGTACAGAATGTAACTTCCGTTTCTCTATCGGCATTTTGTCAATATGGCAACCACGATGTAGAAATAGGGAGAATGTAATACTTATAAGCAAAGGGTTATTAGCGTTATTTGAAACGGCCTAAGAGGGCTTTCGGGTCGAAAGCCTTAAAGGAGGGGCATCGTGTTACAGATAAGTATATAGGCGGCCCGGCAGGCTGTAGCTAGGACACGGGATATTCCGACAGCTAATCACTCGACAGACCAATCAGAAGATTATCACCGCCAAGACTAAGGTCTTCACTGGTGATAATAGCATGTCACTGTCGACAACGTAGAATCACGAAGTGAAAGGAGAAGTGGTACTAGTGATAACTATTAAAGAGGGACAGACTATTGTATATATATAGCTAGCTAGTTACTTGTTATAGTGGACTCCAGGAGTTTACTAGTGGTAATAATTATAATCATAGTACTTATACCAAGTATTGCTAATTACTATGAGAGATAACTCTAGTGTTGTTATGAACCCTTTGGCTTTACCGAATCCCTTAAACGACCTGCCTGCTCGTCACGCTTAATCTACCTCTATCTAGACCCTTTTAGAAGAAGTCTAAGTTAGGTTTGTCACACCGATCTAGGTTTTACTAATAGAACTATTCTAGTTTCTTAGGGTAGTTTAAATTCTTAACAGGTTCCTATAAGTTGTCTTCTAGTCCGAAATTAAACTATTTAACTAGGTACTATAGTTCCCTATTAATGATATATAAATCTAGAATTTCTTTGACGTCCTATTCTTCCTCTTTATCTTTTGCTTCGATATATATAGCAACCTTGGCGTTCTTTGGTACTAGTTCGAGAAGTGAAATATAAAAAACATCCGTCTGTAGGCATATAGATGATAGTAACGATAGTTAGTAGTTAGATGTCGAAATTCGTTCTTTAATAATAAAGGGTCTAACCTTCTTAAAGTCTAGCTTTATACTTAGTCGTTTGGTCTATAGGTTTCGTATAATTAGGTAGACTTTGTTTCCCCTCTCTAGGCAAGGTCCCTCGAGCCTGTATTTGTCATAGTAGTTTTTTATTCTAGTTCTGATAAACTTGAGTTCCTTTTTAAGTTTCTCATATAGTACGTACATTTGTTCTGCTTTGACTACTGCTCTTGGCACTATAACCTCTGGTCCTTGCCTAAGGTCTACTTTATATCTGTAGTTTGTAAAGAACGGTATGACTTTGGTCATTTCTATTAACGTTATATTATAAGCAAGTTATATTGTTAGTAATAATATAATCTAGTCGTCTTGCTAGTAGTTAACATAAGAATGGAGATACTGCTTGATAACTTGGTTTAGTCGCTCCGTTTGTCTGTCAGTCTACGGGTAATATGCTGTTAATAGCTTGCTATTAACGCCTAATTGTTATATTAACGCTTGCTAGAACTTCGACGTGAACTTCGTGTCTCTATTAGTAATCTATTCTTGCGGCTAAGCATATACTAATGTAACTTGCTAATAGATTATATCTACTAACTATTCCGCTATCTAAGACTCCTTATAGGGAAAGAAGTATGCCTACTTAGTTAGGCGATCTACTATAGTAAGAATACTATCGTAGGTCACTCTTATAGCTATATCCTTAGATTCTAGCAGCTTTGTAATAAAGTCTATTATAACCGAGCTCTATAGTTTGTTAGCTATTAGTAGTGGCTAAAGTAACCTATACGGCTTATATCGTGCCGTTTTACTTCGATTACAGATATCGTAGTTCTATATAACTTCTTTAACTTGTACCGTTAACTATAGAAAGTCGTAATGTTTCTTGACTTGTGTAACAGTCTTTGTAACTCCTTTATATCCTCTGAGTTTTAACTTATAGAGTTCTCGAATCATCCGTAGCTATTAATCTTTATTATAGATATACGCTTTGCCTCGGTACTAGAGTTTCCTATCTCTTTCTTCCACTCTATCAGGTACTAGTGGTCTAGGTATTGCTTGATACTGTGCCTCGTTAATCCTTTCTTCTTAAAAGATTGTATAGCATTCTAGGAACGAGTTAAGTAGATTATCTTCTACGGGTATCTATGTTTCGTAATATAGCGTTCCGTCTGTTTGTTCCTTAAATAACGGTGATATTATTTCCGTTTGTCCTTCTATATGATCCGTTTGTTAGCTTAAGATGTCTGCTTATACGTTCTCTTTACCCTTCTTATAGTAGATCTTAAAGTTAAATTCTATAAGGAATTCTACCTATTGTATTTGTTATCTATTAAGCTCCTTTGTCATTATAAAGTATTGTAAATTCTTATAATCTATATATACTTATACTAGTTTAATTATACCGCTAAGGTATAGTCGCTATTCCTTAAAAGCTTCGATAATCGTAAGTAGTTCTTTATTATAGATCAGATAATTAAGACGTAGTCAATCGAGCCTCTTTAAAAAGAAGGCTATAGGATATAGCTTTCCTTGTCCGTCTCGTTGTCCTAATTGTCCTCCGATGGCATAGTCTAAAGCGTCTGTTTCCATCTCGAATGGTTTCTTAGGGTCTGGTAGTACTAGTACTAGATCTTTAGTAATGGCGTCGCGGATTTACGTAAATGCTTACTCGTATTGCTCTTCCTATTAGAATTTAGTATTCTTCTTAGTAAGTTCGTATAAAGGTTGTACGATTGCTCTAAAGTTCCTAATAAACATCTAGTAGAAGTTTGTAAATCTGATAAAGCTTTGTACTTCCGTGACTAACGTTAGTTATAGCTAATTCTTGATAGCTTTAATCTTTAAAGGTTCTATCTAAATTTGTCCTAGGGATATTTTGTATCCTAAAAAGACTATCTTCCTAATATAGAATTTGCTCTTTTCCTTGTTAACTAATAGCTTATACGCGTGTAACGCGTCTAGTACTACTTTTATATACTTCTAGTGTTTGTCTATTATCTTAGAGAAGATAAGTATGTCATCAAGATAATATACTGTAAATTTGTCGAGAAAGGGTCGGATAGCTTGATTAATTAGGGCTTAGAACGTTGCTAGCGTGTTTGTAAGTCCGAATGGCATGACGAGGTACTTGTAGTGGCTATAAGGTGTCCTAAAGGCCGTTTTCCACTTATTGCCTTCTTTGATCTATATATAGTTATAGGCTAATAGCAAGTTAAGATGTATAAAATATTAGGCTCCTGCTAACTAATCTTAGAGCTATAAGATTAGTAGTAACGGGTATTAGTTTTTTATAGTCTATTTGTTAAGTTACTAATAGTCGATATATAACTATAGCTTTCTATCTTTCTTAGGTATAAACAGGATTAGGTAGCCTACTAGCGATGTCGACAGGTAGATATATCCTCTTCAAAGGTTTTCCTCTAAATATCGCTTAAGTTCTTTGTTCTATATCTAGCTTATATAGTAAATCTTAAAGAACTTTAGTCGTGCTCCTTTCTTAAGCTTGATCTCGTAATCCTATAGGCCGTATTCTAGTAGTCCTTCTAGATATTTCGGTTCGAATATTAGGTATCCTTCGTATTCCTTCGGTACTTCCCTAGTCTTATCTCGTCTCTCGGTTTTCTAGTAGTATACGAACTTAGTTCCGTCTATAGCAATGCTAGCGATTTCTCCTATCTTAACCTATTACTCTAATTATAGTGCTCTACATTCGTTAATGGAGAGAATAGCTATCGGCGGTTTAGCTCGTTCCTCCTATCGCGATATCGATGTCGTTATACTGCCTCTTCTAGAGTCTGTAGTGGTCTGCCTGCCACTGTCTGTCTCTTACGGTGGATCTGTAGGACATGCCTTTCCTTGAGCATTATCTGTTTGCGATCCTTGTGTACTCCCTATCTTGCTAGTCAAATATAACTCTATCTAGGGTTATAGGTAGCTACTATTCTTCTAGCTAATGTCTAGGTTATAGTCTTTATACTATAGTAACCCTAATATTATATCTTTGTCGTTACCTATATCTATAATACTAAATATGACTACTATAGTCTTCCTTGCTATAGTAATATCAATCGGTTCGGTCTCCCTATATACCTATTGCGTTAGAAATGGCCCTTTGACTATATTATGCTTTTACTTTATTCTCTAGGGTATTTGTAGCTAATTTACAAGTGTTAGCGAGATTAGGTTTATTTCTGCTCTACTATCTACTAGTACGAGTATTTCGTACTATTTCTACTATACTATTATCTATAATCGCTTGTCTTGCTACTGTCGTCTAAAGATTACAGCGATTCCCTATATTTCTGCCAGGAGGTCTTGATATAGTAGTCTCTTACACTAGTTCCTCCTATACTACGCTACTACTTGCCGCTACATAGGCGTTAATAGTTTCCGGGCCCCTTAAAGGGCCCTGACCCGTTTCCTAGGTTAGTGCTAACCTCTTTAGTTGTTTGGCTAATAGCGGCTTCGTCAATCGTGCTCATTTCTGTAAGCCATTAAGTGCTTATAGCTTCCTACCATTAGGTCCGTTCTACTTTCTATTGTACGTACTATAGCTTTATCTAAAGCTCCCGAATTCGTAATTTCTTTTCGTCCGTATAATAGAGGCAATCGTTGCTCTAGTACGAGTCCTATATGTCTTGTCCTGTTCTATAGTGCTTAGGCCAGGCTTGTCTTGGAACTATCGTAATGCTTTCTAGATTATAGGCTTCGATCTTCTAGAGCAATTCGGCTGCTTTGTTTCCTACATTGTAAACCTATTCTATAGGGTGTAAGCTTCCGTCCTCATTTCCTTGTCGGGTCGGCTAGTGATTGTTTTCGAATTTGTCATAGAAGTAGTATCGGTATTTGTATGCTATATATTGGAACTAGGGCACTTGCGTATATACCTTGTATTAAGGGTATAGTCGTATAGCGTTACCTAGGAGGTATTAGAATTCTTTCCCAAATCCTTCCCATTATATATAGACTATAGGTACTCTAGTGCTAATATAGGAGTGTTTCTTCTAGTAGCTTTCCTATATATACTCGTCTTTTCTATAGTTTATACGTATAAACTAGTATTCTAGGTTCTATATATCGTTACTAAATTATTAGCCGTCAAGATACTCGGCGTAGCTATTAGGCCTATCATATATTATAGGCTGTTTTCCTTTAATGGTTTCTATAATACATTAGAGTTCCCTTATTTCGTCCCTTATTCTATCGCTCTACTAGGCAAGTCAAATCAAGTGTCTATCCCGTTCGTATAGTTCCGTATTAAGCCGAAAAACTTCATTATAGTACTATTCGATTCGTTCCTAGAGGAATAGAACATTAGGTCTAGGTCTTTCGATTCCTTAGGTATTAGTTGTCTACGATCTATCCTACCTCTATATAACTGTAAAACCCTACTACTTTAAGGCTAGGAGAATCGAAACTAGCGGTGTATATTCTCCTGCTATGTCCTATTTGGCAAGACCTGTCTCTAGGTTTATAGTGACTAGTTTAGAGTACGGTGCTTGTTTGTCTTTATCATTGTTATTATGTCCGAGACTGTCTGTATTATTGCCCCTGTCTTTATAGCTTGTAGCCGTTACTTCGATAACGTCCTTAGTAGTTTCGTTGATAGCCGTAATTTCCTTTCTAGGGACTATCTTCTACTCTTTCTTTAGGCTTCGATATTCTCGCTTATAGTGCCCTTTCTTTCTATAGTTATAGTAGGTAACATTAGACTTATCTTTGGTTATTTTCTTCCGGTCCTGCTTTTACACTATATCTATATCTATAGCTCTAGGGTATATCCTATATAAGGTATTGACATATGCTCGCTTTTTCTTGTCGTTAGCCTTAACTATAGCTCTATTCATTTGACCTTGTTTCTATTACTCTCGTATATAGAGTTAATTATCGATCCTAATAGCCTATATAATATATTTATCTAGAGTCTTAGGCTAATTATACTTATATAGCTTGTCCTTAACCTTTTCCTTTAAGCTATTATAGAATAGTTATATTAACGCCTTGTCGTTAAGCTAAGACTTAAGCATGTCCTATCTAAACTATATAGCATAGGAGGTTACTAACTTGGTCTATTAGAGATTGGCAAGTCTTTCTTACGTATAAATCTTCTCGTCTTTATCGTTAAAAACCTTTTAAAGCTCTTCTTCGAAGCAATTATAAGATTAGAAGACTACCTATATAAACGCGTCTTAGTCATCTTTATCTTCCTTAGTAAGATAGTCGTTCTACATAGGCTCGAACTATCTAAGTACCTTACCCTCTAGTCTTATAGCTATATAGAGGACTTTAGCTTTATTGTCCGGAAACTTGTTATCGTTAAGCCGGAAGTAAGATCGGAGGTTTGTTAGGAATCCTATAAGATCCTCCTTAGTTCCTCTATATTTGCTAGGTAGTTCGATCTTGATATAGCTCGCTTTAGTAGTCTCAAGCGCCTTGATTTTGGCGTAGGCCTCGTTAACTAACTTCTACAAATACTTTTCGCGGTTCTCGAGTTCCTTGATTCGAGCTTAAGCAGCCTTATCTCTCTAGTCTAACTCCTAGATCTGCTGCTAGAGTTAACTAAGCTAAGTAAGCAGCTGTTTGGCCGTAACGTTAGTAGCTATATTAATATCAAGGTCGAAGTTACCTCCGTTCTAAACCATGATAGAACAAAGGGAATGGTAACAACGTATAGCGAACCTAACTTAGACTTCTTTTAAAAGGGTTTAGATAAAGGTAGATTGAGCGGGACAAGTGGGCAGGTCGTCTAAGGGATTCGGTAAAGCTAAAGGGTTTATAATAACACTAGAGTTGTCTCTTATAGTAATTAGCAATGCTTGGTATAAGTACTGTGATTGTAATTATTACTATTGGTAAACTCCTAGAGTCTACTATAATAAGTGACTATTTATATATATATATAATCCTAATGATCATTCCTAATTATGGTAATTGTGAGTGATTGTATAGTAGTGATTACCCTAATTACTGGTAAGCGTAGTGATTACTATGCTTCCTATGCTATAATTGGTCCTTTCGTTCTTTTAACTTGATTGGCCCATTTGTGCCAGTGGCTTAGGCGGCATCTACATGTATATTTCTGTGACAAAAGTTCCTAATAAACATCTAGTAGAAGTTTATAAACCTAATGAAACTTTGTACTTCTATAACTAATATTAGTTATAGCTAATTCTTAATAGCTTTAACCTTTAAAGGTTCTATCCGAATTTGTCCTAGGGATATCTTATATCCTAAAAATACCGTCTTCCTAATGTGGAATTCGCTCTTTTCCTTGTTAACTAATAGCTTATATACATGTAACACGTCTAGTACTGCTCTTATATACTTCTGGTATTCGTCTATCATTTTAGAGAAGATAAGTATATTGTCGAGATAATATACCGCAAATTTGTCGAGAAAGGGGCGGATAGCTTGATCGATTAGGGCTTAGAACATTACTAACGCGTTTGTAAGTCTAAATAGTATAACAAGGTACTTATAGTGGCTATAGGGTATTCTAAAGGCCGTTTTCTACTCGTTACCTTCTTTGATCTATATATAGTTATAGGCCGATGGTAAGTTAAGACACGTGAAATATTAGGCTCCTATTAACTGATCTTGGAGCCGTAAGATTAGCGGTAATAGGTATTGGTTTTTCACAGTCTGTTCGTTAAGTTACCGATAGTCGACATATAACTATAGCTTTCTATCTTTCTTAGGTATAAATAGGATTAGGTAGCCTACTAGTAATATCGATAGGTAGATATATCCTCTTCGAAGATTCTCTTCTAAATATCGCTTAAGTTCTTTATTCTATATCTAGCTCGTATAGTAAATCTTAAAGAACTTTAGTTATACTCTTTCCTTAAGCTTGATCTTATAATCCTATAAACTATATTCTAGTAATCCTTCTAGATACTTCAGTTCGAATGCTAGGTGTCCTTCATATTCCTCTAGTACTTTGTGACAAACCTAGCTCAGACTTCTTCTAAAAGGGTTCAGACGAAGGTAAATCAAGCAGGACAAGCGTACAGGTCGTCTAAAGGATTCGGTAAAGCCAAAGGGTTTACAACAACACTAGAGTTGTCTCTTATAGTAGTTAGCGATGCTTGGTATAAGTACTATGATTATAGCTTACTATTACTAGTGAACTCCTAGAGTCTACTATAACGAGTGACTAGCTAGCTATATATATATAATTATCTGTCCTTCTTTAATAGTTATTACTAGTACTATTTCTCCTTTCGCTCCGTGATTCTATATTATTAATAGTAATATGTTATTATCACTAGTAAAGACCTTAGTCTTGGTAGTAATAATCTTCTAATTGATCCGTCAAGTGATTAGCTATTAGAATGTCCTACGTCCTGGCTATAGCCTGCCGGGCCGTCTATATGCTTATCCATAACACGATGCCCCTCCTTTAAGGCTTTCGACCTGAAAGCCCTCTTAGGCCGTTTCAAATAGTACTAATAACCCTTCGCTTGTAAGTACTATATTCTTTCTGTTTCTGCGTTATAGTCGCTATATTGACAAAATACCGATAGAGAAACGGAAGTCATATTCTACACGTTACCGTGCTTCCCTTGCTTAGAACATTGCTAAGAATGGTTTTGTCGTTATGCCTTGCTCTTGGTGCGCGTCGTAAGGCCTTGTCTGTGAAATAATCGCGTGTATAAAGTGTTACGAAGCCTACGTTTGTCGAGGTCGTTCTTATAATAGCTCTAGCATACTGCTTTCTTTCTATAAGCACGTTTCCTTTTTTTTTTTAAATGTGATTCCTAATATTCGTTCTAGTAGATTATATTCTCTAGGAGTAGCGTTATATTAAGGATGCTAAACGTTGTACCGAACTTAAGCTAGATAAATCCTAACGCTATCTAGAAAAAGCCTAGCACAAGTTATCTAAAAAGCTTACGTAGCTCTAATGTCTTCGTTAGTATAAAGAGTTTTTAGTAGAGAAAGGTGCCGATATAGTAGCGTGTAGTCTATCGACCTTAGACAAGTTAGAGGAGGTTAAGCGATAAGAGCAATAAGAGGTACCTACTATACCCTTATTATAGATTAATGATACCGTCGATACTATTAACTAGGGCGCCGTCTTTGGTTCTATCCTAGGTTTTCCTTTAGTTAATCCGGGTTCTGCCGGTAGAACTGTTCTAGTTTCTTAGGGCAGTTTAAATTCTTAACTAGTTCCTATAAGTTATCCTCTAGTCTAAAATCAAGCTATTTAACTAGATACTATGGTTTACCATTAATAATATATAAATCTAGAATTTCTTTGATGTCCTATTCTTCCTCTTTATCTTCTGCTTCGATATTTGTAGCGATTTTAGCATTCTTTAGTGCTAGTTCGAGAAGTAAAATATAAAAAACATCTATCTATAATTATATAGATAATAGTAATAATAGTTAGTAGTTAGATATCGAAATTCGTTCCTTAATAATAAAGGGTCTGACCTTCTTAAAGTCTAGCTTTATACTTGGTCGTTTGGTTTATAAGTTTTATACAATTAGGTAGACTTTGTCTCCCCTCTCTAGGCGAGGTCCCTCGAGCCTATATTTATCGTAGTAGTTCTTTATTCTAGTTCTAATAAACTCAAGTTCGTTTTTAAGCTTCTTGTATAGTGCGTACATTTGTTCTACTTTAACTATTGCTCTCGGCACTATAACCTCTGGTCCTTGCCTAAGGTCTACTTTATATCTATAGTTCGCGAAGAACAGTATGACTTTGGTTATTTCTATTGGCATTATATTATAAGCGAGTTATACTATTAGTAACAGCATGACCTAGTTATCTTACTAGTAGTTGACGTAAGAACAGAGGTATTGCTTGACAACTTAGTTTAGTTGCTCTATTTGTCCGTCAGTCTGTAGGTAATATGCCGTTAATAGTTTACTATTAACGCCTAATCGTTGTATTAACGCTTGCTAGAACTTCGATACGAACTTAGTGTCTCTATCGGTAATCTATTCCTATGGCCAAGCGTATATTGATACGACTTGCCGATAGATCACGTCTGCTAGCTGTTTAGCTATCTAGGACTTCTTATAGGGAAAGAAGTATACCCATTTAGTCAGGCAATCTACTATAGTAAGAATACTATCGTAGATTACCCCTGTAGCCGTGTCCTTAGATTCTAGCAGTTTTGTAATAAAGTCTATTATAACTAAACTCTATAGTTTATTAGCTATTAGCAGTGGCTAAAGTAGCCTATATGGCTTGTATCGTGCCGTTTTGCTTCGATTGCAGATGTCGTAGCTCCGTACGACTTCCTTAACTCGTATCGTTAGCTATAGAAAGTCGTAATGTTTTTTGACTTATATAACAGTCTTCGTAACTCCTTTATATCCTCCGAGTTTCGATTTGTAGAGTTCTCGAATCGTTCGTAGCTATTGATCCCCGTCATAGATATATGCTTTGCCTTGGTACTAGAGTTTCCCATCTTTTTCTTCTACTCCATTAGGTATTACCGGTCTAGGTATTACTTAATACTATGCCTCGTTAATCCTTTCTTCTTAAAAGATTGCGTAATATTCTAGGAACGAGTCGAGTAGATTATCTTCTATAGGTATTTGCGTTTCGTAATATAGCGTTCCGTCTATTCGTTCCTTGAATAATGGTAGCGTTATTTCTATTTACCCTTCCGTATAATCTGTTTGTCGGCTTAAGGTGTCTGCTCGTACGTTCTCTTTGCCCTTTTTATAGCGGATCTTAAAATTAAATTCTATAAGGAATTCTGCCTATCGTATTTGTCGTCTATTAAGCTCCTTTGTCATTGTAAAGTACTATAAATTCTTATAATCTATATATACTTATACTAGTTTAATCGTACTACTAAGGTATAGTCGCTATTCCTTAAAAGCTTCGATAATCGTAAGTAGTTCTTTATTATAGATTAGATAATTAAGATATAGTCTATTAAGCTTCTTTAAAAAAAAGGCTATAGGATATAGCTTCCCTTGTTCATCTTGTTATCCTAATTATCCTCCGATAGCATAGTCTAAAGCGTCTGTTTCTACCTTAAATAGCTTCTTAGGGTCTAGTAGTACCAGTACTAGATCTTTAGTAATAGCGTCGTAGATCTACATAAATGCTTGCTCGTGTTACTCTTCCCATTAGAATTTAGCGTTCTTCCTAGTAAGTTCGTATAAAGGTCGTACGATCGCTCTAAAGTTCCTAATAAACATCTGGTAGAAGTTCGTAAACCTGATGAAACTTTGTACTTCTGTAACTGACGCTAGTCGTGGCTAATCCTTGATAGCTTTAACCTTTGAGGGTTCTATCTGGATTTGTCCTAGGGATATTTCGTATCTTAAAAATACCGTTTTCCTAACGTGGAATTCGCTCTTTTCCTTGTTAACTAATAGCTTATACGTATATAACGTGTCTAGTACTGCTTTTACGTACTTCTAGTGTTTGTTTATTGTTTTAGAGAAGATAAGTATATTATCGAGATAATATACCGTAAATTTGTCAAGAAAGGGTCGGATAGCTTGATTAATTAGGGCTTAGAACATTACTAATGCGTTTGTTAGTCCAAATAGTATAACGAGGTACTTATAGTAGCTATAGGGTATCCTAAAGGCCGTTTTCTACTCGTCGCCTTCTTTGATCTATATATGGTTATAGGCCGATAGCAAGTTAAAATATGTAAAATATTAGGCTCCTGTTAACTGATCTTAGAGCCGTGAGATTAGCGGTAACAGGTATCGGTTTTTTATAGTCTGTTCGTTAAGTTGCCAATAGTTAACATATAACCGTAGCTTTCTATCTTTCTTAGGTATAAATAGGATTAGGTAGCCTACTAATAATATTAATAGGCAGATATATCCTCTTCGAAGGTTCTCCTCTAAATATCGCTTAAGTTCTTCGTTCTATGTCTAGCTCGTATAATAAATCTTGAAGAACTTTAGTTATATTCCTTCCTTGAGTTTAATCTTATAATCCTATAGGCTATACTTTAGTAGTCCTTCTAGATACTTTAGTTTGAATGCTAGGTATTCTTTATATTCCTTCGGTACTTCCCTAGTCTTGTCTCGTCTCTCGGCTTTCTAATAATATACAAACTTGGTTCCGTCTATGGCGATGCTAGCGATTTCTCCTGTCTTAACCTACTACTCTAGTTATAATGCTCTATATTTATTAACAGAGAGAATAGCTATTAGCGGTTTAGCTCGTTCCTCCTATCGTAATGTCGGTATCGTTATACTACTTCTTCTAGAGTCTATAATAATCTGCCTGCTACTATCCGTCTCTTATAGTAGATCTATAGGATATGCCTTCCCTTAAGCATTATCTGCTTACGATCTTTATATACTCCTTATCTTACTAGTCAAATATAACTCCGTTTAGGGTTATAGGTAGCTACTATTCTTCTAGCTAATGTCTAGGTCATGATCTTTATACTATAGTAACCCTAATATTATATCTTTGTCGTTACCTATATCTATAATGTTAAATATAATTACTATAGTCCTCCCTGCTATAGTAATGTCGATCGGTTTAGTCTCCCTATATACCTATTACATTAGAAATGGCCCTTTAACTATACTATACCTCTGCTTCATTCTCTAGGGTATCTATAGCTAATTTATAAGCGTTAGTAAAATCAGGTTTATCTCTACTCTACTATCTACTAGTACGAGCATTTCGTGCTATCTCTATTGTGCTATTATCCATAGTCGCTTGTCTTAGCGCTGTCGTCTAAAGATTATAGCGATTTCCTATATTTCTGCCGGGAGGTCTCGATATAATGGTTTCTTACGCTAGTTCCTCCTATATTACGCTATCACTTGCTACTATATAGGCATTAATGGTTTTTAGACCCCTTAAAGGGCCCTAACCCGTTTCCTAGGTTAGTATTAACCTCTTCGGTTGTTTAGCTAATAGTAGCTTTGTCGATCGTACTCATTTCTATAAGCTATTAAGTGTTTATAGCTTCCTACTATTAGGTCTATTCTACTTTTTGTCGTATGTACTATAGCTTTATCTGAAGCTCCTAGATCCGCGATTTCTTTTTATCCGCGTGGTAGAGGTAGTCGTTACTCCGGCACGAGTCCTATATGTCTTATCTTATTCTATAGTACCTAGGCTAGGCTCGTTTTAGTACTACCGTGATGCCTTCTAGATCACGGGCTTCGATCTTCTAGAGCAATTCGGCTGCTCTATTTCCTATATTATAGACCTATTCTATAGAGTAAAGGCTTCTATTCTCATTTCCTTATTAGGTTAGCCAGTGATTATTTTCGAATTTGTTATAAAAGTAGTATTAGCATTCGTATAATATACACTAGAACTAGAGCACTTGTATATATACCTTGTGTTACAAGTATAGTCGTATAGCATTGCCTAGAAGGTATTAGAATTCTTTTCTAAATCCTTCCTACTATACATAGACTATAGGTACTCTAATGCTAAGGTAGGAGTATTTCTTCTAGTAGTTTTCCTATATATGTTTATCTTTTCTACGGTTTATATATATAAACTAGTACTCGGGGTTCTATATATCATAGCTAAGTTACTAATCATCAAAATGCTTAGCATAGCTATCAGGCCTATCGTACATCACAGGCTATTCCCCTTTAATAGTTTCTACGATACATTAGAGTTCCCTTATCTTATCCCTTATCTTATCGCTCTACTAGGCAAGTCAAATTAAGCGTCTATCCCATTTACGTAGTTCCGTATTAAGCTAGAAAACTTCGTTACGATACCATTCGATTTGTTCCTAGAGGAATAGAACATTAGGTCCGGGTCTTTCGATTCCTTAGGTATCGGTCGTCTACGATCTATCCCGCCTCTATATAACTGTGAAACCCTATTGCCTTAGGGCTAGGAGAATCGAAATTGGTAGTGTATACTCTCTTACTATGTCTTATTTGGCAAGACCTGTCTCTGGGTCTACCGTGACTAGTTTGGAGTACGGTGCTTGTTTGTCTTTACCGTTACTATCGTGTCTAAGACTATCTATATCGCTGTCCTTATCTTTATAGCTTATAGCTACTACTTCGATAATATTCTTAGTGTTTTCGTTGATAGCTATAATTTCCTTTCTAGGGATTATTTTCTACTCTTTTTTTAGGCTTCGATATTTTTACTTATAATGCTCTTTCTTTTTGTAGTTATAGTAGGTAATATTAGATTTGTCTTTAGTTATTTTCTTTTAGTCTTGCTTCTATATTATATTTATATCTATAGCTCTAGGATATATTCTATATAAGGTGCTAATATATACTCGTTTTTTCTTATTATTAGCCTTAACTATAGTTCTATTTATTTAACCTCATTTTTACTATTCTTATATATAGAGTCAATTATCGATTCTAATAGCCTATATAATATATTTATCTAGGGTCTTGGGCTAGTTATACTTATATAGCTTATCTTTAACCTTCTTCTTTAAGCCATTATAAAATAGTTATATTAATACCTTATCGTTAAGCTAAGACTTAAGCATATCCTATCTAAACTATATAATATAGGAGGCTATTAACTTAGTCTATCGAAGACTAGCAAGTCTTTCTTATATATAAATCTTCTTATCTTTATCGCTAAAAACCTTCTAAAGCTCTTCTTTAAAATAGTTATAAGATCAAAAGACTACCTATATAAACGTATCTCGGTCGTCTTTGTCTTCCTTAATAAGATAGTCATTCTATATAGGCTCGAACCATTTAAGTACCTTACCCTCTAGTCTTATAGCTATATAGAGGACTTTAGCTTTATCGTCTAGAAACTTGTCGTTATTAAGCTAGAAGTAAGATCAGAGGTTTGTCAGGAATCCTACAAGATCCTCCTTAGTTCCTCTATATTTGCTAGGTAGTTCGATCTTAATATAGCTCGCTTTGGCGCCTTCGAGTGCTTTGATTTTAGCGTAGGCCTTATTAACTAGCTTCTATAAATGCTTTTTACCGTTCTCGAGTTCCTTGATCCGAGCTTAAGTAACCTTATCTCTCTAGTCTAACTCCTAGATCCGCTACTAGAGTTAACTAAGCTAGGCGAGCAGCTATTTGGCCGTGACGTTAGTAGCTATATCGATGTCGAGGTTGAAATCACCTTCGTCCTGAACTATAATAGAACAAAGGGAGTGATAGCAATGTATAACGAACCTAGCTTAGACTTCTTCTGAAAGGGTTCAGACAAAGGTAAATTAAGCAGGACAAGTATATAGGTCGTCTAAGGGATTTAATAAAGCTAAAGGGTTTATAATAATACTAGAGTTATCTCTTATAGTAGTTAGTAATGCTTGGTATAAGTATTGTAATTATAGGTTGCTATTACTAGTGAACTCCTAGAGTCTACTATAACGAGTAACTAGCTAGCTATATATATATAATTATCTATGTTTCTTTAATAGTCATTACTAGTACTATTTCTCCTTTTGCTTTGTAATTCCGCGTTGTCGACGGTGATATGTTATTATTACTAGTGAAGAACTTAGTCTTAGTAGTAATAATCTTCTAATTGATCCGTCAAGTTATTGGCTGTCGGAATGTCCTACGTCTTGGCTATAGCCTGCTAGGCCGTCTATATGCTTTTCTGTAACATACTTCCCTAGTCTTGTCTTGTCTCTTGGCTTTCTAATAATATATAAACTTGGTTCTATCTATAGCAATGCTAGCGATTTCTCCTATCTTAACCTATTACTCTAGTTATAGTGCTCTATATTCGTTAACGGAGAGAATAGCTATCGGTAGTTTAGCTTATTCCTCTTATTATAACGTCGGTATCGTTATACCGCTTCTTCTAGAGTCTGTAGTAGTCTGCCTGCCATTGTCTGTCTCTTGTAGTAGATCTATAGAATATGCCTTCCCTTAAGTATTATCTGCTCGTAATCTTTATATACTCCCTATCTTACTAGTTAAATACGACTCCGTTTGGGGTTATAGGTAGCTACTATTCTTTTAGCTAATGTCCGGGTTATAATCTTTATACTATAGTAATCCTAATATTATATCTTTATTATTATTTATATCTATAATGCTAAATACGACTATTATAGTTTTCCTTACTATAGTGATGTTAATTAGTTCGGTTTCCCTATATATCTATTATATCGGAAATAGCCCTTTAACTATACTATACTTCTGCTTCATTCTCTCGGGTATCTGTAGCTAATTTATAAGTGTTAGCAAAATCAGGTTTATCTCTGCTCTACTATCTACTAATACAAGCATTTCGTGCTGTTTCTATTGTACTGTTATCTATAATCGCTTGTCTTACTACCGTTGCCTAAAGATTACGGTAATTTCCTATGTTTCTGCTAGGAGGTCTCGATATAGTGGTCTTTTATACTAGTTCCTCCTATATTACGCTACTACTTACTGCTATATAGGCATTAATAGTTTTCAGGCCCCTTAGAGGGCCTTAACCCGTTTCCTAGGTTAGTGCTAACCTCTTCGGTTATTCGGCTGATAATAGCTTCGTTAATTATGCTTATTTCTATAAGCCATTAAGTGCTAGTAGCTTTCTACTATTAGGTCTGTTTTGCTTTCTATCGTACGTGCTATAGCTTTATCTGAAGCTCCTAGATCTGCGATTTCTTTTCGTCTATATAGTAGAGGTAGTTGTTACTCTAGTACAAGTCCTATATGTCTCGTCCTATTCCGTGGTGCCTAGGCTAGGCTCGTTTTAGTACTACTATGATGCCTTCTAGATCGCGGGCCTTAATCTTCTAAAGCAATTCGGCTGCTCTATTTTCTATATTATAGACCTATTCTATAGGGCGAAGACTTCTATCCTTATTTCCTTGTCGGGTTAGCTAGTAGTTGTTTTCGAATTTATTACAAAAGTGGTATTGGCATTTATATAATATATATTAGAACTAGGGCACTTATATATATATCTTATATTGTAGGTATAGTTATATAGTATTGCCTAGAAGGTATTAGAATTCTTTCTAAATCCTTCTTACTATATATAGACTATAGGTACTCTAATACTAAGGTAGGAGTGTTTTCTAGTAGTTTTCCTATATTGTCACGAGCTAACTATATACCGCGACCCGGTAGGGTGCAGCAGGCTAAATGAGCTACCAATCAAGAAAGGGCACGAAGCAAGGCTAACATAGGATCGCTAGGGAGCGCGGGCTACTATAGGCAAACAATTGCCAAAAGGGAAAGATAGCAGAGGATAGCTAGCTACTAAGGGCAATCTAAGGACAGGATAGAAGGGGACTATAAGCGATCGACAGAAGTATATATACATGTAAATAGTCACTCGTTATAGTAGACTCTAGGAGTTTACTAGTAGTAATAATCATAATCACAGTACTTATACTAAGTATTGCTAATTACTATAAGAGATAACTCTAAGTGTTGTTATAAACCCTTTAGCTTTACCAAATCCCTTAGACGACCTGCCTACTTGTCCTACTCAATCTACCTTTGTCTAAACCCTTTTAGAAGAAGTCTAAGTTAGGTTCGTTACACGTTATTACTACTCCCTTTGTTCTATTATGGTTTAGAATGGAGGTAACTTCGACCTCGATATCAACATGGCTACTAATGTTACGGCCAAATAGCTACTTACTTAGCTTGGTTAACTCTAGTAGCAGATCTAGGAGTTGGACTAGAGAGACAAGGCTGCTTAAGCTCGAATTAAAGAACTCGAGAACCGCGAAAAGTACTTGTAGAAGTTAGTTAACAAGGCCTACGCCAAAATCGAGACGCTTAAGACCGCCAAAGCGAAGCGTATTAAGATCAAACTACCTAGCAAATATAGAGGAACTAAGGAGGATCTTGTAAGATTATTAACAAATCTCTAATCCTACTTCCGGCTTAATGACGACAAGTTTCTAGATAATAAAGCTAAAGTCCTCTATATAGCTACGAGACTAAAGGGCAAGGTACTTAGATGGTTTAAGCCTATATAGAACGACTACCTCACTAAGGAAGACGAAGACAACCGAGACGCGTTTATATAGGTAGTCTTCCGATCTTATAACTATTTCGAAGAAGAGCTTCGAAAGGTTTTTAGTGATAAAGACAAGAAGATTTATATATAAGAAAGACTTGCTAATCTCTGATAGACCAAGTTAGTAGCTTCCTATACTATATAGTTTAAATAGGATATACTTAAGTCTTAGCTTAACGATAAGGCATTAATATAACTATTCTATAACGGCTTAAAGGAAAAGGTCAAAGACGAGCTATATAAGTACGATCGGCCTAAGACTCTAGATAAATATATCGTGTAGGCTATTAGGATCAATAATCGACTCTATATACAAGAGTAGCAGAAACGAGGTCGAATAAACGGAACCACGGTTAAGGCTAATAACAAGAAAAAGCGAGCGTATGTTAGTACCTCGTATAGGACATATCCTAGAGCTATAGATATAGATATAGCGTAGAAGCAAGACTAGAAGAAGACAACCAAAGACAAGTCTAATGTTACCTACTATAACTATAGAAAGAAAGGGTACTATAAGTAAGAATGTCAAAGCCTAAAGAAAGAGTAAAAGATAGTCCCTAGAAAGGAAATTATAGCTATCGACGAAACTACTAAAGACATCATCGAAGTAACAGCTATAAGCTATAAAGATAAGGACAATGATATAGATAGTCCTAGACATGATAATAATAGTAAAGACGAATAAGTACTAAACTCCGAACTAGTCACTATAGACCTAGAGACAGGTCTTGCCAAATAGGATATAGTAGGAAAATATATACTACTAGTTTCGATTCTCCTAGCCTTAAGGCAGTAGGGCTTTACGGTTATATAGAGGCAGGATAGATTATAGACAACCGACACCTAAAGAATCGAAAGACCCGGACCTAATGTTCTATTTCTCTAGGAACAAATCGAATAGTACTATAATGAAGTTTTTCGGCTTAATACGGAACTACGCGAACAGGATAGACACTTGATTTGACTTGCCTAGTATGTCACGGAAATATACATACAGATGCCGCCTGAGCCACTGGCATAAACGGGCCAATCAAGCCGAAGGAATGATAGACCAATCAGGACGGGATCACGCTTGGCAAGAAACGATCCTAACAGAGGATCACTAGCTCACAATATGAGCCAGGTAAGCCAGTATAAATGATCACCACGACTGCTAGTGATCCTAGGAGTATATATACATGTAAATAGTCACTCGTTATAGTAGACTCTAGGAGTTCACCAGTGGTAACAATCACAATCACAGTACTCATACTAAGCATTGCCGATTACTATAAGAGACAACTCTAGTGTTGTTATAAACCCTTTGGCTTTACCAAATCCCTTAGACGACCTGCCTACTTGTCACGTTCACCCACCTCCGTCTGGACCCTTTTAGAAGAAGTCTGAGTTAGGTTCGTCACACGTTGTTACTACTCCCTTTGTTCTGTCATGGTTCAGAACGGAGGAGACTTCGACCTCGACATCGACATGGCTACCAACGTCACGGCCGAATAGCTGCTCGCTTAGCTTGGTCAACTCTAGCAGCGGATCTAGGAGTTAGACCAGAGAGACAAGGCTGCTTAAGCTCGAATCAAGGAACTCGAGAATCGTGAAAAGTACTTACAGAAGTTAGTTAACGAGGCCTATGCCAAAATCGAGGCACTCGAGACCGCCAAGGCAAGCCGTATTAAGATCGAACTACCTGGCAAATACGGAGGAACCAAGGAGGATCTTGTAGGATTCCTAACAAACCTCTGATCCTACTTCTGGCTTAATGATAACAAGTTTCCGGATAATAAAGCCAAAGTCCTCTACGTAGCTATAAGACTAGAGGGCAAGGTACTTAGATAGTTTAAGCCTACATGGAACGACTATCTTATTAAGGAAGACGAAGACGAACGAGACGCGTTTACGTAGGCAGTCTTCCGATCTTACGACCGTTTCGAAGAAGAGCTTCGGAAAGTCTTTAGCGACAAAGACGAGAAGATTTATACGTAAGAAAGACTTGCTAATCTCCGACAGACTAAGTTAGTAGCCTCCTATGCCGTATAGTTTAGATAGGACATGCTCAAGTCTTAGCTTAATAATGAGGCGTTAATACAATTGTTTTACAATGGCCTAAAGGAAAAGGTTAAGGACAAGCTATATAAGTATAATCGGCCTGAAACCCTAGACGAATATATCGTATAGGCCATTAGAATCGATGATCGACTCTATATACAAGAGCAGTAGAAACAAGGTCGAATAAACGGAACCATAGTTAAGGCTAACGACAAGAAAAAGCGGGCGTACGTCAGTACTTTGTACGGGATATACCCCGGAGCCATAGATATAGACGTAACGTAGAAGCAGGACTAGAAGAAGACGACCAAAGACAAGTCTAATGTTACCTACTATAACTGTAGAAAGAAAGGGTACTATAAGCGAGAATGCCAGAGCCCGAAGAAAGAATGGAAACCAACCCCTAGAAAGGAAATTACAACTATCGACAAAACCACCAAGGATGTCATCGAAGTAGCGGCTACGAGCTACGAAGACAAGGGCAGTGACACGGACAGTCTCGGATACGACGGCAACGGTGAAGACGAACAAGCACCGTACTCCGAACTGGTCACTATAGACCTAGAGACAGGTCTTGTAGAATGGGACATGGTAGGAGAATATATACCGCTAGTTTCGATTCTCCTAGCCTTGAGGTAGTAGGGTTTTATAGTTACGTAGAGGCGGGATAGATTGTAGACAACCGACACCTAAGGAATCGAAAGACCTAGACCTAATGTTCTATTCCTCTAGGAACGAATCGAATAGTACTGTAACAAAGTTTTCTAACTTAATACGGAACTACGCGAATAGGATGGACGCTTGATTCGACTCGCCTACCAGAGCGATAGAATGAGGGATGAAATGAGGGAACTCCGACAAATCGTAGAAGCTATCAAAGGAGAATAGCCTGTAATATATAATAGACCTGATAGCTATATCGAGTACCTTGACGATTAGTAACTTAGCTATGACGTATGGAACCCGGAATACCAGTTTATGCGCGCGAACCGCGGAAAAGACGAACGTACGTGGGAAAGCTACTAGAAGAAACACTCCTATATTAGTACTGGAGTACCTACGGCCTACATACAATGGGAGGGATTCGGGAAAGAATTCTAATACCTCCTAGGCGACGCTACGCGACTATACCCTCGATACGAGGCATATGCGTAAGTGCCCTGGTTCTAGTGTATAGTACACGAATGCCGATATCACTTCCGCGACAAATACGAAAACAATCATTGGCCGACCCGATAGGAAAACAGGAACAGAGGCTTGTACCCTATGGAATCGGTCTACGATGTAGGAAATAGAGTAGCCGAATTACTCTAGAAGATCGAAGCCTGCAATTTAGAAAGTGTTACGGTAGTTCCAAGACGAGCCTAGCCTAGGTACTATGGAACCGGATAGGATATATAGGACTCGTGCTGGAGCAACGATTGCCTCTATCACGTAGACGAAAAGAAATTACGAATTCGAGAGCTTTAGATGAAGCTATAGCACGTACGACGGAAAGTAGAACGGACCTAATGGTGGGAAGCCGCAAGCACCCAATGGCTTACGGAAATGAGCACGATCGATGAAGCCGCTATCAGCCGAACAACCGAAGAGGTTAGCACTGACCTGGGAAACGGGTTAGGGCCCTTCGAGGGGCCCGGAAACCATTAACGCCCATGTAGCGGCAAGTGGTAGCGTAGTATAGGAGGAACTAGCGCAAGAGACCACTATATCGAGACCTCCCGGTAGAAACATGGGAAATCGCCGCAATCTTTGGACGACGGCGGCAAGACAAGCGACTATAGATAACAGCACAATAGAAATAGCATGAAATGCTTGTACTAGTAGACAGTAGAGCAGAGATAAACCTGATTTTGCCGACACTTGTAAATTAGCTATAGATACCCTAGAGAATGAAGCGGAAGTATGGCATAGTTAAAGGGCTATTTCCGACGTAATGGGTATATAGAGAGACCGAACCGATCGATATTACTATGGTAGGGAAGACTATAGCAGTCATATTTAGTATCGTAGATATAGGTAATAATAAAGACATAATATTAGGGTTACCATGGTATAAAGATTATAACCCGGACATTAGCTAGAAGAATAGTAGCCACCTGCGACCCCGAACGGAGTCGTATTCGACTAGCGAGATGGGGAGCGCGTAAGGATCGCGAGCGGACGATGCTCAGAGAAAGGCATGTCCTACGGATCCACCGCAAGAGACGGACAGTGGTAGGCAGACCACTACGGACTCTAGAAGAGGCGGTACAACGACATCGATATCGCGATAGGAGGAACGAGCTGAATTGCCGATAGCTGTTCTCTCCGTTAACGAATGCGGAGCATTGTAATTAGAGTAGTAGGTTAAAATAGGAGAAATCGCTAGTATCGCTATAGATAGAACCAAGTTCGTATATTACTAGAAAACCGAGAGATAAGATAAGACTAGGGAAGTACCGAAGGAGTACGAGGGACACCTAGCATTCGAACCGAAGTATCTAGAAGGATTACTAGAATACGGCCTATAGGATCACGAGATCAAGCTTAAGGAAGGAGTACGACTAAAGTTCTTTAAGATTTACTATACAAGCTAGACACAGAATAAAGAACTTAAGTAATATTTGGAGGAGAACCTTCGAAGAGGATATATCTGCCTGTCGACATCGCTAGCAGGCTACCTAATCCTGTTTGTGCTAAAGAAAGACGGAAAGCTACGGTTATGTGTCGACTATCGGTAACTTAACGAACAGACCGTGAAAAACCGATACCCGTTACCACTAATCTCGCGGCTCCGAGATTAGTTGGCAGGAGCCTAATATTTCACGCGTCTTGACTTGCTATCGGCCTACAACTACATACGGATCAAAGAAGGCGACGAGTAGAAAACGGCCTTTAGGATACCCTATAGCTATTACGAGTACCTCGTCATGCCATTCGGACTTATAAACGCGCTAGCAACGTTCTAAGCCCTAATTAATCAAGCTATCCGACCCTTTCTCGACAAATTTGCAGTATATTATCTCGACAACATACTCATCTTCTCTAAGACGATAGACGAACACCGGAAGCACGTAATAGTAGTACTAGACGCGCTATACGCGTACAAGCTATCAGTCAACAAGGAAAAGAGCAAATTCCATGTCAGGAAGATAGTCTTTTTGGGATACGAAATATCCCTAGGACAAATCCGGATAGAACCTTCAAAGGTTGAAGCTATCAAGAATTGGCCACGACCGACGTTAGTCATAGAAGTACGAAGCTTCATCGGATTTACGAACTTCTACCGAATGTTCATTAGGAACTTTGGAGCGATCGTACGACCTTTATACGAACTTACCAAGAAGAATGCTAAATTCCAATAGGAAGAGCGACACGAGCAAGCATTTACGTAGATCTGTAACGCCATTACTGAGGATCTAGTACTAGTACTACTAGACCCTAAGAAGCCATTCGAGGTAAAAACGGACGCTTCAGACTATGCTATCGGAGGATAGTTAGGATAACAAGACGAACAAGGAAAGCTATATCCTATAGCCTTCTTTTTAAAGAAGCTCGATAGACTACGTCTTAATTACCTGATCTACGACAAGGAACTACTTACGATTGTCGAAGCTTTTAAGGAATGGCGACTATACCTTAGCGGCACGATTAAACCGGTACAAGTGTATACAGATTACAAGAACCTACGATACTTTATGATAACGAAGGAACTTAATAGATGACAAATACGATAGGCAGAATTCCTCGCGGAATTCAATTTCGAGATCCGCTACAAGAAGGGCAAAGAAAACGTACAAGCAGACATCTTAAGCCGACGAATAGATTATACGAAAGGACAAACAGGAACAACACCACCGTTGTTCAAGGAACGGACAGACGGAACGCTGCATCACGAAACGCAGACACCTATGGAAGACGACCTACTTAACTCGTTCCTAGAATGCTACGTAATCTTTCGAGAGGAAAGAATCAACGAGGTACAGTATCAAGCAGCACCCGGACCAGTAGTACCTGACGGAGTGGAAGAGAAAGATGGGAAACTCTGGTACCGAGGTAAAGCATATATCTACGACAAAGATCAATAGCTGCGGATGATTCGAGAACTCTATGAGTCGAAACTCGGAGGATATAAAGGAGTTACGAAGACTGTCGCACAAGTCAAGAAATACTACGACTTTCTACAATTAACGGCACGAGTTAAGGAAGTCGTACGGAGCTACGACATTTACAATCGAAGCAAAACGGCGCGATATAAGCCGTACGGGCTACTTTAGCCACTGCTAATAGCTGACAAACTATAGAGTTTAGTTATAATAGACTTCATTACGAAGCTACCAGAATCTAAGGATATAGCTATAGGAGTGACCTATAATAGTATTCTTACTATAGTAGATCGCCTGACTAAGTGGGTATACTTCTTTCCCTATAAGGAGTCCTGGACAGCGGAACAGTTAGTAGACGTAATCTATCGGCAAGTTACATTAGTGCATGCTTAGCCGCGAGAATGGATCACCGACAGAGATACTAAGTTCGTATCGAAGTTTTGGCAAGCATTAATGCGACGATTAGGCGTCAACAGCAAGCTATCAATAGTATATTACCTGCAGACCGACAGGCAAACAGAGCGATTAAACCAAGTTATTAAGTAGTATCTCCGTTCTTATGTCAATTACTAGCAAGACGACTAGGTCATACTATTACTAATAGTATAACTCGCCTACAATACGACACCGACAGAAACGACCAAAGTTATACCGTTCTTCGCGAACTACGGGTATAAAGCAGACCTTAGGCAAGGACTAGAGGTCACAGTGCCAAGAGCAGCGGTCAAAGCAGAACAGATGTACGCACTATATAAGAAGCTTAAAAAGGAACTCGAGTTTATTAGAACTAGAATGAAGAATTACTACGACAAACATAGGCTCAAGGGACCTTGCCTAGAGAGGGGAGACAAAGTCTACCTGATCGTACGGAACTTACGAACCAAACGACCAAGTACAAAGCTAGACTTCAAAAAGGTCGGACCCTTCGTTATCAAAGAACGAATTTCGACATCTAACTACCGACTATTGTTACCGTCATCTATACGACTACAGACGGATGTTTTTCATATTTCACTCCTCGAACTAGCACCAAAAAATGCCAAGGTTGCTACGTACATCGAAGCAGAAGACAAAGAGGAAGAATGGGACGTCGAAGAAATTCTAGATTCACGTATTATCAACAGGGAACTATAGTACCTAGTCAAATGGCTTGATTTTAGACCAGAAGATAACTTATAGGAACTAGTCAAGAACTTGAATTGCCCTAAGAAACTAGAACAGTTCCACTAGCAGAACCCGGATCGACTACAGGCACTAGCTCGGACAAAACGGCCAAGTTAGCCTCCGACAAATCTAGGCCCAAAGAAGACTAGTCAAACGGGACGTTAGCACCCTAGGACCGTATATCACTAATAACGCGTACTTCGGACTCCTGTACCCTCCGTTCTTCTGCCTCTATTTCCTCTAGAGACTATATACCTCGACGAAACAGCTCGGAACCCCGCTCCTTCAAGAAACGTTTCTAGCGACGAAGACGAGCTAATCGACCGACAACCGTCTGAAGTTAAGTCTAAAGGACAAAAAGGGCCTCTTTAGCATTGGCCTCTTCTTATTCTACACGCTTTTGTTCGGACATAATCTTCGTTACTATAAAGAATCAGCTACGAACATTAAGGCAACAAACCAGGTCACAAACAAGCAGACGCTATGTCGGAACCATGGTAAGAACGACCCCGACGCACGTACTCACTATAGCGAGAAGAGCCTGACGTCATACGATAAGCCAAGTTCCGCTTAAAACACCACGAATACAGCATGACGTCTACGCCAGAAGAGTTAATAAAAGAAGCAAGCGCGGCGCGCTATTAGGATTTCGAGGATCAGCGCTTAGAAACACGATCTGCCATCTTGTCAGTTACTAGCAGTACGGGAAAAGGAAAAAAATTACGAGGCATACGTGGAAAGGATATAGGCGCTATTTGAAATGGCCTAAAAGAGGGCTTTTAGGTTAAAAGCCTCGGAGGGAGGGCATCGTGTCACGGAAATATGTATACAGATGCCGCCTGAGCCACTGGCACGAACGGGCCAATCAAGCCAAAGGAATGATAGACTAATCAGGACGGGATCACGCTTGGCAAGAAACGATCCCAACAGAGGATCACTGGCTCACGATATGAGCCAGGTAAGCCAGTATGAATGATCACCACGACTGCTAGTGATCCTAGGAGTATATATGCATGTAAATAGTCACTCGTTATAGTGGACTCTAGGAGTTTACTAGTGGTAATAATCACAATCACAGTACTTATACTAAGCATTGCCGATTACTGTAAGAGACAACTCTAGTGTTGTTGTGAACCCTTTGGCTTTACCGAATCCCTCAGACGACCTGCCTGCTTGTCACGTTTACCTACCTCCGTCTGGACCCTTTTAGAAGAAGTCTGAGTTGGGTTCGTCATATAGTAGAGCAATAGAATGAGGGACGAAATAAGAGAACTCCGACGTATCGTAGAAATTATTAAAGGAGAACAGCCTGTGACATATGATGGGCCTGATAGCTATACCAAGTATCTTGATAGCTAGTAACTTAGTAACGACGTATAGAACCTAGAATACTAGTTTATACGCGCGAACCGCGGAAAAGACAAGCGTATATGGGAAAGCTACTAGAAGAAATATTCTTATATTAGTATTAGAGTATCTATAATCTATATATAATAGGAAGGATTTGGGAAAGAATTCTAATACCTCCTAGGCAACGCTACGTAACTATACCCTCGACATAAGGCATATACGCAAGTGCCTTAGTTCTAGTATATGGCATACGAATGCCGATACTACTTCTATAATAAATTCGAAAACAATTACTAGCTAACCCGATAAGGAAATGAGGACGGAAGCTTATACCCTATAAAATGGGTTTACGATGTAGGAAATAGAGCGGCCGAATTACTTTAGAAGATCGAAGCCCGCGATCTAGAAGGCATTACGATAGTTCTAAAACAAGCCTAGCCTAGGTACTATAGAACTAGACAAGACACGTAGGACTCGTGCTAGAGCAATGATTGCCTTTATTATATAGACGAAAAGAAATTACGAATTTAGGAGCTTTAGACGAAGCTATAGCACGTACGATGGAAAGCAAAACGGACCTAATGGTAGGAAGCTATAAGCACTTAATAGCTTATAGAAATAAGTATAATCGACGAAGCTGCTATTAGCCGAATAACTAAAGAGGTTAGCACTGACCTAGGAAACGGGTCAGGGCCCTTTAAGGGGCCCGGAAACCATTAATGCCTATATAGCGGCGGGTAGTAGCATAGTATAGGAGGGACTAGCACAAGAGGCTACTATATCAAGACCTCCTAGCAGAAACATAGGAAATCGCCGCAATCTTTGGATAACGGCGGCAAGACAAGCGATTATAGATAACAGTATAGTAGAAATAGTACGAAATGCTTGTACTAGTAGATAGTAGAGCTAAGATAAACCTAATTTCGCTAATACTTATAAATTAGCTATAGATACCCTAGAGAATGAAGTAGAAGTATAGTATAGTCAAAGGGCCATTTCCGATATAATAGGTATATAGGGAGACTAAACTAATCGATATTACTATAGTAGGGAAGACTATAGTAGTTATATTTAGCATCGTAGATATAGGTAACGATAAAGATATAATATTAGGGTTACCATAGTATAAAGATTACGACCTAGACATTAGCTAGAAGAATGGTAGCTACCTATAACCCCGAATAGAGTTATATTTAACTAGCGAGATAGGGAGTACACAAGGATCGCAAGCAGACGATGCTTAGGGGAAGGCATATCCTACAGATCTACCGTAAGAGATAGATAGTAGCAGGCAGACTACTACAGACTCTAGAAGAGGCAGTATAACGATATCGATATTACGATAGGGGGAACGAGCTGAACCGCCGATAGCTATTCTCTCTATTGACGAATGCGGAGTACTATAATAGGAGTAGTAGGTTAAGATAGGAGAAATCGCTAGCATTACTATAGATGGAACCAAGTTTATATACTACTAGAAAACCGAGAGACGAGACAAGACTAGGGAAGTACTAAAGGAATACAAAGGACACCTAGCATTTGAACTAAAATATCCAAAAGGATTACTAGAATACGGCCTATAGGATTACGAGATCAAGCTTAAGGAAGGAATACGATTAAAGTTCTTTAAGATTTACTATATAAGCTAGATATAGAATGAAAAACTTAAGTAATATTTGGAGGAGAACCTTCGAAAAGGATATATCTACCTATTAATATTGCTAGTAGGCTACCTAATCCTATTTATACCTAAGAAAGACGGAAAGCTATAGTTATATGTCGACTATTGGCAACTTAACGAACAGACCATGAAAAACCGATACCTGTTACCACTGATCTTACGGCTCTAAGATCAGTTAGCAGGAGCCTAATATTTTACGCGTCTTAACTTGCCATCGGCCTATAACTATATACAGATTAGAGAAGGCGACGAGTGGAAAACGGCCTTTAGGATACCCTATAGCCATTATAAGTACCTCGTCATACCATTTAGACTTATAAACGCGCTAGTAACGTTCTAAGCCCTGATTAATCAAGCTATCCGACCCTTTCTCGATAAATTTATAGTATGTTATCTTAACGATATACTTATCTTCTCCAAGATAATAGACAAACACTAGAAGTACATAGAAGTAATGCTAGACACGCTATACATATATAAGCTATTAGTTAACAAGGAAAAGAGCAAATTCTATATTAGGAAGACAGTCTTTTTAGGATACGAGATATCCCTAGGATAAATTCAGATAGAACCTTTAAAGGTTAAAGCTATTAAGAATTAGCTACGACCGACGTTAGTTATAGAAGTACGAAGCTTCATTAGATTTACAAACTTCTACCGGATGTTCATTAGGAACTTTGGAGCGATCATATGACCTTTATACGAACTTACTAGGAAGAATGCTAAATTCCAATGGGAAGAACAATACGAGTAAGCATTTATGTAGATTCGCGACGCCATTACCGAAGACCTAGTACTAGTACTACCAGACCTTAAGAAGTTATTTGAGGTAGAAACGGACGCTTTAGACTACGCTATTAGAGGACAATTAAGATAACAAGATAGATAAGGAAAGCTATATCCTATAGCCTTCTTTTTAAAGAAGCTCGACGGACTATATCTTAATTATCTGATCTATAATAAGGAACTACTTATAATTGTCGAAGCTTTTAAGGAGTAGCGACTATACCTTAATAGTACGATTAAACTAGTATAAGTATATATAGATTATAAGAACCTATGATACTTTATAACGACAAAGGAGCTTAATAGACAATAAATATAATAGGTAGAATTCCTTATAGAATTTAACTTTAAGATCTGCTATAAGAAGGGCAAAGAGAACGTATAAATAGATATCTTAAATTGACGAACAGATTATACAGAAGGATAAACGGGAACGATACTACCATTATTTAAGGAATAGACAGATAGAATGCTATATTACAAAACGTAGACACCTATAGAAGATGATCTACTTAACTCGTTCCTAGAATACTATATAATCTTTCAAGAAGAAAGGATTAACAAGGCATAGTATCAAGTAATACCCAGACTAGTAGTACCTAACGGAGTAGAAGAAAAAGATAGGAAACTCTAGTACCGAGGCAAAGTATATATCTACGACAAAGATCAATAGCTACGGATGATTTAAGAACTCTACGAGTCGAAACTCGGAGGACACAAAGGAGTTACGAAGACTATTACACAAGTCAAGAAATACTACGACTTTCTATAGTTAACGGCACGAGTTAAGGAAGTCGTATAGAACTACGATATCTGTAATCAGAGCAAAACGGCACGATATAAGCTATATAGGCTACTTTAGCTACTACTAATAGCTGACAAACTATAGAGTTTAGTTACGATAGACTTTATTACAAAGCTACTAGAATCTAAGGACACAGCCATAGGAGTAACCTATAATAGTATTCTTACTATAGTAGATCGCCTAACCAAGTAGGCATACTTCTTTCCCTACAAGGAGTCCTAGATAGCAGAACAGTTAGCAGACGTAATCTATCGGCAAGTTACATTAGTATATACTTAGCCGTAAGAATAGATTACCGACAGAGACACGAAGTTCGTGTCAAAGTTCTAGCAAGCGCTAATATAACGATTAGGTATTAATAGCAAGCTATCAATAGCATATTACCTATAGATTGATAGATAAACGGAGCGACTAAACCAAGTTATTAAGTAATATCTCCGTTCTTACGTCAACTACTAGCAAAACGACTAGATTATATTATTACCAATAGTATAACTTGCTTACAATATAACGCTAATAGAAACAACCAAAGTTACACTATTCTTCGCGAACTACAGATATAAAGCAGACCTTAGGCAAGGACTAGAGGTTGTAGTGCTAAGAGCAGCAGTCAAAGTAAAACAAATATACATACTATATAAAAAGCTTAAAAAGGAACTCGAGTTTGTCAGGACCAGAATAAAGAATTACTACGACAAACACAGGCTTAAGGGACCTTGCCTAGAGAGGGGAGACAAAGTCTACCTAATCGTACGAAACTTACGAACCAAACGACTAAGCATAAAGCTAGACTTTAAGAAGGTTAGACCCTTCGTTATCAAAGAACGAATTTCGACATCTAACTACCGACTATCGTTACCGTCATCTATACGGCTACGGACGGATGTTTTTTATATTTCACTTCTCGAACTAGTACCAAAGAATGCTAAGGTTACTATATATATCGAAGTAGAGGACAAAGAGGAAGAATAGGATGTTAAAGAAATTCTAGATTTATATATTATTAATAGGGAACTATAGTATCTAGTTAAATAGCTCGATTTCGGACTAGAAGACAACTTATAAGAACCTGTTAAGAACCTAAATTACCCTAAGAAACTAGAGTAATTCTACTAGTAGAATCCTAACTAGCTATAAGAACTAGCTCTAAAGCCTATTCCTTAACAGAAAAAGAGGGGAACCTACTAGAATTAGGACTAGGATCTAACCCGATCGACTCCTAATTAAGTACGTCAAAAGTACCTAACGCTTAAGCCTAACCCGTAAGGGTCTACGTCTCTGACATCGGCAGAGGGGTATCTAGTTCTTCCTCCTCCTCTAGACGAGCTATACTACAACGAAAAACTTCGGTACCACGATCGCGTAGGGATTGCTATAAACGACGTAATCGACTTAAACGGCTTAGCGTCTGAGCAAGTAACGCCTCGGTCTTAGTAATCTCTTTCGAAACCTTCTCTTGCTCTGATAAATTCGAAAGGACTAAGATAGTTAGTAACCTAAGGCTATAAAGGAAAATAATAAGGAACCTATAGGTATCTATGACATTTGGACTATTATACTTCTTACCTATATAAATATAATTTTAACACTTGTTTAAACCCTCTATTATTATATAACGCTTCTATAGCTTTGTATTCTAACAATGCTTATAAGGTATAGCGACTTTATAACCCTCTTGCTTAATCTTAATCGTAATGGCGTGTCGTTCGCGTTTAAGATCGCGACGATTCCTAGGAATACGATCAGCCATGGCAAAAGGAAGTTAGCAGAAGAAGGACATTACCTATTGAGAAAAGGGGGTGTTAGTGGTATTTAAAATAAGTCATAAGAAGCTTTCGGGTTGAAAGCCCTAAAGAGAGGGCATCATATTACAAGCTAACCATATACCGCGACCTAGTAGGGTGTAGCAGGCTAAATGAGCTACTAATCAAGAAAGGGTACGAAGCGAGGCTGACATAGGATCGCTAGGGAGCGCAGGCTACTACGGGCAAACAATTGCCAAAAGGGAAAGATAGCAGAGGATAGCTAGCTACCAAGGGCGATCTAAGGACAGGATAGAAGGGGACTATAAGCGATCGACAGAAGTATATATACATATAGATAGTCACTCGTTATAGTAGACTCTAGGAGTTTACCAGTGGTAACAATTATAATTATAGTACTTATACCAAGCATTGCTAATTACTATAAGAGACAACTCTAAGTGTTGTTATAAACCCTTTGGCTTTACCAAATCCCTTAGACGACCTGCCTGCTTGTCTTGCTTAATCTACCTTCGTCTGAACCCTTTTAGAAGAAGTCTAAGTTAGGTTCGTTACATATATACATTCGTCTTTTCCTCGGTTTGTATATATAAATTAGTACTCTAGGTTCTATACGTTATAGCTAAATTACTAATTGTTAAAATACTTGGTATAGCTATTAGGCCTATTATATATTATAGGCTATTCCCCTTTAATGGTTTCTACGATATGTTAGAGTTCCCTTATCTTATCCCTTATCTTATCGCTCTACTAGGCAAGTTAAATCAAGCGTCTATCCCATTTATATAGTTCCGTATTAAGCTAGAAAACTTCGTTATAGTACTATTCGATTTATTCTTAGAGAAATAGGACATTAGGTCTAGGTCTCTCGATTCCTTAGGTATCGGTTATCTATAATCTATCTTACCTCTAGGTAACTATAAAACCCTACTACCTTAAGGCTAGAAGAATCGAAATTAGTAGTATATACTCTCCTACCATATTCTATTCGGCAAGACCTATTTCTAGGTCTATAGTAACCAGTTCGGAGTACGGTGCTTATTTGTCTTTACCGTTACCGTTACGTCCGAGACTATCTATGTCACTATCCCTATTTTTATAGCTCGTAGCCGCTACTTCGATAACATCTTTAGCGATTTTATTAATAGCCGTAATTTCCTTTCTAGGGATTAGTTTCTAGTGTTTCTTTAGGTTTCGATATTCTTATTTATAGTGTCCTTTCTTTCTATAGTTATAGTAGGTAACGTTAGACTTGTCTTTAGTTGTCTTTTTCTTATCTTACTTCTATACTATATCCATATCTATAGCTCTAGGATATGTCCTATATAAGGTGCTAACGTATACTCGTTTTTTCTTGTCATTAGCCATGACCACGGTTCTATTTATCTGACCTCGTTTCTACTACTCTTATATATAGAGTCGATTATCGATCCTAATAGCCTATATAATATATTTATCTAGGGTTTCAGGCTAGTTATACTTATATAGCTTGTCTTTAACCTTTTCCTTTAAGCTATAATAGAATAGTTATATTAATGCCTTATCGTTAAGCTAAGACTTAAGTATATCTTATCTAAACTATATAATATAGGAGGCTACTAACTTAGTCTATCGGAGATTAACAAGTCTTTCTTATATATAAATCTTCTTATCTTTATTATTAAAAACCTTCTAAAGCTCTTCTTTAAACTAGTTATAGGATCAAAAGACTATCTATATAAACGCGTCTTAGTTATCTTCGTCTTCCTTAGTAAGATAGTTATTTTATATAAGCTTAAATTATCTAAGTACCTTGCCCTTTAGTTTTATAGCTATATAGAGGACTTTAGCTTTGTTATCTAGAAACTTATCATTATTAAGCTAGAAGTAAGATTAGAGGTTTATTAGGAATCCTATAAGATCCTCCTTAGTTCCTCTATATTTACTAGGTAGTTCGATCTTAATACAGCTTACTTTAGTACCCTTAAGTGCCTTGATTTTAGTATAGGCCTCATTAACCAGCTTCTACAAGTGCTTTTTACCATTCTCGAGTTCCTTGATCTAAGCTTAAGCAACCTTGTCTCTCTAGTCTAACTCCTAGATCTGCTACTAGAGTTAACCAAGCTAGGCAAGCAGCTATTTAGCCGTGACGTTAGTAGCTATATCGATGTCAAGGTCGAAATTACCTCCGTTCTAAGCTATAATAGAACAAAGGGAGTAATAGCAACATATAATAAACCTAACTTAGACCTCTTCCGAAAGGGTTTAGATAGAGGTAAACTAAGTAGGATAAGTATATAGGTCATCTAAGGGATTTAATGAAGCTAAAGGGTTTATAATGATACTAGAGTTATCTCTTATAGTAGTTAGCGATACTTATTATAGGTATTATAATTATAGGTTGCTATTATTAGTAAACTCTTAGAGTCTACTAAAACGAGTAATTATTTATATGTATATATACTTCTATTGGTTGCTTATAGTCCCCTTCTAGCCTGCTTTAGGATCGCCTTTAGTAACTAGCTATCCTCTACTATTCTTCCCTTTTGGTAATTGTTTGCCTGTGGTAGCCTGTGCTCCCTAGCGATCCTATGTCGGCCTTGCTCTATGCCCTTCTTAATTAGTAGCTCGTTTAGTCTGCTACGCCCTATCGGGTCACGGTATATAGTTGGCTTATAACACTCTTATTACCTTTTATACTATTAATTATACTGTCTAACGTATATAGATCCCTAGTATCTATTTGTTATAAGTGTTTAGCTTAGTTTATTTCCGATTATGGGTTTGTAGTGATAGTATGTTCTCATTACGTAGAGTATAACCGAGTATATAAAATGATTAAAAAATCTCGTCGTTACGAGGCTTATATACGTCGGGGTCGTGCTTACGATAGTTCTAGCGTTCTAGTTTCTTTTTATAAGTTCCTATTTCCTTATAAGAGTACGTCTCTAATCGTAATGTAGTAGATCGTATTATACGCGAGTAACGTCGTTTAAAGGCTAAAGAGAAAGAGGCCGAAGCCTTGCTACGAGAATATTAACGTAAAGCTTCCAAGGTATTAGCCTGTCTGACTTAGGTCTATAAATAATGAGAGTTCCTAGTAGAGAAGGGGGCAGATATAGTTATATAGGGTTTGTTAAATCTAGACGAATTAGAGGCGATAGAATAGTAGGAATCGGGGGCCGTTATATAACTTAATGGTGGCGTCGACGTTATTAACTAGGGTGCTATTTTTGGTTCTGTCCTAGGTTTGCCTTTAGCCGATCTGGGTTCTACCGATAGAACTATTCTAGTTTCTTAAGGCAGTTTAAATTCTTAATAGGTTTCTATAAGTTATCTTCTAGTCCGAAATTAAGCTATTTAACTAGGTACTATAGTTCCCTATCGATAGTATAAGAATCTAGAATTTCTTTAATATCTCATTCTTCCTCCTCGTCTTCTACTTTAATATATATAGTAACCTTGGCGTTTTTTAGTACTAGTTTGAGAAGCGAAATATGAAAAATATCTGTCTGTAGTCATATAGATAATAGTAACGATAGTCGGTAGTTAGATGTCGAAATTCGTTCTTTGATAATAAAGGGTCTAACCTTCTTAAAGTCTAGCTTTATACTTAGTCGTTTAGTTTATAAGTTTCGTATAATTAGGTAGACTTTGTCTCCCCTCTTTAGGCAAGGTCTCTTAAGCCTATATTTATCGTAGTAGTTCTTTATTCTAGTCTTGACAAACTTAAGTTCCTTTTTAAGCTTTTTATATAGTACGTATATTTGTTCCGCTTTGACCACTACTCTTAGCACTATAATCTCTAGTCCTTGCCTAAAGTCTGCTTTATATTTATAGTTCGTAAAGAACGGTGTAACTTTAGTCGTTTCTGTTAGTGTTATATTATAAGCAAGTTATACTATTAGTAATAGTATAACCTAGTTATCTTACTAGTAGTTAATGTAAGAACGGAGATACTACTCGATAACTTGGTTTAGTCACTCTATTCATCTATTAGTCTATAGGTAATATACTATTAATAGCTTGCTATTAATGCCTAATTATTACATTAACGCTTATTAGAACTTCAACGCGAACTTAGTATCTCTATTGGTAATCTATTCTTATAGCTAAGCATATACTAATATAACTTGCCGATTGTTACAAGCCAACTATATACCGCGACCCGGTAGGGCGTAGCAGACTAAACAAGCCACTAATCAAGAAGGGCATAGAGCAAGGCCAACATAGGATCGCTAGGGAACGCAGGCTACTATAGGCAAACAATTGCCAAAAAGGGAAGGATAGCAAAGGATAGCTAGCTACTAAAGGCAATCCTAAGGCAGGCTAGAAGGAGATTATAAGCGACTGATAGAAGTATATATATATATAAATAATCACTTGTTTTAGTAGACTCTAAGAGTTTACTAATAATAGTAACCTATAATCATAGTACTCATAATAGGTATCGCTAACTACTATAAGAGATAACTCTAGTATTATTATAAACTCTTTAGCTTTATTAAATCCCTTAGACGACCTATATACTTATCCTACTTAGTTTACCTCTATCTAAACCCTTTCGGAAGAGGTCTAAGTTAGGTTCGTTACATGTTGCTATTACTCCCTTTATTCTATTATAGCTTAGAACGGAGGTAATTTCGACCTTGACATCGATATAGCTACTAACGTCACGGCTAAATAGCTGCTTACCTAGCTTGGTTAACTCTAGTAGCAGATCTAGGAGTTAGACTAGAGAGATAAGGTTGCTTAAGCTTAGATCAAGGAACTCGAGAATGGTAAAAAGCACTTGTAGAAGCTAGTTAATGAGGCCTATACTAAAATTAAGGCACTTAAGGGTACTAAAGTAAGCCATATCAAGATCAAACTACCTGGTAAATATAGAGGAACTAAGGAGGATCTTATAGGATTCCTGATAAACCTCTAATCTTACTTCTAGCTTAATAATGATAAGTTTCCGGATAACAAAGCTAAAGTCCTCTATATAGCTACGAGACTAAAGGGTAAGGTATTTAGATAATTTAAGCTTATATAGAATAACTATCTTATTAAGGAAAACGAAGATAACTAAGACGCGTTTATATAGGTAGTCTTTCGATTCTATAACTAGTTTAAAGAAGAGCTTTAGAAGGTTTTTAGTAATAAAGATAAGAAGATTTATATATAAGAAAGACTTGTTAATCTCTAATAGACTAAGTTAGTAGCCTCCTATATTATATAGTTTAGATAGGATATACTTAAGTCTTAGCTTAACGATAAGGCATTAATATAACTATTCTATTATAGCTTAAAGGAAAAGGTTAAAGACAAGCTATATAAGTATAACTAGCCTAAAACCCTAGATAAATATATTATATAGGCCATTAGGATCGATAATCAACTCTATATATAAGAGTAATAGAAACAAGGTTAGATAAACGGAACTATAGTTAAGGCTAACGATAAGAAAAAACGAGTATACGTTAGCACCTTATATAGGACATATCCTAGAGCTATAGATATAGATATAACATAGAAGCAAGATAAGAAGAAGATAACTAAAGACAAGTCTAACGTTACCTACTATAACTATAGAAAGAAAGGACACTATAAACGAGAATATCAAAACCCGAAGAAAGACTAGAAACTAGTCCCTAGAAAGGAAATTATAGCTATTAATAAAACCGCTAAGGATATTATTAAAGTAGCAGTTACAAGCTACGAAAACAGGGATAGCGATATGGATAGTCTTAGACGTAACAGCGATAGTAAAGACGAACAAGCACTATACTCCGAACTGGTTACTATAGACCTAGAAATAGGTCTTGCCAAATAGGATACGGTAGGAGAGTATATATTACTAATTTCGATTCTCCTAGCCTTAAGGTAATAGGGTTTTATAGTTACCTAGAGGTAGGATAGATTATAGATAACCGATACCTAAGGAATCGAGAGACCCGGACCTAATGTCCTATTTCTCTAGGAACGAATCGAATAATATTATAATAAAGTTTTCCGGCTCAATATAGAACTATACAAACAGGATAGACGCTTGATTTGACTTGCCTAGTAGAGCGATAAGATAAGAAACGAGATAAGGGAACTCTAATATATTATAGAAACTATTAAAGGGGAACAGCCTATGATATATAATAGGCCTGATAGCTATACTAAGTATTTTGACGATTAGTAACTTAGCTATGACGTATAGAACCTAGAGTACTGGTTTATACGCGCGAACCGAGTAAAAGATAAATGTATATAGGAAAACTACTAGAAGAAATACTCCTACCTTAGCATTAGAGTACCTATGGTCTATATATGGTAGGAAGGATTTAGAAAAGAATTCTAATACCTTCTAGGCGACGTTATACGACTATACTTACGATACAAGGCATATATATAAGTGCCCTGGTTCTAGTATATATTATATAAATGCTAATACTACTTTCGCGACAAATTCGAAAATAACTACTAGCCGACCTAATAAGGAAATGAGAACAGAAGTCTCTACCCTATAGAATAGGTCTATAATATAGGAAATAGAGTAGCCAAATTACTCTAGAAGATCGAGGCCTACAATCTAGAAGGCATTATAGTAGTACTAAAACGAGCCTGGCCTAGGCACTACAGAACAGGACGAGACATATAGGACTCGTGCCGGAGTAACGACTACCTCTACTATATAGACGAAAAGAAATCGCAGATCTAAGAGCTTTAGATAAAGCTATAGTATATACGATAGAAAGTAGAACGGACCTAATAGTAGAAAGCTACTAGCACTTAATAGCTTATAGAAATGAGCACGATCGACGAAGCCGCTATTAGCTAAATAACCGAAGAGGTTAGCACTAACCTAGGAAACGGGTTAGGGCCCTCCGAAGGGCCCGAAAACCATTAATGCCCGTATAGCGGTGAGTAGTAGCGTAATATAGGAGGAACTAGCGTAAGAGACTACTATATCGAGACCTTCTAGTAGAAATATAAAAAATCGCCGTAATCTTTAGGCGACGGCGGCAAGACAAGCGATTATAGATAACAGTATAATGAAAACAGCACGAAATGCTTATACTAGTAGATAGTAGAGCAGAGATAAACCTAATTTTACTAACACTTGTAAATTAGCTATAGATACTTTAGAGAATAAAGCGGAAGTATAGTATAGTCAAAGGGCTATTTCCGATATAATAGGTATATAAGAAAACTAAACCGATTGACATCACTATAGTAAGGAAAACTATAATAGTCGTATTTAGTATTATAGATATAGGCAATAATAAAGATATAATATTAGGATTACCATAGTATAAAGATTACGACCTAGACATTAGCTAGAAGAATAGTAGCTACCTACGACCTTAAATAGAGTTATATTTGACTAGTAAGATAGGGAGCATATAAGGATCGCGAGCAGACGATACTTAGGGGAAGGCATATCCTACAGATCTACTATAAGAGATAGATAGTAATAGGTAGACTACTACAGACTCTAGAAGAAGCAGTATAACAATACCGACATTATGATAGGAGGAACGAGCTAAACCGCCGATAGCTGTTCTCTCCGTTAACGAATGCGGAGCACTATAACTAGAGCAGTAGGTTAAGACAGGAGAAATCGCTAGTATCGCTATAGACGGAACTAAGTTCGTATATTATTAGAAAGCCGAGAGATAAGATAAGACTAGGGAAGTACTAGAGAAATATAAAGGATACCTAGCATTCGAACCGAAGTATCTAGAAGGATTACTAGAATACGGCCTATAGGATTATAAGATCAAGCTTAAGGAAGGAGCATAACTAAAGTTCTTTAAGATTTACTATACGAGCTAGATATAGAACAAAGAACTTAAGCGATATTTAGAGGAGAATCTTCGAAGAGGATATATCTACCTATCGACATTACTAATAGGCTACCTAATCCTATTTATACCTAAGAAAGACGGAAAGCTATAGTTATATATTGACTATTAGTAACTTAATAAATAGATTATAAAAAACCGATACCTGTTATCGCTAATCTTATAGCTCCGAGATTAGTTAGTAGGAGCCTAATATTTTACATATCTTAACTTGCCATTAGCCTATAACTATATACGGATTAAAGAAGGCGACGAGTAGAAAATAGCCTTTAGGATACCCTATAGCTACTATAAGTACCTCGTTATACTATTTAGACTTATAAATACGCTAGTAACGTTTTAAGCCCTAATCGATTAAGCTATCCATCCCTTTCTTAACAAATTTACGGTATATTATCTTAATAATATACTTATCTTCTCTAAAACGATAGACGAACACTAGAAGTATGTAAGAGTAGTGCTAGACACCTTATACATATATAAGCTATTAGTTAACAAGAAAAAGAGTAAATTCTACGTTAAGAAGACGGTATTTTTAGGATACAAGATATCCCTAGGACAAATTCGGATAGAACCTTCGAAGGTTAAAGTTATTAAGAATTAGCTACGACCGATGTCAGTCACGGAAGTACGAAGTTTTATTAGGTTTACGAACTTCTACTAGATGTTTATTAGGAACTTTAGAGCGATCGTACGACCTTTGTACGAATTTACTAAGAAGAATGCTAAATTCTAATAGGAAGAGCAATACGAGCAAGCATTTATATAGATCTGTAACGCCATTACTAAAGATCTAATACTAGTGCTACTAGACCCTAAGAAGCTATTTAAGGTAGAAACGGACGCTTTAGATTATACCATTAGGGGATAGTTAGGATAATGAAACGAACAAGGGAAGCTATATCCTATAGCCTTCTTTTTAAAGAAGCTTAATAGACTACGTCTTAATTATCTAATCTATAATAAGGAATTACTTATAATTATTAAAGCTTTTAAGGAATAGCGATTATACCTTAGTAGTACGATCGAACTAGTATAAGTATATATAGATTATAAGAATTTACGATACTTTATAATAACAAAGGAGCTTAACGGACGACAAATACGATAGGTAGAATTCCTTATAGAATTTAATTTTAAGATCCGCTATAAGAAGGGCAAAGAGAACGTATAAGCAGACGCTTTAAGCCGACAAATAGATTATATAGAAGGACGAACGGAAACAACGCTACCGTTATTTAAGGAACGAATAGATAGAACGCTATACTACGAAACGTAAATACCTGTAGAAGATAATCTACTCGACTCGTTCCTAGAATGTTATATAATCTTTTAAGAAGAAAGGATTAACGAGATATAGTATTAAGTAGTACCCGGACTAGTAGTACCTAACGGAGTAGAAGAAAAAGATAGGAAACTCTAGTACCGAGGCAAAGCGTATATCTACGATAAAGATTAATAGCTACGAATGATTTAAGACCTCTATAAGTCGAAACTCGGAGGATATAAAGGAGTTATAAAGACCGTCGTATAAGTCAAGAAACACTATAACTTTCTATAGTTAACGGTACAAGTTAAGAAAGTCATACGGAACTACGACATTTATAATCGAAGCAAAATGGCACGATATAAGCTATATAGGCTACTCTAGCTATTGCCAATAGCTAACAAACTATAGAGTTTAGTTACGATAGACTTTATTACAAAACTACTAGAATTTAAGGATATGGCTATAGGGGTAATCTATAATAGTATTCTCACTATAGTAGACCGCCTAACCAAATAGGTATACTTCTTTCCTTATAAGGAGTCCTAGATAGTAGAATAGTTAGTAGATATAATCTATTAGTAAGTCATATTAGTATACACTTAGCTATAGGAATAGATTACCGATAGAGATACCAAGTTTATATCGAAGTTCTAGTAAGTGTTAATATAACGATTAGGCATTGATAGCAAGCTGTTAACGGCATATTACCTATAGACTAACGGACAAACAGAGTAACTAAACTAAGTTATTAAGTAATATCTCTATTCTTACGTTAACTACTAGCAAGACGACTAGGTTATACTATTGCTAATAGTATAACTTGCTTATAATATAATGCTAACAGAAACGACTAAAGTTATACTATTCTTTACGAACTATAGATATAAAGTAGACCTTAGGCAAGGACTAGAGGTTATAGTGCCGAGAGTAATAGTCAAAGTAAAATAAATATATATATTATATAAGAAGCTTAAAGAGGAACTCGAATTTATTAGAACTATGTCACAAGCCAACTATATACCGCGACCCGGTAGGGCGTAGAGGGCTAAATGAGCCACCAATCAAGAAGGGCACAAAGCGAGGCTGATACGGATCGCTAGGGAGCATAGGCTACCACAGGCAAACAATTGCCAAAAGGGAAAGATAGCAGAGGATAGCTAGCTACCAAAGGCAACCTAAGGACAGGATCAAAGAAGGCTATAAGCGATCAGAAGGAGTATATATATATATAGATAGTCACTCGTTACGGTAGACTCTGGAGTTCACCAGTGGTAACAATTACAATCATAGTACTTATACCAAGCATTGCTAATTACTATAAGAGATAACTCTAGTGTTATTATAAACCCTTTAGCTTTACCAAATCCCTTAGACGACCTGCCTACTTGTCCCGCTTTACCTACCTCTATCTAGACCCTTTTAGAAGAAGTCTAAGTTAGGTTCATCATACATTATTACTACTCCCTTTGTTCTATTATAGTTTAGAACGGAGGAGACTTCGACCTCGACATCGACATAGCTACCAACGTCACGGCCAAACAGCTGCTTACTTAGCTTGGTCAACTCTAGTAGCGGATCTAGGAGTTAGACTAGAGAGACAAGGCTGCTTAAGCTTAAATCAAGGAACTCGAGAATCGCGAAAAGTACTCGTAGAAGTTAGTTAACGAGGCCTACGCCAAAATCGAGACGCTCGAGACCGCTAAAGTGAGCCGTATTAAGATCGAACTACCTAGTAAATATAGGGGAACTAAGGAGGATCTTGTAGGATTCCTGACAAACCTCTGATCTTACTTCTGGCTTAATGATGACAAGTTTTTGGACGATAAAGCTAAAGTCCTTTACATAGTTACGAGACTAGAGGGCAAGGCACTTAGATAGTTCGAGCCTATATAGAACGACTATCTCACTAAGGAAAACGAAGATAACTAAGATATATTTATATAGGTAGTCTTCTAATCTTATGACCGTTTCGAAGAAGAGCTTCGGAAAGTTTTTAGCGATAAGGATAAGAAGATTTATATATAAGAAAGACTTGCTAATCTCTGATAGACTAAGTTAGTAGCCTCCTATACTATATAGTTTAGATAGGACATGCTTAAGTCTTAGCTTAACGACGAGGCATTAATGTAACTATTCTATAATGGCTTAAAGGAAAAGGTTAAGGATAAGCTATATAAGTACGATCGGCCTAAGACTCTAGACAAATATATTATATAGGCTATTAAGATTAATAATCGACTCTATATATAGGAGTAGTAGAAACGAGGTCGAATAAATAGAACCATAGTTAAAGCTAACGACAAGAAAAAGCGAGCGTACGTTAGTACCTTATATAGGACGTATCCCAGAGCTATAGATATAGATATAGCGTAAAAGCAGGACTAGAAGAAGACGACCAAAGACAAGTCCAATATTACCTACTATAACTATAGGAAGAAAGGGCATTACAAGTAAGAATATTATAGCCCGAAGAAAGAATAGAAGATAATCCCTAGAAAGGAAGTTATAGCTATCGACGAAACTACTAAGGACATTATCGAAGTAGTAGCTACGAGCTACAAAGACAGGGGTAGTAATATAGATAGTCTTGGATATGACGATAATAGTAAAGACGAACAAGCACTATACTCCGAACTAGTCACTGTAGACCTAGAGATAGGTCTTGCTAAATAGGATATAGTAGGAGAATATATACCGCTAGTTTCGATTCTCCTAGCCTTAAGGTAGTAGGGTTTCATAGTTATATAGAGGTAGGATAGATCGTAGACAACCGATACCTAAGGAATCGAAAGACCTAGACCTAATGTTCTATTCCTCTAGGAATAGATCGAATGGTATCGTAACGAAGTTTTTCGGCTTAACGCGGAACTATATAAACGGGATAAACGCTTGATTTGACTTGCCTACTAGAGTGATAAAAGGAGGGACGAAATGAGGGAACTCTAACGTATTGTAGAAACCATTAAAGGAAAATAGCCTATAATATATAATAGGCCTGATAGCTACGCCAAGCATCTTAATGGCTAGTAACTTAGTAACGACGTACGGAACTTAGAATACTAGTTTATACGTGTAAACCGCGGAAAAGACGAGCGTATATAGGAAAGCTACTAGAAGAAACACTCCTATATTAGCACTAGAGTATCTACGGTCTATATATAATGGGAAGGATTTAGGAAAGAATTCTAATACCTCCTAGGCAACACTACATGACTATACTCTCGACACGAGGCATATACGTAAGTGCCTTAGTTCCAGTATATGGTATACAAATGCCAATACCACTTCCGCGACAAATTCGAAAATAATTACTAGCCAACCTAATAAGGAAATAAGGACTGAAGCTTATACCCCGTGGAATAGGTCTATAATATAGGAAATAGAGCAGCCGAATTGCTCTAGAAGATCGAAGCCCGCAATCTAGAAAGCATTATAATAGTTCTAAGACAAGCCTAGCCTAGGTACTACAAAATAGGACGAGACACGTAAGACTCGTACTAGAGCAACGATTACCTCTATTACGTGGATAAAAAGAAATCGTAAATTCGGGAGCTTTAGACGAAGCTATAGCACACACGATAGAAAGTAGAATAGACCTAATAGTAGGAAGCCACAAGCACTTAATGGCTTATAGAAATGAGTACGATCGACAAAGCCGCTATTAGCTAAATAACTAAAGAGGTTAGTATTAACCTAGGAAATAGGTCAGGGCCCTTCGAGGGGCCTAGAAACCATTAACACCTGTATAGCGGCAAGTGATAGCATAATATAGGAGGAACTAGCATAAGAGACCACTATATCGAGACCTCCTAGCAGAAATATAGGAAATCACTACAATCTTTAGACGACGGCGGCAAGACAAGCGATTATAGATAACAGCATAGTGGAAATAGCACGAAATGCTTGTACTAGTAGATAGTAGAGTAGAGATAAACCTGATTTCGCCGACACTTGTAAATTAGCTATAGATACCCTAGAGAATAAAGCAGAAGTATAATATAGTCAAAGGGCTATTTCCGATATAATAGGTATATAGGGAGACTAAACTAATTAATATTACTATAGTAGGAAAGACTATAGTAGTTATATTTAGCATTATAGATATAGGCAACGATAAAGACATAATATTAAGGTTACTATAGTATAAAGACTATAACCTAGACATTAGCTAGAAGAATAGTAGCTACCTATAACCCCAAATAGAGTCATATTTGACTAGTAAGATAGGGAGTATACAAGGATCGCAAGCAGACAATGCTCAAGGGAAGGTATATCCTATAGATCTACCGCAAGAGACAGATAGTAGTAGGCAGACTACTACAGACTCTAAAAGAGGCAGTATAACGATATCAATATCGTAATAAGAGGAACGAGCTAAACCGCCGATAGCTATTCTCTCCGTTGACGAATGCGGAGCATTGTAATTAGAGTAGTAGGTTAAGATAGGAGAAATCGCCAGCATCGCTATAGACAGAACCAAGTTCGTATACTACTAGAAAACCGAGAGACAAGACAAGACTAGGGAAGTACCAAAGGAATACGAAGGACACCTAGCATTCGAACCGGAATATCTAGAAGGACTACTAGAACACGGCCTATAGGATTACGAGATTAAGCTTAAGGAAGGAGTATAATTAAAGTTCTTTAAGATTTACTATATAAGCTAGATATAGAATGAAGAACTTAAGCGATATTTAGAGGAGAACCTTTGAAGAGGATATATCTGCCTATTGACATCGCTAGCAGGCTACCTAATCCTGTTTGTACCTAAGAAAGACGGAAAGCTATGGTTATATGTTAACTATTGGTAACTTAACGAATAGACTATGAAAAACTAATACCTGTTACTACTAATCTTACGGCTCTAAGATCAGTTAGCAGGAGCCTAATATTTTACACGTCTTGACTTACTATTGGCCTATAATTATATATGGATTAAAGAAGGCGATAAGTAGAAAACGGCCTTTAGGATACCTTATAGCCATTACAAGTACCTTGTCATGCTATTTGGACTTATAAACACGCTAGCAACGTTCTAAGCCCTAATTAATCAAGCTATCTAACCCTTTCTTGATAAATTTACGGTATATTATCTTGACGATATACTTATCTTCTCTAAGATAATAGACGAATACTAGAAGTACGTAAAAGTAATACTAGATATGCTATATACGTATAAGCTATCAGTTAACAAGGAAAAGAGCGAATTCTATGTCAGGAAGATAGTCTTTTTAGGATATAAAATATCCCTAGGACAAATCCGGATAGAACCTTCAAAGATTAAAGCTATCAAGAATTGGCTACGACCGACGTTAGTCACAGAAGTACAAAGCTTTATCGGATTTATAAACTTCTACCAAATGTTCATTAGGAACTTTAGAGCGATCGTACAACCTTTATACAAACTTACCAAGAAGAATACTAAATTCCAATAGGAAGAGTAATATAAGCAAGCATTTATATAGATCCGTAATGCCATTACTAAAGATCTAGTACTAGTACTGCCAGACCCTAAGAAGCTATTTAAGGTAGAAACGGATGCTTCAGACTACGCTATCGGAGGACAATTAGAATAATAAGACAGACAAGGAAAGCTACATCCTATAGCCTTCTTTTTAAAGAAACTCGACAGACTATATCTTAATTATCCGATCTATAACAAGGAACTACTTACGATTATCAAAGCTTTTAAGGAATAGCGACTATACCTTAGTGGCATGATTAAACTAGTATAAGTGTATATAGATTATAAGAATTTACGATACTTTACGATAATAAAGGAGCTTAACGGACGACAAATACGATAGGCAGAATTCCTCGTAGAATTTAACTTTGAGATCCGCTATAAGAAGGGTAGAGAGAACGTACGAGTAGATATCTTAAGCTAACAAACAGATCATACGGAAAGACGAATAGGAATAATACTACCGTTATTCAAGGAACAGATGGACAGAACACTATACTACAAAACGTAGACACCTATAGAAGATGATCTACTTGACTCGTTCCTAGAATGCTATACAATCTTTCGAGAAGAAAGGATTAACAAGGTATAGTATCAAGTAGCACCTGGACTACTAGTACCTAATAGAGTAAAAGAAAGAGATAGAAAACTCTAGTACCGAGGCAAAGCGTATATCTACGACAAAGATTAATAGCTACGGATAATTCGAGAACTCTACAAGTCGAAACTTGGAGGATACAAAGGAGTTACGAAGACTATCGTACAAGTCAAGAAACACTACAACTTTCTATAGTTAACGGCACGAGTTAAGGAAGTCGTATAGAACTACAATATCTACAATCGGAGCAAAACGGCACGACATAAGCCGTATAGGCTACTTTAGCTACTACTAATAGCTGATAAACTATAGAGTTTAATTACGATAGACTTTATTATAAAGCTACTAGAATCTAAGGATATAGCTATAGGAGTGACCTACGATAGTATTCTTACTATAGTAGATCGCCTAACCAAGTAGGCATACTTCTTTCCCTATAAGGAGTCTTAGATAGCAGAACAGTTAGCAGACGTAATCTATTAGCAAGTTACATTAGTATATGCTTAGCCGCAAGAATAGATCACCGACAGAGACACCAAGTTTGCGTCGAAGTTCTAGCAAGCATTAATATAACGATTAGGCGTCAATAGCAAGCTATTAACAGCATATCACCTACAGACTAACGGACAAACAAAGCGACTAAACCAAGTTATTAAGCAGTATCTCCGTTCTTACGTTAACTACTAGCAAGACAACTAGGTTATACTATTGCTAATAGTATAACTCGCTTATAATACGATGCTAACGGAAACGACTAAAGTCATACTATTCTTTGCGAACTATAGATATAAAGCAGACCTTAGGCAAGGACTAGAGGTTATAGTACCAAGAGCAGTAGTCAAAGTAGAACAAATGTACACACTATATAAAAAGCTTAAAAAGGAGCTCGAGTTTGTCAAGACTAGAATAAAGAACTACTACGACAAATACAGGCTTAAAGGACCTTACCTAGAGAGGGGAGACAAAGTCTACCTAATTATACGAAACTTACGAACCAAACGACTAAGTATAAAGCTAGACTTTAAGAAGGTTAGACCCTTTATTATCAAAGAACGAATTTCGACATCTAACTACCGACTATCATTACCATCATCTATATAACTATAGATAGATGTTTTCTATATTTCGCTTCTCGAACCAGCACCGAAAAACACCAAGGTTGCTATACATATCGAAGCAAAAGACAAGAAAGAAGAATAGGACGTCGAAGAAATTCTAGATTCACGTATCATTAATAGAGAACTATAGTACCTAGTTAAATGGCTTAATTTTAGACTAGAAGACAACTTATAAGAACTAGTTAAGAACCTAAATTGCCCTAAGAAGCTAGAGCAGTTCTACTAGTAGAATCCTAACTAGCTATAAGAACTAGCTCTAAAGCCTATTCCCTAACAGAAAAAGAAGGGAACCTACTAGAATTAGGACCAGGATCCAACCCGATCGACTCCTAATCAAGCACGTCAAAAGTACCTAACGCCTAAGCCTAACCTATAAGGGTCTACATTTCTAACATTAGCAGAGGAATATCTAGTTCTTCCTCTTCCTCTAGACAAGCTATACTACGACGAAAAACTTCGGCACCACGATCATACAGGGATTGCTATAAACGATACAATCGACTCAAACGGCTTAGCATCTAAGCAAGTAGTACCTCGGTCTTAGTAATCTCTTTCGAAACCTTCTCCTGCTCCGACAAATTCGAAAGGACTAAGACAGTTAGCAACCTAAGACTACGATGGAAAATAACAAGGAACCTATAGGTATCTACGACGTTTGGACTACTATACTTCTTACCTATATAAATATAATTTTAATACTTGTTTAAACCCTCTATTATCATATAACACTTCCGCGGCTTTATATTCTAACAATACTTATAAGGTATAGTAACTTTGTAACCCTCTCACTTAATCTTAATTGTAATAGCGTGTCGTTTATATTTGAGATCGCGACGATTCCTAGGAATACGATCAGCTATAGCAAAAGGAAGTTAGTAGAAGAAGGACATTACCTATTAAGAAGAAGGGGGAGTTAGTGGTATTTGAAACAAGTCATAAGAAGCTTTCAGGTCGAAAGCCCTAAAGAGGGGGCATCGTATTACGAGCCAACCATATACCACAACCCGGTAGGGCGCAGAGGGCTAAATAAGCCACTAATCAAGAAGGGCACAAAGCAAGGCTGACACGGATCGCCAGGGAGCGCAGGCTACTACAGGCGAACAATTGCCAAAAGGGAAAGATAGCGGAGGATAGCTAGCTACCAAAGGCGACCTAAGGATAGGATCAAAGAAGGCCATAAGCGATCAGAAGGAGTATATATACATGTAGATAGTCACTCGTTATAGTAGACTCTAGAGTTCACCAGTGGTAACAATCACAATCACAGTACTTATACTAAGCATTGCTGATTACTGTGAGAGACAACTCTAGTGTTATTATAAACCCTTTGGCTTTACCGAATCCCTTAGACGACCTGCCTGCTTGTCCCGCTTTACCTACCTCTGTCTGGACCCTTTTAGAAGAAGTCTGAGTTGGGTTTGTTATAAACTAGAATAAAGAATTACTATAACAAATATAGGCTCGAAAGACCTTACCTAGAGAGGGGAGACAAAGTCTATTTAATCGTATAAAACCTGCGAACTAAACGACTAAGTACGAAGCTAGATTTTAAGAAGGTTAGACCCTTTATTATTAAAGAATAAATCTTAACATCTAATTACTAACTGTTATTACCGTCATCTATATAACTATAGACAGACGTTTTTTATATTTCACTTCTTAAACTAGCGCTAAAGAACGCTAAGGTTACTATATATATTGAAGTAGAGGATAAAGAGGAAGAATAGGACGTCAAGGAAATCCTAGATTTATATATTATTAACGGAGAACTATAGTACCTAGTTAAATAGCTTGATTTTAGACTAGAAGATAACTTATAGGAACTAGTTAAGAACCTAAGTTACCTTAAGAAACTAGAGTAGTTCTACTAGCGGAATCCTAACTAGCTATAAGAACTAGTTCTAAAGCTTATTCCCCGATAGAAAAAGAGGGGAACCTACTAGAATTAAGACTAGGATCTAAACCAATTAACTCCTAATCAAGCACGTCAAAAGTACCTAACGCCTAAGCTTGACCTACGAGGGTCTACGTCTCCGATATTAGCAAAGGAGTATCTAGTTCTTCCTCCTCTTCTAGACAAGCTATGCTACGACGAAAAACTTTAGTACTACGATCGTGTAGGGGTTGCTATAAACGACGTAATCGACTTAAACGGCTTAATATCTAAGTAAGAAGCGCCTTAGTCTTAATAATCTCTTTCGAAACCTTCTCTTACTCTGACAAATTCGAAAGGATTAAGATATTTAGTAACCTAGGACTATAAAGGAAAATAACAAAGAACCTATAGGTATCTATAACATTTAGGCTACTATACTTCTTACCTATATAAATATAGTTCTAATACCCATTTAAACCCTTTATTATTATATAATGCTTTCATAGCTTCATATTCTAGTAATATTTATAAGGTATAGTAACCTTATAACCCTCTTACTTAATCTTAATCGTAATAGTATATCGTTCGCGCTTAAGATCGCGATAGTTCCTAGGGATACAATTAGCTATAACAAAAGGAAGCTAGTAAAAGAAGGACGTTACCTATAGAGAAAAGAAGGGGTATTAGTAGTATTTAAAACAAGTCATAAGAAGCTTTCAGGTCGAAAGCCCTAAAGAGGGGGCATCGTGTTACGAGCTAACTATATACTACGACCTGGTAGGGCATAGCAGACTAAACAAGCCACTAATCAAGAAGGGCACGGAGCGAGGCCGACACGGGATCGCTAGGGAGCGTAGGCTACTACAGGCGAACAATTGCCAAAAAGGGAAGGATAGCAGAGGATAGCCAGCTACCAAAGGCAATCCTAGGGCAGGCTAGAAGGGGACTATAAGCGACTAACAGAAGTATATATATATATATAAATAATCACTCGTTCTAGTGGACTCTAGGAGTTTACTAGTAATAGTAACCTACAATCATAGTACTTATAATAAGCATCGCTAACTACTGTGAAAGACAACTCTAGTATTATTATAAACCCTTTGGCTTTACCGAATCCCTTAGACAACCTATACGCTTGTCCTGCTTAGTTTACCTCCGTCTAAACCCTTTTAGAAGAGGTCTAAGTTGGGTTCGTTATACTAATAGATTATGTTTACTAACTATTTCGCTATCTAGGACTCCTTATAGGGAAAGAAGTATACTTACTTAATTAGGTAATCTATTATAGTAAGAATATTGTCATAGGTTACTCTTGTAGCTATGTCCTTAGATTTTGGCAGCTTCGTAATAAAGTCTATCGTAACCAAACTCTATAGTTTGTCAGCTATTAGCAGTGGCTAAAGTAGCCTATATAGCTTGTATCGTGCCGTTTTGCTTCGGTTGTAGATGTCGTAGTTCTATACGACTTCCTTAACTCGTACTATTAACTATAGAAAGTTATAGTGTTTCCTAACTTGTACGATAGTCTTTGTAACTCCTTTATATCCTCCGAGTCTCGACTTGTAGAGTTCTCGAATTATTCGTAGCTATTGATCCCTATCGTAGATATATACTTTGCCTCGGTACTAGAGTTTTCTATCTCTTTCTTCTACTCCGTTAAGTACTAGTAGTCTAGGTGCTACTTAATATTATACCTTATTGATCCTTTCTTCCTAAAAGATTACATAATACTCTAGGAACGAGTTAAGTAGATTATCTTCTATAGGTATCCACGTTTCGTGATATAGCGTTCTATCTATCTATTCCTTGAATAACGGTAGTGTTATTTCTGTTCGTCCTTCTATATGATCTGTTTGTCGGCTTAAGATATCCGCTTGTATGTTCTCTTTGCCCTTCTTGTAGCAGATCTCGAAGTTAAATTCTGCGAGGAATTCTGCCTATCGTATTTGTCGTCTGTTAAGCTCCTTTATTGTTATGAAGTATTGTAAGTTCTTATGATCTATATATACTTGTACTGGTTTAATCGTGCTACTAAGGTATAGTCGCTATTCCTTAAAAGCTTTAATAATCGCAAGTAGTTCCTTGTTATAGATTAAATAATTAAGATATAGTCTATCAAGCTTCCTTAAAAAGAAGGCTATAGGATATAGCTTTCCTTGTCTGTCTCGTTATCCTAATTATCCTCCAATGGCATAGTCTAAAGCGTCCGTTTCTACCTTAAATGGCTTCTTAGGATCTGGCAGTACTAGTACTAGATCTTTAGTAATGGCGTTACGGATCTACATAAATGCTTATACTATTCTTTCTATTAGAATTTAGCATTCTTCCTAGTAAGTTTGTATAAAGGTTATACGATTGCCCTAAAGTTCCTAATAAACATCTGGTAGAAGTTTATAAATCTAATAAAGCTTTGTACTTCCATAACTAACGTCGGTCATAGCTAATTCTTAATAGCTTTAACCTTTAAAGGTTCTATCTAGATTTGTCCTAGGGATATCTTATATCCTAAAAATACTATCTTCCTAATATGGAATTCGCTTTTTTCCTTGTTAACTAATAGTTTATATATATATAACGCGTCTAGTACTACTTTTATATACTTCCGGTATTTATCTATCGTCTTAGAGAAGATAAGTATATCGTCGAGATAATATACTATAAATTTGTCAAGAAAGGGTCGGATTACTTGATTAATTAGGGCTTAGAACGTTACTAGCGCGTTCGTAAGTCTAAATAGCATGACAAGGTACTTATAGTAGCTATAGGGTATCCTAAAGGCCGTTTTCTACTCGTCGCCTTCTTTGATCTGTATATAGTTATAGGCCGATGGTAAGTCAAGATATATAAAATATTAGGCTCCTACTAACTAATCTCGGAGCCATAAGATTAGTAGTAATAGGTATCGGTTTTTCACGGTCTATTTGTTAAGTTACTAATAGTTAATATATAACTATAGCTTTCCGTCTTTCTTAGGCATAAATAGGATTAGGTAGCCTACTAGCGATATCGACAGGCAGATATATTCTCTTCGAAGGTTCTCCTCTAGATATTACTTAAGTTCTTTATTCTAAGTCTAGCTTATATAATAAATCTTAAAGAACTTTAGTTATACTCCTTCCTTAAGCTTAATCTTATAATCCTATAAGCTATATTCTAGTAGTCCTTCTAGATACTTTGGTTCAAATGCTAGGTATCCTTTATATTCTTTCGGTACTCCCTTAGTCTTGTCTTATCTCTCGGTTTTCTAATAGTATACAAACTTGGTTCCGTCTATAGCGATACTAGCGATTTCTCTTATCTTAACCTACTACTCCTATTATAGTGCTCCGCATTTGTCAATAGAGAGAATAGCTATTAGCGGTTTAGCTTATTCCTCCTATCGCGATATTAATGTCGTTATACTGCCTCTTCTAGAGTCTGTAATAGTCTATCTACTACTGTCTGTCTGTCACGGATAAGCATATAGACGGCCTGGCAGGCTATAGCTAGGACACGGGACATTCCGACAGCCAATCACTTGACAGACCAATTAGAAGATTATCACCACCAAGACTAAGGTCTTTACTAGTGATAATAACATATCACCGTTAACAACGCAGAATCACGGAGTAAAAGGAGAAATAGTACTAGTGATAACTATTAAAGAGGGACAGATAATTATATATATATAGCTAGCTAGTCACTCGTTAGGTAGACTCTAAGAGTTTACCAGTGGTAATAATCACAATCACAGTACTTATACCAAGCATTGCTAATTACTATAAGAGATAACTCTAAGTGTTGTTATAAACCCTTTAGCTTTACCAAATCCCTTAGACGACCTGCTTACTTATCCCGCTTAATCTACCTTTATCTAAACCCTTTTAGAAGAAGTCTAAGTTAGGTTCGTCACACGTTATTACTACTCCCTTTGTTCTATTATAGTTCAGAATGGAGGTAACTTTGACCTCGATATCGATATAGCTACTAACGTTACAGCCAAATAGCTGCTTGCTTAGCTTGGTTAACTCTAGTAGCAGATCTAGGAGTTAGACTAGAGAGATAAGGCTACTTAAGCCCGAATCAAGGAACTCGAGAACCGCGAAAAGTACTTGTAGAAGTTAGTTAACGAGGCTTATGCTAAAATCGAGGCACTCGAGGGCGCCAAAGCGAAGTATATCAAGATCGAACTACCTAGCAAATATAGAGGAACTAAGGAGGATCTTATAGAATTCTTGACAAACCTCCGATCCTACTTCTAGCTTAATAATGATAAGTTTCTAGATAATGAAGCTAAAGTTCTTTATATAGCTATAAGATTAGAGGGTAAGGTACTTAGATAGTTCGAGCCTACGTAGAATGACTATCTCATTAAGGAAGACGAAGACGACCGAGACGCGTTTATATAGGCAGTCTTCCGATCTTACGACCGTTTCGAAGAAGAGCTTCGGAAGGTTTTTAGCGATAAAGACGAGAAGATTTATACGTAAGAAAGACTTGCTAATCTCTAATAGACTAAGTCGGCAGCCTCCTATACTATATAGTTTAAATAGGACATGCTTAAGTCTTAGCTTAACGACAAGGCATTAATGTAATTATTTTATAATAGCTTAAAGAAAAAGGTTAAAGACAAGCTATATAAGTACGATTAGCCTAAGACCCTAGATAAATATATTATATAGGCTATTAGAATTAATAATCGACTTTATATATAAGAGTAGTAGAAACGAGGTCGAATGAATGGAACTATAGTTAAGGCTAATGATAAGAAAAAGCGAGTATACATTAGTACCTTGTATAGGATACACCCTAGAGCTATAGATATAGACGTAGCATAGAAGTAGGAATAGAAGAAGATGACTAAAGACAAGTTTAATGCTACTTACTATAACTACAGAAAGAAAGGGCACTATAAGCAAGAATATCGAAGCCTAAAGAAAGAATAAAAACTAGTCCCTAAAAAGGAAATTATAGCTATCGACGAAACTATTAAAGACATTATTAAAGTAGCGGCTACAAGCTATAAAGACAAGGATAGTGACACGGACAGTCTCGGACATGACGGCAACGGTGAAGACAAACAAGCACTATACTTCGAACTAGTCATTGTGGACCTAGAGACAGGTCTTGCCGAATAGGATATAGTAGGGGAGTATGTACTACTAATTTCGATTCTCCTAGCCTTAAGGTAGTGGGGTTTTATAATTATATAGAGGTAGGATAGATCGTAGATAACCGATACCTAAGGAATTAAAAGACCTAGACCTAATGTTCTATTCCTCTAGGAACGAATCGAATAATACTATAATGAAGTTTTCTAACTTAATATAGAACTATACAAATAGGATAGACGCTTAATTTGACTTGCCTACTAGAGCGATAAAATGAGGGACGAAATAAAGGAACTCCGACGTATTATAGAAACTATTAAAGGAGAATAGCCTATAGTATATAATAGGCCTAATAGCTATATTAAGTATCTTAACGGCTAGTAACTTAGTAATAACGTATAGAATCTAGAATACTAGTTTATACGCACGAACCATAGAAAAGACGAACGTATATAAGAAAGCTACTAGAAAAAATACTCCTATATTAGCACTAGAGTATCTACGGTCTACGTACAATAGGAAGGATTTAGGAAAGAATTCTAATACCTCCTAGGTAATGCTACGTAACTATACTCTCGACACAAGGCATATACACAAATGCCCTAGTTCTAGTATATGGCATATAAATGCCGATACCACTTCCGCGACAAATTCGAAAATAATCACTAGCTAACCTAATAAGGGAATAAGGATAGAAGCTTATACCCTATAGAGTAGGTCTATAATATAGGAAACAGAGCGGCCGAATTGCTCTAGAAGATCAAAGCCTGCGATCTAGAAGGCATTACAATAGTTCTAAGACAAGCCTGGCCAAGGTACTACGGAACTAGACGAGACATATAGGACTCGTGCTAGAGCAACGATTGCCTCTATCACACGGACGAAAAGAAATTGCGAATTCGGGAGCTTTAGATAAAGCTATAGTATATACAACGGAAAGTAGAACAGACCTAATAGTAGGAAGCCATAAGCACTTAATAGCTTACAGAAATAAGTATAATCGATAAAGCCGCTATTAGCCAAACAACCAAAGAGGTTAGTACTAACTATAACGAACCTAACTCAGACTTCTTCTAAAAGGGTCTAGACAGAGGTAGGTAAAGCGGGACAAGTAGGCAGGTCGTCTAAGGGATTCGGTAAAGCCAAAGGGTTTATAACAACACTTAGAGTTGTCTCTCACAGTAATTAGCAATGCTTAGTATAAGTACTGTAATTATAATTGTTACCACTAGTAAACTCCTAGAGTCCACTATAACAAGTGACTATCTACATGTATATATAATCCTAGTGATTATTCCTAATCACGGTAATCGTAAGTGATCGTATGGTAGTAATCACCCTAATCACTAGTGAGCGTAGTGATCACTATGCTTCCTATGCTATAATTAGTCCTTTCGTTCCTTCGACTTGATTAGCCCATTCGTGCTAGTGGCTTAGGCAGCATCTACATATATATTTCCATGACACGATACCCTCTCTCCAAGGCTTTCGACCTAAAAGCCCTCTTTAGGCCGTCTCAAATAGCGCTAACATCCCTTACATTCCTTGTATGTATTTTTCTCCTTAGCCTCTTATTGCCCTTTATATTGTCAGTTATACCATCTAACATATATAGATCCCTAGCATCTATTCGTTATAAGCGTTTAGCTTAGTTTATTTCCAATTACAGGTTCGTAGTGATAGTATATTCTTATTATACAGAGTATAACCGAGTATATAAGATGATTAAAAAATCTCGTCGCTACGAGGCTTGCGTACGTTAGGGTCGTGCTTACAATGGTTCTAGCGTTCCAGTTTCTTCTTATAAGTTCCTATTTCCTTACGAGAGCACATCTCTAATTGTAACGCAGTAGATCGTATCATACGCGAGCAACGTCGTTTGAAGGCTAAAGAGAAAGAGGCCGAAGCCTTATTATAAGAATATTAATGTAAAGCTTCTAAGGCGTTAGCCTGTCTAACTTAAGTCTGTGAACAACGAGAGTTCCTAGTAGAGAAGGGGGCAGATATAGTTATATAGGGTTTGTCGAATCTAGACGAATTAGAGGCAGTAGAATAGCAGGAATCGGGGGCCATTATATAGCTTAACGGTAGCGTCGACGTTATTAACTAGGGCGCTATTTTTAATTCTGTCCTAGATTTGCCTTTGGCCGATCCGGGTTCTGCCGATAGAACTATTCTAGTTTCTTAGGGCAGTTTAAATTCTTAACGGGTTCCTATAAGTTATCTTCTAGTCCGAAATTAAGCTATTTGACTAGGTATTATAGTTCCCTATTAATAATATATAAATCTAGAATTTCTTCGACGTCCTATTCTTCCTCTTCGTCCTCTGCTTCGATATACGTAGCAACCTTGGCATTCTTTGGTACTAGTTCGAGAAGTAAAATATGAAAAACATCTGTCTATAGTCGTATAGATGACGGTAACGATAGTCGGTAGTTAGATGTCGAAATTCGTTCTTTAATAACGAAGGGTCCGACCTTCTTAAAGTCTAACTTTGTATTTGGTCGTTTAGTTTATAAGTTTCGTACGATTAGGTAGACTTTATCTCCCCTTTCTAGGCAAGGTCCCTCGAGCCTATGTTTGTTATAGTAATTCTTCATTCTAGTCTTGACAAACTCGAGTTCCTTTTTAAGCTTCTTATATAGTATATATATCTGTTCTGCTTTAACTGCTGCTCTTGGCATTATGACCTCTAGTCCTTGCCTAAGGTCTGCTTTATATCCGTAGTTCACGAAGAACGGTATAACTTTGGTCGTTTCTATTAGTGTTATATTATAAGCGAGTTATACTATTAGCAATAGTATAACCTAGTCGTTTTGCTAGTAGTTGACGTAAGAGCGGAGGTACTGTTTAATAACTTGGTTTAGTTGCTCCGTTTGTCCGTTAGTCTGTAGGTAATATGCCGTTAATAGCTTGCTATTAACGCCTAATCGTTATATTAACGCTTATTAGAACTTCGACGCGAACTTCGTGTCTCTATCGGTGATCTATTCTTGCGGCCAAGCATATACTAATGTAACTTGCCGATAGATCACATCTACTAACTATTCTACTGTCTAGGACTCCTTATAGGGAAAGAAATATACCCATTTGGTTAGGTAATCTACTATAGTAAGAATACTATCATAGGTTACTCCTATAGCTATATCTTTAGATTCTAGTAGCTTTGTAATAAAGTCTATTATAACTAAGCTCTATAGTTTGTCAGCTATTAGCAGTGGTTAAAGTAGCCTATACAGCTTGTATCGTGCCGTTTTGCTTCGATTACAGATGTCGCAGTTCTATACGACTTCCTTAACTTGTGCCGTTAACTGTAGAAAGTTATAGTATTTCTTGACTTGTGCGATAGTTTTCGTAACTCCTTTATATCCTCCGAGTTTCGACTCGTAGAGTTCTCGAATCATCCGTAGCTATTAATCTTTGTCGTAGATATATGCTTTGCCTTAGTACTAGAGTTTCCTATCTTTTTCTTCCACTCCGTTAGGTACTACTAGTCTAGGTGCTGCTTAATACTATGCCTCGTTAATCCTTTCTTCTCGAAAGATTATATAGCATTCTAGGAACGAGTCGAATAGATTATCTTCTACGGGTATCTACGTTTCGTAATATAGCGTTCCGTCTGTTTGTTCCTTGAACAACGGTAGTGTTGTTTCCGTTTGTCCTTCTATATGATTCGTTCGTCGACTTAAGATATCTGCTTATACGTTCTCTTTGCCCTTCTTATAGCAGATCTCAAAGTTAAATTCCGTAAGGAATTCTACCTATTGTATTTGTCGTCCGTTAAGTTCCTTTGTCGTTGTAAAGTATCGTAGGTTCTTGTAATCTATATATACTTATACCGGTTCAATCGTACTACTAAGGTATAGTTGCTATTCCTTAAAAGCTTTAACAATCGTAAGTAGTTCCTTGTTATAGATCGGATAATTAAGACGTAGTCTATCGAGCTTCTTTAAAAAGAAGGCTACAGGATATAGCTTTCCTTGTTTGTCTCGTTATCCTAATTATCCTCCGATAGTATAGTCTAAAGCGTCTGTTTCCACCTCGAATGGCTTCTTAGGGTCTAGTAGTACTAATACTAGATCTTCGGTAATGGCGTCACGAATCTACGTAAATACTTACTTATGTTATTCTTCCTATTAGAATTTAGCATTCTTCTTAGTAAGTTCGTACAAAGGTCGTACGATCGCTCTAAAGTTCCTAATAAACATCTGGTAAAAGTTTGTAAATCCGATAAAACTTTATACTTCTATAACTAACGTCGGTTAGGGCCAATTCTTAATGGCTTTAACCTTTAAAGGTTCTATCTGGATTTGTCCTAGAGATATCTCGTATCCTAGAAACACCGTTTTCCTAATATAGAATTTGCTCTTTTCCTTGTTAACTAATAGCTTGTACACGTATAGCGCGTCTAGCACTACTTTTATATGCTTCCGGTGTTCGTCTATTATCTTAAAGAAGATAAGTATATTGTTAAGATAATATACTACAAATTTGTTAAGAAAGGGTCGGATAGCTTGATCAATTAGGGCTTAGAACGTTACTAACACGTTTATAAGTCTAAATGGCATGATAAGGTACTTATAGTGGCTATAGGGTGTCCTAAAGGCCGTTTTCCACTTGTTACCTTCTTTGATCTATATATAGTTATAGGCTAATAGTAAGTCAAGATACGTAAAATATTAGGCTCCTACTAACTAATCTCAGAGCTATAAGATTAGCAGTAACAGGTATCGGTTTTTCATAGTCTATTCGTTAAGTTACTAATAGTCAATATATAACTATAGCTTTCTATCTTTCTTAGGTACAAATAGGATTAGGTAGCCTGTTAGCGATATCGACAGGTAGATATATCCTCTTCAAAGGTTCTCCTCCAAATATCGCTTAAGTTCTTCGTTCTATATCTAGCTCGTATAGTAAATCTTAAAGAACTTCAGTCATACTCCTTCCTTAAGCTTAATCTCGTAATCCTATAGGCCGTATTCTAGTAGTCCTTCCAGATGTTTCGGTTCGAATGCTAGGTGTCCTTTGTATTCCTTTGGTACTTCCCTAGTCCTATCTCGTCTCTCGGTTTTCTAATAGTATACGAACTTGGTTCTATCTATAGCGATACTAGCGATTTCTCCTGTCTTAACCTACTACTCTAATTACAGTGCTCCGTATTCGTTAACAGAGAGAATAGCTATCGGCGGTTTAGCTCGTTCCTCCTGTCGTAATATTGATGTCGTTATACTACCTCTTCTAGAGTTTGTAGTAGTCTGCCTACCACTATCTGTCTCTTATAGTAGATCTATAGGATATGCCTTTCCTTAAGCATCGTCTGCTCATGATCCTTGTACGCTCCCTATCTTACTAGTCAAATATAACTCTATTTAGGGTTATAGGTAGCTACTATTCTTCTAGCTAATGTCCAGGTCGTAGTCTTCATACTATAGTAACCCTAATATTATATCTTTGTCGTTACCTATATCTATAATACTAAATACAACTACTATAGTCTTCCCTACTATAGTAATGTTAATCGGTTCGGTCTCCCTATATACCTATTATATCGGAAATAGCCCTTTGATTATACTATACTTCTACTTTATTCTCTAGGGTATCCGTAGCTAATTTACAAGTGTCGGCGAAATCAGGTTTATCTCTGCTCTACTATCTACTAGTACGAGCATTTCGTGCTATTTCTACTATACTATTATCTATAATTGCTTATCTTGCCGCCGTTATCTAAAGATTATAGCGATTTCCTATATTTCTGCTAGGAGGTCTCGATATAGTAGTCTCTTACGTTAGTCCCTCCTATACTACGCTACTACTTGCCGCTACACGGGCGTTAATGGTTTCTAGGCCCCTCGAAGGGCCCTGACCTGTTTCCTAGGTTAGTGCTAACCTCTTTAGTCATTCGGCTAATAGCAGCTTTATCGATCGTACTCATTTCTATAAGCTATTAAGTGCTTACAGCTTCCTACTATTAGGTCTGTTCTGCTTTTCGTCGTATATACTATAGCTTCGTCTAAAGCTCCCGAATTCGTAATTTCTTTTCGTCCGTGTAATAGAGGTAATCGTTACTCTAGTACGAGTCCTATATGTCTTGTCCGGTTCCGTAGTACCTAGGCTAGGCTCGTCTTAGAACTATTGTAATGCTTTCTAGATCGCGAGTTTCGATCTTCTAGAGTAATTCGGCTGCTCTATTTCCTATATTGTAGACCTATTCTATAAGGCATAAGCTTCCGTCCTCATTTCCTTGTCAAGTCGGCTAGTGATTGTTTTCAAATTTGTCGTAGAAGTAGTATTAGCATTTATATACTATATACTAGAACTAGGGCACTTATATATATACCTTGTATCAAGGGTATAGTTATATAGCATTACCTAGGAGGTATTAGAATTCTTTCCCAAATCCTTCCCATTATATATAGACCGTAAGTACTCTAGTACTAATATAGGAGTATTTCTTCTAGTAGCTTTCCTATATACGTTTGTCTTTTCTACGGTTTGCTTATATAAACTAGTATTCTAGGTTCTATATATCATTACTAAGTTATTAGCTATCAAGATACTTGGCGTAGCTTTCAGGCCTATCGTACGTCATAGGCTATTCTCCTTTAATGGTTTCTATAATACGTTAGAGTTCCCTTATTTCGTCCCTCATTCTATCGCTCTAGTAGGCAAGTCGAATCAAGCGCCTATCCCATTCGTATAGCTCCGTATTAAGCCGAAAAACTTCGTTACGGTACCATTCGATTTGTTCCTAAAGGAATAGAACATTAGGTCCAGGTCTTTCGATTCCTTAAGTATCGGTTGTCTACGATCTATCCTACCTCTATATAACTATAAAGCCCTACTGCCTCAAGGCTAGGAGAATTGAAACTGGTGGTACATATTCTCCTACCATGTCCTATTTAGCAAGTCCTATCTCTAGGTCTATAGTGACTAGTTCGGAGTACGGTACTTGTTCGTCTTTACCATTGTTGTCATGTCCGGGACTGTCCGTGTCACTGTCCTTGTCTTTGTAGCTCGTGGCCGCTACTTTGATAACGTCCTTAGTAGTTTTGTCGATAGTCGTAATTTCCCTTCTAGGGGTTAGTTTCTATTCTTTCTTCGGGCTCCGGCATTCTCGCTTATAGTGCCCTTTCTTTCTATAGTTATAGTAGGTAACATTAGACTTATCTTTAGTTGTCTTCTTCTGGTCCTGCTTCTATACTATGTCTATATTTATAGCTCTAGGGTATGTCCTATACGAGGTACTAACGTACGCTCGCTTTTTCTTATTGTTAGCCTTAACCGTAGTTCCATTTATTCGACCTCGTCTTTGCTACTCTTGTACATAGAGTCGATCGTCGATCTTAATAGCCTATATAATATATTTATCTAGAGTCTTAGGCTAATTATACTTATATAGCTTATCCTTAACCTTTTCCTTTAAGCTATTATAGAACAATTATATTAATACCTTATCGTTAAGCTAAGACTTAAGTATATCCTATCTAAATTATATAGTATAAGAGGCTATTAACTTAGTCTATTAGAGATTAGCGAGTCTTTCTTATATATAAATCTTCTTATCTTTATCACCAAAAACTTTCTAAAGCTCTTCTTCAAATCAGTTATAAGATTAGAAGACTGCCTATATAAACGCGTCTTAGTCGTCTTTGTCTTCCTTAGTAAGGTAGTCGTTCTATATAGGCTTAAACTATCTAAGTACCTTGCCCTCTAGTCTCATAGCTATATAAAGGACTTTAGCTTTATCGTCCGGAAACTTGTCGTTATTAAGCCAGAAGTAAGATTAAAGGTTTATTAGAAATCCTATAAGATCTTCCTTAGTTCCTCTATATTTGCCAGGTAGTTTAATCTTAATATAGCTCGCTTTAGTAGTCTCAAGCGTCTCGATTTTAGCATAGGCCTTGTTAACTAACTTCTATAAGTACTTTTCACGGTTCTCGAGTTCCTTAATTCAAGCTTAAGCAGCCTTATCTCTCTAGTCTAACTCCTAGATCTACTACTAGAGTTAACTAAGCTAAGTAAGCAGCTGTTCGGCCGTAACGTTAGTAGCTATGTCGATATCGAGGTCAAAGTCACCTCCGTTCTAAACTATAATAGAATAAAGGGAGTAGTAACAATATATAACGAACCTAACTCAGACTTCTTCTAAAAGGGTCTAGACGGAGGTAGGTAAAGTGGGACAAGTAGGCAGGTCGTCTAAGGGATTTGGTGAAGCCAAAGGGTTTATAACAACACTTAGAGTTATCTCTTATAGTAATTAGCAATGCTTGGTATAAGTATTGTAATTGTGATTATTACTACTAGTGAACTCCTAGAGTCTACTATAACGAGTGACTATCTACATGTATATATAATCCTAGTGATCATTCCTGATCATGGTGATCGTGAGTGATTGCATGGTGGTGATTACCCTGATCACTGGTAAGCGTAGTGATCACTATGCTTCCTATGCTATAATTAGTCCTTTCGTTCCTTTGACTTGATTAGCCCATTCGTGCTAGTGGCTCAGGCGGCATCTGTATGTATATTTCCGTAATACTAACCTAGGAAACAGGTCAGGGCCCTTTAAGGGGCCTAGAAGCTATTAACGCCTATATAGCGGCAGGTAGTAGCGTAGTATAAGAGGAACTAGCATAAGAGACTACTATATCGAGACCTCCTAATAGAAATATAGGAAATCGCCGTAATCTTTGGACGATAGCGGCAAGATAAGCGATTATAGATAATAGCATAGTAGAAACAGCACAAAATGCTTATACTAGTGGATAGTAGAGCAGAGATAAACCTGATTTTACTAACACTTGTAAATTAGCTACAGATACCCTAGAGAATAAAGCAGAAGCATAGTATAGTTAAAGGGCTATTTCTAATGTAATAGGTATATAAGGAGACTAAACCAATCGATATTACTATAGTAAGAAAGACTATAGTAGTTATATTTAGTATCGTAGATATAGGCAACAATAAAGATATAATATTAGGGTTACTATAGTATAAAGACTACGACCCAGACATTAGCTAGAAGAATAGTAGCTACCTACGACCCTAAATAGAGTCATATTTGACTAGCAAGATAGGGAGCGCGCAAGGATCGCGAGCGGACGATGCTCAGGGGAAGGCATATCCTATAGATCTACCGCAAGAGACAGATAGTGGCAGGCAGACCACTACGGACTCTAGAAGAGGCGGCATAACGACATCGATATCGCGATAGGAGGAACAAGCTAAACCGCCAATAGCTGTTCTCTCTATTAACGAATATAGAATACTATAATTAGAGTAGTAGGTTAAGATAGGAGAAATCGCTAGTATTGCTATAGATAGAACCAAGTTTGTATATTACTAGAAAATCGAAAGACGAGATAAGACTAGGGAAGTACTAAAGGAATACGAAGGATACCTAGCATTTGAACCGAAATATCTAGAAGGACTACTAGAATACGGCCTATAGGATTACGAGATTAAGCTTAAGGAAGGAGTATGACTGAAGTTCTTTAAGATTTACTATACGAGCTAGATATAGAATAAAGAACTTAAGCGATATTTAGAGGAAAACCTTTAAAGAGGATATATCTGCCTATCGATATCGCTAGTAGGCTACCTAATCCTATTTATGCCTAAGAAAGACGGAAAGCTACGGTTATATGTCGATTATTAGTAACTTAACGAATAGACTATGAAAAACCGATACCTATTACTATTAATCTCACGGCTCCGAGATCAGTTAGTAGGAGCCTAATATTTTACGTATCTTGACTTGCTATCGGCCTATAACTATATATAGATCAAAGAAGGCGACGAGTGGAAAACGGCCTTTAGGATACCCTATAGCTATTACGAGTACCTTGTTATGCCATTTAGACTTATAAACATGCTAGTAACGTTCTAAGCCTTGATTAATCAAGCTATCTAACCCTTTCTTGACAAATTTATAGTATATTATCTTGATGATATACTTATCTTCTCTAAGACGATAGACAAACACCGGAAGCATGTAAAAGTAGTGCTAGACGCGTTATACGTATATAAGCTATTAGTTAATAAGGAAAAAAGCGAATTCTATATTAGGAAGATAGTCTTTTTAGGATATAAAATATCCCTAGGACAAATCTAGATAGAACCTTTAAAGATTAAAGCTATTAAGAATTAGCTATAACCGACGTTAGTTACGGAAGTACAAAGCTTTATCAGATTTACAAACTTCTACCAGATGTTTATTAGGAACTTTAGAGTGATCATACGACCTTTATACAAACTTACTAAGAAGAATACTAAATTCTAATAGGAAAAGTAATATAAGTAAGCATTTATATAAATCCGTAACGCCATTACTAAAGATCTAGTACTAGTACTACTAGACCCTAAGAAGCTATTCGAGGTAGAAACGGACGCTTTAGACTACGCCATTAGAGGATAATTAGGATAACGAGACAGACAAGGAAAGCTATATTCTATAGCCTTCTTTTTAAAGAAGCTCGACGGACTACGTCTTAATTATCCGATCTACGACAAGGAACTACTTACGATTATCAAAGCTTTTAAGGAGTAGCAACTATACCTTAGTAGTACAATTGAACTAGTATAAGTGTATATAGATTATAAGAATTTGCAATACTTTATAACGATAAAAGAGCTTAATAGATAATAAATATAATAGGCAGAATTCCTCGTAGAATTTAACTTTAAGATCCGCTATAAGAAGGGCAAAGAGAACATACAAGCAGACATCTTAAGCTGACGAACAGATTATATAGAAGGACAAACGGGAATAACATTACCGTTGTTTAAGGAACGAATAGACAGAACGCTATATTACGAAACGTAGACACCTATAGAAGATAATCTACTTAACTCGTTCCTAGAATGTTATATAATCTTTCAAGAAGAAAGGATTAACAAGATATAATATTAAGTAGTACCTAGACCACTAGTACCTAACGAAGTAAAAGAAAGAGATAGGAAACTTTGGTACCGAGGCAAAGTATATATCTATGACTAGGATTAATAGCTACAGATGATTCGAGAACTCTACGAGTCGAAACTCGGAGGATATAAAGGAGTTACAAAGACTGTCGCACAAGTTAAGAAACATTATAACTTTCTATAGTTAACGGCACGAGTTAAGGAAGTCATATAGAACTATGACATTTGCAATCGAAGCAAAACGGCATAATATAAGCTGTATAGGCTACTTTAGCTACTACTAATAGCTAACAAACTATAGAGCTCGGTCACGATAGACTTTATTATAAAGCTACTAGAATCGAAGGATATAGCTATAGGAGTGATCTATAATAGTATTCTTATTATAGTAGATCGCCTAACTAAGTAGGTATATTTCTTTCCCTATAAGGAGTCCTAGATAGTAAAACAGTTAGCAGATGTAATCTATTAGCAAGTTACATTAGTATATACCTAGCTATAAGAATAGATTACTAATAGAGATACCAAGTTTACATCGAAGTTCTAGCAAGCGTTAATGCAATGATTAGGCGTTAATAGCAAGCTATTAATAGCATATCACCTACAGACCGACAGATAAACAGAGTAACTAAACTAAGTTATTAAGTAATACCTCCGCTCTTATATTAACTACTAGCAAGACGACTAGGTCATACTATTACTAACAGTATAACTCGCTTATAACACGATGCTAACGAAAACGACCAAAGTCATACCATTCTTCGCAAACTACGGATATAAAGCAGACCTTAGGCAAGGATTAGAGGTCATAGTGCCAAGAGCAGCAGTCAAAGTAAAACAAATATACGTACTATACGAGAAACTCAAAAAGGAACTTAAGTTTGTCAAGACTAGAATAAAGAACTACTACGATAAATATAGGCTCGAGGGACCTTGCCTAAAGAGGGGAGACAAAGTCTACCTAATTATACGAAACTTACAAACTAAACAACTAAGCACAAAGCTAGACTTTAAGAAGATCAGACCCTTCGTTATCAAAGAATAAATTTCGATATCTAACTACCGACTATCGTTACCATCATCTATATACCTACAGACAGATGTTTTTTATATTTCACTTCTCGAACTAGTACCAAAGAACGCTAAGGTTACTACATATATTAAAGCAGAGGATAAAGAGGAAGAATAGGACGTCGAAGAAATTCTAGATTTATATATTATTAACGGAGAACTATAGTACCTAGTTAAATAGCTTAATTTCGGACTAGAAGATAACTTATAGGAACTAGTTAAGAACTTAAACTGCCCTAAGAAACTAGAACAGTTCTACCAGCAGAACCTAGATCGACTAAAGGAAAACCCGGGATAGAACTAAAGACAATGCCCTAGTCGATAGCATTAGCGGTATTATTAATCTCTAATAAGGGTATAGTAAGCGCCTCTTGCCGCTCTTACCACTTAACTGCCTCTAACTTGTCTAAGGTCGACAGACTACGCGCCATTATATTAGCACCTTTCTCTACTAAAAACTCCTTCTACTGACAAAGATGCCGAAGCTATATAAGCTTTTCGGACAACTCGCGCTAAGCTTCTTCTAGACGGCGTTAGGATTTATCTAGCTCAAGCTCGGCACGACGTTTAGCATCTTTAATACGACGCTGCTCCTAGAGAATACGATCTACTAGAACAAACATTAGGAATTATACTTAAAAAAAAAAGGAGACAAGCTTATAGGAAGAAAGCGGGATGCCTAAGCTATTATAAGAACGACCTTAACAAATATAGGCCTCGTAACGCTTTATACACGCGATCATTTTACAGATAAGACCTTGTGACGTATACCAAGAGCAAGGCATAATGACAAAACCGTTCTTAGCGATGTTCTAAGCAAGGGAAGCATAGTAACGTGTAGAATACGACTTCCGTTTCTCTACTGGCATCTTATCAATATAGCGACTGTAACGTAGAAATAGGAAGAATATAGTACTTACAAGCGAAGGGTATTAGCACTATTTAAAACGGCCTAAGAGGGCTTTCAGGTCAAAAGCCTTAGAAGAAGGGCATCGTGTCACGGATAAGCATATAGACGGCCTAGTAGGCTATAGCCAGGACGTAGGACATTCTAATAGCTAATCACTTGACAGACCAATTAGAAGATTATCACCGCCAAGACTAAGGTCTTTACTAGTGATAATAACATGTCACCGTTAATAATACGGAATCACGGAGTAAAAGGAGCAATAGTACTAGTAATAACTATTGAAAAGGGACAGACAATTGTATATATATAGCTAGTTAGTTACTCGTTAGGTAGACTCTGAGAGTTCACTAGTAGTAACAATTATAATCACAGTACTTATACTAAGTATTGCTAATTACTGTGAGAGACAACTCTAAGTGTTGTTATAAACCCTTTAGCTTTACCGAATCCCTTAGACGACCTGCCTGCTTGTCCCGTTTAATCTACCTTCGTCTAAACCCTTTTAGAAGAAGTCTGAGTTAGGTTCGTCATACTGTCTCTTATAGTAGATCTATAAGATATGCCTTCTTCTAAGTATTGTCTACTTATAATCCTTGTACGCTCCCTATCTTGCTAGTCGAATATAACTCTATTTAGGGTTATAGGTAGCTACTATTCTTCTAACTAATGTCTAGGTCGTAATCTTTATACTATAGTAACCCTAATATTATATCTTTATCATTACCTATATCTATAATACTAAATACGACTATTATAGTCTTTCTTACTATAGTAATGTTAATCGGTTTAGTCTCCCTATATACCTATTATATTAGAAATGGCCCTTTGACTATGCTATACTTTCGCTTTATTCTCTAGAGTATCTATAGCTAATTTACAAGCGTCGGCAAAATCAGGTTTATCTCTGCTCTACTATCCATTAGTCCGAGCATTTCGTACTATTTCTATTATACTATTATCTATAGTCGCTTATCTTACTACTATTATCTAAAGATTACGGCGATTTCCTATATTTCTGCTAGGAAGTCTTAATATAGTAGTCTCTTATACTAGTTCCTCCTATATTACACTACCACTTGCCATTACGTAGGCATTAATGGTTTCTAGGCCCCTTAGAGGGCCCTGACCTATTTCCTAGGTTAGTACTAACCTCTTTAGTTGTTCGGCTAATAGTAGCTTTGTTAATCGTGCTTATTTCCGTAAGCCATTAAGTGTTTACGGCTTCCTACTATTAGGTCTATTCTACTTTCCGTTATATATACTATAGCTTCATCTAAAGCTCCCGAATTCGCGATTTCTTTTCGTCTATATAATAGAGGTAATCGTTACTCTAGTATAAGTCCTATATATTTTATCCTATTCCGCAGTACCTAGGCCAGGCTCGTCTTAGAACTATCGTAATGCCTTCTAGATCGCGGGCTTCGATCTTTTGAAGCAATTCGGCCGCTCTGTTTCCTATATTATAGACCTATTCCATAGGGCGTAAGCTTCTGTCCTTATTTCCTTGTTAGGTCGGCCAGTGATTATTTTCGAATTTGTCGCGGAAGTGGTATTGGCATTCGTATGCTATATACTAGAACTAGGGCACTTGCGTATATGCCTCGTGTTAGGGGTATAATCGTGTAACATTGCCTAGGAGGTATTAGAATTCTTTCCTAAATCCTTCCTATTATATGTAGACTATAGGTACCCTAATGCTAAGATAGAAATGTTTCTTCTAGTAGCTTTTCTATATATATTTGTCTTTTCTACGGTTCGTATATATAAACTAGTATTCTAGGTTCTATACGTTGCTACTAAGTTACTAGTCATTAAGGTACTCGATATAGCTATTAGGCCTATTATATACTATAAGTTATCTTCCTTTAATAGTTTCTATAATATGTTAGAGTTCCCTTATCTCGTCCTTTATCTTATTACTCTATTAGATAAGTTAAATCAAGCATCTATCCTATTTGTATAGTTCTATATTAAGCCAGAAAGCTTTATTATAGTACTATTTGATTCGTTCCTAAAGGAATGGAACATTAGGTCCGGGTCTTTCGATTCCTTAGGTATTGGTTGTCTACGATCTATCCTACCTCTATATAACCGTAAAACCCTACTACCTTAAGGCTAGGAGAATCGAAATTGGCGATACGTATTCTCCTACTATATCCTATTTAGTAAGACCTGTCTCTAGGTCTATAATGACTAGTTTAGAATATAGTGCTTGTTTGTCTTTACCATTACCATCGTGTCTAAGACTATCTATATTACTACCCCTGTCTTTGTAGCTTGTGGCTACTACTTTAATAATGTTCTTGGTGGTTTTGTTGATGGCTGTAATTTCCTTTCTAGGGACTGTCTTCTACTCTTTCTTCGGGCTTTGACATTCTTGCTTATAGTGCCCTTTCTTTCTATAGTTATGGTAGATAACATTAGACTTGTCTTTAGTTATCTTCTTCTAGTCCTGCTTCTATATTATATCTATATCCATAGCTCTAGGGTATATCTTATATAAGGTACTAACGTATACTCGCTTTTTCTTATCATTAGCCTTAACTATAATTCTATTTATTTAACCTTATTTTTATTACTCTTGTATATAGAGTTAATTATCGATTCTAATAGCCTATATAATATATTTATCTAGAGTCTTAGGCTAATTATACTTATATAGCTTGTCTTTAACTTTTTCCTTTAAGCTATTATAGAATAGTTATATTAATGCTTTATTATTAAGCTAAGACTTAAGTATATCCTATCTAAACTATATAGTATAGGAGGCTATTAACTTAGTCTATTAGAGATTAGTAAGTCTTTTTTATATATAAATCTTCTTATCTTTGTCGCTAAAAACCTTCTAAAGCTCTTCTTTAAAATGGTCGTAAGATTGAAAAACTGCTTATATAAACACGTCTTAGTTATCTTTATCTTCCTTAGTAAGATAGTTATTCTATATAGGCTTAAACTATCTAAGTACCTTGCCCTCTAGTCTTATAGCTATATAGAGGACTTTAGCTTTATCGTCTAGAAACTTGTCATTATTGAGCCGGAAGTAGGATCAGAGGTTTGTTAGGAATCCTATAAGATCTTCCTTAGTTCCTTTATATTTGCCAGGTGGTTCGATCTTAATATAGCTCGCTTTAGTACCCTTAAGTACCTTGATTTTAGCGTAGGCCTTATTAACTAGTTTCTATAAGTGCTTTTTGCTATTCTCGAGTTCTTTAATTTAAGCTTAAATAACCTTATCTCTCTAGTCTAACTCCTAGATTTGTTAATAGAGTTAACTAAGCTAGGTAAGCAGCTATTTGGCTATAACGTTAGTAGCTATATCGATAGCAAGGTCAAAGTCACCTCTATTCTAAACTATAATAGAACAAAGGGAGTAATAGCAATATATGACAAACCTAACTTAGACTTCTTCTAAAAGGGTTTAGATAAAGGTAGATTAAGCGGGACAAGTAAGCAGGTCGTCTAAGGGATTCGGTAAAGCTAAAGGGTTTATAATAACACTAGAGTTATCTCTCATAGTAATTAGCAATGCTTAGTATAAGTACTGTGATTATAAGGGTTGCTATTACTAGTAAACTCTTAGAGTCTATTGTAACGAGTGACTATCTATATATATATATAATCCTAGTGATCATTCCTAATTATGGTGATCGTGAGTGATTGTATGGTGGTGATTACCCTGATTACTGGTGAGTGTAGTGATCACTATGCTTCCTATGTTGTAATTGGTCCTTTCGTTCCTTTGACTTGATTAGCCTATTCGTGCTAGTGGCTTAGGCGGTATCTGTATATATATTTCCGTAACACTGCTCGTTCGGATCTATAATTACCCTCTTCCTCTTTAATAGCCGAACTACTTCTAACTATGCCTTTAGAGCTTCGTTTTCCTGATGTAGCTAAGCTAATTTGAAGTTCTTCTAGTTGAACGCTTTTTTAACCTTTCTAAATAGGAGCCTATATATAGAGAGGTACTAAGTCTTAGTAGCTAGGTTGGTTAGCTGATTACGTAAGTCTGACTTCCTCTATAGTATACTAAAAACTAGGTTAATGGCTCCTTTCGAAGGCTAGGAGTATTAAATAGGTTCTAGAGTCTATATAAAAGCTAGCTATTTGTTAGTATTAATTATATTATTAGAATTTTCTAATAGAAGTCTATTTATTAGCGGTTTAGCTATATTAACTAGCTATAACCTAGATACCCTCTATCCTACTTTGATATTCTAGGATATAATAGCCTCCTTCTAAGCCCTTATAATATATTTGATTATTAATTGCTTACTAATTACCAATAACTTGGTCTAGGAAGTTATATTATTAAAGAGCTTCCGGTAGGTATATTTTAGGGGGGAGAAGATTAATAAATCTAATAGTTAGAAGATATGGGAAGTATATAATGGTAAAAAGAGCAACTAGATATTATTCTTATAATATAACTATATAAAGTTATTAGTTATATAGCTATTATAGCTATCTAATATTAGAAGTCGTTACTAGGAACTATCCTCTAGCTAGGTAAAAGGAATAAAGACTTCTTAGAGCCATTTAACTATAATAGTTCGATTGGTCTAGCCTATCTCTATTACTATAAACTTCTAGTCCTTTAATTTACTCTTGTTAATAGGAAACTACTATTATTAAAGAGTCCTACCCCTGAAGATAACGACTAGGGGGATAGATATCCCTATTATAAAGATATACTTAAGGAATAAAGTCTAGGTACGTAAACTAGGAGTTTTCCGCTAAATTAAACGTATTTAAGTACTTCTAATTACTAAGCCGTTGGTTTCCTATCCTTCTATAATACTATATTTGTCTATATTCTAATAGTTAGCTAGTAGGATATCTTTAATAGCTAGGATATTTAGCTATAGCCACTAACTATATATGACTAAATTAGTGGTACCGTTAATACGGACTAAATCTATCTTATAGGCTTGCTAGGTTCGAAGGATAGGGTTTCTACAAAGGAACCAGGTCATCTAGCCTTTTCCGACTATCGTATAGCTAGCTCCTTATGCCTAGAGTATTCGGCTAGCGAACTCCCTGATTTGTGTATAGGTTGGTAGGACACCTAGGGCAACTTAGATCAATACCTATTAGGTAAGCTATTCTTCCTATACGTGACTAAGGGACTATTACGGTTCGGCTGTAATTGAACGCGACTAAGAGCCTTAGATATGACTATATAAAGTGGTAGGAGGGATGCCGAATTCGTGGCTGATACTTCGTAATAAGCCGCGACTAGAGTAGTATTTTGCGAGCGTATCTTGAATATCCTGTTCAGTATAAGCTATATTGAACTGTTGAAGGTATTTGCAAAGTTTGGGGTTGATTGAAAAAGAACTGACCAAGTTATAGTAAGTTGAAGTGGTTGGGTTGAAGTAGCGGTGTATGTGTGGCATCTGTACGAAAGGTAGGGTGTTCCGAATCCAGGGGGTCCGACTTACTTCGACTCAGCCCGGGCCGGAGAATCTCCGCACCTTTCTCTCCCGCCACAACTGGCCCACGGTGCTGTTTCTCCAGGAGCTCAAGATCCAGCAAGGAAACGACAAGGCTCTCGCCGCCCTGCTCGCATCCCTCAACAGCCCTCTCAATGGGGGCGACACGCTCTCCGACAGCCGTACCTACACCCTCGACGGCGTCCTGCCGCGCGACAAGTACAACGCGCGGGGTTTCCAAGGGAGGCTGTACGGCGTCGGCACCATCCTGCGGACCGACTTTGTGCGCCGCCATGTCGCCCGCGTCCGCGAGGTCGACTGGGATCTCGAGGGACGCGTGAGCATCGTCGAGCTGAAGCCGCCACCGCCCGAAGCGAGCACTACCACCACCACCACCACCGACAGCAACAACAACAACAACAACAACAACCACCTCGTGCCGGCGACAACCATACCGGAGGAAGGCCAGGAAGAGGACGAAAGACACCGAGCGGCCCACCAGAACAAGAAACAGGAGAAGCAGCCGCTGGCCGTAGTCAACGTTTACGCGGTGAACGGCACGGCGGCGCCCTACCGCTGCCCCAAGACCGGCGCCGTGGCAGGCACGCGGCACGACCGCAAGCTCGCCTTCCACGCGGCCCTGCGCGACGAGTGCCTGGCCCTCGAGCGGCGGGGGTTCCGCGTCGTCGTCGCGGGGGACTTCAACGTCGCGCGCGGGCCGCCCGACGGCCACCCGAGCCTGCGGATCTTCCCGCGCCAGCACTGCGCCAACCGCGCCGACTTCAACGCCAAATTCTTCGCCCCGGAGGAGAACCGCCGGGCCGGGGCGTACGTGGCCGCCGCCGCAGAGGAGCAGGAGGAGGGGGAGCAGGAGCAGGAGCCCTTCTTTGACGGGGTCGACGTCTTCCGGGCCCTGCACGGCTTGAAGCGGCGGTACACGTACTACCCTCGCACGCGCGCCTGGGGCAGCAGCTCCGATAGGGTCGACATGATCATCGTGTCGCGCCGGCTGTGGGACGAGGGGAGGGTCAGGGCGACCGGGATCCTGGACACGCCGCAGGAACGCGGGAGGAGCGATCATGTGCCGTTGTGGGTGGAGGTTGTCGTCTGAGATGGGGCCGTGTTGAGGATTCCGACTGGGCTTAATTATAATTACTCAATTTATCAGTTGTAGACGCTGATTGATGATGAGTTACATCCCGAGTAGTCCTGTGTCGCGGCCAGAGTGAGCTAGACCAGTGTATTAACGTTAATAATTAAAAGCTGGTTACATGCATATATATCAGAATAATGAGCACGGCATCAAGGTAGAACTTGCGTTGGTGAATCGTGAAATCAAGACGTAATTAATCATTCATATGGCTTGCGTGCCGAGAAGATACCTATAGTAAGATGAGCTCCCTAAAAGAACTCTCCGGGCGAGTCTAGTTGATGATCGTCCACCTGATCTTTAATTCGTTGCCTTCTAGGGATGTTGATAATAGTTCTGACCAGCGGAGCCATGATGAGCAGCAAAGGTGCCACAACCTGAAAGATGCCGCCCGTAAAGTACTTCATCCTATCGAATTGTCCCGGAGTGATCAGAGGCCAAACCCCTCAACCCCGAGCCAGCTCACCAGCTGGTCGCGCTTCGTCTCCGAGACTCCAAACCCGGCGGTTTGGCGGCCATCCTTGCCGTCTTTCTGGGCGTTCTCATCCTTTTTTGGTTCTGCGGTGGTGGAGGCCGTTGCTTCGTCGATAATGTTTGTCTCGGCGGGATTCCCGTCCATCTCCGGCTGACCACAACACGAACCGGCGTCCTCCACCTTGGTGGCGCTGTTCGTGTTCGTTTCCTGAGTCCCGTCATCCTCCTTTGGACCACTATCACCACCAACACCACCACCACCACTACTACTACCCTTTGCAAACATGCCGACGTCGGGCCAGTCGCCACGACAGCCCCGATTCATCCACTCGACCCACTTCCTCACTCCCTCATCTTTCTTGACCCACTCGTCCAGGTTGTCACGGATGTCCAGGATCTCGTCCACCACCTCGCGGGGCGCCAGCCAGCAGCGAGGAAGCCGGCTGCCCTCTTTGTCCGCCAGCGCCGAGGCGGCATCGGCTCTCCTGTTCTTCTTCCTCTTTTTGTTATTGTTGCCGTTGCTGTTGTTGCCGTTGCCGTTGCCTGCCTGCTCCCGGGCGTGTCGCTCGTCGCCCTTGATGCGGATCCAGCGGGTCGAGAGGACCTTGAACCAGCGGCCGTCGGCGCAGTTCTTGTAGACGAGGCCCTCGCCGCGCCGGAGCTCGGCCCGCGCCAGCAGCGTCTCGTGCCCGCGCGCGACCGAGTGGAGCGTGTGGTAGCCCGCCACGGGCACGTGGGGCAGCCCGTGCCGCCGGCAAAACGTCTCGACCTTGCGCGGGTGCATGCGCGTCGACGAGGGCGTGGTCGTCGTCGACGACGTGGTCGCCGCCCAGGAGGAGGGCGATATGTCGGTGATGGAGAAGACGAAGAGCTCGTGCTCGGGCCCGCCGGGCGTCTGCGGGTAGTTGTAGGGGTTGCCCTGGACCGTGGCGCCGACCAGCTCGGCCTGGACGGCGATGCTCCGGCCGAAAGAGGGCAGGATCCGGTGCAGGCCCGCGGCGATGGCCGTCGCCCAGTAGTGGGTGTGCGCCGAGGCCGAAGACGCTGCCGGTGCCTCCCTGGCTCCCGTCTCGCACGGCAGCAGGTGAGGGAGCAGATCCCGGGTGCGCGTGCACACCCCCAGACGGCCGTTCGGGTGGACTGCGTACTTGAGGAAGGTGTGCTCGTTGGAGGGATTCAGCGGGGGCAGCCGAGGCAGGTCGATGCCGGCGTCGTGCCGGACAAAGTAGACGGTCATGGAGGCGCCGTCCAGCTTGACGGACTCCTGGAAGATAAAGCGCTTGTACTTGGGCTTGATGAAGAGGTTCGGGCAGTTCTGGACCCGCTCCATGTCGGCCTTGATGATGAAGGACGGCGGCTTTGGGTTCGAGGTTGGAAACCCGTCGCTATATTTTGCAATTTGGGCGTCGTCGGACTGAGCCTTGGTCTTGCCGTTTGCGTGCCTATGAATGCGACCGTTGTCGTCCTCTGTCTCGAAACCGGTATGATAATATTCGGCGTCCGAATTGCGAGTGCCACAGGCCGGGCTCTCGATTACCGGACTGGCATGGCTCCCGGATTCAGGGAAGCTCTCCCATTTCCTCACTCCCAAGTCCCGCGAGAAATCGATCTCACGGATCATATCCGTGAACTCCTGCTCACTCATCTCCATGTTTCTCCAGTGCAGGTCGCCGACCTTGGCATCAATGTCGGGGAAATCCGAAAGGTGAAAAACGTGTCCCTGCGAGACGACCTCCTTGTCGCCCGCGCGAATCGCCCAGGTACCAACTCGGTACCCGACCTCTCTCTCGAAGGTGATGGGGTTTCCGACCTTTGCGAAGAGGTTTTCGGATCTAGAGCGAGCGGGGAGAAATGCGTCAGGTTCAAGGAACAAGACGTACTCTCCGGCCTCGAATCTCTTTTCTTCCCGTTCGTTGGCCAACACCTTCCAACCGTCGACAGCAAGGAGTTGATAGGTGTCTTTGATGGTGGTGACAGAGGCAACACGACGGACTGTTGCCAGTTTGCGTTGGTAGCTGGCAGTGGTCGATTCAACCCCCACAACGGAAGAGGTCTTCGACTTCCGTTCTGAGCTTGCTGTTGCCATGGGCGGTTCCCCCACTTCACCCCTGGTATTAGGTCGCTTTTCCATGCCCGCGACTTCCTTGGGGTCAGATGGAGAGGTCGCGGAGAGCCCGGCATTGGCGCTGAGGATGGCTGCCTCAAGCCAGCTGCGTATATCGGCGGTGTTGTCCTGGGCACTCCTGTCACGGGGACTCATGTTGCTGTGGTTGTGCATAGACACAACCTGATCTAGCATGATTGCAGATGAATGCAACTGATTTGTTGCGAAGCAAAGTATTATTTGATGCCTGGATGTGTAAGCAATGGTGCTTAAACAAGTGCGGGCTGAAGAAGTGGAAGCGAAGAAGAAGGAGGAGGAGGAGGAAAAGCAAAGTGCAGAATAGGAGTGATTCTCCAGCCTTGAAAGAAGGCAAGGAAAAAGGAATCTGAGTTGAGAATCTTGGTTAAGAAGTGCTAGGCAGGTGACCTGAAGGAAAGAGAATGGGGCTGGGAAAATATGGCACGTGTGCTCCAGCATTCAGCTCTTTTTTTTGATAACTGAGGGTATTTAATTGCTGCAGGCAATGAGAAGATAATTAGACTCTGAGAGAAGATGAAAAATCATCAATTGATTATTAGACAATGCCACAGACGGCAAGTAATTATGTGAGGAGAGGTAGAAAGAAAAACAGAAGGTCAAAGAACGGACTGACTCTCTGGGTGAGAGATTCCTAGCACCTGGGATAATAGTTGCTTGCCGAAGGACCATTCTTCTAGGTAAGGCCGCTCAGATGACCTGCCTGAGCTCAAAAGTATAGTAAGCACTCGGTTGCCACATAAACAGCTAAGTAAGACCCCCCGTTCTCGGTGCGCCGGTGGGCTGTACGGCTTCTGCCGCGCCTGTCCAATAAACAAGGAATTTGTTGAACCGTTGAAGACGTAGAAACACGCGGGCGAAATATGCACTTTGGTAAGCCGCATACCTTGCCTATATGTAGTGTCTCGTGAACGAGCTGCTGCTCCTGAAGAATGAGTGGGGGGCCAAGCAGAGGCGAGGGAGGTGCCCGTTCCATTCAATGCCGTGCGCAGGCTAATGATTCAATTTTTGACGGTATCTCCCAGCCGGAAGATTAAAAAGAGCTATGCTTTTTTTTTTTTCAGATTGATAGATCACAAGCTCGGAGCGGCAAGTGTGGGATGTTTCTGACCTCCAGCCTGGATTACTGGATTACTGGAGTGTGGGCTGCTTATGATAGAGGGAGGTATGAGATAAAATACAAAGACGCGACTCTCAACACGGGCTTAGTCCCATTAAATAGGTAGGCTAGAAGATCTTGAAGCCAATGCATGCACAACGTCAGAATCAAGTAATTATTTCCTGGTCAAAAGTTCTGTTCCGCTTCTGAGTCCTGCTACTTCGTAGTTCCTCCCGAAATGTGCATTATTATGCATTCATACACAACCAGTTTCCCTACAGAGAGTACGTACCTCTCTGTAGTTAATCCGTACACTAGTTGGCTTCATATGCATGGGGGTGCGCGGCTGGGCTGAGGCGGCGTGATTACGTAACTGGCTCGGCGCGCCCCCGGCGCATTGCTCCAGTCCTATGGAATCCACTAACCTCTTTCTCGCTTCGAGACCCACCTTGAGATGCGTCGCGTTTTGTCCATGTATCGAGCGAGGAAAGTGCTATCGCCAAAACGCAAGTCGCAACTCAATCACGCCCTAGCATTATCTGCCCACCCCCCAACGATTGGCATCTGAACCGCACGCCTTCCCGTTCGGACTCAAACATACTAGTTGTGACCATTTCCCAAATCTGTCGTCAATTGCGCCAACCGTATCGCCGTGCTCCATCCATTCTCTCTCTCTCTCTCTCTCTCTCTCTCTCTAACTCACTTTCTCACCGTCGTCTCGACTCGGCGCAAAAGAGCGACCGGTATGAAATAGCGCGATACCGCCGACGCAATTTCTCGATTCGACAATGGCGGTGCGCTCCGAGTCGCAGCAGGCGATATTCTCATCTTACGCGCCTCGATTGCGCACGTACAACAATGCCCTCCTTCAGCCCCTCATCCCCGGCGCCGCCCCTTCCAACCCCCTCGCTCGCACCACTAAGCGGGGTACGACCATCATAAACTACGCCGAGGACGGATACGACGATTACGACGACGATGAGGATGACAACCGCCGCCGCCCTACCGGCCTGCGCAGCCAGCGCCGCGACGACAGCGCGAACAAGGTCGACCCCAGCGAGAAGGTCGGCAAGGACACGTCCGAGCCGGTCGAGGTGCAGGGCATCTACCGCGACTGGATGGGCAAGATGCGGCCTAACAGGTCAGATGCCCAGAACTACGTCCAGGCCTGTCTTCCTCTCACCCTGATCCCCATCCGCATCGATCTCGACATCCCCGCCTTCACGCCCCAGCCCGCACTCCCCGCGCCGGGGCCGGTCGACCTCAACCACCCCTTCTACAAGCCCCAGGAACAGACGGTACCGTACCGTCTGCGCGATACTTTCCTGTGGAATCTCCACGAGACCTTGATCACCACCGACATGTTTGCCACCCAGCTCGTCCAGGACCTCGACCTGCCCAACCGCGCCTCGACCATCGCCGAGATCAGCAAACAAATACGGACCCAGCTCGAGGAATACGCTGGCGTCGCCCTCCATCCTCTGTTTCACACCCGCACGAACCGCGCGAACAATGCCCAAGAAGCGCCCAAGGCCCCGGCCCGGCCCGGCTCCTCCACACCCGCGCCCAACCAGGCCGCCAGCCGCGCCGACACGCCGATGGGCGGCAGCACCATCCCCCCAACCCCATCCCGACTCGCCGGGGGCACGTCGACTCCGGCCGTCGTCCATACTAGCCAGGGCGAGGTGACGGCGGCGGCAACTCCATTGCCTCAGGACAGCGCGACGGCGGCGGACAACGACCCCAGCCCGGACGACACGTACCGCTGCATTATCAATCTTAACATCAACCTCTCGTCGCAGGTGTACACGGACAAGTTCGAGTGGTCGCTCCTGCACCCGCCGGGCACGGCCGAGATCTTTGCCAAGCAGACGTGCGCCGACCTGGGGCTGCACGGCGAGTGGGTCCCCGCCATGACGCACGCCATCTACGAGGCGGTGCTCAAGCTGAAGAAGGAGGCGTGCGAGGCCGGCGGTCTGGTCGCCGGCTGGGCGGCGGCCGGCGGCGGCGCGGGCGAGTTCCCCAACGACGCGGCCGTGACGGCCGGAGGCGAGGGGGCCGGGTGGCGGTACGACCCGGAGCACCTGGCCGACGAGTGGGAGCCCAAGCTGGAGACGCTGAGCAAGGAGGAGATCGAGAAGCGCGAGGGCGACCGGGAGCGGCAGATCCGGCGGCTGCGGCGCGAGACGGCGCGCTTCAGCAGCAACACGGGCATGGCCGGCGGCGTGCCCATCGGCTTCGCCTTCTCGGGCCTCATCGAGCAGGAGGAGGAGCAGCGGATGGGCCGCGGCGAGCGCAACAAGAAGAAGAAGCGCTTCCGCAGCCTGTCGCCCGCCGCCTGGCGGTCCGGAACCCCCGGCGGCCGGGGCACCCCTGCCGGCGGCGCCTCGGGCGAGGGCTACGGCGGCGGCGGATCCCTGACCGAGGCCGAGAGGTTGAACTGGCGGTGCAGCCACTGTAGGGTGTGGGGTACCAGTGTCTGGGCGGTGAGGGACGGGCCATTTGGGCCGAGGGTACGTTCTAGAGTTCATTCCTGACCCTTCCCCCCCCCCCCCCCTTTTTTTTCCCTCTCTTCTCTGTTGTCTTTTTCTTCACTCTGTTCTTTACCGTATCTTCCTTTTCATATCTTCCGTCGGTCCTTCTTGCTGTTGAGACTAACCCTTGAACCACGCACAGTCCCTCTGCAACAATTGCGGGTTCTTGTACGAGCGCGACCGAAAGCTACCCCGCGGGACCAAACTGCTACACGCCGGAGACGCCCGGCCATTCTAGGTGGGTGGTCAGGGCTCCAAGCCAGATTCGGCCGCAGCCGCAGCCGCAGCCACAGCCGCTGAGGCGGCAGCAGCAGCAGCAGATCGGCTTGTAGCAACCCCCCGCAAGTCGCGCCGGTTGGCGCGCGAACCGTCGTTCGGGGCCAGGTAACGCTACGATGGACTATGTTGGTGGTGGCTAGAGGGTTCATACCAATTTTTTTTAATCGCTTAGGACTGGCGTCATGGAAGGAAGGAGGTAAGGAAAGGGAAGGATGGGATGGCTGTTGATAGGCGCTGTGGGCGTCGTGTCTCGAAGAGATACGTCCCAGGCATGTCTGGTGTTTGTATGCTATAAGTAAACAGGGAGTGGTGGTGTACTTTCTGTATGGGCGGTCCTGGTGTTGAGACTAGTTGTTGGTTAAGGTCGCCGCGAATCAATCCATGCAGTGGCGAGCCCCCTCATGTTTACGTCCGCTACGTTGTATCCCTGGACAAGAGCCGGGTTCTGTGGTGGCCATGGGCAAGAGTTGTGAGTGGCTCATGAGTGGAAGTGTGCCAGCGCCACCCTTTTTTCGCGTTGTTCCTGTCAGCGGGCCCCAAAAACTACCTTTTTCATTTCCCGGCTCAGCCAACACCTCTTTAATTACCCAAATAACGACAGTACGAAATGCCGGGAATCGGAGAGGCTCAAGTGCCCTCTCCTGGTTCACATATCGCTCCTCACTCTAGGCCAAAGATATATGAAGGGAAGGCTGGGTCTTGATTCCAGTCGGCAGACTCGGCCGTTTCGAGCGTAGGGTTCTGAAAGTATTGGTCGAGGAGGTTCTGTGAGAATCGATTTGAGCCCCAGTGTCAGAAGTTGCTGCACGGCATCGCTTGTTGCTTTCGAGAGAGCGACAAGTCTGGTTCAAGAGAGAAACGAAAGATGAGAGAGTAGTGTGTACTCACCCAGTCTGGCGCCGTAGCGTCGTCAATGATGTCTGACATGACATCGGCGCAGGGGAGTTCTGCTCCGAAGAGAGAAGGCGGAGACGAAGACGACATGTCGGCCGTCAACGGAGGCGCAGGAGCGGCGTGGTTTGGCGTCGTCGTTGTCGTCATGGCCGCCGTGGTCCCCGACAACAGCGCTTCCGCTTTCTTCTCCGACACCTTGCGGAGCATCAGGTCCAGCGCGAAGGTGGCGGTGTGCGCCTCGGAGGAAGAGAGCATGCCCATGCCGGCGCCAGCGTCTGCGCTGGTCGCCGCCTCCGCCCAGACCTGCCTCGACGTCGAGCGCGGCGGTGCGGTCGAGGGTCGGCCGCGCGGGCGAGCGGGTGTGAGCCACAATCTTTTTGAAGACGGCCATGACGCCAGCCTTGGCGATGGGTAGACGACGGGGGTGTCGACCGAGAGGGGTCGCGAGGGGGTCAGCGTCGCCGTGTCGGCGCCAAAGTCGGAATAGTCGAGGTTGCGCGGCGGCTGGGCGTCGCAGTGCTCGGAGGGTATCATGCTGGGGAACCCCATCTGGAAGGACACCAAGGCGCCCAGCTGGAAGAGGTTGATCCACACGCGACGCCGGATCTCGCCCTCAAAGGCAGTGATGTCGGCCGTCGCGCTCGGGTCGCGGTGGTAGCCCATGCGGATGGCCAGCGAGCATCAGGGAGCGAGGGTGCTCAGGAGGCAATACTTCATTCTGGAACTCGTACGGGTGAATGATGCCTAATTAATCATATCAGATCAGGTCGAATTCATAATCATCAGGTCAGCCAGAGTTCTCGGTAGGTCTGGTCGCGATGTAACCCACCCAAGACCATGAATCGAGAGTTGAAGTACTGAGACAGCAACCTGTCGCAGGCGGGCCGGGGCGGCAGGGACCCGAGTATCTCGTTGAGGCTCGTGGCACCCAACCCCATGCTCAACCCGGAGCTGGCGTCGGGATTTCCCGAGCCAGGTTCGCAAACAGTCCCGTCTCCATCACTCTTGGGGAGACCTTGCGGCGGCAGGAAGGCCCCTTCTGGCGAGAGCTGCTTCCGAACTTCGCGGATATCGAGGAGGATCGACAGCCAGTGACTTGGGTCGACGTAGTTGACTTGGCCATCGTGCGTCTGCCGCAGCCGGGCCGCTTCCAGCTCTAGCTCTTTCAAGCTTCTTCTTCTGCTCTGGCACTCCTGACTGCCGTCATTTGGACCGGTTCCGAGGGAGGTATCAGTGTGCTTTGGTTCCTCAGGTGGGAACCTGTGTCCGTCGGTCCGCTCCCGCTGCTGAATGATGAGGTCCTTGGTCGCCAATGAAGAGACGAGGGCCTCAAGTCTCCTCAGGCGTTCTGTGAGATTCTGTGCCTTGGGGATGCTGCTGCCGTTCTCGCCACGTCGGACATTGCCCGCGTAATGGCACGACGAGGGCCTGTTTCGTCGAACACAGCTGTTGCAAGGCGAAGCTCGATTGCACCTGGACCTGCCGAATGATCGCAACGGACGTAATTATTATATCCGTCTGGCCATGTCGGAGTGTTAGTGAAAGGACGCCGCAACGAAAACGGCGTATAAGTATGAGCCGCTCTGGCACCTCACTCCCATGGCCGGGTGCGACGAGCTCATTAATCGTCGCCCCTTTCTCTCTCTCTCTCTCTCTCTCTCTCTCTCATCCCCACCCCTCTTAGTCACTCACAGGCACTTCCTTTCAAATCAGCCAGTCTGTCCCCCCGTAACCATAATAGCCGCTTTCACAGCCCTTCATAGAGCAGGCACCATTGTGACATCCAAGCTCCTCGTCAAGCTGCCCCTCCCCCGCGCCCACCCGGGGCTGCCGAGCCAGACCATCATCGTGACGGGGTCGAACACCGGCCTGGGGTTCGAGACAAGCCGCCACCTGCTGCGCCTCGGCATGGGCACGCTCATCATGGCGGTACGGAACCTGGACAAAGGCGAGCGGGCCAAAGAGGAGTTGCTGGCCTCAACCGGGCGCTAATACTCGCTCAGCAAGCGGCTGGTGCTGTACGCCATGCGTGAGCTCGCCGCCCGGTGCGACGCCTCGGCCGCTTCGGCTTCGCGCGCCGGCGACGGCGGCCCCCGCCGCCTCGTCATCTTCGACACGCCCAAACCGAGCTACTGCGTCTCCGGCCTGGAGAGGGAGACCGGCAAGTCGCTGTCCGTCAGGACATCCCAGAAGCTTCTGGCGCGCACCACCGAGGAGGGCAGTCGTACCCTCTATTATCACGGCTTGTTGGTGACGAAAGCAACGGGCAGTATTTAAACAACCGCCACGTTCAAACGTGAGCTTCCTCTTATTCTTCTCCTTTTGATGCCTTTCTTTGGTTTCCCCCATTTTCTCGTTTTTATCTTTCCCTTCTCTTTTTCCCCTCCACGTTCTGTCTAATTATTAGGTTGGTTGTTTTGTTTTCGGTCAATGAAATAATTATCGGCTCCTTTGCTCGTTTGATCGCCAGCCAACGAAGTGCTGACACCTTTGCACAGCCCTGCGTGCCACGTTACAAACGATTGGGGACGGCGGATTCAGAAAAAGTTCTTTGACGATCTCTTGTCGACATTGGAAGAGATTCAACCGGGTATTTCGTCAAATATCTAGACCGGTTTGCTCCAGGTGTGTGACGGGGAAGATGCGAAAAGAAAGTCATTAGCTTAGGGCTTGGATGGTTGCCCGAATCAAACATTGTCTGCCTCATTCACATTTTCGACTCTAACTCTGGTCGTTATTCGCTGACTTTGTGCGAGACGGGTGAGCTGCCAGACACCTAAGGCACCAAGTAATTACCTCAGGCACATCGCCCTTCTTGCTCTGCGACACGGCGGGCCATTCTCAAGACCCTCTTGTTCTTGTGCCATGTAATTAATTATCATCTATCGTCGATACAAGCTTTCGCTTTGAAAGTTTGAAGGATTTCTTTTGCCTCGGACAGGAGCCAAAGCATTACCTTAATTATAGTCCAGCAGGAGGGATAGAAGCCTGATAGCACGCGAGCGAAATGATTATGCCCGGAAGAGTGCTTAATCCAACTAGAAGTTCAACTGACTTCTCGCCCTTGGAACGTCTTGTCAGTGGGTTGTGAACCTACTCAAAAGCGCGCCAATTCCAATAAAAAGAATAACAACCTCATCCCCTGGGGAGGTCAGTTAAATACTAGGCAGCAACTGCAGAAAATGAATATGCCATATGAGTTGACTATGGTGTCTCCAAGCTGACGATTACCAGAAAATTAAATTTGCCCTCCCTTATTCATGTTCAGATAAGGTCCTCCATCGGCCGAGAAGAACCTGAAGGAACTAATAAGAGTTATATCCAGCTTCAACAACGCCGAAGGAACCAATCCTTGCACACATCCGTTAAGGAAACATCAAGACAGCAGCTCACCCCAAGATGTTGGTTGTCTCACGTAGCCGGCGTGGCGCAATCGGTTAGCGCGTCAGACTTTTAATCTGAATGTTGCGAGTTCGAGTCTCGCCGTTGGCGAAGAGGAGTGTGGTTCTTTTTTTTTTCGCTTTTCTACACTCTGGAAGTCCTCTTCCAGTTCCCTCTTGAGTAACTTCTGCATCTCATTTCATTTCCCCGCTCTTTGGCTCACTTGCTCAACGTTATTTCTTCAGCTCAACCCCCTTTTGGTCCGCGCAAAATCATGAAAGCTGCTTCGTTAAGTCCTTGATAAATATCATGTACATCCCATCGTCAAACCTGTCAATTTCGTCAATCGCTGAAACACTGCTGTTTTGCCGAGTGAAGTTACCCGATGTGCATAGATAGATACCCAATCCATAATAATCCCAGTGCGTGTCCCTATCACGTCCGTAGACGAGACAGAAAAAAAAGCGAAGGGAAAAAAAGGAGAATGGAACCGTCATGATATAATACTCGCTTTCCAGCCCATAGGTAATTACCCAAACCCAGATCCTGCAGCAAAACGTGTGTCAGTACTCACTATATATCGCACCTTCGTCGTGATGGTGTATAGTCATACCGCAATATGGGTATAGAAAAGAACGATAACCCCCACCCGGCTGACCCATGCAAAAGAAAAGAAATAACAGGACGGAAGAGAGGTTGAGCCCCCTCGGCTACTACCTCCCATTTACGAATACTCCTCTATCACTCCGTCTGGGTCTTCCTCCCTCAGACCAAGCCGCTGGATCTCCTCGTCCGTCATGATGCACTTGACTCCGACTCTCTGGACGACGCCGTCTTGGAGCTGCACGCGGAGCCCGAGCTCGCGCATTACCACCCGACGCAGCTCCTTCTTGTCTGGGTCGTTGTCGACCTTCGCGCTGGCGATTTCCTTGAGGATGTCCCAGGGCATGCCGCCGCCCGCGCACTTGCTCAGCAGGATCTTGGCCGTCTGCAGCATGCTGATGCCGGTGTCGGGCAGGCGCGGCTGGTCCCACACGCGCCGGATGAGGGCCACGGCGGGCGGGTTCGGGCAGTCCACCCCGCCGGCGGGGTCGGCACCCTTCGCGAGGAGGAGCTTAAGGATGGTTGGGTTAGGGTTCTGGCTGGCCCGGTGGACGTAAGTAAACTTAGACCGGGGCGCGATGTCGGGCAGCGCGTAGCGCGACAGCATGTCCTGGACGATGTCGACTCGGTCGTCGCGGATGGCGAGGTCGAAGGCGGTGAGGTACCTGCGCTTGACGAAGCGCCACTCATCCTCGTCCTCGTCGCCGTAGAGCTCCTGGAGGAGCTCGTCCGGGGGCACGAGGAAGGGGTCGGCGACCTCCTTCATGAGCGCCATCGCGATGCCCAGGTAGTTCTCGCTCACGGCGATTGACAGCGGCGTCCGTAGTTCCCGGTCAAAAACGTTTACCTCGGCACCCCGCTCCAGGAGGGCCTTGACTACCTCGACGTCGCCCCAGTGGCACGCGAGATGGAGGTATGTCTGGTCGCCGTGGAATCTCGGCTCGCTGATGGACACGCCGCGGCTCATGACCGCCAGGCTCAGCTCTCTGTTCTGCTGCATGATGGTCTTGAGCAGCAGCATCTCGTTGGTGTAGACGGGCCGCCCAAAGTCCATCATGCAGTTGAATGTCTCGATCTGGTTCCACGGGTCGTTCTGCTCAATGATACGACACAAGTAGTCCTTAACGTCGGCGTCCGTCACCTCGTACACCCTGTCGGCAAACTCAAGAAGGAGCTTCAATGCCTTGTAGTTCCCGCACGAGGCGCAGCTCCTAAGGGCCTCCTTAAGCTTGCCCTCGGTGAGATTGTTCCTGTTGGCCACCTTCAGCATCGCCTCGAGGACGTCGTCCTCCGCCCACCGGATGTGCTTGATGGCAGTATCGAGCGGGCTGCAGTTCGGCTCCTCCTCAATGTCCATGCGGGCGCCGTGTCGGAGCATGATGGTCGCGATCTCGGGCACTTCACCACGGTGGTCCACTCGTAACGTGACGGCGTAGCACAGGGGCGTCCGCCCGTTGCGGTCCTGCGCGTTGATCTCGGCGCCGCACTGGATGAGGGTGGCAACGGCTCGGGGCTCGGCGAGCTCGCAGGCAAGCATGAGCGGCGTCGCGCCACGGTGAGTGCGCACGTCGAACTGGGCGTTCACGTCGGCGCCGGCTTCGACCAGGGCCCTGATCAGCGTCACACGGTTCCCCTCGAATTCGTCGTGCTTGACCGGCGCGTCGTCCATGTCGAAGAACTCGGCACGCTGCAGCATGCAGTAGTACAGCGGCCGGAAGTCTCGAAAGTTAGGTATGTGGCGGTGCGGATCCGGATTCGCGCCGATGCTGACGAGCCGGTGAGCCACGGCAAAGTTGCCTCTGAAGCACGCATTCAGGAGCGGGGTGTGGCCGTAGTCGTTATGAGCTTCCAAGTCTGCGCCCAGGGCAAGGAGTTTTGTGATGGTGTCCCGGATGTCGGCCGAGTCGCGGGGGCTCCAGATCTCGGCGACGTAGTGTAGCGCCGTGTTCCCCCAGGCGTCGCGCTGGTTGGCGTCGAGATTCATGTCGTTGAGCGCCAACAGCTTGATGACGGGGATGAGGCCGTTGGCGGCGGCCGAATGGAGGGCCGTGTGATTGTGCCCTTCGGACGCGTCCAGCTCGAGCGAGGCGCCGCGGTGGATGAGCAACTCGGCGATCAGCCGCTCCTGGCTGCACATGGCGGTGTGCAGGGCGCGCCAGCGAGGCCACTCGGAGAGCCGTCGCGAGGGATGCCTCCCAGACTTGAGCGACTGGCATTCGCAGACACGGTACGAGGGTGCGTCGATGTCCGCACCGTTGTCGAGGAGCCATTCGACAATGTCCCGATGGCCGTTCTTGGCCGCGAGGTGGAGCGGGGTGCAGTACGGCTGCAGGCTGGGGTCGGGGGGTTCCTCGAACAACTCGGCGCCCGCATCGTCAGCATCGCCGTCGCCGTCGTTCTCCGTGTCGCTGGTGGCATCAGCCTCACCAGCCTTGCGCGGCAGAGGCCCCGATTCGTTCAGGTCGGCGCCAGCGGCGAGCGCGTGCTTGAGGGTGCCCAACTGTCCGTTCTCGGCGCCCCAGAAGAGGCACGAGGCGTTGGCGAGATTGACATTGTTGCGATAGATGACGGGATTGATGATGGAGTGGAACCAGCGGTTTGTGCGCCCAAGAGCGAGGCGGTCCTGGAGGTCGAGCAGCTCGTCGATAAGCAGGACGATCTCGGCTGGTAGGCCCAGGATGGGCGCCGACAGCGCTTTCTTGGTTTTGCCCTTGCAGGCCTTGCCGTCGGGCTTTTTCGTCTTCGCCTTGGCTGCCGGCTTTTTGAGCGTTCCTGTCTTTCTCTGCGAAGAAGCCATCCGGGTCGGGAGAAGGCGAGGATAGGCGATGTCGCGCGTGTTCGGACAGAAAGATAGCGATGGTTGAAGTTAGGCCGGGATTATAGCTCAGAACCCGCTGGGGCACGGGCGGGAAGCCGCGGGGCGTTTTGTGGGGGCTGCGGAGGGCGACCCAGTTGGATCAACGTCTTCTCCACCGTGGGCGGCCGACGCCTGACATGCATGCTGCACCCAGCCTCGCCCGACTTGGAGACCTCCCGGAAGCCTGGAAACGCCTTGTTTCCTTGTCAGGCCGGGCTGCAAAGGGTCTTCCTTCTTCGCCTCTTCTTGCTCGCGCAATCGGCGAGCGGTAATCGCGTCAACCCTAATGGTCGCAAGGTGATCGACCCGAATTATTCGTTTCAGATTTTTTTGCCGCCTTTATGCTGCCGCCGTGATTTTGCATGACAAGGCCGCTTATTTAGGCCGCCCCAGCGCCCGTTTTTTCGTGCCCCGCGGGCTCGCCACAGGCCTGCTAACTTCTGTGCCGCTTTGCGCGAGAGCGTTGGATCAGACGAACCAAAGAGCCGTGGGCATTGGGCTAACCAACACAACCAGATATTGTACATATCATACCTACCACGATCCTCTCCTGCTGCTACGCAACTCCCTCTCATCTGCATGTTGGTGCCTCCATTTCTGCAATATACAGCTCTGCCAAAGAACTCATTTCGGAAGATTGCCGCTGTCATGTTAGGCGGCTGCAAGGCAGCAACAAGGCCATGTGTGACCGGTCACGACCCGATATCGCGAGATGTCCTGCTTTCTGCAAAGCATCTGTGTCACCGATAATGTACAGATGAATCGATGTATCGATGTGGGGCGCCGTGATGTGGTGGACGATGTTTAGGCATTGCAGGCAACTGGAAGCCAACGATTGGGCTCTGTGGAGGCCTACGACTGCAATCCAGCCAATGCTGCTCCTTACCGGCTGGAACTCGGGAACTGGGGGGCCCTTAGTTGCAGTTTAAGGCTCCTGATGTCGGATGGCCGACACTGGCCGCCGTTGACTCGACGCTTATTAGCGAAGGAAACCTCACAGAGATGCGAGGGTACTCTTGACGCACACACGTGGAGTACGGATTACAGATTGCATACGCTTGCTTAATCACTTCCCAACTCATACTGCGTTGGGGGTTGGCTGGCCGGCACCAATCCCAGGAAATTTCGGCATGACGGCATTTGAGATCTTGTTAGAGTGCAGGCATCCGTCCCCCTTTGCTTAGATTCGTAGATCTATGCCCTTGAACATCGTCGTCAACCATTCGAACTCGCCAAGTCTGTATCAACGGAACGCCAAGATACAACTAGAGTCGTTCGGAATGGCTGGGGACAATCGAAAGGCGGTCCACATGCATCTCCGTTCATGTGAAACTCCAGGACCGGCTCAGCTTTGTTGACGGCGATGCGGAACAAGCGTGGGGAGGTGTAAGACGATAGCAACCAGTGATTCCGGGGTCTGGCGTCAAAGGGGATGCTTGATAGAGAGCTTGCACGACACCGCCAGACAATCCAGCTGTCTCATCATGGCAAGAGTGGAATCGCCCGGAGGACGTCATGTTCGGTTAAGCCAGGGTCAGGGCAACGTCGAGGGCAAGTCGCATAGCGTCGCTGAGTCTCCCACTATCTGCGAGGATTCGCAAATCCTTTGCAGTGACATCCATGTCCCGAACGCTCCTCCACACACATTCCACAATGTGGTATCAATATGCGGAATGCATTCGCCCTGGAGGTGGTATGTGTGCAAGGCAGCGCAGAGCTGAGAACTGTGAGCTAACTTCGGAGTCAAGGGCCATTGGCTAGGCATCTCTAAATCTCTGTTGAGAACATGAAGTCAACCTTGGTGCTGTAGCTGAGACAAAGCCTCGTGTGAACAGTCTAAGCAGTTGCATGGATGAGCGTAGGCTCGCTCCCAGACTTCTTAACGGCGAGGACGTCGAGTTATGCAGCAGCTACTCCATGTGCTATCTGAAAGGACACTTGTGTTCGCGTGTTCCTGTCGTCCCCTGTTTACCACTTGGCCTCCTTACTCTCGAGGAAGGCCTTGAGGATGGCGACAATCTTGTCCAACGCCTCCAAGTACTGACGCAGCTCCTCCTTAACCTTCTCCTCGTCCGATCCGAGCTTGGAGTAAAAGTCGTTGCGGTAGGGGCACGCGCTCATGGCGGCGCTGAAGACTGGCTTCACGAGGAAGCTGTGGTGCGGCTTGAGAGTGACGCCGTATGCATCGCGGAAGGAATCGGCGAGTTCTTGGTCATGCTTGGCCAGGTTCTGGCTGAGGGCGATGCAGGTAAACTCGAGGCCTCTGTAAGGTAACCGGTGTGTCAGTAAGCATGCTTCCCGTCCGGCGGGGCAAGGGGACAGCATCGCACCTGACGAGCCAGAGCAAACCCTCAGTCGCAGTGTGGGACTTGGTCTTCAACTCGTTCCTCACAAGGTCCTGGATATTCTGAGACTCGAGGGGCGCCGCAAGCTGGCGTTTCCTGATTTTCTGCGCGGAAAGGACATTAGCTCGTCGATTGGGACAAGTGAACCAGCGTCAGGGACAACCCACCTCAACGTTACCCATCATGTCCTTCTTGACCGGCGAAAAGGCAACCGAGCCTAGGAGGTCTTGCATAACATTAGCAAACTAAACACTGCTTCTCTTGGTCAGGGAGGATTAGTACCAAACATGGTGGTCAGGGACTCGGCGGCGTCGAGGAACTCGGTGGTCGAGATCGCGTTGCCATTTTCGGCGTCGATCGGCACCTTGGTGAAGGAGGCCTTGAAGGTGTCGAGGATGGTACCTCCCTCAGGAATCTGGACGGCAGCCATGGTGTTTGATGGATAGCAACGCGATGTTGTCGAGAACAGCAGGTACGTGTTGTTTTGGGGTTGAAATAGGAGGCGGTCAGCTCATGGCACACTCCACTGCTTCCGTCCCGCCCAACGAAACCCTGAAACCCGCCAACAAACAAGCGCCCCGCCGCCAGTTACCCCGCCCCCGCAGCTCGAGTACCACCATGGCTCCAAATACATCTTGTAATTGGCGTGACGTGGGGGATATGGGAACTATGAGTTTGATCGTGTAAGTACGATAAATCGTCGCTTGGATTTCCGGGTATCAATATTGTGCCACGTTGACCGAGAGCAAGTCGGGCTGGTCGGAGAGAGCATGCGAAAGTGCGGAGCGCAAATGAGATTGGAACAGTTAGTCTGGACGACGAGCGGATCCACTTGTTCAGACATGGATATCCAGTCGTCAGCTCAACCCCATCACAGCAGTCCGTGGCGGTATGGCCCAAGCTCACCTGGTTACACAGTGAATGTGCGAATTAGTCCCGTCCCTCTGCACGTGCACTTGGCAGTATCCGTATCCTCCGCACTCTGTAGTAGTCTTCGGCACGAATCATTGCAACAATAGCCCCACAAAACTTCCTTTTTGAGCGCTTGACGGTCTGAATCCTCGAGCCAGGGAGATCATCAGGTTGCCGATATAACTCGATTGAGTCACTAGATTAAAAAAACACAGCCTTTTCTGATCCGGACTCAGATCTTGGAACAACAGCCCTAAGATACCGGCTGACAGGCTCTAGGATTCGGCACCTTTTTTTTTGTCACAAAATCAAAAACCAGTATCTAACCGGGATCCCTTCCGATCCCACAATGTCAGCTAAACTAATTACATAGTACTTCGAATAATCTCGGCCGCGTGACGTCATGCACACCAGCTTCCTTCCCCAAGCCTTTTCCAGCGAACCTGTGTGAATGAAATTGCTTGTTACCCTAGCAATTCAACGTTGGTCCTAAGAAAGAGCAGAATCTCGGATATCGTACCTTTCCATCGGCGCAGGAAGCCTTGGACAACCGCCACAAGGCACGCCAGACCACCGTTCAAGACCTCGACCGAGACATCTGCACGCTACTAGTCAACATCATAAAACGTAGCTCGCGTGGCTTCTGCAGATTCATTTTCCGCTGGCCTAAGCTACCCCATAACACAGGGACATCTCGATAATAGAAGACGGAAAAAAAACCACCGAGCGGACATTGCCATAATGGAAACTAAATCAGTGCCCGGAGCCGGAGAGAGCCATAGCAAACACCATGAGCTGGGGCACAAGCTTAAGCTCCCCTTTCGCGAGCTCAAGGACAAGCTCAGTCACAGCAAGCATCTTCATGACGCCAAAGTTCACCTGATTCAGCAGAAGTAGGCGTCACAGTTCTTGTGACCGGTCGGATGCTATGCTGACACCCTGCAAGGCACAAGATCGGCAAGTTCGCAAATCTGGTGGGACTACCAACTCACAGTCCAAGCACTTGTATCTCGTTTGCGCCGGGAGCACAGCCACGTCCTGACTAATGGAATCTGTTGCCAGTTCAACCCCGAGCATCGCCATGACGAGGAGCATGAGAAGGCCTGCGATGAGAAACGCACCAAAATCGGTGAATCACACCGCTTCCAGTCGTACTTCCCCGAGCGGGACGGAAACATGGTGAAGTGGTATGTGGACGGCAGGGATTACTTCTGGGCAGTATCGGTCGCGCTGGAACAGGCAGAAGAAACCATCTACATCGCCGATTGGTGGTTGTCGCCGGAGCTATTCCTCCGCCGTCCTCCCTATTTCAACCAGGAATGGCGTCTTGACCAGGTACTCAAACGACGAGCCGAGGCCGGCGTCAAGATCTACATCATCATATACCGCGAAGTCGAGGCCGCCCTCACCTGTAACTCTGAGCACACCAAGCATGCGCTCCAGGCACTGTGCCCCGAGGGCTCGCCCGGCTTTGGCAACATCAAGGTCATGCGGCACCCAGACCATAACGTCCTTGAGAACGCCGCCGACATGACCTTTTACTGGGCTCATCAGTGCGTCGCGCCTCCTGCAGTTTTGCTTTGGACTTGCTCAGTGTTCTGCGAGGCTGGCACCCATATGTTTGAAGAAGAGAGCGATGGCTGACCTCAATTTTCCTACCGTAGCGAAAAGTTCATTGTCATCGATTACGAAATGGCCTTCATTGGCGGTCTGGATCTCTGCTTCGGTCGCTGGGACAACCACCAGCATCCGCTGTCTGATATGCACCCCGAGGGCGTGACCAACGAGTTATGGCCGGGCCAGGACTTCAACAACAACCGGGTCATGGATTTTCAGAACGTCCAGGAGTGGAAGGAGAACCAGCTGAGCAAGGAGGATACGGGCCGCATGCCGTGGCATGATGTCGCCATGGGCGTGATTGGGCCGTGTGTCTATGACATCGCCGAGCACTTCGTGCTCCGTTGGAACCATGTCAAGAGAGACAAATACAAACGGAACGAACGGTTCGAGTGGCTTGAGCTGAGGGGCCGTCAGGGTGAAGACGAGGATCTCGTCGGAGTTCAGCGGCCACGCCACCCTGTCGGCGGATACCAGCTTCATCCGCTGACTCCGCTGGAGACGAAACGAATTAACTGCGGGAGCGTTCGCGCCCAGATCGTTCGGTCCAGCGCCGACTGGTCCAGCGGCATTCTCACCGATCATTCCATCCAAAATGCCTACAGCGAACTCATCCGCAGCGCAGAGCACTACGTGTACATCGAAAACCAGTTCTTCATCACCGCGACTGGCCACCAACAAGCCCCAATCAGGAACACGATTGGCAGGGCCATGGTGGATGCGGTGCTAAGAGCTGCAAAGGAAGGCCGCAAGTTTCGCATCATTGTTCTTATTCCTGCCGTGCCAGGGTTTGCCGGCGACCTGCGAGAGGACGCAGCCATAGGCACGCGAGTCATCATGGACTACCAGTACAAGTCGATATGCAGGGGCGAGCACAGTATTTTCGGCCAGATCAAAAAGGAGGGCGTCGACCCAACCAAGTACATCTTTTTCTTCAACCTTCGGAGCTACGACCGCCTCAACCGGACGTCGGCCGTCAAGAAACAAGAGGAAGCATCAGGGGTCAAATACCGCGACGTCCAACGTGCACATGCAGAGGAGGTCATGGGCGAGGGCATTCACGGCACCATCGACGCCGAAGGTGGCCGCGATTCACACATGGGCGAGAGGCGAGAGCAAGGCCCGCAACGGGGCACTGTCCACGGGGAACTGAGAGACAACCTCGAGGAGGAGCGCCGGCCGGACGATGTCGTCCGCAAGATGGACGCCAGGCGAAGGTTCGAAGGCGCCGCTGACGGGGAAAAGTCCAAAGTAAACCAGGTTGCCAGCGTTGCCCGCCACGCCATGGCCGGTCAAGGACCCGTCTCCGAAGTGCCTTGGGAGGGCGAGGAGGATGACGAGGTGAATCACTGGATCCAGGAGGAGCTGTACATCCATGCAAAGCTTCTCATCGTTGATGATCGCATCGTCGTCTGCGGGTCGAGCAACCTGAACGACCGCAGTCAGCTGGGATACCACGACAGCGAGCTCAGCATTGTCATGGAGGACACCCGCCGCTTCCAGTCGACCATGGACGGGCAGCCTTTCGAGGCTGGGTGGCATGCGGCCACGCTGCGGCGGTATCTTTGGCGGGAACATCTCGGGCTGCTCCCACCGCAAGAACTTGACGCCAGCAACGACCCCAACGCCCAGCCGCCGAGTGATGACTCGCCGAACGATGCCTGGGACCGGGACGACTCGTGGAAGTTTGTCGAGGACCCGCTGAGTGACGAGCTCTGGGACATGTGGACCGGGAGAGCGACGAAGAACACCGAGTTGTTCAGGCAGCTGTTTCATGCCGACCCAGATGACCATGGTGAGCCCCGCTCTTCTTCTTCTTCTTCTTCTTCTTCTTCCTCCGGCACCCACGAGGCACTGACGCTAGATAGTCAAAACTTTTGACGACTACAACGGCTTCTTGCCGCCCAAGGGCGTCAAGGCAGGCCACGTGTTTGATCGCATGTTTCCGGCGCACGAAGTGAGGCAGAAGCTGGATCAAGTTAAGGGGCATCTGGTTTGGATGCCATTGCAATTTCTCAGGGACGCCGAGATGGCGGAAAGGGGATTTCAGGTTAACCAGTGGACTGAGAGCGTCTACACCTAAGTGACAACGAGCCAGACGTCATGGGGATCGGCACTCGTTGATGAGGAGATTGCAGTTCACTTTTGTCGAAAAGCAAAAGCGACGCCGCAATTGCCCGCCAGCAATTGCACCTAAGTACGGAGTACTCCGTAGGTATTCTGACAACTTGGATCACGCGCCGTAACCAGCGCTCTCAAAAACACAAATATATTCAACGCAAGCAAGTCAAATCAACGCAAATCCAACGCATATACGACCAGCTGCTTAGTCAGAAAAACGCAATTCGAAGACTTCGAATTCGAGTTATTGCATTTTTGAGCGTTTTGGCGGCTGGTTGTAAGATTTGATGGATAGCTCAGGGGCGCTGGGCTCGGAAAGTCAGGGGTTCTGTACTGGGTTAGGGTTATATATGGGCACTTGAATACATTTGAGCAAGTGCAAGTCGACGCAAATATCGGTCATGTATACCCGGTGGTTAGTGCTGACTAATTTAGCTAAAGCAAAGCAAATATCGCTTCAAATTTGCGTTGTTTGCGTTGTTGAGAGCGCAGGCCCTAACCGCAACAATCCCTCTTCACATATACGTACGTATATACTCGGTACATAATTACGTGTGCAACTACCCTATGCTCTCCCTTATTAGCATCACCACGTACTTGTTCACATCGTGGATGTCTGTAATTACTTGTAATCCGTAGATCGCGGGTCCAGCGCAGGGCAGACGTGAAACCACTCACCGCATCCGCCTTCGGCCCTGCCGCTGATCGTTTACACGATTGGCATCACCAACAAATCAGATGTCTTATAGGGCAGCTCAGCTCATCTGGGAATCCCGAGTTTACGTAATTACGGCAAGTCTGTAAGCAGCCGTTCCGAGACAGAAACCGGTGAGACAACGTCCACCCAATCAAAAGACATGTCTTGTGATCGTGGAGCGACATGTCTCTTCACCTCACTACGTGGAGTGCAGTTAGGGCGGTTGTCGATACTCCCGGAGAAGGGGCGAGGACATGGAAAGGGATCTGCCAGCCGAAGCAGAGAATGGAGATAAAAAGGTCGGTCTGTAACCAGCGAGCCAGCACCGTGGTTGTGATAACCCGTCAGAGTTGTTCCCCGTTTCCCGTTCGTTTCTCGGCTGCTCGACTCTCCTTGCCAACAATCATCACCCTAGGCAGACAAGACAAGAAACGAAAAAAAAAAAAATAGTCTGAAGCAATTATACCACGATGAGCCCCTCCGCCGCCGTCCTCCCCCGCGCGCTCTTCACAAACTTCCTCCTCCTCCTCTCCCTCCTTCTCGCCTCCCCGACGTCCGCGTTGAGGAACTCATCCTGCGGCGTCGTCAACACGCCGCGCTACTGCCGGGGGACCGACTACAACGAGTCCCTCGCCAACACCTACCTCTGCGGCGACCGCCGCCTGGGGCCGACGCAGCTCCCCTCGGCCTGGGAAGACTTCACGGCGGCGCCCATCCTGGCGGCGATCGTGTTCGGGTACGACCGCCTCGGCGGGCTGTGTCCGGGCGACTTCCTGGCGCGGTGGACTCGCGACGACGACGGGAGGTATAAGTACCCGGAAGAGACCCAGGGGTTCCTGCCCAGCGGCGACGGGACCGGCCCGCTGATCTGGGGCAACGTCACGCTCCCCGTGGGCACGCTGATCGACCGGTTCGGAGGCGAGAGCGGGAACTATACGAGCCCCGCGGGCACGCCGTACGCGCTGAGGGCACTGCCGCCTTCCAACCTCGTCGAGACGACGACCGAGTAGGTGCTGCCCTTTTTGATTATTTTGTTCTTTTCTTCGTTTTGTTTTCTTGTTTTTTGTTTTAGCAGTTCTCGACTGTTGGATGGCGGTCATATAAGAGGGGAAAGATAGTAAGTTAACTGTCCTGCCGTGGTACATAGTTACCCCTACAACTACCACGTTTACAGCGTGGCCGAGCCGCTAACGGTGCTGGCCGGGCCTATCCAGCCCTGGTTCGGACAGCCGGGAACCGGGGTGCAGTACGAACTGTACTCGGCTGTCTCGGTTCTGATCAGAGAAGGGTCTCTGAGGAGGGAGGACCCGTCGGTGCTGCTTCCTTAGTGCCTTTGATCGATGTGCTCAAGTTGAGAGAATCTAGGCCACGTACCAGCCATCTCTGCCTCATTTTCTTTTGATTTTATTGTTAACTATTTTATTCTATGATGTTATGTTACTAGACCTTGCACTCAAATTGTTACAGCATTTGGCTGTCTATAGGTCAGAGCTAACTGACCTACCAACAGGGATAACGAGCCAGGGTCAACATGTATTTAGACAGCTTCTCTGAGTACCTCTAGCACTTAGAACAATCAACGCTTTTATCACCTACTTCTACAGACCGTAACAGTTAGTCTAGGAGTGCCGCCTACGGCGCGAATACCGCTATGGTGTTATACCTTTATAGCCTCTCTAAGCTATACTAATTATAGCCACCGAGCTGTAGCAAGTAGTGCCTATTACCGGTTCGAATCTACGATCTCGTTGCTAATCGTAAGCGTTCGAACGCCGTAGGAGACTATTTACCTAGATAAGTAACTATATCCCTCTGCTTAAGCAGATGCCTAAACGGTTAGATACGATGGTAATAGTAACTCTGTCAAGATCTAATAAACAAGCCTAAACTACAATAAGTGCATTAGACTTACCGCTTTGTCATTAGAAATGCCTACTGGTATTAGGTTTAAAGGCTTATTCTAATAGAACTTCGAATCCTCAAGCTAGTAGTATCTCTTAAAGAGGCTAACTAGTATTTAACTTATATATTATTATTATTAGTCCTATGCTATTATACTAATAAGTATATTAGAGCCTCTCTAGTTATATATAAAGGAAACTATACCTAATAGGCCGGATAAAAACCTCTATCCCCCCTTTAACGCCTGATCCCGAATACTAATACACTATAAAGAAAAGGAGAAATGGCTAGAATGGCCCTAAAGAGGCCTTCCTTCCCGGTCTAGCCTTCTTACAAGGCGGTATTCCGGGAGCCTCCCTAGATCTATTAGCTACCGTAGAACCCTCCTTACCAAACGATGGTTACAGGCCCCTATACCCCGTAAAACGAGGTCTAGGTCCCTTTGCGACTGTATTTCCTAGGATTCCTACGTTTGGCTTCTTAGTAGGTTCGGGTACTGTACGACTAGGTACTCTATAGTGTCCCTCCCCTAGCTATAGGTATAGTAAGGGGTACTAACCCCCGGGACTTGAACCCTAAAAAGGAAGTCATAGAGGCTAATAGCCCCTATACGGGCCTGTACTAGTAGGGAGCTCTAGGCCTTCGTTAGGCCTAGTGCCTTTATAGGCCTTCCCTTGTAAAAACTAGGCGCAGGGGGTCCTTATCTAACATATGCTATATCCTCCTACCGGCTTGGTCGGCCCTCTAATGGTTGCTCTAGCTAGCTAGCACGGCTAGTTCCGTAGCCTGTGGCCTTCTTTGTAGGGTCTGTAGGGGGGGTTAACCCCCTCTATAGCCCTCTTAAACCTACTACCGGACCGTTGACCTTGCTACTTCTAGGGCTATAGGCTTCGGCTCCTAGCCCCTTGCCCTAGCCCTTCTCTTCCGGAACCTCTGGCTTAGCCTATTATAGGCCTGTTAGATAAGGGCCCTCGTAGGGACCTAGGAGGCCCCTAGACCTGCCCCGGTCTATAAGAGCGGTTGGTCGAGTTTGGCTTCGAAGTTAGCTAGCCTCTTGTTAAGATAGAGGTCAAGGGGTGGTACCTAGGCTTCTGTTTCGAGGCACTAGATAGGGGTGGCCTTATAGGCCCTGGTAACTACTCGAAGGGCCCTATGTTAGGCCTTCGATAGTTCCCTAGCAGGGCCTTCTAGCTTGCCCCCTGGCTTAGTAGGCTTGTGAAAGTTTGAGGCCCTATAAGCTAGGGCGCTATAGATATACTTAATATAGACCTTATAGGCCTATAGGAGGCTAGGGCCCTAGGTCTTTATAGCAAGCCTGGTTAGGGCAAACTCCTAGGTTTCTAGCTTTTTAGCTACCTTTATATAATAGGGGCCTTACTATAGCCTCTAGTCTAGCCAGACCCTAAGGAATCTAGCCGACTTTAATAGGGCTATAGTAGTAGTACCCCCTCCGGGCTATAGGAGCTCTAGCGGTCATGACTACTGTTTTCGGCCCCTATTAAAGTAGATAAGCTCGCACTTTTCTAAGGTAAAAGCTATACCCTAGGTCTTTGCCTACTAGAGGTAGGCCTTCCAGGCCCTCTATAGCTAACCGTTATAGGCCTCCTTAGCCCTCCTAAAGGCTAGGAGATTAGTATCATTAGCGAAGTCTATCAAACTAACTGTAGGGCTAGCCTAGTAAATGGCCTGGTAAAGGGAGGCTATATAGAGGATAAATAGTATAGGAGAGAGGGGTAACCCTTATAGGACCCTAGCCCTTATTACTATATCCTCCGTTTCCTGGTTATCGAAGTAAAGGATAGCTACCCTATCCTATAGCCACTCCCTAACCTAGACTACTAACCACCTTGGGAAGCCCTGGCTCTATAAAGTGGCTAGTAGCCAGGTATGGTTAATGGTATCGAAAGCCCCTAAGATATCAAGCTATAGGAGGGAGGCAGCCGCCTTGTACCTCTAGGCCTCCTAGACCTGAGCCGTAATAAGCCAGATGGCTAGTTCTATAGACCTATATTCCCGGTTACCTATCTATTCGGCCGGTAGAAGCCTATAGGCCTCTGTAACGGCCATTACCTTCCTAGCGACTATAGCCTCTAGCACCTTGCCTACTATTAGTAGGAGCGCTATAGGCCTATAGCTACCTAGGGTAAAGTAGGCCTATAGGGGTTTGCTAGGCTTACAAAGGACCACTGTCTTAGCCCTTTTAAACCAGGCTAGGAAATAGCCGAGCCGTAGGCTTTCTAAGGCTAGTATAGCTAGTATCCGGTAGAGTGGCTACCTATAGGCCTTTAATAGACCTATAGGGAGGAGGTCCTCCCTTAGGGCTTTCTATAGGGCCGCCCTAGCTAGTACTATCTTAACTTTGCCTACTGTAACCTCTTGGCTTATTTCGAACTTCGGCTCCTAGTAGTCATTTAGATCCAGGTCGTTAATATCTAACAGGTCTGCTTCTAGGTTCGGAAAGAACCTATCGGCCAATACTCTAGCCTTCTATTAGTAGGTTATAAGCCCTCCTTCGAAGGCCGGGAGCTTTAGAAGGTCGACCGGTAGGTAGCTTTATAGCCTTACCTACCGCTCTAGTCTCTATAATAGGTCTAGCCGGTTGGTTGCCTCCTATAATATAGCCTTCTAGCTCTTAGTCTTTATAGCTATAATAGTCTTAGCCTAGTCCTATAGGGCCTGCCGAAGTGCTTCCTATATATAGGGGTTTAGGGTGCCCCTATAGGCCCTCTCTATCTCCTTAGCCCTCTTCCGGGCCTCTCGAACCTCCTTTGTCTACTACCAAGCTCGTTTGCTACCTATACTAGCCTTCTTTGCCAGGGCCGAGACCGTAGCTACCTCTTCAAAGGCCTTTATAAGCCTATTAAAGGCCTGTAAAAGCTCCTCTAGGCCCTAGAAGATAGGCCCGGCCTAGGCCGATACCTATCTACTAAGCCGGAGTAGGAGGTAGGCCGCCTCGGCCTGTACGACCTCCTTGTCTAGGCTCTTCTAGTCCTACCCTTTACTAGCTGGTACGGGCCCGTTAGGCTCCTAGAGGGAGACATTTAGGGCCTATAGGTAGTAATCGGATTTCCTACGTTCTACGATATCCCTATAGGTTGCTTCTAGCCCGGCCAAGACCTAGAATAGGTCTATCGTAGAAGGCCGGCCGTACTAGTCCCCTTAGGGGGCCCTAGTAACCTAGCCGTAGGGTGTATATAGGTCGAGGTCCTATTAGTCCGTAAGGCTAAGGAGGTCTCTAGCCCCCGGGCTAAGCCTATTAAATAGGTCCTAGACCAGGTGGTAGAGGTTAAAGTCACCTGTAAGAACTAGGGGGTAGGTTGGCCAAGGTAGGGCTAGCAGGTCCTATAAGAGGGCCTGCTCTCCCTTGTTATTATAGACTGACTAGAGCTTAAACCCCTTCTCTCCTAGGGCCGGAAAGGTTACCTTATACCAGTTCTCCTTTGCCGAATAGTCCTACTAGCTAACCGGGAAGCGCTTAGCCACTAGAATAGCTGCCTTGCCCTTAGGCTTATAAACTAGGTAGTATTTCGAAGCCTAGGGGTAGTATGTTAACCCTGTAAACCGGTTAATCTATAGTTCCTAGATAGCTAGTAGGTTGTATTTGGCCTCTTCTAGTAAGACCTCGAAGGCCTATTTATTGCCTTAGGTATTCTACTAAAGGATCTTAATTTGCATTTGAGGTAGCTAAGGCAGAGGACGAAGGCACGGTGGTAGTAGTAGGCTCTATAGCCATTACCCCCTTGGCCGGCTGTAAGAGGGAGGGGGTTCCGGGCTATAGAAAGGAGATATAGGTCTGTCGGGCATCGAACAAGGTACTCCTAGCCGCCTGTTAGGCTAGGGTAGGCCTCCTATAGGGGCGTTTAGCCCTGGTTTAGTAGTAGTCGTCATCCTCTAGCTGGCTGTTAAACTTAAAGGCTACCTTCTAGTGTGGTTACTCTAGTGGTTAGAAGGTCCGGGGTCTATATTGATAGGCCTCCTTAGCTTTCTCCTAGGCTTTGACTTTCTTTAGATAGCCCCTATACTAGGCTATATAGGGGCCCCTATAGGCCATATACCTATAAGGGAGTTAGTTAGAGTAGGTAGGGCACTAGGCCTCTCTAGTCTTCCCCCCCTCCCTATAGGCCTTTACGCTATAACGGCTATAACGGGCCGGCCGCTAGTAGTACCACTAGATATAGCCAAAGCTCTAATACCTATAGCATTGCCTTGGCTCTAGAGTATCCTAGTAGGGCTTGTAGTCTAGTACCTAGGTATCTTAGACTACGCCTTTATTATAGGCCTTCTAGGCCTCCTCAAGGTCCTATAAGCCTAGGAGTACTGTGGCCTACTTCCTCTATAGGCTCTTTAGCAGCCGGAACTTGACCGTTTCGATTAAGTGTAGGCCTATAGCCCCCTTAAAGTCTTGTTTGCTAACTCCCTTTAGCTCTTCCTTCTAGACTCCCTTAGCTAGGACTATATAGGCCCTACCGACCTCCCTAGCCTCCTCTCCAAAGGCTATAGCTACCTATCGCTCATTAGCTAAATACCAATCCTTAATGGCCTTATCCTTAAAGACTACTACTATATCTCTACTTAGGAGCTTCCTAGCCACGACAGCTCCCTAGCGGCTAGAAGCCCTGTTAACTGCTTAGACTATTTCGGCCAGGGTTCGGGCTTTAAGGTCCTTCTATAGGCTCGCGTTCCGTATTGTAACCTCCCGCGAGGCCTGTAACGGTACTGCCTTAGCCGACGGTAGGCCTCCTTAGGGGCCTATTACCCCCTGTTACGGCCCTACGGCTACCTGTACCTAGGTGGGGCAGGGAGTAGCCTTAAGGGCTTCTTTAAGCCCCTTTTTGACTTCTTCGGCCATAAGTTCCTATAGGTTCGGAACCGGGCCTATAATAGTGGTTATAAGGCTCTATAAGAGCCTGTTAGCAAGGTCCTATACCTTACCCTATTTAGGGCTTAGTACAAGGTTGACTAGTTACGTAATAAGACCCTTTAGCTCCTTAATATCCGGGGTAGGGTAGGCCTATAGTAGGCCCCCCTTTGATTGGTTCGAAGCTATAGGCCTCCCTACTTAGTAGCTTAGCGTTAGGCCTTAAATTGACGTTATGTTCAGGGGCGCTAGGTAGTCTGTACGGTGAAAATTTTGACGGGCGTGCGAGGTGCGGTCGGATTACGGCCGGGTCCGGTTCTTACGCCTGCGATGCCTGTTGCACACCCGCAACGGCTCGCGCGTAGTTGAAAGTGGTGCCGTTAGATAGCGTTTTTCGAGAGCTTTCCAGCGATAGTAGTTTCGTATGTTTTGGTAGGGTATTCGCAAAGATGCAAGAGAAGGGGTTTTTTTATTCCTAGTAACTTTTTAACTTATATATAGGACTTTAACGATTACCTAATTAATAAAGATTACCTAGAGTTATAGAATCTTAATAAGTATATACCAAAGAGACTTATAAACTATTTTATTAAGTGCCTTCTCTAGCTTTTAGATTAGGTGTTTATTGTATTATTATTATTATTAGAAGTAAGAACTATATTAGAAATATAAGTTTAGGAGGAATCCTAACTTAGGGGACCTTTAGAGACCTTAAAAATGCTAAGTCTTAATAGCCTAGCTTAATGATTTACTATACTACTAGAGACGGCCTTATAAAGGATAACTTTACCTATTAGCCTATTAGAGCTATTAGAGATATTAAGGCCTAAGTTAAATCTAGTAAGTCTAAATTAATAGGGTAATTAGGTATTAAGTAGATCTATTAGAATTACCTGAATTATAATTATAACTAATATATTAAAGGAACTTCTAGAAAGGGAAAAACCTTAATAGGGGTCTTCTTAAACCCTTTAGCTAACGGCCTATCTAATAAAAGGATTACTAATAATAATACTAATATTAGTAGGGAATATCTTAACTAGAGGGTATACTCCCTTCTTACTATTAGATTTGACTAAGGTGTTATAAGCCAACTATATACCGCGACCCGGTGGGGTGCAGCAGGCCAAATGAGCCACTAATCAAGAAGGGCACGAAGCGAGGCTGACACAGATCGCTAGGGAGCGCAGGCTACCACAAGCGAACAATTGCCAAAAGGGGAAAGATAACAGAGGATAGCTAGCTACTAAAGGCAATCCAAGGACAGGATCAAAGAAGGCTATAAGCGATTAGGAAGAGTATATATATATATAAATAGTTACTCGTTATAGTAGACTCTAGGAGTTTACTAGTAGTAATAATTACAATCACAGTACTTATACTAAGCATTGCTAATTACTATAAGAGATAACTCTAAGTATTATTATAAACCCTTTAGCTTCACCAAATCCCTTAGACGACCTGCCTACTTGTCCCGCTCAACCTACCTCTGTCTAGACCCTTTTAGAAGTAATCTGAGTTAGGTTCGTCATACGTTATTACTACTCCCTTTGTTCTGTCATGGTTTAGAATGGAGGTGACTTCGACCTCGATATCGACATAGCTACTGACGTCACGGCTAAACAGCTGCTTACTTAGCTTAGTCAACTCTAGTAGCAGATCTAGGAGTTGGACTAGAGAGATAAGGCTGCTTAAGCTCGAATCAAGGAACTCGAGAATCGCGAAAAGTACTTGTAGAAGTTAGTTAACAAGGCCTACACCAAAATCGAAGCGCTCGAGACCGCCAAGGCGAGCCGTATCAAGATCGAACTACCTAGCAAATATAGAGGAACTAAGGAGGATCTTACAGGATTCCTAACAAACCTCTGATCCTACTTCTGGCTTAATAATGACAAGTTTCTAGACGATAAAGCCAAAGTCCTCTACGTAGCTACAAGACTAGAGGGCAAGGTACTTAGATAGTTCGAGCCTATATAGAATAATTATCTTACTAAGGAAGATAAAGACGACTAAGACATATTTACGTAGGTAGTCTTTTGATCTTATGACTATTTTGAAGAAGAGCTTTAAAAGGTTTTTAGCGATAAAGATAAGAAGATTTATATGTAAGAAAGACTTGCTAATCTCCGACAGACTAAGTTAGTAGCCTCCTATACTATATAGTTTAGATAGGACATACTCAAGTCTTAGCTTAACGATAAGGCATTAATATAACTATTTTATAATAGCTTAAAGGAAAAGGTCAAAGACAAGCTATATAAGTATAATTAGCCTAAGACTCTAGATAAATATATTATATAGGCTATTAGGATCGATAATCGACTCTATATATAAGAGTAGTAGAAACAAGGTCAAATAAATAAAACTATAGTTAAGGCTAATAATAAGAAAAAGCAAGCATATATTAGTACCTTATATAGGATATACCCTAGAGCTATAGATATAGATATAGCATAGAAGCAAGACTAGAAGAAGATAACCAAAGACAAGTCTAATGTTACCTACTATAACTATAGAAAGAAAGGGCACTATAAGTAAGAATGCCAAAGCCTAAAGAAAGAATAGAAACTAGCTCCTAGAAAGGAAATTACGGCTATTGACGAAACTATTAAAGACGTTATCGAAGTAGCGGCTATAAGCTATAAAGATAAGGATAGTAACACGGATAGTCTCGGACACGACGGCAACGGTAAAGACGAACAAGCACCGTACTCCGAACTAGTCACTATAGACCTAGAGACAAGTCTTGCTGAATAGGATATGGTAGGAGAATATGTACCGCTAGCTTCGATTCTCCTAGTCTTAAGGTAGTGGGGTTTTATAGTTATATAGAGTTAAGATAGATTGTAGATAACCGATACCTAAGGAATTAAAAGACCTAGACCTAATACTCTATTCCTCTAGGAATAAATCGAATAGTACTATAATAAAGTTTTCTAACTTAACACGGAACTATATAAACGGGATAGGCACTTAACTCGACTTGCCTAGTAGAGTAATAAGATAAAGGACGAAATAAGGGAACTTTAATATATTATAGAAGCTATTAAAGGAGAATAGCCTATGATATATAATAGGCCCGATAGCTACACTAAGTACCTTGACAATTAGTAACTTAGCAACGATATATAGAACCTAGAATACTAGTTCATACGCGCGAACCGTGGAAAAGACGAGTATATGTGGGAAAGCTACTAGAAGAAATACTCTTATATTAGCACTAGAGTACCTATAGTCTATATATAATGGGAAGGATTTGGGAAAGAATTCTAATACCTCCTAGGCAATGCCGCATGACTATACCTTCGATACGAGGTATATACATAAGTGCCCTAGTTCTAATGTATAGCATACAAATGCCGATATCACTTCTACAACAAATTCGAAAACAATCACTAGCCAACCTAATAGGAAAACAGGGACAGAGGCTTATACCCTATAGAATGGGTTTACGATATAGGAAACAGAGCGGCCGAATTGCTTTAGAAGATCGAAGCCCGCGATCTAGAAAGCATTACAATAGTTCCAAGACAAGCCTAGCCTAGGTACTACGGAACCAGACGAGACATATAGGACTCATGCTAGAGCAACGATTGCCTCTATCACGTGGAAGAAAAGAAATTGCAAATTCGGGAGCTTTAGATAAAGCTATAGCACGTATGATAGAAAGTAGAACAGACCTAATAGTAAGAAGCCGTAAGCACTTAATAGCTTACAGAAATGAGCATAATTAATAAAGCTACTATTAGCTAAATAACTAAAGAGGTTAGTACTAACCTAGGAAACGGGTCAAGGCCCTTCAAAGGGCCTAGAAACCATTAACGCCTATATAGCGGCGAGTAGTAGCGTAGTATAGGAGGGACTAGTATAAGAGACCACTATATCGAGACCTCCTGGCAGAAATATAGGAAATTGCTATAATCTTTGGACGACGGCGGCAAGATAAGCAATTGTAGATAACAGCACAGTAGAAATAGTATAAAATGCTCGTACTAGTAGATAGTAGAGTAGAGATGAATCTGATTTTGCCGATACTTGTAAATTAGCTATAGATACCCTAGAGAATGAAGTAGAAGCACGGTATAGTTAAAGGGCTATTTCTAATGTAATAGGTATATAGGGAAACTAAACTAATCGACATCACTATAGTAGGGAAGACTATAGTAGTCATATTTAGTATTATAGATATAGGTAATGATAAAGATATAATATTAGGGTTACTATAGTATAAAGACTATAACCTAGACATTAGCTAGAAGAATGGTAGCCACCTATAACCCTAAATGGAGTCGTATTCGACTAGCAAGATAGGGAGCGCGTAAGGATCGCGAGCAGACAATACTTAGGGAAAGGCATATCTTACGGATCTACCGTAAGAGACAGACAGTGGTAGACAGACTACTACGGACTCTAGAAGAGGCAGTACAACGACATCAGTATCACGATAGGAGGAACGAGCTAAATCGCTAATAGCTGTTCTCTCTATTGACGAATACAGAGTACTATAATAGGAGTAGTAGGTTAAGACAGGAGAAATCGCTAGCATTGCTATAGATAGAATCAAGTTCGTATATTACTAGAAAACCAAGAGACAAGACAAGACTAGAGAAGTACCAAAGGAATATAAAGGACACCTAGCATTTGAACCGAAACATCTAGAAGGACTACTAAAATACGGCCTATAGGATTACAAGATCAAGCTCAAAGAAGGAGCACGACTAAAGTTCTTCAAGATCTACTATATAAGCTAGATATAGAATAAAGAACTTAAGTAATATTTAGAGGAGAACCTTCGAAGAGGATATATCTGCCTGTTGACATCGCTAGTAGGCTACCTAATCCTGTTTATGCCTAAGAAAGACAGAAAGCTATGGTTATATGTCGACTATTAGTAACTTAATAAACAGACCGTGAAAAACCGATACCTATTACCGCTAATCTTATAGCTCCGAGATTAGTTGGCAGGAGCCTAATATTTCACGCGTCTTAACTTGCTATCGGCCTATAACTATATACAGATCAAAGAAGGCAACGAGTGGAAAATGGCCTTTAGGATACCTTATAGCTATTATAAGTACCTTGTTATGCTATTTGGACTTACAAACGCGCTAGTAACGTTCTAAGCCCTGATTAATTAAGCTATCCGACCCTTTCTCGATAAATTTGTGGTATATTATCTTGATAACATACTTATCTTCTCTAAGATGATAGATAAATACCGGAAGTATATAAAAGTAGTGCTAGACATGCTATACGTGTACAAGCTATTAGTTAATAAGGAAAAGAGTAAATTCTACATTAGGAAAACGGTATTTCTAGGATATAAGATATCCCTAGGACAAATCCGGATAGAACCTTTAAAGGTTAAAGCTATTAAGAATTAGCTACGACCGACGTCAGTTACGGAAGTACAAAGCTTCATCGGATTTGCAAACTTCTACCGGATGTTCATTAGGAACTTTAGAGCGATCGTACGACCTTTATACGAACTTACCAAGAAGAATGCTAAATTCCAATAGGAAGAATAATATAAGTAAGCATTTATATAGATCTAGAACGCTATTACTAAAGACCTAGTACTAGTACTACTAGACCCTAAGAAGCCATTTGAGGTAGAAATAGACACTTTAGATTACGCCATCGGAGGACAATTGGGATAACGAGATAGATAAGGGAAGCTATATCTTATAGCCTTCTTTTTAAAGAAGCTCGATAGACTATATCTTAATTATCTAATCTATAATAAGGAACTACTTGCAATTGTCGAAGCTTTTAAGGAATAGTAACTATACCTTAGTAGTATAATTAAACTAGTATAAGTATATACAAATTATAAGAATTTACGATACTTTATAATAACAAAGGAACTTAATAGATGATAAATACAATAGGTAGAATTCCTTATAGAATTTAACTTTAAGATCTACTATAAGAAGGGCAAAGAGAACGTATAAGCAGACATCTTAAGTTGACAAACGGATTACACGGAAGGACGAACGGGAACAATACTACCGTTATTCAAGGAACGGACAGACAGAACGCTACATCACAAGATGCAGACACCCGTGGAAGATGATCTACTCGACTCGTTCCTAGAATGCTATATAATCTTTTAAGAAGAAAGGATCAACAAGACATAGTATCAAGTAGTACCTAGACCACTAGTACCTAATGGAGTGGAAGAAAAAGATAGAAAACTCTGGTACCGAGGCAAAGCATATATCTATGACAAAGATCAATAGCTACAAATGATTTGAGAACTCTACAAGTCAAAACTCGGAGGATATAAAGGAGTTACAAAGACTGTTATACAAGTTAAGAAACACTACGACTTTCTATAGTTAACGGTATAAGTTAAGGAAATTGTATAGAACTATGATATCTGTAATTGGAGTAAAACGGCACAATATAAGCTATATAGGCTACTTTAGCTACTACTAATAGCTAACAAACTATAGAGTTTAGTTATAATAGACTTTATTACGAAGCTGCTAGAATCTAAGGACATAGCTATAGGAGTGACCTACGATAGTATTCTTACTATAGTAGATCGCCTGACTAAGTAGGTATACTTCTTTCCCTATAAGGAGTCCTAGATAGTAGAACAGTTAGTAGACGTAATCTATTGGCAAGTTACATTAGTATATGCTTGGCTACAAGAATAGATCACCGATAGAGATACGAAGTTCGTATCGAAGTTCTAGTAAGCATTAATGTAACGATTAGGCGTTAATAGCAAGCTATTAATAGCATATTACCTACAGACTGACGGACAAATAGAGCGACTAAACCAAGTTGTCGAATAGTATCTCCATTCTTACGTTAACTATTAGCAAAACGACTAGGTTATACTATTACCAACAGTATAACTTGCCTATAATACGATGCCGATAGAAACGACTAAAGTTATACTATTCTTCGCAAACTATAGATATAAAGTAGACCTTAGGCAAGGACTAGAGGTCATAGTGCCGAGAGTAGTAGTCAAAGTAGAACAAATGTACGTACTATATAAAAAGCTTAAAAAGGAACTCGAGTTTATTAGAACTAGAATAAAGAACTACTACGATAAACATAGGCTCGAGGGACCTTGCCTAGAGAGGGAAGACAAAGTCTACTTAATTATATAGAACTTATAAACTAAATGACTAAGCACGAAGCTAGACTTTAAGAAAGTCAGACCCTTCGTTATCAAAGAACAAATTTCGACATCTAACTACCGACTATCATTACCGTCATCTATACGACTACAGACGGATGTTTTTCATATTTCAATTCTCGAACTAGTACCAAAGAGCGCTAAGGTTGCTATATACATCAAAGTAGAGGACGAGGAAGAAGAATAGGACATCGAAGAAATTCTAGATTTATATATTATCAATAGAGAACTATAGTACCTAGTTAAATAGCTTGATTTTAGACTAGAAGATAACTTATAGGAACTAGTTAAGAATTTAAACTACCCTAAGAAGCTAGAGTAGTTCTACTAGTAGAATCCTAACTAGCTATAAGAACCGGCTCTAAAGCCTATTCCCTAACAGAAAAAGAGGGGAACCTGCTAGAATTAGGACTAGGATCTAACCCGATTAACTCCTAATCAAGCACGTCAAAAGTATCTAATGCCTAAGCCTAACCTGTGAAGGTCTGCGTCTCTAACATTGGCAGAGGAGTATCTAGTTCTTCCTCTTCCTCTAGACGAGCTATACCACGACGAAAAACTTCGGTACTATAATCGTATAGAGATTGCTATAAACGATGTAATCGACTTAAATGGCTTAGCGTCTAAGCAAGTAGCGCCTTGGTCTTGGTAATCTCTTTTAAAACCTTCTCCTGCTCTGACAAATTCGAAAGGACTAAGACAGTTAGTAACCTAAGACTATAAAGGAAAACTACAAGGAACCTATAGGTATTTGTGACGTTCGGACTATTATACTTCTTGCCTATATGAATATAATTTTAACACTTGTTTAAACCTTCTATTATCATATAACGCTTCTATAGCTTCGTATTCTAATAATACTTGTAAGGTATAGCGACTTTATAACCCTCTTGCTTGATCTTAATCATAATAGTATATCGTTCGCGCTTAAGATCGTGACGATTCCTAGGAATACGATTAGCTATAACAAAAGGAGGTTAGTAGAAGAAGGACGTTACCTATTGAGAAAGGGGATATTAGTAGTATTTAAAACAAGTCATAAGAAGCTTTTAGGTCGAAAGCCCTAAAGAGGGGGCATTATATCACGAGCTAACCATATACCACGACCCGGTAGGGTGTAGCAAGCCGAATAAGCCACTAATCAAGAAGGGCACGAAGCGAGGCTGACACGGATCGCTAGGGAGCGTAGGCTACCACGAGCGAACAATTGCCAAAAGGGGAAAGATAGCAGAGGATAGCTAGCTACCAAAGGCGATCCAAGGATAGGATCGAAGAAGGCTATAAGCGATCAGGAAGAGTATATATACATGTAAATAGTCACTCGTTATAGTGGACTCTGGGAGTTCACCAGTGGTAACAATCACAATCATAGTACTTATACCAAGCATTGCTAATTACTGTAAGAGATAACTCTAAGTGTTGTTGTGAACCCTTTGGCTTCACCGAATCCCTTAGACGACCTGCCTGCTTGTCCTGCTCAACCTACCTCCGTCTGGACCCTTTTAGAAGCAGTCTGAGTTGGGTTCGTCATATAAGGAGATAATTATAAGATTGCTCTAATAGACTATAGTTAGACTTTTATAGAATACTATAACTAAATTAATAGATATTAGTTCCCTTTAGCTATACCTAGTATATATACTACTATAACCGGCTACTAACTAAGTATAGAAGATTACTAATATTAGGTTACTTTGGCTAGATACTATCTAAAAGATTACTAATAGCTAGCTAATCTTCTATTATAAGAAGATCTATTATTATATAAATGTCAACCTCTAGATCAAGTATATTTATAATATAGTTAGGGGAAACGTCTCTAAGGAACTCCTCTTATAGAATAACCTACAGGTGTTATTCCATAAGTTAGCTCTATAGTAGTATAAATAGTAACTATTATCTATTAAGAAGGAGACTCTTTACTTAAGTATAAAGATATAGCTCTAAAAGATTAAGGAACAGTTTAGTATCTAGTTTAATTAGGCAGGCTAATAGCTAGTTTAGAATAGCTATACTAAGGATAACCTTATAGTAGATAAATTAATCTACGAATTTGTAATAGACCTTTTCTGTTATACCTAAGTCTAGGGAGATAAGACAAACTATTAGCTTTTAACTAGACTTTGATTAGTGATAACCCTAATACTCTATAAGCTCTATCCTAAGCTATAGGAAACGGACACTTTTAACTAATACCTCCTTTATATTACTAAAAAGCAGGAGGTACTATCTAAGGAGCTTAAAGCTAAAAGGAGGGTATAGAAAGCCGTTATATTTAACGTTAAGAATATATCTAATAGACTAAGTAGTAGTGATAGCAATAGTAGCCTTAAAGATTAAGCTAATTAGTTATATACTAAGCTAAGATAAGGTAATTAAGGCCAATAGTACTAGTCTAACCGCTATAGGCAAAGAGAGGAATAGAAACGTAAGTATCTTCCGTAAGGGGAGTAATACTAAGGCTATAACTAGGAGCCTTACCTAAAAGACTATAATAATTAAGGCAAAGGTAACCGTTCCTAAGGTAGTAGAGCCTAGGAGAAGGGCAGATATAGCAAATAGAATCCTTGTTTCTAACGGTTCCATCGCTATAGCTAGAAGCATATTAATAAGGATAGTACCTACTACTATTATAATACTATAATAATATCTAATAAGGATAAGAAAGCTAAAGCCAAATATAAGGAGCTTAAAGCTACTCGTTATCTCCTAATTAGTGACTATAAATCCGAGACTAATAGAGATAGTAGTAATAGAAAGGCGTACTTCCTTAGCACTATTAAGGAAGACTATATCTAGGAAGATAGTAATATCTATGGGCTCTATAGATAGTCATTTATAAGCTAAGGAGCGCTATACTATCACTTATACTGGAATTACAAGAAGAAACTACGATTACTAGAACGGCTAAGGAAGGAAGACCTTCCCTAGGTAGAATAGGACTTTACAGAAGGAGCGACTATACTATTAAAACTGCCTAAGGAATAGAAACAGGAAACCGTACTCCTCTCCTTCGAACCTAGCCAAGTGGTAGAAGCTAACCTAAGTACGGAAATACCCTTCTACTAGCCAAGAAAAACGTCTTACCTATATATTCTAGTTCGAGCTAACCTAGGAGATCAAACTATAGACATCTATTTCGATATGGGCAGTTTAATTAACCTAGTTAACTAGATATAGATTACCTAATAGGCAAAGAATCTTTAATAGATTAAAGGCGAACTCTATACCTTTAAGGGAGTTAATTTAAAGACTAGGATTAGTAAATAGGTCGAATTTGACTTTTATATCCTAGGGGAGGCTAGGAACATGCTAATCAACGGATATATCCACGTTATAGCTAATATTATCGACGAACTTACTCTAAAAATACTCTTAAGCACCGACTTTATAATAGCTTATAGTATTAAGATCAACTTTATTAAAGGCATCTATACCTTTAGATTGCTAGCGAATATAAAGGTCTGTAGGGACATTATAAGGAAGAACCCTAAGCCTATCTCTTGGAAGGTTACTACTATCTAGTATACTATTATTTCTATATACTTTACCTAGATAGTCAAGACTTACTTTATACCATTACCTAATAACGTCCTAGAGGGCAAGTACTTCTACTTTACCACTAGCCGAGATAGAGTCTAGGATGCTATAGTTAATTAGTATATACCCCTAGTAACTATTATTAGAAATGATACTAATGTCTCTGTAGTCATCTAGAAAGGAGACAAGATTAGCTACCTCTTGGAATACTATAGGGAGGATACTACTACCTAGGTCAATATAAGTAAATATAGAGGATATATAGACTAAGGTCTAGGAAGGAATTACTAAGCAGGAGCTAAAGGAAAAGCTAGAAGAGGCCTAGTAAGCATACTACTAAGAAGATATTAGTGACAATGGCTAGGATCTTTAGCCGCCAAATAGAGTTAACTTTCATACCCTATCTTATAATATCAAGAAACCTAACGACATCCTAGCCATCAAAAGCAAGAATAGCGTTAGTATTACTAATATAAATCCTAAGTTCGTGCTTAAGATAAAGGAACTTCTAGATAGATATGACCTTTACTACGATAGGGGAATCGTACTAATGCTAGAAAACTAGAAAATACGAATTAACCTAGTTAACGGTTAGCAAAAGTAAGTCTATATAGTCAGACTATACCTAATAGGGCTTAAAGACTATAAGGCTCTAGATAAATATTACGACTAGCTCTAGGTATTTAGTAGATTTACTTTTATAGATAAACTAACCCCTATTACGTACCTAGTATTCATTTTATAGAGGAAGGTTACCGAAAAGCTAGGAGTAGAGGTTAAGAAGAGCCAAAGTATAGTCGACCTATAACTATTGAATATAATTACGGTTCTAGATGTTTACCCCTTGCCTAACTAGGACGATATTATAGCCGCTATAGTTAGTAACAAGTTCTTTATAGCCCTAGACGCCTTAGGATTCTTCTACTAGTTGCTAGTTACCAAAGAGTATAGTAACTATATGGTAGTTATAAGCCACCGTGGTTTAGAAAAATCTAACGTAGTACTTATAGGTTTTAAAAACGTACCTACATTTATATAACGTTATATAGATAGACTTTTTCTTAAATACCGCTATTTCGTTAGGGTATATATTAATAATATCATTATCTTTAGTAGAATAGAGGAGGAATATCTACAATACCTACGTACTATTTATAAAATCCTTGATAAGACCTATATCCATATTAGCATAGCTAAATCCTTTATAGATTACCTAGCTATAAGACTCCTTAGATATATTATAAATAGCAAAAGCATTACTAAAACCGACGACCGTATTACTGCCTTTAAGAAGCTAAAGTTTCTAGATACTCTTGATAGCTTAGAGTATTACCTTAGAATAGCCAGATAGCTTAGGAAAGGCATTCTATAGTTTGATGCTAAAGTAAGGCCACTCTAAGCCCGGAAGACGGTATTAATAGTAACAGCCCGGAAGGAAGGAAAATTAAACCCTAGGAAAGCTAAACGTACCTGGAAAGCAGTCACATTTACTGTCAAATTCACCCTAACTAAGGAGGAACTCGAATCTTTCTAGCTACTATAGGAGCACTTATATAACTAGGAGTTTCTCTATCATTACCGCCTAGAAAAGCTATTATTTCTAAAGTTAGATGCCTACTATGACGGCTATAGTGTTATTACCTTCTAACTTAAGGGCGACTAGGATAGAGAGAAAATTCCTAGTAGGGATATTCCTATAAGTAAGGTATAGCCTATTCTATTTATATTATAAGTGACTATTAACGTAGAAAAACGCTATAGATCCACCGAGGTAGAGATTGCCGTGCTTGTCTAGGTGATTAGGAAGCTTAGAAAGATGGTCTAATCGAATAGGTATCTAGTTAATGTCCTTACTAACCATGCTCCTATAAAAGGGATTATAAAGTATATATCCCTAATCATGATAGATCTAACTAAGGCTAATCGTAAACTAGCCAATACTACTAATTACCTATCTAGATTCAACCTTAACATCTTTTATATCTTAGGAACCTTAAATGTCGTACCCGATATACTATTAAGATTGCCTATATAGGAATAGGAGGACCTAAAGGTTAAGGATAGCCTAGCTAACGAACTTAAAGATATTTAGAGCAAGTAACAAGATAAGGATATCTTTATAGCAGACACGACTATCATAGAACTAGTACTTAATGACAAGTTTAGGGCTAAGATCATTACTAGCTATCCTAAGGACTGTAAGTACGGACCAATTTACCATATACTCTACGAAAGCGAGAAGGACCTAGTTAGAGATAACTAGAACAAAGTTAGAAAACATAGACGGCCAAAACTGCCTGTAGAACCGTTCGAATTAACGAATAGGCTACTTTTCTATATTGACTTCGATAGTACTAGGAGACTTTGCCTACCGGAAAGCTACATTAACCTAATCCTTCAAATCGTTTATAATAATATATACCATTTCGGTAAAAATAAGATAATAAACGAGCTTATAGCTATCTATTTCTATAAAAAGGCTTAGAAAGTCTTAAAGTTTGTATAGTACTATAAGGTATACTAGGCAAACTTGACTAACTAGAACCTACTACTAGGGGAACTCTAGCTAATTCGGACCTAGCCGACACTATATTATATGGTAGCTATAGACTTTATTACTAACTTGCCACTAGCACCGACCGTTAGAACCCTCTGGTTACTTAAAGGCTATATATCAGTAAATATACTCTATACCGTAATATATAAGTTTAATAAGAAGAAGCTACTTATAGTAAGCCGCTAGATATATATAGCTAAGGAATAGGCAACCGTTCTTCTAAGGACCTAGATATTTACTAACTAGGGCATACCTGTCTAGATCATTAGCGATTGTAACCCTAAGTTTATATCCGACCTATAGAAGGAGATATTCTTACTACTAGGAACTAAACTGTTGTTTTCTATAGCCTACTACCTATAGACTAACGGTTAGTCCGAACGAACGAACGAACTAGACAGTAGAAATTGTACTTAGAATGAACTTTACGGCTAATTCTAACCGCTTATAGGTCGAAATCCTTCCTACCTTATAGTACTATCTTAATAATATACTAGTTACTAGCATTAGAAGGTCACCGAACAAGCTAGTATATAGGTTCAAGCTATACTTGGTTCTAGATATCCTAAGCAAGAGGACCGCCAAATCTAGTAGATAAGAAGCTTTGGAAATCCTATATAAGCAATACTAGGCCAAAGCTAGCGAAATGATCGACCAAGCTATAGCGTTAGCTAAGTTACAGTATAACCAAAGACATATACCTACTGAATTCGAGGTTAGAGATACCATTTGGCTATGCCTATACAAAGGCTACTACCTGCCTAGCAAACCTAATAGGAAGTAGTTAGCCTAGAGGATAGAACCATTTAAAATTAAACAGAAGGTAGGAAAACTGGTATATAAGTTGGATTTTCCTAAATCCTAGAAAGTCCACCTAGTTGTATCTATTGCTTAGCTCTACCGCGTTAAACAAGGTCCCGATCTATTTAAAAGGACCGCTTCTCTACTATAGCTAATTCTAGTTGACGGCGAGGAATACTAGAAGATTGAGAAGATTATCGACCACCGGGTACGTGGAAAGAAGCACCCGAAGGTAGAATACCTTGTCCGTTAGCTCGGATTCGACGTAAAGGACGATTAGTAGCTTCTAAAAAGCGAACTCGAAGCTATAGCTAGCAAACTAATCTAGGAATACGAGAATTGCCGTTAGATTTAACTGTTACCTAGAAGAAAACGAGGCCGGCCATCTAAGTAGAAGGGCTAAGGCGTCGTCTCTAGCTAGGAAGAGGCTAGATAGTACCTAGGGGGTATATACCTTTAATAGGATACCCCAGAATCTGGTTTAATACTAGAAAACCTATTACCACTCCCTTTAAACCTATCCTTTACCTACTATATTTACTTTAATTCTACTACTTGTTACAGATAGGGCTTTAACTACTACTCTAAACTATATATCTAGCTTGGCTAACCTGTTAAACAGCCTACCTATTCTAGTTAGCAAGGCCAAATACCCCTCTTGTTTAGGCACTTTTCATCCCATCTTCAAAGCCCTACCCTAAATTATAAGAACCCTAGTTTTCCTACTATTTCCTACCTCTTTAAACTTCTTCTACTTCTTCTATAACTTCTTTAATAACTACCTTCTTTTCTAACCACTAGACCCTTTAACCTAGCCTTTTCTATTAACCCCTACTATATAGCTATCTCCTATAGCCTGTATATCATCATTTCCATTAAAAGGAGGCTCTAGAGTTTGTTTTCCTACTCCCTTTTGCTTATTCTATCGCGTACGTAAGAAACTACCAAGTTTTAGCGATTTTAGCTAAGTTTTATCGACCTAGAACTACCTAGCTATAACCACTATGGCTAAGTCTAGGAGCAGAGCTAGGAAGAGCAACAAGTAAGCTACTAAAGGCGTTAAAGGCCCTATGGCTATAAGCCCGGCCTAAGGAAATAAGCCTACGGCTAGCTAGCAAGATACGCCCGTACCGTAGTCGGTAGCGGCAGAGTCAACTGACACTACTACTATTACGTTTACGCCTATCAGTCCGTAAAGAGTACCATTGGCTATAGGCACTAGGGCAGCCGGCTAGGCGTAGCCTATACTAATACCTATACAGGGAGTATATTTGGGCCCTATAAGCGAGAACAATAGCCCGGATGACAAGGTTATCTAGGAGGTCCTTAACCATGTAGATACCTTCCTTAAGAGCGGTATAGGCTTTGCCGCTGCTATAGGTAACGAGGAGGAGGTTTAGAATGATCTAGTAACAGGTAGCCTAATCCGAGTACACTATAAGGATATAACCTTATACTTTAATTCTAAGGGTAAAGACCTTGCTATACCCTAGAATAACCTATAGTATATACCTCCTCTAGCCGTTACTAACGATCAAACTAGTATATATGACACTTTCGGCCCTCTATACCTATAATTGCCGGACAACGCTATCGTTAAATAGTACTACGATAGTAATACAGGTGCTATAGCCTAAGTCCTAGGTAATGTCGTTAACATGGTCTATACTAGCGCTAGCAAGTATAATGTAGTTTGCCTCCTAGCCGTATATTACTTTGTTAATAGCCGCTAATCCTAGGGAGAGCAAATGACCGTAGCTAACTATAAGACCTTCCGTGGTATAGATAAGGATGATACTACTAAGATCCCCTGCCTAGAGGCTAGATTTACCTTTATTAGAGTCAATGGCAAGATAAAGGCTATACTCTTTAGTATTATTACTAGCACTACGGTCGCGGTTAACCTATATAAGGCTACCAAGGCCGAGATCTACTATATTATATTAGTATTGTTCTTTGCTAGGTACTATAAGATATTAAACCCATAGGGAGGATTCTAGCCTTATACTATTAATAGTAATATAGTATATAAAACGGAAGGTAGCTATATAGTTATATATAGCTAACGTATTAATATAACTAGATAGGTATTAATTAACCTATATAAGGTATATAAGTATGAAGAACTAGCTACTAATAGCCCTAATAAGCTAGTAAACTAGGATAATAGGCCGACCTTACTATCGTTAATCAAGTTTGCCATCACTAAGGTATAGAATATGGTGAATAAGAAGAGGCTACTAATGCCCTTAACTATACGCTAGGCAATTCCGACGTTCGAGCCTACTAACTGCCTATCCTATAAATCGGATATAGCTTAACTAGAGTAGAACTACTAAGACTCTAGCTCTACTAACGCTACTACCAAGGATATAACTATATACCTATATATGCCTATTAGCCTACCTATAACTATATAATAGGGTACTAAGCACTATAATGACAAGGGTATATTAGTTGTCACTAAAACTACAGACACTACTATTACCGCCCTAACATCCTAGGCCTTGCTATGGCTAGACCTAACACTCTACCTGCCCGAGCCTATACCCTAGCCTGTCACGCTAACTAGGTATACTTAGCATAGGGTACCTATTAGCAGGTTTGTCTATAGGAGTAAGAGGGACCCTAATGATAACGAAGAGGCCGAATTATAGGCTAGATTTAACGATGCCTATATTATCTTCGATAGCCTTAAGGAGGTAGAGAACACCCTTATAGGTATAGAGTTTGACCCCTTCACTAGCACTAAGGTCATTAAGTCCGGCCTACTATACCTATCTATAAGCACGTTAATTAGGCCTGTCAAAGATTACCTTACTTGCACCTACTAAGAGTATTATAGTAATAAGGATATACTTATCTATACCTACTATTAGATCTACTATTACTATAAAAAGGCCAGCAATGACTCTGTTAGGGCTAACCTAGCTATATATAGCCTTAAGAAGAAACTAGAGACTATATATAAGATATACTATATTACTAGTATAGTACCTACTAGTATACCTAAGCCTAAGGAATTATTAGCAGCTTATATCTATATATCTAAAGGAGATAATAATACTCTAGTTAACGGCTACCTATTTAAGCTTAGCTACCTATATTATAGCTTACCTAGCCATTAGGTTATATAGCCTATACCTATATAAGTTATTACTACCTAGGGTATAGCTAAAGATAATAAGGCTAATAAGGACTTTACTAAACGCTAGTAACTAGCTACTAAGGCCAACCTTCTCAGGCTAGCTTAGATTATAGTTTAAAGGTAAGATAAGGTCACTAATAGCATTACTAAGGCCCTTAACTAGATTAAGGAAGAGCTTAAGCAGCTATGAAAGACTTTAATAGCTATAAATAATAGCTATATAGCTACCCTTAACTAGAAGAAGGGCGTAAATAAGAAGCTATAATAGCTTAAAGGTATAATTACCTAACTTAGTAAGCATACTATATTAGCCACTATACTATAAAGGGCTCCTAGAACGTAACTACCTATAGCTTAGCTACCACTAGCTACTATAAGGGCTAGCGCCCCTCCTAGCTTAATCGCCTACCTAGTCGTATACCTACCGCCTACGACTACTAGCTAGAAACGACTACGGCTAGAAACGCTAGCATAGGAGAGCCCCTCACGTAAGAGGGCTACTAGCGCGCTCTATAGTAACCGTACCCTAGCCAGGGACACCTAGGCCAGAGCTAGGACTCTCGTACACCTACAGTAGGAGCGCCCGTCAGCACTATCCGTATTCCTAGACAACCTAGGCCTGGCTAGTAGTAAGAAGGACTGACGGATAAGCGGATAGATACGACCGTAGGATAGAGGAACGATTGTAAGGACGGTCATAATAGATAAAAGACTATATTTACTAAGTTATAACGGGTCGTCATTTTTCCTTTTGAACCCTGGTACCTATTATAGCATTTGGCTATCTATAGGTTAGAGCTAACTAACTTACTAATAGGGATAATAAGCTAGGGTCAATATATATTTAGATAGCTTCTCTAAGTGCCTCTAGTATTTAGAACAATTAACGCTTTTATTACCTACTTCTGTAGACCGTAACAATTAGTCTAGGAGTGCCGCTTATAGCGCGAATACTGCTGTGGTATCATACCTTTACAGCCTCTCTAAGCTGTACTGATTATAGCCACCGAGCTATAGCACAAATAGCTCGCTTGACTTGGACTTTGATCAACTACGATGCGAAAAAGAAAAGCGAGAGGAAAATGGGAAGAAAAAAATTTTTTTAAAAAAATGGAACCATATAATTTAATTAGCACCGGGATTGGCTGTTCGTTGCCTCTTCTAGCTTGGTTGGGGAGAGCGGACGGAATCCCAAAATTTCCGGCACGTATGGTCGTTTGTAATTGGGTCTACCAAAAGTTGATTAGTAGTGCTCGCCTGTTGAAGTTAAGGCGCCTAGAGGCATATAATATTACTAATAATAGTCCTTACACTCTTGGGGTCCATAAACCGTGTATCCCTGCGCCGATGAATGTGCTCTCCATTTGAGCAAATAGAATAGTCGACAGCACCACGAATTAACAGGATAAAGTACGGTATGATGGGTCAGTTCAGCAATGTGTGAGTAGTGTACTGTGGTAAGAAGGTAGGCGGTAGAGAGCGGGCTCTCCAGACCACAGAAAGAGGGCTCCGTCCCACAAAGGCCCAGACCCACTTCCAGGGGTATTTATCTCAACTACATGCAACTGGGACATACAGACAAACGCGAACTACGTTAAAGTGAGAACTGAAGAGGTCAAGGCATCAAGATGGTTCACATGGTCTGAAAAGAAGCCATTTTGTTACGTGAAAAAAAAGGTTTATGTACTGGTGGAGCGAAGCACTCCAGAGTGAAAAATAAAACTATATACAGAAGAATCGCGCGTGTCTCAGAACCTCCTTCAGAGAGGTTCGTTTACAGGCACTGCGAGTACCAGTCATTCAGCTTGGTGCAAGTGTAGGGGCTCTCGCACTGGGTAGGGCCAGTGAACCCGATTCCTCCGCATTGCTCATAGTGCTTAGCGACACCCGTGCCGCCAGTCGGGCCGGAGGAACCGGAGGATGTGGTGGACGAGGAGGGGACCGGGGTGGACGAGCTGACGGGCGGGTTGGGGTTGCCGCTGCCGCCGTCGGGCAGGCCGGAGACGGTGGAGCCGATGGGGCCGAAGCGGATGTTGGAGAAGATGACGTTGGAGTTGGGGGCCTCGGCCTCGACCTCAGCGGGGACGCCCGAGGTGGTGGGGCAGGCACCGCGCTCGGCGCCCGGCTTGCCGGCGCCGTCGATGGGCCAGGTGGAGTCGAGCCAGAGCATGTTGACGGCGTGGTCGTCCCAGATGGACATGACGAGGACCATGGGCCCCGCGAGGGCCTTGCCCATCTGGACCATGCCGCCCTTGTCCTGGAAGTCGGTCACGTCGCCGAAGGCGGCCTTCTGGCGGTCGCACCAGTCCTGGGTGATGGAGTTGCCCTCGACGCCCGGGATGGTGGACTCGGAGTTGGGGATGACCTTGCCGTTCTGGACGTAGAACCGCTTGATCTCGGAGAGCTCGCCGGCCGAGTTCTTGAGGAACTGGGTGACGACCGTGATCTTCTTGGTCGTGTCGACCGTCATGCCCTTGCCGTAGAAGGTCTTGTTGCCCTGGCGGTACGAGTTGAAGTCGCATCCGTCGGGGTCGCAGATGCCGGCATAGCGGTCGGTGCTGTAGGTACCGCCGCACGAGTCGCCCTCGCAGCGCGACTGGCCGATCACGGTGCAAGGGTGGGGAGTGAAGGCGGCGGCCATGTTGTTGGCCTCCCAGACGTCCATCTCGGAGCAGCAGCTGCCGTACTTGCCCGTGCCGGCGTTGGCATCGTTGGTCGAGCTCTGCCAGTTCTCTACGTTGGCCTCGCCGTTGATGAACTTGAGGTCGCGGGGGCACTGAGAATCACAGTAGCCGGTACCGTACTTGGCACCTGCCTTGTTGCCCGAGTACTTGGACATGCCACCATCGGCATCCATGGACACGAAGTAGAGGGCGCCATTGAGGCCGCAGCCGAGGTTGGAGACGTCGACATCGAAGGTGAACTCGTTGCCGAGGAGCTGGAACACTGTGTCATTCGCGTCAGCGGGCTGGGCGCCATCATCTCCCGGCGGCCGGGTGCGAGAGGAACTTACTCTGGTACTTGGTGTCGCTCTCCATCAGGTAGGTACGCGAGCCGATGTTGGTCGAGTACTGGCCCTTGGTGACGAACTTGAGGTTCAGGGAGTTACCGCTCGTGGTGATGCCATAGGTGCTCGAGTAGTCAGCGCCGTCGATGCAGCACTTGGAGGCGCAAGAAGGACCATCGCTGCAGTACGAAGTATCCCACTTGTTGCCCTCGTAGCAGTTGGTGGCGCTATCGGTCCGGTGAGTCCACCGCCAGTTGGCGTCGATGGTGATGGAACCCTGGACGCTGGTGCAGCTGCCGCCAGACGTGCACTTGGACCACGTCAGCGAGGGGTGGTTCTCAGCGGTCAGAGTGCAGGCGTTCTGAGCAGCGGCGCCAGCCACAAGGGCGGCGAGGGTCGCGAACTTGGCGTACATGGCGGAAGAGGATCAGCACACAGTTGCTTGATCTGAAGACGAGGGCTGCCAGGCAGAAGACACGCCCATCAAGAGCTGGGAATCACCCAATTTATATCGATGGTAGCCAGGCTAATTGTCGCGTCGCTTCGGACGGACATTCTCCATGGCCGCATCCATCGCCAAGTCACAAAGGTCAGCCGGCCAGCCGCCTTCCCGGCTTCTCGGGAACGCCGCCCTCCCAGCGCTCGGCCCCGGTGTTGGGTATCATTACGAGAGGTACTGTACAACGAGGTTCCGTACCGTGGGAGACGGGCCGCGGGCCGTCGATGCTCAAACAAGACGAGTGTGCCAGTCAGCCATCGAATGATGGGTCGTCATGGACAACGGAGCAATGCCATCTCGGGACTGGGGCCACCGACCTGCCGGCAGGGGGAGGAGAAAAAAAAGGGGGCGGCGTCGGCAAGATGGCAAGAGGTCTGGGAGATAGTCAAGGACGAAGGGCCAAGCGGGTCGTGTCGCTTGCACTCTGGTGAGGCTCGCTAGTGCTTGCGGTGGGTGAGGTGGATCAGAGTAGAGGCCCGATGGAGAATGGGCGCTGCGGTGACAAGCCTAACCGGTCGATAGCGGCTAGTAGGCTGGGCGGCGATGTCACGTTATGGTTGCCACGGCCGGGCACGGACTGAGGGCATCGTTCGAGGACGTGGAGCCGTGCGATGGAAGCGATTAAGGTTGCTGAAGGGTCGGCGAGGGCAACCACACACCTCATTGGAGGAGTCTGGGCGCGGCAGCCAGGTTATCAGGGGTGACACGGAAGGCGTCCGCCGAGTGCGACTCTGCGAAGCCCAGGCCGCCCTGCGGAAGAACCTTGGTTCACGATGCTCTCTGATGACCGCAGAAGAGCGTATTTGACGCTCCGCGCAAATGCGATCCGAAGTGCCGGTGCGAGGCTCCTGTCGCCTGCTCGTCTCCGCCCTGACTCTCAACGCAGCACGAACAGCGCTGCCGTAGATACTCCTTCGGAGCCTACCCTGGTGTACACTAGATTCAAGCAAAAGGCGCACGAGAGCGGAGAAAGCCGCAGCACACCCCATCCCTTCCCTTCGCAACGGATCTCGCTTCTCCCCGCATTTTAGTGTAGTCCCGGTGGCCCACTTACCCCGGCTTCTGCAGTCTTGGTATTTGGTGGTTTCTGATGTGCGGGGAGAGAGGCCTTCAGAAAAAAATGTGTCTCTTCGTGGAACTCGCCGTGTGTGCGACTTTAACTTGTATGGAAGTTGAGGTCGATTTCCCCAGATCTTGAGGCTCAAAAACTCCCAAATTTGGCACCAAACGACTGGGACGCAAAACCGGGTACCTGGTGCCATCTTCAATATACTTGGGAATGCAGCCGCGGTGATTGTCGGTCTGGGCGCAACCTCATCGGCGTTGGCGGGCGATCAGCAGGTGCAACGGGGGGTGCAAACCGGGAAATGAGAAGAGCCCAGACCAACGAGGACCGCGGCATCGACCTCCGATCACCCTAAGTTGGGCCTAGTGCCGCCCCACCAAGGAACGGACCAGGGTAGTTTGCTCCTCCCGATCACTGGTAGTCGTGCCACAGTGCAGCGCATTCAAGGGCAAGCCGCTTTCCCAAATAGAGCAGGAAGGGCTGGTTTCAACTTTGAGGTCAGGACATCCGTAACGTTATTCCACTTTCGGTGTTCTCTTTCTTCCGCAGCTTCTTCGGCAGCGAGTTAGTTGCGCAACTCTCGTCACTTTTGCAATACTTTCATCGACGTTCCCCAAATCGGATACCTTTTTTTTGTAAGATCGGAAAACAGCGAATGGTCCGCGTCGAGTTTTCGGCGTCTTCCCACCTCTCCCGCGTTCTTGGTAATTAATGAAGAACCTGCGCAGGCTTCTCAGACTGTTCCCAGCATCTACTATGTAATTAGGCAACAGATTCTCGGCTGAAGAGATGAAGGGCGCTTGCGCATGCAACTCGATCCACTCTCTCCCGGGCGCCTCCAGCTTCTGCCCGTGAGGTCCGCCACGATGATGGGGTCCCGTCGTGGTCTGATGCAGTTACCAATCCTTACATGAATTACGGAGTACACTATACTATCTGCGTTAGACGGTGATACCTCCCTCCGTTCTATCCTTGTGTCAACAACCACCATGCTTCATCAGGTAGTCTATCGCGCTGTCGGTCTCTCGGCAGCGGCATTGACTTTTGTTTCATCCCCTCCTCTCCCAGCCCCGGGCCTCGACGAGGGCAAGCAAGTATGCGATTACCGTTCTCCATTAAGATAGTTACCCTTCACCCCATTTTCCAAGCGGCTTGGAGCTGTCTCGTATGCACCAAAGTGAATGCAGCAGCGTCGGCAGTGGATCAAGTGGGCCCGGCTCAGCGATAATCACCCCATTCCGAGAAGTCCCTTCAACGGGGTCTTGCGGGCGCGCCGGAACGAACAGCCGGACGGCCTGGTTGTTCACATGGCATGAATGGCCGTGAGAGCACTGTTATGCGGGGCGATACACTACTGATCCGTACATCATCGGCTTTCCGGGTCGCTCCCCTTCCCCACGCGTACAATAGCAAACGACGCGAGCCAGAGCTGCATGGGGAAACACTTTACACGATGCGCGACAAGTACGGAATTGGAACGGCTCAGCATCGGAACTCTCCGTATTACATAGAACTTATCAGACACGGAGTAGCGTTTTCTAATATAGCATCCGGGAAACTAGAAAACGTTGGATTCTCCGATGTATCACTGCATGCGTACCTAGTCTGGGTTCCGGCGGAGGTGCTATTCTGGGGACGGCCCGCCGAACTCGAACAGAAACAATCAGAAACATCACGCGGCGATAGCCGGGTAGCATAACTCTTCTTCAGTCCGCTTGCGGAACTGGTACGCCGCCTAAGGGGCTGCGAAGAGTTTTCGCGCTCACCGCTCCTGTTGGGCCCTATTACTGTATGAAATTGTACACACTTAATTAAATGGCCCCCACGCCTTAGGTTCATGCTCATGATTAGGTACCTGCTTGGTAAGCCAATAGCCCCCTCAAACGCATAATATCTCCGGGAGTCGTTCTTCTCGGGGACTCGGCAGGACCGCTGACAGTAATGCGAGGGTGGTTTTTTCAAACAATATACGTCCTCTGGCGGACCTGAGTAGCATCCCGGCGTCCCGAGGATCGATCGGTATAAGCAACCGGCGTCCCAAGTCAGATGTCACTGCATCCCGCATGGGTGATAGAAGATGGTGGTTCCAATAGATGGAAGATGGTTCCAATTGATGGAAGAAAGTTGGTAAGTTGTAAATAGTTCAAAAGAGCGATGTCTCCTTCCTACGTTTGCTGGCCCTGTGGCTCTGTATAAGTAGAGGATAGGAACAAAGAACACTCCGTTTGCCAGCCCGTTTGCCAGATCCACAGGGCTTATCTTATCCAACCTTACATGATGGACGCGTCCGTAGACAACGTACTGCATCAATGGGATGCCGTTGCGTTGCATTCGACCAAGATTCCAGTGTTCTGCGCATGTTCGAGCGCATTAGGGCGGCTTGAGCTGGTATAATTATCCGAGATCGATGATACGGCCGGTGGCCTCAAGCCTGACACGCAAAAGCGACGGCGAGTATGATAGGTCTACCCTTATATAGTTGTACACCATTTTGATACTTTTTTTTTTTTTTTGGATCGCTAAGGAAGCGTCGATAATCGTCTTGGATGCTACTTATCCCGTCTAAGATGTTCTTGTTCCTAGGGGTTTTTGTCACATTGAGGCTCTCTCATTAACGGACTTTTGAACCACATAGTTATAAAGCCTTCGATATTAGAGTTGTTAGGACTGAAAGATATATACCTATTGTTTATTAGGAGGCTAAGGTTCACCCAAATTCATCCATTTGTGTCGATGACGATAGGGCTAGGAGGACTCGTCTTATCAGCTGTCTTATCTTCATCTACCCTACGGCGAAGAGAGACTTATCCCAAAAGCATTTGTCAAGCAAGTCATCATCGTAAGCTGACTAGCTTATTATCTCGCGCTTCATCTCTTTCGAATTCCAGACGTTGCCCATTTTGTTTTCCAGGAATCAGGGATTAGGGTTTGTCTTCTACCTAAGTATACAATTGTCAGAAGCTAGGGAGCTTCTAAAGCTCTAGCCACGAGTAATACAAGCTACCCTTACAAGCTTGTAGACGTATAGATCATCTTTCCTTTGTCTATTTATATCGCTCTTTCTCTCCTTTGTAGATAGTTTAACAAGGCACTCTTTCTATTCCTTCCTTACTACTACTCTTAACACCTCCTAAATACTTATTCGAGCTTATAACTATATTTGGTAGTTATAAGCCTAGTGCCTTGACTACTCCTTTACTAGATTAGTATTAACTAGTTAAGAGCTTATTCTTCTATAAATATATATACTCCATTCTTACTATTACTTTATAATGTATTTAACTATAACTAAGTCTTTAAACGAATACTTTATATATCTTATTAATGCTAGTAGCTAGCCTTCCTAGTATAATACTCTTAAGTCAAAGGCTAGATTCCTAAAGATCTAGAAGGAAGTCGACCTAGAAGATAACTATAAACTAGGTAAGTAGATACTACTATACCTAACTTATAAATAAGTACTAGAGAATATTATTAAAGTGGTTTAAAAGTAGCGTCTTAAAGTGCTTATACTAATATTAAGACCTTCTAAGATATCTACCCTTATAATAGATACCTTCATTTTATTTGCCAATTATATACCTACTATAAAAGAGATTAACAAAGAGCTTTTAAGTCTAAATAAGTAGTAGAGAGTTGATATTACCCTTTTTACTAAGAACTCTAGGAATTATATAATGCTCTAAAGCTAGATTAAGAAAATTATAAAACCGTATCTCTATTATATAGCTAGAGCTAGAAAGAAAAGGGGTATAGATAATAATAGGGCTATAGTACAAGCGCTCTGAGATATAATTACTCCCTTGGAAATAGGTATATATACTTTGATTATGGCTTAGTATATTACCTACCTAGATACCGCTAAGCGCTTAGGAGTTAATCCCTAGTACTAGCTCTAGGAATTTAGCGTCATATTCGAGTAAGCGCTCTAATATAATATTCTAGAGGTATAAGGTACCTAAGAAATCTTTACCTTCCTTAATGCCATTAGTATACGGATTTTGCTAGACTAGGTAGTATATAAAAGAAGAGAGGCCAAAGTAGCAGACGCCCTAGGTAAAAGTCTTCTAAAGCTTAGAAAGCTTATATGCCTAGTAGAGATTTTCATTAATAATAATAACTTAGGGGCGATCTTGTAGAAACATTTGGTATTTATAACTCTATAGCTTGCTATAGTCGAAAAGAGTAGTAAAGAGAAAGTAAGGAGCTCCTAAACTTACTAGAAAGATTATAAGTGTTCCTATAAGCGACCTAGATATAAGTAAGATTTAATAGACTATAATATACTTAGGTAAGCCTTATATAGTAGTAAGTGGTATATATACCTCTTTAAGAAGGAATATAAAAGAATTCGCGAGTAGCTTGAATAGCTAAGATAGGCTAAGCTAAAGGGTTAGCTTATTGCTAAATAGGGGGAGCTATCCTATTCTAGGTAGTTAGGGGTAAGATACCTTAGTTCTCTTAACGCTTTAGTAATTAGCCTTTAGTTACTTAGAAAGCTTATAAGCTACTATCATATATTTAATACTATTAGTATATAGTGTTATCCTCTATTAGAAAGTACTATAGTTAACACTTATAGGTTAACCTACCTAGTTAATAATAAGAAGTTCTTTATTCCTAGATCCCTTATTAAGCTTAATAAGCTAGAGTTTATAGAAGTAAGTATAATGACGTTTCCTATAAGCGGAAAAGGGACTTAGATTATTAAGAATATATTAGACAGATTATATAATCTATATATAGAAAGTCTAACACTTAAGGATATTATTATTATTAAGGGATTCTATATAAATATTATCTTAGAGACTCTATTACTTAAAGTAAGAGTATAGTACCATAGTCTAGATTACTTATTATAATATAGAACGCTAGAGAAAAATATTATCCTTAGAAAGTTAGAATATAGGTATAACCTTACTTTCCTCGAATATAAGCCGCTTTCCTACTACCTAAGCTTTCTAAGCTATGTAACAATTAGTAATATAGGTTTAATTAATACCTAAATATCTTTTTAGAACGTGTTTATTATACAAAGAAGGAGGTTATATATATAAGCTTTATCTATTATAAGAGAGAATATAGAGGAACTCTAGTATTTAAGAGTAGGACACCTCGGTCTAGAAGCATTAAGAGTACTTGTTAACAATACTAGGAACGTTAAGATTAAAGGGACGGCATATATTAAGTACAAGAGCTACACTTATACTTATACTAGGAAGGTTATCTTAAAGAGACCACCTAAGCAAAAGTTAGCCCGTCCGTTCTAGCGTATTATATAGGATCTTTTTGACTTCCTAGAAGCGATTAATAGATTATACTAGTTACTTATAATCGTTAATAAGTATAGTAGTAAGCTATTCCCTTTCCTACTAACGACGAAAACGTTAGAAGAGTTCCTAGAAGTCATTTAGAACTTTAAGAGCTAGGTAAGACGCTAGTATAGGCTTGCTATCTATAAGATTAAGTAGGACAACAATATTATAACGATTAGTCTTGTAGGGCGAGCGCCTTTGTAGTACTAAACGTAGCTAATAGAGAGCGGTATTAATCTTAAACTATCGCCGCTATATACCTATAAACTAAACGGACTAGCTAAGCAAGTAAGGTAGGAACTAATCTTATGCTCGATTAAAATACTAAATGGAGCAAATCTACCTAAGAAGCTCTAGTTAGAAAGTATATAAGCTATGGTATACCTATATTTAATTAGCCTAAGTAAAGCTTACAAGTTTAAGAGCCTTAATAAGATGCTTTACTCCTAGTTTAAATAGTATTTTTGCTAGTACAAACCTAAATTTGTTATTATAATGACTAGCGACTTATGCCTAGATTAGAGCGGTATCTTTATATATAGGTATAGGGTATATATCCCCTATAGAGATAGGGAAGTAAATAGGTATATAAAGGACTTTAAAATATTACTATATAGGCTAATGAGGTATCTTATAAGATATTATATATCTAATATTTACTATATCTAGATACCTAAGCTTAATAGGGTTATTATAACTTATAACGTTTACTTTAATAAAAAGACGTTCCTCTATTTAGAGGAGGCGTAATTAAAAGAATAACCTATTACTATCTTAAGCTATAAAGTTAATCTTTTTAACCTAGGCAAGGATTTCTAGAATAGTTAGTTTCTCTAATAAGCATTAAAGTAGACCTATTAACCTATATAGGACTCTATTACTATAACTTAGCCCTTATTATAGATAAGTCTAACAATGGAAGAACTTTTTTAATAATAAGGTTAAGATTTAGAGGTAAGGGAAGAGCTCTTGGAAATATAGCCTATAGCCGACCTAATAGCTTCTTAGCCGCCTATAGTTTAAAAGGGAGTAATAGAAGAACTTACTAAGTAGATAGAGAGCTTTAGAAGACTCTTAACCCCTAAATATACGCCTAAGCCTATATTAATACGCTCTATGCTAGTAGAAGAAGGAGTTTACTATCAAGACAAAGGTTTAGACTTAAGGCCTCCTAAGACTCTAGCTAGCTAACTAGTAGCTTAGGAGAGTAGGGAAGATCCCCTATAGGAAGGAGAAGTGTCTTCTATAGATATATCCAACGTATATAACGAGTTAGTAGAAGAGCTAGAAGCTAGGGACGATACTACCGATATATCTTCCTAGGTATAGGATTAGGAGGAACAGAACGCTAAGCAAAGTCTAGATTCGCTAGTATATCCTCTAGAGCGAGTAGACAAAGGAGAAACAACTTAGTAACCTCCTATATGGAGAGGTAGAGGCAGGAGGAGGGCTTTATAGCTATAGGCTCCTACGTAGTCAAGCGAAAGACTATACTATCGAGAGAGAGTTAACTATAACTACTCCTTTCGAACTACTACTCTAGAATTCTAGCAGTTTTATATGACTTACCTACCTAATTAATAGAAAGCTTGCCTAGATGACTAGAGTATAAGAATGCTATATATAGTATTTATAGCCGTAGTGCGGTAGAAAGACGCTATATACCTAGGAGTATTTCCAAATAAGCCACGTTAGTATATTGACGAACTTATCTAACTACCTAATAACTAGAGGGACCTATATAACTACCTGTTAGGAGAGTAGTTTAAAAAAGCTATTAGAGATAAGATATATAACTTAGAAAGTAAGGGAATGTAGATAGTAATCCCCTATAAGCAGGTAAAAGTATATCCTATACTATTAAAGTAGGTATTTATATATAAGTTTAATAAGGATAGATTCCTCGAGAAGTATGAGTTATAGATATATATATATAGCAATTTATGAGATATAAGCGGTCTAAAGAATATATATACTACTATATTAGCAGTATAAATGTTCTAAATGATAATGGCGCTCGCGGTATATTTCGATCTCGAAGTCAAATAGTTTAATATAGTATGAATATTCCTTAATATAAAAAGGCCAGAAAACGATTCTATTATCTATAAACTTCTAGAAGGCTTTAAATAGCTAGGAAAGTACGTAGAACTCCCATAAGCCCTATATAGCTTAAGAGACTTACCGCTTCTATAGTATAAGGAGTTCTATAAAACGCTTTTTAAGCTTAGCTTATAGCCTTTAGGGGAGGAGAAGTATCTATTCCTAAGCCAAAATAAACACGTTATATTTGTCTTCTATATCGACGACTTCTTTATCTTTTTCTACCGAAAGAACGCCATAATAGTTAAGCGTATAATAGAAGGAATCAAAGCTCGTTACGATATCTATAAGTAAGGGGATATTAATTAGTTTCTTAGGATTAGGGTAATTTAAGATAGATCTATATACAAAGTCTAGCTTGTTCATAATTAGTATATTAAGAAGGTAGTAAAGCAGTTTAGGTTAGATATACCTAGTGCTTTCGAGCCTATTCCCTTAAGCTATAAAGAACTTAAGAAGTTCAAAGGGATAGCTACTAATATATGGATCAAGGAATACTAGGAGCTTATAGGCTTAATCCTATATTATATAATAATATTATAACCTAATATAGTATATACTTATATAATACCATTTCGATACCTAACGAACCTAAGTCTAGACTACTTATCAGAAGTAAGGCAAGTTATAAGATATCTATATAAGACTTCTTACCTATTAATTTAATATAGTAGAGAGTAAGTACTGGATAATCTAATGCTTCTAATAGCTAGAGATATATTATATATAAATAATCTAAATATATAGTATTTATTATAGAGATATATTATCTTCTTATTTAAAGAACCTATTATATAGAAAGTATCGTACCAAAATACTATTATAATATCTAGTACTAAAGTAGAACTTCTAATGCTCTCTTTCATAGCAAGAGAGACTATAGCGCTTAAAAGGCTATTCGAAGATATTACTTTTAATCTTAGCAAGCCCTAGAAGATATACTATGACAATTAGCAAACTATTCGACTAGTAATTATAGAGAACGAACATATTAATACTTGCCCATAATATATAGATATCTATAACCTCTAGCTACCTTAGGAAGTTACGAAAGGAGCATTCGAAGTAATATACTTACTAACTAGTTAAATACTAGTAGATAGGCTTATAAAACGACTTAGCTAATAAGCGTTCGAGCAATAGAGAGCGCTCTTTAATCTCTAAAATGTTAGTTATAGGCTTATATAAGTAGAGGAATAAAAAAAAACTAGTCAAATTAAGAAAAAGCAAAACAAACTAGGGTGCTTACTAGCACCCGAAACGCTATCCTAAGCTCCTAGAGACACTAGACTAGCGTTCTACTCTATCTAAGTATTACTATCATTATTAACTGCCTTACCTTTGCCCTTATCTTAGCTATTAGCCGGCTGCTTAATAGTAGCCAATATGTCCTTACTAATGCTAGTATAAGCCGTACGCTCTTCCTTGATTTTATCGACCTAGTGAAAAATCTCGAAGATAGACCATCTAATCTTTATAAAGCGCACGAGCTCTGAACTATCTCCCTCGAGCTCGTTATCCTTGTCTAGGGAAACCCTAGCACATTTAAAGTCGCTATAGAGGACTATATATAACTTCTTAAGATCTTATATATATAGGTTAGCTTATATAGTATATTTATATATAGGGGGTAAGGTCTAGATACTTATAAAGGTCTTAGTACCTTTTAATAATACCTTAGTTAAAGCTAAAGTCGCTTTAATATAAGAGGAAGAATTAATATTCTAATTAGTAAAAGTATAGTAAGAGCGATTAGTTACTAATAAGCAAGGGACGTATATCTCGAAATACTTATAACTACTATAGTAATAATAATAGTAATAAGAGCTAGGGCCGGAATGATTATAACATTTGCTAAGAGAATAACTAGCTAATGCTAAGTATATATATATATTATAAAGGACCTTACAAAGCTTAAGAGCATTAACTATACTATAAGTTATTAGCTTATAAGACCTAGAAACGATTAATATATATGACGAACCTAACTCAGACTTCTTCTAAAAGGGTTCAGACAAAGGTAGATTAAGCGGGACAAGCAGGCAGGTCGTCTAAGGGATTCGGTAAAGCCAAAGGGTTTACAACAACACTAGAGTTGTCTCTTACAGTAATCAGCAATACTTGGTATAAGTACTGTAATTATAGGGTTACTATCACTAGTAAACTCCTAGAGTCCACTATAACAAGTAACTATTTATATATATATATACTTCTGTTAGTCGCTTATAGTCCCCTTCTGTCCTGTCCTTAGATCGCTTTTGGTAGCTAGCTATCCTCTGCTATCTTTCCCTTTTTGGCAATTGTTCGCCTGTAGTAGCCTACGCTCCCTAGCGATCCCGTGTTAGCCTCGCTTTATGCCCTTCTTGATTAGTGGCTTATTTAGCCTACTATACCTTACCAGGTCGTAGTATATAGTTAGCTCGTGATATAATGCCCCCTCTTTAGGGCTTTCGACCCGAAAGCTTCTTATAACTTGTTTTAAGTACTACTAATACCCTCTTTTTTCTAGTAGGTAATGTCTTTCTTTTACTAACTTCCTTTCGCTATAGCTAATTATATTCCTAGGAATTATCGTAATCTTAAACGTAAATAATATACTATTATAATTAAGATTAAGCAAGAGAGTTACAAAGTTACTATACCTTATAAGCATTATTAGAATATAAAGCCGCGAAAGCGTTATATAATGATAGAGGGTTTAAATAAGTGTTAAAACTATATTTATATAGATAAGAAGTATAATAGTCTAAATGTTATAGATGCCTATAGGTTCCTTATTATTTTTCTTTATAGTCTTAGGTTACTAACTACCTTAGTCCTTTCGAATTTGTCAGAGCAGGAGAAGGTTTCAAAGGAGATTACTAAGACCGAGGCATTACTTACTTAGACATTAAGCCGTTTAAGTCGATTGCGTCGTTTATAGCAATCCCTGCGTAATCGTGGTACCGAAGTTTTGCGTCGTAGCGTAGCTTGTCTAGAGGAAGAGGAAGAGCTAGATATTCCTTTGCTAATGTCAGAGACGTAGACCCTTGCGGGTTAGGCTTAGGCATTAGGTACTTTTGACGTGCTTGATTAGGAGTTGATCAGGTTAGATCCTAGTCCTAATTCTAGTAGGTTCCCCTCTTTTTCTATTAGGGAATAGGCTTTGGAGCTGGTTCTTATAGCTAGTTAGGATTTTACTAGTAGAACTACTTTAGTTTCTTAGGGTAATTTAGGTTTTTAATAGGTTCTTATAAGTTATCTTCTAGTTTAAAATTAAGCTATTTAACTAGGTACTATACTTCTCTATTAATAATACGTAAATCTAGAATCTCTTTAATATCTTATTCTTCTTCTTTGTCCTTTGCTTTGATATACGTAGTAGCCTTAGCGTTCTTTAGTACTAGTTCGAGAAGTGAAATATAAAAAATATATGTCTATAGTTATATAAATAATAGTAACGATAGTCGGTAGTTAGATGTCAAAATTTGTTCTTTGATAATGAAGGGTCTAACCTTCTTAAAGTTTAGCTTCGTGCTTGGTTGTTTGGTTTGTAAGTTTCGTATAATCAAGTAGACTTTGTCTCCCCTCTCTAGGCAAGGTCCCTCGAGCCTATATTTGTTATAGTAGTTCTTTATTCTAGTCTTAACAAACTCGAGTTCCTTTTTAAGCTTTTTATATAGTATGTATATTTGTTTTACTTTGACTACTGCTCTTGGCACTATGACCTCTAGTCCTTACCTAAGGTCTACTTTATATCTGTAGTTTACGAAGAATGGTATGACTTTAGTCATTTCTATTGGCATTATATTATAAGCGAGTTATACTATTAGTAATAGTATGACCTAGTTATCTTACTAGTAGTTGATATAAGAGTGTAGGTACTACTCGATAACTTGGTTTAGTTGCTCCGTTTATTTGTTAGTCTATAGGTAATATGCTATTAATAGCTTGCTATTAATGCCTAATCGTTATATTAACGCTTATTAGAACTTCGATACGAACTTAGTATCTCTATTAGTAATCTATTCTTGTAGCTAAGCATATACTAATATAACTTGCCGATAGATTACGTCTACTAGCTATTTAGCTATCTAGGACTCTTTATAGGGAAAGAAGTATACCTATTTAGTCAGGCGATCTACTATAGTAAGAATACTATCGTAGGTCACTCCTATAGCTATATCCCTAGATTCCAGCAGCTTCGTAATAAAGTCTATTGTGACTAAGCTCTATGGTTTGTCAGCTATTAGCAGTGGCTAAAGTAGCCTATACGGCTTATATCGTGCCGTTTTGCTTCGATTACAAATGTCGTAGTTCTATACGACTTCCTTAACTCGTATCGTTAACTATAGAAAGTCGTAGTATTTTCTAACTTATACAACAGTCTTTATAACTCCTTTATATCCTCTAAGTTTCGACTTATAGAGTTCTCGAATCATTTACAGCTATTAATCCCTATCATAGATATATACTTTGCCTTAGTACTAGAGTTTCCTATCTCTTTCTTCTACTCCGTTAGGTACTAGTAGTCCGGGTGCTACTTGATACTATGCCTTGTTAATCCTTTCTTCTCGAAAGATTATATAATACTCTAGGAACGAGTTAAGTAGATTATCTTCTACAGGTGTCTACGTTTTGTAATGTAGCGTTCTGTCTATTTATTCCTTGAATAACGGTAGTATTGTTTCCGTTCGTCCTTCTATATAATCCGTTCGTCGGCTTAAGATATCTGCTCGTACGTTCTCTTTGCCCTTCTCATAGCGGATCTTAAAGTTAAATTCTACAAGGAATTCTACCTATCGTATTTGTCATCTATTAAGTTCCTTTGTCATTGTAAAGTATTATAGGTTCTTATAATCTATATATACCTATATTAGTTTGGTCGTGCTACTAAGGTATGGTTACCATTCCTTAAAAGCTTTGATAATCGTAAGTAGTTCCTTATCGTAGATTAGATAATTAAGATATAGTCTATCGAGCTTCTTTAAAAAGAAGGCTATAGGATATAGCTTTCCTTGTTTGTCTTATTATCCTAATTGTCCTCTGATGGCATAGTCTAAAGCGTCCGTTTCTACCTTAAATAGCTTCTTAGGGTCTAGTAGTACTAGTACTAGATCTTTGGTAATGGCATTATAGATCTATATAAATGCTTGCTTATACTACTCTTTCTATTAGAATTTAGCGTTCTTCTTAGTAAGTTCGTATAAAGGTCGTACGATCGCTCTAAAGTTCCTAAGGAACATTTAGTAGAAGTTTGTAAATCTGATAAAGCTTCGTATTTCTATAACTAACGTTAGTCGTAGCTAATTCTTGATAGCTTTAACCTTTAAAGGTTCTATCCGAATTTGTCCTAGGGATATCTTATATCTTAAAAATACCATTTTCCTAACGTAGAATTTGCTCTTTTCCTTGTTAATTAATAGTTTATATATATATAGCGTGTCTAATACTACTTTTATATACTTCTAATGTTCGTCTATCATCTTAGAGAAGATAAGTATATTATTAAGATAATATACCGTAAATTTGTCGAGAAAGGGTCAGATAGCTTGATTAATTAGGGCTTAGAACGTTGCCAACGTGTTTATAAGTCTAAATAGCATGACAAGGTACTTATAGTGGCTATAGGATATCCTAAAGGCTGTTTTCTACTCGTCGCCTTCTTTAATCTATATATAGTTATAGGCCAATAGTAAGTCAAGATATATAAAATATTAGGCTCCTACTAACTAATCTCGGAGCTATAAGATTAGTAGTAATAGGTATTAGTTTTTTACGGTCTGTTTGTTAAGTTACCGATAGTCGACGTATAACTATAGCTTTCCGTCTTTCTTAGGTATAAATAGGATTAGGTAGCCTACTAGTAATGTCAATAGGCAGATATATCCTCTTCGAAGGTTCTCTTCTAAATATTGCTTAAGTTCTTCGTTCTATATCTAGCTTGTATAGTAAATCTTAAAGAACTTTAGTTATACTCCTTCCTTAAGTTTAATCTCGTAATCCTATAGGCCGTGTTCTAGTAATCCTTCTAGATGCTTCAGTTCGAATGCTAGGTATCCTTTGTATTCTTTAGGTACTTCCCTAGTCTTGTCTTGTCTCTCGGTTTTCTAATAGTATACGAACTTAGTTCTGTCTATAGCAATACTAGCGATTTCTCCTATCTTAACCTACTACTCTAATTATAATACTCCGCATTTGTCAACGGAGAGAATAGCTATCGGCGGTTTAGCTCGTTCTTCCTATCGCGATATCGATATCGTTATACTGCCTCTTCTAGGGTCTGTAGTAGTCTGTCTGCTACTATCCGTCTCTTATAGTAGATCCGTAAAATATGCTTTCCCTTAAGCATCGTCTGCTTGCGATCCTTGCGTGCTCCCTATCTTGCTAGTCAAATATAACTCTATTTAGGGTTATAGGTAGCTACTATTCTTCTAGCTAATGTCTAGATTATAATCTTTATATTATAGTAACCCTAATATTATATCTTTATTGTTACCTATATTTATAATATTAAATATAACTGCTATAATCTTCCCTACTATAGTAATATTAATCGGTTTGGTCTCCCTATATACCTATTATATTGGAAATAGCCCTTTAACTATGCTATACTTCTGCTTTATTCTCTAGGGTATCCGTAGCTAATTTATAAGCGTTAGCAAAATTAGGTTTATCTTTACTCTACTATCTACTAGTACAAGTATTTCGTGCTATTTCCATTATACTATTATCTATAGTCGCTTATCTTACCGCCGTTATCTAAAGATTATAGCGATTTCCTATGTTTCTACTAGGAGGTCTCGATATAGTAGTTTCTTACGCCAGTTCCTCCTATACTACGCTACTACTCGCCGCTATATAGGCATTAATAGTTTCCGGGCCCCTCGAAAGGCCCTAACCCGTTTCCTAGGTCAGTACTAACCTCTTCGGTTATTTGGCTAATAGCAGCTTTATCGATTATGCTTATTTCTATAAGCTATTAAGTGCTTATAGCTTTTTACTATTAGGTTCGTTCTACTTTTCGTCGTATATACTATAGCTTTATCTAGAGCTCCTGAATTTGCGACTTCTTTTCGTCCGTATAATGGAGGCAATCGTTACTCTAGCACAAGTCCCATATGTCTTGTCCTATTCCGTAGTACCTAGGCTAGGCTTGTCTTAGAACTACCGTAATGCCTTCTAGATCGCGGGCTTCGATCTTCTAGAGCAATTCGGCCGCTCTATTTCCTATATTATAGACCTATTCTATAGGGCGTAAGCTTCTGTTCTCATTTCCTTGTTAGGTCGGCTAGTAATTGTTTTCGAATTTGTTATAGAAGTAGTATCGGCATTTATATACTATATACTAGAACTAGGGTACTTATGTATGTGCCTTATATTAAGGATATAGTCACGTAGCGTTACCTAGGAGGTATTAGAATTCTTTCCTGAATCCTTCCCATTATATATAGATTGTAGGTACCCTAACGCTATAATAAGAGTATTTCTTCTAATAGCTTCCTTATATATACTCGTCTTTTCTATAGTTTATATATATAAACTAGTATTCTAGGTTCTATATGTTGTTACTAAGTTGCTAGTCACTAAGATACTTGGTATAGCTATCGGGCCTATTATATATTATAGGCTATTTTTCTTTAATAGTTTCCATAATATATTAGAGTTTCTTTATTTTGTCCCTTATCTTATCGCTCTACTAGGCAAGTCAAATTAAGCATCTATCCCGTTTATATAGTTCCATATTAAGCCGGAAAACTTTATTATAGTACTATTCGATTCGTTCCTAAAGGAATAGAACATTAGGTCCGGGTCTTTCGATTCCTTAGGTGTCGGTTATCTATAATCTATCCTACCTCTATATAACCGTAAAACCCTACTGCCTCAAGGCTAGGAGAATCGAGATTAGTAGCGTGTATTCTCTTGCTATGTCCTATTTAGCAAGACCTGTCTCTAGGTCTATAGTGACTAGTTCGGAGTACGGTACTTGTTTGTCTTTACCATTACCGACGTGTCTAAGACTATCTGTATTATTGCCCTTATCTTTGTAGCCTATAGCTACTACTTTAATAACGTCCTTAGTAGTTTCGTCGATAGCTATAATTTCCTTTCTAAGGACTGTCTTCTACTCTTTCTTTAGGCTTTAATATTCTTACTTATAGTGCCCTTTCTTTCTATAGTTATAGTAGGTAACATTGGACTTATCTTTAGTTATTTTCTTCTAGTCCTACTTCTACGCTATATCTATATCTATAGCTCCGGGGTATATCCTATACGAGGTACTAATATATACTCGCTTTTTCTTATCATTAGCCTTAACCCTAGTTCCATTTACTTAACCTCGTTTTTACTACTCTTATATATAGAGTTAATTATTGATTCTAATAGCCTATACAATATATTTATCCAAAGTCCTAGGCTAATTATACTTATATAGCTTATCTTTAACCTTTTCCTTTAAGCCGTTATAAAATAATTATATTAATACCTTATCGTTAAGCTAAGACTTAAGTATATCCTATCTAAACTATATAATATAAGAGGCTACTAACTTAGTCCATTAGAGATTGGCAAGTCTTTCTTATATATAAATCTTTTTATCTTTATTACCAAAAACCTTTTAAAGCTCTTCTTCGAAACGGTTATAGGATCGAAAGACTACTTATATAAATATATCTTAGTTATCTTCGTCTTCCTTAGTAAGATAGTCTGTCACGAGCCAACTATATACCGCGACCTGGTGGGGCATAGGAGGCTAAATGAGCCACTAATCAAGAAGGGCACGAAGCGAGGCTGATATAGGATCGCTAGGGAGCGCGGGCTACCACAGGCGAACGATTGCCAAAAGGGAAAGATAGCAGAGGATAGCTAGCTACCAAAGGCGATCTAAGGACAGGATAGAAGGGGACTATAAGCGATCGGCAGAAGTATATATATATATAAATAGCCACTCGTTATAGTAGACTCTAGAAGTTTACTAGTAATAGTAACCTAACCTATAATCATAAGTACTTATACTAAGCATTACTAACTATTATAGGAGATAACTCTAGTGTTATTATAAACCCTTTAGCTTTACCAAATCCCTTAGATGACCTATACGCTTATCTCGCTTAATTTACCTCTATCTGAACCCTTTTAGAAGAAGTCTAAGTTAGGTTCGTTATACATTGCTATTACTCCCTTTGTTTTATTATAGCTCAGAACGGAGGTGATTTCGACCTTAATATCGACATAGCTACTAACGTCACGGCCGAACAGCTGCTTACCTAGCTCGGTTAACTCTAGCAGCGGATCTAGGAGTTAGACTAGAGAGATAAGGTTGCTTAAGCTCGGATCAAGGAACTCGAAAACGGCGAAAAGCACTTATAGAAGCTAGTTAACGAGGCCTACGCTAAAATTAAGGCACTCGAGGGCGCTAAAGCGAGCCGTATTAAGATCGAACTACCTAGCAAATACGGGGGAACTAAGGAGGATCTTGTAGGATTTCTATCGAACCTCTAATCCTACTTCTAGCTTAATAATAATAAGTTTCCGGACGATAAAGCTAAAGTCCTCTATATAGCTATAAGACTAGAGGGCAAGGTACTTAGATAGTTTAAGCCTATATAGAACGACTATCTCACTAAGGAAGACGAAGATAACTAAGACGCGTTTATATAGGCAGTCTTTCGATCCTACGACCGGTTTAAAGAAGAACTTTAGAAGGTTTTTGGCGACAAAGACGAGAAGATTTATATATAAGAAAGACTTGCTAATCTCTAATAGACTAAGTTAGTAGCCTCTTATACTATATAGTTTAGATAGGATATACTTAAGTCTTAGCTTAACGATAAGGCGTTAATATAACTATTCTATAACGGCTTAAAGGAAAAGGTTAAAGACAAACTATATAAATATAACCGGCCTAAGACTTTAGACAAATATATTATATAGGCTATTAGAATCGATAATCGACTCTATATATAAGAGTAGTAGAAACGAGGTTAGATAAATAGAACTACGGTTAAGGCTAATGATAAGAAAAAACAAGCATACGTTAGTATATCGTATAGGACGTATCCTAGAGCTATAGATATGGATATAGCATAGAAGCAGGACAAGAAAAAGATAGCCAAAGACAAGTCTAACGTTACCTACTATAACTACAGAAAGAAAGGACACTACAAACAAGAATATCGAAGCCTGAAGAAAGACTAGAAACCAGTCCTTAGAAAGGAAATTACAGCTATTAACGAAACCGCTAAGGATATTATCAAAGTAGTAGCTACAAGCTACAAGAATAGGGATAGCGATATAGATAGTCTCGGACACGACGGCGATAGTAAAGATAAACAAGCACTATACTCCGAACTAGTTACTATAGACCTAGAAATAGGTCTTGCCGAATGGGACACGGCAGGAGAATATATACCACTAATTTCGATTCTCCTAGCCTTAAGGCAGTGGGGTTTTATAGTTACCTAGAGGTAGGATAGATCGTAGACAACCGACACCTAAGGAATCGAAAGACTCGGATCTAATATTCTATTCCTCTAAGAACGAATCGAATGGTATCGTAACGAAGTTTTCCGGCTTAATACGGAACTACGCGAATAGGATAGACGCTTGATTCGACTTACCTAGTAGAGCGATAAAATGAGGGACGAGATAAGGGAACTCTAACGTATCGTAAAAACTATCAAAGGGGAATAGCCTGTAATATATAATAGGCCTAATAGCTACGCCGAGTATTTTGACGATTAGCAACTTAGCTATAACGTATGGAACCTAGAGTACTAGTTTATACGCGTGAACCGTGGAAAAGATAAACGTATGTAGGAAAACTACTAGAAGAAACACTTCTACCTTAGCATTAGAGTACCTATAGTATACGTATAATAGGAAGGATTTGGAAAAGAATTCTAATACTTTCTAGGCGACGCTATGTAACTATACCTACGATACGAGGTATATACATAAGTGCCCTAGTTCTAGTATATATTATACGAATGCCGATACTACTTTCGCGACAAATTCGAAAACAATTATTAGCCGACCTAATAAGGAAATAAGGACGGAAGCCTCCACCCTATAGAATAGGTCTATAATACAAGAAACAGAGCGGCCGAATTGCTCTAGAAAATCGAAGCCCGCGATCTAGAAGGCATTACGGTAGTACTAAAATGTAACAAACCTAACTTAGACTTCTTCTAAAAGGGTTCAGACGAAGGTAGGTCAAGCGGGACAAGCGTACAGGTCGTCTAAGGGATTCGGTGAAGCCAAAGGGTTTATAATAATACTAGAGTTGTCTCCTACAATAGTCAGTGATACTTAGTATAAGTATTTATTATTATAGGTTAGGTTACTATCACTAGTGAACTCCTAGAGTCTACCGTAACAAGTGACTATCTATATATATATATAATCCTAGGATCACTCTTCATCTAGTAATCCTTTATCGTCTAGATCACGGCTACGATAGTAATCCTATAGCGTATAGATCACTTTGCCAAGCGTGATCCTTTCCTAATTAGTCCGTTCGTACCTACTGTCCTATTGGCTTGTCAGGGAAGGCGGCTTAGGCAGCGTCCTATATATATATTTCCGTGATACGATGCCCCTCCTTTAAGGCTTTCGACCTAAAAGCCTATCTTAGGCCGTTTTAAATAGCGCTAACAACCCTTAGTAAGTTGTCTCCCGTGTTTCCCTTTTTCTTCTATATACTGCTGATAACATGTCTCGTATAGCAAAGCGTTCGATAAAAAGGTCTGTAAAGACCGAGGAGCGTATTGCCCTAGCTGCTACTATTAACGAGCTAGGGTTCGAAGTGATGCTTTGTTCTTTTTGTTTTTCTTGTAGCCTCTACTACTATATAATAGAGAGTTCTTCTTATTATAGCGAATGTATTTGTCACGGGAGGTCGTACGATAGTTCTAGGGTTCTAATCTTGTCTTGTTAGTATTCCCTTATTAATATATTTTTCTTATATTAACTTCTATAGTATCCTATATTATAGACAAATCGAAGTACCTTAACTAATTAGAATAAAATGCTAAGGAGGCTCTCTATACTAACCGCGATTTATTAGTAAAAGTGTAGCGTCGTCTAGACAAGTCTCTAGCTCGTTTAGACCGTATTTATCGTTAAAAGCGATCGTTGTTATCTTAAGGGTTAGAGATAGTTCGCTAAGGTCTTGTATCTTTAGATAAATTAGAAGAGGTAGAGTAGCAAGAATTAGGGGTAGTTCTAGGTATATAGCTTAATGGTAGTATTAATGTTATTAACTAGGGCGCTATCTTCGATTCTATCCTAGGTTTTTCTTTAGTCAATCTAGGTTCTGCCGGTAGAACTATTCTAGTTTCTTAGGGCAGTTTAAATTCTTGACTAGTTCCTATAAGTTGTCCTCTAGTCTAAAATCAGGCCATTTAACCAGATATTATAGTTCTCTATTAATAATATATAAATCTAGAATTTCTTTGACGTCCTATTCTTCCTCTTTGTCCTCTGCTTCGATATTTATAGCGATTTTAGTATTCTTTAGCGCTAGTTCGAGAAGTGAAATATGAAAAACATCCGTCCGTAATCATATAGATAATGGTAACGATAGTCAGTAGTTAGATGTCGAAATTCGTTCTTTGATAACAAAGGGTCTAACCTTCTTAAAGTCTAGCTTTGTACTTGGTCGTTTGGTTTATAGGTTTCGTACGATTAGGTAGACTTTGTCTCCCCTCTTTAGGTAAGGTCCTTTAAGCCTATATTTGTTGTAGTAGTTCTTCATTCTGGTTTTGATAAACTCAAGTTCCTTTTTGAGCTTCTTATACAGTACGTACATTTGTTTTACTTTAACTACTGCTCTTGGCACTATAACCTCTAGTCCTTGCCTAAGGTCTGCTTTATATCTGTAGTTCGCGAAGAATGGTATAACTTTGGTTATTTCCGTTAGTGTTATATTATAAGCAAGTTATACTATTAGTAATAGTATAACCTAGTCGTCTTACTAGTAGTTAATATAAGAATAGAGGTACTACTTGATAACTTGGTTTAGTCGCTCCATTTGTCCGTTAGTCTATAGGTAATATGCTATTAATAGCTTGCTATTGACGCTTAATCGTTGTATTAACGCTTGCTAGAACTTCGATACGAACTTGGTATCTCTATTAGTAATCTATTTCTATGGCCAAGCGTGTACCGATGCGACTTGCCAATAGATTATGTCTGCTAACTATTTAACTGTCTAGGACTCCTTATAGGGAAAGAAGTATACCTATTTAGTTAGGCAATCTACTATAGTAAGAATATTATCGTAGATTACCTGTCATAGATAAGCACATAGGTGGCCTGGCAGGCTGCAGCCAGGACGCGGGACATTCCGACAGCTAATCACTCGATAGACCAATCAGAAGATTATCACCGCCAAGACTAAGGTCTTCACTAGTGATAATAACATATCACCGTCGACAACGTAGAATCATGAAGTGAAAGGAGAAGTAGTACTAGTAATAACTATTAAAGAAGGACAGATAATTATATATATATAGCTAGCTAGTCACTTATTATAATAGACTTTAGGAGTTCGCTAGTAGTAACAATTATAATTATAGTACTTATACCAAGCATTACTAATTACTATAAGAGATAACTCTAGTATTATTATAAACTCTTTAGCTTTACCAAATCCCTTAGACGACCCGCCTACTCGTTATGCTTAATCTACCTCCGTCTAGACCCTTTTAGAAGAAGTCTAAGTTAGGTTCATTATATATTATTACTACTCCCTTTGTTCTATTATGGTTTAGAATAGAGGTGACTTCGACCTTGACATCGATATAGCTACTAACATTACGGCCGAACAGCTGCTTGCTTAGCTTAGTTAACTCTAGCAGCGGATCTAGGAGTTAGACTAGAGAGATAAGGCTGCTTAAGCTCGAATCAAGGAACTTAAGAACCGCGAAAAGTACTTGCAAAAGTTGGTTAACGAGGCCTATGCCAAAATCGAGGCACTCGAGGGTGCTAAAGCGAAGCGTATTAAGATCAAACTACCTAGCAAATACGGAGGAACTAAGGAGGATCTTATAGGATTCCTAACAAACCTCCGATCCTACTTCTAGCTTAATAATAACAAGTTTCTAGACAATAAAGCCAAAGTCCTCTATATAGCTATAAGACTAGAGGGCAAGGCACTTAGATAGTTTAAGCCTATATAGAACGACTATCTTATAGAGGAAGACAAAGACAATCGAGATGTGTTTATATAGGCAGTCTTCTAATCTTATAACTGTTTCGAAGAAGAGCTTTGGAAAGTTTTTAGCGACAAAGACAAGAAGATTTATATATAAGAAAGACTTGCTAATCTCTGACAGACCAAGTTAGTAGCCTCCTATACTATATAGTTTAGATAGGATATACTTAAGTCTTAGCTTAATGATAAGGCATTAATATAATTGTTCTATAATAGCCTAAAGGAAAAGGTTAAGGACAAGCTATATAAGTATAATCGGCCTAAGACTCTAGATAAATATATCATATAGGCTATTAGGATCGATGATCGACTCTATATACGAGAGTAGCAAAAACGAGGTCAAATGAACGGAACTATAGTTAAGGCTAACGATAAGAAAAAGTAAGCGTACGTTAGTACCTCGTATAGGACGTACCCTAGAGCTATAGATATAGATATAGTATAGAAGTAGGACTAGAAGAAGATAACCAAAGACAAGTCTAATATTACCTACTATAACTATAGAAAGAAAGGGCACTATAAGCGAGAATGCCAGAGCCCGAAGAAAGAATAGAAACCAGCCCCTAGAAAGGAAATTATAGCTATCAACGAAACTACTAAGGATGTCATTAAAGTAGTAGCTACAAGCTATAAAGACAAGGACAGTGACACGGATAGTCTTAGATACGACGGCAACGGTAAAGACGAATAAGCACTGTACTCCGAACTAGTCACCATGGACCTAGAGATAGGTCTTGCCAAATAGGACACGGTAGGAGAGTATGTACCGTTAATTTCGATTCTCCTAGCCTTGAGGCAGTAGGGTTTTACAGTTATATAGAGGCAGGATAGATCGTAGACAACCGATACCTAAGGAATCGAAAGACCTGGACCTAATACTCTATTCCTCTAGGAACGAATCGAATAGTACTATAACGAAGTTTTCCGACTTAACATGGAACTATATAAACAAGATAGGCACTTGACTTAACTTGCCTAGTAGCGTAATAAGATAAAGGACAAAATAAGGAAACTCCGATATATTATAGAAGCTATTAAAGGAAAACAGCCTATAATATATAATAGGCCTGATAGCTATACTAAGTACCTTGATAATTAGCAACTTAGTAATAATATATAGAACCTAGAATACTAGTTTATATAAGCAAACTATAGGAAAGACGAGCGTATGTAGGAAAGCTACTAGAAGAAGCACTCTTATCTTAGCATTAAAGTACCTATAGCCTACATATAGTAGGAAGGATTTGGGAAAGAATTCTAATACCTCCTAGGCGACGCTACACGACTATACCCTCGACACAAGGCATATATACAAGTGCCCTGGTTCTAATGTATGGCATACGAATGCCGATATCACTTCTACGACAAATTCGAAAACAATCACTAGCCGACCCGACAGGAAAACAGGGACAGAGGCTTATACCCTGTGGAATGGGTCTACGATGTAGGAAACAGAGTAGCCGAATTGCTCTGGAAAATCGAAGCCCGCGACCTAGAAAGCATTACGGTAGTTCTAAAACGAGCCTGGCCTAGGCACTGCGGAACCGGACGAGATATATAGGACTCGTACTAGAGTAACAATTACCTCTATCACACGGATAAAAAGAAATTACGAATTTAGGAGCTTTAGATAAAGCTATGGCATATACAATGGAAAGTAGAACAGACCTAATAGTAGGAAGCCGCAAGCACCTAATAGCTTATAGAAATAAGCATGATCGACAAAGCCGCTATCAGCCGAATAACTAGAGAGGTTAGCACTGACCTGGGAAACGGGTTAGGGCCCTTCGAGGGGCCTGGAAACCATTAACGCCTGTATAGTGGCAAGTGGTAGTATAATATAGGAGGGACTAGCGTAAGAGACTACTATACTAAGACCTCCTAGTAGAAATATAGGAAATCGCTACAATCTTTAGACGACGGCGGCAAGATAAGCAATTATAAATAATAGTATAGTAGAAATAGTACAAAATGCTTATACTAGTAGATAGTAGAGCAGAGATAAATCTGATTTCGCCAATACTTGTAAATTAGCTATAGATACCCTAGAGAATAAAGCAGAAGCATAGTATAGTCAAAGGGCCATTTCCAATATAATAGGTACATAGGGAGACTAAACTAATTAATATTACTATGGCAAGGAAGACTATAGTAGTTATATTTAGTATCGTAGATATAGGTAACAACAAAGACATAATATTAGGGTTACTATAGTATAAAGATTACAACCTAGACATTAGCTAGAAGAATAGTAGCTACCTACGACCCTAAATAGAGTTATATTCGACTAGCGAGATAGGGAGTATATAAGGATCACGAGCGGACGATGCTTAGAGAAAGGTATATCCTATAGATCTACTATAAGAGACGGACAGTGGCAGGCAGACCACTACAGACTCTAGAAGAGGCAGCATAACGACATCGATATCGCGATAGGAGGAACGAGCTAAACCGCCGATAGCTATTCTCTCCGTTAACGAATGCAGAGTACTATAATTAGAGTAGTAGGCTAAGATAGGAGAAATCGCCAGTATCACTATAGACGGGACTAAGTTCGTATACTATTAGAAAACCGAGAGATAAGATAAGACTAGGGAAGTACTAAAAGAATACAAAAGACACCTAGCATTCGAACCGAAGTATCTAGAAGGACTACTAGAATACGGCCTATAGGATTACAAGATCAAGCTTAAGGAAGGAGCACGATTAAAGTTCTTTAAGATTTACTATATAAGCTAGATATAGAACGAAGAACTTAAGCGATATTTAGAGGAGAACCTTTGAAGAGGATATATCCGCCTGTTGACATTGCTAGTAGGCTACCTAATCCTGTTTATGCCTAAGAAAGATGGAAAGCTACGGTTATATGTTGACTAGCTATCAGCCTATAACTATATATAGATCAGAGAAGGCGACGAGTGGAAAACGGCCTTTAGGACACCCTATGGCCACTATAAGTACCTTATCATGCTATTCAGACTTATAAACGCGCTAGCAACATTCTAAGCCCTGATTAATTAAGCTATCTAACCCTTTCTCGACAAATTTGTAGTATGTTATCTTGACGATATACTTATCTTCTCTAAAACGATAGACAAATACTAGAAGCACGTAATAGTAGTGCTAGACGCGCTATATATATACAAGCTATTAGTTAACAAGGAAAAGAGCAAATTCTATATTAGGAAGATAGTCTTTTTAGGATATGAAATATCCCTAGGACAAATCTAGATAGAACCTTTAAAGATTAAAGCTATCAAGAATTGGCTATAACTGACATCAGTTATAGAAGTATAAAGTTTCATCAGATTTACAAACTTTTACCGGATGTTCATCAGGAACTTTAGAGCGATCGTACAACCTTTATATAAACTTACTAAGAAGAACGCTAAATTCTAATAGGAAGAGCGATACGAGCAAGCATTTATATAGATCCGTAACGCCATTACTAAAGATCTAGTACTAGTATTACTAGACCCCAAGAAGCTATTCGAGGTGGAAACGGACGCTTCAGACTACGCTATCAGAGGACAATTAGGATAATGAGACGAACAAGGGAAGCTATATCCTATAGCCTTCTTTTTAAAGAAGCTCGATAGACTATGTCTTAATTATCTAATTTATAATAAGGAACTACTTATAATTATTAAAGCTTTCAAGGAATAGCGACTATACCTTAGTAGTACAATTAAACTAATATAAGTGTATACAGATTATAAGAACCTATAATACTTTATAATGATAAAGGAACTTAATAGACGACAAATACAATAGGTAGAATTCCTTATAGAATTTAACTTTAAGATCTGTTACAAGAAGGGCAAAGAAAACGTATAAACAGATATTTTAAGCCGACGAACAGATTACATGAAAGGACGAATAGGAACAATACTACTATTGTTCAAGGAACGAGCAGACGGAACGCTACATCACAAAATGTAAACACCTGTAGAAGATAATCTACTTGACTCGTTCCTCGAATGCTATATAATCTTTCGAGAAGAAAGGATTAACGAGGTACAGTATTAAGCAGCACCCGGACTAGTGGTACCTAACAGAGTAGAAGAAAAAGATGAGAAACTCTAGTACTAAGGCAAAGTATATATCTATAACAAAGACTAATAGCTACAAATGATTCGAGAACTCTACGAATCAAAACTCGGAGGATATAAAGGAGTTATAAAGACTGTTGTACAAGTCAAGAGATACTACGACTTTCTATAGTTAACGGCACGAGTTAAGGAAGTCATATAGAGCTACGACATCTATAATCGAAGCAAAACAGCACGATATAAGCTATATAGGCTACTTTAGCCACTGCTAACAGCTGACAAACTATAGAGCTTGGTTACAATAGACTTTATCACGAAGCTGCCAGAATCTAAGGATATAGCTATAGGAGTAACCTACGATAGTATTCTTACTATAGTAGATCACCTGACTAAGTAGGTATATTTCTTTCCCTATAAGGAGTCCTAGACAGCGGAACAGTTAGCAGATATAATCTATTAGCAAGTTACATTAGTATATGCTTAGCCGTAAGAATAGATCACTAATAGAGACACCAAGTTCGTATCGAAGTTCTAGCAAGCGTTAATACAACGATTAGGCATTAATAGCAAGCTGTCAATAGCATATTACCTATAGACTGACAGACAAATAGAGCGACTAAACCAAGTTATTAAGCAATACCTCCGCTCTTACATTAACTATTAGCAAGACAACTAGGTTATACTATTGCTAACAGGATAACTCGCTTATAACACGACGCCAATGGAAACGACTAAAGTTATACCGTTCTTCGCAAACTATAGATATAAAGCAGACCTTAGGCAAGGACTAGAGGTTACAATGCCAAGAGCAGTAGTCAAAGTAGAACAGATGTATATACTATATAAGAAGCTTAAAAAGGAACTCGAGTTTGTCAGGGCTAGAATAAAGAACTACTACAACAAACATAGGCTTAAGGGACCTTGCCTAGAGAGGGGAGACAAAGTCTACCTAATTATACGAAACTTACGAACCAAGCGACTAAGCACGAAGCTAGACTTCAAAAAGGTTAGACCCTTCGCTATCAAAGAACGAATTTCGACATCTAACTACTAACTATCGTTACTATTATCTATATAACTACGGACAGATATTTTTTATATTTTACTTCTCGAACTAGCACCAAAAAACGCTAAGGTTACTATATATATCAAAGCAGAAGATAAGGAAGAAGAATAGGACATTAAAGAAATTCTAGATTCACGTATTATTAATAGAGAACTATAGTATCTAGTCAAATGGCTTGATTTTAGATTAGAAGATAACTTATAGGAACTAGTCAAGAATTTAAACTGCCCTAAGAAACTAGAACAGTTCTACTGGCAGAACCCGGATTGACCAAAGGAAAACCCGGGACAGAACCAAAGACGGCGCCCTAGTCGACAGCATCGACGGTATCATTAATCTATAACAAGGGCATAGTAGGCGTCTCTTGCCGCTTAACCTCCTCTAACTTGTCTAAGGTCGACAGACTACGTGCCACTATATTAGTACCTTTCTCTACCAAAAACTCCTTTTACTGACGAAGACATTAGAGTTATATAAGTTTTTCGGATAACTCGTACTAGGCTTCTTCTAGACGGTATTAGGACTTATCTAGCTTAAGTTTAGTATAATGTTTAGCATCCTTAATATAACGTTACTCTTAAAGAATATAATCCACTAGAACAAACATTAGGAATCATAGTAAAAAAAAAAAAAAAAAAAAAAGGGGAGACAAGCTTATAAGAAGAAAGTAGGATACTAGAGCTATTATAAGAACGACCTCGACAAATATAGGCCTTGTAACACTTTATATACGTAATCATTTTACAGACAAGGCCTTATAATACGCACTAAGAGCAAGGTATAATAATAAAACCGTTCTTAGTAATGTTCTAAGCAAGGGAAGTACGGTAATGTACAGAATACGACTTCCGTTTCTCTATCGGCATTTTGTCAGCATGGCAACTACGACGTAGAAATAGGAAGAATATAATACTTACAAGCAAAGGGTTATTAGCGCTATTTGAAACGGCCTAAGAGGGCTTTTAGGTCAAAAGCCTTAAAGGAGGGGCATTGTGTTATAGATAAGCATATAGGCGGCCTGGCAGGCTGTAGCCAGGACACGGGACATTCCGACAGCCAATCACTCGATAGACCAATCAGAAGATTATTACTGCCAAGACTAAGGTCTTCACTAGTGATAATAACATGTCACCGTCGACAACGTAGAATCACAAAGTAAAAGGAGAAGTAGTACTGGTGATAACTATTAAAGAAGGATAGATAATTGTATATATATAGCTAGCTAGTCACTTGTTATAGTAGACTCTGGGAGTTTGCTAGTGGTAATAATTATAATCATAGTACTTATACCAAGTATTGCTAATTACTGTGAGAGACAACTCTAGTGTTGTTGTAAACCCTTTGGCTTTACCGAATCCCTTAGACGACCTGCCTGCTCGTCACGCTCAATCTACCTCTGTTTGGACCCTTTTAGAAGAAGTCTGAGTTGGGTTTGTCACATTACCCCTATAGCTATATCTTTAGATTCTAGTAGTTTCGTGATAAAGTCTATCGTAACTAAACTCTATAGTTTATTAGCTGTTAGTAGTAGCTAAAGTAGCCTATATAGCTTATATTATACCGTTTTGCTTCGATTATAGATATCGTAGCTCTGTACGACTTCCTTGACTTATGTCGTTAACTATAGAAAGTTATAGTGTTTCTTGACTTATACGATAGTCTTTATGATTCCTTTATATTCTCCGAGTTTCGATTTGTAGAGTTCTCGAATCATTCGCAGTTATTAATCCCTATTATAGATATATACTTTGCTTTAGTACTAGAGTTTCCTATCTTTTTCTTCTACTCTGTTAGGTACCACTAGTCTAGGTATTGCTTAATACTGTGCCTCGTTAATCCTTTCTTCTTGAAAGATTATATAACATTCTAGGAACAAGTCAAGTAGATTATCTTCTACAGGTGTCTACGTTTCGTGATATAGCGTTCCGTCTATTCGTTCCTTAAATAACGGTAGCATTGTTTCTATTCGTTCTTCCGTATAATCTGTTTATTAGCTTAGGGCGTCTGCTTATATATTCTCTTTACTCTTTTTATAGCAGATCTTAAAATTAAATTCTATAAGGAATTCTACCTATCGTATTTATCGTCTATTAAGCTCCTTTGTTATCGTAAAGTACTACAAATTCTTATAATCTATATATACTTATATTAGTTCGATTATACTACTAAGGTATAATCGCCATTCCTTAAAAGCTTTAATAATTATAAGTAGTTCCTTATTATAAATTAGATAATTAAGATATAGTCTATCGAGCTTCTTTAAAAAGAAAGCTATAGGATATAGCTTCCCTTGTTCGTCTCGTTATCCTAATTGTCCTCTAATGGTATAATCTAAAGCGTCCGTTTCCACCTTAAATGGCTTCTTAGGGTCTAGTAGCACTAGTACTAGATCTTTAGTAATGGCGTTATAGATCTACGTGAATGCTTGCTTATATTACTCTCCCTATTAGAATTTAGCGTTCTTCTTAGTAAGTTTGTACAAAGGTCGTATAATCGCTCTAAAGTTCCTAATGAACATCTGGTAGAAGTTCGTAAACCCGATGAAACTTTGTACTTCCGTGACTAACGTCGATCGTAGCTAATCCTTGATAGTTTCGACCTTTAAAGGTTCTATCTAGATTTGTCTTAGGGATATTTCGTATTCCAAAAACACCGTCTTCCTAACGTGGAATTTGCTCTTTTCCTTGTTAACTAATAGCTTGTATACGTATAATGTATCTAGTACTGCTCTTATATACTTCTGGTATTTGTCTATCGTTTTGGAGAAGATAAGTATATTGTCGAGATAATATACTATAAATTTGTCGAGAAAGGGTCGGATAGCTTGATCACTTAGGGCTTAGAACGTTACTAGCACGTTTATAAGTCTAAATGGCATAATAAGGTACTTATAGTGGCTATAGGGTATCCTAAAGGCCGTTTTCTACTCGTTACTTTCTTTGATCTATATATAGTTATAGGCCGATAGCAAGTTAAGACATGTAAAATATTAAGCTCCTGCTAACTAATCTCGGAGCTATAAGATTAGTAATAACGGGTATCGGTTTTTTATAGTCTATTTATTAAGTTACTAATAGTCAATATATAACTATAGCTTTCCGTCTTTCTTAGGTATAAATAGGATTAGGTAGCCTACTAGTGATATCGATAGGTAGATATATTCTCTTTAAAGGTTCTCCTCCAAATATCGCTTAAGTTCTTTATTCTATATCTGGCTCGTATAGTAAATCTTAAAGAACTTTAGTCATGCTCTTTCCTTAAGCTTAATCTTGTAATCCTATAGGCCGTGCTCTAGTAATCCTTCTAGATGCTTTGGTTCGAATGCTAGGTGTCCTTTATATTCCTCTAGTACTTTCCTAGTCTCGTCTCGTTTCTCGGTTTTCTAATAGTATACGAACTTGGTTCTGTCTATAGCGATACTAGCGATTTCTCCTGTCTTAACCTATTACTCTAGTTATAGTGCTCTATATTCGTTAACAGAGAGAATAGCTATTGGCGGTTTAGCTTGTTCCTTTTATTGTAACGTTGGTATTGTTATATTGCTTCTTCTAGAGTCTATAGTGGTCTGCCTACTACTATCTGTCTCTTATAGTAGATCTGTAGGATATGCCTTCCCTTGAGCATCGTCTACTTGTAATCCTTGCGTGCTCCCTATCTCGCTAGTCAAATATGACTCTGTTTAGGGTCGTAAGTAGCTACTATTCTTCTAGCTAATGTCTAGGTTTTTTTTTATACTATAGTAATCCTAATATTATATCTTTATCGTCGCCTATATCTATAATGCTAAATACGACTACTATAGTTTTCCCTACTATAGTGATGTCAATTGGTTTAGTCTCCCTATATACCTATTATATCGGAAATGGCCCTTTGACTATACCATGCTTTTGCTTTATTCTCTAGGGTATCTGTAGCTAATTTATAAGTGTTGGCAAAATTAGGTTTATCTCTACTCTACTATCTACTAATATAAGCATTTTATACTATCTCTATTATATTATTATCTATAATTGCTTGTCTTGCTACTGTCGTCTAAAGATTATAGCGATTTTCTATATTTCTATTAGGAGGTCTCGATATAGTGGTTTCTTACGCTAGTTCCTCCTGTACTACGCTACTACTCGCCGCTATACGGGCGTTAATGGTTTTCGGGCCCCTCGAAGGGCCCTAACCCGTTTCCTAGGTCAATGCTAACCTCTTTGGTTATTCGGCTAATAGCGGCTTCGTTAATCGTGCTCATTTCTATAAGCCACTAAGTGCCTGTAGCTTCCTACTATTAGGTCTGTTCTGCCTTTTATCGTGCGTACTATAGCTTTATCTGAAGCTCCTAGATCCGCGATTTCTTTTTGTCTGTATAGTAGAGGTAGTCGTTACTCTAGCACAAGTCCTATATATCTTGTCCTGTTCTATAGTACCTAGGCTAGGCTTGTTTTAGTACTACTGTAATGCCTTCTAGATTGCGGGCTTCGATTATCTAGAGCAATTTGGCTACTCTGTTTCCTGTATCATAGACCTATTCTATAGGGCGGAGGCTCCTGTCCTTATTTCTTTGTTAGGTCGGCTAGTAATTGTTTTCGAATTTGTCACGAAAGTAGTATTGGCATTTATATAATATATACTAGAACTAGGGCACTTATATATATGCCTTGTATCGTAGGTATAGTTATATAGCGTTGCCTAGAAGGTATTAGAATTCTTTTCTAAATCCTTCCTACTATATATAGATTATAGATACTCTAATACCAAGGTAGGAATGTTTCTTCTAATAGCTTTCCTATATACGCTTATCCTTTCCACGGTTTACGTATATAAACTGGTACTTAGGGTTCTATACGTTATAGCTAAGTTACTAATCATTAAAATACTTAGTATAGCTATCGGGCCTATCGTACATTATAGGCTATTCCCTTCTAATGGTTTCTATAATACGTCGGAGTTCCTTTATCTCGTCCCTTATCTTATCGCTTTGCTAGGTAAGTCAAATCAAGCGTCTATCCCGTTTACGTAGTTCTATATTAAGCTAGAAAACTTCGTTACGATACCATTCGATTTGTTCCTAGAGGAATAGAATATTAGGTCTAGGTCTTTCGATTCCTTAGATGTCGGTCGTCTACGATCTATCCTACCTCTGTATAACTATGAAACCCCACTACCTTAGGGCTAGGAGAATCGAAATTAGTGGTATATACTCTCCTGCCGTATCCTATTTGGCAAGACCTGTCTCTAGGTCTACTATGACCAGTTCGGAGTACGGTGCTTGTTTATCTTTACCGTTACTGTCGTGTCCGAGACTATCTATATTGCTGTTCCTGTCTTTGTAGCTTATAGCCGTTACTTTAATAACATCCTTAGTATTTTCGTCAATAGCCATAATTTCCTTTCTAGGGACTATTTTCCACTCTTTCTTTAGGCTTTAATATTCTCGCTTATAATGCCCTTTCTTTCTATAGTTATAGTAAGTAGCATTAGACTTATCTTTGGTCGTCTTCTTTCGGTCCTGCTTTTATACTACGTCTATATTTATAGCTCTAGAATATGTTCTATATAAGGTACTGACATATACTTGTTCTTTCTTGTCGTTAGCCTTGATTATAGTTCTATTTATTTGACCTTATTTCTATTACTCTTATATATAGAGTCGATTATCGATTCTAATAGCCTATATAATATATTTGTCTAAGGTCTTAGGCTAGTTATACTTATATAGCTCGTCTTTAACTTTCTCTTTTAAGCTATTATAAAATAGTTATATTAATGCCTTATCATTAAGCTAAGACTTAAGTATATCCTATCTAAACTATATAGCATAGGAGGCTACTAACTTAGTCTATCAAAGACTAGCGAGTCTTTCTTATATATAAATCTTCTTATCTTTGTCGCTAAAAACCTTCTAAAGCTCTTCTTTAAAATAGTCATAGGATCGAAAGACTACCTATATAAACGCGTCTTAGTCGTCTTTATCTTCTTTAGTAAGATAGTCATTCTATATAAGCTCGAACTATCTAAGTGCCTTGCCCTCTAATCTTATAGCTATATAGAGAACTTTGGCTTTGTCGTCTAGAAACTTGTTATTATTAAGCCGGAAGTAAGATTAGAGGTTTGTTAAGAATCCTACGAGATCCTCCTTAGTCCCTCTGTATTTACTAGGTAGTTTAATCTTGATACGGCTCGCTTTGGCGCCTTCAAGTGCCTTGATTTTGGTATAGGCCTCGTTGACTAGCTTCTACAAGTGCTTTTTGCCGTTCTCGAGTTCCTTGATCCGAGCTTGAGTAACCTTATCTCTCTAATCCAATTCCTAAATCCACTACTAGAGTTGACTAAGCTAGGTAAGCAGCTGTTCGGCCGTGACGTTAGTAGCTATGTCGATGTCGAGGTCGAAATTACCTTCGTCCTAAACCATAATAGAACAAAGGGAGTGATAGCAACGTATAACGAACCTAACTTAGACTTTTTCTAAAAGGGTTTAGACGAAGGTAGGTTAAGTAGGATAAGTGTATAGGTCGTCTAAGGGATTCGGTAAAGCTAAAGGGTTTATAATAATACTAGAGTTATCTCCTATAATAGTTAGTAATGCTTAGTATAAGTATTTATTATTATAGGTCAGGTTACTATTACTAGTAAACTCCTAGAGTTTACTATAACGAGTGACTATCTATATATATATATAATCTTAGGATTACTTTTTATCTAGTAATCCTTTGTTATTTAGATTATAGCTATAATAGTGATCCTATAATATATAGATCACTTTGCTAAGCGTAATCCTTTCCTAATTAGTCTGTTTGTACCTGCTATCCCATTGGCTTGTTAGGGAAGGCAGCTTAGGCAGCGTCCTATATATATATTTCCGTAATATAAAACAAGCCTAGCCTAGGCACTACGGAATAGGACGAGACATATAGGACTTGTGCCAAAGTAACGACTACCTCTATTATACGGACAAAAAGAAATCGCGGATCTAGGAGCTTCAGATAAAGCTATAGTATATACAACGAAAAGTAGAACAGACCTAATAGTAGGAAGCTATAAACACTTAATGGCTTATAGAAATAAGCATAATTGACGAAGCTACTATTAGCCGAATAACCGAAGAGGTTAGCACTAATCTAGGAAACGGGTCAGGGCCCTTCAAGGGGCCCGAAAACCATTAACGCCTATATAGTGGCAAGTAATAGCGTAGTATAGGAGGAACTAGCGTAAGAGACCACTATATCGAGACCTCCCAGCAGAAACATAGGAAATCGCCGTAATCTTTAGACAATAGCGGCAAGATAAGCGATTATAGATAACAGCATAATGGAAATAGCACGAAATGCTTGTACTAGTAGATAGTAGAGTAGAGATAAACCTGATTTCGCCGACACTTGTAAATTAGCTATAGATACCCTAGAGAATAAAGCGGAAGTATAGCATAGTCAAAGGGCTATTTCCAATATAATAGGTATATAGGGAGACTAAACCGATTAATATCACTATAGTAGGGAAAACTATAGTAGTTATATTTAGTATTATAGATATAGGCGATGATAAAGATATAATATTAGGATTACTATAGTATAAAGATTATAACCTAGATATTAGCTAGAAGAATAGTAGCTATCTATAACCCCGAATGGAGTCGTATTTGACTAGTAAGATAGGGAGTATATAAGGATCACGAGCAGACAATACTTAAGGGAAGGCATGTCCTATAGATCTACTATAAGAGATAGATAGTAGTAGGCAGACTACTATAGACTCTAAAAGAAGCAATATAACGACACTAATATCATAATAGGAAGAACGAGCTAAACTGCCGATAGCTATTCTCTCTATTAACAAATGTAGAGCACTATAACTAGAGTAATAGGTTAAGATAGAAGAAATTGCTAGCATCGCTATAGACGGAACCAAGTTCGTATATTATTAGAAAGCCGAGAGACGAGACGAGACTAGGAAAGTACCGAAGGAATATAAAGGACACCTAGCATTTAAACCGAAGCATCTAGAAGGATTATTAGAGTACGGCCTATAGGATTACGAGATCAAGCTTAAGGAAGGAGCATGACTAAAGTTCTTTAAGATTTACTATATAAGCTAGATATAGAACGAAGAACTTAAGCAATACTTAGAGGAGAATCTTTAAAGAGGATATATCTACCTGTCGACATCACTAGTAGGCTACCTAATCCTGTTTATGCCTAAGAAAGATAGAAAGCTATAGTTATATATTAACTATTGGTAACTTAACAAACAGACTATGAAAAACTAATACCCGTTATTGCTAATCTTATAGCTTTGAGATTAGTTAGTAGGAGCCTAATATTTTACATATCTTGACTTGCTATCAGCCTATAACTATATATAGATTAAAGAAGGCAACAAGTGGAAAACGGCCTTTAGGATACCCTATAGCTATTACAAGTACCTTATCATGCTATTTAGACTTATAAAATACGCTAGTAACGTTCTAAGCCCTAATTAATCAAGCTATCCGATCCTTTCTTAACAAATTTACGGTATATTATCTCGATAATATACTTATCTTCTCTAAAATGATAGATAAACACTAGAAATACATAAGAGTAGTGCTAGATACGTTATATATATATAAGCTATTAGTTAACAAGGAAAAGAGCAAATTCCACGTTAGGAAGACAGTATTTTTAAGATATAAGATATCCTTAGGACAAATCTAGATAGAACCTTCGAAGGTCAAAGCTATTAAAGACTAGCCGTGACCGACGTTAGTTATAGAAGTACGAAGTTTCATCAGGTTTACAAACTTCTACCGAATGTTTATTAGAAACTTTAAAGCGATTATACGACCTTTATATAAACTTACTAAGAAGAACGCTAAATTCTAATAGGAAGAGTAATATAAGCAAGTATTTACGTAGATCTATAATGCCATTACTAAAGATCTAGTACTAGTGCTACTAGACCCCAAGAAGCCATTTAAGGTAGAAACGGACGCTTCAGACTACGCCATTAGAGGACAATTAGGATAATAAGACAAACAAGGGAAGCTATACCCTATAGCCTTCTTTTTAAAGAAGCTCGATAGACTATGTCTTAATTATCCGATTTACGACAAGGAACTACTTGTAATTATCGAAGCTTTTAAAGAATAGCGACTATACCTTAGTAGTATAATCGAACTAGTATAAGTATATATAGATTATAAGAATTTATAGTACTTTATAATAATAAAGGAGCTTAATAGACGACAAATATAATAGGTAGAATTCCTTACAGAATTTAATTTTGAAATCTGCTATAAGAAGGGCAAAGAGAACGTACAAGCAGACACCTTAAGCCGACGAACAGATCATACAGAAGGACAAACGGAAATAACGCCACTATTATTCAAGGAACAAATAGACGGAACGCTATATTACAAAACGTAGACACCTATAGAAGATAACCTACTTGACTTATTCCTAGAATATTATATAATCTTTCGAGAAGAAAGGACTAATAAGGTATAGTATCAAGTAACACCCGGACTAGTGGTACCTAATGGAGTAGAAGAAAAAGATAGGAAACTCTAGTACTAAGGCAAAGCGTATATCTATAATGGGGATTAATAGCTGCAAATGATTTGAGAACTCTACGAATTGAAACTTAGAGGATACAAAGGAGTTATAAAGACTATCGTATAAGTCAAAAAACACTATGACTTTCTATAGTTAACGATATAAGTTAAAGAAGTTATACGGAACTATAATATCTGCAATTAAAGCAAAACGGCACGATATAAGCTATATAGGCTACTTTAGCCACTGCTAATAGCTGAAAAACTATAGAGTTTAGTTATAATAGACTTTATTACGAAACTGCCAGAATCTAAGGACATAGCTACAGGGGTAATCTATAATAGTATTCTTACTATAGTAGATTGCTTAACTAAATAGGTATACTTCTTTCCCTACAAGGAGTCCTAGATAGCTAAATAGCTAGTAGACGTAATCTATCGGTAAGTCATATTAATATACGCTTAGCTATAGGAATAGATCACCGATAGAGATACCAAGTTTGTATCGAAGTTCTGGTAAGCATTAATATAACGATTAGGCATTAATAGCAAGCTATTAACAGTATATCACCTATAGACTGACAGACAAATAGAGCAACTAAACCAAGTTGTCAAGCAGTACCTCCGTTCTTACGTTAACTACTAGTAGGACAACTAGGTCATGCTATTACCAATAGTATAACTCGCTTACAATATAATGCTAACAAAAACGACTAAAGTCACACCGTTCTTTGCAAACTATAGATATAAAGTAGACCTTAAGCAAGGACTAGAGGTTATAGTGCTAAGAGCAGTAGTCAAAGCAGAACAAATATATATACTATACGAGAAGCTTAAAAACGAACTTAAGTTTGTTAGAACCAGAATAAAGAACTACTACAACAAATATAGGCTTAAGGGACCTTACCTAGAAAGGGGAGACAAAGTCTACCTAATCGTACGAAACTTACAAACCAAACGACCAAATATAAAGCTAGACTTTAAGAAGATCGGACCCTTCGTTATTAAAGAACGAATTTCGACATCTAACTACTAACTATCGTTACTATTATCTATATAATTACAGACAGATATTTTTTATATTTCACTTCTCGAACTAGCGTTAAAGAACGCTAAAATCGCTACAAATATCGAAGTAAAGGACGAAGAGGAAGAATAGGACGTCAAAGAAATTCTAGATTTATATATTATTAACAGAGAACCGTAGTATCTAGTCAAATAGCTTAATTTTAGACTAGAGGATAACTTATAGGAACTAATTAAAAACCTAAGTTACTCCAAGAAACTAGAGTAATTCTACCGGCAGAATCCTAACCAGTTATAAGAACCGGCTCTAAAGCCTATTCCCTAATAGAAAAAGAGGGGAACCTGCTAGAATTAGGACTAGGATCTAACCCGATCAACTCCTAATCGAGTACGTCAAAAGCACCTAATGCCTAAGCCTAACCTACAAGGGTCTACGTCTCTAACATCGGCAGAGGAGTATCTAGTTCTTCCTCCTCCTCTAGACGAGCTACGCTACAACGAAAAACCTTGGTACCACGATCGTGTAGGGATTACTATAAACGACGTAATTAACTTAAATGGCTTAGTGTCTAAGCAAGAAGCGCCTCGATCTTAGCAATCTCTTTCGAAACCTTCTCTTGCTCCGACAAATTTGAAAGGACTAAGATAGTTAGCAACCTAGGACTACAAAGGAAAACAATAAGAAACCTATAAGCATCTATAATGCTTGGGCTACTATACTTCTTACCTATATAAATATAGTTCTAATACTTATTTAAACCTTCTATTATTATATAACGCTTTTATAGCTTCGTATTCTAATAACGCTTACAAGGTATAGTAACCTTATAACCCTCTTGCTTAATCTTAATCGTAATAGCGTGTTGTTTGCGCTTGAGATCGTAACGGTTCCTAGGAACACAATTAGCTATAGCAGAAGGAAGCTAGCAGAAGAAGGACGTTACCTATAGGGAAAGAAAAGGGGGTATTAATAGTATTTGAAACAAGTTATAAGAAGCTTTTAGGTCGAAAGCCCTAAAGAGGGGGCATCATATCACAAGCTAACTATATACTACGACCCGGTAGGGCATAGGAGGCTGAATAAGCTACCAATCAAAAAGGGCACGAAGCGAGGCTGACATAGGATCGCTAGGGAGCGCGGGCTACTACGGGCAAACGATTACTAAAAGGGAAAGATAGTAGAGGATAGCTAGCTACCAAAGGCGATCCAAGGACAGGATAGAAGGGGACTATAAGCGATCGGCAGAAGTATATATATATATAAATAGCCACTCGTTATAGTAGACTCTAGAAGTTTACTAGTGATAGCAACCTAACCTATAATTACAAGTACTTATACTAAGTATCACTGACTATTATAGGAGATAACTCTAGTGTTGTTATAAACCCTTTAGCTTTACCAAATCCCTTAGACGACCTATACGCTTGTCCCGCTTAATTTACCTCCGTCTGAACCCTTTTAGAAGAAGTCTAAGTTAGGTTTGTCATATAGTCGTTCTATATAAGCTTAAACTATCTAAGTACCTTACCCTCTAGTCTTATAGCTATGTAGAGAACTTTAGCTTTGTCGTCTAGAAACTTGTCGTTATTAAGCTAGAAGTAGGATTGGAGGTTTATTAGGAATCTTACAAGGTCTTTCTTAGTTCCTCTATATTTGCTAGGTAGTTCGATCTTAATATGGCTTACTTTAGCGCCCTCAAGTGCCTTAATTTTAGTATAGGCCTTATTAACTAGTTTCTATAAGTGCTTTTCGCCATTCTCGAGTTCCTTAATTCAAGCTTAAGTAGCCTTGTCTCTCTAGTCTAACTCCTAGATTTACTAATAGAGTTAACTAAGCTAGGCAAGTAGCTATTTAACTATAACGTTAATAGCTATATTAATATTAAGGTTAAAGTTACCTCCGTTCTAAACTATAATAGAATAAAAGGAGTAATAGCAACGTATGACAAACCTAACTTAGACTTCTTCTAAAAGGGTTTAGACAAAGGTAGATTAAGCAGGACAAGTAGGCAGGTTGTCTAAGGGATTTAGTAAAGCTAAAGGGTTTATAACAACACTAGAGTTATCTCTTATAATAATTAGCAATACTTAGTATAAGTACTATAATTATAGGGTTACTATTACTAGTAAACTCCTAGAGTCTACTATAACAAGTGACTATTTATATATATATATACTTCTATCGGTCGCTTATAGTCCCTTTCTATCTTATCCTTAGATTGCCTTTGGTAGCTAGCTATCCTCTGCTATCTTTCCCTTTTTGGCAATTGTTTGCCTGTAGTAGCCCGCGCTCCCTAGCGATCCCGTGTCAGCCTCGCTTTGTGCCCTTCTTGATTGGTGGCTCATTTAGCCTGCTACACCCTACCGGGTCGCGGTATATGGTTGGCTTGTAACAATATAATACTTAGAAACTATAATTAAAGTCGACTTTTTGACTAGGAAACTATAAAGTAAAATTATATAATAAAGAAATAGCGAAAATTACTAGAATTATTTAAAATTAATAGATTTAATAGAAAATTATAAAACTAGTAATAGAATTAAAGAAAATCGAACAAATAAAGTAAAATGGGAGTACTTATAGTAATTTACTATTAATATACTTATACTTTTAAGGTATTATAAAAGTAGGTACTAACCTACTAGCTATAGTAGCCCTAGCTAAGCTAGAAGTAGTAATAGACTTACTAAGCTTAACTAAGGCTATAATAGATATAATAAATATAGCTCATAAGCTATTCTTTAATTTAAATATAGAGGATACTATTTTACTATTATTATTACTATTATTATTATTATAGTTATTATTACTATTATTATTAATATTATTATTATTATAATAATAATAATATTTAAATTACTATTTTAAAAGAATTACTTAAATACCCTTAATTCTTTTAAAACTACCAAATTAAAAAGGTAGGTACCTAGAATAATCAGTTAAAGAAAGTATAACATAGGATATAACACTAGAAATAACATCACTACAAGTAGTTAAAGCAACTACCATATTTAACTAGGAGGTATATCAGAAGCTAGGGAGCTTCTAAAGCTCTAGCTACAAGCAATATAAGCTACCCTTACAAGCTTATAGACATACAGATCATCTTTCCTTTATCTATTTATATCGCTCTTTCTCTCCTTTATAGATAGTTTAATAAGGCACTCTTTCTGTTCCTTCCTTGCCACTACTTTTAACGCCTCCTGAATGCTTATTCGAGCTTGTAACTGCGTTTGGCAACAATCGAGATCAGATCATTATTGTCCTTGAGTCGTAATAGAGAGTGATTTACTCTTAATCACTTTGCCGAAAAAGATATAACAGACTGAGCCCTTATTGTCTGAGATTCTGTGTTGTTATAGAGGTGACAAGTCTCAAGAAATCTGATGGTGGGAGGCGATACCCTGCTTAATTTGTATACACTTTTCCCACACTTTCCTTTTATTCCCCTTTACGACCCTTTTCCACACGTCTTTAAATGGCTACAAGCGCAGTTAGACATCCATACGTTTTGTTAATTAACCGAGACGTATGTAAGTACCATCGAGGCCCACATACACAAAAGAAGGCACCTTCATTCAGAAAAGAGGGAAACGAATCGGACAGCAGATTCCCCGCAGTTCTCACACATCTCACAAAATCAAAAGCAGTACAGCCAAGAGGCTTCTGCTCAATACCGACGATTTCCAAGACATGCCTTTCCTTTCCGTATGAACCATCTCTCCCAGGGGGTATAATATACCTAACGAACAACACTACTACCCAGCCTAAGAACCTTCCCCGCCCTCCGCTCACCCAATGTTGAACTCGCTCGAAGCATTCATCACCATCTTCATCTTCTCCCTCATTCTCCTGGCCGCATCCTCATCCACCGCCCCGATGCGGTCTCCGTCGTCGTCGTCGTCGTCGTCGTAGTCGTCACCACCACCACCACCACCGCCATCACTCTTCTTGATAGTAACCTTTCCGCTGCTCGAGACCTTGGCCTTCTTGTCGCCGCCAGATGCCGCCTTTTGCGCCCGCCGGGCCACGCCCCCTCCGATGCCGCCGGGCGTCTCGCGCAGCGCGAACGCCTTGGCCATGTGGCCCAGGTGCAGCTGCGTGATGTCAAAGTAGACGCGCTCCTCGCGCACGTGCGTGGCGTACGCCCGGATGTGCGACCGGAACGCCTGCCGGGCCGACTCGAGGAGCGGGTTGTCCCTCGGTTTGGACCGCTGCTTGGCCTTGGCCTTGGCCTTGGCCTTGCCGTCCTCGTCTTCGTCGGTTGCGTCGTCCGGTTTGGCGAGTAGCCGCTGCTCGAGATGCAGCTGGAGGGCTTCGGCCCTCGAGGTCCACGTTTGCTTCCCTGTCTCCGTCGTGGTGTAGGTTGAAGGGAGGTTGACGGCTGTGATGAGGCCCTTTTGCAGAATGGACTCGTAGAGTTGGGGGACGATGGGGGTCGCCGCGGGGAGGATGGAGGTGTAGCCTTCTTCGCACCCCGGTAGGAGAAACAGGACAGCCTTGCCGGGACGGCCGGCACGGGCGGTACGGCCTATCCGATGGACGTGGTCCGGCACGGCGAAGGCGGGGTCGTATTCGATGACCAGGTCGACGGATGGGACGTCGAGACCGCGTGACGATATATCCGTGGTGATCAGGACCGCCGGGTCCTTGCACCTGGAGAAGGCGTTGAGCGTTGCCGAGCGTACCGGCTGTGCTAGCGAGCCGTGGAGTTTGTGAAGCATCACCTTCTTGTTTGCCGGCGATGTGATGTACGCGGCCGGGGCTACGGTCGCGTCCGTATTCGGATTACGGTCCGCTTTGCTGGGCGAGGAATGGGGGGTCGGAGGCTCAAGCGCTTTCGTGTCCTTGAGTAGGTCGAAGTGGAAATCGACCGAGTCGGCGCACGAGATGAAGATGATGGCCTTCATGACGGACCCTTTCCTTGCGAAGGTCGACTTCAGCAGGGAAATCAACGTCACGAGACGCAGTTTGGCTGGCACGATGATGCATGACTGCTTGAGCTGCGAGGGGGCAGCGAATACCGCCTCGGTACCGGCTTCGGCATCTCTGGTCATCTCGGATTTTGAGGCCATGATGTGCACGGCATCCTCCAGACTGATCTCGCCCAGTCTCTGGACGTTCATTTTCATGGTTGCCGAACAGAGGATGGTGACCCTCCTGGACGGAAGGATGCCGTCTAACACGACCCCCTCGGGGTTCTCCTTGAGCAGCTTACCCGCTCGAATCTTGCTGACAATGGTCCTGATGTCATCCTCGAAGCCCATCTCCATCATTCGGTCCCCTTCATCCAGCACCAGCCACCGGACCGTGCCAACGTTAAGCACCTTTGTGTTGTCGAGGTGGTCTGCCAGGCGACCGGGTGTAGCTATCAAGATGTTGACGCCCTTCCGTATCCTTGCCTTTTCCGACTTTTTGCTCTCACCACCAATAACAGTGGTGCACACCAGCCAAGGGGCACACCGCAGCACCTTCTCCAGGACTACGGAGATCTGCTTGCACAATTCTCGAGTGGGGGCCAGGATGATGGCGAAGAGCCCTGAGTTCCGGTGCACCTTCGTCTCTTTCGGAGTGCCGTCTTCGTTCAAGCTCAGCGCCATGATCCGATGGACGATTGGGAGGAGGTAGGCTAATGTTTTTCCCGAACCGGTTTCGGCTTGAACAAAAGCATCACTGTCTCCATTGATGAGCTGCGGTACTGCGTTCTTCTGGATGGCCGTCGGAGCCTTCATCTCGAGCTTGTTGGCCAAGTGTTGAGCGATGCGCCTCGAGACGCCTAGTGAGCGAAAGTTCTCGGCCTCCTCGGACAGCGGCGCGTTGGACGGTTTCGGCGGCTCGACCTCCTCGGCCGGGGCTCGGTCGAAATCGGTGACGGCTGACGGGTTCGATGTGAAGAGACTCGATGAGACGTGTCCCGTCTTTATCGCGTGGCTGGGCGCCTTCGGGCCAGCATCGGCTGTTCTGGGGACCTTGGCGTGTCTGTGGGAGTCTCCATCCTCAGTCCTCGGTCGCTTCGCCGGTCTGCTCGCCTCGTGGTCGGCAGTGATCGGGTTGCGTCTTGGCGGGGTCGACGAGGGGCCGTTCCCTTGCCATTGTTTGGCATTCCTCTGCGCCTTGAGCCGGTCGCGCCAGCGGCCGCCCTTGAACTTTACCTGGTTCTTCAATGGCGCGTCGCCAATCTCAAAATTGAGAAGCATGCCATCGTCCGCCATGGTTGCTACTGGTTTGACTGAACCGGTGCTGAGAGTTGGGAGTCCGGCAGAAAAAAAGTTGACCGCCGAACAGAACCCTCCAGACTGGCGCAGGTGAATGGGGCTTCCTATCCAATTCTGACCGCCTGCCAAAATGGGGCAGCTTCGGGAGCAGGCGAGACCCACTAACTTAATCCGTTCGTACTCTGTAATCCGTACACAAGTCCAGGAAAGGTACCCATGTGGATTTCGGTTTCAATCATACCCACACGAGGTACAGAGTATTCCTTACTGCTGTTTACTTGTGCCTACTAATGGCACGTAGATCTCCCGCTTTCCATCAGCGCCCACAGGCCTTCCAAACACGGTAGCAGTGGTAATTGCAGAGCGGTTTGGTAAGCATCTTCCATGCCACATAGGTTGATTGAAGCCTCCCTTAACAGGAAACTTCGCAGCTATAATGCCCACAGAGTCCACCATTCCCGGTCCCGCAGCGCGTGCAGCGCCTGGATCCGGGCAACGCAAGTAATTACACCAGCATTGCCCAACGGACCCAAGCCTTGACCCTCCATTCCCTGGGCGTCAAGGCGTCTGAAATTGAGGCAATAACCGGGATGAAAAAAAGTGCATTGAGGGCCCTCTTGCTCAGGGCTCAGAAACGGGGTTATGTACCAGGCGGCCCCATCAAGGATGAGCATGTCGCAAACGCGCCAAAGGCCGGAAGACCAAAAGTGGTGACTGAACCGGTTGCGCGGGCCATTGAGCAGGTTGTGACCAAGCACAGTACCTCAGCAAAATTTACCTATAAGCAGATTGCTGATGACGTCGCCGACCTTCTTGGTGGCTCAGGCCCGAGCCGCTCAACAATTTGGCGGCTGAAGCAAGTTGACCTCAAGGACGTTAAGTTGCCGACTAAAGGTGGCTGGAAGAGAGGCCTTAGAAGAAGAAGATTGTCTGGAATGACACAACCCTGCTATGATGGGTTTAATAGCCTGTAGAACATGGCGTATCTGGCGTCTGACCTGGGGAAGCATGAATAACTGTCATGGTACCGCAGAGCGAAGGAACGGCCAGTTGATTTTAATGTTCTTGATTTGCTTTAATACATGTTCAGAGATACATAGGACCCTCTTACTGTTGGCCAAACTACCACCTTAATAAGTACGGAGTAATTACCCGATGAGTTCCGTTACTGACTGGAGATCCTCGCTCTACCCCACCATGTGGGTGATAGGCTTACATCATGTGGACCCTGAGGTTGCAGGTGCCGCTTCGGACATGCAAGTTTCCGAGTACCGCGAAGCTTTCTGCTCCATCACGAAGGAGGACCCCATCGTGGGATGACATTACACATTCGCCGGCTAAAGACGCATCCAAGAATGGTGGCGATTGGAATTGATTGATATGGTGCTAAGGCCTGCAGATAAGGTCTTGCGAACTTCACTCTTCCGGTCATCCCGAGGTTGTTGCCGATGGGACCTCAGTGGGAGTTCCCAGAACGATTTGACAGATATCGTAGCCAAAGAAGACCAAATATAGTGGGCACAGTTGCCAGTGGGACGATTAAGCTTTCCGATCAGGCGAGATGACGCCGCTAAATTACTTCCTTCGGGCTGGGTTCGGGACCGAGAGGAAGGATTGGCTCCTAGGGAGGTACCTACCCGCGACACAGACAATTCATCAATCCGGCGGCAGTTGGACTTTCCCCAAGGCAAGCTCCGATTGCCATGTAAACAGACGCTCAGTTGTCCGACATCTCAGTGACTTGCAATTTCCGGGGAGTTGGACGCTGAAGCGATAATTAATTATCTGGCCGGATAACCCAACTATTAATTAATATTCGAGTTTTGCCTTCGCGATGCCTCGTAGTACTGCCCTTCGGCCATTTCTCCGCGCCACACATCGTGCGAGTACAATGGGCACCCAAATCGCCATCACCGCTGCCGTTGTTGGTGTCGGCGCATACGCATGGTATCTGCGGAGCAGCAGCACCAATCGGGACAAGCCCGTTTTCAGCAGCTTCGGCTTCCACACCCTCCGCCTCGAAAGCGCCGAGCTGATCAACCACAACACCAAGAAGTTGCGCTTCGACCTCCCAGACAAGAGCAAGCCGAGCGGCCTCTCCCTCACTTCCGCCCTGCTGACCATCTCCTTTCCCAACGGCCGCTGGCTGCCGGTGCTGAGGCCATATACCCCGGTCAATGATCTCGGTATTTATGCTCCTGCCGACCTGACCGGTCTGCCGCACGGAAATGGGACAACGTGGTAACAAATTTTTGTTTCTTCTATCTGCAGACGAGCCCGGCTACATCGAGCTGATGGTGAAGCTCTACCCCGGCGGCAAGCAGAGCACGCACCTGCACTCGCTCCGACCTGGCGACACGCTCACCTTCGCACCCATCAAGGAGCTGGCCTGGAAGCCCAACAAGCACCCGCACGTCGCCCTGATTGCCGGCGGCGCCGGCATCACCCCCATGTACCAGCTCGCCCGCGGCATCCTCAACAACCCGGCCGACCAGACGCGCATCACCCTGGTCTGGGGCGTCAACACGGACGAGGACATCTTCTTGCGGGACAAGTTTGCCGCGTTCGAGCGGGACCACCCAGGGCGGTTCAGAGCTGTTTACGTGGTGGCGTCGCCTGCCGCCGGATCGCCGCATCAGAAGGGTTTCATCACGAAGCAGATCCTGGAGGGCGCGGGGCTGAGCGCGAGGGAGCACAAGAATCGGGATGTCAAGGTTCTGGTATGTGGGCCACCCGCGATGGAGAAGGCACTGAAGAAGCGGACGGGTGTGCTAGCGGAACTGGGCTATCGCCCGGATCAGGTGTACAGCTTCTAGACGGGTTGCCGAGTGTTGTCCGGCTGAGGTTGTGATTACTTCCTTGGAGCATATCTCGGCACTTTTGTGGAGGTTAACTTGTTCTTTGGTCGTAATCAATCCGGCCTTCTCAGGCTTTAATAATTACTCTCTCACTGTTGAGTATTAGTTTTTGCTTTGACACCGAACGTCACAAACAATGTAAACCTCGCGGCTGGGACCGAACTAATTAATAATATGTACTGACTACCGCGCTTCTTCACGTTGATTTTCTGGCCTTAAGTTGCTCTTGCGTGCACTACCAACTCATCAAAATTCCGCGAGGGAGCCGACTTCATCAACAGCCGGCTCGAGAAGGTCCGCCATGGGGTAGGGGGACGGGGAAGGGCGCACGGATTGCTTCGCGGGGATTCTTGGGCAGGCCCCGAGTCAGGCTCCGGGAAGTGGCCGAGTATGCACGGAAGACGTTGGGAATGCAAGAAGAAAAACCTGAGAACCTTTTTACAAAAAGGAAGGAAAGAAGGAAAGAAAGAAAGAAAGAAAAAGAAAACTAAAAAAGGTTGGTTGGGGAAGGGGGGGACGGCTGCCGACTACCCAATCTAACGTCGAAGTCACGACGGCGATGAGGAGGAGGAAGCACTAAAGGGAAGTGGAGAGGCAGGAGAACCAGTCATCCTCGCCCATTCCGACCGTCTCCGGAGCGCCGATCGCAGATTGTTATAGGAAACCTCCGTCTCTCCACCGGTGTCAATCTATTCGAGATCAGCCTCGTGACGATGGGCCATGATTACATGCAGAGAACACCGACCTCGAACAGCCTGTCTAATCCCCGGCTACCGTAGTACTCGAGGATATCGGGGTTCATTTTGAGAAACTGGTTGTACCTCTTCTCAAAGGCTTCGCTGATATCTCGGTATCTGCCGGTGCCCTACGTATCTGTGTCTTGTTCGGCCTACCATAATGGCTATAGTACGAATCGACAACTTGCTGGCGATGACCAAGCATGCCCTCGATATTCTATGAGGGAGCCATCTAACCGGAAAGAAATAGGAGCTAGCTAAACCAGGAGTGAGGTGCCGAAAGGAGCTACATGGTACGTAAGCTGTCCATTTCATACCGCCTTTCTTTGGCTTCTAACCAATCATCCAAGGCTCGAGCAATTTCACAAGACAACAAGACATGAGTCGGAAGATACCTGCCAAAAGGCGTCGAGTTTCAGCTAGTGAGTGGCATTTTAGGCGCGGACGATGGAATCATGATTAAGAATATACGACTACAAGTCGTTCGAAGCGGACAGGGGACATGAGTTAGTGTATAATCGGGGGAAGCAGATAATTAGGCACTCTCACCAAGTGACAACGTTCGTCTGCGAAAATGTGTGTGAAGTCACGCGACCAGGGAGATGTAAGTATTGATTGCACAAGGAACGCGTTTTCGAACGCATTTATCATGTGGCGAGCAGCAAAGCACTCCCCCTTTTTTTTCGGCCGACAATTTCTCCCGTAGATACTGAATCATGCTCGTATCTAGCTCTAGAATACGGATTTAGTTATCCGTCTCGTCATAACACTTCCATAGATCCACGAACAGTATGTTGAGCCGGTACTTGTAGCGGTAACGCACGCGGAAGCGCCGGCGGCGACGCACTCTCCAGGCGCGCAGAGGGGCAACTGGCATCCTTGACGCATATGTTCTCCTGCAAACATGTGGCTGGACGCTCACACCGACGCTCAACTGACAGATGCGAAGAGTTGGACTTGGCAGCTGCAAATGATTTCCCCTAGGAAGGCAACAACCTGATAGGGACGGTGGTGCGCGTGCCGTCAATGTCACTTCGACGGTGGACTGTGCTCAGCATTCCATATGCTAGGCTCTGGCTCTGGAGGATATAAGTACCCAGGTTTGGAGTTTTTTTCGCTAGGGCACCTTCATAATCCACATCGACTGTCGTAAGACAGATATCATCAATGATCAGTCATACCCACTAGATTCCTTCTTTACTTAACAGCTCTCCGTTTATAATGGAAAGTTCCAGCGGATCTACAGAGAATGGGCTCCAAGAAAATATCCTCGAGATTCTTTCGCTGATCTCTGGCTTACAATTAACCCCTTAACCGGCCTGTTAATGGTCTTCCACAACGTCGTCCGCGAATACATCGATATCAAACCGACACACATCCTGAACTTCCTTCGCTGTCGTTTGGCCTGCCAAGAAGCTTTGGGATCAGTTTTACTCAACCGTCAATTGGCTCCTCTACAAACACTTGACGGCTAGTATCGAAATCAGCAGTAGTGACGAAATCATTTTGTACCTGAAGAAGTGGCTAGCATCGTAGCCGGACATGTTAAAGTCGCGCTCCCTTTCGGCAGAGACGGCATCAAAAAGCACATGGGAAGAAGATGACTCAGAGCTTGAAATGACCGACGTGTTTCCTGACGGCTCCAAGTACGAGCTGAAGAATGGTGAGGCAGCGGCCACACCCGAGGAGCGTCACCCACCCAGTTCTCCGCAATCTCTTCCAGCAAGAACATAACCGACGCCTCTGACAATGCCGAGTATTTAAATAACTCCACCGCGGTTTTGAGAAGGGCCCCTCCGGCGCCGGTCCAGGTCCCCTCGCGAAGACAATAGTCGACTTCAGGAGAGTGGCATGCACCACTCTCAACTTGAAAGCATGGCGGCGCAGTTTGCGTCAAAGATCCCGCCTGGAAAGTTTTCGCCGGCAGAAATTCAGGGTTTTTTACTCAAAAGAAAGAACGAACCACAGAGGGCACTAGGCGAGGTGGACGGATGGATTGAAGAGGCGTTATAAAGGAAGCCGTTTCGGAGGAATATGCTGGGTATTTAGTGACTTTTCGATCTTCTACTTTGTTTTTCTGGTCCTATACTCCTTCATTGTTTGACAGAAAATTTGTGGTGAGGCTGTTGTTCCCACGCGATAAGGAAAAGGTTCTTCGAGATAAGTTGGAGCAGCTCTGCCGCTCAGGGCTAACTAACGTTAGCTTTTGGCAAACCAGTGTAAGAACTGACGCAGAATATTGTGTTCCCCCATATCCAGACGGGAGCTCTGACACGTTTTGGACAGCTGTCCCCGTCGAGTCCGAAAGAAACCACAACTGCGATTTCGGCGCAAAGCACGCAAAGCTGTACGGCCAAGCTGTGAGGAGCGCCTGCTGTGTTAACGCGGAAGCAGCGAACTAGATTCGAATACCTAATTAAACGTCGTGAGTACTTTAGCGAGGTTTCTATCCGGTTATTAATTAAAGGTTCATGCCTCTACCGTGTAGCTATTCCGCGAACAGTGCATCTTAATAGTCTGCTTCTTACCTGCAACGGACCTGTCGATATAAGAAGGGCTCTACTACAAGACCTCCGGTATGAGGACTCACAGGCTGCTTGCAGATTAATTTGCACTAAATCCGTTTCCGCTGTGTCCTCCCGATCGTCCTCCGCGTCACGCATGCAGTTTTCGACATGGCGCCAGTCATGCGCTAAGCCCGCTGCTGGATGCCAGTCGAAGGATCGTATTCCAGAGAATCACGTCTCTTAATGGGTAAATTGTTTACATGCAGACAGCCGCTGTGTAGCTGTAGGTTGCTAGCTATACCAATACCACTTCACATACCGACAATTCATAGCAAAGACTTGACAGATCCAGTCCTGTCAGAGCATATAATCAACAAGGGTGCTACCTATGACTTTTCCCTCTCTGAACAATCACACCAAGTTACAAGCAGTCAAGGCAGTAAACGAAGTAGAATGACTGATATCAAATAAATAGTCATCACAGAAATACTGCGATCTGAACCAGAAGGATTAGAGACTAACAGAATCTCTGCCACTTCTACTATAGGTCTGATTGTATTCGATATGTGCCAAGTCATCATGCCACGCGCCAAACATCGTGAATGTACGCATGAGATTGAAGAGCAACCATTTGTGCTCGAGTGTCTTGATGCTACGGGAAAAGGGTCCCAGTGCGAAAACCCAGTGCCCAATTACAGTATTGGGATGAAGAGCTTGTTTGAAAAGTGCCTCGATTGCCTGGTACCAATATCTGGACATCATCGCTGTACGCACATGGTAGTGTTTTGTTCCAAAACAGTCTCATCAAGGGCAGGATATTGAGAATCATCATGCGGCTTTTCTGTTGAATTTATCATAATTACCTCGACCATCAGCTCCCTGGCGCTCATGGTAACTTTTTGAAGCGGGTGATTATTGGTGGAGGAGACGAAACCCGGGAGGCTGTAAAAACTATCGTGCTATACACAGCAGGTTAAAGACGTCATCCGCTTGTTAGAAAGCTACCAGATTGTTTCTCATGCGCCGAGGAGGATGGTTCTTTGGCTGACACTTTTATGTTATGCCTTTTTTTAGGTTGCCTGCGGGTCCTCAAGTAGAGCCCTTCTCATATTGACGGTTTCGTTGTAAAACACGTCCTCCGTATAGCCTGACCGCTCGACATGTCACTGCAGGTGGCCATGGTTGTCTCGCCTTATGCGCTCCGTCCTTCGTTCATCACATGAAGAATTGCATCCCTCCTCACCCCAGTAGCACCAGTGGCTTCAATTGTCGAGGTAATTGGTAGAGTAGGGATAGTGTACGTGCGTAATCCGCTCAAAGACGATCCTTACCGAATCAGCCTCCTTGATATGGTCAGCGTGCGAACTCGTACAACACTCTAGTGAGTCGGACGGGCCCTTCCGCAGCTGCAATGGCTAAATTCATTGGTGAAAGAGTTTACCACATATCGTGTCAGTTCCCAGAGTTGTCTTTAATGACTATCTGTACGGATGTCGCTACCAAAAGATATGGCTTACCGCTTTCGTGTACGAACCATGTGAAGTCGCTAAAGTTTCAGAAGGTATCTTCACTAACAATCAGCCACGGTGCCTAGACTTTAGTGGCTATAGTGCTCACAGGATGAACTGGTGAACCTTCTGATTGGTCCATCTGTCCTACTGTATGATTGGCTCAGGTGGCTGAGGTGGGCCAGGCAGCGGCATCCAAGACATTGTTCTTCAGCCCAAATTGCTGCCTAATGAACCGTCAATATAGGGGCGCAGATCAACGAAATAATACCAGGACCCACAGAAACTCGTATCTCTGGACAATCGGAGGGATGCGTTAACAGGCACCCAAAACGCATAGAGCCTCCTTATCTGGATCTGTGGTGGACCGGGCCTCACCAAGGTTCCCGGCCCCACCAGGGTTACCCACCCACATCTTCCTACAGGGTGGCCCTGGTCAGCCTCTTCTTCCTCCATCATCGAACTCCACAGCAGACATACGAAGATCGTTGATTTCCGCATCCATCCATCCACAATGAACGACGAGATTGCGAAATTGCGACTGGCTCTTGAAGAGGAACGGCGTCGACGCGAAGAGGAGCAACGCCGACGCGAAGAGGAGCAACGCCGGCGCGAAAAGGCCGAGAGTCTTTTATCAGAGGAGCAACGCCGACGCGAAGAGGCAGAAGAAGCCGCGAAAGCATCACAGCCGCTGCAATTGCCGGATTATATTGAGGCTTGTCACAAACTTAGCCTTAATATAAAGGTGGTTACCGATCCTGCCTTGACCACCCAAGGCGACACTACCGATCCTGTCGGCCGAGTTTATCCTCGACGGATCCTTCGATGGGATGACTTTCCAGCAAAACAAGAGGAGATCTGGGACAAACTATTTGACTCTTCCTTCGCTTCCCGTCGGGTATTTCCATCCCAACATCAGCTGGACTATGTACAGTCCGTGATCCAACCTATCAGTTGCGAATACGGACTTCGGCACTACGAGCGTGGAACCGTTGAGAATGCAGTACAAAAGTTGGTTGAGGCGGTATACGAGGACCCGCTGCTTCGCGATCGGCTGGGTTTACGTGGGACCGTGATATTTGAGAGTCACACGAATCTCGCCACCATCGAAAACAGTGTCTCTGAACGTTCGGAAAGTACTCCCCGCTCTGGGGAGTCAGCACGGACGTCGTCCGCACCGGCCCGCAAACGCGCCCGTCTTTCGAAGGGTAAGCGCGGCCAGGCAGACCAGTTCTGCATATACAGAACATCGGATGGCGCACATATCCCTGCGTTAGCAATCGAATACAAGGCACCGCACAAGCTGAGCACGGAAGAGTTAGTTACAGGCCTGGTGTCCGAAATTCAACCGGAGCGGGACGTGATCAACAAGGACGGCAGTGATTTCGTATTCGCAGCAAAAACGCTCACTGCTGCCGTCATCACCCAACTCTTCTCCTACATGGTCAGGAAGGGCATTCGGTACGGCTATGTCTGTACAGGGCAGGCCTTTGTCTTTTTGAATATACCGGATGACCCGACTGTGGTCTACCATTATTTGTGCGTGCCGAATCAAGATGTTCTTGACGACGACGAGAACAGGCTTCACCGTACGGCTGTCGCACAAGTCTTCGCCTTTATCATCCAGGCACTCCATACGGCGCCACCTTCCCTGTCATGGTATGACGCCGCCAAAAAGCTTGATACTTGGGCCATGGAGTACGACGATATCCTGAGCAAAATCCCCCTAACAGTCCGCAAAGAGAAAGTCCGCGCTTCCCCATACAAACCCCAGCGCTGGCGCGGCTTCACACGTTCGCCGATTCGGACCCGCTCGTATTGCAGGCAGAGCAACACCGAGATGATTTCTCGCAACGATGATGATGAAGAAGGTGCCCCTCCTTCTCCGAGCGCACACCGGCAGACTCGCTCCCAGAAGAAGGCTGCTACATCTGGCACAGGTTCTGGCACGAACCGGGCCCGGGATGACAAGAAAGAGGCCGGCCAGCATGACAAGACAGAGGCTGGCCAGCATGACAGGAAAGAGGCCAGCCAGGGCGGGGAGACACGACAAAGAATACAAGATGCGCAATACTGCACACATCAATGCCTCCGTGGGGTTATATCTGGAGAATTCAAAGACCACGCCTGTCCTAACGCCGCTAAACACGGGCCAAAACACATCAGCAAAGACGACTTCCTGCGTCTCCTTCGCGATCAGTTGGCTAAAGACCGCGGTCCGGAACCTGACTGCATTCCGCTAAGCCTATCTGGAGCTGTCGGGTTGCTCTTCAAGATTCGGCTGTCAGCTTACGGCTATACGCTTGTTGCTAAAGGCGTAGAGACGGAAAACCTCTGGCGCCTACGACATGAGAAGACCATCTACGACCGGGTTAGCCATATACAGGGAGAGCACGTTCCTGTATGCGTTGGCCTGATAGATCTGGTTCTGCCGTACTATTTTGATGGCTATGAGTTTGAGCACTTCCTACTTCTTAGCTGGGCCGGTCAGCCGCTATCCAAATACGTCGACAAGATCACCAAGTCATCGGCCATACATTTGACAACGAAGGCATATACCGAACTTCATCGGCTACATGTCCTCCATTGTGACGCGGAGCCTCGTAACTTATTATATGATGCATCTAACGACAGAGTCATGGTGGTGGATTTTGAGCGGGCAACGTTACACCAACCTCTCGGCTCAATCAGCCCGAATACCCAACGTCGAAAGAGGAAGCGCGGATCGATAGCCCAGAAACAAGGAAATGGCGAGTTCGAGAAGGAACTGGAGAAGGAACTGCAATATGTCGTCAAGAACGTTTCGATTCGTTTCGGTGATAATCAACCGAGTGGCCGAAGACCGCCGGCGAGCTAGCTCGATCCGACATGTTCTGAAGCAACAGTCTAAAGGTCCCTCCTAGCCAAACTACCTCTTCATGTATTTTAGCAGTCGGAGAATGATTAGTGTGTAATCCCTCGTTGTGATGCATCCTCTTGCACGAACCAAGTCGTTCCTGAGCTACTCCTTTTTGCTGTGTTGAGCGAAGTGGATTGTGTCAGGCGGTACCGGACCACCATTTGCATCTAATATTGTCCCCTATATTAAAGTCTGGGTTACCCCTTTCTCAAAGCCGGTGAGCGATGCTGCTACTGTACACTTCGTGCTGTTGGCCGGCGAAATCCAAGCGCTCCCCCGTCTTTCCCCTTTCCTCTTCTCTGGTTGTACCTTGCTATGACCTAGCGCCTAAGATTGTCAAGCTACCCAAAATGGCGGCACATCGTCACGACTTATTCGGAAAAAAAAAAAAAAATCTTTATCCCAGCTTTGGTTCGTAATCCGCAATGAGTCTTCACACTTCCTTAATACAACGCTCTTCGTACAATCTTGTCAAGACACGATACTCTATATAATCCTCGCCGTCAATACTGATGATCAGCTCTGGGATAGTCAGCATTCCCTTGAACAAGCCGCGCCGCTGCTCCTTCTATGGAATGTTACTCCTTGATGTATCACTATATCACTTCTGGGACGAGCTTGTCGCAAAAGTCAGCAATTTAGTACTAACCCTGGTATTCCAAGCGACTCTAACATAACAATTTGAGAAATACTTTCCTTGATCTTCTCGAGACCATCTTCCATCTTACGGTACTCGATCTGTTCGCCACACTCCGCAATAGGGTGCTGACCTCCTACGCTAGGAGATGATAAAGTATCAGCTTGGCTTATAGTGATGGACCTGCCATACAATAGGCCAGCCCGTCTAGTTACTGGCAATCGGGGCGCCTGAGAGATGTGGGACTTACTTGGCAACAACGATGGTGTCTTTTGCTGGAGGTAAGTCCTCAAAAACCATCCATTTGCCATTCATATCCCCGTGGCTGAACTAGAACACAGCTTGCCGGATGCTTCGTGAGATCAAAGCCCTAGAGATTCTGACAAAGATGACGGGAACAAGGAGATTATCTCGAATTAGAAGGATCCTTCAGGGAGTGTGTTAGAGTTGACCAGCTAATTATCAGTACTAGTACGTTGGCGAGGATATACTTAGAATCAAGAGAGCTGCTAATTATACAGCTCCACCATTACTGGTCGGAAAATGACCATCTCTCAGTTGACAGACATCATGGAAAGTCAACCCCTTACCATATCCTAGCTGCGTTGAGCCCTTTTTCCTATTCTAAATCGGGGGTGTTTCCAACGAAAGTCGCGGGTACTTGACAGTGACAGTATGTAGCTAATTCCCACATAGAACAGAGTATAGCATATAAAAAGGCTCTAGGAGCTTTAATACGTATATGTGTTGATTGAGTGTCGCGGCGCGTATAAAGATCCAGACATCTCGGTCATTCACCAGACTACATGTTTGATCACCGCGTAAACCTGAACTCTCTTTCTCCATATAAACTTTCTAGGGATTACTCAATTCATTAACTCCCCTTATCAAAGTGTCAACTGTGATCGTGTGGATTGCCTCGACTGGGCCACCCAGAGGTATTGAAGCACTGTGAGCAAATGACATTGGAACGGGGATTTTGAACGAGAGAATGATGTCTAGAAATATGTTGGGAATTTCAGGAACTTTGGGCCTTAACACCTCTACCGAGAGCTTAAGTCTCCAAAGTCCGGTTAGTGTGAATACACCTGAAGTTTGGAAGCTACTACGAGACGATAGCTAACCCTTCGCAATAAAGTGTTCGAGAACTAATTACTATATCTGGCTCTAGCCCGCGCCGAAGATACTCGGAATCTGTCGTGACAAAGAAATACGAGGAATCCCAAGAAAATGCCCAGATTAATAACATTTTCGTCGCTATCGGCTTTGATATGTGACTGGTCTGGTCATCGATCATTCTTGGCCTCGACGACACCGCGAATCGCCACCGGAATGAGGACGAATACAAGAGCGAGAATACTTTTGCAAAGAGAGGAGAACCTTCAGCACTATGGGATCCTACAACCCGGCGATATCCGAATCTACGGTCCGATATGGCGAACTTTCGCTATCTCGAGTCTGGAGAGGACAGGAAAGGCAGTATTTCCCATTTATTTACATGCCTACCTACCGAACTCGGACAACAGGTGTCCGGGCTGCTTCCCAAAGAATCGGCTGCCGCTCTTGGTCTGACTAGCAAGGCAATGTTTGCACTTATTCCTCGAGAGCTATATCAGGACATGAGCATCCCAGAACGCTGGAGATTGATGCTACTTTTGGAATGCGACTCCGATCTTTTCGTGGCCTGCCATCAGTGCTTGAAGCTAATTAAATACATAGTCCCCTCCAATCTGAGCGAAATAGGATTCCTGGCCAAAAGAACAGTGGAACTCGCTCCTCCCAGACGGCATTACCACTGTATTATGTCGCTTATTACTCGCGAAGTGCTGCATTCGCCAGGAGAAATATATCGACATCCTTTCCATCACTAGGCGGACGGAGAGGTCTTTACATCCAAGAGCTTCATAGTTTTCAGCAACACTGCCTTACGTATGGTTAACGGTAATTCATTAATGCGGCTCGAGACAATCATTTTCCCCTGACGACGCAAGGAAAGCTTACCAGGAAGAGCGCATTTCTGCTGAACGACATTCTGTACAACTCAGTTGGCCAAGTATGGCCCTATATCAGATGGCATCATTTAGGCCCCGACATGTTTCGCGATCAGAATTCCCAGCTGGACCACTATTCAAATTTGTCGGGTGTCTATCTTGGCAGTCAGTTATCCAATAAGGCACAACTCCGGGATCGACTGCGTGGTGAAGACCATCTCAAGGATCAGCTTTTCACTTTCGACACAGGAGGACAGACCCGTTCGCCAAACATAATACGCGGTTTGTGCAAATCCAAATTGCCTCGCGGAAGACAGTTTTTGGCTCGGACGCACGGCTCATTGCTACGATACAGCCCCTGTTCCGGATACTGTCCTAAATAAAACCTTGGGCCACGGCATATTAGTCAGGCTGGAGGAACCAGGCGTTCCTTAACTGTTCACGGAGCACTATATGCTACACGGCCGTCACTGACTTCGGTCGCTTCGCGATCCGCCTCTCTTCTTCTTGTCGTGTGAAGCGCCGGATAAAATCCTCGTTATAACGCCGGTCTTCTGTGAGTGGCCACGGCAGGCGATAAGCTGCCATGGCGACGGCGGTGATGGTCGAATATACGGCCGCCAATTCTGACGACCACAAGTCGATGGTCCGGAAGAGCAGAAAGGGCGAGAGTCATCATTCTGAGGCCTGCTGTACTAGGTGTAGGAAATAGATACCGGATTTAAGCAAAAAATACCTAAATTTCTAGGGTAGACTAGCTTTCGAGACTAATTGGCTAGGACGGTAGTAGATGGAGAAACGGGAAGGGTCGTTAGCGGCACTATAGCGGCTATTGATTAGGGGCTTGAAACTTGTGCGGAGAGTTACCAAGTATGTACATACCTGACAGTGACTCGGCGCCCCGTACTATAGAGGCACCCGAAAATGGCGGCGCTGCTAAATTCGGCGGCCACAACAGCACGTTTACACTTAATGTATAATTATTGATACCTAGGGTTCCGTAAACAAAACCCGTATGAGGGGCATCTAAGATTTGACATACTAATTACGAACGTATCCTCGAATCCGCCATTGGCACCGGGATTTTAGGCAGTGGATTTTGCTTATCACCCTACCCGGTAACTGACAGCGGTTTTGACAATGATCCTCAAGGCTTAAGGAAAACATCCATAGGCATTTGGCAATGTTTTAGCAATCAAAAGACGATCAATACGTGCCAAAACGACAAGAGGGGGGAGAGGGGGGGCCATTCTGACTCAAACAGGGCAAAAGAAAAAAGAACGAAATCCCTGGGAAGAATCTTCTTTGGTTTTGCCTCACATTTTTTAGCATGGGGCCTTTAGGGGCCTTTAGTGACCCGCTTCCTTCACTCTGCAGACAGCTATTATGCGAGCACCGACGCGAGAAGGCATGAGATTCCATAAAGCAGGGTCTCAGCTTCAAGCCTCGGGTGTTCCATAAACATCAATTACCATCACCATGGAAAGCCGGGCCCCGCCTCGTGCAAACCTGTTACCTAGGTATCAATTCATTCAGCACGCAGATTCTCCAATTCTATGTTTATCAACTACGAGCTAGCGTTATTGATTGATTACTAGGCATTTCACATTATAAACTCGCGGCTTTGGCAATCACGGTAGCTAGTCTTGTTTGTAGACAGCATCACAGCAATGCGTTTGCGATGCGAGTAGTGTCTACATTGAAAGCCTGGCTCGACAATGCTAATGCTGGTCCCCTGGTGGCCAAAAACATAGATAGGCGCTGGTGGTTGGGGATGATCTCGACAATGGCGCGCTGGATCATCTTCATGCTCCTCTACCGCCGGTCGTGGTAATTATGGTTCGCGGATCTGATCAAACTCGAACGCGGCTAATCGGAGACACAGACGTCAGTGTCACCTTCCCTCCATGTGGTACTGTTCTGGCTCAATTCGCAGCCCGGAGGCGCCTGATGTTCAAATCCGGCTCGAATCAAATGCAGCTTGGTCTGTCAGCCGTCTGTCTAGATATTTTGGGTCTACTTTGTTGGTCGGCCCCTTCTTTGGCTCTATTAATTACGGAATCAGTTGTCGCCCGGCGCGGGCCTTCCGTCGAATCTCTGAGCCTAGGTAGGTACTCACCTGAGGTAGGTAGGTTCTCAGGGCAGAGTGTTAGTTACGCTTAAGTAACAACCTACTAATACTGGCGGTACAATCCTTGCTGAGGGAGCAATTTCTTAGAAACCCCGTGTACTGTCTACGGAGTATAATTATACACACGTCAAAAGAGGACTTAACAGTACTGACCACAAGTAATTAATTATATCTGTCTCGTAGCTGCCTTTTGCTACCAAATAAGCCTACTAGGAGGTTATATAGTCGATATAGTCATTTTTTTGTCTCTGAAACATTCGTTTAGCTTCGCAAATTTAATGTTCCATTTCGTTGTAAATGTGTAGGTAATTATTGAGCTGCCGATATGTGATCCGTAGCAGTCACTAACATGATCTTACCGCGCGCTGTGGAGGGCGCTGGCCATTTGGTAAATGGCCTGCCAATAGACCCACCTGCAGATGACGCCATTTGCGTTCAGCCCTACCAAGGACGGATAGCTCAGGGGTAGAGCAACCGGCTGCAGTCCGGTAGGTCACGCGTTCAAATCGCGTTTCGTCCTCATCTTTTTCCTAAGCTACCTTAGGTCACTTAGTTTTTGTTGTCTTCCATCCAATATGGTTTCGACTCCGGCAACCACGGGCTGGAATCATGATTGCATTCCCAGCAGGAACTGATTGCACATGCCTATTCCGTAGTCAGCTTGCTTTTCCAGCCTTGCAGCCATACTCGGTACGTTGCGGAGGAATTCCTTCTTTGTTTTCCGTTCCTGCCATTTCTGTTGTCGGGCTCCGGACCGTGCCGTCCCCCGCTTCCACATTCCAAGCACAATCACACTGTGCCACGCCAACGAAGGATTCCCAGCCAACGTTTTGTGGCGTCGACAAGGCGATCAAGTTGCGGACCTGGGACCTGCGCCGCGGCGCACAGACTCAGACCGGTGGTATGGTGCTAAGACACATCAAGCATAGGTACCTATGTTAGGTGTCACAGCTGGAGTATTAACATACCCGTGCGCCCGAGTAGGCACTTAGTCTCAACGGTAAAGGAAAACGTCAATGCTAGTCCTTGCTACGCAACTTATCGTACAAAACCAATCAGTATACGCTGTGTGGTATGGTCTAACCAAGAGCGCCGCTGACCTACCTGGTAAAGTACCTCAGACTGCGGTGAGGTAGACCCTATCCTTCCTACTCTGCCCTGTCGAGATATAAAACCGGTTGTACTTATCCGAGTAGGATACCTCGTAGTGCTGATCGTCCTTGTCACCGTCCACGCCCTTGATATAGGGCTTGCCTTTATCGATGCCGTGTACGGTGAAGGACTTCTTGGACTTTGACTTTGGAACGTCGAGCTTCACCTTGCGCGGCGGCGAGGGGGCCTTTTGGGCCGCGGCTGGGTTGCTCGCCGCCGGGGTTTGGCTTGGGCCGCCGCCGCCAGCCGGGCCGCCTTTGGGCATAGTACTAGCCTGAGGCTGGTCCTGATAGGCGCCGTCCCGGCTGGAGGGGCGGGAGCTCGGCGCGGCGTCGTAGTGAGCTCCCGAGTGCTGGCCGTAGGCGGCGGTACGCGGGACGGATGCGTAGCTGGCACTGATGCCGGTGGTGCCGGTTTGGCTTTCGGGGCGCGTGGTGTACTCGCCGCCGCTGCCGCCGCTGCTGCCGCTGCTAGCAGTGGAGGGCCTGTTAGTGGTGCTGTTGTCATGGTGGGGATAAGCACCGCCATCGTGACCATAGAGGGCGTGGCCATAGTTCTGGGTGGGCAGGTCGTGATGGGTTTGAGGGACAACATGGTGGTCGTGGAGAGTCGAGGCGGCGGCCATTTTGCCCGAATATAACGCTTTCGCCAACTTGTACAGCTTGCTCGCTCTCGCGGGGTTTGGATCCTTCTCAGAAACCTCTGGGGGTTTATTAAATGGATTTCCCTCCGAATTGAAGCAGAAGTACTGACGCTGGTCGATCGTCATACCGTAGATGTTGACAGAAACTCGTTTGCGTAGTACGCTTTCCCTTTCTGTCAAAAACAATACCGTAGTACACCGGGTTGCCGTGGCTATCTACCTCCCCCTGGCCAATATCTTGGAAGGCCGTGAAGACATTGTTGGTGGACGGCTGACCCTTGGAGAGCCCGGTTTGCTTCGGCGCGCCGGCAGACGGCTTGCCGGCGCCTATGCTGAGCCCCGACATATGACTGGCGATATCGTACGAAGCTGGGAGGCCGCTGTTGTATTTCTCAAAGTCGTAGCAAGACCCGTCTTCACAGTGGATCGCGTTTGGCCGGCCGTCGTTAGCAGCGAGCCATGTAGGTGCCCACTCTCTCGGGTTCTTGAGTACCATTATCTCGTTGGCTCTCTTTCCTCTGCCGATCGTCGAAAAGAAGATGCAGCCCCCGTCAGGCCGGGGGACAAAGAGCGCCGACACGAGACATGCCCCGTTTTTGGTAGGTCCTCCTTTGGTCCAAGCCCCAGGCTGGTTACTAACCCAGTGGTAAGCGTGTTCAGCTTCGTCCATGAGCGTTGTCCACGGTATAAATTCTTGAAAGTTGGGATATTTCCTTGTCCTGTGCCATGCTGCGCCTTCCGGATCGTCGTCCGGGTATTTGTACATCCAGGAATCTGAGTAGGCTTCTTGCTGCATATCTCGAAGAGCTGGCTTGAGGGCGACGACGTTCGGTTGAAAAGGGGGGAAGCGTCGGGTCGAAGGAACGTACTTGCCTAGCGAGTGAGTTCAACAGAGTAGGTATATTAAAACAGGCGATGCTGTAGGCGGTAAGTTACGATACTCGTCCAGCGAGTGCTTTCGAGACTCGAGAGGATGAAGGAGTGAAGGAGGAGTTGTTGTAGTGTCGGACGCGATGTGCTGAATCTGTAATCAGTCTAGTCTCTCGTCCTGCGAGAATACCAGAAGGAGCAAGTTAAGAGTGCCCTAGTTTACTAGTGTATCAGACGTCTGATGCTGGCAATCAGAAGACTGTTGAGCGGAGTGGCCCGACTTATGAATCCCTTCATCCTAGCATTGACATAGTCTTACGAAGAGGCTCGTCTTCGGCTGCAGCTCCCTGTTCCAGCTAAGCCTATTGTCTGTTGGCCCTAGATTGCTTCAGAACGAGGACAGTCCTGGCTTGAAACCGGGCGAGCCTGAAGTTCATTCAGCTTGACGGGGGCCATGGCGGCTCGCGACTTGGCTATTGCGGCTTGCTCGAGCCCAGCGACAACCATGGTGGCCCAAGGCCTCTGGAGTGACATCCCTTTCCCGCTCACTTCTGGCACTTGTAATGCCGGTAGGGTGAAACTCGACTTAAAATCATGCTCAGTTGGTTTGGAACAGCCTCCGGCCTAGCGTGTGCCGAAGGAGCCCGGTCGTGGGCCACTAAGTAAATCGCCCCGGGTTGGTTGCGGCCTTGCGGTCTTTACAGTTGGCCAGCCGGTCTCGTCTAATACCACCTGCACTTACTGTCCGCCTGTTGGCTTGATGTACCAGTGTAGCAATGTAACGTTGGGGCGCAGGGCGCAGATCAGGCCGTGAAGGGTTGCCTACTTTACCTACACGGCTTGGTTGCGGGTTCATGGCCTGGGCTAGTCCTGTCTCGTCTGAAACTAAGCTGAGTACCGACTATTCATCTGAAGTCAGGTCTGGTGGCCTGTATGTACGTGGTTGGGAACATGTTGACCTGACCAACATGCACCTATACCTTGAGGCACAGTTCTCCTCGTTTGGATGATTGACTCTCAATGATCTACGTAAGGGATTGACTGTTGACATGCAAGGACTTCTGTGCGACATGATATATAGCCCGAGATGCGCGCTCTCTTAATGCCAACCGGTGTTGATCATAGAACAATCAGACAGTCCGAGTCAACAGATACTAGCTTCATGTTGATTAATATGGTGTGCTCTTGCAAACTCCCACGAGGCCGAGATAAAAGGGAGATGTACGCACTCCCGAAAAAAAGGGCAGTTAATGTACTTAGTATCCGTGCAAACCTGAAGAGGACCGTACGGTAACTTCCAAAGTCCAACCACACACACACTCTGCCCTTTTAGCAAGTTTGCGTGATAACCCTAACCCTGCCCAAGCCAACCACGCGAACCAACCAACTGCTGCAGTCTTCGGTGCTGCAACCGTTCCTTCCAGCTTGTTCGTGGCCACAACTTCTCGCGTCTCAGCGACGCTGCTACATCCTACATCCCACATCCCACATCCCACATCGCCAAAATTCCATCCACGCCGTTCTCAATATGACCATCCTGCTCGACCCGGTTTCGACTGCGTCGGGCACAGGTGCCCAAATGGCGCCGCCGTTGCATGGCGCGTCTCATTCTTCAAGTTCCTGTTTCCTTCTGCGCCTCCCCCGTTCTGTTCGACGCCGCATTTACCTGCACCTTGGCGTAGCACGTTGGGATGGTTTACCGATGCTGTTTGACCTGGACGGTTCAGTCAGCCGGTCCATGATGCAGGTTGACTTTCACGGGCTATTGCTCTCCTGCCGCCTCATCTACAGCGAAGCGTCCGCCTTGCTGTACTCGTCCAACCGATTCGTCATCCACTACAGACACGTGCGCGGACCCGGGCACGACGTCGAACCGTCGCTTCAGCCGGTGCGAAACCTCACCGCCTCGTCGCTTGCGTCATTGGTCAGTCTCAAGATCGTGTTGAACCAAGCTTCTTGTCATCACCGCAGCGAAGACGAGGCGGGCGGCGAGTGCTGCGACGACCTAAGGTTCAATGGTCTGCATGAACCGGACCGCTGCCAGAGACATCATACAGCCCATCACGATAAGCCACTTCGGAGCTCCTGCTCTACGGCCGGGCCGATGCTAGACGAATGGCTACGGACAGCAGATTACCTATCTTCGAGGATCAAGCCTGGTGGCCTTCGGCTCGCCTTGGTATGCGACCTTGATCCACAAGAGGCCGACGTCATGGATACCGTGACTAAAGTTGTCGCGCCACTCTCTTCGCTTCCGGAGCTAAAGGACTGTCACGTTCGGCTTTGCAAAAGTCCGAATGCTGAACTCACCCGGATCGCAAGGAACGCGGCGCTGCAAGCCTGCCGTACGCCGGAACCCCCATCAAGTCCGTCGGGCCCTCGCATCCTCAGCCTCCCCCGTGAGCTACGTCTTCATATCCTCGAGTATACCGACCTTATCACCCCTTGGAGGGAAGTCATGTGGAGTAGGCGAGATCGCGGGTATCGATACCCCGCCGAAGGCTGCTACCCACCGGGCGACTTCCCATGCCCCTCTGACCTTCACTGGCACCATGGATGCCAGTTTCGGGGATGCTATTACCAGGAACGGATATGGTTGCCGGACAACGAATTATGGCGTGGCTCCATCGGTTGTTTCTGCCGCCTTCGACACGCCGCCTTCTCATCCGCCTGCAGATGCTGGGCCCCGCCTACGCCCTTGTTCCTCGTCTGCCGTGCTCTTTCGGAAGACGCCAAGTTTGTCTTCTTTTCTCGTAATCGGTTCGTTGTCAGCGACAGTAGAGCATTCAACCCCTGCGTTGCTTTCAAGGCTTATGAGCCTGTCCGGTGGCTCGAGGGTAACAACCGCCTAGACTGGGAGTCGATAGAGTCGGGCAACTGGCGCGAAGTACAACCCCGTGCCTACCCGGCCAAGCGTTTTGCAGCGAGCCAATTCTTGAGGGAGGTGGTCCCCGCCGACTGCTTAGGCTACCTCCGCTTTCTCGAACTGATCTTCCAGCCATACAATCATATGTGTTGGCCCGACGACGGGCATCCCGCTCTACAGGACTGGATTGCAACCGTCGACTGGGTCAAGCACAAAATAAGAGCTTCTAGTCTCACACTACGGTTGACCATGGCGGGTTCGTTATCGCATGTGCCCAACGGACCCGACCGTCGCGACAAGCTTTCTCGAGCACAGGGAAAGCAAGTGCTTGCTGGATACAACCGTATCCTGAAATCGTTGGCCTGTCTTGGGGGCGAGGACGGTTTCGCGCGGTTTTATGCCGACTTTGCATGGCCTTGGAAATGGACCAACTGGGCATATGCGAGGCGGGAGGTTCTGGGTTTTCAAGCTGGTCAGGAGTGGACGAAGTCGAAGGAAGACGCACTAAACGAACGGGCCGAGCGTTTCATCTTGGGAGACCGATATGAGCGGCTTTCTGCCAGAGGGAAAGACCTAGAGGAGAGGCCTTGGATGGTAAAGCACTGGTTAATATAGTGTGATCAGCACCTGGCTTGGACCATCATCGGAGCCTAGTAGTACTACTCTCAAGCAGCGTTTTTTTCGAGCTCAGATAATCAGACGAATATATTAGAGTCAAACAAACAATTAGAATCACAAATATGATTCAGTAAAACAGGCACAGTTTGAGATCTTCATTCGGCAGGTTTCCCAGTCTCCTTGATTTCGCTGATTAATCGGCCCCACGGTTGCGAAGCCTTAGGGGCAAGCACCCCTGAAACAGACGCCCTCCGAAAGCTTCCGCTATCCGACTCTTGTCCAGCTCCGTAGAGATCCGTCCGGACAACTAGGTGAGTATAGGTCTAGAACATTTCTACATATTGAGCTGCTACCTTCTCTGCCGTTGGCTTGAAGAAGCTATTCCCACACTCCCCAGCTAAGGTATTATTATATCAAGTGCTGCAACAGTTGAGTAGGCATCTACCTTTCTCTTTCCAGACCTAAGCTAAAGGACATCGCCAAGCAGATTAAAGGGGCATCGGTTGCTATGGTTCCAGATACCTCAACTCGTTGCCGACACTTTACTGCCAATATAGAACCCCGAACTCTATCCTCGAGGCTCAGCTTGACAAAGGATGAGCCAAAGACTGCCCAAAGCTAGACTATAAACTACGGAGAACCCCCTTGCGAAGGTCGAGAAGGTAGAGCAAGTCAAGTGCCATGCGTGGTCTATCGAGCCTATAGCGAAACAGTAAGTCCACGATCCATCATTGCCCAGTCTTACATTTTCCTTCATCGAGTACCTACAACAAGAGAAGTCTGTTACTAGGAATTGCATTGAGTAAAAGAAAGTAAAAGAAGAAAACCCTTTAGTGGTTGACAGGCTCAAGAAAGAAGCTGTAGCAAATCGACCGAATATTGGGGTGTCAAGCGTATCTCGAACGAGAGCGATCCGTATCCACAAACTTGGTAGGGCCACATGAATTCCGGCTATCCGTTTACATCATGATAAAGCTAAGAAGCCAGTTTCATGAAGAACTTGCTCAGATTCCTTGACAGGAATCTGGTAGAGTATATATTTCTTAAGAGAGATTATATATATATATATATAATCTCTTACACCGCAAGGGCAATCGCCCCGCCCAGTTAGGGCAAGCGGTCCCTCCACGCTATTTTACATATTATAAGGCATCCGCTCTCGTGCTGCGCCCATGCGGCTTAGATGCCGCTCGAGCGCTCCTAGTAAGTGTCGATTGCGTTCCCCCCACAGAGATGGTTGAGGACGCGGTTCCTGCGCGCGTGCCCTGTGCAGGAGGGCCAGCCGCTCTGTTGAGCAGCTTTGGGTAGTCTTCAACGCGGGGTTCGACCGGGGCAGGTCGGAAAATTCGCTTTGAAGCGCTGGTCGGATCAGCCACGATTCCACAGTTACAGGATTAAAGCCTCTTACGGAGGCGGTTCTACAGCTCGTGGAGGCAGCAGAGTGTGTTTAGGAGCAGGGCAATAGGATTGATTAATGATGATCATAACCTCCTTTTTCCTCCGTCGTAGGCATCGCCCCTACCCTATAAAATAGCTCGTTGCCCCTCCTTAGTTACCCCTCACATTAGGCTATAATTATGGCGTTCGCGCTAGGCAGCCATGCCTACGCTGCGGTCAGGCGCCTCAGATCCATCTTCCTGAACCGCCTGTCAATTCAACAGGAGGCTCCGACGGTATAAGCGAGCCAGCACTAAGCCTCGAGGGTCGAACGCGCGGTTGATTCGTATCCTCGACGCCGTTTGCAGTCGTTACGGAGGCGGCCCCGGTCCGGGAACGCGAACGGGATCCTCGCGCCAAAAATGCATCTCTATCACGAATACGCAGATTTTGCGACCCACCAGCATCGCAAGAAAAAGTGGAGCCAAGCGTCGGCTGCGATGCCTCATCGTTGGCGGCCACTCGCAAGTGCAGCTCGCGGGGAGCTGTTGGCTCAACGTTGCAGGGCGGCATGCATGATCGCCGCGGCTGGACTTCGCATCCCTGCACATTCCCACAGCCACTGCCTCTGCTGACTGGGGGGAGGCTATGTTCTCTTTCGGCTCACCGCGCAGAATGAAAAGAGACAAGAGACAGCAGGCTCAAGCAGCAGACGGCTTGGTCAGGTATGTATTGTATCTATTTTTGGCGTACGGCTGTGGAAACCAGATCGATGGTGTTTAGTTACGCCGTTGAGAAGTGCTCAATGACGGCGAACCCGAGCATCTTATGAACTTACGACCAAGCCCGAAGTACTGTGGCTATCCGTACGGAGTACTCTCGGCTATCCATGGTCAAAGAGAGCAAGCCCCCCGGCTTCCCCGGTCTCGTCCGAGCCAACATTCTACACTACACAGTATGTGACGCGGTTCTTACCTTTTGGGATGGTGGTGTAACGTGGCGCCATCCTCGGGCCGCAGCAAAAGAGGCCCATCTCATCATCACCGCTAGCCCTCGGAGACATGGCGTGCATGCGTCAAGTTTCCGCAAACTCCCCTCGTCGTTCCACCTTGGCAATCCCATGCATGCATCTCCCAGCTCTTCTTTCTGGCCGCCACCATGGAGCAACGACCGTCGGCACAGGGTCGGCCGGGCTATGGCGACTATGATCCATACCTTCAACACCACGGGCCCGAGCACGGACGGCAGCAAGGGAACAACAGCGGGTGGGATGCGATAGCGCCAACGCCGGACCTCGACTCGCCAGCATCCCCGCCACAACGCTCTCAAGTTTCCTTTGCGCCTATGCCCTCCAGCACGGGCCTGGGCATCGAAGCCACAGACGGGATCGCGCAGGTTCCGGCGAGCTATAATCACTATTATGCAGTCACTCGGGACTCGCTCGAGCAGGACAGCGACAGCCCGTCAACCTCTCCACCGCCGGTTCACCCGACGTCCAAGTCCAACTTTGCGGTCCACGAGTATCCCGTCGCCGGCCAGGATGGAGCCCCATACTACTCCTACTACCACCACCACCACCACCCCCCGTACTACCATCACCCATATGACAGCGCAGCGCCGCCACCTGATGGCCCCGGGAGCTCTCTCCTTGACCGGTTTGCCAACTCAACCGGGTGGAGGATGGCATCGGGCGGGTGGCCCATGTACCTCATGTTCTTCCTCGGGCTCGCCTTCGCCGTCGGTCACCACGCTTTCTACACCAGCCTTGACGGGAAGCCCGCCGACGACCAGATCCGCATGATGCGCTTCGGCGGTTTATTGTCCTATGCCGTCAAGGCATCTCTCGTGGCCGCCGTCATCTTCGCCTATCAGCAGCAGATCTGGGTGACCGTCATCCACAACACGCTGCGACTCCGGACCATCGACTGCTTGTTCGCTGCGGCGAGCGAGCCGCAGTCCCTGCTGAACTGGGAGTTCATCAAGAAGGCTCGTGTAGCCGTGTGCCTGGCCGCTCTAGCATGGTCAGTGTGTCCCATCTCTCTCTCTCTCCCCCTCTCCCCCTCCCTCCCCGGCGCGTCACCTCGTCCCGATTGTGGCATCTCGGCCGACGAAATACTCCCGGGAATATTGCGGAACAGTTCTTGTTGACTTCTTACAGGCTCTTTCCCCTGACCGTCATTCTTACTCCGGCCACCTTGACAGTAGCTCCGCGGACCGAGGTCAAGCACGATCAGTGCTATGGCATCCGCACTCTCAACTTCGAGGCCGAGAAGTGGAAGAACTGGAGGCTGCTCGACCAGCTCAACGGATACCGGGGCCTCTCGCTCTCGCTCTGGAACAGCACCGTCGCAGACTCGGTGGGCTTGGTGGACACACCCTTCAACGAGACCTTCTTTGACTACTGGACCGAGAGCAGCCCCCAGCTGGAGCTCGTGGCGGCCCAGAGCGCCCTCACCGGCGCCGTCATTCCCAGGCGCGACGCCGGCCTTGAGACGTGCGGCGGCGGGTGGAACTGCAGCTACGTCATCTCGTTCAAGGCGCCGGGCTACAAATGCTCCGAGCTGGCGAGGGGTCGGCGGCTTGACGAGGACGCGCTCAAGCGGCAGGGCGTGCCCTTCAACGCCGGCGAGCTGGCGCCTAACGGCAATTACGGCTACTTGGCCGTGGTCGACGAGGGGGAGTATGCCAGCAACCAGGTGGACGTCTTCCCCGGTGGTATTCCCAAGATGAAGCCTCCCTATCCAAAGCATCTCGGAGCCTTCCGGACGGAGCCCGTGCTGTGGATCGGCTACTCGGCCCATACGGGGCAGGGCAAGCCTCCCGAAAACCGGACGGTGCCGGGCTGGGACACGGCCTTCGAGGCCGCCGTCGTCCGCTGCGAGCACTACCTTACCAACTATACTGTCCGATTCAACCACACCTTCTCGGAGCAGATCACCACAGTCCTCAAGCGGGACTACCTCCGCCCCATCATCAACACCACCTTCGTTCCCGGCCGGTACGCCACCGACGGGACCAAGGACAACACGACGGCGGTCCCGGAGTCCAACTACGTCCTGCCCGCCGACGTGGAAAACTACCGCGTCACGGCCGCGTACCACTCGCTCGGCAAGCGCATGCGCGCATACCTCGGCGGCCAGATCCAGTACGCCCCCTACGCCATCGTCGAGACCGACGCGTCCAAGACGCGCCTGATCGACACCGAGACGTACCTGCCCGTGCCCAATCTCATCTCCGAGATCCAGGCGTTTTACGAGAACATGACGCTATCGCTGCTATCCAACCCGCAATTCGTCATCGTCTCGTGGGCCGCCCGGCCGGACCAGCGCAGCGGCGTCACCACCCCGGCCAGCTTCCCCGCCACCACCCCCGGCGGCGATGACGACGACGACGACAACAACAACAACAACAACAACTCCACCCGCTTCCCAACCTACCCGTGCGTGCGCACGCGCTTGACCAACGCGTACGAGTACAAGCAGCGCGACCTGTGGGGCGCCTACGCGGCGGCGGTGGGCGCCGCCCTGTTCGCCGTCGTGCTGGGGTCGGCGGCGCTCGCGCAGAACGACTTCCGCCCGCGCGACGCCCGCGTCTCCAGCATCGTCGCCGCCACCCGCGCCCCCTGCCTGGACGCGCTCCCCTGGGAGGGCAAGGCGAGCAAGTGGGGGAAGGTACCCGCGGAGGTCCTCGACGTCGAGCTCCGCTACGGCGTCATCGCCGCCGGCGCCGGCGCCGGCGGTACTGCCGGTGCTGGGTATAATAATAATGGTGGTGTTGGCAGCGGCGGCGGGACCGGGCCCACTCCGAGCGTCGGGACCCCCGCCGCCTTCGCCATGGCCGTGCCGGGCCTGTGGATGGGCGCTGCGGCGGCGGCTGCTGCTGGCGGCAGCGGCGGCGGCGCCACGGGGCCGGGCGGACTGTTGTTGGCCGGGAAGGTGTACTACGGGTTCGCGCCGAGCGAGGTGGTCGAGAGGACCAGGGCGGCCACGTTCGGGCCGGGGAAGCCGAGGAATCGGTTGAGCGCCTTTAGTTTCCATAAGAACTGGCAATAAAGACATGATGGAATGGAAGGAAGGGCATTGACTAGTTCTTTTCCCATCTCGCCTTTATTTTTATTTTTTTTATTTTTTGCTCTTTCCTCTTCTTTCTTTTCTTCTTCTTCCCCTTATTTGGGCATTTCTTCATCTGTGGCCAGGTGTGACGGGCGACTGGCGTTCGTATTCTTTGTGTTTTTGGTAGAGCACGGTGCGCATTAAAGGGACTAGGTATTGATTCTCTACTTTGGATAATGGTTTTTAAATCGGTATGTAAAGAAGATTAGGCTTGGCTCCGATACTTCAATTGACGTCCTCTGTATACCATAATTACATATTAACAGCTCTTGTTTTCTGGCCCATTGTCTGAAACTGGCCCAGTTTATCAAACATCCGGTTCCCATTTGGGTAACAGAGTGTAATTATCGTACTCTCTCTAATTAATAACTCGTGTTTCGTCATGACTACCTATCTGTCAGAATACCTACTTAGGTGCAATTGCTGGAAGCAGCAATTTCGGCGTCGCTTTTGCAGTTTCACATTAATTATCTGCCGCAACCGCGAGATGATCGGATTGGTGCTCTTGACTGGCACATTGCGACACCAATGACATGGGTGATATAGAACACATGTAATAAGATAGAGATGAAAGAAAACTTTAAGGAAATAAAAACGAAAGGGACGGGTTAACTAGGTAATTACGCTATCTTTCTCCGGAAAATTTAATGTATGCCAGTCCAAAACAATTATAAACGGCTTGAGGGAATTCACAGATCAATCCAGACCTTTTTTGACCCCCTCGGCCAGCAATCACTAATTAATAAAGTGCTCGTCTGCTGGAACTGCGAGGGCTAATTAGTTTGTATCTGAAGTTGCAGTTGCAATTATTGCCTTGGTATGTGGTGTGAGCTGACTAAGCCCTCGACGCGTTGATCCTCGTCTTCAGAAGCTTGGCTTGTTGGCTTGCCTGACTTTCGTTGTCAAACATTGAACATTCAACCCGCCAGCAACATCAATGTCAGATATGCGCACAATTGTCAATCAATTTACCGATTGCACAACAGCGCTTTACATTGAATACTCGCTCGATGGTTCAACCGCTGACGCATTGTTCAACAAGCACATTTGAGTTTTTGTACCCCATCCAGTGCTGTTCAGACCGCCCTTTGAATCGTAACCTCTGAATCAAGCTACACATTAATTATACACGCCATTACGACTTGAAGAAACGGCAATTATCTCGATCATATAGCGAGTTGCGGGTCAAGGCCGATGCGCTCGCCATGCCCCGACAGCTACCGTGGAAGGTCGGCACCCACGCGACAAAGCAGGCACCATCTCGTCCCAAGGCATCGGCGAGTCCGGCCCCTTCATCAGCCAGTCGCAGTCCTGCTCCGTCTCACCGCCCCACGCCGGTACCCAAGAGAGAAGAGACTCCAGAAGACAGGTCCAAAAAGCCGAGGCGCAGCTTGGGGCTCTTTTCTACTCCTGGTAATTATCCCATTAGCCAGATTCCCCCAGCAGCCCTTGAATGAGGCTGAGGCTAACTTTAGGCAGCTCGCTCGCCATCCACCTCACCCCCGCCTGAGCCACCCAAGGAAGAGTACGTCTTTATGTTTCTGTGTCTCTGTAAACCAGATTTGGCCCCAGCAACCGCAGCCGCTGATCCTTATCAGGTTCATGATCGAAGGCATCGACCATGACGATATGTACCGCATGGTTGAGGACGAGTTTCTTGCCGTGGCTGGGGAATTCACTCGGCACCTCCACACCGCCGAGTACCAGCGACTCAAAGGACTCGCCAAGTCTCAGAATGCCGAGACCATTCAAAACATCTCGCGGCCCGTTACCCAAGAGATGACGGATCTTGTGAAACGGCGCCATGCCGCTCTCGACACGGCGGCTAGGCAACGCAAGGGAATAGCCAAAACCCTCCGGAAACGGGCGGCGAGCATCGACTCGGACGAGGAAGAGCCGTCACGGCGGCCGGCTACATCGTTGCAAGGGTTAATGGACAGTCCGAGGAAGCAGAATGTTCCGCTGACGTCCATTATCGGCACGCGGCCAGGCTCGAGTTACCGACGGGCGGCGGACGCCAGTCCTTGCTCTCACCAACATCCGGGAAATCACGCGGTCCCATCCATGAAGCCTGAGAAGCGCGTCACAATGGCCGGCGGCACACATCGAGGGCCGTCTCTGGAGCCCTCCAAGTACGAGATCTCAACAGAGTCTGATGAAGGTAACGACCTCGATGGCCAACCGCCCTGGCCCCAGAGACAAAGTCTACAGCGCCCGGAGCCCGGGAACGGTGTAACCGAGGGACCGCCCGTTCCTCGACAGACGTCCTGGTATAGCAACCAGAGCAATCCGTTTCTCGCGGCCAGCAAGACACAGCTTCCGAGATATCAATCTCCCACCAATGACGCATCTACGAGTGAGCATGTTGCCACTCCCAACGACGATGATGAAGATGACGACCCTCTTGCGAGGCTACGAGCGAGGAGGGCAGAGCAAAAACGACGTCGCATGAACAATAAAGCCCAGGACGATAACACCAAGATATCCGATAGCCAGGCAGCAGCAATTGATTCCATTCCGTTCACATGACGGCTAATCGCTAATAATCACTACCGCCCCCCTCACCCTCGACCCCAACACCATATAATTAGTTCATGCCGACTTTACTTGCTTTTTCTTCCTTCAGCTTTAGTTGCGCTCAAACGGCGTTTCATAAGGCCTCTCCGCCTGCGGCGTGATCCGCGCCAAGTGGCGCCTCTGCCCATCCTTCCAGTCCACCAGCGCCGAGTGCTGCGTGACCCGGTTATCCCACACCACGACCGTCTTCTCCTCCCACTTGACACGTACATGGAAGTCGGCCCCGAAGGCGATGTGGTCGTACAGGAATTTCAGGATGGCATCCGACTCTTCCTTCTTCAGGCCGACGATCTCGCGGGTGACTTCCCACTTTGTCAGCTCTTGTTCATTCCAAGAGAATGGAGAGGGAGGCAGAAGGGTGGGTTTGGGGGTGGGAAGGAAAAAAATAAACAGGGGAAAAAAACCTACACTGAGGGTTGACATAGAGCGCCTTCTCGCCCGTGACAGGGTGGGTGCGGACGATAGGGTGCTCGTTGATGACGGGCTCGCGCCGCTTGACGCCGCCGCGCGCGAGGCTTGCATTAGCCTGCTCGACGGCCGAGTGCGTGGCGCGCAGGCCGTGCAGACGCTCCTGGAAGAGCGGGCTGAGGCGGCGGTACGCCTCGGCCGTGTCGGCGAAGAGCGTGTCGCCGCCCGTCGACGGCAGGTCCAGCACGTACAGGAACGTCGTTCCGGGCGGCTGCTGCTCGTACGACACGTCCGAGTGCCACGCCACCGACGACGTCCGCTTGGCGAAGAAATCGTGCACCCCCGTGTCGCCCGCCCCGCGGTGCACGATGTGGACCTCCGGGTGGCCCGCCGGGGCACCCGACGTCGGGTGGATGTGGTGGCTGCAGAGCGCCCAGGGGTTTCGCCACGGTCAGTTATGTTTCTTTTTACTTTGTATGTACACACGCCGATCTCGGGAAGGAGGGAGGGATGGGGGGTTGCGCTGTGTGTGTGAAGAAGAAATTAGGAGGGCAGCGCTGCAACATACCGGCCAAAGTACGACCCGAACTCGAGCGCCTTCTCGATCGGCAGGTCGGCAAAGTCTTGGTCACGGAAGGCGACCACCTTGCGCTCGGCGACGAACCGAGCCAGCTCGTCCTTGCCGGCGTTGCTCAGCTGAGACAGCTGGATACCCCTGACCTCGGTGCCGATGGTCGGGGTCAGATGCGTCACCTTGACGGTTCCCTCGGGAAGCAGATTCGGATAGGAAGTGTCGGCATCCTTGCCGTGCTCGTAGTGCTCGAACGGCTCGAGGGCCGGGTACTTCTCGTTGTGGTTCCAGGTCGGGAGGTAGTGGGGGTACTGGGATCGGTCAGCGGAGGGGTCGGTGCAGCGCGACCGAGAGAGGTGCCCTCTTGCCCACTAACCTTGGCTGCCTTGTGGCCCTTCAATCCAGCCTCGGCCTCAGCGTCATACCTGGTCGCTGCAAGCTCCTTGTACGGCCCGGCGACTGCTTGGAGCTTCAGCGTGGATACGTCCGGGACCGTGACCGTTTCGGTTTCGACTGCGGAGGGAGCCATCTTTGGATAAATATTTCTGTTGGTGTTCCAACCGGGTGGTGTTCTGGGACAGCCGGCGGTTTCTTTACTCGGCTGCTGCTTCTTTGATGTATGTACAACTCATCCTCAGATCCGGAGCGGACTCGTTTCTTTTTAACCCGCCAAGTCACCATCTCGCCCCGCGATCCGACCTGCGGGGTCGGACGTTAGGAATGGCAAACAGCATGGATGGGATTGCGCAACCCCAGTATGTCCCAATCAAGTACGATGCAGCGATAGAGATGAACAAGAGAGGGTGTTCCGGCCGGAAGGGACCGATCTGATAACCCACGCGATGCTCCACAGCTCGTTACAGCGGCAGGCAGGTTCGACGGGATTAGGGTGGGGGATACGTGTTGCGAACGTTGAGGTCTCCAAGGGTACCGGTTACATCGGCCACCTCCGTCGCGGGTTGGGAGGTGATGCTAGACGCGGCGTGAATCGCGTCATCGACTTCCGCGAGTGCGAGTCGCGTTCCACATCACTTGTGGTTGAGTCCCCATTCGGCACGTCGCGGGGAACGGAGACACGCCATTGTTTCTGGGGCTTAAGTCCGGGTAATTAGGGTTTTTTCAACAGCCAGAGATCGCTTACGCAGTAATTATGTCTTGGCGAACGACCTTTGATTTATTAATTAACTGATGAGGACTGTTGATCGCTGATGATGGCATCACTGGCCTCCGATATCGTCGCTCAAGAATTGAACAACCTCCCGTCGTCATACGAATTACAAATCGTACGGCAAAGAGCTCCTAATTGCAACATCTTCGCTTGGGAGATACAGACGACATAACTATCGTGCATGCTCCAAGCCAGCTTCGGCCGAGGTCTAATGCGAACAGTTTCTGGGTTGGCTTTATTATTCAGCCCTATTACGAAATCCGACGAGTCTACCTCAGGCGAACTCCTGGAAGAAAGAGCCAGGATGGACAACCGTTCCCGCTCCACGCCCTTTTGAGCCACTTCAGGTCTATGTACTTGCTCACCGGTCATTGCGATATGAGGTATTAGAAGTGGGATAGGGGCCCCTTGAACCTTTTTGGGGAACAGCTTCCGAGGTTGTCATCGGTTCTTCTTCTACTTGGCTGTCCGGGACGGTTTCGGGCCATTGACTGCTAGTTGTGATCATTCCATACAAACTAGCATGTCTTTCTCCCAAGACATGGCAAGTTCTCCTGCGAGACTTGGGAATGCACCGGCATTCCATCAACATCTTCAGGTCATCCACAATTGTTCAAGTGATCTTTATCCTTACGTATGTTTCTGGTTCCTCCTCGTTATGTAATAGATTACTCTTGTTCTTACTAACTTGCTTATGCAAAGCATCTCGTGCTCGTCACGGTTTCTAGCGAGTCGTACTTTTGAAGAAGCTCCTCTCCCGCCTTTTCATTACAACCGCGCACCACATCAGAGGATGTGCATAATAACGTCTTGTCCAACCTAGACCACAACACGTCAGGAAACCATCCATCCATATGCGACTATCTGAATAAAGAGATCACCATCACAAGAGGACGCCCCTTCACGGTCGTCACTGCCCGAAGATTCAACGTGGATGAAGAGCAAGGGTAGGTTGAAGGTGAATGCTAGAGAGTCCAGTTCCGGTGCACGACATTCGCTAATTATGCCCTTTAGCGATAATGCGATCCGACGGGACGAACTTCCCGGCTTCAGCGCCACACGATCCCAGGTCTTTTTCAAACCACGATATCCGAGCCTCATCGCTGCGCAGGCTTTGCCAGGTTCCGCCAGGCAACACCAGTTTTGACTCATTAACATAATTACGCATCCATATCACCTACCGGGTAATTAGGTACCTAAAGGCGCTTAGGGACCTAATCGTGTCAAGCGGGTGCGGCTGAACCAATCTGCTTCCTCTTTGACGGTGATGAGGATTCAAGATGGCACGCCTCCTTCCCCGCGGAATCTCACTACAGTGTATAGAGCACGCAGGACCCGTAATTACTCGTGTCAGCCTGGTCTGAGGATTTACACCCCCGCCTCAGATCTGCAACCCTAGGTCCGGCCGTGCGGGCGCAAGACCGGGGCCTGTACGTATTATCGCTAATTCGAGATCACAATTAGCCTCTGGGTGGGCCTGTACTGTTCAGTACAATACATACTTAATTACATGTTCATCACTGCAGACGGGAGCAGGCGAGCGGGCTTACACTCCTTTTTTTTTTTTTCAATATTCTTTCTCCCTAGGCGAGACTCGGTTTGTTAGCTGATAACCCGGCTACATCTACCCGGTGCATAGCCTGTTCTAGCGTCCCTGTATGCTACAGGGTATTGCTGCTGCTCCGCAACGTTGACGATTCGAGAAGGCTTCGGAATGCAGCCGCAGTGGTCTGAGCCGTCGCCCACGGTAGCTTGTGCGCAGCAGCGGCCATGCGCGGAACATGAGACCCGGACGCCCCGGATTGGCTAAAATTTCGGGCATACGCAGCATGCGGTCAACTCCCCGCGACCGCGGCGCGTAGTTCATGTGGGCAGGTAGCATTTTCGGCATGGTTGGATCCTCAACACCAGGCCGCGATCAAGGGTGCCAGCCAGTGTGACTGGGTATCTGGCGGCACTAGCTGAGATATTTTTTTCCGGGAACCGATCCCCCTCTCCTCCACAGCTGAGGGCGAGCAACATGTCATACATAAGAATGTTCTCACCGAGCTGGGGGAGCTAGTGATCGATTATTCTCCAGTGTTTGGGAAGAGTGATCTGAGCAGGTTTGCAAAGTTGACGTTGAACCTGCAACTTGCGAGACGACTCTCAAGTAATAATTAGTCCAAGTCAACAAAGAAGATGACGTCCTCCTTCTCCCTCCGGTCCGCAGCTCTCGCGACCGTCTCAGCACTCTTTGCCGAGCGGACCATCGCCGGGGCCCCGGCAGACAAGTGCCCGACACGGTTCGCGTGGGAGGACGCTCAACTGACTGACCAGGTGATCTCCAGCACCGACCCCTTGCTCTTTGGTTTCGGTTACCCTGTCGACACCGCGGCCTCCGCCTCCGAAAATGGCGGGCCGGAGCTTCCAAACTGCAAAGCCATGCCCGGCGACGCCTCGTGGCCGTCGCCAGAGACCTGGGCCCTCTTCAACTCGACCCTCGGCGGCGCCCTGATCGAGACGGTTCCCATCGCCGCGCCGTGCTACAACAATTGGCCCCAGCGCGACGCCGCGGCGTGCGAGTACGTGACGGAGCACTGGGGCGATCCGCGCATGCACGTCGAGGACCCGACCTCGGCCATGTTCCCCCTCTACCAGGGCCGCACCTGTCTGCCGACCGACGACCCGGACGGCAGCAACTGCACCCTGGGCGGCTACGCGGCCTACTCGGTCGCCGCCACCAACGTCTCGCAGATCCAACTCGCCCTCAACTTTGCCCGCAACACCAACCTTCGCCTGGTCGTGCGGAATACGGGCCACGACTTCAACGACCGGTCCATCGGCGCCGGCGCTCTGTCCGTCTGGACACACAAGCTCCGCGACATCCAGTTCTTGCCTGATTATAACTGCCGGGGTTACAGCGGGCCAGCCTTCAAGCTCGGCAGCGGCATCATGACGGAAGAGCTGTATGCTGCGGCCGAGGAAAATAATGTCACGGTGGTCGGCGGCGAGTGTAGGGTGAGTGAAGATAATCACTCCTTCCCCCCCCCTCTTTTTTGTGTGTGTGTGTGTGCATGGATCTAAGGAAATCCTTACATAAATATCTACAGATCTACTAGCTACCTACCGAGATAAATAGCTAACTAGGACGGGGCTTTTTAGACCGTGGGCATTGCGGGTGGCTACATTGCAGGTGGCGGCCATTCGCCCATGTCCGCCCTTCTGGGCATGGGAGCTGATCAAGTGCTGTCTCTCGAGGTTGTGCTCCCCAACGGGCGGTTCGTCACTGCCAACGAGGATACGAACCCGGACCTGTACTGGGCTCTCCGCGGCGCTGGTGGCAGTAAGTCAAGGGTTTGCCGAACCGAATGTCTCTGGCACTCGTTTAATTAATTAACACGGTCACAGGCACGTATGGTGTGGTAACCTCGGTGACCATCCGGGCCTATCCGAAGATTCCCAATACGCTGATGACTTATTCCTACACCACGAGTCCCAACGTCACAACCGATACCTTCTTTGCGTCGCTCGGCGTTTATATGAGCTACTTTGACAGGATCACCGCGGCCGGCGCTTACGGCTACTTCATCGTCGTCAGTATCGGCCCCGACCAGTACCTCTTCAGCATGATGCCCCTGTGGGGAGCAAACATGACAAAGCCGCAGCTCACCGAGCTCGCGACGCCCCTCCTCAACGACCTGGCTGGCCTGGGCATCGCTATCACTCCCAACGTCACCGAGTATCCGTCTATGTTCAGTGCGTTCAACGGCGCCTTCCCGGCGGCCGAGCAGGTCGGCGCCTACGACAACCACGCGGCCTCGCGCATCTTCCCCAAGGAGAGCTTCGAGCCGGACCGGCTCAACGACACCCTCGCGGCAGTGCGCCACGCGGTCGAGGGCGGCGGCGTGCTAGTCGGCTACAACATCCGGGCCGCGCCTAACCCGGCCGTCAACCAGACCAACAGCGTCCATCCGGCGTGGCGCAGGACGACCGGCTTCTTTATCCTGGGGGCGTCGTGGCCAGCCAACGCGACCGACGCGCAGATCCAGCAGGCCAGCGAGACGCTGACCAACGACTGGATGGCCCGCTGGCGCGCCGTCTCGCCCGGCGGCGGCTCCTACGCGTCCGAGGGCGACATCAACGAGCCCGACTTCCAGCAGTCCTTCTACGGCGACCACTACCCCAGGCTGCTGGAACTCAAGAAAAAGTACGACCCCACCGGTCTGTTCTATGCGCCTACCGCCGTCGGCTCCGAGTACTGGTACATTACGGACCAATTGCCGTGGATCCCGACGCAGAATGGGCGGTTGTGCAGGAAGAAATGATCCATTTCGCTCGGGTAGCACCGAATAATTAATAGCAGCAGGGGGTCTGTGTGACATTAGCGTAGGTCGAAGTGTATATAAAATTATGATTATGTGCGCTTAAAGATGAATTCTGCGGCAACAGTCCAGTAATATTGATTGCAAAGTGCCGGCGTGTTCTTAGCAGTTGAAAAGTTCAACGCTGAGTTTCGAGCGTCGATCCAGATATCCAAGGCCTCTGCGGTGGCAAAGTAGGGTAGTTACACAAGAGATTAGGAAATTAGAGATGAAGGCGACAAGATGCTGAAAAATTGGGCGCGACCCGGACTGTTTCACGAAATATGCAAGCACAGAAATGTTGGGAAGGAAGTGATTACGGCCTTCTAGGGTTCCTTCCGTGTTCTCAGACAGATTAGATCTCGATTTTTTCCCTTCTCCTTTCCTTCCTTTCCACTTATTCAGACCCACTCCTTTCCTCGTTGTATAGGAACCAACTCAGGGCCCAAGACTCGAATCAATCACGTTATCCTCTAAGTACTAGCGCCTTATGCTAGGCAGGTTGAGATCTCTGGCGTGACCACATCCCAACGGTTGATGTACCACCCAGAGGTACCGGAACGCTATTACCTACCGGCTATTCGACCTAGGATTCTTCGTCCAAAGGCACTGAGCGGGCGACCACAAATATAAAGATGAACTACAAGATAGCCGACCCAAACCAATCCATCAGCAACGGCACCTGCTTCTACGCACGAGGAAAGACTTCCAACTTGAGATTCATACCCTGCGGTAACGCGGTATTTGGCAATATTCACTGCTGTCAGGCGGAGGACACCTGCCTCGAGGACAGCGCCTGCTACAATGGCAGATACGGCACGACTTACCTGGCGGGCTGTACCGACCCCGACTACGAGGACGAGAGCTGTCCCGACAAGACATTGTGGGACGGTATGACGGTAGCTACCACAATGAGTTGTGCCCTGGCAAAAGCTGACAGGTGACAAACGCAACCTCCAGAGTATCCATGGGCTGGTCTGATATACTGCAGACCCAACCAATGGTGGGTGCCTCGTGCGGTCGCCCCGTTCTCTCTCGAGGCTACAAGGACCAAATGCTGACTTAATATACCAAATCAAGGATAGCATGCGAACAGACGGAAAAGCCGTCAACGATTACCACGGGCGATGACTGCACCTGCGATCCCAACATCGAGTCGAGAACCGCCGCCTTCACAGACGGGTCGATCATCGGATCAATCGCGATTCTCCCAACCGCATCCGGGGGCTGGATCGAGTGGCTTCCTGGTCACCTGCCGTCCGCCATCCCGTCCTCCACGTCTTCTTCCACCGCCCACTCTTCCTCGAGCCCGACATCTATTATCTCGCCTCCCTCGCCAACCTTACCGCCGACTCTACCGCTAGCGCCAAGCTCCGCACCAACGGCGGATGGCTCCAACTCCAGCAATCACACTTCGTACAGCACCGGCGTAAAAGTCGGCATCGGCATCAGTTGTGCCGTGGGCGTCATCCTCCTTTGTGGTGCGCTACCCGCACTGGTGGTAGTTATGCTCCGCCGCCGCCGTCGCCGCCGCGCCAACAACGGCAAGGACAACGATCAAAACAACGATACGACGCCTTCCAATCCCGCTCCACACTCTCAGGTGGTCGCGGCGGTTCCTTCCGGTCAGAGTCCACCTAGCAAAGGCGCAGCACTGCCGCTCGCCGAGATGCCCAGCCCGGAGGTCCCGCTGCGACCAGAGGTGGCCTGTTCAGAGCTGCCTAGCGGCAGCGGCAGCGGTGGCGGTGGCGGTGGCGGTGGCGGTGGCGGTGGCACCGGCGCTGTCGGGCCGTGGCTAGCATGGCCGGAGCTGCAGGGTGATGTGTCTCCGCCGCCAATCTCGCCGGTTACTGCCAGCTCTGGCTGGGAAAACCAGCGGGCTGGGATTTCGTTGTCATCGCCGTCGACTTACTCGTCGGCTCCCACTGTAGCCGGGGAAGGGAGTGCAAATCGACACCAGCTTCCAGGACGGTGGGCTTCGGAGCGCCGGGAAGGGGCCTCGGAGTTGCCCGGATGAGTGAGAGGAGGGGCTCGTGGTGACTTCCTCTTGTGTCTGGGAAGTGGAACGTTCGAACATGAATGTGGATGTCAATTCTAAAGTGAGATAATTATTCGCTAAGAGGCCGGCTGGAATGAGAATATGCTTGCTATGAATCGATTTGGTATTACGGCTTTGGCTGTCCCTCTCGTTACTAACTACCATGTTAAATCCAAGAAACTGAAACACGGAAAATGAATGTGGGCTTCCATTCATACAATTTCGCATGCATACGTATGAGAAAGACCCCGACAGACATGCCTGGGAACATACCATGCCTGCGAGGTCTTTTAAGCTCTGTAGTTGTTAATTATCACTAATTAATGAGTTCTACCTATGTACTGCTGCAAACTGGGCCTAGGTGCATTTGCCACTTTAGCTGTTAATACATTTCGCTCAGACTGGACCCATGTGTTAATTAGGTTGGAACCTCTCACGGAATTGTAATTAAACCCAATACTCACCACAGTTCTGCCATCCGTCACTGATTGATTCTGTGTTCCCGGTCTAATCTGAGGCGCTCTGTAATCTCGATACTTGAGTGCGAATCGAAGCGCAGGCTGCCAGAAATTTTAAAATACTCTGAAAAGCTAGGTTGGAACAGGCTATGCATGGAGATTTCGTATGAAATCAGCATTAATCATAATAATGGATCAATTCCTCAGCCACTTTCAAGACATGCTTCCTAGGCTGCAGCCGATATCTAACCCTAACCCCTATATACAACGTGCAAAAGAGAATGCTCTTGGCTCCACCGATTCACGTCGTTTTTGTAAACTTCAACTCTCATCATCCAAATCAGCATTGTTTGCCCCATTGCAGGCAACAGGGCCAAATAGATATCTTTCATCTTTGTGTGTTATTTTCTTTCCTACAATTGCCCTTACGATTGTCGCCACTCTCAGAACCTCAAGAATTGGAGATTTCGGGTTGGCGACAAAAACAATCGCTGTGGGGCCATCACCAACTCTCACACATCACAGCGACGCTCAACCCTAGGTCATCAACTTGACTCTCGCAGTACTGCAATTGGCTGGCTCTCACATCCCCCAGCTATGCGCCTCCGCAGCACCCGGGGCGTGAGAAAGCGCTATGTGGAAGAACCTATTGTCTTTGACGACGACGACGACGAAGAGACCATCACTGTGCCAGAGGACAAGTCCAAAGATGACGACTTCGAGGCAGAGCCAGATGGAGCACAGGCTGAGGACGATGACGACAAGGAGGAAGACGGCGAGCTCATGAGCGAGGATGAGGAAGTGTCAGGCAGTGCGAAAGTCCCGCAACCGCAAGAAGACCCCAGCCAGTCCAAGAGGCAGCGAAATACCGGGGCTGGCATGATCCAAAGCCGCAAGGGCTTCCACGACATTCCCCATTACCCTCTCGAGACACGCATCGTCACGCGCGTCTACGCAGGACCACTGCGCCGCTATGCCCGCTACAGCGCCCTCCGCGATGCCATGTATGGCCCGGAGTACGAGCGGATCAAGGTCATCTGGGACCTCGAGATCCGCTGGTCAGAGTTCCCCGTGCTGCCCCCGCGGTTCCCTCCCGAAGACCAGCAGGGCGTCATACCGAGCCCCTGGTTACCCCGCGGCTTCGAGCGCGGTCAGGAGAAGCGGGCGCTCGCCTGGTACGACGACTTCCAGGTCAGCGCTCCCGAGATCCAGCAGTCTCGTGTTCTTTCTCCCGACGATGGCCGGCGGTTCGTTCCCCAGGCAGAGGGGGATATCATCACCCTCGTGGGACCATGGAACAGGCAGAAAGAGGTCAGGCTCAGCCAAGGTGGCAGCGTGTCAGTCTCACCAACAGGTCTCCCGGTCAATCACCCTGACGCCCCCAACAAGACGCCAAACGGTTGGATGCTGGATACCGGAGGCATACCCCTGGCCGTATCATGGGCACCATTGTCTCGGCAAGACATCCAGGTCCTCGCTGTGGCAACGGTCCCATTTTCTGACCAGCAACCGGCCGGCGGGGATGGTCCGAGGGAGGACGCGACTGACAAAACTGCAGGGTGCGTCCAGCTGTGGGAATTCATCCCCGGTGAAAGGCGCCAGGGCCAACTACCCTCTCCCTCCGCCCAACTCCCGCGGTTACTTAGCGTCAAATGCTTCAACTGGGGCCGGCCGAAACGGCTTCAGTTCTGCCCAGTCGCTCTCGACTCTTCCGGTCTGTACGGGCTGCTGGCCCTCCTGACCGACGACGGAACCGCTCGCGTCATCGACACTAAGGTTGTCGAGAACGAGGACACCCCCCTCTACGGTACGTTGGGTCCGGGCGCCCGGTCAATGCTTCTCTCCGCTGACATGGTACGCAGAATGGATCGAGACTCCCGTCGTGGCTCTTGTCCTTGCCGAAGACTACAACGTCACCGTCACCTGCCTAACCTGGGTGAACATGAACCGGATCGCCCTAGGCCACTCCGACGGCTCCATCACCCTGTGGTCCATTTACCCGCGCCAGCTGCTGCAGCGCGTAGGCGCCCACACAACCTACGTTATCGATATCTGCTCGGCGTACCCTTCGAACCCATACCTCGTCGCATCCATCCCGGTCGGCGGCTGCGCGACACTCACGGACCTGTCCCAGCCGAGCTCCGAAATGACGTATTTCCCGGTTCCAGCCATCAGCTTCCAGCCGAACTTGCTGTGCTGGAACGAGCCGATGCAGGGCTTCATGGCCCTCTACCCGTCGTCCACGCCCAACACGACCATCGCCTTCCTGCACCATCGCTACTTCTGCCAAGCACGCAGCATCACCACCGGCCCGAACACCCTCACCTGTGTCTCAGCAGGGGCAACGCATCCCTTCATCCTGGTGGGTTGCGCAGACGGCTCTGTTTTTGGGTGCAACGCACTGCAAAAACTTTTTAAGCAAAAGGGCGAGCCTCTGCGCAAGCTCAAGGTCTTTGAGCACGAGTACAGACCCACTGATTCTTTCAAACAACCTAATGCGGCCGGGATGTCCGGGCTGAGAGGTGCGGCGAGGATTTTGCAGGGATTTCTGCCTGAAGAAAACGACGACCCGAGGACGGAGAAGCGAAAAGAAATGGACAGGAAGAAGCGGGAGGCCAAGAAGAAGAAGAAGAAGGCCGGGAAGAGGAAGAGTAGAGCGGGTGACGAGGCCGAGACCGAGGACCGCGAGGCTGAGCTCGACGAGAAACTCGCGTCTCGGGTGGTCATTCACGAGCCGCTGACGCGCTTGACGACGATCCAGTGGAATCCCAACGTGCAGTTCAGCTGCTGGGCTGCATGTGCAATGGCTTCTGGGCTGATCAAAGTCATGGACTTGGGGGTGGAATGATTGGATCCCCGCAGTGCATCATCCTGTCGCGACCTGGCCAGCGTAATCAGCCGCCTGAGTTGTGTGTTCCGGCATTCATCACGAAGCGTCGAGCGACTGCGACCCATCCCGAAGAGTTCGATATCTAATGTCTATACCTTGTCTATCTATAAGCGGCCTCGTCTCCGGCCGACCCTGAACTCAGCACTGTGCCTCGAGAATGCCGTGATGGAAGTCGAACGCCTTGATCATGCCGTACAAATGCGACGACGCCGCCAGCAAAACGCAGACGTGGAAGATCTGGTGAGAGCTTCCCCAGATGTCGAAGGCGCCCGGCCACTTGCACTCTGGAAACCGAACCTTTACATCGCAAGCTCAGCAATCGCTCAACCCCCATTCTGGTTGCTCGTCTTTTCGGGGTACTCACCGCATATAAGAAGGCGCCGAAGATGTACAGGCCACCCTGGAGAATCACCCAACTGAGCCCCATCCTCTGGTCGAGCTCGCGGTACCCGTAGAAAGTGAGGCCGTGCAAGACAGGCACGACGCCGGAGAGCCCCAGCCCAACAAACATCAGTGCCCTGTACGGCCGCCATGCCGGTGTGCGGAAGTGCTCAAACCACGACACCACCAAGCAGCCCAGCCCAAGCAGCGCGATCTACCACCCTTGGTCAGAAGCCTCATACTACCTCGTCACGAACGATAGCGCCCGCAAGGGATCGACTCACGGCCCCCAGGTAAAAGGTCAACCACTTGGCCCAGCAAAAGAAGCCATACCACAACGCCGGCACATAACTCCCCACGATCAAGAACACGATGCCGGTGTAGTCGAGCTTGTTCCCCCACTTGGCCACCTCCTCGCTGTGGTTGGACAGCGTGTGATACGCGGCGCTCATCCCGAGACAGCAGAAGGCGCCGGCAAAGAAGCAGGCAAACACCAGGGCGTCGGCGCTGCTGGCCGTCGCGTAGCGAGGGGCGATGACCTCTTCCAGGAGGAAGCCGTACGCCCAGGCGGCGCCGACGGCCACGGCGGCCGCGCCGAGGAGGTGGGTCCAGATGTTGACCGACTCGTTGTGCAGGTAGAGCAGGCTGTGAAGGGAGGCGAAGAAGGAGTTGGAGGTGGGCCGGTAGCCCGACCGGATGGAGGGGTTGTCGCGCCGCCAGGGGGGCAGGTCGTCCCAGTGGAGGAGCAGCAGTCGGCGGGCGGTGGCCTCGACGCCCGTCTCGATGGCCTGGGCAGTGTCGCGGATGGCTTGGGCCGCCGCTGCCGCCGCCGCCGCCGCCGTGGCCGAGGCGGAGCCCGATGACCGCCGGCGGCGGTGCCGGAGGCCGGACGGTGTCTCATCAACCCCTTCGGAGTTTGGGGCCGGGCCGTCATCCGCCGTGCCCGGATCAGGGCGGCCTCTGCTCTTGCTCCGCGTCGTGGGCGGCATGGTCATTGAGTTTGTTTTGTGGGGGGTAGGGGGTTTATTTGTTCGATTACACGGCAATTATGCGCATGTATGTATGACAGTAACACGGTGTATGTGACAAGTGTAATTGACCGAGCCCCCGTACTTTTTTTTCCCTATTTTTACGAGTCCCGATGCGCGTCCGCGGCGGTGGCGTCAGAGCGGTGGGTTTGAGGATGTTGCTGCCGTCGGGTCTTTCCCATCCACGGTCAAATTTCTCTGCGTTCCTTTACATGCAGCAGTGGGGAGTTCCACGCTGCGCGGCAGCAATCCATGTCCCCGGATTTCAACAATTTCTTTGTTGGGATTCGCGTTCGTCACAACAAGCAAGAAGGGAGGTTTCCACCTGCTTGGCCGAGGCTCGGCAGAACCACCTGACTAACAGCTGTCAGACAGCCGCCAGCTCCCACTGCTGCCTGCCTCGGTGGCAGACCTTGTGGGAAGAAGGTCCATCCAGCGCCGCAACTGGATGCACTCACTCATCTTCGCAGTCCTGGACAACAAACCTGGCTGCCGAAAACCCGCGTGCTTTTGCGGTGCATCACTACGGGGCTCAGTATTTTCCGTTCACTGAAGCTGTCTGTGTCATTTTTAAAGCCAATTGCGACCTGCTTGCGCTATCGAGCGCTTACTTGCTGTGCCGAGATGGTGCCCGCACCAAAGCACGAGTTTCAAGGAAGCAACCAACGAAGCCATTCCGCCCGCCAGCGCTGTCCTGAGGTCCCAACCTGCTCCAAATTAGTTACACGCTTTCAGCCACTGTTTCAGCAGACATTGAACACTACATTACACAGTAGATGATGGAAGACGAGTGAGGCCGCTCACACAAGAGCCGAACATTAGCGTTGCGTCTGGCCCCCTGGCAGACTGTCCTTCACATGCCGAAAATGGAGCTGGATGGGAGGACGGGATCGAAGCTGCCACGGCAGATCATTCTCCTTGTTCCCGGAACAGGCTAGAGTTAAGACAACCTGTCAAGCACGCCCAGTCTCCAGATACCTGGGTCAGTGAGGTGCTCGGCCAACTTTATTTCTATTCTTGGGGCCATCTATTACCGTCGGGTGTCCTTTCAGCAGCGAACACCACGGGAACAACTCGGTCACCGAGGAGAGTTGTCGACCAGAGCAGAGCAGCGAATGACGACAGCAGAGACGGATACGACGAGCGGCCCGGGCGATATGGCGCTCCAAAGCACAGCGCAGCCGCTCGCCATGAAAGGCAGGTGCTTCGCCGGCTAGCCATCTCCCTTATAACATAATCGGTGCCCTTGCTCCGCGAGCTTCTTCGGCATTGTCGCCATCGGTCCCTCTCTGGCTTGGCAGTTCACGATGCCACCGTGTCGAAACAACGATGGTGTGCGTTGGATACAAGTCTCTAGAACGCCAGCCTCCTGGGCCATAGGTGCAAAACCATATTGGCTCTTCGGCAAGCTGCAGCAATATCGCCGCGCATCCGTGCTTGGGTTATGGCCCAGGGGAATGAGCAAGTGTCCATTCCATTCCTTCATGAGGGATGCAGTCCTGGAACACCTGCGAGGAAAAGCACCACATCGAGCCAAAAATAGCCGAATATGGCGTTCCTACAATTCAGTTCCAGCGGATTTGGTCTATCGCGGCCCTAAACCGCCGAACACCCCAAACTTGGTTGGGTTTTTTGAGCCGCGGTTATAGGCACAATTTATGACAGTGCAACCCCAACTTTGGCTCGCCTGCTTGACTTCAAAGCTGGGGGTCACCGAGACTGCCCGATAGAGGCCGACAAATACGGTCAAGCTCCCCGGGTAAATATGCTGAACCATATGATGAATTTAGGTCCTGCCCTCGCTCCCTCATCTAATCCATATTGCACAGAGATTGTCGCCACCAAACAAACCCGTCACGATGCGGCCGGACCATGTCACCACTTCCCACGCTTCTCTGGAAGCAGCGGGGCGGACGCACGATGTTATTGCTGCCTGGCTTCTATAAATATTTCCTCACTTTTGGGGGCCATGGCGACTACGGGAGTAGATTGTCCCGTATCTATCGGCAAGCGGCCGACGGTCCAGGTCTATATCAATCCTCGTGTGCCCGTCTCCGTCCAGGGACGCTGGAATCTTCTGCCCGCCACGGACCCTGCCGGAAACGGAATCATCCCCCCTTTGAGCAGACGCGTCCAACGCCGCAGACATGGTCGGCTCGGCTCTTGCTTTGTCTCTCATCGGCCTGGGTGCCGTCCAGGCCCTACCCGCAGCAAGGAAGGTGGAGGAGCGGCAGGTCTGGCTCGGCCCCGGCAACGGCGACTTCCACCCGGGTGACGGCGACCTGCAACCATGCTTGACGGACGTACCATTGGAGCAGCAACCGCCCTGCCTCTTGCCGCCCATCGTCGGCCCCATCAATCCAAGCACCAAGAAGAGAGGATTCGATAAGCGGCAGATCTGGATCTGGCCGGGAACGGGAGACTTCCACCCGGGCGACGGCGACTTGAAGCCCTGCCTGACCGATGTCCCCTTGGAGACGCAACCGCCTTGCATCCTGCCACCCATCGTCGGTCCCATCAACCCAAGCACGAAGAAGAGAGGACTCGATAAGCGGCAGATCTGGCTCTGGCCGGGAACCGGGGACTTCCACCCGGGCGACGGCGACCCGAAGCCATGCTTGATCAATATCCCCCTGCAGCAGCAGCCGCCCTGTCTTCTTCCCCCCATCGTTGGCCCCATTGAACCGAGCACCAAAAAGAAGCGACAAGCAGTCATCGGCGATCCGTCAGGAGGTGACATCACACCGGGCCAGGGCGACCTGCCCCCTTGCCTGACCGATACTCCCCTGGACCAGCAGCCACCCTGCCTTTTGCCACCCATCGTCGGCGGCATCGATCCAAGCACCAAAAAGCGCGGGGTCATGCTCCCGCCCGACTATGCCACGAATCCCAAGGGGGCCGTCGAGCAGCTGGAGAAGGAACTTATCCGGCTGCAGAACAAGAGCAAGAAGACCAAGAAGGACCTCGAGGATATCGCGGCCATCAAGGCAGCCCTCAGGTACATCGCGGGCATCACCAACATCAGCGCGCCGCCGGGAACGGGCACCACCTTCACCCCCGGCAAGCGGGATGCCGCGCAGTGCTCGAACCTCGAGGCCGCCGAGCTCGCTCTCGAGAGCCTCCTGCACAAGGACAAGCTGACGGCCGAGGAGAAGGCCGCCAAGAAGAAGCTGACCGCCTTCCTCAAGAGTTGCGGCATCACCATCATCAAGTCGCCTGACGGGACAACCACCATCATCAAGCCTTCCGACTAGAGCTCAGTTCCGACCCAGTCCGACCGACGCGGAGGGCCTGCAATCTGCCTAATGTCCCGGTTGAGCTGCTTTGTACGGAGAAAAAGGTTAAGGGAGAAAGTTGGGTGGCGGTTATGATCAATGCTGGCGAAGATTGTTATGAGCTTGGAAGGGGTTTGGTAGACGGAATGGTTCTCTGCCCTGAGCATCGCTCAAACAAGGAAAAAAAAGAACCTTTCAATTCTATTTTCCCTTTTTCCCCCCTTCTCTCTTCCTCTATAATCTACGTTTCCAGTTCCAGTCAGTTTCTTCTCCCTTACTCCCACTGTTATACTTCTATCCCCCGAGTGCGTTTCTCGCATCTCCTGTTATTTAAAAGGCTTGATTGACTTGGATTTCTTCCTTTATCCGTGATTCTACATTGCCCTGCTCTGTTGTGCTACGTAACAAAACCGAGTTGAGAGAACAAGAGGGGCGAGGATCACCATTTCTCATATTGTGTTTGTCCCCCGCTGCGCGTCGCTCCGTAACTCTTGCCGACGCATGGAAGGTCAGGGAAGAACGTTTACACTGCGTCTTACGAAGTTCAATCTGCTTGCCACCCCTCTTGGTGGTTACACCCGTGAGTTGGTTAAGCACCCCCTTACGCGCCAGAGTCACGGGTTGAAGCACCGATGGACAAACGAACTCGACGAGAGGACCACTGCAGTCCGAGACGTATAACTGCTGCCGGGATGCCGGCGCACTCAAGCTGGACCCGGTCATTGTCTCCTCTCCTCTGTGCTTGGGTTAACCGGGCGTGATCCGTTGCCAACAGTACTTTCCTCTCTCTGCCCCGCCATGAGTTTCTTGTATGTACAGGCAGAGCCGTCGCTCAACTGGGCTGGTCTCTCATACACGCCACGCGACAAGATAGATGAGACATCATTTGCCGTTCGTACTCGAGAAGTCGGATTGCCACATTGCAAGAGGGTCCAGTGACCTGTTCGTGTCGAGTCATCTCCTGGCAGGCTCCGTTAGTGCCCTCGAGGGGGAGATGGCACCCCCCTGAGAGAAGCCATCCACAGCACCGGGCCTCAGGGAACCATGTTCAGATCGGCCTCTCTCTTATGGACTCAGGATGCTAGCTTCCAGAGCTTTCCTGTCCAGGAATGCCCAAAACATCTACAAACACCCGACTATGTCCGCAGTTGAAGCCTCAAGAAGTGGGATAACTATCATGCATGTGCAGCTGAAGAACCTCCCGGTCCTAGGATAAGCTACACGTGGTCTCCTACTACACATCACACAGCGAGGAAATAAGGTGTACGCCTTCAAGCCTAGATGGGCCAAGGTATCGAAGCCACTCCGGCCTTATTGGCGAGATACCAACCTCGACGGGAGTCATTCGCGCGGATATTCAGGACAACAAAGCCCCATCCGCATACGGGAAACTTGTGTGTGCCCGACACAGAGCAGCACGGCGCATTACCTGTATGGGCCCCCCGATTACTACTAGTACCGAGTATACAGGGACGACGGGGATCTTCTCCGTATTATCAGAGCCGGATGCTGCTACTAAGGTTCCATGGCTGGGTGGTCAGCGCACTTGCTCCTACAGATTAGGTATACACCACCCTCCGTGTCGTAGGGGTTTGCCTAACTCGGGGCGTGAAGCTTGAGAGGCACTGCGGGTGCTGCATGGACCAGCGGTAGCTGTTGGCTCGCAGCCCAATGCAATGCGTCGCACACCGCAGAGCTTGGCGGGTAATTTGTTTACACAATGCAAATATATCGACGATGGAGATTCAGCACATCTCTGACTGAGCTACCTAAATGGCATGTGCTTCGAAGGTGGGTTGTCTCCGGGGCTTCTTCGCCGACGACACATGAGACTGAGCTCAACTACATACGGTGTTTATGCCGTTCTTCTGCCGTTAACCAACCAGCTGCACCCAATACCCGAACAGTAACTGTGTGGGTGGGCTCGCTCTGTCCTTCACCGCCAATATCCCGAGCCGCATCACAGCAGCTCCGGGACAAGAGCCATCCGAACGCGCTGGCGCGCGCGGGCATAGTATGAAGCCGTGTGTACTGTACATACGGATATGCACTCCCGCGGACAAGCGAGGGCCAGGCATGCAGCCCAAGGGCGTCGCCGCGCCACATCATGGCAGGGACCGAGTCAAGGGCTGGAGAACAAAGAAGGCAGACCCGAGGGCGCTAATGCAAGCACTCGCAAAAGCACTCGCTCGACCTGCATCGGCCCCACCGTGCAACGCGTCCCAACGACACGCCCGTCTTCCCACAAAGGATCCGCTCTTGTGCTGCCGAGTATTGGGCCATGTGTATGCGGTGGTGTAGACTAGCTAGTGTAGCTCGGCAATGACGGTGCGCCACTTGGGTGGACAATGTTGGACGACTGGCGCGACACCGTCGCCGTCGCCGCCCGAGATGGGATCAGCAAGGCGGGCTCAGGCTCATGCGACTGTCGGAAGGCGTGCGTCAGTCGGCTCCAACAACCGAACTAGTGTATTGGCGGTGCTCCGACTAGGCGCCATCTTCCATAGAAAAGAAAAGAAAAACAAAAAAGGGGGGAGGGGGGGGGGTTGAGGTGTGGTGCTGGGCAAACATGGTTGTTTTTCGTCAACCTGGACCACCACCGATGGAGAGGACGCGGGCCGCCAGCCTCTCTGACTTCATCGACAGTTAGAGAGGTCCCAAGAGGCCGGGCAACCAGACAGACCTCCCGTTGGTCACGAGGGCGAGACAAACTCCTTCAGTACGCGAAGTGGTGGCAAGCCGATCCCGAGGATAAGCCGCGCCTTGCCCGGGTTCTTCTGGCGATGCGCCCGATCTCTCAGGGATGGGCTCGACACCACTGAGTCCGTAATCCAGACATTCGGCAAACAAACTACATCGCCTGCCCGGGGGAGCCACTCAGCGGGCGCGGCTGATAGGACGGCGATATGGATGAGTGACAAAGGAAGAGGGAAAACAAGCAGCTGAAAATAAAGATTGACGGGGCAAACGCCGCGTGAGTGTAGCATGACGCTTGTAGATGTGACTCGCAGATTTTTTGAGTCAGACGAGATGTGAGGGGATCCATGTGCCCGATGTGCATCCAAAATCGAGACAGCTGAAAAAGTGGTCTTTGTTGTGCGTAGCATCGCCGGTGTTGGGCTGATGGATGGCGTCAGGAGGGAAACCGGAAAGCGGGGAGATGGGAAACATTCAATCAGCCCGTCAGGCAAGTTGCCAAGCAACACTACACTAAGCAGGCAGCCGAAGGGAGCTTGGGCCAAGTCAGTGCACGGTCAGTGGAGACCAAACATATTATCGACTTGATTGGCGATGGCCGACTGCAGCGAAACAACTGTAGTGTACCTAACGGATTCCTCTTACACTAATACACTGTGCAAAACCGAAGATGAGGAATGCAACTACTTGGTAGACAAGGGTACAGAGGTATAATTTAAACGAAAAGGGAAGGAGAAGCAAGACGACGAAAACGGACGAAGCGGCACGCCCCAGCAGAGCTCAGAGTCCACAACAACAACAAAAAAAAAAAGGGTAGAAAGGGTACCGACTTGCAGAGTGGTATCACAACGGCCGTGGGCCGCCCGCCCAATCAAAGCGATGCGTTGCATGGGCAGCCTCACATTTTCCCTTCCATGTCTGTGTCTGCATGTTCTCTTCCCAAGCCTTCCCACACACACCCACACACACACACACACACATGTGCATCATCACCCACAGAGAACGCCCAATCGCACGCCGCATCGGAACCTGGGCCCGCATGCACCTCCCTGCAAACCCCATGCAGTCTGCTCATTCCGGGGCAGTCAGGAAACACGGCAGGGCCTTTGGGCTACACTGCGCTAGCGTAGTGTAACTTAACTCGGGAAAAGTAAGGCGACGTGGCGCCCCGAATTCGAAGGGTGATGGATGCATCTTGGCGGGCCAATCACGCGTCCGCTTGAGAGGCCGTCATCTCATCTCGCCCTCCGTCTCGCTCTTTCCATGCATTAGGAAGGAGGCCAGGACAAGGAAGGGGGAGCCGAGGATCGAGTAAGGCGGACGTTGTTGACGGGCAACGGCCAACGGGCAATGGGCAATGGACAGCGGGGGAAGAAATGGTGCAGACGTAGTATGTACAACACGAGATGTTCCACATGGTACGGGCACAATACCATACATACATACAGCGAGCAGAACAGCTGCCGATGGTGATGGTGGTGGTGATGGTGGTGGTCATCATCGTCGTCGGCGTCGTATCGTCATCGTAGTGATAGTACGGATAACAACAATGGGCCGATGATGCCTGTGCCTTTTTTTTGTGCTCTAGTAATGAATCGCTTATAGCGACAAAGTCGACTTGATATTAGCGACCCGAAATGATGCTAGTATAACTAACTATCCTCCCCAAGATCAGAATTCACTGGATGAATGAATCCGTATTAGAATCCGTACACACACTCCTGCGTCTTGCTAGGGGGTGGCTGGCCAACTAGTGTAATTGTGGAGATTAAGGGAGGGGCAGCTCTTGCTGCTGCACGTCACTTCTCAAGACCAGCTTATATAACTAGTGCCGTGGCGTACGTAAGGAGTAGCTGGTGTAGTGTAGGCTTGGAGAAGGATGGATTATTGCGAGCGGCAGGGCCTTCACTCTTCCCCTGTTCTCAGGTATCCAACGTCACTCACCTTCAACAGAGTTGCATGCTTACTCGTAGTGTACTTGATAAAGAACTACATAAGGTAACTGGCCAACGAACCAAACCAAACCAAAAAAAAAAAAAAAAAAAAAAAAAAAAAAAAAGGGGATGGAGAGCATGTTCTCCGTGCATGTTCCGTGCACGGAGAAACGCTCCACATGCGCACTACCTTACGCACTACACTAGTGTAAAGCGAGTAATAAGGCTGGTGGCAAAGATCGGGTTCTCGCCGGGCCCCCGTGGCGAAGCCGTTCCACCGGCGATGGATGGATGTATGTAACATATCAGTAGTACGTTTTCCGCGGACAGCCGTCCTCTTCTAATGACCAAGCCAAGCCTCATCATTGGGGCGGGGCATAACAATCCTGTCACGTGGAGTTCAGCTATATTCTCTGATATGACAGTCAACCTTCAACAGAGCGTCACATTGGTCAAGGCGGATCAAGACGGTGGCCTGCGGCATATCTCCATCACATTGCTAGCTAAGCATGACAGCTTCCTCTCAAGCAGCTTCTTTTCGCCCAAGAAAGGGGACAGGCACCCTTCTATTGACGCTGTCTTCTGAAAACCCCCCCCCCAACCCAAAACTAAGCATAACGTAATCTGTGTTCTCGCGGCCACATGACGCGGCGCGCGAAGGGCTATTGAACCCGGGTAACGTCTAACCAAAGTAGTAGTAGATGTTTTTATCTTTCATATCCCATGCCCTGACATTTTCCACCTTCATCCCAAAAAAAAAAAAAAAACTCCGAAAAAAAATAGATGAGGGGTATTAGAATGATGATGGAACTGTGAAACAAATAACCAAACACCAGCCTCATGTCCAGGGAACTCCTGTATCTCTTATCCCGCTGCCCCTACCCCCCAGCGCCATGATATGCTCGCTCCCCTAAGTGATCCCCAAACAAAGGTGCCTTCGCGCGACGCACCAAGAAAAGAAAGGAGATGGGGAAGAGAATTAGAAAAAAGAAGCAAAGAAAAAAGATACACGCAAGGTCTTGTTTGAGAAAATGTACGAGCGGCAACCCCCCAGCCCGGCCGAGACCCGAAAGGGGTGATATCTCCGTTTCCGAGATGGGAGAAAGAGAACAAAACCTCGGGTTGATTAAAGTCCATATTTTTGCTTCTCTTTTGGTTTGGCGGTTCCCTTCTAGGGCAGCCTAAAAGAAAAGAAAAGTAATAGTTGTAAACGTTTGTCGTGGCCTTGGACTGAGGATCGTTCGGTTTTCAAGAACGGCTTTTTATCCCACAGCCCGGTGTGTGTGTGTGTGTGTGTGTGTGTGTGCGTGTGTGTGTGTGGTCGAGTTGGGGTTCGTCGGCCACACCAGAAGCGTATCCATGGAAGATGAGACGTGAGAAGGAGCATCCCAGGGAGAAGAGGAGGGAAAAAAATAGCATGGAAGCTAATAGCAGCCCTGGATGTGGTGGGCAAACAGCGGAACCTGATGGTGGAACGGGACCGGATGGTGGAGCTGTTGCACCTGCGGCGTCGGCTGTGCGTACCTCAACATGTCCCAGACATATTGGTCCAGCGGGAACTTGTTCTGGGCAAAAGGCTGGATAGGCATGGGCATGGCCTGGGCCGAAGGGGGAACAAGCATGGGCTGTCCGTGGTATTGGTGGTGCATGTACTCCGGTGGTTGTTGAAACGGCACGTGCCTCGGCTCCTCGGGTTCGCAGATTGCTGGCTCTCCAAGGGGTGCTTGCGCCTGCGGCGGGGGCGTCCTGGCCTCTGGGATGTCCTCCAGGGAGCAGTCGTCGTCGTCTTCCAGGTCCTCGATACTGGAGCAGGTGGAAGTGAGGGATCCTTCCTCGTCGGATGAGCACGACTCGCCGTCCGACGATGCCGGCGAGAGCGGCACCTCGTGGTCCGAGTCGTACTCATCGTCCACGATGGGCTGTCCCTCAAAAACGTAAGTCGTGTGTCCTGGCGGTGCAGGAGACGGCGGCAGCTCGGCTGCCGGTTGTTGGGTAAACCTGGAGCAAGCCAGGATCTGAGCGCGCAACTCCGGAAGCGTGATCCTCTCGTCCGGGTTCCGTGTGAAGATCCTCCCCAAGATGTCGTTCAGTTCATCCGACACGGGGAGGATAGTCTTGAGAAAGTCCCGGCTCTTGATGTAGGCCCGATAAGTGGAATCCTCATAGGATGCCTGCTTCCATGGGTTGCGTCCACAGGTGAGGTTCACCAGGATGACTCCTAGGCTCCAGACATCATTTGGTGCGCAGTAGTAAAACGGCCTCCTTGATGATGGATCCAGGCATTCTAAAATAAGAGAAAAGAGAAAAGTCAGTGGGGTGTGTACCGGAGAGAAAAAGGGAGAAAACGGGGTGGTGAAAGGAACAAGAGGAGGAGAGAGAGAGAGAGAGAGAGAGAGAGGGCGCTGTTCTAACGGCATATATATATATATCATATATATATGAAGAAACGGGAAAGGGGAAGGAGTCGTTCGCGACATCAAGAACCTACCTGGTGACATGTAAAACGTTGAGCCGCAGCCGTAGTCTTCGGATCGGTCTGAAGAGGTAGCAAGACCAAAATCTGCCAGCTTGACAGTCTCTCCCTGGTCCGTAACAAGGATATTCTCCGGCTTCAAATCCCGATGGTAGATTCCCAGGTTGTGGCAATGCTCCACGGCGTCCAGGATCTGGAGGAAAGCCTTCTTGGCCAGCTCATCCTTACCGACGTACTGGCCGCGCTCGGTGATGTTGTAGAATAAATCACCCTCGGGGCAGTACTCCAGGATAACGTAGATGCAGTCCAGGTAGTCGATGATCTTCAGGATCGAGACCACGTTGCGGTGGCTCGACGCGAGGTAGTGCAACCTGATCTCCCTGGTCTGGAAGGCAACCTGGCGGCGGTCCAGCGGAGTCCCATCCGGGTTGAACTTGCTGAGGCACTTGACGGCATAGCGGACGTTGGTCTTGGTATCGACGGCCGAGTAGACCACCCCGTAGGCGCCGGTGCCCACGATGCTCGTCAACTGCAACGAGCTGGTGATGAACCTCCCTAACCTCTCCTCCGGGGCGACCGGGACGAACTGGGGCAGGCAAGCTTGTTGGACCGTGATATGCTGGCTCGGGACGCTGCAGGGCCGGCCGAAGGCTGGTGATGCTGGCGGAGTGGGGTATCCGAATACTGAAACATGCTGCATGATCTAACCCTTCGCTTCCGAACGCACTGTCTCCCTGCTGGCTTGCCGTCGAGAGAGAAAAAGATGTATGCCGAGGTCCCGGGAGATGCAGGATCCAGAGGCAGAAGCAGGCCAAAGATTGAGGGAAAGGAAAGCAGATATTTTGGAAGGAAAAGAAAGAAAACGGAGAGGCGATTCTTGGTGGCAAGATCCTGCGGAAATGGCCAAAAATCCTCTAGGAAACCAAAACTGCGAGCTTGGGAAAAGAGAAAAAAATTAAATAAGCCTCTTCTGTTCCCAATGGCTGGCTTCGAAGAAACCCGGGGAGTTATCGAAAGTAAGTCTTCTCTCCTCAAGGGGCGGCCGATGTATTTTCTCCTCTCAAGATCGCAAACCAGCGAGCGAGTCAAGCTGGCCTGCTTGGCTTGATAGATAAGATGGTTTGGTTGGGTGTCAACGGGCGAAGGATCCACAGGTGACTTTCGGAGGAGGCAGTGCGAGAAGAGGGGGCGACTTTAATGGGGAACAGACTCCCACGGCAACTGGCAGGGGTAAAAAAAAGTAATACAAAGACCAGATGCGCGCTGGGAGAAAAAAGAAGGGGGGGGAAGGATAGTGTTAATGAGTGATGAGAAAGGGCGGTCGACGGCGGGAGCAAAGGCCGTCGTTGATGCGGGCTGGGAGATCGTTGATATGTCTCGAGCTCATTGACTGGCCAGTTCCACCGCCCCGTCAATCCGCCCCGTCAATCCCCAAGGCGCCCTCTCCTTACCTCCCCATTTTCCCCCTCCCCCCCCCACCCCCCCTCCCTTCTTCTTTCCCTTCTCTTGCCCGATGGCTTCGAGCTGTGTGTGCAGTGGCTTTATTGGCCTCGGAAGGTCCCATGTCAGACGGGCCCAGTCTTCGATGCGCCGTCTGCCCATGCCAATGCCCAGAGGCGGGAACCAGGCAGGCCAGGGGTGCCGCCTCTGTGGGCCACCACCACCACCCGTGGTACGGAGTACGTATCAAGTATACGTACTCGTACTCACACCCACTAACTAATAGTAACGTTAGTGCGGTGTATCGGGGCCCGGCACAACACCCCTGTCCTTACACTAGAGGAGCCTATGAAACCGGCGATGCGCCATCCTATTCTTAATCTTTGGGTGCGCGGCGCTAGTTCTGAAGGAGCATGGTGTTGGTGGGAACATGTGTTGTGGCGGGACCCTGGGCGGCCGTGCGATTGGGAGACCTGGTGGCCAACAGAATGGGCCCGATACCTTTCGCGCAAGCGAACAAGCCATTGCAATGTGTCACAGCTTCCTCTCTCACTCTCGCGCACACATGCACACGCACACACACACACACCTCCCGCCACCCCACACCTCTGCCTCCTCGCCCCACATGCCGGTCGGGCCAGCCAAACAACGGGAAGGGTGAGCAAAAGACTCTCTCTGGTCTCATGAGATGGGTGTGGGCCGAGAACACAAGTGAATGCAAGAGAGCCAAACGGCGGGGCTGATGTCCGGGCGAAGAAGTCAGCCGAGGCCCCGTGACGAGCTGACTCTTTACTTCTGTCTCCCTCCCCTTTTTCTTTCTTTGGCCAGGCGGTACGGAGTGATGGCTGCCGCTTGTAGTGTCCCGCGGGCATGTGGGCGATGACGGGAGAGGCGAAGTTTTGAGTCAAGTGTCCACGTAGTGTAGTTATGGAGCACTCGGTACGCCCAGTAAAACTCCACTAATCCGTACACCAGTGTGGTGCTGTTTAGTGCCCCAGACTTTGGATCTCTTGACACGAAAAGACCCGCTCTTTCGTGGCGTAAAGAGTAAGAGGTCTCCAGATCTCCCGGTAAGTCTTTCAATGCGTACTTCGTAAACGACCAGGGCCCGGAGTCCGAAACGGTCGTCTCCGGTGTTCTGCTGTTTGAGAGCCAGCTTCCCGCCCAGCTTGTCAGGAGACGGCATTGATTGGGTGCCACACCTCGGGTCTGAGAGGTGATTCAGACGCTTCTCCTGCGTTGTTTGTTTCTGCAGATCGGAGCAGCCGCCAACCAAGTGGATGTTTGCATGCATCGGCCAGGAGACGGGCAGGCCGGCAGCTGCTGGGTGTTCACTGCACCGCAGCGGTAAGGACGAGCGAATCGCTTTGTCTGCAGCCTGAGCAGCGTTGAGGGTTCCCGTGCCCCTCTGATGCGGGCACAGTCGGAGCCCGGATAAAGTGCTAACGAAGTGTTGTACAGCCATCAGTCCGCAAGAATTCATGCGTGGCAAGGCCGAAGGAAAGGCTCCGCCGTCGATATTGGCGTGCGCTTGCTGTACGAAGTAACTAGTACTGGCACGGGATCCTCGGGCTCGCTGAGGGAGGCGTCGAGATGCTCTGCACAACTGCACAACATGGGAGTACCTTTGCGGGATAGTCCGTACGGATAACTAGTTGCTATTGTAATCCGTACATTATTACGTCTCCAGCCAGGCAGTGCTCCAGACCAGAGTGCTTGGCTGGGCGTGACGAAAGCCCATCGAAAGCCAGATTGAGATGGCGTCTCGGCAGAAGATGACGGTGGAACCGCCAACGCTCAAGCGAAGTCGCAAGGCCTCGTGGGGCTCCTTTCGGGATCTGCCAGGCTTGGGCCAGAAAGGGGCCAAAGCAGATCGATAACTCGGCTTCTAGGTCGTCGGCGGGCCTGTGGTGGACGGGGCGGTAGGCAGCCGACGCAACCGCCTGAAATCCAAGCACCTGCTGGTGGGTCTCTGTGGGCCGTCCAAAGGCAGTTCTCAAGCGTACGGTTTTATTGTCGCTGTTCTCCCGTCTTCCAGGCCATCTAGGCGACGTAGTGCCATTGGTCGTTGCGCCCGGTTTGACCAAGAGCGCCGATACGGAGGAGCGAGTTGGGGTTGCAGCCGTTAAACAAAGCGACGAGAGCACAAAAGGATGGAAAGCAGCCAACTGGGCGCAGAATCAGTTTCAGGCCACATTTGCGAGGCAACCACAAGTTGCACAGAGTCACCTCGCTTCGGTCCTTGGCACAAGGGTTGGAGGCCGAGAGGCGGATTTGTTGAATTGTGACTGGCCGAGTTGGGCAGGACCTGGGTGACTTTCGCCCCACGTTGCGTGCATTGGCCGCCTCACAATGACATCGATTCGATGGCCAGTCTCTGACCGGCAGCTAAGTGTGGGGCAATGGCACCCTCTGCGGCCCGCCGGTCGTGGGCAGATGGGCGAGGAAGCTTGCAATCTCGCATTTATGCTCGTGATCAATATGAGCTCCGTGTGGCAATCTTGTACCGCAGTGACTGAGCCTCTCTCGACGGCAGCCGCTAGTCGATGAAAGCATTGTAGTGTAGTATTGAACACTTGCGTAACTCTGGCTGTTCCCGGCTATGCAACCCTCTCTTAAGAGAGAAAAAGAAAATTTCCTCTAATATGGTAACCCTCTACTAGCCGGCTAGCTGGTCTCTGCTATCTCGACACCCGTATACTCGAGTAATATCCATTCCCTGTCTTCTCCACGGGCCGCAAACCAAGGCCGGCCGCAGACGAGCCATGTTTGCGGCCGCTCGAATCAGTCGCCACGGCGAGTGAAGCATCCGTCAAGAACGACAAAGCACAGGAGTAGGGTTCGTTCGAAAAGAAAACTTGGGATGGGCCTCAATATCGGGTCGCCGCTGACGATCCAGACATCCAGACGATCCAGCGGCTAGTGTCACTAATCGAAACCTTGATGCAGGGCGCCAAGATGCATGGACGCCGCGGTTGTAGATGTGTGCGGTGGTGTAAGTATAACCTGCAGTTATTAGGTTAGGGAAACCATGAAATCCTGCCGCATCCTTCTGATGTTGCCGAGTCATCTCGCTGGGGACACTGCGTCATCGACCAGGCAGCCTCTACTACGGAGTAGTGTATGGAGTCCAATGCGGTGTTGCACGGGAATTTTGGCACACTGCTTGCAAACACGGAATAACTACTGCGACTTGCAGATTGATGATCTGCAAGTACTGTGTAAGGTACGCAAGTGGAATTTGCTAGAACACGAAGTCCGGCGGTTCTTCTTTTCCTTGGAAGGCGTACGCAAGATGAAACCATGCCGAGGTGAATGCAAGAGAACACCGAAACAGAAGAGGGGGAAAAAAAGGAATGCAACTCGGTCTCAGACCGGGTTGTTCTGTTCTTGCCCGTTCTTGCCCGTTCTTCCCGGCTGGGGTCTGCAGTCAGTGTTTCTGATAACTATGGCCCGCAATCATACACGCAAGAGCTCATCAGATGAGGCCATCGACCGCGCAATCTTTTTGACCCCGTGTAGATCAGGCAGGACCCTCAAATGCCTGGAGCATTAAAGTTCTCAGGTTTGACGCAGCATCCCTGTCCCGTGCAGGTCAAACTGGAGGGTGAACAGGCTGCCGCCGATCCTAATGAGGAATGTTGTTAGCGGATGAGTTATTAGTGGAGTGAATGAAGGAAGGAAGCCCGAGGGCACTTGGCAAGCTTCCAGAAGCATCTTTTTATCATCACGTCTATCTAAATTTACAGAGTAGAAGAATGAAACAGAGTTAAAATATAACAAGAAAATAAAATCATAGATAAATAAATAAATAAATAAATAAATAATCCCGAGTCAACAAATAAGCTCTCTATACTACTTGTAATACTAGGGAAAAGCAGAAACAATGAATGATTGGCGCCTAATGATAGAGACTCGATCGTCATTGCACCGCCTTTTTTGTTCTACCAAGGTACGGAGTCGTCGTGAACTACCTAACTAGTGTGCATAGTCGTGTTCGGTCGTAAAATTCCTTCGCGGCACGCCTGACGAGCACGCATGCACGCACACATACACACACTCACTCAACTCACCCGCTCACGGAGATGACGTCGGCCGGGAAGGCCCCGGATGTGGAACCAACTCCGAAGGCACCATCCCCGGCCAGGCCGATCGCCGCTCGCTGAGGGTGGCATCGGGCGATCCAGAGTGCGGGGGTTGGATGGGGGGCAAGTACGGATCCGTACATTAGTGTACTCCGTAGAAAAGAGGCAGACATGGGTTAGAAGCACAGCCACTGCCCGGGTTTCTCCCTCCGTACAAATGTACCATAACCTATGTAATCCGTACATACACACCATATATAGGTAGTGTGAGCATTCCGTAAAAGGTCCATCACATGCGTATCCAAAGTACACATATGTGCGACTGCGGCGGGAGCAGCTCGAGCGGGAACATGGGAGACGGGCAACAGAGCAACTTTTCTTTAGCGGCGGTCCGCGACAGCTCGACCCTTTTAACTACATACATAGTACCTAGTACCTACGTAAAAAGCCGGGAGTGTGTGCCTCATTCCACTCAGTTACGTTTGATGCTCCAAATCCAATCCTTCATGGGCCGAGAGGAGAGCCTGCGAGCAATGTAATGTAGTTCCATACCATACATGCTTGAATACGATACACGAACACGGTAGAGCCGAGGATGGCTCGGCCCCCTACGTATCGGCTAGGCGTCCTGGGGCTTGTTGAGGGGCAAAAGGAGAGAAAAGAAGGTGTTTTTTTTTTTTTTGGGGGGGGGGGGGAAACGGCGCAAGTCGTGCCTGGAGATGACGCCGGCGGCGACGGTGTGGAGGTCGGCCTGGTAGTGGTGTTAAAAAAAAAAAAAAAGCCGCCTGGTGAGCGGCAGTGCCAGGGAGACAGAGGTTGGTCAAAGGGGAGGGATGAGGGAATGAGAGAGAGGAGAGATGGCCGGCCGCGGCGGGAGGCGGCAATTCCTGTCGTCTGTCCGTGTCCGTTCCCGTAAGCAAGGGGGAGGGGGGGGGAGGAGCGAAGCAAGCAGTGTAAGCAATACCAACATCTTCCGTACTACGTACGGATTACTTCTGTCACTTGGTCCACTGGAGCGAAGGAACAAACGACCGATGCGAGTAGCGTCTAATGTGCCGCTATACCACTCCTTGTCTGACAATTCCGACTCGATCCTCCCGGCACCGGGGCGTCAGACCAAACCCCGGCTGGCTCCCGTTGGATTCTGGTGATTCTGGTTCGTTAGTGTCTTGCTCTTTCGATGTCAGACCAGTGGAAGAGAAGAGTCAAGGAGGAGAAAAATGAGAAACAAAAAAGAAGAAACAAGTAAAGAATAGCAGACCAGCAGGTCAACCACAGACCGTCATGGGACGACGCAGGTCTTCTGTCTTGTCTGTGCCACTTGGTGCCGTGACCGGCCTATCAGTCTTCCACCCGGAGTTTGTTCGACCCGAGACGAAGGATCTAGTTCGGTCGTACACTAAACTTATCCAATCTAAGTACATACATACACTACGATATGGGCGAGCCTGCCTGGGGGACCGTTGGCATTCCGCATCGACGCTAGGAGCCAGTGGAAGCGGCGCAGTGCGGCGACGAACCTCTCGACAAGGGGCAATGTGACCTTGGCTTTTTAACCGGAGAGCGAATTATATTCGAGCCGCTCGGGTGCAGGATCCCGCTTGTACATACGTAAACTAATGTACACGTCCTGCCGCTGGTGGTGGCCACTCTCGGGGGATCTCAGGGGGGTGCCGCACATGGTAAACCTTGAAAGGTATTCCTTTCTCTCTTTGCGGTGTCAGCTTGCCACGAATTGGTGAGTCTGCCAAGGTGGAGTTCCTAAGCACTAACTTTACGAATTGTTCATGTGCGCTCTTCGAGCCACCCCAAGGGGCGTTAGGATCTCGCCACGGTCGTGGGGCGCCGTAGGAACGGCCACCGTGGCGAGGGCTTAGGATAAGTCAGGCCAGGCGGGCAGTGTGCTACAAGCGCCAACATAACACGAGATTTGGTGTCAAGGCGCAAAGAGAGCAAATGGTAGAACCAACAAACAACATTAGCTACCAAACAAAAACGAGGGGGACGGCATGGCAGGCCAAAAGGGGGGTCAAGCACAGAGGGACCGACTAAAAAAAAAAGATGCGCCCTTAGGTGCCCAGGCGTGAGCTCACTGATGGGTGCCGGCCAGTCCCTGACCATGTCCTTCTACCACAACGTTTGGAACATGAGAGACCTTGAACCTTGATGATGGAAGGAGGACTTCCCCAGTGATGGTTGAACCCCCCTCCCCGCCCCCCCCCCCCCCCGGGTCCCAAAAAAAAGGCAGTAATCTTATGTGCGCATGTTCTATGTCCGGACCCCCTCATATATTCCGAATCGAACTATTACCACTATAACCCCCTTCTCTTACTACAGGCTTTGCTTAGTCTCTCAATCTCGGTTCGGCATCGACCTTGACACAGCTCCATCGCTATATCAGGTTCAAGCGCAACATCGCCACCGCCTCTTGGGAGGAATGAAGCTTCGCCATACCTGGCTGTCGTCCCAAACCAACTCTACCTCCACGCGCTGCAGCGCCGGTCTTATCGCCCATGCCCGTGCCCGTATCCATGCACCCGCTGAGTAAAGAAAGGATGCTTCAGCGCATCAGCAGGCACAAGCCGCTTCTCCGGGTTCAGCGTCAAGCACCGCTCCAGTAGGTCAATAAAGTGGTTGAGCTCCCGGCTCTCGGCATCGTCCATCCCGGCTGATGCGGCCAGTAGGCGGGTCCGCAGGTCCCGCGTCGGCTTGACGGTCGCCAGCGTGCGAACAGTTGTCTGTGACACGAGCGAGGTGTGGTCAGCATGGTACGTACCATCCAACGTGAGGTTGCGACTAGACGTAAAAAAAAGGGGCAGGGAGCCTATAAGGAACCGCATGGCGGCCGTGTTTGGACCCGGGCGGCTAGAGAGGCATAGACGCGAGACTTTGACCCGTGTATAGCCGCTGTTTTAAGCCGTCTGGGATCAGTGATTGCGGGCATTTGTGTTGACAAGTTTGTTACAACCTCGCCTGGGCCACGACGACGCGCGGCGGCAATCTGGAAAAGGGCGGGGGGTGTACACGCCCCGTTGCACATGATGTAGGCTCGGAGGTGGCTGGTGGCCATTTAGGCGGCCTGCATGGCCGCCGGGGTGAACCGCCAACGCGGGGCGTGTTTCCTAATCCCAGGCCGTGGCCGCGGTAACGAGGACCGCGGCGCAAGGTCGGTCTTGCCGCCAACTGACGGCTTTACGACACAGAACCGAGAGACCGGAGAAAGGAGGAAAGAAGAATGATTGGCGTTGCGTTTTGAGAGGAAAAGGAGGTGACGGGGCTGGAGGGGCAGGAGGGAACGCTTAGATATCAATGAAGGGGGGCATAACGGTATGATGTTACGAAGAGGAAACGCGAGGAAGAGGAGGTAGCGATGCTTGAACTCACCTTGCCAAGAACCTTATCCCGCTCCACGCTGATGAAGTTGCCCAGCTCGTCGAAGTGATTGTGGGCGAGCTCACCACGGCGGTAGAACTTTGCGCTCAGCTTGCCCCGAACTTCCATGATATTCTTCAGCATCTGGTTGTTGTTCTCGCCCGTGAAAAGGATCTTGCCCGTGTATAGCTCATACAGCGTGCATCCGATGGACCACATGTCGACAGCATAGTCGAAGGGCACTCCCAGGATGATTTCGGGAGCTCTGTAGAACCTGCTCACAAGGTATGGCATAGGCTCGGACGCAGCCATGGCCGCATCGGAACGATCGATTGCGGTGCCCAAGTCGCAAATCTTGAGCACGTTGCGTGCTTCGTTTACCTGTGGCCCAGTTAGCGCTTTTGGTCTCAACCCCGAGATGCGAAGGCTCTACGTACCAGTATATTGTCTGGCTTCAGATCGGCGTGGATGATGCTGCATTTGCGCATGTGGCCCAGGGCGAGGAAGATCTGGTACGCATACGCCCGTACTGCATTCAGGTTGATGCCAACGTTGTTGCCGAACTTCTTGAGGACCTCGCGGAGGTTCATGCTCAGGTTCTCAAAAGCCATGCAGAGATGCGCCTTGTACTCGAAGGCCCGCTCGAACCTGACAATGTGTTTCTTGTCCTCCGGATCGGCGGCATTGAGCTTCTCGAGAATGGCAATTTCGGTGAGACCTCCTTTGCGCAGCGCATCGTTGTTGCGCATAATCTTGATGGCAACCTGTTTCTTGGTGGTGATGTCGACCGCACGAGCCACGCCCGAGAACATACCACGGCCCAAGGTTGTCAGGACCTGATACCGCCCATCCAGTAGCTCTCCCGGCCGGATCTTGTAATAGCCCTCCTTGTCATCTCCTTCTAAGATGCCACCGCCGCCTTGCGGTGCGCGTCCTTCTTGGGCGGCGTCGGGTTTTTCAGGCGCAGGCGCGGCGAACTTGTCGGCAAAGTTATCTGCGAACATGTCGAAGTTGTCGTCGTCATCACCTTTCTTGGGGCCCTTGTCCTCCTCCTCCGTCTCCGCTGGAGGGGCCGCAAGTTCGTCCTGAGAGGGACGACGAGGCTCACCATGCAGACCTACGTTGCCGTGGCGCATCTCGTCTCTGCGCTCGTCCTCCTTCATGTCCGCGGTCGGGTCATAGTCAGCAGCCGACGGTCCGTCCTCGTCGGCCGTCTTAGCCTTGGCGTGAGCATTGATGAGTGCTTGGTCGTCAGCAAAGTTGAAGCTCCCGGGAGACAGGGCGGCTTGAACCCTGCCCGGAGACGGACCGGGTGATAAAGGGCCGTCTATGCTCGTTAGCAGAATCCACCTGTCGTTTTTAGGGCTCGTGGGCTTACTGGAGGAGGGGGTGGCGCCTTCGGCTTTCTGAGGGCCCGGAGTGCTCGGACGAGTTGAAGTCGGCGTGGAGGCAGGCCTGTCACCGGCCTGTAACGCCTGGACCGTCGGGGTTGCTGCTCGCTTGAGAGCCGCTTCTCTGGCTCGGCGACGCCGCTCAATCTCCGCCTGAACGGCCGCCTCCTGGTCCATGGCCGCATCGGGGTCCCAGTCCATATCGGGTTCCGGTTCGGGAGGTGCGCTGCAACAGCAGCGTTAGCGATGGTCAAGCCTCTTGAAAATTCGGAACCACCCTTACCTGGGTTGTGAAAGGGCAAGGTCATTCATGCCTCGTTCAACCGTAGCACCTTGATCAGTTTTAGCATTCTGCTTGGACACATCAGGAGCCTCTACTGGTGTATCCCGCCTGGACGTGGAGCCATCCTGGGGACGTCTCTCAGCAGGGGCACTGTACTTGTCTTCCCCTGACCTCAGGTCATCTCCGGAGCGGCCACCGTCTCGCCCCGCCCTGTCGGTCCTGTCGGTCCTGTCGGTCCTGTCGCCCCTGCCGCGGGGTGACCGACTGCGGGTCCGAGCCCGCTTGTCTGGGTAGCCATCGTCCCTGCGATCACGGTCGTAGCTGCGGTCGTAGGTGCCGCCATCGGCGCGGTGGCCTCTGGGGCGAGGGGGTGCCGGTTCGCGGCTGCCGTAGCGATAGTTCGGTCGCTCGTCGTAGCGGTCTGCGCCACGTGAGGGAGGACGGTCTAGGTCGCGATACGGGCGGCGATAGTCGCGAGAGCTGCCCTCGTAGTGGACGCGGAACTGGCGGCTGTCGCGCCGGTCGCGGTGGTCCTCCCGGGACCGCTTCCAGCCGCGGGGCGACCGGCTTCGGCGGGGCCCGTCGGCCGATTCTCTTGATGGTAAGTCGCGCTCGGGCGTGCGCGACGGGTATCTACCTCGATGTCTGCCGGTCCGGTCAACATCACCGTTTTTTCCAGAGCGAGGCAGGGGAGTTGCCTCTACGATTTCCCCCTCATCCGAGCTGAACGTAGAGGACGCCATTGTATGTACCGACCGCCGAGTTCACCCTTCTAGTTCTTCTATGCTGTCCTGGCTTGGCGGAGACTCAAACCGGCGCCTCTCTGGTTCAGGGGCGCCCCGCTCGAATGTAGCAGGCAGCGCCTAATGTAGTCAAATCAATTCGGCTGGGGAGTATTCAGACTTGAGCTTCGACTTTCCAGTCGCGGTCGTGGATAAGTCAGGATAAGGCGAAGGGAAAGGCTGGTCCGAGAGAGCAAAATCGTTAATGCCTATGGTGGAGATGTTTGTGGTGTCAACGTGGGATCGAGAAAGCCTGACGCGGCGATGTTGGGTTTTACGTTTTCCGATGTTGAAAGTTCTCAGGGCGTTGATGCATGCTCTCTGGGCGTCTGGCAGCCCGCCTCAGGTGACAATGCAAGGGACTTCCAGAAAAAATTCACCGGAGTTTAGCCATTTCACCGCCTAAATTTTCCAGGGGACTCGCTTGGGCCTGCCGCTCTTCCGGCGGGGCCATTTTTCCCCTAAACCGGCTCGAAGCAGTCGACTCTCCCACATTTTGCCCTGAAGCGACCCAACCTTTCACAGTCTCGGAGCTGTCGTTACTCAGATCACAAAATGGGTGGTCAGAGCAGAGAAGGTACGTTCCTGTCCAAGACATGGTTTGCTCGCGCCAGTAAGATCACTCTTAATTAGTAACAAAACTCCTTCATTAGGCGGCAAGGCCAAGCCCCTCAAGGTGCGCATGACTGGTATCCGTTCCTGGGTTCCCTTACTGTAGAACCCACCTTGACGATCAGAGCTTTAACCGGGATGCGGTTCGAAAACAGGCCCCGAAGAAGTCTGCCAAGGAACTCGATGAGGAGGATCTGGCCTTCAAGGCGAAGCAGCGTGAATGTGAGGATTTTGCCGGAGGAACTCCCAAGGGCACATCTCTCCCGCTGACATTGTTCACTAACACTCCCGATCAACCCAGATGAGAAAGCCAAGAAGGAGCTCGCGGCCAAGGCCAGCGGCAAGGGTCCTCTGGTGAGTTTCCGTGCCCGCTCGCGGTCCTTTACTACGCCGTCACTGACCTCTCTTTGTCGCCTCTAGAACATAGGTTCTCAGGTATGGTTCGCCTTTCGGCAGGATCTACCACGGCTTGTGACCATGCTAATATGAGAGAAAAAAAAAGGGCATCAAGAAATCGGGAAAGAAGTAGAGTTCCCATTCTGGGAAGCAGGGCATTGCATTGCGTTGCGTTGCATTGAGTGTGGTGGCCGATTTATAAGGCCACCAATGCCGGTGCCGGTGTTGGGTTAGGATTGGGATGCTTTTTCGGGCGCAAAGGGTCAGCGGTAGCTGGGCGCAGGATTGCCATGTTTGCGAGGATACGGACCTTACATAACGAAGACAATGAGCGACGTTTTGTACGTAGTCAAGTGAACGCTGGACTTGGACTACTTGACTGTGCACGAGAACCACGCCTGGGATCGTCCTGGTAACCTACACGGAATATCTCCTACCTTCGCAGTCTCGAGTCCCGTCATGCCCTATACTATGCCCGAGCCCGCCTTCACCTAACGTGGTCTGTTGCCATCAGCAATTCTCTCAAAATGAGGCCCCTGATAGAGAGTGGGCATTTGTTATTATGAATCGAAGCCCGAACCACGAATCAATTACAAGATTGTACTACAGTATAAACATACTACATCTGCGTAAGTAGTAGATCAAAGATATTGGCAAAAGTAGGTACCGTCTATCAAGAACGTCATGCGTCTGTCATGCATGCGGTGGCCAGCCAGCCATCATGTCCAAACAACACAACAGATGCGTGAATAGGTAAAACAAGCCCAACCGCCAACGCCAGAACAATGCCACCATTTTGCGACGCGCTCGAGAGCAGAACCGGCCTGGTTGCTTCCTTGCAGAAATTGCGCCATCATCCCTTTGACAACTGCCAGATCCCGTAAAAGATCCCGTAAAAGATCCGCTGCTTTCATCCTGTTTAATCCAATCCTTTCCATGTTCTCGTCCTTCTTCACCCTGCCTGCCCCCTTAGTCTGAGTGGAGGCTCATGAGAGAGAAAGAGGAAACGAAACTACCGGTTCCCTCCCCAAATCTGGCTTCCCGCACTACCCGCACCAGGCCCCTTGCCCCTAGTCGCAGCCCCCGGCGTCACGCTTCGATCGCCGTACCCCGCCCTCGCACCACTGCTTCCGCCTCTAAAATAATCGTACTGCGCCGGATCCTTCTGCTGCTGCGTCCCAGCCACAGTCCTCAGAGGTGGCGACTGCACATCATATTCATCCGTCTGCGGTAGTCCGCCGTACCCGTGCGGCCCGCCACCCAGCATGCCCGGGGCGCGCTGGTTATATCGGCTGCTGGAAGCAGATGCTACCGGACCCAGGTCGTCATCTGTTGCTCCTGCTCCGGGAGACCGATACGTGCTCGGCGTCGGAGGAATCCCCGGCGAGGAGACCGGCATGCCCGCGGCGGCGGCCACGAGGTTGGTGGCGCTGTCGTTGGGGTTGGCGTACATGGGGCTGCGGGGGCGGGCAACCGGGTCGAAAGCGGAGGAAGAGAGGTAGACTGGTTGCCCTGGATAGGCGGACGAAGCGCCGATGGGGTCTGGGTACGGAGAATAAGGGTTCCTGTTGCCGGCGAAACCCATTCCACCTTGGGGCGTGCCCGGCCGTGAGTTGGGCTCTGAGTGCCCGCTGCCGATCGTGCCCGGTGTGCCAGGGCGGACGATGTCCGGGTTCCGGCCGAATAGGTCGCCACCACCGTGGTCTGCAGCGAATTCGTCGCGGTTCTTGTAGAACTCGAAATCGAGGCGCGATTCGGGGACGACTTCAAACCCGGGTATTGAAGGCGAGAGCTTCCCGGCTTTGCCGGACGCCATGTTGTCGAGGAGATAGGTGTCGCTGTAGCCACTAACGGTGGCGGAATCGTCGTGACCAGCGTCCCGCCCGTCGCTCAGACGGCCTTGGTAAATGCTGGCGAGCAGGTGCTGCGCCTTGGCATGCACCATCGGTGTGATGAGAGGCTTATAGAGCGCGGGATGTCCGAAGCGAGCGGCAAGCCGGTCGTTCCGCGAGCTCTGCTCCTTGAAGTCGAATCCCGACTCGGCTCGCTGCTGCGGGGAATACCTAGTGGCATAATAGTGCATCTTGTCGTCAAAGGCGCGCGAGCAGTAAAACTTGAATGCGAGCATGAGGAACGGGAGGGGGGCGACGGCATACGCCTCGACATGCGTTCCGTCACCGCGAACCCAGCACGTCAGGAACACGACAAGGTGAGAAAGCATAGAGCCGAAGAGGAAGCGGTTGAACAAGATGCGCCAGAACAGACCGCCGCTCTCGGTCTTGGTGACGAAGACGTAAAGCAGCAGATACTTCTTCAGCCCTACGTCGATGCAGAAGTACAGGGCCGCGGCCGGCAGAACAAGCGGCTGGATGGAGCCGTAGCAGAGGGCGACGGTGGAGTAGTACAAGAAGTAGTTGTAGTAACTCGCATAGTCGAACGGAGGCGGCGCAGTGAATTCGATCAGCTCGCGGGGTGTCGGACTCGAAAACTTGCGCGTGACAAAGGTAGAGAGAAGGGTCCAGAGCTGAGCCAGGTCGACGGCGGCGCCGAGTTGTCTCTGGAGGAGCCAGGTCACCCAGAACGGCGACACGCCGCAGAGGGAGACGAACAGGGTCTGGCCGATGTTGGCGTCGAGGAAGGCATGCCAAGCATTCGCGCCCCCCTCGGTCTGCTGCACAACGGTTGCCGTAACGTTCCATATGGCGCTAAACATGGAGAAGACGATCAGGTTGTTGAAGACAAAGAAGGCGTACAGCTTCGCGACGACGTGACGCTCGCGCCCGGTCTTGGTCTGGTCGCCCGCCTTGATGGACAGGCGCCGGAAGATGATGGGGAGGACAAGGTAGACGAGCGACATGAGCGCGGGGGAGGCGATACCCTGGATGATGGACCAGATCCCGGCGTTCTGGCGTAGCGACTCCTGGAAGGCGGGCCACACTTGCCCCAAGTTACTCAGGTTGACCAAGAAGATGGCGATCATGGCGTTTGGTGCGATCCAGGCGATCGTGAGGGCCGCCATCCAAAGGTTGTTCCACAGCCTCCTTCTGCTCCGGGTCGACGAGTTGAGCGGCATATTGTCCCAAATGATGTCGTTCGGCCTCGGAGCCAACCTGATGGTTGCGCCGCGGGGTTTTCTCTTGCGGCAGGCATAAGCGATGGCATGCGCCTCGGCGATATCTGCGTAGGATGCGAATCCGTATGGCATCGAGCCCCGTTTATCGATCCGTTGTCGAACGTCCTTGATCTCCAGCTCCAACACCTTGATCCGCTGGGTGAGGTACTCGATGGCGTCGACTTTGTGGCCTTTCGGGTAGGTGCTATACGAAGGGTCCTTCTTGGAAGGCGAGCATTTGGGTCTCTCCGGCGGGAGGTTGTCCGGATCTCTGAGATACTTGGCCAGCACCTTCTCCAGTTTTCGGACGGCCTTGTCGTGCTGCTGGATGAGGTCGGGGAGGATCTTGACGTCGCGGGCGACGGCGGTTCTCGAGAAGGACGAGTTAGGGGCGACGGTATCAATGATCCGGGCAATGCCTTCGTCCGAGGTGAGGTTCTTGGGAATGTCGTACAACTGCGATCGGTTAGCTGGGCGGTTGAAGGGAACAGCCAAGAGGACGAGAGTCGCCGTCGTACCATCAATGTGCGGGCGTGGAGGCTGTGCTGGTACTCCTCGCTCCGCATGTAGACGCGCCTCATCTGCAACACCTTCCTGTAGTTCCACCAAAGGAAGCCGCAAACGACAATCGTCAACAGCCAAGCGAACGTGACGGTGGCCCAGTGCGCAGAGGCCCAAACGTTCAGCGGTGTGATCCTGCTCAACCACTTCGCTTCATCGGCAGCGAAGTTGGTCCAGTTGATCGGGACCAGGATGGCGCAACCGAGTAGGGAGAGGACGAGGAAGATGTTGCGGCACATCCTGGTGAAGCGAAGAAAGACGGCGGCATCCATGCCGACCAGGTTGATCATGTCCCGCTCCGAAGTCGTCCACAGGGGTACGATCCAGGCAAAGATGCCCTTCCCCAGTGGTGGAGGGGCGTGTTTCTCGTCGGCATGCTTCAGTTTCGGCGCATATACAACGCTATTGTACGGGCGAAGGAAGGAAAAGCAGATGGCGATGGCGACCGTGACGCCTAGGGAGGAGGCTAAAGCGGCAAACACGGCATTCGATTGAAGCTAGGCAGATAGATTACTGGTCAGCACCAGCGCAGGGAACGATTCAAGGAGCGCCGTGGCGTTTCGGAGAGGTACCTTAACCTGGGACGAGAAGGGATCTGACAAGAGGCCCAGCAGGACCTTGGCCGGATCGTTGTTGTCTTTGCCCCCAGGTTCGTCCCGGGAGAGAACATGTCTTATAGCATCCATACCGGGCTCGGAGGAGTCGAGTTCGACGCCCGCGAAGGGCAGGTATGCAAGTCGAGGCCAAGAACTTTTTGATTGGGCTCGTGCGAGCAAACCGGCTCTCAGGAAGGAAAAACAGACGGCCCTTAAGAAGCCAGACTGAATCCTCGAGCCGCCGGGGTTCGAGCTGCGAGGTGCAACAGTCCCAGTATCTTTTCCATCCACCAGCAAGTCCCCTTCCAAGGAACAGAACCACACAAAAAGCCAACTGTCAAGGACGCTTTGGCCGGCTCGGAATGGGCCTCCTTCGAAACACACAAAGATCGACCAAAAAAGCAAGTCAAGTCAGATTTGAGGGCGTCAAGTGCTTGCTGGACGTGATGCTCCGAAAGGTGACGTATGCTAGCAGCGACGCTTCAACGCCAAGGCCCGAGAATGGTGTGTCGTCTCAAAAGAGGGACGGGTTGATGGGGTTCAAGATCGACAAGGGTAGACGTGCATGCAGATCGGTCGTGGAGAGGGCGCGACGAAAGTTCGACCGCGCGGAAACGAGTGTCTGGGGAGAATCGACCGGTAACGAGCGATGGTCGAGCCTCCGATGCTAAGGGCAACAGCAAAGTGGTATGAAGGAAGCTCAGTCGAAAGGTCGGTCAGTTAGGGAGTTCAGGGACTGGCCTATTCTCCGAAAAAGACCTGGAGGCCCGGGGGAGGGAGTGGGGACAGGGGACCAAGTTCTGGAATCTAAAAAAGCCCAGCCCAGAGAGGATGGGGTGCCGGTGCCAGCCAAGAATGACCACCTCTCGGCAAGCGAATCCCCCAAAAATTTCTGCCAGGTTTATGTGCTTCTCCCGCGCGTGCGGTAACGCTCGAGATAACTATGCAAAAACCGGTTGGGCGATCCCGCTCCACCGAGCGCGTCGCCAAAAATACAACAAAACTCTGGAGACCGAACCGGGCATTTTTCCGTAAAAATCCAATGATGCCCAGCAAAGGCAGTCTTCTTTTTGGCACTGCCACCTGTTCCCCCCTTCCCGCCCCCCACCCCACCCCGGGACGAGCCAAGTCCCCGGGTCCCGTTCTCGTCCCACCTCCCAGACGGCTGGTGGAACAGCCAGCTGGCAAAATACGAGCTCTTTGGATGAGTGAGATCAAGGAAGTGCACGATGGCAATGTCGCAGCCAAACATGACAACAAATCTACGATAAATCCGAGAATCACCAGGGCAGCTTTGATCGTTCCCGGAACGATCCCGTCACGCCACACTACACTACAGTATCATTCACATAAAGTAGGGTGGCGATGTGCCTCTCCATTAGTTACAAGTACGCAGCATTCTATATATACATACATACTCCATTTATATTCTCGATTTGTGATGCTGCATAGATATAGTGTACTCTTAGTGTGGTCGCATAAACTTGACAACCAGGGGTCCCGTTTTATCGCTGCCCGGATTGGGCGGTTTGACCGTTGCTCCCACCATGCCACACACAACGACGGGATCTGGGAACCTTGCCACATCGGGCGTCGATCCGAGGAACGCATCGGTTTTTGACGCAGATCTCCGCTTCCGAACGGGTGTGCGCTGCAGTCAACCTTCTTGAAAGAAAAGTAACCATCGCGAGACAAGAATAAGAAATTTTAGGGGTCGACAAGACCAAAAGAAAATCGACCGATATTCAGCGGCCCATGCTAGTCTTGGGGTGTTCGGCTGACCAGGCCCATGAAAAAGTTGGTCATGCAGTTGGACCTCGTGGCTTTTGGACCACACCAAAGACTGGCAGCTGATAACCCCCGTTTAGGAAAGGGTCGAGTACCAGGTTGTCAGCCTCCTCCTTGATAGTTTTCGACCTTGAACCGACAACCTGGAGAAGCCGAGATCCGCCAGCACCAGAGTGTCGAACGACTTCATTGATTCCAATGGTAAGTAAAAGCTACTTGTTCTTGCAGCGTATTCATAATGTACACAACCTGGCGTCCGCCGCTTGACACCTCGAGCCACTTCGCAGGTTGTACAAAACCATCCATGCCGAGGATCGGACCCCCCCAAAAAAAAAAAAAAGAATATACGGAGTTATTGCAAGAGAGTTTTGAGACCCAAGCCGGTTCGGATTTTAAGCCAACCTGCCGACGGACCGTAAACAAAACCCCATGGAAGGAAGAAACACCCATCATTGCTCGTTTGACCACCTTACCTCGCTCCAAACAGCTCCAGGGTTCAAACCTCAACAGGCCCCTGGCTCCGCGTCTTCCTCGCGGTCCTGCCGACCGGCGCGGCAGGCTTGGTCGCCTGCTTCTTCGGACGGCCCCTTTTCTTGGCAGGGGGAGCAGGTGGGGCATCGGCTCCGCCCCCGTTGGTCTCCGCCGGCGGTTCGGTCTCCGTCTTGGCAGGGGCGGAGTCGTCCTCGGCGTCCGTCTTGACTCTCTTGCTCCCTGCGGCGTCGCCCTCGGCATCGGCGCTGGGCCCGAGCGCGGCGTCGGCTTTACGCTTGTTGTTGGCAGTGTCGTCCTCAGCGGCGGTTGCGGGGGTTGCTGCTGGCGCGTCTTTCGTCTCCGTATCTGGGACGGGCCTGGCTTCGCCGTTCGCGCTGGCAGCCGCGGCGGGCTCGGTATCAGTCGGCTTCACGGTCGTAGGCTCTTCTAATTTCTCGGAGACATCCTTGGGGGGTTCCGTCGCGGATGCGGCGGCTTCCAGTGGCTCCCCGACAGCGGACGTATCGGTTCTTCCGTTAGTCTGCTTGGGCTCCTCCGCCGCAGGAGCAGTGGACGTCGCGCTAGGCTCGGCAGCTTCTGTGGATCGATCAGTAGATGCCGGCTTGGGCTCTTCCTCCTGAGGTGCGCTCGGTTCCGGGACTACACCCTCAACCCCCCCGCCGCTGGCGGAACCGGCACCAGCCTGGATGGAGCGCTCGGCGGATTCGGCCTGCTCGCCTTGCTCTGCCTTGGCTCCTTCCGGCTTCGCGTCCTGCTTTTCGGGCGGATTAGGCGCTGGGATCTCCGCGGCGCTCATGGCCGCGGTTACGGGCGGCCCCGTAGATTGACCCTGCTGAGCGACTGGTCATCGCCAGTAGAGGAAAAGAGAAGCCTAACGTCAGCAACATATGCGAAGCAAGCAATGAAGAAGCGACCGCAGTTGATGGACAGACTAATCTTCTTGCTAGGGCGCAATTGAAGGCCATGGCATGGGCGACAAGTGATGACTGCTGCGGCGCCAAGGCAGGAGCTCACCTTTCTCTGGCTCGGCAGACATCGCGAATATGACGTAACGGCCAATGGGCGCGAAGGAAGCGACTAGGGGGCCAAAATCGCAAGAGCGCAACGATGGAGGGCTGCCGCGGTGATATCGCGGTCGGAAACAGTTCAATGGGTGATGGTTGAGGCGATTTCAATTGATGGTCGTATGGTAGAGCAGTGAAGGGAGACAAAAAGATGACAATGGAACAAAACAGAAAATGCGGCGGGAAATGGCTGAGCTTGCGGAATACGGTGGCAGCGTTCCCTCGCACACGGTACAAACTAGGAAGTCCAGCGTGCCTTAATGCAGTCGCACTGACGAATTAACCCCGCCGGAAGAATGACGGAGGGCATCTTCCCCACGCGTACGTACGGACGTACAGTAACTACATGACGGGGCCCAGATTGCCGGCTGCCTTACAAGGTATCCACTACACGTAATGAGTAACCTTACATACCTGACTTGCGGTAACATGCGTAGCGTGAGAAGTGTAAGGTATCTTTGTTACCTCCGTATCTTACCTGAATCAAGAAGGACTTGTACTGTACGTCCGTACATACATTACACAGGAATATGGAGTCGTCTGCTACAACTTCCAAGTAGAGCTTGCGATCAACCTATCCACGCCACTCGCAGCTTCTTCTCCTCATTTTTTTTGCGTGTTGCCTGTTCGTTTGTTCACAACCCAAGATTCACGAGCTCCAGGCAAACGAACAGAGACTTGACCATCAAGAACACTGAGCTATCACGCGAGCGCCGGACAGTACCAGAACCGCCGGGGGCCTATATGTGGGCATCGCGCTTCAATCAACAAGCGCATTGGGCTGCCACCTGTGGGTTCAACTTAATTATTCCTAACTCAGCAGACAACGTCGGACCGAAAATGACTTGATAGCAGCGTGCCAGGGTGTCAGAGCCTTCGGTGACGAAACAGTGGGGTGGTGGTCTTTACAGTCGAACCAGCAAATACTATGAGGTGCTCGCGCTGACATTCCGATTTCTGTTCTCCCATTGTTGGCGGCCGGCGGCGACCTCGACACGCAAATCTTCTTCCCAGGGTAGAAGCGAACGACAGAGTTGACAGCTGCAGCATGTCGACATCGGAGCCTTGTGAATCATAAGTTTGGCAGCGATTCGGATATTGCGGACGTCCACCGAAGGGTGACGTTTACAAGCGCCAGCCAGAAAGGGGTGCATGGACCATTCATCCCGGCCAGTTCCGTGTCTTCTTCCATTCTCACGGACCTGACTCTGCCGAAAAACACTTTTCGGGATGATATATATCGCTCGCGCGGCAGGAATCTTTCCATCGGATGCTGAAGCGGCGATGGCGGGGGAGAGCAGGCGGCTATACCCGCTTGGGTCCTACAGCCGGTTCCGACGGAGAGAGAGTCCTGAAGGAACAAGACCTCTCAGTCAACAATCTTATACGGCATATGTGCAGTCCCTGCTGATGCGGAGCGTTGAACTATGAAAACTCCAGGAACCACTGCCCTTTCCCAGCTGCCAATATCTCAAGTGATCTCGGAGAAGGTCGAGGAAGATGTACGAGGGCTTTGCCGGCAGCGTATTCTCGGTAACCAGAACCCGGGCCTTCTGTATTGGGTGGCGGTGGGATGCCAAGCGGATGGTTAGCTCCCGCTTGGGCTGACCGACCCGACCCGGGCATATTGAGGCGATGGGCGCTGGCCGAAGTAGTTTTGGTGCTATCCGACGATATTGAGGCGGTTGACAAGTGCGGATGCTGACTTCAAAAGGTGTGGTTTCTGGTCGGCTTCGGCATGTGGACCAGAACGCCGACACTTCGTGACAGGGTTTCCGGTTCGCTCAGTGCAGGCCTGGGTGTCTGGATGTAGGTCCGCCTAAGATAGGAGAGAGGGTGAAGACCGGGTCGTCGCCAAGATGTGCCAGCGGCTGTTGCGCTACGGTTCTGGAACGTCGCCAGTGCCACGAGCTGATGGGGGGGATCGTCCCCCTCAGCGTTAAGTTTGAGACAGACCAGTGCAGCCCTCCAATGGTTGCCCAGGAGCGGGCATGGGCCGGCCACAAACCGACCCTTGTCCATGTTGCTACCTCTCTCGTTGGGTTCAAAATAGAAGCATTAGGGAAAAACGAGCTCGACAGAGAACATCCGAGGGAAAGAGGCCGAACCAAGTCAGGAAAGAAAACAACGGACACGACACTCGACAATGGCAGTCTGGGTTACAATTAATACACATACAACAAAACAGAGACGCCAAGCATGCGGGAGGAGAGGCGAAAGTCGAGGGAAAAGCGCAGCTTTTCAGAAGGCGGGCCCAAAAAGATGACAGCCACCAGTAGCTATCACCCATGCCGAATACACTACACTAGTACACTTAGGGAGTGCCCATACATCGCATCTAGACTGACCCATCGACAAGATCCCAAAACGAACGTTTGCAGCGTGGCAGCGCGTCTGGCGCTTGTTGAAAACGACACATTGAAACTCGATTCTGCATTCTCGTTGTCAACGACCCAGCACGGCAACCCAATTTCCCCCCACCTTTGGACGAGGGCGGCCAGCCCGCTGCCGATCAGCCTTGTTTGTAGGCATTCCTAATTGGGCAAGAAACTTGTATGCAGACGTCCACTGGTGTGTAGCTATGTATGTATGTATGTACGTACTGCGCATGTTTGCACGGATTACTCGTACCGCTCCGAACTGCGTATGCCAATCGTAACGGATGAAGTGAACGCTTGGGTGCGCTCCACTTCCGATCTACATAGTACTCCATCGAAGACGTCCGATCGCATCATAGACACATGGCAGCGGCCTAAACGGTCTGAAACAACCTCCGTCGCGGTTGCGTGATCGGGAACGGAGACGGCTGAGGCGACATCATTGCCCGCGAACACCCCACCGCCCCCACCCCGCCCACAGCGACCCACCGGCATCCAGACCAAGCCACTGAGTTACCGACAGCGCGCCGCCCAGACCGTAGCCGAGACAACACAAAGTCTCATCACTGCCCACGTGCCCCAGGAACAGCCAGGGACACCGGCGGCGACATTGGCCACTGCGGCGCTCGTCGTGTGCATGTCGGAGTATTGATAATGGTGTAACCCTACACCATATTTGTTTTTCTTTTTTTTCTTTTATTTGGTTCTTCAAAAAAAAAAAAAGGTCGTGGGCAATCTGCCCAGTCGAACAGCGAGGAACGGCATGGAACGGCAACGGACGGCAAGAAGGCCGACCGCACCGGCGGGGCCCAACCGGCTCCGTCGTTGGGGGGGAGACCACCGGCGCCGCCAAGCGTGGGGAGCGAGGGTAACTCGGCATGCCGAGAACTCGGCGCCAAGCGGGATGACCTCGCTGTGCATTCCTGCCGGGCTGGCTGGGCCTATCAGAGCGCCCCCTGCTAAGAGCTCGATAAAGAACCCTCCCCCCCTCAAGGCGACCAAGAGCCCAAGGATGACGCCCTCGGATGCTATCGCCACCCACTTGCAGCTTTATCGCCCACACAGGCCGTCCTAAGAGGCTGAAGGCCAGTCCCACAGTGGGGCTCAAACAGCATCCGCCTTTGCAGAGAACGTCTCGACACCGGATCCGGGCTGGGATAGAACTTCTTGGTCTCGTCTTGGCCAACAGCTCGAGCAAGGTTGTCAGCGTCTTTTTGTCGGGTTAATCGGTGAGAGAAACGGAATCTTGCTCGCGGGCGTGGCTCGCGGGGACGAAAACCCAGAAACCGGGTGGCTGGAGCCATGTACTGTACGGACGTATGTACATACTTAAACAACACGTGCCCCCTCGTACGTCTTCTTGGGTCTGTCGTCATCGGAAAACTGATCGATTTGACGAAGACCTCTCTCGCCAGATCTTGCCGAGGTCGTAGAAATCGCAGCTCATTCTGCGATTTAAAAGCCTTCCTTTACCGTCCTCTGATTCGCCAATGAAGCAAAGTGCTCATCGTCATCGCCCACCGCCCTGTTCATCCCTCGTGCGCAGAGTGAACTTGTCCCCATCGTCCGATGGCTGCGGAATTCCCCAAACACCCCTTCCTCCTCTCGGTTCGGGAGGTTGAGCAGGCCCTCGGCACCAACGTCGACAATGGCTTGAGCTCCTCCAAGGCTGCCGAGCTGCAGCAAAAGTACCCCCCCAACGAGTTGGACGTCGGCGGCAGCATTGCGTGGTACACCATCTTCATCAGACAGCTGTGCAATGCCATGATTCTGGTGCGTGCCATTGCCCTCACCTACGATCCCGAAAACTCTCTTCTCGCCAATTGCCTTGTTCTCACACCCCCAACATCCAGGTTCTCTTCTTTGCCATGGCACTGAGCTTTGGCGTCTCCGACTATATCGAAGGTGGCGTTCTGGCTGCCGTCATCGTACTCAACGTCTCCATCGGCTTTTACCAGGAGTATGGCGCCGAGAAGAAGATGGATGCTCTCCGGGCCCTGTCCTCTCCCAGTGCAAGCGTCCTGCGGGACGGTAAGACCATTGTCATCCCAAAGTGAGTGGCACCCCCATCGTTACCCTTTTTGTTCCTGTTCCTTTCCAGGGCTAATAATAATATCTTCCTAAACCAGTGCGCAAGTGGTTCCCGGCGATATCGTCAACCTCAAGATGGGCGACACGGTCCCCGCCGATGTGCGCCTATTTGAGGCCATGAATCTGACGTGCGACGAGTCCTCGCTCACGGGCGAGGCCATTCCCGTCGAGAAGCAGATCGACAACGACATCGTTGTTCCCGGCACCGAGAAGCTTGCCGTGTCCGAGGACGAGGTCGGCATTGGTGACCGCATCAACATGGCGTACGCCACCACCACGGTGCAAAAGGGCCGCGGCCGCGGTATCGTCGTGGCCACGGGCATGCAGACCGAGGTGGGCAAGATCGCGGCCTCGACCAACAAGAAGCGCCGCAAGGCTGGCCGGTCAATGAACTGGAGGAAGTATGGCAAGACGCAGCCCATCAAGGGCGCCTTTCGTCGGACCTACGATTTTCTGGGCAAGTTCTTGGGCTTGACCGAGGGCACGCCGCTGCAGATCAAGCTGTCCAAGCTGGCTTACCTTTTGTTCTTTTGTGCGATCCTGCTGGCCATCATCGTGTTCGGCGTGAACAAGTTTGTCCAGCCGCTGCCCAAGGAGGTTGTCATTTACGCCATCTCGACAGGCATCGCCATCATTCCCGAGTCGCTCGTTGCCGTTTTGACCATCTCGATGGTGGTGGCGACCACCGTGATGAGGAAGGCAAACGTTGTCGTTCGGTATGTGCTTTGCCTCCTGGCCCTTGGATCCCCCTTCCTTCTCGTTTCCCTCTCTAGTCGAGTGGCTGACTGCTGACTGTTTTTGTACATAGCGATCTCTCCGCACTTGAAGCCCTCGGTGGCGTCACTAACATCTGCTCGGACAAGACCGGCACGTTGACCCAGGGCGCCATGATCGTAAAGAAGGTCTGGCTACCGCCCGACAAAATCTACACCGTCTCGGGCTCGACGGATCCCAGCGACCCTTACAAGGGCACTGTGAGGGACCAGCCGCAAGCCGAGGAAAAGAAGCGCGACTTTGACCAGGAGCGCACGACGCAAGCCGTCAAGTTTGACGGCGTTCCCGACGAGAAGCTCAACCCGACGCCGGCCGAGAAGGCCAAGATGGCCGAGTTGACGCCCGAGCTCCGCTTGTTCATGCTCTCGGCGGCGCTCTGCAATCTGGCCACGGTTCGTTACGACGAAGGCGAAAGCGCCTGGAAGACCACGGGCGAGCCGACCGAGATCGCCCTGCAGGTCTTCGCGCACCGGTACGACCGCAACAAGAAGGCCATGGAAGCGCTCGGCTGGCGGCAGGTGGCCGAGTTTCCCTTCGACAGCACCATCAAGCGCATGTCGGTGGTCTATGAGGCGCCCCCGGACAACGACGCCGAGCTCGACCCTTCCAACAGTGTCGTCTTCACCAAGGGCGCCGTCGAGCGTATTCTCGACCTGTGCTCGCACGTCGGCACCGGCTCCAACCAGCAACCCATGACGGCCGAGATGAAGGAGCAGATCCTCGACCAGATGACCAGCTTTGCCTCGCTCGGCCAGCGCGTCTTGGCCGTGGCCTACCGCCCCTGGCAAGGCAGGTACACAGCCGATCGGACATTCTCCCCCGCCAACGAGGACGACGAAAAGGTGGCCGAGGCATCTCCGGCGGAAGACGCAGCCCGGGCCGCCGTGGAACAGAACCTGATTCTGCTCGGTCTCGCAGGCATCTACGACCCCCCACGGCGCGAGACTTCGCCCTCCATCTACGAGTGCTCCAAGGCCGGCATCAAGGTGCACATGCTGACGGGCGACCACCCGGAGACGGCCAAGGCGATCGCAAAGGAGGTCGGCATCATCCCGACCAACATGAGCGTGCTCCCGGCCGGCGTGGCCGAGACGGCGGTGATGAAGGCGACCGACTTTGACCGGCTGTCGGACGCCGAGATCGACGCGCTGCCGGAACTGCCGCTGGTGATCGCGCGGTGCGCGCCCGAGACCAAGACGCGCATGGTCGAAGCGCTGCGGCGGCGCGACGCCTTCATGGCCATGACCGGAGACGGCGTCAACGACGCGCCGTCGCTGAGCAGGGCCGACGTCGGCATCGCCATGGGCTCCGGGAGCGACGTGGCCAAGTCGGCGGCCAAGATCGTGCTGACGGACGACAAGTTCAACAGTATCGTCGCGGCGATCAAGGAGGGCAGGAGGATGTTTGAGAACATTCAGAAGTTTGTGCTGCACTTGCTGAGCAGCAACGTCGGCGAGGTCATCCTGCTGATCGCCGGCCTGGGGTTCCAGGACGAGTCGGGCCTGTCGGTGTTCCCCATTTCTCCGCTGGAGATCCTGTGGATCAACATGGTCACCTCGTCCTTCCCGGCTTTCGGGCTGGGCCGGGAGAAGGCCAGCCCCATGGTGATGCGGAAGCCGCCGCAGGACAAGCGGCGCGGCGTCTTCAGCAACCAGATCCTCGCAGACATGATGGTGTATGGACTGCTGATGGGCATCTGCACGCTCATGACCTTTGTCATTGTGGTGTATGGGAGGTACGACGGGCAGCTCGGCCACGACTGCAACCGCAAGTTCTCGGACTCGTGCATTCCCGTGTTCCGGGCGCGGGCGGCCGTCTTCGCCGAGCTCACCTGGCTCATCCTGCTCAGCGCGTGGGAATTCAAGGACATCCGGCGGTCGCTGTTCCGGCTCAACCCCAATGATACGTCGCGGTTCCCGCTGTTCAAGGACCTGTACAACAACCCGTTCCTCTTCTGGGCCGTCGCCATCGGCTTCGTCAGCGTGTTCCCGACCGTCTACATCCCGTATCTCAATCGGGATGTCTTCAAGCACACGTCCATCAGCTGGGAGTGGGGGGTCGTGATCGGCATGACCATCGTCTATGTCCTGGGTATCGAGGTGTGGAAGTACGTCAAGCGCAGGCTGAACATCCTCGACGACCACAAGGTGGTCCAAGGTCCTTGGTCGCAGGGCGAGGAGGTCACCAAAAAGTACCACAAGAGCTTGGGTCTTGGCCACCTCAAGAACTGGCTGAGCGCCGGGCGCACGCTGAGTGCCAGCCGAACCGAGTCCAGGTCCAAGGCGCCGTCAACTGCCGCGTTGACGCCGGTGACGACGCAGCAGGGAACGCAGCAAGAGACACAGCAGGGAAGCAGCGCGCTGCCGCCGGTTTGAGGTCTGAAAAAAAAACATTGGGAAGACGATGCGGGACAAACGGGTTGGGGTCGCGAAAAACATAGTCGCGGAGTCCGACGGTAAGATGTCTTATGTGGTCAAATCGAAGAAAAGGCGCAGAAAATCGCGTCGAGAACTCATGGGGGAAGAAGTTTGTTGGTTGTGGTCAAGAGCTCGCGAGCCATTCAGGATACCCATCTTGGAACGTGCTTTTTCCAAGTGTTTTGATAGATATTACAATGCTGCGCTACGGTCGTAGTGTACAACCTGGTAGAAGCGGAATTGAATTCTGGAGTACAACTGGTCCGCAAGTTTTTTTCAATGCTTCAAGTGCTCCAAGTCGAAGGAAACCTACTTCCACAATAGGAAGGAACGAACACGGTATGCAGTGTTTCTTGGCAAGGGTTAGGGACTTTACTGCGTTCACGCCAAGAACACGAAACCCCCTGGCAGGGCGCATTTACTATGTAACTTTACAAGGTCCTTGCCACGTATAGTGTAACGTCGAGTCGCGTCGGGCCAGAACTGGCCACCTGCACCTCGAATTGGGAGCTCTCGAGGTTCCTAGGACATCCCGCGAAATCACCAGCAATCCACCAACGGAACACTCCCATTGTCCGCCCAGCAACAACCGCAATGGCGCCCGCAGAGCCGTCGTCCGACAAGGAAATTTACTCGGTGATCCTGCCGACCTTCAACGAGCGCCAGAACCTGCCCATCATTACCTGGCTGCTGAATCGCACCTTTACCGAGCAGTGCGCACACCACCCTCCTTCCCCCCTCCCTTTTTTTCCCCCCGATCCCTCTTCCCCCGTCATGGCTACTACTTGACCGCGAGCTAACCACACCGGCCTCGCTCCTCGTTCTCCCCCCGCCCTCTCTCTCTATAGCAACCTCGACTGGGAGCTCGTCATTGTCGACGACGGCTCGCCCGACGGCACGCAGGATGTAGCCCGGCAGCTGGTACGGGCGTACGCGCCGCACGTGCAACTGCAGACGCGCTCGGGCAAGCTGGGGCTGGGCACGGCGTACGTGCACGGTCTGCAGTTCGCGCGGGGCACCCACATCATCATCATGGACGCCGACTTCAGCCACCACCCCAAGTTCATCCCGCGCATGATCGCGCTGCAGAAGGAGCGCGGCTACGACATCGTCACGGGCACCCGCTACGCCGGCGACGGCGGCGTCTACGGTTGGGACCTCAAGCGCAAGCTGACCAGCAAGGGCGCCAACATCTTCGCCGACACCGTCCTCCGCCCCGGCGTCAGCGACCTGACGGGGAGTTTCCGATTGTACAAGCGCGCCGTGCTCGAGAAGCTGTTCGAGAGCACCGACGCCCGCGGGTTTACCATGCAGATGGCCCTGGCCGTGACCGCCAAGGCCAAGGGATACAGCATCGGAGAAGTGCCCATCTCGTTTGTGGACCGTGTATACGGGGACAGCAAGTTGGGCGGGGAGGAGATTGTCGAGTACGCGAAGGGGGTGCTGCAATTGTGGTGGTCTATCTAAGTATGTCTTCAGATGAAGGGAGGGGAAACAGATCGTGAAGCGGCGGGGGAAAACTTGGAAGCCGCCGGTTGGGGAAGTAATGCTGCTGCAAGGAGAGGAGATACCCCAACGGGGGGCCGTTGTATGAGTAAGGCAAAAGAAGGCAACATTTGGGAAAGGCGTTGCTTGGGTTGCAGCAACCTAGGAGAAGGCAAACAGATAACACCTAAACATGCATAATACCTGGATCCTTCCGTCTTCTTTTGCTGCACCAAGTACTACCGCCAGCCCGCTCGTCACAGACGGGGCCAGCCACTCGACCCCGTTGGAACCCCGCTACATGTTCCTGCCGCCGGTCACGCTGATCGTCTGCCCACTAATGTACGAGCTCAGCGGCGACGCGATTGCCAGCACGGCACTCGCCGCCTCGGTGGCCGTCCCGGGCCGCCTTAGCGGGATGTCGGCATAGGGCACCGCCCCGGCAGGAGCCGCTTTCTGCTTCGCGGGAATCCCCAGCGCCACCCTCTGCCCGTCGACCTCGATGAAGGCGCCGGCCTCCTTGTTGGCCGTCAGCCTGGTCTCGATGTGGCCGAAGGCGACGGTGTTGGCGCGGACGCCGAACGCGGGGCCCCATTCCTTGGCGATGGTCTTGGTCAGGCCGACGACGCCCGCCTTGGCCATGGCGTAGTTGAGCTGGCCGGCGTTGCCGTGCAGGCCCGACGTGGACGAGATGTTGACAATGTTGCGCGGCTCTCCGTCCCTGACGCGGAAGTACGGAGCGGCCTCGCGCACGAGCTTGAAGGGAACGGTGCCGTGCATGGCAAGCATCGTGTCCCATTGCTTGTCCGTCATCTAAGGTAGTAATAGTAATGGTCAGTCAAGTAGGATGGTCTATTTTAGTGATCTTGAAAGAGGAGACCAAGAAAAAAAGAAAGAAAGAAAGATCAAATACCTTGTGGATGACTGCATCCCAGGTAAAGCCGGCGTTGTTGACGAGGATATGGATCTTGCCGTTGCCAAACGCCGCCGCCTTTTGGATCAGCTGCTTGATGCACTCATCCTTGAGCAGGTCCCCGGCGACGGCGAGTGCCTCGCCACCTCTGGCCCTGATCTTGGAGGCTACCTCTTCTGCTTTGGCAGCGTCAATATCTGATACGACCACTTTTGCTCCTTCGTTCGCAAACAGTCTCGCGCATTCGGCGCCGATGCCCTGGCCAGCCCCCGTGATGATGGCAACCTGACCCGCGAGCAAGCCTTTGGGGTAGTTGAGCTGACGGGCGATCTGCTTAATCCGTTCGGACATGATGATTGCGGTGATTCACGGCCGTGGAACTGGTCAACTGGTCAGAGACAATCGAGAGGATCTACGGATTGAACTAGTGTACTCCTAGGAGTACGAATTAGTGTATCTATTCCCACGAAAAGAGAGCCCCGAGCCGGCAATGCCGAGGCATAACCCGGCCGAACCCCAAACGATTCGACAACCCCGCCTGAAAGCTTGTGGCTGGTTCCTGTGCCATTCTCTCACCATTTGGTTTGAAACTACCTAGTTCGCGAACTTGGTTTGAGACAGGAACCATATGGATACACCAGTGAAGTTCAGTATCCCCTGCGAACAGTGGTTGAAGTCTCGACCATCTCGTAGCATACATAGAAACTACTCCGTAGCAACCGAGCAACCGGAGATATGGCCCTCGGATGTTTAAAATCAGTGGGGGTTGGGAAGTCCGGGGAAGGTCTCCATTACCCCACACACAACCCGTGGTGGGGTTTGGTTTTTTCTGATCACCCCGATTGCCCTAACCTTCCCGTGCTGTAGCTAAGGTTAGGTACTTACTACCTCAGGTGCATACCTACCCGGCACCCCGTAGTATTGGCTCCGACAACAATCTGCAAATACGTGGCTTGTCTTGCCGAACGTTGCCTTATTGGACTCTCAATTTGACGTCTCCGCAAGCCTCGGACCTGAAACTGAAGCGCAGGATGGATGATGGCATGTGAGACGCGAAAGTCACACTACACCACCTGCTGAATTTTCCGAGAAAAACACGAGTCCTTATAGAAGCCGACCTCATTCCTCCTTTTGGTCCGTCATTTTTCCGGTACTGCATCAGGGCCATGTACAAGGAAAGAAGCGTTTGTGGCATGTGCTTGAAAGATCCTCAGGGTATTGGTCTAGCTAAGGAGAACACGCAATTCCAGAAACGAAGGGGAAAAAAAAGGAAAACGAAAACGTCAGCATTGCGGGGGAAAGACGTATATGTGTACTGATGGGAAATCACAGGTAACCGGATCCGAAAAGTTTGCCCGGCAACTGCCCAGAGCCTGTCGACAAGCAGATGGCACATGCGAGGAGAACGAATGCCACGCGCAGTTCAACGTAATCACCAAGAACTTTAAAGGACCTTCCTACTTACAAATCGAGATTTTGAGATGCCACGACTCGTTATCATCCTGCCTTTCCACCGAGCACTTTACATGACCCATCCTGAATGAAACCGTTCCCAGGAATGGCAGCTGAGCAAACGACCAGACATCGGAACGCACCCCCAGCATATAGCGAGGTTACCGGCCAACAGTCGAGCCAGGGTTTCAGGTCCGAGAAGGGCCCATCTAAGCACTTTTCTGAGGATGGGCCGTCTTCGACTCCGGCTGGTACAAGGCGACCGACTGTATGGCGCAGAATCTGGAACCGCCTTGCCCTCCCGCGTTGGTTGAGACAGGTCCGCTCTGAACCTCCTGTCAGCCCACTGCCGTCGAGAGAATTAGAGAATGCTCGGCCCCTTCCAAGATCACATCTGCCTTTGGCCGGCAGCGTGTCTCAGTACTCTGACGACGGGTGGAGGAGGCCAGTGACCACCTGCAGCGTCCAGACTGGCCGACTTCCACCCCGTGGCCGCTGGAGGTACAAACTGGCTCGCCAACACTGCCCGATCGAACGCGCAACTCCGGAGGCACTAGAAGCAGCACCCTGGATTGCCGAAGCCATCGTCGGCGTCCAGGATCTGCGTCGTCTGGTGCAGGAGCGACCGGCTTGGCTCGAAAATCTTCACCGGTGCTTTTCTGACAAGATCTCGACAAAGCGCCATCCATTACTCCCCAATAAGAAGTTGTTCCGTCGACGCATCAAGATCTACTACAGGAGTCCTGACGGGGCGAGTCTCTCCCGGGCGGTCGGCATCTCCATCTGGCACCGCGATGCCCAGTGGCTGGCAGCCCTGACATATGCCCGCATGGCAACCATGTTCCGCCCCGAAACCATGATGTGGTGAACACTGCGTTTCCTCCTGGATGCTCCTTTCCTCCGGATCATCGTCCTCTCTATCCCCCGCTCCCTCCGGCGTGGCCCACAGCTGATTCCACCTTTTCCCCCCTACTTCTCCAACCATGATAAAGTCTAACTAACACTGTGATGTGCTCCTGCAGTGCATCTGCACACACATTTTCCGCCGAGGACGTCCTGGATGTCGGAAAGGTGTTCTATCTGGTCTTTCCTAAATCGTGTTGCACCCAATGGTGGCCTCCCTGCTTTCAGGGCGACGGCCGGTGCATGTTTCGAAGGATCTTCGCAACACACCTCTACCTGGATGACCCGGAACTGCGAGACCTGGCTCACAGCTACTTTGGGCCCCAGCTACCGGGCGGCCGCCCACCGCCCATGAAGATGTGTCCGCCGGAGAGGGAAGACGCAGAATGTGCCTGTCACAATGCGTTTTTCACATAAAAACTCTTTCGAATTGTAGGAGCCAGTCGAACTTTGACTGGTGCGGAAGCTTTTGGTTAGGTGGGAAGTGACTGTTTTGAACAACATGCTCTATTAGACAGCGTTTCCATTTACTCATTTGTCACCGTTGTTCAGCCGCTATTACACTCGAAGCATAATATACTACTCCGTATCGCCTACTTATACGAAGCGTCTACTTCTACGGAGTAGGAAGCAAAGAAAATAAAATGTGCAAATGATGTAATAGCGTTCACGTACGGAGATATTTGGTTTTGTTTGCTTCGTCCATACGAACACCAGCCAAACGGCTCGTGAGCAAAACGGGGACTGAATTTGAGGTTAGTGGGGCACGCACTAAAGTTACCTTATCAAGAATAAAAAACGAACCAGGTGGCGTTATAATCTTGCTCTACACCTCGTCGAAGTGCTGGTGAGAGAGAAGCGTGTTCATTGCTGAAGCATCTTAAAACTCAGGGGTAAGGGTTGGCGGGGCAACCAGTGCCAACCAGAGAGGTGTTCCAGCACCGCGGGGCGCTGAGTGTGCTCCTAACAGGGCACGTCATCTTTTGGCGGGGCGAGGCCTACCGTAGACAGCGGGATGGAATCTACAGTATGTACATACAATCCCAACACACTCCTACGCAACGGGGCTGCTCACCTACAGACGAAGATGCAGAGAAAACAAGGGCGGGGATATTCTGGGCATCTCCCACGCTTGAAGCCGGTCGAGCAAGATCCGCTCGCAGAATACGGCCTACCCTCCAAAGGCGAGAAGAGGTGCGCCAGCGCCTGGCCGGGGAGCCCCGCCAACGGCCCGGCTTTCAGGTGCTCTGAGAACCATTCTCGCTGACTTTCTCCTGTTGCAGACTCCTCTCTCCCAAGGTCCAAGAATCCTATTACACTCAAATAACCGCCCGTTACCTCGCCTTCTGCACCGCCGCCGGCGACCGGGATAACCTACAAAAGCAATTTGCACGCCTCTCCTTGACCGGCGGCGACAGCAAGAGCAGCAGACCCTCGCAGTTGCAGCCCCTCCCGTCCCCGTTACTATCACCGTCACCCCAGACGGAACAGCCAGCTGGTCTACCAGAAGTATCAACCCACGATCACCCACCCAAACCATCAGAAACGGAACGACCGCACCCCTCTTCATCTTCCTCCTACTCCTCCGCTGCCGCCGCCGCTGCCGAAGCCCACCCCGATAGCGAGCAACACCAGCACCTTTCCCAGATCCTCTCGGCCCTCCGCAAACTGCGCGAAGCACTAGTCGCCTCCAACCGGCGCGACCACTTCGCCGTCCAGGTCTACCTCTTTTCCGCGCGCCTGGGCATCCTAGCATCCGCATACGAGACGTACTATCCTGCGCTGCTGCAGCTCCTCCGATGGCGTTCAAGAATAACAACAACAACAACAACAACCACCACCACCACCACAAACGCAACAAGCACTACCTCCGAGACCGCGGCGGGAGGGAATAGGCACGGCGATGTCGCCGCCGCCGCCGCCGCCGCCAACGACAACGACGACGGCGCCCTGACGTCGCTCGAGCGGCAAGAGGTGGTGGGCTACCTGGTGCTGGACGCGGCGTGCCGGCGGGGGGACCTGGCGGGGGCGTACCGGCTGCGGCACGAGCAGGGGCTGCGGGACGGGCGGGTGGACGGGGCGCTGCGGGCGCTGGCGGCGGACAACTGGGTGGCGTGGCGGCGGGTGCGGCGGCAGGTGGACGGGTACCGGGCGCGGCTGATGGACTTTGCCGAGGCCCGCGTCGTCGTGCTCCACACGCTCAAGGCCTTCGCCCGCGCCTACCACTCGGTGCCCCTCGGCGTGCTCGAGGAGCAGACGGGCTGCGCCTGGGCCGACCTCAAGGAGAGGTTCGGCGTCGGCTGGGAGCTGGACGCCGGGAACGTCGTGATTCGCAAGGTCAAGGGCAGGTGAGCTGATGGGGAAAAAAAAAAAGAGAGATAGCGACAGAAGAGGGGATAAGGTTGAAGAGGGAGAGGGTTGGGGGTGGGGGGGGGGAGGGTTGGAGTCGGGGATTTGGGAGGCAATATCGATACCCTAAGGGACGAATGCTTATTGATTATGATAGATGATGGGATGCGGATCGAGCTGCGATGGTTGGAGGCAACGAAGGTAGATGGGAGTCAAGGTGGCCTTCCCAGCGGTGTCTTGCTATGACCTGCTTGAACAAAAAGCGAATTGCAGTGGTTGAGAAGCTCTCTTCCCTTTTTCTCTCTCGTTCAATTGCTCTCACTGTTTTCATCGACTCATCGGTCTCCCTTATCATCTTCCGAATCCCATACATCGCGCATTAGTTAAATTATTTTGCTAGCTCTACACATATTAATACGTCTGTACATGTTACATGTCAAGACCTGCATCATACCAAGGCTCTCGGATGCATGCATACATGCATCGTGCTGCAGCGGCTCTTGGTTTCGAGCCCAGCCAAGGCCGCATATCACGTACAGCACCGCCATTCAATCATATGGTGCAAAGATCCATAAGCCATCATTAAACCATTCCTTTTGATTGCCGAGCAGCGCCCAACGTTTGATCGACAGCGGTAGTGTCGATGCTGAGACGCCGAGAGACCATTCTGCGGCGAGCGTGTTTAGAGAAGGGCGACGGCAGCAATGATGCCGCCGATGGCGCCGAGGCCGGCGGCAGCAGTCGGGCGGGGGCCGAGGTTGCTGGACTGGGTCGAAGTCTCGGTGGCGGCGGCGGTGGCGGTGTTGGTAGGACCGAAGGTCGTGCCGGAGCCCGAGGCCGTGGTCGAGGCCGAGCCGGTGGTCGGGGCGCTGGCGGCGGAGCCGGTCGCCGAGGTGGAGGCGGTCGCGCAGGAGACCGAGCTCGGCAGGTCGGTCACGCCGACACCGCGGCAGAGCTGTGCGCGTGGAAGAGAACCTGTCAGCGCACCGGGAACGCAACGGTTGATTGAAACGGGACCCGTTGAAGGGAATCAAGAAAGGAGACTCACGTTGGCGGCAACGCTGACGGCCTGTGCCTGGTCCTGAGCGCTGCAATCGCCAGCTAGGCAGCACGCGATGTCACTGAGGAAGCTCTTCTCCTGGCAGATGCACTTCACATCCCTCCCGCAGTTGCCAATGCCGCCGGCGAGGAAAGAGCTCGCGCATGATTGCTGCAATGGTGCACCCGTTAGCAACTCCGCACGCGCGCACGCAAGAACCCTTGTTTGCAACAGTGGCCGATTCGGCAAGACGTACAGCGCATTCAGGGAGGCCGAGACCGTCCTGGGCGACGACGGCGCCGGCAAGAGCGAGGGTAAGAGCAGCGATGGCCTTCATAATGGCGGTGTTTGGCGGCGTGCGGATGGAGATAATCGATTGGTCGTCTCGGAGGAGGGCTACGTTTGTTTTTAAGAGCTGGGGGAGATGGAGACGCGAACTGGGGGAGCGGCACCCCAGTGTTAAATAGCTTTGACAAACACGTCGAGTTCGCTCCCCCCATGGCGCGGCCCGAGCCAATGGGTAGGGCCTCCCGCCACTGTACTAGTACAGTACATAAGCTATTAGTGTACACTAACTAGTTAGCTGGAAGGACGTCCCCACCTCGTCGGTGGCCTGCAAGGGGAGGGAGGATGGGCTGTGCATGGCGCCCGCCGGCCGCCAGCTCTTTCCGGTCTTGCCGGAAAGGGATGGCATTGACGCTCGCTTGCAACACGTTCATTTCGACTCTCGGCTGATTTGACACTAGTTACCAAGTACGGAGTACTCCGTAGTATCCGCTGTATCTCCAGGTTTCATCACTGTTCCCATCGACATTGGGCCTGTGGCTCGAGGCGTGTTCCGACCCCTTTTGCATTGCGGGGCTGAAGGCCTCCCGTCTCCGCAACTTCTAGGTAGGCCTTTCCAACCTGCCGCAACAGATGTCGGGAATGCAATCATATTTATCCCCTTCTTTCAGAAAAGCAAGTGAGACTCCCGGCGTGTTGTGCAAAGAGTGTATGTATGGCATGGGGCGAGTCTTGTTACGATGACCTCTTGTAGCATTCAATTGAGGTACTAAGACATGGATGAACGAAGAAACGTCATCGAAATCTCCTCAGCACACCCTTGCCACGCTGTGTACTGTATGTATGTACGCGTACGGTGTCGCCGTGAAGATGGGCAGGAGGAACTTCGGTGATACCCCGACTCCGCCGGCGATCTTCTGGGGGATCGTCTTGGTATTTCCCCCGGTTAATTGGTCGGCACAGGACCAGTCCGAGCAAGCAGCAAACATGGATGGTCCTTTGCCGTGGCGGAGTCTCGGGGATCACAGAAGTGCGTTCCCCGGGCCGATAACCATTAGTTATGGAGAGGAGAGTATCAATGCTGGCAAGACATTTTTAGCGTCATACTTGTACTAGAGAAGGTAAGGTATGAAGAATCGCAAGGTATCAAAAGACGAGAAGATTAGGGAGTAGTTATCAGGAACCAACCCGAGTGCAAAGACAGATCTTCTGAGAGTACGCCGCAGCTCTGCGTAGAAACCTGAAACGCCCCACAGCGGTGTTAGAATCGCTTTCCACTTGTGATTCGTCTCGGAAAGTCGGTCTCTTGTCATTGCGATCCCCGGTCGACTTCTGTCGGCAGTCTGGGATTGGACGCAGAAGCTGCTAACTAACTACACTTACGTAGTGTGCACAGATCGGGGGGCCTGCCCCTCCCCCGAGCCGCATGACTGCAGTTGTGGTTGGTGGGATTGGCCCACACCACCTGCCACGCCGCATCTTGCTTGCGCTAAGGATCGCTGTAAGACCACTACTGAGTCCAGGGCAACACTTTGAGGAATCATCAATACCTTTTTTTTTTTTGTTCAATAAGGTCCTCCAGTTGCTGCGCACCAGAATATTTCGCCTGGTCTTGACAGGTGGTGGGGCGAGCCAAACCCAACAGCAGCCAACGATCAGCGCGCGGAAGGCATCCAAATCGCCGGGAATACCTGGCTATACCGCCGCGCATGTAAAATCTGGTTGCCATCTGTCGCAGCGGAAGATAGGCGCAGGTTTGACGAACGCGTCAAGATGGGGTTGGGGGTTCTCGAGGACCGGGTCATGGACCACGTCCCAGGTGCGGCACCCTTGTGACTGCCAGACTCCTCCTCTCGGCCGCGCCGCTGACGGGAAATGCTTGCTATTAGGGACGACCAGATACTTCGACGACCCGGAAAGACCACAGTATGCCGCCGACGGCGTCGAGGGCCTCAAGTGCGACACCAGCGGGCCGGTGCCCGTCATCCTGGTACCGCAGCCGTCCGACGATCCGAACGATCCCCTCAACTGGCCGCTCTGGAAGCGCGACCTCATCACCTTCATCCTCTCCATGGTGGCCATCTTCGCCACCTGCCTCGGCCCGATCCTCGCCGCAAACACCGTGACTCTGGGCCTTTACTACACCACATCTTTCGCCAAGATCGCCGAGTTGACGGGCTGGTACCTGCTGGGCGTCGGCATTGCCGCCTTTTTCTTTGTGCCTTCGGGTCGCATCTGGGGCAAACGCCATCTGTTTGTCGGGGGCACGCTCCTGCTGGTGGTGACGGCGGCATGGGGCGGAGCGTCGCAGGGTGAGGGCAACTACCGCAGCATGGTGGCCGCGAGGGTCTTTCAGGGCATCGCTACGGCTCCCTTTGAGTCCCTGGTCAACGCCGCGGTGGGGGACTTGTACTACGTTCATGTGAGTGCGACAACCAAGAACAACCAAGACGCGACGCGCTGCTCGAGTCTGCACGTTGGGTGGAGAAATGAAGCAAGGCTGACGACTAGAGCCAGCAACGCGGAATCCGCATGGCCTTCACAAACCTCGCCGTCTTTGGCGGCGCCTTCTTCACCCCCATTCTCGTCGGCAAGATTACCAACACCATCGGGTGGTGGTGGACTTTCTACCTGGTGGCCATCTTCTGTGGCGCTTGCTTCCCACTCGTCTTCCTCTTCTGCCCGGAGACGGCATACCGTCGAGACACGGTGTTGAACCTTGACCTGCTGGACAAGGAGAACCCGGCGAATGCTCGCGCCGCCAATCCCGGAACACCGGAAGACGCGGAGAAGTCGGGCCAGAGCAATGGGGGGGTCTCGGCGGTGAAGACGGACGAAGAAGCCAACACGGGGCCCGAAGCCAACGGGGCCGCGAGTACCGCAGCACCGGTCTCTGCCAAATCAGCTACCAGGCCAAAGGCGACATTCAAGCAGTCATTGGCTCTCTTCAACGGCCGCAAAACTGACGAGACGTTCTGGAAACTCCTTCTGCGGCCTCTCCCGCTGTTCCTACAGCCTGCCTTCCTCTGGGCTTGCTTGATCCAAGGACTGATGATCGGTTGGACTGTCTTCATCGGCGTCATCATGGCCCAGTTCTTCCTCGGCTCGCCGCTATGGTGGGGAGAGGTCAAGACGGGTTACGCCTACACGGCAGCCTTCATTGGCGCCATTGTCGGCTTCGTCATCGCCGGAGCGCTGTCCGACTGGAGCGCGCGTGCCATGACCAAGTGGAACAATGGCATCTACGAGCCCGAATTCCGCATTCTGCTCGTTATCCCTCAGCTCATCATCGGCTGCGCTGGTCTGTACGGCTTCGGTACCACCATTGACGGACTCTTGTATGAGAAATACCACTACGCCGTCCCGTTGACCTTCTTCGGCCTCGAGGTCGCCGGCATGGTGATTGGTGCCGTCGCGAGCTCCTTGTACATTGTCGATGCTTACCGTACGTTCTGTGTTTTCCCTCGTGCCCTCGTCCGTACAGCCACTCGAGACGGACACTAATGCGCAAACAGGCGACTTGTCTATTGAGGGCTTCACCTGCATGATCATCTTCAAAAACGTATTCAGTTTCGCCCTCACCTTTAGGGCTTTCGATTGGCTCGTTGCAAGCAACACAAAGGCCGAGCCCTTGTTCAACATTGTCGCTTCGATTCAGGTGGCTGTCTGCGTGCTCAGCATACCCATGTGTAAGTGACACGGGAACTTCCCAAGTCTGACCCACAGCGACGTGACGGGGAGGGGACCCTGACTTTTGTTTCTAGATGTCTTCGGCAAGCGAATCCGAAGTTTCTTTCACCGCCACGACTTGCTAGAGGCCTTCGGGGTCCGGTAAACGATAAGGTCCTGAGCATTTGGGATCATGCGTTATTGTGGACCGGACGTTCCTGCGTCAGAATCGAAAACTAAGGGAGCTTGGAAACGGTCTCTTATTGCATCATCATCTTACGACATTTTGCGATGCTACGTATCTTACTTAATCTAATGTCTCCTTACTTTCGGCGGATAACTCGGCGAGTGTTGTCGACGGTTGTCGGATGCGCCGATCGACCAAACAGGATTGTTGAGGTTCGCTCTGCGGTATCTGCATCCGCCCTGTTCTTTCGACTTCTTTGGCAGCAGACGTTGAAGTATGTGTGCTACAAGCGTTAATCTACTACACGAGATAGACGGTCATTCACCCTGACCAATTGACATGTCCGTAGCGGTTATATAGAAAACTTATTCTACTCAAAACACCCCGCAAGTCCCGAAACCTCACAAGTCCCGAAACCCAATACCCAAGGCAAATTACACGCCGACATTTTCGTAACCAAGCCCATTCACAACTTGCTCTTTCGCCGCCCGTCTTTCAGGTTCTTGCTCACCTCACCCTTCAACAGGAAATCCGGATACACCATTCCGGGGTCCAAGCCGACCGCGAGCCCGCCCTGCCTGCGCCAGCCGGCGCCGTCCACGACAAGGGTGGTGCCGTTGACGTAGCTAGCCGCGTCGCTCAGCAGGAAGACGGTGGCGTCGGCGATGTCGCGCACCGTGCCCCACCGCCCGCTGGGGACGCCGCGGTCCTGGTCCGCCTTGGACATGCGGCTGCTGGCGAGGCGCTCCATGCCCTCGGTGCCCGCGATGGCGCCCGGCGCGATGCCGTTGGCCGTCACGCCGAACGGGCCGTACTCGAGCGCCAGCGAGCCCACGAGCGAGTCGATGGCCGCCTTGGCGGCCGAGACGTGCGCCTGCAGCGGCATGCCCGTGTAGTGGAAGGTGGCCGAGACGGCGATGAAGCGGCCGCCGGTCAGGCCGGACGGGTTGAGGTTGGGGTTGCGGGCGGCCGAGGCGACGAGGTGCGGGATCGTGGCCTTGATGGTGTTGAAGGTGCCAATCGTGTCGATGTCGATGACCGTCTTGAAGGCGTTGGGGCTGAGGCCCGAGATGGGCGCCACGAAGTTGCCCGCCGCGCCGGCGCTAAACACAGACACAGAGAGAGAGAGATCGAAATCAGAGGGCTGGTCAAAGGACGGGGGAAAGAGCGGCGAGCGGGGCTTACATGACATAGTCGATCGCTCCAAGCTCTTTCACACAGCGGTCTGCTGCCGCCTTGAGGGCATCAAACTGGAATTGACGGTCAAAAAAGGGCTGTCTAATCCGAGAGAAAGAGAACCATGTGCTGCTACGCGCGGGATACGGGACTTACGTTCCGGACATCTACGCCGCCGATGCCAAGGACTCGGGCGCCATTGCGGACTTTGGCAATCTCCTTCGCCGCGGCCTCCGTCTTCTCGACGCTGCGCCCGATAATGCAGGCATCGGCACCAAGATGCACGAGCGCCCGGGTCTGCGCACTTCCAATGGTTCCCGCCCCGCCAGTGATGAAGAGCACTCGGTTGGCTACGCCGGCGTCGAAGTGTTTGGTTAGTTGATAATGACTGTTGATATGGGTTTAACCTAGGCGCGCGGGAGTGACGAATACAAAATGGATAGCACAACAGCAAAGAAACTAACCGAAAATGCCGTCGGCCCAAACGTTGCTCAGATATTCGGACTTTGGAACAGACATTGTGCCACTCCGCCCCTGAAGGGAAAGAATCGCCGACGATAGGCAGGAGCTGCTAAGACACGACAATGAGACTTGCCGACTATGGCAATAGACGCAAGACGATGGAAAGTCTGGGGTTTCGAAGTCGCAAGCTATGTTTCGCTGTTGCGAAAGTAGGACAGCACTGAAAGGCACGATATTAGCTCTGGAATCGAGGGAGCAGCGAGTGCTTGGTGGAGAAGGCAACTTTTATAGTAAGAGGTACCGAATAGTACTTCGTATACGGATAGTAATCCCTAAATTCAGGGTTCTGGCCGAAAGAACGAAGGAACCTCGGCTGGATCCACTTTAGTACCGGCAGCCGATGTGGGACCGGAGCTGAGAGACCTTCCCCGCGTGGAGCATAGCCGCTTGTCGTGACGGGGTCGGTCATCAATGTTACCCTAACTACTCCGTAACTCAGAGGCCACCGGAAATTTTTTTTCTTTTTATTTTCTCAGCCCTTCCTACAGTAGAAACAATTTTGGGGCCTGGATGAAATAGTTGCGCGCCATTTCGATCCCCTTTTGCCTGGCTTCCGAGTGCCAAGCATACACTAGGCCCACAGACTAACATGGCAAGAGGAGAGTCGTGAATTGCGAATGTCAGGGAGATATTTTCATCTATTGGGCTCGGGTTCGCTTCTGAGCTTCCCCCGGGAACCTTCACAGCCAGGGATATCACAAAATCGATGGAGATGGACGCAGGTATGGGATTGTTTTGAATTGTTGCGAAGAAAGGCTCTGAAAAGCCATGGGTTGGAAGTCATTGTATGGCTTGACGGCGACAGCGGTTCGGTCTATCGACACGGAACAAAGAATTGATAGCGGAAGATAGTCCAGTATCATTTGGAATGGACCATGAGAATGCATACTCAGGTAGTGCTGTACAACTTCAAAGTGCAGTTTGAAGGACCTCGTGAAAGCGCGCTTTGAAGCGTGGCCTTATATATATATATATGTATGTATGGGTTCCTGCCGCGACGATATCCATACATCATTTGCCCCGCCAACGCGCGAGACGCGCTTTCAAATCTGCCCCCATTTACGCGCAAACACTCACCAAACAGTTGCTGCTAAGCCTACGGTACCACGAGCAAAAAAAAGACCTTCGGAGCAAATCAGGGTAGCGTGTGATTGCAACAGAAACAAGACTCCTAAAGTAGCAAGAGTGTGATCTCATAGAACTTGGCGACCATGGTGACGGACGATGAAATCCCTGCGCAACCCAAGAAAAAGGCGTTGCCCTTCAAGCGCACCGTCGCGCGGAAGCAGCAATCTCAAAAACCGCAACAGCCGAGCGAGGAAGCAAAAAAGGCCGATGATGATAATGATCTCGACTTCTTCCGTCACACCGACGAAGTCTTTCCCGAAATTCTCCGAGAAGTCAGCGAAGGCAAGGACCAGGAAAATCATGATCGCAAACGCAGGAAGCTCTCAAGCCCGCCGGACGACCCTCAGCGCTCGCACAAGCAACCGGTTACCCTGGACGAATCCGACAATGACCTGATAATGGACGTAAAAGGCAAAGGCAAGGAGATACCCCGGCCAAGGAGGCCCTCGACGCCTTTGCAAACTTCCACGGCACGAGAAGTTTCGGAATCACCGGGCTCCAGCAGAACCACCCCAAGAACGGCGGTCTCGAGGAGAAGCCTTTCGAAAAACACCGCCGGTTCACCTGGGGCCCCGGTAACGGTACTCGCCTCCGACGTCTCCGACTCGGACGACGTCGGCGTTGTCAAACCCACTGCACCTTCCAACAAGAGAGGAGCCAGCAACCCCACGACTCCGGGCCGTTCGCGCGACACCTCCTCAACATCCTCCTCACCCATCGAGATCCTCCCCAACCCCGACCCCGATCCTAACCCGCCCAGCGGCGACGACTTCTCCGAATGGGTCGCCAAGGCGCGCGCCCTCCAGGCCTCCGAGAGTCACACCGCCGTCGTGGAGGTCCTGACGACCTCGCGCATCGAGGGCTGCGACAAGCCGGTGAGGACGCGGTGCCGGATGAACCAGGCCGTGCAGATCATCCTCAAGGCCTGGATCGAGCGGACGCGGAGCTCCCGCGTGGTGATCCCCGACGACATGGCCGCGCGCATGTTCCTCACCTGGAAGGGAAACAAGATCTACGGGCACAGCACGCTCGCGTCGCTGGGCGTGCAGGTGGACGCGAAGGGCCGCCTGCGCAACAACCAGGGCGAGGGCTACACCCGCGACGGGATCCACCTGGAGGTCTGGACCGAGGAGGAGTATGCGGCGTACCTGGAGAACCGGGGCAAGAAGCGAGCATCGAGGTTGCTGGCGGCTGATGATGAGGATGACGACGATGACTCGGGGGTCGATGACCGAAGAGGGGCGAGCGGAGGGGCGGAAGAGGCGCCGGCGCCGGCGCAGCAGCGGAAGAAGAAGGGGATTCGCATCGTGCTCAAGGCGAAAGACCACGAACCGCTCAAGCTGACGACGAGAGAGGACACGACTGTCGAGATGCTCATCGAGGCATTCCGGGCCCAGCGGAATCTCGGGCCTGAGTGGGATGTTGCTATGTGGTTTGACGGGGAGAGGTTGGAGGAAGATTCGCTGGTTACGGATCTGGACGTCGATCCGGACGACGTTAACCAGCTAGAGGTGCATGTCAAAAGGGGTGGCAGCTGAGAAGACGTCCGAAAGACGCGATGAGTGGACGAGTGGAAAAGGCTTGCACCGCGATTGATACCCGGAAAAGGCGCTCAGGGAGGAGGAGTATGCCAGTTTTATTGGTCAACACTACATACACCGTTGACGCTCTTTCCCAGCCGACCTTAAGATACCTGAGGTATGCGAAATCGGTCTCATTCATGCAATGAACATGGAAACCACATGATACTCCTGAACGCCGACCCGACCCAAAACCTTTGATACTCTGATTCCCGCCCCCCCCCCCCTTCTCCCCGAATCCCAATCTGGTCTATCTAAAACCTCTCCTTCATCCGCGAGGCGATTATCCTCAGGTTGTTGTACACCTTGCCGGGCTGAGCACCAAGCACCAGCGAGACAATGCTACCAGACTGTCAGCCACGTCTCGTCATCTTCGAGGAGAGTTAACGTACCTCTCGCGAGCCATCCCGATGTTCTCAAAAGCACCGAGAATATGCACCTTTGATCCGGCGAGCACAATTCGCGTCTTGGTCGCTGCAGTTTCTTCCAGTCAGCCCCCTTGTACAACCATTCTCGCTCTCCCACCAATGCTTACCATTCTCAATCGCAAACTTGGTTTTCTGTTCCCGGCCCGTCAGCATCTCGCCTCTTGCATACGGCACATCCAACTCCCCGCAAGCGATGGCAAACATACCCCATCTTTGCCCGCAATCCGCCCAATCGCGCGGCTCAAGGCGTCCTGGCCGAGCGTCTGCCGAACGTCCTTGATGTCGAAGGACTGGATATACAGCGAGTCAAGGCGCAGCAGGGCGATGGCGTCGTCGATGTCGAAGCCCATGGCAAAGGCCGATACAAAGTCGGCGCCCATCTGCAGCGCGTCGTTGGAGGTGGTGAACCTGGACGACCGGAGCTCTACCCGCTTCTCCTTGACGTTCATGCGCACCTGGAGCTTGCAGTGGTCGACGAGCGGGGGGTAGCTGGGGCGGTTGGTTAGACCGGGTGGAACAACGGGCATAAGAAGGGGGGGGGTTTGAACTAGACGTACATCTGGAAGGGATTAATTAGTGGAGGAGCGGACGGCAGAGAAGAAGGGGTGTCTCTACTTGCCTTGGACCAGTTGTTCTTCAAAGCAGACATGCGGTTTGGTGGGATTGGAATCTTTCTTGTCTCGGCGCGGCGTACGGGATTCTGGCAGGACTGTCAGTAAGGTTCTGCTCTTGAGGTTCTCTGGTCCTCGGCTCGGACGGACATACCACATCCTTTCCTGGAGCGAACCGTGGCCGCCCTTCTTCGTCGATGGCCATGTCTGTGTCTTCGGCATTTGTCGGGGGCGCAACGGCGGTGGGTTCAAGGGCGCTAGCCTCCTGCATGTCCACGAGGAGCTCATCCTTCTGCTCGGGCGCGGGGACGGCGACTGGGTCGGGTGCCGCAGCAGGCTGGACAAGTGCTGTCGGCGCAGGCATCGTGTTGACTGTAGCTAATACGGCTTCTTTTCCACTGTTTCGACGGAGATTTTCGAGACTATTTGGCCCGGGTGCAAAAAGTTGTCGTGGGTATCGTCAGTTGGTGTCCTCGCTACTCTCACCGTCTTCAACTCTGCATCCTGCGGTTTTTGGTGGGGTTCGAAATTCGTTCAAAAAGGCAAAAGACCCACTCAAAAATACAGGCTTATCGATTGGCTCAGCACTTGCCTTACCAACACATCCCTCCTACCAGCCCAGGCCAGGGTTAGCGTCATGGCCGTCAAGTTCTTGCATGCGCGCCGCGTCCCAAAGTCTCGTTGCTTGCTCGGTTCCCGGTCCAAACCAACCCCCCCCCCCCCTCGACGACTACCTTCGCAGGAGATCTCGAGCCCGCAAACGGGCGCCGCTTTTGATACAATACGAAATAATCGGTGATTCACCTTGACAATGGCCTGAAAAGCTTACGCACGAGGTCACAGTGCGGCAGCATGTCTTTTCAACAATGACCTCTAGCGCATTCACGACCCAGCTGGGCCGCCGGTTCTGGGGCTCGATCCGCGATTCCGTCAACGTCCTCGCCGCGAGACTCCCGACCCGCCGGCCGCTGCCGGACCAGCCATCAGCAGCGCAGCCCTTCTTTTTCAACACATCACGCGGCCGGGGCAATCGGTTTTCACATTCCGGCCGATCCTTCTTCCAGCACCCTTCCCCCAGGATATCGCCCCAAAACGTCCGCAGAAGCTGCACCTCGGGCGGCCTCCTACTCTTGGGACTGGGATCTAGCCCGTCCTCGACAAGCGCGGTTGTGGCAACATGTACGGCGGCGGCGGATTCGGCCCTTGCCAGGGGCGCGGGGCAGAGGGCAACACTCAGCCACCTCGCCCGGCAGATATGGCTCCAGAGCCGGCAAGCCAGGCACGGCCCAGGGCACGTTGTCGCGCCTGGGAGGAGAGCCAGCAGCTCCAAGACGAGCGCCCACGGCGACAAGAAAGCGGAGTCTCCTCCCGAAAAACAACCTGAGCCACCACAGCAACCACCCGCTAAACCACCCGCTAAAGCACCGGGGGCCGAGCCCTCCGAACAGGAAACCCTGGCCGACTCAATGTCCAAATACTTGCACCTCCCGAAAATGCCACACAGGCCGACAAAGGAAGAGCTTCTGGCAGCCGCTAGCGGATTCGGCCAACGCCTGAAAGTCCGGTTCAAGTGGTTTTCAATCAGGAGCATGCGGCCGTGGAATGCCGACGAATGGGGCGCTTTCCTCTCCTGGTTCCTCTTCGGGCACATTGTGTGGATTTTGGTCGGGACCACAACTTTTTTCTCCATCGTCATTCTCACCATCAATACGGTGTTTGCGCAAGGTATGTCTCCGGTGTTTGCCGGCTCCGAGAGGAGAATGGCTGACACAAAATCATGTAGAAACTCTTGCCAAGTGGGTCGGCGACTACCTAACCCAATCGGCCGGCTTGACGGTCGTGTTTGAATCGGCGATCGTTCCAAAGTGGAAAGACAACGTCATCACGTTCCGTAATGTCTTCGTCTCTCGACGGCCTGGTCAGGTGAAGTCCACGGTGACAAAGGGGTCCTCTAACGCTGCGGCGGAAGCAGCTGCCGCAAGGAAGGCAGGCCAAGAGGCGGCCACCGAGGAGGACGACGACGGCAATTACACGCAGTTTGATCTCACCATTGACACGGTCAACGTTACGTTATCGTTTATCAAGTGGTGGAACGGCAAGGGTCTCCTGAAGAATGTCGAGGTCAAGGGTGTCAGAGGCGTGGTGGACAGGACATCGGTCAAATGGAGCCCGGAGCCCGTGGATCCGCTCTCATACCGGCACGAGCATAACCCCGGTGATTTCGAACTGGACTACTTCAAGCTGGAAGACCTGTTGGTGACCGTTTACCAACCAGGCGGTTTCCGCCCATTCTCCGTCTCCATTTTCTCCTGCGAGCTCCCACAGCTGCGGAAGCAATGGCTCTTCTATGACTTCCTGTCCGCCTCGCATATGTCGGGTTCTTTCGACGGCTCCCTGTTCACTATCCACCCTCGACAGATACACGGCATCTCCTCCGCTGGTGACCGGCGACAGGATGAGTTCGGCGACCCCTCTGTCTGGAAGAAGTTCTCCCGCTTACGCATCGACGGGCTCAAGATCGACCACCTGAACCGCGGCGTGGAGGGGCCGTTCGGCTGGATCTACGAAGGCAACGTCGATCTTGTTGCCGATATCATGTTCCCCACCGATCCCGCAGAGGGCATCGGCAAGGTCGTAGCTGAGTTCTACGACAAGATGGAAGAAGCTGTAACCAGTAACCGCTACCTCAAGATCCTCGAGGCCACGGGCAACCGCAGCCGCAGTTCCGAACCAGATGTCGCCGACGACTCGAGCTCAGATGTCATCTTTGATGGCAGCCAACGCAGTCATGAGGACGATATCTCTCCCTCCTCTCCCCTTGAAGAAGCCCTCTCCTCCACTGCTACGGCCAGCGTGGAACCCTCGCCAACTACTCTATCCCCGACTTCGCGAAACACTAGCACCGCCTCGGCCTCCCCTTCCGAAGAGCCCCAAGTTGACGAAAAAGAGAACCCCTCTTATCTAGTCATGGACCTCCGCATCCACCTCAACGATGTGCGCGCCGCCGTCCCGCTCTTCAACAACCCGCACATCAGCTACGTCAACCAGGCGCTGGTGCGGCCCATTGTGGCCTACATCAACGCCAAGCACACCTACATCCCCGTCAACTGCCGCATCGTCAAGCGCCTCACCGACTTTGACGGCTCGTGGACCGTCTGGGACTGCGGCCTCATGGACGACACCAGCGCCGAGGTGTACGCTGCCTTTGCCCGCAGCGTCGAGGACCAGCAGAGCCGCGTGCGCAGGTTCAAGAGGGTCGGGCTGTGGACCATCAGCCTCGTCGTGCACGCGCTGTTGGCGGGGGTGGCGGGCGATCTGATGTGAGGGTGTGTTTTTTTTTTCTGGACACTTCTGCGCCGCCTTGATTCGGTGGTTTTTCCAAGATCATGGGTGTTCTCCCGTGATCCTCGAGTATTGTGTGATATATATGTTGAGTGTAGTCTGACGTATACTAAGATCGGAGGGGCGGCTTTCATACACAAAAAGGAAAAAGCGGGGGGGTTGGTTCTGGTGGGTTGTGATGGCGATTTCATTTGGTTGCATGGAAAGAGCAAAACGGCGTTGCGGTTTGATGCCTTCTGTTAATTCATGACGTTCTTGGTGCGAGAAGGAGGCCACTCCCTACTACCTACGAAACCGATTTGTGCTGAATACTATCATGAGATAGTGTCACGGGATAGACACCATCGCGGAATAGGCGACAGGTCTGATACTCGTTGTTGTACATATAAACATACTCCCAGGCAGCAGCTTATCCCACATCTGAGTTTTGATGTCCTGGTCAGTGTGAGCTTCTCACTCCTCGAGCCTCGTTGCCCAGGGGTTCCACCGCACCACGCGGAAGCTCCCTACTCGGAGGTTCTCGTTGTCGAGTATGTTGCAGGGAATTCCACAAGAGATGCCAAGAGCAACATGAGGAAGAGCTAACGCGCCGCTCGCCTCGGATACCGTTTTGAAGCAGTAGATTAGAAGATTGGCCCTGCTAGTGGAGCAATATTCTAAAGGCTATCTGCAATCTAATCACTGACTAACTGCTACCAGATCGATGCTATATCAGCGGACCTGCCAGAGCGTCTCCTAGCAACCTCTCCTACCTTGACGCCACACCCCTGACGACGCCACCGTCCCCAACCGTGACTCGGCCAATATTCGCATGGGCTCCCTGTAAAAGGTGAATGCCTCTGCGCACACGTCCACGATCGTGAACGGCGATCGTGACACAGTCGGGATGGTCATCCAACTGCGCCCTTTTGGTTGGAAAAGGGCAGCCAAGAGAGACGCCAGCCGACGAACTAATGGTGGGCCATCGCGGAGACTTCACATAAAGTCGTCACTTGAGGCGAGCGTTAGCGACCGGGATTGCGTATGAGGGTAGCAGGTCACTTACTCGCCAAAGCCGTCATCGACGTCGTCGTACACATCCATCTCCGCAGCCATACCACCGCCGCGGGTAACACCGGCAAGAGAAGTCTTTGTCTTGGCCGCCTTCGTCTTCTTGCCGCCCTTCTCGGCCGCCTTCTCCTCCTTCATCTTCTCGTTACTCAGTGCCGTCAGGGTGCTCGCAATCTTCTTGATCTGGTCGCTCGGCAGGTCCTTGGCAAGCTGCTTGGTGAACTCCTGCAAGAAGAGCGTGTAGTGTGGCTTCTTGGCGCTGGCCGCCAGAATGGGGCCCAAGATATTGCGCAGCTCCTCGAACTGCACCTTCGTCGCGGGGTTGAAGAGAGGAAGCGCTGACAGGTCGACTGTCTTGGTCGGGTCGTTTGCGTCGATGGGCACGGCGCTTCCGGCGGTTGTCGCCTTGCGCCCGCTGCTGATGCCGATGTTGCCGAAGAGATCCTCGGCGTGACGCAGATCCGACTCCTTTTCGGTGCGACGGAGGCGCTCGCGCCTCTGAGCTTCCGTCTCCTCCTCGCTCTCGTCCTTCTCCGCGTTGGCCTTGGCCGCGGCGCGCTCGGCCTGCCGTTCAGCTATCCGCTGCGCCTTGCTCTTCTTCTTAGCAGCGGCTTCTGCTTCCGCCTTCGCTTTGGCTTCCGCGGCCTTCTTTGCCTTTTCGCGCTCCACCTCGGAATCTTCGGCGGCGTCCCAAGAATCTAGCACCTGGGAATTCGCGGCACGTCAGCTCGGGCTCGCGGGACTTTCCCGTTCCCTGCACGGTCTTCGGAACGCAAGACCTACGTCGTTGTCTTGGGCCTCCTCATCATCGAACCTTCGGCGAGCGGCTCCAATAACTGGTGAGTTCGGGGCGGAGCCGGAGGACGACTCCTCTTCATCTGCAGAAACATTTCGTGTTAGTCCGGCTTTTTCATGCCAAAAAAAAACCCAAGCGACTAGGCGCCGTCCGTAAGCCGCATGCCGTCGGCAACGGCGCTGGTGAGGATCGTATCCATCCGTCGCAGATGCCCCGCGCCCTAAAATGTGGCCTTCCGAGGATCGCGGGGTAATGCGATATACATCGCTACTTACCCCACTGTTCCTTGGGACCAGGCATGATTCAATTGTTGTCGCAGTCCCGGAGATATGGTATCTGGCGTCAGGCAGTAGGGGATTCGGCAAGAGAGGCGCACAGCTGGGTAGCTGGTGATTTGCAGGGTTGTCGAGGTTGGGCAGCCGACGAAAATGTTTTGGGTCCCTGGTGCCACCACAGCGGGAGACTTTAGCCTCGCCCGAGTCTGTGCTTGTGCTTGACAAGAAAGAAGCGGCCCAGACCCACCATCCAAGCAGTCATAATAACCCTGACGCAGCAGGTGTGTATTTTTATTCTGCTTACACCACGGAGAGGACCAGACATCGTGCTTGGTTCTCATGGGGAACACTTGTTGGACAGGTTGGCCTCGACTTTGCGGTGTCGGCCGTCGTCAGAGTCTCGGCACCATACAGATTCTATTCGCATGTTTTCTGAGGGCTTCGAATGATCAGAGATCAGAGTACCTGAGGCCGTGGCCTCCCATCACACTCGCCTAGTTTCGTGATTTTGGAAGACAATTTCCTCCGTATCTGTCTTCCCACCAGCTTCATTCCAGCAACCTAACCCCACCGATACAGTCCTATGTTGCTTGCGAAACAATATTGACTGTTCTAGTTTTTGGCTCTCTCTCTCTCTCTTTCTTTCTTTCTTTTTATGTCACTGCTGCCTGCCACCGCCACAATTCTGGCTGCAGTCTGGCCGAAGCTACTAGCTATCGTTATCTGCGCCTGCGCAGAAATGGTTTGACATCTGTTATCAACCGTTAACTAGTGCTAGGCCAAGGTGAGTGTGCGCCCGAGTCTGCCTTTTGTGGCCCCTCAGATGCGCGCTCCACCCTTCCATTGGCCTGAGAGTGCCGTGGTCGTTACCCGAAGGCAGAATTGATCCTCTCCGGAAATGGAAATGGAAAACAAGCACCGTCAGGCCAGTGCAGGCAGAGCGAGCGACAAGCCACCGCACCACATCGCGCCGCTGCCGCACCTCCAACCTTAAAGAGTGCGCAAGCATTTCGGCGGGGAGAGGCAGCCAATCGCTAGGCTCCGTCGCCGCCCTGCCTGACTTGCAGCGCCTGCACCTCAGAATCATCCCGAGTCCTACCAAGTCCTAACACGCGCGGCGGCGTGGGGATTCTCAACCTTTGCTCAGTAGAGTTCGCATAGGACCTTGGTTGACGTTTCGGAAGCCTTGCGCAGGCCTCGCCAGCACCACCACATCCCGCCAGACAGGGGAGAATATAACAAAAATGGGTGGCAAATGATTCTGCTGCCCTTTGGTGGAAATTGAGCATTTCTCGCGTCTTGTTTTTGATTATTTCGGCGGGTTCCCGAGTAACTGTCTCCTCATCTTTCGTCGCGCGGCCTGCTCCATAGGCTGCAGCTGACGTGTGTTTTGACTTGGTTGCAACGGGGCCCATCGCCCAGATGGACAGCAAGAAGCATCTCGCCTCCCTCATGGAGGACCACTCGCCCGACCCTGGCGCCGAGGCGATCCGGGATACCGGCCGGTCGGGAGACCCGTTCTCGGGGCAACCCAGCTCCGGCATCGATCTGGACCTGGGCCCCGGCCCCAACCACAATACCTTATCTTGCGTGTACGTATCTGAGCTGCTGCTGCCCCCTTTTGGACCTCTCAACCCCTCCCGTTTGCGATGACACGGCTTCCTAATCATAGCGTGCAGGACCAGGGAGACCTCGCAGGAGGATTGTGCAAGGCACAGGTTCATAGTCTGGGCAGCGGTCAAGCGCAACTCGTCTGTTCGGATGACCCCGGAGGAGCGGCTCGAGTGTCCGCTGCTCCGCTGTACGCAGAGGTTTCCGGACCACGAGTCGATGCTCAAACACCTGGCAGGCTGTAGGTATCTCGCGTCGGGAGAGTACTGGTGCTACGATCACATGCGAGTGGAGCGCTTTGACGACCTGAAGTGCAAGAAGTGCCTGGGTCATCCGTCCAAGAGGAGGAAGATGCTCACCATGGCGAAGAGCTTCTTCCAGTCGCTCGGCCACAAGGCCAAGAAGTCACCTAGTGTCAAGCTTGTCGACCAGGAAATGATGCTACAGCCGCCGCCGCCGCCGAGCTACGACTCCCTCAGCATCCCCAGCGTCAAAGCCAATGCCAGCGAGTTGCCATCTACCGAAATCAGCGAGATCGATTCCTTCGAGGTGCCTCTCCTCCAGCCCACGCCCGCTCCGGCTCCCAGCTCGAGCATCAACCCCCAAGCTCTCCTCGTGCCCGCGCCTCCCTCCCTTCCCGAGCTCGAATCGAACGAGGCGCTCACGCAATGGCAGCCGCCCGTGTCGGCCTTCACGCAGCCTCCCTTTACAGATGTGGCGTGCGACTACCGGCCGGCTTCCGCGACAGCGCCGCCTCGGCCGCCGATGCCGGGCATCCCATCATCTCTTAACGCGGCGCTCAACGCACACCTGCCCATCCTCGCCCAGGAATCCGGATCCGCCAACCCCCCACCGCCTCCGAAGCCCGCTCTTCAGCTGACCACGGCCGGTATCCCGGGTCGGCGACAGATTCCACGGTCAGCTCCCAGGCCGGCACCCGCCGTTCCGCGCAGTATGGGTCTGTCGCCCAGCTCGTCGGTCCGGTCGACGGCTAGCACCGACACCACCACGAGCACCGCGAGCTACAGCAGCACCTTGATCTCCTCGGCTTCCGGCTGGAGTGGGACGTGGTCTATCGCCTCCGGCCTGGACACGAGCATGACCTCTCCGATCGAGGCCTGCACCGTGACTGACGAGTCGCTCGTGGACGTGCTGAACTGCGATCACCAACAGGACGGGCCCCAGGGCTCCCCGCATGACTTCTTTTCCGAGTTGCCAGCCGACCTTCCCATGCTCGACAGCGCATGCGACATGACTTCGAATGCGCTGCTCGGCCTTGACCCCGTTTTGCCTACCAACTTGGCGTCTGCGCCGGAGATTGCCCCGGCCGATGTCGCGGCTCCGGCGGTCGAGATTGGCGACCCCGAGATCGGCCAGGCGAACACGTGCTGCTCCGAGACGAAGTCGCTCGTCAGTTCGGCGTGGGACAATCTGCAGGAGCACATTGTGTCTTCGATGTGGAAGCTCCAAGACCACGGAGACAACTACCTCGCCACACAGCTTCGCGCCATGTCGATCAAAACAATAGCTACGACCGGCCTGCGGACGCTTCGTGCCCTCATCGACGGCCAGCAGCCTTCGTCCGCGAGCGACGCCCTATGCTTGATCCATCTGGTCTACTCCTTTTTCGTCGTGGTGCGCGGACAGGAGACGTCCAATGGTGCCAAGAGACTCTTCCAGCAGTCGTTAGCCTATGCCAACGGGTTACCACCAAACGAAAGGACGCCTTACCGTCAACTCGTCGTTGCCATTTGGGAACCGCCAGGCTTCAGCTCGGCCGACACCGGCGTTCAGCTCTCGTTGGCGACGGGCAGCCCATCATCTGGGCTATCACCCAATCACAAGGGTAAATCCCTAGACCACTCCGGTCGGTCGCCCGGAAAACACGAAGATCCTTTGCTCAATGCAGCCCGCGATTTTTTGGACGGTAAGTCGACCACCAATGGCTGCCAAAGGAACGCGACTAAATGTGGGAACACAGAGCTTGAAAGCAGCCTCCTAGCCGAAGTGTCTCCGCCGCTCGAGGTTCAAATCTCTGACTTGCACATCGAGCACCTCAAAGTCGGGAACCCACCCGTCAACGAGGCGTTGGTGGCGACGGCGAAAGAGGTGCTTGTAACGCTCTCTCGCCAATTCGACCATGCTGCTCTCAGAAACAGACTTGGGGAAGTTTACCAAAGACTCTGCAACCGGTCCATCTACAGCGTCCGGAGGCTGGAGATTGAACTTATTCAAGCCGGGAGGGTAAGCTCTGCTAATGAAAGACCGAGGAAGAGGGTTTGACTGACAGGATGTAGACGTGCTTGTCGACCGGGAAGTTTTTTGACGACTACGTCCCGCGCGCCAGAGTCCTGTGCGATGGGATCTACGAGAAGCATGACGTGGGCGCATCACGGCGCGACGCCTATCACGGACTTGGTGTCATGCTAATCGAAAACCTCGTGCTGGTTTTTGACGGCTCGGGCGGCATGGCCGGGACACGGCCCCCATCGGACGACCTGGATATGTTTTTGAACGACCTCTCCCAGGCTGGCGGCACGGGTACGGACCGGCAACTGAAAAGTGGCCAGGCGGCGGGCCGCGAGCCCAGACGGAACCAGCTCCCGACGCCGATGGCCAGCCAAAGCGACAGCCCGTCGAGCAGCGCGACCACGAGCCCAGCGGCCGAGCAAACGCAGCACCCTCCCGACCCACCCGAGCCGCAACAGCCGGCGGCCGGACAGAAAGTGGAGGCCGATTCGTGCTGCGAGATTTGCGGATACCGACCCAGGGGCGACCCGCAGTGGTTCAAGGGCAGCATGGCGAAACACAGGAAGCTCCAGCACAGCACGGAGCCGCCCAAGATCTACAAGTGCCCGTATCCCGGTTGCACAAGCCAGTACAAGAACCGGCCCGACAATCTGCGGCAACACCAGATCGAGAAGAATCATTGGGTACAAGGCGACGAGATCACGCCGAGGCGGCCGAGTAAAAGGAGGAAGATGGCCGCGGAAGATCAGCCTTTGCGTGAAAACGACGAACTCGTCTGGGGCGAGAAAGTGAAACATTGAGCGAGAGCGCTTCACGGGAAGCATGGGAGGGTATAGTTATTTTTCTGTTGGGGGTTGAGCGCGGTTTTGCTCTGCGCTTGTTTGATATCGTGATACCACTGCCGCATAGCGAGTGTCCTTTTTTTTTTTTTTTTTTTTTTTTGCTCTTGTTCTCGGAGTTTGGTTTGTTTCTTTTGGGAAGGGGTTATGGTTTGGGATCTGGATCTGGGATAGAGATACAATGGCGGAAATACGCCCTGGTTAATCAGATCAGCTCTACGGAGTATGAGACAGGAACTCTCAACACGATTGTTTAAGAAGAAATATACTTTAGAACGTCTTCGACGACAATTGTCTCACTCAGGCCTTCTAATCGAAGGTCACCATCAAGCGAGGACGGCTCATGCCGACGGGTACCCTCGGCATAGGTCTGTTTGTAATCCGCTGCATCTTAGGAACTTGCCCGCTCCCCATCAACGAAGACACTGAAAAGAACAAGTACCGGAACCAACCAAGTCGAAATCGTTCTCGTATCAGCCCATACTTCAGTTGCTTAGCAAAAATAGTCAAAGAACAATCAAAGAGCTTCTGAGGCGCGTCCAGAGATCAGCAAGCAAGAAGGCCGAAGAGAGAAAAAAAAGGCCGACCCCACTTCACCTCGGAAACAATCACTCACCCCACACCTCTCGAACTCTACTGTGTAAAACAAAGAAACAGAGGCAAGACGGGAAGAAGAAGCTAGCTTGCCAACTAATCAACGTTTAACCATTCGTCACCACGAGCATTGGCCAACGGCCAACACGAAGGCTTCTCGATCGACAGGAATACCCAAGAAGATCTGAATTAATTTGATTGGGAGGAACCGGGAAGCAATTGGCTAGCTAGCGGAGGGGAAAGAGATGGCCTCTACCACAGTCCCGCACATCACCGTCCTGGGGTCTCTCAACATGGACCTGGTGGCCTACGTCCCGCACCGTAAGTTTCATCTCGGAGAAGACTTTTTATTTATTTATTTATTTTATTTTTTGACTTTTTTCATATCTTGTTTTATTTACTCTGTCTTCTTTTTCTTTCTTCATGGCTTACTTGCCGACTCGTCGGTATCTTCTCAGATCCGCTGCCAGGCGAGACGCTCACGGCAGACGCCTTCGCGACGTCGCCCGGTGGAAAGGGAGCAAATCAGGCGGTGGCATGGTAAGTTTTTTTTGTTCTCTTCTGCTTTTCTATCTCTCTCTCTCTATCTCTCTCCTTTCGTCTATGAGGTTCTCTTCTCATATGTACCCAGGAGGAATGAGTGAGCCGAGCAGACGTTGACATCTGACTAGCGCGAAACTGTCACGGTCGAGGCCGGAGTCGGGGCCTGACGTAGGCGAGACGGCGAGGGTTGCCATGGTCGGATGGTAAGTTTTCCCTTTTCTCCCTCTCCATATCTGTCTCTTTCACTACGCGGTGCACCCTCATTTTGCACACACAAAAAAAAAACTCACCATTCCTCTCTCTCTCTTTACGCGCGATTCAGTGTCGGTGCGGACGGACACGGCGCCCAGCTGCAGTCCAACCTGGCCGGCTACGGCGTCGACGTGTCCGGGGTTGAAGCGCGGGGGGGGCTCACGACGGGTGTTGCCATGATCATCGTCGACAAGCCGACGGGCGAGAACAGGATCGTGCTCAGCCCGGGGGCCAACCACGCGCTGCGGCCGGAGGACCTGAGCACGCTGGCCCGGCTGCGGCCCCGTCGGGACGGAGAGAAGAAGAAGGAGAAGGGCGAGGAGGAGGGAGCTCAGAAGCTGCCGGACCTGCTGATTATGCAGCTGGAGATCCCCTTCGACACGGTGCTGGCCGCGCTCGCGGCCGCCCGGCGCGAAGGCGTGGACGTGCTCCTGAACCCGGCGCCGGCGCGACGGCTACCCGACGAGGCATACGCCGGGTTGGCCCACCTGGTAGTGAACGAGACCGAGGCGGCCATCCTGGGAGAGGTGGACGAGCGGGCGCTGGATGACGAGGCCGGCCTCGAGAAGGTCGCGGAGGGGTTCGTCAAGAAGGGTGTGCACAACGTGATCATCACGCTCGGCGGGAGGGGCGTGTACTACTACCGGAGCGAGGACGGCAGGCGGGGCCTGGTGCCGGCCGAGAAGGCCAAGGTGGTCGACACCACGGCCGCCGGGGACACGTTCGTCGGGCAGTACGCGCTGGACGCGGTGGTGGCCAAGAAGGGAGGGGAAGCGTTTGACATCGAGGCCGCCGTGAGGAAGGCGAACAAGGCGGCGGCCAAGACGGTCGAAAAGGCTGGGGCTCAGGACTCGATCCCGTGGCGGGATGAGCTGGAATAGGCAGCAGCAGCAGCAGCAGCAGCAACCAAGAAACAAAAGGGGATCGATCAGCTTGACGAGATCAAGATGGATTCTAGTCCAACGATACAGAATCATGCATCTAGCCACCCGGTTTCTACGTGCAACGAACGACAATTCAATCGCCTCGTGATGCGCCGTCATTCTCACGTCCCGGGCTCACGGATACACGTACTGCGGTTTGAGATTGTTCCACCCGTCTTCCCGCCTCAGCTTGAGTTGTTTCACATCCAGTCCGTTGATGGTGCGCAGGTTGATCGAGTTGATGTCAGAGTGTTCGGCCCGGAACTCCCGCTTCAATCTTGGGAGCGCTGCAACTTCTTCCTCGGTGAGATCCGGGTTCGGCTCGGTCCCGATGTTCTCACCACACATCTTGCAGAACATCTTACGCCAGCAACGGTCGGCAAAGGTGTAGTAAAACACGTTATCCCTGCCCTCGATCGCGATCTGCTTCGAGGTCGGGTAGACCCAGGCATATCCCTAATCACGGGGATGTGTTAGTCTTAACTAGGGAAAAAAAAAAAAAAAAAGGGAGAAGAGGGTGGGTTTTACGGACCTGGCGACAGAAGCTGCAGTTGCACTCCAGGAGGAGGCCCTTGTAAGTGCCGTCCTCCAGGGAACCGTCCAGCCGCACTGCCGTGGTCACGGCTTCACAGTGGCAGCTCCCATAGTAGGTCTTGCCGTTCTCGAAGCCAGCCGGGTTGGGCTCCTCGCCCCTGAACTGAGGGGCGACGTATTTCGGATCAAGGTCGGCGCCGTTGAACCTGCGGCCAGCAGCGTGAGCGACGGGGTCGCGCGGCAGAGGAGAAGGGGGGAGGATAGATAGAGATATTGATAGATGGATGGATGGATGGATACGCACGTCTTGACTTGGAGGCTCCAGAGATCGAGGCCCTGAACGGTGCGCGCCTAAAAATCACGACGAAGGAGGAAGAGAGAGAGTTTCGCCCGACTCAGCATTGTCCATGAAACCATTCTCCTCATGCAAATGTGGCCAGTGCAGAACTCACGTTGATTCCCACCCCCTGAGGGAACATATCCGAGGCGGCCATGACGGTGGTTCCGCAGTTGCCGCAAAACTGTCGTTGAGAGTCCGTGTCAGCTCAAAGTGTCGGTGTAAAACGACCGGCTCTCGTCTCTCTCTCTCTCTCTCTCTCTCTCTCACGGTCACCACAACCCCATGAACCGCCCATGTTCCCGAACCATCAGCGCCCTCCATTTCCAAGCTAATGCACTAACGCACCTGGAAGTCGAGCCGCTTGGAGGCAAAGGAGTAGTGGACGAGCTTGCCCTCATCCTTGACGACGGTCAGGGGCTTGGTCTGGGGCACGAGCCAGAGGTAGCCCCTCTTGTAGCACATGCTGCAGTTGCAGTCGCCCGCCGACGTGATCTCGGGGACCTCGACCTCGTAGACGAAGGCGCCGCAGTGGCAGTTGCCCCGGTACTTTCTGAGAGGCTGCTGCTGGTGCTGCTGGTGCTGCTCTGTGTCGGACATGATGGCGTTGGCTCGGGTTGACGCTGGCACGTATGTATACGGGCTCTGTATCTATATCTGTATATATATATATATATATATAGTCGGGGAAAGGTCCGTCGTAGGTTGCTTCGACGGAGCACAAACTATCCGACCCAAGATGGCGGTGGTCTACGGGCATATATAAATAAATACGGACTACATACGTACATAGATATGTCGCGGATGAATGAATCTCTCCGTCTTCTCATTTTTCTCCTTTGTATCTTCTTCTAACCGGATCTTGCTCTTCTCTCCAACCGGGGTCGAGAAATCCGACGCCCTTTACTCTAATTGTTATCAAATAACCAAACATGCATGCTGCTAAGAGCTGCCAAGCGCGATTCTAAAGCATCTACTACTAGTATGTACATCGTTGATGCATGGACCTTTCGCGGCTCGATCCTCCTCCCCCCTTACCCCTTACCCCTCAGGGGTAAGATCTGAATTTTGTGGGTGCGGTGAACCGCCGCGCTCAACGCGTCGTCAGCTGGCTGGACCCGAAAAAAAGCGAGAGGGCGGGGTAATTCCCCCCTTGCTGTGGTTGCACCGCATTCGCGAGAGTGGCTGTTGATGGGGGCGAATGACGCCCTCTCACGTGGCCAGGCGTCAGCAGGGGGTGGAAAGGGGGGGGGGGGGGTACACTAGGCTTACAGTCGCGCACACTAATCCGCATGTTGAGGACACCGTGACTCACGCCGGGATGATCCTACGGCCTCCTAGATTCCTGGGGGGAGTTCTTTACCGAGCCCGTCCGTTGACCGATCGACCACTTGCACTCACTGGACTCCCCGCTCGTCCGTCGGTCTCCGAAGCGGGAGGCAAGTGGGCTCCGGGGTATCCTGAGCAACTGTCTTAGGCCAGATCCCAACATTTTACTGAGATACTGCATGCCGTGTACGTTGTAAACACTACGAACAAGAAGCAGGCAGTGCGAGATCAGTTCCGTCTGCCAATGACAAGGCACGGAGCTGTCACACCCTGTTATCAAGTCACACAAGGTACAAGTATTTCTGGCCTTGAGAGACCAGAGTGAACCAAAGCTCTAGAAAGAAAGTCACCGTTTCTTCCGATGCTTCGTGTTTCGGCCGTGGGGGGGAACAGCCTTGCAAATAGAGTAAAGCTATACTTCATCCGTCGCAAGAGCCAGAGAGTACGTTCCCAGCCACACAATCTCCCAAGCTCTTGTTCCTGCTGGGGCTCCCTCGACACCATTAAACCCAGCACTTACTCGACATCCCGCACAAGCCTTGCGCCGATCCAGGCATAAGGGTAGTTGCGCTGGTACCAGTTGACGCTGTAGACATGCTTTCGTTAGCAGCTGTATATGCGGGATCCCTCTTCTCGAGACAAGCCACAAGAGGCAGCGAAGAGCATAGCACGAGGGGGGAAGTAGGCACTCACAAGCTCTTCCTCCCCGCAAGGCGTGGGTGTGTCGCCCACGACCCGCCCAGCACCATGTTGTGCTTCTCGTCAAAGAAGTCGGCCGTGTAGCCCGGGTACAGCGACATGGCTTGGAACTCGTCCCACGGCCGCAGCACGCTGCTGGTCCACTCCCACACGCCGCCCGCGTCCGACTGGCCCGCCAGCTGGTTGCCCCGCGACGTCACGGGGGTAGGGTCTATTTGAGAGGCCTGTCAGTACGGTATTCACTGTTCAAGTATTTTTTTCCTAGCGGGCAGAAGGTGAGAGGGTCGGAAGGGAGTGAGACTGTATATGTGAGTAGAGAGGAAGGCAAAAAAAAAGGTGAGCTCGGCAAGAGGGGGGGGGTCCGGGAGGAGAAATCAATAACGAGAAGCATATAGAAAGAAAGAAAAAGGCCCAATTGTGACTTACGCCAGTGGCTGAAGCTCACATTCGCGCCGTTGAGATCGATAAAGAGGTCTTCCTGCGAGAGGCGGCGGTCCCTAGAATCAGCTTCAGAGCCGGCGTCGGTGCTGCCCGGAGGGGTGGCCGGAGGCGAGATCTCGACACCGTTGTTGGTGAGATGGCTGCGGTTCGGTCATGGTTAGCTTTTTTTGTCCTGCTGTCCTTTGTTTTGTTCTTGGACAAGACGATTGACAACCGGCGAAAACACATGACTAACCCGTTCACGGCCGGGACGGTCTGGCTGAGCTGGTTCTCGGCCTGCTCCTTCTTGAGGGCTTCCGCATGCTTGTAGATGCTGCGCACTTCCTCAAAGGTGGGGATGCGGCCGCCCATCCATGCGGCACAACCCGCCAACTCGTCGTACGACGCAAACACCGGCCAGTCGAGGGCGTGCTTCAGGGGCACCAGCCCGTAGACGGTGCGGACGGCCTTGTCATCGAGGAAGGACTCGGGAAGGGCGACGCCGTTGGCAAGGCTGTGGCTGTTGGTGCGACCGTTCTCATTATTGTTGTTATTAGCCTCCGCGGAATCGGTGCCGCCTCCTGCTGCTGCCGTCTCGTCGCTGGTCTTCACCGTCCCGCCCGGGATCTGTGCCCACGAAGCTGGGATCTTGGTGGTGCGAGTATTGTACAGGTATCGGGCATACTGCTTACGTTAGCCACGACGTTTCACCCCATTTAAAACATATCGAAGAAATGAGGGCCCGCTGAAACAAAAGCGCCCTACCTCTTCGTTGCTGATCGGCCTGCCCTGGGCCTGGAAGGCGTGGACCTTGACGCGCCTCAGCGGTTTCTCATTGTCCCTAGATGGAGTCATCAGCAATCCAACAACATGCCCCGGTGGTACCATAAAAAGAAAAAAAAAAAGAAATATAATAATAATAACTCATACCAGCCATAGGGAGCATGCGGGTCAGTCCCGTCCTCGGGGTCATCCAGGCCGATGACGACCTCCTGCTCGGGAATGTCGAACCACTGGTTGGGCACCCTCTCGGAGCGGGCCTTGGCGGCGAGGCTCTCAAAGTCGGGAGCCGGGATGCGGGGCGGGGGGCGGGTGCGGTCGCTCTGCAGCATCATGTAGAGCAGCGTCTCGAGGTGCATGGCCTCGTGCTCGAACCCGACCCAGATGGCCCTCCCCACGTGGCGCGGAATCGCGTCGATGCCGGCCGCATAGAGGCTCTGGAGCCGGGCACGCACGCGGCCCTGGTAGGCTCGGATCTCATCGACGGGGGGCCACTCGTCGGGGATCTCCGAGTGGGCGTGGCAGAGCTCCGGGTTGTCGACGTCGGGGTCGATGCCGCGCTCAAAGATGCCGTAGTAGTAGGCAGGGTCAGTGGGCGGTTGCTTGGTCGTCTTTGTCAGCTGGATGTCGAGAAAGGTGGGGATGTGGCCCAGGTAGAAGATGCAGGCGTTGCGGAGCTTGATGGGTTTCTCCAGTATCTCCTCTGGCGGGAGCATGTCCCGGGTGACAACGTCCCAGGCCGCCCACAAGCCCTCCCAGTCCCGCATAGACGGGAGGGCCGTCCGCGCGTAGACCGACGGAGTCAGGCTGAAGGCCATTCTCGGCCTGGCAAGCATATGAAGACCTGCACAAGCGGGAATCAGGTCAGTCAGGAAACGGGATTCTCCAAAGAGTTCAGTCGAAGAGGGGTCTCCCGAGAGACATGATACTGTCTAAGGAGCCCCTTGGGGTTCGGGCGTCGACCCCGCAGCCCAGCAGGCGCCAATAAGGCTAGTGACGACACGCCACCGCGCTCGACTTACACGCGGGTGTCGGGTGTCGGGTATCGGATGATTGCTGTGGCCCCACGCTCTCTTACCCAGGGAACAACGTGGGGTAAGACTGCTGGGGGGGGGGGGGGGGGAGGGGGGGAACGTGATGGTGGCTATTGGTCAAGGGCTCATTCCGCAGGTAATACCCGCTTTTCATCTTTCTCTTCCTATCTCTTTTTCGTCTTCCGTTTCCTTTTTTTGTTTTCTTTTTCCCCTTTTTTCTCTTACCCCCTTTTGAGGTGGGAATCTCTTGTGGTCGTAATATAAGGAGACATAACCCCTTTTCCACTAATAGAAAAAAGAAAACAGAGAACTCACCGTATTCCTTGAGGTGCCTCCACTGGGCAATCTCGGTCATACCGGCCCGCCTCCAGAGCTCTTCGGCTTCGGCTGCCGAGTACTTCAGGCTCTGTTCGACCTGGATTCGGTCGTGGGGTCGAATCCTCTCTCCCATGACGATGGTCTCGCGCACGGGGGCGTAAAAGGCCTGGTGCCGGCCACCTTCGGCATCGTACACATACTGGCCAATGACCCGCCAGTCCTTCTCAACGAAGGCGTTCTCGCCCAGAATCCTGTTCGCGTGGCGGAGGCCGTTCAGAATGAATCTGGATCACGTCAGCGCCAGCTCACAGCCCACTCCGGGGGTCTACCGGCATGTTAAATGCCGCGGCCGGATTGGCATACTCATGGGTGATGCCCTCCTTGTCTGAACGTTGAGTGGGTGGTTAGAAAGCCAGTATAGTCTCCCATCGCGGGTCGTTTCAATCTTACCGTTGTACGCGTGGCTGGCTCGGCCGTCAGCGTCTCTCGAGATTTCTGATTGCTGCTGACAAAAGGGGGGGGGGCTGGGAGGAGGGTTAAGAAATACACTTACTATACTTTGGCCGGGTCGTCGCATGCGTCCAGGCCAATTAGCATGGTGTCATCAGGACCGAGGACGTCGGCGAAGGACTTGAGGAAGGCTCCAGCCTCGCGTCGATCAAAGTTGCCTGGAGGAAGAAGGGCGTGAAGCCAATGCAGATGCTTGCTTAGTCGAGGTCATGAGGAGGGGACAAGGCGAGTTGGGCAACTCACCAACGCTGGAGCCGAGGCTCAGAATACACTTCTGCCGCGTAGCAATGGTCGGGTCTTTGAGCCAGAGCCGGCCGTCATCGTAGGTGCCGAGCAAGCCGTGGGCACGGACGTGCTTGTAAGGGGGCAGCTGAGCAAGGGTGCGCTCCAACTCCTGCTGGGAGAGGTCCAATGCGTAGTAGTCGATGTCCTTGGCGGCGTCTTCGAGTGCCTGCAGCAGCAGGTTCACTTTCCGGAGATTGCTGGACCCCGAGATACAGAGTCAAATCGAGTCAGTCAGTCAGCCAACTATTCATCTACGTGACCCGGATTGAGCCCAGCGTTGGCATCATCCACTGACCCACTGCCGAGCTCGATGACCATGGCCCCCGACGGAATGTACTTGACGATGTCGGCGGCATATGACTTGAGCACGGCGATCTCGTCATTGGTCAAGTAGTACTCCTCCAGGTAAGTGATCTGGGGATGATGGTTGGGAACCCCCAAAGTTAGCGTGGGGTGACCAAGACGCCACGGGGAGAACCGCGCAAAAAAAAAAAAAAAGAAAAGAAAAGAAAAGAAGAAGAAAAAGAAGAAGAAAAAGAAGAAGAAAAAGAAGAAGAAAAAGAAGAAGAAGAAAAAGAAAGCTCACCTTCTCGAACAGCTGCAGGCCGTTTTCATCATAGAGCAGGAGGGTGGGGAGCTTCCTGGGGCCATCCCTCGCGCGGAACTGGGCGAGCACCTCGGCCTTGAGGTTGATCTCGACCACCGCGTGGCGGATGTCGATGATGTAGGGTCCGGTAGCCGCAGCCGTCCTGAGAGGCGGCACACCCTTCTTCTCCTTGATGGCCCCCAAACGGGGGGTAGCGCCTTGTGGCACCACAGTGGTCTCTTGGGCGATAGGCATGTTTGTTCTAATTGCTGTGTTTTTTGTCCAACACGGGGAACTCGAGCTTCTCGGCAGGGTCTTGAATGACAACAGCCGGGTACATATAAATGAGCAGCTGGCCGCTTATTCAGATTGCGGTTTGAGTGAGCAAGATATCGGGTAGCAAATTGCAAGAACGAAGATGAGACGGAAGCATGTAAGGTACCTAAGTTCGAGGTACCTACCCAAGGTAAGATTACTTCGAGGTCATCCATCTGCGCCTAGTGTAGAGGTGGCGTGTGTAGAGACGTGCATTCCGCTGTACCTCCACGCAAGTACTGTACGGAGTAGTACGCTTGCTTCCAGGTTTCCACTCCCGCCGCGCCTTTGTCCACCTGAGGTAGGTCGGTAGGTACCTTCGATTGGGTGTGCGTCCTTGGGCAGTGCCCGTCGTGGTGGATCCAATGATGTGTCGCGCAGTGTGGCTGGAGTTCTCGAATCCCAAAGGTACTAGTACTGTTAAAGTACAGTAACTTGCCGGGATGTCGAAATATTGTAACACGATTGCTTTGCCTACGAAACCCAGTGAGAGTTCCGTTCTTGACGTCGCGGGCGAGGCCGTCCTCCTCCCTTCCCCTCCTTCTCCTCATCTTGCTCCTCCTCCTCCTCCTCCTCGTCGAAGCTCCAAAGTCTATGGCGGCCATTGCTCCAAAAACAAGCATGCTACACCGCGTTAGCAGAGCGTCGAATGAGCCCTCCCGGGCTACGATGAAGTCTCGGCATTCCGGGCGGCCGCAAACCGGGTTTGGATCGATTCAGTACTGCTCGAGCTCCATTTCAGAACAGATCCAGAACCGGGTGCAGGAACATGCACACCCCAGAAAAACAGCTACATAGGCGGCTGAATTGTTTTGTCATGGAATGACCACGAGCGTTGCGGGGCCTGCTGCTGGAAGTGGGAGCTGGAGATGCAAGGAACAAATCACACGAGAGGATCGGATGCCGGGGGGTGGAAGCGGCCCCACGCGCGGCTTACCTGGGTACACTAGCTCGCACTCGATGTGGAGGGTGCGCGAGGGCGCCGACACTACTAGCAGACTGGGGAGTTACTAGTAGTGTCGTTTCCGTGGGAGGCCCAAGACAGCGCTGACGAACCTGGAAGGCCCGAGCAAGTGCCAGGTTTGGCAGGAAACATCGGCTCTCATAACAACCTCGTCATGTGCTCGCTTCATCGTCATAGCCCCAAAACCCCGCCATTTCCACTGGTACTGCGCCCTTCACAGGGATCCCAGGAGCACTATGAAAAAGCCCTGTGAGACGGGCCAATGTTCTCAAGAAGTAGACGCCCCCCATTTACCCCTCTCGACGTCGGTGAGAACCCCGCGTTGATCAAGATTGCCGGTCCCTTTTCCCAGAAGCTCTCAGCCCAGGAACCGGAGATGCGTCGACAACAAGGGGGGGTCGCCAAAGCTTCCGTTTTGGAACGGATTCCCGTCCTTTCACGTCCCGTATGGCTCGAAACAATCCTGACAAGAAATTACGAGCAACCCCGACTCAAAATCTGATACTTCTCTACTATCGAAGAGCGGCGCGCCGAAGCTGACGAAGAAAATTAGGACCGCTCAGACAAGCCGTCGGGCTTTCCGGAACGGGACTCCTTGCAGCCCGGAACAATGCCGTCATCGACGTCATCCCCACCGAGGGGAGGATCATCCACCCCCACGTCCGGAGTGCCGGGTCCCACACGCTCGGTGGTGGGGTTTGGGAAAGCTCCGTTGTCGAGAACACAATAATCCCGTGTGCTTCAGAAGTACATGCCCCGCATTTCAGTCCTGGAGAGCCTGAAAGAGCTCAAGAGGACGGCACTTGTGTCCCCGTACTTCCTATACAGGTGAACACTTCCGTCACTGCGTGTGCAAGCGAGCGCGGGCTACGACTTCTCTCCTTGGTACAGTACGTCGAGTATACCAGGTTTTGAGAAGAGGACAAAGCAAACAATCAGGTGGTACCCGGTTGGTTCTTCCATGTGCCCTGATGGTGGCAGGCCGACCGCGGTATAACCGAGAGTTCCATGTGACAGTGTGTTTCCTCATCCCTTAGCAAGATGTCAACGTTCAACCACGCAGAGCACGAAACGGGGATTGCTGGTTCATCCAGGACGCTGCTCAACTGATTAGCGTGTCCTCCGTACTACCGCTACAACTCGTGGGCAATTCCAAATTTCAATAAGAGTACGCCCAAAAACAAAACAAAACAAAAACAAAACAAAACAAAAAAAAAACCAAAAAAAAAAAAAAAACAGGGCCACCTCCGACCCGATTCCTATTAACCTAGTACCCCCTTTTTTTTTTTTCGCCTAGAACAAACCAAGAACGCCTGATGATGCTACATCGCTTGCCGCCAACTGCCTCAACATCAATAAACTGGATCCACCTTTCTCACTGTTTTTCCCTGACCCCCTCGAGTACGCTAGGGCCAACAGGCAACAGCAAAGGACTCCCCCCCCCCCCCTCTCCCCTCCCCTTCCTCAGATATAATTATCCACCATCTCCCAGATCTGCGACGTCATCTTTACCCCTTGCTCGGTGATGATGCCGTCGATGAGTTCCGGGTCTGTGTAGTCGACCTCGTCCTGCTCGGCAAGCATACCGGCGGCTTCCGGGCCGAGGTCGACCCCGATGTTGTCGAACTTGCTAATGTCTTTCTGGTTGACGCCGACGCGGTTCACCATGGGGTAGGCGATCGGAGTCTTGCGGCAGATCTTGTGGGTCTCGGCGGCGACGTAGAAGCGCTTGATGCCGCCCTTGACCGTCTTGGTCAGGTGGGCCAGCTGGGCGGTGCCCATGCCCGAGATGATGCCGCCGTTCTGCATCACGACCTCGGTGCCGACCAGGACCAGGTTGATCTGCTTCTGGTTGCCCAGCACGTAGGCGACCTTGTGGGGGGCGATGGTCTCGACCTCGAGTCCGGCCTCGCGGAGCTGCGCCACGGCCACGTCGCTGCGCTTGTTGTGCCCATCGACAACGTAGATGACCTTGAAGTGCTTGCTCGGGTCGGCCGCGGCGCGGAGGAGGATCTTGGTCACCGTGCGGCTGCCCCCCGCCGTGAGCACGACCTTCCCGTCCGACACGTACCGGCTGCCCCAGATGGCAATGCTGTCGCGGTCGGCCTTGGCGCGCTGGGCAAAGAGGTCCTTGTTGTCGAGCAGGTGCTGGCGCGTCTCTTCGAAGCTGAGCACGCGGTCGGTGCCGCTGCCGGACGCTGTTGCGGTGGGCCCTCTAAGCGACCGCAGCAGGTATTGCTCGAACAAGTCGGCGCCGGCGAGTAGCGGAAGGGGATTCGGCACCGAGGCAAGAAGCTTGGCCTTTTCTTTCTTAACGATCTCGACTAGTTCCATCGCAGTTGACGAGGACGTTACCCGGAGCAGCTCGATTAGGGACTCGATTGCGGCAACGCCCATCGTGAGGTCGCGGTCGGAATTGAGCAGCTCGCGGTAGGTGCGAACGATGCTGTGTCTTCGTGAGCCCGGCCCAGAAGGAGACATGCACAATAATGGACGAGTACGTACTCGAATGTTGCCCCATTCTCACGTTGCGGGGTGTTAGGGGTAGAGCTCGTTCGAACGGGAAGTTGCTGAGTCGCGGCCCCTGCGGCGGGTGCCGGTTGTGATATAGAGTCGGCTTCCATGACGGTTGCGAAAAAGATCGATGCTACGAAAGTAGGAAGCGGGCTGCGGAAGAGCATACAGCTGCTCGGGAAACTGGCGGTGCAGAACCTGGTGGACGTTTGTGACCGTCCAGTTTGAGGGAGGGGGGCAGCACGAGAAATTGAGTGAAATATCAGGGCTCGAAAGAAGAAACGCTTAAGTATGCAGCGGGGATTTGAATCGGGTTGTCGCTAGGTATGTAAATTCTCCAATCACCCGACAGAGCGTAGTATCATACCTATGCTGCTATGAGAGAAGCTGCAGTGCCTTGTTGGTGACTCAAAGCAATTGAGCCCCGGGGAGGTCATTTTGCCAGCGCACACCGCCCTCTGGCTTGTTGCGTGCCCCGCTATCCTGGGTTCAAGCCCGCCGGCTCGGGAGGGGCATGGCGGGGTCGCTCGGGCAGTGCAGCAATAGGCACCCGGTCGGATTCCCCACAGAAACCGGCACCTCCCCGGGCAAGTACACACCGAGCGGGCAAGTAGAAAGTTCCGCTCCTGCCAACTTCCAGTTGCTCAAAACGAATAAAGAAACAAAGAGACACACGCACAATACTAACCCCTCAGGTGAAACATGGACCCTTCGGCGACCATCGACCCGGCGACGGGTCGTCCGCTGCCGCCAGATGCCATCGTACGGATTCTCCGTAAGGCGGACCCCCTCCTCCTCCTCCCCCCCCCCCCCACAAAAACAACTTCCGCCGAAACACACCTCCGACGAAGAGCGAGCTCACACCCGGCAACAGACATAACTCCCAAAGTCCACGTCTACTCCATTCCTCGTGATGCCGTAGCCACAGCCGCAGGCTACGCCGCAGCATCCTGGACCGCTGACCCGCGCAACCCCATCTTCACCGCCCGCCTGCGCGTGCTCGAAACCTCATTTACGACTTCCTGCTCCTCCTCCTCACCAGAAACCAAAGGAGGAGGAGAAGAAGAAGAAGAACAAGAAGGAGAGCTGCAGATCAAGGTCGACATCCTCCTGGAGGACCCCTCGACGGGCTCCCTCTTCGCCGCCGCGCCCTACACGACGCCCGCCGCCGTCGAGCCCACGACCGATAGCTCCCGCTTCTTCGCCGTGCGCGTGCAGGACCCGAGCGGGAAGCAGAAGGCCACGCTCGGGGTCGGCTTCGAGGAGCGCAGCGAGGCGTTCGACTTTGGCGTCGCCCTGCAGGAGGCGACCAGGGCGCTGGGCCGGTCCCAGCCCGGCTCCTCGTCCGGCTGCGGGCGGCAAGGCGCTGCCGGGGGGAAGAGCGGGAGCGGCGGCGGCGGGGCCAAGGCGGGCGCGGGCGCGGCGGAGGAGAAGAGGGACCTGAGCCTGAAAGAAGGGGAGACCATCACGGTCAACCTGGCCGGGACGAGGTTCGCCGGGCGGCGGGCCGCCAGGTCCGAGTCCCAGGGGGGGAAGAAGAAGGAGGAGGAAGGGGAAGAGCCCCAGAGCCTGTCGGCGTTTGCGCTGCCGCCCCCGCCCCCGCCGAGTGCGCGGGAAGTGCGGGCGCAGAAGAGGCTGAGTGCGCAGCAGCTTGGGTTTGATGACGGGCAGTTTGGGGAATTTGCGTGATACCCTAAGAGCACCGCGTTTCCCTGCAAAATGGCATTCCCATTACTTCGATCACCGGAGCTATGGGCGCGGGCGTGCGTTGAGAGGGCTGCAGCTGTTTCTCCGCGGACGAGACGAAGTCTTTTCCACATCCCCTGATCAGCGATGGCCGGTTGGGATGCCCCCGTTCGGCTCCGTAACCCAGGGGTGGGCCGCACCCGGCGGGTTTCCGGGCTCGACCTCGTCGAAGAAGCGGGCCTTTCCTCGGCCCCGGGATCTCCGTCGACTCAATGCCTCGTTTCAAAACTCAACGAGAACAATAACAAAGCCAGGAAGCTATAGAAGATTCTCGGGGCTTACTAGATCTAATACATCCACCTGCTGACCAAGGGTTGTTCCTCAAGCTTACATCAATTGCGCACCCATCGTACAGCCCCGTCTTAGGCCCCTTATCAATCCGCGTTACGACGAAGCAGCTGATTGCCTGAGCTTAAACTAGTGCCGCTCGCCCGAGATGTGTTACTAGTGGAGCAGCAGTCTTGGAATCAGTCTTTTGAAATATTTATAAGCCGTCACACCGTGCACCATACATACCTGCCATGACCAACTCTGACTCGGCGACACGGGTATCAGTAGACCTAGAATATCAGAATATTGCATGCATTAACGGACGACAGCACTGAAAGTAGCGTTCATGAGTATTGGAACTACTGCCTCGGCTTGCCTTTGTGAAAGGTTGGAACAGACCGTCGTCCAAACAGAAGCATGCCATTTATCTTGCAACACGAAAAGTGGTTGTCCTACCTCACCTGAACAAGACAGGTGAGCCGCTTTCTCTCGAGGTTGACCACATAGCATGGTAGTCCCCGAATGCCAGTCAGCATATACCATGTTGCATTCCCACGACGTCCTCCGCCAACTGAGACCCAACCGTGTGACGCACCCCCTTTTTCAAGCCAAGCAATGGAATGTCCTGTTCCGCTTGTGTCTTAGCCACCGGGCGACGACGACGACGACGACGACGACGACCATGTGCTGTCTCTCCGCGATCTAGACGACACTGCAGTCAGAACCGGCAAGCTCATGCGCTTATCACTCGCCGTGCGGCGGCAGCGGGTGACAAAGCGACGTCCTGCGCAGCGTGTCCTTCCATCGCCGCGCGGGCCGTTCCTCGGCGTCCTCCCCATCAGAGTGCCAACCACGGGAGCCGCCGGGCACTCTCTTCCCATGAGAAATCCGCTCGCAAAAGCCATCTTCCTGCTCTCCAAAAACGACCCCGACAGGTCCGTCTTCGTCCCAAGACCCGCTTGTCCTTGCGTGCCCATCATCGACCAGCGACGCACCGGCCCCCTCTGGACCTGATGTACACGCCTCGCCCTCTTCCTCGGCCCTCTTCCCGCCAGCATTCTCCTCGTTCGAGGCCAGAATGTCCTCTCCGACTCTATATTGCTCCCCCAACCCCGCCGCAGAATCCCCCTTCTCCCCTTTCCCCCTCCTCGTCGCCATCGTTGACGTCGCACCCGCCGCAGCGCAGCACGCGCGCGACCAGATGCCCTCGTCAAGGGTTAGCCTGCTTGCGGGCGTAAAGCATGGTGACAGCGGGCTCAGCACCGAGACTGATCCCACGGAGGCGGAGGCGGGAACAGGACCGTGGGAGGAGTAGTCGGTCACGGAGGAGCGATCCGTGGTAGCGATGGCCGGGTTGGAGACATCCTGTCGCTCTCGCTGCTGCTGCTCCTGCTGCTCCTGCTGCTGCTGCTGCTGTTGTTGTCCTCGTCGCTGGTGAGGGCACTGGCGGTGGTGGAGCTGTTGTTCCTGGAACGGGCCGCCGACACGGCAGACTTCGCCGAAATGATCAAAGCCGAGCCCGCCAGGGGTGGGCAGTTGTAAAGGGACAAGCGGGCGGTAAGCTGGGTAGGGTAGGAGTGGTCGTTGTTGGTACCGGTGCTGGTAGGCCAGCACCCAGCGGGCGCGATTTTGGAGCTCGACGTGGATCTCACTTAGGCGGAGGAGGATGAGCTGCTCCTGTTGGGTGCTCTCGGCGATTTTGGCGCGGAGATGGGAGGCTTCCTTCTTGCACTTCCTCGTCTCGGAGGCGGGGGAAGCGGCTGTGGCGGCCGCGGCGAGCCGAGCTTCGACAGCGGCATAGCTGTGGAAGAGACGGGCTGCGCGGTTACCCTGCTTTTGCAGGTCGTAGAGAAGGTAGGAGCGTTCCCGGTGTAGTTCATCCAAGGATCGGGAATCCAAAGCTTGGGGGGGTAGCAGGAAGTTGTTGTTTGGCGAGCAAGTGGGTTGACGGATTGAACTCGTCGTTGGCGGCATTACGGTACCTGGACGAGGACACCATCTATGGCTGGGTTACCTTGTCGATGCTGCTACCGGCGGCCGCGGCAGCGGCGTGGGATATGTCTTGGGGGACACGAGCCTGCTTGTTTCGTCGAGCAGGTGCATAACTTTTACATAGGTGAGAGACGCGACTCGAACGGATGAGCAAAAAAAAGTACCGCTCGGACTTCCATGGCCGGAGTGGTGAGCCACGCTCTCAATCCAGGTCTTTAAGAGCTGCGGCAGCCCTCGAGGTCGCAACCCCAACGTTTAGTTATTGGACAAAGGGGCCAGCAGAGCAAATGGGCGTTGGCAACCCGGCCTGCCACTTGTTTGCCATCAAGAACCGACCGTCATTCGCTGTGATGAGAGACGCCCCCACCATTTACACGGCTTGCTCGCGAAGCAGGGTGTGGCGCTCGAGGCGCCGTAAAAGAGGGGGCAGGGGGGAGGAGGGGGAAGACATTCCAGTCGACTCCCTTTCGCCGTAGCCTCGGTCTGGAACGCAATCTTCGGACAGCTCATGCTCAGAGATTGAAGCCGTTGTGCCCGGGGGGGTCGCAGAACCGCCAAAGCCCTGCCTCCTCGGCAGCCTTTCGGACGGAGCTGATCTCTTCTTTCGTCACAGCGCGATTGATTTCGGCATAGCGTCTCTCGGTCGCATCGTCGCTCTTGTCGGCGGCGGATTGCTTGGCTCTGGCTTTTGGTCGGCCGACGTAGGCGTCGGGGTGGTACTGCTCCATGATGTTGACGAAGCAATCCTTGGAGACTTCGGTCGCGAGGAACTTCATAATCTCGGCGCCCTCGGCTTCGAAGCCCGGCATGACAAGGTGACGCACAAGGAGGCCTTTCTTGGCGATGCCGTCGGGGGTGAAGCAGAGATCGCCGACCTGGGCGTGCATGGCTTTGATGCTCTCCCTCGCCGTGGCCGCGTAGTCGTCCGCCTTGAGGAGGCGCTTGGAGCTGGCAGGTGACCACAGCTTGAAGTCGGGGAGATAGATGTCGACGAGTCCGTCCAGCAGCTCGAGCGAGGCCAACGAGTCGTAGGCCGAGGTATTGTAGATGATGGGCAAGGTCAGCCCGTTGTCACGCGCGTGGAGGATGCTCAAAGCAACCTGGGGAACGACACTGCCGTAGATGTTCAGCCAAAGCTAGCGACGCGGGGTGGGCGTTGGGGAGGATTTGGCCGCCACTTACTGCTCCGGCGTGATGAGGTTGATATTGTGCACCTTGCCGACCTCCTGCAGCTTGATGAACCTGTAACTCACCAGTTAGTTTCCCCTTTTTGAGCTTATAAGCAAGCCACCGCGCGGGGGAGGAGACAAATAATAAATAATGAAATAAATTTAAACAGAACAAAATAAAATACTTGCCAATCTCCCAGTTCCTCGGGCGTCAAGTCCTGGCCGTTCCTCTGGTGGGAAATGTCGTGATTCTGGCAAAAGACACAGCGCAGGTTGCACATGCTGAAGAAAACGGAGCCGCTTCCGTTGTGTCCCTGGACGCAGGGCTCCTCGCCAAAGTGCGGCGCGATGACGTTGACCTTGACCTTGTCGCCGATGAGGCACATGCCCGTCGTCTCGTACCGGTTGACGCCGCAGAGGCGCGGGCACAGGTTGCAGTTGCGGAGGTGGGCGTACGCCTTGGACCGCTTCTTGGCCGCCTCGGTCGAGCTCAGTCCCATGTAGCGCGGTGTGTAGTCGTCGAGGAGGAAAGGCGGCGCTAGGTGCAGGGAACGTCTGAAGGCCGCCTCTCCCTCCGCCCGTAGCCGCTTGATATGACTAGAAACACGGCGCGGCGGTCCGCCGAAAAAGCGAGTTATTGCCCGCATGTCTTCTCCTATTCCTCGATCTCGGTCTGCAGCTCAGTTTCGATCCCGATTTCAAGCTGACCGCAGAACAAGCTCCAATCCCAAGCTTCAACTTGAGCTCGAAATCTAGGTCCTAGAATATCTCAGTGACGATTAATTTACATTGTGAACCGAATATTAACAACCGGGAATTATTCCTGGTTGGAGATAGATGCCCAACCGCCTTGTTTCGCCGTAATGCGATCTGCGAGTTGTTATGGATGAACCTTTGTCGGTTTCGGCACCTCGGGAGTATGGTGTACGGTTGTAAGTTGCGCCTGGCAGCATTTTGATCAGTACCTTCTGAGCGGGTTTCCGTACTCTGTATCCGTACGGATTAATGGGGCACCTGCGTTCCAAATTGCCACTTACTTGGTACGGAGTACCTTATCGCGTTAGCGCCACTTTCTGTGTGGAACCAGTTACCGCGTGTGTACTTCGTACAGTACATACGAGATACGGATACAGAGCAACCTCTACTACAGCCTTCCTTTGCTTTTTACTTGGAACGCTGCCGTCTCTCAAAGTCTTGGCTGTGGATGTTCTAGTCTCGCCTCTATGCTTCTCAATGTAGGCGGCAGTAACATAGCCATTCTCTGCCCAGTCTCCAGTTGTGGGTAATCCGTACTGTGTAATCGGTGAAGGTAAAGGCCAGCAAACGTACTCCGTATTCGTGACTGCCTCCGTATCGGTGTAACAGTGATTATTCTACCGGGCTTGAAAACTGCTGTGAAGCACAACAGGAAAACGTTTCGATCGGCCACAAAGAGACCTGGGCCAAGGTGACAGCTGTCTTATCAGACGTTGCCCCGCCGTCTCCAACAGGCCCAGTGTCCCGACGCCCTTCACCGTTCTAGTCCGCATCGACCACTAACCTCCAAAACGCCCAAGGCGCAATTCAAGCCTTTCCCACTCTGCCGGCCATTCCGTTCTATTCCCCGTTGTATCCCCAGCAAGTCTAGAGTCTCCTCCACGGCTACTTCTTCTTCGCGGCCGTTGTCGTCTCTTGTCTATTGATTACCGGCTACAATCAGCACTTTCCCCTCCTCGGCCGTCCCCAGAAGTCTGGAAAAACCAGACAGAGTAAGGAGCGGGGAACGGGGGAGAAAAAGAAAAAGAAAGACACTCACTCAATCTTGCCCACCCCCTTCAACCGCAGGTACACATCCGTTCCCCAGCCGTGCAGGCTCTGCACCGCGATGCCCCCGCCAAAGTACTCGGCGTACGCCCTGCTCAGCGGCAGGCCGTACCCCAGCCCGGCGATGGAGCTCCTCCCGTTGCTCGCCGCCGAGATGACGCTCAGCGCGTCGCTGGTACCGTAGCTGTTACCCCAAGAGGCCGAGGACGACGGCGGGGACCTCCCTCCCGGCATGTAGTCGTCGTCCGACTCGTTAAAGGTGGTGAAGGAGTAGTTCCAGATGTGCGGCAGCACGTCCGTGCTGATGCCGCCGCCGCGGTCGCGGATGCGGATGGTGACCCCGGGGGCGTTGTCGTCGAGCGGGGCGATGGCGTCGCGGGCGAAAGCGCCACGGGACTCGTGTGGCGGGCCGAGGCGGACCTGGACCTGCTGCTGCGACGGCGGCCTGACGTCGGGCGGCTCGGGAGCGATGGTGATGACGACCGGCTCGCCGCTCTTGCCGTTCTCGACCGTCGCGCGGAAGGCGTTCTTGAGCAGCTCCGTGATGATGTACTCGAGGTGCATGGGCACGAAGGCGAAGGTCGTGTCGGGTTCGCCGTCGACCACCCACCGCGGCCGGACGCCGTAGTTGAGCTCGCAGATGTCGGCGACGAAACCGCCGCACGCGTCGACGGTCGAAGCCGGGCGCAACGCCGTGTCGATCACGCCGATGTAGCTCGGGTGTTCGGGGCACGGGGTGGGGCTCGCGGACGGGTCGAAGTGCGGCGTGCTGCTGAAGTGCAGGGCAATGTGCTGCTCGGCAACCAGGCGCGTGCCGATGCGGGCGCGCAAGTGCTCGTCCAGGAAGCGCGTCACCTCGGCCGGCGAGATGTATTTGCGGCACTCGAGAAACCCTCGGGCTAGGATGGGGATCGTGTCGGTGTGCGTCTGCACCAGCTCGGCCAGCACCTCGGTGAAGCGTATCTCATCTTCCAGGTTGCTGATGGTGCGACCCTGCCAGGGCAGCAGGGTGGAGAGCGAGTGCTGGTAGTTGTTGTAGATCTTGCTAATGTTGGGGTTGGAAACGACAATGTACGGGAGGTTACGCAGTGCTTGGATGCGATGCGCAAGCCGTATCGGCAGCAGCGAAAGCGTGAAGCGGGCAGAGGCCAGAAGGGCCTCGGCCGACAACGGAGGCCGGCCGTGTCTAGAGTCGGAGGAGCGGTCAGCTAAACAGACAGGCACGGACAGACATTGCATGAGGAGACCTTACTTGACGAGATCCGCAAGGCTTAACGGGTGTAAAGGCTGCTTGGCCAGGAGGGGGACGACATCGTGATCGTGTCGGCGCCGTTCTCGATCTCCATGATGGCGCCTCGGTGAGTGCTGGTGTGCAGACGTTGACGACGCCCTCGCGCGGCAATTGAATCCTGAGATGGCCCTGGGGGGAGACCACGGCGGCCTGACAATGGCACGTCTCATGTCGACATGTTTGCGCAGACTCGGCTAGCGTAGTGGCCTCCAAGACGGAGATGGTTCTTGTGCTCTTCGGTGTAAATGACAGCCCCTCGTGTGACTCTTTCCAGGTTTAAACGAAAGAGGTCAAAGCAGTCTCTGGGCCCCACGCAAGCAAACCCAGCCCCTATGACGACAGGGCCTAACCGCATCGGGTGGCCCCAAACTGTACAGTATGTATGTATGTATGTACATACAGTACATACATACCGCCCCTCCCATACAGCCCGATTACTGGCCGACCAAAGACGATCCGGCAGTATTGAAACGCCGAGCCCAAGAGAACAAGAAGATGCAAAAGAATTTGTGACACGGTTATGTGGTAGAGAGCTAGCACTAGGAAACCAAATTCATGACAAGACGTGCTGGCTGTGAACGACACAACCAAGAAGGTAAAAAAGCTGACAATGCAAATTGGTGTCTCTAGTGTAAGGTATGTTCAAGTGGAAGGGTTATTGTCCAATCAATGCAGTGCTCCCGAGGCTGACTGAACAAAGAACAAAGCACATCCCCGCCCGCGATCATGCCCCGCATTGGTCTGCCCGAGTTGTTGCCCCTGATCAGCCCGTCGCGCCCTATTGAGTTCGGACCACCTGGTCCTTCTCGACGGCCTCGACGTGTTCATGATTTTCAAGAGTGTGAATGGTGTCTTCGGGGAAAATAACTCTGATGGCCTCGCGTCAGTAGTCCCGAAATCTGTGCGCAGTGGTTCGTGGTTGCCTTACTGGAAACCCTTGATCAGGTTGTACTCGTGGCCGATCTGGCCGCCTTGGTCGCGGGCATGTTGCTTGGCCCTGCACGGCGTCAGTCATCTGTAGATCGGACACGGCACAGCTGTAACTTACGCTTCCACCTGCTCGGGGGTCGCGTCCTTCTTGCAAGTCACCTGCGCTCCCGAGTTAGTGCTGCCCGGCAACAGGGCAGACCAGGCGTCCGAAAAGGACTTACAATGTAGGAGGCGGGCATGGCTGCTGTTGGATTTTGTTTTTGATGTGTGGTTGGGTTGGATTGTAGTGTCGTCGAGTGCGGTTTTGCTTTGGAAGACTTGGAGAATCCACAGGACCTCACGGTTTGGGCGTTGGGCCTACTTATAAGTTGAAGACGAACACATCCGGCAGCTGCTCGTTTGGGCTGGAGTTGGAGGCCCAGTTGGCGTGACGCGGCTTGCGAAGGCCACAAAAGAGGGGCATACGTCATGCGACCGACGCTCAGCTTCCATGGCAATGTTGCAGCCATCAGAACTCAAAACGTTTCGGTCCACCACGCTTACCAGTGGCGGAGTTTTAGTGATAAGTGGTGTGCCCGCACATCACAACCAGGGCAGTGCGTTTGCTTAGAGACGCATGGTCTCTCTCTGGCCTTATAGTTATGCCGAATCACCCCTTGCTAAGTATCAGGGTTTTCAGGTTTTCAGGTCGGGCGAGAATGAACATGTCCAGAGTAGGGACCGTAGAAATGGTCTGATACGCTCTACGGATTACATAGTACTCCTCCTTCCCTTTCTGTCCCACCCCGCTATGCCCACCTTGCTACATAGTTACGCAGTTCTAGTGTATGCGCAAAAGCCCCACTATTGCACGTATCGATAACCCGTATCGCTTATCGCCCGCCATCTTGTCGCCCAAAAATTTCTGGAGCTTTGCAGAGAGGCCTGGTTGCAGCGACCATTCGAGGCACACCAGAAAGGGGCCTTCAACAATGGAAGCGCAAACGCACAAGCCGCATCGGGCTTCCAAGAAGTCCAAGGAGAAGAAGGCAAAACACCAAGCGGGTTAGTACGACGCAATTCATCCCATTGTAATAATGCTGTGTAGGCTCACGCGACCCAGGTCAAAACCCCAAGGCGTTTGCCGTCTCCAACCCCGGCAAGCTCGCGAGACAAGCCGCTCGCTCCCACGATGTATGCCCGTTGCCTCGAATGAATACGCTTATATATTGCGACCGTCCTTAACTGACTCTCCGTCCCCCAGATTAAAGAGAAGCGGCTTCACGTCCCCCTCGTCGACCGCCTTCCCGATGAACCGCCCCCGCGACTCGTCGCCATCGTCGGCCCTCCGGGCGTAGGCAAGACGACCTTACTGTACTTGATTTCCCCAACTGAATTGGATTGAGAGGGTTGCGTCACTAATCAGTCGCCGAACAGTAAATCTCTGATCCGCCGATATGCGAAAGAAACCATCTCGGAACCCGTGGGGCCTATCACGGTCGTCACCTCCAAGAAGCAACGGTTGACCTTCATCGAGTGTCCGAATGAGCTAGAGGCGATGGTTGACATTGCCAAGGTTGCCGACATTGTGTTGTTGATGATTGATGGAAATTACGGCTTCGAGATGGAGACGATGGAATTCCTCAACATTCTTGCCGCCACTGGCATGCCGGGCAACGTCCTCGGTATCCTCACTCACCTCGACCTCTTCAGGAAACCGCAGGCGCTCAAAGACGCCAAGAAGAGGTTAAAACATAGGTTGTGGACCGAGCTCTATCAGGGCGCCCATCTCTTTTATCTCTCTGGCGTCTTGAACGGTCGCTACCCGGACCGCGAGATTCACAACCTGTCCCGCTTCCTCTCAGTCATGAAGAACCCGCGCCCGCTCGTGTGGAGAAATTCACACCCCTACACCGTCATCGACAATTACCGAGACATCACCCACCCGACCAAGATCGAGGAGGACGAGAATTGTGACCGGACCATTGAATTGTCAGGCTACTTGCGCGGCACCAATTTCGCCGCCAATGGCCAGAGGGTGCACATTGCTGGCCTGGGGGATTTCACAATATCCAGCATGGAGGTACTACCTGACCCGTGTCCGACGCCCGCCATGGAGCAGGCTCTGGCGAAAGCTACCGGCAAAACGGGCAGGAGGCGCCTGGATGAAAAAGACAAGAAGTTATGGGCGCCTATGGCTGACCGGAGTGGCATGAAAATCACCGGTGACCACATTGTCATCACCCGGGAAAAGGGGTTCACCTTTGACAAGGATGCCGAGGGCGTCGAGCGGGGTGAGGGCGAGCAGCTCATCGTCGATCTTCAAGCTGAGCGGAAGCTTCTTGGCCAGACCGACAAGGGAGTCAAGCTTTTTGCGACTGGGGAGCAGATTACTGAAGTGCCTGAAGAGGCTGACTCTGGGAGGAAGACCCAACGAAAGGCTCGCTTCGTCGAGCGGGACGACTCTGATGACGAAGGGGATGTGCCAGAAGACGAAGGATTTGTCAGCGGAGACGAGGAGGAAGAGGAAAAGGAGGAGGAAGGGTCCGACGCCGAAGCCGAGTTCGACGAGAACAAGCTCGGGAAGCTCTTTCGAAAACAGGCAGATAAGGAGGAAGGGGGTGATATCGCCTTTGCTGACAGCGACTCAGACCTCGGTTCCTTGTCAGGAGAGGAGGATCTGGAGGACCTAGACCACGACCTTGACGAGGACCAGGAGGACGAAGAGTTTGACTCGGATGAGGAAGGTGCAGCGGTCAAGTGGAAAGACAACATGGTGGAGCGGGCGAAGATGCTCCATGGGAAGAGGCGGCCGTACCGAGCAGTGGACCTCGCCAGGTTCATGTACGATACGACGTTGACGCCCAAGGAGGCCATCAAGAAGTGGAGAGGCGAGGAGGACGAGGAGGCGGAGGAGGACATTGAACAGGATGAGGATGACTTCTTTCGCAAGACCGGAAACGACGAAAAGGAGGAGCAGGCAGAAGACCGGACGATACCCCACTTCGATTACGAAGACCTAGCCGCCAAGTGGTCGAGCCAAGACGCCGTTGAAGCTCTGAGGACTAGGTTCACCACCGCTAATCTGCTTGATGAAGAGGGCGGAGACGGCGGTTCTGGTGACGATGAAGAGGAAGGCTTCGGGGACGACAATGACGAGGGTGACGGCGCTTTTGAAGATCTAGAAACCGGGGAGACACACGGTCCTGAGAAAGAGGAAGAGAAGAAGGACGAGGAGCCCGAAATGAGCCTTGAGGCAGAGCGAGAGAAAAATGCGCGCCGAAAAGAGGAGCTTAAGCTTCGGTTCGAAGAAGAGGATCGCGAGGGCTTCAAGAACGACAGGGCGATAGCGAGAAGGGAAGCCGGAGACCAGGAGTTTGGCGAGGACGAGTGGTACGAAGCGCAGAAGGCCATGCTGCAAAAGCAACAAGACATCAACAAGGCTGAGTTTGAGGAGCTTGACGAGACTCAACGGACCGCGGTCGAAGGCTACCGGGCTGGCAAGTACGCCAAGATGGTTATCGGCGGCGTCCCTGCCGAGTTCGTCAAGCACTTCCAGGCGCGGATGCCTATTATTGTGGGCGGCCTGTCGCCTACAGAGGATCGGTTTGGGTTTGTCCAGGTGAGAATCAAGAGGCATCGGTGGCACAAGAAGATTCGTATGTTTTTCCATAACCCCAAGTCTCACTAAACCTGGAGACGCTGACTCCTATCACAGTCAAGACGGGCGACCCCTTGATCTTCTCGCTTGGCTGGCGGAGGTTCCAAACCCTCCCCATCTACTCCATTTCGGATTCCCGAACACGGAATAGGATGCTCAAGTACACCCCGGAGCACATGCACTGTTTCGGCACCTTTTATGGGCCCCTGATCGCCCCCAACACGGGGTTTGCCTGCTTTCAGTCCTTCTCATCGTCTAACCCGGGCTTCCGGATTGCGGCAACGGGCACGGTATTGAGTGTTGACGAGTCAACAGAGATCGTTAAGAAACTCAAGCTTGTATGTCCTCGGCCCTGAGCTGAGCTGAGATGAGAAGAAGACAGACACTGACCCCTTTGCAGACCGGTACACCGTACAAGATTTTCAAGAACACGGCTTTCATCAAGGACATGTTCAATTCTGCCCTTGAGATTGCCAAGTTCGAAGGCGCCGCCATCAAAACCGTGTCCGGCATTCGCGGTCAGATCAAGCGCGCCCTGGCCAAGCCCGACGGCCACTTCCGCGCCACCTTCGAAGACAAGATCCTGCTGAGCGACATCGTCTTCCTCCGGGCCTGGTACCCCATCAAGCCGCACCGCTTCTACAACCCGGCCACCAACCTCATCGGCTGGCAGAGCATGCGTTTGACGGGCCAGATCCGCCGCGACGAGAACATCGAGACCCCGGTCCAGAAGAACAGCCAGTATCGCAAGATCGAGCGGCCGGAGCGCCACTTCAACCCGCTGCGCGTGCCCAAGGCGCTCGCCGCCAGCCTTCCCTTCAAGTCGCAGATTGTGCAGACCAAGGCGCAGAAGAAGGAGACGTACATGCAGAAGCGCGCCGTGGTCGTGCGCGGCGAAGAGCGCAAGGCTCGCGACCTCATGCAGAAGCTCACGACCATCCGCAAGGAGCAGGTCGCCAAGCGCAGGGCGAAGAAGGAGGAGAAGCGGGAGGAGTATCGGAAGAAGATTGCGGAAATCGAGGAGCGGCTGGAGAGGAAGGAGAAGCGGGAGAAGCAGGCCTATTGGGAGAGGGAGGGCCGGAAGAGGAAGTCTGGGGATGTTGGGGGCGGCGGGGGCAAGAGGAGGAAGTGAAGCGGGCAGATAGATGTGGCTGGGTTGGTGAGGATAGCGGCTGCTCTTTTTTTCTGGCGTAACCATTGTAAAGAAAATTTGTGAAGGTACCTTTGGCCTTGTCCACCGCCCTTCGTCTGTGTAGGTACTACCCAGTGGTCGATATTGTGAAGGTTCTCAAATGAAACAAGAGGCATGCAGTATAACTAATTCATACACGACGAGGTGCTGATTCCACGGACTACCTCAAGTCACAAGTCCTTTGTAACAACTTGCACCTGAGGTCAAGAAGAAGCCGGGCTCGTGTCCTTTCTCTTTTATTCGTCGCATTCAATCAGAAAGACGCAGATTCGATAAACACCAATGGGAAAAAAAAAAAAAAAACCACTAGTCGCTGATGAGGCACTTATGATACTACCTAGGTAGTCACAATAATGAATTAATATCTCTAGACCAAGTAGACAAGACAAGAGACGTAATCGAGAGGCAAGACCAGAATGAATGATCCAAACCAATGCTACTCAGTGACCCAATCCAACCCCCCCCGAAAGCCAAAAGGAAGGACACCAGAACAAGAGACGAATGAACCTTTTCTATCCATATCACACACCCCGCAGCCCTCCATTGTATTATTAGTGGCAGCCAAGCACATCACATATTCGCCAGCTCATTGTCGATCTGCCGATCCATGAACGTCCTCCTTTCGCCTGTCAACTCCGTCTGGAGCCGCTGCTCGACCAGCGCCCGCACTTGCTTCTTAGTAACCGTGTCGAGATCTACTTCCCTCAGAACCGATTGGATCGCCTCAATGATTGCCGCGTCATCCACGACACCACCGGCGGAACCCATGCCGCCACCGCCAAAGGAACCCGTGCTCAGATCCGGGTGGAGGCCGAGCCTACTGGGGCTGGCCGAGGCCATGGACAGACGACTGTTTGTAGCGCCGCCGGGGAAGTCGGCATAGGGTGTGTGCGAGCGACCGATGCCGCCGCCCATGGTACCCATCGACATCATGCTCTGGCGGTGAGCAGGGTTGGGGTTGTCCGTGTAGGGAGTGGTGCCGAGGAGAGTGCTGGTACGCGTCATGGCGCCGGGGGTGAAGGGGGTACCTGGTGTGGGGGGCATGTAGGCGCCCGCACCAGGGCGACCGGGGAGATTCAAGACGGAGGGCTGGCGGACGGATGAGTAGACAGACTTCATATCATCCATCTCATAGTTCTCCTCGTACATGCCCATGGCGCCGTCCATGCCGTACTTCTCCGAGTGACCGCCGCGACGGCCGGGGAGGTTGTTGGCCAGGGCGTAATCATCCCAGCGCTGGAGGGGTATAGAGCGGGGGTCGAACCCTTCGTCATCGACGGCCACGACTTGTTTCTTGCCCGACTCGCCGATGACAATGCGAGTGTTGCCCCAAGTGAAGTTGTCCTGATTCCAGAACGAGTAGATGGGCAAGATGAAGAAGTAGACCGGGAAGGCGAGAATGTAGATAATCATCCAGCCGATGTGTTGCCACTGGCGCTTGAGGATGAAGATCAACGCCTGAAGACCGTACACAGCGGCCAACATGACGATGGAGATGAGAGGGAACGGGCCGGTGCGCGTGATAACCGTGTAAAGCAGCCAGCCAAGGTAGACGCAGGTTGCCGGGAGCATGACGGTGCCGATGAGATCGACGAACACGATGAAGCGCATCGAGAAGAAGCAGAAACCGCACATCTCGGGAAGGAACATCAACTCGACCAAATTGTGGATAGTCGAATTGATCCAGCGACGACGCTGAGATAGCAAGACACTCCACTTCTCGGGCGCCGCCGTTTGGCAGTAGGCATCCGGGATGAACTTGTACGACATGTAGGGGAAGTACTTGGTCATCAAGGTGGTCAAGTAGCGATCCTCGCCGAGCGACAACAGATTCTTCTTGTGGAGCGTGTCCACATTGCAATCGCTATACTCGCGGATGATGTCGTCCGAGATGATCAGGGGCTTGCCCTTGTCAGCGGTTCGGAGCCGGTACATGCAGAAACTGAGCACCAGGTCAGTCAGAGAAACCTTATGGAGTCGGGGGTGCAGGGGATGAAAAAAAAAAAAAAAAGGGCATACCATCCTGGCAAACAGGTGACGCTGCCAAACAGGGACTCGAAGGCCTTTGCGAGGTGATGCGAGATGTAGTACTCGTAGACCTGGATCATAGTCCACCACGAGCGCTCCTCGTTTTGCAAGCTTGTCTCGCCACAGATGCCCGCAATCTTGGCGTCGGCGGCGCAGGCGGCTACCAGGCGGTTGAGCGAGTCCTCACGAACGCAAGTATCGGCATCAACCATCAGAAGGTACTCGTACAGCTCAGGGTCCACACCAATAATGTTGTTGATATGGTGGAACATCTCCAGCTCGAGGGGGTTCATGGGTGCCCGGTGGTGGACACGGTTGAGGAAGCTCAAGAGAAGGATTTGTGAATCACGCTTGCCGCGATTGCCGGGCTTGGTCTTCTCCCGCTCCGACTCCTTGCCCACCTTGACGACCACGAGGTACGGGACGACGTTGCCTTCGTACTCGTAGAGGCCAGAGTAGACCTTGCCGTAGTTGAGCTGCTCGCTGCCCATGCCGACCGACTTGAACGGCAAGGCGGGCGGGTCGACCTTGGGGTCGACGCCGAGGATATCCAGGACAATCTTGGGGGTGGGACGGTCGTTTCCGCCGCCGACGACGATACCATCGCAAATGACACAGATCAACTTGCGCTTGTTGTCGTACTGCAGAGCAGTGAGCGAATCTAGCGCCTTCCGCAGCGAGTCTTCGCCTTCGGTGTACGCAGGCACCTGGCAAATAACAAACTTGTCCTGGGGTGCCGGGCGTCTCTTGGAGCCAAACTGGAGGGCGGAGACGAACTTGATAAGAATCACGGCACAGAGGACGGCGGTGAAGGCGATGAGGATCCACCTGTTGAACTGGCACCTGGCCGACTGGCGGTAGTCCGTAATGCCAATGTAGAATCGGTTGTTAAGGCAGTTGAACGTGTTCTTGATCTTGACGGCCTCGGTGGCGTTCGCGTTGTCCAGGATCTCGCGGAAGGTGTCGGTCAGATCCTGGCCCGGGTTTTCTTTGACAGCGCTGACGATCTTGTCGTGGAGGAAAGCCGTGCGAGCATTGTTTCTCATGACCTCCTGAGTCTTCATGTAGTCGGTCAGGTCATAGACCCTGTTCTCCCAGAGGAACCACGGTCGTTGGTAATCATCTCCCTCCTGCTTGATTTGCTTCGGCTCCCAGACCAGTTCGCCAGTGAAGTACGGCTTCATGCGAGGGAGGAATCGCTTGGAATACCAGTCCACCTTTCCCAGGGGGCCGGTGGGGTCCCTGGCGTAGTGGCCCGAGGTGTGATCAGCGATGGAATACTCGAGTGAGGTGTTGAGGGTAAGCTGAACCGTGGGGTCTGTCACCAGCCCGGGGCAAACCAGGGTGAGAGGCACGATGAAGTAGTTGCTCAAATCCATGCCGGCCAGGGGCTCCATGTATTCGCGCGAGCTCGGATACGCCGGGGTGCCATGATCTATTTTCCAGAACTTCGAGATGTCGTACACCTTGCCGTGGATGCTGACCCAAAAGTCGTTCTCTCCCAGATGGTGCGAGACCTCGTTGCGAGACCACGCCTTGTCATAATCGGGACAGAGCAGTTTACCGAATAAGATGATCCAGAAGACGAGGATGCCGTTGAGAAGGGCGATAATGAAGCAGAGAACGAATTTCTCCCGCCACGCCATGCGCACATCAGGCCGCTTCATGCGCCCGACGTACTTCAGGAGCGGCGACGGGATCCAGAAGGTAAGAATCCAGACAAGGGTAACCCATGCCCTTCTGGAGGTAGAGATGGGCTGCTCCGTGATCTTTTTGCCCTCGGCGAGGTCGGCGTCAAGGCCGACAAACTGGCCGTCGGCGTTGTAGTAGACATCGCCTCTGTGGGTATCGCCCTTGGTACCGAGACCATAATCGCCATTGCTGGTGTTACGCATGCCGGTCATGCCGGTGGGCGCGATCGAGGGGGCCATCGCGGGACGGAGCCCTCCTCCCAGGGTAGCCTGGCTCAGGTTCCTCTGGTGAACGAGCTGCTCGCGGCTGCCGTTGGAGGAAGCGTCGTGGAACGGCTGCGGTGGGAAAAAGCCGCTCCCGGTAGCAGAGTATCCGGTACCGAGACTGGTCGGCGGCATCATGTTGGGCATGCTTCCGAGTCTCTCGGCCCCGGCGGGGCTCATATCGAGCGCACATTCGGCCTCCCACCAGGCGTGCTCCCGCATCCAGACGCGCTCACGGCCCACCACCACATCGCCGTTGGCCCACCCGCGCTCGAGGACCCAGCTCTCGATACCGTCGCGGCCGTCCGTGCACCCCAGCATACGGTAGCGGGCGACAAACTCGTCAAAGTCGAAATCGACCGTGTAGTCGAGCTGCTTGTTACGCCGGTTCGACCACTCGGGGAGTCGCCAGGCCCGCAGTTGCCTAGACACGGTGCCGGCCGACCATGCCGAATTGACGGACGGCAGGGCGGCCAGGCTGGCTGGCGACTCGTCGGTCGGGTGTATACAGAGGTGGTACCACGCCCGACTGGTGCTGAGGAGGGCAGATAGGTCGATACGACCGCCGCGGCCCAGAGTGATACCCTCGGCGGGAACGGGGATGAGCAGCTGCTTCAAAAAGCCATCCTCTTCGGCGGCGAGCGCAATCCTCTCGAGAACCTCTTCCCGCTTTTCGAGCATGTGCTGCCTGTCCCTACCGAGCGACCCAACCGTGATGCCCAATTCGGGGCCGGCCTCAGCCACAGCGTTCTGCATCTCCCGCAGAACGGAACTGCTCGCGGGGGCGACCTCGAGGCCATCCTGTTTCATCTCCGAGTTGATGCCCTGGTTGTCATCGAAGACGCCCTGCATGGCAACTGCCTTGCCCAGGTTCGGGTCGGGAATCTCGAGGAAGTGGAGGCAAACGGTATCTCCAGTGTCCTCGGCCGAATTGGGTGTCCTGCCCCCCTGGCTGCCGTCGGCCGACTCTTCCCCATCCCTGATCCGGCCCACCTGAGCCGCGATGGCCTCGTTGGCCTTCCTGATGACCCAGTCCACCAATGCTTCGTACATGCCTGCAAGGAGCGTGGCACGGTCATCGGTGGTACACTTCTTCGACAGAACTTCGGGTTCCAGGCCCAGGAGGCCGCTGACATCCTCGCTGACCTCCTCCAAGACATCCTCGTCCACGTGGTAGTCGACCGTGTCGCCCAACTTTAGCAGGCCGGCAAGAGTGGAAATGAAGTTGCGGTGTGCGGAGCCCTTGATGCCAATCTCCTTGAGGGCGGACCGGAAATCGTCGGCCGCGGTACCATCATCTGCGGTGGGCAAGTACGAAGGCGGATCGTACGTGCCTGAGCGGGCCAGGAGGTTGTAGCTGGAGGCGCCCTTGAGCCCGAGGAACTCCCGCTCGGCCGGAGTAGACGCTGAAGTGAGGAGGTAATAGAAAGCGTCAAAGGCGCGGTGGCCGGGCTCGGCTGGGATGCGCAACAAGCCCTTCTCGGTGTCAATGCCGCCCTGCGACAAGGCCACCGAAGCGCCCACGACCTTCCCGGCAAGGTTGAGGGTCAGCGTCACCCCGAGGGCGACCTGCCTTGGCGTCGAGGGGTTATAGGGTGTTACGCATCGGAGGAGTGGCTCGATTGCCTGCAGCGACTGGAAGACCGAACTGGGAACGGGTACGGGCAGTGACGAGAGGGCCGGTCGGAGCAGCGAAGGTGTGGATGTGTGCAGCGAGCTTGCAACGGTTAGCAACCCCTTCCTTCCCTGGCAGGCCGGACATAGAGACTTTTGGCAGCAGAGTACTACTTACCCAAGAATGATGCAGCCGTCCTCGGCACGGCGGCGAGCATGTTCCCACGCCCGCGTTATCAAATTGGCATCTACCGTGCCGCCGACATGGCCGGTGGGCCCCGGCTGTGATGCCGTGAGCCACGTGTTGACGACAAGACTTGTCCCAGCATCGAGCTGGTATGGTTGGGAAGAGAGATAGCTGTTATGGATCGAGTTCAGCAACGTCGTCGACGACACCTGGGACTGCTGACCGCCCCGAGAGCCTCCCATCCCCGGCTCTGAGGCCATCGAGTACACGGACATGCGGTTCGCCATGCTGTCGAGCGGTAGGTTGCGGCCCCCCAAGAGGGACACGGCCGAAAACGCGGGCTCGACTCAACTAGCCAGGACGGAGGGGCGTTGCTCTTGGATTCTCCTCGGATGGCGGTGTTTGCGGTGATGTTGACAGCCAGGTCTCCTGGTTGTGCAGCGCTCCAGAGGCTCGTCCAAATGGGCTGTACAACCTAAACTAAAACAGGATAGAACGACTGATAGCAATATTGAACCTAGCGAGTGGTGGCCGGATGAGTCGTGTTGTGGTCGGGTTCTGGCGGAGAATGCGGGCTGGTCGTGGCGGCAACGGATCAAGGAATCCTGTGCCTCCCCGGTGCCCCTTCCCTTAGCAGGCAAGAGAATTAGGGAGCCCGAGAACCCAAAAAGGGGGAAATCGCGCCAGACAGACGTTCGAAAGGGAAAAAAACAACGACCGAAAAAAAAAAAAGAAAGGTACCCGTCAGAGCGAGTGAGACGGTTCGAATACAAAAACGCAACAAGGAGATTTGTTGCCAAAGGCAAACTGCGGCCGGAAAATGCACCCAATTGAGCAGACACAAGCGAGCGTGTTGGCGGCAGGGCAGCTTGCATGGTCGGGTGGTTGTGCCCCAGGGGTGCTTGCCCAGAAAAGATCCATCGTGCCGGTCGTACGAGGTGGCTGCGGCGGGCGAAATCGACCAGTTGCGCAGAACCAGGCCAAGCAAAACCTGTGTGTGTGGATCGGACCTGGTGTGGACCGGGATTTGCGTGATGTGCCGCGGAAAATTCTAGGCCAACGCCGGATCGGACCTGGAATGACGGGGAATGCACTCAGCACACGCTCGTAGTTACTTGGCAAGAAAAAAAAAAAAACCATGTTCTATTCGGTACTCGTTGAATTAACGAGCAGAAATAGAGCTCGCTACGTGCATACACAAGATGTGACTGCCCTGCATTCACAAAACGCAGTGCTCTGCTCCATACAATTTATGCGCTCTATGGAGGTTTGGACTCTGTCGCAGCGTCTCCTCAATGTGTCTTGGGAGGGAGAGATCTTCGATAAGTTCAGTTCTTTGCCGCCCGTTCATCCAAGCGGATCTCCGCGTCGTTGCAGCTGGTGAGTGGCGTCAGGTGGATGACTGGAGGGGAGGCTTCTGAAGCAGCGCGGCAGTGCAGGCCTAAAAAAGGGTCTGCGGTAGTTCCCGGCGGTCGAATACGAGGGCCTGACAGCATCGGACGGGGCGTCCGACCAGATGATGCACTCCACACGAGCACACCAAACCTGGATCACGCACCCGACACTGTGGTTATAACTGTTCTGGCACGATTGTCCGCACAAACTCCGTCCTATGCACGGTATTGATGTTGTTGGCAACAGTACCATGAGGCCCTGTGCATACACTAGACCGATGACTCGCATTTTCTTTCGCTAGGTCCCTCGGATTACTATACACCGTGTATGTATTGGATGGACAGCCTTCGCAGGCATCATTTCCACAGTAGTGGCTAGTCTTTTTTTACTCGCTGATCCTTGCCTCGTGTCGCTTCCACGGGACAGCTACCTAGTCTATAGCTTGGAGCTTACTCGCATATGCTGCGTAACGGCATTGGCCAGAGCAATACTGCTAATGAGAAAGGATTTATGTGTGTATGTATGCGACTGTACCTATTGCTCTTGGAAAGTTGAGTTTCTAAACCCATTATTTGGCACGTACTTGATATGCTGGATTCTTTTACAGATGTCTCTGAAGATGAGGTACTCGATATATCTACCAATAGGTAGGAAACCAGATAGCTGCCCTGGGTATTATGGAAGGTACTTGTATATACAGGGTAGCACATCATGTATAGGTATGTACAAATGTACGTCCGTATAGTACATACAATCTTTAAATCCGGACCTCCGCTTCCATCCTACATACGGGGCTGTTCAATGTCTTGAAATGTCGAGGATACAAATGCTGGCTAAATAAATGTAGATCAGATTAGACCTCGGATGTCAATGTGATCACAACATGAGCCTTTGTGATCAGTAGCGGGACAGTGTGTTTGTTGCTCAGTTGTGGCTCGGTCCTCTCCACCCTTCTAACCCCTAACACCTACGCAGTTGATACTGCCTGGCGTGGGCCGCAGAGAAGCAGAACTTGAAACGCATCCAAACAAGGTACTGGTACTCAACGGCACAGCGAACCTTTTACCAACAACCAACATCTCATCTGGCTCTTCTGGAAGGAATAAGAAGGATGAAAAAGAGGTCAATCAGCCACCATACAGGATTCCTCCGATGTCCGAGCACTGATGCAGCAAAGCAACCTCCGATAGAGGCTTCGTGCTAAGACCCCTCCTTTCTGTGCTATGTTTTGCCACTCGGCCAAGCAAAGCCAATGAAGAGGAACAGGCGCCAGAGGATGGTGGTCGTGTTACACTCGGCTAGATACCGATGTGCAACTTGACCAAGCTTTTGGTAGACTGCGCAAGTGCTAACTATACCGTATCCCGTAATCCGTACAGTGCATTCCCACGCACCCCGAGGATCCGATGGGTTACGGGTTGAAAAAGACACAACTTCCGGGTTTGTTCGAAGAATCCCCAAAAGAGCCAAAAGAGAAGAATAAATATGCTGCGCTCGCACAGTACACAGTAAGCAAGTACCTACCCAAAGGCCGATTCCTGAGCTTCCACAAAACTTATTCAGAGATATGCAGCTATCGAGGAGTCATGTCGGGGGAATGTCGCCTAGCGAAGTCTGAAATGCAAGTTACTCCGTACCAACCGGCCAACCAACCCCTGCTTCCCCCAACTCCTGGTCCTGAAATGCGATCCACTCCCAATGGGGTTGAGACCTGGCTGATGCGGGAACGACCTGATCCTGGTCACGAGTCGAGTTGAAGCGCTCCGGGACTATAAACTACGAAGCAGAAACAATCCCAACCAAAGCTGCTGTAGTGCGTGAAGGAGAGGTTTCTTCGAAGTGGTTCTATGGTAGGCCAGACTGTGCATGAACGAGTCCCGGTGGGTGGCATCCAGAGTGTATACGATGGAAGGTTGCGTTCCAGATCTTGTTTATTTTGGGCCACTCCTGGAGCTGTGATCCAATGCTTGTCCGGCTTGGCCCCCCCCCCCCTCCTGCCAATCAGGTGGAGTCCATCGGAGGCGCCAGTTCGTATGAATCTTCGCACTTGGTCGATGGCGCCTTCCGTAGCAGGGATTCCTCCCGGAGGACACGGCCGCTCCCCCCTTTCCCAGCCTGGCTCGGGCCCAGCCAAAGCCAGCTCAGCGCGTGCAAACAGAGCGCTTTCAGTTGAAGTCTCGCTGGGCCGAGAAGGCTTGCATTCTGTTCCATCCATCGCCCAGGCGACTTCCCCAGTCCCGCCAGACATTTTGTCAACGCTCACTACCCCGTGTCCTTCGTTTTGGCACACGTTCGTTCCAGGGGTTGTTTCTTTGGCACATCTTCATATACCATTCGTTCTAGCATCTGCTTCTACCCGCTAGCCTTATTTTAATTTTTCTTTTTTTTATTAGCCTTCGCAAATCGAGATTGCGGGTAGTCGAGGCCCCTGCCATTGCCGCCAACGGGCCCGGAACCCCGAACCTTGGCTTGCTGCAGAGGAACAAGACTCTCTCCCGGTGTCCAAGGACACAAACCAGACTAGAAAAACAACACCGACGACTGACGCCCCGTCTGGTTATCGCCTCTGGGAAGCCGCTGTATACCTACCGTTGACCACGGCCAGCTCCCGGCCGCGCCGTCCACCATGGCGCTCAACCTTCCGCCTCTCGGCGCGAACGCCGGAGGGGCTGCTCATACGCAGGCCTCCCTGCCCTCGCTGCCGGCCCATTACCAGTCGGATGCGCAGTTGACGGCTCACCTCGCCAGCCGTTTCCATGTCTCCATCCCGACCGCCCGCCTCTCGTCCCACGCCATCATCTGTACCAATACATACACGAGCTCGACTAAGGGTGATGGCTCGTCCGCCCAGGCCGCCGCCGAGGATATGGCAGATAGGGCCCTGCTCCGGCTGGGACACCGCTCAGAAAACCAGGCCATACTCTTCCTGTACGACAGCCCCTTTTTGTTTTTCAATGCTTGAGGAAGCGGGACTAACATTGCCGGCAGTGGTGAATCTGGCTCAGGGAAGACGACGGTGCGCTCTCACCTCCTGACTTCGCTGCTCAACCGCTCCTCCACCCCCCTCTCCGCCAAGGTATCGCTTGCGGCGTACGTCTTCGACACCCTCACCACGACCAAGACCGCCACCACACCCACAGCCTCCAAGGCTGGTCTCTTCTACGAGCTCCAGTACGACACGACTTCATCGACAAACCCCGTTCTCCTTGGCGCTAAGCTGCTGGATCATCGACTGGAACGGAGCCGGATTACGGATGTTCCCACCGGTGAGCGCAACTTTCACGTGTTGTACTACCTGCTAGCGGGAACGAGCCCCGCCGAGAAGGCTCATCTCGGCTTCGACACGCCACAGAAGCGGTGGAAGTACCTGGGTCACCCTACGCAGCTCAAAGTGGGAATCAACGATGCCGAGGGGTTCCAGCTCTTCAAGACGGCCCTGCGGAAACTCGAATTCCCCCGCAGTGAGATCGCCGAGATTTGTCAGATTCTGGCCAGCATCTTGCACATTGGCCAGCTGGAGTTCGAGACTACCGCCAACACGACCGTGACGGGCGATGATAGCGGTGGCTTTTCACACGAAGGCGGCCAGGCCACCACCACGGTCAAGAACAAGGATGTCCTGGGCATCATCGCCGCGTTCCTCGGGGTCAGCGCCGCAGACCTCCAGACCACATTGGGTTACAAGACGAAGATGATCCACAAGGAGAGGGTGACGGTCCTGCTCGACCCGGCCGGTGCTCGGGCGAACGCGAACGAGCTCGCCCGGACACTGTACTCGCTTCTCGTCGCCTACGTGATAGAGAGCATCAACCAGAAATTGTGTGCCTCCGAGGACTCGATTTCCAACACCATCTCCATCATTGACTTCCCGGGCTTCCAGCAACAATCGTCAACCGGCTCCACGCTCGATCAGCTCCTAACCAATGCCGCCACCGAGTCGCTCTATAACCTGGCCCTTCAGAACTTTTTTGACCGCAAGGCGGAGATGCTCGAGACCGAAGAGGTATCCGTGCCCCCGACCAGCTACTTTGACAACTCGGACGCCGTCAAGGGGCTGCTGAAGCCGGGCAACGGCCTGCTCTCCATCCTGGACGACCAAACCCGCCGCCACCGCACCGACATGCAGATGCTGGAGAGCCTGCGCAAGCGCTTCGAGGGAAAGAATCCTGCCATCAGCGTTGGTGCTGCCACGGCCAAGCTGCCCGGGAGCAATTTCTTCACCGAAAACACTGCCGCCACCTTCACCGTCAAGCACTTTGCCGGCGAAGTCGATTATCCCGTCAAGGGGCTGGTGGAGGAGAACGGCGAAGTCATCTCGGGTGACCTCATGAACCTTATCAATTCCAGCAAGAGCTCGTTTGTCGCCCGTCTTTTTGGCCAGGAGGTCCTCCAGACGGTTGTCCATCCCCAGGAGCGGACAACCGTCATGCAAGCCTCGGTGAGCTCTCGGCCGATGCGCGCGCCGAGCATCATGTCAAAGCGCGGGCGGTCCGCCGCTGCTCTGAATGCGCGCCAACGCGCCATGGAGAGGGATCTGTCGGCTGGGCAGGGCAGCGACCCGGGGGACAAGCGGACCGGCAGTGCGCGCACGTCGGAACAGGGCGCTTCCGGCCAGTTTCTCTCGGCCCTGGAGAACGTCACAAAGTCGGTCACGGCGCCGGGCACGAACTGCTATTTTGTTTTCTGTCTCAAACCCAATGACAGGCGCATCGCGAATCAGTTCGACAGCAAATGCGTGCGCGCGCAGCTGCAGACGTTTGGCATTGCCGAGATCAGCCAGCGCCTGCGGTCCGCCGACTTCAGCTTGTTCTTGCCGTTTGGTGAGTTCTTGGGGTTGGCGGATCCCGAGACCGCGGTCGTGGGCAGCGAGCGCGAGAAGGTGGAGATGGTGGTCGACGAGAAGCGGTGGCCGAGCAACGAAGTCGCCATTGGCGCCACGGGTGTCTTCCTTAGCGAGCGCGTCTGGATGGAGATCGCGCAGCTGGGCGACAGCTTCTCGCAGTCCGGCCGCTACGGACTGCCCTCGGACGCAGGAGACGGCATGGGTACCCCCGCGGACCCATTCGGCGTCTCCAAGGAACGTCTGCTCATGTCCGGCGGAGCCACACCGGCCAGCTTCAATCCCGAGAAGAAGGCTGGCTATTTTGGCAGCAATGACGTGGACGCGCGCTCTGACGCGGGTGCGTCGGCCTTCGGGGGCGGCGACATGTTTAAGAACCTGGACACCCGCGAGCAGATGGCCGAGCGCGGCAACGAGAAGGAGATGCAGGAGGTGGAGGAGTACAAGGACAGCCCCAGCCGGAAGCGCTGGGTCTTTGTCGTCCATCTCCTGACCTTCTTCATCCCCGACTTCCTCGTCCGGTGGATCGGCCGCATGCAGCGCAAGGATGTCCGGATGGCGTGGCGCGAGAAGATGGCCATCAACATGATCATCTGGTTCAGCTGTCTGCTGGCTGCCTTCTTCATGGTCGCCTTTCCCATGTTGATTTGCCCGCACCAGTACGTCTACAGTCCGGAGGAACTGTCACGCTACGACGGGAAGGACGGCCGGCCCGCTTACGCCTCGATCCGCGGCCAGATATTCGACATTGGTGCTTTTGCCCCGCGCCACTATCCCACATATCTGCCGCAAAAGATGCTGACCCAGTACGCCGGCATGGATATCACCTCGCTCTTCCCCGTACAGGTTTCGGCGCTCTGCCAGGGTCAGCACGGCAGCATCGATCCGGCCGTCCTCCTTGACTACAAGGACACTAATGTCACCGGGTCTGTGGCCGTTATCAGCAGCCAGGATATGAATTCCAAGTATCACGACTTCCGCTACTTCACCAACGACAGCCGGCCGGACTGGTTCGCGCAGCAGATGAAGATGCTGAGGGCCAACTACAAAGTTGGCAACGTGGGCTACTCGGCCCAGTACGTCCGGACGCTCAGCACCAAGCAGGCAATGACGATTGCGATCCTCAACAACCGTGTCTACGACTTGACAAAATACACTCAGAACGGCCGCCGGCAGAAGAACCCACCAGGGATGCCGCCGCCATCGGACCCGACCGCCACCGACTTCATGCATCCGCTCGTCGTGCAACTCTTCCAGCAGAGATCCGGCGACGATATCACGGCCCTGTGGCAGTCGTTGGGTATCGATGCCAACATGAAGAGGGCGATGCAGCTGTGTCTCGACAACCTCTTCTACGTCGCAGACTTGGACACGCGCGCGTCCGCAAAGTGCAAGTTTGCCGAGTACCTGGTCCTGTCCGTGTCGGTCCTCCTTGGCAGTATCATCGCCTTCAAGTTCTTCGCCGCCCTCCAGTTTAGCACCAAGAATATGCCCGAAAATCTGGACAAGTTCATCATGTGCCAGATCCCGGTCTACACCGAAGACGAGGAGTCCATCCGCCGTGCCCTCGACTCTGCGGCACGCATGCACTACGATGACAAGCGCAAGCTCCTCGTTATCATTTGTGACGGTATGATTATCGGCCAGGGCAACGATCGGCCGACGCCGCGCATCGTGCTCGACATTCTTGGTGTTTCCGAGGCGGTCGATCCTGAGCCGCTGAGCTTCGAGTCGCTCGGCGAAGGCCTCAAGCAGCACAACATGGGCAAGGTATACTCGGGCCTGTACGAGGTGCAGGGCCACATCGTGCCCTTCCTCGTCGTGGTCAAGGTCGGCAAGCCCTCCGAGGTGTCCCGCCCCGGAAACCGTGGCAAGCGAGACTCGCAGATGATCTTGATGCGCTTCCTCAACCGCGTGCACTACAACCTGCCCATGAGCCCCCTCGAGCTCGAGATGTACCACCAGATCCGCAATGTCATTGGCGTCAACCCGACCTTTTACGAATACCTCCTCCAGATCGACGCCGACACGGTCGTTGCTCAGGATTCGGCCACGCGCATGGTGTCGGCCTTCCTCGACGATACCCGCCTCATCGCCGTCTGCGGCGAGACGGCCCTGAGCAATGCCAAATCGTCCTTCGTCACCATGATTCAGGTCTACGAGTACTACATCTCGCACAATCTCGCCAAGGCCTTCGAGTCGCTCTTCGGTTCCGTCACCTGCTTGCCCGGCTGTTTCTCGATGTACCGCATCCGCGCCGCCGAGACGGGGAAGCCTCTCTTCGTCAGCCGCGAAGTCGTCGAGGCGTACTCGACCATCCGGGTGGACACGCTCCACATGAAGAACCTGCTGCATCTGGGCGAGGATCGCTATCTCACCACGCTCTTGCTCAAGTACCACAACAGATACAAGACCAAGTACATCTCCCGCGCGCACGCATGGACAATCGCTCCGGACTCGTGGAAGGTGTTCCTCTCGCAGCGCCGCCGCTGGATCAACTCGACCGTGCACAACCTGATTGAGCTCATGCCCATGAACCAGCTGTGCGGTTTCTGCTGCTTCAGCATGCGGTTCATCGTCTTCATCGACCTGCTCTCCACCATCGTTCAGCCTGTCCTTCTGGCCTACATTGTTTACCTCATCGTTATGGTCGTCGAGCGGGGAACGGTCGTACCCATCCTGGCGTTCGTCCTCCTCGGCGTGATCTACGGCTTGCAGGCCATCATCTTCATCTTGCGTCGCAAGTGGGAGATGATTGGTTGGATGATTCTGTACGTGATTGCGATACCCGTCTTCAGCTTCGCCCTGCCGCTCTACGCCTTCTGGCACATGGACGACTTCAACTGGGGCAACACGCGTATCGTGGCGGGTGAGAAGGGCAAGAAGATTGTCATCTCGGACGAGGGCAAGTTCGACCCGGCCAGCATCCCGCGCAAGAAGTGGGAGGACTACCAGGCCGAGCTGTGGGAGGCCCAGACCCAGAGCGGCCTGCACGACGATACGCGCTCCGAGGTCTCGGGCTACTCGTACGCGACCCGCGCCAATCACCCCATGTCCGAGTATGGCGGCTACACGCCCAGCCGCCCGGGCTCCATCTCGGGCTATCCGGGCATCCCGGCGGCGCCGAGCCGTATGTCGCTGGCGGCCTCGGAGATGCTCGGCGGCAACAACCACCGGCAAAGCCAGTTCGGCGGGTCACAGTTCCCGGGCGCGTCACAGTCACAACAGGACCTGGAAATGACCAACCTGGCCGGCATGCCCAGTGACGACGCGCTGCTGGCAGAGATCAGGGAGATCTTGCGCACCGCCGACCTTATGACGGTCACCAAGAAGGGTGTCAAGCAGGAGCTGGAGCGGCGCTTTGGCGTGCCGCTTGACTCGAAGCGGGCCTATATCAACAGCGGTTAGTTCTCTCTTTCCCCTCTCCTTTTTTTCCCTGAGAAACAATAGAGATAGAACGGCGAGCTGACGTGTGGTGATGATAATAGCGACCGAAGCGATTCTTTCTGGACAGTTGTAATAGACACATAGACTACGGGCATGCATGAACTGCTTTGTCTTTTTTCCGCGGGTTTCCATTTTCGAGGGAGTAGGTTCGGGACTATTGGGGCTCATATTCTCGTGTTCTCCCGTCTTTGGTTTTCCGGCTTTTGGTTTGGTGTACTCCGACAGAAACAGCAGCAGCAGCGATTTGGGTTTCTCTCTCTCTCGCCCTCGATCCATCCCGATCGAATACCCGCCCACCTTACTACGTGCATACTAGTTTTTGGTTCTGAACTAATATAATGGCTGCATTATTCTGCTAGAAGAGGCACGAGTGTTTCGCTGCTTTTTTGGGGAGGCATGGTTGTATGAAGAGAAAAGAAACAGTGCCGAGGATTTGGGAAAGGGTAACATGGCTGAGTGAGAAAACGAGTTCTTTCTGATGCTCTGCAGTACGTGTTCAATGATATGTTTGGAATGACAAACTGCTGCATGTAGTTTGTGTGTTTGCGTATGGTTTGTGCCTACCTGTCTAGCTCCTTGCTTCTTCTTCCCTGGAGTCAATCGCCTCGTGGGGATGAGGACAGGGAACCCTTGTCCACTCCGTTGCTCTTGCGCTTTCTTTATGTTCCAAGGAATTCTTAAAGGTTGCACGGATAACTGAATCTGTACTATGTATCAACCGTATAAACCGAGTCCGTCGGTGAAGGTTGAATTCAGCTGACTCGAGCTTAGATCAGGAAGATTGGTGTTCCTCGGATATATATATCGATGTCGTGACGCCGAATCTTCCAAGTTCTTTATTCCCCCAGCCAATCTTGCTTCTTCAATAGATCAATTTCTTTAGGTAGGTGTTCGATTACAGTCATTTCACCCTAATAAGCCAGTCTCTAGCATCCAATCGAGTGTGGATTCCCTAGATCTCCGAATATTTGCACAGTACTAGTACTCCGTACACACGCAGAAATCTCCTGCTCAGTCGGAGAAGCAGGCTCCAAGGATGCTCCGCATACCTTCCCAATGGGAGAAGAGGAAGAAAGAAAAAGAAATACACCAAAGAACGAGAGTTGCAATCAAGGAATACCACAATGGTAAATGTTGACAGCTATAGAGGTACCTGATACAACGAGAGAGCAAAAAAACCAGCATCCTGGATGATGGGGAGAAAAATTTTTGACAAGAGTGAGATTCGAACTCACGCCCTTTCGGACCACGGATTGATGATTAAGGGTTTAAACACCTTAACGTGGCGCCTTAGACCGCTCGGCCATCTTGCCTTTCCTGATTGTTATTAGGCCTACTTCAGAACCTGACTTTTACAGTGGAACAGTTACCCTACAGGAACAGTATCCCGTCTGCCCTGTGCCACACCCAGCACTACCCCTATTGGAGCTTTGATGCAAGCCATGCAAAGTAATTTGTTGTTTTATACTGATTTCCCCTTCTCCCTCCACCCTTTATCTTTCCTAAAGACATTCTTATTTCTCCCGCGTACAATGAAAAAAATTTCCGAGCTTGTTTGTCCCCCAATGTCCGAGGTTCATCAAGCATGGCCTCGGGTGTCGAGCTTTGTGTGGCTCATGGCTATCATTCTATGCACGACTCCCATCTGCATGTCCATGCGTATGCCTGCCTGCCTACGTCCATCCAAGTATCAGTCTCCCTCAATCACCTCCCCTTCCTACCCACCGCTCTCCCTACTTTCCTTCTTCCCCGCGGCCCCTGGCGGCCGCAGGAACCTCCTCATCTAGGGGCAGGATATCCGGGACTGGACCCACGGGCGTGATGGAGAGCGGGTTGATCTGGGTGTGGGAGCGGGTGTAGTGGTTCTTGATGTGCAGGAAGTTTGTGGTCTCGCGGAAGGCTGGGATGGTCCAGTACAGGTGGCGCAGCCAGCGGTGGATGGCCGGATAGCCGGAGCGGATATCCCGGATGTTGCACTTGAAGTGTTGGACGTACACGGGCTGGAGGCAGTGGGGGTTGAGTTTTCGAGTCAGCGTTAGTTCTTAGGAGGAGCAGTGCAGGGGCTGGCTGTAAAGAGCGAGGATACTCACATCGAAGCGAACGATAGTGACGAACCTGTTTGGCAGTTACAAGAGTGTCATCAGTGCCCGCTGTCCCGTTTCGGTTGTCCAGAGACAGAAAAGGGAGAAGACGGATGGAAATCACTCACAGTCGGATATCGACCTCGGTCAGGGTCTGGCCAAACCAATATGGCCCCTCGCTCGCCGTCTTCGCGAGGTGGGCCTCGACGCGGTCCAGCGCCTCAAACAGGGCGACCACGTTGCGTTCGTACGCCGCTTGGGTCGTAGCAAAGCCGGACTTGTACACGCCGTTGTTGATCTTGTCGTAGTGCCACTCGTGCGCCTCGTCGATCTGTGCGCGGAGAGCCGCCGGGTACAAGTCCACCTTTCGGTATTGCTCATCGATGAGGTCGTTAAACTGGCAGACACGGGTCAATTCAGCAAGCTTCAGAAGACAAAAGGAAACATGTGAGGAGGAAGGGAATGAAGGATGGTATGGGGGGAGAAGAGGGGTGGGACGCCTCGTGGCAGTCATACTGACCTCGGTCCCCAGCATGCGCAGGATCTCGCTGCTCTCGTTGTTGACAATGGTCTGGGTCTTCTTGTCATACAAGACGGGCACGGTAAAGCGGCCCTCGTACGAGGGGTTCGCCTGGAAGTAAACATCACGCAGGTGGGTGAAGTTCTCGTGGCCAGTTACCGGGTCGGGGATCACGTTCTCCCCCGCCGCGTCGGTGTCCTCGGCGGTCGGGAAGCGCCATCCTGTGTGGCCTGCGTCAACATTTTCTGTTTCTCTCATTCTTCTAGGGCAAAAAAAAAAAAAAAGACATAGGACAATGACACAGATGAGAAGGCGAGCAGGGGCGGTGGCTGATCGACGTACCTTTCTCGCCCAAGTGCCAGTGCACCGCCGAGAAGGAAATGACATCCTCCAGGCCCTTGAGCTTGCGCGCGATGAGTGTGCGGTTGGCCTAGCAGCCCCTCTCTGTCAGGAACCGGACGCCCTTTCCTCCCCTTAAACCATCCCCGAATACCCCGCCAAGATCACTCCGGGAACAGGTAAGGATGTGTGTACTCACCCACGGACACGCGTAGCTCACGTACAAGTGATACCGGCCCTTCTCCGGCGGGAACCGTGCGCCGGGCTCGCGCGAGATCCAGTTGCGGAACGAGCTCTGCTGGCGTTTGAACTCGCCCGACTTGTCGCCGGGCTTGACCCAGTCGGTGATTTTGCCCGAGGCGGAGGCGCCGGTGGTGTCCTTGGTAGCCTGAGAAGAAGAAGAAGAAAAAAGAAAAAAGTGTTAACAAACTTGAGTCAGGCGGAGACGACGGGCTTGTGTCCAGGAAGTGGCATAAGAGACATAAGAAACTCACCATGGTTGCTAGGCGTCGGGCTCCTCCCGTGGTCGTGATCAACCGACTCGAGTTACGAGATGTTTGGCCTGCGATGGGTTTGGCCGGCGGTGACGATGCAAAGCCTCGAAACTGTGACGAAAGGTTCCTAAGCAGACGCGTTGGTAGTGGTTTCCCAGGGAACGGCGCGGAGCTCTTAACAAGTGCAAGAGCACCACTTCTTAAACTCATGGGGGAGAGAGGAGGAGGATGGGGTGGGGTTTGGACTGGGTTACCGCATGCGGTAGTTCGTTATATTTGTAAGTGATCGTAACACATACCAGTACGGAATAGTATTACATATGTAGTATGCCAGTGGAATGATTCCGTAGCCTGCACTGCAGTCGCGGTGGATTCATCTGCAGGTAAAGTGGTATGTGCCGTGCCCACTTGAAGGAATCCGTACTAGTAGCGTGTACTTGGTATGAGGTCGAAGAATGTTCGAGTTGGGAGTTCGATATGTTTGATGGATTACGATGCAGACCCACCTCACGAGTGCTTATACTCGCATTAGTTATATAGCATTTCCTGCCTCAACAGTCGAGTCATAGCGTCACAGCGCAAAAGCGACTCCTAGTGGCTTTCCACGCATCAGAATCGAGGTGCTTTCAATCACGTTTGTTCGTTCCTGTTGTGGCAGTCCAAGCCCGAACCTGACAAATCGTGACGTAATTTCTGGGCCTGGATTTCAAAGCCAGAAGTGCTCTCCACACTTGGCATGGCCTTGCTGATGATTATTCAGGAAAACCCCAGACAGACACACTACTAAGAGGGTGGGTTCGGGAGCGGAGTCAGGGGTACAGCGATCTGGTGACAAAAGTTCGGGATCATGGACACTCGGGACAACATCAATAACTGACGCGTCTGGCTGGCTGGCTTTTTCACTAGGTTTCAAGCCCGATGTGGAATGCAGTATTGAGTGGGGGACTCCCAAGATTTCAGTTACGAGACGAAGAGGAGGTAGCCATGGTAACAAAAACACGACGTCTATTCCCACCTATACCAGGGCTTTATGAGCAAGCCGCTCCTTATCATTGCACCCGTCTTGACACACAACCTCCTCAATCCGCCTCCCCTGAGCAAACATAAAGTTTACCGGATCTTGGCCTTGATGTACGGCACTTCAACGTCCTCCCCATCGGCGTCCTCCGTAACCACCTCGAAGATCAGCTCCGTCTGGTGCGACGGGATGGGCTTCTTGGCGACCGACTCCACCAACTCGCTCAGCTTCATGTCGAGCCTGTCCTTCTGCTTGGCAGGGGGGAAGAAGGACGCAAACAGCAGGCTGACCCCGGAGCTCAGCATGGCAATAGTCAGGCCGCGCTTCTCAAAGTCGTCAATCAGCTCCCGGAGCGTGATGTTGCCGACCTCGAAACGGTCCCAGATCTTATCCAGCGTCACCTTGCCGTTGGGGCCCTTGTACTCGACCTTGGGGCTGGCGATCGGCTCGCTGAAGCCGAAGAAGGGTAACGCCAGGTTGACGAAACCGTTCTTGTACTGCTCAATGTTCTTCTTGCCGTCGATGATCTTGTACAGCTCCAGAACCACCAGACCCGTGACCAGCGCCGTGGTCGTCGCGATGGCCGGAATGATCTTGCCGGCGATGAACTTGGTCTTGTGACGCTCCGCTGGCTCGATCTTGTAGTTCTCGGCACGCAAGTTGCTGGCAGCCGTGATGAAGTCGATGTGATAGTTGGTGTCGTCGTCCTTCTCAAACTCCACCGGCGTCAGCTTGAAGCCGGCCAACGATTTGGGATCCGGAAGTTCGCTGATCAGCTTCTGAAGCTCGGCCTCGTCGTCAAAGGCGCCGGCCTCGGCATTCGGGTCCTAATCGGTATTAGCCAAAACACGCTATTCTCACTTACGTCCAATGCGGTATCACTTACAGGGTCCTTGTCGTCGGCCTGAATCTTGACGTTGGCGTCCGGCGAGAAGTCCGGAATGATCATGGAGTCCAGCGCCCGTAGGTAATCCTCCTTGGTCTTTCCCTTGACATTGATGTTATAGTTGAAGGCGTGGAGATTGGTCGCCGCCTCGATGAACGAAAAGTGCGTCTTGTTGTTAGGATCGAACTTGAGCGGGTCCGGTGCTCGCTTGGGGCCCGACCAGAAGGGCGTCCCGGTCGAAGAGACAGCGTCCTTGGGGAAGTTGTAGAGCAGCTGCTGGATCGCGTTGTTGTACTGTTTCTCAAACAGCATGCGGGCCCACTGGACGCAGTCTTCGAAGGTGAGCGCTCGCTCGTTCTTCAGGTAGTCAACCAGCATCTCCAGAGTAGCCTTCTCGTTGCCGCCCTGCTTCAGTGTCGTCTCCAAGTAGTTGGGTTGCGTAAGGTAGAGGTTCGCCGTCTCGGCGGGCTTCACGAAGGAGCTCTCAAAGAGCTCGCGAGCCCACGCGATCGTGTGCTCGATCCTGTTGGGGAAGCTGCGGAGCGTGCACATGGGGAAGGACTGCTCGGGCGGGTCCTGAGAAGACGAGTAGGACTCGGTAATCCTGGGAAGGACGACTTGGGTGTTGCCCTTGGTGCCTAGGGTACCACTCTCCAGAAGAGGCTTGTGGAAGAAGACGCATCGCCTGTCGACGTATGTCCTCGCCTCGACGTTGTCCAGAGCGTTGGTCACGCCGTCCAGCTCGTTCCAGAACTCCTCGCTGAAAATGTGCTCCGTCTCCGGGCTGACGCGGTCTTTAAGGGTGACGATATGCCCTTCGAGTTCATTGTTCATGGCTTCGACGGCCCTTGCCGCACACTCGCTCTTCATCTGGCCCACGTCCTTGGGCCGGAAGAGGAACTGCCTGTTCAGGTTGCTCTTCTCGATGGAGTCCATATCGGTCACGGTAATCCGGCCCTTGGGCCCAGTTCCCAGGCCAATCATTGCCCAGTTCTTGAGCATCTCACAGCCGATTGCGCCGGCGCCGACCAAGAACTGCTTGATATTCGCAATCTTCTCCTGGAACTCGCGGCCGAAGACGACGATCTGCCCGTCGTACCGAGATCCGATGGGCTTGCACAGCTCCTCGGAGCGGGCGGATCCGGTCGGGAGGGCCTCGAGAGCGTCAAAGTACATGTACTGCTTGACCGGGTGGAACTTGCCCGACACAGCCTTGAGCACTTCCTGGGCGGTGAGACCGCCAAAGAACGCTGCCATCGGGCTGAGATCACCCATCGCCTGGTAGCTGAGCTCCTTCAGCAGCTTCTCGTCAAACTCCACCTCGACGCCGTCAGCCTGTGCTATCTTCTTGGCGGAGCCGACGATCTCGAGCGCGTCCTCCTCATTCATGGGCCGGGGAAGGCGGCCATGGGTTTCGACGAAAGCGTGTAGCGCCTGGATACCGATATGGAGCTGCTGAGGCCGGTCGAACTTGGCGAAATCGGAAATGACGAACTCGGGGCCCTTCAGAGCATCGCTGATGCGCTTGAAGTCAAGAAACTTGGGCATCTTGACTTGTCGGAACAAGCCACCACGCTTGTACTGGCCTAGCCCGGACACGTCGCCGATCGAAAAGGTGTAGGGTCCCTTGACCGTAACCTTCCGCGGCTCGCAATCGTTCAGAGCCTCCATGCCCTCAATCTCCGAAAACGTGACGTAGTCGCCGTCCTCGAGGCCGTGGCGGGTCTCATCCAGGGCAGACACCAGGCCGGTCTCGTCGATGCCGGCAACAATGCCGTTCACGGGGTTCTCGCCGGTCGCATCGATGACTGTGAAGTTCTTTCCAAAGTCGCAAAACACGGACCCGAAGAGACCAAAGGTGTCGGCTACGATGAAGTAAATGCCCTTCTCGTGGCAGTAGTCACCGACGATCTTCTGCGTGCGGAGGGGGGTGTTTGTGAGGACGACGACTTGGTATTTGTCAAACTGTGAGAGATGGTCTTCGAGACTGTCAAGAGAGCCAGTTAGCGCATGCCGAGATTCAACCCAGAGCCTGGCCTCATCAGCTCTAGCGTACCTCGCAGACTCGTGAACGCGGACGGGGGTGTACGCATTCAGCTCGGCAACTCGGGGAGCAGTAACTTGGTCGCGTGGTTTGCCGACATCGCCGGGGCGGAGGAAGAACTGGGAGGAAAGATCTGCGATGGCGACCGGCGCCGGATCGTAGAGGGTCAGGCTCTTGACGCCGGCAAGGGCGACGTTTTTGGCAATCTCGACGCCGAGGCCCTTGAGACCGACAATGAGCACGTTCGAAGCGATCATGCGCTTCATGGCCTCGTGTCCCAGCACATAGAGCTGTCGGCTGTAGAGAGATTCGTCGATCTCATTCGAACCCACGACCGACTCGTCCACCTGCATCCTGGTGACGAGGTCGACCTCGCCGGGCTGCGTCTTGTCCTGCGACTTCATTGTTAGAGCGTCTGTCGGTCGAGGATGTTGTTTGTTTTGTCGACCGTCTCCAAGTGGAGAGCGTGGATGGGCACCAGATCCTCCAGCGAGCACTAGACCGAGGAGGCCTCCGGAAGATTCGTGTTCGCCGTGACGCGGTCCCTGTTTCAACGTTTGACGGGCGTTTGGGCGGTCGGGAAGGGGGGTGCATGAATGAACAGGAGATGCAGCTGGAACTCACAGTCATGGTTCGTTTGAGGGAAATTGGCAAATCCCCTTCGGACACCTTGCGTTTCCCCAGTTTGGCGAGTTTGTTGATATAGCGGATGGGAAATGCAGGAAGTTTTCGAGTTCTTGGTAATCCAGATGTTGGAACACGCGAGAAGGTCGTTCGCTCTTTTGGATCTGAAGTGCAAGGCAGCCGCTCAGGCCCCGCCATCAGGCCAACAGGTCGCCCGCGGCAATGACGGCAGGGTGGGGTAATTCCATGCTGAGAGTGGCACACCAGCTGAGGGAGCTAAGTTTACGGAGTACGGATACTGTGTAAGTAATCCGTACTAAGCGCTAGTGTACGACGTCGTATTGGGTTAGGTAATACGTTACGCATCTTAGTTCTATTTTTTCGCTTCGTTTCCAACTCCTCGCCTCTATTAGAAATGCACCCCTTCCTTCAAGCTCTCTATCATACTCTTCCAACTTTTATAACCCATAAAGACGCCCCTTTTCTCGCTCCTCTACGGTTCCATATTTTCCTGATTGTTTTAGAGACTGTTCTTTTCCCCCCCCTCCATCTCGGGAGCTACGATTTGCGAGGCATTACCTGTGGCGCGTTGCTCGCAAGTTGAAGCTGTTGAGTTGCACAGTTGCACAGAACTTAGGCGGTCGAGAGCCATATAGAGGTTGAGAACGTAGCTTTCTTGACGAAGATGAGCCTGTAACACCTTGGCTCATAGGTGAAACGGTGAATGATTTGATGACGTTGACTTTTGATGAATATACCTTCTCGTGTATTGAAAGCCCTTTTAAGCATTGAACCTGACATTTTCTGAAACATCTCGAGAAAGGCATAACCGTGTACGCGGCAGTTTCTAACCAGACAACAAAAAGAAAGTGAACTAGAAATCATCATGTCAATATCCCAGACGAAAGTTCCAGGGACAGGTCATTGGACCGCCTTGAGATGTACGTCGCTGTTTGCATTACAGTTAGATCAAGTCCTTTGGAGGCTGTGAAAGTCCACTTACAAGATAAGGTCGGCGTTCGGTGGGATATGGCCACGAAATCCCCTAAGGATCTGGTCAGCTGGGGCCTCCCTCCACACAGGTTAGTAAGTGCTGCATATCCTCAAGCTTACTTTTCCCCGTAGCCGTAGTCACTGTCGGCGAATAAAAAATTAGTGGACCGTTATGGTTTAACTAGGGCCAGCCTGCTCACCTAGTGATGTCAAGTGTAGCCTGCTCGCCAACCCTCATCTCAAGGACTGCTTCATCCCAGCCTGCGGATGCTTTGTGAGCGGACATAGTTTCCAAAGGAAAAAGAAGGCGGAGACGGTGTGGTCTATCCTACCCTTGATAAGTCTCCCAACACCGATCTCGGTCACAAAGTCGTCCCTGCCGATGGATGAGTCGAATCTGCGACATCTGTCAGAGAGGAACAGAACACTGGGGCTGATGGGCAGGCATGGCCTCTGGGAGGGTTACACACTCTCGACCCTTATTATCTGGCTGGGCCGTGTCTTTCAACCAGCCGGTGTATGCGATTGTGACTTTCTGGCCCTTGACGGGTTGCGGCCCGCTCCCAGCAACACAGACTGTTCTTGTCACACCCATCGCACCTGATGTTTTCGAGGCTCGAGTGGCCGGTGATGGCTGTGTGGCAGCGTTTGTGAATGACCCCGTGTCTGTGACGATGGGTTTCGAGTTTAGTGACAGAATAAGGGTTGTTGCCTCCTCCCCCCTCAGCAGAATGTGGCAACGCCCACACTGTGGGATTGGGGCAAGACGAGCTAGCGAGTGCCGAGAAGAGATGACAAGCTGGTCAATAATTGCTGATCTTGCAAGGCAGATGGGAAGCCGTAGAGGGAGATGGTACGTAGCCGTAGAGCGATCTGACGAGGCACATGTGTTAAGGTATGTACGCGGTAGAAGACAAGAGGAGACCCGAGTTCAGCGGTCCTATTTAAGGGATTTCCGCGGACACCGGCTACCGGGTTCTGGTAGATGAGTGCCAGGCTCGGTTCTTCCGCCGCCTGATCACGATCCCACCGGCCGCGCCGTCGGGGTCTGAAGAGGTACATGTACTTGTTCTTGGCCCACGCTTCTTACCCCGGCGGGAGGAGACAGTTGAGACAGAGGGCAGAGGAGGAAGATAGGACGAGGTGCGCGTCTGCAGATCACCGTCCTCCCCGATGACATGTCAGAAATGCCTGGCCCCGGAGCCGATTCGGCGTGCGAGATGTGTCCGGGGCGTTGGTGCAGGTGACTTGGAAGGTACTACATAGTACCTGGCGCGCTCTGGCTTTTGCTAATGGTCTGCACTGCGACCGTTGGTGGTTGGGGACGAGTCCCATGTTTAGAGCTAGGTGGTCGGTGACCTGATGCACGGAGACCGCTGGTCCCGGTTGAGTGCGCGTACATACAAATTGCCTTACCCGCATGTAGTAGTAGCACGCAGTAAGGTACGTACGGTACCTTCGATACTGTATGTATGGATGTAAGGTATGTACGGAGTATGTACATACAATACCTTCCTTACCTGTGTGGGAAGTAAGGTGCTGCAGAATCAGGAACTGACAAAGACAAAAGGCAGCAGGTTCCGCATCACAGTAGCGAGATCTTAGCGCGGGGTGCTCCATTGATTGAAAGCTCCCCCCGTTCGATGGGGGGAGGTTGAAACTGATAGGGTTCGCACTTTGCAGGACCCCAGCGCCCTGGCTCTTTCCCTTTCCTCTCCACCTCACCCCATTTCTGCTCCCCTCACATGCATATCGGTTATCCCATCTTGCAGCTTGCCAACGCGATCATCGTTCCAGGCACCAATGATCTAGCGCAGATCGCAGCTGTCGCCGAGAAGGTTGCATGCGCTCTCGTGCGCTGGCGCATGCCATATCGCAGCTTCACCCCCCGTCGTCGAGTTGAGACACTGTTCCTTGGGCGGAGAAGTCCACCCTGGCGGTCGATGATAGTTCCAGTCGAGTCGCCGACCTGCCGCAGAGCTACACACTACACAGTACACGAAGGAGGTGCACCCGCCAGCTAATTGCTTTTGGGCCTCCATCAACCTGAACACTAACAAGCTGCATCTGGTTCTGGTTGGGCGGCGAAAGACAAATGTTGGTTAGGCGCAGACAAGAAGCGGACGCCATGGTTTTCCAACCCAGCTGACTCTCCCGTACAACCGACAGACCTAGCCTGTTAACCGACGTATAGAATCGTAGAGCTACTGGCCAGCGGCCGTCAAGGCGGACGCGGATTCCCAGGCGTCCCTCGTTGGCCATTATGTCCCAACTCACCATGACCCGTTTCTCCTGCCCTAATCCAAATCGCAGGGCTTTCGGTGGCTTGGTCACCCCTCACGGTTGCCCCTAGCTCAGATTCCCGAGAAAGGGGCAGTAGCGGCGGCCGAAGGAGGGCCAGGCTAGTTATTTGCCGTGGATGTTGGTGCATATCAGATGTATGTGCATACATACATGCATGTCACGTATGTATGTATGTACATACGTGTATGGACAACGGTTCGCCGCGGGCGATGGCAGTCCAATGTCTCGATCTGCGAAACCCAATTTCCCCCCGTGACATTGTCTTACGCAATTCCCCAGAGAGCACGGAATCTCATGCCCGAGGATACGTCGACTGTGAATGGCTTCGAACTGGTGCAGAATAGAGCATCTGTTTTATCCTGTTTTATCCATCGGCTCTTTTGCGTGGCATGAAGAACGCAACAGCTGAACTTTGGAGTCGGAGGATTTCTGTTTACTGGCAATGAGTCACTGGTCGGCCATTCGGTCCCGCAGCTCGCCGGGCTCTTCGTCAATCATGATCGATGCATACGCCCGCGGAGACATACGAAAACGTGTCCACCCACTCTTCCCCAACACAAGGCGCGAGTTAGGGTCGCCGAGCACGGTATGCCTAGTGTGACGCTAAGCAACTGGAAGCCGGGACAGCGTCTCGGGCGGACGCGGCATCGAGATCGGAGGAAGACCTGACCGTGAGACACGTGGAGCGGCCCCAATGGGCAAATCTTGTGTACCGCGGAGTCGGCAACCCGCTGCTTCAGACCAAGATCCTGCCGGCGTGATCGAGTGTAAGTGAATGCCGGTGGCCGGGACGGAACCGGACGGGTGTGGTTGGCTTCGGTCCTCCACTCTGGACGCAACAGGAGCCCAAAAAACTTACTGATCCCGCATCCCAAAGTGGAGGCAGGAGAAAAAGGCAGCCCAGCCTGACATGCATCTGCCGTCACAGTAGCGCCCGAAGGAGCTGCCCGAAGACTTTCGGCCAATCCGAGAGACTAGCGGTGTCTCGCGGTTGTCATCTTGTCCCTTAACACTGTGTTCTTTCACGATGGGGGTCGCTATACCCACTCTTTGGACTGTGTCTCTCATCTGGGTCGTGAATTGCTGGTGTAAAAACTCTGAAGACCGAGTGGGGAGGAGATCAAAAATGAAACAAAAAACTGAGACTCGCCGTACGTCAGTCTGCAGCTTTCGGACGAGATTGACGGATGATGGATGGTGTGATGCTCGGGGAAAGCAAACTCTAAAAGCCAGCAAGTTACACAAGTGTGGCGCTCTGGGCCGGGACCGAAAATCAAATCGAGAGCTCTAGGAAGCTGGAGTAGTGCACTATGTAGTTCACGAGGTAGCCGCCGTTGCCGCGATTATGCTGGGAAGCCAGCCGCTTTAAGGCGGCGCGCATATCGCTCGTTGTCTTGTACATATATATGTGCATACATGTACATAACACCCAAAGGCACTTCCTCTGACTTCCTCTTTTCAACCCCTTTTTCTCTCCTTTACTTTTTTACCTTGATCTTTTTTTTCCTCTCCTCTCCCCTTTCCATGTGCTGCGTTCTTCCTCTGTTGGTGGCCAAAATAAGGAGTCCTCCATTTTGAGACGAGGACAAGGGAACTATACAATAGATTTGAGTCAATGCTGGGGGGACGACTTTTTTTTTGGGGGGAGGGGGGGGAATGGGTGAAAATTACAGTTATGATAAACCAAACGAAAGGGCGGGAAGTGACCCTTCTGGAGGACCAATAACACATGTGAGGAAGATATCACCATGGAAAAATATGGCAAAGAGGTTAATACCTCAAGCATGAGAGCCTCGAACGGAGAGCCTTAAAAACAGTGCCATCCTTCCCCCCTTTTTTATTTTTTATTTTTATTTTTTATTTTATTTTTTTCTTTGAAGCCACATCCCTCAGCCCTTTTCTCCCCAGTTCCCGTCTCTCAGAGCTACGCGTGATATGGCTGCGCATCTACATCCTGGCACTGTCTCCATCCGCCATCATCGACCTCCCGTTCCCTCGTTCATCCCCATAGCACCGCCTGCTTACCACTCTCCCGCTAACGACCATCCGATCTTGTAGGTGATATCGAAACAGACGACGAGACGAGACCGTTGAAGCGGGTAAAATGATCGCACTTTTTTTTTTTGGGGGGGGGGGGGAAGGGGTGTGGGGTGTGGGTTACTCACTTACCCAGAGTGGGTGAGAAGAACCGTGAAAACAGCTAGGTATCAAGTCTTGCATAGGCGAGTAAACCTATCGGTTTACATGATTACCCATGGATGTATTTCACACTACGAAAGTCTAACACACTACCGTGCAGAGGAGGGTTTCAACCGACCTGAAACGTCCGTTGTCCGAGTCGTAAGAGAACAGTGGGTCGGTTTTGGGAAAGTAGTTCTGATGTGGCAGACCTTCTAACTACCTTGGCTACCATGGTAGCGTGAAGCTAATGTTACGCAGAGTAGGGTTAGTGTCGTCTAGACTGGCATCCCAGGCGTTGGAGGTGCGGTTTTTGGCGTTTTGGTACACGGTTGTTCGGGGTCTCGAGCTGGTTTAAGGGGGTGCCTTGCAAATGGCTATCCGTTGGTTGCAAGGCGAAAAGGGATGGTGATGTGAGTGCTATTCGCTCTATTACTGTCGTGCGAGACCAAGATTTTGGAGATGCGTTCTTCTCCCCATTCTACTCCGTACAGACCGTGTTTGGCTTGGGATGCTCAGCTAACCAGCGAGGCTAGTTACAGATATGGTGTGTTGAACCTTACGATTGGAAGTAGGGTCTGAATGGGAAAGGCGTGGAGATGTGGATGCTAGATCAAACCAACCTCTCTACCTTTGCGACGATGACGCGTCATTCGCCTTGTTGCTCACTTGGGAAAGCCGGAGAGTGAATGTGCCGATGTCGTCGTGCCTCACGGCACAGAGACCCACGAAGAAGAGAGCTATAGCTGGTGGTAGACGCTCACGCTCGCTCCGTTTCGACGATCAACCATATGTTCTGTTGTTCAGCAGCACGCGCCTGTCCCGATTAGAGGCAAGCTGCTCGAATGAGAGCAGAGCCGCGCTGGGTCGGCGAGAGGGGCATTGAGGGCTTTTCCTCGTGTTGAATCCGATTCTTAAACAAGGACCTGAAACAACGCTGTCAGACGTTGGCTTGCGGCGAGGACATGAGCCGCGGGATGTGGGGGCCGCCACCTCTTGGTCGTGGGTCTCCCTCTCTTGAGCCCACGTTGTTGTTATCCGTAGTGTAAGGATCTTCTTCTCTCCATCCGTCCATCCGCCTGCCTTGTAGGGCTGAGGTGTGAGGCTCGACGAGTGGGGTCGCTTGGGTCGACGATCCGCGGATCTGGAATGACGAAATTCGGCGATCGTCGATCCTCGACAGGCACTCGGTGTTGGCGGAGGCTGAGCTGCGGAACAGGAACAACGCGAGTGCCTCATTCGACTCCCGCGGCGCAGCTGTTGGCTTGAAGGAGGTTGGTCCAAAGCTGATTCGTCTCTACCATCGTCCACTTGGTGCTAAACGAACCCCCAAAGGCGGCAGCAGGGGGAACAGGTGAGCGGCGGCTCTCCGTACGGAACTCTGAACTCCGCCGTACGCTGGATTCAGGTGGGCAGTCAGCAACGCTGGCGGATGCTGCGCCGCATATTTCGGTTGTTTGCAACTTTCCGCACGTGCGAAGTTGTGTACGGAATACGGTGCAGGTCAACTAAGGTGTGCGCCGCGTCCACGTTGGTAACTCGATGCTGTTCCAGACGACGGGAGGTCGACTGAAGCGGGGCTCGAGCTGAGATGCGAGCCTCCCTGGCCTTGCGGCCGAGTTTGTGGATGGCATAGATCGCTATTGGGGCAATAAAAGTAAGTTGGTTTGCATGACAATTGATAATCAGCGATTATTAACCTGCATTTCGGCTGATCCAAGGTACCATAACCTAGCGTGGTTAGTTGTTAGATGTTTGCAATCTCGGACGATATGTTGCTTGTCCTATTCCTGTTTAGAACACGCGCTTGCTGTTGGCTCTTCGGAGGTGGACAGTCCATACCTGTCGGGCCTTACTGTGAAATCAGTACGTGGCCCCGGAAGGTACAGTACGGAGGACTCGGACTTGATCCCCTTGTCGCCAACGCCATGCAGCACCACCCGCACGAGCAGCTGTGCCCGCTCAGCGCAGTAGCTACAATGACAGCTGAGTATCGCCGCTGTGGAACTTCCTAGTGGGTTGGACTCAATCGCCGGCGGTGCGAATCGTGCTCACCGGGCATCCGGTCAAGAAGCCGTGCAACCTCCGTTCCAGTTTTGATGTGTGTATGTACGGTCCGTACATAGTAGTTACAACGCACAGGCGCAGCTTGCGCGTGGTCCCTACGGTACTCCGTACACGGTGAATTATCTACCAAGTAATAAAGGCAAAATCGGACGCTTTCCCGCCCGGTGTTTCTTGGCGGTTGGCTAGCCACACTACTCCGTACACTACTGAAGTAGGAGGAGGATGAGAACACGAGCCTTTTTTGCCCACCGACCCAGGGTCGCATCGGCAGTGCAGGAAAATGGCGATCAGCGCAGTTCTTCAAGGGAAAAAAACCCTGATTCGGGAACACTAACAAACGTACTCCGTACTGCGTAACGAGTTTACAAACACGTGTTACCGTTGTCTGCAGGGTCCAATTCTTCAAGCTTGCCGCCCGTCGGGAAGCAAAGGCCGAATTCATGGAGGTCAGGGACGGGCAACTGACCTGCACGCAAAACTTGAGATGAGCAGTTTGCCCTGATCCAGGCTGCAATGCATCATGTCATCCATAACTTGAGCAATATCGCTTCAAGTGGAGGCGCTATCTGTTCGCTAGCCAACCGCATGGCGTGGTGCTCCTTGGCATCGTTGGAGTGGGTCACTTTAATATCGGTCACAAACGCACTTGGTGTTAATGTACATGCGCAATCTTCAATTTATGCTTTGGACCCCACTGCAAGGGAGTTCTCGTCGAAGTCTCGAGTACTTATCCGCACTAGTGCCTGATCTGCCCCATGTACCGCCACACCCTTCCAGCAGCTGCCTCTTTGGATCCAGACTACGGACTAGTCTGGTAGCTTCCGGTCGGGATGCGGAGTGTCCGCAGTTATGTGCTACCCTAGCGTACTGTGTACTGATACTGTACGGATTACGTCCGTACGTACTCCGTACAAGCGGACGGTGAGCTGCCAGCCTGCAACGGAACAGAATCCTTGCCGCATTCCTTCCTACCAAGTGCAGACATTGCTGCGCAAGTGAACTTACACTATGGTAGTTACCGCTTTTCCTGCTTGGGTGCGCTGTTGCGACCAACCGCCCCCACAAAAGGCAGGCTGGTTTCTCAAATGGATCGCGTGGGTATCGGTGTGCTCAATTGGGCTGCTGTTCTTTCCAATTTTCTCGCACTTGTCATATTCCTTCCGTTCCTTGTACTGTACGGATTATAAGTACTATGTACTGTACGAGTCGTGAAGCACCCACCCTTGGTCCGTTTCTGCTCGGCCCTCGTTAGCTTGGAGGTGATCCGTCCACGGGTCCTTGACCCACCGGTACCTGAATTTCGGCGGACCAACGCCCCCAGCCAAGCGCTCAGCGCCTGGGTGCCCTGGCTAGTGTACACAGTAATCTTTGCGACCCCTGCAGCGCTCCGCCCCCAAGTCCTTCCAATTCCCCCTTCGGTTCCAGCCCCTTGTTGTTTCTCCCGCTTGCTTTGGGGCTTCCTCCGCTGTTTCGTTCCTTCCGTTCTCTCCAAGCCAATCCTTTCTTTTTTTTCTTCCCGCTTCACTCTCTACATTTCCCATCCGGCGATCTTCCCTCGACGACGTCGCTCCATTCGGGACCAGTCTTGCGACTCGCCGCCAACCGACCGACCAAGCGAATACCCGTCGTCGTCGTCGTCCGACCTTTCTTGCGACCGGGAAGAGCGACCATCCCGGAAGACCGACCGTGACTCGAGACCCCAAGGCCCGCTCTGTCATGACCGCTGAACGCGAGCTCTCGACACCACGAAGGTGAAGCGCCGTTAATTCAAAAAAAAAAATCATTTTCGACGATTTTCGTCAAGTCGCTCTTTTAAACGCACTCAGTCGCTTTTGCATCTTTCGGAGGGGCTCTCCTCCCAATCGTCAATTGTGAGTTGCGCATATACCTGGCGAGGGAACTGTGGGATGCAGCAACAGGATGGGCAACGGGACCTTCAAGGGCATCAACCGGTGTTGCTGCGACCAGAGAAAGCGCATGCCATGTTGTCATGTTGTCCCTCCCGAGCCTTCAGCATCGCCCAACCCATGGCTTTCAAAGTTGCGGAATGGCGTGTCGGTCCACGTATACTAACATCTTGGTCTAGAGCCACACTCGTTGAAACACTTTGTCAAGTACATTCATTACGATTCTTCTGACGAGTGAGTGCTGCCTCGCCGATTCCCTTGGCGGCGCTGACATGACTTTTGGTAGAGACTACACTCCTTACGCGAGGGACCTCGCTCGCTCCGTCAAACACGAAAGCTCCGATCGCATGACCGAGACGCCGTAAAGGGATAAGATGAGAACAGCTTCAGTGTTGGCCGCCGCGTTGGTGGCGGTGTCTTCGGTGGTAGCCGTTGAGGAGACGCCAAAGCCGAAGTATTACTTCCCCCGCCATGTCAAGCGCCAGTTCACCAACGACACGATAACAACGCCGCAAGAGGGCCTATCAACGACCTCGTCAGAAACGACCAAGAGGCAGGTTGAGTCGGGTTCGGACGAGCTGGGTGTCCCCAGTGTGACAACAATTGTTATCTCGAGCACGATCTACGTCTCACCACCGTTCTTCACTCCTCCCGTGTTGTTTCCGACGAATTCTACCGCATCCAGCACTGTGTCCGAGAGCGCTTCTACTAGCGAGAGCTCTTCCAAGAGCAGCATCGACGAGAGCTCGACCGGCATCGCTTCGTCTACCGAGACGGCTCCTGAGACCAGCTCCTCCATTGATAGCTCGTCAACCGAGCCGTCCACGTCCACACCAGAGAGTACCTCGCCAACCGAGCAGTCTACGTCCAACCCAGAGAGCAGCTCACCAACCGAGTCGTCTACGTCCAACCCAGAGAGCAGCTCACCAACCGAGTCGTCTACGTCCAGGCCAGAGAGTAGCTCGTCAATCGAGTCGACGTCCAAATCAGAGAGTAGCTCGTCGACTGAATCGTCTCCTTCTGAATCGGGAAATAGCTCGACAGCTGAGGAGACATCAACATCTGTGAACTCCCAGGCCACCACGTCAAGCACATCCGAGATTCTGCTGGCTCCAACCGGTATTGTCACAACGACCTCAAGCACCACCGAGAATGATAACCCGATTAGCTCCTTGTTCAGCGAGATCGACTCGGGGCTTTCAAGCATCTTTAACCCGACTCAAAACGCCACCTCCACGCTGTTGCCCAGCCCTTCAGACGAAATCAGCCTTTCGGATGGAATCACTGGGCCGGGCACTGGTGTGTCTACCACTCCTCCGGTGACAGTGACTGAGCCGCCCCCGCAGTCAACATCCACGACTGGTGACTTTGAACCATCGACGAGCGACCTGGAGCCATCGACGATCACGAATTCGACGAGCACTCCCACTCCCACCGACACTGGGAGCGCTGGAACGATCACCCCGAGCTCTTCTCTTACTCCATCGGCGACCGGTCTTGATCCTTCTACCAATGGCACAGCAACCTTCGCCCCAAGCACGGGGTTTTCGTCGTCGACCTCGAGTTTTTTCTCCGACAACAGCACGGCCCCGACTGGCAACAGCACGGTGCCATCGGAAACGTCGACTCTTCCGCGACCAACCAGCACCTCCTCGTCCGAGAGTTCGTCGAGAAGCTCCACCACCACCGGCCCCGAGGAAGCTGGAGGCGTCACGAGCATCCCGCCTGTCACCACCTTCACGGGCACGCCCTCGACACCTTTCATCCCTTCGACCATCATTGTTGCCCCCAGTACCTCGTCGGCCACGGGCTCGCCTACCACAACGGCGAGTGGCATTCCGTCCAAGTTCCCATCCGCCATTGCGCCCAACAACGCACCAACCACGCAGCCTGAAGATACCATGCTTATCCAAATCGGATTCCGCGAGGGTTACCAGTATCCGTTTGTTGTGCAAAACGACAAGGCTGCTGCTCAGATTTTCAAATTCCTGCCGCAGGCCTTGAGCGAGGCGGCCAACTTTGATATTAGCAAGGCCCAGGTCAAGCGACTGGTTCCGATGGATACGCAGAACTCGCTGGGCTACATCACGACGTGCGCGATCGTGACGTATCCTGTCAATATGGTGGATGCTCTGGCGATCGACATCAAGGTGCCGAGCTCGCGCTTGTACAACAGCCCTAACGAACTCCTCTACAATCTTACGCATCAGATCAACCCGGCGATTCCCATCAGGCTCGGCCAATATCCCGATGGATTAGGCGGGGGCTCTAGCGGATCTTCTGGCGACGACTCTTCCGGCGGCGGCAGCTCTAGCAGTGACCCTTTTGGCGGCAACGGCGGCAACAACGCGGATAGCCAGAGCAGTGCGCAGCGGGGTACGACGGCGGGCATCGTCAGCGGTGCGGTCGCCGTGGCTGCGGCGTATGGCGTGGTCATGTTCGTCGTGGCGCGGCGATACAAGCGCAAGAAGCAGGCCCACCGGCGGGCGAGCTCCATCAGCAACCCGTCCGAGATGAGCGATGCCGGCCGCGGCAGCCCTGCTCTCATGGGCGGCGCCTTGCTGAGCCGCGACTTCACCAGCAGCTACGGTGCGGTACCATCTGGAGGGCGCGATAGCCATGGCAGTGGAAGGAGCGGCATGGGCAACTCGGGCCGCACTCAGTTCATCTCGGCGCCCGTCGCGGCTGAGAACTCGCTTGGCTGGAATTGATCTGCCCCGGATCGTGGTCCATCTCTTGGTCGCGCCTCAGGACCCGAACTTAGCTCCGATCCGCCATGACCGTGCCTTTCACCTTATCTTTTGACTTGCTCCTCCGACCGCAACTCACGCCCAAACGCTGCAAGATTCACCCTCTCGCCTTCTGAACGTTGTTTAAGGGCGCGAACCGTCGTCACGTTTTTCTTTATGCTTCGATACCCATCGGTCGGCGGTTGCGGGCTGTCTGATTTTAAGCAAGCGATTTCGAGCTATTGCGTTGCCTTCGCGTTTCATAACAAAACCGCGCAGCGCACCTAGTCGTGCACTTTCCGCAACCTCCGAGCCGACCGCTTTTTTCTGCTATATTTTTTGCCTATCACCGACCTCACCAGGAAGACTCTTTTCCCCACATATAGACGTACGAAGAAGCGAACGGCGCCTGAAATTCGCAGTCTCGCACACTGAATTCCCATTTTCTTGTTTATTGTGCTTTTTTTTCACTCTACTCAGTTTTCCTTTTTTTTATATCCTTCTTGGACGATGATACCCTGACCGGGTCATAGATCCTGCTCCGGCGTTCTCCGTTTCTTTTTTGTATACAGATCTTTTATCTGAAAAAAAAATGAGATGGATGCTGTCAGGTGATTACGTGATTACTACCTGGTCAGAGAATCATTTCTATTATTACCTTTCTTGACAATACTTTATGGTTACCGGCGAGAAACCCCTCGTCCCATGCCATGGGGGCAAGGAAAGGTTTCTTTCTTGGTGTTATCTAATTTTACTCGTCCTTTTTTTTTCGTCTATTTTGTCGGCTACTGATACGCGACGCGATACGCAGCATGGATAGTCGAGGGAGGGCGGCTGCGAGCGTTTCTTGGATGAGCTGGGGTAGGTCGAGGCGGATAATGCAGGGAGGTAGGACGGGGGATGGCTTTCTGATGGAGTGGCTTAAGTGGGAGGGAGGGGGTGGGTGCTCGATGGACGTCAGGGCAGGGAAGGAAAAAGGTCGGCATCGCTTTCAGGAGGATCTGTCCGTCGGCGTGGTGATGTATGATACTCGTATTTACCAAGGGGAAGGCGGGCTCGAGGACTGGTTGTTGGTGGCCCTGCGATCGATGATTCTACGCCCCGAGGACGGCTTGCTGTTGCTACTGCGTCGTGTATCAAGGTGGGCAGATCCGGACAAGAACAATAGATGAAGCCGATACCAAGTGCTGCTTGCTCGAAACTGGCGTGTGCGTGTGTTTGCCTGTTTGTCGGAAGTTGTGGTCGACATGATACCAGAGTGTGAACTCGCATCATCTGGGTCGGGGGACCCTGTAAAACCGTGTCAGGGTGCGAGGATGGGATGAAAAGCAAGTGGTTGATCGGATGAACTGGAGGGAGAAGAAGGGACGGAATTCCGCACAGCTCGTGCCTGGAGGTTGCCCCGACATGGGGGAAGGGGAGGCGGGTTGATCATATTCTATCCATCATATTCTATCCATCAGAGCGCTGCCCAGGATAATAAATTAAGTTACTTGGCACAAACTAGCGTGCTGATTGCCCAACCGGGAAGCTTCGTGGGCTGATATGCCTCGCTGAGGTTGCCCTTTTTTTTTTTTTTTTTTTTTTTTTTTTTTTTTTTGACTTTCCGGCATTGCGCACCAAATCCTGGGTCCAGTCCACAAATGTGTAAGGCACAACTCTGTACAACTCAGATGGACTCGCGTGCGGCCTCGCAATCATTACGCTAAGAATAGCTATACAGAAAGAACAATGATGATTTGTGGCCCGTGAAGCGACGCGCCGATTGCTGATCAGTAAGTAGCGGGCAGTACAACAACCAAGCACTGCGGCCCCGACAAATTTCAAGTCGGGCTTCGGGTGCCGCACCCTCGTTGCCGTTATTGTCGACCGCCAGCATCGGGCTAACTGCCTCGGAGGAAACGGCCGAAAAAAAAAAAAGACGGGGAGGTGCCTGGCGAATTTTGATCGCAATGTCTGTGAGCCAAGCAGAGTTGGTGCAAGCAACATCATCGATCCCATCCTCGTCAAGCTCATCCTCGTCGGCATGCGCGGGCCCAGCGACAGGGAAGGGGAAGCAGCGAGAGGGGTTGCCGACACCCGACACCGGATCGGACGGCGAGGACGAGAAGGATGAAGACGCGGACGAAGCAAGGTCGTCGGATGCTGAGCAAGTGCCCGGGACATCGCGACGGCAGCAGCAGCGGCGGCGGCGGCAACCACCATGGCCGCTGTTCACCCCCGAGGAGGAACAGGCTGTCGTACGTAAGCTCGACCGGCGGTTGGTGATCTTCTTGGCCCTGCTGTATCTGCTGAGTTTCCTGGACCGGTCGAGTAGGTTCAACCCTCCCGGACCCCTCCCCCCCCCCCCCCCCCCGGGAGCTGACGAGGAGCTGATGAGGCCGCAGACATCGGCAACGCGCGTATTGCCGGCATGGACGACGACCTGCAGTCTGTGCCTCCCCGCGACGACTGGTATGAGTGGTCGCTCGGGGCCTTCTACATCGCCTACATCGCCTTCGAGTGGATGGCGGTGCTCTGGAGCGTCATCCCCGCGCACGTCTACGTCGCCGCGCTCGTCTTCTCGTGGGGCGTCACGGCTTCCTCGCAGGCCGTGGCCGTCAACTATCCCATGCTCGTCTTCCTGCGCTTCCTGCTGGGCATCGGGGAGGCCGGCTTCACCGGCGTGCCATACTATCTGTCCTTCTTCTTCAAGCGCCACGAGCTAGCCTTCAGGACAGCCATTTTCGTGTCGGGTACGTTTGTTTGCTTGGCCTGGTTTATGTTCAATGGACCCGTACAAACCATGAATACGTTTTTTTTTTTCCTCTGACATGAACGAAAACGCGCATGCAAATGTAGCCGCCCCCCTGGCCACCTCCTTCGCCTCTTCCCTCGCCTGGCTGATCGTCAAGTTCGGTGAATGCACCCCGATCGCCCCCTGGCGCCTCCTCTTCCTCGTCGAGGGCTTCCCCTCGCTGCTCGTCGCGGGGCTCGCTTGGCACCTCATCCCCGACTCGCCGCAGACCGCCCGCTACCTGACGGCGCGAGAAAGGAGAGTCGCGCGGCTGCGCCTCCTCCAGCCCGACGACGACGACGACGACGACGACGACGACGACGATGCCCCGACTACCGCCGCCCCTTCTTCTTCTTCGACCCTCCGCGACTCCCTCGCGGTCCTGGCCGACCCGGCCGCCTGGCTGACCGCCCTCATCTTCTTCCTCACCAACATGGCCTACTCCTCCCTGCCCGTCTTCCTCCCGACCATCCTGCGCGCCATGGGCCACTCTCCGCTCGCCGCCCAGGCCCTGTCGGCGCCCCCTTACCTGCTCGCCTTCCTCGCCGTCCTCGCCACCGCCCACGCCTCCGACACCGCCCGCGCCCGCGCCCCGTTCCTCATCGCCCACGCCCTGGCCTCGGCCGCCGGGTACACCGTCCTGGCGCTCGCCCATCCTCCTTCTCCCTCGTCCTCGTCCTCCTCCTCCTCTTCCTCTTCCTCGTCGTCGGAGGGCGGCGGCGTCGGAGGCGCGGGCGCGGTGGCATTGGCGGGACCGGCCATGCTGGCGGTGCGCTACCTGGCCGTGTACCCGGCCGCGATCGGCTTCTTCAACGTGGCGGTGCTGACGGTCGCGTGGAGCGTCAACAACAACAACCAGCGCGGCGGCGGCGCGGCCCGGCGGGGCGCCGGCTTCGCCCTGCTGCAGGCCGTCGGCCAGTGCGGGCCCCTCCTCGGCACCCGCCTGTACCCGGACCGCGACGCGCCCTACTACGCCCGCGGCATGGCCGTCTGCGCCGCCGCCATGGTCGCCGTCGCCCTCCTGGCTGCCGGCCTGAGGTGGTGGCTCGGCCGGTGGAACCGCCGGTGGGATCGGGAGGAGCAGGAGCGCGAGCGTGGGCGTGGGCATGAGCGTGAGCATGAGGAGGGGGGGGAAGAGGAGGAGCAGGCGCTCGTAGGAGGGCGCGGCGGGAAGAAGAGGGATAAGGGGTTCCGATATATGCTGTGACATGCATGCACCCACTGTCCTCTCTCCCTTTTTTGTTCATTTCCTTTTATTATTTCTTCTTTCCATTTTGACTTATATATTTCTTTATTTGTTTATTTTATAGATATGTATGTATAATATATGGAGAGGGGTCAAGGGCACTATATATAACAACACGATATGCGCCGCTACGCTTGGGGGATCTGGAGCGTGGCTCTGAGCTAAGCCGCTTGTATGCTACCTAGCACGCGGCGAACTCCTTCATAATGCATAGAGATCCGTCAATCACCGCACGAGAAGGTTCCACCGCATGTCATGGCCCCATCACGAAGAGATGCTTCGCTGTGTCAATACCTGATTTCTCAACACCGCGAGGGAAATTGCTCTTACGAGTGTTGTTTTTGACAAAATCTCAAAACGGAGTCGCTCTACCCTATCCAGCACCCACCCACTGTTCTCTAGAACTTTGCCGGTCCCCCCCCCCCCCCACCCCCCTTTACAGGTTGCTGATGTCAATCACGCTCAGCTCCACCTGGTTGGTGGTGCTTGGCGGCAACTGGCCGGCGCCCATGATGAGCAGCTTGGTAGGGTCGTTGAGGACGCGGAGATGGCGCGTGTAGGCGTTCTTCTCGGGCGTGGCGACGCGCCTCCAGGTGCTCCCGGGCTCGGCGAGGCCCGTGTTGATGTAGATGTCGGCCGAGCTGTGGGCGCTGGCGATCACCGTGCCGTTCTCCCCGCCGACGGGGCTCCAGACGACGTAGGGCGAGCCGGTCGGGATGTAGCCGTCGGTGGTCCGGAGCGGCACGCCGGTGGCGGGGCCGAACCGCTCGGGATCCGACACGACCTTGTAGTGGACGGGGAACTGGTAGCCGCTCAGCACGGGGCTGCCGCCGTGCTCGTACGTCATGATGTACTTGCCGTTGGGCAGCTTGGCGACGATCGGCATGCCCGGGCGCTCCTCGTAGACGGGCGACGTGACGTCGTTGACGACGGGGCCCCAGGTGCGCAGGTCCGAGGTGGTCTGGTGCACCATCTTCTGGCCGTACGTCGTGTTCTCGCGCTGGTCCGAGTAGTAGCAGATGAGCGTGTCTCCGTTGCGCATCAGGAACGGCTCCCAGACAGGGGTCTCGCCGTTGTTGGGGATGGCCACGCCGCCGGCCGCGATGTGCGAGACAAACTCCCACGTCACGCCGCGGTCCGTCGAGGCATACAGGTCGATCTGGGTGCTTGAGAGGTCCGTGGGGATCGAGCTCCCGGCCAGCAGGACCGTGTCCTTGGGGAAGCCGGCAAAGGACTCATCCAGGATGTAGAGGAACGGCTGGTATCGGAGGCCTGGAGGGGGGGGGGGAGAGGCGGTGTTGTTAGTAATCGCCCTCGGACCGCCGAATCCACGAAACGTTAAAAAAAAAAAAACCCCTACCCAATCCGTTGGCCGTGTCCTCGACACGCGAGATTTCCTTCCAGTTGTAGCCGCCGTCAGTGGAGCGGTAGATGGGGAAGTAGACCGGAGGGGGCTCCGGGCTGTAATTCTCCCAGGTCGCGAGCAGGGTGCCGTCCCGGAACTGGGCGGTGCGGGCGTACAGCACGCGCGGGTCGGTGTAGTTGTCGGGCGGCGTGAAGATAACGCGCTGCGAGAAGGTCTCGGGCTTCTCCTCCCGCTCCTTGGGAGCAGCCGAGACAAGGGGAACAAGGACAGAGGGGATGAGCGTGGACCACTTCATATTGACCGTCTAGACGTCTCTCTCTGGTTCGGGTAATAATGACTTGGCCTAACCAACAGAGAAAGAGTCACGGCGTCGCTGTCGTGAGCTCGGGTCGGGCTTTGTTATAAAGGCATTTGACAGCGAGCCCGGGCGTCATCGTCAACGGAATCCAGAACTTTCCCCGTTCCCGGTTCCCTGTCGTCCGTTGTCCGTTGCCCTAAATTCTTGGGCCTTCCTCGGTACCGTGTCGCCCGCACATCATCCCCAACACCAACGATTGGCGCGGTTGGGACCAACGATGGGAGGATGAATCGGGACTATTCCGTACTCCGCATTGCACCTGCGTCTTCGCCATTGTTTCCCATCATCTCCCCAGGGGCTTGGGCTCGATGACGCAGGCCGACAAGTTGCCAAGGGTCCCTCCCTCGTGGGCTCGCGTAAGACAGAACGGGGCAAACCTCCGTCTCTACCTTCTTTCCCCAGCTTCTCGGCACGGCAGATAGGTAATCCACGAACCCGGTTTGCTCTCCGGGCCCTTGCTAGCGGAATAGCGACATCATCCACGAGCAGATCCGGGTCCCCGCGCGAAGGAATGGCCGGGGGGGTTACGGTTGATGCGCGCCAATTGCGGCGGCGCCGGTGGGTAACGAATTGTTTGGAGAGTCTGGTTGTGGATCGCCTGTTTCCACCAGTGAGAGAAAGTCTACACTACTGTAAGCACCCCCCAGGTCCCGCTCATCAGTGAGTGGCCGCCCCGCAGCGGGACCGAGCCCCTCCAAACCCCGCAACCAACCCGCAACCAACCCGCAACCAACTTCTAACGTATCCAGAAGCGGGAAGTTGGCAACCCACACTGCAATCCACACTCCACAACAGCAACCGCAACCACCACCACGACGCATAATTGCGCGCCATGTCCAAAGCGGCCGCATTTCTGGCAGACCCGCCGGCGACCGACGACCGCCCCAGCTTCGAGACCATCCATAAGCACGGCCACCAGGATCTGGTGCAGGCCGTCGCCTTCAATGGCCACGGCGACCGCTGCGCGACGGGCTCTGTCGACGGCAAGATCCGCGTCTTCAACCGCCACAAGGACGGCGTTTGGCGTTTGTGCGATACCTGGGGGGCCCATGCCAGCGAGATCCTAGAAGTACGTTCCCCTGTTTGTTGCACCCCCAACCATGTATGAACAGGACGTATGAACAGGACGTATGAACAGTACCAAGCTAAACACCAAGCTAAACCATTCCATCCCTGTCCCAGCTCCAATGGCTCCCGACCACCATCTATCCCAACCTCCTGGCCTCGCTCGGCATCGAGGGCCGCTTCAAGCTCTGGGCCGAAGACCCTTCGGCCGCCTCGGGCCGCCGCTTCGCCGAGTCCACCCGTAACGGGCCCCTCGTCACCATTCCCTCTCGCTCGCCGTACCTCGGCCCCAACGGCACCGGCAATGTCGCACCGGCGACGGGCATCGGCAGCCCCATGCCCGCCCCGGCCTCGTCCAGCTTCGACGGCAGCACCGCCGCCAGCGGCGCAGCTGCCACAGCCAAGCCGGCTTTCGAGACCCGCAACTCCCGCTCCCCCTACCGCTCCTTCTCCCTCAAACATCTCGACGACTCGCGCACCACCTACTTGGCCTTGCTCTCCGCCGACGGTGGCCTGACCGTCTACGAGAACGACCGCATCGAGAACCTCGCCGCCTTCACCCTCCTCGACGAGCTCTCCACCATCCCCACCACCACCACCACCACCACCACCACCAACACCACCACCAACATCACTGCCACCGCCGTCGCCACCGCCACCACCACCACTACCGGCGCCCACCCCACGACCACCGCTGCCTCTGCCACCACCGAGGGCGGGAGCGGCGCAAGCGGCACCGCGCCGCGACGCATCACCCGGGGCGAGGAGACGTCGTTCCGGGTCCGGTTCGACCCGAACCCGGAGGTGTGCTACACGGCGCTGCGGGCGGGCGTGCCGTCGGACGCGCTGGGGCTGGCGGTGGCCGTCATGGACCGCGTGCGCGTGTACCGCACGCGCGACACGGTCCGCGCCTCGCTCGGCGTCGCCGCCGCCTCCAAGGCTTTCTACCTCGCCGCCGAGGTCGTCGCCGGCGTCCACCGCGGCCTCGTCCGCGACCTCGCCTGGGCCCCGGGCAACATCCGCGGCTACGACATCATCGCGACCGCCTGTCAGGACGGCTTCGTCAGGGTCTTCCGCCTCGATGCCTTGCCTCCTCCTTCACCCCCCTCCTCCTCCGGGGAAGGGGGGGAGGAGGACGGCGGGGACGAGGAAGAACCAGGCGGCGGCAGCGGTGGTGGTGGTGGTGGTGGTGGGAAATGGTCTGCGGATAAGGTCAAGAAGCACGGCAGTGGCGTGCGACGTCGCGGAGACGGGGAGGACGGCGGCGGCAGCCACGCGTCGCGGGCCTCGCTCATGTCGTCGGCCTCCTCCGGGATCCGCGCCGGGCTGGACCAGAGCCGGGGCAACCCGGACCGGCGGGCGACGGGGCTGCCGGGCCACATCCGGCACGTCATGACGGAGATCTCGCGGCTGGACTGCCACCGGACCCCCGTCTGGCGCGTCGGCTTCGACGACGACGGCCAGATCCTCGGCAGCGTGGGCGACGAGGGCAAGCTCCTGTGCTACCGCCAGAAGCCCGACGGCACCTGGGCCAAGAGCACCGAGATGGCCATGATCAAGATGAGGATGGCCGCCCCATGATGTGAGAGAAGGGGGGGGGGGGACTCCCGGCCTAAAATTCTTCTCCGCCTGGCAGATCGCGGCTGCTGATGAGCCGCAAAAATGCATGCGACATAACCCGCCCCCAACACATAATTACCCAACGATCGCCGGGGAAGAACATATTTAGAAGGCGATTCGTCCCGCCATTGTTTCTCGGCTCGATCAATAGGCACTGCCAAAAAAACCAGAGCCAACGGCCTCGGTGGATAGCTGCCTTGTGCACCCGGTGTGCGGTTGGGAACTGTTCTACTTAAATCCACTACCGCGCGTCGCGGTTCAACCTGCCAGTCAAACGGCAAACCGCTGGAGAGAGGCAGGAACTACCCTTCGAAAGAGCCGCCGACTTGGCCGTGTTTCGCATAGCCGGCCGGCTGCCCTTACTTGGCGGAAGGTGATGTCGGGCCAAGGGAGAGGGGAGGGCAAAGGCAGAGAGGGCCCTATGTGGGCATGTATCCTCATGTTCCGGGATGCATGGTTGAGCTGAACGGGCTAAGACCGCATACTGTAATACGCGCATCATCATCCCTGGCACCTCTTACCCAGGGAAAGGGGGAAAAAAATTTTTACTACTATGGTCTAAAGCCTTTCTATAGCCCTCGCAGATCCAAAAAAAAGAAAAGAAAAAAAAGACTCGATATATCGCGTGCCTGTCGGCTAGTGTATGCTCCAGTTATCCTCTTTAAATACCAGCCTCGCCAATGAATGCCTCACAAACAACCCAAACAAGCCTAGCGCCGCCTGGGCCGCCGTGATCTCGGCCGCCAGCCGGTCCTCCCGCAGCGGGCCCCTCCACACCAACCACAGGTTCAACAAGGTGAAGTTGCTCGTCTCGACCAGCCTTCCCTCCTCATCCACCACCACCTTCAAGAGGCCCAACCGCCCCAGCAGCCTCAGCCCCCAATCGACAAGCTTGAACCGCGGCTGGCGCGCCTCGGACCAGGCCGTGACGCTCGGCTCGAGCAGGCCGGTGCGGGCGTTGAAGCGGGGCAGGCGGTGGCGCGGGCAGGGGACGAGGCCGAAGAGCTGCGGGGTGGAGTAGACAAAGTTGAAGATCTGGGGGAGCAGCAGCAGCACCAGCGTCTTGCTGAAGTGGCCCAGGATGCTGACGACGACGAACACCATGCCGGCAAAGTAGCAGTACGTGTCGCCGACGAAGACGCGGGCCGGGTACCAGTTGTGGTAGAGCAGGGCCAGCGAGACGGCGAGGAAGGGGAGGAGGAAGGAGAGCGAGAAGAGGTGCGAGTCGGTGGCCGGGTGCGGGTAAGGGGTGAGCAGGTAGAGGGCGTCGTTGAGGGCGATCAGGGCGCCGATGACGACGGACTGGGCCACCTCGATGCCGTTGATGCCGGCGAGGATGTTGATGCTGTTGGGGCTGAAGATGGCCACGGCGGCCATGTAGACGTAGTAGAGCGCGCCCAGGTCGACGAGCTGGCCGAGGTAGGGCTGCAGCTGGATCGGGACGACGATGGAGGTCACGCCAAAGTCGACCCGGTAGACCACGAGGAGGGGGATGGCGGCGAAGGCGGGGATGAAGAACTTGTGCCGCCAGCGGATGTCGAAGAGGTCGTCGGCGAGCCCCAGGGAGGCGATGGTGTGCAGCGAGACGATGGCTGATAGGTAGGACGAGAGCTGGGGTTTTCCAGTGTCAACGGGGGGAACGCACCATAGCCAAGTTAAAAACCCCGATAGATAAAGGTAGATAGCGTTTGGCGATAATAATAATAATAATAATAGTAAAAGCTTACCTTGCTGTGCGGGAACCGATGCAGGAAGCGGCCCTGCTGCACATGTTCGACCTGCAGCACAACGTCCCGATTGCCGCCTCCACTCGTAGCCGCGACGACGTCCTTGTAGAAGGCAAAGGGAACAAACACAATCATGGCAAAGAGGTAGACGGCGGCGCACACGGCACCCATGCACTCGGGCAGCTCCTTGCGGTTGTGCTTGCTCATGTCGACGCCCTTGAAACCGGCCTTGATGAAGGTCGGGCCGAGCCGGCGGATCAGGGCAAAGGTGGCGCTGAAGGCCAGCCCGCTCAGGGCCAGCGACACCATGAGCGGCTTGTCATCGCCCTGGAAAGCGTTGGCGAGGATGGCGACGCAGGCGGCCGTGAGGGACACGAGACCGAGAGTCTCGGCGCGGGACAGTGACGAATTCATGGTCGGTCGACGGTCATTGTCGGCCGGGCCGGCATCCCTGGGGTCCTGTCCTCGAGTCCGCTGAGCCGGATCGAGATATTTTGGCACGGGGTGCGCGACTTCGCGCTGCCCGGGCTGTTGTGAAGGAAGAAGTGCAGGAGCCTCGAGGGCGCTTCTTTAGAATTCATTGATCGGCTCGGAAGTTAAAGACACATTTCCGGATGACGAAATGGCGAGACGCGGAAGGCGCGCGGCAGGGTCCTGGCCGGCCCACTGCCACGCCGGCTTGGCTACTAGTACGGAGTACTACGGCTCGGAATTGCCCGATTGGATGGCGTAACCAGGGGTTCAAAGAGTCCCCATTCTTATTAACAACCTACCATCGACACTACGTCCACCACGGATTATGAACTAATTCGTGCCTGTCTCGTACATTTATACATTTCCCACGCTCTGATAATCAGATCCCAATGTTTCCTGGTCCTTTGTTTCGGCATAGACCAGCTGCTACTCTAACCTTTAGGTAGCCCGTATTGTACAGTACGCTGATACAGTGTGAAGAGCCCGAGATGGTAAAATCTACCACGATCACGTTCGGGCTACTGCGCCTTCATCAAGCTGTTCTTCCGCAGCAGTGACAACCTACCGAGTAAGCGTGGAAGTGAGCACGTGTTTGTCGGCCGTCCCCGAGTACCGTAGCGTAGCAGGAACTCAAAAGAGGTTGGAGACCATGTTAGGCGAAACTTGACATGCCAAGTTTAGCACGCCAGGCCAACTCCCACAATAGATAGAACAGTGTGACTTCCTGGGTTATTGCTTCAAGGAATGCTTTTCAAATACAAGTTTGAACGAGTCAGCGAACAATCCTTCTCTCATGTCTCTTTTCAATGTGCCCAATGACAAGCAAATACGTCATACTAAAACCAGAAAAGTAAGGGCTATGTATAAGTAAGATAGTAAGTGGCCTTCCTGCGATGTTTCTGATAGAGCAATCATAATTTTCTGAGGCATACAATGCCAGCCTCAGCATGGCATCCCGCACGCTGTTAGATCTTTGCCACGGTAATTTGGCGACATTGAGCCCCCTTTCTCTCTTTGCACAATTGAGGCCGCCGCCTCCTGACATCCTTACTTCCTTGATTACTGATCTCCTAACCAGCCACCTCGGCTTGTGTGTACTGTACATACTTGCACAATCTGCTGAATCGGGACGCAGAACATCCTGCTATATCGTCACCTGATTCTGTAAACATGGCTGTCCTGGCTCTCCTGTTTCTTCGTGCACACTGCTACGTCGTAGAGCCGTCGCCCCGCAAATCTTATCTCGTGTGTCAGGAACCTCGCCGGCTTGAACGCCGGAGATCCATTGCGGATGTGATGGAGCGCAGTTACGGACTTGGCACAACCTACTGATATGCTATGTTTCTGAGTTTGGCCCTCCGCGTTCTGTATCAGTGATTGAAAGAAATGGACGAAGAGTAATAAGCTCACCTCCGCATCCGTCCTTGTTGACGAGCCGTGCAGGATGCGTTCTGATGTACCGGGCACTCGACTCCATCCTTTCATCTGCCCTTTTGATATGCGTCCTGCTTCTCAGAGCCATCGCTTGTGGCCTCGGAGCCGCATTTCTCAACCCTCTAAGGGGATAGTCGTGCTCCGTTAACCCCCAAGGTTTTACTGGAGGTTGTGTGCGGCGTTCGACCAAGAGGGAAGGGCCCTCCCAGAATAGTCTGAATGGTTGATGGTGGATTCCGCACATGAAAAAAAAAAAGCTGCCTATCTTCCCCCAGGGCAAGCCATACCAAGGTCCTGATCCAGACATAAAATGTGTAAGATGTGTTTCAGTATACGAGGAAAGCCTGTGATCACCCAAACTCGGCCCTGTATGGGGCAGAGCGGCGTAGTGCGGAGGTTACCGACATGTCGCTACCTCGCCAACTTGGACCGAGAATGGGTAGTGGGTGCTCGTTGACGAGGTTTTTTTTATTGTGCTGCCTAGCTTGGTCTGATCTCATCTGAGATCGACTTGAGAGGACCCGGTCCAATGGGGGCTGCACCCTGTGACGCCAGAGGAGGCTTGGTGAGAACCTAATTCGCTTGCGGGAACTGTGGGCAGGTGTGATTCTAGAAGGAGGGGTGCCCCCCGATGGGGAACTTTTTTGGATGGGAATTTGTGGACTCGGTTGGATAAGCTTCGAATCTGCATGCTCTGGGCCACGAGGGCCAAGGATGGCCATTTTGAGAAGCTGCTGTGCCCAAAGAAGAGGGGGGCCCCCTCCACCACCTGCCTCGCGGGCCGGGCTAAGTTGTCCGGAGTGAGGTGCATCGGTGCAAAGTGTGATTCGGTGAATACAAGTAATGAGTTGTTCTGGAGGGGGTTACCCAAAGACGTGGTTGCCCGAGTTCCTGGGATGGAAGTTCCTGGGATGGAAGTTCCTGGGATGGAAGTTCCTGGGATGGAAGTTCCTTCCTTCCCGTGTCCCATTGGCCAATTTCTCCTGTAAGTCAACCTCTCGAGAGCTCCCAGAGTAAAACTCTGCAAGCAGCGCCGCCGGGGTCAAACGCAGGCAAAACCCAGGGCGAGAAGTTCGTTATTCAGCAACATCCCATGACATCCCGACTTTTGCAAGGGCCGAGCCTTGACAAACTAAAGTTGAACACCGCTTGGCCCTGCAGAAACGCTCGACCCAGGCCAGGCAGCGACATTTCGACAACGCTGACTAGCGGGGTTGCCCATTTCACAGGGCGACAGTACGCTTAGTCACTGCATTGGAAGGGCGGGGCGCAACTTTCTTGGGCCCGGCAGCCACTGCCGATTCGCCAATTCTCCGACTCCGTGGATACACGGCGCGGTCGAGACTAGAGTTCTACAGCTCTCGGTTGGGCAGTTCGGCCATTTCGAGCACCGCGGCCCACGGCGGCGTGCAGGGAACTTGTCCTTCCCGTTGTGGAATTTTACCTTGGTGTTGTGCGTCAAGAGGCCTCTGTGATGACAGCGAGACGTCGAACGACCCCATTTTAGCACACTGCTCACTCTGCTACGTCAGACCCGAGAGACGAGCGTCGACGCCATGGCGGCGACGGAGCTGCCGATGTCTCTGGACCAGGGTTGGCGGCGAAAAGGGGGAAGGAAGATCATGTTTCGGGACATATCTGTCATCTGTAATCGGTATACGACTCGGCATATGATGGCCAGCTGAAGAATCTGCAAGGAAGGGTGTGCGGCTCGGGCGCTGAACACTTACATTGCTGCGCGAGGCACGTGGGACATTGTGTGCTGTACATACGAGCTGACGGGGTCGTGGATGAAGTAGTCTGTCTAGGCATTTGCTTTCGGCGGGCGGCCAAGCTGCCGTTCGAATTCTGGTTCTCCCCCTCCCCCTCCGATGCAGGTGGGGAGATGGCGCTGCTCATCCCGCGGTTGCAGAGCCGAGTAGGGATACGATGGTTATGGGTATGGGTATGGGATGAGTATGTGGGCGAACAATAAAGACTTGGACCCGAGTGTCCCCCCTCTCCCTCGCCCTCGCCCTCGCCCTCGCCAACCAACCGTGCAGCTTATACGAACACCCGGCCCTGGCTTCCGCGTTGCTGTTTTCACTCCGGCCTTCCCCTCCCTCCCTCGACGACACCATGTCCCAGCCGTCGCACTCGAACCGTTCGAGCATCGACTTAAGCAGCAACCCGACCAGCCCGTCGCCCTCCCCGGCTGCGGCTCCGCCGGATCCGCCCAAGCCAAAGCGCACGAGGGCAAGCAAGCCAAAGGTCCGCACGGGCTGTATTACATGGTGAGTCCCTGTTTACGACACTAACCCTCCGTGCTATTCCCCTGATTCGTACAAGAAATGTATGTGATGTATGCACCACCCGCTAACCCTGCATCCCCCCCCTTCTTCCGCAGCAAGTAAGTTGATCGTCGATGTCCGCCCTTCGTGGGCGGTGACCAGGCTGACCGGCCCCAGAATCCGTCGCGTGAAGTGTGACGAGGGGAAACCTGCTTGTCTCCGGTGCACATCCACCGGCCGGACCTGCGATGGCTATGACAAGTTCGCTCTCGCCCGATACAACTCGCCGGGCGCCAGCCAAATGGCCGAGAAGGCGCGAGCCGAGTTTGTCCGGGCCTGCGAGTGGAACGAGTCCCTCAGGTCTATGCGCCGAATCGAGGCCGACATCGACGGCACCGAGACTGAGAGGCGCTTGTTTGCCCGCTTCCGCGCGGCCACGGCCGGCCGCGTCTCCGCCCAGTTCTGCAACTTCGCCGCCTTCTGGTCGAGATTGAACCCCTTGACCGGTTCTCAGGACGAGGCCGTCAAGCACGCTGTGGTGGCTCTGGCAGCCGCCTACCAGATTTTCCAGTATCCGCACGAGCCCGCGATCGACGGCCTCAGCCGGGCCGACCTCGAAGTCCTCACGATCCAGCATTACAACCGATCCATCGAGCGGCTACAGACCCACGCCGGCTCTTCGGCCATCGAGAGCGTCCGTCTCACCCTTGTCTGCTGTCTGGCTTTCGTCTCGCTCGAGTCCCTTCGCGGGAATCACGAAGTGGCCGTCACTCACCTGACCAACGGTCTGCGTATCCTCCAGTCCCTCCCCGACTCCGCCTTCGACTTCCTCGCCGACCGCTCCGTCTTCGTCTGGCCTTTCGACCTGCAGGGGACCTCCCTTCAGATTCCCGACATCATCCGGCTATTCGCCCGGTTCGAACGCTCGGCCTGCTTCTTCACACACGGCATCCAACCCGTCGTCTCGGAGCGTGCTTACCGCGCTCGCCGCTTCGACGACGGCTCTAGCGACTCGCTCTTCCCCGACATAGCCCATGCTCGCATGGCCATGTCCTGCTTCCAGCACGACGTCATGGCCCGTATGCACGAGATCGCCGCCGCCGCCGCCGCCGGGGACTCGTCGTCCGCCGTCGTGTTCTGGGCCGACCCCGTCCAGCAGCGTCAACAGGCCTGCCTCGTCGCCCGAAGCGCCCGTCTCGGCCTCCTCGTAGCCGACTTCTGCTCTCCATCCCGTTTCGGCACCCTCGACCCAACCAGTCCGGAACTCTTCGCCCTCTACCTCGACCTCATTTACTTTCTCTGTGCTCGGTTTATCATCGCCAACGCCGCAGGCGGCACCACCTTCACTCCCAACGCCAACCCTTTCCCCGCCACCTCTCAACACCTAAATCACCACCTCCACCATCCAACCCTTCCTCTACCGCCTCCGTTGGCAAACGATCAACTCGACGCCCCAGCCACGTCCTTCCTTCACCCAATCCTCCATTTTACTTCCAGACTTTTCGCCGCTTCCATCTCCCAACAGCAACAGCAGCAGCAACAGCAACAACAACAACGACAACCTGTTCGCACCCCAACAAACCTTCACACCCACCTTCTCGGCCCCCTCTATCTCGTCGCAGCTCACATCCCAGATCCCCATAACCCCACACGAGCCGCGGCAGACAACCTCCTAGCCCAAATACTGACCCCCAACGGTGAGAGCCGGGGGGTGCCAAACATGACGGCGACGATGACGGTCGACACTAGCTTGATCGAGCGGGCAATCGACAACGAACTGAAGATGAGGGGTCGGGCAGGAGGAGGAGGAGGAGCAGAGCCGCCAAGGGCATTGACGGGGCCCGGGTGTCTACCTTTCCTATGGGACGCTCTGGTCCGTCGATCCTGATCTCTCTCAATCGATGGGTGATAGCGAGAGTGTAAGACAGACAGACACACACACACACACACACACACACAGAGAGAGAGAGAGAGAGAGAGTAACCACTTCTGTACAAGAATGAAACTTGGTACGGAGGGTCGGGGGGCCAAGAAGTCCGAGGCCCGGTAAGTTTGGTGTCAACAGACATCAGGCTTAAGATGGGATGGTTTGGGGAAGCCGGGTAACGCGTTTTCGGAATGAAATGAATGAGTGAATGACATAGATGGATAGATAGATCGGTTAACGATGGCCCATGGGCGGCCTACCGACTGGACTGGACAGAGAGTGGTCATCAGATGAGAATAGATGAATCTCTTCAATGGTAATGGATGAGGCTGAACTGGTCAAGCGTGCAAACGGATTGTTAGAAAATGGCGAGTAGTTACCCGTCAGTGACCCCGGTCTTGCTGACACAACTCAAAATCCGCCTGCCTAGGTTTCATATATACGCATGTTGGCGGGTTGAGAGACAATCAGACATTGCGTCGAGCATCGAGAGAATCTGACCGAGCTGGTTCCTCTAATGCTGCGACAACAATGATTTCTTTGGCCAAGCGCTCGTACCTGAGTTGGGCGAGTCCTCTCGACGGTTTCTCGGCAGACTTCGTCAGATGGCGGCAGAGCATCAACCGGCCTTGACGCCAATCCCCCCGGCACACCTCCTTTAGGCCGACGCGAGTCACCATATCCATGAATCCAGCTCAGACTTGGGGGTATGATTCCGCTTGTACTTCTATCAGGAGACCTATGACGAATAACAATACTTTGCGTTAGTCAAAAAAAAAAAAAAAGGTTACCGAGCCCTGAGAAAGAAACCGTTCCCACCCAGACACCACGAACAGCTACCATCCGTCTTCTCGCCAACCCCCATTCCAGAAGCCCGATCCAACGCCAGCCCTCTCGTCACCCAAGCTCCCTTTTCCTCACTTGTAAGCGTCTCGCGGCCAAAGAAGTTCTTTTTCCAACCTCAAAGCCTTCCAGCGACGACCTCCTTCTCAAAGATTCTCACGTCGTCCACCTCGTAGAACATAACACCCTGGTATAGACTGGTCTTCTGTCCCAGGAACTCATCCCCATCCTCGTCACTGGAGTCGCCAATCCCATTCTCGCTTGAACTACTGTCTCCGCCGTTCTCGCCCAGCTCGGCAGCAATGATAGCGCTGACATCCAGATCCTCGACGCCGACGCCCGACGCTAATTGCGCCGAAAGCGGGCCTGAGGAAGAAGGGGGGGAGGAAGAAGAAGATGATGATGATGACGAAGAAGAGCTATGATGCTTGCTCTTGCCCTTCTTATTCTTATTCTTCTCCGCAGCATCTTTGAGCCCGTGCTCGAGATCATCCTTGTGGCACCATTCACCCGTATCGAGCTTCACCCACTCGGACAGCCGCATAATCCTGTCGGCGCGCTCATCCTCGTCAATGGCAATCCAGTCGAGCTTGAGGTCCGGGTTATGCGAGATGCTGTCAACAAGGAAACGCTTAGTCTCGCGCACAACCCAGACACAGGTATCGCTGTTATGCAGATGGTGAACGTGCAGGGCGCGGAGAGTCTTGAAGGCATTGACATGCTGCGCGAAGCAATGCTGTTTCGAGAAGGTCAGCAAAAGTCATGAAAAAGAATGCATAAAAGGCAAGACGACAAACCATTGTTCGGACGTTCATGTTGCAAGCCAGCTCCTCGAGCCTCTTTCCACGCCTACTTAGCAGCAGGACCGTCTTCTCGTCTACATCCCAGGCCGCATCGGCCAGGTTCTTTATCATGAGGTTTCGTATTGTTGGAGCATGCTTCCTAAGAACGATGCGGCGGATCTGGTCCATGGTCGTTTGCGTCCGGGGCGCGAAGCTCTCGGGTTTCTCGCTAGGGTCCCGTTCGAGCATCAGGAGCTCGCGCACCTCCTCAAGCGAGGCGATACAGTTCAGAAAGCTGAGCGAGACATTGTCGGTAAAGACCTCGCGCAGCGGCAGCGGGGCTTCCTTATTCTCCCTGTGAAGCAGTGCCCAGATTGGCGCCTGGATACCCACGTTGAGCAGCGTCAAGCGGCGAAGGACGCGGAGATCGACGGCCTTGGACAGAACCGACGCCTTTGTCGGAATGAGAAAGATGCTAAGAGACTCGAGGGCGAGTCCTCTGGTGTCCCGGATGTAGTCGCGCACCTGGCGAGCATGCTCCTTGCACGACCAGACCTCGCCTGCCGAAGACTTATCGGCACATTCGATCGCAGACTGGCACGCGCTGATCTGCTCCTGCATATCTCGGATGCTCCGCGTGAGCCTCAGTAACTGCGACTCGGCATCGCCAAGGGAATCAAGGTTGGCGGGAGAGTTGGCCGCCCGCCACCGCCGGATCTCGTCGCCCAAAGCGCTGGCCTGAGATTCGAACGTTTGTAGTTCTTCAGCCAGAGCCTTGAAGTCGGCTTTCTGCAACTTGAGAGTGGCTAGAGCCTCTCCATATCTCGTCCTCGTGTCGGCAAGCGCCGGGTTGTCCGCTGACGTTGCTGTTTCATCCCCTGGCGCTTCACCGGCTGGTGGCTCTCCGGCATCGATAGCGAGCTGTTCTAGTGGCTCTTCGATATCTATGTCGTCGGGATCCGCGACCCGCCTGTGATCCTTGGGTTTCTTGGAGGCTGCCGACTCTCCAAAGAGGCTCACCTCGGGAGCACTTGCTTCAGAGGACACACCTTCCGCGGCCTTGTCAGATGGCTCGCTGATACTCGACGGAGCACCGTCGGCTCCGTTCTGGTCCTGGTCTGCCTTCTCTCCGCGTGACTTGGCCTCCTCGACGTACTTCCGGGCAGCGAGGCCAATCATATCGGTAATGTCTTGCGATGCGGCGAACTCCTTGGTGCCGTTTAGCTCACCCATGAGTTTGGGCGTGATCGTCTTGATCATATCAACCAACTCTTGCTCGGTCCTCGCCTTGCCCTTCTTATTCTTATTCTTATTCTTCTTCTTTTCAGTCTCCACCACGGCTGCCTCCAGCTCCTCTGCCGGCGTCGGCTCGGCATCGAGAATCCTGGCCAAAACCGTCTCCTGAACCTTCCTTGCCTGCTGTGCCCGGAAGTCTCTGGCCTGTTCACTCATTCCGACGTCTTCTAACGGGACGGGCATTATGCCATCTTCCTGGTCTGACTCTTCAGAATCAGAGACGTTGGCCTGGTGATTGCGGGCTGCAGAGGCAAGCTTCTCCGAGAAAGACAGCTTGAGTTCCGAGAGGGTCCCGGCGGAGTTTCGAACGGCCGACTGGAGTTCTGGCACAATGTCGAGGTTGTCAATGTCTAGAACGGCGAGGCTCTTGAGCCCCTTGAAGCCAGACAAGGTCGGATGCTCTCTGTTCAGAAACCCTTTCCTCGGAGATCTGGAACGGGCCTGCTTGAGCCCAGACGACGGGCCCGGCGGTACCGAGGAGGACTCGAACACACCATCTGAAGGACCTTGGGCGCCAAACGCAAAGACCGGCGGAGGAAGGGGAGGGGGAACTGAAGGTATAGGCGCAACATGGACCGATGCTGGCGAGGATGTGGAATTCGAGGCGCCGAATGTGGGGGACGAGGCACTCTGGTATCGCGATGGTAAGGTCTGGAGCCTTATGTGGACATGCGAGAGTGCCGGAATCTGATGCAACTCCTTGTACACTGGACGGCTGAGCTCGACTCCGATGTTCCACCTAAAAAAATAATAAAAAAAAAAAAAAAAAAAAGAGCGTCAGCGGGCCAACCCGTTGTTGCGGGAACCAAGATCCGGCGCGTATCTATGGGCACGGCAAATGCGACTCGTATGGCGCAGCCGAGCCAAATGCCGTACTTGTGGGAAGACTCACTTAAAGGACTCGAGAGACTGTGCCTTGCGCAGCGCCAAGAGAAGAAGCGTGTTCATAAACTTGCCGCAGCTGAGGGTGGAATGATAGGGGCGGTACGAGACGGCTGCAGTGAAATCCAAGGTGACCGTGTCGAAAGTCATGCGCCTGAGGTAGCGGGCATAGTTGTAGTCGCTCGTCGCAAAGGTGTCAAGACCGAGGGCGAGAGGGTCGAAAGACGTGTCCTCTGGGCGCCTGTTGCCTTCCGGGAAGACAATCTTAAAGTCTCGGTACAGTTCGGCAGCAGCAAGGTCGCGGAAGTGCCTCGACACCGTGGCGAGGCAGATCAGGTCCTTATTCGAGCACTGTCTGAAGATCTCTCTCTGCACCTCTTGCGGCAGATCCATGAAGTTGCGGGCCGGGCCGGTTGGTAGGGTTGCGGCCGCTTCTTGGGCCGCAGAGGGCGCCATAGAGGGAGTCGAGGAAGAAGTTATGGAGGCCATCACAAGAGGTGTGCTGGCCAGGGCGAGAAGGGAGGTTCCGGTAAGACAAAGGCGTAAGTCCGGAAGTTGAGACCCGTCGTTCGTCTGGATTGCTGCGAGCCGATACCGACGAGAGACGGTCTTTTGTCGGGGAACCAGCTCAATTCAACACGGCGGGGTCTGTTTCCTCTAGCAAGTAACTATAAGCAGGCTGGCTCAACGTCTCATCAACCGTGGATTTGGGGTTGGGGCTCTGAAATCGAGGCAGAGAGTCGCTTGAATCGCCGCAGATAAATACTGTGGGAGAAGCAAGAGAAGCAAAAGAATAAAATACATTGGAAAAATAAAAAAAAACAAAGAAGAAGAAGGGTGGAATGAAAGCAGCACCGGCAGGCTGTCAAGTCGCCGAAAGATGCAGCTGCAAGTGCGGAGGAAGTAAGTCGAGGGTGGTGCATTGGATATAATCCGCCCTCGGCGGGCAGCCTGCCGGTCGATGTTCGGGTGTGCATGAGTGGGATGCCAGGGTAAGGCACAGAACCTACACTAGCTGATGTATGTATGCATGTGTGTATGTATGTATGTACTGTACTGTACATAACTATGTATACACAGAGTACAGCACGTTGTTGGTTCATACCTACAGATACACACACAGTACGTACGAGTATGTGCGTCCCAACCTCCTGCAGTATTTAGTGCGTCCTAGATAGGTAGTTTAGCGCCCACCCCCCACCTGCCCCGGATGGCGATCTGGCGCGGAAGAGGACCCGCTTTAACGTTTATTTCGGTAGCATGTTCTCCAACTGATGCCCGGTTCTGGGGCTTGACCATGCTGATATCGCGCCTCGTTCACAATCCTGACGGGACGTACTACCTAGGCCTACCATCTCGACTCTGTAAAACCCGGAAAAATCGTCAAATTGTAGTAGATCTACACACGCAGGGCAGCAGAAGTACTCCGCACGCAAGGCAGATCAGGCAGCTGCCCGAGCCGGCAGGTGTTACCCAATGACGAGGCTCCGATGCTGCGATGCCGACTGGCTGTGCCCCCCCCCCACTGGTTCAAGCAAAGTTTCCATCCTGAGAACTCGTCTGATCTTTCGCTCACAACTTCAGCTGCGAACCGCCGTGGCCGGTGGGGCACGAGGGAGACGGCCGCCTTGAAGGGCGCCTTGCGCGCTGATCCCCGTCTTTTTCGAGTTGCTCTCGCCAAAGCGGACCGCTCCGTCCTCGACGTAATTCGTAGGTCGCGAAAAAGCGGTTTTTGGTGGCCAATTTGTCACATGAGCTGGTGAGGTTTCCTGGCCAAAGACCTGCCAACTCGTCTCCTGTCGTGGTTTTCCCCCCACCCCTAGTGCACAGGTACCAGTTGGTAGTACATACGTAGCAGGTGGTCTGGAATGCATCTGTGCGCCCAGGCTGGCGGGCTGTAACTACTAGTACACAGTAATTGTCAGGAACAGAGAATCCGTACTGCATGACAACTTGGCGGCCCAAGCTTCTTTGTGGGGTAAAGTGGCGAACCACCGACCCCCCCACAGTACTATCAGGCACGTCTGGAACGACCAAGAGGTTGAAACGCAAGGTTCCGCCAGGAGGCAGATTGTGGCAGTCGACCCTTTGGCGTATTGTTTTTGTGCTTGCGATTTTCTTTTTTTTTCCCTTCCTTTTATCGCCAAATTGGCTTGATATGTCGTTCGTGGCTACCAGAACGGCTCGATTTCTCCACATGCGGGCCAGCATTCGAGGTTCAGCTGCAGGCAGACACCTGCACTTGCTACTGCTTGCATTTCCATCACTGCGCCCCGTTTGAGCCTTCCCACAACATCCTCCAGTGCGTTTGAGTGTTGCGAGTTGATGCCGCGCCCCGGTGATCTCGATTGGAGATCTAAACTCCGGCCGGAATCTGAAAGCCAGCCGAGACCAGACCTGCGCTTGCATCAGGCAAAGAAAGGTAGGTGAGCGGCACAGCCAAGACGTTTCTTGCTTTTAAGCCCCCCCCGGCAGACCTCACCGAGAGCTGCAAGCTATTCCTCAACAAGCGCCGGGAAATGGCAGACGCGGAAGAGCCACGGTTCACAACGCTCGCGGAGCGCATTGCTGCTCTCAACCAGCAGAAGAACTTCCAGGCTCCGCCATTGACTGCTGGCAAACGACCTCCGCCTCCGCCGCCGCCGGTCCGCTCGTTGACCGAAGATGTGAGCAAGGCCGCATCAGGCTCCCGGCCCGCTTCTGTCGGGGCCAGCCCGTCAATTCCACCGCGGCCGGTCCGCACTGTCTCGGAGAAGCTGCCGCCGCCGCCGCTTCCACCGCGTACCACGGGGCAGGAGAATGGCGACCAGACGCCCGATCTCTCCCCCGGTCACCCCGGGGCCCCTCCGCTGCCATCGCGCAACTCACAACTAGCAACGCCACAGGCGACCCCGCCAAATCTGCCCGCTCGCCGACCTTCTGCCCAGACCCTTTCTGTTAGGAGAAACTCGAACGCTTCCGATGTGTCGCAGTTGTCTACCGTGTCTAGCCTGTCGTTGAACCAGACCAGGTCTGCCCCCAACGGAGGGTCGGAGACGCAGACCCCAAGGAGACTCCCACCGCCGCTTGAGCAAGCCAAGCTCCCGCCGCTGCCCCCAACTCGGCGCGAGCTCGAGGCGAAGGCAAAGGAGGCGGCCGCGAGCGAGACGCCGACCCTCCCACCCCGCCGCATAACCGAGCCGCCCAAGCCCTCTTTGCCTCCCCGGCTCCCATCGAGGCCGGGCAATTCGCCGGCAGTCGCGGCCCCGGAGGAGCCATCACCAGTCCTGCCAGCCCGGCGCCTGCCGCCTTCCCGGCCGGCCGGCTTCCAGGCAAAATCCGCGTTAGAATGTGGTTTCAGCAGCAGCAGCAGCGGCGGCGGCGGCCGCGCGTCCAAGCCATCCCCGCCTCTAGCACCGCCTCCCATACCCCTAAGCTCCCGGCCCAGCATCGCCGAGATCGATGCCGTAGCAAACCGCGTCGCTGCGGCGGCAGCCCCCCTGGCCCGGCCCCCGAGCCAGGACTGCCTTCCCTGCCGCGACTTCTCCGTGCCGGACGCGCTCGCAGCCCAACACCCGACTTCGTCCATCCCACGCCACGCCGACCCGATCGGCCACCTGGCCCACGTCCTCTGCGCGCCGCTCCCCTCGCCCACGGACAAGGCGCGGGCCATCTTCACCTGGCTGCACCACAACGTCGTCTACGACGTGCACGGCTTCTTCAACAACTGCATCCCGCGCGGGCAGACGCCCGCCGACACCATATACTCGGGCAAGGCCGTGTGCGAGGGGTACGCGCGCGTGTACGAGGCGATCGCGACGCGCGCGGGCCTCGAGTGCGTCGTGGTGACGGGCCACGGCAAGGGGTTCGGGTTCCGCCCCCTCCGGGCCGGCCAGCCGCCGCCCCCGCGCGACCCGACGGGCCACGCGTGGAACGCGGTCCGCATCGACGGCGGCCGGTGGAAGCTGGTCGACGCCTGCTGGGGCGCCGGCGCGGTCTGCAACGGCCAGTACCACCAGCGATTCGCCCCCGAGTGCTTCACCATGAGCAACGAGCGCTTCGGCGACCGCCACTTCCCCGCCGACGACAGGCACTGGTACCGCAGGGACGGCCGCCGTCCCACGTGGGAGGAGTACATGATGGGTCCCGCGGGCGACGAGCCGGCCGAGTGGATGGGCGACGCCACCCGCGAGGGGCTGGACCAGGGCAACTTCGCACCCATGCAGCGGCGCATCAGCGCGAACGGCGCCGGGACGGTGCGGTTCCGGTTTGCCAAGGTGTGCGAGCACTGGCTGCCCGAGAAGAACGGGCCGGGCAAGCAGATGCTGTTCGGGCTGAAGATCAACGGGCCGGGCGGGAGCAGGGACGACATCATACCGCTGGAGAGCGACGGGTTCTGGTACTACGTGGACGTGGACGCCAGACACCTCGGGATACCGGGCCAGCAGGTCATCCTGGTCGCGTTCGACACGATAGACGGGCAGAGCGCGAGGGGGTTGACCAAGGAGGAGTGGCTGAGGAAGAAGGGGCGGTGCGGCTACAGCATCGCGTTTCTGGTACGGTGGGACTTGGTATAATGGCGTGAATACCAAAGTATACAAGACAGATAGAAGCGCTGTGTGCGGTAGACGGTGGTGGTTTCCCCCTCTGCTTTTTTTTCAATTCTTTCGTTTTTTTTCTTTTTCTTTTTCTTTTTCGTTTTTTTTGTAGGCAGTCTGAGTAGGGATACGGGAATATAATAATAGTGATGACCAAACTCATATCGCATCTAGAGACTAATATCATCCTTCAACACCCCGACATGGACCACGAACCCGGAATTCGACCTCAGACCTTCCGACAGCAACCGATCGGGCACCCGCCAGGTGTGAAAGGACCTGGCGAACCGGGTAATCCAGGCCTCGAAGACGAGCGGGTCCCGCAGCTGCTGCGCAACCACGCACACGCAAGGCTCCTTGCCCGGGTTTGGGCCCGGGCCTTGCCCTTCTTCCTCCTCCTCCTCCTCCTCCTCCTCCTCCTCCTCCTCCTCGGCCGCCCGGAGCCTGCACAGGTCGACGCACGTCGAGACGAACGGGTCGACGAGGGCCTCGTTGTAGATGCAGTCGCAGGCCAGGACCACGTCGAAGCTCCTGGCCTTCTCCGACCCGGTCAGCGCCGCCGTGACCCGGTCCGTCTCCCAGTCGAGCGGGGCAAAGTGGATCCTCCTCCTCTCCCCCCGGGCGGGGCCCGACGATCCGGTGGTGGTCTCCTTGGCCCGGCCCCGGCCGGCCGGGGTCGAAGCTGCCAGCCTCGCCGCCTTGCCGGAGACGGAGGCGGAGGCGGAGGCGGAGGCGGAGGCGGAGCAGGCGGCCGGCCAGTTGTCGCTGACGTTCTGCTCGACCAGCTTGGCGACGTAGGGCTGGTCGGTCAGGACGTAGCGGGAGATGCGCGGGGCCAGGAGCAGGGCGACGAGGCCAGCGACGCCGCAGCCGAGCTCGACGGCCAGGGACGACGGCGAGAGGACGCCGTGGGCGAAGAAAGGGTTGGCGGGCGAGGCCAGCCATTCTGCGAAGAGGGGCGTGATCTTCCAGATGACTGGGCGTAGGGAGCGGGGGGCGGGCGGGAGTCGATTGTTAGTGTGGGACTTGGATCACCTTTTTCTTCTTTTTTTCTTTTTCTTTTTTCTTTTTCTTTTTTTTACTGTTTACGGTCATAGGCGGGGATGAAAAGGGGCAAGAGAAATAAAGGAGGAAAAAAAGAACGAAAAAAGAAAGAAAGATAAGAAAATAGGAAAAGAAGGAAAAGAAGAAGAAGGAAAAAAGGGAAGTTCCCAATGCAAGTGAAAATGACGAACCCGCTCCCGTAGTACCGCCAGCACGGTTGGAGGACAGAATGCCCGGGGACTGGTGGATGCTGAAATCTCGCCCTGCCACGGTGAGCTCGAGGGTCGTAGCTCTCGAATCGATGAAGCCGAGGTTCTGCGACGGCAGGTCCTGCGCAAACAGCTCGAACGTCTCTAAGATGGAAGGTGTTAAACGGGATATCCTCTGCTGCGAATAGTACCTTCCCCCTTCCCCCCCTTGGGTTTCGGGACGCGAACCCGGGTTCGCGCATGGTTCGATGCACTCACTACCTAATCGGACAAGGAAAGGAAGTGCGTTTGCATTTTGATTCTCCCACCTTCCTCTGCATCCTGCACCGGTGCGCCCAGCGCATCCAAGAACCCGTGCAGTTTCATACTCGTAGTTCTCGTCGTTTTCCGTTCATCGCTGCCCAATGACGGCGGGCCGACAATCATGGGCAGAGCGGGCGGTGAAGCTCTCAGCGAGGTCGGCGGCAATTTTGGCTGGTCTGGGCCTTACGAGGGTAGCTACGGAGTAGTGTACTTGTTTCAAGCGGAAAACGGTTGGCACGGGTCCCACCAACTGCTATGTAGGTACGGAGTAGTGTCGTCTGTAGTTAATCCGTAGTGTACGTATTTCCATACTCCGTACATACATACCTGAGTTACTTACACAGTAGTAACTACTACTCAGTTTGTAATTTCAGCGAACCCAACCGCGCGCAACACAGCAATATGCGAGGTTCCGGTTTGCAAATGAAGCCCACTCTCGGCACTACGCTGCAATAGGGGTAACGTATGCACGGAATAATAGGGAGCTTTATCATCATGCGCCTGTCCTTGTAGGTTTTCTTTACGGTCCTTATGCCTGTCCGACCGACACTCCAACAGCTCACTCAAAGTCTTCCCGTCTTGTCATCTCAAGAAGAGAACTACATACAAGCTAGCCTCCGTTGCTCCGTGCCATCCATGATCTGACGTGCAGTCGGGTGGAGAGCGGTGCGGGATGGGACGGAATGCGGGGAAGCAAGACCCAGGCACCCAGGGCAATCTGCAGATACCTAGTGTAGTGTAGTCCGTACTCCGTAGGTGAAGTGCCAAGGAAATAATAGATGGGCCTCCTGCAGCAAGCAGCAACAGCAGCCGCAAGACGCTACCGTGGCACGTGTGTGTCGGTGGCTGCACTGGGTAACTGCTACCTACCGCCTGCAGCCGGACAGAGTTGGCAACTGCGTGGTTGGCAACCTTCCCGTCAACGAGCGTGTCGAACGAGCACTATCGAACGCCGATTCGAATGGCCAGCTGAAACTCGGTTGCATCATCTCCTGACTGCTCGGCTGCGGCTGTGTCGCGGACGCCTCGGAGCCAGTTGCCAGTTGGCTTCCTCGTCTTGTATGCATGCCTGGACTCCAGAGGCACATACACTGCATTATATTCGTACTCCGTTGCCCGGGCCTGCCATGGTGCATGCATGCATGTATGTACTGTACGGATAAACATCGATACGTACGCATCGCATCGCATCGCATCGCAATCTCGTTGTTCAGTCTGATCCTGTGGCTCGGACCTTTACTATATAGCATGCTACCCATCCGCAGGACGGCACTCTCCGACTGTAAACAAGGCCTGCGGAGGTCGGAAGGGGTGCTGACCACCTTATCCCGGGCGGTGACGCTCTCTGTGTGTCCGCAGCATGGGGATCCGCGCCCGTCGTATCCGTACATCCGCAGGTAATCTATCCATCTCCGGTCCTAGACTCCTCGTGATGGGCTTCCCCAAGCAACGCCACTGCGACCACTGCCCGCTGCTATTAGTGTATCGTAGAAAGGCCGAGACCCTAGTGCAGCAACTACTGCGTAAACAGGTTGGGGCGGACTGGAATCGGGACCACTAACTAACGCACGGTGTCAACCCCGGAGCCATTGGCCCCTTTTCACACGACCCCGCGCCAGCCTTCGGCTCTATCAGGCCAGTTTCCGATGTTTGGACGAGCTTGCCGCATATCCACACGGTGAGAAGATCTTGGTCTCTTGGCACGGCCTGCTATGGTGGAGCAACTGCTGCAGGGCCACCGAGCTTTGCCCAAATTGGAGCATTGCTGGAGCTTGTTGGCGCGTTGTTGGGGTTAGTTAAAGTTCTTGCCAAAAACCCCTGGCCTTCTTCGTCGCTCCCATCCCGAGCCAGTCGACCTTGCAGGTTTCCGAACCATTTTCCTCAATCTCGACACTTCTTCGCCCGCCCTGTCATCCGTGCCAGCTTACACTAGCTCGCTCAGTCGCGGGATACCCGACAGAGCGGACGAGTGCAGGGTACCCGAAGGCATCTGCTTCGTTGTTCAATATTATTTCCCTTGCTAAGTAAGTGGTCCAGGCAACCGCGGTATAAAGCCGGTTCCCAAGCTCGACCACGTTTTTTTTTTCCTTCGCCTTTCGAAACGCATCTTCTTTTATTTCCTTTCCGCAACCGACAGCTTTGAGTCCTCGTTCCCACGACTCCCACGCCGTCCGCAATGGCAGCAAAGCAGGTGCACTTGGTTCCGCGCATGAGCGCGACGCCTCCCTTCTCGGTCGAGGTGCCCGGCCAGCAACCCGTCGAAGGCGAAACTCCCGTTCGCAGGCACCCCCTCGCCGTCAATGGCTTGTACACCAAGCCCAACGATGAGATCACGACCGTCCACGAGCTCGTCCGCGTGAGCGTCGCCAAGTTTGGTAATGCCAAGTGCATGGGCTCGCGCAAGCTGCTGCGGACCCATCAGGACAAGAAGATGGTCAAGAAGGTGATCAACGGCGAGGAGCGCGAGGTCGAGAAGTCGTGGACCTTTTTCGAGATGAGCCCGTACGAGTACATTAGCTACACCGACTACGAGCGCTTGACCCACCAGCTCGGTGCCGGTTTGCGCAAGCTGGGCCTCGTCAAGGACGACCGCCTTCACATCTACGCCGCCACGAGCCAGAACTGGCTGGCCATGGCCCACGGCGCCGGCTCGCAGAGCATGCCCATCGTCACGGCCTACGACACGCTGGGCGAGGAGGGCCTGCGGTACTCGATGGTCGCCACCAAGGCCAAGGCCATCTTCCTGGATCCCCATCTCCTGCCCACCCTGACCAGCGTCCTCGCTGTAGCCACCGAGATTCAACACGTCATCTGGAACGACCAGCACCAGCTCAATCCCGATCACGCCGACAAGCTCAAGGAGTCGTACCCTCACATCAACATCCTCAGCTTCGGCGACCTGCGGAAGTTGGGCGAGGAGAACCCCGTCGACGTGGTTCCGCCCAAGCCCGACGACCTCTGCTGCATCATGTACACCTCCGGTTCCACTGGTACGCCCAAGGGTGTGCCGGTGACGCACGCGGCCGTGGTTGCGGCTGGTAGGTGTTTTTTTTTTTTTTTTTTCCCTTTCAAAATGGGCAGAAAGCTGTCGGACGTCCCACGGATGCAGCTAGCTAACTTTGACGTGCAGTTGCCGGCGCCAGCCCGATCGTCGAGGATTTTATTGGACCCGGAGACGGTCTTTTGACGTATCTGCCGCTGGCGCATATTCTCGAGTTCGTCTTCGAGCACGCCGCCATCTACTGGGGCGCTACCCTAGGCTACGGCAACCCCAAGACGCTCTCCGACGCATCGGTACGCAACTGCAATGGCGACATTCGCGAGTTCAAGCCTACTGTCCTGATCGGCGTCCCGGCCGTCTGGGAGACGGTCAAGAAGGGCATCATTGCCAAGGTCAATGCCGGCAGCCCCGTTGTCCGAGGACTCTTCTGGGGCGCATTGGCACTCAAGGAGAGGCTGATGGCCTTGGGGCTTCCGGGTAGCGGCGTCCTGGACGCCGTCGTCTTTAAGAAGATCAAGGAGGCGACAGGCGGCCGCATGAAGCTGTGCCTGAGCGCCGGCGGTCCCGTCTCCAAGGAGACGCAGAAGTTCATCAGCATGGCCATCTGCCCCATGATCATCGGCTACGGCCTCACCGAGACGACGGCCATGGGCACGCTGCAGAACCCGCTCGAGTGGACTCCGGAATCCATCGGCGCCATGACGGCCTCTGTCGAGGCTAAGCTGGTCGACTTCGCGGACGCCGGATACTTCGCCACCAACAAGCCGAACCCCCAGGGCGAGATCTGGCTGCGCGGCCCCACGGTGCTCTCCGGCTACTACGACAACGACAAGGAGACGGCCGAGGCCCTTACCGAGGACGGCTGGTTCAAGACGGGCGACATCGGCGAGTGGGACAAGAATGGCCACCTCAAGATCATTGACCGCAAGAAGAACCTGGTCAAGACGCTCAACGGCGAGTACATTGCGCTCGAGAAGCTCGAGTCCATCTACCGCTCGGCCCCCGTCGTGGCCAACATTTGCATCTATGCCGACATCTCCAAGGCCAAGCCCATCGCCATCATCGTCCCGGCCGAGCCCGCGCTCAAGAAGTTGGCCGCGTCAATCGGCGTCCAGGGCGAGACCCTCGAAGCGCTGGTCCATGATAAGAAGCTGCAAGGCGCCGTCCTGAGGGAGCTCCAGAACGCGGGCCGCGCTGGTGGCCTCTCGGGCATCGAGATCATCGAGGGCGTCGTTCTTGTGGAGGACGAGTGGACTCCGCAAAACGTAAGCATCCCTGTTTTTTCCCTCTGCAAAACCCCTCTTGCGTGCTCCCGACTAACAGTTACCGCAGGGCCTCGTCACAGCTGCCCAGAAGCTCAACCGCAGGGGCATTCTCGACAAGTACAGGAAGGAGGTCACCGAGGCATATGGCGCCTCGAGCTAGGTACTCGTGGAAAAGGAATGACTGCCGGTGACCCAGATGAAGAAGAAGAAGAAGGAGGAGGAGGAGTGGCGGTGTTGGTTGGAAGTGGGCAGCGTGATTTTGTGACTATTACTTGTGATATACTATTCCCCTCGGTATGGTTTGTATGGGGTTGTCGGTCTGTTGCCGTTGTCCGTTCGATATCACTGACTGGCTGCCTCAGGGTGCTTTGGTTGGGTCTGGTTCTTAGCTAGGTTAGTGTCTTGTCTATCAGCGCGTCTCGTTGCCGATATCCCTCGTTAGCATCGTTCATGTGTCCTTCTAAGGTTATTCTCGGGAGACTTAAAAAAAAAACGGCAGGAACCCCAAAAAGTTCTTTCGTGCGACAGCCTGAATTCGAGCAGGCTACCAAGGTTCTCTGACCCAAACACGCCCGGGGTTAGTATGACGGTAACTCGTTGCCCCCTGAGACACGGCGGCCGTTTCGACTGGGAACGTGCGACAAACGTTCGGTTTGGGGCCCCGAGTTGGGACAGACCAGTATCAACGATTTAGTTGCTAAAACGCACAAAGTTACAGGGAACCTTCCTCTCAACCAAAATCAAACAACATGAAGACCATTAGCGCCGACTCATTGCGCCTTCACTGCCTCACAAAACCACCCAATACCTCTGTCGGCACCAGCATCACTGCAACCCTTGCTGGGTCAGCCGGATCGATAGCCGGGCACTCCAGGCCCATGCTCTCTTTACGCGGAACCACCCGAATCTGCTGGACAACTCGAACAGTTGACGCGAAAGGGGTCCCCTCCAATATCCTTGGCAACCACGACCCCAGAGTTCTCCCTTGCTCCTCTTGTCCCTTCCTCCCCTCCGCTTCCCAAACAGGGCGCAGAGTTTCCTTCAAGAATCACCAGCAGCTCACACAAACGAGAACCGCCGGCGGTCACACCAGCCCATCGTAAAGCGAGAGGGCCGAGACGATGGTGGCGTCGCGCTGGCTCCCCTCCTTGAACTCCTTCATGTCCAGGCTGCCATTCTCGTCCTTGTCCATCATGCGGAAGATCTTGCGCACCCGCTTCTCGGGCGTGTCCTCGTCCTCGGGCAGCTTGACCATCGAGCCGACCTGTTTGCGTTTCGCAGCGCCTAATCAGCACCCTGCACAAGGGGTGAAATGGGAAGAGAAGGAGGAAGGGAGGGGAAGGGGGAAATAATACCATCTTGTAGATGGCCTCGACGATCTTGAGCATCTCGTCGTAGCTGATCTTGCCGTCGCCGTCAATGTCGTACAGCTGGAATGCCCAGTCGAGCTTGTCCTCCATCTTGCCGCGGCTCGTCACGCTCAGCGCGCAGATGAACTCCTTGAAGTCGATGGTGCCCGACTTGTCCGTGTCGAACACGTTGAAGACGTAGTCGGCAAAGGTGGACGGGTCGCCAAAGGGGAAGAACTGCGCGTATATCTTTTGGAATTCCGTCTTGGTGAGCATGCCTGACGGGCAGTCCTTCAGAAATCCTGCCACACGACTTCCTCGTCAGTTCCGTCTCGCTCGTGTATTTCTTCTTTTCCTCATCCTTTTCCTTTCAGAGGCTGTGCCGCGCGAAAAGTTCCAGGAAGCAAAAACAGGGCGAGAGCTACGCACCCCTATACCATTGCTGCAACTCTTTCTTGTCAAAGTTGGTCAACTTCTGCAGCTCCTTCAGCTGGTCGTCCGCGAGCTTCTTCGACTGTCTAAGAGGCAGAGCGTGTCAGCGGGATTGCTGCCGAGCAACAGTTCGAGGAGGGTGCTGGTCCCGGCCTTGCTCCCAGGCGCTTAGCGGCGGAGAGCGTTTTCATGCCTCCCCCCGGTCCCCCGCAAGCGCAAACCTGCCGAACCTCGGCATGGTCCCGAGATAGTCGGCACCAAGCGACCTCGACAACTGGACTGCGCACTCACAGATTGCCCATGTCTGAAAGCCAGGTGTGTAATCGTCGCTGCCGTGGAAGGTTATTCTGAGGCGGGCAGCACCGAGAGGGGTTGAGGTTCCGGAGGGTGGCGGCGACAAGGGGGGTTTGGCGCTCAATGGAATGCTTGATTGGGCGGTTCCTGTTGATCGTGCGAAGTCGCCGGTTTTTATTTACTTAGTTAGTGGCGTCTTCGCAGATGGAAACGACTCTTTGTAGAACAGAATGGTAAAGCGGTGGCGCCGGATGGTCATCAAGATTCGTCGTCGGGTGTGAAGTCGCAAGAAAGTACTAGCGTGGTGTTAGAGTGTTGGGGAGCGTATTGTCGGAAGATGCAGCAAAGGTGAGGCAGGGCAGGCGAGAGGCTAGGCGGGACCTGCGGGAAGTTTGAGAGTGACGATTGCGGGAGTCCCTCCAATGCACTCAGCGGCTCGCACTGTCCGAGAGCACTGTACAGGCAGTATTCGTGTAGCACAGTGACATTACAATGGAGCCTGCCGCCCCATCAAGGAGCACAATTCAACCATTCAGTTTGGCATTAATATGGGATGGAAAGAGAGAATACTTCTCGGCGGCGAAGAAGATTCACCGATATGGAGTTGACTAGAAAACGAGAGCCATCTCAATTATTGCCTCGCAAGGTTCTCACTGAAGTCGTGACCTAACACCCGTTACCTAACTACAAGTACCTACTACCCTGGTAAGTTCTTACCAAGTTCTTATGCGCACGGTGCCGGCCAAACCTAAGTAGCGAGGGGTTCTGGAGCGAAACACACCGAACTGCAACTCAGAGGGTCCTTCAGTGTTGCCTGTGACGACAATAGTTCCTCTTCTGGATCCCCCGTCAGGTGCTTCTCTCTGTTTTCGCAGTAGGATACATATGCACAGGGAAGAGCCATGGGCTCCTTGGCCGCGAATACGCCTCTAAACTGAGCACATCTCGTCATCGCAACACCGATAGGGACTCATTTTCAGCTTTTTGTTCCTTCCCCCCCCTTCCTCCTCCTCCTCCTCTTCTTTTTTTTTTCTTTTTCTGACATTTAGCTTCGAAGCCAGGAAACCAGTTGTGTTCCTCGAGGTTTAGAGTGTACTTCCGCCATGCCAGCTAGCGCGCCTTCCACTCTCTCCATTGTTGAAGGAACCGGTTTCGACGGAAGAAGCTGAGAGCACAAGTATTAGTTCAGAGAGCAGTGGAAACTACAGAGGGGCAATGTCATCATCGCCAATCACTGTGCTTCCGCCCTCCCGAACCTCTTGTCGAGAGCTCCAGAGTCAACACCAACAACCAACAAGGCAGGAACGAGGCACAAGGGCACAGCGGGGCACCGCTTGCATCACATCTCCCCACTTCCCATTGTGGCTGTGCACACGCGCCAAGAAGACGACCGTTGGTGCGGGCCCTCCAAATGGACTACACTACACAGTATGTTCTGAATCTGAGCTTGTGCCAGACGCTTCGCGGAAACCGAGGCGGAAGCGGCGAAACCGCACTGGGCCGCAAGGGCAGGGCGGGAGGCGAGGTGGCACGGGACAATTCGTGGTATTGTTCCGCTGTTAAGAAGCAACCGGATGGAAAGATGTACAGAATGGAATCGACGACGATGACGACGATGATGACGATGACGACAGTGACACAGTTTACATGGGAAGTGGACAGAAAGACGACACTTGCTATACAAATCTACCAGTGGCAAGAAAAAGAAGTAAGCTGGAGATATGCACCCTTAAGTATATACATGCAAACAGACATCATCGCAGCTCTAAACAAGTCAAGAGAAAAAAAGGGGGTCTCAGAAGGCGTTGAACGAGATCAAATGACATATTCCGAAAACGCCAAAACATAACGGAAACAGCACCAAGCCCAGTTTTACCATCGCCCTTAATCCCTCAGAAACCCCCCCCCAATGCAATTCACACGCGCCGCCTGCCTGCCTGCCTGCCTCCCTGCCTGCCTACCGCAAACAAGACAACCATCACCCAACAACAGCTTTCATGCTCAGGCTTTCCAAGAACCCCCCCAGGTCCTCCTTCTTGACCTCGACCACGCAGTGCTCAAAGCTGTCGATCCTGACCCGTGCGTTCGTCTCCGCAACCACTTCCTGGAAGGCCGTCCCGAACCGATTCAAGCCGTATCCCCGCCCGCGCGTAGCGTTCTCTTCCTCTAAGTCACTCTCGTCATCGTCGTCATCCTCCTCGCTCTCCTCGCTTTCCGTCTCGTCCTCGTCCTCGTCCTCCTCCTCCGCATCTTCGCCCTCGCCCTCGCCTCCCCCCCGCTTCCCGGCCTCGTCTCTCAACCTCCTCCTGGCGGCCCTCTTCTCTTCCCTCAGCTTCTCCTTGACCTTCCTCGCCTCCTCCCTGGCCCTGGCCTTCTCCTCCCTCGCGGCCGCCCTCCTCCGCGCCGCCTCTCGGTCCCGAAACGCCGTGTCCGGCCCGCCGCCGCCGCCGGTGCCGACCACGACGTAGACGCCCCGCTTCTCGTCCAGGCTGGCCACCACCAGGGGGGTGCCGCGCCCGCCGTGCGCCAGCCGGCCGCCCGACGCCTCCCGCTCCTGCTCGGCTAGCGCCTCGCCGATCCACAGCGCCAGCTTGGTCAGCGCGCCCGGGTGGTTGAACAGCGCCGCGTCGGGCGAGTCCTTGACGACGCACATGCGGAACGCCCGCAGGTGCGAGATTTGCTTCTTTTTGAGCACCGTCGTGCCCGTGGTGAAGATGGCCTTGTGCAGGAACTGCGCCGTCGGCAGGCCCGCCTTGAGCGCCTCGATGTCCTCCAGCGCGTCGTAGGCATCCCAGAAGCGGGGGATCCATTCCGCGCTGGCGGGCTCGGATGCCGCTGCCGAGAGGTCCTGGGACGGCGCGGCGCTGGAGTTGGGGTCGGAGGAGGAGGAGGATGATGACGACGATGATGATGATGAGAGCGAGGCGGTGGTGTTCTTGCCGACCTCGAGGAGCGCGCCGATGACGACGCCCACGTCTTGCGCGCTGAGGGTGGCGCGCCAGCCCCAGCTGCGGACGAACCCCCAACCGTCTTTGGCGCCGCCCCGGTCTTTGCCGTCCGTATCGATGGTGGGGACCAACTCGTCGAGGTTGTAGAGGGAGGCGTACTTGAGGAGCTTGGTGCGGAGCTCGCGCTTGAGCATCATATCCATGTGCGCGTAGCTCTGCTTGCACTGGACCAGACTGACGCCCATCTTGGCCAGGAGCTTGTGCAGCCGCTTGAGACCTGTTTCGCTCCACGTCTTGAGGCGAGAGAAGAGGTAGGGGGAGTGCAGCATGCTGTCGTAGAGGCTCCAGTGCCGGATGAGCAGGAACTTGGGCTCGGGCGACAGACGGATGCTCGTGTCTTCGGGGCTGCGAGCTGTGGTTGGTATGATGCCCGTGTTTTCGGGTAGGACCCGCCCGTTGCCGACCTCTGGAGGATTCAGCCGTCGTACTTCATCCCGCAGAAGCTGTCGTATCCTCGCGCCCCGCAGTCCCATCCAGCCCGAGGCGGGGCGGGCCTCGGAACCGCGTACGGGCACGGCGATGCCGGCGGAGGAGCGCCCGTACAGCTCCATGGAGGTCACGCCGACGATGGCCATCCAGAGCAGGTCGTTGTCTTCGCGGCCGAGCTCCGAGGCGAGAGAATACATCATGGAAGACACCGGTTCCGAGTAGGAGGTGCCAAGTTGATAGTATTCTCGCAGGATGGCTTCGTTCTTGCGCCGCAGACGGAGAAGCCTTCGCCTCAGCGTGCGCGCCGACGGCGCTTGCGATGGCTGAGCGGCAGGTGGGGGCTCCAGGGCATCGCTCGAGAACACGGCTTCGTCTCGCAGGGACATGAGCCCGCGCTGCGCCGGACGCCGGGGCGAGTCTGGGATGGGAGTGGACTGGAGAAGTAGTCAGCAGAGAGCAGCGTGGCCGGGGGGGAAGGAATTGGTTAGTCGGCAATGAGAGAGCGAACGCACCGAGTTACTCCGTCGCCTTTGCCTAGGCCTGTCGTCATCCTCCTCGCTATCCTCCTCCAGGAAATCCCACGACTTTCGCTTCTTGCCAGCTCGTGACACCTTCTCGGCAAGGACTGGTGGCTCCTCAACGTCGCTCTCGTCATTATTATCGTCATCTTCGTCTTCGTCGCTATCCCCAAGGTCCTCCCCGTCGTCCTCCACCTCGGGCATATCCACGAGCGCCAGGTACGCCTCTCTCTCCTTGCCCAGTTCGTCCTCGATATCCCCGTCGTCGAACACCACGATGCCCCCCTTCCCGGGCCGGTATGCCCGCTCGATGCAGCCCGCCCTCACACCGGCCGGCGTTCTCGCCGCGTAGCTGGTGGCCTCCTCCGTCTCCGGCTCGAGCGGGAAGCCGCCAAAGACGTTGTTCAGGTTCCAGGGCCGGTGCGAGTCGACAACCCACACCTCGACCCCGCCGAACGCGGGGGTCCCGTCGTCCTCCTCCTCGCTCTCCAGCCCCAGGACGGTGCCCAGGTCCGCCATGCCGCCGACGCCGAGGCAGACGACGACGCCGCCGGCGCCGCCGCGCGAGTCCATCATGGGCGCCACCAGCTCGCGGCCGACGCGCTCGAGGTCGGCATAGCCCGCCACGGGCTGGATCTTGTGCGGGATGTAGTCATGCTTGAAGAGGCGCGTGAGGATGCGGCAGGCGCAGAGCGCGTCGGGCTCGAGGGCCACGAGGATGAGCACGGGCGGCGAGAGCGGGTGGCGCGTGTTGAGGAGGTTGAGGTACAGTTTGGACAGGAGGGCGCGGGGGAGGTACATGGCGCACGCTGGTCGACTATTCTCTGTTTTTGTCTGTTCCTCTCCCTTTCTTTATTTTGTTCTTTGTTCTTTGGCTTTTTCTTCTACTTCTCGTGGACTAGGTTAGAATCGAGTCGTGAGGTCGGTTACGGGCACGCATGGAGGCGGCTTTTTTTTTCGGGGCGAGGAGTCGACCTGGGAGATTGGCTCTGGGTTTCGGTTGTGAGGTGCGTGGGTGCTGCTGAGCAGTGACGCGACGTGGTTTTGATGGTTTTGTGATTGTGTCCAATTTTGAGGATCTCCAACAGCGGCTGGCTCAGGGGAGAGGAAGTCCCTTGGTGAGTCGAGTGTTAAGACATTGGCGTGTGCTCGGCGCAGGCGAATTCGTTGTGCCTGGATGGTCGGCGTCGAGCAAAACAGTGGAGTGCGAGTGTTTACGGGCTTACACGCTGAACGTTACACCCAAGACACGCATCGCAAGACGCGCTTCGAGACGCGACGTGGGGAGGGTCGCACCGTCTCGAGCTTGGAATTTACTGTGTATTGGTACTGTAAAGGTAGCTTTTCTAATGGCCGGATGCAGGTGCATTCCTCCCAGCGAACAACAATGCCCGCGGGAAGTGCGCCAGCTGCCCGTCAGCCGTGCGCCGCGCCGCAACCTTCCTTGAACGCACATACTACTAACGTTACAATGAGCACGCAGTAATCCGTAGTAACTTTGGTACATACTTTACAAATAGGTGGTGGACGACTACCCATGTATGTAGCGTACCTTCGCACGGATTATCTGAGGTAGGTAGGTATCCAGAGAGCCTACTAAATTTTGGAAGTGGGCTGTGCCTGCCAGTCGTCCCGTTTGCTTGCTAGGTGGTCAAGTCTCTTCACACTAACCTAGGTAGCTAGCTGCCCCGCTGCCTGACCGCTTCTTTCGTCCGCCTGCCGGTCGACTGATTCAGTTCGCATCCTCGCTAGCGGCCCGGTTACGACTGGTACTGTACTGTGTGTGTATGTGCATACACTGCCGCATAAGTTCCCGTTTCGTTTACCTGCCTGATCTGACTGACACCCACGAGCAAAACTCTGCAGGGTCGCGGAAGGCCATCCCGCCGAACACCACGCTTCGGGAACAAACTTGAAACGCTCACTCCCGACCCGAGATGGTATCATCCAACTGCGGCAGTGGCGGGGATCCATTTCCGATCTCGGTCGGGCTCATTCTCTGCCCGTCTTGCGCCAGAGGAACATACATAAACGACTGTGCAGTACATCATATACGCTCACGCACGGCAGTGTTGCATCTGGGGCCTCCAAGTTCGGGGAGAGGTAATGCTGGCTTTTGGGCCGGTTGATTCTGATTTTGTCTCCCAGTCTTCCCGGCTTGGTCGGCTTTGGTCTCTGCGAGCGGGCCACGATGCCGATCGCGCCCACGAGAGTTTTTGCCCTGCCCTCATGAGGGCACGTCCCGATGGTTTGGTAACAGGTAACGCCCGCTCCGAGCAGTGGGTCGTGTGCTTATTCGCAGTAAGCTGGCGTCCCGGCACTGTGGTTGAGTTCACCCTCTCGAAACGGCCTAGCAGGGTGTGGGGTGGGGAAAGAAGGAAGAAAGCGATGTTGAACGCCGGATTCGTCGGCCGTTGACCTGCGCTCATCCGTTACGCTGGGTCGTCAGGGGCGTGGATGTATGCACCCTACGGACTACATCCGGAGGTAGGTACTGCACTGTACCGTGCGGCAGGGTCGCCCGGTCCTATGGACTGGAACCTGGATACAGCATCGACGAGTGTTCGCCGCTGCAGCCATTCTGCCCCAGGTGCCACCTTCTCCCACCATGAACAGCAGGTGGCCCGCCATGATTGGCCATCGCGACCTTGGACGGCCGAGCTAGATGACCATTGCTCCACCCCTCCCTGGCTCCAGAGAGCTCCATGGAGCCCGCAAGGTGCATTCTAGCGAGTCTCGTTGATTTCGCAGTTCCCCGTCTTTCTTTTGCCCTTGTCAGTCAAGGAGCAGGGCAATTTATTCGGGCTTGTCTCTGGGTCTTTTTTTTTTTTTCTTTTTCTGAATGGCGTCGTCTCGTGTGGTGGTATGCATGGATGCACATACAGTACATACATGCACTATATTCCGCTCCCGCTGCCATGGCGGCCACCTGCTCCCCGGGCTCGACGGAAGCTCGTCCACCTCACCGGGTCTAGTGCGTCCCCGGTCGGCCCACGTATGTATACGCACATCTATAAGAACGAATGCTACGCCCTGGCTGGGGGTTAATCCAAGTCCCCGACACCACCCGCAGACCCTATTTCTCCCCCGTTTCTCCCTCTCGCCAGCGGTAGGTGGCCGCCTGTGAGCTCGTCTTCTTCGGGATCTGTGGGACGTTGTCTCCACCGGCCGGCAGCCTGCGTGGTTTTATTTTGCTTTATTTGAAATTATTTGTTTCCGTCGAGGAGATGCCTTCGGCCCATAGTTTGGCTGCCATCCGACTGTTCAAGTCCAAAGAGACGCTGGCCTGAGGAAGCTCCTCGGTGGTGGCTCGGCCGCGAATGCAGGCCGAGGCGGACGGCTCTCCTCCGGGGATGGAGCAGAGCGAGATGGCCGAAACCCACGGCGACGATACCCGGCGCGAGGAAGCAAGCGGGGTCACCTCCGACTATGAGCCGAGCGAGGAGGACACTGCTACGTTCGGTTCTGTTACTTCGAGCATCAACGAACACGTGTGGGAGTACGGTAGGTATGTCGCCGGGACTCTTTCGTCTTTCTCTTGAGAAAAATTGCGTGCGGGTGCTTATTCCGGGTCCAGGAGGTACCACGCCTACCGTTGCAGGAGATATCCCATTCCGAACGACGAGGAGGAGTACAAGCGAGAGTCGCTGCGGCACCTGATGCTCAAGGATCTCCTCGGCGGCAGGCTATATTTGGCTCCGATCGGGAACAATCCGCAGAAGATCATCGACCTTGGTACGGGGTTCGGGGACTGGGCCATTGAAGGTACGTGTTTTGCTTGGCCAGGGGGCCAGCACCAGCAACAGCGGGGAGCACGACCTGACGTGTCCCAGTCGGTGAGGCGTTCCCCAGCGCCAGGGTGACGGGGGTGGATCTCTCACCCATTCAACCACACTGGATCCCGCCAAACGTCGAGTTCATCGTCGACGACATCGAGGACGAATGGGCGCATGCCAACGACTACGACTTTGCTCACTTCCGCTTCGTCAACACCATGCTAAGAGACAACACGGCAGTACTGCGCAAAGTTTTCCAGTGAGCTCCTCCGCGTTCGAGGCGCCGCCTCTCTCCATGGGTATGTACGGATTGCTGACCCCGTCGCCCAAAAGAAACCTGAAACCAGGCGGCTGGGTCGAAGTCCAGGACATAGTCCCCCGTCTGTCGTGCGACGATAACACTGTCACGCCGGACCACCCCCTGATCAAGTTCTTCTCGATGGTCAAGCCTGTGCTGAGGGAGAAGTACGGATTCGAGATCCGGGTACTCGACACGCTGCCTATCCTCTTGCAGAACTTGGGCTTCGTCAACGTGCACCGCAAGATCTTCCACATGCCCCTGGGCGAGTGGGCGCGAGACCCGCACTTGCGGCTCCTCGGCGGTTACTTTCGCGAGATCATGATCGGCTTCGTGGGCGCCATGGCCGTGCGGCCCCTCGTCGAGGCCGGCTACGAGAAGGACGAGATCAGCGATGTGGTCAGGGCCGTCACCGAGGCCGTCGGAAACAGGCGCCTCCATGGCTATCTGCCCATCCACTTTGTCTGGGCCCAGAAACCGCCCACTTGAAGTGGTGGGCGCTGTCCAAACGAACCCGAGTTTCGCCCCTTTGAGGGCGAGAGATACCAAATCCGGGGCCGAGATCACACTTCAGACCAAGACCAGAACGGCCAAGCACAAATTCCGCCTTGAGCCTGGCATAACCCCTTATCGACACAACAGTCGGCCGCTGGCCGCGGCAAGAGGTTCCGAACTGAAGTTCCCTTCCCGGCGAGGGGGGGGGACGAGTCATCCTTCGACCAGCCTCTTTTCTAGGCGCAAGCGAGAGCGTCACAGGTCCAGTCGCCGCGCAGATTACGCATTTGCGGACACGACCCCGCCTGTCCCTCCCAGGTGACCAGCCACCGTCAAGGGATGGTGGGAAGACTGGCGTGCAGGCAGATCGTTGTTCGTTTTCATGACGAATTTCCGATCCCTCTCACGCTTCGTGCAGTCATTACCCAGTCAGTTGAGGTGGTTCATCATTCAGCGACACATGTGCGCTCCCTTTGCCGTTGCCGAGAAGCACCCCTTAAGGAGGAAGGGGGCCGCAAATGCTGGTTGGGCGTTGCGCCGGCGTTGACAGGAAAGCCGTTCATCTGAGTCGTCACGTCTCTAGCCTCCTAGTCTCTCCCCGGTCCTCCGCGGCTTGTGTGCAGAGCGAAAGCCTGTCGAGTGATCCAGGCTTTTGGAATCGGGAATCAGCAGGTCGCCAGGACTAGGACCCTTAAGAAACGAAGGTTGCTCACACCGCATTTTGCACCGCTGAGTATTGCAGACTATGATATCCACAGACTTTTTGCCTTTTATTACAGGTTCCGTGCTTGGGATCTTGCGAGTCGGCTTTCCCGCTGCGTTCCCTCAATGTTGAGCGTTTCTCTGTGGGTTCCGGCAGGGTGAGCAGGGTTCTCTGCGGTTCTGGCCCCATTTTTTGGGGGGGGAATATGCGGCTTGCAGGTTGGTTGCATCGGTACCAAGGGTGCCTATGGCGGCGAGTCGTGCCGAAAGAGAACCGGTGAGAGTTGTGGATTATTCGATCGGAAGTGCGGGATACAATGGGAGATAGCAAATATCGGGCAGGTGCCATCCCACTTATATGTATGTAGACCGTTTGAGTACTTTAGGCAAGGAGGCTCCCGAAGACCCGAGATAAGAGGAAGCGACAGAAAGTGTGGCGCTGGAACGGCCCGCTGAGAATCGCTACCGAAGTGTTGGGTGTCGTACTGTACGTAGTGTATGTATGTACAGTACTGTACTGCAGTACATATGTACTGTAGTGTACATACATACGTGCGGATGTGTATTTAGTACTTTAGACTTGAAGAAACTGTGGTGGTATGTGGTATATTTTTGTTGGTTGAAAGGTCGATAGTTCTCCCCTACAAAAGATGGCCCACAGGCCCCAATAAATACCCCTCTAACCACTATACCGACCGTACCTTCTTCAGACAATCGTCCGTATACCATGGGAAGGTAGAAGCTGCCGTGGAAATAGCCCCGCCAGAGTTCACCGCAACCAACCCACTCGCAAGATGGGACTGCCGTTGCTCATGCCTTCTGAACATTTTTGACAAATTGTGCCCTCGACTGCTGAGGTGAGAGTTATCCGGCAGCACGCATCCTGGGCAGAACACGGAGGTTTATACCATGCAAAATATCCAACTATCAAAATTTGGTCAAAAAAAAATAAGCTAAAGAGGAAAGAAAACAAAGAAAAGAAAAGAACACCAGGCGACTCTGGCCCACACGCCAGGGCGCGGGCATGGCAGACGCGCACGAGCAGCTGAGGGCGCAATGCCTTGCTGCTGCCGAGCAGATCGCCTCAGAGTGCGCTCAGATACTGGAGGATGATAGCATCCACCACTCAAGCCGGGGCCTAGCAGCCTGCGGCGAGCCTCTGGTGCAGCTTTTGGGGCGACAGGCCTCGCAGCTGCTCAGCCTGAGCAAGGGCGAGGGCGAGGATGGGAGGGCCTTATTGCTGCGGCGCATAGACGATCTCATATCCGTGGCCTACTCCAAGTTCTACGCCTACCTGTTCAAGGAACTGCCCACCTGCTGGCGCCAGCTGTACACCGACGCGAGCATCCTCAAGTTTGCCCTCCTGTACATGTCGTGGCCGGTCACCGACGCCGCGCTGCGAGGGCAGTACGATGTGGCCGCGGCCGAGAAGGAGCTGGACGACATGATCAAGGCCCTGGACCTCGCCATCATCCTTGCTGGCGCAGCCGGCGACAGAAGAGGCAGGCAGTGGATCAACAGGGCATTTGCTCTGCTCGAGGAGGTCTGGCAGGCGGCATCGCCAGAGAGCGCCGCTCGCCCTCCTCCATCGCCACCCCTCGACGAGAGACCGCAGAAGCGGCCAAAGACCTCAGCCCAGTCTCCTCCCCCGAACCCCTGGCAAGACGCTCCCTCCTTCTCCTCTTACGAACCCTTCACGCCGCCCGTCACCCGCCCCGTCCGCCGGGTCCACGACCTCTCCCTCGAGGAATTCCAGACCTACCTCACCAAGCGCGAGAACAATGCCCCCGGCCCGCTCCCGCTCGTCATCACCGGCCTCATCTCCGACTGGCCGGCGCTGACCACCCGCCCCTGGCGCAAGCCCGACTACCTCCTCTCGCGCACCTTTGGCGGCCGCCGCCTGGTCCCCGTTGAGCTCGGCCGCAGCTATGTCGACCCCGGGTGGGGGCAGCAGATCCTGCCGTTTGGCAAGTTCCTGAGAGAGCACATCACGGACCCGCCCTCGTCCCCACCGTTTCCCACCGGCGGCGAACAACAACATCGGCAACAACAAAACGAAGAAGAAGAAGGACAAGAAGGAAGTAAAAAGACGGGCTACCTGGCCCAACACCCGCTCCTGACCCACCTGCCCCTCCTCCGCAACGACATCCTCATCCCGGACCTCTGCTTCACCGTTCCGCCTCCATACCCCGATAGCACCCCTCCCTCCTCTGGAGACAAGTCCACCACACGGGGGGAAGCACCAGCCCGAGATGAACTCGTCGTCGGCGATGACGACGAGGGCAACTACGACGACGACGAAGGAGGAGGAGGAGGAGGAGGAGGAGAAGAAGAAGAAGAAGACTGCCCGCACCTCAACGCCTGGTTCGGCCCCCCAACGACCATCACGCCCCTCCACACGGACCCCTACCACAACCTGCTCGCCCAGGTCGTCGGGCGCAAATACGTGCGGCTGTACCCGCCCTGGATCGGGCCGCGCAAGATGCGCGCGAGGGGCCGCGAGGGCGGCGTCGAGATGGGGAACACGAGCCGGGTCGACGTCGGCGTGCTCGAGGGCTGGGACCGTCCCGCTCCCGCTCCCCGGCCCGAGGAGGGGTCCGGTGAGGAGGGGGAGAAGGAAGAAGAAGGGCTGGAAGCGGGATGGGAGGACGAGTTCCGGAAGCTCGAGTACTTGGACTGTGTGCTCGGCGAAGGCGAGGTGTTGTATATCCCCGTCGGGTGGTGGCATTATGTGAGAGGACTGAGTGTGAGTTTCAGCGTGAGCTTCTGGTGGAGGTGAGCAACAACGACAACAACAACGGAAGGGTCAAGGCACACAGGAAGCAGGACAGCGGTGTGAGAGCGGGGAGGTTTTGAAAGAAGGAAAGAACAGGGCTGGCAAACAAAAACAGGATAATGGAAGCACCGGTACGAAGTATATGGCGGTAAAACGGTGATGAAAGGCATGCGCTTTTCATTTTCTTCATTCTGCCTGTTGATCCTCCGTCATGCACAGAGCATTTTCTGCTTCGAAGATGAAGCCAAGACAAAATACAATCGAGAAATACCACCCCCTCCAAGCATGAGTGAGAAGACTAATGTATTTTTAGCAAGACGGAAACTCGACGCACAAAACCACAACACACCAAGCGTCATTATCCCAGGTATCATAACACATCCACCGCTCGGCTCGTTTGTACGACCCCTTCTCACCACTCCAGCGGCTCGGTCTTGACATCCCCCCGATTGGTCTTGGGCACAGGCGCCGCCTTGACAGCCAGCTTCCCGCCCTTGCGCTTCAGGTACCCGGACCCATCCAGCCACGGCGTCTCGCGCGACATCTTCTTCTCGAACTCGGCAATCTTATCCTCCAGCTGCATCGTGAGGCCGATGTCGTCCAGGCCGTTCACCAGGCAGTGCTTCCTGAACTCCTCGATCTCGAACGAGCACAGCGTGTTCCCTTGGGCATCCTTGATGAGCTGGTTGGGGAGGTCGACCTCCAGCTCGCGGCCGGCCACGGCCTCGGCGTGCACCTTTTCGAGGTCGTCCTGGTTCTTGATGGGGATGGGCAGCATGCCGTTCTTGAACGAGTTGTTGAAGAAGATGTCGGCAAAGGACGGGGCGATGACGCACTTGACGCCAAAGTCGTTGAGCGCCCAGGGGGCGTGCTCGCGCGACGAGCCGCAGCCGAAGTTGGCACCCGTGCAGACGATGATCTTGGTTCGGCGGTACGGCTCGCGGTTGAGGACAAAGTCCGGGTTCTCCACGCCCGGCTCGAGGTAGCGCATCTCGTAAAAGAGGGCTTTGCCGAGGCCGGTCCGCTTGATGGTCTTGAGGAACTGCTTGGGGATGATGGCATCCGTATCGATGTTGGGCTTCTCCATGGGCGCCGCGATGCCCTTGAGGACGGTGAACTTGGGGAGACCACCGGCGGCCGAAGCGCCCCCGGCGTGGGCGACGGTGGTGTTGACCTGCGGAGACGAGTCCTGGGGCTGGTCGGCCAGGGCTTCCTTCTCGGCGTCGTCGGTCTCGATGCGCTCGTCGGGGTGGGCCTTCTCGGCGGAGGCCGAGGCGCCGGAGGACGTGGCGGGTTCGGGGGCGATGGCCGCCTCGATGTGCGGGCTGCCGTTGAACTGCGAGATCTTCCGGACGTCGGCGAGCTTGCCCACGATGGCGGCGGCGGCAGCCATGACGGGGGACATGAGGTGCGTTCGGCCCTGGGCGCCCTGGCGGCCCTCAAAGTTGCGGTTGCTGGTGCTGGCGCACCGCTCCTTGGGGGAGAGGATGTCGGGGTTCATGCCCAGGCACATGCTGCAGCCGGCCTCGCGCCACTCAAACCCGGCATCGAGGAAGATCTTGTCGAGGCCCTCCCGCTCGGCTTGCTCCTTGACCAGGCCGGATCCCGGAACGATCATGGCGCGCTTGATGTTGGAGGCGACCTTCTTGCCCTTGACGACCATGGCGGCGGCGCGGAGATCCTCGATTCTCGAGTTGGTGCAAGAGCCGATAAAGACCTTGTCGACCACGATCTCCTCCATCGGAGTCCCGGGAACGAGACCCATGTATTCAAGCATCCGGCGACCGGCAGCCTTCTTAGCCTCGGTAGGGAAGGTCTCCGGGTCGGGAACGACGCCGGTGATGGGGACGACGTCTTCGGGGCTGGTACCCCAGGTGACGGTTGGGACGATGTCCTTGGCGTCGATGAAGACGTCGATGTCGTACTTGGCATCGGGGTCGGACCGCAACGACTTCCAATAGGCGACCGCCTTGTTCCACTCTTCGGACCCGTACTTGGGAGCCAGCGGCTTCCCCTTGAGGTACTCGAAGGTGGTCTCGTCCGGGGCAACCATGCCAGCCCTCGCACCGCCCTCGATCGACATGTTGCAGATGGACATGCGGGCCTCCATGCTGAGGGAGCGAATGACGGAACCGCAGTACTCGATGACGGCGCCGGTGCCGCCAGCGGTGCCGATCTTGCCGATAGCATGGAGGATCACGTCCTTGGAGCTGACACCCGGGGCCAGCTCGCCGTCAATCTGTATCCTCATGTTCTTGCTGCGCTTGGTGATCAAGCATTGTGTGGCGAGGACGTGCTCGACCTCGCTGGTGCCGATGCCGAAGGCGAGCGCGCCGAAGGCGCCATGGGTCGACGTGTGGCTGTCGCCGCACACGACGGTGGTGCCGGGGAGGGTGAAGCCCTGCTCAGGGCCGATAACGTGCACAATGCCCTGCCGCTTGTCGCTGAGTCCAAAATATGTGATGCCAAACTTCTTGACGTTCTCCTCGAGGGTTACGCATTGTGTCCGGGAATCCTCTTCCTGGATGAAGCTCGCAATGTCCTTGAGAGATTTCCTGGAGGTTGTGGGAACATTCTAGAGAAGGATTGTCAGTCGGAGATCTGGTCTAGGCTCGACGGGGAAGGCGTAGCGTACGTGGTCGGTCGTGGCGAGGGTGCAGTCCGGTCTCCTGACCTTGCGGCCGGCGACTTCAAGGCCCTCAAATGCTTGCTGCTGAGGTCAGTCGCCGAACACCATACCAAGCGTGAAAAAAATGGGGATTCTGGGGAACGCACTGGTGATGTGACCTCATGGACTAGGTGGCGGTCGATGTAGAGGAGGATCGTGCCATCGAGCTTCTCGTCGACAATGTGGGCCTGGAAGACCTTGTCGTAGAGCGTCTGCGGTGTTCTCTCGGCGGCCGGCATTTTTTTTTGGTTGCGCAACACACAAACACCTCACTGAAATCGGAGCAAAGGCCTGCAGTGGGAGACGGATGGGGGACGACAATGATAAGGACGTTCTTTAAAAGCAGAATTAATCTAGGTGTTATAGGCCGATGGTGTCTTCTCTTTTCGAAGGGACTTGTATGGTTCTTCCACGTAGTTGAGGCTGTGGCAAAGAGCCCCCAATGTCGAAAATACGGAACGAGGATGCAAGTCCACTCTGGGCCGATGATGAGATCTGTTCTTCCCGCTTATAAGAGGCTCCAAGTGATTGCGGCGCCTCCAACTCGGCGATGTTGGAGACCGCCGAGTTCGGAGCAATATGATAGCCTCCGGTTCACGGAATGCGGGGTGGCCACTGGGATTGTTAAAGAACGGCCGCCAATTGGCCCTGCGGGAGGCCGGCTGGGCAGGGCTAGGTGGGGCCGTAGCCAAGATCTGCCCCGCTGTGGGCTTGTTGGGCCAAACTCATCGCCGCCAGAACCCGAAGAAGCAACTTGATTTCTGCAAACACGCGTGCGCGCTCAAAAGTCGAGCAAAATCCACAAGCATCCCCCTGATCCGGGATCTGTTGAATACGGCGGTGAATACGCGGTGGTTACCACGTTGCCATTGTTCCCCGAGATTCCCACAGGTTTGCAAGTTTGATCATGCTTCCATTCTCTGACCTGAAATTGGAGTTATCCCTGCAAAGAGCATACTGTAGTATGCTCAGCCCTCGATCCTGGGATACTAAAAAAAATGGTCCGGTTGACACGGCGACATCTAGCCGCCGATTGATACCACCAACCAACAAACAACCAACAGATATCTTCTTTTGGGTCACAACCCCCCTCCTTCCTTTCATGCTGACTGACCCCAAGCGCATCAAGCGCCGATCCGATCAGCCTTTCAAGAGCCAGCGGAGCGAAGAGTGGTCAGCAGCTGCTCGCTGATGGTTCTATCACTCCGCACAGTTAGTTCTCAATAAGTATGTATGTACGTACTGTATCATAGTATGTACATGTACATACATAGGAAGTTATCTCTGCTGGTGCGTGTCTGCGTATCGCCGATGGATTCGGCACAGGACCTGGGCAGGAACCGTTTTCGACAAGCTGCAGGACCAGCCAGCTCCAGAGCTTCCCGATCAAGATACCATTGGGAGAGCACGGAAGCAGCGCCGTGTCTGTCTGCAGGCCGGGCTGTCAATGGTTTCGGCGCTATGCATGAACCCGTATCACCTGCCCGCCCCCGGCGCTCAATGCTCTCCGGCTTTCGCTGCCTTTGTTTGCTATCCACCTCCCGGGCCCACTCCGCCGATCTTTGTGGCGCGCCATGGATCAGAGCCTGTGTAATGTCGCGGAACAACCTTAGGGGGGTCACGATGCCGACGAGGACGGCAATCCTGGCACTGGACGGCTTTCGACTCCCTAAAGAGGCAGCTAAGCATGCAGCATTATCAATTAAAACCCCAGTTGAGACCTTTCTCGGATTCGCCGTTCCCCAGTGTCCTGCAGGAGACCCAAATTTCGCCGGCCGGGGATGTCACGGCGGCAGCTGCGCTTACAGGGCAGATGCCGATGGTTGCTAGCCGTAAGCAGGACGTAGCCTTCGGCTTGTAAGGATGCATTGTCTGCTCTAACACAGTACTGTGGTAGTCATTTGTTGGAGGACGATCTCAGCTAGGTAAGCTATGCTATATCCACTCCCCCAGGCTAACGTCACAATTCAACAAGGCGGGAATCTCAGCCACGCAGCCCTATCACACACCCCAGCACCGCCCCGACCTTGACCAGCAGTCTCCCAGTCCAAATAATGCCCCTGAAGGACCACATCCCGACAGACAACAGCAGAAGCAGGAACAGCACAGCCAACACGCATACAACCACGTCCCCACGGGTCGCCCGAGATTTGTCGAGCCGTTTTCTGAGGTCCGAATCTCCGTTAAACACGGGGCTCACCACCTGCCAGTACGCGCTCAACACTCTCGCCAACACCACCATCGCGTGTCGAGCCCAGTACTTGACCTCAGGGGAGCTCGTGCCTTTCTTTCTGTTCGTCATGTCTGCCCCCTTTTCCATTTGCTCTTCTTTGCTCTTTGCTTCCCGATTCCCTCTTTCCTTCCCTTTCACAATCCCCCGCCCCTGTTCCCCCTTGTACCTCCCCAGCCTTCCCTCCCTCTCTGCCGCCTCTCCGATGTGGTCGGGTTTTTTTGCTGTCATTTCCGCTGCACGTCCCTGGCGACGACAACAGCTGATGCCCGGGGCCGAAATCGGCTTCGGCACTATTGTCGTGTTCGTGGTCGTTGTCTCTACGTAATGGACAAAGGCTGTCCGCGCTGCGCCGCGCGCAAACGTCTGGTTCCCGTGTTTCCGTGGTGGTATCGCTGACCGCGACGTTCGAGGCTGCTCCGTGATACAGCATATGGACGTGCGTGTGTACGTGGGTGATGACGCGCCGGTATCGACTTCGTCGTCGAGATTCGTCTCCCCTGGAGCGGCCGGCTTGCGCATCGTTTCCCTCATTCTCCAATATCGTTGTCGGGGTGAGCGATTCTCGTCCCTTGTTGCGGGCTGGCCGACGGTCGCGGAGTACTGATGCCCCTGGACGGGGACTGTCGTCTCTTGGTCGGTCAACGACGACGTAGTATCGCTGCCTGCTTCGAGTACGAGATGCGGAAGGAGGGAAGGACTTCCCAGTCCCCGGCATCGTTCCGCCTCCTTTGGTATTGCCGCTGCCGTCGCTCTCCGCGGATCCCGGCCGTCGAGATTCGGCCAGACGCTCAGTCGCACGCTGCCGGGGGAAACCGGCCGAGTGAAACAGACGTCGTTGAGCGTCGTGGTCGGGAACGGGGGCGATGTTGACTGTGAGTGCGCTTTGGGCATCGAGGCTCCCAGATCCGGAGGAGCTTCGTGCCACCTGTCTCGCATCGCGCCGCAAGGATGGGCGGTGGTGCGGTGGCGAGGCTGATCGTGTCGCTGTCCGAAGCCAGTAGTGGTGGTGGTGCGTGTGCAAGCAGATTGGAGTGCCCGGCCCAGGCCATGAACGATCTCTCTTGGACGCCCCTTGATCTTGAGGCCGTTCCCGCCGCGGGGGCTGTCCGCGACGCAGGGTTGACTCCCTTTCGACAAGTCTATCAAACCCAACTCGTGCAACTTCGGGATCCGGTCGCTGGACATTCGTTGAGCTCTGCAGCCCTCGGAAAGCTGGCGGAGATCCACGGGAACGACCACGAGGCTGTCCAAGTCCCGCACCTGTTGGTGGTCCAAGTGGCCGCTTCCAAGCTGCTGAAGAGATATTTTCCGGTGAAGGACGAGAGGTGGTACACTTAACCGTGCCATCACTTCTCTCAGCCGACACAGCCCTCCTGTTACGTCCCCCCCATTCACGCTCACTGTTCCGAGGCTCGCCTGTCCATACTGTTGCTTCAGGGACGTCGTTCCCGCACACCTTTCCATGATCTTCATGATTCCCGTGTTTCCACCGAGATGGCGGCGGCGGCGGCTGTGGCAGCGACTGCTGCTGGCCGGTCTGGGGACCGCCGCCGGCATCCCTAAAAAATGCTCTTCCCTCGTCGGCGCGCATCCAGCAACACCACCTGCACACGTCCCCGACGCCGCCACCGCCGACTTCCCGCTCCCCGACGGCGACTGCAAGATCGGGCTTAGCCGCCTGGGCTCTGCCACCGAGCTCCACCCGCACTCCTCCCGCCGCCACCTGATACCGCTCTGCGCGAGCGCCTCCCGCAGCGCCGCCTTCCTCTGTTCGGCCCGGTACAGCCGCTCCTCCTCCCGCCGCAAGCGCCGGTCCGCCCTGTCCCTGTCGCCGTACTCAAGACCGACTTCCGCGTCGTGTCCGCGTTCCGGCTCCGCCTGCCGAGCTCGTGTCGTCGACAGCATCAAGCCCGCGGGCCCACTACTATTGCTCCTATTACTCCTCCCATCACCGCCGCCGCTGCCAGGTGTAGCAGTATTCGTCCCGGCAACAACATGAGAAGGTGGTGGAGGAGGCGGTAATAAGGACGACGACGAGGTCGTGACGATGGCGTCGTCGGAGGGCGTGGGTGGCGTGATGACGTCGGGCTCGCCCGTGTAAGGGTTCGCGCCAGTGACGCCGAGGAAGTCGCCGCTCGAGATGAGCGTGTGCTGACGCCGTCGGCGGAGGGCGCGGCGTGCGACGAGGAGGTCACGCGAGCCTTGTGGCTGGGCTAGGGCGGCGACGGCCGGCGGCGGCGCGTAGTGGTGGCTTGGGGCCAGCCGGATCGGCGAGGTGGCGGCCAGAGGAGAGAAATTGGGCTGTGGGCTGTGACAGGTGCGGTTGTGACCGCCGTTGTGAGCGTGCCGCGGGCTCCGAGGGAGGCGGCCCTCGGCCGGTCTCGCGTCCCTGCTCGAGTTGAAGGATCCTGTCTCGAAAACCGGCGCTATTTCCCTTGCCCCAACGCTGCGTGCCCTCCGAGGCGGGGTGGTGGGCGTGTTCCAACGGCTGGCCGGGATCGTGTCCGGGTCGTGACGGCTTAGGGAGCTGGGGCTCTTCCTTTCGCAGCTCCGAGAGAGCACTGGCGACGCCGGTTCCACCGGCTGGTGCGCCTCGAAGTCCTCTGTCGTCGGCCGAAAGGTACCACCACGCTCCGGTCGCTTACTGGGTCTTAGCTTGGAGAAGAACTCAGCCACGGATCTGGAGAGATTTCTTCGCGTGGCAGGTGAATCTCCAACATTTCCCAGTATCTGCGTGGTTCCTCGATGTGTTGATGACGGATTGGCTCCGCGACGACCAGTCTCAGAGAGGGAGGTCATGCTGTCGCTTCGGCTGGCCTCTGGCCTGAAGCGTTTGATCGGAGCACTTGGAACGCTGTCGCATAGCGGGTAAAGGGATTGCTTTAAGCCTATGCCGACGAGGTCTCTTGCCTGGCGCGTGGGGTAATATAATAATATCCGTGCAACGGAAAGTCGACCCTACCCATTGGAGGTCGACTAGAGAGTGGCAGCAGTCTGGTCAGGAAGGAGGGCAGCCAGCAAGCTAACAACAAAGTGCCTTGCGGGTGCCTTCCAAAGGCAAGGTATGTGGTCCCTACCCCAACCTACGTCTCGGCCAACTCGGGGAGGGCTGGTGCGAGCGAGGGTCGAGGCCCGTGCCGTGGAATAATACAAGTCTGGCAACCATAACTCGCTTCAGCAACCGCCAGCGGCCAAAAGGTAATTACCATACCCTTACTCATCTGGATGGGCTACCTTGGTAGGCAGGTGCCTTACCCTCAACGACTTCTTCGACGTCTTCGGCTCCTTCCAGTTTAGATAACACCAACTCGGTACTTGAGTGTAACGATGTCCTGCGTACTCCCGAACCCGCTTAAGGTTTAGAAAATAATCCACCGCGTCAGTGGTTTAGTGGTAAAATCCATCGTTGCCATCGATGGGCCCCGCGTTCGATTCGCGGCTGACGCATTCCTTTTGCCCCCAGCAACCTAATAAATCCTTCTTTTTGTTGTCTCACCGTCTTCTCCTCCCGAAAGTACGCAGTAAAGTTGAGGCCAATCACGCAGTCATGGATATGTCAATCACCGGATGATGGGTGTGCCAAGCACAGAAAGTAAGATTCGAAAGTACCATGGCCAGAACGGGTGGAAGCAACCACATGTTTATCCCGCCCGAGAACTCCAGAACGATAACTCCAAAACTCCCCAAAAAATGCTACGATATGAAGCACAATGCACCCCTCCCGATACCCTTCGCCGAAGCGATTATGATATCAGCCTTCTATGGTATGTACAGACAGACAAGCGAGGCTTGCCCACCAGCTGGCACCCTTCTGAAGTCCCCTCCCCGTACTGTTTCAAACATATCTCGTGGGAAACCTCTCCTGCGTCCAGCGGTTCGCCCTTGCCCTAGCCAACTTCTCCGGAGAATGCATAAAGCTACTAGCGCTCAAACTTTGGCCCTGGCTCTGGCCCTGGCCCTGGGCCTGACCCTGACCCTGACCCTGCTCTAGCTGGGCGGCTCCCGTCCCCGTGCCTGTTGGGCGCCGGTGCTCCTTGGACGGGCTGCTCTGCCGGACCATGCGCTCGGCCAGGTCGCGCTGCTCGAGCGCCGCCATCTCGCGGTTGTTGCGCGGCGACGGGTAGCCGCCGTTCATGTCGCCGAGACTGGTCGCCTTCTTTAGCGGGGAGTTCATGTGCGTAAACACGCCCATGCTACCTCCGTAGCCCGAGTTTGCGGCCACGTTGAAGTTCACCCCGGTGCTCGTGCCGGCCGAGGCGCTGGGTTTGGCGGCTGAGAAGGGGGCTGGAGGCGGGTCGCTGGCGTCTGTCGTGGATGCAACAGACGGGAGGCTATTCCGAAGAGAGGATTGTCGTTGCTGCTGTACCTGGGCAGCAAAAGACGGGAGCACGGAGGTCCTTGGCTTGGCCGCGGGGGTGAAGGGATTCGACGGCGTGGCTGGCCTTAGCTGGGGTGACATGGTCGTCCTGGTTGGCGTGGATTGCCCGGCATCCGAGTTGACGTAGCGGGCGTAGCTCGGATTCGGATGTGTCTGAAAAGAGCGCCGAATCACTGTTGTCGGTGTGCCCACCGTGATTTCTTCTTGGTCAACCTTTCCATCACTGATGGATACCTGGGTCGAGACTTCGCGGACCACCGGCTGGAGTCGAGGATGGACGTATTTGACGTCATATTCGTGCATGACCTCCTTGTGTATAATAGCCGTGTCCTTGCTTTGCTGGGAGAAGCGCGAGTGCAGGAGCAGCAACTGCGCCGAGAGAATGACCTGCAGAAGGAAGCACTTGAATACCGTAACGCTCGGGCGCGGATCGAGGTTCGGAAGCGGGAGGAAGAGCATGTGGATGAGAATGTGACCAGGGCTGAAGAGGCAGAACATTCGCAGCGTCGCCGGGTACGGATCCCACACCTTCATCTCCCACACGTCACGCGTCCTGTCGGGGTGAGCCCGCTGTTCGGCCGTTTCGGGTCTCAAGACTTCCTGAATAAGTCGCAGGGGGGTCGATGAGGCCGGAGGAGAATCGACGCGGACGCGTTGCGCCGATGGCGTTCCCGGTCCTGCTGCTTCGACGTTCACCTCAAAAAGTCGGTAGTGGCGGGATCGCGTCATTGCGTAGAACGCGTTCAGGACCGAGATGGAAATCAGCGTCCATTGGAGGAAGTTGGCCTACACAAAGTCGAGACACGTTAGCCAAAAGCCGTCAAAAGTCCGTACAGGGAAGAGTCCAAGACTACCAAAAGGGTGAACCAGCCATTAGCTGGCGCATCGCCAAACACGTCATCAACGGCATCGCGTGTCTTGCCGGCGTTTGCTCTCGCGATCAGAAAAACGAAGTTGGCAGCCAGGCCGAATCGGGTGCCAAAGGCTTTCGAGTCCCAGTCGAAAGTCTGTATCTCCTCGGACAGCCAGAGGTAAAAGTCCATGGGATTGAGCATGGCGCGAAGTCTCTGGCCGAGCGGCTGGCGCCGCACAAGGCGCTGTGGTCGTGGAGGCATGATTGTTCCGCGTGGTCACGCTGGCTGAGCTTCTTGCGAATGCGCGCCGCTGCAAATTTCCGTTTGCTGCTCTCCTGGGCCTCGCGATGCCACGAAGACAGCCCAGAAATGCCACGAGCAGCCGACTGTTGACCAACTCAGCCAAGGTGTTGCGGCGACGATGTCATTTGTTGGAGCGCAGCATGCGCGGCCCAGGTTGGCGATCGAACTATATATTGAATGTTGCAAACTTTCTCACATTGTTTACGTAGTACGTCTCCGTTACTTTTTGAAAGAATCGAACCAGCAACAGGCCCCACTTCAAACCTTCTACAATTAAGGTCGGGCGATGGGCTGAAAACGGAGGCATACCGTAACAGGGGTCGGCAGCGGCAAGCAGGCAGCGGGGTCGCAGTGGGTCCGGCCGTCTGTTGGTCAGGGCGAAGCTCTGGACGGCGTCACACCTCAACGGCTCAGCGCGGGCGGGACGGGGCCCGAAGTCCTGCTTTCGGATTCGAGATACCGAGATCTTCGCTACGACTGAACAACAAAACAACCCGCCGAGCACTTTTGACATTCATTGCTTAATCCGGGACCTCGACTCGGCGGCCCTTTCGTCCTGCCTCCATCTGCCCATCGCCCCGCCTTTCAATTGCCATAACAGCGATGGCGTCCCAAGCCGACTTCCGCGACAGGCAGTTCTTGGCTGTGATCGGAGACGAGGCAAGTAGATTCCCAGAGAGAATAAGCAACCGCTGAGAGTGCGGACTAACTGGTGCGCCTGGGAACAGGACTCTGTGACGGGATTGCTCTTGGCAGGCATTGGCGTACGTACCACACCCATCACTGCTTGAACTTCTAGAACCTCGAGTCTGAACCATCCATCGTTAGCATGTCACCGCACCGCCAGACAACCAGAAGAATTTCCTGGTCGTCGATGCCAAGACAGATAATGCTGCGATCGAAGCGGCGTTCGATAGGTTTACGACGGAGAGGAAGGACATTGGGATAGTCCTGATCAACCAACACGTCAGTCACTCTTTGACGCTCCGCAACAGACGCCGAATCGGAGTGCGTACTGAGACCTGTGCTGCAGATTGCCGACAGGATACGGAACCGGATTGATACCTATACTCAAGCATTTCCTGCCGTTCTCGAGATCCCGAGTAAGGACCACCCTTACGACCCGGAGAAGGATAGCGTTCTGCGGCGAGTCCGCCGCCTGTTTGGCGAATAATCGAGCTTTGTTGCGGAATACAGGGAAATGGGGTTTGGAGAGAAGGGGTCAGCATATTACGAGCGTCGAGAAAAATGGCATCGGTGTAACCTTCCATCTCCCATTTTCGCGAGCCTGGAGCTCAGTACCTTCAATTTGCTATGGGGCAGATGCATATGAGAACTAGCCAACGAGACTCCTGACCGGCGAACCTATCAACCCTTTGCTCCCACAAACATCGACTTATGTACGCATGCCAAGTTCAGTTGAACGCTATGCCACCAACGTTCCGCAATACCGTGAAGCAGCAGCAACTCGGCGACCTAAAGGTCGAACACTCCGCCCAGAGGCTTCCTGTTGAAAAACACAGTGGCAGTCAAGCAGGTGATATGCTCGTTATCCTTAGTGTAGACATCGGCCTGCACGGTATATTTGCCCTGAGAGTGTGTTAGTCCCAAGCTCTGCAACAATGCTCAACGTTCGGGAGTGGCCGTACTGGAGGAATCTCTTTCGGCAGGTCGACGGTCTTGGTGATGGAAATCTTGCCCTTCTCAATCGGGCACTCGAGGTCGACATTCTGGATTTCCTTGCACAGGTCTGCCTGGGTGTTGATCAGGCGGATATAGCCATATTTCACCTCGAGGTTCACGTAGGCGCCTTGGAGGATCGTCTCTTTCACCGTGCCAGTGGCCTCGATTACGAGGGTCGTGCCTCTGAAAGACGTAGAGCCAATATTAGTTCCCCATCGTACAACAGTTCAAACGGTATCTCGGGCTCAACATACGCTTCGGGCGGGTTTGGCGTCAGGATGACCTCCTCAATCGTGACGAGATCTGTGGCACGGTCGGCATCACAGAACTTCAGCGGATTCTGCCCGGGCACGTCGAGATTGCCAAATGTGACCGCAACCTGGTCTTCGCGGGGAATGAGGGTGCGGGCGCTGGCGCTCGCTGCGAGGGCGACCAGGAACGAGGAGGGCCTCATCTCGACCGCTTATCGGTGGATCTTGCGGGGAAGTAGAAGAGATTCGAGGTTGGGGCGTCAGCGATTGACGAGAAGAGGAGCAACTACAGCGGTTCCTGTTCGTGCCCCGTTTGGATAATCGGGTTCGGGTGGTTCAGCTTCTTTGAGCACCGCTCTGGAAGCCGTCTGATGTGATCCGTAGTGGACGGAGTTTTGCCGGCGACAACGGTGAGACACTGCAAGGCGGCAGAGCGGTTGCCAGGAGCCGGGCCACGCCTGGCATCCCCAACCTCACGTCATTGGGAGGCACACGGTCCTGAGTCGCAGAACCCAGCGGCGATTGGTCAAACGGGACCTATCATGTGAACTTAAGTGGGTCATTTTGGCCCAATCCGCCAACCACCGTGAATGTTGAGCCAGATCTCAAACAGAGGTTCCGAAGCCAGCTTGAAGCACAAGCCAGCTGTGCCCAGCATTGAACACTGGGGACGCGGATGCGGCCGCCGTGCGGCAGTGGGACCTCGAAGCAGAGGCTAGGACACAATAGAGGCCGATAACGATATACGAAGTATATGTAGGTGCCGACTTAGGTAATCATCGCTCGCTCTTCCATTGTGTGCTCGTGCTCGCATCCGCCACCGTTTGCCGCATCGTCATCAAGCTGTCGTAAACTGAGAGCAAGAAGCAGCTAATTGCTTCCCAGTGCTCCGTACATACCTCCGTACACCGCTCCCGGCTGCCCACCGAGGGGCTGCACAGATCATCCACCCATCCCTTGCTCGATTTAGTGTAGGTTAACTTAAGTGACTGAATCGGCACTGAGAGCTTAGAGAGTACCCACACGGAGCCCTAGAAGAGGCTAGCCACTGATAATGACGGGACAGAGACACGACAAGGCTGTTCACAGAGAAAGATGATTATATCTGATATGACGAGACATCCCGCAAACAAGCCGAGGGAGAGTTTCTTGGCAAGTGTTGTCCGCTTGCCCTGGTTGTGTTAGTGCCGATCCACGGATTCATGTACTCAGTACGGAGCAGTGCACAAATTCGTACTCCGCACGGAACGCGATAACACCTCGCAGGGCAACGGGCGGCACAACAATCACAAGCTTGTTGTCATCGAGGTATGTACGTTGTAAACAGGCAGAGAGTTAAGTAAGCATTGTGTCCTAGTGGCGGCATTCCAAAACTGTGACGCTCCCGTGAAAACGTCTCGAGGCCACATCGCTCTCGCCGAAAATAAGGCTCTACACAAGCATAGTGTTTGTGCAACAGGTTCACCTCGACCCGAATCATGGAACCGTAAGAGGCCTCTTTTAGCTGCCATTTGCATGGGTCATTCTGCAAAACTCGACGGAGGTCTGTTTTGCAATTTGATAGTGCTCCGGGGAGCAAGCAAGGGCAGAGTTACATGTCTGGTCCTTTTTGGCATGGTGTCCATCGGCTAAGCCCCGCTCAATTTCTCAATTTTCCCGTGGCCTGCTGCGCAGGAAACTGCAGCCAGCCAGGTCGCCATCCATCAGGAGCCTCTTTTTTCTCTCTGTTGCTCCGTCTTCGTCATTCCTTGGGCGCTCTCTGTTTCCCATTTTGAACCCAACCAACCTTTACTTCTTCCCGCAGGCAACGCACTTGATTTTCTCCGAGACTTCCGCGCACAATGAACCCCGAGGTTGTTCAGCCTCTGGCCCACTCCGTTCCCATTTTTGGGTCGAGAAACCTGTTTCGGATGACTGTTTTCTTCGGTTTGTCCATCTTCTCATTCACAGTTCGCTAACCAGGCGTTCAAGATTCTCCTGACGGTCAACCTTGCAACAAACTCTCATCCTTCTCGCTCGCCATTATTCGCTGACCGCTCCGCTCTTCTGTTGCCTTGGGATCCAGGCAACGTGCCTTTTGCGCACCAGCCAATCGCCGTAGTGTACGGGTGGCCACCGTACACAAGTACCTCCTTTGTACACCTCGACTCCCTTCCTCGCGCCAGCCAATCGCGAACGGCCTCAAGATCTCTGTTGCCCTCCGCCCTTCCCCGCCCTTGCTCCGTTCCGGGCTTAGTGTAATGCCTCAGGCTACACTACACACGCAACACCCAACCTACCCACAGTGGAGCACCCTGAACCTGCGCACGACTTTCCAAGTCCGGTCGCCGCGCCCAGTGGGCGGTTCCCTGGTGCTCATCAATTTTCTCCTCACACTGACGCCCGCGCTGCCTTGAGAAGCTCGCCGGGACAGAGGAAGCCGCGGTGCAAAAGCTTGCACCGTCCGGCAGCCGCTCCCTTCCTTCCCCCCCCAAGATCCGCAGCCATGCTTTGCAGTGCAAAGCATGCTCTGATTGGTCTGTGCTCGCGCTCCCTCCGTTTTCCTCTGAGCGACACCCCGGTCGGTCCCAAGCCGCAGCCCGCTCTGGGCTTGCCTAGGACGGGACTGAACGCTGCTGCTCTGCGCTGCACGCCCGTCTTCTCATCTGCCCGTGTGGGCCCCCCTCTCTCTTGCGCTTTCCACACTCTGACCCTCCCACCTTCAAACTCTGCCTCTCTTTGTTTCAATTCCCATTTTTTCGCGTCACCCATCCGTCGCCGCCCTCGCCCTTTTCCGAGTTTCAACCCGGATATTCAATCCCGTACTGAGCGACTCGATCTCGTCGAGTCAGGTTCCTTTGTTCTCGAGGCGCATCTGTCATTCTCGTCAATCCGTCCTCCTTCCCCATCTCGAGCCGAGCCTGCCGTCACGGTCGCCACGCTAGATCCTACGACAGCAACATTTGCTCTCCCACCGCAACACCCGGTGAGATAGACAGAGTCACACAGAGACCGAGTCCGTATATTTTGTCATCCTAGCCGCGTTCGATCTCTGTCGCGACACACCTTTCCGCAAACACCCGTGGCCTCGCGGCCGAGCCTTTTAAGTCCGACACGACCAGCCTTGCTACGGCTGGAGTGCGGGACTGCGCGACAAGACCGATCGACCTGGGGACGAAAGTGCTGTCTCCGCTGGTGTTTCCGACGCACACGCCTTCCTGAATCGCGTCGAGACGCGCGACAAGCATGCCCTTCCAACCGGAGAGATAAATCATCCACACAATTCATTCGCCATTGGGCCGCCGCGAGGCTTTTGTCAAGATTATGACAGACAAGTTGCCACCGCTGTCGACGCCGATCGCGCTTCCCAGTCAGTCCGCTTTCTCGCCTGCGAGTAACGTTTCAGTTCGAGATGTCCCTCGAAAGCAAGAAACGGTAGAAGAGGAGCCATACACAATCAAGTGTATTTGCGACTTTCCTGACGATGACGGAAATACGATCTTCTGCGAGACGTGCGAGACGTGGCAGCACATTGAGTGCTACTACCCCGACAATGTCGAAGATGCCCTTCGTCCAAACTTTGCGCACTCATGCGCCGAGTGCGAGCCGCGATCCCTCGACCGCCAACAAGCGATCGCTCGCCAGAGGGCGAGAACCGCTGTCCCAATTGTAGAAGCGGCGGCTGACAGAAAAACAAAGCGACCTCCGTCCAAGAGCCATAAGAAGAAACAGAAATCATCGGAGCTCCAAATTAATGGTGTTAACCACGGGTCATCCGAAGCGCTCAAGCACACCAGCCCACAGGACAACCTCCATCCCGCGAAGAAGACAAAGAGTTCACACAAGTCAAGCCAATCAGTCAGTTCTCTGGGCGCCAAGCGCAGCCCTTCGCACGGGAATGCAAAGGCCACACATAGCCATCCTTTGAGTCCTGCGACAACACCACCCGATCTTCTCGACGGTTTCGAGCCTCACAATTTCTCGTCAGGATTTTTGTCGCTTTACAACGACCAGGATTACCAGATCGTCAATACCAACAGCTTCGCGGATTTGAGGATCTCCAATACGATGTCGGCATGGCTGCGCGACGAGGAAAAAATGCGGAGCGAGACTGGTGTCTCCTACGAGGACGTCTTCCGAAAACTCCCTCCCAACATCGATGCGATCAAGGTCACGCCTGAGGTGGAGCAAAACCAGCAGGTCATTGCTCCAAATACTGTTGTTCAGTGGCGGTGTCTCAAAGCCCCCTCGGCAATTGAGAAGGACGTCCCCCTCATCGAAGTCAATGGCCAAATAGGTTTCCAGGCTCTCTACTGCGCCGATCCCCAGAATCGCTGGGCCGAACTGACCGCGCCGCTTCCATTTGTCCTCTTCCACCCTGAGCTGCCGCTGTACATCGACACCAGGAAGGAAGGGTCCGCGGCTCGGTTTGTTCGGCGAAGCTGCAAACCAAATGCGGTCCTCGAGACATACATATCGGCCGGTAGCGAGTACCATTTCTGGCTGGTGAGCGACCGGCCGATTGCGGCGAAGGAGCAGATCACGATTTCCTGGGACAACGGGTTCCCGACAGCGGAGAAGACACGTGCCTTCCAATTGCTTGGCTTGGCCGATGACATCAACGGAGACAATACCGAACAGAACATCACCGAGGAGGATTATCTCAAGTACGGTGGCTGGGCCCGCTCCATACTCTCCGAGCATGGAGGTTGCGCGTGCAATCTAGGTCCCGAATGTGCATTTGCGCGGTTCCATCGGAACTACTTGGCCAAGGCTCAGGCGCGTGCGAATGCCTCCAAGAGCAAGAAACGCAAGCCTAAAGCGCAGCAGCACGCCATCTCTCCCACGAGCACAGGGCATGCAACCAACAGTCGGGCCGCTAGCGAAGGGCGCTTGGAAGACATTCCCGAGCACGACCGGAGGTCTGTGTCCTCCTCCTCGCGAAGCAAGCCGCCCAGCCGCGACATGACTCCAACGGTGCGCCAGGGGTCGTTTGATATGCTCGGCATATTGACCGAACCCACAGACCGAGACAAGAGAAAAGTGGCGATGGTTGAGGACACTTTCCGTCGTATGGAACAGCAGCAACAGCAACAACAGCAACCACATCGCAAGAGGAAACGTGCTTCCGATGGGACCCACAATTCACAAGCAAAGGCATCAAAGGCTTCCTCTGCGACCAATACCCCCAATCTTCCCACGGGGTTCACAGACCGCGGCTACGTTGATGCGGGAACTGGAACCCCGAGGGGCAAGTCTGGGTCACCCAGCGGCGTGAGTCCCACCCATCTTGGCCATGCCCGCAGAAACCCGACGTCCAGGAATACACCGGCGCCCGCTCGCTCTCGTCCTAGCTCGACCGCGCCGCGATTGAAGTATTGCGATGCCGCGGTGCAGACGGATTCTCACGACACAAGCGACACGGCAACTCCGAAGAGGAGGGTGGGATGGTGCTTAAGGAAACGGATGTTAGAGAACTGGCACCAGGTCCGCCTTGAGGAGGAAGAGCGCGCCAAACGCCGCGCCGTAGAGAGCCCACTCTCAGCCATGAGTGGAGAGAGCCATGGCGCTCAAGATGCGCCTTTGTCATCCCCCGCCACCAGAGACGCGGAGAAAGGTTTGGCTACCGATGCTTCGATTGGCGAGCCGAAAGACCTTCCGATGGCGGATGCACGACTCGTTTCCCAAACGGACAGCGCTGCCGGAGGAGATGGTTCGGCCAGTAGTAGCCTGGCCAAAAACAAGTCGCTCGACCTTCGAGTAGAAATGCCCCCGTTCCCGGCTTTCGCAACGCCGGCCTCTGTTGCTTCTCCAGCATCAACACCTGTTTCGGCCGTTCCTAAAACGGCCCAATCGCCGTTCTCGGTAACAAGCCTTGCAAGCGGATTCCCGCCGCCGTCTGTCAACGGCGTAGCGCCGAGCCCGAGCCCGAGCCCTGTCAAGAAGAAACTCAGCCTTAGCGACTACAAGAGCAGGATGAACAAGGCTGCCGCTGCCCGGCCGTCCGTAGCGACGGCGTTATTAAAGCCTGTCTCGAGCGCAGACGAACCCAAGTCAGCCGCAAGCGCAGATGGCGGTGCATCAGCTGGCTCCCCAATACCGGAGAAGCCCGCCGAAGGCGGCGGCAGCTGATGGGACAACGGCGGAGGCGATCACAAATTCTGCCCTGTATGACTAGATAGACGGCGACCAAAGAGCGACAGTACGTTGGTTTTTTGGCTTCGCGTTTCCAATAGCTCAGCTGGCTTGGTATGGGTTAACGATCGGGGTAACGGTCAAGGTCACGATATTCATTTCTCATCATCTCTTCTCGGTTACAAAAGCGTGGGTGGCTATATCGTTTTAATCTGAACTGGGCTGTGGTCGGCGTTCGGTGGTGCTTGGGCGGGACATTCAAAGGCTGGCTGGGACAGGGAAATGAACCGGGAGGGGAGAGGGATGCGGGATCCTTTGCCACGATAGGCATGGTTTGAACTTTTCTTCAGTGGATTTGGCTTGCTTGATATCGCGATCTTGTTGGGCCTGAGGTTTGGGCCAGGGCGTGTGGGTCTTCATGGTGCGCTTCGAGCTCTACTTCCCGCTCCTTTTGTTGGGTTATATTGTGAGCCTGCGAGAACACCCGAATTCGAGCTAGGCTGATGCGACGGTGCTCTGATAAGGGACACAGTCCTTTCTTCCGCCATCAGGAGTTTCCCTTCTCCCAATGACCGGAATCGGCAAGGTACTGGAAGCGTGGCAGATGGGCACCCCCTTACAATACAATTTCAGCTCCATCATAGGGGGACACGAGAGGAAGGAGCCCAACTGTACCGGTATCACGATGTAGGCAATCGCTGCCTTGTTTGAACTTCTGTGAGACCTCTCGATAAGCTCAGCTGCAACGCTATAGAGCTATGTTGCGGGATAGCGCACATCGACTTCGAAAGACCTACCCGGCTTTTCAAGGGGCCGTTGCCCGTATGGGCGGAAAAGCAGATGGAAGAGGTATGACCGGCCTCGAGGCAAGGGTAAGCAGATGTTCCTAGATTACACTGACCTCCGTTATCCATAATTAGAGCCATTCGCGCAGAAGACAAGCCTTAACCTACCGGCACCCCGCTAGGACTCTAAGCCTCATATCATTCATTATCCAGAACAGCCAGGCGAGGATCAACCGCGCCGCCCAAAATCTTACCCGTCCACTGAGTTAACGAGAAGAACGGGCTAATCATCCGAGATTGGACCGACAAAGAAGCTGCCCGCTGCGACGTGCCTGTATTTCTTTGGTACGGAAGAGCGAGACGGCGTCCCAAATCGCCCCTCCCCCCTGACTTTCCGGAAGACCGGACGATCCAGAGAAAAAAAAATCTCCCCAACATCCGACAGCCGTCGTGACCAAGCCACAGAATGGCTGTAGGGAACACGCCGACAAGAAGCGGTGTAACCCCACGTTGCCGTGTCTCGCGCCTCAGAGAACAGATGCATAATCCCGAAATGCCGAACCTCGTATCCCTCAACATAACGCTCGGTTTCAGCTCCCGATGATGGACCGATTCCATACGACGGATAACGCCCCTTGCGAGAGGGAACCGAATTCAAAAATAGGTGAGAGGAGACGGGCCAAGAATGATCACGTTCGTGTCGCTACGTCAGCACGGCAACGACCTTGTTTGATAATAGCGAATGGCTTGATCAAACCTCGCATTCAACGGTCATCCTAGGATGAATTGCTATGAGAAAATGTGCTCCAGCCATATCAGGCAGAGCCTACCCGCAGCACGAGGGTCTTGATCAAAAGAGAAATGGAGTGATATCGCCTGAGGGAAAGAGGAAACCAAACCCGGTCAAGGGAGAAGAGAAGAGATCCCCCAGCGTCAAGATAAGACGAGACATGGCACACTCTTTCCAAATATCCGGATAGGTCTAAAGAAGAAAGACGCCAGCGCCTGGATTCCAAGGACCCGTAGGTTTTCGATCGTTTGGGGCCCGCTAACGCCGTCAACTACGAACCCACAATCCTGTCCCATTCGGCCGAACCGCCCCCGGGCCCCCTTCCTTGGATCTCTCGTGTATCCGTTTGCTAAGTCCCTGTGCCCTGCTGAACGTAGTAGCTACCTGCAGGGTTGAAGCCGCTCAACGACGTGATCTGAACAAGATAATCCCAATCTATGCCACCGCCTAGCTCCGGGTCCTGCATTGACGCCGGCGCAGCATACATAGGCGCCACGTTGTCGTATCCCGGATACATCATCGAGTCATCCATCATCATGGTGTGGCCGGCGCCCATCCCAGCCATTGACGGCGTTGTCGTCGTCGACGTAGTCGACGTCGCCGTGGTGGAATGTGGCATCGGCTTGCTGTGGTACATCCCAGTCGACGGCATGCCTCCCGGAATCGTATGCATTTCACCAACAGATGCCATCCCCAGTGAATCGGTCGATCGGGGGGCCATCGCGGGCTGGACGGGAACTTGCTGGCTCCCGCTCGGCGTTCCCATCGTCATAGTATTGGGCTCTCGATTACGCGCCGAAGTCGGCCGCCTCGTCTTGGCCAGCGTTGCCCTCAGCAGCGTAACAACCTTTGGCGTGGGTAGCGAACGGCCCAGCTGCAACTCTGCGGCCTCGCGAGCATCCCAAGCCTTAAGAAAATAGTGACCAAAGGCGATGTGCAAGGGGTTACGGTTGAGGCGCCGCAGCAGGCCGCGCCGCTCGTGGTTCTCGATCATGACGTTCCAGGCACGCTCGCAGAGCTCGCCCGTGGTTCGGTGCCGGAGTTCTGAGACTAGGCAAAGGTAGGCAGGCAGGGGGAAGTGGGCGTACGTGTACCAGCGAAAGCCCTGCAGCATATCCGAGCTCTGAAGGGCGTTGTCATATTCAACCATGCGGAGGGCTTCCATGAAATAGCTGTCGCGCTCGCCTTGGTCGACGTGGTTCGCATTGGCCGTCCTGCAGAGGAAATCAATGATGCGCAGCTTGCACAGCGCTTGACGTGTCATGAGAAGGGTAAAGTAGTGGAGCGGAATCTTGGGATCGCACTGCTTGAGGTACACGCTTTCCACGTAGGCGCAGAACTGAGCAAGGTTGTCCGGCAGGCTTTGGTTGGCCGCGTGTGACACCACGTCGGGGGAAGAGGGGGAGGGCTCGAAATGCACCATGGGTTGGTGTAACGGCCGACCTCCGGGGGTGGTGATGGTCCGCCGGATACTATCAGGTGACGCAGCCACGGTGAGCTCTATGCGAGTCAGGCAGAAAATCATCTCGGTTGGTCCGGGGTACGGGCCTGGCTGCCCTTTGGCATGGACGTTCAGATCGGCATCGTTGATGTTGAGTGGCAATCTTGTGTCGCAGGCGCAAGATGAGAGGGCCGTCACTGTCGACCCGGTGATTTCTGCGATGCGCTTGTCAAAGACGACGATCTGCCACCACAGCCTCCTCCGCTGTTCCGCCTCAAACGGCGACAAGCCTGGCTGGGATCCATCTCGGTGGAGGCCTAAGCGGGTGGCTATCCTAAATGCCATACCGAGAAGGCAAAACATGGACCGGGGGTCAACGTATGGGCGAGCACACAGCTAGAGACGTGTTAGTCAACTTGCCAGAGGAGTTTGCGTATGGTGGGATTGGGCAAGAATAAGTTACCAGATACAGGAAAAATGCCTGCAGCACCACCAAGTCGGAGGAGCGCATGAAGCCGGCGTTGATAAGCGCCTGCTGGGTCGCGTTGTGGTACTTCCCTAAGAGGATAGCCTTGTCTTCGCCAAACGTGCTGTGGACCTCGTCTTCGCTCAGGGAGGTTACGGCGGCGAAGTAAATGGCAAACATGAGGGCCTCGAGAGGTCGGGAAATCTTGGCTGGGTTGGCGCTAGCACTGATGATCTGAGCCTGCAACGTCGGCGTATGCGTGATCTTGAGTAGAGGGTTGACATTGCTGATATAAAACTGCCATAACTGGAAGATCTGGATTGGCGAGGGGTGGGCGGAAGTCACGCTAGCCACTGATCCGCCAACAACGAACGGAAAACCGTCGCTGTTCTCGAACATGGTGTCGTAGGCATTGTGTATTGTCCGGCCCTCTTGTTCCTCGTCGGAGGAGTCATCATCCGCGTCTCCTCGGTACTAAACAACGTCAGTCAGGACAGAGCAATATGTGGGCAAGTCTGCAGCAGCAGTCTGGTGTCTTGGGGAAGCCTGAGCAAAGGGGGGATCTTGAAGATGGTATCAAGACAATGAGAAGCCGCCAAGGAGACAAAAGCATGCTGGAGCAAAATGGTAGTATACGCGGCGAGGCTATGACAGCAATATGGCGAATATCGACAGAAAAAAAAAACCGATGGCTTACCTCGCGGATGGCGGGAGCCCATCTTTGTCTGAAGAGAAGATACGGGTTAGGCTAGTTTGATAATTAAGAGCAGCAACAGCACGCGAAACGAGGAACTGACTTGTCGTGACCCTGATCCGGCGATAGATGGTCGGCGGCGCTCGACGGGGACGTCTTGAGCCCGCTGAGATCCTGCTCAAGGTCGGCAACATCGTCCGCGTGGTCAGATGGCCTGAGCTCGTGGGCGATGGGTTCGAACTTGACACCATGTTGGGCCAGCAAGGATTCATATTTCCGGAGGCGCTCGATGAGGTCTCGCTCATGCGGCTTCTTCTTCCTGCGCCGGGGCGGCTGCGGGGGGACCACACGGCACTCAACCTGGGCTTTGACGCAGTTGGCACACGGCTTTTGCTTGTCGCAGCGGACCTTTCGCTGCTGACAGAGTACGCACGAGTGGCCGCGCGTCAGCTTTATCGCCGCCGGTTCGGGCACAGAGGCCCGCGGAGGCGGCGGCGGCGGCGGCTGCGGCGGCTGCGGCGGCGGTTCAGCGAGAGGCTGCTCGGAGGCCATGGCATAAGGCATGTCCGACTATGTAGGCTCTAGCCTGGCGTCTAACAGCGCTTGGCCGTCTGCCGGATATGCGAGCACGCCGTTCGGGTCCGAAGGAGGGGCCCAGTAATTCCAGCCCCGTGGATCCCAAGCAATGGGATTCGACGCCTCCACCAAGTCGGGAATGGCGGTGCCTTGGCCTAGCCCGGCCCGAGATGCCCTTTTCAATCCGACCTGCAGAGTGGTGTCGTTCGAGTGCCGCTAGGGTCCCCGTACAGGCCGGTCGATGGCTGCAGGGTCGCAGGTGCTGCGATAATGCACCGACGATACCGGCGGGGTCAGCGTCTGACCATCGGTTAAAGGCGTGGGGCGCAACGAAGGAACGGGTGTGTGCGTGACAGCCGCTATGGGGACCTACAAGCCTTCGGGATCAAGCCAAAGGATGCGACGGATGCAGGTCTCGAAGCGCGGGGTTCCTCGCCAGAGATCGGGAGGAATGCGCAAGCGCATGAACACTAGCAACCACCGGCGAAGCCGCAGCAGGAGGAGCGGAGGGCGTCACAAAAGATGCGACGCTCGAGCTGACAGGGGCGGAAGGCAGTCACGAGTAGCCAAAAAGCACCCAACTGGCAGAACTCGGTGATTGACGCACACGCCGTCGAGTTCTCGACAAGATGCTAACAATCGAGGCTGACCCTCGGCAGGAACCAGCAAGAACGGAGTTGAAACTACTGCCGGCAGGAGCAAGCGCCCTCAGAGCCGCTCGAGCACCCAGCTTCGCCTTGCCTGATAGGTAAGGTACCGTACCTTGTTCGGCAGCCCTCCATTTCCCCTCTTTAGCCACCTCCGACATGTCAGGGAAGGTAGGAATTGCCCAGAAACATGGAGGGCCAGAAGGCCTGCACTTGAGACGGGATTGAACAAAAGCCGCCCGCGGGTGCTAGGTCGGAGAGCGCCAGGAGGCGACCATCCCAAAGGCCTGTGCATGCGCACGCACGTCTCGCTACAGCTGCCGACGGACCGGCAGCATTGAATGGGTGGCAGCTCCACAATGACGGGTCAGGTTCGGGACCGAGGGCAGGACAGGCCGAGGACAGAACGCTCGACCAGATTGGAGGCTTTTACACAAAAAGAGAAGGAGCTCGGACCAGGTGCACAGCATGTGGCAGGGTCCGCCTTGTTAGCTCTTTCTGTTTTCTGTGCTACCACTTACACCACGGAACGTGGGTTCATCGGACTAAATTGGGGAACCGCCAGCCCAATACACATCGCCAGGTTGATGGCCACCACCATCGTCCAAGACAAAGTCGCGGATTATCAGGGAGAAGGATCGAACATGGCCGAAAACTTCAAGTCCGGCACGATTTTTTTTGAGGAATTCCGTATTGTTCGGTCCGCGCTAAACTCCTCGATGAATTGTAGATGATAGCCTGAGGGTTATGGCAGCTCAGGCTCACCAGGTCCATGGCGTATGATAGGCCGCAGCTGCCGTATAGCATCAGATATCGGGGGTTTCGCAGAAATAATCAGTTGTTTTGCTCAAATTTGTGGCTTTCTCGTCATCCCATCGCACCCATCCCTCCTGCAAGAGGACATGAACTAGGTCATCGGACCTAAGCTCAGGCTTTTTGGTTCTTGCTTCACGCCGCAGATGCATCTTCTTGCCTCGACAAGTCGCTAATATCAAATTCATAAATCCTCATCATTATTTTTTTCAACTCCTCTTTTCCCTGTTCCCCTTAAGTCTAGTCACTGTCGAGTTAGTCTGCTGTATTAACAGTCCTTCGCTCCACTCATTAATCCCCTCGCGGACGTCGCGGGCCCAGCCTGGATGTTGCCAACATGGCCACCGAATCGCAATCTCTGGCGTCTACTGGCAGCAGCATGTCAACCCAATCCGTTGAGAATCACGCACAAATCGAGCCAGGCGACAGCGATAAAATTGCGCCTTCTCACCCCCTACCAAGACCCAACGAGAACGAGATGTTCCAGCCAAAGAGCATACGCTTCTGGTTGACACTGCTGTCTAGCTTTCTTGCGCTTTTTCTTGTCGCCCTCGACCGTACAATTATTGCCACAGCGGTTCCTCGCATCTCGGATGAGTTCCAAGCTCTGGGAGATATTGGCTGGTATGGCTCTTCGTACATGTTGACGACGGCATGTGCCCAGCTGCTTTTTGGCCGCATCTACAAATTCTACGACATGAAATGGTACGTCACTGTCGCATTCCCTATACAGTGCAGCAATGTAAATGAGCATACATTCTGCAGGGCCTTCCTTTTGAGCATCATAGCCTTTGAGATGGGATCGGCGATATGCGGAGCGGCACCGAATTCGACGGCATTCATCATCGGCCGTGCCGTTGCCGGTCTCGGCTCAGGTGGCATCTTTTCCGGCTGCCTCTTGATTATGATCTCGATGATACCGTTACACCGCCGGCCAGCGTTCCAAGGGTTTTTTGGCATGGTTTTCGGTATCGCTTCGGTTATGGGGCCCTTGATTGGCGGCGGTTTCACCGGCGAGGTCACTTGGCGATGGTGCTTCTACATCAACCTCCCAGTTGGTTCTGTGGTCTTGGTCTTCATGTTCTTCTACTGGAACCCGCCCAAGGAGAAGCACGAACCGGTCACCTACAAAACTCACCTCAAACGACTGGATCCCCTGGGCATGGTATTCTTTCTACCTGGTGTTGTCTGCCTCTTCATTGCCTTTCAATGGGGTGGTTCCACGTACGCGTGGAGCAACTGGCGCATCGTTCTCCTGCTCAGCCTCTTCGCGGCTTGCACAGTGGTATTTATTGCCGTCCAAATCCTGATGCCTGATACGGCGTCAGTTCCCCCGAGGGTTATCATGCAACGAACCGTCGCCTTTGGTACTGGCTTCACTTTCTTCCTGGCAGGTTCCATGCTAATGCTTGTCTACTACGTACCAATTTGGTGTCAGTTCAGCACCTTCGTCAATGACCGTCTTGCATAATTCTGACCGAACCTCAGTTCAAACTGTCAAGCAGGTCGACCCGATGAGGTCGGGCATTTACACGCTCCCCCTTGTGCTGAGCCTTGTCGCCTCGAGTATCGCAGCCGGGGGGATCACACAAAAGATTGGCTACTACGTCCCATCGATGTTGGTCTCGCCTACCATTATGTCGGTCGGCGAGGGTCTCTTGAGCACATTAAACCGCAACAGCCCGACAGCTCACTGGGTCGCATTCCAGTTCCTCTCGGGCTTCGGACTGGGATTTGGCATGCAGACATCGGCTCTCGCAATCCAGACGGTCCTGCCCAGGGAGGACATCAGCACAGGCATCGCCATCAATTTCTTTGTCCAGCAGCTCGGCGGAGCCGTATTTACGTCAGTAGGGCAATCGATTCTCACCAAAATCCTGGTTTCAGAACTATCCAACCTCCAAAATTTCGACCCTAAGCTTCTCGTGAGCGAAGGCGCGACGAAGCTCTCGCAAATCGTCCAACCAGAGGATGCCGTCCAGGTCATCAATGGCTACAGCGACGCAATACGACACATCTTCTTGACATCCATGGGCTTGGCATTCACGTCACTGTTCTGTGCCTTTGGCATGGAATGGAGAAGCATCAAGAAAGGTAAGGCTAAGGGCAATTTACCTGGCCCGACTAACCCTTCGAACTTGACGCTGCAAAACTTGACAGCCCCTGAGACAGATGGCTTAAGTGGCTCAACCGGGCCGCTCCCGGGGAAGCCTTTCTTTGAGGGTGTTAAGGGACGAGCAAAATCAGAAGGATCGCGACACCGACTTACGAAACCTAGAACACGAGAGAAATCGAAAGAGGTCAGAATGCGAAGTTTGTCTGAGGGCCGCAAACAGGGGGTTCTAATGAAGCCGGCCCCGGAGAGGTGTGGGAGTCATAAAGCAAGCTCAAGTGTCAGGCTCAGTCTCACCTTGGAAGACACCAAGGATGACTTGCTGAAGGATACACTACGCGAATTGGCTCGGTATTTCAAAACCTAGGAAGACAAGAGCAAGGCGAGGGAAGAAAGTAAAGCAGAAAAGGAGAACGAGGAGAAAGAGGAGAACGACGCGAGGAACGATGAGAAGAGGTCCGAGAAAAACGGAGAGCCGGGATGGAAGGCTGAGTGAGCTACTTTGCACGGGCCCCAAAGGAAAGATGCTGAGAGGGGGGAGCATGGGATGTTACGAACATGTTTTTTGCATTTGGGATGAGCGGCCTAATGACCTGCATTTTGAATGTCTCAGCGTTGTAATTTGCTCAATTGAAGCTACATGGTTTAGTGAGAATGGAATGACTTCAGGGTGCTTTATAGCGCTAAAGTCTCTTGTTCCAACTCGACGTCTCATGGAGACATTGCGCGTGGGGTTTGCTTGCTCTTGATTTCGGCATAATAAACCCCTTTTTATGCTCTTTCCTGATGTTGTTGGCCCTGAGTGCCCCAAAACAAAAGACAGACACATGATAGCGCGGTAACTTGCAGGCCCCGGTGTATGGTCAATGCAGCAAACTCGGAAATAATGATAGGGGTTGACTGAGTTGTGGGAGAGAAGAGAAGGTGTATATTTTGGCTTGAGCGGTCTTGATTCGGAGTCCCAGGAGTTATTCTACACCCGTCTTGTTAACTACATGCAGTACACACATCCCACGCTTCTCTAAAAAAACCGACTATATATCAGTACATGACCCGTGTAACCAAGAAACACGCCCTCCTTTCAAACACCGCCTGATGCATTCAAAGCATAGAATGATGGAACCGAATCCTGCCCCTTGTAATGGTGGGAGTGGTAGCCTTATCTAGGTCGTACGTATCTGCTTGTACAAATTAACGAGTACTTCGTTTTGACTCGGCCTCGCTTGGCCTTTCAGGAGATGATGAGGTCGCGAGTATGGTGTGGAGATGGGAGGGGAAAAGAGTAGTTGTACATGTACCGTTTTGATGCAGTCACACATATTCGGCGTCGCCTCGTCGCCGTCGCCGTCCTTATCTTCCTCTTCTCAATCGACAATTCGCCTTATTGTCTCACTGATGAGACAGACGCCCGAGGGGGGTTTGGGAAGGTGGGAGGAAGGGAGGGTGGGGGGCCCCCGCTTGGATCATTTCTTGGTCTCGCCGTCGTCGGGCTTTTTAGTGGTGCTGCTACTGCTGCCGTCGCTGCCGTCTTCGGGCTGTTGCTGGTGGGCCGGGTGGTTCGTGAGGTTGTGCCAGAGGGACTTGAGGAAGCCCTCGTTCTTGTGCGCGCCGGGATCATTGTCGTCGTGGGACCTAGTACGGCGGAGGCACTGGCGTTAGAAACGCGCCTTTTGGTTGTGGGGAAGCGGGCGAGGGACAGACCGGGATTGTTTTCAGGGTGGAAAAGGGGGTGGGGGGAGATCTCACTTCTTATGCAGGTTCATGATCCGCTTCGCGGACTTGTCGCCCATCTCGTCCGCGAGCATCTCGACGAGAGCCCGCTGGTTGGAGGTGAGATATTTGGGCATCGCGACGCGGAACTCGACCTTGAGATCGCCCATCCGGCCGCGCCGGCCGTTGAGCTTGGGCATGCCCTTGCCGGCGAGGGTCAGCTTGTCGCCCGTGTTGGTGCCCGTGCTGACGCGGACCCTGGCGTCGCCGTCGAGCGTCGGGATGGTCACCTCGCCGCCGAGGACGGCCGTGGTGAACGGGATGGTGGCAGTGTACAGGATATCGGAACCCTGCCGGGTGAACTGAGGGTCGCGCGCGACCTTGACGAAGACATAGAGGTCACCGTTGGTGGCGCGCACGTTCTCGCTGGCGGCCCGGCCTGTGGGCGGTGCGTCGCCTGCCCCGTTGACGCGCAGCCGCATGCCGTCCTCGATACCGGCCGGAATGTCAACCGTGATCGTCTTGCGCTCGCGAACCACGCCGTCGCCCTGGCAGGATCGGCACTCGGAGCCACGCGGGATCGAGGAGCCGCTGCCGCCGCAGGCCGAGCACGTGCTGGCCATCTGGAAGCCGCCGGATACGAAGTGCACGCGAGTGCCTGTCCCGTTACACGCCCCGCACTGCGACCGCCTGGTACCCTGCTTCAAGCCACTGCCGGAGCACGTCCTGCACGTCACGAGCGGCAGCGTGGTAATCGTTTTGCTCGTACCCTTGGCCGCCTCCATGAACGACACCGTCACCTGCACCTCTACGTCCTCGCCCTCCATGATTTCAGTCTGGAACGGCCCGCCGGCGCCGCGGCCGGCGCGTCCGCCAAACGGATGCGCGCCGCCGGTGAATGCCGAGAAGATGTCGTCGAAGTTGATGTTGGCACCGAAGCCGCCCGAGCCGCCGAACCCGCTGAAGGGGTGTCCGGCTCCGAACGGACTGCCGCCCCCTGGGCTGGGGCCGCTACTGGGACCGAACCCGGCGGCACCAAATTGATCAAACTGTTCCCTCTTCTTCGGGTCGGACAGGATCTCGTAGGCGGACTGGATCTCGGCGAACTTGTCCTTGGCGGTTGGGTCCTTGTTCGTGTCTGGGTGGTACTTCTTCGCCAGGCCATAGTAGGCCTTCTTGATCTCGGCGGCCGATGCGTTTTTGCTGACGCCCAGGACGCCGTACGGGTCGCGCGGTGTAGCGAGCAGGGGCCGCGTGGTGTGGAAGGAGGCCTGCTGTCCGGTGTGAGCAGCTGCGGGAGAGGCGGGAGAGGCGGGAGAGGCGGGAGCTGGGCTCGGGGGACCGACCCTAGGGCAAGAGATTGGCGACTGAGGCCTCGATTTCGGCGACGGCCTGGAAGAGGCTCTCGACACGACGGAGTAAGCGACAGTAGGCGCGGATGCGGACCGGCGGGCGCACGGTTTCAGTCGCAGGCGACGACATATTTGCGTGGGCGACAGCTGCCGGACCGGGAGGCCGGCCCTAGGAAGGATGCTAGTGCTCATCTCGTCCAGCTGATGCGATTATCTGTGATGGGCATGCCCCGCGACAACTCCCAGCGTGTGTCGCTGTTCTTGTCGCAAACCTGCAAACAAAACTTTTTTGCCTTGTTCTCGTCCTTCTTTAACGTTTTTTGGGTCGACTTTTTCGGGATTGGAGATAATGTCGAATCTTGGCACCAAATGCACGGATGCAGCCCCACAATACTCAGAACCTTCCAGTCAGCCAGTGCCGCTTTGTGGCCCACTTCCACTTGAGCAATCCCTACATAGTAGATTCCTGAATCGAGGAGATCGCTGTAACGAAGCCCAGGCAAAGTGCCACGCGATTCGCGATAACTAACGCGCGATCCCCAATGGCGGGCCGCATTTCCCAGTTTGCCCCATGGAGGCACCGTAAATTGTCGGATACTTAGCTCGCCCGTCGACCAGCGAGTAGTCCACAAACAACGACGCCTAGGTTGACAGACGAACGGCCGCGGGAGCTGACGTCGCAGGGACACTTCTAGCGAGCGAGGTATTTGGACACACAATTTGCGGCCCATATGGGAGGACCCATTCTATACTCCGTAGACAGTAAAAGAGATTGATTGGACGTGCGCGTATTCTGATTTGAATTATCGCTCGCCTTCAAGATGTATATACTCGCGCCGTGGTGGCCTTCCCTTTTTCACCCCTTGGCTCCGCACCTTGTGAAGGAAGTCGACGATGATATCGTTCTCCTGGATGCCCATGCCGTTGAAGTGCTTTCGCACTACATTGGTCAACTGATCCTTGGTTTGTCTTCGGAGCTCTTTGCGTCGCGCGATCGTGGGGGAGTAGAGCCCAATGCTACCCGGTTGAGTCAGCACCCATTCGTGGTGATCGCTGACGAAGGCGGTCGGCGTCCTGAGGCGGTAGGCTCGGCGGTAGGCATGGAGGACGTCCCTGTCAAAAGCGGGCCATTGTAGCTGTTCGAGGTAGAGAAACGGACGTTAGGAACCGAGACTGCATCACGAAGAAGAGCAACGAGACGCGGGCGGCAGCCAACGGAAGAGGAAGGGCGGGGGAGAGAGGGTTGGGGGTAACGTACTCCTGGAGTGCTGGCCTCCTGTGTGTTGGCTGTCGAATCCGGCGCGGCAGCAGCGGTGGTTGTGGCATTTGCGTTTGTCACCTCGCGCAGGTTGGAGCCCGCGTTGCTTGCAACTCTCCGCATCTTGGTTCCGCCGCCGCTTCCGTTCTTATCCTTGGTGGATTGGGTGTCGGTCTTGGAGTCATCCTGACCGCCTCGGGCGGCTTTCGATGGTGGCATGGCGACCGAAGCGGTCCTGCGCAAAAAAACAAACTATACTGCGTGCAGAGTGGAGCGTAGAGGGAGCTGCTGCTGCTGGCGTGTTGTTGCTCGAGACTCGATTTCGTCACATCCTATGGAACAAGAGCCGGAGAATTGGCGCGCCGATGTGTTGTTGGGGCGGGCATTGTGCGAGAGGGGTCCCTTCGACGAAGACGGAAAGAGATTGCAGCCCTGCGTTGCAAGGCGTGGGCTCCCCCGGGCTCTGACGACACGGGGACTTTAGTGCGCCCTGGTTCCTGGTAAGCGGGCTCTGTGGCTGGGGATGCGGCTGTCGGCGTTTCGGCGCCACAGGCCCCCGCTGCTTGGATTACGGGTTGCCTTCTGCGCCATCATTCGCCTGCCGTCAAAGCTTGCGCCATGCTGCTCAGAGAGACCATCGGAGGGCATTGAACTGCCGGAGCAATCGTTTTGCGGCATCCGATGGGAATGTAGTTAATGGAAAGTGCCGGCCAATTGAAGTCGTTTCCATTGTAGCTTCGTTTAGTTCCGAGTTATCGGAACCTCGCCCTCCTCGACAAGTGTACTTTACCCGTCACTTGTAATCCGCACACTAGGGCGGCTGTTCAGACACAGTGGATGTGGCAGCGGCATTTGGAACTGTCGGTATCCGTACTTCGGAACATGACTGGGGTAGTCGACCAAGTGGTGGAACTACACTACACTACGGATCCGTACACTAGTGTGTTCCGTACTGCGTATGGGCACGAGACCAGCCCTGCCGGGATGCCGTGGGAGTGCACGTGCTGTATGTACATACATATGCAGAACGGTATGTAAGGTATGTAGCTTAGGCATGTATGTACGGATTACAGTACATACATACACTATACACTGCGGCGTAATCCATACTTCCAACGCAACGGTCTGCTGCGGAATCGCATAACTACTGTGTACTGCGTAGTGAGCGTACACATGAGCGTTTTTTTTTGGCAGCGCGGGGGCGCCAAACCCCCGTCGCCTGGCGCAGAATGCCTCACCTTTTCGGTCGACTCGCAGATGGCGGGCTGCCACTAAAATGACTGGTGGCGCACCATTTCGCCGCATCTAGAAAACACTCAAGATCGAACAACGGAGGTAGCTGGCTGGCCGAAAGACGCCCAGTGCACGCAGATGTTCCTACTACCCCGCAGGAGTTGGATGGCATCTCAATTTTCCCGCGCAAGGAGGTGTCGGCGATCTTGGCGCCACTACGGAGTATTCTAGCGTATAATCCGTAGTTACTGTGTACTCGAGCATCTGCACGATCGGATGAGGCTGGAGACAAGACCCCTCGTTAACACCCCACGCCGAACGGCGGTCCAAGAGCTCCGCGTCGATCTCCCACGCAAACCCCACACGAACTAGCGACCTTCGCCAGGACAACACGAAGCTCACGCTACGCAGAAATCCGCATACGGAGTCGAGCACGCAAGTAGACTGCCTGGGTGCCTGTTAGCTAGTGTATGTACTGTCCATACGCCTATCCGTTTTGCTCTTGACCTATTGAGCAACCTTGAAGTGGGTACCTCTAAGACAGGCACGAGGATCCTTCCCACACTTGACCAGTCCAGTGGCGGTCGTGTTGTCTGCCAAGTCCTCGTGCCTGTCCCAGCAAACCAACCAACCAAGAACAGCCCGAGAGAATGGGCGGCCCTTTTTGCTTTTTTTTCAATTTTTTTTCTCCGACCATCATCTCGGTGGGTGTGGGAGCTCGGGGTTACATACCACGGGGGGTAGTGGTCCTGCTGGCAATCGACCTGCAGCAGTTTCCAGGCTAGTTAGTTTCGTGTTAACGTTAATTGGGAACTTGTTGCTGATCGATCTTAGATATGACTTGTCCGCTTGGGAGGTCTCGGACAGGGATTATACAGGCAGCATGGACTGTATAGTAATCCGTATATATGTATGTACATACATGCCTTACCATGCCTACCTAGGTACCGACCGACACTTGGGCTAACCGCCTTGGACTTCGGTCTCTGAGCTGCGGAAGTAACTCCGTTGAACACCGGTGTATCGTCGCCTGGCAGGTTCCGAGGAGACGCGCTTTCGCAAAGACGAGCATTAAGCCCCAACGATTCCGATCTGAACCCGAGCCAAAATTCGATTCGGCTTAGCCGATTGGGCAGCAAGGGCAACAAGGCTAGTGTATTGTGAGACTGGCAAGGCCATCATACCACACTGGGTTGATGAGGCTTTCGCTTTCCACAATCATGAGCAGAAGAAAGATGGCGGAGTGGGCTTCCAATCATAAGGCTTGCTCCCCCAAACCCCACATCCTCCTCAGCGAACCGCTGCCACATGCAGGGACATCCATGCAACGCATCGGCCAAAGGAGTGGTACCCACGCCGCGCGCTCGCCCTGTGGTCGATCGAGTGACGAGCGCTCCAAACGCCACAGACGAGCGTGTCCAGGCCAAACCCCATACAACAACCACCACACCGTCCTTAACTCCGGTTCGCGCACATGTGCAAAATGTCTGCGCACTAGTCGACCCTAGTGGGCAGACAAGGTGGGCACGAGGGGGTTGCAGAAGCGGGGTCAGCCGACTCGCCGAGATGGAAATGGGGGAGTAACGAGTTAGAGTGCGATGCGATTTGCGACATCAGGAGAGGCAAAGACGGTGGGCTAAAGCTAGTTTTAGTCAGCAGAAGCGTTTACTGTGTACTCACAAGAGGGACACGACCGAGACGGCCGTCATAGTACTTGTGTACGGCGTAGTATACATAGGAAGGCAGAAGGCGAATCGTGTTCTGCCTCTCGCGTCGCTGGCCTGGGATGTCCCTCACGCTGGGCCCAGGCGTCTCGAGGCCAAGCCGCGCCACATGCTCAATGCGGGCCAAGAATGCGGAACTAACGGGGATCCCTTCAACGCTGCGCAAGAATGTGGAGTGCAGTCAACGTAACCGGAGGGGAATGGCGCCTATCGTATCCCATGTGTCGGGAAGTCCGCGTACCCGCGACCGCCGACAAACGCCAAAGGCTCGAGGTGGTTGAGTGGACGGGCATGTCGATTCGTTTCGACAGTTTCCGGCTTTTCGGATTGAAGACAAGACGAGACGGGAAGAGTACTACACTAGAGACGCGCAAGGGCCCTCTGTTAGTTGAGAAACCCCGCTCCCGGAGCCTGGCTGCGAACACGTAACTACTCCATACGCCAAATCTTCCGCATCTCTACTATGGTAAGGATCGGTCTAACAGGCCCCAGCGAATGTTAAAGGGCACGGGGGCGCATCCTGACATACCTCGATTTTCGATATATGTATGTACATACTTGTAGGCACATGTAATCCGTACTGGGCTTGGACTGTACATACATTAGTGTATGCAGTAGCTGAGAGCAGCGACAGCTGGCAGGACCAGGGCACATGGGTTGGGGCAACGGGCAACCCGCGCCCCTGGTCCTGAACTTGCCTCAATTCGGCCCAGGCAGCACAGCGTCACAACACCAATTCTGGGGTCGGTTGGCAAGAAATAAAGACCCCCCACACACCCGACGCACACCTGTTCGCCTGGTCCCCCAAGGATACCCGGTTCTGATCAAGGTCGGACAGTGACAGCGCCGACGACCCAAAGTCGTGTGAAGCTCTTCCATCCGCTGACAAAGGCTGTTCTGTACTATACAGTACGTACGCCCACCGGCTCGCCAATCGCCCGGCTTCCAGCACGCATTTGATCTCTAAAAGCGCCCCTCCCCTCCCGAAGAGACAGACGGTAGCTCCGAGTCCGGTGCGAATTGCCAACAGGTATGCAAGGACGTTTTTTTTTCTCCCTCCACAGTCCTTCCTAATGCCATTGTGGGGCCATCTTGATTTCCTTTTTTTTGCCCCTTCTCTGCATTGTCACAGCCGTTCCTGTCCAGATCCGAGGTCTGAGAAATGCTATTGTACCCCGGATTAACTAAAGGCTCGGAGCGGCCCGTCTTCAATGGTTTGAGCTGGACAGTGCGCGATGTTGTCTGTGCAGCACCTGGGGCACCTCGGTCCAAGTTAAGAACAGAGTCGGGTCTGGGCACGGCGTTGTCGGAATGGAACCTGGCGCGGCCTTCCAGACAGCCCCCCTGCAACAAGTTTTTCTCAAAACAACGATGAGGGTTGGCAAGTGGCAACGGGGATGCTCGGGACCGGCCGTTCAAAAGTGTACTCTGCTCGCCTGGTCGCTTGCTGTTGCCTGCCTGCTTGCCTACCCTGCGACAGCGTGGAAGGACCCCTTCCCGTCCAAGACGGGAGGCAGGAACAGGCCAGAAATTTTATTCCGCTTCCCCATTGCGGTTCATCTGAGAGCTCCACCCGAGCGCTTAATCCACCAGCTTGCGTGCAGCCCGAGTCTCTTGGCACACCCCCTTCCCCCCAGTCCAATCCCCCCACCGGCGACCACCGCGCCGCACCCCGGCCTGGCCCTGCTCTCTTCACCCCCGCTCGGTTGTCCAGGCCCTATCCAGTCCAATGCGCGCCGGGCTATTAGCGAACCGCTTTTCCGTTCATTTTCCCGCGAGGAGTCGCCCTCGTGTCGGTTTCCCGTTCCCTCTGCTGACTTTTCTCCAGACACCGGACTGAAATAGATCAAGGCGATTTGACTGGCCTTTGACGAGGCAATTTTTGCGAACCGATCGATTGCTCCCCGCAAGCTCTCAGGAGGCGCCAGGATACCGGGACTGACCCTTGGCTGCGGCCATTTTCCGGCCGGCTTTGCAAGAGCTTCGTACTCGGCTCTACACCACGCTGACCATGATACCGTGAACCCATCCGGAGTTCTTTTTTTTGTCTGGCGAGGTTGCGAACGATCCCAGCAATCAGACAGGATCTATTCCCGTCTGAACTGAGTCAGGCATCGGTCACTTCCTGGTTGAGATCCAAGCGCTCATTTTCAACCTACCAACAGCTGAGCGCCGGACATCGGGACCCCCCCCCCCCCCCCCGAAATAGAACCTCTTTCCTTTATTCCGCCATTCACCCCGTCTCGACTTGCTCACTGCTGGTATCGGAGAATTCTAGGTGCAAACACCTAGCGTAACCTTGGGTCCTTCTAGGCGCGTCCGGCCACTGCGCGGTGCCACTTTGGCTGTGCAACCAAGCTATTGGCTGTGATTGCCGATGGGGTGATTAGTGGGAGCATGGCTTCGGTTCTCGCTTCTCAACCGAGTGAAATTACAGCCTCGGGACCATCTTCTCGATCTGCCCAAGCCATGCAGCAGCCGGCGGGGCCTCAGTCCCCCGATGATACCAAGCATGAACCTGAGCACGAGCGGGGTCGTCGCCCGCGTAGCGCATCCGACGACAAGGACGTAGAAGGGCTTGATCTGGACGATGCCGATGATAAAGACGGCGGTGACGAGGGGCAACACTCCTCGAACTCGGACGGCCCGGCGCGCAAGCGGAGGCGGAGCCGCAAGGGGTTGGACAAGAAGTTCGAGTGCCCCGAGAAAGGTTGCGGGAAGAGCTACTCTAGGGCGGAGCATCTGTACGTCGACGCAAGCAACCGACCGTTCTTCGGAGCGCTAACACCAGTGCCAGTTACCGCCACCAGCTAAACCACAACCCGAAGCAGGTCTACAAGTGCGGCATTGGCGACTGCCAGAGAACATTTGTCCGACTCGATCTGTGCAACCGGCATAAAGATCGCCACACGGCCAAAGGCTCGGCTCTGAGCCGCAAGGATTCCATGATGAGCCAGGCGTCCCCCGTCGCCGACAACAGGCCCTCGTTCCCGACGACAGGTTCTGCCTCCCCGGAAGTCAACCGGCCGGGGACCGCTTACACCAAGCCCCGCTCTCTGTCTCTCCAGTACCAGTCGCCTAAGGACGCTATGGGAAGTCCGTATACACCAATGCCCAACACGCCTTCGGCCACCTACGCAAACGGGACCTCGAACGGCGTCGACTATATGCACCACGACCCGGCGTATTCGCATATGACTCAGCGACCGACACACCATTCACCGCAGGATCAACGACGGCCGTCGATTCAGACTAACGTTGGCCCATATGGGGTGCTGTCGCCCATCTCCACGCAGCCGGGATATCACAACCAGTCGCGTGACACCCCTCAGTCCGCCAACGCGATGCCCTACGTTCCACCTCAGAACTTCCCCCCTTTCAGTCTTCCGCCATCGGATTTCGCGACATCCTCGGCCGGGGCGGTAGCGCGGGACGACCACCAAGCATATGCGCCGTCAACATCTGGCGAATACACAGACCAACAGCCCCAGTCGACAGGGGAGATGATGCTCCTCGACCAGATGGGCATGCAACAGACCATGCCCGTCTTTGGGAGTGATAGCATCCTCAACAAGTCGCCTTATGTCGCAATTCCCGAGGACTTCGTGGCATATCTCTTCAACACGCACGGCGAGAGTTCCCCCGTAACCGGGGTGCCGATGCAGGGATACAAGTGGGTATTGGTAAACGTCTAGACGGGCGCTCCTGGGCTAACTGTCATGCAGCTACGGGGAGTTCTCGAACCAGTACAACGTGCCTTACTACAACGACCCGAACCAGCTGGGATACTTCCCTGCCGCCGCCGGGCCGCAGCAGGTCATGTCTGTGACCAACCTTCTGGACCAGAACCTGCCCGAATCCGTCATATCGGAAGAAAAGGCAACCGAGATTTATGAGTTTATCAAGGAGAGATTCCACGAGAACGACCATGCGCCGGTCGAGAGGCAGCGCGAAGCGATTCTCGAGGGCGACCGCCACGACGACTCCCACATGCTGAGCCGCAAGATGATGCAGGCTTACATTGGATCATATTGGCTGCACTTCAGTGATCAGGTGCCCATTCTCCACAAGCCCACCTTTTCGCCAGACAAGACGCCGAACTTGCTGCTCATCGCCATGATGACCATTGGAGCGGCTTGCCTGGACAAGGCCCACGGCCAGAAAGTTACGAAGGCGGGCGCCCAGCTCTCCAACTTCTTGGCGTGGCATCTCCGGTGGGAGATGTTCCAAGACCCGAACTGCAGACCCCCCGCGAAGTTGTGGGTGTTCCAGACGCTATTGCTGCTCGAATTGTACGAGAAGATGTACTCGACAAGAGAATTGCACGAGCGGGCGCACATCCACCACGCGACCACGATTACCCTTATGCGCCGCGGAAGGGCACTTATCGGCAAGTCGGCCATGGACTCGCCGCCAAACGCCCGGGACGACAAGACCAACGGGTCGCGGCAATCCTCCGCCTCTGGCGTCGCGCATACCCCCGAGGAGTGGTGGCAACAATGGGTCATGAACGAGTCGACTCGGCGGGCGGCATTTGCGGCGTTTGTTATCGACTCGATCCACGCAACCATGTTTGGTCACTCGACGGTTATGGTTGCCCACGAGATGCGCCTCCCCTTACCATGCGACGACAAGATGTGGAAAGCCACCAGCGGTCCCGAGGTGGCAAGGATCGACGCCAACCTCATGTCGGTGGGCCACAAGGCCATATCGTTCCTCGAGGGGCTCAAGAGGACACTGAGCGGCCAGGAGGTGCAGACAAACGCGTTTGGGCGCACCATCCTCATGGCCGGCCTGCTGAGCGTGAGCTGGCACATGAACCAGCGAGATCTCCAGGTCAACTCGCTGGGCGGCGGCGTCTCGCAGGCCCTCGGCGGGCGCGACAAGTGGCGGGGAACGCTGACGAGGGCGTTCGACTCGTGGAAGAGCGACTTTGACAAGACGCTGCTCCGACGGGGCGACGTCTCGGCGGACCCTTACAACTACGACCCCTCGGACCGTAACGAGGCCAACGTGGTATTCGAGAGCCGTATGGTGCTGCACCACCTGGCGCACATGGCAATGCACGTCGACATTGTCGATTGCCAAATCTTTGCGCGGGCAAAGCGGCTCCTTGGCCGGGCAATCGGGCCCCAGGATCTAAACAGCGCTCAGCGGCGGATGAAAGACATCTGGGCTCCTTCGGCCAAGGCTCGCGACGCAACGTACTACGCCCTTAAGTTCCTGCAGTCGGTCTTGCTCCCAGACACGGTGAGCACGCCAGGGTCAAACGGCAGCTATGGTCGGCACGACGAACTGTACTCGGCTAGGGATGACGTGCTGCTCAACCGCCCGTGGGTGCTGTACTTTGCGGCGCTTGTGGTGTGGTGCTACGGGTACGCGCTGGAAGGCGCCAGCCCGAACCAGCCGATTCCGGCGACGCAGCAGGACAAGGTTCGGATGATGCGCGAGTACCTTCTCAAATACGGTAGCGTGTCATCGCCCGAGGAGCTCAAGTCGATGAAGGGCATCAGCCACAATACGCCCGTTCTCATGGTTCTCAAGGACACGTTTGGGGATTCGAGATGGGAGCTTCTGCACGAAGGCGCCACGCTGATGAATAACTGCATCCTTCTTAATGCAGGACAGAACGTTCCCTAAGAGTGTGATATGTGTCGGGAGATTTATGCAAAGGCGCGGAGGAGCAGCCATGTCAAGCAACGTTTTCTTGATTGAGCGGGTTCCGAGTACGCAGGATGAGCATATGATGGAAATGCTGGGAGGGTTTTCCTGACAAAAAGATTTTGTACTCTTGAAGAAGAAAGAGGCATGAGGGAGCGGGAGCAAACATTCTGGTGGTGGCGGCATTTTCCTTTTTTCAAGCGGGCATGGCTTGGCCGTCTGATTCGCTTGTCCTTTTCTCATCTATACCCCATTTTCCTTTCTTTGCTGAAATTGCAATTCCTTCATCAAGGAAGGATGTGATCTCTTCCGACGTAGTTTGCATGCTTGTGTGGAATGTATGAGCGCATCGGCGGTGTACTCGGTTCGCAGGATGTAATCGACGTGTAAGGTCAAGAGCGCAGAGTTATCGGAATCCAGGCGGAGCGGCTGGTCGGCGTGGTGTATCCAGTCGTGCCCGCTTTATCAGGTTTCCAGGCCTGGGCCGCTTGGATGCGAAGACAGATCTCCCCGATCTCCAAACCGTGGGGTATAACTCACGTATGAAATACGTACTCCGCGTCGCAGCTTGTTCGAGGGATTAGTACTACTCACTGTACATACATACGTAAGGGGGTGTACCTGATTTATGTATGTACAGCGTCGTTTAAGGATGTGTTCGTCTCTAAGGTAGAAGAGTTATACACCTCGGGTACTTACCGACTCGGTGTGGCTGGGACGTCACTTACAAATGTATGTACATACATACGTAGTACATATGTATGGAATTACTTATACGCTGCTCCTAACACAAGCATGAAACATGGAACTTAGGTCCCGAGTAAGGCGAACTATGTGGGGTTAAACAAGCCCTGCAGTCCCTTGGCACCTGCACTAATACCACAGCGATCCGCCTCTTGCTACCCATCTAGTTGCATGGTATGTATGTATGTACATACAGTACGTGCAGCGCCCAGTACCCCAGTTATAGTGCAGGTACGGCCTACTCCGTGCTCACAGAAGGTGACACTGCCGACAACCCACACGGCATGCTCCTCATGCAACGAGATAATCCGCCATTCAGCCTTCGGTTCCTTCCTCCTTCTCTCTCTCTCTCCTTTTTTTTTCTTCCGCTCGTCTTTTCGTGGAAATCGCCACCATCAAATTGAGAATCGGACTTAACACTTTCCGATTAATCCATCCATTGATTGATTGAATGATTGGTTGACTGACGGGGGGTTGACGCTATCGCCGTTTTCTCCGAAGCGTGGGGTTATTCGGCGATTTTCACACCTCATCATCAGCCTGCCTGTGTGACTCCAGCCCGTCTTAATTGCGGGGTGAGAGTCTCACCACTATCACGACTCAACGGAGCATTCCCCGTTGACCTAACTTTGGCTCGTCCCATCAACCATGGCAACGCATCTCACGCACCTCCCGCCCGAGATCCTTCACAGCATCCTCAGCCATGTCGACCCCGAAGACCTCTCCCGGCTGCCTCTGACATGCCGCCTATTCAACAATTTCATCAAGGGCAACAATCTGCTCTGGCGCGCCATCTACACCAACTTTTTGGTATGTATCGTTCCTGTTTGCTGGCCGCTTTTTCCGCACGCATCACGGCAATTAACTTTACTAACCTAACCCCCTCCCCCCTTTTTTTTTTCCCTTCTTCCAGGATGAACCACCAACAAAGGATCTCGACTTTGAGCAAGAGGTCCACGATATCGTCAAGCTGAAGCGCCTCTGCTCTCCCCTCGACAGCACTCCAGACACCGAGATCCAGTCTCACCTCCCCTTTGTCCACCGCATCGTCACCCGCCTTCTCAATCATGCCATCACCGTCCCCTCCCTCACCACTAGCACTAGCAAGAGCACCAGCACTGGCACTGGCACCGGCGCTCGGGGAGACGGTGATAACAACGCCCCCCATCCCCATCGGTCGTCCTTTTTCCGCTCTTCTCGCGCCCGCACCTTTCCGGTGTCGGGCAATGCCCAATTCTTAACGGACCTCTTCGACTCTACTCGAGCACGCCGCAACTTCCTGACCCGGTCTTTCCTCTACGAGCGGGCGCGCGCGCTGGCCGTGGCCGGGTTCGCGGACGAGCCGCACCAGCTGGACGCGTACGGCGACGTGTCCGGGTCGGAGACGGATACGGCCGCCGAGGGCGACGATGACGTGAGCGGGGGCGGCCCTCGGCCCCGGCCCCGGCGGCCCCGGCGCACGCGCACGCGATTCGGCTGGCGGAGGCCGCGCCGCCCGCGCGAGGCCTACCAGCTCAGCGCCAAGCTGCACTGTCTGTACGGCTGGGGGCTGGGCATCGAGGACGGCGTGCGGCCGGGCGCGACCGAGGGCGAGGCCAGGCGCAGGGCCATGTACGTTGCGCGCCAGAGGGCCGGCGTGTACGCGCTGGCGTGCGCAAAGGTGTACGACCTGCGAGAGTACACCGCCGGCAACAAGTGGGGCCCCTTCCTGGAGGAGGACGAGGAGGGCGGGGGCGGGGTGAGGGTGGATTGGGAGAAGGTCGAGGCGATCCTTGTGGTGCTGGGGGCCAACATTCGCTCCAAAGGCCTGGAGCGGTTTCCCATCTTTTGGTACTTCTGGGGGAAGCCGTTCGCCGGGAGCTGGCGCGGGAGTTACATCCCGTGGTCGAAAGATAGGGAGCAAGGGAAGGAGAGCGAGGTGAAGGAGCTGGATCGGATGGATCCCTACGGGGTTGCGGGGAGCTGGCTGAGGGTCGTCAGTTTCCTGGGTAAGTTCGCTCGTTCGTTCTCTTTCCATTTCTCCCCCCCCCCCCCCCAACACACACACAAAGAAGAAACACTTTTTTCTCCGGCTCCTGATGAGCTGGGATGCTAATGGGTATGCAGACTTCACCGACTTCTTCCACTTCAACTTCCCCATAGGCGACCGCCTGCCGCGCGACGTGCCGCGGCCGCCCCTCGACATCGCCCAAGCGACGCGGCTGATCCTGATGCGCATCCACGTCGCCAAGGTCGAGCCGGCCGGTCCCGGAGACCACCCGGACTACCCGGTCACGCACTTCCGCGGCTTCTCGCGCGCCCTGGACGGGGCGTGGGACGAGAACGCCGAGGCCGACATCCGCGGCACCGTGCGCGTGACACCCGAGGGTGAGATCCGCTGGACGTCGTTCTCGGTGTTCCACGGCGAGGAGCGCTGGAAGAGCGAGGGCGTGCAGATTGGCGGGATCAGGTCGGCTAGGGGCGTGGTGGGCACTTGGTTTGACAAGTACGTTCTTGCCATCATTCCCCTTTTTAGCCCATATCAGAGAAAGACGTTGTTGCTCCTAACCGCGGCCTTGTTGTTCCTAGGGATTTCAACCCCCAGGGCCCTTGCGGGCCGACGGCGTTTTGGAAGATCTCGGACCGCGAGGACACGGCCACCGGCCCCAGGGTGTTGTTGGAGGATCTCTTCCCACTCAGTACATCAGTGTGACCTCCTGTTATTTTTTTCAGAGCCGGTCGGTGCTAATGACCTCGTGCGCAGTAGCCGATGACATGGAAGACGAGCTCGCCGATGACGACGAGGATTCGGGGGACGAGGTCAACCTGCAGGTGCTGGATCCGTTTGGGCCGGACTGGACAGAGTATGAGCTTGAGGATGAGCTTGCCGGACTGTACTATTTCGACGACGAGGACATCTTTGACGTCGAGGATGTGGAGGCAGAGTTGGAAGGGATTGAAGGATTGCACAATGGCGATGATGATGAGGAGGAGGAGGAGGAGGATGACGACGACTACGAGGACGAGAACGAGGACGAGGATGAAGACGACGATAACGACAACAATTCTGATGACGAACACGACGATGCAGGCGAGGAAGACGGGCCAGCTGCTGACCTCACGCATGGCTAGTTACATCGACCGGTCGGCATGGTTTATTATTAGCACGGTTGTTTCGCAAATTCAAGCAGTGTGTGTCACTATTTCTCTGCGATGGAGAGTGGATGTCCAGCGTACCCTCCTCCAGGTAGCTAAGGTACAGGATCTAGATACTCGCTAACTCGACTTGGCCGAGACCCGAGTACGACAGCAGTAAGGGGCCTTGATGACCTCCGTCGTAGCGCCCCGAGCCAAGGCCTGAATCCCTCTCTATCCAATTCGAAGCCGAATCGAGGAATGGAATACCTCCCCGGGAGACTAGCCGACATTGTTACAGGTATAAAGGATGTACAGGGCATGCACTCCCCCTCCCCCCCGAGGTAACATAGAGGTGCTACTACCACCGCAGTGGCTTGATATCAGACCTTGGGCACCTCGGGATCGGTGTTGACCTTGCCGTGCTCGCAGGTCGCCACCAGGGCGCCGTCGTCGGCGCGCCGCATGGTCCCGCGCAGGCTGCACAGGCGCTGGCCGATCTGGACGATCTCGCACTCGATCAGCACCTCGCTGCCGACCGGGGCCGGGCGGAGGTAGGTGGTGTTCAGGGACCGGCTCACGCCCAGGTAGGACCTGTTTTTTTGTTTGTTTGGTTGGTTTCCCGAGCGTGTCAGCCAGTGTGGTCCAGGAGACATACGACGCACATATACAATAATGTGCATGTATATTGTGTTTGTGTGTGTGTGAATGCGTGTGTTATAAGAGGTGGAGGAGAAAGGAGATGAGAAGTGGGGAAAGGAAGAGAGAGGAAGGGGAAGAGGGAGTGGGCGTATATATATACCAGTAGCCTGGGCGGGCAACGGCGGCCAGGACGGTCGAGGTGCAAAAGTCGAAGAGGCTTGCGGTGCAGCCGCCGTCTAGATGTTCAGGAGCGGAGGCGATGTCAGCCTTTCGAAGGCGGGGAAACTTAATTGTTTGGGGGGGGGGGGGGTGCTTGACCCGGGAGGTCGCCGCGAAATAGCAGGGATGTAGAGGTCACCGGCAGCCGCTCATCACGTTAAGATGTATCAGGTACAAAGGATGAAATGGAACGTACGTAGATTATTGAGACGGTTGCAGTGCTGCGGCTGGACGGTGAACTTGAACGTCACTGAGGGATGGGGCCCGTCAGGCTTCACGGATTGAAGGACGAGATAGGGGAAGAGAGGTTTTGTCCATTCCTGTGCGGCAGGGAGGCAATGGTGGTCAGTTGCGGGATATATATATATATATAAACACATATAATGAATATGTATATAATGACCACTTGCCTGGTCGTCTGCGCGGTCGATCGTTGATGCGAATTGCGAAATCAGGACCCGGACCCGTTCCTCGCCGGGGAGACTGAGATAAGTCTGGGCATGTTTCTGCGGTTTGCCGGGCTGCGGTTCCGACATTGTCTGGTGCGCCTGCTCTATTGTTAAAGGTTGACAGGAAACAGGGGGTCGGCGAGATAAACACAAGGGACGAGGTGGGTGCAGCTATATAGTAGTACAGTTGTGAGTCGCCCGGTGGGGATCTGTTACCTTGTAAAGTCCCCTAGTCTCGGTCAACTTTATAAGCACGAACTTGCGCAACCAAGAAGACCCGGTTCGGAAAACCGCACAAGAAAGATTACTGGTGTTTCTTACTGTACACACCCGCCTTGAAATGCGCAGGAGTTATAGGAGGGTTCAGGCAGGAGCCTTCCCAGGTGGGGCGCACCCCCGCGTGTAGTTCGGCCCAAGCCCGGGGTAGGAAAGCACAAGGCCCACTGCATACCTGGAACATCGATCCGAGGCACCGTGCCTCGGCATTGGGGTCGCTGACCACCCCTGTCATCCGTTAGTTATCGATTAGCCGCAGCTCCCGCATCGCGCCTTTGTGATCGCATCTTTCCATGACCTTCAGCTCTTGACACTTTTTGCTACGGAAACATTTCTTGTTGGCACATTGCCAGGCCAGTACTCAAGTGTGTTTCTTCTTTGATCGGTCGATGTATCCCGATCGCGAGCCGGAACCGCCAATGCATCCGTAACTACCGCCGTACGATTTGATTTCGAAAGGAAGAACGAAGAAGGGGGGAAAGAAGGATAAGAGGAACGAGGCAAAATAAGAGAGAGAAAAAAAAGGAAAGAAGAAAATAAAGAGGGGAAAAAAAAAAGATGGAGTTCATACCTGCCCTCCAGGCCCGTATCGACGAGCACAAGCCGTCGCTCTTCGAGCTCCTCTCGGAACAGCAGCTCGCCGCGCTGCTCCCGCCGACGGTCCGGTACCTGCTGACGGTGCTCACGCAGCGGTACCCGCGGTACCTGCTGCGGGTGCTCAACTCGTTCGACGAGCTCTACGCGCTGGCCGCCCTCGTGGTCGAGCGCCACTACCTGCGCACCCGCGGCGGCTCCTTCACCGAGCACTTCTACGGGCTCAAGCGCGAGCGCGCGCTCGCCGCCGAGATCCCCCGCGCCAGCGCCGCCGCCCCGGGCGCCGTCCGCGACGCCCTGCGCCTGCGCCCCGCCGACGTCTGGCGCAACCTGCTCGTCATCGTCGGCGTCCCCTACCTGAAGCGCAAGCTCGACGAGGCCCACGAGGCCGACGCCCCGCGCGCCATGATGGGCGCCGCCTACAACCGCCCCCCGCTCCCCGGCGCCCCCTGGCGCGAGCGCGTCGCCTTCTGGTGGCGCTGCTTCCTCAGGCGCGTCTACCCGGCCGTCAACGCGGCCTACTACCTCTCCATCCTGGCCTTCAACCTGGCCTACCTGTTTGACAATTCCAAGTACCACAGCCCCTTCCTCTGCCTGATCGGGACGAGGGTGAGGCGGATGAGCGCGGCCGACTACCGGGCGATCGAGGCGCTCGAGGAGAGGGCGGCCAAGCGGAGGGGCGGGCGGTCGGTGGCGGCGAGGATGCTGGGCGGCCTGTCGCTGGTGCTGCCGACGAGCATCTTCGCGCTCAAGTTCCTCGAGTGGTGGTACGCCTCCGACTTTGCCAAGCAGCTGTCGAGGAAGGCGGCCGAGAGCCTGGATCTGCCGCCGCCCGTCGTGGCGGGGCTGCCCACCGGCGCCGGCGGCGGCGGCGGGTCGGAGAAGGCGCAACAACCGAGGAGGGAGAAAGAGCTGGGGAAGGAGAAAGACGAGGAGGTGGAGGAAGAGGAGGAGGAGGTGAGCGAGGAGGAAAAGGAGAGGCGGGCGATCGAGCGGGCGCCCGTCTCGGCGTCCTCGCTCCTGCCCATCTACACGGTCCCGCCGCCCGAGAACTCGGACCAGTGCCCGATCTGCGAGGGCGAGATCACCACGGCGGCCGCCTGCCAGACGGGCATCGTCTACTGCTACCCCTGCATCCACAAGTGGCTGACGGGAACGCACCCGAGGCAAGAAAAGTTCATGGCCGAGAGGGCCGGCAAGTGGGAGAGCGGCGAGGGCAGGTGTGCCGTCACGGGGAGGCGTGTCCTGGGCGGGACCGAGGGGTTGCGGAGGATCATGGTCTAGGGTAGGCCTAGCCAGTACATGCAGTGCCGGTAGCTGGCTGTATATCAAACCCCGTCACCGTATTACCGATATATATAATGTCAGCTGCGGGGATGACGATTTCAATTTCGATTCATGTTTATTAAACATGAACATGTATTCCGGGAAAGGAATCTCCCTTTTACGTGTAATTAATGCTGCCCAAGTTCTGCGCAATGCAGACCGCTCAAGTTATGTCGCCCCTTTCTTTCTCTTTTTTTGATGCTCCGATGTCACCTCCCTTTTTTTTTTTTTTTTGTTTGTTTGTTTCCTTTCTCACCCGGTCCGACCGCCGCCTACAGATCCACCACTATGGCAGGATTCCGTAGGCGCCCGCTGTTCCCGTACATCAGCGACGCGTTGACCATGAGGGCGCCGTTGTTGGTGCCCGGGCCGAGCATGATCCACTTCCACAGGATGCTGGCGACGCCGTACCAGAGCACGTTGAAGGCGTCCCTCCAGCGGGCGACCGACACGAGGTCCCGCAGGGGCCCCGCGGCCGGCCGCGCCATGAGCGACTCGTACGCCCGCTGGCACTCGTCGTAGTAGACGGCCTCCTTGCCGTGGCCGTAGTGGACGTGCCCGAAGACGTGCAGCTTGGGCTTGACGCGCCAGACCTCGTCGAGCAGGCCGGCGCAGCCGAGGCCGAGGTCGAGGTGGTAAGCCTGTGCATTTTTTAAGTTTTTTTTTGTTCGTCAGCCCTCTCTCTCTCCCCGCGCTCTCCCTTCTTCTCGGCCTGAGCTATGAGAAAACGCTCGAGGGCAGGGTGTAAGTATGTACTCACCGGCGGCGTGTGCGTCACCAAGACATCCGTCTCCTCCGGCACCCGTCCCCGCCATGGATGCTTGTCCCTGTCATACTGGAATCTGTATCCGTCCGCACGAGCTCACATCAGCCTTGAATGTCCATCGAACCATTCCCCCCCCCCCTCCCCCCCATCCTGGGATTGTCGAGAAAATGGCGTAGAAGCAAGAGCTATAGAAAGAAAACAGGTTGGGAAAGCTTACGCGAACCCCTCGCCGCACCGCGGCACCGCCCCGAACCCGTACACGTTGAGCCGCCTGCCGCCTTCGAACTCGAGCTCGACCGCCCTGTCGCAGAGGTACTCGATCCCGGTCCAATCCACCTCCCCGCCCTCCTCCTCCTCCTCCTCCCCGCCCTCCTCTTCACCCGTCCGCGTTCTCACCCGCTCGTCGAGCCACGAGTCGTGATTACCCCCGACGACGACTTTCCAGCGATGGCCGAGCCCGCGCAGCCAGTCGACCTGCCGCTGGATCTCGGCCGGTGTTCCGCCGACGGTCAGGTCACCGCAGTGGATGAGCAGGTCGCCGTCCGGGATGGCGGTGGTGGGGGAGCGGTGGTCCGGGACGAGGTTGTGGGTGTCGGAGAGGCAGACGACGCGGATCGGGCGCCTCCTCCTCCACCTGCTGCTGCTTCTGCTGCTGCTGCTGCTGCTGCCGACCGGGCCCCGGCCGTGCCGCGACGGAGGATGGAAGGGCCGGCCGCGGAGGGGGAGCAGGACGTGGCGGTAGAGCAGCGAGGTGAGCCACTGGAGCGGGGAGGCGAGCAGCCAGTCGAGCGGGGTCCGAGGATTCCAGGGGGAGGCGCGACGGAGGCGGAGGAGGATGAGGAGGTTGTTGAGATGGCGAAGCATGCTCGTTTTTGCTTGGTCGGTTGAGGTATAGCCCTTCTTGTTTTGTTTTGTTTTCTTTTTCGTTTAGACCAAAGAAATCATGTATGTGCCTTATACATGTATGTATATCTAGGACATGTGATCCATATCCTGCTGCTGTAAACAAAGTCGAGAGAGGGCTGTGTTAATGGGTGAGTCGGTGTGCTGAGCAAAAATGCATGCGATGTGTTGTTGTTGAGTTACACAATTTGCAGAGTAATCATTTCGTGTCGAGAGTTGGGGAATCGATGTGTTGGAAACAAGCCCAACTTTTATTAGGCCGCCAGTTGAGGGCGAGAAAATGCCATTTTGGGAACAAGATGTGGTTGAAGACGAAACAACGATGTCACGAAGCCGCTGCTTGGTAAATTGTTCCTGCATAAAGGGCCTGAAGCTTCGGACTGCGCATGAACCCTAACCCTGCGATGCTCCTCTCGAGTCAGCTACTGTGTACTGCGAGATCAGTTTCCTTGGCAGCCAACATCTTTGGGAACATCCAAGGAAACAAAAATGAAAAAAAAAGATAAAGAATAAATAAAAATAAATGAATAAGTAGAAAGAAGAAAGATCAAGCAGTACTGGAGGTAGAAAACTAGAAGTCGTGAACAGCTTTACTAGTGCCGTGATGGTAGGAAACCGTCTGGACGAGGCAAGCGAGGTATTCAAGTGGGCGGCGCATTGTGTTAGCTTGATCTCGAGGTCGTGATGGGGTACTTCCCATGGAATTAAGCAACCTGTACGCCTTGTTAAAGTCTGATAAAGAACTTACAAATATATACAAGAATAGATGGAACAAGCCGAGCCGCAGCGAAGGAGAGAGCTTGGTTTTCCTCGCGGTGGTGAACTGCGGAATGTGCTCCGTACGCGTTGACCCACGATTAGTGCCTCAAATCCTGTGTCTCGCCTTGATCGCACCAAATGCCCACTTGTTCAACATGCTGCCCCCCATAAGGTTCGAAAACGGTTCCTTCAATGTCCCAAACGCTGGACACCGTTTCGGACCCAGGAGTAGGGGATGATGCAGCATGGCTCCCTACAAGTAGAAGGCCCGAAGCCGGGACCCATACGGACTGCATGTATGTATGTACTGTACGGATTACATATACAGTACATGCATACGAGCCCTAGTCAACCTTAATGGCCCTGGACGCACGTCCGCTCGACCTGGGACCCACGAGGCGGAAGCCGGGCGAGGAGGGTGATGAGGACATCAGGGAGGCGGCGAGAGAGGAGACGACCAAAGGGTTTCATCTTCGGTCGTGGTTATGTGAGGTGATGCGCGTGAGAGTCGGGTTCGGTACCCCTCCACTTGGTACGTACCTAGTACTCCGTAAGTGACCGGGAAAATTTTGGGGCAGCAACGGTCGCGCGTGCGCCTTGTTACTCTCGACCATTCATAGTTCAGTCAGTAACCACCTATTTTTCAGTTTGGGTGGTCGATTTTGGTGAAACCAGATCAAAAAAGAATTCTCTCGCAGCAGGCTCAGAAACAAGTAACTGGAAGCTGGGCAGGGAAGCCGCGTTGATTGTCAGGGGCGAAACGAATAGAATCGGCATCGAGTGCCTCGTGGGGACAATAAGAACAAAAAAATTCCAAGCGCGCAAATTAGTCGGCCTGCTGCTTGGCCAATCCAGCGACTGTACTCTCAAGATAGAGTAAAAAAATGAACAGCTCGAAACCCGGTTGTGGTGTTGAAGTCGATAGGAAGGCAGTTACTACTGCCTAGGTAGATGGGCCGGAAGGTTCCGGTCACCCCTGCTACCCTGGCCAACACCCAGCCAATCCCCTGAGATGCCGGCTCACTCACCAACTCGTTGAACGCGCGGGCGTGCGCGAGCTTGTTGCAACCTCGAGGGGGCTTCCCGCTAACTACGGGACAGATAAACCCCGACAACGTGCATAACGGCATCGACGGATGCTGTCACATCTACGTTCATACGGAGTTAAATGCCGGCAAAACGTATCTAAATACATTATAATGTCTCACAAAAGTCCATCAATGACTGATTGACAACTCAGTACAGGGATATTGCTCTTGAAACAATATTCCTACGTTATTGTCTCATGAACAATTGGCATCCTGCAGAGCAAAGCGCTGTTAAAAGATCGCTCGCTATCATTGCTCGGCTCTTGGCGATCTCTAACTGTCACTTACATGTGCAAGTAACAGTATACCACGCCAAACGATCTCGTATCCGATATTTGTATACTTTTGGACTGTTGGATCAAACAGCAAACAAGACAAGTATACAGTATTCGAGGGATGTAATCCTTTAGTTCTTTATTTTTTTTCCCTTCCTCTCTTTTTTCTGATTATCCCCCTTTCTTCTGACAAGCTGGTGATACAGGAGGTGACGTGATCTATCGAGGAGATAACAGCGTTGGTATGCTACCATAGAAAAAGTTTGGATCTCGAATGAACACTAATTAAGGTATTTTCTTCCCGAGCTGCCAAGGTGAGGTGATTCAAGTTGTTGTAATTAGGGCTTTGCTTCTGTACGCCGGGTAGCTCGGACCAGGCAGAGTTCAGGCAGCGTTGTACCAAAAAGCGCCGAGATACGGCCTGTTAAAATTTGTATGAAGTTGTGAACACAGTTGCTGGTTCCACCAGTCGACAGGCAGGGGAATTCGAGTGGTAAGGAGCAACTTTTTGTGTATTTTGCGGTCTTAAATCGAGGCGGGGACCGTCCGGCTTGATCGGAAATGCTGAGTAAACAACACCGGAGACTTTTCAACTTCAGTGGGACAGTGGCAAGATGAATAAGACCGAGAATTACAAATTCAAACTAGACGAGTAGTGTAAATACTCGGGTATCCTGTTCCGAGCCATGTCTATATCGTTCAGTAACAATCTGGCCTGGTTCACTCAACATGTCTGTCCCTCTTCCCTTCGTTTTATTTTTAGTTCCCTAAACGCCATCCCGAAAATCTTAACGCCAAGCAGTGCCCCGAGGACTGCGTCCCAAGATTATATCCTAGGTGGGTAGCCAAGAGAAAAAAAAAGAGAAAGAAAAAAAACTAAAAAGAGAGGAAAAGAGAAAAGAGAAAAGAGGAGATCAGTGACCAGAGGCATCATAAACTCATTCCTGCGCGAGACTTTTTTTTGCGGAGGGAGGTCGGTCAGTCAGTCAATCCCTCCTCCGTCTCCGTCCGGAGTCGTCGTACTCAGGCAGCCCGCCGCGATCCGCCACCTGCCCGGCCGCACCCGCAGCCAGCATCCAGCTCTCCCTCCCTTCCCTCGTCTGCTCCTCCGACGGCGGCGCCCGGAGCACCCTCGGCCGGAGGTGCTCGTCGGCAGCGGCCTCCTCGAAGCTCGGCGGACGGTCGCCCCGCGCAGCCTCCTTTCCCCCTTCCCCGTCTGCCTCTCCCTCCTCCTCATCACCATTATCCTCCTCATCCCGTTCCCCCCGGTGATTGTTCGCTGTGGTGGCGGCGGCAGAGCGGGGCGACCCATCGACGGCGATCTGCAGGGGGACGACGACCGACAGGCTCGTGGAGCCGGCGCCCTTGGCCGCGACCCCGACGGTCAGCTGTACCGTGTAGACGCGCGAGGCGATGCACGAGTGGAAGGTGGGCACCAGCATCTTGCGGTCGGTCGGGAGCGAGAGCGGGACGGCGAGGGTAGCGGTGTGGTGCGCTTGGGGCGAGGAGGAGCGTGACGAGTCCCACTTGGTGCGCGGGTCCTCGTGGTCGCTGCTGTCGCTGTCTTCCACGCAGCTGCTCCCGTACCCGGAATCCCGGCGCGGGATGGTCGGGTGGGAGGTCCAGGCGGGCTGTTCCGCCAGCGTCACGGCGGGGAGGGCGACGGAGCTGGAGTACTGGCCCCGGCGGTCCGGGCAGCACGGGGTGATCCACTCGCCCAGGTTGGGAAAGCAGTGGATGGTTCCCGAGGAGAAGTAGGTGTACGCGGTGAGCTTGGCGGTGACGCCGGTGATGGTGGGCGGCAGGGCGCGTGGGGACTCCGGGGCGAAGACGAGCTTGATGTGGGCCATCGGGTGGGACATGACGCGGCGGCCGTCGGGAGACAGGACGGCGGCGCCCGGCTGGACGGCCTCGGCCCGGATGCAGCCGACCTTGGTCGTCAGCATGTTCTTGCGCAGGTACTTCGCCTTGGACATGCGGTAGAGGCGGTCCTTGTCGGTGATGCTGAGCGGGGGCTCCTCGGGGGTGGCCGGGAGGACTTGGATCGGGTGGGTGGCTTCCATGATGCGCGTTCTGCAGTCGCTGTCCTCCCGCACGACGCGAGCCTTGATCGAGTAGACGACCTGAGCCATCTTCGGGGCCATGTCGTCGCGCTGCCAGCCGCCGAGGCTGGGCGGCAGCTTGACGTGGTGGTCCTGGATGGTCTCGGAGTGCCGGGCATGGTTGCACGCGTTGATGGTGAGCTGGCTGGGGATCACGAAGTTGAAGGGGATCTTGAAGGTCCGGCCGGCCTCGAGCACCCTCGGGAGCGGGTAGGTGGACTCGGGTATGGGCATGACCATCTTGAGGAACGTGTGGGTCACCTCCTGGGGCATGCCCATGCCCTCGTAGGCGGTCTTGGTGTGGCCTAACAGGAGGATCTGGATCGAGTCAAAGCGAACGTCGCGCCTGGTGGTGATGGTCACGTCGCCGGCCACGGGAGACAACGAAGTGTAGACCTTGGAACTGCTGTGGTCCTTCAAGTTGATGCTAATGTCGGATTTCGGATAGGCCAGCCGTGCGGCCTGGCTCGAAGCGAAGCCGGGAGAGGTGATGCTCGAAGCCGACGAGGCGGCGTTCACCCAGGGACCCATGTTTTTTTAACTACGGTAGGCTGTTCTTTTGCTGCTGGGATTAAGACGAGAGAAAAGAGATAGAAGATTCCTCGACGAGAATAATGAGAGAGGGCGTACGGTCTCGGGTCAGGTCGACCGCGAGTGGTTTTGTTGCTCAGCAGAGACAGCAAAGCCACTCGTCCCCTCTTATTAGACTCGTGTAGAGGAGAGACGAGAATGTCGCTGCGGAACTGATGGTGTGTAAGTGATGAGCCTGCCAAGTGGGCCACGAGGCGTTCCCGAGACGAGTGGTTTGTTGGGCGCAATGGAAGGAAGCGAAGCCTGGAATAAGCTTTGGTAAGACGATGACGGTGAGGATTCTGGACTGAAAGATGCCTCAGGAGGCAATTCTCTGTCTTTTTAAAGAGAGGTGCCCTCGTCCTGTTTGAGGATTCGCAACTGAGCCCTGTGACTGACAGGGCGGTAGACTAACTCTGACTCCCTGACTCATTACAAAGCAACTGTGCTTCTCCGGTACAGTCAGAGCCTTATAGAATGCCAGTGGTGTACATACGTAAGGTACTTTTAACGTAAGGTCGTGCCTCCCACGCCCGTGACAGGGTGTCATGCTTTAGCGGTAGCCCGGGCGGGTGATCTGTTGGCACCTGGTTCTTTCCCGACTTAGCTCGCCGTGCTCGTTCAAGCCAAGCGCCGGGCTCTGGTTGGCGAATTCAAGGATGCCGGCAGGGCCCAGTGTCGCCTCGACCAAACGGCGGCAGTATTAGGGCGTGGCTCGGCACCATTGCCCTTTCCCTATTCACATACACACACTACATACCGTATGTACCCGCAGTCGCTGCAGGTTCCGGCAACCGCAAGTCGCGGTACCCTCAAGGTGCCCAGGCATCGATCATGCGGTCAAGTGGGGCTTCCTTGGCTTTTTTTTCCGCTGCAGGGCGTCGACAGCGCCGTCGTCAGCCAAGGAAACCTTGGGAGGCTTGCCTGGTCAGTCGCGGCGTGTTTGAATGGAACTGCCTGGAGAAATGCACCATCTCGGCCCAGCATTTGCGGCTACTTGCGTACTTTCCCACCACGCATTGCGCGGCAGGATCGGTACCAAGCAGCAAAGCAGTGCCAATCCATGGACGCATCGTTTGAATGACGGGATAGTGTACAACTAACTGATATGTTAAAAAAAAAAAAGAAAGGACATGGCCCAGAGCGCCCCACGCGACCATCGACCAGCTGCTCGCGTCCCGCACTGACTAGACTTGTAGGGAAGCTCCGCAACGCCCTAACAGCACCCCTAGCTGTTCCTGGGCGCTTGGCATTCTTGTCACTTGTCTGGGGAAAGGCGCAGAGGGCCCAGGGTCCGATCATCGGATGACAAACACCCCGCCGTTGTGGAAGGCAAGAGCATCATGACCCTCAAGCGCTAAGCGCACCTTCGCAACATGTATTGGCCCGGTTCTGGGAATTCGAGGATGGAGGGATCTGCAGCGCAAATTCGTGGCGTTCGAGACCACTAACCTCCATCCGGTCTCGGACGATCGAGACGCGATGGTGGCTCGCGTAAGAACGAACTATAGTTATCCGCACGCGCGCTCCGCATCTGACACTCCGCAGTCCTGCGCTCGATCCTGGGGGAGGCGTTTTGCGCTAGAGATTCGGATTCAAAACGTCGAGGCGAGACGAATGTTCCAGCCCTTTCCTGTGGTATACGAGCGTTCTTGGCCTAGGGGGCCAGCACAGAATTCGCAGCACTACCTCCATACTATACTTACTGTACATACAGTAAGTATACTAGACCTACAAGTCACGAAGACCTGAAGAAGGGGCCACTCACCCCGTATCTGCAGCTCACGGAGCCGCCCAGGATAACCTGTCCTCGCTAACGGACATCTTTGGAGGTCTACTATGTAGTGTCGTCGTTCAGGCGTGGAGACCCGGGTCCATCGCATTCGCTCATCATGCCGTGTTCGAGCAGGTTGGAGTCATCCGCAATGCAAATCGTGAGAGTTGCATCCCCACATTCCGTGCGGGCCCACGGAGTCCGCCAAGGCGCGGGACCCTTGTTGTCTTACAAGCACGAAAGTACGGACACAAATAGCATACTGTTTACCCACGCTCTACACTACCAAGTATCGGTACACTGGTGCGAAATGTCGACTCCAAGTACCCTAAGTAGTTCCCGGGCTTTAGTAGCACGTAACCCGACGGTTTGGAACCTCCGACGGCCCTTCCGAACGCGCTCAGCATCTCCGACGTGGAAGCGCGCTAAGGGAGAATGCGCCCTTTGCGAAGACAAAAGAAGCACTCGCACCAGCGGAACGAATCACCATTTTCTGAGCAAGCCACTGCCTCTGTACCCTGTACTAGCGAGTTCGTGTCTGAGCGGGCTCGCTTGCTGCTGGGGCTTGTGGCCTGGGGCTTGCGCCTTTCACTTGACATGTTTCTTTTCGCTTCGTCTAAACATCAACCCTGGGTTGAAAGAACATCACGCCCCACCGTTAGCGATTTAGTGGACTCATAGCTGGTCAATTCCATGCTTTGTCAGCCGAGTGTTAGGTAATTGATCTTGTGTAAGCAGACAATCTATTTCCTGTTTTTTCCTCCTTCGCATCACAACGAAACAATGGAAATCGCTTGAGATTGTTGAAGCCGAGGACCTGCAAAGCCGTATGGGACCACTTGTTCACGGCTCAGGACCGCCGCATCTATGGGTAATTAGCCCGAAAAATAATTCAAAAATTCTGTTATCAAGCCTCCTGGACGTTACACCGCCGGAAACCGACGGTGACCGTCTATCAGGTGTGACTCCCGCTTTACTAGTAAGCTCCGGCAGAGTGACGTGACCGCACCATTTTTTTTCGCAACAGGGGAGGGATCCACTGCAATGAGGCAGGGCAATGCGCCCTACGTACGAGGTACTGTATGTACATACCAACTCCCTCCCACCTCACTCGTGCCACGAAATGTACAGCATGATGCCCGCACCGGCCAGGATGGCCGCGAACTGCACCAGCATCCTGCGCAGCTCGGCGGCCTTGTTAGGGCCCGTCTCCAGCAGCTCGGGAATGACGGCCACGGTGCCGACGTAGAGAAATGTACCCGCCGTGAAGGGCAGCAACATGTCGCCCCAACTCAGACTGGTACCCCAGATGCCGTCGCGCATGCCCATCTCGGCACCGCTGGTGCTCCCACTGCCGCCGCCGCCAAACTCCTGCACCGCAATGCCGATGAGTGTGCCGAGCAGGGCGCCGAGGGCCGTGACAAACTGCGCGCCCATGGCTTGCCGCTTGGAGAAGCCAGACTGCACCAGCAACGCAAAGTCACCCACCTCGTGCGGGATCTCGTGGAAGAAGACGGCGACGGTGGTCGTCGCGCCGATGGTCGGGGACGCGTAGAAGGCGGCCGACATGGCGAGGCCGTCGGTGACATTGTGCGTGAAGTCGGCGCTGCAAAACCGATGATTAGCCTCAACCATCCTTCGACAAACAATCCCAACAACATCTGGAGCGCTCCCCCCCCAACACGTACATCATGTTCAATAGCCCGCCCAGCTTCACCGACTGGCTCGCCTCCTTCTTCTCCTTCTCCTTCTTCTCCACCACCTCTCCAATACCCTTTCTCCCATCCCCCCTCTTTCCCTTCCTCGACTTCGCCTCGCGTCCATCCTTCCTCTCCACCGCAGACGAAAAACTCCCTTTCCCCTCCCCGTCGCCGCCCAGCTGCTCGTCCTCACCATCGTGCCCGTGCCCGTGCCCGTGCCCATGACCATGACCATGTCCGTGTCCATGCTCATGCCCCGCGGCGCCCGTCGCGATCCTCAGGCCCTTGTCCATGGCAACAAAGGCCAGGAACCCGACCAGCACGGCGACGCCGAGCAGCAGGTTCCGGTTCGGCTCGACCAGGACGAGGCGGGCGCGGTCGGGCTCGTCCTCGCCCAGGAAGATCTCGGGCAGCAGGTGGAAGAGGGTGTCGCCGAGGAGGCCGCCGACGGCGAAGGCCACCATGACGGAGAGGGCGGCCGGGTCGATGTCGGTCGGGCAGAGCGCGAGCAGGAAGTTGGGCGGGCCCGAGATGTAGAGGGTCGCGAGGAGCGCGTTGGCGGCCGGGTGCGCCGACGGGAAGAGCCGGGCGAAGAGCCGCGTCGTCGGCGATGAGGGCGGGTGCGCCGCGTGCTGCGCGGCCTTGGCCTGCGAGAGCTGGGCCACGACGGGGCATTGCTGCGCGTGCGAACGGTTCGTTAGCGGAAATCTGATTTTTTTTTCCTTCTTCTTTCCATTGACCACCTGGGAAAGAGGGAACCGGAGAATCGGAAGCAGACACGTGTTGGCGGCGGGGTTACGACGGACCTGGAGTTCGGCATCGAGCTGGGAGAGGGAGAGGTTGTCGACGGCGGGAGGGTGGTCGGCCTTGATGCTGGTGCTCCTCGCCCACGCGGTGAGGGCAAAGGTCGCGACGAAGAGGAAGGTAGTCGCGGCGCGGGAACGCCGGGACTGGGGAAAGAGCATTGCCATTGCTGGCGCGCGGTGTCGGTGGAGATAGTCGCGTGGGAAGTTTGCCGACAGCAAGAAGGGCAGGACGGGAAAGGAACCGGATCGCGTGGGTTGCGGAGTGGACCCAAGGCCAGCTTGTCGAAATTGGCAGGAGGACTACTTGCCAGGGCCTGTACCCCGTAGGGCTGAATTTTGATTTTGGAGCATGATCGAATCGGGAAGCTTGGAGGGCCGATCCCTGTCGTTGCGTTTGCGTCGTTGCTGTGCGTGTTTGTGGTACTTGAGCTGTTCAAAAAGTATAAATTGCCATGAGAACTCACACCTCCAAAAAAGTGTATTAACCAGTGTAATGGTGGTGTCCAGCAACTTTTTTTTTTTTTTTTTTGGTTTTCGTTCACATGCTTCCAGTGGACAATATAGAGTACAGTAACTAACGCTTTAAATTAATCAAGCTACTGCGACTCTACAAGCCTTGGCAACAACCGGAGCCCCGGTTCCTGCAACCTTATCGAGAATCTTGGGGGACAAGTTTCCATTTCGGTGCAACAAAGTTGGACGTGGTGAAAGGCCGTGTTTGTATATTTTCCGAGTATCATGCATTGGTCATCAGCCCGATGAAACCGCTCCCAGCAACGATGAACGATGATAATTCCGGACGCTGACTCCAAAACTCGACGACCTACTGATGGCCGAGCTTTTTGCCCAAGGTCGAGTTGGCCGGCTCACGATCTCCGGTGCCTCTCCATAAAGTTGATACCTCTCTTTCGTCGACGAGCCTCCTCACTCTGCATCGCACGCGTCGTCATCGCTGTTGACGCCGTCATCTCCCCGCTCACCCGCAATCTCCGCACACGATATGTCAAAGAGCGGGCACCCGACCGCGTCCCAGAAGGCCTTGGCGTTCTCCGGCGACGGCACCGCCTCGTTGGACGTGTGCCCTCTGACGGGGAACCCCGTCTCGGTGATCCAGACCATCTTGCGCACGTCGACGGCCGCGGTGGCGGCGACGGTATGGTCCATCGCGGCGTCGAACAGCGCCTTGGCTCGGCTGCCGCCGACCTCGTTGGGCACCGTGCTCTCCCAGTAGCTGTACGCGTCCATGCCGACAAAGTCGACGGGCTCGAGCACGGCGCGGTTCGCCGGGTCGGCCCACTCGGTCCACGTGTCGACGTTGGCCCACGGGCGTGCCCTCCAGGGGCGTGCCGCGGACGGCAGCGCGCACGCGGGCGACGTAGGACGCGATGGTGGCCGCCGAGCTGCGGTACAGGTCCTCGCTACCGACCGAGATGCCGACGACGAGGTCGGTGAAGCGGGTGCCGTGGGTCGGGATGGCGGTCTGAAGCGCCGCGAGCTCGTTGCTGACGACCGCGTCGCCTGCCGAGCACCGGATGCCCAGGAGGAGGTTGGTGTTGGTTGCGATGGCCGCGGGAACGGCGCTGATCACGTCGGTTGCCGTGCCCCATTGCTGACGGAGGAGAAGAGTGGGAGGAGGGAGGGGGTTTGGTTAGTTCGCCGGCAGAGGTTAGAGGTGAGTGAGAGTTGACTTACGATCATGGTGTAGGGGCGGGCGCTGTGGAAGCCGCCCGCGGGCGCGCCCACCAGGTTTTGGGCCGTCTTGAACTCGGCTTGGAAATCCAACTGCATCTTGGGCGTGTTGTCGGTGAAGAAGGCGCCGTAATTGAAGCCCTGGTATGCTGCTCGTGCCGGGCAGAGGACAGCGGACATTACCGCTAGGCAGACACTGGCTCGCATCGTGGGTACTCCTAGTGGCCGACGAGGAACCAATGCCGCAAGAACGAGAGGACTCTCCTCAAAGACTCCGAGGTGCATCCGCGGACGTTGAGAAGCTAGGGTGAGTGGTCCTATAGGAAGCGGAGTACATGAATGGAAGAGGGGAGCTGAAATACTCGAGTTAATCCACGGGGAGAAACCAGGATACGTCGTCGCTTGGTCATATGTGGAACTTAGTTCCAGAGGCAACAAAGAGTAGAGGAGTGGCTTAGGGGAAGTATGGTCATCAGTCTTCAAACGAACTGGCCTTTAAGTACCCCGTGACGGCGCACCAAGAGACGAAAGCGTGGCAACAACCTTCACCTGGGGAACATGAACCTCATCTGGGAACTACACAAGTGATCGATTCAGGGGTAATATACAGGCACTAGCTTGTCCATCGATGCAGCCGCTCTTCTGTTAGTCAACGCCTAATAACTAGAGAGATATGCGTTTACTCAAGGGGTGTAGACGGTGTAAGTCATGCACAGGGCTGAGATGGCCGCGCTGTAGTAGCTTGATAAACGGCATAGAACCCAGTATGAGGTTTAGTTACGTCGAAGGCTGCCGAGTATCTATCTACCTTATCATTGACCCTGCAAAAACGATTAGTACACAGGGCAACGAGCCTCTCTGCCCCGCGTTCGAGCAGGATATCCAGATGTTGGGTTAGGCAAACAGTTTGACCGACGCCCTGATACTCAAGTTCTAGCAGATGCTAGCGCCAAAGGCTTCGACATCTCGCTGCCGCACGGAGCTGGATGTTAAAGATCAGATTCAGGTATCCGAGACATCCCCACGTTTTTTTTCCCGTACGAAGTGAGACCTGCATGCAGCGTCCCACCCGCGGCCCCGCAGGACCCCTGGATCGCGAAGTGCCCCGCATTCAAAACGAGCAAGTGATGAAGTCACCGCAGACGACGATCCAAGGGCCGAGCCAAACAACGTCCAGCTCACCTTTCCCGGTCCGGCGAGAACGGACAACCTTTACTCGCGGTCCCCCCCAAACCCCCCAAAAACCGATGACATCGAGGATCTCTTACCGTTCCACACCTTCCACGAGATTGCTAAATATCAGTCCGGTGTACCCGACTTATCTACTAAACGTGAGGAGAAGCACAACAGCCACGACCAAGAAGGAAGAAACCAAAGTTTCGACCCCTCAACCCACCATGGCAACCAACAGCAGCACCAACAGCAGCAGCAGCACGAACGCGGCCCCCTGGCGCGCCCCCTTCCTCTCCCACCTCGCGCAGCTCGCGACCGCGACCTTCACGCTCGCGACGCTGCACCCGGCGGGGCGGTCGGAAGCGCCGACGCCGGCTCTGCCCTGCCTCCCGCGCGCCCGCACCTGCGTCTTCCGGGGGCTCTGGGCGGAGCTGCCGGCCAACCCGCACAACGCGGCGCCGCGCAACCCGGCGGGGGTGTACGAGTCGGACCTGCCCGTGTTCACGACCGACGCGCGGTCGGACAAGGCGACCGAGGTGTTCGACTCGGCGCCGGCGGGCGACGTCGAGGCCAGCGGCGGGGCCACGGGCGGCGGGGGACCCGTGGAGGCCGTGTTCTGGGTCGACGCCGCGGGCGTGCGGACGCAGTGGCGCGTCAGGGGCCACGCGTGGGTGCTGGCGGGGGACGTGGACGACGAGGCGTCCGAGGGGGCGAGGAAGGCGAGGGAGGTGCTGAGGTCGAGGATGAGGCGGGTCGGCGGCCGCGGCGAAGGGGAGGCGGAAGAAAAGGGGTGGAGCTTCGCGAGGGAGGTGACGGCGCACTTTGGGAACCTGAGTCCGCTCATGCGGGGGTCGTTCAAGGCGCCGCCGCCGGGGACGCCCCTGGCATATCATACCGCCAAGGGGGAGGCGGTGGGGCAGAGGCTGGATGACTTAGAGGACGAGACTGCGAGGAGGAATTTCAGAGTGGTGGTGATTGTGCCGGATGAGGTCGACCAGGTGGATCTGAGCGATGAGCTGCGGCCGAGAAGGTGGTTGTATGTCTATCGGGGGGTCGGCGGAGAGTCGAAGCTGCCTGGTGGGGAGATCATTGGGGAGTGGGAGAAGGTCGAAGTCTGGCCTTGAGCTAGCCTGATTTTGATCGAAGCGTTGGGGGGTTGGGGGGGGAGGGGTGTGTCGAAGTGGGAGCGGTATAGCACAGGGAGGATTGCCCGAGAAGCAGTGCGTGTATGAGGGAGAAAGAATGACCGGTTGCCCACGCATTCCCGTGTTCAGCTTCTCTGCCCCTTCTCGTCTGTATCAAACGTTCGTCTCAGGTCCAAGCTCGCTAGAGTTGCGAAGGCCGGCCTGTCCCAAATGCCAAGACGTGGCATGGTCTGATGTGTACGGAGTAGTGTATCCGTATCTTTAAACGGTGCGTAGGTTTACTTATTATTGTTCACTCTGTGGTTGGTCGCTCATCTGACTGATATGACAAAAGAACACAGTATACTCGGTAGGCCGAAGCGCTATCAGCTCAAGCCTCAGCCGCAATACTTCTCTAGCAAATTGTTTTGGGTCTCGATCGGCGGAGGGCAACTTAGCAACATTAACTTGCGTGCCAGAGAGTTCGAATATCATGGAGGAAACACTAGAGATGTTCCACAAGGCTTGGGATCGACGTTGATGTTGCATCGGGCGAATCCATCGTTTTGGTGTTGAAGCGCTCTACTGTGCACTGCACACGTATGTACTGTACGCAGCGGCTGTGCGGGGATAAAAAAGCACAGACGTTGAAACTCCATCAGCCGCCTTTGAGGAAAGTGCAACATCATCTCGATAACAACACTTTTTACCTTTTACCACCAGTACTTCGCAATCTATCCATGTTCTTACACGCCCCTCGCTGATTCCGATTTTGAGCGTATCATCCCGTCGTGGCCGTTGGCACGCCAAGACAGGGGACCTGGCTGCCGGGATGACAGGTCCCACAGAACAGCCGGCGGCCATGAGGCGCAAATGTGGCAAGAGCCTGCGCCGCAGCCAATCCGGGGAGCCCACCCAAATAAGAAGCAGCCCCAGTAAAGGTTCGCACCTACCAATCAACTGACAGATTAAGCGACCCAAGAGCGGATTATGATCTTGCCCGAGTGGGGGTGGCAAGTCCCACAGCCTAGGTACGGTACGTAACTACTGTGTAACCAGCCTACTGGAATCGTTTCTGGCATACCCTGGCATACCCTAGCAGCGATTCCCCCATTCTGCCCTCGATGCCCCTCCCGCGCCACGCGGTCGAGCTGGTTCGGGAGGATGAAGCAACGGACTGATGGATATGGATTGACGGCCGGATCAGCCAATTGGACGATCGCAGTTTCACCTTTGACAACTTGCTGCTGTACCTACCACCATCCCGGGACACTGGCTCCGTTATCTCTCAAGTACTGTGTACGCGCCGCGCTTATACCCCGCGCCATACCCACGAAAGGTTTGCCCCCAAAACGGCAGGTCCCTCTCTACTCTGGTACTCCAACCGGGCGAGCATGTGTTGGGGGTACGGCTTGTTGGATTGCGAGTGAGTCCGAGGTGCTTTCCCTCCGGGCACCTGCACGCATCGCGAGTCTGTTGTTAGGTGCTGCCGTTGCCCGAGCCATGTGCCGGCGTTTCGACACTTTTTCTGCGCGAGGCGAAAAACCACGCAGCCATGATCCCTGTCTGGCCCCGAAATGAAGTTCGCTGGCCGTTGCGAATGCCGACCCCACTTCACCGAGGGCTACAAAATATTGGGGAGAAGGCTGGCCCTGCTGCGTCTCTGGCGTCGCCTGGGAGCCTGCAGGAGCTCGGCTTTTCATCAGGCTTGGCAGGTAGGGCGCGAACAGCTCACTGCTTGCCCGTGTTGCGTGGTTTGCATTGAGCAGCGCCCCCGGTTCTGCTGTGGTGGTAGTGGTGGTGGTGGTGGTGCAGCGCAATCGCGCTCAGGCATCGCAGAGTGGTGGAGTTGACCAAAAGTTGACAGACTAAATCCTACTCAAGTAAAGAATGGGGAGAGTCATGCGACAGATTGCCGATGCACAACCGGCAGATCCCTCGAGACGCAGAGCACGGTTACCAGACGACGCTCCAGGTTAGCGGCGGTCAATTTACACCACGGAGCGGAGAACGTCAGCAGTCTACACCGCCGCCTCTGAAGAAACTTGCCAACTCAACCACGCTTACTGTGTACATACCTACACAGTAGTGCCCTTTCTGATCGCTGCTAAGATGACGTTCCGCTGCTTTGCGGGACGCGGGCTGTGGTTGGGCTAGCAGGGAAAAGTTTCGCGCATACACTATCGCATGTGGCCCGCCTCTCAAGATCCGCGATTTGGCGAGAGACCAGGCCCACACTCATCGACGGCTCTGGGATCCCATGCGCTCGGTGGCATGGCCAGAGAAGATAGATAGGCTCTGCCACCGCCAACTAGGGCCTTCATTCTGTGGCCTCGCGTGCCTGTCCCATTATTATTTTTGGATCTCTGCACCCCCTCTACGTTTTGCGAGCCGGTTCTCTTTTTCATCCCTTGTTGCCTCCAGCGAGTTTTTATTTTCCCTCTATCCACGCCTCATCCACCATACGAAAGCTTCCCGAAATTAAATTCTCGGCCCTGAAGCTTCGGGACCCTTGTCCATTCACATGCCGTTGTAACGGCTCCGTCACAGTTTTTCCGTTTTGTTTTGCATGCTGTTACCCGGTACTCCGTAGGTAGTCCCCGCTATTATTTCCGGCACCAGGGCAAACAAAACGCATCAGCGATCCGACGTCACCGTGCCTGCATCACCGTTACAAGGAACATACCGAGACCCGGGGATTTGGAACGACGGAGGAAACCCCCGGGAAAACCACACGACAAAGCGGTTGGTGAAACAGGGCTAGGATAGAGGGGAACACAACCGACGGCCCGCTCGTCCCTCCTCGGAGGATGACGGGCGTGGCGCTCGTTCGAGCGTCGACGCAGCCATGGCTCTGTATTCAGAACCCCCGCCGCTGCGTCTGTATAGCCAGGATAAGCCGACATTGTTGGTGTGCTGGTGGATCACCATGTTCTGCGCCATAATCATCACGCTCCGGGTCGTAGGGCGGTTCATCCGGACCGAGAAGCTTTTTAGGGAGGATAAGACGGCGGCCCTGGCGCTCGTGCCTCTGTTCCTGCGCATGGGCGTCGTCCATGTCGTTCTAACCTACGGCACCAACAACGCCCAGTTACAGGACGCCGGGCTTTCGGACGACCAACTCCACAAAAGGTCCATCGCCAGCGGCCTGGTTCTGCTGAGCAGGATCTTCTACGCCGCCACGTACGTGTGACCTCTCTCCATCGGGCCTTCTCCTACTCTTGCCCGCCCCCCTCTCGAATCGCTTCGATGGGTCTCTTCTTCTTCTTTTTTTCCGAGCTGTTGCGGCTGACAATTGCGTTCTCTCGCAGGTTATGGGTGCTGAAGTACGCCATCGTCGAGTTCTTCCGACGGCTCAACGTCACCTGGAGACGGACGTACGAGCTGTCCTTGTTGTTCATCCGCGGTTTCCTCATTGTCACCTTCCTCGCCGTGGTGATCAGCGACCTGGCCGAATGCCGGCCTTTCTCCCATCACTGGCAGGTCCTCCCCGATCCGGGGGGACAATGCCGTCAGGGGTATGCGCAGCTCCTGACCATGGCCGTCTGCAATATCACGACCGACCTGATGCTCGTCGTCTTTCCCGTCCCCGTCATCCTGAGCAGCGCCATGACCGCAAAGCGCAAGCTCCAGCTCGTGCTCCTCTTCTCCCTCAGCCTCGCGCCCGTCGTCGTCACCATCTACCGAGTCCCAAAGATCCTCAGACACCACGGGAGCCAGCAGACCCGCTCCCTCTACGCCTCCATCGAGCTGCTCTTCGCCACCGCCGCGGCGAACGCCCTCGTGCTGGGCTCCTTCGTCCGAGACCGGGGCGTGAAGAAGCGGCGGTTCAAGTACGACTCCATCGCGGGCGCCTCCGTCGACCGCTCGACCGCATCCGAGCACCGCCGCCCGACCATGCTCCGACACTGGGGCAGCGACGAGGACCTCGTGAGGGACCTGGGCCTCGGTGTGAAGCCCGAGCTGCGAGAGACCCAGTCGTCGCTGGCCGAGAACCGCCTGTACGTCCCCGCCCCGCCCGTCCACGCGCACCACGACATGACCGCCTGGCGGTTTCCGGCGGGGCGCCACGACCGGCCGGACTCCTCCCCCCGACGGAGCGACGACGACCACCACGCCGACAGCAAGTCCACGACGCGCAGCGACTCGATCGCCACGCACCGCCGCGTGTCCTTCTTCGATTACGGCGGCCTCCTCGACGACCAGACCTCCTCGCCGACGACCAACTCGCGAGAAGAGAGCTCTTCCCGAGATCCAACCCGCAAGTTCGGCTCCGCTTCCGGCTCTGGCTCTGGCTCTGCTTCCGGTTCCGGCTCCGGCTCCGACTCATCGCCGACCCGGGTGCCTGAGCCGGCCGTGCCCGCGAGCGGGAACGGGTTCCTGAGGGGCTCGGCCGCGCTGCTCCAGGACCTCGGAGGGTTCTGGGGACCGGCCGGATCGAGGAGCGCCAGGACGCCGAAACAGGGGACTAAGGGCGGAGGAAGCAGCAGCCGCCCTTCGCCGACCGAGCAAGCTTCGACCGAGGGGTCGATGTCGCCGCAGCAGCGGGATGGGCTCCCGAGTTGGGATGAACAGCAGCCGCAGCTGATGGATGTTGGTGGGCTGCTTGATCCGCCTGGTGGGCAACAACACTAAGCAGCCCTTTTTGTTTCATCTGTTTCTGTGGGGGGTTGCCGTCATGACGTTGACACACACGACACACACCTGGCGTTTTCCGACGAAAGTCGTCCTGAGCACATCGAGCCGGGTCAGCAGCATGCCCTTGCTGACTTCACCCGGAATCAAGACGTCAAAGTCGGGGATGTCTTATACTGTTTGTTTGTTCAAACGGCGTTTTACCGGGTGCTGGGGTTTTTGACTGGCTCGGATCGGCCAGGTTTTCAGTTGTGAGAAAGGGCATATATGATATGACTGAAGGCGTTACGGAGTTTACTCGACGCGACACCGAGAGAGGAGGGGAGGGATTCACGACCCTCGCCACCAACGATGGACGATGCGGCAGACTGGTCCGGGCGGGAACCCGGCAATTTCCGTCTCCGAATCGTTTACCTCGCTCACTCCCTGAGGACTGAGAAGGGAAATGACATTCCATGCATGTTGGGGGAGGGAAGGATGGTGGACTCGCGCTCAGCCCCGCTGATTGTGCGTCGCCACCGTCTCAAGCGACTGGGTCCTCCGGCCATCGTGTTGATGCTCTTATCCACGAATCGCGGTGTGTTCTTGTTGGAACCTGCTGATGGTGCATTGGCCTCGGTTGGGTGGTTGTTTGATATTCTTGCGTTCTTATTTGCGATATACCCCCGGGGCGCCACCGCCGTCGTCCTTGGATTGATTGATCACGAGAGCTTCATTGCGCACACGCGTAGCTAGATACCTGCGACGTAGATATAATATCCTTTCAAAAAACTATGATGACGATGAACTACATCACAGGCAGCCGGGGCTGGCAGTAACTCACGCTCTGGGCAGGGTAACCGACACAGGTCCCATGCATATTCCATCTGAACGAAGCGTCATGCTCTCATTTGCCCAGAAAAAAAAATCCCGTACAAACAAACCTTTCCCCAACGCCAGAGTAAAGCAACCAAATGCAGAGTCCGACCAGCCCAGCGAAAACTAGAACGCCCTCTTTTGGTTCGGTTTGAGGTGACCGCTGAATATAAGTCTGCACCCCATGCGGCTCCCAATCACCACTAAATGCGATGCTCCCGTGTCCCCCCCCCCCCCCCCCCCAAAAAAAAAAAAGAAAACAAAATCCCACCTTTCCTTCACCCTTCCCGTTCTCCTCGTCTAACCCCAACCGCCGCACCGAGCTCGCATTAACAAAAGCCTGCTTCATACGCAGAGCCGGTAACTGGCATACCGCCCCGCCGTCTCGCTGGTGCGTATGATCTTGACGACCTGGCCCTTCTTGAGCCCCAGGTAGCGGGCGATGGGGTCCTTGGACAGGATGCGTGGCAGCTGGGTCTCCTTGAGGCGGTAGCGCTTCAGCAGGGCGGCCTTCTCCTCGCGGCTGAGCAGGACGTGCTTGGGGACGAGCTCGTGGTGGGTGATGTTGACGAGCAGGTCCTCCTCGAGGAAGCACTCGATCAGGGTGAACTGGGAGGTGACGGTCATGACCTTGCGGGCCTGGGCCGAGAGGGCGACGGCGGTGACGAGGATGCCGGCCTTGAAGTTGTTGGCCGAGCAGTGCTCGACAAACTTCTTCATGACCGAGATGCCGATCGACGTCTTCTCGGGGCAGAACTCGACCCAGATGGTGCCGCATTCCGGCGCCGGGTCCGGGTTGGACGGCGTCGGCGGCGGGGTGAACTTCTTGATCATGGCCTCGGAGGGGCGGGCGGAGAACTGCATCTTTGCGCGGCTGACGGGGGGCGAGGAATGTTAGTCACGGTTGAACCCGGGGAAATTCTCTGTCGGGTTGATGATGATGATGATGGAATGGGAGCAATGGGCTCGTACTTTGGGCTGCCGTCCTCGTTGGTGTATTCGGCGCGGAAACGGTCGAGCGAGATCTTGACTTCATCTTCAGCCAGTTCGTAGCCCTGGGAAGAGGGAGCATAGTCAGCATCTTCGGCGTTTGTTTAAGAAAAAAAAAGAATAGAAACGAAAAAAAGAAAAGAAGAAAAGAGAGGGGGAGAGAGAGAGGAAAAAAAAGGACATGAGGTGCCATATCAGCAGTTTGCATACCCTGTCCTGCACCATCTCGTGGACGGTCCTCCATGCGCGCCAAAGGCGCGTCACCTCCTTCAAGTGGGCGCTGGCGTTGTTCTCTTCTTCCATGCTAGCGGCGATAGTAAGGTCGGCTTGGACTGTGTTTCGCGAAGGGTCTGTTGAGGTCGGGGGAAAGTCGGTTTGACGAGCGGTCGAGGGGCAATGGATATGGTGTTTGCGGTGCAATGCTCGAAAGACTTCTTCCTCAAAAAAATGCGGCGGCCTACGCTACTAGCCGCACGGCTGCAGATGGGTCCGGGCAGCCCTGCTAGACTCTACTCCGTACTGTACAGCACACAGCGAAGTGGAATCAATTAGAGTTTTCAGTTAGCTGCATATGGAATACAGTGTTTCCAGATGCTTGGTCGTACCTGGGTTGCACTGTACCGCCTGTGCTTGTCTACTACGACACAAATGGCTAGCAAGAACGCAAATAACGGGAAAAAAAGGAAAAAGAGAGAGAGGGAGAGAAACAACAAACGAGTTTAAGTATCCCGGGTTGCGGAAGTGCAAACTAATGTATTGCCCAAGGAGAACGATGGAGTGCACGGGGGAGTCAACGCATAGTAACAGAGGAGACAACATTGTCAAGACGTACTGTACGGGCCCGATTTACTGAATATAGATATTGCCGAGCCAGGCAACAAATGGTGGCAAGGATTCGCCGTATGTGCAAGTGCACTTGCGATAACTGCATCCAGAAAAAAAAAAAAAAAGGCCACGGGTTCTGGAACCGCTGAACCCCAAAACGAAATTTTGGAGATCCAGCGCTGAGCTGTACCTTAGAGGAACGCCGAACCACCCCCATATATATCCCTCGTCCGGAGGGCACTTTTTGGCCGTGCAGTGATCCCGCACAGCCCATTTGCCCATTTGCGTTGCAGGACTATACTATACTACAGTAGATACTGGCCAAAGAAAGCTTATATCGATTCCTTGCAACCACCGTGTCCACGACCCGAGCGTTCACATCGGCGCATCAACACACGGCCATCTCCGGAGTCCCCCGTTCGCCTCCCCCTTATTCTTCACCTCGGTTACTCCAACGTCCTACGAAAGAGACACTACTACTATAGTCCCCTCCGACACGCTTCACCATTCAGCATGGCCACCGACTCCGCTACTCCTTCTCCGGCCGCCCCTGCCGTGACGACCCCCAAGGTCCCCAGGCCAGACGAAGAGGCGTACCAGAAGACGCTGGCAAAGCTCCAGAAGGAGCACGACGAGGCGCTCGCTCGTTACGTAAGTGCAGCGCATGGATGACGGGCAGTCCCGGCCATTGCTCCCCTCATCAATCAATCAGGCTCCGCGATCGATTGGGCCGAGACTGACCCGGGTTGTTACCGCTTCTGCTGCAGAATGCGTCCAAGGCGAAGCTGGACAGCGCGCTGCCCAAGCAGGGCCAGGAGAGCCCCCTGATTGCGCGCAAGAAGGAGTTGCTCGCCCAGGCCGAAGAGATTCGCGCGAAGCAGGGCCTCGGTAAGGCTGCCCGGGGCGGCAAGCTGGAGCAGATCAAGGCCCTCGAAGAGGAGATCAAGAGCCGGATCAGCAAGCGGGATGCCGCCCGCGCCAAGATGCCCTACAAGAGCGTCGAGGAGATCGATGCCAAGATCAAGCAGCTCGAGCAGAGCGTCGACAGCGGCAAGCTGAAGATTGTGGACGAGAAGAAGGCTCTCGCCGAGGTCACGAGCCTGCGCAAGCTGCGCAAGAACTTTTCGACCTTTGACGGCGACCAGAAGGCCATCGACGATCTCAAGGCCAAGGTCAAGGAGCTCCGGGACTCGATGCAGGACCCCGAGGCCAAGAAGCTCAGCGAGGAGTACAACCGGATCCAGGCCGAGCTGGCCTCCGTCAAGGCCGAGCTCGATTCCGTCTTCAACAACCTGACCGCCCTGCGCAACGAGAAGTCGGAGCTCCACGAGAAGCAGCAGCAGACGTGGGCCGCCCTGAAGAAGCACAAGGACGAGTACCATGCCCAGCGCAAGGCCGCCCTCAAGTGGGAGCGCGAGGTCCGGGAGAGGCGCAGGGAGCGCGAGCAGGCCGAGCGCGAGCGCATCGCCAAGGAGCGCAAGATGGCCCGGGCCCAGCAGATGCTGGCCGAGGCCAGCGAGCCGGCCTTTGCCGAGGAGATCCGCCGCGCCAACAACCTGGTGCGCTTCTTCGACCCCTCGCACGTCGTCGAGGAGAAGACGCCCCTGCTCGCCGACAAGGGCCTCGCCGCGACCGCCCAGCGCAAGGTCGACGACTCGGCCTTCCAGGGCATGAAGCTGGTGCGCAAGGAGGACCGCGACGATGAGTATCTCCCCGCTGTCAAGAAGGGCAAGAAGGGCAAGAAGAGCCACACCTCCGAAGCTCCTGCCAACAAGTTCAGCTGCCCGCCTTCGGTGATCGAGGACTGCGCCTTTGTCGGCGTTGACCCGCCCATGAGCGCCGCCGAGGTTCCCGAGGTCGTCGAGAAGGTCAAGGCCAAGATCGCCCAGTGGAAGGCCGACCAGCCCGCGCAAACCCAGAAGGTATGTATATATATATATATATATATATATATACGTCTTGTCCCGTTCATTTCTCCCCTTCCCACGTTTCACACGTCACTAACCCCGGACGCACAGAACATTGAGAAGGCCAAGAAGGAGATTGAGCGCCTCGAGGCCGAGGAGTCGGGCGCCAGCACACCAAAGAAGACGAACGGAAAGGAGACGGGCGCCGACCAGGCCGTGGACGAGGCCGCCGAGAAGGTGGCCGATGTCTCGCTCAACGAGCAGAGCGAGGCGCCCAAGGAGATCGAGGCCACCGCTTAAGCACCCGGCAATTCGCAACAGGACGTGTCGGCCTCACTCACTCACTCACTCTCACTCTCTCTCTCTCTCTCTCTCTCTCTCTCTCTCTGACTCTCCGGAAAAGCCACGCACCGTTCGTTGGAACGGGGAGTTCACTGGCTTCGTGTTTTGAGGGGAGGTGGGGGGGGGGGGCATGAGGGGGACATATATTCTTGGTTTCTTTGTAGTATCCGGTTTCTAATGTCATCATTATCCTTTCTCTGCCTGGAACACGCGTTCCGCATCTTCATCGCCTGGCTGTTCAGCGGGATCCGAGTCGTCTCTGGTAGCGCTTATCGTCGTCATGGCTTGGTTTCTGCCCGCTCCTCTTCATGTCTCTACCTTGCCTTGTCTCTATGTCCGATAGCGGGTACGGGAAAGGAAATAGGAAAACGGGTACGATTGGGGAAGGGTTCCTCGCATGCATATATCCTCGGCCGTCACCATCACCAACCGCCCACTCAACCCCCCCCCCCTTTCCCCCCCCAAGTTCGAAGGCCAGGTGAAGCAGGCCGCCGCGCCGGCGTTGGGTCAGGGGAAGGGAAAGGGGGGGGGGAGGGATGGGGAAACCGTGCAGCCGCCCCTTCCCCTTCCTTCATCGATATGCACCACAGCAACGAGAGAGAGAGAGAGAGAGGTGGGGGGACCCCCCTACATCCTCAACCACCCTCGCTCCCTTCTCTTTTCCCGACCCAGACAAGATTCTTCGTTCCACCTTGGCTTCGCCCGCTGCTGCCCATGCTTGCCACCCCAATATGCGAGGTCCACGTAGGGGGTTGGAGAGGTGGCATAAACGTCGACACGCCCCCATCGCGCCCGCTCGCTCGCGTAGGTAGTCCGACCCCCCAAGACATCAGGCATTCAATATTGTCCGTCGTCGCTCCCACGTCGCTCCCACTTCGTTCCCCGGCGTCGTCCCGCGAATGTCTGGCGCCGGCCGCGAGAGAAAAAAAATAAAAAAAAATAAACCGGCTCAGCGGCATCGTACCGGCGGCTCGACTCTGTCAGCATCAGGCCTGTGGCTCCTGTGCTACATTAGGCACTGCCGCTGCATAGCGTTTAGATTCACGGTCCGTTTCTCCTCAGTATTTCTTTTGTTTTATTGTTTTAGGGAAAAATCAGAAAAAAAAGATAAAAACTTTGGGGCACGTATGTCCAGCGGGAACTTGGTGCCGTGGTTGTAGCAGCACAGCGCTCTGGGAATGTCTGATGTGGTTGTCGTTGGCGTTGTCGTTGTCGTTGGCGTTGTCGTTGTCGTTGGCGTTGTCGTTGTCGTTGGCGTTGTCGTTGTCGTCATCGTTTTCTGCTCTCCTGCTCTCCCACCCTCTTCCCCCCTTCCGTTCTCTCTCTCCCCTTGGGGCCCTCCCTCTGATCGGATCACCCCTCCCCGGCCCAAGGAAACCGGACCAGCCACGGAATACGGAATACGCGGCTGGTTGTACGCGCTCTCTCCGGCCGGTGGTGCAACACGGCATGCCCGGTGAAGATCTTGCGCAGGCGACGGAAGCGATATGTTACACACGCGCCCATACACTCGCTCGCTCACGGGACACGTAGCCGATATATATATATATATATATGTTCCTTTTTTTGTTTTGGTCCATGTGGTTCGTAAGGGAATGGCCGCTGGAACCCGGACCTCCCCTCTCGTCGTTCGAGGAGCCCATCTTCCGACCAGCGTGGCTACGGCGGTGGCATCGCGGAAAGGGGGGGATGCTGCGGCCGGAGAAGCAGCCGGAGTGTTTCTTTGGTGTTCTGTCTGCTTCGTGTCTTCCCTCCTCCCATCCCCCCGCCCTCTCCTTTTTCTGCCCGAGCTCGTTGGTGCCCTGGTGCTGCCTGTGTTGTTTTGCTAGTGTTTCTCTGGGGAGGATTTCTTCTTCTTCTTTTTTTTTTTTTCTTAAAAAAAAGGAGAGGGCGAGAGTGAGAAAGGGGAAGGGTACCTAGGTAGTTAGAAAAAAGGATGAAAACGAATCCTCGGGTGTGTTGCACCCAGCACCTAGAGCTTCCACGGTAGGTTGGCTGGAAACGAGAGGACTCATCACAAAGACCCAGGGTATTGTGAAAATGGAATCATCTTGGAGACTCAGCGTCCAACATGAGCCATCCACTGCTGAACCATCCGCCCATGACTGATTTTAGAACCACAAGATTGAACCAGTAAACCCGTGACGTCCTGCTCGCCAATGGTAGCATGAATGTAACTGTATTTAGTTTGTCATCTCGGCATTCCGGTGGTAGATGATGAGACCACCTTCAACTTAGAAGCGCATGGAAATTGGAGAAGCGGTGTCACCGAGGCAATCCCGACGCCACGAGAAAACGGCAATTGCAGAGTCTGGCCCTGACGCGAGATGTAAACACCTCGAATTTCTATATATCTAGATCTCTGCCTCCGCCCATTCCATATGTACACAAGCTGCCTCCACCGGTAAAGAAGAAAACCACACCAGAGAGTGGCCAACCTCGCCCTCCAAATTATCCACCCTCCGATTTCGATTTTCAGATCCATTCTGATGCTGTTTCAATCCGTGCTCCTCCCAGCCAGCAACATGCAGCAGTGGCAGCCAACCATTTTGGTCCAGGCTTCCGTGAGAACCGAGAAGCGCACAGCCAACCCACAAACGCCGGGCGTATGATAGAAGAAGGCGAGAAAAAAAATAATGGGACAAAAGAGAGTGAGAAACGTATTCGGAAAAAGGAGGAAGAAGAATCCGTGCCGTTATCCGGTCCCTAGAAGAGAAGGGAAGGAGAATTGATCATGCGGTAGGAGCTCCGTCGTGGTTTGACGTGTAATAGCTTTTCCCCCTCTCGAGGCCCTTTGTACATGTCTCGCCTTCGAAGAAGGGGGACAAGAGGCAAGATGAACAAACTCCCAACAATGGCATCCAAGAAAAAAAGAAAAACAAAACGCAGAAGCCAGGCCGAGGCAATGCAAATCGTTGTCGTGAAACGCTAGCCAGAGAGGATATCCAAACGCAAACATATGCTCCCGTTATGACTCATCAGCATGTCGAAGACGATGAAAACGGCGGAGAAGACGGCCAAATGGTGCGTAGGCGAGGAAAAAGGTGATGCCGGAAATGAGCGACCGTCATCCTTCCGTGCCACCTTCACGATACCACCACCCTTCGACATCGTGTCAATAAGGCGGCGGGTAGTACGACGGCGGGGGCGGGGGCGGTCTCCCATAGGACTGCCTCCGCTCTCTCGGGCCCGGAGTCCTCCTCTCACGCAGGGGCTCGAGCGGTGGTGGGGTACGCCGAGGCATGGGCAAGTCTCTCTCGTGAGCAGCAAGGCTGGGCCCGCTCGCGACGGTTGTAGCGCCGCCGCCACCGACACGCCGGGCCCCCTTTCGCGGCCCGCTAAGGGCGCTGAGGGGCGGGTCCTTGACGGCTTGCTCGTTGTCGTCGGGGAGGGTCAGTTCCACCAGGCTGAAGAAGTACTCGAGCACTTCGGGATAGCGTTGCACCGACGCTTGCCAGTCTTCGTCAATGCCTCGCTTCAGCTGGGCCTGGGCGGCCGAGATCTCGTTGGGGTGCGGCGGCGCGTGGTAATAATGATACGAGTGCGCCGAGAGGCGTTCGAGGTGTTGAGCGTGGGCCGCTTTGCGTCGCTCTGTGAGAAGTTGGAAGTATTGGAGGATGTAGTCCTGTGCATGAGCTCGTACCCATGATCTTGAGATGGGGAAGTCAGCATGCTAGTTGGTTTCTTCATGATGTTGTCACAAGATCGAAGCCAGGGGCAGCTTGAGAGGGAGAGAGTTCGCTTACCGTATATCATTATATATCGACTGCATCATTCGATTCTCGGCTTGCCTCACGGCGACCTCCAGGCCCTTCGCCTCGCAGTCGCAGGCGAGGGAGGCCGGAGCGTGACAGATGGCGCAGTCCGGGTCCATCCTGACGACCCCTTTCCGGGACTTGGGGGAGGTGTAGTCTCTGGAATACATGGTTTTAGCGCTCGTGCCTGGACGTGTGGGAGGTGTCGTCGGATCATGTGTAACGGAGGGGAAGCAAAAAAGCAAAAACAAAAACACCACCAAGCCTCAAACCTAGTGATACAGGGAAGAAGGCTGACATGCGTAGAGTAGTCATGGCCTGGGTCATGAGCGGTGAGATATTCCGGGGTCCAGCCCAGAATAAGAGAAGGAGGGAGACGCAATGGCAGAGGAGGGAAGGCTAGCAAGAGATGGGGTGGAAGGACAGAGCGCCAGATGATAGGGAACACGCAGACAGCGGCGGCGGCGGCGGCGGCGGCGCTGGGTAGCAAGGCGACAGAGGGATGGGAAGAGGAGGAGGGCGTGGATGGACTGATGAACTGACCTGGACTAGAGAGAGCACGCAAAGAAGGGGGACGGGAGTCGAACGGCAGCAGTAGGGCGTCGATACAGGCGAAGAGGAGGGGGACAAATTAGCTGCAGTTCGTGCGTCGTGTGTCGTGCGTCGTGCGTCGTGCGTCGTCGTGTGCTGGATGGCGTAGACAAAGAAGGGGGCACAGGAGCAGCCAGCAGGACCAGAACACCACGTCTCTCGGGGCAGCGAGAGAGGGAGAAGAGAGAGAGAGGGGAGGAGTTGCAGCAGCCGGTGTCGAGTCAGGGAGCGCCCTGGGGACAGCGAGGAGCTCTCTATGGTGGACAGTGGTCAAGGATGCAGCACGACGGAGCAGAACGACGGAGCAGAACGAAGCAGGGCGTCGCAGGAGGAGGTGTCGTCCGACTTGGGGGAGGCGGGCCAGAGACGGGGGCGCTCGCACAAACCAAGGCGGGCTTAACCACGTTTAGACTGGAGAATGTGTCGTGGCTCGAATGCAGGCCTTTGGCAGCATTGGTCTGCAGCTTGCAGCGGCCCAATGCCGGAATCAGCCAGTCCCACGACGCGCTGGGTTTCGGCGGGGCCCAGTTAACTAAACCTCAGCCAGTTCTTGCGTTGTTGTTCACGCCCGCGTCGTCCGGTGGGGTGGAGGCTTATTGCAGCCGCAAAGTGGCAGGTGGACGGAAATGATTTGCGTCTGTCACTCTGGGATCGAGAGCGACGAGCGATGGAGATGGTCCCGTCCTCCCACGTTGTGTCGCGCGTTTGCGGGGAAAGGGGTGACAGATGGCAGTGGGAAGACGCATCAGGCCAGACAGAGGAAGCTAGGTACCAAGAGATCCATACTAGTAGTCATGGAGGAATGAATCCGCCCTGTACGAAACAGCCATCCTGCCTCTGACGGATCCTGGCCAAAAAGAGGAGGTCGGGGTTGTGGAGAAGGTGATTGTCAGGAGATCACGAGAGAGCGAGAGAGAGAGAGAGATCGGGGGGAAGCACGAAAGCAAAAAGATCTCTCGTTTCAAGTCACAGGGTGAAATATGCAAGCCAATCGAGCAGCGATCTTGTACACTACCTGCACACCAAGATCGAGTGTCCGGCAACCCTCGTCCTCGGCTCGCCCAGCTGGTGTGGGTTGGGCACCCGGGAGCGGCTCAACCACTTTTCGGCTGCTGACCGACCGCATGTTGGGCGGCGGAGGGGGCCAGCGCTCCGAGCGGCAGACCGAAGAAAAGCACGAATTGCGGGCCACACCCGCTTGGGCGTGGCGCGGGAGAAGCACCCGCATGGAACAGCGCAACCCGAATCCTTGCCTTTCCTACCTTGCCGAGAGGCAGAGGCGGGGAGGGCGATGGGGCGTTTTGCGGGGAGTAAGTATGTACACAGTACGGTACGGATGTAGTGTAGAGGAGTGCAGAATCAAATAAATAATAGTGGAAACGCAGGCCGTTGTTGAAAAAGGGAAAATAAAAAGCTGCAAATTTTTGTGTGTGTGCGAGAAGGTGTGCAAGTCGAAAAACCGAAATCGATCGAAACAAGATGGGACGGACCGGCCAACCGACCGTTTGCGGCGCTTTGCGGCGCTCCTTCCCCCCCGAGAGCTCGCTCGGCTTCGGCCGGGCGCACTTAACGCATCTCCTCTGGGTGGCGGCCTGAGCACCTGCGCAGCAGTGCAGTAGTGCAGGGAGCCTTATCTTATCGCATGACAACCCCCCTGCTCAAATTCACTTATCCAACTCAAATGGGCTCTTGACCTTTTTGCCCAGCAGCGTTTGGCGAGGAAGAGAGGGCTATGCGACCGAGACATCGATGCGGCAAGTACAATAACCGAGAATGGCGTGCCGGAACCCGCGAAGCCCGCGGATAATTCTTCCTTTTCTCTACCCGTCACTGTTTCCCCCCAATGGCGTCTCCCGCTCGAGCCTCGCCGCGGCACTTTGCGGCGTCCGACGAAGCAGCACCGAGGCCTCGACGCCGACCGACTCTTATGACCGGCCCCGATCCCGGCTGAACCCGGCCCCGGACGACTACTCCATGTCCAACTTTGCCGACAAGGCGAGGCTGACCCTCCACGCCGGCGCCGGCGGCCACGGCTGCATCTCGTTCATGCGCGAAGCTTTCATGGACGATGGACCTGCCAACGGTGGCGATGGCGGGCACGGCGGCAACATTTACATACAGGCAGTTCACGGAGAGACGTCGCTGCACAAGCTGGCGCGGAGGAAGGTGGTGCGCGCGGGCAAGGGCAAGAGCGGCATGGGCAGCTCCAGGTCGGGTCAGCGCGGAGAGGACGTTGTCATCGCGGTGCCGGTCGGGACAGTCGTCCGAGAGCTGAGCCGCGACGATCCGGAGGCCGAGAGCCGGTTTTTGTCCAAGCGAAAGAGGCGGGTCTCGAGGGACACACAGCCGGTGGAGGAAGGACCGGACGGGGAGCCGGTAGAGGATCCGGACCGCGCCAAATGGCTGCTGTACCCCGGCATGTCCTCCTCCGACATGAAGAGACTTGAGCTGCCGCCGCTACCGCATCGCGAGCGGTTGCTTCACCAGCCCAAGGCGCCAATCCATCTCGACCTCTCACGGCCCACCCCGCGGCCGATATTGCTCGCCGTAGGAGGGCTGGGCGGGCTAGGGAACCCCCACTTCGTCACCAAGGGGACGCCGAAGCCAATGTTCGCGACGAGGGGCGAGCGCGCCATATCGATGGAGATCGAGCTGGAGCTCAAGCTCCTCGCAGACGTCGGCCTGGTCGGGCTGCCGAACGCGGGCAAGAGCACCCTCCTCCGCTCCGTCAGCAACAGCCGCACCCGGGTGGGCGACTGGGCCTTCACCACGCTGCAGCCCAACATCGGCACCGTCGTGCTCGACAACAACAAGGGCCGCCCGCTGCTGACCAGCTACCGCCGCGTGTCCGGCGTCGGCGTCTACGGAGGAGGCCCGGAGGACTCGTTTGATATCTCGTCGGGCTCGCAGCAGCAGCCCGAGCTCGAGCGCCGCACGCGCTTCACCATCGCCGACATCCCGGGCCTGATCGAGGGCGCGCACCTGGACAAGGGCCTCGGGATCGCCTTCCTGCGGCACGTCGAGCGCGCGGGCGTGCTGGCGTTCGTGCTGGACCTGGGCGCGGGCAACGCGGTGGCGGCGCTCAGGGCGCTGTGGACCGAGGTCGGGCTGTACGCGCAGATGCGCGAGGAGGAGGAGCGCGAGCGCAAGCGGCAGGCGGCCATCGACTGGAGCGCCGCCGCGGGCACCGACGCCGAGGACTCCACCTTCTGGCCGAGCCACCTGGCCGGGGAGGACTACGACGCGCCCCGGGTGGACGCGGGCGGCCTGCACATCGCGGGCAAGCCGTGGTTCGTCGTCGCGACCAAGGCGGACCTGCCCAACACGCAGGATAACTTCCACGAGCTGAGGGACTACCTCGCGGCCATCAGCCGCGGGGACGAGAAGCATCCCAGCGGCGTCGAGGGCGCCTGGACGCGCAACTGCGCCGCGATTCCCGTTAGCGCCATCAACGGACAGGGCGTGGACCGGGTGGTGCACTGGGCGGTTGGGCTGCTGGATGGTTGAAGAAGGTGGGGGGGGGGGTTCTCCGTAGGGCTGGCAGCATGCTGCCCTACGTGTGTACGGAGTACTGTACAGTAAAACGAACGAGAATGTATAATTACTCGGACCGACTATGTAGGCGCCTCCGTTCTCATCATCCTTTACTTCCCCGTTAGCTTTTCCACGCGCTGCGGCGCTTGCGCTGATGGACCGACAAGGGATAATCACCGACAGACGGTCACCGTTCTCCAATAGCTGCCAGGCTGCCCGCCAAGTTCAATCAAATATCCTGTGCGGACCAGATTGAAAACCCCAGAGAAAGCATCTCTAAGCTCTGGGTAGTGCTAGAATCCTGCAGTAGCGCCGGATTGGCTTTTGAATTGCAGTCTCGCTTTCCTTGCTCACTTTAATGTAGTACGAGGGTACCTACGTAGTACGTACATACATAAAGGACCTATAATTTTATACGGATACCTCCGCACGCTGCTCTGTACTGCGTAACTTACTCTGTAGTTGTAGTAGTAATAAGTTACGGAGTAACGTTAGGAATAACTAACGGGCCTTGATGTGGAACGTCAAGCCCCCACCGAGATAAGCAGAGATTATTACACTACACAAGCTTCCCCACCCCCACATCTTGCAGCATCGCATCTCGGGCGTTGCCGCCATTTTTTTCCTCTGGTCAGCGCAGCCAACCTCTATGCGATTGGAGCGCCTTGCGACCGTCTTCACCAACCGGCTCTCTTTCATTTCTTCCTATTTCAATTCCGCGGTCATGGGACGCGGGAAAAAGGTAGGGCATTGATCAGACCTTATTCTATTTCTTTACTGTTTATTTATTTACTCTTCTGCTTTCTGGTATCGTTCTTTGTTTCTGACACTCGACGGCAGGGACACCGCGGCGGCGGCGGCGGCGGCGGCGGCCGTGGAGGGGGAGGTGGCCGCGACAATCGCGGGGACCACCGCCCCTACCAGACGTACCCGCAGATAGTCAAGGAGAACAGAAAACTAGAACAGTACTACAACTCGTTGATCGACCTGCCCGAGGACGAGAGGGCCGAGTTCTGGGCCGCCCTGCGGAGAGACTTGCCTAACAGTTTCCGCTTCTGCGGCTCCAAAGGCCACGCTCTCGCCGTCAAGCGCCTGCTCCAGACGCGGTACATTCCCGAGATCACCCGCATCACCCACGAGGGCGTCGCCGTCGCGCCCCCGACGGCCGTCCCCTGGTACCCCGACTCGCTCGCCTGGACCATGACCACCCCGAAAAATGTGATCCGCAAGTTCCCTCCCTTCGCCGCCTTCCAGAAGTTCCTAGTGTCCGAGACGAGCGTGGGCAACATCAGCAGGCAGGAGGTGGTGAGCATGATTCCGCCCCTGCTCCTGGATGTCAAGCCGGGCATGACCGTCCTCGATCTCTGCGCCGCTCCCGGCAGCAAGGCCGCCCAGCTTCTCGAGATGATCCACCGCGGCGAGGAGGCTCGCATCCGCAAGGTCATCCGCTCCTTTTCCGCCGACGCGCCCAAGGACGACGACGATGCCCAGGAGGAGGACGAAGCCGCGCGGCTGGAGGCCGACCCCGGCGACGACGGCCGGGCCACCGGCTTGCTCATTGCCAACGATGCCGACTACAAGCGCAGCCACATGCTCATCCACCAGCTGAAGCGCCTGTCGTCGCCCAACATGATTGTCACCAACCACGACGCCACCATGTACCCCCCGCTCAGGATACCGAATCCCGAAAACCCGGACAAGCCCGGCTACCTCAAGTTCGACCGCATCCTGGCCGATGTCCCCTGCTCCGGCGACGGTACCCTCCGCAAGAACATCAACCTGTGGAAGGACTGGACCCCCGGCAACGCCTTGGGCCTGCATCTCACGCAAATTAGGATCCTCGTCCGTGCCTTGCAGATGCTCAAGCCCGGCGGCCGCGTCGTCTACTCGACCTGCAGCATGAACCCTGTCGAGAACGAGTCCGTCGTGGCCGCCGCGATCGAGCGGTGCGGCGGGCCTGACAAGATCGAGATCGTCGACTGCAGCGACCAACTACCGCTACTCAAGCGGAAGCCGGGTATGCGCAAGTGGCAGATCATGGACAAGTCAGGTCGCATGTGGAGCTCCTGGGAGGAGGTTGAGGAGTACACCAAGTCCACCGAGAACGGCATTGCCCCCGGTCGTCTCGTCGACAGCATGTTCCCGCCCCGCCCGAACAGCGTCTGTGCCGATCTTCCGCTGGAGCGGTGCCTGCGCATCTACGCCCACCAGCAGGATACCGGCGGCTTCTTCATCACCGTCCTGCACAAGAAAGCAGAGTTCAAGGCGAAGCCCGAGGAGAGCAGGAAGCAGCCCGCTCCTCAGAGCTCCAAGGCCGACGGCAAGGCGAACGCGGGCAAGCGGCCGCTCGAGGAGGAGAGCAAGGAAGAGGCCGGCGCAAAGAAGCTGAGGCTGTCCGAGGAGCCTGCTAAGGAGGAGTCGGCTGCTGCCACGCCTGCTGCGGAGGCCGAGGCCGAGACCGAGCCAAAGGACGAGGTCAAGGCTGAGCAGGCCCACTCCGAGGTCACCGAAGAAGTCCACACCAACGGCGACAATGCCGGCGCGTCGAACGAAGTCAAGGACGAAGCGACAGCGGCGCCTCAGCCGCCAGGGTCAACCTCGGCCACGCCGTCCGTAGCAACAACGCCCGCCGCTACGGCGACCGCGGCAGCAACCCCGACCAACCAAGGCCAACCCCCCGAGCCACCCAAGCGTAAGCCGGACGGCCCCTACGAGGAACCGTTCAAATACCTCCCCCCGGACCACGAGGTGATCAAGAACGTCGCCGAGTTCTACAAGATCTCCCCGCGCTTCCCGACCGACCGGTACATGGTCCGCAACGCGCTGGGCGAGCCGGCAAAGGCCATCTACTACACCTCGGCCCTGGTGCGCGACATCCTGGTGCACAACGAAGGCCGGGGCGTCAAGTTTGTCCACGGCGGCGTCAAGATGTACGTCAAGCAGGACGCGCCGTCGGCCGACGTGTGCCGGTGGCGCATCCAGTCGGAGGGCATGCCGATCCTGCACGGCTACGTCGGCGACGAGCGCGTCGTCGTCCTCCGAAAGAAGTCCACGCTCAAGAAGCTGCTGGTCGAGATGTTCCCCAAGATCGCCGGCGACGACTGGAAGCGCATGGACGAGATCGGCGAGCGCGTGCGCGACCTCGGCCTCGGCTGCTGCGTCCTGCGCGTCGAGCCCGAGAAGGGGGGGAAGGAGGCCACCGACGGCGACTTTTCCGAGACCATGGCCCTGCCCCTCTGGAAGAGCTTCCAGAGCCTGAACCTGATGCTGCCCAAGGAGGACCGCAGCGCCATGCTGCTGCGCATCTACAACGACACCACCCCGCTCATCAACATGGGCATCCAGAGGGACGGCAACAAGGGCCAGAAGCAGGAGCAGCAGCAGCAGCAGCAGGACAAGAAGGTGAACGGCGCCGAGGGCGGCGACAAGGACGCCAGTGCCACTGCCGACGCCGATGCCGATACAGAGATGAAGGACGCTGCTCCCGCCGCGGAGGGCGAGGAGGCAGAGGAGACGGTCCAGGAGGAAGCTGAGGGGGCCAGCGCTGCGGATGCCGAGAATCCGGTTGACGCTGCTGCCGAAGAACCCAAGACCTAATTTCTCGGGTCTCCTTATTAGAGACTGCGGCGCGTTTGGGGAGGAAGCTGAAGAGGTTTTGGCTATCAGCTGCGAAGTTAAAACGGTGGGGGTTCTTGTTTGTACGCATTGCGATGTTCATCTGAGTTGCCAAATAAAAGTTTGGGGAAATAGACTTTATTCGCTTTGGGACACTGCCTTTTTCCGTGCTAGTCGCAGTCGTGTTCCAGATCTGTGTAGTGTATGTACAGTACATACACAGCCAACAGGCATGAAAGGTTTCCGTCGAATCATAACCTCTAGCAAAAGGCGTGCCGAACCGACTTCATACAATCAACATCTACCAAGTACCATCATTGGGCAAAGAATGCTACTAGTATATACGCTACCTTTTCAAGATACACTTAGGCAGATGTATACAGTAACTCGAAACAGGACGGTATATACGCTCAACCCACCAGCCAGGAAACATAACGAGAAAGAAAAAATAAATAAATACATAAACAGAGAGAAGAAACCCCCACGCAACTTACAAGGCCCGACAAACTGTTTTTACTTTGTCTCCCGAGAAATCAACTCTCCAAACCTGGAATCTCGACATACCTTTACCAAGGCTGGCCCAGATTCCACCCCCTTTCTATCGGCCCTGATCAGTACGCTCTCCTAGATCAAGAACTCGCTGAGAACTTGCACCCTTGTCCGGGCCGTCTGCGACCCTTGCTCGCCTTCGCTCATGACCTGCATGATTTGTATCATCCGATCTGCGCATGAAAAGCGTGTTAGTTCTCATGGTCAAATCGTGCGATCCATTGCCGTCATCACCGCTCCTCGCCGAGATATAACGTTATGGGAGGGCAGAGGAGAAAAGAAACTCACGAATGTCTGCCCTGGCCCTAACGAATAAGGGGTCCTTCGCCATGGTCTCTTCGGCCCCGGGCTCCCTCGCCACCTCCCTCAGCACGTTCCCGATGCACAATGCCTCCAGAAAAGCACGATGATTGAACACCCACCACACCCTCGCCTCGTCCTCGAACAGCGCGAACAAGACAAAAAAAGCCGTGATGGCGTCGTGCGCGGCCTCTAGGGTCCCGCGAACATTAACAGGCACGTCGGGGCTCTCCGAAGCATGCACGAGCATCAGGTTGTGAAAGTAGTTGCTCGTGAGGAACAGGGTCTGACGGACGACGCGTTTGTTGGTAAGGGCGAGCTGGGCCAGGGCATCCGGGTCCCAAGAGCGGAAAACGTCCGGGAAGGAGCGGTATACGGCGCGGAAATCGCCAATCAGCTTGGACTTGTGCCGCGCCGTGGTGCAGATGGGCACGTCGAGTGAGCGTGGCGAGCAGATGGTTTCCTGCACCAGGTTGGCCAACGTCCAGGAGCCGCGGATATAAGCCGTGTCGGTGGGGTCGTCTGAGGCGATAGACGAGTCGTCTTCGATCAGGTCATCGACATTGACGTCCGTGTGTGTGGCGTTCGGCGGGAGGGAGAGGAGAACGGTGAGGAAGGTGTCCTGGAGCAGAACGGCCTGCCAGACTTTACGGCGTTGTTGTTTCTCGAAAGGTGATGCGTCGGGAACCACTAGAAAAGGTGGCCGAGTTAGGCATGCATGATAGTATCGGTGGGAAAAATATGTGCCTACCGATGTTTGGGTCGCGGTGTAAACCCATTGCATAAGCCTGCCGCATCAGGATTCCGGCAAAGGCCCAGCCATCCGATGCATGATTGTCATTGATGAGAAAATACGTGATCAGGACCATCGCTTGGATGGTCCTGATGGACGCGGTGCTCAGGTATGAGCACATGCGCAGCGCCTGGTTACTCGCGGATGCGTAGAACTCGGCCGTCTGCTTGCGTTCCGCAGGGTTTGTGGAGGTGACAAACTGCGTCCCCAGCGCCAACATGACAAAAATCAGCGCTACAAAGGCAGCATCGGAGCGGTCTTTTTCAGCCCGGGATAAGGACCAAAAATGCTCATAGTCTGCGTAGAAGGTCTGCCGATGGAGCATGGGGTACACCGGGTCGACGCACTCGAAATAGCGGTTGAGGAGAATGTCGGCCTGCAACTTGTCGGGGAGAACGGAGATGACCTCTGGCAAACCGCCCTCGCAAGTCCAATAGTTTGCGAACGGGTGCTCCGACCCGATGCCAAAGACGTTAGACGAACCGGGGGCGGAGTAGGGGACGTTGGACAGGAGGCCCGTGGACGTGGCCACGGAGCCTAGTGCCTTGAGACGCCCAACGTTGAAGCCGCGGTCGGCCGCGTTGGGCATAACATGGCTGATTCCACCGGGACGCTTCTTTGGGGGGCGGGTCATCCGGCGGCCATTAGTTGCGCTTCGAGTGGTTTCCCTGCCTAGGTTTTAGGTCGCGGCTCGAGCGATGCTGGAGGAATACATACTCAAGAAGATTCGCAACATGGGCATATTCGCAGTTTGTCTGGCGTTTGATGCCTGCAATGAGGTTAGTAGCGGTTCCGTCGCGACAAAGCAGGTAGACGACATACAAGCAAGGCAGTGCGGTCTCCCTCGGTCACACTGAACCCGGCATATATCAGTAAACATGTACGGGAACGGGTGCGAGCAATGGTTCTTTAACCCGTTGTCTCCCGAGGGAAACCAGAGGCATCGTACGGAAAAGAAACAGAGGGATACATGGCGCCATAAAAAGGACAAAAATAGCGACCATATGAGTAGGGAACAATAATACACGACCAGCTTCCTTGGTGGTGCTGGCTGTGGAAACCGAGGAGCTCAAGGATTCGAGGAAAATGTCGTACCTTGGTCTTCCTCTCGACGCATTCAAAGCAAGACAAAGTCGGCTTGTTGCGTTTTTGCTTCTTTTTCGGTTGTTCTGTGGTAGCCGCTGGGGACGCCGTGCTACTGTCTCGGCCCTCGGGGGACGTGCCAAGGCCGGAGCTCGACCCGTTGCCGTTACGGCTCTCTCCGTTGGTCTTGGCCGGCAGCCCAGAGTTGGTGCCCCAGATTATCGGTGACTCCCCAGCGACCCCAGTTTCCCCACGCTCTGCCCTTTTGGGGCCTCGGCGAGGCGGCGCGCTGGCTGGATCCGGTTGTTTAACTTGATGATGAGGATGATGAGGCTGTCGTAGCTGATGCTGCTCGTGGCCAGTGGCTTCTGGCGACACGTAGATGGTAGATGCCGAAACGGAACCTGGCACCGATATCGCTGAAATCGAGAAGGCGGGCGGTTGACCCAGCGTCGGCAGTTGCTGCGGCTTCTCCATTCGCGAGCTGCGAATTACTACAAACTGCGAGGGCGCCAAGAAGGCAAGCACGGGAGCCGCCTGGAGGCCCAGCTCCGCTCACTCGAGTAATGGAACCGAGGACTGGCGGTGGCTTTTTTTCTTTTGGGGAGGGGGGGGAGGGGAGATTCTGACAGCTTCCGCCTTCGACCCCAGATTCCCGGACCGACCGACTGGACAGGGCCGAGTCTGCAGCGGGCGGGTGGGGATTAGTTCGACCGCGAAAGAGACACTCGAGGTGTAACTCCGGGGCCGGAAATAATGCACAGATGTGGCTGCGTGTCTCTGTTGTCAATGTCTCGACTAAGCTGATCTGTTTCCGCCGGGGGGACCACAAGCGGCTGGGCAGGGCTGGGAATAATGAGGAATTGGGGACAATTAGTCGGGGAACGGGTTTTGGAATTTGAAGGTCATGGAAATCAGCCATTGAAAGGCGGGGATAAGAAAGTAACCCCCGGTTCTCTCAGCGGCCCCGAGGCCAAAACTTACCGCAGCTGAGGGGCATCCCAGCAGCCCGATGACATAGGAGGAAGGTGGCAGCCACTACCTAGCCACTACCAAACAGCGGAATCTGGCTAACGCCGAGCAGCTCCGAACAACCTTCACCAGACACAAAAATACTTCAATTATTAGAGAGCTACACGTTTGCTTTGAATTGAGAGTGTTGCGAAGTCCAGATTCAGGTTTATCAAATCGCTTGACTGCTGCTTTTCACGTCAAGATCAGATTTTCAAGTGGCGCGCTTCTTTTGATTTTAACCGGAAAACGCCAATGGAATAAAACAACCACAGCACAATTACAGCTGTCAAGCACAAAAATGATAACGGACACTGCGACAACACCCCATTGACCATCAATTTCGTGATCATCACGGGGCTACCTTAGCAGCTAGTGATTGGGTTCTTCTTCCAGTTCAAGTATTCGCTTTCTCAATTCGCTGCGGCATGAGGATACACGAGAACTCGAGGTCTTGCCACTTCCCCTCAACCCGCATTACAGCATACAACATCTGTTGCGAAGGGGATGCGCGAACAGCGTGAAGTTCCCAATTGCATGCACACGAGACCTCGTCACCAAACTAAAGCCATGTTCTGGTGCAACTCAGTTATTGAGGGGCTAGACCCCGCGGGCCTGTGCCCGTCACAAACCGCACCTTTCAGCCGAATACAAACTGCTCATAGTTCTTCCGTATCCTCGCTAGGCCCTCTTCCAGCGTCCAGCCCTTAATCTCGCAAACCCGCCGACAGATATCCTCCAGCACCCGGTCCATCTCCTCGCCCGCGCAATGCAGGTCGCTCTCCACCAGTACCCGGTCGTCGGGACAGGCCCGGACGACGTCGGGGAATTTGCTTTCCCCGCCGGCCGTCGAGAGGTTGATGACGGTCGAGAAGGAGAAGAAGACGCGCACGGGAATGGCCGGGTTCAGGTACTGGTGCACCATCTGGGGCGAGCCACTGAACGAGTGTAGGCACACCCTCGGCGGGAACGGCACCGGCTTGTAGCCACCCTTTTTCTTTTTCTTCTCCTCCTCCTCCTCCTCCTCTGATGACGAAAAGTCCTCCGCCCCCTCGGCGACCAGCTTCTGCTTCCGCCTCGACACCACCTCCTTCTCGTGCCCCTTCCACAGCGACGCCAGCGCGTCGAAGAGCACCCCGTGCGCCTGCACCCCGTGCACGCTGACCGCCACGCCCAGCTCGCCCGCCAGCCGGAGCTGCGCCTTGAGCACCGCCACCTGGTGCGCCATCCTGACGTGGTGCGGGCTCAGCGTGCGGCCCTCGCGCCCGCCCGGCGTGAGCTGCCCCTCTTCCTCCTCCTCCCGGCCGTCCTGGTTCTTCTCCTGGTCGGCCCGCCGCTGTTGCCCGGTCATCACGGCCGCGTTGGCGGGGTGGTTCCAGGGCCATGGCAGCCGGAACGCCTTGTCCAGGCCGACCTCGCCGATGAGCGCGGGCCCGCCGGCGTCGAGGATGCGCTGTCGGGTGCTGGCGAGAAAGGTGCTGAGCGGGACTGGGTCCGGGAGGGAGTCGATGAACGTGTCGTCCGGCTGCGGGGTGAGCACGGCGCTGTAGTGCTTGGCCTTGTACGCGGCCGGGCTTGTGGACGCTGGGTCGTCAGTGGTGGTGCTGCTGCCGCTGCCGCTGCCCTCGGTGTCGTCGTAGAGCTGGTACGAGAACCAAGGGTGCCAGCCAAACGCCGGCACGATCTTCTCCGGCGCATTCTGGGTGTCCGGCACGGAGGCAAAGGCCGACCGGTCCCGGATACCGCTCTTGGCCGCGACCGACGCCACGAGGTCCTGGTCCTGAGAGCGGGTGGCCATGATGGTCAATGCCCGCGCCCGCATGCCCTGAACACGGGCTATCGAGGACATAGCGTCGGTGGGATCTGTCCAATTGTCTCAGTAGTTGTGTCTCTGTTGAACGGGGCAGAAGAGCTGTTTCGGAAGCAGACAGGCCCTCTCTCCAAGAAGTGCATCGGGCTACCCGGAGACATCGGGGGATGGGGGAAAGGGCGTGGCATACGGCAGTGGGCGTCACAGACACCAATGTGCCATGGGAAGTCTTCATCATGAACCTGATGTCGTGTGGTGATAGTTGGGTCCTTTTGGGCGCTGTTTTGTTGTTGACACATTGTGCCGAGCAAGATATACGGACCGTATATAAACCCGGTGTGCTGGAGGTCTCGGTCTGTCTGTTTGTCAGTCCAGTGAATAGCCGTCACTTAAGGGTGTCGAATCCAAGTATCAAATTTGACTGGGTGCTGTTTGACTCAAAAGCTCCTCACAAACTAGAATCCGTACAAGTAGGTAGCTAATAACCCATCTACACAAACTACCCCGCGGGACCCCGCACACTCTTCTATGTATGTATGTAATTAGAAGGAGGGCACGCTATAGCTCTTGGCGCCGATCCTCTCTGTTTGTCCCGCAACCGCCCCGGACCCGGGCCCGAATAACTAATTATTAGTAGTGTAATCCGTATTCTGTCTCCAATTGCAGGGGTCTTTGCGCCAGAACACCAAACTCCTCGTCCATCTAGTGTAATTAGCTTATTTCATATTATGCGACGTGCTCTTCCAGCCATGACATGCTCGCTCGCCATGACATGTTCATTCAGTCGTGCATCCGTTAAGAGGCCAATCTACATTGGCGACAGGCATTCGACTTCCTCCGCCGTAATGGGCGGCACCGTGAGGTCCAATCTCGGAACTTCTCTCCATCGCCTGTTGAGCCACGACGGCGGGGGACCAGAAATCCCCGAGAACCTCCTGGGATAGCTACCCGTTTCCACGACGTCGACGTGACTGTCAACCCACTCGTCGAGGTAAGGAGCCGTGGCGACGGTCGTGCTCCGGCGGCGCCTTGGTCCGACGTCGCCTGGGCTTAGGTAGCGGCTCACGGGCGGGAAGGACCGCGAAGTCGAGGACGGGGTGCTGGGTGTGCTGCCGTTGCTGATGCTAGACTCCGTAGAGGCGGGCGTTTGTGGATCTCTCAACTCCCTCGCGTACTCGGCCAAAACTTGTTCATCGTACATCTTGTATTTGTTGGGATAGATCCAGTCGTGGAGCCATTCGTATATGGTAGTGACGAGTACCTCGGCGTAGACGTAGAGGACCCAGACGGCGAGGCCAACTGACGCTAGCGCCGTCGTGAAGATGGCGAACACAACGACAGGACCAAAAGCTAAGAACATGATCGTCTCCGCGGCAATCTGCAGGCCCAAGACGATGAAAGCGATCACGTCCATCGCCGGCTCCGGGTCGGTTGGTCTGCTCGGCGCCATATTCACGGTTGACTTATGGCTGGTTTTAGTCTAGAGACTGGTTGGATTTAGCAAATGGAACACAGCATATGAGAAAGGGGGAGTCAGAGAAAAAAGGAAGAAAGGGATGGGAGGGGGCCAGGCAGTTGTACAATATACCACCGCCGGAGTGATGCATACCTCGGCGAAGACTGCGGACTGCATATTCGAGTGCAGGTTACGCCCTGCACGATAGGTCATGATGAACTCGCCCTCAACCAAACTCGCCCCAGACAAGAAACCTATTCGACACACAGAGACTCCCAAAAACGCCAATCCGATGCCCAGCTATATCTCGGGTATTCCCCCAAAACGCGGCCCAAACTCCCGAGAACAGAGGAAAGAGAAGTTGTATACGCAGTCCACCGCCCAACCCGTCGATGCCCTCTTCCAGTTTCCTATGACCCAAGACGGGTTTGTTCGGTTATAGACACTGCCAAAAGTAGTTGGCATAGAAGAACCTCGAGAACTTCCTATCGATGTTGACAACGTGCACATCTCCCTTGCGGTCGTTCCTGACCACGACGCGGTTGAACTCGCCGTCCTTGCTGTCCCGTTCGATCTCGATGCCCAAGCTGCGGTAGACCTTGAGCCTCAGGAGCACCTCGTCCTCGAGCAGGCCGCCGGCGCCGGCGGCGTCGCCGCCGTCGACGCCCTGCAGCTCGAGCTCCTGCAGGCGGGCGTTGAGCTCGGCCAGCTGGGCCTGCAGCCGCTCCGTCTCCATCTCGAGGTCGGAGGCGGCCTTGGCGATGCGGAACTTTTGCGTGTCGAGGCGGGCGATCTCGGAGGCGTGCTGCGCCGACGAGTGCAACGCCGTCAGCTCGGCGTGCTGCGAGGCCAGCGTGTTGAGGTTGCGCGCGAGCCGCCGCAGCGACGCCTCGGCCTCGCGCAGGCGCAGCTCGCGCGCCTGTTGCAGCGTCGAGAGGGACTCGGACACGCGCGACACGGCCGCCTTGTCCGGCGCAATGTTGAAGTTGGAGATGGTGTGCCGTATGAGCTGTGAAACGTAAAATGGCGGCGTTAGCTTGCTTCGGTCTGCGATGTGTGCAGGGAGGGGAGAGGGGAAGGGAGAGGGAGAGGGAGAGGGAGTGGGGAGTCGCGAACTGTGGAGGGGTCTTCTTCGAGAAGCATCTTGACGATGAATTGATTTAAATTATTTTTCTTTTCAGTGTCCTATACGGTAGAAAAACCTCGGGTCGAGTTCGGAGGTAGTTATGATGGAGACGATCCTTGGATGGCTTTCGTAACTTTAGTTTACTGATAGAAAGCTTGCACAGGGATGAAACTGAATCGTAACTTCGACCTGGAATCGAGTTCGCGGATTGTTTGGAATGCCTTGGCGCCAAGCCCATCTCCAGGACGACAGGGCTGAAGAACCCCTCTATCTTATCGCCTCGGTTACCTAGTGGATGGTGGACTGATGGTCGGCCTACTGATGGGCTGGGCCGTCGGCGTCATCGGTGGGTCACACGAGTCGGAGAGGGCCCGAGCTCCTGCCTCCAAAAGACCATCGCCTTCCGCTCTGTTGTCTGTGGAGAGAGTTGTTTCCATAAGCCACAGGTCTCCTCGTCAAGAAGGTTCGAGAGAACAGAAATACTCCAGTAAATCAGGTCATCTCCGCCACCGGCTTCGTAATGTCGCAACTTCCATGTAAGAGCTCTAACTCGAGGATCTAAACGCTGCAGAACTTAGCAGAGCTAATCCATGATGCTGCTTCCAGACGCAATCGACGCCGAGACGTAAGTGCCGTGGTCTACACGTAAAAGCGATCTGACACCGACTTGACGAATTTCACAGGCCGCTGGCCCCGGCGGAACTGGCGGTACTGCGCCAGCAGTATGAGAGCGAAGGCGACATGGTTGGCGTCCAGACAAAGTTCAACTACGCATGGGTACGCCTTTTCTCCCCTTCCCCGGACACGGCAACGTCAGCTCACGGCGCGCGTTCAGGGGCTAGTGAAATCCAACGCCCGCCATGAGCAGCATCTCGGCGTGATGCTGCTCGCTGAGATCTTCCGGACATCACTCGAGCGACGCCGCGAATGCCTCTACTACCTCGCCCTGGGTAATTACAAGCTCGGCAACTACGCGGAAGCGAGAAAATACAACGACCTGCTGCTCGACAAGGAGCCTGGAAATCTGCAGGCGGCCAACCTGCGGTCGCTGATCGATGACAAGGTGGCCAGGGAGGGACTGATGGGCGTCGCCATCGTGAGCGGCGTGGCAGTCGTGGCTGGCATCGTGGGCGGCGTGCTGCTACGGAACCTGGGGCGGAAGAGGTGAAGCCTGTTCCCCCGCCAGATTAGTCGGTGAGATGTACACATGGAACGGTGAAGCAGCGCATCCTCACGGTTTTGAACGGGGCGGGCACTGTATTTGTACAGGTACAAGGCGGCATGATGGCTTTCTTTGGCGTGGAATTGTTCCTTGAATTGCGGGGAATGCGGCACGAGCACGATACCAACTCATGCGACAGATCAACATATAATGAGAAATTACCTACTCATGGGACTGGATCCGGGAATGTCGGGTACAAGTGATGTCGTGGCACGTCTCTCAGACCAGTTCACCCCGCTCTCTGCCTAAAAGCACCGCACTTGGATAAAGTGAAACTGTCTGGCCTGAGGCTGCCCTGAAAATGAGGCTGGCTCTTAACTCGTAATGGGCCCCTAAGGTGAGGGGCGGTAAGGACGGGAGCCTGAGTTGGGCGTTCTTGGCTACTACCTGACGTGCCTTACCTAGTACACTACTGTGTAGTGTAGCGTATGTAGCGTATGCACGGATCACACTCCAGTTTCCTCGTTCTTCTAGGCTGGATAGTTGGGCAGGGTAATGGTCAGTCGTGCACAAGGAAACGCGGGTGCGGGTACCGGGTATGATGAGGCGAACGATGAATGATGAAGCGGGTACTCAAAGACATAGCAAAAAGAAGAGATAAAGGTAAGGCGGCGGTGGTGGCTTGATTCGGTTGGCGGACAGCTTGGGTTTCCACTGGGCGAACCCCTGGATGCAACCAGGTACATATGTACAATACATACATACATACATACATACATAGTACATACATACTGTACTCTGCGGCCAAGTTCCAGAATGATCAGTTGGCCGAGTTGGCCACACTTCCCTTCAAGCTCCAAACACCCGATGACAGATCACGCGAGATCGTCATAGCATTGCACCCGCCATACAACAACTGACAATCTGTCAGTACACTACGCTTCCTAAATTCTGGTTGATGCAGACGGCACCAGTCGCGGACGCAGCGGTACGGAGTACGGGTTCATCACACAGCACTCCGTTTTTTCCAGGGTCTAGCGGCCCACTGCGAGATCCTGTCCTTGGACCGGACTTGCATCATCAGATAAGTTACAACTTTCCCCCCAGCAACCATCGTCCGCAACGCCGGAAACCAGAAAATCCAACCCCACTTTGCACCCAAACTACGAAGCAAACAACCGGGAATTCGCAAAACGGTCGCAACAGCGCATTCGATCGTCTCAAAAGCAGCAGCTGCGACCGACGAACTGCCCGCCCTCAGGGCTTCTTCCTTTCAGCGCAGCGCGAGTGGGGCAGAGCGGCCAGCTCGGTGCATCGGGCCTCATTTTCGACGGCCCTCCTTCAACTTCTCTCTCCGGAGAGCAACCATCCAGATACCTCACTGAAACTGCACCCGACGACGACCGAGCCATAACCGCGCGTTTGTCACCCTGGCGTCTCCAGGACGACTAGCTCTCGCCGTCGTTACCGGCGTCATTGGCGCCATCGCCGCTTTCCAGCAAAGCAACCAACTTCCGCGCCAACGACCCGGCATGGCGTCCTCTGCTAGGAATGCCCGCGGCGCTGCCGCCGGGAGGGAGTTGGTGTTTTGCCACGCATGCCAAAACGAGTGGTATCGCGACCCAGGCGAACCTCTGGAATGTCCACGCTGCCAGAGCTCCTTCACCGAAATCGTGAGTGGCTATCTCCTCGTCCTCTATCCTCTCTCGGCTCTTCTTGCTCAGGCTAACATATCCGGGCTAGGTTGAGCCGTCCAACGATCCTCGGGAGGATGTAGCGGGACCGACCCTTGCAGAGTTCCTTAGGGGTTCCAACACTTATCACCGCCATCCAGCCGCTTCCGACTCGGACCCCGACGAAGGCGATATAGAGGAACATCTGCATACCGGACCGGGCTTTGGTTTTGGCGGCTCCCGGGCACAAAGCAGCGGGGAGCGGCGCCGCGAGGCTGATATTAATGCTACTTTCCAGCGCTTCGCCGAGATGCTCATGAACGATCTTGGAGCTGGAAGGGTCATCCGCGGGGGTCCGTTGGGCGGCGGCGGCCTGTTCCTCACAGAGGAGAATCTTCCTAGGCCAGGGACCAGGATCCAGCAAACCACCGTCAGGAATGGCCCATTTGGCTCGCACACGAGCGTCACGATCACCAGCGGGTCCATCGGTGGCAGCCCTGAGATCCGCGGCAGCCCTGAAGGGTCGCCGCTTCACCCGGTCACGTACGTCATGCCTCGGAGAGATCATCACATCCACCTCCACCCCGGCGGGCCGCGGATTCGCGCGATTGCCGTCGTCAACAGCGGTGCAACTAACCCTGCTGAGCTGCATAGATTGTTCGATCAGCTCTTTGGCAACCCGTGGGGGACTGGGGGACCCGATGAATTTGCCCGGCGTGAGCGTGGCTCTCCAAACGCTGCTGGCTTTCCCCTGCTGGGCGGCCTCCAGGAGCTCCTGAACTCGCTCTACAACCCGGCCAACGCGGTGCACGGCGACGCGGTCTTCACCCAAGAGGCGCTCGACCGCATCATCACGCAGCTCATGGAGGCGTCGCCCCAGACCAACGCCGCCCCTCCAGCGTCCGAGTCGGCCATCCAGAGGCTGGAAAAGAAGAAGGTGGACGATGAGATGCTCGGCCCGGAGGGTAAGGCCGAGTGCACGATCTGCATCGACGAGATCAAGAAGGGCGACGAGGTAACGGTGCTGCCGTGTAAGCACTGGTATCATGGCGACTGCGTAGTGCTCTGGCTCAAGGAGCACAACACGTGCCCCATCTGCCGGATGCCGATCGAGAATAGGGAAGGCGGAAACAATAATAACAACAATAACAACTCGGGCAACAACACTAGACGGCCCTCGGATCAGCCGTCGCAGCACTCCGAAGACCGGCAGTCCTCTTCCACGCCCCTGGGGTCCTTGTTCGGCAACCCGCTCGCGCCTCGACCCCGTCCGGAGCGAGAGCGCGACCGGCAACGGCCTTACCGCAGCATGCAAGAGAACATGGAGCGGCTCAACGCCATCCGCAACCTGGCCGGCGCAGGGCCGCGGTCCAGCTCCCAGAGGCGGAGCTCCCACTCCCCACCCGGGGCGTTTCCCACCTCGGACGCCGAGTATGCTTCCAGGGCACGGGTCAGGAGCCCGTCTGGTTCGAGAGACAGAGCCAGGAACAGAGACGGCGAAAGAGATGGGGACACGGAGAGGCACAGTTCGCTGTGGGATGACTGGATCGGCTACGGGAGCGGCAGCTTTGGCGAGAGCAGTCGGCGTCACTCGCCGCAGTCACAGCAGAACCAGGATCAGAGCGGCGGGCAGCGCGGGGCCTTTGCTTGGTTTCGGGAACAGTTTGGGAGGAGGGGTTGATGGTGGCCCCCACGTAGTGAACGAGATTACGCGGATTTCCAGAGGCTGTCGAGATTCGTTCGCTCCTCTACCATCCTCCGCCGCTTTGAGAGAGGCTGGTCTAGTGTCGCGGGCACATGGCGCGAATCCCGGCCCGGAGGTACGATGATGACCTCGAACTGACCCGCGTGCGGGGGGTGCCGATCACGAGGTTGACGATGGCCATGACTTGGATGAATTCTTCGCTCTGGTCGGAACCAGTGGGGCTTCCTTCGTTCTTTATTGGGTGGGCAATTATGGGGCATATAACACAGCAGGCCGGTTTTTATTTCCTCTCTTCCTTCTTTCCTTGTTCTCTTCTTTTTCTTTGCGGTTTGGGACGCAGGGGATTGTTGGAGTTCTGTGAAAGATAAGTCAAGGAAGGTGGCAGATGCCTCGCGTGGTTAAGACGGTTAGACCTTGGCCGGTTCACTATTCGCTGTTCGCGGCTCTGTGGTGCTCGAGAGAAAGCAGCTCTGGAAATTGGGGTGTTGAGCCCATCCGTCTTGATCAATGACCCATTGACAGTTCGCTCGGGCGGCTGGGCTGACTTCCGCAGAATCTACACCGGACGATGAGAACTTGGGGTTCGATGAAGCCTAGATACTGACGGACAAGATGGTCTTACATACGGCGACTTGGTCTGAATGCATACAAACAAGGATTATTTTATCACCTGCGACAACGTACCTTGAAGATCTCGACGCGTCATGGAGGAGTCGATTGTCCAAGGGGCCAGATTGGCAAAACAGTATCTCTAATTCGTATTCCATAGTGTACTAACTCAGTACGGACTACACCCGTAAGTTGATCGGAATCTGAGGAGTTCGAGGATCGGGATTCGTCAGCTCTTCGACCTGAGCGCACGCTGATTGGCTGATTTCAACAATTTGCCTTGCTGTCCTGTCCGAATGAGGCAGGATTGCGCAGCTCCTGGTCATGGTCACTTATCGACTACACGAATAATGAACATGCCCCCCCCCCCCGGTGTAGAGGCCACAAGTTTGCACCTGTCCACGCCTACTAAGCTCATGTTCCGGGTGCTTCGGTGCTTAGGTGTGTGATCTGCGGTACTTCCTTCAAAGCGGACAGAGAGCCTCCGCTTTCGAGATCCCTCGTCCTGAACTCTTCATCCTCTTTTTTCTCTCTCCCGACTTCATCATTCCCCATTCTCCATTCTGAGGGTTGCGAATTCCCTGATGAGAGCTGGTTCACCTTTTGTGAACTCGGACTCAAAAAACAAGTGCGGCTAGCCGCGCTGCTGCCACCGAGACCGAGCCGCTTGCTCCCTTTCGCCCCACTAACACGCTCAACCACACTGTAGGTGTACAGTAAAGGTGGTGGTGGCGGCGGTAGTGATAGTAGCGGGGTGGGTGCCGGTCGCCGCGTTTTATACTAGTACGGTCGAGGCAATCAGGAGCTCGATTGGGCGTCTCGTCTCCTTCGTTTGCTCCCGTCGCTGCCTAAACACGCGCGAAGCTTCCCCTAACGCATCGCAGCTTCCCCTAACGCATCGCAGCTTCCCCTAACGGCGATGCGTTGCGCCCCCGCCGCCCCTCCCACGGGGCTGCTGCTCTTCTCCCTGCTGCTGACCGGGCCGGCTCCCACACGCGCCCTGCCACAGCCCCTTCCAGAAGGTATGTGGATTCGTCGATGATGGCCCGGGGGGGGAGTCCAGTGCACATTGCACATCCCCCAAGACCGCCACCCCTCCAAAGCCCGGCTGACGTTGCACATACATACAGCTACCGAGGGAGCCGCGATCTCTGGTCTTGTTTCGACAACACCTGCCGCGCAAGAACCGGGGGTAGCAGTTCCCGGGCAGAGCGTGCTAATCTCGGGCGGCGGTGGTGGTGGTGGTGAGGAGGACTTGTCGTCCCCTCGCGGCAGAGAGTCCGACAGCTTCGACCTCGAGGTCGAGCTCGAGCTCGCCGAGCTGCGGGCTCTCCGTGTCCGCCTCTCCCGGCTCGCCGACGAGGTCGACGCCAGGGCGCAGCGGCTCGGCCGGGTCGCCGGACTGGAGGCGGCGGAGGCGGCGGCGGCGGCGCCCGCTGCCGCTCCCGCCCCCGCCCTGGTAGATTGCGACGGGCCGGCCTGCGTCGCTCGAACCGTCCTCCGCAAGGCCGGGTACGCCGTCAGCGCGGTGAGGCTCGGCGACGGCGACGGCGACGACGACGACGACAACAACGACCCCGAACCGCGTGGGCGGCCGGAGACCGTGGGCCCGGACGGGGGTGGGGGTGGGAGTGGCCGGGGCGAGGGGACGGGGACGGAACCGCCTACCCTGCTCCGTTGGCCGCTGGGCCTGCTGCTCGTGGTCATCATGGGTTGCGTCGCGGCCGCGGGCTGTCTTCGAAACCGTGCCGTTACAAGGCGACGGCGACGGGCCCCGCCCTCGCTGCCTTTCCACGAGCCTGAGGTTCCCTATCAGCCACCGAGGCGGTTTCAAGGCAGCCCGCCCACCTGGTGGCGGCCGCAGCGGGTGCCGGAGAGGCAGATCACGTCGGCGGACGAGCAGCGGCCGGTGGAGAAGGGGGGAGGGCCTTGGCACTGTTGCTTGGATGATTGGGAGGAAGAAGACGACCTGGGAAAGGAGAAGGGAGGGGATGAGAAAAGGCGCTGTTTGGACGAGGGAAGTGACAGGTATATGGATGAGCCCTCGGTGACTGAAGTTGCGGAGCATAATAGCGGCGCGGTCGTGGAGGAGGTGGACTACGAGTTGGAAGAGGAGGAGGAGGAAGAGCTACTAACTCTCGGGGAAGAGATCGCCTTGTTTAGGTCTGCGTTGGAGTTGGTTGAGGGCATGGTCGCTGCTCAGGAGGAAAGATTGCGCCGGGTTTGATCTGACCTCGACCGGCAAAAATTGTATCTGGAATTCACTGCTTGGGCTGAGCCGGGCCGGACTGAGTTACGTGGGTTGAACTGGCCTACGTCGTCGCCAAGGATGCTGCGCTGGTGCTCGCGAACGGCAGGCTTCAACCTTCGGCGAGGCATAGAGGATCTCGGTATCCCCTGCCCGCTTCGAATTCGATTACCCTACCATCTGGCGCTGAGGATGGGTATGAAGAGGATGGATATGAAGCAGGTGCTGTTTGAATAGGATTGCATGGACCTTCATCAACATCCGACGGGAACGTAAAAAAGTCGACAGCGCGAGGCCCCTCCCGATCCTTTTTGCATTGTTGGGTGCCAAATGGAGGGGACGTAAGGTATGTATGTATGTATGTACGGATTACATACCTAAAGAATCCCAGTTGAAGGGTCGGGCACCCGATGATCTTCCTCTTTCACCAGCTCCCGTCATTCTTGAAAATGAGCATATGAGAATGATTCGGCGCAAGCAATGGGTGGGAGCAACAAAAGATTCATGTTACGGGCGAAGATAACGTATTGTACAACGCACTGCTGGACACTTCCAATCGCGGTGCGTCTCTTCAACTCGACCCCGAAGAGGCGACGAACATGCGTTGAAGAGTGATTGGCTGCTGAGCGCGTGAAACAATGGCAAATTGGCACCCAAAGCCTGGCCGTCGGCTTTGTTCCAGGCCCTACGGAGCGGTACCTGGGGTTGCCTCATTTAGTGGGCGGACCCTTCTGGGCCAATCCCTTGGTGGCTCCCAGGTTTCGTAGCGGGCAGCTTGCAGCGCGTCAAGAACTGCAGGACAACTCCGAGTCGCTCGGTTCTTCTCCGCCGGCGATCCATCGCGTTGGTCCCATTCCCCCAATCTCCCGTCGCCGTCGCTCGCTCGCTCAAATCCTCCCCCAAGCGCGACCCCCGGCTTTGACTCTGCCGAACTCGGCAGTTCTCGTGGCGCCTTTGCTAAAAAGAAAAGCCCCGGGCAACGCCTCTTTTGCTTCAAAATCGCATGGACCCAATTTTTGCCCGCACCAACCCTGACCGTGCCCCGCGATCGAGCAACGAGACAAGCGCTCTGGGAGACGAACAAACAACCTAAAAAGTGGAGGGCTAATATTAGCTGGGCGAACCTGCCGTCTGCCGTCCCGTCTGCCGCCCTCCAAGGATCGACTTGTCGACGCCATGGCCGACGACCCGCACAACACGAACGACATCTCGGAACATACCGAGCCCGCTGCCGCCGCAAAGGAGGACGCCGAGACGACCGCCGCGCGGCGAGAACTTAAGCAGACGACCATCTCAGAGAAGCGGGGGCGGGATGCCGTGCAGTTGTCACAGGATGACAAGAGCGCTTCGGAGGACGATGCGCCCCGAGCTAAGACGCGGCGGATCACGCCACCGGCCGACCCGCGCCCGGGCAACGACGATGCGCTGAAGGAACAGATCTCGTCTCCCAAGAAGAAGCGCGCCCGCGATGAGCTCGACGAGAACAAGGACGCGGCCCCGCTCGGGGAAACGTCCGACAAGGCTGCCGCGAACACAGCAACGGTCCAGGACCGGACCGACCGGTCTGAGCCAGAGAAGAAGCGACCACGAGACCGCCAAGCGAGCGCGTCTGCTGTGCAGGGCGGAAAGGAGGAAGTGGTAAGTAGTTCGCCTTGCTCCGACGCCCCGTCACGCTTCTTGCCCGGTAACACAATAGACACAGGAGCCCCTCTCCGCCAGCACGTCGCCGAGATCGAGCATGGAGCAGACAGAAGGAAGGGATTCGGCAACCGCCACGGCCAAGCCCGATCAACCCAAGCAAACATCTGCCGCGGCCTTCGCCAACTCGGGCTTCGCCAAACTCGCAGCCTCGTCGACCTCTCCGTTCGGGAGCCTTGGTGGTTCCGGGAAGCCCAGCCTGTTCAGCTCGTCGTCCGGGTCTTCTTCCCTCGGCGGCTCCCAGCCGGCCGCCCCCTCATCACCGCCGAAACTCGGCTTCGGCGGAGCCTCCACGTCGTCCCCGTTCGCGGGGCTCAACGGGCAGGCCGGCGGGTCGGTATTCAAGTCGAGCCCCTTCGCGAGCGCCTTCGGCGGCAGTGCCCTGTCCGGGCCGCGCCTCAACTTCGGCAAGCCCGGCGAGACCCTTAAGAGCGACAAGCCGGCCAAGCCGTTCGGCGCGCCGGACAGCGATGCCGAGGAAGGTTCCGGAGAAGAGAGCAACGAAGACGAGGACACCAAGGGTGACGCCTCGTCCGACGACGAGGGCAAGGAGGACGACAAGGACAGAGAGGATAGCAAGGGCGCTGACGATAAGAAGAAGTTCAGGCTGCAAAAGGGTGAGCACGCCTTGCCTTCCTCCCTCCGTTGCCTTGTATCTAGTGTATGTTTTTGAGCCCACCGTGCTGACTAGGTCCCGCCGCAGTCGTCGTCGACGATGGCGAAGGCTCCGAAGCGACCCTCTTCTCGGTGCGGGCCAAGATGTACGTCATGGAGAAGGGCGTCGGGTGGAAAGAGCGGGGCGCGGGCATGCTCAAGGTCAACGTGCCCAAGTCCACCGTCGAGCTGGACGCCAACGGCGCGCCCGACCCTTCGTCCTTCGACGCGTCCGTCCTGGCGGATGAGCAAGGCGGCGGCAAGCCCAAACACGTGCGCCTCATCATGCGGCAGGACCACACCTTGCGCGTCATCCTCAACACCGTCGTCCTGCCGGCCATGAAGTTCCAGGTCACCAACAGGCTCAAGGCGTCGACCGTGCTCTTTACGGCGTTCGAAGACGGCCAGGCCAGGCAGGTGCAGATGAAGGTGCGCTGAGCCAAGAATTTCTTTCTTTCTTTCTTTTCTCTTCTTTTATCCGGAATTACTTTTCCAACGCATTTCGCTGCGGGAGAAATTCTCCATGCTAACGGTCTGTATTAGATGAGCGAGGCCAATGCCACAGCATTCTCGCAGCTTGTGGAGATGTTGAAGAAACGGCTTGCTGACGTTTAGGATGAGCCCTGGTGGCCTGCTTCGGCATCGACACGCTTCCACATCTGATTACAACAGCCTATAGCTCCTCTCCTATTCGTGTTTTTTTTTTTTTCCTTTTGCAGGCTACTATCTCCCGAATCGCTCACCGTTTTTTGGGGAGGGTGTCGCGGCGGTTTTACCATGCATTCCTGGTAGAATGAGGGTTGTTTATCTGGCATCGGGTTCGTCCTCTTCTGCCGTCCGTCGGGTTTGGCAAGAGGGAGGCGGGTTCTTTACAAAAAGAAAAAGTCCTGGCAAAAGGACTTAACTTTTTTCCAACCCCGTCTAGAGGCGTGGGTTTGATGGGCGGCACCTGTCAGTTTCTGTATAGACTACAAGCAAACAACCTTGGGACGGGGTCAAGGTCCTCCTCCCCTCATACCCACATTGCCTATCTTGCCTTGATTCTTCCCGGAAGGGTTTGCGGACGGGAAAGCGCCGGTTGCAGACAGCGAAGTGTGTTGTTGGAGGGAGTGGGGAGCAACATGGCAAAGCAAGGGCTGTATGTAGTAGTGTCTGGGTGTCTGGAATGGAGAAACCAACTACCTATCTAACTTGGCCACTTAATTCTCGAGGTTCGCGGCCCTAGCCTTTGCGATGAGCAGCACGTAGGAAACCCACTGTTCTCCCAATGGGGGGGAAGGTGGCCCCTATTGCAGTCCTGCGCGGTTACCCTACTAATAGGGTACCAAGGAAAGAAAGTCAAAGCCCGGGTCCCAGCGGGGCAGCCCAGTAATTTAAGGGCACCACGTGCTCTCCCGCCACTCTCGCGAACCACTTAACACGCTTGCGCGTATGTACTGTGTGTACTGTATGTGCAAACATACCTCGCGCTTACTATCGTTAAAAGGCATCCCTCGATTCCAATTTGTCATCATGAAAGCTTGTCAGTTTGACAATTGACCTATCGAGGGCAATACCATGCCGAATGAAAGCGCCGGTCATCCGGCAGCGACCCTAGGGAAGCGCAAGCGAGGAACTCGGGTCAGCAGTGAAATCGCAACGCCATCAGCGGCGCCAGAACAAGAAGCATCGCCGGCCGCAGGAATTACCGTAAATACCCCATCCGCCTCTGACGATGTTGTTGAAGACATCAAAGAACGAGAACGCGACGAGACCCCCGCGGGTCAGCCGAAAACCTCCAACAAGAGAAAGAGAAACCCCAAGCCTGGCCCGAAACCGAAATCCCGGTCTGGACGACAACAATCGGCGCAGCCAGCGGTCCCCTCGCCCGACTGGCCGCCGTACCTGACGCACCTGGAAAGGACGCACCGCGCCCTGAACCTGGTCTCGACCTTCTTCTCGGCACGGCGGCACGTCGCCCCGGCCTTTGATACTCTGCGCCCGGCCGTCGAGGCGCACACCAAGTGCCCGCTGGCCGTTGAGGACGTCGCGGCCATCGTCGCGCTTCGCTCCGCTGCCGCCGCCGCCGCCGCCTCCTCCGCCTCCTCCGCCCAGCCAGGAGGGGAACCGCGCAACAAGCTGTTGGCTCTGCATCAAGGAAGCGCCGAAGAGCCGGGGAACGGCCTCTCTTCGTCATCATCGTCGTCGTCGTCGTCGTCGTCGTCCTCTACCTCCATCGGGATCCGGTTCGAGTACGTGGACGAAGTGGAGCTCGCCATCTCCATGGGCAACGCCGCTGCCGAGTCGGAGCGCGAGACGGAGTATCTCATTCCGGACGGGAGGCCGCCAGGGGAGAAGAAGGAGGTGCTGGTGATTGAGTTTCTGGATGGGGAGCTCAAGGCTGCTGGAAAAGGCGGCGGCGGTGGCAGGGTCAGGGACCGAGAAGACCGGATAAAGATGCCCGTGTTTGGGCAGGCGCAGATGAAGCGGTTGATCGAGCGGCGCAACGCCAAGTTTGTGCAGGCCGCGAACGAGTTCGTGGAGGCCTGTCTCGCAGAGGGACTGGACCCGGAAATGGTGTTGAAAGATGTCAGGGAGAGATACATCCCGAGGATGACGGAGGCTGCCGAGCAGGTCCAGGAAAGGCTTCCCAGCACGCCGCCCCCGAGCATACCCCGCGAGAGGAAGAGCATACCCGAGATCGTGCAGGAGCTCAAGGACAGCCCCTGGTACACCGGGCAGATCGTGCCGGACGGGCACAGGGTGTTTGAGGCGCAGGAGGCGGTCTACGGGGAGCTTAATTTCCTGCTGAGCCAGGATCTGGTCAACGCCCTGTACAACGCCAAGGGCATCACCCAGTTCTATGCCCACCAGGCAGAGGCGATCAACGCGCTGCATGACGGCCACAACGTGGTCGTGGCGACGCCGACGAGCTCGGGCAAGTCGCTGATCTACCAGCTTCCGGTGCTACATGCCCTGGAACGAGACCGAGACACGCGCGCCATGTACATCTTTCCGACCAAGGCGCTAGCCCAGGATCAGAGACGGAGCCTGCTGGAGATGATGAGTTTCATGCCCGGGCTGGAGGAGGTGTTGGTCGAGACATTTGATGGGGACACGCCCATGAGCGAGAGGAACACGATACGCGATGAGGCGCGGATCATCTTCACGAACCCCGACATGCTGCACATCACGATCTTACCGAACGAGGAGAAATGGCGGACCTTCTTAAAGAATCTCAAGTATGTCGTAGGTAGGTTCTCACGAGGCGCCCCCCCCTCCCTTCGTTGACATGGGAGGTCCCGGGCCCCTGCTGACCGACCGGGGCAGTTGACGAGCTGCACTACTACAACGGCCTGATGGGATCGCACGTCGCATTCGTCATGCGACGGCTTCGCCGGACGTGTGCCGCGCTCGGGAACAGACGCGTCAAGTTCATCTCATGCTCGGCAACAGTGGCGAACCCGGAACAGCACTTCAAGACGATCTTTGGCATCGATGACGTGCGGCTCATCGACTTCGACGGCTCTCCGTCAGGTAAGCACGTCGATCGATCGATCGTTCTCCGAGAAGGACAATGGCCATGCTGACAGTCATCATCGGTGAAAAAAAAAGGGCGCAAAGAGTTCATCTGCTGGAACACCCCGTACAAAGACCCTGGCGACCCCGCGAGCGGACGCGGAAACGCGATGCTCGAGTGCTCTCGCCTGTTTTGTCAGCTGATCCTGCGCGGCGTCAGGGTTATTGCCTTCTGCAGGGTCCGCGAGCAGTGCGAAAAACTGGTCGGCGCCGTCAAGCAGGAACTCGCGGCGCTCGGGCGCAGCGAGGTGGTGGCACGGGTCATGGGCTACCGGGGCGGGTACACGGCCCAAGACCGCCGGCAGATAGAGAGCGAGATGTTCGAGGGGAAGCTCCTCGGCATCGTGGCCACCACCGCGCTGGAGCTCGGCGTCGACATCGGCACCCTGGACTGCGTCATCACCTGGGGCTTCCCCTATACCATCGCCAACCTCCGGCAACAGAGCGGGAGGGCCGGCCGGAGAAACAAGGACTCGCTCTCCATCCTCGTGGGAGATGGCTGCGCAACGGACCAGTACTACATGCAGAACCCCGACGAGCTCTTCACCAAGCCCCATTGCGAGCTGCAGGTCGACCTAGACAACATGCTCGTCAAGGAAGGTCACGTCCAGTGCGCCGCATACGAGATGCCCATCAAGCCGGCCGAGGATGCCGTATATTTCGGCAGCGACCTCCCGCGGCTCTGCGCCGAGCGGCTCATCCAAGACGAGGCCGGCTTCTACCACTGCCACCCGCGCTTCCGGCCTCTCCCCTCCAGGTTCGTCTCCATCCGCGACACGGAGGAGGACCACTTCGCCATCGTCGACATCACCAACAACCGCAACGTGGTGCTGGAGGAGCTCGAAGCCTCGCGCGCGACCTTCACCATCTACGACGGCGCCATCTTCCTGCACCAAGGCGACACGTACCTCGTCCGCGACTTCAACCCGGACAAGCAGCTGGCGCGCGTGGAGCGCGTCAAGGTCGACTGGCTGACCTCGCAGCGCGACTATACCGATGTGGACCCGGTCGAGACGGAGGCGGTCAAGCGCATCACCAACTCGCGCTGGCGCGCCTACTACGGCACCATCCGCATCAAGCAGGTCGTCTTTGGCTACTTCAAGGTCGACGCGCGCCGCAACCGCATCCTGGACGCGGTGCAGGTCGACAACCCGCCCGTGATCCGCCACAGCAAGGGCATGTGGCTCGACGTCCCCAAGCGCGCTCTCGACATCCTGGTGGCCCGGCGGCTCAACGTGGCCGGGGCGATCCACGCGGCCCAGCACGCCGTCATGAGCCTCGTCCCGACCTTTGTCATCAGCATGCCGGGCGACGTGGGCACCGAGTGCAAGAGCGGGCTCAAGGAGTTTGCCAAGCGCGAGACGCAGCGCAAGCGGCCGGCCCGGCTCACCTTCTACGACGCCAAGGGGGGCGCGGGGGGCTCGGGCATCAACACCAAGGCGTTCGAGTTCGTCGACCTGCTGCTGCGGCAGGCGCTCGGCCGCGTGACGGCGTGCGCGTGCGCCGCCGGCTGCGTCGAGTGCTGCGCGTCCGAGATGTGCAGGGAGATGAACGAGGTCATGAGCAAGGCCGGGTGCGAGGTGGTCCTCAAGGCGCTGCTGGACGAGGAGATCGACGTCGACGCGCTGCCGATGGGGCCCGAGGAGGGCAGACCGGCGGGCATCGAGACGGTCGTCTTGGCCCCCGCCGTGCCGACGAGGCACGGACAGGGGTTGGAGCCCGACGATGGAGTGGATCCGGGCCGGAAGAGTCTGTGTGCGTCATGATGGATGGGCACGGTCGCGGGTTTGTTTGCTCGACCTTGCTTCAATCCTCCGGCCACATTGGTCGCTAATACCGTGCTATACACTACACTACTGTGTATGTACGGATTATAATGCCATCACCCTGCCCTGACGCAACGACGACCGGACTTGTCGGATCGGCCCGTTCTGTTCTGCCGAAAGCCAAGCTTTGCCCGGCCCATGCCATTGGCCGACGCAAGTACATAGTACATAACTATACGTCCGTACATACATACGGATTACACACTAGCGATCGGCCCCTGGACCCTGATCTGCCGCTTTGGCTCCAGCGCGAAACAGCCAAGAAAGACAGGGGTTGTGTGCCAAACCAACTTACTAGTACACAGTACACAGTAGTGTACATACATATAAAACCTTAAAATCGCTGCGCCGCTGAACTGACGCCGATGCCTAGCCTGTTGGGAGTCCGTCAGTGTTTCGCGGCAGCGGCTCTGCATCATCGGCCCGGGCCAACGTCCAGTCGACCCTTTGTTTGGAGCCTCGGCAGAGGCGCGTTGGGCGAGCAAGTAATCCGTACGTTTGAGTCGCTCGACGAGGGCGGCGCTGGCCCCCCTGCCCTCAGCCTATCCTCGGTGCATATTCAGCTCCTGAAACGCAAGCCAAGCGACTCGCGCCAGGTGGCTCATCACGTTGATGAGGCACTTCTCCACGGAATTTGCCTTTTGCAAGGAATCCTACGCAATGGAGAGAAAAAGGCTGTTTTTTTAAGTCGCACCCATCCCGCGCGCCTCGCTTTTGCTTCCCCGGACTGCGGAGTATACATAATATTGTTACACTGCTAGAATCTCCGGGAGGTTGCAGTCTACTTAGGTCCGACCATAGTGTATCCGACCGGGTCGGATAAGAACAGGCCTGTTCCGCTATCCGCCGGCCACGAACACGAACCATGGCCACAACATCACCACCAGCCGGGTCCAGTCCGGAAACAGCCTGGTCCTCCCCCGGGACGACCTCGTCCTTCCCATCACCCGAGAAGTTTACACAGACAAGCAGCCCGGGCGCCAGCAGCACCACCCCCACTAACAACAACGACAACAACAACGACAACAACAACGACAACAACAACGACAACAACAACGACAACAACAAGAACAACAACAATAATAATAATAATAACAATAACAATAACAACCGCAGCAATGGCATGCTCACGCCCCTTCCAGTGCACAACGGCGATGTCGACCTCACTCGCGAGCTCACCCCGGCCGAGCGCATTATCCGTACCTTTTGCGTGCGCGCGTCCGGCGAATCCGGGCGGTCGGGCATCCACCCGATGATCTTTCTCCGCAACGTCTTCCGGTCGGCCAGCTGGGCCTCGCGCATCGTCAACGTGCTGTGGCCCGTCGTGCCGGCCGCCATCGCGGTCCGCTACGCCATGCCGGACAACCACCTGGTCATCTTCATCCTCAGCTACCTGGCCATGGTGCCGTGCGCCAACCTGATCGGGTACGCCGGCCAGGAGCTGGCTCGCAAGCTTCCCCACGTGTTGGGGGTGGTGATCGAGACAATGTAAGTGTTCCTTGCGACGTAACCGAGTACTGCTGGGGGAGAGCGCCCGATGATCACGGGGGAAAACACACACACACACCTCCCCACCCCAGGGTCCCCCGGGGGGCGAGAAAGTGGGAGTGGGAGGGAGGGAGAGGGAGGGAGAGAGGGAGGGAGAGAGGCGAATATGCGCTGACCAAGAGACACCCAGGTTGGGAGGCGTGGTCGAGCTGATCATATTCATCGTCCTGATCAAGCGGCCTGCGACCAACGACGTCAATTACATCCAGGTCATCCAGGCCGCCATTCTGGGGTCGGTGCTGGCGACCATGCTGCTGTGCCTCGGGCTGTGCTTCGTCGCGGCCGGCCTGAAGCGGAACGAGACTCACTTCAGCGAGGCGGTCAGCGAGGCCGGAAGCGCGTTGCTCTGGACGGCGTGAGTTTTCCCTTTTCTGCAGCAAACAACCTCAAACCCCCCTTTCCCTCTCCTAGAATGCATTGCTGAGAAGTGCCCCCTCTCCCCCCTTCTCCTTTTTTTGGGGTTCCCCCGTGCAGAGGCTTCGGCCTGGCGATTCCCACCGTGTTTGAGCACTCCCTCCGCGGCACGATCCCGCAGGAGGAGCTCGTCGACAAAGCGATCGAGATCTCGCGCAGCACCGCCGTCCTGCTCCTGGTCGCGTACGTCATCTACGTCTTCTTCCAGGTGCGCACCCACCACGGCATCTACGACGCCGTCTTCGTCGCCGACGAGGAGCGCCACGCGCGCAAGCGCCCCTCGCCCGTGCACCACCGCCTGACCTTCACCGAGTGCTCCCTCGCGCTGGCCGTCGCCATCGCGCTCGTCACCCTCATCGCCATCGCCCTCGTCGACCAGATCCACTACCTGGTCGAGGGCCGCCACGTGTCGGACGCCTTCGTCGGCCTCATCCTCGTGCCGCTCGTCGAGAAGGCGGCCGAGCACCTGACGGCCGTCAACGAGGCCTACGCGAACCAGATGAACTTTGCCCTCTCCCACGTGCTCGGCGCCACCCTGCAGACCGCCCTCTTCAACGCCCCGCTGATCGTCATCGTCGGCTGGGCGCTCGACAAGCCCATGGGGCTCAACTTCGAGGTCTTCGACGTCGCCGTCCTGCTGCTCGCCATCATCGCCCTCGGCAACTTCCTGCGCGACCAAAAGACAAACTACCTCGAGGGCTCGCTGTGCGTGCTCGTCTACATCGCCATTGCCGTCGCCGCCCTCTACTACCCGAATCCGCACCTCATCGCCGCGGCGGAAGCGGCGGCTGGCAGTCCTGCCACCGCTGGTGAAGGCGGTGCTAGTGGTAGTGGCGGCGGCGGTGGGCATCGCTAAGAGGGGGGGGGGGGGGGGTCAATGTGATTTTTTTTGTTATTCCTCGTAGCCGATCATGGCGTATACGGTCATGGAGAAATGGGTTGGCGTCTTGGTTCGGTTATCATTACCATCATCATCATCATCATCATCATGAACATAAAGAGAATGAACATAAAGAGAATGAAGGTACGAGGGCGGTGTACGATAGACGTATGATAAACGATATGCTGGTGCACGGAAATGACTGCTCGACATTGCTTACTTAGCCTATATTAGACCCGTTCAAGAAAACAACAACAACAGCTCGGTACGTATTTAATTCTTACAACCGTAAGGGAATCTAGAAATACATCCGCACCAGTTCGCGACAAGCCCTTTTTTTATTTTTTTATTTTTTTGGCAACCCGGACCGTGTAACCGTCAGACGGCCAGTCTTATTATTTAGCTGATGAAACACAGGCACCCGAGGCCCAGATAGAAGATGAACAGGGGATACACGGCCAGGCCGACCCTGTTCTTGACCACGCCGCTCCCTCCCAGGATGCTCACGCCCGCAGCCAACGACCAGGCGACCAGGAACAGGTAGACGGGGATGCGCGCGATCCAGTGCAGCTTCAGCGCCGACAGCAGCGCCGCAATGACGAGGGGGAACAGCGTGTAGCCGATGACGCAGATGCTCTGCGCGAACGAGCTGTCGCGGGGAGAGAGAGAGAGAGGGAGATATGTCAGCCTCCTTACTGATCTCGTCTCGTCTGCCTGGGAACGGAACGGAATGGAAAGGATATCGTTGGAAGGGTAGTAGGGAGGAAAAGGAAAAAGAGTGGGGGTGGGGGGGATTGAAGAAAGAAGACGCACATGTTGCCCCCAAGCAGCTTGATCTGCACCGTGACGACGGCCATGCCGACCCAGACGATGGCAAACACGCCGCTGAAGACGACCTCGCGCTGCTCCACCCGGCTCTGCAGGCACAGCAGGGTGCTCAGGAGCAGGCAAAAGACGAGGGGTCCCCACAGGTCCCAGTCGCGCAGCTGGCCCGGCGCGGGCCCGCCGAGCTCGGCCTGGTGATGGTGGTGGTGGCGGTGGCCGCCGAGCAGGGCCTCGGCGTCGAGGACGCGGCCGGCGAACCCGGCCAGCTCCTCGCGCGCGCTCGCGAAGCCGCCGGACCGCAGGGACGCGTAGGCGCCGCGCAGCGGGTTGCCCCCGCCCGCGGCGCCGGTCCAGGCGAAGAAGAGGTGGCGCGGGTACAGCACCTCGCGCAGCTTGTGCCAGACGGCGAGCAGGTCGCGGCGCAGCGTCGCCCACACCGACTCGTCGATGGTCGAGTGGCCCGGGGCGGTGCGGTCCTCGCCGGGGATGCGCGAGGTCCAGGAGCTGGCGGCGGCGGCGGCGGCGGAGGAGGAGGAGCCGGAGGCGGAGGAGCCGATGTTACCGGATAGCGGGGGACGCGATCCCGCCGCGGAGGAGCCGGCCCGGCCGACGGAGGAGGAAGAGGTTGTGGTGTTTGGTTGGGCGAGGGGATCGTCGAAGGTGTTGATGTCGGCTGCGTGGAGAGGAAGAGAGCGAGAGGGAAGGAGGAGGAGTTAGTTTCCTATTGTTTTATTTCCTTTCCTCTCCAGAGCGGTCGACTTGGAGGATCTGAGGGGGGGACATACCGTCGTCGGGATCGATCAGGTCGTCGTCGTCGTCTTCGAGGTCGACGGACGGGACGTTATGGTAGTCGCGGCGATTTGACGAGGGCATCGTGGGCGGGGTCTGCGGCAATGGAAAAAAAAATATCTGAAGCTGAGACTTCGGTCTGTCTTATTTTTCTTTTTGAATACGCACGCCGTTTACGGAGTAGCGCGAATCAAACAGTTCGTGGCGTGGTGGAGGAATGAATTGTCGCCGTTGTCGCTCGTCAGTTCACTTGGACTTCACTTGGACCAACTCGTCGCGACGGTCCACAGTGGCCTCAACAGGCTTCACTTGGGCGAGCCTGCGGATACACTGACGTTGCAAAGAGACCCCCCGGCAGCCGGCCCAAGCTCCCCAACTGACAGGCTCGTGTGCGAGACTGCAACAGTACCTCGTGCATAACCCTAACCCTCCAATTCACCTTATTCATCGACCGTACATACTAGGTGGTATGGGTAAGTTTCTTCCCCAAGTCGGGTATTGACAACGGTCCCCACTAGTAATGCCACATTGAGCAACGAAAGAGCGGAAAACTCTACCAACACCAGGATTTTACTCCAAAAGTTACAGCAAAAGTTACAGAAAATGTATAAAAAGAGATATATTTATAGTTTAACACTATATATATTACTCTTCCTTTGATTCATGATGTTGTAAATGTGTTGAAGGCGTAGTTTCGTTGTATGCAAATATCGGTTATGGAAGCTGGGGAGTTACTCCGTGGTGCCCCCGGTCGGTACCTGGCTAGGGGGAAAAAACTTTGGCTCGCAACCACAGTAGTACAGTAGGGGGAAGTCTCTGGAGCGCCTGAAACGTGCGGGGGACGGGTCGCTTAGCGTTCCAAAAGTAGCCTAGCCTACTATGAGTACACAGTAGTTGCTCGCCCGTGAGCTGGCTACCACAGTAAATCGTAAATCGTATTCGTGAAACCTTTTTTTAAAACACTCACCGTAGTGTATGCCGACCGCCGCGATACCACAGTAGACAATACATACATACCAAAGCCGTCTAGATGTGTATATAAAATGGTTGACGCCAATGTACACGGTACTCAATTGACGGCAAAGGACCGATCGGTTCGACCAACCGAGTCAGCCGGCGACGACAACCTCCTATCCCCCGCCGTTCTCGGCCGCGATGAGACCAGCATCGTAGAGAATGTTAGCGGGTTGCCAGGGGATAACATCCCAGTCGGCCCCGTCAACATCTCAAAGTCGTTGACCATCCGCCTTTACACCTCCCACTTCCTGTCGACATGGAACGCGCGCTTGTTCGAGGCCGCCGCCGTCTACTTCCTCGCCTCCATCTTCCCGGACAACCTCCTACCCATCTCCGTCTACGCCCTAACGCGCAATGCCGCCGCAATCGCCCTCACCGTACCCGTGGGCAAGTGGATCGACCGTGCCAACCGTCTGACCATTGTTCGCAGCTCCATCGTCGGCCAGCGCGTCGCCGTCGCCGCTTCGTGCGGCCTCTTCTGGGTCATGTTGGCGCGGCCGCTGAGTACCGCGGCGCTGGATGGGCTCTTCGCGGCCGTCGTGATCCTGGCCTGCGTCGAGAAGATCTCTGCCGGCGTGAATCTGGTCTCGGTCGAGAGAGACTGGGTCGTCGTCATCACCGAGGGCAACGAGCCCGCCCGGAGGATGATGAATGCTCGCATGCGCCGCATCGATCTCTTCTGTAAGCTGCTTGGCCCCCTGACCATCGCGCTGATCGCCGCGGCGTCCGTCCCGGCTGCTGTCTATTCGACTCTCGGCACGAACGTCGCGTCAGTTCTGGTAGAGTACCTCTGTATCGAGACGGTAATTCTGCGACCCAAAGTTTGTTTGCCTCGTCGCTCGGGACAAATGCGCTGAAAAAGCCATACTAGGTATTCCGCAGGGTTCCAACCCTCCGCCGTTCCGCGAGGCCATCGACCCCCCAGCCGCCAGAGGCTGCTACTCACCAAGAGGAGCAGAGCCGCCGGCAATCGCCATACACCGCTTTCCGACAACGGCTTCGGCGCATGGCATCGCAGATCCCGATGATTTCCTCCTTACGCCTCTACTTTGGCCATCCAGCATTCATCCCGTCGTTTTCTCTCTCTCTGCTGTACCTCACCGTGCTCTCCTTCTCTGGCCAGATGCTGACCTACCTGCTTGCTTCCAACATCAACTTGTGGCAAGTTGGCATCATCCGAGGCGTTTCGACACTGTTCGAGCTCAGCGCTACCTGGATCGCACCCCGCCTGACGAAGCGTATCGGCGTCATCCGAACGGGTTTGTGGTCTATCAGCTGGCAGATGACATGGCTTACCGGCGGTGTCACATGGCTTTTCTATCATTACGGGCGTGGCTACCCATTGACCGATATTATGCCCGCTGCAGGACTCGCCGTCGCTGTAGCGTTCAGTCGTATTGGTCTCTGGGGTTTCGACCTATCGGCGCAGAATATTGTGCAAGATGTATGTTCCGTCGCTTCTCCAACCCGAGTCACTCATATTCCCGTGCTAACTAACTTCGGTCTAGGAAGTCCAGGGCGATCGTAGGGGGATATTCTCCACCATCGAGACCTCGTTCCAGAACGTGTTTGACATGCTGGCATGGGCCCTGACAATCATCTGGTCAAAGCCCGGCTCGTTCCAGTGGCCCGTTCTCATCAGCTTTGCAGCCGTCTATATAGCGGGCGGGCTCTATGCCTCCTTTTTGCGCCGGCGCAGGGGGCATTTCCTCCATGCGCCGTCGTGTCTCGCTCCTAAAGCAGATGTGTGACGAATCTCAAGACCCCACCTCGAAAACGAGGTTTGTAAAAGGTACTTGAAACGGGGTGACGTTCGGGGAAGCCAAAAGGTTCGGGTCAAAAAGTCGTAATTGACGGAATATGCCGTCAAGGCTGAGAATTTTGCCAATTGGCGAGCGGTTAGAAGAGCAAGATTCGAGAGAGAGAGAATGAACTGCGAACCAAACCATACTCGCCGCGCGAGGCGACGACGTTGCGGCTAGGAGGGGCTCTAACTAATTATGCTGTGGCCGGTGTGAACTAGTGCGAGCACGCGGTTCAGGCTTGGCTCCATATTACCCGATTAGGAAGGGCGCCATTCCCGGCAAGTGTAGCGTGAATCATACATTGTTATTCATTATGAATCATCTCTACGGAGACTTCGTGCTGACTTGTGTCTGTGGCGTTTTATCCACAGACCTCCAGGTAGTTGAAATACAAAGAGCCATCCACCAGTGCAAACAATGACCACTTGGTTTCGCAGTCTTAGACCCTTTGTCACTCTGCAGAACCGTTCAACAAGTTGCAAGAGGTCCTTGCCTGCCCCACGCTGGTGCCACATCCACCTTCCCTATCCAACTTGACTTCCTTAATACTGTCCCACCCTGGAAGAAGCAGAGTCGGTCATACGGTCACTAATATGGAATCTTCTATCCTGGATTCTGCTCCCGCGCCATCACGGGCGTTGCGTGAATGCCTACTGTGTGATTTGAAATTCAGTAGCCCGGAGGAAAAGCGGCAGCACGCAAAGAGCGATTGGCAGTAAGTCTGTCTTTGGCTATTAATTTCAATTCTTCTTCTCTTTTCCTCTCCTGTAATTTAATCCTGGGATCTCACATTGACCTCGGTCCAGTGTATACAAGATTCGATGTCGGGTCGCAGAGCCCGGAACTACCATTCCTCCCCCAGACACCACTCCCAAGCCATCAATAATATCGTCATCATCGAGGAGGCCGGACCGTCGTCGGAAATCGGCGTCACCGAGCTCCCCTCGAACCGACCATGAGAGCTCCGAGGAAGATTCAGAAAGCGACACGTCATCCGACAGGGACATTTTCGGGTTCATCCCCGAGCAATGTCTGTTCTGCAATCACACAAGCAACGACTTTGACGAGAACCTGTCACACATGCACCAGTCCCACAGCCTCGTCGTCCCTCTCCAGTCCTCCCTAGCGGTGGATCTCCAGACGGTGATCTGGTTCCTTCACATGCTCATCTTCAGCTACCGGGAATGCATCTGCTGCGGGAAGCGCCGCCGGACGGTCGAGGCCGTGCAGCAACACATGACCTCGACGGGCCACTGCCGATTCAACGTGACCGACGAGATGCGGGGATTCTACGACCCGGACTCTCTGGCACGGCAGACGACAGAGGGCCGTGCTCGGCCCGACGACGACCACGCCCTTAGACTACCCTCGGGGAAGCTCCTCGCCCATCGCTCCCACCACGTCGAACCGTCCCCCCGGTCCAGACAACGAGACAGGCCGCCCGTCGGCCCGTCCACCTTGCCGCCTGGCTCTTCTCAGCCGGCCGGTCCGAGCGACCCGGCCGACGCCGGATCCCAAGCTCTTGCCGTCACGAAGAAAGACCGGAGAGAGCAGGCGGTCGCGGCCGAGTTCGGGCGACTGCGCGCCGGCGACCGGACGAGCCTGGTGCATCTGCCGCCGTCCCAGCAGCGGTCGCTCCTCCTGACGTACAAGAAGGAGCTGGACGAGGCGAAGCGGGCAGAGAGGAGGAAGCAGCGCCGGCTGGACAACGTGGGAAACAAGACTGCGATCCATACAAAGTACTACAAGCAGGAGGTTCCAATATATCAGGGCGGTTAGATAGCCCCGCAGAACAACTCTGTGCCACCCCACCTTTTTTTCTTTCCCTCTTTCTCTTTTGAATATTTTGGGGGGTGGCGTCCAAAAAGGCAGCTTACTGCTCGACCCATGTAATGTTCGCCAACAAGGCTCCGCAACTCGAATAAAGAATCATGGGTATAGGAGTCTCTAACCGCGTTGTTGTTATGCCTTTCCAGGTCGACTGCTTTCGAAAGCTGAATGAATCGAATTCCCGCCATTAATAATGCTACTTTGCATATAATATGCAGATAAGGTGTTCAAATGTAATTACCCATCCACCCAGGCCCAAAAAATTTTCTGTTTACCATATTCATTCCCGCCTGTCCCGTATTACCCTGTCTTGCATAACGGCCCAGAAAATAACTGCATGGATTGTTAGGCCAGGTAGTTTGTGATCCCCGATGACAATTGGTTTAGGAAGAAGTACAGGCGACCTTCTGTTTGCGGATCATTAAAGAAATGACCCTCTTGCGGAGGAGAGACGGCCGTGAGCCGTTCAATCCCAGAAATACCTGCCCCCCCTAGCTCCGGCCGCCCAGGAAGAATCTCCTTGTCCTCCAGCGCCACGACTACTATGGCTGCCTGAACTGCTCGACGACGGCCCGACCATCCCATAGCTCGATGGCACCGCCTCGCCGACAGCCGTAGCATCGCAGACGTTCTCCCGGAAACTACTACACCCCCTGACCGACGCGGTGTCCGGTGCGGACGCCGGTGAATACGCCTGCTGTTGATGACGCGCGTGGTCGTACAGCGCATCGTACGAGAAGGCAGGGCGGAGGGGCGGTCGGCGGTGGTGATGGCCGTAACTCCCTCTTGCGGCGGTTTCGTACCCATGATTGCTGCCCATGTACGAGTACGATGATGACGATGTCCCGGGCCATCCCGGGTGCTGCTGTTGGCTGCTGTCATACATGTTTGCGTCCAGAGAGGCGTGGCGGGCGCGGTAGCCCGGGATGGGCGGCGGGTCAGGTCCATAGAGCCCGCCGCGGCCGAACGCAGGCGCAGCCATGGACGGTTCCTTAGCAAGGTCTGCTGGCAAGTCCGCGGGTGGGGGGTATGTGGTCGGAAGTGAATCAGCCTCCCACGCCGGCAGGCCATCGGCTGGCGGTTGGCCGTCGAAGCCCATCCTGGGTCGGAGCCCCTGGGCGTAGTTTGCCGCGAGCGTCGGGTTGATGCCGGCTACCGCCCAAGCAAAGACGGCCACGTCGCGAATCGAGCGCATTAGTTCTGAGGCTGGTGGTTAGGAAATCAGACCTCGCGAGCAGAGCGGCGCGCCAAGGAAGGGGATATACGTACGGTCGAGAGGGGGCCCGCCTGCCGCTTTGACGCATTCCCGCAACGGCATGTACTGCGGTAAGAGTGGCGGGCGGAACGTGTAAAGCAAATCTGGTGATATGTAAGGTTCGATGGGCTGGTGGCCCCACGGTGCCGCAAACAGCCCGTTCTCATAGTTGAAAGCGGCCGGGATAACCGGGGGTTGCGGGTCGGGAATAGGGGGCCGTGCTCTCCGCAAGACCACGACAAGCCCGTCTGATGTGCACGAGACAACGGCCTCCAGCTCGAACGTCTGGGGCGAGCGGCGGGGAGTGCCCTGTTGCTCCGAACTAGCAGCATTTGGAGAAGTGCCTGATCCAACCCCGCGCCCGCCGTCTGAGTCCCGTGTCCGATGATTGTCTTCGTCAAGATCCATGCAACAATCCTTTAGGCTTGGGTCCTTGACGTCCACTTCGCTCGGGGCCTGACTGCTCCCATCATCTGCTTCGTCCTCCGGTTCGTCCTCGTCCCCGTCCTCGTCCTCTCCATCCGTGGAATCGTTCGAGTCAACCCTTGGGTCCTTGTACCAGAAGCGGAGATAAGCAATTGACTCGTTTGCCTTTGCGCTCTCTAAACACCTCTCTGCCTCGTCAAGACAGTTTGGCTGGATGCACTCGTAGAAGGGTTTCTCCAGGAGCTCATCCGGTCGCACCCCCAGAATCTGAGTGACGGCGTCTGTCGCGTACATGATCGTCAAGTTTCTCGTGAAGCGGTTGAGGATGAGGGCAGCTCGCGGCTCCCGTTCCATGGGCGGCATTTTAAACTTGGGCGAAAGGTGCTCGAGCATGTGGTACCGAGGGTCTCGTGGAGAGCTGGAGAATATCCGCCTGATCTGAGGCGCGTCCCTCGCTCTCCCTGGGAGGGGACATATTAACGAGGGGAATACTGCTGCGGTAAGAACGGCTTGAGCACTCACTCTCGCTCCTTTCCCCCTTGAAGTAGATGCTCGTAGAAGCCACCAACACATTGTGAACGACGGTGAAACAGCATTCGCAGCTCACCCACTGGCCATTCTTGGCAAGGATGCGTGCGTAATGGAGGACGGCGGCCTTGTCGAGCAGGACGCCCCTGCTGTGGATGGAACGGGCAAAGGGTACCTCGTCGGGATGGAAATACTCGAAGGCGGACTTCCCCCTGACCTCATCTGGCTGGTAGCCTAGGATGTCGACGATCGAGTCGGAGGCAAAGAGAATGTTGGCATCGGGTGTGAGGTCTGGACAGGACCCTAGCGTTAGCGCCCGACGTCCTGCTGGAGTTCGGCCAGGTTCAACCTACTATGAATCGTCATGAACGTCTGGTCTCGGGGGTCCATGAGGGGCGTTGGATATGGTGGGCCGCTCTAACGAGCTGGCCTGGCGTGCAGAGAGTGTGGTTACGAGCTGCTCTCCATGCGTCGGCGGGGGGCTGGTGATGTCTGGCAGGAGAGAAAGGCTAGCTTCTCAAATGGAGGCGCCGAGCCAGGCACGAAGCGGCACGACGTGCAGTGCAAGCGCTGAGTGCTCCGGGAGACCCTTGACGGTACGACGAAACCGACCGAATGTACGTCCTGGAAGTCCGGGGCGTCCCTGGCCTAAGGGCGACACGTCCGAGGATCCACAGAGCGGTGGCAGCAAAGCGTCGGGTGTCCTGCGGTATCGCCAAGGGCGATGGTGGTCTCTGACTGTTGCGTCCGTCACCCGCCAACTGCTAGCGACGTAGGACAGAGATCCCGCCGTTACCTGGGAGAGGATATATTACCCACGTCTCGCTCGTTCCACCGCCTGCTTGGTTTGGTGGATTTGGCGGGGGGAGGAAGAGGGGCACGGATTTGCGGAGCGCTCCCTGCTTAGAGAGGACGATGGATGGTGAGACGGCAGCGTGCAGCCTCTAGACACTCTAAAGAGGTTACTGCCGACTGCTCGGAGGAACAGGCCGAATTGCAGCCGAAAAGCGCCCGCAAGGTCACACACAATCCGGGCGATGCCTTTGCCTTGTGCAGCCAGGACAAGCAACTAGAGGGCGGGCGTGAGCGGTGCTAAGCGGGGGGAAAGAGGACTGGAACCAGGGACCACTCGGCGCGTGCGCTCAAACGGACCGGATCCGGAGATCGCAAATGGCAGTTTGAATGAACGGTCGAAGCTAGGTGGATGTCGCGGAGACCCAGCGCTGCAGAAGAAGACGGGCTGTTGTTGATTTGATCTGCCTTAGGTTAGGGTGCTTGCTGAGACGCGCTCAATGGGAGCTCCTTCCTCGTGTATGTATTCTTCACTCTTCAAGGCCAAACGGGTGGAGGTGCCGGGGGAAGGAATACCGTTCGTTCCGGAAGGACGCACCAAGCTCTGGGAGTGGATATTGGCCGGGTGGCTGCTCAGACGGGCCAGAAGCACTCACTTCGCCTGCGTCGGGGCTGCTGCAAGACTGAGACGGCGCGGAACTGCCCACAGCACGTTTGGCGGAAACGTGGTATTGGCTGGCTGGATGGGCGAGCTGCGGGCAGGATGCAGCGACGAGCCGCAAACTGGCGCACCTCAGCAGGAGGAGGAGGAGGAGGAGTAGTCGAGGAGGAGCCCTGTCAGGTACGGGCGGGAATCCCATTACTACTCTCTAAAGTCAGCGCATGGGGTATGGAGCCCTACGCGGGTGACGCGAGCTTCCGCCGAGGCTCCACGTCCCGGTCCGGGTCTGGGGAGCGAAATGGCATTGTGGAAGCAGCCTCTCTTTTGGGTGGGAAGCTATCCCGCCGGCACAAGCGCAATTTTTGCTCCCCACAACATGGGACGGCAAGCGTAGTGTAGTGTAGCTGCCGGCGCGGAAGCCTAACCGTGTTTGGGAAGAGCAAGAAGAGGTTTCCCGGCTCGATCTTGGCAAAATTGATGGCACCCAGGCAGCCCTTCATTTTGACCAAAGACTCAACTTACTTGTACTGCGTAGCTGGTTCGAGTTGCAAAATGACAAGAAAGAATTAATAGTTCTAGTTAAGTCGATGCCACGAGATAAATGCGAGTTTGCAAACATGTGCAAACTCTGCCTAACACCAGCCTGGTTGTGATGATCCGCAAAGTTCGGGCGACCCGAGCATTTGGTAGTCCGTACCTGGCAGTTGAAGCTACCGCGACCTCCAAGTGCCGTATTCTGTACTCCGTACGCTACATCCACTGCCAGACTTGGTACTGTATTGTATGTACATACATACATACATACATACATACATACACCCCCAAGAGCTGATATAAAACCACCACGGGACTGCCCATCAGGGTGCCTGTGACAGCCTGCATCTTTAGAGATGAAGATACGGATTACATGATAGGTCCTGGCATACCGAATGCAAGTGCTTTATGACAGGTAGCCGCCGGACTAGTTTAGCTGCTTTAGGCAAGCGACATGAGCTAACAAGACCGATAGTTATTATGGACCGAGAGATGAAATTGTTGGCCTGGCTTACATACGTGCGCTACAGTTGTGAGCCCGAATTAATAACGCCGAGAGGCTGTAAAAAAGCAGGAGGGTGGGCGGAGCCGTTCGCCCTCCTCCCGGCCTGGACCGTCGAGAGTCTGATATCACTCCGGGGCCCAGAGTACCGTGGTCTTGCAGCCGCGTTATTTGGAGTCACTAGCGTTTCTTACACTCTTCTGCCATTAGTTTGTGTGTGGATATCCCTCTCTCGCGGCTCCTATTGCCTGCCCTACCAAGACCATAGAGTACATACATACATACTAGTACATACATACGTGCGTAGCATGTTCTGCTGGTTACGCGACCTTGGCAACCGGCTTGGCCTCTGTAGAACAGGGTCTCAGAACACCCACTGGTCTACTTCGTACTAGTAGTGGATGTTGCCCCTCTTCCTGAGCAGTCACATTCGAAAAAGGCGCACTGTGACGTCTACTTCGTGGCGTACGCGTTCAGGCAAGCTGGGCACGCCGGTTAATCCAACTCTCTGAAAATTTATAACACTACTTCAATGTGCGGGTGAGCTCCTGGTAAGTTACCGTGAATCGTCTTTTCTGCCGAATTCCTGGGCTCCGGTCGGCTGCAGCTATCGAAATTTCGAATCCCACTCGTCTGCATGATCGTCAGGGCCGGCATGGGCTTCAACCCCCCCGGCGAAGATCATTGCCCCACCATCGCAGCCCAGGCCCCGAGAACGGACGAACTTGGGGTGCTTCTCCCGCTTCGGCTTCCGTTCTGACTGCTCAACCATGCAAGTCTTGATTCCGTTACACAGGGGACGTTCTCCGTTGACAGTGTACCGTGTAGTTGAAGGCGATCGCGGTGTTGATCCACGGGATCAGGGCTTAACGAATTCCTGGAAGTTGCTCGAGTGTCTCAGCAACCCCCATTGCAGACCACTGAAAGCATACCCTCCCGGCGCGGGTCTTGGGGCTCGTCTTGGCGGGCTCTGGTTGAACTCCGAGGGTTTTCGGGACTGCCGGGGTGCGGCATTCTCCGTGGTGCAGTTTTCTCAGTGCAACCCATTGGGCGCTTTACGGGATTCTACCCTCATTAACCAGGTTTTCCAGATTTCTCACGATCTGCGCTTTTGCTTCTCCCACGTCTGTGTATTCCTTGATTCGCCGGGCAACATCCGCAATGACAAGAGCGGCGCAAGCGAAGCGAAGATGACTAATGAGGTTGTCGAGGGTGTGACTCGCTCTCAGCAGAACCTGAACAGAAAAAAGCAATGCCAGAACATACCGGCAGCCCAATTCTCGGTTCTTCGGTGTGTTGCTAGACCATCTTCTTGGACATCTGGCCAAGACTTGAGCCAACCGACACTCATGTGAAAGGTCCCGTTGCCCCGGCTGACACCTGATCTCGACGCGATTGCAAGTATTGCCTTGGATTTGGTTCCAACTACTCCGTAGAGGGTAGATAGTAGTGTAGGATGGGGAGGCTGCTACGGAGGACAAGGGGTTGGCCACTTAGCGCTATCGAAGATGCCTATATGATTGCAAAGTTGCTTGTAGAGCGCTTTGTACAGTACATACTGATAGGGCGATTAACAAGTTGATGTGCACTCCGGCGAAAAGCCGGCAGCTAACTCTTGACGCTCGGCGGCATGCCAAAGTCGCCTTGACGTAGACGTACGCTGGTTACTTGAGGGGGTAGGGAAGGCATAGTTTGGCCCCCCAACGTCCAAAGCGAGTTCATCCTGCATGGTTTTACTTCATACACAGGGAACGCAACTCCAGCTGTCAAGCAGTAAGGTCATACATCTCCATATGAGATGGCATTTCCCAGGTCAGCGCCCCGGGCATCGGTTTCTACACCCACAAGCAGAAACACGTCGACGTTACGATCAATCGTGTGACCACTCTCATCACACCTGAAGGTGATACACTTCGCTGAGAGTAACAATTCAATCAGGACCATCCCCTGGTGTCCGTTCCTCGCGATGAGGTAGCGCCAGGCAGTCCAAAAGGGCAGATTTGAGGGACAATTTCATCCACAGAGGCATGATACATTGATTCTCCAGCAGTCTGAGGATCCGGGAGTGCAGTTACTGGAAAAGTGACATTATTCTGAGCACTGGAAGTCTTCGAGGCTGGAGAATCAGAACTAGACGTTTGACTTTGGGGTCAAACATATATAAGTCGCGACGCGACGCGACTGCACTGCAACTTCAGTGAGTTGAAAGTTCTAGACCCACTTTATTTTTGATAGTGAGCAGGGGGCACCGAACCTCATACACTTGGTTCATAACGACGAGCTAGTGGCTACCTACTTGGAGGTTGCGTAGCTCAGACCGTTCCAGTTATCTCAGTATCGAAGTCGCGACGCCCCATCTTCGCAACAACTCATCGTTCGTACGCACTACAAGCCTGGCTTGGGATAGTCAACCACGAACTTGGTCGAGCGCACATCGCAACGCCCTTCCCGCCCCACAGCGCGCTCATTGCCTTAGGCCCATACATGAAAGAAAGACTCACCCAGTTAATTTGAAACAAGAAGGAACCACTCTGGCACTCATCAATGCATCATGCCTTCGGCCGATTTAGCTGAGTGGGAGCTTCCACGGTTGCGTGCATCTTTTCTGTTTCAGGTTCGGTCCTCGATGCCAACCATATCAGATCAGAGTGCTCACTATACCCCCATCCCAGGATGACTACAAATATCTCTCCCCAAATGATCAAGCAGCGAGCCAGGGTATGCATGCATTGGATTTTTCCTCTCCCAGAAAGGCGGCGATGCTGATATACTTTAGACCTGGCTGAGTTCTTCGACGTCAAGTTCTATCCATACAACCGTCCGGGAGCTCCGCCGGTTTTCGCGGCCACAAGCAAGAAGCATGTAAGAAGAGACCCAGTTTTGCGGCTTCTGCGGCTTCGCTAGGTTTGAGAAGTGCGACTAAACCCAGTGTCTACCCGCAGGCTGTCATTTGTCGGTTGAACCAGACGGATAGGGATGCCCAACCCTGTGAGATAATCCAGCTCATCAGGGACGATAGCGTAAGTCTTCGCGGGTGTACGGCAGGTACATTCCGATCAAGCAGCCCTGACGATTGCACGCCATTAGGACGATGCCAACTGCGCTAGCTGCTGGTCAAAAGACCCGTTAACCAACGAACCACTGCTCTGCGTCGCCGGCACCAGCTCCAACATCAAGATCTACAATGTGAAGCAGGGGAAGTTGGCCAAGGTTCGTCCACAAGTCTCCCTGTGGCTAAAATAGCGGAGACTGACCATGAACAGACGCTCGTCGGCCATGGAGGTGTAAGATGACCAAGGAAACCGTGAGATATCCAATAGATCACCAAGTTGACCAGGGCTAGGGCATCAACGACATCGTCACTTCGCCAGCTAATCCGCTCATCATAGCGTCTGCGTCAGACGACACGACTATACGGATATGGAGCCTCGCGCCGGCCCACGAGAAGCAACCCTGCGTCTGCATCCTCGGCGGCGAAAGCCACTCCTACGACCTGCTCAGTGTTGTACGTCTGCTTCCAAGCCGGAATTCATCCCTAATTGCCATTCCGCCTACGTCGGCGCTAACACCTTACCAGGCTTTCCACGACAACGGGCGCTATCTCCTATCTACCGGCCACGATCAGGTCATCAACCTAGTAAGATAGATGCTGGTACCTCATCTCTTACCACGTCCAACTGACAGCCCGCAGTGGGCGCTCCCCGAATTCCCAACCGAACACATCGACATCCCCATCGTCATACAATATCCCCACTTCTCCTCCTCCGAAATCCATAACAACCTTGTTGACTGGTAAGAAACCTCGTTGCCTTGAATCCCCACCCCTCCCCCCCTTCTTCCTTCCTTCTCCCTCCCTTTTACACAAGAACGAGAAGGAAGTCTAACCTCCGGTCCCTCACCCAGCGTCGCCTTTCACGGCGATCTCATCCTCTCGCGCGCCTGCCACGAGGACACGATCGTGCTCTGGCAGGTTGAGGGCTTCTCCTCGGCCGATCCAATCCCCGGACCCCTTGACGCGCCCACGCCGACCGACATGGCCAAGCAGACGCGTTCCTACTTCGCGCCCACACTGTCCCAGTCCCGCCCGGCCATGTTCACCCGCCTGGCCCAGTTCCACACCCCAGACTGCGGCGTGCAATTCTTCATGCGCTTTCGCATGTTCCACGCCCCCGGCAAGCACCCGATCCTGGCCTTCGCCAACGCCAAATCCAAGACGTTCTTCTGGGACTTTGCCCGGTTCGGGTCGTACAGCCGCTACATGGCCGAGCTTCGGGAGGCCAGGGAGGCCGGCCGGCCGTCGGTTGGCGAGGGCGGCGTGCAAAAGCCTGCTTGGCTGATGGTCAAGAGGGGGAAGAAGACGGCAACTGCGGCGACGGCAACTGGCGCGGCTGGCGACGGGACAACCAGTCTGAGGTCGTTTGTCATGGGCGGTAGTGGCGGTGCCGGGAGCGGTGCGGGGGACAAGGAGTCGATGGTCTCGGCCAGTCCGGACCCGGAGAGCGTGACGGGGCTGGGCCACAGCAGGGAGACGCTGCAGGCTTGGGCAGAGATGTACGACCTGTCGAATCCGGTGGGGCAGATCAAGGCACATCGCACCGTGCAAGTTGAAGGGGGTTTCGTAGGGAGGCAGGTCGGTTGGAGCCCCGAGGGAGAATGGTGCGTAGTGGTGGGCAACGGGAATCGGGCGCTGATTTACCAGCGATGGGCGAAGGAGAAGGGTGTGGCCACGACTATCGCGTGAGGTTGCATGTAGTGTACAATCGGGGCTGCAGTCGCGGGGACGCTCTCGCGAGAAGTGGTTGATTGTTACATATCGAGACTGTACGATAGCCGTCGGCGGCGACCCTGTCAGACTTGCATCGACGAGAACATGGGGAGCACCGATTGACCCTCGTCTGGAGTGTCATCCTCGTCATCCGACACCAGAGACTCGAGAAGCTGTTCGCCATCTTCCCTTAGCCTTCCGCCGGCCTCCTTGATCTGGCGCAAGAGGCGTTTCGCTTTCATGCGCTGACCAGCCCGTGCTTTTTTACCTTCCTCCTCCTCCAGCGTTGACCGCGGTGGGGGAGGCACGCACAGATCTCCAATGTAGAGCGCTACCATGGCCCTCAACCTGAGCAGCTCATGGTCCCGAGCGAACGGCAACGTCTCCATGACGGTGTCCATCCGCTGCGCGACGTCTTCCATGCGTCGGAGCGCCTCGAGCCGAAGATGGTTTTCCTTGTCGCGCAGCCGGAGCTCGCGGCGGCTGAGGCCTCGCAGGTGTTCCTCCCCTTCATGCTCCCGGCCCGTTTTGTGTCTTGCCGGGCCGTAGTCCATCATCGGCTCATCCACATCCATGTCCTCCTCCTCCTCCTCCTTCTCCTCCGCCACCACCTCCTCATCATCACCCTCTCCGTCCCACCCATCGCCCCGCTGCAGCCTCTCCAGGCCCCTCCTGTGCGCAGCGTGAGCCTCCTCCATCTCGGCGCTGAACAGGGCCACCTGGAAATCCATCACGCTGCTAGCGGTGCCGGGATGCTGCTTGCTATACGGGTACTGTTGGATGAGGTACTCGTAGTACGCCCGGAGGCGGGCGAACCTCGCGGCCCTGGCCTCCTCGTTTTCCTCTTCTTCTTCTTCCTCCTCCTCCTCCTCCTCCATTAACCCCCCCTCCGCATCGCTCCCGCCCTCTTCCCTCCCGGGCAGCTCCCGCCGCCTGGCCGTCCGTTCGCCCTCGCGCATCAGGATCTCGGCGCCCATCTCCCAGTACCGCTCCCGCCGCAGATCCACCTTGCGCCCGTACACGCGCGCCCGCACCAGCAGCCCAAACGCCCGCTTCGCCGTCGCCACGTCCCCCTCGGCCAGGCACCGCCGCACCACGGCCGTCAGCCACCCGACGCGCGCGCGGTAGGCCTGCGCGAGCCGGTCCACCTCCCCACCACCACCCCGGCTCTCCCTCCCCTTCCCCTTTCCCTTCCCCGTCCCCGTCCCTTTCCCCGTTCCGTGGCGCTTCGACTCCCTCCCGCCGTCCGTGGTGGCGCCGCCGCGAGAGCGGTCCGTCTCGGCCTCGGTGGTCTCGCCGTCGGTCGTCCGCCACCCTCCATCGTCGTCGTCGTCGTCTTCCTGTTCGCCATCGGCGTCGCTTGCCGCGGCGGCGGATCGAGATCGAGACGCCGGGCCCGCGTCGGCATCGGTATTGTCCAGGTGGCCATCACCGCCGTCATTTCTGTGGTCGTTGTCGTTGTTGTCGTCGTCGTCGCCGCTACCACCGTGCGCTCTTTGGGGCCGCGGGGCGCGGTGAGGAAAGCCCGGATAGGCTTTGGACGGGACCGGTTTGTGGATCGGGTAGCCGGCGATGGCGAATTGCCTGAGAGTGTCCGGGGGGTGAGAGAGAGGGTTGATGACTGGGTCCGAGGGGGTGCGTTTGCGCTTGCGGTGGGGTGCGACTGAAGGCTTGTTCATCATTTCTCCCTTTTGTGTAAGTTTTTTCTTTCTTTCTTTCTTTTTTTTTTTTTTTAGTTTTCTGTTTCTCTCTCCCTTTTCCCAATCTAGCGTGGTTCAATCGGTTGCGCGGTATTAAAACGCAGAAATATTGTTTTCGTGATGGTGAGTTTTGTGCCTAACCAAACGGCGATTCATTCAGTGATCAATGAAAATGTGATGACGGGTTCAGAGCTTTGACATGTGGTCGTCGCTGGCGGAACCTGGCTCCCCCCCCCCCCTTTTTCCACGCTACAACACACCGTGGAACCAGAGTATAATCTCATCGACATAATCAATGGCCGTTTATTGATAAGCGTATAGCGTCTCCATTTGGTAGCATTGGCGAGCTCTGCTTGGTTACAGTGAGAAGTGAGGTGAAGGTGAAAGATTTTCATGGCCGGATAGTAAATGGAGACTCTCATCCCCTCCATATGACAAGATCTGATACCACCACAAGTACACACTTTCCTATACTCCATACCTCTCGCGCAAAGAATCAACGGGATTAAACGACGTAAACCCGGCGTGTTTCCCCCTTTCTAAACCTCTCCAAGCCTCCCGCATATCGCCCTATAGACTATTCTGCCCTATTCCATAGGTACCTTACACCCCTGCCACCATAACCTTTCCCTCGTCCTGTAAGGGATAGATAGGGAACACCGTGCCCGAACTGAACGCTATGCCCGGGCGGGCTGGGCGTGCATCGAGTCTATTTATGTACAGTTTCTGATGTACAATACACCTCCCATTTTATGGCTTCCGCTCAAAGTAGACCCATTGGCCCTCAGCAGGCTGCTCCTCAAGAGGCTCCCAGCTAGAGAGACCTGTCAGCAACCGGCACGCCCGACAGAAGAGAAACTCGATAGGTGACGGTACTTACACCTTGTGCTCGATCATGGTGTCAACCAGCTTCAGCTCGCCCTCGGCGACCTGGATGACCTCCTCGATCAGGCCGGCGCCGATCTTGTTCTCGAGCTCCTCGATTCTGCATCAAACATTGCATCAGCACCTGCTCGTTGGAGCGGCAACCTCCGAGTACCCACTGGTCGGCCGTCAGCTGCGGCTCCGGCTCCCACTCGACGTGGTCGACATCGGAAATGTCTTTCCGCTCGAAAATGTGCCTGAGATCCTGCCTCTCCTCGAGCGTCCGGCTGCCCTCGAGCTCCGGGCCCTCGTCCTGCTCGCCGTCCCACTCCTCGTACCGCATGTCCTCCTTCTGGGGGATCTGGCGCACGACGAAGGCGCGGCCGCCGCGCTCGACCTTGATGGCGCGCGCGCCGTCGACGCTGTCGCTCCCCTTAACGTCGAACTCGTCCGGGCGCTCGCTCAGCAGCTTCTGCGCCTTCTCGGCCCACTCGTGGTACCCCGGGGGCACCACGGACTCGACGAGCCCCATGCGGTGCTTCGTCAGGGCCTCGACCGATTGGCGGTAGACCGAGTGCTCGGGCACGGCCTTGAGCTTCTCGAGGGTCGTAGAGTAGAGGTAGAGGAGGGTCGAGCGCGGCGAGGCGTGCGTGTAGAGGCCCGTCAGGCCCGTCGGGGTGCCCGGCTCCAGGTAGCGCGCCGCGGGCCGGACGGTGGCGAAGAGGCGGAGGGTCGCGCGCATCGTTGCGAAAAATGATTCGGCAGCGTTCCCGTTCGGTTTCTTCTTATTCGTTTCCTCGTTTTCTGCTGGCGGTTGATTGCTGCCGCAGAGCGGGAATTCGCTCGGGGAGTGCTCGTCTGCTGCTTCCCCAAGTCAGAGCTTCTGCCTACCAATCGCCCAATCGCCGGCTCCAATTGGGGCCGGGAGCCTGAGCGGGACGAGGCAACGTCACGTGACTGATGTGCAACGAAGGTAATCCGTACAGTACCTGCGTATTTCCAGCTCACTTTTCCCTAGTTAATTATACGGATGAAATACACCAAATCGTGCTCTGCGTTACACGGTGCCTTCCATTCTCGGCTGACAGCGCCGGAGATGCAAGCAGCTGGGCTAATAAACAAGCTAAACTGGAAGTCTCCGCCTAAAGATTGAGTACCTCCGGGGAAATCAGTTCTGCAGCGCCACTTCACCCTTCCTTCACGGCACCCCACCTCGGTTGATGTGCGGTTCAACCTTGAGGACTCTCTTTCATGGCCCCTCGAGTTCGCCAGAGTGGTCGGTCATTTGAGAATCATGAATCATGGCTGTGCCCTTTTCTTTACATTTCTCTCCCCCTTCCCCCCCTCCCTCTTAGAATCAAAAACAAGAATACCGGGACCATGCATTTTCCCGACGCCTGCCAACGCCACGTCGCCCTTCCAAAGTTCATGTCATGATGCTAAACTAAAAGAAAAGGAGATCGTCCTCATCCCAGCCCATCCCCAAGAATGCTTCCCTCGCTGCCTTCTCCATGCCTTCGGGCCCGCAAATTAATACCATCGCGTTCCTTTCGGCCGGCGGAGCGCCAACCTCCCTCTCGAAGAAGGCCCTATCCATCCGCCCCTTCAACCCCTTCCACCCGTCTCTCGGCCTGCTCAGAGCGTGCACAATCCTACACCTCCCCCGGCTCTCCCGCACCAGCCCATCCAGTTCCTCGCGCAGCAAGATGTCCCCTTCCCCGCGGTTGCCGTCGAGCACCAGACACGCCGTCTCGTCCCGCTCGCCCCTCGCCACGGCCCGGAGGACGGCAAAGATGGGGGTCACGCCGGACCCGCCGCAGACCATGACGAACCGGGCGACCGTCCGCTCCCGGCCGCCGACGACGCACCTCCCCGCGCCCAGGTACTCGAACTTGCCCACGGGGCCCTTGAACTCGACGGGGTGGCCGACGGGCAGGGAGTCGAGCGCCTGCGTCATGCGGCCGCCCTTGCGCGACCCGTCGGGCGAGTCGCGGTAGATCTTGACGAGCACGCGCAGGGTGCCCACCTCGCCGCCCTCGGACAGCGGCGTGTAGGCGCGGATGATGGCCTCGCGCGTGACCGGGTCGCGCAGGCGGACGAGGAGGTGCTGGCCCACCGGGAGGCCGACGGCCTGCGCCGGCGAGGGCAGGGTGAAGTGGAAGACCTTGGTGTCCGGTGATACGGCCGTCTTGGAGGCGAGGAGGGCGCGGCGCCAGGTTTTGGGTTGGAGGAAGACGGCGGAGGAGGAGGAGACCGCCTCGTCCGAGGGCTCCTCGGAGAGGTCGGCCGAGGCCGGCAGCGTGCCAATGTGGTAACTCGGCATCATGGCCTTGGCGTTCTCGCTGTCTGTGTTTCGTTTTTTTTTTTTTTTTTGGCCGTGTCAGGGTTGGTTGCCGAGATAAATTTGGAAGGGAAGAAGGGAGAGGGGGTGGGAGGGGGGGAAGAAAGGAAGGAGGGAGGGCAACTTACGAATCGCGAGGAACTCCTCGCTCACGTCTTGTCCCGCGGCGTTGATGATGGAGGCGGCGCCGCCGGGATGGCCTTCGAGGAACTTGGTGCCGTCATAGACCTGGCCGTTGACGACGAACCACGGCTCATCCTCGCCCGAGTGCTGGCGGAGTTCTTCGGGGGTGATGCGGCGGGTGACCTTCTCGTTTACCATGCTGATCTCTTTGGCGGCGGGAGCCTCGTCGGCCGGCGCCGCGTCCTGGCCGCCCACCTTCTCGCCCCAAAACCCATTGGTAAGGTTGCCCCCTTCTTTCTTGACCCGCTCCATCCAACCGCCGGGCATCAGCGCCGGCTGGGTGGGGTGCTCGAATCGCAACGTGTCGCTCTCCTTGTGGATGACGACCCGGTACCATGGGTTGTTCATCATGCCCAGCACGCTCCAGTACATGTCCCGCGGCTGCACCATCATGGACTCGTCCATCGCCCGGATCATGACGTCGCGGGCGTCTCGCAGCCGCGACAGCGGCACGTCCAGCGACCAGAAGCACCAGCAGAAGCACGTCTCGCGCCAGGACACGTCCAGCCTCCCGCCAAACAGCGTCTCCCCCTCGGGCGCGAGCCGGTACAGGTCTTCCGGGTACGACATGGTCGCCAGCATCCACGTCCGGCCCTGGTCGAGCGTCACCTCCAGACGGGTCACCCTCTTGCCGCCGCCGGCGTAGGCGTACCCCCGCAGCTTGTACGTCGCCGCGTCCCCGCGCGCGATCCCGAGCGGCACCCTCTCGTCGTGCGCCGGATAGCAGATGGCGCTGTTGGTGTTGAGGTCGTAGATGGCGTACCGCTCGTCCTTCCAGACGTCGGGCCGGTCGGCGCTCTCCTCGGGGCTGATCACGGTGGGCAGCACGCGGTTGTCGTAGATGTGGTACCAGCTGTCGCTGGGCTTCGCCGTGACGATGATGCGCTTGAGCCACTTGACGCTCCTGCCGCCGATCTGGCCCGGGATGATGACGCGGAGGGGCTTGCCGTGGTCCGGGGGCAGCGGCTCGCCGTTCATGCGGTGGGCGAGCATGATGCCACGCGCCGGGTCCGTGGCCCAGCCGAGGCGGACCGAGGTGCCGTAGCAGCCGTTGGGCAGGCGGTCGGCGCCCTCGAAGCAGACGTACCGCGCACCGCGCAGCGGGGCGGCGCGGGCGAGGAGGTCGGGCAGGGCGACGCCCGTCCACAGCGCCGTCGACAGGCCGGCGGCACCCCACGAGAAACCCTTGGTCTTGCGCACCACGTTCTGCTCCTTGCGCCGGTTGCCCGCGCACACCAGGGTGACCGGGTACGTCACCTGGTCGTACGTCCGGATCAGGTCGCGCAGCGTGAGCGTGATCGGGTGGGCGACCATGCCCTCGACGGTGAAGTCCCAGTCGAGCACGGATGAGTCCTCGACCCGGGGGACGGCGCCATGGTTGCGGACGTAGTGCAGGTCCTTGGTGGTCAGGAAGCCTTCGTCAAAGAGGTCGGTCAGGGGGGGCTCGACGTTGAAGGGGTGGACTCCGGTGAGCCGGATCAGGCGGGGGTCCCGCTCCACGTGGTCATCCGGCGTTTTGAGGTCCTCGGGCAGCACCTTGTTCTGCCTCGACGGCGGAGGGAGAGGGTACGGAGGGACGGATCGTCCGAGGCCATCTGTCGGCAGGCTGAGACCTTGTTTCTGATATTCGTCAAAATCCTGCAGCGGAGGGGTTGGCGGCAGGTGTGATGGGAAGGTCATCGGGGACCCTTCAAGGGAAGAAGAGGAGGAGGTCGTCGAGGGCGCCATCTCCATTGTCGTCGGTAGGCGGTCGGACCCAACACTCTCTCTACGGACAATGGGGACGAAAGAAGGGGAAAACGCCCACTAGATGGGACCAAGACTGTACAAAAAGACTGTGTGCACTCTCGCCAGGAGAGGAAGGGGTGGGGGGGCGCCAGGGGCCTCCGGGGAAGGGCTGGCACGAAGACTCTGAAATAGCTACACTAGTACTAGGGAATGGAAGAACCGGGGAAAGCATCGAGGTCGGGTATGGGCTCCCAACTCCCGCCGCGCACTTCGTCTTATTCCCGTTTATGAAAGGGAACAGGGAACATCAACCCGTAGCGGGCATGGCTTCTCCGTGGCCTGACCGGAGTTGCATGATATCGGCAACCGGCAATGGCTTGATCTACTAGTACACGAATAACAGATTCAATGGCGAAGAAACTTGGAACCATGGCGGTGTAATCCGTACGGTGGGCCTGCCTTGGCTCCAGCTCCGTGTAGAATATATACTACCCCGTGACGCCATATGGGGAGAGAGCAGGGACAACGACGATGCGCGATAGTATCGTGTAGTGTGGTGTACCCACCCACTCTGACCGGCGGTCCGCGGTCGTCCGAGGAGGAGCCCCGGAGATCAAGGCGTTCAAGGCGTGTTACTACTAACAACTAATGTTTCCTCGATCCGTTAAAGGCGGAAACCACCTAGTGGAGAGGATCGTCTCTTTTTCCGCGGACATGCCCCAATCGGTGTGCGTCAGACACAGGAATGGGCGGACTGCGGCAGCAGGTCTTATCAGCAGTTTCGCCGCGATGAGGCATGCCGCAAATCAGGCCGTCCGATAAGGCGGTCCACCCGGAAGAGTCGCCGGAGATGCTCGATCCTGCCTACCCACGGCGTTGCCACAATGGACTGGCAGCGCAGGACCGAAAGTATAAATCCGCGGTTTGGGAAGGACGCTGCATGGAAGCATTCTCTCATTCCGGACCTAGGAAATGTCCTGCTTCCTGCTGCAAACGGAGGGGAGTTGCTGCCAATTGAGAGGTCGGACTTCCGAGTTTGAGGTAGTAAAACTTACTATGTACAGTACTTCGTATCCGTATGTACTGTACAGTACTGTACAGTACGTACAACTTACCCCCACGCCTTGGAGCGTGTGTTGCTTTGCCATTTCCGGATAGTGTACGGATTACACTAGATCGATTACACTAACAGCATGGGAAGAGCTTAGTCCACGGGTGTGGTTGCTGTTGTTATCAGCGATCCTTGGCTTGTCGATGTGGGACGACGGGTTTTTTTCCCGCAGCAAAGTCCAGATTCCAGAACCCTATCTGTCAGGGACCTCCTGCGCCAACAACGGCTGAGCACACAGCGCTTGGCTCGCTCGGGCCAATCCCGGTTCGGCTCGCCACCAGCCGACATTGGACCAAGACCCGCTCCCATCGCGGCTACATACAAGTACCTCGTTCTCTTCTTATCCTTTGCCTCTCTTTCTATTCTGGATACATACTTTCATGGTAACTCGACCTCGTGATTGCAACTTGAGAAGGATCGACCCACCGCTGAGACCTGAGACCAATTGCCCGTTCGTGTGGACCGCCAGCAGCCAATGCTGAATGCGTCGGTCAAGTCGGCGTCGAGGTAATCGTCGCTGTCGACGGAAGACATTGTTCAAATTTGATCATAGAGCGTTTTCTTTTTTCTTCTTCTTCTTCTTTATTATTATCGACAACAGCTCCGACTCTACGCGATCATGGATGATGACGAAGGGCGCCAACACCATCTCGAGAACAGGAAACGGATTGGGCAACACATTAACTAGCAGTTTTTTCCTTATAGAGTTCTAGTCGAGACCTGATTCCCACCTTATTCTGCTGCTATCCTTAGAGAAATAACCTGGAATGCCCTGTTCCTTTCCTGCCTGAATTGAACATGCTCTGAAACTCCTTTTCTCAGTCGTGGAGCGCCATGTTCCTAGTTCTGCTCTTCCATTCTACCTTGAAGTGTTTCGTACTCCAAATCTACGCCAACCTAATGCGGTAGCAAATTAAGCGCTCGGCCTGCGCTGGTGGTGCTAGGTCCGGCGGGAGAGGTGACAACCTGTGGCGCGGATTACAAGTAGGTTGGTACTATTACCCTAACCCTAGTTGCCTACAGGTCCTGAAACCTCGGGGCAAGGCAAGCCCGGAGCCATCCTTGGAAGCCAGCGCGGGGCTGGCGCACTGCGGGGCAATTCGCCGAGAGAGTCGAGGACCACCGCCCGAAGCGCTAAAACGCGCCTAATGGCCCAATCTTAATGCGTGCATGGTTGAGAGGGAATCCACCAAAACTGACCACTACCAATTCGTTCACCGTACCTCCTCCAACTTTCAATCACCGCGGTGTTCCCATCACTTGCAACTGGCACCTCGACAGCGCAACCTCGCTGGCTTCCCGCACGCTCTAGGAGTCTCCTCTAACACGGTGCCTCTAGAGGCTGCTTCTGCAAATTACGTCACCGATGCCTACCATTGCTGATGGGGATTGTCGTTTCCGGTTTCTCAACCCTTAGCATCTCGAACTCCGAATGCATCGCCGCTGCAGAACCGATCCTGCCTGCATACACCAAGAGAACGGCCCGCCATGAATCGCGCAAGGAGGCGTATGCTCGACCACCATGTGTACTGCCTCTTCTGGTTGAGATGGCTAACTCGTGGTCCCAGATGAGCTGCGCGTGCTAAACACGCGAGCTTGGAACGGGGAGAAGGGTGAGTATGGACATATCTTGACTCCCATGAACCACTGCTAATAGCCTCATTCCACCCAGATATCTTCCCCGTCGCCAGCTCCCTCGACTCGACCATGAAGAAGAACACCGCGTTCATCAAGCGTCTGCGAACCGCCATCTCCCCTGCAACCCTCAACACCTTCCTCCAAGAGATCAAGACCGTCAGCCTGTCCAAGTACCTTTCTGAAATCGTATCGGCCTGCCATGAAGGCTTGTGCCGGCTCAAGTCCCCAGGCGAGATTGAAGCTGGTGTCGAGATTGTCAGCGCCCTGCACCAGCGCTTTGGGCCCGCCGAATTCACATCGTACCTGGGCTGGTTCCTCGGAAGGTCGATGGCTACGCCAGACAAGAGCGTTTTGAAGACCCTCAGCTCGGAAGCGAGAGAGAAGGAGGAAAAGGACCGGTTGACGAGGCAGCGGGTTCTCCTACGGGTTGTGACTGAGCTGTGGCTTGTTGATGTCCTGCGCACCCTCGACGACATCAAACGCCCGGACGATGCTACGAATGGGAGCAGTGGCAAGCAGGCCGAGGTGAAGGCCCGTTCGTCCGCAAAGGGGGGTGCTGCCGAGCCTTTCCCCCTCGAAGTCCTGAAGGACCTTCTTAACCATGACCGGGAGCACGCCAATCTCCCGCTGCTTGTCGTTTTCGTCAAGGTATTCAGCTGGGATATCCTCGGCGTCAAAGCCGCCGGTTCAGAGGGTCGCAAGACCGTCGAGGAAGATGGTGCGACAAAGACTGGGGAGGCAAACGAGGATCACGAGGGCGAGCCCGAAGCGACGCTCCAAGATCCTCCCTTTGCTCCGCCCGAGCTGCAAGAGCGCTTCAAAAACGTCTTGAAGCACTACTTCGAGGACGTCAAGGGCCATCTCGTTCGAGATCAAAAGGCCATCTACAACCAGTCTCGCAAGAACGCCGAGGCCTATGTCAAGTCGGGCGAGGTGTTCGAGGACCGCCAGGCGAGCTTCGAGAAGCAGGTCAAGGCCCAGGAGCGTCTCGTGGCTAACGCGCAGGTCATTGCCGATGTCATTGGTGCCGAGATGCCGGATCTGAAGGACAGCGACGACGCTTCCGGTGGCGCGAACGGCTCCATTGGCATCGTCAAGGCCGGAGAGTATCTGCGCGGCCAGGGAGACGGCGCCGGCATCTGGGAAGACGAAGAGGAGCGTCGTTTTTATGAGAACCTTGTTGACCTTAGGGGCAAGGTTCCTAACATCCTCCTCGAGGAGGTCAAGAAGAAGAAGGCCGACGCAGACGAGCAGGTTGGCAAGAAGATCGATCCTTCAGAACAGGCCGAGGCACCCAAGCCTGCCGACACCGCCGCCGACGATCAGTCGGTGGCCATCGCGAACAAGACGATCGGGGCCCAGGTCGATGCGCTGCTTTCTCGGCTGCCGGACCTCACAACCAAGGAAGCGGCCGACCAGACAGCCATCGACTTCTGCTACCTTAACTCGAAGGCTTCCAGAAACCGGCTCATCAAGGCGTTGACCGATGTGCCGAAGGGCCGTGGCGATCTCCTCCCCTGCTGGGCCAGACTTGTCGCCACGCTTGGCCAATACATGAGCGACATCCCAAAGGGGCTCGTGGAGTACCTCGATTCCGAGTTCCGAAGTCTGCAGCGGCGCAAGGAAAAGGAGTTTCTGGGTCAAGTAAGGCTCAGCAATATCCGCTACCTCGCTGAACTCACCAAGTTCGGCATTGTTCCGGAACACGTCGTCTTCCATTGCCTCAAGGTCAGTCTGGACGATTTCTCGCGTATGAATATCGAGATCATCTGCCACTTGCTCGAGAATTGTGGCCGGTACCTCCTTCGGAATCCGGAGACCTCTCCTCGCATGTCAACGTTCCTTGAGACGCTTCAGCGGAAAAAGTCGGTGCAACACATCGGGCCGGCCGAGAGGATGCTTATCGAGAATGCCGTGTACTACGTCGATCCACCGCAGCGTCCGGCGATCCAGCAGAAGGAGAGGACTCCAATGGAGCTCTTCATCCGCAAGCTCGCGTATTCAGACCTGACCAAGAGGAATTATAGCAAAGTTCTGAGGCAGATCCGCAGGCTGCACTGGGAGGAAAAGGAGGTATGTTTTCTTTCAGCCTGCACATCTGCACTGCGTGCCGCATTTACCTAACCTTGGTTGGATAGGTGGTCGCCGTGCTTCACAAGGTCTTTTCCAGGCCAGACAAGGTCAAATTCGGCAACATTCACCTCCTTGCGATCCTGTTGAGTGCTCTCAACAGATACCATCCCGAGTTCGTCATCGGCGTCATCGACTCCGTCATTGAGTCCATTGCATTTGGTCTTGAACAGAACGACTTCAAGTTCAATCAGCGCCGAATTGCCGAGGTCAAATACCTAGGAGAACTCTATAATTACCGAATGCTCGAGCACCCCGTTATCTTTGATGTCATGTACAAGATCATGACTTTCGGCCACGGTATGCCACCCGTCCTGTCGAGACGCAAAGTTCCTTTGCTAATTCGAGGCTTAAGGTGGCCCACCAATCCCTGGTCGCATTAACCCCTTTGACCAGCCTGACGACTACTTCCGCATTCGCCTGATCTCCACCATACTCGAGACCTGTGGCATGTTTTTCAACAAGGGTGCCGCCGGAAAGAAACTGGACTACTTTCTTTCCTTCTTTCAGTACTACATCTATACCAAGAACCCGCTGCCCATGGACATTGAATTTCTCGTTCAGGACATATTTTCCCTGACCAGACCTCAGTGGAAGCTGGCGTCTAACTTGGAGGAAGCAACGAAGGTGTTTCAGCTTGCCATGGCCCAGGATCAGAAGTCCTCTGGCCTGGACAAGGCTGTGGAACAGGACGATGAAACAAGCGGAATATCTAGCGACGACGAGCCTGTCGGGGACCAGGATGATGATGACGAGTCGGGCTCCGAGGATGGCGAGGTCGAGGCTGAGGCAAGTCCCTAATCCGCTCTCTTGACATCAGAGGCAGAGACTGACGGTGTCTCGACCACTCAGGACGCTGAGCCGGATCAGGCCGACAACGGCAATGAGTCTGGGGGAGAAGAGGAAGAAGAAGAAGCCATCGTCGTCACCAGAGAAGAAGAGCAGATCGATCCCGAATTCGAGGCCGAGTTTGACCGCGAATATGCGAAGATCATGGCCGAAAGTTTTGAGACGCGCAAGTTTCAGCCGAAGCAGCCTTTCGATCTCCCTCTCCCCGTCCGGCCCAAGAATCGTGATGCTCCGAGCGGAGAGGCTACCGAGAGCAGTGCCGGGACCCCGGGTGGGAAAATGGCTTTCTCGCTGCTGACAAAGAAGGGCAACCGTCAACAAGTGAGAGCTTAGCTCCCTCGCGGTGCTTTTAACGTTAGCTAACCACTCCTAGACCCGAACGGTCGAACTGCCCTCGGACTCAAACTTTGCCGTTGCTATGATCAACCAGCGGCAGGCGGCAAAGGAGGAGCAACAGCGGATCAAGAACCTGGTTTTGAACTACGATCTACGGGAGAGTGAAGAACCAGATGGTATACAGCTCCCAATTTCTCTTAAGCCAAGCACCATTGCTCACCATATCCCTGCAGGTCACGACAGAGGTCTGACACACCATCACCTCAACCGCCTCGACCCTCGGTCAAACAAGGAGCGCGGACAGCGGGTTCGGAAACTCCAACTGAGCGACGTTGACTGGTATGTTTACCCCCCAGAAAGTGACACTCTCAGTATTGCGGGCAAGTGCCCTACGCTATCCGGCGAACGTTCTATGAATCGAGCTCCAAATCACGGAGGGCAAAACGTCTTGCAAGTGCAAACCCGTCGATGCGGTGGCGGACCAGAAGCTTGACTAGCATTGACTAGCACCTCGATGAAGGGATTCTGCTCTGGGCAGACGTCGAGGACAGTTCCCCAGAACACTCTACACCCGGAGAAGCCCCTCAATCACCACGAGCTTTTTCTGACAAAAAGCCGCGTGTGCGGTGCGTAATAGGACTTGAACCGGACCGCAAAGAATCTCAAACCCTATGACTTTCGACGGTGGCAAGCACTTAAGCTATCGGGCAACTCCAACCGGCGCACTCCAGCTCCCTTCAGGGAAGATCATGTTGGCTGCCAGGAATGCGGGCTTCTCGGCCGCAGAAGAAGACAGACACTCGACCTATCTGGCGTCTGCTGAACCTGCCGAGACTCGTCAGTCACCAAGTCAGGTCACCATCATACTAGTAGCTGGGGAGGCGGTGGGCGTTGTTTGGTGAATGCCACTGACGACGCATCCAGCATCCGGACGCAATTGTCTAGCGGGCGGAGGTCAGATTTGTCTGTGGGCTGCTAGCTCCTACCAGCCCGGTCCTCCTTGACCTAGCGATTGCGTGATGACAGCCTGCGAGTGAAGGACCCGCGGTCCCCGGAACGGGTAGATTCCCTGAAGAGACGCGCTCGATAAGTCTGCTCGCAGACGGGTTTTTTTTCTACCCAAAGCGAGTGGCTATCAGGCTAGGCAAGACGACCATAGCGTGTGCGATACACAACAGATTGCAGAATTTTACACGACCTTTGGGGCTCCCGTGTTCAGTGTATGATAGCGTCCAGTCTACACGATCGGATGCCGTGTGACCATGTTCAATGTTGGTAAAGTCGGCCGGGCTGAACTTGCCGGCGGAACGGAGGTGATACACGTAGACATTCAAGGGTACAATGTATGAAAAGCAGGATAGCTCGAGGCCCCCCGAAGAAGGCAACGGGAAGCTTCGAACCTGCTCCCCATGACCGATCCGATAAACCGCTCCCCGTCTTAGCGGCCACGTGATTCCCAGTGTGGGCATGTAGTGTAAAGGTTATATCCCGCAAAGCGATGACGAATTTTCATTTCATACTACTACTAGACTAGTCTGGAAAAGTTCGTTTGGGGAAAACAGTCTGTATGTATGTACTGTACTGTATGTACATACATATACCTCTTCGTGAACGCAACGGCTGTTGGTGACCTGATGTCACATTGTCCCAGGGGAGAGACCCCACACCCGCACCCGGCCCGGCGGCAGATCTGCCGCGCCTGCTTGTGGCTGCCCTCCCGCCCACCAAGGCAAGCAAGGTTCCAGCAGCCTCCTTCCGTCTCTGCGGCTCCGAGTGGCCAGGTCTAGCGCGCTCGGCAGATGATGTTACTTTGTCTCGTGGTTGTTTTATATTGTTTCTTCATGGTTCTCATTGCAAATTTCGGTTTCGTCGGTACGCTTGTACGTACGACGTATGTACTGGCGCCAGGCCATGTCCTGTTTCGTTTCGCACAAGCTCTGCTCTGTGCTGCAATGGTTCCGGGAATACACACCCTTTTTTTTTTCCTTGTTCGCTCGGTTCCTTCCGCCGGTCCTCCTTTCCGACGTGCCAATAGGGAGGCAACGCCGCGGGAAGGTTCGATGTCTTCGAGTCTCCAATCCACTCTCAGATGCGCTCAGCTCGTCATCTCGCCTGCTGCATACGCTGCCACTTCGGGGCCAGCCGATGGAATCTTAGTTCCCGGACCAATTGTTTCCTCTTTTTTTTTGCTCCTTTTTTCTTTTTTTCTCTTCTAGGTTCGCTGTCAGCTATTGTTGCATGCTCTCATTGCGTTGCTGGTGCCATCGCCTTGTTGAAGTTAACGAGTCTAGGCGCCTTTCAAACATCTTGCTCGCTTCCTCTTCTGCAGAGCCCGAGAGAGTGCTCATGTCTTTATATAATTGTTTTTCTCTATATAAATTTTTCCTCCTATTGTCTTCTCTTTCCGATGTCTACGAGTTCGTGCGAGGTTCAGACCTTATCCCCCTTGCTTGACCCGGAAACGATTATCAGAGTTGTTCTTAGTCAACGCTCTGTGAGGTTCAACCCGTTCCCTTCGCTCGGGAAAGCAGACATTTGTCAGCGCAACGACTACATGCCCGGTATTCTCGACCGTCAACCTAAGCCCTTGCGAACCGTAACAAAATTTGCCGAACTTACCTAGCCTCGATCTCGCGCCACCAACACGCGTCTGTCGATCCGGGCCCAGCCTGGCGGCGTGGTTGGCCCGACGTGGTTCTTTTCAGCGCATACTTGGAGCGTCCAGGCCCAGAGGTCAGGGCGCAGATGCGCATCCGGGTTGCTACACAGCATTAACTGCGCAGTTAAAATGCTACCTCGGCCATTTGACGCGGCTCTTGCGAGATGGCGAAATCCGCAGCACATCATTGTTGGGTGCACCAAGAGGGAACCGGCTAAAGTGTCTCTTCATTTACAGATATTATACACTATTGACGGCTCGGCCTGCCAGGCCCACCTGAGCTCGTAGCCCGTATGCTGCGAGTATACGGTTACATGGCACGACTACTGGTTGGGGCTGGCCGGTTGATGGCGTGTTCGTCGATGTCGGCTTGAATGATCAGCGCTCTCCAGTCCACGTTCTGGTTCTGGTTCTGGTTCTGGTTCTGGATCTTGGGTCAGATCGGTGAGGTCGCGGTTTGCTGTGTCATGCGAGAGAGGCGGTTATTCTCTGCTGTCCCCTTACTGACAGCTTCCCCGTTTTCCTCACCTGCTCATCTCTCTGTTCCATGTTCGCTGGGCTGGGCAAGGCTGCGGTCGCACACTCTGGGTGCGAGCCCGCTGGTTTCCTGAAATAGAAAACACGGCCCTCGCCGGAAATATTTTCTCTGATACGAGGAGGTTCGCTCTCCTGGGAACCAGGGGACTAGAGATTGACTGGCCGCCGGCGCTGCAGGGTAGCCGTTCGCTTGTGCACCTACCCGTCAACCGCTTCGTTGCAGCTTCCCACGCGCCAACGCAGCTCAGTTTTCTCGTATGGATCACGGCGTGACTTCTCGGCTGTCGTTGTCCTTCTTTATCATCACTCCTGTCTCCCTGACGCCGTCTGCCGTTTGAGCGGCTCATACCATCGTTTTCGCCTCTTCACTTTTTTCGATCGCTCTTCTTCAGAATGGCGGCGGATGGTGTGGAAGAAACATGGCCGATCAAGGACGTGAGTCGTGACATATCTCATGCGCAGGGCCGCAGAGCGGGAGAGACTGAAGCTGTCGGCAGATCGTGTACACCTCCATCGTAGGCATAATTATGCTTGCTGCCTTCCTCGAATGGGTCCTCTGGATAGCCGCCTTCCTCTACTGTTTGTGGAAGGTATTTGTCAAAGCCGAGCACTGGACCGTTCGGGTCCTGGCAGTCCTTGTTGGAGTCGCTTTTACGCTGCTCAGGTATTCCGCGGCCGCCCCCAAAGCTTGATCAGCGTTCAACAGGCAGCTGACATGTGTGTCGAACAAAGGTTCATCTTCCTCCCCATTATGGTCGTGACGCTGCCACTTCCGAGCGTCATCGCCCGCTTCTGGCCCCCAGCCATGGTCACGTTCCTCCAGTGGTTCGCTTTCTGGAGTTTTGCCGGTCTCCTGACAATCCCCTGGTTGTTCTGCGTCTACCAGATCGTCACGCATCAGCTCGGGAGAACGAAGCGCATTAAGCAGGTCCTTGACGAGGTATCCGCTCCCAAGGTCGTTATCGTGATGCCTTGCTACAAGGAGGAGCCGGACGTCCTGATCACCGCCATCAATTCCGTTGTCGACTGCGACTATCCGCCTTCCTGTATCCACGTCTTCCTCTCCTTTGACGGAGACCAGGTGGACGAGCTGTATCTCAACACCATCGAGAAGCTCGGTGTCCCGCTGACGCTCGAGTCGTACCCCAAGAGTATTGACGTGACGTACAAGGCCGCCCGCATCACCGTCTCGAGGTTTCCCCATGGCGGGAAGCGGCATTGCCAAAAGATGACCTTCAAGCTCATCGACAAGGTCTATGAGAAGTACCTCAAGAGGAATGACAACCTCTTCATCCTCTTCATCGACTCGGACTGCATCCTCGACAGGGTCTGCCTGCAGAACTTTGTCTACGATATGGAGCTGAGCCCGGGCAACCGGCGGGATATGCTGGCCATGACGGGTGTCATCACATCAACCACGAGGAAACACAGCCTCATCACCCTCCTCCAGGATATGGAGTACGTCCACGGCCAGCTCTTTGAACGGACGGTCGAGTCCGGCTGCGGCGCCGTCACCTGCCTTCCGGGCGCCCTGACGATGCTCCGCTTCTCGGCCTTTCGGCGCATGGCCAAGTATTACTTTGCCGACAAGACTGAGCAGTGCGAGGACCTCTTCGACTTTGCAAAGAACCACCTGGGCGAGGACCGCTGGCTGACCCATCTGTTCATGATCGGCGCCAAAAAGCGGTATCAGATCCAGATGTGCACGTCCGCCTTTTGCAAGACCGAGGCCGTCCAGACGGTGCGGTCGCTGATCAAGCAGCGCCGCAGGTGGTTCCTGGGCTTCATCACCAACGAGGTTTGCATGTTGACCGATTGGCGGCTGTGGAGGCGGTATCCAATCTTGGTCCTCGTCCGGTTCATGCAAAACACCATCCGCACCACCGCCCTGCTCTTCTTCATCATGGTTCTGGCGCTGTTGACCACGTCCAAGAAGGTCAACGAGCTACCAGTCGGCTTCATCGCCATCTCGCTCGGCCTGAACTGGCTGCTGATGATATACTTTGGCGCCAAGCTCCGCCGTTTCAAGATCTGGCTCTATCCCATGATGTTCGTCCTCAATCCCTTCTTCAACTGGTATTACATGGTCTATGGCATCTTCACGGCCGGCCAGCGCACATGGGGCGGCCCGCGCGCCGACGCAGCCGCGGCCGATGCGAACACCACCGCTCAACAGGCCATCGAAAAAGCCGAGCAGACCGGCGACGACCTCAACATCGTGCCCGAGTCTTTCATACCCGCAGCCCAAAAGCGCGCAGAGGCCGAGCTCGCCGCCCAAGGCGCCCAAGGCGCCCACACCGACGGCGACCTAGACGAGGACGAGGATAAGCAGGATACCGGGAGGAACAAGCGAAGCAGGAGTACCCGGAGATCTGGCACCATCACCGGCATCGACACCGGCGCCAGCACCGGCGGCGCCCTCCTCCTCCCTCCTGACCAAGTCGACGGCCGCTTTGCGGCGCCCGAGCGCACCGCATCCGGGTGGTACCACCACCCGGACGACTCCGTCTTCACCCTCGCCACCCCTTCCTTCTTCGAGAGCAGCGCCTCGCCCATCACGGACACTAACACCAACTACAACCGCTTCATCTCCCTAAACGAGGCTGAGACCGGCAGGAACTATTTTAGCAGCAGTAGTAACTACAGAAACATTCACAACAACGAGGACTCTAGATATTCGTTCGACAGTGGTCTCTCGGGACCGCACGGGGACGACGGCAACGGCAACGGCAACGGCAACGGCAACGGCAACGGCAACGGCAGCGGCAAGGATGTGGCGGTGTACATGCCCCAAACCGTCGAGAGCATCATGGGAGAGGAGGACCGGCGCAAGTACGAGCTCGCGCAGGCGAGTCAGGTCCGGCAGCTTCTCGCCATGCGCGAGTCGCGCGTATGGAGGAGACTGTCGCAGCGGCAGCGGCGGCGGCGGCAACAGGAGCGCGGCTACGTGGTCGAGGTGGGGGACGATGACGGCGGGAACCGGCAGCGGCCGCAGCAGCAGCAACAACAACAGCAACAGCAACAGCAACAACCGCGAGGAGAGGTCAGCTTGCTGGACGGGAGTGTTGCTGCTGAGGGTGGGAGGCGGCCTCTTGTCCCTCATCCTCCTTCTCCCCACTCTCCTCCGCAGCCGCCTCAGACCGCCGGGGCGAGGTCTGGGAGGAGCCCACTGGGAAGGGCGAGCTGGACGCGACCAACCACGGCAGACGACCTAGAGGCGGCAATGGGGACATCTCCGACCCGGGAGCCGGGACCTAATGGCGGCGCCTCGTCGTCAAGAGACAGATCTGGGAAGACGGCGAGGTAGCGGTAGTCGTTCAACAGGGGTTTTGGATACTAGATTGTCTATGGGCTGCTCTTTGTTGTTCGTCTCTTCCAAATGGTTCGGATGTACTCCATTGCTCTCGGTTTCGACATTAAAAGGCGCGTCGGTGGCGTTGATTTCAAAAAGTGCCCTTTAGACTGAGGAGATGTCACCATATGGCACATGATATGTCGAGGAGGGCAATGTGGCTGTATGTATGTTTGTACACATGTTTGCATGAACAGTACCTTCGTATACGTCCATATCTTGACCTGCACTTTCACCGGGACGCATCCTGCAGTCCTGTTTTTGTTATTACTGCGCCCTGCGAGACGCTATGCAAGCCTGCACGCATGCACGTAGGGATCCAGCTTGAAGAGAAACAGAACATACACGCTCTCGGCTCCCTGCCGCGTCGTTGTTTGCCTCGTTCACACGGGATATTGTGGCGCAGATCGCACCATCTTGGATAGGGCACAAGCCTTATTAGCGACCAGATATACATACCTGGCACCTTCACGGAACTTCCGAGTAATAAAGTCATGGATTCACAGCGCAGTGCTTGTCAAAGCGAAGTCCTGGAGTCCTACGAACCTTCTTGGCCACCAGTTTATTACGTACTAGGGATCCAACGCCCGTGGGTCCGTTGGGTCTGGGCATGACAAAGAGGTTGAATATGGTGCAATTGGGCATTGCATCTGAAGAAAAAGAAAAAACCATCAAACCGCTAGCTATGGTTTCGTTTGCTTCGTTGGTCCGAATTCTCCGGGAGTCCGCGTTTCGGTTTCCGGTTGGGCATCCATTAAGGCGGCGACCGGCTAGTGACGATATGCCTGGTTTTTCCGTCTCGTGGCGAGAGTAATAGTGACTTCCCCTCTCGAGCGTAATTCAGAGTGTCCCAAGACAGAGACATACATACAGTACACCATACATAAGGCATGAGTAGAGAGCATGGCGGGGCACTCAAATGCGAAAAAGTGCGGAGGGGCGGTGGCTTGGCAAATGTCAGCAGTGTGTGCTCTTGCTGGCTGCGGCAAAGTGCCTTCGAGGTGGGGTGATAGGTGCACGCGAGGCGTGCAATACGTGATAAGGTTATCGGGCGATGGTTATCGCTCAGACCCTCGCTTGGTAGTGTAGGAGCAGGTCGATGTCAGGCAGCATCGGGGATGGACAACATCAATTCCCAATCACAAGACCACTTTACCGGGACTGAGATTTAATCACATTTCTAAAGCATTTCTGATTGGATAAGATGGATGAATATTGTACATACCGCGAGGAATCTCTTGTAATATTAGATCCTCTCGTTGTGAGGTAGCGCCTGCCCTGCCCTTCTGAGCCAATCTCGAATCTTCTTCCGGGTTCCGCCAACTCTTGGCTTAGGCGCCGACGCCCCGGTGCGGGGCTAGCGGCTGCCCCCCCATAAGGCCCCATGGAGGGGAAACCCGCCCTTGGTTCGCCAGCAGAATCGGGCTCCTTTGAAGGTCTGATTTTTTTTTTTTCCTTTTTCTGCCTGCCAACTGGACTTGCTGCTTTGTCGATACAGGATTTCCAGGTTCCCCTTCTCTGCACCCGATAGACCGACTGCCAGACGCTGCATCTGCGCAGACCCTTAACCTTCAATCGCATACCTTCCCGACACTTCACTGAGCTGGTAAGCGCTTTTCCATAAACAAAGCCGTGATTGACGATATCCGGTTCGCTCGTCCGACGGTTCATTTGTTTACACGAAGTGTTGCTTCTTTTAGTGCCCCTCACTTCCCGCCCAACATGAGTGTCGTCGGTAAGTTGCGATTTCCCTTCCCCACCTGCCCGGCCATACCCTTTGCGCGCCGCAAGAACAAGACGCTGACATGCAAATGCGCTGCAGGTGTCGATTTCGGTTCCCTCAACACTGTCATCGCCGTCGCGAGGAATCGGGGTGTCGATGTGGTACGTAAAAGTTCCTCGTCTCTGCCGCCACCGCCCGGGCCCCTTATAAAATATCGAGCTATGCGCCAGAGCCAGATGGGGATAGCGACCAAGACAAGCAGTACACAGCACTGACAGGCTCTGTTTGCAGATTACCAATGAGGTTTCCAACCGGGCAACTCCGTAAGTGTCACACACCGCCCGTCTCGTCCTGGAGCCTGGAGCCGGCGTCTAACCTCGGGCGACAGATCGCTCGTCGGCTTCGGCCCCAAGTGCCGCTACCTCGGCGAGGCCGCAAAGACCCAGGAGATCTCCAACCTCAAGAACACCGTCGGCTGCCTAAAGCGCCTCGTCGGACGCTCGCTCAACGATCCCGATATCCAGATCGAGCAAAAGTACATTTCGGCGCCCCTGGTCGATATCAATGGCCAGGTCGGCGCCGAGGTCACGTATCTCGGCAAGAAGGAGCAGTTCACGGCAACACAGCTCGTTGCCATGTTCCTCACCAAGATCAAGCAGACGACCGCCGCCGAGGTCAAGCTCCCCGTGTCGGACCTGGTCATGAGCGTGCCCGCCTGGTTCACCGATGCCCAGCGCCGCGCCCTCATTGACGCCGCCGAAATTGCCGGACTGAAGCTCCTTCGCCTTATTAACGACACAACTGCCGCCGCTCTCGGCTACGGCATCACCAAGCTCGACCTGCCCGGCCCCGACGAGAAGCCGCGCCGGGTTGCTTTCGTCGACGTTGGCTACAGCGACTACAGCTGCTCCATCGTCGAGTTCAAGAAGGGCGAGCTCGCCGTCAAGGGCCACGCTTATGATCGCCACCTCGGCGGCCGCGACTTCGATCGCGCCATTGTCGAGCACCTGCAGAAGGAGTTCCTCGGCAAGTACAAGATCGACATCTACAGCAACCCCAAGGCCCTGTCCCGCGTCTACGCCGCCGCCGAGAAGCTCAAGAAGGTGCTCTCTGCCAACCAGCAGGCGCCCATGAACATCGAGTCGCTCATGAACGATATCGATGTCCGTGCCATGATCACGCGGCAGGAGTTCGAGGCTATGGTCGAGCCTCTGCTCAACCGCATCGACACCGTCCTGGAGCAAGCTCTTGCCGAGACCAAGCTGAGCAAGGAGGACATCGACATCATCGAGGTGGTCGGCGGCGGTAGCCGCGTGCCGGCCATCAAGGAGCGCATCCAGAACTTCTTCGGCAAGAACCTCTCCTTCACGCTGAACCAGGACGAGGCCATTGCCCGTGGTTGCGCTTTCAGCTGCGCCATCCTCTCCCCCATCTTCAGGGTCCGCGACTTTGCCGTCCAGGACATCATCAACTACCCGATCGAGTTCGCCTGGGAGAAGGATGCCGATATCCCCGACGAGGACACCAGCCTCGTTGTCTTCAACAAGGGCAATGTGATGCCCTCGACCAAGATCCTTACCTTCTACCGCAAGCAGCCATTCGACTTGGAGGCTAGGTACACCAATCCCGAGAGCCTACCGGGCAAGGTTCCTCCCTTCATCGGCCGCTTCTCCGTCAAGGGAGTCAAGGCGGGCGAAGGCCCCGAGGATTTCATGATCTGCAAACTCAAGGCCCGCGTCAACATCCACGGTGTCCTGAACGTCGAGAGCGGCTACTACGTCGAAGATCAGGAGGTGGAAGAGGAGATCAAGGAGGAAGCTAGCGAAAAGAAGGACGGCGATGTGAGTATTCTTATGCATCCTGGAAACAACCCCTCATCGGTGGCCTCGGAGCAGGTGGGCGCTGGTGCGTCAGAGGATACGATCCAGAGGGACTCGAAACGTCGCAAGACCGAGACTCCTCCATCGGGCGGATCCGAGGCCGCTACGACGGATGCCGAAGAACCAAGAGCTGAGCTAACCACTGAATCCTCGCAAAAGGCCATGGACACGGACAACAAGGAGGAGAAGCCGAAGACACGCAAGGTCAAGAAGCAAGTCCGCAAGGGCGAGCTGCCGATCGTCAGCGCGACGCAGTCCCTCGAGCCGTCGGCCAAGCACGCCGCCACCGAGAAGGAAGCCGCCATGGCGATGGAAGACAAGCTGGTGGCCGACACGGAAGAGAAGAAGAACGAGCTTGAGACGTACATCTACGACCTCCGCAACAAGCTGGACGACCAGTATGCCGAGTTTGCCAGCGAGGAGGAGAAGGAGAAGATCCGTGAGAAGCTCACGGCTACTGAGGTATGCTTCTTCTGAGCGATGAGCGCTCCCGCTTACGATAAGGCACAACGCTAACTGTAGTCACAGGACTGGCTCTACGACGAGGGCGACGACACCACCAAGGCCGTCTACATCGCCAAGATGGATGAGATCCGTGCTCTGGCTGGCCCCGTCGTGCAGCGTCACTTCGAGAAGGTCGAAGCCGAGCGCCAAGCGCTCCAGGCCAAGCTTGAGGCCGAGAGGGCAAAGAAGGCGGCCGAGGAGGAGGCGGCCCGCAAGGCGGCCGAGGCCGAGAAGGCTGAACAAGAAGCCGCCAATGGTGGTGGCGCTGCCAATGGTGGTGACGCTGCCAATGGTGACGGCGCTACGAAGGACGAGGAGATGACGGATGCCGACGCTCCGCCGAAGGCCGAGGTTGACGAGGCTGGTGGTGCTCAGCAGTGAGAATCCAATGATGTGAACAATCTCCTAATGGGACGTACGACTCCCCAGCTTGCTTTGGGTTCTTCCTTTTTCTATTCTTACCGGACGCGGACGTGAGGGTGCCAAAAAGGCCCTTCACAGGGTGGTCTTTTTGATAGATGGGTCTCATAGGAATATGAAGCGAAAGCATGTATTGGGCGTCAATGATCTGTTAAAAGAGGTTCTCATGACCAAGAATTCGAGTCGGGAGGTACGACACAGAAGCTACATGAAGGCCAACCGGTACATGAGCGGAAAGAAGGGTACAAGAAGAAGACATACACTGGGGTTTAGAGGTGGAACTGCTTGTTCTTCAGAACGCACCTGGGCGTGGGATGATTTCAACGAAGGCTGAGAAATTGTCTCCTCTGCTAGTTTGATTTTCTTTCCTTTCGCAGGCGGAGAGTATAATATGGACGCTAATCAAGTCGCTTACTGCTCTCGCTTCACGCATATGAACCAACCCCCTTACAGTTTGTGTTACACACATCTTAGCGTTGTTATTGTTCCGTTTACACCTTGGACTACCTACCCCCCCCCCTTCCCCCCTCCCCTTTCTGTAGCAGACCGGCAGAGGACAATTGCAGGGATATTTCTGGTGTTTGATGCAGAGTACCACGGCCGAAGTAAATAAATGATCACGGCCGGCGCCATAGAGAATGCTCTCCCACAGACAGCCACCAATAACAGTCAAGACCACGCGGTACGAGTATAAGAAAGAACCTGTACGTACGCACAAGCGGGGTTTGGCTCTACATGTAGCGGCTGCTGAGGTATAGGTAGGCAACGGTGAAATCAAAACCTTCTGAACCCCATCGAGGGTCCTACACTCAAGTAGACAGACCATGTTGTGACTGCGACTGCACCCGAGTGCCAACAATGCCGACCCAGCACGGCAACAAAAGGGAAGGGAGGGGGAGGTTCTTCCGACCAAGCAGAACGATGATGCAGTGCGCGATGGAAATAGCTGCACCAGCAATGGGAGGGAGGAGCGAGGTCAACAAGACCAGCCGGCTAGCTCTGTGGCCCCCCACCGCAACTTGCCTCCCCCTGACATGGAAAGGCATCATCAGTCCCTGCTTTTTCGTAACCTCCGTGATCATTTTATTTTTTTTTGTCTTCCCGCTCCGAATCAATCCTCATGTTTCACCGAAAGCAACTCCTCCTCACCCGTGTGACCCTTTGCCTCCCCCGCAGCCATCTGATCCTCCTTCAACACCACCCAAGGAATATAACCCCGCGGGCTCGTAGCCAGCAGAGTAAGATTGGCGCTGGAGCCTAGACGATATCGAAGACGGGCTTCAGCCTGATGATCAGCTCCCACTCCTCCTTGGTGACCTCGTCCCGGTAGAACTGCTTGAGGGTGTCGATACTGGGGCGCGAGATCTGCGAGTAGAGCGTGTCCTTGTCCTCGAGCTGGCGGCCGTAAGCCGGCTGGTGGCCGCCCGTCTCGATCTTGATCGCCACGGCGGGCTGACCCTTCTTGCAGATCGAGATCTGCTTGTGCTCGCGCTCGATGGACGTGCTGGATTTGCGTTTGCCAATGTTAGCCAAATCTGCACTCTTCGGACCGGAGAAGGGAGGAAGGAAGAAGGAGGAGGAGTCTGAAGATAAAATATTGTTCGGTGGGTTGCGGCGGACGGGATGGTTTTTTTTATTGGGTTTTTTTTTTTTGGGGGGGGGGGGGGGGGAAGGGAAGGGAAAGCGTACACTCTGCCAAGGGGAATGATCTCCTTCTGGCCCGTCGTGGGGTTAGGCTTGACGACGGCGATGGGTGTGTTGAGTCTGAGGGAGCCCTCCACAACATCCACACCAACGACGATGGGGTTTGTCTTGTTGAAAACGGCGACGGGCTTGAGTTCGCAGGGGAAGACGGCCAACATCTTGGACTCCTCCTTCTTCTTCTCGTTCTGCTCTTTGATGTGCTTGGTGAAGGAGTCAAAGAGATGGTAGATGATGTCGGCGGTGAAGATCTTGATGCCCTGCTCGTCGGCGTACGCCTGTGCTTCCTTGTCGATCTTGACGTCGAAGCAGAGCATGACGGCGAAGTCGGGCGCCTTCTCCAGCATGATGCCGCACTGCATGACGTCGCGCTTGAAGACGGGGCCGATGCCGACGTTGGCGACGGGGATCTTGCAGTCCTTGAGGAAGTCCAGCAGGGCCTCGAGGGAGCCGAGGGTCGACGCCTGGACGCTGACGCCGCGGCCCGTCTTCTCGACGCGGCTGAACAGGCTGGCAAGATCGGACTCGACCTCGTCCTCGAGGTCCGACTCGTCGTCGTCGGGGCCGACGACGAGCAGCCGCGAACCGGCAATGGCACCCTCGAGCCCGGGGGCGCTGATCTTGACGCCCAACGCGGCCTTGACCTCCTTGTTGTGCACGTACTGCGACTTGAGGCGGAGCTCCCTGAGCGGGGCAGGGGTGAGCAGCGCCCTGATGTTCGTCTTGATGACGCCTTCTGTGCCGCAGAGGACGATGCGGTCGCCTTCGCGAAGGATGCCGTTGGACAGGATGACGTCGATGGTCATGCCGAAACCCTCGATCGCCTTGACTTCGAGGACGGTGGCCTGGACCTCGGAGAGGTACATGAGCGAGCTGACCATCCTCTCCTGGGTGAGCTGGACGATGAGCTTGAGCATGTCGGGAATGCCCTCGCCGGTGTGGGCCGAGGTGGGCACGAGCGACACGTATCTGGACATCGACTTGTTCTCGTAGTACAGCTCCGAGTTGAAGCCCTGCTCGGCAAACTGGAGCTTGGTCTGCTCGAGACGGTTCCTGAACTCGTTCTGCACCGCCTTGTTCTGGAGCGCCAGCGACTCCTGGAACCCGTTGTTTTCGATCTTCTTCCAGCCGTACAGACGATCGATCTTGTTGAGCGCGACGATGAAGGGCGTCTTGCGCTCACGCAGCAGCCTCAACGACTCGATGGTCTGGGGCTCGAGGCCGTGCATGATGTCGACAACCAGGATGGCAATGTTGCAGAGCGACGAGCCGCGAGACCGCAGGTTGGAGAAGGACTCGTGCCCGGGGGTGTCGATGACGAGGAGGCCGGGCACCTTGAACTCGAACTTGCCGTCGCGGTTGACCACGGCCGTCTTCTGCTTGATGGCTTCGACGGGGAAGTAAGTGGCACCAATCTGCTGAGTGATACCACCGGCTTCGCCCTCCTGGACGTTGGTCTGCCGGATCTTGTCGAGCAGCTTGGTCTTGCCGGTATCGACGTGTCCGAGAATGACGCAGATGGGCGAGCGGAGGTTGTCCTTTGACCGCGCCGCCAGAGCGGCTTGGTGAGCCTTCTCCCGCCGCTCGGCCGCTTCCTTCTTCCTCTGCGCCTCGGCCGCCCGGGCCTGGGTCGTCTTCTCGTCGTCCGAATCCTCGTCCGACTCGGATTCTGACTCTTCTTTTTTGGCCTTTGGCCGGGAGGGAAGTGTCTGTGCTTTGCCGTTGGCCTCGGCCTTCTGTTCCACCTTCTTCTCCGCCTTCGTCTCAACCTTGCTCTCGGCCTTCTTGTCAGCCTTCTCCTCCGCTTTCTTCTCCGTCTTCTTCTCGGCCTCGTCCTCGTCCTCGGTATCGGCATCCCAGCTGTCCTTGACGTCCTCCTTCTCCGACTCGGCGGCTGCCTCCCAGTCCTCCTCCACGCTATCTTCGGCCGCCGCCGCGGCCTTTGCAGCCGCCTCGGCCTCGGCCCTCTCCCGCTCGATGCGAGCCTTCTCCTCGGCCTCCCTGAGAGCAGCTTCGGCCTGCAACCTCGCGCGCTCGGCTGCCTCAGCCAGAGCCTTCTCCTCGTCAACCTGCGACAAAAAAAAAGGCCTGGTCAGCGACGACGGACGAGAAGCGGCAGCGGTCGCCATATCCGCTCCAAACATACCTTGTTCCGGCCTCCGCGTTTCCTCGCCTCCGCCTTCTTCTTCTCCTTCTCCCTCTCCTTCTCTTTCTCCGCCTCGCTCGCCTCGAGCGCACCAATCTTGATGCCGGCCGCAAGCATCTGCTGCAACTTGCGCTCGTTGCGGGCCTTCTCCTCCTTCTGGGCCTTGGTCAAGTACTTGCCCTCGCGCTTGAGCTGCTCGATGCGTTCCTTCTCCCTCTGCTTCTTGCGAGCCTTCTCCTCCTCCCTGCGCCTCTGTTCCTCAGCCTCTCGGCGCTCCTCCTCCTCTATCCTGGCCCTCTCCTCGGCCGCCAGGCGTTCTGCTTCCTCCTGCCTGCGCCGCAGTTCCTCCTGCTGCTTCTGGAGAGCCAGCAGGTGAGCGGGAAGTTTCTTCTTCTTGCCGCCCGTCTCGGCCGGGGCCGGGGCCGGGGCCGGGGCCGGAGCAGGTGTCTCGGACTTCTTCTCCTCGCCGGCAGGTTTCGCCGGCTCGGCCTTGGCCGGGGCGGAGGCCTTCTTCTTGGCAGCCTGTCACGGTGAGGAGTTAGCTCTGCTGCGTGCTATCGCCGTGATTCGAAATGACGAGGGCAACGGTATCCGTACCTGTTCCTTCTTCCGCTGCTTCTCCCTCTCCTTCTTCAACTTCTCCTTCTCCGCCTTCGTCAACACCCTCGGCCCTTCGTTCGCATCTCCGTCCTTCGGCGCCGCGGCGGGCTTCTGCTGCTGCTGCTGCTGCTGCTTGCCCTTGCCGGCCTTGTTCTTCTTATCCGGCAGCGCAAACTCGTCCTCGGCGTTGGCCTCCTCGGGCTGCTTGGCCGAGAGATCCGGCAGCGTGAGGGTCTCGGGCGGGGCCGCTTCGCCCGCGTTCTCTCCGTCAAGATCGTCATCGATGATGCCCTTCTTCTTGCGCTTCTCCTTGTTCTTTCGCATCAGGTTCATCAGGCCGCCGCCTCCGCCGCCCACGGACGGCTCATCGTCGGCCGCCGGGGCATCGCCCGCCGGTGCAGCCGCGGGGTTGGTCGGGGCGATGCTCTCGCCGAGCTCGGCCTCCCAATCGTCGTTCCCCTTCCTGTTACCTCCCTTCTTCTTGGGCGCCATATCGAATCGTCGCTGTTCCGCGCTGGTCTCGGGGCTAGAACAGAAATCTCTCCCTCTGGCCGAGTGCCCGCAATCTTTTTTTTCGGGACGTCCGAGTCCCGTCAAAGGAATGTGGAAATATGGAACACCAGGTTCACGACTACGAAGAGAAGGTAACGTGGAATATTCTGCTCGGCAAGAAGATTGCCGAGTCCGATGATTCGGGGTTGTCGTGAAGATGGGTTGGGAGTTTGCAGCGAAAAAGCTGCACGGTAGGGGTTCTTAGGTTGGGATCAGCGACGTATGGGCGCGCAGTAGTTTAGTGTAGGGCTTTGCGGGCCAACTGTGGGTTGCCCGCTTCTAGTGCGGGACAGCCTGGGTGGGCGATACCAGACCATATCGGAAGCTCGCCCGTATTCGTGCGTATTTACAGAGTGCCACCTAGTTAATTATTGCATATACGTCCGCACATACATACGTACGGGTAACTACGGAGGTAGGAGAGCGAGTGGAGAAGGTGGGCGATACAGCGGCGGAACGAAACACAGTTGCCGATGGTTCTTCTTCTTCTTCTTTTTTTTTTTTTTTTTTTTTTTTTTTTTTTTTTTTTTTTTGGTTGGCACATGCCAGATCTTATTTTGTGCCCCGCCGAGCCCAAGCAATACGCTGCGTTACAAGGTGACCGACGTCACAAAATTTCAGACACATCAAGCTCATGTTGTGGGCGTAACTATCGTTTTCGAGATTTCAGTGCAAGAGCACCAGTTGCCCAAGACGTTACGATCGCCTTCACAAGCACTGGGGCAAACTACCGACTTGATGTTCCGTCCTCCCTCGTCTCTTAGGTTTCCTTTTTACAGTTACAGGGCTGGCGACAGGTAATACTCCAGAATGTCGTAAGCAAGCTGGAAATACCCCGCATGATCTCCCTCGGCCGTCAGCCCCTGTGTGTGCTGTCCGCCATCCAACTCCCTCAGGAGCTCAATCAACCTGGCGACATGTGCCTCCTTGGCCACCAACCACTCCAACGCCCTCTTCTCCAAACATCGGCGTAGTATGTCCCCGTCCACATGCATCTCCAACCCATAGGCCAGCTTCGGTTCGGGCCCCAGCCCCGGCCCCAGCCCCTTGCTACTCTTCCGGCGCCCGAGCGGACACACGTCGGCGGTGTCCGGGGCCAGATTCTGAATGAAACGTAGCAGCCGCCAGGCCTCGACGCTCAGCAGGGTGAATTGGCGCATGGTGCCGTCGAGCGAGACGCCCAGGATCTCGGCGTCGTCCACCGTTGCGGGAAGCCGGCCGTACCGGGGCTTGCGCAGTCGCTGCTCCCAAACGGGCCGCGTCCGGCCGCGGCAGAACTTGCGCACAGACGACGGCAGCTCCGCCTCCAACACGACCTCGCACTCGCGTTCCGGCGTCTGCCACGGCACCCACAGCCCCGCGACGCCGCACTCTCGGTCGGCGACCAGGTGGATGCCGCCCGTCGCTTGGTCGAGTTGCGGGCCGGCGACTTCCATCGAGTCGACGCCGTTCCGCCTCCAGGGGTCGACGTGACAGAGCCGGATGCCTTCTTCGTCTGTATCGAGGTTGTCAAGCACGACCAGAGACTCGCGGCTCGTCAGGGCCACGAGCTTGCCGTTGGAAATCCGCAGGCTCGTGGCCGGTGAGCCGAGCCTGAACGACTTGAGCGGTTTGAGCCGCTTCTCCTTGGGATCCAGCACTTCCCAATAGATGGTCTGGCCGGCGCAGTAGATCAGCCCTTCGTCGAAGCCGAGAACCGAGTATATTGGCTCGCTGAGTTCTTTCCTGAACCTCGTCCAGTATCGGAATGTCGTGCGGCTGCCATCTTGTGAGACTACTTTCTCCGTAGTCACCACGATGAGACGGCCCGCCCTGGTAGTGACGAGGATGAAGTTCCAGACGTTGCCATCCCTCTTGTAGTTCCATTCCCCCAGACTCATGATCCTGTCCCCCTCCTTTCCCAAGCCTGCAATGCATGTTTGAGGGGCCTTATTCTTATCGGTCGGAATCCCAATGTCGTCCCCGGTGTCAGGGTTGATGAATGTCAAGGTTGGGCCGGATGGCTTGTTCACGGCAGCTACAAGGCACTGCGTGAACTGGCAGTAGAGGACCCTGTTTGGTGTGCCCTCGGTGGGGATGCTTCGCTGTACCGGCCCGGGCTCCTCATGCATTTCTGCGAGCAACAGCCTTGATCCGGATATCAGGAGGATCGGGGTAAGGCCGTCATCTGATGCCATATCTACGGCCGTGGCATAGTGCACTGGTGGTGGGATGTCCTCCAGTTTGCTAGCATCTACAGGCCATACACGCAGTTTCGTCGTCTTGAGTTCCGTGGTGCCACCGCAATGGTTGTAACGTTGCTTGAGTCGAATTGACACGAGGCTGTTGTCGCAACAGGCAAGTATGGTAGGTTCAGTTGCACCAGCTCGATAGCTGCAGCTGAGAGTCGCGGCAGTTGTACCAAACCTCTCACATTCCACAGATACAGAGCCGGCAACGTCTTTGACCATGATCACCTCTCCACTTCGAGTGCCAAGGAGGACGGTACCCTTGACCGAGATTATACTTTCTATGCCCTCAACGAAGGAAGGGACGTCGAAGTCGAGGCTCTCATCTTCCTTATTGGACATGTCTACGTAACGTTAGCCGCTCGTGAGAAGGTACAGAGATCCAATGCAGCCAGTGCGGTGACGTGCAATCAGCATGAGCCAACGGGAAAAAAAAAAAAAAAAAAAGGAGGCTTACACTCGGTTAAGCTGAGCATGTGGAGACCGTCGAAGGGCCGTTTCAGTGAAGACCAGGCCAGAAGAGTCTGACCACCTTGCCGTATGCCTGCCAGGACGGTGTAATCGAGACCGAGAGACAGACAGGTAACTTCGCCTTCGACATCGATTGTCTGTACGTGCGTGAGCGTGAGAGAATCCCAGTCAACACTGAACACATGAATCTGAAACTGGGCGTCCGTATGCGTCGAGATCGCAACGCACGTCTCGAAAGCGTGGCCGTCTGAGACAGTTCCAGTGGAGAGCCCCGGGAGCGACTTGATTGGGAGTGAAGCGCTGTCTCCAGATCAGTGCCTCATGCCACCAGTTAAAGCTGCCGTTCCGCGCCATCTCAGACGTACCTCCGATGTTGGTTCACTAGAACTATGTTCTGCCGGGTAATTTGGATTGTATAGTAGCCCGACACGACCAGAGCAAGAGTGGCAGACGACAGGTCATACGGTATCGTCCCCGGGCCTGGTGCTGTGGCGCTGGAGAAGTCTCTTGACAAAAGCAGCGCCGTGGTCGAGTCGGGCATGGAGAGCAGGAGGAGGTAGCCGTCCAACAAGGACGGGTCGCAGAAACGTAGGAGCCACGCTTCTTTAGTACCGGGACCATACTCTAGCTCTAGTCCAATGTTCGCTCTCAAGCCATATCGGTATTCTGTAATCGACCCCTTGCTTCCGCTCTCGCAAGTTGCAAAGATGCGGTCCGGTTTTCGATGTTTGATCTGTTGCCACGGGGTCGTGACGTTTTGCTTATTCGCTCTTTGGTCTCTTTGGTGCCATTCCCTGAGCTCGTCGGTGGTCGTAACGTCGACGACGGGCGACCAGTTTGGCAACGTCCCAAGAAGCTCGGCCGGTTCCCGGGGAGGAATCTGCGAGACGTTGTCAGAAGCGAGCACGGCAACAAGCACTGAAAGAACCCTACCTTCCAATAACCTCCTGGGCCCGAGTCGCTTCCGAGAACGAGTACATCGGTACTGCGGTCGAAGAGGCAAGCGAATGCGCCCGAGATATTGCAAGGAAACGGATCCAGGAAGTGGCTGGTGAGGGCATTATCCTGGTCGGCTTCCATAAACAAAACCACGCCGTCCTCTCGGGCGAGATAGATGCAGTCGCGGTTCTTGCTGTAGGACCGAAGACGGAAAGGCCTGGCCCATGCGGTCCACAGCGGTCGTTGGCGGCCGCGATGATTGACGGTCGGGGGGTGCGCTGCCATCTCGATGGTGTCGAAAATGGGTGGCCCATGCAAGCACTCTGTGCACAAGGCGATGTGATCGGCTGAGATGGTTAAGAAGGCCGACTGGGTCGTTAAGGGAATCAGCAACAGAGGCATCTGGTGCTCAACAGGCATTCGATGACCCTGTTTCTCTTCGGCAAGCACCCTTCTCAGGTCGTCGCCAGCTTCCCACTCATAGATTACCGTCCTCGACTTGCCACGTCTCACAAGCACAAGCAAGAGGATGATGTGATGGTCATCTCCCGGCCGCGGATATAGGAAGGTAATCTTGTGTATCACACCTCGTACGCTGCGGAGGCAGAAGGACTTGACCGGATGGAGAGGCTCGTTGCGGAGATACTTCTCATTCAGCTGCTGGTGCGACTCGACTTCATAGACGACAAAGGAGTCGGTAGGACTCGCCATCGCCACGTAACGCGAGCTCGGGTCGACGGCCAGGTGGAATCCCATGCGCCCTTGCATGTGTTTTGGCTCTCTCATGCGTGAGACGGAAAACCTTGGCTTGCCGTCAGGACCTGGCCGGACAAATAGGAAGACATTGCCTCCCGTCTCCAAGACCAGCATCAGCATCTGAGGAGGTAGTTCCGCAGTCATAGCCGTCTGTTTCCGAGGAGGGAACTCGAATGGGCCGGCGTCGTCATCCTCAATCTTGAGCGGAGACCGGGAAGGGACATCGGAGCAGCCATTGTCAAGCTCCGGGATCGCCGAGGAGCCGATGACACAGGCATTGCGAATGCGACATCCCAGGTCATATTTCCGAGTTACCTCCTTAAGACGCCCGTCTTTTCGAAGCTCGCACACTTGAATATCGTGGTCCTGGGGAGGATCAGTGCCGGAACGGCCAAAGCGCAGGTAGAAAGAGAGGTAGATCCCGAAGTGAGGACCGAGGGGCTTGTAACACTTACGCCTACGAAAGCGATGTCATTGTGCTCAGGAGACCGTAGCCTAACCGGTAGAATCGAGTTTACTCGAGCACTCCCGATCAAAGTCGTGGTGAGAAGACCACACCGCGGGGGTTTGAGGAGGTCCGGCTTCGCTGGGATTTTCGTCGTCGTCCTTTGCGATTCCAAAACGGCGCGCAAGTTGACCGTTTCGGTCACCCATTCACCGTCTCGGAAGACGTTGGTTTGGAAGGCCATCGAGTTTTGCGTGCAGAGATTCAGAGCTTATCTTGTTGAGCGGGGCTGGATATCCAAGGTAAATGAAGATTCGCCGACGGCGGATATCGCCTTTGACTACTGAGACCTGAGAGGAGGAGTTTCGTAAAACGGGCAGAATCTGGGCGATCGTGAGATTGTTCGGCGGCAGATGAAAACCTGGGATATTCGGTCGTTGAGAGAGAATGGCCGGAGCCTGCACCTGAGAGCTCCGCAGGTGCCGACTGATGCCGGAGAGGAACCTGGGGCACCTAGGCGCTCTCGACGCGTTGTTGCCTTGGGGATTGATTGTGGAAAACTGATTGTGAAACCGACTGAACAGGTAGGTCCCGGTGGGTAGGTTGGACAGGTAAGGTGCCCCCTTCCCTACCCGATCGGTCCCCTTCCTGTGGACCTGCTCAACCCAGAAGACGATCTAACACGGACACCCGACCGAACGCCAGCTTTCCTGCACCCTCACGTCTTCGCGTGCTCGCCACATGCAGGCTTGCTGATGACGCCCAATGTTGAGAACAGTTGTGCGCTGCTTGGACGGATTCCGTGTCCCGACTTGGCTCCGATCTCCCTCAGGACAGTAACATCCGACAAGTACGAAGATGAAGGCGCAAGTCCTCTTCGAAAAGTACCTAATGTCGATAATTGTTGGTATTATATTTGTTGTTGCCTGTAATTAACTCCGTTCGCTAGGTTGCTCCCAGTTGCCCGCTCTGTCGAACCACCGAGTGCCAAACAGACAAGGCGGGGCAGCCAACTCGGGGGATTATATATGTACTGTACACACGTGTATGTACGAAATACCTACCTACATAGACGACCTAGCTCATTCCCTTGACTCAGGTACTGTGAGTGCACAGTTTGAGCCCAGGGAAGCTCACTCTTCTTCCCCAGCAGCCCAGTCATCCAAGCACGGCCCGCTCCTTCGAAAGCCTCCTAAAAAGACATGACAATGCGGGTGCCCTTGGCCCGTCGAGTCGTTCCCGAACAAAGAAAACTGATCAGTAACATGCAACTACTCCACCCCCCGAACTGGCCCAGCTCTTGGCGTTCGATCTGTCGGGTTATCGCTGCGAACTAACGTAATAACAAAGCCAGGGATGGTAACGTCATGTATTGCAGAGGCCATTCCCGACAGTAGTGTAACGACACGCCCTGTTACAACATTGCACCCCTGGCCGCAAGGGTACTGAGACGACTCAATCAATACAGGCACGACTTTTATCTGTTCCCGACAACTCGGCTCTCGACTCGAACAATGTCAACGACAAACTATCCTCACTTATATATGCTGTCAGCAGAAGTGATACAACAACACGCCAAGTTCCATCTCGACGTCCTTGCATAAGCTTGATCCCCAATTTACCGTCGACTGACAAAAGACTGCCTAACTTGTTTGGCGGCGGGCCCGCAAACAGACACGCGGCAGGCAAGGACAGGCAGGAGGATCAATCTGTACTTCTCTATATAGCAACGCTCCCGCAAAGGCGCGGTTACGCTTGAAACCGGGTATATTCCTCAGCGACTTCATTAGGAGGACACTGTCGAAGTTAGTATCAAAGAGATTCTCGGCTGTCGAAGCCTGTGCAGTTGCCAAAAAGGACAAGAAGAGGCCTGGGCCATGGAGGAGCCGCTCGAGACTAGCCACGACGAAAAGTCTACCTCTCGTGATAACTCAGCACATGACACCGACAGAAAGAAAGAGGCTATCCTCAAGGCATGCAGCTCAAGGGACCTGGATGCCTTGAGAGCACTCGCCGAGTCTCCTGGCGGCTTCTTGACAGACAGTATTCGCCAACAGGCATGTAAGTGCTCGGAACCCCTGAAGCTTGGTGGTGCTTGGCTCCGGAGACTCACACACCCTCTCTGTAGGGCCCATCCTCCTGGGGCTACCACCGAACCAGGACAAGGAGGAATCTCACCCTGACGGGACCGCCTCGGCATCGTGGGAATCCCTTCCCCGCCATAAGGACGAAGACCAAGTTCAGCTGGACGTCAACCGCGCCTTTATCTACTACCCCGAGCGTACGTCAAGACGTCTTTCGTCTTCTTCCCCCCCCCCCCCCCCCCCTTTTTCCCCTTCCCCGGCACCCCCCCTTCACTGGCTGGTACTTTTTATTATTATTATTATTACCATGTCTCCGAATTAAAATCATACCGACGCTGACGAAACCCCACACATCTCCAGACCAGACCGAAGCCCAACTCACGCACCACAAGAACCTCCTGTCCACCCTCATCGTCTCCCTCCTCCGGACCCACCCCTATCTATGCTACTTCCAAGGGTACCACGACATCGCCCAGGTCCTCCTCCTCACCCTGCCCGCGCACCTCCACCTGCCCAGCCTCACCCGGCTCTCCCTCTTCCGCATCCGCGACTTCATGCTGCCCTCGCTGGGCCCCGCCGTCGCCCAGCTCCGGCTCATCCCCGACATCCTCCGGCACGCCGACCCGCCCCTCTGGCGGCACCTCTCGGCCACGGAGCCCTTCTTCGCCCTGTCGGGCACGCTGACCATGTACGCGCACGACATCACGACGCAGGGCGAGATCGCGCGCCTCTTCGACGTCCTGCTCGCCCGCGACCCGGCCTTCACCGTCTACCTCTTCGCCGCCCTCGTGCGCTCCCGCCGCGACGAGCTCTTCGACACCCCGCCCGACGAGCCCGAGATGCTGCACAGCATCCTCTCCAAGCTGCCCGAGCCCCTCGACCTCGACCGCCTCATCGCCCAGGCCGTCGCCCTCGAGCGCGACGTGCCCCCGGAGCGCCTGCCTTCCTGGAGGCGCGGCATCTCCAGGTGGAGCGTCCTCAAGACGGGGAGGCTGGCGAGGGGGAGGGGCAAAGGAGGGCCCGAGGAGATCCCGGGGGTGGAGCAGGGGCGGGTGTGGTTCGAGAAGCAGGTCAGGGAACTGAGGTGGCAGGAGAAGAAGAAGGCGGCGGGCAAGTGGGTTTGGAGGAATCGCCGGCCGGCCGGGATGCTGGGCCTTGCCATCTTGGTGGGCGTGCTGGCGGTGCTGTTGCGGAGAGAGTCTGGTCCCGTGGCCGCCGGGTTACAGCTGGTGTCGCGCTTGTTGGCGAGGTGGCGGTAGACATAATATCCGTGATGTGATCTCTTTTTTTTCTTCTTCTTCTTCCCCTGTTGTTCTCTCAAGATATCATATAAACGTTGCCCAGGCTGATAAGAGAAGAAGAAAAAAAAGCCCGGGGCAAAGGAAAAAAGGATAGAGATCGGTCGATGTGTGTGTGTGTGTGTGTGTGTGTGTGTGTGTGTGTGTGCGTGTGTGTTATCATTAGAGTATTGTTCCTGTTCATTCGGACCAGCCTCTATGAATAACAGGGATTCGAATGATAAAAACGAAAGCCAGGTCACTCATTTAGGCCAGACTCTTCCGGAGGTTACCCAGCCTCCTGGTAGCTCGTCTTTAGTGCCTCGAAATGCTCCTGCTCCTCGCCCGCCATCTTCCCGCTCGTGTCGCTGATGATGGTCAGAATCAAGCTATAGTTATTGTACAAAAACCGGTCCCGCTTCCTCTTGTCGGTCCCAAACGAGGCCTGGCTGGCCTTGGTCAGAAACGTCTCGACCTCGTTCCGGAGCCGCCGCAAGCTCGCGACGACCGGCTCGTCGTCCCCGCCGACGTCTGCGCTCAGCGCGAGCACCCCATGCAAGAGCTGGCCGAACCGCTGCGTGAGGACGTGCGGCGCGGCCGACGCGGCCTTGGCAGTGGCCGCCGACGGGGCGCGCGCGGGCAGAGCCGCCGTCAGCGTCCGGACCGACTCGCAGTGCGCGTCCATGATGCTCTGCAGCCGCGGCCACAGCACCATGGCGGTGCTGTTGATGTAGCCGTCGGCGGCGGGCACGCGACGGCGCTGCAGCTCGAAGGCGAGGTGCTGGTTCAGGCGGACGCACAGCAACACGCCGAGGCCGTCGTACGTTTCGGCGACGAGATGCTTGGTGAGGCTCTGGCCGAGGGTAAAGACGGGGTCGAAGATGTAGTTGAAGTGCCGCGAAATGGTGGCGAAAGAGAGCGCGGGGCTGAAGAAAGCCGCCAGGAAGCTATATTCGGCCGTTGCGTTGTCGATGAGAGCGAGGTTGAAATGGCGGAAGGGGACTTCGAGGTAATGGGTCGACTGGTCTTCTTCGGCGAGATAGGACGATATGGCGAGCTGGTTGGTGGTTTTGAGGACGTCTATCCTCCTGCCTAGGTTGAAGGCGTCGTGTGGCGCGGCGGCCACCTTGGAGCCCGAGAGGACTGTGGTTCTTCTGGACGTGTCCTCGTGGCCAAGCAAGTCGTTCTTGTCGATGGCATGGAGCTTGAGCTTGTCCAGCGCCTTTTGATAGCGGGTAAACTGGTTCAGGTAGTACCAACGCATGGTGTTTAGGTAGGCCTGACAGATCTCGCCGGCGAGCACGGGCTGGTGCCGGTGCAAGAAGGAATATAGGTCCTTGAACTTGAGAAAGTTTTGCTGCTGGATGATCTGAGCATTGATGTTGGGGGACCTCAGGGCTTTGATTTGAGCAACGAGGAAGTCACGTATTCGCTCGACGGCCTGATGGGCAATCACGGGAATTAGCTTTGCGATCTGGAGGAGGACGGACAACAAGTACCTTGAGAACCAGCTTCTCCAGCAAAGGCCCTACATCTGCCGAAGCCTTTGGTGGCGCTGCCTGTTGTTCAGAGTTCTTCTTGTGGGCTGTTGCCCGTCTATCCAGCTCAGCCAAGATCTTAACCCATGCCTCGTCGATGTGACCCTCCGATATCTTGGACACCACAACGGGCGATACGCTCAGCTCCTCCACGATTGGTCCCAGCGCCTTCTCTACCGCCCGCCTGTTCTCCAACTTCACATTCAGGGCTGTCGAGCGGGCCTGAAGACTCTCAATATCGGCGGACACGGCGGCCAGGTCGTCGCGGAAGCTGGTCAGGTTGGACTCGACCGAGCTCAGGATGTCGTCACAGGCTCGGATGGATCGATGGAGGTCTTCAAACTTTGCCTTGTCTCGCTCGACTATATCCAGGCTATGAGTACAAAGAGGGCACGCAACGCAGGCTGGGGACAACCTACAATCTTCTACGGTCTGCGGCTTGTACGTGTCTGCCGCCGATCGGCCAGCACCATCCGCAGCCAGTTCGCGCAGTGAGAGGCCGCCAAAGTCAAAGTCAAACTCCAGGTCTTCCTCCGTTATCCGCCTTGTCGCATCCTCCTCCGGGGTTGTGTGATCTGGCAGAGGGCCCAGGATCCTAGCCAGGATCGCTTCCGGGTCAGGGCCGGTGTCGGCTGTTGTCGACTGCCTCAGCGCGGAGCCATTGGTCCGCTTCGAAGCGCCGAGCAGCGAGGACGAGGAATCGCTCGAAGCTAGCGACAGGGAAGATCCCCTCGGTGAGAGGCCCGGTCTCTGAGACGTCAGGTACGGCCCGCGCGCGCTCGACGTCCGGCGAGGCAAGGGGGAATGCGTTCGGCTTTGGTTGTTAGGCGCGGACGGGGTACTTCCAGGGTGCGGGCCAGCGAACCGATCGAGCCACATGATGCATCACCGCTCTTGCGCGACCAGCCGCAGCCACGCAAAGCTCTCGCTCGATCTGGGTTTATGCAGGCGTCGGGAAGTTTGGTGCTTCAAGGGAGCTGGTCTTGTGGATTCGAGGCTGGGTGCGCCTGGAGCAGATGGAGACGAGTTGCTTTCACTACTCCGTACTCCGTATCCGTACAACGGATTACAATGGGTCTGGAAGACTGCGAAAATAGAAAACTCGGCGTTGATTGGCCCATGTGTTGGCAGTCAAGCCCAAGAGCGGTTTAGCCGGTCTACGTACATACACAGTTGTACTGTATGTCTGCAACATACACTATACTCCGTACTGTGGTGGGGTTCAGCGGGTTGGATGGATCTGCTGTATTTTTTGGTCATCCACAGCCAAATTATACGCAATACACCATGAGTACATTTTGACGGGCGTGTTTGGTGAAGTCAAGCGAAAGCCCATCCTCTCGGCCGCCTGTGACACTCTGTTCACGGATTGAGCACGGTATCGTCATGATATATAATTCATACAAGGTGCCTGAAATACTCGCTGCGTAGTGCCTGCTTCGGTCTTGTATGTTGTACTCCGTACCTTACAGAATTTCGACCGCAAAGGCCTCGACCAGTCTGACAAACTGATGCAAGCCTCGCATCATCCTCAGGGCCGGGACCGTGGCAAAACCAAAGAATGGCTCCCTGATTCTCCAACACGCTTTGAAAAAAGAAGGAAAAAAGTTTTACACGGTTTAGTACGAAATGCTTTCGGTGTCGCACCACTTCGTCCGCAAATTTGAAGGATACCTAAAGTATTTTAGAATATTTCACCGGCTTATCGGAGAGCGCCCAAGAGCAGTTTCTCGTCGAACGGGGAAAACGCCTGATACGGAAGCACAACACACCTGATGCCCAAGGTTTTCGTCGAAAGAGTCCTTCAGAACAACCAGAGCCCTCTGCTCCTGATGAGTAACCTCGGTGGTACTGGATGCTGTGGAGTGCACAGGGGAACATGAACGTTGAGCCCGTTCCGGTAACACTGGACCAACCTCATTATGATTGGTCAGTTGCGGCAAGACCTAGTGTCGCTCTCTGGCGGGGTTCTGCAACGGGTCTCTCGAAACCCCCCGGCCCACCCAAAAATTCGAATTAACCTAACAAAGTAGAGGCCTGGATGGCGGGGAAATGGTGCCCTTTTTTCTTCGCTTCTGCCGTCAAAACCACAATTTTCCTCCCGCCATCCCCTCCTCCCGTCACCGACCTTGCTTCCACTTTCCACTCCCTCCTCTTTTGGACCATTCGACTTCTCCTCGGGGGTCAGAGCCTCAGTTTCATCTCTTCCGGTCAAGCAGTATCGTTTTCGGTCCTTCCTCAAAATGTCCGACGTGAGTTGCATTTCTCTGTTTCCTTACTACTCGCTTTGGGCGATGAGAACATCACCCCGCACTGCGATGGCGCGAGCCCCGCGATTGCCCACCAAATCAGTCACACCTTCGGCTCTCGCATCCGCCAGACGCCCCATTACATACTCTCAGCATCCCCAGGAGCGAGGTGCTGATTCAAGGACTCATAGGAGCATGAGTTTAACATTGAAGGCGCCGGCGATGCTGGTGCCTCCGACACCTTCCCCATGCAGTGCTCTGCCCTGCGGAAGAACGGCCACGTCGTGATCAAGGGCCGCCCTTGCAAGATTGTGGACATGTCGACCTCCAAGACCGGCAAGCACGGTCACGCCAAGGTTCATATTGTCGCTCTCGACATCTTCACCGGCAAGAAGCTCGAGGATCTCTCCCCCTCGACCCACAACATGGACGTCCCGGTCGTCAAGCGCAGCGAATGGCAGCTGGTAAGCACGCTACAAATGACGGGCGAGCTTCTGTGTTCTGTTGATAGAGTTCTGATACACCTTTGCAGATCGATATTTCGGACGATGGTTTCCTCACTCTTATGGACAAGGACAACAATCAGAAGGAGGATGTCAAGCTTCCCGAGGGCGATCTCGGTGCAAGGATCAAGGAAAATTGGGATGCGCAGAAGGATCTCCGTATGTTGGACCGTGAATTGAAGACAGAATTGCAGCAGCTAACATTGTCGCACTAGTTGTCACTCTCTTGGCCGCCATGGGCGAGGAGGCTGTTGTTGACTTCAAGGAGGACAACAAATAAGCGGGTGCATCCCGTCTGAAAGAAAGCTGAGGAAGGGGATTACGAGAGACGGGGTGGCCTTGGCTTCCTGCTTGGCGATCACGATACGGCGTCGGCTATCGGCAAGTTTGCTTAGCCGGGCTGAGATATATCGGTTGGTGTTTCTTGGGCTGTTCCAGGGATTTTGGTATCACCTGGCTTCCCTACTTTGCCCGGCAAGGCTCATCTGAGCACCTGGTGCCAGGTACAGGACGACAGTCTTAAACACTGTTGCGCATGAAACTGAACGTCCCCTTCCTTTGCTTGCATTACCATTTTCGTGCCAGACCCGTTCCTGTGAATTTTATAACAGATTGTGAGCCATAAGGATGCCTGATAGGACAAGACATCCCGTTTGAACAGGTTACCATGGTGATGTTCATAAAGGTTTAGGCGAGGACCAACGGCGCATACAGAGCGCGACATGGCAAATGTAGCAAGAGTGGCCCGATGCCCAGGTAGGTACGTATACGGACGTATACCTGTTATTTGTGTGTATATAAAGGTACCCTATCTAGGAAGGTACGGAGCAGTATCATGACGAAATATGACCGTATATGTGCATACATCGTCACTGTATGATTCCGCGGAGTAAATTCAGAGAATTTTGACACGACAGAACAATAAAGGCGAATTGTTGAGCGAGTTGATAAATACACATGAGACTCCCCGTTTGCGAGAATGAAGCGGTATCAATCGAGGCAAGGTGTGACCCGGTGCTAGTGAAACCAGGGAGCTCGGGCACATCTAAAATCGTTTTTTTTTCTCGCCATTGAGCTCGACATCAACGATGACAGCAACAAGCACGTGCGAACACTTCGAAAGTGCACCCTGCAGACCAAGCCATGGCCTCGCGCCGCCATCATCGCTTCCCGCGGGGCGAGACGTGTTCCGAGTGTCCGGCCAGGAGATGGTACTCCGAGAATGGCCGGCGCTATTGTGAGAATGGTCATGAAGTCGAAGTAAGTCGACACCCTCCACATTCCTGGGCAACTGCAGCCCCTCCATCCTTCCGTCTCTCCCGCTCTCTCTCTCTTTCTTTATTTTTTGCCCCCACCTATCGCAGCTTACCCGACACCTGACTCCCCCGCATCCCGGGCCCGCGACAGGATGAACGTTCCCGGGCCAGGGCCCTGTCAGGGCCCACGACATTGACGGATCGAGACAGGGCTACGTCCAGTTCGACGTCGACGAGGACGACAACTACGGCAAGACGGGCAGCGTGGCTCGCAAGAAGAAGGAGGCCCGCCACGCCGACCGCAAGCATCTGACGGGCAACGCGGCCCGCGAGCTGTACCTCGAGTGCCTGCAGCTCCTGCTCCGGAAGCAGGTGCTCTGGCTGGTGCGGAAGAAGGGGTTCCATCCCGAGCTCGAGGCCGTCGTCCGCGACCTGTGGCTGCTCCGGATCAGGACGTTTCCGGGGCTCGAGGGGGACCGCCAGTCGGGCAAGGACGGGGACCGGAAGGGTGACGGCGGGCTGGTCATGTTTAGCTCGCAGACCCGGGGCCAGAGCGACGAGGAAGAGGGCGAGGAGGGAGGAGGCGACGGAGAGGGGTTCGGGTGGAAGAGGAAGAGGAATAGCTGGGCCGGGGACGTCTGGGCGCTTCCTGGGGCGCTGGACACGCTCGTGTTGGTGTATCTGGGATGCGTCCTGCGGCAGGAGCCGGTACGGCTTGGGGACGTGTTTCGGTGGGCGAGGAATGGGCAGATGCCGTTCCTCGGAGCGGTGAGCGCAACAAAAGCCCGACGCATGGGAATCGTGGCTCTGCGGCTGCTAACGGCGATGCTAGCTCAACCATGTGCCCAAGGATTGGCGGGACCGGTTGCCCGGCTGGGCACATCATTCTCTCCTGACAAGATATGCCAGATTTCACGGTGGCGAACTGCACCGGGCTGTCATGGACATGATGCTGGGTTATAAAGAGAACCACGGGCTAGAGTTCCCTGCCGTACCGGCACCGCCTTTGCTGTTTCTCTACATAAGGGATCTGGCCCTGCCTCGTACGTCGACTCTTATCTACGCTCACTCGGGGAGATGCTAACCCGTAACTGCAGCTGAAGTGTATCCTTTCGCACAGAAAATCTGCCATCTCCTGAAGCTGCGATTTTCATTTCCGGCACGAGATCCCGCCCCCAAGCGGTACAGGCTGCTTGACCTACCAGAGGTGCTACTAGTGGCGTCCCTTGTCGTAGCCACGAAGCATCAATATCCGCTCGACGAGACGGTGCGGTTACCTCGACACGCCAATGACCCGCTCTGTCTTCAGATGGACTGGAAGGTGTGGGAATCGGAGTTCAGAAAGCGGCCGGAGGAGAAGCCAGGGATACTGAGATACGAGCACACGGATCCGCAAGAGATATGGTCCATGGGCAAAGAAGATATAAACGAGCTGCTGAACTGGTTTCAGGAGACGCAGCTCGATAAGAATCTGAAAGGTACGATTCAACGCTCGATGCTCGAGTTGCCTGCTTAGTTCTAACTCAGGTTGTAGATGAAACCGAAGCCGACCGCCTCTTCCCACTTCAAGCTATTCCAGTGCTCCCAGCCATACCGGAAGTGCCTCAAGAAGAGATTGAGGCCCGAGCCAAAAGAGTTCTGAGCGCCATGAAACGGGTTAACCCACAGCCAGATTCGGAGGAAAGGGCTGAGGAGATCAAGCGACTGGGCTCCGATTACAGGTGCTATAAGAACGTCGACGAGCTTGATGGGATTGTAAAGCGTTTCTACGACGTTGCAGCCGAAACTGCTGGGCTCTCCGTTCGAGGCCTTGTTCGAGCGGTATACAGTCTCGAGCAGATGCTCTGGACATGGCAACAGAAGGAGAAGCGTCGACTAAGGGGGGAGGAATGATGGAGCTGATGGGGGCCGGGTCGGAGGGGTGCAGTCCACACCATGAAATTGTACGACCTAGGGGAACATGTCCTTAAAAGATCGAGATACCCATGGTATAATTCTCCATTTATTTTTGCCATTTCTTCGGATCTCGCTGCCTTCAACTCGAGTCAACAAACTGGTGATGATAATTGCAGGATCAGGGTTCGGGTTCTTCAGTCGGCATACAGTGCAGGTCAACCCGCACCAAACTGTATGGGTCCCTGCCTCGAATTTTCGGCCACAAACCCTAGCGTCCCAAGTTGCGGCCGATTCTTACCCCCACCAAAATTTACGGCTTCCTGGAAAACTCCCCGTCATCCTCACCCAGCACGCCCACGAAAATCGGTCAAGAGTAAGCCGGTCTTGCCACACATCCATGCTCGCACAAGCTCATAGATGAGATGCTGACACTTCTTCCCGCCGACAGTGCAGATCTTCGTGAAGACCCTCACGGGTAAGACCATTACCCTCGAGGTCGAGGCCGCCGACACCATCGAGAATGTGAAGTCGAAGATTCAGGACAAGGAGGGCATCCCCCCCGACCAGCAGCGCCTGATCTTCGCTGGCAAGCAGCTCGAGGATGGCCGCACTCTCTCTGACTACAACATCCAGAAGGTCAGTGATGCGCGCACGAGACGATGATCGATCCGGTCGGCCGCGGGAAACGGACGGGCAGAGGTGATGGCAAAATCGATCAAGAGGAGGCACTCGTTCTCGGATTTTGGGGGAGATGTTGAACCGATCCGCGGCACCGACTTGGACGTCGACTTTACCAGATTGCACGGTCTACGGAAACGGAACTGAGCTGACAGCCGATTGCAGGAGTCGACCCTCCACCTCGTCCTCCGCCTCCGTGGTGGTATCATTGAGCCCTCGCTCAAGGCTCTTGCCTCCAAGTACAACTGCGATAAGCAGATCTGCCGCAAGTGCTACGTAAGGATTTATGCCCCCCTCCGGCGAGACGCAGCAGTCATATGGTGGCTAACTCGACCTAGGCCCGTCTCCCGCCTCGTGCGACCAACTGCCGGAAGCGCAAGTGCGGACACAGCAACCAGCTCCGCCCCAAGAAGAAGCTCAAATAAGCGGTTACTCTCTTCGGTCATGGTCGTCTGGCGTCTTTGGTTTTCTCGGCATTGCATGGTTCTGCAAGGGTTGGCAGGGGGTACACGGCACATTCTGGCTGTACATTCCGGATGACCATAGCTCAAGACTCCTGACCATTCTGAATCCATTCGCACAACTTACCACACGCCCTTAAGTAAATTCATTTGCCCTGCAAAAGTGACTTGCGGACTTTCACGTGACTTGTATTGCGAAGAGGGCGTGCCAGCAACGGGTCGCAAAAAGGTGGGTCTGTATGCCTGGTCCCATGTAACAGCTGTCATAAGCTCCAACGTAGGTAGCTTTACTCCGGTACGAATTACATACACCTTAACGACCCGCCGAGCAGCACGACCGCGTCTCCCCCGCGCCGGTTCGACAGCGATTCCGAACCCTTTTCTAGGGATATAGCATTCAAGAATCAACATGTCAAGGTCAGGCTACGACGCCGTCGTAGATGTGGACGATGAGGTGGGTTCTCTTCTCCTCCGCGCGCCCTCCGTCGTAACCTCCCCCCCCCCCCCAGCCCCTTCCTTCCCTTCCCTTCCCTTCGCTTCCCTTCCCCTCTTCCCTTCCTGAATGGTCTCAGGCAATGTGAAGCCGGACTGACCGTGCGAGGGCAAATTAAACAGGGCGACCTAGGGCACACCGATCTCCAAGAGGACCTCGAGTTCCACAACTCCAACTTCTCCGAGTCGACGCCGGCGCTCGGCACCGGCGCCGGCCGCAGCAAGTCGTCCGCCTCCCCGTCCCTGCCGCTCCCCGCCACCGCCACTACCTCGCAACACGGAGGGGGCAAGCGGTTCCTGTGGACGCTGTCGTTCTACGCGCAGTTCTTCGACGTGGACACCACGTCGGTGCTGCACCGCTGCGGGGCCGCTCTCTTCCCGCGCGCCAACTTCCTCGACGTGCTCGAGGGCAACCCCGACCTGTACGGACCCTTCTGGATCGCTACCACGGTCGTCCTGATCCTGTTTCTCGGCGGCACCATTAGCGCGTACCTGGCGAGTGCCGGCAAGGGCTCTTTTGCATACGACTTTGGGCTGTTAAGCGGTGAGTTTTCTTTTTTTACTTGCCCTTTACAACAACAAAAAAAATGGCTTTGGCTTTTTTTTCCTTCCGGGCATTGGAGGTCGGGAACTAATCATGCGGGGAATGCAGGAGCTGCCGGGCTGATATACGGCTACACGTTTGTCATTCCCGTCCTGCTGTTCCTCGCACTGCGGTACTTTGGGTCCGAGAGCGCCAACCTGCTCGAGTGCTGGGCGCTGTACGGGTACGGAAACCTGATCTGGATTCCCGTGGCGCTGATCAGCTGGTCGCCCATCACCATCCTCAACTGGGTGTTCGTCGGCGTCGGCTTCGGCCTGTCGGTGGTGTTCCTGCTGAGGAACCTGTACCCGGTGCTCAGCGCGACGGACCGCCAGACCAGCAAGGTGCTGCTCATCCTAGTGGTGGCCCTGCACTTTGGTTTGGCCGTCGCGATCAAGGTGCTCTTCTTTGCGCACGGCAGCCCGGCGCTCAAGGACGGCGGGGACAAGACGGGCCCGGAGCCTGGTCGGCTGTTTTAGGCTGGGTTGAGGTATGTCAAGGTAAGTTAGCGAGAGGGATGCTGGGGATCTGAGGGCTATGCACGTGTATGTACTATTCAGTGTGGCTGCGTGTGTATCAGGCATCGGGCGTTAAGAGGCGTTTTCAAAATGTACAATCCTGACGGTTCAAATGGATCTATCTATCCTTCCCGCAGGTTATGCCTCTCTCCCCCCCCCCCCCCCCTTCTCTCTCTCTCTTTTCTAGAAGTGCATTCCCCTTTCAAACAAAAAAAGCGACCAAGACTCGCGGCTCCCACCGTCATAGGGCATACAAATTAACTACTCCCTCCCCCCCCCTTTCTCCACACATGTACATATGCAACACGGATGACATACCATCCTCCTCACCCAGTCACCCAGACCAATCTCCCCACTTATGTATGTAGATAGACACACAAGAGGGGAAAAAAAGAGACGCACTACTGCCGCTCAATCTTTCCCCCCTTCGCTTCCCAGTCAAGCCAGCTCCCCGGATACTCGCCGACGTTGGTCCAGCCGGCCTCGCGCGCCAGCCCGGCGGCGGCGCGGCTGCGGACGCCGGCGCGGCAGTAGAAGACGACCTCGGCGTCGCGCGCGGGGCGCGGGTACCCGTACCGGTCCTCAAACTCCTCCTCGCTGATGAAGAAGCTGTCCGGGGCCGAGGTCACGGGGATGTTGATCGCGCCGGGGATGCGGCCGGACTCCTTGAGCTCGTGGGGTTCGCGGACGTCTGTTTTTTTTGTTTGCTTTTGTCAGATTTGCGTTGCGTCCCCTACTACCGTTGGGATGCCTGCCTCCTCTGTGGACAGACAGAGAGGGGTCGAAAAGGCGTACCGATTATGGTGACGGACGGGTCCGGGGAGGAGGTGAGCTTGGAAACCTGGCGTCAAACCCCCCGGGGGGGGAGGGGAAGGGGTTACGTTAGCTCGCTGCTGTATGTTTCCAATGCCTTGCTCGGGACGGCAGGAGTTTGTTTGCCCGGGAACGCTCATGAAATGCATGGTAACGCACAGCTTCAAAGTCCCAGATCTTGGACGGCGGCTTCGCTTCGGCTTCGGAGTCGGTGGAGTATGGCCTTGCGAAGGCGACGAGACTGGCGCTGGCTCTGCTGAGGACGGGCGACGGCTGCCGAACGAGCTCGATCGGCAGGCGCTGGGTGCGGCGGTGCTGGTGGTGGTGGAATTGTCGCGATGCAAACTGCGCCGCGGCTCGAATGCGCGCGGGCGTCGCGGGTCTCGCCGAAGGCACCGAGGCCTTTCCGAGTCTTACGGCTGCTCGTCTGGATGCCATGGCTGCTGCAGTGCGCTGGGGAATCGGCGTTTGTGCGGGTACAGCACGGATGGATGTCGGCCTTAGTGTTACTGTATGTAACGTACGGATCCGGATCCGGACGTTTTAGATCTCAAGCTCGGGTACTAGCGGAGTAAGCTCGCCGGAAACCCGAACCAAAAGTCAGCTCCACAGGAAAGACGTCACTGCCTTTTCACTAGGCAACCAACACCTTGCACCGTCCTGTATTCAGCCCCAGGGTTCTATAACTGACCCCCTCACTTCCTTTTCGAATTGACATACGTCGGTATTGCTTGTAACTATGTCCATGTGTGCACCTGCACACGCACCCCGCATGCATTCCCCGTACGCAGATCGACCAAGATTTAGAGACGCGCATACGAGGCAACTTGGGAGACAACTCCGGAGCACAGGATGGTGTCGGCCCTGGGCCGGTCGCATTGCCGCGCAGCTTCGCTTCCATTGCAAAATGCAAGCAAAAAATTCTCTGTGAAGAGTGAGCGATCAGATTGTTCATCCCGCTCGAGTATCGTCTCATTGGACCATGAGCGGTCCAAGGTTATTATGTACAGACTAAAGATTACAATTGGTATAGGTCGTTGGCCGGGCATGGCCGGTTTCCAGATCACGTTCCTCCTGACCATGCAGACCTCAACTCTGTCCAAACCGACCATACGAAAGCATGTCGTTACCCTTCGTTGATGCGACTCCTTGCGGTCCCATCATCCGCGCACACCATCCCCCTTCAATTAACCTCTAGATCCACCGCGGGGGCACCGCTCGTCCATTCTGTGTTGCCGCTTCCCACCTACCACTTCCTCTCCTCAAACGTCAGGGGGCAGTCATCCTGTTCCAATCAGCACGCATCCAATACCTGGGGAGGTTCGTCCAGGGCTTACCATTGGGAAGATGGTCGCAAACACCTTGATCTCCTCTGACTTGGGGGTCGGGTGGTGCTTCCAGTCGAGCAGGAGCGACGCCTTTCCGATCATGAGAGCGAGATTGAGCTGAGCGTAGTGCTGTCCAAGGCAGTAGTGAGGACCGGTACCGAAAACGAGGTAGTTCTTGGCGCCCTTGACCTCGGCGTCGCCGGTGTAGTAGCGCTCCGGATCGAACTCGTCAGGCCTATCGTACACCTCGGGGTCACGCAAAGCCATATACGTCGTGGGAACGACCATCGATCCTGGGCAGTCACGTTAGCATCGGTCCTGCTCTCTACTCGCCTACGCCCCCGATAAATCGACTTACCCTTGGGAGCGGTGTACGTGTCGGTGATGGGGAACGGCTTCTTGACGACATAGGGGACCATAAGAACGGGCGGGCGGTAACGCAGCAGCTCGCGAACGACGGCACGAGTGTACGCCATGGATTCGAGCTGGTCCATGTTGACGGGGGCGTGGATGTCCCCGTTGCGGACCTTCAGGTTCTCTTCGCGCACACGATCCAGGACATCGGGGCGCTGGGCCATGGTCTGGAAGAGCCAGGTGGCAGCGCTGCTCGTCGCGTCCTGCGAGGCAAAGAGGAACGTGAAGACCGTCTGAGAGATCTCGTAGTCGGTGAAGTCGCGGAGCAAGTGGGCCGGCTTCTCAAGCCCCTCAGTGCTACCCTTCTCCTCCGCCTCGCGCCACCTCTTGGACTGGATCATCTGGAGAACCCAGGCGTCCATAATGCAGTTGGGCTCGCCGCCAGCAGCCATCCGGGCCTTGCTCTTCGCAGCGCACCGGGCGAACTCGGCCAACACCATGTCGGCCGCCTTCTTTCCGTACCACGTCTTGGTGTAGGGGATGATGATGGGGAAGTTGACCAGTTCGAGCGCGGCAGTGATCAGGTAGTAGTCGTCGGCGATCTTCTTGACCGCGTCGTCCGAGATGTAGTGGCCGACAAACGTGCGGCACGAGACGGCCGTGATGACCTCGCGGAAGTGCGTCATGAAGGGGACGGGCTTGCCACCGGCCTGCTTGGTGATCTCGACGAACTCCTTGAAGTACCGGTTATAAACCTCCTCCTGGCCCGGCAGATAGATCTCGAGGGCGCGGCGGGTGAAGAGGCCGTTCAATCCCTTGCGGAACTCAACGTGGGCCTTGCCGTCGAGGAACACCCAGTTGTCGGCACCGAGCAGCTTGTGGGCGACATCGACGACGCAGGGCTTGACATAGGCGGGCGAGTTGAAGACCTTCCGGGCCATATCACGGGTCGACGCGATCACCACGAACCTAGCCGGCTCGTCAGCCCCAAGACGTTCCGACTGGGCGGCAGTGCCCCGTGCGCGTTGCCGTTGCCAGACTTACTTGTGGAAGACCGAGACGCAGCTGAGAGGACCGCTCACCCACTTGGCGTAGTACTCCTCGAACTTGGGGTTCACGGACTGGAGGAAGGGCCCGATGAAAGGTATCTTGAAAGCCGGACCGGCAATCGGCCCCTTGTTCCAGATGTAGACGACTGTGGAAGTGCCGTTTGTCAGCCGAGATCCATTCTTCGGGGAAAATCTAGCAGGTTAGCGCGAGCAGAACATACGCTGATCGTAGACGACAAGAGTCGCGAGGATAGTCGCGAGAATGCTCCACGTGCTCGCCTTGGAGACATAGTCGATAACATATTCGAGCTGGGGCGCCACGTTGGCGGCACCGTACTTGATGCTCGCCAGGGGCGAGCTTGTCGCGTTGGCAGCCATTTGCGCGTTGGGGTCCCTGAGCTGTCGCGGTCGCTGTCGTCGGGTGTGAGCCCTGACCGTCACCAGAACCTCACGAGCGAGCGCAGTGAGGCGGGGATGTAGCTGAGGTGCTGGAGGTGTTGTGATGCGTGGCACAGCGACACACCCAGGAGCTGGTGGAGGGTGGGGAGGAAGAAAAGGGAAACGGCGGACGGGGGAGCTGGCCCGGGGATCCGCGAGGTAAAAGTGAAGATGTTGAACTGCGGGACCGAAAGATTGGTGAAATTGGAAGGCCCCAATCCCTGTTCCGCCAGGCACTTGCAGCGTGGGGCGCCAATTCTTCCCTGCAGGAATTTGACCAAATTTGACGTTTTTGGCACAGATTGACCTACCAGAGAAGCAACAAGGCTTTCGAACATCCAATCCGTTGCGAAATCAGGGGTAATGTCATACAAAAATTCCGGCTATAAGCTGCGGTTCAACCGAGATTAACAACGTCCGTTGTCCTCCTACTAGGTCCTTTTTTTTGTCTTTTTGTCTATCTCATACTTCCAGGTCTTATGTCTGTTGGCCGATCTAGCGCTCTGTCGGGTACCTGTAGCGACAATGGCCTCGGTAGCCGGCCCGGGTTAAGTTGCGGTGGTGCGATACACACATCCTCCATCAGGTGGGGGCATCATCGGTAGCCACTCGCAAGCCGGCGCGCGATACGAAAACGAGCCCCAACTTCCAAACAAACTGAACCAAGGGAAAATGACTAGCAGCGGCTCATCTTGTTGCCGGTGATGTTCCACCACCAATCATGCTAGTACTACAGAACTATTATCGTATGATAAACACTCGTTGACGGCACAGCTTCGTCTAGCTATAGCTCACTCTTACGGAGTGTACCGCATAGATAAGTAGGTAGGTATTTGAGGTACTCCGTACCTTCTTCAGATAGTGAGTGGTGCGGAACACACGGAACAAAGCGTGTGAGGTACCTACTATCTTCGGCTAGACAAATGGTGCAAGCATTCAGCGGTGGGACTTCTCCAAGGTCGACTCCTCTTAAGTGTCTACCAACTAGTTGCCCCATCACTGAGCAAATTTAACAGCTTGGCCGAAGAAGATGTTGCTGTCGAACAAAAGCACTGACTTGATAGTACTACTCCAAAGTCGGACTTAAAACTGGGACTTCGAGGTGAAGATACGGAGTATTAGTGTATGAATGAACAGTCAGCCCCACTTGCCAATTCTAGAACAGATTCTTGTTCCTGAGGAGGTTGCGGAGACTAGGCGAAAGAAGGACTAGCGTATCTTGTTCTGTTCAACGAATGGATGTTGTGCAGCTCAAAGCTTGAAATATGGCATGCACCCACCCAAGCGCCGGAAGACGGCCGGCGAGTGGCACAGCATGGGCAGAACCGGGGCTCGCCGGTTGTGTGATTAAAACTCAAAAATGTTGATTGACGAACAACAAATCAGAGGGCATTTCTGAGTAGTTCATAGACATGGAGGTTCCAAATCCCGTTTCTTAATAAAGCAGTTGATAGCAGCGTGGTCACAGCCTCGCCCGCTTCCGAATTTCATATGGAAAACTTTCCAGCCGCCGCGAGCAGCGAGGGCACACACCCCCCATGAGAACTTAGCTCTGCGAGCCATTACGACGACCTTCTTAACCACGTCATCTAATGCAACGCGATTTGGGGAGAATCAACGGTCGAAGAGGGAAGATGGGCATTCTAGTCCCAAGAACTGCTGCGTAAGCATGCTCCGAGAGTATTAATCATCGGCCAATGAGAAACAAACGAGCATTCAGGATCTTGGTGACCGCCTCTTGGTCACTGGCATAGACTCATATCAACGCGGATACTACTACATAGTGTGTACGGATTATGTATGTAATCCGTACATACACTACTAGTCCCTAGATGGGGCTGATGACGGGGTTTGGGCACCTACAAGCCACGCGATGCACAGTCACCAGAATTATCGCACACATGTGCACAGATACTAGTGTCAGCTAGAGCGGCTTTTGGAGGCTTAGTTTCTGCTTGGGTTAGCTCAATTGTAGGGATACTACGAGTAATGCTCCCCAAGGCTTTTTAGGGCGCCACAGGGTTGTTGATAGGGTGTGCTTCGTAGAGCATGCGCAACAGAGTAGCGAGGGTAGCCGACTCTCCGATGACACACAGCAGCTCTCAGCCCCGCATCACGCCGACCAATCGCAACTTAACTGTCGTCAAAGCTCTTCTATCTTTGCCAAGTGGAGTGAGAAGCAATTTGGGAAGTCGCAAGAACAAAGGGCGCGAAGAGGGGCCCAGATAGACAGCGAAAAGGGCATCGCGAACCCTGGGCTTTGCGTAATGATAGAGCTAGATGTCATGTCGCGCTTTCCCCATACCTTCCTTTTTTTATTAGGTTGTTCTTTACCAGGTGAACGCTTTGCAGTATCTAGAAGCATCGCTGGGGCTTACAAATGCCCGCCAGTTCTTGGTAGTTCCCATCCACCACTAGCACACGCGGCCGATTATGCCTTAGATGGTAAGACGCAATGGAAGGACGCGTAGAACTGGCAACTTGACGTCAACTGGGTCAGCCTGGAGTGGAACACACAAAGCCTCCGTCAGGGACTGTTCCATCGTCAGGGACGAGATTTAGCTCCAAGTTGGCTGGGCTACGCTACTCCTGAGTCACACCGGCAGACCAAGTTTTCCTCCCCTGGAATGGCGCGTAGGGCGTACGCATACACACACACACACGCACACACGCACACGGGCGGATTACGCTCTCAGGCTCAGAGAAGATGACGTTTTGGCAACGCCAATCTGGAAACGGTGCTAGTCCCAGAGATCTGGACCATGGGTAGATTGTCGAGGCGAAACAGTCTCACGTAAACCCACGAACGAGCAATTGTGTATATAAGCCACGGGATCGGATGCCTGAGGGTGCCTCGTTCTCATCAGACATCATCAGCATCCAGACAACGAGCCAACGGGACAGACAAGCCAGTTAGCTAGAGAGCCCAGACTTCAGACATAGACCACGGCAAGACTTATCAGGATCGAATCAAGCAACAACCTCATACAATACCTTTCCTGCCCGGAAGCACCGATTGGCCGTTTCATGCCCTCATCGTCAACAACAACAACAACAACAACATCTGAGAGAACAAGAGCATCCCACCCCTCGAACAACACCAAATCCCCAGCCGATATGTCGTCTCAGCCATGTAAGCCGGAAACCCACGTCCCATTCATTCCTACGCCATAAAATCACTGACATGCTTCCCGGTGTAGCATACACCACCACCACCACCACCACCACCACCGCGGCCGCCGACAACCAGGCACGGCGCAGCGTCGACGCCGACGCCGCCTCGGTCGCCACTACCTCGTCCCTGTCCAGCCGCATAACTCTCCTCAAAGACAAGCTCCACCACAATCACCACCACTCATCAACCTCAGTTTCCAGTTCGAGAGAGGAGCAGGAGAGGAAAGAGAGCGTGCTGCGGAATCAGATCCGGATGGGCGTCTGAGATCTATTTCCCTTTTTAACTCTTTTTGATGATGTTATGCCTTTTCGTTTTCAAGAGAAGGGATGTGGAAGAAGGAAAACGAGATGATGATGATGATGATGATGATGCAGAGTAATAAAAACATGAACTGCAAAAGGGGTTGGCGGACGGTCCCCATTGGCGGGCAGGGAGGAGGGGACCGCGCCGATTATTAGGAGGATCTAGAATGAGTGGATGTTCGACTCTCTAGGACTTAGAGAGAGTTGCTCAGAAAAAAAGGAGAGGGAGAGAGAAAAACTCGGATAGCAATTGGAGGAAAGCACTAGTATTTTGATTCTACGAGCGATTCGGTTAGATGTGGCATGTCACAAAGGGGGAAGTTCGAATCTAAAGTAATCCGTAATGTGGACGGGATCGTACCTATTCGAAACCAAGAGGGTATCACAGCATTTGACACGCGCATAATTCATGAGTTTTGCCTTTTCCTCTCCAGTACCCTTTTCTTTACATGGCAGGGCCTTCGTCAGAAAGTATCATCCAGGATGTCCTTGTTCATCTTGACCACCGTCGGGCTGTACTCGGACGGGTCATCCAGATCCTCGCCCGCGGTCAGCAGGATATTGTCGACAATGCGCTTGCTCGCCTCGCGGGCTGGTTCACATCCAGTCAACACGTCGATGCCCGTCTACCGAGTATAGCTTCAACACGGAATGAGGAGGAAAGAAGAAAAAAAAAAAAAAAAAGAGAGAGAGAGAGAGAGACGTACCTGGCGTCTGCAGCAACTTGGACGGCGGCAGCGCAAACTGGATCGTCTTGGGCGGACTCATCCCGCCAAACCCGTCGCTGTCGCTTTCCCAAGTGATCTCGTCATCATACTTCCCCGAGACTCCCGCCCCTGCTGTGGTGGTGGTGGCGGTGGTGGCGGCCGCCTCTCCCTTCTTCCTAGCAAAGACATCCCTGGTCTTGCGGCCCGTCGCCGGCGTCTGCACGCTCACGCCGGGCGTCCTCGGCGCCTTAGAGGCCGCCGCCGCCGCCGCAGCAGCAGCAGAAGCCTTGCCTTTGTGGGCGGCGCGCACCGGCGACATGAACGCCGCGCTTCTCAGCTGTGGCACGGCCATCTCCGGGCTCGACGTGGGCGAGTCCTCCCAGATGGGCCGCTGCCTCTCCTTTCCCTTCCCAGGCGTCGTCGTCGTTGTCGTCGCGAGCTTGTCCACCTTCCATCGGACCGGTGAGATGCCCGCGCCCTTGTGCGGCGTGGCCGCGATGCGGTAGTTCTTGTCGGCCACGCGGTGCAGGAGCGGGTCCTTGTTTTGTTTGCCCGTCCTGCTGCCTCCAAAGTCGAGATCGTCGTCATCGTCGTCGTCGTCGCCTTTTCCGGCGTGTGAAACAGCGCCGGCATCCAGCGATCCTCGTGGTGCCATGGACATGTCGGGGAGTCGGGCGGTGTGCTGCTGGAACAGGAGTTCGGTGTCGTCCTCCCCCTCCTCCTCTCCCACCCCCTGTTGTCCCCCAAGGGTTGCTGTCCTTGGTGTTTTGCTGCTGCTGCTGCTGCTACCTGGCCCACCTCGCTTGCTGTCGTATTCGCGCTTAAGAGCTTCGTAGGGAGAGGAGAGATTGGCAAACTGCGGGCGGATGGGGACAGTCCTGGTTGCTGGAGGGCGCGGTGTGCTTCCCGTCAAGTCGTCGTCGTCGTCGTAGCCGAGAGCGGAGCCATCTTGATGAGTGTCATCTCCGTGGTACATGGCAGAGGACTGGTCCGCCGTGACTGTGACATCTTGGTCACCGGCGCTGCGGGGACGCGGTGTGTAGTCGGCGGTCTCATTGTGTACTGTGCTTTCGTCTGCGGTCACTTCCGTGTTGTCCTCGTTCCCAGCCAGTTCTTCGTAACCCGACAGCGATACATTGGCAGAGGCCTCGAAGAATTGTTTCCAGAACTACGGCAGGTAACGGTTAGCCCGAAGCGCCCTGCTTTCCTAACACTCGGGAGAGAGTGACCTTCGTAGCCTCCCATACAGCGCGAGAGTGTTCGCCATATTGCTCGACGAGGGGCAGGATACTTGTCGTGACAATGCGATGCGCTTTGCTAAAGTTGTGGTCGATCTCTGGTACTCGTCAACGGGTCAGGCCCAAATAAGCGGCGTTTTTTGTTGAAATCGGACCTTGCAGTGTGAGGGTGATGGATTGCTCCAGCTTTTCCAGCTCCTCGGTGAGGGTGAGGTTTCTTGGTGCCGAGGATCCAGGGCGAGACATTTTGCACGTTTGGTTGTTTACAACTTTGTCAACAAAAAGCGATGCCAGGGGAAGAGTATCTTAGGTAGGCTCATCACCAGGGCGCGCGCCCGTGCTATCGGCGCGATTGCGGGGTTGCTCAAGCATACACTAACACTTGCAACTTGGTGGGGTACCGCTGGCGGCTACCTCCGACCAGTACTCGGTACCTGGTAGTACCTGACCTCCCTCCTCCCTTCACTCCCAATGCACTCATTCCTCAAGCCCACTGCAGTGTAGCTGATTATTCTGTGGAGTAGAACGAGGCACAAAATCTTACACTTTTATCTACACAGTACTGGGGTATCTACAAGCCAAATAGAGGACGCCTACCGGGTTGCTCATTATTACAGAGGAGCGGGTTACCCCCCCCCCCCCCCCGCGGTCATTTCATCGCCCGCGCCGGCCTCGCCCTCTTGCCCTTCCTCTACCAGATCCGCGGCCTCTTACCCCTCCCCGGCCGCCCTTTGTAGAAACTGGCGTACCCCTTCCTTCTTCCTCCTCCACCTCGTCTTCTTCCCCCGACTGATCTTCCCCTGCGCTCCCCTCCTCGGACGGTGACTCTTCCTTGACCTTGCGCGCCCTGCTGGATGTTCGCTTCGCGTTCCTCGCGCCCTTGCCAGGCTTCCTCGTCGGGCTCGCCGCCGGGGTCTCGTTCTCGGTGTCCTCAACCGTACTACTGCGGGCCCTCGTGGTCGACTCGGCAGCGCCTCGTTTCCGCTTCTTGGACTCGCCGGCGGGCGCGTTGGGGTCCCACTGCGCCGGGCTAGTCGGCGCCTCGCTGGGGTCGACGCGCGCCCGCTCCATCATCAATTCGCCGTACTCGTCCCACGGCAGGCGGAAGTCGTGGTAGCGCCTCGGCTGGCCCTCCTCTTCTGGCGGATCCATGTTGTTCTCCCGCTCGTCGATGGCCTCGAGGTTGTAGAACTCCTCCAGCTTGGCCCAGATGCCAGGGATCCGTGTGTGGGGACAGGTTTCGGGATCGAAGCCGTGGTTCCGTAGGTGCTCGCTGATGGCCAGCATCCGAAAGTGCTTGTGCATGCCTGGAGAAGAAAAAAAAGGGAGGAAAGGTTAACGCGTGAAGGCGACCGGACGGCAGGCTACGTACCCGCCGGCTTCCACCTGATGACTCCCTTGAACAGCGATGCGACTTGGTCGTCTGTCCATGGGTCCGTAACTGGTTTGGGCGGCGGCGGAGGAGCCGCAGGTGCTGTTGGTGCCGTAGGCGTCTGCGCCGGCGTGTCGACGTCCATCGCATCGTCGTCTTTGGAGGGAGTCGCGCCCTGGGTGTTCACCCGGCCTCCCTTCTTCTTGGGCGGCATTGCTGGCTAACAATCGGTGACGCGAATACCCGGTATATCAAGTTACCAATTGGTCAAGAATACGCGGCAAATTGGCAATTGGCGGGTTCGTGGAGTCGTAGTGTCGTGGAGTGGTTCCTCGTCGGCTGAACATTGTTGAATGGGGAAGCGGAGCTCGAGCTCTCTCAGCTGCAGGCACCTTGGTGGTTCTCAGCGCGGCTGCAGGGTAACATTTAACTAGCGTAACTATGTGCACACACAGATTCAGTGACACAGCGCCTGCGGCAACGCCTCCGCGCATTGGGAGGGTTAGGGTTCTACCTTGCCATGATTTACGCGATTGGGCCCTTGTGAGTCGTTTCCGAGACGCGTCCCACGCTCAAGAGGACCGGGCCCGATGAACGACAATCTGGAAATTGGGTTCACAACACACCAAGGATTGGTGAAGTCGAGTTTTAGGCCGAATCTTCCTCGAGGGAAGATGGCAGATGAAGAGGACCCAGCCGACCTTTTCGCTGTCCCCGACCTCTGGCGGTCGTCGACTTGGCTCAATTTCTCAGTCGACGGCAGCAACACCATCAACCCCCTGTTCTCCTTGCAGGTATCGAGTGCAGCCGGTCCGGGAGCATCCGAGAATCTTATCGAGACCGGCACTCTCTGTTCTGGGAACGAAGCTGTGGAACAAAATGATTATGTCTTCTTCAAACTGCCCTCTCTCCTCAAAGAGTTGGCCGGCCAAGAAGAGGTGCAACTACAGACCAAGACCTGCGAGCCCGGCATGACGAGCATTGAGGATCCGGAGCTCGAGTCTGAACCATCCACAAGTCAAAATGGTAATGAGCAAGAAGAAGATTTCTGGTTGTCTCACGACAACGACTCTGCCAAGCCCGTTGTGCTGAGAACCTGGGAGAGCTTTGAGCAGCCCGAGCAAGAGGGCAGCCCGCCCCTCTTCATCTCCGAGGCCGGCCCGGCTGCATTCGATGCGCTGTTGGCGTCCAGTCAAGGCGCCAGCGACGTACCCGACATCTTAGATGCCGGGTCTTACTGCGCCTGTCTGCTGAACCTCGCCCTCGGGAGGAGCTCTGTTCTCTTTTCGTGGGACTCTGGGAAGAACTCGTTCGTCAAAACGGTTCCTTTTCTCAGAATATCCGGGCTGTCTCTGGACTCGGTCAAGGCCGTCGACAGCCTCTGCCTTGAGTGCGGGAACTCAGCCAGGCATCTCCAGTCGTTCTCCGAGGAGACATACTCGGCCGCCTCCACTCCTACCCGGATCGCCCTCGCTGGGGTTGTCGGGCGCCTCGTGGCCGTGGTTCGATCCGAGCTCAGAAACAACAGCGATGCCGCGAGGTCAGTCCTTCAGCTGCAATCCATCGTCCGACCGGCCCAGTCTGTCCTCTCCTACTTCAGGGGGCTGGTCAAGAAGCTGGCCCATCAGGAATCCGACGAGGGGCTCCTGTCTTGTCTGTTCCAAGAAGTCCAAGCTTCCGAATATCGCGACGTCCTTCTGAAAGAGGCTACTCGGGAAGTGCTGCGGATAGTATCGAAACCATGGACTGACCTGGTCGAGGAATGGATCGGTCTCAGGCCTGAAGAAGGAGGTTCCATCAGCAAGATGAGCTCCGGAAAAGGCTTTATCAGAGTTGCCGACAAGATGTGGATTGATGACCAAGGCTTCGAGCTGGAAGAGGCCGACTACTTTTTCGACCAGGATAGAATGCCCACGTTCATCCCTGGGGATATGGCGCAGTCCATCTTTGAGGCTGGCAGGAACCTCCGATTCCTGCGTGAGCACCATCCGGAACACCCACTCTCTAGGCCGGACATGGTCTCCTTGGCGTCGCCGCCGCCTCTGGAGTGGGAGTTTGACTGGGAGGCAGTCTCGATGCTTGAAGCCAAGGTGAAGCAATACCGGAACGCAGTGTTGGGTTTGACTCGTGGAGGCCCTTCAGATACACATGGGACCGCAGCGTCCTCCCGTGGTAATAAGCGTAAATACGAGGTTGCCAGACTCGAATACTTTGGAAGGGATGAAGCGGAAGTTGAAGCAAACCTGCTTGCTTCCGTACGCCAGCTCGACCAGCCACCGCCGAATCCTGAGCCGCGGGACGAGCTCACTCGCCTTTTTCGGGATCGTTTATATCGAGCGCCCGACGGGCAGTTCCACTCAAACAGCCTTTCTCCCCACGGAGCCCTGGTGCCTTTGTTGTCCTTCGGCCCGGTCATTGAAGCACAGACGACCTTGATCAACCACGAATGCATGAAACTACTATTTAGCTCCCACCATCTCCGCCTGCACATCGATCTCCTTAAACAGTACTTCCTGCTGGGCAACGGTCTCCTCGTCAGCCGGCTTACCCATGCCCTCTTTGACCCGGACCTCTCCACCGCCGAACGCCGCTCCGGGGTCGCCCTCGGCGGCGGCACGATGGGTCTCCGCCTAGGGGGCCGCAAGACCTGGCCGCCCGCAAGCTCGGAGCTCCGCTTGGCCCTCATGGGCGTCTTGTCTGAATGCTACGAACCCACCACCACCACCACCACCTTCTCCTCCTCCTCCATCACCGCTAGCACCGCCGCATCCGGCAGGAGCAGTAGTCCCAAACTCCCGGGCGACCTCAGCTTTGCTGTCCGCGACCTTAGCCCGCAGGAAATCGACCGCTGCATGGACCCGCACTCACTCGAAGCCCTCGACTTTTTGCGGCTCTCGTACAAGCCGCCGCGCGCCCTCGGGCCCGTCATCACCCCGACGATCCTGTCCAAGTACGACCGCATCTTTAAACTACTACTGCGCGTTCTGCGCATGCTATACGTCGCCAACTACAACCTCTCTTACCATCGCCATCGCCATCGCCATCGCCGTCGAAGTCAAAGTCAAAGTCGAAGTCGGAGTGAGAGTCGGAGTCGGACTCGCAGGGATCACGCACGAGTCGGAGATGAAGACGGGGAAGAGGAGGAAGAAAGCAAGGCGGCCCGCCGCTTCCGCATCGAGGCGCGGCACTTCATCCACCAGGTCGCGGCCTACTTCTTCGACGTCGGCATCGGCGAGCCGTGGGCGCGCTTCGGCAGGTGGCTGGACGCGGTGCAGGCGCACGTCCAGGCCGAGCCCGGTGCTGCTGCCGGCCAGGGCCCGTCTGTCGTTGTCGCGCCCGGCGCGGGCAAGACGGGTGCGGAGAGGCAGAGACCGCCCCGATCCTCCTTCTCCCCCTCCTCCTCCTCCTCCTCCTCCTGCGCTGCTGCCGCCGCAACCAGTCCGGACGTGCTGCGGGAGAGGCAGGAGCGCGTGCTGGACGAGATCATGGGGGCGCTGTTCCTGCGCAAGCGGCAGGCGCCCGTGATGGGGCTGCTCGAGGAGGCCTTCGGCGTCGTACTGAGGTTTGCGTGCGCGACGGGGGATGTCCGGGGAGCGGGGAGGGAGGAGGAGGAGACGGCGAGGGAGCTCTATCGGCTGTTTCGGAAGAAAGTCGAGGTCTTCATCACGGTCTGCAAGGGGCTCGGCGAGAAGATGGCCGTCTCCAATGCGGCGGCGGCGGTGGCAGCAGCTGCGGCTCCGGCTAACGGCAGTTTCGAGCGCGGATTAGGACCGGGAACGGGAACGGGAAGAGGGGATGGGGCCCGTGTCGAGCAGCTGTTGCTGAGGCTGGATATGGCGGGGTTTTATGGGAGGGATATTGGCAGGCGATAAAGGGATTGGTTGGGACGGTGATGATGGAAAAGTACACGAGTCTTTCGGTTACTCTTATGATTGAATGATACCCCTCAGTTTCGATCCGATAAACTGCTTTCCCGACGTTGGACTGCCGTGTGCCGACTAGCCGTGTGCTTAGAATACATTAGCCATCAGCTGGATCAGGGAAAAGGCCCCGATCCGGACTGAACACTCCCATTGGGACCTTTTCAGTAAACAAGTGCTCTCCGTCTGTCTCCTCGAGGCCACGCTTCTACTTGTGGCTTACCCTGACAAGATGCGGGAGAAGACAATGATGTTGCTCGCTCTGTCCGCCACCTGAACAACCCAACTTGGAGCTTGGTGAAGATTGGTCTGGGTCGACTGAGTGTTTTCCAAGTCAAATATTCATCTGGCACGAATGCAGGCTACTTTCAGGAGCTAGTAACTGGTGTTACTTTGATGCTGCTACCACTGAAGAGCAGCACGCGTGTTTACTCTGGCCACTAATGTCAAAAACAATAATTAGCAGTTCTATGAACAATGATCTATCTTGTGGAAAAGGCTTCTGGCACAACTGTCAACGCTCGTAGGATGAATTTGAGTGCAGAGTATGCATTCCACATACACACCGAGGCATACTCCACGGCTAAGAGAGGGACCCTCGCCAATGGTCAAGTGGGAGTCTGGTAGGCCGTTAATTTAACATGGTGGGCTCGTCATGTTGGTATTCTGTTTGCTCCGGGGTGTCAAGGCCGATGCGCTCTGACGTCGCCCTGAAACGTTCTGCCGAGTTGGATATAGGTTCTGGTCGATATACGGATAGTTAACCATCCATCCCCTTGTTTCTTTCTTGTCTTGCGCGTCAAATCACCAGTTCGTCTGTCGGTGCTGCTGATGAACTCGGATGACGATCACGAGACATTGTTTCTCGCTCGTATCCCCTGAATGTGCCAACAAACCTCGGATGGCAAACATTTTCCACAACAGATGGCAAATATTGTCAGAACAAGGAGTTAGCCGAGGTCGGCAATCCCGTCAATATCATTGTAATCCGTACAAGCCGCGTACTATGTAAGGAGCATGCAGTCCCCTCCCAATCCTGCAATTTTTTTTCTTGTTCAAGCATTCGCCACCCCCTTTCTTGTTACCATTCAAGTATCGATGACTATTCCAAGATCAAGGGTTGCCCCTGAGCCTTGGGCTCACTAGTGTTTAATCCCACGTTCCAGGGCGGAAGAGAAAAGACATGATTTGTGCAGCGACTTAACAAGTACGGACCTTGTACTGTACAAGGTACAAGTTGTTTATTTCAAGAAAACACAGTTTGTTACTGTGTACTGACAGAGAAGAAGCAGGGATGGCCAGGCTTTCGCCGTCTTCGAAGACAACACGAATTCGGGCCTTGACCAAGCTTTGCCGCACACCATTTCCCTTTTCGAGCGAGTTTTTGGCACAAAAGCTTTTCCTTGACCGAGGGCGTGTGGCGGTGAGCGCTTTTGGCTGACACCCCTCCCGTCCCTAATTAGCAATGAAACTGCCGGTGCCATTCTTGCTCTTGTACTAGTTAAATTACTCGCGCGCGGGCAAATTGTGCAAGCGTACTTTGTACCATGCCATGTGTTGTCGTCTGACGACTCGGTTTGGCATTCCGAGGACGTTCGAACGTTGTGCTCGGCACAATAGACCGCGAATACTACGTATGCTATAGTAGTGTGCAGGGAGGGCCAAGATATGTGTGCGCGGAAGCGGCGTGCGAAAGGTCGTCACCGAACGGAGCCAGCCATTTTCTGCGCAGTCCGCGCGTCAATGATTTTGTTTGATATACTCTAATTTGTTGATATCCCCCAACCGTACTCCGTAGGCATGTATGTATTATGTATGTACATACATATGTACATCCCATAATGCACCCAAAATACGCAGCAAGTCGTCGCCGAAAACCAGTGATCAGTTGTATGCCGAGTCTTACCGTTCTTTCCGCTGGCCAATGGTCGGCACGGGGAGAGGTTGAGGTTGCATTCTGTTTGTTGTGTTCCGCACATATCATGGAGTGCCCAACTTTGTTAGTGCCGCACCATCAAGTGCGCGGGATGGGAGATGGAAACTCTGCACACTGCTGCCCAAGTCTACACTAGTGCATGAAGTAGTAATCCGTACTCCGTACGGAGGTACTCCGTAGCGTTACAACAAAACCCTTTGATGAGGAATACCAGAATAGGAAAGTGGCAAGGACAGAGGGTGGGGGTCACGGAAGAATTCCACTGCCAAGGTTTGGTGCTTTGGCGCTGACCGCCTTCATCGAGCTCGGTACTGACGTACGAGTACGGATAGGTGAGAGAGGGAGGGACATGTACGAAAGCTTTTATTAGTGTACGGATTACATACACTACACCGTACACTACTAGTAGTAGCCATCTCAGTCGCTACTGAGGAACTAGCGTACAACTAGTAGTGTAGTGCTCTCGGTATTTGCCTCCACAGTGAAAATACCTTACCTTGAAAGAACCGGGTAGTCTCTGAAGCCAACCCCAACAAACGGCGGCAGCCTCGTGGAGACGAAGACACGGAGGAAACTCCGCGTAAAGGCCAGCATGACTCGGTCCCAGTGGCCATGATGAAATTGAGACAAACGGCGTTTGTTGCGAAAATTTAGAGCCCTAACCTTGCAATGAAGAAGCCGACAATGTTTGCTGTTACATGGCTTTCCGAAATTTATGCATGGCGGGGGAAGTTTCAGGTGGGTTGTCTGCCGCTGCCAACATGTCTTCCCAGCCAAGGATATGAGCAAGTATGATTGTGCAAAGCAATCCGCAATTTGCAAAGTACTTACCTCCGTAGCTACGGATTACGCTTACCGGGTTTACTGTACGCAGTAGTGAACTGGCAGAGCTTTGAGAGACGTGGAAACACTTATTGAGCGAGCAATCACCCGCTTCCATTGTTACGAAAGCCAAGACGGCGAACCGAGCGCAGACCGGGAATCATACTTGTTAATTATCTGAGGGGGTTTGTCCGTGTCCTCATATTGTGTAAATTGTAGTCAACATTGAGTCGAATCTCTGAGACATCCTTTTTGTCTCTTATTAGCCTTGATGATGGGGCAGCGTGACGGCAGGGGACTATGTGTTTCCGTTTGGCTCCGCCAGGCCGAGGTTGGTGGAAACGAGCCTTTTCGGCCTCTGCAAGATCCCAGCGGCAATCGCCAGCCACCTCATGGCAACTATTTTAGCGCGGCTTGCCGTTCTTGGTAGCTCCGCCGACCTCCCTCGCTATTCATCACGCAACTTTGCAGGGTTCCGGCTTCGGAAACCTGCCTCCAATCGAGTCGTCTTCCAATGGTCATTTCCGGTGGCCGGATAGAGGGAGGCACAGTGCCTTTGCAAGCACCAAGGGAAGTTACAATACCTGGGTATGGAGGAAGCACTTATACTACAAGTTGAAGTGCTGTGGCGGTACATGAACATGTCGATATCAAGAAGTGAACCAAGCGACCAGAAGAGTGACCACGAAGACGGAACGGATGGAGCTCGTTTGCCGGATATCGGTCCACAATTGCCGTGAAGTGTTGCCGAGACATGCGTTGCACCGGGGGGACCCCGACTTCCATGTCTGATGAGCAGGGTATCGTTTCAGACACCCATGACGATGCCAAGGCCTCGCCCAGCTCGGTTCAACCAACCTTCTGGAGGAGGAGTCCGCTCGTCCGGAGATGTGACTGACGTGACCTGGCATTTGTGCGGGCGTGCCTCCTGTTCGGTGCAGAAAGGAGAAGCGCAGAAGAAGCGGGGCGCCCGAGAGGCCTGATGGTGACGGCACCTTAGCGTCGGGCAAAGCTCGGTTTGCCGGTGCAGTGATGCAAGCATGTCGCCGACCTGCCATCACTGCGATCGCTGCAGCCCTTCCGCTTTTGACAAGCACAGCCGCGCGTATGCGCAGCTGTCCCAACTCGTCACCGACTCGCCTCCTCGCCTCACACCTTGGAACAACGGCCAACTTCTTCCATCTCGGCGACCCGGCCGATCTGCCATCAATTGGATGTCACGGCATGTTGCGGCGCAAGTCTACTTGTAACGGAGTTGGGTGTTCGCACGTAGCAGCTCTTGTCTCGACTCGGGTATCGTCTCTTCTTTTTTAAGCTCTTAGTTATTACCCACCCTCCCGGCTTTCGCGCCGTTTTGGGCACAATACAGTACAAGTAGTTAGTGCATGCACTTGTCTGCCAAGGGTGGAGCTGGCGGGATCAATCCGCCTTTGGCTTATGTCAGTCCATTCAATACCAGTGCCACTCCGCGAAGAAATTTCGAGGAAGCCCAAAGAATCCCAATTACCCCTAGTTACTCGTGAGAGGATCTGGCTGGAACGTCTGCTCAGAGCCAAGCAAAGAAGATATCTGTCAGGTGCAGGCCATACACAATACACAGCACGCAAGCGACGGTAAAACAACCAAGGCGGGCTTGGAAAGATCCCAGTGGTTTTTCTTGACGATGTCTCTCCGAACAGTCCGACAAGATGCAGCACAATAACAGCGTAGGGGAAAAAAAAAAAAAAATTTAGGAGGAAGGTAGAGCCGATGAGTGCCGGTCGCCGTCAGAGTTTCGAGCTGGTAGGTGCCTTGCAGGTCGTAGTTCATTCAAGCCTGACTCGTTCTCAAGCAACGTGGCATGTCTGTCATGCCAGGATACGGGCAGGTCCAGCCGAAAAAAGCCCGACGCGACTTGGGCAGCCTGCAAGTGTTTTACCTTTTATCGATCGCAATGTCGAGTACATACCGTACACTACTTGGCTGCTTACCATAAAGCGAACTATCAGGAACGCCGCCGAGTTTTGATGTCGTGGCCGACCCAGAACATAAGAATGCCATTTTGATATCGACACTCTTTCGTTTGGTGGAGCTTTTTTGCTTCTAGAAAACCACCCCTCTTATTGCCATTTTCTATACGTCGCACAAAACCCGCCGGAGTGGGTTCGCGATTGTCTCGTTTGTCCGGACCCTCCCAGAGCCTCACTTCTTGGATCGCCCACCTCCCCACCCGACCCTTGAAGGGGACCACTTTCATCCGACGCCATGCGACGACGCGGCTGCCGTTCCACACCCACGCGCGCTCGCGCGGCTGACGCGCAGTACGACAATCACCTTATCCAGAGATCGCAGATGCAGCCTTGATGCCGCGGTGCCTGATCTAACCATGTGGGGATTCATTGGAGCCCGGGGCCGATAACTTTAGTCGCCGTCGAGAGCCCCTCGAGGGAGTCAACAAACTTTACTGCTACGGAGAGCATTGTATGTATGTACAAGTAGTTGCTGCTCATTCCCCTTTGCCGGAAGGGACGGCCGATATCGCCGCACCCGCCGAGTCACGCGGAAACTGGGCGAAATAGCCAAATCAGAATGTTACCCTTTCCCCCCAACAAGACGTGGCACTGCCTTAGGCAATGCTCGGCTCGTTCTTTGAGCAAAGGGAGTTTTCCCGTTTCCGCGCCCTGCTCCTGCTTGGGGTCGCCGAAGGTGCCGCCCTATCCCGCCGATGGAACGGTATGCCCGCCCACAGTGCGAACCCCCGGCATCCACTTGTTCTCAGTCCTTTGATTTCAGGCGCTGGAGATCTCGGCACCAAGCTGCTGGCCCATGCGTCATCAACAGCCGAGGCAGACAAGGGGTTGGGGACGAGCTCGCGTCGCGGCTCGTTTCGCCCGAAGGTCTTGACTCGCGGGCGCTGCACATCATCGCCCCAAGACTGTTGTCAGGATCCTGCAGTCGCCGAGCGGAGGGATGTGCGCGTCGCGATTTCCGTGGATTACCAACCCACAGCGGCCCCGCCGCCCCTGGAACACGGAATCAAATCTTGAATGTAAGAATCTCCTGTCGTGGGATGTGCGGCACCGCGTGGCTGACGCATTTCGTTCATGTTACAAGTACATACGCTAAGAAAATACAAAGAGCACCAAACTTTCGGTTTGTCGCACGTGTGTTTGGCACACACGCAAGCTTATTAATATTAATAGGCAAGCTTGAGGGAGTACCAAGTACCTCGCAGACTGGGAGTAATAGTAATAGTGTGCTGTACACTAACTAAGTGTAATCCGTACTTCGTACTGTACATCCAACAAATATGCGTGCACGTAACATACGCACAATAACAAGGGGACCTGAATTGTTACGCACGCCGAGAGCTGACGAGTTGGCGTCGTACTGCTTACCGTTGGTTTCTTAAACGGTCAGATCAAGGAACGAAGGTCCAGCATCCGACGGCCTCTTCAGAGGACGCCCGTTAACCGAAGCGCCCGGGGGCAAAGCAACCCTTCTCTCACCGCAATTCGGGCCGCCTTGGCCACCATCCCATTATTTAATCGTGATCCAGAACTGACGGCCTAGTGTAGACGGACAAGAATCATCGACCGAGAAGACACATGGGCAGGTCTGCAGAGCGAAGCTTCTGGCGCCGATACAGCAACTGGCATCTTTAGAACCTACCCTAGCGCACGCATGCGCACGCTAGCTCGGGCACTGCTCAAACTGCTCTGTCTGTGCGCGATAGGGCACCGCGTTTGCGGCCGCACTTCGTGCGGAGTCGCTACATATGTAATCCGTACACACATATATACATACAAGTAGTCCCCGACACTGCTCGGTGTCCGCAGTACGGGATACTGCGAGTACAACTAACCAGGTATTCCGTACTATTCCACAAAACAAGATTGCTCGTTTGCCGCAGCCGAGATTCACTGGCGAATCCCGTGTCTCTGTCCAGCTAGCCGCCTCCCCCCTCCCCCCCTTTCCCTTTTGCCGTTCTCGCGCTGAGAAACGGAGGCGTCGATCAACCAACTACCGGCCGACGGTCACCCATATCCGACTCGCAGAAGATCACGCCATGTGAAGGGCGAAAGAGGATGATACATACTCGCGTAATAATCTTGCACCATATGCCGTAGCATCGACAGCAATGCGCCGACGGTTCCCAACCTGTTGATGAGATCTGACACTTTTTGTGTACAGCTCGTGGCGCGATGACGGCGGAGTGGCAAACTTGGCTGACCAGAGCGCCTACAGTAAGCGCACAGTGTGCGACGAACAGGAAGGTCACAAAACGTCAATCTCGGATGACGCTTCTCTTGGAACTTGCCGGGAACAAATTCTACGAATCTAAACTACGAGGTCTCGAGAGAGATGGGGTGTGATGGGCCAAGATACTCTAAAACAGATTTTAGGAACGTATTGGGTTTTGGGCTTTTTAAGGTTACAACTGATTATGGAGCGGTTGATCACGGGTTTCGAAGTGCTGTCGCCTAGCGAGTGAGGAATGCCTTAAAACTTGCCCCAGCACGACGTCCGGGGGTGCTCTGGTATGGCCTCCGTATGGCCCGCAAGGTGTCAGATGGCAATCACATGTGTAATGCGTATTCCGTATGTGTGTACACCTATTCTATCTTGGGGGTGTGTATGCGTGCAATATCCTGCCAAGACAGCTGGCCAGCACGGCGCTGTCCCTTCATCGTTACGTATGTACATCTCGGCGCCCGTCCACGTACAGTGCAATGGTTTGGTGCGTCACTTCGGCCCCTGCCACATTGGGCCATGGAGACAGGGAACCCTCGACCTCGAGAACGTCGACTTCGCCGAGTGTGTGCTGGACAATCGACACTGGTATCTTAGCTCAAGGTAACTCCTTATCTCGCTGTGCTTGCGATCATCATTCTACGCCCACCTCAGATGCATTCGTCGACGTAACCAACGCTCCATGTACGGGCAGACATTGCGAATCAGAATGCATGCAAGATCATGCGTGAGCGATACCGGATGATCGCGGGCCAGTCAAACCATGCCATCAGGTGGCAGATGGGATTGCTGCAGGCGCGCACTTTGTATCCCACCTTGGTAGGTCGGTACTTTGCTTGCTATTCGCCCCTCAATAGAAAGGCCAGGCCGCTTTTTTTTTTTTCCTTACAAACAATACTTGTAAAGTAAGGGAAAGAAAAAAAAAACAGAGAATTCCCGCCTTTCCGGCGGCGTGTCCATCCTCGCCTGCGAGTGGTCCAAGCACCAAGCCCACTTGCATATTGTGGCCCCCCCTCCCCTCCATTTTTCCCTCCCAACCTTGGTCCTTACCCACTTTCCCTTTTTCCTCTTCCACATCGCGTGTGCGCCCCATCTCTTTTCCACAACAACAAACCGCTTCTCGCGCGCAGCATATTGCAATAGCAAGACGCTGCATTACGAGGTGCCAATAGAGGCAGGAAACTAAACACTTTCCACGTATCGCTTCGTCTTTCCTCGGTGCCCGCAGGTGTGCATCGGGCCCCTCTGTGCATCTCGTCGAAAGGGACTTGGAATTTTTCCCACGTCCCGGTCTTGAGGTGGTCTCCACCCACCCAGGCGCTCCTCCCAACGGCTACTCGCACTGGGGACCAGACAGCCCACGTCGTCTCGCCCGCCACCCGCGCTATCAGCCAAGTGCGTCGCAAAACATAAAGCAGACGCGCAGCACGAAAAAAGGCGGTTGTCCCCACACCGACTTTCCACTCATACCTCCCCATTTCTCTCCACTTCCACGTCTCGTTTTCTTTTTGAGCCTCATTTTCCCGCTTTAGGGTATTCTCCACCTTTCCAGCACGTCGCCTCTCGACAACCCCATATCGCGGCTGCAGGTCCCACAACTTTGCTCGGACGACGCATCTTAACCGCTTGTGCTTGCATTGCACGCCGGAGACGACGAAGCAGGCAAACAAACACTCGGCGCAAGGCACCGTCTCTTCTCGGCTTGCTGACGCTCTAGTCGGCTCGACTGCATTTGCCCAGGAACGGTCGTCGCGTACAACACGTGCACGATTGATCGGTTCGCTCTGACTGCCTCGAGAACCGCCCGCTCTCGTCGCGTCATCGAGGCCTCGACACAGCTGCGTTTGCAATCGTCGACCCTCGACAGCAGCACACAAAGCCATCGTGCTCCGGCTCGAATGGTTTTTCTGTGCTTGCCATTCTAGCCGGTATCTCTTGAGCGACGGATTATGGAAGGTCTGCCCAACGGATCGGCGAATGCTATAAACACGACGGTGGCTTCTTATCCCTCTTCGTCTGCAGCATCACCGCACCTTCCCCCGCAGCAGCAGCAGCCGCATCCCGCGCATCAACTGCATCACCATCAGGCACAGTCGTCGGCAGCCCCTCCCCACACGCTGCCCCCTCTTCAGCCGAACAACCCTGTTATGCAACAGGGACCCTACGGAAGCTATCCCCACACTCCCAGGACTCCGGCAACTCCCAATACCCCGAGCTCCACGAGCACCATGGCCAGTTACCCCCCTCCGCCCCAGCAGAATGCGGGCCGCGGCAGCAGCTATCCCGTCATGGGCAACGCCACGTACCCGCAGCAGCCGTACCCCGGCGCTACGTCAAGTATGATGCCTCAGACCACCACCGCGGCCTCGCACCCGCAGCCCATCGCTCCCGCTCCGCCCACGGCTGGCGGCCGGGCTCCGCCCGTCCTCCGCCCGATGCCCGCCGGTGGAGTCATGTCCCAGCCGGGAATGCACTCGCCGTACGGCCAGAGCCCGCTTATGCCCCAGCTCCCCGACGCCGGCGAACCTCCGACGCACGTGGTCGGCTCCCAAGGCCGTAGAGGTATCCTTCCCAGCGCCCCTGGCAGGCCCGCGCCTCCTGCCGCCGGCTCTGCGCAGGCCAAGAACCAGATCTTGCAGAAGGACGCCGATGGGAAGTTCCCTTGCCCCCATTGCACCAAGACCTATCTCCACGCGAAGCACCTGAAGCGCCACCTCCTGAGACGTAAGTTCTGCTTGTCTTGCCCGTCTGGCTTCCCTTGCGAGCTGGCTTTAACGCTTCATGGCAGATACCGGCGACCGCCCGTACATGTGTGTTCTGTGCCACGACACCTTCTCGCGCAGCGACATTCTCAAGCGCCACTTCATCAAGTGCTCTGTCCGCCGCGGCAACCCCACCGGAGCTAGCCATCTTTCTCACCCCCAAGCACACGTCAAGAAGAACGCTGCTGCCCAACAAAAGGCGATGGGTACCGAAGGCGATGTTAATCACATGAACGGTATGGGAAACATGCCTGCCGACGGGATGGTTCATCCGTTTGGCATCATTCCCGCTTCTGATGGCATGAGCAACGTGGCCAACGATCAAAGCCAGCTCTCGAGATCTAGCAGCATGAACAGAGTCGCCGACGACGCGAACCGTGATAGGAGAAACATGACCGCGTCCGTCATGGGCGCCTCGACGCGCCCTGGCAGCTTTGAGCAGACGTACAACGGCGGCGAAGTCGCGAACAATATGACCGCGAACATCAACCCGCAGCTGGCCAACTACAGCATGCCCCAGAACCAGAGCGGGATGCCCATGTTTGGGGGTTCAGGCTCGACCGATTGGTCTCAAATGTTCCAGGCTGGTGCGCATTCTCCCTACGTCAATACGATCCCACCTAATACCGGACAGGGACAGATGCAGACCGCAACCAAACCCGAGCCTAATCTCGGCTCCGCACGAGTGGCTGGCATTCCTGGCGACCATCCCGTCGACTCGTCCCTCTTCCCCTCGTGGGGAGTTCCGTCGTCGTATCCGAACTCTTACCATCAACTCTCCAGCAAAATTCTCAACTTCCTGCAGTCCTCCCCCGCCGGCGCCAGCACCGCGACCTCTAGCTTCCTCGACTTCTATTTCCACGCCGACAACGTCCGCAACTTCCTCGAGAACTACACCCACTTCCATGCCCACGTGTCAATCTTGCATGTCCCCACCTTCCGTGCCATGGAGACTTACGTCGGTCTTGTGGCGGCCATGTGCTGCGTCGGGGCGTGCTACTCGGACCGGATACCCGCAGCTAACATCCGCGAGATTATGGATCTTTTGAAGGCAGCCCTCGAAGGCTCGTCTCGAATGTTTGCCTCTCTCCTCCAGGATGATGGCTCGGGGACCGGGTACGAATGGGCCTCCTTTGGCAGCAACAAGACCGACCTCGAGGAATTGCAGGCCATCATGCTCACCCAGAACTTGTTCACTTGGCACGGCACTCCAGAGCAGCGCGAGAAGGCGCGGAAGACATTCCCTCTGATCGCGTCGTCCGCCCGCAAGGCCGGCCTGCTCCGTCTGACGACGGACGGGTCGCTGTATAGCATGGTTCACCAGCCTGATTTCAACCCCACGAACTTCCCGATTTCTCAGTTCAGCTGGTATTCCTGGGTGGAGCAGGAGAAGCGCATCCGGACCATGTACATGATCTTTCTCTATGACGTGGCTCTCGGCTTGTATTTCAACACGGGACCCGAGTTCGACCCCTTTGAGATCCGCCTTCCCCTGCCAGCGGACGATGCTGCATGGGATGCAAACGACATCAACGAGTGCGCCGAGGCACTTGGACTCCGCGGGCCAGATGCCGCCAAGGCCCGCAACCCCGACGGCACTCGGAGAAGCAGCCAACCGGAGTTCCACCAAGTGCTGAAGGCCCTCCTTGACAGCAGCTACCGTATCCAACCCGGGTCGACGAATCTCTTCGGCAAGTTCATCCTCATCCACGCGCTGCTCTCCATCATGAGGCGGGCTCAACTGGGGGGGGGTTCGGCCATCATGAATCGTTCCGCCACGCCGATCCCAGCCCATGCTTGGTTCGTTGGAACTCAGGGCAGCCCTAACAACAGCGGCCGTGCGACCCCGGTCGATCTCGGGGCCAACCTTCTGGATGTGCAGACCGTCAAGACCCTCATGACGGCGTTGGATAAGTTCAAAAGCAACTGGGATCACGACATGGCCAACCAGTTCCCGCCTTCTCTGGCGGTCAACCCCCGCAGATACGGGTTCACCAGGGATGGGATTCACTTCTACTGGCTGGCAACGTATCTGCTCAAGAGCACGCGGGCGGCGGACCTTCAGATGGCGCCCGATCAACGGCTTGCCCAAGTCATTCATCTATTGAAGTCGGTCAAGCAGTGGGTTCTGACCGATGGGGCTGCTCGTGGGGAGGAGCTAGGATCTGTTGGAGATATTGATGCCTCGTACGGGGTCAAGGACGTGACGCTCGATATGACACAACTCTTTCGACCACTTCCGATGGAGAAGTCGCCAGGTTTTGCGGCCGCTCAATCAGGGAACATGCAGAACCAACAATGATCTCGGTGGATGTCGTGCTCGGTACGCATCCTTCTCTGCATCAGCGGCGTTTCCATTTCGTTCTTCCTCTTTTCTGGGGGAGGCTCTCCGTCATTTTTCTCTTGTCTTACGTTCATGATAGCCGGCGCCTTGGTCTTCGGACAAGTCGTGGCAATCCCCTTGTTGCATCAGATTGGCACGCACGGCGGGTTGTTTGCTTGCATCAGGAGGATGGGTGTTGGGGTGAATAGATTTCCTATGGGTACTGCATTAGAGACCTTTGTCACATTCGACCACAACCAATAGATCGAGAAGGCGGTTCGCGGGTCTGTTCCTCGGCTGTTTGGACGGATGAGTGGCTGGGAGGTCATGACGAACCATTGCCGGCAATAGCGCATGCTCTCAACTCTACTACCCACTAATCCTTGCTTGGCCGAGTTCGGGTCCGCACCGCGAGCGGGTACTTGCTGGTTGGCAAGACGACGGATGTATATCTCTCGGCCTGCGGGTAAAAGGACTGACGAGTTTGTGGTGATGGTGGCTTCGGTCAAGGAATGACAAAAAAACAAAAAAAGAACACGCTTAACAAAAAAAACAGAGAAAGGAAAATCGGTAAGGCACACTCTCGTTGAAAAGGGGTAGTGGGAAAAGCTGGAAGCAGCTTTTGGAAGGTTGGAACGAGGTTCGGAAGGTTGGAAGGAGGTTCGGACGGGGATGTATATCATATGTCAGACATCACATACATACGTTGCTTTAGAATTTCGGCCAGGCGTTGTCGAGTAGAGGAGAGAGCCTTGCAATAAAAAAAAAGTAAGTTTTTGTTGAGCCTTTAGGGTTTGGTGACGGCATGCTTGGTGAATGTACTGTACATATGTGCTTTTGCCATGTTCCATGCGTTTCAAGAGACCAGGGCTCAGCGGCTTCTCGTTGCAGATACATGAAAATAAACGGTTTATCGTCGTTCATTTTCTTGTTTGTGTGCTGATCGTATGCGTTGCCGTCATCTTTTGGGCCACTCCTGGACCGTAGAGGCGTCGCGTGCCTCTTCCCATTCTCAACGTAGGGCCCTCGTGAGAAGACGCAAGCACAATTTCCCGATTGCTCTTCACCGAAACCGAAGGATCCCTTCTCCCCCGCTATTCAGTTCTGCCACTCCGAACGTGTTTTTCGTCGGGATATCCCGCAACGAAGCGCGGTGTGGCTCCGGACCTTGCCAAACAATCACTCCTCGCCGTTTCAACCTTCCTTCCACGGGGAATCCAGAGCGAGTCAAAAACAACATCCCGTCATGCATGGAGTGGCATGGAATAAATAACGACATGGATGCGGCGTGTCGGAGATCAAGGTATCGTATCCTTCGGCTCCTCTCACGACTTTCGCTCCACGACGTGGATCTTGGGCGCCAGCTTTTCCAGCTCGGCCTTGTCGGCCTCGGTGGGTGTGAAGCCCAGCTTGGACTCGATCTTGTCGCCGAAGGTGAGACCCAGAAGGCCCCAGGCCACGAGACCAACGCCGACGGTAAGTTTGGTCTTTGGTGGGAGGTTTGTATATGCCCTGTAGATGTCAGCGTGTGTGTGTGGGAGTGAGTGTTGCGTGTGGAATGTGGTGTTCGGAGATTGACCAAGAGACAAGTTGGGACGCGAAAGGGGCATTGAACTTACTTGAGAAGAGACATTGTGTGCTTGTGGAAAAAAATAAAAAGATCCTTGTAGGGAGGAATGCTATTGCGAGATGGATTTCAAGGCATACGCCATGATATCGTGATGGATAACGAGAGTCGAAGATGGTGTTGTGAGACGGGCGGAGGTGCTTGGCATGGACAGCTGTCGGGCAGTTGATGGCCGAGTCAGAACCGGGACCCCTTGCATCGCTCCGTGTATGTGCAGAGTAGTGCACGCAGTACTAGCGTATGAGTTACTATGAGTACGTAGCTTGAGTCGGGAACGCTCGGACCACCCAAATTTTCAAAGTGCGCGAATCCATCTCTGCGAACCTCTGCGCGCTTGCCAGACTTTATCGACGGTCTAGCTTGCCATATCCGGTGTACGGGCAAGTCCAACCAGCATCAATTGAGGAGCCGACCAGCATTGCCGTGCCGTGCTTTACAGATCTGATCTCATACTAAGAAGCCGTGCGCGCCCTCCTTTTTGTCGCGCCCACCTCTCGACTCCCTCCCTCCCCCGGTCCGCGATGGCGTCGGCGGCGATGCGGCCCTCGATGGGGGCCCTCGGCAGGATATCCTCAGCGCCGTCCCCGCTCCGTCCGCTCACGCAGACCGCTTCTCTCTCGACCACCGCCGCCCTCCTCAAGCGTCACAAGTACCGCGGTGCCCGGGATAACAAGGACCACAGCAAGCACCGCGGCGAGTCCGCCGTCCGGCGCACCGGCACTCGCTGGCGTCTCTCCATGTCGGACGAGCCCCTGCCGCAGCCCGTCCCGCGCAGCGAGCTGCCGCCCATCGAGACGGACCCGGACCACGGCCTGTGGGAGTTCTTTGCCGACCGCAAGACCGTCGCCAGGCCGCCCGCCGAGGAGGCCAAGCACGGCCGTGCCTGGACCGCCGAGGAGCTGCGCCACAAGTCGTGGGACGACCTGCACCGTCTGTGGTGGGTGTGCGTCAAGGAGCGCAACCGCATCGCCACGTCCATGTGGGAGCGTAACAAGGGCAGGCTGGGCTTTGGCGAGAAGGAGTCCAGGAACCGGGATTTTGAGGTGGGTCTCTTTGAAGCCGTCGATCGGCGAGCTCAGAATTGTATATGTACTGACGGATCCCTCCTCCGTCCGTTAGGTCCGACGTACTATGCGCGCCATCAAGCATGTCCTGACCGAGCGGTTTTACGCGTGGGAGGATGCGGTCAAGCTGGCCGAGAAGGATCCCGAGGTCAACCTGACCGGCAACGGCCCGGCTTTCACCCCGAGCAGCTATCTCGAGCAGAGTGACACGGCTGCTCAAGGAGAGCAGGCGGCCGCGGCCGCAACCGCAGAGCAGACGGCGGAGAAAGCAGAGCCAGCTGCGACGGCAACCCCTGACCCGGCAACGATACCCTCATCTAAGCTGCAGGCCGAGACCACGAGGTTATGATGGGATGAACCTGGACCATGACTAGTCTAGTCATGGTTATTCTCCTTCGAGATGGATCCTGGCGGAATACGGAGGCGGATCGCCGGGGCTTCATAAGGGAGAGTGTCTTGACGATTTCGCCCTAGAGCCCTACAGTGGTGACGGCATCACCAATGCCTCCCCCCCTTTCCCCAACCCCGCCGTGTACAGATAGTGTATTGAGCATTGTATTGTGCATGTTTCCCAGATGGAAATGGTGTCTCAGCCAAGGTCCCATCTTCGACATGGTTGTAAGCCAACCGAGATTCTGAACAATAAACAATAAGGAGGAGCTATCAAGCATTAATGAGCCGAGACGAGCCCCCCCCCAGACCGCCTGTCGCAAGCATCGAATCACAGGCGGCCGCTGGTGCTTTAGCTCCAAGGAGGCCCCAAAGCGGGGCCGTCACCCCTCAATGGGTTTCTCCCCACCACAGCAACCTCCTACACCCCGGAGATCCAGACTTCTTCTCCTACAAACCTGACCTGGGAACCCAACAACACAACAAGAAGCCCAACGCAGACAGAACCCGACCGAGAGAGCTGGACCTGGTGTTCATCGTCAGGTTGCACGGCCGTACCTTCTTCCACCAATCTTGTCACCCACCCTTTCTCCTCCTCTTTTTTTTCACTTGTTCCGCTCGCACAAACACGAGCTGTCCCTAATCTCACTTCCGACCTCGTCATTGTCCGAAGCTTAGCTTCCCTGCCCCCCCCCCCCTTCCCCCCTTTTCCTCCTCCGCTTCTGCCTGAACCGCTACATAGCATTAGATTCACACCACCATGGCCGAGGAGATTGCCCCCGAGTACGACGTGATTGTGCTGGGCACGGGGCTGACCGAGTGCATCCTCTCGGGTGTCCTCAGTGTCAAGGGGAAGAAGGTGCTGCACATTGACCGCAACGACCACTACGGCGGGTACGTACACTTTTTTTTTTCCTTTTTTTTTTTTTTTTTTTTTTTGCTGCCACTAGGCTGCCCGGGATGCACTGGAGAGAAAAGCTGACGCCTTTCCGTTCTCTTCCTGCAGCGAGTCGGCGTCCCTCAACATTGAAGCGGTATGGCTACTGTCTCCCCGCCCTTTCGCTCTTTCGCTCTGTCCGTTGGATCCCCCCTCCAGCCCTTTCTGACAGACACCGCCTCTGCACAGCTCTTCAAGAAGTATGGCAACTATGCTCCGGGCACCGAGCCCTGGAAGCAGTACGGCCGCCTGAACGACTGGAACATCGACCTGGTGCCCAAGTTCCTCATGTCCTCGGGCGAGCTCACCAATATCCTCGTCTCCACCGACGTCACCCGCTACCTCGAGTTCAAGCTGGTCGCCGGCAGCTATGTCCAGCAGGGCTCCGGGTCCAAGGCCACCGTCGCCAAGGTGCCCTCGGACGCCGCCGAGGCCCTCCGCTCCCCCTTGATGGGCCTCTTTGAGAAGCGCCGCATGAAGAGCTTCATCGAGTGGATTGGCCAGTTCGACCCCAAGGACCCGGCCACGCACAAGGGTGGGTTATTTTTCTACTTCAGCGGGTCGTCAAACCCGGCGTGTGAGGATGCTAACGCCCCGTGCCGTTTCAGGGCTCGACATGAGCTCGTGCACCATGAAGGACGTCTACGACAAGTTCGGGCTGGAGCCCCCCACCAAGGACTTCATCGGCCACGCCATGGCCCTCTACCAGACCGACGCCTATCTGGACGTCAAGGGCGGCGCCCCCGAAGCCATCGAGCGCCTGCGCCTGTACGGCAACAGCATGGCACGCTACGGCAAGTCGCCCTACATTTACCCGCTGTACGGCCTCGGCGAGCTTCCCCAGGGCTTCGCCCGCCTGAGCGCCATCTACGGCGGCACTTACATGCTCAACACGAGCGTCGACGAGATTGTCTACGAGGGCGAAAAGGCCGTCGGCATCAAGGCCACTATGCGCGGCATTGAGCCCGAGATGAAGTTCGAGACCAAGGCCAAGGCCATCATCGGCGATCCCAGCTACTTCCCCGGCAAGGTCCGCGTCGTCGGCCACGTCCTGCGCGCCATCTGCATCCTGAAGCACCCGATTGCCAGCACCAACGACAGCGACTCGTGCCAGATCATCATCCCGCAGTCCCAGGTGGGCCGGAAGAATGGTACTCACCCCATCCTATCTCATCCTATATCCTTTATATCCTTTCACCCCTCTTTTTAGCTACAAACATACTGACTGCCTACCCTGTGACAAAAAGACATCTATATCGCCTGCGTCTCTTCCGCCCACAATGTCTGCCCCAAGGGGTATTGGATCGCCATCGTCTCCACCATCGCCGAGACGTCGGCAAACCACCACCTCGAGCTGGCCCCCGGCATCGAGCGCCTCGGCAGGATCGAGGAGCAGTTCATGGTAAAGAGCTCTCCACCTTGCCGTCCACAAATACACCCTCCATAACGAGTCGGTCATTGGATTAACCCACTCACTCTTACCTAACAGGGCCCACCCATCCCGCTCTACGAGCCCATCGAGGACGGCACCAAGGACCACATCTACATCTCCAAGAGCTACGACGCCAGCAGCCACTTCGAGACCGCCACCGACGATGTCCGGGACATTTACCGCCGCCTGGCTGGCGAGGAGCTCGTCGTGCAGGGGCTCCGGGAGGGTATCCAGGTTGCTGCCGAGTAGCAGGAGGGAGCACGCGGGACGGAACGGAAAGGTATATTAAGCATAATAACCATGAATACAAGCGAGTGAACCAATTCTCTGTCTTGTGTGGCATTTCTCCTTGCATCACCGTAAGGGGCGGCGGGCAGTTACGAGAGACGTGGCAGACCGATGATGGTATGTGGAGGGAGGACTCGTGGATCTGATCCAACGTCTGAAGACTGTATTCCTCCGCGACAGGTCAAGAGATGAGCAAGCTCGAAAAGTCAGACATGGGTCTGGAACTGAACCAACCCGCCTAGATCCACCGGGGACTACGCATATCTCACTGAAATGCAAGGCCGGGTTGAAGGCGAGTTCGATCAAGCGCAAGAATCGTCAACCCTAGAGCGCCAGAAACATTGCACAAAACATATATCCACACGAATAAGGACGGATTGGTCACTCGGGCGGCCCATCGCCTCCTCTGCCACTCTGTGTCCACCCTTTTTCCTGCTCAGCGCTGTCCGTAGACCACCATACATGACCGACCGCCCTCTGCAACGATCCCGTGCCGCTTCACGCCAATGGTCCTGGCTCCGTATCGTTCAAGCTCACGCTTAGCCGTTGTCGGGACCCGACATCCCAAGGGAAGTCAGCATGGCGTAGTACGCAGGCCTAGTAAGGCATGCAAAAACTGCGAGCTGCACCAGCCACGCATTGTGGGAGCGAGGCTTAACGACGAGACGTCTTGCCAATTGTCCGCTTGCCAGAGTACTAAAAACGGATTGCGTATCAGTAACAGCTCGTGTGAAAAAAAAAAAGCTTTGACTGGGCATTGAAGACTTCAAACTTACCAAGTGCTTGGGCATGGACGCAGCGATATGCCTGTCGGCCTCGCCCTGCCGAGCCATGCGGTTCATCTTGCGCTGGCTGAGCTTGGCTTGGCGCTCGGCCTTGGTGCGCACAGTCTCGTCCTTGATGCCGTCGTCGCGCCGGTTGGTCGCCATGACGGAGCGGTCGCGGACGCGGCTGAGCGAGCGGAGGCGCTCCTTGGCCGAGGGCGCGCTGTCGACGTCCATGGCATCCGGATCCGCAGTGGTGCCGCGGCTGCGCGCGAGCGAACGCCCGCGTGTTGGCTGCACCTCGGCCCGAGCCCGTAGACCAATGGCCTCGGTGTCGACACCGAGCTGATCGAGGTGGTCCTCGAGCTCGGAGAATGGCTTCTTCTGCTTACTGCGCGGAATTAGAGCGCGGTTCTTGAGCGACTTGCGCATCTTGGCTTCGTTGCGGATCAGCTTGTGCTTCTCGCGAATGTACTCGGCCTTTTGCAAGATTTCCTCCTCGGACTCGTCGCCAATATCCTCGTCAGATTCGTAGAAGCCTTCCTTCTCCAGCCTCTCTTCCTCCTCCTCGAGCGCCGCAAGCTTCGACTCGATGTCCGGGTCGACATAGTCATAGACGTTCTTTCCATCGTAGATCTCCGGAATCTTATCGTACTTCCACGACGGGTCGGCCAGGATGTAGTCTTTCCGCAGATCGACATTGTACACACCAGCACCGCCGTTGGCCTCCTCGATGTCCCTCGCCAGTACTCTCCTCTCGGGGTCGTTCTTGTCGTACTTCTTGAGGGTCTTGACGGCTTCCGGAATGAAAGTCTCCCTGGTAACGCCATCCATCGGCTGGGCGACGTGGATACGGGCCATGACTTCGGTGAGACGAGATCCAAGAGCACCATTGCTCGCGGTACCGGCCTTGAGCTTCTGAGACACCCGCTCCGCAAGCAGCCTCTCGCAAACATGGTTCTTGACGTCCTGCACTCCATCCTGCGTAGCACACGACGCGCGCAGCAACTCAACGTCGCCAGACTTTGTCAGGTCCTGCAGCTCGGATTGCATTTCCGGCTCCAGCTCCTCAAAGGTCTTGATATCCATCTTGTTCAGGACGATAAAGACCATCTTGTTGGCGAACAGCGGCTTGATCGACTTGAAGAGGTTACATTGGGCCTTGAGCGAATAGCCGCATTGTTCGCTGTGCAACACAGTCAGAACTGCACGAGATACAGCCACAAGTATCAGGTCAGCATACCTGATATCAATGAAGAAAAGGACTGCGGCTCTGAGGTGGGCGAGAGCCGTGACACTCTGCATCTCGATGGTGTTCATCTCTTCTAACGGGTGGTCGAGACTGCGAAGGTTAGCCTGAATCTAGAAACATGGGCGCAATGGCAGATATGCGATGTTTTGGGTCATAGTGCCGCGACAGAGCAGGGGGACAACGTACATTCCGGGGGTATCTATTACTTGGTACCGAAGATCTACACAAGGAGAGGTCAGCAAAGGTTCGCGGTTTTGTGGTTTTCACTGGGTAGAACATACACTTATAGTCGAGATGACCAACGAACTGTTCTCACAGCGTTAGCATGTCTGGTCGCCAGAATAGTGAGGTATTCCGGAGCACATACCAAACTCTTCGTTGTCTATGCACTTGTCAGCAGCATATTTTCACATCAGGAACCAGAGGTGCAGCTTACAAAGGCATATGGCTCAACTGGTGTATCAGCCCGCGTTACCGAGCGGACAAAAGAGCTCTTGCCGACATTAGGGAAACCTGCGACAAGGAGAGTGCGCGTTGTTGGGTTGATGTCGGGTAACCTGGCCAAGTGCTGGCGGACCTGGTCGAGGTACAGAAGAGGGTCTTTCAGCCGCTTGATGAGGGTGGCCATACGACCTAAAGCAGCCCTCTTGAGTTGTTTGCACTGGTACAAACTTTGAGAGTACTGTGTCCGGTTTCAGTTACCTGTCCCAGAACATGACGGGAACACTGGCGCACTGCGTACCTTCAGGAGGCGGACATAATCCCGGGAAATTGTCTCGATCAGGTGCTTCGCTGTCGAGATCTGGCCAAGGGCCACCTTGAAGTGGTCGGCATCTGACAGTAACCGTCAGCATAGCCCCATTGCCGCATCATGTAGCCTCCAAATCCGTTTCCTTCAGGCGTGGAGGGGCGTACCATATAGGATGTTCATCAAATCGCGGTGGAAGGGGTGCTGATCCGTCAACACGGGGAAGCTCGAGATGATGGCGCCAAATTTCTCGCTGCATGTCTCCTGTGTAAATCTGAGCACCGGGGTTAGTGCCGAGTCCGAAATCGAATCATCACCAGCTTCGTCGCAAACGGTGTGGTGGAATCTGGGGAGATTTGAATCGATGAGCCGGGATCACCGACTTGACTTTGCGGGTGTAAAACGCCCTAATTCTGCTAACTGTTCATTGAGCGTCAGAAAATGTCTGCGACCTCGAGCAGTAATTCGGGAGGCACATACTCTTGAATCCGGGACGGACTGTAATGGTGTTCTAGGTCAGCCAGCATCCCACCACTCCGTCAAAACATCCAACATACTCTGAGTCGGCAGTCGCCTCTGTGTCCGCCTGCGGAACGTCAGCCTTTCTCGTCTTGCAACCTTTATAACCTAGCCTTCAAACTTACGAAAGGATGATGTCGATAAACTCCTGTGCCCTGTACGAAAATGATCAGCTTAGTTCAGGAAAGGAACAGCATATATACGAATTGAACCCTTACGTAGGCACAGGCGCGATATCCTTCCAGGCCATGGCAGGCAACGCGCAGGGTGCTGTCCGAATTTGGCGATGGGGGTGTTTGGGAGTTGTCAGATAGGGAGCACCTGGCGGGGCGGTGTCGATTTGCCGTCCCCAAGTCGCCCGAAATAATTTTTTGCGGAGAGCACAAAATGATAAGATAAGGCAGGCGGTGTGCGTTATCAAAATATCCCAAGCCCAGCTCGAGAAGCATTGCAAGTGGGGTACGACGTACGGAGTACTGTGTAACTCCGTAGACATACAAAAAAGTTTAACGACCCTTGGGCCCCACCATGAATCCAACCCCACCAAGAAATTCGCGATGGAGGGGCTCTCTTCAGCTCTGCGATAGGGGGACGTTTGACAAAACTCCCTCATTTCTTTTTTTCGAATCTTCACCAGGAGTTCCCTCCGGTAACAAATAAACTTCCAGCCCAAGAACCCGTAAGACACGTACGAACCGACAGACATGGCCCCACTCGCTTCTTACAAAGCCGACTTCCTCCGGGCGGCCATCGCCGGCAACATCCTCAAGTTTGGCAGCTTCGAGCTCAAGTCGAAGCGCATCTCGCCCTACTTCTTCAACGCGGGAGACTTCTACCGGGCCGATCTGCTCGAGGCGCTCGCGACGGCGTACGCGCACGCCATCATCGAGGCGCACCGGAGCGGCGCGATCCAGTTCGACATCGTCTTCGGCCCGGCCTACAAGGGGATCCCGTTGGCGACGGCGGCCACCATTCGGCTGGGCCAGCTGGATCCGGCCACGTACGGCCATACCACGTGCTACTCGTTCGACCGCAAGGAGGCAAAGGACCACGGTGAGGGCGGCAACATTGTGGGGGCGCCGCTCAAGGGCAAGAGGGTGCTTATCGTGGATGATGTGATCACGGCTGGCACGGCGAAGCGTGAGGCGATCGCCAAGATTGAGAAGGAGGGCGGTATCGTAGCCGGCATCGTGGTCGCGCTGGACCGCATGGAGAAGCTGCCTTCGCCGGATGGCGACGATAGCAAGCCGATGCCGAGCGCGATCGGTGAGCTCCGGAAGGAGTATGGTCTGCCCATCTTTGCGATTCTCACCTTGGACGACATCATCGAGGGTATCAAGGGGCTCGCATCCGAGGAGGACATCAGGAGGACGGAGGAGTACCGGGCCAAGTACAAGGCGACCGACTAGGCGGGAGGAACAAATCTAGATTGTGCAAACCGCTCTGTGAATACAAAAAAAAAAAAAAAAAAAAGGGCGTCGGGGTAGTGACCCCACGCCTGATTCGGGGGTAAAGCGCTGTGTAGCCTAGCGCTACTTTGGTAAGTGCATCTTCTGATTGGAAAGGCTCGACCCCCAATGTAAAGCACAAAGAGGCAAGTCCAGAGTAGAAAGCGCCCATTATTACGTGGCGCCACCACCCAGAGACGGCGGCCCCCAAGGGCTACGAAATCAATTCGGCGGTAGCGCATAGCCGTCGAGATTCCCAGTCACGGCCGGTTGGCCGAGGTGAAATCAACTTCTCATCTGCTCATGTACGTCCGATCCAGAATTCGGTTGACCAGGGCCGATGTCCCCAGAACCCCGCCTTGTTTGTTTCGGGGCTTCTTTGCTTCCGTGCTCTCGTTCTAGGAAAGTGGCGTCTTGGTTTGGCGTGGCAAATCGTAGACCTGGAGATGGTGAGATAGTCTGTAACAGCATGCACGGGTAGTCCCGGCCCTACACCCGAGGCGTAGGTCAAGAGCTCTTACCATGTCATGCCACCCGCCCCCTCCAAACTGCGCCTTGCTCGGCCCGAGGTGCGTGAACCCCAGCCGCTCATAGTAAGACACGAGGTGCTACAGACATGGCTCGTCAGCCAGCAGATCCCCCCTAACCAATCCTTAGGGGCAGAGAGGGTAGTAGTCACTCACATCCTGACAAATCAGTGCCACCCGGTCCACCAGGCCGCAATTCTTCATCTGGTCCAAAAAGGCTTTGATAATCATTTGCCCGATTCCACATCGCTGTAGGCGCGGGAGCACAGCGAGAGAGTGCAACCCGACGGTACGCCCGGCCTCCTGATGGCCGACGCTCTTGTCAACGGTGCGTGCGGCGGGGTTGCGCCACTCCTTCGGGTACGCCATGTCGGCGTCGGTGACGACGTCCCCGCGGCATCGTGTCGAGATGACGTGGGCGAGCAGGACGCTCACGGCGCCGTCGGCGCGGCCCGTCTCGACCGGCTTGGAGGTAGGCAGCGTCTCGAGGCCGAGGTTTGCGGCACGGTCTGGGACGACGGTGAGGAAAACGCCGAGACTGAGCTCGGGGCAGACGGTGAGGCGGTAAGCGATCTGTCGGGGTTGCGGTTAGATGGTTGTCAGCGTGTCTGTTGTGTGCTCCTTGACTGGATTGGGCTGAGGATTGCTTGCCTTTTCGGGCGACGCCCGATGTTCGGGCTTAGGGAACGAAGCATTTTCCAGCTCGATACAGGATGGGAGGTCGTTGATGGTTAGCGGCCTGATATTGGGTGAAAAGGTTGAGATGAACGGGAGTGCCTTCTGGAGGCGAGATTCCGGGCTGTCCTTGGCTGCCCTCCTCTTCTGGCACAGCATCTCTTGAAGCGAAGCAAAGTCTCCGTCGACGTCTGAGGACTCGTCAACGGCCTGGTCAGCCTCTTGGATAGGACAAGGACTCTGTTCCTCCGACAGGCCTTTCTCGGCGCCTGCCATAACTGCGCCGAGTCGGGTGTGTTCTTTCGCGACTGCAGCTAGCTAAGAGATCGGGCCGTCGAGCCAAAGGAGCTTAGGTTGACCGGATCAATGATCGCGCTAGGTGTGCCAAAAACCGTTACCGTCTCTTGAATAATTTAATATGCAGCTCGGGGCTGAAACCCTTGCTGCAAACCCGGAAGTATTGTTTCCTGGGGCTAGCCGGGTTCTCAACGGCTTCGTTGCCACACAGCTCGCTGTCCGTAATCGGCGTGGAGCTTTTAGGCGTCTAAAGGTTGGACGTCCAGGCTATGCACTCAGAGAAACGAGATGTGCGCGTAGAGATCCAGTGGCGAGGTTGCGCCGCGAGATGCTGGCGAGCTGGAACGAGAAGCTGTGTTACCGTAGTGCTGGAACGGTAGTGTAGAATCGAATGGGGCTAGGAGTAGGAGCCAAGGTGCAATTCCCCGCCGCGCTGCACGTCTCGCCGTGTTAGGAAATGCTACCTGCAGGTCACAAGGCTGCCGGGTAGCATGCCGTGGGTGCCCAAGCAACCTATCGGTATATGGAGCCGGGCAGCCGGCCAGTCGGGCAGCCGGGCACGCCGGGGTATTTTGAAAGCCTACCTCAACCTCAATTACTTGATTAGAACCGAAGTTCAGGTTAAGGGTGTTAGGTGTGGCTATGGGATTATGGCGTGAGAAATCAGAATTTAACTCTTCTTTCTACCCTTGCATCTCCCCGGTACTGGTCTCGACCATTCCTGATGACGTGCGCTGGAAATACTAAATGGCATAGTACCTTTCGACCTCTGCCAGCCTCCAAGGAAAGCCCCAAAAGCGTTCTAGCAGTAGGCCCATGGCGGGCCGTCGCTTCGCAACTCGCGGCCCCCGTTGAAGCTCTGTGGCGGGGCAAAGTTGCCCAGCCCCTCCTGACGTCACCGGCAAGTGGGTACTGAATTTCGTTTGAACCTCATCTTCAGAAGACGGAATACTTCGTTCAGATTGCACATACACGGTAGCTGTACCTTCTTCCCCGGCAGCTCCCCGATCGCTAGGGCGTTGAGCTTGGAATATGATCAAAGTCGTATGTATGTACATACATTGTAGGACTCTCACTGTCCGCGAACAGTTACAGTGAAACAAGAATGGCCGCGTCAAGTCGTAGGCACAAGAAGCGACGGCAAGAAACAACCTCGAGCAGGGGTATGATTTTCTCCGTACTGCTGTCAGACATTTGCTGCACCATTTGAGATGATTCTACCGCGTGATAGGAGCCTAGTGTTTTGGCCGAGTCGGATAGAAGTAACAAATTTCGATTGCTGCAGCATGGAATCGCTGAGGGTCAACTGAATATCCGCCCGAACTAGAGTTCCCCGTTGTGGTTTCACCGGTCAACGCCCCCTGGCGGATCTCTATTGGATTGCACTGCAAAAATCTGCACACGTAGACTGCTGCTGCACCAACCGGTGGTCGAGCGGGTTGAAAAGGAACTTCTGACGCCAACCGCAAATAGAACAGTCACCCAACACGAAGCTGTTCAGAATGGGCGCATGCAGGGTGAAGATGGAAGCCAGATCAGATGGATCCTCAGAGTCCTTCACATGTGCGGGGCAGAGCCTCCGCGATGGCTTCTCTCGCCTACTCAACCTTACCTACTACCCACCTAGGGAAGTTATCAGATGTAATACCTTAAGGTACCTTCTCTGTAGGGTAAACGCTTCCGGATGGAGGGTTACTTGGAGTCGTTTGAGATCACACATCCCGCAGCCAATTGGTCAGCAAAACTCTCCCCGTCTCTATGCAGATGGGAGCAGTTGAAGTCTTGCCGCAGTCGGGGCAAAAGGATACTCCAAGCTGCGTAAATACTTGACAAGACAGCAAGACAGTCAGTGCTTCATTCGCGTGATGTGTCGATGAAGCGTACCTGAGGTTGTCTCGCCGCCAAAGGGTCCCAGTACTTCTGACTGCCTCGTGCTGAAGGTGCGTTAAAAAAAAAGGTGGCTACCGTATCCGGCCATTGTCCGTTGCCCAGACTTCTAGGGCCCCTCCGCTCGTCGCTCCGCTTCTTCATCCCGAACTTGCCGCATGCGTGTGGCTACTCAAACAGTGCATCTTACCTAGGTAGAAATTTTGCTGACACCGGTTGCTCGGCAAGTCTTCCAGAGTGTTCCATTGAAAAGTGGCCGAGGAGATAGAATGCCCGCATCTCGCCATTGGCATGCAGGCACACTGTTTGGGCTCTGTCGTCGTTACCCTGTTGTTCTACACTAATTGTAGGCCGATCTACCCCACGTCAGCCCCCTGCCTAGATTACAGGTAGTGGGGTGGCAATAGCCGACAGCGATTCCTCGCGGTGGCCTAGACCCAATTACGTGCAGGAGGGTAGTGATCCTTGCAGCCTCAGAATGCTGGGTAGCAGCATACTTCAGCCTTCTTGAAAGCCACCCGTGGTCCCTGGATCTATTTGCACCTTATTATATAACCTCTGGAGCCCTCATCACTCGGACCTCGATACAGAGGGACGCATTCGTGCTTGCATAACCGCACAATCCAGGCGCGGATGAGACTCGGGCCTTCTTGGTTCTCTTCTACAATACCGCAACACCCCCTCCCCCACCCCGAAACTTCCAACAGATACTGGGCATATTCCGGCCATCCTTCCCTTCCCTCCCTCCTGCAAACCAACGAGACCGCCCCGAGAAGCACACCAAAATGTACGCGAAAATCCGACGCCCTGATGTTTCAGATCGAAGCCTGAGTACTGACTCTCCGAGCTCAGGCGCATCACGCTCAGTATTACCAATTCGGAGCCCCAGAGCGACGACCAGGACCTGCTGTCCCTGGAAGTGTACCCCGAGATGACGATCGAGACCTTGCGCAGTTCCATACAAGCCGAAACCACCCACCACCCCAGCGCCCAACACCTCTACCACAATGGCCAGCTGGTCAGCGACAACTCCAAGACCCTGGCCGAGCTCGGCGTGACTGACGGCGACATGCTCGCCCTCCACGTCCGCGACATGAGGGGCAGCACGACGGTTCCGGCAGGGGGGGGCAGGTCAGGACGTCCCGCGGCGCGCCAGCACCAGCCGGTGCAGGATCCCGAAGTGATCCGTTTGCAGATTCTGGGCGACCCCAACCTGAGGGGCGAGTTGGCCAGGTCGCGGCCCGACTTGGTGGCGGCACTGGAGGACCCCCAGAGGTTCGCACGCCTGTTCGCCGACAGCCTGGACCGGGAGCGGAGGGAGCGCGAGGAGCGCCAGCGACAGATTCAGCTGCTGAATTCGGACCCGTTCGATGTCGAGGCTCAGGCGAAAATCGAGGAGATCATCCGCCAGGAGCGGGTCATGGAGAACTTGCAGAATGCCATGGAGCACAACCCCGAAGGTAACACAGGGAAACATAGCCTCGCACCGCACGACGTGGTCCCTTCCAAACCCGCGCTAATCCGCCCGCTTCCCAGTTTTTGGTACCGTGCACATGCTGTATATCGAGGTCGAAGTCAACGGATACAAGGTCAAGGCGTTGGTCGACTCGGGCGCGCAAGCCACCATCATGAGCCCCCAGTGCGCCGAGGCCTGCGGCATCATGCGGCTCGTCGACAAGCGCTTTGCCGGCATCGCACGGGGCGTGGGAACGGCCAACATCATCGGCCGCGTGCACTCGGCCCCGATCAAGATCGGACCCCTCTTCCTTCCTTGCAGCTTCACCGTCATGGAGGGCAAGCAGGTGGAACTGCTGCTCGGCCTCGACATGCTGAAGCGTCACCAGGCGTGCATCGATCTTGCCAAGGACAAGCTGATTATCCAGGGAGCCGAGGTGCCGTTCCTGGGCCCGGCCGACATTCCGACCGAGACCGAGGAGGCCTATCAGCAGGAGCCGACCGTCCCTGGGCCGGCGGGCACGACGATCGGCCAGCGCTCCGGTGCCGTGCATGCGCCGAGCGCGGCAGCTCATGCGGCCCAGTCGAGCGGTGGTGGTCCCTCAGGTCCGCAAAGTGCAGCGAGACCGTCGTTCCCCAGAGAACACATCGACCAATTGATGGCGCTAGGGGCCTCCGAGCAGAGAGCCATTCAGGCGCTGGAGGCAACCGGCGGGAACGTCGAGTATGCGGCCAGTCTGATTTTCCAGGACTGATGCTATTCAACATCCTCTGGCCCATGGCTTGAGACGACGTTAACGGGTTACGAACTTCTCTCTGAATGCGGAACGGGTTATAAAGAAAAGATTTCTAGGCACGACCTCGAAAGCAGCTCCGCATGGCATTTCTGGACCATAGCTAAGAGTCGGCTCTGAGACTACGCCGAGAGTTCGTCTGGTAACAGATTGGTGGACGGATACCAAAAAAACTACTGCTAAGGTGTGTGAAGGGTAGTTTAGAGGGCACCCGGGACCGGCCAGCGCATAGCCTAGAATTGACAGATCTTCGCTTTCCGGCCCTACTACACTTAACCGGAGATGCAGTTCTTCTGGTCCCCCATCGCCGTCGCAATCCGTTCGTTCAAACGCCCCACCCATTTTTCTGACCGAATAGACTTCCTCTCCGTCTCGCCGGATCAACGAACCTTGTAGACACACGGCTTTAAGATGGCCGCCTCATTCTCCTCCCCGCCCTCTCCGTTCATATCATCATCCTCGATAAATTTCTTCTTCTGCACCACCCGTCCCTTCCCGTCCGTCCACTTCCGCTCCCTGGTCCCGGGTGCGGCGCACTTTCCACGGAGCGCGGGCGCGGCCTTGACGAAGTGCATGCGCACGAACATGCGGTTGCTCATGTCCACCGCCCCGCTGCCGCCCTCGCCGAGATCCCGGTTCAGCAGGAAGCCGCGCTTGCGGAGCGCCTCGACGAACGCGCTGATGTCGGTCTCGTTCTGGCCCTTCTTGGTCTCGTCGCCGTCGACGTGCACCGCGAGGTCGACCAGGTCGGAAGCTTCCTCCTCCTCCTCGGCGGCGGCTGCCGCCTTGGCCTGCTTGCCCGACGCGGCGGAGCCCTTCTTCTTGCGGTTGCCGACGCTGTGGGCGACGACCCTGTGCTTGGCCGCCGCCGAAGGGTTCGCGAAGCGGCTCTTGATCTCGGCCACCCACAGCTCGCCGCGCCAGCGCAGGATGCGGTAGGCCTCCTCGATGAAGGCCAGCCAGTTGGTGCCCATCAGGGCGAGGCAGAAGATGGCGACGTCGACGGAGCCGTCGGGCAGCGGGAGATTGGCGATGTCGGCGCGCGTGACGAGCGGGGAGCCGCCGGTCTGGAGGTCGAAGCTGCGAATCTCGAGGTGGAGTTTCTTGGCCAGCGGCCGAAGGGTCGTGGCGAGCTTGGCATCGCCGCAGCCGAGGTCGGCGATCGTGCAGGTCTTGGAGCCGGGCGGTTTGGGGAGGGGCAGCTGGGAGGCCGTGACGGGTGCGCTGCGGTCGCGCGGCGGGAAGCGGACCTTGGCGCGCGCCTTGATGTCGGCGATGTACCCGTCCACCGGGTTCTCGGGCCACACTTCGACCTGCCTGCGGAAGCCTTCATGGTACTCGGTGAACATCTCCGGTGATTCCTCAAAAAGCCGGAAGGCTTCGGTGGAGGGGCGGGTGTAGAGAGTCTCGTTGAGGTGGCGGAAGCGGGCCGAGATGAGCTTCTCCCGCATCGACGCTTGAAGAGGGGTAAGCTTGGGAGTGCTGGAGGCGGGAGGCGCTGGTGGAGGTGCCGCTGCCTCGGGTTTGGATTTCAGGTCCACAGGTTTTGCTTCTTCCTTGTTATCAACGCCTCCTTTTTGTTTCTCCTTCTTCTTCTTCTTATTCTTCTTCGTCTTGTCGGCGTCCCCCTTCAACGACTGAGTTGCTTCGTGCTCTTCCTCATCGTCGACGCCGTCCCACTCATTTTCATCCTCCTTGGAAGGTTCGGCAGTCTCGGACGCCGCTCCTAGTGAGCCCCCCTTCTCTTTCTTGTTCTTCTTCTTCTTCTGCTTCTTTTCGGATCTGTCGTTGGGTCCTTGTTGCTCTTTGGTCCCTGACTGAGCGGTGGTAGAGGTTTCATGCACCGTTTTCTGGCGCTTGTTGTCCTTGTTTTGCTGCGCCTTATCCTCGGGCGCGTTTGGCTTTTTATGCTCAATGACCTTCTCCCACAGATCAGCAAGGTTTTCTGCTGCGACATTCTCCGAGTGACTCGGCCTCTTGCGCTTCCTCGCGGGTTTCGGCGCGGAAGCTGCAGCTGCGGCTGGACCTTCCGTCTCAACCTTCAGCTTCTCAGCAGATATGCTGAGGCCTTTCACGGGAAACATGGTGACTGACAACCGGCCACGGGCGGTTTGTACAGGAATTGCCGTCGTAACACCCACCGGCTCTGCTGGATCGTTGGTGAGCCTGCGGCAGCTCCGAACCCGAGCTCAATCAGAAAATTTGGTGGGGCAACCGGGAATCGACCGAGACCCACGAAGTCAGTGGGCCACTCGCAGCGGATATGCAGCCCGTGCGCCGCGGTTCGTCAATGAGCTTCCATTAGCGCTTTGCCAGATGAGCCGCGATTCTCTCTAAACTTGAGCTCCCACCAAATCTGCCCAGTGCAAACCGCGCTTCGTACTCCGTACGAGAGCCTACTCAATTTCGTTTTTAACCATGCTTTCTTCTTTCTTCCTCTCTTGAAAGATTCATTGTGGGCTTTGACGATCAATCTACCACCATGTAAGGCAAGCCTATGGATGTACAGCACATACCGGCAAGACCCCCCTCCTATTGGCGGATTATGGCATGGTACGGATTATTCCTCGTGCTCATCATGCTTTGGAAGAGTGGGGGCGGGAACTGCTGAACTACATAGTAGAACAATTACGGATCACAGTTTCCGCATTGATGTCTCGTTAGATTCCTTTCAAGAGAAGCCATCTCCAATGCAGAATCTTCGGAACGCTCCCCAGCCCCTGGTCTATCGGTCCGTCCATGGGGCGGATGCTGAACCGAGTCGAGACTCAACGCCGTCCTGGGACAGGCCAGATCATGATTGAGAAACATTGCTAGTGCATCACCATACAGAATACCTCATTTCATAGCCAGTGAAGAGAATTTGGAACATGCCAGATGCGCTAGATATCCACGCCTGCCCCATAAGTCCATGGAAGGTGCAAGGAACTTTCTATATGGGTGGGTGAGGTGAATGAGAACTGATTACTACCCTACCTACCAAGGTGCATACGTATTATACATGTGGTGTAGGGATCACATACTCGCCCGTCCGCGTGGCAAGGCTCAGAGTCAGGCAACCCCTTGGCTCGTCCCTTCCCATTCCCTCGACGCTGGACTGGAAGTTGCACCCACGCAGCCTTGGTGCTTTCGGCCTCACTTGAACTCCTAGTACGGAACCCAGTATTCGAGGTTGTTTGCCTCTTGAGCCGCACCATGTTCAGACAGCCATTGTCTCAAGGGTAATTGCTTACAGCTGCTGGATTGCAAGGCGTTGATTGTGGAAGCTATAATAGTGAAGAACGCCTCGTTCCATTAGCCCCATCGCCGCCGGGTGTTCCTGTTGCTTTTGTCTGCTGCGTCTCACTATTAGGTTGTCTTGCTAACCGCCATTTCCTCAGGCGTGCCCCACTTGAGCTGGTCAGTCGGCAACTTCAATCCTTGCCTGCGCTTCACCCCAAGGAACCTAAACCGCTTTTGCCATGCGGAGGGGCCAATGACACGCTGCGGAACCAGTCCGCTCTACTCCGTACGTGCCGCTCGACGGCAGCCGTCTGCTACATGGGCGCGGCGGCAACTCCGGGACAGCAGGATATGTTCAATGAAGGCTCTGCACGGAGGACTCCGTATTACCCTATGCTGTACCACGCTGTTTAAGTTTGGGAGGTGGGCCAGCAACCTCCTCGTGGCAGACGGGTGGCAAGGGTTTTTTTTTTCTTTTTCTTTTTTTTTTTTTTTAGGGGGGGGGAGGGGGATTAGATAGATGGTTGCAACGGTACCATGACGTTTTCTTTACCTACCTGACCAGGTAGATATCGTACCTAAGGTTAGCTAGGCTGGTAGGTCATATAGGTACTGTACCTATGTACCGATAGAGGTATTTGCATGTGCAACACCACATTTTTTTCTATTTCAGAAGAAGGGTAGCGTAGCAATGTACACTAGTGTCGTAGTGTAGTGTATAAACGCAGTGGTAAGTGGAGTGATGAGGCTTAAGCGGGGACCCAGCTTCCCCTCACGGCGCCCCAGCTGCGCATCAGTAGCACGCGAGATTGGGCACACCGATCTTGTCGATCACTGGGCAACCCTGGGAACGGCGGGCTCGGTTCTGGCCGGCCCGGACCAATGCACTCCTGCGAATGCGACCACCGTCATGCACAGCAAAAGAAGCCTCCCGAGATCCACGTCAACACTACGCAGCAGATGATTAGTGCCCCTTTCCGCGATACAACAATACCCTTGCAAGCAAGGCCCCAGACTCGCCCACCACGGCACATTGGCCGATCGGTCCGTGATGACCATTGTCCAACGCCACCACCATCGAGACTTAAATCACACCTCGCGACGGCACTCGCCCTGATGCTCTGCAACTCAATGTGAATCCAGATGTTGAACTTGCACCCCAGGCAGACCTATGCAGAAAGGGCTGCCTGAAAGGTAGAAACCTGGAAGGCCCACGGCGCGCTTTGTGACGAACTCTCGGAACTTCCCGCCGTACTAGACGCCGGCTCCGGCCGCTTTTCGCTGCATCGCCCAGGTTCAACGGCATCTGCAGGTGTGCCGGAAACCTTGAAAAGTCAGCAATTGGACCGGGGAGCGGCACTCAATTCCGCTATACGGAGTACTCAGGTGGCGCTGCTGTGCCCTGTTCCTCGCACTCTGCATCGAGCTCAACTTGGGGGGGAGGAGGGGGGAAGTTGGTGTCGACGGAAATCGAGAACGAGGCAATCGACAAATTACACGACCACCATCCCATCCCCTTCCTAGAAGTCTTGTCTTGGATTCCCTTCCGACAAGTGTGTCTCCCATACTCCGTTCAGGGTGTATGTACGGAGTTCTTGTACCTACATACATACACATTACATACAGCAGGTACCCGCCATTTCCCTCCACAGTCGGGGTCCGGGCAACAGCAAGCTGTCGACAATTCGTTCAACCATTACCCCCCCTCCCCTGACCACTAGCTGGCTTCCCGGACCTTCTAGCTTGACACATACAGGAGCCCTACTCCCAAGGCCGCGTCGCTCTTTATTCTCCCCAGCCCAAGGCTTGGGCCCCGGCATCGTTCGTTCGCCGGATGATGATCATGTGAGCGGACCGGTTCGTCAACCAAGCTCGGCAGCGCGGGGACCGCCTCGATAAACCTTTCTACCCCGTCGTTGAGCCAATTCCGGAGACGATACGGTGATCCGATACGGTGATCCGATACCCGCCGCCATGGACCCCGTCAAGTCGTCAACATCAAATCCAGGTTCTCCTCCCCTGGAGTCCAAGCACCCCCCCTCCTCCACATCTCCCAGCAAAGAAGACCAGTCATCGCAACCGCCCAAGAAGGCAACAGCAAGGAAGAGGACAAAGACCGGTTGTTTGAGTAGGTCGCGCCGCAGCCTCTTCCACCTCTTCCCTCCGGCAAAGATTCGTCTGATTCTCCTGATACTGACACAACTGTTTGCCCCAGCCTGTCGTAGACGCCGAATCAAGTGTGACGAAGGCAAGCCGACATGCAACAACTGCATCAAGTCGAAGCGAAACTGCGAAGGGTATAGCCAGAGGCTCACCTTCAAGGAGCCTCTGGGCTCCTTTCCTTCCGGTCATCTCTATAGCCATCCTGTCTATCACCCGCAAGCTCAAGATGCCCTTTTCGGCGCGCAGAAACCGGCAGCACAAATCAAAGCGTCATCGTCCCGAGCACCGCTCGCCATCATCACCCCGAAACCCCCACCGGCGGATTTTTCTTCAGGGGCGCGGTCTCTTCAGTTTGGGCAGGAGGGGGGGTATGGACCCCCGTCGACTGCTGGAGGCTCCGCTTTCAACAACCACGCGGCGCAATTACCGACTCCCCCGGTTCTGGGCCCCGATTCGGGCCTCGTTGCCGAACATTTGTCGCCCTCTACGCAGAGGGGGTCACTCTCCCTTCATGGAGGGTCGTCCTTCGGCGCCCAGGCAACGGTCATGCAAGGCTTTGGGATTCACCCAACGATGGCAGCAGATGCGCCTCCTGTTTTTGCTAGCCACCATGCGCCCGTCTCTGGCCCCGGGCAACCGCTTGTAACTCCCCAAAGCGGCGGCGGTACAATCGATCGGCCCTTGGGTGGCGAGCGGGATTACTGGCAGTCGGATGATGAGGCGTCAATGGCAGACTCGGGGGACGAGGATGCGCATCCGGACCTTCATCTTCCCCATCTCGAGTCGAATGACCTTGGGATACAGGTAGCTCGACGACTAGAGCCGCATCGCGACTTGTATGGGGTGCGGATCCGATCGTTCGGCGGCATGGCCGAAGAGAATATCCTCGACACGTACACGCCATCGTCAGCCAGCTCACCCCTGAACGACTCTCAGACGGCGACCGTGTTCTGGTACTTCGTCAATGTTACGGGCCAGAGCATGTCGCTGTACGAGAGGCATCCCTTTGATCCTACTCCTATGTTCCACGGCCATCCCGTTCCGAAACAGCGCCAACACATATGGACTTGTTCGTTCCACCATAACCCTTTCTTCCGGCGAGAGTTGGCTAACTTCCGGGTCAGATACCTTCCCGATCATGGCGTTTAACCATCCCGCGCTGATGCAGGCCATGCTTGCCCTGGGTAGCCTGCAGATGGCAAAACTACAGGATTCCCCCCCTACGGCGGCCATGAAGCACTACCATCTGAGCCTCAGGCGAATAGCGAAGAACTACCAGAGCCCCCAAAAACGTACCCAGCCGGCCACGTTGGCAGCCACGCTCCTGCTCGGCTTCTACGAAGTCTGGAACTCGGACCACGACAAGTGGTGCAAACACCTGTGGGGCGCGCGCGCCGTGCTCAGGGACATTCCCCTCCGACGGCAGACGTGTGACGTACTCGCATACAAACGGAGGCGGTGGCAGCAGCTGATCCGAGGTCACCAGTGCAACGAGACCTGTTTCGCGTCGCATGGAGACCTCAGCGTCGACCCGGGGGCGGTCGATACCGAACTCATCTTCCAGTTATCCGGCCAAATGGTCAGCTATGACAACACCGCGCAGGGCCACGTTATCGACGATTCGACCGGTCCGACGCGCATCACCGAGCGGGACGTTGAGAAATACGAACAAATGCGCGACCTGTACTGGTGGTATTGCAAGATGGACGTTTACCAGAGCTTTCTCGGGGGGACGCGGCCATTGTGAGTGAGGCGCGCGGCTCGAACTCGCCTCTGTGCTGTTTGCTGACTGGCACCAAGGATGGAATACAAGGAATGGACGCAATGCGTACCCCGCGGTTCATTTGGGAGGATGGACTCGATGTAGGCATGCCCTGCGCAAACCTTTCCCCCCTCCTCCTTCTCTTCTTTCAGGTTCAAACGCGTCATTGGGAGATCCAGGGAGGGCTGACTAGACCGGTGTTTCTCAGTTCTGGAACATTCGATTACCTTATTCTCCTGCTCGGGCGGCTAGCAGATTTTGCCTCTCGGGATCTAGCCCGGAAGCGGAGGGCCAGAAAGGCCCAGGGCCCCGGGCCGGGGCCGGGACCGGGCCCGGGACTGTCACCGGGATCGTCGGCTTCGGGAACCGGGGGCGGTGCCTCTCCTCCTTTCGCGCAAGGCCCTCCGGGAGCAGGCCGCGGGAACTCACCCCCGTCGTTCCCCGGCCTCATGCCGACCTCCGGCCGCGTGACGGTACCGCGGGGCTTTACCCCGCCCCCCGAGTTCTCACCGGGCAGCGAACCGGCAGAAGGCATGGACCTCGACGCCTCCACGGCCAAGGCAATGCGGGAATGGGAAGAAATCCGGCAAGCCTTCGAGGTCTTCCGGTCGCGTCTCGGGCCGGACTTTGAGCCCATGGGCCCGGACTTTGCGCCTCCCGAGATGACCCCGTTCGGGCCGGCGCTGGTGTACCGGACGTACGGCATCGCCGGCGTCTGGATGAACTACTACATGGGTCTGATCGTCCTGCACCGCGCCCACCCGTCGATGCCGCCCGTCGCCGTGGCGGCCGCGGGCATGGCAGCGCAGCGGACGGGCAGGTGGGCCAACGAGATTGCGCGGATATGCGCGGGCGTGCACGAGGACACGACCCATTTGGCCGCCATCAGCACGCTGGTGGGCGCCGCCTTCATCGAGTGCTGTTTCCCGTTGTTTGTGGCCGGCGTCCAGGCAAGCCCTCCCTCCTCCGTCCCTCCCTCCCCGGTCCTTCTCTGGTCAACTTGCCTTTCCAATCCGAACCTTGAAGCGCCGCTACCCCCTCCTTCCCAAGTGACAGATTTTCTAGAAGATTTGGCTAACATCTCCCGTCTACAGTTTCAGGACCTCGCCCAGCGGCACTGGACGATCCGCCGCCTGCGCGATATCGCCCGGCTGACGGGGTGGCAGTCGGCGCGGCAGATCGCCGACGGTTGCGAGACGGGCTGGAACAGGGCGGCCGAGATGGGCCGCGGCCCGCCCTACCACAGTCCGCCCGAGCTGGGCCCGCTCTTCCCGGACTCGGTGTGGAACCGGCCGCGGCGCATCGACCGGCGCATCCAGGAGCTCGGGGCCGGCGAGAACCGGCTGGTGCTGGCAAGATCGGAGCAGGCGCACTACGCCCTGGGCCTGCTGAGCGTCGAGAGGGACTTGTATACCTTGGATATCGGAGATGATGCGGAGGGAGAGGAAGAGGCGGAGCGGTGACCCTCGACGTATGGGACCGCTCAGTCCGGGGAACAATAGGTATGCTGGGTCTAATGGCTACTTTGTGTAAGGGAGTTTGTTGTGTGGGTATGGATAGCGAGGCTTAGGTGTTCGACATGCCAGATTTTTTTTGTGTGTGGTTTTCTTGACGCGGGATACCCCAAAATAAATAGCAACACGAAAAAATCGGGAAGGTGAGGGAGGAAGAGGGAGGAGGGTGTGATAACGGAAACAGGTCAACCATGAAAGGTTTACAACATTATTCATCGCCATGTCTTATGTTTTTGCCTGGCTCGACTGTTTGGGGCATCAGCACGCTCAAGGCAAGGCTCTGAGACGTTTGATATCACGTAACTCCCCTTTGTCTATTTTCTTGTTCGCGCCCGTTGCTCTCTCATCTCGAGCACCCTACCCATAGGGCCTCGCATAGCCGCCTAGTTTGCTGGCAGGCGCTCGACCACGGCGGCCATCTCCTCGTCCGTGTATATTCTGAAGCCGCGTTCCTTGGTAACGCTGGCCAGCTGCACGTTCTTGGCGTCCAGCTTCTCCTCCATGACCTGCTTGAGTGTCTTGAGCACGAGCGTCTCGGCGTCTGCGATGGTGAGGGACTGGACGAAGCACGAATTGAGTTAGGACACGGTTCTTCTATTCTTTGCATAAAAACCCAGATTGCTGAGCACAAAGGAAAAAAAAAAAAAAAAAAAAAAAAAAAAGAGGGAAAGGGCGGGGTCTCACCTTGTGATACTCGTTCTGCAGCTCCGCCTGGGCGCCCTCGCTCCCGCTCCCGATCGCCTTGGCGTCGTAGCGATAGAAGGTCCCCGACGGCTCGGCGTGGTAGAGCGACGGCCCGTCCTCGTCGTAGCCGGCGATGAGCAGGGCGACGCCAAAGGGGCGGCTCATGACGCTCTCCTCGCCGTCGGCCGACTCGCCGAAGCGCAGGGCGAGGTCGCAGATGGCCTGGGTGCACGACTCGACGCGCAGCGGCTCGTTGTAGTTGAAGGCGTGCGACTGGCATTCGACGCGGGCGTGCTCGACCATGGACCGCGCGTCGGCCTGCAGGCCCGACATGGCGCAGCCGATATGCCGGTCGATCTCGACAATCTTCTCGACCGACGACGTCTCGAGCAGCGGCGACGTCACTCGCTTCTCGACGCCCAGGATCACGCCTTCTGAAGTGGCCACGCCGATGGCCGTGCTGCCGAGCTTGATGGCCTCGAGGGAGTACTCGACTTGGAAGAGGCGGCCTTCCGGGGAAAAGGTGCTGCGAGGGGAGGGGAAAGAAGCGAGGTCAGCTTTGGTTCGTTCGTTCGTTCGTTTGTTCGTTCGCTGGCTCGGGGAGGGAACAATATTGGAGGAGGGGCGTGCGGGAGACGGCGGAAGTGGTTAGTTGTAGAGAGCGTTACCTACTTGATTCCCCGGTCTGAGGAGAGATGGTTAGCATGCAGTCATGTTCATCTTGAAGACGGCGAATGAGAAGCAAATAAGATGCATTAAGAGATAGATCAAGAGAGAGAGAGAGAGAGAGAGAGAGAGAGAGAGAGAGAGAGAGAGAGAACTTGAAGCACTCACCGTATTCTGATCTTGCCATAAACATCTTGGCGGTAGTGTGGGGTCGAGATTCGAATTGAGTGCTGGGTATATCCGAACACAAAAGTGCTTTGAGCGGGCGCTGGGCAAGAAGGACGGCCGGTGGTTATTGATGTCGCGGCGGGGCAGTTGCAGGTCTGGGGTGGTTTGAGGTTGATGAGGCTGGCTTGGATTGGCAGCTGAAGCTCCAGGCACACGGAGGGCTACGAAAGCTCCCCACCGATAGGTGCCAGGCGGGCCAACTGCCACCCCTGTCGGTACTTGGGCAGAGGAATGAACAGAGGTACTTGAGTGTATGTACCGAGTACGTCCGTACTGTACCCCGTACTGCACTTCGTGCACTCCATTGGTACTCCTTCCACTAGGTATCCGTACCTTCCTGTGTAGTGTAATCCGTACACAACGGTACCCCACATTGTTGACTGAATGGGCACTAAGCTAAAAGAAGCATAGCGTCAACGATCATCGCGTCCGCTGCTCAATCGCGCTTTTTGCCTGGGGCAGGGAGTTCTCGCGACTTGGCGCTGTAACTTCCTGCCGCGTGTGTATTGTACAGATTACATACATAGTAATCCGTACACTTGAGTACATACATACATACCTGACACATCGACCAACTAATTTGGAGACAGCAACGGCTGCCGCGCCGCCAAATGTAGCGCGCCACGACCATGTCAGGCCCCAGACCGTCGACGTATGCGGAAAAGAGAAGCAGCGGCGCAGCGGGATTGGGCGACCGGGGCTCGGGCGGTTCGGCGTCGCGCCCTCGCATCTCGGAGAGTACCAGCACCAGCAGAGTATCCGACCAAAAGACCAGCAGCCGCTATGCCGACAGCTCACACAGGCGGTCCGCCTCGGGCCAGCCGAACCACCCGAACCCGCGCTCGACCAACAGCTCCTTCGAGGAACGCCGGACCGAGAAGATCCAGGTGACCACGAGGGAGACCTTGACGACCCGGACCAGGAGCCCCCCGCGGCGCAGTGCGACCAGCGACAAGAGCAGGGCTGCCGACGGGATCAGGCAGCGCGCCCCCGATTCGAGAAGGGAGATGCGGCAGGAAACACCGGTGCCAGGTACCTCCCCCCTCCCCCCCACCCCCCTTCCCCCCAACAACAAATCACTAAAGCCCCGCGGCTCTGTGGCCGAGGAGGGGGGCAAAAGAAGAAGAATCCCCCATGTACTAAGTCGGACGGAAATGAATGCAGAAAAACCCCCTGCAGCGCCATGGGAACCAGAGGCGACCCTGTTGCCGCACACGACGGCTCCCCTAGCATGCCGCATCTCGATTCCCCCGCCCGCCTCGGCCGCCCCCCAGTCTCTCCAACCACGACCATTGCATGAGCTCTCGCTCGAAGCCCAGGAGGCCGTCATTGTGGAGGACCTCCTGTTTGTCTTCATGGGCTTCGAGGGCCAGTACATCCGGTTTGCAAAGGGATACAACCCCTTCGAAGAGCGGGACCGCCTGTCGGGTCCCCAATGGCGCATCCTTCCCGGGCTGGACCCGAGTCTACAGGACCTCACCCAGTCGATGCTCCGCATGGCCACCCATTACGCGGCTCTCCGAGCCTTTGTCGACGTGCAGAGCCGCGATGAGTTCGGCTTGGTCAACCACGCCCTGTGCGCCTCCATCCGGAAGCTCCTGCAGGAGTACTTGGTCCTGATCGCCCAGCTCGAGACCCAGTTCCTCTCGGACGACTCCTTCACCCTGCATGTTCTCAACGTCCACGTCTTGCCGACCAGCCACACGATGGCCCAGCTCTACGCCCTCGCGCACGAGTTGCTGAAGCGGAATGCCTTGTTGGACGACGAGACCGACGACGAGACCGACAGCAATGATGATTATGACCACATCTTGGAGCAGCTGAGGGAGGGAGGCGAGCTGGTGCCGGGGAACATGACGGGGAAAAAGATCTGCAAAGGCGGAGTCGTACTCGGCATAATCACCCAGAGGCTGGAGTCCATGTCGGGGGACCCTGCCGCCCGCGCCCTGCTCACCTCCCTGCTGAGAGACGCGAGCCGTCCGTACATGCAGATGCTGAACGAGTGGCTGCACCACGGGGCCATCAACGACCCTCACTCCGAGTTCCTGATCAAAGAGCAGCGGAGTATCCGTCGGGAGAGGTTGGAGGAGGACTATACCGACGAGTACTGGGACCGGCGATATACCATCAGGGACCACGACGTCCCGCCCCAGCTCGAGGGCGTCAAGCACAAGGTCCTGCTGGCCGGCAAGTACCTCAATGTCGTCAGGGAGTGTGGGGGAGTCGACGTCAGCACGCGGGTTAAGGACGTGCCCACCTCGTTCGACGACAGCCGCTTCCTGGACAACGTCAACCAAGCCTACGCCCACGCCAACGAGTCGCTGATGCGCCTTCTGTTGACGGCCCACGGCCTCCCGGCGAGGCTGCGGTCTCTGAAGCACTACTTCTTCCTGGACCCCTCGGACTATTTCTCCTACTTCCTCGAACTGGGCGCTTCGGAGCTGCGGAAGCCCGTCAAGTCGGTCAACACGGCCAAGTTGCAGTCGCTGCTGGATCTCGTCTTGCGCCAGCCCGGCAGCATCGTGTCGCTGGATCCGTTCAAGGAGGATGTCAAGGTCGAGATGAACGAGATCACCCTGACCAAATCCCTCCAGCGCGTCGTCAACATCACCGGTATCGAACAGGGCGAAACGCTGCAGCCGCTAACCAGCAATCAGCCGCCGCCCGAGGGGGACAAGAACGCCAACGGCTTCACATCGCTGCAGCTCGACTATGCCGTCCCCTTCCCCGTCTCGCTCGTCATCAGCCGCAAGACGATATGGAGATACCAGGCCCTCTTCCGGTACCTGCTGTCGCTGCGCCATCTCGAATCACAGCTCTCAACCACCTGGCAGACCCATACCAGAGCGTTCGTGTGGTCCTACAAATCGTCGGCCCGCAGCCTCGAGATCTGGAAGCGCCGCGTCTGGACCTTGCGCGCGCGCATGCTCGTCTTCGTCCAGCAGCTGCTCTACTTCTGCACTGCCGAGGTCATCGAGCCCAACTGGCAGAGCCTGATGGCGCGCCTCCGCGGGAACGACGGCGGCGGTGGCGGCAGCTCGGACGGTACATCTAGCGGCTCAGCTACAGGCGTCACCCGCACCGTCGACGAGCTGATGCAGGACCACGTGGACTTTCTCGACACATGCCTCAAGGAGTGCATGCTAACAAATAGCAAGTTGTTGAGGGTACGCCCCGTACCATTTCTGCTACCTCATTTTTTTTCCTTCTTTTTTTTCCTCTTTTTTTTTTCCTCCTGTGCTTTTACCTATCTATCTGACACCATCATTAGATCCACTCCAAGCTCATGCAAACCTGCACCGTCTTCGCGACCTACACCAACTGGCTCTCGCGCGAGCTCGAGAAAGCCGACCCCGACCTCTCGGGCACTACCAAACCGCCCAACATGACCGACGACCAGTGGCGGTACTTCCAGTCCGTCCGCAGCAGCCAAAAGACGCACCATTCACAGACACAGACCCACCAGACCCAGTCCCACAACCAACAACAACAAGACCCGAACTCGTCCGCCCTCCACCCGGCCGACACCAGCACCGCAGCGGCGGCCGGAGCGGGCGGCGGCGGCGGCGGCGGCGACGCGCGCATCGCCGAGCTGTTCGACGTGATGCGCAAGTGGGAGACCAACTTCAGCCGCCACCTGCAGATCCTGCTCGACGCCCTGAATCACTACGCCGCCACCGAGACGGTGGTGCTGCTGAGCCTGTGCGCCCGCCTGAGCACCGCTAACCAGGGCACCGAGTACGCGGGGATGAAGGGCGAGGAGGAAGGCGGCGGGGTTGTGTGAAGTTCACCCTTCTGTGTGCGTGCGTGTGCGTGTGTGTCGATCAATTGCGAGGAGGTCTGGCCGAGGAAGGGGATGCGTGCGGTTCGTCGATGCTCATCAGGAATTGGGGGTGGTTCTTAACGGAATCGGGAATCCTGGCGCCCGGGCGTTGGTTGTTTTGCGTGGTGTTACTCTGGCGGTTGTTTCAAGCGTGTCGCATGATCTTTATTTTATTTTATTTTTTATTTTTTTATTTTTGGGACGCGCGGTTGGTGTTGTTGGGACCCAGGACTGTTATTGTCGACAGTCCGACCATGGGCAAATGGTTATTTAGATGCTATACTTGCTTCATCAAGGAGTGTGGAACAGATTCCGTCATCTGTTCAAAAAAAGGCCAGGACCGTCCCCCCACGTCGTCTCACCTGCCCTACCTGTTCGCTGCCTTCCACGCCTCATCTTCGTTTCCTCCCCCAGGTTTCCCAGTCACCCAGAGCTAAGTCAGCAATGAAAGCCAAAAAACAAGGCAAAAGTCACAATGATGCCAAGCCTATACACAGGGTCACTCCGAGAATAGAAACAACCAAAACAACCAGCCACCAAAGTCAACATCCAGGAATCGCTCATCACTGTCTATGAGAGTTAGGCAAGTCCATTCAATTCCATCACTTTGCGAAACGCACCAGAGAGAACCTATGGAAGGATGACCATGAGGATTGTCGAGGGGGTTGGTGATTCTGGTCGGTGATTCTGGTCGGTTGGGTTCCCTTTGTTCAAACTGACTTCAATACACTGAAACCATAATCTGTCTTCGCCTCGTCCTACCCTTTTCGAGTTTGCGGCTCTAGCCCAGCTAAGGCAGCTTGTCATAGCACGCATGACTGCATCATTCATTGGCCGTCATACCGCATCGCACCGTAAACGTTTGTCGGATAGCGGAGTCCATACCAGCCACCGCCCCTCCCCCTTTTTTCTTCCCTCTAACCATCTTAATCTCCATGGCCCAGGTTGACCAAATCCTCCGAAAACAAAAGGTGCCAGTTTGGGAAGAGCAAACAACAAAAAAAAGGATAGCAAAAACACAAAGAACATGAAGAAATCAACGGAAACCGACCAAATGCAGAGAGCAACTACCGGGGTATTTTGCGCCAGGGGTATATCCAGCCGTAGGGGTATTTCTCTTTTCCTCGCAACTCGACGTAAAAAATGATCCCGTGTCTAAAACCTTGCAAAGCCCGAAGAAGCATGGGAATCTAACGAAAAGGCCCCGCGAGAGGGCCGGGGTATCCTGAATTGGTTGAATGAGACGTGGAAGGGCGTCCGCTGTCGGCAGACTGCCGGGGGTGATGGCGCGGCGTGATATCGCCGGGCTGCGGAACCGTAAGTTTGTCAACGCCGTTGACGTAGGTCGGGGCAGGGGCCCAAGGGTTGCTTTCCTCGTCGGGCAGGTTGACGCCGCTGTCATTCCAAGGGTTGCGGTCGGCGTTGAAGCTGCGAGTCGACTCAATCGAGATGAGCGACGACTTGGACACGTTGCTGGAACCCTTGAAGAAGTTGGTTGCCGATTGCGAGCTGTTCTTTCTGCGGTCCAGGAATGAGGAGATGGACGACATGCTGCCCGGCTTGCGGAGACAGGCGAGGATGCTACGCTCCCGTGCGACCTCTTCGCCAAAAGAGGGTCGCGTCGGGGAGTCGGTAGCAACCGGAGCCGGTGCGTGCTGGAGTAGCTTGGAGTTGAAGTATGGCAGAGACTCCTCAAAAGTGTCGGACTTGGGCCGCGGGATGGCTCCCCTGATGATAACGGGCTCAACGCCCGCCGTAGTGAATTGAGTCTGGAGGAAATCCATAGCATCGCGGAGACCACCGGCGTTGTTGCGGGTGAAGGTCCAGAGGAGGGTAACAGTAGGCGAGCCGTCTTCGGTACGTTCTTCCGATTTATCGTGCACGGTGAGCTCGACTTCGTACTGAGTCTTGAGTTTCGGAAGGATGTTCTGGACGAAATCGGGCGACTCTAGGTACTTAATCAGGGGTGCGGATCGCTCGAGGACCACCTCGTGCTTGTCCGGAACCATACCCTGTAACCCGAGTCAATCAATGTGCGGAGATAAGATGCGCCGGACGGGAGCAAAGCTTACCAAGAACTCGTCAATGCACTTGGGCACAAGCCACTGAGGACCAGTGACGGTTATCTCGTCGCTAGCCTGTTCAGTGCTCGGGAAGACGATCTTGCAGTTCCATGTCCGTTCTAGCTCCTCAATCTCCGGCAGTCGAGTGAGCAGCTGACGGTGGTACAAACGATCGACGCTAACAACCTGGGAGGTGAACTCGGAGTCCTTCAAGAGGGAAAAAAAATTAGCAGGGTGAGAGCTTCTAGGTAACAGAAGGGCCAGAATGCTTACGGCGCGGTCGACCATTTCCAGAATCTCGCTCTTCACGAGCTCGAGATTCTGGGCATTGCGGGCTGGGGTGCGGCAGATGACGTTGTCAACACGGCTGTCATCGTCCTCACGGCCCATTCCACCTGTTTTTTGATTACAACTGTTAGCGACTCTGGACAAGTATGGGTACATGGGACCGGGGCACCGCCTACCACGATCCATGGCGTTGGAGAACTTGACAAAGACGGAGTGCTTCTTCATGATGCGTTGAATGTGCTGTCCGCCAATGCCGATGATGCGCTTGTGGTACTGATCGGGGACGTGGAATGAAATGGACGCCGGCATCTCCTGCTCGACCAGGCTCAGACCCTGCTTGAGAGAATCGTAGGCTTGGGCGATGACCTCAATGTTGAAGTTGTATTCGCCAAAGTTGTCGAACATGATCTGCACATTGCTGTTGCCCATGATCTTGTTGATCTTGCCGTTCTTCTTGCCGCTCACAAACTCCTTGTGCTCGTTGGCAAGCTCGATGCGCACGCGAATCTGGTACGGGGTGTGGGTGGCAAACTTGATCTTCGAGATGACCATGAGTGCAGCCTTGACGGACTCGTCGGAGCCCGTGATGGAGAAGGACTGCCGGTCAAACGAGACCTCGGCGTCCGAATTGGCGCAGATGTCACCGAGCATTGCGTGGATATCCTGGTTGCTGGGTTGCCGAGGGTCCGGCTGCAAGAAGATCCAAGACGCGGTGTAGAACTGCCCGGCCTTTGGAAGACGGAGTGAGCCAGACATATTCTCACCCACGGAACGAGATAGAGGAGACCTTACCAGTGACATGATCTCGCGGAGCGAACGTTCAACATGCAGGTTTTCAACAGCCTGGACGCGCACCAAACCCTTTCGCGACCCTAGCGAGGGAAACATGACGAAGGCGCCGTTGGCCTCGGTGATCTTGCGCACCTTGTCCATGCGGCTGAGCAGGATGCTATCGATCTTGGGAGGGGAGATGGTCACGTCCTTGACAAAAAGCCTGGTACGTGTAAGGAGCTCATGGATCCGAAACTTGGCCTGCTCGATATCCTGGGGATTCTCGCCAGTAATCAACACTTTAGAGGGATCCCGACGCTGAGCATTGGGTGGGCAATAGCGATAGCAGGCAGAAAACGGCGGGGGAAAGTAGATGGCCGTGTTGGTCACGGATTCGATGAGCTTGATGTTCTTGCGGTTACGCCCGCACAAAAGCTGATGCATCGAAGGCTCGAAGACGGTGGCATCAACAATACGCCCGAGCTATGTTCGAAATTAGCCACGGGCTCTCTCCTTCCCGGTGCTGCTGCGGGGCAGGTGAGGAATAGAATCAGGAAAGATTGGGAGGCATACGAGCTGGTCAATGTGAATGAGCACGCGGGTCTTGGCGTGCTCGGACGAAAGATAGTCGCCATAGATGGCTACTCGCCAGCGCTGGTCCCTCGGCAAGTCTACGTCGCCGTTCAAGCCCCCGGTCAAGGGGGAGAGTTTGGGACCAAGCAGAAAGATGTCGACGCCGCAAAAAGCCGAGGTCTCGTCCAGGAAGTCTGTCACCGACTTCTTCAGGACGCCTTGGGAGAGGTTGGCAACAAGGTTGCCGTCGACGACAACCGTTGTGCAGCGCTGTTACGGGAGGGGGGGCCAATGGTCTTAGCAAAAAAAGTGCGCTGGCATGCCTTGCAACAACATGGAACAACCCACCAATGAGAGGGGCGTCGTGTTCAGGATGGTCTCCCTCGTCTGTTGGACCAGGTCCGGAGCACCCGACAGACACACGGTGGTGACCTGCCGGTTCAGGTTCTTTGGGGTGGTCGAGATGACGTGGGCCTCGATGGGCAACGCATTCGCCGTAATCTCGTGGCAGAGCTGGCGCAGCTGGGCCAGGTTCATGGCGTGCACTGGCAGCTCGTAGACGGGGACATCGTCAGGAGCCTCCTCGGGGTGTGTCCATCGGAGCACGGCGTCGGTGGTGGCGTGCAGGATGTCCTCAGTGTTGGGCCCGGCGAGGTCGGAGGCGAAGGGGACGTTGAAGGCGTAGTGGATGGGGCCGTCTGGGACGGGCGGAGCGGCTATCGGAGGCGGGCCCTGGGTTGCGAGGTCCCGACGGGTGTTGAGGACTGCCTGCATGCCCACATTCGACCGTGACATGCTAAAGTTGGCCGGACTCATCCTCTCGGGCCAGTGACGCATGCTGGATAGCTTATTCATCTTCGAGATCTGAACCTCCGATGCCAGTTGTCGATGGCTGCGATGGTCCGAGGGTGGGCAGCCAGCGCGGTTCAGGTCGGGTCGAGAGGAGGTGGTACGTCCGACTCCAGCGGCGTAGGTGTGCAGCAAGGAGAACAGGAGCGGGGAGTTAGGTTGTTAAGGGAGGTGGTGAGGGGAGCTGCAGGGAGACGGCAGCCCGCGGACACGGCAGACGAGAGGAACGAGGCGAATGGGGGAGTTAAATGAGGGACTGAAGGAGAGAGAGGTCAAGCCGGGCCGGAAAACGGGGCATTCGGCAGAAACTGACACGGAAAAAAAGAAGATGGGTATCTCGGAAGGGGATTGGAAATGGGAGGGCGGTGCGGAAAGAACAATAATGAAGTGGATGGGAAGTTGTCGTGTGATCCGGTCCTTCCTGCGATCAACAAACAGGTTGGGGGAGGGGAACGGAGGCGGAGGAGGGAAAGATGGTGACTTTGATGAGGGATTGGCGGGTGGAAGCTGGTGGACTGAGGCAGGGCACTGGGCGCTCTGGTGGAGATGCGCCCGCTGGCACTAATGAGCCAGCCACGGCGCTCCAGTGTGGGATGGCCCGCTGGTCCGTGCAGCAGCCGGGGGAGGGCCAGGGACTTGGCGCAGCTTTGGCGAAAGGGAAGGGCCACCGGGCGTGCCCGCTCCACAGAGCATTTTCTGTTTCTGTCCCCCAACTTCAATTCTCGAGGTTCCGATTTCGAGCACGAGACCATTGAAGCTTAGATCAGCTCGTGACATTTTTTTTTTTTTTTTTTTTTTTTTTGGAGTGCAACCACTGTCGGGCAAGTCCACAATTCGTAGATACATATCCAAGGCCGTCTCAGTGGAAATTGCTCGAATATCCCCCCCCCACGGTCTCAGTCGGCCGCGGGTACAAAAAAACTGCGGCAGACAGCTTACCCAGGTGACTTCCCAATCGGCAGCTCAAAGAAGCGCAGCCTGTCTCAAGCCTGGGTCATCCCCCTTTCGAGGTGCATTCCGAGATGCAGGAATGCCGTCCGGGGTTTCCTTTATATACACACCAATCCCGCTTCTTACTAGCCATGGGACATTCTAGCCGTGAGCAGCCCCCAGCTTTCTTTGGCACGCGTCCTGATTGTTGCTGCGTTCGTACTTAGCAGACACATCCATTATGTTCGTTTGTATCTGTGCAGTCTTTTTCTAGAACACCACACTTAAAAAGCTTGGGTTTCCGTTCGGGTGATTCGGATCGGAGGGTCCCCAGCGATCTTGAGCTCGCAGTTTTCCGGCCTGTGTTATCCAAACAAAGCCGAAGGCTGTATTTGTACGGAGCAGTTAACTACTGCGTATGCATCCTTGGCCAAAGGCGTCCGGGAAATCCAGGAACGATCCCACCTGTGCGACTTCTCGCGAGTGCAAACGCACCCTGGCTCATAAAGCTTAGTGTAGACGCATCTCTATCGTAGAGAGCCCAGTCTGGACGTGAGCCGGTGGTGGATGTGGATCCACCCTTGCCCTGCTGTGACGTTTGTGCTTCACCCTGCTGCGGCACGAGTCAAACGGTCTCTGCTTCCAATCCGCCAGTCTGGCCAGCCCCGATTCCTCCACTCGCATCAAGAGGCAGCTCGCTCTGCGGGCGATGGGCAGGGGGACCGAAATCTCTCCGACGCCTCCACGCAGTGTTGATCTTGTGGCGCCGGATGGAAAGAGGAAGATATAAAAAAAAGAATGGCGGGCGGGCGAATGCAAGTTCGGCGGGTGCACTGCAAGCAGCGGACAACACCAGGCCAATGAACAGCCAGACCGCCGTCATGACGGCACCTTCCGGTCGGGAGCCAGGTGCGGTCAAAGCTCGCAGCTCACTTCACCATCACCCTCTCCCCCTCCGACGAGATCGTTAGCCCAATCGCCAAGAAGCAGTGGGGGAGGTCGAGGTCCTTCTGAGACCCACTCCCGGCGGGACAGTGTGTGGATGCATGGTACATACAACGTGTACGGACGTACTGTACTTGTTAACTTGAAAGGGATGGCATTCGGTCTTCGCTTACCATCCACAACAAACGTGACCACAGCCATGCCAGCGAGCCCTTTGCTCTTCGCTCGCCACGGCAGCTCTGGGTATGCAGGCCCTAGGTCGGCACGGGCAGACGGAAGCTTTTTGTTCTGAACCTCATTGCGGTGACGTTACGGCAGGAAGGCCGCTAGAGAGTTAACCACTAGTCGCCGTTATCGGTGTTCCTACCTTTGCCCGCAAGGAATGGAGGGAGGTAACTATCTCCGGGCCTGCCAGTGTGTATTAGTTCGCCATGTATTAATGGTTACTCGGAGTCGCCTGCATTCCTGCGCGGCCATGATGGGCACTGTGCTGGCTTATGTCATCCTTCCGAAAGTGGGTCGATGCGAGTTGCTGAAGGGAAGGAACACGACAACCCGAGAATCATCTCATTTTACGAATTGTGGCAGTGTCGAGGCCAACTTCCCTGGCTGGATTGCGCGGCCCCCTTTTTTTCTCTCCTAAACCGTCATGCACTTGCTGTGCACGCATATATAACTGGCATATTGTCACATGCGAGATCAAAACCCAAAAAACACACACCCGTTCATTCACATTCGGAGTTGCCTGGGTCCCGCTCGACCCGCTCGGCTGGTTCGACCGAGCAAATCACGAATAATCGGGAACGGGAACGAATAGCAGGCACGTGCCAGCCTGGCACAGCTTTCCAACGAGGTCCGAGATTTGGCTTGGGGGTATTTGGAGGACGTGTGACTCTCTACCATGTTGTGACAGCTCACGAGGACCGTACGCAAGGGAAAAAACCGAGCTACCCGGCATCGCTACCAGCATCTGACCAAAGGTTATTGATGCCTAGGTTGGGTACTTTAGGCGTCATCAGTAATCTCCCCAAGACGAAAAAGTAGCACTACATGAAGACAGTTTCTCTTCTCTGCCAACTGGCTTCCCTGCTCTTGGGTAGGATATTGGCTTCTACGCGTACCCCGAGCTACGTTGGCATCAAGCCTAGAGTCTCCTGATCTCTGTCGGTCTTTGTTTACTCGATATGATATCGATCAGAGGGTCATGGCCCAATGAAGAGCTTGATGAGGAGCATATGGCTGAACAAGACCTAATACCACAAACAAAGGGTGGGGACCATCAACCGCCGCCGCTTTGCTAAGTTCGTGATCACAGTGAAGCAAAGGGAGAAGGGCACGCAGCCAGGCAGACCTCACAGCCCAAGCTCAACGCGACCTATCTAACAGGTTGGCTAGTCAGTGAGGGAGAAAGCGACCCGGAACCCTTCAATCAAAGGGTTCCGGGTCCTTACGGATCAATTCTCATTCTCGCTTCTTAAATGGAAAACAGCACGATCGTCTGAGTGTTGGCTTCCCAGGGCGCAACTAGTTCGCGAAGTTCTTTCACGATGCCTCTGAGGCCGTTGGTCTCTGGCGACCTCATGACGTTCGCTGCCTGGTAGAGACCGGAATCCACGGAGCTCATAACCCATTTGTGGAGCAGGGAACGATGCTTCCAGTGATAGCGATATAGGAGGAGGTCGCGGTCATATTTCTGCAGGAGTTGGTCATATTCTGTGTTGATCTGGTCCTTAGTAGATTACATAATTAGATATACATTCTGGTCACATTTACATAGCAACCAATCTTTACCTACCCACTCACTTCGACCAGCATATGATCATATTTAACTTGACTGATGAGCACCTCTAAGTTTGGCTGGCGTGATTAGAAGCTGCAGGCAGCACAAACAGTTGCAAGGGCGTACAATACGTTAAACATAGCTGAAACCCCACCGCTAATTATGTACATACATTTCTCATACGTGGCTCTCTTTCTCAGCCGCTAGCAGGGCCTCCCGCAACCGGCTCTCCACTCCTCTGATACTCTCCTCCGTCGACTTCAGGCTTGCCATGACGTAGAGCGTGTTCCCCAGCACCCGCGTGTGGACATTCCACTGCGGCGCGTTCGCCCGCTCTGACCCTTGCCCCTCGCCCGGCGAGCCCTGCAACAGCGCTGCTTGAACGCCCTTCGCGGCATTGCTCTTGTACCCTTGTGTTCCGTCCGCGCTAGTCAACCGGATAGCCAGGACGGTCCCCAGAGCCCACATGCCTCCTACAAAGCTGGGAGGCAGCTGATCGATCCAGCGGAGCAACTCGGTGCTCCAGACCGACCAGGTCCTCGTAGCGTCTGCCGGTGTCACCGAACCCGCCCAACCCGCCGAAGCGGGCCCTCTTCCCTGCAAAGAAGCCGGATTGCGCGGCACGCCCTTGGCCCAGTCCCAGTCCCCCCGCGCCTCCATCCCCTGCATCTCCCTGATGCTCTCGAGAGCCACCTGGCATCCAACCGCGTGCGCCGTGTAGCTATGGCCGTGCAGCAGAGCATCTGACTTGTCGTCGCTCTCGAACGCCCGGAAGATGCTCTCGGACGCGAGCGTCACGCTGAGCGGCACCAGCCCGCCCGTCAGCAGTTTGGCGTGGACCGAGATGTCGGCATCCACGCCTAGGAAGCTGGCGGCGCTGAAGCGGCCGAGGCGGTACATGCCCGTGAACACCTCGTCGAAGATGACGGGCAGCCCGGTCCAGCTCTGGCCGTCATCGGCTAGATCCGTCAGACCCGCGCTGTGACCAAGGAGGTGTGCGCTCCGCCTGACAACCTCGACGAGCGTCTTCTGAAACAGAGGGTCCCTGGACATTGGTTAACACGCATATCCGTTAGCTCGACCGAGGTGAAGGAAAGCCAAAAATATTAACCCATCACCTACACCATGAGCATACCGCCAGCGCCGAGGACGACCGGCTCAATGATCAGAGCCCCAAACCTCCGACCCTGTTTTGTGAGCTTTTCGAGAGTAGCGGTGATTACCTGCTCATAAATGCGCGCCTCACCGCGCGCTTTTCGAGACTCGAGATCGAATACATCCGACAAGGACTGATACGAGTAGCCTGCCCGAACATCGATACCACCACCACTACCACCATCACCAGCAGCAGTAGTAGAAGCACTCGTCGAGGCGCTAATACCATCCCGCATCTCGTTGGTCAGCTCAACGTTCCACCGCCCCCTCCTAAACTCCACCACCGGATAGTCAAACCAGAACCCCTTCCCTTCATACCACTCCACCTTCTCGTTGAACACGCCCGGCTCCGAGCAGTCCATCGCGCCAATCGTATCTCCGTGGTAGCTCCCCTTCAACCCCAACACCCCGAGCGGCTGCGGCGCCTCCCCGCGCCGGGGCCCGTACCGCGCTCTCGCGGCCCCGAGCGCCATCTTGACGGCCACCTCGACGGCGGTACTCCCGTTGTCCGAGAAGAACACCCGCCCGAGCCTCCTCCTCCTCCCTCCTCCGGAGCCGTCACTGCTGCCGTCGCGGCGGGGGGCCATGCCGTCCAGCACCGTCTCGGCCAGCGCCAGCGCAGGCTCGTGCACGGCCTCGGCGAACATGACGTGGCCGTAGCGGCCGGCCGCGTAGGCGGCGGCGAGGGCGAGGCGCGGGTTGGCGTGGCCGAGGCCCTGGGTCCACCAGGAGGCGGAGCCGTCGAAGGACGGGCGGAGGAGGGCATCCGGGGCGTCGGGGGGAGGCCGGGCAAGGGTCTGGAAGTAGTCCCCGTGGGCGGAGTCGATGACGGTTATCTTGTCCCGGGCGAGGTGCTTCTGCTGCGTGAAGGGGTACCATATCTGGGAGGATGCGCTGGCGCTCATGGACTCCAGGCGAGCCAGGCGTGCGGTGTGTCGAGCGTCTAGGCGACGGAGAATCTCGTGTATGTCGCGGCTTTGGGAGCTGGTTTTGTCGTAGTAGCGAGACAGGGCTATGCTGTCGGCGCTTGGGTCGTCCTCCGCCCTCCGGGGAGGTGGTTCTGGAACGGTCCTCACGGCGATTCCGTGCTGCTGTTCGAAGTACTCGGCCAGGTAGGCGTGGTTATGGAATGCTGCTTCCCGAAACAGGACGACCATTTCTACATCGTAACCACGGATTTTGAGGGACTCAAAGGCCGATATCGTCTGTGAGATCCCGCCGAGTTTGCTGTCACCGATGAGAACGACTGGCAGCCGCAGTGGCATGTATAGGTCGGCCTGGGTCGAACCCGAGGGAGCGGGGGACTGGACGCCCCCAGCTGTCTCGATAAACAGCCATCCGGGACCTCGGGATGCCTGCTGAGACGCAAAGGCAGAGACCTCGGCGAGAAGGCTATCATCTGAAGGAACGGCCTATCATGTGACAAGAGGCACACCGATCAGTTGCTGGGTTCTTCTTGTGCAATGGTGCAACGCGAAGGGCGCTGACATTGTTTGAAATTCGGGCCGCGATATGTGGGCTGACGGCGAGATCGTACTGAAAAAGAGTCTTGCTAATGACCTCTGGAGCAAACTTGCGGACATGTCTTTGCAGATTAACGGATTAGACTGGTCCTTTGGTGCTTCGGGGTGCCATGCTACAGGGAGAAAGCGTAATTAATAAATCGACATCTGCGCAGCGTTAACCGCCTAATTAGCCAATAATTGAAAAAAGATCATTGTCAAAGAAGAGAGGGGCACCAACACTGGTCATCCGCATCTACCGCCGGTCCCGTCGAGACAGGTTTAAGATACGTTGTGCGTTCTGTCTGCCAAAGCCGTTGAGCGGTTTTGCAGAGGAGGGTTGTGACAATGGTCTTGCCAACGTCGGTATTGGCGCCGTAGATCTGGTAAGTGCGCAGCGAGCGCCAAAGCAGCGCTCTAGCTGGTGGTAGTCGCATTCCTTTTTTCTCTCTCTCTTTTCTTTTCTTTTAAAAATTGACGGGTTGAATCTTAGGGTTGCAAGTTCCGGTTGTGGAAACTTGAATAGGGCGGGAACCACTGATAAGTATTGCCGTTAACAGCCGCAGCCAGGCGTTTGATGGAGGGAAGCACAGATGCATTTGAAGAGATGGGATCGGCGTTCTCTCAGTTTCCACACCAACACACAATACAGAGCCCAAGAAGCCTTTCATGTTTGATTAATCCACCAGGTAATGTTATCACCGCAAAGCTCATAGGGTACTGTTTGTGCCCGCATTTGTTGGGGAGAATTCGGGGTCCGCGGAGGCAGGCTCGAGCCGAAGTCGGCGCTGGATCCGTACACAGTACGGGACTGGAGGAGAGAACTGGCTCTGATGAGTGGAATTGTTCGCTCCAACTTCTCATCTGTTCGCTAAAGGTTCGAGTAGGTTGTCTCCGCCGCTTATTAAGCTCCCATTCAAGCGTATTTCAACGGCCAGTTCCGCGAAGCGGACAAAGCAATCCCTAAATATTGCGTAGTGGGTGATTGGACTAATATTTTGGTCCACCAAAGGTTTAATTTCTTTTGTTTTCAGTTTCTTTATTTGTCTATTGGTTACTAATCGATCAATATTCAGGACATCTTCTCCTTCACTAGTTAATTAATTACTCGACTCTCAAAGTCCGTCACCATGTCTGAGGTTAAAACATCACAGAAATCGAGTCAAGGACCTGAGCTCCGCCTCGACCATGTGCTTGCCTCCATCCTCCATCGTCGGTCATCGCGGAATCAGCTACGACGCCTGACCACCGTTCCTCATGGCATGGCGGATTTCTCTTCCAACGCATACCTGTCCCTCTCCTCGCAGCCCGCCGTGCAGCAGGCCTTCCTAGCACGGCTCCATGCTGCTGCTTCGACACCCGGCAGTAATGGCTCCTCCTCCTTGCTCGGGTCGGGCGGCTCCCGGCTGTTGGATGGCAACTCGTCGTACGCAGAATCCCTCGAACGCACCATCGCCGCCTTCCACCGCGCCCCGGCCGGCCTGCTCTTCAACTCGGCCATGGACGCTAACGTCGGCCTGTTCGGCTGCGTCCCACAAAAGGGCGACGCCATCGTATACGACGAGCTAATCCACGCTAGCGTGCATGACGGGATGCGACTCAGCAGGGCCGGAAAGAAGATCCCGTTTGCGCACAGCTCGGTATGGGAGGTGTCGCATCCAGATCCTAACAAGAGTCCATTGGAGACGGTGCTGCGCTCTCTGCTCCACGGTCCCGACGGCGGCCTCTTCCGATCGGGTGAGCGGAACGTCTTCATCGCCGTCGAGGGCATCTACAGTATGGATGGGGACGTTGCTCCCCTGACCGAGATCGTGGACTGCGTCGAGCGCTACCTGCCTCGACACAACGGCTATATCGTGGTCGATGAAGCCCACTCGACGGGCATAATTGGCGATCGCGGCCGTGGGCTCGTGTGCGAACAAGGTCTCGAAAAACGCGTCTGGGCGAGAGTCCTTGGTTTTGGCAAAGCGATGAGCTGCACCGGAGGTAAATATGCATACTCAGCTGCAGCACTTAATTCCCTCACAGCGGCCGAATCACGGGTGATATCCGAGAAGATAATTAGTGCGCAGTGCTGACAAGACCCAAAAGGCATTGTCCTTTGCTCGTCAACAACTCGCGAATACCTCATCAATTACGCTCGAACTCTCATCTACACGACCGCCATGGCGTTCCCCACGCTCGCGAGCATCGAGACGGCGTACGACTTTCTTGCAACTGGCCAAGCGGAGCCACTACTCGACAACCTCCGGCTCCTCATCCAGGAGGCGCACAAACTCTTCGAGGCACTATGCACCCGTGAGAATGCGCCCGCAGAACTGCTTCGTGTCGGCAGGGAGAACCCAAGGTCACCCATCATCCCCATCTTCACCCCCCACGCCCGAAGTTTGGCAGGCTATTGTCAGGCGAGGGGCTTCATGGTCCGACCGATCGTGGCACCGACTGTGCCGAAAGGGCGCGAAAGAGTACGAGTGTGTCTCCATGCAGCAAACACTATGTCCGAGGTGCACGGTCTTGTCGAAGCGGTGGGCGCGTGGCTAGCCGCCTGGAGGACGGGCACGTTGACGGAAGCGGAAACCCTTCGACAAACGCAACGTGAAGATCAGGCCACATCAAACTCAGGAACAACTATGGTTACCAAAGCACGATTATAGCCAAGATGCGGTGTTTCACGCTCGAAAGCGAGTAGCGCAGAAACAATGATCCCCCGAAAACCCTAAGTACTCAATGGGCTTCTGGAGCGCCAAGTGTTCGTTGCCGGGCAGCACCCCAGGCTGATTCCCTATTCTGGCGAAGCGTGCTAATTATGGCCTCCTTCGCAGCGTCCAGCTCCCCCCTGCTGGGGCGCGATGATTTACCGTCGCAGCGCACCGGAGGAATTCTGGGGAAATGGGCCAGGCATGGAAGCGAATGCGGGGAGAGGATTCGGGGTAAAGGCCCCCGAACATATTCCAGGTCCACCGACGAGCTTGGCAAAGTAGTCGAGAAGTTATAAGTGAGTGCAGATCCTCCGTTCCAACGTTCCGGGGGCAGCGAGACGTTGTGTTCCTCGTCAAATCTCGCACAATGGCCCGGTTAAGCGTATGTATCTCGGCACTCCTGGCCGGCCTCTCGGCAGCCAAGTACATCGTCCCGGGGGGGAGATGGCGCGACACGGACGGCAACCTCGTCAACGCCCATGCGGGCTGCGTAACGGTCGACAAGGATACCGGCAAATTCTGGCTCTTTGGAGAGTACAAGGTCGAAGGCCAGACTGAAGGCGGCGGTGTTTCCGTCTACAGCTCGGATGACCTGGCGACGTGGGAAAGCCACGGCCTTGCCTTAGGTTCGTGATCTGTTTCTTCTTCTTCCGAAATCTGGCCGCAATCACACTAGCTCACGACCTCTCACAGCTCCCATCGAGGGCCACCCGTACATCTCGCCCTCCCACATCATCCAGCGACCAAAGGTGGTCTACAGCAAGGTGTCCAACGAATATCACGTACGTAGGCTACCATGTTAAGCGAATCACAGGGTTTAATTAATAAGGCATGTGGCACGGATGCTAATGTTAAAGAACAGATGTGGTGGCACGCAGATAACTCCACGTATGGACTGCTGCTCCAGGGATTTGCTCGGTCGCCAAACATTTCGGGGCCTTACACCTTCGTGAGCGCCACCGCGCCCCTGGGCAACTGGTCCCAGGATTTCGGCATCTTTACCGACTACAAGGACGGGAGGTCCTACGCGCTCTACTCGAACGGCGACAGCCGGGAAGGCCGAGACGTGTATCTTACGGCCTACAACGAGGATGTGTCGGCGCTCGACAAGGTCATCCACCGCTTCGACAAGTACGATCTCGAAGCCCCGACCATCGTCCAGACGGACAAGAGTTACTACGCCATCATGAGCCACAAGACGGGCTACCGGCCCAACAACGTGGTCGCCTTCCGGGCCGACTCGCTGGCCGGTCCGTGGTCGCAGCCCTTCATGGTGGCGCCGCCCAACACGCGGACCTTCAACTCCCAGTCGGGCTTCACCTTGACCATCAGGGGCAAGAAGAGGACGACGTACTTGTACCTGGGCGACCAGTGGGACTCCAACTCGCTCTGGGAGAGCCGGTACATCTGGCTTCCGATGGAGATTGACGACCGCAAGAAGACACTCAGGCTCGTGTGGAACGACGTGTACGACTTGGACGTCAAGACGGGCGAGTGGTCCCCCGTCCGAGGCAAGACATACTACGCGGCCGACGCCAAGACGGCCGGCAACGCGTTCAAGCAGGAGGCCAACTTCGCCAGCAAGGGTGTCATCGTCACGGGCATTCGCGGCAACGACAGCACCGTTACTTTTGAAGGGATCGAGGGCTCCGGGAAGCCGCAGTGGGTGTCGTTCTACTACCAGAACACGGACGACATGGGCTTCGGGGACCAACCGGGCGGGACGCCGGACCGGATCGGCGGCACGTGGCAGCTGCGCCGGATCGCGAGCGTCGTCGTAAACGGTAACACGGAGAAGGTCGAGACGCTGTACCAGCGGGACACGCACAAGGGCATCATCCTCTCGACGCCTCTGCTGCTGACGCTGGAGAAGGGGAAGAAGAACACCATCACCGTGGGCGGGCTGTGGAACGGGTTCGATTACAAGGGGGCGGATCTGGACAGAATCGTCGTGTATCCCCCCGAAACGGACCGCAAGAGGCGATAAGAGAGATCTTGAGCGGCTTTCTGCCTATTAATTCCTGGCGGTGCTCGGCTCGAATGACGGACACGGCGGGGCCAAAGACAGGAGAGCATGAGACGGTCTAGCAATGACCTGGCGCCGTGATATTCTATCTATCTTGGTATAGGGCTGATGACTAATAATCGCGGAACCCGTCCTGTATAATTTTGGCTGTTTACGCCTGGTTGATCAAGTTCAACTCGTGCCACGCAGCTCTGCGGACATGCTGGTGAATCGAACGATGTGCTGCGATGACGCCCCAGTTCTTCGTCATAGCCGGGCTGTGCGAATAGTCCAGAGGCTTACCGTACATATCGGTCACCGTGCCTGCCCCGGACTCCTCGTAAATCACGATAGTGCCGACATGATCCCAGATTTTCCAGTCGCGCTTATCGTTGATGGGACATCGGACCTGGACAACTCCGGGGCCCAGTATGGCTCCGACCGCGTAGCGCCAGTGCGATGAGTACCCCTGCACCCCGTTCCTGTAGTTTCTTCCTGCGAGGGCTTTAACCACGTCAGACCGAGACTTGGGGCTTTTCTCCGAGTCGATAAAGGTCAGGCTAGACAAGTCAGGATGCCCCTTCGAGTCCTTCGTAAGGGAGAGAGGCGGATGGTTGGACCAGTCGAGTCGAATGCCGCCAAGCAGGTCCGTGTGTCCCAGCTTCCTCATGGTCGTCCCATGGCCCTTCACGGCGGCCAGCATGAGCCCCGGTTCCTTCTTCCTGCCCGGGACCACCATGTATTCTCGGACTCTCTCCCCCTTGACCGCCTCATCGTAGCCCGTGTTGGGACACGCGCACACCCCGAGAACCCCCTCGCCGTCCTTCACTAGGGCCAGCAGGATGGCGTACTGGCCGTTGTTCATGAAGGCTGACGTGCCGTCGACGGGGTCCATGATCCAGTACCTTTTGCCATTCTCGAGCTCCACATCTCTCTCTTTCTTCTTGCCGTCCTTGATCCCAAACACCTTTGGGACCCCGGACTCGAGAGCACCCAGCACCTCGTCCTCCGTTGTTGGCCAGGGCAGGTCTTTATCGGCTTGTTGGAAATCCTCCGCCCTGTTCCCCTTCCTTGCCCATTCCTCCTTCTCCCTCTTCCACTCCTCTTCCACTTTCCTCCGCGCCTTGTTGATCACGTCACAGACCTTCGTGAGCATTTCTCTGTTCCTCATCAGTTCTTCCGCGTCCTCCTCGCCGAGCAGCAAGTCATTCGGAAAAGCCTTCCTCAGGCCCCACATGAGCAGCGCCTGCGCGGCGTAGTCGGCGATGGTCACCGGCGACATGTCGGTCTTCACCTTGACGGCGCCGTCGCCGTCGCCTTTGCCGCCACCGGTCGGAGGCTTGTACTGGCTGATGGGGCCCGCAGCGGAGGAGGACGTGGGGCCGGGGCCCTGCGTGTACCCCAGGTTCAGCATAGCCAGGACAGTCTCGGTGACGACGGAGGCACGTTGAACCAAGAGCTCGGCGATGCGGCGCTCCCTTGCGTAATCGGGTCTCTTGGTGGCGGGCGGGTTGTTGTTCCCTTTGTTCCTCTGCGCCAGAACGGTTGCCAGAGTTGTGCCACTGACAGAAGATCCTGAACGCTTCGAATCTCCGGTGCTGGTCGCGTTATTGTTGCGCGGCGGCTGGCCTGAGACGCCACCACCACCACCAGGGGCAACACCACCACCGCCCCTACCAGCACCCGAGGTGATCACACTTCCCTTGTTACCACCAGCGGGAGCACCGCCCCTACCACCACCACCAGCAGCATGGCTGGGACCTCGCGGAACGGTGCCATTGGGAGCCGACAGCCCAGGGTTCTTAGTAGCAGTCCTCCGCCTTTCGTTCATTGTCGATGTTGAGCGAACTCTAGGGCAGCACTTTCAGCTCAAGAGAATGTATGAAGTTGAAAATGTCGAAAGCAGAATATAATAGAATAATAAAATCAGAACAGAAACAAAGGATAATTAAGTGCACGGCGGAGGTCAGGTAAACTTGTATCCAAAGATGCATGGCAGCTCCAAGCAAACAGAATCAAAGTAGCTTTAAATAAGTATTAATTACCGTCATCCAGGTGAACTTGAGGGGCCATCATCCTGAACCAACAACGCGGCCAAACTTCGACCTCATATTTGCCGGGACAATTTTTGCTTGGGAGGCGTAGTAGTAACTTGCAGGTGGCACAAGAGAAAAGAACAGAAAACAAAAAAAAGAATCTTCACGTCCGTTCAAAATGCCGCCCGCCGTTCGTGCCTGTCCTACCCTCTCCGCGTCCCGAACCCAAACCCCAAGTCCCAATCCAACCCAACCCAGTCATCAGCTCTTTTCGCTTGCGCCTGTCATTCGATAATATAAAACCCGGAATAAAATGGGGAAAAAGGATCAGTTGTAATATCGCATGATATGGTGTAAGTACCAGAACGGAATATGAAAATATATAAGAAACAAGGGACAAACAACACTCCGAGAAAAAAACTCCTATATCAAGCTCGCGAAAGAAATCAAAGCGCACTGCGAGATTTTTTTCACCGCCGACGGTCGCCCTTTGGAGACGTCTCCCTCAATCCTTTATCCAACTCTGAAGTCAAGTCCTCGTCAATGATGATCTCATGGCGCCGTGTCTCGCTGCCGTGATCAAATCCATAAGGGCCACGCAAGGCTGGGCCGTGTGCTGAGCCGATTCCTTTCAGGTCGTCGTCTGCTCGGTCGTAGCCAGAGCGCGTAGGCCGCAGCAGGGCTGGCGATGCTGGGCGGGAACTTGTGTCAGACTCGTGTGCCCGCGCACCCCTGTACATGCGACCTTCGCGGTCAGCCCCGGGTTCCTCCCGGTGGTTACCGCTGTACGTGCTGCTAGAACGGCTGCGTGCCGTTTGTTTGGCGACGGTTAAAGGAGCAGTCCCTCGCTGGCCGCCCCGGCGCGATTCTAGTTCGATAGTCGACCTGCCGTTTCTGGCCCGAGAGGAAGAAGACCGGGATCGTTCCGAACTCTCGGCGCGCCATCCTCCTCTTTGCTCCCGTGGGGTGCTGGCCCTCTCTGCAACGTCCTTGCCGCTGTCGGCCTGCGATTCGGGTCCCGTGTTCCCCTTGCTCTGGATTTTGTCACCATTTCCCATATCATCCGTACCCTTTCCCGGACGCCGGTTCCTCGGCGGTTCCCATGCCGAGGTCGAGACTAGACTGCGCTCGTCATGATCTGCGGGTCCTGTTTTCCCCTCATACCGTTCTTTCACTAACAGCGATCGGCCTCGAGTCCCAAGTGACTCATCATCCCTATTTGTTTCCGTGGCGCTTCCGCTGACTCTGTGACGACCGGCGGCGTATGTCTCCAAATTTGGCTCACTGTCCCGGCACCTCCCCCAGGTCGACTTTCCCTTCGACTCGTTCGCTCGCACGTCGCTAACAGAAGGCACAACCGGTACTACATGATTATGGCCGTCCGACCAAGCATACGTCGGATACCCGTATCGCGCGGGATCGTAGTAGTCCCCCTGGTTGCTCGGCATAGGTGAAGCCGGCGATCTCCCTCTGCTGGGGTAGGAGAACCCGTCGTCAGCCGGGTGGTGGTTGGCCCATCCCTTGTGAGTCCAGTCGCTCGGTGGGTGAACGGTCTTGATCCGCGGGAGCCCCCTGGGAGACACGTAGTCGTAGCGGTAGACATCGTCGCCGTTCAAGGACCTGGAAGCCCCGTTAGGGGGCCCACGCTGATTGCCTTCTTCTGGCTCTGGGAACCATGACAACAGCTGTGCAGCCTGGACACGGTCCCTGGGATCAGCGCTGAGACAGATATCGACGACCCGTCTGTACCACGCTGGTACCTCGACGTCTGATCCGATGATCAGAGGGCGGCCAAAAGCATCGGGCTCATCCTCCTGTGTCGCCAGGGCCCAGAGAACCATACCGAGCTGGTAAAGATCGGACTTGACGCCTATGTACATGGAGATTCGCTGCTCGCTCTCGATCAGCGGCGTGGCTTCCGGCGGCTCCCACCCGATGGGGCAACCGCGTCGGTTGATGTCGATGATCTTGGCATCGTCGTTCTCATCGATAACGATGTTGGATAGGGTAAAGTCACCCTGAACAAAGCCGGCCTCGTGAATCTCGGACAGGCCACCGACAATCTGGCGTGCCCATTTTTCTCGCCTGGTCCAGGGCAGGGCGTGGTCGTTGTCGTAGATGACATCGATGAGGGCGCCGCGCGGGGCATAGCTGATCAAGAGGCCGGTGACGTGTTGCTCCCCGTCGTCGACGACGATACCGTAGAACCTGATCACGTTCTTCGCATGGTATAGCTGGTTGAGCGCGTTGATCTCGTAGAGGAACTCGTCGACCGTGTCTGGGCCAGGAATCTCCTTCTTGATGAGCAGCCTGCCGTGGACTCGGACTCTGTAGACGAATCCGGACAAGTGGGAATCGAAATGAAGCTCCCGCTCCCTGACTCGTCTGCAGTTCAGATGTTGGACCGTGCGGACTGGGGGGTAACTGATGATCTCCTAGGTCTGGGTGAGCAAGAGTAGTTGCCACAAGGGGATGCGAAACAACGTACATTGACGTCCTCGACGACATGAACATGTAGTCTCCCATCCCTCGTCTCCAGCTTGAGATTGGTGACGGTATCGTAGAAGTCAATCTCGTGCAGGCTTTCCCGAATCGCCTCGTAGATCTTGGCGCTCTTGTCCCGTTGATACTGAGTGCGGGCGAGATCTGCCTCGAGGGAGTTCTCCGGGGCGTTGCGGTAGTCGACCGAGACCGTGACGCGTCGCCAGAGGTGCTCGTGTTGGCGGAAGGTAACGAAGAACTTCTCCCGCTTGGACTTGTCCCGGAAGTGCATAGACAGATTGAGGATCCATTTGCGTTCTAGCTCGCGCTCAATCAAGGCGTCATACTGTGAGGTGGTCATCGACTGGACGTCCACCCTGGAAAACGTGTCTGGGTCGTGAACAAGTTCGCCGTCAGCCGGATCCCCCTCCGGGTCAAAGCTGTCCAGATCTCCGGGGTAGCCGAGGAAGCGATCTGGTGGGCTCGTGGGGGGCGACGGAGAAGGCGGGTTGCTGGGGCGGGGGTGTAGGAAATCGGGAGCGCTGGCCCGCGGGTCGGAGTGGTCAAGAGGGCAGCTGAAACCATTCACTCGCCTGTCCACGGAGACCGCTCTTCGTTCGGCGTGGGTAGGGTGGACTGGTTCCAGCCGGCTCCGCACCTCGGAGCGCTGCCTCTTGAAGGTTTGAGTCCGCGGCAGGCCGGGGACAACTTTCCGGGGGACACGCCGAACGGGGCCAGTTTCGGGGTCACCCGGCTGCTCAAGGCCGTGGCCGTTGTGACCCGGTCCCAGCACTCCATCGGCTCCACTATACTTGTCCCAGTCGTGAAGCCACCCTCGCCAGAAACTCTGCGGCATCTGAACGCCACTGTGCGTCAAAGGAGCAAAGGGTTCAACAGCAGGGGCTGTGAGAGGTTGAGCCATGTGGCTCGGTCGGGGGAGAGACTCTCCCGAGTTCTGGGCCCGATTCAAGAATGAGCTGGAACGGCAGCTAAAAGGCCCGAAGCGGGATCAACTCAGTTGCCGGAGACTTGGGCCGCCGATTGTTGTTGGCTGGCAACGGAGTCCGTAATCGCGTTGGCGATCCCTCCCAGTCCTTTTCTCTTCCTTTCTTTTTTCCCTTCTTCGACTTCCCGACTATCCGATTACTTCATCAAGCCAGGCCACAAGACCCGGGGACCACACTTGTTGGATAGCGGAGGGGGCTGCAATCTAATAGGGTTGTCGCTGGAGGTCCATCAACTGGAGGCAGCCACATACATAACCATGCTATGTACTGTATCTGGGGAGTCGCAGGGGTTGTCAATAGCTTCGGGCGCGTCGAGGTGAGGCTTTGAGAAGGGTGGGAGGTTGATGGCGAGCTGGTGGGGTGAGCGCGGAGAGTTAAGACTGGATATAAGTCGCCTTCAGCTGCGTTCATTCGGTCGAGTCGCGAAGTCGGGCTAAACCAAGAATGCGACTATGAGTTCTAAAGCCCTGGACCCCCGAGCCCCAAGAAGACATGGGAGAATGGCAGGCTGTGGGATGTCGACCAGCACCGTGAGGCCATATGCGAGCTCCTCCTTCGATAGACGAGTAGTCTAAACGGAAATCGGCGATAAAATATGTATATATACGAAAGAAAGTAATGAAAAATTGCAGTAATGACGGTCCGAACACAAGCAAGCAAACCGAGAAGGAGTAGACGGGTCGGACGACGGGATGGAAGCAAAGTCAGGTGGGAATTTCGAAAGGTTGGAAACAGCGAACGCGGGAAGAAATTCCAGGTTTGGAAGCGGATGAAGAGAGTCAGACTACGTACGACTCGGCCCATATTGAGGGTTTGCTCCGCCAACTGCAGCGCTGTTTCAATAGCCCCAGGTTGAGCTCCCCGCAGCGGTCTTGACCACCGTCTGTAGTTTCCTCCTGCATGCTGCACACACAAGGCAGGAGGAGAATGGGCACAAAGGGATAGCCAGACATCAACGCCCATTCTGCAAAGAGATGGGCAGATGGGGTCAGAGGCCATTGGATTGTGGGGCAGTCGCGGGAGACAGGGGTGCTGGTGGGGAGGTGCAACACGTGTAACAGAATCGATGGGCAGAGGGGTTCCGTTACCATAGTGTATCACACCAACCCTCTGGCCAGAATCAGGCTGTTTCGACAACCTTAAGACGGGTTCCTGGGCTTATACTGCGTGATGACTTGCGCCATGTCTTTCGACAGCGTAACGGAGCACACGGAGCAGCGACTTGATAGGTAGTCATCTGCTATGTATGTTCGGCACGGGTATATGAGGTACCTAATAGGTACCTCCATATCGGCAGACAGCAGTCCACCTACACTACTATGCGACTTCGGTGTGAACTTGGCCACTGCCCTGCGTAAACGGTGTGGGGGTCAGCCAGGGTCCATCATCTGTGCGCACGTGGAACCATGTGCAGTTTCGGGCAAGACTGATCCGCTCACTGCTGCTGCTAGGTCATCATTGCTCTCATGATGCCTCCATACTGTGATACTAGCCTCTGGTGCTCTACTTCGTACACTATCTAGCTTATCCGGCTCACTGTCCCAAATCAACACAGAACATTGTCCACAAAGCATAGCCATCAGTCGCTCAGGGGATCATGAATGGTTTTCCCCCCCCACCCCCTCCCATTTCTAGGGGACCAGCCAGGCTGCGCCCCAATTTCTTCTGAAAGGCACTTGCCAAGGCACCGCCACCATCTTTTCTTCTCTGCGTTCGGCTCTCCTGCGCACGCGTGCAGCCAGTCCCGGCCCGCATGGTCATCGGCGAGAGTTGGGAAGTTGAGCCGCATCACCATTTCCGAACCGAAGTGATGGGTTCCCTGTCTATTCCCGCCTGATCTTGATTCTGCGCCAATGAACAAACGAACCAGTATGTACATACATATGTACTGTACACGCCCAACGGCAGCCCGATCTCGACAGAGCTGGCCGCATCACTCGACTCGAGTCGCCAGCTATTGAATAATTTCTCTTTCCCAGGCTTTTTGCTACGGGGTCTAAGAGTGCCTCGCCAAAACGGGTTCCATCCAGCACGCTCCATCCCACTGCCACAGCTGCGAGAGGGCAGAGGGCGCAACCCCTCCAGAAAGGCCTCATCACTCACAACTACAGTACCATTACGCTGCATGGAGGCCCTGCTGCGGGAGCTGGACTGTCGATTCTGCCTTTCAGGGCAGCCCCACGCCGGCCCGGGAGCAACTAGAGCATTGCTGCCCAAGCGCAACCACAGCAGCCGCAGAACCAATCCCTACTAATCACCGACGGCATTAGGGCTGCACGAAGCCTACCAGGAAAACAAGGCTGCATGCAGTGAGCCCGCTTTTGGCCAATCCATACCAGAGATCTCTTCCACAGGTGCCGCCTGATGTGAGAACAAAATCTTAGGCGCGTGGCAGATCAATAACTGAGCAAAGTATTGGCAGCCGAACGCGAGGTTGGATATCCCGCCTTGATGTGGTCGATCGCTCTAGAGGGAATTTGCTTATCTTTTTGCACCCGACCGGACCTTATCCGCATGCGCGGAGAGCACCGCAGCTCGTTGTTCGCGTGGTGGGAATTAAACACAGGAAGCTGATCACACAAAGCTGTCTCGGAACGGCTTCCGTTCCTGTGGATTCTTGTGCGCACCTGTACGGTCCGCACTTGAACGAACTCCAATCCATCAGGCAGGCAGGCAACTACAGGACCTCCTCTTGTTCCCCGGTCTCTATCTTGCCGCTCCCTCACGGTGCCTGACAAGGGGGGAAGAGGCCGAGGGCGAGAGCACTGAAACGTAGTATCACAAACGCCTGCAGCCGCGAGTGAGACGGCTTGCCAGTCAGTCAGTGTCAGCAATGACGAGAATTCATTGCGATCCGGAAGACACGCCCGACTGGCCAAAGGACCGCCCACACGATCACGGCTCTTGAGCCATGGCCATGCTCAATTGATATTGTCGTGTCACAACTGAAACTTGAAAAATCAGGAGTAAGCCGGGTCAGCACTTCATTTGAGAAGAGCCAACAACTAGAAGAACATCGTGGCATTGTATGCTGTACACCCAAGGAGTGCAACACAGCGAAGCTTACGTTACTCATGGCGGAGTGAGGATTTGTATTTTGGCTAGAAGTGTGCGCGTGCACGGCTCCAACCACCGTTCTATGGCCCATGCCCATTGATCACCCTTCCCGTCATCAATATGCCCACACCAACCTCTTCTTGTCCTTTCCTTCCCGTGGTTTAACGCCAAATAATGGGCTCTTATTCTAATTCTACATTCCTCCTTTCGCGGCACTGTGGCTGAGCACGTACTTCTCGGCCCCGCCCTATGGTCTGCCAGTAGGGCAGAGAATCGAGCAGCGGTAGCAGCGAAGCAGCAAGGATCCCGACCCAAGGCGTTCGTAATGGCTGGCGTAGGATGGAGGGAAACATTGTCTCGCCTTATCCCCCAATGATGGCATGTGTCTGTTGCCAACCATACTCCTACTACCTGCGGCGCTCTAATCGCTCTTGTCTTCATCTTCGGACTTCTCCCCATCTTCCTTCTTGTTCTCACAGGCCTTGCACCGGTTTGCCTTCTCGCGGTCAAGATTGGGGAAGATCAAGTCAAACACCTCCGAGTACCAACTCGCCGGACGGCCTTCAATGCCTTCCTTGATATTCTGTAGAGAGCGTGTTAGCGTTCACCGTTACCAACCCAATCATGCACACGCGGGGGAGGAGTGATAGTCGATGTGAGATGCATACCTCGGGAAGTTCGAGCCAGTCAGACATGTTGTCTTGCGGGAAAATAATCATCTTGCAGCCCGCGCGGCGCGCCGCCACCGTCTTTTCGCGCAGTCCGCCGATGCGGAGAACCTTGCCCGTCAAGGTCAGCTCGCCGGTCATGGCGACGGTGGGGTCGACCGGAGTGTCAAGGGCCAGCGACAGCAGTGATGTGGCCATGGTGATGCCGGCCGACGGGCCGTCCTTCTGCACCGCACCCTCCGGGATGTGGACGTGAATCTTGGCTCTCTCGAGGAAGTGGTTATTTGGGAACTCCCGCGCCATGAGCGACTTGGCGAAAGAGTAGGCAATGGTTGACGATTCCTTCATGACCGTCTTGAGGTTGCCCGTGATCTCGAGCGATGGACGGCTGGACGGCTTCAGGGCGGCCTGGAGAATGGCCTCGACGTACATGGCCGCGCCGCCCAGCTGTGTCCACGCCAGGCCCATTGTGACGCCTGGGGGGGTGACATCGTATAGCCTATCCGAGGTGAAGATCGGTGGGCCGACGTAGTCCTTGAGATTATCCTTGTCGATAGTGACATGCACGCTCTCGGGGACTCTGAGCGGCTTCCTGGGTTGCTCGACAGTTTCCTTCTCACTTGCTTCTTTGCCGGCCTCTTGGGTCTTGCCCTCCTTCTCCGACTCCTCGAGGGCCGCTTTGCCTTCGTCAGTGAGGGCTTTGTCCTCGGGCAGCGCCTCCTCCCCCAGGTCCTGGACGATCTTCAGCGCCGACTTCCTGTACACCTTTTCGATCTGCTTCTTGAGGTTCCTGACACCGGCCTCCCTGCAATACGATTTAATGAGCTCCTCGATCGCGCTCTTGTCGAGCTGCACGTCGACGTCCTTGAGGCCAGCGAGCTCCTGCGCCTGCGGCGCGAGATACCGCTCTGCAATAGCCATCTTCTCATCCGAGACATAGCCGGAGAGTCTGATGACCTCCATACGGTCGAGGAGCGGTCGAGGAATCGTATCGGTCATGTTTGCCGTACAGACGAAGAGGACCCGGGAAAGGTCGACGGGAACATCCATGTAGTGGTCAAGGAACGAACTGTTCTGCTCGGGATCAAGAAGCTCCAGCAGCGCAGAGGACGGGTCACCCTGATAACCACGCCCGATCTTGTCGATCTCGTCGATCAGGATCAGTGGGTTCTCGGTCTTGCACTTCTTCAGCGCCTGGATAACCCGCCCGGGCAGGGCGCCAACATATGTCCTCCTGTGGCCCTTGATCTCTGCAACGTCGGTGAGACCGCCAACGCTGAACCGGTAGTACTCGCGGTTCAGCGCGCGAGCGATCGATTTACCAATGCTGGTTTTGCCCACACCGGGGGGCCCAACGAAGCAGAGGATCTTGCCCTCGACCGTTCCGCGCAGCTTGCCCACCGCAATGAATTCCAGAATGCGGTCTTTGACATCCTTGAGACCATAATGATCCTCGTCCAAGACCTTCATGGCGTTTTTGATATCGAAGTTCTCGGCGCTCCTCTGCCCCCAAGGAATCTGGGTGAGCCAGTCCAGGTAGTTCCGAGTGACGTTGAACTCGGACGCGGCCGGCTCCAGGTGTGCCAGCTTGTTAAGCTCTTCGTCAAACACCTTTCGCACCGCTTCAGGCATTGCCAGCTTGTCCGCCTTTTCCTTGAACTTCTCCACCAGCTTATCCTTGCCATCCGATTCAATACCGAGCTCCCGCCGGATGCCCTTCATCTGCTCCATCAACCAGTACTCGCGCTGCCGCTTCGTAATCTTGCTTTCAACGTCCTTGGTGATCTTGGATTGGAGCTGAGCGTTGGCGAGTTCCTTCTTGAGCACCAAGAGCGCCTTGTGCATCCGGTCTTCGACGTTTAGACTCTCCAGGACTTCTTGAAGCTCGGCCGGTTCTCCAGCAGAGACAGCGGCGGCAAAATCAGCGAGCTTCGCGGGCTCCGACATGACGTTGCCGGCCGATTGGCTAATAGAAAACGTAGAGATCTGATCTCTGAACAAGCTGTTCATGCTGGCAACCTCCTTGAATACGTTGACAATCTCGTTCGTGACGGCACGAATCACCTGACTCTTGGGATCATGTGGCTCCTCGGTGAGGTTCTCGACATTGGCGATGCTGACGGGATACTTCTTCAAGAAGGACGTCACCTCGTACAGCTTCTTTGACGTCTCGGGCTTCGGCTGCTCGACGGCACTCTCCTCGAAACTCGCGACCACGTCTCCCTTCTGATCCGCCTCGTCTGCCGGTCTAGGGACAGCCTCCGGGATGGGTTCTGCGACAGGGGTAGCCTTCGAGGGGCCTGCACCTCCTGGCGGGATCAGCGAAGACAGCCGAATCCTGCGATGGGGGTACAGGATCGCCGTCAGACCGCCGCCCTCGCCGCCCTGTGCGTTCATGGGAAACGCGCTGGTGACCTGGGCGAAGACACCGACGTCGTAAACATCATCAGGGTTGCGAATGACGTCGTCGTCGGCATTCTCGTCCTTGAACAGAAAGGCGCCAACGTAGGGTTGCCCACGCTTGAACATCTCAGTTATCGCGGCGGCGACGTTGGGATCCTTGATGGTGATGGCCTTGTAGAATCCGGGAAACAACGGCCTCTTTGCGATGGGAATTGCTAGGACTTGGGGGTAGATTTCTGGTACCACAGGCTTTGCAAGCGCCTTGTCACCCTTCCGCCCCCGTCTGCCACCACTGGAGCCCGAGTCATCTCCCGCCCCGGACGAGGCGCCGCCAGCAGCACTACCTCTCCCATCCGGTGCCCCTGGCGCCCCCGTGCCGCTGTTGTTCGATGTCGCGTCGGAGCTGGTAGACTTAGACTTCGCTATTTCCTTCTCTTCAGCCTCGGCCTTCTCGAGATTCGCCTTCTTCTCCTCCTCGGAAAGTGGCTCGGTAGCTCCGTCAAAAAAACCCGAGCCCTCTTTCCGCTTGCCTAACGCAGAGTACGTCGAGAACCTTGAGAGCGACGACGGCCAACTACTCCTCGTGGAGCATTGCAGCTGTGGCGCAACGGTCTGTCTCTGTCGTAATGATGCCGGGATAGAGCAGGCGCTCAACCTTCGTGACGGGGTCGAGAAGACGGGACGTGTCGGCGTCGGTAACCGGAGGGCTCGCTGCCGGGGCAGCATTGCGGAAGGGCGAATGTGGTGACCTCGGGGACTGTTTGGTGTCGGAAGTTACGGCTCTCGTCCCAAGCAATCTGGGCTCGGCCTGCTCAACACGGCGACAGAAAAGGGGAATCTATATGCAGCCAAGTCGGAAAAAGACAATGAAATATCAAATAAATAGTGTACAGATTAGACTGCGCAAAGCAGGTAAGCCTTGGGTCGGGGTGGCTGGAAATTAATGGTAGCTCCGCGCACGCCTGGAAAGGTCGGGATACATGGCGACGATGTCTGAATAATGCGACGGGCGGGTTTTCGGTCATGGAAACTGATGGCAGCTGTCCGCCGTCTTGGCGTGAAAGTGCGCGAGCCGACAAGGGTCCTGGTTGGTGTGCCCCAGCCACAGCCTATGAAAGGTTCCGCCACAGCGTAGGGCCCAGCCTCGGTAAGGATGCAGGTACGGAGGAATCCGTTTTATGTAACTAACTCCCTCCCGTCAGGACTGCGTGCGCAATAAGGTAGGTATAACTAGTAGTATGTAAGTAGTGTACACATGTGACAGTAGTATGTATAATACACTACTGACCACACTAGCCTCTGGTAGGCCCACAGCAACCTTTTCGTCCCTCATCTACTAGTACTCCGTACACTAGTCCGTACACGGATTACACTGATATAGAAGGTTGTGCCCCGCCCCCGCACCAGGTATCTTAGAACTGCAGTGGTAAGGTATTCTGCCTCTCCAATACTTGTACCTGACTTGAGGATATGCCCGAGGTTTGTTTGCGATGCCTGCTTAGCACCTCAAATTGTTGTATGTTTGCCCAAGTCGCATTACGGCCGGCATCCTCGTCGCATATGGCACTTCTTCCTCGCAAAGGAGCTACGTCACCAGACCCAGCTTGAGTTTTAAAGGCGTTTTGTATCGAGGGTCCCAAGGGTCGAGAATTGCCCATCTCCACACCCGCTTCCCCGTTGTTAACCCTTTCCATCCCAAAACTGACGCTTGGCGGCGGCGCTGTTCACTGTTGGGCTGTACTCCGTACCGAGCCTCGTCACAACGAACAAAAGGCAAATCGCCCTCGTGCATCCCGGTTCTCCCAACACGCTGTTTGCGGCTCGTCTTCCGCCATTCTTCGCATATAAGTCAACAGCGTCGTTTTTTTTTTTTTTTTCACATGGCTTCCCAACCCAGCAAGGACGAGGTCACTTCCAACCTCGCCAAGCTCTCCCTCAAAACAACTGAGCTAGAGACAACACCACCACCATCAAAGTCACGAACCAAGCCCAGAAAGAAAGACAGCCCAGTAGCAGACAGCTGGGAAGACGAGGTAGACGATGACGACGACGACGCGGCACTAGACACAGAGCAGTCTACGCCGGTGGCAACTAGCGGTCACGCGGGTACCTCCGCGCCACCGCCAACGCCCATGTCGCCCGTCGCCAGCGCCAGCAAGCAAAGGCCGTTTTCCCCATCCGCCCTCTCTGGTCCGGGGTTCAGCATCCCACCGTTTGACGGCGCCGGCGACTTCTCCCCGCCTTCGTCGGCATCACCGGGCAGCGGGCCATCTCGACGGCCCGAAAAGACGGACGCGGTGGCCCGCCGAATGATTGCTAATGCCCTGGGTATGCGGGCACCTAAGTTGACAGAGGAGCAGCGGGCATATGACCGAGCGGTGCGCGAGAAGGAAAAGAAGAGGAGGGAGGAGGAGAAGGAGAAACAGAGGCTGAGAGAGGAAGAGATTGCCAAGGCGAGACAGGCCATATGGGATGATTGAGGTTTGTCATTGCATACGTCATGCTCGATATGAGGAGAGCACGACGATGTTCAAAGAGATGAAGGTGGTTGCGAGTCTGCTATGCGTATGCGGCCAGTTGGTTGGCCATACATTGGCAGGACTGACTTTTTTTGGATGCTTTCATGTGATATACTTTCTAGGAAGCTGCAGACCCTCGAGGCAAAGAGGCCTTGGGCACTGCTAGGTTGTCCCCAGCCGCAGAACCAGCTACCATAATTGCAATGGTGGCACTGCATAAGAACGTCCTCCTCCGTTCTGGCGTGTCCTGTATTTGCACTTGAGGTAGGTGTAACTGTAATCGTCAGTTGCCAACCGCGCGTTATCAACTTCCCCGACTCACCTGCGCGCTCGAGGCGACATCCTCTTCCAATGCAGTGGTCGCGCGCATTGGTGCCGAAGTCAATTCGGCCATTACATTATTATTATTATTATTATTTCATCCGGCCCCCTGATTACTTCCCCCAGGCGACAGATATCTCCCTTTCCACGTCAACACCAACTCCTTCCCCCTGGCGCCACCATGCCTCATTCCCACCCCGAACCCCTCTAACCCCTCCTCTTGGGCCATCTGATTCCAGAGAAACTGTCCAACCACCCCCTCCCGCGAGCATGCCACATACCCCATCGGCCACCGACTCCTCGCCAGGGCCTCCCGTATCCCTCTGGTGGCGGGCCGCTCCGTCACCAGCAGGCCCAGCACGCCGCGGCGGTCCGCAGCAGCGCGCCAGCCGGCCGGGGCGCCGACGAACGCGCCCTCCAGCTCCCGCACGAGGTGCGGCCCGGGCCGCTGCACGGCCTTGCACTGCGCGAGCACCCTCAGCTGCTGCTGCCGCTGCTGCTGCTGTTGTTGTTGTTCGGCTGAAAAGGGGGGCAAGGACCAGGTGCCGAGCAGGTCGATGCCGCAGTCGGAAGCGCCGCCGACGCGGCGCAGGGACAGGCCGAAGCGGGCGAGGGCGCCGGCGACGGTGTACTCAAAGTGGGTGCCGACGTAGACGGTGGAGGAGGGGTCTAGGTTGGTGCGCGCGGCGTGGGCAAGGAAGCTGGGGAGGTCGGTGTGGTGGGGGGAAGGGGCGGAGGGGTAGATTAGAGGTGGTGAAGGTGGTCGTTGCTGTTGTTCTTGTTGTACGGATTGCTGTGGCTCGGCTGCAGAGCTGGAATCGGGATGCAAGCGGGGAAGATGGGCGGAAGAGAAGGCGCGGAAGAGGATCGACGGCGGGGATTGAAGGGATCCAACTGGGCGCAAAAGCGAGGCCCGCATTCTGATGGTGTCCAGATTTGCCGCCTCTGTCAAAGAGCTAAGCAACGGAAGGCGGTTGTGCTGCAGTGATCTCGATATCGGCTTATCGGAGGCTCCAGCCAAGCTTAGATTGCCTGCCGAGACCTAGTTAACTGCACTGCAGCTCCGCATTGGTTGGCCAATTACTGAGGGCAATTGGCAGAGCTTGCCTCTGTACCTTAGTACTTGTCGTCCCGCAGTGGGGTCCACGGACGGCACCCCACAATTCTCGGTCTGGGCCTGTGTGATTGTGATTGTTCTCTTGCGCAACAACAAGGTCTACAAAACAACAACCAACAAACATCGCGAGTCTTCTCGCGCCTACCTTCAAGATGTCCGACATCCTCACGCAGTTGCAGGAGTCCATGGACTTGGTACGTCCCGCTTTCTCTCCCAGCTCGACCGCTACCTTCCTCTGACCCGACGACCTGACCTGCCGCCGCCTCCAGCTCTGCACCATGTTCATCGCAGGCCTCTACTACGTCGAGCGGCACCACGACCTCGAGCAATTCGGGCCCAACGATAAGATCCCGGACCTCAAAGCCGACCAGGTCAAGGAAGGTGCGTGCGTTATCCACGTCGCCAAACTTCGAAGCTCCTCTCGGCATCCCCCCGAGCACTGACCAGGATACTTTTCCCGTCGCCGAACAGTGGACACCCTCGACCCGCAGACGTTCAAGGACGGCCAAGCCGAGATTGCTCGCGACATCATCGTGCAGGCGCAGCGTATCGAGTACCTGGTATCCGAGCTGCCCGGGTTGCAGAACAGCGAGCGCGACCAGTTGAAGATTATAAGCGGGCTAGAAGAGGAAATTGCCGGACTGGAGGCTCAGAGACTGGAGGCAATCAGGGAGAGGGACGAGGTGTTTGGGCAGCTGGATGCGTTGGTGCGGAGTCTGCAGCGGCCTTGAGGCTGCATTTCTATGATTTTCGCGATATGGGAGGGGAGGGGGGGGAGAAAATGGACAGGCTGGCTGGGCTGTTGGTTTGTTTGGGCATGGCGTTGACATGGTCAGGTTGGGGCATATACAAGGTTCGGATGTGCTTGAATGGGAGTTTGGCGCCGGGCCCAGGGGGTTGGGATAGATGGTCGGGATGGAGTTCAGGAGTACTGTACATCTCTCAATGGTCCAGTAACGCTGGATCAGTACCTTGCGAAAAGGCACCGGGTCTATCCAAGAGTGTTCTAAGTCTCTCTATCGGCGGTTGAGCGCTCTAATTCACCCGACCCCCCTTCAGCTACCTTCCGAGGCGCTTCCCTTGAAACACTGCGGGAAGACTGTGCGTAGGTCGTCCAGATGCCTGATCTGGAATTTGCAGGCTGGAGTCTTTGGTGGTTTGACACCGTCCTCGACGAGGTGGGCGACGGTCCACCCGAGTTCCTGCGCCTTTTTGCAATTTTGGTACGAATCATCTGTTTTTTTGTTTGGCTGTCAACGATCGGGATCTACGATAGATTTGCTCAGTCCTCAGGAACCGGGGCTACTTACCGACAAAGAAGCAGTCTTCATATCTCTCCACCCCGGCCTCACGCATCGCCTTCTGGTACATGGCGGGCTGGGGCTTGCAGGTGAAGGGCACGGAGCTGTAGTCGCAGTATGTGACCCCCTCGAAGAACTCCTCGACTTCGAGTAAGCGAACAACTCGCTTGGCGTGGTTGATGTAGGCATTGGTGAAGAGCCACAGCTTGACCTTGCTCTGGTCAATGTCGCCAAGCAGCTTCTTGAGCTCTGGCCGGGGTTTGATGACGTCGTCCAGCGGGAGGGCGTCGTCGACCTTGGCGTTGTAGTCTAGGGGGTCGATCTGATGGTGCCGTACCAGGCCCTCAATGGCGAGACCGTAGTTCTGGTAGTATTCCTTGTGTAACCGCACTGCATCCTCCCAGGGCAGTGAGAGGTGCGTGGCAAAGTATTTGTCGATGAGATCGGCCATTAGGTCGTGTACCTTGGTGCCTGGTCTATATCAGCATGCTATTCCCGGATCCAGTGTTGGCACTGTCCCATGAATATCGTGGTAACTCACTCCTCGGATAGAGACAATTGTCAATGTCGCTGCTTCATGTTAGAATCTTCCCCCCCCTCCCCCGGTCGACTGTTCCTCGTCCTTTCTCACACTCACAAAAAGAAGACTTTGCGGGGGGAAACCCCGTTGGTAGCGCAACCCATATTCCCAACAATGGCGTGTCTAAGGCTCGGCATGCAAGAAGCGACTCCTTGATTTCGACCCGATATCTCCCGCTTGCTAAGATAAAGTGACTGACTCTTCGACTGCGCCAACTGGGACCAGACGCTTAGTCCATGGAGGTTCTGTGTTGTCGTGATGCGTGTCTGAAACAGAGGTGTCTGAAGGCGTAGGCGGCACAGCAACTTCATTTAGCACTCCCGAGGTGCTCCTGATATAGTTATATGAGTGCCTAAGTTGTGTTGTCCGTCATGCACATCACAGCCCTCCGCCGTCCATGCCCGAGTCCCTCTGACTCTTGAGCATAGTACTTCACCTTAACTGGCGTAAACTGACTCAGACCGGCCAGTGGAGGCAGAGACCCACCAACGTACGGATTACTCCGGAGTGCTACCTGATCTAGGTAGGTAAAATAGGTAGGGCACCCACCTTGATATGCACATACAGTGCGTACTCAAGTACGGATTAGACCCAAGCAGGTGCCAACTTGGCTCGTGCACTTACAGTCTTGGCGTTAACGATGTGCGGTCAACTCTTGCTTCGATCCACTTGAACTTTGCTCTTTTTCTCCCAATTTCCGAGCATAGGTCCCATCATCTGTCGACTTGCACGGGAACAAGGCTGCATTCGCCATTGATCCCCCCACCCAGCTTCGGTTTTTGTATATGCTACTCTGCAGCCGTCGATAATTTTCGACCGCCACTGTATTCTGATGGTCTGCTGACGCGCTGGGTCATCGGTTCGAGCGCGCGCTGTTGCACGCGAGGAGCACGTCGTGATGGCTGGCGCATCTGCGGTCGAAGCGGTGGCGGGAAGCGGAGGGTCGGGGCCAGATGCATCGGAAAATGCATCCTTGATGGCGTCGCTCAGCCCCGATGAGCTTCGTGAAATACGGGAGTACGCAAAGCTGTTGCGATTTCGCGACGAGGTCATTGCCGGCTCGCATCCTCGCATCAAACCACCCCATCTCTCGGGGAAAGCCGCCCAGGGCCAGAAACCGCCTTCCGCTCCCGCAGGGACGACTGCTTCGCAGCCAGCTGCTGCCAAAAGAGCCGTGGTCAGCGACCGTTCAGTGATTGACAGTTCCCAGTCCCGGCAAACAAACAAGCAGCAAGCGCAGCTCGCCGTGGCGTCTGACGTCCCTGGTCTTGGGACGCTGTCGGGCACTTCCAGCAATGCGCAGGCAGCTGCTTCGGGGAAGCCCGAGATCAATCCTGTGCTCTTGCAGAAGTCTGACGACTTGATCAAGGCCGAGATCCAGCTGCAGAGACAGCGGGTGGAACGCAGCCTCAAGGAAGAACTCGAGCAGCGCCGTGGAGCTAACAAGGCGTCTGAGCAGCTGGCTGAGCTTGACGTGGCTGACATTCTGGCGAAGGCCATGTCAATGGCCCTCGCGAGTCCGCATCCGCAGTCTACTGATGAAACAGCTGCTAACGTATCAGCGTCCAACGATTCTGCTGATGATGACACTTTCTACTCTAGCCGGCATGACACTCCGGAATCCAATATGGTGTCGCGACTTCCCAACGAGTCCGAAGACGAAGAGATGCGAGAGGGTTCGCCCTACGAGCCCGAACTCGATTTCGAGCCCGTCGTTCCGCAAGCCCAGCCTGCTACGACGTCCGCACCGGTCGGTCCCAGTGCTGCTCCTTCCCAAGCCCAACAGCCATCAAAGCCGCCCATGCCCGTCCCAGCAGCTTCAACAGTTGGAGAAACGTTACCTGGTTTGTCGGTGGGCACCGGGACCTCTTCCACGAGGGTGTCCGCGCCACAGGCGCCGGATGCTACCAATGCGGGACAGGGCAACAACTCAGGAGGGCGCTTAGAAGAGTCGGGCAAGGCTGAAAGCTCGCAGTTGAGCCGTTCGTATGACCTGTCTCGGGTGAACGAGCAATCGCTCGGCCAAGCTGCGATTCGTGAGCCACCCCTGGTTCGTGGCCATGATCTTTCCCCTCTCGCACCCCAGCCTACCCACGTTTTGCCGCCAGCAGTTGCCAGGGAGCCGCAACTGAGCGCCCCTGAGCCTAACCATGGGCCTCAAGCTGCCCCTGCGCAGGTTGCTGCCTTGAGGAAACAGCCCTCCAACGGCTCGAGCCCAGAGAGCTCGCCGCATAGTAGCAAAGCTGCCGAGAAGAAGAAGAACAAGAAGAAAAAGAGAAAGGCCGACAGGCTTGCTGCTGACACTGCGGCTGCCTCTCCGTACATCAAGCCAGAGCCACGTTCTCCTTCTCCATTAACGCCTCAGTTGTCTCGCCCAAGCAAGCGCCAGAGGTATTCGCAGCAACAGCCGGTAGAGATACGCGATGATGAGCCTAGGTATGAACAACCGATGCCAGTCGAGGAAGGCTACCAGGAGCGCTACCAGCCCAGGGTTGTCAGGCAGGAACGAGTCGTGGGTTACGAGAGAGCTGATGGGTATCGCGCTCTCCGCGACGAAGAGCCCATTCTCGTTACCTCACCTAGGTACGAGAGGGTCTACTACGATGATTACAGAGCCCCGCCGCCGCCGCCCTCCCATGGTTACCCGGCCGGCCCGGAGCCGGCTCAGTATGTCTCTAGGGAAGTACGTACCGTACGGCCTCCCGCTCGCGTTGCCGAGGGCCCATATGAAGACGGGACGACTTACTACCGCGATGTTCGTGCTGCGTCGAGGACGAGCGTTCGTGTCCCAGCATACCCTGAGCGTTCACAGTCGCCCGCTGGCTATGAGCGGCCTCCCGCAGCGATGCCACCTCCCAGGCCGGCTCCGCGTCGCATCTATGTCGACGCGTTTGGTCGTGAGTACCTGGAGCCGGTCCGCTCAGCTACCGTCATTCGAGAAGAGGTGGCAGATTCCAGAGGTTCTTATGAGCGACCACTGCCTCCCCGCGCCGTCTCCCGCCGGCCCGAACCGCTTGACGATGAAGCCGTGTTCTACTACCCGACTTCACCGACGTATGCAGTTCCCAGGCGTGTGATTACGCAGCCAGAGTACTCCTACCGCGAGACCGCCGGCCCGAGCAACGCCGTGGCCCTACCGCCAGCAGATTATCCGCCGGCCCGTCAGGAGCCTCCAAGGGAGTACATGGCCCGCTCTGCGAGCGTTCGGCCCCCTGTGGATCCTGTGCGCTACGATGCGCCCACCGCTTATGAGCGGGTACCGCCTCCTGTCGATCGCCAGGCTCCCGCGAGAGAGTTCTACCGTGCCGGTAGCGCTCGCCCAGCAGCAGGACCATCAGCAGCGGAAGGTCATCCATACCCCCGCTACGAAGCATCTTCGTCCTATGAGGTGCCGCCGCCCGGGCGTGACTACCCACCTCCCCCCGTGCGCTCAGCTAGCGTGCGCCCTCCCCCTCCTGGTGATCCGGCGGCTGGCCGATACGAACCGCCAATGGACTACACTGCGTCATCGAGTGGGAGGAGGTTAGAGTATGCTCACCCGGCGGGTTATAGCCAGTACCAGCACGATGGGAGGAGAGAAACAATGCCGCCGCCGCCGCCAGCGAGGGCGTATAGCGTTGCACCTGGGGATGCTCCTGGGCAAGCGATGAGAAGAGAGTATCATCCTGGGGCACAGCACCCTGTGGAGAGATACTACGGGCCTCCGGGACGGGGAAGAGAGGATGAGGAGGTGGTGTTTGTGGAGAGAGGCCCGCCGGTAGTAACGGAGGGTTACCGGTAGTCCCTGCAGATGGGAGAAAGCAAGGGCGGGTGCGGAGGAAAAGTCAGGATTGGTGAGTTTGAGGCGACATGTCCTCGATCTATACCACCTTTCTGAAAGGCCTAGGCAGTCGTCCTGTGAGACCTGGAGGTTGAGGTTGTCGGGAGGACGTCGCACATTGTATCGTAATGATGGATGCGATCATGCCGCGAAGATGGATGGGAGTCTGGGACCTGCAGCTCACTCCGGCTGCTTCGATGGCTTACCACGACGTTGTGTCATGTCACATGGCAAGCCTGGTCAGGCCTGCGCATATAAATAACAAGTACATCGTGTTTTGTCGGTTACTCCATCCACACTGCAGATAGCAGAAGTTCGTGGTTGACGCGTTCTTTCGGTCCCAAAAACACCTCTTCCCAATAAAACACTGTTGTAAAGCTTTTACGGCCCACTGGCTATGCTTGAGGTGTCTCTCCAATCTTCCCGTCATGGTTGCCTACAATTTGACCGAGTACCTCTTCAGGTCCCACGATTCACTTCAGAAGAAACCGCCTGTGTTGCTGTACCAAGAAATGGCGCAATCAATGGGGCAATCAGCATGGTTCAATGGACCCCCAGTTGTTCGACTCATACACTAATGAACTCCATAAAATTGCTTCCCCAATGTCCTCCGTAATCAAGGACAGCTTGCAAGTCTGATGATAATGCGCATCTCCCTCCTATGTATTCTCGTTCCATGTGACGTAAGCAAGAACCGGGATTACAACCCCGTTGACTGCGGGACACAATTGACCCTCCAAGAATCTCAACCTATCTGGTTAGAACGAGGAACAAGGGGAAGGTCCGAATTCGGTTGTTTTGTTTGCTTAAAACAGCCGCCGTAAAGTGCGTTTGTCTGCCGTCGCCGTAAGAAACAAAAAGAACGCAACTTTCATTGCCCGCGGGACACCTGCCGCTTTAGAACCGGTTATCCAGAGAGTCGTAGTGTACTTAATGGGATATAGCCACTACTGGCGAATGTGTTGCGAAGCAGTCCCAGGCTGTGCCCGGCGTACATACCTAGTGTAACTATCCGTACTATAATCCGTACACTAGCGTAGTGTGGGTCGAGAGCTGATCGGGTGTCGTTGGACCCCGTTCCCAACGGATCGCCCCCACGCCGACCAGGTGGGTCTGGTACGGGCCGGTGTGGAGTTCTCGGCTTGGGTTTTCGAGAACAGCAGGTGTTTCATGTGTGTGTGTACGGAGTACTGTATGTACAATATGTGTGTGTCTAGGTAGGCAACCCGCGTCTAACATGATGTCAACGAACCTGGGATGATGATGATGATGAAAAATGACTTTAACTAATAGTGTAGTGTATGCAGGATGATCTCACTACGTAGCACAGTGGGCACACAGCTTCTTGTCGCCGTTGAGCTGGGTGGAACACTGTCCAAACATAGGTCATGAGGTGGTGTATAGTATGTACATACATTACTGTATGTATATACCCGCAATAACTAGAGCCTTGCTTCATCAATCACCCCCTGCGAGGCTGAAGCAACACCGACCTTAAAATGAGGATATATACTCTGTACAATGTAGGACGTTTACTCCGTACAACTGTTAATCCAGAATCAGTGTTCCGTGCGCTCGGGACGGCCGGGAGATGCGGTGGCTTGTAAACCATGGCATCGCCACACGGCAAGCAGCGAGCCAGGCGCAGGAACACCCGCCCAGCCGGCCAGGGGGGCCACCTCGCAAAACGGGAGGAACACGGTAAGCGCCATCTCCATACTCGACCTCTCTCTGTACACTAGTAATCTCATATCAGAGTGCAAACGGTACAGACAACTTGCATGTGATCCCGAAAAAAAATATCCAGAATGTGGAGAACCCCTGCAGTCTCAGAATTGTCACCATTCACCATCCCCATCGCAGACGAAGATGGAACGGAGCTCCCGTCACTTGCTCCTTTTCCCAGAAGCTTGGGGATGCGACTAGGTGGGGTTTTCTCGGCCCACTGCAAGCTGCTGCTCGTGGCTCTGATAAACTGAACCAATCAAAATTGCCATAGCCTTAACAGGGTTTCCCAGATAGGACAGCGCCTCCCCAACAGTTTACTCAACAATTCCGGCCGGGACAACGGCTGAAAGCCAAATCCGCCTCCTTTCGCGCTGGGAAACGCAGTTTTTGATACCATGGCGTGTTGCACATGCTTCGCTCGGCCGAGGCCGAACGACTCTCCTGACAGTGAGCCGAGAAACCGTTCGCTCCGGCCTGCCGAACTGTTTCTCATTGGTGAGAGTGTTTCAAGAGATCCCAACGGGTGATGTGGCAGCCTGGAACGGTTTGATTCTGGTTGAAAAGTCAAATGTCACTCATTGTCCAATTGAAGTGCCCATCATTGTTGAACCCTTATTAATAAGTTCGCCTTCCACGCAATCACGCAAGCGGCCTGTGTTCCCCGTAACACCAGGACCTTCCTTCCCTCTCACCCAGGGATCCCCACTCCGACTCTTACCTTTCTTTGATTTTCTCCTTTACGTATAAACCTCGCCTGGCCACTCCCTCCTCTTGTTCACCTCACACTCCCCTCCAAAGCGTCGTCGATCGAGCGTAGCAACCGAGTCGACAGTTGTTCATCGTGTCGACACCAACACAACCTCCACCTCGACCGTACGACGTCGTGTTAAACGGCTTCCCCATATCCCCTCGCCATGGCGTCGTCCTCGTCTGAGGTGCCGGTGCCCCAGGCCGAGAGCTTTCCGGACGGCAGGACCGACTACATTCCCCTGCGGAAGAAGAACTACGATGCCCGCAAACCTCGTGAGTCACCTCCGTCACGCGCAGACCGGTTGACTGTATACTAACCGGCGCCTGCTGCAGACATCACCGAGCAGCCGATAACGTGGTCCAACTGGTACAAACACGTCAACTGGTTGAACACTTATTTCATCATCATCGTCCCCTTGATCGGTCTGATTTCCGCGTACTGGATCGAGCTGCAATTCAAGACGGCGGTGTTCGCTGTGGCCTATTACTTCTTCGCCGGTCTGGGAATCAGTAGGTTCACTCTCGGAATGTTTCGACCGGGAGGGGTCTGAACCGACTAACACGTACTTCCAGCCGCCGGTTACCATCGTCTGTGGGCTCACTCGAGCTACAAGGCGACCCTTCCTCTCAAGATTTTCCTCGCGGCTGGTGGTGCCGCAGCGGTCGAGGGCAGCGCTCGCTGGTGGTCTAGCCTCCACCGCTCGCATCACCGCTACACCGACACGGACAAGGATCCCTACTCGGTCCGCAAGGGCCTGCTCTACAGCCATATTGGATGGATGGTTATGAAGCAGAACCCTCGCCGTATCGGCCGCACCGATATCACCGACCTGAACGAGGACCCGGTTGTCGTGTGGCAGCATCGCAACTACCTCAAGTGCGTCGTGACTATGGCCCTGATCGTGCCTACGCTTGTCTGCGGCCTTGGCTGGGGTGATTACTTGGGTGGCTTCGTCTATGGCGGTATCCTGCGAATGTGAGTTTCACAGCTCCTCCCCCTGGCCCAGTCAATCCGAAAAGCAGCTAGTGCTGACCACTACCAGCTTCTTCATTCAGCAGGCCACCTTCTGCGTCAATAGCTTGGCCCACTGGCTCGGCGAGCAGCCTTTTGACGACCGCAACTCACCGAGAGACCATGTGATCACGGCTCTCGTTACCCTTGGCGAGGGCTACCACAAGTATGTTTCCACCCTGACTCTCCATGCGTGTTTGAAGATTATCATACTGACTTGACGGATTTTCAGCTTCCACCACGAGTTCCCCAGCGATTTCCGTAACGCTATTGAGTGGTGGCAGTACGACCCCACCAAGTGGTTTATCTGGACCATGAAGCTTCTCGGCCTCGCCTACAACCTCAAGACCTTCCCCCAGAACGAGATTGAGAAGGGCCGTGTGCAGCAGCTGCAGAAGAAGCTCGATCAGAAGCGCGCCACCCTCGACTGGGGTAAACCCCTTGAGAGTCTCCCCGTCATCAGCTGGGACGAGTTCGTGGAGCAGTCGAAGAACGGCAAGGCGTGGATCGCTGTCGCTGGTGTCATTCACGACGTCGGGAAGTTCATTGCTGATCACCCCGGTGGCAAGGCTTTGATCTCGTCAGCCATCGGCAAGGATGCCACCGCCGTCTTCAACGGCGGTGTCTACAACCACTCCAACGCCGCCCACAACTTGCTGTCCACCATGAGAGTCGGTGTATTGAGGGGCGGCTGCGAGGTCGAGATTTGGAAGCGCGCTCAGTCGGAGAACAAGGATGTGAACCCGGTTACCGATTCCTCCGGTCAGCGCATTGTTCGCGCCGGCGACCAGGTCACCCGCGTCAATCGCCCTATTCCCACGGCAGACACTGCTTAAGCGGCTCATCTTGTGTGACTCGAGAGCAACGACGGTGTCACTTTCCTGACTTGTTATATCCGTCAGTTGCTGAGGTACCGGCTAGCGTTGCCTGGTCTCTCGGGTTCATATCGTTGTGGCAGCACATGTTGTCATCAGTAATGAAGAAACAAAAGCAGAGTATTCTTATGCTTTGTGTCTTTTTGGGCGTTATGTGTCAATGGGTAAAGGTTGGGGGTTTCTCTCATTCATGGCGCGGTGTGGGCATCGGACTGGCATGGTTTCAGTAGCATTATTATTACCTCAACAAGACTTAACAGAGACTCGGCTACAAAAACAAACAAAAAATACGCTTGTCACTCCCTCAAATGGCGGTTCCTCGACGTCTTGGCCATTAGGTGGCGCCTCTGTGCTCTGCTCTTTTAGTGGTTGTGGTTCCGAGCATATTAATTATCTCCAGATAGCCGTGGCGGTGTGTGCATAAACGAAGCCATCCTCGTCGGTCACCAGTTTCTCGAATGGGTACGCTTCCCGGACGCGGGGTGCTGCCACTGGCTTGCCAGGTTCTTAACTAATGCAGGGGCAATTCGCAATGTTCTTGCTTGATAGTGTTTTGATGGTTGGGACATCCATTCATTCAGTTCTTTTATTTTCTGTTCCTCGTTTGCCGGGTATACTGCCCTTCCACTTTAACAATCTCGAAACTCGTCTACATGTGCAAAGCTCCTTCATAACTTCATAACTTCAAGATGGATGTTGGTGGTCCGGATTGCAAAAGCATGTCAAGACAAGCGTGAGAACTCTGAGGCAGCAAAGGTAGCATACCCAACCCCCAAGGAAAGAAGGAAGGGACGAGAGGAGAAGAGGTTGGAAGGGAGGGAGGGGGTTTGTTAGGAGACGGTGAGCTGTTTTTTTCTTTCCCCCGTTGATCGGTCGGCTCGGTTGCTTGGTGGGTTGAGCTAATAGCGAAAGCATCATCATGGTCCCATGTGGTATAAACTAGCTAAGCTGATCAAGGGATGAATACAACCTCTAAAAGGGATTCCGGGAACCGTCCCGTTCGTTTTCGCCGTCTTCCCGCAGGGTTGTGCACAGTAATGTTGTTTCCCGGAGGCGCCGAGTGGAGAGTGCCCGGGTTGTCCCCTCGCGGACGTCCATATAAGTCTACGGAGTATTTAAGATTCATATTTATTGATCTGGTGTCGCCGTAAACGAATAACTCAAACAAATCTATCCCCAAACAGAAGCGTCAGAAACAAGGAATAGCTGGCGTGAGACCGCGGGGAATGTCTAGGCTATGATGCTGCCGTCTGCCCGAAGAAGCAACTGAACGCGCACTAAGCCACCTCCGGCCAACTCCCATCACAAACTCCGGTCTGGTTCTATGTTGATACGAGAGGTCAAAGGGGGAAAAAATGACTTGCGTTTGCTTTCGTGTGAAATGCAAATTGAGCGGAGAACCCGAAAAGATCTCTAAAGAAATGCCCACCCCATGCTGAGCACCAACCCAACCCGGTAACGTGTAAATCTCCCAGTCGAACCGCCCTTCGCCATGCATGCAGAGTCCCTTTATGTAGGTAGGTATCAAGTGAAAACGGAGGATGCCAGTATCGTTCCCGTCTTTCCCTTGTCCGTCAATCCACTTGTGGTGTAGTGCGCATATAGAAAAGGAATCGAGAGTCTGATGATAAACATAGTCGCCAATATTAGCTCGTGGTAATAATCATTGCCAGTCGCCTCATGCTTATGAGGTCTTGTCTGTCTCAAGTCGTAAATATCGCATTGAAATCTTGGTGTGTGTGTGTGGGGGGGGGGGGAAGCCACCCCAAGAAAAGTCTGCTGTGGAAACGGTGTTCAAAAGGCAAGGTATCGTGTAAAAAAGAACGCCGGCCTGCTATTTGAAGAGGCTGCGCAGGTCCATCAAGCGCTGTCGGGCAGCCTCGGTACGGTCGGTAACCCTGTCATTCGGATCGCGATCCATGCTGAGGCTGGCCAACTTCTTCTTCTTGTCCTGTAGCTGAAGCATCTTCTCCTCGAAACTATCCTTCATGATGAAGCGAACTGTACGCACGCAGCGCGTCTGTCCTAGGCGGTGGACGCGATCCACGGCCTGCGCCTCGGCGGCAGGGTTGAACTGTGGTTCCATGACGTATACGGTGTTGCCAGCCGTCAGGTTAAGGCCCAAGCCGCCAGCCATGAGGCTGACCAAGATAACCTGCACCGACTTGTCCTCGCGGAACGCATCCATCGCGGCGTTTCGAGCTGGCCGGGACATTTTGCCGTCGAGTCGGGTGTAGGTAATGCCCGCATTGTCAAGCGCGATCTGAATGAGGTCGAGGTGGGAAGTCCAGCCAGAGAAGACAACCGACTTGAAAGGAGGCTCGTTGGGGTGCATGGCGCTCTTCTCCTTGTTGGCAAGCAACTCCTCGATGAGAGCACGAGTTTTGGTATGCGGCCCAGTGTAGCGGTCGTCGGGAATGATCTTGTTGGTGCCCCCCTTGTTCTTTGCTACGCGAGACTCGTGCTCAATCTCGGCGCGCTTGCGCCGCAGCTCAACGCAAGACGACTTCACAAGCCCGGCGCATGCGTCGCAGCCGGTCTGCTCGTTTCGTACCAGGTTCACGCAGGATGGGCAGTACGTGTGAAAACAGCGTGCCATGTAGCCCAGAATATCGTCCTGGCGGTCAGACTCGGGGTCGTCTACCTCGATGGCCCCCAGCTTGGTGTTGCACCTAGAGCAATTGTCGCTGTTCCCCTCCTGCATAAGGTACAGCATCTCATATGCCTTCTTCTCCGAGAGTACGGACTGCTCATCGTCGTCGTCCCTATCGAGGTCAATGGGGGTGTCGGCGGTCATGCCCTGGAGGTCGGCGAGGTCCTCGTCGCTCAGAAGGTCTTTGCCATGAGCACAGATCAAGCGGAGCTGCAGAATGGATCGCAAAATGTGAATCATGGTCCGGCCGCCCACGATGCGGTCTTGGCCTATGGCCTGACCAGTCAAGGCTCGGACACGATCCTGTGCCGTCTTTGCAAACCAATCGTACACCTGCCGCTCCTCGGGGGTGAAGTCCAGCTTGACGACCTCGTCGATGCGTTCGGGTAGGTGGATCTTGTCCTTGAGACGTCGCAACGTGATCGTATCGATGAGAACTCGGAGCTTGGGCACAATCTCCGGATCCGCAGCCTTGAAAGGCTGGATGATAAACTGCACGAACTTGCTCCTCTCGTCGAACGGCTTCAGCCGCAGGAAGGCTAGGAGCGCAGCAAGGTCCTCCAGCTTGTTCTGGACCGGCGTCCCGGTGACAGCCCAGCGGCGGTTCGCCTGTAGGCGGCAAATCGACTTGAAAGCCAAGGTGTTCTGCTCCCGGATCGTATGTGCTTCGTCGAGGACGATGCGAAACCAACCGATCTCCTCGAGGGGGTACGTGCCCTGCTTCCGCTTGCTCCGGGAATTGAGTTCGCTGACGACGGAGCCATAGGTGGTGATGACGAGGTCAAACTGTGCTAGTTGCGCGACGTCTTTGATCCGGTTGGGCCCGTGATAGATGTGGTACGTGATCGAACCCGGTTTGATGTGTTGCTTGATCTGCTCTTCCCAATTGGTGACGGTGCTCAGAGGACAGACGAGAAGCGTGGCTTTTGCGTTTTGCCGCAGCGGCGTGAGGCCGAGGGCTGCGGGTCTCGGCACCTCGAACTGTTGTTGGAATGGGTGTTGTGGTTTCCTCTCGGGGGCTTTGGGCTGCTGAGGAGGAAGCCGGGACCAGCGCTCTGCGGCGTCGAGCGTCTTGGTGACGAGCGAAAGCACACTGAGGGTCTTTCCCAAACCCATCATATCGGCGAGGATGCCGCCCAGAGTAGACGGGGGCGGCTCCCGCTGGGTCTGGTTCGTGACGACATTGTAGTAGACGACTCCGCCAAAGCGGTCCTTCTTGCGCTGCCAGGTAGACGTGATTAGAGCCTTGCCAGAGTCAGGCAGCTGCTCAGCTTCTCGGGCCGTCATAAAGTAGAGAGCCTGCCGCTGATGCTTGAGCAGGGTTGTCTGGATCCGCGAATCAGGCTCCGCTTCGGGCAGGTCTTCGGATTTGGGGAGGGAGTCGAACACGCCCAAGACTTCGGAACGAATCTCCTCGACCGTGCGCACCACGGGAGGCGGGCGGTGCTGGTTGCTACTGCTCGCGCTGCTCAAGCGGGAGGTTGTAGGGAGCCTATTCTCCGCCGCCATGGGGTTGAAAACCTTGACCCCGCTCTCCACCCGCGGCGGGCTCACGAGGTTGACCTTCTTTGAGAGCATGTGATTGCCGACCTGGTTGGCGAACTTCCGGGGACCGTAGACCATCAGGTCGAACTTGCAGCTGAAAGAGGCCGGTTGGCCGACTTGCTCGCCCGGGAGCTTGCGCCTGGAGGGTATCCGGCAATCTGTGCGTATTTGCAAGGCCGAATCCAAGAGTGGGACGAGGCACTCGGCCGTCTTGACATCGACTGTCCCAAAGATGTGGCGCGTGTGGTCGTATACGTAGATCCTGTTTGTCTGATCATCTGCCTTGCGCTTCAACACGACCTTGACCTGCGGCCAGTACCCATCGCCGTTGATGGAGACCATGCCGGGTTTCGGTGCCGGGACCCTGTGGCAATTGATCGAGGCGCCCTCGACCATCCCATAGCAGACCTCCTCGTGCTTGGGGGCTGGGTTCTGAGGCGTCGGGCTCTGCGACGCCGGCTCAGTGTCGCCCCCGGTCAGGTCGATCGTTTCGGAGGGCTTCTGTGCCGGCTTTGGCTGGCTAGGCTCGGCATGCTGCTGCATCTTGAGGTGCTGAGTAAGAATGCTAGTGCCCGCTCCGGGGAAGGCGGAGAATGAGTTGTGCGCGGGGAGCAGGGGCGTGGGATCGTTCTCGTTTGTGGTCTTTCTGCGCTTTGGCTGCGGTACAGCCGGGCGCTCTTGCACATTGTGCAGGCGTTCAATGCTGCGACTTAAGCCGTTTTGATAGACAGGCATAGTTGGAGGATGGTGCTTCGTAACATTCTCACCACAGGCCGTTCCAGCCGATGGGGTGGGAGTACCCGCGAAGTCTACGGCAAGGAGTTGGCCGGGACTGGCGAATTGGAAAGAAAGCTCTGGCTGCGCAGATGCATCAGAGCGGGTAGAGGAGCCCGTAATGGCGCCGGCAGACTGCGGCCGGGGTGGCGGGTCGGCCGCCCCGGCCTTCCCCGGGTTCAGCAGCGCGCTCGGAGTCCACATGTTAACCAGCTAGGATGAGGACTGCCCTAGATGATTTCGGTCTGTAGCTCGGATTAGTATAACATCGGGTTCGCCCGTGTCATCTTTTGATGGAAGTCGAAGGCGCTGGAGGTGAAGGGGAGAAGAAGTTGGGTAAAAAAAAAAGGTGAGGTTGCGGTTTGGGCGGTGAGGCGCGGGAGGTAAAAGTACTGCACATCAATGACACACCTGAGGCAACTGGAGGGCTCACCGTGGTGTGCCTATGGCCGCCAACGCCCTTCTGAATGGCGCGGCGCCTTCACTCAAGCCAGGGTCTCTAGCACTTGTTTGATGATAAAAATCTCCGGACTCATCACAAGCAACGGAAGCAGTAGATAGAGAATAAATGAACGCGAAGGAAAAAGTCTGACCGTTTTGCGAGATGTGTTTTTCTTCGTCTGCGTCTTGCAGGGGATGAATGGACTCCGAGTTCTAACGCTATGGCGTTGGTGGAGAGTGAGGAGGGACAACAAAAGCGGGAAGTTAGAGGAGGCTGGCAAGAGCTGCTGAATGGCGCGTTGGATCTGAATGCAAATCGGGCTACATCTGATCCTGGAGAATCATATAGGGAAGGAAGGCATGCAAATGGCGAAAAAAATGGCCTTCAATAGCAGTCGAACACGGGAGGAAACGGGCGTTGCAGCCGATGTTGTTGCTTGGCTTTCCGGATGTCAGAAGCTTTATCGCAATCGCCGAGCCGCGATAGGCTCCGCGTGACCCTGCGCAGATTGCGGTGGGAACAGAGGCACGTGCCACAAGAGACACCGCGCTGGGGGTCGCGCTTGCTTGGCCCCCAACTTCCGCCTTCCCGTCCCTACACTAGTGTATCAAGAAAGCCTCCAAGTGGAGTGCACCGAGAACGCAGTATTCCGTGGTGTATGTATATACATACAGAGTAGTGGCTGGTAGCCTGAAAGCCTGAGTATTCGCCCCGGCTATGCTTGAGGTCAGCCGAACACTACCTTGCGGCGCCAGTCTCATGGCGCTCCGAGTTATCCTTAGTATGCGGCATGGTGTGTGCATTTCTGGACCCTCCCTTACGTAGGCGTGCAATTAGGGGAAGCTACCTGCAACTCTCTGCAGCCCAGTTGATGCTCCGGGGCCAAATCCCAGAGCTAAGCATGAGAACCACTCTTCTACCAATCTTATTTGCAGATGGTACTCCGTACGTAAGGCAGATACGTACGGATTACATACATACATTTACATGGCACTCACTCCCCTTGTTACCACTTCTACCATTTCGAGAAAGATCGAAATACAAGTAAATGCAAGCTCGTACGATCACACCCTTCTTATCTGATGTATGCACGAATTATCTACCTACCCATGCATGTTCTGTACATCAGGTAGGTATGCAATGTATGTACATACCTACACCTCTCGAGTGGTGGGTCAATAGGTATATACGTACATACTATTCCAAATCTCCGGCCAGACTCCCAGCGCACCAAATTCCCTGTCGAAACCGCAACCGGCGCGGTGACCCTCTCGGTTGCAGAGAGCAGCCAGTGGCAGCGTCGCGTATCAAAATGCGACCCCAGGCAATGAAAAGAAACCGGAAACCTCCTCGTTCAGCCCTCCCCGTTATGCCAACAGCCGCGTGACTCCCTCGCTGACCTCCAGAACCCCACTATCCCGCCCTTCTTCGCCCCACTACAGAGCCACTACCTTAGTTACCTGATGCAAGCCATTGGATGCGAGCATCCTGGCAACCCACCTCGCCAACCCCCCCCCCCTCTTTTCACCCTTTCCCCCCTTCAACTGCCGACGCCCGAGGCCAACGACAACCGCGGCACCGCCCCCACACTAACACCCACACCCATCAACACGGACCCGGTGCAACCCTCCCCGGCTGAACAGCCTCAGGTAGCCAGGACCCGGTGCTCCCGGCTCCGACTCGTCGTCCTCTGTCTTCTCCTCCTCCTCCTCCCACCACTGCTGCTGCTCTTGCTGCTGTTGACGGCGCCGCTCGCCGTCCCGTCCTCAACAAAGGCGCCCGCCAGCCCAGGTTCGGGCCCGGGTTCGCCGGTGTCCGCCGGAGAAGACAGGGGACGAGGGGGAGGAGGAGGAGGAGACCTCGATCGTGAGGGACTCTGGCTCCGCCTTCGCCACACCACCCTCCTCTTCGCCGTCTTCCTCTCCCTCTCCCTCTCCCTCTTCCTCTCCTTCTGCCTCTGCCAGTTTCCCTGCGGACTGTCCTGCCACCGCTCGGCACGTACTGCTACCCCCAAGTTGGAGGTCATCAATCCCTCCGAGAGGGTGTGCTGCTGTTGCTGTTGCTCATCATGATGATCATGGTGACAATGGGGGACCTGCTGGTGGTGGTGGTGGCGGTGATGATGCTGCTCGGCAGCAAGGTTGGCATCCGGGTGGGAGAGGGATAGGGCATGGGCGAGAGCTGGTGACGGCGTTGAGGTGGTGGTTGTGGTTGTGGCGGTCGTCGTCGAGATGACAGAGGTGGAGCGGTTCCGGGCACGGCCGCGCAGGGTGCGAGAATCTGTCGAGCCCGGGCAGGGTCTCGGTCGGTGTTTGGTGGTGGTGGCAGTAGTGATGGCGGCAGTAGTGGCGGCGGCAGCAGTGGTCGTGACTTTGATGTCCCGGATGGCGCGGTGGCGTTTGCGGCCACGTTGGATATCCGTTTGGTGGTCAAAGGGATCTGGTGAGAGAGAAGGCGAGGGGTCGGCCGTAGTCGCTTTGTTGCTGGTGGTCTCGGGCGATGCTGTGGCGATATGGTCCTCCCGGAGGCTGAGGTGAGTGGAGGGGTCAGTTGCCATAAGCAATAACAATTGTCTGTGTTCTGAGACAGTCTCTATATGTTGGGCAGGCCGAGACAAGGTGGCGTTGACATCAAACTCAATAGGCACCCAAGATGCATTGTTTGACCTGGATGGAGAAGTTGATGCTGAATACCATGTAAATGGTTATATCTTCCAATGCCATTGGTGTCGCTCAGAGGACTCGATGGCGGGGTGGGATGATGTAGAGAGCGGCGGGTTGGACTAGGTAGGTCCTCTCGGGCGTGGTACTACTATACGTGCCATAACGGGATCAATCGCATCATCGTACGTTACCATGAGTGGCTCATGACTCGCGAATGGAGGACGCTGCAGACCCTGCAGTTCTGTTACCATTTGACCGGTAATCTAAAGGCGCCCTGCTACTGCTGCACGTCCCAAGACTTGGCCAGAGCGCGCCTTATATTGTCGCTGCCAGGCCAGGGCCTCCTCGTCCGATTGCGCCGCGTGGCAGTTTCGATATCTTCCACAACGAGCCCGACACCTGTAATAGACAAAGTACCCTACGGGAAAAAGAGCCTGATAACTGTTCTTGTGTGAGGATGGATCAACACCAGGAGACCAACATAGCAAACCTGGGGCGCCGTTACAAGACGGATGCTGCTTAGGTTCTTGGAAAACTAGCATGGGACTTCCATAATGATATATAGGCTTGAGCCTGGCCCGCGCAACCAAACTAGGGATTCTCACCTCGCATCTCACTTTGTCCCTTCTCGCTCCTTGGACTGTGAAAGCGATTTTCCCAATGTGCATTTTTGGAGCTGCACTTTACCTCGGCATTTCCAACCGTTTTGTGCCCCGTCCGTACCTAATCTCTTGGCCTGAACTCCTCAAATGGCTTATCATCCATGTTCTCGGCGCTTTCAGGAAACACCGCAAACGGGAACGGCAGCTGAGCTGGTGATCCTCATGAACCCTACAAGGAGGTCAAAGGCATTAACCGCCTCACGGTGGGCGGAAGGAAAATGACGAATGTTGTTGTCAGAATCCAAGAAGGCGGGGGCAAAGAACAAGGACCAAGTGAGCTGCTCGGCTAACAGTCCTCTCTAGCTTCTGTCAGCTTTCTCTTCCGGATATCTAGGCATGGCGACCATCCGCCACATAGAGCACAAAGACGGCGGTTGGGAATAGGGGAGCGGGCGGGGGGGGCGCTTGGTTTGAATGACTCGAATGCTGCGTATAGAAAACAGAAAGGGCGAAAAAGCTCAAGGAGAAGGGAGAAGAAAAAAGAAGGAAAAAAAGACATACAACACCGAGGATTCGCTGGTCGTCACCGACCCAACTACTGACTCGGCCATTACCAGCTTGACTAAGGGAGAGCGGACGGGATCCCGTATTTTCTGGTAGGTATGGTCGTATGTACTAGAAGCGGGTGTTTCGAATGATTATATGGTTTCGAAGTTAGCTAAGTGCGCGGAGACAGACCGGGAGCGGGAGGCGAACTACGGATTACTGTCTAACTCTTCCGCATTGGAGATCAAGGGACTCAAGTCGTAGCTTCCAATTGCAGCTATTACCACAAGGACACCCTCATGCCCCACATTACGCAGCCCGAACCTTGGATGCACCAGTAACATCAACATCATCAGAGCAGGCAGGACCATAGAGATGAAGATGTACGGATGTATATACACTAATATCATTCGGCGTATGGTACAGGTGGTTAGTCATACAGCGGATAGTACAGAGGCTTCCAGCAATACACCTCGAATGGACCATGGCATCCATCATTTGGCCTGGCATGACTCCATAACCAGCTTGACAACCTCTTTCTTCTCCACCACGACACCGTCCAACGGCCCGCCCAACGTAAACAGCTTCTTGATGATTTGCCCCGACAATGCCTTCTCCTGCACGCCCTCGGCGAGAAGATTGGCCTTGGTGGACTCGATAAGCTGCCTGAGCTCGGCCTCGCCAAGTTCCCGCACGCCGCTGCCGGCCGCGTACTCCTCCAGAATTCGCTGTTGTGCTTCCTCCTTCTCGGCCAGGTCTTCCCGGCCGGCCCGCCGCGCCTCGGCGGCAGCTTCCTGCGACTTAAGTGCCGACTTCTGGAGCAGACTGACGAGTTGCGCGTCCGTCCTGATCGGCTTGTCTGTCTTGCTGGCGTTGAGCGCGGCCGCGAGTATCGATCGGAGGACTGCGAGCCGGTTGGCATCCTTGGCCCTCATGGCTGTCTTCAGATCATCCTTGAGCTTGGAAAGGAGAGGGGGCGGGGGAGCCTCGGTCGAGTACGTCGCCCTAATTATGTACTTGCTCGCCGTCTGTCGCAGGGTTGGCCGTCCGAAGCCTCGGAGCAGGGAGAGGGAGAGCTTGCTCGCCATTGTGTCGTCGGGACGAAAGCAGAGGGTATAAACGGTGGGATTCCCGCGATCTGCAAAGGAAACAGTCGTGACTTGATGAATCGGATGTCGGTTACACTCCTGTTATCATTCGTTGGTCTCGCCGTTGCTGCCGTTGCTGCCGCCGTCATCCAGGAAGCTTTCGGAGAAGCAAGGGTTCGCCAGAAGATAATTATCGGCTCAAAATCGCGACTACCCAGACCCGCCAGATCGACACGGCAAGGCAGCCTATTGGCACGCTAATTTAAATGTTAAAACGGGTTTGCCTAGCTATTGGTGGATAGCTACTATGTAGTGCGCACCTCTGGTGGGCCAACCGCAGGGACGTTGCGACCGAGACGTCACTGCGCAAAGTGCCCCAAATTGGCAAACAGCTCATGAAACACTGACTGCTCCTTGGAGTGAAACGCTAGCTGCTGCTGTTGCCATCGCCTCACGCGTACTACGATGTGCGCTTCGATTAAGAGCCCTTTATGCGTGTCTGACTCCTCCCGCGTTTGGAACAATCTTGGGCCATGGAAATGGCTGCAGACTCGAGCCAGTTCTGGGCCCACCGCCCAGGGTCGGGTAACGCTGGGGCGGCGGTGTTGCTCGATAAATCTTAGGACGCTCAAACCGCCGTTCGATGACGGCAGGTTCCGGCTGTTGGGCAGAAATTCGTAGTAAGGTGGGGTTAACCTACACTAGGTTCGGAGTCCGCAAGGTAGAGCAGGTCAAACAGAGGTTGTGGTAGGCGAACCAGGCGACATGACAATTTAAAATAAACCCCCCGTTTGGTGAACTAGTCAGGTAAGGAATGGCCTGGAGATCTTCGAAATGGGCCGACGTTGGGCATCAGCATAGTATGTATGTATGTACATACATAAATACATGTGCTGTGTGTTAGTGTATAGGTTGTTTCGGAGCCGCCCTCGGTTAACCAAGGGATCAAGGAGACCGTTCTCATGTGTCGTTGGGTGATGGCTTGCTTCCCCAGCTCCTCCCAAATTAGGTGCACAAATCTGGGTGGCGGATCCAGAGCCGAGATGGAAGAAGCCGTGATTTGTGTTTGTCAAACTTGAACCTTTCTTTGATCCAATGCAGGAATGGAGAAGAAACTTCCAACATCGAAGGTCTGGTCAAAAGCCAGGCCCAACCAAGCCCAACCGATTTCCTTGCTCCTTCCAAAACCCCCTTCTCTTCCTTCCTGGTAACCCACCTTACCCTGCAGCACCTTCCTACCTACCCTAGACGGAACCCGTCAATTTTCGACCGCCTTCCATCCTCAATCTCCGGCACCCATTCTGTGGGAAGGTGCCCCTCGGAGCCGCCTTCCACTGTAGCACCTGGCAATCGTTTCCGGGCTCTCTTAGCTAGCCGGATATCCGGTTGGAAGCCGCTAACTCGGTCGGACGCGGTCCCGTTCTTTCTTGTTAGAGTCGACCCACAGTCTGATCTCTTTCCACTCTCTTCATCTGCAGCAAGCCATCTTCTCCGACTCATCTCAGAGACGGAAGGCTTGAAACCGGCTAAGAAACCCAATCTTAGTGTGGACTGCCTGAGAGACGCTTCATGCACTGTTTCACCAGAAGTCGTGGTTGATGTGCGCCTGGTCAATCATCATTTTCATCAATTCGATCTGTTTCACCATTTAATCCGCCTGCGACCAAACCCGACACCCCGCCATACCTCAAACAAGCCTTACCATGCTTCACCCGAGGCATCGATGAACCTACCCGTGCCGCGCCCGTTTTCGCGAGTCGCTGTGCTTCCCAGCCGTCGAGTGCTGATGGCTTCGGGAGTCATAATGCCGGTGATGCCTGCCGCTTCCTGGTTTCCGACCGATACAGACGTAGCTAGTTGGCAGCGTCAGTGTTGTCGAATCAATCTCGTTGCGAGGCGCGGAACAAAAACGGTTCCATACACGGGAAAGTAAGCCTATTCGCATTCCGATTCGGATTAGCGACTCCTTCAAAACAACGAGCTTCTTTTTTGAGGAGGCACATCAACCGCGACAAGAGACTAGCCATAAGAAACAGGTGTTGCTCCCCATCATACCTTGAAGGCTGGGTCATTAGCTTCACTGCGGGCCTGAGCAATGAGCAACTGGATGTCGGTGTCCGTCATGCTGGGGTTCACCATCAACATCAGCCTCAAGCGTCACCACGACACGATAGGCTCAGTTACTCACTTCAGGGTGTGCGCAAACGGGTAGACGGAAAGGGAGGACATGAGATGATGAACGTTGGCCTGGTTTGCTGCACCGATGGCATTCTCGCGAAGATCTGAGGAGAGGTTAGGCACTGAGCTTTCGTGTCGAGCATTGCCCTTTGCCACTCCCCATACCCGTCGGCCACCCACTCAGGGGCAGAGTCAACACCCGTGATTCAACTTCGACAAAACCGGCTTGCGTCATCCAGTTTTGCAGCCGCAAAGGTGCTCGAGGATCTTTCAGGGGCTGGATGCTCTGCATATAACTCTGTGACCATACTTGGAGAGCATGATCTAGACCTCGATGTCAGTGTCTCTTAAGGGATAAAGCGCTTCTCTGACCGTCACGCACTGGAGGTAAGCGTCCCATTGTCTGATTGCGCGTTGAAGTATATCTCCACCATCTGACACCATCCGCCAGGACGGAGCACCCGCAGGATGTCGCTCAGATAATTCATCCATCTGTTCGCATGAATTCCTCCCGCCATCATCCGGCTATGCACCAGATCGAAATAGTTGGACGGGAACGTCGACCTGTGGCGACGTCAGCAATGAACATCCAATCTTTCCTGTTGTTGGGCTTGGCTTACGGACTGTTGAGGTCGTCGACCTGGAATTCCAGGTTGGGCGGAATGTCTTCTGGTACCGGATAAGGGTATATGTCGATTCCGATGACCTAACGCCCCATATGTGTCAGCACGGTCGACGCCGACACCCATCATCTTCAAGAAGGAGACCAGCCTGGAATCCCGCGGTCCTGAGCAACCATATTGATCGTTAGATCCCATGGGCCGGCGCGGAACCAGCATCCTCAAACTCTTTGTCCTAGGATCCGACTCTCAAGAGGCGAAAGTCGCAGATCAGTCTGGATGCCGATGAGCGGAAATTGGGCCGGGGCTATCTAGTTTTTGGCTGGATTCGGGTTGCTCTTGCGGAGTCTGAAGAGAACGTCGACAGTGGAATCCGGAGTGTTTCACCCACCTCGCATTCAAGATACTGCTCAGCAACCTCCATGGCCCACGCGCCGGAACCCGACCCACAGTCCAGGATTCTTCTCGGTCGCGGAATCGGCGGGAATATGAGCCTGTTGTCGAACATCATGTTGAAGATTCCATGCATGTATTGGAGTCGATCGATCTCTTCCTGTTCGGTCACGACACACTCATCAGACCAGCAATCAAGAAGGTCGCCAGGTTCTCGCTCACGTCGTCAACCGGAGCGAAGTATATCCCGTTCTCCAAGGCGTACCGCTGGAACTCCCTATTGGCATAGACGACGACCTCTCGATACGTGTTGTCGACCGGTACGGTTTGATAATCGCTACGTCCAGCTCAGCAGAGAGTTTTGCATGGGTGTGGAGTGGAAGCATGTTAGACTGGGAACTACACACCCTTCGTTCATGGTTGCAGCGACTCGGCTTTGGCGTTGCTATCCTTGCGACGCGGCGAATATTGCGGGGGTAAAAAAAAATAATAAAGTCGCACAGAGACAAAGAAGCTGAGAATTTGGGTCCCGATTGCTCGTGTGGAGAGTGCGAAACGAAACCCCAGAGCCGGGCATCATGAGGACTTACATGGCCTTATGCGGATTCGAAGGGAAGGGGGGGGGGAGGAGTGCGGAGATACATCAAGACCCCTTGCTCACCGAGACGGGCTTCAAGAATGGTGTCGGACCAGGTCTCTCTTCCGTACGCGGTACTCCCACGTATGAAATGAGCAATGCTCTCTCGGTGGGCCCTGGTCCTTGCCAAACCGTCCAGATTGGCCCGCCAGAGTGACTTGCTTGCCACGATGATTCTGTCGTTCAGAAGGCGTTTGTTCGCGCACGGCTGCTCAAGTCTTTTGGCATGCCGTGCTCGCCTGGGAAAGGGCTGTCCAGTGACCCTTATCATTGCTTGGTTTGGGGACCCAAAGAGCTGGTTGGGAACAGGTTAAGCAACATGATCGAACCAGTTGCGGGATCTCAAGTTCTGGCAAAACCGCGTCACTTTTGACCAGGACTACAGGCGGTTGACTACGTGGACGGAGCTTCTTTCCGCTGGCCGGCGGCTTCTCTGATAAGCCCCGCTTACGAGCCATGTCTTTCGTTGGTGTTCTACACTACCTACAGGGCATACGGATTTACCCTGCGTGCTTGCTGATCGAGCGGGTGAAACGTCTTTTTCCACCCGCGGCATCCCACTCTGTCGGTGGTTAACCGGTCGCCGCTAGCTCCGGTTGAAACCTGCAGATGTTATCTTGTGATTGGAGAGTTCCAGTGGTTAACAGAGAATTCGACGTGTCCCCTCGCCAGGGAGGTTCCGGGAGCTAAGACACTCTTAGCCTGGTGCAGCCGAGAACCGACGTCCGGATTGACAAGCCTCCATCCCCTTCGAGGGTGCTCACGGAGTACACAGTATAAGGTTCGCCTCGCTTTCTCAGTGGACACACCATTCCTGGAAACCTGCCCAAGACGGAAGATGGCTCGGCAGGAGGTTGTTGTTGGGTTGTTACGCTCACTTGTTGGGCTTAGGGAACCCCCGTTGGGCGCAACAAGAGGGCCCGCATGATGGTATCGGCTTGCTTTTCAGTTCCCGAGGATCGAACGAGGATTCCCGCTGGCCCTAGCGTGTTTAGTTGCTCGTTCCACAGCGGTGGCCTCTAAGCAAAACCCCCAAACTTTGAGCGCGGCCCTTTCAGCGGCTGCACAAATCTGACAACAAGGAGAGCAAGTGCCATGTTGCGACAAGCTGTTGCACGCAGAAGGGAGCGTCGACACCTGCCAGACATGGTCATTCGAGAGATCACCGAGGGATATCCGAGGGCACAGCCTTGGGATCACTGTCAAGTTCAAACCCACCCAAGCCCCGCTCTGGTGGTGCTGCGAGAGGCCGCTTCGCGGGACTCGAGGCGGGACTCAGCCGGGGAAAGGAACTTTTTTTTCTTAAAAAAAAAAAAAAAAAACCGGGCTACCTGCCCACCCCGTCTTGCGGGCAGTAGCATGGCGCTGCTGCAAAACATCCGCCATCTGCCGTAACCCCCCGGTCAGCGTGCCGTTTCCGAACCAGCTTCAACTTGGTTCAGTTGTTTTCGCCGGCAAAGGGGAGCTAGCAGAAACAGCGGGCATGCGGAATGCGGAATGCGGCGTCTCCCTCTCTTGAAACCTGGAAAGTTGTCTGATCAGAGACCGAACACGGCATTGTACAAATGGAGAGAAGGCCGCTCAAAGGATGAAGCACGCGCATTCACACGCGTCGCTGGCCCAGGGACTGGTGGAGGCACTGGCAGATGTCCGGCTGCGTTCGTGGTGTCGCAAACCGGGCCGAAAATGCAGGGGTGAGCGTGGTACGTACCCGCTTCCCAGCAGTTTGGGGATACGCCTCATGTCTCGCCGGCTCCCGCCCGGTTGGTAAGTTGCCCACGCATATCTGTGCGCAAAACCACACCAACGGGTCCTCCACTAGTGCACACTGATGCGGTGTCGTGTGTCGTACTGTGTATGTATGTACCTATGTACCTACATACACTACAGTACGGACTACATATATTCCAAACATACGGTACCGTGTAGTGTACGCAGTACGGATTACACTACGGTTGTGTCCCACCCAGCCCCGTCATTCACGGTCATGGGGTCGCCGGCTCGCGAAACGGATCCGCAAAATTGAAACGGTCTCCAGGTCTATTGACGGTGGATCTGCGCGGTAATACCCGTGAACCAGCCGGGAGGTACCCTCCATCGGTTTCCAGCCACGGCCCTTCACGCAGCAAAGGTTGGGTCGAATCTCCCCTCACGGCTTATGTGCGTAGGAACAGGTTGACCGTCCCAAGATTCGTCGGCAGAGGCAAGGCCGTTTTACCCGCGTCATGGTCGTTCTGAGCGGCCTACGGCCCGCGGCGGCATCGGAGAACAAAGACGGGGTGGGCACGAATCCGAACCTCTCAGTCTGCGAGACGGAACATGGCATGCAACTGAGACTTTGGTTGCAGGGTTGCCTACCGAGCCTATCCCAAAACGCTCACGGGAGGGATCGTCAGCTGCGAGGCTGTCTCCCAAAAACGACAGGTTTCATGGAGCGAGGCGGTCAGGTTCCCTTCTCTTGGTACCCATGATCCTTGTAAAGCGCCACATTGGATGGTTCCCCCTCCACTGGGAGCCGGTTTCAGGTCCATCGCTTGCGGCTATCCCGGCAGGAGGTTCCAAATACTTCATTCTGGGGTCGGACGGAAAATATCCAAGACCAACACAAAATTCGCGACCTCAGGTATGTACAAGAATCATCTCCTCCGCACTACGCCCAACATCATTAAACAGAACATCCTCTCCATGCCTATGATGTACCAATACCAGGCTGTCGTTAACGCCAACCATCTCCCTATGTACTGCACTATGCTCCATCCGAAAAGCGCACAGGATGCGCTCTGGAGCAGAGGGCACTCCACAGACACGGATTCCTTCGTTATTCCGGACCAAACCGAAACCGGCGTGGTTAACGGCAGTGGATGGGGCAGGAGAATTTGCGACAGGGGTCCCACACTGGGACCAGGGCGCTCCTAGCCGCAACCAGCGCGTCGGGTCGGGCTTGGATGAGTGGCTCTCGCGACCTCTCTAGTAGCCCGACCTCCTTAAACTGGACGACCGCCACACACTGCAGGCGTCCCAGTTTGTTCGTCGTGACTTATCAGATAGTCTGGGAGCAATATTCTGAGCGATCATGACTATAAGCTCGGAAGGGGGTTCATGGTGCCCAACCAGGAAGACGCCGTTCTCCCTAACACGGCATTTGCACCGCGCGTGCGCGAGTCAAAGGCGGGTGGGAGAGGGGACGTGTCTCTCTGTTCAGAGGACTGCGAGACACGGCCAAATGGGATGGTGCGGTGCTACTCACTTCTCGGAACTCCTCCAACCCCCACCAAGCAACTGCAAACTCCATGAAACCTGGCATCTTCTCGAATCCCAGCCCCCCTTCCTCCCTCCCTCTCAGGCCGTCTGGGTCGTCCCAGGCGGCCGGGTTTGTGGAACCTTGACGGACAAAACCCCTCCTTTCCGCCCAGCTCTCCCGAGCCCACCGAGCTTGGCGCACCCATCTCTCGGTCGGGACCGCGGCGAATGAGTGTCTCGGGCAAGTGGGTGCTGATGAGGGTGCACGAAATTGTGTGAAAACGGCAGAGAATGTCTCGCATACAACTAGTCTCTCTGGGGTTTCCACCACCCCCGCGCCATTCGCTTTCGCCAGCATGGGAAGCTCGATAGTTTGGCAGTCTTTTCACACCCCTCTTTCCCGGTTTCCCACCTTGCTCGCTTTCTCTCTCTTTCCGCTGGTACCCCGCAGATCCGAGTGATGGAATGGTTGCGCGAAGTGGGTAACGTATCGCGGACATTGATTCCTGCCAAAGGTGCATGCATACGGTGTACGGACGTACACTATGCTGCTCGCGATGTGGAGGAAGGTACAGTACATACACGCTGAGCAGCCTGCATGCTCACTTACCACTACCTTCCCCTTCTCTTTTCAATGGCCTCAGCTCGTGCATAACGGCGTGAGGAAATCAGGGTGGCTGGGGCACCATTTCAAGCACAAGCACTGCAGACGCTAGGATTGGGGTGCAGGCGGAGAGGGTGAGCGTAGTATCGAGGCTTGTGAACCATGGGTCCCGACCAAGTCCGGTGATATTGAATGGCGACTACAGGTTGCCCTCTGCTGCTTCAGCGTCCCGCTGATCTCGTCAGTCACAACTGTGTACATACGGAATGCACTACGAAGTACCTCCGTACTGAAGCCTCGGCACACACTCACGGCCCTACTATTACACTACGCTCCATGACGGGGGTTCCGGAACCCGGCAACCAAAGGCTCGGTCCTCGCTCACGACGTTTAGCAACTGAGGAGGGCATATCGAGAGGGCCGTAGTTACATCCCTCGCTTGTGCTGTACCATCTTAGCGCGCCGCTGAATCCCGGTACTTCATCTGGGTGGATCGGTCCGATGGCTTGATGCCAACTCACCATGCAGTTTCTGACTCGCACACATGTACGGACGGAGTGCGGAAAGCACCTGCCTGTTATACCCTCCGCCTTTGAGGCGCACCGCGCGACTGTTATGTTATAGCTCCGTCCAATGATGACACAGAAGGAAGGGGCGTTGAGCACGCCCGCCCAATTCCCCGGGAGCCCCGTTCGCAGGCCTGCATGATCGTGCCTCTTTCGCAGATTCCGCACGCAATGTAAGGTATGTATGTACAGTACATACACGAACTCCGGAGCACCCACATATCGCCCATCCCAAACAGTCTGTACCATAGCTGTGGTGTGTTATAGGAGGGATAAGGGCGTTCTGTATGTAAAGTGAGTACGAAGCATCTTCCCTGCTTCCGTCTTAACAGGATCCCCCCCCCCCTTGCTTGGCTCTCCGTCTAGCTTCGGCATCGCCCCTGCACCAATGTTTTTGCTCTTTCTTTTTTAATTAACCATCAAACCCCACCTCTAGTGTACATAACGGAATACACATAATCCGTACACTATACACACCTGATTCCCCGGTAGCAGCCTGCCACCTCCAAAGGACGGCTATCCGAAAAGCAACTGGGGCTTGTTGAGCGTGATCCAGACAACAATCAACCGTCATGATATTTTGGGTTCCGTGCTCAGCTGGCCGTACGTAGTATACAGTATCGGTAGAAAGGGAAGGAAAGAAGAGGTAGAAGGGGAAAAAAAGCAAATGATGGAGCCAAGTGTGTATTCCGCGTTGCCCGATACCCGGATGATCGCGTCACGGAGTCGGAGTTCCAGCCCTTCCCTCTCCCTCTTCCCCCTCCCTTCGGCCCTCACACGTTCTTGTCTCCCTCCATTTCATCTTCTTTGCTTCTTTTTAGCTTGCGCAGTCAACTCTCCCTTAGAACTCCGTGCAGTCCGTCCTCTATTCTCTTCAATCCGGTATGAAATTCCCGTAGTGTACAGATGTATTTACTACCTCCTCCTTTACCCCTCCTAATCTCCCCTGCAGCCCCAATCTATTAGGCCCCCCTATTTATCCATAACAAAACCCTCCTTGCCTGCCAGGTGTGCGCATACTTGGCGACACTTTCTTGCAACCTTAGTGAAGTGCCCAAGAGACATGGAAGACAAGGTAGAAGCTAGCGAGAACAACCCCGTTTGAACATGCTTTATTTTCTATACCGTGTATCCCGTAACATACCTTCTTAGCCCTTCTTGCCATCCCGGACGCCGATAGACAGAATTAGAAGAACACTGTGTGTGTGTGCCTAGCCGCCACAACCGCGGCCCTTGGATACACCCATCTAAGTCAAAACAGAGCGAAGCGACGGGACCGCTCCTCGCGCATGACCTCTTCCTCTTGCTCGCCAGCCTCTTACCCAATACACGGCCGGCATCCATCCCCATCCCAACCTTGATTGACACCGTTCTCGCCAACACCCGGCCAAAAGAGGGAGGGAAAAAAAAAAACAGGAACAAAACACAAAACCACTCCATGCTGATGAGCTCAACACCACGTAAACACCGGATTTCGCCCCTTGACCATCTCCAGCCGCTCCACAATCACCTTGCGCCGATTCCCCTCCATGCCCGTGGCCGCCGCGTATCCCAGGTCCCCGCCCTCCAATTCCTGGTCCTGTTCGACATCGTCGCCCTCGTCTTCCGCCTCGTTTGCTCCACCACCGCGTCCCCGGCGCCCTTGGCCACCGTAGCCATAGCCAGAGCCGCCGCGGCCGCGGCTATAGTCCAGACTACCGCTACGCCGCCCGCCGTTGCTGCCGCTGCCTCCGGCAGCCCGGCTGGAGTTATTGTAGAACTGCGCGGCAAGTGAGCTGGTCTCCCCCTTGGCGGCACCACGGTCGGGTGAGTAGACGTTCAGGGACTTGAGGGAATGCGCGGCGCGCGAAAATTGCGGGCGGGATGGGTTCCCGTTGGCGTGAGCGTGAGTGCCGGTGTTGTTGTTGTTGTTGTTGTTGCTGTCGACATTATTACTTCCTGGCGCACCCGGCGAAAGAGGGTCGTCCTGGAGAGCCAGCTCGAACCTGCCCGGGTGTGGCAAGTCGGCGGGCGGACTGGCGAGGCCGAGGAGATCGACGGCGGGACCTGCGGTAGAGGTTGGGGGAGCAGACACAGCTTGGGCGCTGGGCGAGGTGTTGGCGGCGCCAATGTCCATCTCCTCTTCAGCGAGGATGTCGTTGCTGGCTTTGGCGCGGGAACCGGCCGCCGCCGCCTGGGCTGCAGGGTCCAATTCGGCGTTGGCGCGGCGACGCATCTCGGCGCTTGCCGCGCGCATGGGCACAGCAACGGGGACTTCGACGAGGTCGTCCCAGACGCAAACCTTGGGGCGGCGGGTGAGCTCGAGGGGCCCGTGGTCGGGTGTCTTGAGCGTCTCGACAACGTTCCAGGCTTGTCCCTTCATGACGGCCATTTGGCGGGCAAACATACGCTCTTGGAAGTCGTTATCCATCTCAAAGACGCGGCGCAGGGCATGCTGTGTCTGGCTCCACCAGTGCGTCGACGTGAGGAGGGGAAGGAAATGGTCTCGGGTCTTCTGAGAGAAGGGCCTGCCGATAAGGTCGACTGGAAGGAAGAGCCAGCCGAAAGGGAAGCTGGGAATATTGGTTAGCAGGTGAGGTCAGCCAGCCTCAGTCTCGAGGTTCTGTGCTTACCTTCGCCAAGCATCGGGGTGCTTCCAGGGCCACGACAGTGAATTGTCGATAGCCCCTATCGTGATGCGGGGTTCTGGCGCGGTTGACACGGGTGTGGACGCGTCCATGGGCCTCTCGGGCCGGTAAGGATACGATGCCCGCGTTCTGGGAGGCCCTCTTTGCGCCAGGTCAACTGGCCTCGGTCCAGGTTCTGGATCCGAGGGATCCATGTTGAGGCGGATCGGCTCTGATGCTACCGAGACCTGCTCGGTCTCCCAGTCAACCTTGATCATCCAGTTGTCCAGTCCTCTATCCGTATTCCGCATGATGTAGTCCAGGATGACGAGCTTTTCCAGCTCTTCCCTGAACGCCTGTTTCAGGGTGGGGGTCCAAACAAAATTGCCGGGGCCTGGTGTTTGCGACCTCGGGATGTCGTCGCCGTCCTCGCTATCGACGTCATCGTGCGGCGCGCTGCTCGGGCGGCAGCTGTCGGCCCATCGCCTCTTCCGCTTCCTGTGGGGATCCGTCGTCCGGAACCCGGAGAGATACTGGTCCGGCCATGGGTGCTCTCGCAGAAAGACGTTTGCATCCTTATATCCCTTCAAGAAGACCTGGAAACTACCCGGCTTAGCAGGCAAGGGCTTCCTCTTCCTCGAGTAGGCATATCGATCCCAGAACGGGTAGTGGAACGATTTGGACGAGAGGTAGACAACGTCTGTGTACGGGACAATGTGGGTTCGCAGCTGCGCGTCGAGAACGTAAGCTGCGGCTTCGCTGACGTAGGACAGGTTGGGGATCAGGCTGGGAAGCGGTCAGTTGGGTTAGCATGGGAGGAGGCATTCCACTCGGAAAAAATTCCCGGGGAGGGAGACAAACCAAGCTCTGCCGAAGAAGCACGGGAACAAGTTCCGGTGAATCCACTTGTTCCATTTCGGATTTCCCGCGGCATAGGGTTCCTCGTCTTTGGGCTTGAAGACGCCCACCACCTTTCCGTCAGGGTTCCTGGCAAAGTAGCTGCCCGAGCTCCCCTGGGATATCATGCGGGGGTGCACGCCCTGGCGTATGGCTGACCTGACGCTGTCGACGATGGCGTCGAATTCGGCTTTGGTCATGTAACCTGGCTCGGGCACGGCCAGCATCTCAGCCGTAACTGGACGGACGCCCTCGGGAGGTTGGAAGACTGAGTGGTGGATCTCGAGATGCTCCTCCTCGCCCTTCTTCTTCCCGCGGCTTCGCTTGAATTTGGACGCAATCTCGTCGGCCCACCGCTCGAGACGCGCATTGATGGCCTTGAGATCGACACCCGAGTTCCTCCGACCGCGTCGGCGGTGGCGGCCGCCGGACCGTGAGGGATCGTGGATGCCCGGCCCGGACGAGATGGAGTATTTCGGGGTTGCCATGCCCGAGTGCGAGCGTCGCTGGTCGGCCGAGACATAACGCGGAGCGGTCGGGTGTTGCAGCGAGGCATAGCTGGTGGCGAGAGGGTCGTCATCCGAGTCGTCCGAGAGGTCGGCTTGCGCAAGGCGCTCGTAGCCCGTCGTGGCAGGTCGCGGCATGTTTGGGGGAAGGGGGGGCGGGTTGGTGCCGGGGTTTAGGCCAACGGTGCGAGTGTACAATCGAGGTCGAGACTGTGTGAAAATATGTTTGCAGATTATTTGGGTAGCCTATTCCATGAATCGGATGCCGGATGGCTCTCGTTGGTGCTCTTGTAAGGAAAAGGGGCAAATTCGTGGACCAAGACACGAGCGGAAGTGAAACACAATGCTAATCAAATACAAAAAAGAAGAGAAAAATTTCAGAAAGGAAAATATCTCGTTCTAAATCTGGAAACAAGAGAACGGCATCGACAGCGACGTTGTGGTTGGTTTGATGTGCGAGAATACGGACGGTCGAGTGAAGTCGTCGACAGCAAGATGCACGCTGGCAATGTGCAATTGCAGCTTGCAATCGAATGTAACGCGACAACAGGCCGCCAATGACGGCAGCGGAGTGCTCCTGCCAAGCCGGATGTGGGGCGCTCGAGCTTCCGGGAGCGCGCCGATTACGAAGTAATCCGTAATTTGTACGGAATATTTTAGGCACAGTACGGTACATACGGATTACAACAGTCCAACACTTACCAGATCGTTAAGCAGAGAACCTGGTAGGTAATGTCGTAGGAAAGATAGGTACATACATAGAGTAAGTTGACTCCCGCCTACCTGTGAGCATCTTACTTGCAGAGCCCGAGGTTGTCGAATTAATAGTGTGCCAAACCGCGCGGCGGTGCACTGTCCCTTCGCCTTGCAGCTCAACGTTGAAAAATTCAACTGATGTTCTTTTGTCAGATCTGCCTGTATGGACGGACTACATACTCCGTACATCAAATACCGTCAAAAAACGTGGCTTTGCCTGAGCATGTCGGAATCTACCCGAACATTCCTTCCTCCAACCCAACACTTAAATTTCCGGTTCCCCGTCCTCTGCCGCCCTCTCCCGTGCCGGGGCGGTCCCCTGCAACCGGCCACCGGAATCGGGTGACTGATCCCCGTGCGACCCTGAACTTCGGCGCCTGTCGCCCAATCGGATGCCGAATGTTTTTCTGCCTGAGGTTTCTTCCCCCAACGATCCCGTTGGAAGAGGCCAGCCGGGGCGCACGGGTTCCTGTGGCTAGCACAACCACACGCCGCAGTCAGGCAACCATCCCCCGGGTGTGTGCAACGCCTCTGACTCCCGGGCGCATCCTGTCCCTCCTTGAACTGCGCCCCCCCCCCCCCCCCCCACCCCAAAACCCAAAAAAAAAAAAAAGAAATAAAAAATAAAAAACAAAACCACCCGAGCCGACGCTCTCAGAAATATAGCTACCTATTCGTGATCTGTGTCTCACACCCGCAGCATCTCACCCCGCGGACGAAACGACAGCAGGAAGAACGAGAGTCGGTGTTCTTAAAGAATACGGCCTCCGTTCTCACTTACGCTTCTATTCCCCTCGCCGTTCTCATTTGTCATCCCAGCGCAACTGTGAATATCGTCCTGGTGAAATATTGCTCATCATTTCTTCCCTGGGAGTATTGTCTCTTTTTGAGAGACGCAAAGGAGAATCTACGGATTCTCTCTTAGACTTCTCTATTCTTTTCAGTTCTCCTCAGCATCAGCAACGATTAGACCCCGCCAGCCACACAACCACAGCTGTTCGGGAACTTAAAGCCGTCCAAGGGGGTACCCCAACCGCGCACGCACCCGTAATCCAACTTCTTCTCCTCGGTCCATCCTAAGTTAGAAAGCCACACAGCGCACAGCAAAAACAGGAAACAGTAAACAAAGGACAAGAGGACGAGAGGAGGAGATGACACGCCCATATTACTGCTGGAGCGTCACCTTGACCTTCCGTTGCGGCTGCGTCGAGGTCACCCCGACGTCGCACGCGTGCGGCCCGGACCGCGACGGCTGCACCACCTGGATGATAAGCAGGCGCGCCGAGAGGCTCTGCAACGAGCACCGCTCCGCCGAGTGGGGGCTCACCACCACCACCACCAACACCACCAGCAGCTCCACCCCCCTCTGCTCTCCTCCCCTATCTCCTTCGCCTTCTTCCTCTCCTTTCACTTCCCCTTCCCGCTCCCCAGGGCCGCCGTCCCAGGAGTGGAGTGCATACGGGACGGGCAGCCCATTCAGCAGCCTCGCCGGCGAGACGGCTGCTAGGCGGAAGAGGTGAGAAGAAGGATCTGCTTGCGAGTCCGGCCCTCGTTCGTGGCGGCGAGTGGAGCTGAGAGAGGGAGGGATGGAGGGAGAAGGGAACTGGGAAGGGTACTACTCCGCGCGGCGGGCGGCGTAGAAGGAGGAGTCGGGGCCTGACGACGATTTCTTTGCCCACAACGCCGGGACCCTGGTGAGGGTGACTGAGCTGGGCATCTACAGATTGACGACTTAATGCCGACGATGAGACACGACATGCTTGAAGGTGCACACGGGGAGATGAGGGGGCATGGGTCGGGATTATAGGGAGGGTGAGGAGAGCGACCATCTCGGACTTGGAGTGGCAAGGGCCGGGATAAGGTTGGGAGAAGACCGAGTCGACCCAGAATCGGATTGCGGAGGAAATTGGGTCGAAGATTTGTCCCGAGCAGAGACCGGCCACAACTCCGGACACAAATTCTCCACCGGACACGGAGACATCATGTCCCGTGTCTCAGCTCCATACAACGCTGCTTGTGCCATCCTCTAGGATAGCACTGCGCTTCTCTCTATCTAACCATTATGTGTAGCGGACGCTACTCGATAAATATATTTCTAAAAGGATTAAAGACAATCACTGCTGGATTGCTCCTTGCTTCTATCAATGCACTGCTCGGTTTGTTGTCAGCTTTGGCGGTGCCCCCGTCCAAATCAACCAACTGATGTGAAGAGCAATAGTTCGGAACCCCTGAAACCTTCCAATACCGGGCAGGAAGTTCCACAGGGAACCTCCGAGTTCGCAAGGCAAGATTCGGGAAGAAACAAAAATACCTAAAAAGGCACCCCGACCCGCTGAATTCCATTATGTAGAAAACCAAGAGAAATAGGCAAGGGGCCACAGCGCGGGTTGTCCACACACATTCTCCTACCCCTCCCTAGCTTCCAACCCTCCAGCCTGCACCCAAGGAGACATCAGCCCAAGGCCGTTCATTTCAGAGTTTGTGGTCCCCATTACGGAAACCTTCCGAGCTGATCGATAGGGGTAGAATCACTGACTCCCTCTTCATCGTCATCGCCAGATCCCGCCTAAAAATCTCTTCCCAGTAACGCCTTTCAGCCAGTCCGGAAACCCCAATGACAAACCTCGTAAATTAAGATTAAGTGGCTGCCATAACCGTCGTAAAGGACGGTACGAGTCATCATCAAATTCCCAAATCGCAGTAATTCAGGTACACATGGCCATCCGATGACCCCTCCAGAGGGAGGGGTATCGTGAGTATCGAGCATTGCACCGCCGGGCCTTTGACTCGCCTTATTCACCCAACGCCCGAAGGAATGAAGATTTGCCTCTAGGAAAGAGGATGACGCAAAAAAGAAGAGGGCGAGGAGAAGACCTCCAGAAGGAGGGAGTGTGCTGCTATTAAAGGGAAAAAGGGGGAACAGAAAGATGAGGCAAAGATTCAGAGTTGCCAAGATACCCTCTTTTTGCCCTTTTGCCCCGGGCGCGCCATCGACGAGCGAAGCTGAGAGGGTCCGGGTTGAGTAGGAGACGTGCCGTTTTTTGGTAGCCTCCCATGGAGAGCGTCGTGAGCTTGTGAAGAGTTAAGACGATAAAGCGACAGAGGGGGCGGAGCTTGCGGTGGGTTCTCGTTTACTTGCCTGCCGGCCAACAGCTCGTGAAACAATGGCGAGCCATGTAAGCGCCGCGGCGGCTGACTTGATTCTCCCGACAAGGAGCCGAGTTTGCTGGCTGGTTTACCCGTCAGCAGCTCGTTGAGCAGGGGTGAGCAGCCCAGACGCCGGGGTGATGAGGAAGGGCCGGCAGCCGGAGGGGATGGAGTCTCATTGATGATCTGCTTCCGGGACATCAATTCGTCGATTTGGAAGCTGCCCCAAAGCGGCGATTTTTGCGAGAATTCAACCCGAGGAGCGGATTCTGTCTCAAGGGCCTGTTTATCATGAGGTTCGACATAACGGGACGGGGTGTCTGATTGCTGAAATGACTGCGATTCACCACCGGAAGGCCGATAGTTCAGCTCGTTAACATCCCTTCCATGCAGCACCTCGCTGACATCGACACCACCGCCCGACCGAATCCACTCGCGCCGCTGCCAATACCGGTTGATATCCTCGCGTTCTTGTTGCAATTGGTATTTGAGCATCAGCTGATCTCTCTTGCTTGCTTCGGCCTGGGCGGTTTCAATTTCTTTGAGAATATGCTGGTATTGATCTCTTGCCGCCCGGGCCGAGACCTGGCCTTGCGGGCTAGGAACTCTTGGTTGACATAATTTGCAGCTGCGCTCGGCTGGGGACGCGTCCGGGCCGCTGCGACAGGCCCACCATCCTCCACGGCTGCGTTGCAAGGCATTCGGCCATGCGTCATTGGGCTCGTGGTACTGCTTCCTCCACGTGTGCCGGTTCGGCCGGAACTCGTCGGCCCATTGCTCCTCCCTTGCCGCGTTCAATGAGGTTCCCAGGATTTGGTGGAGCTCCTTCAACCTGTCCAGAGGGGCGGTGCCACGCAGTTTGACAGTTCCCTTGGCGTCGAGGATGGTGAACCACCCCGGAACAGCAGTAATGGTGGTGTCAACATTTGAGACGAGATTGACGGAGACAAGCTTGTCTGGCTTGTGCCAGCTGTCCTTCTCGTCAAAGGCCTTCAGCCTCTCATCGACGACAAGCTGGGCGAAGCGCAGGATAGCGGTGTGGGTCGAATAGTTTTGCTCTTTAAGACTGCCGCGCAGCCCAATCATTGCGCCAGCAATCCCAAGCTCCGTATACTGCTCTTCCATAATTTTTCTCTGGCTCGCCCTAGCCCGTTTCTCGTCGATCATCGTGGGAACCCTCAGGTCTTCCCGCAAAATACGTGCAATCTTGGCTCGGCCGCGGATAACGATCTCCCTCAGCTCCTCTTTAACACGCTCCTGCTCTTCCAACAACGGTGTCTCTGCCTCGGCGACTCTGGCAATGATCCTGGCCCGTTCTCTTGGAGTGGTTCTCTTTAAAAGAGAGTACTGGCTTGTAATTGCCCTCTGACGTTCGTAGTTCAAATGGGCGAGCTCATTCTTGTTGGCCAAGAACAGCTCGTTGACAGGATCTAATTCTGCCTGATGTGCCTTCATCAGGCTGACGATCAACTCAGTTCGCGCTGCGAATTCATCAAGCTGTTTGTCAATGAGGTCCGTGTTCAATCCGTCGTAGATCGGGCGGCTCTGTTCAAGCTCCCTGTCAAAGTCGCGGTTGTGATCCCACATATCAGGCGGTGGGAAGTGGAAGAAGTAGTGGCGGTCCCCACCATGGCTGCTGCAGGGTTCGGACTCATTCCCTTCGCCATTCTTTGCAAAGAGAGGATCGTTGAGACCGATTGACTCTTCAACTACATCGCCTTCGACATGTCGCGCTACTTCCATATCAGGGAATGCGTTCCTGGTCGGGTGGAGAGCCGTGATGACCGCTCGTGGAGTTTGATAGTTCCCCGGACCCTGATTACTGCTGCCGGCCTGTCGAAGACGACGGGAATTGACGACTGCATTCTTGACAGGCACACGGGCGGCCTTGACAGGCGGAGATTGTGGAGTCCGGGCCTGGTGTAATGCTCGAGAATTGTTCAGTGTCCGATGCCCAGTCTTCCTTGAAATTCTAGCGGCGTGCAAATTGCGATGGCCTGCGGAGGCAGTGCAAGGTTTGACGGTTTTGGACCGTCGCGTTTTTGGTGGTATAGTCGGGGGGATGTAGCGAGGGAACTCTGGAGAGCAAGCTCTTCCCTTGGCATTGCTGTTGCGATCCTCTTCGTTATTGTCTTGGGTATCGTTGTCGATATATCCACCGGACGCTACAGCCGCGTCTTTGCACTTCGGTTCTTCGCCCTTCTCTTGGACCGGCTTCGTTGCCGACAAACCCGACGCTGGCTGGGCGACACGCTTGAGGTGGGCTTTCGGATACAAGAACGCGGGACTAGCTGCTTTTGCCAGTGCTACTTTCAAGGCTAGCTCCTTGCCATCGGTATTAGGCTCACAACTCGAAATCGGGCATTCATCTTCGGCATTGACGTCTTGCCCTCGTCTCGGCTCGCACTCCGGAGAAGTGAATGAGGCTAAATTAGGGCCCTGGAGATAAGCTGCAGTAGAGAATGTTGTCGGCGAGTAGGATCGGTGGGGAGTCGCTCCGGTTGTCGCGGCCGACTCTCCTCGCAAGAGAGAATAGGAATTGCTGTCCTCTTCGAGACGGTCTCGGGCGGGATCAGGTTGGGGCAGTCCAGCACCGTCCAGATGACTGCCGGAAGCTTGGTTACTCTCTGTCAAGGCTCGGGGTACTTCGGGAAGGCGGGGTGCGCATGTATCCTCTCGGCGGAAGAGTGCAGAGAAACTGGCCGTCAGGAAAGGATAGATCGTGAGAGAGGAGAACGGTGTGTCTCGATAGGTGCGAGGGCCCCCGCGCGCGTCTTGCGCGCCCTGGACAGCGGCCGCCGAAGAAGTCTCGCTGGGTGCGGAAGCTGCTTTGAAAAACATGATGAGAGGTACCGAGGTTCTGGGTCGAGATTTAGGATGAAGCTCCGCTCAATGGAGGAGACAAACCGAGAGCTGAAAGCTACTCCTCCTCGTGAACGGGTTCTTGGTTTACCGTCGTGTAGTGGTCGGCATTGATCAAGCGCTAGTGACCGTTCAAGCCTGCCGGTGGGAACTCGAAGGCCGATAAAGTCAATTGATGTGAGGAAGGATTCTCCTGCCTGAATTGTGCGCTGATATGCTGTTTGCGTCAAGAGAGATCTTCAACCCGCGAACACGAGGAGGGAAAGAAACGGGCGAAAGTATTTCGCTGCACAGAAGGTTAAACAGCCCAGGTGGGTGCACGTCGCCGGGCAGACTCGAGCCAAACCACAATGCCCTGTGACCCCTAAGCAATCCAACCTCGTGATCGGAATGAGAGAACCCAAAACTTGCGGTGAGTTGAAGGGCGTTGTCAGAGCGAGGAAGGCGCGTTCTGCAACTTGACAGAGGCGGAGTGCTCGCAGCCCCGGGACGCATCGAGTATGCGCTGCTTGCACGGCACTCAAGCTGTTGAAGAGGGCAGTATGGGGAAGCAGCAAGCGTAATTATGGCAGTCGCCTCCCTTATTATGCGTTGAAGTTGCCACTTCCTGTGAATAAAGCAGCATCAGAAGCACTGCCGGGTGCAGGGAGGTTTAACGGTCATCTCCCGGGGGCATATGAGAGACCCGCGTTCCTTTCCGCATCGTTGTTCCCGCTGTTCCATCCCATCTACAAGATTCCCAATCTGAATATAGAACCACAGGCGATGTGAATCGCCGTTTTCCACTTCAGATCGTTTATTCATGCTGATAAAGGCCCCACTGAAACCAGCTCGTTGAGTTTCCTTGCACGGTGCAATTCATCGGCGATGGCGGACTTCTGCCGTCTTCTCCTAGCTGCTTCGATGCTGGCAAACCGGCCCCGAGCTCCGTGCTTTATTTTGGTAATCATATCGGCTGCCTTGCCTTTAGTGACGTCTTCTGGACTCAGCTTGTCGTCCGCAGCTCTGAGCTTGTTCAAGAACTTGAGCTGCTCTTCGGTGGCTGGCGCCTTCCTCCACGGCAGTCTCGCCCCGATAATAAAGAAGGGGTAGTTCTCACTGGCGTACTTGTCGCAGCCATGCACAGCATCCGTGAAAGTCATCGCACTCAGCACCTCGCGCGGAGCGGCATAGGGGGATTTCGACACAGCCGGCGGCAGAGCCCTCACTTCCCACGCTCTGTACTTGGGGGCTTCTGGCCCCGCATCGGGGATCCGCTCCAGCTTCAGGTACGTTCCCCCAGGGCCACTGAGAATAAACCTGTCTGGGGCTACCTGGACCCAGGAGTGTGGGCTGATTGAGCGGATGTGTTTCTCACCAGATGTGTCGGCGATCAGGTCGAAGACGGAGTCATACTCGGTAAAGGTAACATTATAGGAATGCCCCGTCGACTCGGTGCCCGTAAGACGCTTCCGGGCTTGCGCTTCCCTCGCCTTTTCTGCCTCCTTGCGGTCCGCCAGTTCGTACATCTTGTCAGCGGTTGCCTCGTTCACCAATTCGTCAGGGTCCAATCCGAACAAGGTGGGAGTGGTGACGATGCCTGTTTCGAGCCCGGCAACCATGTCGATGATGTGGCAATTTTGCTTGCCAGCGTGCAGTCTCATGCCGCGTCCGATCATCTGGATCAGAAGATTCCGTGACCGAGTCGGGCGAGCCAGGACGATGCAGTCGATGTTGGGAATATCAGTTCCCTCGGTAAACACACCGCAGTTGATGAGTACGGGGAACTCGCCCTTCTTGAAGGCATCCAGGCGCTCAGCTCTGTCGCGGGCTGGGGTGTCGCCTGTTACAAATCTCGCATCAACGCCGTAGTGACGGAATCTTTGGGTCAGGGCGGCGACATGATTGAGGTCGACGCAAAACACCAAGGTCGACTTTCTCCCAGCGGCTTTGGCAAACCAAGCTCGGACCACGATATCGTTAAGCTCCACTGTGTTGACAGCTTTCGATAAAGAATTGGTGTCGAAGTCTCCACTGCCCCCTTTCCCCTTCTTCCTCTTGACCTTGGACAGGTCGGCCTTGCTTTCGACGGTGGTGAAGATAACATCGCTGAGCCACTTCTCGCCGATCATGTCCACGTAGTCTTTGTGGTAGACGATCTCATCAATGACAGCACCCAGCTTCAGGCCATCGAAACGGGAAAACGTGGCGGACACGCCGACCAGGTGTGGAGAGTCAGGCTGCTTCGTCCTTAGGCCGAGGTGTTCCAGCACCTTCAGGTAGCCGGGGGCGACAATATGATGGGCTTCGTCGACCAGGACTAGCTTAAACCTCTTGGGATCAAACTTCAAAAAGCGGTCCTTGGACAAGATGCTCTGCAAGCTGGCCACGGTGATGTCGGCGGTACCGGACGCCGACAGCTTGCCGAGCTCAAGTTCGATAGTCTTGTCTGGATATGTCCGGGAGCAGTGGCGGGCGGCCTGCTCAACAAGCTCTCGCCGGTGTGCCAGAATGAGGGTCTGAGTTGCTATCTCCGAACGAGGTTTGACCCGGCCAATGAGTTGAGTGAAGATGACCTAAAATGGTCAGGAATAAGCTCGGGTCTCAACGGAAGATGAGGGTCGTACCGTCTTGCCGCTACCAGTAGCCAAAGACACACCCAACCGCTTTTGACCCTTTTCCAGGGAGGACAATACTGACTGGATACACTCTTCTTGGTAGTCACGCAGAGTGAGCCTCTGGGAAGTCTGGGGCACAACATGTTGCGCGTCATGGGCAAGGAGCCTTTGGGAGCTGGATATCCTCCGCCACAGACATGGTCGCCATGCGGGCACCAACACTTTCCGCGACACCCTCCCAATCAGGGCTGCCGCAATCAAACTCCTCATGCTGGATGCGATATCATGGCGTGCAATGGAAATAATTCCTCTCCTAGATCCCCGACAACCTCGATCTTTGAGCATGAAGTTGAAAGTGCCAAGATACCCACTCTTTCGGAACTCCCAATAGAAGGCTTTCTTCCGGCCCCACTTCAAGTCCATGTCAGCTCCGTCTTCTTGCAAGGAGCAGTCGATGGACAGACACCTTGTAGTCCGTACATCAGGTGTGTACATAGAGTACACGTTATCGTCCCCTAGTGTCGAAACCTAAGAGAGCAACGTATAAGAAAAGTTGGTGGTTTAACCGTCACAGCCTTCATTGAGACTACTGATATGAGGCAGGAACGCATTTCACTCACACAAATGTTGTTGCTTTGTATCCCGTTCTATGCTACGATGGAGTACTATGTACATACATGCAGTAACGTTAATCTTCTATAAGTGTGGCAAGTGCACGTAGTAAGTGCTACCTGCCGCGCAAACGAAGTGAACCCGTTCCTTCCGCTGAGGAGATTTTTATTCTCCTGTAGCTTCGCTTGCTCTGTCTTTTGTTTCGTTTCCCTCGGGAGTGATCTTTTTAAACTCGTTCCTTCCACTCTTCCGTTAGCTGTTCATATCATTTTCCCCCTTCTCATCCTTTCTGCTACTTGTACTATGCTTTATTTCACCTGTCTCTTTCCTCATTGGGGACAACGAAGGGTTGCCAGAAACAAAACCTCAAAAAAAGCCACTGCATAATCGATTGCAATTGGTTGATGTCTGGGCTGCACAGTGCGACTCCGACTCCAACCAGTTTCCGCTCAACCCAGAACCCAGAACAGGCCGTTGGAAAGACAAGTGAGGACTTCCATCAACTCACAGGATGCAAACGACTTGTCCCATTTAATTGCTAGGCTGCATACTTCCAGCCATCGCAGAGGGACATAGGAGGAAGAATAGCCCATCGAGACCTGATGCAAGTTTTTTTTTTTTTTCCTCTCTTACCCGCCCAGCTCTGCGGTGTGCTCAACAGGCCGCGCATAGAAGTCTGGGATTGTGTACCCGTTTTTATTTGAGCGCGCCTTACGTATCATGGTCTCGAACGGTTCGAGCCATCATGACGCCCAGGACACCAGCCGTCTGAGGGAATCGGTGTCTATAGCCCTCAGACAGTTGCAGCAACCCCAACCCCAGCCTGCAAGGGTACCTTTCGATGAGATCCCAGAAAGCGATGAAGCGGAAAATGAAGATGGCGGCAGTGGTGACGAGGAGGAGCATAGCGACGACGGCAATGACGACGGAAATGACGACGGCAGCCATGTTCAACACTCAAATGAAGACGTTGCCAAAACACCCCAACGCCAGCGTCGTCAGCATTCAGTTTCTTCAGCAGGCAGCGACTACTACAACCCTTCCCCTTCCTCCTCCGAAGCAGAGCCCGGCCTTGCCTCTGGAGATCACCGATCCCGAAAAGCAAATCCAGCACTCTTCGGAAACCAACCAAGCTTTCCGCTCCCCAAACAGAGATCACGACTTGCTCACTCATCCCCCTATAGCACCGTTCCCCCGACCCCGTCCCATCTCGGTCATTGGTCCTCACCGTGCAAACGGTCCCTCTCCCCTCCATCACCACCATCCTGCCTCCGCCCGGCAGTAGCAGGAGATGTCACTTCCCCGCGGCCTTTTAAGCGCCACCGATCGGCCCCCTTCAACCACGCCTACCTGGCCCTCCTCAATTCTGACATCCTCGATGCCGCCCAGCGCTACGCTCCCCACCACGGCCAGACCGCTGCGGGGGACGGAGATGGCGGCGATGGTACCGCGCTGCCCGCCTCGCAGATTGGCCTGGCGTACTGGAGCGAGGCAGAAAAACTCCTATTTTTCGAGGCTCTCTCGCGTCTCGGGCCCGACGACGTCGCCGGGATCGCGGCGCGCGTACGGACCAAGAGCGCCCTTGAAGTGGGCGAGTACCTGGCGCTGCTCAGGGAGGCCACCGCCTCTGCTAAGGGTGGCCGTAACACTGCAACGATGAAAAAGAAGGAGGGGAGGGCGGCGGCGGTGGCGCTCGAGGATATGCCTGCGGCCGTGGAGCTAAGCCAGGCGTGCTGCGCGGCGCTCGAGGAGGCTGCGGACGCGGTGGCCATCAGACAGGAAGGGTACGAAGAGGGCGTGGAGCGCCGGAAGTGGGGGGATGCCGGGTGGCTGATCGGGAAGGGGAACTACAAGGCTGTCGAGGCGGAGCCCCCCGAAGGGCTGCGGGGGGCGGTCGGGCTGTTTCGACTTGACAGCTGGCTGCGACTGAGCGAGAGGGTTTTCATGAACTCGGCCGTAGAGGAATACAACTGGGCGAGGGTCGAGGGGGACGAACCGGCCGTGAGGGCAACGGCCGTGGAGGACTTTTACGCTCTTGCTGTGCAGGTGACGAGGAGGTTGGTGGCCGCGACGATCTACGTGGGGGAGTCGAGGGTAAAGGCCAAGAGGGAACTGTATCCTGACACGAGAAACATAGTCTGGAGGCAGGATGTTGAAGCGGCGGCGTTGTCGTTGGGACTGCCGACAAACAGTCGAAAGTTCTGGGCAAAATCAGCGAGGCGGTTGAGGCTGAATGTGTACGACGACGAGGAGGAGGATCAGGAGGACGAGGAGGAAGAGGAAGAGGAGCAGGACAAGAAGGATAACGAGGATGAGGGATGGGGAAGCGTGGGCGAGCAGGAACCCATGTCGTACGATGAGGTGGAGCGAGCGCTCGGTCTTGAGCCGGAAGCTGCTGAAGGAGACGCAGTCGCGGACGAAGACACGGACGTGTCTGAAGACGAGCTCGACCGAGACGAAACCCCGGCCGCGGAGTCCGAAAGCGGTTCAATCGAGCTCGGCGCCGGCACTCCCTATGCCTCCGAATACGAAGAGCCCGTGCCCCCCGAAGAAGACGAGGCGGAGAAGGAAGCCGTCATGCGCGAGATGAACGAGGTTCTTGTTCACTCGGCGTTTGAGTATCCCAGATCAGGAAAACCGCGAACCGCCCTGAGGAATCGGATCCGCGCTGAACGAGCCCATGAGGCATACGCTGATCGGTTGGACGCCAGAGCCACGTATCACGAAGAGAAGAGGTTGTGGGCTATGCTCGAGAGGCAACCTCCAGTAGATCTGGTTAAACCTGATGTCCCGGAAGAGCCGCGGAAATGGACAAAGAAGACAGTGGAGGACTTGATACGGAGCTTCGCCAGGGCGCCTGATGATTGGAGGAGTAAGCTGGAGGTTGTCCCAAGCAGATGGGAGATGGACTACGCATTGAAGGAGGGGTTGGAAAAGGGGGAAGCGGAAGCCGCTGCTGGGGCGGACAGCGACGCCGGGACCTGATGCTCCGAGCACCTCTGGAGCATGTCTGAGCTGAGATCAATTACAGTGCAGCCTTCAGCTTATGCTGCCATCGATATAAACAGCGTTTAAGGTGCATTTCCAAACAGCTCGTCCAGCCGCCTCCGCCGATCCCAGACCAACCTTCCATCGCTCTTCCTTCTGAAGTAGAGGATCCGATGCTGCGGAATGAACTCCTCGTCCGTCTGCTCGCTCTTCCAGGAAGAAAGCTCCTTCTCCTGCACACCGCTGAACCGGTCCTCATATCCGACCACATAATCGCTACTGTCTAGTTGCGGGTCCCACCGGATGCGGTTCAGGGCATCAATTGCAGGGCGAAACTTCTTAGTCTTGTCCGCACGGAGGTCGACAGCGGCAATCTGCTTTTTAGATGCCGACCCCTTTTTCTTTTTCTCCTTCTTCGCAAGCTCCTCGTGCCCAAAGTCCGGGTCCGGAGTCGCGTCTTGCTCTCCTTCCTCCTCTTCCTCGTCGGCCTCCTCCTCGCCGGGAGTGTACTCCCCCCACTCACGGCTGTCCAGTTCCAGCTCGCCGAGCTCGTCCCGGTTCACCACGGAAGCGCTTAGCCAGCAACTTCTAGCATCATAATACTTCTCATCCCCCATCATCTGCGCCTCGAACCGGTCCAGTCCGGTCTGCAGCGCCCCGAGAGCCACCTTCAGATCCTCCTTGGCCATCTCCGGCGAGCCTTTGTCGAGTCCAATAAGATAGCAGCCCCTGAAATCCCTCGCATCCTCATCACCATCCTTCTCCTCCCCAGTCATTGTAGCAGCGGCCGCGTCACGGCTACCATTGCTGTCCCTCTCGACGAACCGAGCCGGCCACATCCGCACGTGCAGCCCCGGCGCGCGGCGGTGGAGATCCACAAGCAGCATCACGCACCGCGACTCCAGCCAGCCGAGGAACTGGGCGCCCCTGGAGAGCGAGAGGCCCCAGTACTGGACGTCGAGCTTGACGTACGACTTGTACGCCGCGAGGAACTCGTCTCGCCCCGCCGACACGGATAGGAGGCTCGACCACGACGCGGGAGGATCCGTGGCGGACCGCAGGGCGTCGCTCGCGCGGCGAAACTCGGCCGCCAGGGTCTTGGTCGACGGCACGGACGCCGCGAGGGCCGTGTTGAGCGCCGGCGGGAAGTAGCCCAGGATGGCGAGCGGTTCCCGCGCGGTGCGGGAGTAGGGCAGGCGGCGGCGGTGGAACAGCGGGTCGAAGGCCAGCTGGGCGGACCAGTCGAAGGCGGCGTAGTGGTGGAAGAAGGTGACGATGAGGGCCTCCGGGGTCGGCGGCGCGCCCGCCTCGCGCGCGAGGAGCTTCTGCACGCGCGCGAGGAGGACGGAGATCTGGATGCCGCTGAGGAAGCCGAAGCGGGCGGCGTAGATGCCGCGGGACTTGGCCCAGGTCTTGACGAAGCGATGGGCGAGGCGGAAAGTGGTCAGGTCCGGGACGGAGCGGCGGAGGTAGTCGGCGTCGCGGATCGCTTTAAGTTTGGAGAGGGTCTGGGCGGAGAGGGACCAGACCGGATCGGAGGAGGGGATGCGCAGGACGTCGGGCCAGCGCTCGGCGACGGATGCGGCGGGACAGTATTGGAGGTCGACCTTGACACCGTGGACTTCGAGTTCGAGCATGGTTCCGGTGTGAGCTCGAACCCGGCGGAGGAGCTTGATTCCCTGAGCGGCGGCTTTCCGAACGCGCTGGGACGCTAGGGCGAAGAAGGTGTTGGAGCTGAAGGGGCCGATGCACAGGACGTCAATATCCGACGAGGAGGTCCAGACGCCGAGGGCGTACGACCCAACGGGAACCACGACCACGGTCGGTTGTGACCGTGCTCCTGCTGCATCCGCCGAAGGGGTATCGAGAACGACGCTCTTTAGGAGGTCTAGCGCCCTCTTCCGCTTGGTTGCCTCGCCCTCGCTGGGGATCACCTGAAGCGCAGCAAGCGCCTCCTTTACGCTTCCTGCCGAAGCCAGGTGCTCCGGAACCTTCTCAGGGATGACTGGCACAATCAGCTCCGAAACCTCCTCGGAGGGATCATCGTCGCCGTCTCCAAGGCCTCTCATGTTCAAAGTGCACCTGACGCCCCAGTGATCGCTGGCAAAGAGCTTGGAGCCACCTTCCTGCTGCTGTTCCGTCAAGAAGCCAAACATGTTAAAGTCGGAGATCTCGAGAAGGCCCTCGCCGCGAACGAGGATCCGGTCGTACCGCTGAGGCCACGCGCTACTACCGCTGTTGGCAGCCATAATGGCAGCCATGCCGTTGGTGGTCGGATCCCAAGTGGCGCCCTGCTCTGCTTCTATCCGCTCATCGTCGGGCCCGTCCTCGACAGCGCTCCTCCAGGCATCGACGAGCCCGGCGTCGGAAAAGAGGTTATCGAGACTAGCCAGGTCGGCGGCGGACTGCTCCGAGATAGCTTTGGCTTTGATGGCGGCGTTGATCGAACCGGGCGACGTCGTGATGTTGAAGTCACCTGCCACGATCCAGGGGTGGCCGGAGTAGTTGTCGGAGAGGTAGCCGATAAGCCTCTTGACGTCTGCCTTTTTGGCAGCGATGGCATCGTCGGCGAGGCCGGGGATAAGATGGACGGCAGCAAGAACCACAGGGCGAAACCTGTCTCGGTCGAACCGGCCGACCCGCTTGAACCTGGCTACAAGGGCGCCCTTGTGCTTCCGGTTGAGGGAGACATACTCCCAATCGAAAGGGGTCGCGCCGAGCACGACAATGTTCAGATAACTCGGCAGCGGCTCGATATTGTCTAGGTGCGGCGGGCCATGGGAGCAGAAAGGGTAGGCGTCGCGGATCCGCTTGTCGGAAAGGAGGTAAGACAGGAAGCCGTCGGTGACCTCCTGCAGCACCAAAACATCGGCCTGGGCACTCTCGGCGAGAATGTTCCGCACCAGCAACGGATACCTGGCCTCCGACGGTGGCCACTCGAACTCGGCGAGGACGTTGTAGCTCGCCACGATGAGCTCCGGGGGCGTGAACGGCACCCACCGCTCCGGCTCCTCGCCAGCGCAATACAGCGGCCCGCCCTGGAGCAGGTCCCTGTCGGCCGTGTCCACGTCGTCATCGCCGTCCACCCCCCCTCTTCCTTCTAAGGGATTCACGGATTGGTAAAACGCCGCCACGGTACCGAGCCTCTCCACCCTCCCATCCTCGAGACCGATCGTGCCCCACAGCCGCATGACATTCCCCCCTCTCCCGTCCCGCTCCCGAACCAGCACGGCCAGCTCAGCAGCCTCCCACTCGACCCGCGGCAGCAGCCCGACCTTCTCCACCAAGAACTTGTGCGCCGCCCCATCCGCGTCGTCGCTCTGCGCCACCGTCAAGTGCATCCGGTAGCTGGCCCCCGCCTGTCCCGCGGCCGCCGACGCCGACGCGCCTGCGCCCAAGGAAGCGAGCACCGCGCCCCTCAACCTCTCCACCGCCCGCGGATCCTCCTCCTCGCACAGGTAGATGGTGTTGTCCCTCCCCTTCTTGTGCTCAAACACGCCCGTCCGCGCCAGACGCACCGGAAACCGCCCGGGAGACGACGGCGACGTCGGAGCCGCCAACACGGCCCCGACCCGGTCGACGGCCTCGTCCAGCAGCTCGGGCCGGACGAAGGGGTAGACGAGGTTGACGTGGGGCGGCCATCTGGGGTAGGCCCTGTCGTAGAGGGCGCGGAGGCGGTCAATGCGCGGCCAGAGCGACCTGGGGGGGAGCAGGGCGAGGGCTGTGTCGTAGGAGGTGAGTGGAAGGGCGGGTTGTGGTTGTTGCTGAGGTTGTTGTTGTCGTTGTTGTCGTCGTCGTTGAGGTACGGAAGAGGACGGAGATGCCGGGGAGGGAACAACACTCTGTGAAGTAATGGGTTCTGCCATGGTCGAATGCTTTCCTCGTGATGACTTCCTCCTTCTATGTTATTGTCTTGTTGATTAGTTAGGGGGGTATAAAGAAGGTCTGTGAGATGATGAGTGGCGACACGCCCAAATTATTCAAAATTATTTATCCTTCAGCGTCAACAGAGGCGTACTAAACTGATGGATCGAATTGAAACAAAACTCCTCAGGTCCAGATTGAAGGCTGCATTTTATAAGTTTGTACCCGAGTTCCCTCGCAATACCGCGCCCCTTGGTGTTGACATCTCACTGCCCCGATAACTCGATCCTTTCCAACCCCGCAGTGCTTCTAAGGAGCCGGGGCTGCGCTGGGCCCGCAGCGGAAGGTGTGTGTCACGGCGGGCCCAAGGCCTTGCCCAAGCCACTCCGGGTGACTCATCTCTCAGTTTTTGGTGATCAGCGGCGAGTGAGTCTTTGAGCGCGTTGCGCAGGACCACAAAGTATCTTACCTTCCCAAACTTACGATTGATTTTTAAACTATTGTTTAAGAGAAAGGCAGAAAACAAAAAACAAAAGAAAAAAAAGAAAAACAGGAAGGATGCAAACAGGAAGGAATTGGGATGCGCATCCTACAATACGTTGCCAAGAGATAGGATCTACTTTGTACTGCCATGAGGCGATCAAGCCAACCTGGGAGCGGCAGCCACCGAGCGTTATTAGCATGTATGTACTCGCTTGACACGGCCTGGTTCAAAAAGCAATCTGGTCCGTTATTCTAGCTTCAAGGGCCCAGAGAAGTGAAAAAAATAATATTAGCAGAGGTATCTGATACCGAGCTCAAGAAACCAACCCCTCCAACTCCAGCGCTATGAAGTTTATGAAGAATTTGTCTCCAATACGCGTAAACGGGCTACGGCGTATATGTCATGAAGGGGGTCAGCCCCTAGTATTCAGGGCCCCAGTCTACATCAGCAGGCGTAGTCGACGGCGTCCCCTCCATGAGGGCCTCCAACTTGTCTTCGTTGGTGACCCAACCATGCCGTTTTGTAGCGATTGCTGCCCGGTCAAGTCAGCTCATGCCGTCAAGAGAGATGGAACGCAGGAAAAAGCAAACCAAAAAATAAATAAAAATAATAGACATACCATAGCGGATCGGGTCCTTCCACTCTCTCCACCAAACCTCCTCGCTCTGCACCGCACACCGCCTCCCTTCTCCCTCGCTCCCCTTGGGCATGGTGGCAAAGGGCCACACGGCCTTGACGACTTCGTACTTCCTCTTGCCCACAAAGAGGCCGGTGACGCTGGTGATGAACTTGTTGACCCGGTCCGGGTTTTGCACGACGACGCGGTTGTGCGTCACGGGGAAGGAGACGGCCACGGTGCCGGGGTAGCGCATGCCGACGACCAGCTTGCGGATCTGGCCCTCGAGCCAGTCCATGTCCAGGTTGACGACGACGCGCTCGAGCGCGAAGGCCTTGACGCTGGCCGTGTCGGCGACGAAGCGGGCGGCCCACGCGTCCAGCGACCCGTCGCCGTCGACCTCGGGCTGGGTGGAAGGCTTGGAGCCGCCGCGGAAGGCGACCTCGCCCGGGCCGACGCAGCGCAGGTAGTCCATGCGCTGGCGCGGGTCCTCGGGGACGAGCAGGGGGAGGAGGTTGAGCTTGATGTCGAAGTCGACGCGCCCGCTGTTGGGGCTGCTGCCGCGCCGACCGACAATGTGGACCTGCGGCTTGGGCGGCACCGTGGCCTGCTGCCGGATCAGGGCGACCAGGGCTTCGGCCGAGGTGGAGAGGTGGGCAGCGGTGGTCTTGATGGTGGTCTTGTCCGAGGAGAGCTCGAAGAGGGGAGGTTTGTAGAGGCGGTAGTCCAGTGCGGGGAGTCCCGGGTACCGGGGAGGTGGCCTGGGCCCGCCCGTTTGGGACTCATGAGGTTGAATTGGTTCCTGGGCCGGGGTGGAGGGGCCCGAGTACGGCGGTGGGGTGGGCGAACGGGGCACCGGTTCCAGGCCGGACTCGGGGACAGGACGGGGGACCGGACCAGGCACGGAACCGGGCACGGGGCGCCGCGGGATGGCGCTTTGGGAGGGGGGCGGAGACTGCTGGTCGGGGACAAGAGAGTACAGGGGCGATTGCTGATCGTATACCGGCGACGACTCGAGCTCCTCCTCGGTCATGGGGACCGTATTTCTCCCGGAAGCGGGGCCGCGGCTCTGTGACGACATCGAAGACTCATGACCTTCTTGGAGCTGGAGGCGCTCCTGAAGGCGCATCTTCTCCTCCGCCGCGGACTGCGAGGACGCTTCCATGGCTGCGATGGCTACTGGAGCTAGCCAAATGCACGCTGTTCTGGCTTGTCTTGCATTAGGTCCGCGCAGTGAATTACAAGTTCCCGTCTAGATTCCCCGGAATGGGCCGCAGCGGGAGCCGAACAGAGGAACCGGGAACTTCGAAAGTCACTGTGTTAGTTAATTCAATTGGACCCAGAAGCGGCTCCGGGAGAGCGATTGACGTGTAACTCCAAACAGAGATGAAGCCAGCGTCGATAAAATCAATAAAATTAACATAAAGAGACCATGGTAACTAGTTGTCGGTCAGACAGCCCGACGGCGGGAGAGATCTGCCTCCCCAGTGGCGCAGCAAAGGCCACTAACATTCGAGTTTCCCTCCGATCTAGACAGCAGGAGACTGCTGGCAGTCGAGTCGGCTCCGGCCATGCCGAGAAACGGCGCCATGGCCACCAGTCAGCCAGGATGTTAGCGGCCCGGGCCAATCGGATGTAGCTTAACGGTGCGATACGGCCACGATTGGTTTGTCGCACTCAGCCTCCGTTTCATCTGCGGTCATCATCAGCGATGGAGGCCGCCGGCGATGAGCTTGACTCATTGACTTCTGGCTTCTCTTGTTACTTAGCATAACCAGGTCGGCAGGTCCTTGAATGGAAAACTCGAGGAGAATGAAAGACGGCGTGCAGCTCGAGTCATCGAACCAAGCTTTACTAGTATGCATTGGCAAGGGAAAAAAAGAGTGGAGCTGCAGTGGAAGGGATCTACGGAGTACTCTGTAGGGAATATCCATCAGTCAGCGCTGGCAGGTGCCTCAGCTAGCACCTGCTTCGTGGAACGGCTCGATCTCTGCCGAGACTACATAGTAGCTCCTCAACCGCCCCAGTTCCCTCGTGGCTTCCCGCTGTCATTCTTGTGGTTACATTTAGAGGAAAGTGAACACACCCGTCAGAGCAGGTGAAAATCTTTTGGGGAGAAAATGACGATTGGTTTGCATCCAATGGAGACTTCCAAAGGCAGCAACCCGGGAATCTGAACGCCCTCTTCCCTTCTTCGTCTTCGCGCCAAAACCAGAAAATAACGCTAAACCTTCTCGGAATGTCTCACTCCTGCGTCTCGTCTCCGCACACAACGCCCTATCAAACCAGCATTCCCCTCGTGGCTGCGGCAACTTTTCACAACGCTATGTTTCGTGTTCGGTGGCCCAGTACCAGATGCCTCGAGTTTGCTGGCGCCGTATCAACGGCGTCAGCGACTAGGTACAAGAATTGAAACAAGTCCGAACATGGGCCTACATGTAGGCTCGTGTCCCCGATATTCCAAGTCATGGCCGCCGCACGCGAGTTTGCTCGCTCGGTTTCCGGCGAAAAATTCCACTCTTATTGAGAAACTGAGAGCCGCCGCCTCTCTCGTTCTAATAACGTGTGATGGCCACACTGCTGCTACTGTGAGGTGGCAGTGTCTGCAACAAGGCTCATGTTCCCCAGCGTCCTCAAGTGGCAATTACTTCTCCAAGCCCCAGCGTCTGGGGTTGCCATTTATGCCTCTGTTTTGATCTTTAGTGCACAGGCCGTCGCGTTCGTTCTCGGTGTGGTCGCCGTACGTTGTCCCGGTTGATTCGCGGGACGTCGCAACAACTGACGGTTGGGCTAGACGGTGTTGCACTTCCTGCTCGGCATATACTCCTGCTTAGCCCTGTCGAGACCCGGATACCGCTACGTCTATGTGGTCCCTTGCTGCCTTGCCATAATATGTGCCGGGCTCTGGTGCGGACCGTTGTACTACTTTGCCCGGAGCGTGGCATGGCCTCGCGTTGGCTGGTTAGGAAGCACGAGTTTGGAGAAGGACACGGATTGGCCACGACTATCGAGATGGGCCAAGGGCGGATGTGCCATGTCTGTTATGAGCATGTCGGTCTCAACCATGCCAAATGTTTGACGAGCCGATAGTGAGCTGACGCTCTAGGTAGTCTCTTGGACCTCGTGCTCCTGGGCTTACTGCTTCCCTCGGGGAGAAGGCGGGAGAACCAAAACTCGGATAAGGGCTCCTTTACATCAAGCACTCTCGATACCCCCCCGCAAGTATGGCTCTTCCCCATCATGCCCCCCTCCTACCCAACACAGAACCTGACCCGCCTTCAGCTTCCACCCCTGTCCCCTATTCAACATCATCGCATCTCCCTACCCTACGCAGCTCCGGAGACACCTGGTCCAGATCGAAACCAACACATTCCGCCAACAATCTTCATTGTTAAACCAGCGGATGAGCCCAGAGTCAAGGCAACTGAGAAACAACTGCCACCACTACCACTACCGCTCCCACCGTCACCACCACCCTCCTCCCCTCGGATTCCCTCGGACACAATCATAGAACCCGCAACCGGCCGCCTCAACCGTGTAGCCCTGATCCTCGCTCTCACTCGCCTCCAAGACCCTCGCACCGGGACCTGGGCCCCGACCGCAGAGCTCACCGGACTCCTGCAAGCCTGGGCGGGCGGCCGGAGAGCGATCAGCATCAACCTCAACATCGGCGGCCACGGAGCGACGGCGCTCGCCCACGCCTGCCTGATCGACCTGTGCCAGACGGTATGGACGGCACAGCGCAAGGGCACGGAAGCCGCCGTCCTGAGCGCTGAGGAGCTGCGGTCCCTGGAGCGCGTAGGCTGGAATCTGGGGTGGGTTGCGGAGAGGATCCGGCAGGCCGGGGCCTGGCTGGAGAGGAGAAACAGGTAGCGAGCCATTCGGCGCACAGTGGAGGGCGGTTTAGATCCTGGGGCGCCTTAACACGTGAAGGGAAGAGCAACTACCAGATTCACGATCAAGGGGAAGGAGATAGACATTGCATTGGGGCGGGCATCGGGAGGCGTTCCGGGAGAAGAGGATGGTACTGCGTTTTGGTCAGAAGCGGCGCGTATCTTTGGTAATTTTGGTTCATGTGTCTCATGATATTGGAAATGCAGACGGAAAATAAAGTGGTACAACCATGATGTCTTTTTCGACCAGTATATGCACAGTTTCCAACACCTTCGACTCGGATCCCTCCGTAGCGTAATGTGCTACCTACTGTAAAGCGGCGTTAACCATCAAACTATGACCAGCGGACTAACTGTACGGGCATTCAAGCAAACAAAAAAACACATCATGACACATGCCAACCAACACATGTGCATGCACCTACGAGAGAGCCCTCCGCTGCTGCTGGCTCTCCCAAGTCTTTCGACAGACCTCCTTCATGATTCGCTTCGGCGCCATGCGGCCAGTCATGAGCTCAAACGCCTCGATGGCCATCTCGGCGACCACTTCCAGCCCGTCCACCACGACCCACGACGGGCACATCTTGTCGCGCACTGCCCGCATCTGCGCAACCAGAGGGGTGACGAGGGGCTCATAAGCCAACTACAAACACGATCGCGATATCCAACGTTAGCAAGAGAGAGAGAAAGACCCAAACACGCTCGCTCTGCGACGAAATTCTCATAACACAATAAGAAAGGGGGATTAAAAAAAGGAAAAAAAACCATAAAGGGGAAACAATGAGCTTACCTCGACTACGACGCCACCGGTCGGACTCCGGAGCCAGTCCAGCGGCATCACAAAATCCGCCGGCGGGTTTCCGTCCACACTCGTCGCCGGTACGCACGAGATGACAATGGTGGGCAGCTGGAACCCCTCGGGCCAGGGCTCCGACAGCGACGTCAGCACCCTACACATCTCCCTCGGCACCGCTGCCCCGCCGCCGCCGGTGCCGGCGGCCGCGCCATTCATCATCATCGCCATCATCATCCCGGTCGGGCTTACCCCCCTGCCAGTAACACCACCACCACCCGCACCCACGCCTACACCGCCGGCATTCTGGGTGGGGCCCGTGGCGGTGGTGGGAGCGGTCGGCGGGGCAGCGGCAGCCTGGAGGGCGGCCCAGCGGTTGAAATGGGCGGCGACGTCCGTGGCGCGGCGGACGGTGCGGTTGTAGACGAAGATGTTGCGGCAGCCGAGCTGGTAGAGGGCGTAGATGGCGGCGCGGGCCATGCCGCCGGCGCCGACGACCAGGGCGGTCGTCTTGGACGGCTGGACGTGGTTGCGGGGCGAGATGGCCCTGCGGAGGCAGGTGAGGATGGAGCTCCAGTCGGTGTTGTCGCCGAAGAACCCGCGGGCCGGGCCGGCGCGGTTGCGCGCGTTGGCGTGGTCCAGGACGGCGCCGGTGCGGCCGCGCAGGGGCAGGAGCACGTTGACGGCGCCGATGGCGTCCGCGTGGGCCGACCTGACTTTGAGTTGGGGCATGACGGCCACCTTGAAGGGCGCGGTCAGGCAGGCGCCGCCAAAGGTGTCGGCGGAGCAGATCTGGTTGAGGCTGTCGAGGGTGGCGCACGAGACGGCCCGGAAGGAGTGCGGCATCGAGTTGAAGTCGTAGGCGGCCGTGTGCATGGCCGGGGAGAGCGAGTAGGAGACGTTGGAGCCGAGGACGTAGAACTGGAGGGGGTCGAGCAGGAACTGGCGAAAGTTCATCTCGAAGGCGTGGGAGGCGTGCGAGACGGTGGCCAGGTGGTCGCGCCCGTTCTCCATGCCCAGGTGCTTGACGGGGGCGAGGATGTTGGTCTGGAGCGGGGTGCGCACGCCGAGGACGGAGAAGTCGTAGGCGACCAGGGGCGGTTTGGGGTCGGGGAAGGTCTCGTGCACCCGCTTCTTGAAGTCGTCGAGGTACTCGGCCGGGCTGTCGTTGACGCAGAACCGCACCATCCGAACGATATCGCAGCCGAGCGCCCGGGCGCGCCGGTAGTTCTCGATCTGTCGGTCGTCCTGCCAAGGGAGAGCGCCTAACCCCATGTGCCAGAAGTTGCCGATAACCTTCGACCTGCCGCGGCGCTGCAGAACCCGGTGTACGAGGGCCTCGTCGCGCTGGAGGTCGACGCTGATGTAGTCCACTCCTAGCCGGAGGCCCAGCTCGAGCAGCTCGGCGTCCATGGGGTTCTTCTCCTCGGGCGGCCTCCGCCGCTCGCCGCGGGGGTTCTCCTCGACGTGGTAGATGATGGGGACGCCCATGTACCTTCTGATCAGGGCGACCTGCCGTGCGATGACGTTCATGAGGTCGTCTGGCCAGTGGTCGATGATCAGCTCGACGCAGTCCGCACTTGCCTCGAAATCATCCCAGTCGAGATCCACGCCGACGAGGGACGATAGCCGCAGCCGCAGGGCGTATGAGTAGGCGCGGAACTCGACGGGGATGGCGGCGACGGAAAAGGGGCTCTCCAGCCACGCCTTGGCTGCGCCGCGGCCCGTGATGATGTCGAGGAAGCGGGCAAAGTCCTCCTGGACGCACAGGAGCTTGGACGGCCCGGACTGCTGCCGGCCGTTGGTGGGCGTGCTGGTACCGGAGACGGAAGCCGAGGCGGCGATGGGGGTGGCCGAGTCGTGGAGGTTGTAGTATTCAAAGTTGGAGCAGCTCCTGTGGGTTCCGTCGGCCTCGAGCAGCTGCTGGGCATCCGCGGCGTCCATCAGGCTGGCGATCTGCTCCTTTTCGCGATGGATGTAGACGACGGGGTGCGTCTTGGAGTACTCGCGCAGGACGTCCTGGGCCTCCTGGTTGAAGCTGCTCATGCCGCATTCGATGATGCACCCGGTCCGGTTGGCGTCCAGCATGCGCCTGAACACGTCGATGGTCTGGCGGGCGAAGCGGTCCCTGCCGTGCCTGGCGAGGTACTGGCCCCTCGAGAGCCCCGTCACCTTCTCGAAGTAGTGGTCCTCGGTAACGAGGCGCCGCCGGAGATGGAGGGCGCCCAGGAAGCCCAGGGTGCGCTTGCCCGCGCCCCGGCAGCCGACGAGCACGATGGATGCATTTGGCTCGAAGAGGCGCTCGTTCCTGGGCGGGGCCATGGCCATGGTCGGGTACCCTAGCCGCGGCTGGCCGTCTCTCAGACGCTCGGCGCCCTGCCGCAGATCAATGCCGTCGTTGCGTCTGTCGATGTGTGGCGATATGCTGTCGCGCTCGTGCTTCTCTGTATTTCTCTATTTCATGAGGTGTGTTGTTCTTCGTTTCGCGTCATGTTACGTGAGAGGGAATCACCACTGCATCGCCGGCAATTAAGTAGGACGACATGGGTTCGCTGATGAGAACCAAAGACCCCAAGCCAGCTGTCCGCCTCGACGTCGAGGCGTCGGCAGATTTAGTCGGGATCGCAGTATCGGGGAAAAAGTAGACCCTGTTGTCGATCCCCGCTGCCGTTCCGTTCTAGCGTGCGGATTAGTGTACTGTACACTAGTGTACTGACCCACCACTGGAACGGGCCCGGCGGGCCTGGACAATGTTCGCTTCCCAGACCTCGGGGGTGTGGAGCCGCCCCCGCCTCGGCGAGGTGTACAGTGGTAGGCAGCTCTTTCTGCAATGCCTGGGGGGGCAGATGTGCCTGCCTCTGTGACTACCCACCCAGGCATGCCTGCCTGGCACAGGCCAAAATAAAGAAGAAAAAAAAAAAAAAAAACAGGAATTTTTTTGCCGCGCGTTAGAAACGCTTGAGTGAAGAACCATCTCGACACCCATCTATATTCGCGAATCCCTCTCCATGGCCCGGTCGAGCAACAGCGCGGGCCCACTCATTCCAAGCGAAATCCGTCCGGCCCTGTAGTGTATTCCGTGTTCCGTAATTTTCATCTCATGACGGCTCGGTGATCCCACCGGCCCCATTGTTTTCCCCCGACTCGACCGAGCCGCACTCGTGAAACAATCCACGACCCTCGACTTCACGTTGCATCACCCGATCATTTTTCCAGAGCCGCATCGACGTACGTATTAATTTGTGGAACCATTGCCGGCCGCATGGAATTGGCTGGTCGCATCATGAGATGGAGCTAGCCGCCGGCGAGCCCGCACTTGGCGGTCAATCTTCACAACCACAAGACTCACAGCCCGCTCCTCCATCACTGGGAGGCACCGCTCCGGGTCCGCGACCGGCCAGTGACGCCGGGTCCGGCAGCGAACCGCCCGTCAACCCACGCAAGAGGAAGAAGGCATCTAGAGCGTATGCACCCTTTCCCCCGACCACGCCTGCTTCATATGCTTTGCTATGGAACCTGCTCACTCACATACGCGGCTCACTCGCCCCGCTCCCCCTTCCCCCGTTGCAGTTGCGACTTTTGCCACGTCAACCACCAGCCCTGCGACAACGGCAAGCCCAAGTGCAGCGTGTGCACCAAACACAACAAGCCGTGCCTGTACCTACGGCCGGCCAAGCGGCGCGGGCCGCAAAAGGGCTACCGCACCGCCCTCAACACCTACAAGGAGAGCGCCGCCGCCTGGGGCGCCGTGCTCGGCGCCATCCCGGGCCTGGACGCCCTCGTCGAGGGCCACCTGCGCGGCGCCGCCGGCCGGGCCGTCGTGGCCTCCATCAAGGACTCTAACCAGCAGGACGCGCTCATCGCAAAGTGGCAGCAGAGCTCCGTGTTCCGGGCCTTCTTCGGCCACAACGGCCCGCTGCCGGGACTGCAGGAGGCCGGGGCGGCGGATGGAACCGCCGGGGTTGCCGCCGTCGCGTCGCAGGAGGCCGACGAGGAAGAGGCGGACGCCGGTGACGAGACGCCGCCGACGACCAGGAGGGCGTCGCAGCAGCCGCCCGCAAGCCAGAGGAGCCAGTCCGTGTCGAGCTTTGCCGTCGCTCCGGAGCCCAAGTCGCATTCGGACTTTGCCCGGGCCCCCCTCCAGCCCAACGACTCGCTGTCGGATATTGTGGCCAAGGATGCCGCTCAATCGTATGGCGTTTCTCCATTTCTTTTTCTTTCTTTCTTTCTTTCTTTCTCTCTCTCTCTCCCATCCTCTCCCCTCTTTCTTCTTATTTTTGGGTTTATTTATCTCTGTGCAACCTTCCTATCAATCGAGACATACTCTAATGTTGAGGGTTCAGTGCTACACGGGCCTCGCAGACACTGGCCTCGCTGGGCTTCGCGCCAGACGAGACCATCGCCGACTTTTACAGCATGGGCTCCAACCCGGAGCCGATTCCGGAATCCCACGACCCGGATTTCGACCCTTCGCTGGGGACGGAGGCAGAGCAGAAGGCCTACTACGAGCTGCTCATGGGCCGGTCATTTCCGGGATGAGCGAGGTAGCCGTCTAACGAAACCGGCAACCGCTTTACTAGACCTCCCGCCCTGTGGCCTAGCTGAGTGGTGGTGCGAAGCGGTCCCATATAGGGTGCATCCCCGAGTCACCGGATCTCGGCAGCACTCTTCGCTGAATCCAATATCCATATGATGTGTGCTGTCATGGTAAGAAGCACCGTATCAACGCGTCTGATTGCGAGCTTCTAACCGTGGGTAAGGTAGATGACGTGTACGAATTGATACCCGCCGTTACGGCAACTGTGGATGAGAAAACACTCATGACGGTTGGCATTCGGTGCTTGTGTGTGTTGGAATGAAGTCATTGGAACAAGAATGAAAGCGCAGGGCAAAGGGAAAAGCGTCATGTGCAAAGTGAGTGCCGAGCAGAATCCGATCCTCTGCGCACATCATCTGCCAGTAGGGAAGATGTAAGCAACTGACAAGGGAAAGATCATCCAGGACTTGGGAAAGGCGCCACGTTAATCCAGGTTGTTTCTGACCTCAGAAACTGAAATAGTCCAACGCACCAAGCAGGACTGTTCTGAATAGCCAAGTTGATAATGTGATTCATTATTGACGTCTGCGGGTACTCTGCGGCTGTTCCGCAGGGTAACCTGCACCGGGTACTTGCATGATGTCCAAGGCAACCGACTGCCTGCCACTGCCTTCCCAATGCAGAGATGCTCTTGAAAGAACACCCCACCCAGGTACTGTGTGTCCCTCTGTGCCGTGAGGCAGTCCCATCCTAAAACCGTCCGAGCCAAACCCATGGTGAGCCCCAGATATGAATACACGCCCGCTAACATGCTCCGAATGAGATTGATAGATAATGCCAGCCCAAAGAGTCGGTTAACAGCGAAGGGAAAGAAAGGAGGAAAGAAAGAAAGAAAGAAAGGGTGACGGTTGTCTCCAGGGAGACACAAGGAAAACGGACGAGAAGAAGCTTAGATGAGCTCGAATCCGTCTTCGACCTCCACCCCTTCTTGCTCCCCGTCTTTCCTTCCCTCACCGGCCCCAGCGGCCGTCCCGCTACTCCGGCTCTTCCTCAGGACTGCCCTTGCCTTGCGGCCCTTGACGGCCTCGCCATTTCCGTCGAGGACCTCGTACTCCCTCTCGACCAGCTTCTCCGTCTCCTTGCCGCCCGTGTTCTTGACGAACACGTCGAGCGTGAGTGGCCGCCCGGGGGTGTCGGCGCGGTCGAAGCTGTAGAGCACGCCCGCGTCCGGGGGCGGGACTCCCGGGGACAGGAGGTCGGGGGAGGAGTCAACTACGGCGTCCTGTATGTCGGATCGTTCGTACATCGGGACGCGGCGATTCCGCGAGTACAGACCCATGGCGAGTTTCATCTCTTTGGTGCTGTTGTTATTTCCATTCGTTCAGCAGGGGGTCGATTTGGCATTCGGTGGGGAAGAGGCGGATAGGAAGAGAAAAGCGGGTGCAGGCGGTGGGTGGGAAGGCTTACGGTGTGACCATCTTCTCTGGCCTGCGCTTGGCATACATGTGCTCCGGTGCCATCCTAGCGTCCTCCGGTTCCCCCCGCCTAACGCCGGCGAGGGGGCGGCTGCCCTGGGACCACTTGACAGACGACTCTTTGGTGCGGCGCCACTCCTTGCTGGCGGAGCGGAGATCACGCTCGTACTGGATGGACTCGGTCATGTTGACGGAAACGTCGGTAGCTGAGAGACTCAAGGCGGTGGTGGTCCGGTCCGGCGGCGTTGGCTATCCTCGGATAGCAAGGGCGTGCGATGGAAGAACTACCGGAAAGATGGAAGCTGCCTGGAGGCCAGATGCCGGGCAGCTGAAAGGTTGATTGATGGTGGGAGAGGATTGTCTTCTCTCTTTAGGTGTCTGGTGAGAGAGGAGGCTTTTGTCTCTCGATCGAGGGTGTGGAGGTCGCGCGGTCTTTGGCTGACCGTGAAAGGGTTGCTGTCTGGGAGCCGGTTTCGGGTTCGGTTTGATGCAGAGTCAAAGAGCCTTTGTAGCACAGTGACGGCTCTGAGAGGTTATAAGTCAAGGTGGCTGACCTCTTTCGGATGCCGGCCGGTGACTCAGATGACAAGATCCCCCGTCTACGGGCTAGGGGGGGCGGGGGGTGAATGACAGTCACGTCCTCCAATGATGATAACGATAATAAGGGATGCCGAGATGACGGAATCCCAAGTCTGCAGAAGTTGCCTTCCAATGGAACAGTGCGACGAGAGAAAAAGAACAGGAAAATTGACAATGCTTTGTCGGTGGCAAGCTTCTCAGCAAATTGATAAATGTCGGTAGTTTACTAATTAGAAACGTGGCTGTTCTGGGATAAGAAGAGTACGGCGCAGAGGCGTTACTTGTATGTATATCGGCTTCAGGGGAGCTTATCGGGTCACTGGGTAACCGCTATCTGGGCGAGGCAGCTGATAGCCAGGCGCCGCCAGGGGTGGCGCAATTTCCAGACGGCGGTGGGTCTGTTCGGCAAGTGACAAGTTGACGGCAACCGGCGTATGACCAACAACAAGGAGGCAGCTGGCGGCAACACGGGCCAAAAAAGGGGGAGTGGAATGCAGCGGAGCCCTGAGGCGGGTGACCATTGATGGCGTGCATGGGCTATTCTTGGGTCCGGACCAACCGAAGGCGTTGGTCGGATCCTGGCTTGTGGCCCGGCCTCTTCCCTTGTTCTCGCTCTGACAATGACGAAGGGGAGGCAGACGGGGCCAAGAAGGTTCTCGAGCAAGGCAGAAGCCGGCTCGTTGCTGGGAAGTATGTATGTACATACGTACGTGCAACTGTTGCTGGTACGTACCTAAGAGCACATTCACATGCACCTGACCATTACGAGTGCGCAGCCTGTACACTACGGATTATACAACTTGCGACTGCCTTCTCTGAAGCCAATGGTTGCTTCAAGCCATGTACAGGAAGGCATCGTCGGGTTGCCTATGTCGATCAAAACGGGGTTCCGCGAGCATGGTATGCCGTCATCCCGTTTCGATCATGTTGCTTGCCCGTAAACTGCGCAGAGATGACGGCGCACGAAAGTGTAGTGACGCGCGGCACGTAGAGTTAGCGAGTCCCCCCCCTTCTCGGGAGATACTTGAGGTCTCCCCAAACCCGAGATTCATACTCGTCTGTACTTCGTACCGTTCATGCAAACTGAGACACCCCAAACACTATCCGCCGCTGCATAACCATGGGACCTTGCGCGCGCAACTACTGTACATACATGGAAGTGCAAGCCGGCCATTCCATGGCCGCAGAAACCCCCACTCTCCTCTCAAGTGACCGCCGCACTGAAACTCGTGTAACAGGGCGAAGGGAAAGGAGCGAGAAAGTGAAGGATAATACATAATTAGTTGGTTGCCTTACAGCGAGCAGCTCATATCATGGCCAATTCCATTGACACCCACCTATCTATGTTTTGGCCGCCCGACCCAAGTTGACGATGGCTGATCGGAATGACGGCGCAGAAGAAAGTGCGTGCAGCGCGCCCGAAGAGGACAAAGATGGACAAAGATAGCAGCATCTGGGCAAGCAAGCAGCCTAGAGATTCGTACTGCGTAGATTCCCAAGAGTCGTCTGTATTAGCATTGAGGATACATATCTCGGCTGCTTCAGGATCCTCTTCATCGAGAAGACGAACGATTCATTGAGAAGATGAACGATAAGATTGGCTGCCTTTTCACTGTGTCTAATAGTTATCTTGTCCTCTTCTGCTCCCCGAAGGGCCGCCCATTCGAGTCTTTAAACCGCCAGCTAGTTGTCGCAGCACGTGGAGGTGGAGCAAATCCAACCATGGCAAGTTGAATGACTTGGGTCAAGAATCTGTCCGAATAGCAGTAATGAAGCCGTCACACGAAGCACTCCGCGGTCGGTTTCCTCGTAGAATGAAACACTCCCCCGCGGGCGGCACGCCTCAGGCATTCAACAGCCCTTCCTTCCCAGTCGAGCCTGGCTGGCTGCTTCTGCCCTTCTCTGTGTCAAGGTCTTTAGAGCTCTGCACCATTTCCACAGATGAACTCTTCTTCTACCACTCCCAATGAAGTTATTGTCGCTGGATACTGCCCCAAGACAGGGGAGCGTGTGTTCGAAGCTCTAATCAACGAGGCGCCAATGGGAGGCCCGCAGTCAGCCACGCCCTGCCAACACCATTACTCCGTATACCCGGATTAGACACACAGAACCAGTTCCGCCAGACCGCATCGGTAGTTTACTGAACTGAGAATCGCCATAGGGAGTGGAGTTCAAGCCTCAGGCATGTGGTAGTGTAGAGTTTAACATTTCGACCCCCGGGGACTCGGACGCCAAGAGATCTGTTTCGAGAACATCGACAGTGGCCTTCCGGTGAGCAGAGTGATGTCATCTTTGCCTTTCCCAGCAATTCAAGGTGACAGTGGCCTGGTGGGTCTCAGAAACAGCCCGAAAAATTGACTAATTAACTACTGCGTACGGAGGAGAGCCCGCTCAGACCAACCAACGATAGCGGCTAAGTTACCTTTCGTTTCGAGGTGCATGCACCTTGATGGCAGCAACGAGGACCCCGCAGGCTTCAGTTCGTTCTGCCGACCGCCACCCTGCCCTGATGCCAATTGGACCCAACCACAGCTACTCCGTACCCGCCATCATTCTTTTTCGCGCACACCTAATTCTCCATCCACCATGCCATCCGACAAAGCAGCCTACCTAGCAGCGCACTACCTCACTGTCGAGAGCAAATCCTCCTCGTCCTCCACCAAGAAACGAAAGCGCAAGCAACCCGCCGCCTCTGGCCTTCTCATCACTGATGACGACGAGACTGGCTGGGACGCCTCCACCCACAAGAAAGACGACGCCGAAGAAGATGACACGCCCATCACGATAGCCGGAACCATGGCCGAGTTCCGGCGCGCAAAAAAGTCCGGCTGGAAGACCGTCGGCGACGCGCCCGCCCTTTCATCATCGAAAAATGGCACCACAACCTCCTCCTCCTCCTCCTCCACCGCCGCCGCAGCAAAGCCAACAGATGCAGCAGATGCAGCAGCAGAAGCCGACGCCATAATCGCCTCCGCCGCCGCCGAAAAAGCCGCCGCGGCCGCCGCCGAAGAGGCCGAGGACCTGCAGGTCCCCGTGATGTCCAACGGCACGCTTGCCGGCCTGCAGTCGGCGTCGGCGCTGACGGCGCAGCTGCGCAAGCGCCAGGAGCTCGAGGCCGCCGAGCTGGCCGAACTCAGGGCCGCCGCCGAGAGCCAGAAGAAGAACAATAACAACAAGAACAAGGACGACGCCGAGCCCGAGGTCATACTCCGCGACGCGACCGGCCGCCGCGTCGATGCCTCCCTCCGCCGCGCCGAGGCCCGGCGCCAGGCCGCCGAGGCCGAGCGCGCCGCCAAGGCCAAGCAGGACCTGCTGCGCGGCGAGGTGCAGGCGGCCGAGGCCCGCGCCCGCCGCGAACGCCTCGAGGACGCCGCCCTGCTCCCCCTCGCCCGCGGCCGCGACGATGCCGAGCTCAACGAGGAGCTCAAGCGTGCCGAGCGCTGGAACGACCCCATGGCCGAGTTCATGGCCTCCTCCGCCGCCGGCGGCGGCGGCGGCGAGTCCGGGGGCGCAAGGACCGGGGGGACGAAAAGGGGGAGGCCCGTGTACAAGGGCCCCGCCCCCCCGAACCGCTACGGCATCCGGCCCGGGTACCGCTGGGACGGGGTCGACCGGAGCAACGGGTTCGAGGCCGAGCGGTTCAAGGCGCTGAATCGCAGGGAGATGCAAAAAGGACTGGAGTATACTTGGCAGATGGACGAGTGAATTTAAACAATGGGGTTGTGGGAACTCCTCGGGTCTTGTTTTCCCCCTTTCCTTTTTTATCCCCGGGGGGGGGGGGGGGTTTGGGTTTGGGTTTGGAGCAAACAAAACAAAAAAGGACTGGGCTATTTGCTACCACGCAGGGGTAATGGCAGGACTGTATCCCTTGCATTTTATGTATACGGTCGTTGTATCACACGAGGTGATGCCCTCATATGCTCATCATGAAGCGAGTCTTCAAGACATTCCGATGGAAAGCTAGGTATGTATGTATTCTTATCAGCTTTCCCCCCCAACGCCCGGAATTGCAAGATGACGTCCCAGACGATATATATTCGCGACTTGGTCCACATCTCAATCTCCGCTACCTCGCGCAACTGAATGCGAAAATCCCCATCCTCCTCTAAGAAGACCACCCAAAGGGAAGTAGGGGATGTAACAGAGAACCACTCTGCCTTGCGCCCGCCTCCACCGGCGACCAGGATGCAGGAGCGCCGATAACGAGTAACACCCGGGGCTAACCAGACACCTCAACGTCCCGCAGCACTCCCCGACTGTGGCTTGTCCGACGAGCTCTGCGCAGTGTTACCACTCAGCGCGGCTTTGGGCCGCAGAAGCTTGTCCGGCCCATACACGCCGTGAGCCTTGACCATCTGGACCCACTGAGACGTGTTGATGTTGCCAGGCTTGTTGACCCGGCCCTGGAACTTCTTCATAAGATTAGACAGGCTGATGCCCTCCTTGGCATAGGGCGCCAGGGCGTCGGCGATCTCCTTGGCCGTGATGATGTCCGGGGCCTGGCCGCCAGGAGGGGGGGATCCGCTGGGTGTGGCACCGCCGGGCTTGGGAGCTCGGTTTGCTGAAGCCCGATGTTAGTACGCATATCCAAAAAAAAAAAAAAAAAAAAATTTAAAAAAAAGGAGGAGAGGTGAGAATCCGGACGTACCGGCTGGAGCAGGACTGCCGGCCCTCGAGCCCGAAGGCGTGGCGCCCGGCCGCATTCCCGGCTTCACCTTGAGCTTCTTCTTGAGCTTCGCGCCGGCATCCGATCCTTCGCCGGCGGTAGCCTCGCCATCACTCATGGCACCGCTCGGCGGCTTCGGCCGCCCGGGAAGTGGAGTACCCCCGCGGCTCGGGGCGACTGATCCCTGCGTCGTCTTGATCTTCTTGCGCATAGCTTCGTTGTCGCTCGACTCGGACATGTTGGGCGAGCCGGGCCGCTTCAACTTGCCTTTCTTGAGCGCATCGACCGTCCTCTGCTTCCCGGACGGCGTCGTACTGCCTCTCGTATTAGCTCCGGAGGCGCTTTGGTCCTTGGCACCGGCCTTCTTGCTCTCCTCGTCTTCCCTGTCCGACTCCCTTTCTGACTCCTCCTCATCCGAGGCCTGGTCCGTGTTAGCCCTGGACGCGGACGCACTCGCACTAGATGCGAACGTACCGATTCTTCAGTAAAGGGGTTGTTCTCGTCAGACCCCGACTCCAAGTCGTCGTAGTCCTGCCCATGTTCGAGCTTCCTCAGCGTCTTGACCGTCCGCTTCCCTATCATCTTTGCCCTGAGCTTCTCCAGCTGCCTTTCCCGCTCCTCCCGCTCGACCTTCTCCTCCTCGCCTTCTCCGAACGTGTTAGCCGACACCTGCTCGCGGCGGATGCGCTCCTTGGCCTCCTTTGCGTCTTCGTCCTCGTCGCGCTCGAATCCTGGCGCCTCGTCATCGTCCTGGAACTCGTCGCCGGACATGTCGAGCTCAAAGTCGTCCTGCCGCTCGGTCCGTCGGGCCAAGCGCGATGTCTCGCTCTCCGTCTTGACGCGCGTGGGCCCGCGCAAGAACTGTCGTGTCTCGTTCTTCTCCCTCTCCAGCTGCTCCTGATCTTTCTGCTTCATGACCCACCGCTTGATCTCCTTGACCTCGTACATCATCTTCTCGGCATCGTCCAGCGAGAGGGTGTCGAACTTGGGCTTCTCGTCAAACTTGTAGTACCTCTCGAGCGGGATCATGCGGAACCGGGCGCCGTCTATCACGAGGGCAACGTTGAGATCCGATAGGCTGGCGACATACGACCCAACCCACACGCCCGCCTTGCCCTCGGCGTCTTCCAGGTGCCACGGCCACGTCTCCTCGTAATGGATCTTGGACTCCTTCTTCTGCGCGTCCGAGTTCCTGCCGTAGAAGGCCGTCGGCTTCTCCTTCTTGTTCGACTTGGGTTTGGGCTCGTTTGTTTTGAGCACTGGAGCAATCTGCGCCTGGTCTAGGGCTCGCTGGGCCTCTTTCTCGGCCTTGAGCTGGCGGGCGCGCTCATACTCTGCGGCTTCGGCGGGGTCCGTAGGAGCAGACTCCTCCTTCACTACCATACGATGGGCGGGCGGGAGCCTCGGGTCACGGCGGAGCAGGGTGACGGGGCGCGGGAACTGATCCTGGTTTGTAATGTCCACGATGGCATCTGATTTCCCCCTGCTCGAGTCCCCCTTGTTCTTGCTTAGCCGCATAATGTGGTGCCGCAGGCCCTCTAGCATGGAACGTTTGGTCATCACAAGTGGAAAGTCTTTGTAGTTGGGCGGGGCTTTCTCAGTCCAGCCTCCGTTCTGCGCCCGAATCTGCGCCAGCTGCCGCATGGCGGGATCGCTCATGTCATTGAGCACGGGTTTTGGCTTTTCTTCCAGGCCTTTGCCCGGAACCTTGGATGGTGGTCGGGAGAACTGGGGTTTCGGCCGCGGTTTCTTCCTCGCCACCAGGGGATTCGCAGTGGTGGGCTTGTGCGGACGGACGGGCGGGCGCGCTGGGCCATTGCCCGGCGGAGGAGGAGGAGGAGCGCTCATCGTGGCTAACTGCAGCGACAAAGCTAGCGGCGTGCGAGAACGCTAAGGAAAGGGTCTGCGGCCCGGCGGTGGCCTCGTGGAAGGAGTTGGTTCCGTCGCTCAAACAAGGCGCGTCATCGAGTCGCGCGGCGAAGTCGATTTTGCTGCTACCTACTTTGCAGAAATCAAACAAAAAGTTCTAAGGCATCGAGCGCGCCGTAAAGAAATACTGATCGATGATCAAGGGTGCAATTGTTGGCATGCGTTGCCACCCCTCGGGATGCAAAAGGCGGCAGGAGATGATCGGAATTCAAGGGAACAGAGGAGTTGCTGAGGCTGCTTTCAGTGACGCCTAGGTAGGTCGCCAAGACGCAGACCTGGGGCCACTCAGAGGCAGCCGGCGCTGCAGGGTGCGCACGGCTTCCGGGGCCGTGCGCGGGAAACCCGATAACAGCATAACTAGTTTCACTAGCAGTGAAATTTGCTGCCAACAAGCTTGCTGAACCAGCACTTTGCTCAATACAAGCCTGCCTGGACGTCTGCGACCTGCATAAGCTGAGGTGGCGAGCAATTCTAGTGGTTTATTAATACCTAACGGAGTCCTCCATTTCACCACCTCGATGTAATCTGTGCCTTTATTGCGTACAGTATCCTATGTAGAGTCAAATACGTGCATTTATCCAATACAACGTATTGAGGAAGCTCCATTGACCCACTCCACATTCATCCAAGCACTAACTGTATTATTGAAGTTGCTCAACAGCTTGAAGCTCAGCAAGGTTCCGTTGCCATTGTGCCACAGCCTCGGAGCAGAACCAGCTTTTGACTCTTGGATTCCTTGAAGCTGAGGCGCGCGGCTGCAACCTGGAACCCTGGGGTTTTCGACTGCACGTGTACCCAACGGCTGCAGTGATCTCGTTGCAAGAAATAAGTGCCTGAATTGTTATGGTGGGGTCCAGTTCAGTTGAACTCCACAAGAAACAGCTTGAAGCAAACAGATCATCACCGTTTGTCCGCATTCACAGTTGAAACGGCCGCTGCGTCCACTGAGCTGTGTGGACAGTTTGCAGCAACTACCTGAGACATTCTAGCATTGGTTAATACCGTCGCCGTCCACACCTACGGTGCGTTGTCTGTACTGGGACTTCTTTAATGGCTCCAGGCAGATCAACAGGCAGATCAACGAGCAGATCAATCCATGTTCGCTCCCTCTTTCGGTTCGCCCTCGCACACATTCAGTCGACGTTATATGTCTTGAGCCCAGCAGCTGTCGGCGGACTTGATTCGGCCTATCCATTGCGGCAGCGGAGGACGAGCGGGTGAAAGGTCAGTTCACAGCTACAGCAGAGTTCCGTGCACCTGGTCTCGAGGCTCGCTGCAGATTGTAAATTTGGCGCCGCCCATCGGCTGCTCAGCCGACCTGGTAGCACGGCGACGCTCCAGCACTCGACAACCCAGCAAAACCGTCTCGGAACTAGCGTTCCTGGGCTGTTCAATTCAAAGGAGCGACAAACCGACCTCCTTGTCCCAAAGAGCCAGAAAACTCGACCCGAGATGGCGACTCATGATAGCTCCGGCGGCGAAGGTCCTCTCGAGGACCGACTGCGCAACTTGATCCTGAACCATGCCATGGAGTTATCGGCACACCAGGCGCGGGATGCGGCATCTCATTTGCAGTTCCAGCAGCCTATCGCCCAGCCTATCGCCCAGCCTATCGCCCAGCCGATCTCTCAGTCGGGCCAGAATGGAGTTCCGGGTCCGGCCTCGCCAGGTAATCCGGGCGGTTCCTCCTCATCGAAACCTGCCCGGAAGCGACCAAACCAAGCACAGCGTCGCCAAATGTCTGCCCAGCTCTCCATCCCGATCGACACGCGGCCCCAGTTCCCATCGCCGCAGAGGTCATATGCGAGCCCTCCAGGTTACCAGGATCAGCATCAACACCACGGCAAGGGGGGCTCCCGCAGGAATCAACCACCACACCCGGCTGCTTTCCGCCCACCCAGCCGCGACGATGGGGTACCGAGCGCGCCTTTGACCGGCCCGCCGTTTCCTCCCCGGTCGCGGCACCAGCCTTCGCTGTCGTACCATGGGCCCATGCCGACCCCGAACCAGTACGGCTGGCCGCCGCCTCCCCCGCTTCCCCGGGACCCAAGGATGCCGTTCTATCATCAGATGCCAGGCATGCCGCCCATGCCGCCCATGCCGCCCATGCCGCCCGTGCCCTTCGATGCCCCGGCACCGACCCATCGACCGCAGCACAGTTCCGACCTCAACGGCTCTGAAGGGCCGTTGCTCCCTAGCCCGGAGGAACTGATGGCTCAGTCGGAAATGCTTCAGCGCCTCTGCGACACAATAGTTGCAGATGCCGAGATTGAGACTGCCGAGATCATAGAGAAGGAAAACTTTCGCCAGAAAATTGAGAAAGTCGCGCGATCTGTCATTGCCGAACACGAGAGGAAACAGAACGGTTTCGAGAACTTCCCGGAAGAGAGTGTCCAGCTCAAGTGCTTCGGCAGCCTTGCGTCCGGCTTTGCTACCAAGGCTTCTGATATGGACCTTGGTCTTTTGTCTCCATTGTCACGCGTTCAGCCCGACGAGCCCGGTTCCCTGATTCCCAGGCTCGTCGAAAAAGCATTCCTTGACATGGGCCTCGGCGCCAGGCTGCTCGCACAGGCACGCGTCCCCATCATCAAGGTCTGCGAAAAGCCCTCCGAGGAGCTTCGCCAGGCCCTCCTGGCTGAGCGGGCGAAGTGGGAACAGGGTGGTGGTGGGAACGACCAGGATGACGAAGCTCATGACGGCGCAGACTTGGATGCGACCGAGGACCGAATCCACGAAACGGAGGCTCAGCTACGGGAAGAGGTACCCGGGTTGGACAGTGCTGAGCGAGATGCTGCCGACGCTCGGACCGTCTCCGACGACCGCCCCAACGAACCCGACGCGCAGCCCCAAGAAAAGACCATGGATCCCGAGGAGAGGCTGCGCCAGCTGAAACAGGGCGCGACTTCCGGCTTATCTTCCTACTATGCCTCTGCAAAACGCTTGCTTCGAAAGCTCGGCGGCCGCGATATCACCCGATCCAACAGAAATGAGTTTGGGGAAGAAGATGTCAAGCTCCTCAACCGAGTTTGCCTCGCGTTCGTTGACGGCTTGGCGGACAAGACTCTGCGCAACCGGTTACTCAGATACCGTTCCCTAAATCGTTATGATCTCTCTCAGGGCAGTCATCCTCGCACCCTGCTGAGCGTCCTTAACCAGATCGAGGGCGAGATGATCGCGTCGCTATGGGACTCCCGCCCTTTCCAGGAGAAGGACGAGCACCGCGAAGCCGCTGCGGAGAACATCATCAAGGCTTGGGAGGCACTCCAGGACAGGCCCGACTTTGGTCGAGATCCTCTCGCTTATCAGAAGGAGCTGCACCTGGCGGTGGAACAGCTGAAGAAAATCGCCACGATCCAGGTCTTGCTTCTCTCTCAGGGCCCGAACGAGTCTCCAGGCAGCTACTGCAGCAGGGCAATGAGGTTGCTCCATGAGCTTGGCGGAAACGACTCGCGCGACCGGGCCGAGACGGTCCTGCCAACCCTGATCGAGCATTACGTCGGAGGCATCTCGGATCAAGCCATCCGGGAGCAAGTCCGGGACTTCCAACAGTCCCACCGCATCAGCCGCCTGCAGACCATCGGCCGTAGACACAAGAGTCTACAGCTGGCCCACGATTACGAAGTTTGTCTCGCGAAGGGCGTGTATGAGAACGAGGCCGCAGCCACGGTTCGGCAGTATGTTGACCTCCTGCGGGCTCCGCTACCCAAGTCAGGTGCAGGTCATTCCCACGGCATGATCCCGCTCCCTCCACACTCGCCGCTTCTCTCGCGCATCCGCCAGCTCGGCGATCCGTCCAAGGCAGCACCGAACCGACCGCGGGACCGCTACAGCAGCGCCCTCGAGTTTCCCAAGACCGGCGTCGGCGTGCAATGCGACATCAACTTTTCCGCCCATCTCGCGGTCCAAAACACTCTCCTTCTGCGATGCTACTCCCACTGTGACCCCCGCGTACGGCCGCTCATCCTCTTCGTCAAGCATTGGGCCAAAGTCCGCCGCATCAACTCGTCCTACCGTGGCACGCTCAGCAGCTACGGCTACACGCTCATGATGCTGCACTACCTCGTCAACATCGCCCAGCCGTTTGTCTGTCCGAACCTACAGCAGCTCGCCCGGCCGCCGGATCCGAACCTCAGCCCCCAGCAGATTGAGGAGACGGTCTGCTGCAAGGGGCGAAACATACAGTTTTGGCGCGACGAGGCAGAGATCATCCGCCTCGCCCGCAGCAACGCGCTGACGCAGAACCGCGAGTCTGTCGGCGAGCTCCTGCGCGGCTTCTTCGAGTATTACGCCAAAGGTGGCTCGGCCATGACCCTGTTGCCCTGCCGGAGCTTCGACTGGGGCCGCGACGTGATCAGTCTTCGAACGCACGGCGGCCTGCTGACGAAGCAGGCCAAGGGGTGGACAGGTGCCAAGACAGTGCTCGAGGGCCAGCCGGCGGCGGGTCCCGGGAACGCCGTTCCTACTGCACCCGGCGAAGCGAGCCCTCACAGTCCATCTCCTCAACCGGGCCGCCACCAGCCGCCGCACCCGGCGGAGCAATCGCCGCAGGGCGGGGCCGGGGGCGGGGGCGGAGGCGGGAGCGGGAGCGCGCAGTCGAGCAAACAAGCGGGCGCGCAGCTCAAGGAGGTCCGTCACCGCTACCTCTTCGCCATCGAGGACCCCTTCGAGCTGGACCACAACGTCGCGCGCACCGTCACGCACGACGGCATCGTCAACATCCGCGACGAGTTCCGGCGCGCCTGGCGCATCATCCGCAACGCCGGGCGCAGTGCCCAGGGCCAGGGCAGGCACCAGGGCGGCTGGAAGCAGGAGAGCCTGCTGGAGGACGTGGCCGACGCCGAGACGGAAAGGGAGAGGGAGGCGTTCAGCAAACTGCTCGAGGAGCTGCACGGGGTTCCTGGCGGCGCGCCAGATGGAGGCGAGCGGGGAGCGACGGTGGGCGAGGAGTAGTTCTTCCAGGGGAGAGAGTAATTAGCAGAGGATGAGCAGAGCAATATCGAATGGGAAGGCCGGCCTGGGGCTGGGAGGACGATGATGGCCGATGTAAAGGCGTCCGTCGGATGTTGGATTCGGGAGTCGACTGTTCTTGAAACTACCTATACAAGCGAAGGCTAAGGTATTATTAATTTTTGTATGGCTAGGAATCTTGTAGCTGTTCCATGGTATCAGCGTTATTTGCGTTGGCAGTAGTCGCTGAAGACGATGAGAGTATTGGGTTCAACTCTTCGCATGGCATCGCCGCACTGACGAACAAGACAAGCCTGTGGCCTAGAACAGCCTTTCTGAGATAACGCCATAGAATTTAGGTTGCGCGTGGACGGTATGATGTCGGACTATAGAAATTCAAATCACAATCTATCTCATCCGCATTCAGGGCAATACAAAGCCAACATCCACGGAAAAAAAAAAGGCAAGGTTTATACGTTCACGTCCTGTAGTGGTGGAGAGCAAAGAGAAGGCAGAGCCAGGTTATAGACCCAAGAAGAAAGAAAGGGAAAAAAAAAAAACATCTCCGCCCAGGAATTGGACCAAAATAAGGATGTGGTCACACAGCAAGGAAGAGAATCTCTCATCAATTCTGTCGTTTCGCTATTTATACCTCCTTACTAGTGTCCTACAGAGCAGTATCAGGGTGGAACGCTGGTTTATTTCTGGTCAGAGGCGGTTGTGCCAGCGCTTAGAAGGCCTCTTGTCTCTTGTTCTTTAAAGGCCCTCTAGCTTTCCCTGTGGGACCGTTTCTCGCTTCCAGCCGTCATGCTAGCACTCTTCTATGCTGTACACACATATATACTTCCCGTCTGACTGGTGGTCTCTGAGCCACGCATCAGCCGCTGGAACATTTTGGTGGGTGTCGACCTGCTCCTCGTGGAGGAAGAGTGAAGAACGAGCGCTTCTCTTCCCTCCTCCTTTTACAAAGTGGGCCACTCCTTCCCAAAGCTTCTTTGCGCACTTGGCCGATGCTTTCCCGGTCGTCAACCTTTCCCGGTCCCACCCGTTTCCCGAGTGCTTTTCCTCTCACAAATTCTCCTCTTCTACCGTGATCAATTCGCCAGAAAGCCGGGAGCAGAGCAACTCTGCTCGGTAACGAACTCGCAAGCTCTGGTAGTCCTGTTGCAAGACACTTACCGGATGGCCAACAATAAACTAAAACTGGAAACCCCTGAGTCGACCCCAGGAAAATGATTCCATCATCTACGATACATCTTTGACTATCTCTTCCCGCTTCATACTGGGTTATCGGACAATAGAACAAAAAAGAAGAGGTATCATTGGCGCCACTTCGTATGCTTACTTTATATGTATATACAACAGACTGCAAACACCCTCCACCCTCTACACACCCCTTCGTCATGAGCTTCAAGGTGTTGTTAACACAGCAATGCCTACGTCGCTTCCACCAAGTTTAGGAATTCCAACACACTAACCACAATCCTGGTTACCAAAGCCTTGTTCCCTCCTCACTAACCCCCCCATCCTCATCGCTCATCCTCATCCCACCTCGTCATCCGCATCAGTATCGGCATCGCCATCGCCATCGCCGCCAGGACTCGTCGGACCTGCTCCGTCGCCGCCGCCGCCGCCGCCGCCGTGCCCGCCCCTCTCAACCTCGGCACGGAGAGCGGCCAGCTGCCGGTCGCGCGCCCAAAGGTCCCGCATCAGCCGGGCGTTGGCCGCCGCCAGGTCGCTGACGACGGCCGTGAGGCGCTCGATGCTGCGGGCCATGGCGGCGATGGTGGCGGAGGAAGAAGAAGACAAGGCAGGGTCTGCTGCCGCCGCCGCCGTTGGACCCGGGAACGTGGATCCTGTTCCTGATACCGGTACCGACATTGGCGTCCCGCCTGTTACTGCTAGTGGTGGTGGTGGTGGTGGTGGTGGTGCTGCTGCTGCTGCTGCTGCTGCTGCTGCTATCGTTGTTGTAGGTGTGATGGTGGAAGCGTGGGTTATGAACGAGGGGTTGCCGTCCGGCGCTGGGGCTTGGACCGGAGCCGGCGGGCTCGCCGCAGGAGGCTGGGCGGTGGCGGGATTGTGATGCTGGGCTGGTGGGAGAGACTGTTGATTGGGAGAGGGGTGCTCATCCGGAGGAAAGTGGGCTACCGGGTGGAGGTGCCCTGGTGCTTGGGGCGTCGGCGGTTGGCACTGGCCGCCCGACGCTTGGAGCTGCCGCAGCTGTTCCTGCGTTTGTTGCTGCAGCTGCTGCTCAAGCCGCCACCTCTCGAAGCGCGCGGCGCGCTCCAGCTCGGCGTGCGCCTCCCTCTGCTCCGCCGCCGCGCGCGAGATGGCGTCCGCCCCCGGAAGGCGGATGGTTTCGGCATATAGATGCCGGATGAGGGCGAGCTTCCCCGAGAACATCTCGTTACTCCTGCAGGGCCTCTGGTAGATGTGCCTGACTAGGTCGTGGCGGGTTGGGAGGTAGGTCCAGCAGAAGGAGCAGATGGCGGGGCTCTCGTGCTCGCGTTGGCCGAGGACGTTGAACAGACCGCCGACATCGCCGCACGACTTGCAGGACGAGCTGTAGTTGTGGGTGAAGGGCCAGTCGGTCGGGCAGAGGGTGAGGTACTTGGGCAACTTCCGCCTGCCGCCTTCGTGCCTGCCCTGGTCGCTGCGGATGAGACCGTGCTTGTCCCGGAAGTGTTTCCTCCACGCCTCGTCAGTCAGTCCTGAACTGTCGGGGCTCGGGCGGGCTGGCGAAACGGCGACCTACAAGAGATCCTGAGTCCCGCCGGCCCTGGTGATGCACGATTCGAAGAAGCAGTCGTTCTCGCCCTTGTCATCCGGGTCAGCGAAGGCGGCCTTGAAGAACGGCACCCTGTCGTCGCCGGATCCCTCTGGCTCCTGCACGGCTTCTTCGCCGGGTACTTGGCCACCGCCATTTCCGTTCACGGCTTGCCGTTGATCTACGCTCTCGTGATCCTGATGCCCGTTATGACTAGGCTCTGCATGCACGGACCGTGAGGCCTCGATCCTCCTCCGTTTGGGAGACGACTGCTCTCGCATGCCATCAGTCTCCATGTCCCCATTCTCCATGAAGTCTTTCCGTGTAGGGGATTGAGACGGCGGTGCTTCTTGGTGGAGATTTGGAGCCTCGACGGTCAGCCAAGACATGGTCTAAGTCGATGGCGATGTCGGGAGGTTGAAACCGTGTTGAAAAGGGTTAGAACAGGCAGAAAGAAACGAAGCACCCCAGCCCCCCCGAGAGAAAATCGGGACGGCTCAGGTTGAACTGCTCAGATGATTGGCAACGCGCGGCATGAGAACAAAGCGGGGCTTGCGCCAAGAGTTGCAACCGCTGCGGTCCTCTTGTTTCTATACGGATCTCTACTGACCTTCAGTGTTGTCAGGTTCTTGTGCCCAGCACATGATCGAAGCATCGAACGAAGTAGGTGAGGTACGTATGGAATATGTCTAAAGTATATAATAGGGACGTACATCCGCCGATACGGGAGAGCAATTGCATACACTAGCACAGCATACAATCAATCCGTAGATGATATTCTACAAGCATTGCAGATGGACTCCGAGCCATGCTCGACTCGTGATTCGTAGCTAGAGCATACCGGGGTATCAATTCAATCTCAATGCTCCCTTGAGTGTATGTACCGAGGAGTTCTCTTGCCCCCTGCCCATCAACCTTGCGGAAGCAACTCCGGAGAGTCGGGCAAAAGGCCTTCTATCTCGGATAGTCCCGAAGGACAGGTGTTCTGCCAACGTTCCGTTAAGAGACATGCCCTGGGTTGGACAATGCTCCTGCCGTCGTAAGTGACAGCATCGTTGGGGTGAATGAAAGCGTTGGGCTTGCAGAGGCGCGGAGCCCGCTCGAAAATGTTTTGGGGGGGAGTCACTGACAACTGGGCCACACCCATCCTGACTGTGACCGTCCATTCGGTACCTGACTGCTCATGCCATCCCTTCATGCCTCCCTGTGCAATGCCAAAAGAGGAATGCCACAGCCGAGTTCACCAAACGCCAACGCTGGTAACCAGACGCCGCCCAACACCCAGAGACGGAAAATAAGAAATAGGCTCTGTGTGGCATCTGAGAGAGCCATTTAGACGAGAAGCGGAAAACGAAAGGAGAGATAACCTGCCATGATCAATCCATGAGGTGCTGGAACAGCGGCGACATCGACTCGCCGTAATGATTCCGCCGTATCGCCTCGGCCAAGAGGAAGGACAGGTCTAGAACCACCAGCTTGCTCGCGTTGCGTGCCTTGTGCTCCGGGATTGGATAGCTGTTGGTCACGACGATGGCGTCGATGCAGTCGCATGCTTGCATCTGCTCCAAACAATCTCCTCCAAAGACGCCATGAGTGGCGATGCAGTAAACCTTGTTGGCGCGGCCGCGCTTAACCACCGTTTCAGCGGCTGCGATCCACGACCCGGGCTTATCGATCATGTCATCGATAATGAGGACGGGCCGGTCCTTGACATCGCCCACGAGCGTTATCGTGCGCTCGACCTTGGGGTCCTTGAGTATGTCGTCCTCCTCGTCCGAGCTCGCGCCGGCGTCTCCCGAGCCGCCCAGGGCATGGGGCTGGGGTGCAAAGAACGACGAAGCGTGAGACATTGCCATCGGATCGTCGTCCGGCACGTTCGTATCGGCCACCGACCCGGCCGGGGAAGGGAAGTCATCCGGGACAATGTGGCCCTGCACCAGCCGACCGTGCGTCACCTCGTGGGCTCGCTGGTCGTTGTACTCCAGTCCGTCTGCCTCGGCGTCCTCATCGAGCTCGTCGATGACCGACGACTGGGACAGTGTGGTCTGCGAGCGCACCGGAGCCGATCTGCGGCTGGCAGAGTTCCGTGAATGCACGCCATTAGCACGCATGCGCGGCGATCCTTGAGCATCCGCGGCGGTGCGGGAATCTTGCGATCGACCACTGTCTGTAGCGGAGGCCTCATTCTCGGGCTCCGACGAGTTGGTACGCACCTGGTCGCCGGCGGTGTCGAGCCCGGGCTGCCGGTCAAGTCCTACGAGAGGGTACGAGATCATGCTGGCCGACAGGCTCTGGTTCGGCCCCCTCTTCTTATCTGTGGTCACCATGCCAAAGTTGAGCTTGAGGGCGTCGGCGAGCGAGGTGACCCGCTTGGTGCCGCCCGCGTTCTTGGACACCACCACTGCCTCCTGCCATCTGGGCACGTTGCGCCGGATCCAGCGGGCGATCAGAGGCTCGGCGTGCAGGTTGTCCACTGGGCACCTGAAGAAGCCTTGCATCTGAGAGGCGTGCAGATCGACCGTGATGACGTGCTTGACGCCCGCGACACCGAGCAGATTCGCCAGCATCCTGGCCGTGATGGCCCCCCTATGGGACTTCTTCTTTGACTGACGGCTGTAGGGAAAGTAGGGCAGCACGGCTGATGGCCTCGGTCAACCTCTGAGCAGCCACTCGGGTCTCGTCCGCAGCGGGAGGCGTCGATTGCCACGTACCAGTGATCTTGTTGGCGGAGCCGCCCTTGCAGGCCGAGATCATGATGAGCAGCTCCATGATGGTGTCATTGATCTTGGGGCTGCCTGACTGCACGACGAACACGTCCTTCTCCCGGACGCTGGTGAGGATGCGCACGCTCGTCTCGCCATTGGAGAATTGGCTGAGCTCGGCGTCGGCCCGCGCCATGCCCAGGTTATGGCATATCTTGTCGGTGAGCTCCGGGCAGGAGCTGCCCGCAAAAATCAACGTGCCTCGCATCGTGTCGGCGGTGCTCGGGGGAGGTTGCGAGAAGAAATTTGGGAAATTTTCGGCTAACCCCTCGATTAACTATGTAAAAGCGGTTGTAGTGGGCCGCGCAGGTTTTCAGCTCGGAAGGCGGAAGGACCCGCTGCCAGACTTGGGTGGGGTCGGTACTGCGTACATAGGGAGGGTATGTAATTACTGTGTATGTACAGTACTTCAAGGCAATACCTCGCCTTTTAGTGGATTGGTGCGAGTAGGGGAATTGGGAAGAAGCAACCTTACTGTGTAGTGTTGAGATCAATCCTTTTGAAACAATATTGGATGCAATTGGGAAATAGGGAGCTGAGAAGGTTGGGGAACGGGGCGGTTTGTGGACTGGAAGGCGGTCTAGAAGAGTCGCCTGTGGCGCTCGCGAAGAAAGCATTGGAGGGGTGGAGGCAAAGGGTACGGACCTGGTAAGAGACGACACCTTGGAAGGATGCGAAATCTGCGCTTACACTACATACCTGCCTAGGTAATCCGTACTACCTTACATCCAAAAGAGTAGTGTAGGTATGTATGTATGTACGTACGTACACTACAGCTCGGCACGAACATACAATTTCCAGTGCCAGTGTGTTGCATCACGTACTCTGCCTGTAGTTCAAGATGCCGGGCACCCATGGACGGATACATCCTGGCCAATCCTTTGCACACCTGCCTGAAGATCAGGTGGGTAATCATTCAGCGTCAGCCTTAGTGGCCTTACCTTGAAGTATGGACCTCGAACGGTTATCAAGCAGTACAATCCTGTGCCTTCATACGTGTTGTGAAGCTTGCCGGAGGAGGGCTCTGGAACCTTGTGCGGGCGTTGAGAGCGTTTATGCAGGCGCTTCTTCGGCCGCCGGCGGAGGCAAAGTGTTTGCTTGTCAACTCAGCAATCGTCGGCGGGCTGAGGGACACTGAACGACGGCGACCAGTGACGGTGGTGATACGAGAACGCCGCCTACGACGGACTTCAAGGGATCCATCTTCTCCTTATACCTATCACCTTCTCAGCGTTCCTTGGGAATGATCTTCGTGTCTGTGGACTGCTCAATCCGTACCTCATTTCTGACCGGGCTTCTTATTGCCCTTGCCCGGCATGATAAGTGGTCGCGATAGCCGTGGCATCCGAGCTACCTAACTCTGTTGTGGTTTAGAAGGTGTCCTCCTCGGCCTGTCAACAAGGGCAAACTGTCAAATTTTCAGCTAGACATCGTGTGGACAGAGACACGCAGTGCAAATGAGCGCTCAGTTGCTAAACCTCGAATACGCCATATTTACACTTGGGTCTGACCAGCTTTTGGGGTCGAGGAACTGAAAGTGAGTGGTTGCCGTCCGCGGCGCTGTTAATGCTCGTTAACTGCAGAGGCCGGGGAGGGATCACACAATGGCGACTTCCCTTCTTCTAGGCAACAGAATGAAGCATGCTTGAGGTACGGAATGTCAATGGTGGAGTTTGCGCGAGGATCAAGGTACCCTCGTACCTTCCGTCTTGAGCATTCGTAACAGACACCTGTAACATTATTACATTACGTTACCCAACAGTTTTGTTACATCACCTCTCATTTAATCGGTATTTCATGAATGGCGCACGGTGATTTCGGTCGTTTACGGAGTACGGATTACATCGATCTGAAAGTCCCTTGGCCGATTGAACCCAACAATGGGTATCCCCCAACTCCGGAGGCATCTAGAGCCCTACGCCGAGAGGGCTATCCTCGACCCATCAAATGTAGTCCTGGACGGGCCAGCGCTTGCATACCACGTTCTCGGACTTTGCACAAGGACAGCCCGCAAGACTAGTCCCTTGGAGCAGCCGTCCTACGAGCTCCTGGGCAGGACCGCCATCGCGTGGCTGAAGAGAATCCAGTCATGTGGTCTTTTAGTGTACAGCCAGATTCCTTGCACACCGACGTGTTTTGAGACTAACAGTTTCCGCAACAAGCTCGGCTATCTATTTTGACAGTTTTCTTCCGGCTTCAAAGCGTCCAGAACGGATTCAGCGCCTGATCAAGTCGTCCCGAGATTTGATAAAATACCACTCGGCATACCCGGCAGGAGTTCCGGGAACCAGCTCTCGTCACGCGGCGGGCGACGCTGACGTTGACCTGTTTCCCAGTGCTTGGCCCGCGGAGAGGAAAGCGCAGCCTCCTGCCCCTCCCTTCCTCGTCCCGGCCATCATTGACGCATTGAGAAGCTCGCCAGAGTTTGGGCACCTGGTGAAACTGGTTCCGGGGGAGGCAGACGGTTTCTGCGCCCGGCATGTCCGGCAACATGGCGGGCTGGTCCTGACGTCCGACTCTGACCTGTTGGTCTACGACCTCGGGCAGACCGGCGGCGTCGTTTTCCTCGCTGATATTGCTGCCGATGAGGAGACTCAGAGACTTTGGGCACCACAGTACATACCCGTACATATTTGCAAAAGATTGTCCCTCAAACCAGAGGCAGGACTCCGTTCTCTCGCTTTCGAGGTCAGCAGGGATCCCCACCTCACGTTACAGCAGGCAGTTGAGAGGTGTAAAGCGGGCCAGGCGACTTCGGCGACAGAAGATGAGTACTCCGACTTTGTCGACCTATATCTCTCGCCGGAGGTGGCGTCGAAGCTCGAGGCCGACCATGTCCTGCTTCTTGACCCACGAATATCTGAGATTGTCCTTCGTTCATTGAAAACAAAGGGCATTGCAACGACCAGTCCAGGGAACAAAACGATCTCTAAAAGAGATGATGACGATGCGCTCGAGATGTTTCTGCCGTTTCTTCTCGACTGTCCTGCTCGGACAAGCGCGTGGGAGGCAAGCAAGGCCACAAGACAGCTGGCATACGCAGTCTTGCAGTCCCTCCGCGGTAGCGACGTAATCTCAATGTCTGAGATGCGAAGACTGCAGTCCATGTCATCTGGGACGAACCTAGCCGTCCCAAAACTCACCGAGATTGACGGGCTCGGAGATGCACTGCTAGCACGCCTGTACGAGATTGAGGCGGGCTTGAGCGACCCCAATCTTATATGGGTGACTCTAGCCATATATGAGGACATCGCCATGACCATCGACCGTGGAAGAGGTTCTCCCCTCAGCCTTGGGGTTCTCCGGCAAGCAGCGAGCGGGGAGATAGACCCGTGCTCTTGGGAATTCCTTCATCTTCTTGCACAGACCCAAGCAACCTACTACTCACTCCGGATGCTCTTCCAAGTACTCAAATTCGCCGCACACCACACCGGGACCCTATCAACACCATTGTCGAAACTCGTAAGATACTTGGCCCGTCTCCCGTCATTGCCCGATTTTCCTTCCGCCAGGACTTTTGCGCAGACGTTATTGGAGCTTCGAGAAGGAGGAGCTCTCTCGTCTCTTCAGACCCTTTGTGCAGACTATGGTGACGCTATGCTCCTCATTAGGTCAGTTCAAGAGCCACAAAATGACAACAAGTCTAAAAAGAGGAAACGCAGAGCGCCGCCCGGAGGGACCACCAAACCCCGTTCAGGTAATCCTTTTGACCTTCTCGCAGGGGTTGGAGACTAGGGAACATCTATAGATTACAGTCAATGAAGGCGGAATTAGAGTATCATTACGTCGAGGACAAACTTCATTCTCGTCTTCTAGTGCCTTTCTCCCCGGCGATACACTGATTCTCCTCCACGATTTGTTCCTCTCTTCGGTTGTAGAGTGGACACTAAGCGGGTTAGGGTATGCTCTCTCTCAAGCGCCCTCCCCTCCCCCCCTGTCGCTTATCGTTATCAGGCCGTTGAAACCCCTCCAAATTTTGGACAGCCCCGCGGTGTGCACCATGTCGGTCAGACCACAGCCACGGGTCTCCAGCCAAAGGGTTCCCGTCCCGTCTCTGACTACTGCGAACTCGAATCCCTCAACACTGGCAGCCAGCATCACTTCAAACCAGACACCGAAACCAAGACAAACGTTCAACTGCTGACCTCTTCGGCCAGAGGCGCAAAAAAAAAAAAGGAAAAAAGGAAAAGAAAAGAAAAGAAAAGAAAAGAAAAGAAAAGAAAAGAAAAAATGACCGTCCCGACACCCGACCCTGAGTCGAGCAAGACGCTGGCGACGATCGCGGCCCTCCGGGAGTCGCTCACGGCCGAGTCGACCCCGTTACCTGTCCGTTTCCGCGCGCTCTTCTCGCTTAAGCACGTCGCGGCCCAGCACCCGCCCACGTCCGCCGAGTCGCTCGCCGCCATCGACGCCATCGCGGCCGGCTTCTCGTCGCCCTCGGCCTTGCTCAAGCACGAGCTGGCCTACTGCCTGGGGCAGACGGGCAACAACGCGGCCATCCCATACCTGACGGCCGTGCTGGAGAACGTCTCCGAGGACGCCATGTGCCGCCACGAGGCGGCCGAGGCGCTGGGCGCGCTGGGCGACGTGGCGAGCCTGAAGGTGCTCAAGAGGTTCCGCGACCGCGAGGGCGAGGAGGTGGTCGTCACCGAGACGTGCGAAATCGCCGTCGAGCGGATCGAGTGGGCTAACGGGGAGGGGAGGAAGGCGGAGAAGCTGAGGGCAAGGTATGTTTTCTTAATTTTTTTTTCAATCTCTTCTTCAGAGAGCTCTAAGTGATTGACATTGCACGTTTGCTATCTAGCGATTTTGCCTCGGTTGATCCCGCGCCGCCGATGCCCCAAGGCCAGGAGGAGCCGACGGTCGAGGAGCTGGGCAAGACGCTCATGGACACAAGCCTGCCGCTGTTCAAGAGGTACCGAGCCATGTTTGCGCTGCGCGACTTGGCGTCGCCGCCGGATCTGCCCACCGCCGTCCCCGCAATTCATGCCCTAGCCAAGGGTCTCAGCGACTCGTCCGCCCTCTTCCGCCACGAGATTGCCTTCGTTTTCGGTCAACTCGCGCACCCGGCCTCCATCCCTGCCCTTACCGCGGCCCTGAGCAACACGGAGGAGGCGAGCATGGTGCGGCACGAAGCCGCCGAAGCCCTCGGCAGTCTCGGAGATGAGGAAGGCGTCGAGGAGACGCTCAGGAAATTCTTGCACGACAAGGAGGCTGTCGTTCGTGAGAGCGTCATCGTGGCTTTGGATATGGCCGAATACGAGAAGAGCAACGAGACGGAATATGCGCTGATCCCGGAGGTCAAGACTACTGCTTAAACTGGGAGGTTGTTTTCGGCGTTTGGGGTTTTGCTTTCCAAAAGGGTAGTTAAACCATCCTGACAGCACAGAAGGTGGGTATATAGATTGCGGGGTTCGAATTCGTATATCGTTCTTCATCAGGCAGCGGGCTCAGTTGTTCATAGTCCACCTACAAACCCCAAGTTAGCAGGCAGCCAGAGAGGAGAGCGTGATACCCCGAACCTTTCACCGCAGTCACAGTTGTAAATGATGGTTGAACCTTCATCGGCGCTCCTTTGCTGCACCTCAGAGTAGCGCACTCCGGTCTTTCCGCACTTGGGGCACTCGGTGTTGGCGTCAATACGCTCTGTTTGAACCTTGTGCCTCTCCACAGTTTGGACAATCGAGAGCTTCTGTCGTAGTGCAGAGGGGAAATCAGAGGGCTTCGTCCTCGTTGTCACGGTTTTCCAGGGTTGATCTTCTGAGAGTCAGCCTGGACATTCTCTTCCGTACTTCAACTCCCCCGGTCAAGGACGAACCTCTGTTCTCGGCTCCACAGCAGTCGCAATGAAGAATGTTCTTTTCGCTGCCTTTGGAAGGGGGCAAGAGGTTTCCGCAGTCTGTGCAGAAGATCAAGGAACCAATTGCGGCCATGGTTGTTGCTGTTGCCCTGTTGCCCTGTTGCGCGAGCCTTGCTTCAACCCTGCTGTCAAGGAGACGAAACCCGATTTCTTTAATAAACTCGTCAAAGCCAGAAAATTCAGCGGGTCCTGCAACCAGGGACAGCGGATCTCACCCCGGGGAGAGCACGGACCATGCTACCAAACCCCTGCGATGCACATGGGTTGAAAATGGGTTGGCCGCTGGGGCGGGCTGCTTGGTAGTGCAAGGCTGCCTGTTGTGGATCGTTGGTTGGGATCGACTTTCAGCAACTCTCAGGTCGCCCAGACAAATTGTCGACAGGCACTGCGGACACGCGCATCAACGGCACCCGGAAACCCGGCAGCACAGAGAAACGGGGTACATCCCGCCCATATATTCGTGCACGGGAGTCGACGATATTGCCGCGGCCGCTAGCTCCCACTCTGGGCGCCGAACGAGAGAGAGAGAGATCGCATTGGTTGAGCTGAGTACTGGGGCCAAGTCCGGCGATTCCAACCATGTCCCGTCCTCGACCGTGATCTCTTTTCTTTTATTTTCACAATGGCAAACCCGAAGGCAGACATCCATCATGGCCAACCCCACGCCGTCCCGAATTCCAACTCTCAGGCCGGGCAAACCCCCCCGGCAATGGTCTTCACAAGGCCGTTCACCCTCTCCGAAGCTTTGCCCTACACGCCGTTCTCGTCGATTGCGCCCTTTAACTCGGGTATGCCTCTGCAATCCCCCCACTCGCAACGTCCTCCATCTTCTTGACGATTCATTCAAGTCCTGACCTATTCATCCCCATTCACAGGCGTCATCCCATCGCCATCAATAAGCTCGGCTTCGCCCGCCCCGCCGGTAACCGACCTTATACCGGGCAACGACTTTGCAGCGTTAAATCAAGAGGCTGCAAACCACCACCACAGCCTTCCTTCCAAGCGCGTTCAGCAAGCTGTCGCCCATGTTCAACACTTGCTCGAGCGCGGAAACATTCCCGAATTGTACGTCCTTTCTTTGCCTCGGCAGCCGCCTTGCTGACAGTTTTAAGCAAGTTCAAGACCGGCCCAAGGGCCTCGCCGACCGTCTCCGAGACCCCAAGCCGTCCTTCGCTTGCCGCTGCCCTTACGCCATTTTCCAGGATGGTCTTCGACCAGACCGCGATACCCTTCCGGTATCCGACGCCTGATACTCCAACGTCACCCGCCACAGACGGTCCGGCGAAAGCGCTGAACACCCCGGTCAACCCCAAACAGAGCGCTCCGGCGGTGCAGAAGCCGGCGCAGCCCAAGAAGCAACCAAACTCCATATCTTCAGCCAACCGAGAGGCATATACGCATAACAAGGCTCGGCTCGAAATTGTCTTGCCGACTAAGAGTCAGCTTGAAGCTGCCGCCGCTGCCGCAGCTCTGAACCAACAACCAGGGAGCGCAAATGTTGCGAGCACATCCAATGCCGTGGCACCGGCCAACGTCGCGCCACGCCCTCGACAAGAGGCGTCGGCGTTGGAGTCGTCTCACCCCGCCAACGGCACGCAGCAATCGGTCCCGAGCGCGCCAGCCAAGACATCACAAGCACCGTCAGCGTCGCAGAAGGCGTCAATAGCTATTGAGCTTCCCAGTGCGCCCAGGATCAACAAGGAGGAATATTTAATCGTACCGGACGAACCCGATGAGTCCGAGAATCTATCGCTGAAGAAGCGGAAGCGGGAAGACCTTGATGGTGATGACCTCTACGGAGACAGTTTAGACATGCGCCAGAGAGCTGATGCGGCCCTCCATGAGTTGAGAGTCTTCTTGCACAATGTGTTCCAGGCCGAAGACCACGCCTTGAGCCAACAGTACGGCAACGAAATGGTCACGGTCATTGCAGAGAACGAAGCCATTATGACCGCTGGGGCACAAGCCAAGGTACAGTCGCTGCTTGCGAAGGCAATATCGCTGAACTGCTACAAGAGGGTCCCACTTGATCACCTCCTCCGCCTTCTCCGTCTTTCCGAGGGCGCTCTGAAACAGGTCGAGTCCTTCGACTTCAGAGTTGACGAGTCCTGGGGGTCTGCCGAGGTCGAACAGTGGTTGCAGCAACTTCCGCTTCTTGAATCTGCCATGCGAGCCGCCCGGACCTCTCTAAGGATGATGTGCGGTGGCCGGGAGGAAAAGCAGCTCTACCCGGAAGACGTGATTGAGCGATGCCTCAATCTGTGCAAGCGCCTCATTGACGGGGTTGTCCTTCCCATCGTGGAACTGAGAAATTCCCAGGGCACCGCAGAGCTTTTTCGAGCGATCTCTTCCAGCAAAAAGAAAATCTATGCCCTTTTCACAGACTGCCAGAAGCTGTTTTCGCTCATGTCCACTCTGATCTCCAAGGTCGACACATCGGACACCGTTACTAATACGCTTGAGTTTGCCGCATCGCGGCTGATCTTCATGGAGACTGCAAGCGCCGAGAAAGATTCCGTCATTGACACGCAAAAGTTTGACGGGCTCCGCTTGGTCGCGATGGACATGCTCTCGCAAATCTTCTTGCTCAACCCATCTCAGCGTCAAGGGATCTTTGACGAGATTCTCACGTCCTTGGAGAAGCTGCCGTTGGGCAGGCGGGCCCGGACGTTCAAGCTCGTCGACGGCAATAGCATCCAGCCTGTTTCAGCACTGATCATGCGCCTTGTCCAGGCGAGTGCTGGGAAGGTTGATGAAGGAAAGAATAGAAGGCGCAGAGGCGTAGCTGCTGAAGATGGCCAAGAAACCAACGGGAATCACCAGCCGACAGCACAGGAGACATTCGCGATCCGGGACGAGGATCATGCCGCCATCCAACACTCCACCGCGATCCAAGAACTCGATAGTCTGGCGACGTCCCTACTAGACACCGCCAAAGCCAACGCTTCGTACGTTATAAAGTTCATCGCTAACCGGGCGCTCAAGTCGACCAAGTCCGGCGACACGCCGTACCGCAACCTGCTCGATCTCTTCGTTGAGGATTTCACCACTTGCCTGGACAATCCGGACTGGCCTGCCGCTGAGCTGCTCCTCCGGTTGCTCATGGTGATGATGGTCAACCTTGTAGAGAATGATAAGTCGGGAGTTCCAGCCAAGAACATGGCCCTTGAACTTCTGGGCAGTATGGGCGCCGCCATTTCCAAGCTTCGTGGTCACGTCAGAAAGACGGCGAGTGCCCTGGATGCCAGGGACGCGGATGAATTGGGCATGCTTCTCTCGGATCTGGCAGCATCGGCGCTGGAGCTCAAGTCTCGCCCTGAGCAGATGATCGCCTGGACCGGTCCGTACCGCGCCGCGCTCGAATACCTCGAGAGTCGCTTCTCCCAGGACCCGCACCTGGCGAGTGCCATCTCGTTCATCGTATCAGACTGGGGCACCAAAGTCTGCCACTGCTACGACTCGTTCGACGATGACGTCCGCGAGCGGGATCAGGAGCTTGGCCGACTGGCCTATCGGCTCCGAGAGATGATTCAAGATCGCCGTTGGCTGTCCAACGAGCACTCCTTCAGGGACGTCAGCCCCAGCCAGGCCAAGCTGTCTTACTCCATTACTCTCTTGCGGTCACAGCTCTGCGAGGCGTTTAGTACAATATTGAACATCCTTCTGAATTCGATGGCTAGCGACCAGCCGACAGTGAGGAGCAAGAGCTTGAAGAGCATCAATCAGGTTCTGGAAACCGACCCGTCGATTCTAGACGGCGACTCCATCGTCGTCCAGCTGATCCTCCGGTGTTCGAACGATTCCTCGACCCAGGTGCGAGACTCTGCGATAGGCCTTATCGGCAAGTGTATCGGCATGCGGCCAGCGCTGGAGGAGAGGATGACGGAGACTGTGATCGACAGGTTCTCGGATGCTGGGCCGGGTGTGCGGAAACGTGCCATGAAACTGGCAAAGGATATCTACCTCCGCAACAACAACAGGGCTCTACGGAGCGCGATCGCCAACGGCCTGCTCCACCGTGTCCAAGACCCGGAGGAGAGCGTGAGAGACCTTGCCCGCCAAGCGATTGAGGAGATTTGGTTCACGCCTTTCCACAGCGGAGAGAACTCCACGGCGTCTCAAATATCTCTCGCGGAGCACGTTTCCCTCATGGTCCAGACTGTCAAGCGAGGAAATGTCGCCGGCGTCCTAGACAAGGTGTTGCAGACGCTCTTGGGGCCGGAGTCGAAGACGGCCCAGGCGTCGATGGAGGTGTGCACAAAGCTTGTCGCCAGTATGTTTGACCTAGTCGACAACGGCGACTCCAGCGATCCATCAACGCCGCCCGGGCGCGACGTCCTCCAAGTCCTGATGATATTCGCCAAGGCTGAAGCGAGTCTCTTCACGTTTGAGCAGCTGCGTCTTCTGAAGCCGCACATCACGAGTATCGGCAGCAGCGAGGATGTGGCCGTCTCCAGAGCGGTGGTGGTGATTTATCGCCGGGTCTTGCCTCGGCTTTCGAGCGCTCACGCCCACTTTCTTGCAGATGTGCGCAAGGAACTGCTCCCCGTCGTGTCTAAAGTCACCCGGGCCTTGCTTGACGACGTCATGGCATGCCTGTGGATAATCAGCACGTTGCTTGAGACCTCGGAGCACCTTGCCAGGTTGGTCTTGTCGAGCTTGACAGCCATCCAAAAATTGCGGATGATGAGCCAGAAGGAGCCTCTCGACCAACTCAGAATCCGCCAGTTCGATAGGTACTCGCTCATTGTGGGCATGGCGGGGAAGCACTGCAACCTTGACAGCCACCTGGAGTTATTCAAGAAGGGCTTTCCGAAGTGGAACGGCGATACCGCGTCGAAGCTCATGGTCGATGTTGTGGTGCCTTTCGCTGCTCCGTCCCAGCCTTTAGAAGTCAGGAAAGCGGCGCTTGATTCGGTTGGTCTGGTGTGCCAGTCATCACCTCGGAACTACGTATCGGCCAACGTCTACACTGCGTTCCAGCAGGTGTTCGATGACCAGGTTCCGATTCTCGAATCGGTGATTCTACGGTCCCTCAAGGAGTTCCTGTTCGCAGAGGAGAAGCGATCCGAGGAAGCTGCCGATGGTCCGGCAATCAATAACACTAAGCCTGAGAAGAAGCGCGAGCTCACCGTCATTGGTGGTACCAACTACGACGATGTGGCCAGCGCCACTACGCATCGGTTTCTCAGGGAGATTACTCGCATCGCTACCTCTACTCAGGACGACCATGCCTTCCTTGCCGTCGAGGTGCTCGCCAGCATCAACCGACAAGGCCTAGTGCATCCGAAGGAGACGGGTGTAACCTTCATCACGCTGGAGACATCGTCGAACCCGCGCATATCGGAGCTTGCTTTCCTCGAACACATGTCTCTCCACGGCAAGCATGAAACGGTTGTCGAGCGGGAGTACGTCAAGGCGATACAGTCGGCTTTTGCGTATCAGCGCGACATCGTCAAAGATCCGCGCGGCGCTACCACGAATCCCTTCACGCCCAAACTCCATCTACTCATGGAGGTGTTGAAGATCAGCAAATCGAAGAACCGCCAGAAGTTCCTCGAGAAGCTCTGCGCTCAAGTCGACTTCGACATTTCCAAGCTCGACATGTCGGAGGAGCTTCCGCCTCACGTGCAGTACTCGCGCTTCATCATCGAGAACATTGCCTACTTTGAGTACGTCACGGTTGGCGAGCTGCATTGCATAGTCTCAGCGATGGAAAAGCTCGTTACCTCTACAGGCGCGACTGTGGCACAAGCAATCGAGTCGGAAGTATTCCAGGTCCGTATGGACACCATCGAGTCCCTTTCCCAACCGGAACGGCAACCGACCGAGGCACCACCTGGCGGGGCCTTCTCGCAGTCGGAAACCGCTCCCCCAGCCCAACCTGAAATTACCATCGACCTTCACCGCTTGCGCCAGTTCACCGCCGGCTCGATGATCCTCCTGGCCCTGTGGGAAGTGCGCACCTACCTTCGTCGGCTCTACGGCATGGGCACTACCAACCGCCGCGAGGGCAAGAGCAAGCTCCAAGCCAAGGACCTGTCCAAGCCCCCCGTCAAGGTTCAAGGCGTCACCGGCGACAAGGTCTGGGAGGAGATTGGCACCATCATGACGTCGCTTACGGACCGCCAACGCATGATGGCGACGTGCAAGGCATTTGTGGAGCTGATGAATGTCGACAAGGAGTTCCTGGTGCCGGCCGAGGAGGATGAGGAGATGGACATGGATGCGGACGGCGACTCGTTAGGGATGGGCAGTGGTGCGGATGAGGAAGATGATGATGAGATGGTGCAGCTGCCGTCGTCTTCGGGGAGGGGCAGGAAGCGCAAGGCCCAGCACGGCGGAGCGGCCGGGCCGAAGAAGAAGATGGCCAGATCCGGGTCGCAGCAGCCCAGGAAGAGGGGCCGACCTAGGAAACAGAGCGCTGACGCGCAGCTGCAGGCACCGATGCAGGAACATGCGATTGAGGGCTTTGATGGCGAGGAATGGTTTTAGAGAGACGGTTCATTTTTTCTTTCTCTTCCGTTTACTTCGGGGTTCCGGTCAGAACCCCCACACCCCCACCCCTTTTCTTCTCTTCTTTTTTACCTTCATTGCAGATGTTTTATATTTTTAGTGCTCGGCGCGATACATTTTCCACGGGCTGGTTGGACGGGTGGATGAAAACCTGCTGGCATTGGCATTTCTTAGCGCAGGGAGGGGGGCGCATCCGGGTGATTTTACATCAGAAAACTTACATTATGCTATAATCAGGCATCTGGCATGTATTGCTTTTGCTTTGCTTGGGTGGTGGTTCTAGTCACACCTGGACGGTGTGTGGGCAACGGCTATTATATTAGGTGGCTAACGGCGTTCTGGGACGGCTTGTGAAGCAGCCGCGAAGACAAGGCGGGAATGTTTGCATCTTTTTTTTCTAATTTCTATGCGCGGACTGCGTCAAGGGAGGTGGGAATGGAGGCTAAAATACCGAGCTATCGCTGGCTTGCTCGACTCGAGATACACAAGATCAAAGCGTGGCTATTACATTCAAGAAGCACCGATACCCTCTTTGAGGGTCTACAATCGGCCAATATGATGGACTTGACCCTCCTCATGCAGACTCTGTGAACGCCGTCATGTTCCGGCCGTTGGTTTGTTCTCCACGCTCTTGAGCTCGCAGCGCGATAACATGCGGATTGGGAGGTCTGTCTAGGTTAGCACTGGGGTACTGAAGACAGTTGAGACAGATGGATGAGATGAGTCTTCGATGTGGCATGTGGGTGGATGGTTCCTTGGCCCAGAAGATGATACCCCGGTGATCCCAATAATTAATCCAGATACCCGTCTACACCGCAGTGTTACGTTGTTGTCTTTAGCACCTCTCACAGCTGGAGTCGATTGGAAGTCGCATGTGTCTTCCACGGTGAGCAGGAGGCACCTTATTTGATCTTTCAGAAGTAATCGCTTGGGTCCACCAAGGCATACGCTAGAACGCATGTTCGGCCTGGTGCACGGCCTTGGGTCATTGCACCAACTGGTGTTGAGGGTGGATGAATATCGGAGTGAAGAAACAGACCTCTCCGAAGTAATCGGTGGAATGTAATCCGTACGTATTAATCCAATCTGTACCGTACAGTACAGGACCTTCTCTGCGAGAGACTTTCCTAAAGTGCTCTACAAGCACCTTTCAGCATCAGGAGCCCGGTTAGCTCAGCTGGTTAGAGCGTCGTACTAATATAGCTTAGCGGCTATACTAAGTAATGCGAAGGTCAACAGTTCAATCCTGTTACTGGGCATTTTATTTTGCAAATTTATTCTTTTCGATCCTTAGCATAATTTTTTCCTGCTTTCATACTTCTCTTTGCGTTCATTTGCGTTCATAAACCCTGCTCTTCTTTTTCTCTCCTTTCCTTGTTGTTGTTCAGAGTGAGGGCGGCTTTCAATGCAACAGTCTTTCCAACAACGCAATGCTTGACAAAGATAGTCGAGAGGCTCACAGGACGATAAGAGTGCAGCTACAGGAGACATGGCACGTACCTAACTTTCGGAGGTGCTCACCAGCCGCACAGAAAGATAATGTCACATTTCGTGTCCTCTTATTCCGCATACGACTCTAGGTTATATACATACCTAGGTAGGCTCTATAGGACACATTTGTCTCTTGTGTGACTCGAATGTATCACATCATATCAGGTACGGCGTTGCTTAGTAAATATGACACTTAGCACGCATGAGTGGATTGTGTGTATTAATTATGTACTACGCTATTACCCTCTCCCTGCTCGACGAGTCGAGTGACCAACGAATGAAGGAAAAAAGCACCTTTCTTCGTTTCCATTTTTGTGCACAAGTAATAATCAATCATCACCGTCCAACATCAGTGCCTAGCGTCAGCATTCCATCATCCCGCCCGTAACCTCGGTGAAACCGACCCAAGAGAAGAAAGAGCCCAACAGCCCGCAAAAGTTGCTAAAGCCAACCGCCGCGCTCAGTATTGGTCCATCGGCATCCCGCCCGTCGCAACTCCGACAAAATCTCCCAAGTCACCAAAATCAAAGTCCATCTGAGCCAACATGTTCCCGACCTCCGCATCCACAGTCCCAGGGGAGAGCTCCGTTTCGGTCGATGCAGGTGGTCCGGCAACACCAGGGGCCTCAAAGCCCAGATTAGCCCCCAACGGATTAGCCTGCTGACCCTTTTCCTGCTGCACCTGCTCTCGGGCCTGCTGCGCCTCTCCAGCCGCCGACTCCGGTTCTAACCCCAATTTCTTCCTCATAACTTCCTTGAACCTCTCCAACAAGACCTCATCATCCGCCGGCGTCCTCCCTACCCCGCCCAAAAACGCTCTCGCTCTCTCCCGGATCGCTTCATCACTTGGGAATCCCGCCGTCGGCGAACCTCTTTTCCCTGTCCCGGCCCCGCCGAACCCTGCAGCCATCACCGCGTTGGTCACGAACTCGCTCAGCTCACGCTCGAGCTCCCGCGAGCAGAACACAGCTGCCAGCGGGCCGTGCCGCCTGGTGTCGACCAGCCCGCGCATGAACCGGTTTGCCGTTGAGCTAGGCGCGGGGATTGGCTTGCCACCCTCGCACATGGTTATGTTGATCACCGCGCTGCTGTTCTCGAGGGCTGTGGAGGACGTGGTAACAGCCGCGGCCGCGGAAGTATTGGGCGGTAACGGATCAGTGCCGTGAACGCCTTCATCCGGAGTCGGGATGGCCGTGATCTCACTAGCTTTGGCCGGATTGGGAAAGAGGTAGGGCGGCGAGAAGCCTGATCCCCCTTGGGCAATGTTCCAGGCTCGCGTTGAAGGAAGGCCTGGGAGGCTTGGGTCGGTGAGCAGGCCGACGTCGCGCTTGAAGCGGCGGAGCCATTCAAAATTGTCGGCCGCCGTTTGGTTCCACGGGTCGTCGCTGGGACGTGAGGTTAGTTTTTGGACTATCTCAGCTTGAGGGAGATGGGGAATAACTAACTCCTCGTAGATGATCCATCGAGCTTGGTGTTGGAGTTCCTCGTCGCTTGGGACGTGGCGGTTGGGGTTATTGGGCGACATGGTCGCGGTGACCCATTTCTTGAGCTCCCGCGCCAGGCGCAGGTAGCAGTTGGCGTCGTTGATGTACAAGGTGCCGCGTGTCTTTTGGGGGACTCTGTTGGATGCGTCGCTCTCGCTGGAGGGAAGCAACATTGCATGTCCTTGCGATGAGCTTCTATCATGAGAGGACGGCCAGGAATCGCTTGCCGAAGCGGTTGGCGGCTGGGCGTTGCTCAACGAGCCATCGCTGGGAATGGCTGCTCGACCATGCCGCTGCTTGAAAGTAGCTAGCCAGACCGGGTCGTCGGCGGCAGTCTGATTCCACGGGTCGTCGTACTCGTATATAATCAAACGGGCCTGCCTCTGCAGGTCCTCGTCGGTGGGCTCAATGCCGACAGCCCGCTGAGCGCGCACAAACTCGCCCAGCTCATACTCCAGCCGGTTGGGATTGTGGATTGTCGAATCAATGGTCGTCGGGTCTTTGGACCGCTTCCCTTCGTCGGCCACATCTTCCGACCGGGGCAGGTGGGCTCTCTGCCGGAACCCAACAAGCCATTGCGTCGAGCCCTTGACGAGGCGGATCAGGAAGTCGGTTATGTGGTCTGACGAAGGCTGATGATAACTGTCGGCACTCATGCGCTGGATGATTTTGCATGCCTCCACTTGTAGCTCGCTATCCATGGCGGTCAAGCCCAAGAGACGGCGTGCTTTGACGTATTCCTGGAGCTCTGACTCCATGGGGTCGAGTTCAAATATGTTGGCCTTGCCGTTGATCTTGAGCTGTTGCCAAAACTCGATCCCTCTGACTTTGGTCCACCTCGCCTCTTGGGCCAAGCGATCGTCAGAGAATAGCAGGTCCCGCAACCATGAGGCCGTGGAGTTGGCGGTAGGCTCTGCTAGCTCCTCGGCGTCGTAAATCAGGGTGCATGCAGTGCGCTGCAGATTCTCGTCCGGAGGGTCACAGCCTTCCCTCTCACGCCAATCATCGGCATAATTGGAGAGCTCCGACTTGATGAGCTCGAATGCATGTCGGGCCGAAGACGCCGTTGGCTCGGATGCCCTGAAAGGGTTTGGCGAGTTTCTTTCGTCGTGAATGAGATCTGTTTTCACAAGTTAGTCGTTGCTTTGATTACCACCCCTTTGTGTCGCGAGGCGAAGACCTACAGGGAGGGATCGAATTCTCGACCATGTTCATCACGGGAGGGTCGAAACCCCAGCCACCCTTCCAGTCGGCCATGGACTTGCCCTTTTTGAAGTGCTCGGCGAGATGGTCGACTCGTATAGACCATGTGTCCATTACCGTGCCGCAGAATCCACAGCGCGATCTGATCTCGGGTGTTGTTGCTTTCCACTGCTCCATCGACCAGCTCATAAACTTGGCGGAGTGGACCAACTTTAGGTGCTGGCGCAGGTGGTCCTTCCGGTAGAAGGTACGCTCCCCAATCGTGCGTTCCTGGCAGGCCGAGTGGTTGTGACTCTCTATGTGCGCCTCGTCCGGGTTTGGGTGGCCGCAGAAGACGCACGACATCTGGCCGTTCTCGGGGTTGAATGCTTGCGGGCCGTTGGGGCAGCACACCCATCTTTCCAGAGACAGATGCAGAGACTTTTCGTGCCGCTGCCAATCGTGTTTTGTCCTAAACGTGTCAGGACAAAAAGTACACTGGTAAGTCTTGGGCGGGCCGCCGTGGGCGGCCGTGACGGGGGCCCTCCTCCTCCTCCGTCTGCGGCCACGGGGAATAGAGCTTCCCGAGCCGAAGGAGCCCCGGGAGCCAAAGGAGTAGGCCGATGCGCTGGACTGCGAATGCGAGGTGTTGGCACTGCTGATGGCCGAGCCACAGAGTGACCGGCCAGAGCCGTCGTCGGTAAAGTTGACACTGAAAGGACTGTGGAGGCCGGAAGACATGCTCGACGCCGAGTTGACGGCGCGGGCAATGGCTGTCACGGACGCGGGTTCGTTCTCGGGTGGAGAGTGCTCCCAACGCTGCAGCGGATTCATGTGCTCGAACGGGTTTCTCCGCCTCTGGGGGATGTCGATGGGATTCGCCCAGCTCCTCACCCCGGGCGAAGTCGACCTATGGCTGACGGCGTTCTTGTTCCTGCGGCGCGTGTTGGCGAGCCAGTTTGTGATCTGCGTCTTGCTGAGGCCCGTCTGCCTCTGGAGCATTTCCTTTTCTTCATCATTGGGATAGGGATGCTTGCTGTGGGTCGACAGCCAGTTCTTCAGAATCTTGACGGACTCCCTGGAGAAGCGGGCGCCCGTCTTTCCTTTCGGGCCTTCGTTGGCAGATGTGCTGTCGGCGCCGGAGGTGGAGGTCAGCCCTGGCAAATCAGTTGCCGAGCTTGACTCATGGGATTCGGCCTGCCTCTCCTCCTGCAACATCCTGGGGTGGTCGCCCATGACCGGCCACGGGTTCGGGGGGAGGAAGCAGTCAGTGCCATCGGCACAGTCGAGGCCGAAGTTGCATGCACAGCGGAGGGCAACACAGCTGGTGCAGTAACCTTTATATTGACCTTCCGGGATCCGCTTGCACTCGTAGCCGCCCAGTTGGCAGTTGTTGCACTTCATATCATTGAACAACTCCAGGTGGTCCTCGAATGTCCGGGTAGACCGATCGGTGGGCATGGGGATCTCCTCCGTGCCGCCCAAGGTGGGCGAGATGTTGTTCTCAAAGTGCTGCAGTGCCCAGAAGGAGAATTCATCGCCCTGAACATTGGCCAGCGCCAGGTCGATGTCGTCGAGGCGTTGGCTAGTGGGCTCCAGGGACGGGGAGAGCATGTCAACCCCAGTGGCCGGGGCCGGGTCGGCCTGATCCCAATTGACAAACTCGTCCATGTCTCGGGGGATCCTGACGGAAGGGCGCAGAGGGATGGAGAGACAAAAGGGGGGTCACTGCGCGGCAAGCACCGGCTCACCCAGCGTTGAGCGGGAAGAGTACTGTCAACTTGTCAGCCCCAAGGGCGCACAGAAAGGGCCTAGAACTCATTATTACTAATGCCTGTTGTGTCTTTTGACCGGAAGGAGAAGGCAGGTTTGCAATCTACCACCCGGAGACTTGTGTCACCTTTGCAAAAGCATAAAAGAAGCAGCGTCGCCAGTGTTGGTCGGTCGTGTCTCGGTGAAAGCTAGAGGTTAACCCTTTCGTCTCGTCCTTAGTAGTACCTTGGGCCGTGGGCGTCTAGAACAACGTAAGCAGGGCAAATTGGCCAACCTGGCGAGGGCAGTCTTTATTTCAGGCTACAATGACTGACTCGGGCATGGATGGATTAGAGTTTCCGTTTGCATGACGAAGGTCAGATCGCCCCCTCCACCGCACTTTCTTCCTACTATGTATTGTACACCTTTGGAGTCATGGGTACCGCGTAGACGAGGAAGGAGAGGATTGGCAGGGTTGCAGGAAAGGTGGGCTCGCGCCTTTCGATTGACATGCGCGCGGTTGTGGGGAACTCGAAGGTCCAGGCAGACAAGGGCCTGCCAGCCCAGAACATGCGGGCATGCAATGCCTGCCCTCCGTGCAGTTGGCTTGCCAAGAAGAAACCCTTGTCTCCGCCCAAGGAGCGCCCCACCTGCTACCCCGCCATCGCGGTCGGAGCACGTCACGGTACAATCTTTTGCTGATGTTAAAATGCGATTCGATTCTCTTCTTATTGGCAACCTTCCGGCGACGATTGGATCAAAGCTCGACTGCATTCATCCCCAATTCCGGACACTAAGTTCCAGGGACCGTGGAACGCATACGCGCCATTCTGACCGACCGATGCATAGGCAAAAAGATAAAAGATCAAGGTTGCCGCCGTTTTCCCCACGTGTCACGCTGGTCTGGCGCAGTTTCCCTATCTGGGGTGTCCGACAACCGAATGAAGCCGCATCCGATGACGGGCCGAACAGTGTGAGGTTCGGCGTCGGCCTTCTCACCCTGGATCATGACACCTGTCCCTCTTCATATTCTCCTCCCATGATTCCTCGAGCGGCTGCGCAACAACACGGCAGTAGCGATGCCCGGGACGCCTTCATCGTCGAGAAACAGCGATCCAATTCCGGAAACGGTAGGTATGCTCACTAATGCAGCGCACGCATCACTTTCTCCCAAAGTCAGCCGGGTCGACGTTGTTCTGTCTTGCTGAAAGCGATCTGTCGGTCTGGCTGCTCGGCGCTCGAATTGCACCGTCTGATTGAGCTTGCCTGTGGGGCGGCTATAGTGCTCGCCAGGAACAGCAGGTCCCAAGCATGGGCCTCGGCGCTTAACTCCGGACCCGGAGGGGATTCCGGTGCCGGCCGAAGTCGCCGGGCATCAGTCACATCCGCGTTCTCCAGGATTGTCGAGGTGCCAAGGCTCGTCAGTCCGGGACCCATGAGAGAGAACTCGGGGAGGTAGTACAAACATCTGTCCGCCTGTTGGATGGTGATGGCTCGTTCATTCATGGGCGTAGCCTCCGGTTGGGTCTCTAACCGCTTGCCGCAATTGGAGGGTGGCACAGACAATTGCAGTATGAGCAGCGCTTTGCTGCTTAATTAAAGGCGAGGCTTGAGAATATCGGTCGTCAACGCAGGATTTAGCCCCGACGTGCCTCAAATTGAACCACACCAAAACGAAGTATGAAGCAGCAACCAGGGCTCCTTATTTAACCTCGTTTTAGGTGATATCGTATCCGGAGCTGGTTTTCTCACAGGCGACAGTGCGAATGATCCACACGCGACACAACGCGCAGGATCCTTGTGAAATGAGGAACTTGGAGAAAATCAAACCATTTGCCGAAACCAAGCTCATCCTCTACAAAGACGGTATATCCTAGCCCGCTAGGTGCTGTCGTGTCTCTTAAATGAAGCAAAGAAACATGCCTCTCTGGATCGGCCGGTGCTTCGAAGCGATCAGCTCTTCCGCCGAAACCGTGTTAATATCAGACATGGTTGGCAACTAATACCGTCACCAGCTTCACTGATGGATTAATTATCCTCGACTTAATTTTACCGGCCAAGACTCCTCGTTTTCCAGTCGCACTTTCGACTTCTTCCACTTTTTTCTCGTCGCCGCTGCCTCCTCTCGCCTGAGCTCGGGCCGTGACCAGCATCGCCTTTTTCTATTCTTTCGCGCCAGATATTCGAGAAGCTTCCGCCGATTCAATCAATCGAGGCACCCTCAGTTCGACGGCCATCGACCGCGACGAAGACGGCGACGACGACGGCCCCGCGCCGATTGGTGTTGCTGCCAGTATTACCACTACTACTACTGCTGCTGCTGCTGTCACCGCTGCTGCTGCCACTGCTACCTACACTCTTACTCTCCGCCGTCCTCGTCCCCGCCCGAGGATGAGTCCGCTCCCGCGTAGATGGCAGCGTGGCAGTCGACGCCGATGTTGGGCGTGGTCAGCAGCGCCTCGGTCTGGGGCCTGCCCTTGAGGTAGCAGTTTCCCGGGGCGCCGCCGGCGTCGGCGATCGCCTTGTCGGTCCAGGCGGGGATGAAGCTGACGGCGGCACAGACGGTGAGGCTCGTGTTGGCGGTTGCGCCGCCGAACGAGCTCGGCACGTACTGCGTGTAGGCCGCGCAGGCGTCCATGCAGGTCGCAAAGTCGGCCGTGAAGAGCGAGAGGAGGGGCGGGCGCGGCGCGTCCTTGTTGCAGTACCGCCTGAACTTTCGCGCACCGAGAACTGTTTTTTTTGTTTTCTCGTAAGAAATCCGAAAAGGAACGGAGCGGGCCGCGGTCAAGTTTTGGGAGACAGTTTCGGAAAGGGACTACCAGGCGAATTGTTGTGGGGAGGAAGCGAGCGAGAGAGAGAGAGAGAGAGGGAAGCGGGTTGGGGTAAAAAGGGAGAGAAGGGAGAGAAGGGGTAAGAACCAACGGCTGAAGGAAGTGTATATCGTCTTGTCGACGCTATCCGGGTTCTCGGAACACCCGTCGTCGATTACGACCGGGGCATTCGACCCTTGGGAGGCGGTGCTGTTCCCCGCCACGGAGGCCCTGAGTTCAGACAGATCGGACTCGGCGCTGCTGGCGCGCTGGGCTTGGACGCCCGTCGCCGCGGCTAGCCCGACGACGGCAGCTGCTAGGAGGGCGATGATGCAGGACAGCACGAAGACGGGCAGGCTGCAGCCGCATATCGTCCTGGCGGAAGGAGATTTGGGCTCGGGCTCAAACTGGGACATGGCTGGCTGCGCGGCCGAGCAGTAGGGCGACGCGGCGGGCGTGCTGCCCCATGCTGTGGCATCCTGCTTTGGCGGTGTCGTCGATATCAGGTTGTCATAGGACTGCGGGTAGTATGGCCGTGATTGCTGGTATGGCTGCGGCGGCTGTTGGTAATGTTGGTTGCCATACCCATACCCCTGCGTTACCTCCGGGTAGTCCTGCCGAGCCGGCTCCAGTCCCGCCTCGTATCGCTGACAGGAGACGACGCTATCTCAGTACGGGAGCCCAGGCAATCGCGGTTCCTCATTGCTCATGGAGAGTTCTCACCTGGTGAGCCATCGCAGGGCCGTCTTCACTGGGAATACATCGCCGTCGACATGGGCAGAGGGGGGGCGATCATGGTGGGAGGGGAGAAAAAAAACACCGGGTAGAGTTTGCAAGCAGCGGGCAGCAGGATCAATCATGGAGTGTTGTGCAAGTCGGGAGATGAAGTGCGGGCGACCTGTGGCACAGGGTCCCAGGTCCCCACAATCCGCCGACTGTGCTCCTGCGACCAGGCAGCAGGACGCAGTGGTCAGCAGGATTTAGCCAATCACCCAGGGGTTGTCCGACAGCTCAGCCGCCGTCGATTCGTGGACAGGGCGAAGTGGTGGTGACGATTCGGGGCTTCTCGCACGCACAGCAGAACCCCCGGCGTTGCCAGGTTGCACAAACAGATGCTCCACAGAATACCACTCGACACCATCTTCTGTCGATCTCTGCAAGCGGTCAGCTTCCAATTCCGGATAACCGTTCAGAACCGGCTGCTGGGGATTTTCCTGTGGTGCGCGGGCTTTCCGGCTAGGAACTAACTCATTAAGCAGGACGGCACTGTAGGGCACTGTAGCGGCGCACGGGTCCCATGCTACCCTCCAAGACTTGGTGGTGTTTATGAAACAGGGGGATACAATGTTGTATTAGAGGCGAAAAATCAAAACGTTCTTGGGTAGTCCGTAGTGGGAAAGCCGCCGAAACAGCCCAACCAGCGCTCTCGGAGCGTTCGGCACCTTCCTCGTCGAATTGCCACTTCGAATTTTGACCCCCTTTAGAACTGCGGCATGTGATCCCACTGACCATTCATCCTTATCAATAGTGGTTATTAATTATTGTAATAAATCACTAATGAGAAGCTTTAGGTCTTTGGCCTCTTGGTCCAACTCTTTTATTGAATTCCTGGTAAGTGCACGCGTGCTACCTATTGTTATGCTGGCAGATAGGCAGTATTAATAGTAAAATAAGGTACTGCAGACGAATGGCCCCTTTTCCCGTCACCGCCGGCGCCCATCATGGGATAATACTACCCACTGATGGACAGCGGCGTGCCTGGAAGAGTCTGTCTGACCGACTGGATCGCTTGAATACCTAAGGTACCTAGTGAGTCTGGACGTAGATGTCGGAGGAGCCGCTGCTCTGGTAGCCCTCGGTGGCGACGATCTGGTAGTCGTGGGAGCCGAGGGGCATGCCGTGCTGGGCCCAGGCGTTGAAGTGGTTCTGCATGGTGACGGAGCCGCCGACGCGCTTGGAGGTGCGGATGGACCAGTACTGCTGGAAGGTGCGGGTGCCCTCGATCGAGGGCGCGTTGTAGCGGGTCGAGACGTAGATGTTGTAGGTGCCGCCGTCGCTCTGGAAGCTGCCCTTGTACTGGGCCTGGCTGCCCGGGTTGTAGGTCCCGTACGACTCGACCACGTAGTACTCGATCAGCGGGTTGTGCGTCCAGCCGTAGACGGCCAGGTAGCCGTTGCCGCTCGGGTTGAACGAGCCGCCGTAGTTGATGGTCCTGCGATCCGGCAGTCAGCCAACCAACCTTTCAACCCCGTTGACTGGAAAGATACGATAATTAGTAGTCAATAGTTCAAGAAAAGAAACACAACTTACCGGCCGGTACCCGGGTTCCAGCCCTTGCCACCGACAAAGTTGCCCGTGTTCCTCCAGTTGACCTGGTAGTGGCTGCCCTCGAGCAGGGTGAAGGTGGCCTGGCCGCCGCCGTCGGACCACCACGAGTAGAAGTAGCCCGAGTGGTAGCCCTGCGCGTTGGGCGTGACCTGGCGCTTGGCCAGCGCCTCGGTCGAGTTGCCGTCGTCAAAGTCGAACGGGCGCGCCGTCACCGCCGTCAACGTCGCCGCCGCGGCGAGGAGGAGGGACTTGAGCGAGACCATGGTTTTGCTCTGATGGACGAGTGAGACAGTGAGACAGCGAGACAGTGAGACAGCGAGACAGTGAGACAGCGAGACAGCGAGACAGCGAGATGCGTGCGAAGCAGAGAAGAAGGGGCCGCGAGTGCGAGAGACTCAAGCAACCGGGTGGTTATTGATGGGGGGGCAGTCGCTCCTTGATGCATTTATACACGCACGCTCGACGGGCCGATCACGTTTGACGATGCCAGCCAGACTCGGGCCCATGCCTTGCGACTCTCGCGACTGCTTCAGCGCGCACGCGCTAGGAGGTAGGAATCGTCGCAAGTCGGGTCGGATTTTTGGCTAAATTGCCAGGCAGAGAGAAGACGGACCGGGGAGGTCTACTCCGTCCTTGGCGTCGCCTGTTCTTGGGAGTTCCGGACAGGTCCATGATGGTGTTGAAGCATCTCGTCCGCATAGTGCAATGCCCTTCGCGCCCCGATGCTCCCTCCTGTGGTATTCTTCTCCGCCGGAGCTGCTTGGCAAGCGACCCAAGAACCGGGAAATGAGCAACCAAGGGCAGCGGATAAAAAGCACGCCGGCAACAACCGGCATCCCCGCGCGGAGGCGGCTCTGCGCGCTAGTGAGAGCAGGGATAAGGGAAAATATCGATGGGATCCTGAGCGTCGCGAGCTCGACCTCCCATTCTCGGCGATGGTGTGTGTAGCGCCCCTGGGCCGTGTATACTCCATAATTACTCCATACCTACAATGGAATTATTCCTCGAAAGCTCCGAACAAAAGGACAAAAATGCAATTCTGTTTTCGAACTTGGGCGAGGACCAGTGACACGAGTCAGAAAGTCAACAGTAACTCCACTACAGATTAGTTAATGTTGACCGTTCGAGCGGGTGGAACGCAGGGATCTGCGGCAATTCCGAGTGCAATAACCGGGTTCCTGGTTCGCTTAGGGTCCCGCATTCCCCGGTCGTATGCAATGTGGAGGCTCGTTCCCCTCCCCCCTTCCGCACTCCTCCCCCAAGTTTCAGCCAGATAGCCATAGGAAGATCTTCCCTGGAATTCGGAACCCACTCTAGAAGGATAATAATAGTAGTGCATGTATGTAGGTACTTTACAACTGTACGGGCTGTATAGCCGCGTTGTAAAGCACGGGACTACACTAGCTACCAGCGAGAGGATGGGGCCGAGCGGCTTCGGACGGCTGCCAAGTTTCCAGCGTGCTAAGCGCTCCAACAGTACGGAGTAGTGCTGCGTAAGTCGTGCTCTGGAACGAGTTAATTATCCAAGAAATGCGGGGTATCATTGCTCATTCTCGCCTGGTTACTGGAATGTACGGACGTACGTACACTCTCAGCCTCGACTACAGGCATGTTTCCTTCCCTCTTTCCGTTTTCTTCCCATTGCCCGACCCAACCCCATTTCTTCCCACACAGGTCATCAGCCCGGTTGCCATTCATGGGGAAGCGGCCGTGCGCACTTGCCTTCTCAAAGCAAACGCCTCGTAAACTGGAATATCGAGTTGAACGTCGTTGGGCTCCGACACTTTCGACTTGGAGCCAGGGCGAACCGGGGCTTATCTGACCCAATTGGTAATGGGGAGCACACCCGGCCCTGGTTAGACTGCGCAAGCCCGTCTCAGCCTCGGTCGACCCGGGCGGCTTTGGGCAACGTTAGAAGTTGGCCTGCTGTTCCTCAATCACTACCGCTATTTCTTAGGGGCCACTTCGATCTGATCCGCAGCATCGTCGTCGCCGTCACGGTGCGACAGCATGACCGAGACCTCGCGAGGCGGGCGCGGCTTGTGCTCCTCTGCGCCCCGGACGACCGCCTTCTCGAGGTTGCGAGCCTCTGCGATGACCCGCTTCTCCGCGTCCTCGATGACGTGGCGCACCGCCTTGTAGGCGGCATCTTCGCCGCCGTCCTCGGCCGTCTTCTCGATGTGTTTCGTCATCTTGTCCGGCGAATCCTCGAGGCTGCGCACCTTCGCCGCCATGGTGCTGGACCTGGACTCGAGAGCGTCGGCGGCCAACCCCGCGCGGCCCTTCAGCTTGCGCACGGTTTCGTCGAAGCTCCGCAGCTTGCTCCCCCTGTCGAACCGGGCGACGCCGCCGCCGCCGCCGCCGCCACCGCTGGCGGACTTGGCGTTGTAGGCCTCCGGCTGGTTCACCTCGATATCGCGTTTGGTGAGCTCGTACATCTCCCTGATGTTGTCGATCTCCTCGTAGACGTCTAGCGTGCAGCCCTCGAGGGAGAAGTCACGCTCTCGGTGCTCGATGTACTCCCGGACCTTCTTCCACTCGTCGGCGCAGTACTTGAAGCGGGCGGGGTAGCCGGAGCCCTTGAGGTAGGTGAGGAAGCCGGCAATGATGGTGTTGATGGCCCCGAAGGCGGTGACGGCCTTGTTGTTCGCGTTGGCCGCGCCCATGGCGGTCACGGAGGCGGCAACAATGATCTGCAGGAAGTAGCAGGCGTTGATGACGACCGAAAAAACCTTGTATTGATCCTTTGCCGTCTGTTCGGCGTGCACGACGCGGGCGTAGAGTCCGAGGTTGTCGGCGGGCCGCTGCGTGGACTGGCTAAAGCCCAGATGAGGAGCGGCCGTGATTCCCAGCGTCAGCCGGAACAGCATCAGGGTGTTATCGGCGGGGATGCGCTGGAATGGGGCGTGGTGGTGGCTCGGCTGCAGCATCGACGCCCCCAAGGCCGAGTCGTCCGCTACTGTTCCTGTCGCGTGCTCTTCGTCGGGCGGGCGGGCGTCTGGCGGCCGCGACCTCGGCGCAACGCCGAGCAGGCGCAAGAAAGATAGCGTAAACGAACCCATGGTGCAGAAGACTCTGTCGAAGAGAGATGGAATATTATGCCCGGTGAAAAGAGACCCGGACGTTCAAGGTCTCTGGGTTGGGCAATTCGGCCTTTTCACCCAGTCCGCCCACGTCAGCCCAGCCAGTCTCGCGCAGAGGTTCCGTACTTGTATTGTATGTATTGTCCACCTTCCATCATCTTTCCCCCCCTCCTCGCGATATCGCGTCGCCTGCGTCTCTCATACCATTTCCCGGCGACCCGGAGATTGACCGAGCGACGGCAGACCAATGGCAAAAAAAAAAAAAAAAAGGCATCTCGAGCATGGGAGCCATGCTGCCGCAGTTCCCGATAAAAAAATAACCTTCGAGCAAATCTGGTCCGGCTCATTGGGGGATGATCACGGCAGGGCTCGCAGACTGGCATTTCCCTGGTCGATCAATTGCCCGAGAGGGATGTTCAGCTCTCCTCTGGATCGTCCCGGTTTGCGGGAAGTTGTTTAGCAGGAGGGCTGTCCCGCTCTAGAACCCCACAACAGTTGCAGCATTGGGGGGACAACCGACCACGAAAGTTACACGACGTGTAGCGTAGGCAGTGTAATGTTGTGCAATCCGTAATGTATTGTATGTGACCCGCACACGACACCGGGAAAGAGACCCTGACTGACGATCAGGTGCTACACGCACCTTCCCGCAGGTGGGAACTTTTGGTTGAGCATTGTTTACTATGTAATCAGCGTTTCATCCACCAAACATACAAGCAGGTGTCCTTGCCTCTTTCGAGACTGGACAAATAACCTTACCTACAGGCTACCGGGTACGGAACACTCCTAGCATGTCTCACCCCACTGAGTCAAAGTTGGCCGAGTGCGTGCCAGAAGTGCTTGCCGCAAACACGCTTAGAACACGTTGCATCCAATCTGGAAGGCACCCACCCGAGTGCCAGCTCGCTGATCGGCCCAGTTCCTTGGGTTTTTTCATCTGGAACAACTAACGTCAAGGGGGTTAGTGTGGCTGCACAAAGGCGCAGTCAGTCGGGAACTGCAGATTAGAAGACATGATTTCGGGCCCAGCCGAGTTCTCAGGGATGCACGGAGTACATACCTAATACAAAGCATGTAAGTCCAAAATACACACAGCACGACCGACCAATTCACATACGCTTACAGAGTAAATAAGCAGATAAATAACGATGTTTATCACACAGTCCGGACAAAACCTTTCCTACCTGCCAAGTACATGCATTCATACGCTAATCCGTACAGTATACTACAAGTATAGCACTACTCCGTAGTATTCGGAGTGTTCCGTATGTCGGAAGGTACAGTACCTTCCTCCACTCCTGCGTGCGGATTACATGGTACATCCAGGAACTACACCTCTTCCAGCATTATTAATCCTAGTGCGATACATGCCCCACAACTAACGCAAATCAGAAAAGTAGCTAAGAAGTCTAGGTACAACTAACCCAATACAAATTTCTATAATATAGAAGTATCAATACCTAGTCTCTCCCTCCTGGTTTTCAATTACCTTTGCAAGCCGTCGGGGCATTGAGTGTGCCAGGCACTGAAGAAACTCGGGGGGCACTGCCTCCCACGCCTCCAGAACAGCCAGTCGAAGCCCTGTAAGGCTTAGCGATTAAACATCGTAGCGATGTTCAAGCTAATCCTTCATCTAGTGCCATATAGTTATTCTTAATAGGGCTTAAATCTGGGCTTTGAGCCGGCCACTAGAGGACCTAGATTCTTATGCTCGAAAGGGCTATTAACCTAGGGATTTTATCTGTAAGTACCTTTATATAGAAAATTCTTAGGAGAGTGACATGGTGTGATAATTGTGTAAGTGGCTTGCGCAAGAGTTGAAAAAAGTGGGGCACGTATCGCACTAGGATTAATAATGCTGGAAGAGGTGTAACCTTTTGCCAAGACCACTTCGCCAAGCTATCCGCATTCTCCACTCGCAGTCGGCGTCGAACTCCCCGATCCCGTCATCGTCTCATCTGACGCGCAGAGCCTTTATCTATCTCTCTCTCTCTCTCTCTCTCTATGGCAAGCAGGATGGAGCGGTAGAGCTTGGAAAAGGGTACAGTGCCAGGCCCCAAGCAACCGCAGCACGGGAGGGGACGACGATTTTCTGGACGAGAGACGAGAGACGCAGGCCGCAGCACAGAACCAATTCGGGCTCGGCGTCGCATAACATACCCTGCTCGACGGCCTTTGACAATCTACAGGCTTGTGCCCAACGCCCAACCCTGGACCGGAGTGCGCTTGACGGCATTGAATTCCGAACAGCACGGGCCCCGCGGCATGGCCAAGTTGCATGCTTAAGGGAAAACATGCTTTGGGACACTTGCAGGTCTTTCCCTCCCTCCTGTCCAGACTGCCTGGACCATCGCCAATGGCTCGATCTGCCCGAATCAAGACCCGACACCTTTTGCTCCTCCAAAAGCGCCCTTTCTGATCGGAACCCATCATGCCCACCTACCTGTGTCACGGTTTCCGCTGGCAGCGGCAGAGCGTCCGGGTATACGTGATCTTGCAGGACCTCGACGACGCTTCGCCCGAGTGGATCATACCCGCCAAAAGCTCTCGGTGCATTCTCAAGTCCTTCTACGAGGCATTCGACTTCCTCCCTCGCTGCAGTCCCGAGAGAGGCCGCTACAACCCAACACCCGGATTCGGTGGTCATGACGGAGGTCTCACTCCCAGCGACACTCGCGAACGCGGCCTATCCACAAACGTTGCCGCACCCGGCAGCGCCCCCTCCAACGGCCCCAAGGACGATTTTGACGCCCAGTCCTGGTCGGCCGTCAAACTTCTCGAGGAGTATGACCCTAACGACCTGAGTGCTGTCTCGCGGCCGTACGTCTACGTGGCCGACTACGCCGTCCGCATCGGTCTGTCCTGCTCCATCGCCGACGAGATTGCCCGATACGAGCAGCAGCAACTCCAGAGCGGCAACCCGGCCACGTCCATATCATCCGACCGCTCGTCCGCGCAGGGTCCGGGGTGGTTCGAACGACTCCGCGACCAACTGCAGCAGGGCGAGGAGATCCGCTGGTATGTGGTCGTCAACAACGACGAAGTCCGCAACTGGTCCAACCCGCCGTCCGAACCGGAGAGAGCAATCCACGCAGGAGACGGAGGCCCCGCATCAGCCTAGTGAAAGCAATACCAGGAAACGCAACTACATTCCTTCCGGCAACAACTCGGATCAGCCAGGTGCCAGGAGACGAGCAGCAACCCCTACAGTCAGTCCCCGATAAGGGTTGATCATCCACGAAAATATGACCAGGAGAAGCAGCAGCAGCAGCAGCAGGAGGAGGAGGAGGAGGAAGAGGAGGAGATCCTTAAGAATTACAGCGAGGACGAAGATGGGATCAGGAGCAGGAGCGGCGGCGGCAGGTGAAATATTCCTCAGAACCGGACCTGGAGATACGGAAGAGACAGCCGCAGCCGCAGCGAGATCAGATACCGCCGACCGGCCGCCCGTGGTGCCAGAAAAGGACTACCTTTATTCCCGTCTTTCGACCGCAAGGTTAGACCCAATAAAAAACGCCATCTCTCAGACTGAAAATGCCAATCGACACGTGGAAGCTAAAATCGCCCGAATGCAAAGAAGCGGGCTGAGGTTATGATCCAATATTCAGGAGTCAAGTAGGAGCGAGGTTGTTGTTTTGAAAACAAGATGCGTCAAGCAACATCGCATCTGGAAACGAGGTTTCGGGCGAGCAGATGTGGTGATCATGATAAGCAGCAGTCAGTTATATTCTATCACCCACAGTAGTCAAAGTAACAAGACAAAAAGCAAAAGAAAAGCATCATTGTTCCCGTTCGCTATGAGCCTATAAGCGAGCCCGCCCTCACACATGTACAGTACATCCTCTCAGTACCACCAAAACATCACTGACCGTGTCAACATCCCCCCTCCCTGCCAACCCTCTGTGGCCCCTTGAAAACCTGGAGCTGTCATATAACGGAAAAAGAAAAAAAAAAAAACGTAAAGAAGTCCGAGACGCCCCGGCGCCCCAGCGTCGAGCGATGCCAGAAACAGGTACGAAAAATAAGACCGGAAACGAAACGCCCAATACCGCTGTGCCAGTCCACCCTGTATGCAGTGCCCAATCCGTCAAGAGGAAAACCGAACCGAACCGAACGCTTCTCGGTAAAGAGCTGACGGAACCCGAGTCGCTGAGCTGAGCCAAGTAGTCCTGGGTATCATGATGCGCCATCCCCCATCGCATATCCATCCATCCATCCGTTCCATAACCGTTCTCTGTTTCAGCTCCAATCCAGTTCTGTAAACCGTTCCGTTCCGTTCCAAATTTGCTCACTCCAGCAGCTTTTTTGCCGCTACCAGCGCGAGCTCAGTGGGATCGTCCGTCACCAGAGGGGGAAAGAAAAAAAGGGGGGTTGAGCTCAGCAGCAACCACCCCTGTTCTTGCCGCCCCTTCGCTCGCGGCCGCCGCCACCGCCACCGCCACCGCCGCCAGCCCACGCGGGCCCCTCCTCCCCCTCCCCGTCTCCGCCGCCGCCGCCGCCGATACCAATGACGGGGCCGAAGCCGGGCGAGAACAGCCAGCTGCGGCGGTCCCTGCCGACGCGGAAGCTGCCGCGGGCGTTGGCGGCGTCAAAGTATCCGGCCGCGCCGGAGGAGCCGTCGGCGCCGTCGGCGGTGGTGGCGCCGCCGAAGCCGGGGAAGCGGGAGGAGGGGTCGGATCCCCCGGGGCCGGCGACGCCGACGCCGCCGCCGAGGCCGGGGGGTGCGGCGGGCGACGCGGCGGCGGCCAGCAGGGCGGCCTGCATGCGGCGGTTCTGCTCGACCAGCTTGCGGGTGACGACGCGGAAGACCTCCTCGACGCCCTCGCCCGACTCGGCCGAGATCTCGTGGCACGCGTCCCAGCCGACCTCCTGGCCCCAGAAGCCGGACGACCGCTTGCTGCTCGGCGTGCGCGGCTCGACCGCCCCGAACCCGAACCCCGTGCCCGTGCCCGTGCCCGTGCCCGTGCCCGTCCCGGCTCCATCCCCCGCTCCCGCCCCCGACCCGGCTCCGGCTCCGGCTCCGGCTCCGGCTGCTCCGGTCCCTGCTGGGCCGCCGAGGAACCCGCCGGCGCTGGGGGGCGGGGTGGAGCCCATTCCCGGGTTGAGGTTCTCGGCGACGTAGGCGATGCAGCGCTCGAAGGGGACCTCGCGGCGGGAGGGGTCGCGGGCGACGATGTCGGCCTTGGTGCCGACGACGTGCAGGACGATGTCGGGCGGCAGGTTGCGGCGCAGCTCGGTCAGCCAGACGCCCATCTCGGCGAAGGAGGCGGCGTCGGTGATGGAGTAGCAGAGGATGCAGGCGTTGGCGCCGCGGTAGTAGAGCCGCGAGATGGACCGGAAGCGTTCCTGACCGGCTGTTTTTGTTGTTTTTGTTCGTCGTGAAGGCGGACGGCCGGACGAGCGAGCACGTTAGTTTAGGGGGAGGGGATTCTGCTACGCCAACACATTACATTCTTTGACGGGAAGGGGGGAGAGGTGTTCTGTGAAAAGCCCTGCTGTTGGGGAAGGGGAGGGGAGAATAAGGGGAACAGTTAGAGAGGCATACCGGTATCCCAGATCTGCAGCCGCACCACGGTGTCGGTGTCGGTGTCGACCACGCGCTTGGTCAGGAAGCTGGCGCCGACGGTGGACGTGATCTGCGAGGGTACGAAGGAACCCTTGCAGTATCGCATCACCAGTGACGTCTTGCCGACGCCCTGGGCGCCGAGGACGACAATCTTGGCTTCGAGGGACGACGACATGTTTGGCCGCGGGAGGCTACCAGGTCGGGTTTTGAGCTGATCCGCCCGCGGTCCGCCGTTGTGGTTTTGGAGACGACTCAAAACGCCCAATGTGGTACGATGCGATGCGATGCGATGCGATGCGATGCGATGCAATGCAATGAGATGTGATAAGATGATGCGCTAATGTACGTATGGGCGCATGAATCCGCCCGTGTGTGTGCAAAGAGAAAAAACAAAAAAAAAAAAAAAAAAAAAAAAAAAAAAACCGCCAATTCTGCCCTGAGTTTGCGCTTGTTGAGCTTGCTTTTTGGGCCCGATAATTATGGTGGACTGACGCTGTCGATCGGGCGGCTGGGCGGGAGGCAGATGTTGCGCGTACCCATAACTTGGATGACTTGGATGAAGGGTTGCGCCGAGCGCTGCACGAAATATTGAAGCTGTCTTGTTGTGGTTTCACCTGAGCTTGCGAGGCTGGGCGCGGGGAAACGCAGGGCTATTGTTACCTATTGGGCAGTGAGCGGGTGCAGCTGACAGCATGCAAGCAACTGTAGGTGGAATTGGGGCTGATTGCCGGGCGGCTCGTGACTGAAACGGGAGGCCTTGCAGCGGCTCAACTGACGTCATAGCCTAAGCGGTGAAAATTACTTGGTTCCTGGGTAAAGAGCAGGAGGGAAGAGAAGGCTCAGTAGAAAGATGGTTTAGGCGGATTTATAGCGTTTTGTGAGACCGGCAGAGCTGCTTCGAGCGGAGAGGTATGTACATACATACGGCGAGTTTGAACATCAGGAGAGAGAGATGTGGGGACGCGTTTATGAAACGGAACTGCCCTTGTCGTCTTCCTTCAAGGCTTGCATCAGCGCGTAGAATGACTCACGGGTTACTGGAATACCTTTGCGTAGTCTAGAAAAGTAGAAGATCTCATCAGCATGCGCCTCAGACCGCTGGTGCGAAGGGCCGGCAAAGCGGTTGAGTCGTTATCGATGCTCGGAGCCCCGATCTGAGCAGACTCCTCAAAGAACACCCAAAGTAGCAAGAAGTAGGGAAAGAGTAAGAGGAAGAAAAAAAAGCAAAATCACGAAAAAAAAACATGTTGCCAGTTCCTAGGAAGTATAGTCCAACAACAATGCACCAGAACCAAAACAAACAAAGATCCCCTTTCTTCTATCCAACATGCTCGTAATGAGGTGCAGTCAACGCTCTGCCATGTGTACTCCGTAAATCTCTTTTGGTGAAAGAAATCAGGCACATGTCACGTCTCCACCCAAGATTCCTCCCCTTTCCCCTTTCCTTCACAGCTTCGCCTTCTCCCCCGTTACCGACAACCTCTGCGACGGGTTTACGAGGGGTTCGTACACGGCGTGAGACAGGCTGTCGAGGGGTGGCGAGCTGTGGTTGAAGAGGCTGCGGGCGTCGACCATGGAGGGGTTCAGGTCGGCGATGGTCTGGGCGCCGATCAGGCGCATGCCCATCTCCATCTCGTCCTTGAGCAGCTGCATGGCGCGCTCGACGCCCTCTTGGCCGTAGGCCGACATGGCGTACAGGAAGGGGCGGCCGATGCCGACGCCCTTGGCGCCGAGGCAGAGGGCTTTGAGGATATCGGTGGCGCGCCGGATGCCGCCGTCGATGTAGACCTCGATCTTGTTGTCGAGCCCGAGCTTGCGCAGGACCGGCATGGTCTCGGCCAGGATCTCGATGCCGGACCGGGCGAACTCGAGCTGGCGGCCGCCGTGGTTGGACAGGACGACGCCCTGGACGCCGGCCTCGGCGGCGCGCACCACGTCCTCGACCCGCTGGACGCCCTTGAGCACGATGGGCATCTTGGTGATGGAGCGGAACCATGGGATGTCGGCCCAGCTCAGGGCCGGGTCGATGAAGCTGCTAATGGCCCGGGCCGCACCCTGCGACGTGTCGGTCGCCTGGCCGCTCTGCACGTTGCTGCCCTGCTCCGTGAACTTCATCCGCATGTCCTTCTCGCGGCGGCCCAGCTGCGGCGCGTCCACCGTGATGAAGAGGCCCTTGCATCCGCGCTTCTCGGCGTGCTGCACGATGCGCTGCGTGATGGCCCGGTCCTTGTTGACGTACAGCTGCAGCCACTGGACCTGGCCCGGGCCGGCGGCGTCCACGATCTCGTCAAAGGCGCACGAGGCGAGCGTCGGGATCATCTGGATCACATTGTGCTTGTGCGCCGCCCGCGTGAGCACGACTTCGCCCTCGACGTGACCGAGCTTGCCCAGGGCGGTGGCGGTGATGTAGAACGGGACGGAGCAGGGCGTGCCCAGCATGGTGGTGCTAAAGTCGACCTTCTCGACGTCGACCAGGATCCGGGGCCGGAACCAGATGCGGTGGAAAGCAGAGTGGTTCTCGCGGAGCGTCTGGGAAGTTTCACACGTCCGGTTAGTCGGCTGACGAAGGGAGGAAGGGGGCGGAGGGGAGGAAAGAGGGCGAATTCGATCCCGGGTTCGGACAGCAGATGCGTGAGCTTACAATCTCGTCATCGGCCGCGCTGGAGTAGTACCCCCACGCCGTCTTCTTCATGACCCTGCGAGCGACGGCTTCGAAGTCGAGAAGGTTGTAGCACTGTTCGAGGGCGGGCATTTCCTGAATGCGCTTCATCCGCTCCTTCTCCTCCGGGGATTCCTCGGCCTTCTCCTGGACTACCGTCGACATGTCTACCGGACCCAGGTGCTTGGACTTGGGCAGGTACTTTTCCAGGGTATCAGGCGGGTGGATGGGGTCGAACTCCTCTGTGGCATCTTTGCCCTGGTAGTCGTTAGCATCTGCGTAGCAGCAGCAGCAGCAGCCGTTGAGAGAGGCAGAGGGGAGAGCCTCACCGCATATTTGAGGATGATCTTGGTCCCTCCCGGGTGTTCTGCAGAGCGTCAGTCTCGAGCTCCATGCTTCAAGGCATATTTCAACTTCAAGAGAACCATACCCGGCAGGAACTCGGTGACATCATATGCTCTTCCCTATGACGAGCCGTCGTTAATGGAATGCCGGACTGGATTGAACGGGAAACCATCGTACATGAACGATTACCCAACAGTCGTCGGGCTTGTTGTGCTTTGCGATCTCAACACCTGTCAATGGTGCCATATTCTGCTGTTCTTCTCTTATGACGGCTCGGCTCGAAGCGACTAATGCCGAGCTCGATGTTTTGCGATAATGCAGCGGGTTGCGGCAAGAAGTTTGCGCAGATGTGCCCAATCCTAAAAGATACGTTCTAGAATCACACGCAGCTAAAACTGAAATTCACCTTGAACTTGTGCATTCAAACAAGGGAAAATTTTCAGGAAATTGAGAAAAAGTGATTCGAGGCAGAGTGGCCGAGGAGGATGGGTTCTGCGAGGAAGGTGAGTTATGCGGATGCAAGCCGGGAATGGGCCGAACCAATTCTCCAATCGCCTTATTACCCGTCATCGGCGCCTTGTCGTCCCATGTCCCATGTGGGGGACGAGTCTTGGGATGGCGGGGAATGTGGAGTAAGGACTTGGGGAACAACCTGTGCTTATTTGCCTGCTTTCTCGTTGGGTTGTGTTCAAGCGCGCTGCGCACTAGTGAATGTTACAGACTCCGTACTCTGCCGAAGTCAGCCGAAGATACATACAGCCCAATAAAAGAAGGCGAGGGGCAACCGAGGAGATGGTGTGTACGGATACTCCGCCGTGAATCGCAGTATTTTTTTTTTTTTTTTTTTTGATGAGGGGCCCAGGTGCAAAGGTAAGGTACTTATGGTAGTGTACATACGTAACGTACATACATACTGCACTAGGCACATGCATCTGACTCAATTTAGGTACTCCGTACATCCATACCACAAGACATGGAATGACTATTTCCACTATCCCTGCTACCACTACCATGTCTCGGCAGTCATTGTCCCGACTCAACCCTACTAGTAGATCGAACAACGCGTGGGAGAACAGACCAGCGCTCGGACCAAACTCGCTCGGTGGGGTTCCGGCAGATGGGAATGAAACCAAGCTTGACACGCTGCGGTTACACCACAGATACCTACCTTGGTGAAAGAAGGTACTGCGGAATGTACGGATTACTCTGTATGTAGTATGTATGTACCGCCCTGATTGATCGCTAGACAATGGGGGCTCCTTGAGGCAGACTTTTTGTATCGACCTAGGTTAAGATAGCCAAACCGTCGTCTTGATACAAGGTAACCTTATCTTTTGACCATGTGAAGAGACTCAGATACCTCCAGTTTCAGCAGTCTCTCGATGCATCAACTCATTCCTCTATAGCACTCAGGGTTCGCTCCAATTCAAACCATCCATCGCAGTTTCTTTACAAAGCGCCCACGCGCCCACACGCCCACGCCCCCACCTCAATTGAAGCAGGGTAAACCTGCACGAGTACTCGTCTTGCTTGGCCCTTGTTCATGGGCGGTCTGCGCAAGTGATGAGCAGTCCCACGCGGCCGATCAGTTCCACTACGGCATCGCTATTCTCTGGCCTCGGCAATTAGAGCCCTGCCGACCTGGATCGTCTCGGCAGCACTCCTCTGTCTCTGCCAGAATCTGTGCAGCGACAAAGTCAGCAACCTGCAGTGATGATTCTTGCCCAATTCTCCACATTGAAAGGGAATGGGGAAAGGGGAGCAAACACGGAAACTAAATCGTGAATCGACGCGGGTACGAGGGGAGGAAGAGAGCAGAAAAAATGCATCAAAGGAAGAAACAAAGAGTGAGACTCACAGCTGCTCCGGCTTGCCCTCGCCCGCCACCGACAGCCGCCTGGCGTCTTCCTCGAGCGCGTCCCTCGTGATCTTCTCACCAGTACCGGCGCCGGCGCCGGCGCCGACCCCCGGCCCGCCGGCCCGGGCATCGTCGCTCACGTCCCAGTCGCCCATCCTCTCGAGCAGCCTCTTCCGGATGGCGTACCGCTCGCTCCTCTCCTTCTGCAGGCCGGGGCTGTCAAGCTTGCGGATCACGTTCCTCACCACGAGCTGCACGAGCAGGTAGGCGTGCTCGGCGAACAGGATCGACAGCAGCAACGCCCAGCCGCGAATATCCCACGGCGAGCCGTCCAGCCCGCCGGTGCTGCTGCTGCTGCTGCTGCTGGTGCCGCACCCGTTCTTGAACAGGAACACGAGCGCGGCGCTGGTGAGGCTGCCCATCCACGAGAGGAAGCCGAGGGCGCCCAGCCAGGGCCCGATGGAGTCGGCGCGCCAGGGGATGGGGCGCTTGCAGTTGGCGGCGATCTTCATGGCATCGGAGCGGGCCTCGATCCAGTTGTTGACGAGGAAGGAGCAGGCGGTGAGGGGCCAGACGACCGAGAAGAGCGAGAGGTAGCCGAACTGGACCACCATCTCGCGGTAGTCGATGGCCACGTCGTACTCGTCCAGCTCGGCCTCGTCGCGCACCCGCTCGAGGAAGGCGGCCTCCTCGGGCTGGTCCCGCTGCTGCCGCTTCTTCTGCCGCTCGGCCGCGCCACCCTTGTCCGAGAGCTCCGACTGCACCCGCTCGACGGTCCGGAAGAGCTTGCGCTTCGCGTACGGCACGACGATCTCGGTCGCAAAGTTGACAATCTGCGCCGTCACCGTCAGGTAGATGACCTGGCGCGTCAGCCTGTCGGGGTTGATCTTCCAGTCCATGGTCGGCAGTGGCTGCCCCTCAGCGGTGAAACGCTGCACAGTGAGCTTGAACACGTCGAGGTAGGGGACCAGGATCTTGCCGAAAGGCACGTAGACGAAGGCCGTCAGGAAGATACCCAGGTAGGAGGTGATGAAGTTGATGACGAAGACCTTTTGGACAAAGGCCGCTTGGTGGGCTACAAGGCGAGGTCAGCGCAAACTGAGTCTTTAACTCCACACCATAAGGCAGTAAGTAATAATACCGTCACGGGTTCTGTAATTCTCAATCTCGGTCAGCTTCTCGGCCAAGCGGGTGAGAAGCGCGGTGAGCGTGGGGTTAAAGATGGTGAGGAGAACGGTCGGCAGAAATGCCTGGGATACGGGGGGAAAGGCGCTTCGGTTAGCAGTCTACTTTCCCTCGAAGCATCGGCACACTTTTTCGGCCAACCCACCAAGTACTGCTTGAACGGGCCGTTGTAGACCTCGTTGACAAAGATCTCGATGGCAAAGCAGCCGGCGATGACGCCGCCCAGCGCCAGCACGCAGGCGGCCGCGAAAGGCACCTGCAGCAGCTGTCTGGCCAGCCTCTTGTAGGGCGAGTACAGCTTGACCACCTCGCCCGTCACGGGATCAATGCCCTCCCGGTCAAACTTGAACTGCGTCCTGGGCAGCTGGATCCGGCCGACACCCCTGACGCCCCACTGGACCGCCAGGTCGGCCTCCTTCATCTTCCAGTGCTCGAAGAAGATGACGGCCCAGAGGCAGTTGACCACGGCGTAGACCCACGAGAAGGGGCCGAGCAGCAGCCAAGCGGCGAAGCCGAAGGCGGCAGGGAAGACGAGGAAGAGGAAGTAGGACTGCAGGAAGGCGAAGTAGAAGGCGACCTGCTCGCCGAACCGGTAGCGGATGAGGTTGATATCGGACTCGTCCAGGTAGTACTTCTTGCTCCAGCCGGCGATCCAGGCGCGGTTGAAGGCGCGGTCGTGCAGGGGGAAGATGCTGCCGACGAAGCGCCAGCGGCCGCGGCCTGGGGTGACGCCGGCCCCGCCGCCCTCGTTGCGCGGCCGCGTGATGAGCTCGTAGGCCAGGCGCAGCCGCTCCGCCTCGGTGACGGGCTCCTCCTCGGCAAAGTAGCGGTCTATGGCGGCGGCATTGTCGGCTGACGACGGCGATGAGAAGGAGGAGCAGAAGGGATCGGAAGGGGTCGGGGCGGAGGGCCGCACGCCAAAGAGCCAGTCCTGCACGCGGGCGCGGTAGACTTGGGACTTGAGCCGGGCCGGGGAGGCCAGTTTGACGAAGATGAGCAGGGAGGAGGGCGTGCGGCCGGGCCGAACCTCGGTTGCGAAGCCCACGGCGGAGAGATCCTCGATCAGCTGGGTGAAGGCGGCCTCTGCTTCGGCGGATTCTGTTTGGATTGGAGGGGTCAGCGAGGATCCGAAATGCAGAAAGCCCGATGGCGGGGAGGGAAGGAAAGGAAAGAGTGATGGTACCTTGCGGGGGGATGTCGTAGGTAATCACATAGTCGACGCTACGAGTCGAATGCTAGCTTCAGCATTGGAGACCGCGGAAGGATCGCAGGGACTCGGCTCACTCAAAGTTGGACGAGGACTGCTTGTCCCCGTTTGGGCTCCGGGAGCCCGCCATGGCAGCAAAGGGTCGGAGAAAGTCGGCAATTGCAGCTCAAATCCCCTCTGCAGCTCCCCAGATATCTCGGATTGATGCAGCTAAGAAAATTACAAATGAGAATTTGATTGAAATATGAAGTTATTAAAATAAGATTAAAAAAAGGTCGGTGAAAGGATGCAAAGGAAGCGGGAACGACGTCATCACAATGGGCGCCGCCATGTCACCTTGCAGGGGGCTAACCTGGTCTGTGCAGTTGCTTCGTGGCCAAGAAAGTTTAAATTCGCACTTAATACCGGAGAACTGCAAGTTACGGGGTAGCGGAATCCGTAATCCGTATGTAATCCGTTTTATGTATGTAATCCGTACATACATAGTGTATGTTTTCGCGCGGTGCCCACAACCCGATCGATCTGCTCCGTGGTCGGCTTCGAGGGCTGGACCAGCCCGGATCTCGCCACTGCGAAGACACGAAAAGAGGGTCTAGGTGAAAGGGTTAGGGTCTATCGACCCCGAGAACGTCCGGTAATGTTCCCACTTATTGACCATTTTTGCTTACCCCCTCAATCCTGCCCCTTCTGGAATCCACAAATAGTCCCGGAACAATAATACCGGACTCGGGATCTGCACCACCCTGTCTTGCGGAAGTGCTCGCCATATCTGGCAACGTGGGAATCCTGGCATCGTGGGGAGAGAGCAAACGACGAGATAACACTGTCTCCTTATCCTCCTTCTCATCTTCATTTCTTTCCTTTTGCTTCCCTTCCTCGATTATACATAGTTAATATAAGTCGGCTACAAATACAAGAAGGCTTTCGTTGTCACGCCTTTTTGTGGATTGTACACGTAACCCCCCTCTCTCGGCCTTGTGAAGACGAACTCCAGCCTCCCAAGATGGACTCGAGGGAATTCAAAGAGGCGGCGACCTCCTCCATCGACGAGAGTAAGCTTGCCGTCCTTACTCCGGGCTGAACCGGGGAAACCGGGGAAAGCACGCCGCAGAATCCAAACTGACATCTTCTTCTTTTTTTTTCCCCCTTCCTCCTTTTGTTCAGTCATCAACTACTTCGAGACCCTCGGGTCGCGCAATGTCGTGTCGACCGTCGAGCCGGGCTACCTCCGCAAGCTGCTGCCCAGCGAGGCGCCCGAGGAGGGCGAGCCGTGGTCCGCCATCCGTGCCGACGTCGAGGCCAAGATCATGCCCGGCATCACCCACTGGACCCATCCCGGCTTCCACGCCTTCTTCCCCTGCGCAACCTCGTACCCGTCCATGCTGGGCGAGCTCTACTCGTCCGCCCTGTCCGGCGCCTGCTTCAACTGGATCTGCTCCCCCGCCGTCACCGAACTCGAGACCATCGTGCTCGACTGGCTCGCCCGCGCCCTCGGCCTGCCCGCCTGCTACCTCTCCACCGGCCCGACCCGCGGCGGCGGCGTCATCCAGGGCTCCGCCTCCGAGGCCGTCCTGACCGCCATGGTCGCCGCCCGCGACAAGTACCTGCGCGAGACGGTGCCCGAGTCCGGCCTCGCCGAGGAGGAGAGGGAGGAGCGCGTCATGGTCAAGCGCTCCCGCATGGTCGCCCTCGCCACCACCCTGACCCACTCGAGCGCCCGCAAGGCCGCCCTGATCCTCGGCGTCCGCTTCCGCGCCATCCCCGTCCGGGAGGAAGACGGCTACAGGCTGCGGAAGGAGGCCCTGGCCGCCGCCCTGGCCGAGTGCCGCGCCCAGGGGCTCGAGCCCTTCTTCCTGGTCGCCACCATGGGCACCACCGACGTCTGCTCCGTCGACGACTTCGAGGGCATCAGCGAGGCCCTGGCCGAGCACGTGGCCCCCGACCAGCCCGGCGAGGTCTGGGTCCACGTCGACGCCGCCTACGCCGGCGCCGCCCTCGTCTGCCCGGAGGTCCGGCAGTCGGCCCGCATCGACCTGATCGAGCGCTTCCACAGCTTCGACATGAACATGCACAAGTGGCTGCTCGTCAACTTCGACGCCAGCTGCTTCTTCGTTCGCAACCGCGACTGGCTGACCAAGGCCCTGAGCGTGAACCAGGCCGTCTACGGCAACAAGGCCTCCGACGGCGGCCTGGTCACCGACTACCGCGAGTGGCAGATCCCCCTGGGCCGCCGCTTCCGGAGCCTGAAGATCTGGTTCGTCATGAGGTCCTACGGCATCAAGGGGATGCAGCAGCACATCCGCCGGACCTCGCAGCTGGGCGAGGAGTTTGCCGCCGCGCTGCGGGCCAGGCCCGACCTGTTCGAGATCGTCACCGGGCCCAGCTTCGCCCTGACCGTCTTCCGCGTGGCCGCCAAGTCGGGAGAAGAGCCCACGCCGGAGGAGGAGCGGAACGCGCTGACCAAGGCCCTGTACGAGAGGGCCAACGCCTCGGGCAAGATCTGGCTGACGAGCACCAACCTGGACGGCAAGTTCGCCATCCGGCTGATGACGGGCGTGAGGACGACTGAGAGGCAGCACGTCGAGACGGCCGTCAAGCTGCTGACCGAGATCGCCCAGGAAGTGATAACCGGGAAGCCTGTATACTTGAACTAGGACAATAACATAGTATAGTGGTGCACTCACTGGTCACGCGGCACGCAGAGGCATCTTCTTACCTTTGTTTCGGCTTCTCGTCCCTTCAGCACTCGCACCTCTTCTAACCCCCCTCCCCCTTCTTCCCCCTCACCCCCGACCATGTGAAACGGATCCACGGCCATGTGCCCCTTGATCCTAGTCAAAAAGAAGAGCAAACTCGAGCGAGCACTCGACACTCATATCAATGATTACTCGACACTCCTCCACCATTATTAGAGACGAGGTAACAGAGAGACATGCAATGTTACAACGCAGCGCTATCTGACCCCACTGACTCCAGAGAACACCGAGCAATGCTAGATCCAACACCTCGCCTGCTGAACAAGAAAAATTGTTGAGAGAGAAGAAAGAAATGTAGTAAGAAAAGGAAGGGGAAAGGAACAAAGACAAAACAAGTAAAAAAAGCAATCAACACCCAATAATTCCAACTATATGCTTGCCCTCCTCGGCGCCATCGTCCTCCTGAGCGCCTTCTTGCCGCCCATCTCCTCCCCGAGAGGCAGCACCCCGCGCTCCCGCAGCTTCGCCAGAAACTCCTGCCCGTACTCGTAGCCGACGGCGTAGATCTCGTTGAACTTGCCAAACTCGAGCGTCCCGTACTCCTCCACCGGCGGCCGCATGTAGATGCAGCCCGGCAGCGTCTTGGCCCGCTCGAGCGCGTCCACGCTGCTGACGTAGGCCAGGCGCGCCTGGATCTCGGCCAGCGTGGGCGGGTTCGGCACCGACGAGAAGGGGTTCCACCGGTTGAAGAAGGCCCACAGGCCCGAGAGCGAGTCGCCAAAGGCCTGCGGGGTGTCGTCGTCGAGGGCGCCGACGTCGACGGCGAAGATGACGTCGGCCCCGAGCGACTTCATGTGCGACACGGTCAGGTTGTCGACGTAGCCGCCGTCGAGCAGCATGCTGCCCTCGTCGCACAGCGGCGGCAGCAGCCCGGCCAGCGACATGGACGCCCTCACGTACCGCCACGCGTACCCGCTCGTGTGGAACTCGGCCCGCGACTTGGAGATGTTGGTCGTGTTGCAGTAGTAGTCGAGCCAGAAGTCCTCGATCTGCGTGTTGCCAAACGCCTTGAAGATGCCCCGGTTGAACTCGTGGCCCGTCGTGTACGACGCCGACGGGTACGTCAGGTCGAGCGCGAACCGCCACACGCTGGCCATGCGGCCCGAGAACTTCTTGGCCGCGTTCACGATCGGCACAAAGTCGGCGTGCCGCGCGTACAGGGCGCCGATGAAGGCGCCAATCGAGGTGCCACCCACAATGTCGATGGGGATGCCGGCCTCCTGCATCGCCCGGATGATGCCAATGTGCGCGAGGCCCCTCGCGCCGCCCCCGCCGAGGACTAAGCCTACGGATTTGCCGCACAGACGCCGGGCCAGCCGGTGGAAATCGCCCTTGAACGGCGCGTCGGGAGAGTAGAAGGGGCTGTGCCGCAATTTCCTGGACGTGTACTTTTGGATCTCGGCTTGCAGAACCTGAACTCGTTCCCGGAGACTCGGGCCCCCCGGCTTGGCTGGCGGGTGGATCGGCACCGCGTTGGGACTGTAGGTCATCTGCACGTGGAAATGGCCTCCGTTGATCCAAACCCGGTTTTTGAGCCACTTCCTCGTGAGACCCGGGGTGGAGTCGCGTTCCTGATGAATGAGTACGAGAATCTTCCTCGCAGTGGACTTCATGCCGAGCATGAAGCGCTCGTACTCTCCGATTTCGGGGGAGCCATCGGCCAGGCCGACTAGGAGGACGCAGTCGGCTTGTGCGATGCAGGTTTGTGTCCAAGGAGCGTTGACATTCGTGTCTGCGTTTGCTGTCAGCATGGGGTAGCGATAAACATGAACGCTTCATCAGTTGAGACCTACCGGCCACGTAGATCACGAGTCCGTACTTCTCCTCCAGGTCCGCCAGATACTGCGATAGCTTGAGCTTGCCCATTCTGTTGAATGCGTGCTTCCCGAGATGGTTCAGGACGGCCGCGCTGTTCAACGACGTGGCGCCGTTTGGAGTTCCGACCTCGGTCAAAGCATTGAGCAGCCTATTGCCAAACTCCGCTACGGGCACGCCAGCAGAGACGGGCAAGATGGCAACAGTCCTCAGATTGAGCGTGGTCGAGCTCTTGTTTACCGAGCTCCTGCCGGAAGGATCCTTGAAGCCCAGCATCGTCGACGGATCGTCGATCAGCGCCCTCATACGGGACGCGATGATCCTTGAGATCTTGATGGTAATATTCGGGTGCTCTTGAGCCAGGCTCTTGAACAGCGTGCGGGGGAACTTGACGAGCTCCGTATCCCGTATGGCGTGCAGGGTGCCGGAGCGGGAGGACTCGGTGAGCACCTCGAGCTCGCCAACACTCTCGCCCTGGCCGAATTCGGCCTTGACATTCATACCGCCGCCCTTCCGATCTTCGACCAATCTCAGGCGCCCGTTCAACACAATGTAGATGGCCTCGCTCTCGTCTCGCTCGTGGTAGATGACCTGGCCGGCGTTGACCTGCAGCCACTCCAGGGCGAAGTCGATGTGCAGAATCAGCCGGGGAAGCAGATTGGTCAGCCTCTTCGCCATGGCGAGGAGGACAATGGGATATTTGTCGACAATCCTCTCAATGGATGCGAGCGGGAGGAAGCCGACATAGACGTCCGTCTTCGCCACGACCTCGATGAAGGACCTGTACGACGAGATGGTACCGACGTAACCGGCGAGGCCACCGGGCTTGATCAAGCCAACACTTCGGCGACTCGTCTTGGGTCTAGCTTCGGCGCCGTCTACATTATCGCCACTGCGCATAGGGTCCGCAAACCGGTGTGAGGGATAGCGTGGCTGGGCGTTGTCCATAGCATAGATCGATGACCTGCCATGAGCATGGGCGGCGTCGGAGGATGAAGCAATCTCTCGGGTGCAGATGTCCAGGAAGCCGTCCACGACATAGTATAGACCGGGGTTCCTCTCTCCTTGTTCCACCAACACCGACCCCTTGGGGAAGAAGACGATCTCCATCTCGTCCTGCATGTCTTGCGCCAGAATCTGTGGGTTTGGCGAAGAAGGCATGGATGCGGACGTCATTGACTCGGTCTCGCCGTCGAACGATCCATCAAGCCCATCCATGAAGCCAAAGGCGTGGTTGGTAAAGTGCGTTTTCTGGCGTCGCTGTTCAAGCGATATGAGCCGTGGCGAGGCCTGGTTCGAATCCGTGTCCTTATTCAGACCGCTGTTTCCGGTCAGGCCGATGGCCCTGAACATACACTCGAGGATCGACTCGCGGAATAAGTTGTCCTCGTCCATCGTGTCTCTCTTGTCGAGCGGAATATGGACATTTCGCTGAGTCGCAAACGGGTCGAAGGACCGCTGAGCCAGAGGAGACGTGGCTTCTCTCCGCAGCTCGAACTGAGAAGCCGATCCATCGGTAAAAGCAACGCTCTGCGATCTGCTGGCGCCTCCTCTCGACTGCTGCAGGTGCGTTGCAAGATCTCCCGCACTAGGGACCACCAGAGACGACGAGCCAGCCATGGAGAGAGTACGCTGCTTGGAGAAAGCCTGCAACGCTGCCTCCTTCCGAAGACCGGCTGTCGAACGGCGCCGGCGGCCGGCGCGAGGATTGTGCAGAGCTATTCCCTTGCTGACATCCACCTCGCCGATCCGCTCCCTCTCTCGCCTGAACTTTTCCTTGAGTCTGTCGAGAGCATCCCCACGGAGATGGTTGGGGAGTTGGTGGGTCGTGTACTTGAGCATCTGGCGCTCTATTTGCAGGACCTCGGTGGACAAGCCGAGATAGTTGTATGCGGTTGCAAGAGTAACCCTCTGAAAGCGTGACAAAATGACGTGAACGATATGTGCTGTGGCCTTGGGATAGATCTTGATCAATCGTCGAAAGGCGCTAGCAGGGATGATCGCAACAGTCGTGTCTACCGTCGCCCTCGCGATAATGTCGGGATGAGCCGAAGTAGTGCTAATCCTCTTGGGAACCGGTCTCTGAGATTTGGGGAAGCCATTGCCGTCAAGGGAGATGGGGGGAACACGGGGGAGGCTAGGGTCGAGGTGCTCAGGCAGGTTCTCTACCGAGTTCGATGCAGACTCCTCCGGATGAGGAGTGGGCGGGAGCGAGTCCGATCTGACCGGAGGTCTTCGAAAATCTGCACTCTGAGGGTAGTTTGAAAAGAGGGCACTATGCTGAGCGGTGCCGGGCTCCGACCCGTCTTCATCTGTTTGCCGCAGCGGGACGTCTTCGGTAAAGAGAGACATGATCGAGAATAACGACGACATGGGAGCGCCATTTCGGACCTCGGTCAGCAACTGGTATCGTTGCTGTCCAGGGGCAGGGTGTTCGTCGTCGCTAGAAGGCGCCTCGCTCGCGGCGTAAGGACTGTGAGCGTAGCGGCGGCTGTAATTTGATGACTTGACAAAAATCTCCACCAGGCCGTCGACGACGAGGCAGAAGCCTTTCTCCTCCTCTAGGTTGAATGTCTCGCCGGCGATAAGCTTCCGGGTCTGCATACTGCGGGTCAGCTCATGAAATACAGGCCGCTCGAGATAGCCGAAGATCTTGATGGCGCTGAGAAATTCGTCAAAGTAGTTGGACAGGCCGGGCTTGATGCCCTCTTCGTGGCTGTCGGGGAAGAGGTCGACGTCCGGCTCCTTGCGCTGGGGTTCGGGGGGCAGCCGCGAGTACATGTTGAGGTAGCGGTAACGGACAACCCAGCTGATGGCGGCTATCATGGCCGCAATGATGAGCATCCTGGGAAGCGTCAGACCCTCCGTGCTGCCTATGTTGTCACTCGCCGGCCTCTACTCACAGAGTTGTCGCATTCATGGTGACCGTCAAGCTCGTCGAGAAGAGGGTGTACAGCAGTGTAGGGACCGAGATGGTGGCCAGCTTGATTGCATAGTAAAGCACCATCGAGACAAACTGCAGAATCCAGAGAACTAGCCTCGCGAAGAGGCCGAGCCACGAAGACGAGCCATGGGCGTTGGCGACATCGCTAGCTGCAGCAACGGCCGACGACAGCGGGTTGGGATGACGGTCGACGGTTCCCGCCACAGCCGTCGCCGCCGCGAGGGCAGTCGAGTTCACTGTATCCATCACAATTTACTTGCTCTTCTGGTTGAATGCTGGCCAGTGTCATCGAGATTGCGCGCGGGAACTCGGTGTTTTGGGAATGCTTTAATGTCGCGGTGTTCAGCACCGTGATGGCCGCCGGATTTTGTCGGCTCTGCTTGAATCTCTAATAGAGTTCCCGGCTTTTTGGCGTCTGGATTGAAGGAATTCAGGGCAAGAAACCCGCAGGCGCGAAGCCTCCAGGGGAATAATAATGAGTTGGTGTCTCCAACCTCCAAAGCGCAACTCCCACCTCCCTTCTTCTATTTTTTAAAAAGATTTGTCCACGAGCTTCGGTGAAATGGGGCTCGACCTCCGGCGCCGAGAGCTCCTTAAAGGAACCGGGGCTCCAGCGAAGCTCTTGCTGACGTCGATTCGACTCGAAATCGGGCGTGTGGTGGGGCATCCTGGTTCGCATTGGCATGACAAGTGGGGCCCGCACGTTGCCGAACGAGTCCTCACCCCGCAGCCAAACGGACGCACCAGCCACATCCCACTTTCCAATCTGCCTGTGCGTGTGCGGCGGAATTTTGGCAGGCTAATTCTGAAAATACTGCGGGCCTGATGACTGTTCTTTGAGCTCAACTTCGCCCTCCCGCATTCGACCAAGAGCACGGCTTTCCGAACCCACCAAAAGCCTAGCACTGCTATATCCATTTCTTCGAGCCGGAGAGACGCAATCTCGCACTTTTGCACCCTCGACTTCATAGCAGGCATAATACACCTTCCGGCGCACCTGCGCGAAACCAGCGAAATCACACCCTCATCCCACTTTGCCCCGCCTGGGAACGGCACCCCCCCGTCAAGATGTCGTTCTCAAACTGCCGGTTTTACGAGGAGAAATACCCCGAGATTGACTCCTTCGTGATGGTGAATGTGAAGCAGGTAAGGCGTTTTGCGGGGTCCATCGCTCTCGACCTTCCCGCGCGAGGCACTGACTGCCAGTAGATTGCCGATATGGGTGCCTATGTCAAGCTCCTGGAGTACGACAACATCGACGGCATGATTCTTCTTTCCGAGCTTTCGCGGCGTCGTATCAGAAGTATTCAAAAGCTTATCCGTGTTGGCCGCAACGAAGTCGTCGTCGTCCTCCGTGTCGATAAGGAGAAAGGTTGGACCCCGCCACTGCCGTTCGTCTGGGTGCTCTGCCATGATGTTAACAGAGGGGTTAGGATATATCGATCTCTCCAAGCGCCGCGTGTCCCCCGAGGATATCGTTCGCTGCGAGGAGCGGTATAACAAGAGCAAGATTGTGCACTCCATCATGAGGCACGTCGCCGAGAAGACGCAGACTCCGATCGAGAGGCTTTACGAGACAATAGGATGGCCGCTGAACAAGAAATACGGCCACTCCCTTGATGCCTTCAAGCTCTCAATAACGTACGTTTTTTTTTTTTTTTGAACAAGGCGCAACTTGGGGAAGGGCTTTACTGATTCTTTGCGCAGCAATCCTGATATCTGGACCGACATCACGTTCCCGAGCGAAGCTGTTGAGCAGGAGCTCAAGTCGTACATTGGCAGGAAGCTCACCCCGCAGCCAACCAAGGTCCGCGCCGATATCGAGGTTACTTGCTTCAGCTACGAGGGCATCGACGCCATCAAGGCCGCTCTTCGCACCGCCGAGGCTCGCAACACCGCCGAGACTCAAGTCAAGTGCCGGCTAGTTTCTCCTCCTCTCTATGTGTATGTTTCTCCTCACCTGTGTACCATGAATGCGATTATGAACCCAATGACTGACGCACCGCAGCCTAACCAATACCTGCCTTGATAAGAATGCGGGTATTGCGCGACTAGAGGAAGCCATTGACGACGTCCGCAAGTCCATTGAGGCGGCCGGCGGCCACCTCGTCGTCAAGATGGCACCCAAGGCGGTTACCGAGTCGGATGATGCAGAGCTTCAGGCTCTGATGGAGAAGCGTGAGCGCGAAAACGCCGAGGTCAGCGGCGACGAGAGCGTCAGCGAGAGCGACGACAACATTCCCGAAACGGTTTAGGGACCTAGCGTATTGCGGGGGATAGGCTGGTAGGGAGGTTGAATTGGCACCGTCACCTTGAGGGTTGGGGATATACCTCGAAACGGCGAAGGAAAAGGGGGGGGGGGGGGGGGGGGAGGACAGCGAGCAGCGAGCAGTTTCCATCATGACCATTGGTACGACTGGCGTCTCCGGATTCTAAAAAGGTCAGACTCGGTAGACAAGGTAGCTATCCTAGGACTGCAGAGGTAAAGAAAAAGGAACAAAGTAATGCCTGACTTTAACTCGCAATGTGAGATTTTTTTTTTTTTTTTTTTTTTGAATGAACCATGTGTCGCGTTGACACCCTTCAAGACTCGGTTATTTATGTACCAATCGAGGCATGCATCACCGCTTATCGCTTTATCTTGATCCGAGTCTCAAAGACCCGAATTGCATCAATCCGTCACACCATCATCCAACTTAGAGGTCCCCAACAACCTCACACCTTCAAAGGTCAACCAATTCCCATGGCGGCGCGATGGGCATGGGGGTTCGCCGCCGCCGGAGGAGGAGCAGGAAAACGGTCTAAGTTCCTCCGGCAAGTTTCCCACTACCTCATCCGCTATGCGACGTGGATTCCGCCACTCATTTGGTTCAACGCATACGTCGCCGAGATCACCTTGATCCGGGGCCCATCCATGTATCCGTTCCTCAACCCGCACTACAACGAGTCGCTCCGCAAGGACCTGTGCCTAGTATGGAAGCTGTATGCACAGGAGGGGCTGCGGAGGGGGATGATTGTTACGTTCCGGTCGGTCCGCGCCCGATGCTCTCACTCACTCCGCTCCATGGCCGCTTTTCTCTCTCTCTCTCTCTCTCCTTCAACGCGCAGTGAGCTGACCTGAGGCACCAGAAATCCCTACGACCCTAACCGCATCACCGTCAAGCGCATCATCGGCTTGCCGGGGGACGTCGTCAAGACGAAGCCGCCGTACCCGTACGAGTACGCGGTCGTGCCCGAGGGGCATGTCTGGGTTGAGGGGGACGGCGACAAGAGCCAGGACAGCAACCACTACGGCCCCATCTCAGCGAGGCTGATCACGGGGAGGGTCACGCACATCCTGTCGCCGTGGGAACGGGCGGGGAGAATCAAGTGGTGGGAGCACCCATTGAGGACAGGGGTGCATAGAGCGGCGTAAGGGAAACATCGGGAAATGAGGCGCTACACTACAAGACGGTTGGCGCCGAGCAGGCGAGTCGGTTGCGGCGAAGCTGTAATTAGAAGCAAAGACCTTGAAAGTGTATCCAGTTAATTTGATTCTTTTGTACAGATTTAATGCATACGGAGTATATATACATAGGTATGCAGACTGAAATACTGGCGACCGGCGTGCTGACCAGGGCGATACTCAAACAACCCAACCTCACGGATTCCTGTTGATTCTCGACAATTACCTTACTTAGCTCCTCGTAACTCAAGAACGAAGCACATGGGCACCTGCGAGTCTCGCCCTCGCCCGTTTAGAGGTCAGGGTTACGGCCGGCAGCCTAGAAGGCGCACGGGCCATAACCCTGTAAAAACGCAGCGGATCGGCAAACCCGCCTAGAAATTTGAACCCGGAACTTAGTTTATATCTCTGCGTTTGGGAAACGCCGGGCAACCCGCGACGCCGCGACGCCGACAACTAGAGAATTCTTGCCCGCTGCCCGGGCGGCGCATCCTTCGGATCTTTTCACTCCAGGGCGATGGTGCTTGGCCTCGAGACGGCCAAGAGCGCCCCCTCGACTGTCCCGCCCTCGCCCTCACCGTCGTCGCCCGCACAAAGCGTCCCCGTGTCGGACCTTGACGGCGGTCGACATGCAGATCTTGCGCATATCCTGTCGCATGTCCCGTCCCTTCCTACCGTCGAAGCCGAACCGCTACGCTCTAAGCATACCATGAGATCACAAGATGGAGAGGTCGAAGGGCGCCCGCCTTACCTTCACGTGCGTCGCCGAGCCCCGTTTTGTCGTCTCCCTCGTCGCTTTCTTCTCCCCGCCAAAAGAGCTGCGCGCTGACCGTACACCGCATTCGCAGTGCATGCTTGCAGGAGGACTGGGCGGATCAGCTGGCGATATGCTCATGCATTCGCTCGACACAGTTAAGACGCGGCAGCAGGGCGATCCTCACATCCCGCCACGGTACACGTCGCTAGGGTCGTCCTATCTCAAGATCTTCCGACAGGAGGGGATCAGGCGCGGCCTCTACGGCGGCTGGGTCCCAGCGCTGGCCGGCTCGTTCCCGGCGACGTGCTTCTTCTTTGGCGGTTACGAATGGAGCAAACGGCAGATGCTCGACCACGGGGTCCAACCGCATCTGGCCTACTTGATAGCCGGTGAGTTCCGTAACCTTGGTGACCTGGAAAAGTCTCATCTTCTGACCGGGTCTCCCGTGTTTCTTTTCCTCCAGGCTTCATCGGCGATTTGGCCGCGTCCATCGTATACGTGCCATCCGAAGTGGTCAAAACCCGCCTGCAGTTGCAAGGTCGATACAATAACCCGTATTTTACGTCGGGGTACAACTACAAGGGGACGACTGATGCTGTGCGAACCATCATTCGCACCGAGGGGTTATCCGCTTTATTCTACGGCTACGGCGCTACCTTGTGGCGCGACCTGCCATTTTCAGCCCTCCAGTTCATGTTTTATGAGCAGGGACAGAAGTGGGCGCACCAATGGAAGGGGAGCCGCGACATTGGGTGGCACATGGAGCTTCTGACAGGAGCGGCTGCCGGTGGTTTGGCCGGCACAATCACATGCCCGCTCGATGTTGTCAAGACGAGACTCCAAACCCAGGTCCATCCGGGGGCCGGAGGGCTCGGCCCACCACCAGCCGAACCGTCAAATATCGGGGCGGTCAAGGACGGGCATGCCACGACGACCGCCGAGGCGAGCCAAAAACTGCAAAAGCGGCTAATCTCCACGTCTTCTCCGTCCACGCACACGCCCAAGCCCGGGGCCGTCACGCTACAAACATCGTCTGTCATAACCGGACTCCGGCTGATCTATAAGAGCGAAGGCATTGCGGGCTGGTTCAGGGGCGTCGGGCCTCGGGCCTCGTGGACCAGCATTCAGAGCGGGTGCATGCTGTTCCTCTACCAGTCCATCTTGCGCCAGCTGGAGATGTACATGCCGACCGAGCGGCGTGAGCTGGTCTAGTGATGAACATCTACTAGAGAGAGAGTGAGAGAGAGAGAGCCCGGAACGATGACTTGTATTATATAGACTACTTTGTACCATTTTTGTGTTCGATACCGGAGCTTGGGAACACAAAACTACGGGAGGGCGTTTGGTGTGGAACTTGTGCGGACTGGATAGATATCATTCTAGAGATAGATGTGTAGAGATGCATGCAATTCTCAATTCTTTTCACCTAGCAAAACCACGGCCGGATAGATATGCATTTAAACGATTGCGAATACGAAGTACCACGGATAAGTTGCCGTCAGTGTGAATGCCTCGATAACTTTGGAAACATGCAGAAAAATTTCACTGCGTTCTGCGGGTAGTTAATGTTCAACCTGGGGCTGCTTGGCACAAGCCAAACCTGCAGCCCGGCCCTCACCGCGATTGGCCTAAAGCTCCAGTGGGGTCACCCATCAGCCCATGCGATGCGCTGCATCACCTCGGGCCCCAGAAAATAACGGAGCGGCCAGAGCTCAATTGAGAGGATTTGACGAAATGGACGACCAACGACGGCTACCTCGCCATTGACGCACACGACCAAGGAAATTCCGCCGCTCCCAGTTGCGCTGACGAGATGGGAACGGCGGCACCACAACAATCATGCCGTCTTCGCTTCCCGTCCCGTCCAAGGCGGCTCTGACGGCGCTGCGAGGGCTCGTCGTCGGCACCTCGTGCACCCTCGCCCTGATCGCCGAAGACCGCCGCCGGAAGATCAACAACGCGGTGCGCGCCATCGAAAATGGCGAGCGGATTAAGTCGGCCAAGAGATACCGGGCGGGAGGGGCCGCGCTCGCGCTGGCCATGGAGGAAGAGGCGCTGTGGGATCCGCGGTTGGGTTCCCTTCCCCCGGTTGGGCTAGAACTACATCAGCACAACCATCCGGGGACCACGTCAACTCCGATCAATAAGAGTAAAGATTGTCTGCAGCAGCAATGGGAGGAGACAGACGGGACCGAGCCTCCTGCGGAAGCTCCTGGGAGGACGGTGGTCGCGGTATCGAAGGAGGATGGGGTCACACCATCCACGCCAAGCGCTGACGGCACCTTGAAAGTTGCCTCTCTTCCACATCCTTATAACCCCGTCGAAACCAAGAACCGCGCCTTGATCCGGCCCCTGCACGGACTGCCGCCCTCATCGACACCGGCCCCGAGTTGGACATTGACAAACGCCGAAGCGCTCAAGGCCTACGCCTTCCCTACCGTCGAAGACATGGTCGTCAAGATCCACGAAGCTTGCGACTCTAGAGATTATCGAAAACTTTCCGATGCGTTCAGAACAGTTCTTGAGGCGATGGACCACAAACTTGCCCCCGACAACCTGGACCAGCCTTGGGTCGAAGCCACTGCGCGGCTATGCCGGGCATTTCAGGACGAAGGGCATTTTGAGGACGCCGCGAAGCTCCTGTATCGGATTATCTGCCGAGGACCCGTGCGGGAGAGCGACTATCTGAATCACGAGCCCTTCGCGCTGATCGAGTCGCTGCTGGCTCGAGCGGACGTGAACAAACAGAGAGGAGAGGCCTCGACGGTGGATATCGACAACGCCGTTAATCTGTTCGTTCCGAAATTCATCGAACGGCCGGCAGGTCCCAACCCCAGGGCGTATAAGCTCGGGCGCAAGCTGCTCGAAGCCTGCTTCTCTGCGGATCGACTGCAGAGGATATTCGGAGTTTATCGACGATGCATCTTGGTCGCGGAGGGCAACTGGAGCGACCTGTCCTCCTGGTTCCTCACTAAGCTCCACGAGAAGCAGGACTACACATCCGTCGTCAAGATCTTCATTACCACTTTCCCCCAATCTTCCCCGACGGAAGCTTCCCTGCATGCCATCGGGGATATGATCGTCGAGAGCGTCGAGTGCGCTGGCGACCATAGACCAGACGAGGTCCTCAAGACATTGTACGGTATCTGCACCAGTCTCGGCAACACCAAACTGAGCCCTAAGTGGGTAATGAGGCTCTTTGTGTCACACTGGAGAAAGCACCACGATTTCGACCAAATTGAGAGGATGTTTGAGGAGCTGCGAGCCCCTGGACTGAAGGAGACCGTGTTTCGGCACGGCAACATCTATCGCATCATGGTCGAGCTGGCCCTCGAAGCGGGCGAGGAGTCCAAGGCCGATTCTTACTTCGCGCTCGCTGTGTCGCAGAACCGCGCCCTGGCCTCGGACGTTCGGTTGCTGGGCGTCTTTGCCCGCTTTCACGCCGCAGACGGCGACTGGGAAGCCGTCCGTGCCGACTTTGAGGCCATGAATAAGAAGGGGACGCCAACCAGCCAAGCCTACGGCCGGGTCTTCGTCCCGGTACTCAAGGCGTACGCCGAGACACATACGGTCCGAGAGACCGAGGCGTTCCTCAAGTCTTTCACCGAGGAGTTCAAGGTGCCATTGTGCAACTACGTGGTCACGCTCATGGCCAAGCACTACGCAGCCATTCGCGATATCGGCTCGTTGATAGGCTGGCTCGACTATTGCAGCCGAGCGGGCTTTCCCGTTGGCGCTGCCCTCACCAACGCCATCTTGGTGAGATGCCGGAGGGAATGGAACTTTCCTTTCAGGGAGCTCCGCACGCTCTTCCGAAAGCTGCAAGCCCTGAACCCCGACTGGGTGGACAAGCACACGGAGAAGATCATGGTCGACAGCGCGTTGTCGGACTCCAAGTACGGCGGCAGAGCGGCAAGGGGGCGGCTGCTCTCCTTGCGGCTTGATCCGACCAAACCCGGCAGCAGGGGAAAAAAACACGCGGAAGTCGAGGAAGTGGTGTCAGCCATGAGAGAAGCCTTGCGAAGCGGCTCGCCCCGCCGCGCTCTCTCGATCTACCACCGGGCAGTGCACACGAAGGTGCCCTTCTCTCAGCGCGCCCTCCAGCTGGCCGTGCAGGCGCATCTCACTCGGGCGCCGAACGACTTCCACGGCGCGTACACGCTGCTCCGAAAAGCCCAAGCCAAAGGCGAAGACATCAACCCCGTCATCAACTACCTCCTGGCCAAGCAACTAACCACCACCATCACTGCCCCCTCCTCGACCAAACCGTCGGAGACGGACGCGCTTATCCAAGAGACCCTCGAGCACTACCGCCGCGCCGGCGTCCGGCTGACCGAGACCTCCCTCCACCGCGCCGCCGCCCTCTGCCTGGCGGCCGGCCACCCCCGCGGCGCCGTGCGCTACGCCCTCGCGGCGGCCGAGGCGCGCGGCCCCGGGACCGGCCCGTGCTTCAACCTGACCAACTTCAAGATCCTGCTCGCGGCCTACGCCGAGCTGGTGGACGCGGACGGGCTGCGCGACACCATCGCGCGCGCGCTGGCCAGCCGCTACCGCGAGGACGCGGCCTGCCGCCGGGCCCTGCGGCACGCGCGCGCCCGGGTCGGCCACTCGGCCGCTCGGGCCCTGGTCTCGCGGGCCCGGTGGGAGCGGGCGCGGGCGGCGGTGGAGGAAGGGATCGGAAAGGTGGTGGAGGCGAGGAAGAAGCTCAGGGAGGAGGCGAGGCTGCTGGAGGCGGAGGCGCTGCGGATCATGAGGAGGGCGGCGGCCGACGCGGGCAGGCCCGAGGTCAACTTCGACGAGATCCCCTGGCTGGGTGGGAAGGGGAGGGAAAGGACGAGGAGGGACGCTGGGGGGGGCGATGGCCCGGATGCGGATGAGGATGCTGGGGAGAAGAAGGGGGCGGTGGTGACGGACTCGGCCTGGCTGGGAGAGGGGAAGAAGAAGGGTGCTGCGACGGCGGTGGATGGGAGCGCGAGCGGGAGCGTGAGTGGGCACTCTGGGAAGAGAAAGAGCGCGGGCGTGGGCGTGGGCGTGGGCGTGGGCGTGGGCGTGGGCAAGGCGAAAGAGAGGGAGGAGGACGAGCTCGTCGGGGCCGGGTTTTATGCGGACTTGGAACGGGCGTTACTGGAGAGCTCATCTGGGACGGCGGTCGAGGCGTTTTAAGATGGCCAATATCTATCTATCTGTCTTTCTATTTTATCTACCCATGGACCTTGGTGGTTGGACAATTGTACTGTACGTATGTAAAAGTAAACTCTTGTATAGACGTTACGCTGCGCTGGAATATGACGGTGTCGCTCGGTATACAGTATACATACATACCAACGGAACCTATCAACTAACAAAGGCAGTCTGCAGTTGAGTTTGAGTTACAACCCCACAACCCCAACAAGGTGGGGTGGCTATCCCGCAACAGCATTAAAGGAAAACTAGCGATGCTGCGAATGCAATTCTTATCATGATTAGGTAGGTATTTTGAATCATTCATCTCGAATGGTTTTTCTTTCGAATTCTCGACTTTGCGAGCATAGTATGAGGAATGAGGAATCGTTTGTTTGTTTTTTCGGGGCCCCTGTTCCCAAGCAGAAACCAGGTGGGACATGTGAATCTAGTGTAGACAGAATTTAGCGTTGACACTCGCTACCTAGGGGAACGAACGTTCAATTGGCAGCCAAAGGAAAAAAGTTGTAACTAACGAGTACACCACCGCTTTTTAGAGCGTTGGGACTGGCTATCCATCGGCTGACATGTGAACAAACTGCGTTCCTGGATTCAAGGGGGGATGGGGCCACAACGGCCCTAGGAGTGGCCCCTGATTGGCTCGCCAGTGGCGACCGCCTGCGCGGTGCCTGCCGCATGGGACGATTTCCGAGAGACATCAGTCGCGAAGAATTCCAGAGTTGCCTCTCTTGACGGGAAACAGCGGAAGGAACACGCAATTAAGTCGGGGCCAAGCTCGGGGTTCCACTCCGTCGACGACGACCTTTTATTAACTCGAGCCTCCTAAGAGGGCGGGAAAGTTCGACCGACCACTAGTTCTTCGGCCATCACTCCTCTTTTTTTCTTTTCTTTTTTTTTTTTTTTTCCTCTGGTCGAGTCATCGAGTCGAAGAAGCCTCTACCAGAGCGAAAGGGGTGGTTCGAATTCCAAGACAATTGTGCGAATTCCAACCCGCTAGACCCCCTCAGTCCTCCCCTTCCGTGCCGGATCCCGGTCCGACTCCGACTCCGACTTCGACTCCGGCCACCGCACGCCCGGGGCAATTGAACGGACGAAAGACGCCATTCGCCTTTCATACATACATACATACACACACACGAGGTACAAGTACAAAATCATGGCGGACGCGGCCGATTCGCAGGCCGCCCGCGAGCGGCGCGAGAAGCACCACGAGGCCGACGTCGTCGTCGTGGGTGCGGGCGTCTTCGGGTGCGCGATAGCCTACGCCCTCGCCAATCAAGGGCGCAGCGTCATCCTGCTCGAGCGGTGGATGCACGAGCCGGACCGCATCGTCGGTGAGCTGCTGCAGCCCGGCGGCGTGGCCGCCCTGCGGGAGCTGGGGCTAGGGCACTGTCTCGAGGGCATCGATGCCGTGCCTTGCTACGGATACCACATTGTGTACCGCGGGGACGAGGTGGCGTTCCGGTATCCGTCTCTGGAGAAAGACGGTGAGGTGATTGTGGACCCCGCGGGCAACAGGGAAAAGTACAAGCAGGGGCTGGCCGCGTTTGCCGACGGACATGCCAACGGGCAAGCCAACGGGCATGCGAAGGACGCCGGCCGGCCGGAGGGCAGGAGTTTCCACCACGGCAGGTTCATCATGCAGCTGCGCCGGGCCTGCCTGGATCACCCGAACATCAGCGTCTTCGAGACGGAAGTCACGGCGACCATCAAGGGCGACCACTCGGACGCGGTCCTGGGGGTGCAGACCCGAACCAAGGATAAGGCGACGGGCAAGAAGGATCCCGACTGCTTCTTCGGCCACCTGACCGTCATCGCGGACGGCTACGCCTCCATCTTCCGCAAGGAGCTCCTCGGCACGACGCCCGTGGTGCGCAGCAAGTTCTACGCCCTCGAGCTGATCGACTGCCCCTTCCCGCCGGCCAACACGGGCCACGTCGTCATCGGCGATCAGTGCCTCGCCCTCCTCTACCAGATCGGCACGCACGAGACGCGCGCCCTGATCGACGTGCCCAACGACCACCCGGCCGCGGCGCCCTCGGCCGGCGGCGCGCGCGGCTACATCGAGAACATCGTGCTGCCCGCGCTCCCGCCGCACGTGCAGCCGAGCGTGCGCGCCGCCCTGGCCGACGGCCGCATCCCCCGGAGCATGCCCAACTCGTGGCTGCCGTCGACCAAGCAGACGCGGCACGACGGCGTCATCGTCGTCGGCGACGCCCACAACATGCGGCACCCGCTGACGGGCGGCGGCATGACGGTCGCCTTCAACGACGCCCTCGTCCTCGCCTCGCTGCTCTCCCCGGCCCGGATCCCCTCCCTGTCGGACCACGCGGCCGTGCGCGCGGCCATGGCCTCCTTCCACTGGCGCCGCAAGCGCCTCACGAGCATGATCAACGTGCTCGCCCAGGCGCTCTACAGCCTCTTCGCCGCCGACGACTGGCAGCTGCGCGCCCTCCAGCGCGGCTGCTTCGCCTACTTCAAGCGCGGCTGGACCGACGAGCCCGTCGCCATGCTCGGCGGCGTCCTCCGCCGCCCCACCACCCTCGCCTACCACTTCTTCAGCGTCGCCTTCCTCGCCATCTGGTTGCACCTCCTCGACCTCTGCGGCCGCTCCCCCCTCGGCATCCTCATGCTGCCCCTCGCCCTCGTGCAGGCCGTGCTGATCCTCTGGAAGGCCTGCGTCGTCTTCTTGCCCGTCATGGCGGCCGAGTTGCGCTGATGATGATGATGATGATTGATCATGATCATGATGATAATAGGAAGAGGGGTTGGAGTCGTCCGGGAGTTTTTTTCGGAGGCGAAGGTGACGAGGGGAGAAAGGGGGAGAAGGGGAGCGGGAGGGGGTGGTGGTTGTAGTCCCCCTAGCCCCGTGGATGAGAGAAGGGGGGAGAGAAGGGAGGAGGGAAAAAAAACAAGACCAAAAGGAAGAAGATCATAGAGGAGGGTGGTGTTTGGAACATTCCACTCTGCTCTTTTTCATTTTTCTCTTCTTCTTCTCTTTGCCTTCTTATCATTCAGTGTATATGTGTTAAGTATTTTTTTTATATCGGGCTTTGAGATATCAGACATTGGTAATGGTAATGAAGAGACGGTTAGATGCACACGATCATGATCAATCACACTTTGCAGGACGAAGGTCATGCCATTGATGATGTGTGTTTGGAAACATGCGTTTTTGAATTGAGCGTGATCTGTTTCTACTGCGGGGGTTACGGATTACAATGGTGTGTGTGTGTGTCTTTGCGAGGAGAGAAAGTCACTAGGGAATTCACGGAAATAAAAGAGAAAAAGTGAGCAAGGAACAAGGGGGAAAGGCCAAAAAAAGAAAAAAAAAATTAATACACACAATATGTCTCGAACTGGCCGCCGCCGGGGGAGACTTACACGGCCCTCCACCCCGAAGGGGGACCTTTGCTTCAACGACGATGTTGCGGGTCAGCCGAGTTTGCGGCAGCGCGGGCGCTGACCGCTACACCAAGTTGGCCTGGTGCTGCGTGTATTGGCATGGCGCAACCGGTTCTCACGCCGGTATACTTGAGATCCAGGGGCCTCAGAAGCCGCGGGGAAGGAAGGGGAGGGGGTGTTGTTAAGGCGTGAGCACAGGGCCGGAACAATGGGTTGGGGCGGGGCACTTGGGATGAATGGGTTGGGGGCGGGAGGGGGCCTGGAAGCTTCCTATGATCTATATTGTCTGAACTTAGGCGCGTCTCAAAAAGAAAACTGTTTAGGAAGTCACAACAGCAGCAGCAACAGCAGCAGAGGCGAGAGGAAGAGCTGAAGAACGTGAGCCTTGAACATTAAAAGTTAAGGTCGCCCGAGATTTCCAAAGCAACACCCCCCAACGCTGAGGGTTTCTTTTCTCTTTGTCAAGTCAGGCGCCTCCTATACACGCCCAGCATCCAGCTGGCCCGCAGGACGGCCAGGCCGATGGCCATGCGGATGCTGTCATGGACCAGGTTCATCTTGCTGCCGTCCACCTCGTGCCAGCCGACGGGGACCTCGGCGACCTTGATGCCGTAGCTGGTGCCGATGACGGAGCCGTCGCTGGCCAGGACGGGGGTGGCGGGGGCCGACTCGGCGAGCATCAGCATCTCGATGTCGAAGATCCAGCCCTCGGTGTGCATGTATGGCACGATGTGGGGCAGGGCGGCGCGCGAGAAGAGCTTGAAGCCGCACTGCGTGTCGCGGATGCGCGAGGTCGCCGGCGGGGTGAGGATCATGAGGACAAAGTGGAAGGAGCGCATGAGAAAGTTGCGGATCGCGGAGCGCTGGGGAAGGCAAAATCGGGTCAGCCGGTTATACTTTTCTTTCGCTTCTGAAAAGGCTGGAAAGGGGGAGGGGGGATGTTTGGCTTGTTTATCATACCTTGACAACGGCCTCACTTCCGACCAGATGCGCTCGGCTCCCGATCGCCACCCCGCGGTTGGAGCCGTCGACCACGTCCTCGCAACCCTCAATCAGCCGGCCGAGATCGCTGAAGCGGCTAGCGCCGTCGGCGTCGGCGAATACGGCGTACTTCCCGCGCACGTGGCGCAGCCCGTGGGTTACGGCGCCGCCCTTGCCGCGATTCTTTGCGAGCTTGACGACCCGCAAGACGTCGTGCAGGCCGTGCTTGCGGGAGAAGGCGAGGGCGACGTCGACGGTGCGGTCACGGCTGCCGTCGTCGACGACCAGGATCTCGTAGCCGGAGGGCTGTGGCGGTTCGGACGGGCCACTGCTGGAGGTGGGCCGGGAGGTGCTGCCCGGGGAGTCGGGCTTGAAGACGAGGCGGTGCGGTGTGGTGGCGCGCTTGCTGCTCTTCTTGCCGCCCTTCTGGGTCGACTTCTCCTGGCGTTCTTGTGGCTGGAGGAGTTGGCCGTGGTTGTTGGGGCGGCCGAACTGCTGGTCCAGATACTCGACCATCTCTTCCAGCGCCGCGGTAATTCGGGCTTCCTCGTTGTATGCCGGGATCACCACGCTCATCTCGACCTCGGCTGGCTCGATGGTGGGCTCCTCGGGTACGGGGAAGCCGGCGGGGATGGTCGGGTACTCCTGGCTCTGCTTGCCCTCGGCACGCCAGCGGTCGTACCAGCAGGGGAGCGGGCGCGGTGCGCAGACCGTGCCATCGGGATTCGTGGTAATGTAGGTCTTCTCGGAAGGGAAGGGTAGTCGCGGTTTGGGGGCGACGAGATGGAGGAGAATGTAGACCTTTGGGGAGTTAAATTTAGGGTGTTAGCCAGCCACTCTCGCAAGCGAACGTTAATTGTGAGAAAGAGTAGTAATTCTTTCTTACGCAAAATATGGCAAGGCCGAGAAGAGGGATGACGAATGCCAGCAAAAAGTAAAAAGGCCGCTCCGAGGCGGTTTCCCACAGAAACCAGACCAGCTGCTCCAGGGATTCGATTAAAGTCGCGCCCTGGGCCGCCATGGCGGGCGCGCGGGAGCAGGGAAGCAGCAGAGATGCCGCATGCAAGCAGGATATTATCTTAGGAGGATGATGCTGTAAACGTCATGGAATACATTGGGCCGCTCTTGCGGTTTTCCGACGGCGTGGTCCGCTTGCTTGCAGCGTTGAACGGTTCTTCGCAAGGCCCGGCGTGCGTAGGGATGATGATGACGATGCCACGAAACTTTTGGCAAGCAATCTTGAGCTTCGGGCCATGTGGCTGCAGTGCAAGGCTGACGAATGCTGATCTGCAGGGCCCTTCTCCATTTAGCAGTACGGAGTGCTACACTAGCTCTGCCCTGGCCCCGCAAAGGTACACTAGTGTACACTACAGTAGATGTGGGGGTCCGCCTGCTCCTGGCCGCGGGCACCCACTGAGGTGGAAAGCTTAGTTACCGAAAGGCGAGCTGTCTATTCCATGGAGAACGGCGGGGCGTACTTCTGTACAAGAATCCGAAGTGAACCAGCACGATCCCGGATGCCTCAATGCCTTGTATTCTTGTCGTGTCTTGTTGGGGGAAATCCAATTCCACGCAACAGGTTCTACAATCTTGCCGGGAGGAATTGCACCGCCGATACAAGCCAACGGTACGGTAATCCGTATCTATGTATGTACGTACATACATGCACGCACCAACACCGACGCATTTTATTCGCTCCCGTCTTGTTCGCTCCTCGCTGCCCCGAAGCAAGGGTCGCCGAGCTGGGGCCGAGGACATCCCGTAAGATCGCCTGGGTGGATACAAACAAACGAGCCGCGATAACCATCGATTCCTGCTGACCTACTGTGTAGACTAGAGCGCAGTCGTCTCGGACTGTTCTGTCCGCTTATGGGACGGCACATGCATGCCGCGTTCGAGCCAGATCGGTCCCCCAAACACGCAACCTGCCGCCTCCCGTGGCCCCAATGCAGCAAGGTCCGTATCATGCCCAATCCCACACAATCCTTCCTCCTCGGTAGGCTGAGGGTCCAGAGGCATGCGTGACAGCTATCGGGTACCGAGTCTCTAGAACATGCGGCCAAGAGGCCCAGGACATGCCTACCCTGACCGTATTACGTGCAATGCAGGCATTAGGGCGTGATGCTCCATCGGCTACACATAGCTCGATGGTCGGGAAGCGCGTTCTCGGATATCAGTGGGACCCAAGAGGTCCTCGTCTCGGTTGGAGTTGATATCGACACGAATGGGGTCCGAGCAGCGACGAGTGCAGCGTACCAGGTTGTACTGTACCAAATCGGAGAGCCTTAGAAAGAGTGCAAGGATGTATGTATGTACTGTACTCCGTACATACACACACAGCATGCCACGCCGGTGCCTCGGGGCCATCCAATCCACACGATGCAGCTCGTTCTGCAACCGGTTGACCCCCAGCCCCCGCGCACCTAGTGTATGTACATATATGTGTGTAAATATATAAACATACATGTCTATATATATATATATATATATATGCGTGTGTCTGTGTGTGGTGTCCACCACACTAACACCAGCGTGCAGCGGGCGTCCGGGTCTTTGGCAAGCGGTTAGTGTAATCCGTATTTCTGCCTGAGCCGCACGCCGCACGCCAACAAGACCGGTCCAGACTTTTCAAACTTTCTGCTTGCGCGCTGGCCGGTGAGCGGAGCGGGATCGCTTCTGCTGCCTCAGCTGGGTCTTGTGTGGCCGACCGTGACATGCTGCGATGCCACCCCCCTCAGCAGCCGCTTGCGCCATCTATCGACTCGCCCGGGGAGCATTGGGATCCCTAGGTTGTCGATATATTTCTCAGCTCCATGTGGAATACAAGTGGCGCTAGGTATTGTCCATGCATACCTGATTGCTGATTATGCAGCGTATTTCTGGCGGGCACGGAAAGAACACCCTGCGTTTTTTTTTTTTTTTTTTTTTGGGAAGGGGGAGGGGGCCCCATTTCCTCCCATTGATCTTGCCTGCCGCTGCGAGCTGCGTCAGGTTAATTTTTGGGGCCGAACTAATTAGTTAACAAGTTTCCAAGTAAACCGTCGCTCGATTCCCTGCTGCAAGCCACACAAGTGGATTGCAACCCGAGGACCTGGTTGCAAGACCAACCCCATCAGCATGCTCAGGTACCAGTAGCCAAACCGTCAGCCAACCAGGGGCATCCCGGGCAGCGTCTTACACTGCATACACTACAGATTCCACGGAATGATGACAACTCGAAACGCTCGGCACAACATCGCCTTGTCCCCATGGCAGGCAGGGATGCAAGTAGTTTACTTGTTTATGACGTAGCGCACAAAGATAAGGTACTAGGGTATATCTCCCTTTCGGCGATCCGTACCTTGATGGCTTCTGACGTGCTTGATATCCTGTCCAGGAAACCTTCCGATACCAGGGGCATCGTGTAGCAACGCAGATACGGAATATCACCGCCAACCCGTTCAAGGGGTCCTGTCTTACATAGCTGGGGTGGCGCAATGCGAGTCTGACTGCTCGAGCGCGGTGAAGTATACGGAACTCTGCTCTCCATTGTTGGAAATGAGACCACCTCGGTCCTTGCCTGCCCCGTCCTTGGTCATGGAGTTGGGACTGCTACCTAACGGGGCAGAAGAGCAAGCGAGGAACAGGAGAAGCGAGCACCACGGCGGATTCATCTCATCGCATCGCCTCCCTTGGGGTGGGGAGGGAAGGGGCGGGTTTGGTTGGCTGCCGCTCACCGTTGATCAGCCGGATCCCATCAGCGCAATGGCGGTGATAGTGAAGACATGGCGAGAGGAGAGCAAATGGCGTAACTGGATCGCTAATCGGCCCTTGTAGCCGTAGTGCCAACTCTATCCACAAACGAGCCATCATAAGAACCCTGAACTGATCATAATCTCGCCACGGCTGGTCTCGCAAGTGGAACAGGAGAGCCTCCGCCAACGTAAGGAGAGAAAGGGGACATGGGAAGCGAGTTTCATACTGAGAAGGTCCCCCCGGCCCAAGTTCTATCAGCTGCTATCACTCACACTACTTTTTGAAGCACGAAGCTATCCACAGTGCCAACCCAGATCTTAAATGTCCCGTCATAATTGGAAGAGGAAAAAAAAAGCCGACGTTACCGAATTCGAAAAGGTACCAAAACGCCAGATTCGAAGTCATGGACAAAGCGCAGATACTGCCCCGCCGAGGTTGCTCGTGTCCACTGCTGTCGCTGAGAAAACACAAAGGGAATTAAGAGACAATGACAGACATAGAGGAAAAGTTCGTAACATGGCAGACAAGCCATAATATATGCATCTCACAACATTGTTTCGGTACTGGTCCCAAGCAAGCGGTGGGCACTAGGTTCAGCCAGCCACGGCTGTGCTCTTGGCGCCCCTGTGCGACCAGCGATTCTTCTTGACCAGCTTCCCATTGGCCACCGGCACGCTCTTGGAGAGCTTGCCTTGCTTGGAGGGAGCCTGGAGGGATGTCGACGAGGCCGTCTGGCTCGGCTGGGCGCGGGCGCGGGCGGATGACTCGTCGGGGCCGGTCGAGTGGGCCGTTGCATCCTCGGCCTTGTGCCCCTGGTTTTGCACCTCTCCGGGAGACAAAGACCGAGGCGAAGGCGGGGCGGGCTCGGCTGCCGCTGTCGCCGTCGTCGTGTTGGACTCGATGCGCTCCAGCTCCTTGAACCTCGTTACCTTCTGTATCCTTCGCCCCTTCGCAAGGGTGTCGGGCGCCGCGGCGGCGTGCGCGGGTTCGGTCGCGGTTTCGGCCTCTTCTTCTCCTTCGCTCGGTGACTGTGCAATGCCGATTTGGGCTTGGGGAGGCGCCTGCTCCTCGTCCGCCTTTTGCACCGTCATGGCAGAAGGCGACGTCGTGGGTGGGGGGTTGTCGGTGGCATCGCTCGGCCCGGGGGAAGGAAACTCGTCAGGGGTGGTAATGGCAGTTCCAAGTTGCGTGGGTGGCAGCGCGGCCACGGGGGGAACGCCTGGTGAGAAAGAATTGGTCCTCGAGGCGAGTGGGCTCCGAGAAACGGACTGAATGGGCTCCGAGACTCTGCGTGAGCGAGCTGGGTGCAGCCTATGAATTTTCTCGGTGTCGCTTGTCGGCTTTGCCGTCCTGGAGACATTTAACGAGTTGCTGGCTGAGAGAGGTGCTGGGACGCTGTGCCTGACCACGGGCTTCATCTCCAGCTCGTCCTGCGAACTGGCGGAATCGCCGGAGCTCTCAACGGGAGACGGCGCAGCATCCCCGACTCCAGGAATGCCCGGGTGCGAAAAAGGGACCCGACCGGTCGACACTTTGCTGGAGGATCGACTCGTCTGAGAGGAGTCGACGATCCTCTCGACCTCCTTGCCCTTGGCTGAGATGCCACCCATGTCAATCGGACTGTAGCTCACTTCCGGCCCAGCTGGCGTCCATCCCGCCGGCATGCTGCTGTAGCTGTAACCCCGTGGTAACTGGACGACGGGGCTCGCGTATGCGGACGGATAAGACACGTGAGAGAGCGAGCTGTGAACCCGAGGCACGCCGGCATGGGTGGGCGTAACGAAGCCGCTCATGCCCACGCCGCTGGCCGTCATGGCGCTGCGCCTCCGGTTCTGCTCGACGATCCTGGCTCGGTCAGCCTCCCTCCAGCCGGCTGGCCCCCCCAACATGGCGTCAATAGCGGCATGCTTCGGTACGTGCTTGTAGGGAGGCTTTGCCGCTTCTTCCTTTTCCTTCCTGGCTTGCTCCGCGCGATGCTCCTTGGCGGCCTGACGGCCACGTTTAATCATAGACAAGACTGACATGGTAGGTTATGGATAAACCCGTAGTGGTGCTGACTGGGAAACCGAGCTCGGACGGCAGATGTGTCCAGCACCGGGGGCTGGACGGAGGTTGTCTTGGATGTCAGCCGTGACGAGTGGGCACCTAACCAGGCTGCTCCTAGGCGGTGCGCGGCGTGCAGGGAGATGTGCGTAGAAATATATTTAAGTCAGGTCGGGGTGCATGAGCCCTCGGCAGGTAGCGAGCGATGCGCGAGATTGCCACACTATAGGAATCTGGGGCCGCCAGAGAGGCAAGGGTTCGAGCTGAAGACGAACTGGCTAAAGGAGACCGGTAACAGGCGGAAGCAGTGAAACCCAACCCGCAAACGACACCTAGCAGCGAGATGCAACCTCGGGGCGGGACAGCTGCAGAAATTGCGTGTTGAAGCTAGACAACGAGGGAACCGAAAGAACGAACACTGCTTTTTAGAAGGATGGTTGGGCGTGATGTTGAGACGAGAGAGGACAACGACTGGTGGTTGAGCGATTGTGATGGATTGGCGGCTCTCTCCCTCTCCCGTGTAGGCGGAACAGCGTGAAGCCAGAGTCAGGTAATGGGAAGAGTATCACCAGAATACCTGGCTCAGTCGGAGGGTAAAGGTCCGGCGACGACTTCGCTCGGCTTGATACGAGAGAAGGGCTGCGGCGGGTGTCTGCATTTTAAGGATCTCGCCAAACCGAGACGAGCACCCACTGCCACGGCGGCCAAATGCAGCTTTCAGCCCTCTTCTGTCAAGGCCACACCCACACGCTTCGCTTTCGCTGGTACATGCGTTGGTGGGTGACATGCGACCGGTGGGGGTAGGGGGGACAAGCAGCCACGCGGGGGTGCGACCGATACCACCGACATCTCAGGGGTGTAGTGCATGCAATGGTGGATGGAGGGTGGGACCCCCGGGTTACAGCACCCATGGTCCAGGGTTGGGCCTGAGCTCATTGACAGCAGCATGATGAGAACAAGAAGACGACGGATGTGCTAGCGGGCCCAGAATTGATTATGGATTACACCAGATCCCACTCCACTTTGAGGTTTAAGAACAGGAACTGAAGCGAAGACTAAAACCAGGAGCGCTCTTGCCTAGGTAGGCAGTGTATTCCGCACACTAGCACTTTCCTTTTGATCTGCCCGACGCCCCTCATGAGAAGGGGAATAAAGTCGGTAAACGCGTTTACGGAAGGCTCGCCAATCTGCTCGAAGGGCTCTTGCCAAAAGCGGCCAGCAACAGTCGATCTCTCCCGCGTGCACCTCTCCTGGAGAGGAAGGCGTTATCCCAACAAAACGAACCTGAAAGTGATAACTTCCATCGTGTTGAGCACGCGTTCCCCTCCAAAGGTTTGCGCGAGATCCGGCGAAGATGGAATGAAGCCATCCCGAACAAAAGCGGACGAGAGAAGAACAGGTCATGCTTGACCCACATGTTCGGATTGTCCATTCCCTGTCCTTGCCTGGAGCCACGCATGCAGAGAACCGACACTGGCAAAAGCGGGTCCTCGTATAGCTCAGAGAAGGGATGGAATCCAGAGGCTCCTCGCAGATCTGCACGCACTGAGATAACGACAGCTTACCGCCAGAGCGGCTCATCGGCAGGCAGGGGTCCAGGGTTGCTCAAATGCCCGCAGATAGCTGCCGATTATATGTGACCAGATATTGCAGGCATTACCGCGCAGCGAATGGGTCAACCGACCCAGAACCTGGGAACGTGCGGAAATCGAAACATGGCCAAGTGGGTGTTTGACGCTAGGAATGAGTTAACTAGTGAAAGCCCAGGGTCCAATCCAGCCGCACCGCTTGGCAAAGTTTGGAAGATGCTTGGGAGGCGGGACAACGAGGCGAGGCCCGTACCGGCCACCACCGCCAACGAAAAAGGACCTTCAACAAACGCCGGGCGGTCCGGTCGTTTCGCGAGGGCATTCCGGACAAAAGAACCGTTGGTTTCCATCCTCGACGAGGTGGACGCTCTCTGGTGCGGCCCTAGTCTGTTTCACTGCCATTGCATCGGAGGTGCATCGAACGTACGGAGACAAAGTGAGCACCCGGGTGAGGCTGTTTCCGGTCAGAATGTGGAAATCTTTCTGCCGCGTAGCTCGGTTGGCACCCCATGATAAATTCGTAGGATCCTTACTTATTATTCTTTCGATAGTGCCGGCTAGCCAACACACAGATATATGGCCCCCACAAATGCATTATCGGTCCCGAGTGGTCGATAACGGGGTGTGAAGGTTTCCCGAAGGCGCTAGCTGGCCGGACACCAAAGCGGCTGCGCTATTCCGGTATACACTAACTAGCGTAGCCGCTTGCGTACGCCAGGAAAAGTCCAGAACACGACGAAACGAATACCCGACGGGTACACTACAACAAACGACTAGTCCGTAGATAGGGACCTACTCCGTCTCCTAGCGCGATTGTCATGCACGTTGCGAACAACATCAAAAGCAAAACAGAAAGTTTGAAAAAGTAAATTGAAGAGAAAGACTGCGTAGCATGTGCTCAGGATGTAACTACAAATACCTCCGAAAATCCGGGGTAGAATACTACCTATATACTCCGTACCCGTACGCAGTACGGATTAAATACCGCCCGGTGGTATGCTACACAGTACACTGGAATGTACGGATAGTAATGTGGTTTTTCTGCAGCCAGGGCGGCTGCCGGCGCCACGGTGGGTTTAAAAATGGAAGTCGAAATGGAAGGTTTTGGAGCCCTGTCGATCATGCGGCTCTTGGCCAGCGGAGGGACCCTTGTCTCACATTTTGGGACGAGATTGAGTGGATCCAATCCAAGACCTGAGCAACCGATTACATACTTTACATATTGCCGTAGTGTCCTCCATGCCACGCACAAGAGTGTCACTCAGTGAATGTACTTGGTGTAACAGAGTCGAATAGTCATCAGCCTTGGGGGAATTTTTGTTATCTTGGCTTCAAACCAATCGATGCTGGGGATCTGACCGACCAAAATCCTCGTTAGACGCCAGGAGATGCGGTGTGATGACCCCCGCTTCCGTCAAGAAGACAGAAACGGATTAGTTCGCTGCGGTTCAGCTGAAATAACAAAAAACCGGCCGAGTTGGGCATGAAAATAGGGCTCTTCAAATGGTCTCAGTTGAGCCTCGTGGCTATAACTGCATGTAATTCGCACATAGTGTACACCGTGCCAGATAGTAATGCATACGGCGGTAATTCCTGGCTACTCAAAATTTGTCAATCAGGTTATCTCGGTGGTTGCGGCACGAAAACGCCCACTGAAGCGTTGGCATGGGTTATCGAAGATGCTTTCAGCGTGGCGGTCTGGAGGACGACACAATGCAAGCGCTGGCATAGAAGACAGACGCATCCCGTCGCCACCATGACCGCTTCGAATGCTCTTCAGGGAGGTTGCGCTCATTCCCAAGTGGCGGTCCCGACAACATCCTACCAGACAGCGCAGTCGTCCTCGTGACATGATAAGTGCAATCTCCGAGCCCAGCTGTCTGGTGTGGCACAAGCTGCTTCGGGGGCATCGAAGAGTTGTAATGTGTTGTTTGGAGTCTGACGATGACTACTAGCTGAATACCCTCCAGAGTCCGCCGGGTCCAGCCAAGGGTGGCATCGAGCTGGCTGTTCCCCTCGCGATTGATAGTTATTGCCCCGGCTGTTCGTCCCATCCCCCGTCTCCAGTGAGCTCAAGACTCCAAGTACGGTGCATGTGATGGGCATCATAGTGCCGTGTCCCAGATGCTCGAACTCCTTCCCGAATTCCGTTATCTGCCACCGTTGAGCCATGACATCGGTTGAGAATCACCATAAGCGTGCTCATCTACCTTGACGTGCTGCACCTAGAAGGAATCGAGGACCAAGCCTGTCAGTCTTGTCTCACACTCGCACCCAAGCTGAACTGTATGGGCGTGCTGTAGAACACAATGACGGTAGGGCCAAGAACGCCTGGATGAACAACGACAATGTAAGTTGCCAATATCCCAAAGCCGCGACAAGGTGACATCCAACAGTTCCTGCTAGGGGCTGCTGGAGCGTTTCAACGACGACGATATACGGAGTATTGTAGTGCTGTTGCTCGGCTCCAACCGCATAAAGACCCTTATCCGACTGCGATAAAGTCAAGTATCAGAGGCGATGTTCAAGTGGCAGGTCGCGTCAAAAGTGGAGACTATCTCGGTCTCGGGTCGGGTTGGGACGACAGCCGGAGAGAACCGGGGCGACGATGAACTTGGGGTAGGTGTGGATGTGGTGCCCTTATGATGATGTTGTTGATGATGTTTATGATGTTATGATTAGCCTACTAGTGTACTCCGAAGCGCAGTAGACTACTCTGTATGTACACACTTGTAGTGCGGCCCGGACCGGCGAGCGGCGGGGCGGAAAAGGGGCCTTTAAAAGAACAAAAAAAAAAATTCAGGGACCATCGTTGACTCTTTCACCCGAGGAAGACCGTTGCGTGCGGGGGAGAAGTCGAGGTGTGTTCCAGATTGGTGCATCGAGAGAGCGGCAGCCAACGAACCAAAGGTGCGACGGCCTGGGGTGGGTGGGGGTGGGTTACCGACCTCGGCCGAAGTGGCGTGGTGACATCAGCGAGCGCTTGTTTCTGGTTTAGCGCCTGAAAAAGCCGGGGCCTTGGCTTGGGCGCTAGCCTGCTTCTGGACCCTCCCGCGGCCAGGCGATCAACGCACTGCTCCGCCGCACCTCTCCCCATCGCAACCTTGCGCCCCTGCAGCGAGCGTCGGGGCCCAAGAATTTCATCAATCGCGCGACTCAAACCCGCCAAAGTAGCCGTCGCGATCCCGCGCCGCGCCGCCCGTCTTTACGCACAGAAGACGCAAAAAGATCCGCTTTCTGATCTATCTCGATGATTTCCTGTTGACCGAGGCAATCGCGAGTGGTGCTGCCGATATCGCCTGCGCCGTCCGGGGATTTCTGGTTTTCCGATTGCTGGGCCCTGGGTCCCCCGAGTCCCGAGTCCTTCTTCAAAGCTATCTACTATCTACCAACCTAGGTAGTAGTTATTGCTGGCGCGCACGCGGCCCTCCAAGCACCTGACGCTGGGCTCCTCTGACCTGACAGCATCGGATATCTCGCCCTCCCTCGACGTCACACGGCCATCGAGCAACGCAGCAACCGACCCCACATTTCCCATCGCATCGCGCATATCCTCCCCATCTGGCACGTCCCCAGGATCCGTTGCGCCTTAGCTACTGAAACGCGCCTTCCCCCGGGAACGCGCAATCTCCCGAGACGCTGGCGGCCCTTGTTCTCCTCAGCTCGGCCGAGCCTGACCTGTCGCTCTCGCCCCATCAGCTGGACGCCGCACCGCTGCCGCATCTTGGCCCCGATAGCGCCGTCGTGCCCGAGGCGGCACCCGAACCGTTGATGATGGCACAACAAGTGCCTCATCAGACACCAGACAGGAGGCGCGTCAAGGTCTACGAACTCCGCCACAATGACTGGTTTGACCGCGGAACCGGCTTCTGCTACGCCTGCTGGATTGCGGTACGTTTTTCTTCCCCTTTCGCATACATGTTGCATACCTTGCATCATGGCCGTGACGTCGCCTCGCTGACCCGTAACCTTCGCATATCTGCAGACAGAAGAGGGTCAACCGAAAGAGCCCCACGTGATCGTAGAATCAGAAGATCAACCCACCCGGCGCTTGCTAGAGACCAAGATAATAAAAGATGATGGCTTCCAGAAACAGCAAGGCATGCCATGTTCCTTCTTTCCCCCCTCCTCCTCTTCCCTTGATGAGAGCGCCACCGCGTCTATGCAATATATACGCTAACCTAGGCCCTGTACAGAAACCTTGATAGTATGGACGGACAATGGGGTCGACATGGCACTGAGCTTTCAAGAGGCCGAGGGCTGCGCCGCGATCTGGTGTGTAGAAACTTTTCCCCAAGACGAAGAAGCGGACTGGATCGTATTCTAACCGCCTCGCGCCACAGGAGGTTTATCGACCAGGTTCAGCAAACCTTCCAGGGCGGCATTTCCGGCGCCGATGACAGCCTCTCGGACGACTTGACCATGGAGCTACCTCCCTCGATCCAGCTCCCCCCTCCTGACCTGGCGTCGCTCCCCGAGTTGGACATGGCAATACGGAATCTGTCGCAATCGCCGGCCGGTCGCGACGCGCTTGCCAAGACCATCATGGCCGAGGATTACATTGGCAAACTAATACCTCTGGTAGAGATGGCCGAGGACCTCGAGAGCCTGCCGGACCTTCACCGGCTGTGCAACATCATGAAGACAATCCTGCTGCTGAACGACACCAGCATCATCGAACACGCCGTGTCGGACGAATGTGTCTTGGGGGTGGTGGGCGCGCTGGAATACGACCCTGATTTCCCTAGTCACAAGGCGAACCATCGTCAGTGGCTGAATAACCAGGGGCGGTACAAGGAGGTGGTGAGGATCCAGGACGAGCAGGTCCGGCGCAAGATCCACACAACCTATCGGCTGCAGTATCTCAAGGACGTGGTGCTGGCCAGGATCCTCGACGACCCGACCTTTTCCGTCCTCAACTCGCTCATCTTCTTCAATCAGGTGGACATCGTCCAGCACCTGCACACCACTCCCGGGTTCATGCAGGACCTCTTCGCCATCTTCCATGATCCCAACGAGCAGCCGCTGCGGAAGAAGGAGGCCGTCCTCTTCATCCAGCAGTGCTGTGCAATCGCCAAAAACCTCCAGCCGCCAGCCCGCCAGGGTCTGTACGTGCACTTCCTCAAGGAGGGCCTCCTCCCGGCCATCAACTACGGCATGCGCCATCGAGACGTGTCGGTGAGAGTGGGAGCGACCGACATTCTGGTCTCCATGATTGATCACGACCCGTCGCTGGTTCGACAGACAATCTACGAGCAGATCCAGAAGCGGCTGCAGCCACTAACAGATACCCTGATCGATCTCCTCCTCGTCGAGGTCGACCTCGGCGTCAAGTCGCAGATCTCAGAGGCGCTTAAGGTGCTTCTCGACCCATGTCCGCCCCCGGTCCAGCAGCAGCAGCAGCAGCAGCAGCAGCAGCAGGAGAACCGGGGAGAATTTTCTGGACAGCCCAGACTCAGGGCGCACCCCGGCATTGACCCGCAGCAGGACGTCTTCTTGACGCACTTTTACGAGCATTCGGCCGCCAGGCTGTTTAAGCCTCTGATCGACCTCGAGAAGCGGACTGAGATGAAATTCTCCCCGTCCGAGGAGGGGATCTTTAGCTACCTTAACGACATTCTATGCTTCTACATCCAGCGGCATCATCACCGCAGCAAGTTCTTCGTGTTTACACACAACATAGCCTCGCGGTTCGCGCAGCTTCTCTCCTGCAAGGAAAAGCATTTGCAACTTGGTAAGTTGAAGAAACTAAAACAAGGGCGGCCGTTTTCCGGCCAGGTTTGTTCTCTTCACAACTAACTGCTGGCCTAGTTGCTGTCCGCTTCTTCCGCCACCTCGTCATATTGCAGGACGAGTTCTACATCAAGCACATGGTCGATAAGAAGGTGCTCGGTCCCGTACTCGACGTCCTGTTGCGGACGCTTCCGCGAGATAACCTGCTGTCTTCTGCCTGTCTTGAGCTCTTTATGCTCATCAATAAGGAGAACCTTAAGGAGCTGATCAAGCACGTGGTGGAAAACTACCGTGAAAAGATCGCGGCTCTTTCCTACATGGCTACCTTTGACGAGATTCTACACCGCTACGACCAGACCCAGGGCTTCACCCTCAACGTTGACCCCTATTTCGAGTCGGAGGACGAACTGGGCCGGGCTCGCCCGCCAAACGGCGCGGCGAGAGGCATGATGGAACACCTCACTGTGGACCAAGCTCAGGAGGATTACTGGAACACTTCCGACGATGAAGACGACATGGCCGTCGCTCAGGAGCCGACCGACGAAGAACTCCGGCAATCACTGGGCATGATGCCAGACCGGAGCCCGTCGAAGCCGCTTGTCGAATACAACTCGGACGACGAGGACGAAAACGACACCCCGATGGCAAACCTTGCGGCCGCGGAGGGCTCAACGACCCCGTCTACCGGCGACGAGGCAGCATCGACTATTTCAAACGCCCCGCAGACAGCACAAACAAACGGCACTGCGACCGCATCCCCACCCACGTCGACTTCCACGTCCACAACAGCGGCAACAGCAGCAGCCGCAGCCGCAGCCGCCGCTGTAACCCCACCGCCCGAGCGCCTATCGGAGAAGCGCCGCCGCGAGGAGGACGAGGACGACGACGTGCTGGATAAGCTGACGCAGAACAAGCGGCGCAATAGCAGCAGCGCTGCATCGAACGCGTCGGTGTCGGCATCATCACCATCGTCGAACGCGTCGACCCTCAAAAGGAAGAAGAGCTTCTCGGGGCATGGGCATCGCGCGGGTTCCGGGGGGGGAGGTAGTCCAAATGGCGGCGGCGGTGGCGGTGGTGGTGGTTCGGCAGCGTCGGGAATGAAGAAGATCGCCATCAGCATTTCGCCGGCCGTTAAGACGGCTGTGGTGAAGGCCGATGAGAGCGCCGGTGGCGCTGGCGCAGGAGGTGGGGGAGATTAGGGAGGGAAGAGAGCATCGCGATGATGATGATGCTGCTGCTGCTGGGGGGTGATGATGGATGGTTGGTGGCTTGGTTCGGCACACGCTCGTCTTATCCGACTCTTCCTGTCGCGGCAACAATCTTCCTCCAATCTATCTGTCCTCTCCTAGGTATGCAGGGCGCCTAATCGGATATATACCGCCGACTTATCTTGCCTGCCCTGCCTTCAAGCCTACTCACTTCGCGCGCCCTTCTAGAATCTTTCATCGCTAGCAGCCGCACATGACGGGATAATGTCTCCTTCGCATTCACGCAACCGGCATTCCCATTCACACACATTCCGGTTCTCACGGGTCGGGGTCGGGGTCGGTCCACGGAACGGCGTTCATGGGACGGAGGAGGGCCAAGGGGGTTGTTGAAACTCTTCTTTTGCTCGTTTCTGGTTTTTGCGGCCCCTCCATGGGCTTGCTGGCTTGTTCTTTAGCGGTCCGGTTTTCGGGGTTATTTTTGCTTCGTCTGGATTCACGGGAGGTGGAAGGGACGGACGGACGGACGGACGGATGGACGGCGACTGCGGCACGTTGGCGGAGGCTCCTTTTTTCAATTTTTTTCTTTTTCCTCCTTTCTTCTTCCTCTCTTCTGTTCTTTTTATCATACCACCATATCCCGTTTCCGCTTCCCCTCATCGGTTCTTGACTCGCTCTAGTTATTCTTCGCTCAACTGTGTTTTTTTTTTTTCCCTTGCGCAAATTTTTTTTTTTTGCTCGTTTTCTTACTCCGACACCACACCCCGCCGCCGCTTTCTGCGCGTTACTGCCCAATCTGGTCCTTGTTTGTTCCCCTGAATAGGAGAGGGATAGATCACATGCCTCATTTCATGGTTCACTGGGTGGGATAGGAGGGAGAGAGGTCTCGTTAAGGGAAGGATGCTGTGGTGAAGGTTGCCCTGGGTTGTCTGTACCTTACCCATAATAACCCTACTGGTTTGAAGAGGGGGGTTGGGCCAGATGAATGAAACACCGGACAACAAAGTTCGGCATTCCGTTTCTTTCCTTGCTTGTTTGGTACGTATGTGATTATGGGGTGGCCTTTAAGGGCTGGTTTTACTTTCTCTCAGTTGGGATAAAGGGGCATCATATCATCATGGGGCGTCATTGCCGTACAGAAGCAACATCACCTGGCGCTGTCGTAATCCTCTCGACTGCCTCCTTGTTTTCAACAGGAGGTTGAGAATGCCGCTTTTCGGGAGGGAAAACAAATCAAAACCGCACCTGTCTCCCTTCAGAGCTCTTGCTTTGTTTTGTTTAGGCTGCTCATCATCAAAACTTTCTAAACTGCTTCTCCCACTCCTCGAACCCGCGCAGCATGTCGGGGGTGATCTGCCTCTTTTGATTGCGGATGGCGCGCTCGAGGTCCGCCATCATGATGGCGGGCTCGCCGCCCTCTGCGGCGCGGTCGTAGGCGGCGACGCCGGCGGCGGCGCAGATGCCCTTGATCTCGGCGCCCGAGTAGCCCTCGGTCTCGAGGGCGAGGCGGTCGACGTCGACGTCCGGGTGCATCAGGCGGCGGGCGGCGACCTTTGCGAAGATGGCGCGGCGGGCGGCGCGGTCGGGGGGGCTGACGTAGATGAGCTCGTCGAAGCGGCCCGGGCGGAGCAGGGCCGGGTCCAGCGCCTGGGGCCGGTTGGTGGCGGCCAGCACGACGACGCCGTGCAGCGCTTCGAAGCCGTCCATCTCGTTGAGCAGCGTCGTGAGCACGTTGACGCCGCCGTGGCTGCCGCCGCCGGCCCGGCCAGAAGAAGAGGAAGGGGAGGAGGGGGAGGAGGAGTGGCCGAAGCCGCTGCGCTGGCTCGCGATGCTGTCGATCTCGTCAAAGAAGATCATGCTGGGGCTGACCTCGCGAGCGCGCTGGAACAGGCGGCGGACGGCGCGCTCCGACTCGCCCACGTACATGTTGAGCAGCTCGGCGCCCTTGACGGCGAAGAAGTTGAGGCCCGACTCGGTGGCCATGGCCTGGGCCGCCATGGTTTTGGAGCAGCCGGGCGGCCCGTAGAGGAGGAAGCCCTTGGGGGGCCGGTCGAAGTAGCGGGCCAGCGTCTCGGGCGGCTCGAGCGAGAGGCGCACGGCGCGCCGCAGCGAGACCTTGACCGTCTCTTGCCCGCCGATGTCGTCCCACCGGATGGGCGGCGGCTTGAGGTTGATGTCGTGCATTGCCGACGGCCGGACGAGGCGGAGCGCTTCGTGGTAATCGGAGGGGAGGTGGTAGACTGGCGCTGGCGCTGGCGCTGGCGTTGGTGCTGGCGAAGGTGCTGGCGAAGGTGCGGTTTCGGCGTCTGGATTCGCGTCCCCCTCCGAGAGAGGGGAAGTCGCAGAGTGGTTGGTGGCGGTCTCGGGTAATGGTGGTTTGGTCTCGGATGCGTGACGGATCCTCGCAATCAGGTCGGCCTCGTCAACGAGGCGGCAGAGGTCCTTGCCGTTGTAGGCGTGGGTCCGCTCGCTGAGATGGCGGAGGAGGTCCTCCTCCTGGTCGGGGGCGACGTCGAGGCCGAGGGAGGCGAGGATCTCCCTCCGGCCGTCGACGTCGGGCAGCGAGAGGTATATCTCGCTGGTCAGGCGGCGGGGTTCCTTCAGGTCCTCGGGCACGTCGGTGGTGTAGTCGAGACAGGTGGCCACGACGACCACCTTGGGCAGCTCCCCCTTGGCGGCGGCGTCTGCGGCCAGGGTGTCGAGGGCCTCGCACAGGGCGAGGATGACGGCGGCGCGGTTGCTGCGGTCCTTATCGATGAGGCGCTCGAGCTGGTCGATGAGGACGATGCTCGGCTGTTGCAGCCTTGCCCTCTGGAAGACCTCCTGGATCTCGGAGAGCTTGTCCTTGTACTGGATGCGGAAGACGGTGCCCCAGCCGGTGCTCGCGATGCTGTTGAGCAGCATCGTCTTGCCGGTGCCGTGGCCGCCGTGGATGACGATGCCGCGGTAGGCTGGCTTCTTCCGGAAGGGCGTGCGGGCGTCGAAGCAGCTGAGGATCTGGTTGAGCTGGCGGACCTGCGCGTCCAGCCCCCGGATGCCCGTCACCTCGAGCCTCCGCGCCGGGAGGGCGTCCGGCTGGCTGTTGTAGGAGGGCGCGGTAGTGGCGAGCCTGACGGTGGTCTTGTGGTCCAGGTAGCGGGCGTTGCCCGTTTTTCTCCCGTTCACGGTTGCCACGACAAAGGATCGCTCGGGCCCCCTGGCGAAGAGGTTCTTGAACACCAGACCGGCATACACGTGCTCCATCTGGGACAGGCGGCCGGCCAGCACAAACTCCCAACCGGGGATGTCCTCGGGGGCCAGGGGATCGGGGGCGGACCCATCGGGGCCAGGGGCCTGCTCGATGATGACCTCGTCGGCGTCGGGCAGGGGGCCGCCCAGCGAGGTGATTCGGACCTGCTCGCCCAGCTTGTAGCTGCAGGCATCCCGGAAGGCGTCGTACATCTGCGTGACCGACTTGTCCAGCTTCTCGGGCGCCTTCCAGAGCGTGGCCTCGCGGCGGACGGGGCGCTCGTCGGGCGAGACCCGTTCGATGCAGACGGCGCGGCCGCCATCCCTCGTGCCCGTCAGCTCGATGAGGGCCTCCTCGTTAACATAGACGCGCGATGGCTGCTTCTTCTGCAGCCGCTTGTCCGCGTCAGTGTTGACGTGCAACTTGCGGATGCGGAACTCGAGCGACTTCATTTGTGCTTCCGCTTTGGGGAGGCGTGATCTGGGCCCTGGCGCTCTCCCTGCGATCCCTGCGAGAGGCACTTATCCAACTGCTGTGGAAAGCCCGACCCGAAACCCGAACTCAGTCAGGGTTGGGAGAAGAAAAGAAAATCGAACAAAATCCGGGCACGGTGCTCGAATACTTTCTCCTCGGCTGGGCGAGATGCTCCCGGGAAAAGGGCCTGCAACGGACTGTGTGTAAAGTTCATTCAATCCACTCGTGCTCTGCACAAAACTTAAGTGCTACCATCTAGTAGTACGGTATTTGGCATCTGATTTTCAGAATCTGCCGCCGGAACAAGCCAAGAATCGGGCCCGAGTGGAGCCCTAGGTTAGCACGCTGCTCGCTATTTTGCAAGTAAATCGCCAAATGCCTTACACTAAGCACCCGCCCCACCACTCTTAGCTTGCTCGTTCTGAACCTGCTGTGGGAATCTGGGTCTGCCCGCCCGCCCGCCCGTGTAAGAGAGAGAGAGAGAGACGCGAAAGGTACTCTGCGGCTCGGTCATGGTATTTCCCGTCCGTAGCTAGCCCAAACAGATGCTCGCAAAGCGGCTACGGCTGCCGCAGTCTACTGCAGTCTGGCAATGTCGCTGCCACAGGAAACCGTCGGCGGCGCGCCACTATTCTCGGCGCAGCAGTAAAACTTCATCTTCTTCGTCCCCTCTGTCTTCATCACCGTCGTCATCATCTTCTTCTTCAGACCATCCTCAGCCTTCAAAGCCGTCTGCTTCTTCATCATCGGCATCGCTCTATGACAAACTATTTCCATCCAGACCCGGCCCCCCTACAACGGCGAAACATCCGAGGTCTTCTCGCCCGTCTGCGGGCGCTGCCCAATCATCACTCAGATCCAGCGATGAAGACGCGCTTCATCCTCCACGGCCCGGCCTAGGGGCGGGGGGGGACGACGGGCGAGAGGTTGACGTCTCCCACGTCGGCGACGAGCTTCGAGCCTGGCTCGAGGACGCCGGCGCCGCAGCTGCTGCTTCCGTTGCCCGAGGGCAGCGAGCCCGCGACAGGGCGGATGCGGAGTCGCGCGGCGAAAAGACGGTCCTCGTCCTGAGCTCCCTCTCCCGCTCGCTCGCCGAGTCCGACTTCTACCGCTGGGCGCCCCAGGGCCGGCACGTGGCCGGCTGGGCCGGCGGCATCTCCAAGGTCGTCCAGGCCGTCTCGGCCACCACCCGCGAGCCGCGGGGCCAGTACTTTCTCTTCTTCGACACCCGCAGCGCCGCCGAGGCCTGCGCCGCCCAGCTCGACCGCGTGTACGACCTCACCGAGGCGGCCGACCTGTCGCACCGGTCCGGCGGCACCACCGGGGCCGAGCCCCTCGGGAACGAAGCCTCGCCGCCACCATCACCACCACCACCACCCCCCCTGGAACTCCGCTCCCGTTCGCGCCTCATGCCCGCTACCGACCTCCTGAAACTCATTGCCCGCCTTTCGCCCCCTCAGCACCAGCAGCAACAACAACAACAACAACAACAACAGCAGCAGCAGCATAATCTCCCCACCCCGCAAAAGACCCTCATCCCCCACGGCCTAGCCACCCACCTGAGCACCCACCTCAACAGCAGCAGCAGCAACAACAACAACAACAAAAGCGCCCACGCCGACCGCGACGCTGCCGCCGCCGCCGCCCTCGTCGGTAGCAAGTGGAGCGTGCTGGTCCGCCTGTCGGGGAGCAAGGTGACGGTGGACGGGATGGCGCGGGCGATCGCGGCCGACGGCGCCGCGCGCAACCTCGCCTGGCGCCTGGTCGAGCCGCGGCCCGACGTGGCCCGCTGGCCGCGGCCCGTCCAGGCCCTGCGCGCCGGGAGCGGCAAGCTCGGCTTCGGCGGGGACGGGGACGGGGACGGGGAGGAGGTAGACGACGACGACGACGGGGAGGCAGACTTGGGTGGTTGGGATGTCGAGGATGAGGGGGAGGGCCGGCGGGCCTCTAGGTCGAGGAACCGGTGGTCTACCTCCTCCTCCTCCTCTCAGCAGCAGCAGTACGGGTACTCGCGGTTTGTGATTACGTTTGCGGATGCTGCGGAGGGCCGGCGGTTTGCGAGGGCGTGGCATCGGCGCGAGATGGTGGACGAGCGGACAGAGAGGGTCATGACTGTGAATGCCACTGCATTGTGGTAAATGTATCATAACACTTGTAATCTGGTGTGTTTGCAACCCAGGGAAGATTGGGCCAAAGACAAATCGAATAAACGGTTTGGGCGCACTGCGGCGTATCATCATGCCGTCGTAGCTTATGTTACCAACTGTGTGCCTTTGTGTCCCAATTACAACCAAAAAAGGTCAACCGAGCCGTATCCATGTTTATTGTATAGGTATCTCGCATAAATCAAAAAGGTATCACACAACAGCCCGTCAAGGCCGTCTTCTAGAATCACCAGACCTGATTAAAAAAAAAAAAAAAAAAAAAAAAACGCCCGCTCAGACAGAAAAAGGCAAACTACCAGAAAAGAATGGCTGTCCCTGACAGCAAAGATGTGCGCCACCCCCCGGACCTTGCCGAGGGGAGAGGCCTCAACGAGAGTCAGAATAGGAAAAGAAAAAAAGAAATATAATACCGGGATGAAACGAAAACCAGCTTCTGCCCACCCCAGATCACTCAGCAACATCCAACACACCCCTCTCGCTCCTTCGGTCGCCCGGCGCCCCGGGCCCGACCATGATGGGCATCACCTTCCCCTTGATAACCCCCACTGTCAGCTGATCCGGCTTCGACGAGGGCCCAGCCCCCTTCTTGTCCTTCGCACCGGGACTCACGCCGCCGCCGCCGCCTCCCGCCCGGACGAACGGCTTCAGCAACCGCCTCTGCTGTCTCGAGATGCTGATCTGCCGCGCAATCGAGATCTCCACGGCCGCCTTGAGGGCTGCGTCTTCCTCATCAACCGAAACGCGGGCGGTCCCCGTGCTGGTGGACGTAGCGAGCGTGTCGAGGGAGGTGCGGGAGACGATGGAGGACGAGGGGACCGAGGGAGACCGGGTATTGGGACGGGGTGGCGTAGTATTTTCTGATGGTTTAGCGGAGGAGGAGGAGGGGGAGGCAGCAGAGGTGGAAGAGGGAGGCGTGATGATCTCCCACTCGGGTTCGGGGAGGTTGGGTTTCAATGCGGGGCGGTAGGCGGGCGGAGAATAGGATTCAGTCTCGGTCGAGGACGTGGAGGAAGAGGAGGCGGCGCTATGCTGCGGGGAGTCGAGGACCAGGCTGGATCCATTGGGATGGAAGTGCAAGGTTGTTGCCGAGGGCGCCGTGATTCGTGGTTCGGATCGTGCCTGCTGGTTCCGTTGCGCCTGTTGCTGTTGCGCCTGCTGCTCTCGTAACCTTTCCACCCGGGCTGCGCGGGTTCGCTCATCCATGGTCCGGGGCGAGACAATGGTTACCGTCTTCTTTTCCTTCTTGGGCTGCTCCGGCAAAGGCTGTGGCGGTGACTCGAAGTTCGCCCTGGATGGCGATCGGAGGCAAGCTGGAGAAGTGTTGGAGCGAGTGAGACCACAAGGAGGGGCTAATGACGTTGTTGAGGCCATCCCTGCTGCCGTGGTAGCGATCACCACCGATTGCCGGTTTGGCGTCTGGGGGAAGAGTGAGAATGCAGGTGATTTCACCGGCTGGGGCGAGGTCGCTCTACGCGGCCTTGTTTTGTAATCCTGTTCTTGGTGCTCTATCCTGTCGCTGATGGTTTTAAGTTTCTCGAGCGTAGCTTGGCGCCGTTCCAACAAGGAGGATTTGCTCTCGCCAGAATTCAATACGCCGCTGAACATGACACTGTACCGCTCCAGCCTGATGTCGGGGATTTCAACGTTGAGCAACCCCGTGCAGCTCGCCGAGGCCGAAGAGGCGGACTCCGAGACGGCCGGCGCCTTTGATGGCGTGGCGTTAGCGTCCGTCCCTGGCTCCGCCGTCGACTTGATGATGATGGGCTTGTGTTTCGGTGTCTTTTTGCTGGCGACTGTGTTGCTTCGGACCGGGGCGGGGGCTGCCTTGGACCCAGTTGCCGGTGAAGGCGATGCGCCGCGGTCCGCCTCGGCAGAACTCACGGTCTTGGACGATTCCGCATGCTTTCGACCGCCAAAGAGAGAGGTGAAGAGCCTCCGTTTCTGCGTCTTCGACCTCTGAATCGTGGGTTCCGGCGTCTGCGCTGATGGAGGCGGATGGCCATGACTAGATTGAACCGACGGGGGCGAATGGTCATGGCTCGTTTGGACCGACGTCTGCGTCTGCGGCTGCCACCACCCAGGCTGTGGGCTCACGGGAAACGAAGCCGAGTCCTGGGTCGGACTCCCCAGCGCCATCCCAATCGGAATCTCCCCAGACCTTGCAGATGGATGTAGGCTGCTCCCCGTGCCCATGCCCGTTCTCGTCAGAGCGATGTCGTCCTTGGAAATCCGCTTGTCCCAGCCGGGCTTCACGTCAGTGGATTTGTTGGAAGTTGGCCCCGAAGATGTGCTGGGTCGGGCCAGCATTCTGAACGGCGCTGTGTTGGCGAAGACAGCGATGGCTCTTGATGGCGGTGGAGGTAGAGGTCGATCGAGGTACGGATTCCTCCCGCCGGGAAACGCAACGGGGGTTAAGCCAGCGTTTTGAGGCGGGTGCCTGCCCCGTCTGCTTGTGTCTCGTGGACGCAGGGTAAGACTTGACACACGACCATGTCCTTGGTCCAGGGTCGCCGTGGCTTCTGGACCGTGCCCCCTGTGTTGAAATGGACCACTTGGATGCTTAACATCCGCATCCCCATCCCCATCCGCCGCACCCCCGTCCGCCGCACTCGCCGAACCTGTCCCTGTCCCGGTCCCCGCCCAGAACAGGTTGGATTGACTAACCACTTCCAACATGGCGCCCGTTGGGACAAACGCAAAAGCTAGTGTATAACTATCCACAGGCCGGGATTGCCAGGGGTCCTGCTGTCCGTCGGCTGTTCCACACCGATCGTGCGGGAATGGCCCCTGGCCTTTGGAGATGATGATTTTTTGAGAGATCCAATTGGCCAAAAAAATGAGAACAGGAGCTGCCCTCTAGGAACAGTTTAAAAGAAAACGGTTTACAAGACAGTAGTCATCGCAAACCGCAAGAAAGCGAGAAACGAGGCACGAGCCTTGCTCGCGGCGAACACAAGTGAAGAAAGGACCTCGGAGTGGCCCTGTGGTTGGCAGAAAACGGGACATTTACCACTTACATATGCCGTCCGACCGATCCTCTCTCTCGACAAACAGTTTCTGCAAAAAGAGCCTAAAAAGGCCTTCGACGACACGTTCTTTGTGCTCCCTGGCAGCAGTGTCGGTCTGAGATGGACGGCGGTTATTCTGAACGAGGTTGATCGCCAGCAGGGAGTCTCGTCTCCTGTGCACACTCGTGTACGGGTGAGTGACCGAAGCGCAACACATTTCCTACCCGTGTTCCCGCCCCTCACCCCCCTGGTCGGTCGAACGATCGAGGGGTGCAGCAAAACCTGTGCGGGGATGCCCCCGGGTTCCCGGGGCGGTTGTTTTGCAAGGCTGTCTCAGAACCCAAAAAGCCTCCCCCTCAGTCGTTGCGATGCTGACCACCCGATGCTGACCACCCGATGCTGACCACCCGATGCAGAACGGAGAGGTGCGCCGCCGATCGGGAAGCGACATGTCTGCTAATAGGCTCAGTTGCATCGCTCGCCTCGGTCATTTCCGAGATTTGCCCTGAATGGACAGAGCTGGTTGCGATGTGAACGGAAAGTAGTGTAGTTACTGCCTTCCAATTCTGCCCAGGTTAGGTACAGTACATACCTTGGGTGTTCCCTCCCCCCGTTTCCACACGAAACACAGCACCCCCTTTATTGCGAGGTGTCCCTTCCAAAACGGGGAGGCTTGCAAGCTTGGCCTTTTCCTCCTCTGCCTCTTGTGCTCATATGGTCCTTACTTATTGAGCACATTATACACGCACGGCGCAACTCGAATGTTAGGAATCGTTTGATCAAACTACTTGGGGGGCCTGGTTCCAGGGGCAGCTGCGCTCGCTAGCGAGGCATACTGTACGCAGCATGTACGGATGTCTAGACCGCTTTTGGTGATCTGGCAAAATGCCAAGCTTTGGAATGTCCCGTAGCCCTATCATGATCGGTCGCTGGCTGGTGCAACAGCGCGGCAATCCTCACTGTCGCTCTGCGACGCTGTCGAGATTGAAGGACCCGGGGGGGATAGTTAGTGTAGAACAGGCGGAACTTACCTCCATGTTCAAGGATTACCAGTACCCAAACCGCCAGCTGTCTGGTTTCGGAATGCCCTGTCCAATGACCCATGCCTCCGAACAAGCCAAGAGGGGCGGGAGATTTTGCTTGCCACTTTCAGCATGTGGCCTGCCTTCCGTTTTTGTTGTTCCCTTGTCTGATGTCGTTGACCATGAAGCGGGTGCCAAGCATCATCCGAACGTCGGCACGTTGGAACCGAGCAAGGTGGCAAGGGTCCAGCCGGGAAGGCGTGTCTCAGACACATGCACATTCCCACAAACACCAGGCGTCGGGGATGGCCCTGTAGTGTAATCCGCAGAATTCGGCTTGTGGATGCTCGTATGAGAAGTTAAATTGATCGGCCAAGCAATGGTAAACGCCGACCTTATAGGGAGGGAGCCCCTGGGCAGATGAAGCTGGACAGATGTGAAATGAAGCGCTCGGGCACGCTCGGTAATTCCTTCCACCCGCTTGAACCGGTTGAAGGTTTCGAGCGGAGCCTTAAGGGACCATCTCGAGCCCGTGTAGCCATCGATCGAACTGCTCGAGTGGGCCCGACCAGTTCGCCCGATCTGATGAGTGAAATTGGTACACTACACAGTACTTGCGGTTTGTTTCAAGATCGAGTCACGACATCAAGTTGCGATGTGCTTATCCTCGCTAAAACTTGCCCATCCTCGGGTTGACGTATCGGCAATGCCGAGGAAGCTTGTTGCTGCGTGGAGTACATACAGTGTAGTATGAACGCTTTAAGAAGTCGGAAATCGTTCTTTGAACTCGACCCAACGTACCCTAATATTGACGCGTTCAAATTTGAAGAGTAGTGTAAACAAAGGGTTCGGTTGTCGGGGCATTGCCGAACGGTTGTTGCGAGCATGCTCTTGGACTTTAAATACCGTGTTGCTCAACAAAGCTCGAAGCAGTGATTGCTCGAGTGCATGACGGGAGTAGTATTTCTACAGCGTGATGTAACCAACAACAGTTCGCATCCGCGCATCACATCTTTTCGATGAGCGAGTGCATGTCAAATGCCGCCAATAAAGCCATTTGCGGTTGCTCCCGCTCTTTGGGAGTCGGATCACCGCGAGTTCTCGCAAACTGACGGTGAAAAAAAAAAAAAAAAAAAATTGCGGACTTCGAGCGAGTTGGCGGTCTGGAAGTGGAGCAGCTAGCTTACATAATGACTACATTGGGCGCGGGCTGGCATGGAGCTGAACCCCACTCTCTTCGAGGTGATGGAATCTGCCCAAGCTGGCGGGGTATGAGGAGGTCGAAAGTCCATCAAGCCGAGTTGTCTGTCCACCGACAACTTTCCTGCAACACCATCAAAAGCTACCCTTCGTCTCCGTTCCTTCTCCTCCAAATACCCGCGATACTCTCAGAACTTTCAGATAACAAAGCCGCCGCAGCCCACCATGTCTTGGCAAGGTATGAGCTCTTGTCACGACTTGACAACCCCACTTGTGGTTTGGATCTTGACTGGGAGCTAACACCGAGCTTCTCAACAGCCTACGTTGACTCGAGGTACGGCATCGAACCGCTCCCCGAACGTGGTATTTTTTGCAAGATCGTGTACGAGTGACTGACTCTCCGACCAAGCCTGGTTGGCTCCGGCCACATCGACAAGGCTTGCATCGTCAGCGCTGCCGGCGACAGCACCTGGGCCGCGACCCCGGGGTTCGCGGTAAGCCGCTCCCATCACACCGCCAACCCTGGACATCTCCACCCCTTGACGCACCGGATTAAAAACGCTTTAAAAGACAAGTCGAGCACGGCCTAACACGTTTCTGTTGCAGGTTGGCGCCGACGAGCTCAAGAATATCGTCGCCATCCTGGACGAGGCAGACAAGGGTGGCCCAGCGGTAACCAAGGCGTTCTCGGACGGCATTCACGTCGCTGGCGAGCGCTACGTAGCCTTTAGAATCGAGGACAAGCACATTTACGGGCGCCAGGTGCGTATCCCCACACACCCGCTTCTCACCTCACCCCACCCCACCCCTCTCCCCTTTCCCGCGCGCTTGACGAAGCCTGCCCATATCTACCATGACGGGCCAGGTCAGCTAAGGCGTGTGACCGCGTGAATATAGGGCAGGACCGGTATCTGCATCGTCAAGACGAAACAGGCCATCCTCATTGGTCACTACGGCGAGAACGTCCAGGCCGGCAACGCGACACAGACGGTCGAGGCCCTCGGCGATTATCTCATCAACCAGGGCTACTAAACTACCCGCCTTTCCGTGCCCGAAGCGCGAGCCTTCGCTCGGATGGGGTTTCTAGGAAGGAAGGATGGATACCTGAACAAAATTGCACATCACGAGACCAGAACCAGCCGTTTGTTTCCAGCTTCAGCGACGATTTGGAGGAGGAGATGCTGTCAGTACATAATAGACTCATACAACAGAAGACAGGGAGGTGGGCACCCTGCGGACGAGGAATTCTCGATTTGATGACGCGCAGGTTTGCTTCGTGTAGCCTAGCTGGGCCCGGCCCGAGGCCCAGGGGCTTCGAGTCCCGCGTTTCTGCAGATGGAACATGCCCCCCTTGAGCCTGTGCTGGAAAGCGCGTCTTACGTGTCTTTGACTCGTCCATCCCCGAGAGTATTTGTGTAAGGATGTGGTCGACGCGTGATCTCTCTCAGTTTCTCCATTTCTTTCTTGTAGAGTACAGAGCTTTTGCCAGGAACCAGAACTCCCTCCTCATTAAAAAAATAGCATTATTGTAACGTCTCCCAGAACGCCGTCATCATGCTCCTTCCGACGAGGAACCGGCCAGTGACCCGTAAAGCATCATCCAAAATCTTCCCCTTTTTCCTCTCAGCTCCGGGCGGGGTTGCTCATCATCATCATCACCCTTCGCCTCCGGGGATCCCTAAACGCGAGCACGTCTTCTGCCGCCCTCGTGTTACATATATGGTTATTATATCCCGCCCAGGCATCAAAAGGACAGCGACAGCAACCGCCTTTGGTTGCCAGCTTATCGCATCTCCTCTTAGAACTGCTCAGCTCGCCCCCTCTTTTTTTTTTCCCCTTTTTCCCCGGCGCCTCCTCACACGTTCCTTCTATGCTTCTCCTTTAAACAGGCAGATCGGCGTTCCTGCGCTCGCCCAGTCCGATCCGGTCGACGGCCAGGCCGATGTAGGGCCCGACGACGGGCAGATTGCGGGCGAAGCCGGCGATGGTGCCCAGGAAGTCGCCAAACAGCACCATGATGCCGTACAGCTCGACCAGGAAGCCCGTCAGCGGCCATCGGAGCAGGATGAGGGCGAGCCCGCCGAAGAAGGCGGCGGTGCCCTTGAGCTTCTGCTTGCGCGCGAAGAAGAGGGCCGTCTTTTGCGGGCCGATGATGATGGTGAGCCCGATCAGGAAGAGGATCTGGACGACGAGAGCGAAACGAGCCGCGCCGCGCCGCGCGGGGCGGCCGAGCGGGAGCCAAAATGTTAGTCGGCGCGGATTATATAACTTTATGTAGATATATAGATATGGGCGTGAATGGGGGTTGTGGAAAGAAGGGGGTGGGGGGGGCGCAAACTAACGTTGCCCATTGCGAGCATGGCGCGGTCGAAGAAAAGGAGGACGCCTGCTACGAGGAAGAAGCCGCCTGTTTTCGTGGGGAAAAAAAAGGAAGGAAAAAGAGAGGCGGCGGTCAGCGTATGCTGCCTGGGCAGGAGGCAATCACAAAGGTCGAGGGGGAAAGAACGAGCGGCATCGGTCGAGGTCGCGCGCCGGAGAGGCTGAGGGGTTCGAGATCGCACATACCGCCGGAGCAAAAGGCGACTCCAATTTCTGCGCGAGGGCCGTGTTAGCTCTGCTCTTGCGGTTTTGGCTCGGTTTGCGCCGCCGGCGCTGGAGGTCAACTCCTCCCCGAGCGCGGCTGCAGGATAAGGGGTTTTAAGGAGTTAGGGGACGTACTTTGCGAATCTGATAACCACATGGTAGGCATTTTCGCTGGGCGGAGTATGGGGGCAATTCGGAAAAGAAGGTAGTATATTAGCAATTCGCGCAAATGAAGTGAAGCTCAAGAGACCGGCAGTGGTTCTTAGAGTCGCTCGAGATCGTTCTGTTTTATCTCTTTGTTGGTCTTGTTGCGCGGCGCGACTCGAAACGTGAAAAAGAGCTAACAAGTCGCCAAGGCGACAGACTGCCGATGGCTCCGGCAGGTACTGTACGGATTAGTGTTTAAGGTAACCTGGAACCTGGGAACCGCAGGCCTCTCTCTGATTGGGCAAAATGCAGCAACGTTGGGACCCTTTTCTGGCTGGTCTAAAAACGTTTTCTTGCTGCCAGAAATGAACTTCACAATGACCGGGTTGTCATCATTGTCAAAGCAATTGGGACATACACACCAGTCAAAACATGGCCTCTCCATGGATCTCATTCAAGGTGTATTCAATCATCAGTGATAATGAAAACACAAACGCATACTCGTGGCAGGGGCTCTGATGCGGTATTGGAGTTGGCTCTGCGCGCCCGAGAATGCAGCAAAGGTAGGGCTCAGTTCTCTTTTTTCAATTTCTAGGTACTCTTTACAATACTCTCAACTTGCCGCGACGGCTCCAGCGAACGCTGGAGCAACTGAGTTTGGTTTCTCCGTCCTTTCTCGGTGATCTGTCGAACATCAAAGGCACATAAGAACCCGGTCACGATTAAGCCGGGGCGTCGACTGTCATCTTGCTGTCGAGAGGTAGCGAGTGCATAGTCGGGGCCTGACTTTGTTGGTCGTACACAATTACAATACGTGGTTATCTTGCAGTGTGAATCCTCTTCCGTAGCCGTGATGACCCATGGTGTTCCCCCCTCTAGCTCACTCCAATCGCCAACACCGCGCTTCCGATACCGTCATCCCGCTGACATCCCTTCCGGCACATCCTTCATCTTCAGTCCTTTGCGCAAGAGCCTTCGCCATCCCGTCGTCAGCCCGTCGCGTGTCGAAGGTACTCCCAGATGGGCAGCGGCGGCCAGCCGAAGATGCTCGAGCCCGTGACAACTAGGGCAGCGAGGACCGACGTGAGACTTGCATACCAATACACCGATGCCTTTTCCTTCCCCAGCAAGAACTCGTTGACACTCGTCAGAAACCGCCTCCAGTGTGGTTTTCTGCAGCCGACGGCTTGTTAGCGCCCGACCCTGAAATTGCGGGGTGCGGCAACCTTACGGCGCGTGCTTTTCGTGGTTGCCGGGTACGGGTGGGACGGGGTAGTTGGTCGGCAACAGAGGGACGTCTGTTCGAGTGCTTGGACTAGGGGTGACGATCCCCGACGAGAGGAACGATGTGTGACGCGCAAAATCCTGCGTCTGGGGAGGGGTTGGGGTTTCTGGGGCGGGCTGCCGGGTCGGGGTCCCAGAGGGCGAGGAATCCATTGTTGAGTCACCGGATTCAACGCCTGGACGTCGCCGTTGCGTTTTGTTCTGTCCGCTCAGCGTCCAGCGAGGGAACCGGACTGCTAATGATTACTCTCAATGGGTATAATGTGAGATATCGTGGGAAATAAAATTGCGGGTTTCCCTCGCTAAAGACTGCTAGTCGAGAGCATGACCGCGGAATTGCTCATCCGGTGGCTGAGTGCGCACAACGGTGTCATAATGTACCGGCAGGAGCCTGCAGTAAACGATAACATGAGGCAGAGCACGGCCGGCAAGGTAGTCGCGAGCCCGGGCCATAGGGCGAGAGCGAATCGTCAGCTTCGGTGACAGGATCCTGTCGGTGGACATGACTTCGAGGGAAGGTGCAGCGCGTCAAACTGTTACCGCCCCAGATTCCGGCGTCTGCCGATGGTGCAATCTAGAATTTTCACGAAATGGCAGCAGCAACCCTTCCCGATGGCCGGCGTCCGCATTCCGTCCTTTCCTTTTTACTTGAGAACCGTGTGGGCGCCTCTTGCCTCCAAGAACTGCTCGCCAACGCCCTGGGGGAGACTTCTAATCATGGCAAACACCTCCTTATTATGATACCGCATCCTCGTCTTGGGGTCCATGTACGGTGCCGGCAGGCCGGTCACGTCGCAGTAGTGCTTCAAGGGCGCGAGGCTCGGCGCGCTCTCGATGTTGGTGTAGGTTGCCGTGGGCGCCGAGGACGCGCCGTTTGGCTGCTGGGAGGACGCGGACAGCGCCTTTTCGAGGACAAGCTTGGACAGGCTGCGTGACGCCTGGGCGAGGTTCGGCGGGTTGGTCGAGCCGGTGGCGGAGGGGACGGCCGGGGTCGAGGTGCCGCTCGTCGAGAGCCCGTCGTTATCCTGCGACGGAGTCACTGCGCCGCTGTTCTCCCGCGGTGTCGCGTTGACCGAGGCTTCCTTGCGCGACGCGTCGCCCAGGATGGCCTTGACGTTCTTGTTGCGGCGCTGGTTGGGGCGCCAGTGCGGGTTGCGGAACGTCTTGTGGATGGAGTGAATGTCGAGCTGCTCGATGAGCGCCTGATGCGCCGCCTGCGCGGCTTGCGCTTCTGGGTTCGACATTGCGGGAGGCTAAGAAGGGGATGTGATGCGTATTCCGGTTGGGTAGGTGGCGGGGAGAGAAAGAGAGAGAATTGAGCATGGAAAGCTGTTGGAGAGAGGTGGCAGGGAGGCAGCTTCAGGCGACCCGGTTCTGCCAAGCTTGACCGCTTCTAGATGAAGTGCGACAGAAACCGTACTTCGCACTGTTTCGATGGTTCTTGGTGGTCAGTGATCGAATGTGGGGGTGGGTCTGCCGCACCTCGTCAAGTAAACAACAAAAGCGCAAGAGAGCCCAGCAACCAGATCACTTCAACCCTTGATACTCGTTAATCACAATGGTAAGTGTCACTTTTAGAAGAATATGGGTTCAGAAACAATTTTATAACTTTTCTAAACAGGAAAGCCCACACGAGCATCAGCAGAACCTGCTTCTGTCACGCATCATCACCAACGTGGTCCGTGATCTTCATCCAGGGGGGCGGCTGTGCTCTTGAGCCCGTTGTACTTACTTGTTTTCTGAACAACAGGAAAAGCTTAATGAATCCATTGTTGTGATGAACAAGGCCCTTCAGGTATGTTTAGTTCTTTTTTTGGGTCCAAGGCATTCTGACTAACGAGTCTTTAAGGAGATCAACATTCAGAATATGAACATTGAGCTGGTGGCCCAGATGTTCAAAAACTATCAGTCCAACGTGCTATTTCACCTCGAAGGTGAGTATGACAGTGGTCAACTGAGGGAATTCTCACTAATGAGAGGAAATTTCAGCCACGGACAACTTAAAAGATCCAGCATGAACACGTGTGTGCCCGTTTGCGTTTCTGGTGATTCACTGGTTAAGTAAGGAGAACGAGGCTTCCATGATCCGGCATGTGGCCATACCTAAAACAGATTCTGGCGCCAAATTCACGTCTTCTGTCGTATATGCGTTTCTTATCTCAAATTGCCGTGTATTGGCTACCTAAGCCAGGCTGATTCCCATCGACGGAGTGCGGGGCTTTGCCGAAGTCTTTGCTGTTACCAAGCCACGGGCCGATGACCAGCGTACTAAGCGAGTCTTTGGCATTGTCCAAGCCATGGTTCAAGCCGTTTCCCAAGCTGAGCCCGTTGCCGTTGTTGGTTTGAGAGACAAAGTGTTAAGATGAGCTGGGAGGTTTGGGAGTATCTGATTCAATTTCAGCTTCGAGGGAGTAGGGTACCTTCTATAATGATTTCTGCTGGCTGCTCATGCCGTTTGTCTCTGCATCAACAGGAGCAATGGCCCCGACTTGGCGGCCACATCTCAGTGCGTTTTGACAAGCCTTCAGTGGTGCATGTGTTGACGACCAGGCAGCAATGCAGGGTAGTCAACATTACCTCTCATGAACTGTATACATGTTATAAGTACTGTACAGTTACCCCTCCCCGTTTGCTCGCTAAACGTGTATATTACAAAGGCATCGCCAGTACTTACAAGAACCCGTACAGATTGTCTATTAACCTAAGTCCCTATCAGTAGGTACCTAGTATATCCCCTGTCAGGCTCTTCCTCAAGTGGGAAGGTTCAGCTACTTCTTCGTCGACCTCCTCGTCCCCGAATTTTCAGACTGCTATCAGCGAGAACGAAGGGTTGGTGTTAAGCTTCTTTGGCATTTTAACATTGATTACTCGAAACCGAGCGCCTCTGGAATGGTGAGCGCCTCGTTGACGTCGAGTCCAACCTTGAGAGAAATCGGGTGGTTATCTCATCCTGGTAAAAAGGGAGGCGGTAAAGCCTCGTCCCTCTACATCTTCCTGCATTGCGTGGTCAATCGTGACAGTTCGTTCCTCTACACCGTCTCTCACACAATGATCGATCCCGGGGATCGGCTCTGGGCAGGATCCGGCGCGTTGCTCACGGGCGGGCCGTATACCTGGCAGTTCACCGACTTCGATGAGAGAAAGACCTTCTCGGTCACAACATATGCAAACCCGTTTCCCGTCGAAGACGTCGAGGGAACCGAGGAAATCTGTCTGGCCAAGCTCCAGAAGCACATCGACCAACTGGGCGATGGTGTCTTCGGTCTTCGCTTCTTAGACCCGGATGGCCCCGTTTGACTCGGTTGTCCTTGACCCCGTCAGCGGAGGAGTTGTTGGGTTCACTTCGCAATACGTCCGCGGCGGCACCCTCCTGGACAACAACGCCACCACGAGGCCCTTCCAGCTCCGGTGGTTTCCGCCAACTCATCTCGGTAGTCGACGACCTCAACTTCCGGTACGGGGTGACGCATCAAGACATCGCGGCACGGAACCTGGTGATCAACGAGAAGGATAACCTCCGCATTTTCGACTTCAACTATGCCGTCATGATCGGGAAGGACTACACACCACACCACAACGACATCAAGGGCGTCATCTTCACCCTCTACGAGATCATCACGCTGGACGAGCATTTCCGCGAAGTCCCGCATGAGGAGCAGGACGTGGAACCAGTGTTGAAGATGAGTTGGGAGAAGCACCCCGACGTCACCGGGACGGAGACGCGACGTATCCCGTTTGTGCTGCGGAAAGAGATGGTGGCCTTGGGGCAGGAGTATTGGAACTGGGAAAGACCCGCGCGAGCTACAACTTGGCCGAAGCTCTTGCCAAACAGAAAACAGGCCAAGGCGATACCAAACCGGGGGATTCTTGAATGAGCGGACGACGAGAAAACTGCTCGAAGTTACCTTGCCTTTTACTTCATTTTCTTTTTACCTGGTTGATAGGCATAGTCGCAAATCTGAATACCATAAATGGGCAGCAGTGGACGGCAATGTGCTGCGTTGAAGGACGGAGTAACTAATCCATACGGATTACAGTACACTAACTCATCAGCTCACCAATTACTGGCCCGGATCACCAGCTCCCGCGCGACCAATTGTCTGTCTTACACAGCTAATATGAGGTACGTACTGTAATCCGTACAGTACATACACTACATACACGCGCCGTACCTTAGCCATTTACAAGCATGCCAAATGTTCCACACAGTAAACCTACGTCGACTTAACTCTTGGCCAAGCCGCAGGACGCGATCCTAGTGTATTTCCGTACGTAGTAAGCTTCCAAGTCCCAGTGCACACCAACGGCAAGCTCGAGAGCGGCGACTCTCGCGCAGTGCCTGACGTTTCACTTCTACCCACGCGACCGCGAGCAATCCCCGAGCTAGACACCCATAATCGACATTGCGCAACATGCGACCATCGACGATCGCCATCTGAACCTCTCTCATTGAGACCTTTGCCCCAATCTCATTCCGAACCGAGCTGCTCCAAGCAGACGATTGCGATTGCGATTGCGATTGCGATTGCGATTCCAGAGATCGATTGAGCCATGGCGCCCTCCGCAACGGGGGATTCGGTCAGCAGCCGAAGGGAGGCTTGGAAGAACCTGCCCCCGCCGACATTGTATCCGGTCAAAGAAGCCAGGTTTGAGAAATACCTTCCGCCACAAATAGACGGCAGGGAACGCGCTCTGGCGCAGCCAGAAGGACAGGCTGCGATTGTCATTGACAATGGTGAGCAGCGCCCTTCAGTCTCGCAAGACTTCAAAGCCGAGCCTGACCTAACGCACGTTTCCCGCCGTGGATAGGCTCCTCAACTGTTCGCGCAGGCTGGTCGTTCGAGACCAAGCCTCGACTCGCAATACCCCCCATCATGTCCAAATACCGAGACCGCAAGGCGGGCAAGACCTTTTCCTTCGCCGGCCACGACTGCTACGCCGACACTGCCGCGCGAGGACACATCAGAAACGCCTTCGAGGCCGGCACGGGCATCGTGAGCAACTGGGACGTCATGGAGCACGTCCTCGACCACGTCTTCATCAAGCTCGGCATGAATGGTGTCGAGGGGGGCATCGACATGCCCATCGTCATGACGGAAGCCGTCGCCAATCTTCCATACTCGCGAAAGAGTGAGCCTAGATGATCCCTTCCCGGACCGGCTCCGAGTCGTGCCACTTGCTGACCCTGAAAAAAAAAAAAGCAATGAGCGAGATGCTATTTGAGTGCTACAACGCACCCAGCGTCGTCTACGGAATCGACTCGTTATTCTCATATCGCCACAACCAAGGCAGGACCGGCCTCGTGATCTCCTCATCATACAGCGCGACACATGTGATCCCTGTCTACAACCAAAAGCCCATGCTCAACCAGGCGATACGGCTCAACTGGGGCGGCTGGCACGCCGCCGAATATCTACAGAAGCTCGTCAGGCTCAAGTACTACACCGGGTTCCCCGGAAAGATCAACTCTTCACAGGCCGAACACATGGTTCGCGACTTCTGCTACGTATCACTAGACTACGACCAAGAACTGGCGCACTACTTGGACTGGACCGGGCTCGAGGACAGGGAGCGCATCATTCAATACCCTTATACGGAGGAGGTGGTTGTGCAAAAGACGGAAGAGGAGCTGGCCCGGATCGCCGAGAGGAAGAAGGAGAGCGGCCGGAGGCTCCAGGAGCAGGCCGCCAAGATGCGCCTCGAGAGGTTGATGAAGAAGGAGCAGGAGCTCGAATACTACAAGGACGTCCAGCGTCGGATCGCCGAGCAGACCAAGAAGGAGGCCAGGCGGCTGCTGGACGAGGCCGAGGTCAAGGACGAGGCCGCGCTGGAGCGGGTGATCCGAGATCTCGAGAAATCCATCAGGAAAGCGCGGACAAAGGACCTCGGCGAGCCGGAGGAGGAAGAAGCGCCCGACTTCAGCCTCCTCGACGTGCCCGACGACCAGCTCGACGAGGCCGGGCTGAAGCAGAAGCGCCAGCAGCGCCTCCTCAAGTCGAACCACGAAGCCCGGGCCCGCGCCAAGGCCGAGAAGGAGGCCGAGAAGGCCCGGATCGCCGAGGCGGCGAGGCTCGACGAGGAGCGCCGCGTCAGCGACCTCGAGGGCTGGCTCGAGGAGAAGCGCCAGGCGCGCCTCGCCAAGCTCGCCCAGATCAAGGAGCGCGAGCGGCTCAAGGCCGACCTCGGCAACCGCAAGTCGCTCGCCAGCCAGATCCGCATGAAGAACATTGCCAACCTGGCCTCGGACGCGCCGGCCGGCGCCTCGGGCGGGCGCAAGCGCCGCCGCGGGGGCGACGACGACGACTTCGGCGCCGACGACGCCGACTGGGGCGTGTACCGCAGCGTCGCCATCGGCGCCAACCGGGGCGACAGCGACGACGAGGACGGCGAGGGCGGCGACGAGGACCTCGAGGCCGCCGTGCGCGCCATCGAGGCCGACCTGCTCAAGTACGACAAGACGTTCGACTACGACCAGACGCTCGACGCGCAAAAGGACTGGTCCAAGTCGCTCCTGCACGCCTTCCGCTACGGGCCCCGCCCCTTCGACCCCTCCTCCCCGGCCGAGACGCACCGGCTGCACCTCAACGTCGAGCGCATCCGCGTCCCCGAGGTCCTCTTCCAGCCGGCCGCCATCGCCGGCGTCGACCAGGCCGGCATCGTCGAGATCGCCGGCGACATCCTCACCCAGCGCCTCCCCGCCATCGCCGGCCTCGACCGCGACCACTTCCTCCGCGACGTCTTCCTCACCGGCGGCAACACCCTCTTCGAGAACTTTGACGAGCGCCTCCGCCGCGGCCTCACCGCCCTCCTGCCCGCCGGCGCACCCCTCGTCATCCGCAGGGCCGCCGACGCCACCCTCGACGCCTGGAAGGGCGCCGCCGGCTGGGCCTGCACCGACGACGCCAAGAGGGCGAGGGTCACCAAGGAGGAGTGGCTCGAGAAGGGGCCCGAGTATTTCAAGGTTAGTTTTTTTTTTGGGTTGGGACTCGTTCCCTTCTTCTTCTTTTTCTTCTTCTTGCCTTCTCTCATGTTCTCTCTCTCTCTCTCTCTCTCTTTGCTTTGTTTCTTTCAAATCAATCGCACTGTGTATATGCTGACCGGTCTCGGCTTTGGTTTAGGAACATGATCTAGGGAACGCCTTTGCTTGAAGAAGAAACAACAAGCTACCTAGGCAGGAAGAATTGACGATGGTTGTCCGACGTTAGGCGTTGGGGGGGGATCCACGTCCCATGGGTTCTGCGGTGTGGTTCATAGTTCCGGTCGTAACTAGGTATGCACCTACCTACCAGACACTTCTAGTATAAACAGATGCACTTGGGAATACGGGGGAGTTTTTAAAAGGAATGGCTGGATTGGGAACGGTGAAAATGTTCGTCTGGCTTCGAGTGCTGCCACGTCTTCAATACAAGCCAACAAATACACCTTGCTGATGAATCTAAAAAATATTCCAACACCGTCGCGGTCTATAGTATGCTTTCCCGCTGGTTTCGTGAAGGAAGAGGGACACTTCTGGATCCATGCCCATTGCTAAACCCTCAAAGAGAGAGAAAGAGAGAGATCATTTTAGGTCTCGCCCAGGGTTGGGCTCTCTGATGAGCGACCCCAAGAGCCACAGTGCACGTTCCACACTACCAAACATGCAGGGCCCCAAAGGCGTAAGAAAGATACGGCCTCGAGCCGATACAAAGCACCCATATCGCGATCGTTCCAGCTCGGATTACCGGCCATCCGAAACCGCTATTGGCATGGACATACAACGAAACAGTGTTGCGCATTTCAACCTTCTCATCTGCCAAGACCTTGCACCAAAACAAACCGACGAGGATAGCCACCTAGAATACATCAAACACGTGCCAGGGAGCGCGGCAACGGGCACCTCCGGCCGCTACTCGTTCCGTTCCGCTAACGCAGTTATCAAACGCCCAAGACGACACAAAATAACAAAAGATGAAAAAAAAGGGAGGTGGAGTGAGGCGACGTAGCTCCGGCGGACTGATTTTTTGGCATCGGCGAGCCGTCGAAGAACAACGCCCCGTGCAAGCCGTCGGGAAAAGAGAGGGTCGCGTATAACGGGCGACCGTTCACTGCGGTGGCCATCCTAGAGAGCACATGTCCTACATGGTGGCGGCGGGCAACCCGTCCGGTCCGCTGTCGGCCTGTAGCTGCCGCGTGATTTCCTCGGCCGTCCTGTCGTCTTCGCTACGGACCGGCGGTGGGTAAGGGTCCCGGTCACCGAGATGCTCGCTCCTAGTTAGGCCAGCGACAGCCTGCGCAGCTACTTCGACCTGGTTGGCACCCGCGGCAGCCGGAGCAGCCGTCGCCGCGGGCTGGGGAACCTCGGGGCTGACGTGGGGCGGTTGCGTCTGAGCGTTGGGGTGTGCAAGGTTGAGTCCGGGCGGCGGCTGGGGGTACTCGCCCTGGGTGTCTAGTAGTCTGGACTGCAGGCGGAGGACATATTCTCGCAGCGCATAGTTTTCGGCCTGGACCGCCTTGAATGTGTTTTCCATTTCGCCATACTCCCGAACCTGCTGCTCGAGCTTTTTGATGTATCCTTCTTTCCGTTGGCGGAATGCCCTCTGCATTATCGCATTGCTTCGTCAGCATTTTTTATGTAAGTATAGGGGGTTTTTGTTTTTTACCGACCTGGGCGGCACGGTTTTGTGCAGCACGCTTAGACTGGGACAACTCCCGCTTGGCTTTCCTCCCATCGGTAGGGGTCTCTCCGGTCTCTGTTGGCCCCACGGCTGGGGCGACAGCCACAGGCTGGCCAGGCATAGGTACCGCTTGGTTGGCATGCGGCACTCCAGCGGCTTGCGGGATCATGTTGGGGATGGGAGGAGCGTAGACTGGAGTTGTCGGTGGTGGCTCGTGGCTAGATCGCAGTTCAGGGTGAATGTGAGCCTCTCCTTGTGGAAGTTGTTGTTGATGGTTGTACCCGTGCGGTAGTGTAGGTGGACCAGGTTCGCTCTTGGCCCCGGCCCCCTCGGATGCCGGTTGTAAGTGGCTGGCAAAGTTAGGATGTGGTGGCGCGTAAACAGAGTGTTCCACCGTAGGAGCGGAAGCTGCTGGTACGGCCGCCGCAGGTTGCTCGCGAGCACTTAACTCTGAACCGGAAGGCCAGTCAGCATGGCAACGACTGTGAGGTAATCAATAAATAAATTGATATGCCCGAAATGGTGGAGGCAGTGGTGGTGGCGGTGGTGGGGGAAGAGGAAGGGAAAGTGGGGGAGGGTGTAAAATTAGAGACGGGGCACTGTCGCCCTTAGGTAATTGTGAAGTGGTAATTGAGAGCAAGACCTGGCTTGCAGCTCAGAGCCCAGAACGGCAGGGGCTGAGATTCAAGGGAGTTTGGATGCAAAGGAGGAAAGAAGAGGCGGAAACCATGCAGCTGGATGGGTCTCTGGGGGACCGGGGTTGGACAGATTATAAATCCATCGACTTCCTAACATAGTTCTCGGAGTCTTGGACAACGGCACCGCTCAGACCCCTTCGCGAAAAAAAGGAATAGTCGAATTGCTGATATCACTTGAGAGCCCATTGTTCCGGTATAGGTCTGATTGAGGAGGGAAGGCCTATGACAGGAGCAATGGGGGAAGGAAACAACGGGCGCTGGCAGTTGTTCCCATCTCGGGGCGACTTACAGCAATGCCGCGACGTGGTGCGCGAGACCTAATCGGTAAACGCGGGGAATTAGGTAAGGAAGACGTCGGGCGGGGCCAGGGATGGGACGCAGCTGTTCTTGTACCCAGCACTTGCCAGGCTCATGCGTTCGCGGTGCCGTGGATGGACGGAGAAAAGAGCGGGTCCGACTTCGCGTATGACGACCCGGGTTGACGGAGAGCCCGGGTTCTTGGGGGAAGAACGTCAAAACAGGGACGGGCAAGCCGCATGTATTGTTTTGTACAGTGTATTTATTCTGTACACAGGCGGGAATGAGGAGGAATGCGTGATGACAGAAGTACAGGAGATTGGTATCGCCATAAGAGGAATGCAAAAGAGAAAAGGGGGGAGAGAAAGGAAAGAAAATAGCGCGGCGAATGCCTTGGGTTGAGGAAAAGCATTAAGGTGGACGAGATGATGGCTGAGTGAGGTGATGGAGGGTCCGTCCAGATCGGTTACCCAGAGGACCGCTCGCAGCCTACTGAAGTCTCCCGCCCTTTTGGTCGCTGCAGAGATCGCCCATTCGCTCTCGTCTGTACCCGTTATAGTGCCGCGGCAATAACTGCCCGGGCAGGCAGCAGCGAGAGAAGCATGATCACAATATGTCTCCCTCGAGTCCTCTGGTGATGGCCTCGTTGCGCGCGCGATACTTCGACGAGCGCCATGGATGGTCACCAGCGATGGGGGTAAAAGTGGTGCCAAGAGGGAAAAGCGTAGCCGTGCAGACCGCATCGACCGGGGGCTTGCAAGGATCGAAAATGGAAAATTGACCACTTACCAGTGCTGGCGTTGTTGGTCGACATGGTGTTAATAAACCACTTGTCCTGACTCAGCAACGCGAACCAGTCGCAAACGTCGAGATATCGAAGAGAGGCTTGGCTGACAATTATGTAAGGAAACGTGGGGTCGGCCCTTCTTTATGATGCTCTAAGCCTGCATCGAGGTCACCAGGCTTGTACCGAGTGAGTTATGTCAGCACCGCTTTCCGAGATTATCCCATCGGAATCGAGTTGGGTCGGCCACGCAACCTTGTTCGGGTAAAAAAAACTGACGACTGAGATAATCTGAGTGGCTGGCTTCAGGCACAAAGCAACGGGACGCTTTCTTTTACGGTTCGCTCCGGCAGTGCTCTACCGCTCCGTATTCGCGCTGTTCTCGGGTCTTGCGAGACTGATCAATCGTGTGTGGACTCCGGCCCTTACGATTAACCGCATATGTACGGAGTACGGTTGTGGTCCTACGGTCTGCGACCCTGGTACTCGAGAGGTGCAGAAGGCGACGGAGTGGCGACGGAGTGGCGACCGAGATATAGCTGAAATAGTAATCGGAAAGCCCCAATCAGCCGCCTTGTCCAGAAAGGCTCACTGAGACCCCGGTCGACAGGTGGTTGGAATGTCAAAACGATATGCTTTGTCAGCAATCGAAATCGCGATGGAGTTGCTCTCGGGCGTTTGTCTCGGGGTGGGACTGAGGATCTTGTCGGGGTTATGGGCTTGGCGTAAGCGCCCAGTTTTTCCGAGCGCCGAAAGTGGCACGTGCGGTCTGGGTGCAGTCCTCTGCCCGCTCACTCAGCAGAAGATTGCGCAAGGTTTGGGGGTTCGCTTGATTAATGGATAAAGAGACTAAACATTGCTATTCAGGCCGACATGATCTGCTTTGATACAGTGATTCGTAACTTCACTCTCGAGGCGACGACGACGTCTCGACTCTGACCAGCTTGCTTAACCAAAGTCGCCGCATATTTGCGCAAAAAAAATAAAAAAAATCCTAACCCTTTGGCCATCAGAGCATGATCATATACTGACACAAGTCCCGAGGACAATGGCAGCCCAGACTGCCTAACAAGACCGTTTTCGAAGCATAGAGTCAACACATCAGGGGCGGCACGGCAGGTCGATCGCCGCTTGTTTACATGGGCAAATACAGAATATTTCATACACATACTTATACTCTGTAGATGTATCCTATAGCTTGCTTCGCACCTTTTTTTTCTTTTGCCGGATGGTTCATTACCACGAGCAATACCACGAGCATGAAATGAATCTGCGAGGTGTCCTTCAAGATCTGCCGTCGAGGGCATTGCCTCGGTCCCTCTTCGAATCGGGAGGGCTGGCCGACAATGATTGATCGATATATTGTCTGCCTCTGGAAATATGCTGCATCAATACGTAGAGGGGCGAGCTGGTAGCTTCCCGGCATAGCGGCTTCGATTCATGCACATGCCAGTTAACCCGCTTGTAACAATACACTCTCCGTACTTGGCAATGAACGCAAACTTACAGTACCGAACGCTCAGACGTATGGAATACAATTGTCAGAGCTTCGTACCGTACCGTAATCCCTTCTTCAAGCCATGCCCCCATCACAAACCTTAGCCCATCATCGACTCTTCTGACCACCAACGCCGGCAATGCGTCCATTGATTCGCCCGAAGACGGGATCGTTACTGCGTCTAAGGAAGCAACCGAGACCAGCCTCCAGCCTTGTCATTTCCGTCTCTCAGCGGGCAGCCAGCACAGCAAAACATCATATTGCTCATCATCCCTTCGTGCGACATCTCAGTGCCACGACGGCCGCCAAATCCGCCATGATGAGCAGCAATAGCAACAGCAGCAGCAACAATAACGACAATAGCAACAGCAGCAGCAGCAGCAGCAGCAGCAGCAGTAATCAGCAGCCCCAGTTCACGGCCGACTCGGACCCCGAGGCGCTGGAGACCTTCCTGTCCCCGCTCCTCGTGGCGAACGGGGGCCGGTGGGCTCTGGCCATGGGAGGGCAGGCTCTCGAGCGCGAGTTCAAGTTCAAGACGTTCGCCAAGACATGGGTGAGTTTGCTGTACCCGCCCCGAACGCGACGACCGGGTAAGAAGAGATCATCGGCTGGCTGACCGTGTCTCCAGGATTTCATGACAGCCGTGTCCCTCCAGTGCAAGCTCAAGAACCATCACCCCGAGTGGTCCAATGTATGCAATAACCTACCCCCTTGAACAACCGTCCCTCTCCCCCAACCCCCCCCCCTTCCCATCATAAACGAGCCCTCTGCTCTGTCTACGTTTCAAAAAATTTATTATTGGTCCCCATTAACCAGTTCATCGTTGCATAGGTGTTCAACACCACATTCATCCGCTGGACAACGCATCACCCCAAGGGTCTCTCGGAAAAGGACATTGAACTAGCGACGATTTGCGATAAGCTCGCCACGGACTTTGGCGAAGTGGTCCCCGTGCAGCCGGAGCAGCAGCATCTACAACTAGGGGAAGCATGCAGTCTATCAGGTCTTGCCAACAAGGCGGTGGGCTCCGCCGGGGATTGCTGTGTTCCAAAGACCAAGTAAACAACTCGCCAGCTCAAAGGTTAGCTTGAGGTTTGAGTGAAAAGTACACAGGGGGGGGGGGCGGTTGAGGGGTCTGCAAGGTATAATTCAACTTTTTGGTTTCTGTATTATTAAAGGCTTTGATAGTGTGTAATGCCATATGTACAAATGAGTGCTGTAAAGTATTAAGGATTAATGGGACCTCCGGGTAACAACGCTCTCTCCCAGGACAGCGCCGTTCCGTTCCATCTGCCTTCTGCAGTGGTGCAGTCCCCATTTTTCGCGTTTCATCATCACAGACGTCAGGCCCACTTAAGTGCGTTGCTTCCAAGTGTTCTTTGCCCATTCCAGGAATCCTCGTCGGATTCTCTCCATCATGCAGCGGACCAGCTGGCGGGATATTTGTTTCTCACCCCAGCTCATACTGAGTTGATTTCGGGACGGCATGGCCCTGCACCAATGCACGCTCTGTCAAAGAAACCGAGCATTCATTGCACCTTCTTGGCCCGGAGCTCGGCGAGCTTCTTCTCGCGACGCCTCTTGCTCGCCTCTTCGCCAGCCTCGGTGTCGAGGCAGTAGTCCCACCAGCGGAAGCTGGAGGCATAGTTGCCAATGAAGCGTTCGTGGTGCAGGTCGTGGTGGTCGGCACCGGCCCAGAAAGGCAGGAAGTGGCGCAGACTCCAGGGGAAGTCATAGCCGGAGTGGGCATCGATGGCCTGGAACAGGCGGAGGATGATCCACATATACATTGTGAAAAGATGCAGGTCCCTGGTGATCGATACCCAGACAATGGGGGTGCCGACGATGCCGAAGCCCAAGAGCATCACCTCAATCGGGGAGGCATACTCGGCGGCGAGACCGAAGGGCGCGCTGTAGTTGTGGTGCAGCTTGTGAATCGACTTGTAGAGAGGGCCGTAGTGCAGCGCCCGGTGGAACCAGTAGTGCCAGGCGTCCTCAATGACAAAAAAGATGGCAATCTGCATGGCAACCTTCCAGGCAGGCGGGAACGGGACGCCATAGTCGAGGCCAAAGTAGGTGGCAATGGGATGGAAGAGCCAGATCTGGGGAAGCTCAACAGTGCAGTGGCTCAGTAGGACGAGCGCTGCGCACTCAAACTGCTCCTTCCATGTTGGAACCTTGGTCTAGGAAGCTGTTAGCCTACGTTGACGGCATTGGAGCTCGCAGCGCACTGACCTTCTGAATCTTGTACTTGTTGAAGTATGGGATCGCATCGATGATGATCCAGGGGAGGGACCTGCCGAAATAGACGAGCTCGTGCATGATGAAGCTCATGACACCCGTCGCGATCGTGTCATTCTGCATCCAGAGATACCAGGACTATAATTGACGCGTCAGGAGCGTGGTTTGAATGGTGGCAAGGGATCGGGGCTGCACATACGGCCCATAGGCGCTCCAAGATATTCAGGTGAACATTGTACTTGGATACCTCCTCGAAGACGGTTGTCAGGGAAGCCGATGAGCCAAGATCTGCGATGGTTGTGTTCCTGTGCGCGGCTGGTCAGGCTCATTTGTCGCTCCGACGCGTAGTTGTAGAGGGCGAGGCGACTTACAGCATCGTCGACGCCATCTTTTGCGGTGCCGATACCGACTCTGCGCAAAGAGCGGTGGCCGTAGGTGAAGAAGAAAAAGGGCAGACCCCCAAGCAGAAACCCAAAATCTATCTAGGAAGATAAGTAAAGACGACGACCACTTCACGAGTCGACAAGTCGGTTGCGAGGGTGGTACGGAGTATGGAAGGAGATTCACAAGGAGGAGCGTCAGGGGTGAAATGGATTTTTATCAACTGGCGGTCGCAATCTCGGTCTCCACCGAGCCAGTCGCGCCAGAATCGTCCCACACCACTGAAGGGTATTCCGTCTCCCGAACACGCCAAGTGGGGCTTGTTGGGAACTGTTTACGCCTTTTCATTGATCCCCAAGATCAGTGGAACTGATACACGGCACAAGATCCGGGCTGATCTTACCGCGTGCCTGCCAAGATTAAAGAAACCGCTTAGGCCCATATATGCAAAAAACGAAGCGAGCACGGTTCCCAAGGGGAAGCAAAGATGGGCTATATGTTTTTGGGGTTCAGACGCGGCAAAGAGGCATCTTAACTGCTTACTATCCTGTGAATGCGAGATTGGCGGTTAAGAGCTTTGTTCTCGTCTGGTTTCCCACTGACAAATTGTTTTGCCCAGGTACCGTTTTGGTGAGTACCTGTAGCATGCAAGTAAGCAGCATTCCGTTGAAGCATGGGGCTGCAAACTAGAGCTTTGGAGGCTATGAAATCATGATCAGGTTGCCAGAGAAAGCATAGCACAAGTCTTGCGTTCCAACGCAAGGCCGTTTTCTGTTCAGCTTATGAGCAAGCTCCATTATCATCCGAGTCCAGGATTCGGAACTGCGTTCTTCCTGTCGTTTTCGCCATTTTTATCAGCGGAACAGAGCAGCTTCTCTCGGCTCCGATGCGGCAGGCATGATCTCATCGGCTAGAGCCCTGTCGATAACCCACAGCAACCAAAATTCTCGGCCCTAGCGGAAGCGCCACTTGCCCCCTACGGATTTCACCCACTGTTGGCCCCTCTCGGTGTTTGCAACATCCGGTCGAGTTAGATGACCTGATCGGACTATCGGCCCATTTCCTGTCACTGTCAATTGTTGGACATCCGGGTTCCGGGCAAATAACCTCGCCACTTGGGCCTTGTCGCGTCCTCTCTGGAGACAGGGGCGGGACTGCCGCTCATCGCGTCTGCACAGCCCGGTTGTTGACTTCGAAAGTTGCGAAACCTCGATTGGAGCATCATACTACCATGTCGATTGTGGCCGAGTCAGTACTACCCGGGGATCTCTCTTTGATCATTAATTAGGTCAACAACGTTAACACCGATGTGCTCCTCTTCAGTCAGGTCCGCCGTCTGGATGCACGGATAGACCGCGTCTCTCTGGTGCCCCTGACGCACGCCCAGGACCAAGATGTCGAACTGCAGACCGTCGACGGCGCGACGGCCTCGGCGCTGGCCTCGCCTCGCCTCAACGAACTGCTGGGCATCGTCAAGGCCCTGTCGTCCGGATCTGTCTCGGGCGCCCATCTCTCGTCGGCGCGAATCCAGAGGTTACTGCGGCAGTCCGGGCTTGCGGAAGAACTTTCGGTGGAACACCTCGAGGCCAAGTCCCACTATGAGACTGACGTAGAGTGGCTCCTGGTGGGAAAAGCCACTGTGCAGACCTACGGCCTTCTAATGAGCACCCTCCTTGACCAGATCGTGCCCTTGAGCGACGACATCTGGTACTGGGACGAGGTCCTATCTTCGTACCCGTACAGCTTTGCATACACCGTACAGACGTCGCCGCTGCGCATGTGGAGATGGTCGAAAGAGGTCTACTTGGACAGCGTAGACCGCTTCCAACGCTTGTACCGGGATGAATTAACCGCCCAAGCGTCTGAGACGGACGACCTGTTGTCGACTCAGACGGATGGAAGTGGTGCCGGCCGGAAGACCAGAAGGCTCCAGGCTCTGTATCCGTCGTTGTCGAGACACTGGCGCCAGTTTTACGGTATCGTAAGGCAAAGCGTCGCCGAGCGGTCTATCGCAGACATACAACGCAAGATTCTCTCTCGAGTGGACATCGGCCGCTCAGAGGCCCGCAGCAAGCAGAAACGACTACGAAGACTGCGGGAACTAACCGCCACCGGACTGGGCGTGCTTCTAGACGAGGGACTCAACTTCGGCATCACTGAAGACACGCACAGTGACGAATGGAAAGGACTTCTGGAGCGGAGCGTTGCCCTCATGGACATGATACTGCAATCTGTCCTCTTCCTGGATCTCTCCGTCTCTGAATTCGAAGACAAGGTCTTCGCCGGCGTCGAAGAGGATCCGGAACTCTCGGTCCACACCGAGGACGCCCATCCAGCCGAAAGACCCGCTGTTCTCGCGCGTCGGTTGCTCGGGCTGCTGGAACAAGGTCTGCCCAATCACCGGGCCGCCGTCGAAGACCTCGCCCGCGAGCATGGACGGCCGTCATGGCTGGTCAGATATTGGCTCCCGGCTGCTGCCCTCCTCGTCTCATCTTCCACAATCCTCCGCATCCTCGTTATCAAGCAAGACGACATTATCAACTGGATCCGCAACTTCGGCACGACCGTACGCGACTTCTGGTTCAACTGGGTCGTCGAACCAGTCCGCAAGGTCATCGGCACAATTCGGCACGACGCCAACAGTGAGATTGCCATCATGAGCCGGGACAGCCTCAAGGCCGACCGCGACAGCCTCGAGAGGATGGTAGTGGAGTTCGCCATCGACAACCCCGATATCGCCGTCGGTAGCTCATCTATCACGGAGCTCGAAATCGGCGAGATCCGGTCCAAGGTCAAGGAGGGAGATGTGACGCCAGTCCTTAAGGCGTACGAGAAGGACCTGCGGCGGCCTTTGGTGGGCGCCATAAGAGGCGACCTGGTTCGATCGTTGCTCATTCAGGTCCAGAAGACCAAGGTCGATCTTGAAGTGGCGATCAGCGGCATCGATGCGTTGCTGAAGAGCCAGGAGTTAGTGTTTGGTTTTGTCGGACTTACTCCTGGTGTTTTAGGTATGCGTTCACCCTATGCCCCTTCGTTTCTCCTCCCCACCGCCCTAACATTGCTCTTCAGTCTCGATCGGTGTGTTCCAATACCTCAGGACGCTCTTTGGCAGCCGCAAGGGCATGCGCCAAGGCCGGCGTATCCGGCGTAGCGTCCGCGTGCTGAGGAGGATTGATAGGATCCTGTCCGAGGCGACGACTTCGCAGAACAACATCATATCTTATCGTGACCACGGCCTCTTGGTGTGTGAGGTTCACGTGCTGCGCGGCCTGGCGCATGGTGTTCTGCCAGGTGACATCGAAAAGGAATTCATAGAGGATTTGGATGAGCTGGCGAACCTCAAAGGGATTCAGGTACAGATGAAGGCGTTGGAGAGGATCCGGTGGGCGTACGCCGAGTGGTTGAGCAAGATGAAATAGGAAGGAAGAGGCCTGACATGAGAATGTGATTGATGATTATCTACATGTTAGCTAGCGGAGCATCCTGGGAGCATCTGGGTTGGCATATAGGAGCATTTTCAGCGTATTCTAGGCACATGATCAAAGAAATTATGGAGTCACCAAGGGGTCTCTGTTCTACAGCAGGTTGACGTTTCTTGTCTTCACATGGACCGACTTCCACGATCATTGCTATGTGAAATAATTGACGTCGTTTGACTCTTTTGCCCCTGAGGACATTGTCAAAATGAGATGAAGGTGTCGCACCCCTAGTCTTTTGATCGCAGAAGTCCGGACGCCTTGTGACGCACTGTAGCTTTTACAGATATCGATTTGGAAAATCGATTTGGAATTTATTAGGTACCCATACTACTAGATCAGGGAGTTGCGCACCTACCTGGAACGCATTTTTGGCACAAAATGAGCGGGGCTCTGGCCATCCACTAACACCGGACCCCTGAAGCCCGCCACTTCAAACTCTCTTGCTTCGCTGAACGCAGGGCCCAGGCACACGCCAAGACCCCGGTATCGTTCTGCATCGGACACGACTTTGTGCGGCTCACCTCCTCGGCAACTATCAGGGGCTCACAATTGACAGCTTGAACCTCAAAGGCTGCATTTCTTTGATCGCTCTTCGATCTGATTTATCAGACAAGCCTCCGAGAACTTAAAACGGAGAACGGCGGTGATTGCCGAGAACTGGCGCCTGGCCTTGGATTCCAGGCTTCTGTCTTCTCAGGTGCGTCTGCCTCGGTGGCCCCGGTGACCTCCCCCGTCCTTGTCTCATCCCCAAACCTGGCCTCTTGGCCTCCAGCTATCCTCTCTGGTTGCTTCCAATCCTAGGCCCAGTTGCCATCTGCTTTCGCACAACAATCGCCGAACTTCTGGTCAACTGTCGCATTCACCGACGACGACGCACAAAGCCACGCACCATTATAAACGGCTTTACTGACAACTCGGCAGTTGTGATCAGTTCGCCGTTGTCACGACCTTGAACGTCCGGCCTTCTGCTGGCCATTGGGACAGGCTTGTCGACGCATTCAAGCGCCTTCCGCCCGTGATCTGCTTCGCCGAAGTTCTACAATCGACCTGGTTTTTTTTTCCACCTTTGATTACCGGTGTGAACCGACTCGAAGCCCGCACGGCCCCATCCAACCATCATCATGTCGAGCAATAGAAACTACGACTTCTTGGTAAATACGCCCGCGTCCAGCGTCTGGTTGCCACCGTCCCGGGCGACATGGACATCCCAGGGAGATGCGGCTACACATGCTAATACCGGTGATACCCACAGATCAAGCTGCTGCTGATCGGAGACTCGGGCGTGGGCAAGTCATGCTGCCTGCTACGTTTCAGCGAGGATTCGTTCACGCCCTCCTTCATCACGACCATCGGCATCGACTTCAAGATCCGGACGATTGAGCTGGATGGCAAGCGGGTGAAACTTCAGATCTGGGACACGGCCGGACAGGAGCGATTCCGCACCATCACGACGGCATACTACCGGGGCGCAATGGGGATTTTGCTGGTTTACGACGTCACCGACGAGAGGTCATTTAACAGTGCGTAACCCCCCTTGCAGGTTTCCTATCCTCCTCTGGTCGCCCTGCAACAAGCGGAGATACTTATGGCTAACTACCGCGCCAAAAAAATCAGACATTCGGACGTGGTTCGCCAACGTTGAGCAGCACGCTACGGAGGGTGTTAACAAGATCCTGATCGGCAACAAGTGCGACTGGGAGGAGAAACGGGTTGTATCGACAGAGCGGGGCCAGCAGCTGGCTGACGAGCTGGGCATCCCGTTCCTCGAAGTCTCCGCCAAGACCAACACCAACATTGATAAGGCCTTCTACAGCCTGGCGGCCGACATCAAGAAGCGCATCATCGACACCTCCAAGCCAGACCAAGCGGCCGCGGGGCAGGCTGTGAATGTCGGTGATAAGAGCGGGTCCGAGAGCGGTGTGAAGTGCTGTTAGCCGGTCTGGGAGATAATAGGAAATGGGGTACTGCTTGGGACGCTGGGCATGGCGGGCATCGGCGTTGCATTGGCGGCATGCATGAAGTTTTATGACTGGACGGACTATCACGAGACATTTCCAGAAACGAGGCCAAAAACTGCTGACCGGGCCCTGATCTTCGTTATGAAACCATTCCCAAGTACCTCGAGACACCCATACAACGACTCCGACGACTTTCGATTCCGATGATCACTCAATGCTCAATATGGTACGGCCTCTGAGAATTAACACCGGCGTTGGGGCTTGGGGCCCGGGGCAAGCTTTACTCGGTGGTGCCGGAGAGCGGCACTAGGCAACCAGACAAATACCTAAACCACAGAAGAGGAGGAAAGACTGGGAGAGGAACTTGAGAAGGGAAACGACAAGGTCCGCACGCGTCATCAACCAGGCACTCGGAAGCAGCTCACAGCTTCGGCTCCTGAGCTCGGCGGCGCCGTGTGGGTTTGTTCTGTCGCTTTGTTTCTGCCGTTTGTGGAGGAGGTTTCTCGTTGACCTAGCGGGCAGATAGAGAAGCGAGCGAGCAGGCGAGCGATTGAAGCGTTAGGGTAGAGTGTCTAGGGCAGGGAGCAGGGAGCAATGTTCTGGGCACGGAGTTTGGGGCTTTCCTTTTGTATTGACGCCTGGTATTTAATACATAACTTTCATAGCCCATGCCTTGCCCAACATGCAACTGTGGTGTCAAAGATTGTGTGTGCCTGTGTGCCGCATAAGGATTAACATATTGAGGAAGAAAGAGTACTACTCCGTAAGGGGAAGATACATCACGGTGAAATATGATACGAAACTTACACTCGGCCGTACCAAATTACGATGCCCATTGTTTGAAGAACGGTTCTTTGACAGAGGCACAACGACCTGGCCGACCTAGGAGTAGCTACGGTACTCACCTTCCTTACATTGATGTTAACATTGGCATAGCCGAAGCTTGAATTGAGGCGAATTTGTTCTTAAGTACCTCCCTACGCAAGATGGCTGCTGTTGTACACTTGTCTCTATCCGTATTTGTGGGCCTCGTTGTAATCCACCGAAATGCGACTTCCCACTCCGTGGCTGATATACCCAAGGTACCTTCCGCAGCCCAGTAGATTCGCCGGGCTGACTCAACCCGGGAACGTTGGTCTTCTGAAGCTCCCGCCGCGAAATGATACCCTCCCTCACGGGGTTGTGAATTTTTCTCGCTGGCACAGCTGTTTCAGTGATCGAAAAGTTCTGTTGTTTGTTGCTTAATCCGCGCAGCTGCTCTGTCTCACCAAAGGTTTGGCCACCGAGAATATTCCACCCGCACGAAGAAACGAACAATGGCGGGACCATCATCACCCGAGAGCTGCGCGACCATCGCTGAATGGCGCGCCCAGGCGGAGGCCATGAAGGCCGCCGTTGCAGGGTTAGACACGAGTCGCAGCGTCGAGTACACGGATGGGTCAGACTGGGACGACGATGAGATTGACCAGACATACGAGCCCCGAGACGGGCCCCGCGATGTGTGGGACTTCATCTCGGACGACGAGCTGGACGAGCTCGATTTTGACAGCGGCGATATGTTTGACGGCGTGGACGGCGGGACACCCGTCGTTTTCGATGCTCACTGGTTGGCCTCGAGATGTGTCGAGCTCTCCTCGCGCAAATCCGGTTTCTCGCCCACCGCCCTGCAAGACCAGATCATGGACATCCTGGGCACCAGCAGGCCCGAGGGCGAGCTCCAGTCATTATTGACGGATTTAGTGGGGTTTGACGACCTGGACTTCATCATCGACCTGGTCTCTCACCGGGCCGAGATCGTCGCTTCCGTAGCCTCGGAGAGCCTACGCGACGAGTCGACCGGCCAGGCGCCGAGGCTGTTGACCAAGGCTCAGAGGCAGGAGGCTCTCCGACGCAGGGATCTCGAGCACAAAGCCGCCCCCCTGGCCGCGGCCCGCGAAAAGGAGGAGGAGTACCCGTACGTCTACAAGACGTACAGCGCCGGCAACACGCTGAGTCACACCGGTGCCAAGTACAAGCTGCCCGTGGGAAGTCAGCGGTTAGAGTTTGAGAAGTACGAGGAGTATGTGGTACCGGCGGGGAAAAAGGGCACCCTCTGGCCGGGCCAGAAGCTCGTCAAGATCTCCGACATGGACGGTCTGTGCAGGACCACCTTCAAGGGCTACAGGACGCTCAACCGCATGCAGAGCCTGGTGTACCCGGTTGCTTACAAGACCAGCGAGAACATGCTCATCTGCGCCCCGACCGGCGCGGGCAAGACGGATGCTGCCATGTTGACCATCTTGCACACCGTCGGCCAGTATCTGACTCCGAGCCCCTTCGAGGACCATCTGGCCACCGATTTTGCCGTGCAGGCCGAGGACTTCAAGATCGTCTACGTCGCGCCCATGAAGGCCCTGGCGGCGGAGATCACCGAGAAACTGGGAAGACGGCTGGCCTGGCTCGGGCTGCGCTGCCGCGAGTACACCGGCGATATGCATCTGACAAAGTCGGAGATTGTACAGACGCAGATTATCGTTACGACGCCTGAGAAATGGGACGTCGTGACGAGAAAAGGGACTGGCGATACTGAGCTGGTGCAAAAGGTACGGCTGCTCATCATCGACGAGGTCCACATGCTCCACGACGAGAGAGGCGCCGTGTTGGAGTCGCTGGTGGCCAGGACGCAGCGGCAGGTCGAGAGCACGCAATCCATGATTCGCATCATCGGGCTCAGCGCTACGCTCCCAAACTACGTCGATGTAGCCGAGTTCTTGGGCGTTAACAAACGGACCGGGCTGTTCTACTTCGATGCCTCCTTCCGACCAGTCCCGCTCGAGCAACACTTTATCGGGGTCAAGGGAAAGCCGAACAGCAAGCAATCACGGGACAACCTCGACCAGGTCGCCTTCGAAAAGGTGCGCGAGATGCTCGAGCAGGACCACCAGGTCATGGTGTTCGTCCACTCCCGGCGAGACACTCAGGCGACCGCCAAGATGCTGTACGAGAAGGCGACTGATGACGCCTGCGTCGGCCTGTTCGACCCCTGCGGCCACGAAAAGTACGAGCAGGCCATGAAGGATGTCAAGTCAACCAAGGCCCGCGAGATCCGGGATCTCGTGCCTAAGGGTCTGGGTATCCATCACGCCGGCATGGCGCGTTCAGACAGGAATCTCATGGAGCGCCTGTTTGCCGAAGGCGTCATCAAGGTCCTCTGCTGTACCGCCACGCTGGCTTGGGGTGTCAACTTGCCGGCTGCCGCGGTCGTCATCAAGGGGACGCAGGTGTACAGCGCCCAGGATGGCAAGTTTGTCGACCTGGGCATCCTTGACGTGCTCCAGATCTTCGGTCGTGCCGGTCGTCCGCAGTTTGAGGACGTCGGTATCGGTATGATCTGTACCACCCACGACAAGCTTGCCCATTACCTCACGGCGGTGACGGAGCAGCTTCCTATCGAGTCCAGGTTCTCGAGCAAGCTCGTCGACAACCTGAATGCAGAGATTGCCTTGGGCACCGTCAACTCGATAAACGATGCTGTGAAGTGGATCGGGTATTCGTACCTCTTTGTGCGCATGAAGAAGAACCCCATGGCATACGGCATCGAGTGGGCCGAGTTTAACGACGACCGCTCCCTCGTCCAGCGGCGACGGAAGCTGGCCATCGAGGCGGCGAGGACGCTCCAGCAGTGCCAGATGATCATCTTCAACGAGCCCACCGAGGAGCTGCGCAGCAAAGATATCGGCCGGATCGCCAGCCAGTACTACATTCAGCATACCAGTATACAGATCTTTAACTCGCTCATGAGGCCTAATTCTGAGGAGAAGGATATTCTGAAGATGATCGCCATGAGCGGCGAATTCGACAACATCCAGTCGAGAAACAACGAGGCGGATGAGCTGACCAAGATGAGGCAGAACGATGACTTCGTCCCCTACAAGGTTGATGGGGGCATCGATCAGGCGCAGACGAAGACCAACATTCTGCTGCAGGTCTACATCTCGAGGGGCCAGCCGGAGGATTTTGCTCTAACCAACGATTTGAACTATGTCGCCCAGCAGGCCGGGCGTATCTGCAGGGCCCTGTTTATGATTGCGCTGAATCGGCGATGGGGCTACCAATGCTTGGTATTGTTGACACTGGCGAAATCCATCGAGAAGCGTATATGGATGTTCCGGCATCCGTTCCATCAGTTTGATCTTCCAAAGCATGTTCTCAAGAATCTGGAGGCGAAAGACTCGCTGTCGATCGACTCCTTGCGGGAGATGGAGCCCGCGGAGATTGGAAATCTCGTCAACAACTATCGGATGGGGACCAAGATTGCGAAGCTCCTCGACAACTTCCCAACGCTGAGCGTCGAGGCTGAGATCGCGCCCCTGAACCGGGATGTCTTGAGGATCAAGCTCTACATCACCCCCGACTTCCGCTGGAACGACCACCTTCATGGGACATCCGAGTCGTACTATATCTGGGTCGAGAACTCGGATACCTCCGAGATATACCATCACGAGTTCTTCATCCTCAACAGGAAGAAGCTACACGATGATCATGAGCTCAACTTCACCATTCCGCTCTCCGACCCGCTCCCGGACCAGATCTATGTGCGGGCTGTGTCAGATCGCTGGCTCGGCGCCGAGACGGTGACCGCCGTCTCGTTTCAACATCTCATTCGTCCTGACACGGAGAGCGTCTACACGGACCTCCTCAATCTGCAGCCGCTGCCCATCACGGCGCTCAAGAACCAGGCTCTGGAGGAGATCTACGCTAAGCGATTCCACTTCTTCAACCCGATGCAGACCCAGCTGTTCCACACGCTGTATCACCGGCCGGTGAACGTCCTCCTAGGCTCGCCGACGGGGAGTGGCAAGACGGTTGCCGCTGAGCTCGCCATGTGGTGGGCCTTCCGCGAGCGCCCCGGTTCCAAGGTCGTCTACATTGCGCCCATGAAGGCGCTCGTGCGCGAGCGCGTCAAGGATTGGGGGACACGGCTCGCTCGGCCTCTGGGCTTGAAGCTGGTAGAGTTAACAGGCGACAATACGCCCGATACGCGGACCATCGAGGATGCCGACATCATCATCACGACGCCCGAGAAGTGGGACGGCATTTCGCGCAGTTGGCAGACCAGGAGCTACGTCCGGAAGGTCAGCCTCGTCATCATTGACGAGATCCATTTGTTGGCGGGAGACCGTGGTCCGATTCTGGAGATCATTGTTTCTCGCATGAACTACATTGCCTCGTCCACCAAGAATGCTGTCAGGCTGCTGGGCATGTCGACAGCGTGCGCGAACGCCACGGACCTAGCCAACTGGTTAGGTGTCAAGGAGGAGGGCTTGTTCAACTTCCGTCACTCGGTCCGCCCGGTCCCGCTGGAGCTCTACATCGACGGGTTCCCCGAAGTCCGGGGCTTCTGCCCACTGATGCAGTCGATGAACCGGCCCACTTTCCTGGCTATTCTGAACCACAGCCCCGAGAAACCGGTCATCGTGTTTGTTCCCTCTCGTCGGCAGACGCGTCTGACGGCCAAGGATCTTATCAACCTCTGCGGGATGGAAGACAACCCGCGGCGCTTCCTCCACATGGATGAGGACGACCTCCAGCTGAACCTCTCGCGGGTCAAGGATGAGGCGCTCAAAGAGGCCATCAGCTTCGGTATCGGTCTGCATCACGCAGGTCTGGTCGAGTCGGACCGCCAGATTGCCGAGGAGCTCTTCTTGAACAACAAGATCCAGATCCTCATCGCCACCAGCACCCTTGCCTGGGGTGTCAACCTTCCGGCCCATCTCGTCGTCGTAAAGGGGACTCAGTATTACGATGCCAAGATCGAGGCGTACAAGGACATGGACCTGACCGATGTGCTGCAGATGCTCGGCCGGGCCGGCCGGCCGCAGTTCGACGATTCGGGCGTAGCCCGCATCTTCACTCAGAACTCCAAGAAGGACTTTTACAAACATTTCCTGCACACGGGTTTCCCGGTCGAATCGTCGCTCCATACAGTGCTTGATAACCATTTGTGCGCCGAGATTTGCGCCGAGACTATCGTCACGAAGCAGGACGCGCTGGACTATCTGACATGGACCTTCTTCTTCCGGCGCCTGCACAAGAACCCGTCCTACTATGGGCTCGAGATCTCGGCGGAGGAGCATAACTCGACCACTGCGCAGCAGCTGGCGAACGAGTTCATGATATCCATGGTTGATGCTTCTCTGGCCGAGCTCACCGAGTCCAAATGCGTGGAGGTCTACCCCAACGGGGATGTCGACCCAACACCGCTCGGCAAGATCATGAGCTATTACTACCTCTCCCACAAGACGATTCGACACCTCGTCCGCAAAGCCAAGCCCCGAGCTTCCTTCCTCGATGCCTTGACTTGGATGTGCCGCGCGACCGAATACGACGAGCTGCCCGTTCGGCACAACGAAGACCTCATCAACGCCGAGCTTTCCCGCAACCTCACCTTTCCGGGCACAGCCTTTGGCCTGCCCATGTGGGACCCGCACGTCAAGGCGTTCCTCCTGCTGCAAGCACACATGTCGCGCATCGGGCTACCCATCACCGACTACGTCGGCGACCAGACCAGCGTCCTCGATCAGGCCATCCGCATCATACAGGCCAGTATCGACGTCATGGCCGAGTTGGGCTACCTCAGCTCCATGCTGGAGTTCATCCGCCTTCTGCAGTGCGTCAAATCAGCCCGCTGGCCGGACGAGAACCCGGCCTCGATTCTGCCGGGCGTGGCGGCCGAACCGTTATCTTCATCTTCATCGTCACAGCCATCACAACCTAAACCCATCCCCCTTAAAGAAATCGCCAAGCTAGTCTCCAACCCGAAGCTCCTTGAAAAGCTGGCCCGAGAGCAGCTCGGCGTCCCGCACTCGCAGCTCCCGCGCTTCACCAAAGCGGCCGCCGCCCTCCCCGACGTGAGCGTGGCGGTGGAGGACATCAAGACGGGCTCGCTGGCCATCAGCCTGCGCCGGCTCAACCCGGTCACGGAGCGCGAGGCGAGGATCTACGCCCCGCGATTCCCTAAACCGCAGACGGAGGGGTGGTTCGTGATCGTCGGGGATCTGGCGCGGGATGAGGTGCTCGCCATCAAGAGGGTCGGGTGGAGGCCCGGTGGTGGTGGTGGTGGTGGTGGTGGTGGTGGTGGTGGTGGTAATGGTAAGGAAGGCAGGAGGGCAGTGGTGGAGGTGGGCGAGCGGCCGACGGCGCGGACCGTGGTTCAGGTGCCGGACGTGAAGGAGGGAGAGGAGGAGAAAGGAAGAAAGGTGGACGTTCTGGTGCTGAGTGATGGCTATGTGGGCATGGAGTGGACGTTCGCGGGCGTCGAGTTGCCCGCGGCACCCAAGGTGGAGGCAGGGGTCGTGGAGAAGAAGGGAAGTGCTGGAGGATGGTCTGGAGGGGGCGAGAGGGCGTAGGTGACTGAGGCGAGGGGAGGTGAGAGGGTGTGGGTGGGATCGGCATTTGTTTTCACGATTAGCGCATGGAATCTACCACGATATCTGGTTGATGCCTTGGTGAAAAAAATAAAATATTGGATGAGGCGCTATGAACACAGGCTTCTATGGAACGACGCTGCAGATTCGCACTACGTTGGATTTATGAGAACCTCAGTTCGACACTGATCGGTCTCTCGGACTAAGATACTCGACCCTACCGCCCCCCACCCCCTTCAACAAAGTCCCTCCCAACCTACCATTATCCTTTTTCAACTTCACCTTTATCCCTAAGCTGCGAGCCTCCTCAGTCGGCGTTTAAGCCGTCACTTGAACTTGACGAACTAGCCAACTACGGAAGAGCATGTTTCCCAGGGAGCGGCCGGGAGGTCCGTTCTTTGCGTGTCTTGTGTGCTTCTTGAAGCCGAGACAACACTACCTTGGAGGGGGGATCAAACCATCTCCAGGCAGAGAGCGCGACTCGATCCTTGCCATCTAGTGTGTTGTTGGAACATGCAGCGAATACGCTTCAGCTCAAGCCGCGCGGTGAAGGCGGGACCGTGTGGGCAAGCTATACCAAGCCCCTAGAAAGGGGGAGGGGGGGTCGGAGAAGGGCAAATCTCGCTGCTGGTGCTGGTCTCCGCCCTCTCTCGTCGACTCGAAGTTCCCCCGAGGGTTGGAAGGGCATAGGGGGAGCAGACGGTGCGAGGTAGCTAGAGAGAGAGAGAGATGACGATGAGGCTGTATAAATTGCGGAACGCCGCTCGCTCATCCCGCCGCCCCCGGTCCCAAGTACTTCTCCAGCCTGCCATCGCCAAACAGGTCCTGGCGGATCCTGGCGGCCTTCTTCCTGTCGTCGAGCGCCATCTTGCGGACCTTCTTGGCATCGAGCAGCTGCGCCTTCTTCTTCTTCTTCTCCTCCTCCCTCTGCTTCTCTCCGGGAGGAGGCGGCGGCGACGGGGCCCGCATGCCGATGCCGAGGTTGTCGTCCTTCACCTTGGCCTTGACCGGGTACCGGATGCCCTGCTGCTCGACGCCGAGCCCCCTCCTGGAGTCGGGGTCCCAGCCGTAGGCGGAGAGGTAGGCCAGGCCCATGCGGGTGCGGTCCAGGGCCGAGGGGGGCTGCGAGTGGGGGAGGCAGACCTGGTGGGCGAGGGTCTGCTGGTGGGTTTCAGGGTCCGTGTCGAGGGGAAGTCTGCAGACCGGGCATGTTGAGGGCTGGGATGATTCGTCCCCCGCTGTCTTGGTAGTGGTAGTGGTGCTGCTGCTGCTGTTGTTGTTGCTTGTGGGCGGCGCCGACCGCGACCGCGTGGCGTCCTCGGGGAGAACCATGCTCAGGTAGATGTCGGCCACGTCCTGGCGCGGTGTCGCTGCTGCTGTGTCATCGACCGACTTGAGCTGCTGCGCTCCCGCCGAAGCAGATACAAACGCTATCGGTTTCCTGAACAGCCCGGTCCCAAATGGGCGCTGGTGCTGGAGTGGGATCTGGTCATAGTCATCCTCCTCATCGCCGTTGCTTGAGCTGCGCCTGGGCGAGCCCATCGTTGGTCGCTGGTGTGGTATCTGTCAAACGCTCACTAGGAAGGAAAAAAAAAAAAAAGAAACGAAAAGGGTACTAAATCAAATGAGAAAAAAAAAAGGAAAATCGAATAGAAGAAGATCTTGCGTTCTAGGAAAACCTTGGGGGATGACGAAAGGGTGGCAGACGTTTGATCGGAGGACGAACCAAAGGATATCTCGACATAAGGCACTCTGGTAGCAATTGTGATCCATGAACTGAAGTGTGAGTGGCAATTGAGGCTACACTCCGGATTCGAGCGTACACTGTATCCGTAGGAAGGTATGGTTCCGGGAGCCACTGAGCAGACCGGCCCCACTGAAGCTCCCCCTGTCATCCTTAAACGGTCTGGCCCACAGCATGCAGATCAGGGGCCGACGTCAGTGGTCTTGGGAGCGGCCGCCTTACCTGGGTAGGTACTCCGTTCGCTGGGCTTCCTCGTGCTAGGTATCCACATTCCTAACTTCAGCAAAAGCGCAACAGAAGACACAGGAGATCTCCAATCCTAACTTCAACACGCAACCTCGTTAAGTCGACGTCAACTCACGACCGCCTGCCAGACAAGAATGTCCTCGCCGTGATCACACCGTGTCCTCCTCCTCCCGACAAGCAGCCGCGGGCAACAAAAGAAAGAAAAGGCAAAAGAAGAGACAAAGGAAAGAAGAGAGAGAAAAAAAAAAAAAAAGGAAAAAAAGGAAAGGACGGAGATGCCGATTCCTTTCCTCGCCTCCCTATACTTCAATGGCTACCCGCCCTGGATGCCGGAGCCGTACCGGCTGCTCAAGTACGCGACGGCCTTCTCGGCGGTGACGCTGACGAAATGGTACAGCTCGGGGCGGCACAACCCGGCGGAGCGCAACATGCACGGGCGGGTGGTGCTGATCACGGGCGGGACGTCGGGCATCGGCGCGGTGGCGGCGTACGAGCTGGCGCGGCGCGGGGCCCAGGTGGTGCTGCTGACGCGCACGCCGCCGAGCGACTCGTACGTGGTCGAGTACGTCGAGGACCTGCGGGCGCGCACCGGCAACCACATGGTGTACGCCGAGCAGGTCGACCTGGCCGACCTGCACAGCGTGCGCCGGTTCGCCACGCGCTGGATCGACAACGCGCCGCCCCGCCGGCTCGACATGATCGTGCTGTGCGCCGCCACCATGGTGCCGCCCGGCGGCCGGCGCGTCGAGACGGCCGAGGGCGTCGAGGTGACGTGGATGGTCAACTTCCTGGCCAACTTCCACCTGCTCGGCATCCTCAGCCCGGCCATCCGCGCCCAGCCCTTCGACCGCGACGTGCGCATCGTGGTGGCCACCTGCTCGAGCTACATCTCGTCGCCCAGGCTGGACGACCCGCTCAAGGGCGCCGACTGGACCCCGCAGAAGGCGTACGCGCAGAGCAAGCTCGCCCTGATGGTGTTTGCCAAGGCCTACCAGAAGCACCTGGACGCCTACAAGCGGCCGGACGAGCTGCCCATGAACGCGAAGGTCGTCCTCGTCGACCCGGGGTACGCCCGCACGCCGGGCACCAGGAGGTGGCTGACGAGAGGCTCGCTCTGGGGGCTGCTGGTCTACCTGATCTTCTACTTCTTTTCCTGGCTGTTGCTCAAGAGCCCTTACATGGCCTCCCAGTCGCTTCTCTACGCCATGATGGACGGCAGCGTGGTGAGGCGGCCCGGCGGCCGGCTGATCAAGGAGTGCATGGATGTGGACTGTGCCCGCAAGGACGTGGACGATGAGGAGGTGGCCAAGAAGCTCTGGGAGTCGAGCGACCAGCTCATCGAGCGGGTGGAGAAGCAGCAGGCCCTCAAGAGGGCCAAGGAGAAGAGGGAAGAGAAGAGGAGGGAGGAGGAAGCCAAGCGGGCGGCTCAGGTCGAGGAGATCGACTCGCTGATCGGGGCCATCAAGAAGGGCAAGGCCAAGGAGAACCAGAAGAAGGGTGCAAAGAAGGGAAAGGCTGCAGGAAATAATGCCAAGTGACTGGCCATTGGAGCCTGGCGGGTTTGATCTTGTTTGTTCTTTTTTTTTTTCTTTTTCACTTTTTCAATCTGTCTTATGGTCTCCCCTTATTTAATGATGGATGCCCACCACTCGGTTCTCGGCGAGAGCAACCACCGGGGAATAAACGGCCGAGGACCCACAGCACACCCGCAGCCAGTACTAGTATTTCCGGGAACCGGGGAAAGAGGGGCCACATCGGCAACTTGATGATGGGGGGTTGCACGTGAAGACGGGCACGTCATTAACGCGACGGCCTCGTTTATGAAGTCTTTCAACAACCACGCAACAAAGTCTCATAGACACCACTTCAACAATCTCGAATTGTTCCCAAGACGGAAGAGGCAGAAGAACAACTCGGCGCTCTCTCTCAATCAAGCCGATTGGTAGCGAGATTGATAATCTGATCTGCATCGACAAATCAATCCCGACAAGGTCGAACAAGCTCTCTCAGACCTCGGCACGCTCACCGCGAGCGCGAGTGCCTGCAGTTCGGGGGGTCTCGGTTTTACCTCAATCCAGCCATGGCAGCGGCAATTCAACCACCGCCAGCAGCACCCACACCACTGGCTGTGCCGGCGCAAGACTTGATCGTCCCCTGCCAGAAACTCTGGGGCGGGCAAGGCCGGCCTTCCCACCACGACTCCTCATACTGCCACCCGGTCTTCTTCACAGACAAGCTCCGCCGGCCGTCGTTCTCCATCCCACCAGGCCCGCAGTCTAGCCCGGTCGCGCACGGCTATGTCTACCAGGATGCGCCGCGCGGCAGTGACAAGCCGGCTGGCCCGCGGTTGTGAGGGGACTGGCAGGCTTGGTGCGGTGTGTTTGAGTCTTGTTATATGGAGGAATCAAAGGAGCGTTTGTCAGCTGGCAGGTCGACGGTTGTATAGTACATGACGTAGTTAACCAACCGGAGGATACCAACTTCATATATAGGGTCAGCAGTTTGTTGTTGTAATAGGTTTTGAAGCCACGAAATAGTTTAGATTAGTTATATAGGCAGGCTAAGCAAGGCGCAAATGTAGGCATGTAGGCATGTAGGCAGGTAGGCAGGCAGGGAGGTAATCTTGAAATCGAAAGTCATTACTCCTCAGCATTCATTCAAACACAAACCGGAAACGCGCCTCTGACCCGTGTAGTGTGCCTGTGCGAACTCAAACTAGGCATCCAAGAACCCCCACCCCCCCTTAGAAACGCCATCAGACCGATACCGATTGAAGAAGGCCAACCTGTCTTGAAAAAAAACCTCTTCCCCACCACCCCTTTGGTTTTCTCCCCCCCGTTAACTCCTCACCGACACGACAATTGTCACGAGGATCAGGATCAGGACGAAGCCCAGCAGGCCCATCAGCTTGACGTTCTTCCACCACATCTTCCTCTTGAGGCCGCGGCTCCTGACGCGGAACTCGCTGGCGCCCTGGCCGAGCCGGTCCGTCTTGTCGACGAGCAGGTCGATGCGCTCGCCGCGCTCGAGGAGGCCCTCGATGTTGCGGGTCATGACGCCGCGGACGTCGTCGATCTCGCGGCGGACGTTGCCGATGGCGTCGTCGGCGGCGGCGGCGCCGGCGCCGAGGCGGACCATGAGCGCGCGCATGTCGGCGGCGAAGCCGGCGCAGCCGTAGTTGGGCAGGTCCGCGAAGTCGGTCGTCTCGGGCGGGTGCGCGGCCAGGAACCGGGCGCGCAGCTCGGCCAGGAAGGCGAACGAGAGCCGCCGGCTGCCCGCCGCCGCGGCGTCCGACACCACCAGGTACGTCAGCCCGCCCGCCGTCGGCCGCGCCGGCGGGTACTCGGAGGGGGAGGCGGCGATGTAGTGGATGTGGTGCGCCCCGTGCGTGTACGTCAGCTTCTGCGGGCTCGCGTGGTCGATCTTGGGCAGGATCAGCGAGGCGAGTGACGACGTCTGCGAGCTGGCCGACGTCGTGCACTCGGCCAGGATGGTTGTGTTGTGCGCGATGCAGGCACTGCGTGCGGGGGGGAGGATCGACCGATGTGGTTGTTTTTTTTTTCGATGGTTAGCAAAAAAAAGATTGAACTCTACCGACAAGCAATACTCTCTCTCTCGTACGCTATGTCTAATGCATGCACACGCAAGATTGACACTTGGGAAACGGATGATGGTGATGATGATGATGAGGAGGAGGAGGAGGAGGAGGGAAAGCGGTGGACGTACTAGAGCAGCGGCGTCGCTGGCGTGGAAGAGGACGCCATTGTTTCTGTAGGGTCACCTCACTGTTTTACTGCGGCGGGTCAGATACCCGGAGAATGAGAACCATATGAGGCCGTTGTTAGTGTAGTGGTGTATTTGGGTGGTTTTGGCCGCTAAGGACTGCGTAACCTTATTCCTTCTCTCTGGCTGGCGGCGCTGCATGATGACGGAGCCAGAAAACGAGGCAGCTTGCAACTTGGGTGTGGGGCCTGAAGAACCCATGCCGAGAGCCCAGCCTTAGGTGTGGTCTGCTTCTTGGCAGCAGTGGGCATTCAACGAACGATAAGATAAATGATAAAAAAAGATTGATCGAATTGACCGCGCCTTTCGCGACAAGGATGCAGGCAATCCCACACTCGATCTCATCCGCCGAACACCGACACCGATTGCACACCATACCAGCATGGTCTCAGCCGACCCCTCGACGCGGTCATGAAATCATTTCTCGGGACCGCCTGGAAACCCCCAAGACCACCAGTCCGCGTCATTTGGCGATGGCGCTCTAAGTCGTCTGGCCTTCCCGTTCGTGAATCCTCTCCCGTCCCCCCTTCCCATTTCCTCTCTCGTCTGTCTTTGGTTATTATTTTTCTGTTTCGTTTTCTCTTATCTCTCGACTCTCGACTCTTTGTGCCTGCCTTGCGTCTTGCAAAGCTCCTGACTTTGGCTTGTCTCCTCTCCAGAACCCCAAATTCCTAAAGAACAGGGACCCAAACCAATATGGCGATGTCGACGCCAAGTTCCTGCGGACCGGCCTGCAAAATGAGCAGTCGTCGACGCTGCGGCGGCCGGCCTTCATGATCCGCCGCAACTACCAGCTCTTCCACAACCTCGTCGAGTCGCGCTTCTCCAAGGTCATCGAGTCGATGGGCGCCTGGGCCGACAACAAAGAGGAGTGGCGCTCCTTCGGCATCAACAACCAGTCCCAGCTGGACCGCGAGGTCGGCCTGTTCAAGATGGTGCTGGACCGGGCCTTCGAGCTGGCCACCAACGGCAGCAAGACGAGCCGGCAGGACAACCCGCTCTTCTGGAACCTGCGCAACGCCTTCATCCGCTTCGACGCCGCCGGCCTGGCCCGCGAGCTCAAGTACGCCTTCCAGACCTTCCTGATGCGCTCCCGCTTCCCCAAGGCCGTCAACGAGCTGCACATGGCCCTCGCCGACCTCCGCTTCCCCTACGAGTGGTACCCGGCCACCCGGATGATGCAGCGCACCATCCACCTCCACGTCGGCCCCACCAACTCGGGCAAGACGTACAACGCCCTCAAGGCCCTCGAGAACGCGCGCACCGGCATCTACGCGGGGCCCCTCCGCCTGCTGGCCCACGAGACCTGGAGCCGCTTCCAGGCCAAGAACAAGCCGTGCGCCCTCGTCACCGGCGAGGAGGTGAGGATACCGGCCGACACCGACACCTGGTTCCACAGCTGCACCGTCGAGATGACGCCGCTCAACGCAAGGGTCGACGTCGCCGTCATCGACGAGATCCAGATGATCGCCAACGACGAGCGCGGCTGGGCCTGGACCCAGGCCTTCCTCGGCGTCCAGGCCAAGGAGGTCCACCTCTGCGGGGAGGAGCGGGTCGTGCCGCTCATCCAGGACCTGTGCGCCCGCATCGGCGAGAAGTGCATCGTCCACCGCTACGAACGGCTGAACCCGCTCCAGGTCATGGACAAGAGCATGAAGGGCAGGTTCGGCAACCTCCAGAAGGGCGACGCCATCGTGGCCTTCTCCAAGGTCAGCATCCACCAGCTCAAGGCGGGCATCGAGAAGGAGACGGGCCGCAGGTGCGCCGTCGTCTACGGCAGCCTGCCGCCCGAGACGCGCGCCAGCCAGGCGGCGCTCTTCAACGACCCCAACAACGACTACGACTTCCTCGTCGCCAGCGACGCCATCGGCATGGGCCTGAACCTCGAGGTCAAGCGGGTCATCTTCGAGTCCAGCTTCAAGTTCGACGGCACCGCCTTCCGGCCCCTCACCATCCCCGAGATCAAGCAGATCGGCGGCCGCGCCGGGCGCTACCGCACCGCCGCCCAGGAGATGACGGGCGACACGTCCAAGCCGGCCCCGGGCCTCGTCTCGGCCCTGGACGACGAGGACCTCCAGATGATCAACGACGCGTTCCAGACCGAGGCGCCGCCCATCCCGACCGCCGGCATCTTCCCTCCCCCGTCCGTCATCGAGCGCTTCCACTCCTACTTCCCGCCCCGGACGCCCATCAGCTTCGTCCTGGCCCGCCTGCGCGAGATGAGCCGGCTGTCCCCGCGCTTCCACATGTGCGACTTCAGCGTCGTGCTGCAGATCGCCGACATCATCCAGCCCTACGACCTGAGCGTGTCGGACCGCTGCGTCTTCCTGCACGTGCCCGTCAACCTGCGCGACCCCAGGCAGGTCAGCGCGCTGCAGGCCTTTGCCAAGTGCGTCGCCGAGCTCGGCAGCGGCCGCCTGCTCGACTTCGACGTCATCGACCTCGAGGTCCTCGACGAGGTCCGCCCCAGCCTGCCCTCGGAGCAGGTCACGTACCTGCACCGCCTCGAGTCGCTCCACCAGACCATCACCATGTACCTGTGGCTGAGCTACCGCTACCAGGGCGTCTTCCAGAGCCAGGGGCTCGCCTTCAAGGTCAAGGAGATGGTCGAGGAGAAGATTGCCGACCACCTCGAGAAGCTGAGCTTCGTCGAGGACCTGCAGCGCACCAAGAGACAGCGCATGCGCAAGATGGCCAAGAAGATCGAGAAGAAGGAGAGGACCCTGCTGGGCCCGGACGAGGATCAGCTCATCGGGCCGCACGATGAGGGGCTGGGCGAGTGGGTCGAGGGTGGGCAGGAGCCCATGTTCGAGGGGGAGGTGGATGAGGCCGGGCCCGTGGCCGGGGCCGTGGCAGTGCCCGAAGAAGGAGGCAAGAAAGGTGAGGTGTCCGCGCGGGCCTGAGGGTGGAAGGAGGGGGGGGGTTCGTGTCTGTATAATATGATAAGTCGGCGGATAGATTTTGTACGTATACTTTTTGTTGTAGGATACGGCTTTTGCATAAGCGTCAGGAATGGTTTACACGGATCTCGGTACAAGAGTACAAATAAAACGAAAGAGGGAGTCAACCGCTATGCTCGGGTGATCTGCGATAACTTTCTTAGCTCTGAAAACAGCGTTTGCTCTCTTCAGGGACACGTTCCCGACTGCTATGCCCCTATCCGCTCCTTCATTGCCCGGCCTTCTTCTGCTGAGGACCTCTACCACAAGCGGGTTCCGCTCCTCTTTGCAAAGTTCCTTTTTGTCGGGGGATTACAGACACCGACTTTGATAGTTGTTGGGGCTTGGAGAGGTATGATGTCAGCTGCTCCTATCCTATCAGCTTATCTATCGTCTTCGGTTTCGCAGGAGCTCCGACCCCACTACCCCGCGACCGCGTTGGTTCCAGCTTCCCTGCAGCTCATGCACATGCACCGCAGTACAGTAGTAATTACTACTACTCTACGTATATAAGGTAGGTACGAATTGCCTACTCTGGGAGGGACCTAGGTAAAGCAGGTCGACACATGCGTTACGCAATAAGGTAGCATCTCCCCCTCCTACCCTAGCTCCTCCCATCACCAAATCGTTTTGCAAGTATGTATAAGCTTAAGCTGACCTCAATCCACCAGGTCAAGTTAAAACATCCGTAACCAACTCGGCCAAGTCGATATATTATTCTGCTTCCCCGTCCAAGTTCGCTCGACCCTCGTTCCGTCGGGCACAACCTCCCAAAAGTGCAACACTAAAAACACTTGAAAAAAAAAGGGACAACCGCCCAGGACAAAACAAGAAGAACAGAAAGAGAAAAAGCAGGAAGGAAAGAAAAAAAAATGTCAACCACAACCGACCCGTCCTCCCAGGCGCCGGCCTTCGTGCCGCTCGAGGCCAACCCGGAGCTCATGACGAACCTGCTGCACACGCTGGGGCTGTCGCGGTCGCTGGCGGTGCACGACGTGTACTCGCTGACGGAGCCGTCGCTGCTGGCCTTCATCCCGCGGCCGGCGCACGCGCTGCTGCTCGTGTTCCCCGTCTCGGCCGCGTACGAGTCGCACCGGCTGGCCGAGGACGCGACGGTGGCCCCCGGCGGCGGCGGGTACGACGGGCGCGGCGAGGACGAGCCGGTGGTCTGGTTCCGGCAGACGATCCGCAACGCGTGCGGGCTCATCGGCCTGCTGCACGCGGCCGCCAACGGCGAGGCGCGCCGGGCCGTCGAGCCCGGCACGCCGCTCGACCGCCTCCTCGCCGCCGCCGTCCCGCTCGGGCCGGACGAGCGCGCGCGCCTGCTCGAGCGCGACCCCGCCCTCGCGGCCGCCCACCAGAGCGCCGCCGAGCAGGGCGACACCACCGCCCCCGCCGCCACCGACGACGTCGACCTGCACTACGTCTGCTTCGTCAAGGGCCGCGACGGCGCCCTCTGGGAGCTCGACGGCCGGCGCAAGGGCCCCCTGAGGAGGGGCGACCTCGACAGCTCCGAGGACGTGCTCAGCGAGAAGGCCCTTGCCCTCGGCCCGCTCAAGTTCCTCGAGAGGGAGGCCGCCGACCTGAGGTTTAGCTGCGTCGCGCTGGCGAGGAGCTTGGATTAAGTTTGGGGAGTGGAAACCGGTTCTGCGCATCATCGTGAGGTTTGGTTAGGCGAGATTAGTATGCCGGGCTCGCCATGCCCGAGGTGCTGAGTGCAGCCTCTGGGCATTAACCAAGTAAAGAGACAGATTTGCGAATTCAATCCGAGCGTATGGATTGCGCATCGCCAGGTTATGAATCAAGTGTCTCAATCATCACCATCACCTAGATCAGCGCCTTGTCCATACATACATGTGCCATATATGCTACCTCACGGCAGCCATACACCAGGGTATCAATCGCACCATGCGTTTGGAGCCGTTCCATGACCGACTCTTTTGCCCACGCCGGACCCCAAGCCAGATAACCCGTCATATTCCCATACCCATCTCTCCTGTCCATGCCTCATGATATGACCGTGGCCCTGTGGTCCACTCATGCCCATCCCAAGCCCAAGTGGTTACACACAAAGAAAATACCAAAGAGCGTCGCCAGCCATTTCGTCCTCTTACTCTTCCCCTTCAACCTCCAAAACGGGCACCGACAGTCTCTTCCCCGACCCCTGGCTCGTGGGCCCCTTGCGCCGCAACATGGCCGCCGAAGGCTGCCCGGACAGCATTCTCGCCCTCCTGGCTTGCTTCCTTAGCCTTACGGCGTTTGTTATCTTAATCTGGGTCTCCAATCCCTCGTCATGTTGTTGTTGTTGTTGTTCAGGTTGGTTTTCCCCCCCTTGGTGATGATTTCGGGTCCTGGATTCCTTCTCGCAACCTTCCAATCGTTGCCTCCTTGTCTGCTTTGCTCTTTGCAGTTGCCGCCGCGACAGTTCTTCATCCTCGTCAATGTAATCCGCATCATAACCGTCGTCGTGGTCGTCTGCGGCCTCCATCCCCCCTCTTTCGCGTCGCTTATCACCATACCCGCCATTACCACCACCCCTATACTCAGACGCAGAGCCGTCATAAGTCCCAACATGACCGAGAGCGGACAACCTCCTGATTTCTCGCCTTCTGCCTCCCTCAACCCGTTTTGCGCTCCTCCTCACAGGATAATCCTCCCCCCACCCCGGCGTATCATGAACGAAACTATACGCACCATAGGGTGCGGAAACGGTCGCGCCACCGCTGCCGCTGCCCCGACACTTGTATCGGTCCCATCTTCTCCCGCCCTCACCAATACCAAACTCCTTCTGGCTCTCATGTACGTCATTCACGGGCTCCAGCGGCGACCTTGGCGCAGGCGACGAGGGAAGGGGATCCGCCAGGCCTGGCAGCTGCATCCCGCCGGGTCCAAACCCCAGATTATCCTTAAATAGCAGTTCCTCCTCGCCCTCTGCTGTCGGTTGGCGACTGGAAGTCGTTCCTGCCGTCGTCGTTGTTGATGTTGGAGCTCTCATCAAAGACTCGGCGTCAGAGGAGACGTAGTCATCTATGTTGAATGTGTCTGACGCGGTTTCTGGGGCGACGGTGTTAGAGGGAAGGTAATGGGAGAGAGGGTCGGTTGAGGCTGGCTCGGGACCCTCGTTACGCGACTGCTCGCGTTGGGAGGCGGAGATGAGATAGTCGTCCATACCGGTCGCTTCTGGCGGTCCCTTCCTGGGTGCGGGCAGGACCGTGTTGTGAACTTTGTCCTCAAGATCCGGGTTGTAATAAGGCTCGACGTCAGAATCCGAGTCGTGGGTGGCGGACTGGGGTTTTGTAGGTTTCAACGGCGGAGAGATGGTACCGATGCTGAGGTCGACCGAGGTATCGGCCGTGTGGAGGGAAGGGGGGCGGTTGAAGGTGCTGGTCACTATGCTAGCGGCGGTGCTGCTCTCGCAGGCTGTGGGTGTGCCTGATGAGGCGGACCACTTGCGTATGTTATCGGTGCGGATGGGTGGGGCATAGTCCAGAATATCGTCGTCCGGGAGGGTAATGTCGGCGGCCCGAGATTCTTCCTTGGAGGCAAGCAAGTGGGGTTTTCGCAAAGGATGCGCTCTATCATCTTCGGGGATCGTTCGCGCTCGAAATGTTGGCGAGGCGGTGGCTTTCTGGTCGTCATTGACTTCGGGACGAACAGATGTTTTTTGAACAGGGATCTCCGTGGCAATATGAGTCAAGTTCTTGGACGCCGCTTCCAGCGGAAACGATGCTGGGCTGCGTAGCGTTTCCCGACTCACCGTCGACAACGCGGAGGAGTGCAGGGTATGGAGACTGTGATACTTTTTTGAGGGGGAAGACGCCGAAAGGATCGCCGAGGAGCGACGAGGCCGAGCGGCTGACCAGAGGGCAAAGTTGCCTGTCGGCGAATCATCAGCATCGCCGTCCTCTGGCACCGGCGCCTCTGCTCTCCGCTTGGCGAGTTCGACGGAATCGCGCGGCCGCCTCGCGGTGCGGATCGTCGGTGATGGCGCCGTATCCGGAATCTGAGGTACGACTGGAGTATTCAACCTCGGAGCAGAGAAGCCAAAGTCCAAGCTCTCGTCCTCTGGAACGGGAGTACGTGGTGAGAGGAGGGCGCCGAGGTGCTCATGCTTCCGATCGAACGGCAAACTCTTCACTTTTCCCAAGGATAATGGCATGTAGGTGCTGACCGAGCGGCGGCGTGCGGAATCCTCTTTGCGCGAAGACCTCGAGTTCGAGGATGAAGTGCTTCCATAAGCGTCCCTTGACAACGAAGGCTGGCTTGCGCAAGGCGATATCCTTCGGACTCCCGCCTTATACGGGTCCAGCTTTTTGGTGCCGGTGAGATGCCCCGCGTGCTGTGATTCGGCTCTTCTCATCTGGGCGTAAAAGGCTCTCACATGCTCCGAGCTAAGATCGAAGCCATTTTGGCCCAAGTTTCTGTCGGCAACGTCTTCGCCATAGTCCCTTGCGCCGGCAGCAGTTACCCTCTCCCTGAAGTCGGCCGGCTTGATCTCGGACTGAGCGTCGAGGAGGTCCTTGAACGCACTGCTATTGTTGGTCCTGAGGGACTCGGCACGTACGCGTCCGGAATTGCGGTTGACAGGGCCTTTGACGGTGCCCATGGAGCCTCGAGAGCTTGGACGAGACGTTGGCACGCCGTCGGTCTTTGTGATGCGAAAGGAGAGTGGAGGCGGCCTTCCCCGACCAGACCCTTTCGCCCGGGACATCCCTTTTGAAAGGGAGACGCGGGAGTGACGGTCATTCTCAGCCGCACCAAGTCCTCCGGTGTCCTCTTCTCGGAGGCGGGGCACATTGGGAGTGGGAGCTGGCTGCTCGTCCTCGGCGGCGGCGGCGCCGAGAGAGAGCTCTGACTGGTTGGAACCCGCCCGCACACCCGAGGGAGAGCCCTCCATCCTTGAATCGTCGGCCACTACGGCACTTTCATCTGCACCCGTGTCAGTCGAGCCATGTCTACAGTACCGTTGCGAGGACTTTCCTCACCTTGCGGGTGGGGGGTTTGGGACGAGGCGGACTCGAGGGGCTGGGCGCTCACGACGGAGGCTCCAGCCTTTCCTCTGTTGACCGTTTTCTTGGAGATAAAGCTGAGAAGGCCCATTGCACTACCGCGGTCGACCTGCCATCAGCTGGCGGCGAGGGCAGCGCGGTGCCGTAGAACCGTGGCTGTGCTAGAATCGGTGCTCTTCTTGCCGTCTCGGTTTTGCTGGGTCGCCTATTACTGATGCGCCAATACTCTGTTGTTTAACGGGGCAGTGTGTGTCTAGTAGCTGATGCACACTGAGCTCCCAAAGGTTACTAGGCACCCTAGGTATTTGGCGATGCTGGGCGTCTAGACCTGAGAAGGGGAACGACAAGACTGAGGTGATATGTGTTGTGAGTGATGAAAAAGAACAGGAAATTTTGGGGAGATCAGACGGAGGCGGGGTCGAGAGATGAAGAAGAAGAGTTGGCAAGGATATACCAGTAAAATGGCAAAACACAAAGGATGATAGTCCGAAGCCGCCGTGTACTAGTACGCTCGATGAGGACGAGTGGGATCCATTTGACTGCGCCGAGCTGGAGCCCTGGGGTGGGACAAAGTCGAACCCCCCCTGAAAACGGGAGATGCCTCTTCCCTGTCGGGTCCCTGCCGGGTAACAACCACTCGGAACCGGCAAGATGGACGTCCCCTGGTTTACCCCGTAATTGCGTATATGTACCTTACCTACTGTATGTAAGGTATGTACAGTCCTTGTGTGGAGTGCTTCGTCGTAAGTAACTTGGTGGTCGTCATGGCTCGACGGAGCTGATCTTGGTTCTCGATTAGTGTAGAGTTCCCACAAGATGCCCCATCCATGATCCGGCAAACAAAGAAGCGGCCAGCTCGACTCGCCGGCGGGGAACGGGTGAGAGAGCAGCGCTGTTTCCTCGGATTTGACATAGATCCCTAATAACTAACGCAGGTTAGGTAGGGAAGGCACCTCTCGGGTAGGCAAGGTACCCAAGGTGGGTGCGTCAGTCGCTGCCTCGCTCGACGAGCACTTGCACGCCCCCCAGGTTCCGGTATCTCTTCTCCTCAGCTCTCTCCAATAGACCAGACCCGTTGTTTCCTCCTCTCCTCAGCTCCGTCATCACCCCATCCGCCGAGCGCATGCTACTTGCATCGGCAGGTCCGGGGCCGTCTTGGGGAGGGGAACACCTTCTAATTTGGGGAGTGGAGAGACGAAAGCATGGGAAGAGCATACAGAAACGGGCAAGCGCATACCTTGACGGCATGGCCAACAGAAAGAGCAAGAATGCATTCGTTTGACCGGGAAGATGCAGGGACGACGTGCTCCTTCGTTTGAAAGAATCGAATCCATCCGTGCGCCTGCGTGTCGGCATGCATTGAAAGGCGGGGTGGGGTTGCATTCCGAAGGTCTGTGAATGTGGTTTCGGCGATTCTCTCCTGCTTAGCGCCTCGACACAGCTTCCATGTTCTAACTGGCGGCTGCCGTGTGTAGTAGTGTACTGATAGATACGGAATAAGCGGGTTCATCACCCTGTATCCGAATGTATTCCGTATTCCAGGGATAACAGACATAACAAGTACTGATTCTCTACTCTAGTACACTACCTACAGACTAACTACCGAGACTCGGTTGTGCTGAGGCATTTCTCAAGCGCGGGCCGGAAATACACCAACACACCACACTCTCCGTTTGTCAGCATTGACAAGCCTCATCCCTGGCAAAGACCTCTGCCGTAAATTGAGGAAATGGACGCTAAAGTGGGCATTGAAGTCCACATGATTCATGCACAGTCTTTCTTGAGGTCGAATTGAATGCGGCTCGTGGGAGGGAGGTTTTGCCGATCCTCTTTTGCCTATTTTCTTCTTTTCTTTCCTTCCCTTTCTGTCTCTTCTATGCTCGCGGCTCACAGTATCAGGCCCACAGAGAAAGCATTCTTTCATCCTCAATGGCAAGGTCGAGTTTAATTTTTTTTCCTCGAATGCCAAGCTGCTGTCTCGTGGGTGGCTTTTGGAGGGGAGTGGGTCCTTCTTGGCAGGAGAGAGTGCGTCAAAGACAGGGATCAGCAGCCCCGCACCCCTAGTCGTCGATCTGGAGATCTTCTTCTAGCGATCTGGCACCTCAGTGGTTGCCAGCGAGGGTCCACTGAGGCACACCTACAAAGGCACAACCTCTTGTTATTGCTGCTGCATACATAGTATGTGTTCTCCGGCCTCATGGGCTGGGTCAGTAGCATTCTCTTAACCATGCTGAGCAACAGTAAGCCAACGGTGTGCGTATTTTGTATACCAGCGAACGGTGGACCAAATGCGCGGGCGGCGCTGTAAGAATTCGGCAACCCGCACTTTGCATTTTCGTCTGCTCGCACAAACATCCGGCACCCCGGGAAACCCACTCGATTGGCTCGACTATCTCAATCGCGATCGGGATCGGCGGATCTAATGATTGTTGGGAGCCGACGCTGGCTAGGCTCGGCTCTCTTTATTATACTCCGTGTTTGCGATTTCGTCTTCAGTGATGCTGGAGTTGCAAGCTAAACTTTGATCAGCTTGACCAGGAAGGGTAGGTTAATCGGTTTGTATAGATTCCACTAGTGCAGACTAGTGGAGTTCCTGTATGGATGTACGGACCGTACAGTACACTACATAGTCAGGCCAGGATCGGGGGTGTCCCAGCCACTATGGCTTGCCGCAGGATCACTTCCGTCACTTCATTGCCAATGTCGAGCGTTTGTCTCTCCTCATCTACGGATTACACGTGGCAATGCAGCTCTGAGGAAGGACGGCTCAGGGCGGTCAAGGGTGCTCGGAGTAAATACCACTCTGTACTCCGTAGTAGGTGAAGGTGGCTGATGGTGGGGTTGAGATAGCACCCGAGTTCCCTACCCCTTCCCTTTCTGCCTCTTTGGTGCGTGTGGTTGGGCATTGGCAAATGAATCGATCCCACGCCGCATGCTGCGTGCAGAGCCAAGACGGCAACTGCACGAGTCTCGGGTATGGCTGCTGCCTTCCGAGAGATACTACAGTAGAGTACTAGTTCTCGAAGGCAAGCCGCAGCCTTCCTTTTTTCTTTCCCCCGACGCAAGTGTTTGTCTTAAACCCTGTCCACGGAGTAGGGGCAATTGCTTCTGCGAAAGTCCACGTGGCATTCTTTCACAAAAGAATGGTTTCGACATGGCTCTACTCTCGTATGTACATACATACACTGCAGTCATCGTATTTTCTGCTTGCCTTTGCGATAACCCGCTCGACCATGCATGGCCACCACGATTCCGTTCCGTAATTGCGCTGTCGTTGCCGGGATGACCCTATGCAAGCTTCGTTTGTTTAATTTCGCCGTGCAGCACTTGAAAGGCAGGAACACTCTCAATCGTTCGTACCGGTTGCATGCATATGCAACCCGTTGGCGGTGTTCATCTCTGACGCTCACCCTTCCTGCAGCCAAAGGTGCCTCCCGCACCAACATCGGGATAGCGGACACCAATTCCGCGAGCAAGTCTATGCAGTTCACCTCGAGCACTTCTTGCTGGCTTTTATCTTTATTTTTGTTTTTATTTTATTTTATTTTTGGTATGTAGGGGGGGGGGGCATCAGTTTAGCTTGCACTCGAAACATTGTTAAACGACCAAAAAGCGGGTTGGTTAACGGCAACTTTTTCTGTTTGCTCTGCTTTATCCTGGAGTGTGTAGGCAATAACGTTGCACGGCAAATGATCATCAAGCTCGTTAGAAAGGCCTGGTTTCTTCCACGGCCTGTCTTCAGACGCCATAAGGCACCTTTGCAAAGGTACGGATGCTGCAGCGCAGAAAATCAGATCCTGTGGCAGGGTTTGGGCGCCCTTATAGCCTACCATCCTGGCCGTAGTTCCCTAATGGGAGCCGGTTCTCCGTTTTGGTTCCGATAGATCCGCATCGTCTCTTTCGAGTCCGATGGCAACGGGTAGGAGCCAGCCATCAACCCCTCCTCACTTCCCGCCCCGCCCCCCTTTCTTTCGCCTTTCTCTTACTAGACGGCCGAGCCATGATCTGGCTCTCGGTCTTCCCCTCCCACCGTCCCATCCACCCCACAAGCACACCCATGCGCCTTCTGAAACTCCTCCGGCTCCATCCCCTCTAGCACCTTGAGCGCCTGCTTCGCCGCCGCGATCTTGCCGTACCTGCTGCTCCCCGACACCGCGTGCGCGAGCGTCCTCCCGTGGACCCGGACCGCGCACACCAGCCGCGGGCTCGCCATGGCCGCAAAGTCGAGCACCCGACGACCATCATCATTGCCATCATCACCGCCATCGTCGGCCGTCGGCGCCATGGCCGGGACGGGTAGCTCCTTGACCAGCAGCCGCCACTCGCGGCAGCGCATTTTGCTCTGCAAGACGGCGGCGAGAGCGGTGACGGGGTGCTTGCGGGCGAACGCGTCATACGGCCGCATGTCCTCGAAGAAGGGACGGACGTGGTCGGCAAAGAAGCGCCGGACCTCGCCAAAGTCGTACCCGCTGTCCACGAAGACGGCCCCCACGTAGGCCTCGACCACGTCGGCGAGGCACTTGGGCGGCCTCCGCGCGCAGCGCACCCAAAAGTCGCGCGCAAATGCCTCCTCTTCGCCGCCCCTCTCCTTCTTTTCCTCCTCCTCCTCCTCCCCTTCCTCCCCCTCCTCCGTTCCCTCCTTGGCCGCCCGCAGCTCGCCCTCCACCTCGGCGACGAAACCGGCAACCTCACTCTGGACCTGCGAGCTGCAGTGGACAATGGACTTGTGGAAGCCGAGGTAGACGGCCAGGCAGGCGAGGAACTGGTTCGAAACCATGGCCATCTTGTGCTCCGTCAGCCACTGCGGGTCCGCGCCGGGGAACCGGCGGAACAGGAACTCGACGCAGGCCATGTCGAGGAGCGCGTCGCCCAGGAACTCGAGCCGCTGGTACGACGGCAGGCCCTCGTAGAAGGTCGGGTAGGCCGGGTGCTGGAACGCCGAGCGCAGCAGGCGTGGGTGCCGGAACGCGTAGCCCATCCGCTCCCGGAAGCGGGCCGCCATGTCGATTTGGGCCGGGCTGCACGGCACTGTCTGCCACTTGGCCGGCCGGTAGGCGGCGTAGTAGTCGCCGTAGGAGCTCATGGCGTGGTTCCTGTCGCGGACCATGACGGTGACGGCGCGGACGGCGAGGTCAAAGTCCGACGGCGACCGGTCCTGGGCCGTCAGGTAGGCCGCGCCGATGAGCGCCTCGCACACGTCGGCGATGGTCTTGTCCGCCAGCTGGTGCTTGCCATCGACGTCTCTCCGCTTTCCCCGCTTGAGAGTCAGGCCCTCCGGGTACCAGCTGCGCCGGTCAAAGGCCGTGGATCGTATGTATTCCTCCAGCTTAACCTCGAGCGCCTTGTTGAAGAGGTTGCGATTGCAAACCAGTAGCATGCGCTCGATGTGGTATTCAGACTCGTCCTTGTCCGGCAAAAGCGTGAAGATGGAGATGGTTGTGGCCATCTTGAGGAAGCAGTCTCCGAGGAACTCGAGCCGCTCGTAGTTGCTGCCCATGCCGCCCTGAAAGTGGATCTTCTCCGCGTCGTTCTCGTCGGTGTTGTCGCTGTCCTTGGTGAATGCCTCGAGCGCGAGATCCGGCCGTATGTTGAGACCGAGCTTCTTGCAGGCCTCCAAAGCGACGAGGTTCGAGTCGATGCGGTGCATGATCGACGGAAACGTGTAAACCATGGCCACCACGTCCACAGGTAGCTACGTAGTTTCTCAACGTTTTGCTTATTTCGCGTGTTTCTCATGCATCTGTTCACTTACCGGAGATATTCTTAGGGGTTCTAGCACGAGGAAGCACGGCTTGGGCTCCAAGTCGTCGTCTCTGATGTTGTCATCCAGAAAATTGCGGCGGATGGGCAAGAGCTCCGCCTCGACGACCGGCTGGTCCTCACGGAGAGTCATAGAACCACGCGACCTTCGCCAGGCACTGAGACTGTAGTTCAAAATGTCGCGATTCCCGCCCGGTACACGCCAGGCTCTGTGTCCCGGGGCAACGACGCCTTCCGGAACAGGGTCCGTCGGTCTCAAGTCGTGACGGCGCCGGCGCAGGAAGAACTTCCGAGAGCCATCATACGGATCGCAAACGTACTTGTCCCTGAAGAAGTCATCCAGCTCGTCGAACGTGTAGCGGATGTGCTCGTTCTCCCTGACAAAGCTGATGGTGGCCCAGTCCACGACACAACTCGGACCGTCAGCTGCTGTGAACCCGCTGGAGTGTTCCAATTTTGTTGGGGCGATGAAGTACGGGAGTTGAGCAACGGTAGCCTCGTATTCCTTGCTAAAGACGTCTTTGAAGACGGCCAAGGTAAAAGCAGCCAAGCCTTGGATCTGGCGGTCATCAAGCTCGAGAGACCCAGGAACCGGAACGCAACGAACAGCAGAGAAGCGATTGCTCCCGAAGTAGAGCGGGAACGATGGGATTTCCTGCACCGGCTGCCGTGTCAGCAGGAGGAGCGGAGACGACGGTCGGCCGAGCACGGTCGGGTCCGATAGCGTCAAGGCCAGGGCGTAGAGCTCGACGGGCTCGCCCACGGCAGACCAGATCTCGGGCTTGACGCGCATATTGTACCGCCCCTTCTTCTTGGCGCTCACGGCCAGCCGAGCATTCCGCATGGCGTGGAGCTGCTTCGTGAAGGTGGGTCGTAGATGCTGATCGAGGTAGTTGGCCTTGATCAACTTGAGGCACATCTCGTAGGCCGCCGAGCACTTGGCAACCGCCTTGCTCTCATGGACCTTCCCGGTGGCATTCCTGATGGGAGAAGAGTCCGGCAAGGTCACCTCGCACTGGAAACCTCCGGGCACAGGGAGGACGAGGTAATCGGCCGTGAGGCTGACCCCGGGTGGGTGCGGGAGCGAGGCCACGAAGGCGGCCAGGAACACTAGACTCTGCCTGTAGTTGAGCTTCGCGCCCGTCTCGGGGACCGTGTACTGTCGCTGGCCCTTCTCCTTGCGCAAGAAGTAGTCCATGTTGAAGTTGTTTCCCGTCAGCTTCCTGTCCTCCGGCATCGCCTCACAAAACTTTCGGAGAGCATCTTCGCTCTGCTGGTTCTGGGCCAGTTTTCTGCGATGCTCCAGATTTCCCGACTCAACCATGTGAATGTAGACGGAGCCCTCCTGGCGAGCTCTCCCGCGGGATTGGATGTACTGGATTAATGTGTCGTTGAGATCGAACCTTATGATTGCGTTGCAGTCCGGGATGTCGAGACCCTCCTCGGCGACCGACGTGGCAAAAATGCAGTTGAGTTCGCCCTTTTTGAACTTGTAGATGGTTCGGACCTGGTCACGATAAGTCACCTTTGCGTTGCCATAGCTCGCGTCGGGATGGCCGCCCCCAACCTGTTGAATGATTAACCTGAATGATCGTATGAGGCAGTGCCCTAAGGCAAGTCTGAGATGACCCTTACCAATAAGCCGGGCACTAGGCCTGGAATCTTCATCTCTGGCTGCTGCAGTAGGTCAGCAAGCAGCGAGACAGTGTTCCGCTGCCTGACAAAGACGATGCATCGCCGACGGTGGTTGGCGCGGTAGAATTGCTCCCGAAGGATCCTGAGCAGTAGGACGACCTTGGAGGACAGCACGCCGATCGAAGGGCGGGCGAAGGTGTGCCGCTTCACCAGATTATGGGCTTCCCGCACCTTGTCGACAGGGTGGCCGACGCCTTGGTCGTAGGTAGACTGGCTGAAAGCTTCCATTTCGGCCCTAGATTCCAGCTTGACCGCCTCTCCTTCCTCGAAAAAGAGCTGCCAATACCGGTCGGCACACCAGGGACCAAGCTCGGCAGCTGCGGTGTCTGTGAAGGCGAACGGCCTCCGGAAGACGCGGAGGTCGCCGACGAGGCTCTTCAGCGCCTGGTTGAGCTCTGTCTCCCAGTCTGGGGGCCTCTTGTCATACTCCGCGACGACCTCGTGTTTCGGCTTCGCTGAGCTGTTGTGTAAGACGGTCGGATCGGCAACGGTGGCGATCTGGCTGTGCAGGAGGCCTTCGAGCTCGGCGGCCGCAACCTTCGGGTCGGTCTGGGCATCGACAGGAGAGGCGGTCATGCCGAGAATGCGAGGCCTCTTGTTTTCGTCCTTCACATCGGTGTAAAAGTCCTTGATGATACGAGCGTAAGGGTGGTTCTTCTTGGTGTGATGCGCCTCATCGAAGACCAAGAGATTCACCTGGTCCATCCTGACGTAAGAGTGGCTGAGGCACTGATAGAGGATATCGGCGGTGCAGACGATTGCCATGTTCTCGTCGAAAGCCTTGCGCCAAAAATCCTCGGATACGTTCTCTACCATATCACCGCAGAACTTCTCGATGGGATAGTCCAAGTTGCAGGTTAGTACAGCATGCTGCTGGAATACGAGGGCTACCTTGTCGACCAGGAAAAAAGCAATGCGTTTGGGCAGGCCACTGGATCGACTCTCGAGCTCGTTCTGGATTGTCCATCGCAACAGCAAGGCGGCGATCAGCGTTTTACCAGAGCCTATGGACTGTCAATCCTGGACTGAGAGCAGTGAGGGAAAGCCCCAGTAAAAAGGACCGTACCAGTGTCCAGCACGGCGATCGTGTTTCGGGTCTTGGCCAGCTCGAAGAGCTCGAGTTGGTAGTCGCGGGGACTCGTGATGATGTGCCGATTCTCAAGCTGTCTCATCAGCGAATTCAATGTCTCGTCGTTATCGACAAAGAACTTGCCGAGGAGGTTCTTCGAGAGATCCTGCTGGTGTTCCTCAATCCACACATCGAAGGCGGCGTGGTCTGCCCTTTTTCTCTCGGACACCTTGCGCGGTGCTGGGGCATGGTTGATAGCCCATTTTTTGCTGTCAGCTTCTGCTCCGTCTTCTCTGTCGGTGTCTTCGGCGTTGGTCAAGGCCTCTTCCGCGACAGTGAGAGCGGAGGCGGACTGTTCCAGTGTGCTTTTTGTGAGCGGTTCGTCGAGGTCTATCAGGTCATCTTCAACTAATGTAAAATCAGGAACTGGTGCTCCCGATGGAACCTCTCGCATTTCCACGTCCATAGCCGTGATGTTGTAGAAGCGCGTCCAAGGGCATAAATGTCTTTCGCCAGAGGCAGTGAACGAAATGATAAAGACGGACGAATTTGGGAAGTCTGGTTGCGCCGCGTGGCAACTGTGAAAGAAACGGTTCGCGTTGTAGCGGGGCAATGGAAGGAACGGGTAGAACGAAGTAAAACGTTTAGAAGTGGTGTGTGGGAGATTTCATGGCCCGCAAAATGCAAGTTTGCGTGTCATTCAGTCCGCTGGGGGCATCTGCAGTCTCCCAGCAATGGCAATGGCCAAGGATTTTTGATAGGTCAGATCATGTAGACTACAAGGCTACCGATGGTTTCTAATGCGCAAATGTGAGAAAACCGTCAACGATGTATGTACAAAGTTTGGGACATTTCGAACTGCAACGCTAAGGAAGTGAGAGAGGGGCCAAGGGCGCAACAGGGATCGGCCAGAAATAGAAGACAACTCACAATCAACGGTCCGCATGGCTCGAGATGTTGATCTCTCGAGCCGCGACCAGCGGGTATCATTCGTTGGGTCATGCTGCCTGTTGAATTTCGGCTCAAGGACTCAGCCTCTCCAACGTCCACTTATCGTCGCCACCGTCCCGCCTGACACGGTCATACACAAAGCGGTCATGCAACCGGTTCTCTCGCCCCTGCCAGAACTCGATCCGCTCCGGCACGATCCTCAGCCCGCCCCAGAAGTCGGGCACGGGGATGTGGTCGGCACCTTCGAATCTCGCCTCGGTCTCCTTGACCCATTTATCCAACATGGCACGCCCGTCGTCTCCCTCTATGCTCGCATCCGGCTTGAGGACCGCGCTCTGCCTGCTCGACCAGGCGCCGATCCGGCTGCCTCTCACGCGAGTGTCGAAGTACGCCTGGCTCTCCACCGCGGGGATCCGCTCCGCCCTTCCCTCAACGCGCACCTGCCTCTCGAGCGGCTCCCACCAAAAGACCAGCGACGCCCACGGGTTGCCCGTGCTCGACCCGTCTGCGGTCCCGAACAAATCCCTCGCCTTTCCGCTGGTGCCGAAATTGCTGTAGATGACGAATCCTTTCGCGTCGAGTTCTTTCATGTACACTATACGCGCCGACACGCGGCCCGACGGCAGCTGCGCGGTGGACAGGGTGCACGTTTCCGGGTGCGAGACGCCCGACCCGAACTGGGATGCCTCGCGAAACCAGGCGTGAAACTGTGCGATGGGGTCCTTTGGGTCCAGGTCGCTCCGCTTCAGGCCGCCAATGTGTTCGGTCCGGAGGAACTGGCCTGCCTGGCCGGGACCAGTGGGGATCTCAAGGTGCTGGTGCGAGCCCGCGGGCGCGACTGGGCAAGGTGGTGAGCGCGATAAGTACAGTCCAAGGTTGCGAGAGCGTTGAGTGGAAATCAGGTTATCTCGAGGGGAGCTTCACCTACAGATTAGCTTGGCGCCTTCTTGTGTTGGGTAGAGCGACATTCTGCTTGCGCTCAGCGGTCGGGTTCCTCGTCGGAATACAGATCGTGAAAGCAGAGGGCGGAGCCCAGTTCTCATGGAGACTCAAAAAAAATGCAAACAGCAAATCAACAGATGAGATGAGATGACATGATGCTTGCAGCAAGGCAAAACAGGGACCTCGGAGTCAATTCGATCGGGCAGGGAGCCAATAGCGGCGAGGGCCGGCCAGGACCTGACCGCCCCGCCCCACCACGTCAGGGCCTTTCTGAGATCGACAATCGCATCGTGGGGGAAGTTTCGCGCTAGGTGCAAAGCCGCAAGTTGAAATTTCGATGTCGTACAATGTGTCGTAAAAGTTAGGTGTAACAGAGCACTAGGAATTGAACCTTTGATAGTTTATGACGTGCAAGTGGTCCAACGTTCGACCTGCCCAGCATGTCGATTGACCACTACTGCACTAACATGCATACCCCGCCATCGATCCTGCGATTAGATAAGATGACACCGCCGAGCTACGAGAGCTCTTGCCGTTTCTTTCCTCCGCGACTCTTGCTCGGAGTCTCCACGGCTCCTCAGAGCAGGTGGAACTCAGTGTCACCATGGAAACAATTTACTCGGAGTTCTCTCATTGTAAACAGGCCTTCTCCCTAATTTCTGACCCGTCTCACCATCTCGCAGTCCATCCATGCGGTCACCACTTAAGGCCGTCTGGCACTCCCCCACAGAAAATCAAATGGGAATAAAAACAGAACAGAATATACGGTCTGACTCGAAACCATCTGCTTGTTTTCCGTCAGTCATGTGATGGTACTTATTCGAACCGCAACGAAGGTGCCAGAAACTGGAATACGAAATACCTCAATAGCGCCTGGCTATCCGTTTCAACCTCTGACTTACACAACTCGGTTATCGATAAGCCGTAGCGCAGGTACGGCCGCGATCGAGAGCTATTGTGGGTCTCTGCCCCGCGATGTCCCTCGATGGCCTTGAGCATGGAACGATCCCAAACAAGCACGTAATTTCCACAGCGATACGCTCAAAAATATAGCGAGATAGTTATAAAGGAAAAAGAGAAAAAAAAAAGGGAAGAATATCGGGATCATGGACGACCAACCCCGCTCTCTCAAGGACGTCTTTGCCGACGCCGAAAGCAAACGCCTCTCCCTAGAAAACTCGCCGTTCGCTCCCAACTCGTCCGAATACGCGGACACGGTATCGTCCGCGGTGAAGCTCTACCAAGAATGTCTCGCCCTTGTCGGCGCCCTTTCCATCTTCAGCCCGAACGAGTCACTCGAGGACGTATCGACAACCGACCTCCCCTTCTTCCTCATCAACTTCCACCTTGCCGAGATCACCCAAAAGCGCCCCTCCTCGTCACCACAAGAGCGCAAGAGCATCCTCTCCGCCGCCCGCGACGCCTACGAGCGCTACCTCCACCTCGTCGACAGCTACGGCCTGCTCTCGCCCCCCTACAAGAAGCTCCTCGAGCAATACACCGAGGCCCCCACCACCTTCAGCACCGTGTCCACCTCGGACCCGGAAGCCCGGCGCAACGCCAAGATTGCAAACTTCCGAGCCGAGAAGGAGCTCCGCAACCGGCTCGAGTTCCTCCGCCGCCGGCCCGAGTACGGCACCGAGGATGACCGGCACGGCGGCGGCGACGAGGAAGCCGTCCGCCAGGTCCACCTCGCCCACATCGACTACAGCACGCACATGACCTTCCAGGCCCTCGAAAGCCTGAATCGCGAGTGGGAGATCCTCGCGCTCGCGCCGCCGCCCCGAGACCCACGAGAGGAGGAGCAACAAGATGCGCGCCGCTGGCAGGGCTCCGCCGTCGGCGGCCTGGGGGACAACAACAACAGGAATAACGGCGGCGGCGGCGGCAGGGGTAGTGACGGGTACAGCGACCGCCTCGACGAGCCGCTCCGCCCCTCCCGGGCCCTCGGCGGGCCGCTGCTTTCGAAAGACGGGAAGCCGCTGCAGCCCTTCACGCTGCTGAACAACCGGCAGGAGCTGGCCAGGGGCGTGTTCCGGCCGGGCCACAACCTGCCGACCATGACCATCGACGAGTACCTGGAGGAGGAGCGGGCGCGGGGCGGCATCATCGAGGGCGGCGGCGAGGCGAGCTGGCACCGGCCCGAGCCGGACGAGGACGACATGGAGCGGGCCGACGCCGAGACCATGAAGGCGCGCGAGTGGGACGAGTTCGTCGAGTCGAATCCCAAGGGCAGCGGGAATACCCTGAACAGGGGGTAAGCCAGGGAAACCGGGGCCGAGCAAGGGGGGGCTGGGGGGTAGTTGGTTTGGGATGTCGGGAGGAGATGAAGTGTAGTGGATTGTGGCCTCGAATCTAACTATCATTGCCATGCCCAAATGTGCAAAAAGAACTGGGCCCCGGGTTGGTTTGACATATCCAGCTTACGCAGTAGTTATCCCGCAAAAGAGTGCCAGCTCGAGTTCTCGGGAACTGTGTAGATCGAATTCAAGGCTTGGTGCCAAGCAAGGAAAGCAACCACGTCTTGTCCATCCAAATCCAGGTCCTGTGTTTCCTTTCCTTTGCCGGCTGGTATCCTATGCCGGACGTTCAAACTCAATGTAATCCAAAAGATACAACAAAGTCATGAAATGAAGGGCAACCTTCCCTCCTCCCCCCCCCTTCTCCTCCGGCCCGGCTCTTCCACACACTATGCGCCGGTGCCACTCGGTTCCCGCTATTCACGGGCTCACAATCTTCATGGCAATGGCACATCTCATCAAGATTGACCCAGACGAACAAGACAGCCCACAAAAAGACTCAGCGGGTCTCTTCCGCATCAACCTCTTCGAAGCCATCTAGCGTCGAACTTCCGTCGTCCAAGTCCAGCTCCAATTCTTCATCCGAGAAGCCCCCAACGCCGCAAGGCATGGCGTCAGCCCCCGCCACCTCGTCCACGTACATCTCAATAGCCTGCCCCTGCGCCTGGTGCGCCGCCGGCTGTGCATACCGCGCATCCACATACGTGCCTTCCATTTCCACATCACCGGCCGTAAACGACCCGGACGCCGTCGCCCCGCTGCGGCTCGGACCGAAGCCAGCGTCAGTGCTCGTTCCGGCGCCGCTTCTCTGCACATCCACGCTCCTCCCCGCCGAGGAGGGAGTGGCCGCCGCGGTCGCCGATACCCACTCTGCCGTCCTCTCGCTCCCGAGGCGCAACCCCCCCATGCCCAGATCCGACGGCGCGAAGATGGTCGACGCCGCCCCGTCGTCCGCTCCCTCGATGGTCCTCCCATCCTGCGTCAATCCGACCGTCGACAACACCCCGTCCCTGCCTTCCGTCGCAGTGTCCATCTCCGTCCCCATCCCGACCGTGTAGCCCGTGTGATAGCCCGGACCGGGTTCGCTGGGTCCCATCTCGGCCGGGGGGATAGCCTCCTGAAAAACGCCTCCTGACCCGTCATCGAGGCCGTTGGCCCAGATGGGAAGGTAGCTTAGTTCCCTCTCGTTGAGGCTGAGGAGCAGGTGGTCGGATAGGAACAGCTGGATCGTGTCCGCTTCGGAACCCGCGACGTCGGACGAGGCGGAGGCAAGGTGGGTGTTGCAGAGCTGCCTGACGTCGCGGCATAGGTCCTTATGGAAGCGGTGGATGTTGAAGAGGTGCGAGTCGTGGTGATGGTCACGTAGGACTTGGTTCTTCAAGAGGCCTCGGGCCGCGGCCGCGTGTTCCACGGCCGCGGAGAGGGCGGGGTGGGCTGGATCGGTGGTGGAGCTGCTGAGAAGGCGGGTGAGGAGGTTGTTGAAGGCTGTCGCGTGGCTCTCGAGGGACTTGCCGGAGTAGATGGGAGAGGAGAGGAAATCACTGCGCGAGGGAAGCCAGGAGAGGTGCTCCCAGAAGAAAGGTGTGAGAGCTTTTTGGGTGGGGTTGAGGACCCAGTAGAGGCTGAGAAGGGGTTTGCGGTCAGCGGCGGGTATGTAGTGACGACGCTGGGCTTCGAGGAGGTCGCTGCGACGGTCGTTCGGTTGGTAAATTGAGTCAGGGTTGAGAGCTTTGTCAACCCATTGACGGAAGGCGGAGACGAGGGCGGTTGTGAGGTGGTCATATGCCTCTCTGAGAGGGGCGTCGTGGGGCAGGGCCCCGATGGCGGCGTTGTAGGCCCGGAGCTTGTCCCACTCTGAATTGCGGCCTGGAAGAAAGGAGATCGCATCATCAGACTGGAGCATCTCGATGGTCTGGCCCATGCGTTCAGCGAACGCGCGGCTGGCATATTCGACCGGGTCGAAAGGGTAGTCGCCATAGTCGTCGCGGCGGCGTTGCGCCCATGTCATTCGAGGAGGACGGGTAACCGGTTTGGACGAGGCGTAGTCAACGGCGAGCTCACTGACGAGAATTTTGAACGCCGTGATTAGGACGCTGGGGATCTTGAGCTTATAGGCCAGTTGGAAGGCCTTTTCTGGGCAGATCTCGATGAATTTGGTATTCGGGGGCGCCACAAGCCATTGCGCGACCGGGTCGACCTGGTTGCGTTAGCCCCCACTCCACCCCCACGGTTGGTATCAGATGCCGGGAGAACTTACCACAACCCGCGGCACCTCAAGAGAGATGGCTACCTGGGCGACGGTCCACAACCGAACTGCCGAGTTCAGGAGAAGATCTTCGCCGTTGATAGCCCTGAGCACGCGAACTATGGCTACGCGATGTCGGATAGGGCAGTAGTCTTCAACCTTGCGCCAGTGGGGGATGTGGCTCGGTTTAGAGGGACTGTCCTCGATGATTCCCGGAACATCAGGCTTGACTTGCCATTCAGGATATTCCGAAAGACCTTGAGAGCAACATCAGCGGGAAAGAAGCTCCAACTGAGGCAACTGGGGCCAGTGAGGCATCGAACGTACAGCCAAGGTTCATACAGACGTCGTCGTGACCAAGGGCGAGAGTGGCGCCGACAGCCTTGTCAGCCAGCGGCCGAATTGGAACGCCGAAGCCGTTCGCGAGGATAGGGTCGGGCAGATACTGGCCGGCCAGAAACCAGATCTTAACCACGCGGGGCAGCCACAACGCCGCTGTGAGATCGGCCAGCTCAGGCCCTTCTGAGGGAGGAGTGAAGTCAAGGGCATATTCGATGCCGGGAGGCAACCCATGTTGAAAGCCGAGGCGTCTGCGGAAGCGCTCTTGGGCTCTCGGGGTGAACATGTCCTGAATCTTCCTCGAGTCTAGGCTCATGAGCTTGTCGTAACGCATGCGGAGTTGAAAATCCTGCCACGGCTTCCCGTCGCAGGCTAGGGCAAGCTTGTCCTGCTGGGGGAATTTCACAATAGCGAGCACCGTGCCGTGGCTGTCTTCGGCGTTGTTCCCCTCGCTAATGCGCCTGAGGGAGGCCAGCTCCCTTATGTGGTTGTCGATGGCGTTTGCAGTAGGAGCACCGATGTCGCGGCCCTTCTGTGAGGGAGGGCAAGGCATGTCGTCGGCCATGCCGACAGTGCCCGCGCCCGGCCTTTCTTTTGAGGCGTTTGAACGCATCTCGGCTTTCTTCAACTCAGTTGGCTCTGAGGTCGAGGGGTGGTTGCCTCGCAGCCTGGCAGGGGATGTAGCTTTGGCACGTCGCTCCGCGGCTAGACGTACATATAACCGTAATATGCAAGCTGGAACGCTGTGTCGATGACCGTTTGACAGGCGCAAACTGGTGCTTCCCGAAACTTCTCAGGCGAGAGTCCGGCTAGAGAGGAAGTGCGAAGAGAGACGCAGGTGTCTTCCACAAAACAGGAGGAGGCAGCTTGAGACTCTCGCGGACTGCGCCACCGAGTCCCTCGCCGGTCCAAAGGTGCGAGGCTGAGGGGCGGGACATTCATGTTCGTTATCGACGGCCCAATCAACGGTGGCCGCAGGGGGCAATGCAGACTGTAGGCGGGCGCACCACCTAAACCAGTAAGTATCTGCTGCTAATTGCTGTCCTATGCACTCCTCCAGGCAGCAACTCCCCGCGAGATACTTTGATACGATATATCTGTCTTACGGGTTTCATTCTGCCGCTAGCAACCCGTAGGTAGCAAAATTCGTCCTAATGAGAATGGGGTGAGTAACAGCTGTCAGCAACAGTTTCACACCGAGGAATCTGCCCAGAACCATCAAGATGTTGGAGAGACATACCAGGATCAATATGTCTGCACATCTGCATATCGCCATGCCCAAATACGAGGGACAGTGAGACAATCAAGGCGACAAGGCTGCGTTGGGCAGGTTACCTTAGTGATGCTTAAGGTATCAGAAATGGTACTCAGAATCGAATAATCTATGCGATAGAGAGTTCCTAGGAGTGAAAAGTCTGTCGTGGTTGCCAGGGTCATGTTGAAGGCTCGCAGCTTCCTTGCTGAATGTGAATGCACTATTCCAAATAGAAAGTGGTCGCCAAGTTGGCACGCGATTCGGTAGTTGGAAATGCCCCTAAATTGAAGGTGCCTTACGGAGCAACCCGGAGTTGCTCGTTTTGGACATAGACGCAGTCTGCAATGTTGGGCTCCTTGGAAGCCAATCGGAGCCTTGCCTACTCCCAGAAGCAGTGGAAAGATACCTTGCGCCGTCAGAACGTGGTTACCTACTAACTAGTTGATACGGTAGCGTTCTGGATTCTGGGAAATGGCCCAAGCTTTCAGCTCCGTCGCGCCGGTGTTCTAGGCCCCTGTCGTCCCGGTCGCACCTTCTCCCCGCGCCCAGAGAAAGCCGAGCCGAACGAGAGCCGCCCCTGCCCGACCACAACAATGGAACCGGACCCTTGCAAGGTCGCGTGCCCCTCGAACGAGATTCTCGACCCATGCCATTCCGGGATTGGAAGCGGGCGCTTTGTTGTCTCGGGAGGGGGCCGGTGAGCATGGACTACTCGTACGCTGGGATGCTCTTATCTGCTGCGAGTTCCCTCGGCTTCTTGTGGACACTTGAGCGAGCAGCTCGGAAGGATTGACATAAACGAAGTGCAGCAGTAGCTGTGCATTTGGAAGCTGCCCGCACGCAGGTGCCTCTCCACGCCCATGACAGCTTGAGACGTCCTTTGATCCGAGCTCTGCTTTCAGTCTTGAGCATTGCCCTCACCGCCACAGCAGCACCAAGCTCCCATCGACATATCAACCTTGCCTCCCGTCTATCACCCATCCCCTCCCCAAGTTCCAACCTCAACTTCTACCCCAAAGCTACCGCAACACATCTTTGGTGTCTCCCGACCATGAGTCCGTCTCGGGCAAACTCGGCGTCTTCGCCGTCGCCCTCTACTTTCCGCATCTTCACGTAAGTTGATTGCAACTCGCGAGTCCGCCGCATACCTTCTGTCTCTCTCTCTCTGTCCCCACCACCTGCTCCAGAACTTTCACTCGTCCCAACCCCCGCCGGAGGTTCATCGCGTCCTGAACGTCCCTTCTCAACACCACCACGCCTACATCACACATAAAACAGCACAACACACCATCGCCGGTGCCTATCGATACAGACTGACATGCCTCTCCTCCCAGCCGGCACCCCCGCCTCACCCTCGCCGGGCTGGCCATCCTCGGCACCGGCTTGGGCTTCCGCCGCATCTCGAGCTCGATCCGCGAGAACGAGCTGGCGCAGAAGAACTCGGAAGCACAGAACTTCTACGTTAGCGTCGAGCGCAGTGGCGGCGGGGTCTAGACGTCTGCACGACTGGTGTCTCTTGCTGTACAGTACATACACCTCCCACCCTTTTTCTTATCTTTGACCAAGACTAAGTAACAGGAATCTCTTCTTGGATGATGACATTAGGGAGGAATGGCGAATTAATGGGTACTCGCTGTGCATGGCTATCGGGATGCAATGACTGGGGATGATAGCACACCCTGGTAAGGAGACATGTGTATGTTTGCTCGAAACTACCTTACGTTTGGGATTAATGGTCGCAACGAGAGGATGGAAGGGTGGTTATCGTGAAATCCCTCCTCCGTGTTGGACATGCTGTTGTACCGTACCTTGGACCATCCGGAAGCCGACTCGTTCGGAGACTCTGCTATCTTTCGGAGGAGCTCTGACTCGAAGCATCAAGCATTCGTCAAGTGGCTAGGTACCATGAAGATCACTTTGCGTCATCGTTTGCAGGGGCCGCACAGCCGGAGAACAACTCCTTTGATACTGTGAAGAGGGAAACATTGCGCAAGCATCCATTAGATTGCAGGCCAAACAAGGCAATCTCGCAGCCACCGAATTCACACAACACACAAGGAGGCGAGCCAGTGCTGTACAGTACATACTGCAGCCACTAATTAAGCGCAGTCACAGACAGCTAGTCGACTGTTTCAGATCCCCAAGAGAAAGCGCGGTGCTGAGTCCAGTCAATACGGTCATTACTAGACCTTTACCGTCCCGATACCCGCGCTCCCGTCTCGCGATCATGACTGAACGACGAAATGCCAATGCCGCTATCTGCACACATCAGGGGGTACCGTAAGTAATCCGGAGAGGAGGGAGATTCCGTAAATGCACACAAAACGCCGTCCAATGCAACCAGCCCGTAACCATGCGCCGAATAAAAAGACGAAACAAGATGTCCAAACGACAGCGCTCAGCTGGGCGACTCGGCCTACAGCGATGTTCCCCCCTTGGGCGAGATCCCGATGTCATCCCGTTCCGGCGACATCCCGCTCCTCGTGCCGGGACTGACACCCACCTCGCTACCCTCGCCATTGCCGCCAACACCGCTATCCTCGCCATTAAGACCCTTCCCAACAGTTTCCCTCTCCTTCCCCTTCGCCGTCCTCCCCTCGACAGCTCCTTGAATCCCCAGCCCAGCAGCAGCGGCGGCGGCGGCGGCGGCGGCGGCGGACTCCCCGTCCCCGCGAGGACTCCTCCATGCCCCGCCTCCTTTCCTTCCGGGCGTCGTCGTCGCCCTCCGTGACGTAGGTGTGCTGACCGCGCTCGTCCCGGGAGGAGCTCCTCTGGCCCTTCTTCCACCTCCGCCTCCTTCACCCAGCGTCCTCTCCGTACCTCTCTCTCGGTCCCGCCCCACAGCAACAGCAACCTCAATAAGCGACTGCCCAGCAGAAACGACCGAGCTTGGGTCTGAACCAGCGACGCCTGCCCGCCGAGATTGGTGTTGGTACCCGCGCTGCCGCTCCTGTCCGTGCTGCTGATGGTGCTGCTGATAATGGTGGTGCTGATGATGATGACCGTGATCATGGTCACGATGATGATGATGCTGATGTTGATTTTGATACCGCTTCCCAGACCTCCCACAGCCAATGTCTTCGTCCGAGTCCCAGGCCGTGTTCGGCATCGACTTCCGCCTTCTCAGCGTGCGCATCTCCTGCACCATGCAGCCCAGGCTTTGCTCGAGCGACTGCATACGGGCCAGCATAAGCCTGTTGAGGTCCGCCTCGCCTGCGGTAGCGGTACTGTTGCTGTTGCTGCGCGCGGGCGGGCTGGATGGGTTTCCCTCCCCTTTCTCGCCATGCAAGTTCATCGTGTTGTAGCTGTCCTCGGCCGAGGTGGTCATGAGGAGATCTGCAAGGGAACGCCGGCGAGGCGGCAAGGGTGGCTGGGCTGTGGGGATGTATAGTCTTAAATTATTACTGCTGCCGCGGGTCGTGCCTGCGCGAGGCACAGTCTCGGATGGTTGGATCATGGACCGCGGCCGTGGGGGTAAGTAGAAGGAGCGGCGGGGAGAGCGGCGACCAGTGCCTGGCGTGATGGGAGTCGCGACGGGGGTGTGGCGAGTGCTGAGCGGGCGAGGAAGTGGTCGAGCCGAGGCAGACGATGAGCTGTATGCTTGGCTGTCGTCTTCAGGAGCGTGCAGAATTGTGTTGGTGGACAGCGTCCGGGTGTGGAGCGGCACTCGACGCGAGGTTGGGGGGCGAGGGGATTCGGCTGTGAGCTCCGTGCTGGTAAACCTCGTGGCGACTGGTGTCGTGAAATAATCCTCTTCGACGGCCTCCTCCCCTGTCGTGGTCCGATCATCCATCGTGTTGGTCACGTCGTCCGCTTCGTCCTCGTCATTCGTGATCAGCTCGTCATCTCCGTCCGCTTCGCCATCCGTGTTTTCCTTTGGTCCCGCGGGATAGTCTCTCTTTGCAACTTCGGCGTCGTACGTGTCGGTTGCTACCGCATTGATAGGATCGAAGAGGATATCTACCGGGTCACTTGCCGTGGATCGGATGTCCGAGTAGTGCTTCGGAACCCTCGAAGGCCGTTCGCGGTTCATGCTCAGCCTCCTTAGCCAGTCGCTGCTTATCCTGCTATCAATAGTGGAATAGTTTTGGGGCGAGTGGAATTTGCCGTCATGTTGATCCATCCAGCTTCGAATTGCGGTTTGGGTTTTTCGCCGCTCCGCCCGCCTTTGCGTTCTCATATCCGGGGCACGCCGGAACACCTCTTCGAGCGCCTGGTCCTTCCGGTAGCGAAGCATCGATTCTTCACGGACGCGAACGCTGGGGCTAAAGAAGACCTGGTCCGAAAGCGAACGATGACGGCCCCGGTGTGGTCGGTCAACCAGGTCCGTTGCCTCGTACATGTCGGGTGCCAGGAACAGCTTTTCGTAGAGGTAGATGCAAAACAGCACCGGGAAATGAGTGATCTTGATGACGGCGCGGTTGAGTAGGACGTATCGCTCCATGGACATGCAGTGTCTCAGCGGCATGAGAGCCCACGCAAAGATATTTCCTGGGGCTATGTAGGAAAAGGGTGCGTCATTCTTCGCCATGGAGATGGTATTGATAGCGAAAGCGAACCTAGATGGGGTCAGGGACGGGCAAAACGAGGGCACGGTGGAAAGACGTACTGGCATTCCTCGGCCGCCTTGGAAGCGACGGACATGAACGAGTTGGCCAAGACGACGATGAGCAATGTCCTAGGGGGGAAAGGGTTAGTTGCTTTCCCCCAAGAAAGCAGAGGGGGAAAATGAGGAAGAGGTGCTCACATAATCATGAAGTGGCTGATGACGAGGAAGAAAACCAGGAAGACCTTTCCCATCCAGTTGTAGGTTGGCCATCTCAAGAAACGGGTCAGCAACCGAGGCTCTCTGCTCGTCCGCAGAAGGCACTTACAACTCCCAGGCAGACGGCGTGAATCCGAGAAGCATCTGAAACATCTTGTAGGCCATCGTGGGGGCATCGTCTGGAGTCTTGGAAAAGGCAAAGAAGGCGAAGAATCCGCTGCAGAAAGCCAAGGTGAGCACGAACACTGCGGCCAAGTCTCTTGCCAGCAGTCGCAGAGAGATCAAAAGCCTGGAGAAATGGCGATAGTGGTCGAGCATGCCGAATATTCTCGGGAGCACGAGAATTGCGTTGACCGCAAGGACGTCGTAGGCGTTCTGGTTCCACTTGTGGGGATCAAGGAGGAACACGCCGTAGATGCGCATGCAGTAGTAGACGATCAAGAGCAGCAAGAGTCCCAGATCGAATATGTTCCAGAAGCTCATGACGTAGAAGGAGAAGCCTTCCTCATTGAAGCCGACGAGGCCATCAAGCATAAAACCGGTACTCCAGAACCAGAAGAGCAGTTCCAAGGTGGTGATCTTGCCTGATCTTTGGGCCAAGACAGCGAGGAACAGGCACACCAGGACGATCAAGGAGCAGGTGGAGAGCAGTCGCCGGTAGCGCGGAACACGCAACCTTGACAGCTTGAACAGGGAAGCCGTTCGGGGATTGTACAGAGTCACAGAGCGACAGTCTGCTGCGCCAGCTGGCGATCGAGCAGACTCGTCTTTTGCCCGCTGGTCACCTAGTAAGGGGGTACGGATAGTGCTCTGTCGCCGAGACTGATTGCTTCTAGCGGCGCTCGCCGCAGAGCCCTGGTTCCTGGAATCCCTTGTAGAGAAAGAGAATGTAATGGCGCCGTTCCAGATGCCTTCGATCTGTTGGACAACCAAAGGGTGGGAGAGGAACTGCTTTGCAGAGGCGCGGATGGCCACTTCGAGGGCCGAGGTACGGAGAGTGGCCGACGCCGACTTCCCTGCTGGCGACGCGAGAGGAGATCGTGAGCCTGGGATTCCCTGGAGGGGGTAGAAATCGTGACACAGGGCATCGATAAGGTCCCGGGGCGAGTACTCTTTGAGCAGCTTGATGGCCAAAAGCTCGCACACCCTCGCCCTCGTCGCACTGGTGCCGGAATTCCCTAGGCACAACTGTTCTTCCTTCCCGAACTGGAGGCAGTTGGCGAGCAGGGCGTAAAGGGTTCCACATGAGAAGTGCTGCGTGCGAATCTGCTGCAGCATCGGCTTGATGAGAAAAGCCGACACCTGGGGAGACCGCAGCTGGTCCCAGGTCAGGGTGGTTTCCGTCCGGGTCTGGACTACGACGCGGATGGCGTGCGTCATGCTATATATAGGGATGGAGTCTGCAGGCAAGAGGGGTCAACAACTTCTGACTGCTGCACGCAAGGGATCGAGGTGCACTGACCTAGGTGATCGGTGGCGAAGAGGGGCAGGAGCCCGCTGAACCGGGCCAGGCCGTCCTCCTGCTGCTCCGGACGGCCCCCGAGCGGGTAGAGGTGCCGCTCTCCATCGTTAGACTCTTCATCGTCGTCGTCGGCCTCGGTGAAGTCGGCTGTGGCGTGAGGGTGGCTGCGGTATTCGGCAACCGACGGAGGGAAGGCAGAATCGTGCTCAAGGTCCCTGGGGTCCTCGGCTTGCGAGCTGCTGCCCTTGAAGGGTCGGAGCAAGGCAGACAACATTCTCCCTCCGGTTGGGGCTGAGCGTGCTCCGGCGCGTTAGTTGAGGGACCCGAACGCCATGGAGGTCGTTAGAATACAGGAGGCGGCGGATGGGGTTGAGCCCTGAACAGTTGACGCCCGCCGGACGGACGGCGGCCGACGTGTGCTGTCGGGTTTTTGGCCTCTTGTACACGAACAGTTTTGAGACCGAGGGTTGCCCGGGGAGAAGCGATTGACGGCTTTAGTAGCACATCTTGTTTTTTTCCCTGTCCCAGCCGTTTATCCCAAGTTAGTCCTTCCAGAGCAGAGCAGAGAAGCGAAGCGCATGGAGCGCAACCGGCGGAGAGCCAGAAAGATGGGACGGAGCGAGCGCGGGTGGTAGCACGGGGAGCTATTAAGGGGCCCGCCGGGTTCGACCGATCGGCTCGACTCTGACGGCCCGGGGCTGGTGAGGAGGAGGGTCAGCTGGGAATCCCTGTCACGGCGCTAAAAGGCACCGACACCCTCCCGCGTCGCGAAACAACGCTAAAAGTAGGTGACAGCGCAGCAAAACCCTTACCTTACCCCCAAAAAAGAGACCCCGATCAGGACGGAGAAACAGCCTGATCTCTCGGTTGGGTTTCGTCTTCCATACCTATCTCCCGGTCCTTCGGGCCACACCGCCAGACCTGAATACCTTTCCTTCATTGTGTGCCGGCGAATAGGGGAGCTTGAAGCAGTGGCTGTTGCATGTGCGCAGCAACGAATCGCGGGGTCCCGCCGTCGAGTGGGTGCTGCCAAGAAGGTCGGCGATGCATCAACCCACTCCAATGCAGGAATAGCGCCCCAGACGGAACGCGGCACGTCGCGGCACAGCAGACGACCCTGCCATTGCCCGCATGGCCCTGCTCCTCAGGTCTCAGGTGAGCACGGAGGTGAGGTGCACACCCACTACCAGATCCCGTGGTGAACCAATGACCGCAGCCTCGGTAAATGGAGAGAGAGTTTTGACTATTTCAGGGATGGTCGTCAGTGTACATACAGTACATACCTCCGTACCGTCGAGCATTCGATGGAGTTTGCCTCTGATCCCACGCACCGACCCTCCATTCGAGTTGTAATCGGCCACCCTCCTGTTTTGTCGATCATTACTCGTGTTTATCCTGCGATGGTGGCAGGTGCAGAAGGGGTACAGCGCAGATATTAAAGCAGACGGGAATTACTCCGTACTTGGACCAAGGTGTTCCCTTTGGAGATAAGGTAGGCTCGAGTAGTGCCTGCGTCCCCGGAAGATCAGTTTGAGGAAAATGACCACCAGCCTGGGCAGATAGTGCAAAAGATGAATGCATAGAATCAGCATGCCGGATACTCAATTCGTAACCTCATCCCATATGTGGAGATGCGAACGATGAAAGACAATGTTTCGTCGGAAATTTGGCTGTCGTCGCCTTCATGCTGGGATGCATTTCTGGCGTGAGTGTACCCCCACGGTCCAAGCATATCGGTAGCGTAATACTCACCGTCCCACTTGTTCCGCACATCTCGTCAAGAGATGCAATGGCGGGGTAGCAACGGTTGGTTAGAGCAAGAGGAAACCGCTAAGAGCATACCTTCGTGTCAGCGAGGATGCACCTTCTCCACGCGAGTTCAACTAGTGTAAGTGACGATTGAGGAAAGGAAGGGGCAACGGACGACTTTGGGAACCTCGTAGGTATCCCTAACCCTCTCCTGCCATTGCAATCTACTTGCCGGAGGTGCTCCGTAGATCCCTCATAAGACTTCTCACGGAGTCTACTCCGTACCGCAGTCAGACAACTGACGGGAAGAATCGAGCAAAGATTTCTAACACAAAAAAGAAGAAGAAAAATAAAAGAAAGCCAAAGGTGAAATGAGCGTGTTGAATCTACACTACAACGGGAATGCACAAAGGGACACTCGTGGGTAAGAGATTCGGCCTGTAGCATGCCTCAACACCCAACATTGCTCGAGGTGAGTTTACCACGAGGCCAGATGAGATTCGACCCACTTCGAGCGCCAAAAGCGGGGACCAGAGCATGCTGCGGAGTACACCGGAGTCCCAGTCCTGTCCCGCTGCAGATCCCTTTATAGGTGTGAGCGCCGTCCCTCGTCCTCAACAAGCAAGCAAGGTCCGCTGGCTCAATGGCAGAGCGTCTGACTACGATGTCTTCCTCGAAGACGAGTGATCAGGAGGTTCCAGGTTCGACCCCTGGGTGGATCGATGTTGCTACAACAGATTAACTCTGGCGTTAACGCTTTTTCTGTTGGTTTATTCATTTCCCATGCCATCTGGCAATATGGGATTCATTCGAATCTGGAAAGCTATTTTTTTTTCAGAATATCAATGGTTCGCGATGTCGTGGGAACATGGGTCGCGAGGCTGAATCGAAAACACCAAATCCGCGGTATTGGAGGGGTGGAAGACGCGGCATAAAAATTTCCTCTCCAGGCGGTCACGAAATCGGAGCCAGATGCAGCGAGAACCCTGCCCAGTAAGATCGAGAACCCCACGCAAACCGCCATGCCCGGCGCGGTTTGCGACGCGCTGATTGGACAATGACTGGAATCTTGACCGGACTTGGTACCCTCTTGCCTTGCCAGTTCCCTTCTTTGCGGCTGCGAGCCCCGCGCTAGTGCATCACCGCCTGTAAAAAAAGTTGGTGGGGAAGACCGACGTCGTTTTGCCGTGGCGGGGCAGGGCAACTTGGGACTCGATACAAATTCTTCAACACCCAGCTTTTTTTTTGCCTCCCTCTGCTCCTATTTCCTTCTGTCCATGCAGAAGGGCTGGTGAAGCTGGGTCATGCCAGTTTGTGGGTGAAGCTACTTTCTCTTTTGGCATCAATCCCACGCCAATTGCTGCGGCAGCACTGCACCGGACGAGACTCGGCGACTCTGAGCTCCCGTTCCTAGGTCCCAGTGGCATCCAGTCCCACTCCATCACGACCATCGCTGACGACCGCCCTTCTTCTTCTTTTGTTTTCCCCCTCTCCTACCTCTTCTTTCTTTTTCCTGGTCTTTCCCCCCCGTTGTTCTTCCCGAGTTCTATCTGCCCTCTTCACAGGGCCACACAACCTTCACAATGACTACGACGACGGTCTACCGCCCCGCCACAGCGCGCATTACCAGCGCCGAACCTCAAGGTCTGGTTACCCTTGAGCTCGAGGATGGTGTCGCCTACCAGGGCTACAGCTTCGGCGCGCCCAAGAGCATCTCTGGCGAGCTGGTCTTCCAGACGGGTTTGGTGGGGTATCCCGAGTCCATCACGGACCCCTCCTACCGCGGCCAGATCCTCGTCATCACCTTCCCCCTTGTCGGCAACTACGGCGTCCCCCCGAGGGAAGCCCTCGACCAGCTGCTTGGTGATCTCCCCGCCCACTTCGAGTCATCGAAGATCCACATCGCCGGCCTCGTAACGGCCACATATGCAGGCGAGGACTTCTCCCACTTCCTCGCCAACTCGTCCCTCGGCACATGGCTCAAGGAGCAGGGCGTCCCAGCCATGTACGGTGTCGACACGCGCGCCCTGACGAAGCGCATTCGCGAGGAGGGCAGCATGCTGGGCCGCATGCTCATGGAGAAAAAGGACCTGGCCAACGGGGTCAACGGTGACACGGACGGCCACAAGCTCCCCGGCATCCTGGGCGACTGGAGGCCTCGCTTCGAGTCGGTCGATTGGGTCAACCCCAACGAGAAGAACCTCGTAGCAGAGGGTGAGTGAGGGCCGCGAGAAGAGCCCAATTGAGTCCTGCGTTGACCTCGACCCAGTTTCTATCAAGGCCCCCAAGCTCTACCGACCCCCCGAGGCTTCCGGCCTGAAGCACCCTTCAGGCCGCCCGCTGCGCATCCTTTGTCTCGACGTTGGTATGAAATACAACCAGCTGAGGTGCTTCCTCAAGCGCGGGGTTGAGGTCCTGGTCTGCCCCTGGGACTACGACTTCCGTCACGAGACATACGACGGCCTATTCATCTCTAACGGCCCCGGTGACCCGGCCATCTTGGACTCCACGGTCAAGCGCATCGCCGCAGCCCTGGAGGAGAACCGCACCCCCATCTTCGGCATCTGCTTAGGCCACCAGCTGCTCGCCCGGGCTGCAGGGGGCCAGACCACCAAGCTCAAGTTTGGTAACCGCGGCCACAACATCCCCTGCACCAGCATGGTGACTGGCAGGTGCCACATCACTTCCCAGAACCACGGCTACGCCGTCGATGCGGCCACTCTGCCCGCCGGGTGGCAAGAGCTCTTCGTCAATGCCAACGATGGCAGCAACGAGGGTATCATGCACGTCGACAGGCCACACTTCAGCGTTCAGTTCCACCCCGAGAGCACCCCTGGCCCCAGGGATACCGAATTCCTCTTCGACGTTTTCATCCAGACTGTTTCCGAGTGCGCTGCCGACAGCAGTCTCTTGCGCAAGCCCGTCCGGTTCCCCGGCGGCACGGTCGAGGAAAATAACAGGCTGAACCCTCGCGTCTCGGTCAAGAAGGTCCTGGTGCTCGGCAGCGGCGGTCTCAGCATCGGCCAAGCCGGTGAATTTGACTACTCGGGCAGTCAGGCAATCAAGGCTCTGAAGGAGGAAGGCATCTACACCGTCCTCATCAACCCCAACATTGCCACCATTCAAACGTCCAAGGGCTTGGCGGACAAGGTCTACTTCTTGCCCGTCAATGCAGAGTTCGTGCGGAAGGTCATCCTTTACGAGAAGCCCGACGCCATCTACTGCACCTTTGGCGGTCAGACAGCCCTGTCGGTCGGTATCCAGCTTAAGGACGAGTTCGAGGCGCTCGGTGTCAAGGTCCTGGGTACGCCGATCGACACCATCATCACCACAGAGGACCGCGAGCTTTTTGCTCGCAGCATGGACTCCATTGGCGAGAAGTGCGCCAAGTCCGCCGCCGCCAACAACGTGGAGGAGGCTCTGAGAGTGGTCAAGGACATTGGCTTCCCGGTCATTGTCCGCGCCGCGTATGCCCTCGGTGGTCTCGGCAGCGGTTTCGCCAACAACGAGGCCGAGCTCCTCGATCTTTGCAACAAGGCCTTCGCCGCTAGCCCTCAGGTGCTGATCGAGCGCAGCATGAAGGGCTGGAAGGAGATCGAGTACGAGGTCGTCCGTGATTGCCAGGACAACTGCATCACGGTGTGCAACATGGAGAATTTTGATCCTCTCGGCATCCACACTGGCGACTCGATTGTCGTCGCTCCTTCTCAGACGCTGTCCGACGAGGACTACAACATGCTCCGGACGACTGCCGTCAATGTCATCCGCCATCTCGGGGTCGTCGGCGAGTGCAACATTCAATATGCGTTGAATCCCTTCTCCAAGGAGTATTGCATCATCGAGGTCAACGCCAGGCTGTCTCGGTCCTCGGCCCTGGCATCCAAGGCTACCGGCTATCCCCTTGCTTTCATTGCCGCCAAGCTGGGTCTCGGCATCCCGCTGAAGGAGATCAAGAACAGCGTTACCAAGGTCACCTGCGCCTGCTTCGAACCCTCGCTCGACTATGTCGTGGTCAAGATGCCTCGTTGGGACCTCAAGAAGTTCACGCGTGTCTCCACCCAGCTTGGGTCCTCCATGAAGAGTGTCGGCGAAGTCATGAGTATCGGCAGAACTTTTGAGGAAGCCATCCAGAAGGCCATCCGGGCTATCGATTTCCACAACCTGGGCTTCAACGAGACACCGGCGCTCATGTCGATTGACGATGAGCTCCAGACTCCGTCCGACCAGCGCCTCTTCGCCATTGCCAACGCCATGGCCGCCGGCTACTCCGTCGAGCGTATCTGGGAGCTGACCAAGATCGATAAATGGTTCCTTGACAGGCTCAAGGGCCTTAGCGACTTCGCCAAGCAGATGAAGGACTACAAGGCAAGCGGCGGCACTCTCAGTCCTGGAATTCTCCTCCGAGCGAAGCAGCTTGGTTTCTGTGATCGCCAGATCGCCAAGTTCTGGGGCTCTACCGAGCTCGCCGTGCGTGGCATGCGTCTTGAGGCCGGCATCACGCCTTTTGTCAAGCAAATCGACACCGTCGCCGCCGAGTTCCCGGCCTACACCAACTACCTCTACCTCACCTATAATGCCAGCGAGCACGACATCACCTTCAACGACAATGGCGTCATGGTCCTTGGCTCTGGCGTGTACCGCATCGGTTCTTCTGTCGAGTTTGACTGGTGCTCTGTCAGAGCGATTCGCACACTTCGCGAGTCGAAGATCAAGACCATCATGGTCAACGTACGTACGCCGCCGTTACCGACCTGAGTACGAAGGCTAACATCCAGACAGTACAACCCGGAAACCGTGTCCACTGATTATGACGAGGCCGACAAGCTCTATTTCGAGAACATCAATCTGGAAACGGTTCTAGATATCTACGAGGTGGAAACTGCCAGCGGCGTCCTTGGAGCCATGGGTGGCCAGACACCGAACAACATTGCGCTTCCCCTCCTGCGTGCTGGCGTCAATGTTCTCGGTACTTCGCCCGAGATGATCGACACCGCCGAAAACCGGTACAAGTTTTCTCGCATGCTGGACCGGATCGGGGTGGACCAGCCGACCTGGAAGGAGTTGACAAGCTTCGAAGAGGCAAAGGCTTTCTGTCAGGCGGTTTCTTATCCGGTGTTGGTGCGCCCGTCCTACGTGCTCTCCGGTGCCGCCATGAACACGGTCTACTCGGAGCACGATCTGGAAAACTACCTGCAGCAAGCCGCCGAGGTCTCGCCCGAGCACCCTGTTGTCATCACAAAGTACATTGAGAACGCTAAGGAGATCGAGATGGACGCCGTGGCCAAGGACGGCAAGGTCGTCTGCCACTTCATCTCGGAGCACGTCGAAAATGCAGGTGTTCACTCTGGTGATGCCACGCTCATCCTTCCGCCGCAGGACCTGTCCAAGACGACCATCCAGCGCATCGAGGAAGCCACCCGCAAGATTGGCGACGCGCTCAATGTTACCGGTCCTTTCAACATCCAGTTCATCGCCAAGGACAATGACATCAAGGTGATTGAGTGCAACGTCCGCGCGTCTCGCTCTTTCCCCTTCGTCTCCAAGGTCATGGGCGTGGATCTCATTGAGATGGCTACCAAGGCGATCATGAACCTTCCATTCGAGGAGTACCCCGAAATCCAGTGCCCTCCGGACTGCGTGGGTGTCAAGGTCCCGCAGTTCAGCTTCTCGCGTCTCTCTGGCGCTGATCCCGTTCTTGGCGTCGAGATGGCTTCCACCGGCGAGGTTGCCTCCTTCGGTGCCGACAAGTACGAGGCATACCTCAAGGCTCTGCTGTCTACCGGCTTCAAGATCCCTAAGAACAACATTCTCCTCTCTATTGGTTCCTACAAGGACAAGGAGGAGATGCTTCCCTCGGTCAAGAAACTGCAGGAGCTGGGCTACAAGCTCTTCGCCACCGCCGGAACGGCAGATTTCCTGGGTGCCCATGGCGTGCAGGTGCAGTATCTCGAGGTTCTGCCCAAGGGAGAGGATCAGAAGTCCGAATACTCGCTCTCGCAGCATCTGGCCAAGAACATGATCGACCTGTACATCAACCTGCCGTCCAACAACAAGTATAGGCGTCCGGCCAACTACGTGAGCAAGGGTTACCAGACCCGCCGCATGGCTGTGGACTATCAAGTTCCTCTCGTCACCAACGTCAAGAACGCCAAGATCTTGGTCGAAGCCCTCGCCAGGCACTTCGAGCTGGACATCAGTATCCGGGACTACCAGACTAGCCACCGCACGATCCAGCTTCCCGGACTGGTCAACATCGCGGCCTTCGTTCCCGGCCTGGTCTCCAGGGACAGCGACGACCTCCAGCGTGCGACCAAGGCTTCTATTGCTGCTGGTTTCAGCATGATCCGAGTCATGCCCGTCAGCAAGGGGGGCTCGATCTCGGACGTCAAGTCGTTGAAGGTTGCCCAGCAGAACGGTAAGCGCGGTGCGTACTGCGACTTCAACCTGTCCATCGCGGCGACCTCGGATAATGCCCACCAGATTAGCCACGCTGCCGGCGAGGTCGGTTCCTTGTTCATTCCTTTCAACCACCTCTCGGACAACATCAGCAAAGTCGCCCAAGTGGAGGCGCATTTTGACGCTTGGCCCACGCACAAGCCGATCATCACGGACGCGAGGACGACCGACCTGGCTTCTATTCTCCTTCTCGCCAGCCTGCACAATCGCCGCATCCACGTCACTGCGGTGACCACCAAAGATGACATCAAGCTCATCGCCCTCGGCAAGGAGAAGGGCCTCAAGGTCACTTGCGATGTCAGCATCTACTCGCTTCACCTGTCGCAGAAGGATTTCCCTGGTTGCCAATTCCTGCCCACGGAGGAGGATCAGGCTGCCCTGTGGGAATATCTGGAGACGATCGATGTCTTCTCGGTTGGCAGCTTGCCCTACCAGCTTGCCCACTTCCTGAAGAAGCCTACGGACGTGACTGTTGGCATTGCCGATGCTCTCCCGCTCATCTTGACCTCGGTCGCCGATGGCAAGTTGACTGTCGAAGATGTTAGAGTCAGGCTTCACGACAACCCGATTCGCATCTTCGAACTGCATGAGCAGCTCGGCGCGAGCTTGGAGGTCGAGATCGACCGGCCTTACACTTTGGAAGCCACCGAGTCCTGGTCGCCCTTCACGGGTAAGACCCTGAAGGCTACCGTTCAGCGCGTCACCTTCCAAGACGAAACCGTCTGCCTCGACGGCACCATGCTCTCGGTGTCCCCGAGGGGCACTGATATGTCCACTCACGGGGCACTGCCTCCAACTGCCGTGGTTTCGACCCCCGCTGTCAGGCCCGTCACCCAGCCTATGTCGCCTACCCCCGAAGACCGTCGCCACATTCGGTCGGGGCTCGGGAGGCCGAAGCCCACGGAAAGCACTGCGCCTCTCGCTCCCCTGGGTCGGGCGCATGCCGTTGATGAACTCGCTCCTCCCCTGACCATTCAGCCCCACATCTCGCCGCTGCAGGAGATGCTGTCTGCGCCGTCGACCTTTAAGAAGTCCCATGTCTTGTCGGTGACACAGTACACCCGTTCCGACTTGCGCCTTCTCTTCCACATTGCCCAGGAAATGCGCCTTGGTGTCCAGCGCGAAGGCGTCCTTGACATTCTCAAGGGCCGCCTACTGTGTACCCTCTTTTACGAGCCGTCGACCCGCACGTCGGCCTCGTTCGACGCAGCCATGCAGCGCCTCGGCGGCCGGACCATCGCCATCACAACGTCGACATCGTCGGTGCAAAAAGGGGAGAGTCTCCAGGACACGCTCCGCACGCTTGCCTGCTACGGCGACGCAGTCGTCCTCCGTCACCCTGATGAGAAGTGCGTGGAAGTCGCCAAGAAATACTCCCCCGTGCCCGTCATCAACGGCGGCAACGGAAGCAAGGAGCACCCAACTCAGGCCTTCCTCGACCTCTTCACAATTCGCGAAGAACTCGGCACCATGCAGGGCCTGACCATCACCTTCGTCGGCGACCTCCTCTACGGCCGGCCCGTCCACTCCCTCGTTTACCTGCTCCGCCACTACCAAGTGAAGGTGCAGCTCGTCTCGCCCAAGGCGCTGGCCCTCCCACCTGCCGTCCGCCAGCAGCTCGTCGACGCTGGCGAGCTGCTTTGCGAGTCGGAGACACTGACGCCCGAGATTTTGGGCAGGACAGACGTCCTGTATTGCACGCGCGTACAGAAGGAGCGGTTCAACAGCCTGGAGGAGTACGAGGCAGTTAAGGATTCGTACCGCATCGATTACGGCACGCTCAAGCATGCCAAGTCCAGCATGGTGGTCATGCACCCGCTACCGAGGAACGAGGAGGTTGCGGAGGAGGTCGACTTTGATCAGCGGGCGGCGTATTTCAGACAGGTGAGTCTTCCTCCTCCCTTCTGGACTGCCAATTGATCGTTGGGTTGAGTTATGCTGACTTTGGCTGCAGATGAGATACGGTCTCTACTGCCGCATGGCTTTGCTCGCGCTGGTCATGTCGTAATGGGGACTGTCTTGCATCGTGAACGATGCCTCTGAGTCATGTTCATCTTATTTCTTTTTTTTCCCATTTTTGTTCTGTTTATATACAACATGGGCCGGGTGGGAAAAGTTTCAAAAAGCAAACCTCAGATTCCGGTTCTGGTTCCATTGCATCAGGTGGTTTTATAAAACAAAAGCAGATTCCTGTCTCTTCTGTTAGGACCAAACCAAAGGATCTGTTCGTAGACTATTTCGGCTCGCGCCGCTGGATTATGATGATGAAGACGATGATGATGTATGTGACTTGGATATTGTATTTTGGGGGCTGTGGGTTCCGCATTCTTGAGTGTTCAGTTATAGAGAGAGTGGGTGGGTTGATGAGCTTAGATGGTTACGTCTGTGTATAATTAATTCTACTTACTGTGTAATGTAGAAACCATAATAACATTGTGTATATCATGTATTGACTATTTTGTGCTATATCCCGTGCAATCTTGAAAGGTGTATGTTCTCCTGAGAAATGGTGAGAGATTTTACGGAGCAGCACGGAAGAGAGGGAGAAGGGAGCATCACAAGTGACCACTACGGCAAAACGCTAACAAGGAAGAATGATCTCTCGAGTACTAACCCTAACCCTGTCTTACATCCTCGGGCCAGACCCGTGCCACCGGCCAATGATGCCGAGATTCTGGCTCGGAGCTTGCAAGCGTCACGACTCCCATCGTCCAAAAAAAAAAAGGTCCAGACCAAATCCCAACCTGGGCCCAATTCACACGGCCGCCAGATCGAGCTGGGCGATTCTGTAACAGACACCGTCGTTTGGCTGGAATTGCACGTCTAATTGGGCATTGGTATGCGTTGAAAAGTCCAATTGGGGGAGCTCTCGTGCCCGTCTCCAAGGATGCTAATAACGAAACCTCGCAGGCGCGCTTCCATCTCTCTCCTTCCACCCACAGTACCGCGCAACCGCCTCCCTCCGTGACCTCTGGTTCGCTTGTCCCGGCACGTCGGTGCCAGGCACAGATTTTTAATTTTGATCACCCGCTCTCTGAACCGCAGCTGCTCTTTCCAACCCGGTCTGTAGATCAGACCACATCACACTTGCCAGGAGGAGGCGGGGCGCCCTCCTTTTTTCCGCCTCCCCTCTGAGACGGGTCTACGCTCCAAGGACAGTCAACGGAAGAAGAGTCAAGAAAAAAGCAAAAAAAGAGGAGAGAAGAAAGCGACAATGCCGCCACCACACCTGCATCCGCGGTCGCGCATGACCTCGTCCCTCTTCGCGACCACCGTCCTCGCGAGCTTCTTGGTCGTCGCACTCCCGCACGTCCTGCCGTGTCCCGCTCCCGCGCGAAGGGTCTACTACGCCGACGACGGCGGGGAGGAGGAAGGGGGCATGTCGAGGGCGAGGGCGAGGGCGAGGGCGAGGAGGACCAGGGCGGTCCGCGACGAGGCCGAGGGCGGCGGGAGCGAGTCCCCCCTGGACCAGGACGGGGCGGCGGGGATTGGGGTCGTGGAGTTCCGGCCGGGGACCGGCGAGGATGAGGAGAGCAGCAGGGGAAGGAGAGCGAAGGGGCGAGGGCGGGGGCGGGAGTGTCCGGTTCCGAAACCGGGCGGGATGCTGGGCGAGTGGCTGGGGTTCAATGGGAACGCGGGGAGAGAGGCGGGAGAGAAGAGGCGGCCGGATAGGTGACGACGGGGGGTGGACGCGCTGGGACGGACGATGGATAACCATAACCCCGTGGGGTCCCCCCCTCCATACATCGCCACGTCCTTTGGTTGGTTGGCTGATGGAGGAGGCTCGTGTGGTTTGTACAACAGGGACATGAGGCTGTTTCCGATTTCAGAGACGGACGAAGGTGCGGTGTAAGAGTACCATGTGTGTGAAAACGGGCCGGATATACCCTCGATGGTGGTCTCGAGACCATTACTCACAGAAAAGAACAACAAGATGATCTATCCGAAAGGGTTCTCAGCTCCACCCCCGACTGCTATAGGTGGCGTTCGGACAGCAGATTGTGAGACGACGGGTCCTGGCAAGCCACCTTCAGCCTGATGGCAACGCGTGCCGTGGCTAAAGCTCGAATCTTTTGGCTGTGCTGAGGGCTTTTCTGCCCGGGCAACGCCCCGCGATCCGAACACCGACTCCAGTTTTGGATCCAACAACGGCCGCCGACCTATTCACGCAGCCGGCGCAGCCGTCGCAGCCAACAAACTTGGGAATTCTGGGAAATGGCGGGATACAATGGTTTCTCGAAAAGCGAGCATGTCTTGGGGCGGGTTTGGACTGGGCGGCTGTCTCTTCTTCCCAAACATAAGGCCAGTTACAGCCATGTGACGCAGAAAGTTGCGACGCGGCACTGTGCTACTGCTAGCGTTTGGCTCTCGCCTCAATGATAATGTCACGGCAACTTCGGAAGCACCCTCACCGGGATTCCTTTGCTGTTTCTGCTCCCCATTGATGCTATGAATACCGTAGCTTGGTCCCCGATGCCACGAGCTACGCCCCAACCACGACCGACAATGCCAAATTGAATGGAGAGAGTATTGTGACCTTGGCCGACAATTAATTACACTCTGCTTCCTCTGCTTCCCTATCCCTCTTGTTCAGTGCCTCATTCGTTGCCGACTCCGTTCCTCCAGCAGTGATCTAATCTCGAGCGCACACAGATGCTGGCGGCTATCTTAGCCTGGTTATGACAAACACTTAATGCCCAGCAACCATTCTCAGGTGTCCAGAGAGGTAAGCTGATGCGCGCATTTGATCATGTGCGCTGCACCACGTTACTCCGTGGAGGGCCAGCGTTTTAGGATACAGAGGAGCAAAATTTGGGTTCACGAACCAACCCCTGACTCGCCGGAAGAAGCGCATTTCCGGTGGCCAAACCGTCGATTCAACGTGTTCCTGTCATGCAAGGGACTGGATGGTTAACGCACTGGCAATGTGATCGATGGCAAGTTGCTTCAACATGTCGATCAGGGTCCCACCGCACGGACTCAACAGAAAGAAGGCAAGGCGAGCCAATCGACATGTCAAACCTTAGGGAACTCTTGGCTCTTCTTGGCGTCTGGAAGAACCCAGTCAGGGGAATTCAAGCTGACCTTTTGTTGAGCCTCTTTGTGCAACCTCTTGCATTCCTAAGCAAGCCCAGACATTTACCCAGAAAGTCTGGTTTCGAAAGTTAGATCTGGATAGGGTGGCAATAACATGCCCACACGCACATGCCTCGGTGATTGGTCTCTTGGGAACTGTATGCCCGCTGCCAAGCTTAACATGAACCCTCGTTCCTGCCTAAATAGGTACAGTTCAACCAAAATGGAAGGCTCGAGGCATGGCAGCTCGACTTGCATGTAGATACTACCTGAGGCAACAACGTTCTCAAAAGTCTTTCCAACCAAGAATCTCGCGTTTGCCATTTGGCCAGCGAGAACTCGCAGGCCAAAATCAAGGCTTTCCATCTGATGCCGCCCTCTTGTCGATTTCTGCCCCGAGTCGGAGTCCTTTTTATTTTCGTGTTTAGTTTGTACGGACATCTACGCATCATCCCCGACAATGTTATCAGTTCGCAGTTCTCCGCTTTGGCTTGACTCTGCGTTTTTAACCGCTATTCCTCTTTCGAAACATCCAAGACGGCGCCTCATCCAACGCGTCGATCAGGGACGGCAACCTACCCAACTACACCAGTCAGTTGCCGCAGAGGCGTCAACTTGTCAGGTCTCCTGCCCTGTCGGGGCATCGGATGGCAAGGTGCTTGGGAAATGCCCGCAGTAGTGCCATCGGACGAGGAGCATCCCGTCTCCGGCTCCCACCTCGCAACTAACACGCCACGCTCACGGACCTTTTGGTACGGCCGGGTCCCGGCAACGTGAGTAGCCTAGGGGCGCCCAGGTTTGCCTTTATCGGCCCATGGGCGCATTGCCATTTTGTTTCCCTTCAGGCTTTCCAAACATGGCCCTCGGTCGTGGAGTGTTCCGTGCGATGTCGTCGCAGTCAGCTTCCAAGGACTCCCCGATCGCCCTCGGTCAAAGCGACGTACATATTGAGTCTCGGCAAGTTCCTACCTCCGTTCCCCCCTTGATTGTCCCATCTCCCGGGTGAGCTTGGTTGGGCTGTATAGCTGCTACCGCTTGGCCGGCCTCGCCCGCTCATCCCGGAGACGTTCTGCCGACCACATCCATGATGTTTCACCCGGTAGACTTCGTCCAGTGTCGCCAAAACATCCGACCTGACACGCCCGGAAGACTGTTTGACCTCCCTTCCGAGAATACCTTGGGCTCCTGAAAGCTTGGCGCGCTCCCACTTATGCCATACCACTTCCGCGTTCCATCATTCTCCGGTGCGTCCCTAGTGTATATAAACTACAGTGACCGACGTCCTGTGGATTTCCCCTCTCTGTTTTCGCATCTACTCACCACTCCCGCCTTCCAGACTCCGGTTAGATCCTCCTTGTCAGTCGTTCATTCAGAGGTGAGTCCCGGCATCGTCAACAGATATAGCCCTCGAATGTTGACAATCAGACATCACAGCTGTGCTCGCTGTTTGCTTTCGCTCCTTCGCTTCCCTCACAATACATCTTTCGAGGTTTGTGGTAGTCTATCCGTTGACTAGGCCAAACAGGTAGCTAAGAAGGTCACTAGCTGTGCTCCTTAACACCACTAGTTCTTCTCAATTCTTGTTCTGCCTTTTTACAAAAGCCATCTCGCCACCCAGTCAGCAACATGAAGCCCATTGCCTTCCTCGTCTCAACCCTGGCTACTCTGGCGGTGGCTGCTCCCGCTGCTCCCGCCGCTCCCGCCAGCGGCCTCGAGGAGCGCTCGTTTGCGTTTGACATCAACGCCTTCAACGGTTTCCGGAGCTTCAACCAGGTCAACCTGAACTACCTCCTCAACATCAACTCCCTGCAGCTTACTCTCCTCGGCAACTTGGCCACTGTCAACAACCTCAACATCGTGCAATTCCAACCTCTCTTCCAGCATCAGGTCTTCGACATCCAGGGCCTCCTCCAGTTGCAGTCGTTGCACACCTTCCTGCAGATCAGCCAGCTCGGCGTCCTCAACGGCTTCGATCTCGCTACGGTTCAGCTGCAACACCTCAACCTTGGCCTTCTCAACAACGTCAGCATCATCGATCTGCAGAAGTTCATCTCTCCCGAGGTAGTTCCCCAGGTCAAGTCGATAGCCGCCGAAGGTGAGCCGGCCTTTTCCTGGTTCATTGATTTCCCTTTCTGTTGCTGCCCCGGCCCTTGCAATGTCTTCTGCTACACACACACACACACACACACACACACGCAGAATTTGTGCTTTTTTTATGAGATTCAAGTTGCTAATTCTGGGACTTCCCTCCCCTCTCTTGTAGTTCCAGTCTCCACAAAGTAGGAGAAGTTCTTCCAGTTCTTTCATATGTCGATCACAACCCCGCGACATCCGCCGTTATATCCCTTCCAGCTCGTCGCTCTCTCCTCTGCTGGTCGGTGGCGGCGCAATGGATGTGATTATTGCCAAGATGATGTGGGAAAAACAAGAGACAAGCACCTGGAGAACCAAGCGTGATTTCCCTTGCTTTGGTTTCCTTTCCTTCCTCTTCAAATCCCTCTTCGTTTCACCCCTCCAAAACGAAGGGGATGGATAGGTGGGGAGATTCAACACGGGCAGAAGAGGCTAGGGATAACTGATTTTTCTGCTACATACAAACGGGAGACTGTCATGCTGTCCCCGCTGTTTAGGTTACTCAAATCAGGTATCTCAAAGGTATTCTGCACTAGCTCTGCTCCCCAAAGTCACTTGTCTCCGCTTCGTAGACAAACTAACTGGCCCTTATTGCATGTTTCTTGTTGTGTTAAATCTTCGACCCAGCAATAATAAGGCAGTGGTGGTTATCACTGGACAACTAAGATGGGAGTTTGTGACGCGAGACGAGATGTCTTCTTGTGCTTCGTTGTTTCGTTTTCCTTTTTGAATTGATGTCGGTGTGAGGGACCGAGACCTGGTTCGTCCTCCTGCTGTCCTCCTCCCCCTTCAAATCTTTGCAAGACCTTTCTCCCTTGACTCCATACTATGTAGGGTTAGAGCACTGTGGGATGCCGCAATATTTGACCCCCTCCCCCTCACCCCCTTTAGGGCAATGCGGGCATACAAGTTTGACGTTGAACAAACCCTCACAGCGAATAGTCACTTGCAGGAGGCTGGTGGAGGGATTGAGGGGTATACACAATAGTGTGCTAGGTACTCCATGGGACTTGAGATACATGTGTATGTACATACATACATAGGTACCTAGTAACGGGTAAGTGAGTGGACTGAGGGGATATTTACTTGGTACACTACGCAGTCTGCGGTACCCTGTTGCGAGTATATGTACGTACAGGTCGTTTGTATACCGTGCGAATCACGCACCGGGCAGCCCGAGGAATAACCGGATCTGCTGTCGGTTGAAACACTGGTTTATGCACATCCTCTCTGTTTCTCCCATGCTGCTTGCTGGTTGGTTGGGATGACAGGACTGTGTCGGCCTGTTCCATGCGAATCGCGAAGTTGGAGCTGAGAAAGGCCGCAGTTGAGGATGCGGTGACGCAATGGCTCTGCCCCACGGCGCTCCTGTAAGTTTACCTGTGTCTTGCGAGCAGTACTTTCTAGTGTAATCCGTACGTAGTCTGAGGTGAAAGGATACCTGGTAGGTCAGAAGACCCCTGAAAGAGGGAGTTGGGCAAGGGTCAAGGTTGATCGTGCCGTTTATTCTGATGTGAAGTCGAGTGCGTGTTCTGATGGTCGTCGCTACCCTCTCCTGTACTCACCACCTTGCGGATTAATTAGTGCACACACCTACCCCATACTTGTATTCTGTGCTTGCGCTCTTGTACGGTATGAAAAGAGCACCACAGCCGCTCGCCCGGGCCAATAGCAAACTTACTTTTTTTTACGCTGCAACAAGCAGTGTGTAGCACTGCCCTATCGGTTACCTTTTGTTCGGATGAGTTGCGTCCTCTAAAGGCGAGGACCAAATATCCAACCTCATCCAAGCTGCACTTGACCGATCTTTGTGTACGGGATATACCCGGACTCTAGGAAAGACTACTAGTATTCTTGCCATACGAGTAGCTGAGCTCTTGGTACCGTTAGTAAGACTGAGCTGTCAGCATTAGTACGCATACCGGAATTTAATACATACACAGTAACGATGTATGTGTAAGGATATATATATATATGTGTGTGTGTGTTCGTAGTAACCATACAAAATACTTAAATTAGTTTACGAGCATACACAGTATATTCTAAGTACGGCAAGTTGAGCCTCACCGGCATGGCACCCTAGGAACTCCCCCAAGCTCGGCCCCGGTGGCGCAGGGAGCACACGCGACTGGGAAGGTGGCCTCAGCCCTGCCGAGAGGTCTCAGTCAAGTGCCGCCATGTGCCAATGCGGCAGAGAACCTGGGGCAATGTCGTGAGGAACCACAGATCATCAAGAGCTTGCATTCGCGCGCACCACGCGGTGAGGCCGGATGGGGACATGCGGCGAGCTACAGAGCAATGACAAGCCGTGCTCGGCTTCTCAGTTTGTGCGAAGCTCTATGGAAGAGTTCTCCCCCGTACGGAAATTCATCATATTACGTAGGTATTATCGTGTAATTAACGATGATAAAAATAACCGATGGCGTTCTGTCGGAAAGCCTGGTCGTTTAAGGATCTACCGCAAAAGAAAATGAACAGCTTGCAATCCCAGGGTGTCTCAACGTCATCTGGGGCGGAGATTAGTGGTTGCAGCCATCCTCGCTTTGCGCTTGGGCCGCGCTACGAGCACAACAGGGTTATGGCCTGGTCTAACAATTTGGGGAATTTACACTACACTAGCCATTGATCTCCAAAACCAAGATGAAAATAAAGCAGAAGAAATAATTATAGGGATAGCTTTAGATTATTATTATTATATGATGTTTTTTTATACTGCACTCTGTTAGAGGATATATTAGGTATATTTACTCCAAGTCCATACTTGTAAACAAGTATATATGTATATATGTACATACATACATACATAACATACATATATACACCTGATATACACAGTACAATAATTGACTGCCTGACCCGGCAGCGGCGGCAGCAGGGCAGCAGAGAGGGGACCCGCGAGACGCAGATCCTCAATGGCGCACGGGTGCCGCGTCCTCGTCGCTTGCAGGCGCGACCTACACTAGCGTGTGGACGGAATACGAACAAAACTCCGAGCCGAGTCCACAGAACCACAGTGGATCGATCGATCTTCGTGTTATTGCGGATCTTGCTAATTCCGGTATGCGCTTCTGCGTAATTGCGTGGTAGTGTAGAGAACTTTCATGGGCAGGCTCCTGAAAAATAGGAACGAGTTAGGGATGTTCAAGGCAGAAGTCGTGCCTTTGTATGTACATACATACGAAGTACTGTATGTCCCTTATGTTTGTAGTTCGCAATCCGTATATTATTGCCAGCGCTACATTCACTAATCCGCACACTAGAAAAAGGGGCTTGCAGGCTCTAGAGCCCTAGCAGAGAAGAGGTGTGGGGCCGTGGCGTCTCTGCATCTGATTTCGCAATTGTTTCCCTCTCACAGAAAGTCGAATCGAGAGGGTGGCTTCTCCTGAGGGCCCAAGCTGCGACGCGACAGACCATAGTGTAGAAGGGGCAAAGGCATCGAAGGAATGGGATGGTAACACATGGCGAATTTCATACCTGGCGTTCATGTGTACAAGCACTTGGCAGTAGTTGCCCAAAGGGAAGCATTCCATATTGAGAATTGGTTCCTCGATCTACCATTGATGCATCGGTGCCCCCCCACAGTTTCCGTCTCCTTCATACCTGGCCCCGGTGCCGGTTTGCCATGCGTCCGGCGACCCACCAAATGGCCGGTCGGTCCAGACGAGCCAGAACGGCGACTCGCTTTCATCCAGATTGCCCTGTCGTCTGCTTACAAGTTTAGCCAGCAATCGCACAGCTCTCCGTTTCCCCCCGGTCTCATCTAATCCCCCACACCCAATCTATGCAGCTGCAATATGTGCATACACTACTCATAGTACACAACGTGTAGGGAATGGAGTTGTTCCGGGCACGCCTTACCTTGCCGACCAGGCTTGGTCCGAGCCACGACCTGCGCAGGCCTTAAACCCCCCCCCCCCCCTCCTTCCTTCCCGGGCGCGCTTCGGTTCTGAAGTGAGCATGATTGCCCGTTCTGGCCAAAACAACGACCCGCCTAATCAACAACAGAGGTTCGACTCGCGGCTGAGGCCCCCCGGTCGGTCCTGGGGGGGGGTCCGGGGGGCCAAGTGAAGAGTGTTGTGATGATCGCATACACGTAACTATTCTATAAAATGGCAGTCCCCGAGGCCGACCTTGCTGGTCTTTCTTGGTCCATCAACCACTGATCGTACTAGTAACTTGCAGTAGTTGCTAGTGTAGTGCCTGACCAAGCTCGCGCCTTCCCCCTCTCGCCGTCCTATTCCATTGGGCTCTCATCTCTAAAGCGGAGCTGGAGCTAGCATCGGTCGGGCAGGGCAGAATCGAACAAACACAGAGCAGTCCGCACAGTGCTCTCTCGGGCTAACGCTCTCGACACCGCAAATCCATCTGGTCTGGCCCCGGTCGCTTGGCACCCGCGATCCACCTCGACGAGCCCACCGCCGAGACATAGCCTCGATCCCCACCCCACGCGAGCCCGCTCTCACCCCCCTTCGTACAGGTTAACTATAATTGACCAAGGGGCACCAGCTTGAGTAATCTCGGTTTCAGACTCCAAAGATCAGAAAGAGATATAAAAAAGAAGAAAAGGAGCCGCGCCCGCCCTTTTTTGCTCTTTCGAGCCTTTACTTCGAAGCGGTTCGCTTCCACACCGCATTTTTGGGTCCCCGCAGCGCCTAAAGCTACACCCCCCCCCCCTTAGCTACGTGGTACCTGGGGATCTCGTGTTTTCGACCCGAACCTGGCCCCTCTTGTGCGCAGTGTCTGTTGGGTCCCACGGACAGTTCGCAGGAGACTGCGGGCATCGTTGCGAATCGTCGCCGACTGACAGATTGCTGGGGTTTCCATCGGCTGCTCTCCGATCGATATGAGCAGCTCGCCGGCCTGCTGGACTGGATTGTTGCTCTTTGGACGCACTGGCAACCGGCGGCCTCGGACCCCGGCTCCCTGAATCAAAGTTCACCACCATGAAATCGGCAACCATGGCCACCCGCTCCCCCGGCTACTCGGACGACGAGCACGACTTTGACGAGGAGTACTTCTCTCGCACTTACCAGCCCTTATCCAATCTCCCCACGCCACCCCCGTCATCACGCGAGTCGTTGGCCGGCCAGAGCCCCCAAGCCCTTCTGGAAGATGGAGGGCTTCTCGACTCAGTCCTGCTAGGTACGTGAACCAACCGCAGGGGCGTCGTGTTTCAAGTCCTCTCGAGCTCACGCTTCCATGTCAGGTCCGGCGGTCCATCTGGTCAACCTCATTCCTCCAGCAGCATCTCTCAAGACACCGTCTGTCTCGCTGGTTCATGAGATGCTCGTGCGCGCCGATTTGCCCGTGGACACCATTGCGCTTGGCGTCTGCATCCTGGACTCGCTCAGCTCCAAGTTCTCGCTGAATTGGCGCCTGCTCTGCCCGCTGGCGCAGCGTGAGCCCGCTCCCAGCGAATCCACGAAGCGGCACACGATCCAATCCAAGCCCACGAGCTCCACCCAGCTCCATATCGACTCGGTCCATCCCGAGGTGATTGTGTTGGCAGCACTCATGATTGCCTTCAAGTTCCTGGTCGACTGCCAAGAGCCGACCCGCTACTACAGCTCGTCCTGGGGAAGGGACCTGTGGACGTGCGACCAGATCAACGTGACGGAGATGTGCATCATGGAGAACCTCGGCTACCGGATCCTGCCGCTGTGGCATCCGGCGCTCATTGCCGACGCGGTCAGCGACATGCAGCGTGCCGCGAGGCAGGCGGCGCTCCCGTCAAACCCCAGAAACGGGGAGGCGCACAAGCGCTCCGTAAGCTCGGCCGTCGCCCTCTCGGGCTACTCGTACCCGTTAACACCGGCGGAGACGCCCATGTCGGAGAGTGGCCCAGCCTCCAGCCCCGCGTATGAACCTGCGGGGACCGCGGCCGGAGGCGTTGTGTCCAACCCGATGGACTCGTCCGTGCTGCACCTGCCACCGAGAGCGAAGAGGAAGGCGACATCCCCCGTGGCTGGTTGAGAAGACCGGGCATGTCGGATTCGCACGGACTCGTGACAAAACGTCTTACCGGTCTCTGCGGTTAGACGCGCGTTGCCAATATCGTGCACGGAGTTTCCAACGCCCTTGTTGTTTTGAATACCACGACTGCCTGCGTGTCGTCACTGGGCCACAAAAGGGCTCTCGGATGAACACACTCATACAAGCAGGGAAAAGAAATGGGAAAGTACCTTGAGACTTGGCGTTCTCGGTTTGTTTGGCTGGCCATACCACGGTATTGTATTCGCATACAAGTTGGAGCTTTTGGATGGAGGATGCGCACCTCGGCGTCGAAGGGAATCACGCCGACAGGCTGCGGCCTCATTTTATATCTTCTTTGGCCAATAGCGGATTGGTTCCTGGAGGCACTCGAGTTTTAATTGGGCTAAGGAAGGCGTCAGGGTATTGTTGGGCTCTATCTGAGAAATATTCAGCGAGAATACCATCGAATGGATTGGTAGCGCAGCGGCAATATACGTAAAGCAGTAGTAATCCTCGAGAACGGACCGCTTGCTGTTCGTTTTGTGATTGCTGTGAACTTCATTCTACTTGCCTGTGTGTATCGCCGTACTCCGAACACAATGGGCCTCATGAGAAGTATTGTATGTACCTATCTATGTATGTCCATAGTGTACACGAAGTACCGAGTTGTTGTGGTAGTTATCACTCGCTTAAACCATGCAGTTACTCCAATCAGGTATCGAAGCACATGCCTTCGGTCCAAAGAGAGTTCCTCGCCTGCGAGGAAGGCAAATTCCGGGTTGGGGATGCACGACTCCGTTGCAGTGGACCCATGCAACCTGCACTAACCTACAAGTACCAGAGTTACTGCAAGGAGATAACCTCAAGCTACCCAGGTAGTGGGCACCACCTGTGCACGGTCCACATGCCCCCGCAAGGAATCCGTGCCTGTTTCGTTCAAAGCAGCTTAACCACCGAGTTGCGGTCGCAACTCAACTTTTCGATTACTTTCAGCCATGACCCAAAAAAGCTCGGTGTTTCTTTGCTCGCGATTTACACAATGAGGCCTGATTAGAGGGTATTGCACTTTTTTTTTTTCTTATCTCATCTGGGCCTTTTTTTCCTTTTAGCCCCCCACACCTCCCCGGGAAGAGAAGTACGTCCCGAACCGCCGACCTGCGACCGCCGACCTGCGACCGCTGATCGCGCGCTCGTTCTCCCATCCTCCATTTCCGACCCACCCCACTTCCGCCGCAGACGGACGCGGGCGACACCGCCATCATGAGCGACCTCGACAGGTGAGGAACCGCCCGCGATTTTTGCCATCGCGCCTCCGCATTATGTATCGCGACACCAGAATTCTGACGTTTTGACTGCTTCTTTGCATGCAGGGCCATCGCCCAACTGCGAGCATGCCGGCCGATACCCGAGGCCGAAGTGCGCGAGCTGTGCCACAAGGCGCGGGAACTACTCATCGAGGAGGGCAATGTCGTCACTGTCAACGCCCCGGTCACAGTACGCGACCCTACAGAAGCTGGGATGTTATGATGGCGTGAGTTCTGGGAAGCCGGCTGACCTTGGGTGGCGCTCTCTCGCAGATATGCGGCGATATCCACGGCCAGTTCCACGACTTGATGGAGCTGTTCCGCGTGGGCGGTGATGTGCCAGATACGAACTATCTGTTTATGGGTACGCTGTGGGCACCGTTTCTGGGGATTCTTGACTGTCTTCCGTGTATATTTTTTTTTGTTAGAACAACAGGATGCTGACCTCGGAGCTTTCAGGCGACTTTGTCGACCGCGGCTTCTACTCCCTCGAGACCTTCCTCCTCCTCCTCTGCCTCAAGGTCCGCTACCCCGACCGCATGACGCTCATCCGCGGAAACCACGAGTCCCGCCAGATCACGACGGTGTACGGCTTCTACGACGAGTGCCTCCGCAAATACGGCAGCGCCAACGTGTGGCGGTACTGCTGCGACGTCTTCGACTACCTCGCCCTGGGCGCAATCGTGCTCGGCGCCTCCAATACGCTCCCCGGCCTGCCCGAGTCGTCCTCGTCCAGCAGCGAGGACGTCGAGATCGAGGTCCACAACTCGGACGGTCACGTCATCTCCCGCTTCCTCCGCCAAAAGGACGTCGACCGAGGCCGCATCAATTCCACCACCACCGTCACTACCACCACCACCAACGGCCACTCCGCAGCGGTAACCAACGGCTCCTCGACCCCTCCCAATCCCGTAACCTCCTCGTCCCCTTCCCCCTCCTCCTCCGCCTCCTCGCCCGTACCGACCCTCACCGGACCGCCGGGGTCCTCGGCGACGGGATCCAGCGCCGGCTCCCTCGGCAACCCGGCGGGAGCGGTCCTGTGCGTGCACGGCGGCCTCTCGCCGCTGATCGATCGGGTCGATAAGATCCGCCTGCTCGACCGCAAGCAGGAGGTGCCTCACGAGGGCGCCATGTGCGACCTGCTGTGGTCCGACCCGGACGAGATCGACGGGTGGGGCCTGTCCCCGCGGGGCGCCGGCTTCCTGTTCGGCGGCGACATCGTCAAGATGTTCAACTACCGCAACGACCTCAGCCTGATTGCGCGCGCCCACCAGCTCGTCATGGAAGGGTTCAAGGAGATGTTCGACGCCAGCATCGTCACGGTGTGGTCCGCGCCCAACTACTGCTACCGCTGCGGCAACGTCGCCGCCCTGCTGGAGCTGTCCGAGGACGCGAGCGGCCTCGGCGTGCTCGCAAGGAGCAACGGCGACGTGGGTAGGAGCGACGGCGGGATGGGCGTCGGGGGGGAAGACGACGGCGGCGGCGGCGGCGGCAGTGGGCAGGGCCAAGGAGGAGGAGGAGGAGGGGGCCAAGGGCAGCAGGGCGGGGTGCTGGATCCCAAGTACCTGCCTCGCTTGCCGGGGCCTGCGAGGAGATACCGCGTCTTCCAGGCCGCGCCGCAGGATTCTAGGGGGATGCCGGCGAAGAAACCAGTGGCGGATTACTTTTTGTGATCCCTTTATTCCCCAATTTCTATACTTGTTTTCTCTTCTCTGGGGTTAATTATGCATGACATCTTGGGATGACGACGGACGAAGCAGAGGGGGGGGGGCAAGGAAGGTTATACTTGCATGGAACTGCTGGGGGCTTTCTGAAAGCGCGCGGACCGGTTACGACTACACAGGATTATTTGTTCTACCTCTCTTACTGTATCTTGATAACAGAGGTAGCAAGTACTGTATGTACATACATACATTTATACCCCGCCCCTGCCCCCCCGTCTTGGCGACCAAACGCTTTCATCCTGTCTAAAGGAAGCTTTTTAGCTGTTCGATGTGATCATCAGGATGTCAGGTCAGGTCACCGCTCCCGACTCGGTGAAGCGCTCGATGGCGCTGCCGATCCTGGCGTCGTCGACGTGGCAGTCCGCTGCCGGAACGCAGCCTAGCGACGCACGCACCTCGTGGGGGTTGACGCCCGTCATGGTTGATATCCTGCGTATATTATCATTAGCACCGGTGCCACCGGGACCAGGGGTTGCGAGGTTTCCGCTCACAGGTCGGCCGCCATCGCGCAGTTGTTCTTGTCGCCCTGGTCGGAGCTCGGTGTAGATGCAGCCGCGAGGGTCACAGGACACGTCTCTGGGCGGAGGAGCCGCTCCAGCCTCTGGGCTGCTGCTGGCTTTGGCGCCGGTGCTGGTGGTGCCGGTGGTGCCGGTGGTCCACGGCCGTGTCGTCCTCCTCGCTCCCCGATCCTGCTCTCCCCGGCCAGGTAGGCGTCGATGCTCCGGTCGCTGACGCCGTGGAGCCGCAGCAGGAGGCGCAGCTTCTTGTTCTCCTCGGCGACCTGGCGTGCGGCGGCCTGCAGCTCGAGTGAGGCCTGGACGCCGCGCTGCTCGGCCAGCCTCAGGCGCTGCTCGAGCTCCTGGATATACTCTCTCTTCCTTGCGCGGGACCGCCGTTGGTTGTCCCGTACGCGGTCACGGTTCCGTCTGTCCTGTGTAGCGGGGGGCTGAGGGGACCGAAGTGTCAGTCCAGGCCGGGTCGGGAGTGGGTTGGAGCCGGTGAGACCGGAGGGCCAAACGTACGGATGAAGAGGGCATGCTTGATAATGGGAGGTAAGGGGGAAGGAAGGAGGGTTGATAGAAGAAAGGAAATCGAGATGCAAGAAGACCGGTATTGTAAAGGAAAGGATAATAATGTAAGTCATTCATGAAGCATTCATGAAGGTAAACTACCAGTCATCTTGTTTAACAGAGATGGCCGGCTCGATAGAAAAGGTGTGCGGATCTATGTCTGCTTTCTCTGAGATGAACGCAAACGATGCCATACGAGGCCTGTGAGAACTGGGAGATGGCCGAGAGTCTTGGCGGGGGCTCTCCGGCTTGGCAATCCCGGGTCCGGGGACACTCCGGACAGCAATGCCCGGCAAGTCCCCAATAAGAGAAGAATAACGGCTTGGGAGAGCAACACAGAGGGTTGGCGAGAACGTATTACACGACGGGTCCTCTGGCCATTTCAGTGAGTTTAAATCCACGTCTTGTACCCTACTTGAATATTAGGTACGATGATGGATAATTTCACATTTCTCCCCTGAAGTTGGGCCAGAGCGTCATGAGCTGGTTGAGGATTATCTCGAGGCTGTATAGTGGGCTGAATTGCTTCCCGCTCCGACGATGCGTCGAGCTGGGGCAGATCCCCCCAGGCAGTTCTGGTTGGTGGGCTAATAACCGGTTTCGTCCTCACTATGTCCCGCGCAGTACTTGTTGATCAGAAGAGCTCTCTCATACACGTCGCGATATTGGTAAAATGGGCGCCGTGACCAGGGCGCTCGTCGGTGCCTTCTCGGGGGCGGCGCTGGCGGGCTTCTCGGTCCTGAAGGGGAGAAGGCAGTTCAACTTCGATTTGGCCGTGCCAGGTTCAGAGCCAGAGCGGCGCGCGTCTCAGATCCGCAGTTGATCAGGCGAGCCGCTCCATCTCCCGGGCGATGTCGAGCTCGAAAGCCAGGCAAGTGTTGGGGAAAGAGACAGCGGGGGAAGGGAGAGGAATGGAGATCAGCGCGGGAAGGTTTCGAGATTTTGTTATTCGTTTTTTTTTTCCGATTGGGTATGGTGGCGTACAGTGAGCCCCTTCCCGAATTTGACGAGCAACGGTGGCTAATCAGCTCGAAGAGACAAGATATCTTTTGGGAAGGAACAGCTCCTTTCCCACACATCGGACCCAGCCAGAGGGTTGCGAAGTAACTACTGAAAGGAATACTCCGTACTCAGGCATGGAACACTATACTTGAGAATGACGATTTCTCGGAGTAGCAACTTCAATGACGAAGAACATCTACAGCGATTGTCAGGGAACAAGAACGAGAATGGGTCGACAAGCCATGATGATCATAATACTGACGGAGATGATGAGAAGAACGATATGACCACTAACTATAATACCAAGGAAGAAGGAAAGGGTCGAGAAAGGGAAGAAAGGGGTGACAGCGAGGAACATCCGACTTACCTTGAGCATCAGCACCTCCTTGACGCTGTCCAGAGCCCTCTTGGCCTTCAACATCACCGCTCGGCTCTCCTCCGAGCCGTCCTGCTCGAACTCGCGCTTACCCCGGTAGTACGCCTTTGCCAGCGGCTCGCACAACAGAGAGGCCGTCTCCGGTTCCTCCTGGGGGAGAATATTCTCGGGGGTCTTTTCCTGGAAAGGGATGTCGGCCATTTTGACAAACCAGGCCCCTGTTGCAGAGAAAGGATGGGCTGACTGATGTCGTAGCTTATATAGGACGGCAACGCCCCAAGATTCGGGAATTGCGGGAGCAGACCAGAAGAAGGATCGTCATGCCAGACTAGCGAGGGCTCTCCTGTTTTATATGCAGAGCAAGTCTGAGTGCTTGGGCTTCCGAATAGCGGCATTGCGCGCCGTTCAGGACTGTTCTGGCAACAGAATCGAATTGGTCCGTGGCCGCAACAAAGGGAGGGAAGGACATGCAAAGTCAAGGGCCGGGGTAGCTCACGGGACCGTGCCCGAGGTGGAAGTTGATCAAGCCAGAAGCCGTCTAATTCATCATGTACAGTACATAACCAAGCCATCGCCGGCAAGATGCTGCTGCAATCATGACTCCTGGGGCTTCTCCAGCGCCGCCTTTTCTTGTGCCCGCTCGTGCTCGATGATCTGCTTGCTCCAACTGTCGTACACAAACCCAATCAGCCTATTCTCTCGCGTTCGTTGGAAAGCTGGTCCGCAACGTACTTTCTGCTCGGGTAGAAGCGTCCAGGCTCGGGCATCTTGTGCCGGAACTCCCGCTCGGCGCTCAATTTCCACACCAGCGCTGTGATGCCGAAGATGACGACGCCGAAGACGGCCGTGTTGGCCTTCCAGTTGGCCGGCTGCGCGTACCAACCACCGGCCGGCGACCAGACGTGCTTGGGGTAGCTAGAGAAGGGATTCGGTCAGGTCCTTCCTCGGATCATCTGGATGCGCATCGATGCGTGCATTGTTTGCTGTTCCAAGGTCGCCCACTTACGGGATCTTTCCGCCGCCGCCCTACATCAAAGCGAAAAAAACCGTCAGTCAGGAATGGATCAATTGCATACAGGGTTTTGCGTACCATTGTGATCTAGCAGGTACGGGAGACGTGGATTGGCTTGGGGGGGGATGGACGTTGAAGCTCGAGTTCTCGTTGCTTTGCCGGAGCTGCGTGCGGCGTCACTAGGAAACCAATCAATTGCGCTGCGAAGAGGGAATGGGGAAGAGCATGCGGGTGTAAGATTACCGTACCAAGTACTTCGTACCTATAACTAGTATGTGTATCGCTGAGCTCCACAAACGCGCCAAGCCCGTTATGTCAGCCAATTCCGCCCGCAACCCCTGTCGCCCAAGGGCCCGGAGCTGCTGTGACTTCCCTAGCAGAACTTTTTTCGTCTCTGGCGACCCGAGACCAAGCGCAACGACACGCGACTGCCAGACCGCCACCACCCATTGCAACCCCAACTTCGCCCACGGCCGGGTTTCACGGTTTCCAACGCCCGGAGACCTCCGTCAGCCCGACAACGGATCGACCCCGAAACCCCGAAACCCCAGAATCCCCCGCCCATGAAGAGGTTACGGCTCGACCGATGGACGGGCCAATTGCTCCTGGCTCGTCCCGGGGCCTCGACCGCCTCGACGCCCCGGGCCGTTCCTCTTCGATCTGCCGCCGCCGCTCCTAGATGCACTGCCGTCGCCGCCGCCGCCGTGCGGTGCCAGTCGACGAGCGCCGCGCCCCAGACTCCCGGGGAGGTCGACGACTTCCACGACGGCACAGATCCCGTCCGGTTCCCGCCCCTCGAGCAGCTTCCTCCCCGAGCCACGAGTCTACCGTCTCCGCCGCCGGAGCGGGCGCCGCAGTCGGCCAAGCTGGCCGCCCTGCACGCCCGCCTCTCCCTCCCAGAACGGCTGCCGCTGCAGACCCTCGCCCGAGCGCTGGTCGACGCCTCAGCCGACGAGAACCCGCAGTTCAACAACACCAACCTCGCGTTCGTCGGCCAGTCCCTCATCAACTACCACGTTGCCGAGTGGCTCATGTGCCGGTACCCGCGCCTGCCCATGGACATACTCTACGCCGCCATGAAGGCCTACGCCGGCCCGACCGCCCTGCACCACGTGGCCCGCTCCTGGGGCGTGGAGCACGCGGCCGCCCCGGGCGGCGAGGTCGACCCGGGCCTGCTCCAGTTCTCGATGCACAAGCCGGGCGACGCCATCGTCAGCTTCGGGTACCGCCGGGCCGAGCTCGAGGGGATCAAGAAGTACAAGTGGCGGCACGGCATGAGCAGCCGCGTCGTCTTCGACGACGACTTTGGCGAGATGGTGGACACGGAGGAGGCCAGGGACGAGCTCCGCTCCCGCGCCGACACCGAGTACGGCAACGAGTACACGCGCTCCCTGGCCGAGAAGGCCTACGCCACCTGCGCCCGCGCCGTCACGGGCGCCATCTACGCCCACGCGGGCCGCGAGGCCGCCAAGGCCTTCATCAAGGCCCACATCCTCTCCCGCACCCTCGACCTCTCCCGCCTCTTCGCCTTCAAGAAGCCCACCCGCGAGCTGTCCCTGCTCTGCGCCCGCGAGGACTTTGAGCCCCCCGTCGCCCGCCTGCTCTCCGAGACGGGCCGCCTGTCCCGCACCCCCGTCTTCGTCGTCGGCATCTTCTCCGGCAAGGACAAGCTCGGCGAGGCCGCCGGCCCCAGCCTCGAGCACGCCCGCAACAAGGCCGCCATGAACGCCCTCAAGAGCTGGTACCTCTACAGCCCCGGCGAGCACGTCCGCGTCCCCAGCGACATGCTCGCCGAGGACGCCAAGCCCTGGGAGCCCGCCTACATCGACATTGGCGAGATCATTGGGCGGTAAATCAAACACCACCCTCTCCCTTTCCAACCTCTCTCACACCCTCCCCTCCTTCGCGGGGTGAGGCGCCTTCCCCCTTGGTGTTTTGTGTGTTTTACTTGTCCCCAAAATCGGGAACGATACCTACCTTAGTATCTGCACGCGTTCCCGCGCGCGTGCGGCATGGGGGAGGGGAGAGGAGGGGAAGGGAATTGGTGGGATATGAAAGAGGAGGAATCACAGGAAGGCAGCAGCGAGTAAAGAGGTCTACGCTTCTCTCGGACGTGACAGAGAGAAAGCGTGTCATCCGCCCTTGCATGCCTCCCGGTCGGCAATGGGAGAGAGAGAGAGAGCGCCGGCCGTATATGCATTGTACATTTTAGCACATCATAAGCAACCATCCCAGCGGGACACACGACTTGGGAAGGATGTGGGAAGGGCAGGCAGGTGTGGGAAGCGGCGGAAGAGAAAAGCAGCCGCCGTGTCGTGTAGTGTATGTATGTATAGTATTTCTTGCCAGACCACGGCCTCCCAAATGTAGAAGGAACCAAATGCATGTTCGTTACAGCCATAGCCAACTGATAAGAGGAGAAAACCGGTGTGGGGTCGTCAGATGGGAAGAGTAATAAATGTCTCCCCCTTCTCACCCCAGCTTGAAACAATATTGAAGGGGTATATTTTCGGAAATCACGAGATAGCACCATAATTATCTCAAATAACCGAGATGGCCTGCAACTGACCAAAAAAAGGGACCAAAAAAATTTACTAGCTGAAATGGTCCCCGTGAGCCCCCTCCCCGACGGCCCCCGCGACACCCTTCCTGACCTGTCGCCTCCACTCGGCCGTCTTCTCCTTTCGCTCCCTCTCCTCCCGCCGCCGACGCTTCCGCTCGTACACGGCCCGGACGGTGGCGCGGATCCGCTCCCTGCCCTCGCCGTAGTTCGCCCGCGCGAGCGCGATCACCTGGTCGATCTGGTCGGGCGTGTACACAAAGTTCCACGTGCTCAGGTAGTCGCTCGTGGCCACGTCAACGCCCGGCGCCGCCCGCTCGTTGGCCAGGAACGGCAGGTACACGACCACGATGCCCGCGTCCGGCTCCATCAGCCGCCACGTGCTCGTGTCGTCGACGGGAGGCGGCGGCGGGTGGTCCGACGACCGCTCTTGCGTTGTGCCTACCCAGACCGTGCAATAGCCCAGCTCGGTGGCGGCTTCGCTATGTCGTTGGGTGTCCGGCTTCGTCGGTTGCGAGCCCGGTAGTTCGGGCGCTTGTTGGTCGCTGTCAGTCGGGGAAGCGGTGGCGGCGGTGGTAGTGCTGGGCGCTTCCGGGTGCCGAGCCGCCTGATCGGCTTTGGCTTGGGTGATCTTGCCTTCTGCTTCGGCGGCCGAATGAGCTTGGGCTTGCTCGAGCTCGGCGGCGGCGACGGATGGGGCCGCCTTGGGCTTTGGCCAGCCAATACCCACGGGCCAGCCTTTGATGTTGCGCTGGCGGGCATAGCCCTCCACTGCTGAGAGCCAGTTATCAGTTTTGATGTCGGCCGAGGCGTCGAAGGCTACGACGATGTCGACATCCCGGCCCGGGCGGAGGAGAGGGTAGATGGGAAGGTTGTTGGACATGCCGGCGTCCATGAGTTGGATGTATTCGTTGTCGTAGACGGCTTGGGGAACGGATTCAAGCAGTTGGCCGTACATGCCATGAACAAAGTTGGGAATGCTGGCCGGCTCGATCGGATGGACCTTGCTCAAGTCTTTGTTATGGCCCCAGATGAGCTCGTCAACCGGCCGGAAACCGGCGAGACTTTTGATGATGGGTCTGATCTCGCGGTAGTAATGGCTCAGGGTAGCGCAGAACGCGCTGCCCCAGATTCCCAGGAGCAGGGGCAGGCGGGTCTCGGGGAGGCGGAAGCCCGATTCCGAGGGCAGGTCGGCGCCGTTCTTGAACTTGCGGCCGACGGCCCAAGTGGGAATGCCGGCCGAGAACTCCTCGCAGAAGAACTCATAAGGAGTGATTTCGAACCACTGGAACCACGCCTCCCGTTTAGCTCGGTTCTTCGCCTCCTCCGTGAGGGACCCCGGACCACCGTAGTCGGGCGAGTCCAGCTCCGGTATCTCGTGCCGCACAGCCGTGTAAATCGGGAGGGGATTCTGGCCATATCTCGTGTATTCTCGCTGGTTTGATAGTTTGAAGTCCTTCTCGTTCACACCTAACTCGCCCTTTGGAACCAAGAGACGCGCCGCCAAGAGCATACCGTAGATGTCGACGAGACCGAACTGGGACCGGGGATCGCCCTTGAGCTTCTCCACCAGACCACTCAGAAGGTATTTATTGGTGGGTGATGACGTTAGGGTGTTGAAAGCCACGGGTGGGTAGGCAATATGCGTACCGAGGCGCGCCTTGAGGTGGTCGATACCCTTCTGAAAGTTGGCCCCGGTAACCGAGGAGTAGTAGAGGCATTGCAGCCAGCAGGATCCGCTAACGCCCGAGACGTAGGTGGTGCAGTCGAAGAGCCCATCTTCTGTCGTCGCGAGGAACGAGCCCGTTCCTGCGACCAGGGCTCTGAGACCGCCGCCGGAGCCACACATGGCAATTGTAGGGACATCATCCGGGTGGATATCCCGCTCGTCGATTCCTAGATAACGCGCCAGAGCAGGCACAATCATCTTCTTTCTCCGGTCCAGGAATATCTTCTCATCTTCGCACAAGTCTCCCGAGACGCGAACCTTGGCCTGATATTGGATTTCCGGGTGCGTATACGGGTCCTGGGCCTCATGCCAGATGTTGGCCGCCAATGACCCGGGTTCCATATTCATCTCGCGCTGCAGCTTCCTGACATATCCGGGTATGAACTTGGCCCACTCGGGCATGATCAATTCCACAACCTTCTCGGAGAGTCCGTCTGTCGAAGGGACAAAGGAGAGCGCACTGAAGGATCTTGTGAAGCTGGCCCGGGCGCCCTGGTCCTCGTCGGTATTGGCCCCATCTCCATCTTTTCCCGAGTTCCCGGAGGCTAGCTCCGCCAGTGAGTCGGTATGCTGCAAGGCATCAGTCGGGTATAGCCAGATTGAAAGCAATGCGCTGGTGAGTGTCACCGATATCAGCTTGGTAGTGCGCAGGGTCGACCGACGGCGCTGGGGCGAAGAGAACAAGCAGCGCCGGGGGAGTCGTCGGTCAAAAGAGAGCCCCAAGCTGGTGTTTGTAAGCCGCGGTCGATTGCCTTGGGCAAAGAGGCCGAGCTGCTGCCGAGATGAGGTCGGGAGCTTCGGGCGATTGAGGTGCGTGAGGTTTCGAATGTGAAGCGCCATGTGGGATCGTGATCGTGACAATCGGAGTCCGTGACGCGTACGGTGTATGTACAATTACCTGCCTAACCTATGGCAAAGTACGTAAGGCATGTGCAGTTCTGACATGTAGTAGTGGAAGTAAAGCGTGTACGCCGGTGATTGATCGCTTTGCTCGCTTCCCGCGTAGTAGCTTGCCGGCGTCATGGCATGGCTCGGATTGCCGCGGTGATCCTTCTCGCCGACATGCTCGGTCGGAAATGGGAGGAAAGCAGACGGTTTCTCTTTTGAATTTTCGAATTGCCTCGTGGTGGCGCGATATCCAAGTTTGTACTCGGAAAGAAGGCGGTCACCGTCTCGGGCAGTCGCGAAGCTCGCTCTCTGTGCTGGTACCTGAGGTGGTTACATCATACCAAGTACTGTATGTATGTGCGCTCTACCTGACTGCGGAAAGCTGGAAGCGGGGCAGGCATTGGCCAAGTTCTGGGCCCTTGCTTCTGGAATTGGCCGGGATTGACAGGAACACGCTCAACAAGTGTGCCAGCTGTCGGTATAGCCGTTTCTTTCCTCTCTTTTCCTTCTCTTTTCGTTCCTTTCCAGTTTGGCTCTTTCTCTATTTTTTTTTTCTTGTTCCAGCGACAACCAGGCTAATTGCACAACAGACAGAGCCAGGCAGTGTACTTCGTAGTAAATATATATGTACGGAGCAGGTTGGCTCAAAAGAGTCCCACCGAATGATGATCGCTAACCCGCTCCTGAGAAATTGACCATCGCACACTTGATTAGCTAGTATGAAGGAAGCACTGATCCCAAGAACCTTGGGCTAGACGCCCCGTTACCCCTTTCGTGTGTGCGTTTGCTTCTAAATGTCGTCTCAGTTTCCCCTGGGCCGTGAGGCTGGCAGCAACCGATTTTTTGAAACATTGTTTCCAGTGGGATCCCTGGCTAAAACATGACCGTTGAAACAGGCAATCCATCCAGAGGCTTAGTACTGCAGGGTTGGGGCACCACCTAGCCCTCACCCGAGCCTAACCCACGAACGGTTATGGCCGTCCTCAAGTTGCCAGAGACGGTTCGGAGAAGACCAAATGCAGGTTCCAGTATAACTACGTGTGAACATGGAATCTACCTCGTGCTATGGACTTATCAAGACAGCTATATTCCATCATGGTGCAAGATGACCATAGTAACCGCGCACCGGAGGTTCTGTGCATGCCTACACTTCGGGCTTTTACGTACATGGATACATATCAGGAAGTGTACGGCGTGGGTGGGGAGTGAGGATCCAGTGCATCACGAGAGTCTTCTGTTCCATCCAACGCAGTAGCAGTGTAGGTTGCGTATTGAAGATGGTCTCCAATTGGTCCTCGTATCCATCCTCGCATTGTCGATTCCTGCTCTCTCGTGCGATGTGGACGGAATATGCATGGTGCGCTCCACCTTCCGAAGGGCGCAATTGGCCGACCAGAATCTCGCCCGTGAAGACGACATTCCAAGTTCTGCTCAGCGTTCTGCGTGACTCGTGGTGTAGTGTACTGTAGTAGTTGCGAGTTGGATCTCGCCATTCCGTTCAAGTTCCATTTGCATCCTCAGGCTGCGATTCTGTCCCCTGGTCTGGGGTCCAGCGAGCCACCGCACCCTTGCAGCGAATCACAGCCTCGGGTTCTCCCCAGACCCCGGCCATTAATCTGCGAGAACAGGCCCCTGCGCTCGACTTCCCGCAGAAGCGTGGATGCCCAGCATTGGTACCCCTTTTGCTCAGAGCAGCCGGCGAGCTTAATCTCCCTGCCCGTCGCACCCTAAATTTTTCCCTTCGACGACCGCGACTCGTTTCGACCTCGCATCCTCTCTTCCGTCTTCGACTTCTGGTCCCTTCTCAACACTCTTTTCCTGTCGTATTTTACACGCTGCCCTGCGTTGCCTTCCAGTCTCCCAGGGCGCCCCTTTAACTTACCTTTTTTTGAACCTTTGCACCTGTAGCATCTCGGTACGCGACGACCGTCGACCCATCGCCTTCGTTCCTGAATCGGTACGTGAAGAGAACCCCCGGGCTCCATGCCCAAACATCTGCCCTCCATAACAACGTCAGTAGAGCTGCGTTGCTGCGTCTTGCCCGGCCAGGGCCCTCAAGAATTTCTGTGTCCAGCGACCGCGCTCTGGCATCGTCCCACCTCGGTAGGGTTGGCGAGACGCAGGAGGAAGCTCCTAACGCAGCAACACAAGCTTCGCTGGCGGCTCCGTGCCACCGTGTGCACATGCACATGCAATCATCAATAAGCTGACTGAGCGCGACCGAGCTCTCGCTAACGTTCTTGCCATTACTCCAGACTCTGCGCCTTCCCCTCTCTCCCCAATCTTCATACCATCGTTGCGTTACTTACCCGCTCGCTACCTCACCTTTCACAATGGGTAAGCACCGCACTTTCAGTTCGTTGCTTGTGATGCCTGCGTTTGGGAACGGACCGCGGAAGGAACCACCACCCTGGAGATGCCGGCTGCTTCGCTCTATGTTCTCAAATGCAATCGATTGGGGCCGATCTGGATTTGCCGGTCACTGCGATTGCTCGCGTCTGATTTCCTTCCCACTCTTGTGTCAACAACCCCATCGACGTCTCGCCCGACTGTTATTTACCGCCAATTCTTGAGCAACGGCCATTCTTGACGGCACTTGGCATTTGCATTCGGATACGGATTTGAGACCTTGGTCGAAATGAATTTCTCTGTCATGATTCAGAGCGCTACTGCCAAAGTCCGCCCGAGGAGTATGCAGTTTGACCGGAGCTCGGTGTCTTCGGACTCCAGGTCCGGCCGTACCGCCTCGCGGGATATGGGCACGCTCTCACCAACTCCCGGGACTCGTACGAGCAGCTTGCCCTTGAGCAGCAGCAGACAGTACATCGACGAGCCGATCCGTCACCGTCGCAGCATGTTGGATGTGGAGCTCGCTCCAAAGTTGCCGGTGGCCCAAACTCTCTCCTATGGCGAGCTATACCCCAACGCCCCCGAACCTCCCCGGAAGAAAAATCAGGCAGAATCACAGTCGGGGATTCCCACTGATAGTCAGCCACCGCGCGTTCCCATCGCAGGATCACTGAGCATTGTTTAGAAAGGCGGCTCCCTCTCTTGAGCTTGGTCGGCTAACTCGTCTTGTCCCTTGCAGCTACGAACGGTATTCCCACCACTATCCCCTCCCCTACCAGGGCGGCCCCGGTGCCCCATGCCAAGCCGTCGTCATCCGGATCGGACCTTTCTCGCCAAGCTCCATCTGACTCTGTGGCTGCAGCTCCTCCAGCTAGTGACAACAAGAACATTGTCCGTCGGAAGCTGACGGGCTACGTTGGTTTTGCCAACTTGCCCAATCAGTGGCACCGCAAGAGCGTGCGCAAGGGCTTCAACTTCAACGTCATGGTCGTCGGTGAGTATCTTGTGTGCAACGAACGCATGGCAATGCCCCGGCTCTAACGACCGTATCTTTCGGCAGGTGAATCCGGCCTGGGAAAGTCGACGCTCGTCAACACCCTGTTCAACACTTCTCTGTACCCCCCGAAGGAGCGCAAGGAGCCCAGCCTCGACATCATCCCGAAGACCGTTACCATCCAGTCCATCAGCGCGGATATCGAGGAGGCGGGTGTGCGTCTGCGGCTCACCGTGGTCGACACGCCTGGCTTTGGTGACTTTGTCAACAATGACGAGTCTTGGAGGCCGATTGTCGACAACATTGAGCAGCGCTTCGACGCTTACCTGGATGCCGAGAACAAAGTCAACCGCATGAACATTGTCGACAACCGCATCCATGCCTGCGTCTTCTTCATCCAGCCGACAGGCCACTCGCTCAAGCCGCTGGACATTGAGGTCATGAAGCGCCTGCACACCAAGGTCAACCTGATCCCGGTCATTGCCAAGGCCGATACTCTCACCGATGAGGAGGTCGCTGCGTTCAAGGCCAGAGTATGCTTCAGTCCCTCTTGGTGAAATCCAGTGGTCTTGACTCGATGCTGATCACCCCCCTCCCCCCCAAAAACAGATCCTCGCCGATATCAACTACCACAAAATCCAGATCTTCGAGGGCCCTCGCTACGAGCTCGACGATGAGGAGACGATCGCCGAGAACAATGAGATCATGTCCAAGGTTCCCTTCGCCGTGGTTGGCGCCAACACCGAGGTTACCACGGCCGATGGGCGCAAGGTTCGCGGCCGTAGCTACCCTTGGGGCGTCATCGAGGTGGACAACGAGGAGCACTGCGACTTCGTCAAGCTGCGCCAGATGCTCATTCGCACCCACATGGAAGAGCTCAAGGAGCACACCAACAACATCCTCTACGAGAACTACCGGACCGACAAGCTGCTTGCTATGGGCGTCTCGCAAGATCCCAGCGTCTTCAAGGAAGTCAACCCTGCCGTGAAGCAGGAGGAGGAGCGCCACCTCCACGAGCAGAAGCTTGCCAAGATGGAGGCCGAGATGAAGATGGTCTTCCAGCAGAAGGTGTCCGAGAAGGAAGCCAAGCTGAAGCAGAGCGAGGAGGAGCTGTACGCCCGCCACCGGGAGATGAAAGAGCAACTCGAGCGGCAACGGCTCGAGCTCGAGGAGAAGAAGGCGAGGCTCGAGAGCGGACGGCCTCTGGAGAAGGAGCCCAAGAGGAAGGGGTTCTCTCTCCGATAATCTCGCCCACCCTCCGTCTTCTCTTGCCTCTCTATGACTTGTCTCAGTATCATGATGCCTCAACAATACCAGCTCGCCGCCTCTTTTCTTTTTGCCTGTTTGTTTTCTCATACTCTTTCCTTCATCCTAATCACCACCCCTTAATTCTGCAGGAACGGCCACCCGGAAGGCGGCCGAGGAGTTCCTGCAACGGTGTATTCCGGGTTTTGGAGGAGGTGCTTCGCTGTCGGCAACGAAAATGGCCTAGACAAGGTCCCGGGAGAGACCATGGCTTCTTTCGCTTTGGAATGACGGTCTGGTCAACGCTTGTGGAACATTACAACACGATCTACTTGGCCTAATCGGGAACTGGAAACGATGTCTCAATACCCGACCACTTTCAGAACAAGATTATCACCGTTTCCGGTGGGGAGGGCGATAAGGGGGGGATGTATTTCCGAGCATGGACATGAGGATCGGACTCTACGGCGGCCGGAGACATCGAGAAAGCCAGATTCGAGCGGAGTTCGCGGCGTTGTTTTTTTCTGGAGCGTGCCCTCGACCAAAGACAGCGAAGACATCTTCGCTCGATCAGCCTCGACTGCCCGGTCGGCCGACTCGAGTGACCAAGGGATACCCGGCTGTTTCATTATCTGCGAGAGTTGGAGGACGGGCCGTCCATTGAAGTTTGGGGACAATCAGACGGAAACAGGGCAAGGAGGATTGCTCGGATCAGGGCGCCATTATACCCCCTCCCGGCTTAACCACCCGCCGTCTTTCCTCTATTTCTCTTTGACACCCCGGATGGTCAACTCCGGTTCTCACACACTGGCTGTCGCCACGAGTTCTTTGACTTGTTTTCCTAGCCATCTTTTTTTGCCCGCGCAGTCTGCCTTAGCTTTTCTTGCTGTCGTTGTTTAGTTTAGTGTCTGTCTGGAATACAAAAGCTCACAAAATCCTGGCCCGTCCTCTCATCTACCTGCGTGTTTGCTGAAGCGTGGGCAGTGTCAATCCCGGGGCCCAGTGTAGCACGACATGTCAACCAATTGTACAAACGGTCCATGCTGCTTCACCAGCACCCAGTCAGGACAGAGCGACGCAACTACATGGAACTGATCCGGGTACGCAACAAGCCTTGGCCACGGCTAAGACCAATGTTTCTTTTTTCCTCGTCTCGCCCTAGACAAGGTTTCCGCTATGGCAGTTCACCTCGCCAACCGTGCCTATGCTAGATAAACATTCTTTCGAGTTGTTTGCTAGAGAGCTCCATCCCCCCAGGAAGTCGGTGAGTGATGCATTTAAGCCTTTACCAATGTAATCTTGGAAGCTTGGCGCAACGTTGGGGCCGGATATGGCCTGCTGTGGCCTGGAAGCGCCGAGTATAGATAGACTGCTAGGTCTTTTGTCCTTTTCTTACAAGAGGGTGTTGCCAGAACTTGAAACCCACACAACGTGTGCAAGCTATACAGTAAGAGTATAATACCGTATTGTACACGAGTTACACCTAGAATACATGTGTCGTTCTATACACACATAGATCCGATGTGCTTCTAATCATGCCCATGCCTTTTTGTCTTTTTTTTTTCAGTAGCCATGAAGAGGCAGAGCCACTGCAATCCTTCCCCCTTCTCCTTCTCTCTCTCTCTCTCGCTCTCCTTCCAACACCAACACGATACAGCCTTCGCTGGTTGGTAATAAGAGAACGGTCGCAACCCCCCCCTCACCCCGCCTTGGTTCCCAACCAAGCCAGCCAAACAAAGCAAGCAAGCGAAACCGACGAAACGCGCTCCATTTGCGTTTGTGTTTTAGCCTCTCTTCAGGTACCAGTTAAACGCGAGCTGAGAGAGCGTGGGCGAGAAGGGAGTGGGGACCTCGGACAGGCCGGGACGGGCGACGGGGTGGCGCAGGTAGACGGCGGCGCAGATGCGCTGGTTGACCTCGAGGTAGCGGGGGATGAAGGCGAAGGGCGACATGAAGTCGCGGGGCCGCCAGGGGGTCGCGTAGGGCTTGGACGGGTCGTGCGGGTTCTCCACCTCGCTGCGGATGACCCACTTGAGGACGGCGCGCTGGGTGTCAGTCAGCAGGCCGAGGCTGGTGGCGGTGCTGCCGCTGACCGAGGTGCTGCCGGTGGCGGCTTGGAGGCCGGCCTTGAGCTCGGCCGTCTCCTGCTCCCGCTGCTGCTGCTGCTGCTGCCGCTGCTGCTGCCGCTGCTTCTTGGCCTCGGCCGCGTGCTCCGTCGGGGAGAGGGTGAGGTCCGAGAGGATGGCGGCCAGCTCGCGCTCGGCCTCGTCCATCTCCTCGGGGGACTGGTTGCGTTGTTTCCGGGCGCGGTCCATGGTCGCCTTGAGGTCTTTAAGGTACTTGCGGAGCGCCTTCTTCTTCTTGGCGCGGTGGTAGCGGTCCTTGACGAGCATGATCTTTTTGGCGCGCTCCTTGAGGAGGTTCAGGGTCTCCAGGTGCTTCGCCTTGGCCGCTTCCGGGTCGACGGGTTCTGCCGCCGCTTCAGCGTCTTCGGCAGCTGCGTCTTCCGAGCCTTCTTCGCCCTCCTCGCCCTGCGCCGATTCGGCCGGCTCGGCCTTGGCGCTGGCGTTTTGGTTCTGGCCTCCCCTCTTTGGCCGGCCGGTTGCTGCCATGACGCGCTCGATATCGACCTGGAACATGTCGCCTGGGTTGAGAAGGTAGCCGGGGTGTCTCATCTAGACAGCGGTTTCGAGGCACGTCAGCAACTCGGGATCATGGGGCCTGTGTGGGGGTGTGGGGGTGTGTGTGTGTGCATGGGTTCTTCGAGGGGAGGTAAACAGTACCTTCTTTCCGTTCACTGTGACGAAGCCGTGCAGGACGAACTGGCGGGCCTGTCTCGCGCTGCTAGCGAAAAGGGCGCGGAAGATGGCAATATCGAGACGGCGTTCCATCGGGGCGAAGACCATTTGCATGTAGGGAGTGGGTGCGTCGAGATTGCCCTGATTCTTGGGTCCGACGTGCCTGGAGCCCATCCTCGGCTTCCGGCCAGAACCGCGGCCGGCAGCCTGCTCGCTGCCGTCATGCCTAGCCATGTATGCCGGGTCCATGTTGACGGCGGAGAGGGGGCGGCGGCTGAACATGCGCTCCCACTTGTATTCCTTGATGTGCTCGCCGTGATAGCCGCGCGTCAGGGACTTGGCAATCCATTTCTGCTGGAAAAGGGTCTTGCTCTGGAGGAAGGGCGTTCGCAGGCGAATGAGGTTGAACAGATTGTACTTGTTCCATGTTTGGCGGACACGCTGCAGAGGAGGACCCGGACGAAGGGGAGGAACTTGGTCAACCGAGAACTTGGACGAGATGGGCAAAGAGGACGGGAAGGGACGGCAAACTCACGGGCCGCTTCAGGCCATGAAACCTCAATAACCTGCGTTGCCTCATGGTGGCAGTCTGTTGTCGGTGCCGCCTGCCGGAGCTCTCTCTCTAGTATCTTATCCCGGCCTTTGCTTGCTTTGTCGCTGTGTTGCTCGTGCGAGAAAATGCAATTGCCGTGTCGGGTTCCTAGGCCCTTGCCCCTGCTGCTGTTGCTGAAGAGGGCTCGCGTGTTCTTCTGCCTTCGTCTGTTGTAAAACCTCCGCACTCGACAACCAGGGATCCGGGCACCGGGGCAAGCGGGTTTGGCGGCGTCGCTCTGCCTCGAGTACCTCTGCTACGAGTACCTCTGCTATCTCGAAAAAGTTTCCCGCGCTCCCATTCGACCCGACGCGACGAGCTCACGTGAGAGCCAGGGGTCGGTCCCTGAGTTACCGTAATACAAGTATGTATCGAGATTTCACCTCGCATGAAATCTCGCGTACGGATTACGAGTACATAGTTACATACTAGTGTACTATAGTATACGGCTACAGACCCGCTTCACTGCGGCTTTTACCGTTGGTGTGGGGGGCCAGCACCTGCACAGTCACCTCTGGCGCTTTTGCCCAGGGCGGTGAGAGGCGGCAGTCAAGAAAATCTCCAATTGAGCAGCACCTGTTGGTGTGGGGTTGTTGGCTTGGGTTTTCTGCAACGCGCTTGTCTCTTGGGCCCGTCGCTGTCGCGACCGATTTGAACCAAAAGATTCGATGCAAGAACTCCAAGACAGGGTTCTGGTCGCGTGCATAGCAAGATTTACAACGCGCATTGCTCCTTTGATGAGAGCCATCAACAGAAAAGCAGATTTTCCGATTTGAACTGGAACTTCCATATGTCCCGCTATTCCGAGTGACGCTTCCAAGAGACTAATACACCCCCGGTGACTCTGATGCAGCGCTGAACCTCAGCGTTACCCCACCACCAATTTTGTGCAGCTCGTCCTTCCCGTCTCCAAGGGTCAACGCCTCTCCTCCCCAGAACCACAAACTTTTCTCTTCCCACTTATCCCGCCCCCGACTCCTCTTCGCTCCCGATTTCTTTTTTTTTGAGCCCAGCCTGCCCAGATAGGTTTTCGCTGCGCTCAATCGCTCGATTCTCCCTTTCTCTCCTCTTGTCCCGCGAACTTCATCCGGCGCATCGCCAATCGCCGTCGACATGAGCGACGCCGCCATCAAGGAGCAGACTGAGGCGGCCGCCCCGGCCGCCGAGGCGCAGCCCGTACAAGAGACGGCTCCTGCCGCGGCGACCGCCGATGAAGGCGACAAGAAGACGGATGCCGCGGGGCAGACCCAGAATGGCGCCCAGAAGCAAGCGGCCAACATCCTCCAGACGACCGCCAAGCCCAACCACAAGGATCTCAAGAAGAATCGCAAGTTTGACCCGACCACCCAGCCCATAACCGACGACCCCGTCAAGATTCGCGCTCAGGTGTGTGCCGTCTCCCCCCCCCCCCAATGCGCTACTGGACATCTTCCCCCCCGCTGATGCCGCTCCTCAGGTCGAGTTCTACTTTAGCGACAGCAACCTGCCGACCGACAAGTTCATGTGGGAGAACACCGGCGGCGAGGAGAACAGGCCGATGCCTCTCAAGACCATCGCCAACTTCAAGCGCATGCGCCAGTTCCAGCCGTACAGCGCCATCGTCGCCGCTCTGCGCGAGAGCGACTTCCTCGTCGTCGAGGGCGCCGAGGGCGAGGAGACGGTCAAGCGCAAGAACCCGTACGTCTCTTCCACCGAGGCCCAGAAGGCACGGCTGGCCGCCTCGGTCTACGCCAAGGGCTTCGGCGACGAGGAGCCGTCCACCCAGTTCGACATCGAGGCCTTCTTCTCCAACTACGGCCACGTCAAGCACGTCAAGCTCCGCCGGACCGCCGAGGAGCTCTTCAAGGGGTCCGTCTTTGTCGAGTTCGCGAGCGCCGAGGAGGCCGACGCCTTCGTCAAGCTGGACCCCAAGCCGACTTGGAAGGGCCACGAGCTCCTCATCATGAAGAAGAAGGACTACCTGGACGAGAAAACCCGCCAGATCAAGGCCGGAGAGATCGAGCCCAACACGAGCCGGCCCAGGACCTTCTTCGAGGGCAGGGAGCGCGGCTCCAACACCCGCGGGCGCGGGGGGCGGGGCGGCGGCCGCGGCCGCGACGGCAAGTCGGAGGGTGGCGACAACACCAACGGCCAGAAGAACGGCTCCAACAAAAACGGACGCGGCCGTGGCAGGGGCGGCCGTGGCGGCCGCGGCGGCAGCAATGGCGGACGTGACAACAACAACAACAACAAGGACAACAAGGACAACAACCGTGAGGAGAAGAAGAGCGAGGGCATCAAGCAGAGCACCAACGAGTACGTATTTGTTTCAACCTCAACCTGTTTCCTTTCGAAACCTTGCCCGAACATTATTTTGTTCCTCTTTCAAGTTACTAACCTCCTCCCCCTTTTTACAGTGTCCAAGTGCCCACCATCCAGTCCACCGCCCCGAAGAATGGGGAAACCAACGGCAAGCGGGCCCGCGAGGACGACAACGCCGGCGAGGAGCCCCCGGCAAAGAAGGTCGATAGCAAGCCGGAAACTGCTGCGGCGCAATAGAGGGACGGAGTTTTGTTTTCTGATTTGGACTAGTATCGCTGGACGGGGAACGAAGGAAAAAACTAAATAAATAAATCAGGTAGTGACTGGAAGGGATGGGAGACAGGCTCGGAAGGGAACAGGACATCAGGACCGTGGGATGTCGTTCGATTCTGCCGTTCGATCCCTGTTTCCCCTCCCCCCCCCCTCCCCCCCCTTTGCATGTTGATGGACGGGACAACTGTGTGAGCTGGGCTGAGCTGTAAAAGTATATACTTCTCTACCCCCCGAGATCTGGACGGCGTTTGCGGCTGGTCTATATTTTGATTTCTTACCAAGGTAGATGGGAAAGTTTTCTTCTTTGGCCTTCCGGAAATCAGAGAGCAGTGACAAACCACCAGACTTTGTGATGTTGCTCCCCTCATAGCCGACTGTAATATTATTATTCTGGTATTGCTAAATGACGGCTTTGCCACTCCCCGGCTGTCGCCATTCAAATGTCTTCTCTCGGTATTACATACAATGAATCTAACAAACCCACATCCTGTTTTCCGTTGCCCGCCCTAGGGTGTCTTCTGAGTAGTTGACCATGAAAGAGAAAAAAAAAGAAAAGCAGTGAAGAAACGGATCGTGCCGTCGTTCAGAGAGCCAGTAAACGTGATGTATATCAGGCCATGCAATGACAAACCCAGCAATCAGTCAACGGCACCTCTTGATAAAGCCAGGGATTCAGAAGCATGGTGACGGGACGCCTGTCTGCCCCGCTCGTTCCCTTAGCCGATTGCTTGCTGAAGCCTCAGTGTTCCGAACCCACCCACCCGGGCAGGAAGAAGTCCTTCCCCCCACGTCCATGCGCTTTCCCCATGATTCTGATCGCTTCTTCTGGGCAAAAGCGAACATTCGATGTCTTGACGGTATGCCTTTTTTTTTTCCTTTTTTTCTAAAAAAATTCGGATCACGGGAAGCCCGGCCCCAGATCCTATCCGGCCGGGTTGTTTCTGAGCAGCTCGTACAGCGCTGGGTCGCCGCCGCCGATACTGCTGCTGTATGCGTGGTTCGTCAGGTTCATTGAAGTGTTGTGATGTCGCGCCTGCTGTGCGTGGCTGCTATGCCCGTGCCCGCCCGACGCGCCAGGTGCGGTAGAATAGGCATTGGCGGCGGCGCCGCTGCCGCCGCCTGCTGCCGAATTGTTGTAGCCGGAGGATGCGCTGTTCGCTGCTGTCGCCCCGAAGCCAAACCCCCTGTTCTGGTAACTGCCGCTGCTGGCCTGCTGCTGGTGGTGGCTCATATGGGTCATGTAACCATGATAGGCCTGTTGCGGTTGCGATTGTGGGAGATATTGTTGTCCGTGCTGCTGCCTTTGTTGCTGTTGCTGTTGCTGTTGCTGTTGCTGTTGTTGCTGCCGTTGTTGTTGCTGCTGCTGCTGCCGTTGCTGTTGGCTGTAGGCCGTTGACGGGCCTCCAGCTCGAGTCGGCTGTGGCCGCATGCTGGAGCCTCGTAAACCCAGCGATGTCCTGGGATTCGAAGCACCACCATTGTACGGTGCACTGCTGCTGGCGCTGGATTGGGTTGCCTCGTACCCATGCGTGTTTCTAGGTTGAGGCGTTGACGTCGGAGTCCCCCACTGCGCGGCGCTGGTTGTCGCACCCGGATTGGATGGATACGAAGAGGCCACGTTCTGGGACCCCGTCGCTGAGTACGTGGACGATGCGCCATATGACACTTGAGCATTGTAATTGTCAGATGATGAAAATGAACTTGGTTGATTGGAAGCTGGGTTGGGATATGGCTGGTATGGGATATGGTCACTTGAAGGCTCGGGTTGGGAGCCACCACGCTGGTACTGGTTGTCGTAGGTATGGCTTTGGGTCGAGGCGGGTTGCTGAGTGGCAGCAGCAGATGCCCGATTATTTTGCCTCGACTTGGCGCGTGGAGGTTGAGTGCTGGTTTGGGCCTGGGGGTTGCCGGCTGGGTGTGCTGGTATGGACTGGCTGGCGTTTCCCCAGTTCGAAGCCGGCTGCTGTCGGAAGTCATCGTACGCCTGTGAGACAGGCGCCGGCTTCTTAGACCTAGCCTGTTCGGGGGAGGGCATGCTTGCTTGGCTTGATGTGCTAGACATGGACTGCCAAGTGTTCTGAGAGCCATCCATTGCGGCGACATTCGTCCCACTCCCGTGGGCAACCTGCTCGGTCGGGAGGCTGCGCCGTGCCGTAGGCTGAGATCCCCCGGCCCCATGACGGCCCTGCTGAGCAGCTGGAGCCACTTGTTCTGCGTAGGCTGCGATGCTTTCATGGTTCGCAGAGGGCTGAGGGTAGGCAAAGCCGTGGAATGCGGCATGGGGAGCCTCTGGTACCGAGGTCGGCATGCAGTCCGTAGAAGTGGGCTCAACGGAGGCGGACGAAATGCTTGGTTGGGCCGTTTCCGCGGTACTAGTGGTGTGGGCCTGAGGGAAGCTCAAGCCGGACGGGTGTTGATAGATGTCTTGGGCTTGATGGAATACGTCGGAGGGAGTCTCGGGCTGATTATGGGTGGTCGAGCCCGAAACGGTCATGGTTGCAGTCTGCTGAAGACGCTCTTCGTAATGTTCTTGGCCCGGAGCTGCTTCGTTCACCGAATGGCCAAACGGCACACCGGGCGACTGGGAAGCTGGATTTGCTGTATGCAATCCCAACGAACTCACGCCACCTTGCCCTCCGTTCGGCGTTGCTTGTTGAGCCCTCTCAGGGGCTTCCGGATCAGTCTCGGCGGTCTTGCTTTTCCTCGGCCTCGTAGGAGCATAAGTGCATGCGACGCCCTCAGCGAGGCACATGTTGCAAGACGGCCTCGCTTTGTCGCACTGTGCTTTCTGTCAGCTTCGAAGCGCGCATGGGAGGATGATGGGAGCCACGAACCTTGCCCCTATACTTCCGAAGGCGGCACCCTTCACAGATGCGCCTCCTAGGCTTCGCTCCTGTGAGCCCGGGACTCTGTGTCTCGCCCACTTCTACAGTTCCTCCATTAGAATTCATCAGCGATTGTTTGGAACTTGCCGCCTGTGGCGTATTCTCCGCCTGGCCAGGAGTGGCCGGCTTGCTGGGAGTCGACTGTCCAGGGCCCGACCCATCCTTACTACTGGGATGAACTATGCGCAGTCTCTCGGCGCCGTATTTGATCAACATTGCCAGGGAGTCTTGTTGCAGCTCGGGGGACTGGTTGGCAAAGATATTGAACTGCTCTGCGGTGAGAGACTGCGGGTCAATGTTGTTGTCATTGAGCAGCTTGATGGCGACTTTTCGCCGCCTTGCCGCCTCCCCTGGAGGTAAGTTGAGGACAGAGCGCGCATGTTCCTCGACGTCAGCAGGTGCTGCGGCCTGCGCATCGTCCGCGGCGTTGACAAGACCGTCGGGGTACGCGCTCGAGCCAGCTGGCTGCGAGGCGATTGGGGAAACTCCCGGGTTGCTGGTGCTGTTGTTGTTGTTGTTGTTGCTGCTGCTGCTGCTGCTGCTGTTGTTGTTGTTGCTGGTGTTGCTGCTGGTGTCGTTGTTGTTGTTGCTGGTGTTGCTGCTGGTGTCGTTGCTGGTGTTGTTGCTGGTGTTGCTGCTGGTGTTGCTGCTGGTGTTGCTGTTGTTGTTGTTGTTGTTGTTGTTGTTGTTGTTGTTGTTGTTGTTGTTGTTGTTGTTGTTGTTGTTGTTGTTGTTGTTGTTGTTGTTGTTGTTGTTGTTGTTGTTGTTGTTGTTGTTGTTGTTGTTGTTGTTGTTGTTGTTGTTGTTGTCGTCGTTGTAGAGCTGGCGTTCCGAAGAATCGCCCACGGGCAGGGCACCCGGCATTTCCGGAGGTAGGACGGGCATCCCGGCCGGGCCCAGGGGATCCCTCTTGCGCCTCTTCGTTGATTGCGAACCTTCTCCGCCCGGGACGCCGTTCACCTCTGCCCGCTTCTTGGAGGACCTTGGCGTCTTGGGCTTCGGTTCCTTCGGTGGTCTCGCTTCTTTTGGCGTCTTTGCTTCCTTGGCCTTCCTGACGGGTGTCTTCTTCACGATTGGTGCAACAGGTGGCGGCGCAAGGAGTTCCATCAGCTGCCCCACCGTCTTGTGCATGGGAGTGTGCTCGTATTTGACGTTGATCGTTTTCGTCGCCTTGACGAAGGCGATCTTGACGGATCCGCGGCAGTCAAAGGCCGGACGTGCTGGCAGTATCCGGTCAGAACCCGCACGCGCTCGCCTTGGTAGCGTGGAACGAACCTACCCATATGAACGGGATCTTGCCCACCCTCCCCGCTCCACTCCCCGATGAGCGTCTTCGCGGGTGTCTTCGACGCCTGACGGTTCCAGGCCTCCCAGGAATCCTTGCAGATGTAGGCAAACGTCCAACTCTGCTCAGCGCGCGAGACCTGCCGCACTGCCCAGTTGCTCGAGTCGGCCTCGCCCACCGACGATATGATCTGCCTGGCAATCGCAGTCTGCAACACCGGGTCGTCCACGGGCTGGTTGATCAGGGCGTCGATGGCGCTGACTCGTCGGGTCGGCTGTCCCGCACTACCGTTGATGGCTGGCGCAGCAGCGCTCGACCGTGACCCGCCCAGCGACGGGTCGATGTTCGAGGGGTTCCCGAGCAGGTCATTTTCGACGCCGGTCACAGGGATGTCAAAAATCGCGGTCGCTCGGACTTCGAATGCCACCGAAATATGTTCGGCGCGAGTTTCGGTCACGCGACTCTGAAGAAGATGCCGGAGTTGCTCCTGGAGGTCGGCCAGCGAACCGCAGGTCGGGTTCGACTGGCCGGTGCCCAGCAGAGCCTCCATTGCCGCTCGTTCTCTTTCAAGTAGGTCGGGTCGCCTGCGCTCATTCGCTTGGCTTCAGAATGCAGAGGTCAGAGTCTCCATGACAAGGCTGTCGTTTGGATCAGAAAACAGGACGGCGCGACAAACCACCAGTATCTCCGTCGCGTCGTCGTGTCGCTTTGCCAAGCGGGTATCTTTAGTTTCTATTGTAAAGTGGAGTGGCTGCGTGCGGACGTACGAGGACATGCGTTGTTGCGAACCAGTCAGAACTGGCAATGAGTGGAAGGAGACCAAAGCGGGGCCGAGAGAGCAGCAAGGGTGGGTGCATCCAGACGTGCGGGAGTGCATGGATCTCCATTGCTGTGTAACTATTAAACAGGGACCTTGTTTAGTGCGGACTGAGGAATATCTCTCTCTACCTTATGTTTGGAGTTCCGCAATCTCTCTCCAAAAACGCCTTGGAACTTCAGCTCCAGAGCATCTCGGATAACAACGTGTTTTGAGCAACGCTAAACCATGGGAAGGGCATGTCCCTGACGAAGTAGCATCATTACAGAATATACTTCGTACCGACTGCAATACACACATTCCAAAGAATAAGAAACCGTTTCAAGATCATATGTTCTCCTCGATCCACTGCTCCAGCTTCTCAACCAGATCCGCCTTTTTGCCCACTGCGCTGATGCCTTTACTAGCCAGAATGTCCCTCAACTCCGCAACCGTCATCTTTTTGAGCGTATCCTGCTCCAGAGCAGTCCTAAGCTGCGCGTTGCTCATCTGTCCCCTGTCGGCCTTCTTTGGCGCGACCTTGGTGCGCTTCGCTGCCGGGCGCTCACCGCCGTCGTCCTCCGACTCGCGCTTCACAGCGCGGCTCTTCATGAGCGCATTGGCCTTCTCGGCGAGTACCTCTTTCCACTCGACGAGATACCCGCCGACGCGCTTGTCGATCTGCCTGTATTTCGGGATCGTCGCGTCGTCCAGGCTGTCCGGCACGTCCTCATCCAGTGCCATGGCCTGCAAGACCTTGTAATGCCATTGTAGAGAAGGGTTGGGGTATTTCGATGGGTTGTACATGGCTTTGGGCAGCTGAAGGTTTTGAACAATCTGCCTCATCCTGTCGGTGAGCTCGTCGGCGGGTCTCGGCGGCATCGTCAAGTCCACGTTTCGGACATCGTCCGCAAACGGTAGCGGGTACAGCCAGAGCCCGGCCGGGAGGTAAGGCGTCTCCGAAGACCCGTCATCCAGTGCCCTGGAAGGGATGATGGCCACCATAGAGGGATGTGCATTCTCGCGGGCAACGAACCATGCGATCCCAACCTTGTCCGCCTCGAGCAGTTTCTGCCACAGCGCGGAGAAGACACGGGTGGAGCCGACATAATGCTCCTCGCTCGGGAAGATGAAAATGGACTTCTTCACTGAGGCCCACATGGGCAGCAGGGAGCGTGGTTTGAACCCGATTAGCCGGAGGACTTTGCTGCCGAGGTTCTTTAACGCCGCCGCTTCCTCGGGCTTGAAGTAGATGTATTCACCCCCGAACTTATATGCCTTTTTCACTTCGGACTTGTCAACAGTCCTTGTCGTGGAGTCGACTCTTACGGTCTCGGATTGCGCAAGCTGTGCCCGCTCGCCGCCAAGCCAGACGTAGCACGTGCGCGCGGGTTGTTGCCTGTGTAGGGGCAAGTAACCCTTGACCGATATCGTGAGGTTAGGCGCAAGTTCAAAGTGCAGGTTGGAAAAGTACGCCCGCTTTGGCGTCTGCTTGGAATTAATGTTCGAGATCAGCGAGTTCAATAGGCTGATGCCGTCTCCTGATTTGGACGTCTTGACTCGGTCTACGAACCCCGCCTCGGCTGCTGGATCGCGGTAAACAATATCCTGCCGGTATGTTAAATTAGCATACACGCAGTCGGGAGCAAAAGGGCGACATACGTCGTAAAACTTGGCCATGTCGAAGTCCTTCCCTCCGTGGCTAATGGGGAACAGCTCGATGACAACACCAAGGTCATACAAATCCTTGGCGCGTACCGCGGCCGACGATTTCGCAGCCTTGTCGTTCCCGTGTGGACTGTCGTCATCGGTGATGATGAACAGCCTTCGGGAGCCAAAGTTGGGAGCGTTGGTGGTAAACACCTGGTTGGCGCAGAAGAGCACATTGGCCATGGAAGCGGGCTCTTTCGCGGGGACGAGAACTCCGTCTGGGTCCTCCCCTTCTTCCACCAACGCCTTCAGGCTCTTGACGTCCTCGGCAGTAGGAACGTCAAGGTCCGTCAGGAGGTAACAGTGGGGATACCCAGACCCGCTGCGCCCTCCAGCTTCATCACGGAACTTTGATTTTTCGGTCCCAAAGAGGAGGATACCCATCATGTCCTTTGGTTGCGCGATGATGCGCTGTTGCATAAACTGGTATGCGCATTTCAGGGCTGCCGTGATGGCCGAATCCTTGTCCGCCTTCTTGCTATCTGTTGCAACGGGCTGTTGGAGCATTGAAGAGCTCACGTCGATCGCAAACAGCACCGCATCCTTTTGCGTCTTGTAATCCTGATGGGCAGTCAGCGGAGATTGACATTACGTCTGACCGGAAGATCCTACGGCTTCATCCAGCTCCTCCTCGCCCTCGTCAGAATCCGGACGTCTATCATCGTCACCTTCCCACGCCATTGTTTGATGAGCAGAAATTTAATTTAGCAAGCGCACGTAATTTCCAAATCGATGCACAAAACTAAAAAGTTCTGGCTTTGGGCGAGAAGTTGGGCATGTTCGTGCCGAAGCTGACCAACGGGCTTTGAAGGTGCAGGTGCGACGCGACGTGATGCTAGGCTGACGCGCCTGCCTAACGCCAGAACATGTGACGCAGACGACAAGGCAAGCTGTGCAATTGAACATTTGCGATTGGCCAAAAGGGATCCCGGCCGATCTGCAAGGTCAACGCCGATGCCAAGATGGCAAAGTCGGCCTTTGATCGTACCGCCGCCGAGTTGCCGCGAAAGTCGCGGGCGGAGTGTGATCTGGCCTCCTGTTCCGTTCGCCACTGTCTGAAACCAAGGTATCGTCAGTTTCCTCTGACGCATTGCGAATAAATTGATAGATGGCCCTAGGGATTGTCTCAATCCCGTTTGTTCTTGTTTATCTTTTTTACTGCAACGACTAACAGCGCTTCTTTTTCATTTTTTTTTTCTTTTTTTACTGCGAACTCGCCTCGGATTCCCGTGTTCCGCTTCGAGATGGCGCTTCGTCTCCCGGCCGCCATGCGGCCACTCCGGCCTCATAGGCTGGCAAAACCTTCTGCACAACAGGCACGATGGCTCGCGACGCCGGTTCATCCAGTCACCCAAGACTCTGGGCGGGGCCCAACGGCTATGGTGTTTCTCAACATGGGCGGCCCATCGACGACCGATGAAGTGGGCGACTTCCTCAGCAGACTATTCGTGAGTTAACCCCCCCCCCCCCCGGTGCTCCAAAATACGGCCGCCCGGACCGATCGCCTAACGCTTTGTTTCACCTCCAGTCCGATGGCGATCTCATCCCTCTCGGCCGGCTCCAGGGCTACATCGGCCCGCTCCTCTCCAAGCGGCGCACGCCCAAGATCCAGCAACAATATGCGGCCATCGGCGGCGGCTCACCCATCCGCAAGTGGTCCGAGCACCAGTGCGCCGAGATGTGCAAAATCCTCGATAAGATCTCGCCCGAGACGGCACCGCATATGCCCTATGTCGCCTTCCGCTACGCGAACCCGCTCACCGAGGACATGTACCGGCAGATGTTGGCCGACGGGTTCGGGAACGGCCGCGGGGGCCGCGCCGTCGCATTCACCCAGTACCCGCAGTACTCGTGCTCGACGACGGGGAGTAGCCTAAACGAGCTGTGGAAGTGGCGCCAGAGGTTGGAGGGCAAGGCCGCGCTGCGGAACGACGGGACGGACGGGACGATCAAGTGGAGCGTGATCGACCGGTGGCCGACACACCCGGGCCTCGTCGAGGCGTTTGCGCAGAACATCGAGGCCAAGTTGCTGGAGTATCCGGAGGAGAGGAGGAACAAGGTGGTGCTGCTCTTCTCGGCACACAGTCTGCCCATGTCGGTGGTGAACAGGGGTAGGCAGTTTCCCCTCGTCTGACGCGCGTTATCTTTTCACCAAACGAAATACATTGGCTGACACATGCGGCAGGCGATCCGTACCCGGCCGAGGTCGCCGCCACTGTCCACGCTGTGATGCAGCGGCTGGGCAACGCCAACCCTTGGCGACTGTGCTGGCAGTCTCAAGTCGGCCCTCAACCCTGGCTCGGCCCGCAGACGTCGACCTCGGTGGAGGACTACATCGCCAAGGGCCAGAAGGACTTGCTTCTCATCCCCATCGCGTTTACCTCGGACCACATTGAGACGCTCTACGAGCTTGACAAGGAGGTGATTGGCGAATCAGGGCACGCCGACACGGTCAAGCGTGTCGAGAGCCTGAACGGCAGCCCGGTGTTTATTCAGGCGCTTGCCGACCTGGCCAAGTCGCATCTCGACAGCAGGGTCCCATGTTCGACGCAGATGGGACTGAGATGTCCGGGCTGCAAGAGCGAGAGGTGTGCCGAGTCCAAAAAGTTCTTTGCGAGCCAGCAGGTATAAGACTGGCTGTTCCAGTACGCTGGCGTATTATATCTTGTATACTATCCAAGTCTGCTCTACCGCGGCTCCCGAAATTGTCGTGAGTTGCTCTCCCGATACAATTGTACGTTTTGGGAGTGCATTTTGGCGGATTCGTGTCCATGTTTTTTTTTTCTCGGTCCACGAGCACGAAAGTGAAGACGCTGGACATCAGGTGGGGTTGGAAACCGGATGCAACCCGACGTTGACGTTGTATGTACTCCGTATCATCCGTCCGTGGTAGCGCAATGCCCCCTAGCGTAGCCATCTCGCGCGCAGTTTTACCCCGGCTACAGCCGAGTAATCCCCGCGGATCGGGGTCGAGGCCAAATCCATCCTCCTCATTGCCGTGTGCGCCGTAGACCGGAAGTTTGTGCCCCATCGAGGAGATTGGCCTCGATATTGCCAAGATTGCCCCGTGCTGCACGACATTCGCTGCAGCCACAGGCATGCCATGCTCTTGCATGGGATGATCTTGGCAAAAATGCTTGGCTTGACTGACCTCGAGCTTCGTGCGTGTTCCCGCCTCTGCAACTGCAAGCTAGATTCGCCTCGCGAAACAGAGGGATGAGAGAGAAGAACGCTTGAAAGCTACGATAATTAGGGAGGCCAGCCGAGCGCCGGGAAAGACGGGAATAAGGAAAACTGTAGGAGCGCGAAGGCCTGCCCTCTACGGACGCCCTGCCACAAGGGAGTTCACGAGATTGTGCAGCTGGGAATCACAGCGTTTGATGGGGAGCCTCGCCGCCCAAGTGAGTCCGTGGCAGGCCTGGCCTGTCCAACCCACACAAGATGCGACTAGACAAGCCGCTTTGGTTTTCTCAGAATAAAAGGCATCTCTAAGGGTCATTTCCGCCGGCAACATCGCGCTAACGAAACAATACGCAACCCCCCCCTTCGCTGTCACGTAGGTCTCTTGCTCGGAAGTGACTTTCCGTGGCAGTGTGGTCCTGAGTTCCAGCATGGGCCTAGTGTAGATCGGATGCAGGGAGCTCCACGCAGGACTGGAACGGCCCGTTGCCGTTTCCCTAGATCCCTTGGGGCACGCCGTCACCATCGGTGTGGTGAGTAGTGTAGCGGTTAAAGGATGGGCCAATCCGGGTTCGCCCCGCAGCAGGATTTTGCTGCGACAGTAGCGGCAGTCGTAGGAGAGGCGGTGACTGTGGGAGCACAATTGGAGCGGCCGCCGGATCGACCGGGAGCTGTGTCGGCACTCGTTCGTATTGAGAAGGTGGCATTCGCTCTTACACCGGGGGTTGATCTGGCGTCCAACATATCGGCTTTCGCATCTCCGATTGCAGTCGGGGTCAGTAACTGCTGCACTGCAAGAGGGTGAGCCTGACACGACGGGCCGCAACCGTTGCGGTACAATCTGGGAATAACGGCGTGTCGGCCGTCGCTGGCCCGACTGCGATGGTTCCGACGTGGCCAAGGCCTGGAAGGGTGTTGTCCGACAACTTTCAAAGGTATGCCGGTGATGGCTGAGGAATTGGAGTTGGACATTGTCGCGAATTGAACCCTTTCAGGGCCCGTCTCGACCTGAAAGTCGTTCCGGCGAAACAAAAGAGCCCACCCGGTGTCAATTCTACGGCTTTGAGAACGCCGCTGATAGATGAATAGGTATGAAAGGGGGCAGAGCTGCTGCTGCTTTGGGTGCCACAATAGTTTCAGCGGTTGCAAAGCAGCCGGATACGGTGCCATCTTTCAATGCAGAGCACTCGCCCAGAGCTGTTTCGGGCCAGAAGAGGTTCTCAGAAACAGATCTCGACCACCCAAAGTAGAATCGCAAGGTAGGTGCCACGGCCGAGGGTGGAAAGGGAAGGAGCGTACTGCATACGAAGCTGACGACGAGCGCAACATCCATTCAGGCAGTCAGGCAGACGCCTGTTGGACGGAAAATGCCAACTCGAATCATGCCTTCTTAATGAGGAGTTACATTGGATAGAACATGGGCGGCGGGGACCTCAATCGTCGCAGCGCTGGATTTCAAATCCCGCACCTCGACTCCAACCTGGATAATGATTTCCACAGCTATGTGCCGATGTACCTGGCCACGAGGAAGTGATTTGGTGATGTTCAAAACTCGGGCGTGTGAAGTTGGGTTATACGAAGTAACAACCGAGAAATCACTCGCGTACTTCATATAAAGTAATAGAATAGTTAACGGTTAAGCAATTAGCGAGTCCTTGGCCTCCGTGACCAACCAGAGGCGGGCTGAAACAAGAATCAAACCACCCCCACGCACAAGGCAAGCCTAGCCCTGTGGATCCTCTGATCTCTCGTGCCCCAATCTTGGCGGTAGTTGCTCTGCTGAGGGAACGTGACGCACCCTTATCAGGGGTAGGGGTCGGGGTATTGTGCATTGTGTATACTTAGTATGCGCGGATTACATACATCGCTTGTACTTGGTACATAGATTTCGGGTGGTATCTCTTCGTTTACAGTCAACAGATCGGCTCGCTCCCGAGACATCGTGGTCGTGGCCCAATTTTCTCCGTTTCAAGCCCTTGGGATGCCAGCGACTTAAGCTGGCACCTGGACTTGCCTGACTGAGCGGACACGGTGGAATAGGCCGGATCGCCTTATCGCCTCCCATTTCTCCAGCCACTTAGCTTCGTCCCTTTTCCAACTTGTTGCCTTCCTAACCCCCCCGGTTCTGGCAAATCCCAAGGCACATCGTCGCATGCCGAGCCGTCCGTGGAGATTAGAACCCCATGCGACCAAGAGCGAGGCGGCTGGCAGTTCCCTGCTGTTTCCAGAAAAGAACTTTGTGTGCGCGCGATTTGAGAAAACGCGGGGCTGACCCGCCTTTCCCCTCCGGTCCAGACCTGACTGCTGCAAGTAAGCAATTACGGCCAGTGTTGCGGGCGGCGGCAGAAGATACAAAAGCCAGAGAGGCCTTACTTCGAGGTGACGTGCCGATCGTGCGCTCATCGGTAAAATCCGTATGTAATCCGTATGTATGTATACTCCGTACTGATGTATAAATGTGTTGTGTGCTGGCATCTGCGGTTGGCGCTCCCCACGCCTGCCGCCCTGCATGAACTCATATTAGTTACCGCACCCTACGTATAACTTAGTGGGGGAGAGTTTGGTTGTAAATCGGTCCACTGTTTGAGAACTCGCTCCTTGTTCTGCGTTGGTTTGGTGACCTTATCCGCCTGAACTCGCGTAAGGTACTGTAACTGCGAGTGGGTACCTTAACTGTTACTGACCTAGGGCGGATTACCCCCGGTGCTGTGGCCCTCACTGGGCAAGAAGTTGTCCAGCCAAGGCCCCCGCATCCCCTGCTGAGAAGCGCTCTCGATCAGATCAGTCTGGGGGCGCTGCAGGACAAAGTGAATTTGACATCTCTTTCACTCACAGCAAAAAAAAGGGAAAAGAAGAAGAAAAAGAGAGAAGAAGAAAGAAAACAAAAACAAAGAAAAGAAAAGAAAAAGAAAACAAGAAAAGCCACAGAGACGAAAAGATTGCACAGCGTAGTCAAGGAACAACACGGCCGATTCTCCACCGTCGCCGGCATCGCGGGTCTACCGCATCACCGCGCCGACCGCGCATCGAGTTGTCGCATGCACCACACCGGCAGCAATGGCAGGCCTCGACAACCCCCCGGCCTCGATGCAGGCCGGCGGGCAGGACGGCCACGGCAGCGTCGCTGAGACTTCGCCGCAACCTCCGCCCCCGTCGTCCAAGAAGAAACAGCGGCGCGGCGCCGACCCGGCCAACCAAAAACGTCGATGTGTCAGTACGGCCTGCATTGCGTGCCGCAAGAGGAAGTCCAAGTGCGATGGCGCGCTCCCGAGCTGTGCGGCCTGCGCCAGCGTCTACGGCACCGAATGCGTGTACGACCCGAACTCGGACCACCGCCGCAAGGGCGTCTACCGCGAAAAGACCGACACCATGAAGGCCAAGAGCTCGACCCTCCAGATCCTCATCGAGGCCATCCTGAACGCCGCCGAGGAGGACGTGCCGGCCATCACGAGGAGGATACGGACCTGCGACAGCCTCGACGCCGTCGCCGAGTCCATACTCAAGAACGAGGCCGAGGAAGCAGCAGATGCGGAGGGAGCCGGCAGCGGCTTGGACGACGACTACCTCACAGGCGCCGCCGACCGGCCGGTGGAGGGCGAGAGGGAGATTGCGCGGAAGATGGGCGAGCTTCGCCTCGAGAACGGATCGGTTCGCTACTTCGGGGGCACCTCGCATCTGATCTACCTGGGCGACCAGGCGAACGAGCCCCAAGAGCCCCCAGAACCCGACGCCGGCCTCTCGGTCGAGGACCCGGTCACCAGCTGGACAGAGGTCACCAAGGACAGGCAATTGATCGTTCACCTAGTCAACATGTACTTCAACTGGCACTATCCCTACTTTGCTACCCTCTCCAAGTCCCTCTTCTATAGAGACTTCCTCAAGGGCAAGCCGCCCGGCCAACCGCGAACCACCGTCTACTGCTCGCCCCTGCTCGTCAACGCCATGCTGGCTCTCGGCTGCCACTTCACCCACGTGGCCGGCGCATTTGCCGTTCCCGGAGACAGCAAGACCAAGGGCGACCATTTCTTTGCCGAGGCGAAGCGGCTCATTGTCGAGAACGACGAGTACGCGAAGCCCAGGCTCACCACGGTGCAGGCCCTGGCACTCATGTCGGTCCGCGAAGCCGGCTGCGGGCGGGAGGCCAACGGATGGGTGTACAGCGGCATGAGCTTCCGCATGGCGCAGGACATGGGGCTCAACCTCAACCTCGGGGGCACCACGAAGGACAAGAGCCCGCTCGACGAGCAGGAGGTGGACGCGCGCCGGATAACGTTCTGGGGCTGCTTCCTCTTCGACAAGTGCTGGTCCAACTATCTGGGCCGGCTGCCGCAGATCCCCAAAAACACATACAACGTTCCCAAGTACGACGTCTTCCCGGAGGAAGACGCCGAGATGTGGTCGCCCTACACGGACGGCGGGTTCGACCAGTCGTTGAGGCAGCCAGCGCGGACGCGGGCGGTCGGGCTGCACCTGAGCAAGCTCTGCGAGATCAGCAGCGACCTCTTGCTCTTCTTCTACCACCCAAACCACATCGGGCGGTCGACCGGCAAGAACATCGAGATCAAGAAGCTGAGCGAGCTCCATCGCCGGCTCGAAGAGTGGAAGAAGGAGCTGCCGAACGAATTTGAGCCGAAGGATGGCCAGTTGCCTCATGTCATCCTGATGCAGTAAGTTGAAGCCGAAAGCAAGCCTCCAAGCTTTTTTGTTGTGGACAGCGGGGGCCCCCTAACGCGGCGCAGCATGTTCTTCCACCTACAGTATATCCACCTCTTCAAGGCGTTCCTCAAGTACACCCCGGCGACGTCTCCGTTGCCCGTCCACGTCTCCCCGTGGCGGGTATGCAGCGCCAACGCGGGGGCCATCTCCAAGCTCATGCGCCTCTACAAGAAGCTGTACGATCTCAGGCAGATCTGCAACATTGCCGTCTACATGGTTCAGACCGCTTGCACGATACACATCTTGCACTTGCCCGAGAAGACGGCCAAGCGAGACATCATCCACGGCGTCAAGCACCTCGAGGAGATCGCGGAGGACTGGCTGTGCGCGCGGAGGGCGCTGAGCACCCTGAGCGTGCTGGCGCGGAAGTGGAAGGTCGAGCTGCCGGAAGAGGCCGCCCTCGTGCTACAGCGGACCGACGAGAAGTACGGCACCGTCAGCATCTCCGACGTCCCCTCGCCGAACCGATCGGGGCCCTCGGCCACGCAGTCGCCACCACAGTCGCACGCGGGCGGCTCCTCCCCGGGCTCGCCCGCGACCAACGAGCACGACCAATACCGGTCCCCGACCCACGACGGCAACCCGGCAGGCCAGCCGATGGCGCTCGACACCCCCGCCAGGAGCCTGGCGCCGCAGATGCTCAGCACCGTGGCAGCATCATCATCATCATCCGGGGTGTCTCCGAGCCTGCAGACCATGCAGAGCCATCAGGACGCTCGACGGATGGCGCCGCCCCTGGCCATCCCATCCTCCACCACCATGTCCATGGGCGAGCCCCTGTCGCCCATCAACAACTCGTGGGCCGTCTCGCCGGTGACGCGGACCATGCCCAGCTACACGCAGGCCTTTGCCCCCGTCCGCGCGCACACCAGCTTGGCACCCTCGGCGCCGCCGTCCTCGCGCTCCGCCGGCGGCGGCGGCGGTGGCAGCCGCCAACTCTCCCCCAGCTCTCTCTACGCCGTCGACGGACAGGACTGGTACCTCAGGGACGGCATGAACTGGCAGCAGAACTTCCAGACGTGGGGTGGGCTCGGCGCGGGCGCGGGCGCGGGTGCCACCACCCAGCGCCAAACCCAGGGAGGCGGGAGCAGCGGAAATCCGGGCGTGAGCGATCCTTCCTCCGTGTTTGTGTTTGGGGGAATGAATCTGAACGAAATGGGCTCGGGCTTTGAGTCGTTGGGGCTGGGTAGCCTTGACCGTCTTTCAGGGTTGGATTAGACGTTCGTTGCTTCGACGGCATGGCTTGCAAGCTCGGACACGGAATGATGGGTGGTTTGCGGGGCATTGTGACGGTTCGGGACGGTGTTACGGTCATGGAACGCATATATAGGTTACAATACTGTACGGTTGGGAGGCAGTGTTCAGATTTTTTTTTTCCCCTGTTGTTTAGTTGATGAGGAGAATGGTAGGGTATGAATGGTTTACGTTCATCTTGTCCTGGGATTGTTTATTCCGTGATAGGGCTGGGTATCCTCGGATGTTTCTTGTGTGTATATGTATATATATTATATCCCATACAAATATAAATACCTGTACCAGCCCAGCGTCGATCTTGGCGGCCGTATCTATGCCGTACACACCCGGTCTAGCCGTTATAGTATGCCGGACCCGCGGCCTCTCCCCCAAGCGTTCCAGCCGCCTCAACCCGACGACGATTCTCAGCCTAGGATCCCTCTCGGGCCCCTGGAACCTAAACCTAGAATAATAAACCTCCTCGCGTCCACTCCCGGTCATCCAGCCCCTCCTTTTCCAGCGAGACTCGTCACAGGCCCTCCGCCTCCATCTGCTCCAAGACCCGCCGATAGATCCCGGCTTCCTCCTCCATCTCCTCCATTCCCCTCGCCACCCGCGCGGCGTCTTCGATACGGGGGAACCCGCCCCCCGGCACCGGCCTGCCACCATCACCGCTCTCGCGCTGCCGCTCCCGGTCCCGGTCCCACAGCGCCCCGCCGACGTTGCCCTCCTCGGCCGCCATCTGCTCGTAGATGGCGTCCGACGGGGTCGACGCCGGCTTGGCCGTCGCCCCGCGGATGCGCGGGATCACGTGCACGTGGACGTGCGCCACCGTCTGCCCGGCCTCGGGCCCGTCCTGCAGCGCAATGTTGAAGGACCCCCGCTCCTCCTCGCCCCCGCGGCCGCCCTCGCGGAGCGGGGCCTGCCCGTCATGCTGCTGCTGCTGCTGCTGCTGGTGGTGGCCGGGCGGTGATGGTTGTGATGCTGCTGATGGTGTCGATGATGATGATGATGATGACGATGGTGGTGATGGTGGCGGTGGTGGTGGTAGCGATGCTGCTGCGGAGGAAGGGGAGGAGGATGAGGCGGGGCCCAGGAAGTAGTGGCGTGCCAGCATGCGCTGGACGCGCTGGACGGCCGTGAAGAGGTCGGTCAGCTCGACCGGGGAGAGGTCGGTCAGGCGGCGGTGCGGGACCAGCGGGCAGACGAGGACATGGCCCGGCAGGAGGGGCTTGAGGTTGACGAGGGCGAAGGAGTGGGGGGTTGTGAGGAAGACCTGGCGGGGCCGGTTAGTAGTCGGAGAATGGATAGACGAAGATGAGGAGGGGGGAGGGGGGGGCGGTTATTATTAGAATTAGTCTACAAAGAGAATAGAAAAGGAAAACAAAAAAAAAGAAAAGAAAAGAAAAAGAAAAAAACACAAAATAAACAAAAAAAAGATGAAAGAGAAGCAGAGGAAAAAGAAGGAGGGTAACTGTTATGTGTTACAGTGGTCGCTGAAAAGCTTACTTGGTTTGTCACTTCAAAGGGCCCAAAGTAGATGGGCTTCTTTTGGTGGCCCTGTGATTGTGATTGTTGCTGCGCGCCGGGTTGCGCTGTGGAGGAGGACGAGGTGCTGCGCATTCTCGCGGCCTGGAATGCCAATCGCTGACGTTTGAGTGCCGTCGTCGTCGTCGTCGTCGTCGTCGTCGTCGTCGTCGTTGTTGTTGTTGTTGTCGAGGGCAATAGGCCGGGTGTTTTGTGCCAAAATCTCCTGATTGAGATCATACTGTTTGATATGGGAGTTGGCTTTGAAACCCAAGGCGAGTGCCGGATAAATTTATACGTGGCACCTTATGAGCGGGTTGAGCGTTGAATGGTGTGATTTCAGGGTCCGTTGTGTTAGGTGAGTGGAAACTGGGAAGTGGCCAGGAACGGCGCCGATTCCACTGCAATGCATGCCCAGGTTCGTCAGTGATAGACAGCCTAGAGATTGCCGAGTCCAAGGCAGATGCTCCGTACGGAGTAGTTAGAGCATTGACCGACTCATCATATTTTTTATGGGCCATGACGAAGAATACTATATGCCTATCCCATTCTTCGCTCAGCTGAGGCTTACTCTTTTCCTTTCTCTCCTGCTCTTTGAGGGGTCGGGTGTAGGTGTATTTACAACATGTTAGTGGTCTTGATTCGACGTACTCCGTAGTGTGTAGAACACCCGAAAGGGGGAGCCCGGAGAGGGTCAAGCACTAATCATCAGCCATGCCACGACCCGAAAAATTCCGTCTGATAGTTGACAGAACCAGCGCATGTGAATGGCTTCCATACACATCAATACTGCTCAATTAAAATTCGTCCTCCCTCTAAGAAAATAAATAGCCTCACAAAACGCCGCCATTGCTCATCTAGAAACCCATGCCACTCCGAAAACCGCGAAATCGTGGATCTCGATGCACCTTGTTCTTCCATGCCTCTTCTCGACACACTGAAAAAAAAAAAGCCTGCCGCATATATACAAACCTTTTACACACCAGGTAAAAGCTCCTCATCCTCCAGCGCATCCTGCCGCGCGCGGACGGAGTTCTCCCTCGAGCGCGGGACTGCCTCGCCGTCGCCCGTCATGAACACTGTTTGCCGCCTCAGTCAGCATGCTCGGCTCAGAGAAAGAGATACACACACAACTCGATAAAATAGGGAAAAAAAATAACGTACCATGAGGCTTCAGGAAGAACGAGGCGACCAGGGCGAGGATGAACAGAGACGTCAGAAGCACAAAGAAGGCCTGCGGGAACGTCTCGACCGTGGCGGCGTATAGCTGGTTGAAGACGATGGGGGCAAAGATGCGCGCCAGCGAGTGCAGCAGCCCGATGGCGCCGAGCATCTGACCCACGCGCTGAGGCGGAACGTGCTTGCTGACGGCGGCCTGGACGGTGGCCGAGCCCAGGCCGCCGAAGGCGGTGAGGACGGCGCACGCGACAAAGACCGGCCCGGAGCGCGCAAAGATGTAGCCTGCGGAGCCGACGACGTCCGAGACGAGGGAGGCGCGAAGAATCCAGATGTCGACCTCGTCCGCGCCGCGGTTCTTCTCCGGCGGCGGCGGCGGCGGCGAGTGGGGGTCCTCGAGCAGGCGCCTGGCGGCCGGCCGCTTACGGAAGAGGTAGTTGATCAGCGGGAGGATGCCGACCAGTGTGAATACGCGTACCATCGAGGTCATGGAGATGAAGCGGGAGCTCTCAAAGTTGCCCCACTCGAACATGTACTCGACGTACATGACGATGACGGAGCCGGCGCTCATGGCGGTGCCGAGGATGACCATGTCGATCAAGGCCAGGACCAGGAGGTTGCGCCGCAGCCGCGCCGTGCCGGGGCCGGTCGGGAAGAGGATGCTCAGCGGCGCGAGGGGGTTCGACGCCCAGATGGAGTGTACAACGCGGCTGATCGGCTGCCGCAGCGGGATTCGCGAGCTCGCGATGTCGGCACACTCGGAGGCGGGCGCGGGCGCGAGCGCTTCCTCCGCGCGCGCGTGCTTCTCGCGCGCCAGCAGCTGTTGCCTCCGAGACAGGGATTCGGGGATGATGAATGCCATGAAGGTCACGAAGAAGATGTGGCAGCCGAGCAGGATGTAAAAGATGGAAATGAGCGAGCCCGTCCACTCGACAAGGTAGCCGGCGATGAGGGGCCCGATGGCGAGGCCGGTGAACAGGCACGAGTGCAGGTAGCCGATTGCAACACCACGCTTCGATGGGGGAGTGCAGTCGCTCGTGTACGCATGGCTCAGCACGCTTCCCGCGGTGAAAGAGCCCGTGAGTCCGTCGAAGAAGTAGCCCAGCAGCAACCACTGGTAAGCAACGGTCTCGGGGAACCTGGCAGCGAGGATGGTGATGATCTCGGATATGATGCCGCCCATGGAGCAGACAATCAGCATGCGCTTGCGGCCGTAGCGGTCCGAGAGCGATCCTAGCTTGGGTGCCGTGAGCGAGCTCAGGACGCCGGCGGTGACGTTGAGCACCAGCGAGAAGGTGGCCACGGACTTTTGCACCTCCGGAATGAAGCATTGCCGGTTGTTCCCTCCGGGAATCACCGGTGTGAAGGTGAAGTCCGGGTCCGCGGCTGACCGGTCAGCAAAGTAGTGCTTGCAGACGAGGTCAATGATTCTGGATGTCGGTCAGTATAGTATTCACTCGGCGTCCGCAATGAAACGGGGCGAACGGGAAGACGGGGGAGTTCCATACAAGTTCAGTTTTGGGACGACCGAGCCGCCGAATGCGAGCGCAAAGACTGCGTAGGGGCCAAGCAGGAACCAAACCTGCGGGCGAAGAAAAAATAGTCAACCTCAAGGTTTCGTCCGCATCTCGCCGCTGTCGAGCAAGCAGCAGCAGCAGCGGGGCATGTCAACATACGGATGGCTTCCTCCACCACGGCAAGCCCGCAAAGTCCTCGTCCCCTGACCATCCGCTGCCCCCGGAGGGAGCGGGCGCCCCTCCATGAGCGCCGTTGCTGTGGGGGCCGGCGCCCAACAGGCCTGTCGTTTCGTTGACCTCGTCGACGTCCAGTCGAGGATCCGGGAGCCGCACATCATCGCCATCGGCCAGGTACCCGCTGGTCGATCCACCGGCTTCTTCCCGCTTTGCGGCCTGGGACGAATCAGGCTCGTCCCAACCCTCTGTCGATGCCATTCCGACGCAGGCAGGTAGTATTATCCCTGGATTCGGCTTTGAAACCAAACACTCGAAATTTGGTTGAGTTTGACAATCCAGAATATGAACCCTAGTTTCGGCCGGAGAGCGCGGGCGGGGAAATTGATGATGATGCAATGGAGCTTGCGGATGGCAAGCGTCGATTCGCGAAATCCCAGTTTATTCCCGTGCAACGAACAAACGATGAAATCCAAGTCGAGATAAGGTAAGAGGTGAGGTAGGTAGCCACTACCCGCTGAGAAGAAGTTGGGCGTGTATAGAGGCCATCACCGGAACAGGGTCAAAGACGAAGATGAAGGGAAGCAGATGCAATTGGGAAACCGGCTCTGGAGAAGAATCCGGGGATTTTGGGGGGGGGGGGGGGGTCGAAAAGTCAAGGACGGACCCTCTTCAGTGGACGGGAAGCTTTCAGTGAAGGTGATGAGGTGAGATGGTTCAGGTACTTTTAGCCTGGCAGGGCGATCAAGCAAGATAAGAGCTCCATGGCAGGAACCTAACTAACCCCGGCCACTGAACCGTTCCTGGTAGGTGCAGTATAACCAGTGGAGAGCAGGCATATGTGCACAAAGCAGTCCGTCCGGCGGGGCAGGTCCCGACTCAGCGGCGCGAGTCCCGCAACCCTCAGGCTTCCTGCACCCCTGCATCCCCGAACTGCCTAACGGCAAGTCGGCATGCTGACGCGTGGCTCAGGCAGCCTGGGCTAGCAAATCGCGTGTGAGCGCCCAATTCCCGCCTCACTTCTTCCGAAGAATCCTTCCCAGGCCTCCGTGTCATCCACCAATTCGACCCTAGCCGATTCCGATGTTTGCTCCCCCAACCCAACCCCCCCCTGCTTCGCCTCGTTCTTCGATGCCAAACGGTTGGTGGACGGACGGGAGGTGTGCAAAAGACAAACAATTCAGTGTTGATAAATAAATTCGCCAATGCAAAGAGAGCAAGATGATGGGAGAATGATACTCGCACGCAATGGTAAGCTCAGACGCAGCAGGATTCCAAGTTGAAATTGCCTTGCCTATCTTGCATTGCTTGCCCACGGAGTAGGTAAGAAGTGCGCAACCGGCAGCGAACAACAAGCATATATCTTCGCCAAACTGATTGGGCCACGGCGGGAGATGATGTCGGGTCATTAATGCGAGGTGAGGCACAACATCAACGCGCGTCACTGATCCAGTCGTTTGTCGCGTCGGCGTTCGGATCTGGAAACCGCCGGATTACAAACCCATTCTCCGACGCCCCCGCAAAGCCAAATCACAACCTACCTTGCATGTTCTCGTAGGCTTCAGTGGTCCATGCCGGTTCGAAGAAAAGCCTCTTTGACCGATGTCTCGCCTTTGCATGTACACGTATCTTGTTGTGTATCGGTGGAATGCACAGATTCGTTATCGGGTGGCCTGGTACCACGGGCCTTTTGACTGCCCTCCTAAACTCCAAGGTACCGGCGATTTCGGTCTGAGTCAGAGCGTCATGCCCCGCCGCCTGGCCTCGGCCACCAGCTTGGACGCTCGGGGGTCCTTCTCCTTGTGACAGCGCTGCAGGACGGCCAGCAGGGTGCGCCGGCTGACCCAGGTGGGCGAGCCGCCGGTGGCGAGGCGGCTCATCTCGTCGAGGTAGAGCAGCGCGACGTCGAGGTTGCCGTCGAGCGCGAAGCAGCGGATCAGGCTGTCGAGGATGGGGGGCGAGGGCCGCACCGAGAACCGGTCCATCTCCGACACGAGGAAGACGGCCGGCTCCGCGCTGGCGCACTCGTCCAGCAGGAGCGCGAAGGTCTGCTGGTTCGGCCCGGACTGGCAAAGGTCGCACACCTGCCGGTACGCGTCCAGCGTCCGGGTCATGTCGCCGCCCGAACCCGTGGCCAGCGCCTCGAGCAGCACGTTGATGGCCGCCACCGGCACGCGCTCCAGCTGGCGGAGGATGCCGATGGCCTCGTCGACCAAGTCGGGCGGCCCCTCCTTCAGCGCCGCGTACAGGGAGCGCGTGCTGGACTGGTCCGGCTGCACGCCCGCGTCGTTCATGATGCACAGCACCCGGAACGCGCCCTCGAGGCTGCCCGCCTTCACGTAGCTTTCGAGCAGCGGCTCGTAGTGGTGGAAACCCAGCTTGACCTCACGGGCCGAGAGGAGCTCGATGACGGCGGTTGCCAGCGTCGTGTCGCCCTGGCGCGCCGCCGTGTTGAGGACGTTGAGGGCGATTCCGTCCGCCGGGTTGATCTTACCGGGTGACACCATCTCGTCCCAGACGAGCCTCGTTCCCTCGTAGTGCAGGTTCCTGCTGCACTCGTCCAAGAGGTAGGACCAGAGGGGAAGAGGCACGGCGCTCGCGCTGCCCCCCGCCGCATCGAGGACCTGGCGGAACAGCTGGACCGCCTCGTCCACGAACCCCCGCATCGCCAGGACGTAGACGAAGGTGGAAGACACCCACTCGGGGATCCGGGTCCCCGCGTCGCGGAGCTGGTCCCAATAGTCCAGCGCCATCTCGTACTGGCCGTCGCGCAGCAAGCCCACGGCGACGCTAAACTTGCCCTCGTCGCCGAGCTCGATCCCTTGCTCCTTCATCTTGGCTAGAAACGTATTCCTGGTCAGGTAATCCGGATGGATCGCCAGCAGCTATTGGCCCGAGTCAGCCAACCAACGTCTGCACACACTCAGCTAGGGCCCCCTTCTCCCCCCCATCACAGACTTACCCTCAGTGCACTGTGATACCACCCGGGCGAGGGCTGGATCCCCGCCGTCCTCATCTCCTTGTAGATCTCGGCCAGCTCGTTGGCCGAGCCCGTTGCCGTGTCCCAGTTCGCCGTGACCAGCGCCTCGTACAGAAACACGTTGGGCCGCTCGCCGCGCTCCTCCACCAGGTACCGGACCAGACGTCGGATCTTGTTGCCCTGGCCCTCCAAGCCTCGGAGGCTGCGCAGCGCCTCGTAGATGACGGGCGTCGGGGCGCCGGCCGTCTCCGGCGGGAGATCCGATTTGGACCGGCACAGCGCGTCCGCGCTTGTGAGACCTGTCTTTCCCGGAGGCTGGCCTTCCGGAGGCTGGTCGGCTAGGGTTGCCGTCTCCCCGGGGTGGTCCTGCTGCTGGGCTCCGGGGTCCGTCTTGCTTACAGCGGAGGGATCTTGGGACAGGGGTTTCGTCGTACGCAGCGGTGCGACCTCCACTGCAGCCCAGCCTGGGAACGGCGGCAATGCTGGCGGGGGCTGCGGCTTCTTCTCGGCCGGCACTCGCTTGGGCGGCCGCGCCTGGGGAGCCGCAGCCCATTGCGGATACCGCTCGCGCCGCGCACGCTGTCCCGCCGGAGACCCGTCGGTATGTGCAGTGCGCGCTTGGCCGTTGAGGAGTCCTATTGCCGGCGCGGTCTCGTGTTGCTGCTCCTGGGTGACACGGACACGTCTGGCTGAGCGTAGGGGCAATGCGGTAGTAGCATTGGACAGTAGCAGCCCATCAATTGACGGACATAACGCTCGTGAGAGTGTGTCCACAGTTATGCGCCTGGCCGACATGAGTCAGACGAGTCGAGAACGCGTTCAAAAAGGACGTTAAGCACTTTGTAGCCTCGGAGCGTTAGAGCGTGGGAGCATCAAAGCCGTCGAGATGCGCATGTTTTGCCCAAGAATTTCCCGGTAAAAAAATAAATCAACCCAGAACGTCACGGAGAAAAAAAAACAGAAAGGCGGTCCTGTTAAATATTGATGATACCAGCGTCGCTGAGGTTGCTGGTATCGTTGGCATGTTGATGCATTTCTTGGTTTCGGTCGGAATCTGCCGGCAGAAACGAGAGCGGTAAGTAAGTTTCGACTATACGGAGTAGCGTACGGATGGATCGTGCAACGCAACGAGACATCAGTCAACCAACAACCGCAGGTCACGTGGGCAGCAGACGTCGAGGACCTACTATGTAGATTCATGCATCATCCCCTACTCTCGTAATCGTTTTGCTCCTTGAAGGTATATGTGGTCTCTCGTCAGCTGCGACACATGCGCAGCGCCGTTCCAGAGCCCTAAAGCGGGCGCTTCACAATCTTCCCGCGCCGCCACCGAACCAAACCAGCGCCACTCCTTCGCATCACCTGCCGACGACCGAGGGAAGACGGCTTTCCCGGCTCACTCCCCTCCTTCTCCGTCTTTGCAAACAGACCTCCTCTTTGGTTTTGCAAAGGTGTCTGTCCGTGCCAATCGGCTGCTTTCACAAGATTCTTCTTCACCCGTACCCTAAACCATCCGACAACGCCACATCCCGTACGCATGCTCATGAACCCCTACCCCTTCCGCCTCTTCCTCCTCCTCGTCCTCTCCCGCCGCGGCCCTTATCACCACCCCGACCGCCGTGGTCTCCCCTCCCTTGTCCGCCGCCGCCGCGGCCCCCGCGGTAGCCGCCCTGCTGGCTCTGTTGCTCCTTCACATGGTCGATGATCTCGTCCGGGACGCGCAGGTACTTGATCTGTTCCCAGTGGTAGCCGTCCAGTCAGCGCCGCGCATCACCAATCCCTCGCCAACCGGGGCGGAACCTACATTATTCCCCTTGACGTAAACCTCTGGCAGCCGCATGAATTTATCGCCCTCCTAAACATCGCCCAAAAGTGTCCAGTCAGTAAAACAGACCCCGGCGCCGTCAAGTCGGAAGGGGAAAGCAGTCGGGATCGCGGCCAGGGCATCATCTGGCCGTCCTGGAGGGAAGGGAACCTCACCGGACTGGTCTGCACGACCTCGCGCAGCGTGAGGTTCATCCACGTATCGCACTGTACGAGGTGGCCGTTGAGCGTCTCGCCATTCTTGAGCTCGACCAGCATGGGGTGGCCTTGCGCCGCGTTGAGGAGGCCGAGGGGTAACTGCAAGCAAGAAAAATAAAAAAAAAAATAAGAGAGAGAGGTTAGCACGAGAAGCAGGTGATTACTTCGCAAAAAGGACCGAGAATTGCTATAGCTGGTACTTACCATCTTGAGGAGCTCTTGCGTCCCAGCGCCGAGAATGAGCGTGACTAACGGCTGGGAACGGGTCGCTGGGTGATGCAATGCAGAGTGGGCTGAATCTTGGGGAGGAGCTCCGTTGCACACTGGCAAGGATGACCTCAAGCTGCAGGGGGATCTGGAGCGGCCCAATCGTTGGTCCTTGGCGGTAACGAGGCTGAAGCGGGGCGTTACGTTACGTACGGAAAATGCTGGTGATACCTCCGTATACAGGTCACATACTCTGTAAGTAATGTACGGATTACATACTCCACCTTACTATCTCCTGTATCCACCCCGCCTGCTTGCAGATGTTATTGCTGACTCTGTCCCTCGTATTCATTGGATTCGGAACAAAGAAAGACTCCCACATGACGCGTGAAGATCCGATTATATTACATATCAGAGAAAAAAAACAATGGTTCACACGCCTGGTCCAAAAATATTTTCTTCCAAACCTAGACATCGGCAAACGTGATTCCCGGAATGCTGGTGATGGTGGTAGTGATGCTGCGAAAAGCTGTGGACGAGCTGGGAATCGAACCCAGGACCTTTCGCATGCGCTGAAGCATGCTAAGCGAACGCTCTACCAACTGAGCCACACGCCCTTGATTGAATGTCTGATCGAGCTTGCGGATAGCTCTATCGTGACGGTTGCGGTGCTTCGCAGTCTGGAGGACCTTGGCGTTGTCTGGATCATAGAGGAGCCGGGCTCAAGGAGTGGCTAGGGGATGAACCGGTCCCTGCCACTTCTCTGTCCAACAACACTGGGAAACATTTGACAGCTGTGTTCAGGAGCCTGAACTGGCACATTCATCGTTCGAAACGGCTGGGTACTGGAAACCAACATCGGATTGCGTTTGCGTCTAAAAAGTAGCAATTCTCTCGACCCCGTGAGCCGAAACCGTCCCAAAGATTGATAGGAGGAGCCCAGAAAAGACAGAGTGCAATAACCATGGACGAAACAGGCAAACTACATATGGACCGACGAAACAGAAACACTGCGGTGAGATGGCCTCCCCCCCCCCCCCCTTTTGACAGGCCCCTTCAACTCGCTCGCACCAGGCCGGCACAGCCCTATGCCTCGACTGAGCAGGTTGGAGGCGGCCCCGAGCTATGGGGCTGTCTCTTCCCCCGTCCCGCGGCGCTCAGGAAGCGCTCTCTCGGCTCTTGCGATAGTTCGCCTGGGGTGTGGTAGCGGCGTGTCAGTAAACATGGCCCAAATCATGCCCGGTCTCGCTACCCTCCGATTTAATTCAACGCGTAGGCCGAAGCACGACTTGCCTCCTGTTCGACCTGCAGCCCATCGATGATGGGCGCCAACTCGCTCAGAATCTCGTGCGCCTTCTTGTGGAACTCCAGCTGCGCGGCTACCAGTTCGGCCAGGTTGCGCAGCGGCTCGGGGGAGTCGAGGACCTGTAGTAGTACGCGATATCCAGTCAGTTCAGTGCTTGCTTGATGAAATATTTGGTACAGACGGGAATCAAAACAGGAAACCGAGGAGTCGGGTGCAAAAGAAAGGGGGGGGAGAGGTGGGGGGAAGAGAGTAGCAACGATAAGGGAGAGAACAAAAAGAAAATAAAGGGGAAACCCACATTCTTCATGACGCCCACTGCCTCCTCCGTCTGCGTGACGAACTCGTCCTCGGCCTTCTCGATCTCCTCCTGGGCCTCGGGGCTCAGCTCGTGCTCGTCATGCGGGTCAGCACCCCGCGGGGAGGAGGCGCCGCCCAGCTTCCAGGTGGTGCCCTTGACGCGGGCCTTGACGGCATCGAGGGTGAGGCGGGCCTTCTCGACGGCCTTGCGGGCGCGCGTGGCAAAGAGGATGTTGGTGTTGAGCGTCGTGTTCCAGCCGGCCAGGAAGCGGCTCTGCACCTGGGCGTCCTGGGCCAGGCGAGCTTCGCCCAAGCGCTCCATCGCCAGCGCGTACTTCTCGAGCGCCGTCGCCAGCGGGTCTTCGCCCGCGCCCGTGTGCTGCTGGTGCAGCGTCTGGCTGCTCGCCAGCGACGCGCGCGCCATGGCATGGTGGAACGTCTTGGGCTGCGGCTTGGCGCTGGGAGGGGCCGTCAGGGCCGCCTGGGCCTCGGCGGGGGACGTGGCGCTCGACAGTAAGGCGACTTTCTCGCTGACGGTGCGGCCCAGATCCTGGAATGTCTCCTTGATGTTGGGCGGGTAGTCGTAAGCCTCGTTGGAGTACTGCGACCTGTTGTTGGAGGGGAACAGAGCGGTTAGGGGAGGGCGCAGACAATCGGGAGGGTGGGGGGGGGGAGGTGCGCAGAGTTAACCACTCACGTTACGGCGAGCATCTTCTGATGGACCGCCTTGAGGGCATCAACACGCTTCTCGAGATCGATATAGTCGGGAGGGAGCTCGGTCTGATTGACTCTGTGTTAGAGATTGCTTATCTCGGCCAAAGCACGGCGATCTCTTCGATGTTGCTAACCTTGTCATCGGCCTGGCCCAGCTGCTCCTTGGTATATTGAAAGGTGCGCGAGGCAAAGGGCGTAATCTGCCCACCCAGCGAGCTGCATCGATGTCAGCCATCTTGTTGACACTTTCCCTCGACCGTTTGGGGGTGGGAAGGGGGGGGGGGGCGGCAAGTTCTCGCGTGGGGAAGGGAATCCATACGTGAGGCTCTTCTGAAGGCCCTTGAACGCATCCATTTTCGGCTTTGAAGTCGCGGACTACTCGAAATCTGCTTCTCAAAGTGCGCGACGAGGAAGGTACTTCTTGCTGACCAGATGCGTAATGCTGATGAAAGAAGCTTTGTGATGCAGTTATCGCTGCCTTGTAGGTGTTTGGGGGGGGCCAAGGCGCAAACAGGCCCCACATTCGAGACTGTCAATCCCTGCTGTATCGAGACCAGAAGCGAGATGATTGGGCATGTCAGAATATCGGGGTAACCAGTTCTATCTGCCATTAGCCGGGCAAACTCGGCCACAAGGCATGGTATGCCCTCTTTAACGTCTGCCAGAGCGGAATATCACAATTCAAACTTCGGGAGTTCAACGGTTGAGTGAACTGCAACTAGTCACCGTTCCAAAGAGGGCGCGAACAAGAGAATCAGCATATCGAGATGAACAGCATTTCTGAAGTCCCTGAAAAGCTGCTCCTCTTACAGAGTAGATTTGACATGGAAGTGTTGCGCCTCGAATAGGTCTCGTAGATATCCCACGTGCCTCGTTCTTTATCAATCCGCCGGTTTCGTATCGTCCCAGGACGGTACAATGTTCCGACACACATCTTCATAGTCCCTCAACAACTGCTCGCTCGTGGCCGCCTCTGGCGTAGTCCAGAACATGGCCCAGTTACTCTCGGGCAGCTTCCTCACGCCACAGGAGCGCTCAAAGTACCACTTGTTGACCGGGTTGTCCTTCCTGCTCCGCCAACACACGCCGTGAGGGAAGCAGTCGTGCACCATGGCGTTGAAGACGATATCGGCCACGCCGCCGGCGCCCTGGCTCTTCTTGAGCACGGCGAACTTGTCCAGGTACGGCACCAGCCGGCCCGTGCGGTAGGCCGTCTCCTCGTCCATGCCAAAGGGCCGTTCCCACGTCAGGATTGCACCGCCCTCGTACTCGCCTGCGATGATTATGCCGGCCAGGCTGTCTTGGACGCGGCGCAAGTAGTGCTCGATGTCGAGCTTGCGGCCGAACGAGTCGTTGATGAGGTGGACGAGCCGCGGGAGGCTGACGCACGTGTCGGTGAGTCGGAGCCGTGGAGCACCCGGCTTCGGCGGCGTCCACGGCCCAGAGCGCGGATCGGGGAAGATGGTAACTGGGAGGCCCTTCTTGACGAGGGTAGTTGTGGGCATGCGGGTCAACGTGATCTCGGCGCTTCGGCCGACGGGTTTGACCCTGCCGATGGGCAGGGAGGCCGAGTAGATGGGTCTGTCGGTGATGAGATTGTGAATGAGCGGGTTCTGCCACCTTCTGGTCTTTACCTCCCCCGCAAACTGCCCGACCGAGGCCTCAGCCTCCTGTTTAGGTGGTGCCGCTCGCCGGTTCGCCGCCTCGGCTGGGCTGGTAATAACCGCTGAGGCCGTGGAGGGGAGTATCGCCAGCGTCTTCTTAACAAGCTCTAGGTTTGCCACGTGCTTGGCTCTCGGGTCAACAGGCAAGTCCGCTATACTTGTCGGTTGGCTAGGTTGATTCTCAGGAGCAAGAGCGGTTCGAAGTTTGTCAAACTCTTCTTCCAGGTTCACAAATACCCGTGCGCCATCTCCGCGCCTGCTTGCCGGAATACCCCCGAGAGGGTCGATGACAATGATTCGGTCTACCAAAGCTTTCCGCACGTGACTGGTGTTCGACCGATCCTCTGTTTTTCCCTCCGTGGTAGCCTGCGTGTCGAACTGAAGACCCGAGAAGAAGCGGGTGAGCGCAAAAATGACTTCGTTGGCATCAGCTGCCGTATAGGTTAAGGTTTTCTCGCATAGCGCGTGTGGTGGCACCACCACTATATGCCCGTGTCTGAGCGGCGTGCTCAAACTCTCCCCAAATCCGACAAAAAGCGTCGTACTGCAAACCGAGGACAACTCTTGTGACGTCCCGTCGGTTTTCCAAACGGCGGAGCTTACCGATTGCGCTCCTGGGGAACCGTACCGGCCAATGGCTGTGATGATACGGCCTGTCTGTTCGGCGATAATTTGCTGCAATTGCGGGCCATTGCTCAAGCCTGGGTCGCAATCGAGAACGATGACGCTGCGCAGACCCAGATCACGCAACTGGGTGAGGGTCTTGCAAACCCCGTTGAGTAGAGCGTCATCCCAAGCTTGTGGATCCCTGAGCTTCACAATGGCAATATGCGGTACCTCTGCTGTGTCAGCGACGGAGACCCTCACCGGGCCCTGAACAAACCGCGCCGCATCATCTTGACCGCGGCGTCCATCATGCAAAACGGCCGTAAACGCGAGCGTCTTTCTTGGTCCAGAGCCGGGAGAAGAACCAAAGGTTTGCAGGTATGCCTTAGCGTCGCGCCTGGTGGCGGATGACTCAAGCACCGAGATCAGGAATTGCTACCGGCGAGTTAGCAGGGTTGAGAGATGATGGGAGTGAGTGTCTCGAACCCTATCCGACTCTCTCTTCTGCTTGGCGTCTGTGGCAGACGGACCGGGAGAACCAGCAGCCGTCCTTCCAGAACCAGCGCCATTGTCACCCGTGGATAAGTGGCGGGCCTTCTGGGTGCGTATAGAGCTCTGATCGCAAAGTCAGCCTGAACGAGCTTGGTCTGAAAATAAGGGCGGGCGCTGAAATTTCCTACCTGGGCTGCCGAGGATGCTCTCTTCCAGGCGCCACCGCCTCTTGCAAACATAGTCGAAGTTAATGCACGCGATGAGCTGTTTTCCCGGGGTCCCTTTGAGAGGTGACCCGGCCAATGGATGAGCTATCAGAAGCAGATTGTGAACATTATTTGTTAGCTGAAGGCCTTGTGGATGAGAGAAGGCGGTGATGGTGAGTCAAGAACGATACCCACCCACTATCAACCCTTGTCTGCCTATTCCCGAACGAAATAATCAGATCATCAGATAAGACACCGTGCGGGCCGCCGTGAGGCTTGGCAACCGCAATGAAATACCAAGTGCTGTGTAGAACAAGCTCTACAGGGTAAGCACTACCCTAACCGCTAGCAGTGACGATCTGTGTGCAGGTAGCCTGTCAGTTTTTCTGTCGTCAGTAACTTGGCAGGACCGTCGACATGATTGGGCAATGGCTCCGGAGTACCTGAGAACCTCGGGTTTCACTTGACCGTACTTGCGGCTACCCAGCGAGAAACCCCGCAGATGCCAGGCTCATAGCCCCGCAGTTCCATAATGTGCCGAACGAGACTGGCAGGACTGGACCCTACACTAGTTGAGTAGGCAGGCTGAGGCAGGCTGGGGCCCCTCACGGGAACAAGGTTTGGAACATAATGCAGGACGTATTAGTACCTTTCGCAGAAAACCACCCGATAGCGCAACTCCCGAGATTCAAGAAGAGGCAAGCATGGAGCCAAGGAACCGAGATTGCCTGAAATCTCGGGTGCAGTTGTCATGTTATGGAAGGTGAATTCTGCATTAAGCCCTCTTACTAGTTGCTCGCGGCTGCCATTTGTAAGCTTTGCCTTCCGAGTTTCAAGATAAAGTACCCGGTAAAAGATGCCGGTGATGGGGAAGGATTTCCCCACCAACTCCCGATGCGATTACCATCTCACATTGGGTATAAGAAGGAACGACAGGTTGACGTTGTAGCGAACCTTGAGCTGTTCACGCAACGAACAACCTAAATCCGGAGAAAAACTATCTATCCTCATAACGCAACCCAGTATTAGAACCTACTATATCTCACTTTGACCTGCGTCTTGACACTCCCAACATGGCTCCGAAAGTCTTTTGGATCGGCCTGGGGAACATGGGCCGGGTAAGCCCCCAGGTGCCGAATGCTCAGGCAAAGGCAACAATGTTTTCTAACACAACGACTAGGGAATGGCCAAGAACGTCGTGGAAAAGGCGGAGGTCGAACACCCCGTCCTCATTTACAACCGCACTAAGCAGCGCTCCATCGACTTCGCCGAGAAGCTCCCCGCCGGAAAGACAGAAATCTCGGACTCGATCCCTGAGGGCGTCGCCAAAGCTGACGTTATCTTCACGATCCTCGCTAAGGACGACATCGTTGAAACCGTAGTCGACACGATTCTGGAGGCGGGCGACGTCAAAGGCAAGCTCTTTGTGGAGTGCTCAACCATCCACCCCGACACCACGGCACGCGTCGCCAAGCGGTTTCTGGAGCGCGGCGCCGAATTCGTTGCCGCCCCGGTGTTTGGCGCACCAGCCATGGCCGAGGTCGGGCAATTGGTCGGCGTCCTCGCAGGTCCCAGGGCATCAGTTGAGAAGGCCCGCCAGTTCTTTAAGGGTGTCATGGCTAGAAGCGAGATCGACATGAGCGACGAGCCCTACGAGAAAGCGCTCACGCTGAAGCTCATCGGCAACACCTTTATTCTGAACATGGTCGAACAACTGTCCGAGGGTTTGGTGCTGTCCGAGAAGTCAGGCCTCGGCACGCAGTACTTGCACCAGTTCGTCGAGAACATATTCCCGGGTCCGTTTGTGGCTTATTCGAACCGCATTCAGTCCGGGGCGTACCATCGAATGCCGTACCCGCTTTTCCCTGTTGACCTGGCCAGGAAGGACGCCAGGCACGCATTTAGTTTGGCCGAGGCCTGCGGCGTGCGCATGAGGAACCTTGAGGTAGCCGATGCGCACCTGGCGGCAGTAAAGGAGCACGACGGGGAAAAGGGCGACATTGCTGGGATTTACGGCGCTCTCAGGGCAGAGTCGGGGCTGAAGTATGAAAACAACTGATGGTTGGGGCTGGCCGAATTGGCGCGCGGCAGGTCCATCGTGAGTCGGGCTGTGGGTTAGACAAAGTCTAGAGGAGTCCTAAGCATTTCCATTGCCGGCAAGTGATTGGAGTTGAGGAGCTCGAACCTGGACAGGTGATGGCGAGACTCAAATACGGATTACCTTGGTTTGCTCCGTAAAGCGTAATTTACGGTACGAGTGAGGTGATACAATACTGTGGTATGAGATTGTAATCGTATTGATGACTAAGGGGGCCGCCAAGACGGGAAGCATGCCTGTGCCTTGACGGGTGTGAGCTCCCAACTCCCAAACGCCGCGCAACCAACGATCAAGAAGAGCACGCCGGTGAATCAGCCACCAACACGACATTTTTTTCAAAGAGAACCGCCTAAGAGCGGCCCATTCTGACAGTTGATACTGTTTCATTTGCACTGGAGGTACAATGGCCAACGGGTATGCAGCTGCTCATTCTTCTGGAGCGGTCGACATCCGGCTAACAGCAGCTCTCTTTCGCAGGTGGAGTGTCATCATCGGCTTGGTGATATGCGTCGCCCTGGGTATAGCAGGATGGTCATTCGCGCCCAAGGGTGAGAACCAAGTGTACGCTTCTCCTCTTTCTCAGATTCTTCACCGTGTTCAATTCACCGTTCGCCCTCTCTGCTATCCGATGTTATATGCTGACTATGCTGTTCCAGGCTCTGGCGCTCCTCCATCATCCTCTCCATCGCCAGCTGCTACCTCATGTGGGCGATCACGTTTCTCGCTCAACTTCACCCGCTTATCGAGCCGAGGCGGTCGGATCTACGCGCGGAGTACATCCACCACTAGGTGTGAGAACGCGACACGGGGAGGGGGAGACGGACGGCGAACAGCGGGCACTATGCTCAACTGCTGTTGTACGAATACCTACGGCATTCCATACAGATTCTGGACGGCGTTTGGGGCGCGGGGCAGGCAACATTGCGCGATTGGATTTTCACACGCAAACACACACACACACACACACACACACACACACACACATACACGCACGGATTTGGGGCAAATCGGGACTGTCGGGGACTGTATATCCAGCAGGGGGCCTCCTGGCAAGGGCGGGCTAATACAGAGCAGAAGTTGCATTACTACCGAAGACCTCTCCTCACAAGGAATTCACGGAAGAACGTTTGGTCAAACAAGACTAGGATTAAAAGGGAACGCTTACGACTACCAGCCAGGCACCTAACCCACAGCTAACCTTCCCGCCCATTCCTTCACATACATGAGCATAGCCACAAACGCCCGCCCGTCCTCGGCCACCCCGGATTCGCCGGCCGAGTCGACTCCTTCGAGCCCCGCGGCCCACAGCACGGCCCTGCCCATCGCCCACCGGCTCACGGCGCCCGCCATGGCCAGCAACGCGGCCACGCCGTACCCGCAGTCGAGGAGTATCTTGAGCGCCTCGACGTTGTTGGCCACGACGGCCCAGCCCAGCGACCGCGCCGCCGCCGGCACGTCGTACTCCCAGATGACCATCAGGATGGGGAACAGCTTGGTGGACGACGAGACGAGCAGGGCGGTCGAGACCGAGTTGGGCCGCGAGTAGCGCGGCAGGATCCCCAGCAAGGCGAGCGGCGAGTAGCGGGAAGAGGTGAGGAAGCGGATGGACCCGTGGAAGGCGATGGTTGAGAGCGTGCAGAGGAGGACTGGCGGGAGGGAAGAGAGGGTGGTTAGCCGTGAGCCGTGTGTTGTTCAACGGGGAAGAGCGTCGAGGTGAGACGAAAGATAACGAAAAAGAATGGAACAAGGGGGAGCGCGCGTACGGAAGAACATGTATTGAAATACTATGGGCTGCTGGGCGAGGCGTCCAAAGTTGCCGCGGCTGGCGGTTCCGTCGGGCGAGTCGGCATCGGGAACGGACTGGCGTTCGATGCGAGCCCAGGTGAGGTAGACGTCGAAGAGTAGGAGGAGGATGCCGAGGCGGATGATGGAGGGCTGTGCCTGGTTAACCGAGGGGCACACATTTTTAGATACCTGGGCCGAACAAGGACGGGAGAACCTACCGCGAACTTGTCTTCCTCCTTCATCAGTGTGTTATGCAGCAAGTGTCGATACACCTGTTTCCCGCCGGTCCCGTGTCAGCAATCCGGTTCACACCAGCCCGTAGGGTGGTCCCATGGGATGGATTATAAGAGCGGGCATGGAAAAAAAGATTCGCACCTGTGGCTTAATCAAGACTAGATCGATAAACAAGACGACAAAGTCGTGCTCGACATATTTGTCGCAGAATCGCCCGCAGTTCTTGCATACCGTCAGGCGAATGTTGTGGCCGCCCGACTTGTCGCCGCCGCCCTCGCGCCAGAGGGTTTTGACGGGATGTCGACACTCTATGCAGATGGGCATGGTTGCGGTGGCATTGCGCTTTGACTGCACTGCACTGGGTGTGCCGGAAGGTTCGATCACGGCAACTCGGTTTGCGCAGAGGTGCGAAAGGAGGCGCAAGAAGTCGATGGTTAGCAAGTTTGTCGCAAGACTAGGTGCTGTTGCAAGTCGCAGGTGATGGCGGCTTGGTCGAAGCGCGGCGCTGCGATAAGCGGTTCCTTATCGCCTTCGGCCAATGCAGCAAGCATCACATGGAATGGAAACGAAGCCCACACGCACTTCGGCTCATGCAACAAACTGATGAACGACCTTGCAACAACATCAACAACAGCCAACCTGGAAGGCTTAGTTAGCTACCAGGCAGCCTGGCCAAAATTGTATTGATTTTGCATCAGCGTGTGGTTCGCCATGTATTAGGGGAACCAGAGTGTAACTATTACTAAAAAAAAAAACATAACACGAACGCTCCTCAGAGAAAGGGACGTACGACCGTAGGTACAGATCCCGCCAATACCCAAGTAGCCTGCCATATAGTAGTCTAGCATGCTCAGCTGTTCTATATGCACGTTTCTGTCAAAAAAAAAAAAAAAAGAAAAGAAAAGAAAAAGAGCGCGTCCAAAGGCGCAGAGAGGTTGACCTCGAGAAAGTAAACAAAACAGCAACGCCCGCACCGCCATGCTAAGGTATCCCACAACAACCAAACCAAAGCCGCTAAGAAATCCCCCAGGTATAGATAGAAACCCCCCTTTCCCCGTCCTTCCCTTCAAAAAAAAGAAGAAGCAGGATCTTAATCTGCTTTCTTATCTCCTCCTGACGCGGCTGCACCCCTTCCTCGAACTCCCGCCGTCCACTGTTGTGCCGGCCTGCTTCCCGAGGAGGAGAACCCCAACGCCGGTGACGGCGAAGTAGACCTAGAGGCCGCCCCGGGCAGGGCGCTAAACAGGCCCCTCAGTTCGGAGAGGGGCCCCTCGCTGCTCTGCTGCCGCCCATCCTCGGTCCCCGTGTCCGCCAGCTCGATCAGATCCCCGCCGGCGGCGGCCGTCCTCCCCCGGCTGGGGCCCAAGACGGGCGTGAGCGGGCCCTGCCTGGCGCGCTCGAACGCGCCCCGGAGCCACGTCTCGACCGCCGCGGCGGCCTTGTCGAGCCCCGTCCCCTGCTGGCCGCCGGTCGCCGACGCGGCCGCGGCCGCGGCGTCCCGGCCGTCCTCGAACGGGCTCTCGACGATGGCGACCCCGGCCGGGGAGGCGTCGTCGGCCGGGCGGCCGAAGCCGAAGCGGGCCATCTCGGAGCCCATGACGGACATGGACGGGAGCGAGTCGATGTTGAGGCCCGGGAGGTGCTTGCTGGTCCAGCTGTTGAGATAGTCCTTGGCCGGCCCCGGGGCGCGCACGTTCCGGCCGAGGGAGCCGACCCCGCCCGGGCGGCGCATCCAGGCGGGTCGGGGGTCGGTGCCGTCGCCGGTCGTGCTGGCGCGGCTGCCGGTGCTGTCCACGCGGGTTCGGCTCGGGGATGTTGTGGTGGTGGTGGTGGCGGAGGAGGAGGAGGAGGAGGGGTTTCGGGAGCCCGGGAGGCTGGGTCGGCGCGAGGAGCTACTGTGGGGGCTCCCCACCGCCGAGTCCGACACCGCCACGCTCGGCAGGTCGGTGGACGCTCGCGGGGTCGAGATGGCCGACATCGTGTGTGCGCTCTTCTTCCGCCGCGGGGGGAAGTAGCCCAGCGCCTTTCGCGGCACCCGGGCGACTTCGACGGGATGCGGGTGCGAGTCGATGGACACCCATCTGACATGCGTCCATGGCTTCTCCTCGTCGCCGGCTTGGTTTCTTTCCGGCGCGTGGCCGTTTGGAGAGGTGGTCGAAAAGAAGTCGTCGTGCGTTTGCTGGCTGCCGTCGCGGCCGAAGGGGTCGGCCGCATCAGGGGTTCGAGACAGCAGGTCGACTCGCGACGACTGGCTCGTTGGTGGATCGCAAGGCCGGCCCCTGACCTCGCAGGCGTCCACCGGTATCGCCAACCACTTTCGCACTTGGACGTTATCCCGCGACCACAGTCCGTTAGCCTTCCGGAAGGCGTCCTCCCGGCACCTGTACTTTAGCACGATGCCTGCGTACGTATCTGTCGCCTGTACGTGGTGAATGTAGGCCAAGTACTCTTCTGCTTCCTGGTTCGCCGACGCGCTCCTCAGATCCTCGTCCGAATTCCGCCGCTTGAACCGTCTTGCGGTGTCCAAGCCTCCGTTGACACCGTCATGGCTCTCAAGCACGCTTGCAGTCCGCAAAACTCTCAAGGCAGCCTCCCTCTCCGCACGCGATCCGGCGGCAATGTCGTCGGCGCATGGACGCCCCTGGTCTGGCGGTTCTGGGCCCCATGTCTTATCTCTAGTGCCGTTCCGCTGGCCGGCTTGTCTACCCTGCTTGCCTGCTGCCCGGCTTCCCTCTCCGCCGCGCGGACGATTGGATTCCCCGGTAATGGCCGAGGCCCCGCTCGTAAGCAGCGACGACGCCAGCTCCTGGACCGAGGCCCAGCTTGGCGTCCATGATCCTCCAAGAAGCCCACCGCCGGTGCTCGGGCTCTCTCTTCGCGACGTGCCCCGCACGACGTCGGTTTTGGGATTGTTCCTCCCCGTGACTGAACCGATGTGGGCCGCCGGGATGGGCGAGGCGCCCCGACTCGGGCTCCGGCTGGGACTCGATAGAGCCGAAGACGAGCCGGCATCGTCCTGGGTGCTGAGATAGCGGCGATTGCGTGGGCGGATGGATCCGGTGTCCGAATCTCGTGCAGCAGGGCGGAGGGTACTTGAGGAGGAGGTCCGCGACGGCGTCATTGCCTGGGACATCCTCCCAAGAAGGCCCGGGGGCTTGATGCGCGACGATTGAGGCGACAGCCGGTGGGCATCAGATTCTCGCGGCGGGTCCGATGGAGAAGAGAGGGGGTGTGTACGCTTTATGTTCGCGGGGTGCAGATTCGTGCTTTAGCAGACATGTGTGTTGGTCCGAGCAACAGATATCTCTGGTGTTCCGTGAATTTTGGATGGAATTTGGGGGGGGGAGGAGAGAAGGGGGGGGAGCAATGGTCGATGCCGCGGCGGCCTGTGGCCCGAGACACGAGGGACGGATCAAGTGTTATGCGCCGAAATTAGCAGGTTCGAGAGAGTTGATGATGCTAGGTAATACGGAGCGGCGGGTGGTGCATTTAGCGAGCCGGTCGGGTAATGCGCACGAATCGAGCCCGGGTCGGCACAAAAGACATCGAACGCCGTCTTACGATCTGGATAACGTTGGTGTCTTGCTTGCAAGCCAGGACGACGCATGCATCTTTCGGAGCGTCCTACGGAGTGCGTAGTGGACTCCAGTCGGGCCAACAGTGGGTGGCAGCCCTGGGACCACCCTTGGAAATCCCTGCCCAAACGGACTCGGATCAGACAAGTGGCCAATGGACCGCCAAGCAAGGCTAACTAAAATTTAACGAGCACAGCGCCAATGATGCAACTGCGCAACGCGCTTCGCAATCCAAAGCCGTAGCGCCCAGCCGACCTCAGTAATGCACAAACACAGTGTCCAGATTACAATGTAACCGGATGCACCAAGGCACTAGTGTACTACTGCAGTAAGGGCGACAGAGACCACCAAGAAATACGAAGACAACACCGACTCTTCCACCAGAGGCCCTGTGCAGACTACTGTATAATAGTGTTTCTGATCTGGGCGCATGTTAGAAGCAGCAACAAGATGGTTTACTCGTAACTCGACATTATGATCATCATGCGGTAACTCGGTTAATTTGTTCGATCGTCAAGTTGTTATCAGCCGAAGTAGTTGTTCTGTGCGCAGTGATCACTACCGAGATCTTACAGAACACCCACGGTACAGTCATTGGGTGTTTCATGTATTGATTGTTGACGTACTCCGTACAATACATACTTCGTACATACATACGCTCTGAAGTTTCCGTATTATTGCACCATTACCAATGGGCAATGTGGGAAACATGTCCAGAAACATGGGGTGAGCGCACAGGCCAACGTGCTGCGGGGCGACAGCGAAACAAAGTAAACAAATAGTTTACACTAGTTACCGAAATGCAAAAGAGGGGCGCGGCGTGTCGAGGAAATCGGTTCTTGAGACCCTGCGCGCCTCCCCACAACCCCGAACCGATCAACGGCCAGCGAGAGAACGGGGACATCCTCAAACAACGCCACCATGAGGGTGACGGAATTGATCATCGACGTAGGCGGAACCCGGTGCCCATCGTCTCCTTTGCAGCAGCAAAACTGACTCCCTCTCCCCCCCCGGGACAACAGGGCTTCAAGTCGTATGCCGTGCGCACGGTGATATCAGGATGGTGCGATGAGTCTGATTCCACGAGTCTTCACTGCTGCTGACGCTTGCTCGGTACTAGGGACGAGAGCTTCAACTCGATCACCGGCCTCAACGGCAGCGGCAAGTCCAACATTCTGGATGCCATCTGCTTCGTGCTCGGCATCACCAACATGTCTACGGTCCGCGCGCAGAACTTGCAGGTGAGGTACATCCGATCCCCCGCACGCTTTACTGGCGCTGACGCCTCGGTCCGGCCGACAGGATCTTATCTACAAGCGCGGCCAAGCGGGCGTCACCAAGGCTAGCGTCACCATCGTGTTCGACAACAGAGACAAGAAGCGCTCACCGATCGGCTTCGAGGAATATTCGACCATCAGCGTGACACGACAGATCGTCCTCGGCGGAACCACAAAATACCTGATCAATGGTCACCGCGCGCAACAGCAGACGGTCCAGAACCTGTTCCAGTCGGTTCAGCTCAACATCAACAACCCCAACTTCCTGATCATGCAGGGTCGCATCACAAAAGTTCTGAACATGAAGCCTGTCGAGATCCTGGCCATGATCGAGGAGGCGGCAGGCACGAGGATGTTCGAGGACAGGAGAGATAAGGCGCTCAAGACCATGGCGAAGAAGGAGATGAAGCTCCAGGAGATCACGGAGCTGCTCCGCGACGAAATCGAACCGAAGCTCGAGAAGCTGCGGACCGAAAAGCGCGCGTTCCTCGACTTCCAGCAGACTCAGAACGATCTCGAGCGCCTGACCAGGGTAGTGGTGGCGCACGATTACGTCCGATGCCAGGAGAAGCTGAAACAGTCTGCTTCGGATCTCGAGGCGAAGAAGCAGCGCGAGAAGGAGTTGGAGGAATCGGCCGCGCGGCTCAAGAGCGAAATCTCTCATCTGGAGGAGGACCTGGAAAGGGTCAAGGCGCAACGAGACAAGGAGTTGCGGAAGGGCGGCAAGGCGCAAGGGCTGGAGGAGGCAGTCAAGAAGCATGCCAATGAGCTGGTCCGTCTTGCCACCGTCGCCGATCTCAAGCGCAGCAGCATGGCGGAAGAACAAGAGAGGAGGGCAGGGTGCGAGAGGACCGTTGCTGAGCTGGAAGCTGTCCTGAAGGAGAAGACCAAGACGTACGAGAAGATCAGGGCAAAGTATGACGCTGCGAAAGACGCGGCCGAGAAGCTGAGTCAGGAGGCGGAGTCGAAGGAAGAACTGCTCCAGACCCTGCAGACCGGCGTCGCATCCAAGGAAGGCCAAGGGAATGGGTACCAAGCGCAGCTGCAGGACGCGAGGAACCGTGTGACGGCAGCTGTGACGGAGCAGGAACAGGCCAAGATCAAGATTGCCCATCTTGAGAAGAGGATAAGGGAGGAAGAGCCACGAGCGGTGCGGGCCAGAGACCAGAACGCCGGCCTGCTCGAGGAGCTCGAGGGGCTCAAACAACAGGCGCAAAGGCTGGAACATGAGCTCGCTAAGCTCGGCTTCCAACCGGGCTCGGAGCGGGAGTTGTACAAACAAGAGACCCAGCTGCAGCAGACCATCCGGAACCTGCGGCAAGAATCCGACGCCCTCAAGCGCAAGGTCGCCAACATCGACTTCCACTACTCAGACCCGGTTCCCAATTTTGACCGGTCAAAAGTGAAAGGTCTGGTGGCACAGCTCTTCACTCTCGACAAGCAGTTCATCCAAGCGGCCACCGCACTCGAAATCTGCGCCGGCGGGCGGCTGTACAACGTCGTCGTGGACACCGAAGTCACGGGCACCCAACTCTTGCAGGGTGGTAGACTGCGGAAGCGTGTGACCATCATTCCCCTGAACAAGATCGCCGCCTTCAGAGCCTCCGCTCAGACCGTCGCAACTGCCCAGCGGATCGCACCGGGCAAGGTCGACTTGGCTCTCTCTCTCGTCGGTTACGATGAGGAGGTCTCGGCGGCTATGGAATATGTCTTTGGGAATACTCTCGTCTGCGCAGATGCCGAGACAGCCAAGAGGGTCACCTTCGACCCCAACGTACGGATGCGCAGCATCACGCTCGAAGGCGATGCTTACGACCCCTCCGGCACGCTCTCGGGCGGGAGCGCGCCGAACTCCAGCGGCGTGCTGGTCACCCTGCAGAAGCTGAACGAGATCACGAGGCAACTCAGAGAAGCGGAGGCGGCGCTCGGCCAGCTGCAATCCCAGATCGCGCGCGAGAAGTCCAGGCTCGACCAGGCCAAGAGGCTAAAGCAAGAGCTCGACCTCAAGGCCCACGAGATCAAGCTGGCCGAGGAGCAGATCGGCGGCAATTCGTCCTCGTCCATCATCCAAGAGGTGCAGAACATGAAGGAGACGGTCGCGCAGCTCAAGGAGTCGGTCGAGGAGGCCAAGAAGCGGCAGGCCGAGGCCAGCGCCGATGTCAAGCGCATCGAGAAGGACATGAAGGATTTCGACAACAACAAGGACGCCAAGCTCGTGGAGCTGCAGGCGTCGGTCGACAAGCTCCGGGCCGCGGTCGAGAAGACGAACGCGTCAAACAAGGCGCTGCAAAAGGAGCTCCAGACCGCGCAGCTCGACTCGGAGCAGGTGGCGGGCGACCTGGCCGCAGCACGGGAACAGCTGCAGGAGATCGATCTCGCGCTCAAGGCTCAGCAGGGAGAGGTAGAAGAGCTCGTCAAGCAGCAGCGCCAGGTCAAGGAGACGCACGACGCGGCGCAGGCGCAGCTCGAGGAGGAGCGCAAGAAGCTCCACGTTTACGACGACGAACTGCGCGCGCTCGAGGAAGCCATCCGGTCCAAGAACGCACGCATCACCGAAGAAGGGCTCGAGAGGCAAAAGCTCGTCCACCAGATCGAGAAGTTCCACAAGGAGCAACAGGCGGCGGCGCAGAGCGTCGCCCGGATGGAGGAGGAGCACGAGTGGATCGCGGACGCGCGCGACCAGTTCGGCCGGACGGGGACGCCGTACGACTTCAAGGGCCAGAACATTGCCGAGTGCAAGGCGACGCACAAGAACCTGCTGGAGCGCAGCCAGGGCCTGCGGAAGAAGATCAACCCCAAGGTCATGAACATGATCGACAGCGTCGAGAAGAAGGAAGTCTCGCTCAAGCACATGATGCGCACCGTCATCCGCGACAAGCGCAAGATCGAGGAGACGATTGTGAGCCTGGACGACTACAAGAAGAAGGCGCTGCAGGAGACGTGGGAGAAGGTGAACAGCGATTTCGGCCAGATCTTTGCCGAGCTGCTGCCGGGCAGCTTCGCCAAGCTTGAACCGCCCGAGGGCAAGACCATCTCGGACGGTCTGGAGGTGAAGGTGTCCCTAGGGAAGGTGTGGAAGCAATCGCTTACCGAACTAAGCGGTGGTCAACGGTATGTTATGTTTTTGGTCTCTTTCACGACCAAACCCCCCCTCCACCCCTCCCCCTTCAACCTTTTATTTTCCTCAACACCCATGAAGAAGACCCTTCCCACCTCCTTTCCAACCCCGCTTCCGAAAATACCAAAACCCCCGGCACTAACCTAACCGACCATGTTAAATTCAGGTCCCTTATTGCCCTCTCCCTGATCATGGCCCTCCTCCAGTTCAAGCCGGCGCCCATGTACATCCTGGACGAGGTCGACGCGGCCCTGGACCTGTCACACACGCAGAACATCGGCCGCCTGATCAAGACGCGCTTCAAGGGCTCCCAGTTCATCGTCGTCTCGCTCAAGGACGGCATGTTCCAGAACGCGAACCGCATCTTCCGCACCCGGTTCAGCGAGGGCACCAGTATGGTGCAGGCGCTGACGCCGGCGGATCTCAAGTGAAACATGCCCCGCAGGAAAGGGTTGCCTTTGGGTTCGTGTCATTTTGCCGTTGGAGCAGTTGCCGCTTTAGATATGTGACGGAATGCGGGTTGGAACGACGGAGTCTCTTCTTGGTCGGCAGGTACGGGGCGGGAGTAAATACATGGTAAACGGACATGACTGGTTTGGGGGTCGTTGTTTGTCGGTATTTCCAGATCGCTTGGTGGTTCGCGTGGTATACTTGCGCTGCAGACGTGTTATCATGAAGAAGGGATTGTTTCGTGCCCAACTTTGGCTCCTCCTGAACACGAGAAGTGCGGTCGGTCGGCCGGCTGATTGATATGTTGTTTTCCTTTTTTTTTTTCTTTATCGAGTGTATTTCTTTGGTCTATTACAACCGCCTCAGCCACTTTATGTCCTCGATTTTGATCTATTCTACAGTGTCTCCTCCCCAGTAAACCATACAATATTGCGTACACTTTCCAGATGTCCTGGCCCCTGTTCTCCCTTCTGCCAGGGCGTTGGGACACCGGGGCTATTGTGGAATATACAGATGGTCACCACGTTCCAGCACCTCAACCGACATACCAACCTCGACCCAACTCTCCATGCTTTCCGGCGCGTCAGTCCTGGGGAACAGAGGGGTGAGTTGCATTCCCAGGCACCCCATATGTTTAGCGCCCGCGTCTACCTCCCTGAACTTCCTCAGGGCTTTGTCTGGTTGGACGGGATGCCGATACCCGGTGTCCTGGTCAACGTTGGGCATCTTGCAGCTTGCGGAGGGGGCGGGGAGTGTCAGCGCCACAGACGATGAAGATAGGATTTGGGGAAAAAGAAATGGTGGAATGCCTTACCGAACCGTTCGACAAGAGACGTGAAAAGTCGAAGCGCCACGCTTGCTCTCGGGCCCGGGCTTGAACCGGATCTTCTTCCAACTCTCCTCGTCGTACGGGGACTCGTCGCCGTCCACTGTCGGTTTAATTTACCAGTAAGTCATCGTGAAGCGAGACGCTCTATCGGTCATACGAAGAAGAGGGGAGAGAGAAGAGCTTGTCGGGGTCACGACACCACTCGCTCTCCGTTTTCCTTTTCGTACAATCCGGAGGAGAAAAGGAAGACAACAACCCACCTATGATATTGGCCCGGAACCTCCTGGGGTCCAGCTCCCGGAAGTCCTCGTCCTTGTCGACCTTGGCATCCAAATCCCGCACGCTCGCCAGATTCAGGAGATGCAGGGGATACTGCAAGCAAACCACTCAGTCAGCCAACGGAGCTACCAGGTTTTTTTTTTGTCTTCGGAAGAGAAGAAAAAGAAGAGCAATCACTGACCGCATCCTGGAACCCGGTCACGGGTTGGTAGCCGGCGGCCTGCCGGGACGGTGCGCAACGGTAGACCTCCCTCGGCCGGGCGGGGTCGACGCGGAAGAGGCCGAGGGGCCCGGCCACGCCGAGGTAGCGGGCCAGCTCCGGGGCAAGGTCGGCGGTCATGTTGAGGGCGGGCACGGTGTCGCGCCAGATGGTCAGATCCTCGTAGGCGTAGCCGCGCGCCTCCGCCTCGGCCGGCGAGGGGAAGGCCACGGGCAGCACGAACTCCTTCTCCGGCCGGGCGCGCCAGCCCCGCGCCAGCTTGGCCCCGAGGTGGCCGAACACCAGCCCGAGCAGGCCGGGCTCCCGCCAGGGAAAGCGGACGAGGAGGAAGGGGGCGTCCGGGGCGTCCGGGGCGTCCGACGACGGTGGCTGCTGCTGCTGCTGCTGCTGCCCGGCGCGGGGCCGCCGCTTGGCCGCGTCGGGGACGAAGAGGTCGACCTCGACGGTGGCGAGCAAGGGGAACTGGCGCTGGGTGATGAAGTGCCACGAGCGGCGGCGCTCCCCTTTCGTCTCGCTCGCCTTCTCGCCCCTCCCGGCCGCCGACGGGGAGGGCGACGACGGGCTCTCTTTGAGCTGGGCTAAGGCGTACAGACGGTCGAACTCGAGCCCCGTCGGCAGCACCTTGCTCTGGCGCACCTCGATGCCCCTGCACGACTTGAGCGGGTAGATCCAGAGGCTGCGGATTCTGGGGCCGCCGCCGCCCTTGGCGTCACCCTCGGCGTCGTCCTCGGCGGCACCGCGGCCCGTCCTCGTCCTCGTCGTCCGCTTCCCCGGCAGCCCGGATGCTGATGATGGCCCGAGGCCGACCGGGGAATGTGTTTCCAGGAGCGCATCGCGCTTGGAGGGGGGCACGGGCGGGAAGTAGAAGAGGATGGGGAGAAAGAAGGCAAAGAGGGTGAAAAGGAGGGCGAATCCGGCCGAGCCGTTTCCTGCCGCGCTCCCGTCCATTGCCGATCTGCCGATCTACCGGTCCCAATGTTGCTTGCTGCAAGAGTTTTTTTTTTTTTTTTTTTTTTTTTTTTTTTTTTTTTTTTTTTTTTTTACCGCAGCAGTCGTATCCCGTACTGTATGCACCTATGTGTGTCTGTAGTATGTATGTATCTACACCATTCAGGGTCGAGTGGCGGCCGGCCGAGAGCGGCAGGTGGTTGGCAAGAGGCTGAAACAGTGCGCATGGGGTAGTGTAGTGTAGTGTAGTCCGTACAGTAATCCGCGTCGGGTGCACATATTAATAATTACTAGTACTCCGTACTAGCGTGGTGTTTCAGATCCTTTTTGAAACAGCCTACTCCGTAGTGTAGACCGCGACGGAGAATACCTATGTAGTTTTAGTATATCCCGTACCTTAACAGCGCAATATTTTACTTACCCTGTATGTATGCATATACATACATCCAGAGTATGGATATGGATCGATTCCCCATCTAATGCTTGTGATCGGCGCGACGTCTGCGCGTAAATGACAGCATCGTACGGATATTTCATTCGAGTATGTGCGTTTCGGCGAGTTTGCGTCGCGCAAGCAGCTATAAGACACCATCCGTTCTTTTGCAGTGTAAAGTTAGATAGGCCATCGGATGAGGTGGTTGGGAAAATCCGTTGCAAGGATGCGCGCAGCGTGTTGTCGTTTCATTGTTGGTGCGAAAAAGCAAACAGCGAGCAGCGAGATATATGTGATCCGTACATTTACAGGCACTGTGCAGCCAATTGGCAAGACATCGAAAAAGCCCGCATGTAGGCACGTAGCGTTCCTTCCTTTGGTCAATACTCTCGAAAAAAATGACGTGTACGCAAGCTACAAGGTGACCTAGAGACTCCCGGGCTTGGGGGAGCACAACCAAACGGGGCTTGATTGATGACTCTGTGAGCAGCACGAAGCCCATAGAGAGATACTTCCCAAGCACAACCTCATGGCGTTGTATTCTTTTATTTATTTATTTTTTATTTTATGTTTTTTTTGAAGAAAAGAAAACGTTTGGTCTAGGCTCGTCTCTGAAGACAAGCTTTGCAGAGTACGGAGTAGCCTGGGCACAAGGAGAAAAATACATTGTCAACAATATCAGACCAAGCCAAAGATGTTGATCAATGTATGTACAGAGTAGTATAGAACACGGAGAAACCGTTGCAAGGAGGGAAGATCCGCAATCGCGGCATCTGAACCTCCTCGTCAATTCAAAACCATGTAAGTGTGCGTTCGTGTACGCGTAGTGTACACTATTGTATGTATAAATAAAGCCAAAAAGAATGAGGGGGGGGGAAAGCAAAAGAAACCTTCTCCGTACACTAGCCAACCAACCCTTCGAGAAATTCCGGCGGACGGGTCCCGCAAAATTTCGATCTGGCATCTTGACAGAACGGCTAGGACCACAGTTTCTTGTTTGCTTTTTTATTTCTGCAAACGAACCGATTTGCTGCCCGCGTGTGATCGTCCAGAACTAGGCGGGGCTATTGGCGCTCTTTAGTGTACTCTGATTAACTAGTGGGCCGTTCCTCACCTGGTCGGAACCCGCGTATCCCCCAAGCGCTGCGTTCGGGATCCCGTGCCGAAGATGCGAAGCTGCGAGCGGTGGGACGGAAGCCCGTCAAGAAGCCGCCCCCTCCGCCCGCCCCCCGGGGGAAAACTACCTTACTTGTCATGGTTTGTTTGGATAGAGCATCCAATTGCCGAGTGGATGGGATAGAGACCCCAATTGACTCCCAGACTCTAGTCAATGGGTGGTCATGGTGGCGTCGTTAATCACTTTTTGCTTTTTTGGGCGCGCGATATCAAGCTTGCCCCTTCCCGCGCACCCCATGCGCTGCACTTCTTTGGGCAATGTGACAGAGGGATGCACTGGAACGGAGGTCGATGCTGTGTAACAGCCGTCGTTTGGGAATCAGACAATTGGGGGAGAACAGTCGAGCTGCAACCGCATTCCCAATGGGGAGGTAACTACCTTTAGTTGCGCCCGTGGGGAGGACTCCGTACAACTACGGAATACATTGCAGCCTCTTCCCCGCCATCTTCCTGGTCATGGAATCCGTACATATTGCGGAGACACCGACGATGAGCGTACTGTGACAAGTGCAATACAACTGCATGTGATGTACCATGGTAGTAACTTAACTAGGTAAGCGCAGCTAGTGTAGAATCCCCATGAGCTACACCCGTGATACCACATTGGTGAGATGATCTCCGGCTGCTGGGAGTTGGGAAATATTGAGGCTGTCAAGATCCGAAATGGGGATCCATATCTCGCTTGCCTCTGATTTCTAGAGCAAGGAAGGTGATGTTTCTTTGGTTACCAGAGACACATGTGCCGCTTGACCGGCGCTGGATCCGCCCACATGACATTTGAATGTGGGTTTTGTGTATTCTAGGCCCATGGATGGAGCGTTCGGCCTAGTTGCCGAGAGACGAGCCACAGGGCCAACGATGCTTCGGTTGTGCCCCAATTTCATTCAGTCTCTCGAGCCCCCAGGTAGCCAGGGATTGGCGAAGCATACACAGTAATCCGTACTGTCAGAAGCGCTGGAGCTTCTAAAGCACTAGCCACACGCTAGCCACAGCGCGCGGTACGCTCACGAACGCTTTGGCCATTTCCTTTGTCTGTAAATATTACTCGTGTTTTCCTTTGTACATAGATAGTTCAATAAGGTGCCTTTTAGACCTTCAAGCCACCTGCTACAAGCCTCTCTCGGATGCTCACTCGAGCTTGCCACTGCGTTTGACACATACGGACCCTGACGTTCGCGTATGCTGCCGGGGCCAACCTTGCATACCCTTGGGACATGCTGTGTCGTGTGCTGCGTAGTAGCAATGCGCCATCTGGCCTTTGCTGTTTCCTGCTCGGGTTATTCCTGAGCGACTGAATGCAAGGTCGCCCTTCCGCCGGAATCTGGAGACACAGCGCGTCACGGGCACCTGGTAAAGGCCATAGTGAGCGGCTGGTCATGGCGGCCCGGCTCTTCATAACATCCATCCGCCATGTCTGTGAGCGCCAATCTTGTGCTGTGTCGGCATTGCCGACTGCCGTTCGCCCACTTGAAGGAAGGCCACGGAGCGGAAAGCTCTCCGGTTTCGACCTCATCTCAGGTATACATTAGAAACGGACAGGAAAGTTGAACTCAGGATCATCCCAGCTGGGCGCATTCTGCCAGATGCATTCCTGACCTTCCCCAGATACGGCGACCAGTTCGGGAGCCTCGGCACAAGTGACCTTCGGAGTGTACAAGTAGTAGGGAAGTTGGACCTGTTCTCTTGTTAACTAACCAGCTTGCGGTTAGACGGAACCAGTGGCATGTGGCATTCATCAAGAATGACGTATGGTAAATGCTTACTATTCTTGTGTAATCACGGGGGGCCAGGGGTGTGCAAGTTAGCGGACGCAGGGTCCCTGGCGGGATGGAATATTTTTGACGGCGGAGCGAGACGAAATTGCAATTAGCAACGCAACCCCTGCCCCTCCGCTGATCACATGCGGCGCGGCAAGAGTGCCGAGCAGGCGGGCGGCGGTAGCTGTCAAATGACTGTGTACCGAATTGCTCGTGTTGACAACTGCCTCGTCGAGAGCTTGGTGAGACGGTGAGAATGGTTTGGCGGAGTCGAGTGCTGCCCCGTCGGGGCTGAGCGATGAAGCCCTGCTAGATTCATCATGCAACCGTCAGTTTAAGATGCCGCTAGTGAATCCACCCTCCCCTGGCAGCCGGGCCGTTGTAGTGGCACAGCCGCTCCGCTCCTCCCCGTTGGAGGAAGTTGGGCCGTGGGTGGCGCGCGTGGGCCCGTCGGGAGCCTCCACCATTCCGAAGATCATTACTCCGGGTTTGGCGTTGCATGAACTTGGCTCATTCCCAGCAGCCAATATTCATCTTGATCGATCTGTTCTCCCGAGGCTTTCTAGAAGCTCTAGCGTAACGGAGCGCAATGGGACTTATTCACGTGGTTCGGGGTCATTTCCGAGCAGGCGGGTACGTGTACGAAGTAGTGTAGTTATTCGGCACTTCGCCAAAAACATGTACTTGTCCGGGAGAGAAAAAAAAGCCATATCTTGTCGCGCCGGGATGCAAGCCTCCCTCCCGCGGGCGAGGCCACTTTGGGTAAAGACGGGCTGAGGCCCTTCCGCCGCATGGGTCTCCGATGCAACGTCTTTTGGTGACGCCTCTGCTCTAATTAATGTATCTGGCCGGAAAACGGTGACGAACAGTAAATGACTGACGAGAAATCTGCAGCCCGCAGCGATAAACCGGATGGCAGGCATCTCGCCCGGCCGACGGGGATTCTTGGGGAACGCTAAAGTAGCGCAAGCGGGGGACAGTGATTGGCAAGGAGGCTCGGAGGAAGAGCCGATTGCACGTGCCAAATATCATTCTCGTCCTCTCAGGGCAGGTGCCTTACAATAGTCTACACTAGTAGTGTATAACGTTAGGATGTATGTATGTATGTACATACATACGCAGTATGGAGTAGTGCTGGTACATACGGTACATACGGAGCCAGGCAGGGTGGGTACTGAACATTGCATGCGCATGCGCGGCGCTAATAGTGTGATTTCCTGTCCAGTATATCTTGCTCGTGGCGGCATTAATTGCATCACTTATAGGCAAGGCCCTAGAGAGCTCCTTCCGGGGATGGAGCTTGCTGTCTCCCAACTCGTTGGTTTACACAGTACACAATTTTCCTGACTGGGGAGGAGCTGTCGACTTGCTGGTTTCTGCAATCCCTCCGAGATCAATCAAGTTTCTGCAATCCCTCCGAGGTCAATCAAAATTGCAGAGCCCATGCACGCCGTTCAGCTCAATTCACTCGCAAGAGGCACGGCGCTATCAACCCCAGACCGAGGTGATCGATCTTGCATCCACATCCCAATTCCCCTGGCTTGTTGTAGCCAGTCTTATTTGTCAACCGGCACTTGCAGCCGTGGAATGCCATCACGCAGGACGCATTGCAACTTACGAGCCAGTCGGGGGGAGTGGGCCATACTACCATTGTAACTACCAGGTCCGAGGTGTGTCTGATTCCTGATTCTTTGCGTTCACACCACCGACTGCGCCTCGATTCACTGTTATCGTCAACCCAGTCACCAGCAGCAACAAGCCGATGTTTCCCTCAAACCCCCCACACCACATCTCGCGGGTTTACGAAGTAATAACAAACCTCGACGCGGAAGTCTAAGCCACACAGCATGGGGCTGGCATGCCCTCACGACCTTCTGCGCGTTTTCAGGACTAGCAAGTTCACATGCCCGCGAAATTGGCAGACTGCCGGCATATGTACGTACAAGTACGGAGTACTGTACGGAGTACATACGCACATGACTCTTCAGACTGCGTAACAGCACGCCGTCGGCGAAACGGTTGTTGCGGGCACCTCTTCCTCCACTGCTATAGTACATCTTCACATCTCGAACAACTCTGCATCGGACTTGGCTCCACCACGACGGGGTGTACCGCGGCGCGACGGCCCATCGCCAACAAACCTTCTGGATAGCGGACTCGCACCCCGGCAAGATTTGGGGAGTGCAGGGCCGATATTCGCGGGCCCTGCATAGGGTTAGCTGCATGTGGATTGGCGCGCTTTCCAGCTGCATGGTTGTGACCCAAACCATGCTGCGAGACAAGATGGCGGCGCTTGGCCGCAGGGCCGTGCGCGCCAAACCTATTGCTACCTCTTTCGGAAAGGATAGGAAGCTGATGACAGGTTGGCTGCGCAAGTTACTGTGTATCCACGAGAGTACATACACAGTACGGTAGCCCGCGGCAGAACGACACTAGCAAAAAAGACACATGGCTTCCATGCTGGATGTCTCGGGAGCATGTCTCGGTCAGGCACAAGGCTCCACCACAATGGCGCCATGGTGGAGCGAGACGTTGGCGTGGAGCCCACTTGCTGGCCCGAGCGCAGTCGAACTACTTTACGCTACACAGCACGCTGCATCTACTCCTAGCGTATTTGGAGTTGTATTGTGGTGAGAGAACCCGGCATCCCTGCCAGGTACCAACGGTCGTTGTGGAACAGAGTTGACGCACTGCAGCACATCAGATGAACTGCCAGCTTCGAGGGTGGGAGATGGTAATATGACGCCCGGCCAACGCGGATCTGGCTGCTCTTGCAGCATCGAAAGCTGGCCCGAGTCCTGCCACTGAAGGGGCGCTCCGTATAGTTATACTGCTCTCCTGACGGTTGTCTGGCTCGATGCCTTCTTTCGCCGTGTATGTACGGAGTACATGCATACATACTACCAAGTTGAGCCTAGGTTGAGGCCCCGAGAAGTTGAGATGGCTTTGCAAATGTGTTGCGTTGCTGCTCTCTTCTCGATTGACTCGGCCGCATCGGCTTTGATTATCCTTGTCAGACGAACTGAGCTAGCAGACTACTGTGTACTCCGTACACTAGTGTAGCCCACACCATCTGCGGGGATCTCTGCCGCCGTCCACCGGAATTCAGTTCTCAGGGGGGAAGGAGAGAGCGCCATCCAGCCCGCCACAGACCAGCTCAATGTGCCCTGCGGTAGCAGACGAACAACAAAGAGGATTCGGACCAAGACACGCCGGGGCTAGATTCTCAACGAAATGCACAAGAAGACCTCTGAGAGCCTCGATACAAAGCATCGAACACTGCTATGCATTTTGTGGCTTTGGGTTAGCCAATTCACTCGAGAGCCGGAGAGACGTCCGAGTCTCGCAAACCGAGCGGTTGGTATCCATACTCCACCGGGTTCTCTGGGTTGGCTTCTTTTTTTGGCCGGCAAAAATGTCTCCCCAGGGTTTTGGCAACGGCCAAAGAAAGGATCCCTGTCGTCAGGTACATACCACAGTACATACATCAAGAGACGCGCCGAGTACACGATAACTCGCGCCTCCAACCAGGGGTCCCCCCCCTTTTTTTCTCTCCAATACCTGACACACCCCTCCCAGCGCTAACACACACGCCTCCTGGGCCAGGCGGGGCCAAGCTGACCCTGGACGATAGGTATGCCCCCCTCCTGAGAGCCGGGACAATGTGATCCCAACTGACGACTATGCTTGAGCTCTATGGTGCCGCCCTAGTTTATCATTTTTTACAAGTACTACATATCCTTTAAAAGATCTCGTAAGGAATATCTTTTTCAGCACCAGGCATAATTATGCAACTTGAGGGCTCGCCCTATTCCTAAAAGCACTCGTTCAGCACCAGCGACCCGGGCCACCGTCACACTCTACGAGTTGTCCGTCACCACACCCCCGTCAGGGCTTCCTTCGGTCTTTTCCGCGATGATATACGCCCGTGGTCTATAACTCGTAACCGCCCACGGGTTCGCGCCGCGCAATCCATCCCAGGACATCACCGGCAGGCGTGGCTGTTGTCCAGTCAGCGGGCAAGATATTCTTCGAAACTCCGTGTACCCTAGTAGTACCCTGTTCCCCGTTCATCAGGGGACGGTAACATCCCGCACCGAGAGTTGAGGATTCGTCTTGGCAGCACGAGGACACCGCCCGTCGCCATTCGCCACCCTTGTACTGGGAAGGAACTCGCTGAGCCAGAGCTCTCCAACGCTCCTCTGAACCAGCACCGATCGGGTCAACCGCGGCTCTTTCCGCCCTGAGTTGGACGCTTCCCGTCCCTCCTGAGGGGCGAGTTTCCAGGCTTCTTGGATAGGGCCATCTTGGCTGTATCCATCTAAACCAACGACTGTTCGGCCATTAGTGGTATCCCACCCGCATACCCAGTTTCAATACCAAGAAACAACCGGCCTCTCAGCAGATCACGTTTCTGTCGTCCCACTCGCCAGCAGCCCACTCCATCGACCCCAAAGCGCCGGCTCTTTGGCAGCCAGAAGATTAGCAGACCTGACAGCGATCGGTCCAACCCCTTGTTCCACGCAGGACTCCGGAGCAAAACACCCCAGCTCTACGGAGTAAGGGGGGCTTGCCGCTTTGTAGCTTGTACTGGGTCCCATCTTACCCACGTTGTGCGGAGATCCAGCACCACCCAGTGTGACGCTGGCCACCCCGGTACAGTACACTACAGCCACCCTCCTCACTCCGCTCGGCGCTTCTGAGCCTGCCCGTCCAACTATCTCTGGGGCGTGAAAGACTTCTCATCATCTACCCAGGTCACACCCCCCCCCCCTCCTCGTTCACCTTCTCCTATACCAGCATCCCCTATTGACCGGGTATGTTTCTATAATCGTATACGGCCGAGAGGGTCGATTTTAGCACTGAACGCCAGCATCTGACAGGGGCCCATTTTTCTTCAGCTTGGCTCAAGTCTCGTTGTTATTCGCTTCTCGTGGGTCTCTGCTCGAGTTTCTTTACCTCGTACTTCGAGAGGGGAGCTGCTGGCCTCGAAAATCTGAATTGGGGGGAGATTAAACAGCCCTTGAATCGCTGGCCAGCCCTACCTGTGTCGACTGGCCTGCATCGCCCGCCAGGCACATATCTATCTAGACGCCCTCGTGCGACGATCAGACTCGCCAGACCTTCCACACTCCATCCGCCTGACGATCTATGTTGGAGATATCTTTGACATTACCAGACGGACCGGACACAGGAAGGCGGGCGTGGAGATACCCGCGATGGGCGACTATTATCATCGCTTTTTATCCTCCATGGTTGGCTTGGGGGGCCAGCCAAACCACAACCAGCTCAACAGCTCCGGGCAACTACCTCAACCACAGCTTCTCTCGATGGCACCGGCACCAGCACCTCACCCTTATCAGAGCCTGGGATACTTCACCGGCTTTCCGGAACCTGTCATGTTCAGTGCGCCGAAGATGCAGAGGAGCAGGAGGAAGTCAGCCCCTGGTTCAGACCACATTAAACATCGCCGCACAAGATCTGGCTGCTACACTTGCCGCAGCCGGCGCGTGAAGGTATTGACCCGCAGTTTGTCTCCCTAGCAGGCTCCTCCTAACCGGGTTCTAGTGCGACGAAGCCCGCCCGATCTGCGAACGTAGGTGTTCAGTCTGAGAGTCAGAGCTGCCGCGGGCACCGTCGCTAACTAACCCGGGCACAGGATGTAGGAAGGGAAAGCGGGAATGTAACTACCCGGAACCCCCGCCGCCGAAGGGCTCCGGGGCTTCTGGGACCAAGAACACGGCCGGAGCAAGTCAACAGCCGAGCCCGAGTTCTTCCCGCGACGGCGAAGACGATGACGAGCCCGAACAGGACACCAGGCTAGATCCTATCATGGACGAGGACGAGGAAGAGCCCGAGAGCGCGACCTCACAAACGTCGGCCCCGAACTTCCCCCTCCGGAAGAGATCAAGCACCACATCCTCCTTCGGCCGCCCACGTGTCTTTTCCGGGAATCGTCAGGGGTCGGAGACGCCTTCGTACGAGGGGAACAAGAGCGAGTCGCCGGCCTTGTCATCTGGTGTCATCGGTGCCCAGACGCCCGCCAAATCGCCATTCCCCGATGTGCCCACGGTGACAACGCCGTCCCGTCCCGACTGGGCGTTCCTCCCTCGCGAGCTACAGTTCTACCTCGGTTACTTCTACGAGAACATTACGCACTACCACTACTGCGCCGTGAACGACGCCGACGACTTCTTCCGGTCAATCTTGACGAGCTTGGCTCTGCGCGACGAAGCGCTGCTCTACGCCTTGGTTGGCTTTTCGGCGTATCATCACTCGATGAGAAATCCAAGCGGCAAGATCAACGAGTTTCTGCAGTATTATAGCCGGAGCGTTACCCTGCTCCTGGAATGCATGAAGAAGGAGATGCACACGGTTGGAACGCTCTTGACGATACTGCAGCTTGCCACGATCGAGGTACGTGACAAGGCCCCCCCCCCCCTCCCTTGGATACTTGCCAAAACGGGTAAGCATGCTCACCATCGAAAACAATAAAAGGAGTACTTGGGCGATTGGGTCAACCTGATGGGCCACCAGAAAGCAGCATACGAGGTATTCTCGAAGCTGTTCACGCCGCAGACGGTGATGCAAACACCCGTCGGGCGCGCGGCTCTGATGTGGTACGCTCGATTCGACGTCTTCATCAGCATCATGGGCGGTTTCAAAACCTCCTTGTCCCGAGAGTGGTTCGCGGCCCCGGTGGACTTCTACGAGTCGCGGGCAGCAGAAGAGACTCAGAACCTGGCCTGGAAGACGGAGGCTTGTGCGGCGCGAATGCGGCAGCTCTCCCAGGAGATGTCGCATCTCTTCGCCCAAGGCGCGAAGCAGGAGGTGACGAGGGAGGAGTACGTTGCCGAGCATCGCAGGTTGTCTGCCGTCTGGGAGGAGTGGAAGAGTTCCTGGGACCCTGCCCTGCAAGACGCTGCCTATCTTGTGAACGACTTCCCCGGAGACCCGACCCCCGGTCCCGACGACATTGTCAATCCTTTTGCGCCCGCAGTCTTGTTTCGCCCGCCGCTCTTCGCCTCGACCCTGATGGCGTGCGAATACCACTCGATCTCGCTCATGCACGCGAGTCAAGATGCCGTGAAATTGTCGGAGCAGGATCGGGCCAGGCTGACGGAGCATGCGCGTGCCATCTGTCAGATCTTTGAAGCAGTGGAACTGTGGCCTCACAGCCCGGCAGGAAGCCTGACCGTGCTGCAATCCCCGCTCGCCATCGCGGCGCTCTACCTACCACGAGATGCGAAGCACCACATGTGGATTAGGAGGAAGTTTGCTATGCTCGAGTCCATAGGGTACGTTCGCTCTTCGCTAGAAGAAACAAATGGTTTCCCCGGATACACAAAACACAACCGAACAAAGTAGTGGGCGAGGGCATACCTCGTCCCAGCAATTTAGGTTCGAGCTGCTACGTCGGGAAGATCACGGCTAACAATCGAGTTACAGATACATATCCCCCATCACAATGCGTACGCGCATGGCCGAGCTGTTCAACGACGAGAGCTGTATTCGGTGGTGGCTCCCGAACGACGAAGGCTTTACGCCCTTGCTGCAGAACATCCGGGCCATCGCGGACGAGCGAAACGCCATGGCGTTATCGACTCAGAGGGAGAGTCTGCAGCAAATTCAACAAAACTTTGCAAGGATGCAGGTGGGGGAAGAGCACACCAAGGGCGACGACGGCGCGCAGACGAGTGCGGAGACGAAACCCTCGGTTTCCTGAACAAGGGGGGACATTATACCCAACGAGGGCCAGGGCACAGTTTCCGGTTCGGGGTCGGTCGGCTAATGCGAACGACGATGACGACGACGAGGGGAAGAGAGGGCAACATATTCCGGATTTCTGAAGGGCTCCGGGCCCTTCCGATTCGAACACCCTATTCGATCGCTTCGTGTCATCCGGGGCGTATTACGAAACGGAACGACGACGACCGATGGGAAGGCACAAGGGCGGAACTCCGGCCTCGTGGAACGTCGACCGGATTAGCGGTAACGGCATGAGTTGACATTGCGAGTTCCAGGCGGCTCATGATGCTGCTCCTCCTGGCGCGAGCCCAGTCCCCTGGACAATTTCCTGAGACCCGATAATGCGGTCCTGCGACGCTAGAACCTCGATGCTAATGCAGGGGCGGACGCTTGGATCACCCTCGATCCGTTTTAGATGATCTGAAACACACCTTCGGGCCCCCCGGGGGGGGGGGGGGGGGGAATCTCCTGCTCACCCCACATCACCTCCCCCTGGTCGTTGGCTCCTGCACCTCGCCCGGCCGAGAACCTCAACACCCCTTCATCGGATAAACCGGGTCCCCACGCGGCCCCGATTCCGCGAGGAATCTTGGCTCGTGATGCGCCGCCGCCATTCTCGACTGGCCCAGCACCAAGTCTCCTTGCACACGCACTACGGATTCACTTACACGTGTACACTACACCACACTACACTACACTATACAAACAACCACGCCACCACTCGATGGCCGGGGTGACCGGAATTTGGAGCCGCTTACCAAGCCTGGGTGGTCTTTGTTGCTCCTCTCCCTCTTCACATTCGTAATGCGGCTATCTCCTAGACCGAGGCTGCCCACGACGGACTTCAACTTCCACGACCTCCAAATCGACCTCGCCGTCTTCCGCGCTTCAAGCTCGCCACTGTCCCCTTTTCTCCCCTGGCACCTAATCCTTAATTTCGGAAATCGTCTTCCTTCGAATTGTGTATTTACTCGCATTTTTATTCCCCCACCTATCCTCTCTCCCTTAGGGAGGCAAAGCAGACCTTTCACATATGTACACAGTACCCGCCATTTTTTTAAATTTTTTTTTTTTTAATTTTGGGGAAGCATATTCAGAGGACCTACACGTACACTTAATCATTGCTTAATCATGGTATCTATTTTCGTTCAAAGTTCAAAGTTGGGTTGCGCACGCACGCGCACACACACACAAACACACAAGACACCAAACCACCATCAAAGACATGGAGTTTAACGCCCTTAGGCGCCACAACAGGAAGAAGAGAGGCACATACACACACACAAACTAATACATGTACATAATGTATACCTGGGATGAGATGAAGAGCCGCGGTTTGTATTGGATATAGCATGGTCGAAGAGAGGTGATAGGACAAGGAAAATGGACATGATCGGGGTACGAGAGAGCATCACCCCCAACTGTGCGTTGCATTTTCCATGAGTGAGCAACCGTCGCAGACACCCAAAAAGCACACCATGTTCTCACCAATGTCTTTCGGCTTTCTTCTACATCCGCTCTCAAGACACACGCAACTCAGTAGTTACGGGGGACACGCCCTCGTCCTTTTTATTGTCGGTTTTGTCTCGTTGCTACTTCGTAGAGGAAAGAGAGGAGAGGAGAGGCGCGAAGAGGGTACCACTCGACAAACCAAATTATAATCCCGATATAATCACAATCATACACAAGCTACAGAACGGGAATGGTAACACAGCGCGAGCACGTTGGGGGGGGGGGGGGGGGGGAGTATTATTGATCAGCAACAGGAACACCCATCATGAAACCGAACAGCTCCATCCCCCCCCCCCCCGGAAAAAAAATACTTCTTCAGGCATCTGCGGTTTTCTCCTCGGCGGCGGTTTCCCCTTTCTCATCCCCTGCCCCCGCCTCGCTCGCCCCTCCTCCTCCTCGGCCGTCCTTGTCTTCTTCCTCTACCCTTCCAGCTTTCGACTCAGACCCGCTAGACCCCGCCGACTCTTCTTCTGATGAATCCTTCTTCTCCTCCTGGACGGGGGGAGCGGCGGCGGCGGCGGCGGCGGCAGCAGCAGCAGCCTGCGGCTCCTCCCCTCCGGCCGCCGCTTCCTGCCCCGCTTCTGGCGCCGGTGTCTCCCCTGGTTTCTCCTCCGGCGTCTCTTCTGCGGCCGCCTCCGTGTCGGAAGGTGCCACGGCGGAAGATGACGCGGGGATCGCTTCGCCGCCGCCGCCGCCGCCGCCGCCGCCGCCGCCGCCGCTTCCGTCGGTGGATGCTCCTGCTGCTAGTACTGGTGCTGCCTCTTGGTCTTCAACCTCTTGTTGTTCAGTCTCCATTGCCTCGGCGTCCCCCTCAGCGGTGGCCGTCACACCTGGTTGGGCTTCGAGTTCCTGCTCCTGCTGCTGCTGCTCGTCAGGGACTGGAGCGAGGGGCTGCGACTCCTTTGTCTTTGACGCAGGCTTGGAGTCTTGTTGCCCCGATTCCTGCTCAGTTTTTTGGGGTTCGGGTCCGGGACGAGTCTCCGGTTCCGCTGCGCTCTGGGTTTGGACCGGGGCTTCCGGCTCGGCCGCTGCCTGCTTCGTGACCTCGGATCCTGGCGCAGGCTTCGGCTCCGGCTCGCTATCGGGCCCCGCTGCCGTCCCCGGCGGGGGGACTACACTGGATGGCCGGTTCGGCTGCTCGGAGGTTGCCAGGTGCGGCCTGTGCTCCACTACTACCGGAATGTTGGCGGATTCCCTGTCCTCCTCGGGCACTGCCTGGGGGCCAGAAGGCCCAGATATCCGCATCCCCCGTAGCCTGTGGGACAGGTCGGAGCTGTCATCCTCGTCTGCCTCGGGGACGGTGGTGACTGCGCTCCCTGTCGAGGGACTACTCTTAATGTGTCTCCTCGTGTTGGTCCTGTTCACGCCGGAGTAGTCGCCGTCTTCAATACCCCGACGAGCGGGCGGCTTCGCGATGGAGATGTTCCCCATCGGTTGGTGGTGGTGCTGTTGCTGCTTCCTGTCGCTCCTGTCTCCGGGTTCACCAACGCCCAGGTTGCCGTCGTCCAGGCCCTCGGCTTCCGGTGGTAACTTGTAGTTCTCGGCGGGCAAGAGATCGTAGATGTCGCACACGGTCTTGAAGAAGACGTAAAGACCGCTCTGGCTCTCGACGGACCAAAACACGCCGCGATGCTGAAACCAGGCGTGGGCGAAGATGCGGTGCAGGCGGCGGAAGATGTTGATCAGGTTCTTGACGGCCGTGTTGCTGTCGTGCGCGTCCACGACGAAGCGACTGGGGAAGATCTTGGGGTTCGTCACGACGTTGGTGGCCCAGTCGAGCGTGTGGCAGCAGTAGTCGATGGCGCAGCAGCTCTTGGGGGCGTCGTGCACGGCACACAGAAACTGCCATTCGCCGGCTCGCATCTCGGGGCAGGTGGCGGCGCTGCACGGGGGCGTGTCGAAGAGGAAGCCGACGATCAAGCTGTTGCACTGGGCGATGAGAAAGCGGCAGAGCTCGTACAGCCACAGCGTCTTGTCGACGCCGGCCGGCGGAGTGGCGAGAAGTTCTGCTGTGTCGCGGTTGATTGGCGTCGTGTGGCTCGCGGTGTGGTGGTAGTGCAGGGCTGCCAGGTGTTCCTGAAGCTGAAAGGCCGAGTCGAGCTGTAAGGAGATTGCGCGCCTGGTCAACTCCGGCCGCCCACCACCGATCCGGGAAGGGTTATAAAATTCCTACCTCGTGCAACGGTACCAGGGGCGGCCCCGCGGCCATATCGGCCGCCTTTGTGCCTCGATGACTGCGCCGTTTTGCGTTGACGTCGATGGCCGTCTGTTCCATCTGCGTCGTCTGGCGTGCTGCGTTGGCGCCCATAAGCGGCGATTTGGGTCCGATTTGAATCTCGGCCGGTGGTGGGGGGCTAGGCAGCCGGGGCGAGCTCGGTGGCAGCGACATGGCGTTTTGAGGTCCGACGGGCGTCCAGCGGAAGGCCGCAATGACAACTTGCAGGCTTTGAAGTGTCGATACCCGCTGTGCCTGTTGCGCTCCTGAGGCTGACTGTGATTCCCGTGGTCGACCAGGGACAGTCGATCGTTGCGGATCAGTCGCCCGACGTGCGCATGCAATAGCTCCTCCCAAAATCTGCGGTGAACTATCTTCTCCGAGCGCCGGGATCTCCAAGATTGCGCAGTCGGGATGCGCCGGAAAAAGAAGTGGTTGGTGTTGTACAGTACAATCTGTTCGTAAGTGTTCAGTTTTAGGGCGCTTGTTGAATAGGAGGTTGTGCTGGAGCTAGCTGCAGCTTGCCAGCAACACTACCCCTGGTTGGTGGGCGCACCCTTGTCGAGTTTAGGCGCATGGTAATCCCGTTTCGTTATGTTACGCAGTAACTATCCATAGTGGTACTGTACAGTACAGTACGGAGTGGTTACAAGCATTCCGCAAACTCGGCGGGGACCTGATAATCTGGTACCCCGCGATTTGGCTTCACTACTACTCCGTACTTACATGTAACTGCCAACATTTGTGACAAGTTAAAAAAAAAACTTCGAGGACAGGGCCTGGGCAAGCCATAACCCAATACTCTCATTCTCTATCTTCTGTTGGAGTACGAGGAGTTGACATCTAGAGAACGAAACATTTTTCTTTTCAACGGAAAAAAATGGACTTGGATGACGACGCACCACCGGAGCTGGTCTCTACCGGCACAGATCTGGAGCCCGAGGAAAAGCCAGTAAAAGTACCCATCACGCTAATTACTGGTGTGTATCTCAAGTCCTTTTCTTGTTTCCCCATTGCTGCATGTGGGATCCAGTGTTTAATTGGAACTAGGATACCTCGGTGCGGGAAAGACGACGCTATTAAACTACATCCTGACCGCCGAGCATGGCAAAAAAATCGCGGTCATTATGAATGGTGAGGTCAGCCTCTGTTTGTGCCAGCAGAAAGTATCAGATGGCTGACCGCAGGTTTTCTAGAGTTTGGGGACTGTACGTCAATGCCCATGCCAGGTCGGGTTGCTGCCGGCTGACGTGACGGGACTAAAAGCGCTGGATATTGAAAAGTCCTTGACCATCAACAAGGACGGCGAGTCGGTCGAAGAGTGGATGGACGTGGGCAACGGCTGTATATGTTGCTCGGTCAAGTGAGTCCCGGTGTTATTACGATGGCTGGACGACGAGCGTTGACGCGGCTTGTCAGGGATACCGGAGCGAACGCCATCGAGTCGCTGATGGAAAAGAAGGGCAAGTTTGACTACATCCTCCTCGAGACCACAGGTCTTGCAGACCCTGGGAACATTGCCCCCATGTTCTGGATGGACGACGGGCTCGGCAGCACCATCTACCTGGATGGCATCGTAACCCTCGTCGACGCCAAGAACATCCTCCGTAGCCTGGACGACCCCGCAGGGAAAGTCGAGGGCCACGAGGATGGCGAAGATGCGCATGGGCCGGTCATGACAACCGCCCATGTACAGATCTCCCACGCCGATGTCATAATCATTAACAAGTCCGACCTGGTGAGCGAGCAGGAGCTGCAGGCCGTGAAGGATAGGATCGAGTCCATCAACGGGCTGGCCAAGGTCTTCACCACGACCCAGAGTGTCGTGCCGAAGCTCGAAGGGTTCCTGCTCGACTTGCACGCCTACGACACTGTTGATGGTCTCGACCGTCCAGGACTCGGCCACAGTCACATCGACAAGGTGGGTGCTCAATCGGAGTCCGACTTGATCATCCGGTGAGCTGATCTGTGTAGACCATCTCGACCATTTCGATCCTGCTCCCAGAGCTGACCGAGGAACAACAATCGGCGCTCGATGCGTGGTTGCGCTCAGTGCTGTGGGAAAACGTCCTCCCCGGCCACGAGCCGACAGGCGGCCCCGCGTACGATATCCATCGACTGAAGGGCCGCTTCTTTACCGATAGCGGAAAGGAAAAGATCATCCAGGGAGTGCGCGAGATCTTCGACATTTTTGACAGCCCTTCACAACCGCCTGATTCGCCCCCTTCAAGGGCAGGCAAGATGATTCTAATTGGGCGCCATCTGGACGCGTTCGACTTCCAGAAAAGCATAGAGCAGTCAATCGGAAAGGCAAGGCCAACATAGTTTCTGAGGAGACGGGGGTGTGTGGCAGGCGACCCGGGGGCATTATGTACATACACACACACACGCATATATATATATATACTAGTATATATGCATGCGGCCGTAGATAGATATCTAGACATCCGACGATTTATCGGCCCCGGATTATCTCGATTGTACGGACATACATCCTGCAGGATGATAAACCCTCGTGATAAGTATTTGACACATCATCCGCTCTGACCAAAGCGGCGAAGCAAACCTCACCCGAACAAAGCAGACGCGGCGAGAAATGCTAAACATGGAGAACGAAACTCACGAAAAGGTCGCTCAGGTACAGTACGGATAACCTCCGTTCCGGTTCAGTGCTACGTTGGCGCACGGACCCCACACCTCGCCGCTAGTGTAATGATGTTAGCGGCAGGTGCCAGCCAGCCTTGGAATCGAGCAGTGTTTGTGGCCCACACGACGCTGAACTCCATCTCGAACAGGTCCCACCATCTTCGATCCCACAGTCCCCGAACGAGACACACGAGGCCATACGAGAAACGACGACCGAAACTGCCGAACGAACGAGAAGACCGCCGAGCTAGCGTCAATCATGAACCGACCAGGTATGGTGGTGCTGCGCCCGTCCTTTTTTTTTTTTCCCGACTCGACCTTCCCGGTCCCTCTTGTGCCCCGCTGCTTGGCCCGTTCCCGGCCTTCACATATCCTGCATGAGACCCTCTGCCGCATCGAGCGGGCATTCGGGGGCGCTGAGGATGGGATGACTGTTTGGCCTGGAAGGGAGTCGGGGTTCTGGGTACAGAGGTGCACTCAAGGAGCACCTCTTACAGAGCCGCAGCTTTGGGGGGTGGGGGGAGAGGGGGGGGGGAGAGGGGAGGTTGGGACTCCGAGGATGCTAAAAGGCCTATTCTGCCCTTGAGCCGTGAGAACTGGCCGAATAACTCGGGCAACCGAACCCTTTTCCGCAGAGATGGGTCGGATTCTGGTTCAAGGCGCGGTTGGGCGAGCCGGATGTCGCAGAGTCCTCTCGAACAGCGCTCCCGTCACCGAGCATCCACCCCACTGCTGCTATCGTCACCATTGTCGAGTACCCCGGAGGAGAATATGCTGACGCGCACGCGATGATAGGGGGTGTACCACAGGCGCTTCGCGGCATGCCCAATGGGTTCGCAGGCCAGCAACAGCAACAACAGCAATCCGGCCGGGCCGTCTCGAACAGGTTACCGAACGGAAAGATAGGTGAGGAAGCGCTGCGGGAAGCGCTGCGGCGCTAAACCGCTTCCGACGCTCTCGAGGTGCGCGATGGTTAACACGACGGGGCTCTAGGGCCGGTCGGGAACGCGGCAGGATGGGGTTTCGGCGGTGGCATGCCTATGGGGGGGAGCGCAAGTGTGCCCCCGGGCGCGGCGAGACCACTAGGAGGAAACGTTAGCTTCGCGCAGAGCCTGACGGGGTCACAGCCGGCAACGCCACTTGACCTAGCGTAAGTCAACATTCTTTCTTTCATTTGCGATGGTGTTGCTTGTGCCCAGTCCCGGAGCTTTTCGCACAAATCTTCCGGGTCCCTCTCGCAAACCTTGTCTGCGGCGGTCGCTTTTTCTGGCGCATTCTGCAGCGTTGGGATTCTTTCCCCGGCGCGTCATTTACTCCGCTGCTTTTTTTTTCTTTTCTTTTCGAAGCGGGCTCTCTCGGGGCCATCTTCGCGCAAAAACAAGACGGAATATTCCCAACTCGCTTGCCTCGCCGTTCCGCTCTGGGCTTGACGCGACCACTTCCGAGTTCGTCTGGGCTGGCTCTCATCGAGAAACCACCCAATGCTAGAAATGGCCACGCCTCGGCGCGACAAACCTAAGCTTTCTCTCAAACCGAAGGAAGCAAGCCTCGCCGAGGAGCCCCAGAGACTAGCGGAAGGGCTTCCCTACGCTTCGATTCTGAAGGGGTACTACGGATCTGCCTCTACTTCGGTTCTCTCGGGAACATGCCCCAATCTGCGTCCGTGAATTTTCTCAGGTGAAAGCATAGCTGACTAGTTAACTGCCTCTGCAGAGAGTTTCCAACGTTATCCAATTCAAACCAGCTCAACTCGGCAAACCAGTCGTCCATGTGGTCTGCGCAAGGTCCCCGGAATCTTGGTGCGGGCGTCCATCGGGGAGGGGGGACTCCAATCTCGTCGCAGCAGAATCAGCAAGACGATATGTTCGCCTCGCGTTTGGCTTCGGCTCAGAGCTCATATAGATACGGGAACCAAGGGACCGGGTCCCAAGCAGCTCAAGGGCAGTCTGGTGTAGCCGACGATTTTCCGCCGCTGAACCGGAGCGCAAACGGAGAGATGGGCGGGCAGGAGCGAGGAGGTAACCTGATGTCAAGCTTGGGGTTTGGCTCCCAGGGCTCGGCTTCCGGGTCCGCGATGCACGCGAATCGGGCAGGAAACGGTCTGCTGAACGCGCTGTCTGCGACGTCGAGGGCCGCGGACGTTCGCTCACCGTCCGCGATAGCGCGACCACAGGACTCACGTAGTCCGGCCGAGGATGAGTCGCGCCAGAAGGGGACTGGATATCGCGAGGATTCGGCAGGCGCGGTAGCCGGGAAAAACCCTCACGGCGCGATCGGCAATGACCCTCCGACAGGAAAGGGCAAAGAGGAGGAGAAGGGTTCTGCCAGCCAGGTGCAAGATCCTCTAGAGGGGATGGCACCCATCGATAAATGGGGCCTGAAGGGGCTCCGGACGTTGATGAATAATTTCCCCGATTACAATGCGCTGACGTGCGGGCTCGACCCGGCGTCGCTGGGGGTGGACATGCGCTCGACAGAGTATGAGCTCACCTCGTCGGAGGGAACCTTAGATGCAGCCGCTAACTGGTTTTTTCAGCCTGTTGTCAGCGAAGGTCTACTCGCTCTACGAAGATGCTCCGCCGCGGTCGCCGGTGCCCAAGTTCCGTCTTCCTGACTGCTACCAAGTGAAGAACGTCCAGCCGATCGAGGCCAAGATCTCGAGCTTCAACGAGGAGACGTTGATGTGGATCTTCTACAGCTGCCCGCGGGATATTAAGCAGCAAATGGCCGCGATCGAGCTCAATAACCGCAACTGGCGGTGGCACAAGAAGATGCAGATGTGGCTGACTAAAGACGACGTCATGGTGCCCCAGTCCTTGGGTCCTGCTCACGAGCGCGGGTATTACATCGTCTGGGACACGGCCAACTGGCGCAAGGAGAGGGTATGTGATGAATCAATCGCTCCGGGCGGAATATAAATTTTTTGAAATTTCCATTTGCTCACATGTTTGACAGCGAGAACTGGTGTTGCACTATGCCGATCTTGATACTACGCCTACCGCCCAGCTGCAGAGCATAGGAGCTTGAATCCACTGGGGTTGGTTGAGAAGAGGAGAGGCATGCGCCCCTCGGGATCAGGTATCGGACGAAGCGAGGAGAGCCGCATGAACGTCGACGCAGGGGACTGTGGAGTCTCCTTACAGAATACCTGGGAGCTGGTTATGTCTGTAGGTATCTCTCTCTGTGTGTGTGTGTGCGCGCGCGTGTGTGTACGTATTCGGACGACTACGTCCTCTTCAAGGAGCGGCTATGAGATGGGGCTGGCGCATTCGGGAACATAAATTGAGCTCCCTTTCCAGGGATTATCTCCTTCGAGGAGCAGCAGCTGTGGTAAGGACTTTGAGTGAGAGTCTAAGTGTTTAGTATGCAAAGCTCTGTACGGAGTACGTACAGTACTGCTACTGCCACTGTGGCGCGGCAACAGTGGCGTTGAAGAGGATAACTAGTGAGGCACGACGGATCCACTCACTCCAAGTGGCCGGGCGCAACGGCCACTGAGCCTTCCTGGTTGTTTCTTGGCGGCGATCGGATCTCGGGGGCCCCCGGGGGACGGGGGGAGGTAGGTTTGCTCTTCTCAACCCGGACGCCATTGAAGCAGATGATCCTCCCTACGAACTGGATCATTCTCGTCAGCATCAGCATATACAACTCATTCCAATTTTTGATCGCGGAACCGGGGTCGCACTTTCAGGACTACTCTCTCTGCGTCCCGCATCCATCCCCCTGACGGCTTTGTGCGCACCACATCATCGCCAGGTAACGGTCGCCGCCACGTGCCTGCCGAAACCGCCCTCTGCCCTCTGCCACCAACCCATCCCGGCGGCTCGCCCGACATCCTAAAATCCTTGTCATCGCAACAAGATTGGGTGCACGACTTCATCATCCATTCAAACCGCTGCGATTTGGCTTCTCCGGATCCTGACCTGCACCCTCGAATCCCCGATCGCAATACGCAACCCCGAGAAGGAACACTTAAGTGACCGACCGGCCGACCACCATGCCTGACGCCGCCGACGACCAACAGCTCAACCTCCCCTCGCTCGTCGTGATCCTGGTGATCTCGGGGCTCATCATCCGCTACTTTTTCTTCTCATCCTCGTCAACACAGTCACCACGCTCAGGGAGGGCGGCCGCGGCGGGAAGCGACCCGGCGGCGCTGATGCGCGCGCGCGAGGCGGCCGCCGAGAGGATACAGCAGATGTTCCCCCAGGTGGACCGGCGCACGGCGCTGTGGGATCTCCAGCGGACGGGGGGAAACGTGGCTGCCACGACGGAGAGGATCCTGGCGGGCAGGCTGGAGACTGTGAGTCCACTCATTCTCTCTCTCTCTCTCTCTCTCTCTCTCTTTACATCGCCCTTCTGCTTCCTTTCCCTCTATTCCATGGGTCCCACGATTTTCTGTTATCGTCACTGGTTCCTTCGAGGATGAACAAGGGCTAACGAGTCAACTTTTGTGTACAGCCACCCATCACATTCCAGCCCCCTCCGCCTCCGGGCGGCGGCAACGCTGGCGCTAACGTCACGACGCCGCAGTCCAAACCTGCTACTCCCAGCCCCTCCCATCCGGATCTGATTACGAGGTACAACTTGAAGGACAAGCTCAACGCGCCTCTCGACGAGCCGGAGGGTAGCGGCAAGACGTCCGGGAAAGGGTGGAGCACGAACCGCGAGGAAAGGCAGTCGCTGTTGCAGAGGAGGAGGGACCAGATGATCCTCGAGGCGAGGAGGAAGATGGAGGCTAAGATTGCTGCCGAGAAGGCTGCGGGGCAAAGTTGATGTGCTTTTGGGAAAGTGTTGTATCATTATCATAAGACAGTGTTGGGATAGGTGCTGTCGTAAGCAGATACGTACGAGGCTGCAAGGCGTGTTCACCTGCCGCCGGCTCGCTCTAGTCGTTCGAGTTGCATAGGCTGATCTACGAATTACACCATGATGTTGTCTGCAGAACCCAGGAGAACACGAGATTGTGCGCTCTCAGCCCTCAAGACAAAGCTTGCTCGTTGCATATGTAAATATCTGCGGGAGCGGAGGAAGGCGGTCACCAGGGGATCATCACGACGTCGGCCTCCCAGGACAGCAGCGTCACTGCTTGTTCACCATTGTACCGACTATCTCCAAATCATTAGGGGATATCTTCCACTGTTAGAAATCTCGAGAGCACATTGAATATGAGATGCCTAAGTGTATTTTTGTACGGGAGTACGGAAGTACACTCCCGCGATTCTTGTTACGGAGGATATGACGATAAGGTGTGCCGAGCCTCGGGCAAGGTATGTATGTATGTATGTATATTACGGATTACATACCCCAAGCGTTGTTGCCGCACGCTGGGGACGCCTACTTAGGTAATGCCCCACATCCCTTAGCTGGCCCTGATAAGCTCTCTTTCACATGTCATCTAGTGTGAAGTAGAATTTTGGTAGCATCAATCTCTGTTTCGGTTCTCTCAGGGTCCAGAGCTGTACCCATTGGTCAACTCGAACTCCGGTTTCCGCTTGACAGACTGGTCTATCGCCTCGCAATTGTAGAATATATACAAAGTAAACAAAAAGGAGGAAAACAACGGGGTTTTGAGGACAGAACACGGACGTGGCGCATCGAGAGATGCACGGATTATGCACAGAGGCTGTACTCCGTCAGACTTGCTTGATACCGCCTTGCCCCTCATGACTCCATTCCGCAACCGTTGGGACCCATATCATGCAAGTAGAACATAATCCTGGCCGCTTATCCATGTGAGAACTCGACTCCTCCTGACGCACCGTGTTTTTTTTTCCCGCCCATCCCTCTCCTGTTTTCTCTTCTTCCCTCGACACACTTTATAGACCCGGTCCTACTTTCCGGCCACGCACGGGGGACGGGTCGAATAGCACCAAGGAAGAGCAAGCATCGCTATGTTGGGAGGTCCCATCAACTATCACACGCGCACCATGCCATTCAGCGACCCCATGTATTCCGAGGACCGCTCGGAGCTCGGAGGATGGCCTGCCTTGGGCGTCGTAGACATGCTCCGCCGCTTCACCGACCTAGTCGCAACCTGGTCGATGGCCGGGACGGAGGCCGGGTGCCAACCTACGGCAATGCACCACCGCGCCGTCCATGAGGATAGACGGGAGAGGATCGAGACAGCAGGAGGAGCGAAGGGGGTGGCTGGGATGACTGCGGCACCGGGGGGGCCAGAAGAGGCGAGAATGAGCCTGAAACCCGTCGTCGGGCCAGCGCTGGAGCACCACGCAGCCGTACCCGACCGACGAAGCGTCGACGTCGCGCTCGCTCAGGGGAAATGGTTCGTATCTATCATTGCCTCCCTGGCAGCCGTCCTGGGATTGCCCGCGACAAGCTCGGGAATCGACTGGAAATCCGCCAGCCAAGGTTTGTACCCCCTTCCTCCCTTCCTCCCCCCCCTCTTTTTTTCCCCAAACACTTTGAACAAGCGTACGGGAGCAGAGTAAGGGAGTCGGTCAGCTAAAACACACACACCCCTCCATCACCGGTGGGCAGGTCTGGATCTCGTCCTGAACGCGAGCCGGGAATACATCACCGGGCAGGAGACGCGCCACAACCAGCACGCGGACCACGACGCCTACTTTGAGCGGTCGGCGTACATCAACGGCACGCAGCACATCCTCCGCGGCCTCCCGCGCGACCTCGACCCGGCCGAGGCGGCCATGCTGCACCGCTCCATGCCCCGGGCGCTCAGTGCGTCTTGTAACCCGCCGCCGGCGGCGGCGGCGGGGGGTTGGGGCTGGAGCGGCGGCCGAGCCCGCAGGGGGGGGCGGCGGCGGAGCAGCCGCGGCAAGCTGCAGGGGCTGGCCATGTTCTGCATGTACGCGGTGTACTCGATCGCGATGTGGGCGACGCCCAAGCTGGCCGGGTTCGGGACCCGGCTGGTCGAGGCGGAGCAGCGGCACCAGTACGTGCCGCGGCTGCTGATGGCGCTCGCCGCGCTCCTCCAGGTCGTCGTCCTCGCCCTCCACTGGCTCTCCGGTTGCTGGCCCTGCCAGGCGCTGCTGATGCTGCTGAACTACGCCCTCGACTGCGTCCGCGGCGTCGTCTTCGACTTCAGCGTGCACGCGCACGAGCACGAGCACGAGCACGAGGCGGTGCGCGAGGGGGTCGTGCCGGGGTGGGGGGAAGAAGATGCTGTCAAAACTGGGATCTAGGGGCTCCGCCAGGTCATTTTTTTTTTTTAATTGTTTATGGCGGTTTCTCCTTTTTGGTATTTTTTCCCCCACCCTTTCTTTCCTCTATCCGACTCACTGTCATTGTTGCGTGCCTTTGGAGTAAAGAGTCTAGAGGCGTTTGGAACGGCGTTTGACTAGATCGGTTTGGGGATCAGATGGTTGTGGATGGCGCACAAGGTAAAACGGAAGACCGGTACGGAGTTTTTGTGGTAACTTGCGACTAGATTCTGACAAGCAAATGCTGGCTATCCGGATTACTGTGTAGTCGTTGGGGCTTACCTCAGGTCGTTTTACTCCGTAGGGGAGGATTTACACTACGGAGTACGTACCTACTTTGTGTAAGGTATGCGCACACAGTGAACATATCCACCCTCTGCCATCTCTAGAAAGCTCAACCTCGTCAATCAGGTACCCACGCACTACTGCGGTACCTCGTTTGCACTCCGTACGAGTTAAGATATTCCGTACCTTTCCTCAGGTACCCGAGAGCTGCTGAGTGGGCTCAGCTAACCGCGCTAAAGCTAGTTAACCTAGACGCGTCAACGGTCGAATCGGCGCGATAAGATAAGCAATTGGCCGCTGATCCCTAGCGAGCTTTGGAAATTTTCTTTTCGCCTTTTTACTCGGCGGTTCTGATAAACTACTGCCGGACCCGACCCAAGACCCCGACAGAACCCCTCGTCGCCTGTATTCGACGATTGCCCCGTGTTGTATACATCCATAATCCATACCGTTCTTTGTTCTTGATACCTTTTCTTTACAGAGATCAGTGAAACATTGCCGACCCACTGACGATCATTCCGAATCGACGAGCTCGCGCGCAGATATGATGAAGACCAGCCTTTTACGGCAGGCCGCCGCGACCCGCGTAGCCCTCGCCGTCCGTCCGGCTCAGGCTTCATTCAGGGCCTCTTCGGCCGTCCTCGCTCTCGCGCGAAGCTCACGACCGTCCCCGGCCCTCCCTCGTCCCGCCAGTTCTCTACTCCGGTTCTATTCGGCCGAGTCCGCAGCCCCTCAGACCTCCTCCGATAATGGCTCGTCAAACCTCGTCACTCGCTTCGAAGACCTGCGCAGGCTCGGCGTTCATGAGCATCTCGTTAACTCCCTCACCAAGGGCTTGGGCTACGAAACCATGACCGATGTCCAAAGCATGACCATCAGTCCCGCGCTTGCCGGGAAAGACGTGTAGGCCATCCCTCATCCTTTGTCGAATCGCGTGCACACGGCTGGCTGACGTGCGCCGCCACTTCAGTGTTGCCCAGGCAAAAACCGGTACCGGCAAGACCTTGGCCTTCCTCGTCCCCGTCATCCAGAGGCTCATCGCTAGCCAACCGGAGCTCGCATCCCCCCGCGCTGGCGGCCGCGCCAGGTCCGACGACATTCGCGCCATCGTTCTCTCGCCTACCCGTGAGCTTGCCGAGCAGATCGGCGTCGAGGCGAAGAAGCTCTGCAGAGGCACCGGCGTCGTGATCCAAACCGCCGTCGGCGGAACTCAAAAGAACGCAATGCTGCGCAAGACGCGTATCGAGGGCTGCCACTTGCTGGTCGCCACCCCCGGCCGCCTGCACGACCTCCTTTCGGACCGATCCACCGGGATTGACGCTCCCAACCTCGCCGCCCTGGTGCTGGACGAAGCCGACCGGATGCTGGACGTCGGCTTCAAGGCGGAGCTCGAAAGCATCCTCGACTACTTGCCCCATCCCGTGGACGTGCCCCGCCAGACCCTGCTCTACTCGGCCACCATTCCCAAGAACGTGGTCAACATTGCCCGAAAGTTCATCAACCCGACCAACTTCGAGTTTGTCCAGACGGTGAGAGCAGACGAAGTCCCGACGCACGAGAGGGTACCGCAGTTCATCGTCCCTTGCCGCGGCTTCGAGAACCTGCCTCCCACCCTCCTGGAACTGGTACGCCGCGAGCTCCGCAAGACCTTGGACGACTCGGACAAGCTCCCGTTCAAGGCCATCGTCTTCCTCCCCACGACGTCGTCCGTCCAGGCCTACGCAACCATCTTCCGCCGCCTCAAATTCCATGACCGCCTGATGCCGAGGATCTTTGACATTCATTCCAAGCTGTCCCAGGCGGCGCGGACGCGGTCCGCCGATAATTTCAGGCAGGCCAAGAGCGCCATTCTCTTCTCCTCGGATGTCTCGGCCAGAGGCATGGATTTCCCCAACGTGACCCACGTCATCCAGGTGCACCTCCCGCAAGATCGCGACCTGTATATCCATCGTATCGGCCGTACCGGCCGTGCGGGCAAGCAGGGCGAGGCCTACCTCCTGACCGCAGACGTCGAGATCCCCGCCGCCAGGAGCCGGCTTCCGGGTCTGCCGATCAAGCGCTGCACCGACCTCGAGTGTGCCTCGATGGACGTGGCTCGGGCGGCCGACGTTCCTCAGGTGATTGAGGACATCAAGAACGCTGCGGTAAAGATCCCCTATGAAGTCGTGAAGGACACGTATGCCTCGCTTCTCGGAAACGCCATCAAGGACGTCGACAAGCAGGACGTCGTCTACGAACTCAACAACATGGTCAAGTACATTTTCGGCTTGGACCAGCCCCCGGCCCTCTCGACCAAGTTTGTCAATCATTTTGGGCGCCACATCAAGGGCTTGCGGACCGTCACGGCCAGGGATATCGAACCCAGGAGGGAATATGGCAATCGGGGCGGCAGCTACTCGGGCCATGGCGCCCGGTCCGAAGGGTTTGAGAAGTTGGAGCGTCTTGCCGCCAACGAGAATGGCGGCAGTCGTGGTCGGGCTCGGGCCCCTCGCCCTGCCTTCTAACTTCCTGCCAAGGTCGGGTGGTTCGCGGCGAGTTAAGGGGGGGACACTTGGCGTCCTCGCCCGCTTGAACACTCTTCCCGCGACATTTAGGAAGCTTGTATGTGTACGATTACGGATCTTGGGCTATTTGGTTTCCCTCTTTGCATCCTCTATTTCCCCCTCCATCCCATCCGCCGTTGTGCGACAGGGGAAGATGGCGTTTGCAGGCGTGTTTTGGGGTGGGGAGGGAGGTTGTTGACACACACGAAGGAAACTCGCATCTGCCTTTGAGAGGCGGAGCGAGCAACACAAAAAGCGAGGGATGAAGTTAAAGCACAAAGAAAATGAAGGGTTGTATTTCATGATCTCGGGTCGTTGGGTCGGTCTACAGGGAAGGGATAGAGATGGGGCTTCTTACGACGTTTGTCAGTTTCTCTCTGTTTTTGGTGCATCGGGCAAGGCGGTTTTGACGGGTGACAAGCTGCCCATCTCTCATCTCTATCCAGCTCTGTCTCTCTCGTACATATAGTAGATCTTCTCGGCATGTCCTTTATAATGTTAGCATTGTATAATAGGAGAGTAATGACGGAAATGGCTTTCCCAGTCAAAGAGTTGCAGGTTGTGATACAGAGAAGAGGGGGCGCACATATTAATATATTCGAGCTTCGTGTAGTCCGCCCCCCGTGCTCCGTCCCATGGGGAGAAGCGGCTGAAAGTCCTAGCTCCGGCGCCTGGCTGGGACAACCCACTCCTTACCCTCCGGGCCCTATCATCCCGAATCCAGTGTTCTTTCCTCGCGCTCTTTGAAAGGGAAACTCCCAGTTCCCAACTACGGCCGGCACGCCATCTCCCTTACTGTTTTGTTTGTCTATCCGCACAACCCGAACCCGAACCCGTACCCGTACCCGTGTCCCGACCTGACGTTTCCAAAGCCCGTTGTATCGCCAAGTCTTCTTCCCTCCTCCTCCTCCTCCTCCTCCTCCTCGTCGTCGTCGTCGTTATTTCTTCCAGCGGGGTATCATCTTTTGTCCACTTTCTGTTCACACTCCGTCGTAGCCGACATGATTCTCCTGTCCCCTCAACAAGAACAACAGCAACAGCAGCAGCAAGTTGAGCCAATCCCAAGTGGTTGTAGAGTACAGTGTTTAACACGTTCTTTTCTTATTCTTCTTCTTCTTCTTCTTTGCCTGTTTCCTCTCTTTGGCTGAGACGCCCTGAAAAAAAGAGTAATCAGGCTCTCAGCAGGGTATGGGCATCCCACACCAGGACCCTCTGATCCCACCCGGCGGAGGCCAACCAGCCGCCCGTGCCGAACAGGCACCAATCGACTCCCGTGGCGAACTCGGAGTGGCGGTTCATGACGCCGAGCTGGGTGCCGACGGGGATGGTGTTGGGGGGGAGCTGCTGCTGCTGCTGCTGGGGGGCGGCGGAGCCGTCGGACCACACGCGGACCGTCATGTCGTAGCTGGCGCTGGCGAGCACGTCGCTGGCGTGGGGGCTCCAGGCGAGGCGGCGGACGGCGTACTCGTGGCCGGGCAGGACGGCGACGGGCCCGGCGGCCGGGTTGCGCAGGTCGAAGGTGCGGACGACGCGGTCGACGCCGCCGGTGGCGACGACCGTGTCGCGGTACTTGTTCCAGTCGTGCGTCAGGATCTCGGCGGGCACGGAGCCGCCGAAGGTCTGCCCCGTGGAGAGGAGCGGCAAGGGAGCGCCGGCGCCGCCGGTCCCCTGCGGGGGCGCGTGGGCCGGGATGATGGTGGTCAGGTGGTACTTGGCCGACACGGGGGTGCGCAGGTCGAAGACGCGGATGTGCGAGTCGGAGGAGACGCAGGAGATGATGGCGGGGTTGGTCGGGGAGAAGCAGGCCGAGTAGGTGCAGTTGCCGACCGGGAGGGTCTTGAGCGAGGTCGGGCGGGAGGGTGACCACTGATCGCGGGGGGAGCGGAGGAGAGGGAGGAAGGGGGGTTACGCGTTAGCCTGGATGAATACTTGTTTGTACAAACAAACGAGCACGGTAGAGGGAAACCGGGAGGAAACCGGGAGGGAAAGGAGGGAGGAGGGGTTCTCACAATCTTGACGGTGCCGTCCCAGGAGCTGGAGATGAAGCTGTCTTTTGCAATTGGATTCCAACAGACGGAAAAGGCCTCGCGCTTGTGCCCGGCAAAGTTCATGACGGGGAAGCCACCGGCAGTCAGGTCGAACAGCTTGAGGGAGCCGTCGCCGCAGGCCACGACCACCTGATTTTCGTTGATCTCGGACCAGGCAAGGTCGTACTGGGCGTCATTGGTGTCGAAGCCCCTCTCGAGCTGGATGCCGGCGGGGCCCAGGCCGAGGACGAAGAGGCGGCCATTTCCTACGATGCCGTAGTTGGCCGACGCGGCAACGGCGAGGCGCGAGTCGTAGTAGGGCGAGTACTTGACCGCGTACGGGTTGAAGCCCAGGGTACGGAATTCGAGCATGGACGCCATGGCCGGTCGCCGGGGGGGGGGGGGGGGGGGAACTGGTGCGCTACTGCGCGCGCGCGACACTGACGGCAACTTTGGCGATGTCGGCGAGCGGAGGGGTGACAGTTTGGGCTTTCGGCACTGCGACTTGGTTGCCGGTAATACTACTAAGAGTGAGAATGACGGCGGGGCCGAGACCTCGGCTCATTCTTCTTCTGGCCTGCAAGCGGCTGCGGGAATGGAGCGGTGCCCCGCCATCCCCCACGGTGGCCACGGTGGGAATCTGCTTTTCTCGGCAGAGTGCTCCTCCATCAAGTAACGTTGAACTAGGTATGTACTGTACCTAGCACCTCGCACGCGGGCAAGTAGTACTGCGCTAGGAAGTAACGTACCCCGATAGTTAACACCAGTACCTTCCAGCATTGACCACGTTAGTATCAGCTCAACGGCGGGACTGCTGGTTGCAATCTCTTTATTTTTTTTTTATGTTTCTTTTCAATTGGCCGCACTTACCAGTCACAGCAGAAACTAACGGTCTAGGTTAATCCATCCCCTACCGAGGTGTGCGTGCCAGATATTCTAGGGACGAAGGCGAGACGGCATGCCATCTTTAACTATTACTATTAGGTATCTGGTTGCGCGGCTCTCCGTCCCAATTCGAGTCACGAGATACCGTTCCCGTCTCGTGCCCTGGATGCCCCACAACTCTACGCCCTTTCGTTCTCGACAGCGACGAGGCGCGTCAAAAACCGGGATGCATCTGCGACTTCGATCCCACTACGCCATCACGGGTCGGTATCACTGCAGCCATGTTGTGTAGCGCAGCCCCGTCATATGAGGCCCCGTTTGATCGGCCCTGTCAATATAGCAGCGCCTATACTCTATAATATTATTACTCTGCGACCATGGATGCCTTTGTAACGAGAAAGAAGCGCAAACCCGACCATGTCCCGACTGTTGGGCCATCTGTGGACAAGGATGAGCCCGAGGAGTCGACAGATGTGAAACTGGCCATCCTATCCTCGCTTCACCCGACTGTTGACCAGGAGACGCTGCTTGACATCCTGCTCGCCCACGACGGCGACGTCGAGGCGACATCGCAGACCATCAAGGCTCGACTGCCAAGGAAACCGGGCCCAGGGTCTATGGTGGTTGCGCAGTCTTCCCTGCGATCCTTTGCCGTCAGCACGGCCGGTGTCGACCCTTCTCCGTCGCCAAAGCGGGCCAAGGTGCTCTCCCGAAAGGGGGCCACGCTCCATCTGTACGACCCCGTCGACATTAGCGAGCACACGCCCTGCACTGTCATCCACAACTTCTTGCCTGCCGAGGAGGCGAACTCCCTGCTCAAGGAGCTGCTGGAGGAGTCCAAAACGTTTGAGAAGAGTACCTTCAAGCTGTTTGATAATGTCGTCTCGAGCCCCCACACCACGGGCTTCTACGTCGGCAGCTACAAGGAGCTCCAGCAGCAGAAGCACGAGTACGTGTACAATGGTTCCAGGATGACGGTATCTCTCCATACATCCCCCGGCTCGCCGTCCTTTCGACTCTGCGCTGATGGGCATGCAGGATGTCCGAACTCTGACGCCGCAGCTTGAGCGCGTCAAGGCCCGCGTGCAAGAGGCGGTCAACCGCGAGATCCAGGAGCGCATCCGCACTCGCTACGGCGGCAAGAAGCTCAAGTATCAGTCCCCCGGGCCATGGACGCCCAACGCAGCGTTCGTGAACTGCTACAACGGGCCAATGGAGAATGTCGGCTGGGTAGGTCCCCCCCAAATCGGCCTGCTCGACCAGGAGGGGAGAGAGGTTTCCAACCACCCCTTATTGTCTCGAGAATCTTGCCGGACTGACGCGGAAAAAAACCCCATTCCATTCATTCATTCCAGCACAGCGACCAACTGACCTACCTCGGCCCGCGCCCGGTCATCGGCTCCCTCTCGCTGGGCGTGACGCGCGAGTTCCGCGTTCGCCGCATCCTGCCCCAGGACGACGCAGGCACGAGCGCCGAGGCGAGGGACCAGAGTAATAACAATAACAACAATAACGATAACAGCAACAGCAACAGCAACGCCGACTTGACGGGCCAGATCGCCATCCACCTCCCGCACAACTCCCTCCTGGTGATGCACGCCGAGATGCAGGAGGAATGGAAGCACAGCATCGCCCCAGCCCAGGCCATCGACCCGCACCCGATCGCGGGCAGCCGGCGCATCAACGTGACGTACCGCCACTACCGCGCCGCCTTCCACCCGCGCAACACCCCGCGGTGCCCGTGTGGGATCCCCGCCGTGCTGCGGGTCGCGACCAAGAAGCGGGAGAACCGGGGCCGGTATTTCTGGATGTGTCACGCCGGTAACGTGCCGGGCAAAGAGGCGTGCGACTTCTTTCGGTGGGCAGAGTTTGACGAAGACGGGAATCCGCCGGGTGTGGGCCGGGATGGGCCGACGGAGGAAGCAGTAGACCGGGAAGGAACTGGATCAGGGGAGGAGGATGAACCTGGAAAACCGGACGAGGGAGGGTGAAAGCAACACAGAAGAGATCCATCGCCACTCCGCGGCCTTCCGAAAGTGACAATATACGTACGCGCATTACCAGCATCACACAGACCACCGACTATATATGTATTACTTTACTTAGTACCTACCACCAGCCTGTCCAGCCCCATCCCCGCCCCCTTTCCTTCCCCTTCTCCTTCTCCTCTTTGCCCGTCCTGGCCTTCACACTCACCATCCCACTACACCTTCCCACGCCTCCAACAACCGTTCGCCCCGTCTGGCCCTCGCCGTCCATCTTGGCATCGACTACGACAGGATCGAGAGCAACGGGCGCAGCGTCTCCCCCCATGAGCCACTTCCCCACGAGCCCGCGCTGTATCTCTGCCCCCGTCCGCGCTCGTTCCCGGGAGCTAGTGCTTCCACCGGAGTGGCCGGCCCTTCCATCTCCTGACGATGACGCGAGAGGGTGCGGCAAGCGTGACGACGGCGTTGGCTCACTCGGGAAGGACGGGGACGACAAAGACGAAGAAGCAGAAGAAGCGGAAGTAAAAGAAGAAGATCGGGATACCGAGGCGGCTCTCCTGGGACTACCCGGGCGGCGGTAATAAATCTTTCGCCGGACGGTTTCCGTTGGCGACGTCACCGCCGCCGCCGTCGCCGCCGCATGGCCTCCTTCCGGATGACGCCCTGTGAAGCCCTTCTCCGAACTCTCTCCGCCATGCTCTACTTCGACATGGTCGCCAAGGGGAAGAGCCATGGATGGCGGTGCCATGCGGCAGAGGCTGGCCCGGTGCGTCGGGGATTCTCCGTGGCTAGGCTTGTCGTACCGTTCCTATCGTTCCTCCGAGGCCAGCTGGGACGCCTTGGGCTCCGACACACGTATCGGTGCTCCGCCGTGACGGCCACCTGTTGGGCCGATGTTGGGTCGCGCTTGGATCCATCGAGATCGTATGACGCGCTGCATCACGGCATGCGCCTTGTCCGCCCCCCAATGCGAGGCAACAACCTCGAATAGGCGGTTCGGGCGCGGCGTGCAGGGCAGCGGCGACCATGGCGAGGCAGAATTGTGCCGCCTGATGCTCGCGGTGGCCGTCGTCTGGATCGTCGTCTGAATGCCCGAGAGGCCGTCGGGTCCAGGACTGCTTGACGGTACCGACGTCAGCTTGCTGCTGCGCCTTTGCGGGTACCCAGAGTGGCGGTAGGTCACGCGGATCTCGAGATACTCCGTCACAATGCCGCCGAGCTCCACCTCGAGATCCTCGATCAGATCGTCCGAATTTTGCCGGACGTGGTGGGTGCGCGGTCGATGACGAGCTGCGGGTCCCAGTCGGATCTGGGCTACAAAGAGCAACCGGGATTCCGGGTGCAGTATCCTGTCGTTTTGGTCAGCAATACCAGGGGGTCGGTCGGGGGCGACCAAGCAAAAAAAAAAGGACGAACGAGCCTACGTCGGGCATGCCTTATCGCCGAGCACCTCGACGACCGTGCTCTCTGAGAGGGGAAGTAGTTCTAGCGAGACGTCGTACAAGAAGAACCCATGCCGCGGTGCACCTATTCGCGAGTGTTAAAAAAAAAAAAGAAAAGAAAAGAGACAGATACTGTGGGCCATTCGATGCTCTCGCTATCATAACTGACCTTGACTTGACCGTCTGTCACTGGCTGGGTCGTATAGTCCCTGCTCTATAGCGGCTGTACTCGACCCCTGTACGGACAACTGCACAGCTACCCAAATGGTTACGACGCCGTCATCTGCAGTTGCCGGTTCAGGGGTCACCACGATCTGGGGAACGAGCGTATGAACAACAGCTGGGAGCGACGGTAAGGAAGGACAGCCGGCAGGATTCCCGGCCCCAGTCTTGGCCGGCATACCCGAGGTGCGTGTATGGTCGTCTGACCCCCCCTCCTCGCCCAGCACAGGGGAATACCGTGGACGGCGGTCCGACTGACGTGAGCCTGAAGTGCATGAGGTGCATCGTTGATACTCAGGGGCGACAGGATAGGCCAGCGGTGCGGCTATTCGACCCGGGCTGTCGTAAGCAGACTGCGCGCAGACACGGCCTGATATCTGTCGTACCCAACCATTGACGGTCCCTGGGTCCCTGTTTTCGTTTTGGGTGCAACCAACAGCAACAGGAAACGCGGCCCGCCCACCCCGGTCACCTCTTATTTTTGGGAGCGCCAGGGGTCGATGCCTGTCCAACGATCCGAAGGGGCTGTCCATGCAATTGCCTGACATCTCGCCTTCTTGGCTGCTCCTTCGCGGGTCCGTTGTGACTCGACCGCTCCCCGTCGAGGTTAGTCGCTTCGTGATATGCAGCGGTCTCGGCACGGCGCGCCACGGGGTAGCGTCCTCGTGTTGACTGCCAATCGCCATCGCGGGGACCTGCCCGTCAGCACAGCGCTCCACCGCCGCGGAAGTTTGCTCCGGCCCCGGCCCCGGCCCCGGCATGTCAGTTGCTGGTCGCGGAACTGAAGGATACATGACCTAGGAGTTTTGTGTGTGTGGAGAGCTGTCTATTGGAATCAGAACACCCTGTCGGTAAGCGAAGGAGGAAGACGAAGCAGACACGACCGCCAACACTGCAAGACGCCCATGTGCAATACCGGACTGGGATGGCACTCTGTGTGTCCTACCGAGCGGTATCTTCTGCCGTAATCATGTGAACAAAGGATGCGATATGGGAGTGCGTAGATGCGCAGATGCGTGTTGGTAAATGGAGCAAAAAGTCGACAGCAGAAGCATACGGATTGCCTCCTCCTTCCTAAATTTCTCACGTTCCACTCTCTGAAAGCGTGCCTGCCGAGCCAGTTTCGCGATCACTGTCCCGTTCTGTAGCCACAGAGAGGGAAAGTCGCTTGGGGCACTCCGCTCTTGCACAATAACACTATGCTGCCGCGCCAAGCGTCCGGAGCAGATTGGACTTCGCCCCTTCGACCTCGGCTTCGTCCATGTTCAGGAAGTTAATCTAAGGGGGGGGTGGGGGAAATGGTCAGCCTGTCCGGGGTCACCACAGCGAGAGGGAAGAAACCGGCAACGTTACCACTTCATCCGGCGCCCCGGCATGTCCATACAACACCCCCTCGGACAAGCTGGACGCGATATTCCTCTTTACTCGTTCTTCCCAGACCCCTTCCCAGTTCCACTCGTCGGGACGTTTCGTCGCCGCCGCCGCCGCCGCCACCGCAGCAGCAGCAGAAGCAGCAGCGCCTGTTGCAGCCACCGGCGAGGGAGCCGGACCCTTGTCCGCCTGCGCTCCGCCTTCCCGCCCGGGAATCTCGCCTGCTCCCGACGGCCCCTTCGCCGCGACGTGCCGCCGGTGCGTCCGCCAAGCATGCCACGCGCCCGGGTTCCCCGCGGCCTCGAGCGGGATCGAGTCGAGCACGTCCTCGTCGTCAAACGTGCTCCGGATGTACCGCAGCACCTCGTACGTCGACACCTCCTTGGTGCTGCCCGTCCCCGTCCGCGCATAGCTGCCGGGCGCCGAAACCGAGGACGCGGCGGCCGACACGGCTGACGCGGGCGTGGTCCCGGTGGCCGTAGCCACGGGCCTCATGGGCGTTACCGCCACCGCGTCCCGGTTGCCCTCCGTCTTCGCTCCCGAGCCCCCCGTCGAATCACCACCACCATCACCGCCACCACCACTACTAGAAGCAGCCTTGGCAGCTACGGCTATGGCCGCGGCCGCAGCAGCCCTCCTCCCGCGCCCGAACCAGCCGGGAAACCCATGCCTCAGACTGAAGCCACCGGGGGGCAGCCGCTCGTCGTCGTTGGCGCTTGCCGTGCCGCCGTCCTGCACGTCGGTCGAGTACATGTACGTGGTCAGCGGCGTGATGAGGGGGTGGAACATGTCGGTAGAGAAGGTGACGAGCGGCGGGAGCGCCGGGTAGGCGTCCGGGAAGGAGATGTGGAAGCGCAGGATGGCGGGGGCGTAGGGGCCTATTTTGTTCGTCAGTGGTCATACATACTCTTCTCCTCCCACCCTCTCTCTCTCTCTCTCTCTCTCTCTCTCTCTCTCTCTCAGCCATATGCACGCTCTTTCTTCTTTACATTTAAATCCCAACTCCCATTCTTGATGTCTCTCTCGTCCCCCCCCCCCCAAAAAAAAAAAAAAAAACTGAAATGCATGGGAGAAATACAATGGTGGTTGAAATGGGGAGGAACGCGTACCTTTGCGCACAAACATGACGCCCGACCAGAGAGTTGGGTCGCCTGGTGTGAGACTGACAAAGATGCCATGGGGACAGGCGTGTTTGAGACCGGCGCTATGGAAAATCAATCTCGGTTAGTTTTGATCAAGCCGATAAGAAAGAGAAAGGAGATAAAAAACAAAGGCAAAGGCAAAGGAACAGGTTGGGGTTGTGGAAACGTCATACAATTCAGCGAGGAGATGCTGTCGCTTAACGGCGGGTAAACTGCTCGTACTCATTGCTGATGGTGTTGGGAAAGAAATTTAAATATCTGAGAGACGGGTCATGAAGTTGTGCAAATGGTGCTTTGCTTTTCGGCCAAAAAAAAAAAAAAAAAGTAACTATATGAAGGCATGCGAGATGAGATCAATGGCTGATTGATGAGTGAGTGACTGAGCGTTGTTCGATGCACAGCTGCGACACATATCAGGGCTCATCTGGTGCCAAGCCTGGTGAAGGAAGGGTGCGCAGAGGCAGGGGTTAGGGTTATGGGTCGTCCTAACTCGGGTGCTCATCCGAACTTCAGAAACAGTACACACGAGGTGGCTTTTCCTCGGCTCCCCATCGCTTGTTGTCCGTGTTGATCTCAAGCCTGGGAATCAACAGAGACCAGCATAAATGACTCAAGGGCTGACTTCCTTGTTACGAGCACTTGTTTCGGCGGCACGTTTGCCAAGCCGTGTCCCGGTCGTGCCCCGGCGTGCACAACAGTGCAAACACCCTCCAACTATCTATCCTGTGACAGAGGTTCCCGAGAGTCATGGGCATTGGAGCGGACAGCTCTCTTCCGTACTCATTCCGTACACGACTCCCCAAGTCACACCGGGTTCCTAATAATGCTACCAGTTTTGAGTTCTAGCGAATCTCCCGACCGTCGCACACCATACCGGGCACAGTGCCCTACAAGGAGTGTGTAGTGTACGGATTATCCGTATATCCCTCGCAACACGGCTCAAGTTCCGCACTCGGTTCCCCCCTGCACCCTTGGACGAGCGCGTCGCCGGCCCCCTTGCTAGCTACACCGTAGTTAGTGCACCCTCACAACGCATACATACATGCACGTACTGTACATCCCACAACACACGCACACACACACGCCCCCGCCCCCATTCTAACCGAAAATCGTGGACCCGTACCCGGTCGAGAGGGGATCGACAGCCATTGGACGACCGCATCCACGAGATGCATGCCGCTCATTCCCGTCCCTTCCCGTCCGGGCCGGACGCATGAAGACCCCAGCCCGCAGATATTGCCCCACCCCTGCTTGGACGCGCGAGGTCGCTTCCCCAAGCAGACGTTGGCCAGGTCGGTCTTCAAGGCGACGCCAGGCGGGCCTCGATCTTCTTCCTCTCCTCCTCCTGGCGCTGCGCCAGCTCCTCCTTGGAAGCGTCGTAGCGCACCGAGGGCTTGTTGAAGGGGTTCTCCTCGCTGCGCTCGAATTCCTTCTTGATCCTCTCCTTCTTTTGGTTCAGCCGGAGACCGGCCCCACTGCCATCCGCTTCCATCTCGGCGAGCCGCCTCTCCTCAAACGCCGCGTACGCCGCCTTGTACCGCCTCTCGGGATGCCTGTCGATCTTGGTGTCGGCTCTGGACGTCAGCGACAGCGCGTCGAGCGCGTTGTCGATGCCGGATGCGTTGAGCGCTGGCAGGCTCTTGCCGCCGTCGTCATCGAGCTGCGACAGGTCCAGGCCCTTGCTCTTCTTAACCGCCGTCTTGGCATTCTTGGGTCCTGATCGTCCCGGCGTGTTCCTCTCCTCCTCGGCAAGCAGGGCGTCGCGTTCGGCCTTCTTCCGGGCCTGCTCCGCTTTCTTTGCGGCTTCAGCTGCTCTGATTGCGCGGGCAGAACGTCAGCACGACCGTCAACGTCTTGCTATCCCCGCACTCCGCTCCAGAGGCGGAACAGGTTCGATAAGCAGCTACAGAGACATTTTAGAGTGCCACGGAGAGTGTTGGGGGGGGGGGGGGGGGAGGGGTTGGGGTTGGTTGGGAGAGGAAAGAAGATGGAGGGAGGGGAAGAGGGGTTGTGTGCGTGCGGTGATGCGAGCGCATGTTGGTCCGCCCACGGTCCTGGGGGGCTCTGGACTGCATCGAAGAGGCTGTAATCAGGTCATGGTGACAGAGGTAGCGATCGCCCCGTTGCCCCGAGCGAAGCTGGGCGGTACATACAAACACAGCCAGCTGAACTCCCGCGCCACCTCCTCCCCAATCAATCCTGACGGTCGACCCGACCGCGCTTCCGACGGCAGGCCGCAGCAGGCCTTCCCCCAACGTTCCGTAGAGCACCAAAGGACAGGCGGGCACTGTAGTCCGTACAAGACGAAACAAAACCAACAAGGGGAAAAAACGAAGAAGAAAAGAAGAGAAAAAAAAGAGATAAAAATGGTCCACTCCACTCACTTTTTGTCATTCTTCTTTGCCCCCTTCTCCCACTCGGCCGCCTCTAGAGCTTCTTGCTTGGCTCGAGCAGCCTCCTCCTTGGCTGCGGCTGCTGCGGCCTTGCGAGCCTGTCCCGCCGCCTTCTTGCTGTTCACCTCAGCCCCGCCTTTCTTGCCCATGGTTCACATGCGGTCCCTATGGCCGTCGATCCGTCACTTGTGTCGCTGTGCCTATGTCTGTGCCTCTTCTTCCTGTGCGCGTTCACCGTTTGTTTGGTCGATAACCTGGTCAGCTGGTCAAGCGTCGTTTCCGGATGTGGCCGCGATGAAACTGGGAGCAAAGGAACCTTGGAGCCCAAGGTTGGAAAAGGTGTTGATTGTGTCACCTCCAAGACGGACCCATAGCGGGGTTCCGCCCGGTCAAATTGACCCAACCTTGCTTGCTACGCTAGAAAGTGGGGTTCCTGCCTCACCAGCGACTAGTTGACGGCTGCGGCACCGCTCAAATGCAGCCTCGGGGTGTACAGCATTGAACGATCTGCTGTGTAAAAGTTGGCCGACATTCCATACCGGGATCTTTTGTTAGTTTCAAAAAAAAAAAAAAAAAAAAAAACCCTAGAGCCTCGAAAGCCGCCAAAATGCGTCAATTGCAGTTACACCTGCTGCTCACCCGCCCACGCCCTTGTTTCCCGAGTTTCGCCTTCCACAACATCCCGGGGCCGCCATGAGCCGGGTTCTTTTGCTCGGCTTGTTTGGTCTTGCATCCGTCAATATAGAGCAGGTTCACAAAATGTGGCGCCCTGCGCCGAGCCAAACGATCCGCCCTGTCAGTCCGCTGCGAGCAACTCGCCTTCTGCTCCCCTCGCTGTCGCCCCAACCCCCCGGGATTGTCGTCCCTGATGTGTAAAAATCCGGATCGAAGCTATCCGGCATACACATTGCCGGCGTTTCCGTTCACTTGTTCCGCGTTTCTCCAGAGGAAAAGGTTACTCTTGGGTCCGAGTCCTATAGCATCCTCCTTTTCTAATTGTACATACGTACTCCGTACATACATGCAGCATGCGGGGCGCTACGAACCGTTATGTGTTGGTCAGCAACGGCCAAACTGCGCCTTGATGTTTTGGCAAGCTGGTGCAGATCCCAGCCCCTCGGGATCCCTCGAAGGGAGCGAGGAGCCGCCATGCTACCTGTCAGGTCTTATTCGGCGGTATGTGCAGCTTGTTTGACGTTGCACAAGATGGAAGACGGGGCCATCGACTTCCGTAGGCGCCCAATGCTGCGTGACCGCGCCCTCTCACAACAAGCTGTAGTCACCGAGTCATCAACGTCCACGTATGCTCTATCTGCAGCTGATTACTCTGATTTCGCGGGGAAAAAAAAAGTCACCTAGCGGCATGGCCCTATGGGATCTTCGACGAGCTGCTGGCTGTCAACACGTGCTCTTGGGTTAACCAGCCGCGGCAGCAAGCCATTGCCCTCGTTTCCTCGCTCAACGGTACTTGGGTTGAATGGCCGGCGGAATTTGCCGCCAATCATGACCGAAATGTAAGTCGTTTTCTAGGCTTTCTCGATCCTCGGAAGGCTTTCTTGTGCTGCAATGTCCTGCAGTCAAGCATCCCGCACACTCCCCGTTCATGCTCGCCTCCCGCTCTGGCTGCAACCCGCAGGTTTAAGGCTGAGTATGTACGACCAGCACTTGCATCATGCAGGCGAGAAGCCATTGAGTCATATCAGCTGAGCTCCATCTCTGGGCGTAATGGCCTTAGCGACATCGGGATGATCGGCCCGCACGCTCCTCCCCGGCAACCCAAGGCCGGCGTATGGAGGCGTCGAGATGTGTGACGTTGGCGCCAGCGAGCTTTGCGCACCGGGAAGAGAATGGCCAGTGGTCCAAGCCACCAGGTGAACCAACCGCTGATGTGTGATATACGGAGTAGACGCTAAATTCGTTGCGGCGTTTGTGCTTCCTGCGACGCGCAGGGTTGTGGCTACACACCGGTCAGACTGCGGCCACCAGAGGTAGCGGTTTTGTGCAAAACGGAATCTCCGTCGGTTTTCGATGACCGGACGGGAATCCAGTCACAGTTGGGCTTGGGATCTTGCTGTGTTGGTGTGGGATGTGTGCAGTTCGTTGGCTCCAGCTAAATCCACGACAGGCGCCCTGCTCCTTCCGCCAGGCATGCGCCTCTTTGCTACATGTTGAGATCGGCCGTTGATAGGGGGGAGAGGAAGGGGGGGGACTTGGAAGCCGACGTGCTGAGCCTTCCGAAGGCCTCGGGGGCTTCACCCCCGACCCACGGGGTAGTGCGGTTGACAGTATTACTCAAAGACGTCGTGCTGATGTTGTGCGGTCGAACGGAAGGGGAGCACAACTGCACCCATCTCCAATCGCGCAGTACCGGTGAAGAGATGTCCTGTATGCACATACGTGACGCCCCGGAGCCATTGGACCGTTGAGACCATATGATCTTCTGGAAAAGTGAGTGGCTTGTGTTGCATTTCCTCCGCGGCCCGCTGTTGCTCGGGAAGAACATGGCAACGCGGAGCCGATGGCTCGGACAGACCTCCCGAGACACAATCCGGGCTCGAGAGCTCCTATTCTACGGTTGACACCGGAATCGGTTTCCTGAGACTCAGCCATGGCAGGGGGAGGGGGATCAGATGACGGAGAATGAAGTCCGAATGTCTCTCAACGACGTCATTGCCAACGGCGGGAAAGCTGGATTTTGGACGGGGTGAAGGGGTCGAAGAAGACGTCGGATGTTGTGAGCTTAAAAATTTTTTTTTTTTTTTGATTCGGAACCGTCAGAAGAAGATGGAGATGGCATTCGGTGAACCCGCGGGGCTTTCTAATCCGCGAACTAGCACGCCAAGGAAGTCGCACTCTGAGGCGAACCTTGGGAAGATGCCACCCGCCCTGCTCGCGCGGCAAGTCTGCCCGAGGTGCATCGGGCGGGGCCCCTGTGTGCTGGCGCCCGGTGCCGACGCTAAAAGCAGACGAAACCCGCAACCTCGACCATGGTCTTGGGCCAGAGCGACAAGGTACGTACATACATATGTATTGTACATACAAGGGGTGGTGGTTTGAGGGTAGCGCGGCACTCGCGTGAACTAAACGGTATATCCGCGATTCCGTTTTGCCGTTTGCCACACCGTCGGAGCCCAGGATCGGCCTGATTACCTGAAGCTCATTGCGCACAACTGGTATCGAGTGCGACCTGCGACTACAAGTATACCCGATATCCGCCTACGGCCGGCCCAAGGATGCGTATTTGTCATCCGGTTGTTGTCAGTTAAATCCCAGTGATGATCGACGGTCCTCACTGCTCTGGCTTGCCCTTCTCATAGGGAGCCCCGCCAATGGCCCAGCAACGCGGAACCGAGAATGCCCAATCCCATGTGCGCGGGTTTCAATGGGGAAGCCAAGAGTCAAGCGCACACAGCACACTAACAAGTGGCCCAGCGATTGATTCCCTTACCAGTAGGGACTGCTACCTAGTACGGAGTACCTAATTAAGTCCTGTTCTCTACACTACATATGAGGGACGCTTCACCCCTGTGGGATGTTTGATGGTTCCCGAGCCACCGGATAGTTATCCGGTACGATAGTGATACCTTCTCACTACTAGTACACTACACAGCACAAGCACACGTGCATGTCTAGCGAAGCGAAATGCGTTGACCGAAACTTCCTGTGAGTTTTCTCTCCGAAAGCGGCGGCTCTCGAGAACTTCGGCCGAGTGCTCTGGGAGGGTGGGGGAGAGAGGGCTCGACCCACCAATATATGGCTTGTATTAGTAGATGATCATTAGTGTACAATTCTCGACGCTCAACTGCGTGTAAGAGTACTGTACTCAGATAACTACTCGTATATGGAAGACTAATAACTATTGGGGGCGTGGCTACACTAGCTTTTGTCGAATGACAGGGGGGAAGTGGGGTGTAATCCGTATGTAACTTGGCGAGAGTCAGAGGTTGAGACAGTGAGGGGCTGGCAGTTTGTTGAGCCACCCTCACTTCGCGCGGGATCCCGGCTGAGCTCCAAGCCCAGGCAAAGGGCAAGCGCACACCGCCACGAACGGAACGGAGCAGATGGTGTCAAAAAAAAAAAAAAACCTCTTTCCAAGGCGTCCAAGGCACGCCCAACTGACGTCTTTGCCCCCGATCTTCGAACGGTTCAGTGGATCTCGATTCTGGGTTAGCTGCCGCCAGGTAGGTGAGCTGGCTGCATACACACACTACTGTGTACGTAGCAGCACCAAACAGACTGGCTCCTGGCGAGAGCAATCATCGGAGTGGCACTCGTCCATCCTTGGCCCGGCTTCGACCCGGGCGCGCTGGGGTCAATCTCAGCTCTGGCTTCAGAAAGGCTGGATTCGGGCTCAGCCGCCACAATAGCACTCCGCTAATTCGGGTACTTTGTGCGTGTACGGATTACATACATATTGTACCATCTCGGCTTGCGCCTCGTACGCTGTTTGATTATTGATTATTAGTACTTACATACCTTGGTGAGCACCTGGTGTTTTTTCGATTAGCGAGATGCGGAACCGCACTGCGACGGCTGTCACGGCTTTGTGGTATGACAGGGCTGCAAAGTCCCTCCTTGCATCCGTCGGGCACGAGATACGTAACATACAAGGAAAATAGATTTGGAAGAGGGTGTCAGGTCTCCGTCTACCCTCATTCAATCTGAAACACGTCATCGCCGGATCTCAAAACCGAAGCACATGATTCCTCCTCTCTGCGCGCCCGAAGCAAGGCGGAGGAGGTGACCAATCAGCTCGGAAACCAAGTACGCAGTATGTATGTATGTACACTAGTTAGATGTTCGGGTCTGCCGCAGGTCCGCTCGAGTATAGACCGCTCCTCTGCTCAGAGTTTTCTGATGAGCCCACCCTGCAAGCCGCGACAGTCTCTTGAGCAAAAAGCCTGTGCAGCGATTGCCGTCAGTTCCCTGCGAGCCCCAGGAGCAGTGCAGGATCTGATCCGAAGATCGGACAATGCGCACTGTATTCGTGTTTCTTCCCTGCCGGCAGTGGCCAGGAACAGGGCACATCAAGAACCTCGCTGAAACCTTGCACCGGTTGTTGATTGGTGCAAGCTTACAGGCGTGGTCGGAGATCGACCATGTTGACCCCCGGCCCGGCAATCTGGTTGGGCTACCACATAGGGAAATTTCATTTTCTGGAAGCAAACTGGCGGGCAGGGGTTCATTCCACACCATAGTGTAGGTAACCCGTGAAATGCTTGGTACACTACGTAGTGTACTGCGAGTAGTGTATTAATACTAGTATAGTACTGCAACGGGGCAAGGTATCACCCAACCGTTCAGAGAGCCCTCGACGAGGTACGGGTCTCAAAATACCCGTTTGCCTTTTTTTTTTTTTTTTGCTCCAAGGTGCAGTACAGGCTGGATCGTGCTCCCAAACTTTCAGCGCGTTTAGCGCACGGAACATGTGCGTCTGTGTACTGTACAGTACAATCAGACATAAACATCATGTTATTAGGAGCTTCGGTTGCGGTGCACCACACAATTATCTGCGCGCCTCAACTTCCAGTCCATACGGAGTACGATGCGTAAGGTACTGTAGTGTACTAACATAGTACTAGTTGAGTGGGTTGCGCACAAAATTCAATCTCAGGCCAGGCGCGGGGGGTCACCCATTCTGGCCTGAGCGGGTCCGCCACATGGTTCCCCATCGAAGTGGTACCGATTCCGGTTGGTGTTCCCTTGCCCTGGGCTCCAACGGAGATGGGGTGATCGCGCAATTTCTCCTCAGGTGGAGTGCAGGCTCTCTCCCTGACTGCCGATGGGGCCTTAAGAAGAAGCGGCTGCCTCCCCGGTTGGATAGATCGAAACCGGGCACGTGCTCTGAAAATCCACTAGTTATTCGCAGAAGTCAAATAAATTAATGGCTACGTCGCATTCTCGATACTGCGTATGCACGTCAATTGAAGCCGGCACTGTGAGCCCTGTGCCAATCCGCGATTCCCGCGCGGGTTGCTGCAGATGGCCTATCTGGCGTCGTGCGCTGCATGTAGGTGTGTAAAAGCGAGAGGCCCTATTAATGAATGCATGTACGTACATACCTATATACATCGACCAATATCCCGCTGACCATTGCCAAACTTTTGTCATCCGTCACCAAAGTTACCTACAGTTACATGGTACTCCCGGCAACCCGGGACCTATCCTACTATAAGACAATCAGTTTCCGTGCGCCGTGTACTCTCTATTGGATAACACGTAAGCAAGCATCCCTGACGAAGTTTGGGGCACAAGGACGACGGAACTCGGCTGGCGCTTCCGAGCTCCGCGATTGCTCGACTGCTCCAATAGTCTGACCACCCGGAGCACTCCACAAGCGCCTTTGGCTGGCTACCACTTCCCGTCCGTTTTCGTTTGTCTCGACCGAAGTCCCCGAGGTTGGCAGGGTTTCCTGTTATATGTAGGTACCTTATGTAGTTAGTAGACTCGTATACCAACAGGTAAAGCAAATACATATATATACCTTTATCCTCCATCGCTCCGAGACAAGCCATATCTCACGACATGGGACGAGAGCCGCCGATGATTGCATAGAAAGCGGTTCCGGCTGTCGTTGTTGTGTTAGGTATACCATTTTGTACTGTACATACCTCCCTCTTTTTCTTTGTGGTAGATTAACCTCCCAACCTAGTTCTACCACTCGACTTTCAGGCCAGAGCGTCCAGATCTAGGTCTTGGGCACTTGGTGCGCTGAAATGCTCGGAAACGATAAGATACTTTAGAGGTGTTTCACTTGATATTACTACGTGATCTGCGCAGCGCCTACCTGTTGGTACCTCACGTTACGCTAAGATAGAGGTGGCGTCCGCGATCCAATACTGACATCGGCTTACGGGCTCGAGCGCCTGAATTTGCCTTGGCCTCAGCGGCAAAGAAGCAAAGGTTTTGATCACGCACCATGCCCAGTTTTCCAAGTAGATCTCGGATGCGAACTTTTCATCCCGATGCTTAGTAGACCAACAGTACTCTTTTCTCGCAAACCAGCTTGGCACGCGTGCGCGTCACATCCTTACCCGGCTATTGTATATACACTTCCCAAGTCGTAGCGCAATTGCATTGCTTTGACTGCAACAGCCAGTCACCCGCTTGAAGTTGCGCTTCGCCCGGCCGGGACAGATCTAAAAGAAAGAGCCCGACGACCGCGCCTTCCGATTGCCTCCTCGTATGTCAATTCGTTAGGTTTGCAGTGTAGGTAGGTACGTACAGGTGCCTGGCCTTACGCGGTGTGTTATCTAAAGTTCCTACTACCTTACCTTTACCCTCCTTACCTTTGGAGAATGGGTACAGATTCCACTGACCCTGTCAGAGTGCTCTTTCCGCAGTTTGGGCCATCAGCCCACCGTTAGGCACGACCCATTCCGGCCGAGGGTGCGGCAAAAAAAGTGCAAGTATGTTGGGATGGGGAAGAATGACAACCGGATTTACTCCGCCAGCGCTTCAAAGTGCGTTGAATTTTGCGCCAGGTGTGGTCTTTCTACACACCTGCCAAATAAGCTACGCTCCACTCGCCAATCTAACACAGAGGTAGAAATGGAGGTGCTTGTCGAGCCTGGTCGCCCTCAGGCATGATTGCCGTCTCCACATTGGGCGACTACTGTCGTCCCGCAATTCTCCGGGTTCCGACATTGTCAAGGACCGATTCACCGCTTCTCAAACCTAAGGCTGCCCAATCAGCGCAGCACTCTCCGGCAACCGCGCCTCGCCCAACCCACCGCAACTGGCAATTCCATGAGTTTACAAGGCCAGTTATATCCGCGGACCATTGTCGGAGGCGCGAGAGGCGACCAAACTTGAGCCTCCCCCCCTCCCCCCGTGCGGTATGTCGGTGCACGGCCACTCTGTTCCGTAGGACCTACACACTGCACAGGATATCACTTCTTCAACTATTGCCGCCAAGGGACGAGTCAGAACGATTGCAGCTTGCAGTGGCTTAGTGTACCCGGTATTCGTACAGCCGTGCCGTCTCGGTCTTGTCTCGCTCGTTACCTCACTTCTTCGTATTGTTGGGCGAAATCCCACTGGGGTGGCCGCTAAGTTCCACATCGAGAAACAACAACGCCGCCTCACTTTCTGATGCCTGAAAGCAACCGGGCACGTTTCATTCCACAAGTAAGCAGGTTTGCAGCACTCGGCTGCCTCGGCGTCTCCCAAGGGAGTTGTTGACGCGAGCAGTGACAGCCTCATAAGTGGGGAGCAAGGTTCACGTGTGACCGCGGGTTGCGACCGGCCGTTGGTTGGTAGTTTCAATGACTGGCCCTCCACGACAAGGCGCCCGCCCAGACTGCGAGCGAATTGTCCGCCAGCCTCGCTCCGACAAATGGAACCGCGAGGAAGCCGCCGTCACTCCCATTGATCACTCCCGACCCGACGCATCGGCGGTTCGAAATCAGAAGCGAAAGGTCTTGTCACGCTGGTGGTTTGTTGCCTGCTGTCGCGCGACGGCCCTCTCACGACATGCCGTCGTCTCAGACCACTCGAGAGAAACGTGCCGTGATACCGGCAAAGCCCCCGGCCTGCACCGAGCCTTCCCCGCAGGTGCCCACCAGTGGTTTAACATGATGCTGCGGCGCAGCTAACCGTACACATTGTCTGTACTCTGTATCTACCTACCTATGTAAGTATGTATGTACATACATACGAACGTAAACTCCTCTTCACGACGAGGGCAACATTCGGTCAGCTCCGGCTACCCAACTTACGACCCCGCTGGCGTCACACAACGAGACATGCTCACACGCAGACACATACATACACACGAACAAAAAAAGAAAGAAAGAAAAGGAAAGAAAAAGTCCCCGTAAGGACGGCGCTGGAGTTTACACTCCTAGTGTAGGTTCGTGTTGCACGTCTGGAAGTATATACTTCGTACATCCGGTGCGAAATGTGCATGCTCCATACACTGGCTACCCGATCAGTGGACAACCGGCCGACCGCCAGAGTCGTGGGGCAAGGAGGCGTGCAATGCTGCGCGGTGGAGGGACTTCCGTCATCAAGGGATCCCGCGTCCCAGCGAAACGGTGACGAGCCCATGGGCCCGTCGGCACATCCCTGCAAGGTGCAAAGCATGCGTGGTAACGACATGGGGACAAACGGGGGGGTGTTCAGCCATGCCCACCGGAGGACGCCAAGTCCTGAACCCCCCCTGCCATGGACCAGGGATCAGGTTGGCAGCTTGACGCTATCCGTTACGCTCACCTCGTACCTTTTGGTATGTCCTACCTGAGCTTACCCTCCTGCGGAGTAGCGCTGCCCCCAGGATCGTCTCTCTCTTCCCCGGAAGCCAGAGAGCGGGTGCTTGTCACCGCTGTTTCATTGTTTCCTTCCAGATAATTTCATTCCTGGTTTTCCGCCCACGCAAGGGTCCCCACACTGTCAGATGGATGATCCGGTGACCTCTGCTCTCAGCTCTCGCCGCACACCCTTGACGAGCTCCCATGGGATCCGTCTCATGCGAGCTGGTCTGCGGTGGATCGCGGAGAGTCCCCTTTTTTTCCTTATGGAATTATATACTTACATCCACTCCCGGCTCTTTGATCTCCTCTCGGGCCAAATATCTTTTTTCCTTGGGTTTGAGCGCTCTTACATTTGGGCTTGCTTTTCTATCACCGAGACAACAATCCATCAGCTAAGAATACCATCACACAGTAAGTGGTGGCCGGTTTCCTAAACGGGACGCAACCATCGTCGAATTCTTATTTGTTTAGACCCCCCCCCCCTCCTTCTGGTCTTGCTTCCCCCCGACTTGCGGGTGCACACGGACTTGCCCTCGACGTGAGCAGTCATACCTTGAGCCAATTGTTACAACTAGAGTGCCCGAGGTTCGGATCGAAGTCGACATCACAACAATGAGAACGCGAAGGAATCGTGCCATGGCGGCTACCGAGCTTCCCCCGTATCCCGGGAGGCAGTTGCTCATTCTCGGTAAGCTCGACAACCACTCGGCGGTTTTGCTCGTAGGTTCTAACCGGGGATATAGCTCTTTGCCGGATATGCGAACCCATTGCGTTCATGTCCATCTTCCCCTACATCTACCACATGGTCAAAGACTTCCGCCTGACGGAAGACGAAAGCCAAATTTCATTCTATGCCGGCATGGTGACTTCGGCGTTCACCTTTGCCGAATTCTCAACGAGCGTCTTCTGGGGAAGACTTAGCGACAAGGTCGGCAGGAAACCCGTGCTCCTGATGGGGATGGCCGGAACGGGCCTGAGCGTGCTCATCTTTGGCTTCGCACCAAGCCTCCCCGTCGCCCTGTTTGCCCGCGCACTAGGAGGGTTCTTGAACGGGTAAGCGTAACAGCAGGATCCTTAGGGTCCCCGAAGGCTTTCGGGCTGACAGCACAAGGAATATCGGAGTGTTGCAGACGACCGTTGGTGAACTGGTCACGGTCAAGGAGCACCAACGTGGGTTACCCCCTCCCCTCCCCTTCACCCCCCCCCCCCCCAAAAAAAAAAGACATGACCACACGAGGAGGATGCCGGACAGACGAGGAACTGACATTGGTTTGCTAGCCCGGGCGTACGCGGTCATGCCCTTGGTCTGGTGTGTGGGGTAAGTCGGCCGCTCAGCACCTACACCCACGACGACCCGTGAGGAAGAGGGCTAACGACATGGCCAGGTCGATTGTGGGCCCCATGATTGGAGGTGCACTCGCAAAACCAGTCGAGAGCCTACCGTCAGTGTTCGCGCCAGGAAGCATCTGGGATCGCTTTCCGTACCTACTACCGAACCTTTTCAGCGCTACCTGTGTGTCTCTGGGGGTCATTATCGGCCTGCTCTTCTTGGAAGAGACTCACGCGGAGAAGAAGAAGCGTCGCGATCGCGGCGTGGAGCTGGGAAACTACCTGCTCTCCTTGCTGCCGAGTTGGGGCGCCAGGGACAAGGGACGCTCGCCAGCCAAGGGTTCCGAGGAGGAGCAACCTCTGCTGTTTGACGCAGAGGAATCCTTGCCCGGATATCTCACCAGCGAGGACTTGGCAGGCCCGTCATCGGTATCCGGTCCCTCTGGTCTCGTACAACAGGACGCACGCACTAGCAGCCAGCTGTCTCAGCAAGAAAGCAAGCCCGCAGCACGGATCTTCACGAAGCCGGTGGTTACCATCATCGCTTCGTATGGTATCCTCGCATTGTAAGTTCACCCTGGGGGGATGATCATTTTGTTGGAGCAACATCCCAGAGTTGGCTGACACACGCAAGCCATACCATGGTGTTCGATTCGTTGCTTCCAGTCTTCCTCAGCACGAACCCCCCTGACCATAAGATGCCGATCACCCTGCCCTTCAAGTTCGTTGATGGATTCGGCTTGGACACTCAGACGATCGGCTTCATTCTCTCGGTTCAAGGCATCTACTCGATGGCGTCTACGCATTTTCTCTTCCCCTTGATCACCAAAAAGCTGGGCCCGCTCCGACTATTCAGGCTGATGTCCATCCTGTACCCGCTCCTGTACTTCTTCACTCCTTACATTGTGCTTCTTCCCCACAGCATCCGGATGGCCAGTATCTACATGATCGTCATCTGGAAGTGCACCTTCTCGACCTTGGCCTACCCGAGCAACGCCATCCTCATCACGAATTCGGCGCCGACCACGCTGACGCTCGGCACGATCAACGGAGCGGCCGCCTCGACGGCCAGCCTTTGCCGCGCCCTCGGACCCATCATCTCGGGCCTGCTGTACACGATAGGGTGGGAGAGCGGGTACTCGGGGCTGGCTTGGTGGGTGACCGGCCTGGTCACCATTGGCGGTGCTTTCGTCGGCCTGAAGATCACGGAACCTCGAGGGCGGATGGACGAGAAGGACGACATCGAAGCAGCCCCGGAATCCCGCGGTACCTGGGATGGCGCCGCAAGGACGAACAACAGACAAGCGGAGCGGGAGTGAGGCATTCCCTGCGCGAATGTTCCTCTCTTGTTTTACGAGCCCCCTCTCGTTCTCTTTTTCTTGTTCCCTCTTCTTTTTTTTCCGCTTTCCTTTTTTCTTTCCACCCGAAGAACCGCCGGCATGGACAGGTGCCCTCGGTGTAGGGCATTCCGCGCCGTCCGAGTCTAGATGGGTGGTTTCGCCAACGGTATTTCGCATCAGGAAGATATTACGAACGGCTATTTTGTTCAGGGTCATGATTTTTATTGGGATAGACCGGCGTTGCTCCGCCGAGCGGGTTCTCAGGAGATGCACGCAGTGCTACACGACATTTTTTTTCTTCTTCCGCTTTTCTCCTTGGCGATACGGTCGATGGGGACAGTAATGCTTTTTTTCTTTGTCTCAAGGACTTCGTAGTCGGGCCGCGATTGACCCTCGACCTGGGTTTTTTTTTTTTTTTTTTTTTTTTTTTTTTTGAGATTTGGACGGAGGACAATTGGCTCGGATCGCATCAGGAACGTCATCGGCCATCACATATTCGTTTGTTTACCGGCGTTGACACAGGCGGCGGGGTCCCCGCAGGTCGGTGAAGCGGCAGCGGATGGGGTCTTGTGATTGCTTGTAGGTGTGGCTTTTTCTTGGGTCATTTTCGGGTCTCTCCTAACTACATTACGATATACCCTTCCCCGCTATCACACTTACACTACATGCACCTACATTGTCCTTTTTTTTTTCCACCTCACCCTGCTTCAAGGCAAACGGTCAAGGGAGTGTCTCATAGGCGTACTTTATGGCTTGGCATATGGGTGTCACGAATAACTAGTTACCTCCGGATTAAGGGGTTTCAGCTGTATTCACCGTTTTTGGCAATCGATCAGCAGGCCGCTTCGGGGCTGTGGAAGAGAGACCGTGTCGCGTCCGTATTCTTGACGGAATGGAGGCTCAACAGGCCAAAGTACATCTGCAGCCGCTCTCTGCATGCTGTGATCGTGCGATCTGTCGCCTAAACCGTTGCAAAATGGCAAGTGGCTTCGTTATTCGATGTGTTTACGCGGTAAATGGACGTACTTCACTGATTAGCGCAAATAGGTAAGGTTGGTAAGGTTTGTTGTGCCTTGAATACAGTAATCTGTATACATATATTTGTTGTAGCTGAGAGAGATTCGTAGGTTCCACAGTGGAAAATGAATGTCTAGGTACGCAGTAAGGAAGTTCCTGGTGGTTGCAGGTAACTTATCGTTGATAAGGTCCCTTATCTCGAGTACGTATACATGTCAGGCAGGAAGGTAATCTCATGTTTAAAAGCACCTTACAACCGATAACCTAACTTACGCGTGTAGTACACTCAATACATGCATCGCCAATCTCATTTCTCTCTTGAACGTTACAAGACATCAGGTAAAATCTGGTAGCTGCATTCGATGATTGTGGTATCTCTCCGGAGTACTACCGCTACATGCACCTGCCCGGGGCCCTCGCCGTTGTCGAACCCGGGCAGTCGCAAGCTGCCTTATCTGTGTGCTTATCGGGCATGTGTATGTAACTACATACGGCAGCCCGACAGTGGCGTCGTTCCTTCTGCGTGAATTGGCGTGGGGTGCCGATTGGGGGCTGCAACCAGTAGTTTCCTGATTGTTACCGAGTTGCAGTGGATGGACCACACACCACACACAAAAGGCTCCGCAACTAAACTCCTCGGCGACCTTGGTTTACTAACCCACTCCGCCGCTCCATCCCCAAAAAGCGATGCACGGCTCCGAGACACCGGCCGCATCGGCTCGACGTCGCTCAACCCATTGTCACATGTGAGCGCCTGGCTTGGGCTCTTGGTTGCTCAACGACGCCTCGCAAGGCAGCCGAAACAGAGACACTGACCGCTCGCACGCTCGCACGCACACGCATACGCATATCGCATATCGCATATCGCATATCGTATATCGCATACGCAGACGCATACCTAGACGCATACGCAGACGCAGAGGCAGACGCAGAGGGAGACGCAGGCGCGCGCACAAACGTGTCACGGAGAAGACAGTGCACAAACATCGCTGCAATCGGCAGGCAGCTCGAAACGACCTGCCCCTCGAGCCATGGGACCGACGCACCGCGCCCGCACACATGTCGATTAGAATCTCTCTGCAACACAAAAACGCCAAGTTGGACTAAGCACGAACAATCTCGAGTCCCCCGACACTCGGGAGCACTCCCGGTGCGGAGACGGGCTAGTACATAGGCGAGGCGACGCGAGGAGGCCAATCCCCTCTCTGACGGCGCGTCGGTGTGCCCCGCGCCGCTCGCTGCTTGCCCCTGCGACCCGGACCTGCTCCCTGGGACGGCTGGTGGGGTTCGGTAAGCCTCAACTCGCATCGGGCAGCACGTCGATGCTACATGTCTCAGAAGCGCTGCAGGGAGACCATGCCGGCACCCGAATCTCGCGAACCTCGGTCCCCGGACCTCCAGCCCTCCAAGCGCCCCCGCCAATCATCCCCCGAGAAAGACTCCCCGGCATCTCTGCTCTCGGGCAATGGCGGCGACGGCGACCTGGGCGATGGTGGCACCTCCCCGGCGGGTGACCACATCTTCCATCACCACCCACACCACCACCAACAACAACAACAACACCAAGACAGTCTGTCTAGCCACGGCGGAGGTGGCAGCGGTGATGGTGCTGCTTCTGGTGCTGCCGCTGCTGCGGCAGCTGGAGCCGGGGCCAAGACCGGGCAAAGCAGCAGCTTCCGCAACGTAAGCGCGTGCAATCGCTGCCGGCTGCGCAAGAACCGCTGCGATCAGAAGCTCCCGAGCTGCGCTAGTTGTGAAAAGGCCGGTGTCGCTTGTGTCGGGTACGACCCAATCACCAAGAGGGAAATCCCCCGGAGCTACATCTTCTACCTGGAAAAGCGGGTCGAGCAGCTCGAGGGGCTGCTGTCCGCTAATGGTATTGCTTTTCCTCCGGCGCAGGATCTCGACTACTGCTCCAAGGGAGGGAACACATCGGCCAGCGCCCAGTCGCCCGCCGAGGCTGGCCAGTCTAGTTACTTTGACGGAACCGATGCCGCCAACGGCGGCGGCAGGGGGCAGATGACTGGCGACAGCAACAACGGCAGCAACGGCAGTCACACCAAGCTGCAGCGGTTTGCTTCCAAGCCCGGCTCGTCTGACGGTGGCGCCGGTACTGGTCCCGGGGGCGTCGACAACCGCTACCTGGGCTCGACGTCCGGCATATCCTTTGCGCGCGTCGTGTTCGCCGCAGTGCAATCGTCCGTCTCGGACCAAAAGTCAAATTCAGAAAAGGGTGGCGTGCGGCCATACAGACCTGCTCCAAGTGGCGGCGACAGCGGCGGTCCCCGCCCCGGCACGTCAATGCGCGATTCCTTCTTTGGCTTGCATACCAAGCCGACCATTCACCCGGCAACTTTCCCCGACAAGGAACTCGGGTTGCGGTTGGTCAGCCTGTATTTTGAGCACGCAAACCCGCAGATCCCGGTCCTTCATAGGGGCGAGTTCATGGACATGTTCGAGCGGGCGTATGCCGACGAGGCGGGGGGGCGGGGCCCCCGGGAGCTCTACATGTTGAACATGGTGTTTGCCATAGGCGCCGGCATCATCGTGGGCGATTCCAAGGGTGAGCTTCCGCAAGCCGAATCGGATGATTCCCCGCCCGGATCAAGGCAGTGCCAGCCGGAGGAGTACCACGCCAGCGCCATTGTGCACCTCGAGGCCTGTCTTGGGAGCAGCGGCGGCCTGGAAGACTTGCAGGTGGTGCTGCTCCTGGCTAACTTTGCGCTGCTGAGGCCCGTCCCGCCCGGGCTGTGGTACATCATTGGCGTGGCCGTCAGGCTGGCGATCGACCTGGGGTTGCACTACGAGGACAGCAAGGACCTTGAGGCCGGGCTGGGAGCCCCCGCGGCCGAGCAGAACGAGGCAATGGCGAGAGAGAGGGGCAGGCGGGAGTACGTGCGCGATTTGCGACGACGGCTGTGGTGGTGTACCTACTCGCTCGACCGCCTGGTCAGTCTCTGCGTGGGCCGGCCCTTCGGAATCTCCGACCTGGTCATCACGACCGAGTTCCCGTCCCTGCTGGATGACCGGTTCATCACGCCGGCCGGCATCATCCAGCCCCCGCCGGACCAGCGGCTGCCAAGCTACAAGCTCGTCGCCCATCACTACTTCCGGCTCAGGCTGCTGCAATCCGAGATCCTGCAGGTCCTGCAGTATCGGCAGGCTCGGAATGCCTGGGCCGGCGGGCGCGACCACCATAATCCTTACATGCATACGGACCTGCCCTCGCCGTTTCTGTCCAGATTCGACTCGTTCCGGTCGTGGCGAATCGACATCGACAGGAGGCTCTGGGAATGGAAGAACTCGGCGCCAACCAAGGAAGAGACGGGAGTGGCCTTCGCGACTGACTTTCTAAATCTCAACTACTGGCAGGCCATCATCATGCTGTACAGGCAGAGCCTGAGCGTGCCCGCGGTGTTTGAGGGCGAGTATGACACAACAAAGGAGGTGAATAGTCCCGCTGTCTACAATGCGGAGCTCCGCGAAGACGAGGACCGGGTGTATCTCAAGGTCGCCGAGGCCGGACAGAAGATCCTGCGGCTGTATCGCCAGCTGCATCTGGTGGGCCTGGTGAACCACACGTACCTGACGACCCACCACCTCTTCGTGGCGGGCATATCCTACCTGTACGCGATCTGGCACTCTCCAATCGTCAGGAGCCGACTCGTAAGTGCACCCCCGCGCTGTGGCCGTGTCAAGGGGGGGCCTGTTGCTAATCCCGTATTCTAGACCATGGATGAGGTGGATTTCACCGTCCTCGCCGCAACCTCCGTCTTTACGGACTTTATTGATAAATGTCCGCCCGCCGAGGCGTGCCGCGACGCGTTTGAACGTACGGTCAAGGCCACCTTGAAGATGGTCAACGCCTCCGGCGGCTTTGGCCAACATTACCAGCCGAGCCATGCCAGTGTAGCTTACGGTTCGGGGAGCGACTTTAGCCGCAGCCGTGCCGGCTGGGGCACAGGAAGCGCCCCCGGCTCCGTATTAAGCAGGTCCCAGGAGCAACACTACCAGCACACGCGCCCTTTAGACCAACCAGCGACCGTCACGTCGGACACATTTTCCAATCATTATCCCTCCGTGATATCTGCTTTTCAGAAAGGCGCGCAGTACCGCGTCCCCGGCGGCACGACCACCATCAAGCCCGAACCTGACAGCCTCTCCCAGATGCGCAACCTCTCGATCCCGCCACCTCCGGAAGCAGCATCCACAATCGACCAACGGATGACGCCATCCCCTTCAGCACTGCAACAACAGCAAGGCCGTCCTTCCCCTCCATCGCTGCCACAGCTCAGCTCGCCGCTGGCCGAGATAGTAGGTGCACAAGGCCAGGCGTCAGCTGGCGGATTTTTGTCCCCACAACAACAGACGCTACGTCAACAGCAACAACAACAACAGCAGCAGCAGCAGATTAGCCCCAGAGCAGTGTCTCTGAACGAACTGCGAAGTATGGGCGACTACCTACAGACCCTCAGCCCTCCCGCCACCAACGCCAACAACAACGACAACAACAACAACAACGCCAGTTCCGCAGGCAGCTGCAGCTTGGACGGCGTGGATCTCAGCGGGCTGGCTGATACACAGATGGACCTCGGCTTCGGGCTGGGCTGGGAAGGGCTGCATCACGATTTTACCGACGGGCAGCAGGTGGACCTGTTTGATGGCTTCTTCTTTGGTGGAGGGAGCGGCGGCGGCGGCGGATGAATGTTACAACGGTTGGGTGAGAGAGTCTGAGATGACTCGGTCTTGTCCTCCCCTGCTCGTCCTCTCCTGGGAGCGGTGGGAACAGGACAGGCGTCGTGGGGAGGCGAGAGGGAAAGGGGGGGCTCCACACTTTCTGTACGGATATCCATTGATGTCTTGGTCCAGGGTTTGTTCGGGAGGGAGATTGATTGCTCGGTTGGTTAGGCGGTTGGTTGCCCTTCTTGTATATGTATATACCCGTGAGAGACGGTTCTGAATGAAATGTGTATTTATTGGTGGTGATCCGATCGCTCTCTTCTTGTTGGTATCTCGATCGAGTTCCGTCATCAGACAAGCACATGCGCTCGCTTTCAGCTCCGTCTCTTGTCTGCTCTCGCTCCTGTCATGGCCTAGTCGCTGTTGTTGATAGGTCGAGTGCCGATTGCCACGCCACCCCATGTGTATGTATATACGGATTACGTGCACACTACACCACCCACGCAGCGGGTAGTAAGGTAGGTAGCTAGCTCTACTCCATACACTACGTGTAGTGACTACAGAATGCACTACACTTAGCGCCATCGCTGCGCTGGGCATTCTCCGCACCTGCATTGATTGATCTTGGCGTCTGCGAACGTTTCGTGGACGTTTTGGCGAGCGAGTTTCCGGAAAGGGATCCCAAGGTCCCAGGCTCTAACTATGGCTCGTGCGCTACCGCGGACCAGTTCCCGGTGCTAGTGTATATACGGATACGGGATGGTCTTTTTTGACGCTATTGATCGTTCACAAGACCCGGGAATCGCCTTGGGCGGCTGCACACTGCAGATAATTTGGCCGGGGCGTGTTTCGGCAGGATGAAATGAAGCGGAGACAGCGCCGGAAACAGCCGCGAGCCAATCGCTCATCAAGAACAGTCCAGAAGCGGAAAGTAACACTGCCCCTAAGCAAACGGAATCCTCCGCGCGTAGCAGCGTTTGCAGCTTGGCGCGTACTTGGCAAGGTCTAATTAGGCCGCAAGCCCCGAGAACGGCAGGCATTTTTTTCACCCTCGGCAGGTGTCAAACTTTCTTGCCGCAAATGGCGGTAATAGACGTCCGGGTTCAAAACAATTTTACTTGTTTTTAGTGGAAGAACAGCCGCAGCAAATCAAACTGGCCATCGCCGCAAGTCTTCGTAACCGACAGTGTGATGCATTCAGAGGCCAACGCTGTGGCGCAGGTGCACGTTGCTCGCGCTTTTGTTAGAAGGGAACACTCTAAACCTGATAGACTAACCATAAGCAGGAGGATTGCGGCAATTAAACCGACCGAGGAAACGGAAGGAAGGGGGAGGACAAGAGTTAAGTAGGGGTAGATGCTAGGGTTTGAGGAGGAGAATCAGACGATTTGCCCGAGGGGAGAAACGGGCAGGAATAATAGATCAAACGCTAGATCCGAGGAACACCTAGACAACTGATGCTATAGCAGAAGGAGAAATGGTCAAACGGATAGCAAGACTTTCTCCGACAGGAAGTCGGATTTGCCTGTTCGACGTCAAGCAAAGGCTGACGCCCAAGAAGGGAATAAGGGGAGTGAATGCAGACGCCACTGTCTCGCCATATTGAGTTTCGCAGTGCTGATATCGACAGCAAAACCTCCATATGGGCTATGTATTTCGCTTGTCGGACCTTGGAACGTCGAATTCTCGTACCTTTCCGTGTCATCCAAGACGGCGAGGTGCGGTCGTGGCAACGATCCGCTTCTTGCACCTGGTCCCATGCCTGTGTATCCTTGCCTCAGCCGACGTTGCGGTGTGGTAGCTCTGAGTAGCTCTGGGTAGCTCTTTATCCTTGTGCCAACAGGTGGGATTGAGAGCGCGCGGCCATTTGACTCGGCTGTCCCTACTAGTAGACGACAAGGGTTTGAGGACGTGTCTGCTTGGCGGTGTGGTGGTATCGTATCTGCGGTTTCCATTGGAAATTTTGTTCTCCGGGAGAGAATCACACTTCAACCACTCTTTCATCGTCGTCCTCCTCGTCTGCTCCTTCCGCTCCCGGCTCCGCTTCGTCCCGCATCAGCACCTGAACTAACCGTTCGCACGCCTCGCGGACCCCCTCGTCGTCAACACGGAGATGTGTCTCTCGGATGATCGGGTAGACGTTAATCCTTCGCATATAATCCCTCCCTTCCCTGGTCGTTGTCAGGAGGGTCAATGTTTCGACGTGTGTCTGGATGATGTTGTGGTCTGGGTCTCGCTGCTTGTCGGGCGGTAGAAGTTGCAGATCCGGCAACATCCCCATCGTTTCCTCCTCATCATACTCCTCGTTGCCAGTTATCGGCAGCAAGATATAGGGCATAATGTTGATCTGGTCCTCGTCTAGGAACGCAGGGTGCGCCGGCACGTCAAAGGCTGTGTTTTTGATGATGCTCGCCACCCCTTTCCTCCTGATATCCGATTTGTGCTCCGTGAACACTTTGATCTTGTTGATGGGAACGACGTCATCGTACTCCTGCTTGGTGAGGAAGAATTGCCGTATCTCGGGATGCTTTGAAAGGTCGGCGAAGACGTAGGCCAGGTAGTCGAAGTCGGCCTGTTTGTTATACGTGCCGTCGGCACCTTTCACGAAGAGGTCGAGTAGCTGGTTGAACACTAGCTCGTGGGACTGCAGGGCCTTGGGCGGATCTTGTTTTCGGTTCACAATGTCTTTCAAGCCATCCCACTTTGCCATGTTGGCAAGTAGCATGGCAAGAAGGTTCGCATTGGCCTCTGATGGATCCTACGAAGAGGGACAACATCCTCTGTCAGTCCCACTCACGACGGAAGCAGCTGAGCTTGGCCGTGCGATGGCCAACATACATACAACCAGATTGCCAAGGAGGATGCCGAGAAATCTCTCGTCGGTCGCTACATATTCGAGAACGGTCCGGTCGGATGTCAAGTTGATCAGAATGGTGATGGCATGCTCTGCAATTTCCTGCACGACGCGCTCAGCAGCTGCAACATCTACAGAGTAACGGCACCTGGCTCACTGGATGGTCTCTGATCAGGAACTTGAGGTGTTTCACAGGCAGCAACTCGTCTCTCTTGAATATGGAAGGTTGCTCAGTCGAGTACGGCACGAGGTTCTCGGCCGCAACTTTGCGAATACTAGGGTTCGGGTGGGCAATGAACCCCACGAGCTGCGGGCATGATGTCAGTCACGTTTTCCGATCCCACGCCCTGGCGTAAGGGTGAGATTTACCTCCTCTAATTCTGTCGGCATGGTGGATCAAAGTCAATAGACACCGTGAAAGGGAGCCGTACAGTTGCCAGACCTTCCATTCGCTTTCACGCCTGCAGCCTGCCGCAAAATTCGTGACCAAGAGTGCTTCGGCGCGGGGCAGCGCGGGGCCAAAAGCTGTTATCGATAGGGAGTCTTTTTTGACCGATAAGCATACCGGTGGATTGTATTTCCGCTGATCGGCTTGGTTGAACCAATCAGCAGTGTACTCCGTACTGCAGCCAAGACCGCAATGGTACCCCACTGCGGGAACTTTTTCTGTGAAGGTGCACGAAAAAATACCCAGCAAGTCGAGGCCCAAGAGCGGTCTGCTGCAGTCGCGAGAGCGCAAGTAAAGCAAACCGACGACAAACCGACGACGAACCGCACGCCCTGCAAGATGCCGAAAGCACCGACTTCGTCGCTCTCCAACAAGAGGCGGCACAATCCCCTCGAAGATGACCTCCTCGCGACCGGGATTCTCAAGAACAGAGAGGGGAGACCGTCGAAGCGGGCGGATAGGAAGCATGCCGAGGAGCAGCCTTATGTCGATGCCAAAGCCTCCCGAAAAATTCTGGAGATGAGCCGAGATCTCATCGACGAGGAGGAGCGTCAATCAGGCTCAAATGACAAGGGCGCATCCAAGCCATCCGCTTTTGATTTCGACCCATCCCGCTTTGAGGGGACCAGCGACCGGGAAGACGAGGAGTTCACCAACGAGGAGGCCTGGGGTGACGAGGAGGAGGAAGTGGAAGAAATCGAAGTGGACGCGGCCGATCTCGACACATTCAACCGGTTTGTCGCGCCGACAATGAACGACGACCCCCTCCTCACTCACGGCTGGGACGGAAAACCGGGCGACGGCGCGCAAGAGCAGGGTACGGGAACGAATCTTGCGGATCTAATTCTCGCTAAGATTGCCGAGAAGGAGGCGCAGCAGGGTGGGCAGCAACAGGACCAGAACCCGGTTGAGGAGGACTATGAGATGCCACCCAAGGTGGTCGAGGTCTTCACCAAGTACGTCTGGGATGGAGTCGACTGGTCGTTTCGTTGGGGATCGGGAACGCTAACAAAGGGCCAGGATCGGGCTTATTCTTGCTCGGTACAAGTCCGGGCCCTTGCCGAAGCCCTTCAAGATCCTGCCACAAATCCCCCACTGGGAAGACATACTTCAGATTACGCGCCCGGATCTCTGGTATGTGTGTGCGGTTACAGCATCACCAGAATCGATGGAACTGACCCGGGGATCTCCAGGACTCCCAATGCCTGCTATGCTGCGACTAGGATCTTCGTCTCGGCCAAGCCCGTAGTCGTCCAGCGGTTTATGGAGATGGTAATCCTGGAGCGTGTCCGGGAGGATATTTACGAGCATAAGAAGCTCAATGTCCACCTGTTCAACTGCCTGAAGAAGGCTCTTTACAAGCCTGCAGGCTTTTTTAAGGGTTGGTCTGCCCTCTGGCCAAACGATGGTGTGTGCGTCGTCGCTGACTCCTTGGGTACTTAGGATTCCTGTTTCCTCTGGCTGCATCTGGTGAGGCATCTTAGCTCTCGGCTCACAAGAGCGTATCAGCTGACTGTTGCTCGCAAGGCACCTGCACATTACGTGAGGCCCAAATCGTTTCGGCTGTACTAGCCCGCGTCTCAATCCCGGTCCTTCATTCGGCAGCCGCCATCAAGACACTGTGCGATATTGCTGCAGAGCAGGCCTCACAGCAATCCGAATGTGTCAGCGCGACCAACTACATGCTCAAAGTTCTCTTGGAGAAGAAATATGCCCTGCGTAAGTCTTGATGCCGAACTCCTCTGATGCTGTTCGTGCTCCAGTGTAACTAACAATGCTGTACAGCGTGGCAATGTGTGGACGCGCTGGTTTTCCATTTCCTCCGGTACGCCTCAACCGCCAGCCCCGGAGGAGATTCGGCTCCCAAGACCTTGCCCGTGATCTTCCACCAATGCATGCTTGCGTTCGCACAGCGGTATCGCAATGATAGTGAGTGCCATTGCCGTGCGTCCACGGGTGTGCTTAGTATTGACCCCGCTCTGTACAGTCACTGAAGACCAGCGAGAAGCCTTGCTGGACCTCCTCCTGAACCATGGTCATGACAAGATTGCCCCCGAAATTAGGAGGGAACTGCTTGCCGGGCGAGGCAGAGGTGTCCCGATCGAACCGCCTAAACCAGCATTCGATGGTGACGACACGATGCTTGTTGACTCATGAAGAGAGGTATCGGGTTCGCAATCGTTATGTGATTGGCGAACACGCTCAGCGCTCAGTTCAATTATGTCTGGAGACATCCAGTGTCAGATCACCGATACACTCGCCGCGCGGGTGTTGAGGTTTGCATCATTTCAGCATTTTCAGCACAAGACGAGGCGAAGTCACGGAGTGCTTCATCACGACATGCCGACCATCAGCTCGGCTTCGCGGGAGGATTGCGGCTCTCTAAACTGGACAACGCTGCCCAGTGTCCGGAACTAACGAAGTCGGGCTCCGTGACGTGAAAGGAGCGTGGTGTGAGTCTGCAGTTCGTGGCGCTCAGGGCACGCACTATACCAGCTTGGGCTTGGATGATACCACTCTGCCATCTTATGTGGCTTTGATGACAGTTTGACGCATGAATGTGACATTTCAGACGGACGGCTTTGAGGCCTTGCCGCATTCAGGTCGACGGCGACTGGTAATTTGATAGTTGATTTTTTTTAAGCTGAGCGCGTATGTTACCGCACGCTCTGGCCACACGGGCTGCTGGTGGGAGCGTCATCCAGCAAGCCGGGGTCGCTTTTCGTAACGCACATCGCTTTCAGGTCACTATACCTGGCCCTCTCAACAGGTTTAACGCCCTGTCAATGTTTCGCACCACAGGCACTTCTCTCCAGTTCCAGTATATGATGGTTCGAACCCCTCGCAGATCATCTCTTACCCACTCCACGACATCCTTGCTTCTAGCTTGTTGGACAATCGACTTCTCCGACACTTGCCCACATATTAGAAGCCTGCAACTTTACGGAACAGAAGCGCTTCGTGCAGGAGCATTCGGGTTTGGGGGAAGCGGATGGAAAGAGAAGACGCCTTGTCCGTTGCTGTTCAGGGGCTTTGTCAACAAAAGGGGTCCACGAACTAGTCCTTGGTCCGAGCTTCACCTCGTCCACCACAATAACTGGTTCCAGCCAGGCCATTCAAACTCGAAAAAAAGTGGAGTTCCTTCTTTCAATCGCAATTGCACAAGCTCTGGGCTGCAGCCTAGTCGCGGCAACAAAACGCGACCTCGGCCAAAGAAGAAGCTTCGTTGGCAACATTCTCACACTCACCCATCCCTTGCCGCGCCCATTGTTTCATTGCTCGCCCATCGAAAGTGAGCCCTTGCCAGAGAAGCGCGGGTCCTGCGAGCCGCAACCAAGCCGCAACCAAGCCGCAAGATGGCGCCAATTGAAGACCCGCTGCTGCTGCTGCGGCATTCGATTGCATCGGGCGGCAAGATCATCCCCACGACGTCGCCCGACTCGTCCGAAGAGGCGCCGCTCTCCCGAGCCACCCATCTCGTTTTCACCGATCCCGCGCGCGTTGCCGTGCCCATCGATGCGCCGACGCGATTCACGTCGACCGAGGGCAAGGCGGTCGATGTGCGCTCCATCTACTTTGCCTGGCTGAATCGCGACTTTGCCATCCCCGAGTACAATGCCGTGGCGACCAAGCTGAACGAGGAGATGACGGGCGGCGCAACCGTGCACATGTTCGCCTTTGTCGAGCGTCTCGTGCTGTTCACCTACCTGGAGGGCGCCCAAGAGGAGAGCGAGTTCATCAGGCCCCTGCCCGGGGACAAGGACGGCGCGGCGGGGGCGGGCACCGCGGCAACCGGTGCTGCCTCCAAGACCGCCCCGGCCGCGTCGGGGCGCGCGGGGCGAGGCACGCTGGATCCTCGCTTGGCGCAGATCTACAGCGGCGAGCGGCGCATGGGCGACAGGAACACCGCTCTCAGAGGAATCAAGCCAACTGTGAGTCGGCCCCGCCAAAAAAAAGGGGGGGAGGATTTTCCCCCTTTCCGGAAAGCAGCGAGAATGATTTTACTAACCCAACTGTGAATCTTACCTCCTAGGACTTTTCCCACGTCCGAAAGCTTGCCGCGCCCTTCGTGACTCGCAAGCCCGGCGCGGCGCCCTCGGCCGGCGTCGGCGCCAGCGCGACCCTCGCGCTCAACCAGAAGCCGGCGCGCCGGCCCGACCCCATCATCCTCCTCTCCCCCTCGGCCTCGGCGCTCCTGCGCATGTCCAACGCCAAATCGTTCCTCGAGGGCGGCCGGTACACGCCGCCGGACCACAGCTCGACGTCGACGATGCTGCACGTCTCGCGGCTCGTCAAGGACATCGACCCGTCGCGGCCGATGCGCTTCATCCTGGTGGAGGGCCCGGAGCAGTTCAAGCCCGAGTACTGGAACCGGGTGGTGGCCGTGTTCACGACCGGCCAGACGTGGCAGTTCAAGAACTACCGGTGGAGCAACCCGTCGGAGCTGTTCAAGCACGTCCTGGGCGTCTATCTGGGCTGGCGCGGCGAGGAGCCGCCCGAGTCGGTGCGCGCCTTTGGCCACCGCGTCCTCGCCTGCTCCGTCGAGAAGTGGCGCGATCCGGGCCAGCCCGGCGCCGAGACGAGCCGCTGGCGCGACCGCGAGGTGGTCGAGACCATCTGGAAGAGCATCGAGGCCAATATGCGGGCTAAGGGGTGGCGTAAGGATGCCGCGCCCAGCTCGATCTAGGAGGCAGGGCGGCCCCCGTTATGTGTGTGTGTGTCTGTGTTTGTCTCTCTCTGTGTGTGTGTGTGTGTGTGTGTGTGTGTGCGCGCGCGAGTCTCTTATGTTCCAGTTAGATTGTATTATTCGGTGCATTAGCTGGGCGTTTCGGGCGTTGGGGGGAGGGAAAAGGGAGGGAGGGTAGGTAGGTTGGCGAAAACTACATCAACAGGGCATTCATGCATTGGGATCTGATTAGCCTGGCAGAGTTGATCCAAGATATCCAAACCAAAGGAAACGAAAAAGAAAAAAAAAGAACACCAACGGTGAAGCAGACGAGGTAGAAAACCATGAAGAGACCAGGGTTCGTCGAGCGCTGCGCTAGACTCTGCTAGCAGGAAAACTAGGTAGTTACAGGGTTGCAAATACCGACCGTCGGGCGCCTCTATAATTCCGACCCAGCCTAAGTCCAGAATGTATTGTATGTACCTTTTCAAAACCAGCGTTAAAATGCTCCAACCGAACCGTCATCGTCATACTTTCTCTCCCCCCATCTGATTCCCGCCGACCTTATCTGTCCTACTCCGTACGCCCCTTGCGGCTAATCGCTGCACAGAATGAGACCCGCCAAAAACACCAGTGCGGCGATCAGAAGCCCCTTGCCCTCCTCCCTAGAGCGCCGTTTTTTCTTTTCCCACTCCACGTCCCCTTTCCCGTCCCCGCGATATCGATCCCGGCCCCAATACGGGTCCGGATCATCCCAGTCGTCATACGGCTCTCCCCGAGCGCCGCGCCGCCAAGCCCGACGAGGACGAGGACGAGGAGGAGAACGAGGACGAGGAGGAGAACGAGGACGAGGAGGAGAACGAGGACGAGGAGGAGAACGAGGACGAGGAGGAGAACGAGGACGAGGATGACGGCTGCGACGATAGGGTGGGCGATCGCGCTCGTCGCTGATCCGCCCGTCCGGATACACCGTGTACTCGTCCGGCCCGCTGTCGGCGGCGCTGGAGTCGGAGGACCGCCGCCGCAGCCGTCTCGGGCGGGGAACCAGGGCTCGCTGGGCGCCCTCGGCCCCGTCCTCGCCGTCGCTGCTGGTGCGGGCGGCGGGGCGAGCGGCGAGGTCGGGGTTGCTGCGGCGCGTCGAGCAGGAGGAGCTTGTCGAACAGGAGCAGGTTGACGACGGCGAGGAAGGGGCGCGGGTCCGGTGGCGGCGGTCTGATTCGGGCCCGGGCCGGGGTCCGGGTCCGGGTTTGGAACGGGACCGGGACCGGGGCCGAGGACGGCGCTGGTGGGGTTGCGGCTCCGTTGGTCCGGGCGGGCCTGGGCGCTGTCGGACGTCTCCGCTTGAATAGCCCGGTAGGCGACGGCCCCGGTGGGGGCGGGGCTCGGGGTTCAGATCACTGCTACGGTCTAGGTCGGCGGAGGAAACTGATCCGGGCATGTTTAATTCATTTTGTTTATACCGATTTCTTGTTTTTTTTTCCCTTGTCCTTGTTTGTAATGGGTAGGTAGTGGCGGAGGAAGAGAAGAAAGGCAAGTGTGGATTAGAGTAGCAAGCCGTGACGGGTTTTCGAGGGTTGCCGGAAGAAAGGAGCAAAGGAAATTCGAGGTGTGCATCATCGCTTTGTTGATTGGGTCGGGGGTGGTGTGGTAATGTACGGACGTAATTATGTACACGGCTCGCACGAACGGCGGCGAGACTCTCGATGCAACCGAGCCGCAAAGAGGTGAAACCAACTGGCAAGCCAACCAACGAATGGCCGGCTCCTTCCCACCGCCGCAATGTTAGGTTGGCCAGATTCCATTTGGTTTCAACTCGTATCAAGAAGCCGTAAGTTTGCAGCAATGATATTATTGGTTGTGCCTTCAACAGTTTGGCGATGACCGTGAATCTCAAGTAGTTGCAACATTCTTCCACATGTGAGCAAGTGACCTCGTTGCGAAACCTACGAAACCCGAGTCTTGAATGAATGACTGCCCAGCGGCTGCGCTTTCAATAGGGTGCTATGGCCACAAGAAAGAAACAAGAAGGAGAGAAAGGGAAGGAAAGAGCAACCAGCTTGGTGTTTCCACCCCGGGTTTACTGCCGACGATTTCCAGCAGCTTCCTCCGCGTCCTTTCTATCGATGCCGCCCGGCCTATCGGCCATGAACAGTTCTTCGCGTTAGACATGATTTTTCTTCTCTTCCTGCATCGTCTTTCTCGTACGATTCCTCTGCTTCATCCTCATTTGCGACAAAGTTCGAGGCTTGCAGGCGGGCGCGCAGAGCGGAGGGTGGTCCAAAAGAGTCCTCACGCTTGATCCGTCATTCAACGCAGGATATTCGAGAATGGGGTAACTCCAGGTCACCGCTCAAGGATACTACTTGTGTGCTGTTCGATCGTGGGCCACTATGGATTGTGCCTGGCCTGGCGAACTTTGCAGCTAGAGAGTCAATGGACGTCAATTAGAACAAGGGCGACGGGCAACAGCCACGGGACCAGAAAATCACTACGGAGAACAAGCCGGAAGCGGAACTGTCCCTTAACAATGGTAAACAAGAGAAGGAGACGGAGTGGATAATGTGGACATTCGAGTGAAGTAAGAGTCAAGACCTTGCCTCTTGCTCTGTCCCGCCGAGCGATTCGCTCCGGATTCCTCCATCATTTCCTTCGACAAGGTTTACTTCGGCTTATCCAGCTGCTTCTCAAACAAACAAGCAAGCAACCAAGCAAACAAACAAACAAAAAAAAAAAGCCCCGGGGGGGGGGGGGGGGCTTGAGACAACCAGATGGCCTAGAGGGCTCTTTAGAGCGGTGCCTTTGCGAAGGCGACTCGGAGCTTGGGGAACTCGACGACGCACATGAACTGCGGAGGGGGCCGTTTCGCTTTGTTCTTGTTCTACCACTCTCCAAGACTGCTAGCGAATTACTCCTCCCAGTTTTCCAGTTGGATAGACCACAGCAAAACCCTGCCGGTAATAGGCCATCATGCTTTACTTTGGCCAAACCCCAGACCCATCCTCATCAGACCAAATATCAGATCAAATATCAGATATCAGACTTGCGAAAAGGCAAGAGCAAGCACAAGCGGGACCTCCTGTAGTGGCCCGTCATTTCTACACATCCATCACCAACGCTCCTCCTCACGTTATCATCCCTTTCTCACCCTCCTTCTTTTCACTGCCCTTTTTTCTCCTCGATCCAAGGCGTTTCCCAAGTGAGTGCACAACGAAAAACGAGTGGCATGTACCTGCAGCCAGTGACAACAAATATCCTGTCTTTTCCTTCACAGCTTCCCCCACTCCAATGTCCATACCTCGCACCGAAGATCGAAAGGATTCGCCCGAATCCTTCGCCAGCATCATGTATATGTACACTACACTACTGGACTAACCATTCGTAAGCACGTGGCAAATTCGTCTGGGTGAGCGGCGCGTGAGAGATCAAGGGCATCGCGGTTGCGCGGCATTGGAGGAAGACCTTCCTCCTCTCCTTCCCCCCCCGCCCCAGCCCGAACCTGGATAACTGCACAGACTCAACTACCGGACTCATTTTCCCTTTGACGGAGGCCGTTGGACCCTTGGGTGGAACAAAAGAAGGGAGGGGGGAGAGTTCCGGCCCGGAGGGTTAGCTCCGGAGCCCTGAAGCCCGGTGCTCGGTGGCGAGTCCTCAAATGCCGACTTCTTCCTTTGGGTCAGGATCGCGTACATGGATGACTCAATGGAACAGCTGATGATGCTTCCAGAAGCGTTGGCCGAGGGGCGGGCGAAGTAGGTTGTCGTTTGTATACAGATCAGCTGAGTGAACGAAGTACTGTACATACAACACTAGTCCCTGACTTAATGTAGGTAGTGTGATTTTAACGACCTTCTAGAAGGCCACTCGGATCGCGCGGAGAGGAAGGTCGAGAGCTTGAGCTCATGAGTGGCCAGCCGCACCCTGGGCTAGCATGATGCATGCTGACTGCATGCACGGTCATTAATTATCCTACCACCATGTATTTACTCTAAATGCTAAGGAGGGTATGACGATGACGGTGAAGAAGCCACGCTTTGTTATTTATGTTTTTACATATGTAGTACACTACACATGAGGCGGGCCAAAAAAAGAAAAAAAGAAAAAAGAAAAGAAAAGAGCAAGAGATAAGAAGATAGGGAGTAATAATAGCTGGCATTACTCCGACGTTCCCTACGTTGAGAGGCACGTTGAGAGGCAAAAGATCAGCGAAGGGGTAAAAAGGAGGATCAGGAAAGAGAAACGGGACACCTCTTTACAAGCGCTACGAAGCTTTTGGGGGGGTCTCAAAATGAAGCCGTCCCATCAGCGCGGTGCTGCTTTACCGCCCCGGATTCTGTTGGCGTGCGCAACGCCCGCTCGCTTCAGGCGATCCGCAACTCCATCTTCGGGGTACCGTACACCGCACAGTATTCCTCGCACTCGGTACTCCGTATGTTTGCGACCTGCAACACATTGCTATTTCGCCAGTGGTTGGTTGGTTGGCGTCCGGGGCTGCACTGGGCTGGGCGAGTGCCGTTGATGGAATGCAGCAACGAGACTGAGCAAGGCTGGAAGGACGACTTTGTACGGTTTAGTCTACTGTTTAGTGTACACCACCTCCGCTGCTGTACGACACTGTGTAATCCGTTCGAGTCGGGAAATTACTAACACGGTGAAGGATGCGGGCAGGGGCCGTCTTGCCATGTGGCGTTTTCCAACGTGCCGCGTGGGAGGCTGCTACGCGGTTCCCGCACTTGGCATGTTGGGAAAACGTCTTTTGTGAGACTCGCTTCGCCGATGAAACCGAAGACGAGCTGTTGCGCAGTCAGGCACACCCCAGCCGGGCTTTGCCGAACCACATTCCTTCAATGTCCCGTAACAATCAGCGGGCGGTCAGTCTTGGCTCTCTGCTCGAGAACGCGGTCGCGCTCCCTCCTCCTGGACTTGATTGGGAGGCCGGCCATTCCTGGGAGTCGGAGCGAAGCAAGCGCCGTTTCATCCAGGGAGGTTTTGTTCCCGGTCCCGTTTATGCAATGCAATACGCCTAATTGGTAATTGGAGGCGAAACAGTCACGGTACGCTACTACACTACTCTAGAGGTATAGTACATACAGTGGTCAACACTACATATTAGCGCACTTGCAGCATTCCATCTCCCCCCCCCCCCCCCCCTCCTCTTCCCTGGTGCGTAGTGCAATTCGTGCGCACCTTCCTTCCCCCGCCCTCTCCTGGCCAGGCCTGGCTGGGCGTTGGTTTGTGCAACCACCCGAAGCGGTTGATACGGTGTGCTCACCACGTGGCCCAGCCCACCCCACCAGCGCCCTTCTTCCTTTCTTCCGCCTGGAACCATGCTTCTTGGCTCACGTGGCGGGCCATCCTGCACTCCAAGCCGAGCCAAGTACCAGTACATTCACCCCCAACCCCTGCTAGGTGGCCTGTTGCTTCGTCCACGACGGTTTCTGCAAAATGACAGCCAGCAATGCTCGATTTCAGAGGGGGATGCAAGCGAATAATAAAAGAAGGAAAATTGGGAACTGGAGAGAAATCAAGGGGGAGAAAAGAAAATAAAAGAAGAACAGAGAGAGAGAACGAAGAGGGGAAAAAGAAGAGGGAATTGAGGGGTGGTCAATATGTGCAAAGAGCGAGACTCGGTTTGGTATGGAGTGCAGTACTACTAGCGAATAGACAACCAACAACCTACACTAAAGTCTACCAATGTTGATTGGCGACTTGGGCTTCCTTTTCCGCGCGTGGGCTCTCCCTTCCACTTGGGGGCCGTTAGCCTGTCCACAAACGGCCTGGAAACGCCGGAGCAATTGTAGGTTATAATTACGGATAGTTGCGCTACGTACATACATACATGGGAACCCGTGTTGGAAGACGGCTCTCAGATCTCAGCCCTCAGCCCAAGAAGTTGTGGTTATCTATCTTATGACGCTTTGTCAGCGACGAGGACCCCGGACCCGCCGCAAGGAACTAACCATTCGCCGGCCGGTCCGGACCCTGATTCCGTTGGGAATGCGGCTACATAGTACTATGTAGTGTAGAAATGCCAGACCCAGCCGCCCTGCTCGCGCAAAGGCGTGTATGTATCAAGTTATATGGCCCGGAAAATAAGAGAAAGAAAAAAAAGAAAGAAGGAAAGAAAGGATGCGCTGTCAAGACGAAGGAAGACGGGGAAGCCCTGACATTCGCCAGGAAATACGACTATTACGTAGAGAGCCCGAGGCATCCTCAACAAGTAGGCAATAGTACGGAGTACATACATCTACCAACTATACGCCTTACTCGTATGCAATACGTGTATATGCCGTAGATGCTTTCGCGACTGCTGGGGTTGGTAATGGATGGCACGGTCTGGTTTGTCACCTTGACCCCCGAAACGTTGAGGAAAACTCGCCGGGCTCCGAAAAATTATGGGCCATCTCGTCCGAAGCTGGCCACCCCACGGCGACGGCGGGATTTGTCGGGAATAATTTTTTTTTTCGGATGTCGGCCGATGAGGTGGCCTACACTACACTACACTACCATACACTAGTACCCTAGTTAGTATGCTATGTAATCCGTATGTACAGTACAACTAGGGTATGTAGCGGGGCTCTGCACCGGCGTCGGCTTTCAGCCCCAGCCACTTCTGTTTTCGGCGGATGGGCCGAGAGATATTCGCCTTAACTGATTACTTATCAGGATTAACTACGGGAAATGGCGTGGTGTACGGAGTATGGCAGTACACACACTAGATAATACCTATTATATAGACACCTACCAAGTGGATAGGTAGGTTCATCTCCTCTGGATGTATGTACGGATTACAGTACATATACACTACCTAGACCAAGTACTGCGCGTCTGGACAGGCACCGTCATGGCAAGTCAAAAACATAATGCAGTGCCAAATCTCGAGCGATTCAGGAGCGCGCTCGAAGCGTCTTGCCTTTTTCCTATACTAGCTCGGGGAGCTGGGGTATGGGAGAGCGTTTTTCCTTCGCCCAAGCGCATCGTTGGGCTCCTGTGGCGTTACTCTCTTTCCCGAATGCTGTTTCGAGCCCATCTAGGGTGCATATGTCACTTGTTTGTGCATACAGTACGGAGCCATTGCGTGCACTCCCCTAGTCACGGCGTTTCCTATTTGATGATCCCGACTCAAGCCCGCAAGTAGGAAGTCTGGCCGGGTGCGATGGTAGGATGGCGACTCCGTACTTTCCCTCATCGCAGGTGCCGCCACCAAGAGATGGAATTGCCGAGTTCTAATCGCGACTTTGCAAGAAAAATGGCGAAGTCTCGGCCACGGTTTACTTCTTACACTACCATGTAGTGTCGTACTAGACGCTACGTACTACCAAGTGCACACATACATATAGCTACGGAAAAAGAAGGGACTTCTCCTACACTATTCGCTTTGTCTCGTCTTCCCCGCTCGATGTTACGGGCAGGTCACGAGACAAATCACGCTATTTCTGCTATCATATCTCCACCAACCCGGCAGGTGGATCACTAACTGCGTGGTAGTGTACCAAGTTTGACTCTGACCAGCTCTGATACCATGACTGGATCCGATCATCGGACTATATGTGGTTGCCTACAGCCCTGCAGGGTCAGGATGTAGAAACTTTTTTTTAAAGCGCCAGTTCCTCGCTCGTGTTCTTAATTAGTCGGCGTGTATCTATAGCGGAAACCGGCAGGCACTCGATTTGCGTTGTACATACATACCACCGCTCACGCTCCCTACGCTTAACGCGGTCAAGCAAGACGCTGGCGAGTGCCTTGTCACGGGGCAGGCGGTGAGGAGGAGGCGGTGGGTAAAAGCGTGAAGAGGCGACGAACAAACCTCCACCCTCGTAACCGAGAAGAGTCAAGCGGGCTCCAGAATTTAGTGTGCCATGACTCTACACTACACAGTACACTTACATATGAGCCGTGACCCAGCAGCGTGTGTGGGGCCCGGCGGGCGGAGCAATCCACATAAAGAGGGCTTTTGTTAGAAAAGATTTGGATGCCAAGGGCCCCACTTCAATCATTTCTCAGACACGACCTGGCAGGTATGCGCGCGAACGGCTTGTTGTGAAGGGGGAGCGTGGCTGCAGGGGCCCCCGCTCGAAACCGGCGAGTCCTCGTGGTTGAGATCCCTGGAGCCACGCGCAGATCCCGCCGTCTGCTGTTGGTTTCCCTTTCTCCTAGTCGCGGTGTCGTCACTGGCGTGCGTCGCGAGGACCCAGCCCAGTACCTACATAGTATGCTGTTAATGCCGACACCCGCCCGCGCACCCGCATAAAATCTCCCAAGCAGTCCTCCGTTGCCAATCAAGCTGTCTCCACCACATGGCTACACAGTAGAACCACATCACGAGCGCTACACTCCCCCCCACCCCCTGCCTTTGACCGCCTTTCCTTTTCTTGTGTGTCGTTAGGACGCCTCACGCCGCCGTCTCGGCACATCGCTCGCGCCCCGGCAGCCCTCCCACCGCCCATTCCCCCTCGTCCCCTGTCGCAAAAGCCCTGTAATCATTGATGTGCACGAATACACTACACTACACTACCGGCTGGATCCGAAGACCACGAGGTGGCTGCCGCCGCGTGGTGTTGGCGGGGGGGACATCATACACTAGCGTACCTCATTGTATACTTTGCTGATCATTGTCCCACGCCTTTTTAATTCGACTTTTGGCGCTCTCTGCTGCACCGTTTCAATTTTGTCTTACCTCCACATGGCGTTGGCCCAATGGTATGCTTTTTAACCCAGGGCTTTCACGGGCTGCCTTGGGCAAGGCTTGCAAAATGCTTAGTTATTTGTCCGCTCCCGCCATGTGCGCCTATTTGCTGATAGATGCATCGATGTACGGATGCAATCTGTATGCTTTTTCTGACCTTAACTCCGGGAGAAACCTGCATTTGAGTACGTGAAGCCTATTCTGGGCAATACAGGCTGCCTAATAAAAACGCTGACCGCCACGTGCAAAAAGGCCAACCAGTCATCCCTGCCTGTGTCGGTCGGACTGGGCGAATATGCGACCTTGATGGAGCCCCTTCTGGTGCTCTTCTGTCAGAATTTTTCTTTTTTCATGAATTGTGACTTCCTCTTTGAGAGAGAGCCAAAACAACCAGACGGAGACGCGGGACATTGTAACCTACTGGTGGAACCACCACTTGCGCCATCAAATGCGGAGGGGTTCCAATCCTCGTGAATGTCGCGGCGGTCTGAAAGTGGAGGAGCAGGGAACCCTCTTTGCGTCGAGAGAGATAGGTGACCAGTGTGCCACTAGGTCTCTTTTCTCCTGGTTGACTACGCAGCACGTGTTCGCCGCCCTTTTCTCTAGAGGTTAGGCTTTCAGAATCTCAGATGCTCAGTGCACTCGCGACTTTTTGTTCTTTTTTTTTTTTTTTTTTTTTTTTTTTGATCCCCGTCTTTTCCCCCGCCAAAGCGTTTGCGGATCCGACTGGGGCCCTGTTAGCAAGAGGTCTCGGAGAAGTGCAATTTGTCCGTGGCAAGACGGCAAGCGGTAGTGGACCGTCCCCACCACCTGCTGCCCATTGTTGTCAGATTGCAGAGGTACAGATACAGTTACCTGTATCTGTACCTGTACCGCCAAGGCGCTCTTACCCCACCCCTGCTCCTACACACCACGGCAGGCCCCTGCTTCTTCCTGGAGTGCAGTTCCAAATGATTGCCTCTTTCCAAAGCCGCACCCGGCCCGCTCCACGTTTTTTGCTCGCCCTTTGCCGGCGTCCCTCTTTTATTTGAACCGAAAGCTGCCCAGTCCCGGCACCGCCGCCCGCGCACACAAGCCCCCTCCCGTCTACATATTATTCCGCCCCAAACGCACCCCCCCCCTCCCCCCGCGTAGAACTCATGCGCCGGTGTTAGATGGCCGCGGCGTCCAAGTCGTCTCGCTCGTCGCCATCACCTGATATAGCAGCAGCAAATCTGACTCCTGTCCGCGACCGTATCGCCGCCGCCTCCTCCCGAAACCGATCTCCGTCGAGCCCGTCATCTTCTGTTCCCGCAACCGCTGCCGTTTCTGCTGCTCCCCGCGCCGAAGCATCCTCCGCCGCCGGTGCCACCAACGCTCATCGGCCACATCACTCGAGCCATCCGTCTATTAGCTCGCAGCGGTCCGGTGGGCTTCTTGCCTTCTTCGACCGGACAATCGCCGGCATCACCGAGCCCCGTGTCCGGCCGCGCCAGTCTCTAAGTCGCATCTCGACCGGCCCCGATTCGCTCGGCAGCGGTCAATCCAGCCCGGAGAAGGGTCCTCGCAGCGCCCGTCCGACGTCTAACTACGCCGGCCTGGACGGCAAGCAGCCGAGCCCGACCCTCGTCCTCGGCGACCCTCCCTCGCAACCCTATAGCGAGACGGACCCCTCGCTCCCCGAGCCCACCCATCTTCCTCGATTCGACAGCAAGATGCATCAAACATCGTCGCGGCTGCTCCGCATGACGGACGATGACCGTCCGTACACCAAAGTAAGTGCTCTCGCAAACCCCGGGGTCTTTGCCCGTGCCGGCGCCCTCGGATGCGCCGTGATGGTCCAGGAGAAGGAGAAAAGGGGAGGGGGGACGGGGGAAGGAGTTCTTTTTGCCCGCTGACTCGGAGCTGCGTTCACTCAGGACTTCAAAGATCTCTTCGCGACCTTGATCGTCAGCCTCTTGCCGCTCTCGGCACACCGTGTGCGTCTGACCAAGGTGGAGCACACCTTCCTTTCCGAAGATGCCATCAACAACCTAGGCTCCCTCAAATTCTCCCAGTCGAACCGGATGCCCGATCCCAAGGACCCCTCCAGGATCGTGACAACCACGACGACCACGACCTTCTCGATGGCCAAGGACATGGCCCGCTCCATCTGCCAGCGGTTCCTGGAGGCGAGGTTTATCGAGTCGGCAGACGGGAGATACCAGCAAGTCTACGCGATGAAGGGCGTGGTCTGGCAGCTAACTCCCAAGGGCATCTGCATCCTGGACCGCTTCTGCTCGCGGAACGGCATCCAACAGAAGCAGGTTGCGGAACTCGTTGGCTCATCCTTGCCGCAGCTGGTGACGCTCGAGCGCGACGGGCAGACAGACAAGCTGCTTACGGACCGTGGCACCATCGAGGTTATCTTCCGGAGGTTCATCGGCACCAATGGTTTCAACATCAAGTCCTCGGTGAGCTCGGCCGACTCGGATTCCCTGAGTGATTACAGGGACGGTCTCACCGGCGTCAAGATGGCGGCGGAGCGCAAAATCAACGGCAAGACGTACAAGGACACCTTCACGGGCAAGGCCGCCTCGGATTGGCTCCTCGACTGCTCGACGACGGTTGACAAGCGGGAGACGTATGAGATCGCCTCGCTGTTTGTCAAGTACGAGCTCATGGAAGCGGTGCAGCAAGACCGAGCCTACATGATGCAGCACCCTGCCTCGACCCTGTTCCAGCCCACCAAGCATGCCATCTACCAAGTCACCGCGAAGGGCCGGGATCTCGCCAACGGTACCTCGACCAGGGGCCGCGCCTCGGAGAGCGAGGGCTTGTCATCCTCGCGAGGCGGCGGGATCGCCCGCGATTCCAACACGCAGCGCCTCGACAAGATCCTTAACGACCCCGCCCTGCGGCTGCTGTTCCGCGAAAACCTCCGCGAGACCCACTGCGAGGAGAACCTGTCCTTCTACCTCGATGTCGACGAGTTCGTCCGGCAGTGCCGGCAGGCGATCCGGGTCGCGCAAAAGAACCCCAACAACGCGGCGTCCCTGGATGGCATCAAGGAAATCATGGCGCAGGCCTACGGCATCTACAATGCCTTCCTGGCCCCCGGCTCGCCCTGCGAGCTGAACATCGACCACCAGTTGCGGAACAACCTGGCCACCCGTATGACGAAGGCTGTGGGGCAGGACGTCGCCATGATCGACACGCTCCACGAGGTGACGGCCCTGTTTGAGGACGCGCAAAACGCCGTCTTCAAGCTGATGGCTAGTGTACGTCTTTTTCCCTCCTCCTTGACTTTCTCTTTCTCTCTCTCTCTCTCTCTCTCTCTCCTCTTTCTTTCCCCCCCCTTTTTCTTCCGGCTTTATACCAATGTTCCATCGTTTGCTTGACCCGGCTAACGCACAAATAGGACTCTGTTCCCAAGTTCCTGCGCAGTCCCAAGTACGAGCAGACGCTAAAGAACTACGACTTTGATGCCGTTGCCAGCAGCAACAACTCGCAGGGCCGCGGTCCCGAGCGCAGCCAGAGCAGGTCAAACCGCAACTGACTGGCCAGAATGCCTTCGTTGAACCGGCTACGGTCCCTCCCGTCCCGCCAAAAGACACTGGGTTCGGCGCGCAGTCGAAGCAACGTTCGAGCTGATGCTTAGCCATGAATTTTTTTTTTTTCCTCGATTGATTCTCGAAAAGAACAAGTTCCACTCAGCGTCCCGTCTGCCTCTCTTAAGTGTATCGCCGTGGAGCCGGCGAGCACTCTCTGTTTCTTTCTCTTTTTCTCTTCTATTCTTTATGTTTTTGCATGCATGAGGAAGCGCTTGCTGCCTTACGTCCCCTGCTTTATATCCCCTTGGGTTCCCCTTAAGGCTAATCTTGTCGCGATGCCTCTCTTTATTGTCGAGTGTCAAATATACCGGCGTTATGGGGTGTGTGGAGGTGACTGGCATAGATGGAGAGAGCAGGTCATCATTCGGCATACAACGGTAAACATTTCTTTTTCCCAACTCTTGTCATGTCTGGTGGGCGGGATGAGCGCCTTTCCACAATGCCATGTATGGGGAAGGGGGGAGGCGTTCTGTGAGTCAGGTAAGGAAGGAAGCGGAAACAGAACAAAAAACCAACAGGTCTAAAACTACAGTGGCATGGGGCTGGGGCATTTGCTGCCGGGAAGTGGTGTTGTTGTATGAGAACGGCCAGGCGGGGAGAGAGTGTGTCGAGATGAGGCGCGTGGTTGAGGTTGACTGAACGAATGAGTCCCATGAGATCCCGCTTCCATACGAATAACGAAGAGCACGACATCCTACCCTGTCCAATGGCCTTTTTTTGGCAAACATTTTAAAGTGACTTTGTTACCAAGGTTTGTTGGTCTCCGTGCGACGGCCCCCTACACACCTAACACATGTGGTAACACACACACCCACCCCTTGTCCGGGGCCGTTACGGTTTTGCGACATCCAGAATAATGGGGCCCGCTAGACGCACAACAACCCGGCCGTCCTAGATATAGTTAAGGCCGCCAAAACGGCCACGAAGAAGTCAACCAAGGGCCAAGTATACGATGTCAATATGTGCATAGACCAGCCGCTTATGTCACTTCCTTTCACCCAAGCCCTTTCTTTCTTTTCTTTCTCTTTTATTTTCCCACTTACAGTTAAAGGTATTGCGATTCCCACTTCGTAAGGTGAGGAGCGCCACTCCGAGTCCGCTACGGCCTTTTTTTTTTTTTTAAAAAAAAAAAAAAAAAAACTGTTCCCGAGTCCTCGTGGTTACTTGTTCAATGGGCCCTGAGAAGGGTTCCCGGCTTCGATACGGAAGATGGGGTGGACTGGTCTGTGAAGACCAGGACGATCTGTCTACATACTATAACGCGAGCGACGAGGGCCTCCGCCAGACCTTGTGCGCCCGATATCGATGCGCTCTCCTTATATGTAGTCAAAATCATCTGCACAGACGAGTTCTTCTAAACTACCTGGGTATCTAATACAACCTGTTTCCCACAAGATGCACCCTGCAAATGACCATATTATCTCTCGGTTCTCACTCAACGACCCAGAGCCGCGATGGAAGACTGCTTCACCGTCGCCATATCCGCAGCCGCCCCGCCCCTGTCGCCGCCGGACCAACCCGCAAAGACGGCGGCGGCATGTTCAGCCATCTCGTCGAATCCCCTCCAACAACCCCCGCCGTTGCGGACCCTGCAGCAACAGAAGCAGAAGCAGACGCGGACGCGGACGCGGCATATCTCCGATCCTGACTCTCGCCTTGCTCCTCCTCCTCCTCGTACGGGCTCAAGTGCGGATAATCCGGGTGCTCTTCGTCATAATACCGCAAGGCGCCGCTGCTGCCACCACCACCACCACCACCGCCGCCGCCGCCGCCTTCCCGACCCCGACGATGATACTCCTGCTGCCCCTGGCTCGACGCCCTCGCCCTCGTCCTCGCCATCGCGCGGAGACCATTGTAGTTGTTGCTGCTGATGTTGCTGTTGTTGCTGTTGCTGCTGTTGCTGCTGTTGCTGTTGTACTCGAACGCCGCGTCTGAGATCGCCCGATTATGCCTCGTAGCAGCAACAACTGTAACAGCAGTAACAGCAGCGCCAGGCCGCCCCCCGCCCAGGGCCTGCCAGAGGGCGTCGCCCGACAGCTTGCCGCCGGGGCTGCTGCTACTACTACTACTACTAGGCTTACTACCGCCGCCGCCGCCGCCGCCGCCGCCGCCGTCGCCGCCCGGTCTGACGGCAGGGTCGTCTCTGTTTTCGTTCTGGCGCTGTTCGGCGTGGTCGGCCCGAGAAGGAGGCCGATATGCTTGGACGAAGAGGTGCGTTTGGGGCCGGGGGCGGGGTCGCTGCTGCTGCTGCTGCTGGTGCTGTTGACAAGAGGGCACAGGGTGCTTCAGCGGCCAGTCGGCTTCGGGAGTGCGGAGAAACGGCGTGGCTGGTGCTTGTATGGGTGGTGCTGGCGCTGGGTAGGTAACGGACACTGGTTCCGGGAGCGGCTCGGGAGGAGCCGACGACTGCACTGCGTGATGCTGCTGCTGATGATGATGATGATGCTTCGGCTGCGCCACGTATTGGCTTGATGGCTGTGTTTGGTGGCGGTGATGGTCACCGTATGTCGCCGGCGCACCTGAGACCGGCGAATTCGGGCTTATACCTAAACTGCTCGCTGCTTCGGATCGGAATGAGCTGCTGTGGACACTGTACAGAGACACCGAAGATGCGGCGGAAGGGGACCGACTCGCGAGCTCGGCTGCCGCGGGATTGTTATTATAATACCACTGGCTGCTGCTGCTGCTGCTGCTGCTGCTGCTGCTCAACCCACTACTCTCCGTGGTTGCAGAGCTGCTCGGCTCGGGAGTGGTGGCGCTGGCGCTGTCGCTACCTGTCCAGCTCCTGGTGTTGCTGCTGGCAGTACTCGCAATCTCGGCTCTGATCTTGAGCCGCTCAGCTAGGGCCGCATGGGATTTTTTGAGCGTCTTCTTCACGAAGCCCGTCATGACGACATTGCAGCGCATGTCGACGTCCTCGCGGAGGTAAAGGCCCGTCTGGGGCACCTGGAGGCCCAGCTCGACAGGCTGCGGGGGCTCCCCTGGGAGAGAGCCGCCGACGGTCCATTTGTCGCGGATTGCTCCGGGATTGTTAGAACACTTGCGGCGTTCGCGCTATAGCGATGGGAAGCGAGAGAACTAACTTAGGCCAGCCGGCGCATAGCAGTGGGTCTCAAGGCCGGTTGGCAGATCGTTAAAAGCGCAAGTGTAGGTGACATCGCCGGCCACGCCGGGGAAGTAAGAGATCTTGTCCGTCAAAGAGTACCACTGGCAGCGGTATTCGTCGGCCGAAGCGTGGCTCGGCGGCGGAATCGGGTGGCGTTCCTTGACTAGAGGGTTCAAGTCTATCATCTCCTGGTGATCGTGGAGGAAATCGAGGACGATCTGACGCGAGATGCCGGCCGGGAGCGGCGTTACTGTGGTAAAAACCGTCCGCTTCGACATTGCTGGCAACGTTGCAAAGTGACGGGATCGCGAGATTGTTGACCCAGCACGTCGAGGTGGAGGCTCTTGAGACCTGCAGAAGCGCGTTGGCGAACCGAGTAGTCGAAGGCTGTAGTTATTGTATTGTATTGCATATACTAGTATCCGTAGACGACGTGAACCGGATGACTTGCCCCCCCTGGCCCGAGGGAAGCAGCATCGCCCCGGCGGCTGACCCGCGTGCGCGTCAGCTTACACGATTGAGCAAAATGCAGAACTCGGCGCACCAGGTGCACCCCGGTTGTTGCTGGGCGTGGCGCACCTCCCCTACCTCCCCTTGCAGGTTGGGTCATGGGCTTGGCTGTTGCGATGTTACCCGGCCACGTGGGTTAAGGGGCGGTCAAGCATGGCGGTGCACCCGAAAATAGCACTCCTGGGGGGCCGGATCCCGGACAGTCCGTCTAATGCAGCCGGACTCGCGATTGGACCCCTAACCAAGAACGGGGCGCAAGAAAAGCCCGCTAACAACCCTGAAGCTTTTGGAAGATCGCTGCTCGTCCCACGTCGCTAATAACGAAGTCGCAGCCACCGAAGGATTGAGATATGCTGGTCGACAGGACGGGGTTTCGCATCCCACAATTCGGACAGATGTCGCTGGCGTATTCAATGTACAGTAATCCGTACAGTACTGTGTATTATTGTATGTGAATGCAAAGACAAGTCTCCCCGGGAGGGGGATCAGATCTCTCTGCACCACCGCGCCAGGACCGCGTTCAACTTGACCGCGGCCGGAATCTCCTCGAGTGCGACGTCCACCTTCCACATCTTGGCGTCCAAGCCTCCCAGACCGGCAGTGCCCCTGCCGCCCGCTGCAGCGGGAACGAGCAGGCCGAGCGCAGCCAAGCGTTCCCACGCCATCCCTGCGGTACCGCGGCCCCATACCCGCGCTCCGCCCCCGAGAGCGAGCATCCCGGAACTCGCCGACTGCACTCGCTGCCTGCCCATGAGCGACGTGTATTCGTCGTAGGCCATGGCGAAGTTGACCGTGTCGGTGTGCGCCACAATGTCCAGCCGCGCGGCGGCGATGAGCATCGAGAGGTCCAAGTCCGAGAGCGACCCAAGCAGGTGCAGCTTGGAGTCTGGCGGCTCCAGGGACACGTCGAGTCCAGCAGCCATGGGGATTTGCAATGATGGCGCCGCCGGAGAGAGCATCGCGAGCGGCAGGATGCATGCCATCAAAAAAGCCGAGACCGATTTCGAGCTATAATAGTGCGATTCAAGGAGGTCTGTGAAGCTCTGCGATTTGCGAAGGGACTACCGACTGGTCAGAACAGAGGGCAAATCGGAAAGCTACAAGGAGAGGAAAAGAGGGAGCGGGGGAAAAAAGGGGGGGGGGGGGCTTACGTCAATCTTGTTATTCCACCAGTCCCAAAAGGCGTCGTGACCCTTCAGTTCCTGGTCGATACCCTCCCGGGCCATGTCCTCCTTGTCGACGGTGAGTCCTTGCCTGCACACGTCCCAGTACGCCGGGAGGCTCTTTGGCAGCGACAAGTAGACGTATCTATGGCTGAATCGACTCTTGACTCGCTTCTCGAGACTTTCTACCACGTCGAACCTCGTTGTCAGGCCCAGCACCGCGATCGGCGCCTTGCGAGCCTGCGCGATATCGAAGAGGTTGTAAAGGAGCGTTTGCCGGGCGTGCGTCGCAAAGAGATCGAATTCGTCGATCACGAAAACGATGGATCTAGAAGTTACACCCTCCGGAGCTTCTGCAATCTCGGAGGGATGCGATAGCAGAGCGAGCAGGGAGGCCATGGTGTCGGCGTAGTTCGTGGTCTGCGAGGTGTTGTCAGTCAGGAACAAACGCAGACTTCGGACTCGGACGGGCCTACCTTGTTGACCAGCTCGTCTTCGACATCCATCTCCTTGCCAAGCTGCCGCCATATTTCCCTCAGGGCCAACTTATCGTCTGTGTGGATAAACCCGCTCAGCCGGACAACGTGGAACTGATCTTGGTGCTTCCTTGACAGTTCGTCGATGATGGATTCGACCAACTGCGGGTCTCTTTAGCTTCGCGACCCGACAAGACATGGCTTGGTCAACCTACTGTAGTCTTGCCACACCCCCGGGCTCCGATCACCATCATGGAATTGCCCTCGCCTGCCACCACTGTCTGCTCCACGAGCTGATAGGCCTTGTTGTATGCTTCGTCCTGTCCACGAAGCTTGATCCGGCGCTTGCCGGTGCAGCGATCCAGCAACACCCGCTGCATCGAGCGAAGGTGTTGTTCAAAGTTGGGTATGTCTGGACGTTGCTCCTCCCGTGGAACCACAGTGGTCTTCACCTGGCCTGTAGCGTCTATGTTAGACTTGGTGGCGTCATCCTGCGAGCAGTTGCGGCAGATCCAGTCGCCTTCCGGAATCTCGGCAAGTCCGTAGCACTCTTGGTGCACGGGCATGTCGCAGTTGTCACAAAACACAATCTCGTTGGGCGGTTCCGAGTCGGGCTTGGAGCAGATAGCGCAGACTTCGTCGTCGTCGTCCTCCTCCTCCTCTTCTTCCCCACGCTCATCGCCCGGAGATTCTTCCTCGTCATCTTGAGGATCGCCGACCTGCAACTCGTCCATCGCTTCCGCTGCCTCGCGCCGTTTCCTGGCCGACTTGGACGGGGACGCAGCAGCTAACCTGGCGCGTGCTTGGTCATCATCCGTCTGATTCTTAAAGGAGACGTTCTTTTGTGGTCCGTCCAACGCCCTCTTCCTTCCCCGTGGGGTTAAGATGCCCTTGGGCACCGCAGCGTCTCCGCCCAGCTTCACATCTGCCGCGGCTTTTGCTCCGACCCTCGTCTCAACTAACCCGTTCGTGACCTCCACACGTCCATCCGACTCCGCAGTTCCTTCTGCGGGCAAGTGGGTGGGTGGGCTGCCGCGGCCAGCTGGCCGGCGAGTTCGCTGAGCTGGCCTTGCGGTAGTCGAGACCTCCGCGACCTGGGCCGTGGCGATCGCCTCGCGATCCCGCTTCCTGGGACGACCGCGCTTCTTCTTCCCGGCTTCCTGACCTGTAGCGGCCGAGGCCGGCTCAATCTTGTCCGCCCCGGGAGCTGCGCTGTCTGGCTTTTGGCGCCTCGGGCGCGGCGCCACAGCAGCACTGGCGAGCTCGTCCTCGTCGGAGTCCGGCACATCATAGACGCTGCTCTTCTGGCTGCTGGAAGAAGATTTGCCTTTTCCAACCCGTGTTTCGCCGTTGGTCCGCGGAAGGACCTGCCTCGGTCGCGGCGGCCTTGGAGGCTCCTCTTCCGAGGCAGGAACTTCGTACGCGTCTTCCGATGACTCCTTTGCAAGTCGGGAAGCCCGAATGCGGCCAAGTCCTGATTGTGCGCTAGAAGTGCCGGTCAATGGTTTGGTTTCCTGGTCGTCCGTTTGCTCTGAAGATTTGGTTCGCTGCCTTTTCACTGCCGACGACTGGTCCTCCTCATTCTGCAATCTTGCCCGTTTCCCGGTTGCCGCCGTTCCTTTTTTGGTGCCCATTGCTCATTTCAATTTCTGGCACATGAAGCCAAGGAGCCTGTTGCGCGATGTTTTGGGGCGGATCAGTGACGAGGCTGCAGATTTTCGGTGAGACGCGCCTCAGTGAAGCGATCGCGTCTGGAATATTTCATGAGGCAGGGGTTGGCAGTTAGGTACCTCCGTACGGAGTAGTAGTAAATCGCCAAGGGAAAGCCGCACATTGTAGTGTATGGTTTAGGCGGGGCGGTCAACACGCACAGCCAATCAGGAGCGGTGGACTTGTCGACGAGAAGCAGCCGCTGGCTGGCTGGTCAACCAATGCCTTCCGTTGTTGCTTTCGCTGTTTCGTATCAAGCATTAACTAGGTACAAACTCCATCGCTGTTCTGTCTCCAAACTTCTCTTGAGTAGTAAACCGCTAGTAATGCGGAATAATCCTTGGACATTTTTATCGGCCTTATTCCCTATACCTACTGCTTTTCATCCCACAACACCGCCTCTTAGTGTACCTTGCATACTAACGCTACCTAAGTCATTATCCGCAGTGTATAAACCTAACACCATCTCCGTTCACAGTTTGCCCGCCATCGACGGTGTCTTGTCTACCAGCACTGCCTCACTCTCCGCCAGAACGTTACCTAGCCAGGCATTGGTTAGCTGCGCTCTTGATATACATATATCTCGTCCAACATTCTACAACTGACCTTCACCGTCTTCAATCGCCCCCCTCACATGGATCTTGCGCCCCTGCTTCTTGACGACCCTCGATCTGACGATCACAGGGCCTGGCAGCTTGACAGGCCTCAGGAAGCTGATTGACATCGTCGCCGTGAATGCACAACCTGCTTGCACAAGGCGAGTCAGCTTGCCGTTCTCTCGGGACCTCGTGCCTCTGGACAACTCGGAAGAGCGCGTAATGATTGATGATCAGGCCAAACCAAACACATCAAAGTAGTAGTGGTAGTTGTAGCAGCGGAAGAAGAAGGAGAAGGAGGAGGAGGAGGAGGAGGAGGGAAAGGAGGAGGAAAGAAAAGGTAAACTCACGACTCTGATTATCCGCCGCGGCGCACATTGTCTCGTCCAGAATTACCGCCAGCGCACCGCCATGCATCATGCCCTTGTACCCGCACAGGTCCTCGCCCAGATCCAGGAGCGCATTGAATAGCAGGAACGGTCTCTCGGGGTCCTCGCCGTCCCGGGGGCCCCCGCTCCGCAGGAGCGCAGTGCTCCTGGACAATGGTAGCAACGATCTAGTGCCGCCGCCGTTGTCGTCATGGCCACCACGGCGCGGCTCGGATCCCGCACACCACCACTCTTCCTCCTCCTCCTCCTCCTCCCTGTCCTTGTCCTTGTCCTTATACTCGTCGTTTCCCTTTTCTTCTCCGTGCGCCGGCAGCTTCATAAAGAACGTCACGCAGGCCCGCACCGTGCCCGCGCCGTTCAGGACGCTCCTCACGAGCCGCTTGTCGCCCGAGGCCAGCGGGCGCCGGTCCGGTACCACGATGCCGAAGGTCGCCGGGCCCGTGAGCAGCCTGGCCGCCCAGGGGATGGCGAGGAAGTGCGCGAGCGGGTCCGCGACGTGCTGGTTGTGGTCCTCCAGGCCCGAGTGCGCCGGCTGCTTTTTCTTCTTCTGACATCGCTGGGCAATAGGGGCAGATTGTCGCTGTTTGGAACGTTTCTGTTCCTGGTGAAGATGTTGGCCCTCCTCGGCACCGGCCCTCCCTTCGAGCTTATTCCTCCCATTGTTGCCTACCGTTCCCATCGTTGGATTGGGCTGTAAATCAAGAATGGGTGTCGCGGGGTTCACGGTAGCTAATGCGCTAGAAGATGTCTTCTGATGTTAGCCTAGAGCGGTTTAGGCCGTGAGAGACGTTTGTGTCTGTACACGCGTGCCGAATGGGCCTGTAGATGCTGCTGTACTTGAGATCAGGTGTGTAGGAGTCATCTACCTTAGGCAAACGGTGACTCTGTTGGCTTGCCAATTGCAGCTTCCTCAGCGTATCAGGAAATGACACAGGTTTAAGTCTCTGGAAAATAATTTCCTCTATGGGTCAAAGCACGATTCAATGAAAGCAGGCGGAGCACGGAGAAGTTGCTTCCTTTGAATAATTCAAAAGTGCTCGCAGGATCGACCCGACAACATCGACAAAAATTGATATAGTGCTGTTTCCTTCCCCCAATGTGATGATTCCATGATCTCCCCCCCCTCCCCCTCCCTCCCCCTCTCCCCATACAGTTCCTTTAGGAATCTAATAATTGAAACCACGCTTAACCCACATCAGGGTCCAGGTTTACACAGAGAGCCGCCCAGAACGCCGTTCATGTGTTGATGCCAATATACCAACCGAAATCTAAATGCCAAACACCATCTTCAGCCGCTCGTACGTGTAGAAGGCCGCCGCCGCCATGGGCACCACCTTGGCATAGCCAATCGTCAGTCCCACAAAGAAACCTCGGATGCCGCGCTCGCGCATGATCAGTCTCGCCGTCTCGCCGATACGCAATCGGCGTCCGTCCCCGACGGCCCCGCCGACTTGCATCCGCCGCCTGATCACCTCCAACGGGTACGATGCCGTCTGCGATACCATCCCCGCAATGCCGCCCGCGAGGAGTTCGGCCCAGTAACGGAGCGGCGCAGGTTTGCCGGGCGTGTGGTTGTCTGGCTTGGGCAGCGTCGTGAATTGGGCGATCGTCGGGTGGCGGAGCAAATCGCCTGCGGTATCATGGGTGAGGAAGGACGTGCCGGCGTAGGGGATCATGCCGAGGAGAGTTGGGGAGAAGCCACGGTAGAAGTTGGCCAAGCCCGGCACGGGCGCTGCCACAGCCGTCGCCGCGCTGCGAACTGCTGATGCTGAGGCACTGGCCGCATCAGCTGCGGGAAGCGCGGCTTTCCGGTACTGGCCCTCGTGATATATCTGCTTGCATATTGAGCGCAGCGACGAGCGGCCCTCCTTCCTCGTCTCAAATGCAAGCCGGACCCTGATCACCTCCAGTGGGTAAGTGAAGAAGACGGACGTCATGCCCGCCAGCGCGCCGCTCATTAGCCGTCGTATTGGCGTCTCCTTGTCCTTGTGAGGAATCACAAGAGCCCGTATTTGCTCGTATGCAAGGAACTTGATGGCCGCATACGGAAATATCCTCAATAGAGTAGCCGAGTGTCCTCTGAAGAGACCAAAAGGTCCATCTTGATGATAAATCTCCTTGATCGCTCCTCCTACGCCATACCACGACCCTGTATACTTGACAAAGTGCGGATTGTGGGACTGGAAGAGAATCTTGACCCGGTCGAGCGGTGCGACTATTGTCTTGGCCTGCGCGCGCCGGTTAGCATCGCCGCCGATGCGGAATGCCGTGTAGCCACCAGGCAACTTACCGCGGAACCCGCCATGCCACCTGCAACACCAGACTTCCACAGGTAGTCAAAACTCTGCTTGTCCTTGGACGTCTTGCGCGGGACTTGTGCCTCGTCATCTGTCGGACAAACAGCCGGCTCCTTCCTCGGGGCTATCGGCGCCCGTGACACATCGGCAACATCTCTTGGTCGATGCGAGGGCATGACCCCCGCCGTGGAGGCATGGGCACTCATGAGCGCCCGGGTGCTGACTCCCTCTCCGGAAGCGCTGCGACGCAGTCTTTGGTATGTGGCACGTTCCAAGGAGTTCGGAAAAGTCGGAGCAGCACGCTATAGGCGCATATCGCGCAGGCGCGAATTCGGTCTCGAATCGATCTTGCCGTTTGTGCGAGGCAGATCTCTCAGAGGGGACCTGCGCGTTCAACACCGATGCTCGTGGTTAGAGAGAACGGCAGAGCTGCCGGCGCGAAGTTGGGGGATGCGAGAGGCCCAGGAGCCAAATTTCCGGAAATGCACACCCAAAACGTCATCTCTGGCTGGCCAGAAGCGAGCTTTTAGCATCTGGCCGGGCCCCGCCTCCACAAGCCGAAGATTACCGACACCCCGACTTTGCGCCCACAAAGACCCTGAAATGCCTAGCAAGAGCGGGCCAGCCATGGCTCACGCGACCGCTTCGGGGCCCACATATTCCCCCGTTGACCAGTTGCTCTTGGCAAGCTCGATCCGCTCCCCGGATTCTGCGCCATTCTGCGGGGGGCGGGATGTTCCAGGTCGTAACAGTCAGAAGAAAGGGGGGGGGGACCCGACGATCAGATGGCCACGTCCAGCGTCCTCTGGCAAAACGACCGTAAAACAGTAATCTTACTGGACCTGGTGCGGTCAATTGAGGAGGCCCAGATCCCCTCCAGCGAGCTGGCCGCCAACAATGGCAGACCACCAGCGACGCTCCGCAGGCTAGTTTCGGCGTTGCCCCCGGCATCTCCGTTCCCGACGCCGGAGCCGAAGAGGGGCAGCTCCGAACCCCCGACCACGTCGCCGTCCGCGCAAATAGCGGACCTGATGACCCAGGCGGCGGTCGAATCAGCTCTTGAGGAGATCAGAGCGTCACATGAAGGGCTCTGGTGCCTCCCACGCGTAACGTCGTCACCCAAACAGAAACCAACAGAAGAAGAAGAAGAAGCCCAAGCTCCCGCAGCAGGCCCAACAACAACGGATTCACCATCATTATCACCGCCACAGCCACAGCCACCGCCGTCATCAACGGATGGCGATACTCCCCCAGCCCCTTTCGATCACCGTCTCTATCACCTACCCCCCAACTCCCACCCGCTCCTCGGCACCATCCCAATCCCAACCAACACAGCCTCCTCCACCCCAGGCGGGAGCCGTCCGATCCCTTCCGCTGCCGCCGCCGCCGCCGCCGCCGACCTCCCGTCCGACCTGAGGTTCGATCTCATCCTCCTCGACCCGCCCTGGCCCAACCGCTCCGCCAAGCGCAAGCGCGCCGGCGCCGGCGCCTACCGCCCGGCGCCCGACCTGTCGTCCGTACGCGCCCTGCTGCGGCAGGTCCCCGTGGCGTCGCGCCTCTCGCCCGGCGGGCTGGTGGCCGTGTGGGTGACCAACGCCGCGCGGTTCGCCGACCTGCTGCTGGGGACCGGCGGCGGGGGGGGAGGCAGGGGGTTGTTTTCCGAGTGGGACGTCGAGCCGGTCGGGGAGTGGACTTGGCTCAAGATCACGGCGGGCGGCGAGCCGGTGGTGCCGGTGGGGTCGGCGTGGAGGAAGCCGTGGGAGCGGTTGCTGATTGCGAGGAAGAGGACCGCGGCTGGCGAGGGAGGGAGCAGGACCGGGCCGGTCGAGGGCAAGGTGATTGCCGCGGTGCCGGATGTCCATTCGCGGAAGCCGAACTTGAGGGGGCTGTTCGAGGAGCTGTTGCCGGAGCGCTACGAGGCGCTCGAGGTCTTTGCGAGGAATCTGACGGCCGGCTGGTGGGCCTGGGGGGATGAAGTTTTGTTGTTCCAGCGAAGAGAGTGCTGGGTGGAGGGGAAATGGGGATGACGGCGAGGTGGGCAACAACATGATTGTAATAGTCCTACATTTACGGCTTTTGTTGCGTGTCTAGAGCATGGTATATAATACATCCCACGGCGCCGCCTCGTTTATCGCGCCATGACTTCTATCGTGACAGTGCCGCTCTGGGAGCTTCCCCCAACCACCAGTCCGTTTTGTTTCATCGCCTGCTCACAGATTCCAACATTTTTCTCTCTGAACCTGAATCCTTACGTCCTCCTCACCGATTTAGATCTTTACGTCCTTCTCCACCTCCGTCCACTCGCCGTCGTCCAGTCTCCCACTCGACCACTCCCCTGTTTCCAGAATCTTGGCAGCATCCTTCCTCAGCGCCCGACGATCAATGGGTGTCGGAGTCTTGGTTCGCAGGGGAATCTTGGTCGGATCTCTCTGGAAGTCCAGGTGATCCGATCTCTCCTTGTCTAGAGTCTCGAACACGTCGATGTCGAACTCCTTCAGATCCTCATGCTTGGGAGGGTCTGGCCAGACAAACGGCTTCACAAGCTCGGCAATCATCATCTTCTTCGAGCGTGGTCGGTACCATTTCCCAGTGGTTTGGAACTTCCGTCTCGGCAAGGGCTGGTTGACGAATGAGCGCACCGAAGTCACCTCGACGTTGTAGACATGATACAGGTAGTCGCGCAGGTCGAGCTTGTTGAACTGCAGCGGCACGGCAAATGTCGCTAGGTTTGGCGGTTGCTTCGGCTTGGGGCGGATGAAGGCAATGACATGGTTCGGCCTGGACAAAAAGTTGGAAACGTCAGCATCTTGCACGCAACTTCATCGGCTCGGGAGACGGGGTTATTCTTACAGGAAAATCTGCTTGGTGCCGAATCGGCGCGGTACTTGTTGGGCTACTGCCTCAGTAGCGGCTGCGACAGGAGTTGCCATGGTTGCCAAATCCGTGGTTGGCGTCGTGGTACCCCAGTTTGGCGACGGAGATGGATGGGAACGCTTTCACCAAATGGTCGGTCGGCGTCGCGGTGAGATGCTGAGATGCAGTGTAGATTTTCCGCGATTGACACGAGGCCTGCCGGACCGTTGTCAGGTGGTGGGGGGGCGTGCCTTTGCCAAGGGCTCCGCCGCCGTGGGGACACTAACTTTTGGGCACTCTGTGTAGGGATAACCTCAGTACGGATTACTTGTGCATACTTCCGTACGTATGTACATACGGATTACATTAGTGCGTATTGGTAAGCTACATTGACTTGGCTAATCCAAAGCATTGCATCTCATCTCCAATGAGCAACATCCGTTAGGTCCGACATAAAATGGCCATTTATCATCCTGTTTTCTACCCTGGTACCGTAATCCTAACATTGACGCTGCCGGTTCTAGTCGCTGCACGACGCCCAACGTCGCGGGTTAACGCCAAGTTTATTTTACACATCAAGCCCATCAACCACAACGCCTTTAGTCCAAGTCAACTGCATGTCGCGGGCGACCTCGTTGGCGGACTCCGCCGACACCAAGATGCTAACGAGGTACAGAGCCGCATCCATGCCTGCCGCTACTCCGCCACTCGTGATGACACGGAGACCACCGAGACGCATTGCGGCGCGTCGGGCAACCGACTCTCTTCTAGAGGCGGCCTTGAAGGACATCGACCCCTTCCTACGGCGGCGTTAGTGTGTGCTCTGGTAGGCGGCGCTGGCGGCTCTTTCAGATACTTACCGGGCGTTAGTTGGACGGCTAGCGTCCGACTTGCGCCGGATGTAGGGGTTCTCGTCCTCGTCGCCGAGGTCGAAACGCAGATTGTTTACCACGTAGCGAGCATCTTCTATGATGTCGGTGTGGTCACCCAAGCCCCGGACGACGTTCTGGCTGCACATATTTTCAATCTTAGTGATGTAGTCTGGGTGGGTGGTGGCAGAGAGGCCGGAGAGGATGCCCTGTTGCGCCAGGAACAGAGAGCCCGTGCACACGGACAGCAACGTGCGCTCGCGGCTCGGGTCATTCTTCTGCAGCTCCGCATATGCCGAGATGAGGTTGAGAGGCTCCTCCTTCTTGTCCAAGATCTCTTGAGTGTTGCCACCGACAACGATGACGACGTCAAAGTCGTTGAGACGCTCGTAGGCCTCCTTCCAGGTGCACTGGGAGTTGATTATGACGCCCTGCTCGGAGAGCACATTCGTCTCGCCGCTTGCAATGGTGACCTCAAAGGCCTTAGAACCTGTTCCACCAGAGACGGGTCAGGTCAGCTCTTGCATCTGGAGAATTATGTGTGTGCGCCCAAATTTCCCTTGGTCGCTGATCGCCTGCGGGGCAGTTGCGGGGTTGAAGAAAAGGGCGAGTGACGGCAACATACCAGAATCCTCAGCATCGTTCAGGGCAGAAGTCAGGATCTGAAGGGGTCCGGCGAAATCCACGAGGTTGAACTTATGATGCAGGGCAAAGAGCACCTCAATTGGGTCATCTCCTGCCACTGCGGACGTCTTACTGGCCATCTTTGGCAACGTGAAGGGTGCAGTTGAGAGAAAAGGCAATCCAATGATGTTGCGCCCCTAGGTTGATAGGAGGTGCGGTGGGACGTTCAAAAGGTGTTAGCCAGGGTAGCAACCAACTTTGCAGGATGGAAACGAGGAAGTAGAGTTTGGGACCAGCTGGGGAAGAAGTGGTGTGAATTGGGAAAGTGTGCCCAAAGCTGCTCAGGTACGGGATACAGAGCGTTTTGTATCTCGACTGGCACTGGAAGGGAAGGAACTCGACCAGGCTGGTCACGAGAGAGCTGTCAAGGGAGCCCCGCCAAAGAGGGGCAGTCAATGGCAGGACCGCGACCCAGACTTGCCATATCGGACCATGCGTCAGACGATCCGGACCCACTGGGCATCTGGGGTTAAGCCCCACCTTTCTACTTGCAGTAATTGACTTACTACGGAGTACGGATACTATGTAGTGTATGCAGTGCGGGGTTTTGCGCACTGACCATGCGACAGAGGTGAAGTGACAAGTTGCCAGCCTCGCGCTCGGTCACATGGTGGGGCGCAATCGATAAGCTCGATGAGGGCTGCAGGAACGCACACCAAGGAAGTGGGAAAGCTCTGCTACCTTGTCAGATGATGAAGTGCGCCGCGTAAAAAGCTACGCAAAGGTCAAAACGACACCCGGCTTTGACATTGGGGCGAGATCAGTGTGCCCAGTCGCGGTGGCAACGGGATCGATGACCGCATTCCCGCTTGAAGCCAGAGCAACATCCAACCTTGGTCCTCCCTTCCCGCCAAGTATCTCTCTCCAATGACCCGCGCCTCGTGTCGATCAGGATGACTTCATCCGGGTAAGCTGCCAGCCGCTCTTACGCCTCGTCGGACCTGCAGCTTCGTCGGGTTGCAACGTGCCCTGGTGCCGCTCTTCGGGTTTGCTGACCATTCACTCTCAAATACGGACTACAGGTCTTCGAAGGACTTCGCGAAAGCACTCGGCGGCTTCTTTCAGGCGCCAACGCTCCCCCTTTCTGTTGAAATCAACAGCATCATTGCGGCCTATCTAGAGAAGCACGAAAGGTCTAATGAGGGAGCCGGTGAGCGACTAGGCGATGAGCTGAAGGTCATTTGGGAGAAAGCGGTGCAAGGCCACCCCGAAAAATATGTCGCCTTCCTTACGGTTCTGCGGCAACTTCGTCCGGCCTTCCAGACACCAGCAAAGGTCTTCAAGTGGTGGGACACACTGCTAGACCCCGTCCTGGACCATGTCGGCCGGGAGAAGGGCTTGGCAAGGCAAGTGATGGACCACACTCTTGACCTCCTCTCGGCGGATGAATACGATGACCCCGCCGCGTGGAGCGAAGAAGGTCTGGCGCCGCTCATCAGCCGACTTATCGCGAGATGGATCGAAGTACGCGAGGCCCAACCGGATCTCCGTCCGTCGACCGACCTCAAGGAGCAAATGATCAAGGATGCTCTGATGGCATTTGGGAAGAAGGATCCAAAGGGGTTCATGACCGCCCTGAACAGCTTCGTGGTTCGGAAAGAACATAGAAATTCGGCTCTGAGTCTTCTCTGCGCTTTCGTCGCGAGCGGACCCCCGCACCTGCATCTCATTCTACAGACGCCCCTCTTCGGAAACATCTTACACTCGCTTCAGAAAGACGAATCCACCGCGACGATTAATCTAGCTCTGATAGCTTTGGTCATGATTCTGCCCTTCATACCGAGCTCGCTGGTCCCTTTTCTTCCCACGCTGTTCAACATTTACGCTCGCCTCTTGTTCTGGGATCGCGGCTCTTACTTCACCCAGCAGCACACAGAACTGGGAGCGGGAAACGACGAGGCCGGAGGTGGAGTCCCCTGGGACACTTCCTTGCTGGATCCCGACTACGACGGGCACTCCATTTCGTATCTGCCGGAGTACTTTACTCTTTTATACGGTCTGTATCCCATCAACTTTCTCGACTACATCCGCAAACCCCAGAGGTACCTCCGCCACGCGAACAACGCCGAGGATGTCGACGTCCAGGCCATGGAGATCCGGGACCGGTCGGAGCAGTTCAGAAAGCAGCATTTGCTACACCCGAATTTCTACCACCTCACCATCGAATCCGAGAAAACAGACCTCAGTCGCTGGATCAAGAGCGAAGCCGACGGAGTTCTCGCTGACTGTATGGCCTTGGTGGTCGATCATACATCCACCTTTGCGCATGTACGTCCGGCCACACCGCTCCCAAACCAGCCTGGGCAGGCTTCATCAATCGCGGGCGACGGCCTCGACCAAGAAGTTCTCGACTCTGCTCTCCTTGGCAACCCATCCCGTGCGGATCCCTCCAATCCGGCGTTGTCGACCGACTCCATGTCCATTGGGCGAGCGGATCGCCCTTCACCTCGCAGAGGCTCTCAATCTAGCCAACCATCAGCAAACGATGCGTCCGAGACCAAGGGCCGTGGTGGGGAGGATGACAGCCCAGCTGTGCCGCCGAGTCCCCGTCAGTCGACATCTCAAGGTCGACCTCAGGATACAGCCCACTCGAGCAACATGAGCGGAAGTGGAATCCGTGAGCACCACACGAACGACAGCGTGCCATCTCTGGTCCTCAACTCCCAAGAGCGAGCAGTAGAAACGAGCTCAGGAGCACAACCAGTGCGCTCAGAATCAGCGCACAAAGGATCCAATATATCGGTAGACGACCGGATTGCTCTGCTCCAGCATCATAGACTCCGTTTGATCAACGACCTGCAGTACGAGAGGTTTATCAAAGAACAGCACATGATACACATGGGCGAGCTACGGCGGCAACAAATCAGGGTTTCGGCCACGGAAGCCGAGACGCAAAATCTGGTGATGGCAAATCGCAGCCTGAAGCAGCGGCTCGACGAGGCCAAGAGAGGCGAGGCAAAGATCAAGAAGGAGTTTGACAACCGACGGAGCATGACCAAGAAGTGGGAGAGTGACCTGTTAAGCAAGCTGCGGGCATTACGGGAAGAACAGAAGAAGTGGAGGGCAGAAAGCAGCGAGCTGAGCCGGCAGCTGGAAGAGGCGCGAGCGGAGTGCGAGCACCTGCGCCGACTCGTCGCAGAGGCCGAGGACAAGAGGCTGCAGTCCGAGCAGAATCTTGAAGCGGCGGACATCAGCACGGCCATGGTTGAGAAGCTCAAAAAAGAGATCGCACGCCTGTCAGCCTCGGAGCGGGAGCTTCAGGGCAAGGAGACCAAAATGGAGACCGCTTTGCAAGAGGCCGCCATGGCGGAGGCGAGGGCACGGCAAGTGGAACAGGAGGTTGCTGCACGGGAGGAGCAACTGCGCAAAGTTGAGAGCCATTACCGGGCGCAGATCGAGGAGCTGAAAGAGCAGCTAGCCAAGGCGCTGCAGCAGAATCCAAGGAAAGCGGCCGCCGACGTGACTGCAGCATATGAAACCACCATCTCAGCGCTCCGAGCCAAGAACGCATCGCTACAAAGACAGTATGACGCGCTTATGAAGAAATACACGGCCGCCGAGTCGGCATTGCTGGATATGCGTTGTATTGTGGAGCAGAAGGCGGCGAGTTCTGCGGGAGGCTCGCTGGCCGATGTTGACAGCGAATCTTCTCTGCTTGGGAGGAACCCACTGGGTATAGGAAGCCGGCCGCGGGGGTTCTCGGATTCGGAAGCCGCCGAACGGGGGTCCCAAGGCACGGGATTGCCGCCGGCCAGGTCAGCGTCAACAACACTCGCATCCGACTCTCAAAACACATCAATCCCGACATCACAAGCCGGACCTTGCGAGCCTGGCAGGTCGGGGAAGGCTAGCCCGCTCGCCGAGAGGTTTTTCGGTCGAGGTTAGTCGGTCTCTCTTCCAGAGGACTTGGATTGAGACAGCTGCTGACGGGGGTTATCCTCCAAAGGGGTGAGTCAAAGTGCGGCAAAGAAGGATCGCAGAGACAGGAAAGAGGACAAGAGCGATAAGAAGGAGAAAAAGCCGATGACGATGAGGGCGATCCGCGGTTTTGTGTGATTACCCGGGCGCAACTCGCTTGGTTCCTCTGCTTGCTGTGATGGGGGAGGTTTGTCATAATAAGACAAGGTGGGCTTGGGGTAGAATTGAGGAGGCGGCTGAGGATAGTGTAAGCATCGCGCCAGCCCTATGCTAGTGCTCTTGGCGACGATGGCGTTGGAGATGGGGAATGAGGAAGCCCATCTGCGAACAGAGAGCACACGCACCTTTCTGCTTGGCCCCTGGCCAGCCCTGTGAGATGCTTGGCAACAGCAGGGGGCTCGCTCACAAGTCCGTGCCCACCCTGGCAACCGCCCGAAGACCTTCAGAGCGCAAAGAAGTGCCGGGGTGTTTTTTTTTTCTTTTCTTTTCTTCTTTTTTTGGTTATTAACACCACATTACGCGAATCTGAGTGGAGCGCCTCCCCAGCCTCCTCGCAGCCGTGCCGCCCAGATCGGGTTGCGCTCGTTGCTAAAGAGGATTGTCCCATGAAACCAACCGGTTAGAGGCACAGGTCTTACTCTTCTGCATCTTTAGCCATGTGCGCAGAACCCTTAACGCCACAGCACGCATCCCGCGCCTGGTTCCGCATGCCGCCTTGTTTAACCGTTGCCTCAATCAACGGTTGCGATTGGCTGCTCGGCGTCGCAGACGCTCACCTGCAACCCGCCGCTGTCTCGGTCTCTCGGTTGTTGCCTGCTGCTGCTGCTGCTGCTCGAAGCCCACGGCGCAGAACTGCGACGCCAACCAGTAGAAGAGTAGCGTGCAGGAATTGATCTTGTCTCGATGCTCGCCAACAAACACATAGCTTTCAAAAGAGATCCCTTACCTTATACCCTCGACGCTTAGACCGTCTCATTGCGCGAACCCACGCCTGGAGGCCCATCGACCAGCCACTCGGCCATCTCTGCGACCCAAATCTCAGCTGTGCGCAAGACGCGCATCGACGCGCACTGGTCGCCAGTCAGATTCTGGCGGATTTTACAGCCCGCCGCGACTCACCTCTCTCGCGACCCCATCATCAGCGCAATGCCACCCGCAGTAAGAAACCAGCAGCGGGAGGCGGCTGCAGCTGCAGCAGCGTCAGCGCCAGCACCAGCGCCAGCACCAGCACCGGCGCCCGCAGAAGTCGCAGATCGCTCCGGAAACCCATCCAACTCTCTCAATCTCGAGCTAAACCGAAATCTGCCCCGGGAAGCGCGACCCCAACAGCTCCAACAACCCTCGCCCCAACCGACCCAAACGGTCATCACGGTACCTGCCCACTACGGCTCCCTCGACTCGGGCCCCTCGGCCGGTGCGGTGGTGGGAATCACGCTCGGCTCCGTCGCCGGCTTCGTCCTCCTCCTCTGGCTCGTCTACACGTGCATCAACATGGGCAACCCCGCCCCGTCCGGCAACGACACGTCCACCGTGGTCACCGAGGGCACCGGGTCGGTCTACGTGCGCCGGCGCCGCAGCCGCAGCCGGCGGCGGTACTCGCGGCGGCGGGGCTCGGTCGCCGGCACCACCACCACCGCCGCCACCAAGGAGACGGTCGAGATCCGCACGCGGGGCGGCGGCGGGAGGGGCGTCATCGTGGAGGAGTCGACGACGGCGTCGCCGCCCGTGTCCGAGGTGGACCGCGTCATCGTCGAGGAGAGGCGGAGGAGCGTGAGCCGGCACGAGGGCGGCGGGGGGCGGAGGACGAGCGTCCCGCCCCCGCCCAGGGGCGCGCTCTCGAGCGACACCGAGGACGAGGTGGTCGTGATCGAGGAGCACAGCCCGCCGCGGCGGCGAAGGAGCAGCCGGGTGAGGAGCGCCGAGAGGCGGTTGAGCGGGTACCGCGAGGTCGACCCGGACCGGTTCGCCGGCGGGGATGCCGAGTTTGTCGAGGTGAGGAGGTCGAGCAGCCGGAGGCGATAGCTGCTTCCAAGAATCCCCTTGCTCGTGTATGCATTTCCGTTGTCCGGCGTCTCTTTTTGCTGATGGGAGGCGGCGGCCATGGGACCCCTGGGGAGGATATTGGTGCGGACGGGTCCTGTCGGCTTTTGTTTTCTTTGGTGCGGTTGTCTCGGCGCTGGGCCGCTAATTTTATATGGTTGGGTGTTGTACATACAGGAGTGGATGGCAGCCTTCGTGCTCTGGAACTCGATTTGGGTGGATTGTTTGGTCACTAGAGTACATGATACAATTCCTGATGATAAATCGCATCCCAAGTTTTACCCCTCCTCAGCCGTCTTCATTCCGAAGAACGGCCAGGGATTATTGTTGCCAGAGAGAAGCATTCAAAAGGCAAATGCGCATCAGCATCACCTGCAGCATTGCAGGCTTCCGCCAGCAGATCCGACGCGGTTGGCCCATTGCGAAGAGTCAAGTTCGGGTCGACATCGGTGCAACCACCTCACTTACCCACATCATCAACCGAGGAGTCAATTCGTCGGGTGCAAGAGAAGGGAACATTGATGGAACCATGATGTCGCGCATGAGGTAGGCGTGAAGCAAACTTTGCAATTGAGCTCCGTCTGTGCAAGAGAGCTGCTTCTCCGCGGAGCCTGAATCCGGGGTGCATGTCTCAAGGGAAACTACCAACTACTTCGAGGTGATGGTGCGGGAAGGTAGCCCTGACGTCCAACCATAGTGGAAGAGGAAGCCACAACTGGATGCTGCACTCCCTAAGGAAAAGTGCAGCACCTCAAAAACGCTGTACTCTAGTATACCTTAACTATAATAAGGCATGTAAGTGCCCACCTCGGTCTTGATCACCCTGACCTCCTTTGGCTGCTAGGTCTCTTTATGTCCTGGCCTCGCGCAGTCCGCAGTACAGGGTACAAAAGGTTGATCGAACCGATTCCTAAACTTTGCACTACTTCTAGACTGGTCGCTTGCACTATTGTATCCGTGTCCCGGGCTGCGCGCCGGGCCGTAGCTGGGCTCCCGGGCCGTGGTGGGGTCCTTCCAGGTTCATAGACCTGTCTGTACCGTACTAATAAGTGCGGACATTCTGCCACTTCTATCAGCAGCTGAAGCGCACTGCACTTCTGCCTACACTAGCTGCCTCGGTGCCTAAGGTATCTCTGCTGCGGGCATCGTTCTCGGCTGCCCCAGGCTTGTGAGGTACCGAGTGAGTGAGTCCCTAGTAGGTGCCGTGATGACATCACCAGCTGCTCAAGTACAGCCTGCCATCAGTTATCTGTCGGCGCGCTCTTATCTGCGTAACCACTCATTCATCTCGGCTCCTCTGGACTCGGCCGCACGCTTCTATAAGTAAACACACGGGTGCCCCTGGATTTGCCCTCAGTGTCTGAAAAGGTACAATTCCTCCCGAACAGACTGAGAATTACCACTCCCTTCCCCAATAACGACATCTCGACAGAATGGAGAATCCAGGTGCGCAATCAGTCCCTTGCCCTTCCCCTTTTCTCCTTTCTGCTCTCTTCATCTCGTGACGACACGGAAGAAAAAAAATTGCGAGATGTTCATTGACTGACTGGCTTTGCTGTTGCAGCTCAAGATATCAAGCAGGTCGTCCAGACCTTGGCCCAGGGGACCCCAGACGCCCAGCGCGACGCCATCTACCGCTACTTTGCTCCCGGCGCTGCTTTTGAACACCCCTTCTGCCGCGTTCCATCTTTCAAGAACCTGCACATTCCCGGCGTGGGCAGCTTCGACTCGCGCGTGCTCATTGCTGCCATCTACCGGTGGTGTAAGCCACCCCGCCTTCTCAATTTTTCACACCTCAAGGCCAAACTTGGACTGACCCCTCCAACCAGACAAGATCCTCAGTCCAAAGATCGAGCTCGAGATCGAATCATGCGGTATGCCTCCCCCTTCCCTCACCCCGCGCTTGCCTACCCCTTGCTCTCTCGTTCATCTGTTGGGCCAGACCCACTAATGACCCTGAAACCCCCCCCCCAAAACAAACAGTCCACGATGAGCGCGCCAATCTCCTCTACCTCACCATCTTCCAGGTCTTCTCCATCTGGTTCATCCCCTTCCACCGCGCCCCGGTCCGCCTCGTCTCCGTCCTCCACCTGACCCCCTCCTCCGCTCGCTCCGAGGCCGCCACCCCGTCGCCCCCGCCCCCCTACGACGCCGCCCAGGAGAAGCGGCAGGCCGTGCAGGAGGGCGCCGAGCCGAGCTACGCGGCCGTCACGGCCGGCGACGCTCCCGCCTCCGATGCCGCCTGCTCCTCGGCGGCCGGGCCGCCGACGCGCTACGTCATCGACAGGCAGCAGGACCTGTACCAGGTGAACGAGTTCCTCAGGTTCGTCACCCTCCAGCCCGGCTCCGCCGCCGCCGGCTTCCTGCAGCTGGTGGCGACCTTGATGTGCCTGCTCGGCGCCACCCTGTTGAGCCCGCTCATAAACACCGTCTGGCCGCCGGCCAAAACCGGGAAGGAGGAGGAGGAGAAGGGGAATGAGGAGAAGAAGAAGAAGAAGCACTGAGCTTGTGAGCGAGGCGGTCGAACTTACGGGCAAGAAATGGGTCTTCGGAGCTCTAGAGTCGGGGAATTTGCGGCGTTTTGGACATGTTTGGGTCGGCGGGCTACTGTCGATTGTGTAAACTAACTTACTGGTGTCGTTATGTGTACCACCAGCTTGTGACCAGATCCAAGCGGCCGAAGTGTGTTGTTGTTTATACATGTACAGTACCGCACTACGTACTATGAAAAAAAAAAAAAAGAAAAAGAAAAAGAAAAAAAAAACACCTGGAAGGCTTGACTACCCGTGGACCAGATAAACGTACCGGGGCTGTATCAACTGACCTCTCTGTGTTACACACGGCGCAATCTCCTTAGCTTCCTCTGCCATATCTCAACTCTTCAACAAGCCAGGTGCTGCACCACCACCCTGCCCGCTCGGGAGCCTATGAAAACAGGGCAGGTCCTCGGTATCACGTCTCGTAGTAACACCTCGGAACAACCCTCTCGTGCCCGTCGCGCTAGCCGAGGCGCTTGATGTTCAAGTTGAGAAGCAGGTCCCCTCTCTAACGCGCAGCTTCCGACGCACCCTGCAACCAAAAGGCACCTAAGGGAGAGGAGGGGGGTTGCAGTTAGTCACTGCTACGTACATATAATATGTATGTACTGTATGTGTACGTGTTTGTGAGCAGGCATGCAGAATAAAAAAAAAAGTGTCGGACCCGGTATCGGTATGCTGCTTCTACTCTACATACAATGCAATGCTATCCAGAACTGTTGTGCGGTATGTACATGACATCCAAACATGTTCAACGCCAATGCAATGCATCTCCGTCTCTCTCTCTCTCTCTCTCTCTCTCTTGTGCATTCCATTTTCTCCGAATTCCTCCCTTCCGTCATTCCATGTCGTAAGACATTCCGTCCGATGTTCTCATGCTTTCTCACTGCATGTCAAAGCCAGAAGCAACACACCCCCCACCCCCCACCCCTTCCCCGCCTCTTTAAAACGCCCAATGGGTATATCTACCTCTCTCTGTGTATGTTACGTTATGTATGCGGCTATTGCAACAGTTTCTTCTCCTCTCGCTTCCTTTTCTCGAGCGTGATGAAATACGGACTCTATAGCACGCACAGCTCTCCTCTCTCTCTCTCTCTCCCCCTCCCCCCTTGTGGAGGAGTTGCTGCCGCAAGAAAAACGAAAGAGGAAGAAAAAAAATTAAGGCAAAAGGTATCAAAAAGAAAGAAAGAAAGCACGAAAAGGAAAAAACCAAAAAAGAAATGAACTACTAAAGATTAATGAGGTCCACTTCCGAGAAGTCCGGCGGGTTCCGCCCGTACAAGACGCGCACCTTGCTGTCGAGCGCGGTGCCCTCGTTGGTGATGGAGATCCAGCCGCTGAACTCGTTGGTGCGGCGGATCTCGTCGTCGCTGACGCCGATGTCGTCGCGCGGGATCCACACGACGGGCCGGCGCGCGCGCAGCGCCGAGTGCTGGAACGCCTTGCGCACCAGCACGTCGCGCTCCTGCGGCGTCAGGTCCTCGATCACGTCGCAGTAGCCGCCAAAGAGGGCGTCGCCCATGGCGCGCTGCGCCTCGAGGTCGCGCTGCCGCCGGTCCTTGCGGTACTGCGCCGCCGTCCGCAGGCTCTCCTCGGCCTTGCCGAACGTCGCCGCCCGGATCTGCTTGCCGCCCCGCGCCGCCCAGGTGCTCGCGTGCTGGATGCCCTTGTTGACCGGCCTGAGCCGGCCGAGGGCCGAGCCCGTTCGGCCGTGACGCCGGCCACCACCACCACCACCACCGCCGCCGCCGCCGGCGGCGTGGCCGCGGCCGGCCGCCATCTTCTCGAGCTCAATGTCGTCGGCGGCGTGCCGGGCGCTGTCCGCGGTTCCGGGCCGGTCCAGCGACGAGGCTTCGTCGTCGTCGTCATCGTCGTAGTCGGCGACGGTGAGGCCGAGGCGGCGGGCCTGGGCTCGCTGGAAGGCTTCGTCACGAAGCACGGCTTCGTCCTCGAACGTGATGGGGAGGTAGCGCAAGAGCGGGCCGAAGGAGGAGTTGAGGAGGTATTGGTAGAGGATGGTCAGGATCAGCGCGGCGATCATGATGATGCCCTGCGGGAAGCACACGTTCGTGCCCGTCTCGTCCTCGGCGAGGAAGAAGAGCCCGATGAGGCACAACTCCATGACGTATAGGCCCGTGAAGGTCTGGTTGATGGCCCGCGGGTACAGCACGCCGCCGGTGTCGGTCTTGAAGCGCGTGACGTACAGCATGTTGTACCGGTGGGCGACCCAGAGCAGGCTGAAGGTGATGATGGCGAAGATGGCGATCAGGGGCGCGACGATGGAGTAGATGAGAGCGATGCAGGCAAAGTTGGTGTAGACCGGGAAGAAGGACCCCCAAGACACGGTCGGCAGCTGGGTGTTGCGCGTCCACTTGGCACGAGCCGTGTTGTCGACGATGCGAGCCCAGACATACCAGACGAGAAGCGTGCCGATCTGCAGCAGCGTTCCCGAGCTCGTCGAGAGCGCCTGCAGGATCATGTAAGCGAAGAAGTAGTTGGCGGCCTTGGGGAGGTTCTCGGCCAGGACGTTTGGCGTGCTGGTGAAGTCCTTGGAGATGTTGGCGAGCGTCTGCAGGGTACCCGAGGCGATGGAGACGACCAGGAAGACCTGGACGAAGAGGAAGGCAAAGTAGTAGATCTGCACCGTCTCGCTCTTCTGCGACCCGGTCTTGGAGCCCTGGAAGTCGGCCAAGAAGTTGAGGACGATGGGCACCAGGGCCAGGATGATGGACAGGACCAGGGCGGGCAAGACGCCGGCAATCGCCTTGACGGCGTTGCCGAGAACCTCGTTCTCGACCAGGAAGTGGAGCCAGCTGTATTTAGCAACCAGAGCATCGAGCGAGGAGAGCGAGGCAGTCCAGGCGACGGGGAAGGCCCACAGGATCACCATGGCGGACACGAAGGCGAAGACGATGGCGCTCCTCGCCCACTCGCTCCACCACGGGATGGCCATGTTGTCCCAGATGACATCGTCCGGCGAGATCTCCACCATGCGAGGCGACATCTGTTTCGGGATATGGTGAGTGACCGACTGGCAGGCCATGTGCGCCGCGACCTGATGGTTGAACTGGATGAAGGCCGAGTTCATGACGGGATATCGCTCCGGGTGCTGCTGGTCCTCCTCGATCTCCAGGTTCAGCCGGGCGAGCTCCGCTCGGCACCAGTAGATCGTGTCCACCTTCCTGCCGAGCAGCGGCAGCGCGGGCAGCCATGATGGCATGCCGGCGAACTTGTGAACCCGGTGGTGGGGACGTTCCTCGGGCTTCAGCCACTTCCTCCACTCGGCAGTATCATCCTCTGGTTCCTTGGCGTAGTCGCGAGTATATGCGGGCGGGTACTCCACCGGCGGCAGAGAACTGCCGCCCAGGACCGGGACTGCGTCCTTCACAATCTCCCACAACGATTTCTTCTTCTTCTTCCAAGGATACTCGCCTTCCTCGGCGCCCTGAGGGATTGGGGACGCGTAGCTTCCGGTTGGCGGCTTCCAGAATTCATACCACCGCGTCTTTTCCGTGACGATCATCTCGTCCAGATTCGTAGCACGGCGAACCGTGTTACCGAAGAGCCTGGGCTCGCCGGCCTCCGTCTTGATATCTGCTGACTCCTGGGAGGCGTCGGACGCGGTGTGGGCGTGGCGGGCATGTTTGGTCAGGGGGGCTTCCGAGGCGAACGACGCCTTGGGGCGCTCCTCATCGTCGGCCGCGCTCTGGTCTCGCGGCGGAGGAGAGTCCGGATCGCTCGTCGTCACGGAAGGCGGCTCACGTCGGGACTCGGTGTTCACAAAGTCGAAACCAGCAGGACCCTTCAGCTCTTTGTCGATGCCTCTCCGCACGGCTTTGGCGCCCCCAGCGATGCCGAGGCCGGCCCCGCTGGCGAGGGCAGCACTCTTTCCGACACCCTTGCCCAGACCCTCCCCGATCTTACCGAGCGGGTTTTTGTGGCCCCATCGCTTCTCCCCCTCGTCGGCCCGCCGCTCCCGAGCAATGTCGAAACCGCCGTCGCTCCGGTCGTCTGCCTCGGCGATCGCCTCGTGCACACCGTGGGGAATATGTGGCGTGTTGGCGCTCAAGCCGCCAGCAGCCTCGGCGCGTCTCTGGGCCTCCTCGTCTTGAGCTTTGGCGCGCTGGGCTCTGTCGGCCCTGCCCTCGGCGGTTACGGCCTTGAGCCTGTTCATGATGCCGGTCTCTTCGGCCTGCTTGAGCTGCTTCCTCTTTGCGTTGCGGATCAGGTCGCTCTCGGCCGCCTCCAGGAGCTTGTGGATGGCGTCGCGCTCATGTATCTTGGCAAGCAGGGGGGTGAAGTCCCGGGTGAGCCAAACATTCCTAATGCCACCGGGAAACACGTCGAACAGGCCCCTTAGGGCTTCCTCGCTGAGCCACTTGTCCGGGATAGAGCTCACGAGCACCGTGTTGGCCGAGGCGCGCAGGCGGTGCTCGGCGCTCGTCAGGTAGTCCTGCCGGATCTTGACGTAGACCTTGAGCTCGCCGAAGAAGACACCGCAGACCCACAGGATGACGAGGAGGGCGAGAACAAGGTGGGCCCAGCGGCGTTGCTGCTTGTTGGGGGCGACGTTGCCCCATGCCAGCGTGTCCAGGCCGGTAGGATCGCTCTTGTTAGAGGCGTTGGCGGTGCCATTGACTACCTCCCGTCCCAGACCGCCGATGTAGTTGAGGGGAACCAGGATTGGGATCACGACGACGGCGATGGGGATGAATATGATGAGGAGGGTTTGCAGGTAGCGCAGGAAGAAGTAGGCGTCAAGACCGCACTTCTTGATGATTTCGCGGTCCTCGAAGCTCATGAGCTTGTAGGCTAGGGCGAGGTGGTTGGAAGGCGGGGGCTCGGTGCGCTCGCGCTCGGGGACCAGGTAGGTCTTCGGTTTGCTGTCATTCATTGTCAAGGCCATCAGTACTCATGTGCTGGGTGCTGCAGGGAGCCAAAAAGGGGCAGGCAGGAAAGAAAGGAGAGGAGAGGAGGAGCTGGAGGAGGTTAGGCGACGTACAATATCCTGACCAACTTGTTCCGCAAGAGCAGGAAGAAGCCCATCTGAATGCCAAAGACGACCAGCGAAGCGGCCAATGCAGTGACGAAGGCGACCAGGCTGATGCCCGTCGCCTTCTGCGCAGCTCCGGGTCCATCATCGGTGATGCTGGCCTCCGTCTTTGTGGCGGCGGCGGCTGCCGTCGAGGTGGTGTCGCTCATCGGCGAGGATGTCGCATGCGATGTCTGCAGGACTTAGCTGGGATGGCGATGCGAAGGGCTAGATGTCGCTGGCGCGCGTGCGAGTGCAAGTGCGGTGGCTGCCGCGGCGACGGGCCATGCGTGTCAACCAACTTCTCGGGGGTTGCTTCCGGGCGTTGGGAGGCCTGTGCTTGCCCCCGCGCTGTCGCGAGTGATAACCGAGGGGCTAAATAAAAGGTGCTATGCCCAGGCGCTTTTGGTTACCTGCGATCACCACCGAAAGTAAACACAGGGAAGCACAGAAGAAGGCGCGTGTCGTGCCAAGGTGCAGAAGGAGGGGGAAACTAGGTGAAATTCAGGCGGTGGCACCGACGGCCAACCTGGCAATAACACCGCAGAATTGGGGGAAAAAAAATAGAAGTAGGAACGGAAAAGCGGCAAAGAGACGGTGATGCGCATTGGATTCCTATCACCGCCGATAAAGTCAACGATGGAACCCGCGACCGGGGGGTGGCCGCTTGGCGTGGTGGCCTCTTTTTGACCATGGTTTTTTGTATACTGACCAGTGCATTTCGTAGGTCACTGGCCTATGACATCGGGCCTGAAACTCGATGTTGAAAGAGTCCCTTGTTCATGGGTCCTGGGACAAAGGGGACTGGTTCGTCTGAAACGGCAATGGCAGCTGCAGGGAACTGATTGGCTACGGATTGGCTACGGGCAATGACGTCGGGCGGCTCCCCTATCGTAGTTCTGCATCTTCACTGGCTGCCGCCCAGGTCGTTCCCCGCCAAAATGATCCAGGGCCATGGCCGGGCAATTCCACCCGTGTAGTGTATTCTGTGGGCTTGCTGTGTAACTAATTCGTCTACACTAGCGCAGAGTAGATGCGCGCGCTTTGTTGAGTCCATGCTTATTTCTATCTTTAGGTGTCCACTCATTCAGATTCGCCTGCCAGTATTCTCTGCTCGCAAGCGTCTTCGATTAAGTTGTTCGTTCTTTTTTTACTTCAATGGAACTCTCTCGCGGCAAAGAAATGAAAGGGGAACCACCCATGTTTAGCACCATTGGCGCACGTGTGTGCCCGGCCCGGAATCCCACCCCGGGCTGCCGATTTGCCGCTTGAAACATGTCTCGCCCATTGCATGGACCGTCCCGACGACGCGGCCACGATCATCAATGGAAAAACTTAAAGGCAACATAGGAACACCGCCTGGAGGTGGGAAAGTTTCTGTGCCTACTCCGTGCATTGCTGGGGTTGCTTGTGGGAACAGGCACAGGAGGTTGCTGTGGGATCTAATGCGATCTGCCTTTGCCGACAGCTCACAGCTTGCCGACGCGCAATCTCTGCGGCTTAAGTCAGCACTGGTATCTGGAGCCCGTATGTATGCACTATCCATTGGGATCTTCTTCTTTTGCTTGTCTTCGTGCCCAAGGTCGGTTGACCCAAGTTGTGGTCCCCAAACGCTCTCATCTCGGGGCGACTTGCAGCATTGTGCAAGGCAGCGTGCACTTAGGTATGTATGTAAGGGATGTCCGTACATCAGACACCTTACATACGTTCGGTACGTATGTACATACATACAGGACCGATTCAATCCCTCCCAGTGGCCGGTGTCCGCCGATTCAGTCACAACGCCTTTCTCGAAAGTTTAAGGTATGTAATCCGTACATATGTACTGTACAGTACGCGTCAAGTTACAACACGGCTCATCCCAGCACTCTCTCCCGCCGTACTGGGCCACCGTACCTATGTTGGTCACGCGGCGGGGATATTTCAAGTTCCGATCCGCCTATAATCGAGCAACCACCAACTCGGTGGATTTGAGGCTGTAGCTCGTCGCATACGCCAACATCACGTGTTGGAAGCTGTCGGGCAGGACAATTAGCACGGCACCGAGGTGTCTTTGCACGGCATGCTGCGTGCTGGATCGCAACTTTGGGTCGAAAGCGGGCGGCGAACAATTTTTGTAAGGGCGACCGGGATCGACCGGCCGGGTGTTACGGGGCGGCCTCGGGCCTGCCCATCGGCAAATCCATTTTCCTCGATGGTGAGATGAACCCCCGAGCCGGGCGCGCGAGAGCGGTCCACAGCGGTTCCAGAATGTCCCGCGCGCTGGAGTCTTCCCCGCACCGCTCAACCCTGCACCCCACACACTTGGCCGAAAGGAAGCCTTTCCGGACGTACGCACTACCGCGCGCAAGGGATTCTGTACGAGGGATTGCCCAGTCATATGGACAATACATAATGGATCTGGGAAAAACATACCGCGAGCGATAACCGCGAGCACGGGAGGGGAATGGGACCTTGGAGGCTGCGGTGCACGGAAGACGGAAGGTGGGGGGAGCATCCGCCCAACCAGAGTCGCTACGCTCCCACATACCAGACTTTTGGGTGGACTCGCTGCTCCAGGTTGTCCCGGCGCCGCCTGCCACACGAACCGCGATGCGTATGGCTTGATGCCAGCATGGTTTTTGGTAGCTGCCGGAGGGCCTGCGAAAGCAGGTGCCGAGGATTGGATCCCACGGTCATCGCCGCCCATGCGTATATATTTTAACCGCTGCTAGGTACCTCGAAATTAAGGATGGCGAGATGGCATCGGCCTTCCTCCTTGTGACATCGCACGCCATCTATTATCCCATCCTGCATTCCATCCAGCATTCCATCCGTCAATCCGTCCTTGAAGCTCTTTGTCCGCGTCTCTCCGAAGCAGTCCGTTTCCTTTCCTTGGATTTGCCGGGCATTATCCAAACAACACTATCACCGCGACCGATCGGAAAGAAGCATTCTCACGCCTAGACATAGCATCTATACAGCCACAGCCTTTCGTTACCGGCATTTTCCATCGGACACGTCGCTGCCATGACGGACGTACGCGATCTGCGCATCGTCATCATCGGTGCGGGTATGCTTCGCCCCCCCTTCTCCCCCATTGTTCTCCCCCCCGGAAACCTCTCGGGGGCCACTGGACCAACGGGGCGCTGACAGTCGTCTGCAAGGCATGGGAGGGTTGGGGACCGCACTCGCGTTTGCCAAGAAGGGGTTCAAGAACATCGACGTATTCGAGACGGCGTCCAACTTGGGCTTCGTCGGCGCGGGCATCCAGATGCCGCCCAACGTCATCCGGGTGCTCCATCGCCTAGGGTGTTGGGAAGACATCTTCGCCGAGGCGACCAACGTCAAGGCGACTAGCATCAGGCGTAAGCGAGCCAAACTCCCGGGCAACCCGTCTCCGGCCGGACCTATAGACGCGTGGCCCCGTCAAGTGAACTGACTGTTGTTGAAAAAACTAACGCGGCCTGCCTGGACAGAGGGGAGCACGAATGCCGAGCTCTCGCACGTGGAGATGCCAGACATCGAGGAGAAGTACGGGTTCCCGCACTGCACGGGGCACCGGTCGTCGCTCGCCGGCGGCCTGTTCAACGGCTGCAAGAAGGAGAAGGCCATCAAGTTCCACTTCTCGACGGCGCTGGTGCGGGTCAACTCGTTCGGGCCCAGGCCGAGCATCACGCTCAAGCCCCGCGACGGCGACGAGTACACACTCGAGGCCGACATAGTCCTGGCGTCGGACGGCATCAAGTCGGTGACGCGCACGCAGATGCTCGCCGAGCTGGGTACGGAGTCGCAGGAGGAGGACACGGGCCAGGCGGCCTACCGCATCATGCTCAAGCGGTCCGAGATGGAGCACGACCCGGAGTTGCGGGAGCTCATCGACAGCGACACGGTGGTGCGCTGGGTCGGCGAGCGGCGCCACATCATCGCGTACCCGGTCAGCAGCAAGCAGATCTACAACCTGTCGACGGCCCATCCCGACATCCACTTCGCCTCGGCCACCAACGCCACGTACACGACGCGGGGCTCCAAGTCGGCCATGCTGCAGATGTTCGAGGACTTCTGCCCCCTCGTGCACCGCATGCTCAACCTGGTGCCCGACGGCGAGGTGTGCGAGTGGAAGCTGCGCGTGCACAAGCCGCTGCCCACCTGGGTGCGCGGGTCGGTGGCGCTGCTGGGCGACGCCTGCCACCCGACCCTGCCGCACCTTAGCCAGGGCGCGGCCATGGCGATCGAGGACGGCGCCGTGCTGGCCGAGGTCGTCAGCCGCATCCCCGCCGACAAGGTCCACGACCCGGAGACCATCACCAAGACGCTCAAGGTGTACGAGCTGCTGCGCAAGCCGCACTGCACCGCCCTCGTCGACCTGGCCACCCACTCGGGCCGCATCCTGCATCTCGGCGAGGGCAAGGCCCGGGAGGAGCGCGACCGCGAGTTCCGCCTCAACGGCAAGAACGGCTCCGTCCCCGACAAGTGGGCCAGCCCGGACGTGCAAAACATGATTTACTCGCACGACTGGGTCCAGGAGGCCATTAATAGGTATGATGAGCTATATGCCAGCTTGTGATGATGAGGACCGATGAGGGCAAGGGGGAAAGGAAGATGGGAAAGTGGTGCTCCACGGGAAAGGCGGAGGATGGTTCCTTTCAAAAGCACCGTTGGGAGCAATGGAAATTGGTGTGTGGGAAATCCCAATATCATCATCAATGATTCCTTGGCAATCCCATGAAAAAAACATACCCTAGAAAAAGCAGATACCTTAGATGATTACAAAACCTACCAAACCTGCCCGAAAGAAAAAAAAATTAAGACAAGGAAAAAAGAACACCGCAAACGCCCAATCCTGAATGCGCCCCCCTTTCCCCTTAACCGCGGTTCCTGCCGGTGTTGATGTCCGCGAAACCGTCCGCCTAACCCGCCATTGGCGCCTCTGGCAAGCAGGGTATTATTGCACGACCGCGCCGAACAACTGTGGATATCTACCCCTTCCCACTTCACGCGGTTATCCGTGTTTTACCAGGAGACCAGCCCCGGCGCGCTTGACTGACCGACCGACCGACCGACCGACCGACCCGCTTGATCTGCTTAGAAGAGGAGATCCAGACAGCAACAGCAAGCCATGCCTGCCAGACACGCCTCGAAAAAGCCCTGCCCAACCGCCCATCTCGTTAGCACATTGCCTCTTGTTTTTCTCTTGCTGAGACGCCCCCCCCCCCCAAAACAAAAAAAAAAGAAAAGGAAAGGAAAGAAAAGGGAAAAAAACCACTCACCGGTCCGCTCTTCTCCCGCTGCTGCGGCGACCCGTAGGGAGCCGGCTGGTAGTACCCCGCCGGCGGATACGGTCCCTGCTGCTGCTGCTGTGGCGGATAGTAGTACCCCGCCGGAGGCTGCCCGTACTGCCCCTGCGGCGGCGGCGGCGCCTGGCCGTAGCCCATCGGCGGTTGCTGCTGGTAGTAGCCCGCCGCGGCGCCGCCCTGTTGGTCGTGCTGGTACGCGGGCTGCGGGTAGGCCGGGTTGCTGTAGGCGGGAGGGTCGTCGTGCTTGTTCGACATTGTTGTTTAATTCTTCCTCTATTTTTTGGGGGGGTTTTGGTTGTTGTTTTTTTTTTTTTCTTGAAATTTGGACTCCTCGGTAATTCCGGGTGTGTGGAATTACTTTTGGTGTGACGTAAGTCTTTCTTTGGCTTTCGGTTGTCTGGCTGAGGACCGAAACGAGTTATAGCGAATGCGCCGGTCGCTGGGGAGATGGGTGTTGTCGATCTGGTATCGGAGGCAAAAGGTTACCAGGTAACGAACGCCTAGGGGAGTGGACAATTGGTGCAGAGGCTGAGAAGGCTGCGGCGGACGGTTGGGCCTTTTTGAACAATCGGTTTGCCTTCGCGTGGCAAACGTGGCTGAGTCGTGGGAGATGGTGGGTGTCTACTTTAGTACATTCACTATTTAGAAGCCAAGCCGCAGAGATTCGAATGCTGCGCGTGAGGCCAGTGGCGGGGCAGCAGTATGGGATATAAAATAAAAGTCCGAGCACCTCCGCGCCTCGAAGTTGCTGATGCGACCTGGTTGAGAGAGAAAGAGAGAGTGTGTGTGTGTGGCAAAGCAGGACGAGTATGTACAGAAAAGAAAGCCAATGGTGTCGGATAGACGACCGAAATGACAACCGTCAGAATGCAATAGTTGTCTCAAAAAGATGAGCAGACACTGACGGGACTGGAGATTGCCGAGTTACCTGGTTGGTTTCGTTGCAACCCAAACCGTTAATAAAATCCACTGGCTGCCGTGGCCCCTGCCTGCCCATGTTCAGACTGCGGGGTGTCTCACATGCACGGTTCACACAACCCCCTGAAGGACGGAACGGCAACAACAGCCTGCTCGCAGCCCGGGCTTGACAGCCAGTGAATGCGAGATGGAATGGCCGTTCCTGCTCTGTCTCTAACTTGACGAGACTGCGCAGCAAATCGACTGCTGAGCATTGCTGGTACCGGGTTGTGTACGGATTACGGATTACATGAGTCGTACGTATCAAGTAGTGTTTCACGCCGATAGCAGTCATTGTATTCGCGAGTCAAGACGGGCAGGGGGAACAAACGGACCTGTTCAGTTAAGGTGCTTACTGAGGCCTCTCGTGGCGTTCCACTAAGTCAAAGCCGGATCCACTACGGGGTACATGACGTGAGTCTGGGCATCTTTCTGAGGATGCCGCCCGGCTCTGTGGTTTCTGGACCTTCGGACCGCTACACTTTCAAGGCTACTGATTTATTACCACATTCACACTGCTGCGGTCTTGGCAGGGGACCGCGCTGTGAACTTTAGGTCCGAATTTCGCATTACTGCGTAGTTGTCGTACGCAGTGTACGAATTACTACGGATTGGGCTGTGCGGTCATAATTTACTATGTAGCACGATATTGCCCGGATACTCAAACACACACGTACGGATTACATGCATTTGTAGTGTATGCGGCGGATTGGATTCCTCCCTTCTCGAGCACCATCATTTTTTCCACAATGCCCCACCCTCTCTCACCAACCCTTCAAAACGGGAAACCTCCATCATCAACAACACCAGCATCCCTTTCCAAACTGCGATTTTTGTCCCGCAATTTAAAAGAGCACAAGACCACCCGATCCTTTGTCAACCTAATGTCTGCCCCACCAAGCAAGCAAGAACAAACCCTCCTCACCTTCCCCTCCTCCCACGCAGCCCTCATCAACCCCTATCTCCCACCTCTCGACCGGGAAGGAGACCGAGGAGAAAACGACGACGAACAAGAAGAAGAAGAAGAAGAAGCGCGACAGCACCATGGCCGCGCGGGGAAGGTCCACCTGACGCTGACGTACGCCCACTCGCTCGACGCCGCCCTCGCCCGGGCCCCGGGCGTCCGCACCGTCCTGTCCGGGCCCGCGTCCAAGGCGATGACGCACTACCTGCGCGCCCGCCACGACGCCATCCTCGTGGGCGTCGGCACCGCCGTCGCCGACGACCCGGGCTTGAACTCGCGCCTGCGCGGGGCCGCGGTTCTCCCCGGCGCCCGCGGGCGTGTTGCTTCTTCTTCCTCTTCTTCTTCTTCTTCTTCTCCTGCTGCCGCCGCTGCTGAGATGGACGACGAGAAAGAGGAGGGGTTGGTGCGAGTCGGGAGCCAGCCGCGGCCGGTGGTGCTTGACCCGCGGGGGAGGTGGCTGGTGGGGGCGGAGAGCAAAGTGGTGAGGTTGGCTGCGGAGGGCAAGGGGCTGGGGCCTTGGGTCTTCGTCGGGGAGGGAGTGGTCGTTGACGAGGGGAGGAGGAAGCTTCTGGAGAGGGTCGGGGGAGGGTACGTGGCTGTGCCGCTGGGGAGGAAGGGAAGGTTCGAGTGGGGGGACGTGTTGGGGGTGCTCGGGAGGAAGGGGATCAGGAGCGTGATGGTCGAAGGGGGTGGGGAGGTGATCAACTCGCTGCTTGCGCGCGACGGGAAGGCGTTTGTGGACTCGGTGATTGTGACGATCGCGCCGACCTGGTTGGGGCAGGGGGACGTCGTGGTGTCGCCGCCGAGGATGGAGGGGCCAGCCGGGGAGCCGCCAGAGCAGCTGCGGCTGACGGACGTGAAATGGTGTCCGATGGGGGAGGATGTGGTGCTGTGCGGGAGGATTGCGAGGTGAATTAACGCTATCTCCTATGGGAGCGGCCACTCCGAGGAGCACAAGCCAGCCCAGAGATCCCCCTTTTACCTAAACGAACGCCCAGCCGCTCAGGAGACAGACTTATGGAAAGCAGGCACACGGCAGACATGTCAAAATGAAGGTGAAGAGGTGAGTATACCGAACCAAAGATGTCATGCTCGATGGGCACTGGTACGATGCCTCGGCCCACGCGTTCGGATGCAGCCGATGCTTTGGGGCGCTCGGGACGAGTTACACTGCACCACAGCACGCAATGCGGCTCATCGACCCCCACCAGTCGGAAACAAACAGCCATGTTTGTGACATTTACTGTGTATCAACACGCTACAGGGGGAATAACTCCCCCGATAAGCAAACGGACAATTCCTGCGGGACAGAAGTCGGTGGCAGCACCCCATAACTCACAAAACCTGATGGTCGTGTGCTTCCGGCATCAATTCCTACGGTTCTCGGCATGCCAAGTTGGGATCCTGGTGGTGTATGTATTCAATGCATTCCGTACCAAGCTGCAGTTAGCATGGATCCGTCGGGCTGACCTCAGTGTAATCCGTAATCCGTACTGTACGGATACCTAACTTGGCGTCCTACTAGTGGTGCGAGCCTGGTTTAGTGGCAGTTGTTGCACTAGGCGAGAGCAGGAAATCACTGATGCATCACCCACTAATGATGGTCGATAAATGGGGATCGAAATTGGTGAAGCGTTGATGCCGAGTCTAAGTTGAAGGAGGAACACAACAACTGAGGGCCAACTGAGGGCCAACCGAGGCCAACGGAGGCCAACTGAAGCCGAGCAAAACAGGGTTAGGGTTGCCATTGGGCTGTGCGGCTCCTGAGAGCTCTTTGGCGCATCTTGCTGGGCGCTAGCACCCCACTAATCAGCTACCTAACACAGTAGTTAGTTACATGCTGTCGCTGCGACGACCCCGGGTTCTCCAACGCCGTGTTTCGAAATAAGAGACGATCGCGATCCTGGCATTTATCCCACTCACACCGCACACACAAGAGCACGAGCATACGTAGCGCCGTCTGAACATATCACCCGGGTCGAAAACCAATCCAGACAGGAAGGAAGGCCGTTGCCGCGCAGGCTTGGGTTTTGAGCTGGGGCTCTCTGGCCTCACCGCGCCGTCATGGACGGCCCCTCCATCATCAAGGAGCACGGCAAGGGTATGTATGGTTGCCACTCCCTGCTTCCCGCTCCCTCGCGCACAGAACGACGGCAACGCAGATATCGCTGACCGACCGACCCGGCCGCCCCATAGCCATCATCGAGGCCATCCGCAGCAGAACCCTCAACAATGAGGTGAGCCCACCTCTCTCCCTCCCCCGAGCCCCTCCTCGACGCCCTGTCAAATAATGGCTGACCACGGCTGACCGTGTTCGCGCGCGCTTGCTAGTGGAAAGTCCTCGTCGTCGACGAAACCAGCAAGAGGATCATCGACAGCTCCGTGAACGAAGATGAGATCCTCAACCACAATATCGCCAGTACGCCTCCGTGCCCCTCTGCCTTCCCCGGCCCCTCCCAAAACGCCCGTTCGGTACGACTAAACCTGCACCCCAGATATCGAGCGCATCGAGGACCGGAGGGAGATGAACCCGGACATGGATGCCCTCTACCTTCTCTCCCCCCAGCCACACATTGTCGAATGCCTCCTCGCCGACTTCAGCTGCCACCGCTACCGGAGGGGGTTCATCATCTGGACCGGCCCCCTGCCTGATCCGCTGCAGCGCAAGTTGGATGTTGCTCGGAGGCAGATGGGAGGTAAGGATGCGTGCGTGGCGCTTTCCATGCTCATTCTCCCATGTTTCCGTCTCTCACGGCCCAGACGTGCTCACCACGAACTCGCCCCTCCCCAGGCCCTCCCGATCTCTTGTTGGTCGACTTCTACCCGCGCGAGTCGCATCTCGTCACCTTCCGCGACCCTTCTAGCTTCCTCGTCCTGTACAACCCCACGTGCAACGACCTCGTGGCACAGCATCTGCGAGCATTAGCATCAAAGGTACGGAAGCACTATACCATGCGCCGCCGGCTGGCTTCTGCCTGGCTACTTACAGAATAACCCCACCCCCCTTCTAGATTGCCTCCGTATGCATCACGCTGCAGGAGTTCCCCAAGATTCGGTACTACCAACCGCCTGCCCACGCCACCCACGAAGCCAGGGTCCTGTGCATGCACCTGGCCCGCTTCGTCCAGCAGGCGCTGGAAGGCTACCGCCAGTCAGACAGAAACTTCCCGCCGCACACCCAGCGTCCCCAGTCGGTGCTCCTCGTCACGGACAGGTCTATGGACTTGATGGCCCCGCTCCTTCACGAGTTCACGTACCAGGCTATGGTGCACGATCTGCTCCCCGTCCGGGAGCAGGAGAACGGCAAGGTGACGTATCACATGGCCGCAAAGGAGAGCGCCCGTGTCGAAGAGAGGGACGAGGAACTCGCCGAGAAGGACGTCGTATGGGTCACCAACAGGCACCGCCACATGAAGGATACCATCGACAAGCTCATGAACGACTTTCAGAAGTTCATCGACAAGCACCCCCAATTTGCCAATCAGGGCAAAGAAGCGTCCCTGAATGACATCAGAGACATGCTGGCCGGTCTGCCGCAGTTCGAGGAGATGAAGAAGGCCTACTCCCTCCACCTCACCATGGCCCAGGAAGCTATGGATATCTTCCAGAAATACAAGCTCGCAGATGTCGCCTCGGTAGAGCAGACCCTGGCCACCGGACTCGACGAAGACTACAAGAAGCCCAAGAACATGCTCGACCAGGTCGTCCGCCTCCTCGACGACCCAGACGTCGCCCCGGCGGACAGGCTGCGTCTCATCGCCATCTACGCCCTGTACCGCGACGGCATGATCGACAAGGACATCAGCCGGCTCCTATGGCACGCCTCGTTGCAGCGCTCGCGCGACAGCCAGGACCAGGCCGTCATCGAGAATCTCGGCCTCCTCGGCGCCCGCCCCCTCAAGGAGCTCAAAGAGACCCGGCAGCCGATCCCCCCCCTCTTCCCCCAACCGAGTTCTTCCAAGAACGCCGTCCCGGACGAAGAATACGCCCTCTCCCGCTTCGAGCCTGCCGTCAAGCAGATGCTCGAGCGCCTCTGCGCCGGCGACCTCGACCAGGCCCTCTTCCCCTACGTCATCCCCCCGGCCGACGGCCCCGGCGGCCCGGACTCCCTCACCTCCCAGGGCTCCCTGCGCTCGGCCGCGCCCCGCTGGGCCTCGGCCAACCGCAAGCAGGCCGAGAACCGCCAGCGGGTCATCGTCTTCGTCGCCGGCGGCGCCACCTACTCGGAGGCCCGCGCCTGCTACGAGGTCTCGGAGAAGCACAACCGCGACGTCTTCCTCGTCACCAGCCACATGGTGGCCCCCGGCAAGTACCTCGCCGACCTGCGCGCCCTCAAGACGGACCGCCGCCGCCTCAACCTCCCCATAGACCGCCCTCCGCCGAAGCCCCCCGCCCACCTGTACGAACGTCCCGCCCCCGTCCAGCCCGCCGGCCCGGTCCGGCCGCAGCAGCAGCAGCAGCACATTCCGCCCGGCGCTGGCGTGGGCGGCCCGCCGACCCAGGCGCTTGCGGGCATGTCGCTCGGCGGGGCCCCGCCGCCGGGTGTGGCGGGCAACGGACCAGGGCCCGCAGCGGCGGCGGCGGCGGTGGCGGCGGCGGGAGCGGGAGTGGATGCGGGCGGGAAGAAGAAGGACAAGGACAAGGAAAAGAAGAAGAGGAACATCTTTGGACTAAAGAAGTAGTGCGGCGCCTCTCACCCCCCCCCCCCTTCCCCCGGGCGCGCGCGCGTGTGTGTGTGTGTGTTTACATACGTGCGTGCGTACGTACGTGTATGGCTTGTCCATGCATATGAAGTCTATACATACACACGTTGGAATCCTTATCCTTACATCCATTTTATACAAGACATCCATTCTACAAGTTGTGTGTGTGTGTTTATGTGTGTTTTCTGCCTAGTAGATACCCGCGCTTTCTGGTTAGAAACAGCTTGCCGGGAATCTTAACGGACATGGGGATTTTGTGGGAAAACCAGGTGGCCATTGAGCGAGGCACACCGGGTAGGGCAGGAAAGAAGGAGGAATGGGAAGATGGGACAGGAAAGGAGAGGGAAGGGGGTTTATTTGGCTTCCTTTCTGCAAATGAAAAAATAACCACCTCTTCCCCCTCCCCCGCCCCATCTGTCTTGTTTGGTTTTGCCGAGTCTTGCTTCGGGTTGATGATCAAGCATCTCCAGGAGTTAATGGCCCCGAGTCAAATCAGACACAGAACGCCATGTTGGGGTAGGGTGCAATTTGAGCCGCTGAAAAATTAAGCTTAGTACGGGGGAATTCATGTCGAATCTTCAAGTCTTATAATATTGGATGGTTAGGCTGCCCAAGCGAAGCTGTGGGATACTCTGCATTTGTGCGGTTGGTGTGCCTAAGTTAACAAAAATACGTCCGCGGTCTTTTTTCAAGCGAGAGAGGTACAAATTGAAATTGTGCTCTTGCCCTGCAGGATAGGTAGGGTACTTAGGCATGGGAGAGAAGGGCTGACTCGTTTACCTTTTAAGGGTCGTCACCGAAGAGGGCGAATGCAACGTTCGACGGATACCTGTAATAATAATCGGCGCTTCCGGCGTATGTCAGTTCATTTTGGAAACCAGAAGCCGTCTGGCTGCTCGGCTCAGTATTTGTACACATGTTTATTTATCATCTCTTTTCCATTCCTGCTGGAAGCCTGCCTCGCGTGCACCATTGGGCTGCATGACCCCTCCTCATCAGGTGTTGTACGCGCCGTCTATTTCCCATCGTCCCAGTCGGGATTCTGGGAGTATCATCAATGTCAGCATAAATCCGTCCGGCTGGCTTGGTCACCCAGCTTGACAGGAGGGGAAACATACCTTGCGCAGAATCACGAGGCCTTCGAGGGTGTTGCTCAGGCTGATGTACTCTTCGTCCTCAAGCTCGGCACGCTCGCCGTATGCCAGCAACACGGGCGTGCTCTGCGTCTGCCAGCCGGTGATGGTCTTGGGACGACCGGCCTGGCCGACAACGTCGACTGCCTGGCCGACGCGCACGTTCACGGTCAGCGGCTTTAGGTTCTCGTCCAGGGTGACGAGGAAGCGGGGATGCATGGCGGTAACGAGGAAGTATAGCAGATAGTGCGAGTTGGATGTGATGAACTGCTTCGCGTCGATCATGGCCACGAGGACGGTGAGGAGGCCAGCCGCCGAGACCCGCGAGAGGATCTGGCGATCCGTATGGAAGGGGTTGATGGAGAGGGTGCCCTTGCCCATGTGCAGGAGACCCTGTGCGATGCGCACCATGAAGAGGGACTCCTGATCGCGGTGGTAGTAGCTGGCAAGCTGACGGAGGAGTTGCGCCAACCTCGCGTTGTTGGTACCGGCACCCAACAGGCCCATGGCGAAGATGGCGTTGATGGCGACGTCGTTGTCGTTGTCGTGGCTGTACCGCGAGAGCGTGTCGTAGATCTTCATTTGCGGGTTGCTGGGACTGACGAGACCCATAGCCAGAGGCACCGCCCTCCGAATGTTTGCCTCGCCATAGTGCATCAGATGGCCGAAATGGCGGAGTACCATGTCCTGGCCGATGTCTTCGCCCATGGCGATCAGGCCGATGCCGAGGACCGCGTAGGCCTGCAACAATTCGTCGCCCTTCTTCTCGTCCGACTCCTCCATGTGCTCATTACACAGGTGAAGGAGCTCCTGGATCTTGAGAACCGCGCCAGTACCAGCCCAGGCGCAGATCGAGGCCAGAACCGAGGTCGGCTTCGCCATGGGATGCTCCACCACCTTGAGCGTCTCGAGGACCACATCAACTTCCTCTTGGCGGCCAAAGTAGAGAAGGCCCAGGCCGAGCGCGAGGAAGCGCGTCCATTTATCCGTAAGCTGGCTCTTGCGCTCCTCATCCATCAGGGTCATGATGATGGCCTCGCCGGCTTCGGCGTGAGAAGACCCGACGAAGATCAAGCCGCAAGCCAGAGCAGCCATCGCCGACACCCGAATCTCTTGGCTCGTGTCGGAGATTATGGGCAGGAGGTAGGTCAGGAGCTCCTCCTTGTTCGAACCGGCATACGACAGACCGAGACCCATGATGGCGGCCACCCGGATCAGGGGGTTCTTGTGGTTGAGCTTATCGTGATCGGCAAGGAGGGCCATGGCAGGCTCGGAATCCAGCCGGACGCCAGAGTTCATGATTCCTATCGCGAGGTAGGCGCCGGCCTGGATCTGCTCCTCTTCGAGGTAGGTGTACTTGTCGACCTGGTCCAGGCCATTCTCGATATCCCACAAAAGCAGCGTTCCGAGAGAGGCGACCGTCGACATCATGCCCTCCTCCTTCGTCTTCCACACCCAGCTCTCCTTGTCTTTCTCGACAAGCATCATCTTGTCGTTTCCGAAGCCGGCGTTCACGAACGCGTTGACAAAGGCAGCCGCCAGGTTGTTGCGGGCCGAGTCGAAGTTAGTGAGGCCAGCGACACGGCTGCTTTCTAAGTGGCTCTTGTAGATATCTTCGGTCGTCTTGGGCTCCAGGATGTTGAGCTCCTTGCCAAGCGCCTTGAAATGCTCCGGAAGCTTCACGTTGCCGAGACACTCTACAATCTCCTCGTCATCCGTGGTCTCGCGCTCGTTGTCCAGACATATCCTTTGGCGGGCGACGAGGAAGGCAAGCTGCTTCTTCAGCGCAGGGTCCGGCGCGTCGTTGAAGTCGGAAGAGATGAGCTCGTGGTCGTTAAGTCTGATGGCGAGAACCATGGCTTGAGTGTACTGCTTGTAAGTCTTGTAGATACCGTGCGCCACACGGAGGAACTGCTCGTTGTCCGGGTAGGTAAGCAGGTTGACCATCGAGACCATGTACAGGCAGACCCTCCCATAGGTGTTCTCGTCAACAAATCTGGGGAGCTCCTCGATGATCTCGAGCTCGCTCATCAGGTCGACGGCATCTGCCTCCTGATTGCTCTTGAGGAAGAGCGGCACCAGGATCAGCGCGAGGTCGACCAGGTCTGCTGTTGGCTCGTCGGCGGCAATGCGCTTCGCATAAACCTCGCCAATTTCAAGCGCGAGATGGCGGACGTATTCGTGGCCCCAGGAGCCGATGTCTTGGGTGGGTGCGAGGAGGCGGTACTTGAGGGTGTCCTGCCGATCTTCGTCGGAGAAGGTCATGCCGATGACAGACAGCACATCGGCCAAGGAATTCTTGTCATCGCCTGCAGGCCATTCGTCGTACAGCTTCGTCATCGTCTCGTAGTGTGGCCGTAGGAACTTTAGCGGCTTGGGGACCGCCGTCATGGAGGAGGTTGATGTCTTGATGAAAGTCTTCATGGCCTCGAGAGCCGGCTTGTAGAGAGACGCATTGGACTCCTGCAATAGAGCGTGAGCAAGGCCCGCCGAAGACGAGCGAAACAGGATCGGGCTACCTACAGTCAACCTCTCAACCAGCATGTCGAGCTCGTTTTTCAGCTGCTGATCCTCCTCGCTGAGCTCTTCCGAAGCTGCTCATGGTCAGCGAAAACCGAGTGGCGTGGGAGGGGAAAACGGACATTCGGCCTTATCATCATCTTTCTTGCCGTTGGCCACGGGCTGCCCGGCCTTGTCCTTCTGTGTTGTATCATCAACGGCCTTCCCCTTGCCCTTGTCGGCCGTCTTGGACAGATCGCTTTCTTGCGCCATCGTTCGGGTCTCGGATCGCGGGGAATGGCTCAGAGTGCAATCACGGGATGCGGCACAGCGCTGTCAAGTGATGATCTTGTCAATGTTCGGTAGTCGTCTCGCCCGAGTCTAGGTATCGTCACGGGATGATGGTCGGGCTGAGGCGATTCACGGTTGCGATGTTGGTGGGTTTGGCGGGACGGGAACGGAAGCTTGACAGCATTGGGTGGGCAAGGCAGGCAGCTTGGTTACGCGATGGGCTTGCCGCCTGGGGCGAGGCGCCCAACCAGCGGTCGGCTCCACCGAGCTAACAGACCCATGCTTGTCTTTCCTTATCAGGAGATCTTATCGGTGAATTTTGGCGGGCGCGCTTCCGGGTATGGAGGGGCTTACACTTCGAACATCAACTGCTTGCCATTATTAGCAGGACTTCAGGTTCAAGTTGTTGGGGAAACCACTCAAGCATACACCACTGTTGTCGCTCTATCTTGCTGCAGCTCACATACCATCACCATGAAGTTAGATACCAGGGCCATGCGCCATTTGACGGCGGAGGACTGGAGGGTCCTGACAGCAGTTAGTTCCGCATTGTTCCCCTCCTTGCCCCGGGGCCTCTCGCGCCCTCCCAGGAACACCTCCACTAACATAAGCTCTTCCTTTTTTTTTTTCACAGGTAGAGATGGGCAGCAAGAACCATGAGATCGTGCCGACGCCACTGATCGAGAAGATCGCCCGGCTCAAGGGAGGCGCCAGTGGCGTGCACAAGTCCATCTCGGCCCTGGCCAAGGTCGGCCTGATCGCGCGCATGAAGGAGGCCAAGTACGACGGCTACCGGTTATCGTACGGCGGGCTCGACTACCTGGCCCTGCACACCCACGCCGCGCGCAAGCACGTCTACAGCGTCGGCAGCCGCATCGGCGTCGGCAAGGAGAGCGACATCATGATCGTGGCCGACGAGAAGGGCACGCAGAGGGTCCTCAAGATCCACCGCCTGGGCCGCATCTCCTTCCGCACCGTAAAGAACAACCGCGACTACCTCCGGAACCGCCAGTCGGCCTCCTGGATGTACCTATCCCGCCTCGCCGCCATCAAAGAGTTCGCCTTTATGCAGGCCCTCCGGGAGGAAGGCTTCCCCGTCCCCGAACCCATCGCCCAGTCCCGCCACACCATCGTCATGACCCTCGTCGACGCCCCGCCCTTGCGCCAGATCGCCTCCGTTCCGGACCCCGCCGCCCTCTACGCCGAGCTCATCTCCCTCATTCTGCGCCTCGCCAAGCACGGCCTCATCCACGGCGACTTCAACGAGTTCAACATCCTGATCCGCGAGGACAGGGCCGACGAGCAAGACCCAGACTCCCCCATCACCCTCACCCCGGTCCTCATCGACTTTCCTCAGATGGTTTCCATGGACCACCCCAACGCCGAGATGTACTTCGACCGCGACGTCGAGTGCATCAAACGCTTCTTCTCGCGGCGATTCCACTTCGTCAGCACCACCCCCGGCCCTTTCTTCAAAGACGCCAAGAAGACCGTCGGCCATGATGGCGCAAGGAGGCTAGATGCCGTCGTTGAAGCGTCCGGTTTCACCAAGAAGATGGCCAAGGACCTGGAGGCTGCTATCCGCGAAAAGGAGGCCAACTCGAAAGAAAATGCGGAAGACTCCGACGGTATGGAATATGAATCCGACGAGGATGATGAAGAGGCCGAAGGGAGGGACAGTGACAGTGGTGATGATGGGCCCTTGGTGATTGGCGACCGGATTGTAAACACTGAAGAAGGGTTAGAGAAACTTACAATTAACGACGGGACTTGAATTAAACATTGTTGCAACGCAACCATCATCCCCGCTGCTGTAGTACCATGCCTCCTTCACCCTCACAAACCTTCGGAAATTGCCAAGTTCTAGCACGTCATCTGGCACGTACCTCGATTTCGATTTATCAGCTGCCTCATGAAGCATGAACCAAATGACACAGAACTCTCTCATTGAACTTATACTACTATGCTCAGCTGCATCCACGTGTGCTAAGTCATCGTCGAGAACTGAACAAAGGCATAGAGTATTGTCAGGATGGCTGCCCGTCCCACTCCCTCCACTAACCGATCAAGAGTCCACCCATAAGATTGTTCTGTTCCAGTTCGACATAGTAGAGGTCATTATGTGAGCTGACAACGACTTCTTCCCGAATCCGACTCGCGTCCATACGAGGATATTGTAACCATAGCAAAGCAAGCAAGATGACGATAGTGAAGTATCCGATATCGTTGTGACAAACCTTTCGAGATAAGGAGAGTCAGGTGTTCCAACAGAAACTCATACACGCTTCCAACGACCCTAAGACATCATCTTAGGGTGAAGCCATAATGGCCATCTAGGCCCTCTCCGTCTTGAGAGTGGGCGAAGACTGGGTACTGCCCTTCTTAGCTGTCGGCGAATCGATAGTGGTGTTGTTGTCACCGCCCAAACCGTCATCAGACGACACCGTTCCGGGCACCGAGACGCTTTGCCTGGAAAGGATGTTAGTAAACATGCTTAGAGCAAGACCCTAAACCGAGGTGCTGGTCATACTTCGGGGTATGTCCCACGCCCTGACCACCCGCAACAGAGTTCATGCTGGCGTTGTTGCCAAGGCCGGCACGAATTGATGGCACACGAGGGGCGAAGAGGCTGACTTTGAGTTAGCCCTTCCAGGTCCTCTCGCACGGACTCGCTCGGCAGCTTACCTGCCACTTCCCACACCAGCACGGCGGTTCCAGGGGGCTGGGCTGTAGATAGTGGGGTGGATTCCAACGTCAGCTGTGCCGTAAGCACCAATGTTGTACTCGTTTGTACGGAACTGGCGACGTTCGGCGGTGATGCGCTTGAGCTCCTTCTGGGCTGGCGTGTCCGCATAACGGACCTGCATCAACATTCCCTCTTCACCAATAGAGGCGCCGTGGTACTTCTTGATGATGTCTTCACACTCCTCGCGCGTTTCGAAACTATTTTCGACAGTGTCAGCTGAGAGTGAAGAGCTGCACCGAAAAGCTTCTTTGTAAAGACTTACCGAGCAAATCCAACTCCACGGCTGTTTCCCATGCTGTCGCGTAAGATTTTGCTCGAAACGACGTGATAGCCGGCGAATATCGCATTCAGTTCCTATCACACGTTAAATCAAGGTCACGTTGATCTTGCCAGAACAAACCCACCGACTCATTGAGACGCTTGGGAAGGTTCGACAGATACAGGTTGGTGGACGTCTCGTCGCCTTCGGCCTTGAGTCTAGCATTGAAACTCTCCTGCCGTGAGAGGTTAGTGTGAGATCATGTGCGGAGTGGCAAGGTATGAAACTCACCCGAGCAAAGCCAACCTCATAACCAAGATGGTAAAAGCCACGAATACACTTCTCGGAGTCGCGGACGTCGGCAAACTTGGCAAAGCCGAACCTACCAACCCGTTAGCTAGGCTTCGATTGGAACTTCTCCAAAAAAGACTTGCCCTTTGCAAGCGCCAGTGGACGTGTCAATGATGGCCTTGCTCTGCTCAACTTTTCCGAAGCGGGACGCATATCGGTACAGGAGGTCGTCGTCGGTCGTGGGGTGGAGGCCGCGGATATAGACGTTGCGGTTTCCATGAATTCTATTCTCCAGGCACTGCTCAATCGACTTGGTGTGGCTAGGCGGCGTGAACACAGCTGGTACAGCCTGGGGAATAGGAGGGTCCTGCTTGAGAAGCTCCAGGAGATCTTCGCTGATGGCCTGAGGAGCCTTGGGCGCCAGAACTTGCTCTGGAGAAGGTGTCGTATAGTTTGAACGGAACACTGCGACCCGTGCGGGGTTGCCACGCTCCAGTGCATTACCGAAAAAAGGGGTAGCGGGCGTAGACTCCGTCGTGGAGTATGATCCACGTCGATTTTCGAGGCCTGGTACCTCGCTGCTGCGGTCGGCATAAGAGGCGACGCGGGCCGGCGTGTAAGGTATGGCATGATAAGGCATGGAGAGCGGAGCAAAGCCGCTTTGAACGGGGTATTGGCCAGAGATTCCAAATGCAAACGCCGCCTCGGGGGCCATTCCGACGTGTAAGGGTACAGAATAGCCCTGATAGGCGACAGGCTGCTCCTGTGGAGCGCAGTAGGCATGGTGAGCCATCTGTGACATGTTCGACGCGCTCGCGATACCGGGAGCGGCAGGGAGGGCGAGAGTGCTGAACTGATTCATGACGGCACCAATGGTATCAGAGTGCTGGCCGACAGGCTGGCCATGCGAACTTGGAGCCTCATTCTGGCTGCCCATCTGCGCGCTGAGATAGCCCGGGTAAGAAGCGTGGCGATTGTTGCCAACGTCCGGAGCCATGGCGGTGTTTGGGCGGTAGTGAGTCATGGTGTACAACCTGACAACGATGGTCAGTACGAGCCGAAGAGAGAACAGCTGGGAGGACCCTGAAAAGGGCCTGGAGGAAAGCGACCACGGCACGGACCTGTATTGTCTGCGATTTTCTTGACAAATGATGGCTTCTGGGAAAGTTGTGTCAGTTTCGTGGATTCAGCAGCACATCGGAGTACAATAGCAGCTCGATGAAATTGACTGGAGATAATGTTGAGAGGTGCATTTGTTTTGATAGGAGAGCATGAGAAAAGAGGAAAACAGGGTCGAGATTGGCAGAGTTGCCACAAGTGTTGGAGCAGAGGTGCGTGCATGAGAGGGTCGAAGAAGCTTAAATCTCCGAAGTGCGTAGACTTACCTCCAAAAACCGACTTTGATCAGTGGGAGCTGTATCACAGAGAGGTATCAACGACAGAAAACTGAGCCACTTGCTGACCGGTGATGTTAGTACCAAGGAGTGGAATCGAATGCAAGCGAAAGTTGGAGAGAGTAAAAGGATGGACTGAGCTATCAGCAAGATGAATGGAGGAGGGTGTGGTTGTTTTGGGGAATGGGGTGGAGTGTTGATGCTGTAATGATCGGAAGCAGAGTCAACGACAGTCGAAAAGATTCTGAAACTGGGCGAGTAGAGAATAAAGGGATTTTAAAGAGCTACGCGGGTCCCGATCCCTTCGCAGCATGAGTGCACTGGAAGTCGCGTACTCTTGGGGTTTGAGCAGGCACGCAAGCTCTTGCCACGCTCAAGTAGTTAGGTAGGTAGGCCCACAAAGTAAGCTGCGGAAGGAGCGCTGTTGTTGTTGAACCTGCCTTGCTCGCTGTAGGCGCACCTGAAGGCTTTGAGATGCAAGTGATGACCACAGGCAAGTACGCGCCCTGAGACAGGGCTGCTAAGTCAGGTGCGAGTTCAATCGCTCACTAGGCTGTGCAGGAACTGTAACCACCCTGCCCATAAGTAGGTGCCTTTGGCACAGCTTGATGGGGAAAGTCGAGGACAGGAACTTGCAACCAAGAGAGGACCGAACAATACGACGATAGAGAAACACGATCAGGCTTACCACACCAAGCCGAGCCGAGCCGTTGACCGCCAGGGAGAAGCAGTGAGGCTCAAGGAGATTGGCTGATTTGGAATGCAGTTCTGGCCTTGATTCGCAAGTTGTGCTGTTTCCGAAAGGTGTTCGAGAGTCAAAGAGCGAAGCTTCGGAGGTCAAAGTAATGAGCAAAGCCTGCGCATTGGGCCCTTGATTTCGGCGAACTGGAGCTCTTAGCCCAAGTCTGTGGCCTAACTTGAAGGAAGGAGTGAGCCACTCTAGAAATAGTGTAAGCTTGTGTAAGTTCGAAGACGTGGTTGTGCCGGCCCTGGGCGCCCATCAGCCGATTCTGCCTGGAGCAATTGCAGTGGCTTCACTGTCCCCTTCTTCGCCCGGAGCTCCCAATATACGGTAGGTACCTACTATGATGATGACCGCCGTCTTGTCCACGACTTTTTTGCACGCTGTGATTTCGCCTCTTTCCTGTTGTCAAGGTCACTGAAGCCAGTTATGTCCCTTGCACCCGGCTTTCTGTTCGCCTTGAACTAATCGATCTTCGTCCTTGTGGTAAGCTTATCTCACCGCCGGCAATGATAGAAGGAAACACGAGGGTCGACGTAAGCTTCAGAAAAGGATCCATTAGATTTACGCGGGATTTTGCAAAACGAGACCTGTACCCTGGTCATGGGGTTGGCACGAACTGACTGAGCGCTGTGGTTTCCAAGGGCAGATGTTTTCCTGGGCTGGTTTGCTACGAGGCTCAAATGAAGGCAGCATAACAAATGTAAGTGAGCGCCTCGTCTTACAATGACCTGAACCTGATGGCAACCGGCAAACAAGGATCACACCTGGAGCACCAGCTAGAATGGAGGTTGTCAAGGTTCGAGTGGGTTCCAACTTCCTGCTTCGAGACACACCTCACGCTTTGCGAACTGCGACCTTAATGACACCCAAAACGATGGCTGGATACCTTCGCCAAGAGGCTGCATCACACTGCTGTTGTAGTTGAAAGTGACCAAACCCTAAACAGGGATTACTGGGTAGGGATTACGGAACGTAGTCTGCTAAGAAAAGGCTCGCATAGGGACACAAGGGCAGAAAAGAAGAACAACCGAAGTGTGGCCAGCAGCGTTTCACATACAAGGGCATCAAGCCTTTTCAGTATGCAGAATGGCTGGGTGCCACCCTCGAAAGAGCGACTCAGGGGCATCACGGGGGCAAGCTAACAGCAGGAGCTCCGACCAAGATGCCTATTAGACATCGCAATGTTCAGCTTTCGCTGAGCAGGGGTGCAGTGGCAATCGAAGTTTGATGTGAGACACCTTCAACCCATGATCACCGCGGGAAAGCATCCGAAGGACCAGCCACATGTGAATAAGAATTGGGAAAACCGAAGAGGCAATATAGTTTCGGTGTGGAGGAAGGAGAGCAGCAAGAGCAGCCAAGCTTCTTGATCCAAGGCTTGACAGGGCCGGCTCTTCTATCGAGCCTATTGATACAGATAATAAGCACAAAAGGAGCGCCTTGTTGCTTCAGCTAACCTCTTACTGTGTAGAGAGACTGCGTCACGATAGCGTGTGGACGTAGGTGTGAGAAAGGAGAAAAGGGGGGATGTTGGGGGGGGGGGGGGATGATATGCACAGCGACCGATGGAGATGGAGGAAGGTGATACAGCAGCAGTGCTGTCAGTATTTCCATCCATCCTCGGGGTCATTCAAGGGATAGATATCTCGGGAGGCAACCGACGTGTGGCTTGCGTTCTCAGCTGCATTGAGCAAGACATCCGCTTTTTTGGGGGCATGTCTCAGACGCGAAAGTCTGGCTCCCACGTCTTTGCCCAACCTTCTTCATATGACGGGCAGCTGGACAATCGGAATATGGAGTCTGACAAACTTTCTCATCTTTCAACAGAGAAGACTGGTGTCAGTTGCTGTCGATAGGACTTTGTGGTATGTCATAGCAGTCCGCATTCAGCCGTGCTCGTCCTCCGAGTCAAACAGGGAGAGCTGTGATCTGACGCACGCGGTCTTGACGGCCTACTTTCTCACTGTACCATACGTTGAGCTAGAACACGATGCGGCAACTATACGGGTAGTGTAAAAGGTGCTCTCAAAAGCAAGAGGAAGCCGCGGGATGGATGCAAACCGCTAGATGATCTATTTCTGACTAGTGTATGGACGAAACACCAACAATAATCACCTTAAGGGTTCACCAGTCGGAGCGGCCAATGCCGAGAAAGGGACCGAGTTCCGAGACACGGGAAAACCTGCAGACAGAGATCTGTTCCCAAGGGTCATCCTAGATCCCCGCCCCGGGCCACCTCTTCTCCGCTCTCTGGGCAAGGCGGGGGAAGCAAAGGCATGTGGAGAGTCAAAGCGGGGGCAAGCCACAATAGTGTAAATTGGACTCGTCACAAGCCGGTGGCTGTGGCCACCATTCGGCGCAGCACTAAGGTGCGAACCTCACGGGCTAGGGCAGATCTCTGCGCGACGTGGATCTACTAAAAATGTTCTCGTGTACAGAGTATTTCATGGTACGGAGGAGGGTACATGTCCATGCTCCAGAGAGGATGATGTTGACCCCGAAACGTGTACAGGGAAGAGAGAAGACATTATTCTAAAAAGCCAGCTGACGGCATAACCGATGCAACATGGACATACCTCTCCTACCGATTTCATCTATCCCAGAGCGCCCGGATGCTGAATCGTTAAGGTTGAATCTAGCGTCATCGCTGCTTATACAAAAGCACAACACTTTGACAGTAAGATATTCGCTACGACCACACATCCTCCTGTTTGGCAAGCTTAGCAACTCTTGATAATGACTCGGTGACCAAAAAACCCGGGGACGTACCTGATACTGGTTCGCTTGCCTCATCTGTTTCACGATCTCCTCGCCCTTGGCTTCTGGGATGCCGCGCTCTGCGGACAGAATCTGCGCCAGGGCAGCGTTGACCTCGCGAGCCATGTTGGCAGCGTCGCCACAGACGTAGAAGTAAGCCTTCTGCTGCAATAGCTCGTTGACCTCCTTGGCGCGCTCCTTCAACCGATGCTGGACATAAACTTTCTTGGGCCCCTCGCGAGAGAAAGCGGTGACAATTTCGAACTTGTCACCGAGAACCTGCTTGGCCTCCTGTGGGACGTAGTCAGCAAGAGGGTGCTAATACTAGACAGAGGGTTTCAGCACTCACCTCCCATTCCTTCTCATACATAAAGTCCTCGGTTGATCTCCGGCAGCCGAAGAAGAGGATGGTCTTTCCGACATCCTGACCATTCTCGACCATCTTTCTTCTTTCGCGGACGAAACCCCTGAAGGGCGCAACACCGGTACCGGGTCCGACCATGATGATCGGCTTGGTAGGATCCGAAGGGAGCTTGAAGTTGGAGTGGCGAACGTGGACCGGGACGTGAATGCCGTCGTACCTGTTGCGCGGCCCGGTAATTTCGTAGGTCAAACCGAAAGGATTCGGGTTCGGGTCTCCGTTCTGCTTCTCTTTGAGGGCCAAGAGATAGTTGGTCGCAACACCCCTGAACGGGTCCCCACGGCCCGGAAGCTCCTGCGACTCGACGACCGCCGTTATGGAGATCTTCTTGGGTTGTTCCAGGGAGGACGACGAGATGGAATAGTAACGAGGCTGCAGTTTCGTGATGCCCTCAATGAGGGCGGAAAACGGAACGTTGGTCCACTTCTTACCCTTGCTCACGATTGCCAGGAGGCGAGCGATGTTGAGATAGTGAGCATTGACCTTGGAGTGGAAGTAGTCCTTGTCGTTACCGAGCTTGGTCATCTCAGCCTTGGACTCGTCGTCCGGAGCGAATGCAGCGAGAGTGGAGAGAAACTGGCGAGAAACCGGGGCGCAGATTTCCATGTGGTAGCGGGCGATGGCGTCGTACGTGGTCGGGGTTGGGAAAGGCACCTTGGCGGTCGGTTCGAGGGCCTTGACGCTGATGACGTTGTGGCGCTTCTCGGCAAGACCGAAGATATCCAAGAAGCGGTCGACCTCTTCGCCGGCGTTGGTGGGCCAAACCGCAATATGATCACCAGTCTGGTAGCTGAGGTTGGAGCCGCTAATGTCGATTTCCATGTGGAGGCAGTTGCGATCCTTGACGTTGAACAGCTCATAAGATTTCTCGATGGGGGCAATGTAAGGGTTGTGTGCGTTGAAGGGGCCCTTGGGAGTGCCGTCGAGGTGCATCTTGTTGGGTTCTCCGAGATAGACTTCAAGCGAATCGCGAGTGAGGCCCTCCCTCTCAGTGATGCCGAAAATAGGCTCGTAAACGGCCTCGCGCTCTTCCAGGCCCATCTTTTCAGCGAGAGCCTTCCACATCGGCTCCTTCCAAGCCAAGAAGTCCTCCTCCATAGTGCCGGCGCCGTCGTCGCCTTCGCCCGCTTCTCCAATGCGATGAGCACCTAGTCTCTGCAGTGCCTTGTTGATGTTGCGAACCATTGCATTGTAGTGTTCGTACGTGTTGTTGCCGAGACCGAAAGCGACGTAGTTCAGGTTGCCAAGAGGAGGGTCGTTGTCGAGGGAGAAGGACGGGTTTTCGGCGGTGATAAACTCGGTGAAGTCGACGGCATTGTCGGTCGGCTCGCCCTCGCCGTATGTTGCCAGCACGAACATGACAACCTTGTCACTGGGGATGGCATCGAGGTTATCGAAGTCGTAGTCCTCCAGATCGGCGACCATGGTCTCGAGGCCGAAACGGCTCTTGCCCTCCTTGGCGAGTCTCGACGCATAATCCTCAGCGGTGCCGGTTTGCGATCCGTAGAAGATGATGCAGTTTTTGCCGGACTCCTCCATCTTTTCGATGATGTTGCGAGTCTTGCCCGCCTTGGCGCCATTAGAGCCGGCCAAGGAGCTCGCATACGGGTCCTTGGTGACGGCCCAGTATTTCCCTTTGGTGAAGTAGGCTACCGTCCCAATGAGGATGGCAGCCAGTACAATCACGTCCAACGTATCGAGTTCAGCCATGGTGAAGACAGCGTCGGAGCTAAAGGCGGGGGGGGAACGGAGTCGGGGCGAGTTAGTCGGACGGCGGGCCCCGGACAGATTTGTGCTGCTTCACCGACAAACCTCGAAAAGACAGCACAGCAACCTTCGGCGCGACCGAGTTGCGGTTAGCAAAGCCCGGATGCCCTCTTAACAATAGCTAGTGTTTCCGGAGACCGGAACAAAGATGGACCGCGGGAAACGTTAGCCGCCCAATGGATGCTGTTCAAAACCGGCGCGGCAGCGTTGGAGCTGAGGCCGAAGCACGCAATGGATCGTGGCGGATAAAAAAATGCGGGCGTCGCGGGATTGCAAGCGGCCGCGCGCAACTGGTTGGAGGAGAAAGGGAAACACAACCCGGCGACGGAGGGCTCGAGTGTGTTGTTGGGAAATGGGAGTTGAGAGGCGGAAAGGGCAAAGGAAAAGGGGGTCCAAAGATAGGACGACGTGGAAATTTGGGAGTAGGGTTGCGGTTGCCTTTCGCGAGCAAGGATCGACTTATTATCGACAGATAGCCACTTTGAAAGCCCGGCCCTCAGCACCCAGAGAGAGCACATGCAGCAACGCCGATTCGGCAGTCCGACACCTGGTTCCGCCCAGCCCAGCATAGTCTATCTAGTACCGAATGTCGCAGCCGGTCAACTGCTGCCATTTCTCCGTACATACTCGAATGCTTGTAAGATCGACTTGGTGGCGGTCTCCCGGCGCAGACACGCGGGGTGAAGATACCTGGTACCCAAGGTAAAGGTATTTTGCCAAGGATCTCAAATGTTCCACCAAACTTGGTCGAAGAACAAGCATCCCTACAATGTCAACATCCCCGATGTCCTCTTTGCAGAACACCCACATTTGCATGTTTCGGATCGCAGTGCATTGGCGCAATGTCGGATCTAATGCACTCCGTGCTTTTTTAAAGCCGGAAGACTAACAGCACTTCCTGTACCAGGCATCGAAGTGCTTCCGGACCTCGGCATGTATCTAAGTAGTTGTGTAAGAGGTATCTGTAAGATATATCCTAGGTGAAAGCTAGGTATGGGTGATACGTCGAGTTGAGGTGCCCGCATTGTGGTCACTACACAAACTGGGGACTTTTGTAAATAGACTGTGGACACCATTCCCCCAATCCTTCTCCATCATCAAATACGCTGGAAAGTTGTAACCAGTAATAGTGCAACAACGGCCGAATTTTGCAAATGATTTTATCCTCTCCCACCTTACTCCTCGAATTGCACTCTAATCTTCTCAGCTCTCTTCTCCATCGTCCCCAAGTACTCGGTGTTCGGATTTCATCTCGGCATCTTTATGTTGGGGAAGCGGCCCCACTTTATTAAGTAGCTACCCCGAACAGAGCCCGATCCTGTGCCAGGTCCGTGCCAGGTCCCTGCCAAAATGGACTGTTAAGTGGGATCTGTAGAATAATCCGCTGTAAATACGGAGAATCTAACTTGGTATGCCCGTATATGTATGGAATTCATACGGTACATACATGTCCGTACTTGAAGGAAGATAATGGTGCTGTATATAGCGCTGACACCTCATGCACGTTGCCGACTGTTCCCGAGGAACACCCACCTTCCTGAGGGGCCTGGGGTTGACGGAGAGGGAAGGTGATGTGGTGGAACTACCGCCCGGAGAACCACGGCTTCGGTTGAAAACCCGGCTTCTCCGCGCTCCCGGCTTGAAATACTGGCAGTGAGAAACAGACCGGGCGGGAGTCCCTGGGCAAGTCGCTCCCACCCCCACACGTACTCCGACGGGGCAATGCGGGATTGCAGCCAACTCTAACGGGTTCCGACCGGGCACCTTTTCGCCATTGCAACTCTGCTTGCGTGCACGAGAGAGGGCACAACTGTCCTGGTGCCTGAGTCGGTGGAAGTTGGTAGACAACTAGGTGGTCCTTGCTTCCAACACCTCGAGCACCTCCAGCACAGAGATGGATTTGGAAGATGAAGATGGAATAGCTGCTATTCAGGCGCTGTCCTACTTCCCGGAAGAGAAGAGAAGAGTGATTGCTCGAGGTTGAGGTCGAGGGTTGTTTCCGTCTGCGGTGATGGGTCCAGTCTAGTATCGTCAACCTCCTCGGAATGTGCTTTAGACGCTGCTTCAGACCCAGGGGCCTGTGTTTTCACCTTGAACGTCTTGAGAATCCCACAACCTGTGACTCCTCCGTATTCCAAACATGGAACCCGTATGTTGCCTCTGCAGGTTGAAAACGACTGAACCGCGTCCGCAAACCGCCCGAGCAAAACGTGCACTGATTGGTGGGCACTGCCAGTCGCGCCTTGTCAATTGGGCCACAGCAGCATGCTGAGCGTTCATTCGTCTATTATCGTCTGCCTTGCTTCGGCAGAGGCTGACGACCCCTGCCGCACCTCATCGGGACCCGCCAAACCTGAGGGTGGGATCGAGCCAAGGCGACCGCACGCCGTCGTCTCCAAGCGCCGCCGAGCCAAAAGTCGAACGAGACTGGACTCTTTGCTGGTCTCGACGCCTGTTGTTCAGACGCTGCGGCATTGTAGTTTCCTGCCGGCAGGAGGATCATGCCAGCCGTGACTTCCAAAAAATGGGTAAGTCGCTAGCGCCGCATGACTCTTCTTTTTCCCCCAACTTTTTCGGCGCAGCCTGCAGTGTGCAAACCCGAATCCTTAGACCATTTATGTTCACTCGATGCGCATGCCGAAGCCTTGCGACGCGTGGCCGCGCCGGGGGGAGCCTTCTGCTATTGTCGCCACCTTCGTCCCCGTGTGGTTTCAATTGTACCCCACTGGCCAAACAGCCAGCTGGTCGTGACGAGTTGCTGGCCGTGATCCTGTTTCAGACTGTTACCGACGCGTGGAGAATCGATGCATCGCAGACCTTGCCGTACTGACAAGCACGGGCAGGTCCGTCCCAGACGACGTTGCCGGACCACGAACCCTTGAAGTTTTCGCCCCGTGCCGTCTCGCGGCTCGACGAGGAGGATGAGGACGAGTGGCAGAAGACGATACGCCCGGCACCCCTGGGCTCTCGAAGCGTTGCCCACTCGCGCGAGTCGTCCCTCGAGAAGCTCCAGCGCCCCGACCCCGCCGCACAGCCGCCGCTGCCCCGAGCCCACGTACCGCCGCGGAGCGCCATCGGCGGCGTGATGGAGCGTGTCGTCGACCCCAAAGCCTCGACGTACGGGCACCACCGGCAGACTTCGATTGTTCATGGCATCGGGATCCACCACTCTCGGAACGGCAGCCTCGCCAGCTCCTCATCCAGCCCCCTCAGCCCGCAAATGATTGCTGCAGCAGGTGCCGGCCTCAACCCGGACAGGGTGGAGGTGCATTCCTTTCCACGTCTCGACAGCGACGGGCAGCGGCCGCCGACCGCCCTCTCCGGGACGACTCTCGCGTCGGTGCCCAGCGTTCCCGAGAGAGCCCCCTCCGCCGCGGCCGGGGAGATCGGCAGCCAGACCTCTGCGCGAGGAAAGATGGAGCGGCGACACAGCGGCAAGTCATCCCGCCGCGACCATTCGCGTCATCACTCGCATTCCTCGCGGCATCACAAGGACGAGCAGAAAACGGTCGGCGAGTACGCCCTCCACGTCCTGTTCACGTCCTTCATAGCCCAGGCCGAGGAGAAGTTGAACGAGTGCATCACGGTGCCTTTTGACCCGGAGCCGCAGGTTGAGCACATCTGCGGGCCGGGCGTAGATCCCGCCTTTGACCAGCTCATTGTAGCCCTCGGGCATATTGCCAAGCAGAAGCCGAAGCCGCTGATCGACTCGATGATGCTATGGAGGAAGAGCAAGAGTGATGCGGCCAACGAGGCCCGTAACCAGCTACAGCAGTCGCGAATCTACCCACCGCCGCCGGGACCGCTTCCGAGGCGCAACACGGAGCCGGTACAGCCGGCGGCAATGGGCGGCGGTCCGGAGGCTAATCCGGGCGGTCAGATGTCCCTGGCCGCAAAGCAGGAATACGTTGCCCAGGCCGAGCGCCGCTCGACCGTATCCATCTACGTACTCTGTCGCGTCCTCCTCGAGGTCTTGAGCCAGAGCACGCTGGCTTCCATCACGCCGGAAATGGAGGACAAGCTCGAGAACATCATATTCGGACAGCTAAAGATCTCCGATACCGAGCAGCTCATGGTCTCCCCGCTCAAGCTGTCCAACTGGAATCTCTTTGCCCAGCTTATGGGTGCCATGAGCGAGATCAGCTTCACTACCGTGACTGACCGCTTCATCACCGACTTGGACCGCTCCCTGCAGGAGATGAATGCGAAGAGCCCGGCCTCGTCAACCCGAGAACTCGAGAGCAAGATCGAGCTCGTGCTGGGAGGGATGAAGCACCTCCGGATCAAGACCTCGCCTGAAGACGCTTGGGATCGCTCGTGTGAGTTCATGGCTTCGCTGGGCAAATTATTTAGCCGGTCCCACGGCCAAAGGGTGAAATCGGCCTTCTGCCAGGTTCTAGAGATGCTTATGCTCCCCATCGCTGCCAAGGCGACCAACGCCGACATTGCGCACCCCAAGTGGACCGAAGTGCTGGCCACAGTCAGTCCACGGCTGGCCCAGATGTTCGTGAAACCGCGGCATTGGCAGGCCACGTTCCCCCTGACCGCTACCATGTTATGTGTCTCGCCGCCCGACACGTTTGTCAGTCAATGGCTGCAGCTGATATATCAGGTGCAGCCGCGGCTCAAGGACCGTTACGCTCGACCCCTCTGCCTGCAGGCCATCTCGAGGCTCGTATGGACCTACCTCTACCGCACCAATGACAGCTCCTCCGGCTCGACCAGGAAGCTGGATGATGTCTTGAAAATCGTCCTGCCTAATACCAAGAGAGCCTTGATAGCCGCGGATACCGCCGTGATCGACCCGTTGATTCAAATCATCAGGTTCATAGGGTATAAACACCCAGAGTATTGCTTTCGGACGGTCATCTTCCCCCTGGTCAGCGCCGACCTCTTTACCTCCAACAAGGAGCTCAAGATTGAGCAGCTCGACCCGGACCGGATGGTCGTCGGAATCCGAGCCTTCCTCACCATCATGTCCGACCTGGAAAAGGGTGACAAGGGCAGGCCCCCGTTTCCGCTTACGTACGCCCCGCCTTCTCTGCCTGACCGCGTGCTCCCGACGTCGCCAGTCCTCAGCCAGTCGCATGATTCCCCCTCTGTGGCCTGGGCCGCCTTGTCGGGCGGCGATAGGTTGTCTCGGCCCGTGGCGGTTTCGGCGCTCTCCGAGAGCGTCAGGGACTATTATGCTAGGTTCTGTGAGATTCTCGGCAAAATCAGCATCATTTGCGACAACACGTTCGGCGGACAGGCTGCCCTGGACGAGAAGTTTGACAAGATGGAGAAGTTCAGCAGCCCGGGCCCGAAAACGCCCATCACTGAGACGTTCAACTTCTCGCGGCGGGACGAGCCGAGCCCTCAAGATCAGAAACAGGCGTTCTACGAGCTGCTTCATATTGCCGTCCAGGCCCTCCCCCGGTGTCTGTCGCCCGACATACCCTTCAACACGCTCATCAACCTGCTCTGCACCGGGACGGCACATGTACAGAACAACATCGCAGAGTCGTCCGCGCAGTCGCTGAAAGCTATCGCCCGCCAGTCGCACGCCCACCAAGTCACGATGGGGTTTGCGCGCTTCATTTTCAACTTTGACGACCGCTATTCTACCATGTCGGACGGGGGTATGCTGGGGCCGGGACACATCGAGAAGACGCTGATGCTGTACATTGAGCTCCTTCACATATGGATCGAGGAGATCAAGCAGAAGACCAAGAATGCTGCGGACGAGAGCGGCGATTCTAGCGCCGCCGACAAGAGAAGCATCAAGCTCGACCTGTCGAGTGTCTGGGCAGAAGTCGACCAGGTGGAAGCACACGGCTTGTTCTTTCTCTGCTCGCAATCTCGGAGCGTGCGGTACTACGCCGTTAACGTGCTCCGCCTAATCACAGAGTTCGATGCGGTCCTGAGGAAGCCGAGCGGCCGCGAGAAGGACACGCCAAGACTCATCGACATTCTCGAGAATGACTCGATGCAGGTTATGAGCTTCAACGACGAGCAGCTCTCGGTAGCTGAGCGGAGCAGGCTGCAGCGGGGAATGCAAAACACCAACAGCCAGGGGGCTCTGATCGAGCTCTGCACAAGCGATGTATCGTACGACACCACGCTGTGGTTCAAGATCTTCCCCAACTTTATCCGCATCGCGTTCGACAAGTGCCCGTTTGCCATCACGCTCAGCCGGGACCTCGTCTGCGAGCGGATACTTCAATTGTACAAGGTCATCACGGTGCTTTCTGAACCGCCGCGAGAGCATCGGGGTCAGTACTACTCGGAGCCCAGCAGTGCTCGCATGACGGGGAAGACGGCATCAACTCATCCCGGGGTTGTCATAGAGCAGTGGAAGCTCTATCTTGTTTTCGCTTGCACCACCCTGGCCGATCCCGGCAGCGCTCACACAAGCGGAGCACAAAACGGCCAGCACGGGCGAAAGGGGTCCAAGGCGTCCTCGGCTGCCGAGAAGATAGGATCGGCAAGGACGCTCTTCAAGTATCTCAATCCCATGCTCTCCGCCTCATCTGCGCCAATTCGGGAGGCTGTCGTCATCGCCATGGGATCCATCAACATCCACATCTACCGCACACTGCTCGAAGAGCTGCAGGGACAGGTGTCGCGCTGCAATGACGACGCCCGACAACGCATCCACCAGCGCACCAACAGCAGTCCGCGGCGAAATCGCAAGATGGATATTCTACGGACCGAGATCACCCATGTGTACAGGCTCACGTCGCATTTCTTGCGAGAGCCCCAGGTTTACCAAGACGACTGGATTCTGAACAATCTGGTGGCGTACACCAAGGACCTGAAGCTCTTCCTGATGGACGGCGAAGTCCAGATGGACTGGGAGTTCCAAAAATTGAGACGGCACTACTGCGGGCTGATGGAGGAACTGTTCGAGGGCATCAACCGAACGAAGGATCCTTCTCGATGGATGACGTTCGAAGCTCGGAAGTCGGCCTTCGCCCTGATGGAGGACTGGTGCGGCTTCTCGCCTAACCAGCCACAGATCCGACGAAGAGAGGACAACATGCGGCAGTCGGTCATTGACCAAAAAGGGGCGGGTGAGCGAGGCACCGTGACAGCGGCCATGGAGATTGAGAAGAGGAACCTGCGCACGGCGGCCCTAAGTGCCATGGCCGCGCTTTGCGGGGGGCCCATCAGCGCCGTGACCGAGAGTGGCGCGTCCCTCCAGTTCGATGTCCGGAGGATGCTGGCCTGGATCGAGGCCATATTCAACTCTGGCAGCGACCGCATAAATGTGATCGGCCGGAGGGCGCTAAAGAACTTGATTGTTCACAACCAGGAGTACCCGTATTTGCTCGAGCATTGCATATCACGGTGCTACCTGGCCGAGGCCCCACAGATGCTCGAGAGCTACTTCACGGCAGTGACCGAGGTGCTCTTGGAGCACCCGGAATACCCAACACCGTTCTGGAAACTGCTCGGGCTCTGCCTCTTCATGCTCGGCAACGACCAGAGCTCCATCAGGACCAAGAGCGCCCATCTCCTGAAAGCGCTCGAGGAACGACAACCGCGGAGCTCCAAGATTCAGGACTTCGACATCAGCATTTCGGACAAGACAAAGGCCGTCTACAAGCTTGCTCAGTTTGAAATCTCGAAGCGGCTGGCGAAGCAGCACACCGAGCTGGCGTTCCACATCTTCTCAGAGTTCACGTTCTATTTCAAGGAGCAGCAAGCCGCCGCGCAGAGGAACGTCATCGCTGTCATCCTCCCGTGGATTCAGGCGGTCGAACTCAAGGTAGACCCGAACGGGGGTCCCATCGCACAGTCGTACGTCTTGCTGGCCAACCTACTCGAGATCACCATCAAATCCAGCGCGGCTCTCCACAATGAGGTGCAGGCTCTCTGGCAGGCTTTGGCGACAGGGCCGCATCCTGGGAACGTCCGGCTCATTCTGGACTTCATCATTTCTCTTTGCCTAGAGCGGCGTGAACAGAACTTTGTCGAGTACGCGAAGCAGATTGTCGTCTTCCTCGCGAGCACCAACAGCACTCCGGGTAGCAGGGTGATTGAGTTCCTGTTGCTTCAGATCACCCCCAAAGCTATGGTGCCCAACGAGAAGCGCGAGGCAATCCCGCCTCCTCCCGACATCAACATGCTTCCCTACTGCGCCGACCTCTCGGAAGCTCTCCCGATTGGCACCAAGCAAGCCGGTTTCTCCCTCGGCCAGCTCTCTCTCATCTTGCTGGTTGATCTGATGGTGGCACCCGTCAGCCTCGCCGCGGAGAGCGTCCCGCCTTTGTTGCAGGTGGTCATGGTCCTTTGGGACCATTATACGCCGTTGGTCCAGGAGCAAGCACGCGAAATGCTAGTACATCTCATTCACGAGCTCGTCATTTCGAAGTTGGACGATGACACACCAGCGGCAACCAAGCAGTGGATCGAGAGCCTGGTCGATGCCATTCGGCGGCATGACCGGTCGGTCGTATGGAGCTACGAGGACAGCAACGGCAAGGTGGACGGCTGCGGCAACAAGGTGCCGCCCAGCATGGAGTATCTGACGGCCGAGGTCGTAAAGACTTTTGAGCTCACGTTCCCCGGCATCAAGGCACAATGGGCAAGGCTCTCACTCACCTGGGCAACCTCGTGTCCCGTAAGGCATCTCGCATGCCGGTCGTTCCAGATCTTCAGGTGCATCCTGACGTCGCTCGACCAATACATGCTCGGAGACATGCTCGCCCGTCTATCCAATACCATCGCGGACGAAGACACCGAGATCCAGACGTTCTCGATGGAGATCCTAACCACGCTAAAGACGCTGATCGTCAAGCTGGATGCCGACAAGCTTCTCGCGCTGCCTCAGCTCTTTTGGACCACATGTGCCTGCCTCGAATCCATCAACGAATGCGAGTTCCTCGAGGGGGTCGAGATGCTGAACGAGTTCCTCGGGAAACTGGATTTCCACTCCCCGACCGTGCGGCGGCTGCTACACGACGGTCAGCCGCCCAAGTGGGACGGGCCGTTTGAAGGCCTGCAGCCGCTGCTGTACAAGGGACTACGGTCGTCAAACTGCCTTGACCTGACGCTTTCGACACTGGAGAAACTGATCCAGCTGCCCAACGACGCCCTGACAGGCAGCGATAGCCGCCTGTTCTTTACCATCATTGCGAATCTCCCTCGCTTCCTGCACGCCATCGACCAGCAGTTCCTGGACCGCGGGATCGTGCAGACGGCCGAAACGCTCATGGCAGCAGCAGAAGAGCAAGGCTTGACGAGCGTGTCGATGGTCTTGGATGACTACCTCGCCTTCAAGTATCCGTCGGACGAGGACTTCATAGCGGCCATGTTTGCCGCCCTTCGGGAGCGCTTCCTTCCCACGCTGGACTTCCGCATGCTTACCATGCTGATGGGATTTCTGACGAACGGGATCTCGTGGGTCAAGATCAAGACGATGCGGATCCTACGCGTGATCATTCCCGAGATAGACATGAAGAAGCCGGAAATTGCAAGCCACGGATCCGACATGATCTCGCCGCTCCTGCGGCTGTTGCAGACAGAGTACTGCATGGAGGCGCTGGAAGTGCTGGACAACATCATGACCATGTCCGGGTCCTCCATGGATAAGCACCATCTCCGCATGAGCATGACGCGGCCGACGTCTAGGGCAGTCCGCAAGGAGTTCGAGCGCACGCAAAGCCTGTTCGGCATCCCGGAGCCGTCTGGATGGGCAGTGCCGATGCCGGCGCGCAAGACAGACACAACCCGTGCCAACATCCACGCGGCCTTCTACATGTGCCAGAGTGAAGAGGGCATCGTTGCACAGCCGACAATGACTCCCGAGGTCGAGTTCCACCCAGACGACTTCCCTTACGGCTTCTTTTCCGGTTCTTTTGACCGAGCGGACACGATGATGTCAGACGACGGACGGGTGGACGCACCCATGGGAGACCTCTTCTCCAAGCTCGACAGCCTGGACGATTTCTTCGACGACCTGTCAGCCACCAGCCCTCCAAGCGATGGCCGGTCGTCGCGGACCGTCACCGAGTTCTCGCCCGAAACGTTTGAATCCGGCGCCCAGCTGTACGACGAGCATATACTCCCTATCCTCCACCAGGCATCCAACAATAGCAACATGTCATTCCAAGCCGGATTCGCAGACAGACCCTTCTACATGCCGCGCGAGGGAGGAGGAGGAGGATGTGGTGGTGGTGGTCTCGGGAGTGGAGCGGCAACACCCAGCAATACCATGAACCCAGGCGCCTTTAACGTCGGCGTGGGCAGCAGCGGCACAGCACCGAACAACAACAGCAACAACAACAACAACAACAACAACAACAATAACAGTAACAATATTGAGAACAATAACAACGGCAGCAGTGTGGTCACAACAACTGTCACCCCAGTTCGGCCAGGCCTCCATGCCCGCTCCGTCACATCCCCTTCGGCACCGGCCTCATACCACGCCAGCGCAGCGACAAGCGACTTTACGTCGGACGAAGAGTTTCCCGAAGACGTCTTCTCCGATGGCGACGACGAGCATCTTCAGCGACCCAGCACAGCCAACGGTAGCGGTGCAGGCTCGGGCGGCATCGGCGGCGGCGGAGAAGGAGCAGGAGCAGGAGCAGGAGCAGGAGCAGGAGGACCGGGAGGCGCAGGAGTTGGAGGAGGAAACGCAGGAGGGTCATTCTTCCTTGAGAACGTGATCCGCCCGCTGGCGCACGGCACGCGATCGCGCATGCGGAGGATGACGGGGGGTAGGTCGAGGGACGGCGGGATGGGGGTGCCGCCCGCGGGGATGTATATGCAGCAAGGGGCCCAGTCCAGCCAGGCGGGACAGGGCCAGCAGAGCCCCAATTCTTCTTTCCTGGGGAATGGTTCCGGCTCCCTGTCGGCTTCGCCCCAGCAGATTGGGCAAGGACAGCAGCGCGAGGGCCAGCAGCGGGAGACGGGGCTAAAGGGGACGACTGGGGGAGGGTTTCTGATGTTGGGTCATTGAGGAGGAGAGGCCGGGCAAGGACTGATTGGAGGGGCGGCGAGGACGGAGTCGTCTCGACGGGGATCATGACCATGATGATGATGAGCTATGGCGTGGTGTTTGGGGAATGTTGTTATGGCGACACGTGTACATGTACATGTATATCTCGACAAGGTGTAAGGAGCTCCAGGCGATGGGGTTGAAAGGGCTTGTCAAACGGCGCTTGAACATGGAGCCCTTCTCGCACGAGGAGAGGATGCCTTAAAGTCGGGTTGTTTTGTTTTGTCGCGTGAGCCGAGGGCGATTGGGGATAGATACCACTGGCAAGTCAATGATAGATGTCTCGGAGTAGACGGATACTATTAACTGGCAGGATGTCGAGATCAACGGGGGAAGCATAGCCCTGAATATCAGCGGCAAAGGAGGTATTACTTACCGGCCAAGGCATCGGCTCCATCTCACTGATCGACTCGTCGATCAGGAACGTTCCCGTCGACATCCTCACCAGGAGCTCCCCCTCGGACGCTCCCAACATCGTCATTGACAACACCGTCTTCGACGGTGTCAACGCCCTCGGCTGCATGCTGTTCACGGGCACCGGCGAGCCGCTGCCGACCTACACCACCTGGCCTCCGGGGGAGTTCGTGTGGGACGAGGAAGAAGAGGATGACGACCCCGACGACGACGACGACGACGACGACGATGACCGGAAGACGACCTGCCGGCTGTGGTTCTTCTTTGTACGTTTGATAATGATGGTTCCTTGCTCCATGCTCACCCCCCCCCCCCCAAACATGAAAACGCTCGCGCGGCTTACCTAGACGTCCACAACAGATATGTATCAGCTGGGAGGAGATCAAGATTGGGAGTTGCTTTTGTTCCAGTTCATCAATTTTTGTTGTATTTTATTTCCTTTTTTCTCTCTCTTTTCTTCCCTCGTTCTTCTCCTTCTTTTCATTCCTTTTACATTCTTTTTTCCTTTCCTTCTCTTTGCAGGTCTCCCTTGTGAGTGGCTTTCCCGTTCTTTCTCGACTCCAGCACTGGCTCTCTTACTACCAGTTGCTCCGAGCGATCTGGTTGTTGCTGGTTGGTTTGAATAGTTGGGCAAGTACGAGAAGGTAAAGGGAAAGCAAAAAATGATTTGTGATGCGAGGGAATACTCGCACTTCGTATATGTAGAGTACCTCGGCAGCGCAGAGTAATCGAATGTGAATGTGGTAAGTGGGGATAGGGATGTCATTCTGGCTGGCACCGTACGAGGTGTGTATATCTTGTACATACATACCGCGAGTGTGTTGTGCTTTCTTCCGGACATGTCTTACACTTGCACTGTAGCCTTTTTGTTCGGGTCCCTGCGATAAAGACGAGCAATGCAAGCATGCTTGCATTACTAACGTGAAAGCAAAATGTATACAACTGGGGGAGCACCCATCGAGCTTTCCTCAGGTGTTTCCAAAGGGGTAGAACTTTGTGGCCTAAAGGGCACCTTGCTGCCTCGGTATTGATTGAGGATTACGGATTAGTTACACTTACATAGTAGGTGCATAGAGTATAGTAGGCATAATGCGGAATGTTCCGTGCACGGGTCACAAGCGTCATCCAAAGCCTGCGGGTTCTCGCGTTGCGGCAGGTGGGGCCCCTGGCTTGCCCCAAGCCGGGGGCGGCACGCCGCTACGGAGTTGGTTGTTTAGCTCTCTGGTACCGGAGTACCCGGTGGTTAGTTGCTGACTAATTAGTTCAGGACTACCACCTGTCTCCCGACAGGTGGGGCCAAAACCCCCGGACATGCCAATATGGCCGGACAGGTACACGTCCGAAGACACAACCACTGCTATAAGCCCAATTTGAACCACTTTCCTATATACGATACCTCTGACTGACCAAATCCAGGAACCGGTTAGTATACAGGCCGCCAAATGGCTCCTTGCCGCTCAAACTCGCCACCGAACTAGCCATTTACCCTATAGAAAGGAACCTAATATACGGTACGCGGCTTAACTATTCAAGACTAGAAAGAACCAGGTTGGCCGGCACTTGAAGTCTTTGAAGGATACTAGACTTCTAGCCACTAGTAGTAACGTAGTTAGAAGACCTCGGTCGCTTCGAAATGATGAAGATTCCGCCCTCGAAGGATACACGTACTGGCTCAGCCATTGGCGTTTTTCGACTTTAGGGACGGAAAGGAAGTCCCAATCCCCTGGTCAGCTAAGAAGCCGTTGTCAGAAATCAAACTCCCTTAGCCGTTGTCAGAAATCAAACTCCCATCCCCTGAACGTCCTAGGATATAGATTGGCAGCACGTCTGTAATGTCAATTGACGACAGTGACGATGACAGATTTGACTTCACAGATAGTGAAGATAGGCAGGAAGAGGATATCGAGTCACCATCTCTATCTAGGGTCAAGAAGGAGTCTCTATATATAGCTATTATCAAGGACATTAGATGTGTCCGGCCATATTGGCATGTCCGGGGGTTTTGGCCCCACCTGTCGGGAGACAGGTGGTAGTCCTGAACTAATTAGTCAGCAACTAACCACCGGGTACTAGTAGGTAAGGTCAGTTCATGTGCCGATCGCGTTGACCTCGGCAGAAGCCATGCAACTCCGAAGCCAGCAGCCCGACCTCAAAGGCTATTAGTTAGCCAATGCCATCTTCGACCTCTTCCACCTTTCTTTCCACCGGCATTCCTTCAGATTCGATGACGGGATTTTATCCCAAAGCTCAACAACCTCGAGAATAGCTGCGAATATACTTGAAATAGACGCATAAGCCCGATTTTTTGGTTCCGTTCCTACCTACCGGAGCTTCCGTTTCCCGAACCAAACAAAAAAACAAGCATCGTGCAGTTTCCCGGAACCGTTGCATCTCGCCGAGAATCCTCCCCCATCAAGAACAAGATTCCCCGTTCGTGAGCCACACGAGCACTCGCCCGCCAAATGGCCCGAACGCACACGGTGACCCTACCGGTCATCGCTCTGCCTCGAGGCAGCGTGCTGCTACCGGGCGTCGTGCAGCGCATCGCCGTCTCGTCGAACCGCCCGGATATCGCTTCGTTGCTGGCCGCCGTCTACACCCGCGCGGCTTCCAAGACGCCCAACGGTCGCATCGACACCGTCCCCATAGCTTGCGTCCCGCTGGCCTCCCCTCTCCTCGGCCCCGATGGACAGCTCTTGATCGAGGACGGCGAGGGCGCCGCCAGCACCGACCGCGCCCAGGTCGACCCGGCAAAGGCAACCAAGGCCGACCTCTACGGCTGGGGCGTCGCCGCCAAGATCACGGGCGTCGAGGGGCGCGGCACCGGCGAGTTCACATTGCTCGTGGAGGGAGTCGTGCGTGTCCGCGTGGACAAGATTTACCGAGACAAGTCTTACCCGGAGGGCAAGGTGGTCTACTACCAGGACGAGAGCGCCCGCCCCGACCCGGCGCTCGAGGATCTCTTCCAGCATCTGAAGCTGCTCTCCAGGGAGCTGGTTGCCATCCTCAGGCTCTCCTCCATCCTCCCCCGGCCCGCCGGCACCCCCGGCCTGTCGCCTTTGCTGGCCCGTCGCCTCGACCTCTTCATCACGAGGCAGAGGCAGCCGGGCGCTCTCGCCGACTTCATGGCCAACATCGTCGAGAGCTCCTACGAGGAGAAGCTTCAGGTCCTGGCCCTGCCGGACGTCAAGGCGCGCGTAACCAAGGTGATCGAGTTGCTCGACCGCCAGATCGGCAACATCAAGAATAGCATCAAGATCACCACCGTAACCACCACCACCCTGCCATTCGATCCCGATCCGACCAGGAAGGACATCGACAAGATCATCCGGCCGAGCAGGCCCGGCCTGCCCATCAAGCTGGGCGTACCCGGCACCGGCGTGGTCCCGCCCTCCGGGGCCATCGGTCAGCCCGGCGGCGGCGGCGGGGACTCGGAGGAGGATCAGGAACCCAACGAGATAGACGAGCTGCAAAAGAAGCTCGACGCGGCGAAGCTGACTCCCGAAGCCGCCAAGGTGGCCGAAAGGGAGCTCAAGCGACTCAGGAAGATACACCCCGCCCAGGCCGAGTACGCCGTCACCCGGACCTACCTCGAGACGCTGGCCGAGATCCCCTGGACGACCACCACGGACGACCGCCTGGGCTCTCAGACCCTCGCCCGGGCGCGGAAGCAGCTGGACGACGACCACTACGGCCTCGAGAAGGTCAAGAAGCGCCTGCTGGAGTATCTCGCCGTTCTCAGGCTGAAGCAGTCCGTCAACGACGACGTCGATGCCCAGATCAAGAAGGCCGAGGAGGAGATGGGCGCGATCGAGGCGGCGAGCAGGGACGACAAGGCCGATGCCGGTTCCGGGCCGGACCCCGGCGTGGAGGACAAGATCAGGGCGAACAGCGCCAAGCTGGAGGTCCTGAGGAGCAAACGCATGGTGGACAAGTCGCCCATCCTCCTGCTCGTCGGGCCCCCGGGAGTCGGCAAGACGAGCCTCGCCCGGTCCGTGGCCATGGCTCTGGGGAGGAAGTTCCACCGCATCTCGCTGGGCGGCGTGCGGGACGAGGCCGAGATCCGCGGTCACCGGCGCACCTACGTCGCCGCCATGCCCGGCCTAATCGTCCAGGGCCTCAAGAAGGTGGGCGTGGCGAACCCGGTCTTCCTGCTCGACGAGATCGACAAGGTGGGCGGCTCGAGCGTGCACGGAGACCCGTCTGCGGCGATGCTCGAGGTGCTCGACCCCGAGCAGAACCACGCCTTCACCGACCACTACGTCAACATCCCCATCGACCTGAGCAGGGTCATGTTCATCGCTACGGCGAACACCCTCGACACCATCCCGCCCCCGCTGCTCGACCGCATGGAGACCATCTACATCCCGGGCTACACCACGCTGGAGAAGCGGCACATCGCCATGCAACACCTCGTGCCCAAGCAGATCCGCATCAACGGCCTGAGCGAGGATCAGGTAGTCTTCACCGAAGAGGTGGTCTCCAAGATCATCGAGTCCTACACCCGCGAGGCGGGCGTCCGCAACCTCGAGCGCGAGATCTCCTCGGTCCTCCGCGGCAAGGCGGTCGAGTATGCCGACGCCAAGGACGCGGGCCATCCGGAGAGGTACAACCCCCGCCTCAGCGTCGAAGACCTGGAGCGCTTCCTGGGCATCGAGAAGTTCGAGGAAGAGATCGCCGAGAAGACCAGCCGGCCGGGCATCGTCACCGGCCTCGTGGCGTACAGCTCCGGCGGCAACGGCAGCATCCTCTTCATCGAGGTGGCCGACATGCCGGGCACCGGCACGGTGCAGCTGACGGGCAAGCTGGGCGACGTCCTCAAGGAGAGCGTCGAGGTGGCGCTGACCTGGGTCAAGGCTCACGCGTACGAGCTGGGCCTGACGCAGAGCCCGACCGCCAACATCATGAAGGAGCGCAGCATCCACGTTCATTGCCCCTCCGGCTCCATCCCCAAGGACGGGCCCAGCAGCGGCATCGCCCAGGCCATCGCTCTGATCTCGTTGTTCTCTGGAAAGGCCGTGCCGCCTACCATGGCCATGACCGTAAGTTTTACCTTTTTTTTTTTTTTTGCAAATTTCATTGTTCTTGTTATTATTTATAATAATTTGCTTTCACCCTCTATTTTCCTCGTCCCTTTTTTTTATGTCGTCTCGGAGAATATTAGGATGCGGGTTGCTCTACCATCCTGCCCTTCCCGAGCAAACATTCGATATTCTGGCCCCCTTCCTTCCCCCTTACGTCTCTTCCAAGCTCTCCTCCCCTACCCAACCAACCAACCAAAGCCCAATCTCCCCACGAGGCAGAACGCGGCCAGCTGACACAATGACCCTTTCCGCTTCAAAACATAACAGGGCGAAATTTCGCTGCGCGGACGCATTACGGCCGTCGGAGGAATCAAGGAGAAACTGATTGGCGCACTCCGTGCCGGTGTCAAGACGGTGCTACTGCCGGCCCAAAATCGCAAGGACGTCAAGGATCTGCCGCAGGAGGTCAAGGATGGACTAGAGATCATCTATGTCAGGTATGTTTCAACTATTCATGTCCCCGCTGCAACATTAGGGTGGACAGGATGGCGTTTTTTTTCTTCCCCCGTGTCCGCCCTGTTCCCTTGGCTGGCTTTGAAGGAGCACAAAACACAGAACACAAGAAGCCAAACGGGTCCATGCGGCAACATCACTGACCATTCCATCCACAGCCACATTTGGGAAGCCATCCGGCACGTCTGGCCCGACAGCCGCTGGCCTGGCGAGCACGACCATCATCCTGGTGTCGATAGCCGGCTCTGAAGAGAAACGGACGCATGGACGGACGAATGAACGGTTATGATGTAGAGACGAATGAACGAGGAAGTTGCGCGATGATGAGCCAGAACCTCTCATAGGCCCTCCCAATCTCCTTCCTGTCCGTTTGATCGAGGGGTAGGGCGCGGGGAACGGCGACACCATGCACGCAACACGCGCGCGCACACAGTCACACGCAAGTACGCCCGAAGAGAGAGGAGAGGGGGAGGGGGAGGGGGGAGGGGGCGGCAGGTGTGCCAGGTCCCAGGGGCCCGCTGGCCTCTGGTTTCACTGCAGCTCTTGGGCAGAAGGGAATAGAGGATGAGGAAGAGGAGGCGTTGTGGAGTGCACGAAGGGGAGGATGGGGGGGGGGGGGGCACCGGGGTTGTGCCCAAATGTCTCACAGGCAGGCCGTGCAACTTGGGAAAAGGGCTTGCTTGCCCTTGGGGGTTTTCTGCTTACCGTCTTCTTCTGGCCTCGTCGACCTTCTGCTTCCTGCTTCCTTTTGCGGGGGTGGCCTCGCCGTCGCGGCTCTTGGGCCGTGGTTTGTGCGAGAGAGAAAGGGTTGCCACAACGGACAAGACAAGCTGCATGTCCTAGGGTCTGGCAGCGACGGCGGCGGCGGCGGTAGTGGTGGTAGTGGTGGTGGTGGTAGTGTGATGAGGATAGGGTGATAGGGTGGGGTCAAGAGATGTGTTGCGCAGAGTGAAGGCATGCGTGTCTCTTGTCTTTGAGCGTGTTTCATGGCAAGTTTTTTTTTTTTTTTTTTTTTTTCTGTTTCTTGTTCAAGGGACGGTGCATAGCCAGGTTGTTACGTCGGTTCTTTCCGTTTTCCTGCTTTACTCTGTTTACCGTTCCTTTTTTTTTTTCCGTCTCGGGCATGTCTATAGCGAGCATCGTCGATTCATTCTGCAGCGTCTCCGTCTCTCCCTTCGCTCTCCCCATGTGATTCACTTTCACTTTCCAGCTGTTTCTGCGCCGAGGGGCTCTAATGCGCGTCTGTCCAAGCGGCGTGGCCACCGTTGATTCCTCGTTTTTTATCTCACACCACAACCTGCGCGCTGAGCAAGCAATGGGATCCTTGGCTGCGAGGACAAAAGACCAACCAGACAAGGTTGGCCGAGACGGAACGAACATCGCCATGCCCCGCCACGCCCACTCTCATCTCTCTTACTCTCCAGAGTGAGAGAGAGGGGGAGAGAGAGAGTGTGTGTGTGTGTGTCTCGGATACTGTTTGTTGCAGACCCCGAATACGGCTCGCACCAGATCTTGTGCCCGGCTCTTATGGTCCCCGCGGACAAGGAGAGACGGGAGTCTGCAGCTCGCCTGCCTTCCGAGAGCCGAGGCTCGGCTGGGTTGAGTGGAAATTCTGGCTTGCCGCGCCAAAATCAGAGGCTCTCTCGGGCCAGGACGCCGTCCTTTCCGGGGTGGCCGGCCGGGTCGGCTTGAGGAGAGTGGCATATGTGTTGGGTCGCGGAGTTGGGCGAGTCGAACCAGTCAAGGAATGGCCCGGTTGTGTTGGGTCAGTCTTGTCAAATAGACGGCAGAGGAGGGAAATTTCCTTTTTTTCTTTTTCTTTTTTTTTCACGCCAATGTGTCGGGAAGGGAGAAGGCTCCCGTGTTCCCCTCTCCCCGTTCATAAAAAGACTGGAGAGAGGGCGGTCGGTGTAGCGGTGCACACGAACACACACAAGCGCGCACGCACGCACGCACGCGTACAATAAAGGGCGAGCACGGTTTCCAAGACGAGAGCAGGGAGAAGGATATCCTCACCTGTAGTTATGGACTACAGCCTCTTTGATACGTTCCGGAGAGGTACTGTTGGTTCAGCAGACCACCACGTTTGTGGAGAAACGGTAGGGAAGGGGGGGATAGAAGGGCCGCTCACGTACGTGGTACCAGCTGTAGACGGGTTCCTGGCTGATTGTAACTAGCTCCCGTCTCAGGTCACCCCCTTCCTGAGTGGCTAACGTTGGTCATGAGCTGGTGCTGCCGCTACGTGGCTGCACTAGCTAGCCGGTATTGTGCAGCGGCCGGGTAACCAGGTTTTTTTTTTTCTCTTTCCTTCGCTGCCTTTGAACCACTCTTAGTCGGTCCCGTCACCCCAACCACTTAACCAGAGCGGACTGGTCTTTCTAAATGATGTTCGAGCAGAGAGACTGAGGAAAGCCCTCTGGTCCCCGCGTGGCGAGAGCCGGCTGGTTAAATTTACTATGTACTCTAGGCGTTCTCTCTCTCTCTCTCTCTCTCTCTTTTTTTTTTTTTCTTTTATCTCGCAGAACTTCTTTGCTTTGAACACTACAAAAATTCCGTCTACAGGAATGGCCGACGCTGTGGTACATGACTTTCTGGACTGGATCGTACACTTTCTAGGGGCCTCGCTAGGTTCCAGGGCAAACTCCCGGGGGGGGGGGGGGGGAGGATAGAATGCAAGTGTGGTGCAGCCGAGCAGATCCGCCCAGATGTAGCACGGGCAGACACCGTTACCTACGCTAGGTAGTGTAGGTAGTTCGGTAGGCAGTAGGTAGGCAGGTGGGCTGCCGCCTTGGCCCATCGTCGCCGCGAGTTCCTTCGTCCTGGCTTGCACCTTGGCGTCGTTAAATGGGAGGCACATATGCAGTACTCCACAGAAGGTCGACCTGATACTGCCCCCGGCTAGCGACGAGCAGGGTATCCGCTGAGCACAGCGGTCCGAAGTCCTGGAGCGCCGCCAGACCAATCCGGCAACGCGGAGGGGATGGGCTGATCACCGTCGGTACTGTGCTTCCGGTTTCCGAGTGCTGCCCTGCTTTGCGCCGGCATCTTTGAATCTCGCAGGCCACGCCCCGTTGTGTCTCCGAACGACGCGCCTCTACGCGATCGCGGCCCGGGTGGAGGGAAAAAGAGGGGGGTTGCAGATTGCAGACGCAGCTGGGTATGGTTATCTCGGTCTCCTTTAATTTCGGGCTTGTCGGGGGGTGGGCGTGTGATGTATGTCCTGCGTAGTAAGCACCGTTGGAAAACCGGTGCATGACGGACGTCATCAAATGCCCTACATGGTACACAGCAGTACAATCCAGGCTCGAGAGGAGTGATCAGCCCAGGGAAGGGTACCGCGCCGGGAGCTGTGCAGATCACTGTTATGTCCGTATGTAGATGTAGTGTGTGTGTGTGTGTGTGTGTGAATGCAATACCATAAGCGAGGGCGCAACCCTCAGATCATGCAATCCCCCACATCACACCCGTGGCGTGGGATTATTAGCCTGGGACTGGAATTCTTGGATACGGCGTCCGTATGCGTCCCTAATCGTCCTGATACATGCTGTGCCACCTAAAAAGATGCAGCCTGGGAGTGTGTGTAAGCACCGACTTGGCGGCCCGAGGACGGACGAGCAACACGGAGCCGGGAACCATTGCGGGCTTATCAAGAACGTACGTACTGTAGTATGTATGTATGTATGTATTATATGTATGTATGTACGTACATACATACATACATACGTACGGAACACATAAACAGGGTCAGGATCATGGCGACATGGGCGGGCCCGCTGGCCTGTTCGCCCGAACCAAGACCCAAGGAGCGCCAAGCGCTGCCGTCGCTACCAAGAAAACTTGCGACCTTGTCGTGACCCATGTGGCTTTTGCCATTTCCTTTCCCGCTCCCGCCCCCAGCAAGCGGATGTGCCATCAGCGTCTGTGCTCTGTCCCGTCCGTCGCTTGTTGGGGCTGCCGGAACCGAGGGCTTGTTGTATGGCAATCGCGTCAAAGATGGCGCGAATGCTCTTCATATGCGAATGGGTCTTATCCGAGCTCCCTGAGGCCCGCAGGCTGCGTAATACGGTGCATGTCCCACCTGCAACACCTCCCCCTTTTATTAGTGTACGAATGCTAGTGCGTTCTGCAGTGTATGTACGGAGCACTCCGTTTTTATGGTGCGTGTCCAATACATTCGTAGTGGTGCTGAAATGGAGGCACATACCTCCACAGTACGTACAGGTGTACCTAGTATATCCGGAACCGGAAATAGGGACCTACTATAGTAGTCCCGGCGGGCGAGATCCCACAGCCATTGTTGCCCATCTCACTGCAGCCGCGTTTGTAAGATTCCCGGGCGCGCAGTATATAACGGGAAAATAAGGGCTGATCTGTAGTTGCACCAAACCACACAATAGCCTCGGACGCCAGAGCTGTTGGCGGGGCCGTCGCATAGTGGAGTCCTTGAGTACGTGCATGTATTCGAGAAGAAGCTCGCTGGTCGTCGGCTGATTTTCTTTTTCGGTTACTTTCTCCTTGAGCCCGGCACGATTGAACTGCAAGTGCGGAGTATGTATGTTGATGTACACTACTGTATGTACCAGGTGTGTGTCACTCCACTAACGGGGTGTTCTCCAGGCCTTGACACGTATTAACGTTATGATTTGCGTCACAGCGTGTGATCGGCGGGTCGCGGTCAACCCCAAAAGAGGCAACGGGATGGGGCCCTCCAGGTGGTCGGCGAGGAGGCCGTCCCTGTAAATGAGGGAAAATTTCCCGGCCACGAGGCCGGGAGCATGGGAAATGACACCCGGCACGCCGAGGGCAGCAGTGTACACTAGACGGGTGATAACCCCACTCGGCGTTTCGACCCCAGTTTTTGCTGAGGAGAGCCTGGATCTTTGGCGAGCGGACCCTTCGACGGCGCGAGTTGGCGTTTATCATTACCATGTCCGGTTGCAATGCACGAAATGATGCTGCCCGCACCTTTGGGGAGCCACTCGTATCCCGCACTTTCCGTAACGTAGACGTTCGCTCCTTTTGCCTTGTTTGGCCTGAATGTTGCAGAAAAGTGGTGTTCGCGCCGATGGAGCCCGGTTTTATTATGCCGCAGGTGCTGCAGCCTTCTGCATGCCGCAATCTATGTACTTCTCACTGCGGACAGAGCTCGAGGTGGTAGTGGGGTGCATCGACAGCAAGGTACCAGTTCCAGTGATTCGACGGAGCTGTCGTCGTCATGAGCTCAGTTTAGGTTGAGGGAGCCCGACGCTTAATGACTGGATTCCGTCCACTGACAAAGTCAATACCAGGACTGCACACTAAGTCGCATGAGGAGGAGTTCTTGGTGACCCGTCCGACATTGTCTCTGCCTGGAGCCTTACCTTTCAAACCTTCGGCCTGGGCCCTCGGGAATTGTGCTGATTGGCTGTCTGACTTTTGAATCGCGCTCCTTGTAGTGCAAACTACTGTAGTGCCAATGTGTTGTACTGTACATACGAGCAAAAGAGAGAAAGCCGGCTTGGGAGGATTAAGGCACGGAGTGCTCTGTACGGACCTGTAATCCGTAGTGTAAGTTGGCGCCTGGTATTCAAAGAAGGAAGCGGCAGCTGCAGCCATTGGCAAGGTGGACCCACCAAACTTCGTCAGGTAAGGTACCTTACATGTAAGGTATCTTTCCTACCGGGCACCGTTCCTCCTCAACAGAGTGTGCTCAGTAGTAAGTAGAGGTCGGCCGAGAAAGGTAGTGGCCAGAGTACCGGGAAGGCCCGATGACAGCACGGAAGAGTCCGAACGGTGTCGAAGCCCTCCCACGCGCATGGTTGATTGACACACGCTGCAAGTATAATCAACCGAAAAGGCTCGACAGCAACTATTACGCCGAGACGTTTTTGATGGCTACGGTGCTGCAATCAGCTACTCGCTTGGGTTCAAAATTATCCTCCCTGAGCCAGGTTCAGTCGGCATCCCACTATCTCCGTGCGTATGTTGTACTACGCGACATAACTGGGCACGGTGCTAAGTGCAGGCACTGAGTGCCGACTCATGGACAAGCGTGTTCGCCGCCAACTCGGCCGTTACGTACACTACGCCCTGGTTCGGCAACGAACGTGCTAGCAAGTATATCTCCGAAATTGGGAAACCGTGTCCGTCCGTATGCACTACACTATATCTGCCACGGCTAACTGCGAGCGGATCAATCCGCCGTCACACACGGCTGGGTCCTCATGGAAGCTCCCCAGTTGCGCGTGTCGAGGCCCTGCGCCGGCCCATGGAGCCAAGGCCGAGAGGTGCTACCGATACCCACTGAAGCGTGGGGCCTGGGGTTACCCCTGGAGCTTGTATGTATGTACGGACTATTTTGTACCGACCCAATCAAGGGCTAGTGGCTGATCCTTTTTTTCCGCCCGGGTACCTGCCAAGCACTCCACCACTTGTTTCGGCTGACCTGGGGCGGGGGGAGGCGGGGAGAAATGGAACCTGATCAATCTCCTCTGACCCATCACAAGCTAATGGGGGGCTTCCGCCACAGCCCCATGTTAAGTTCTTTGCACGATGTCACTGTTCCTGGCAAATTCCATGCCGGAAAAAAGTGGTCATCACCAGACCCAAGCAGGAACCCGGCAAACGAGGGAGATTCGGTTGTTCGGAAGTTAGTACGGTCGTTATGAGACTTTCGAGTAACCAATGTAGCCGTCCAAGCCCTTTGACGATGATGCTGATGAGACCTGTCAGACCTGTCACGCCCGCCACACCGGCCACACGTGCTGGCCCGATGCGGGATCACAGTCCAGAGACATTCTCCGCCAAAGTCGATCCATGGCAAGGCGCCAGCAGACCCGTAATTTGTGCGCATGCTGGGACGATCTTCCGCCCCTCTCCTCGAAGAAAAAAGAAATGAGCGGGAGCACGCAAGGACCAGACATGGGATGAACTGCACCCCCGCCGCACTTACGCGTGTGATGGCACGACCTCCCTGCTGCGGCGGCATGTAACAGCCATTACGGAGACGCCTCGGGATGCTTTCGACCAGACTGAACATTCCATTCCCACTTAGCGAGCATACACTATTAGCTCTGGCGCAAACCCACCGCAACACAGTAATTGATATACAGTACGGAGTACATTCCGGGTCGTCAGCGAGGAAATAAAAAATTCCTAGCAGTCCAAGTGCGAGACGAAACTACGTACGCAGTAGAATGATCTACCACACTTTACTGCCCTATGCATTTCGGGTAAGTTTGCACAGGTCAGGTATACATAGCTGAGCTACGATGCTCTTAAGAGGTCGGAGAGTAGAGGGTAAGCGCTTCATTGCCAGAACGGGTACGTAAAACAATCATCGGAACAAATATACTGCTTACACTACTGCAGATCTTGCCCAGGCTTGTCTTCGGGAAAATTCTCGAGGCGTAGATACCAGTCAGACCTGCCGAATAACTGGCTATCTGATCCCTTTTTTAACCTGCCGAGGTAAGTTAGGGTACTGGACCCTATTTACTTTGCCCTCGAGCCGTGCGCCTCGCGGCCGCGCACGAAATTCTGGGGATTGAAATAGCTGACAAAGCAAGTTGGATTGGGGGTGAGACCCGCAAAGTTCTTTCCGCTGCATCGTCAGCCGTGCATGGGACTCGGTCGGGTTTCGTGGCTGGGATGATTGAGTGGTCGGCCCGGAGCCCGATCAGGCAAAAGCTGTTCGGGAAGACAGCCAAGTGCCGTCACGGTCGGCAGCGACTAGAACGGTTGCCAATGGAACTTTATACGGGAATACTTGTTTTTTGCATGCGTATATATGTGTATATGTGTGTGTGTATGTGGGTATCTGTGTCAAGTAGCCCGAGTCGTTAGTTCGCAAACTCAATCAAGGTACAGTACATACTTTAGATGGTCCCGTGCATTTAAGCTCTATAATAGTGGCTATTAACAGCTAGGATGTGACTCCCGTCAGCCTTGTGCAGCGCATTTACCTATAGGGCTGCGCAACCGCTCGGTGGCGACCAGGATCGGGCCAAATGCCTCAGTAAAAAGCCGAGCTCATCATTCTGCCGGGTTTATATGCTTTCTAACTCTAACAGAAAGCTTGGAAAGGGGAGGGAAGGGAGCCACTTCTACCGAGTGCGTTACTTGCTCTTTCCGAGCCTGACGCAATGGGCCCACTGGTTTGCGGTGCGCAATGCCGCCTACCGCAACGATCCAGCAGAGTGAGAACGACGCAGGGAAAAGTGGCTCGTTTGGCATCACGATGCGACGGAGTACGGATGCAATCCGTGCTGCCGAAGACGAAATGGAGACCGGCGCCTATGCCTGCCCACGTTTGCATGAGCGATCACGTAGCCCTCACGGGATTCTTCCGGTTTGCCGCCACTTTTCTGTCTCGGAGGTTGGGAGACCTCCCGCGGCAGTTTCCACTGCAATTTCTGGTTGTGTCTCGACGGATGATGTGGGCGGCGCCACAATGCTGGAAGAGAAAGAAGAATCTGCTTGAATAGCAGCAAAACTACCAATCTACATTCATGCATGCCTACGATGCTCGCAGAATCCGTACACCAAGTGGGTTTCGTCACATTGAACCAAAACACTAGCTGTTAGCGTTTGCGTACGATATGTCTATGAACTAATGAGGAGTTCACAGTCCGCCTTTGTATCGCGGTCCCAGCTCGAGTCCAGGCGGGTCTGGGGCTGTCGAACCCCTGGTTTGTGCGCCCATGAGGTGCCCTGGAGTCTAGGTTGGTAGTCTTGGCGTAAAGCTTGCTGAACCGACACAACGGAAAACGTTGATCTGCAGCCTGCATCTGCTATTGCGGCGAATAAGAAGCGGGATCCCATCTGGCCGAGACTTCGATAAACCAATCATGGCACCCCTTTGAGTTTTGGGTGTGAAGGGGCCACAATCATCAAAGTGGTGCACTGGTAACAAGTACTTGATATACAAGTACACCAACAACCCTTCACATGGTGTATCTGCATTAGGCAGTATGCAGGGCAGCTGGGTACCTGAACCCAGATACCTCCGGTAAGATAGCTAGGTTAGGGGTGGACTTTCGTGGCAAACGTTTGTCCTGCGTAAGATACGGAGAACTTGAAGCGTTCCATCTGTAGGTACCTAGGTACCTACCTACCTACCTTACTAGTAGGTAAGGTGTATACATATGCAATGTCCCAGCCGAGCGCGCGGTTGACTTTAAGCTCAGACGGGAGACATGGTGGCGAAGAAGAAGAAATGTATCAACAGAGATGCTGGTTATGGTGAGCGATACGGATTAATTCCTTCAAGATTCGTGTTCTTATTCCAGGTTGGGACGGGCAAGATGTGCTTCTTAGATGTGTCACCGCGAGAGCCGGAAAATATGGCATTTGCCTGATCTGGACCGACTTCTTCGCAAGCACCGTGCACCCAACAGTTTCCTGAACTGTGTGGGCGCTTTCACGCTGCGGCAGTCCCTTCCTGTCAAGGATGCTCTTGCTACTGGCTTACCGAATAAAGTTTAGCTCGGCAGTCCTTGCTATTACAGGATGTTGGCTAAGCAAACCTCAACAGCTTGTGGCATGGCAAGAGCAACACCCAAAACCCGCGCTCGCACAGAGTGTGCCATTTTTGCGGAATAAGGTCAATCCTTCCCAGATCAATTTGGCGGAGAGCGGGAGGGACTCGTCTGGTTCTCCAATCTGCGGCTGGCTTCCCGGTTCTTCGCTGAGCATTGGTGCAATACCGTGACTTTATCGAATCCCTTTTCTGACCCTGGCGTGGCTGACTAGGGACTCGTTCATTTGACGACGATTGAGCTCGAAGCACGGGAAGCCCCGGTGCCCGCAGAAAGGGCTCTTTTGGTGCCGCCTCAGTTCCATACAGCGCTCTTTCCTATTCCCATCGCACTAACCTGTTTCTGAACTTTCCGCTCCTCTCCCCTGCCCCATCACTGATGAGACACTCTGCGCCGCTTCACGAGGTCTTTGCGAGAAAGCCTCCAATGGTGATCATGGCATTATTGGTCGAGTGGCAGCGACGACTTGAAACCTCGTGCCCGCTTCCAGGTTCGGAATGTCTCGACTACACACCCTCTCTCCCCCTTGGCTGATTTCTGCACAACATCAGCGGCTGTCCTCGGCTCCAACACCCGTCCAGCCAGCCCCGCTCCCAAGATTGTGGTCGAGTCCCGGCCCGTTGGCAATGGGTGGCCCGTGACAGTGTGTCAGTCCTGGTAGCCGGAGCTAACTAATGCTGGGTCCTGGCCCTGGCTGATACGCGCCACTTGAGACGGGACACGGACATATCAACGGACGTGCGAGGCACCCTTCCTTGCGCATCAGCGAAATTGCGGCTTTAACATCGAGGAGGACCTGCTTAGTGTGTATGCAGTGTATGTACTGTACATACATACATACGCAGTACAAACATGGCACGGTACGTACACTAAACCTTTTCGATGGGGCGCATGAAACGGTATCGGGTCGTCGCCCAGCATCCAATGGACTACCAGCTTCCCACGCCTGTCTGCATGCTGCCACCCCCACGCTCGCTGGAGTTCCACTACCTGCAACGGCACTGGCGCCCTCACACTCGCCGTATTAACCGCAGATACAGGGAGGCGCCCAGGTCAAGAACGCCCCCCATTCCCTCTTTCGCTACACGAACTTCAAGGTTGACGACTTTCCGGGGACATGATAGGCCCAGAAGTGGTCTGCAGTACGTTGTCCAAATGAAAAGTGCGTTCCTACCTCAACCAGGTCGGTTATGTACGAACTTTCGTCAGGTTGCACATAGGAGATCTACCATAGAGCTGCACACTCGATACGGTACGTAAGGTATGTATGTATGTACATACACACCCTACAAAACACTACATAGACTGCGCAGGCCGGGACCGGGCAGGGGGTTTGCCCATGACCAGGGCCCTTGCTGGCATTGCTCAACAGCAGCAGCACACCCGCCAGGGTGCCCTGACTTTGTGTGTACGACTATCCTTGCTCCATCTGGGCCCCATCTCAATTGCGCCGTTGACTTTGAACTCGCACAAAAACCACCGAGTGCCGCCCGTCGCCGATTCTTACGCAGTACTTCCCGAGTCTCGACCAAGATACCTTGCCCGCCTGCCGCCGCCGCTTTCTGGGCAGAACTCCCCATTTACAGGCGCAAGCTAGGAAGGACGACACCTATCCACCCAGAAGCTAACTAACCCAGCCGTCGGGTTGCCCTCATCCAGCTGCTCTCGGCTCACAACCGCGCTCCATGTCACGGGAGGCACTGGTGACGGGACCGGCCTGCAGCTCCCCGACAACTTCTCCATCGTGCGGACGCCGCTGGATGTCGTGTCACTGGCCGGAGCTACAGGCTCACTAGGAGGGGGTTCACATTGCAGCATCTTGTCCAACCCAAGACGCCCAGAAGCCGTGGCCCAGCCCCCTCCGTCCGCCATCCCCAAGCGCCGTCACATTCGGTCAGGTCGAGCTTCCGACTACCTCCTTAGAAAGGAGCTGGCTTCAACACAGGGGCATTCCGGCCGCTGGAACTATACTTCGGCACGAGTGGCAAGCGCTTACAACGCAGAACGCCGACTGCACCGAGCTTCTGATCTGGGGGGGAACTCCAACCCACCCATGTAGACGTCCTCGTTCAGCCAACGGCTTCACCTGCGGACGAAGCTTTACCTGTCCTCCCACGTACCAGGAGAAAGAAGACTACCGGTCGCTCGTCATCCATCACCACCACTGCCTTGCCCGTCGCGTCGGGTGATGTCGGTCGCTGTCTCCGCTCCCGGGGCACGGTTCGGAAGTTTGTCTCCCCTGGTGGGGACCTTGTCAAGACCGGCGGCCTGCGGAGTGCAGCCCCGCCCGCGCCGGCCGGAAGACGTTCGGAACATCCGGGCCCATCACCGGCCCTAGCGCCATATCCTCCATGCGGCCATTCGGCCACCGAGGCGACGATTGTTGGACGTCTTTTGCCCATCGCCGAGGAATAGCGAACACTCCACGTCTCGGCCTCGATCTCGCACAGACCAAAGCCGGCCCCGGAGCTGCTGCTGATTCACCACACAGCTATCCCTCTCCGCCCATGTCGGGGTCTCCGCCGCTACCCCCGAAGAACAGCCGCGAGGTTGCCGAACAGGGCCAGGGGACGTATCAGGCGACTATACATAATGTGTATCCGACCGCTTCGACTGCAGGAAACGAGGAGAGGGCGCAGGTAGCAGCCGCCGATGGCTCCCGTGTATACCTCTCAAATCCGCCGGATCGAGCATCGTACGCTCTCCCCCCTATCGAGGTACCGGGGGCAGGGTCATTGCTCTACTCGCATCCGCCCAGCCAGGGCGGCGCCCCCCAGCCGCCAGTCTACTTGCCTGCCCCCGGAACCGGAACGACCTCGAATCATCCCGGATCTCTCCTCTCTCCACAAACGTACGCTCCAGCGGCACACCGTCCCATCACAGATTTCCCACCTGACACGCAGCCAAGGTCACAGAGAAAGACGAAAGGGCACGTGGCCTCAGCGTGCGTGCCTTGCAAGAAGGCGCACCTCCGGTTCGTTCTCCCCAAGTGTCTGACCCATCACCAAATTCGGACCATTCGAAGCGCTGACGGTTAGTAGATGTGACGGTATGTAACCTTAGTCGTATTTGACCGATATTAAGCACAAACCAAAATTATGAACAACCGGGCTAAGGTGGCGGCATTGGCGCTGCGGCTCCCGTCGTCGGGGTTCCCCTGGAATTGATTGACACCATCATATTGTCAAAGCGATTCCGGGACCGTTTACACAGTAGGCGCGGGATCCAAACACCGCCAAGCACCAGCGTGCAACGCCATTTCTGAATCCCCGGTCGACTCCCCACCTGGCGCAGCCGCTCGAGCCGGGCGGCTCAGTGATATGCCTCGTCGCATCGAGTATGGTATGGGGTCACCAGACTGCAGGAACGGGAGGGGGACGGTTCTCAAGCGGGATCCGCCTCTCTTCAGTGCTCGGGCCGCAATGGGGCGTGGGCGATTGGCCCCGGTGCCAATGCTCCTTTTTTTTATTTATTTATTTATACACCCTCTCTTCGATGCCATTGATCACAGGCCAGAACGGTCCGCTGCTGCAGGGCGGATGTTTGATCCTCCGGCTAGCCGGCCCGTTGTCCTTCAAATATCGCGGGACTTGTTGCAGATCGACGGCTCTTGCAGCCCTCTCGGCTGCTTGGTATTTTTTAGCCATTATGGTGCATCACCAAGCGGCCAAGGGTCGCAAAACCTCCCTGTTCATCGCACTCATCGGCGGATGACACCGGGGGTTGCTGTCTCGGAGTCGACTCATCTCTCCTCCGGCCTTCGTTCCCTGTCAGCGGTCTCTTTTGCCTGGCTCCCGGGCAAGCCATTCTCATGGTTGATTTGCTGACGAGTCAATAGCACAGCGCCCATGCTCGAGATGCGTCAGCACCAACAAGGAGGCGGCATGTGTCGATGTGCAACACAAGAAGCGCGGACGGCCCCGTCTACGGGATGACGGCCAAGCGAGATATGAGGGTTCCGGATTCGGAAGTGCCGCGGACGCCATGAGGAGGCCGCTAGTGTACGACCCGGGGCCACGGCTGGGTATGGTTCACGATGACCCTGTTCGCCGAAGTCAATCGTACCGTGTGCTGAAATCCCAGCCAGCCGAACCAATTGCACCGAGGTTCCTGGAGCGCGGGTTGGCATCCGATGCGAACGTGTACCCTGCCCCGCTGTCGAACGCCCTAGCCAGAGCACCCGAAGAGCCGGTTGCGTACCTGACAATCGGCCTCGAATTCTCAAGGGTATCCCCATCCTTCCTGAGTGCGATCGGCCGGTCTTCAGTCACGGGAGTCGACTTCGCGAATGTGCTGGTAGCCGAAGACCGTCCGAGAGCTTCCAGACTCCGGCAGCAGGCGCAGGAAGAGCAAACCAGCAAGGATCCAGCTTACTTGCCGCCGATATTCAACGAGCGGAGCGAGGCGGTGATGCAAAGCCTTAGCTTTACCCCGGAAGAAGTGTCGAGATACCCGCTCCACTGGCTGGATACTTTTACTTTCCTCGGCGACGACGGGCATGCGCGACCGATCTCGGTACGAGCAGGGCTAGCCAGTCGGGACTCGATATATTTCGTCGTTCTGTTACTGAACCGAACGAACCAGCCATCGTACCCGACGCCCTCACCCAGCAGCCTCAGAGATTTGGGCGGCTCCTTTGACCCCGGCCTGCAACCGTACTCCCAGTCCACACCGCCCTCGGCGACGTTCGACTCGCGTCAGTCGAGGCTGAGCGATGCTGGGCACCACGATCCCAGGCAGACCGCACAGCTGACTGGCGGGTCGTCGCTGCACATGTTGCCAGCCCGACGCCCAAGCCTCCTCTCATCACCGTATGGCCTCTCACCGGGACGGGCCGACTACCCAATCACCCCTAGCGCATACCAGGTCCCGAGAACCGAGGCGCACCCGTCTGGTCGCCCATCTCAACTCACAGATTATCAGCTACCTCTTCCCAGGATAAGGAGCCCACCTTTAGGCACCTCACAACAACGCGACGTGCCTCAGACTCAGCAATCGCTGCCGCCGCCACCAGCACCACCACCACCTCCTCCTCCTCATCCTCCTCCGCCTCCGGCTGCTGCTGCTGCTGCTGCCGCTGTTGTACCGCCATACCAAGCCCGAGAGGAACGGACCCGAATAGAAATCGGAGGTCTGATTGAACAGCCGGAAACGAGGGAGAGTCCACAGCGGTAGCGGTTAGAATGGACACAGCTCAGTCGGTCCTAAACTAAACAGAGACCAGGGCTCTTTATCGTGGCCATACAGGGAGAAAGGAAAAGTCCAGGAAAAGTAAGAGAGCATGATGATTGATTGGACCTTATTGTCTCTTTTTCTCCTTTTGTTGCTTCGCCTCTCTCCTTTTTTTTTTGTTCGTTCTTTCTCTTCTCCCGTCCCCTTTATTTTCCTGGGGGGAGCTTTCCATGTTTTGGGATCGCATCTTGGGGGATGATACCACTATACACGTTTGCACGTATTTCTCCCTGTTCTGTGCATTCGGCGAGCAACCTGAGGTGTTGGAGGAGGTCCATTAGCGACGTTCCGGTAAGCGGGGGGGGGGGGGGGGGGGGAGGGATATGGGAGTCGAGGGAGCATTTCTCTCTTCTGGCGTTTTGTCGGGATGGGGGGTCGTTTCAAATTTGACTTGGTTCATATCATCTCTTTCCACCTCTTCTCTTCTCACCCCATTTTTCTTCACTTCAATGCGGCTCGTTGGGTCTTGGCCTTTCTTTTCGCCTATCGCACTCTCCCGGTTCTCCCTTCCCTCTTCAAGCCCCCTTCCCTCCACTTATTTTTGGAGGCTCCCCTTTCTTTAGGGGACACTCTAGCACATGGTCTGTTTACCGCTTAGTAGTGTTGTCGCCATCGTGCTTCCTTGGTATCAGGCGGCGAGCGTAGGGTTGGGAATCGGGTAGCGTCGGAAAGGGGCCAGGGTTGAGGTCGAAGCAAATTGCTGGGGATAATGCCTGAACTGCTTCGACCTTTTTTTTATATTTTTTATTTTTTATTTTTTATTTTTTTTAGCTTTCCGATATTTCGTTCGCTCGTCACCGTCCGAGTGGTTTATCCCTTTGCTTGACAGAGGAGGGCTTGGGGGCATTCGGGCCATTGGGTCATTGCTTGCCGGCTGCGGCTGTTGATAGGAGATGATGGTTTCGCTCCGCATGCGGCCGGCCGATGTGGCCTGCATCAAAGCTCGAGGCGGTCTGGGGGTTCGGGTCTCCAGTGGAGAGATCCGATATTATTTTCTTGTTTTTTTTTCTCTCTTCATCTGGGCGCAGGTTCTGTTTATGACCATGACGCTGGTCGGTGTGGAATTTCAGACAAAAAAGATGAATATGGCATGAACTACAAGTAGGCATTGTCAGGAAGGAGGAATCGAAATTAGAGGGAGGGGAAGCAGGATGATACCCCTGGACAGGTGGACGTTGAGTTAAGGTTTTCTCGGAGTTATTGACCAACCGGAACCGCAGTGGCGGCTGCCATGGCCGGGGCTCCGGACCAAGGAGGTACACTATTTTTAGCCCCTCCAAGGAGGAAGGAGTTTGATCGATTTTCATTTTGCGTCGAGGTATGGTGAAAGGCGTCATCATATATCAGACAATTTATAGCGTGACCATAGCAGGCACGTCAACTCCCCCCTGACATCTGAATAGGGCTGGCAGATGAGTCGACCGGTAAGCAAGAGAGTGACGGGGGAACTGAGCACGCTGCTTGAAATTCCCTTTCCCTTTTCCCTCCATTGGAATAAACAATGGAAGTTGCATAAATAGGGTGCCCAGCTTACTCGTCTTACCCAGACTCTCTCCCTCCCTCCCTCCGTCTCTCTCTTGTTCTCGCTCTCGCTCTTTTCTGCCTCTCCCTTCTCTTGTTTTTCTCCCGTGTTCTTCTACCCGCGACTTGGGCGCACGATATTGTGCATTTCATTTCTCTGTTGCACTCTTCGCATTGTATACCCAACCAGCCCCCTGCCCATCACTCTTTACCCACTGTTTGCGGTCCTTCTAGCTGGTTTGCTCTCCTGTCCCTGTCGGCCGAAACGGGGTCGTGCGTAGTGTAACCGGATTCATTTATGCAAACTTTTCTCCACCCCCGAACCCCCCATACCATGCATGCTCCTTCTCCGCTGGCTGCCGTTTGGGAAAATAAAGAGGAAGAAAAGCGAGCTGGATAAGGGCAAAGAGATGAGAGAACGCACAGGAAGGGGGTTCTGGTGAACCCATCGAGGTCGGGTGCAGGGGGTGTGTTGCTAAAACGAAGGGGTTCTAAATTATATGCATCCGTACACTAACAAATGTGTGATCGGTTCATACGTACAGTACATACATGTACGGTTGGGAAATTGCCAGATTGAATCCGAGATTTCGCTACCAAGGTTTTTTAATTTAGTGTACCCGCGGGTTCGGTGCTCTCCACCTGAGATCGACAAGAAAACCGTTGAACGTCTCCACTGTCCTCCAGTCGGGGCAATTTTCACCAGATGAGGATCCATAGAGGGCATACGGTCTTACGCCCGGCCGCGGGCAGAGAGGAACGAGAATGAAAAAGAGAAGTACGGATCGAGTGTTGTTCGTCAAGTTTGGCCATGGTCAAACGAGCGTTCCGAGTTGCCGTCACTCGGGCTCGGCGGTTCCGACTCCTCGGGTATCCTGTTGCGGGATATGGCTGTGCCGTTGCCTAGGCGCGGGAGGCGTTGTCTGCCAGGCCGGATGGGAAGGGTGCCCGCGGACCTACCGACCGCTGTCGGGTGGGGGGGTAACCGGGTGGCTGCGGCCCCGTTGGCTGGTGTCGCCGGGTGCGCAACGGTGGCCGATGTCGAGAAGGCCGAGGAGGACCCCGCTGACAGCGCCGGGGCCGGGGCCGGGGCCGGCGGAACGGCGGACGGATGCAGCGCGAACATGCGCTCCAGCTCCTCGCCGAGCCTGTCCCGCTTGGCCAAGGGCTCATCCGCCGTCTCGTCGTCGTGCGGCCGCTTGACGCCATGCAGAGCAGCGCTGGCCGGCTCGCTGCTTACGACGACGAGGCCCCTCAGTACGTCCTCGGGGGGTGTTGGGTCGCCTGGGGACGGCTGTGACGACGATTGCGAAGAAACGAAGGACGACGCGGAGTTGGACGTTGCTTGGCGCGTCAACGACCTTTCGGGGCCTCGAGACGGTGAGGGGCGGACTGATGACGATCGGGAGCGGCCCCCTATGCTGCTTCGTCCCCTGGTTAACGTCAGAGAAGCAGCGCCGGGGTGTGTGTTGGGGGGGGGGGGTGTGCGTGTGTTGGAGCAGATGGAGGCTGGCTATTTATTACCTACCGCTGGCTCGAAATGTCGAGGTTGACCTGGACTGAAGAGTGTCCTTCACTCACGGCCGCGTCCGCTTCCGGGCTTGACAGCCCAGACGTGTCGCGCGGAGAAGCGCCTGTCATGACCGGGAAGTGGTCCTGAGATGACACACAAGACTCTGTACTACTACTACCGCTCAAATCCAGCGTATTCGGCCCTTGCGTAACATCAACGCGTCCGGGAGCGAGGCCAAAATGGCCGTGCTGGCGGCCGGCGGTCCCATATTTAACAGTCACACAGTCACACAGTCATACTATGCGACCGAAGGGGACCGGTCACTCGTCCGCAGAACCAGGGCCAACAAACAGAGTACATACATACACTTCGCGCACCAGTTGAGGGCGCCCCGCTTGTTCTATCTGTCCGCCTAGGGAAAACCGCAGGGCTGCATGACGGACGGGTTGGTAAGGCGGGAGCGGGACCTGCAAGCATGGGCGGGAGCGGCGCGCGAGCGGGCGCACTGCAGGATGCAACTCTATCTTGAGACCCCACCCCACGCCCCCAACAACCACAAAGAACTAACTGCCCAAGTTGTTGGTGCCATCAGCTGACTGCTGACCGAACCAGCCCGACCCGTTGGGGCCGGTTGACAACCGTCGAAGTGGCGAAAAGAGCGCCGGGGAAAGGCACAGTCCGCATCCGTAGTCGGCCACGACATCGGCTAGGAAGCTCAGCCCCCCTCGGTGAGAGTTGCCTGGCATCCCGGACTGAAACACTGGCCGGAAGTCGGAAGTCCAAACCTGGAGAATTCAAGTCAGGCCTTGTCCCGAATATTTAAATCTTCGAAGGTATGGAGGGCTGAGGGAGGTACCTAATTAGGGGTGCCGAATCCGTTGGATACTCTGTTGGCCTTGGTGCTGTCACGCTGTCTTGCCGAGGTAACATCCATCGAGATGGCAGCAAATAATTCTCCCTGAAAACATGGGCGCTTTGAAGAGTTTCCGATCGGTAGCCCTGCTGTGCCTTGTGGAGTGCCAGGCAAACACAAATCCGGGAGCGAGAAGGAGCTTCGCACCTCACCAGCAGCTCGAAGTACAGTACATACCTTACATATTCTGTAGTGTATATACATGTACTGTACGTACGGATTCTGGATTGTGAATAGTTAATACCTGGCACGCACACAGCAGGGCGAATGATGTAGGATTAGCGGCCCGCCTCAGCACCCGCCAACAACCGGGGTAGCCGCCCCGCCCCCCGCCACCCTCCTGGGTACAGTACGCTAGTAATCCGTACTAGTAGAAGAACCGTAACCCTGGTCCTGCAAGTCACGCCTGGTTAGGGACCGGGGCCCAGCAAAGCATGTTGGTGTAACCGCGCAGGACCCGCAATAACAACCGTTCCGGCGGCTTAGCAAGGAAGTCGCTATCTGCCCTGCCGGTTGGATGCCTGATTTCGCATCGGTTTGGTGCTGTTTTCTTAGCACTGCTGCCGTGGCTGAGCTGAAATGAGCCCACAGAGCGGCCGCATGTAAGCGCGGGGAAGGAAAGTGCTCAAACTCGCCAGTTTCGGCCTCCGCATTCCCTCCTTCCCCCCCCCCCCGGTGTCCGACGGAGACGGCAACGATGAGTGATGCAATGGACCTGGATGCGCCCCGCGGCGCCAAGCGGAAAGCCGATGCTCTAAACGAGACGCCAGTTCCCCGCCGGATCAAGGTTGGTCAACATCTCTCCACTCAGCGCGGGTCGCATCCTACTCGGATTGCTAAGTCCGAGCTGCTTAGGCCCTCGATCAAGACGTCGTCAACAAGATTGCCGCCGGAGAGATCATTGTCGCTCCGGTCCACGCGTTGAAGGAGCTGATTGAGAATGCCGTGGACGCAGGCTCCACATCCATCGAAGTTCTGGTGAAAGATGGCGGCCTGAAGCTGCTGCAAATCACCGACAACGGCTCGGGCATTGATGTGAGATCCCCCCCCCCCCTTCTTCCCGGGCTCCCATCTACGTCCCTGTCCGGACTGCTCACCTCTCACCGAGGGAACAGAAGGAGGACTTGCCGATTCTGTGCGAGCGCTTCACTACGTCCAAGTTGCAAAAATTCGAGGACCTCCAAACCATCGCCACCTACGGGTTTCGCGGCGAGGCCCTGGCCAGCATCAGCCATATTGCCCATCTCACAGTGACCACCAAAACTCGCGAGTCGAACTGCGCCTGGCGAGCCTACTATGACGGCGGGAAGCTGGTGCCTGCCAAGCCTGGTCAGTCGCCGGACCCGAAGCCTGTGGCCGGCCGGCAAGGTACCCAGGTCACGGTCGAGGACCTGTTCTATAACGTCCCGACCCGTCGACGAGCCTTCCGCTCACCTTCGGACGAGTACAACAAGATCATCGACATGGTAGGCCGCTACGCCGTTCACTGCTCCAATGTTGCCTTTTCCTGCAAGAAGCATGGCGAGTCCTCAACGAGCATCGCCGTCCAGGCGAGCACTTCGTGCCACGACAGAATCCGTCAGATATACGGAGGCGGCATTGCGAGCGAACTCACCGAGCTCTCCACGTCCGATGACCGCTGGGCGTTCAAGGCCAAGGGGCTCGCCACCAATGCCAACTACAGTACCAAAAAGACGACCATCCTTCTGTTCATCAACCACAGGTGTGTGGAGTCGTCCAACATCCGAAAAGCCATCGAGCAGACATACTCGGCTTTTCTTCCCAAGGGCGGGCACCCCTTTGTATACCTGAGCCTCGAAATTGACCCGCGCAGGGTAGACGTCAACGTCCATCCCACAAAGCGCGAGGTCAACTTTCTGAACGAAGACGAGATCATTCAAGCCATCTGCGAGCACATTCGCGCCAAGCTCGCTGCGGTGGACGCCAGTCGGACCTTTGTGACGCAGACCCTTCTGCCGGGCAGCACCTGGTCAGGCCTGGCCCCGGACTCTCAACAACAGTCAGCAGCGGCCGCCGCTTCTAAGGCAAGCGGCGGCGGCGGCGGCAGCGCTCGAAAGACCCCCGCGCGGCCCAACGAAAACAGTCTCGTCCGGACCGACGCCAATCTGCGCAAGATCACCAGCATGCTAGCCCCTGCCGCTGCGGGGGCGGCGGCCGGCGGCGGCGGCGGTGGCCAGCCGCTCGATCCCCGGGCCGACGCTGATGTGATGGAGTACGAGACGGTCGACCGCGAGGTCACCGCTTGTCGCCTGATCAGCATCCGCGAGCTGCGGGCCGCCGTGCGCGAAGATATGCACCAGGAGCTGACCGAGATCTTTGCCAACCACACATTTGTCGGCATCGTCGACGAACGTCGTCGCCTCGCGGCCATCCAGGGCGGTGTCAAGCTGTACCTGGTCGACTACGGCCGCGTCTGCTTCGAATACTTTTACCAGCTGGGGCTGACCGACTTTGGCAACTTTGGCGTCATCCGCTTCAGCCCTCCGCTCGACCTCAGGGAGCTGCTCACCCTGGCTGCGCAGCAAGAGAAGGACGCCGCCGTTGCCGCCGCCGCCGCCACCACCGGCGGGGACGGGGACGGGGGCGAGGACGAAGACTTTGACGTCCCCGAGATCGTCGGCCTCGTCGCCGAGCAACTGATTGAGCGGCGCGAGATGCTGCTCGAGTACTTCTCTCTCGACATCTCGCCCGCGGGAGAGCTGCTCGGCATCCCCCTGCTCGTCAAGGGCTACACTCCAGCCCTCGTCAAGCTCCCGCGCTTCCTCCTACGGCTGGGCCCGCACGTCGACTGGGCCGAAGAGAAGCCGTGCTTCGAGTCCCTGCTTAAAGAGATCGCTGCCTTCTACGTGCCCGAACAGCTGCCTGCCACGCCCGGGAACGAAGACGGGGGAGCTGCGGCACAGGAGAGGGAAATTGACGACGAGATCAAGGCCCGCCGTAGCCACGTGCGTCGGGCGCTCGAGCACGTCCTCTTTCCGGCGTTCAAGTCCAGATTGGTGGCTACCAAGTCGCTGATGCAGGATGGGATCCTGGAGGTGGCCAACCTCAAGGGTCTGTATCGCGTGTTTGAGCGGTGCTAGCAGCTGTTATGTATACAGTACCGTACATATATATAATCCCGAACCCACCTTCAGGACGTGCACGCTTCCTGTGTACGTGACTAGGTAGCTTTGAAAGGCGACCTATGTCTAATTACGACGATACATTTGACCATGCTCTTCTTCGCTATGAATACATGTCTCGACTTGGATCGCGTTAACCCGGTTTATGGGCGTGTTTGATGTCAAAGGCTCTACTAGAGCGCTCAACATGTTTGAACGTGGAAATCGGTCCTTCTTGATCCATCATCCCCGTTATCCAGTCACGCCCCATAATTAACCATGCCATCCCTCGCTTCTATCGAGCGAATTTTCTGCCACGCTATGTTATGTACATACAGCGGGAACGCGGACGATGGGACATGCCGAGTCCGTGAAGACGAACCACGGACAGGGCAGGGCGACGACAAATCACGGTTAACAACAACGCGACGCCGTTTCCATCCTCTCTTTCTCCCCCGTTCCCGGCCGCTCCTCCCTGTTCCCCCCCCCCCCTCTCTCTCTCTCTCTATGGGACAGACAAGCAAGTCACACTTCTTACTACATGTGATCGACAGGATCGTTACAATGTCCGAGGACCCCGTTGTTTATGACCTATCTGCCCCGTTCCTGTCTGCTGCCGGCGGTCCGATTTCATGCCCATTATGCTTCTGGGGGATGCATTTCGTTGCTACCGCCTGTTCCCGCCCGCCAAGCGTACTGCCCTGATTGCCTGTGCCAGCACATCCTCACATCTCCCTCAAGCAGAACGGTTACTGATCAATTTTGAGACTGCGGTAGGGGCAGGGGAGGGTAGTAGATAAGAACATGTATCCGCTCAAAGCCTCAACCCCAGCCAAGGAGGGCTCCCATCTCGGCATGACCGGGTAGTGTGTAGTCCTACGGACAAGCCCTTCCGAAGAGAATAATAATAGGAAAAAGAGAAGAGGCGAGGAGAGAGGTACTGCTCTCCTCTCCCAACCCGACCTACTCACCGTCAAAACTAATCAATTAGAAACCCAGCCCAGCTCGCGGGTCAGTGGAGCCAAAAGAGTCGCTCTTCAAGGACCCCGGTATCCTCCCGGCGGTGGCATCATGCCACGCCTATCCATCCCGGCCATGCGTTCCAATCTCTCAAACGGGCTTGGCATCCCGCCAAAGCCGGCCATGCCGCCGTGGTTGGGACCGGGACCGGGACCGGGACCAGGGCCTGCATTGGGTGGCTGTGGCCCGTCAGGACCTTGGAAACCGCTGCCGCCGCCCATTCCCGGCGGCGGCATGAATCCCGGCGGTGGTGGCCCGCCGAAAAAACCCGGAGGGGGTTGCATCGAGCGGGGAGGCCCCGGGGGCGGACCGACCATGCCATCGGGAGGTGGAGGGCCACCAGCGTGTGGGGGAGGCGGGCCGGGAGGGAAGTTACCGGGACCGCTATGGCCGTGGGGAGGAGGGAAGTTGGGCGGGAACATGCCAGGCATGGGAATGTTCCGGGGACCGTTGTTCATCAAGCCCGGAGGCGGAATCATGGGTCGTTGGGGAGGCATCTGGCCTGCTGCTGCTGCTGCGGAGACGGCGGGGTTGACTCCGCCCATGTGGAAGGGGTGCATCTGGTGATCGAGGCCCGGAGGAGGCGGGCGCTGCAAGATCTGGGTCGGTTGCGGGGGAGGGCGGGAGTCCACGTCACCCGGATGGAACTGGCCGTCGTCGAGGAAACCCGGGGGGCCGCCCCGCATCTGCTGACGCTGGGAGGCGCTCCGCTCGCGGGAATAGTCTTGCTCGCGGTCCGGCACGTTGGCCAGCGAGACCTGCTTGGTCGGCTGCGGCATGCGGAGGAGCTGCTCGGGGCGCGCGGGCTCGGGGACCTCGCGGTGGCCTTGCATCAAGCCTACCAGGAATTCCCTGTTGCGATTGATGGCGCTGGCATTCTGCGACTCTGCGCGGGTGCTCGGCTGGCTTGGCAACTGGTGCCGCTGGGCGAGGAGTTCCTGTAGGGCCTGCTCCGGGCGAGTGGCCGGCGGAGGCGGCATGGGGAGGCCGGTCGGCCGAGGGGAGATCATGTCGTGGAGCGAATGTTGCGAAGTGCGCGCGCGTGGATCGTCGCGCCTGCCACTGTTGCCGTATTGCTGGAATGGCTCCGGCGAGGTCACGGCGCTCTTCTGCTGCAGCTCTTGGAAAGGTGACGGCTCCGGGAACATGCCGGGTGCTGCTGTTGTTGTTGTTGTTGTTGTCTGGGCTGGTGGCGCGCTGCCTTGCAAGGACGATCCGAGCCCAGATCTTTGGAGCTTTTGAATGAGGAGTGCGAACGCTTCCTTGTCGGCGTCGCTCTGCTGCGACGAGGCGGCCTTCTCGCCTGACTGTCCCGCCGCTGCGGGCGTTGCCGGTTCCGTCTTTGCTCGGCTATCGTCTTGCGGAGCTAAGAAGGCCATGAATCTCGAGGGTTTTGCGGTCTTGGGCTTGATCGCGTCCTTGACCTCGGCAATCGGCGTCCCGACGTCGAGGCCAGAGCTCCCGTAGGCGGCGAAGAACTTGTCTGGCCCCGGCTCTACGGCAGGCGCCGAGGCAACCTTGTTTTCCGTTTCGACGGCCGTGGTAGCGGGCGGCTGATCAGGCGGCGCGCTGGGCTTTTCCTCCTGTTTCGGCGCGCCGCCGCCCGTTCTGCCCGCCTTCATGGACTCCATGAACTTCTTGAAATCCTCCTCCGTGTGGCCTTGCGTCTTGGTCTCAGCGGGCTCGTCCAGCCACTCCGGGTCGTTCTCGACGCGAGCATGACGGTCGCGATCCCACTTTCGGTCGAGGTTTCGATCGTTTCGATCGCTAAACCTGTCGTGCGGCTTGTCCTCCGGATCCCGGTCACGCCAGCTCTTGGCCCTCTCGATGCGCTCCCGTTGGGTCATGGGGGGCGCGTCCGAGGTGCTGCCGGCTGTGTTGTCTCGGAACCAGGACTCCGACTTGCCGCGCCCCAGTCCGTTCCTGCGCGGGGTATCGGCCTCGTCGCCATCCTGGTCTCGCGACCGATGCTCGAAATTGCGGTTGCCTCGGCCACCGGCGTCCCGGTCGTCGCGGTCCCGCGCCCGGCGGGCGTCGTCCCGCGCGCCAAAGCGGTCATTTCCGACGCCGCCCATGCGGCCGTGGAAACGCTCGGCGCCGTCGTGGCCAAAGCTCTTGCGGGGCTTCACGGTGCTCCAACCCTCGCTGTCTTGGTCCTGGTCGGGCCGCCTGCGGAAGCCAGCGTTCCGGCCGTCCCTCGCATCTCTCCCGAACCTGTCGCTGGGGTTGTCCGAGTCGTTGACGCGGTTACGGAAGTTGAATCGGTCGTTACGATCATGTCGGTCTGAGTCCCTGAACCCCTTCTCGGCGTCGCCGGTCCGGGAGCCGCGCATTGACGTGGCAGACGCAGACGCGAAGCTTGTCCGCGGCGGGCCGAGGATGAGATCCTCCGGGTCTGTTTTGGGGTCTTAGTCAGCCACGACAAGAGCACAAAGGAGTCGGGAGGCGGTCAGGGGTCATCCGGCCGGCTCGCCTGAGGAATTGAGGCGTACTCGCTGCATTTCTGGAGCCATTGCGGTCGTGCGGCGGACGCCTGTTCTCCTGATTCGGGGGTACACCACCTTCTCCGGACTTGGTTCGGTCATTGGATGCTTTCTGCTGATTGCGGAATGTCTCTGGAGGTGGTCTGGAAAAAAAAAGCATAAAGTCAGCAATCAGTCGCGCATACGGAGGGCAGGGCACACAATGTGCACGCATCACAACACAGGGAGGGGGGAGGCAAAAAACGTACCCCATCCACTCCTCGGGAGGGGGCAGATTCGGAGGCTTGACGCATAGCGGCGACTGGCGCAAATGCAGCAGAAACTCTGCCGAGTATCGTTCAGGCATTATAAAAGTTATGCAGCAACCATCGGATCAGGGCTGCGACGTCGCCTGCATGCGATGGGCCGGTCTATGCCGGACAGGTTGTTGGGGCTGGCGGTGCTGGGACAAGATGCGGTCAGAGGGGGGAGCCAAATGTGGGCTGTTCTGGTGTTCGAAACGGATTGGCTTTCGGGAAGTTGGGGAGAGGAAATCGGTCGGCGGCGAGGCAGGGCAGCTGGTCACGAAAAAAAAAAAAAAAAGGTCTGAAGAGTCGCTTTGTGTGGAAGGGTCGGTCGGTGCAACAAGTGCGCGATTTGTACCAAGGGCGGTGGTGGTGAGTTACGTATGGATGGTTTTGTTCAATCGGCCAGTTGTGGAAGCTTTGATGGTTTGGGTAAGTTTTGGGCTCCTGCCGCCTTGTTTCGAGCGCACCCTGTGGCAGCGGGTTGCAGTCGATCAAATCAATTGGGTTGTCGACTGTGGCCCTAGCCTCTGACAACGCGGCCTGACAAGGGTCCATGTGCTGGGGTGGCGACAGCAACATGGCAAGGGTGCCCAGCAACAAGAATTATCTCTCCGCAGTACGCAGGAGTCTACTGTAACTAATCCGTGCATACGTAAAAACATGCGGTGAGTGGCGGGGTATCCGTAAGTGGTTTTCAAAATTACCCCGACTGCTGTTTTCGGCCAACATCAACTTCTTGAGCCTGGAATGTCGATTGTTGATGGCCTTTAGGTTGAGGAAACAACCCGTGTCCACCTCTTCCATGTGATTTTCTGCAAGTCACAACCTGAACCACTTCAGGCAGGTATGAAGAAGGTACAAGGAGGTACCGACACGAGGTAGGAGCGATAGGTAAGACACCTCAGGTGGGCAGGCAGGATAACAACCTTGGCAACCTTGGGAGAAGGTACTACTAGTAGCTAGGTGTCCGGTTAACTTGCTTCCAAGATCTCGTGGGCCATTGCGATTCCACGGTGCCAACGTCTGGCTGCTGCAGACGTTTCATTGCTTGCTTGGTTTTAGTTTTATTTTTCATTTTTATTTTTATTTATTTATTTTTTTTTCCGTGGTGTACTCTACATATACAGCTTTGGCATCACAATCGAGCTCAGCAAGTCAAACCCCGAAACGGAGGCACTAGGAGCTTCAGACAAAGCAACGTCTTGTTCTTTCTTTCCTTTAAACCTCCTCTGAAGATGTCACGGCACAACCAACCCGCCGCTTGCTATGACGCGGCACCGTCCAATCCTCCCATACTCCACGCCCTCACCCTATCCTGGTCGCACGTCTCCCAGATCCTCCTGCGCAATCCCCCATAGACAGCCGCCTCGGCGGCATCCGTGCAAGCCGCCTGCCTCGCTTCGAGCCAGTTCATGATCCCGAACCTCGTCGTCAGCGTCGTGCTACCGCCCTGGATGCGCGTGGCTCGGTATAGCAGCCTCAGCACCTGGCTCCGGAGCGGCAGCCGCATGTACGGGTTGGCCGCGAGGGCCAGGATGCGCTCCAACACGGGTCCCTTTGCCCGTTTCTTGCGGAACAGCTCGAGGTCGCGTGAGGTGCGCAGCCCGTCGATTAGGTAACCGAGCAGCCAGTTAGCCTGCGCGTAGAAGGCGTCGCCAACGCCCGGGTCCTCCGACAGAATCTCGTCCAGGAGTGGGGGTTTGTCTAGGCTCCATACCGGCCCGCGCGTGAGGAACAGGTTGACTTTGGCGTAGAGGTTGGAGAGCGGGTCGCGAAGCACGTTGAGCCCGTGGCAAGCAAACGAGACAATGGTGCTCGGCAACGGCTCGTCGTTGATGCTGTCGCGCGCGGTCTCGGCGATCTCCGACAGGAGGAGCCAGACCTGCTCCTTTTCCTCGTACTCGGACTGTTTGATCTTGGCCGCTGCCTTGAGGATGTTGACGAGCGCCTCCTTTCGTATGCTGGCATGCTCCGACGCCAGGAGTGCTATGAGAGATGCAAGATAACCCTCGTCGACCAGCTCGTCCACGGTCTTGGACGACCACTTCATTAATGCCGAGTTGTCCGCCTCCAGGCCGTCTGGCACGTGGAGCGTGTTCTCTAGAACTTCTTCATCTACGGCCGGCTCGGGCCGTGGTTCTTGCTGCCCGGTCGTCGTATCCCAACCTTTCCTGCTCTTGGGCTCCGAAGTCGGCTGCAGTGTGTTGTGCTCGAACGCCAGGTTTCTCGGGACCCCGGCCTTGGCGAGCTTGCCCTTTGTGTCCGAGAGGTGTGCCACCATCTTCGAAAAGACCAGGTCGAGTAACGGCTGGCTCTCCCCGGCAGTTGCCGAGAGTCCCAGAAACTTGGGCAGAAAGCGACCGAGGGCCCTGATCGTGGCATCCCCGCCCTCCTTTGCCGCGACGAACGGCAACTGCTCGAGGATGGCCACAGTTAAGGGACTAATAACCGCACCAGCTAAGTCCTGGTCTGGCCCCGAGGTGGACTCGTGAACCAGATCCTGCATCTTCTCAACATACTTGACCGGGGCGTTTGCACAGCGAGTCAAGCAGTTATCCAAGAACGGCCACAGGTGCGCGACCGAATCCGGGGAGGACTGCCGTAAGGATTGCAGCGCTTCGAGTAGCGCGAGCAGCCCGGGGTGTTTGTTTTCGGCGGGTACTAGTTGCTGCTCGACGGCAACGAAGTTGAGCACCGTCCGTATTGTCTCGAGGGCAACGCCATGGGGAGCATCGACGCAGACCTTGAGCAGGAGGGTGAATGGGGAAAGGGAGAGAGCCTCGGAAGCGGCAAGCCACCGCATCCCAGGTGAATACCCGGCGATGGCGAGCAGGTTTTCCAGTTCCTTGAGACTCAGGGCAAAATCGCGGGCATCGCTCAGCTCTCGCCGAGACAGACGAGCGAGGGTTGTCTCCAGGAATGGGGAGACGTCGAACTTGGCCAGAAGGGCGACTTGTGGGAGCACCTCGTAGCAGAGGCGCAATAACCGACTTGCTGCCTCCCGGTGGAGAAGATCGCCTTCGGGTACGGACCGGTACGCGTTGATCATCTCCTTGATACCGGGGCTCCGTTGACAGAACTCGTCGACCAGCCTGCGCGCGGCCTCTGCCCAGACTGTCCCGTTGGAGTGCGAAGGGTCCTGGTGCATCTTGATTGCTTGCTCCAGCTTCTCGATCGCGACCACCAAGATTCGAGTCGCAAAGAACGAGATCAGGTTCGACTTATTCGCCAAGCTCCGGGATAATGTCTTTTGGTTCAGCGGGGCCGGGAGGATGTTGTCGATGACGATTGAGGGGGGTGGCGGGAGCTCGGGAAAGGCGGTCGCGCGGCAAAAATGGTCTGGTAAAGGGAGAGTGACGACGTTGAAGATGAAGGCGGCATATCCTATCCACGTTGCCGAGAGCTTTGGCTCAAAGGTGAAGGATTTGCTGGCGAGGAAGTAGTTGGCCACCAGCTCGGGGGCGACCTTAAAGACGGAGGTGATGAGCTCGCTCTGCTTGACGCTGGACCACGGACGTAGGTTTAGCAGGAAATTGGACAAGGCGAAGTTCCGAACGGGCACCTCGGTCTTGTACTTGTTCACCCAAACGATCGCTTCCAAGCCCAAGTCATCCAGCTCGGCGGCGGGGATCGCGGCGTTCGGATCGGCGTCTCGGGGGTAAAAGCCCGAGTCTTGCCTCAGCACGCCGCATGCCGGATTCGTGCATGCCAGCAGCAGGAATTCGTGGGCGAGGTCGGAAATCGAGGGGCCATCCTCGACCTGGGCGTCCAGACGGTATTGGTAAAGCGCCGAGAGGCGGGTGAGAGTGGATGCGTTCAGCAAGTTTCCCTTGGCTTCCCTCGGGAGCTTGTCATCCAGCAGCACGTGGCTCCGCAAGCCATCCAAAAGCTCCCGGACGAGATACGGCGGGTCCTGCTTGACGTCGCGCGTAAGGGCGGACACAATGTCCCTCTGGGAGAGCAGCTCCTTCTTGGCCTCGGGATGGAGATACTTGAGGGCGCTGAGGAAGAAGAGGATGGCATTGGTCCGAGGAGACGGCCGCTTCGGATCCTCGGCCTCATCCCCGATGTGGACGATGCCCATGTTCCGGGCCAGCGACTTGAGGGTGGATGCCCTGGCGCGGAACAAGGGTCTTGCGATGGCGCCGCCGTCGAAGCTGATGGCCTCCCTCAACATGCGCAGAGTCGGAGAAATGATGAAGGCCTTGCCCTTGTCTGCCGACAGGTTCCGCGCGATGAGCTCCTGCTGGCGCTTCTGGAGCAGGGTCCTGCAGATGCCGAGGCCGAAGGGCACCGTGTCAAGAGACTGCGAGAGCAGCTTCAGCAGCAGGGCGAGGACGACGGCCACGGCCGACATGATGTTGTCGTTGTTGGTCTGGTTCGCGTAGCTCCATGTCTGCATGATGTCCGGCAGGTAGACCGGGTTCTCTTCGTCGGCGGAGGGGTTCGCGGACCGGAGGTAGTCCCGGAGGATCCTAGGGCGGTCGGCATGGTCGCGGTCGGGGTCGAGAAGATCGTCGAGGAAGAGCTTGAAGGACTGCAGACCTAGAAACAGAGGAAAAAAAGAACAAAAAAGGTCAGATGGGCCGACTCGGCAAGTAAGCGAAATCGTGTGAGCTCAAACGCACCGTGCCGCGCCCGCGCTGGGTCTTGACTGAAGGAGAGCAGCTGCTGCAGTTGTCTGCTCGTGTGAACCTCCTCTGACGTCGGCGCTTCGTGCACAGTCTTCTGCCTTTTCCGCGACGCTGCGGCGCCGTCGGGGCCGTGAGAACGCCGTTTCCCCATGTTTTCGTGCTGCGAAATGCCCTGTTTTTCGGGGGGCCTTTTGTTGCGCAAGCCGGCGAGCTTTCACTCGGAATTTCGCCCACTCTGCAACATTTTACCGCCTTCTAATCGCAGCTTAGCGGCTCGATAAGCCCACAGCTTTCCCCGCACCTAGGTACTCCGTAGAGTAATCCGTACCTATGTAAATCCGTAATTCCGCACAAAACATGCGGAGTCCCCTACGGTGCTCCGTACTCCGGAAACTCTTGAATTACCAGGAGTCCGTACGTCACCAGCAGCTTCGGGCTGGGCCTGATGCAGTGTCTTAGACATGGTCCCGAGAAGTCTGGGTTGATGTGATTTCACTCTCGAATACTCGGGCACTAAGTCTCCTCGACGTCCTCCCTGGATCTTAATCTTCTCTTCTGCTCGCCGTCACAATTGGCGTGTGTGATTGGAGGAGGGTGAACTCGACTCGATATCTAAACATTCATTCGGTTGCCGAGCTTGGAAACGCAAAATCTCGGCGCACGTTCCTTGCCTCTGCGGCGTGGGCTCAAGCTGCGGTCAAGGGTCCGTTTCGAGTCATCCGTGTGCATCGTGGAATATTCGTCCGACCCGGGCCTGAGAATTCACACCTACTTGATACATATCCAAAGATCCGGGCGCATTTCAGAGGGATACAGTTCCAGGGCCCACACCCGACGTTGCAGCCGGTTCCGTTGCCGGTTCGGTGACGGTTATACAGCCCCCCGGGCTCGGTCGTATTTTCATTCGCCGACTTAGATACATAGTCATCGCGAAATGCCTCCCAGCCCTCGAAGCCAGCCGATTCCAACCAAGGACGGCTCCTCCTCGACAGCGGCGGCGACTGCCCCCAATGGCGTCGCATCGGCTTTTTCCTCGTCCTTCCGCTCGGCGTCGCCGCTTGCGCAGGAGATGCTCGCCCGTGACCTGGCCGAGTGCTCCGACGAGGACGAGGATATTCCCGTCGACTCCGAGGCCCTCCAGGAGGAAGAAGGCGAACAGGAGTCGGACGACATGCCCGGGCCAACGCTCTACCGCCGGCCAAGCGGCATCGCCTTTGGCACCACGCGCCCCGCCCTCGGACCGGGCGCCCTGGACGAGCCGCCGGTGCTCACGAGGATGGAGCGCACTCGCAGCCGCGACGCAGAGCGCTCCCTCCTCCGTGACAACCATATCCTCCCGCCCAAGCACCAGCACCACGGCCCCAAGCGGGGGGGGTTGGCCGGCCGGCTCTCGGCCCTGTACCGGTGGCTGTTCAGCACAAAGGTGCGCCGCCCGGGCGGCGACGAGGAGTCTCCCGCCCCGCGGATCGCGGTCTCGCCGCCCGACGAGACCTCGCCCCTCATCCCCCATTCCGTCCGCAGCCACCGGTCCTCGTCGGGCGAGCATGGCCGACCACCCTATGGGGCCGGAGGACGCGAGAGCCTCAACGAGCAGTGGGAGGCCGCGGTCGCGGCGGGCCAGATCCGGACGACGTGGCAACGCGAGGCCAAGACGATCGCCGTCTACTCGCGCTCGCTGATCGTCACCTTCTTGCTGCAGTACTCGCTCAACGTGGCCTCCATCTTCGCCGTCGGCCGCCTGGGCACCCTCGAGCTGGGCGCCGCGTCGCTGGCCACCATGACGGCCAACATCACGTGCTACGCGCCGGTTCAGGGCCTGGCAACCAGCTTGGACACGCTGTGCGCTCAGGCCTTCGGCTCCGGCCACAAGCATCTCGTCGGCCTGCAGCTACAGCGCATGACCTACTTCCTCTTCCTGCTTCTCATCCCCGTCGCCGTCATCTGGATGTTTGCCGAACCCATCCTGGCGTCCATGATCGAGCCCGAGAGCGCCGCCCTGGCCGCCAAATACCTGCGCGTCGTCGTGCTGGGCACCCCGGCCTACGCCGCCTTCGAGGGCGGCAAGAGGTTCGTCCAGGCCCAGGGCTTGTTCCACGCGACAACCTACGTGCTGCTGGTGGCTGCGCCCGTCAATGCCCTGCTCAACTGGCTCTTCGTCTGGCAGCTGGGCCTGGGCTTCATCGGCGCCCCGATGGCGGTCGCCATCACGCAGAACCTGATGCCCCTGCTCCTCGCCCTGTACGTCTGGAAGGTGGACGGCGCCCAGGCCTGGGGCGGGTTTCGGCGGAGCGCCTTGAGGAACTGGGGCCCCATGATCAGGCTGGCCCTGCCCGGCATGGTCATGGTCGTGGCCGAGTGGTTCGCCTTCGAGATCCTGACGCTGGCCTCCGGTCGGATGGGCGTGGAATTCCTCGCCGCCCAGAGCGTGCTGGTGACGGTCACGAGCACGACGTTCCAGATCCCGTTCCCGCTGTCCATCGCCGGCTCGACCCGGGTTGCTAACCTCATCGGTGCCAAGCTCGTTGATGCGGCAAAGACATCCGCCAAAGTCGTAAGTCTCTCCGGCCTGCTCGGTTGGGGGGGTTGTCCGTTTGCCGTCGCTAACCAGCCAGGCAGACCATCGCCGGCGGAGTGCTGGTGGGATTGTTCAACCTAACGCTCCTATCCGTGTTCCGATACCAGATACCGTTACTGTTCACGCAGGACGGAGAAGTCATTGACCTGGCCGCCCGAACGCTCCCTGTTTGCGCGGTAATGCAGCTGTTTGACAGCATGGGTGCCGTCTCACACGGACTGCTCAGAGGTATCGGCCGTCAAGAGTTTGGAGGCTATGCCAACCTCGTCTGCTATTACCTGGTGGCGTTGCCCCTCTCCTTCGGTTTGGGCTTCGGCCTCGATTGGAAACTCAGCGGGCTCTGGTTCGGTGTCACTATCGGACTGCTGACGTGAGTCTCATTATTCCTTTTCTTGCAACACTTTGCCGAGGACGACTCCACTAACAACACTGCAGTGTCTCGCTGGCCGAATACTTGTTCACGTTCAGCTTCGACTGGCACCAAGCTGTTAGAGAAGCCGAGCATAGGAATGCTTCTGGGTAGCCGTGCGTTGGATACGATCAGTGTCTCATACGCCTTCCCAGGTTGCTCGACCCAGGGGTGGCGGTGCGTAGACGACACCGGTTGCCTTTCGCTGCGTTAATTCTATGCAGCTCCCAGTTTGGCACACAATCCCACTGTGTCCTCGCTTCGTGATGCTTAACCGGCTTGTCAAGGATGGTCACCGTTCTCTGACAAAGTCGCGCACATGGCTCGGTGCTGTGCTTTCATCATTTTTGCTCAAGACAGTCAATCGCATGGCCCGCTTGTATTGGCGCTACGTGTGTCAGGCATCCGCTGGAAAGGAAAAGGAAAAGGAAAAGGGCGGAGAATTGGATAAAGTAACGATGGCGAAGGACCGGATAGTGCCAAAGAAATGATGGCCGAACTTCCATAGTTACCTATCGGAGGAGCTGGCCTGGAAAGCTGGAGGTCGATGCCATCTTTATTTTTTTTCTTTTTCTTTTGTTTCTTAGATCGGAAGCTTCAATCCAGAGTTGGGAAGCGGTTGCTACAATTTGGTTGTTTTCTCGAGAGAACATTGCGTGGTTGCAGCAAGGTACGGATTAGGTTCCATAGCTTGGCCATTTATTAATCGCCAGCGGTAGATACCAATAGTGTAACGAGCACGGAGGAGCTACTCGTACTGCAAGTACGGGGGCTTGCCCCAGGGACTTGGCAACCGGTGGGTCTCCATCTGATTTTAAATTTTGGCGGGGTCCCGACCATATTCGCCTCTGGACCCCTTGCTCGGCAACAGCCCGAACTGGAAATGTTGAGGATAAGATAAAGCCAAGAGGTTTGCACGCTCCTGTTGCCGATCCCTCCCCCGACCGACCTCCTTTCGCATACCCGCCATCTTTGACACGCGAGCTGCATATCCCGAATCGCGCCCACCAGCACCATGTCCTCCACCGCGACGACCACCGCGACGACCACCGCGCCCATCACTGCCGACGCGATCCTCCGCCTCTTTCCCGACATCGACACGAGCGGGGCGGCTCTCGAGGGTCACGATGAGGAGCAGATTCGCCTGATGGATGAAGTCTGCATTGTCCTGGACGAGAATGATTTCCCGATCGGGACTGCGAGCAAGAAGCTATGTGAGTTGCCGATAGCACGCCGTCGAATCAGAGAGAGGTTGTCGATACCACAACGTCGACCTGTTATGCTGACCAACAACCCCCTCCCTACCAGGCCACCTCATGACGAACATCAACAAGGGCCTCCTCCACAGAGCTTTCTCCGTGTTCCTCTTCAACGACAAGAACGAGCTGCTCCTGCAGCAGCGCGCCTCGGAGAAGATTACCTTCCCCGACATGTGGACCAACACCTGCTGCTCCCATCCCCTGAACGTGTCCAACGAGACGGGCGCCAACCTGCCAGACGCCGTTCTTGGCGTCAAGCACGCCGCCCAGCGGAAGCTGGAGCACGAGCTCGGTATTAAGAAGGAGCAGGTGCCGCTCGAGGACTTCCGCTTCCTGACGCGCATCCACTACAAGGCGCCGAGCGACGGCCAATGGGGCGAGCACGAGAGTGAGCCGACCCACGCACATCCCGCGCCCTTGTGCAGAAACGTGCATGCTAACAGCGTGACTCTTCCTAGTCGACTACATCCTCTTCATCAAGGCCAATGTCGACCTGGCGCCGAACCCGAACGAGGTCAAGGCGACCCAGTACGTCTCGGCCGACCGCCTGAAGCAGATGTTTGAGGACCCGAGCCTCAAGTTCACCCCCTGGTTCAAGCTCATCTGCAACTCGATGCTCTTCGAGTGGTGGGCACACCTCGACTCGGGCTTGGAGAAGTACATGAACGAGCAGGAGATTCGGCGGATGTGATCGACGAGATACGTCTGGTTTCGGGAGCATCCGCGCTATGTCATGGGAGCTGCAGCTTGGGGAGCTGACAACGCCAATTGCTCCCTTTTTTTTTCCCTATTCTAAAGCCTAAGATATCCGCTCCGTATCTTTGCGGAGCCAAGAACCCAACCGCTCAATAAGCCCAGTGCTTTCCCTTTTTAGCATCTTGCATCACAAGGGCGGTACACAACAGAACAGCAGGGCAAGGCACGATTGCAGGAGGGCGCTGGGAGGGAGAGAAGAGAGAAGAAATAAATAATAATGACTGCGGGGAGTTTATACATTCTTGGAGCGAGCGACACATTTGAATCGGAATCATGCTATCTCACAATCAATTTTCTGTGCAGCCAACGCCGGTTGGGCTGGGGGAGGCGGAGGCTCGGGGCGCCTGGGACATGCCGCGGATCTTCTTGTCCACGTCGGGTTTCCTCCGACGACGCCACTTCGCTGGAGTTGGGGGAAACGCCTCTTGTGAGACCGGGATATCGCAACCCCCCCGTCACCTGACCGCCTTGCATGGCCCCTTGTCTCTACACTAGGCGATCGCTGACTGGACGTGCTTGGCACTGACAATCTCGAATGGAAGGAAACAGGCTCTGGATGATCTCTTCGTCCAGACCAGCTCTGGATTTACGTATCGTCCGCAGCCCGGACATGGGCAGCAAACATTTTGACGGGGGAAAGCGTCACCTCCCTTGCCTCTTCCGCTCTGGTCTCTCGGATAACCCGGGGCTCGGCAGCCCCCCACACCCCGGAGGCGGCCGGCGGATTGCTGCCGGTGGCTTTCCTCCCTCCCCTGCGGGCAGCCGGCCTGGCCAATGGATCCCACCGCCCTGGCACCTTGAGGCTCGCGGCATCCCTGTCGTATGATATTCCCCGGCCGAGATACTGAGCGTTTCCTCGCCAGACAAGTGGTCGAGGCAGCGCAGGTGCAAGCCCGAGCGTAAGTGCATGTGCAAATCAAAGAGGATACCTGTTGCTCTCGTGCTCGGTTGAGGATGCCACGATCCCATGCCATCCCGTTTCTGCCCCGTTACGCTTACCTCGTTCTGTCCCACGTGTCTCGGAAATTGTTAGGCCAGAGAAGCCGCCTACTTATTCCTCCTCGTCCTCTCCTGTGCTCTCCTCCTCTCCTTCCCTCCTGTTCGTGGTGCTTCTGGATAGCAGCGTCTCATAGTTCGAACGATAATAGCAAAGCTAAACGTCAAGACCGCGCTCAAGTCCCCCCATTCCGGGGGCATTATTCCAACAGGGCACATCTGCCTGCTTTGCCATCACCCGGCGTATACACCTCATCCCGCTCGCACACAATAAAGCATCCTCTGGGTGTGTGCGTGTGCGTGTGCGTGTGTTGTGCGTTGTTTGCGTGCCTGTGTGACGAGCCCAAGAAGATCGCGTCTCCTCGTACCTAAGAACACCGGCTCCGACCGACTTCCATCCCTTCTTCTGCACAATCATCATAGTCAACATTGACACACACATACCGACAAACGCAAACCTTCAATCCACCCGCAGAGGAGCTCGACGGCAACAGAACCATATTGATGTCGGCTGACATTCGAACCGCCCTCAACTGCCTGCGCCATCCGTCCAGATTCATGCCCATCTCGAGAACGCAACTCTCAAGGGTCCACACGGGCGATAGTATCCAGAATATATCAGAAACCAAACTGAAGTGCGTCCGTTTTCTGCCTTTGCCCGTCTACCTCCCTCTTGTGCCGTCCCATGTAGTCTAACCTTTTGTTCGACTGTCTCGCGCAGACCCTCGGCCGTGTCTAGCTCAAGTACGAACAGCACCACTTGTAGTAATACCGCCAGCCCATCACCATCATCACCATCATCATGGCGTCGTCCGTAAGCAGCAGTACAGGCTCCGACAGCCCCGGCAGCATGACAACAACGACGATGACGACGACGACGGCCGCCGGCACCAAGCCGCAGGGCGTGACGGTCGTGGCGACGCTCACCAAGCGCTCGCTGATCCCGGCCCGCTGGAAGGAAGGCTCGGTGCGCGTCGTCGGCATGGCCGAGTGCACCGAGGCCGCCCTGACCCTGGCCCACGCCTTTGCGACCGACGACTACGCCCGCTACCTCGTCGACGACGACGGCGGCGGCGGCGGCGGCGACGCAGCCACTGCTTCTCCTTCCTCTCCTTCTCCCTCTTCCTCTTCCTCTTCTTCTTTTACCGCCAGCAGCAGCGAGAAGAGCGGCTGGAGAAGGAGTGGCGGCGGCGGCGGCAGCGACCTGACTGCCGAGGAGAGCAAGTGGAGGCTGCATGTCGACTTCCTGGTGTACACGGTGGCCGCGCACTGCATCAGCGGGCTGGTCACGGCCGTGGGCCCCGAGTGTGATAGCGTGGCGCTCTGGTATGTTTCCTCCCTTCCTCCCCCCTTTTACCCTGTGCTTTTCTTCTCCCCTCTTTTTTCTTTCTCTTTTATGTTTTTGATACAATTCCCTGCTTGTAAAAGGGGACCTCGCAAATGTTGACAAGAGTTGTGCTCGTTTGTTCCTTTTTGTTCTTCTTTTAGGGTGCCGCCCGGAAAACACCTCGACGGATGGTGGACGCAGCTCCGCAGCGGCATGTGGCGGCTCTACTTCCAGTTCTCGCACGAGGCCAGGAAGCGCTACTTCGACGAGATCTTGCCGTTGCTGCACGACACAAAGGCCCAGGTCCTCGGCGACCGCAACGGCGAGGAGTGGTACCTGAGCTATCTCGGCACCAAGCCCAGCTCGCAGGGTCGAGGGTACGCTGCGAAGCTTCTGAAGGATGTGATGGCGCGGGTAAGTCTTTTGATCGTGTACGCCCTTTGGCCATCCTTCCCCCCCTTCTTCCTCCTTACTTCTTTCTTTTTTCCCTTTCCCTCTTTTTTCCCTTATAGTGAACCCCCGAACCGCCCATCCTTCCCTCTTGTTTCACACCGAGTTCGACTTCCCACTGGCTGACGGGTGAAACGTTTCATGTCATAAAACAGGCCGACGCCGAAAACCGACCCATATATCTGGAATCCAGCTCGCTGGCCAACAATGCCTACTATGAGAAGTTTGACTTCGAGGTCAAACGGGACATCTTTCTTGAGCGCGGGCCCGTCCCGGTTCGCTTGTCCATCATGGTTCGTGAGCCCCGCGTGCCCGGTTGCAAGGTCGCTTACGCCAGTCCGAACCCGAGTGCGAGAAAGAGGTTCCCCGGCGCTGTGAAGAAGCCGATGTGAGGTGGCATGAGCGCAAAAGGGGATGGGTCGCCCGAGTGACGAGTGAACCACGGATCCGATGCCTTGTTGGTGCTCATATCTCGTTTTATTTCTTCTCTCCATTCGTATTGTTCTTTATTTTGCGATTGTTTTGCTTTTGGTCCATCAACTGGGCTTTGATTCGGCTGACTCGATGTGCATTCAACATGCATGGTCTGCTCGAGTGATGTCGAACCGTCCTGGAATACCGGGTCAGCTCTGCAGCGGTCGGTTCGAGAAGTAGGCCGCGTCCGTAGGTAGCAATTTAGCCGCAATCACTCATTCTGTTGAAACTACAGTCTAGTATTCTCAAGAGAGCAACATATTCAGCCCTGTGGACAAGTCTCGTCAACATGAGCCAACAAAGACCCCAAAAAGGAAAAAGGAAAAAAAAACCTTTAGCAAGACGTGCCAAACAACAGCCGGCGCCATGGTATCCCTTCCAATGCAGCCCTTTTCCAGGTCCCGTTCCATTTCCATTGTCTCCCCGTGCCCCAACTCGAGCCCGTCTTGAGCTTTTGTTTAGTAATCCAGGATAGCCCACGTCTCATCGTCTTGCGTGGTGTAGATGAGGCCCTGACCCAGCAGCTCCTCCGTAGCAGCCATGATATCCTTTGCCGACAAGCCCGTCCCCGACGCGACTTGGTTGAGGTGCACACCGTCGGTCCCGGGTGCGTTGGCCAAGTAGTTGAAGACGGTCTTCGCGTTCCTCGAGCACGACCCCAGCCTCGCCTGCATCGCCACCGAGCCGCCCCCGTCGCCGCCGCCGCCGGCGGCCCCGTACCCGCCGTCCACAAACATGCTGTCGCCGCCGTCGTCCTGGTGCTGCTGCCCGGCGCCCCCGGCCGGGCCCTTGGTCAGGGCCAGGTGCACATACGTCGCCTCGAGCAGGTGATAGTTGACCTCGTTGAAGTCCTCGATGGCGCGGATGTAGTGAGCGCTGACCTGGCGCTTGTTGTTGAAGCTCTGCAGGCGGCCGAACACGCGCACGTACGTGCCCGGGGCGAACTGCTGCACGGAATCGGGCTTCTCGGCGTCGATCCACTTCTTGACGTCGATCACGCCGGTGCCGTCGTCGAGGCGGTACACGACGTTGATCGCCTGCGGAGCCACCGAGCGCACCTGACCGACGAGAGTCACCTGGGTGGTCGGCACGCCGTCCACGGCCAGCTCGGCGCCCGGATAAGCTTCTTTGCAGTCGATCAATTGTTTGATGGTTACTGGGCGGAGGGTGTCGTCCGCCTAGCTCAAGGGCACGAGTGAGTAAGGGAGTGGGGGAAATTGTCGGCACCGAGGGGAAGGGAAGGGAAGGGGGCAAAGAGGGGATGACGGGTAGCACTGCTCACCTTTCCTCCGCTGCCGCCCCCTTGGCTTCCTTGCTGCGATGCGCCCATGAAACCGCCGCCATCTTCGCCGCCTTGGGCGCCGTAGCCCGTTCGTTGGTAGCCGCCGTACGATGCTGGGAAACAACGGTCAGTACCACTTTTTCCAACCTTTTGATTATCAAAGTTTATGAAAAGTTTATGAAACATACTCATGATAAGTAGTCTGCCTGTATATGCTGGATGGGATCCGATGGGTGTCGAGTGTGTTGCAAGATGGCGGGGGGCAAGATGGCAAGTGCAAGACGCGCTGCGACGCGCCTGGGCAGCAAGCACTTTACGCGTGCCCCGCAGGCAGATGCTGCGTGTGGGGTCCTGAGGCTGATAAGGCGCACTAACTTGTTCGTTCCCTGATTCGCACAGCTCTGACGCAACTACAACTTGGACCACCCAGGTCGGGCAGGCGGTCCAGGTCTATTATTTCGCAGCAGTTCAGAACGCGGCACAAACATTTGACATCGTCCTTGAACCGCACAGCTGCTGTTCTGTGTTTCCTATTTTCATCTTCCCGACTTTTCTTTATTCTTCCTGTTTCTCCTGGTCGGGGCTTTCCTTCACTTACCTTTGAAGGGAACAGCATCCTGATTGGCCAATGGGACCCGGTTCTCAACACAAGACGGGCCAACAACTAGCACCAGATTGAGCGCCTCAACCACCAAAGCGGCCGGCGTCGGAAAGAGAGGGACCTTGGCAAACGCTTCAACCTGAATATTCGGCCAACCCAACAGTGAGTTAAGGATAGCACTCTACCGTCAAACTTTCCAAGTTCGGTGCTCCGAAAATGCCTACACCGACAACGCTTCCTCCGGACGAGGAAGACGATCCGTCCTCCTGCTCCCACTTCTGCGCCCCGATAACGTCGCTTACTCGCCCTGTCGACTTATCTGAAATGGAAGAGTAAGGCAGCATCTCACCACGCACGCCCAACGAATTCGGCATCATTTTTGGCAAGCTCTAACCAAAAGGGAATTCCCCTAATTCTCCCCGTCTGATCAATAGCCGCGGCCGCATTCGAAACATCTTCTGCCTCCCGCCCCCCTTCGGGCCCCTCCTCTTTGACAACGAGCAGAGCGACTGCCGCGACCACTGCGCAAACGAGCGGAGTACGCCTCCCTCCCCTGCACCCAAAGCCCCCCCAAACCCCTTTCCCCTACTCCAGAATATGGTTGTTTCAGGCCTTCTAACCCGCATGTGCGCGTATTGCGCTCCTGCACCGTCCAGCCTTCCTCTCCTACCTCCGTCTCTCCATTTACATGTCCATTGTGGCCGTCGCCATCGTGCTCTCGTTTGTAAGCCACAGCCGCATCCGCTATCTCATACCCCCCGTGCGGCTGCCTCGAGCGGTCTCTGTGCTCCCGAGGCTGCTGCTTTAGGCCGAGAAACATGCCGGGTAGACCGAATAAACGAAATTCACTGACATTGTTGGTAGCACCTGCGCAAAACGGCGTCCGAAATTGAGCTGCGCATGGCCAAGCCGCTGGGTGCCATCTTCTGGGCGCTGTCGGTTTGCTGTTTGGGCGTTGGTGTCGCTAACTATACAAGTGCGTTCCTCTGTCTCCTCGAGATCTTCCTAACGAAATTCCTTTTCCGCCTAACCGCCTTTAACCACCCATATTTGCTGCCTTTGAGTTTTTCGCACGCTTATATAGCTTTACGGACCTCGATAAGCGAGGAGCGGGCGTCGCTGATTGTTGTTCCTGGAACAGAAACGGTCAATAAGTACAGCCGCAGGGCGGCAATTGTACAGAGCGGGTGGAAGACACAAACCGTGGGTACCCTCTGTGTCTACCCTTTTCTCCCCTCATTCTAGAATAGAGCGCGTCTCGATTGACATGCCACAGGTCATGGCTGCAATAGCCTTATCTATCTTTGGCGCATGCGTACTGCTGTTAGTGGTCAACAAGTTGAACGAGAGGGCGGATGAATGAGACTTTGGTAACCAAAACAATCTGTTACTGTTTGCTCTTGTTTCTGCCGTCATCTTTGGGAGATATTCCAAGGCCCGTCCAGCGGATGACCCTGACGTGAGTGACATAATGAATATGCTCCATAGAACCATTGTACCCACCGCTTTTTAGGCTGATGCCTACACTTTCAATACACAGCTTGTACAGCACATGACAACATCCAATATTTCTCTCAAGCGACGCCGGAATGTTCAGCCATCCATCACGCAGAATAAATCACTCATGGAGCTCTTCCGCGTCAAGTCCGCGGGTGACAAAGCTTCACAACCCCCTACCGCGAGTCTGAACTCGTTTGCATAGGCTGCCGCAGCATCATCAAGGCCGGACAACGCAGTGATCTGCCCATCCCAAAGCAGGATAGGCATCTCGTCGAATGATGACAACTTGCCACCCGGAAGGATCTCAAAGAGCGTCCCCGCGGAGACAGGAAACTCGGAACTTTTGGATAGTTCTTTTCCAGCCAGTTCCTTCTCATACTCCTCCGGTGCTCTGTAAAGCTCGCTATGGATGGTAGCGAGGTTCCTGGCCGTTACGTCACTCGGATAGATGGTCCAATAGCCTCGGGCACGAGAGAGTTTCAGGGCATGTTCCAGCCATGAGGGATACTTCTTGCTGACGAGCTTTTCGGTGAAAAAGGCAGGGAGTGGTTGCGTCCTGCGCTGATGCTCAAGCAAACGGGAAACAAGCGCGTGTAGCTCGGTCCATTTCTGGCCCGTAAACAGCACAGCGTTGCTATTGGGGGCTTGCCAGATAAATGAGGTCGCTCCCTTTCCCGAAGGGGGGTTGAATGGCTTCGAGCCGTCCAGTTGAGTAGAAGGTAGGTCGAGGCTTATCCCCAAAAGCCTAGAGTCCCATTTCTGTGCAGCGGCGGTCCCCGAATACAAGTAATACAAAACAGAATACTTGAGATCTGTGCGAGCAGCAGTCAGCAGAGAAGGCGCAGATCACCGGATTTTGGAAGCTTACAGTGGAAGAACTGGGGTGACAGCTGAGCCTGGGGCGACAGGACAAGTACGTGAGAGTATTTCGAGTTGCTCGGCCAGAACGATTCGAGGAATCGCGCCGCACTCTCTTCCTCTGTCAAACTATCCCGCGGTATACGATGTCTCAGGGTGAGCTGCCGGGGATGAGATGGAATGTTGGAACGCCCCGGTGGCCACTGAAACGTCTTGAGAAACTCAGTTGTCGCACGATCCACGCCATGCGGTAGTTCAATTGTTAGGTGGGGGGTTGAGCCTGCCGAGAAGTCGGCCGCTGACAACGACTTCAGCAGATGGATGAGGCTTCCCGAGCCTGACGGAGGCGCTTGAACAAGTATGTCGATGCGAACCTTGTCCCAAGCTGCTCTGGATGTTAGCAAGATAACTAAAAAGGACGGCTGGCCAGTGCTCATACCTGCCAAGGAGGAGCTGTCCAGCTGTGTGATCCAAGAGAGCCGTGAGTGCGCATTCTCGGGCAGCTCAATTAGCGGTATGCGAGAGTCTGCGGCTTGCTTCCTGATCCCAGAGAGAAAATAGTCCTCCTCCAAGTCGGAAGCATCCACGATAGCGGCCTGCGGGTGCATGTACTTGTTGATGTGGACTGTCGGACTGTCAAACTCTGGCCAAAAAAGGGTCTCGAGCAGCTCACTTACACAAAGCGCGCGCGACACTCCGTTTAAGCCGCTCGGGAGACGAGGTTGTTGCAAAATCCGGGCGAGCATCTACCGTCATATTAGCGACCGAACCCTTCTCGAGAGTGCCTTAGTAAGGGCTGCACATGCCGTGGAAGATAACTTGGCACGACTCGTCGATGCCATTGAGGGCCTGTAGCCGCTTCATATTGATGTCGCTCCCGCCAACAAGCGCAAAGTGTACATGGTTCCTCTGCTCATCCCCCATCTGACACGCCATGGGCAACAGCAGCGCAGCGCTCTTCAAACTAGCTGCCGCGAACAGGATATTCTTGTTCATAGGAGAGGCTCCTCCGGTGCCGTGGATGGCTTGGAGCGACGGGAGCAGTTTTTCAAATAATAGCGGCCCGTTGTAGGCCGACGAAGATGACGCGGAGTCCTCGCTGGGAGAGCCTGGTGTCAGGAAGCTCGGCCGATGGGGCCCCCAGCCGGACTTTGGCTTCGGCTTCGGCTTCGGCGCACCAGGGCTCCCTGAGTCGAATGCCGGACGATACACGGGATGGCGTCGATCACGAATTGGAACGTCTGTCGGTAGGTTGCTGATGAAAATGTAGACGAAGAGCCCAAGCACGAAGGCAATGGCGAGCCGCTTCACGAGCTTGCCTCTGGGGGGCCTGGGCGCGGCATTCCATCGTGGTCGGACCAAGGGAAGCTTGGTCGGCGTGTGGTCATCATCCTTCTTGCCCAACTCTTCATTTCCGAGAAACATGATTCCCATCTTGGCCGCAATTGCTACCCAAGGACGCTGATGGTGTGTTCGGCGTTGCCTTGCTGTGTGCGATCGCCGAGGAGACGGCGTTGAGCCAACCGCGCTTCACTAGTCAATGGAATAACTAGCCAGTCATCGAGATTCTAGCGATTCCAAGTCGTCGACATTTGCTCGAGTGAATGGCGTCACGGCGACGCGATTCGCGGGATCGAGCTACCTGCTCTTGGGTGGGCGAGGAATATTGGGCCCGGGAGCTTGGAAATCGTTAATAACGGAGTAATCCGTAGCTCTACGGAGTACCTTCCAGATCAACGTGTCTCGCCTTTGTTGCTCCCCCCCCTGTTCCGCTTCTAGCGCTGATCCACAGCAAGGGACGCACACCCCACTGCTCAACGGCGGGGCCTGCAACAGCGGAAAGAGGTGGGGCAGAAGAGGGGCAGCTTTGGTTACTTTTTGCCTTTTTTTTTAATACCTGTTTCGCCAAAGGTTTTTTTTTTTTTCCCATCAACGGGGGCAACCGGTTGTACAGGACGTGGTTGAACCGGAAGGCGTCAGAATCATACAAGGACACAACGACTTGAGAAGAAATCGTCTCGTCATTGTGAAGCTAATTGTTGTGGCAAGTATGGGCAAGTCTCGCCGAAATAGAGCGCGGGGAAACCGCAGCGATCCCATTGCAAAGCCGGTGAAGCCGCCGACGGACCCCGAGCTCGCCAAGCTCCGTGAGAGCAAAATCCTGCCGGTGCTCAAGGACCTGAAAAGTCCAGACATCAAGTCCAGGACGGCAGCCGCCGGCGCAATTGCCAACATCGTGCAGGATGCCAAGTGCAGAAAACTGCTCCTACGCGAACAGGTCGTCCACGTCGTCCTCACCGAGACCCTCACCGACAACAGCATTGATAGCAGGGCAGCAGGTTGGGAGATTCTCAAGGTTCTGGCCGAAGAGGAAGAGGCGGATTTCTGCGTACACCTGTACAGAATCGATGTTTTGACTGCGATCGAGCATGCTGCTAAGGCGGTGAGTATACCCAAGTGCCCCTCTCTGTTATATTCATAGCACATATACAGTACAAGCCGCAGAGGCTGATTGCGGAGCAGATTATCGAGACTCTTACAGCAACCGACCCCGCTTTCTCCAAGCTGCTGAAAGCCCAACAACGGCTCGTATGGAGCATCACCAGCTCTCTGCTCACGCTCCTGAACCTTCTTGCGTTGGCCCGTGAGGAAATCCATGACGCTATTGTTCAGAACCAAACGATCCTGCGTCTCCTCTTCCGCCTGGCCGCCACCGACGTCGCCCCCCAGGACATCTTCGAGGAGGCCCTCTCGTGTCTCGCTACGGTATCAGAAGACAGTCTCCAGCTGGGACAAGCCATGACCAACGACCAGGAGACGCAATGCTATGACGTCCTCCTGAAGCTTGCCACCGGAACCGGTCCGAGAGCGGTGCTCGCCTGCGGTGTCCTGCACAATGTCTTCTCGTCGTTGCAATGGTTGGATCACAGCCCTGGAAAGGACGGCGCATGCGACGCAGTTCTAGTCCCGAGCCTGGCCCGGGCTCTGGAGCAGGTCAACCCAAGCGGTGCGCAAACCAATGGCAGTTCTAGCCATGTCGAAATCACGCAACTCGCTCTGGAGATACTGGCCTCAATCGGGACTGACTTCCAAGATACCCTTGTCAAGGGCAACAAAGCACCCCTCGATGCCGCAAAGGCCGACGAGGAATGGAACGGCTTCGAGGACGCGGACGCGGACGCGATGGATGTGGACCAAGGTTCGGATGCTGGGCTGGGGGAGGATGAAGACGAGGCAGAAGAGAGCGAGGATGAAGAGCAAGACGGAGACGACGACTCAATCGACTCGGAAATGGAAGCCGATATGAACCGCGTCGTCGGTGAAGAGGGTTCAGGGGCAGCCGATCTCAGCGACCTCCCGACGCTTAGGGAACTCATCCAGAGAGCCGTCCCTCAGCTCATACGTCTATCCAACATAACCGTCGGTAGCGAAGAAGCTCTCGCTATCCAGTCGCGCGCCCTATCCGCTCTGAACAACATTGCTTGGACCATATCCTGCCTCGAGTTCGCCGACGGTGAGAACGCCCACATCTTCAACGCCTGGTCCCCGACAGCCAAGAAGATCTGGCGCAAAACCATAGCACCTATCCTTGAAGCCGACAATGCCGACCTCAAACTTGCCACTCAGATCACCAGCCTCGCGTGGGCCGTGGCGCGCACTCTGAATGGTGAGACTCCGGCAGATGGAGGCCAGCATCGGAAATTCATCTCTCTTTACCATGCCTCCAAGAACCAGGCAAAACAACAACAACAACAGCAGCAGCAGCAGCAGCAGCAGCAGCAACAGCAACAACAACAACAACCTGGAGCTCGTCAGGAAGATGCTGGCGAAGCGCAAGAAGACCCCTTCCAGGGCCTCGGTGTCAAGTGCATCGGCGTGCTGGGTTCGCTGGCTCGCGATCCGGCCCCGATCGAGGTCAACCGCGAAGTCGGCGTCTTCCTCATGACGATCCTCAGCAGCAGTGAGACCGCGCCGCCTGCCGACGTGGTCGAGGCGCTCAACCAACTTTTTGACCTTTACGGCGATGAGGAGGCGCCGTGCGACGCGGAAGTGTTCTGGAAGGACGGGTTTCTAAAGCATCTCGAAGAGTTCGTGCCCAAGATGAGGGCGCTGGCCAAGGGGGTGGACAAGAGGACGCAGGCAGAGCTCAGAACGCGGGCGGACGAGGCGCTCCTGAATCTGGGGAGGTTCGTTCAGTACAAAAAGAAGCACGCGCCAAAGTAAATAAGTGTTGGAAGTTGAGAGTTCGGGTTTTAAGGGCTCTAGGTGTCACACCCGTTGAGCTGATGTCATGCCACCACTGATGCTGTTACGAGAGAAAAATAAAAAGTCAACAAGGGTAACTGTTACTGTTAACGATGAAGTGGCGTTACGGACCGTTGGGTATGAGCAATCTCGCAATAATTTCTAACCTTACTCCCCGGATCGTGTCAATTGTATCCTCGTTTATAGGTCGCCGGAAGCCAGAAAGGAAGAATAATAGATGCCCTTCAGATATCACGGTTAGGCCAACTAAAAGCACACCCTATTTCTCCCCCAAGATGAACTCACAGAAGGAAAAAAAAGCATTGGATTTTCCATGCGCCGTTGCCCGCTAGATGCGACTCTTGGAGAGTCACGCTTTTGCAAAGGTCCTCGTCGGGACACAGAAGGAAAGGATCGAGGGTGAGAGAGAGAGACAGAGAGATTGGCTCAACCGATAGGCTTTAGCTTCTTCTTCTTCTTCTTCTCGGGCCCGTCCCCACTCCCGCCGCCGCCGGCGCCGGCGGTCTTGCTCTTTTGGAACTGCCGCCAGCTGTTGATGCGCTGGTCGCGCGTGGCCTCCCATTCCTCCTCGTGCTGGCGCTTGCGGCGGCGGGCCTCGGCCTCCTCCTCCTGGCGGCGCTGCTCGCGGCCCTCCTCCTGCATCTGGGCCTTGATCTGGCGGCGGCGGCGGTGCTCGTTCTCGATCAGCACGAACTTGGTCTTCTCGGCCCACTTGCGCTCGAACTCTTCCGTCTTGAGCTCCGGGCTGTCGACGGTCCACTTGTTCTCGCGCAGCACGAGCATGCGCGCGTCCGCGATGGCCTCGTCGAGCGTCCGCCGGTGCTTCTCGTCCATGAGCTCCGTCTGGGCCTTCTTGAGCCGGTCGAAGGCCTCGGGCGCGAGCGGGTTCCTCGTCTTGTCCGGATGGATGAGCAGCGACTTCTTGCGGTAGACGGCCTTGATGTCGGATTCGGGCACGCCGGGCTTGAGGCCGAGGACGGCGTAGCTGTGTGGCTTGGCGTTAGCACCCAGGGGCCGGATGGTTGTGATGGTTGTTTGATCGATCAAGTGAGGGCGGCGTGGGGGGATTGAAAGGGGGAGGGAACTCTTCTTACGCGTCGAGTCTGAAGGCTTTCAATATCCGGTCGATCTCGGCATCCTGTCGGAGCTGTCAGTCACGGCGCCTTGTCGACGACGGCGGTCCCTCATCATCGTCAGCCCACCTTCTCCCATTCCTTTGCCTCTGATTCCAGCACTTCTAGGGCGTCCCTGGTGTCGACGGGAGCATCGTCCTTCGCATCTTGCCTGTCTTGTGCGTCCTGCGTGGCCATCCTGGTGCGGTTGCTGTGCTCGTAGCCCCGGTGCGGTCGTTCTGTTGCTGTCGGGTGGTCAATAACTGGACCAGGAACGAAAGGTGCTTCTTGTTGGCGCCGCTCAACGCTGTCTTGTTGCTTCCTGGGAGAGAGAGGTTGCTGCCGCCGGCTGCGATAAGGGAGCGATACCGAAGCGATAAGAGGTTCGGCCCCACTAAAATTTAGAAGGCTGTTCCGAAAATTCACAACACACGCCGCCCTCGACGGCCCTGGGCTCCTCTGCTCCAGCGCGATAACGGTAGCTCTGTGTTTTGCCCCATCAACGAAAGTTTTGGGGGGCTTCGCAGTGTCTACAAGTCTCGGGTTCAATCACCGCCCCGCGTGCAGCGCAGACGCCTCCACCATGAAGAGACGGGCGGCCTCTCCGGCCATGTCGGAGAACGAAGTCGACATCGCCGGCTCGTTGTTCGCCAATGAAGCCGGCAGCGATAGCGACGTCGAAGTCCCCAAAAAGTCCGCTAACCTCGATTTCGGAGACTTGCTGAACAATGGCGACTCGGACGGTGGCGGCGACGGCGGCGACGACGACGATGACGAGGCCTTCATTGCTATGCAGCAGCGGAGCTCGAACCGGAAATCCTCTAACCTGCAGGGCAAGACGGTCAAGAAGGGCGGCGGATTCCAGGCCATGGGTGAGTTTGTTCCCGCCCTTCTGTTCTGCTCTTCCGCGGGGGGGGACATTGTAGAACTTATCCCGTGCCCACACAGGTCTCAATGCGAATCTCTTGCGGGCCATCACCCGGAAAGGCTTTTCCGTCCCGACCCCGATTCAACGCAAGACGATACCCCTCATCCTCGACAAGCGCGATGTGGTGGGCATGGCTCGCACTGGTTCCGGCAAGACGGCCGCGTTCGTGATCCCCATGATTGAGCATCTCAAGGCCCACAGCGCCAGGGTCGGCGCCAGAGCTCTCATCCTGTCGCCCTCTCGTGAATTGGCACTGCAAACACTCAAAGTCGTCAAGGAGTTGGGCAGGGGGACCGACCTCAAGACCGTCCTGCTGGTCGGTGGTGACAGCCTGGAGGAGCAGTTCGGCTTGATGGCTACTAATCCGGACATTATCATTGCTACGCCCGGTCGGTTCTTACATTTGAAGGTCGAAATGTCCCTCGACCTCTCATCTATTCGCTACGTCGTCTTCGACGAGGCAGACAGGCTGTTCGAGATGGGCTTCGCCACTCAGCTCACCGAGATCCTGCATGCTCTTCCGCCATCGAGGCAGACATTACTCTTCTCGGCAACCCTTCCGTCGTCCCTGGTCGAGTTCGCCAGGGCCGGTCTTCAAGAGCCCAGTCTTGTCAGGCTCGACGCCGAGACCAAAGTGTCTCCCGACCTTGAAAGCGCTTTCTTCTCGGTGAAGGGCGGTGAGAAGGAAGGCGCCCTTCTTCACATTCTCCACAATGTGATCAAGATGCCACTAGGCCCGCCGAAAGGTGCCGCGGAAGAGACCCAAGAACCACAATCGAAGAAACGGAAGCGCGGCTCGGACCGGCCCGGTCGGAATGAGAAGCCGACGGAGCATTCGACTATCATTTTCGCAGCTACCAAGCACCACGTAGAATACCTCTCGCAATTACTGCGGCACGCCGGGTTCTCGGTATCGTACGTCTATGGCTCCCTCGACCAGACGGCCCGAAAGATCCAAGTCGAGATTTTCCGGAGGGGCAAGTCAAACATCCTGGTAGTCACAGACGTTGCTGCTCGCGGTATCGATATCCCGGTCCTCGCCAACGTCATCAACTACGATTTCCCCCCTCAGCCGAAGATCTTCGTCCACCGTGTCGGCCGAACAGCGCGTGCCGGCCAACGCGGTTGGGCCTATGCTCTCGTGCGGGAGTCCGACCTCCCGTATCTCCTGGACCTCCAGCTCTTCCTCGGCAGAAGGTTGGTCGTCGGTCAGGAGGTCAAGGAACCATCTTACGCGCAGGACGTTGTGATTGGCACACTGATACGAGCCGAGCTCGAAGACAACGTTGAATGGGTGAAGAAGGTGCTCGGTGATGAGGACGACATCAGTGCTCTCAAGAAGGTCACGATCAAGGCCGAGAAGCTCTACATGAAGACGAGGAATTCAGCCTCGAGCCAGAGCGTCAAGCGGGCTCGTGAGATCATCGCCTCCAAGAGTTGGACCCAGCTGCACCCCCTCTTTGGAGAGTCAGCCGCAAGCGCCGAAGAAGCGCGGGATAGCCTGCTATCCAAGATCAGCAGTTTCAAACCGCAAGAAACTATTTTTGAGATCGGCCCTCAGGGCAAATCGGCAAAGAACAAGGCGGCCGAGGTGATGCGCAACTTCAGGGCCAGGGTTGGACCGCGGAGGACCGAGAAGAAGAACGACGAGGACACGGAAATGGCCGACGCCGGCGACAGCGACGATGGGTTGCCAGCCCAACAGAACGGGGGCGAACCCAAGGAACACGGGGAACCAGACGAAGACCGACCCGGCGCAGACGGGCCAGGCGCCCGGGAAGAGGACGATTCGGATTCCGAATCGGAACTCGAGGTGACAGTGACGAGCAGTGCCAAGGCGAAGAAGGGCCAGACCTCGTTCCAGGACCCAGAAGTCTTCATGTCGTACACGCCCCGGACCACCAGCCTCGCGGAGGAGCGGGCCTACGGGGTCAACTCGGGCGGCACCGCCCAGTTTGTCGAGGCGGCCCGCGACGCGGCGATGGACCTGGCCAACGACGAGGGAGCCAAGGCGTTTGGCCTGCCGACGCGCCCCAAGATGCGTTGGGACAAGCGGCACAGCAAGTACGTGGCGCGCGCCAACGACGAGGACGGGTCGCGCGGCGTCAAGATGATCCGCGGCGAGTCCGGCGTCAAGATCGCCGCCTCCTTCCAGAGCGGCCGGTTTGAGAAGTGGCGCCGCGCCAACAAGCTCGGCCGCCTGCCCGGGGTCGGCGAGACCGAGAAACCCACCCTGGTCCGCCAGTTCGGCAGCGGGCCGGGCGCCCCCGGCGGCCGACACTACAAGCACAAACAGGAGAAGGCGCCCAAGGAGGCCGACAAGTACCGCGACGACTACCACGTGCGCAAGAAGCGCGTGGCCGAGGCGCGCGAGAAGCGCATCGGCAAGTACAAGGACGGCGAGGGCAGCCGGCGGGAGCTCAAGAGCGCGACGGATATTCGCAAGGCCAGGTTGCTGAAGGAGAAGAGGAAGGAGAAGAACGCGAGGCCGTCCAAGAAGGCCAAGAAGTGATGATCTGTCCGGGCTTGCGGGTTCCTACTAAGATGGATAGTGGTGTTGGTCGGAAAAGAAAACTCTGGAAAGACGCAATAGAGAGAGGTATTTGCACGTTCTGCGACCACAATCACAATCGTTCCAAAGACCCTCAGATCTGACTCCCGGTAATGATGCACTCCAAGTAAACTGTGACCTGAGATGCGAAAAGAAGGCGATTCCCCAGATTATGTTGTTGTTCGAGAGCTTGGTCCTCCTCCTCTCCGGGACATCATCGCCAAAGGACAGACAAAGAGTTCAACCCGATTCAGCGAGCCAAGTAGAAATAAAGACATTACACGCATCCCTGAAAAGACTAGTACTTCAGTCCAAAAAGCCTCTCTGCCTGGGTCAGAGGAGCAGAATGCCTTTTGCTTTTCTCTCCAAGTTCGTTTCCCCACGACCTAGGCCAACCCTCCCGCGCCCTTCTTCTCCCATATCCGAGCCCGTTTGCTCTTCCCCCACTCGGCTTCACCAACCCACCAAGCTATCCAGTCATCCAGTCATATACCGAAAGAGAAGTAGAGATACCTTACTCCGACATCCAAACCTGCCAACACACACGCCTGCACGCCAACATACCGGTCATATCGCTCGCATTCATTCATAAAACGTCATGATCATGCTCTTCATGCCGAACCTCGCCCGAACCCCACCGTCCGCCCACCCATCCACCCATGACAGTTGCATTGCATAGCTGGTCTGCTCAGACCCCAACTTGAGCAAAGCTTGGACAAAATAATGATGCGGGGATGTGAACCCTAAAGAAAACAAACGGAGCCGAGAGGGGAAAACAAGGTAAAAAAAGTCGAGTAAAAAACGGAGAAAAAAAGAAAAGACCGCTAACTGCGGTAACGATAAGCCGGAGGGCTATAAGCAAAGGATGCGTTTATACGAGTGACGCGGCTGCTCCCTCAACTCCCCACTGCACCGAAGCTATCGTCAGGCAACCCCGGCTCCACATAGTTCACCCACTCCGAGACGCGGCTCGCGCCCCGGCCGAATCCGGCCAGTCCCGCCAGCACTGATGACCTCGGGACGTCGTACTTGCTATGCTCACGATGGGCGTGAGTGGGTGGGCGCCTTCTGACGTGCGGTGCACGCGGCGACCCGTTGGCGGCGGCGGCGGCGGCGGCAGCAGCAGCAGCAGCGTTCATGTCCGCAGCCACCACCTCGTGCACGCTGGGGTGGTGTGGCTGCTGCTGCGGCATCATGGGAGGCATACCTGGTCCCATTCCGGGGGGCGGAGGATGCGAGTGCAGGTGCGCGTGAGGATGTCCGTGGTGCAATGGCGGGCCGAACCAATCCGGAAGGGGGGGACCCATGCCAGCGCCGGGGCTGTAGACGTCTTCGTCCATGGTGTGGTGTCTTCGGAGGGGAGCTACCGGCGGCGGGGCCGCACCGTGGAGGGCCGGCGGCGGAGGGGCCGGTGCCATAGGCATGGTTGTTCCGATGTGGGTGGCGGCTCGGGATGGCGGTGCCGTGGCGCGAGACGGACTCAAGGGACCCAGAGCACCGGCCGGGCTGAGCGCCCCGGGACCGACCGGAGCAGCGGGGCTTTGTCTGGGTTCCTTCTTGAATCTGCCGGCTAAACGCCTCTCGAGCGAGGATGCCCGGCGCCTCTCAGGCGAGGGAGCGCGCCGTCTCTCTTCTGGAGCCGGCATCGGCCTTTCAGGCGACGGATACCGGGTGGGCAGTTGCCACACATCCGGCGACGTAGGCCGCGATTCCGACGGGAAAGTATGCCGCCTATCACGAGACCGGGGCCGCCGTTCCTGGGGGAGCGCCTGCCCCGGCCAGAGATCCGGAGAGCGAGGGCGCCGTCGCTCCGGCGGGTAGCTGTCCGTCATGTAGTCGTCGAATCTCTCCGGCGACTCATAGCGCATCGCTCGGCTCCGGTGTATCGCGGAGCCGTAGTCGAAATCGGGCGTCGATCGATCGAAAGCCGGGCGTGAAGGCGGCTCGAATGCGGAGCGGGGCGGCGGGGGCGCCGGCGGCACATGGGGCTGCGGGGGTAACGGGGCGACGACGGTTGCTGCTCGGCGGTGGTAGTCTTCATCCACAAAAGAGGCGGCGTAGTCTCGCGCCTCCACGCGCCGGCGGCGATCTCGACGGGGGGTGAGATCATCAAAGTTGTACTCGTCTCGCCGCCGGTCAAAGTCGCTGTGGTGGCCGGTCTCGTCAAAAGAGTGCATCCTCCGCGCGGAATGGTCCTCGCGAAACTCATGCAAACGGCGTATATGCGCGTCTTCCTCGTAACTCGACGGGCGCGGCCGAGCAGTAGCAGCAAGGGGAGCGGCAAAATCCGAGCGAAAATCCCGAGGTGAGGGCGGCCGAGAGGCGAAAGGGTTAGGCCGCGAATTCACCGTGTCCATGTCTTCGAAGTCGTCCTTGAGCCACGGGCAGTCACAAGTCTTCCACTTCCCGCCGCATCCTAGGCAAAGCTCTGCACCACAACGGCTGGATGAGGAAAGGTGCGTGTGAGCAAGCGGCAAGAGGACACAGAGCGAAGCGAAAGAGAGGGGCGAACGACTTACCAGATCGCGTGGTTGCGAGTGCCCTTGACCTCCACCACGGCTTTGCAGCGGTAGCAGCGTTGCCAAGCCTCCCTGGTCGGCTGTTCTGCGAACAAGGCGGAATCATTGGCTCCTGTGCAGTTGGGCTCGGGGTGCCACCGACCGTTGCAAGATCCGCAGATTTTGGTCCTGCAGCGGGTACACCTGCCCTGCCACCGGCCGCCCTCGCTACGCATATTCTCGGGCTTCATCATCTCACCGCACCTCCGCGAGGGACAAGGGAAGCCCCTTGCGCTGGTGTGCTCCTTGTACTTCTCGTTCCAGTCTTTCTTGAAGCCCGAGTCAAACAGCATATCAACGTACCGCGGGGGAATATTGTCGGAGGTGCAGCAGCGCGGTGGCATGTATTGCTGCGGGTCGGTGAGCGATCGCTTGAAGGCTTTGCGCAGACAGGAGTGGCACATGCGGTGGCAGCATTTTAGCTTGACCGTCTTGCTCCGAGGAACCGTGTCGTCCCTGCAAGACACGCATACAGTAGTACTAGAGCTGGAGTGTCAGATTGGGAAAAAGACGTCGCCGTCATCTGCTTGGCCGGGGCCCCCCGGGGCCGCCCCCCGGGGGAGGGGCGGGGTTCGTGGAACTGACCCTTCCGCTGGCTTTTCCGGTTGAGGAGTGCGAGGTGTGGATGCGGCGAAATCGCCAAAGAGGCTGGACCGCCTGGCTGAGGAGGCCAGGCTGTAGGAGGAGGCAGCATGGTGCCGCTTGAAGGACGAAGCAGGCCGCGAAGATATATAGACGTCGGATTCGTAGTGCCTTCTCGAAGGCCTGGCACTGTACAACGCATTAGCACACTTGAGGGCACGAATGAAGGGCATGGAATGGCTCCGTAGCCTTGTATGGAACACCTACCTCTTTGATCTCGACCGAGACCGGCGCGTCCCGTCAAGGCTAGGGGGTCCGGATACGGTAATGTCCCTGGGCCGGCGGTAGGAGTCACGCCTGCTGGAGGCAGGGCGGGATAGCGAGCGATGCCTGGCGACCGACGGGGCGTACCTCGACGTGCCGTCACCCTCGGTCTCTTCGTAGACCATCTCCGGGCGGCGGCTCAGTCGCTCCTGCAGGGAGTTGCGGGCGGCGGCGGCGGCCGAAGGAGCAGAGGGAATGGGAGGGGCCATCGGGGCCGGCGGGGGGGGTTTCCCAGAAGCGAGGATGACCTGTTCCGAGTCCGAGTTCGAGTCCGAGGTGGCGCCGGTGTCGTCTTCCGAGTCAGAGACGGAGGTCCTCGGGGAGCGGCGAGACTCGGGGGTCGACCGGTAGCGATGGGCGGATCGGGGACTCGACTCGCGGCGAGCTATGGTTTGGCGACTGGCGGGGCGCGAGGGACCCGAATGTGCGGGTGCGGCGTCGTCAGTGTCGTCGGCGTCGTCCTCCTCGACGACGCAGGTTGGGCGCCGATGGGCGGGCGCCGTGTCGGGGGGCGGCACAGCCGCGTTGGGCACCCGCGTGCTCTTCAGGCGTCGCCGCATTGAACGCTGCGGGGTCTTGGCCGGGGCGGTGGTGTCCGAAGAGGACGTGTCCGAGCTCGTGGAGGCCGGGATCTGAGGACGGGGTCGCCGTCGTTGCTTCCTGTGCGAGGTGGACGAAGCTTTGGCATCGTCGGCATCGTCAGACGACGACGACTCGACAAGGTCCTTGTCTATATCTCCCGGGCGTTTCCAGCGAGGCGACGCACGGGAGCGTGGCTCGTCGGTCCTTGGCCAATCATTTGCGGGCCGTGCCTTCGATTTGCCGGTGTGTTTCTTGCGTCGCGAGGTGCCGGGCCCGCCCTGCTGCTGGTCGACGTCGGCCATTCGTCCCGGTGTTCAGCCCCGCGGTTGCAGCCAGCGGCAGAAGCATTCGAGGTCCGAGTGCGTGCGACGGCTCCGGGAATGGTCCCCCTCTCTGCTGCGTGTGCGCGTTGGATGTGTGTCTGAGTGTGTGCGTGCGGATGTGCGGATGTGCGTGTGCGTCGGGCAGCCGCGCGGTGGGAGATGGGGGCTTGGGATGGCAGAAGTTAGGCGATCAAAGGTGTCGGCCAGCTGGTTGAGCGCGGTTGGCCGGGCAAGGGCGGGTCTATTGATGCCCCAATCGCGGATGGTCGACGTGCATTGCCAGCACAACACGCCTTCCCTCGAACGACGGGCCAACCTGACAGGGGCTGGGAACCTAATCCTGGACGAGAGCCTGATAATTAGCCCAACAAGGCCCCCAAATTACATGCCACAAAGAATCGGTGCCGGCTGCTTTGGGCTCTGCCGCGATGATAAGCGGCCTGACAGCGAAGGACGGGAGACGGAGGAGGTGAGGGCGAGACCGAAGGGATCTACTGGCGTAGATGCGGGGAGGGGGTAGATGGTTTCTCGGGAGGAGGTTCAGATGAGGGGTGGCGATGCGGTGATGCGGCGATGGGACGAGACGGGAATCGCTCCAGAGGTCGCTAACGGCGCCCTAAGCCTTCTTGAGCTCCACAACAACCCGAGCCCCGTGAGTCGTGAGCGAGCAAGCCAAGTCCGCTGGCTTCACAAAAACGATCCTCCTCTCTGCACACTTTGTCAGGCAGGGGAAGTTTTCGAAAGACACCAAACAGACGAGCCCGGCGTGCCCAGGTGACGATGAGTGCCTGTGTGCCTCGGTGCAACGGGGCTGCTCTCGGCCCTCCCGTGTACGCAGCTGACCGGGCGGCAGGTCCAATGGGGAATTTCGAAGGCGGGGGAGAGGCCGGTGTGATGCATCACGTGACACAGGGCACGGCGACCCGACGAACTTTGGATGCAATTGGGTCTGCGCCGATTCATCTCACTGTCGTTTCTTCGACCGTGGCATATCCGTATGTACGCTGCATGAATTTCCCCGACATTATTTTTGTACTACAGTACGTTGCACCATGGGGACCCCTTGGTCAGGGCCCATCCAGCAAACTTCCTCCCAGCAGGGAAGATGCATGTTTCGAGCTCAGGTTTTCCTCCGCGCGGAGATCGTCCGTCAGACACGGCAGCCGCAACGAAAGGAACAGGACCCACAGAGCCCCCCCCCCGGTTCCGCTTTCCCCGCTCCCTGGCAGCCGGGCAGCCGGCAGCGGGCCTTGCCGGCTCGGCCCCGCATTCTGGCGGACGGCATTTAGCGGAACAGCCCGCTCCTCACATCCCGCTCACATCCCTCCAGGGCCATGACAACACAGGCTGCTGTGTAGGTACGGAGCGTGTACGGAGTATCACAGGTACATTCATACGGACATACTCGTGCACTAATGATGAGAATGTCGCGAATATCGCCCGGGCGAGGAGAGATGGGAACGAGAAGGAGTCAAATAAATGCAAAGAAGGATGCGCCGACGCAGACGGAACCCCTTGACATGACGAGAAGGGAGGGCTCGCAAATCCTGCGATATCTCTGGTCCGGACCGGTAATGAAAACTACAAGCACAACGGCCGGCCCCACCTGTCCCGGTTCTGCGCTGCTGTCCCAGTCCGATGCGAGGCCCCGAAGACGGGCCTTGGTGTGCCCGGCTCCGGCCATTCTTTGACCGGTTCGGACGGGGAATGCCATGTACGACGCAGTACTCTGGTCGGCCACCTTCGGGTTTCCACGATACCTGCCAATTGGGATAACTATCGCCATCCTGTCGGGGATGACTTGCACCTATGGACGACTCCGCCGATAAACCGAACGCAGGGCGCTCCAAGGGTACCCACTCCGAGCAGGCCGACCATGGGCCGCCGATCGAGCCATGCTGTGCAACCGACGGCCGTGAAACCTGTACCTGATCCCGATTTCTTGGGCGTCAACAGGCACATACGCAACTTGAATTTAATCCAAGTCTCTTGCAAATATACGAGTATGCGGGCTTCCGAGTTGAAGACGCCTAGACGGCATCTTAGGACTTCACTTCACTGGCAATTACGAACCACCCACGGCTTGTCGGTTCAAGAAGATAAAAACAAAGTGAAATAACTACTACCGAGGATAGAAAGAAAACACACGATTTGGAGGGGCTACGGTGGCAGGAAACCGAGCCTTTCTGAAGATTTGGGATTTGAAATGATCAAAGGAGAGACGCGCGGTTTGCAAGCGATTCTCGGCATCCTGCACAACCCAGAACGGTCCGCGTGGGCTGCCGTTCGGGCCACGGCAAAGTCGACAAACACGGGGGGCCATTCCCCCCCCCCCCCTTCCACCCTGGGGGCTTTGTAAGCGATTGTCATCCACGACCATGTGGAGGACACGGCACACGCTAATAATGATTCGAGCGATTCGAAGCTCCTGCGAACCCACTTACCCGTTCTCCTCGGCGTCCGTGTCCGTCCTTTATTCCCGCGGGCCAGATTGCCATGGAGATAGCGTTTGTATGTACCTTATGTACCGCAGGGAATTGGAACCTGCAGGATATGCTTCGAGAATGCGTCGAGAAGCGCACCCCTGCCTATGGGCTTTTGTGACACTACCTACTCTGGACCCAAGGTTCGTACTGCGCACGGATGACATAACTACCGCAAGTACCTGTAGGATTTCGTATTGTGCATACACGGTCAGCCACCCCCGGTCGGGCGAGAGCTGCTTCGGGCTCATCCGCCGATTCCATCAGTCTGACTAAGGGTACGGATGAGCTGTTTTGTGGATAACTCAATCCGCTCAACAAAGTCTTGGGGTAATGCGTTTGGCTCAAAGAAACAACTATGCGCCTCGCCACCATTGCACGATTAGTGACTCGGGTAAGGAACCGGGAGTCAATAACTGCCAAGTTATAATAACTACTGCAGTATACGATGATGGACGGGATGGGAATGTGTGATGTGGCAGATGGCAGGTCTGGGCGCTTTTGGGCGTGTTGCTCCCCCCCCCCCCCAAAACCCGCCCCGCCCGCTTCTGCCGATGGAAAGAAACCAACGGCGAAGAGAGAATAGAAGCGTGCGGAATTGCGCGCTAGCACTAAGCCCCGCCGTTCAATCCGATCTTGACCAGGACGAAGCAGAAACGAGACAAAGGAAGAGAAAAGGATAAATGCGCTTATGCTCATTTGGGGAAGTCCACCGAGAGTGCACCCCCGTTGATTTTTGATGGAAACACTTCTCCGATCAAGTTCCTCCCCATCGAGGCCATCCGACTCTCACCAACCCTCCCCACCCACCCTGCTGGCCCCCCAACCACCGTTCCGCTTCCCGTACAAATAAGTGCGGCCGTGGCTATGCTCGGCGATCGTTCCGGCCCTTGCATATGGCGTCGGAGGACGGGCCCCGGTGAGATGGGAAACGAGGGGGGAGAAGGAGGAAAACTTGGGGTGAGAAAGTGGGTAAGAGAAGGCGCCACAAAGGGAAAACCTGGGGTACATACCTAGTACTTCCACATCTGCACCAAATCGGGTACCTACAGGTTAAAGTGGTGGTAGGCTTCCATAGTACACGACATGAAATGTGTTAAAAGGATCATCGCGATTTCCTTCGTAGTATCTTTCTTTCTTTCGAAAGGGGATATAAGGAATCTTGTTCGAGCAGCACGCCCCGCCATGCTGCACCGTTGTGGTGGGCCGAGATGGATCATACAGGCAGAGGAAGCGAACCACTTAAGCCATGACCAGATATAGGACCCAAATGCCGCCGACGGGCCTCATTGTTGTGGCTTGATCTCATGGACGCAAAGACCATCACCAGTTGTTCAGGAGATTCGATCACGACCTAAACGGTTCACCAGTACAACGGATGGAATTTGGGGAGATTGTTTTTTTTTTTTTTTTCAGGCAACGTAACTCATACGGCTCGATCACCATACCCTTGAATACATATTGAATGGTATAAGCCCGGGGATATATCCAGCATCTTAATGAGATAGTACCGCAATGAAAATCCAACTGAAACATCCGAAACGTAGCTAGCATGTCCTCACAAAGGCACTCCATCCCAACGCCAAACGGTGGTCGGTGTATCCCATGCCGATTTTGAACCCCCCCCCTCCAAGTTTTCGTACTTGACGTTAGGAACCAGCCCCGGAGGGCTAAGATGCAACAAAAAAAAAGAGGAACGCGTCCCCGTTCGGATTATGTCCCGAGCAGGGAGCGCATCAAGAAGAGAATGCGGGGAGCGGGGAATGGAAAGGTGGGAAGCGGCAGCTCGGGCCGGCTTCTCCGCACCCCAAAGGTCATCCGCAGCCTTGCTCAACAAGAGGCCAAATTGTGACTCGCTGCGGCAAACAGAGTGTGCAACCCCAGAACCAAGCCTGCAGATGCTCAGCAGTCTGCGTTTTGGCCGGACACACTTCCCACTTGAAACTGCCAGCCCACTTTTTCAGGAACAGGGACAGGGAGACAGGGGAAGCATCCGTGTGTGCTTTTCCGACGTGCCAGCTCTTTTGTCCACATCTTGAGCACGGAAACCGGCTCACAGGAAAACCAGGCGCGCAGTTTCGCAGCTGATGTCGTAGACCGCCGAAACCTCCGCTGTGCCCCAGCACTTGGTTGCGAGGGTGCCGGTCAGGGATGCCGGGGCTATCGCGTGATGTTTGACTGTTGGTAGCGTGCATCGTCGATGCCTTAGAACAAGTGTCCTGGCAGGAAGCTCTGGGCGGGACGTTAGGCGTTCGCACTGGATGTGCAATGGATCAACCGCTCAGGAAAGTCCGGCGCCGGACCTCAGCTTCTTTGATGATTTCAGCGGAAAGGCTGAGGCTGGGAGAAAGAACGGCGTAGCGTTCAATTTCCATGACCACGTCGTTGATGATTTGGTCGATTGCCTCGCGGTGGGGGACGAGGCTCCAGAGGATGGTAGACAGCGACGGTGACATTGTGGCACCCATGACGAGCAGGGTCTGCGACACGATGGAAAGCGCACCTTGCCAGAGGTAAGGCATGTGTCCGGCGTGACTGCGGTCAATTGGTTAGATTGGGAGGGGCGCCGACCAATAGGAGATGCGGGCAGGACACTTACTGCGCGGTAATGTGCTCCAATTGCCGGATGGAGGCTTCTAGGCACTTGGTACAGGCCTCCCGCACCGCGGGGTCCAATATGGCCTGTTCGTTGTCCAGGACCGCGAGGATGTACGGGCGGTAGATGATGGTCCGGCATGCGAAGAAGCGCAGCCTCAACACCGTCTGCACCGGATCCGGTAACATGGTGCGCGTAAATGGGAATTGCAGGGGCACCGGCAGGCTTTCGTACCACTGCGTCAGCTGGAAATCCAGCTCGGCAACCACCGGCTCGAGACTGGTCGTCGAGGCCATCGAGTCCTTGGAGTAAATGAGTTGGCTGACCCGGTTCAGCAATCGGCGGAGCGCGATTTCGGCCAAGAAGTACCATAGCTCGTCTCGCCCGACTGCCTCCTGTTCATCCCCCTCGAAACCGCAGGGCAAGCCCACATTCTCCTCAAACGCGACGACGCCAGAGTGGGGTAGATCCAACTCTGCGAGCAAGTCGCTCTCGAAGAGCAGGGCGTTCCAGTAGATTCGCTCGATAAGCTCTCGCTGGTCCGGAGGAACTCGGTTCGGCGTCATGAGCAGGAGCTGCAGTTTCGTACTTGTGGTGCAGAGCAAGTTCCAGGCCTCCAGTGGCCGCACCAGGTAGAAGAGGTAGGCGGCCGCGAGCAGGTGGCACTGGGCGGCCAGGACGCTGTTGGAAGTCATCATGCCCGGGAGCAATGACCAAGCGGCCGTGAAGTACTGAAGGCCCGGGGGGTCCTCGTGCGGGACGATCCTGGATATGCTGCCTCTCAAGCTCGCCTGCCCGAGCGCCAAGACGAGAAGTACAATGCAGCTTTCTGGACCCTCCCTGAAGCCGTTGGATAGAGCGATCCGGTAGTGGCTCCGCCAGGTGTATGGGTTGACGCAGGCGTACCACACATTGACTCGGTCAAAGTACGCCTCGATGTACGCATTCGTGTTGGACAAGTCGACGCAGGGCGTCTTCGCGAGCGAGTGCAGCGGTTCGCGGGCCATTTCAAGCTGGAGGAGAATTTGAGGGTCATACGGCCGCGAGACCAAGTCGCGGATCAGCGGCCATTGCAGAAGGTGGAGGGCGGCGTTGGTGTGCACCTTTGGCATAGTTGAGATGTTTGTCGAGTTTGCCGACCAGGTCCCCAGGCCGCCGCTGGGGATGACGGAGACAAAATTGCTGCTCGGGTCCCGCACCAGGAGGTTATCCCCGCTCAGGGCGGTTCCATTGCTCATGTTTGGCGAGTCGTGAGACAAGTTGATACCGTTTCCTTGGTTGGCAACCAGGTTCATCTGCAGAAGGCTCTCAATCCTGTTAAGGCGCTCCAGGATGAGCTTATCCCCCGCGTCGAGCTTGATGCCGGGCTCGCGATAAATGCACTCTGCACCAAGCTCTGTGCAGAGCTTGCATTTCGGTTTCGTACCGTCACATCGTGACTTTCTCGAGCGGCAGACTTCGCACTACCGACTAGTCAGTATCGGGGGAAACACGGTTCCGTTGCGATTCCAACGTACGGCAATGGTCGCTCTCCGCCTAGGATAATCGACGGCGGCATCTGTATTTCTCCTCTTGAGCGGATTAACGCCCTCTTCACTCGCAGACTTGGGAATGCCGTTCGTGATCGTCTCGGGCCTGTTATCCGACGACTGCGATAGGTTGCGGGCTTTCTGGGCCGAGCCGAGGATGCCTTCCCGGCTGAAGTTCGGAGTCCGTGTTGCCGCCTTGAGCGAGTTCGGAGACTTGATCGTGTTGGCGCCGTTGGCGCCGGCAGAGAGCTGCTGCGGAGAGGGTATCTCGACGGTGAAGTCCCAATTCGGCAGCGGCGGGTACTGCCTGACGACCGTGGCGCCGGCTGCGGCAGCAGTAGTCATGGTGGCCGTGACCGAGTGGGGCGAGTCGCCGTTGGAGGAGGGCGACATGCTGAGCTCTGCAGACCGCGACACCAGGCGGACGGGGGGCCTTTTAGCGTGTCCACAAGTTTGGAGACAGGGAAGTCGTCGACGATTCTTTTTTTTTTTTTTTTTTAGGTCTTTTGTTTCTTCGATTTGGACGACCGGTCAGCAACGTCGGCGGCTGCTCCAGCACCGAAGTGCGACGATTCAGACGCCGCAAGCACCGAAAACACTAGGACCCGCGGCTCGCAGTCGAAGTCGCATTATCGTGCCGCTACCGACAGGACCGAAGAGCCAGTGCCGGATGACTGGTTTGGCGCAGGCGATGGTGCGTGGTGCGTCAGGTTCGGGCGGAAAGGGCTTGGTAGGGGAATTGGGTGGGAAGCTGCGCCGGGATTTTGGGGACCGGAAGGTGACGGATTCATATGTCTCCCATCCCCCACAACGGGGTACAGCCTTTGCGAGACGAGCTGGGGACTCCAATCAGGGGGCGCGGCCGCTGTCCGTGAACCAATGTACCCTGAACCACAGCAGGCAAGGGCTGGCGCGTGTCTGGGGTAGGCACTTGTACTGTGCTAACGAAAACGGCGAGTCTCTGCGGGGGGAGGCGCCTGGACCTGTTAACTGAGAAGGAAGCCGGGAAAGCCTGCCATAGTCTAACGGAGGGCGGGCGGCGGGGAGCAGGGGTAGAATGCACTAGTGCCGACCGGGGTGAGGAGACGACTGCGGTTGCGCACGAAAGGCCCTTGCCGAGGGTTGCATGGACGCTTCGAAAGAAGATGCATTGTGGGGTGCTTCAAATGTCGCTTTTCTCCTGGGTTTTTGTCTCTCGCCCTGCTCCGAACGTGGAGATGCCTACACTACATAGTACTAGTACACTTCGGAGTAGGGGTGGGGCCAAAAAGAGACTGCAATGGTTCGCGCGCCAAACCGAAACAACTGTGGTCCTTCTCCACCAGACCAAATAGCTATCACGAAAGACCTGCCACGCCCTTGAAAATTCTGGGGAGCTGCACAACGCGATCAGGGGGCGGCCGTGTCATTGTTGGCAAATGGGCAACGAGCCACCGACTGCTGATACTACCGCCGTAGTGTACACAGTAGAGGTATGTACGAAGTGGTGTTTTTCACATTAGCTACCTCGGTTGCAGAGGGCGAAAATGGCACGCCCAGGCCAGGCCGGCATGAGAAATGGTGGGTCAGGAAGTTTGGGTGTGCGGAGAGAAGCAAATGAAGGAGAGCATGCCAACCAAAAAAACGCGGGGGTGGGGTTTCCGATTCGAACCGCTCGCAGCGATCACTGGGCCACTTTTTTTTGGGGTCGAGGTCCGCAGCTTCCCGCTGCCATCAGTCAACTCTCCTGTCTTCCCTTCGAAGTTACGTCGCCGAGTTTAAGGACATTATTTCCCATAATTCACCGTCTCATCGTCGGGTCCCAATTCTGGATTCGTTTCGTAACACAGAAGTGAGCCTTTCAGCTCGCGAAGGGATTGGTGAGTGGTGGAAGCGAGAACTGCAAAGAGAAGCCGGCCCTATCCATGTAGAGGTCCGAGCATTCCATCCAACCTCCTCTAGGTGACATCCTTGGTCCGCCGATCATGTCGCTCAGCAACGGGTGGTGTGTTGACGGGCGGGCTTGGGCGCTAAAAGACCTCGCGTACCCTATCCTCTGGGCGATAGGAAATACAAGTACTAGTATGGCATGATGATAGGTGTGAATGGCGTCGAGCGCCTGCCACGCCGCAGTCCTTCGAATGAATCACCCCTTGACTAACGAACACTGGTAGTTGCAGCGGACAACAACCACGACAGCGCTCGCGTCTCTTGTTTTGCTTGGAGTGCGGTAGCGGTAGTAAATCTCAACAGTTCTAAGCAACCTCTATAGAAGAATATGCCACCTCGGTGGCAGGAGAACGCCTTCTACCCGCTCGAGATGGAAACACCCATTGAAAAGGAGCTGCATTTTCTTCAATGCACGCAGGAGCAAGTCCGCAACATGGCTAGGTGAAGCCTCAGCAAACCTTTCATCCTTTTCTTTTAGCATAAATTCGGCAGCCGCTTGACGCTACCTGCATTAGCAATCTCTTGGCTGCTGAACCACGTCAGACCAAGGCTCGGGTTTCCCGCATCGTCCGGCAACATGGTCCCTTGGAAGACGGGTCGAAGGCTTCGAGAAGCGGCGGCCCACCCCCACACACACACCGCACTGGGCGCTTTTCGTCTGATTGTCCAAGACACTAGCTGCAGGATGGCAGGACAAGATCATCGCTCGAAGCAGCAAGCGCGGGGACAGGCTGCACCCTCCGGGTATGCCGTGTTGTGCACCGTACTACATAGTATGTATCTGCGCACGCGCGACATCCAATCCCTCTGCCTGGTATGGCTGGCTTCCACTGCATGTTGAGCCCTGACCTGATTTTCGGGTGACGGGGACTGAGACAGCCGGTAGTTATTTCGAGACGCTGCCGCCGCCCTTCCGTCATGCACAGGCACGCAGTTAAATTTGTATGTATCCATACTGAACATGCAAACGACAGCTTGAGGGTCATGTGAATACGGGTGCTCTCCGTCTCTGCACACAGAATCGACTGCTTCCGCCGCAAATGAGGACTCCTTCCTTTCTTGTTGGGGCACAAGACCTCGTGAGCACCACGATCCACCCTAAGATCGCCACCGCAAGCGAGTCTGTGGTACCTGGCCTGTCGAGCAAGCCGTGTCCTATTTCGGGTAACCGAGCGGACCCTGACACCGCCGCAGTATGTGGTAGGAACAGAGCCGTCTCAGATGCATTCCTTACCTAGGTAGTTAGGTCGGTGTGTCCTACCGCCGGCTATACCATCTATATCGTCACGGAGACCGCCAACAAGAACGATGTCCGAGACAACAAACTCCCAAGGAAGTAAGCCTTGCGTGGGCACTCCGTAGTTGGTGTGCATTAGTGGAGCGCATCGGTCCTGAACTGTACGCTCAGCGCAACTGAAGTGCTAATAATGGTCCCTACGCAAAATAGTGTTAGCGGTCCCAGGCGGCCCCACTGATTCCGAATCCCGGGTCAGCCACAGCGGTAACTCCAAGTGGTGGGCTTTGCAGAAAACGTAAACCTACTCGGCAATCCGTCGTACACAATGTATGTACGGATTACAGTACGTACTTACCTACATACACCATAGACACAGCATCTCAGAGGACTGCCGCGTCCTTTTCTTGGACCGAGTTTCCGGCGTGGAGGATGACGGAGTGGCGGTGCATCCTTGGTTCTTGCCGCGTTGAAGCAGCTTTGCGTTAGGAGCCCTCCAATTCGTAGACGGGGTGAACACCGAAGGAGCCTTCGGACCGAATAGTTGCAATTAAAGTAGTTCTCTCTCAACAACCCCCATATGGACGATGGCAGCCAGACGCGAACGCCAAGCAAAACAAGAAGATCACGCCGCTCAGCAGGAACTAGTGTAGGCATATAGGCATCGCGACTATGTGCGTATGCATGTACTCAATGTACGTGGATACATACATCGAAAGAAGCTCTTTCGGCCTGACAGACGAGAGAAACACTGCGAGCTCCCGTCGGCAACCCGACTTCCTGGGATTCGGTGCTAGACCGTGGCGTGTGCCGCACGGTCACGGGACTCCCGGAGCCGACAGCGGAATATATTAATCAATAGCCCGCGGCCACTCATCGCTGTGTCTCGACCATCTGGACCCCAGCTCGGGAGGGGCGTTGTGGCGATCCGGGAATCATCTACAGCGCAGCACCGCAGGCCTAGGCCCAATTGCTAAAGGCTAAGTTATTACCCCGTGACTGTTAGCGACTACGTACCTAGGTATATACGGATAATAGTTGCAGCGAAATTTCATCACTGCGACTCCGCGACGCCTGCCTTTGAACAGCGACCCGCCGCAGAACTTCCCCCCTTCCGTCCCCCGTCCAGCCGGCCGAGTCTTCCGCCGTCTGCCCTTCGCCGGGTGCCGAGGTCTGGGTCCGGCCGAAGCGCCGTGCTCTCCGCTGTCTTGGACCCTCCGGAGGCCCCCGCGGTGTTGCGAACCGGGGCGGATAAAGCGGCGGACGACCGACCGGGCGTTTGGGGGCGCCGTAGCCATCTGCCGTAAATGCCAGTGGCTCACCCCTTCTCTCTTTTTTTCCCTCCTCCTGATACCATTCCCATTCGCACACCGGTGATACCCGCGATTGTGATTGTGAGGCGAGGCACAGTATGGGTACGCGTTAGTCTCTGCAGAAGGACTTTGACGGTTACTGACAGCTGACATTTCTTCCGAGGCAGAAAAAGAAAACGGCTATTGGTAAGGAGCAGCTAGCTTTGGACGAATATATTACCTTCAATGGTTCCCGCCGCCGATACTCTTCCCACGCACACCACCGCATAAAGAACCATTGGGACACACTACCACTTCATTGTTGCCTTGTTCCTTCCGTCGAGTAGGACCCATCCTCATCAGCCTATAGTACGCGCGCGGCCTGGTACCGGGTCCACCAGATGACCCCGTCATCTCCGGCATCCGTTCGTTGCAGGACAGAGTTAACTTATCTGTATGCGCGGATTAGTGTAGTGTACGGTAGGTATCTGGACGCGACGGTGCCTTGGTTGCGATCCGATGACCAAGCGTTCCCATGATGCCACCTTCCATTCTCCTCCCCCCACCCTCCCCAGGCGGCCTTTGGCTGCGGACGAGATCTGAGCTGTCTGACGTCTTGCGCATCAAACCGTCCGAATTGGGGTTGGCCGCTGCGCTACTGTGTACTCCGTACACTAGAATGTTCCGACATGAGGCTAGCGTCGTTCCCGAGCCTAGTCGGCTTTTCCTCTTTTCTCTCAAGGCTGGTTGCTTGGCACCGCGCAACGATCACCCACCGAGAGCGAGACCGAACTCGGTGGATCTCGGACCACCTTCTCCTCGCTCTTTCTTTCTCTGCTTGTTTTTTTCCGTTTTTTCCATCTTCTTACCCCGAAAGGACTGCGGCCCGGAATATCAGGTGCAGTATTGGTCCTGATCTCCTCAGTTAGTGCCCTCTGAAATCCCCCGCGCCAGTAACGTAGTCTACGAAGTACTTCGTGCAAAGTATGTATCTATCTCTCCGGGTTTCGGGGGTTGCCAACGTGAACACCGTCGCGCCGGGTGGTCAGTCAGCACCGGGTCGTATATTGGCTGCTGATCCGCGTCCGAGCTCAAACCTTCTCTTGGGCGAAGGGGAGAAGAGGAGGGGGGTGGGGGGGATGTTACTTACCCTTCTAACACCCCCGCCAGCGCAGAGCCTTCCTCCCTGGTCCAGCCTTTTTATACAGTAGTGTAATCCGTAATCCGTACACTAAGCATTATTAGCGTGGTGGGTCTAATCTGAGCTCGCGCGCGGGTTCGGTCCGAGACACTTGATCCGAGATGCAGTACCAAGATGTAACTATGCGTTTATCTGAATTCTACACTACGCACATAGTTATTACAAGGATTACAAGCATACTACATACAATACACGCTCCGTGTAGGTGGCAGCAGCATTAAGTGCTCGCGGTTATGGAAGGGGTCAACTGGTATTAGGGAGCTCTCGAGACCGTCTGTGAACAACATTAGCTTCCAATGGAACGGATCTCTCGTGGTCCGGACCTGGCAGGTAATGAAGGGGGCTGCCCGGCACCTTCATGCGGCGAGTTTCTCACGCCCTCAAGACAAACTCTCACCCGTAACTTGGGCGACGAGACAGGGCCTGCACAGAGTATCGACAATGCCCGTCCCAAACAAGCAGTCACTGCGCTACTCCGTGCGCAGCATCTAGTGCATATCCAGACCCGGATCAGCCTCATGTATGGAGCCCGGGTCCGTGACCTGGATCTGATCTGCCCTTGCATTCCGCGTAGCGCCCTTACGGAGCTCTCCCGCCGGCCACCAGCCGCCGAATCGCCGGAGCATGCTGCGCCCAATCACGGTTCTGCAACACAAGGGGTGCGGTGCATGCATTACAATGCGATGTGGTGTGATGCGATGGGATGCGATGGGATGGGATGAGGAGATGAAAAGGGGGGGTTCAGATCTACGTAGATCCGGGGAGGCTCACCGGGACGCTCGGCAGCAGAGAAGGGATCAACCCGGTTTCACATCCTGCAACCTCCCTGGGCTTCTTCATCCACCCCTCTTCGGAATCTCCATAAAGGGTATGATGTGCGCGGGGGAGTGACGACCTAGAGCATGCATGGTCACTGGCGATGGCGCTCGTGCCGCTGCGATTCTGGTAAGCTCTTGTCCTATCTCCTAGCCGCGTTCTCTCGCGATTCTGTTCCTCTGGCCACCCGCCCGCGCTAAGATGATAAGACGGATATTAATTTCGCCAGTCGGCTTCCTTCTCTAGATAATCTAGATCACATGGTGAATGAAAAAGTAAGTCACGAAACCAACCCAAAGAGACAGCGCGTCATACCTGCGCCTCTCCGACCCCGAATCCTACTGCTTAAACGTGGCAAAGTTGGGCATCCCCTCGACATCTCCTTCGGCAGTGGCCTTGCCTATCTTGCCAGTAGAAGGGTCGCGCTCAAAGACGACGACGCGGCCGTCGGACTGCAGCGCAGAAGCAACGCGGGTGCCGTCGCTGTTGAAGGAGAAGTGACGCGGGTTGATGCCGCCCGCAGGGGCCGACTGCACGTGGGTGAGGGCGCCCGTCTCCTTGTCGATGGAGAAGGTGATGAGCGGGTCCGAGGGCACCTTGGTGCCGTTGGCAACCGTGTACTCTAGCGAGCTCTCAAAGCGAGACGAGAGGGTAAGGAAGTTGCTCCCGGGCTGTGAAGCGGTCAGTTCACCAATCAGTATCTTAGGAGGCAACGAGGCTTCTGTAGACGTACGGCGATCCAAAGCTCGGCCGCAGCCGTGTCCTCCGGGAGCGGCTTGTCGTCACCGTGGGTTGTGGAGTTGTGGATCCGGGTGAAGGTGAGGCTATCGTCGTCATTGTACGCGACGGAGAAGCCCTGGAGCAGGTTCGAGAGCTCGCCGACGAGGTAGAAGAAGGTCTTGTCGCCAGACTTGAAGAAGGCGCCGTGCCTAGGACCAGTGCCACGGTCAAAGTCGGTGTAGCTCGGCTGCCGGAACTGTCAGTACCCGGTAATCTCTGCACGGGTCGGGAAGGGCCACACATACCTTCTCGACGTACTCCAGCGTCTCTTTGTCCACCTTCAGGACGCGAATCTGATCGGCGCCCAGGTCGGGGAAGACGAGGAACTCGCCCGTGGGATCCAGGATGGCCTCATGAGGCCGGGCTGAGTTCTGCGGGTCGGGAAGGCCGTCGGTCGGGGCCGGGTACACGAGGGACTTGATCAGCTTAATCGCAGCGGGATCGGCAATGTTGAATGTATCGATACCGCCTCCGGCACTACGGACAACAGTCTGTTAGCCTCGATCCCCCTCCCCCCCAAAAAAAAATTGCATATGGTCTCTCGCTGTTCAAATCTTGCGGGACAGACGCCAGACCGCAGCACTTGCGCCCGGCCTGACCCTGGACTCGGTACGGTGCCCTCGGGAAAGGGGAAATACTCACTAATCAGCCACTGCCAATCCAAGGCCGTCCTTGCCGTAGATGACGGTGCTCACTGGGCCTCCAACGGTCTCATGTTGGCTCAGGTTGGTGAAGCTATGATCGTCATTGATCTTGAGCGAGTGCAGGGTGCCGTGGTCGCCGCCCCAGGCTTCGTCGACGCAGTAGAGAACGTCACCAGCCTGGGTCAACCAAGAAGGATAGGGGCCGCAAGTGTCGGACTCGGCAACGACTTCCAGCTTGGACCCGTCCAGCTTGAGGGTGAGGAGCTTGCCCTGCGCGCCCTCACCCGCGGGGTAAGTGGTGACCCAGAGGAGATCTGAAGCGCTGCCGCCGCCACAGACCGGGGCGGCGGTCGCCAGCCGGAAGCCGGCGGAGAGGGCGAAAGCGACGCCGTAGGAAGTCCGCATGGCGATTCGATGCGGGTGGTAGTGTCGGTTTTAAGAATGTGCTAAGCTCGGCGCTAGTCGGTGCCCGTGTGTCTCAGTCGAGTGACGTATGCCGGTGTAAGCTTGTGTTTTCCCTTTCTTGAATCTTTTTGTTACTTTGGGGTCGGCGCTGAATCAATCTCCAATGTCGGCAGGGTGAAGTGGGTTTTGGGGAATGCGGTGTCCCTACGGCGGCGGGTGTGGCTTCTACAAATAAGCGCGTGCCCCTGCCGATCATGACACAATGAAGTGGCCTTGTTGGGCGCAGGCAAAGGGCACACAACGGGGCGCTTGAACGGGCCGTCATTGTTCTAGAGCGGCACGGGCACAATTGATCCTTGTCTCGGCATTGCTGCCACCAACGGGGCTCGGAGGGTCTGGCGTGACTCCATTGTGGCCAACGGTTGATGGGAAATCGACAAAGAAACCCCCGGGCAACTGGTCAGCAATTAGGGAACGGGAGGTAGTGTGCATTGTTCCGCGTGTATGAGATCGGGGCGCGGAGGCAGGCACCGCAGGCGCCCAGTCCGTCCATCGCAGGAGCAGGTGGGGGCCGCCGAAGCCCTCGGCAGCCAGTGGGAGGTAAGCAAACTTGTTGTTCACTGGGGGCCTTTAATCTATCCGGCCCGGTCGGACCTAGCGTCCAGGCTGGTCGCCTATTTCAGATGGCATCTTGGCGGGCGTCTGCGAGGCCCGGTTTAAATTCAAACGCGAAGGATCGCCGTGCGCCGAAACACCGTCGCCCCGTCGGAGAAGAGCACCAAGAGAACCAGGTCGAGAGAATTGGGTGGATGAGAAAGCGCTGAAAGGCAGATGCACAGCAACCGTTCCTTCCGTCTCGTCCAATCCTTTCGGGCTTGGTACGAACAATTGGGACTGGAGGATGCCGAAAGTGGGGCACCGGAGACTGGGGAGGGGAGGGGCGCATTGCAGGGGCACGGAAAGGCAAAACTCCAAGTGCGGGGAGTGTGGGGACCCGGAACTTCCATCTGGAAACCTCATGTTCTCGATTCTTTGGGCGCCCTGTGAAACAGAGCGCCCGATCCAGCAATCGCAACACAACCAGTGCAACGCTCCCACACTCGACTCCCCAAACGATGCCGTCAGCGCGGAACCGCAGTTGTTTTACCGATCAGCCCATCAGCGTCCCTGAAAGAAGGCGTTTGATAATAGCCAACGATTTTGCGTCATGGCAACCAACAATGTCACAGCGAGCTGCGCACATTCATTGAAGCAGGGCTGGCTGGCTGCCTTCCTGTCCAACTCCGATGCTCTCGCCAGGTCGAATCATGCATCACGCTTTCATCAACAGAAAACAGCTGGTGGCGGGGACTGCCCTGAATCAGCTTCTCGAGGTCATCGTACCAGTTCGCCCCAGGCACAATTGATTTGTCGTTGCCTAATAGTTGCAATGCTGACACGACCACATTTCACGTTATGCTGCTCCGGCTGCTGAGCTGCGGTGCTGCAAAGCTTCGGTGGCGACGGGACGCCAGCCTCTTCGATCTCGTTCAGGAAAGGGCTGGCCTGCAGCAGCAGCGGCCTCGATGGAAAAGGGAAATCCTGCGTGCTGCCGTGTGACTTTCGAGTCCCGGAAACCGGCCATAGGATCTCCTTGCACTGAACAGGCTAGCCTAAAGGAGTCATGGCCTGCATACCATGCTCGCAGCTTCCACTTACATACTCCGAACGTACATACACGATACTACATGGAGCGTAAGGCAACCTCTTTCCTCGCCGCTATAGTTTCCGGACAAAGGGATCAACCTGAATGTTCTCCTGTACCGTCTTCCCGGGGGCACATGATATGCGGAAGTACTCAACATTGTCTCCGAGAGACAAGGAATCGATGGATGTGATCGATCCTGATCTCGCGATGAATGCAATACGGCGTTTACGCTGCCGTGCCGAAGACAGCAAGTCGTTGTCCTAAACTGATTACCTACGGAATAATCCACGTTAGGTATAGCCACTCTCCCCGCATGAGTAAGAGATGGACGCTGAATTGGAACTACAATTGACCATATCTTAGCATCCGGTGGGTCCCCAGAGCCCGGGTCAAGCTGACCTCCGTTGACGGTACCACCCTCCGCTGTTTCCTGGCTCACCTGAAGATTGAACAAAAAAAAAAGAGAAATCAAAACAAGGTACTAATTATTACCAGTCTAGATCGTGTACGGATTACATACATACAGGTGTGTATGTATATGCTTCGTACGCTACGACATTTTCAGGTATTTAACCGCTTCCTTCAAAGGAGCCCGCGCTGTCAGCCACCGTCCCACCGGAAGGTTCAGTGCGACCCACCATCTCTGACGGTCGGCGGTGTGACGTCGACAATGACATTCGGTGGCTTCAGGACGTTTCGGTGATTAGCAGGGTCTGCCTGCGCAGCGAACGAGCAATTCGTCGGTCAAACCCTGTGTATATCTAGTTATGTACTTCGCTTCTACCCTTTGAGGGAGCCTCTACAGACGAGAGGGCCCTTACAACTGCCTTACCTACAAAGTATAACTATAAAGTGTGTAGATAAACTACTAGATGGACGAAGTATGCGGTGACACGAGAATCCCGGGTACCGGGCACCTCGGAAAGGCACTCGGCACACAATGTTGACATCTCTTGGGAGCTACGTGACATAAAACTTCTCGGTATCCAGATCGCTACTTGTAGGGGTGCCAGCCCAATGTATATATGTATGCACCTGGTATGTAAGCCGGGCACATTTGCAGAGGGAGAAGTAGTATGTGGCCGGGTTCGGTGGAAGCGATCCCGGCGTGGAGTGGATGATGGCAGTCCGTAAGTGACGGAGCTCGGGTAGATATAATCCGTGCTCTGTCCATGGCTGACAAAGGGGGCGGGCGGGGAAGAGTTCAATCCATCCCGAATCCAAGGGTCTTCTTTCTCCTCTCGCGCTGGCGGTCAAAACGGAACCAACCAGGTGTGAAAAGGTTCTACCATATTAGTTATGTTCACTGGCGCCAATATCTCCAGGAAAAGAAAGAATAGTTATGAGAAGAAGGGGGGGGGAAAGCATTACTACTAGAGGGTAAAAAAAAAGGAGTGTTGTGCGTCTAAGTGTAATCTCCAATGGTGGCGCTCTGAACCGTAATTCCTTCCCCTCTGACCCCCAAAATCCTCAATGCCGCTCTCCGCAACCTCTCCATCCTCCAAGAACGTAATGCGAATCATCTGAGCCAAGGAGCGAAGATCCTCACCCAAGCCATCGCCAGCGCGTGTACTGTATGTACAGTACATACATACAGGCGTACTACAATACATGGTTGCCCTGCCAGACTTGCTGCCCGGACTCGTCCGCTCACTGCCAAAGCCATGTCGATTACACCTCAAACTACGCAAAACTTTCCTCCCTCTTTATCCTTCCTTAGAACTAATTAACTAGTACCGCCCGCTCAAAAACTCTTTGCTGATTAAAGGAGAAATGCAGGGAGAGGTTTAAAGGGGTATCAAAGTAGCAAGTATTAATCGCCGGCCCCGCCGCCAACCACGAAATCCAGACTCTCTATCCAGCTCCTGACCGCCTCCCGCAGCGGGCTTTCCCTCTCCCTCGCGCCCGCTAACCCAGCACCGACAGCCTCCCCCCTCTGGCGGTGGGAGTGACTACCGTCTCCTCCCCGGTGCTGCTCCTGTTCCCGTTTCCGTCCCTCTTCTTCCTTCTCCCCCTCCCGCTCCCGCTCTTGTTCCTGCCCCTGCTCCCTCTCCGCGATAACGTCCTGAATGATATCCTCCAACGCGCCCAGCAAGACCGTCTTGCACTGCGACCGCGGCACCTCCTGCAGTCCTCCTCCTACTTCGTCTCCCGCTGTTGCTGCCGCTGCTGCTGCTGCTGCTGATGATGATGAACCCCCCGCCACGACACCCAGCGAAGAGATAGCCGACACAGGTCCCGCCTGAGTATTCGAGCTCGCCCCGGGGGGAGGAGGAGGAGGAGGAGGAGGTGGTGGTGGTGGTGGTGGTGGTGGTGCGGGGCCCGCTTGTGACCCCGCCGTCCGCGACCCGGTTGGAGTCCCTCCGGTCGGCGTCGCAGGGTCGGCACCACCGGGCGCAGGCACCGCTGGCACGCCGTCTCGCCTCTCCCTGTTCCTCTCTCCCTCCTTCTCCCTCTCCTTCCTCCTTTCCCTCTCCTTCTCCCGGCGCTTGCTGGTCGACCGCGACGAGCTCGTCGAGTAGTTGACCTTGCTGGCGGCGGCCGTTTCGGCGATGCTGGTACTGTTTCCCGTGCCGACGGTCGCGATGACGCGTTCTACTGCCTCGGCCAAGACGTCGTCGAAGGTTACGACGGGTTCCTCGATGAACTCGTCTTTGAGGAGCACCTCGTTGAAGGACGATGTCGGCGGGTTCGATGTTGCTGTTGCTGCTGCTGTTGCTGCTGCTGTTGTGGTGGGTGTCGTTGACGAGGTTGTGGTCGGTGCTGGTGCGGGGCTGCTGGGCTGCTGCCCGTACTGCTGCTTCAGCCTGATCAGGCGACGGTAGCGTAGGCGCGTAACGGTGAACGTAGTGGTGTCGGCGACGATGGCCGAGGTGACCTCGACCCATCTCTCCGAGGGGAGGTCCGCTGCGGATGAGGTTGACGTCGAGGATTCGCTTGACGAATATGGGAAGAGTGACGGCATGGGCTCGGCACGCATTGACTCCTTGATTTGCTCGAGGATGCCATGCTGGGTTGGGAGGGCCTGGAGCACAAAGTCCGGGTGGTAGTGCTGCAGCCAGCCGGCGACGTTGAGCGGCACGTCTCCGTCGGCGGCGAAGCGGAAACATTGCTCAAATGCGTCGAGTCCGGTGCCGAATCCCGAGGCGGAGAGGTAGCCGCTGCTCGAAGGCGAGCTTACGGCACTTTCGAACGACGTGATGAAGTCTGGCAACGGCACGTCCACGTCGATGACGCCGTCGTCTGCATTAATTGAAGTCTTGACGGGAGATTCGAAGGCGCCGGTCGGGTCCGGCGCCCTCGGCAGCGCCTTGTTCACGGCACCCGGTTGCTCAGAGAGCGCCAAAGTAGACGCCCGGGGTGGTGGTGGCGTGGTGTCCCCGGGACCGATGGCCCCATCGTCGCGCGTCTCGCTCGCCGGACCGGCGGCTCCAGTCCTTGCCGCGCCCTCCGCTCCCGGCGGAGCCGTCTTGCCCAATGATGTGACGGAGGACTGTCGCGCCTTTGCCGGCGGCGCGGGGCCCCCGTTGTGACCGCCGTCGAGGGGCACGTGGGAGCTGCTCGTCGACTCCCTTCTGCGAGCATTCCACAGGCCGCTGATGACGCTCCACCTGGAGCCTTGCCTGCGCTCGCCGGCGGGGGAGCCCTGGGAGGCGGGGCTGTCGTCCCGGGCGAGCCGCTTCAGGTCGTCCGCAGCTACGCTGTTGCTGCTCCCGGGGCGGCCCTGGGCGAAGATTTCGGTCCGGTGGACGGTGGAGAAGTGCGGAATACTGGTCTCGGGTGTGACGGTCGCGGTGGTGGCAGCGCTGCTCTTGCGCGTGTGTAGATCGCTCCCGCGGATGGGCAGGTGGGTGGTGCGGATCGATGCGGCATCCGAGGCGCGCCTCTCGTGCCTACCTTCCATGCTGAGGTGCGCCAGGGGAGGGGGAACGGTCCCCGGGCGCGTGTTTTGCGTCTGCAGACTCAGGTTGCGGGAGTGCGACGGCATTCGCGAGCCCGTGCGGCGGTTGATCTTCCTGCGCAGCGACTCCTCTTTGAGGATGGGAATAACGAACGACGGGGGGGACTGCGAGAGGGTGCCGAAAGAGGCCGGAGTGCTGGGCCGGTGGGGCTTGATGCCGGGGAGCTGTTGGGAGGCCGGCAGGAAAGCAGACAAGAGGAAGACCAGCCGCCGCGCCGCGATCTTATCGTCGCTCAGGATGACGGTCCGAGATGGCACAAGCGTGTCCTCCTCGGAGCGCCCCTTCTGCTGCTGGAGGAGGAGGTACCGGCGGCGATACGCGGGCGGGCTCAGCGCCTGGAGCCAATCGGTATGTGTTGCGAGGAAGCCCGTGAGCAGGTTGAAGAAGAAGAAGACGCCCTGCTCCCTGCCGCTGGCCCACTTGGCCACCCAGCGGGCCTCTTCCCGCCAGATCGGCCACCGGTTCTGGCCCGTGGTCACGCGAGAGGCTCGGATGCCGGCGACAATCCGCGTCTTTGCCGCATCGATCTCGGCGCCGATCTTGCGATTTTCGAGGAGGCAGTTGGGCAGCAGGGTGATGTGCTTCGCGTTCGTCTTGGGCTTCTCGAGGGGGTGCCCGTCCTCGCTGCGCCGGCCAGGTGCCGATGATGTCCTAGCCAGTTGGAGGGACAAGGCCTGGAGCGGGTCCGGAGACGCCAGGTCGATCTGCCTGAGCATCGTGAACAGGGTCCCGGCGACCACGGTCTGCAGGTGGCTCAGGGTCCGCATGATGATGTCCCAGTGCTGCGTGATGGCGTCGATTTGGTCCTCCATGTCGTTTCCGTAACTCGAGTCGAGAGACTCGGGTCCGCCGAACCCGCCGCCGTGGCCGACCAGCGTCCAGCCGGAGCGTCTGGCAGAACCGAAGGAGGACGAGAACGCGTCCTGCTCGGCATAGGAACCGGGCCCTTTGAATCCGGAACGTAGCGTGGCTGGCACGGAATGGGGCGAGGGGGGCAGGGTGATGATGAGGGCCACGGCATACATGGGCGTCCTCTTCTGCCTCGGCTGCAACCGTTTCTTCTTGGCTTTTGCGTCCTCGGCGCTCTGCGGAAACGGGTAGCCCGTCGCTTCGTCGGAGGATCCGCCGTGGTGGGGAGGCAAATCGTCGTCCAGCGGGAGGTTGACGGGAAACAACCTAGTGATCAGCACCTTCTTCCGATCTTGGCTCCGGCCGGGGCCGCCTGGCGTGGGAGGGGCGGGGAAAGCCGAGGGGTTCTCGGACGAGAAGGAGTGTGAGAGACGGCTGGCCCTCACGGTAGACCTGCCCAACGAGCCGCGGCCGTCTCCAAGGGCGGAGCCAGAGTCGCCCGAGCGGACGTCTGAAGGCACGACGTGGACCTTGGTTGAGGTCCCCTTGTGAGCCATGAGCTCCGAGTTCCCGAAGATGCAGCTCGAGAAGGTGGCCAGCTCCTCGCGGTACTCGCGCCAGGCGCGCTGGGCATCGCTCTCGACGTGGGCCTGGCTGCGACTGTGGACCGAGGGCCTCCTGTCGAAGGCGCCCTGCCGAACCTTTGGGCTCCCTGGCTGGATGACGATGGGGCGCTGCGAGTGGCTGAGGCTGGGCTTTCGGGGGGAGGCTGGGTTCCGGCGCGCTTCTTGGACAGAATACGAGCCGGCGGTCGCGGAGGGGCGGTCCATGGAAGCGGCCGGGACGGGTGGGGCGGGCTGGCTATCGTACAGGAGGGAGGCTGCGACGGAGCTCAAGGCGTCCTGCATGATGATGATGCGGACATCGCGCACGTCGAGCTCGGTATCGGCATTGTAATCGTAGGCGTTCGTCGCGGAACCGGTGGGGGCGGTGGCACCGCTGGACAAGGGGTACAACTGGTTGACGCGGTGCTCGTACAAGTCCTGAGGGTCCGGAAAGAGCAAATGCCGCGTGTGGATGTCTTCTTGGACCGACTCTAGCGGAAAGGGCCGGTGGGACGAGGGCTGGGGAGAGGGCGGCGCCCCAGACCCGGAGCCAGCGCCGAGGTTGAAGAGCTTCCCGAGCATCCCAAGGCGTCGGCCAAACTGCGGGGAAGAGAGAGAAAGATGAGAAGGCAACAAAGAATCCTCGCAGAGTCGTGAGCGACGGTCCGGTTTAGCAAGGATACACGGCAGGGGCGCGCCGGGCTAGCATCGTCGCTGGTGGGGGGATGGCGGAGGCGCCATGCGAGGAGTACTGCAACTGTTGTAAGGTGCGAAAGGATCGGAGAAGCGAGAGAGGGCGAGGATTCGATGAATGACCGAGTGGCATGGCCTGCCGCAAGAAGGGCGAGGGGCCGGTGGTGGTTGCTGTGCTGCGAGGTCGCGTCAGTCCCGGAGGAGTCCTCGGCGTCGTCGTTGTCGTTGTCGTTGCCCTCGTCGTCCACGGCCTCGTCGCTATCGCAGGAGGGAGAGCCGAAGAGAGATCCCACACTGACGGGGCGAAAACGGCTCGTTTGACGAGAGCCTGCCGCGAGGATGCTCGTTGAGTGGTATTGCGTGGTCTCAACCAAGACCGGGCAGGGGGTCAGAGTCGACCAGGCCAGGGGGGTGAGGTAGTGTAGAGGGATCGGACCAGGGCCAACTCGAGAAGAACAAATAGGGCGAAGGCCCTCGCGTTGTCCGGAGCGACAGCGGACTGGCGAGGCGCCGGGGCTAGGCTTGGGCGGATATACTGCGTAACCCGTCCACTACGCAAGAGCGCGTTTCCGTCGTGAGAGCGGCGGATTCTGTTCCCTACTTGTATCCGTGTTCCGTATTAAGAGTGTGTCCAGGTAGAAAAAACACACTAGCGGTTGGCCGTCTGTCTCGCAGTTACGCTCTGCCCGAGCGATTAAGCGATTTAGCACGAGGGAGCGACACCCACAATGGGGAGCGGGTTCTTCGTTAGCAGGTGGAGCAGGACGACACGGGGGACAGCTTGGCTTTTGCGACTTTGTTGTTGCGGGGATCTCCCGGCGCGAGGAGAGCAGCGGGCGGCGACGTCAGTGTGTATGTAGCTGTTCGAGACCACTAAAGTACGAACTCTACCGCGTCGGAGGAAGCGGGGGGTGGCGCGGGCCTGCGGAGGGGAATGCGGGAGGGGAAAAACTCGGACGCTTTGCGCGGCTCTGGCGTCAGGACGCTCATCAATTGTCTGCCGGTATCGCATTGCCCTCGAGCTGTTGCAGCGAGTGCTTGCGGGGACCCCGGGTCCAGAATGGCGGTGACGAACGAATGCGGCGGCGGCGGCGGTTGAGGGTCGGTCGGTTCAGCGTTTGCGCGCCCAAGCTGCGGCCCTACCTAACCCAGGTGAGCGGCATGTGCCTCGGTGGGCGGCGGGTGCTGGGGCGTCGCGGCCCTCGCCAAATCGAAGCCGTTTGATTTGACTGCTTACTGCACGAGAGTGGAGCCCATGCCACACCTCCTCCCGCAATTTGCCAGTTGAGCAGGGCGAGCAAGAAAGTCGCCCTGCACCCAAAAATACCTTTCTCGAGGTCGCTCCAACCATCCCATACCAACTGCCAAAAGTTCACCTGAACCTTACCCGGCGCAAACATGCCATGGAAATTGAAATAATGATATAATAATACTAATATAGAAATAGACCTCTGGATTCGTTCTGGTCTGCCATCTCACGTAGTGTCGTACATCACACAAGTGTAGGACAGTGCTACTCTTCAGTGCCATGTCTTGTTTGACTGGTCGAACTCCTCAATCCGGCAAGTTAAGTGCAGCGCAGCAATGGAATAATTTTTGAGCCACCTCACAGGATTGGAAGGACTATGGAAAAATATATATCCGCAGCTTACTTGCCTACACAGTACGCAAGTATTGCAGGTAAGTACTTCGTACGAGTTACGGATTACTGCGCTTGCACCTCGGTTTCGAGGAAAAAAAAAAAGAAAAAAGAAAAGAAAACAAGAACCTTCCCTGACCCTGCACGGATTATTATACGGATTACTCCTCATACCTTGCGTAGTGACCGAATAGGTGATCCCTACACTACGAGGTAAGGGTCCCTTCGTTTGGTGTCATCGCCGAACCTCCACTTTGATGCTTGGGAAGGACCTCAAAGCTTGAAAGCCCTCTTCGTCAAGTACGCCCATCATGGTACTGTACTTTTGCCGAAATGGTTCCCATGATACAAGTACCGGCAGGGGACAGCCGCTTTGATGGTGAGGGAGCACCCGGTGCTGCCGAGAGCGCGCAAAGCACACCACCGACCAGAAGCAGCTCCCGTCCCCGACGTTGCACCCGGCCGCTGTCGTCGGCGGTCCTTCCCAGCAGTCTCAGAAGCTGCCACCCAGTTGGTGAATGCCGCGTGGCTTCCAGAAAGAGGCGTAGGACGAAGAACATACAGAGTAGTTGATACATACAACCAGATCTTTGTATAGTTATCGCAAAAGTATGGGCTTGCCAGAGGAACTTTCCTTCTACTCCTGTTCCCGGCCCACAGTCCTTTTTCTGAATTTTTTGGCGAGTAGTGTAAGTCTGGTCCCGCAACGCGCTTTGGCATCGGGGCAGAGCTTGCTTGCCCGGTGGTCTGGATCGTCCTTATCTCCGCTGCTCCCGAATTGCAGGGATTGGAGAGGCAGAGGCCAGGGCCGAGTGCGTCGCCTACCCTACGCTACTTAGCGTGCTGGACGTGTAGAGTACGGATATCTGGATCTCGGACAAGCAGGCGAAGAAAATCAGAGTGCTGCGCAAGATACTTCCTGTCACGTATCAAGTATGCATATGCAGCATCTAGTGTAGCCGCCCCTGTGGTTCGTATCGATGTGCGGATTAACCTCCAGGACAAGCGAAGGCGATGGGGAGGGATATTGCCGCAGAGATTGTTTGCCACCTTCAGACAAGCAGCTTGCCTCGGCAACCGTAGGTCTCAGTCGTCCGCCAGGAAGCCACAGACGCTTGCAAGCGCCCCGTATAGCTCTCTGCCTCTTGCCGACAATCTGGTTGATGGGCACCTTGGTCAACCAATGCAGCACAGGCCGGCGTGTTCCATAAAGTTCAGCAACTCGACTACTAACTGCGGACGCCCTGTGCCTGTCGAGGTCGAGGTCGAGGTCTCCACACATGTATGTACGGATTACAATACATGCACAGTACGGATTACAGTGTGTGTGGTGTGTACCTTAGGTACCTACATACATACAATGGAACACACCAAATAACTAAGCGCGTATAGCGCGCTCGCAAGCTTGTAATCCGAACATCCTTTCGGAGCTATATCCTGCCGCAGTGAAAGCGACCAAGTCCATCCCTCGTCGCCGCCCACAATGCGTCCGCTCACCCGCCCGGATGCTGACCCGTGGTGCCAGTTTGCAATAGGCCAACAACTTTTCAACCACCATACTACCGTATTCCTTTGTCTCTCATCCCAGTTTGCCCTCCTCTCCGACTTCCTCTGCAGAACTTGGCAGGTTTGCGCAACTCCGGTGCGCCAGCCGCGATCAAGAACAACACGACGTCATCCCCCCTCGTCCAATATCCACTTCAACAAGGGATTACGATACACAATACGTGGGTACTCTGCGTAGTGGCCGATCTAACAGTGTGCGGAAGAGGTTAGGTAAGTCAGTTTAGTTATCCATCTCGACAACCACTCGCAGCCCGGGCATGCTTGTATGTACGGATTATATGCATACACCGTCTGCATGCGGGCTTCTGCTTACCCCTTGTGCTCTCCAAGTCCAAATACCACACGGCCAATCACGGCAACGAAGCCCGCCTATTTGGCCCAATCGGGAACATCAAGCTTACGACCCCATCGCCAAACCGCAGCCAAGATGTCGGCCTGCCCCGCGTGCTTCTCTGGTGCCGCATACCCACAAACGGAGTAAGCATGGTGATGAACGCAGTTTCACATTCCAGACACACCCCGAAAGAAAACCAGCCACAGGATCTCGAGGCTGGACTCCCCAGCTGGTCAGCGAGATACGGAGTACATTGTAGAGCTCTTCTATTTTACAGCGTCATAGGCAACGTTTGGGGCGACTGCATACATGTACGCTACCGTGTTACATATTTAAGATGTGTACATTCGTATATACCTACATACTATACTATATATACATTTGTAGGTACGTCCGTACATACATACATATATACGTAAGGTATATATCTATATATAACAATTCTATAGATTAATTCCGATAGTAATCCGTAAATGCTTTCATCTCCCCGTCATATTTGTGCAACCTCCCCCGCGACCAGGATTACCGTCCATTACTTCGTCACACACCTAACAGGTCCCCGGCGGAGGGGTTTCGCTTCGTCACAGCAGATGCAGCGCGACGATCCATCATGACCTCCCCGCCGGATCCTGCGATGGTCTGTACTACGTACACTAGAGCATGCCAATAGTTATTTAATAGCCCCGCCCCCACGCCCAACCAACCCCGGCCCCGCCCGTCACCTCCGGACGTTGTTCGGTATGAGCCCATCAAAGTTGCGAAATCACTAGTTATGCAGTTACTGCATACAGTACATACACAAACTTTCCAGCGCCGTGGATTCGACCTGTGACAGCCGATCGAGCATCGAAACCAACGCCGCTTGGGTGACCTCTCTTCAGTAACGCTTCAAGGCGTTTTTAGGGTCCATGTTTAGACTCGGTGTCCTAGAAGGCCGGGCCTCGACGGAGTAGATACCCCCCCGGTAGGTATGTACCAAGGACGGCGTGCTTTGGCTTCTGCCCTGCCGCGTACCAGGTCGTGTATGGAGGCGCAACGTGGAGCTGGATTCGGATTGTAGTCTCGCGCGGCGTGTATCGCTCGCTCGTTTCCGCCTTTGAACTACGATAGCTGGTGCCGTGGTAGTCGAGGGGGGGGGGGGTTTGAGGGAACTGCCGCCTGATGAACCATGACTGCTGCGAAAGGACTTCTGCATAACTTGTCTCGGGTAGAAACGGCATTGGCGATGGTAAGCGAGCCGGTAGTGAGCCAGTCGATGCTCCCAACGTGATTGCTCCGACGCCCAGGTGGTGCACCTCTCTTCATGTGCGTCACACACCGCCGTGGCTGAGAGGCTGGTGTTATGTGGCGAGGAGGAATGGGCAAACACAGGTTAGAGCTGCTAATGAAGTCCATGAAGGCAAAAAAAAAGGCTTAAGAATACAAGAGTTCTCTGAAATATTGCCATGGTAATAGCAATCAGAAGGACAGCTCAAGCCATATCAACGCCAACCGCTCTCTCTCTCCTTTCGCACCAAAACACTCTTTCTCCCCTTCACACCTGCCTCAGGGGATCGCAGCACGTGAGATGACCACAGACGCCCTCCCCGCACGCAATCTGGCACACGGGCGGTTCGGCAACGGCAACAACGGGCCCATCGGGTGGAGGCGGCGATGACGGCGGCACTAGCAGCAGCTCCGGCTGCAGGGTCGTCGAGTGGATGCCGTAGGCGTGCAGACACTCCCTAATGGTGCGCGCCCGGGCCATGAAGCTGGCCACGTCCGGGTCCGAGACGACGACGTGCGCCGAGGCGACGGCCTTGTTCTGGTTGAGACGCCAAACATCTGTATTTTGAGGGGAAAGGCCCGGGGCAGCGGGCGGCAAGCGATGCAGACGGGAGGTTAGCCTGACTACAGGTCCCGCGAGAGCCCCGGGGGGGGGGGGGGAGGGAGGGAAAGGTATTGGCACGGGGATTTTGCCTGATGCAAAGCAACGTACGCAACTCGTGTACCGCGACGATGCCCGGTATCTTCTCGAGGTCGTGGCTGATGTCGCCCAGGCTGACCCCCGCCGGTGCGCTCTGCAGTAGGATCTCGCCGCTGTGCCTGACGAGCGGCACGGCGGAGAGGATAATCATTAGCGAGATGCCCATGCCCACGGCCGGGTCGGCGTAGAAACGGCCAGGCGACGGCGCGAACCAGATGACGGCGGCGGCGACGATGACGCCCAAGTTGTTCAGCGCGTCGCCGAGAACGTGCAGCAGCGCGCCCAGCATGCCCAGATCACGGCCGGGCTCCTTGAGGGAACGTCGGATGTGTCGGTGCCCTGCATGGGAGTCGACGGGGACGGCGTCGGCGCGACCCTCGGACTGCGCTCGGTCTCGGTGGAGGGGGACGGCCGGGAACTGCGGCCTGGGTCCGGTTGCGGTCTCGGGGTCAAGGTGTAGGGTGTGATGGTGATGGTGATGGTGATGCTCTGGAAGTTCATTCCACAGTATTAGCAAGTTTCGAGTGTCGACAAGAACTGAGAGTGTCCGACGAACCGTACAGGAACGCGGCGGTGACGACGTTCGCACCGAGGCCCACACAGCCCACGACGAGCATCAGCTTCACGTTATCGACTTCTTCGAGCGAGATGAAGCGCTCGACAGATTGGAGAAGGATGCTAACTCCGAAGGCCAGCAGGAATGATCCGCTGAAGAAGGCGCCTAGAACCCGGGCCCGCTGCCAACCAAAGGAGAGATTCTGGCGATGTTTGATCTTCTCGGAAATCTGGGGAGATGTGGCCGATGGTCAGTCGAGTAAGGGGGAGATCGGGATAGGTCGGGACCTATATGTCTCGTGCGGCCTGTGAGGAGAAAGAAACCTACAGTGATGGACGTCAGGGTTGCGACGAAACCGACAAGATCGTTAAACTTTGCCGGGAGTCGATCAATTTCAACGCCGAATACGTCAGCCACCGACAGCCCGACTCACGTAGTGGAAGGCGTCAGCCATCAGGGCGAGGCTTCCAGTCTTAAAGGCGACTAGCACCGCTGTCAGTGTCGGGTTTTGGGTCCCCGTCCCCGATACACTACGCCGGCAACTCACCTCCAAGTTCTGCGATGAGGAATGCGGAGGAAATGACGATGGCCGCTGAAACCCTCTGCTTGTCGGAGAGCGTGACCGCCATGACTTGATGATAGTGAACAGCTGTGGTTGGCCACAGAGCCCACTACTTCACAATGACTCGCTTATTTGCAAGGAACCTTTCAAGATTTGACGAATGAAGAGAAGAGCAGCCTCAGGCTGTGTTTCGCAAGCCCTAGGGTTTTAGTACTTTTCAGTGAATTTGGGTGATGATCGATGCCTTAGCCTGTTGATGTGATACCAGCCTTGTTGAATGGTTTTATATTCCTTTTGTGTCTCGGTTATTATTCCCGTCCTCTTCAGGAGCAAGAGGGACCGATGCAACGAGAACCGCCAGGATACAACGGGTCGCACACGGGAAGGACCGACCGCAGCAGGAAACACAGGCAAGGACTGCCTTACGTATCTGGTCGATCATCCTCAGTGGGAAGATGGCGGCAGGATGAATGAAGAAGTTCGACAAACGGCGGTACAATGCATAAGGGGCCTCTGGGCTCGGAGTTTGGGCAACGTGAAGGAGTGTACAGGTGTAGTTAGCGGTTTCAGGGACAACCTGAGTGAGGTGGCGGAAAGGACGGAGAAACTGCGAAAGAAGTACCCATGGGCGGGCTTGGAAAGTGGTGTCACTGCAAGCACGCACCCTGTCTTCCCAAAGCTACCTACATCAGGAGACGCGCGTTTATAAGGTAGGTACGGCCATTCCGTACAGCGCGATGGATGCATTGGCACCTTAGTTTCTTGATCTAAGAGCACACAGTCCAGGCCATGGGGGTCAGAGTAGGAACGACACGCAAGTGCCTGCCCGTGCAAGTGGCTCCATACATGATGCTTTCGCGGGTAGACGCGAACGGGATCTCCACGTATAGCGATTTCTCATAGGAGTAGAGCTGCTACAAGATGTTAGGACGGGCCAGGATGGCCAAGTGATGGTAAAGCCGCCCAGTCGTCGGGCCTTGTCAGAAGCCTGAGAGTACCAGCGCCTGCTTATGCCAGTCCAGATCTCTCGGTCCCGAATGTCATCATCTTCAACCGCCATGCGGTAGCGGCCGAGATCACCGAGGCACTCAATCCAGGTATCCTCAAAGGCAGGAACCGTCTCATAGAGAAGCGCCATGATCGAGTAGGCCAAGTAAATGAACTAGATCCGGCGTCGGCAATTCTGATACTCTCCGCGTTGGTCTGCATGGAACAACTTACGGGGAATGGGTCGCCTTCACCACTTCGTCGAGCTGATGAAGAATGGACAGGATACGTCTGGTCAATATGCTACGTATTGGCACATGGCCCGCGCCATTCTCTATATTGCCAAACAGACAACTTTTAGGTTCATTTATCCGCTCTTCAAAACCAATCATCCATACTACAAAAACACGGTGCTTTGTTCAGAGGCTCATCCGCGTTATCCTCTACTAGGTCACGGCCTTGTCAGGCCCGTCAGCCTCTCTGTCATTTACACGAGACGCGGTTTACTCCGGTGGGTCCGTTTGAGTTAGCGGCATGTCCATGCGGCCCACGGAATTTCCCGTCTGTGTCCCCAGTGAGTGGCCGGTGATAGCACAACAGGACGCGTCCATCGCAGTGCTTCAATCTGCAGTCCGCCAAACGTGGATGGCCAACTCCGAGACGACCTACTTAGAAACTTGCCGATTTCTCAAATCCCTACCACCGCGCGAGCGGCACAGGCAATATCCGAATCCTTTACGGTAACAATCTTGACACCGACCACAAATGTCGGAATTTACTGCGGAAGACGAGATCCGATATCCCTCGGGGTTTGGATTAGGCGACGTCGTCGGCTGGGGAACTACTGGCATGGTCGTTCTCGACAAGTTCTCTAATACTGTTATTAAGGTACCCTTCGACCATAATAGCGAGGAGTGCCTTCTACGCATGCAGAGAGAACGCGAGGTATACGAAAGATTCGCACGACGCGGCGGCCATCAGGGGCTTCTATCTTACCATGGCGTCTTCGAGTCAGGCATCCGCTTGGAGTACGCCTCTCGTCACAACCTGCGGTTGCACCTTGGAGCCAGCGACGTCAGTACTGCGCAGCGGTTACGCTGGGCCATTCAGGTTGCAGAGGCTATCAAATTTGTCCACGACGCCGGCGTCATCCAGGGAGTCTTAACATGTGCAAACATCTTCCTAGATGCCTGCCTTAACGCGAAGGTGGCCGACTTTGCCGGGTCGTCAATAGATGGCTCCCCACTACTAGTTATTGTCACCGAGAGCCACGAATTTCCAGGGCCTCGCCTGTCCGTCCAGGCCGATCTATTCGCGCTCGGCAGTGTACTCTACGAAATCATGACCGGTTACCCTCCTTACGAAGAATTGGACGACACAGAGATCCGTGCCCTATATCTGAATCGGAAATTTCCTGAGACTGCATCTCTTGGTGCAATTGGGACCATCATCGAGCAGTGCTGGCAAGGCAACTACTCTGGGGCTGAAGCAGTTGTCGAGAAGCTCTACATGACGTACGGACATGGCGTGTGCTGTTCGAAGATGTTGTAGATGGCGTTCTCTCGCTCTATCTCGCCCGCGCCTACATCTCTAGGATACTTGACCCACAATGCTTTCGTTGATCCGGTAAACCCAGGAGATGGCGCCCATGGAGAGGAACTGCGACTTGGAGACTTTGCGGGACAGCCGTACCACGATCGGGCCCGACATTTGCTGGAGATCAGATGAGGATACGTAGGATTGGCAGAAGGGGACAGAGCGTTTGCGTGACGGCCGGCGGAACTCAAAGGCGAAGAGCCAGATGAAATCTTTGTGCTGTCCAAGACCAAGTCCGGCTTCTTTAAAAATGGCAAGAAATAATTACGGATCCGTACACGTACAGTGCAGTACGGAGAGGTACCAAGTACCTGACCGTGACCGAGCGCCCCGTATTGTCGAGGCACCCGAAAATGGCGGCACTGCCCTGCCAAATTCAGCGGCCAGAATAGCACGTTCACGACTTACATACATACATAGTAATCAGTAATCCGTATATGTAAGGGTCCAGGGCCTGCATGTCTCGTTATCTAACGTGGCAGGCGGACAGCCAGAATGAGAAGGCGGTAAATCTCAGATATAATATTACCCCACAATTTATGCCGGCAGAGCGAGTTGCTGGACCCCCCCACAAGCCAATCCAATCCCCAGCGAGTCAACGCAACGGCAAGCTGCAGGCACCGCGAAGCTGCAGTTCAAGGCCGAGCTGACCCTCGCCAGGCCCGCAGCAACCTGCTCTCTCTCCTCAGAGACTGCCGGCCGGCGCCCGAAGTGGCGCTATGGTTGCTTTACTCGGATTCAGAACTCAAATCTCCGTCGGGACCGGGACCGGCATCGAATGATTGACCTCGATGCCTTCGCGCAATGCCTCGTCGGCTGCAATGCCGGGGCCGCAAGCAGCGAAGGGGGTTGGGGTTCCGAAGTGGCCCAATCATCTCCGACACTTCGGCCGCTACGGCCATGACCGCACCCCCGAGCACGCCTACTCCAACTCGCCCGGCGATACCGCCTCGAGCAGCTCCACCATTCGGGAACGCCCCTCGTCTCGGCTATCTTCCCGCCTGCGCGCCGAGCGACGATGGACCGTCACCGTCAACGAGTCGTTTGCCCGTGACGAGGTCTTGTTGAACCTCGATCTGATGGGCGTCGGCGACGACATCACCCCGGGCAGCCTTGTCGCTATCGACGTGGTCAAGGCCGACTCGGAGAAGCCGCTGCAGAACCCGCACCACGGCCGCAGAGATGGGGGCGCTGCTTCCTGCGCTACCGACAGGCGCTACATCTGCGTCGCCAAGGACATGCCCAGGGAGCTGAAGGCGCGGTACGCGACCGTCGAGGTCTACGTCGCAAAACACATTGCCGACGCCTTCGGCATGAAGAAGGGCACCCAAGTCACCGTGACTCCGGTACGTCTCGGAAACGCCCAACTCCTTCCTGTATGGCGTCTCTGTGAACTAGAGTTGTGCTGAGAATGAATCACAGATCGACGCCAACAACCCGGCCATCGAGGCTTCCCACGTCGAGCTCTGCTTCAAAGACCAGTATCTCTCCCGGGCTGACATGTGGCGCCTGGCCGTGGGAGAGCTCGCCCAGAGGACCGTCTACAAGGGCCAGATGGTCCTATTTCTGGGCACCGTCAAGGCTCAGGTGACCGCCGTCTATGTCGATGGCCGCAAGGCGCAGTCTGCCTTCTTTGGCCGCGACACGAAGCCCGTCTTCCGGAGCGAGTCGGCCCGCTACGTGCTCTTTATCCAGATGGCCCGCGAGATGTGGGACTTTGACCCGGATGGTTCTGGCGAGATCATGTTCAACAAGGTTGTAAACGGCTTCCTCCCCGCACTCTTCAAGAAGTGGGCCGCCCTGAAGGTGAAACACCTCGTCACCATCGTTCTCTTTGCCCGCGTCGAGTACGACACGGGCATCTCCACCGAGCTCGCGAGTGCCTCTGTCCACCATGACTACTACACCGGCGTACAGCCTTCGGAGGACCGCCGCCCTTACAAAGATTTCTATCGCGTTGTCGTCAGCGAGATGGGCAGCGGAGAGTGGACCAAGATCCTGCATCAGCTCAAGCGTGAGTTCAACTACTTCCGCAAGGACATCAGCACATACCATCAGAAGGCGATGGGACCCTCCGTGCCGGGGGCCGAGTCCGGCGATCGGGAAGTGCTGGGGAACAGGATCAAGGCCGAGGCGTCACGCGCCATTCATGGGAATTTCCTCGAGGCCATCAACATGGCCTCCTCCCTCTTCGCTCATGACTATATCGACCGAGACCTGACCAGGACCGGCGTCTCCGTGGTTGTCATCAGCCCCGGTCCTGGCGTCTTTGAAGTCGAGTACGAGGCCCTCCGCCGCACGACCGAGGCGCTCGTGGGCAACGGTATCGGCATCGACCTGATATGCATACCCAAGGTTCCCCTGCATTCCGTACCCCTTTTCCGATATCGCAACCCACATCCGCCGGCGCATGCCCAGCGCAAGGCCAAGGTCGACCTCAGCCAAGGGAGCACGCCCAAGCAGGGAACACTTACGTTCGGGAGCTACGGCAGCCTTGCCGGCTCCTACTCGCCAAGCAAGAAGATGGATGGCTCGCGCCATGGCGAACCATCCGGCCCTCCTTCCTCCCAGGACGAGTGGGTGTCTGCCATACCGCAATGGCTTCACGTCTCTTACTGGACCGGGGCCTCTGAAGAGGAGCTGTCTTACCAGGGCATTGCTCTATCCGTCTCGGACGCGGCGCAAAGCCGGTCTCGCGACGAATTCCCTATCCGCTGCCGCATGTACGACCTGCAGATGAGAAGCGTCATGGAAACAAACGAGATCGAGACCAAGCCGCTGCACACGGATCCCTGCTTCCCGCTCGGCGCAGTCCTTGCCAGCCAGATCCCCGAACCGCAATTTGACCACGATGGCAATGTCATTGTTCGGAACACCCGCCCCCCGGAAACCCTGTTCGACCACGTGTTCGGCTTTCAGAAGTTCGCCCCCGATCGGCACAGCAAGCCCGGCGAGAAGTCGCTATGGAAGCAGTTGCAAGAGTACGACGACTGTAAAGCGCGCCGGCCGTCGCACCAGAGTACCAGCCATCCCAGACGATCCCGAGACCATGAGGATACCCCTAGGCGGCAGACAATGGACGATGCAAGCCTGTTGGGAACCTCCTTTACAAACCGCCGGTCCTCGACGGCAACTCACCAGACCCTGCCCGAACTTTCACCTTATCACCGCCCTGCGTCTCAGACATTAGATGCCCCCCCGCCTGGCAGCCATAAGCCGGGCATGAACACTAGTAGTTCTAAGAAGTTCGAGTCCATGGCGCCCTCGTCGTCCCCGAAGCCGCCCAAGTTCATGCGTCACATTAGCCTCGGTAACCGGGGTTTCGGGATTGCCGCTCCCAAGGTGGCGACGGCAGAGGTGGTCAAGGAGAGCGTGGGTGCGTCCAAGACGGTGACGCCGTCTCGCAGTTCGCAGGACCTACGGATGACTCCATCCAAAGCCGGTCAACGCCCCTCGTCCTCCCGTGGGTTGAACCCAGGAACGCCCGCTTCCACAACACTTTCACAGCCCGGTCTTTCGCCCTTCTCGTTTGCCGCCGGCCCTCAGTTTCCCACGGACTCGCCGACCCGGCCTATCGTAATCAGGAACCGTTCACTCGAGCCTGCCGCAAACATGCTTTCCGGTTCACTCCTCGGGACGACGCTCCGGCCGGAGCTGGAGGGCCAAGACCGCGACTTTCAGTATTCCAACGCTATCAGGGCGGAAGACGCCAAGAAACTCTACAACTCCAAACTTCTCGCTGGGGCTATACCGGAATTGCCAGCTACCTTGTCCCCGAGGACCGCTCTCTCGCCCTGGCTTACGCTGCTTAACCCGTCCAACCCGGACACGAACGATGTCGACGTGGCCACGCTATACAGCCGTTGGCAGCACGTCTTCCCGAGGCCCCAGGAATTGAGGGTCATGAAATGGAAGAGTCTGTGCTCTCCCGCCGCCGTGCCGCTCACGACAGAGTACTTCCCCTCGAAGACGCAGTTTGAGACGGAATACGAGCGCCAGCCCTACAACGTGTCGCAGGACCTAGACGACGAGCTTCAGGAGGAGCCGAGGTCGCGTGATGAACTATTGCGCGAGCTGATCGGCCTCCGGTTCTCCCAAGGGTTTCAGATCGTTGTTGGCCCGGCCGTCGCGAGGGCTTTTGGTCAGAAGCAGATCAAAATCGCCGACATCTTCTCGCGGGACCACGTGATGGAGGACGGCATGAGCATCTTCATGACTGTCGGCAACACCATCCACCAGCTTTCGTGCGTCAATGGAACCGAGGTCGAGGTGAACATTTTTGTTCGGAAACCGACCGAGCCCCTCTCGCCGTCCTACCCCGCGCCCCCGCGATACAAGCCGGCGGTCCGGACCCTCCTGGATAGCGACTACACGACGAGCGAGCTCGACCTTGTCCCACAGAGAGTGGAGAGGAACTGGAACTACATCGACGCGTTCGTCGCAGGCCACAACAACGAGTTGACGGAGCATCTCCGGTTCTGGCGTGCTAGGTTTGTCCTGATTCCCATGACGGGCCGACGCTCGTCTGTGCCGGGGATTGAGACCGGCGACAGCGAGGAGGAGATTCGGATCGAAGGCATCAGGAAGCTCGCTCAGATGTGGCAGAGGCACCGCTACATCCCTCCCGGCGAGCGGCGGCTCCAGGGCGCAGGCGCCCGCGCGAAGAAAGACATGAACCCGTTAGATATCATCTACAAGACCGAAGATGCCTCCGTGGTCATTGCGGCCGAGCTCGAGACGCTGCCCCTCCTGGAGGGCCCGGACCGGAAAGGCCAGCTGGTGAGGAGCCGCCAGCAGTTTTCCAAGAAGAACCTGAACCTGGCGGCGCTCGCCGAGGCAATCCAACAACCGGTGGAGAACGGCGGAGTCAGGATGCAGAACCGTAGGTGGCACTTCCGGCTGCACTACAACTGCTTCATCGGTTCGGACATGACCAGCTGGCTTTTGGATAATTTTGAAGATCTCGAAGACCGCGAAGAGGCCGAGGCTCTGGGCAGGCGCCTCATGGTTTCGGACGACAAGGACGGGAAGAAAGAGGGGGGCTTGTTTGTGCACGTCGAAAGAAGGCACCCATTCCGGGACGGGCAGTACTTCTATCAGATTAGCAGCGAGTATGCGAAGCCACACCCGCCCAGCTGGTTCAACACCAAGCGGGGCCAGGGACCGGTCCCGTCGACGCCGACGACTGAGCAGCCACCGCGGGACGGACGACCAGGCTTCTCCCGGCCGATATCGATCGGTGAGGAAGACTCGCCAACCTCGGGGTCGACGACACCGACGGCCCCGCATGCACCGAGCGGGAATAAGCCAAAGGTGATGCTGAGCAGGGTCATCAAGTACGATGTGGACCACAGGAAGCGGTCGTACCGGCCCGAGATCGTGGAGCTGCACTACGACAGGCTGCACAACCCGGACAATTGCTATCACATCCGCGTCGACTGGATGAATGTGACGGCGAAGCTGGTCGAGGATGCCATAGAAAACTGGGGGCGTGAGGCTAGCCAGTACGGGCTGCGGCTCGTCGAGGTGCCCATCGCCGAGGCGTGCGCCATCAGCGAATACAACCCCTTCCGGCGACCTTACCTGATCAAGTTGGCCACGCCGCCACCGGACCAGTCACCCATCACCTACTATGACCCGACCTCATTTACCCCCCAGGCACAGCCGGGCCGGCTGTTCTACCAAAAAGCCATCCTCCGGAAATTCGACTTCGTCCTCGACATGGAGGCCGCATCCAACTTCCCCAGCGACGTGGAGGTGTCGTACTCATGGGGAAAGCCCGATTTCAAGTACACGCAGTACATCCACCGCTCAGGGTCGCTACTGGCCGAAATCACCGACGACGGTCATTTCCTGCTCCTCGCCAATAGACTTTATAGCAGCCGCGCGTTTGCTGCTCGTGAGAGGGAAATGCAGAAGGAGCTCCGCGGCGAGCATCAGCATCAGCACCACCACCACCACCAGCAACAGCAGCAGCAGCAGCAGGGGCCTGCAGGAGTGGCAGGCACGCCGGGCTCATACACGCCATATGGCCTGCCGACGCCCTCCTCTCCCGTATCGTCCCCAGCCCTGCGGCCCACCACCAACACTGCCGCTTCGTCTTCCCTTCTCTCCCCGAGCATCCGTCCCGTGCTCTCCGGACAAGCAGGCACTACTGGGACCCCAGGCCAGGGACAGCCGCAATTCAGAAACAACAACAGCACTGGTAGCAGCAGCAGCACCGCCGCCGGTACTGCTACGTCGGCAGGCACGGCGGCCGGGGGTGCCACCGCGTCGGCGACGGCAACAGGACAAGCCTGGTCGACCTGGACGACGCAGGAGCCGGAGTGGATCAAGGACGAGCTGGAGGCGTTTTGCCGCGACGCGCAGGCGCTCGAGGCCTTCTACCGCGACCTCCGGACGGCGGCCCCGGCGTCGACGAACGCGGGCGGGCCGGCCGCTATGACGCCTGCCTTTGCCCCGGCTGCTGCCGCCAGTACCAACGTACCCCCCGAGGGGAGCATACCCGCCCTGGGGCTTCCGCCGGGAGTCCTGGCCGGTCCTCCTTCGTCCTCTGCTAGTGCGGCGGCGGATGCATCTTCTGCTGCCGCTGGTGGTGTCGGAGGAGAGGGAGGAACTGGCGGAGAGGGGGCTGCCGGACCGAGAGTGGCGAGTCCTAGCCCGGCCTATAGGTCGGCCAGCCAGTTGCTGAGGAGAGGAAGCGTGCAGTATGAGGGACTCCTGGCCGGCTTCTCGCTGAGGGGAACCAGGGAGGGGGGGGGGGATAAGGAGAAAGATCGATAGGGAGGGAAACCAAAAAGAAAAAGGGCAAGTGGGTAATTAACTTTTGACGGTTGGATTCTGGGTGCACCTGGCTGGGTGATAGTGTAGATGACGATTTTTGCTGCTAGTATCTGTAAAGTGGGTTTTTTGGCTTAGCAGGTTCCAATAATAATAATTGCTTAGTGTATTTTTTTTTTTTTTTTTTGAGAGGATGAAGTTCTAAAAAAACTGCCTTGCCTTGCCTGTGTGCGCCTTGCAACATCTCCTCGATTCCCGTCATTTGTCTGGACAAACTGTTTTACACGTCGGGGCAGTTAATGTCTATCCTGTTGTCTCGGGACATTTCGCTTGCATGCCCATTCATCACAGCCTTTCTTCGATTTCTTATCAGTGGATTCTTTCTATTGCCCTTCTACTTCAGGCTTTGACTTTTTTCATTTATCTATTTATTTATTCATTCATTTGTTTATTTATCTTCGCATTTCTAGAGCTCTTGTTGCATTGTCCTTGTTCTCTTTGTATATATGACATTAGTTATTGGAACCGTCTTACACTTGGTATGTTGCGTAGGAGGCCTCTCTGCCTCGAACCGATTGGCCGCCAAGCCACCCCGTGCCGTAGTGTAACATGCTGCACGAGAAACGCGTGGCGGGGTGGTCATGGCAGGGCGCTGCGAGTGTGGGGGGGAGGCCAAGCAAAAGCATAAGCACTCTCGGCAAAGGCTTGATTTCGGGACAAAATCTCTGGCTGGGCAGGGACAGGGACCGAACCCCTGTCTTGGCGATCCCCCTCGGCGCCACCGTGCCTGAATGTCGTGACGTGCCAGTAATGTTAGTTAATTACCGCGCGGCCGCATATCGAAATTGGGCGTTCCGGAGGCCTTTTTTTTTTTTTTTTTGGTTATGCCAGGAAGGAAAAAGGGGGAAGGCGGCAGCCGGTTCACTGGTAGCATGCCTAACGGAATATGTGTTTACATAGGTACTTATACCATGGATAATACACGGAGGAGAACTTGTTAAGGTCCCGGGTGTATTTGCATACTAGGATTACCGTGGTGCGAGGTGTTCCGTTCCTGGTAGCTTTGTTTAATTTCAAGAGATGGGCACCCTCCCCGCGCTAATGAAGACGATCCTGCCGGCGGATTCCTCAGGTCTCAGGTTGGGTGATGTGACGCGTGCAAGGCGCCCCCGTTTCATTGGAAGCCACGTCTCCCTTCTTTCACACTTATTTCCCCTTTGTTGCACTATAGTAGACATGTGCTTGTGCGCTCATGTTCGTTGATTTGTCGTCTATTTCCTGCTTTGTGCATACATAGTAGGTTCATCGTATCTAGTGGCGTCGAGCCCTGCAGAGCACCCCCATCACGCCCCAAACTTCTACCTAAGCTGTCAGGCTTTCTAGGGGGGCGGTGTGAGCAGGTGGATTGGAATTTCCGAGGTGAACAAAGGCGTTTGCCCTCGGATTGGATCGCACACAACTGCGGTTAACGTCAGCTCGTGGCTGCGCGGCAGCGACGACTGGAGCCAGCAAAGGCCGCCCAGGCGCTTCGAATCTCGGCGCACGCACGCTTGATTCGTTCACTGAAGTACTTAGTGAGTCTCGCTCTCCCCTTGCCCGTCCTCTATTGCCGCTGCATCGGCGCCCTTTATCTTTCTAACCTCTGGCATGGTACCGGCAACGGACAGGATTGAATCGGATCGAATCGACTCGGAGAGGACCGAACTGATTGGGATTGTGCTGCATGCTTGGCTCCGACTAGCCCAGCCCAGCCCACACGGCGATTGACGAACTCAAATAAAACTTACTCGGCTCTGCGCGCTGCGAGTCGATAGAGAGAATAACAGAGAGTCGCCCCGAGCACCAGCCAACGAGCACCAGCCATGGCGTCATGTAAGGGCTTCCGGCATGGCAATGCCCCCCCCCCACCCCTTCCCCCCAAGTTGATGGCGGCCCGGTGCTAAACAAAAACAGACAATGCCTACCGCAACAGGATGCAAGCGTTTAGGGAAGCTGGCAACAGTGGGCGCTGGAACCCGTTTGCCCATAACCGCAGCAAAAGCCTGACACTCCCACACACTTATGATGAGACCGGCGGTGACCTCGAAGGCCAGCGACTTGGGCCCGCCGCTAGCGCACCAGAGCCACCAAGCTCAGCCGGCAACGAGAGCAAGGAGACGGCAGCCCATCGCCCGCAGACCGGAGAGTCGAGCGCAGAGCTCCGCCCATCGGAGCAAGACGCCCAGGAGTCGTCGGCCACCGTAACCCAGCCCATCCTCCGCCAGAGGACGTCCGCCAGAGATCAGTCGTCAGATGCCACGGCCGTGCCCGCCCCGGAGACGGAGAAGCCGAAGAAGAAGAAGAAGAAGGAAAGGACCTTTTTCAAGCACCTCACCCCCAAGGAGCCGTTCACCGTCAGGAACCAGATCCAACGAACCCTGTTCGGCGGCTGGATCAACATCCTGCTGCTTGCCGCACCGGCAGGTATTGCCATCAACTACATCCCCTCCGTCAGCCGGGTCGCCGTCTTTGTTGTCAATTTCATTGCCATCGTGCCCCTGGCTTCCCTGCTCGGCTTCGCCACCGAGGAGATCGCGCTGCGGACCGGCGAGACGATAGGCGGCCTGCTGAACGCCACATTTGGGTATGTTTTTCTGCCCCCCCGAAAACTCGCGAGATGGTCTCCGTGACTGACCCTTGCAACCCAGTAACGCGGTCGAGCTGATCGTTGCCATCATCGCCTTGGTCCACGACGAGGTCGTCATCGTCCAGACCTCTCTGATCGGCAGCATCCTCTCCAACCTGCTCCTGGTCCTGGGCATGTGCTTCTTCTTCGGCGGCCTCCACCGCCAGGAACAGTACTTCAACACCACCGTCGCCCAGACCGCCGCCAGCCTTCTGGCCCTGGCCGTCGCCGGCGTCATCGTGCCCACCGTCTTCGACATTTCCAGCAAGACCCCCACGTCTGATGTCGCCAAGCTCTCCCGCGGCACCTCCGTCATCCTCCTGGTCGTTTACGGCGCCTACCTGTTTTTCCAACTACACACCCACTCCGCCGTCTTCGCCCAGGAGTCGCAAAAGGTCGAGGCCAAACCGTTCAAGAACCCCATGCGCAGCCAGGTGCTCAAGGACGGCGCCGTCGCCCAGGGCTTTGTCGCCCCCGCCGGCGTCGCCGGTGGCTACGGTCTGCCGACCAGCCGCACCGACAACGAGAAGATGCGCGACATCCTCACCAACCCGCCGCGCAAGAGTCTTCTCCAAGAAGGCGAAGAGGAGGAAGACGACGAAGCCGAGGAGGAACCTCAGCTCCACTTTGCCGTCGCGGTCGCCCTCCTTACCATCTCGACCGTCGTCATCGCCTTCTGCGCCGAGTTCATGGTCGACGGCATCAGCGCCGTCACGGCCGGCGGCACCGTCTCGGCCGAGTTCGTCGGCCTCATCCTCTTGCCCCTCGTCGGAAACGCGGCCGAGCACGCCACCGCCGTCACCGTCGCCATCAAGGACAAGATGGACCTTGCCATCGGCGTCGCCGTCGGCTCCAGCATGCAGGTCGCCCTCTTCGTCATCCCCCTGCTCGTCATCATCGGATGGGGCATGGGCATGGACGCCATGGCCCTCAGCTTCGACCCCTTCCAGGTCGCCGTTCTGTTCGTCGCCGTGCTGTTGGTCAACTATCTCATCGCCGACGGCAAGAGCCATTGGCTCGAGGGCTTGCTGTTGATATGTCTGTATTGCATCATTGCCGTCTGCTCCTGGTGTAAGTAGAATCCTTTTTTTTAACACGTCTTTCTCTCGCCGTCTGAGCAAATGTCTCGGGGGATGTTTGCTGACATTACCGCCTAGGGTATCCCACTGAACACGGTTCCGAGGGAAGTAAGAGCACGTTGACCTTATCGTAATGCATGCGGCCGGAGCTGGGCACCCCGAGACTTGAGTTGGTTTGGTGGAGTTGCATGTACATACATACATGTAAGAAATGCGTTGTTAAAGATGGGTCCATAAAATTTCCAGTACATATCATGCTTTTCTCTTCTTCTCCTATATTTTCCCTCTTCTTTTTTTTTTCTCCCGATATGGGCAATCGATACCAGATCTTTAAGAATTGGATAGAGAGAAATGGAGCATGAGCTCATCTCGACACGGACTGTACTTGCTTTATGTTGTTGCGACATCTGTTGTCATCCAAGTGCCTTCTCGCAACTTAATATCGAATGCGGGATCGTTTCTTTTTCAACATTCCTTCCCCTGCTGTGTTTGCTACCGCCTGTCCTCCGATTACGTACAGAGAGCTACCTTCATACTCGTTCTTCTTGGACCGTTGCTCTCCTATACATCCATTCGATACGCATGCCTTGCCACGCTTCAGAGACAGCCGAGATTTGGTCTACACCAGAAAGGTAGCTGACCGGAGAATCAAGCTTACCCAGTCACTCATTTCTATCATTAAAAAGTCACAAGTACTCAAGACATGAGGACGGAGGGAGTAGTCTATTACGTCATTAAAGGAGCTCTCCCTCCCCCCCCCCCCCCTCTTTTTTTTTATTTTTTTTTTTTGGCTATTCCCGAACTCCCTTACTTTCTATCCCTATGCTTCTATCACCAGACCCAGACTATGCAGTTGATAACCACGATGCAACGCGACGCAAGATCCCAAAGACCAAACTTAGGATGCTGAGGGGCAGGGAGAATACAAAATATCAGAGGAGGGAAGAAAAAGAAGAAAAAGAAAAGAAAAGAAGGACCAGAAACCTCAGCTGCTCCCCAAGATCCTCCTATACGCATCGTCCACCTCGCCCGCCAGCTCCAGCAGCGCCACGATGACAATCTGGTGTGTCAGGTTCGGCAGCCGGTCGCGGTTCAGGCCGATCCACTCGAGCGGCGGCGTCGCCTCGCCCATGTCACGCAGCTGCGGCGTCTCGATTATGGGCGGCTCCAGCGCGACGTACTCGTACTTGGACTGCGGCACCTTGACCTCGGCTGTGATCTTATTGCTGGTGGTGGTGGTGGTGGTGGCTGCCCGTTCCCCCTGCTGCTGCTGCTGCGGCTGCTTTTGTTCTTGCCCTTCTTCCGGACCGGGGGACCTGGCTGTTGTTGTTGTTGCTGCTGCTGCTGTCGTGGCCGAGGAGGCGGCACCACCGGACTCGGTGGGCAACACCCCCGTCAGCCTGATGGCCGAGACGTTGGGCAGCTCCCTGCCCCACGCCTGTGCCAGCGTCTTGGAGTGGTTGGCCCACATCCCGCGGATGTAGCTGATGCGGCTGTAGTTCCAGCCGACCTCGACCTTGCCCTCGAACGCGCTCTTGAAGATGTAGGCGATGCGCTTCGAGTCGGGCCGCTGCCACGTTTGCATGACGGCCTCGACCTTGGGCACCTTGAGGATCGTGCCGCCTCGGGACCCCGTCGCGCTCTGCACCACGTCCTCGACCGACAGCTCGTTGGCCGTCCTGGGCACGCTGCTTCCCGCTCTGACCCCTGCGAGCCCTATGCGCAGCTGGCCGAGGGTGAGGCCGAGGATGCTGTGGATTTGGCCGTCGTCTTGGACCGACGCGGCGAAGCGGGCTTGCGCGTTGAGCGCCTCCATCTTGAAGACTTGATGGTCTGAGAAGGTGCTCGGGAAGACGCCGAGGTTGAGGGCCTTGAGAGTGACGACGACGTCCGTGTCGAGCGAGATGGGGGACTTGAGCATCCCGTCGTCGTTCGTGGATTTGGGGATGCTGAGGCGCTGCATCACGCCCGGGGGAGGGGACACCGACTTTCGCTGCATGTACCTTTCGATCTCTTTGAGCGAGATTTCGAAATTCGCCTTGCGCTCCTGCACCAGCCGCTGGAAGGCTTGGTACAGAGCAATACCTTGGGCGGCCGAGGTAGTCGTGGCAAATACCTGGACGGCCTCGCCGTCAAGGTTGGCCACCAGCCGGTCACCGCTCCCGTCTCGGCTCCGGCGGACATTATACATGAGGAACTCGAGCGACCTGACGTCTGCGATGAGGAAAGCCTGGTAATCAAACGCGGCTTTCACTCTGAACTGGCTGAATCCAACCGACGCTTGGATCAACGGGGTCTCGTTGAGTGCCTGCTGCCGCTCCGGCCACTCGATCGCCGTGCGCAGCTTGAAGTTTTCGAGCGCGGTGAACCCGCTCATCCTGCCGGTGCTCTCGATGCCGATCATGCTAAATCCCAGACAGAGGTTCTGCTCCCAGTCTGACGTTTTCTTGGAAGAGACCCAGAAGTCGTTGATGGAAAAGGTCGACTTCCCCAACGCCTGACCGAGTTCAACCACGATCTTGAGCGCCGAGATCGAGATGCTGGCGGTCCAGGGGAAGGCGGCAGTCGCGGCGACCTGCTGGTAGCGCTGCACCAGGTGCCCCTGCGATGTTTCCGTGACAAGCTTCGCCACCGGTCCAGCAGACGGATCTGCAACCTTGCGCGGCAGCCAGATCTCGCGGAAGAGCAGGAAATCCTGGAGCTGCTTCGCGTTGACCGAGACCTCCATAGGGCTGACTTTGAGGATCGCCGACACACCGCTGGTGCCGCCGAGGTGCTTGCTGTTCATGAAGGAGAGGACGATCGAGTCCACGTTGAAGCTGCCAGTCGATTCCCTGGAATATACGTGCTGCACCGATGCCTGCAGCTTCGTAAACGTGCCCGAGATGGTAAAGAAGTTTCCTTGTTCCATCGAGCGGACCGTGTTGGCAGTGAAGTAGACGCTCTCGAAACCGGCCGTGGCCGCCACCCTCGCGATAGGCTGGCAGCTCAGCGAAAACTCCTGCTTGCAGATGCGCAAGCCCAGGTTGAGCTTCATTCGGCCAAGGACGGCCGCGGGGTCGGCAGTGAGGATGCGGTCCTCCTCGGGCAACTTGACTTTGGCGGCAGCATCTCGCGCCTGCGCAATCGGTTTGCTCGTGCCATCGCGGCCGCTCACCACCTTCTTGATGCTGTTGCTGATGTCCACGACCAGTGGCACCACTGACGGATCCAGGATGTTGCTGGAGGCATCGACCTTGACTTCGGCGTGGAGTGACGGGTCATCCTTGCCGTTGTCCGTAAACTCCAGCTTCCACGCCAAGCCGGGCGATCTCAACGTTGTGCTGCTCACTGCTTCGTCCGGCCCCAGCTTTCCCTGCTTCCCAGAACCGCTCGGCCGAGCCGACTTGGTGACCGAGATCAAATCGGCAGGGTCCTTCTTGCCTGTCAGACGTACCACGGCTCCCGCAAAGTCTGCATCAATCAGCAGAGATTCCAGCCTCTTTCCGCCGAGAATGTTCTTCCGCGGCCCCTTTTGCGGCTGCTTCGCCGCTACCTGTTCCGAGCTCGCCGCGGCCGGGTTCCAGTTTTGAGACGCCCGTTGGATATTCTTGAACGACAAGCTGATCGAGTCGTTCAAGTGTGCCGCGGGGATGATGAACCCTGGGGTCACCCGGACGTCAAGCGGTTTCCCAATTGCCTGGAACGCTAAGCGACGGGCGTCAGCCGTAGACACATAGGCGACGTTGAAGATGACTTCCGGCAAGAGCGCAGAGTTTGGAGAGCGGGAATTCCTGTCACGAGACGGCCGGCTCAGCATCTGGACCAGCAGGTCCTGAATAATCAGTCTCGCCGAGTTCTTGCTCCGGGTGCTGAGCTCGATCTTCTGGAGGGAGAGGACGAGGTCCTCCTTGCCCCCAGACACCTCCTCGTCCGCCCTGTTGACCAGCCAAGCCAGTTGGAAGTCGCAAATTTCAAAACTGTACGTGGTAGAAGAAAGGAAGGTGTCGATAAAATCGGTCCCCTCTGTTGCTGCATCTTCGTCGCTGATAGTGATGCGTGGCTTTGACTGTCTAAGTTTTCGCAGATACCCGAGCTCACGAGATGTGTCCAGGTCCTTGATCTTATCGCCCATGTAGCCCAGGACATCGACGACGGTTGAGATGGTGTCGGGAGACAGGTTGACTTCGAACGCGTCGCTCCTGACGTGGAAGAACCTCTTATCCTTGCCGTCCTCACCGGGCCGAGACGAAGCCGAGATCAGAGCGCTAAAACCGACACTACCGCACGATTTCATGGCTTCGGTGCTGCCTTTCTTGATCTCAGAGGCAATACGGCGCAAGCTCACGCTGAATTCCGGGTAAGTCAAAACCGGCCCATCTTGTTCCAGCCGGTTTGAGAGTCCAAGATGCACGCTGCCGAACGCAAACGAGATGTGGGCCAAGGGCTCAGCCTCAGACTTAAGCGGGCTGTGTCCGAATACCTCGAGGCCGGCGAGTGTGAGGTTGACGGCATAGGCTAGTGGTATTGGTTGATTCTCCGTGGGCGCGGCCACTGTCTGTGCCGCTTCCCCGCTAACCTCACTCAGGTGCTCCTGGATGACTTTAACTTGCTGCTGCAGCTCGTCAACAAGGTTGGAGATTTCGGGACGGTTCAGGGCTGACAGTAAGCTATATACGGCGGACGCGTCCAGTTGCACCAGTTCTACAGATGCGAACACGTTCACCGAGTGCTCTCCCGGTCCTATGTGGCTCCGGATTTGTCCATTTGTTGGCGGAATGTGGAGAACGGAGATGCTCCGAGAGGTGTTGTTGACCTTGACTTGCATATCATGGTAGTTTTCCTTGATATCAAAATCAAAGATGACCTCTTGACCAAAGTTCGCTGCCATTGCTGCCCTGGAGACTGTCCCGTGGACCGAGTACGTTAGGGAGGGCACGAGGGGGAGGCTGATGGTATACCTGTCCACAAACAGTGCCACGTTGACTCTGAACGCAGACAACCGATCCGAGAGTTTCCTTGAGGGTGAAGCAGGCTGGGGCGAAGAGGGGAGCTGATTCTTCAGCTTGTACAGCTGCACGAATTCGTCGCGCACAAGCAGGTCACAGACCTCTGCCAAAGTGGCAGGGTCTTGTTTCACCACTAGACTTAGATATTGGTTACTAGCCGCCGCCTTGATGGTGTGACTGTCGGTTGTGGCGAGAGCCCGCAGTTCGTGTGACACGAAGACACTGGGTTTGTCCATCACCAGTTTTCCCAACTTCTGACGATGGCTCCGGAGGCTTGAAGTGACCGAGTCGCAGTTGAGAACCAGGTTTGTGTTTACGGTGTTATCAGCACGCCTTCCGATGAGTACGGACACCCGAGCTCCGTTGCAGAAAGAGGAAGAGTATAGGTTGACAGCCTCTAGAAGCAGCGAGCCATGGCCAAGGGATACGACACAATGTATCGAATCTTCGGGGATCTGCTTCGGCATGGTCGAAACTCCGGGCTGCCGTTTGTTAATCTGAGATTGACTAGGAGTTCGAGATCGCATGCTTTCGGCTAGCTTCAGCAGATTATCCGCAAGCTCGCACAGCTCCCAGTTCAGAGTTATGGAGGCATCCTCACACGAGACGTTAAGAGTTTTGGAAGACCCCTTGGAAGACCCTGCCGTGTCGCCCGTGCTGTCTTTCTGCTGGACTGGGGAGGCCGGCTTACCCTGGAATCTTGCCATGATGTCCGCCAAGGTAATCTCGTTTTGCTTCGGTCCGGGATTGAGCGCGAGCTGAAACTGTCTAACCTTTGCGACCGCGAGAGTCGGTTTGTCTTGGGAAGGCGCTCTGGACTCGACTGGTCGCCCAAATATCACGTCAAAAAGCATGCTCTCGCCGACATTGCTCAGGTCCCAACTCCTCCATCTTTCGAAAGCCGCAATAGCTTCTCGCCTCAGCTCGGCTGTCGATGCCGAACACGGAGCCAGAGCATTGAGTCTGATCTTCTCTTTCTCGACCGGTCCCAGGGTCGTCCACATCTGCCGGAGACGCATGGCCAGCTTCCATGAGTCAAATGTCCGCAAATGTTGACGCGCAGAGCGAAGAATGGCGGAAGGACGTATAAAGAACGAGGCATCCGGGGCTGCTTGCCCCTCGGCGATGAGATGATGTACTAGACTCTGTACCACCAGCTTCTCCCGAGACGACACTCCAGAGAAGAGTTCGCCAAGATCTGACGCTAGGATGCCCGTGCGATGAACCAGCGATACCAGATAGTCAATCTTCCCTGATGATGTGCTTCCATGGATGCCGCCAACTTCGGCATCGAGATATGTGACATCTTTGTTTCCCATCGAAACTAGGATGCTGTCAACTCGGACGAGGGCAGCGGCTTGGGAGCTGTCCATTCCCCGGAGTCTCTCGGCTGCTGAGACCTCCAGCAAGTCCAGTCTCAAGTGAAACGAGTTCTGAATTGTTCTTGTTTGCGGGTCAAAAGCATCCTCCCACGTGCTCTGGGACCGGGACATGAAGGAGAGATTGGCAAGGGAGACGTCGTATTGGTCCTGCTCGTCCGTCGCCTGGTTCAAGGAGTCTGCCTCTGGAGAGTTGACAAGTCGGAGGTTGAGGTGCGGGAATTTGACCAGCAAATCGTTGACACGCCCCTTCATTCTCTGATCCTTCTGCGCACCGAATACCCGTCTCATCGAGTCGATCTGCAGCGAGTCCAAGACGCAGTCCGGGTCGGTTTGCTGCAAGGACGAGAGCAAGCTTGCCACACACCGCAGGGACGTAGGGTTGCAAAACGCCTCCAGGCCCGTAGGCAATTCGAGCAGAACGCTTGAGTAAGCGCACTCCTCATCAAACAGATTCGGGTCTACATCATCGAGATCGAAGCTGACAGAGCCGTGGCCAGTTGACTCGTCGTCGTCACCTTGTTCGATGCTCCGGACCATAGCTTCTCCGTGGCTTGGCTTGATATTCTCAAGCGGAAAGTAGGGTGCGAAATATTGGCTTGAGAAAGCAACGGTATTGTGAGTGGCATCATGCTGCTCGGTCTGGTCCCCGGTCATGCTGTAGAAGGCAGAGTGACGGGTAGATGGTGAGAGCTCTCGGCCATGCATCGGCGTGTTGCATTTTCCGTTGAATTGGGCACTGGGAGGACGGTGTTGACTGAAATTTGCAGGAAACTGCTCTTTCCCGTTTGATTGTTCCGGTTTGAAGGGCTTCAATATGCTTCCCGTTGCCGAACTAGCAAGAGACAAGAAGGAAGCTTTGCGGCGCAACACTTGTGACCGCCTAGAGCTTGTCCTTGAGTGCAGCGATGTTCCGTCATCCTCGAGATCCTGCGGACGAATCGGCATGGGAACCGGGGGAACGCTTTGGGCAGGAGGGTCGACCGAGTCAAGAGTCGGCTCGTCTTCCGCAACGGCTGGAAGGATCAGAAAAGGAGTTCTGTGCGTCCGCTGGTCATGCTTGCGAACGAGCTCTTGCTGGGTCTTTCGTTCCCGAGAGAAGTCTGCTTTGCGCCCAATGATCGCCAGCCGCACGCTGGTCCTTATTAGGGCGTCGGCATCCACTGCGTGTTGCGAGCGGGTCTTGTGCCTGGTGGCCAAATCTGCGTTGAGGCAAGACAGCTTGATGTCTGGGATGCTGATGTCGGCTCTTCTAGAGTAATGTGACCGAGCCCAGTCGTTGTAGTTGACATCGATTGTGCCTGTCGAGAAGAGAAACGCGGCGTCTTCGACATGCAGCCAGATGCGGACCGAGTCCACGAGGACTCGGAGGAAGGTAACGTCGTGAACAATGACCGAAGAGAACGGTATGAGGGCATTTTCATCGTCGTCAAACGTGAATGCAAAGGCCGTGCCTGCGCTGGCGAGGGTTGTGAGGAATTCCGTGGTACATTCGCCAGTGACTGCACCCAGCGACAGATCCCAGTTACACATGTATGTTGGTTCGGCAGGAGGGAGGCCAAAGAGGCGATGGCCATAAACATTGAGACCGTCTATGAACATCTGTGTGCTCGACGTTGCGCTCATGGGAGTTTCCGCCCCGGACTCGGTATTGCCCAGCGAGAGATTCAGTGGAGCAACTACTAGGTCCATATCCATGTAGTAGTTGGTGAAGCGAAGATCCAGGCAGAGACTCGCTGTATCGATCTGGATGTGCCGCTCGGAGGAATAAAGGTTAGCAGGTAGCAGGACTCTTGGATCGTCGGCTCTGATGCTAAGTATGACATCCAAGTCATTCGATTTCTTAGGCGGCGGCTTGTTGGCAAGCTCGGCATCCGGGTCGCTCTCCTTCAATCGGAGCATGTCCTGGTATTCTTCCAGTGTCTTGAAGTGCATATTATCCCCAAAATAGTTGTCCTTGACCATGAGAAAGTAACGGATGGTGAAGCCATGAAGGGTCGCCGTTGGCGACTGTCCACTGATGTTCAGGACCAGCGTGTCCGTGTTGGTGGGTGACGTGGTCGCGTGATAATGGTAAGCACCTTCAACGACCAAGTTTTCCAATCGCCCAACCTCCTTTGACGCCAGAAACAACGCCTGTGTGTTCCAAGGAGGCAGGTGAAGGTCTATCACTGGAGCATCGGCACATATATTGAAAGGAATGGCATTCTCGCTGGGTCTGTAATAGTCGATTGGGATGCACGTCTCTGACTTCAGCAGTGGGCTTGAAATGACCAGGTAAGTGTTATCCTCCGGGTCCGTCGGGTTGTTAATGATGTTTGCGTCGTTGAGGTTCAGGAAGATCCGAACGTCCTGAAGCTGGAGATTGAGGTAGTATTTGAAAGGCGTGAAGACCAAGTAGTCCGTTGGAGGCCCACTTGTCCAGTCGTCGACCATGTCAACCAGCAGGAAGACGTGATCTCGTAGAATATAGAGCTCCAGTTCATCGCTGTGGATATTGAAGCGCCATTGACGGAGAGCGTTCCAGCCCAGTGGCGTGGAGAGATCGCAAGAAATTCTCTGCCGTCGGGACCTCAAGAAGAGCTCATGGTTGATGCTGGTGGTGACCTCGGCACTTGGCAGATCTACGTCGAGCGTGTTGGTGTAACCCGAAGCGCCAGCGGCCATGTCCATCGAGTAAGATACAGTCGCGTTCGCAGGAATCTTGAGGTCAAGCCAGCCATAGGGCCGTTGGTGTAGATCAGCGGGCTGGTCCGATTTCTTGGATCGACGAGTCTTGCGCGTGTCATGGCTCCGCGGCTTCGGCGGAGAGGGCTCCTTGCCCTTCCATTTCCAGTTCTTCGAAGCCTCCCTCACCGGAATGCGAATGGTGGTGGCATCTGTTACCTCGACGTAGAATTTGAATTGAGTAGGCACCCGGTATGCGCCTTGCGGTAGGGGCTGGGCTGGTACCGCATCCTTGCAGAGGCTCGGGACGAATATGCGCTGAAGGTCTGCTCGGTGTCTGTCGGCCCAGGGGCCGTAGTTGATGGAGCCTCCGTGTATGGACAGGCTGACGGCCCAAGCAGGGGGGTCGGCACCGTTGATAACGGCTCCTTGTCCCAAAGCCTTCTCCTGCCGCAACCCGGGCACTGGCTCGACTTTACCGGGCACATCCCAGAAGATGGTTAGAGACGCCTCGGGACTGTCCAAGAGCGTTTGGACAGCAGCATACTCCGAGGAGGCCCATCGCGATTTCTGGTCCTCGGCGTCATCGTCAGAAAGATACCGCGACAGTCCTTGCCATTGGCCCGTCCCAGGTACGTGGCTGGCAGCAGTCCCAATGTTCCTACTGGAGGGCGCAAGAGACTCGGCAGATTTAATCCAAAACGGAACGATGGTTCTCAGGCTTTCAGTCAGCCGGCGTCTCTGCGAATGGAAAAAGGACCGTCTGGGGCGAGATAGCGACTCTCGGGCGGCTTCCTTGTCTCGGATTGCTCTCTCGGACTGCTCTTCCTTGAAATCCATGTTGTCCTTCATCTCAACTACCGGGTTCTTGAACTTGAACCGGAAGTACTGGCGGTAAGGATCGGGTGTCTCAGTTTCGGAGACATCGATCTCGCAAGACAAGGAGGTTGTCTTAACGATCAAGATGGCTTTGGTGTTCTCGTTACCCATCACAAGTGCAGCTTTTTCGCAGGACACGTAAACCGGGAGGAGCTGGAGGAACAATGGAAGGTCGTCAGTAGTGTTTTCAGGCCCGCCGTTTCCATCCAGAGCATGTTCAGAGCTGGAATCGCCGGTGCCAGGGGCGAGATTCTCCGAAACGGCATTGATAACATTGTCCCCCGGCGCGACACCTGCCTTCGCTGTCTTCTGAGAGAAGCGACCGGGCGAAGAGCTCCTGGTTGGTGCATGCTGTCGACTTGACCGCCTCCGTCGCAGCTGGGCTTGGTGAGAACCTGGTGTTGTTTCCCCCGCGCCCGCATCGACTCGCCCGGGATCTGTCTCACGGGATGCTTTTTCAGGGTCCGTAAGTGCGGAAAGAATTGAGTCGTACGCGGGGCTTCGGTTGTATATAAACCATTCCAGGCCCTTGAGGGACACTTTGACCCGACACGGAAGCTTAGCAGCGAGTTGCTTGGTGGCAGCATCGGTGTCCCCATCAACGCCTTTTCCATTTCCGATATTCACCTCCCGAACCCTGCGTAGCCAGTACGCCCAGGTGACGTGTCCATTCTGTACCAGAATCGTCTCGTTATTCCCGTGGTATTGGAGCCCCGTGAAGAATATTCGGCCCGCGAGCAAGGAGATCTGGAGAGCCTTGATGTCGATGTACACCCCGTACTGGTGCCATGTGTAGGTTCTGATTCCCCAGGAAACTAGAGACGCGAACACTCGGTTGAAGTACAGCAGGGAGAAGACTGATCTGCGGCTATTTAGTCGGAGCACAGCTGGGCAGGGGGCCATGGCGGATACTCACAACACGCCGCATGCGATCAAGACGCCGAGGAACGGCCTAGAGGAGTGGCATGTCAGAACCGAGGGTGTTGCCGAACAGGCGGGAGGGAGTTCTCAGAAATCGTACGTACGGATGAAAGTCGACTCCGTCGCCGTCGGAAAAGACGCCGCCGCTCGACATGTCTGCTGCCGCCCCGAAGAGTGACACCACTGAGCTCCCCTCTGCTCAAGCTCCAACACTACCGAACCGTAAAGTGACTTGCGCCGCCCGCCATTCCCTCGGTTCGGAAAGGAAGAACTACGGACAAAAAAACCGTCGGAAGATTTTACCGCATCACAGATGACGGTGCCCGCACAGCGAATGCAGGTGCGATTCACGCGAAACTTAACCAATCTTCGATTTGCGGGCGTGCAATTGAACCGCTGCAATCCAAAGTTGAAGGGTATGCAGGGAAGCTGCAATGGTTGAGCAGAGGCAGCTACAGGGGTTGGCCGCGTCTGCGCGTTCGGTTCCCGCCCCACCTCACTGTATTGTCATCCATAGGAGGTAGAAGTAAATAGGTGGGGCCTCGATATTGCGGGACAGCAGGCTCCATAGTTTCTGCGGACCTGTCGCCAAGCAGCCTAGGCTTTTTGGCTGACCTGCGGGCGGGCACCCTTGTCTAGCCCACGCGGTGCTTTGGGCTTCCCATCTCGCGGTCGTCATCATCAATGCGCCGCGAAATTGACACGAGGTTCGTCCGCCAACGACACACCCGGCGCAACCTGATGGCGACTTCTTGATCGGGTTTCCTATCCGAGTGTTCTGTACTCGTGGCCCCCGCTGACGATGGGAGGCACTGGACAGAAGTTTGAGGCGGCAGCGACCGTGGTCGCCGGCGTCGCATCCCTTGCCGCGACGCTACTGTCTATCGTGTAGGGACCCTCTTGATTCAGCACCTTTCCCACTGGGTCGTCTAGAGGCTAACGAGATTGTTATGATAGGTCGATATGGTTACAGACGTGAGATTCCTCCGACCGCCCGGCAGCTCCTGGAGTTCGCCTACTTACCTCAGCGACACAGCAAAAACTACCGGAAGCCGCTCCTTCAACGATATGTGGTCCGCATCCTGCTCATGTACGGTGTGACACTCTGCTCTGGATCGGAAAGGTATTGATCGGTCTTTAGGATTCCCATATACTCGGTGGCTTCTTGGACCAGCATGGTTTCCCAGACAGCTGCCGACGTTCTAAGCCCCATACGAGATATCTATGAGGTACTGCCGGTTCGATCCTGCAATTGGGCAGCAACTGACCCATTTAGGCCTTCACGATTTACACCTTCTTCCAGTTGTTGATCAACTACCTCAGCGGCGAGCGAGCCCTCATCATCATGACACACGGCCGAGAGCCCGTTGATCACCTTTGGCCACTCAACCATGTCCTGCCGCGAGTCGACATCTCCGATCCCCACACTTTCCTTGCCATCAAACGCGGCATCTTGCAATATGCGTGGCTGAAACCGATTCTTGCACTGGCGACCATCATCATGAGAGCTACGGGCACTTATCAGGAGGGCTATATCGGGCTGAAATCGGGCTATTTCTGGAGCGGCATCATTTACAATATCAGCGTCACCGTCAGCCTCTATTCCCTGGGGTTGTTTTGGGTTTGCATGCATAATGACCTCAAGCCTTTCCGGCCGGTTCCCAAATTCCTCTCCATCAAGCTCATCATATTTGCTTCCTACTGGCAGGGCTTCCTCCTGTCGATCCTGGTCTGGCTGGGCGCCATACCGGATCAAGTCGAGGGCTATACTCCGGACAACCTCGCCGCAGCCATCCAAGATTTCTTGATTTGCATCGAGATGCCCGGTTTTGCCATTGCTCATTGGTATGCCTTCTCCTGGCATGATTTCGCAGACAATGGGATTGCATCGGCAAGAATGCCCGTCTTTTATGCAGCCAGGGACGCCTTCGGGATCCGTGATCTCATTCAGGACTCCAAGGAGACGTTTTCGGGGGACAAATATGGCTACCGCATCTTCGACTCGGGAGACAAAATCATGGCTCACGAAGCCTCTCGGTCACGGCTTGCGCGGATCAAGGAGGGAATGCGATACGAGCGAGGCGGCAAGGGAAAATACTGGTTACCGAGGCCGGAAGAGATCAACCAGACAACACCTCTCTTGGGCGCCAGTGGCGAGGCAAGCAGAAGGAACGGGTCTCTATCTCCTCACACCAACAGCCTTGAGGAGCCTGTGCTCGACCCTGAGGAAGAGCGCCTGTACGAGAGTGCCCGGAAGCTCGAGTACGGGGACTGGAATGTGAGTGGCCAGTGATGGCTTGATATAGATCCCCTGGTCAGCTCACTAACGGCATCCGCATCAGTACCCGGTCATCACGGCGAGCGAGCCAGCAAGCGCGCGGTATATGTCGCCGCATCCCAGTCTCTACCAAAACACGCCCACCGGCAGCTTCTACCAGCGCGCCTCGTCGAACTCGGTGCCGACCCTCAACTCAGATGCTCCTCTGGAGAGGCGGAAAAAACCGACGCCGAAGGATCCCCAGGCCGGGGTTGGGGATAAAAAGGGTAAGAAGAAAGCGCTCGCTGGCGCCCAGGGTTCCAGCTCGACCCACGAGACGGGCATGGACCCCCTGGAAATTGCGTACGGTCAAAGGGTAGGAACGCACACAGAAATCAAAAGGGACGACTTCAAGGTCGACACGGACAAAGGACAGCACAAGCCTCATCAGGAGTCGGCGAGGCCATCCCGAAAAGATCAACGCCCCCACCAGAATGAACACCTGATAGAAGGGACCTCGCGCGAATGGGAGGAAGACGACGGGGACCGCGGCGCAGGTCGCAACCAAAGTCTGCCCTACGGCATCGGCGAAGAGGATGAGTTTCGGAATGTATGGGGGAGGTGAGGCAACAAGCTAGGACTTGCCGCTTTACTCTCCTCTATCTCGCGTGTCGTGTCGGCGTTGTTGGGATCGTGTTTTGATACCCTCCTCGGTCGAGAGGCGCATGCTTATGGGGAAACATGGACGGATCGAGCATCGCATCGGAGTTGCTGGTCGGGATTTACAGCACTGTGATTATACGAATTATATCTCGCAAAGCTAACAGGAGTCATTCGGGTCTTTTTTCCAAAGCGCAGTGTCTGAAATGGCCATTTGATTCGCAGCCTGCACTGCGGCTTACACAGCAGTTGCCTGACACCTATTCCCGGGAGTGATTGGTACGAAAATTGCACGGCGTTTTGTTAAAAAAAGTATCGACCGGCAAGTCTGAACCTTGCCGTTTTTGATCACCAGTTCGAAACCCTGCTGGGCGAAAAGGCAGGGGCTTGCCACGCCGAATTGCTCATGTATTTTATGCCTTGTGTGTCTTACTAGCAATCAGCGCAAGGGGAGGGGCCAATCGCGGGTCTCCAACGTCAACACCAGCGGGCCCATGCTCCGGCTGCTCGTAACGAGCTTCAACAATGTAGGATAGCTTAAAAAGAGTTCTCGAGAACCCGCTGGGCATTGTCTTCTTTTCTGCATCATCCAAGGTTGATTTGCATTCTTCCAGCTACGGACTTGTAAAAGATATACTCGAATTCGAAGGTACGTCCATCTTTGTTTCATCAATTCCTTGGGTCGAGAGATTCACCCCAGCCCGGATTGGCGCGGAGGGGCAAAAACAGGGCTTGACCCTCGCCTGCTCAGTTACATCAGCCGACGCACAACAGAGAGCCAGTGGAGGGGCTGCAAATCGGGGCTCACATTGCCCCACCGTTTCTTTACCCCTCCTTCCTCCCCGCCCTCATTCAGTTTTTCCTCTCCCTCGCAACCGCAATAATAAAGGGCGCCGGAGCAGCTGGCTTTCCACTTCCACAGTCCTTTGACGCCTTTTTTTTCAACCAGCCTTCTCTTGTTTCTCGCTATCGGTCTGGGGCTGATAGCTGATCCACTGAGCAGGACTGCGGGATCCCTGTCCACCTCTAGGGTCCGCCCGACTTTAACCAAGCTCCGGTGAAGAAAAAAAAATCTCTGCTTCCTGAGCTTCTTCACCAAACCTCCGTCACCATCCCAACACACCCATTTTAGCAGGTATCCGTCAAATACCGCCAAGATGGTCAAGTAAGTTCACTGTCGAGCTCTCCTCGTCGTCTCGTCCCTCCCGAGCGCGCTGCCCGTCGCTTTTTGTGCTCTCGCGATGTGCAGAGTTCGGGGCCTCGCTACCCCGCCCGGAGATAAGACGAGACAACCGGCCGTACGCAGTACTGACCATGGCGCCTCGACAGCTTCACGATCGAGGAGATCCGGGCCTTGATGGGTAAGTCTGCGCTTGCTGACAATCTTGCCCGTCATGCATTCGATGCTAACTCGGCCGCAGACAAGCCCACGAACGTGCGCAACATGTCCGTCATTGCGCACGTCGATCACGGCAAGTCCACCCTGACCGACTCCCTGCTGGCCAAGGCCGGTATTATCTCGTCCGGCAAGGCGGGTGAGGCTCGGGCCACAGATACCCGAGCGGACGAACAAGAACGTGGTATTACCATCAAGTCCACGGCCATTTCGCTCTACGGTAGCCTGCCCGAGGAGGAGGATCTCAAGGACATTGTTGGCCAGGAGTCGAACGGTAGGATCTTGTTCCGAACGAGCCGGTTCGCGAACTGTGCCAGAATGCTAATGGCCGAGCGCAGGCAAGGACTTCCTTATCAACCTGATCGACTCTCCCGGTCACGTTGACTTCTCCTCCGAGGTCACTGCTGCTCTTCGTGTCACCGACGGTGCTCTCGTCGTCGTCGACACCGTCGAAGGTGTGTGTGTGCAGACCGAGACGGTGCTTCGGCAGGCTCTCGGTGAGCGCATCAAGCCTGTTGTCATCATCAACAAGGTCGACCGCGCTCTCCTCGAGCTCCAGGTCACCAAGGAGGACCTGTATCAGTCTTTCTCCCGTACCATCGAGTCGGTCAACGTCATCATCTCGACCTACCTCGACAAGGCCCTCGGTGATGTTCAGGTCTACCCCGACCGCGGCACTGTCGCTTTCGGCTCTGGTCTCCACGGCTGGGCTTTCACCATCCGTCAGTTCGCGATCCGGTATGCCAAGAAGTTCGGTGTCGACCGCAACAAGATGATGGAGCGCCTCTGGGTGAGTGACGGTTGCATTTTCGCGCTATCTGGCAGCCGTCTCTAATCTGACACGAATGTAGGGCGACAACTACTTCAACCCCCACACCAAGAAGTGGTCCAAGACCGGCACCCACGAAGGCAAGCCGCTCGAGCGCGCCTTCTGCCAGTTCATCCTGGACCCCATCTTCAAGATCTTCTCCGCTGTCATGAACTACAAGAAGGATGAGGTCAACACCCTGCTAGAGAAGCTCAACCTCAAGCTCCCGGCCGAGGACCGCGACAAGGAGGGCAAGCAGCTCCTCAAGGCCGTCATGAGGACTTTCCTGCCGGCCGCCGACTGCCTGCTGGAGATGATGATCCTTCACCTTCCCTCGCCCGTCACTGCGCAGAAGTACCGTGCCGAGACGCTGTACGAGGGTCCTCCGGATGACGAGGCTGCCATCAGCATCCGCGACTGCAACCCCAACGGCCCCCTCATGCTCTACGTCTCCAAGATGGTGCCGACCTCCGATAAGGGCCGCTTCTACGCCTTCGGCCGTGTCTTCTCCGGTACCGTTCGCTCCGGTCTCAAGGTCCGCATCCAGGGCCCCAACTACACCCCTGGAAAGAAGGACGATCTCTTCATCAAGGCCATCCAGCGCACCGTCCTCATGATGGGTGGCAAGGTCGAGCCCATCGACGACATGCCTGCCGGTAACATTGTCGGCCTGGTCGGCATTGACCAGTTCCTGCTCAAGTCCGGTACCCTCACCACCAGCGAGACGGCCCACAACATGAAGGTCATGAAGTTCTCCGTCTCCCCCGTCGTCCAGCGTTCCGTCCAGGTCAAGAACGCCCAGGACCTGCCCAAGCTTGTCGAAGGTCTCAAGCGCCTGTCCAAGTCGGATCCTTGCGTCCTGACCTTGACCAACGAGTCTGGTGAGCACGTCGTTGCTGGTGCTGGTGAGCTCCACCTTGAGATCTGCTTGAAGGATCTCGAGGAGGACCATGCCGGTGTTCCTCTCATCATTTCGGACCCTGTCGTCCAGTATCGCGAGACCGTCAGCGGCAAGTCCAGCATGACTGCGCTCTCCAAGTCGCCCAACAAGCACAACCGTCTCTACATGGTTGCCGAGCCCCTGGATGAAGAGCTCTCCGCCGCCATTGAGGCCGGCAAGATCAACCCGCGTGACGATTTCAAGGCTCGCGCCCGTCTCCTCGCTGACGACTTCGGCTGGGATGTCACCGATGCCCGCAAGATTTGGGCGTTCGGTCCCGACACCACCGGCGCCAACCTCCTCGTCGACCAGACCAAGGCCGTCCAATACCTTAACGAAATCAAGGACTCGGTTGTTTCCGGCTTCCAGTGGGCTACCCGCGAGGGTCCCATGGCTGAGGAGCCAATGCGCAGCATCCGCTTCAACATTCTTGATGTGACCTTGCACGCCGATGCCATCCACCGTGGTGGTGGTCAGATCATCCCCACCGCCCGCCGCGTGCTCTACGCCTCTACTCTGCTGGCTGAGCCCGCCCTTCTGGAGCCCGTCTTCTTGGTCGAAATCCAGGTTCCCGAGAGCGCCATGGGTGGTGTCTACGGTGTCCTTACCCGCCGGAGAGGTCACGTCTTCAACGAGGAGCAGCGCCCTGGTACCCCTCTCTTCACCATCAAGGCCTACCTCCCCGTCATGGAGTCTTTCGGCTTCAACGGCGATCTGCGCGCCGCCACCTCTGGCCAGGCCTTCCCCCAGTCCGTCTTCGATCACTGGCAAGTTCTTCCTGGCGGCTCTCCTCTGGATGCTACTTCCAAGACTGGCGGAATTGTGCAAGAAATCCGCAAGCGCAAGGGTCTCAAGGTCGAGGTTCCGGGCTACGAGAACGTAAGTTTTGCCTTTGGCGTCTTTTGACCTAACAAATGCTAACATTGATGCAGTACTACGACAAGCTTTAAGCAATGCCTGCCACTTGGCGTGTAACTCGCTGCTTCGTGCCCGCAGCGCCATAAGAGCCGAGTCGCTGGGCTTGTTCTCCCGGCGACAGGCGGAGTCTCGGAGCATGGAAAGCACAGAACAGGAGGGACGGTTGGTGGTGGAAAGCCAAACCCATGGAGAGTCGCTGGCACCCCAGCTTTTTGCCACATTGCGCTCGGCCTGTTTGTAGTAACGTAGATATGAATTTGTGAAGTTGACCCATTTTTTTTTTGAGTTCTGAAGGCTTGGTTTGTGTGAAAGATGAGTGAGTAAAGCGTGTTTGGACATGATTCCATGATCCGAGGCCCTCCATATCGTGCTTGTATTATCACGACTGCACAAGAACGATGGCAGGGGTTTCGACCTGCCTTATCACTTATTAGATGAACGGCCGTCCATTGCTCTTTTCCTGAAACAAAAGACGATCAATCGGAATACTACGCTACAACATGTATGCAAGCAACCACCCACAATAATCCCAAACCTGAATCTTCCAGATGTTGAGTACAAGATTTGCAGCATATCAGAGAGGTCAAGTGCGAGACTGAGGCTGGGATTGGTGGAGCGGGTGCTCTTGCTCCTGCTCCTTTTCTTGCCCAGCCCGCTGCCGTAATTGCTGGTGGTGTACGCCCAGTGAACGGAGCCGTCTGGATAGAAGGCCCTCTGTGGGTGCTGCTGCTGCTGCTGGTGGTGGTGGTGGTGGAGGTGGTGGAGTAGTTGTGATTAAGGCGACGCTCTGTGTAGCGTTGGCGTTGGCGTTGGCGTTGGCGTTGTCGTCCGCTGAGCCGGCTCCGCGTGGTTCCTCGCGGGTTTCTCCTGGGATATAAGAGCCGGTTGCGGCAATGGTGTTGGTGTTGGTGTTGGTGTTGGTGTTGTCAGTGAAAGGATCAACCATTTCCTGGCCTGGTATTGTCGGCGCTCTCGCAATGGGCGTGGTGGCGGCCAAGGTTGTCGTCGTTGCCGTTGCTGCCGCCATGAGGCCTTGCTCGGGCGGCAGGGCCTGTTGCGCTTTCCAAGCGGATGCGCCGAGGGCTTGATGTGCTGGTGTAACGAAGGCGGCGGGGTCCTTGAACGAGGCGTACGAGAAGTGGTGCCCGGAGTGGTGTTGCGGGTACTGGTTTTGGGGAAGAGGATGGTGGTGCCCCTGCCCTGGTGAGAACCCGGCGCTGCGTCTGCGAAAGGCTCGCTCTGCGGCGAGGGCCGCTGCACCAGGGGAGATGCCGCCGAGAGGAGGTCCGCCGGTAGCATGGCCGGTGCCGACGGGGGGGTGCATGACGCGGATTGGCTTGTACGGAGTAAACCGGGGATCCGGATAGGTCACCTCGTTACGTAGTTTCTCTTTGCCGTCGGGGACGCGGTTGGCAAAGACGACGCGTATAGACTTGTAGAGATAGAAGCGGCCCTTGGAAGGACAGCAGATGTGCAGGTGAATGAGGTAGCGCAGGATGGGCCGTTCAGGTCCCAGATCCGGGCCGTCTTTGGGCCCCTCTCCTTCGAGGATGGGCCCGACAGAGTAACTGCGTTGACGGATGAAGGTCTTGGTGCCGGGCTCCATGCCTGCTAAATCGTACGGTACTAGGAACAGCTTGACAGCCGTCTCGTTTTGGTTCTTGATGATGATCTGGAGCTGTCCCTTCTCGGGGATGCGATAGCTACCCCCCGGGGGCGCCCTGGGTGTCCGGGAGGGTCGCTTACTTCTCGCAGCCCGCAAGGCCCCCTCACCTTCCGAGAGCTCGGCGGAACCATCGCGGGACAAGGGTGGTTCTTCCGCGGCGCCTTTTGGATCCTGATATCGGGACTGCATCTTCCTCTTTGCCCGCTGCTCCTCCTCCGGGTTGGACAATCCATTCTCGAGGTCAATCTGTCCGACGTAGGGACTCGGCCCGTCCTCCGGCTTGTTGCCGCCGGAGGGGGTGCTGGGATAATTGTAGAAGACGGCGGAGAAAGGTAGCGAGACATGAGCCGGGCAGCGCAGGCTCGGTTTGCATTTCCCGAGGCCCAGGACCCCTATCTGCGCCGTGAATTCCAGAGGCTTGGAAGGCGTGGTGGACATGCGGCCTCTCAGGATGCTCTCCTCGTAGGAGCCCACCATGGATGCGTGGTGTAAGGGCGAGGCTTCCGAGCCGAGCGACGGCCGCCGGGATCTGAAGTATGCGGGCGTCTGCGGGGTTGGTAGGCCGGCAATCGAGATGCTGGGGCTCAAGTGGAGGGATCGCCGGGGCTGGTGTGCCTGGTACGGTTGGGTGCTCTCGCGACGGAGGGGGGCCTGCCTGTGGATGGCAGGGTCGCCGAAGGGAGAAGCGCCAAGGTTGAGGGTGTGACGGCGAGAGTTGCGCGGGCTGTTTGCATCGATCTTGAAGCTGTCGAGAGGCAAGGTCAGGTCGAGATCCTCGTTGCTCTCTGACTGAACCAGCGGGCTTGTCGGCGGTTGATAGGCAAAGCTTGAGGAGAGCGAGGAGCTCAACGAGGAGGGACCGGACGCGAAGGCCTCCCGCCTGTAGCTTGGCGGGCCGTGGGCAAAGTAAAAGGGCGTGTGGTCCCTCGGGGGTGACGTGGCCATCCATGCGGCATGGGCCGAGAGGGAGCGGCTTTCGCTGCCGCGAGAGAAAGCACTCTCGGGGTCGCCCGTGGCCGGAGACGGTTCCACTGGGGTGAAGTTGCCACTGTGGAGGGCGGACCTAGGGCGCTCGATGGTCGTCCCTTCGTGCGCGGGCGAGCCGGCACGCTGCTGGTCCCGGGTGGTGGCATCGTGCCTCTCGGGGGTGATGGTAGGTGCAGGAAGCAAGCTTGGCGAGGCTGGTGCGCCAGCCGCCTGAGGTGTCCTTGGGGGGGAAGACTGCTCGTCCTGGCGGAGCAGAGATTCCAGCTATGCATTGTCAGCTCCGAATATCCCGCTGAGAGCCTCCTCCGCCCGGGTGGGGGGGGGGGGGGGCAATGATGTGAGCGGAGGTCGGAAACAGGGAAAGAATATTAGACATACATGGCGGTTGGGAATCCAGGTCGGGCTCTCGCCGCGCTTCAACCTCTCGATGAGTTCAGCTCTGTCGGAGACCGCTTGGGAGACAGCCCCGGGAGGCGTGGCTGGCCTGGGGGGGATGTCTGGGATCGGTCCTTCACATAATTCGGTCTGGATGCTCTCCTCGGAAAGGCGGCGGGAGAGCCATCGCGCCTTTGCATCGCCTGTAGGGTTGCGGATTGCGATGGGAGCGGAATCGGGATATGGCGAGTCGGCATCCCTCGACTCCGTCCGAGGCGTATCGTCTTCACGAAGCATAGGCATCTTTGGTATCCGATTTGGAAGCTGGCTCTTTCTGGTCTCCGAGCCGGGCCGCTATGGTCTAAACGGTCCGGCCTGGGTGGGGTGGCAAGCCCTGAAACTTCAACTCAGGCGCGTGGGTGGTGTTGGTGTGTAACTGTGTGGTGGTGTTGATGGTGGTGGTGGTGTTGTTGATGGTGGTGTTGGTGGTGGTGTTGGTGGTGGTGTTGATGGTGGTGTTGATGGTGTTGGTGGTGTGTGCTGTGTGGTGTGTGGTGTAGCTGATAGTGGTGTGTGAGCGGGAAAGCGCGGGACGTGCCGGGAACGAAACTCGTCACTCCCATGTCATTCCTGGCATTAACTCCATAACTTAACGGAAACCGCACAGGGCTCCGGCCGGTTCGGGATGCCCGTTCTGCCGGACTAGAACCTCTTGTGCTTCCGACAAGTGTAGTGGTGTAGTGCAAAATGATACTGTGAACGCCCCCTACGGCCTGTTTGCTAGTAGTGTACTGCGTACAAATGAGATTTATTGAAACGGCCGTCAAGTGACGTAGATGGCAAGGGAGTTTAGGGTGGCGGTGTGCTCGTAGGGATAGCAGAAGGAACAAGTCACACAAGAGAAACCTAGCGATCGTTGGTCGTTGGTTGGTTCAGAGAATTTGGGGAAAAAGGGGGGGGGGGGTTCAGCACTTTGGATTGCGGTCAGGTAATGTTAATGTTAGTTAGTGGAAATGGAGATGGAAAGCGAACTACCAGCGCCGGGCCACCGGGATGCGGAGGTTTTCCTTTTCGCTCCTCAGGTCGCGCTCTTGATCGGGAATGGAATCCGTGACCCACGGAGGTGTCGGGTAACTTAGAGATTGGGCCAGAAGTCATTTCGCCGATGTCAGTTAAAATTCACCAAGTGCATGCCGCTTACCGACATTCACTGTTCGGGGTCGCGCATGCCGCTTGCTGGATCATCCGCTCCAACTCCCACACGCTTCCAGCTGCTCGGGGCTGATCCCGGCGGTTTCGCCTAGCCCTTGTCCGCCCCCACTGTAATCTTGGCAGCCAACAAGCTGTGGCCCGCTAGGTCCTTCGGCACTGGAAGCAATGTCTGGGGTTATTTCACATACTGAACTGCATACCTGCTAGAGTCCACGTTGGCCAGAGAGTGGGTGAGCGAGCCGAACATCTTCGATCGTCCTTCCTGAATGAGAAGGGCTTTGTCTCTCAGGATATCCCGTTCCTCGAAGTTGAAAGATTGTGGCACCTCTTTGTCTGAGAATCCCTTGGGGAAACCACGAGGACCGGATAACTAACTAGCCACGTGCCGAGTGCCGCTGTTCAAGCCCGTCTCAACCCTGTTGCATACTGAGACGTGGTGTAGTGTATGTGCATACAGGACATCCATACCTACTACATGCCTACATCTGCCGACAAGCACACAAGCAAAACTAAAACATGGGCTCTGTCGCTTTCAATGAGTAGGTCATGTCGATGTAGGTGTGTATCGACCCTCGAGAGGCAATCGCGAAACTTCGCCGGTGATCGGGCATTCCTAGGAATGTGCTTTCAAGTCTCCGAGGCTCTGAACCTGCCACGAGCGTTTTAGACAGGGTCCGAGTCAACATACTAATCCGTAGAGTGTCCCGCATGCTCAACAAATCATGTGGAGAACGCTGTAACACTGCGCAATCCGCTGGTTGCGTCAGGTGCGGGGCCGAACATGGTTGAGGGGCCCACACTCTCACCGCCCGGCGTCGATAACGGGGAAACGGCCTTATCGCAGCCAAAAAATCATTCCATGGCAGAACGGCCAAGTCGAATGAACACTGGCGCCACGGCAGAGCACGAACAGGACAAGCTGCAGCAACGGTCTCGATTCAGCATCAACTATGCCCGGAAAACGCGCTCGCGAGGAGGATTCTAGCTCCGACGCCGGGGCACGCCCCGCGGCCGATGACACTAGGAAACCCAAGAAAGCCAAGCACGGATTCCGTGTCGGGCCTGAGAACCTCCCTGACGGTCCCTGGCGACGAAAGGGTAATAATGTTCCCCCTCTTCCCAGCCTTTGGCCCCAATGTGAACGTGGAACTAACTAGTACTTCCGCAGTGACCAAGATCAAGAAAGACCTGATCACCAAGGCCAAGGTCAAGAAGCAGTACGCCAAAATCAAGGCGCAATACCAACAGCAACAACAACAACACGCCGCCCCTCTCCCGGCCCAAGACCAGACCACGGCCACGGCCGAAGCAGCCGGCGGTACCGCCGCTCCCCCGGAGCAACAGCAACAGCAACAGCAGCAGCAGCAGCAGCAAGGCGAAGAGGCCAGACCAGCTGAACCGAAGGGCGTGCCCCAGATCCACCCGGAGCGACAAGCCATGCTCGAGTCGTCGTCCGCCGCCGCCGCCGCCGCCGCCGCCAAGCCGGAGAGCCGGTCCGCCAACAACGACAACCACAACGACAAGGACAACGACAACCACAACGACAAGGACAACGACAACCACAACGACAAGGACAACGAGGAGGAAGAAGCGCAGGGGCGCGGGACGGGGCCGAAGGGGCCGCAACAGCGTCGGCGCCATCGCCATGGCCATCCCGACTACTTCGCCAAGGAGCTCGCGGCCGCCGAGCGCGCCAAGAAGCAGGCGGAGGAGCGGCGGGCCGAGCGGGAGCGGCGCGAGCAGGAGCGGCAGCGGCGCGTCGCGGAGCGCGAGCGCTACCGCAGGGCCATGGCCAAGGCCAAGACGCCCGGGCGCGACGGCAAGGTCAAGCTCGGGAGGGAGGGCAAGATCCTGCTCGAGAAGGTCAAGAAGCTCGTGGGCGAGGGTAAATGATGCGCGAATGTGCAATGAGGACGAGCGAGGCGAGATGGGGGGTGGCGGCTGCTTGGGCGTATTTCTACTTTGTTTTCTTTTCTTTTTCTTTTTTCCTTCTTTCTTTTTTTTTTTTATCGGCTAGACTTTTCTCTCTGTGTGCGCTATTGTTGATACCCGGGAATGAGGAATTGGTTTGTGCCGGGATGACGGAGGCTTAAACTTTGGAGACAGGCTAGGCCTGGCTTCTCTGAGCATCAAGAAGTATCCGCTCATGGGCTCTCTCTCCCCTTACGAGCGTTGTTGTGCCACACGCTCAACCATTCGGACAAGCCCCAGCTCCGACACTGTAGAGCTGAAGCAAACCATGGTGCCAGAGACGACCATGTGCAAGGCAGAAAAAAAGTGTGTCTATCGTTTGGGTAGACGGAGCCACGAGTTGAATTTTGCCGGGCGCGGAAAGAAAGTCCCGAGTTCTACTCTTAAATACCATCCGCAGGGTAGAAGAGCGCAGAGAGGCGAGATCAACCGGTTGTGCATCCAACAACTGTGACGAGGGCCCTTGCATCAATTTGATTGTCTGCGGTGCCTTCTTGCCCTTGTCCATGCCAAAAACAAGGAGCTGGAAGTTAGAATAGAAATCAACATCAATATAAGGATAAACATCCAAATCCAAGATTCTCGCTGCATGCCGGCCAAGATACAGGCTACCGAAAGAGCTGTACGGGCTGAAGACCACAACATCATGACAATGGAAAAAAGAAACGTAATATGGGATATAAGACAGAAGGGGCAAAAAATTCGGCCCGTTGCCTCCAATTGCCTTGCTAACCAGTCCAAATCGCACACTCGGATATTTTGCTCGTTAGGGTGTCAATATGAACAACACAACAGGCCAAAAAAAGGGGGGGCCTCTTTCAAGAAAGAACAGCACAGCTGATAGCTCGAACGGCTGGAGGTATATACACATCGCAGAGCAACTGCACATAGTCAACAAGCACAACCAAAAGAGAAAACGGGGAAAATATAAAACTCAAGTTCCCCAAATGCGTCGCCAGTCATCCCAATTTTCGTCAATTCCTCGTTTGAGAGAAAAGAAAGAAGAACAAGAAGAAGAAGAAAAGGAAGAAGAAAGAAGAAAAACAAACAACCGAGCCGTCTTGTCTTTGCTACCTTTATCTTTCTTCTCGAAGCCTACCGTTGGAAAGAAGAAGAAGGCGTATATCAGTCATCACCAAAGATGGTATGGCTATTTTCGATCAGGAACTGCACGGCTATGTTCTTAGCGTGCATGTCGGTCATCTCCTTCTCAAGGCTGTGGTCGCGCATGATGGTGGGCGCAAAGACGACGGCGAGGTTCTTGGGGGACATCTTCGACCCGTTAGCCTTGCGATCAGGGTTCCTTGGGCGGGATGGGAAGTGGGAGGAGAGGGCAGCCGGAAGTGGACGAGGAGACTCACCAAGTTCTCGCGCTCCCTGCTAGCGACGCGGGCAAGGTGGAACATGAGAAACTCGAGGCAGTCACGGTGTTTTTGCGGCAGCATGTTGACCGTCTTCCGCAGGTGCGCGCACCGCTCTTTCTCATCCTGTATCGCTGCGAGAAGCGTCAGCATCGGCCAAAACGCGCAGAGGAGGAGGAGGAGAAGAAGAAAAAGAAGAAGAAGAAATAAGCCAATCACTGCCGCCACCATAGCTTACAATTCGATTCCAGAACCCGATCATACACATCAAACGTGAGCAGCGGCGTGGGTAGTTTGCGGAAATACTGCTTCAGCACGCTCGTGACGGCCGTGATGTCCAGCGACGGGTCCGAGATATCAAAGTCATCAGTCTTGTCGAATCCTTCCCGGATCAAGTTGACCAGCGAGTTGCCGCCCGTCTTGCGATAAATGCCCTCAATGTCCATACCGCGCAGCTCCACCTCCTCGATGCAGCGCGTCACCACGCTGGGGATCTGGCGGCGCTCATATTCGGCCCGCTCAACGAGCTCCGAGCCAAATAGCGTACTGGGCGCCTCGGCCTGGACGGGCGCGGGGGAGGCATTGGCGGTGGATGCCGTCGACTTGGGCATGTTGTTGGCCTGCTTCTTGCCGAAGAAACCGAACCCTTGCCGCGTGTTCTCTGTCCCGGCCCGATTGTTGGGCCCGCTCGGAGGAGGGTTCATGGTGGTCGGCGGTTCGGTCTGGGCAACCGTCATGTTGTACGGAATCCCGATGTTGTCGCCCGAGAGGGCCTGGTGCTGCTGCGACCGGGCTTGCTCCTGCTGCTGGAACGCGCCCGCGGCACGGTTGATGCCCTTGGAGATGTTGTGCGCAACCTTGCTGGAGCCCTTCTTCCAGTTGAACTTCTTCACCTGGCCCTTCCGAATGTTGACCACGGTGGGCCCCTCCAGGACCGGCTCATCCACGTCGGTGCCGACCATTGTAGTGCCTGTCTGCAGGCTGGCTGCATCATTGACCGATGCCGACGGGGCTCCTTTGGTGTGGCCGTAGATGCCGAGACCGTTGGAGGGCACCTTCAGGTCACCATTGTTGATTTGCTGCTTGAACCGCTCCTGGATCTGGTGTGTCAGGTCATTGTTCATGTCGGCCAGCTGAGCGTTCTTGGAAGAAAGCTGCTCAAACTCGAGCAGCGCCCGATCTCGGTCGGCGATTGCCTGTGCCTTCTGCTCCAAGAGCTCGTCCCGCTCAGCGTGAAGCTTCTCGATGGCGGCTGTCATATCCTGCTTGACCTTCTCCAACTTCTGTATAAACTCCTTGATCGCCGATTCCTCCAGCTCGCGGGTGTCAATCGGTTCGTTCGTCTTCTTGGCCCGCTCCACGTAGCCAGCGAGCACCTCAATCTGCCGAATCATGATTTCGGTCTGAGTGTCCAACACCGAAACCGTCTTTCTCTTCTCGACGAGCTTCTTGTTCAGATTCTTCAGGTCCTTTTCCGTGTTGAATTGTCGCTCGAGCTCAGCCACACGCTGCTCTGAGCTCTTCAGCTGCCGTTTCAAGAGCACAGGGTCATCCTGTCCGGCAGCGGCCACGGAGGCGGGGCTGGAGACCTCGTGAGAGCCATCCGGATTTTCGGCGATCGGCGTCTTCGGCCATCCTGGTGATGTAGTTCCCCTGGTCGTTTCGCTCACACTCCTGCTGTGGCCTCGCCGGTTGTTGTTGCTGCCACTGCCGCTACTGCTGTTGCTGCTATTATTACTACTGTTGTTATTGTTGTTATTGCTGATCGTTTCGGTGCTGTTGTTTCTCCCATGCCGGACAGCGTTCGATACACGCCGAAGTATCGATGACGACCCTTCGTCGGTGCCTAGTATCCTGGCCAAATCCTCGTCCATGGTAAACTCTCCCCCCGAGCTCCAGCGAGGCAGCTTGGGCGACAGTTTATATTCCGAAGTCTCGTTGCCAGAAGTTGTGGGTTCCTTGGCGGGCTGAGAGGGAGGCTGTGGCGGCGCCCTGGGCTGCATGTACGAGTCGCCCGGTTTTGTCTCGGGTATTGCTCCACGCGGCGGTGGAATGGATTCATTGCCGTTCGCTGGTTTGGACCTCGTTAGCTCGTCCCTCCGTTTTCGGACACGCCCGGGCGCCGTAAACTCACCGCTTCGAGACTGGCTCTGAGGGACCTCTTTCCTGGGGATTGGAGGCGGGGAGAGCGCCTCGGGCCGATCGGAGGCTGAAGAGTCAACATTGGGACGGGCGGTGTCATCCTCCCTTCGTCGAGAATCCTGCGAAGGTCTCGACGGGGTGCCCTTATCTGCTGCCCCAGATTGACGGGGAGACCCGATATTTGCAGCGTTGGCCTGGGCCTCTCTGTTACGAGGAGGGGCCGGAGGTGCCTTGGCGGGGGCAGGCGCGTCCACCGAATTGCTGGTTAAGGAGTTGCTTCTGGAGTTAGCCAGCCTCTTATTCTTCGGGGCGTCTTGCAGCTTGAACTCCTCGCTGGGCTGTGACTTGGTACTAGAGGCCCTTCCTTCCTCGGCACCGGGCGAAGCCCTGGGGTTTCCGTTCCTCTTTGAGAGCATCCGAGCCGGCCGCTCCTGCTGAGGTGCCTCGTAATCCGAGGACGGCTGTCTGGGCTTTTCCTGGAACGCGATGTGAGGGGTCGATGCCTGCGAATCAGACCTCTTCTCCGCCGACGGCGGCTTCGGCGTGGAGTGGTCCCTATCCTTGGCCCTCCTGCTGCTGGACTCGGCGTAGGCATCCGATATGGACTGTGGAGTCAGTGCCGGTGCGGGACTGGGGTCAAGCGCCACGGGGATGTAGAAGCCTCCGTCCGAGTCTCCATTGTCCATGTTAGCCGAGAAGATGGCCGAGCTTCGGTTGTGCCTGTACGTGGAGGCGGACGGTGCGAGGCCAGAGTCTTTCGCCGGGTCCTGCGACCGCTCGGGGGAACGATCAGGTCTTGAGCCGGCTCGTGAGGAGGGCTCGTTTACCCCATACGCGGTACGGGGGCGCGGGGACAGCTCTGTCGGCGCGTCGGAATCGGGAGTCACGCGGTCGTGTGAGAAGGCACCGGGGGGGACGGCGTTGGGCGGTAAGGCGGGCAAGGATTTGTCTGTGATCAACGGTGACGCATCCTTCTCCCGTTTCGCTTGCGCAGCCGCCTTGGATTTCTTGCGCCGCCTCGCCATCAGCGACTCGTGGCAGTTCATGCAAAAGATGCCGTGCGACGTCCTGGCATAGCGCAAGTTCTCAATCTTCCTCTTGCAGTTCCTACAACGAAAGCAGGTCGCGCAGAAGGCCTGGTCGCCTGTCAATATGGCGAGGTCCTCAATCTTGTTCCCGCAGGCGCTACAGCTGTAGGTGCAGTTGTTGCAGATGAGCGAGCCGTCACCTAGCAGGAGAAGGTTCGCGTCCGAATCGAGCAATGTGTTGCAGGTGTTGCAGCGGAAGCAGTCAAGATGCCATCGATTACCGGCTAGGGGATCTCGGGTTAGTCCTCGACATCGATATGACGACCCTCGCGACAGAAGCATCGGGTTATGACATGCGACCCGAACATACCGAGTTCAAAGGCTTTCCCCTCCTCCAAGATCTGCGCCATCGTGTCGTCAGAAGAGGGAAAATTTCAACTTGAAACGGACAAAAACAAAGGCAACTCACCTCGCCGCACCCCTTGCAGGGGAAGATATCGTCCGCGTCCATGGGACTATCCAGGTAGTCGTCCATGGTTGTGAGGAAAATCCGAGGACGCCCTAGGTGTTGCTAACAGGTCGGACCAGCCGGGAGTGCACTGGCTACAGAGCTACGAGCTGAGACCGGCACAGCATGTAGGTTTAGCAATGCGTGGTAGACGGTCGAGGGCCCGAATCCAGTAGCACCTCATCAGAGGATATATTCTGCTTTCCTCCAACCAGCTATATTCCTTCTCGGACGCTTATGTTCTTCTGTACCGAGAGGGGTCGCGCAGGGCGGGGGACAGAGAGGCGACCGGCTGCCGTCACCGGAGGCGAGCTAGGCTACCGTTCGTTGTGTATATTTTTGGTTCGGCAGGAAAGCGATTAGTTAGCGATGCTGGGCCGATCAAGCTGTCAGGGCCGACTACAGCGTTGTCGAATTTTGTCGAAGTAAGTCAAATGGAGGGGAGGGAATCTGCGTTTTGTTCTTTTTGTTGCCCGACGGAGAGCTCGCAATCGAAGAGCTTGTCGGAGGGGAGGGGACCAAAAGCAGGGCTAAGCGAAAAGGGAGCGTTTGCTCGTGGCGCGCGGGAATAGAATGGAACACCGGCAGCTGGGGTTCGGCAGTCTGCAAGTAGCTCTGCGGTCGGGCTCGACGGTCGGAAAAGGGCGAGGTTGAAATGGTAAAATGTGGTAACGCGCAGGCGTCCTTAACCAACGGTAGGTAACCTCAAAGCTCGAGACGGGACGGGGAACGTGGGAAGATGCGGAGGGGCCTGGGGCTCCTGGATTGGGACGCGCATTTGGCTGGCTTCGCCTGGAGTTGCTGTTTCTTCGCCAGATGGGCCAGTCCTTGCAGGCCCCTCTCGCTGTTCGAGGCGGTACAGGGAAAGGGTACCTTTACCTAGTGGGTTAGTCACATTACTGACGGTCAGGGGCAGCACAGGGGTTGGGGGGGGAGGGGATTAGGGCGAGAACCAATTGTAGCTTAGCCTAGAAGTACCCAACAACTAAGGAGTCTCTCTGTTCAGAGTCGCGACACGAACCCCCCCTCCGACCCTTGTGGAATTTTGTGCGAATGTGGTCTAGAAGCCCAGTCCGTTGCTTCACCTCATTGCCTGCAATTCGGTCCCGTTATCACAAGAGGTTCGGTTTTCCCAGTGGTTCTGCCCAAAGACATGAATAGGAGTTATCTACCGAGGCACCTCCGACGTCAACGGGATCGGAAGAACTACGGAGTAGGCGGTGACCCCGCCAGTGCGAGCAGGCCCGCGGCCATTGTCCGAAACATAACTCAATTTACGACCGTCGCCTTGAACGAGCCACCCAGCCGGATACCGGATATGTGGCGCATCTCGGTCACGTACTTTGTGGAAAGCCCTAGTCGTGCATACAACCTAAACTGCTTTCCAGAGTGCATACACTACCCTATAATCACCCACACGCGGATTGCGCCGAGCCTGCTCTGCCTCCGTCTACAGCGTTGCAGCTGCACGTCCGGGCAATCAGAGCGACGGCTGCGTAGCGCACCCAAGATTGGCACATCGACGACCAATAAACCGTCTGGTACCCTTCCTGAACTACGATTGGAAGTGGCGCTCGAGGCCAGAAACAGAGATGACAGATTACTGTGGGCAGAGTAAGCGTCAACAGATTGTCTGACCACAGCTGAGCCACGCCACGACCGGAGAGATTGGGCTCGAGTCGACGAGGTGATGGACGGTAACTGCTCGCGGCAGATGGAACCCAATTTCCAAACAACAGAAGTACCCTTTGGTGTAACTAGTGCAGTGGGTCAGACTGTTGGTCGTTCCCAGGTTCCCTTACCCAAATGTTCGACTCTATCCCTTTCTCTGTGATGCTGGGAATTGCCTGCGAAGGCAGGAAGAACTGCCCGCGGCATTTGCAATGCTACCTGGTAAGGTAGCAACTTCCATGGTGCAATCAAAGTAAGGTCGGTGGGTGTGTAATCCGGGGAATGATTGACAGCGGGATGGAAAAGCAGGAAGTACTCGAGTACATACATTACATCCCAAGTTAGGGAAGGTATGTACCGTGTGCTATAACTACCCTCCTCCATACACTACACCGTAGTCGAAGGCACATACACTACCTACCGAAAGGTTACACCACCCGCCATCTTTTATAAACGCCCTGCATGTTTCAGACGGAACCCACCGCTCCAGCGCCAGTGCCTGCATTGACCGCGAAAACCGATGGTTCGATGGCGCTGGCGTCGTCCCTTCTCGTTCTTCCCCAAAGATGCTTGGCGTGGTCCCTTTCAGGACAGATCTGCAGTGGCCTTCTGCGGCGAGATCCTCGATCCTCCGCTAGCGACAACCTGGCCGCTTGGCGTTTCAGATAAAGCGCTACCAGCCCCTGTTCGATTCCAGGGGCCTGGTGACGCGGCAGCGAAACGAGAGGTGGAGCCCCACCCTCAAATAAGTTCTTTGACCGGCAAAGTCCCTCCAGCGGGCTAACACAGCACAACCAGTTCAACCGATCTTCAGAGGAAAATAGTGAGATTGATAAGATTCATTACCTAGTGTATGTGTGTACGAGTTGCATGCATGCATACATACATACATGCATACATACCTGTACACTTATTCACAAATACACCCACGAGTTAACTAATGTCCAGGCCCTCACGCATATCCCGCAGTAATGTACAGTCTAGACCATACATGTAATCCGTATAGTAGCCCGTGTGTGCACTCCACACCCCACTTTGTATGTACTGTAGACCAACAATCAGACATCTGTCCACGCTAAGTGGATGCGAACAACCCATAAAACCATAAAAACCATACATCGCAACCGCTAGGCTAGCTTCCATCACGCAACAAGTTGGCAGGGAAGTGATCGTTGGATCGCTCCAATCTATGAAGTAGAGGGCTGGTAGATTCTTTGCGTTCGCTTGAGACTCCTGTCAAGAATCACGTAGCTCATAACTACAGGACCTCAGTCGTCGACTGACATTCGAAGTAGGTAGCCGGGCACAGGTGGTCGTGAAGGGTCGATAAGACAACCGTTGACATCGAGCGCCAGTCCTCCGAATCCTGTCTCGAGGAGGCAACAACGCTGATTTCCAAGACCTTAAATCATATCAAATCTCCAGCTAAACAGTGCCACGATGCAAATTCAGAGTGCCCCAACTCCTCACAAACCCTTGGCGATCAGCCCAATCGCCAGTAAAAAAAAAAAAAAAAAAAAAAGTAACCATCACCCAAGACGCCGCGCTCCGTCTTCCCGCTTTCCCATCCGCCCTGATCCCTAGAGTCGTGACAATAGGAACAAGAGAGAAAAGACTCCAACCAGCGGAGACACGAGTCAACAGAAACGATCGTTAGCAGCGCAACCGCGAACAGAAACAGAGAACGAGGTCGACATCGACCACGTCGCTCCCCTCCCCTAATAAAAACGGCTTTTCACACCACCGGCCTGACAACACCCGCCCCGCCCTCCCTCTGCTCCCTCGCGATATAATACGTTATCAGGTTCTTGGGACCCTCATTCACCCCTTTGACAGCCTCCCAGAACCGAGCGGCACCCACCCGCGCGTGGAGCGCGACACACAAGTGCACCGCGTCCATGCGCACCGCCGTCTCCGTCCTCTCGAGGCATCTGCCCGCCAGGCCCGCCAGCTCCTCTAGCTCGGCATCGCTCGGGACGAACCCGGCACCGCGCTGCTCCATCATCTTCCGGAGAACGTGCAGGCCCATGCTCAGCGACCTGCCCGCGGCCTCGGGCGTATCGGGGTCCGCGTCGGCGTCCATGGCGGCGCCCAGCATGCGGCACAGCACCAGCACGATCTCGCTCGCGTCGCCGAGGGCGGCGAGGTCGGCGGCGAGCAGTTCCAGTGCGCTGACGAGGTGCGTGCGGCCCTCGTACGCGGCCCTCGCCCGCACGAGGCTCTCGAGGCTGCGCGACACGTGCGGCTGGAAGGAGGCCCGCATGCGCCTCAGCAGCAGGTTGATAGTTGCAACCACCTGCCCCTTGACGTCCTGGACCTTCTCCGCCGGTATGTGGCTCAGGGGCGACTCGAGAAAGTCGAAGAGTCCCTTGACTAGGGCATCGAACCTATCGTCTGTGAGCAGAGAGGTGCTGCCGGTGGCTGATTTGGCGTCGCTGTCGCGAATGATAGCTTGGAGTTTGCGGAGGCCGTGGACGTCGAGGGACTTTTGTTGGACCTTGGAGATGCCGCTATCCAGCAGGCGCAAGTTCTGTTTGAGCTTCTCTGGAGGGGGGGTTACCCCGTAGGGCTCGCCGCTCTGTTGTTGTTGTTGTTGTTGGGGATCGTGCTGTTCCTGTTCCTGTTGCTGTTGTTGTGCGGCTTGCTGGAGAATTGCCGCATCCTCGTTCACTGGCCTATGTCCCAGCACGGGCTCAATGATGGGCTTCGGCTCAGCCTCCTGCTCCCTTTCAGCGGGATCTTCGTAGACTTCCAAAGAATGCAAAGGACTGGGCGAAGCTGGTACGGCATCTTCGGCAGCCTGAGATGTTACCACAGGGCTCGCAATCTTTGGGGTAGGCCCATTAAGCTGTACCGGGCTCGCCAATCCAGCCGGAGAGAGGTCAGGAACTTTCGACGGCGTGGTGGGCCGGCTTATGATGTTCATGTCTTGTTGGTCCTCAGTATGATGCGCCTGAAGCTGTTCCTCGCCGGGAGGTGGTCCCCCAACTGTCACGTTGGGCACGACCAAGCTGAAATCCTCATGCCCCTTTGAGGGGCTGCTTGACGGCGAGAGAATGGGTGGCTGCACAATCCGTGAAGGAGTGCTTCGGGGAGAGCCAAAGTTCTTTGGAGTTCCCGCCCTGACTGGTGTTGGAAGCTTTGTCTCGCCCGGAGATGTCAGCTGAGCCGGGCGAACCATTTTAGGGGCCGTCCGTTTCGGTGACGAGGCGATGGATTTCGGTGTGACTGCCTTCGGCTTTGGGTTACTCGGAGGACTGGATTGCTCAGTCGAGGGCTGGTCATGACTCCGAACCGAGTAAGGTCCCGCAGTGGCTGGTCGGGCAGCCATTTCCGGTCTCTTCTTCCCAGGTCTCATGGGAGCACCAGAGATCCCTCCCGCGGAGGAGCCTAGTATGGCTGACTCGGGTCGTGTGCGCGCCGTGGCGGTTGCTGCCGGCTGCTGTGACGAACCGGATACGGTCCCGACGGGGGTTGAGAAGTGCGACATTGCCGAACCTGGACGAGCTGGTAGAGCCTTGGCCGTCATCGCACGCCGCTGTGCTGCCATGGTGTCCCGCAAGCTCTGCTTCGAAGTGCCCATGGCGCTCTTGGACAGGCCCAGGCCGGGCCGGGCGCCCCCCTCTGGCTTCTTAGGCGATTTGGGGTTGTTGGGATCGTTTTGCAGCAGCTTTGCTGCGGTCGCGTCGAGCCCGCTCATGATAGCTTCGGCCTTGGCGGGCCAAATGCCCGCAAAGGTCCAGTACGTCGCACGCATCTTGGCTCTCACACCTGGATTGGCATCGGCGAGACCTTTCTTGATGCACTTCTCAATCAGATCTAGGCCGCCCGTGTGCTCTACGTGGCTCTTATGATGGGCTTCCTTCTTGAGCAGCGTTTCCAGCCACCCGGTGGCATAGAGGCGCGGTTGAACGTTCTTGTCCTGGCAAGCATTCCAGACATGCTGCATGATTCGATTCGTGTAGGTTACTCTGGAGATGATGGTATCGACCGTGGTGTTTGCCAGTGAAGCGGTGATCTTCTTGGTCCCGGCGGCGAGCTTGATGAAAGTTTGCATGAGAATCTCGACCATGGGATCCATGGCTGGGCCGTAGGCATTCGCAATGTCCTGGACCAAGCTGCAACCCTCCTTAGAGAGGCTGGTCCTCAGCGAGACAACGGCCTTGACCATGCCGTCGAGAAGCGCACGAAGACCGGCGAGAAATTGGTCGTGAAAGTCGGTCGCAGCATTGCCAGCTATCATCCTCCGAAGTTTCGTGATGCTCTCTTCCCGTTTCATCCAGTTTTGCTCTGTCTCCTTGCCCTCAAAGTGAAGATTCATCTCCCTCAGGATCTCGTCTAGCTCGCGCGATGTGTTGACGTAGAACGGTTCGACGGTTTCCGGGGAGCTGTCTGGAAGCCCGGGTGTCACTGGGCGCTGAGCAAGAGAGGACATGCTCGCGGCAAGGTTCGGGCGCGAAGGCGCGGGGTCGTCCTGGCTATCGATCTGCGAGGCTGGAGCAGAGCTTGTGGGGTTGAGCTCTTTGACGATGGCCGACTCGATAGCCGGGCGGACTTTGAAGTTCTTCAGTTGCTTCTTCAAGTCGGACTTTGCGGGGCCGGGTGCGTTCCTGGTATTTGCGTGAGTCGATGTGACAAAAAAAAAGGGCAACAAGTCAACCTAGGCGTACCTGAACAAGTCAATGACTGTTGACTTGGCTACGTCACGCACCATGCCGTCCGCATCCTCAAGCAATTCCATCAGGGTCGGAACGTAGGCTCGGAACTGAAGGCCGTGTTCCTGGTGCATCTATTTTCCCCAATCAGCCGCCAGGACACACAAAGGAACGGGGCGAGCCACGATTTGTACCTGGAGGAGCCAGTGCAGACTGGCCTCTTTTGCCCTCGGGTTCTTGCCAACCATAGCGATGTTGCGCACAGAGCGCTCAACCTCCACCGGCGCCACTTTATAGAGGGTGACCAGGGCTTGCTGAGCCAGCTGGCGGAACTTTTCTTTTTGGTCTCCCAGCTTCTCGACAATAAGCGGTAGTGTGCGGACGCCCTCCCTGGCCAGCGCCTTGGGATCTTGCCGGCCAAGCCGGGTGAAGAGGTGATTAAGCGCGCTGAAGCCGGCATTGACGAGGATGGAATTCTGAGAACTAGACGCTGTGCGGAGAGCTTCGAACAGCGGCACTATACAGGACTCGGGAACAGTCTGCTGCTTGATGCACGACTTGGCAGCAGTGACATGTTGAACCTTGACGTCGATCGATGCGTCGGTGCGTAGCAGGGCAACGAGGTCGGCGACCTGCTGGTCGGTGATTCTTTCTGTCATTCTCTCCTCGGGTAGAGGATGCGCACTTTTGTTGGCGTCAAAATGGCGGTTGCTGTGCGAGGGGTGGAAAAGAGGGTAGGTCAGTGAGGTCTGTCAGGCCAGCAGCGCCAAAAAAGGGCAGAAACAAAACAAAAACGCGGGTTGCGACAATGTCACGAGCATTTCAGTCGCCGAGGCACAATCACCTGGCAAGGCCCAGCACTACTCACAATAGATAAGAAAGAATGCGCGACTGCGCAGGGCATATAGCGACGTATGTACACACTATGGGCGCCAGAGAGTAAATTTGCGATGATGGCGATGTTCGTGGCCGCAAATTGGCTCGGCCAGAAGTTGGTCTGAAGACTGTGTGCCCATGATTATCAATTGCGGGACGGCTCGCAGAATCCTTGCAAGCAAGAGACTCGAATGGTAGATCGCTTGCCAGGTTTGAGTAGAAAAGTGGAGCCGCCATTACCTTGTCAACAAGGCACCTTGCTTTCTGTCGGCCTTGGCGCAACCAACACAACCCCGCAACTCCCGTCGTGTTGCCCCGCGATGCGATGAGAGTGAGACCGACGGGGGAATTGGGGCCCCTCCAACAGGCGTTCATGGAGAAATTTGTGGTCAGTTTTGAGGTCAAGCATTAGGCTTTGCTGTCGTAGTTGCGCACAATCACAACACGGCCAACATACGCTCCCGTGTCACGTCTTTGCCTGGCAATTGAATCGTCCCTCGAAGCTTCAGATCGACTCGAACTCTCCGAGAGGTCATTGTCTACTCTGCATTTTTTTTCGGAAAACCGCTAACTAAATTTAACTTGCTCATTTGGATCGCATCTCTTGGTTCGGTTCGGGTTTGGATCCGGCACCATGACTTTGAAGGAACAAGACAGCGGCCATGCTCGCTCTTCAACCGCCGCCGCCGCCGCCGCCGTCACAACATCAGCCACAAACACCGGTCCCGTGGCTGGGACGCCGTCCCCGGTATCACTGCCGGATCGGAAAGGGGACACCACCGGACTGGATCCGGACCCCGCAACCGAACCGGCGACCTCCGACAGGCAGCCATTTCCACAGGCCAAACTCCGCCTAAAGATCCAGGATCTCAACCACCCCGGGGCCGCCAAGTTCCTCGGCGCGGTGAACTCGGCCACTGTGCTATCCACGGCCGTCAACAACGTCCTGAGGCTACTCTATAGATCTCCCTCCGACCACCCAAACACCACGGTCCCGCCAACCCGATCTGTGACCCTCATCCTGCGTGACATGGGCGGAGTGGCATATACAACAGGGGTACCGTGTCCTCCCCTCCCTCCCCTTCATTCTCCTTTTCCTGTCCGCCCACCAAAGTCTCGATCAGCCCTAGACAAAGTTTTTCTTAAGCCGGGGGGTATTAAACTTTACTAAACATGCGTCGTGCAAAAAAACACAAAAACACGCCACAAGTACACAGACCGCCCTCGACAAAGACCACAAGGAGATCCACTTCTCCCTCGCGTACATCGACTCCATCAGCCCGCCCTCTCGGCTGGCCGACGAGATCGCGGGCGTGCTCACCCACGAACTGGTCCACTGCTACCAGTGGAATGCCCAGGGGACCTGTCCCGGCGGGCTGATCGAGGGCGTGGCCGACTGGGTGAGGCTGAACTGCGATCTCGGCCCGCCGCACTGGAAGAAGGAGACGACCGGAGGTATGCTGCTGCTGCTGTTATTGGCCAGCCGACCCCCTTTACTGTCTCCTTATCTCCCGATTTCAACCATATATTCATATTTTTTTTATTTTTATTTTTTACTTCCTCCTCGGTTCTCCTCATCGGAGAAAAACATTTGCATGCACATCATGTCCGGCATCAGCAGCTAACCTCTTTCTTCTGTTATCTGTGTTTGTATAGATTGGGACAGAGGTTACCAGCACACGGCCTACTTCCTGCAGTACCTCGAGGAGCGCTTCGGCGAGGGCACCATCCGCCGGCTCAACGACAAGCTTCGCCACAGAAAGTACGCGGGTGAGACCTTTTGGCCGGAGCTCTTCGGGCAGTCTGTGGAGGAGCTCTATGGTGACTATGTCAAGAGCGAAGAAGGCGGTGACGAGGACGGCGAGTGACCGTACGAACCGACAACTAGACGAGAGAGAGCGGGGAATGATAGAGTTGATCGAGCCCATATGGGACGGCGTTTACCTTTGCCTTGGGGAGCTTAGATACATATCCAAAAAATATTCGATATTCGTGTGAAAACCCCAGGACGACGTTTGAAGCGCCCCTGATCGCGGCAATAGCGAGCAGCGAGTGATTCATGGCCATCGCGTCCTGCCAAACCAAAGATGCATTCCCATGCGCCTCGGTACCCGGAACCCATCTCATCCATCCGTTAACGCCGTGTCGCACAAACGCCAAGGAAGCCGGTGGAAACGGCCGGGCCTATATATATATATATCCCCCCACAAGCCCAGAAAATCACCAAATATAAGAAAGAGAAGAAGAAGAAGAGGAGTGAAAAAAAAGGGAAGGAATCCTATGCCCTGGCAGCACTCTCACCCTCGCTGATCACGCTCCCAACCTCGGACCAGCTACCCGGGGTGGGTATGCCCTCGTCCGACTCGCTCATGACATCGAGATCACGGCCCTCGGTGACCGAGACGGCATCGTGGCCGACGTTGACGCCCGAGCCGGCCACCGACTCCGAATCGGTCGGAGTGAGCTGTCCGTCGCTGATGACCTCGGGCTCCGAGAATGGCGCCGTCGGGGTGGACGGCAGGGGCGAGTAGAAGCCCGTGTTGGCCGAGTTGCGCGCCCACGCCTGGATGGACGCGTACGCGTCGGCGGCGGCGCGGTCGTCTTGCCCGGCCGTCATGTACTCGTCCTCGGCCAGCTCGCGCTCGAGGGTCATGCTCCGCGAGGTGGTGGCGGTCGGGGTGGCGGCTCGCTCGGACTGGGCCTCGCTCGCGGCCGTGGCATACTCGCTGGGGGCGTCGTGGGTTCCAAAGTCGAAGAGGACATCGTTGGGAGCCGGAGCGGGTTGAGGCTGAGGCTGAACGGGCACTGGAGGGGCAGGGGCTACGACGGGAGACTGCACCCTCGGCGTGGCGCTGTAAATGTCCGACATGGCTTCGGGGCGCGCCGGCGGCGAAAATTCGGTGCGGTGCTGCAGCTCGATTCCGTGTTCGTCGCTGAAGGGGCTGGAGAGCATCGCGGCGTTGAGACCGCGAACGCCCTCGGCATTGCCTCGGCGGCGGAGGGCGTTGGAGGGCTCTGCATCCCAGGCATTGGCGCCGGTGTTGTAGACCAGTGTTCCGCTGTCGCCCGCCCGATCGGGCCGGAGGAAATCGTCAAAGGTCGAGCCGCGTGACCGCTGTTCACTTGCTTGGCGTTCTCGCTGCCGCTGCTCCTCCCGACGCATGTTCCAGTACATTAGCTCTTCCCGTTGCCGCCTCCTCGTCTCCTCGTCGGCGTCGACATCGTGGGATTGATAGAAGCCCTCGGCGTCTTCTGGGCGGTTAAAGCTGGGCTGTCGGCTGCTGGGATCGAGGTTTTCGCCAAGCGAATGAAGGGCGATGGCGATGCGGCGGCGGAGGTCTTCGGCGGCGCGGCGGACTTCTGGTATCTCGTAGATGGCAATGGCGGCCGCGACGGCTACCGAAGCGGCGACAACGCCGACTGATGCGAGAGTCGCACGGTTAGCAGGAGGCATCCTCGGCATGCGTCGCGAGTGTGCAAGTGATAAAGAGAAGGGGGAGAGGGGTCGAGGTTGTTGTCAGTCGGTTGGCTCGGGATAATGTCGAGAGCGCCGCCGACCTGTTTTGACGAAGGCACAGCGAATTGAAACTAAGCACGAACCCGTGCGCCCAACATTGTTGGGGCAAACAGGAAAGCTTAGGGAGTGATTGCGTGGTCGTCCACGGGGCCTCGCCACTTCAGCACGCTGGGCATCGACACTCGCAACCTCATGCGGGGCAGGGGCAAGACAAGGAGTGTACATGGGAATAACAGGCCGATCTCCTCCAATTTGTTCCGTACTCACCTTTGGCCGCAACGGGGACTGGCATTGTTAAGAGCCCCTTGGGCGTCTGACCTTGCTGCTGGATTGACAGCCCAAGGATAGGTAAATGGGCGGGGAAGTGTGCAGGGGAAAATGTGCTGGAAGAGGGGGATGACCGGTTCCTTCTTTAAGCGTTGTTCAAGAAGGCACCACCCCGGACTGGGAGCTTACGTAGCTCAAGAGCCAGGCGGCGGGCAAGGCGGAACGCTGGCTGATAGCCCCTCCATTCTTGGCTACTTTATATAATAGAACTTAGCATTGGCACATGGTCAATCCGGGGCTTTTTCCTTTTTGCTGAAGGCGCACGAATGAAGCAAGGGCGACAGGGTCTTAAATTGTTATACGCGTAATTCAGGCAGTGGTGATGCCCAGCAATGGGACAGACGAACAACTCTATGACGACCCGGTGGAGACCACTTTTGGAGCTAAAACCGCATACTGCTGTGGCACTCAGCTCCAGCCCTACGCTAGGCTTGTGGAACTGCCATCCACTCGATTCATCACCTAGGCTTCTAGGATGAACAAACCCCCTACTTTTGTTCTCGAGGATTCTTGTGGCACGTTGGAAGAAGGCTTTTCCAGGGTTAGGGGAGCACGGTCGGGTTGTTTATGATCGTCGAGGCCGCCATGACTCGGCAACGAATTGATCAACCTTTGAGAAGAGGCGTTGGAATTGTGCGCTCGTTCCTACCAATTGTTTTTTTTTAATCCGAGTCCTTTGTCCAAAGATCCAACCTTGATACTTCTCCGACTCGTGAACTCCATGCTCAACCAACAGGGCACCAAGTCGCACTCCACACATAACTACTGTGTAGCGTTGGGTACTGAGACTGGACGCCTCATGTGGCTGGCTCCTTATCCACCCTCGCACCGCCACATGTGGTCCGTGATCCGACAACAAAATGTTGAGTATGTAGAAGACGACTTGCCTGCGTGTACAGCACCTCGAACACAAGGACACAAGGCTAGAACATTGATAGTCCGGGCCCATTTTCCAGCTTGAGCAAGGTGACGATAACTAGTATGCAGCTATCTGCGATATCAAAACTCCCGTTACAGCCTCGGCCGTCGGATGTTCGACCTGCCGACCACCAGCGCGAGGGTTCATCCTTATTAACGAAAAGCCCCTGATCTCCTTACGTGACCCGCTCTGTCATGAGAGAACGGGGCCACGGCATCGAAGCGAGGCCGAAAAAGCCGGTCCGAAGAGACGAACTCGCGTGCTAGCCTCAACTCTCCCAAACCGGACGCGAGCCCCACTCCACAACAGTTGGGTGTCCACATCGCCGGATACGTGGGGTGTCTGATAAAGGAGAGGGGGAGCTTGCGAGTGCCGCGTCTTCCGCTGCCACGAGGGCAACGGACACCACCAACCCGACCTCTCCTTCCCCCCTCCCTCCCTCCTCTCGTCGCCACTCGCTCTCGAGCCAGTCAGCCAGCCACCAAGCAAGGCCGGACGCCGAAGAGCGCTTTATGCAGTACGCAGTACACTCCTTTGTGATCGAACATCCCCATCCTCCGACGGTCCGCGGAGCTGCAGGTGTCCGAATTGGAGACGCGCCATGTACGGACTATGTATGTGTACGTTGCCACACGCTGCGCGCCGCATCTCAGCTTGCCACTACTTTGTCTACCCACCACACCATCCCAACGACGAAAAAAAAAACAAGCTTTCTGGGCGTTTCCACCTTGCATGTCTGTCGTTTGCAAGGCTCTGTGACCCCCCGGAGCGAGGATTAAACGAAACATTCTATTTTAGCTGCCAATGGATGACATCGTCCCTTCCAGTCTCGATGAAACAAGCCCCGTCGTAACGCCCATAAAAACATGACTGATGTTTGATGACAACTCCCGAGATCCCCCAAGTTTTGCCCAACCGCCCTGAAAACGCCGGAAAGGTCAGGTTGGAAAAGGGAGAAACGAGGCCAGGCGGTCGTGCGGACGTGGAGAGAGAGCGCCATAGCGGCTCGGATTCGGGGTCTCGCGAAAGTCAGAGCGCTTTGCGGGGGGGAATCCCTCTCGTCAGGGTCCACAGTCCGGTGGGGTGCATCTGATTACCCGGATCCCGTCACCGAGCTCTCCCCCACCAATCCCTCAGCCGCCCGATCCGTCTCATCCGCAATCCCAAACTCCATTCCCCCCTTGTTCTCAGGGTTCAAAAATAATGTGTGCCATACTCCGTACCGGTTGGGTATTATGCGCAAAGAACAGAGCCAAGAAAAATAATGAGGGCAAACAAGAACCCGTTGGCTTGTGTGTCGTTCTGCCCTCACTGCGAAGAGGTCAACTCAACGGAGTGATAGCCTCTCTTCAACGATTCAACGAATTTTGTAAGGTGTGATGACGGTTTAGTGCGACTTGGTGCTCGAGCTGGGCGACGAGCTTGGCCCGGTCGTCGAGACGGACGAGGAGGAATTGGTGCGCTCTGCCTTGCGCTTCTCACTGCGAGTTGATTTAGTCTCCTGATAGGGATAGGGCATTACGAGAGAGAAGGAAGTGGGTAGTCTTACTGTGTGTTGCGGTCGTAGATAGTGCACTCCCACTTGGCGTTCCCGGCCTTGAGGTGGAACTTGAGGCCTTTGTTCTCAATGACGGCCCTGAGTTGTTCGGAGTGGCTGGCAGGCATTTTGACAAGTTGTGTGCTGATGTGTGGTTCGAGATCTCAGGGACGGCTCGTAAGCAGTGAAGGAGATCGTTCGTCACTGTGGAAGGCGACGCGAGACTGAAGGAAGGGACGCGTAGAGAAGGAGCGGTCGGAGGAGGTTCGAGATGGGGGCTGGGGGAAAGAGAACTGGGGGAGGTTATATACACAATGTGACCCCCAGCCGTGGGGACCACAGCACGACGATGGTAATCCGGATCGACCGCCTTCAGGGCAATTTCCAACGCCGGTGTCACTCCGGAACACAGCGCAGGAGATGGGGCCCACTCTTCTGAATGGGCACGGCAGGTGTGGGCCGGCCGCAGGGAGCGATGGGCCTCGTGCGTCTGGAAAGCGCCGTCCTATCCTACTAGTGAGATAATCGGCCGTGAGCCATTTGTGAGCACGCCGCCCGCGCCCTCTCGCGAACCCTGGCACCCTTGACGTTGCAACTCTGCCCACCTGAAACTCTAACCAATGGGTGTTGGGGAGCGTGCAACAAGAGGCGGCCTTGAACAGACGTTGGTATGGGCCACACTCGATAGCCCGCGTTTCCCCGGCACTCTGCGTTTCGGGTAGTGTACCTGGATCGAGCGGGTCCCAGAAGCCAAAACTGCTCGCCTGAGACCAATTCTCCCCATCAGCTTGCTTCTCGGGCGAGACACGCCTCGGAGCCACGCGCGTGAGAGAGAAGCCACGAGAAGGCCACGCCTGCCCAAGGGTCCAAAGACATCCCCAGTGCACTTGCAGGGCAAGTCAGTTTGGGGTTTTTAGTTCCACGTTCCAGTGACAACCTCCAGAGCGAGGGAGGGCATGCACTTGCAGTTAGCGTAGGGCGGAAACAGCGGGCAAGCCACAACCAACCATGCCCGGGGTTTCCATGCTAACTCCCGGATTGCGGGAGATGACGAGTGCTTCTAGAAACCTCCCACGCCTACACTACACTACAAGGCGAGAGAGCGAGCCCGTTGGAGGACGCCACCGCGACCACGCTGCTCCATTCGCGCGCCGCGAAGCTGTCCTCGTGCTTGGGGAGCGGCTACACGGGGAGCGCGGGCGTAGTGTAGCCGTCCAATTCGCTATCGGGCTTGGCTTCGGTGGACAAAACGGACAACATTCCCCGCGCTCAACGCCCCGCCGATGCATCTCGCTTGTGCAGGATCGACAAGGCTATGGCATCTAGTGTACGGATTACTTCGTACAAGTACGCAGCAACGAGCTGGGCAAAAGCCATGAGTGATTTTCTCTTTTCTCTTTGTGGCGTGGGAAGGGCGTTTTGTGATGCGGTCTCGCCGGCATCGTCTGCTGTGCAACGTGGTCGTTGCTTGGGTTGTGTGCGTGATGAATTTCCCAATTATGCATACTCGCTAACTAATGGATACAATGGATGGAAAGGTGGGTAACTCGATGTGGAACCCCAGAAACTTTTTGTCTTTCGCGGCTCCCTTGCTCCAACTAACCCCAGGGTTGCGATTTTAGCCAATCGCATGGCTGCTTCCTTCTCGGTTTGGTAAGTGGCTGGTAGTCAACCGCTCTTCTAAGCAACCAACTAACGTTACCTGATTTTTGTTAAGCATTCCGTACATACAGTACTGCACGTACGTACGGACTAGTATGTACATACATACATACATGGCAGGTACACATTGTACGACCGTGCGAGTAGCGGTGTGGCCCAGATTTTCTTCAGCGGCGTCGCCTGGACGGCACCTGTCGATTGTACGGATTACAGTACATCTCATATTTGTTGACACCATCTTAGTTCTCCAATATCTAGCTCGGGTGGAACGGAAACGCCCACAGATCCCGAGCTCCAGGCTTGTTCGCACCGCCGTTATATATGAGGATGCTGACGCGGCAGAGACATACAGATCTTGGCAGATGTTGAACATCAATGTTGACTTGTGGTCAATGGCAAGCCTCGATTCGCTCCTCAACCTATTATATCCGACCCCCTGCTCCACTCGCTGGCCGACGGCACGAAGCCCAGCACTGCTCGTAAGACGTGACCTCCGAGTACTCCCCCGCGGGAGAGCCACCCTGAGCTGCACGTATTCAGGAACATCCCGTGTGAAGCGGGAATGGAGAACACGTGTATCCTACCTTCCGCGATTCATCTTTATTTTAATTTCACGTTCACCGTGTGCGACTCCGTTCAGTCTCCCCGCAATTCTTCACCGTTCCTCCCCGCTTGTGCCTTCTTGATCTGGCGTCGAGCATTTACGCGAGGACGGTAAGTAACTGGCCTCTGGAGAATCCTCGCGGGGGACTGACGGCACACGGGGAGGTATTCCGCAGCAGCCGAGACGGGTCCGATGCATTCCAACCATGCGCGGTTTCTGTCCGGTTTCCAAACCAGTTCCCAGTGAACTCAGTGGACCAGGCTTCCCTTGGGCTTGCGCGGGGGATCAGGTTGGGATTACATACCTCATGCGGTACAACCAAGGTTGCCATCCATCATGAAGGTGAGACTTCAGGTTCGGTCCTTTATGCTGGCAAGTATTGAGAGCGGACGCCGGATTATGCTCCTCTCCACGTCGGCATTCCGACATCAAAGCGAGGCGACGATAGTAGCGATGTGCGCTTTGAACACTGGATGGCGGTGTCAGCCAAGAGATCCTGGGGGGACGGGGAAACTTGGCTCTCGGAGGAGTTGCTTCTCGATCCCCGCTCATCCTGCAAATTCACACTACAGGCGCCGCCCAGCGATCCTACACTTTTCGCTGCCTGGGGCTTTCGGAGTTAAATGGCCGAACGGACCGTGCCTTATCCTTATGTGCTCGGCCCGACTTGTTTTGACAGGGACGGAACATCGACTTCGGGATCTTACTGCAGAAGTGCATCTCTGGGGATGCTCAACTAAAAGTGCAGGTCCCGCGTGCATGCAATGTGCAATCTAACCTGATATGCCTAGTACAAGTAAGGAACCATGAATTGTCTCATGAAACAATAATTGGAGGCTTCCATGGTTTATCTTCCATCTTTCCTCTGTTTAGTTCTTACCTACCACTCCTCTCTCCTTTCATTTTTCTTCTCCTTTTTATATTTCATTTAAGCATCCCGCCCTCACATTCAATTGACTGTACCTCGCGCGAGCAATCTGTACAATATGATAGCCCACCTGCTTGGCCTGCCTTCTCAGCAAGGTGTCCAGCTCGAGGATGCGCAGCAGTCGCATTTGTTAGCCCGAACTGACGCCCATAACCCTCCTCTTGTTTGGATTCTTCCGTTTGCCGGCTGGCACCCTTTTGGAACTCTTCTTCAGTCGAGTGGGTCTAAGGTACGGTTCCTTCGCGATCGGGCATGCCCACAATGGAATTTGAAGAGGTCATTACAATCGTCATCGTTAACAACCAGCCAAGATGCTAATCAAACATTGGCCGCAGTACTAGTACAGTCTATAGAGGGATATCATAGCTTCTCGATGATGGCCGCCGCATACTCGTGCGTCTTGGCCTTTCCGCCCAAGTCGCCGGTCAGAACCTTGCCCTCAGCCAGAGTATCAAACGTCGCCTTCTCAATCCGGTCCGCATACTCGTTCAGGCCCATGTGCCTCAACATCATCAAAGAGCTGAGGAGGAGGGCGGTGGGGTTGGCGAGACCCTTGCCAGCGATATCAGGGGCGGAGCCGTGGACGGCCTCGAAGATGGAGCACTCGTCACCAATGTTGCCAGAGGGCGTCAGACCCAGACCACCAATCAAGCCGGCGCACATGTCGGACAGAATGTCGCCGTAGAGGTTGGGCATAACCAGGACCTTGTCGTTGTACGGCACAGGGTCGGTCGTCATCTTCAGGCAGGTGTTGTCGAGCAGCTCAGCGTCGAACTCGATGTCCGGGAACTCCTTGGCAACCTGGTTGCCGACAGAGAGGAACAGGCCGTCGCTCATCTTCATGATGGTGGCCTTGTGCACGACGCGGACCTTCTTGCGGCCAATGGCACGCGCGTGCTGGAAGGCGAACCGCAGCACACGCTCGCTGGCCTCGCGGGTGATGAGCTTAATGCTCTGGACGACGCCATCCACCACGACATGCTCAATACCGGAGTACTCGCCTTCGGTGTTCTCGCGGATCAGGACCGTGTCAACATTGTCGTAGGGGGTCTTGTAGCCGGCAACCGACCGGCAGGGCCGCAGGTTGGCGAAAAGGTTGAAGGTGCGGCGGAGGGTAAGGTTGAGAGAGACGTGACCCTTGCCAATGGGAGTCTGGAACCGCCATCAGATACTGGCCACCCCAACGGGATCTTTGATTTCAGTGCACGTACAGCAAGGGGACCCTTCAGGGCGATCTTGTTCTTCTTGATGCTCTCAATGGCAGCATCGGGGATCGCGGTCTTGCCATCCTTGAGAATTGGGTCGACGTTGATGGGCTCCCAGACGATGGGGGTCTGTCTCGTTGTGTCAGAACTTCGTGAGATAAGCCGTGTAGAGACGCCGGGCGAGCGGAAGTTGGGCGACAGACCTTGGCGGCAGCGAAGATGTCCTTGACAGCAACGGCAATTTCGGGGCCAATGCCGTCACCCTCAATCAAGCTGACGGTGTAGCGGCCCTACAGAGGGGTATTAGCTGCATGGTTTATCTCGTGGAGCGTTTGCTGGACCATGGTGTTTGAGTGATTTTCATATGCCAAGCCAACGGTTCGCAACGGACGGCGCATTGCACTTTCGCCCAGTCGGAGAGCTGCCTACCTGCGCATCCTTCTGTCCGTTGAACTTGGCGACACGATCTTGCGACGAGTACAGCCTCTGGTTCTGTAGATTTTTGATGTTAGCCAAAGAGGGAAGGGAGAAGACAGTTTGGAGCTGGTGAAGCTGTATAGCACACCTGCAGCGAAAGGGTAACGGCGGCGCGGGGAGCTGCACGCCAGCATTGGCGCTGCACCGGGGCAGCAATCGAGCGGAGGGCTAGCATGTTAAGCAGATATCCTGGGATCGTGTGTGTGAATAGCGGGGGTGGTTGAAGAAAAAAATTGGGCGGGCTAGAGCGTCGCGGTACAACCACCTGGTCTGCAAAGAGGAAGAATGTTTTTGGCTGCCGACAGACGTGGAGATAAAAACTCTCTGAATTCGCTGCAAGCCAACATGGAACCCACATGATGCAGGATTTGGTTACGGATACACTCCGGGACAACGGCAGTGGCCCGTGCAGAGCAAGGATTGTGCGTCGGTCGCCGTCGGTGGCAATAAAACCGAGCTCGCCGCCGAAGGGTGCCATTACGTAGGGCACTACTCCGTAACGTTAGTGTACGGATTAGTGTCCGGAACAGAGCGGGCAGGCCCACTTGATACCCCTCGCCCGCCCGGCCCCTTTCACCGCCTTGATACTGCGGCAGTATCCTTTCCACGTGCAAGGTTCCTGCGGGCGGTGAACAGCTTTGTGCTGAAAGTGGATGGTAAATCCGCATAGTTACCTGATACAACCGCCGCGGCCAACCACTGTGAAGATACTAGTAGCCCCACTCCAACCTTATCCCCTTGTTCATCCAACTCGACAGCAAGACCCGCGACAAACGATACAGGCCAGCTTGCGGAGGTGATGATAGGGGCTACCTGAGCGCACAATCTTGGGTAATTCAGATTGATACCCACGGTGTATGATATCACGCCACGGCGATACCCGCCATGGCCGATCTCGAGCGGACGGTCCTCGACTTCTACCAGGTCTCGACGCTCAACCCCGTCCAATGGCCGGCCGAAAAGGACAATGAGAGCGATGGTTCTGAAGATGAGGCCGCCAAGAAAAAGGCAAACAGGAGGAAGTCGAGGTATCAGGCCCTCGAGCGAGCCGTGGGCAATAGAAGCAGCGTTGTCCCGGGCTCCGAGAACTCGGGCAACGGCGTGGGCAACCTGGTGCAAAGGGACGAACCAGATCCCCTGGGCACTACCGACAGCGTGGTACGGACATTGAAACATATGGGGGTCCCGCTGCAGGATGACGTGAGGCTTCGTGAGTCTTAGCTGTGGCAAGTGAGTGGCTAGGCGTTGACAAGCGAAACTGACCCTTTGCTCTCCCGGCAGGCAACCGGTTCCTCCTCTCCTCGACGACCTTCTCCCCCGCCCTGTTTCTCTCTCAGATGCATGCCACAGCCGATACGCAGTCCTTGATCAACGGGCTGGATGTCCTCTCCAAGTCGATCGATCAAAAGTCGGCGTCGCTCAAGGTTCTTGTCGAGTCCAACTTTGAGCGCTTCGTCCGCGCCAAAGCGACCATCGACAATGTCTACAAGGAGATGAAGTATCGTGGCGCCGATCCCAACCCTCCGCGCGCCAGGGGCCACTCCCGTCATGCTAGCAGGAACAGCCTTCGAAGTACCAGCGGTCCGCCGCCCCTGGCTGGCCCGCATTCACCTGCGACGGACCCTCGCAAGAAAAATGCGCTCGTAAAGGAGAGCGAGTACGGTGTGCTGGGTGTGAAAGCGCCGCTTCTAGACGTTTCGGCGAAGGCAGAAGAGGTATGGGGCCCTGCGTTGGGCGGTAGGGAGAAGGAGGAACACCTCAAAACGGTTGCCTCCTCTCTTGACCAATACAAGGACTATGTCGAGACGAGCGCAGCAATAGCCGACAGCATCAAGCGCAAGGATTACGAGACTCTGGTCGAGGAGTACACCAGAGCGAGGAAGTTCGCAGATGAGGCAAAACAACTCGCCGACGAGCTCAAGTCGGCGCAGCCTACCGATGACCAACTGTACCGGATTCTTTTGGCAGCGCGGATGTGGCACGATGTCGAGGAGCAGATCCAGGTCCTCAAGCGGGACATCTGGCGCAGGCTCATCTCTCCCTACAACGTGGCCAAGGCTGACACCCCGGGGCAACACGGGGGCGACCAACACATGGAGCTCATTACCCTCCTCCTGGAGCTCGGCGTCGAGGACAACCCCATCTGGGTCTGGCTCTTGAGTCGTTACGACTACCTGAAGAGCAAGATTCAATCCACGGCTGAACGATCCAAGGTGGAGATTGAGATCCTGCGTCGGCGACTGGCAAACGCCGAGAACCCGAAGCCAGAAACGATCGCATCCCATATGCGGACACTCGGGAGGCAGACTGTCGAGGTGATGTCAAAATCCTTCGATTCGCCCGACGTCATTGAACTCTGGGAGATGAACGTCAGTTTCTTGAACAGCTTGCTCGCTCCTCAGGGCATCCTGGGCGAGGTGCTCGAGTTCTGGCAAACCGTCCAGGGCTTCATCGATGGCAAGACGCAGAAGAGCATGCCTCTTGGCTATCACGGAGAGTCCGAGCCTCACCACCGGCTTTCACAGCAGGGTGCTTCGGATCTTCAAAAGGGCACTGTGGAACTGGTCAGCATGATCCGAGATCACGTCCTCATGTTTTTTGCCGGCCCCCCGCCGGAGGATATCTCGTTGCTCTTCTCCCCAATGCCACCGCAGTCTCCAGGGACTCCCGGCGCCGCCTCAGCATCAGGATCGCTGACGCCGCGAGATCCTCGCTTTAATCTTGACCCCAGTAATCCACCTCCCCCATCGCCCAAGAGAGGCGAGCCCTGGGAGAAGTTTGCGTTCTGGCCGCCCTGGTCTAATTCACTCAGCGGAGTGCATTTTCTCTCCAAGATGTTAGCACTTGTAGGGAGTGGTGCTTCGGACATGGCCTCCATCTCTCCCGTTAGCAGCGGAGATGCTGCCGAGGTTGAGAAGGTGCGAACGCTCGTTGGTATCGCCAGGGAGAGATGCGTGACGGCACTCTGCGCGGCATGGAACAGGGACGCCGAGAACATCAAGTACGTGGAAGACTGGAACCGGTCGCCGGACAGCCGGGACGTGACCAGGATGCCGGCTAGTTTCGCCGCCTTTGAGGGCGCCCTCCTCAGCGGCATGCAAAAGATCCTCTACATATCCGACGCCATGTCAAAGCCGGGGGCCGGGGATATTGTCACCCCCCCGCCGACAAAACTGCTACAGATGGTGCGCAGCCAATACGTAACCACACTCTACAAAGCCCTGAGCGGAATGGTCGAGAACGCCGAACGCTTCCCCAAGAAAGCCGACGACGAGTGGACAGTAGAGGTTGATGGTAACGTCTTGGTGAGCAACCCAGCAGTCTCACAGCCTTCAGCGTCGACGCTAGGCGGAGGCACGATAGACGCAGGCGATAGAGTAAGTCACTCTCCTCCACGGCTCCCCGTCCCCGCCTCCTCTCTCTCTCTCTGTGCTTCACTCTCCCACCAAGCAGGGCCGACAGCTGACCACCCGTCCACCTATAGAACGTCCGCATGCTCCTAACTCTGAGCAATCTCCAGGCCCTGCGCTCAACCGTGGTCCCGTCCCTCAACACCCAATTCGAAAACGCCTTCTCCGTCAAGCTCACCGACGAGACCAAAACGATCCGCGACGTTCTCAGCCAGATCGACGCCCGCCTCTTCCAGTCCTACACCCGCCCATCCATCGAAAACCTCCGCCGCATCATCCGCGCGGGCGTCTCCTCGCCGGACTGGTCCCCGCCGCCGGGGGCGAAGCCGCGCTCGGTGCGTCCTTACGTCTACGAGGCCCTGCTCGGCCTCGTCCTCGTGCACACGCAGGTGTCCACGACGGCCGCCTCGCTGACGACCGAGATCCTCTCGTACCTGCTCGAGCAGGCCTCGCGCGAGCTGTTCGAGGCCTTCAAGACGCGCCCGCGCTACCACCTCGAGGCCCTCATGCAGGCCACGCTCGACGTCGAGTTCGTCGCCCAGACGCTGAGCCACTACACCACGGACCGCGCCTCGGAGCTGCAGAGCGCCATCTACCAGGAGCTCGACGGCCGCACCGACAACGACGCGCGCGCCCGCCTGCAGGCCGAGCTGCCCGAGATGCGGGCCGTCTTGAAGAGGCTGCGGGAGGCGAGCAAGGGCGAGTTTGCTTGCTTTAGGAGGCCGAAGAGATCGGCGGCGGGGGCAGCCGCCGCCACTGGTGGTGGCGGTGGTGGGGGGGCCGGGCCAGGTCCCGGTTCCGGAGCGGGATTAGAGAGAAGGGATACGGGCGGGAGTGTGAGGAGCAATCGGGTGGTCTGATCTTTTTTTCCTGGGGCTGGGGGGCTGGGTGCGTTGGTTGAAGCGGGGTTTGCATGCAACAACACACTATCATGGACGGGACGGTCCGTCGTTAAACACAATTTTATTTTCCTGTTCGGATGCCGGACCGTTGTATCAGACGATTGGTGTCCGAGTCCGCACCGGGGTATTGATTCTATCACGAAAAAAGATGGGAAGTCGTATCCCTCTATGCTCCAGACAGAGTGTGTTCCCGACAAATTGCCAACCAACACTGCCCGCTCAACCTGTCACTTGGAAGGCGAAGAGCGCATCATGTCATTAGTCAAAGCCAATTGTTACTGCACCTCAAGGCCATCCGGCGCCGGAAAACCTCATGGCTAGTCGTACATGGCGTAGTCAGTCATAAGTCGTGAGCCATCACAGGCGAGCATCGCGCTCGGCCGGCACACGACCAGAATCGAAGCATACAGAAAAAAAAAAACAAACATTTGGGTTCCCCAGATCGTTGCCAACGGGGGCGGAAACCATCAAGGGTCCGAGTGAGGTAGAAGAAGAGTCGAGCAGAAGAGGAGCTCGAACGAGCGGGAATCGGTGGGCGAAAAGGTAGGGCGCTCTTGCTTTGCCTTGACATTGGCAACTGCAATCAGGACCAGTCAGAGACATTGCAAGAGATGAATTGGCCGATAACAGAAAAAGGGACTTACAGTCGAGGTTGATGGCCTCAAAGTACTCACGGATTGCCGGGTTCTCCTCTTCGGTGACTAACTTCCCGTCGACCTCGCGGCGCGTCGTCCGGGGAAGCGCCTTGCGAATGCCCAGGAGCATATGCAGAAGGTTAGCGATGACATAACCCTGCTGCGCGAAGCTGACGGGCTCCTTTTCGAGCGGCCACAGGTGCCGCAAGTTTTCCTGCTCCCAGGCTTTGAAGGCCCAGCTGGACTTCTCGACGCAGTTTAAGAGAATCAGGACGGCAAAGTACATGTTGAAATCGATCTTGACCTTGCTGTCTTGCAGGACGCGCTGCATACCGGTGAGGAGCGTCTTGCTGGTGGATGCGGCCTTCCTCTCGGCTGCGGCAGCGAGCTGGAGGCAGATCGTATTGAAGAGCTCCCCATCCGTGTCTTCCTTGATCGTCCTGGCCGGGGCGTCTTCGGCCCAGGTTTTGGCGCTGATGGTCCACTGGCGCTCACGGTCCAATATCTCTACAAGGCCCCAGAGCTCAAGCGACTTCTTGAGCAGTTCGTCGTTTGTCTTGCTGGCGACGTCGGCTGCGGTTTGCAGCGTGACTTGCATGAAGTGAGAAGGCTCTCGCTGAATCATTTCGGGCAAGATCTCGCGCATGTACGCCTCAACCTTGGCTGGGACATCCTGGTTGTCATTATCGAGCATGACAATGGGATAAGTCGACGTCCTGTCGTCCACGATACTCGGATCGATAGGTTTCCCCTCGGCGTCCCGGTCGGGGTCGCGCTGCAGCACTTGAAGCTGGAGACGAGGGCCGCATTCGGGGAAGTGTGAGGCCTCAATCACAACACCGTGGCTGCCAAGGTTCATGGATTGTTTGATGGAATTGACTCTCGCTTGGGCAAGCACAATTTGAACGCCTGCAGAGTACAGGTCTAACTGCTCCGAGAATCTTGTGCGGACGCATCCGGAGCGCCATACTCGGGGAGACAAGACTTTTCGGCAGGTATCACAGGGTGAGCCTTGAGAGCAGGTCTTTCTGAGGACTCGGCACCGAATGCAGGCGCCAATCTTCCGGACCTCTTGGACTTCTTTTCTTCTCGTCGCATTGAACCGGGCCCTTGAGTGGCGAGACTTGGCACCATTCGGGCCGCCGTCGAGGCGGAAGACTCCCTTGCCAGGAGTGGCTGATGTAGTTTGCATGGGACTGTTATGTGTAACGGGGGTCTGGAAAGTATCAGTCGCATATGTGATCTCGCCCCAAGGCGGTGGCGCGCTTGGTGTTGGCATCGCCGGAGCTGCCATCCCAGGAGTGCTTGGGCCCGGGGCAGACTCCTCTGTCCCGCTCATATCCGCGACCGGAAGGGTGTTGACCGCAGCCGCGGCGGCGGCGGCGGCGGCAGCAGCAGCAGCAGCAGCATTAGCAGTCGCAGTAGCAGCTTCGGCTGCCGCTGCGGCTTCTTCGCCCAGTATCTCAGGGTCGAGATACGGAGGATGCAGGCGAGCGGTGGCGGCGGCGGCCATGCTGATATTCGCAGACTCGGATGATTGCGCATCTTCAGCCCGTAGAATTTCTTGAAGACGCTCTTCGGCAGTGGGCGCGCGGTCTGCCTCTTCCGGCCGGGGCTCAGCTACATACGAGTCAGATCTGCGCATCCCTCCACTTTGTGTTCTACTGACGACGTACACTTTGGCGGCTGGGACGTGCTACTCTCCTGGTGCAACGGGGGATTCTCGATAATAAACTGGTCTTGCAGCTCGAAACGCTCTGTAGACTGCCCAGCGGGCGGCGAGGGGCCAGAGGGGGCAGTGCCATTGGGCTGACCGCGGTCGTCGTTTTTCTCGTTCAGATCGATTTGTCGCGATACTTCGGCAAGAACTCCGAGGGCGGTCCAGTCGCGCTGCATCATCGGCAAATCAACCGCCGACCCGTTCGTTTGGGCACGCGCTTGGGCCTGCTGACTCTGTTGAAAGCGCTGCTGCGCATGGCTCATGCCAGACAGGGCCAGGAGAGCGCTGACTCGTTCCGACTCGGAAATGGCAGGACATTTCTTTGTCAGATGGCTCGTCAGGCTGTCGAGTCGGCCGCGTGGGAAATGTTCTCCGCATCTGCAATCGAGGAGGGATCGGTTAACAATATGGCCATGACCAAGCGACTCGCACGAACAAGCGACTCGCACGAACAAGCGACTCGCACGGACAAGCGACTCGCACGAACAAGCGACTCGCACGAACAAGCGACTCGCACGAACAAGCGGTGGGAACAACGACCAGTGACAAGGGGAACAAAAGAGCGGTAAACTCACGCTTTGCAGGTGTGGGGGTAGCGATTGCTTTGATCCTGCAGTTTCGGACCTCGTTCGAAATACTGCAAGATGAGCGCATTCGGCCGTCTCCCCATTGTTGTGGTCAGAGTGCCGGGTATGTCATGGACGGATCGGAAGCTGTTCTGGTCGGTGAGCTTGTCCCAGTGCCGGACGAGGGGTCTGGAGTTGTGAAAATACTGCCGGCTTAAAAAACTTGGCGGTCAGTCATCCTGTCGTCAGCCCTTGCTTTGCGGTGGATCTGGTCGTCCGCCCTCTCACGTGAATGCGGTCCCAGTGATCAATTGGTACACTACGGAGTACTGTGTACACAGTAGGTACAGTCAGGGGTCAAAAGTCCCCTGCCACCCCACCCACATAAACGCGTTCCACGACAGAGACGCGTACCCAACCTTCTTTTCTATATCCTACAGCTCTACAATATGGAGCCCAAACTACACAATTTTATATCCAAATTAACGGCTGACCATCATAGTAATAGGGAATTAAGCCCTTATATTTGAGTTATTATTTATAGCCTTATATCTATAGGATATAGCGAGCAATCTCTAGTAACCCTGTTTAGCGTATCTCGACCGGCCATCTACCATGCCATTAAACTCTAGAATTCTTATAATACTTTTAAGTCTCTACCTTAAAGCGGCTGTCCTAAGGTTCTTTTGCCTTCGAAAAAGCGATATATCCTTTTAATGATTAAAAAGGAATGACGTATAGCAAGGAAGGCCCTTGTTAATATAATTAGGAAGAAAGTATTACCTTTAACTATTTGACGATTCCTCTAAGTATACTATTTATATAAATGACAAGTAAAAAGGAAGATTTCTTTAATAAAAGAGCTAGTAAAGGATAGATATAACTTTATATATAACTAGTTAGAAAAAACTAATAAATTGGTTTAAATAAGTTAAATATAATATAGTAATTCTTTTTAGTATTTCTAACTATCTTAGACTATCTTTTCTAATAAGTATTCTTATTAAAATAGTACCTTAAATCTAACTATCTAGATATTCTATTTTCCTTCTAAGAAGTATAACTATAGATTTATTAACTTAAAGAACTATATAAGGGTAAATATTACGATTATAATATAGGGGGTAATATAGGTAGGTAGTTAGAGTAAGCTTATTATCCTAGAGAGGTATCTAAGTACTCTATATTATAGATATATAGTTAGAAGAGGGCCTTTTACCTTATTATAATAGAACTTAATACTTTTAGTAAGATAATACTCCTATATATATCCATAAATCTATTAAATAGTAGCTCTTAGTATAGGGGATTTCCTGGATTAAATAGCCTATATATAGCCCTAATTTAAACCCTATTAAATATATATAGGCCCTTTTTAAACAGAGGCTATATATAATATTCCTAGATCTATAGAATTTAAGGCAGAATAGGCTAGATATTAAAGAGTTTACCAAGTACCTATAGGAGGTATAGTAGGCTATTAATCAGGGGCTAATCGACAAGCTAATCTAGGGAATGCCACGTCGGCTGGCCGTAGTCAAAAGAGCCAGGGGGTGGTATACAAAATATTGAAGCTTGGAACCAGGGCTACTATCTAATGTAAATAGTTTTCCTATACAATTTGTGGCTGTTGAGATATCCTGTATTAAAGTCTGGTGGTAAAAATGTAGATGGCTAGGGACAGGTGGGGTGGCATGAGACTTTTGACACCCCACTATAGCCTGCTAGGTTGAAGTCAAGGTACACAGATTAGTTAAAGCACGCTAACTTGGGTGCCCGGCAAGTACGGAAGCGCTATTTCCATCCTGGATTTCAAATCTTGTGTACTGACAAATTCAACGCCTATTTTTGCAGTCCGTTTTTCTACGGGAGACTTGGATTCACGAATTCAACGAGGTCACCAAAGCACCTCAGAAGTTTGCGGGATGAGGCCTCGCCTCCCGTCAAGCCCTCTGACAATGTGACCTGGGATGCACTGCACATCTCTGACTGCTCTTCAGGAATAGATTGAGGTGCCTGTAGTCGCCTCTGAGGTTTGTCTCGAGACAGTTACGAAAACATACTACAAGTACGGATTACAGTAGTTAACACTGACGGTTTGCTGCATGGCGACGGATGAAACATTGCCGTCTTTCGCCTAGCTCAATACTACCTCTTCGTGACTCGCATTGCGAGCGCGCTGGCCTTTGTCCGCCCTTGCACGGCAGGATTCGGGTCTCCATGATCGGATGCCGCAGTATTACATTGGTATAGCATAAGGCAGTCAACGCTGTTTGTTAAGCTAAGAATTCGTAAGAATCGCCAAGCGAAGCCAAGACAACCAAGCTTTGGCAACAGAATGCCCGACAAGAAGATGACTACGGAGTACGGATAGTAGACAGCGTACCTTATATACTGTATATTACGTATATAAGGTACGTACAGTACCTTACATACCGAAGTTATCCGCGTACGAAGTGTACATAGTGGTGAGCTCAGCGCTCCTAGTAGCAGTGTATGTACGGACCGTACACTCGCCGCAGCCACTTTCTCAGACCGTCCCATCCTTGCCTGCGCGTTTCGTCTGTTCGACGCCGTCCCAACCCCGCTAGGCAACCAAGCGGGAACATCCTGTAGCAGCAAGCAACCACTCTTTTCCACCATAAAACAAATGTTTTCATTGGGTCGACGCGAATGGTATTGCACCCACCACTGACGCACACGATGGGATAACGCTCGCACAGCGCACCCGGCCCGACCGAAGCTCCCGAGAGCCCGAACCTTGTATACCCCAGACACGAGTTTTGGTGCACCACTGTATGGGAACCAATGTTGGAGTTCCTTTGATTCTCGGTACATGAGCCTCTGTCACACATACGCGTGTCCACGATGTTGCTGCTCCATCAGACAGGCAGCGTCAAGATCGGCGAGGTGGTCCGCTATACCGTGACTTACAAGCCGTCGGTCGACCACATCCTTCCCTCTCCCGAGTTTCTGTACCTGCGCATCAAGAACACCTGCGCCATCGCCCTTCGTGCCGCCTTTGTCCATGGGCCATACACCCTCGGGGTCGCCGCATACCCCGCGACATTCAAGCCCTTCGAAAAGTTCGAGAATCCGCGTCGATATGGCGTGCCCGAGTTCGAGCCCATGCTCAAGGCCGGCGCTGTCTGGAACTGCCCCTTGATCGTACCGGACAACATCCGCCAGAGCGCTGGCGAGGGCAGCAGCAAACATGGACACTTTGGGAGCGGGCCCGAGCATGATGAGGACACTGTCTCTTGGGTGATTGAGGTTTCCTCCCAAGTCATCTTTTCCGCCTCCGCGTCGGTGCACTATGAGATCCTGCTGGCGCGCGACGAGAAGTCGCTGAATCTTGGCTCCGTGATGCCCGTCATCGGGGGCCAAGTGCAAGCACCCCAGCCTGGCCGGGTGAGCGACTTCCAGCAGAGCGCTGGCTCATCGAAACACCATCCCGCACAGCCCAAGGGCGTCTTCTCCAAGGCAATACACCTCAAAGTTCAAGATACCGCAGCCCTGTGGAATACTCCGGAAATCCCAGGTTGGAACGAGATTGGATGGCTCCGGGCGAGGGAAGAGGACTGCTCCGACGCTCCCGCCGAAGCCGGCGCGGCCACCAGAAATTCTGGCGAGGCAAAGCGGCCGCCAAAGCACCGACAAAAGAAGATTCATCTAGTTGTGCTTACCCACGGGTTGCACAGCAATCTAGGCGGCGACATGCTGTTCATGAAGGAGAGCATAGATGCAGCAGTGAAGCAGGCAAAGGTTGACGCGAAAGCGCGCAAAGCAAGGGAACGCGCGGCAAGGCGGCGTGCGCGCAAGGGCGCTACTACGACGGGCGACTCTTTTGAAAGGGGCGACCAGGGTTCAAACCTCGATCCGAATCTGGGACTCAAAGCGGGTACTGACACCGCTAGCCGACGGAAAGAAGGCGACGAAGGCGAGCAGCTCGAGGACGAGGAGGACGATGAGGAGGTGGACGACGACGAAGAAGTCATTGTACGCGGCTTTTCCGGAAACGCGGCAAAGACCGAGAGGGGAATCAAATACCTGGGTAAACGGCTTGCCAGGTATATCTTGCTTATGACGTTTCCAGATCAGCCATGCTTGCCCACCGCCAAGGCAGCTTCAGAGGCCATCACCCACTCGCTCAAGACAGGAGCCCAAAAGAAGGCCATCGAAGAAGCACACAAGCACAGCTCCGCCCACCTGGCAGCCTCTCCGGGCGGAAAACGTTTGTACAAATTCACCAAGATCAGCTTCATCGGCCATTCCCTCGGAGGCTTGGTGCAGATGTACGCAATAGCGTACATCCAGAAACACTCACCGCAGTTCTTCGATCTTATCGAGCCGATCAACTTCATTGCGCTGGCATCCCCGTTCCTTGGCCTAAACCATGAGAATCCGCTCTACGTGAAGTTTGCGTTAGACTTTGGCCTGGTAGGGAGGACAGGACAAGACCTGGGCCTGACCTGGAGAGCGCCAACGATCGCCCGGAATGGATGGGGCGCGCTCATGAGCAATCTTGGGGAGCACGCGCACAAGCGCGTATATGGAGAATATCAGCCCGAGTCCAAGCCCCTCCTGCGGATCCTGCCAACGGGGCCGGCTCACAAAGCGCTCAAGAAGTTCCGTAACCGAACGGTCTATTCCAACGTGGTCAACGACGGGATCGTTCCACTCCGGACAAGCTGTCTCCTCTTTCTGGACTGGCAGGGCCTTGGTCGAGTCGAAAAGGCTCGTCGAGAGGCAGGGCTCGTGGGAACAGTCGTGGGGTTTGGCTGGGCCGAACTGACTGGAGCCAACATGACGACTCCTAGACTCGCTCCTTGGTCGCCGGCCGAACAAGAAGATAAAGATGACGCTGAAAGCGCGGGCAAGACAACTCCAACCGGTCATGAGGATTCTCACCGGGTCCCGCAGCCGCCGACTAATGCCATGCTGGAAGACGATCGGCAAAGCCTGAGGTCGATAGCCAAACCGTACCGAGAGACACCTTCAGAGCTGCAGCATCTTCAGAATTCGAGCACAAACAACACGTCGAATCCTCTTTCCGGCATCTTCAATTTCTTCCGCAGCGAGACACCAAAATCGCCGCCCCTGGCGTCTCCTAAAATAAACAAGATCTACCAGCGGAGCCAGACGCTCAAATCGGATCAGTGGCCGGCCTCGGATTCGGGTACCTCGTCCAAATCCAGAGTGACGGCTGGGAACGAGCTCAGCGAGGATGCAGAGGGAATGTCGGCGCCTCCAAAAACGAGCATCTTCGAGTCGGCTGGTGACCTTCTCAACCCAAAACTACCCCCAGTCGAGTTTCTCATTGATCCATCGAAACGTCCTCGAACTATCTTTCATGACCGTGTCTATCACCCGGCGGACATCCCCCCACCACCCGTCAAAGAGCGGCCTTCGGGCACTTTGAGCCTACGGCGCCGGACGCCAGCTGCAAGCTCCTCTTTTCTAAAATCCAACGACGACACCACCTCTTCGTCGAGATCCCACCCGGTCAACCAAAACGACACCTCCCCGGATTCACCGCGATCCCAACAATCCAAACCCGCGCCCCCCTCTACTGCCGCCAGCGACGAAGCCTCGACTGTCCACAGCCCTTCTTCGGACGCCACTCACGGCGAGGCCGCCGCTACCGAGGACGTCGCCGACGTAGATATCGACACCTCCCAGATGCGCGTCGAAGAGAAAATTGCGCGCGCCTACCACCGCGGTCTCTCGTGGCGCAAGGTTCTCGTCAAGCTCGAACCCGACGCGCACAATAACATTATCGTGCGCCGCACCTTCGCCAACGCGTTCGGCTGGCCAGTGATCCAGCACCTGGTCGAAGCGCACTTCAGTGACTCCGCGACGGCGCGGCTCAGAGACGAGGACGAGCCGAACGCCGAAAGGGCGAAACCGATTGGGGAGGGAACGGACGAAGGTGGCGGCGAGATAAGGGCGGCTGCGAGGGGGTTGAACGCGAGAGGGGAGGATGTCAGTATCAGGAACGGAAGGGATGGTGATGAGGATGAGGATGAGGATGAGGGTGATGCTGATGAGAAACAGGATACGGTGTCTGAGTTGCCGCAAGGCCCGGGGCTGTCGCCTTCGCTGGCCAACGCCAACAGCAACAACGCGCAAGGCGCTTTCCCTGCCCAGTCTAGCACTGCTGCTGGCAAGGGTAGTGGCGGTACGTCAACGACGACGTGGCCGCCGCCGGACAGGGTTGATTCAGTGACGTGGAGCGATCGAGACTGGGCAGATAGCGGGGATGAGAGTGATGACGGGGTGGGCGGAAGATTGAGTGGTACGAGAAAGGAAGCGGCCGGCGGTGAGGGAAAGGGGAAGGGGATTGGGCTAGGAATTCCGTTCGGTGGCGGTGAGAGGAGCTCCAGTCCGCTGAGCTGGAATTGGACGGAGAAGATCGTTGGCAAGGGGGGCCTGGGGCGGTCGAAGTCGCCTTCTGGTGACAGCGGAGCTGGTTCTACCGCTGGAAAGGACGCCAACTGAGCGGTACTATCAATATTGATACGATGTGAAGAATTGAGATCATATCTGAGAGTCGGCGCCTGTGGGCTGTTTAGATACTAAGCCCTCGTTCCTGGATCTTTATCTTTGAGCATAGATCGACCTTGTCTAGCACAGAGCTTGCGTATCAGAATCGCCGACTAATGAGAAACGGTGAGCAGGTGGGCAGTTTGGTAATCCGTAGTATATAGTTTCTTCTCCATCGACTGTCCTGTGAACATGACCTCGCAGAACATGGTCGACACACCCTCTGCTCCTTGTTTACCTGTTGCTCCGAGTAAAGACAGCATGGATGATCCAGCGAGTTTCATGTGTCTCCTGCATAGAGGAAGTAACCAACATACCTTATAACCAATCACGGGCGTGTGGCTCAGTTGGTAGAGCGTTCGCTTAGCATGCCTCCTGCATAGAGGAAGTAACCAACATACCTTATAACCAATCACGGGCGTGTGGCTCAGTTGGTAGAGCGTTCGCTTAGCATGCCTAAGTGCATGCGAAAGGTCCTGGGTTCGATTCCCAGCTCGTCCACAATAACCAACCCTTAAAGGGTTCCAAGCTTTTTTCCCCTCCTCTCAACATCATCAATTGAGCACATTTTCCAACATTTTTTCCCTGCTGCTTTGTAGTTGGAGATATGTTGTCTCTGAGACTGCATTTGACGACTCACATGGCACACACAAGCAGACGAGACCCGTGACGTAGCCGAGGACGAAACATTAATACTCCGCATATACTCCGGAGTACTCTTCCGTTTCGTTTACAAGTACGGAATTCCGTACTTGTTTCACAGTACGGCTGTAACACATCCATACATACCCACGGGGCCACTTAGTGGGGCTTCCGAGTGGGACAGTGGGGGTCTCCACAACTGGTAAGGTACTTAAATCGGGCGTGTCGGGCAACAGCGGGATGGTCAGGTTACGTCAGGAGCTTGTTGTTTGTGCGTGTGTGATTCGAGAATCATCCAATCCCTCTCGAGGTACAAGTGCTACACTGCATATAGTTTTGTCGGATTCTAGAATTGCAGCTTGGTGGTGCAGCCTACAGCTGACCGCTAGTTGTCGAGACATTGATGTTTGTTAACTATGCTCATTCACCTCCAACCCTAAGCATGTCGTCGATATCGGTGCACTCGGGCTGACCTGGAAGTTTGTCTACTGTAGTACTTGCACTTCGTGAGACACCGCCTGCGTCTGATGATTAAAGGTACAGGTACACCCGAAGTCTTCTTCCTCATACCACCCTCTATTCCTCTTCCGGTGATTGTATTGCAGATTCCCCTTAATCCGACCACTAGTAGGGCCAGATTGAGGCCATTACCATTGTCTGAATTGTCAACCTCTGGTGGCCGCCCAATTGCAACTCCTTGCCCTTTGTCTCCGATTTGCGGGCTCCAACAGATCAAATCGGGGATACTCGTGGCCGGGTTGCCTGGCGCTGTTGAATGCATCTTTGCAGAAGTGGAGTGGGATGTGCGGGTGTTGACCAATGAGGATTCCTCCGGGTACGGCGACTTTGAACTCTCACCCATGCTACAAACCCGACTTTTGCACACTGTGCAGGTAAAAGCAGCCACTGCCCCGCGGCCTTCTCTCCTTCCCTCCTGTCCTCTCTCCCCGATTCCCTGTCCATTCTTCCTTTCCTTCCTCTTCCTCCCTTCCGCCTTTTTTTTTTTCGGGATTCAATACTCCTCCTGGGACCCATCGCCGGCCGGAGTCCAAAGGCACAACGGTGCAAAGTTGTAGAGGTGTAGGCGCTACATTCCTTGTCCGTCACGGGGAGTGGGCGGGTGCTGAGCTGCTCTCCCAGGATTGAATCTGTATGCTCTCCTTCGCCGCGATTGTTCTCTTCTCTTGCTTCTCTTCCTCTTCCCCCCACCCCTCTCTCTCCCTCCGGATTTCGGTAGCTTCTCCCCTCGTTCGGTCGTTGTGGGTGAAGCCATCTGGGCTCAACTTTACTTCCGATCTGCTTCCCTACGTTCACATGCCTCTTTCTCCTCTAGTTTTTTCCGGGATACGGCGGGCTAACGACCAACCCCCCATTCGGGACAGCAGTTGCATTTTCTCATCAAGTCGACGTCGCGATTAGAAGCATCCCGTCACCATGCATATCCGGGAGATGCTGGCGGAAGCCGAGAGGACCGGCAACCCGTCCTTCTCGTTTGAGTACTTCCCGCCCAAGACGGCCCAGGGTGTGCAGAACCTCTACGACCGCATGGAGCGCATGTACAACTTTGGCCCCAAGTTCATCGACATCACCTGGGGCGCCGGCGGCCGCATCGCCGAGCTAACCTGTGAGATGGTGGTTCAGGCGCAGACGTACCTGGGGCTCGAGGCGTGCATGCACCTCACTTGCACCGACATGGGCGAAGAGAAGGTCAATGATGCTCTTCGGAAGGCTTACAAGGCCGGCTGCACCAACATTCTCGCCCTCCGCGGCGACCCGCCACGCGACAAGGAGAAATGGGAGGCTACCGACACCAAATTCCGGTACGCCCGCGATCTCGTGGCCCACATCCGCAAGATGTACGGCAACCACTTCGATATCGGCGTGGCCGGCTACCCGGAGGGCTGTGACGACAACAAGGACGAGGATTTGCTCCTTGACCATCTTAAGGAGAAAGTTGACATGGGGGCTTCGTTCATCGTTACGCAGATGTTCTACGATGTCGACAACTTCCTCCGCTGGGTCGGGAAGGTCAGGGAACGCGGCATCACCGTGCCCATCGTGCCCGGTATCATGCCCATCGCCACCTACGCCAGCTTCCTACGCCGCGCGAATCACATGAACTGCAAGATTCCCGAAGAATGGATGGCGAAGCTTGAACCGGTCAAGAACGACGACGTGGCGGTCCGCGATATCGGCAAGGTGTTGGTGGCTGACATGTGCCGCAAGATCCTCGCTGCTGGTATCCGCCACCTGCACTTTTACACCATGAACCTCGCCCAGGCGACTCGCATGGTTCTGGAGGAGCTCGACTGGTTGCCGTCGCCCGAGCGCCCCCTCAAGCAGGCTCTCCCTTGGAAGCAGTCCCTGGGTCTCGGGCGCCGCACCGAAGACGTCCGGCCCATCTTCTGGCGAAACCGCAACAAGTCGTACGTCGCGCGCACCCAGGACTGGGACGAGTTTCCCAACGGCCGCTGGGGTGATTCAAGATCTCCAGCTTTCGGCGAGCTCGATGCCTACGGTATTGGCTTGAAAGGCACCAACGAGCAGAACCGCCAGAAGTGGGGTGAACCGACCTGCGTTAGGGACATCGCCAATCTCTTTGTTCGTTATCTGAACAAGGAGATCGACTACCTCCCCTGGAGCGAGGCCCCGGTTGCGGAAGAGGCCGAACTTATCAAGAAAGAGCTGATTGATCTGAACAAGCGCGGGCTCATCACCGTCAACTCGCAGCCCGCTGTCAACGGTGCCAAATCAAACCACCCCGTTCACGGTTGGGGTCCCTCAAATGGCTACGTCTATCAGAAGGCCTACCTCGAAATGCTGGTCGCGCCCGAGCTCTTCCCAGAGGTCAAGCGCCGCATCGAGCAACACCCCGACCTGACCTACCACGCCGTGACCAAGGCTGGCAACCTGTACACGAACGCGCAGTTCGAGGGACCCAACGCCGTCACCTGGGGTGTGTTCCCGGGCAAGGAAATTGTCCAGCCTACCATTGTGGAGAGAATCAGTTTCCTTGCTTGGAAGGATGAGGCGTTCCAACTCGGAACGGAGTGGGCTCGTTGTTACGAGTCAGGCAGCCCCAGCCGCCTGATCCTGGAAGAGATCATGAACACCTGGTATCTTGTAAACATTGGTAAGTGCGAAGGATGACGTCTCCAGGTGGACAACATTTCTCTGACACGAGTACAGTAAACAACGACTTCCACCGGGGCGAGACCATCTTTGAGGTCCTAGACGGACTGGAGGTCCCGAACCTGGACAGAGTTCCGGAGCCGCAGGGTAACGGCGTTACGAACGGCGCTCCTAATGGCGTCGAGGCATCTACATAATACCTCAGGATCATCGTTATCGCTCAGCTCGGACCGCTCAACCTTGCCGACTGCTTGACGACGAACGAAACTTTTTCAACACTACTTGCATGGCCGAAGTATATTTCAACCTCCCAACTTGCACACACAGACGACCTTTAATATCCATCTATCCATCCGCAGCCTGGAGCGGGACGGGACCGGGCCTAGGCCAGGAGGGACGCATTTGACGACGAACGCAACATTTGGACATTATTTAACATACAACAGCATGCATATGGGAAGGCGTTTTTTTGATTCATTAGGGGGTGGGCGAACAAAAAAAGAGGAAGAAATGCGCGCATGATGGGGCGTGGGCGTTTACTCCCCCAGGTTCGGGTCTCTTGGTTTTTTTCAACAAAAAGGGAAAGGCGGGCGGTGTTGGAAAAGGATGGATGGATTTTTTTTCAGTCATCAACTGGTTGTAGACACATGCATCCGAGGACTGGTGTCAGGACAGCGGGGAGGTGGTGATGGTCCAACCCCAGTTTTGATGCATCGCCGAAAATCTCAACGATACCCAGGGGAATTTAGGCAGGATCGGATCTACTTGGCAGGTGTCTGGCTCTCTTTGTAGAGGATAGACAACCTTTCAACTTCAACAGTGGTTAATACAGGCAGAAGGATATATGAGTGAAGAAAAAAAAAAAGGAAAAAAAGACCTCGTCTGTAAGAGAGAGAGAAAGGGTCAAGCTTGTGACGAGAGAGGGAGTCATCGTGTGAGCAGTGAAAGTGATGGTGACAAGACCAAAAGAAAGATCATCGAGACCCTCCAAATGGTTCAGCTTATTGTCACTTGTTCGTCGGCAGAGGATCTCATTGTCATTGATGGATACACAGAGGATCTCTGTCATTGACGGATACACACCACTGAACATCTAATCCAGGGGTACTGATTGCATACATCCCACACTCTCGTCATCGCTCGGTAATTCCTCACAAGACTGAGACGATGATGAACGTCCGGTGCAGAGGCTATTCGAGCAAGAAACATGATTGCTTCGTCCGTCCTCCAGTCCCTCCCCCCACCCCCACAATGCCCGCCGTGCTCTCGTGTACACTAAAAAAAACCACGGATGCGACGCCAAGCGAACAACTCCCCGAAAGCAACTCTGAAGGGGGGAAACTGAAAAGCGATCCCCTTGCTTCTGCCCATTGTCCAATCACCGCATGCATGCACGCGACCCAATACGAACCATCACCGACCCTCCTTCTCCGACTCCGACCGTTGCCCTGAAACTCCGAGTCGGGTCGGGTCGGGTCGGTCGCCCGCCTCAGCAAGCAAAGCAAAAAGGCAAAGCAATCATCCCAGGACCGTCAAGGGCCGAAGACCAGGACTCGGGGAACCAAAGATCAGGGGGGGCCGGGGGGGGGGGGGACCGTCGGAATGGTACTACTAATACCCCCACTGTTCCTCATCGGCCACCTCGTAGTCCATGTTCTGATGGTCTCGACTCCCTTCCTGACGGTGCGGGTGCTGCCGGTGATGGTTGTTGTACTGACCGGGATGATCGCTCGTCGTCGGCGCCTGCTCCAGCTGGATGTGCACGTCCTTATCGCTGCTACTTGCCCCTGCTGCTGCTGCTGCTTCTTCTTCTTCTTCTGCTGCTGCTCCCGCGTCGTCATCCTTGTCCTTGTCATTGCCGTCCTCGTTGTCGGCAGGCACCGTGCCCCGTTGCTCGCGGTTCGTCGCACCTTCGGCTCCGCGATCGGTGGAGCTGCTCCCGGTGCGGGCGCCCGGGGTGGTGGACGCCGAGCCCGAGGCGCTGTTGGAGCTGGCCCAGGCGAGGTCGAGGGACGAGGAGGCGTCACCCAGACCGGGGATTTCCTTGTTTGCAAGAAGCACCGAATTGAAGAACTTTTCGGCCGTTTTGCGGTCTTTGAAGGTGATTTCGGTGGAGGACGGCGTTGTCTGGATGTCGGTAAACTCGCCGATGCCCTAAACGGCCCAACTGTTAGTCATGCAAAGGGGGATGGAAGAGAGGAAGGGGGGTGGGGGGGGGAAAGGCTTACAAAAAGGTATTGTCGTAGGGCCTCGTCCTTTTCGGGTACGGTAAAGTCCACTCCTGTGAGAATAACCTTCTTGGGCCGGTTGTCGAGTGTGTAGGCGGCATAGGCGGCATGGACATTGCCACGGCCGCGGAAGCTGCCCCGGTACGACCCGCGAGCCATATAAGGTGGTGCCGATCCCCGCCAGCCGCCTCTTCCGCGACCGTAACCGCCCCTGGGTGGCCACGGCGAAGGGGCGTCCATAGCGTCGGGATCGAGGCCCATCTGCCTTGCCTCTGCCTCGAGAGCTGCCAGCTGTGCGCGGAGCGCCTCCGTCTGGCTCATGGGCTTCTTCGAAGTGCCTTCGCCGTTTTCGGATTTGGTGCTGCTGTGCTTCCCCAGTTTCGCCTCCAGTTTCGCCTCCAGCTTTGCCTTCTCCTCTTGCTGCTTGGCAAGAAGCTCCTTTTGCCGTTTCTCGAGTTCCTCGCGCTGGCGTTCGAGCTCCTCTCTCCTCCGGGTCTTCTCCTCGAACGCCCTCTGCTTCTCTTCCTGCTTCCTGGCGAAGTCCTCCAAGTCTATATGGGACTGAGCGCCGGCGTCATGGCCATCCGCCCCGAACGACCCGTTGGCGTGTTTGACCTTCTTGGCCCCCGGTGGCCCTCCTGCTGTGGAGCCGGAAGCTGGAAGTGTCGACCCTTCGTCCTTGTACCAAAACACTTTGACAAAACGATTGTCAAATATCACTTTTGGTGACTGGTAAGCGGCATTGGCGGCGCTCCAGCTGTCGTACTTCACTATGGCCAATCGCTTGTATGGTTGCATCGAAACCTCGAGGATGTTGCCGAACTGCGAGAAGAACTGCCTGACTTGCGCCTCGTCAAAGTTCTCCTCCGGGATGTTCTCAACCACAATCGTCGACCGGGTCTTGTCAAATACGGGTCCGTCCGCGGAGAAGGGCGCCTTTTCGCCGCGTTTGTGACGGCTCGGTTGCTTGCCTCCTCTGGCTCTTTGCTGTTGGCCAAAGTCTGGGATAGATGGTTGCACCTGGTAAGGGTCGGGCGGATTGTAAACATCAGGCATGAGCGCATTGGTAGGGTCATATTCTGCGAGCTTGGTTAGTGGGACTCGCAACATTGTAGCAATGACGACGACGACGACAACAACAACAACAACGCACCTTCTACCGCCTGAGGCTGGGGCGGCGCCTGCAGGTTGCCGAAAGGGGGGCCAGGCACGGGAGGATAGACCGGGTCGTTGCTGTGAGCGAACGTGCAATTGGTCCCGCGAGGGCAGTATCCCTTCTTTTCCCAATCGCGGCACTTCTTCCTCTTCTTCGGGGGGAAGTGGCCCCGTGCGAGCTCAGGCATGGGGTGGCCGGCGGCTAAGCTCATCCCATACATGGCACCCATGCCGCCCTTTGGATCGAAGTATCCGACTGTCGAGGGGCCCGGGGGCACGTCTGTCGGAAACTGACCTGGAGGGGGGTATGGAGGGGCTCCCGGGGCACCGTTCCCGTAGTTGTTGTGCAGCTCGTTCGGCCCGGCCCCTCGTCCCCCTCGCCGAGCTTGCTTGAACGTCCTCCCGCCATAGCCACCGCCACCGCCACCATCTCTGCCATTCTGCGCGTTCGGATCATCCCAGTCGGTGTATGCCCGCTTCCTCGACCCGTTCGGAAACCGCGGCGGATAAGTAGTCGGGGCCCCGCCCATGGAGCCGTCATCGTAGTACAGGCCCGGATTGAGTTGACCGGCTGCACTGGGAGGCGGAAGAGCTGTGTTCTTGGGAGGTGGGGGAGGGGCGCCGGGCAGGTAGGAGCGGTATGCGATCGCCTCGAACACGTCGTTCACGAAAACGGGCGAGTCTGTATTAGAAGGTAAAGAAAGGAAACGCACGCTGGTAAGCTTGGGGAACTAATCGAAGGGAAATGGAGAGGAGGGAGGGAGGCCAACACCGCCACCGCCGCCGCAAGGAAACGCACCTTCTTTCAGGAAGTCGGGAATCTCGTCCTCGCAGAGCTTGCGCACGTCGTTGATGTCGCCATCGTGGCGCAAGAGGGCCAGGACGTAGTCGGCGAGCACGTCAGGGTCGGCATCGGATCTGGTAGTGAGATAGGTCGCCAGGGCGTCAGTGACACGGGCTCCGAGGCGCCAGGTTGCATGCATTAATACTTCTCACGGCGGGGAGGAACCTACGTATTCTCCAATCGTTTGACGATCCATGCTTTCAAGTGAGGAGTGTCCTCCTCGGGAAATAACATCTTTGTCTTCTTCGGCTGTGTCTTTGTATTGGGCTGCTCAAACGGAGGTATGGGGTATGGGGTACAAGAACCCGAGTTGCGCTGGTTCAAGAAGTTTCCGAGTTGGCGAAAATCGCTTTGGTCAGAGACGGCTTCCCAATGCTTGCCGCGTGGAGGGTTAAAGTTCGTTACACTTTTTCTTAATTCGTTCCCGTCGCGTCACCAAGAGCAGGGATCCCAGCAGTAAATTACGCGACTCGTACTTGGTTGTAATTTTACAGCAACAACAGCATGTGATATTCGACTACCTACCCCGAAATCAGCGAGATATATCCGGCGCAGTACAGTACCTTACGGAGTACCTGTATGTACGAATAAATCATAGCGTCCAGGTCTCCTACGACGATGCCTATTCGAGCACGGTAATCCTGCAACATCAGTTATATCTAGGCTTGTTTTTTTCCTCTATCCAGCCCATCTCTCTCTCTCGTCATACACAAAAACTACTACAAGTCAACTTATATGTATGTACAGTACGTACATACAGTACATAGGGTAGGTATACAACGTAACCGACGAGGGGCCAGGTATGTACATTACATGTAATCGGTACAAAAAAGTATGATACAACAGCCAGCCGACACACCATCACACCATCGCCCGTTTCCCCATCTTACATTCTTCCTTGATCCCTCGCCTCTCCCTTCAGCGCGCTGACGATGTCCTCTTCCGACATGTCCCGCTCCCCCGTCCTCAGCTTGGACGGGTCCTCCACGTTCAACAAGCCGCCCTCGGTCCAGGCCGTATCCTCGAACCTCCTGGGCCGGACGACCTTCTCGTCGACCCTGACCTTTCTCCCGCCCTTCCACGTCCTCTGGTACTCCGCCGGTCCCAGCACCCTCTCGTCTTCCTCGACGCCCTCCTCTCCTTCTCCTGCCGCCCCCTCGCCAAGCGCCACGCCGCCGTCCTCCCCCTGCCCCTGCCCCCGCTCCGCGACCGCCCGCCGGTCCGGCTGCTGCTGCTGCTGCTGCTGCTGCTGCCCAAAGATCTGCGCCTCCAGCCGCGAACCGGAGCGGTGCAGGGTCGTGACAGCCCGGACCGTCTTGGGGCAGTGCTCGTTGATGTACTCAAACTCGCGGCTCGCCTCGTGCGACCACAGCATCATCTGCTCGAGGTCCATGTACTCCTTGGCCAGCACGAGCAGGGTGTGGGCGATGGGGCGCGGCCGCTGCGGGTTCCGGCCGATCCGGCGCAGTTCCAGCGGCACCTGGTTCTTGACCTGGGCCTCGGCCCGCACCGCGTACCACCCCGTCCACTGCGGCATGAGCACCTTCTCGCAGACGGTGAAGGCCTCGCGCCACCTCTTGAGCCGGGCCAGCGCCTGCACGTGGTAGTTCCAGTTCTTGCTGTCGAGGTCGAAGCCGCGCTTGCGGACGGTGGCCACCAGGTTGAGCAGCCCCTCGGCATCTTGCTCTTCGAGGTAGAGGCGCTGCATGGTCTTGAGCGGGTCGCAGAGACGGAACCGCTGGGCGTAGATGACCCGCTTGGTGGTGGTTGACGGCCCCTTCGGGCCTGGGCGCTCCGGGTCGTCCGGGTTGAGGAAGGAGGACGCGGGCTGGTAACGTTCGGTGGCGCGTCTGAGGATGAGATCCCACGTCTCGCGGACGCGGTCGTACTTCTTCTCGAAGAAGTCGGCCAGCATGATCTGGTGGAGGAGCTTGAGCGGGATGGTCTCCTCGGAGCTGCGAGACGGGTACCGGGTGTTGTGAAGGCGGATGAGCTGCTGCACCGTGGCGTGCTCGCGCATCTGCGTCAGGATGAAGAGCACCTTGGAGTAGAGGTTGACGACGGAGCGAATATCGTCGGGCGATCCTTGGTCCTCTTGCTCCATCGCCTTGTAGAAGTTGCGCAGGACCTTCTTCAGGAAGTGGTCCCCGCTGAGGCCGAGCCGCTTGGTGTAGGGAAGCTGCTGCCATCGGCCCAGCGCGTCGATGACCTTGGTCATGCGCATCGCCGAGTGCGGGAAGTTCATGCTGGCCATCAGCTCGTTGGTCTTGAGCGCCATGTGCGGCTCCCCGCTGTTGATGAAGGCCGCCATGAGAAGGACGTAGTGGTCAGCCGTGGGCTCAAACACGCCTTCGCGGTGGGCGACTCGGAGCAGATGCATGGCATGATGCGACTGGCGGGCATAGAGCAGGGCCAGCAAGAGTTGACTGTAGGTCTCGTGGTTATAAGGTATCCCTTGGGCCGACATGAACTCCAGTAGCCGGTTAACCGTGGACAAGTCCCGTCGCTTGGCGTGATGCTGGAGAAGCGCGTTCCAGAGCATGGTATAATTGCCCGGCAAATTTCGCTTCTTGGTTACGCTGACGCAGAGCTTCTCGGCCTCGGCGAACCGGTCGTTTTGGCAGTATGCTTCGACCAGTGCCCTGATCATGGCCGACGTCGGCTGGATGTTACGGTCCCGCGCCAGTTGGTAGAGCTCGAGGGCGAACTGCAGATCGCCGCGGAACCCGGCCATGCCCATCATGGTGCCAAAGGTGTAGTCATCCGGTTCGAGCTCATTGCAGATGTAGGAAAAGAGCTCGATGGCCCCTCCATAGTCACCCGCCTTGGTGTAGGCATTCAACAAGATGTTCCACTGCCTCATCGTCGGCGGCTCGCCAGTCCTTTCGGAGGCGTCCGTCATCACCTGACGCGCGGCGTCGGGGTCGCCCCTGACAGCATGGGCTTGCATGAGCGTCCTGATGAACTTTGGGTCGTTCTCGACCTTGCCGCCGTAGTGCTTGGAAAACTCCCCGGCGAGGCGCATGATGGACTTGACGTCGCCGCGTCCGCCATAGAAGGACATGAACTTGTGGTACGCTCTTTCGTCCAAACGCCCGAAGCTGCGGTACCAATCCTCCAGCAGTTGCTCCATCCCCACTACATTATGCGGGAAGTAGACGTCGATCATGACTCGCAGGACGGATTCGGCCACGCGCACGCCAGGGAGCGCCCTGTATTTTCGGTACAAGTCGTTGGCGAGCCGCTTCTGATCCTGCTCCGCGTTGAGAATGATGAAGCGCTCGTAAGAAAGCGGATCTCCGGTCTTGTGCAGCATAAACACTACATCGGACGGTCGGAACGAGTGGAGCGAGTATCTGACGACGTGTTTGAGAAAGGAGTCGACAAGCGCGGTACGCTGGGGCAGGCTTTCGGGGTCGTTCTCGAGATACTTATACAGCTCCTTTACTTTGGCCTCGAAGTTGGTCGTTGCCGCCAGGATCGGGTATCCAGATCCGCCAGTAGGCGGTGATCTTATGGTCTGCTCGGCCCCCGAGTCGGTATCTTGCATGGCAGCAGACTGCTCTGCGTTTTCGGGAGCCGGCGGACTCTGATGTGCTTCGCTCCCGTCATGTACGGCATCGCGGCCAGCTGATGAGTCAACCTGAGTTTCGTTTTCAGGCACGGTTGCAGACAAGGACGGCGTCACGATTTCCTGCATACTCGAAGTTTCGATCCGGGGTCCCTTCTCACCCGCCCGGGCTGACACTGCGTCGGTCTGCGACTCCGTCGATTCAGGAAGTGCTTCTGGCTCTTGCCGTGCCGTTGGATCCGTCCCCGACTCGGTGTCCCCCCTTTGCGCTGGCTCCCGCTCCCCGCCTTGATCCGCATCCTGTAGGTGCGACGGTTCGACAGGTTCCGAAGACGTAGGAGCCGGCGGCTCATACGGGGGTTCATCGGCGCCTTTGATGCCATAGTAGATCTCCCACGCCTCCAGGACCAGGTTCCACGACGAGAGCTCAAACCCGTAGGCCGCAATGTAATCCAAAGCCCCACCGAAGCCGCGCTGCTCCATGGCCGTCCTGAAGATGTCCATGGCCTCTGGTACCTTATGCAGCGTGAGCTGCGCCTTGACCGCCGCACGGACAAGCTCCTCGGTCCATTCGTCGACGGCGTACTTGGAGAAGAGATCGTTGACCCTCCATGCTTCGATTGGTCGGGTCGATGCCGATATGGCGAGTAACACGTCCGTCGTAAACTCGTCCCTCGAACTCGGGTCCAGTCTCATGTATTGCTGGAAGATCTGGTCGTAGGCGCCGACCCGTTCCGAGTGGAGCAGGTTCCGTAGAATACGGGCGGCCGCGACGCCGTCTTGGGCTTCCTCGGCCTCCTCGGCCTCGTGTGGGATGTCTTGTATTGCGCCTTCACCGTCATGGTCCTGCCTTTCCTCATCAACCTCCTCATCCGGCTCCACTAACGCGTCGGGATCCTCAGCGGCAGCTTGGGGATTGGGGGACTGGTCAGACCGCCGGGAGACGGAGGACGTGAACAGGCGAGACATGTGGCTCCGCGGCCGTGAGCCGGATTCGAGTCGTACCGGGCGGATCGGGTAGGGCCTGCGCAGAAGGGCGGCGGTTCCGCTGGGGTACAGGAAGTCGAGGAGGAGGCCCGACGCCGTCATGGTTTCGACTCTCTTGTCGGACATGGCCGGCGTGGTCCGGATTTTCGATTCGCCGGGGGACTGGCGCACGAGGGCCTGGCAGGCATCAAGTAGCTCGAGCTCGGAGGCGCCATGGTGGTGCCAGAAGGAGGTGTGGAGCTTGCGGCGGCTTTGCAAACAGGATCTGGCAGAAGGGACAACTCGCTGGAGGCTGTTGCTGCACGGCTCGATGCTCGTCGCCGTCCTCTCGAGCATTGCGGAAAGAGGATACGGCAAGGGCGGCGCAGGATGCACTCAATCCTTGAAGTCGACACACACAGAGGGCTCTAGGTGGGCCTGTCACCGTGGCATGATCCGCAGCGAGTTCCCCCGCGGCGGCTGCTATGTGGCTCGATGGAGAGACGCGTGAAAATGCGCACCCGCGCCGAGGATCATAGCGGATCGATCGTAGCGCTCGAGAGGGTGCCGCAACGCAGTGCGCCGCCCCGAAGCTCCCTGGCGTGTGCGTCAATGGACCGGTGCCCGCTTGTCGAGAAACAAAAAAAAAAAAAAAAAAAAAAAAAAGACCGACCTCTGGCGCTGGCGGAGGGCGGCGAGTGGTCGGTGTCGGGGGAGTACAAGCCGGGAGCTGTTGCAACTCCTCCGCAAGGTCCGGACAAAACCGAAACTCGAAATTTTGGGCCGGGCCGTGGCGTGGTGGAGTGCCGAGATTGGGGTCGTACGAGCCGTTGGCAGAATTCGGAGCTTGGTACGGAGGGGTTACAGCACTAAGTTCAGTCAATTTAGCGTACGGATTACCTCAGGTAGGTACAGCACCTAGTATTCCGTACTGTAATCCGAAACTATTCCGCACACAGCTCTCTCCTCCGTACCACGACTTCGTGCGTATCATACCTTAGTGTACATACATACATGCCGAAAAATTACGCCACACCGCCCCGCCCCGGGGCCAGAACTGCTGTGGGGCTGGAAGCTCATGTGGGTCTCGCATTCTCTCTGCATGACCTTCTTGCATCCGCCTCTGGTAGGTGCAAGTGCACTCAGAGCACGAAGGCACGGCCTCTGCTCGTTAATTCTTCTCGACCTGGTCCTGAATTCGATGCCAGCAACCATCGATTTCAGATGAAGGGAAACAACCAAAAAGACGTAGCTTTCCCTGGAACTCTTATTTCCCTTTTTATTCCCAACCTGTTTGATTCATTTTTCTTCTTTCGTGCCTCGTGTGGGGGACTTGACTTGATACACCTGGTATTTTTTTCTATTTGCAGGAAACAACGAATTGTCGAACCCTAGGAAACACGACACTTTTCGATCTCGCGCAGCACCTTCCAGAGAAAATCGACCTCGAGCCCGAATTCGGGGTCCTCTCCGTGGTACATACCGTCGTACGCCTGTTGATCCCCCCGGGGCCCGCTTGCCGTCATTTTGGCGATCTCTCCCTGCCGCAGGCCCCGGAGACAGCGCAGGACAGCGTCGGCGTACAGTTCGCCGACCTCGGACGGTAGCTCGGTCGCGGCAGCCTCCAGCATCTTGTTCACCGTGTCTCTGACCGGCTTCCCTTTCTCGTGGAAGACGTTCACGGGCTCCCAAAAAGCAATCTCCAGGAGCATGACGCCCATGCTATACACGTCGTCGGACCGCTTGTAGCGCCTCAGTGCGCCGCTCGAAAACTCGGCCGGGAGGTACAGCTCCGGAGACTCCTCGTTGTGGCGGAAACCTTCGGAGAAGAGGTTCAGCGTCGTCCCGCGTTTGTTGTCGTCAGGCCGCGAGTACTGGAAGCCGATCAGGAATGGCTCGTCGAGCCGGAGCTTGCCGCCGTGCTTGTCGCGGAAGAAGACCACCTGGTGACTGCTCAGGTTGCGGTGCAGCCACTTGCTGCACTGGAGCTGGTACAGGGCGTTTGCGAGCCGGCGCGCCAGCCCGAACCGAGTGCCCAGGCTGGGGACCGTGCCCGGCTTCTCGCTGTCGAACGAGGCCTGGAGCAGGCTGTGCAGCGTGACGGGCTCGGCCTGCTCGTCGGCCCACTCGGGAAATAGGGAGACGAAGCCGACGATGTCAGTGTCATCCTCGCCCTCGAGCCCCTTCGTGTTGATGTAGCCCAGACAGTCGAGCACCCTGTAGTCGGCTGCGTCTGCCATGGTGCTGGTCTTGTGCAGCAGCTGGGCAATGGCGTCGCGCCGGCGCTCGAGGTCGACCTGCTCAATGGCGAACCGCGTAGTGGTCAGCGTCGCATTCCGCCATTCCACCATGACCCGCCTCGCCGGCTCCGCACCCGTGCTGTAGGTTGCGATGCTGACCGGCCAGTGCACCTCTTCTTTGGTCTTGGCTGGCACCTGGTAGCCTCGGACGAGGTCGGTGGACAGCCTGTAGCTTCTCGGCTCGGCCCAGGCCTGCCCGTCTTCCCCTGCTCCTGCTCCTGGTTTCGCGCCTTCCGGAGGGTCCATTTCGAGACAGAGCTGCTTGACACGCGCTGATGCCTTGAGGACGCCGGGCTGGGCACTGGTGTGTTGTTCGCCCTCGGCAAGGGCCTTCAGCAGAGACTCGAGCTCTTTCGGAAGCTGATACTTGACCAAGACGCCCGCCGAAACCGCCTTGGCATACTGGACCTTCTGGGGAAGGGTAAGCACTTTTTCCAGCGAGTCGTTCAACCCGCTCAGTTTCTGAATGAGACTCTCAACGAGGCCCTTGTCCGTCAGCACGTAGATGACGTGCTTGGTGAACACCTTGGTGCCAGACCAAGCCCTGCTGAGCCCGGCTGCTGCTCTCTCGCGTCGGCTGCTTGAGGCGGCCGGATCCGAGGAGCTCTACTTCTCACCCAAGCTGTACTTCTCGGCTGTCTCGCGGAACTCGTTCAGGACCGACGATATCGCCCGGAGCAGGTCGCAGATGAGCTTGTTCGCCGTCTCGACCTGGACGATGTCACTCAGGCCCCCGTCTTTTATCGTCCCGTCGGCCGAGTCCAAAGATTTGGGAGCCCCCGTCTTCTCGTCGAGAAACCCCAACGTCCGGCCCCAAACCTCGAACCTGACGCGCTCGACCCGCATCTGGACATTCCAGAGTTGCGACTCGGTGTTCAGCTCGATGGCCTCACTGACCACTTCGTAGACCGAGTAGCACGTGGTGAAGACGCTCCATGCCGTCGATACTAAGTCCATCGTCGGATGTTTCCTTGGGCATCCGAGGGTTTCCTGGCGAGCTCAAAAGCAGAACTTGGCTACGTGGTCTTGTGCGGGCAATTGTGCGGCCGAGAGAGAGAGACGAGGAGGAGGCTGATGACGCCAAGGAACCAATTCATTGGATCGTCTCTGATGCACCCGAACCGCGCTGTTGTCCACTTGTTGGGCCCCAAATCGGAGCAGGGCGACAACCCCACCCTTTCCGGCCCCCAACACCAACATGTTCAGACGATAGGGCTCACCGATGTTGATATACCCTTCATGCTGGTTGTTTATGCGTTCTGAAGGACCAGGAAAATATGAGTCTCTTCCAAGATCTTCCGCCGCCGTCGTCCAAAGGATTGGGTCTCTTTGGCGACGAGGGCCATCCTGACAAGACGACTTTGGAATGGGCTCTAAACCTAAGCGTATTCACCTCCCGGAGGCCGTTCTCGCATGTGGCCGAAACTCTAGGGCGTCGCAAGCCAGCCATTCTCAGGGTATGGGGTACTCTCACGGCCAGCAAACCCGCGCATGGAGACGGCGTGGCGGACGGCATGCCGGAGTACGTTGTGCACATTCAGAGCCATGACGACTCAGAGAACATCGACCTATGCCAGCCTCGCTGGTATGAGTCTCGACAGACCATCGAGTACCCTTCGGTGACCTTCGCCGAGGCAAGGCAACACGATAGTTATCTGCTCAACCGGCTATCGATCTATAATGACTGGAGGCCTATAGTTCGTGTTGTCCGGTACCCTGTGGAACCTGAGCCGGGAATTACGAGCCTGGTACCCGTCTGCTTTTGTCTCTTCGACAAGACGCACATGCCCGGTGTGCTTCGAGACGAAACTGACGCCATCATAGAAGGGGTAGACCTACACAATGGAAAAGTGAGCGACGCCGCGATGGTCGCGGGCCTCAATCGCTATATCGCTTGCCTCAAGGGGGAGGGACCGGAAGAAACTCCGTCTCCCAACCAGACATTGCCAGCTAGTGCGGGAGGTCAGCCAGCAGGACAAACGGGTGACTGCCATGCTGCTCCCATTCCGAGGGGTCGCCTCAGGCGGCAGCTTCGACGACATGGGTGCATCGGGCCGCAGACGCCGATGAAAGGAGAGAGCCAAATTGTCCCTGTGCCCGAGCAAGGCGGGAACCTGGTCATCCCTGTCCGGCCCATACCTGCTGTCGCCAGTGCTGTCGTGCGCGGTCGGAGGAGGCGGCAGTACAAGAGACACGGCCTCGACCTCCGCCAGGTCGAAGCTTCTCCAAGGATTCCCATCCGTCCTCATGCCAAGGCCGCCGTTGACGCGGAGAAGGATGTCGCCGTCGCTACCGGTGCAAAGCTGAGCCCTGACATGCTTCCCTCCCTTCCGGGTGGAACAAGGCTTGGCCCGGAGGCTTTCTCTGCCCTGATAGATAAGCAGCCCGTCATTTGGCTCGAGACGCCCAATCCCAAAGAGTTTGACTCAGAACTCCTCGTCCTCCCCATTCACTATGACAACGGCGACAGGCGGAGGCTCGGGTACCTTGTGCTTCCCAAGGAGAGCATTCTCGTCTGGGTAGACGAGTCGTGGGTGAACTACATTTCATCCAACGGAACGGACTTCTGGGTGGAGAGGCTTTTTGTTTTGGACAGTTCGAGCACCTCCGGCTCTCGGCAATTGGTACAGTATTGGTATAAGTTCCTCCCGGAGTAAGTTCTTCTTCCTGGAAAGCATGAGACAGAGAGAGAAAGAGAGAGACGATGCTGACGGATCATCCAGGGTTGTTGACGAATTCATCGACGGGCTTCAGCCCTCCGCCTTGGCCAGGGACGGGGTTGGCGATGTCGAGCTGGCTTTGCGGACATCGCTCCAAACACCACCACTGGTGTTTCCTGATTTGGAGCTGGGAGCTCTCGCCAGTGTGAGGATGACGTTGGCCATCTGCTTGCTACTGGAGGAGTGTCACTGACGCCAGGGCCATCCTAGACGAAGGAACACTTGAAGATCTGGTCGGCCCTGGGCACAGATCTAGACGATGTCAGAGGGCTTGACACCTCGCGCTTCCTCAAGTGGAATATGGCACTATCCGATAACTGGCCTTACCAAAGGCTTGAGGAACTAAAAGACCTGCTTGACAGAGGTATGGGCGCGATCGATGACGGGGCCCCCAGTCCCGAGTCCCGGGTCGACTATATGAGGGAACAGGTATGCTGAAGCAAACACCAGCCCGCTCAGAGACTTAGCCCCATTAACCCATCATTACTGCAAACAGTTCTTCTACGGCTCGCGTTACTTCGGTTTCATTCCCCAGGTCTTTCAGGAGCAAGCCTTCGAGTCCATTGCCAGAATGGCAGCCGATGAGCGCCATAAGATTGCGTCGGGAACCCACGCCACTTTGCAACTGGGACTCTGTCTCTTGTCCGGTTTCGGCGTCGACCGAGACATCCACAAGGGCCTCGAGTTGGTGTTTGAGGCGGCGGACAAGGGAAACCACAGAGCCCGGGCTGTTATTGGGAGATTCCTGTGGTCGTTCGGCAACTACACCGAGAGTACACCCGTTGACTGGGTAATTGAGCAAGCAATGCAATACTCCTACTGGGCGATAGAGGAGCTGGGCAGAGCGGGCCAGCGATTTTATAGCGAAGCAGTCAAGCGTGCTGCATTCTTGGCCGCGACGGCTATTAGTCGCGTCGGATATGGCCCGGGTTACTTTGTGGAATCTCGATTTGATCTCTTCGACCCCAACGCGTTGGAGGAACAAATCAAGAAAGAATTCGGGCCTGCGAATGGCAGGGCTGAATCTCCAGCACCGGATGGACCAACGCTCGAAGCTCCTACCAGAGATTCCGTCAATTCTCCCACCCGGGACACTAACTCTGCCGACCCATATCCCTTGCAGCACGAGCAGACCATGCCTGGGCAACCGAATGTGCTCGAGGACGGCCAGGTCGCGGATGAGATGCAGTTACAGCCGGCAGACTTCTTTGACGCCGCAATGCGTTTCGTGTGTTGCTACGGCCTCCTGGAAACCCTTCCCGTTCTCCTCCGGGAGCAACCGCGGCTGGCGCCTGACTTGGGCCCTGAGACGTACATTCCTCTGGCACTCGCGGCCGGCCAGGGCGAAGTAGCACTGGCGTTGCTGGGGTCAGAAAATGAGATCACCAAGGAGACAAATCCTTATCTCCTTTTCCAGCTTCACCACCTGCCGCCTCAGCAAGTCGGGCCAGTTGCTGGAGCTATTGTCAGCAGGGGTTTCGATCCCAACGAGAAAGTCGAACTTCATAGAGATTCACGGTTTACCAATGACCGTCTCTCCGTCTTCTTAGATCCGGTTCTTGATCATCGAATCCATCCCCTAGATGGCTCCTCGCGGCACTGGTTGCCCGAGATTCGGGGCCGGTCGCTCACTCCACTGCGATGGGCCATCTACCACGGCAATGAGCATGTTGTGGGTGCTCTCCTGGATCTCGGGGCCGAATTCGCACGGTTGCCCGACGTCGACAGGTGCGTGGCCCACGGCGGACCGGTGGATAGGTTGGAAACAGCAGCATTCACCGTCGCCGTACTCGAAGAACCTTGCCTCAACTTGAACATTCTCGAGATGTTCTTCCAACGCCATGGCGATCAACCCGGGAGGGCCGTCTTCGCCGAGACGCCGCTGGGTTTGATAGCCATGGAACCCGACTGCCCCGAAAGGCGGCTCAGGTTCTTGGGCCCCGGTGGCGAGACGGATAACCTAGAGCGGGTGCTGTCGCTGCTGAGGAGGCATCAGCCCGACTCGGACGCGCAGCTGTTCTGGGCAGCGGCCATGAATGGCCACGAGGACATCGTGCGCTACCTCATCAAGGGCGGAGTCGATATTGAGCTGCGATACAACGGACAGACCCCGCTGCACACGGCTGTCCTTCACGGTCAGAAGGGGGTGTTTGACCTGCTCGTCAAGAACGGCGCCGAGGTCCGCGCTCTAACCTCGGACAAGGGCATGTCCATGATGCATCTGCTTCTTTGGAAACCCAAGCCCGTGGGCGTCGAGCTGTACATGATCAATAAGCTTTACCGACGGCTGCGCAGCGTTGCAGGCGGCAGCGGTAACTTTGGCAGAAAGGTCCAGCCCATCCACCTCGCCGCCCTGAACTCGCGTGTCGCAGCGCTGGAGCGGCTGCTAGAGCTAGGCGCGGACCCCACCGTCCCTATGGAGGAGGACATCATGCCTTGGGCCCGCGGCTGCTTCAGACACGAGGGCTGGGAGCCGCCAGAAACACTAAAGCGGGACCGCTCCGAGGAAGGCAGCCTCTTGGCAACTCCCATATCCCTCAAGGGCCTCACACCCGCTGGTATCATCCTCTCCAGATACGACATCATGCCGCCAAAGGATCTTCTGGCCATGCTGCGAATTCTCGTCTTGTCGACGTCGTTCCCGGTCACCCTCTCTCGGCTTTACACGCGCCCGTCACTGAAGCAAACCATCTTTCACCTGCTCGCCTGTCGTAAGTACCTTTAAGTTTCGCAACCCACACTCCAAGATCGAGGACGGTTCCTCCTGCCCTTACCTACCCCTCTCTCTCTCTCTTTCTCTCTCTCTTCCTTTCTTTTGCACAGATGACCTATCAGAATGCAAGAGGAGCGAAGGACGGCCGACTGAGTTGGAGAATGAATTTATAGACTTTCCCCTTACCGAAACCGGGATTCTCGAGCACCTCCTAGACGGCCTGGCCTTGCACCTCCCCTCCGGGCCCGGGAAGGCCAACGGCGCCGACCGTCAGACGCTCATCAACCTACCCGACGCCGACGGCGACACGCCGCTGCACTACGCGGCGCTCTTCAGTGGCAGCCGCAACACGCGCGCCGTCGACCGGCTGCTTTCGCTCGGCGCGGACCCGACGGCGAGGAACTTGTTTGGCATGACCCCCGGGGTCATCAGGGCCCGGTATCTCGCTTGGAAGGGGGCGGCGGCGGCGGAGGACGCTGTGCTCCGGTCTGTGACCGGGAAGGGTGGTAATGGCGCGAGGGCCAGCTACGGTGACGGGGGGAAGTGGGGAAGCAAGCTGGTGCAGTTTGGGATTCCGTTATCGCCGAAGGAGCGGTTCGCCGCGGCGGGCGATTCTTCCTCTGACGAGGCCGGCGGGGAAGGACAAGGCGGCGGCGGCGGCGGCGATGACCCGGGTGTGCGATGGTCGACGAGGTATTGGGGCGGGCGCACGGCGTCGTGTATGCGACTGCAGGAGCTGAGCGGGGAGGATGGGGAGCCGGACAGGATCAAGATGATGGGGCAGCTGCTGCGTGGCGCGCGGGTCAGGGAGGTCTGGGACTTGCATGCCGGCAGGTGGGTGAGGTTTGAGAGGGAGATGATGGTGCAGTTGGTGACCGAGGCGGATATACAAGTGGACTTTGCGAGGGAGGTTCGGACGGGATAGGGAGGCAATCATCATCATCACCACCTTGAGTGTTGAAGAATGTAACGGAAGGGGTAGCTTACTCTCGTTTAGCCCCCCCAATCGCGGGGGCGCAGGAGGAAACACGGGGATCGACCCGCACGAGTAGCAGCTTTTCGGTCATTACCTCAATCTCTCAATCACCACACCACTGAGTCTTCTCCCCTGACATACTCTCTAACCTTCATCACATGTTGTGTCCCATCCGCAACTTGCACATTAAATATGTAAAACTCGTCGGAGGTTTGGTACGGTCTGATATCGTCTTTTCGGATGCTAGGCCCTCAGTTCTCCTCAGACAAGTATGGGAGCACGATAGCTCTACCGCCCCCCCTCGCTCCCCCCCCCCCCCCCCAAAAAAAAAAAAAAAAAAAAAAAAAAAAAAAAAAAAAATCCCTTTATTGATAACATTCAGCGTTTAACCCTAACCCTCTTTCCGCAGTTCCCCAGATCAGGGCCAAGGCTGGGGCTGAGGGGAAATGTTCGCTGATCCGCCAAAACCAAAGGAAAGGAGCCCCACATTCTATTGAGCTGTCCGACGTCCCCAGCAGCAGCAGCAGCAAGAGCACACGACAAGAAAGGGCAGCCCCTCAAGACTGAACCTCGCCCCATCGTCGTGGCAAGCAACAATGGACATCACCAAGACGGCGGTCTCGCTGCGGGAGAAGGCGCTGCTGTACGGCGACTACTCGACATACTGGTCGCAGCTGTCGGGCAAGCTGCTCAACAGCCGCAAGAAGCTCAACATTGCGACCAAGCACCGCGGCAAATTCAACCCCAAGGCCCCCGTCACGCCCGAGCAGATCGCCGAGAACCACGAGTAGGTCGCCCGCTGTTATGAATCTTTTTTTTTTTTTTTTGCTTCCTTCGTTTTCTTTTTGACCCATTTTTTTTTCTCTATTCTTATCTTTTATTTTATTTTTTTGTCTTCCCGCAGCTGACTAACCGGCGTCGCCGTCGTCGTCGTCGTCGCGTTGCAGATATGTCTACCTCCACTTGCTGACGGCCGAGCGGACATGGGCACATGCCATGACCATGAAGGCGTCGCACGCGGCCGGCACCAAGGGCATGACGAGCAAGACCCGCTCCCACATCGTCTCGAGGCTCGAAAAGGGCGCCCGCACCGCCGAGAGGCTCGCCGAGGCCCTCGCTTCGAGCGCCAGCGGCGCCTCCCCCACCGACGTGCTCGACGCCCGCGCCTACGCCGCCATGCTGAGGGGGGCCGCCCTCTTCGAGAGGCAGAAGTGGGACGCCTGCCTGAAGAGCTATGCCGTGTGCCGCATCATCTACAGCGCCCTCGCCACCTCGGCCAAGGGCGACGTCTTCAGGGACCTCCTCTCCGACACCGTCGACCCCTCCATCCGCTACGCCGCCTACCAGGCCAAGATCCCGCGCACCCTGCCCATCGCCACCATTGCGCGCGACGCGTTTGACCACGCCGCCGGGCCCGAGCTGGCCGACCGCATCAGGGACATCAACCCCGCCGTCTTGGAGCACGGTGACGCTGACGCCGCCAAGGGCGCCGGCGGAACCCCCGCCGTCCTGACGTGGCGAGGCAGGGAGGTCAAGATCGAGGACGCCGCCATCGCCATCGCCTGGGCCGCCGTGGCCACGGCGCGCGGACGGCTTGCCGAGAAGCTGGCATCCGCGGGGGCCCTCCACCCCAAGGAAACGGCGGCGGCCTACGACGAGATCCTGATCGCCAGCCAAGATGCCGTCGACGCGACGAAGCAGGCTATTGACGAGCTGAGGGCGGAGGGGGTCACGCAGAGCGACGCGCGCATGCAGAGCCTGCAGATCACCCGGACGGCCGTCAACTACGAGATGATCAGCTGGCGAATCGGCCGCAACAGGGTATTGGTGGGCGAGAACGACGGCGTCAAGATGGACTTTTCCGGGCCCGTCTCGCAGAAGAAAAAGAAGAGGAAGCAGCAGCAGCAGCAGGAGGAGGAGCAGGAAGGAGACCGAAGCAAGGACGAGGCGCCCGGTCGGCAGATTGCGAGGCTAAAGGAGAAGGTCGTTTTGTACGACGGCATCTTGCAGGACCTCGAGTCCATCAAGGAGCTCCCGGGCGTGGCCAACGACCAGGACCTGTCAGAACGGTTAGACGCCACCTCGCAGTACTTCACCGCCCTCAAGTACGTATTACCCTTTCCTTTAGGGACTTGATCTTCGGTCTCAACGAGCAAGACAGCTAACCAAGCCGTTCAACCAAAACAACAATTACAGATCCCTCGCCATTGCCCGCTCTCACGCCGTCGCCGGCAACGCCGTCAACTCCCTCGCCCTAGTCAAGCACGCCCTCGACCAAACCAACACCGCCGCCCCATCTCTCTCCAGCCCAGAGAACAACGATGACGACGACGACGCCGCCTTTACCCCGCGGAACATCCAGGTCACCAAGCGCGACCTCACCCTCCTCCACGACACCCTGACCGGCGAACTGCAGCGCTGCCTCGCCCTCGCCGAAATCTTCAACAACAACAACAAAAACAGTTCGAGCACCACCATCCCCACCGACAAAGCTGCCGAGCCCTTCCAACAGGCAACAACAACGACAGCAGCAGCAGCAGAAGCAGCAGCAGCAACGACCAAGCCGCCCCCGTTGTCCAGCCGCCTCTCCGACTACCCCGCCGGCGGCGTCGACCTCGACAACATCGTCACCTACCCACCCCGCCTGGAGCCTTTCCCGGTGAAGCCGCTGTTCCTCGACGTGGCCTGGAACTACATTGCCTATCCCGGCAAGGCCGCCGCCGCCGACCAACCCGCCCAGCCCAAGGAGAGCCCCGCCGCGGCGGCAGAGCCACAGCCGGAAGCGAAGCCGCAGAGGAGGGGGTGGTTTTCCTTCGGAAGGTCCTAAAACAAAGGGTTCGGGAATCGTGCCAAGCCGTATTATTTTACGAGTTAGGTTGTTGGGTGGGAACAAAGAAAAAAAAAAAAAGAGAGAAATCAATGTGCATCCTGTCTATTCTATTTATTTATTCAGAGGGCAGTGGGTAGAGAGAGTGGGTAGAGAGAGAGACATGTGGGATGGGAAACATACATAACTTGGGGGGTCTTCGTCTGTGCCCTGTTCGTCTGCGCGGCCAAATGTGATTTGATGAGCGTGCCTTGAAGTGCATTTTTTAGTAATCCCGGCTTTGCTCTGAACAACTTAACAGAGCTGCTCCAGAACTCCATGGGCGTGTAACTACTTTGCACAGTACATACATACACAGCTCTCAAATCTTTGGTGTCAGGGCGAAGCTTCTCTTTTTTTCGGGTCATGATACACCCGTAGAGTTGGCAGTTCATGCAACAAGTAACAGGTCTGGGGTCGGTGTGATGATGGTACATCCTTTCCGCAGGGCCGGCCGCGTAGATGTGAGTTGTGGGCAGGAAACATAGAGACCACTACTTCTGAGGGGGGATTTGGATTATATTCTTCTTGTGATCGTGTAGACATTTACAGACGCACGTATGCACCTCTTTATCCAGCCCCCATCCCATTCCTGCCCATCATCGAAAATTCATGAAATGACCCCTGCCCATGAAACGCACCAGTTTTGATGCTCATTGAACGCCGTCCGCCGTCTGCATATTAAACAACTGGAGGACCGCAAAAACCCTTTAACACAGTATATGAGTACACAGAATATACACTGGAGACCGCTCCAACCAAGTCAGACACATGGGAGAAAATACAAGGTTATTGGGGAAGATCCCACATTGAGAGCGAGAAGTTTTAAGCCTTGGGCTCGTCCTTCTTCTCGCCCTCGGTGCTCTGGCTCTGCTCGCCAGACTCGGCGCGGGCCTTGTGCAGCTTGTCAAAGAGGTTCAAGCTGGCGACCTGGAGCTCGTCCATCTTCTCCTTGATCTCAGCAGAAGTGGCCGTGACCTCGCCAGACTGAGCCTTGGCAACGAACTCGCGAAGAGCAGTCATCTTCTCGCGGATCTGGTCAGCCTCGGTCTTGTCGAGCTTGTCGGCAAACTCGTTCAGAGCCTTCTCGGTGTCGTTGACGACGCTGTCGGCGCGGTTGGCAGCCTCAATAACAGCCTTGCGCTCCTTGTCCTGCTCAGCATACTTCTCCGACTCCTCAACCATCCTCTGGATCTCGGCCTCGGACAGGCCAGAGCCCGAAGCAATGGTGATGGACTGGTCCTTGCCGGTGGACTTGTCCTTGGCGTGGACGTGAACGATCGAATCGGCATCAATGTCGAAGGTGACCTCGATCTGGGGAACGCCACGGTGCGCAGGAGGGATACCGACGAGCTGGAAGTTGCCGAGGAGCTTGTTGTCCCGGACAAGCTCACGCTCACCCTGATAGACCTTGATCTCGACGGCCGTCTGGAAGTCGGCCGCAGTTGAGAAGACCTGCGACTTCTTGGTAGGAATGGTAGTGTTGCGGTTGATCAGACGGGTGAAGACACCGCCGAGGGTCTCAATACCGAGAGAGAGGGGAGTAACATCGAGGAGCAGCAGGTCCTTGACCTCACCGGAGAGGACAGCACCCTGAACGGCAGCACCAATGGCGACAGCCTCATCCGGGTTGACGGCCTTGGCAGGCTCACGGCCGAAGATGCTCTTGACAGACTCGGAAACCTTAGGCATACGGGTCATGCCACCAACGAGGATGACTTCCTGGATGTCCTTAGCCTGAAGGTTGGCATCCTTCAGGGCCTTGCGAACAGGCTCGACAGTGCGGCTGATGAGAGGCTCAACCATGGACTCGAGCTGAGCGCGAGTGAGCTTCTGGTTGATGTGCTTGGGGCCCGAAGCATCGGCGGTGATGAAGGGAAGGTTGATGTCGGTCTGGAGCGACGACGACAGCTCAATCTTGGCCTTCTCGGCAGCCTCACGAATACGCTGAATGGCCATGCGGTCGTTGGAGAGATCAATGCCGGACTCCTTCTTGAACTGCTGCACGAAGTGGCGGACAAGCTGAATGTCAAAGTCCTCACCACCAAGGTGGGTGTCACCGTTGGTCGACTTGACCTCAAAGACGCCGTTCTGAATCTCGAGGATCGAGATATCGAAGGTACCACCACCGAGATCGTAGACGGCGACGACGCGGTCAGCTTCCTTCTCCAGACCGTAGGCGAGCGCGGCAGCGGTGGGCTCGTTGACGACACGGAGGACGTTCAGGCCGGCAATCTGACCGGCATCCTTGGTGGCCTGCCTTTGGCTGTCGTTGAAGTAGGCAGGAACAGTGACAACGGCGTTCTTGACCGGCTTGCTGAGGTAGGACTCGGCGGTCTCCTTCATCTTCTGGAGGATGAAACCACCAATCTGAGAAGGCGAGTACTTCTGGCCGCGAGCCTCAACCCAGGCATCGCCGTTGGTGTGCTGAATGATCTTGTATGGAACTTCCTTGATGTCACGCTGCACCTCGGCATCGGTGAACTTGCGGCCAATTAACCGCTTAGTGGCAAAGAGAGTGTTCTCGGGGTTCACAACGGCCTGGCGCTTGGCAGCGACACCGACGAGGCGCTCGCCATCCTCGGCGAAGGCGACGACTGAAGGTGTTGTGCGAGCACCCTCGGCGTTCTCAATGATCCTCGGGGCCTTGCCTTCCATGACAGCGACGGCCGAGTTGGTTGTGCCTTGCAAACTTCGTTAGTGCGTTAACGACTGACGTAGTAAAAAGCGCGACTTACCAAGATCGATACCGATAACGGCACCCTTAACCTTCTCATCCGTGGACTCGAACCTAGCGAACGCCGGGGTCCTGCGGAACATGCCCGCCGAGCGGGAAGCTACTGCGGCCCTGGGGAGCTGTTCATGGTCGTTAGTGATGGCGGTATGAAGCACGTTCGCGCAAGGGAGAACCTACGGCGCGAGAAAGCCGTGTTGCCATCATTGTGAACAAATCTGATATTAAAAAAACAAAAACACCCTTCTCTAAGCAGGATGGGCGGGGGGGACACACGAAAAGCAGACCACGAGGAGATGGGATAGTGGAATTGATTGAGATGATGAAAAGGATCAGGAGGAACGGTAAAGTCTTTTTAAAAAAGTACGGGGCAGAAATTTCAATCGAAGGTCCTCGAAAAAATTCGCGGAGCCACGGGCTAGCTCGGGTGTGGAGCTGAAATGCACGGACCAGCGGGAACTGCGCAAAAGCTGTTGTGGGCAACCCAAGGCAGGGACGCACGTGACGTGACAAGGGATCCGAAGTATCGCGAAGTGCGTTCACACTATGTTGTTGCATGTGCATAGGTACATTCAGCATCGAGAGAAGGGACGAAGTGAACAATGAAGACTATGCCTTTCAACACACAAAGATACAGAACTCAAGGATTTCAGGGGGCGTATATGATTTAGAATAGAGCCTCTGGAGATAAAAACGCGAGAACTCGTGGAAGACGGGAATCGGCGGCTTCCCTATCTTTCCCTTTCTACACTGTAAATATTGAGGTTGTTAGTGTGAAAGAACCACTGGAAGCCGTGTGGCGCAGAAAAAAAAACCGTCGGACTTTTGACGCTGTCTGGTTCGAGCGGCATGGCGAGAGCCGGAAGCTTTCTTAAACTTCATCTTTGTATGTATGTACTCTGCATCCGTCTCCTGGTGCATATGAAATACCTCCTGAGGGCAGGCGCGGTAGGGTCGGGCCGTTGGCAGATTTTGCATGCACGTAGGAGCCAGCCTTTAGGTTCTGGTACCTGAGGTATGCTGTGGTGTTAGTGTAGTGGCGACGGGTTCCGTTCTCTCGCGGTTCGAATTGCCAGCCGGCGCACGACGCTCTGCGCCTTCTCCACCTTTTTCCACGATGACGACCATGGTCCAACCCACCTCCATTGTTCAAGCAACTTCACTTCACACAGCAACACCCAGACAAGTGGTCGCCTTCGAAGATACAGCAAACTTGAAGGCTCTTTTTTTTTTTTTGAGTATCATTTCGGCATCTCTCAACACCGCAATCGCAGCGTCACCGAGCGCGGATCGTTGATGGTCGCATCGCGTTAGCTCTCAACGCCAAGACATTCGGCACAATGGCCGTCTCAACCGACGTGTATGGTCTTCGAACCAGCCGCGAGTCCGGAAAGGCTTCTCCGAATTGTGGCCGCTGACTTTGGTCATGCGCATAGGTACACTCCGACAGAGGATCTCATCCTTGCGAAACCTCGAAGACGTTTTGGCACCGGTGTTCGGTGGCAGTACGTTCATGATCCGCGCCCTCAACGAGCGATGTCCCTTCGTCTAACGCGCCCGCCGCAGGCATTGGCAATTACGATCCCTCATCGGCACCGACGGTCAGAACCATGTCTACTTCCCAGTTCCCGGGAACGATAACAGGAGTTGTCCTATACAGAGGCTGAACACCAAAACCGGAGAGGTCGACACCGTCAAACGGCTGTCTTTCAACCCAAGGTGTCTTGTGGCGCGCAACGGTTGGGTATGTTGCGGAGGCGAGCTGGGCCTGTTCAGCGCATTCCGGGTGGGTGAGCGAGATGTGCCCGGCGGAGCCGACAGCAGGCCTGACCATCAAGCCGACGGCCGCTTCTCTGTCGACGTCTTGAACCCTACACCGGCGCTCTCGCCAGAGGCTCGTGCCCAAAAGGACCTCATGGCACAGAGCATTGGTTTCGGAAAGGACCGGGTAAACTGCATTACGCTATGGTTCCCACCCACTCTCGTCGAGCCGTTTGAAGGGGCATACGATCAGGATGTTGCCGTCTTGGCCCACAACGACAGCTCTGTCGTTGTGGTTAGCCTTCGGGATCAGGAACCGCTGGATAAGATCACTTATCCTGACTACATGAACCGTGGGGTCATCTCCCCCGACGGGCGACTTCTTATTGCCATCAGCGATGATCCCTACCTGTATATCCACGAGCGGAAAGAGAAGAAATCGGAAAGTGGCGCATCCGCCAGAGCTGCAGACCGTCCAGTGTACGAATGGAGTGCATGCGGCAGGATCCAGCTGAAGAGCCAGAGTAAAGATGACCGCTCAGATAACAGGTCCATCACCCCATTCCGATGAGGGCACACGGGTCGCTGACTAGTAGCAGGGGGAGCTTCGCAGCCTGCTTCTCCAGCACGGGTACGTACCTTGCCGTGGGAACCCAATACGGCACGATTTCGGTGTTTGACGTTGCCGCGCTGGTCACCCCGGGGGTAAATCCGTTGATTACGTCGTTCCACGCCTCTCGGCCGAATGCCGAATTCGGCGCCGTGCGAGACATGGCGTTCTCTCCTGGCCCAATCGACCTTCTAGCCTGGACCGAGGATCGAGGCCGTGTAGGTATCGCCGATATTCGCGCGGGCTTTGACTCGCGGCAGATTCTATACCTTGATAAAGACGGTGACTTTGACGACCTGGCGGTCACTGACCGAGGTATTGCTGACTTCGGCCTCGACCGAGGTACCATCGACTTCCGCCTTTTTGAACCGCGGGAAGAGGGGGGTGAGTCTCTACTCTCGAGCTATGCAAGGTCGGCGGAAGCCTCGGCAGGAAGCCGACCAACTCGTCAGCCTGAAGGACAGACGCCCTTGGCACGGATTAACGTGCCACTGACGGGAGAAGAAACGGCTGTCTTGGAAGCAATCCAAGATTTTCGCCGACGTCAGGACCAATACAATGCAGGCCCTAACAGGACAGGCTCGGAAAGCGGTGGCAGCAACAGCAACGGCACCAGTGGAGGTGGCGGTACCGGATCGGGCACTGGCTCAAGACCGCCTTGGGCCGAGAGAGCGGCTCGGGCGGCCGAGGCACCCCGCAGAGAACGGACGGCGAGTGTTTCGCGCGCGGTGAACGAGATACTGGACAACATCCGTGACCAAAGAGAGCGGATTCGGGACACGCATGAGCGGTTGCGGACGCGGGAGGACAGCAATGGCGAGAGACGCCGGTATGCAGCCAGCCCCTTCTCTGGACTTAGCATCGCCCTGGGGACCGCGGGATCGGGAACCAGCGGACGCGGCGCGCTGGTCTCGCGGCTCTTGGCAAACACCACGAATCCCACTTTCTCGGGCGGCTGGGATAATGTGGAGGCCCTGTACGACGACCCCTTACCCAGCGGGACCCAACCTCCCGAAGCCACGCCTCTGAGGAGCCATTGACACAGGAGTTTGTGCTGACTTGATGCCGCGGTATAGAGCTGCGTACCTCATGCGCGAGTGGGAAGACAGTCCCACCCGACGAGTCCTCGGAACTTACGTGACTTCGCACTCGCGCCCTGGACCGTACGACACGGCCGGGCTGGCCTGGAGTGACCACGGGGATACTCTGTAAGTTTCAGCCTAACCTCGGGACATGGGACGGAAGGAAAGTATGAAAAGTATCTAATCTTCATTCTCAGGTTCATTGGTGCCGAGAATGGTATCTACGAGTTTCGAGTCAATTTATTTGGGCGGAGGCTATCTCCGAGTATCACTTTCAACTAAGGACATCGGACATGGGACCTTTTGGGGGGGGCCGCATTGCATGGGAAAGGCGTTACAGGCGTTCTAGTGACATGGCGATTGGTTGTGAGGTGCTGATGGCCGAGATTGTCAATAGCTCTGGCCGGTCTCTCAGAGTTCACGAGTATAACGTTGGTTCCCAGAACAAAAAAATCGCAGGTCGGCTTGATCGGTCAACCGGGCCTAATAGGCTTTACACGCAAACTAGGCCTGGGATGTGCACGTTTCGGCAGAGAGATCACGGCGTTTATTTACGCTCTTCTGATCTGCGCTCCTGACAGACTGGTCCTCAATTTGCAGAGCGCAGTTGTGTTTAAATTGTTAGCTATCCATATAAAAGCTTCCTGACCTTCTCTGCTATCGCCAGGCTGCTTGTGAGTCCAGGACTCTCGATATTCAGCAGGTTAACCCATCCTTGATAACCCTCCTCCTTCTGAATGATAAAGTCCACAAACCCCTTGCCATGCGCCACGGCGCCTTGCTTCGACAGCTTGGGCCTTATCCCGGCATAGTCGGGCTGTAACTGCGTTTCATCCAGACCCGGGAGGTACTTCTTGACCTCCCTCACAGTTTGGGCCAGCCGCGACTCATTGACGGCCAGGTCGTCAGGGGAATTAACCCATTCGACGTCCGGCCCGAACTTGATGCGCCCACCCATGTCCAGCGTCAGATGTGTCCCCAGCCCTCCATGACCCGGCTCCGGCGCCGGATACACGAGCGTGCCGACCTTGGGACTCGACGCGCCGTAGGAGAAATAGTTCCCCTTGGCATAGAACATCTCCCTCCTTCTCTCAGGCGGCACAATCATGTTGTGGATGTCCACCGCACCCAGCCCGGCAGAATTGATAATGGTCTCGGCCGTCACGGTCGAGACCTCCCCGGACGCCAGGTCCCGCACCGCCAGCTCCCAGCCGCTGCTCCCGTCCCCGCCCAAGGGGGTGATCGCCTCCACCCTGCTTCCCAGCGCAACTGTCCCGCCGGCGTCCTCGAACTGGCCCAGCAGCGACATCATCAACGAGTGGCTGTCGACGATGCCGGTGGTGGGGCTCTCGAGGATGCCCTTGTCGGCCCGGACGGCGGGCTCGCGCCTCGCGGCCTCCTCGGCGCCGACCCAGCGCACGGGCACGTGGATCTCGCGCGTGCAAAAGTCGTGGACGGCCTGCAGGGCGGCGCGCTGGGCGTCCGTCTGCGCGACGATCCACTTGCCGGTGCGCCGGTGCGGGATGGCGTGGGCGGCGCAGTAGTGGTACAGGAGCGCCTTACCCTGGATGCAGAGGGCCGTCTTGAGCGAGGAAGCGCCGTAGTAGATGCCCGCATGGATGACCTCGCTGTTGCGCGAGGAGGTCTCGGTGCCAACGGCGGGGTGCCGCTCGAGGAGGAGGGTGCTCGACGACGTCGACAATGATGATGGTGATGATGATCCGGAGCCGCTGGAGTTGGAGCGCTGGGCGAGGCTGCGGGCGATGGCTAGGCCGACTACACCGCCGCCTATGACGGCGTGGGTGAAGTCGGCGGCACGAAACGTTGTTTGAGAAAAGCAGCGCTGGGATGCGGCGGCATGGTGTAGGGCCGAGGTCCGGTGCCGAACCCGGAAGGCGCCGGAACAGAGAGCGAGTGGTAAGCTCCGACCAGGGCGCATTTCGGGTCGGCTTCACCAAGTAAGATACCGACGGACTATCCCTGTACGCAGCCGAGCGTCTTGAAGCCTACGCAGGACCTCGTGGATCTCCGGGAGCAGCTGCCTGCTTCTGCCCCTCCTTGCTGCTTGGACTTCCTGCGTGCTGCGCGTGGTTCGGCTTGATTGTGGCTGGTGTGGGCCTGGACCCAGGAACCCGGCTTCGTTCGGCGTCGGCCAACCGCGGCACTGTTACAGCAGGGCCGCTCAGGAACTGTTGAGGTATTACGTATGTATGTATGTACATACATACAGTACGTACCTCAGCTTCAAAAACTCAACTGATCTGGACCATTGTGGTCCGAGCGACCCAGGCAAGTAAAAAAATGCTGGAATATTCTGGAGCTCTCCGTACATGTCGCCTGGAATTTGGGGGACAAGGCACGAAGCAGACGAACTCGGCCTTCTCTTCCTAGTCGGCAATTTAGAGAGCAACTGATCTGACAACGCGTCGCGTGGCTTTAACCTACATTGACGCCGCGGATTCCCTGCACCGCATGACAGCCCTGACATATATGGCTTGGTGTCCACTGGAGTTAGTGGCGCGGATAATGTGTGTGTACAGTGTAGTAGTTGGAAGGGAGTAAGTGGAGTTGCACGATTCAGAGAGATTGGTAAGGTACCCGATAAGAAGCAATCTGTGATCTCGAGATATTTGCATGTACCTGGCAACTGGGGACTGTTTGCCGGAATAGAGCACCATCTTCCAGTTTAGGGTGAAGCGACGTCAGTTGTCGTGCAACGGTGACTGTGCACTTTGGAGCTGTGCCTCTTCAGGACATCAGTCAGAAGTGACGTGCCTGCCCCGCATTTTATTCGTGGGTCTGCCGCATGGATCCAATTGTTGCGTCACGCGGCAGAGTCTCCGTGGCTGTTGAGGACCTCGGAGCACCCCACCTTCCTGTGGAGAGTCGATGTGTTGTAGAAACTGCCCGTGGACGGTTTGCATATGCCACCCAACCACTTGAGCAACGTGCAGCGGTGCAAAAGAACACAGTTCGCCGCTTTTGACCGGTGCTCAAGAAATTTAGAAACCTGACAAACCACTTTGCCTCGCCACGAACTTCTTTGCTGGATTTCGCCGCATCGCCTCATCTGTGAGCCGCTGACCCTGTCCTTGTGGTAACATCTCACCATAACGTTCCAGTAGTGGGCTGCTGTCTGGACTGTTGGGTTCTGGCCCGCCCGGTCGTTTCTTCCTCAGGCCACAAGCTACCACTTCTTTGCATTTTCCCGTCCTTAGTCGACCCGCCACATCGTGCCTACCCTAGGTACCCATTCTCCACCGTACTTCCCGATCGAGACCTGCCTTAAGTAGCGGGGCACCGATTTACCTTGCCTACCCAGGTAGCACCCAATCTGTCACCGTGGCCACGATATCGAACCCGGCAGCAATTCACAGACAGCTGTCGATTTCACACCGCACCCATGTCGCCCGACCCTGAGCTTCCTCAGCTTCCGAATGGGGACGGCCCTGCATCGGCATCTCCATCGAGGCACCCGTCCATCTCTCTCCAGGCTGCCGCGACCCTGAATGCCGGTTTACAGCGCGAATCTCCTGGCAGAGGTACGTCGTCATGAACAGTTCGAGGATCTCACGCTAATGCGTTGCCTAGCCTCGCCTAGAAGTCCCCTGTCTCCCCGTCACCGATCACCAAGTACCGGTCGCCGTCGTTCCCAAGTCCTGATGAATCTCCAAATGGCCGACCCGTCGACGCCAGCACCAGGCGAGATGGTGTCAGACTCTCAAAACAGGAGCTACCGAAGCAGCAGCCCGATCCCTGTGGCTGGCTCCCCTCGCTTGATCGCAACTAGGACGCCGAACCACAACCGAGCTCCCAGCCTCGGGGAGCTCCACCAAGAGCTAGAGAACGAACAAGAGTTTCAGGTCAACCGGCTGCTTGCTCAGATTAGGCAGCTGCAGGAGCGTATGTCACGTCGCGGCATGTTTGTCCCTTCCCAGCGTCCGGTGGTTACTGGTGGATTCTTGGCGTCTGACAAGGACTGGTCTGCTGATACTCTGCCGCAGAGATTCAACGCCAACAGCAGCAGAACTCGTCCGCGGTCGCGGGTGATGATCAGTCGTCTGAAAGGTCTGTGCCGGTATCAGTGCCGAATACCTCCGGTTCCCTCCCGCGTTCTCCAGTCTTCCCGCGCAGCTCGTTTGACATGGCCCGGGCCGATCTGCGCCACCGATCCAGAACGCCCAGCCGAAACGCCTCTCCCAGGTTGCGTTCCACATCCATCAGTGCCGACAGCGGCGAGCCGTGGGCTCTGGCTGGCCGTGACGAGAGCGCCTTCTACCAAGCGGAGAGCCAGATGCTCGTTCGCGAAAACCAGATGCTGCGCCATCGCATTCGAGAAATGGGTACGTTTATTACATTGCAGTTATCATCAGTGGGCCCCACCGCCCTACAAGACAGGGAGGTTGCTGACCTTCATCCTGAAGAACGCCAACTTGCCGAGCTACAGGGCAACAATAATACATCACTGTCTCACGAGCCGTCCCATTCGTCACACCTGAACCATTCCATGTCGGTATCGGAAGAGGACGATGCTAAGCACACGTCTGCAACCGCCGCACAGGAATCTTCCGCCGCGGAGGAATAGATACCGCAGGATTATCAGGCTGTTGACCACATCACCCCCCAAAAATCATTCCTCGGCTCCGTACTCTCGAAAGTTCTACCATGGATGTATTTCTCCTTTCTTCTTAGACGGACTTCGCAAGTTCCCTGAGGCAGATGGCGTGTTGGTTGGTCGCCGGTGCTATGCACGGTGGTTCCTGTTTCTGAAAGATTGTGTCGTCTTGGACCTGGTGTGGCCTTTCTGCCGCAAACTACGTAGTCTGGCAGCAATTATGTTTCAGATGCGCACTCATGATGGTATTCAGGGTAAAGAGCATGAATTGAGGAGGGACACGGCGTTCGGCGGATAACAGTCGCTTATTTGTGAGTAACGGGATAGCTAGGGACCCTTCTACTAGTGAACAGGCTCTTTGAGGTTTTCTGGAGTGTGCATGTCGTTCAGATATATGGGATGGATGAACTGGTGACAAGCCGGACTACGAGCATTCGACCGTAGCTAACACAGTTTAAGCAGTCACTACGAACAACTGCTCATCTAGAATCATTTCGGGAACGCCGAGAAGCATTATATCACAGAGTAGGTGCTCTGGTGGTGTATTGCGGGAGTCGAGGCGCACCTTCGGTACCTTGGTACATTGAAATACACTACACTATCCATACACTATATCGGAATTGCCCCGAACTTTGACACCCTGGAAAAGCCCTACACGTACCAAAGCTCAGTGGGGTTAACACAGCCCCCCGGGTTCGATGAACTAAGATAGCCGAGGCTTTACATAGTACACACATGTACGGATGTATGTAGTGTACATAGCTATGTATGTAGAGTACCTGACTTGGGCTCCGTAACATTGCAATCTCATCGCCGGGAATCAACCTACAGTAGTGTAACTTTTTTCGAGTTCTTGTTGGCTGGTGGGGTGAATCCTATCTGCGTTGCTTATGTTGTAGTTTCCCCTCCCGTGTGCTCTGGCATACTGGTGCAGCTCTCAGGGTTTGTTCACTCATCAGAAAAGAGATACGAAAAATTTGTTAATAAGGATGCATGCTTACGCGGGCGGGTCTAACAGCCGAAACCAACGGTTGGCCCGCCTCGCTCCCCAATTTCAACCGCGCGTGGCGCTAATGCAGGAACAGGTGGAGTTATTTTTCGAGTCCCGAGCTGGGCATCTGGGTTGGTTCCCAACCCGACGGATGGATGGGATGGTTGCCGCCCTCCGCCCCTTGAGCCACCCGTCTTCGGCTCTCCTGTGTAAGGGTCGGCCCTGCCGATTTGTGTGACAGTTGGGCTCCACGACAAGCGCCGATACCCAGTCAGCGACTGTCAGGTCCTCGAGCCTGGGCTTCTGGGGAGTGGGATTCTTCTCGGCTGCAGATGAGATGCGGCTTGCCGTGAATACGGAAAAGGGATCGGCGCCGTATTCTTGTTGGTTAGTTGTTCTTGCTTGTGAACTCGCCCTGTTTTTTCTCGGCTGTTGCAAGGAAAATTGGGGGTGGTCCTGCCACCTCAACCTGGCGACGGTTGTATGACTGGACACTGTACACTAGTATACCTAACTAACTACTTTGATAGTGTATCAGGACGGCAAGTTGCGTCGAGCTACTGTGTAGAACTTTGGGTTGTGACAAGGCAGCGGCCACGCAAAGCAGCCCGTGGAAGGGTTCTGGGGCCAATCGAGGGTTCCGTTCTAGATGCCGTGTGACTTGGCTATGCCCTAAGGGGGCTGAGGTTCACCGTTTGGCATGTTAACTATGTGCTACCGGTCTTCACGAGGTTTCGTACTGTACACGGTAATCTGATAGCTGCGTCGGAACTGCAGGTGCCAGCATACGCCTGTACTAAAAGTAGTGTGAGCCACCCGTCGAGCGGTCCAGAAACATTCGACGAGTGTCAACAATGTTTCGTTTCGCATTCACCTAACTAACCCCCACCTCTTCGCCCCCTTGCCCCTAGTGTAGTGTACTTGCAAGTAATGAGTGTAAGGCTGGGAACTGGACATCCCGCATCAATCAAAGCAAACACGTCAAACATTATATGCACTGTGTAGGATACCCGGCAGCCTCACCCCCCTTTGGATGCCAGGTTTCATACTCTGTCTTACCTGTGTTGTGCTTCAATGATGGCTGTATTCTGTGCGGGTTATCGTTGTGCATTTTTCCCTTCCGGCAAAACAATGACACTGTTGCCTGCTGCCGTGAACACAGACAGCGAAAATCAAGATCTTCATCCAGGCTGACCCGCTTGCTGGTAACGTCAAGCTTGGCTCGGAAACACAACCCCTGATGCGAGAAAGCCACCAACTCAAGGGTCACCCCATTCGATGTGGAATCCACTCCGACCAGGGTGCCCCTGGGATCGACTCCCTTGTTCGGCACCCGATGCAACTCGACTCGAGAGAAATTGCTTTTTGTTCATTTCCTTCTGTCATGCTACATGCTATTGTAGACTGGAAGAAGGCTACACTGTGTTCCTCCCGCAAGTGAGTCGCCGTCTACAATACACTTTACGAACTGCGATCGGTCGAACAACAAGGGGCCTTTGGCGAATTCAGAAAAGTCTCGTCGTCAGATGCAAGCGACCATCTTCCGCCGCATGACTGACTTGGGCATCTTTGTAACCAAGTGGACCGTACACTAGTAGTAGGGTAGTCGAGAGGTGTCACACCTCAAAATGATGCACGGCCAGGGTGAAAATTCGCCCAAAGATCTGGGAATACCGAGACTTGGCGGGTGTGTCCCGGGATAGAAACCGGATCGCATTGGCGCAGCCGCACCCTACCTGGGTTCAGGTTCCTCTTCTCCCTATCCAACCAGCTTCTCTCACCAGCATCCTGTCACTTCCCTTTCAGTAGTTTTCCCCCAATATTTATAGTTCCTGCAGCTGTTCTCCTTTCCCTGTTACGTTTTCGCGTGCCCACTCCTTCCTATCCTTGCCGTTCGCTAGTTCCTGTCTTTTTCCGCTTCATTCACCTCTGCAGCGCGCGGCGCAGCCGAGATGCTCTGGCATATATTCGGCAAGCCGTGGCTATAACAAATCTCCGGTCTTTCATCCACTCTCATTGCGCCAAACTTCTTTTCAGAATCTGTGTCCCACACCAGGGCAATCGGGTCCGGAACGCGCCTGCATCACTCGTTTGTTTGCTGCTGACACTGTTTTCACGCGTCTGCCCCCACCTTCAACCACTGCGCCTTCTCTCCTTTTCTCGATCTCCCTACGAGCTGTGCACGACGAACTACCCGCCAAAACCTGCGATTGCCGCATCCCACGCTCGTTTTTGCCCTCACCCAAGCCCGGCAATTTTTTTTTTTTTTTTTACCCGACGGCACACATGTTACCGCCCGCGTGTTCTCGAATGGGACGTTAACACGGTTCTTCTCGCCTGTGCATCTAAGCAGCATATCCGCTGTGTCCACTCTTTTATATTTCGGCCGTCAGCACAGCAGCCACCATGCACGCCTTTTTGGACCCAGACTCTCCCGAGTCCCCAGACTTCAGAGGCAGTCAAAGTTCGCACTCGAGGAGAATGCGGCCTCCTGACCCGCACGACGAGGCTTCAGAGGCTGTTAGGATACCTCTAAGGGCAGGTTCGGGGGATAAGGCACGCAAGAGGGAGTCGAGACTGGGGCTGAGAAACATCTTTGGCCGGGCCAGAGGAGGCTCTGACGCGGATTCGGTAACAGCCCCAACCCGGGATGGTCCCCATAGGCTTGGAGGAATACGAGCCTCGCTGGCAGAGATCAGTTGGCCCCATGTTTCGCAGACTGCACAGGGGCATCGGTCAGACATCTCTCTACCACCTCAAAAGGCATCGCCGACTGGCCATGCCTTGAAACACAAGAAGTCGGAGAGCCTCGTCCGTCAGCAGCCAACTCCCGAGGGCATTGCGGCATGGACCCCCCCTCCTCTGTTTAGAGCGTACCCGCAGGCCATCAAACATGCCCACCTTCCTGCATGCACCCTCCCCGCCGAAGTCATTCTGCGGATGCACGCCCACAAGAGCAGCGGCTCGCTCGCCGGGCTGCTGGGCCCCAGGTTGTCCGACCCGTCAGAGGACGCAACGGGAGAGAAAACGAGAAGCAGACACCGGAGTAACGGATCTGGTTCTGCATCGAGATTCGAATGGACAAGCAAGGTTTATGTCTTGACTACGTCGCGGTACCTACTGCAGTACGCAGGCGAAGGCACCTACGATCGGCTTCCCGAGAGGGTCCTCCAGCTGGGAAAGGATTCGGCGGCTTTCGCGAGCGACGCTATCCCGGGACGGCATTGGGTTATTCAAGTCACGTCGTCGGTCTCGGAGCCCGACCGTATCCCGGAACCGCCGTCTTCTCTCCGCGCCCGACTTCCCTTCCTTGGTCACGAAAAGAAGCATTCCTCGGCTCTTCTGATGGTATGCGAAAGTGCCGAGGAGATGGAGGCATGGATTGCAACGCTGCGTCGAGAGATCGAGGCGCTTGGAGGCCGGAAAGTTCTCTCAGAAACAGGCAAACCCAAAACTGATGACGAGGATGTGCACTTGAGGAGCTATGCAAGCCAGAGAACCTTGGTCCGGAGGGACCCAGATCGTTTCTCTCGAGTTATGACGCCCGACCAATCTTCGAACCACAGTTTGCCGATAATGAGTCCTAGTCCCGAGGCTAACGCACGCGAGCAATCCTTTGATGACAACTCGACTGCGAGCTTCGTCTCGCACGAAGGGAGACAGCTCGAAACTCTAAGAGACAGCTACAACCGACTATCGTTTGTTTCATCTGGCCAGCGGACCATGGTTACGTCAGTTGGCTCATCGCCAGCATGCTCACCGGTTCGTGACTCATTTGGGGACGTCGATTCGATGCCCGAGGCTCGGGAACCTGAGGAACCGCAGCCGAGGCCGAGACCCAACGCGAAGGCAATCATTGACCGAAGACAGTCGCTCCAAACAATTAATCACGTTCTCGAGATGGGGATCGCCTCAGCCCAAGCCCTTCGGCCGCTGTCAACGTACTCAAACCCTGGTCAGCCGGAGGGAGCGGCGCCATCAGCGCCCGCGCCCCAACCAATATCGAATGTCAGCGTCTCTCACAGCGTGGGTAATCGACATTCTTTTGCCAGGACTCCCGGAGGGCCGCCCTCGATGCAGACGACGTCATCCCCTTTGCTCGCAAGAATGAACGCCCGGAGACCTCCGCCGACAGCCTTATTTATTAACCCGCGTCCTTTGTCCCTGGTCGAGGACCAGCCGTCGCCGGCCCTGTCTGCGTTGAGTCGATCTGGGACGGCGACGGAGGGCAGCGAAGGCCCTTCGTCAGGTAGCCCCCTCGCGCCGCCAGTGACCTTGCCCTCGCCGCACCAGTTGGAGAGCGAGGTGAGCAAGCGGATCCGGGACGAGCCGATTCGCGACTCCGGCATATCGACACAGGAGAACATCTCCGACCGGCCAACTTCAACTTACTTAGCGAACCGCCACTCGAAAGATGACAGCGAGATCCCAACCCACGGGATTTTGCCCATCGAAGCTCGTGAAATGCCTCGGTCGAGCACGTCGCTGGGAACCTACGGCGAATCGCGGCCGGCTGCTCAAGTATCGGGCAAACCTCGAACGCGGGGTAGGGGCCTGAGTTTCAACTCTCAAGAAGTTGAGAGGAGCGGAGCTCTCTCTTCACCGCCTTCTCTACAGGCTGATGCCACGCAGCGACCTCGTACGCCGTCTTTGAAGCCCGTGCCAAGGTCAGCGCAACAACTGAGGCCCGATCCGCAGCCACACATGGTTCTGCAACAACGGAGCATGTCGCAGCTGGCTGCTGAGGGTCCGCCCCTTGCTCCCCCTCCGAATCGGGCTCTCCCGCCCATTCCGCAGAAGCCTAGGATGAACTCCCCGCCGCCGGGGTTCATCTGAGGCAATTTGAAGGGTCACCATGTGCACTGCCCTGTGCAATGTCTAGACCAAGCCAAATTAACGCCCGGCTAGGGCGGGCCGCAGCTTTATCATACAGCGACCAAGATGATTTGACATTGTTTGTTACATATAAACCAGTCTGGTGAGGGTTTTTTGATTTCCTTCCTGTCATCTGCTTGTGGGATGGCGGCTTCATGAGAGAATGGGAGGATGAGGTGTTCTTGTTAGGTTGGGGTTTGGTTGGGAATTTATAATGAGGAAAGCTATACCCAGCGGATGACAATCGGACGACGTAGTTTACCACTTTTTTTTCTCGGAACATGTACTACGTAGTAAGATTGAATTGAATAGATCCTTCAGCCGGGTCTGCTGTTTCGAGCCGTAGGCGTCTACCTGAGAGGCTGAGAGGATTCAAAGCACATGGTTCTGCAGAAGATTGCCTGGCGAAACTCGGTGCAATTCTCTCGTTGCCTTTTTGGTAGTACATTTGACCACCTCTTAGATGAATAGCGCAAAGAGCAAGCAAAGCGGAAGAGTGAGCCTATCCAATCAGTTATGAAGATGGATATTGAAGACAATAAAAACCAGGAGCACGCTTTGAGGGGATTATAACGTCCTGCTGTACCTCGTAGAAACCTGAAGCAGGACGCGCGCGGGCACGAAGTGGATGATAACATGCCCATGTCGCGGAGCACTGTACACTTATCAAGTCCGCTCACTTATCATGCGTTGCTCACCAATTTTCGCCCCACACTTGAATATCCAAAAATTCGGCGGCCGTGTGCAACTTTGGAATCCCCACCTCCACCAAATTCCCAAACAGCCAGAACGACCTCATTCAAGGCGACGGTTACCGCTCGGATCGGAGGTTCATCTACTAGACACATCGCAAAGATGGCAGCTCAAACAAAGTGAGTCCGAGGCTCGGGGCGTTTCCTCTCTCACACACACTCAATCCGCTGACCCGAGGTACTGCAGGCACGATTGGGCGGACGACGAGGATCTCGAGGAGACGACGACGACGACAGATCTGCCGCCGCCGCAGAAGATCAATAACAAGGATGGAAGCACAACAATCATTGAGTACCGCATCAACGACCAGGGGCAAAAGGTGAAGACGACGCGGCGCGTGCGGTACATTGTCCGCCGCGAGGTGCTCAACCCACGGGTGGCGGAGCGAAAGACGTGGGCCAAGTTTGGCGACTCGGCCAACGACGGGCCGGGCCCGGCCAGCGACACGACGACGGTCGGCGAGAACATCATCTTCCGGCCGTCGGTCAACTGGCGCCGGGAGGCCAAGGACGAGGCCAACGACCCGAACGCGCAGGCCATGAAGGACAAGCTCAGGGACAAGAAGGTCAAGTGCCGCATCTGCAACGGCGAGCACTTCACCGCGCGCTGCCCCTACAAGGACACCATGGCGCCCATCGGCGAGGCGGGCGCCGCCGACGTGGCCGCCGGCCTGGGCGACGACACGGGAGCGGGTGCTGTCGGCGCTGCCGGGCCGGGCAAGAAGGGCTCGTACATCCCGCCCGCGCTGCGCGCGGGTGCGGCGGGGCAGGGCGAGCGGATGGGCGGCAAGTACGGCGAGCGGGACGACCTGGCCACGCTGCGTGTTACAAATGTGAGTCTCTCTCTCTCTCCCCCGGCCGCAACTTTGCTGGTTTCGGTTCCTTCATTCTTCTTCTTCTTCTTCTTCTTCTTCCTCAGTCCGTCCTAGGCCCCCAGGTGCTGATACTCTCCGTCTACAAATAGGTGTCCGAGATGGCAGAGGAGCAAGAACTGCGCGAGATGTTCGAGCGGTTCGGCCGCGTCACCCGCGTCTTCCTGGCCAAGGACCGCGACACCGGTCTGGCCAAAGGCTTTGCCTTCATCAGTTATGCGGATCGCGAAGACGCAATCAAGGCTTGCAACAAGATGGACGGCTTTGGTTTCAGGCATTTGATTCTCAGGGTGGAATTCGCGAAGAAGGCTCAGTAAATAACCCACGGAAGACGATCGCGTGTGCTTTGGGTGGAAACCGGACCGAGACTGGAAACCCGAAAAGCATGCATTTTTTTTTTCCTGCGAGTCTGGGCTGGGCTTGAGTCGAGTTGTATGTTGCGCATATGATTCCGGGAATGACCCATGTTCTCGATGGGTAATGGCGGTTGGGTGACAGGTGCAGAGACGAGCCGGTCCTCAGTCAGGCGAGAGCGCTATGCTCTGAAGACGCACGAATTCAACGAGATTAGAGGCGTCAGGTGCATGTTATCATTTTGTTTTTATTAGACCGTGGCATGGTGTGAGCTTGAAGGCCCATCCACACCTGCGTAAATTGAACGAGCAACAATTGAGCTTGAAGGCCCATCCACACCTACGTAAATTGAACGAGCAACAATCAAGAAGCAACCCGTTGGCATTCTTGCTATTTACCGTGTACCTCCTCCTCCTGACGCTATTCCATCTCGTTTTTTTTTTTCCCAGTCTCTTCGCCAATAGTCAACCCGACCTTTTCTCGTCCTTTGTCGGGCAGTAAAGAAAGCTTCGAGTGACAAAGCAGACGGTAACTCGGGGAAAAAATACAGCCAGAACGCTCCCCCTTGCCCGATGAACCAGTCATTATGTACATCCGACTGAGAAGACCCCACCGGCCGTTGATGTCCCCGTCTCTAACCGTATCGTGCCTCATCACATCATTAGTACGAAAAGGGGTATTATGGCTGGACAAAACCAGCAAAAAACAAAACATGACAGAGAAATGGCAGGCCTGAGTGATTCAAGAAAAGATATGCTGCGCAGACGCGAGCTTGTGAGAGTGGAGTGAGTGTCGGGTTTGAACGGCGTCAGATGGTCGCCAGCGTCGTTCTGGCCGAAGCCAAAACGCCAGAGAAAAGGAAGAATGAAAGAGTCGGCAAAGTCGACAGACGCGGGCCAGAACAGGGACATAGGAAAGACCGGAGGAAGAAAGAACGAAAAATGACCAAAGCCCGAGCGGGCTGGAAGTGAGTGTGTGTGTAGATATGTGTGTGTGTGTGGCTGTGTGTTGGTGTCTTTTGGGAGAAGTGGAGGGAGGAGAAATGCCGCCGTGAGTGTGTCCCTCTTCTCACTTCAGTCGCCCTCCTTTCCTTCCCCCTCCCCCCTCCGCTTCTGTGGTCGTTCTCCAGGCCAACTCAAGGTCAACAACCTCAGGTCAACCCTAGAACCACCCTCGGTTGGGTAACGACCTTAGCGCCCTTCCTCCCCCGCCTCCTGGTTAGCGCCCTCACCGACCACGCCGAGCTTCTCGTCCAACCGCCTCTTCTTCTCCAGCACTTTGCGCCTCATCTCCTCCTCGGCCTTGACCCGTCTCGCCTCCCTCTTCTCACGCACGATGTACGGCCACCCCCGGATGGCGGCGACCAGCAGCTTGCAGCCGAGCGCGAAGTGCGAGCGGGCCTGGCGGAAGTTCTGCTTGGCGTCGGCGTAGTTGGCCCGCGCTATGGCGGAGCGCTTCTTAGCCCGGTAGATACGCTCGGCACGCTGGGCCTGGCGGTACTTCTCCGAGGCTTGGCGGCGCGTCATCTTGAGGGCCGCTTCGGTGCCCGAGGTGCCCGGGCGCTGGGGCGTGGCCGAGGAGCCGGGATCCGGGAGGGGCTTTTCGGAGCCGTTTGTTGGGGAGGGCGGAGTTCCCGGGCGGGCGGCCGTGTTGTTGTTGTAATCGTTGTTGTTGTTGTTGTTGTTGTTGTTTGAGCGAGCCATCTGATTACTACTGGCGCCGGTGGCTTTGGGTGTGCGGAACATTTAAAACGAGTGGACAGCCCGAGGTGAGGCCTTACTTTTGGGTTGATTATTAGGAGGTAAGTGTGTATAAAAGGCGTATGTGTGTGCCTCGGTGTTCAATGGATGAGGTCGAAGGAAGTCGCAGGGACCAGCTCCTGCTGAACTTATACCTACACCTGATTGATCCCTCGTCCCTGCCTCTTTCGAGTCAGTCACCGACCTTTACCTTACCTTTCGCCCTGCCTTCCCTGTCTCGTGCATGTCCGTACATGCCACCTCTACGATGCATCGTGGTGCTGGTAGCAGAGGTACCCTCGCTATCGGAGCGAGCGACGCGCTCTCTCGTTGGATCCGGAGAGTGAACTGTCCCCATCAAGTTCATGCCATGTCGTTAATACCCCTGCAGCCAAGGAGGAAGAGGAACGCTAACAGCTCCCGTCCACCTGGTCACAGTTGGCTGACGGCCGGCGACGCGTGAAAGCATGACAACCTCATCAAACCCAATGAGGACGCCAGCGGATATGCAGGTCGGCGGCATGGGCGACTGGTGGTACCTGCCTCGTTGCACCCGAGTCTCCTGATCAAAATCCGGATGCATCTTCAGAAAAAAATCTTTTTCCGGTGGAAATCCGCTCTCCCATCCTCATCCAAGCCCATGATCGTCAGCCGGCATGTTTCACCGCCAAACACCCGCCCGCACGTGTAGTTGAAACCGCGTCCCAACGAACTGGAATTAGTTATCTGGAAGATGCAGAGAGAAGAGATGCGGGTCGCTCGCCAATACTTACCCCCGCAAGGCATCCGACTGGCCAGTTCCTTGACCTCCACCCCCAGAGACTCCAGAGCAACTCCATAGCAACCCACAAAAACAACTTGCGGAGCATGTGATTGAAAAAGAGGAGCCCCGGTTCCAACTCCTGGCCCCAACCTGGCTCTTCTGGGTTCACACGGGAATTTCGCTCGAACGCATTCATCGCGCAAAACTGCCGCCCGTTGCGTGAAGGTCGGTTGGTGCATTGTCTAAGCGGCAAAAAGGAAGAGGCTACCCGCACAACCCGCGCTCCACGACGGCACAGCGAGCTTAATTTGTCTTGGCGTTACGAAATTCGTTGGTAGTTGTTTTGCGGGTCACGAGCCGCTCGATCATCCATCTCCGCGTGTGCGCCTCGACTATTACACTACACTACACTAGTACTTCCACCCGCATCTCCACCTCTCCGACAATTGCCGACGACATCACTGCTGCCCGGTGATGCTGGCAAAGCTCAACGCTTTTCTCTGCTAAGTCGGTCTTCAACACCGAATCCTGAGGATGAGCACATCAGCAGCTGGGCCCTCGGGGCTCGACAACGTTCGCCACCGCGCACGAGAGCAGTCGTCAGACTCGATTGACAATGTACTCCGCCCTGCCGAGGGGGCCAATTCGGTTACAGAGGACGTGGGCCAGGGCCGCTCGAAGAGGACGTACGGGCGCACTCCGGATGGGACAGGTCTGTCATCTTGTTCACCTTCCCCAAGCGTGCGTTTCTAGGACGTATATGCTGACCGGCCATTGCCTGTTAATACAGTCTTCGTTGTCCCTGAGACTCACGACATGGTGTCTCAGCTCCTAGATCCGCGCGAACCCAAGAACATTTCCGATGTTGTGGTGCTTGCCATTCTCGCCCTTCACATCTGGGTCGCGTACGCCTTGCCCTGGAGCCTCAAGCGCCCCGTCTTTGCGCTCGTCTTTCTCTTCTGGAGGGCTTCGTACAATGTGGGCATAGGCTTCCTCTTGACCGTCCAGTCCAAGTACAGGCTGCTCGTGACATGGGCCAAGCGGTCTCGGCTCTTTGAGGACCCCTCGGCGGGCCAGAACCCGCGCCCGTGGCTGTATCAGCTGCTCAAAACCGAACTAGAGACTAAGATCCCTAAGGACTACAAGATGGGCCAGGCGCCCATTGAGTACAACACCTGGCTTGTCTTCCGTCGTCTGGTGGATCTCATTCTCATGTGCGACTTTGTCTCGTACTGCCTGTTTGCCATTGTCTGTGCCCACAAGCCGGCCGGCGAGGGGTTCGCCATTGCCGCGGCTCGTTGGATCTTCGGCATTGCTCTCGTCGGCTTCAACCTGTGGGTAAAGCTGGATGCCCACCGAGTCGTCAAAGATTATGCCTGGTACTGGGGTGGTAAGCAACTGCACTGCTGCCAACCGCTTGCTTCAGCGTGTTCTTGCGAACCTGACGATACCCAGATTTCTTCTACCTCATTGAGCAGGAACTCACCTTTGACGGCGTCTTCGAGATGGCCCCGCACCCCATGTATTCCATCGGCTATGCTGGGTATTACGGTATCTCGATGATGGCTGCCAGCTATGACGTGCTGTTCATCTCCATTCTTGCCCACGCCGCCCAGTTTGCCTTTCTGGCCATCGTTGAGAATCCTCACATCGAGAAGACCTACAACCCGCCCCCGCCCCGCCGGCGCGCCGAGTCGGAGATCACCGGCCACTCCGAGGCAACTGCCGAGTCGGCCAGGAAAGCGACCGCCGCGCCCGCCACTCCCCTACCCGTCCACAACATGGTTGGCTTCAAGAACTTTGACCCCTTCCGGACCACCGACTGCGCGTCAGTGCTCCTTGTTGGCTACCTTGCAGCGCTCGCCCTTGTGACGCCGTCCACTCCCTTCTACCAAGGCCTTTTCGTGTTGAACGCTATCGTGTGGCGCTTGTGGTATTCGGTCGGCCTTGGTATCATCCTGACCAAGCAGTCCAAAGAAAAGATGTTCACCAGGCACTTCCTCAAGTTCGGCGAGACTCCGGCCGAAGCCTGGCGTCAGTGGAAGGGCATGTACCACCTGAGCATGGCGCTGTGCCACTCCTCATTCCTCGCTGCGTGTTGGAAGATGTACCACTACCCCGCCGACTGGGGCTACGGCTGGGTCCTCCTCAAGCATGTGGTCGGTCTGAGCTGTGTAGCACTGCAGATCTGGACCGCCACCAGCATCTACGACTCCCTGGGCGAGTTCGGCTGGTTCTACGGCGACTTCTTTTTTGATAGCAACGGGAAGCTGACCTACAAGTTCATCTACCGCTTCCTCAACAACCCCGAGCGTGTCATTGGCACTGCGGGCTTGTGGGGTATGGCCCTCATCACGTGGAGCAAAGCCATCTTCCTGGTCGCCCTCATCGGACATATCCTGACGCTCGGCTTCATCTCATATGTTGAGAAGCCGCACATGCAAAAGATCTACGGCGAGAACCTGCGCAAGGAGGCTGGGCTCACCAAGTTCATCAAGCGCTCGCTTCCCCAGCCGGTCAAGGAGCTGCAGGAGAGCGTGGACAAGGTCTGGGAGGACTCCAAGCACTTCTTCGACGACTTTGTCGATGTCGCTCGCACGAAGCTGGGTGCCGGATCCTCGACCATCGTCCGAGACACGTCGGCTCTGTTCAATAAGTACCCTGCTCGTCTCACCCTCAGCCGCATCTCACCCGATCTCGCCGGCTACGACCCCAAGCACTACAGCATTTCCGTGGAGGGCACACCCCTGGTGGGCGCCGACGAGAGGGCGACCGGCAAAGAGAGCGCTAACGCCCGCGTGTCCAAGGCTGTCAAGACCAAGGTGTTCGAGTACGGCGCCCCGATCCGCGTCAAGTGGACCGCTCCCGCAAACCACGCCAAGAAGGACTGGGTCGGCCTTTACATGGTCACGGATAACACCTCGCGCGAGGTCACTGAGGTCCCGTCCCTCGGCCGTTGGGTGCCGACGCGCCCGGGAGAGTACGATATCACCACCGACCAGGGCATCGTCTCGTACGACCAGCCGACCGCCACCTCGTCAGCATCGCCCGAGGTCAACCTCGTGCAAGGCGAGATGGTCTTCGAAGGCGACAAACTCTGGTGGACGCAGGGTGTCTTCGAGTTCCGCTACCACCATGGCGGCAGCCACAACGTCATGTCCATCTCGGAGCCCTTCGAAGTGCGTCTGGCCAAGGTGGAGGACGAGGATGCCGGGCCCGAGGATGTCGAGCGCGCGCTGTTGCCGATTGTCCGGAACTGCCTCGACCGCGACCCGGATATTGCGCCCACCACGCCCGAGGAGCGATTCGGAGGCCACGTCGAGCGCGACAGCAAATACGCCAAACGTGTCGTCTATGCAATCCATCACATGTTTGGCATCGAGTTCGCTCCCGCCGTCGTACCGGCCGACGGGAACGTGCGGAAGCTGGCTTGGCGGATTTGCAGCGCCAAGGAAGTCCTTGTAAGATTCTCCTTCGAGGTACTGGTCGCTTACGATGAAGATGCTAACAGGATACACCACAGGCGCCTTACAGCATGTCCCATAGACAAGGTCCGTCGACACCAGTTAGGGACAAGTTTTCGGACTCGTTTTAGAGCGGAATCACGGTGTTGTCGACGATGAATGGTCTGCGTTTAATGATCAGAGAGTAGAGTACGGATATGGTGTGTTTGCCTTTGGTGTGATGCCTTGAGATACCACTGATAGATATGGGCGGGCGTTGGTGAAGCGTGTCTATTTGTAAAAGTATCCAGAGCTGGGGTAGTAAGAAAAAAAAATAAACACGTTGGTGGTGGTTGCGGTTATGTCCATGCTCAGCAAAGCCTTGAGTGCTGAGACACGGCGGTGACCTCGACAGGGCCAGAGTGCTGCCGTTTCCGCGCCCGCTATGCCATCCAAGATGAAGTGCTGAATGGATTACGTCGAGAATGAGGTTCTAACTTTCGTCGGCAGTGGCAGATCAGCAAAGATTTGACTTGGTCTTAGCTCAAGATCCGATTCGAATTCAGCCCACAGATCAAGTCAAAGCTTTCTTCGCAGAGTGACACTCGTATCAAGGGGCGGCCTCTCTGTTAATGACGTGAGCGCTCCTAATCTCCTTCTTGACTCTGAACCCCCAGAAAAGCCCGCCAGTCGGCTCGCTCGCTAGCTATCCCGCTAGCTGGCTTGCCTTTCCCGTAGGGACCACGCTGTCGCCGCCATGCGGCAGAAGCGCCACGGAAAAAGAGGAGGGGGAGGAGGAGGAGGAGGAGGAGGAAAGCGACGCGGGGGGAGGAGCCGGGTAGGTAAGGGAAAGGTATAGAAATGCCGTGCGCAGAACTGTAGGCAGATCCAAGAACAGCACTCAGGATGATGCACGAAACTCGATCATGCCGAACGAGGCCGTAGTGTTGCTACGTGAGGGTTTTCCCTCACCGTTACCAAGAAACTCTCAGCTGGAATGATGCACCAGAGGCATAGACCTCTGGTTTCTCGAGACGCTCCCGCTTGTTTCGATTCAATAACCGAAATGATTACAAAACCGACGTTATAAATACACAAAATGACCCTGGATCCCAGTTCCCAGTCAGAAACGTGGCTTCGGCATGACGTTGTTCATGTGTTGTAGTACCTCGGTTTACTAAAGAACATAACTTCCTGCTACAAACGAACCAAAGCACGACCCCACCCTCTGTGTCCCCCCATACCCGTAGGCTAGTAGAGGTCTCTCAGATGCGAAGAGAAAGCTTCAGTAGACCTGTATATCGGATCCTAGGAATGATGAAAAACATCGCCTGGAGATGAAATCCACCTGAAAGTCGGAGTCCCCATTCCCTTGATGTGTTTGGAACTATTGCGCGTTGGTCGGAACAAGATCGCTTGAAACATTAGCCTGGGCACGGTCGGTTTGCGGATCAATACACAGTTGGTCGCATTCAGAAGAAAACAGATCTTGTATAATGATAGATCGCATGGAGGCTGTCCTGATGGGATGTGCCAGGCTGTTAACAACTCAGCACAACATTCCGAGCGAATGCCACAAGAATCGTGACCACACCACACGCTTGCAAGTGGCTTGGTATTTGCGGGAAAACGGCCTTTGGACGCGGGTACTGGGTTGAGCCTCCTTCTTCGGCTTAAATTCTTGATCATGTGTGTGCCGAAGTTCCTAGTGTCGTCTCAACTGACGAACGAACCATCTGCAGAAGAGAAACCACAACCCCGTCAACGGCGACGAAGGATCTGGCCTGAAGATTCGAAGTGCTGCGTTGTACTTCTCGTCACCTGTGGCAGGTTTGAGGGTGTCCCTGATATGGCTGTTGCAATGAGTAAGCGAATACTCGGTACAGGGGCACAAGAGCACGAACCTTCTATTGTTTCCTGGAGAGGCTTGGCCACGTTCAAGCTGCTATCACCCAGGGGATGCCCTATTTGAGAAGTGACACCCGGTCCGGTCCGCGAGAACCCCCTTACGGGCCCGGCCGTGATATTGCTCTGAGAAGCGCGAGCCGTCTGGTGCTGTCGACCTGGTCCCAGAGTAGCGACTGCTCTTCCCACGCCTGTCCTTGGCGACGGCACATATGACAGGGACGTCGGATTTCTCAAAGGCAAGTGGCTGCCCGGCGTAGCGGGTATTTCTACCTCCGAGCATTTAGCACACGTTGTCTATGCATAAGGACGTGCTAATGCCTACGCTGAGGAATTTCTGGTGTATTCCATTCCACCAGAGCTTCTGATCTGGGCTGAGTTTCTGGGAATCCAGGGCTGGCTGGGAAGTAATTGGGTATCTCCGTTCTGACGCTAGCCGGCATCGTGGGACGGCCAAGCTGTGGTTGTGTTCGGTTGTGAGATTCGGGTGCAGCGCCGGGTGCTCGTATAGGCGTCCGGCTTCTCAAAACACTAGGCGGGACCTCTTGCGCTTGACCATGCAGAACTCGCTGCTTGAGTTTGCTGTAGAGCTCCTGGAATTGTGCAAGTTCTCTGCTTCGGCTCTCGAGGGCAAGGCGAAGCCCTTCGCATTGTCGTTTCAACGAGTGCTCTTCTCGTTCCATATCTGGAAGGCGTCAATCTTGTTAACATCGGTCACCCGCGCAGAGTACGGACTAACCTCGTATCTTGGTTGTCAGAGTTATGATTCTCTGATTGGCCTGACCCCAGATGTTCTCAATCTCGCCCTGCAGCTCGGCACAGTATTCCTTCAGCTTGCTGTGTTTCCGTAGTTGGTATGAGCTTCCATTTGTAAGTTTTGTCCGAGCAAGGTTTCTGGTTAGGGAAGAACAAACATCTGGTTCGTCATCTGGTAAGACCAGAAGCCCAAGGCCCTTCCAGCGCACTCCATGACGACAGTCGGACTCAGGCCGCTGAGCGCTACCGACTTCCATTCTTCGGAGGGTTGAAGAAGTTGTTCGCATACCTCAGACGCGTTCAGAGATTGTGTGCAGACCGGGCACTTATACGGAGCCTGTCCCCCAAACCCATGGCTATTTGCACACCGTAAGCAGAGGACATGGCTCCTCGAGGGTTAGTGGAATGTGGCAGGACTCCGCAGAAGAGTCGACAATGGAAGCCAACAGTGACTCACCTGCATACAGTTACCACTGCGTGTGTTGTAAGCTGGACACCACAGTCTTGTATGTTGCAACTCAGATTCTGTTCCATCTCGATTCAAGCTCCTCCCGTCACAAGCAACTCTTCACGGCTCTTTAAGGGTGAAGCTGGCCGGCCCTCAGCAAAGTTGGCTGTGATGCACCTGGGCAAAGCGAATGGCGGCAAGAAGAGAGAGAGCTGGGATTGACAAAACAGTCACATGCTCCTTCCACAAGAACAGAACTAACCACACAAAGTTGTTTTCCATGGCCGCCCTTTCCGAGAACTCAGACCCTTCTGTGCATTGCTCTTCCCCGTTGAACTGGGGACAGCTACAGAGCATGTTGTGATCATCGGTACGCAATAGGGCAGGTATAAACATTGAATTCCATTATACTATTCTATCCATTAGGTGCGCTAGAAACAAAGCTTTGATTCTTTTCGCTCCTCAGGAGAGAAGAAATGAATGAAGACGACGTATTACGAGACGTTGGCCGTCATTGAAACGGATCAATAGAGCCACAGGCGCCACATCGCCTCGGGCAGTCAGCCACGCCAAGCCTCTGGCACCAGCTGCACCCCACACTTGGTCGGCAGTCCTCACCACCCCGCTGAATGGCTGCAGCCTGGCAAGCAAGCTGTCAGCAGCACCGACTGTCAACAGCACCAACAACATAATGGTAGGATCCACAAAACACCGACTCCATAGAGAAGAACAAGACCTCATGCTCACGACAGCCTCGTAACAACTCTGCATCTGCTCGCCCAGTTTCCCAGTTTTGACGCAGAATGACGGAAATTATCATGAACCAGACGCCTCCGGTCCTTCTCGGGCCTTCAGAAAAGGAGCGCAAATATGACCGACAACTGCGGCTGTGGGCCGCGAGTGGCCAGTCAGCACTCGAGTCAGCCAACATTCTGCTGGTGAACTCGGGGGCGGGCACGGTCGGTGCAGAGACTCTGAAGAACCTCGTGCTGCCAGGTACCGTGTGGATATTGTGACAGAATGGGGTTGGATACTAACACCCGGCTTTAGGGATCGGTCGCTTCGCCATCTATGATGAGACCCAAGTAAGCGAAGCCGACCTGGGAGTCAACTTCTTTCTGGATGAGGACTGCCTGGGCAAGTCTCGTGCTCAGAGCTTGACCCAGCTCATCCTCGAGCTCAACCCGGACGTCCAAGGCACCTGGTATCCCGATGAGGTAGGTCGAGAGTTCGGCCTCGACTGCTGCAGTAGACCGCATGCTCACGTGGCTGCCATTTTCAGGAGGTGAAGACACTGGACACCCTCCTGGAACGCTCACCGGTCTTCACAATCATCTTGTACACACATCCCATTCGCCCAGAGCAGCTTGCCCAGCTTGAGGCCTATGGTCAACAGCACAAAACCCCGCTCGTGGCGATTCACTCGGCCGGGTTCTACTCCTACTTTCAGATCAACCTTCCAGGGGCGTTCCCCATTGTCGACACGCATCCTGACGAGACGGCAACGACCGATCTGCGGTTACTGAATCCCTGGCCGGAGCTGGTGGCCTTCGCCGAGGAGTTGACCAAGGATATCGACGGTCTAGACGACTTCCAACATGGTCACCTGCCATATGTGGTGATTCTTCTCCACTACCTTAAGAAGTGGAAAGCGGGACACGACGGCAAGTACCCCGCAACCTTCAAGGAGAAGTCCGAGTTCCGCAAGATCGTGCAGGGTGCAGCGAGGACCAATAACCCGGAAGGTGGCGAGGAGAATTTTGATGAAGCGGCTGCTGCCGTTGTCAAAACGGTGGTGCAACCGTCTTTGCCGTCCGGGCTGAAGGAAGTATTCGAATACCAGCATACCGACCCGGTAAGCTCACTCCCCATCTCCTGTTCCCCCCCCCCCTTTCCCGGATTTTCACCCTGCGTCCACACGCGCGCACACATGCCCAACTCGGCCTCCCGGACCGCTGACACGGGTCGCCAGGCCGAAAAGAGGTCGGGTTTTTGGATTATCGCCGATGCCGTCAAGCAATTCTATGAGAAACATCACTGTCTGCCCCTTCCTGGCAAACTTCCCGACATGAAGGCGCAGTCTAAGGTGTACATCCAGCTACAAAACATTTACAAGGCCAAGGCACGCAAGGACGCAGCCGAGGTACTGCAAATAGTACAGGCTACGCCAGGTGGCGAGCACGTTGATCCCGCAGAAGTGGATCTCTTCTGCAAGAACGCAGCATTCGTTAAGTTAATCAATGCGCGGAGGGGAGGGGGCAGCGGGAGCGACGCGCAGATGAGCAGGGAAGATCGTCTGAAGTCAGTGGCAGGTAAGCGCTCACTCACAGGCCCCCACCACCTGATCTTTCTTGGTCCTTTCCTCTTGTGATGGTCTCGAACCGCCTGTGTGTGGGCAGCTCCACGTTTCTGGCTGGATCAACACGAGAAGCGGAAAGGCGGGGAAATGAAAGGAAGCGAAAGACAGGCCAAAACAACTATGAGTCTGAAGCGAAGAAGAGGAAGCGAGAAAGAGGCTAACGAGAAGGGTAACATTTGCCACACACGCACACAGAGCTCGAGTTTGCCAACGACGAGACGGCTGCCTTGTCCCTCTCCCCGCTTTCCCTGCTGCCAATCTACCTCGCTTTACAAGCGACGGCCCACGTGGACCTGTCTTCCCGGGAAGGTTTCACTGCCGACGCGATCCTCGCGGCCGTGGCTCAGCGGGTGCCCGGCGCCGAGAAGCGGGAGCGCGTTGTGCAGGCCGCCAACGAAGTGGCACGCGCCGCCGGCGGGGAGCTGCACAATGTCGCGGCCTTGACCGGTGGTATGGTGGCGCAGGAGGCCATCAAAATCATCACGAAGCAGTACATACCTGCCGACAACACGGTTATCTACGACGGAATTGGCGGCCGGGTGCAGGTGCTGAGGCTTTGAGAACAACACCAAGGCCCGTGTGGGGATAAACAGAAGGGGGAGAGGGAAAGGAAAGTGAAGGTCACGTGTTCCAATTGGCGAGATGAGATGCCCTTGCAGTGCTGAAAGTGATGAAAGTGGCAAGGCGCCTGGCTTTCGGGTCTTAAGTCCCTCGCGTCGTCCTTTTGCAAGTTCCAAGGGCATGCTGAAGCGAGCTGGGCCCTCGTCTCCCCGCCTGGAGACAAGCAGACTAACATAACAGGGACTTGCAAGTCCCGAGCCGGGCTGGGCTGGGCTGGGCTGGGCTCCGATTGAGCCGGCTAGGGGTTTTTGAGTTTTTTTCCCCCCCTTCTTTCTCATCCTCTCTCACCCCCCTCCTTCGGAAAATAAGGAGCAAGCAGCCGGGTATCAAGAGCGGGAGGCAGGCACATCAGATATGACAGCATACAGGCGCACGGTATCCACAAACAGGAACAGGATATGCGCGGAATTGGCGGCTTCATAGAAACATGACAACGGCCGGGTTACAGGTGGTGGTGCTAGCGGAAATGATGGATGACGATGATGATGATGAATAGACAGGCATGCATGGCCAAGACACCTTGATGGACATTTCTTTCCCTATCTTTCTGCTTTTATCCACCATATCTCGGGCTGAGCGCGTTTCGGCATTGGAAGTCTGCAGATCCGAGGGTCAACTCAGCGCTTCTGCCCTGTCAAATTTTTGTCGAGCTAGAATTTGTTGCTGAATGCTCGGCAGCGAGGGCCTGCTACTGAGGACCTCCTTTTTCTGAGGCAACACAGTCAAGGCAGCACCCCTTTCCCCCCAAGTGTCAAGTTCTACGCCGTCACCGTCTCTGGGACGGCTATTCGTCCCTTGATGAGGTTGGAACGCCGACCCTGGGCATATATGCACCCGTGGCCAGAACTCTGCTGTGAGCACAACCGATCACGGCTGTATGTACAATACGGACTACGTGCATACAGTACGGCACAATACTCGCCAGCACAGCCCGAGTGTGCGTTACGGAGGTGTCGAACGACTGGTGAGCCGCTTCTTGCCGCTGCCGCCGTCCGTTCTGTTCGGCTACATCGTCACCTCTGTCCCCATTTGGTGGGCAGGCAACGCAGGACGCGGCAGCCCGCCGTGCGTTTTGCTAACGTCGGAGTGGGCGAAACACAAAAAGTGGCCGACTGCCGATGAGCTGTGCACTTTTTTTTTCTGTTCTTTTCTTTTTTTCCGGCAGCGAGCGTAAGAAAGCACTCTCACGCGCGCCCGGCCCCTCCGCCCGGTTGTGGGAAAAACCCCCAAGGAAGCAAAGGGATTTGATCCGTACACACTTCGGACCGCAGGGCCTGGATGGAACCCTCTGTACCTTCGCGCCGTCGTATGTGGCTCGAGTTTTTCCAGGGACCGGCCGGGCCCCAGCAGGTACTCATGTACTGATGCTGCCAATGCTGCTACTACACAGTGGGGACAGAGACTTGGCGCTTGAAGAAGGGAGGAGGGGAGGAACGGTTTTTTTTTTTTTTTTGGGGGGGGGGGGGGGGAGTAAAGGTGAAGAGGTTGGAAAAGCGGCAGAACGCAGACAAAGACGCAGGGCCACGAACGATGAGCCCGGTTTGGGTGAGCCGTAGTAAGGGTATTGGTGTCCATTGTGTGCTGCCGCAATGGAGGGTCCTCGCTCGTAATGTGGTGGTGCTCTTTGTGGTCATGTCGAGCTGGGTCGCAAGATGTATTCCCGCCATTGCTTCCCGAGTCTACTAGTACGCAGTACTTCTACTACCGCTGGTGCTGTGTGTTTACCTGACATACTGCGTAATAGCACCTTTCGGAGCACGGTATGTGTGTATATGGTACGACGAAGGTCAGCAGGTCCGGTAAGAGCACCCGATGCCAGTTCTTGGCTTCGATCAACCTGCAAGCCACAACTGCAGCAGAGGGGAGATCTTGCCAGCCAGTGCCTCATGTCTGCAGGAAGAAGTCTGGGGAAGGCTTGGGGAAAGAATGTGCGGGGGAAGCGGGGAGTGCTCCATCGAGGCCACACAAAGGGGAGCTGGGGATGACGATCGCTGCCACTTATCAGCGGATCAGTGTGGCGATTTCTCCGACGTCTTGTTCGGAAAGATGGGTGATTCGGCCGATAGGCAAATACACTAGGGTGCCTACGCATATGCAGCTAAAGTCAGGTACACGTCCACTTCTCCGTACCGGCTTGTACTGCTCGGTTCCTTGTTCGGGGAGACCATCAACCACGCCCAAGCACGAGGGACGAGAGCAGGAACGGGGATGGGAGCGGGAGCGGGAAAGTAGAGAGCTGCACGGACGGAGCACATATCCCAGGCCGGAGAGTTTGCGTCGCTGAGAAAAGCAATATCTGCTGTCCTGCGGGGAGGCGTGAGAGTAGGGCGGGAAATGTCAGATGAGGAATAAAAATAAAACGACACGGAAAAGGGGGGGGGGGATCCCAGCTTGGGACACGGCCGTCCCCAGTGACAGATCAAGAGCAGATCTCAAACCCAGGAGGAGTGGAGAAAATGCACTGGCATTTGCAGAAACATCAGGTTTGGAGTTTTCCAGAAGCATTCTTCCGGGAGGGCCTCCCGTCTCGTCCACCTCTCTCGCCCCTTGGAAGCTGATAGGTGAGATGGTGCGAGCCGCGAAACAGGCATTGGCGTAGTACCCAACCGAGCAAGACCCATCTTCCAAGGCAAAATGACACCATGTCATACGGCACCCGTATCTGGCTCTGTTCGCGTTCGGAGCCGTGATCGTGGAGACTCGAGTCTCGTGTCGGATACGTGGTGTGCCGTGAGAATGTTGAGAGCCGGTCGGTCGGTCAGGACGAGGAGATCGAGGCAAACCTCAGCTGAGGCGTCTTTCTTCCCTTTCTCCCGGGGCGGTTCAATATCGCCGCGACAGTCCATCGCGCATGCTGATCAGTGCGGTATCGCGCCGGTCTCACGCACCCAGCCAGACAGCACGCACCACACCATCTCACCTCCATGGAAGCAAGTCAGATGAGCCATTGGGTGGGTGCATGAGAATGGCAAGCGAGGGGCATGCAGTAGGTTAGAGGGGCCATCCGAGACCGAGCTTGAATCCAAGGCTCGGGCATTGACGGCTAGAGCTGGGTTTGGGGAAATTGTTCAATGGGCATTAGATTGTCTCGCCCAAGAAAAAAAAAAGCCACACAATCAATCTGGGATGGCCGGACTGTGAACACGCATGCACACCTACGCGTGGTTCATCAAACTCCCCACGACCAGAGGGCAGCACTTACGAGCTATCGTCGGCAGTCGATGGGGCTTCCTCCTCGCCCTTGCAGGCTTCGAGAAGTTCGGAAGCGTCAAAGCGTACACTAAACACTCGCGTGTGCAAGGATACTTGTCTGTGCGCTCGCTGTCGCAGATCAAAAGGGGAAGGAAAACGAGTGCTTGGCTGGTTGGAATGGCAGTTAATCTGGCGTGAACCTTTCAAAGTTTTGTCTGGTTGATGTGGCTGGCGCCATCAAACATTTGAGGTGTCCACTCGATCCTCGGTTTTTGCCTGCGGGGAAGAGCTAGTGTATGTAATCCGTACATACAGTACTGTGTAGCGTAGTCTGTGCAATAACTCCCTACAGAGCACGTCCTAGTATAGTACATACACTAGTGTGGTGGGAACAGAATGCGCTTGGGACCCCGATGCCAAAGCTCTGCCATCATTAAGCCGCCTTGGGTATGGCCGCTTTCTCCGCACAAGCTTCACGTCACAGGTCAAGCCTTCCCAGATCTTATAGAAAAGGGTCTATAGAACCTGCCGGGTTGTAGTGAGGTAAGAGTCTACTCCATACGGACTACATACACTAATGCGTAAACCGTGGCGTACAATCAGAGTACATTCGTAGTGCGATGAACATACCTACCTCGTACTAGTTGTATTTGGCCGAGCGAGCCGCCGCTTCAAGCTGCCCACCGCACCACGTTGTGCACACCACCCTTACAACTGCATCTCCAACTGCATTTGGCATGTGGCTGCAGCTGCTTTTTAAGAATAGCAAGCGGTGTACAAGGCGCTCTGGAGCGATGTCGTGGAAGGTTAACAAAGCATATTATATGTGGAAAAACTTTCATAAGATAATCGTCCCCTCACCACTTGGCGGCTAAGCCGATTGATCAATGCCCGGCTCCAGATTCTTCTTCATGTTGTGGGACAACACACGAAATCTAACGGCTGTAACCTCAAAATGCTACCATCATCTATTCCAGGGTTAGAGCCGGGTGAAGTCGACGCAAGCTCAGCGATCGGCGCCAGCAGCTTACCTAACGGGCGAGCGATGCTCAGGTCGAGGCAGGTCGAGGCAGGGGTAGCGCAGCCGACCGACGCTAGGCTCGCTTTGCCGTGATTCCAGGCGTTCCTGCACTTCTTATTGGACGATGGAAATGTGGGGAAGAACAATTGTCGAAGGAGCCGAGATGGCAGGGGCCGCAGGGGCTCGTTCGGGTCAATGTGCAAAACCGCTGCCCGCCCGCTATACCCGCTCCACGGCCAGCGTGGACTGCTGCGCAGAGCAAACATACGCAGGAACGCAGGAACTAGTAAAACGCACACTACTCGTATGTACACTAGAATCAGAAGAGGGGGCACCCCACTCGGTGCCTTCTAGTCGTGCTTAGGTCGTCTGACTGGCGTGACGGGTTCTCGAGCGGCGGTGTGTAGGGACACTCGGGCTCGTTGCCGGGCGGTGCCCAAAGTTACATACCGTCATCTCACTGTCTAGCGTGTCCGCCCAAGCGTGCAACAGCCCATAGGAACACCGATTTAGACTCGCAGTAAGTATCCGTATGACGGCATAATAAACCGACTGCCCGCTTTGCCCTATTATAGGGTGCGGCAGCGCGTATCTGTGACGAAGAGGCGCACGTGGGGTCTCTCGTTCGAGTTAAAGGAAGCGAAACGAAGCGCGCATGCATGCCGTTTCAAGATTGTTTTCAGGGCTGAGAATGACATGGACCAGGAACGTGGAGGTGCAAGCCGTCTTTCCGAAGCCACTTCGAAAGCCACAGGTACTGCCCCACTCCCTCTAAACAAGGCACCTTCCTCAACTCGGGCAAGCATTCACTTCGACTGTGCACACTAGGGCATTAGCTCGAGTCTTCGCACACAATTTTTTTCCCATGCCGCTGCCGACACTGCCAAACCGAACATTTGAAAATGACTGATGTTACAAGCCCGCACCCTCCGAACGCCATCTCTCAAATTTCGGCCGCGGCCATTTGGAGACGATGCACAGATCCACTCATCAGTGCGCTATGGCAGTCTTCTGCCCCGACTTCTAGAAGGCGGCAGCTGAAGATCGCCGTCGCCCGGGCCCTGCGCTATCGGCGATGCCTGCCAGGATGGCTTGCTGACTAGTGTAGTGTATGTACATAGCACAGTAGCTCCGTACGCTAGCAGGGTCCCCAGTCGAACGTGGGGCCTTTAATCGCTTCGGTGTGTTGCCGGACCCCGACAAGTTTCCAGCTACTCGGCCGCGGCGCACCGGCTCTGCCCCGGCCGCTTCGATCTCGCACAAAGTCAGGGCTCCAGCGGAAGCTGTGCAACATACACGTAAAGTATGCGCCGTGGATGTACGGATTACATACACACATACATACATATGGACTACATCCACACATTCATGCGCGCTGCCGGTACTCTTATTCAACCGCAGGAGTGTACTCCATACACTAGATAACACACTATCAAGGAGACGTTCATTAGGGCACATGATGGTTGATCTTCTAACCTCAGATAGCGGTAGCGATTCCGTTTCAATTCTCGTGCCCATGCGCGGCAAGAAAACAAAACCAAGTCATGTCACCAGTTGACCAACCAAGATGATGATCAAGAACCACAGACAACCCGATGCCATCCTGCCGCCAAATTTCTGGTCGAAACGCTGGGAAAGGGACCTGCCACTCCCAGGACGTTGCGTCACAAAGGCACGCGGCGGTTCCGAAATGACAGGACGCAAAACGGCACAAACCGAAGACTGGCCGGCATCCGTCGTGAGTTCGAGGCCCAGCGAACGAACCACTGACGTGAGCATTCCGACCGAAAGGGATAGGCGAGAGGAGAAGGAACAGTGTGGACCAGGAAAGACTCCGTTTCGCAACTGAACCTTCCCTTGCCGCGCGGAATTGGGGGACGCTCGAGGGTGGAGAGGCGGCTCGGCCGGCTCCCACCAGCCCACGGGTCCCTGACGACGCGCAGTCATGTGCCTTGTCAGAAGCCGAAGTTGCCATTGGCTTCATATATCCCATGCAGCCATCTTCCCGCAGCTCGACTCCGGCGCCCCGCAGTACCACAGCGGAGCATCAGGCCAGAACTTTGAGTTCTCTCATGGTTCGGCCGTGATCGTCTCAAAAGGCCGTCCGGTACGATGCGTACGCCTTTCTTTCGTGAGTGCGGTCGGTTGGAGAGGGGGGTTAGATTAGTGACCGCATCCGGGAGCGTCGCAGGAACCGTCCGTGTCTAAGTTCATACATACATACCTTACATACACATGCACGCCCGTAATGAAGGCCCTGGTGACCGACGGGAACACGGACTGGAGTGCTGCGTCACCACCAGACGCACCGACTCCCCATTAGGCGCGACACGCCTGCTTCGGCCGCCCGCCATGCCGCCTGCTCGCCCAAACTTGCCAAAAGATTTGGAGGCAGGCGCTCGAGCTTCCCGGTGTGAACGGTGGAGCTGAGAGCCTAAGACCCACACCACCACCACCCCGGACTTTTATTTTACCCCTGTCTGCCCTGATCGAAGGGGCGCCAACCGGCAGGATCCCTGGCGCTCGCCGTTGAGCAAAGCCGGACACCAATCAGACGACCAAGGCGCGACCGTCCTCCCCACAACCCGCCTTGGCACACTGGCACCCTGGATCGAGGCGCCTTTGGGGCCGACGGTCCCTCTTTCCAGTCCTCCCCCAACGCCATCTCCACCGTTCTCCAATTCCCTCCTCGCCTCGAAGGCGCCCCCTCTCCCTCCCGGCCTAGACTCCAACGCGCGACAGAAATAGTGGTACGATTTGCGACGCGTGGAGCCGTCCCTCTCATCTCGCATCCCTCACTTTCTCGACGACGGCATCACAGGGGATGGGACGAGCGGCAAAGCTTTCCATAGCCAAAAGCTGGTGGTCGACCGACGTCAGGAGAATGGGATTGCTGTCTTGCCAATCTCCCAAAAGTGGCAATGCGGGTCTCCTGCAGGCAGCGCTCTCGCCTGTTACACTACTTTCACGGCCTCGGCATCCGATACTCGACTGCAACATCATCAGGGTATTCGGCTAGGCAGTCTAGTGTAGTAGTACACAAAGTCTTCGATTGCTTTCCGCGGGACAGGGTTCGAGAGAGACTCCAGTACACTACAACGCAGCCCCACGTGTAGCGTCATGGGCCACCGCTGGCTGACGTTCACGTACTTACATACCTAGGTACATACACCATTCCGTACGGATACATCAGGTAATGTATGTACATACGTGGCGCAGGTACGCAGTACGTACATACCAACCTTGCTTGCATAGCACGGGCCGATGAGGTATGTACGGACGTACTTCGTACTTACGCGGTAGTGGGGGGAAGGCCACACATCTGATAGCTTCCTCTCTCCATTCCCTCATGCACCCAGACCCTGGCGCTGAAACGCCGCCGCTCAGAAGCCGCCCACTGGCTGCAGACTTGAACCTAACTTTTTTTTTCTTTGTTTTCACTTCACCACCCCTCCCCCTCCCCCTCCCCTTCCGCCCTGTCCCTCTTCGCCTTCCCACCCTCTTTGCAAGTCGAGCTGCGCTACGGGATGGCGGGCGGCGGTGACCTATACTGGGCCTGACACTAATATGCAAACCCAGGTACCTGCGGTTCACTCTGCCCGTTTGCTTGTACATACCTTAGTGAGCAGCAGGCATGGACCCTGCTGATGTCTCGTGTTTAGCTGATGCCAGACTCACGAGTGTGGACGGCATTGACCACGGCGGGTGCGCCCCTCCTCTCTTCACCCAGCAGCAGGATATTCGAGATTACCTCATGCGCTTGTTCGTGCCTTGATCAAGCAAGGTCTGCTGGGGTTGCGTACCATGGCAAATTACAGTGGCATGGCTGGGGGAACGGGAATTGCCCCCAGTCCCGCGCAAGCGCCCGTTACGCCAGTTGCTGCACTCCCCAGCTACAGAGTAGTGTAGTAGCGTAGTAGATCTACTACGGTAAGGGAGGCCCGCAGAGAAACTTGTTCTCCACTTCGGGACCGGCCTGGGCAGCCGACCATCTTTCCCAATTTCGCTCTCTCCCCACACTTTCCGAGAGCCCCATCCACAACTCCAAGCTGCAGAGCATCAACGTAGATATATAAGTCTGCATCTGCTCCCCATGTTTCCGCCTCGCACCGTCATTGCCCAATGTCTATCTTTACCATTGTGGCTGCTGGTCCCCATCCGCCGTCACGGTTTTTCATGTACAACAACAACAAGTTTCTGTAAATTCATCAGCCTCGTCACGACCTTCACACGACTCGGGCGTCACTACTTGGGCCGGCCCCCAACATCTCACAGACAAGGAAAGAAAAGAGAAGAGAGAGAGAGAGAGAGAGAAAGAAAGACTCGGAGAGCCAGTGATACCCCTTGATACCCCCCTTTCGGTCCTCAAAAGAGTCTTCCAACCCGCCATGGCACCAACCATCCCAGTGCCCACACAGGGCGGCATGTTCCATACCTTTCAAGGAGTTACCCCACGCAAGACATCCACGGATTCACAGGACAGCACCAAGACCAACGGGTCAGGCACCGCTAAGAGGATAACCACACCACACGCCTGTGCCGAGTGCAAGCGGCGCAAGATGTAAGTTGTGGAACAACAGCGTTCGGAACTGACACGGGGACTGACCGAGGTCTTGTTCGCAGCCGCTGCGATGGCCAGCAACCATGCGGCCAGTGCCTCTCCAGCAGGGCACCCAAGCGGTGTTTCTATGACAAGCACCGGCAGCGGGTGATTCCCTCTCGCAAGACCCTCGAAGCCCTGTCGCAGTCACTCGAAGAATGCCGGTCCATCCTGAAGCGGCTGTACCCCAACCATGAGGTCCAGGCCTTGCTGCCCCTGTCACGGCAAGAGCTCCTCAACCTCTTGGACAGGCCCGTCATAGATACCTCGATTGGCGGCTTGCCATCACCGCCCATCAACACCTCGCCCATCTCGGACCTCGGCTCGCCCATGATGCCCAAGTCCGAGAGCATCCTGGAGCAGCTTCCGTCGAGGGACACCGAATGGGACGAGGAGCGGAGGGGCCGGGATCCGATCCCTGCCGAGGCCGACGACATCAACGCCCTCTCGCTCTCGGTTGACCGGCAAACGTCCTACCTGGGCGCCTCGTCCATCAAGGCCGCCCTGATGGTCATGCTCAAGGTGCAGCCCAGCCTGCGGCACACCTTGGCCGCGCCCCTGAGCGGTGTCGAGATCTCGCACAACTTCCCCGCCATCCGGCAGAAGCCGTCGGGGACCCAGAAAGAAGGCCAGCGGATCCCCTGGTCCTGGAAGGGGCAGACCCTGATCGACGCCTACTTCAAGCGCATCCACGTCTTCATCCCCATGCTCGACGAGAGCACCTTCCGGGCCGACTACCTCGAGGGGCAGCGCACCGACGCGCCCTGGCTCGCGCTCCTCAACATGGTGTTCGCCATGGGCAGCATCGCCGCCATGAAGTCGGACGACTACAACCACGTCAACTACTACAACCGCGCCATGGAGCACCTGCCCATGGACGCCTTCGGCAGCAGCCACATCGAGACGGTGCAGGCGCTCGCCCTCATCGGCGGCTACTACCTCCACTACATCAACCGCCCCAACATGGCCAACGCGGTCCTCGGCGCCGCCATCCGCATGGCCAGCGCCCTCGGCCTGCACCGCGAGTCCCTCGTCCAGTCGAGCAGCGACATCGTCGCGGCCGAGACCCGCCGCCGCACCTGGTGGTCCCTCTTCTGCCTCGACACGTGGGCCACCACGACCATGGGCCGCCCGTCCTTCGGCCGCTGGGGCCCCGCCATCAACGTCCGCCCGCCCGAGTTCGGCATCAACGGGAACCGCGACTCGTCCCAGCACGCCGGCATCCTGCCCCTGATCGAGAACATCAAGTTCTGCAAGATCGCCACCCAGATCCAGGACATGCTCGCCATCAGCCCCCTCCTCCGCACCGAGGACCGCTGCCACCTGGACGCCCAGCTCGTCTCGTGGTACAACTCGCTCCCCTGGCTCCTGCGCACCACCGACCCCTGCGCCGAGCCGCTCTACATGGCGCGCTGCATCATGAAGTGGCGCTACCAGAACCTGCGCATGCTCCTGCACCGGCCCGTCCTCCTCTCGCTCGCCTCGTCCGGCCTGAACCCGCACACCCAGGCCTGCGACGCCGACCTGGCCGCCATCGAGGTCTGCCGCGAGCTCGCCGCCCAGACCATCGACGACATCGCGCGCGAGTGGGCCCGCAACCAGATGAGTGGGTGGAACGCCGTCTGGTTCCTCTACCAGGCCGCCATGGTGCCCCTCGTCAGCGTCTTCCGGCAATGGGGCAACCCGCGCGTGCCCGAGTGGCTCAAGCAGATCGAGGCCGTCCTCGACCTGCTCGAGATCATGGAGGAGTGGTCGCTGGCCGCCCGCCGCTCGCGTGAGGTCGTCTGGCGCATGTACGAGGCCGCCCGCCAGCTCGTCGAGCAGCAGCGCGCCAGCGCCTCCCCGAGCATCCAGGTGCTCGCCGGCGGCGCCACCGCCGACGGCATGCTCATGCCCAGCCCCGGCGCCGCCGAGGCTGCCGGCATGCACATGAGCCCCATCGGCCTGGAGCCCGTCGACGGGCTCGGCCTCATGGGCCTCCTCGACCAGGGCGGCCTGTGGGGGGATTTGGACGGCATGTACTGGACCCAGCCGGGCGGGCCATCCCCCCCTCCCGCACCGTTAACCCCGCAACAACAACAACACCAACAGCAACAACAACAACAACAACAACAACCGCCGCACATTAGCCTCGGCAGCCCCGTGGATGAGTCGGCATGCATGGCGGCGGCGGCGGCGGCGGCGGCGGAATTTGCCGCCTACCACAGCCCCGTCGTCACCACGGCCGGCGGCGGCGTCGCCAGCCCGCACGACACCAACGGCATGGTCCACGCCGTTGACTACAGCGGCCTCATGGGCCATCCTCACCAACCTCCTCATCCCCACCAGCAGGGCATGGAGTTTGGCTACGTCCAGTGAACCCACTCCTCCCTCGGCCGCCCCCTCCCTCCACTACTACCAACCACTGAGGCGGGCAAGGTAGCAGCATCTCGGGCTCGAATTTTTTTTTCATTCTTCATTCCTCTTCTTGTTCTTCCCTCTTGGGCAGACGCTTATGATGATACGTTTGCTCCCTACTTTTTTTTCTTCTTCGTCTTCTCCTTTTTTTTTCTTCTCTTTTGCCCTATACCCCTCGCCTACCTGGGTAGTAGTCTTGGGAATAGGACTGTTCGGGCCGAAATGGGTGGGTGGCATTCTTCCCCGGAAAAATGTGGGGTGCAGCACAGAGGGAACAAAGCTGGAAAGGAAAGGGGGATGAATGTGACGTCTCTTATTTAAGTGTCGGTGTGTGTGTGTGTGTGTGTGTGTGTGTGTGTGTGTGTGTGTGTGTGTGTGTGTGAGGGTGTGTGGTTCGGGAGTTTTGGGGTATTGTACATACACCCTACCCTTTTTTTTCCTTTACTCTCTCTCTCATGATGACGGGCTGGGTTCTCGCTCGATGGATGACGGATATACCAGGAAGGTTTTTTTTTTTTGCTCACGACCCATGTATGTGTATGTACATGCATTCGCTACTTGTTCAGGTTTGGCAGGAAAGGGGTGGGGAGGCGCGGAATTGGCAGGGCACGGCAAAGGGGAACAAAAGAGATGGGGAGGGAAAGGGGGAAAGGGGGATTTCTGCGGTGTGCACTGGAAAAGGCGCGGTTCTGTTCTCAGTCTACCATTGCCCGTCTATACTTTTGGCAAAATCAACTTTTGGTGTCCTCAACCATTGCACCTGCTTGGCTCACCTGCTTTCTGAAAACTCGGGGTAATGGGCGGCTTGAGATTGGGTAGGCAAAATTGGCGTGTGGTCCCGATTGTGTTGGTGGAATGTCCCGAAATGGTAAGGCACATTCAACTAGGCAAGGAGGGTATAACAGGCTGGGCCTTGTATGTATGTATGTATGTACTGTAAAGTACTAGTAACTAACTAGTTAACTCGGTGCTCACTTTTCACTGGCTGGATGATTTTTATTCGAGCCACGACCCTGCGAGTTACTCCTCCCTTACCCTTCCCCTCTCTGTTTCTCTCCGACCTGCAGCAGAAGGCACGATGCAGGACGCGTTCCCACAGCTCATGTTGGATGGTCTTGACTGCATGTGATGGTGTCCGTACCAACCCCCGGACATTCGTGGAAGGCTTCGCGAAGAGTTCTAGCGTAACGGCGACATCCAATGAGGATGTGCCGCCGCTGAAGGGCGGGCTGGAACCGGCCTTTTCGCTCATCGGGATCATCGCTGTCGTGGCATGTATGTACATATATGTATACTACGGTGCTCTATGGTGTATGTATTTGTGTGATATACTGTACTATATGTATGTATGTACCTAGGTATGGACGTGCACTTTTAACATGAGCATTTACCGGCGCTCAACCGTTTTTTTGTGTACATACTTCTCAATGCTTAGTTTCGTCGGCAAGCAGGCGGGCAAGGGTGGGAAGTCGGTTGCGGTGAGCGCGAAGGTGCCCTCTGACCAAAGGATCCGGCTTTCCACTCGGGTTCACCTTTCAAATGCAAAGGGAGGGGAAAAAACACCGCTAGATTCACTCAGCCCGTTGACGGCGGCCGAATGTGACCTGTCGCGTCCTCACGAAAGATCCGGGTGGTGGGTCGCGATGGCAAGCTGGATGCTAGGGCCGACGCGCCAGAGCGCCAAGCGGTGCTTGGACCTTGGGCTTTACTCGTCGCGGCTGTGATCTGCGAGCACACCTCCACCATGGCTTCCTCTCCGTGATTGTTTCTCCAGTGTACGAAGTACCATCTTTTGATGTGGCAGGGAAAAGAAGCCTCCTCTGTTTGGGCTACGGCAGCCCTGGAAAAGAAAAGGTTTGAGTGTCATCCTTGGCGTCGTCCTCGGTGTTTGTTTTGTAATCTTTAGTTATGTACTGTACTGTATCCATACATAGTGTACAGGCACGTCTCGGGCACTTTCGTTTTCGGATCCGGGATCCGGGGATGAGCTTGAGCCCGCCAACCCTGATGAGCAGCCGCCAACCACAAATCGTCGAGGGGACGGCATAAACGTTTTGATGTCCTGGGAAGACGCACATGCCCAGTCACGATTTACCCCGGACCCTCTGCATCTCGAGCCCACTCATCGAGGGGATCATGGCGACGTAGTAGTCAAGCTCAGGGCTCAGATCCGACGAGAGCGTTCATCCAGCGGCCGCGGCATCCGATGTAGGTGAAAAAACGGGTTTCCTGAAGCGGAGCAGGGGAGCCAAAACGGCAAAAACCGATTGGGTGGCAGAATTGCTTCGGGATTTCGCATCGAAGTTCGCTTGGCAATCTGGATCCGCGGCCCGTCGCGCAGGTTGTGTCACAAATGAACGGTTGCGTGTAATTACAGTACCGGTACCTGTACTTGCTTCCTGAGCATGTTGTCGGCGTCTTGGCACCAGAAGAACTCGGATGCGAGCGTACCGGTACTTTGGGCGTACCTTGCTCTCCAAGAGCGGGGACTCCTGCAAGTGATGTTGGAGAGTGCGGGGTAATATGCACCCCAGCTCTGTGACCTGGGGGCAGAAAATTGGCGATGCGGGGACAAGATCCATCCACTCAGTTCGCGACTGCAGAGTCAAACCACCTGACCTTTCTAGCCGAAGGTGATGGAGAAGGCAACGCAACAGGCTCGCCTTTTCCGTACACTACTGTGGTACTCTGAACGCCCCGCTGCTTCGGGACGGTAACATAATCCGGCGAGAGCAACCGACCACAGGGTTCCCTGGGACACTTGATTCGGGTTCAGCAGTGGATCGAGAATTGTGGAGTACTGTAACTACCTGAATGTGACCACCTCCGCAGTTTCCTGTAGTGTACTGTGTATGTATGTATGTACATCCGTACGTATGAACTACAGTAACCAAGAGACCTGACAGGCGCGCATTCATGTTCCCTCCCTCTCCTATTCAACCCTTGGCGGTCATCAACCGATGGTGAAGCAGAGAGTACTTACGAACCGAAACTCCACCTCAGCCTGCATTTGGCATCTCTTGGATCATTGCCGGTGACGTGTGGGACTTTGCGAATGGCTCATGTGCCCGTGAAGAGTGAGAGCCTACTCCGTTCTGGGCTCGGGCTTGTCCCGTCAGAGGCGGCCTCGCCCCTGGGAAATGTCTACGGTTGTTCCCGGACGTTACGGCACACGGGAAGCCCGCCCGGTGCCAGGTGTCGACCTCGGACATCGGGACGGGGCCGGTCCTTGGCGGATCACGCTGCCGGAAGTTAGGTTGAAAGAGATCTGTGAAGTATCGGGGGTGTGTACTCCGTAGACAGCAGACGGTCGCAGGGTCATAGCGAGGCCGGACCTGACGGCACATTCCAATCAATGAGTCCAATCCCCCAGAAGGGTTCGGAACTGGCTTTGGCATTGCCGCAATCTTTCTCATCACGAAGGACCTTGTGTATGCGTAGTTTCCCAGGTGCTATCGGCGGTACCGGCTGCAGTCTGGTGCGCAACGGTTGTGTGCGACCTGAATACTGGCACTTGAATTGTGGTTTTGGTTCCTTGGGCACGCTGGTATGCACACGCGGGACGGCTGCAGACCGAAAATCAGCAAGCCCGGCAGCTCTATTCTTGTTCCCCCGAGTGGTAACACTGACGGACTGTTCAATTGAGCGTGGATCAAGGACTCTTGGGGCATTGCCGGCCGCTTCTGGAAGTGATGGACTGCACAATAAACCTAAATGATTGATGCAGTACGTTGTCTACGGACGCGTCCATCGTGTAAGGCTGGATAAGATAAGACCTGTGGATCTGGCAAACGGGCTGGCAAACGGAGGGTTCTTTGTTCCTAATCCTCTACTTATACCAGAGCCATAGGGCCAGCAAACGTAGGAAGAAGACATCGCACTTTTGAACTATTTACAACTTACCAACTTTCTTCTATCAATTGGAACCATCTTCCATCTATTGGAACCATCTTCTATCAAATGGTAGCAGAAACTCTACTCTAACCATCTAAAACCATTAGTACTGGATTCGTTTCGCGTTGACGAACAGTTTAGTACCACTTTCGCGATAGTTACGTTCAGTTTCGGCGACTTGGTAACCGAACTAAGCAATTCTGTTGTAACCACTACAAAATCTCTCTTCCTAGCGACTTGGTAACTAGGTCTTCCTCTTATCTATTAACCCTATCTTCGTTTGACCCCGGCGACTTGGTAACTAGTAGCTAGGCAAATCTTATATTAACCCTAGGATCTTTTCCTATAGAAGATCCTCCTCGATCTTCCTATCCTTTAAACACTCCTATTAAAAAACTAAATATTAGGGAATTGTCTAACTATGCCGCGAGTGTTCTAAGGAGGCACGATAAGATGCCCTATATACTATAGGTATAGGTATTAGATTATAATCCTAAAGGCTAACTATAAGAAGAAGCTCCCCTATCTATAGGAGCCGGAATCACTATTCAAATTTATTAATAAATATAAGCTATAGTAAGCTAAACCTGACAAGTTCGGTACTAATAAGGAAATGTTAGCTTAGTTAAACGGTAAGATAGATCTTTAGTTTAATTAGCTAAAGGAACGAACCGACTATATTTTTAACAAGACTAAAGGAGCTATCTATAAGCTATTATGGATACTTAAGAAGAATCTTACTAAGATAGATCATAACTTTACTTATTACCTATAAGAAGCTAAAGATTAAATTTCCTAGTGCCTAGAGAAATATATAGAAGAAACGATAGCACTATTAGCTAATTATATTAAAGGACTAGAAATCTATATAAATTAGTATAGTAATATACTTGGCCGAGTAATAACTTAAATAAAGGAATTAGTTAATATAATATACGGTATAGAAAGCGAGATTAACGATTAACTACCTAGTTATTAGTAATCTTCTTTTGACTTTACTAAACTTAGTATTATTGTAGAAGAAGTATAATAAGTTAGTAATTTTATAGAAGATATATAATATAATAGTAGTACTTTCCCTATACCCTCCAAGGGCATTAATATCGGCTATTGTTATAATCTTAACTACCCTAAACGTATATAGCCTTTGTATAAGATCCTATACTTTATAGCTAGTAGAGGTAAAGAACCCGGTTCCTCGAGCTCTAACGATAGCGACAACAAGCCATTTAACTATTGCTAACCTTTAGGTAACTAGAATCTAGGACACTATCATAGCGCTCTATACCCTAGTAACGGTAGTAGTAATAATAGTAACAATGGTAATAAATGTTATGGATATAAATTAACGTATGATATTACTATAAGTATATAGAGCTGCTTAGACTTTAAGATCAAGAGGGACAATATTAGCTAGTTCGATCCTTCTTTCCCTAACCTACGTTCCTTAGGTATTATTAATAACAGTAAGAATCTAATATTTACTAATATCTATTACTTTACTAACCGCATTAAAACCTTCCTAGAAAGCGACCCTAACAGTAGCATTAAGATATAGATTCTATCCTTCTTCCAAACCCTTCTTAGCGGCCTAGCTATCATTTGGTAGACCAACGAGTTAAACGGCTCTATATATAGATAATTACACGAACTAGGTCTTCGAGCCATTATAGATCAACTATAGGAACGCTTTATACCCGATGCTATAACTGCTACTCGTAAGTTTAACGAAGCCTGTCTACATTTAAAGGATATTACAAAGGACGAGCAAGCGCTTAGTTTCTTCGTTCAGAAGATGCTTCGTTAGGCACGCTTAATATATATACTTAACGAATATAACGATAACTAGCAAGGAATTATAATTTAAGTCTAGTTAGCTATAGACCTCTACGTTAAACAGTATTTAGATCTTCCCTAGCGATACTCCTCTCTTAATACGTATATATAGTACATCGAACAATCTCGATCTATCGTTCTAACGGCTGCTCTTAACCACTACCCGTATCTAGAAAAGAAGATATCTAAAGATGGCAAGGCTAAAGACCGCCCTTACAAGCCTATACGCTATAATGCTAATCGACCACGCCAATTCGGCTACAGATACGACAAGTCTCCCAAATACGACTAGCACGACCACGAATTTGAACGTAACCGCGGATTTGACTATAATCGCTAGTTTAATCGTGATCGCGGATTTAACTGTAACCACGACCAAGATCGCCGTGACCAGGATTGCTATAATTAGGATCGCTATAAGCAGGGTAATCGTGGCCAAAAGTAGGTCAGATTTAGTAAAGATAACCACTAGCGAAAGGAATATCGTGACTATACCCACTTTGCTAAAGAAGCTAATGATGGCTCTAAGCTAGATCAATCTGACGTATAGTTAGCCAAAAGCGCCCCTAAATCTAAATCTAGATCCGAATCTTTGGGTAGCGACATTAGTATCGTGTATATCGTTTTAGACTCGTAGCTTACTTATTATAAGTGTTACAAATCCTTTAACTTACAAGTTAAACTATATACCTATGTAAAGCGATACTAGGGAACTGGTTCTCTTCCTTCTGTCCGTAATTATAAAGCCAATCTTATAGACTTAGCTTACAATACCTATAGTTTCTATAATACTACTCTAGAATCGCGAAATACCCTCTTTTGGCACTTAAATTCTTGTAAAGACGTGAAATCTAGTAACGTTCGCCACCTAGCGGATTTCTCTACTTTAAATAACTAGTCAGATCTACCTACTTTGCCGCCTAAAAACGCGTACTAAGCTATAGACGTATAACCTATTATATTGCTAATAGGCTCTTCGGGAAACGTATACCAACTTAGGGACGTACCGCCTAGGCGTATACCTAACTGTCACGGTTTACCGTTAGGATATACCTATCTATACGTTAGGATATACTACGAATCTATAGATTAAGAAGCTATAGAAGTGTGCCTAGATCCTAGCGCTAGCCGCTCCCTTATCGACTGTACTTTCCTATAGCGATTAAACTACCAAATCGAACGATATAAGGGCAGAGTCAAAGGCATAGAAAACTCTATATTAAGTCTTAACAAATAGATGTCTTTCGATATCTACTTACTAGGTATGGAAAACGGTACTCCTACCCTAGCTAAGTTTACCCGTATAGTGTAGGTTGTCGATTCTCTAGTACCAAACCTTCTAATAGGCAACGAATTCCTAGATTTATACAAAGCAAATATTAACTACCATTATAAGGAAGTCAAATTGCAGTTGTTTGACTTCCGTCTTCCTTTTTCTATATATACGTACTCTATACCCTATATATAGAAGGTCAAAACCATCCACGAAATCACTCTCCTGCCTAACCAATGGGTAATGGTGCCCGTCGAGTACAAGCCTCTCCTAATAGGTCACGCCTTCATGTTTAACTTAGCTTATATAGCCGTCTATAACTTCGTTATAGATATAAAGACCCTAAAGGTTGTACCTGTCGAAAATACTATACGGGGAACGCTACGTATCCCAAAGAGGCACCCTATTAGAAGGATCGAAGAAATGGAAGATAGTAGCTACTTTGCCTATTCGTAAAATACTACTTTCTATATAATAGCGATTACCACTACTATCTTAATGACGGCTATGCCTATCGTAGCAACAGACATTAACCCTATGAAACTTACTAATTAGTACAACGTTATACTAGTTAACGCTTTCTTTAATTTAAACTAATATTCGAGTATAATCCTCGAAGGTAGTTACGTCTCTACGAAGCTACCTATGCCTATAGCCTTATTTATAGCCTCTAACAATACTCCTATTAGCGACTTTGTCTTCTAACTTGCCTAGCAATCTTAAGGTTTTCTACCATAGGATATTTCGCTAGAAGCGATCCTAGAAGCCGCTAACAAAGTTACTAGCAAAGCGGAACGCAAGCCATACATGCCTAAGAAGCATTCCACATTAGGATTAAAGATATCGGGGTCCCTACCTAAGATCGTCACTAATAACGGCATCCATATATATACAGGCAACGCAAAACTAGCCTAGAAGTTCGCCGACTTAGTCAACGAATTTCTATAACTCTAGAACGACACTAGTCTGATCGATATACCATAGAACGAATAGATGAAAGTGCCACTCGTAGAAGGGTAGTAACACCAGAAAGTACGCTCCCGCGCGTACCCGTTAAGCTAGAGAGACAGGGAAGTCCTAGACAAAACCTTTGACGCCCTCTATCAACAGGGCAAACTACGGTTCGCGAAGGACGCCACTCCTTTCGCCTATCCTATTTTCGTAGTCTGGTATATAGTAAAAGGCGTCGTAAAGGGTCGTGTCGTTATCGATCTACGTAATCTAAATAAGGTTACCGTTCCCAATAACTATCTACTACTACTATAATCAGAGATTATTGTAGCTCTATAAGGAAAGAAATTCATTATAGTAATCGATACTACGTCGTTTTTCTATTAGTTTAGTATATATCTTCTATATTACGACAGATTTACATTGATTAGTCCCTACGGTCTAGAATAGCTAACTATAGCGCTTATAGGGTACTATAATTTACCTATATATATATAATAGTTTATAGATTAACTATTACCACTGTATTCCTCCTATTATTATATATTTATTGACGATATCGTTATCTTCTCGGACATAGCCAAGGATTACATATAGCACTTAAGGATGATCTTTACCCTATTCCGAAAGAAGAATATCGCTATCTTGCCTACCAAATTATATATTGGCTACCCAAATATAGAACTACTTAGCTTTCGTATAGATAGTCTTGGCCTTACTAATATAGATTAGTATATTAAAGCGTTTAAGTAGTTATCCTTTCTATATATATTAAAAGCGCTAGAATAGTACTTAGGCGCTACTAGTTTTCTATAACACTTAATTCTATACTATACAAAGATTGCCAAGCCGCTCTAGAAATATAAGACTAACTTACTAGTGTATAGCCGTAAAACTAGCGAACTAGAAGTCGGAAACTATACTAGGAAGATAGGCTATTATAGCCGTACTTCCTTCGACCTAACCAAATAGGAAAAGGCGTCCTTTGCCGCCCTATAAGAGGCCATTTATCGCGAGAACTGTCACGGAAATATACATGCAGATGCCGCCTAAGCCACTAGCACGAACGGGCCAATCAAGCCGAAGGAATGATAGACCAATCAGGACGGGATCACGCTTAGCAAAAAATGATCCTAGCAGAGGATCACTAGCTCACGATATAAGCCAGGTAAGCCAGTATAAATGATCACCACGACTGCTAGTGATCCCAAGATTATATATATATATAGATAGTCACTTGTTATAGTAGACTCTAGGAGTTTACCAGTAGTAATAATCATAATTATAATACTTATACCAAGCATTGCTGACTACTATAAGAGACAACTCTAAGTGTTGTTGTAAACCCTTTGGCTTTACCGAATCCCTTAGACGACCTGTACGCTTGTCCCACTTCACCTACCTCCGTCTGGGCCCTTTTAGAAGAAGTCTAAGTTAGGTTCGTCACACGTTATTACTACTCCCTTTATTCTATTATAGTTTAGAACGGAGGTAACTTTGACCTTAATATTAATATAGCTACTAACATTATGGCCGAATAGTTGCTTACTTAGCTTAGTTAACTTTAGTAGCAGATCTAGGAGTTAGACTAGAGAGACAAGGCTGCTTAAGCTCGAATCAAGGAACTTAAGAACCGTGAAAAGTACTTGTAGAAGTTAGTTAACGAGGCCTACGCCAAAATCAAGACACTTAAGACTACTAAAGCGAAGTATATTAAGATTGAACTACCTAGTAAATATAGAGGAACTAAGGAAGATCTTATAGGATTCCTAATAAACCTCTGATCCTACTTCTAGCTTAATGACAATAAGTTTCTAGACGACAAAGCTAAAGTCCTCTATATAGCTATAAGACTAGAGGGCAAGGCACTTAGATAGTTTAAGCCTACGTAGAATGACTACCTTACTAAGGAAGTGTGACGAACCCAACTCAGACTGCTTCTGAAAGGGTCCAGACGGAGGTAGATTGGGCGGGACAAGCAAGCAGGTCGTCTGAGGGATTCGGTGAAGCCAAAGGGTTCACAACAACACTAGAGTTGTCTCTCATAGTAATCAGCAATGCTTGGTATAAGTACTGTGATTGTGATTGTTACCACTGGTAAACTCCCAGAGTCCACCATAACGAGTGACTAGCTAGCTATATATATACAATTGTCTGTCCTTCTTCAATAGTTATCACTAGTACTACTTCTCCTTTCACTTCGTGATTCTGCGTTGTCGACGGTGACATGTTATTATCACCAGTGAAGACCTTAGTCTTGGCGGTGATAATCTTCTGATTGGTCTGTCAAGTGATTGGCTGTCGGAATGTCCCGCGTCCTAGCTACAGCCTGCCAGGCCGCCTATGTGCTTATTCGTGACACGATGCCCCTCCTTCAAGGCTTTCGACCCGAAAGCCCTCTTAGGCCGTTTCAAATAGCGCTAACAACCCTTTGCTTGTGAGTACTGCATTCTCCCTGTTTCTACGTCGTGGTCGCCATGTTGACAAAATGCCGATAGAGAAACAGAAGTCATATTCTGCACGTTACCGTGCTTCCCTTGCTCAGAACATCGCTGAGAACGGTTTTGTCGTTATGCCTTGCTCTTGGTGCGCGTCGCAAGGCCTCGTTTGCAAAATGATCGCGCGTACGAAGCGTTGCGAAGCCTACGTTCGTCGAGGTCATTCTTGCGATGGCTCTGGCATACCGCTTTCTTCCTGTAAGCACGTCTCCTTTTCTTTTTTTTTTTTTTTTTTTTTTTTCCTTTAAATGTGATTCCTAATGTTCGTTCTAGTGGATCGCATTCTCCAGGAGCAGCGTCGTATCAAGGATGCTAAATATCGTGCCGAACTTGAGCTAGATGAATCTTAATGCCGTCTGGAAGAAGCCTAGCGTAAGTTGTCCGAAAAGCTTACACGGCTCCGGCGTCTTTATCAGTAGAAGGAGTTTTTAGTGGAGAAAGGTGCCGATATGGTAGCGCGTAGTCTGTCGACCTTGGACGAGTTAGAGGAGGTTGAGCGGCAAGAGACGCCTACTATGCCCTCGTCACAGATTAATGATGCCGTCGATACTGTCGACTGGGGCGCTGTCTTTGGTTCTGTCCCAGGTTTTCCTTTAGTCGATCCGGACTCTGCCGGTAGAACTGTTCCAGTTTCTTAGGGCAGTTCAAATTCTTGACTAGTTCCCATGAGTTGTCCTCTAGTCCAAAATCAAGCCATTTGACTAGGTACTATAGTTCCCTATTGATAATACGTGAATCTAGAATTTCTTCAACGTCCTATTCTTCCTCTTCGTCCTCTGCTTCGATGTGCGTGGCAACCTTGGCGTTCTTTGGTACTGGTTCGAGAAGTGAAATATGAAAAACATCCGTCCGTAGTCATATAGATGACGGTAACGATAGTCGGTAGTTAGATGTCGAAATTCGTTCTTTGATAACGAAGGGTCTGACCTTCTTAAAGTCTAGCTTCGTGCTTAGTCGTTTGGTTTGTAAGTTCCGTATAATCAAGTAGACTTTGTCTCCCCTCTCTAGGCAAGGTCCCTCGAGCCTGTGTTTGTCGTAGTAGTTCTTCATTCTAGTCTTGACAAACTCGAGTTCCTTTTTGAGCTTTTCATACAGTACGTACATTTGTTCCGCTTTGACTGCTGCTCTCGGCACTGTGACCTCTGGTCCTTGCCTAAGGTCTGCTTTATATCCGTAGTTCGCGAAGAACGGTATGACTTTGGTCGTTTCTGTTGGTATCGTGTTGTAGGCGAGTTGTGCTATTGGTAACAGCATGACCTAGTCGTCTTGCTGGTAATTGACGTAAGAGCAGAGGTATTGCTTAACAACTTGGTTTAGTCGCTCCGTTTGTCCGTCGGTCTGTAGGTGATATGCCGTTGACAGCTTGCTATTAATGCCTAATCGTTACATTAACGCTTGCCAGAACTTCGACACGAACTTGGTGTCTCTGTCGGTGATCCATTCTTGCGGCCAAGCATGTACTAATATAACTTGCCGATAGATCACGTCTGCCAACTGTTCCGCTGTCCAGGATTCCTTATAGGGAAAGAAGTATACCCATTTAGTCAGGTGATCTACTATAGTAAGAATACTATCGTAGGTCACTCCTGTGGCTATGTCCTTAGATTCTGGCAGCTTTGTGATGAAGTCTATTATGACTAAACTCCATGGTTTGTCAGCTGTTAGTAGTAGCTAAAGTAGCCCGTATGGCTTGTGTTATGCCGTTTTGCTCCGATTGCAGATGTTATAGTTCCATACGACTTCCTTAACTCGTGCCGTCAACTATGGAAAGTCGTAGTGTTTCTTGACTTGTGCAACAGTCTTTATAACTCCTTTATGTCCTCCGAGTTTCGACTCGTAGATTTCTCGAATCATCTATAGCTGTTGATCTTTGTCGTGGATGTACGCTTTGCCTTGGTACTAGAGTTTCCTATCTCTTTCTTCCACTCCGTTAGGTACCAGTGGTCCGGGTGCTGCTTGATACTGTGCCTCGTTAATCCTTTCTTCTCGAAAGATTACGTAGTATTCTAGGAACAAGTCAAGTGGATCATCTTCCACGGGTGTCTGCGTTTCGTGATATAGCGTTCCGTCTGTTCGTTCCTTGAACAACGGTGGTGTTGTTCCCGTTCGTCCTTCCGTGTGATCCGTTCGTCGGCTTAAGATGTCCACTCGTGCGTTCTCTTTGCCCTTCTTGTAGTGAATCTCAAAGTTAAATTCTACGAGGAATTCTGCCTATTATATTTGTCGTCTATTAAGCTCCTTCGTCGTCGTAAAGTATCGTAGGTTCTTGTGATCCATATATACTTGTACCGGTTTAATTGTGCCGCTAAGGTATAGTCGCTATTCCTTAAAAGCTTCGACAATCGCAAGTAGTTCCTTGTCGTGGATCGGATAATTAAGACGTGGTCCATCGAGCTTCTTTAAAAAGAAGGCTATAGGATATAGCTTTCCTTGTCCGTCTCGTTGTCCCAATTGTCCTCCGATGGCGTAGTCTGAAGCGTCCGTTTCTACCTCGAATGGCTTCTTAGGGTCTGGCAGTACCAGCACTAGATCTTCAGTAATGGCGTTACGGATCTACGTAAATGCTTGCTCGTGTTGCTCTTCCCATTGGAATTTAGTATTCTTCTTAGTGAGTTCGTATAAAGGTTGTACGATCGCTCCAAAGTTCCTAATGAACATTCGGTAGAAGTTCGCAAATCCGATGAAGCTTCGTACTTCCGTGACTGACGTCGGTCGTGGCCAATTCTTGATGGCTTTAATCTTTGAAGGTTCCATCTGGATTTGTCCTGGGGATATTTCGTATCCTAAAAAGACTGTCTTCCTGACATGGAATTCGCTCTTTTCCTTGTTAACTGATAGCTTGTACGCGTATAGCACGTCTAGCACTACTTTCACGTGCTTCTAGTGTTCGTCTATCGTCTTGGAGAAGATAAGTATGTCGTCAAGATAACATACCGTAAATTTGTCGAGAAAGGGTCAGATAGCTTGATCAATTAGGGCTTAGAACGTTACCAGTGCGTTCGTAAGTCCGAATGGCATGACAAGGTACTTATAGTGACCATAGGGTGTCCTAAAGGCCGTTTTCTACTCGTCGCCTTCTTTGATCCGTATATGGTTGTAGGCCGATGGCAAGTCAAGACGCGTGAAATATTGGGCTCCTGCCAACTGATCTCGGAGCCGTGAGATCAGCGGTAACGGGTATCGGTTTTTCACGGTCTGTTCGTTAAGTTGCCGATAGTCAACATATAACCGTAGCTTTCCGTCTTTCTTAGGCACAAACAGGATTAGGTAGCCTGCTAGCGATGTCGACAGGCAGATATGTCCTCTTCGAAGGTTCTCCTCCAAATATCGCTTAAGTTCTTCGTTCTGTGTCTGGCTCGTGTGGTAAATCTTAAAGAACTTCAGTCGTGCTCCTTCCTTAAGCTTGATCTCATGATCCTATGGGCCGTGTTCTGGTAGTCCTTCCAGATGTTTCGGTTCGAATGCTTAGTGTCCTTCGTATTCCTTCGGTACTTCCCTAGTCTTGTCTCGTCTCTTGGTTTTCTAGTAGTATACGAACTTGGTTCCGTCTATGGCTATGCTGGCGATTTCTCCTGTCTCAACCTACTGCTCCAATTGCAGTGCTCCGCATTCGTCAACGGAGAGAACAGCTATTGGCGATTCAGCTCGTTCCTCCTATCGCGATATCGATATCGTTGTGCCGCCTCTTCCAGAGTCTATAGTGGTCTGCCTGCCACTGTCCGTCTCTTGTGGTAGATCCGTAGGATATGCCTTTCCTTGAGCATCGTCCGCTCGCGATCCTTGCGCGCTCCCTATCTCGCTAGTTAAATACGACTCCGTTCGGGGTCGTAGGTGGCCACCATTCTTCTAGCTAATGTCCGGGTCGTAGTCTTCATGCCATAGTAACCCTAATATCATATCTTTGTCGTTACCTATGTCTACGATGCTAAATACGACTGCTATAGTCTTTCCTGCTATAGTGATGTCGATTAGTTTAGTCTCCCTACGTACCTATTGTGTCGGAAATGGCCCTTTGACTATGCTATGCTTCCGCTTCATTCTCTAGGGTATCCGTAGCTGATTTACAAGTGTCGGCGAAATCAGATTCATCTCTGCTCCACTGTCTACTAGTACGAGCATTTCGTGCTGTTTCCACTATGCTGTTATCCACAATCGCTTGTCTTGCCGCCGTCGTCCAAAGATTGTAGCGATTTCCTATATTTCTGCCGGGAGGTCTCGATATAGTGGTCTCTTACGCCAGTCCCTCCTATACTACGCTACCACTCGCCACTACACGGGCGTTAATGGTTTCCAGGCCCCTCGAAGGGCCCTGACCCGTTTCCTAGGTCAGTGCTAACCTCTTCGGTTGTTCGGCTAATAGCGGCTTCGTCGATCGTGCTCATTTCCGTAAGCCATTAAGTGCTTGTGGCTTCCTACCATTAGGTCTGTTCCGCTTTCCGTCGTGCGTGCCATAGCTTTGTCTGAAGCTCCCGAATTTGCAATTTCTTTTCTTCCGCGTGATAGAGGCAATCGTTGCTCTAGCACGAGTCCTATATATCTCGTCCGGTTCCGTAGTGCCTAGGCCAGGCTCGTCTTAGAACTATCATGATGCTTTCTAAATTGCAGGCTTCGATCTTCTAGAGCAATTCGGCCGCTCTATTTCCTATATCGTAGACCTATTCCATAGGGCGTAAGCTTCCGTCCTCATTTCCTTGTCAGGTCGGCCAGTGATTGTTTTCGAATTTGTCGCGGAAGTGGTATCGGCATTCGTATGCCATACACTAAAACTAGGGCACTTGCGCATATGCCTCGTGTCGAGGGTGCAGTCGCGTGGCGTCGCCTGGGAGGTATTAGAATTCTTTCCCGAATCCTTCCCATTGTACGTGGACTATAGGTACTCTAGTGCTGACATAGGAGTATTTCTTCCAGTAGCTTTCCCACGTACGCTCGTCTTTTCCGCGGTTCACGCGCATAAACTGGTATTCTGGGTTCCGTACGTCGTTGCTAAGTTGTTAGCCGTCAAGATACTCGGCGTAGCTATCGGGCCTATCGTATGTCACAGGCTGTTCTCCTTCGATGGTTTCTACAATACGTTAGAGTTCCCTTATTTCGTCCCTTATTCTATCGCTCTACTAGGCGAGTCGAATCAAGCGCCCGTCCCGTTCGCGCAGTTCTGTATTGAGCCGAAAAACTTCGTTACGGTACTATTCGATTCGTTCCTAGAGGAATAGAACATTAGGTCTAGGTCTTTCGATTCCTTAGGTATCGGTTGTCCACGATCTATCCCGCCTCTGCGTGACCGTGAAACCCCACTACCTCAAGATTAGGAGAATCGAAGCTGGTAGTGCATATTCTCCTACCATGTCCCATTCGGCAAGACTTGTCTCTAGGTCTACAGTGACTAGTTCGGAGTATGGTGCTTATTCGTCTTTACCATTGTCGTCATGTCCGAGACTGTCCGTATCACTGCCCCTGTCTTCGTAGCTCGTGGCCGTTACTTCGATGACGTCTTTGGTAGTTTCGTCAATGGTCGTAATTTCCTTTCCAGGGACTATCTTCCACTCTTTCTTCGGGCTGTGACATTCTCGCTTGTAGTGCCCTTTCTTTCTATAGTTATAGTAGGTGACATTAGACTTGTCTTTGGTCGTCTTCTTCTGGTCCTGCTTCTACGTTGCGTCTATATCCATGGCTCTAGGGTACGTCCCGTATGAAGTACTGACGTATACTCGCTTTTTCTTGTCGTTAGCCTTAACCGTGGTTCTATTCATTTGACCTTGTTTCTGCTACTCTCGTGCGTAGAGTCGATTATCGATTCTAATGGCCTATATGATATATTCGTCCAGGGTCTCAGGCCGATCGTACTTATATAGCTCGTCCTTGACCTTTTCCTTTAAGCCGTTATAGAACAATTGCATTAACGCCTTGTCGTTAAGCTGAGACTTGAGCATGTCCTGTCTAAACTATACGGCGTAGGAGGCTGCCGACTTGGTCTGTCGGAGATTGGCAAGTCTTTCTTGTATATAAATCTTCTCGTCCTTATCGCCAAAAACCTTTCGAAGCTCTTCTTCGAAACGGTCGTAAGATCGGAAGACTGCCTACGTGAACGCGTCTCGGTCGTCTTCGTCTTCCTCAGTGAGATAGTCATTCCACGTCGGCTCGAACCATCTAAGTGCCTTGCCCTCTAGTCTCGTAACTACATAAAGGACTTTGGCTTTTTCGTCTAGAAACTTGTCGTCGTTAAGCCGGAAGTAGGATCGGAGATTTGTCAAGAATCCTACGAGATCCTCCTTGGTTCCTCCGTATTTGCCAGGTGGTTCGATCTTGATACACTTCGCTTTGGCGCCCTCGAGTGCCTCGATTTTGGCGTAGGCCTCGTTGACCAACTTCTGCGAGTACTTTTCGCGGTTCTCGAGTTCCTTGATTCGAGCTTGAGCAGCCTTGTCTCTCTGGTCCAACTCCTGGATCCGCTGCTGGAGTTGACCAAACTGAGCGAGCAGCTGTTCGGCCGTGACGTCGGTAGCCATGTCGATGTCGAGGTCGAAGTCACCTCCGTTCTGAACCATGACAGAACAAAGGGAGTGGTAATAACGTGTGACGAACCTAACTTAGACTGCTTCTGAAAGGGTCTAGACGGAGGTAGATTAGGCGGGACAAGTAAGCAGGTCGTCTAAGGGATTTGGTGAAGCCAAAGGGTTTATAACAACACTAGAGTTGTCTCTTATAGTAATTAGCAATGCTTGGTATAAGTACTGTGATTGTGATTGTTACCACTGGTGAACTCCCAGAGTCCACCATAACGAGTGACTAGCTAGCTATATATATACAATTGTCTGTCCTTCTTCAATAGTTATTACCAGTACCACTTCTCCTTTCACTTCGTAATTCTGCGTTGTCGACGGTGACATGTTATTATCACCAGTGAAGACCTTAGTCTTGGCGGTGATAATCTTCTGATTGGTCCGTCAAGTGATTGGCTGTCGGAATGTCCTGCGTCCTGGCTGCAGCCTGCCAGGCCGCCTATGTGCTTATTCGTGACAGGAAGACGAAGATGACCGAGATGCGTTTATATAGGCAGTCTTCCGATCTTATAACTGTTTCGAAGAAGAGCTTTAGAAGGTTTTTAGCAATAAAGACAAGAAGATTTATATATAAGAAAGACTTGTTAATCTCTAACAGACTAAGTTAGTAGCCTCTTATACCATATAGTTTAGATAGGACATGCTTAAGTCTTAGCTTAATAACGAGGTATTAATATAATTATTCTATAACGGCTTAAAGGAAAAGGTCAAGGATAAGCTATATAAGTATAATCGGCCTAAGACCCTAGACGAATACATTGTATAGGCTATTAGAATCGATGATCGACTCTATATACGAAAGTAGTAGAAACGAGGTCGAATAAACGGAACTATAGTTAAGGCTAATAACAAGAAAAAGTAAGCGTACGTTAGTACCTTATATAGGACGTATCCTAGAGCTATAGATATAGACGTAGTATAGAAACAGGATTAGAAGAAGATAACTAAAGACAAGTCTAATGTTACCTACTATAACTATAGAAAGAAAGGGCACTATAAGTAAGAATGTTAAAGCCTAAAGAAAGAATAGAAGATAGTCCCTAGAAAGGAAATTACGGCTATTAATAAAACTACTAAGGACGTTATCAAAGTAGCGGCTACAAGCTATAAAGACAAGGATAGTAATATAGATAGTCTTAGATATGACGACAATGGTAAAGACGAATAAGCACCGTACTCTGAACTAGTCACTATAGACCTAGAGATAGGTCTTGCCAAATAGGATATAGTAGGAGAATATATACTGCTAGTTTCGATTCTCCTAGCCTTAAGGCAATAGGGCTTTATAGTCATATAGAGGCAGGATAGATCGTAGACAACCGACACCTAAGGAATCGAAAGACCTAGACCTAATGTTCTATTCCTCTAGGAACGAATTGAATAGTACTATAACAAAGTTTTTCGGCTTAATATAGAGCTACGTAAACGGGATAGGCGCTTAATTTGACTTACCTAGTAGAGCGATAGAAAGAGGGACAAAATAAGGAAACTCTAATATATCGTAGAAACCATTAAAGGAAAATAGCCTGTGATATACGATAGGCCCGATAGCTACACCGAGTATCTTAACGGCTAGTAACTTAGTAACGACATATAGAACTTAGAATACTAGTTTATATATACGAACTATAGAAAGGACAAATATATATAGGAAAGCTACTAGAAGAAATACTCCTATATTAGCACTAGAGTACCTATAGTCTATATATAATGGGAAGGATTCGGGAAAGAATTCTAATACCTCCTAGGTAACGCTATACGACTATACCCTCGATACGAGGCATATACGTAAGTACCTTAGTTCTAGTATGTAATATACAAATGCCGATACCACTTCTGCGACAAATTCGAAAACAATTACTAGCCGACCTAACAAGGAAACGAGGATAGAAGCTTACGCCCTATAGAATAGGTCTATAATATAGGAAACAGAGCGGCCGAATTGCTCTAGAAGATCGAAGCCTGTAATTTAGAAAGCATTACAATAGTTCTAAGACAAGCCTGGCCTAGGTACTATAGAACAGGACGAGACATGTAGGACTTGTACTAGAGTAACGATTGCCTCTATTACGTAGACGAAAAGAAATTACGAATTCGGGAGCTTTAGACGAAGCTATGGCACGTATGACAGAAAGCAGAACGGACCTAATAATAGGAAGCTATAAGCACTTAATAGCTTATGGAAATAAGCACGATTAACAAAGCCGCTATTAGCTAAATAATTAAAGAGGTTAGCACTGACCTAGGAAATGGGTCAGGGCCCTTCGAGGGGCCTAGAAACCATTAACGCCCGTGTAGTGGCGAGTGATAACATAGTATAGGAGGGACTAGTATAAGAAACCACTATATCGAGACCTCCTAGCAGAAATATAGGAAATCGCTATAATCTTTAGACGATAGCGGTAAGATAAGCGATTATAGATAATAGCATAGTAGAAATAGCACGAAATGCTCGTACTAATAGATAGTAAAGTAGAGATAAATCTGATTTCGCTAATACTTATAAATTAGCTATAGATACCCTAGAGAATGAAGTAGAAGTATGGCATAGTTAAAGGGCTATTTCTAATATAATAGGTATATAGGGAGACTAAACCAATCGACATTATAGTAGTAGGAAAGACTATAGTAGTTATATTTAGTATTATAGATATAGGTAACGATAAAGATATAATATTAGGGTTACTATAGTATAAAGATTATAACCCGGACATTAGCTAGAAGAATAGTAGCTACCTACAACCCTAAATAGAGTTATATTCGACTAGCAAGATAGGGAGCATATAAGGATCGCAAATAGATAATACTTAAGGAAAGGCATATCCTATAGATCTACTATAAGAGACAGATAGTAGTAGACAGACTACTATAGACTCTAGAAGAAGCAGTATAACGATATCGATATCGCGATAGGAGGAACGAGCTAAACCGCCAATAGCTATTCTCTCCATTGACAAATACGGAGCACTGTAATTAGAGCAGTAGGTTAAGACAGGAGAAATCGCTAGTATCGCTATAGACGAAACAAGTTCGTATACTATTAGAAAACCGAGAGACGAGATAAGACTAGGGAAGTACCGAAGGAATACGAAGGACACTTAGCATTCGAACCGAAACATCTAGAAGGATTACTAGAATACAGCCTATAGGATCACGAGATCAAGCTTAAGGAAGGAGCACGACTAAAGTTCTTTAAGATTTACTATACGAGCTGGATATAGAACAAAGAACTTAAGTAATATTTAGAGGAGAACCTTTAAAGAGGATATATCTGCCTATTAACATTACTAGCAGGCTACCTAATCTTATTTATGCCTAAGAAAGATAGAAAGCTATAGTTATATATTAACTATTAGTAACTTAATGAATAAACTATGAAAAACTAATACCTGTTACTGCTAATCTTACAGCTCCGAGATTAGTTAGCAGGAGCCTAATATTTTATATATCTTGACTTACTATCGGCCTATAACTATATACAGATCAAAGAAGGCAATAAGTAGAAAACAGCCTTTAGGATACCCTATAGCCACTATAAGTACCTCGTCATGCTATTCGGACTAACGAACGCGCTAGCAATGTTCTAAGCCCTAATTGATTAAGCTATCTAACCCTTTCTCGACAAATTTGCGGTATATTATCTCGATGATATACTTATCTTCTCTAAGATGATAGATAAATACTAGAAGTACGTAAAAGCAGTACTAGACGCGCTATATACGTATAAGCTATTAGTTAACAAAGAAAAAAGCGAATTTTATATTAGGAAGATAGTCTTTTTAGGATACGAAATATCCCTAGGACAAATCTAGATAGAACCTTTAAAGGTTAAAGCTATCAAGAATTGGCTATAACCGATGTTAGTTACAGAAGTATAAAGCTTTATTAGATTTGTAAACTTCTACCGGATGTTTATTAGGAACTTTAGAGCGATTATACGATCTTTATACGAACTTACTAAGAAGAATACTAAATTCTAATGGGAAGAGCAATACGAGCAAGCATTTATATAGATTCGGAACGCCATTACTAAAGATCTAGTACTAGTATTGCCAGACCCTAAGAAGCCATTCGAGGTAGAAACAGACGCTTCAAACTACGCCATCGGAGGATAATTAGGATAATAAGACGGATAAGGAAAGCTACATCCTATAGCCTTCTTTTTAAAGAAGCTCGATAGATTACGTCTTAATTACCTAATCTATAATAAGGAACTACTTGTGATTGTCGAAGCTTTCAAGGAATGGTGACTATACCTTAGTAGTACGATTAAACCAGTATAAGTATATACAGATCATAAGAATTTACGATACTTTATAATGACAAAGGAGCTTAATAGACAATAAATACGATAGGTAGAATTCCTTATAGAATTTAACTTTGAGATCTGCTATAAAAAGGGCAAAGAGAATGTATAAGCAGATATCTTAAGTCGACGAACGGATCATACGGAAGGACGAATAGGAACGATATTACCGTTGTTTAAGGAACAGACAGACGGAACGCTATATCACAAGACGTAGATACCTATAGAAGATAATCTACTCGACTTGTTCCTAAAATGCTATATAATCTTTCAAGAAGAAAGGATTAACAAGGTATAGTATTAAGCAATACCTAGACTACTAATACCTAATAGAGTAGAAGAAAGAGATAGGAAACTCTGGTACTAAGGTAAAGCGTATATCTATAACAAAGATTAATAGCTATAGATGATTCGAGAACTCTACGAGTCGAAACTCGGAGGACACAAAGGAGTCACGAAGACTGTCGTATAAGTTAAGAAACACTACGACTTTCTATAGTTAACGGCATGAGTTAAGGAAGTCGTACGGAACTGCGACATCTACAATCGGAGCAAAACGGCATAATATAAGCTATATAGGCTACTTTAGCCACTGCTAATAGCTAACAAACTATAGAGTTTAGTTACGATAGACTTTATTACGAAGCTGTTAGAATCTAAGGATATAGCTATAAGAGTAACCTATAATAGTATTCTTACTATAGTAGACTGCCTAACTAAGTAAGTATACTTCTTTCCCTACAAGGAGTCCTAGATAGCAGAACAGTTAGTAGACGTGATCTATCGGCAAGTTATATTAGTATATACTTGGCTATAAGAATAGATTACCAATAGAGATACGAAGTTTGTATCGAAGTTCTAGCAAGCGTTAATATAACGATTAGGCGTTAATAGCAAGCTATTAATAGCATATTACCTATAAACTAACAGACAAATAGAGCGACTAAACCAAGTTATCGAGTAATATCTTCATTCTTACGTCAACTACTAGTAAGACGACTAGGTCATGCTATTGCCAATAGTATAACTCGCTTATAATATAATACCGACAGAAATAACTAAAGTCATACCGTTCTTCGCGAACTATAGATATAAAGCAGACCTTAGGCAAGGACTGGAGGTCATAGTGCCAAGAGCAGTAGTCAAAGCGGAATAAATGTACGTACTATATAAAAAGCTTAAAAAGGAACTCGAGTTTATTAGAACTAGAATAAAGAATTACTATAACAAACATAGGCTCGAGGGACCTTGCCTAGAGAGGAGAGACAAAGTCTACTTAATTATACGGAACTTACGAACCAAACGACTAAGTATAAAGCTAGACTTTAAGAAGATTAGACCCTTTATTATCAAAGAACGAATTTCGACATCTAACTACTAACTATTATTACCGTCATCTATATAACTACAGATAGATGTTTTTTATATTTCACTTCTCAAACTAGTACTAAAGAACACTAAGGTTACTATATACATTAAAGCAGAGGATAAAGAGGAAGAATAGGATATTAAAGAAATTCTAGATTTATATATCATTAATAGGGAACTATAGTACTTAGTCAAATAGCTTGATTTCAGACTAGAAGATAACTTATAGGAACTAGTTAAGAATTTAAACTACCCTAAGAAATTAGAACAGTTCTACTAGCAGAACCCGGATTAACTGTAGGCACTAGCTCGGACAAAACGGCCAAGTTAGCCTCCGACAAATCTAGGCCTAAAGAAGACTAGTCAAACGGGACGTTAGTACCCTAGGACCATATATTACTAATAACGTGTGCTTCGGAATCCTACACCCTCTGTTCTTCTACCTCTATTTCCTCTAGAGACTGTATACCTTGACGAAACAGCTTAGAACCCCGCTCCTTTAAGAAACGTTTCTAGCGACAAAGATAAGCTAATCGACCGATAGCCGTCTAAAGTTAAGTCTAAAGGACAAAAAGGGCCTCTTTGGCATTAGCCTCTTCTTACTCTACATGCTTTTGTTCGGATATAATCTTCGTTACTATAAAAAGATTAGCTACAAACATTAAGGCAACAAACCAGGTCACAAATAAGCAGACGCTATATTAGAACCATTGTAAGAACGACCCTAACGTATATACTCGCTATAGCGAGAAGAGCCTGACGCTATATAACAAGCCAAGTTCCGCTTAAAACACTATAAACACGGTATAACGTCTACGCTAGAAGAATTAATAAAAGAAGCAAGTGTGGCGTGCTATTAGGATTTCGAGGATCGGCGTTTAGAAATATAATCTACTATCTTGTTAGTCACTAGTAGTACAGAAAAAGGGAAAATTACAAGGTATATATAAGAAGGATGTTAGCGCTATTTGAAACGGCCTAAAAGAGGGCTTTCGGGTCGAAAGCCTCGGAGGGAGGGCATTATGTCATAGAAATATATATATAGATGCCGCCTAAGCCATTGGCACAAACAGGCCAATTAAGCCAAAGGAATAATAGACTAATCAGGATAGGATCACGCTTAGCAAAAAATGATCCTAGCAGAGGATCATTAGCTTATGATATAAGCCAGGTAAGCTAGTATAAATGATCACTACGACTGCTAGTGATCCTAGGATTATATATATATATAGATAGTCACTCGTTATAGTAGACTCTAGGAGTTTACTAGTAGTAACAATCACAATCACAGTACTTATACCAAGCATTGCTGACTACTATGAGAGATAACTCTAAGTGTTATTGTGAACCCTTTGGCTTCACCGAATCCCTTAGACGACCTGTACGCTTGTCCCGCTTTACCTACCTCCGTCTGGGCCCTTTTAGAAGAAGTCTGAGTTGGGTTCGTTATAAGAACCCGACTATCCTCTACTACTTTAATCCTGACAAGTAGCTATATATTTAACTCGACGGCTATTTAGAACGTAGATTTGGCGTTATAATCTTCTATACTTGTGATGGATATGACTAGTGCCTAGGTAACCTTATCCTAGCTAACCAAGTGCTACTAGTAATGTTCTTAAGCCGCCTATTAATAAAGGCTAAGATACGATATAGACCCTCTAAATAGAAAGTCGCTTATCTAGTCTAGGTAATATATAAACTATATATAATGGTCTATTTGGTGTATATACTAGTTATCGTCCTAACTAACCATGCCACTATATATAGTATTATGGAACAAATTAACCTAGATACAAGTTCTACTAACTACGCTAATCGTCACCTGATTAACGCGTCTATCTACCTGTTATAATACGACCTCAAAGTCTACTACCTACCTAGAAGACTTAACTTCGTACCAGACGCCTTAAGTAGATTAAGCGCTTTAGGGAACCCTAAACCTTCTAAACGCCTAGATAGATTGGCCGTACTTGACGACGTTTGGTTCGCTTTCGCTAAGGTACGGATAGATCTTAAACTCAAGGTAAAGTTCGTTAATAGCTATAAGGCTAATACTATGTATACCCCTATTATTAAGGATCTTATTAAAAATAAGTACACGGATAGGACTGTCGACGATAAGGGTATCGCTGTTTTTTTACGCCGCGGGCTACCGTTTGTCCTAATTGACAAGCTCCTCTACTACATCCGCCTAGATAGTACTCGTACGTTATATGTTCCATCGAGACTTATATAATATATCTTAAGTTTAGCCTACAATGAGAAGCATTACTTTAGAACCAATAGGATAATATATAACTTATATAGCATTACGATCGATAGAAAAACCAGGTGTATATAGGACTATGTAAAGCATTGCCCTGTCTACCAAGTTAACGCCACTAATCGTAACCTTCCTTGAATAACTATTAGCTAATTCGTCTATCTAATACGCTATCTATATAAGTAATCGCTATTAACTTTATAGTAACATTACCATTAGTTCCATTAGCCGGAACATTATAGTATTTAAATAGATATAACAAGATCGACTTGATAATAACTATATCTTATAAATTATCTAAACAAACGCTCCTTATACCCGGCTACTCTAACTATACCACTACTAACTAAGGCCATATATTGATATAATAACTACTCCTATCCGACTAGGGAGTACTAACCGCTATTATATTTGACTACGACCGCAAATTTATATCTAAGCTATAAACTAGTATATAGAAAGCGTTAGGTACAAAGCTATTAATAACTACTACGTACTACCTATAAAGAGACGGTCTTATAGAGCAGAAGAACTAGATAGTAGAAATTGCTCTACACTTCTTTGTCTATAAAAAGCTAGATAACAATTAGACCGCTATACTTCCGTAGCTATAGTAATATTTAAATAGCGTATATACTGCCTCTATTAGTATATCTCTATACGAGCTACTCTATAGTTTCAAACTAGCCGGACCGTTAGAAGCGCTAACGGCGCCGTCGAAAACGGTACAGGATATCCTGGTCCTATACAAATATCTACACTAAGATGCCTAGATGGCGATAGACTTTATAGTAGCCTACGCCAAATATAGATACGATACTAGTCACCACGACATCGAATTTAAGCCGGGCAACCGAGTATATCTATACCTCTACCACGGCTACTACTTACCCAGACAGCCGTTACCTAAACTATCCTAGTAACGTATAGGTCCTTTTAAAGTCATTAAATACATTAGCCGCCTAGCTTATTGTCTTTATCTACCACCAAATATAGATATCTATCCTATAATATTAGTAGTATACTTATTATTTATACCTCCAGGTACTAACCTATACAACCATGCTATACTACTATCACGGAAATATACATACAGATACCGCCTAAGCCACTAGCACAAACAGGCCAATCAAGCCGAAGGAATGAAGGACCAATCAGGACAGGATCACACTTAGCAAGAAATGATCCCAGTAAGGGATCACTAGCTTACGATATAAGCTAGGTAAGCCAGTATAGAGGATTACTACGACTACTAGTAATCCTAGGATTATATATATATATAGATAGTCACTCGTTATAGTAGACCCTAAGAGTTTACTAGTAATAGCAACCTATAATTATAGTACTTATACTAAGTATTGCTAATTACTATAAAAGACAACTCTAGTGTTATTATAAACCCTTTAGCTTTACCAAATCCCTTAGACGACCTGTTTACTTGTCCCACTTAATCTACCTTCGTCTAAACTCTTTTAGAAGAAGTCTAAGTTAGGTTCGTCATACGTTACTATCACTCCCTTTGTTCTATTATAGTTTAAAACGGAGGTGACTTCGACCTTGATATCGACATAGCTACTAACGTTATAGCCGAACAGCTGCTTGCTTAGCTTAGTTAACTCTATTAGCGAATCTAGGAGTTAGACTAGAGTGATAAGGCTACTTAAGCTTGAATTAAGGAACTTGAGAACGGTAAAAAGCACTTATAGAAACTAGTTAACGAGGCCTACGCCAAAATCAAGGCACTCGAGGGCGCTAAAGCGAACCGTATCAAGATCGAACTACCTAGCAAATACAGAGGAACTAAGGAAGATCTTATAGGATTCCTAACAAACCTCTGATCCTACTTCTGGCTTAATAACGACAAGTTTCTAGATAATAAAGCTAAAGTTCTCTATATAGCTACGAGACTAGAGGGTAAGGCACTTAGATAGTTCGAGCCTATATAGAATGACTATCTTACTAAGGAAGACGAAGATGACCGAGACGTGTTTATATAGGCAGTCTTTCGATCCTACGACCGTTTTAAAGAAGAGCTTTAGAAGGTTTTTAGTAATAAAGATAAGAAGATTTATATATAAAAAAGACTTACTAATCTCTAATAGACTAAGTTAGTAGCTTCCTATACTATATAGTTTAGATAGGATATACTTAAGTCTTAGCTTAATGACGAGGCGTTAATGTAACTATTCTATAACGGCCTAAAGGAAAAGGTTAAAGACAAGCTATATAAGTATAATTAGCCTAGGACCCTAGATAAATATATTATATAGGTTATTAGAATCGATAATTGACTTTATATATAAGAGCAATAGAAACAAGGTCAAATAAACGGAACTATAGTTAAGGCTAATAATAAGAAAAAGCAAACGTACGCTAGTACCTTATATAGGATATACCCTAGAGCTATAGATATAGATATAGCGTAGAAGTAAGATTAGAAGAAGACGACTAAAGATAAGTCTAATATTACCTACTATAACTATAGAAAGAAAGAGCATTATAAGCAAAAATATCAAAGCCCAAAGAAAGAGTAAAAGATAGTCCCTAGAAAGGAAATTACGGCTATCGACAAAACTACCAAGGACGTTATCGAAGTAGTAGCTATAAGCTATAAAGATAAGGGTAGTAATATAGATAGTCTTAGATACGACGGTAACGGTAAAGACGAACAAGCACTATACTCCGAATTGGTCACTATAGACCTAGAGATAGGTCTTGCTAAATAGGATATGGTAAGAGAATACGTATCGCCAATTTCGATTCTCCTAGCCTTAAGGTAGTAGGGTTTTACGGTTATATAGAGGTAGGATAGATCGTAGATAACCAATACCTAAGGAATCGAAAGACCTAGACCTAATGTTCCATTCCTCTAGGAACAAATCGAATAGTACCGTAATAAAGTTTTCCGGCTTAATATAGAACTGTACGAACGGGATAGACACTTAATTTGACTTGCCTAGTAAAGCGATAAGATAAGGGATGAGACAAGGGAACTCCAGCATATCGTAGAAACTATTAAAGGAAAATAGCCTATGATATATAATAGGCCTAATAGCTATACTAAGTATTTTAACGACTAGTAACTTAGTAACAACATATAGAACCTGGAATACTAGTTTATATATACAAACTATAAAAAAAACAAGTATATATAGGAAAGCTATTAGAAGAAATATTCCTACCTTAGTGTTAGGGTACCTACGGTCTATATACAATAGGAAGGATTCGGGAAAGAATTCTAATACCTCCTAGGCAATGCTATATAATTATATCCTCGACATAAGGCATATACGTAAGTGCCCTAGTTCTAATATATAGCATATAGATGCTAATATTACTTCCGCGACAAATTCGAAAACAATTACTAGCTAACTTGACAAGGAAATGAGAATAGAAGCTTACGCCCTGTAGAATAGGTCTACGATATAAGAAACAGAGTAGCCGAATTGCTCTAGAAGACCAAAGCCTACGATCTGGAAGGCATTACAATAGTTCCAAAATAAGCCTAGCCTAGGTACTATAGAATAGGACGAGATATATAGGACTTGTACTAAAGTAACGACTACCTCTATTACGCGGACGAAAAGAAATCGCGAATTCGGGAGCTCTAGATAAAGCTATAATATATACGATGGAAAGTAGAATAGACCTAATAGTAGGAAGTAGTAAGCACTTAATAGCTTATAGAAATGAGTATAATCGACGAAGCCGCTATTAGCTAAATAACCGAAGAGGTTAGTACTAACCTAGGAAACGGGTTAGGGCCCTTCGAGGGGCCCGGAAACCATTAACGCCTATATAGCGGCAAGTAATAGCGTAGTATAGGAAGAACTAACGTAAGAGACTACTATATCGAGACCTCCTAGTAGAAATATAGGAAATCGCTATAATCTTTAGACGATGGCGATAAGATAAGTAACTATAGATAATAGTATAATGGAAATAGCACGAAATGCTTATACTAGTAGATAGTAGAATAGAGATAAATCTGATTTCGCCAACGCTTGTAAATTAGCTATAGATACCTTAGAGAATGAAGCAGAAGTATAGTATAGTTAAAGGGCTATTTCCAATGTAATAGGTATATAAGGAGACTAAACCGATCGATATCACTATAGTAGAGAAGACTATAGTAGTTATATTTAACATTATAGATATAGGTAATGATAAAGATATAATATTAGGGTTACTATAATATAAAGATTATAATCTAGATATTAGTTAAAAAAATAGTAGCTACCTACGACTCTAAACGGAGTTATATTTGACTAGTAAGATAAGAAGCATATAAGGATTATAAGCAGATAATACTTAAAGGAAGGCATATCCTACGGATTTACTACAAGAGATAGATAGTGGTAGGTAGACTACTACAGACTCTAGAAGAGGCAGTATAACGACATCGATATCGCGACAGGAGGAACGAGCTAAACCGCCAATAGCTGTTCTCTCCGTTAACGAATGCGGAGCACTATAATTAGAGTAATAGGTTAAGATAGAAGAAATCACTAGCATCGCTATAGATAGAACTAAGTTTGTATACTATTAGAAAACTAAGAGACAAGACAAGACTAGGGAAGTACTAAAAGAATATAAAGGACACCTAGCATTCGAACCGAAGTATCTAGAAGGACTACTAGAACATGGCCTATAGGATTACAAGATCAAGCTTAAGGAAGGAGTATGACTAAAGTTCTTTAAGATTTACTATACAAGCTAGATATAGAACGAAGAACTTAAGCGATATTTAGAGGAGAACCTTTAAAGAGGATATATCTACCTATTAATATCGCTAGTAGGCTACCTAATCCTGTTTGTACCTAAGAAAGATAGAAAGCTATAGTTATATATTAACTACTAGTAACTTAATAAATAGATTATAAAAAACTAATACCTGTTACTACTAATCTTATAGCTCCGAGATTAGTTAGTAGGAGCCTAATATTTTACACGTCTTAACTTACTATTAGCCTATAACTATATATAGATCAAAGAAGGCGACAAGTAGAAAACGGCCTTTAAGATACTCTATAGCTACTATAAGTACCTCGTTATACTATTCGGACTTACAAACGCACTAGCAACGTTCTAAGCCCTAATTGATCAAGCTATCTAACCCTTTCTTAACAAATTTGTAATATATTATCTTGACGATATACTTATCTTCTCTAAGACGATAGACGAACACCGGAAGCATGTAAAAGCAGTGCTAGATACGCTATATATATATAAACTATTAGTTAATAAGGGAAAGAGCGAATTCTACGTTAGGAAAACGGTATTTTTAGGATATAAGATATCCCTAGAATAAATTCGGATAGAACCTTTAAAGGTTAAAGCTATTAAGAATTGGCTATAACTAACGTTAGTTATAGAAGTACGAAGCTTTATTAGATTTACAAACTTTTACTAGATGTTCATTAGGAACTTTAAAGCAATTATACGACCTTTATACGAACTTACTAAGAAGAATACTAAATTCCAATGGGAAGAATAATATAAGTAAGCATTTACGTAGATTTGTAACGCCATTACCGAAGATATAGTACTAGTACTACTAGACCCTAAGAAGCCATTTAAGATAGAAACGGACGCTTCAGATTACGCCATCGGAGGATAGTTAGGATAACGAGATAGATAAGGAAAGCTATATCCTATAGCCTTCTTTTTAAAGAAGCTTAATAGACTACGTCTTAATTATCCGATCTATAATAAGGAACTACTTACAATTATCAAAGCTTTTAAGGAATGGTAACTATACCTTAGCAGTACGACCGAACTAATATAGGTATATATAGATTATAAGAACCTATAATACTTTACAATGATAAAGGAGCTTAATAGATGACAAATACGATAGGTAGAATTCCTCGCGGAATTTAACTTCGAGATCCGCTATAAGAAGGGCAAAGAGAACATACAAATAGATATCTTAAGCTAACAAACGGATCATATAGAAGGACAAACGGAAACAATACTACCGTTATTTAAGGAACGAATAGACAGAACACTATATTACGAAACGTAGACACCTATAGAGGATGATCTACTTGACTTGTTCCTAGAATATTATATAATCTTTCGAGAAGAAAGGATTAATGAGATATAGTATTAAGTAGCACCTGGACTAGTAGTACCTAACGGAGTAGAAGAAAGAGATAGGAAACTCTAGTACCGAGGCAAAGTATATATCTATGATAGGGATTAATAGCTATAAATGATTCGAGAACTTTACAAGTCAAAACTTAGAGGATATAAAGGAGTTATAAAGACTATTGTATAAGTTAGGAAACATTATAACTTTCTATAGTTAACGGTACGAGTTAAGGAAGTCGTATAAAACTACGATATTTATAATCAGAGCAAAACGGCATGATATAAGCTATATAGGCTACTTTAGCCATTATTAATAGCTAACAAACTATAGAGTTTAGTTATAATAGACTTTATTACAAAGCTACTAGAATTTAAAAATATAGCTATAGGAGTAACCTATAATAGTATTCTTACTATAGTAGATCGCCTAACTAAATAGGTATACTTCTTTCCCTATAAGGAGTCCTAGATAGCTAAATAGCTAATAGACGTAATTTATTAGTAAGTTATATTAGTATATACTTAGCTATAAGAATAGATTACTAATAGAGATACTAAGTTTATATCGAAGTTCTAGCAAGCATTAATATAATAATTAGGCGTTAATAGCAAGCTATTAATAGTATACTATCTATAGACTAACGGATAAATAGAGCGACTAAACCAAATTATTAAGTAATACCTCTACTCTTATATTAACTACTAGTAAGATAACTAGGTCATGCTATTACTAATAGCATAACTCGCTTATAATATAACGCTAATAGAAATAACTAAAGTTATACCATTCTTCGCGAACTATAGATATAAAGTAGACCTTAGGCAAGGACTAGAGGTTATAGTACCAAGAGCAGTAGTCAAAGTAAAACAAATACATATACTATATAAAAAGCTTAAAAAGGAACTCGAGTTTGTCAAGACTAGAATAAAGAACTACTATAATAAACATAGGCTTAAGGGACCTTGCCTAGAGAGGGGAGACAAAGTCTACCTAATTGTATAAAACTTACAAACCAAACGACTAAACATAAAGCTAGACTTTAAGAAGGTTAGACCCTTCGTTATCAAAGAACAAATTTCGACATCTAACTACTAACTATCGTTACCATTACCTATATAACTATAGATAGATGTTTTTTATATTTCGCTTCTCGAACTAGTACTAAAAAACGCTAAGGTTGCTATATATATCGAAGCAGAAGATAAGGAAGAAGAATAGGATATCGAAGAAATTCTAGATTTATATATTATTAATAGAGAACTATAGTACCTAGTTAAATAGCTTAATTTCAGACTAGAAGACAATTTATAGGAACCTATTAAAAATCTAAACTACCCTAAGAAACTAAAATAGTTCTACCGGCAGAACTTAGATTAACTATAGGCACTAGCTCGGACAAAACGGCCAAGTCAGCCTCTAACAAATCTAGGCCTAAAGAAGACTAGTCAAATAGGACGTTAGCACCCTAGGACTATATATTACTAATAACGCGTGCCTCGGAATCTTATACCTTCCATTCTTCTGCTTCTATTTCCTCTAGAGACTATATACCTCGACGAAACAGCTCGGAACCCCGCTCCTTTAAGAAACGTTTCTAGCGACGAAGATAAGCTAATTAGCTAATAGCTGTCTAAAGTTAAGTCTAAAGAACAAAAAGGGCCTCTTTAGTATTAGCCTCTTCTTATTCTATATGTTTTTATTTAGATATAATCTTTGTTACTATAAAAGGTTAGCTATAAACATTAAGGTAATAAACTAGGTCACGAATAAGCAGATACTACGTTAGAACTATTATAAGAATGACCCTAATATATATACTTGCTATAGTAAGAAGAGCCTAATGCTATATAATAAGCTAAGTTCCGCTTAAAACACTATAAACATAGTATAACGTCTATACTAGAAGAATTAATAAAAGAAGCAAGTATAGCGTACTATTAGGATTTCGAAGATCGGCACTTAGAGATATAATCTACTATCTTATTAGCTACTAGTAATATAGAAAAAGGAAAAAAATTACAAGGTATATATAGAAAAGAATATTAATACTATTTAAAACGACCTAAAGAGGGCTTTTAGGTCAAAAGCCTTAGAGAGAGGGCATTATATTACGGAAATATATATATAGATGCTACCTAAGCTACTAGTACAAACGGGCTAATTAAGCCAAAAGAATAAAGGACTAATCAGGACAGGATCACACTTAGCAAGAAATGATCTTAGTAGGGGATTATTAGCTTACGACATAAGCTAGGTAAGCTAGTATAGAGGATCACTACAACTGCTAATAATCCTAGGATTATATATATATATAGATAGTCACTTGTTACAGTAGACCCTGAGAGTTTACTAGTGATAGTAACCTAAAATCAAAGTACTTATACCAAGTATTGCTAATTACTATAAGAGATAACTCTAGTGTTGTTATGAACCCTTTGGCTTTACCGAATCCCTTAGACGACCTGCCTGCTTGTCCTGCTCAATCTACCTTCGTCTGAACCCTTTTAGAAGAAGTCTGAGTTAGGTTCGTCATAACTACCTCCTAACCCTATTAAAGATAGCTATACCGATAGCGGTTTAGAATCTGGAGACAAGTACAAACTCGAATATATCTAGAACTATAAGCTTATATATAGTAAGTATAAGTATCTAGTCAAATAAAAAGGACTTAGCTACAAATATAACATCTAGAAGACCGACTTCTAGTTATACTATATACGTAAGTTAGTTAACAAATACTAGGTACATTAAGGAAGTTAACCTATAGTAGCTTAAGCAATATAGGGTAATCGCCTATATAGACGTACTCGTAAGAAGGTATTAAAGACTCCCCTAGAGGGAGCCGTAGATAGAAGACGCCAAAGTAAGGCCATAGGTAGCTAAGAGGAAGATATACAGGACACTATAATAGTAGGATAACGCCACTACTTCCTGTTACAATGTTGCTATAGAAACAAGGTACGTTTAAGAGCTATTTAGAGCTATAGTATAGGCACTATGTTTTTCCTTCTAGGCGGGGGACTTGATATAGTACGTTATCTACGGACGCGTCTATCGTGTAAGGCTAGATAAGATAAGACCTGTAGATCTGGTAAACGGGCTAGCAAACGGAGGGTTCTTTGTTCCTAATCCTCTACTTATACCAGAGCCACAGGGCTAGCAAACGTAGGAAGAAGATATCGCACTTTTGAACTATTTATAACTTACCAACTTTCTTCCATCAATTGGAACCATCTTCCATCTATTGGAACCATCTTCTATCAATGATCCAACATGAGGTGGTATTGCATAGGAAACACAGAAGCTCAATGTCAACTTTAGGCTCTGGAACCTGCAGGAGGAGTACAGAGTAGCGATTAATGTGCTTCCCTTCTCTATGTTGTTACCGTTCATGGAAAAAAAATTTTTTTCTTGCTGCAGGCAGGATTGGCTAGGGAAGTGCCATCGAGCCGCTTCATCAGTGTCGCCGTCGGGATAGGAGGAACCTATCATCCCTGAAGTCGCCTGCGATTGGGAACTCTTGCCTGCTCGGTTAAGAGCAACCAATGCCGCGCTGATTTCATTGCTGAAAGTCGGAAACCTGACTCTTAACAACCTCGGTCTGGCCATCTAGAGTCTTTCTTTAGAAACGGATGACAGTTGACAGCAAACGGCCCAATTTGGGGAACAGCATGCACGGCGTCGGAAACAAGGTTGATAATCTGGAAGAACTGAGTGGTAATCCGAGTTGAGAGATAGCAAACTAGCCATTTCAACGGGACTCTGGCAAGGAGGACCGGGATAACTACCTAGGAAAAGAAGGGCGATATCAATCAAGACGAGTGTGCCAAGTGAGCAATTACTGTTGATGGTTTCAGTCGTTTGTGGGAAAAACAGTGACCAAATTACGATCCCCTTCCATATATTCATGGTTGCTGGTTTAAAAAGGAGAGAGACGCGGATCTTCTCAATTCCCAGGAGTAAAATAAAAATACATGCAAAACCCTATGTTGTCCGAGAACTTTGTGGCCGCTTTCAGCAAAGTTGTTTCTCACCTGCGAGGCATACGTTTGCAAGCCAATATTTGTGGACGTGTGCTTTAGTGGTGTCATGAGTTGGAATTGTTTGTCTTAAAAGCCCAAGCTAGAACACCATTTTACAGCTTGTACTACCTCATGGTCAGACACGAAAATCCAACAATGTCGAAGAATTGTACGCTACGTCACGACTGGTTTTCTGACATAGACAGACGACGTAGAATTCTCTGAAACCAAAAAAACTTGGACCATTAACCAGGGCACCCCCGGCAACCTCTCGTTGTCGTTTTTTTTTTTTTTAGAATGGACCGCGTCTCGCTCAGGGATCCGTTTCTGCGACGACAACAGACCTTGTACTACGGTGGTGTCTAGAATGACCGTCTTAATGACATTTTCGCTGGTCAGAGCTCATCTGTACGTAGGTTGGGTCCGGAAAGTATGCGACCGATAAAGTTGAGGTCCAGTGCTGGGAACTTGGGGATGTAAGAGTTGATATGATACAGTTTAGTAGGGAGGAGATACGAGATTCACGTCAAAAGCTAGCGGCTGACCTCAGCCGCAGGCCGAAAGCGATTGGCCTCTTCGAGCCTCACAGCCCACATGGTTGAGAGGCATGGGCCAATCACAGATGAACTCGATTGCCGAGTTTGGAACTTGTCAGTTGCTCAAAGCGGTTTCCTTTGGCGAGTGCGAGTGCGATTGGCTTGTACGCACTCGATTTCGCGGACCAACCTACAACCTGACATGACAGCGCAACAAACTTGTCTAGCAAGGGAGGTGCAAGGGGCTGCGGAATTCCAAACTGACTGACAAAGACATGTGCGCAAAGGAGTCTCAGCATTGATAATAGTCGGCATCCGCAAGATGATGATGGATGGGATTCGTTTGCGCTCTCGCTTGCTTGGTCCCGATCGGGCCCAACCTCGCTCGTTTGGGAAGAGAAGCCGATGACTGCAGGACCAGCCATCGCCTGATCCTTTCCCATCCTCTATCCTCGCACATCTTTTCAGTTATTTCTCCAAAACCGAGTGCGAGCTCACTCCAACTTTCAACATGGAACATTATCGATCTACAATAACGTTATCCTCCAGCTGCTTGGGGGCCAGGGAGCGGTCTAGAAATACGCTGAGAAGGAACTTGGGTGCTCATCGCTGAACTATGTGCTCAGCCGTAGCTGTGCGTTTTCGACATTTCAGCAACGAGAATCCAGAGCCTTTGATATATAGTCAGCATTGTTCCACCTGCCCTCCCCTCCGAGCGACGAACGGATGACGGAATAACGGCTTGGCTTCTCAACATTGTCTCTCGCGTATCCTATTGTTGATCACATTTGTGGTTGAGTTCGCACCCCATTTAAAGGAGCCACCATGGCGCCCGCGAACGACGAGAGTGACTCGTCGACGCCGACTCGCAGCCCGCCCCTAGAAGCGATGGACAAGATAAACGGCCTCAAGAAGCATGAAAAGCATACCTCTGAAGGGTTCTCCTCTCCTAGCGAGGACAACCCAACCGGCGTTCCCGCAGTCGACGGTACCGACGAAAATCACCTCATACCGCAAACCCTCTCCGGCTTGCGCCTCATGGCTTTGTCAATAGGGTAAACCTCCCAAGGCAGAAAAGGAAGAGAAGCGAGAAGAGGAAGAATGAGCGGGGATCAAAAAGAAATGGATCTATCTCGACTAACACCGTTTTCCTCCCGCCATTTCTCAGCGTCGCCCTCGGCCTCTTCCTGTCGATGCTGGACACGTCCATCGTCGCGACCTCGCTCTTCGCCATCGCCGCCGAGTTTGGGGAAGATAGCGGCGGCGGCGACGGCGACGTCGGCGCCCTCAACTGGGTTGCCCTGGCATACGAGCTGTCCTACCTGGGCTGCGCCGTGCTGTGCGCCCGCATGTCCGACGTCGTCGGCCGCCGAGCCGCGTTCGCGGCCGCCTACGTCGTCTTCGTCGCCTCCTCGCTGGCCTGCGGCTTCGCCCGCTCCATGGACCAGCTGGTCGCTTTTCGGGCGGTCCAGGGCTTGGGGGGCAGTGGTGCGTGTGGCTTTCTTCTTTTTTTTTTTTCTTTCTTTTTCTTCTCACTTTGTTGCGCTGACAAAAAGGATAGGGCTGTACAGCGTGTCGATGATCATTCTGCCCGAGGTCACCCCGGACTGGGCCAAGAAGTACATCGCGGGCCTGGTGGGATGTGTAATAGCGTCGGCGGGTGTGTTGGGCCCGGTGTTGGGGGGGCTCCTGACACAGTACACGAGCTGGCGATGGGTATTCTGGATCAAGTAGGTCCCCTCTGTCCGCGCGCGCGCCTGTGTGTCTGTGTGTTAGTCGAGAGCTAGGGGGGAGATGAAGTGTGCGTTGCTGATGCGAGCCCTCTGTAGTGGCCCCGTTGGCGGCGTTTCACTAGCCGTGTTTCTCCTCGCCTGGCCTGATAAGAAGTACCTTCCCGCTTTGGAGCGTCGGGCCTGGAGTGATGTTGACTTTGTTGGCGCCTTTTTACTGTAAGTCGTCTCTGTCACCCTGTTCCCGTCCCTCATCTATACCGCCCCATTACCCATGGATATTCTCCAACCACTAACCGCTAACCCCCAATTTTCCTTCTCTCAAAGAATTGCATCCGCCGTCTTGATCATCTTTCCCTTTCAAAACTCTTCCAGGACGCCAGCCTGGTCAAGCGCCATCTTCCTCGCGCCCCTGCTCGCCGGCATCTTCGCGCTCGCCTGCCTTTTCGCCTGGCAGGCCTTTCTCGCCCGCCATCTTCGCCGCCGCTGCCGCCGCCAAAGCGGCAGCAGAAACAACGAGATCGCCTTCGCCCTGCCGCCGGCGCTGCTCGGCAACCGCGTCTACGCCGCGGCGGTGCTGCACGCCGCCCTGACCGGGTTCCCCTACCTCCTCTGCGTCTACGCCTTCCCCGTCCGATTCCAGGTTGTCTACGGACGGAGCGCCCTGCAGGCGGGCCTGATGCTGCTGCCGATGCTGGCCGCCTCGGCGGCCGGGACTGTCCTGGCGGGCGCCGTCAACGGCGGCGGTAGGAAACAGCGGTTTCTTGAAACCCTGCTGGCCGCCTGCTTGCTCATGATGCTGGGCTGCGGACTGGAGACGACGGCGGGGCCCAGCACGACGGACGGTGCGGTGGAACCCAAGGTGTTGGGCTTCTTGGTTTCTGTTGGGCTGGGCTTCGGGTTGTCGGCCGCCGGGACGACCATGTTGATTGGGGCGGAGGCGCCGGTCTGGGAGCATGGTGAGCTTCCTTGGCTTTTACGGTTTCTTCCATTCGTTCTTTGTGTCTCTTTGACCCGTATTGTTTAAGCCCTTTTACTGACTCCGTTGCGTAGCATCGGCACAAGGCATCGTGGCCCAGGTTCGCATCTTCGGTGGGAGTATGGGGATCGCCGCGTCATCTGCCATCCTCGGGGCCAAGACGAGGTCGGGAACGCCTGGGGGGAGCGTGCCGTCTGAGATGCTGACCCACATGGCGTCGGACCCGTCGGCCTTGTCGCCGGAGCAGTGGGCGGCCATCAGGAGGGTATACACGAAGGCGCTGAGGGAAGACATGATTGTGTGCTGCGCGGTGCTGGCCGTCGCCATGGTAGTCACGCTGGGGGTCTACAAACGCGACAGAGTCACGATTGAGGAGATGATGAAGCAGCGATACCGCGAGGAGGGGGAGAGGAGGAGAGCTGCGGACAACAGGCGGGACCAGGCCGAATCTGGCGGAGTGATAGTTTAGGGGGTTGTGTGCAAACACAGACTTTGGGTATCTACTGCATGGGAAGGCGAATGACGGCATGGCGTTGGTTGTAGACCATGGTTGGGTTAGACTGGCATGGCATCTCTGGTTGAGCACATTTAGGGTAGTGAAGGTCGTAAAGGGGTAATGGTAATTCAGGGGCACTTAGGAGAACCGGGCAAACTGGGGCAGGACCGAACTCGTCCCGTAGCGGTGTCTCCTGATCAAATGATAGATCACAAGGGAGGAAAGGAAGGGGGGGGAAAGGAAGAAAGGAATGGAAGCACATCTCCTTTCTTGCCCACATTGGGATATCGAGAGCAATTGATCCAGAGATCTGCCGGCTTCTTCCACGCCCCTCTCGATTACATCCGGCTTTAGGGGGTTCCACCGCTGGTGTTTTTACATCTTAGGCAGTAGGATCCTCCAGAGCAGTGCGGGGTAGGTGCTTATCTCCGGCGCGATGGAGCGGATGCGGGGTGTTCTTTTTTTTTTTTTCGGAGCCGGCCGGGCAACGGCGCTCGACCGCGTCGCCAGTGGAACCTCCCACCATGGCGTCAGCGCCAGCGCCGATTCCGCGGCGGGGATCGCTCTGCCATCTGCTGTTGCGGTTTAACTCCCCCACCCCACCTTCCGGTTCCTCAATAATAACGAGCTCTCCGCTTCCGGAGGATCTTGCGAACTGCTCTTCCTGCCATGTTCTCACGAACCCGGGCAGTGTCCAGAAACATCACGACCGCCGCTCGCAGCAGCATTATCCTCTCCTCCTCTAGAACCCGGCCGCAACCTTCCCCCTTCTTCTTCTTCTCCTTCTTCTCCCCTCCCTTCTCTTCTCCTCTCTACACCTCCGGAAGCGCAACCGCAACCGGGACCGGGACAGCAACCGGGACCGGAACCATTTCCAAGGGCATCATCACCCGCGTAAACATCAAGGCCAAGACCAGCATCGCGACCATGTCGACGGTGGCGGCGGCGGCGGCCAAGCGGCTCGAGGGCAAGACGATCGTCATCACGGGCGCGTCGTCGGGCATCGGGCGGAGCTGCGCGTTCGAGTTTGCGCGCACGGCGCCGCGCGACCTCCGGCTGGTGCTGACGGCGCGGCGGGCGGACCGGCTGCGCGAGATCGCCGACCAGATCAGGGCCGAGGTCGGCGACGGCGTGCGCGTGCTGCCCCTCGAGCTCGACGTCTCGGACCCGGACCAGGTCCGCGGCTTCGTCGACCGCCTGCCCGAAGAGTTCCGCGCCGTCGACGTCCTGGTGAATAATGCGTGAGTTTCTCTCTCTCTCTCTTGGATCTATGGATCTCAGCGGCACTCGGTCGACAAACTGACATGGGAGGTCGGACATTTAGGGGCCTGGTGAAAGGAGGTATGTATGCTATGCCGGTTGTTCCCCTTCCCGGGCGGTCAGTTGCTGCAAGAGTGCAGTGGAGCGAAGCGAATAGTAGTACTGTACGAGGACAAATGCAAGGTGCGGAACTGCTGACATCAAGGGGCTCTCTCTCCCCCTCTCTCTTGAAAAAGTCGCTCGCGCGCCTGAGATCGCCGAGGCCGACATGAACATCATGTTCCAGACCAACGTAACCGGCCTCATCAACATGACCCAGGCCATCCTGCCCATCTTCAAGGCTCGCCCGGACGGCGGCGCCGGCGACATCATCAACATTGGCAGCATCGCCGGCCGCGAGCCCTACGCCGGCGGCAGCATCTACTGCGCCACCAAGGCCGCCGTGCGCGCCTTTACAGATGCCCTGCGCAAGGAGCTGATCGACACCCGCATTCGCGTGATGGAGATCGACCCGGGGCAGGTCGAGACTGTGAGTTTTTCCTTTTCCCTTTTCTTTCTCTTTTACCTTTTATTTTCCGCACCCTTCCATCTCCTCCCTTCCTTTTTCTGTTCTCCTCCCCCCCTCGTTTCTTATTTTTTTCCGTTCTCTCTCTAGAGAGCCGGATTGCTGTGCGTGTTACTAACCTCATCTCTATAGGAGTTCTCCATCGTCCGGTATTACGGAGACAAGGCCAAGGCAGATGCCGTTTACGCGTAAGTGGTCTATGATGTGTCCTCCCCAAATAATGGCAAAGATGAAGGCATAAAACGGTAGCTGAGCCTAAACTGATCCTTGGCTTGCAGCGGCTGTGACCCCCTGACCCCTGATGACATCGCGGAGGTGGTTGTCTTCGTCGCGAGTAGGCGGCAGAACGTGGTCGTTGCCGATACCCTCGTTTTCCCGAGCCACCAGGTGAGCTATCTATGGAGTCCTGCGTTCACTCAACTTCTTGCTACACGTAGATACTGACAAGTTTTCAAGGCTGGCGCTGGGGTGATCCACCGCCGACAAACCTGATGTTAGTTGCGAAACGGACTAGATGGGTTGGCAGTCGAGACTGGAGGATCCCAGGAGGGATAGACGATCTGAGAAATCTATAGATATAATTCAAAAACGAAATTATGTAGCTGCTCGAGTGTTTTGCGTCCTTCTCGTTAACGTTGCGGCGGTGATTGGGGATACACTGAACCCTAACCCTCAAACAATTCCAATTCTGCTTACATAAAAAGTGTGAGCGTAAGTGCTAGACAACTGAAAAAGGTTGTGTAGTGTAGTGGTTATCACTTTGGATTTTGACCTGGTGTCACATTTCCAATAACCCCGGTTCGAACCCGGGCACGACCTCATCTTTTGATTGTTTCTCGGCCTATGTTTTCGATTTTTGAAAAGCTGCATCTTTTTGATCTCGTTCGCCTTTTTTGACATCCTTGGTAAATGGTGGTTGCATATTCGTGGTGACCAAACATATCCAAAGTACTCCGTATCATGTGCCCAGCAACGCCTATGGAAGTGCTCACTAATGAGGCGAAGTAATCCGTATACTCTCAAGCCATCTTGCCACCGCACTTAAATGAACAAGTTAAGCCTCCCAGGACGGCAGCGCCTCGCGAACTGGGGGATACTCCAGCTTTAACAAGGGGCTAGAACCTCGTTTAGTCAGATGCTGAGGCGCTTACGCACGCAATGTGGTGTTCAGTGTATGTACTGTATGTATGTACATACAGTACACTACAGACATAGGTCCATACATGCTACAAGGCCCACCTTACTGCCGGGTAGTTAGTTAGGCTAGTGGCTTGGCTTCGATATTCTTTCTCAGCATGACGTCAAGTGCGTAGTGCTCGCCGCTTCAAACAGCCATTGTCCCGTCTCGAGCACTCGTTCAAATCGTATCTACATGAAGCCTACCCTATCAGTGGACTCCCTAAGGAGACCGTGCTTATGTTGATCATCTAAGAAGCTTGCCTTGCCCATCCTCCAACCATCCTCCAAGAGCCTCGGCGGGTCTTTGCGTGGCCAACGAGCGTTGCCGAATGGATATACTTACATCCCTTACATACACGTACAGTACAAACGCCTAGCGCAAGCTTAATAAGCGCGGCGAGAGAGAGGTCTGGCAAACAGCAATGTCCGAAAATGGAGATAATCGATGTCATCGCGTTTGACGTGTGCAGGCTTTGTTGTCACGCGAAGAAGGAAACAGCGCATGCCCTGGCTGCCTGGCTGCCCGGCAGGGGAAGGGCAATACCATGAGCCCCTCTGCTGGGCAGCTGCCACGGAAAGCCACACGCCTAGACCTCCTGCTCTTGCACGCCCCTGCCTGATTGGGAAAGCTTCGCAGTGACTGGGGTCTTACGCTACGAGGTCCATCGCAGATTGTAAATGACTACCCCGCCAGCGTCCCGGTCGACTCGAGATCGGACCAGCCTGCGCTCAGACTCTTGACTCTGACTTCTCTAACTTCAGCCAACTTCCCCTCCGTTGCGAACTGAACGAACGAACGTCTTGTCCGCCATAAACAACTGCTACCTTAGTTATATCTCCCAAACCAAACACCTTGTAAACGCCCGCCTTATTAGCTACTCGCGATGGCAGGTATGTACATGTTGCAGAGAGCACGATCCCAACCTCGATCCCGAATTCCATGACCGGAGCTCCCCTTACCCGCCCACTTAGGACACAGCTAACGTTTGAGTCGTGCAACCAGACGCTTGGAAAGAAAGTATCGCCAGCACCGACTCCAAGGACCCAACCACGCAGCAATTACCCCAGTCGGAAGTGCTTGCCAAAGGGCCCAAGGCCGCTCCAACGACCCCAACCTCCCCGCCGGTTCAGGCTGAGATTAGAGACCACCGATTAAGCGACGAGTGGGGTGCGTCCTTCCTTGATCCTTCTGTCTCCTTCGTCTCCTTCGTCTCCCTCCTCTTCCACACGCCTTCGTTTCAAACCTAACATCTGTCCTCTGTCCGGCCCGCAAGATCTCCTTCCCTCTCCCTAGCTCTGAGAGGGCGTATGTTTATCCCTCCCTATTCCAAACGAGAAGAAGAAGGGAAAACCGGCGTTGTCCTTTCAACCTTTTCGCCCCCTTTTTTTCTGCCGCCTTCGGCCAAAAACCTGCACCACTGCATACACACGAGCCCGCAGACGCATATGTGCTTGTTCTTATGGTGCTCGGAACTTGTCTGGCTAACAAGAAGGTAACAAAATAAAACACGGTTAAACGAAACAGACGCTTCCAAGGTGCCTCCCTCGCGTTTCCAAAAGCGCAAGGGCTCCATCTACGCCGTGCCCCACTCGCGCGACGGCAGGATTGACAGCAACTACCCTGCCAAGTACTTTGAGAAGCTGGCGGAAATGAGCTCGAAGAAGTGACGACCTGGCGCTTTCCACGCTTGAGAACGGCTCTCTTTCCACCTTGTGTTGTCCCGATATCTGCAGATCGGAGGGGAGAGGTGGACAACACTCGTGGCAATTTCCGTCCTTGTAAGGGGGCCCGCGACTTTCATTGAGCTGAATTGGGATCTTGTGGCACCTGACGAGGGAGGCTGATTGGTCCCAATCGTCTTCGGGTTCCGGATGGACCACCTGATGGGGTTCATGATTAAGGAGGAAGACGGGGCGGAAAGTTTGATAGGCTGTGTGTGTATAGTCATTTGAGTGTCGATATAATCTGGAGGGATGCCGGCACGGCAAGTTTCAATACAATCGAGATGCTTCGCACCGTGAAGGGCAAAAGCGGCGGCGGGACCACTTCCCAAACGTTCGTCCGCCGAATCCCGCTGCAGCTCTGAAGAAGATGAGCACTTGCGACATCCACACCGGTTTCCGGCCCACGCCCTGTCCGTCTTTTCTGAGGAAAAAATGCCGATGCTCTCGTCTCTTCCCCATTGGGGAGCATGCACCGGTCACCGGCTCGAGTCGAGAAGTCGCATCATTCGTCCATGCCATCAAGGTCGATGGCGTCAGGATTGGACACCTCGACCGGCCTGCTCTCCACACTCCCCTTGATCCCTTCCGATGCGGCGACAAAGCCTGCCGGTGCGCGGGCCTGCCTCTCCAGCTGCTCCATCGCGTCCGCGACCTCGGGGTCCACCTGCTGCTCGCCGCCGTTCTGTTGCCGCTGCGCCTGGCTCCTGGCCAGCGCCTGCGAGGCGATGAAATGGACGTCGGTGTTGTACTTCGCCTGGACGCTGCGCTTGATGCGGAGCATCTCCTTGAACGTGTCCTCGTTGCCGTGCTGCACCTCGAACTGCTCCCACTTGGCCCAGAACTCCGGGTCCGTCCGCGGGTCGCAGAACTGCGAGCAGTGCCCGTAGATCGCCCGGGCCCGGTCGATCTCGCCGAGCCTCTTCTCCATGTCCGCGAACTTGAGGCACATGTCGCGCGCTTCGTTGTCCGGCAGCGTCGCGATGGCCCGCTCGTAGATGGGACGCGTCGACGGCAGGCCAAAGTTGGACGCCGACTTGGTGATGTAGAAGTTGAACATGTCGGCCCGGTCTTCGTCCGAGACCGCCCGCGTGGCCCGCTCGTAGATGCGCATGGCGTGGCGGGCCAGCCCCCGCTCCTCCTCGAGGTTGCCGTACATCAGGTAGAGGACCTTGGCGAACTTTGGCGGGCAGTCCGTGACGGCCTGCTCGAACAGGTCTCTCAGTCGCTCAATGCTGATCTTGCGATCGACCGCCTTGGTGAGGTAGAGATTCCACAACTCAAAGGCGACCGGGTAGCTGAAGAGGTCGAGGCCGCGCTCGTAGATCTTGAACGATTCTTCATAGTACTTGTGCTCTTCGAGGAGGTTGGCGTAGTTGACCACGGTCTGCGGTGTCGCGATGCGGAGCTCGAATATCCTCTCGTAGACCTTCCTGGTCTCTTCGAGCGAGCTCACGCTCTCGACAAGGTCGACGTAGAAACTCCACAGTTTCCAGCTCTTGTGCACCCGCTGTTGCGGCGAGAGCGTCTCGTCGAAGTAGTCCACAGTCGACCGCTTGGGCGCCTGTGTGGCCTTGGCCATGATCCTGACGGCCTCGTCAAAGTTCTCGTTCCGCAGCTCCATCTCGGCCCATTCGATCCACATGTCGGCGAGCTCCGCCACTGACTTGAACGGGACCTTGACCGCCTTCTCCATGATGATCCGGGCATTGCGCAGATCTCCTCCCTTCTCGTAGAACTTGGCATAGTTGGCCCATAGTTGATGGAAGGCGCCGACCGCCTTCTTTGGCTGGATGGTGGCGATAGCGTCCGTGTACGTCTGCACCACTTCCTGGTGGTTGTCGCCCCATAGCGCGACTCGCTTCTCCCACTCGGCGACATTATTGGGATTTTGCCGGAGCAAGACGTCGTTCAAGAGGAACGGCCGGCGGTCCATCAGGTGCTCGAAACGCATCATGCGGATGTCCAGGTCGAAGTCGGCGGCCTCGTCAACCACGCCATTTTCGGCCCGTTTCGACGCAAGCTCCATCAAGGCTCCTATGATGGACTCCTCAAACTCGGTGTACGCGTCAAATACGAGCGTAAAGTCTCGAACTGTCATGACCGTAGTGATGCCTTCCTCGAACACGTCCCTTGCACGCTCGAAACTGCCCCGCCTGATCCAGTAGGTTGCCAGGCCGCACCATAATTTACCCCTCTGGTCGCTGAACCGCTCGATCCCGCTCCGGATGATGGCTTCCACGTCGATCTCGCTCTCGTGCCCCGTGTCAATGTCGACGGCATGCTCGACCAGGAGATCGACCATTTCGCTCCACAACTCGTAGTGCCCCTTTGCGTTCTTGCTCTGAAAGCGCGGGTTGTTGAGGATTTCGATGTACTTCTTTACGGCCTCGGTGTACAGCCCGGTATGGACCAGCAACTCGATGAAGTCCTCGGCATCCTCGGGATGGACTTGCATGTAGCGCCGCCAGATCTTGACGGCCGTCATACCTTCCGCCGAGTTCGCAAACGGCTTGTACAGCGCCCATATCCGATTGTGTTGCGTGATTGGGAGCGCCCTGAGCGCGCGATCGAAGGCGCGTCGGGTGGCCGTCACAAGAGGCTGCTGCATCAGGAATTGGAGATACATCTCCCATATCCTGGGCATCTTGTTGAGGAGGATGAGTGCCCGTTCGAAAAGCGCATTGACCTTCTGGTACTCGGCAGCGAAGATGGCAGCGTTGAGCTTCGAAACGTGCTTCACCCTGAACCGGAGATACTGCCAAGGATTTTAAGTTAGGCAAAGGCGAGATTACCTCGGTGTGTGTGGGGGGGAGGAGTCCTACCATCTTCCACAGCTTGTACGATCGGGGCAACTGGACACAGGCCCTTTCCATGACAAACGCCTGTTCCCGTTCTGTCCCGTGCTGGAGCTTGTACTCGATGTAGGCCAGCCACGGCTTGGTGCTTCCGGGGTTGCGTTGGATGTCTTGCTCGTAGGCGAAATCGTCCTCCGACTGGGGGAGCGCGTTAGCAAAGCCAATCTCTACGCGAGGTTAAAGACGAAGAACCTACCACCAAAGCCAGGTCTGGCTGGCGGCCGGAGGTAGTGGTCGAAGCCATCGTATCCGCGTGAATGCGTCGTCGCGGAGGAAGTCGATCCGGCGTCTCCGGCGCTGGGGAACTGGGACAGGAAATCTCGGGGAAAAAACAGCTAGATGGCGCGTTGCCGTGACATCACTGCCAGAGCCGGTGGGATTGTTGCACACGCGACAGCGGGCCAGCGACGGGGCGATTGCTCGGGTTCCGTGCTGCGATTTTCGATGTGTGGAGGTGATTGGGCGCGCCCGTTGGATACCAGACGTTGAGCTACGGCGCTCGGGCCACCTACACGACGGAGTACCCGTGCTTGGTACAGTACTAGTATGTAATCCGTATGTATCTCACCTGGCTGCGGTGCCGCAGGACTCCCCTCACCTCATCCAAGTTGGTGGGGCTTCTGGCCGCTGAAACAACCGTTTAGTGGCTCCTGGAGCTGCAGTTAACGTTAGTTGGTTGCGCCCTGCAGTCTTCCGTCACTGCCCGCGTGAAGCTCCAGGCTCCACTAACTCAACCTCGAGGCTAATCGGACTGCCAACAACCATCAATCATCACCCTTGTTGCGCTCGTGCCAAACCTCGCCGAGAGAGGACTTCCGACCGGAACGCGGATTTTGTGACGTCTCTTCCTTAGCGAGTTTCCCTCCTCTCCTTCCCAATTAGCTGCAACGATGTCTGGCAGCGCAGTACGTTGCCCCATCCACCGCTTGCTCCCCCCCCCCCCCCCCCCCGCTCCTCGAGTCGGGTAGCTGATCGAGATCAGGATCGGGAGGCCGTCTTCCCTACCCGGCAGTCCCTGGGCTTAATGAAGGCTAAGCTCAAGGGCGCCGAGACAGGGCACAGTCTACTCAAGCGGAAGAGCGAAGCTTTAACCAAGTATGTCCCCTCCATTCGATACCCGCGTCATATCGCCCAGGTCGGTCGACTAACACAAAAGCCCCCCCCTTCTCCCAGGCGCTTCCGAGGTAACTCATCACCACCCAGGCCCTTCGTCGGACCCCCCGTATCGGCAAACCATTAACCCCTTTCTCTCTCGCCCCGCTCACTAGAGATCACCCGGCGCATCGACGAGGCCAAGCGCAAGATGGGCCGCGTCATGCAGATCGCGTCCCTCTCGCTCGCTGAAGTGACGTACGCTGTGGGCGGCAACATCGGGTACCAGATCCAGGAATCGGCCAAGTCGGCGCGCTTCCGCGTCCGCGCCAAGCAGGAGAACGTGTCGGGCGTGCTGCTCCCGGCCTTCGAGAGCTACTTGACCGAGGGCAACAACGACTTTGCCATGATGGGCCTGGGCAAGGGAGGCCAGCAGGTGCAGCGGTGCCGGGAGACGTACGCGCGCGCCGTCGAGGCGCTGGTCGAGCTTGCCAGCCTGCAGACGGCGTTTGTCATCTTGGACGAGGTGATCAAGGTTGTCAATCGGAGAGGTATGTTTTGGTGGTTCACTAGGTTTACTTGATCCAAAGGCAGCCGGGCGAGTGGATATGCTGACAAACGGATAGTTAACGCAATGTAAGTGAGAGAGGCTCACGGCGAGCGACGGTGCGTTTCTAACGGCAGGTAGCGAGCATGTCATTATTCCGAGGACGGAGAATACCATCAAATGTAAGACCCATCGGGGCCCCCTTCTTTCCCGCGTAACATGCATGACTGACAGCCAGCAGACATCAACTCGGAGCTTGACGAGCTGGACAGAGAGGAGTTCTACAGACTCAAGAAGGTATGCCGTGCCAGGGCCGTCCTCAGAGTCCAGCTGCTGATTTTGAACAGGTCGCGAATAAGAAGCAGCGAGACACGGCTAGGGACGACGCCGAGGTGAAGAAGAAGAAAGAGGATAATGAGGCCACAGGGGAGGAGAATGGAGCACCGGAGGCAGGAAACGCAGCCGGACCCGTGGATCTTCTAGCGGCCGAGGAGGATGAAGACGTCATCTTCTAACGGGGACCCGCGAGACAAAGTCAAGTGGGGCGGTCTCTCAACTGTTTGTATAATTTCTTGTCATTACCGTCTTTTTATGAGGCACGGGCACAATAGGGAGGGAGTTGTTTGGTTTCATTGCATCTGGGGTATCTAATGCTCAATCTGTATCATGGTAACCGACACCTTACCTAACGAACCTGCTTTCCCAGACCAACCAGCTTTCTTGCCCTCTCCCGGGCCTTTACTGACGCTGGTACGTTACTTTCATGAGTTTTTCGCCATTCTTTAGTGGCATGCCAGCCGTGTTCTCCTTGGCGGTGATAGCGCCCGCTTCGGCCTCGTACTCGACGAAGGCGATCCCGCTGCGGCCGGGAACCGTCCGAACTTCGCGGAAGCCCTCGAAACGGCCAAAGATAGCAGTGAGAGCGTCCTTGTCCATGTCGTCGGGCAGATTCTGGACGAACAGGATGCGGTTCGGCGGCAGGTACTCGTCTGGCACAACGGCCGCAGGGCCGCCTCCGGTGGACTTGAGACCGGCACCGCGGGCGTTCTTGGCTGGACGGGCGCCCGCTTCGGCCGGGCCGCCAGGCATGGGCCGCTTGAGACGCTTCTGCTCCTCGGCGGACTCGAGCGCCTTCTTTTTGTCTGCGTGGCCAGGCAACATGTTAATGGGGGGTGGGCCCAATGCGTCAGAAAGCAGCAGGAGAGCGTACCCTTCTCCGCGATACGACGGCGCTTGTGCGCGTCAAACTCCTCCGCGTTGCCCGTCCGCAGCACTGTGGCGTCGCTCCGGGTGCGCGCCAGCGCCACCTGCATCGGCTTCTCGAAGAGTTCGAAGCCTTGGACCTCCTCGATGGCGGCGTGTGCCGACTCGGGCTTGTCGAACACGACAAAGGCCTGGCCCTTGGCCTTGAGGTTCGTCTTGGCTACGATGTCAATCACATTGCCAAACTCGGAAAAGACGGCGCGCAGGGCCTCCTTGAGCGGTTCGGGCTTGACGCGCTCCTCCAGATTACGGACGTAAACCCTGCGAGTTAGCGGTCAGTGTTTTTTTTCTTTCTTTGCTCAATTACCATCGGGGGAGCCTTGTATGTGTCGGAGTGCAATGACACATACGTAGCGATATCTTGTTGCGCGGCCATATTTGCTTGCGCAGCGATGCAGAATGTGCGGCGTTACGATGTTGCAAACCTGCGTTTCCAAGGTGAAATTGGCGATTTGAGGATGGATAAATATCACCGCAGTGCTGGGTCGGGGCGGCGCCTGCCGACGCCCGACTCTTCCAATGCTTTTGGCCTGGCACGACAGGGGTGTTCCATTGGAATGGGGCCCGGCTGCAGAGAGCGAGGCAGCTCCCGCGAGTCACACCCGGTGGCGGCGAGCCCCACTACCTACCCGCTAAGGGGGTATGGACACCCGATAACGCATCGCTGCTAATAAGGCGTCACAGCACTAACGGGCGTGATACCTTACTACCTTGGTCTTCTTCCCATCACCCGGCTTTCCCGACCCCTTCATCATGTACGATTAAGGCTGTGTGAAGCGCACATGTGAGACACCGCGTCTAGGCATTTTTGCGTGAACACGCGTTCCTTCCTTTTGTCACCGGCCTGACCGGCCGCCTACCGAAGTAGATTCCGGTTCTAGAGGTCCCACCTGCTGGAATCACGCCGCAGCCGTCCGCATCGAACCCCGATCCCGATCGACTCCCCTGGCATCTCCTGCGATCATGGACGAGACGGCTGTTCCGGAGGCTGTGGCAGCAGCACTCCCTCGTGCACTGGATAATACGAGCGCCTGGCACAACTTCACAATGTGGACGGCACAACACTTTGCGCTTGCAATGAACATGACAAAGCTGGCGCCGTCGCTGGAGGATCTCGTCTGGGCAGGCCCGCGCATGGTCATGAAACTAGGCAGGCTGGGCTCCTTCATCTCGTTTCCAGACGCCATTGACGGCTTTGGCCAAAGAGCCGTACCTAATTCGACCAACGTCGACATCTTCTCCTCTTCCTCCTTCTCCTCCTCCCTCTCCTCAGACACGGGAATGGTTGCCGACCTCATCGAAACCCTCGCGCAGTCCACAAACACTGCATTTCCCACATCTACGATGGATTCCGCCTCCGGCGCCGCCGCCGCCGCCGCCGCCGCTGCCGATGATGTTACCCAAAATCCCAACGCTTTCGTCTCGCGATTTTCTATGGAAGGTGCAAGGGGACTTGGAGGTGTCTTCAGCTACGCCACCAGCAAGTGGGCGCTCTGCTGTATCGCAATGGCCGTCATATTCAACCGCACGCACATCTTTGCAGCCACCCGTCGCAGACTTCGACTCCGATGGCACGTCCGACTGCTGCTACGGGCCGCTCCCGTGATACTTCTGCTCCTCCAGGCCAGGTGGCTCCTGCAGTCGATACAGTGCCAAACCTCCGCCGACTTCTCCGAGCTGCGCTGGGGAAATGCGTCCAAGAGCTCCGACCTGATGTTTGCGCAGCCGAATCCTTTCCTCAACCGGCTCAGCTCATCCCTGCTGTTCGGTGCGTCCGACGAGGAGTCGTGCCGCGCCATCAAAATGGTGCCCTGGGACGACAGGGAGCAGCCAGAGCTGGTGGGGTCTCTTTCCAGGCTTTGGCCGCTCTTTGGGACCTACTGCTTGAGCCACTTTGTAGAGGTGCTATCTTGCGCAGTGCAAGGTCGCCCCGTGGCTGCCGAGACGGGCATGACACTCTTTGAGCATTCCCTGGCCTTCGCGGAGGCAGATGCGGCCATTAGCAATCAGCTGGGATGGGGTCTTTTCACCAACGGCACTGCCGCCTCGCAGGCTGCGCTCGGGTCTAAGATCGCCCTCACTCGGTCCATGATATTGAAGCGCGTTAACACCCCGCCCGAGGTGCTGCTGGTGGCCTTCTTGTCCGCCATGAGCCATGTCACGAGCCACATATTGGGCATCTTCAACTTGCAGTCCAAGTTTCGCCTCGTTAGCACCGGCTTCTGGGGCCTCTGCTTTATGTCGAGCCTCCTCTGGAGCGCCCTGAATTTCTCGGTCGATGACCCTTCGACCCAGGGGTTGCTGCGCTTCCCGACTGTCTGCATCATCGGTTTCATCCCGCACATACTGATCCTGTTTGGGATTTACGCCTGCGGACTGGTCTATGCCTCGGCCCTGGCGCTTTCGGCCATTTCCCCACCGGAAGGTGCCCCCGATGGGGAACAGCGCTCTCTCCGGCAGCGTCTTCGGCAGGCCCATGCCAACATGCAAGCAAATGTGTCTCTTTCCGAGATCCGCATCCGTATGGACATGGACTTCTATACGGCCCTGCTGCGCGCTGGCTTCGGTGCCATTACGATGGCGAGCGAGGCCGTCTATTTCAATGAGGACCACCAGGTGAACCTGAAGAAATATACATGGTTAGAAGAAGAAAGGTTCCGTGAGTTAGAGGAGCTTCGAATGCAGTGGATCGGCGGCGGCATTCCGGGATCGCGATTTGACTCGGTTGGAACCATTGGTCTCGTTCCCGTCAAGAACGGGCAGGCGAATGCTACGAGCGGCTACGCGAGAGAGAAGGCAGCTCAGCAAATCCCCAAAAGCAACGCTTCCAGCAGGAGGGTGCGCGACGGCGTCGGCGCCGCAGAGCGGAGCTCGAGGTGGCTCATAGCGTTCGAGTACGTGCTGCATATCTCCAAGCTGATGATTGTCGTGTGGGCCTTGATGACCATCAAGACCATGTCGCTGTTCGGGTTGCGCACGCCCCCTCGATGGCTCCGGGGCCTGTCGCAGCGACCCAAGTCCGGATCATCATCCAAAAAGTCTGGGAGTCGCGGCCGTACGAGGAGCGCCGATGTGCTGTCTCTTGCCGATGGCCGCGTCTCCTTCGCGGTCACTCGGAACGATGAAGTGGATGTGGAGGCAGAACTACGCCGCCGAATGGAGGAGAATTATGCACAAGCAGAAGCTGGCGAGAGAAAGCCCGACGAAGCCGAGTTTGACTCGGAGCTGTACAATCACTTCCTCAGGGGCGGCTGGTGGGGGAACAGCGACTCCAGCGGCGACTACGTTCCTCCCTCCCAACATTCGGGAAGCGGCGCCGACGAGACTGATGTGGATGACACCACGAGCATCATCTCCACCACCGAAACCACGAGCGAGCTGGATTGGGAATCCGACCACGACGGCGACGCTCTCAGCGATGGACAGCGAACCCCGACCCAGCAAAACCCGGCCCCTATTTCTTCCTTCGCCTCAGCGGTAGCATCGGCCCGCGCCTCCCGCGAATCCACCCCGCTCTTCGATACCCCCATAGCAGCGCAGGACCTGGCCCGCCTGCTGCACCCCCGGACCCCCGAGGACCGCGACGAAGCGCGCGCCCTGGCCGCGCACCTCAGCAGCGACGGCATCATGACGCGCTCGCGCTACAAGCAGCAACTCCAGCGCCAGCGCACCCAGGTGCTCCTCACCAGCAGCCAGGTCCCCTCCTCCGCCGCCCCGGAGAAGATGACGCCCGAGGAGGAAGCCCGCGTGCTCGAACAGCTGCTCCTGTCCCGCCGCGCCGGCAAGTCCGGGCGGTCCGCCGGCGCGTCCGGGTCCCAGTCGGGCGAGGGAGGAGCAGCGGGCCAAGCGAGCTCGACCTGGGCGACGGGCGCCGCGGGCCTGGGCCCTGACGGGCCGCAGTGCGTCGTCTGCCAGAGCGCCCCGCGCACCATCATCGTCTGGCCGTGCCGCTGCCTGAGCCTCTGCGACGAATGCCGGGTGTCGCTGGCCATGAACAATTTCGACAAGTGTGTGTGTTGTCGCCGGGAGGTGATCAGCTTTAGTCGGATCTATGTACCCTAATGATCTATAATCTTTTTCTAATTCTTTGCTCAAATGTACGTTTCGGTCTGTCCTATCTGAGCAGTCATTCGCATGGTTGACAGGACGCTATTTGCGTTGGTATATATCTCTGTGCTGTGGTTTTTTTTTTTCCGACTTGGTAAGCGGTTCGGTTGCATGAGCGATGTGATGGACGGGCAGCAGCGACAACGACTTGATCTACGATTTTCTGGGAGGCATGTATCCTTACGTCCAGGGCGTGAAAGGCAGCAGTATACAAGGCGGCATGCGGCAGAAACCCGTAGACTCCAGCTTCAACATTAACACCATCAGTGATAAGTTAAGGCGACCCCTCACGATAATGGAACCGTCCAATGGAGCTCTTGAGTTCGCAGGCAAGACTGTGGGATTCGCATGGAAGTATGGGTATCATGTATGTACTGACTGCGGTCGGGCCCCCCTCCTTCCCCCCCCCAAAAGAAACAATCTCCCCTCTGCTACGCTAGGGGTGAACTACATACCAGCCCACTCGATACAAAATACCCTCACTTCTCTCTCCCCTTTCCCTTTCTCATCCCCCCCTTCAACACCGCCGTCCTCACCCGCAACAGCAGGTGGCTTTTCCGCTCCAAACAAGAAACTCTTCTTCACCGCCGTACCCAGCCGTCCGCTCGTCACCAGGTCGAGCATGGCCACTGGCTCGTCCCAGCCGTAACTGTTGGCCAGATAGTGAGCGTGGTACCGAAAAGGGTCGCCCGGGTACACGCTAAAGTCGCCGCCGAAGCGGAGGCCGGGGGTGGTGTAGTAGCCCCGCGAGTTGAGGTATCTGTAAAAGGGCAATTTGGTGGTGGTGGAGGGGTCTACAGGTGCGCTGCTGCGAGGGGCAGCGGCGGGGAGGAGGGGAAGGCTCGTTGTAGGTGTCACGCCTAGGAGCAAGGTGTCTTTCTTTTCTTGCCTTGAGCCTGACGTAGAGGTGGTAGTACTAAACAGGGCGGATGAGGATGGGTCCTCGTTTTCAGTCGCTGAAGCTGCTGCGGGAGCATCCGGGGAAGAGGCTGCGGGCAGCTTTGCCTTGTGCTTGCCCTGATGCTTGGCCTGCACTTTCGCCTTCTCCTCGTCAAAAACCTGCTGCGCGTTTCGGCGCTGCTGCTTGAGATGCTGGAGGTACGCCTTTCGGGTGGACTCGTCCCTGGTGGTCAGCTGCGACAAGTGGTCCGTCAGCTCGTCGGCGATGTATCCAGCGCCCTTTTCCACGAGCAGCTGAGCCTCTTCAGCATGAAGCTCGACGGGTAAGCCGAGAAAGAGGTTCTGGGTTGGATTCTGTGGCATGGTGCCCGTTAGGACAGCGCAGATACCGTGATGTCGGCGGATGTAGACGACATCATCAATGTCGAAAACCAGGTACCGGCCCGCCACGCGCGAGATCCGGACCTGTCTCTCTGTTGTCGCTGCCATCGCTCAGTCTTCTTTTCAATTCGAGCCCTGTGCATCAATTAGACGTGGTTCAAGACGCGCAGGTGTTGAAGGAATTCAGAAGAGAATTGAGAACAAGCATCATAAGCCTTGGACACGTATGTAGTCGTCACGGAAAATCAGTGGATTGACAGATTGGAATACGATAGTTATAATCATTTTTGTTCTCTCAAGAAAGCAAAACAAGAAAAATTAGACTCACCTTGTTGAGGGTTGGTGCTGCGTCAAGCAGCATCAACGGAGAAAAAAATCCAAGAATGCGTGGGAAAACTGAATGCTTAAAGATTTTATCAGTCACCTTGGCCCCCACATTCGCGTTGAAGGGTGGAAGTGCAAGCCCACCCCCGTTACCAGAATATCGGTATTACACTACAAGCAGTTATCCGTAGTTACACGGCAGCCTGGCAACGACCCTTGCAATGCCCAACAATCTCTGCGAAGACCCTACAGACATTCACGGCAGAGGGCGAAGGGTGGGATAACGTCTTGAATCCTACCTGTATATTAAGCGAAGGCTCTCAGAATCTTGTTCTAAGTTTTGCTAATACAAAAAAGAGCCAGCAGTATAGACAGAAGGCTACTGTTCTGTACAGTTCCGAGAACCGCTCGAGATGCATGTACTGTACACTTCAACTCAGCTTCAAGCCAACCATTTCATGAAGTCCATTTGTTTATGGAGACATAGGACGAGATCCCTTTTACTATTTCGGACAGGGCTTGCATCATATTGAGCTCCAGCAGTTGGATTAATCTAGCGCGCACCCCTCGCCAGGCAGGACATTCCTGATAAGCCTCTTTCAAAATCCCACCGCTGCCGCCCCTGTCAGAATTCAATCCCTTCCTTCTTCCCCTTACTCCCCTCAGCCTTTTCCTTTTTTTCCTCCTCCTCCAGCGGCGGCAAGCTATAGGGTTTGATCACCAGCCCCCTCGAGGCACTCAGACTGAACGACAGCGTCTCCCGGAAGGAGCCGGCCCCGGCCCCGCCGCCGCCTTTTTCGTGGTACACGGGTAGCGTGTGAACCTGCAGCAAGCCCTGCGGTGCCTGGTCGTTCTTGTCGGGACCCGACGCGGCGCCCGACCTCGAGGAGGAAGATGGAGGAGGCGGGGCGCCCGGGTTGGCGGGCAAGGGGATCAGCTCGATGACGCCGTCGCAGAGAAGCTCCATCCACCTGACGAGACCGGAGCTGCGGGGATAGAGGGTGGTCGGGAGGGTGATTATTGCTGTGAGCTGGTTCGGGTACTGGCGGAGGAGGGCGCGCATGCCGTGGAGGAATTGGAGGACCTCGGAGGGCTGGGCGCACTGTGGGGAGTAGAGGGATGGCAGGAGGATGCTTGGGACGACTATGCGGTGGATGTCTGTTGAGGGTGATAATGATAATTTGGCCTGAAGGTGTTTGATGATTGTCCTGAAGGGCGAGCTGGGGAGAGGGCTGGGCTGATCGAACATCGGCGGACAGGTGCTGGGCGTTGGGTGGAGCGAGCCCTTACATGCACTTGGCGAGAGGCGCTTGGAGAGATCGAATGAGTTGCAGAAAGTCCCCTGGCCGGCGGTCCCTTTCTCGGAGGTTCCCGCAGTGGCTGTGTTTCCCAATGCCTCATATCTCCAAGCTATCTTCATCTTCTCTTCAGGAGCGGGCGCTGATTGCGCTGGCCAGACTTTGCTACCTGGCGCCGCAACACCAGGCAGCTGATGTCGCCATTCCGGAGGGTAGCCCACCAGATGGACATGGTGGCCTTGGACGAGTCCCTGGGCGGCATAGTATCGGAGAAGTATCCCTGAAAAATCGGTGGTGCCCTGTTCTTCGATTAACAGACACGTCCCTAGGGGTAATCCGCCGTGCCCCGCGAGGAGCTGGTCGAGCGATGACGTCCCGGTCGACGTAGTGGGCCTGCCGTCCAGAGGCGACGGTCGGATCCCCGGTGCAGGCTGCTTCTTTTCTGACGCCGGCACCACCTGGGGAATTGGTCGCCCAGGCCTTGTTGATAGTACGGTATTTCTCTTCACGAAGGACATCGGAAGGCGTGGCGGGCAGTCGCTGATGGTAACTTGCTTGGAGGGGTTTGGAGGGGTGCCGATAAGACAAGAAAAGCTCTTATCGGTGCCCCACAGCCCTGCCTGCCGCGAGCAGAACCCCCTGCCCCCTTGGTAATGAATCCCCAGTAACTATGGGCCATCGCCGAACAGGCTCCCGAATTTTTTGACTGCATCAAGTTCGAATTGCCATCCGTCCGCATATTGCAACCCGAGAGCCACTCTCGCCTACCCCCGACCTACTTACAGACAACCGTCATCGCAACCAGGCAGCACCCCCCTCAGATCTTTTCGGTATTTTCTTGCCCGACCTTAAACAAGTCCTCGGTCTCCCCCAGCCAAGAATGTCGAACATCGCCTCGGACGCGCAGCTCTTCGAAGACCACTTCCGGGTCGAGCGGTTGGGCAATGCCAAGTATGACCGCGTCGACCGCATCTACTGCCAGTCGGAGGACAAGAGCATCACCATGACGCTGGATATCAACAACGAGCTGTTTCCCTGCAAGCCCGACGACGAGCTGCACGTGGCGCTGGCGACCTCTCTAAACTACGACGGGAGCAAGGACAACGAGCGCGGATGGCGGGATGTGGCGAAGGCCGGTGCCAGCGACGCCACGCTAGCCGACATCTTTGATTATGTCTGCTACGGGAAGATCTACAAGTTCGAGGATGCCGAGGACGGGAAGACAATGTGAGTGTTATTTGCTTTGCTGCTGTAGCCGCGCAGGGGCTGTGCTGGGGCGACCGGCAGGTTGCTGACATGCTCGGTAAAAACAGCAAAGCGTATATCTCGTTTGGCGGCCTGTTGATGTCGCTCGAGGGTCCTTACAAGAAGCTCACGCCGCTGCGGGTAGACTACGTTTACCTCTTGGTTCGCAAGCGGTGATTAGAGTGCGCGGATGGGCAAGTGCCGAAGATACAGATCGCTTGTGGCTTCATTTGGAGAGAGCTTAATGCGGGAACCGGCGTTCAGGAAATGGAATTTAAATACTCCGGGGAAGGTTTGGCAAAACGCGGACGACTATACCCCGGGAGACGACATCGCTGTTATTGCATCACTTCCCTTCGTCCCGGCGCCCCCCCCCCCCCCCCTTTTCTTAGGCCTTCTTCACCTCCGGTGGGTTGGCATGCTTCCAATGCGGCCAATGCGGGCCAGGGAACGGAATGAAACGGTGCGCCCTGCGTCGGAGCTCGTCATAGTGCGGCTCGTTCTCGGGGGTCAAGATTCCATGCCGGGCAAAGAAATCAAGCATGACCAGGGCGCAGTTTGGCTTCCAGAGCCCCTGAGCCAGCTGTTCCTGGATCTCCTCGACCGTTCGCAGGCTGAAGCTCTCCACTTCCCCGTCCTTGGGGCGTGGAGTAATACTCCCGTCCGCGGGCAGCTCGAGGTCGTAGATCCACTGGCATTCCGGATAAATCCAGCCCGGTTCACCCCCAGCTCGCTCGTCCGTGATGTAGATGTACGTGATGATGCCGATCTCTTTGGCGTGTGTGCGCATAAAGTCCTCGGGCAGCGACGCTTCCTCGTCCGCCTCGCGGATGATGCACTCAAAGGGATCCTCGCCGGTCGGTAGCCCCCCGGCCACCGTGTTGTCCAGCATGCCCGGATAGTTGGACTTGTTGGCAGCGCGCTTGGGCACCCAGATTCTGAAGTCGTAGCGGCTCTTGTCGTCATGGCAACGCACAAAGCCGACCATGTGGACGCCGAACCGTGTGGTGCCGAAAAGCCCCATGGCAACCCGCTCGATGCTGAACAGCAAATCGCCGTTGCGGCCGTAGACGGGCCACAGCTCGTCGCGCCAGCCCTTGAGCATGCGGAACTTCTTGTTCTCGCGCCAGTACGCCGTGAGCCTGCCGACTAGCTTGGTCCGCTCCTCTTCGGTGGCCGGCCCCTGGAAGAGCAAGATGGTCCTGGCCCCGTGATCGACTTCCATGGGGCCCCTAATGTCCTCGGGCGTGTCGTTGAGCGCCTCGAGAACGGAGAGGGGCACGTATCCGATCGGGTAGGACCCTTCGCTGTCCTTCCAGAGGAACGTGTACAGCCTTTTCATCTCTTCCGAGTACCCCTGGGGGTCCCTCTCGGGGTCGGGGAACCTGCACACATGTGAGCGACACCGTCACCGGGACCGCGCTCCTTGGGCCAGATGAAGGGGCAAGAGCGGGGAAGCCGCCTCTTGCATGAGGAACCTATGTGATTGCCGAAAACACGCCGACCAGAAAAAGGCTCCCCTAACACATAGATGGGTAAGGAGAGGCTAAACGCATCACCTACCCATCGCATTTATTCACTAAATCCAGGCATGTCAAGCGAGGCGCCATGGTGGTTTTTTCCTTTTTTTGGACGAGACTTGTCTTGACAAGTTGTCTACCTGTGGTGGAGGCGAGTTATCTTGAGGTACTGTGTAGTTTCCGAGCGTACCTAGCCAGTAACGGAATCGGGAAAGTGGGTCAAGAGAACAGGAACATTTCCGACCGAGCAGGCCGTATGGTGAGGAGCTAAGTGCACCAGAGCGGCGTGAAAGCTGAGCCCACTCAACGAAGTGGATGACGAATTACATCAACCAAGGCACTATCTACTGGTAGTGGGAGCTGGAAGGATGTGGCCTCCTAGTTGAGCCCCTTTCCGTATATACGGAGTACTCGCACCAATCAACATCTGGAAGACTAATTAGGCATCCTTTTTGTTGTGCTTCACCAAAGGAAGGCGCAAGAGAACGGCAAGTGACCCTTGGAGGCGATCTTCGCCAAGTCGCCGCGTATTGAGCGATGTTTGGGCCTCGATGAAGTTAGAGCTCCCGGATACTTTTAGTGAGATTGAAACATCGGTTGAGTGACTGCGATGTTCACTTGTTTTGAATGAAAAGGGTATTTTTGTTTGCTGGTGGGACCGCTGGCCCTGGTGGGACGTCACTTCCATGACGGGCTTCAAAGTGTTTCTTGGCATCCAATTAGTAGATGTCAATGGAACCTGACAGGACTTTCGACGGCAGAGAACGAAACGACAAAGCGGTAAACCGGAGAACGTCATACAAGAGAACAAAACCCTGAAATAATTGGGGAAATCGGGTACAGCCCGACATTTTTTGAGTTCCTGCGGCACACGGAGCCATCTCTCGAAACAGCCTCAATTCAATAACTCGGCAACACACATTTAATCCGGAGAACATCAAGACGGGCTCAAGTCGAGCACCGTTTTCGCGGAATTGGGAATTCGGGGGGCCCTGAAAGGACCCAAAAAGCCCAAAGGCTCAGTCAGGCAGCAACCCTCCATTAAAGCCCGCGTTTGAGGGTCGTGGCCGCAGTCCAGACGAGACCGGTCCATAGACCCGGGACCGTGGGAGTTTAAAGAACCGCCATCCAGCGCTCTCTCCCTCCAAGCAAGCAACACCCCTCGAAAAGTCGACAGAACTTTTGCCATCTCCGCCAAGGGAGAGAGAAAAAAAAGGTAAAAGAAAAATAGAGGATGTCTCAACCTCTCTTCGGCCTCGTCCCTGCGGGGCAGCCCGTCATCGTCACGCCCACCCAGACGCCAACGCCAACCTCGTTCCTCTACGCCATCCCGCCCACGCCGCCAGGCGTCAACTCCAAGCCCTTCTCCCACATTGTCGTCTTCCTCCTTCCGGGCATCACCCTCCCGCCGGGGACCGCCGCCGCCATCTACCTGGTGACGCCCGACAGCCAGACCCAGGAGCCCAACACCAAGTTCCTGGGCGGCATCGGGCCGGGGAAGGAGAGCGCCATCTTCAAGCTGAGCCCGCCCACCAACGCGGCCGCCGCCGGGGCCGAGAGCAACGTCGTGATCGGCGTGTCGGTGGAGCCGGCCGAGTCCGTCAGCGCCAGGATAGCGGAGCTCTCGTCGAGCGGCGGCGGCATTAACGGCAACGGCGGCGGGGGCGACATGAGCGGGGCGCTGGTGCCTGCTTCGCGGCCGGCCATGGGGCAGCAGCCGAGCACATTAGTGCTGGCGCAGAGGATCATCAAGAACGCGTTCAACTTTCTGGCCAGTTTCAGCGGCAACGCCGGCCAGCCGGAGATGGTGCCGCTCAAGGCGTTTGAGGAATGGTGGCGGAAGTTCGAGGGAAAAGTCAGGAGTGATCCAGGCTTTCTAGAAAGGGATGAGTAAAAAAAGTTAGGTTGGGGGGGGGGGGGGGGAGGCTTCGGTGAGCTCGTCGCAATTTGGATTAGGCAGAAAACCAGAGGAGTTAAGCAAAATGAGAGAGGAGGGGATCTGTTTGTGGCTGGTTAGACTGGTTGATGAACGGGGCAGACATAAGGGTAGCCCGGCGGTCAAAAAGTTGTTGTCATGAATTATACCTAGTCTCTAGACATGTACATACTATGTACCATATCAACAATAACCTCATGAGGCCCGAGGCCATTACGCCGCGAGTAGGCCATTTAGATGAACACCAACCAGACGCCGGCAACAGCAAGAAATGACACTCGGTCTTCGCCGTCCCAAGCAAAAGCCGTACTCCAAAAAAAAAAAAAAAGAAAAAAAAGAAAAAACCTCAGCCCTCCATGCCTGCTGGACCCTCCACAGAAGATAAAAAATACTAAAGGGGTTAGATTAAACCACGTAAACAGCCAGCGCCCAGAGAAGAAGCGTAAAAATAATAGAAGTATAATCCCCCACACAAGAGGAACCATAATGCATTCCCCAAACCACCGCGTGTCCGCCACGCAGGTCGACAGCACTACGACTCCTGCAGGGGGGACATCAGCGGGCTCTTGAGCCGCGTCGGGCTTCCCGCCCTACTCCTCCTGCCAACGCCAGACATCGCCAGATGCGGCGAGAGCGTCAACCGCTCGCGGCTCTCGGTCCGGACCACCAGCCCGCTCCGGTCCAGCGCCGTCACGGTTGGCGACGCCAGGCCGTGGTGGTAATGATGATGGTCGACGACTTGCGGCGTAGACAGCCCAGACGAGAGGCCGAACCGCCTGGATGACGCCGATTTGGCCGAGAGCGCCGACAGCCCGTCGCTCGAGTCCGAGTACTCGTGGCCGTCATCCGACTCTACCTCGCCCAGCTCAAAGCGGCTGGCCTCGCCTTCCTCCATGACGCGCTCGTATGCGCCGCCCCACGAGGGTCGTCGACCGCCAAAGAATTTGGTCGCGAGCCCGGACAGGGCGCGCGTCCCGCCACCGCCCCCGTTCTTGCGCGGATTGCTGTGCCCTGGCTTGCGCTGCCGCCGGATGACTTGGCTGAAGCGGCTGTAGAGGCGCATGCGCCGCTCGCGTTTGCGGAAGAAGTAGAGAAAGAGGAACAGAAAGAACACAAATGCGAAGAAGAAGCTTGTGGACTTGGATTTCGCCTTGTCGAGAATGTCTTCGGCGTTAAGCTCCCAGTCATCGTCGGCTTCGCTGGTTTGGTTGCCAATGGGTTTCCAACTGGAGCCTGCGAACTGAAAGTCGTACGGAGTCCCTTCCACGTTGCTGCCGAAACCGACGGGATACCGGCCGTCACGCGTGGCCGGCGGTATTTGCCCAGCCGCGTAGAGAACCATCTTCCCGAGCGTCCAGCTCACTTCGATACCGTCAATCTTGTCGACTGGTTGGAAGGGCTGGAGAAACCCCCTCTCTTTGGCGTGCTCGAGAGCGCCCTTGGACGCATTCGCCGTTGGCACATCCTCAAGGCCGATTCGGGGAACACCAATCCCTTCGTGAAGGACGTTGAGCAGCCAAGAGGCTTTGAAACAAGCCTCCTGAGCAACTTTTATTCCATCCCCTTTTAGGCTATTCGTCTTTGCCTTGATCTGATCCCAATCACGGCCGCAAAATTCCTTCACTCGCCGCTGATAGGACGCGAAGTCATACGCCTTGTCGTCCTTGCCGCCGAACACACCGTGTGTCGTATGCCAATACTCCGAGACGCCGATGAAATGATTCACGTCGAAGTCGATGGCCGGAGCATGTTGACCATTCAGCAAGCAGGGGCTATCTTCACAAGGCTTGTCCTTGCCGAGCAAGGGATAGGTCAGCTGCAGACACTCGTCAAACTGCCCGGTGCCGATTAACGTTGGCATGCCGGACTCCCGCTTCTCTAACGGGTCACCACCCAGAGTTGTCCGCAACCCCCTCGGCAGACATGGGTCGGGTAATTCCATCTCGGTCTCCGCGTACCGCTCCCGGAGATTCTTGACATATGCTTCCCTCGCTTGGTTGACACCGAAACCAAGCCATGTCGTGGTGAAGACCTTGTATTCCGCAGGGTATCCATCGAGCGTGCGCAAGCGCAGCAGCTTGAGATCGTTTGCGTGTTTTTCAGCCTCAGTCGCATTCGGCGCGAACGCGATCTGTGCTGATGCGCCGCCCATGTCCAGAAACCCGTAAGTGTGATGGCCCTTGCCATGTTGATGCTTGTCTGGGTGATCGAATCCGCCCAAGAGGTAGTTTGACGCGATCCACCCATAGAGTCCTTCCGTTTCGCCCTTGATGACCTGGATGTGTAGGTCGCAGTCTGGGAGCGAGAACCGAGTGTTCTGCCGGAGATAGGAACATATCTCGCTCGTCAAGGCCCTTTGCTGGGCTTGCGGCAGCAGACGCATCCCTGCTGTCGCCATGAGAAAGATGGGCGTATCTTCGACCTTGTCCTTCGGTATGACTTTGAGCGCATGGTCGACCAACACCTGCAGATGGTTTGGTCCGACATCCTCCGCCTTATCAGCAAAAGTCGACACCCCAGGCCTGATCTTCTTAGTCCAGTCCTTATCAGTCACCAGCTTTGGGAGGTTGCGCAGATCCTCCGGAGTTGCACTCTGGAGCGCCTTCTCGGGATCTTTCCATCGGTAAATGTGTAGTCGAGTTCCAGATGAGCCGGCGTCCAAGATGACGCCCCATCGCCACTTTCTGCCCATCGAAGGGGGCCAAGGGCACAGGTGAATGTCAACAACCCGAAGTGTCTAGAAGAACGAGCGCCACTGCAAATTCGCGCCAGGGTTCCGCGCGAAAAAGAACTTATGGGAAGTTCGCAATTCGTGCAAACATCGAGTCGAGAAGAGAACCGACGAGGATTGTTCGGCGCCAAAGGGATCCAGACCCGAACGAACGAGCGGATACGGAGTGTTGGAGCGAGCGAAGTAACGAAACTCAATTCGTGGGAAGACGGTACAACTAGGTAAGGCGCATGGTCGAGGGTAAAGTCGAGGTAAGGTAACGAGAGGGGCCTGTAGGATTACGATCAAACGAAGGTACACAGCCCAAGCGGCTGAGTCGAGGTGAGCAGGTGGTTTGTTGCAAAGTTGTCAATCGCAGTCGCACTTTCTGGAGGAATAACATGGAGCGACACGTCCGATAACGTCAGGGGCGGGCGGCGAATCATGCAACGGCGGTTCGCCGCTAGCGTGCTTTTTTTTTTGTTAGGGGATGGCCTGAGCTGCTGTGGATCCGGATGGACCGCCGAGGAAGGTTGGCCAAGCACGAAACAAGTGGGGTCTGCAACGGCGCAAGCGGTACACATGACGATGGCACGCCAAACGCTGTGGGAAGCTGAGCGCCTTCGGCCTGTGTGCTCCCCTACACTTGCTATGGAAACGATGTCTGGGAGTTCAAACACGGGACGGTGGGGTTCGTTTTCCCAGGCGCAATACCCGGAAAACACCGATTGCGGGCTCTGACACAAGATCAGCCCCCCATACGCGTCAGCACCCTCCCTCCTGCCCGCCATGGACCCATCCCCCACGTTTCGCAAAACCGAGCTTTCGAACTTTGGAGATCCTGCCAAGGCAGCCATTGCCTTCTGTCTGCCCTGTGCATGGTGGATGGACATGTATGTACGGGGTACTCCGCAATTGTAAGATTGTCAATGTAACGTTCTCGTATTCAAACTCAAACAGCCGATGCAGATCGCAACGCGACACGGTTGCAATCCTTGACTGCGGTTGGTAGGTCGTAGCCCGAGTAGCGCGGAGACAAGTCTTGGATATCTCATGCTTGATACGAAGTAGTACCGTTCCGTTGCCGGGAAGTCATGGTGGGGTAACTTTATGACGCTGTGGTGTGTCTCGCAACCTGACTTGCTTTTCAGGAAGCCCCAGGAGCTGATTGGTTGCCGAGCAATACCACGCCGAGGTTACCACGTCCCGGCAGACAGAAGCGCTCAGGATGGATTGCAACTCTTGAGAGGGGCGACAATTCATTGAAGCGTCTCGCTTAGGCAACTGACGAGGACGCGATTAGCGTTCTTCGAGGCTTGGATGCCTTTCTCGACGAGACTTGTGTAGAGATCCGTGTCCGAGGCGGGGAGGTCCCCTCTGAACCAGAGATTTGTAACCTCGTCTCGGTTCGGCAGGTATGCGATGCAGCAGGCTGCCAATATCTTCTCGTGCTCCGAAGGTATGGGATCGACGACGATTCTCGGAGTGTCCTCGCCGCTGTCTTGGACAAGGGCAGCAACTCCACCGGCAACCGTATCAACACAGTCGATACCCGCATCGGCAAGTGCGGCTGCTGCCACGGTAATGCACCCGCTCAGGGCGTTCATCATGTCCCACACCTCGTCGCCCTGCAACTTGGACGCTTCCCGATCTTGATCGCCTTCGACGATGGAGACAATAATGTCAACACCGCTTTTCGGCCACCGGTCGGCAATGATGGCGCCACGGAGAGCAGTCTCGAGGTGGATGCCAAGGTCCCGCTCGCTAGGGTCGCGAAGATAACCACGCCTCTGCTTGGTCGCGAACGGAGCGTACTTGACATGGGTTGACAGGATGATGTGAGGTGAGAATGGGGCGGATCTCGGAAGTGAGCGTGGCCCATGAACCGAGCAACTAAGCTTCAGCCCAGAGACACCAGGCGTTGCTGAAGTCTCCATCTCCAGATAGGCGGATCCAGAGGCCGAAGGGGTCACGCCGGTTTTGAGGACTGCACCATGGTTAGCATGGCTCACACAGAATAATAGCCAGATCGACGTACACATTTTCCGGGACGCATTGGGAGCACGCGACCTGCCCTTTGCGGATCTGGGCTCCTGGAGGTCTGAATCATCGTAGATTGGCGGAATTGTGGCTCCGGCAGGGCCATTGATACGCCTCCTGTCTGTCATGGTTGGCTCCTTGGACCTTGAAATGGGAGCTTGTGTGCCCAATTCGTTGCCAACCCTGAGACCCTCTCCCTCGAGATTTGCAGCGGCAGGTCGTGAGAATCTGAGAAAAGGGGGTTCAAGGCCAGTTTCTCGGGTGAGATCGGCTGGAAAAAAGAACAAGCTGAATTTTTTTTTTTTTTTTTGGCCTTGTTGTTCGGTTGACGGGCAGTTTCTGTGAATCTTGCAACTGCTCACAGTGGAATGGGTGCAAGCCTCTTTCAGAAAGCCAAGCCACAACCATCACAAAGCCACTGGATCCGCGCTCGGACCACACACGAATTTCGGCAAAGTTTAAGCCAAAAATTTAGTCGAGCTGCAAGCTTTGCTTTCCTTTCTACAAAACTCACAGGTTGCTGCATCGCGGTTGAAGGTGCACAACAGGCACTTTGCCCGGTGAAGGCGATTGCGCGTCTCTTGCGCACAAACTGCTTGAGAAATGTTCTGGAGACCTCCACCATGGTTGTCGCATGGTTGCAGACCTGAGGAGTGTCCTTCGCGAGGTTTCTGCTGGTCCCTAGATCCGCCATGCGAGGAGGTCTGCCTCGCGACTCGCACCACTCTAACCGTTACCGCCTGAGCGTGGCCAGCTTGACTTTGGTGAGTACAACTGATTTGGCTTTCGTTTGTTTCCCATACCCTTTTATGATGATCTCTTATCCACAGTTCACGCGATTTCTCTGAGCGAACGAACACACATGCACTACCATCTGACTCGAACGACATTGAAGACCTTGCCGTTACTCAGGTTCTTTGAACAATTGACTGACCTGACAGCAGCTAGGCTCTCCATTTTCACATTGGATTAACTCAACCACATTTGCGTATTAGAAACGAGGTATGAAAGACAGTCCTTCAATTATTTATGCGTACATCTTTTTTTGCCATGATGAGATATCCCAATTCAGTTCTGCTTCTGAAGACAATTGAAGACACCCATATACCAAAAATAAACCTCTGATAAACCTTCCATCTCCTCTCTCCGCAACCATGATCGGTCATTGAAAGCCAGCTAACTTTGATCGAGGTTCCCGCAGGTTCTCTTCCAACACTTCCAACCCTACCAATATATGGTGATCAGTCTTCCCAACTCGATGGTACGTCGGCACGCCGATGTTGAATCACTTCTCTACCCCCACCCTGATGACAGAAGTCTATCCATTCAACGAAACGTACGCGCCAAGCCTTCCATCCGCACTCTAGCATCCTCGGATGTAATGACGAGTGGTGGTGTTGTTCCTTCGGGGGCGTAATTAGGCTTCCGTTGTCTGGGTTCGGCATGCATCGTTATGGTGCATGCCGACTTGGACCGGCACGTAGGGCTGAGTTAAAACGGCTTTACTGAAATTGGATCTTTCACAATGCTCTGGCTGTTCCTGGTGGGTGTAGAATGATCGCTGACATACCCAGGTTCATGTACTTCTAAGCCTCTGAGCGATCAGAGGCTATTGCATAGGTACAGTACTTCGTAGTGTAGGTAAGCGAAGGCATACCCAAACACGCCAAGTGGGCGTTGTGTTCGTAGTTTCCCCAAAAGGGGCGTTTTTGCAGAAATGAGCCCCCGAACTTATCAGTGCCCGATAAAATAGCGATAACACAAATACGGTATTTTCGAAATGAGTCCTCTGGGTGACAACCCGCTGTTTCATCTTCACTGGTGCTTGTGAACCAAGAAATGGAATTGTGTGGTGCCCACCAATCGGTGACAGTTGCGGATTCGTAATACACGATCGGACGGGCGATCTACAAGTGGTTGCCGTATGAAGAGATTGTGCTATATTATGCCCTTATTTTGGGAGATGGGCAACTTTTTAGCATTGGCGGCGGACGGATCAGTACTCCATACTCTAGTCTGTTCGGTAACTAGTCGACCCCTGCCGCCGTCCCGTGGGCGCCCAAGCGTGGGACGTCCAGGGGTCCGGAAGAGCGCCAAGCCTTCTGGGTGTCCTCCACAAGCGAAACGCCAACGGGCAGCCCACCGGATAGAGAGGCGGCCTACACGCCTCGTAAGCAAAGGAACACCTTTCCTTCATCAATCCTGTACGACGTCTTTGCGATTGCACCCCTACGACCGACAACCAGCCATGTGCTGACAGACGACGATCCTAGAAAATACTATTTCCGCAAGCCTCGATTCAAGTTCCTCGCTCAATCTCGGAGCTGGTGCGCACGCCCGCTGTCGCCGCACACGTATGCGCGTAAGGGGAAGCCTCCTGTCGGGTGCTGCACCTACTAGACCCTCCGTGCACGACCAATGCTCCCAATCGCATCAACGGGGTCCAAGGTGATCCCCCGCCATCATGTTGGCGGCTATTCGGATGGGTACCCGCGGGGCAAGACCTTCGACATCTCTCCTCACAGGTTCGCACCTTCTTGGCTCCTGGCCCTCTCCGGATTGATGGTCTATTTATTATTATACCTTCCTTTTTTTTTTTTTTTTTTTTTTGGCCTCGATGGCATCTCTCGACTCACAGGTGTCGCTAACGTGAGGCCCCGTCGCCAACCAACCCGGCAGGTACCAACCCCGGAGCGCAAACTCGGTCCACCGCAAACGAACCCAGTCGTTCGTGCGCCTCGGCATCGTAGCCGCGATCCTCTTCCTCCTCATGCTGTACACCTTATCGCGCGGGTCGTCGTCGTCGTCTTCCTCGGGTGCCCTCTCCGTCCTGTCCCTGGGGCTCCTCTCCTCGGGCGACACCGACTTCGAGCTCGAGACGGTGCGCTACTACGACCTGTCCAACGTGCAGGGCACTGCGCGCGGCTGGGAGCGCGAGGAGCGCATCCTGGTGTGCGTACCCCTCCGCGACGCCGAGGCCCACCTGCCCATGTTCTTCTCGCACCTGCGCAACCTGACGTACCCGCACCACCTGATGGACCTCGCCTTCCTCGTGTCGGACTCCAAGGACAACACGCTCGGGGTGCTGACCGAGAACCTGGAGAAGATCCAGGCGTCCGAGGACGAGTCGATGCACTTTGGGGAGATCTCCATCATCGAGAAGGACTTTGGCCAGGTGGTGAAGCAGGACGTCGAGAGCCGTCACGGGTTTGCGGCGCAGGCGGGCAGGCGGAAGCTCATGGCTCGGGCGAGGAACTGGCTGCTGAGCGCGGCGCTGCGGCCGTACCACTCGTGGGTGTACTGGCGCGATGTGGACGTGGAGACGGCGCCGTTCACCATCCTGGAGGATTTGATGCGGCATAACAAGGACGTGATTGTGCCCAGTAAGTTCTCCTGAGGATTTTTTTTTTTTTTTTTTGGGGGGGGGGGGGGAGCTCTTGAGATATGGGTGCTGACAAGAGACCGAACTGCAGATGTCTGGCGCCCATTGCCGGAATGGCTCGGTGGAGAGCAGCCATACGATCTCAACTCCTGGCAGGAATCGGAAACGGCTCTGGCGCTTGCCGATACCCTTGATGAAGATGCCGTCATCGTGGAGGGCTATGCCGAATACGCGACCTACCGGCCGCATCTGGCGTACCTCCGTGACCCCTACGGCGATCCTGACGTAGAAATGGAGCTGGACGGTGTCGGCGGCGTGAGCATCTTGGCCAAGGCCAAAGTATTCCGCTACGGTGTGCATTTCCCGGCGTTTAGCTTTGAGAAACACGCCGAGACGGAAGGATTCGGCAAGGTAAGCCGGGCCCTGGAATCCTGGATGATCGGGGAGATGCCTAACTCGTGGCTACAGATGGCCCGGAAGCTGGGACTCTCAGTCATTGGGTTGCCTCATTACACTATCTGGCACGCGTATGAGCCCAGCGTGGAGGATATCAAGCACATGGAGGTACGTCTTTATCTTTCTCCCTGACTAAGTCTGCGCGACTAAGACTGACACGCGCTAGCAATTGAAACGAGAACAGCTCGCTCAGGAACAAGCCGAGAAGGAGAAGGCAGAGAAGGCCAGGAAGATGAAGGAGTCCTTTAGCGATGCTACTGGGCAGTGGGAGAAGGACAAGGCAGAATTGCAAAACATGGCCACCCGAGAGAAGAAGAAGGAAGAAGCTGCTGCTGCTGCCGCCGACAACAAGGTCGACGCTGCCCCTGCAGTAGAGCAAGTGTCCAACGACAACGCGGGTGCGAAAGAGGGAGGTGGCAGGATGAAAGAGAAGGTCGTCGTCGAGGTAGACGAGGAGCTTGGTGGTGGCAAGGCAGGAAAGGCAGGAAACGCATGACAGCGGGCATGCTGGCCGGTCTCTTTGGCTCGTCGCTTTTTCTCTCTGTTTTCCCTTCTTTCTTTGTTCAACGTACAAGGAGGCCGGGACACGGTCCTCCTGGTCATGGTGTGGTGCATTCGTTACTCGTCGGATCGGGGTGGCAAGACAAAAGGGAGCAACATTAATACTGTCGTGTACAACTAGAACTCATGGATGGGGCGTTTTGGGTTGGCTTAGACGATCGATCACGGCTGGATCATGGAAATACATGCAGTCAGGAAGAGAGAAGGGAGCAAATCAACTGCACTCGGCTGCCCTATTTCCTGACGGGTCTTTTGGGCGCCGTCTTCACATAACATCTCGAAGAACACACACCGTGATGGTAAGTGTTGCTGATCTTCCCTTGATCACTAGGGTTGATGTCGGGTTGATGAGGGGCTCTCAGTTTCGCTCGGTGGGACCGCAGTGTTTGTATTTGCAGTGTACGGATTAAGGATACTTATATGGGGCGGCGCCTATGTTTAGCCGACCGAGAGCTAGCGAGTTCCACGGCCCTGATTGGCTCGAACCCCAGCAAACTGGAGGATGCAACAGGGGATAGATACACTAGGGAAGCTCCATCATGGAAACTTGCCTTGCTGCGGTGGCATTCACGGTCACCACGACTTCGAGGACTGACACGTTGTTGTAGTCCCTTCGATAGGAGGGATCTCCTCAGTTGTAGCAGGAATATCTTATGAGAACCGCTTGAATAGGCAGGGCTGGTCCGGAGCCTTGTAGCTTTTATTTATTTATTTTTTTTCGGTTTACATTTTCTTTGCGCAAACCTTGGCACCGTCACAAGGACATCTTGGCCCCATCGCCTTCCACGCACGCCCTCGCCATTCCTGGGCAACGGTTCTGAGCTCTTCCTTCCGACACCGAAGGGAGACGACAACAAAGCGCTGCCCGCCCCCTCGAAGCAGCGCCGGTGCTAGGAAAAACGCGGCTCCTTCAGCATGAGCCTGGATGCGCAGCTCGCTGCGCCCATGGATCCGGCCGTCGCAACCACAACACTCGGGACCTCAACCCCTCGGCGGAACCCTCCTCTGCTGTCCTCGCGCATGCAGTACCGGAGTCGCCCCGTCTCGGTAGCAATCGACCCTGTATCGCTCGTCATATCAGAATGCATATCCATCACCTCGGCGATTCAGAAACACGCCCGGTCCCCGCACTCGTCCGTCTCGGCCATCCTCGGCGGCAGCCCTAATCTCATCCAGCTCGTCCCGCCGACCACCGGCGGGCGCCGCACGCGAAAGTCGTCTGTCGATGCCGCCGCCGATGGCGCCGGCGATCTTGCCGTGAACCGATGGGGCCTGCGCGGGAAGAAGGGCAAGAGCATGCAGGACAACCCGCTGATCTCCGGGTTCGGGAGGCTGCGCCAGGAGCTGGCCGGAGTCAAAGGTACTTGGGCCGGCACAGGAACGGGCAGGGCAGGGCACATTGACGCTGACGCGCCTTCTCAGACATATACAGATTCGACTCCCTCGTGCTGCTCTATCCCTTCCTCCAGATCATCCAGGCCAAGGGCACCGCTGCCCCCGTCACCATCCTCGCGCTGAGAGCGATCCAAAAGTTCCTCGCCTACGGTTTCGTCTCCCCGGTCTCCCCGCGCTTCGCGCTCGCCATGCAGTCTCTCTCCGCGGCCATCACCCACTGCCAGTTCGACATAAGCGACTCGGCGCAGGAGGAGGTGGTTCTGCTCATGATCCTGCACCTGATGGAGGACATGCTGTCCGGGCCGGGCGGAGACATTCTCAGCGACGAGAGCATTTGCGACATGATGGGACGCGGTCTGACCATCTGCTCGCGGCCTAGGTTCTCCGAGGTGCTTCGCCGGACTGCCGAGGCGTCCATGGTGCGCATGGTGCAAATCATATTCGAGGACCTGAAGCACCTCGAGGAGGAGGCCGGGGAAGAGAGCGAGGCGTTGGACCGACAGACCAGCGGGGACATGGACTCGGTCAACATGGACCCCGCCGCCAACGGGACCGACGTTCCGGCGACGGGGCCAGAGGCGGCCGACGCCGCCGAGGCTCCTGCCGCGGCTCCCAGTGACCGTGGCGTGGCTCCCGGCGACGCGGCAGCCGAACCCGCCGGTGCCCCGAGGCCGTCATCAAGCTCGGCGCGGGAGAGAAGCCGCTCGGAAACACCCAGGAGCCCCGACGCGGACGCGAGTAGGCCGAGCACCAGCTCAGCAGCCACCGAGAGCGCTTCCTCATCGGTCGACCTCCGCCCGTACTCTCTGCCGTCCATTCGGGAGCTGTTCCGGGTGCTCGTGAGCTTTCTCGATCCTCACGACCGCAAACACCCCGATCAGATGAGGGTCATGGCCCTGCGCATCATCCACGTGGCGCTCGAAGTAGCAGGTCCGTCGATTGCCCGGCATCCGGCCCTCGCGTCGATTGCCGAAGACCAGCTCTGCCGCCACCTCTTCCAGCTCGTGCGTTCCGACAACATGGCCGTGCTTCACGAGGCTCTGATAGTGGCCGGCACGCTGCTCTCGACGTGCCGGGGCGTGCTCAAGCTGCAACAGGAACTCTACCTGTCCTATCTCGTGGCCTGCTTGCATCCGGCAGTGGAGATCCCACGCGAGCCCGGCATCGACCCGAGTCTCTACTCCGGTATCCCGCAGTCGCCCAAGTTGGTCAAGCCATCGCCGTCGCAACCGAGCAGCGGCCGTTCCACTCCCGTGGCTGTCAAGGACCGCCAGAAGCTCGGGCTAGAAGGCGGCGCTCGCAAGCCGGACGCCAGGCAGGCCATGGTGGAGAATATCGGCATGCTCGCGCGCATGCCCACCTTCATGACCGAGCTGTTCGTCAACTACGACTGCGACGAGGATCGCGCAGACCTGTGCGAAGATCTGGTCGGGCTGCTGGCTAGGAACGCCCTGCCCGATTCGGCCACCTGGAGCACCACCAGCGTTCCGCCTCTCTGCCTGGACGCGCTCCTTCGCTTCATACAGTTCATCGCCGAGAGGTTGGACCAAGCCCCCGAGACCGAGGGATACCCTGACCCGGCAGCGCTGCGAGAGAGGCGGCGCAGGAAGAAGCTCATCATCGAGGGCGCCAACAAGTTCAATGAGAACCCCAAGGGCGGACTCGCCTACCTCCAGGAGAAGGGCATCATCGAGGACGCCAGCGATCCGACTTGTGTCGCCAGGTTCCTTCAGGGTACCTCCAGGATCAACAAGAAGATTCTCGGCGAGTTCCTGTCCAAGAAGGGCAACGAACCCATCCTGGATGCCTTCATGAACAGGTTCGATTTCACCGGCAAGCGGGTTGACGAAGCGCTCCGGGTCATGCTGGAAACTTTCAGGCTTCCCGGGGAGTCAGCATTGATCGAGCGCATCGTCAACTCGTTCACCGAGAAGTATTGCTCTAGTTCAGTCCCCGAAGGAGTGGCGAACAAGGACGCCGTCTTCATCCTCACATACGCCATTATCCTCCTCAATACGGATCAGCATACTCCGACGCTGAAGAACAGGGCCCGGATGACGTTCGAGGACTTCTCTCGAAATCTCCGTGGCCAGAACGATGGTAAAGACTTCCCTACGGACTACCTGCAGGACATCTTCGACACCATCAGGACCAATGAGATCATCCTGCCGGATGAACACGACAACAAGCACGCGTTCGATTACGCCTGGAAGGAGCTGCTCCTGAAGACCGACGAAGCAGGCCCGCTGGTGCTCTGCGACACCAACATCTACGATGCCGACATGTTCGCCACCACATGGAACCCCATCGTTTCCTGCCTCTTCTTCGTCTTCATGTCCGCCACCGACGACACCGTCTATGCGCGCGTCATCACCGGCTTCGACGAGTGCGCTCGCATCGCGACCAAGTACGGCAACTCGGAGGCGCTAGACGAGATTATCTACCGGCTGAGCTACATCTCGACGCTCGGCAACGAGGCGCTCTCTAATACGTCACTCAACACGGAGGTGCAGGTCGGGGACAACAGCGTCATGGTCAGCGAACTGGCGGTCAGGTTCGGCCGGGATCTGCGCCCCCAGCTGGCGACGCTGGTACTGTTCCGTGTCATTACCGGCTCGGAGCATGTCATCAAGAAGAGCTGGAAATATGTGAGTTGCCGAACCCTCACCGAGCCCCTTATAGGAGCAGCCGTTCGTGCTGACCGGGACACAGATCATCCGCATCTGGCTCAACCTCTTTGTCAACTCGTTGATACCCCCGTTCTTCTCTACCGAGTCCGACAAGCTCGATCTGCCGCCCATCCCATCGCAGCCGCCGTCGCAAGTGATCGACCGCGGGGCGAAGCAGAGCGAGACCGGCTTCTTCTCGGCCTTCACATCGTACATTTCGAGCTACGCGGCCGACGACCCTCCCGAGCCGTCGGACGAGGAGCTGGAGAGCACGTTATGTACTGTGGATTGCGTGAACCAGTGCCACATGGGCGACGTGTTTGCCAATGTTGCGTAAGCGCTCCCAAACCCTCTCTCGTAGAGTCTCCTACCTGACGTTTCCTAGGCACCTTCCCAGCCATAGTCTCGAGGCGCTGGTGGATGCTCTGCTAGAGCAGATTCCGGAAGACAGCGGGCCTTCGGTAATCACGGTCAAGGCGGAAAATATCCCGCCGTCACCGGCCAATGGCCAGAAACCCAGGCAGAGCAACGCGCTCTACGACCCTGGCCTGGTCTACATTCTCGAGTTCTGCACCGTGCTGGCCCTCCGCGACAACGCCACCGTCGAATTGCTCGGAAAGCGCGTGGTGGAGGCCATTCAAACCATCCTGAGGGACGTCCCTCGCTATCACCCGATCCTGATCGAGCGGGCGACCTTTTATCTCTTCAGCTTGCTCCAGGCGAGCTACGTAAGTCTCTTGGACGCCCCTCGCTGTGTTTCGGAGAGCGTTCGGCTAACCATAACCGTCAACCCTCCTAGGACTATGATTACGTCCGGGTCCCCATCCTCCTCCACACCGTCTCGAGCTTCCCCAAGGATACTCTGGTCAAGGCCTCAAGCCTCGTGCTCCGCGGCCTCAGGCTCTGCACCGAGAAGCCTTGCCCGCTGCGGAACGAGATCATGACCTCGCCCGATTTCTGGGTCATCCTGCAAACCCTTGCTCCGATTCCTGACGCGGCGCCCACCGTGTTTGAGATCCTCGAGAACGGCGTCTCGGGAACGCCGTCGGCCATCATGGCCGACAACTACGAAGCTGCGCTCGCGCTGCTGAACGAGTTCGCCTCGATGGCGAGTGTCGGGGCCGTCGCGGAGCAGCAAAACGATCGGAAGCAGGGGCGGAAGAGCGGGCGGCCTGGGAAGCCTGAGAAGCCGAGGTGGGTTGTTCTTCCGGAAGATGGCGTTTCAGGGGGGCTGTTGGTATTGCTGACACGAACCAAAATCACAGCGAGAACGCCGTTGTCGAACGCGGCGTCAAGGCGCTGAATAACATCTACCGCATGACGGAGCGTATCCCCCATCTCATGAAGCAATCTCACCTGGAAAGCAGTGAAGGTGGGTTGATTATAGCTCTCCTCTCTCTTTCCCGAGCCTCGCTTCTGCGTTGTACGGATCTCCTAACATTGGCTACAGCCTGGTCGGCCTACTGGCTTCCCGTGTTCCGGGCGCTCACGACACAATGCACCAACCCGTGCCGCGAGATCCGCCACCTTGCCTTCAACTCGCTGCAGCGGTCGCTCCTGTCGCCCAACCTGACGTCGTCCGAGGAGGAGCACTCGGAGTGGACGGCCATCTTTGGCGAGGTCCTGTTCCCGCTGATCCTGCGCCTGCTCAAGCCCGAGGTCTTCTCGTCGGACCGCGACGGCATGAGCGAAACGCGCGTGCAGGCGGCCTCTCTGCTGTCCAAGGTATTCTTGCAGTACCTCGTCATGCTGTCCGAGTGGGATGGCATGCTGGATTTGTGGATCAAGATCATTGAGATCATGGATCGGTTGATGAATAGTGGGCAGGGTGATAGCTTGGTAAGTTAAGTCCACTGATCCGCTGGTTTTTTTTTTTTTTTTTTTTTTTGGAATTCGGGGTTGCGTAACAAGTACGGGATTGTGATTAACCGGACCGCCCGCGCAGGAGGAGGCCGTCCCCGAGAACCTCAAGAACGTGCTGCTCATCATGTCGACCAACGGGTACCTCGTGCCGCCAAGCAAAGACCCCTCGAAGGAGGAGCTGTGGAATGAGACGTGGAAGAGGATTGACCGGTTCCTGCCGAATCTGAGGGCGGATCTCGCACTGGAGGAGGAGGAGCCTGTGGTAGAGGCAACGGCGACGGCTACAGCACCGGCGGAAGAAGCAGGGGGTACGGCAGTACCAGCGGAGGCACCATGAAACGGTGTGTAATTGTGCTCTGAGCATGTCTATCTATCCGCTCAGGGCAGCACTTGCTATAAACTTGGCTGGGATGGATATTCCCGGACCATCAAGCGCGCCAGAGCCGAATAGGATTATCGGTTCAGATGTGTACACCAGGACGTGTGCCTTGTACCAGTTTGATTTTTGAGTCACGGCTGGTTTGTTGAGCCTCAAACATCGTTGGTTCACCCCTGATGAAGGCCTCAAGGTTGAGACAGTGTGAACCGCACGGTGTCATGGACACATTTGTACTGTGCTGCCTTGTCTTGGCCTGGTGAACCAGTCACCTTATGAAGTCGGATTCTTTTGTATGTGGAAAGTCACCAGGTTGATGCCTCCACCGAGTGGAAATACAGCTGCACGAACACCAAGTTAGATTCTGAGCCCCGGGAAACCGATCGAAACCTTGGGAAAGCACGACTCATCGCTGACAAGAAATTTGGGAATTAAAAATAAGAAGTTGTAAAAAAAAATGAGCGACACGTGAACATAACAACTTCTCGAGCACGCAAATGTTGACTCGTCTGATCCGACTGAGAGCACTCCGGATGTCAAGCCCACTTACTCCCAGGAAGCGCAAGTTTGACCAGACCTCCATCTCGGCCCAAGCCGCCGCCGAGAGGCCTCTCACCACAGCTCCCAAACCTGCACCTCAAGCCGCAACCCCAACCATAATAAGCACGAGCACAACAAGCATACCCACAACCAAGACTACGGCCGCCATTGCGATGACGACTACGTCCGCCATGGCCGCCGCCAGCAACCCACGCCCCACCATCACCCCCACCATCACCCTCACCCTCACCCCTCGGGAAGAACAACTCAGAGCTCTGCTCCTGGGCGCGGCCAAATTCATCGACGACCGGGACCTTGGATCCTCCCGGGAAAGCGCAGCACCGCCGGGGCGGGAGCCGCTGGTGCTGCGGTGGGCAGGAGGTTGGGTGCGCGACAAGCTGCTGGGGACGGAGTCGCACGACATCGACACGGCCATCAACGCCATGACGGGGGAGGCGTTCGTGGACGGGCTGCGGGCGTACTGCGACGAGCCGGACCGGCGGGAGCGGCACGGGCTGCGCGCCGAGGACGTCGGGCGCCTGCACACGGTGCCGCGCAACCCGGACAAGTCGAAGCACCTGGCCACGAGCACCATCCGCCTGTGCGGGCTCGACGTCGACTTTGTCAACCTCCGCCGCGAGACCTACACGGAGGAGAGCCGCAACCCGACCGTCGAGTTCGGCACCGCCGAGGAGGACGCCCTCCGCCGCGACGCCACCGTCAACGCGCTCTTCTACAACCTGCACACCGGCCAGGTCGAGGACCTGGTCGGCGGCCTGGCCGACCTCGGGCACCGCCTGATCCGCACCCCGATGGACCCGCTGCAGACCTTCCTCGACGACCCGCTGAGGGTGCTGAGACTGGTGCGCTTCGCCAGCCGCCTGGGCTTCCGGATCGACCCTGCCGCCGAGGAGGTCATGGCGGACGAGAGGGTGCTCGGTATGCTCAAGGTCAAGATCTCGAGGGAGCGGATCGGGGTGGAGCTGGAGAAGATGCTAAAAGGTAAGATTTTATTTTTATTTTCTTTTTCCGGGACACAATCAACAACAGAAAAAAGACACACCATCTCGACTTTCCAATCGTGTCGGCGCGACGCTCGCGCGTTCCTGCCCGAGTGCGGAGAGATGTTGGAGGAGGGGCGGAAACTGACAATACAATCTTCGCAGGCAAACGGCCCGTCGAGGCGCTGCGCCTGATCGATAGGCTCGGGCTCTACCACGCCGTGTTTACGGATCCCGAGCGGGCGGACATGCCCAAGCCGGAGACGGCGAGCTGGAAGTCGGCATACGAGTGCCTGGATTTCCTCGAGGTAAACAAAACCCCCGGCTCCATCTACGACCTGCTCGTCACCAGCGAGGAAGCACGGTACTACGGCTGGGCCTTGGCGACCCTCACCCCCTGGGAGCAGCTGCCGGACGATCCGCCGCTGAGCTCGGGGAAGCCTGCGCTGCCGCTCCCGACGCAGGCGGCCAGGGAGGGCTTCAAGGCGCCCAACAAGCTGAGCGACGTAATCACGGCTGCGCACCGCCACCGCCCGGCCATCCTGCGGCTGAGGGACATTGTCCGGGACAGGAGGGAGGGCCTCGACGAGCGGGACCGGTTCGGCATGGCCATCAGGGACTGGGACAGCCGCGGCGGCAACTGGCGGCTGCAGGTGCTGTTCGCCATCCTCGTGGACCTGGCCGAGCGCGTCGCGCCGGCAGGTGAGAAGGGAGGAAGCGCCTCCCGGGACGACGTGCTGGCCGAATGGCAGCGGTTTCTCGACCACCTCGTCGAACTGGACGTGATGAACGCTCCCTCGATCAAGCGGCTGGTCGACGGCAAGATCCTGGCCAAGGAGCTGGGGGTCAAGCCTGGGAGATGGACGGGGCCGGCCCTGGACGTAGCGCTGGCATGGCAGTTGCGGAACCCGGGGGTCGAGGACCCGGCAGGGGCCATCGAGGAGGTGCGGCGCAGAAGAGAGGAATTGGGCATTCCTTAGACTATAACTATGTACGTAAAACACGGCGCTGAACAGGCTCGGGGGTTATGATTTGTCCAATATCAGGTCACACTAAAGCAATGGTGATGGAAGTAACAGAATCGGGCTTCCTTTTGGCTCCCAGTTGTTCTTTTTTTCTTTTTTTTCTGTGTTCTTATTCTGTGTACGAGATTCGCTCCAAGCGAGCGTCGCTGCGCGCCTTGTTTAAAACCTGGAAGTTTCTCACTTTGCATTCGAACAAGTGAACTCCATTGAAGTATATGTTTCGGGCGTGCCCGAAAGACGGGCAACCCGCCTCAGGTCTGCAGTGGGTTAAGTTCTGTATTACTACTAGGTTCCTTAGATCAGATGGGCCTAAGGCCGCCCGACTCGGGTGTTTAGGCGCTGAACGGAAAGAAGGGTAAGGAGGGTCAGGTTGCCTCAGCCACCAAAGTTACAGTGGGCTTCAGCGCTCACTTGTCGTGCCGGGGTAGAAAATAGCGGAGCCCCGAACTAGAGCCAAAGGCACTTTAAACCTCCAGGACCGTGGGGCAGTCACAGTAGGTGGGGCTTGAATCTGACTTCGAAAGCCATCGATTGCTGCTCCTTGACATTGCAAAGCCCGATCCTGGGCATGGTGCGGACCCGCATTTGATGTTCTTCTGGGCCTCTGTCGAGTCATTTTATTTACCTCCTCGAGGACCAAAAGATGTCGTGGTTCGAGCGAATCGCAGCAGAAGCAGCGCACGTCGAGAAGAAGAGCGAGGGGACGACTCCTCAGGAAGTCGCCAACAAGCTTGCTCAGCGTACGTTTGTCAAGCAAGCACCGCCCCTGAGATATGAGCTTATATATATATATGATGATATGTATATATATACTCGTGCATTGAAACGCGGCTGCTGACCAGTGACACGTCCGCACAGATGTTCCTCAGTCCTTCACTCTGCGAGAGCTCGCGGATGCCACGAGAGAAGTGCTCGGCCAAGCTCGTGCATCGAAACAAAGGGTGAGGACAAAATACACGCTTACCCAATGGTCAAACACAAGACAGGGGGGAATTAGTCGAACGAACTGACTAACTGAATCGTTCGTTCGTAAGAGGGAAAAGGCCGGGACTTGCCTAGTCTCACTTCTTGCTTGCCTGCGCTGTGAGGACCGAATCGCCCACGGAGCTGCCGGAGACGACGAGGACGCAGTCAAGGAGCTCGCGCTGGGCGTGGCGAATGTCATCGCGCCCGTGGCCACCCAACACGAGGAACTGGATGGGACCGGTCAACAGACCGAGTGTATGCTTCGGTTGCCTTCCCTTCTATCCCCGACTCGAGCAGAGTCTGTCTTACTAACCTCAGCTAACTCACAGTATCGGGCCAAGAGCTGCTCCAGCGCAGCGAGGAGTTCTCTGAGCAGTGTCGGGATCTGGCAGTCCCCGGCGTCGAAATCCTCGAAGCGCTCGTGAAGCGAACCGCCAGCCCGGTGCGGCTGGATGACGAGGTCCTGCTCACCCTCCTCGCCTACACCGACGAGACGCGACCCCAGCGGCCGAGCACGGAGACCAAGGCGACCGCCGACAGACTCCTGCAGCAGCAGCTACTCGGCGTCCCGGGAGCGCCTACCAAGGAGCAGTTCATCACCGAGACGGTCCTCCAGACCTTCCTCCGCCCGCTCTTCTCCAAGTCCAAGCCCTCCACCATCACGGCCTCGGGCCGCAAGGCCGAGTACGTCGATGGCGCTGCCAGCCGGGCTGAGAGCATGCCGGACGACACGGCCCAGACGAAGCCGTGGAAGTTCACCGACCTGCGAACCATCCCTGCGGTAGGATGGGCGGTGCGCGAAGCAGATGTAAGTTTTATTTATTACCCCAGTCGTAACTCTCTGACTCTCCGGGACGGACTCGAACAGAACGGAATCAAAAGGGGTATCTCTTTGTGAACCAGCACTATCTAAGAAAAAAAAAAAAGAAAAGAAAAAAAAGGGAACACGCGCTAATTACTAATGCCAACCGACCGACTCAGACCCAACTCATCGCCAAGCACTGGCCCCTCTTCATCCCCGTCCTGCTCACCCTCGTCGACGACATCGCCACGTCCGTCCGCCGCCGTGGCCTGCTCATCCTGGCAGACTTCCTCGGCAAGATGCCCGACAGGACCCTACACGACACGGGGCTGGCAAAGGTGTTCGAGGACGCCGTCTTCCCGACGCTCGCCTTCCTCCCCGGCCTGACACCCGAGCAAGAGTCGGTAGAGCTGCTCGGCCCGGCGTACCTCGCACTGCGCAGACTCGCCGATAAACAGCCTGCGGCGGGGAAGGACGGGATCGCGGGGGCACCAAAGAACACCCTGCTCGACAAGATGCTTCGCGAGGGGGTATTCATGGGATATTTTCATGCCAAGGAGCATGTCAACATCGTGGAGGTGCTGTGTCAGCAGACAGAGACGATACTGAACGAGATGGGCGTGCATGCGGTGAAGCATCTCAAGGTGAGCTCCCCAGCTCTCTCTGCTAGCATATTTGAGGGCCCCGAACTCATATCGGCGTTCCCCCCAACCCGTCCCTTCAGGATCTCGTACCTATGTGCTCGGCAATAATGACAGACCCTTTCGCCCCGGTTGCCCCCCAGGTGCTCCTCTCGGCCATCAAGGCCTTGCAGGCAGTCCTCGCCAACTGCTGGCCACGAATCCCTGGCTCGCCGTGGCAAGATGAAATCATCAACGCCCTCGTCCTGTGCTGGTTACACGTGGCCGAACACGATCGCCATCCAAGTAGCGAAATCCACACCCAGCTCGAGAAAGAACTGCTCACCACGTCCAAGGTGCTGGCAGCCGTGCTCAAGACGGCCGAGGGCGAGGGCGAGGGCGGGGCGGCGATCGAGCTCTCGTCGCACACCGCGCCGCTGGTGGAGAAGGACCCCCGCCTAGCTCCGCTCTTCTTCTCGTCCAGCTAGCCGAGCTCCTCCTCTTCGGCCCAGTCCGAGTCGGACTCTCCTCCGCGGACTCCCCGCCCCACGACTCGGCATCGCAGCAGCCACCAGCGCCAGCGGGAGCAGACAGCGCCGACGGCAACTCCTAATCCACCGGCTGCTGTTTGAACAGGCTCTTTCCCCTCAGCCACTTCCGATACGCCTTGTACCGCTTCTTGAGCGCGTCCTCCTCGGTAACGGTCAGCGGGTTCTCCGGCAGCCTTACCGTCTCGGCGTACAGCACCCAGTCATCCTCCACCGCTTCCCCTTGATATATCCCACCGATCCTGGCAAAAGTTTCGGCACCAGCACCGCCGGTGCCATTACCCCCCCTTCCTTTACTCCCCCCCTTGAGCCCCTCCCTGCCCTCTTCACCGTTACCACCACCAACAAGAAGAGAAGAAGGGTCAAGGTAGTCTCCCACCGCCCGCCCCAGTCCCTCCTCCTTCCAGGCGCCGTTCACGTACTCGATATACTCGGGTTCGATTTCGTCTTCTGCGGGCAGCAGCGACCTGGGCGACGAGGAGACCACCAGCGGCAGGTTCTGCGGGTGGGCGACGTAGCGCGCGTAGTCGGCAGCCTCGGCAGCACTGACGGTCGGGTTAAGCGAGTCGCGCACGACCTGGGTGAAGGTCTGCTGGGCGGCCCGCGACTTCTCGAGAGCTGTTTGGTGCGGCTTCTTCTCTTCTTCTTCTTGATCGTGCGCTGGCTGACCCTTTTCTGCAGTCGCTAGGTTGGCAGAGGTGTGGCCGGCGGACTGGCGGTGAGAACGATGGCTATCGTGGTGATGATTGGGATAGTGGCGGGAGGCGTCGTCGATGCTGTTGTTGCGGCTGTGATAGTGATGGCTCGAGTTACTCGGGTAGCGGTGGTGGTAGGGAGAGCCAGGGCGATCGTGTGACTGGGTTCCATCGGGCGCGTTCTTTTCGTGCAGCCAGCGGTGGAGGGACATGCGACCATTGTTGGAGGCGGTACGTGTATGGGACGGCGACTTCTCGTTGACGAACGATGATGTCTCGGCGTCATCGGCCGTGCGGGCGAGGTCTTGCGGCGCAACGGCGGTCGTGTCCTTCCTGGCCTTCTTTTTATCGTGAACGTCGCTATCGGCTTCCGTTCGCACGCGAAACGGACTGAGGTCATAGCGGCCGTCCTGGGTCGACTTGAGGGGTATGTATTTGATGGTCGAGTTCATCTTGTAAGGGAACATCTTGAGAAAGGAAGAGAGGGTAGACGGACGGTAGTATTCCAGCCAGTAATCATCATAGGCCGAAACCGGGTTGTTCTTGGATGCCCGAGGGATGGTCGGATATGGTGGAATCACGCGCTCCTTCAAGAACTCGGGGGTGTACCAATGAATGTAGTCACGTTTCCGCTTTTCCAACCACGTCCTGGGATCCTCGTGATGGAGGTAGTAGTCGGTGGCAAGGTCCCACAGCATGGGCTGTCCCTGAGCAAAGATGTAGTTGCCTAGGAACAAGTTGTAAGCCTCTTGGCGCTGTCCATCCAGGAAAGAGTTGTGGTAGTAGCGCTTGAAGCTCTCAATCATGTCGCGGGAATGACTGGTCCATTGGTTGATCTTGCGGTAGGTCTCCATGGTGTTGACCAGTTGCGACCCGCCGTACTGCACCGCGATGGTGTCACCGTGGTCGTGATACATGTGAGTGAACAGGTTGACGGCGTCGGTGTCGTATTCTACCGTGGTATCCCCTAGGATGCCGAGGGCGTGCAGCTGGTAGCCGAGTGCCCTCTTTCCGATGACGAACTGGGCCGCATTGGTACGGTCCAAGCAGTCGATGCAGTTTGTCCGCGCGACGCCGTTCTGCACCCGGATCGGGCTGGTGTGGCCGTCCCCGTTCTGGAAGAAGCCGGTCGTGTTCAGGACCTCCTCGGCAATGCTCTCGAGCGTCCCGATCACGTCCTGATCGCGACTCTTGGCGGCGCGCGACATGTCCCAGGCTCGGTAAATGATCTTCTTGTCGGCCGGCAGGAACTGGTTGAGATAGGCGATCGCCCGGGTGTACTCCTCCAGCAGCTTGCTCTCGCGCGGGGTGCGCTCACGCGCCTTGATCAGATTCAAGACGTAGATGGGCGCCCCGTACCGCTCGAAGAGATTGTCAAAATGCAGCGCGGCCGCCGAGTAAAAGGGATCTACCAGGTTCAACTCTATCGGCGGCTTCGGGGTAACCCCCGTGTTGTCCTGTGTCCAATGGAGCGGGATGGAGCCGCGATGCTGCAAGTAAGAGGTGTATGCAGGGCTGGCGAAGAACTTGGGGCCCGGCGCGTGGAACGAGGTCGTTAGGGCCTCGGACACGATCTGCTCCGTCTCGACATCGTTGGCGACGTATCCCAGGTCGTTAGCACCCCTCTTTAGAAACCTGGCGCCGGCGAAGAAGCGGCTGCGTCGCGCAATGATGGTTATGTGGGCAGTCCTCCCGTAGACGGACACGGCGGCCTGGTCGATATAGCCATGGATAATGGGACGGCACCAGTCAAACGGGGCGTTGAGTGCCCTGACGGCCGGCTGGAGCAAGTGATGGTTCCAGACGAACATGGTGTTCAAGTCGTCATCGGCAGAGCAGGGACTGCCGTTGAGCAGCGAAGCTCTCTCGCGCGCGACGTTGTGCTGCAAGCTGCGGGTGATGTCGTACGAGTAGCTGTAGTAAAACGAACGAGTCAAGTCGAGGTGGTTGAGAATGCCCAGGAAGCGCGACTCCTCGGTGTTGCGCTGGTCTGCCTTGAAGTTGGGCGACGTCAAAGGGATCAGCTCGGTGCCGTCGATCTGGTAGACATAGTGGCCGCCGAGCATGGCGACCGTGCTCTTCTTTGTGATCAGCAGCATATAATACGGGCCGGTGAACTTGATGAAACCCAGCAAACCCCACGTGGTGCACCGCAGCTTGAGCCCACCCGTGCCCTTGTTGCCGTCGTCTATGGTGTCGAGCAGTTGATTCATGTCCTTCTGGGTATACACGGTCTTGTCCTCCGTCATGCTCAGCTCAGAGGCGTCATCGTTGGTGCGGTCAATCTTGAGGATGCGGTAGCGCTTCTCGGTCACGTCGCCGCCGACGATATAGAAGCGGCTCGCCGTCTCATACAGGCTGAACCGGTGCATCCTCTGCTTGGGTTTGGGCCGCCGCCCCGGCCCGTTGCCGACCCCCACGCGCTCTTCACTATCTTCGTCGTCCACCGACTTGGCCAGACCCGGGCGGGACTGCGGATCGGGACTTGAGGTGCGAAGAAACGGCCGGGCAACGGCGGGCTCGTCTTCATCATTGTCGTCCCCAACCCCGCCAGGGCCTGCTCGGGAGGGGGCCGAGGCCCCGGACGCGATCGAGTCCGCGTCTGCGCCGGCATTGTTGTGCAGGGGCGGGAAAACGGGCTCGGATGTGTCTTTGGATTCTGGAATGCGTTGAGGGATGTCTTGACGGGGAGGCGACGCATCCGACGGGGGCGCTGCGCCGATGGCGTTGACGCTGGCAAGCTCCGTTTCGACCGTGTCAGCCATGCTGGTCGGTCAGCTCTGAGCTCTTAAACTCCCATATGTTGGCGGTCAACATTCGTCGAGCATGCGGCCACCAGATGCCGTCTGCAATACCTAGATAGGTATGCTCTGACTTGAACCCGATTGGGAGCGCCGTTGGTGGAGCGCCGTTGGTGACGACAACGGGCGGGAAGAGTAACCAACCCCACAGTATGCAGTGGGCAAGATCGCGGTGTAACGCTGGGGCAACTACCCAGACCCCACCTTGTTGTGCTATGCTAGCTGAGGTAACTATGTACAGAGTAAGGTACAGTACACTCAATGTTCTTGAGCCTGTATTTTGGAGGCTAAGGTAAAGTTGTTGCGCGCTTCGCCCTTATTGGCATGGTCTTTGCCGTTATTGGGCGCCTTTTTTGACACCGCGAGTTAATCAGTGTGGTGATCCGCCGAAACAACTTTACCTATCTGTATGTTAAGTGATGAACTGTCCGCAGCCAAACACTTGGAGATGATGCGAGGCAGAATTAGGAGGCGCTCCAAGATCGAGGCGATTCTTACAGAAACTTTCTGAAGCGCATGATGAACCCACATACAATAATATATATACATATACATATATACATATATACATATATATATATATATATATATATATATATAAAGGCAGTACTGCATCAGTTACAGGATACGTCTTGTATACAGAGTTATAGCACCTCTTCTGCTAACAATTGTGGGGCGTCAACCAAACCCTGATACAAGCATCATCCAAGGAAGGTTAAGAGGTCGGCCAAAGCCTGTCAGCTGCGTTATTTTGTACAATGATATGCTGCTAGAGAGAAGAGAGCGCTACATGGCGTCGGGTCTATGATGCCAGACAGCTACTCCCGGTTCTAAAATGCATGACATGCTCCCAGACAACTCATCACATGGTTCGCTAACACGATGAACAACAACCCACCCACACATCTCCCGCCGCTCCCTTGCCCTGCCGTGTCCTTAACGGATATCCAAACACGCTCTCCCACGCCACCAGTCCTTGTTTCGATCCACAAAACAAGGTTCTCAGATCTTGGCCTTGGGAGCCTCGAGCGTGGGCATCAGCATGTCGCGCATATCGTTGGCGGCCTCGTTGAGGTAGAAGCTCATCTTGTCGCTGCCGAGGCCCTTGGAAACAACGTTGAAGTTGAGGCTGTGAAGGAGAAAAGAAAACGAGTTAGTCACCATATATACCGGCAAATCCCGACACAGGAGATACGGATCAGGAAGGGAAAAAAAAACCAACCTGTTCTCGTTAATCATGTAGGCGATTCCAAAGCCGTCGTCAATGACCTGGCTCCACCCGTAGCCGTTGAAGTACTCGGAGCTCAGCTGGCTGGTCGAGAGGTACCAAGAGGACGAGTAGGCGTAGGCGGGGTCCTTGTAGAGGGCGGGGACCTCCTGGCCGGGCTCGAGCAGGCGCTTAAGGCCGAAGAGGTGGCGGTCGACGCCCTTGCCGTCCGAGGCGGCGCTGATGTACTCGAGGTGGGCGTCGATGGCCTTGCGGAAGAGGGCGACGCGGGTGGCGTTGTCGACCGTCTCGTCCGCCATGGCGCGACACCACGCCACGCTCTCCTCCGACACGGAGCGGCACGTCTCGGTGCGGCCCTGCTGGAAGCGGCGGGTGGCCGCCGACTCGTATGTCGGCCGGTTCTTGCCGTACATCTTGAAGTAGGCGAGCTGGATGATCATCTGTACGTAGGCGTCCGGAGAGCACTTAAACTTCTTGATCAGGCCCTTGCCGTAGCCCTGGTATGCCTGCACGGCGAGCTGGTGCTGGCCGATGACGGCGTTGAAGTCGCGCACGGCGCGGTCGATCTCGGCCTGGACCTCCTTGGTGACGACGAACCGGATCGGCTGGGGCTCGGGGAGGTTGGAGCGGACAGTCGGGTCGGAGAAGTCGAGCTTGTTGTTGAATATAACGTCATTGACGTAGTCGTTGAGCCGGTGCGTAGGCGTACCGTCCATCATGCTGTGCTCGCCCATGAAGCCCGAGGTTCCGTTGTCGTTGACGATGAACTGCAGCGGCTTGTCGTACCACCGGTTCTGGCCGTCGCCGTGCCAGTAGGCGTGCGCGCGCTCCTCGAGCGTCACCGGCTTGGCGTCGTCCAGGCAGACGACGAAGGAGGCCGACTCGATCGCCTCGATCGCCTTGGAGTTGGCAGGGTCGGCCGCGAGGAGGATGGCCCGCGCGTCCGTCCACACGTCGCGGTTCTCCGAGGTCAGGGCGCCAACGGCCGGGGCGCGCTCGCCGGCGAGCTCGTACACGCGGCGGAAGGCCTGCTCGAGCTCCGAGGTGTTGAGCTGCTTGCCGTCCACCTCGTGAGCGACCTTGAAGAACTGGTTCTTGCGGATCACCAGAATGTGCTTGTTCTGGGCGGGGTCGAACTTGACCGGGTAGTCGGCGGGCTTCGCGGGGACGCGGCTGGCGTTGAACATCCACTTGTAACTGTCCATGCAGATGGGCAGCTTCTTCATGTACTCGGGCTCAAGGGTGCCGGTGTCGACCTGCTTCTTGAACTCGAGGGCGGCCGTCGTGAGGGCGGCAGCGCGCTTGGCAGGGTCGCGCCGCCTCCGGTCGTCGCGGTGCGAGTAGAAGTAGCTGACGTAGGGGACGACGGGGTCGCGATAGCTGAGGTAGGCCGCATCGTTCCACCACTCGTAGAGCCAGTTCTTGATCTTGGGATCCTCGCGCCGGGCGATCAGCTTCTCCTGCAGCTTGCGGCCGGGGCCGTTGGGGGCGATGAACTCCTGCACCGCCTTGTAGCTGTTCTCGAGCTCAGGAGGCGTGAGGAGGGGCTTGAGGGTCTTGAGATAGCGCGCGGCGGTCTCCTCCAGCGTCGGGACGGGAAGGCGGGGCAGCGAGTCCTGGAAGCGCAGCATGAGTCCCTTGGATTTGTCCTCGACATACCCCGCTGGGAGGGAGCTGCTATTCCGTTTGTTCGCAGGAGCCATGGCTGTGAATCTCTGCAGGTGGCGGAATCAGCATCATGATGCGCGAAGAAAGAAGCAAGCAGAGGCGCAACTCCGCGGGATGGAGGGGAATGGAAGGAAGAAAGGAAGGAAGGGAAGGGGAATAGGGAAAAAAAAAAGAAAAAAGGAGGGGGGGGGGGGGGTGGGGGAACGGAATCAAGAGCAAATCCAAACACTAACCAGAGGCGTAGCCGTGTGTTTGGACAGGTTTCGAAGAGCAGGAGACCGAGCCTCTGTCCTTGCAATCGCGGCCAACATCCCAACTTCTGTCTTATCGTCGAGCGCGACGCTGGAAAAGCACGAGCTTTAGGGAGTGTAGGGAGTGGAAAGGAAGGAGACGAAACGAGAAGATAGCTCGCAGACGAGGTTGGCTTCGGGCTCTCAGACAACTCTTTCTCTCTCTCTCTCTCTCTCTCTCTCTCCCTCCCTCAGGAGCAAGACTGGCAAGACACCTGGAATCTATTGACACAAGTCCGGGGGTGGTGGGGTCGCTTCTTGCCAGAGAGCCGCGGGAGATTGGCAGTGCAGGATTCGGTCCTTTGCGGCACACGTTCTCCGTGTGCGAGCCTAGGTACTTTCTAAAATTTCAGGTCCGAGGCCGTCGCAACGCATCGGCAGCTGCTTGGGTATGCGGAAACTGTGCTGTGCACACTAATGGAGACCACGTCGGAGAAAGCGCGCTCTGGGTTGCCGCAGCGTGGGATGCCGGGAAGGTCTGGCCGACGATGGGAGCCCTTTGGCCCGAGCCGAGGCTAATTACCGTCTTCAGCCATTGAATGCCCGGCTCGCCGCGGTTGCGGTGGGGCAGGGCAGCGGGGATGTCTACACTAACTCCTTGCAACTCGGGTGGCATGTGCTTCAGTGTAATGAATGGGCTGGGTACTTTACTCTGCTACGAACCCAAGTACGGATTACGACTGTGACCGCCAAATGCCAAGTCCTCTTTTGCAGTTTTTTAGGCCTGTACGGAGGTTGGCCACGCTTTTCTGACCCCACTGTACTTGCTGTGGTAGTTAGCTGCTTGCAGGATTGGCTTGATGCGCTTGGCTCCCCGCCACAGCTCGATCAGCTCGATCAGCTGCTCCAGGCCTACCCGAGTCCGGACCGCATCTGATGAACTGCCTTGGTAGGTGACTAATATGCGGTCTTCGTCCAAAAGACCCAACCTTAACCGACCAGTTGAGCATCAAACGAAACAAGAATACAACCACCCTACTTACTGAACGGAGCTTTGTAGTTTGTTTACAGCTTCGTTATATTAGAGTATGTATGTACTGTACTTCACTAATTATCGCTACTCTGAAAACGCCAACCAGCAGCCTCAACATCTGATACACCACCCAAACTTTATCTTCCACATTTTCCCTTTTCCCAGCCGCCGATAGCCGCTCAGCTTGTAGAACAGGTTCAATACCTGATCCATTCTGGGTTCGGGACACCGGGATGGGCTGAAGCACGCCGTGCAACAAGCCCAGGTGGCGGATCGCATTCCATGAAACTGGATATCGGCGCGAGCAGTAAGACTCGCTGTGTTCTTAAACAAGTGTGAGTCCGCGTTGTGAGTGTTCTTTGCATGCTACCATTTTCCACGCAGATGCTTTCCCTCGTGGCCATCTTCAAAACGTAAGAAGGCGAGGGGTGCACCGGAGAAGCAGGACTATTAAGGTAATTATACTTTCCGTTGCAAAGATACCTGGTTTGAATTGCACTCGTCGCCGCTTGCGGGTTTCGATCACATTCCGCAGAGGTGATATGTCAAGCGGAATTTATGATCCCCCAGGCAGGTCTCGCACCATCTCCTCCCACAAATTCCTTCCGCATTTGCATATTAGAAGGTGCGTATACCTATGTGGTACGTATTGCCCGAATCAGCCCTGTGCCTGCAGCGCCTGGCTATTTATGTTATGAAGCAACTTGCGCATGACTGCCTGGCCGAAGACCATTGTCGTTGGCTATCAGGGCTGCTCCTCGCTCTCAACGCACAGTATATGTGCATCTACTGCCGGAGTAAAACAGTCCTGCAACCTCGTTACCTGGTCAGTTCGCTCGCAGGCAAGCGGCGAGGTCGAATGTGCTGCATCATCCCAAATCAATGTGGCACCATGCCGACTCTTTCCTCGGAATCACCGAGTCAGACCTGTATCCTCGTCGATCAGTCATCTTCTCGATCCACCCGAACCACACATCCTATTACGAGTTCAGGAAGGGAGCTCGTTATTGGGCTTCGTTCAAGTCACGGTGCGATGCAGTCAGTAGCTCAACACACTCTCAGGAAACGCCGTGACAATGAATCGGTAAGAAAGAAGTCTTAGCCTCAATCCGACGCTCGTATCTGTAAGATAGTCAATTCCAAGGTCGCAGATCACTAACCGGTCTCGCTTCTTAGTCCCCAGTTCCCATCGCGGACAACATCACAGACAGCCGCCTCCTCGTCCCTCTCGACAGATACCGTGCATTCACTGGTCTCTGCAAGCGGAACGCTGACGAGCAACCACTGCGCGGCTGCACGATACACGCTCATCGACGATGGGCCAACCGCATCATATGTCTTGTTCATGGGATGCATGGATAGCCAGCCAGAATGCTGTCCGTTTACTCCCGTAACTACCTCCATGGGCGTATATCCACAACCACGAGACGCCAGAGACGCCGTGATGGAAAAATGCCCGGCAGACTACTATGCAATTTTCGGAAGTTGCTGCCCCAAGTACGCCCCTGGGGCCTCTTGCCAATGTTGTTCCGACCTCTGACCCTTGATTCATAGTGCCTTTACCCCTTGGACGGCCGCTTTAGGAGGGGCAACGCCGTGCTACAGCACCCTCCCAGCGACAGCGACCACGACACTACCGCCGGCTGCTAGCGACGCAGCGGGGGCCAGGGCAACCATACCTACCGTGACCGTCACAGACACCGTCTTTGCCATGCAGTATGCCGTAAACGCTGATAGGGCTGCCGTATCTCCTGGAGGGATTGCTGGCGCCATCATTGGCGGCGCCGTCTTTGCCGGTATGTTGCTCTGGGTCTACGTGGCGCTCCGCAGGCGCTATCGGCGGAACCAGACGCTTAAGAAACTGAGAGCGGAATTCTTTGACACCCAAGGTCTCATCCCCGGCAGCTCCGAGGTGCCGGTCTCTCCAGGCGCCTCGTCTCATCCGTTTAACCACCTGACCCAGGCGGACATGAAATTACCCCCGGATTACCGCGACAGCGAGCACGGGCACCCGGCTCCCGATCACGCAGAACTCTCGACAGGCCAAGCACACGCCCCAAAATTCAGTCTTCAATTGCCACCACAACTGGCCATTAGGCCTGTAGGATATTACGAACCACCATTGTCCCGTTCCCGTCAGATTCCACGCGGGCGGGCCGAAATACCCCACGCGCCCGGCCAGATAGAACCTCAGCTGCCCGATGCAGCATCCACGCACGAGAGTCCGAGCTCGACCGCAGGCCCATACGCGCATGGCCCTCAAACACTCAGGCGGAACCTCCTGTCCACCGGGGCACATCCTGAACCGGTTCGAAGCCTCTCTTGTCTGTCCCGCAACAACCTCTCGTCCAAGTCCGATCACACACCCTCAAGCCTTCACAGCGGCAGCAATGGCGGTGGCAGCAGACCTAAAAGCCCCCTGCACCCGCTCCCACGGCCACCACCCATCCTCCAAAAACCCGATGGCTTCCGGTTCAATCCGCCTCCGCCGACCAATGCAGAGATATTCCCCCGAACCGGAAGCGTTTGTGAAACCGGAAACAAAGTTTGATATAGCACCAAGATGATCCCAGGATCTGGAGCCCAGACCGACCCCAAGAAGGAAAGCAAAGAGTGCCGATTGCAGTGTGGTAGTAGAAGGGTGGTGCTCAAGCGCCAAAGGGGACAGGGACGGGGAGGGTCTGTCTCAGGTCCTTATGCTGCTGCTAAAAATGTTGGCAATTGTACCGAAGGCACTGTCGGTGGGCCGTGGGTAGCTGCTCAGTCGGATATCGATTTGGCCCGGGGTCTAAGTCCGATCAGAAACGGAGCTCAGTGGTGAAGTATTAGATGACAGCATCCCTAGAGTCCAGGACAGGCAGAAGCCATAGCCAACCCCCATAGGGAGGGTTATCGGCCTTCCGGGAGTTGCCTTTGGAAAGGATATGTTTATCAAATGAGGGTAGTTCGGCTTTAGCTGTGAGCTTTTAAAATTGTTACATCGGATAAGTGGGAGATAATATCTGATGGTCAGGAACCACTGCCTCAGTCACTTGGATGGAGGTACAAACGACACTACGGCGCGTCTTCGGCGTCACGCCGGGGACCCGCTGCCCGTATTCCCGCGCACACCTCGCAATAGGCAAAAGTATTAGCGATTATTCTACGCTCCAGGACCAGTAATTATGATGCGTAACCCGAATCATAAAGGGAGAGAAATGATAATCAAATCGCTTACGATCGCCTGGAAGATAAGGGGAGCAACGCCCATTGGATTGGGGAGTATTATTCCTTCATGTTTCTGCTTCAAGTTGGTAGGGAGATGGCATCACGCTATTATTAATACCCGGTGGCTCGGGATGACCTTCGTCTCTGCTCCAAACAGAAGCTATCACGGATTAATTACAGTGGCAGGAAATCACAAGTCTGGTGCAAAAGAACTCATCGGTTGGCCAGTTAACTATCCGCTGACCTCTCTTTCCACGTTGGGATTATGATAGAGCCCGTCCTTTCTCGAATCGGGCTTCTCTGGACCAAACCCGAAGGCTGCTCCCAAACTCTTGCAGTACTACTGGCATTATTCCATCTCCGGATGATGCAACACATCTTGCAGTTCGCCGCCCAATAACTAGCAAGGTGGGTGGACCTGCCTGCCAAGACTGTTCGGATTCCGAATAACAGTCAGCCCCTGCATCGTTTCGATGTCATCAAGAGAAGGCGCATCGAGAGAGAATTAGCCCGAGCCGGGAAACTGCAATGTGCCGCATTCGGACTCGTCAATCCCGACTATCTTACGGTGGGCCCTGGCCCTTCTCCCACGCTTCTCGAAAGACATTCCGGATATTGAAACAAAGGCATCTGGACTTCCAGAATTTCCTGAATGGTAGCGAAACCATTTCGCAACGGTGTTGGACCATTGAATCACAACCACGCGCGCCGTCACAATGGCAGGGGAGTCCAACGTAATCAAGGTTCTCGGCCTCCACGGCATGGGCACAAGTGGCCGAATTTTCCAATCTCAGACAGGTGAGCACTCATTTTGTCCCAACTCCGTGCGGTGGGTTGGCAATTCGACCTTGCTGCCCTTTGATTGTGCTCGGCTTCCTGACAAGTCATTTCAGCCGCATTTCGCTCCAAGCTTCCTGATGCCTTCGTCTTTGAATTCCTCGACGCGCCACACCGTACCAACCCGGCCCCCGCAACAGATATCTTTTTCAAGTCCGATCACCTCGGTTGGTGGCAAACCCCGACAGTAGACAACATACGCAATGCTCTCGAGGTTCTCGACGAGCATCTCGAGAAGCATGGCCCCTACGACATACTCATGGGTTTCTCTCAAGGCTGCTCGCTCATTGCCAGCTATATCCTCTTCCACACCCGCAAGACACCCAATACCCCCCTCCCCTTCAAGTCAGCCGTCTTCATCTGCGGCGGCATCCCCCTCTCGGTCCTGGAGTACTTGGGTATTGAGGTGTCGGAGGAGGCCAAGGAAATTAATCAGAAGACGGGCGACCTGCTAAAGAACAGGACCCAGGCTCTCGCGCGTATGGCGGAGCGCCATGATGATATCAAGCCCGGCCATGCGACCACCTGGGACAATTTGACGGGAATGGTGCATGACCCAGCAAACGCCGAAATGCCCAAGGAGAGCAACGTGTTTGGGTTGGACCTATCGAACTTGCCCGAGGACCTGCTTATCAGAATGCCCACTGTGCATATCTGGGGTGCCAAGGACCCGCGATTCCCAGCCGCGTGTCAGTTGGCGGGCTTCTGCTCAAACCGGAGGGAGTATGACCACGGCGGTGGTCATGAGATCCCCAGATCGACGGTGGTGTCGCAAACCATTGCGAATCTGATCATCGAATTAGTCAAGCAGATACAGTAGGGCGTGAGAGACACGCTAAAAGTGGCATGTGACGGGGAAGAACATGGTATATGAGAGGCAGCTAGAGCAAGCAGGCCATGGCGTTGGGGTTCTTAGTGGTGGGTTATCTTTATTAGATGCGTCTGAAGGCACTCTTACATGGGAAGAACGGAATGTACTAGAGGAATCATATGTCGAAAGCGAAAGAGTCAATTGACAGTCCTTGATTTATAAAGTTGGTTTTGAGGGCACACCGCTTCTCCTCATGGTTCTTCAAGTATGGTTTGAGAATGAGCTTCTGCACATATTAACCTTCTCGCCGGCTAGTAGGAGAACATGCGCCGACGTGTTCTGAGCGTTTGCTGACAACGTTATCTCAGGCATCTCCGTAACCAAGGCCTGATCAGGCGCAAGATTCCTGGAAACAAATCAATCCCGAGGACCAGTAGTTATGAACTGGTAGCATTATGCGATTATAGCTTTTGACTGACTCGTAAAGAACAAGGAACAAACCCGAGCCGAAACCTCAGAGGCAAAACCCATCAAACTCAACGTGATGGGAAGCTGACACGAGGGGCGAGCCCTAGACACAATACAACGCACCTAACTCCCGAGTTGGGCCTCTACCAAGCTCAACCGGGTCAAATTCAGCGGGCAAATACATCATGGCAACTGCTACAGCTCGGTGGCTGCAAATCAGTACAGCTCAGAAAGGCTGCAAACAGGTACGACACCACAGCGGTATTCGCGCCGTGGGCGGCACTCCTGGACCAACTGGTAGGGTCTGCAGAAGTAGGTGATGAAAGCGTTGATTCTTCTAAGTGCCAGAGGCACTTAGAGAAGCTGTCTAAATACATGTTGACCCTGGCTCGTCGTCCCTATTAGTGGGTCAGTCAGATCTGACCCACAGACAGTCAAATCCTGTAACAGCAACCGTTAACTGCAATCAACCGCTGTGAAGAAGTCCCACGCGCCACGCCACAACAAATGACCGAGAACCCCCCTGCCAAAAAAGTGAAAGAAAAAAAAGGAAAAATACAGCCGGAGCTGGCCGCTGACATATTGACTGCGTCCTTAGCAGACTAGTAACGGACATACGGACCTTGAAGTCCAACGAGAGGAAAAGAGACTGCAAAAAGAACTGTATTATGGAACTCGACTATAACTCAAACAATCTCGCATCCTCAAATATTAGGTGAGGTTTTCGCTTGGCCAAATTCAATATGGTCTCGGCAAACACTCCGTTCGCCCAGGCAAACCAGCTCCCTACGTTGATTCACATCAGCACCGTAATCGCAGGAGATCATTCTTTTGCCAAAAAGGACTTTTTGGGCGACTTACGTGTGTACGACTGAGCTAAGTTCACGTTGACGCTCTCATGAATCAACCCCAGCTTGCTCGACTCGAGCACCAGCTGCAGGCATCCCATGATCTCTTCATCGTCGTTCGACGTCTGCGCCTGCACGAGAAGGCTCATGGGCCACGCGTTTGACAGGCCAATATGGGGCCCTTTATAGATGACGATTTTGGTCAGCCATTCGTCAAGCCCACAAACACAAGCGTCCCTCCTTCAACCCGGAGGATAAGAAACCGAGTCCGGCAGACGGGGGAAGAAGGTAACGTACCGCCAATACCGCGAAACTCCTTCCCTGTCAAGAAGTACGGGTTCCCCGTCTTCTCCAGCAGCATGCGCCTCGTGTTCCGGTAGACCGGGTCGTCGGCGCTCACGAACCCCATCAGCGGCAGGGCCAGCAGGCTCGGGTAGTTGGCGTCGTCCATGAGCAGGGCGCTGCCGTAGCCGTCGACCTCGTACGCGAACACGTCGCCGTACTTGCGGTGGCTGACAACGCCGTGCTCCCAGATGCCCTCCGTGATGCGCTTGCTCCAGTCCTCGAGCGTCTCGGCCAGCTTCGCGTCGGCGGCCGAGCCTCGGAGGATGGCGGCCGTGCGCCCCAGCTCGACGGCCATCTGCGCGTTGGCCGGTATGAAGAAGCCGAAGATGGTCGCGTCGTCGCTGGGGCGGAAGGCCGAGCGGACCAGGCCGGTGCCGTTGTTCAGCGGGTTGCCGATGCCCTTGAGGCTGAGGGTTTCGGTGCCCGTGTTGGTGTTCCGCTGGAAGGTGTACATGTTGTGCTGGTAGCTACCCGTCTCCGGGTCAAAAGTGCTCTCGCTCTGGGCGCTGAGAACCGAGAGGATAGTGTTGACGGCCTTGTACCAGCGGGAGTTGAGAAAGGCCCGGCTGCCCGTGTGGCGGTGGAACTCGTTGCCCAGGGCGAGAAAGTGGGCGAGCGAGTCGAGCTCGTACTTGCATTCGAAGACGAAGCTGGGCTCGTAGATGGGATGGACGGCGTCGTCCTGACCGTTGTAGCTCACCGGCAGCCCCGAGATGGGGGGCGGCTGGAACGCGTTGCAGTAGGGCGACTGGATCACGTATTCGCTTTGCGTGTTGATGGCGCCCAGGATCAGGTTGAATATGGCCGGGTCCTTCTTTGCCAGGGCCTGGTATGGCTTCAGCTGGTTGGCGCTGTCCCGGAGCCACTCAGCCAGAATATCTCCGGTGATGATGAAGGACTGGGGCCCTTCCCACTCGCCATCGTCCACCCAAGCGTTCTCTTCCCTCCGGCGGCGCAGCTTCTGTTTGATCTTCTCGTCTTTCCCGTCCGTGTGGAACTTAACCGTCGTATCGGTAGTAGAGGGGAATGCATTTTCGAACAGCCTGGCGAGATCGGGGTCCTTCATCCGCGAGGTGATGTCGTTGATGACCTGCTCGATAGCGTCTGACTGGAAGGTCCTGCAGTCGGGATTCGGCCGCTGGAAGGGAAGTTTGAGGGGCCCTTCGCTCAGAGGGGGGCTTTTGCGGTCGTTAGCTTAGAACGAACAAAGGCGACCTTGTCGGGACGGTAGAGAATGCCACTCACTGAGGAAATGTAGCATAGTTGGCGTAGTTGGGACAAGCTTCCTTGTCGCCCGTGTCCGTCAATCGTTGTTGGCCACCGTTGAAGCCTTGAGCGGCCGCGGGCACCAGCAGCGGCACGACAAACGCGTACCACGGGAGATGATGCATTATTGCCGGAGGCTGTGCGCTTGCAGCTGCACCTACGAGAGCAAGCAGCGGGAGTTCGAAACGACGGAGAGGAGGACGGGGAGGAGAGGAAGCACCGTGGCGGCCGGGAGGCTCTGAAGCTTCAGTAGATCATCCCCATCCCTGTCAATCGTGTCTCGTACAATTTGACCGACGAGCGGGGATAAAGGGTGAACCCTAGATTGGATCTCCCGGTAACCTACAAAAGCAAGTTCAAGTTGGTCGTGGGACTGGATGTTGCATGTGTTAGCGCCCTGCCATTGTTGGCCTGGTGAGCCGATGTGCTGTGGGGTCGTGTTACAGCCGTTTGGAAGTACGGATTACTAACTATATACCTAGTGTGCAGTACCTTACATACGGATTACACCAGTACCTAGTGCAGGGCGGGGAACTCACTAGTGTAGTTAGTTAGTGCACATGGACCCCTGACTATCAAAATCCGGGGGATGTGCTGCAGCTCAGCCCATTCTCTTCGTGTATTGTACGCTACGCTACGGTATTGCACAGTATGTAACTCCGCAGTTCATTGCCTTATACAGGCAGCACGAAGCGCACAAGCTCAATATTATCCCTTTTAAGGACCTTGGCCTGTAACTTCCATTGGTTCGGCCTTCGACATCACGAAACATTGGACAATTCAAAGAAACAGCTGAGTGCGAAGGGATCCAAAGAGGAAGGGGAAAACGAGACATGACCTTTGTTTTTCTTCAACTCGTGACAAGACGCTATCAGCTAGCCCGAATGCCCTCTACTCGCCAACTTCGTTATTTTTTGGAGAAAAATGACATGATACTGCCTTGGCCTTTCTGACCAGACTTCTTTGGCTTTGCTGTCTGCATTGAGGGAGCCGAGCTCGTTGTCTTCGGTTTCGCAGCCGGGGGCGCCTCATCCTCTGAGAAGGACTCCCAACCAGGCTCCTGAATAGTGACTGTTATAGAAATTAGCAAGTTGAAAGGAGGAGCAGAACAGGTATTCGTGCGACCTACCAAGATACCCCTGGTCATCCATGATCTGTTTCTTACGCATAACCCGTCTTTTGCCCCGCCGCCGACCGTTGGCAGAAACAGCAACAACTTCCGTCTCCTCCTCCTTCACAGGCTCAGGCTCCGGCGCCTGGGGTTCTTCCTCCATTACCTCCTCCACGGGCTCTTCCTCGGGTGTTTCTGCCTTATCTGACGCCTCTTCTTCCTCGTCCTCTTCCTCCATCATCCGTCTCAGCTCCTCTTCCCTCTGCTTCTTGGTTTTGAAGGCTGATCCGCTGCGCGGTTTCGGCTGTGGCAACTCATCGTCGTCCTCGCCATCGTCGGACAGTGGCTGCGCGCTCGGCTCCTCACTGTCCGGCGCTGTGGCCTGTGGTGTATTTGCTTCCTTCTTAACTTTGGCTGCTTTTGCCGTCGCTTTGGAGAAGGCTTGCATGATACCGGAACTTGGGCCACGCTTCAACGATGGGGCGGGCTTTTTCGTCGGCCCCAAAGAAGAACCTTTGTCAGTCGTCTCCTGAGCGGGTGGAGCAGGTTTTGAAACTTCCTTGACCCTTTCTGGGGCCTTTGGCTGCGCAGCGTTTGACGACGTGAGCTTCGCTTGGGCCTGCGTCCTCGCAGCAGCAGCCGCAGCACTAAACCCGGGCCCCTGTCGCTCTCTACGTCGCACCTTAGGGTTGGTGATGGGAACGAGACTCTTCAAGTCGTCGCCCGAGCTCAGGCTAAGTACTTGGTTTGCTGCATCGACGAGCAGAGCCATGTCCTGCGATATGGTTAGGTATTAATCATCTCAAAATGTTGTGCGAGGGTTTCTGTCTGACCTTTGTCGGATGCGGTCCGACGCTGTAGATGTGTATCGAGCTGACTTGTTCATATTCCGCAAGGGTTTCTTGAATCTAGTGAGCCGAAGTGCTGCATATTCGACGCTGACTACCAACCTCTGAGTTGCCCTTCCGGCACTAGCGAAAGGGTGAGAGTAGGGACGACCTCGGCGAACGATTCAATCTCGGGTGCCGAGCTTGCCATCTCGACATCGCCATCGTTCCCATGCTGCGATGCCGGCGCCTTGTCAGGAGCTCTCTTGGTTCCGTAGATCAAATACGTGGCATGCACGGCACCAGGACGTTTCGCATTCTGGTTCCGGTGGAACTCGTAAAGCATCCTGAGAGTGTTAGTCTTTTATCTGGCTTTCAAACTGAGTGCCCACACATACTGTTTTGCTGTGTTGACATGAACCTTGAGCGCCCGGCTCAGCAACCGATAAGTTATCTGGGTAAGAGGAACTGATGTCAATCGAGGGCCGCCGTGGATGCGCGTCTAGGGATGGAAAAGCTCGTACCACTTTATCTTCGGTGAGGACATTCTCGGCCAAGAACTTGTTGTAGCTATCCATTGTGAGTTTGCGAGATTTGCAGGATTCGGCCGTGCAAAGCCTCGAGGTCGATGTGGTTTGCGATCGGCGCTACGGAGTAATAAGAACAAGTCGCGACGCGCGACCCAGAAACCAATTAAAAGAGCCGATGGCGTCGTAGCGCGAAGTCACGTTTCGCTGCTGAGAGACGAATGGGGCCCCCCTTGCAGCCGCGGACCGAAGTGGCTGCAGGCCCCTGTAACCCCTGTGTCGAACGCCGGCTCGGTGATTCGCTCGCCCCAAAAATTGGGGGCCTGGACCAGGACGCGACGGAGCCAACGAAAGCTTCGACGGACCTTCAAGGTGCCCGGCGGGCCAAAATCAACACCCCACTGCAATCTTGCATCGCGACGCTTACTTCCGTTCCAAAGGTGCCACGAACACCTCCCACGGTCCTTCGCCTCACGGTCGCGCCATGACTTGCTTCATACCTGCCGTCTTGCCGATCTAATTCAGCTCGTTTCTTGTGCACACTGCTCCCGTTCCACCGCACCCTCGCCTCAACTTCTTGTCGCCGGCGTAGTTCCGGCGCGGCGCAGCGCGCTGGGCCAAAAAAAAGAAGATGGCGTCGTTTCCGCGATTTCGATTCTTGGCAATCGCCGTTCTTTTCCACCTCGTGTATATATATTCCATCTTTGACATCTACTTCGTTAGCCCGATCGTGTCGGGCATGCGCCTGTTCCAAGTCGAAAGGGCACCATCGACTCGTCCGCCCGCAGACCGCCTGGTGCTCTTCGTAGGTCCGTGGAGCAAAAGCCCTTGTGCGCTCGCAGACGGAGTCAATTGCTGACCGATCCATGCACAGGAGACGGATTGCGAGCCGATAAAGCGTTTCAGTTCCACCCTGAACCTTACCCCGAGAACGATGATGATCTTGTGCCGAGGCCGCTTGCCCCGTTTCTGCGCTCCAAAGTGCTGCAAGAGGGCACCTTTGGTGTCTCGCATACGCGTGTGCCGACCGAATCGCGACCCGGACATGTGGCTCTCATTGCTGGCCTCTACGAGGATGTCTCGGCTGTCACCACCGGCTGGAAACTGAATCCCGTCAACTTCGACAGTGTGTTCAACCGCAGTCGGCACACATGGAGTTGGGGGAGCCCCGACATCCTGCCCATGTTTCAACATGGCGCTGTTCCCGGCAGGGTGGACGCCTTCACGTACGGGGCCGAGCTGGAGGACTTCTCGTCTGATGCCCTCGTACTGGACCTGTGGGTGTTCGACCACGTGAAGGACTTCTTTGCCAAGGCGCGGACGGATAAGGCGCTCAACGACGCGCTGAGGCAGGACAAGATTGTTTTCTTCCTTCACTTGCTGGGGCTGGACACAACCGGGCACTCGCATCGGCCTTATTCGAAAGAGTACCTCCACAACATCAAAGTGGTCGACAAGGGAGTCCAGGAGGTTGCCGAATTGATGAAGGATTTCTATGGCGACGACCGGACCGCCTTCATCTTTACTGCTGACCACGGCATGAGTGACTGGGGCAGCCACGGAGACGGCCATCCTGACAATACCCGAACTCCTCTGATCGCCTGGGGGGCAGGGATTGCCAAGCCTCAACTCTACCCCGGAGAAGTCGCACCGGGACATGATGAGTACTCTTCCGACTGGCATCTGGATCATGTTAGGCGACATGATGTTTCCCAGGCTGATGTGGCCGCGCTCATGGCCTACCTCATTGGTGCGGAGTTCCCGGCGAACTCGGTGGGCGAGCTGCCTCTCTCTTTTCTGACAGCTGGTCTGAAGGAAAAGGCCGAGGCGTCGCTGGTGAACACGCAGGGGGTTCTCGAGCAATACCGCGTCAAGGAAGAGAAGAAGAAGGCAACAGAGCTAAGATACCGGCCATACGGCCCCCTGAGCGCCGAAGGCCTGGACGCGGAAAGCCGGGTGGCGCACATCCGGCAACTCATTGACGTCGGCAGCTACGAGGAAGCCATTGAAGAGTCAGCGGCTCTTATGAAGGTCGGCCTCGGCGGCCTCCGGTACCTGCAGACTTATGATTGGCTATTCTTGAGGGCTCTCATCACAGTGGGCTACTTGGGCTGGGTGGCATATGCCCTCACCACTGTCATCGATCTTCATGTGCTGCACAGCCGTGTCCAGCCCTCCAGGACTCTTGCCGGGATTGTTGCTTCAACCTCCGCTTTGACGGCGCTCTACGCCTCGTTTGTTATCTCCAAGTCGCCGCTGACCTACTACGCATATGCATTCTTTCCTGTGTTTTTCTGGGAGGAAGTGTATGCGCGACGGGAGAGCCTGGTGGAAGGCCGCAAGGAGCTGTTTGGTCATATCCAGTCCGGAGGCAGTCTTGCCTCTTTGGTCCTCAACTGTGCCGTCTATGTCGGAATCATTGAATCTCTGGTAAGTCTATCTATGCCCCTAAAAGTACATTGACACCCTGAGCATGCCGTGCCGACTTACAGCGTAGGCTCTGGGTTATATCCATCGCGAGATTCTGACCATACTCTTTGTCATCGGCGCTTTCTGGCCCGCTGCATATGGCTTCGCCTTCTTGCAAGAGCACGCCGCCCTGTCCATCACCTGGTTCCTGTCGTGCATCGCCATGAGCACCTTCACGCTCCTTCCAGCCGCCATGACATCCGAGGACGTCAACATGATGTCTGTTGCCCTACTACAAACCTATGTGTGGACTAAGCTAACAATATCACACAGAATGATCGGAGGCATTTTAATGGTTGTTGTCGGCATTTTGTACCTGGTTCTGGAAGACTTTGTTCTCTCAGACTTTGCTTGGTCTGACAAACCATCGGCTCCGAGGAGGCATGTCTCGAGGACTCTCGTGGGCATCCAAATCGGCCTGACGATTCTTTCCATCGTGGTGACCCGTTCGAGCGCCCTGTCTTTGCGAGCCAAGCAAGGACTTCCCCGTGGCAACCAGATACTCGGTTGGGCGGTGCTTGGTAGGTTTCTTGCATGCTCTCCCAATCCTAGTGACTCTACTGACCAGTTACAGTATCATCATTCTTGATGCCGTTGGCTCACCGCGCACAGCCCAACAGCCACTACCTCCACAGGATACTGGTTATTTTCCTGACCTGTGCCCCCACCTTTGTTATCCTGGCCATCTCCTACGAAGGACTCTTCTACGTGGCCTTCTCAGCCGTCCTGGTTAGCTGGGTCCGACTAGAGCATGCCGTCTACAAGTTTTCTTCTCTAGCTCACCCATCTCCCGCTCCTGACGGCACAACAACACACGCCGAAGCGAACGGTGCGACATCCGCAAGATCTCAAACACCCGAGACTAATCGGGCGCTCCCCTCGCCCTTCCGGCCGCTCACGCTTCGCGACGCGCGCGTCGCACTCTTCTTCTTTGTCCTCTTCCAGTCGGCCTTCTTCAGCACGGGCAATGTGGCCTCTGTCTCCTCCTTCAGCCTTGACAGCGTTTCCCGGCTGATCCCCATCTTCGACCCCTTCTCGCAAGGCGCCATGCTTATCCTCAAGCTGATGATCCCATTCGCTCTCATTTCGGCCAATCTTGGCATCCTGAACAAGCGGCTGGGCGTCGCGCCTTCTGCGCTGTTCATGGTGGTCATGGCCATCAGCGACATTCTGACGCTGTACTTTTTTTGGGTGGTCAAGGACGAGGGCTCGTGGCTCGAGATTGGGTCCACCATCAGTCACTTTGTGATTGCCAGCTTATTGTGCGTCTTTGTCGCAGCACTCGAGGGCGTGAGCGCCTTGTTCATTGCTGGGGTTGAGGTGGAAGAGGACGTAACTCGGGCAGTTTGCGAGGGGGCGGTCGCCGAGGTGCTGCTGAAGAGGACTGATGAGAACGGTGCCGGTGGGGAATAGAAGCTGATCTCACTCGTATCTAGAGTCGGGTGACCTTGCGTAAAGGGGTGCTTTAGAATGTATCATACGGGCATAATATTCGCAATATAGACTGGCTCCTAGGTCGGAACAATCCGATTCCTTCTTCTGTACAGTACCAGGTATAATAAAATACCTCCTGATGTTGTCCCACACTGAGATTGTTTCAGCTTCCTGTGCACATATCCGGTAGGAAGGGTTCATGGATGGATATCCGTGTGGTTGCGCTCCTCTCACATCCAGGCAACGTCTTCAACGTCGGGACTTGCCACCGGTGACACAACCTTGCTTGTTTCGCTGCTCACTAAATGCAAAGACACACTGATAACTGGTACATGTAGCGTAATCTGTTCCAAACTTGTGTGTCCACAGCTTTCCAGGCCCAGCGCAGGCTTGCGTCGGATCTTGACTTCATTAAGCGTCATGGCACGCACACAGACACACACACACACACATATTATTCTGGTAGTGTGTGAGAAGCAATGGCAGATTCCGTGAGTCCTGTAGCAGACCAATGCGAGCATGCGAATTCCGCAACCTCAGCATTTTTAAGGAGACGGAAGCATTACGTGACCAAGGGTTAGCCACCACGAATGGGGCCAGAAGATGGATGATTATGGCCCGACTAATTGTCGTCTGTCTGTTGAATGGTCTGTAGAATGGTGAAATAATCTTGATCGCACGAGAGACGGGCGGAACTTCCTCAAAGCTTGCGGGGAAATGCGCAGCGGGGCAAGCTCCCTCACTAGCGCAGCGTGAGCTTGAAGTGGGCAGCCAATCATGGTTCCTGCAGCTGCGGGACATGCCGCGTGAGCGATGATGACGTGCCTGGTTCGGTCCAGACTTTCGGGCGTGATGTCTTTGTGTGGACTGTACGATGAATATTAATCTTTCCCACGCATCTCAGGCAAGCTATCTTTCACACTATTTCTTGCGCTCTGTGGCGTGATTATTTTGTGGTGTTGATCCGACGAAGCTGAGGTACATACCATATATGATACAAGGAAACACTGGTTTGCCGTTTCTCCACAGGCCGGGCACCTACCGACCACGGGATGACTCTGGCGTCCCTCCCGACTCTACCGTGGTAGGCGGAAACTGTTACTGACAACTTCAGAAGTTGCTAGGATGGCGACTGCCTGTTTTGTTTAACTACATGTACTTGTGGTGCAAAGCGGGGTGGAAAGGGAGAATTTCGTCATTTCGAGTCGAGCCTGGTCTGCGCTTTCTACCTAGGCACAGCAGTAACTGGTCGGATAAGAGGAGAGGTTTAACCTAGAGATCCTACGTAGTTGCCTGGAACAAGCTAGTTCTACTTGCAGCTTTCGTTTTGTGAGAAAAGAAATTGAAATAAGCAATCATGACTTTGAAAGAGCTACCAGGTACCTTGATGAGCTGGATCTGGAGAACGACAGCTGAGGGGTGTTGCGGAGAGGTCGGGCTGACCCGACATTGCCAAGAAACGGGCTGCAACTCACGAGCCAAGAGTTCCCCGGATTCGTGCAGCCGCGCCGTCGGCCACACATTCCCCCATTGGTCTGGGCTTCCCGCGTCAGAAATCTCGTTTATGGGCCCGAGGCGTCGCAGGTGTCTCTTTGCCCTCAGTCGCTTGGCTGCGACTCTGTCACATGCAAACTGTGGGGCATCATCTTTTTCCCCTTGTGCATGGTTGCAGGTTCGTGAGCCCTTGCCCGCAGTTCAGATGGAGGGCCGACCTGCTACAGTGCTAGAGTTCTGCCGTGTTGATGGAGACCTTTTACTTTCAGGCCGGATGGAAGTGGAAGGCCGGTCAAGCGACTGTGTCGGGGACCCGACTCAGGGGTAGTGTCGGTACTCATGGTGTGCATGAGCCGACTTGGTGCCTTGTCGGAAACATTCATTCACCAGCCAAGACCCGTACTAACCCAAAGACCACTGGGTTGCATGTCCCAAGCCTGCATTGACCGCACTAAAAGAACGCTGAAATCCGGGGGTCGGCAGCGCCGGGACCACCCAAACTGGACTCGAAACACCCCTCCCAGACAGCATCGAGCTTGCGTCTAAAGGCACTTACGAGCTGCAACCGATCGATTTCCTATGGGCCACTCGCTGCTGTCATTTGCAATAACTCGAACGGCTTCAGAAAACGAAGCGCTGCACTGACGCAGATACGCCCCCCGGCGCGCTTTATGTGACATAACGTTACCTTCTTGCTTAACTGCTTTCTGTTCGCGAGCCCCACGCCCGGGGGAGCTAGTTAACGGGATTTGCGGTGCAGAGAGAGATCCGCGATAATCGAAACCCCCGAAATCCGTCTCCAGCAAAGGGCAATCAGAGGAGTTCGGTGGCGCAACACGACAGGAGCGCCGGCTCGATCGCTCAGGACGACAGGCCAAAAGGCGCATCCCTTTAACGAACATCGCCAGCCGTTCTTGAACGCGACGCAGCCTGGATTCGCCTACCAAGACCATACGCCGTCGTCGAGATGGAGGGCCAGCCAAGCCCGCCCGTCGAGGCTACGCCGCCGAAGCAGCCGTCCACATCACCAGCCCGCAGCTCGACCACACCATCGACATCCGGGGCTACGACGACGACAACCACGACGGCGGGGCAGATCAGTTTCCGAAGGTTGGTGCTCTTGATGTTCGCCGTCGTCTCGCGGCGCCGTGGGGCAAAGAAGCGTGGACTGCGCTAACATGGTTTTCTCTGCGAGCAAAAAGACAACGAGCTTCGAGAGCATGCGAGGTGAGTAGCATTTCAGCCCTTACTTATTTAAAATATACCTGCCTGCCAGAAGCCGAGTTTCGCGGTGGATTCAAATGGGACCCCTTCTCCGAGGCTCGCTGCGCGATTGCGACAACCTCGCCTATCGTACCTCGGCTCATCGCCCGCCCACCCACACACAACATTGAGAATCTTCCCAGCTAACCAGCCATTGTCTCGCAGACATGCCATGCCCGCAAAGTACGGATCCCCCTATCAATCCATTGAAGCAGCAAATCCACAGAGCCTCCGTTCTCCGCCCCTATCTCGGATGCTCACATCACCTCCTGCAGGTCCGCTGCGATGCCGCAAGCCTCGGCGTTCCGTGTACCAACTGCGTCGCCTTCCAGATCGAGTGCCGCATCCCGCAGCCGAAACGGAAGAAGGCGCAAGGTGCCGTCGTGCCGACCAGAGACTCAGACAGGTACATCAGACGCCCCACAAGCTTCTTGATCTTTCTACCATGCCCGACCCATATCTCCAGTCGTTGCGCAGGCCAGCGCAGTGGTCGCTCTCCCGGAGTTGCAGACGGAACCACGTCTCTCGTGCTCTGGACTCTGATGCTGACATGACAGCAGCGAGCGAGGAGACGAAGACCGGTCGCCGCTCCCGCCGGGCACTACCACATTCCCCAGTGGCACGCGACCTCCCGCCGTTTACCATACCCACGAGGGCACTCCTTCGACGGCCAACACCGAAGCCGAGCAACAGAAAAAGGAGGAATTTGATAATGCCACACTTGCCAGCTACATGAACCTCGTCATGAAACCCAAGTTCACGAGAGCACCCATCACCGAGGCCGGCAGGGTGGCTTATCTTGGCGAGTCCTCCAACCTCACACTCCTGGTCCACGACCGCCAGAATGACGGTGACGTCGTTCACTACCCGCTGCCGGAAAACATCAGAGGCTCACGAGCGCGATTGACCGAGCTGGACAACATCGAGATCGATATTCTACATCAACGAGGCGCTTTCCTTCTCCCACCGCGCGCGCTCTGTGACGAGCTAATCGACTCGTATTTCAAATGGGTTCACCCCATCGTGCCCGTGATCAACAAGACGAAGTTCATGCGCCGGTACAAAGATCCGAAAAACCCTCCATCGCTTCTCCTACTACAGGCCATGCTTCTCGCGGGCTCGCGAGTCTGCACCAACCCCCAGCTAATGGACGCAAACGGCTCCTCCACGCCTGCGGCACTGACCTTTTACAAAAGGGCCAAGGCTCTGTACGATGCAAATTACGAAGACGACCGAGTTACTATCGTTCAGTCACTTTTGCTGATGGGTTGGTACTGGGAAGGGCCTGAGGATGTCACCAAGAACGTCTTCTACTGGACCCGGGTGGCTACAATAGTAGCGCAAGGGTCGGGCATGCACCGTAGCGTGGAGGGTTCGCAGCTCAGCTTGTCGGACAAACGGTTGTGGAAGCGGATCTGGTGGTCTCTTTTCACGAGAGACAGATCCGTAGCCGTCGCCCTTGGACGGCCGTGCCATATCAACCTCGACGATTCGGATGTCGAGATGCTGACCGAGGATGACTTTATCGAGGATGAGCCCGATCAACGGAGCGAGTATCCTCCGGATCCCGTTCACGTGCAGTTCTTCCTGCAATACGTCAAGCTGTGCGAAATTATGGGAATCGTGCTCTCGCAGCAATACTCGGTCGCGGCAAAGGGACGCAGGCACAACCCGATTGACCTAACCCACAGCGACATGGCTCTTGCCGATTGGCTGCAGAACTGCCCCAAGATTGTGTATTGGGAGGTGCCGAGGCACCATTTCTGGGCCGCCCTGCTACATTCAAACTACTACACGACGCTATGTCTGTTGCATCGGGCTCACATGCCACCGAGCGGTTCCAGCAGGTTCGCGGATGATTCGGCGTATCCGTCTCGGAACATCGCCTTCCAGGCGGCGGGCATGATCACGTCCATCATCGAGAACCTGTCAGCACGGGGGGAGCTCCGGTACTGCCCCGCATTCGTCGTGTATAGCTTATTCTCGGCCCTGATCATGCACGTGTATCAGATGAGGTCACCGGTGCCCTCGATACAGCAGGTCACCCAAGATCGGATACGGACGTGCATGAGCGCGCTCAAGGACGTGTCCAAGGTGTGGCTTGTCGGCAAGATGGTGCACACACTCTTCGAATCCATCCTGGGCAATAAGGTGCTCGAAGAGAGACTCCAGAAGGCGGCAGGCAAAAGACACCGCCAGGCGCAGCAGAGCCTGTCGCAACTGGAGCAGCACCGCTACGCGCAAGAACAGAAGCGCAAGTACGATGAGATGGCGATCGACTTCAGCGTTGGCACCCCCCAGCCGCAAGAATCGTATGAGCGCTCGAGGCCGCAGACACCAAGCCTCGCGTCGAAGAATGAACCTGGTCCCAACGCCATGCCACCTCCGAATAACACATCACCGCACACACGGAACAACGGCGACGCGTTTATGGGAGGGACAGCATCGCGCCCTCACACACGGCCCGCCACTCCCTTTAATCCCTCCTTCTCGGTGCCAGCAACCCCGCCTGACCTCTACCTCGTCACGAGGAACTCGCCGAATCTGTCGCAGGCCGTCTGGGAGAACTTCCAGCCGGACCAGCTCTTCCCGGAGAGCGCCAACGCGCCTTTGTTCCAGCAACTTTCTCCTCAACAAACCCCACAAAGCCTCGACCAGCAAATGATGACACAGATGCAGAATCAAAACATGCAAGGACAACCGATGGACGGCGGACAAAACGCATACGGACAAACCATACCCAAGCGTGGAATGGGCGGCAGCCCGATGCAGCAAAATGCAATGCTACAGCCGGGCATGGCGGGCTCCTACCAAGGGCAGCAAGGCAGCGCAAGCATGTGGCAGGGATATGATGCGCCCATGGTTGACGGGCAGAGCCCGAGCGATAGCTGGAGCTCGGGTTCCGCTCCCGGCCAGCCAGTTCCGGCGACACTCAATGTGGAAGACTGGTAGGTCTCATTACACCGCGTATATCACACGTTTCAGACAGCGGCATGATTCTGATTGCCCTTGCAGGTTCCAGTTCTTCGGTATTCAAAACGACTCCGGAAATCCTATGAATCTCGACAATCTGCCCATGCTTTAGATGAACCTGTGTCTGCCTCCTTGTCGCCGACAACACAACGTTATCACCATCATCATCATCATCATTATTATTGAGAACAACAACAACAACAACAACAACAGCAGCAGCAGCAGCAGCAGCAGCAGCATCAGGGTCGGGCATGTCTTCTGAAAAGAACAGTCGCGTCTTGTTCTCTTTCTGGAATGAGGTCAATGACAACGAGGAATCACAGGCTTTGTGCAACTGGCTGTTAGGGGAAACGCTACGATGTGCAAGCTTTTGGTGGAAGTGTATCTGTACCATGGGGGTCTGGGGATGTCCAACGAGCGGTAAAACTGAGCTTGGCCGATGTGCTTGTGGTAGTATGTTCCAAGGACTCAATTTAATTAAGGGTACTTCTGTCTCCGGCTGCGTCGGTGTTGTATATAGACGAAAGTACTGTACATACACCTACCCACTTACCCCAAAACTGCAGTAACAGTTACTCTCACATCACTCGGCATATCAGACTCGATGCACAACATCTCAGGTTGCCCTAGTCAAGGTTGGGCCGCAGATCGGGCCGCGCAACTGCCGCGCGCAACCTATCGACGGCCTTGCGGAGCCGCCTGCGTGATGAGCATTCATGAAATGGTAGGGTAAACTTGAGAATGTGTAAGAGTCGTTCATATCTTTCAACTAAGAGGTAGGTGTTTCTAAAGTCAATGGAAGTTTGTGTCTCTGGTTCCGGGCTGTTTCTTGATCGCAGATTTTACCCTTGCAAACCTCTTCTTGCTGGCCCGAGACCTTCAAAGATGCAGATGGGCAGCTGCAAGTCCCCCAGGGCCCGCCTGCGGTTGGTACGCTAAAGCAGAGGTTCGAGAATCATCCATAACTGGCTTTACTCGTCACTTGCATAACCCCTGTCGTTCTACCGGCGCTTCTTTTTTGAAGTATTAGAGCCAATCGACGACGGTTTGTGGTTTCTTGGCTCGTAGTGTCGAGACATCTGTTGCCCTTTGTGGAGGGTGCTCTTCCGTAAATGATTCTCCTCTCCGTCCTGAACCCGTCTCCATGTTCATTCACACCCGGCTCTTCTTCAATCTGAGTAATAGTGTGCTGCGTATATCACTGCTGCTGGCGGTGTGAATAGGTGGGAGGGATGCGCATGCACACGCTAAATAGGCGCGCTTCCAGTCCTGAGAGGATGATCGCCAATGATTGACTCGTGGGGGAGAGGGTCCGGTTGGGTTGCCCGGCGGTTCCAGTTCCTTACCCCGCCCCCGCCCCCGCTTCAGACTCTCGTCGGTTTATGTCAAGAGAAGCGAAGGGGAAATGACGACTCGAGTGCTGGTTTTTGCAAGGGCCGTGTTCTGGAGGACTTCGCATCGCAATACCCGTCGCAAGAATCGGCATCCGTGGATGGAGAGGTGGCCGATGGTCTGGTGCGGCAGTCTGGCAGCTGACTGCGGCGGTGTGCTTGCCAGTTAGGGACTCCGTACTTAGTACCCCCCCGATCGCGTCGAGTGCCCGATCTACATCGCCAGGTTTAAAGACCGCGTTCAAAATTGTGAGTTGTACGACTTGCAACTATGTCTGCCTGCTAGACACGCAATTTCGATTCTCAAACACGCCGGACCAGCACCGCTTGTTGGTTTAATAGTATTTTACCCAGTGGTCTCCGCTGCGGCTAGCAGTTTGAATCCTGGCAAGGATTTCCCCTCCAAATCGAGCCTCGTATAGTGTAACTACCCTACCTAAAAGGTACTGAGGGGCAGCCACCTGGGCGCATGCGGAAGCCCCACTAGGAACCGTTCCGCTCGCACACGCCAGTTACCTGCCCGGGCGTCCGTGCTGCAGGGCATCGCTGCAGTTGCCGCCTTCCAGTCGGTGGATTGTGACGGGTGACTACTGGAAACGGATCTGGAGAGCTTCCTTCTCCCCAAAGCGCCTGCCCTCATTCCTTATATCTCCACGTTTGTTGCACCGAAAGAAATCGTCCGGGACTATGCAAAGCTTGGCCAACAACGCGCACACTGCTACACTGCGAGATCCCCCCCCTGTAACCCGCCTTTGACGTAACCAGCCCCGGCAACGGCAACAACCCCGCCGACTGGCCCAAACGAGCGCGCTCCCGGCGCTTTTCGAGCACGCCCTCGACAAAGCCGGTTCCCATTGTGGGAAGACTTCTGGGAGAGATAGCGGCGCCCGTTCGCTCCGAGATCATCATTGTCGCTCCAGCTTCGCGCAGCTCCCAGAATCTCGCCCACGATGACACAAGCGCCCATGATCTCGGTGCCTCTCAAGGCAACCAACGAGATCGACTGGATCACTCCGTTGAAGGCCTACATTCAGAATACGTACGGCGACGACCCCGAGCGATATGCTGAAGAGTGTGCCACCCTCAACCAGCTGCGGCAGGATATGCGGGGGGCCGGGAAGGACAGCACAGCTGGGAGGGACCTCTTGTACCGATACTACGGCCAGCTTGAGCTCTTGGACCTGCGTTTCCCTGTCGATGAGCAGCATATCAGGGTGTCCTTCACCTGGTAATTATTCCCTGTCTCAAAAAAACGTACTCTCCGAGCATTTTCCTGGTCTGACTTCCGCTCTGTGTAGGTTCGATGCCTTCACGCACAAGGCCACGTCGCAGTTCTCGCTAGCGTTCGAGAAAGCCTCCATCATCTTCAACATTTCGGCCGTTCTCTCCTGTCATGCGGCCAACCAGACACGGAGCGAAGAGTCGGGCCTCAAGCAGGCATACCACTCCTTCCAGGCCGCGGCCGGAATGTTCACCTACATCAACGAGAACTTTCTCCACGCCCCGTCCGCCGACCTGAGCAGGGACACCATAAAGTCACTCATCAACATCATGCTGGCACAGGCACAAGAAGTTTTTCTCGAAAAGCAAATTGCCGATCAGAAGAAGATTGGCCTGCTGGCAAAGCTGGCTAGCCAAGCTGCTACCCTGTATGGTCAGGCGCTCGAGGGCGTCCAGGAAAACGTCACCAAGGCGGTATTCGAGAAAGTTTGGCTGCTCACGGTGCTGACCAAGTTCAACCTAATGACCTCACTTGCACAATACTACCAGGCGCTTGCCGACGATGACGCAAATTCGCATGGCATGGCCGTCGCCCGTCTACAAGTGGCTGAGAGCCATGCCCGGGAAGCACACAAAACGGCCAACAACTTTCCGGGCACGGTACCGCCTAGCTCAAATCTAACTGCCGAAAGTGGCGTTGCCCTCGCCGAGATCACCAAGCGGCACCTGGTAGCGGTCCAGCAGAAACTCAAGGAGCTAACAAAGGACAATGACTTTATCTATCACCAGCCGGTGCCTGATGCGTCCGGAGTGCCGGCTGTCGCAAAACTACCGGCCGCAAAGCCCATCCCGGTTAGCGAGCTTTACGCGGGACAAGATATTCAACGGATCACCGGCCCCGATTTATTTGCCAAGATTGTGCCCTTATCCGTTACCGAATCAGCAAGCTTGTACGACGAGGAGAAAGCGAAGCTTGTCAGAGCCGAGACAGAGAGGGTAGACGCCGCAAACAGCGAGATGGCGGCTAGCCTAGACTACTTGAGGCTGCCCGGGGCCTTGCAGGTTCTTAAAGGCGGTTTTGACCAGGACATTGTTCCTGACGAGGATTTTAGGACATGGTGTGCAGACGTTGCCGACCACGAAGATCCCTCCAAGATCTTCGAATATTTACATACACAAAGGCAGTCAATAGTTGCGACGCTGGAGAGGAGCAGCAAGCAGCTGGACATGGAGGAAAGCGTGTGCGAGAAGATGAGGTCCAAATACGAATCGGAATGGACCCAACAGCCCAGCTCGCGCCTGACCACCACGCTGAGAAGCGACATACGGACCTACCGGGAAGCGTTGGAAGAGGCTGGGAGAAGCGACGGTCAGCTGGCGACGAAGTTGCGGCAGAACGAAACCGAGTTCGACGAGATGCGCGCTGCGGCCGAGAATGGCGAGGTCGATGCTCTATTTCAGCGAGCCGTGAAGAGAATGCGGAAATCCAGCAGTACCAACAGTCCCTCCTCGGAACCAAACTTGCTGGATGCCGACTTTGATGACGGCGGGCCCAGTGTTGTTGACCAGATTGCCAAGGTGGAGGATATTCTGAAGAAGCTGAACCTTATCAAGAAAGAGCGGATCCAAGTGCTCAAGGATCTGAAGGAGAAGGTATGCTTGGTGATACCGCAGGTTCGTGGCAGTCGGCTAAGATTGTTAGGCGCACAATGACGACATAACCCAGATCCTGATCCTGAACAAAAAATCCATCGCCAACTATGAACAGCAGTTGTTTCAGCAGGAGCTCGAGAAATACCGGCCATACCAGAACCGCCTGGTTCAGGCGACCCACAAACAGGCAGCCTTGATGCGGGAGCTGACTGTAGCGTTCAACAGCCTTCTACAAGACAAGAGGGTCCGCGCGGAGCAGAGCAAGTACGAGTCGTTCCAGCGGCAGAGAAGCGCGGTGATCAGCAGGTACAAGCGCGCATACCAGGAGTTTCTGGACTTAGAAGCTGGCCTCCAAAGCGCAAAAACCTGGTACAAGGAGATGAAGGAGACGGTTGAGAGTTTGGGGCAGAACGTCGAGACCTTTGTCAACAACCGGCGGGCCGAAGGCGCCCAACTTCTCAACCAGATCGAGCAAGACCGCGCCGCGAGCAAGAGTGCGCAAGCTGCACTGGAGCAGGAACGGTTAAAGAACTTAATGGAGCGCATGTCATTGGACCCACCACCAACTTCCCCCCCTACTACCTCTTCGCGGCCAACCCCCGCTCCTCTATCCTTCAGCCCGGGACCGGTGTATCCCAAGACAAGCTATTCGGGGCAGTATCAACTCCCCAGCTCGCCCCCGCCGACGCAAACAACCGCACCACAGTCCTACATGCCGCAGTCAGGGGGCCAACCTTTCACATACAATCCCAGCTCGCACGGCCGCATTCCCGGCCCAGCCTCCCCGCCACCGTCCCAGTCAACTTTCAATATTGGTCCTGTGCGGCAGGGCCCGGCATCACCGCCCCCAACGCAGACGTCGTTCTCCCAGCCGACGAGGTACAGCACTTATGGAAATCCAGCCACCATGCAGCAATCACAACCACAACAGCAGCACCCTCACGCGAGTTATATTCCGCCCAATTTTGTTCCGCCTCCGCCTCCACCGGGGCCACCGCCTCTCGGGCCGCAGCAGACGGTGCACTATGGATCGGAGCACTATAGCGGGGATCCGAACGCAGTGAGGCCCGGGTCTGCGCAGCAGCATCTTCATGGGCAAACACAGAGTCAGGGACAGCACGATCCATGGGCAGGTCTGAGTGCTTGGAAATGAGGTAGATGGCATCTCACTAAGGCTGTGAGGGCTACTGGGGGAGGCAGTTGGAAGAAGTAATGAGGCAGAAGCAATCTGGTCCGGAAGAGACGGGGGGGACGAACGGGCGAAGGGTGTTGGATGAGCGCCGAGCTGAATGTTGTGCCATGTTCCGCATACATTGTGTGGGCATTGGTGTTAGAGAAAATCAGCAGGAGAATATGAGCATAAAGCAAGGGACAGAGTACGTATGGATATGTATATCCAATGAACTCAATGCTCGCTCTCTTGCTCACAAGCCTGTTCGGGAGAAGTATTCGTTCCTTGTGGTTATCTTCTTCGCTCTCTACAATCGGTTGATTCGAGATGCTGGCAGCGGATGCTCCTTCAACCAATCCGTTTTCTCTCTTCTCAGCCCGTTTGATGCCGGTAACTGGCGGGTGTGGGCCATCAGTGTGAGGATTACGGAAGTTGTGATCAGATGGGTGCTGAGGAGTGGTAAATTGTCATAAAATGTCCTTTGTTCATCCCTTTATGACTTCAACTTTTCCCTCTCGTCTAGCACATACGACCATATCCACAAGACAATTCGGGATCCCGTCCGCTCTCCCCTAGACAAGCTTGTGAGAGCCAGATTAGTAGTTAGGTCGGTGACGACTAGCGAATCCCTGGTGTTGTATGTTCTCTTTTTTTTTCTCCCTGAACTCTTTGCATTAGGTCCTTCCCGGTTTCCCGGGAGACCACATCCCCAAGCTGTCAAGGCCATACAATGATGGGTTTCAGTTTGGGGAGAATTTTCAATCGCGCCACCGGCTCATGTGGCATTTGATTACCGCGAAAAGGAATATAAGAATAGACCTTCGCCGGCGTCGCATCAAAGAGGTCTTGTTCTAGTGTAAGTCCGGGTTTTCGCCGACGTTTATTTTAATGAGCGTATCCGAGAATCAGCATCCACCTCAAGGTGGGGTATACCGCTCCTGCGGAGAAAGGACACTACCTAACGTTACAAGCCGCCGCTGACGACCCCTCCTGACGAGCTGCGGGGAAGGTGGGGGGTCCGGACGGAAGTCACTTATTACAGACGCGTGCTATGCCCGTCATCCGGCACTCGGTATTGAGATGGAGTCGGTACGAGTAAGGAACACGCGGCGGGATTTACAGAGAAAGCGAGACCGGGAGAACTAGTGCGCTGCCGGCGCCTACCTTAGGCTTATATAGCCGGGGCGAGCCTTCCCTGTGCAGTGCTAAACTATATTGTATGTACATGTACAGTATATGCCTTCTGCCTTTGCCGTTCCAGGCGTTGCTTTCCTCATCGGAGGCCGGGCACCTTACGTCGCACACGCGGGCGGCGTCTTATTTAAACCCCGAGAAGTCAATCCCGCCCGCCGGAGGTTTAGACTCGAGGGCTCTATACTACAAATATATCGTCCATTAGGTGCTCCATTGTCGAGCCTTATTTCGTCTTTCACCTCCCAGTTCTGATTGCCATTGCTTGAGAACCAGGATCACGAACGAAGATGTCCTTCGATCGTAAGTTTCGGCCGCGGACGGTGTCGACAAGTGACGGTCGCTGACCCCGCTACAGGCCTCGTTCGTTTCGTGCCCAAGGGCGACGATAGCAAGATCCTCATCGGCGAGCCGGCCGACAGCTCTGTTGATGTCGGCGCCGCCGTCCGCAAGGGCGAGGACGTGCAAGTCAAGGTGTACAGCGGCAAGTCGGTGCTGGACGCCGGCTCGCCAACAGGCGAGACAGCCATCATCGGTCGCATTCTCTCGCCTCTAGCCCAGGAGGAGGTTGGGACTATCCGCTGCATCGGACTGAACGTGAGTTTTGCCCTAGGCGCAGGGACGGTACGGGACCATTTGTCGCTAACGCTTTACCTGCGAATGTAGTACAAGAAGCATGCCGAAGAGGCCAAAATGAGCATCCCCGAGATTCCCACCGTCTTCCTGTACGCGCACACGAGCATCCTCAAGTTCGATAACTTTCTTCTTCCGTTGTTGCTAACACGTTCCCGCGTTTCCACCCCCCGCTAGCAAACCGGCAACTTCCCTCGCCGATCCCTACCCGGCCCCGACTATCATCCCCAAGCACACAATCGCCAGCGACTCGGCCGACTACGAGTCTGAACTGGCCATCGTGCTGGGTAAGGAGGCGAAGAATGTCTCGGAAGCCGACGCGCTCGACTATGTGCTGGGGTACACGGCGAGCAACGACATTTCGAGCCGGGCGGCGCAGTTTGCCCAGACGCAGTGGTGCTACTCCAAGGGCTTCGACGGCGCCTGCCCGATTGGTCCTGTGCTTGTGAACAAGCGCCTGGTGCCGGACGTGGGAAAGCTGAGGTTGAGGGGGTTGAAGAATGGGAAAGTGGTGCAGGATAGCGCGTTGACGTAAGTATCCCCTTCATCTCCGTCTTCCCCTTCCTCTGGTCTTCCCTTTCACTCTCGACTTCTCTGTCTCCCCCCCTCTCTCTCTCCACGCAGGATGTCTCTTTTGACCACCACTAACGGAACAATGTACCGTTAGCGATCTGATCTTCTCGGTCGAGCAGATTGTCAGCTTCCTCTCGCAGGGCACGACGCTCCCCAAGGGCACACTTATCATCACAGGCACGCCGGCTGGTGTCGGTTTCGCGCACAAGCCCCAGGAGTTGCTGCACGATGGGGATGAATTTGTCGTGGAGATCCTGCCACATATCGGAAGTTTGTACAATGTTATGCGGAACGAGAAATGAGGAGAGCGATTCCATGGAGAGGTATGAGGCGGAAGGTATTCGTTAGAAACTGCCAGGTGTTTGGTCTCCAATAGAGCATAAAGTTTTAGAGGTTTGCCGATATTTTCTTCAGTCTCCGAGTCTACCTCAGCCCAGCAGCGCGGGAAGATGCTCCTTGATATACTCAACCACGGCGTCTGGCCCTTTCTCCACCTGTAGCCCTTGTGGTAGTGAGAAAGTCTTCAGATCAGGCACGATCTCTTTGGCAATGGCAATAATCTGCTGAACCTCCTCGGGCGTCCACATTGATGCTGTGAACTGCAGGTCTCGTCAGGCCTCCGTTCCGCGTTCACTTGGGCCGAGGAATGCTTACCAGTACGTTTGGTTGGGCTTCTTCGACCGTCTTGCGAACTTGATCTATGCCTGGGAAGGGACGTTTGGTCATAATTGCCAACGAGTGAGCGAACCGTCGAGCCAGGGAGAAACCTACTTGCTGCATTGGCGACGTGGATGATGGTGTATCTGTCCTTGACGTCCTCGACGATGCGGCCGATAAGACGCTTGGCGCGGTCCGGGGCCGTGTTGACGGTGACAAGCCTGAAGGGGCCAGCGGGAGCCATGGCGAAGCTTGAACGTAAATCGGGTATAATAAGTACTGTGTAGTGCTGTATAAATGTCTTCCGTGGTCGATTGGTAGTAATTAAAAACTTGTCGTTTAGTAACAAGGTGTTGAAGCTACGTTATGTAGTATTAATTCATTATGCATATATGTAATTACACACAGGAAGTTCGAGAGAAAGAAATAATTACTATTAGTATTCGAGTAGTATCCGGGCCATCCACGAGGAACAATTCACCTTAGCCACGCATGGCAGGTAATTTCTTGATATCCCGCAGCCCGCGATTAGCAGCGGAGAGGGAAGTACGATAACCCAATCGCCTCAAGCTGGGGAGGAGAGGAGCCTTTCATGGTCCCGGTGCCATGTGAAAGGGGAGAGAGAACTGGGCAGTTTGGATTGTGGGAAGGGATAATGTTCTCCCGAATCTGAGCCGGGGACGGACAAAAGAAACCGAGAATGGGTCGACTGTGTAGTGGAGGTGACTACCGATTGCACCCGGAGATTAAAACTATTGTCCGGCTCTTCGCCTTGTTGAGAAGGGTTAGGGTTCTGTATCTTCTGAGGTGAGCAAGCGTGTCTTCTACAATCCCTCTTCTTCGCTTCTCGCGCTCAAGTTTTTCTTGCCTTGTGCCTTTTCCAGCCAGTGGTCGATTGCCCTAACGAAACTCGGATTTTTGTTGGCCGAGCACAATCTAGTATTTATCTGGCTATCAATCTCACCAAGGCGGCGTGGCCTTGCGTTTGAAATATTAATATTCCAAAACTCTTGAAGGAGAGAACTCGCATACCTCCGAAGCTTTGTCCAAATAACCACGTACCTTCACAATGATTATTAGAGCCGGAAATTTCGTAGCAAGCAACATCTAACATCGTATCGACATAAGATGGTACCTTATCTGACAGACTAGACCCAGTATAGTGGCCAACACGTAACGGCATGGAACCGACGCATTGCTCTCACTCCCGCGCCGATGCCAGAGACGGGCTGTAACTCGGGTCCTCAGGTTAGCAGGAAAAACCGACTACGTAACGGTAGCGACGGCAAACAGCAACAGCCTAGTTATTGATTGAGTCGATGCCGTTGGCGCAAGGAAGCCGACCGCCCTGGCGTCAGGGAGTAACTAATCGAGGCGGCGTTCCGACATGGTTGGGTTGCGCTGTGCATTTTCACAATGAGAAGGAAAACAAATCGATCTACAACACGCTAACCGGTTCGAATCTCGGTTCCGCCGAGGAACCACTCCGTTTTCGCCCATGCTCACCGGTCCCTCCGACCATCGCTTCGGGAATGGCCGGTGAAAACACTTGCACGGAAGGCGGCTTGGAGACGCGCATTGCTGGCGAATTTGCAGCACCGCGGCCCCTGGAGAGTCCGAGACGGTTCTTGAACTCCCCAGTGAATTAATACCTGCGACGGCCGACATATAAAACGTAACCAGCTCTGCCGCAGATCGGTCGCGCTCTATAGTACACTAAACAAGAGCATCCGTCCTTGACAACCGAGATGAAGAGCAGAGGCGGCATGCTTTAGTGACCACAGAATACTTCATTCTCCTTCCTACGACGGAATGGTTAGGAGGAACGGACGCAGTATATATGTACTGTATATATCCCTGGACAGACGCCAAGCAGCTGATAATAATAATAAAGTCTCAGGTCATGGCCCACGCCCTCAGCGGCCACGGTGGAAATATGGGGCCCCGTCCAAGTAGGCGCATTCGGCATCCTACCAAGAAGATGATCGGTTTGATCGGCCAAATTCCTAGGGCAGATTACATACATAGTATGTACAAGTGCGAAGTCTTACCGAATACTGTGTATGTACTGTACTGTACCGCAAGCTAAAGAGTTAGTGTCGGAAGCTGTGGAGCTTCCAAGCGTATTAGCCACGCGTTTGCCACAGCTGTATGAGGCTGTTCAACGCATTGGCCAGTCCCTTTGTCTATAAATACCACTCGTTTTTGTCTCCTTTGTAGATAGCTTCAACAAGGCACTGTCTCCTTCGTACAGCCACCTACTGCAGACTGCTTTCAACGCTCCCGGAGCTTCCACTGCGTTCGGCAGTTAGTGTCCTAACCATACTGAATATGTCTATAGAAGGACCTCTTTTGGAATGGCGGATCATCCATTGTAGTGTAAAAACGTGATCCCTGCCACCGATGAGGCCTTCGGGGATGACTCCATGTGCCACGCTAACTACACTACACAGGGAAACACATCCGAATCCTGAGAGGAGGTGAACTCCACCGGGTCAGCGTACGAAATCTAAGTACATACATACATACTCTCCTTGGTACATCGACACACGTCCATACCTACCGTACCTACTACATTTGACCCACTGATAGCACATGTACTAGTATTGTATGTACATACGTATACATACTTGGACGCTGGTACTGCGCGGACGATCTCAGTGTAGAACTGCGCGTCGGGCCCAGCGATGAAACCTTTTGGCGACCCGGCAATGCGAAGGATTAGTTGTGGTGTACTAGTATGTCCAGGACGGAGTAATTAGTCCGCATACCTAGACTAATTAGGTATGTACCTAGTTTCAAGTTCGCTGCTCGAGCACGACAACGGTAGTGCTAGCCGCCCTTCCCCCAGTCATTCTGCAAGACAAAGTAACATGGCTGCGTGGGACGATCCACACGGCAGATGGTGAATTTCGCAAGAATTTTCTGATTCTGTGCTCGCGGCAGCCGTCCGTGCACTACACTACACCAGTGTGTAATTTAGTGCGGACCAGCCCGGCAGTTCCTGGATATGCCGTCTCTGGGCCGTGGGGGGCGGCGAAGGGAAAGGGCTACTGTGTACGGACTAATTATACCAAGTGGGCGCGCTAGAAGGAACCCGGTTCAGACCCGAGCCAGTGGTTGCGATGCTCCATTGTTGGGGACGCTCGGCAGCATACACAGTACGAAGTAGTCCGAAATAATAACGCAGACAATGTTTCATCTGCTGCTCAGAGTCTTACTGTGTACGGACCGTACACAGCAGAGGATTCCTCCCCTTCCGGGGACAGTGGCCAAACATCATTGGAGTGGTGTAGATAGTCCTTTGTCTCTCTCTCTCTCTCTCTCTCTCACTCATTCACTCTCTTTCTCTCTTAAAGCTCCGGATTAATTACCCAGTCCATATATCCAGTTCATTCGTTTTTCCCGAGTTCAACAAGCTTGCTTCCTGCCGCGTTTTTTCTTGTTCAATTTGTTCGATGTCAAGCAGCGCGGCATAACGAACGAACTGTGTAACGGCCGTTCGTCGACAAGACAAACGACGCAGACTCGGTTGGCCCTGGCCTGGATGGACTGACTGCTCGATAGTCACGATGGGCTTGTGGGAGGTCGAGGACTACGGCAAGGTTGCCGACCGGGCGTGCTGGGCGATGTTTGCCGTCTTGACAGGTACGTCAGTTGCGCGGGCGACGGGGACGAAGAAAAAGGATGAGCAGAGGAGAGAAGAAAAAAAGAAGAAACATTGTAGGAGGAAAGAGGGAAGGGAAGAGGAGGAGATAAAAAGGGGAGGAAGGGGTGGAGGGGAGGTCCGGTGCGTTCTAGGAACCCGTGGTTTGCAAGAACTAACTCAAAAAACTGCTATCTGATCAGTGGTCGTCTCGCTCCGCGTCTTCACCCGAGTCTATTACACGAGAGCGAGAGGGGGCGGGCTGGGCATCGACGACTACATCACGCTCGGCTGTCTCGTCGTCTTCCTGGTTACCTGCATCTTCATCACCATCGGGTCGCGCCACGGCCTCGGCAGGCACTACACGACGCTGGCGCCCGAGGACGCGACGGAGGCGCTCAAGTGGAACGTCATCGTCAGCGCCGTGCTGATCTGGTCCTTCTCGCTGCCCAAGTTCGCCATGATCTCGACCCTGCAGCGGATCCTCAGCCCCGGCACCAAGACCAAGGTCGTCTTCTGGGCGCTCGCCCTCTCCTCGCAGGCCTGCATCCTGGCCACGTCGGTCTGGTGGTTCAAGCAGTGCGACCCGGTCGAGTACGGATGGGACCGCACCATCCCGGGCGGCTCCTGCGCCCCCGTCAGTGTCATGGCGAACCTGGGCTACTTCACCTCGGCCTACTCGGCCTTCCTCGACGTCTTCTTCGCCCTCTACCCCATCCCCTTCATCATGCGCCTCAACATGCCGCTCAAGACGCGCATCGCCGTCGCCGTCGCCCTGGGGCTGAGCGTCCTGGCCTGTGTCGTCTCCATCTACAAGCTCGCCATCTTTGGCCAGATCTTTGAGATTCTGGCCAAGGATCCGACCTGTGAGTTCCGACCTTCTTTTCTTCGTTAGCATTTTTATTTTTTCCCCCCCTTTTTATTACTTTTACTTTTAATCGTCCAATCCAAAGATTGACTAATTAATAACCCCGGTTTCCCTCCCAGATTCGGTACCGTACCTGGACATCCTCGGCGTGGCAGAGGGGACCATTCTTATCGTGTGCGCGTCCCTCCCGACGCTGGGACCGCTATACAAGGCGGCCAGGGGGCGGATCAGCAGCGCCACCGGCGGGGGCAGCGGCGGCGGGAGCAGCAGCAAGCAGCTCTCGGGGAGGCAGCTCGGGGGCAGCCAGGCCACGTCGGTCCGGGGCGGTGGCGGTGGCGGCGGCGGCGGCAGCAGGAACCGCGACTGGGACGGCGTCAGGGGCCACAAGCTCGAGTCGGACGCCGAGGAGTCGTCGAGCCTGCACCTCCGCCCCAGCTTCGACGCCATCCCGCTCGTCACCACCGCCCAGGCCAGAGGCATGACGGACGATCCGGAAGGCGGCGGGATCCACAGGACCTTGGAGGTCTCGGTATCGTCGGAAACGAAGAGCTATTGATTAGATACGGAAACAACTCGGGATGGGGCGCACGCCACATTGTTTTTTTTTTTTTTTTTTTGGTTTGTTATCTATAATTTGCAATACTGATATTACAGTAAGGAGTATGGCGTATAATTATAGGGAGGTACACTGCCCAAGGTAGATTTGGACATACGTACATACATATATAATTATATACTATATCATACAGTGCATATCGATCTGTTTGCTGGGCGATAAATATGCGAGCATGCTTCGATTGTGTTTGTTTTCATTCTCGTCGACATAATACACAAAGAATCGGAAGAGCTGGTTAAAAAGGAAAATAAATAAAAAAAGAAAAAGAGCGAGAGAGAGAGACAGTAGAGACAAACGTTCACGGATCAAGGTTGTGCCCTGTTCGACCCCACGGGCCGGCGCGTCCCCCGAACGACGGGAGTCCCCCTTCAAGTCAGTGGGGGCCACGGCGGGGCGCCGTGTTCCGATCCCAGGCTTACTCCACCCGATGAGGAGGCGCAAACGAGAGGACTGGACCCGTGAAGCAGTGGAGAGGAAGAGGGGTGAGAGGGGGTTGGCGCGAACCCAAGTATGCAAATCGCCGGATATCTTACCGAGTATGTAAGGCACTTAAAGTAACGAGGTGAACTAACGGGCATATCACGGCTTCCGTCCCCCCTAATTAAGTAATAAAAACACCCGGGCCTCCCTTAGCTTTGCTTTTTTGTTTTTGTTTTCCCGACTCTTCTTAGCGCCTTTTCCTTATTCCACAGCCACGAAGCGTTACTTCTCGTCAACTTATCACTTATTAATACTCAGCCACTCCTCCGCCATGGCATCAGCCGACCAGCTCATCGCCAGCCTCCAGGGGATCGACGCCAAGTCGTTTTCCAGCGAGGCCGAGCGAATCCGCGCCCGAGATGCCGTGTTCGAGGCGCTCCGGAGGATCCAGTCGCCGTGGGACATCGCCTGGGACCACTGTTGGGTCAGCGGTGCCATCAACGCCGCCGTCAAGACCCTCATCGACGCCGGCGTCTTTAGGAAATGGGCCGAGGCGGGAGGTAAACCCATCACCAGCACTAAGCTGGCCGAGCTCACGGGGGCCGATGTTTTGCTGATTCGTATGTTTTTTTTTTTGTCTTTTTTTTTTTTTTTTTTGTTTAATTACTTTCTTCGTGACCACAGATGAAACCAAAAAAAACCGAACGCTGAAGACTGAGGAAATCAAAACAAATAAAAACCGCAGAACGAATGATGCGTGCCATCTCCGGACAGCACCTCGTAATCGAGGTCGGCCTGGACACGTACGCGCGCACTCCCTGGGCGGCGGCTCTGGCCGAGGATCCCTCGTTTGCGAGCATCTACGGGGGCTTCTACCACGAGCTCAACAACCCGATGTTCCGGACGCTGCCGGCCTTCCTCAAGGAGACCGGGTTCCGGAACCCGACGGACGTCAGCCGGTGCAACCTGCAGTACTGGCTCGGCAGGGACATCACCCTGTTCCAGTACATCGGCACCAACGCCAAGCTGACGTCCGACTTCAACGACGCCATGGAGTGCCACTCCAAGTACAACCTGACCCCCTGGGTCGACATCTACCCGACCGAGACGGTCGTCGAGGCGGCCAAGGAGGGCCGCCCCCTCGTCGTCGACGTCGGCGGCGGCAAGGGCCACGACCTGAAAAAGTTCCTCGCCCGGCACCGCGACCGCGTGCCCCCCGGCAGCCTGGTGCTCGAGGACCTGCCCGAGATCCTCAAGGACGTCGTGGTCGACGACGACCTGTCGTCATCGCCGGGGCCGATCGCGGTCCGGCCGCACGACTTCTTCACGCCGCAGCCCGAGGGCGCCCGGGGCGCGCGCGTCTACTTCATGCACAACGTGCTGCACGACTGGCCCGACGAGGCGGCCCGGCGGATCCTGCGCACGCTGGCCCCGGCCATGGAGAAGGGCTACTCGCGCCTGCTGATCCACGAGAGCCTCGTCAGCGCCGAGCGGCCCCTCGCCCGCGTCACCGTCTCCGACATCACCATGATGGCCTGCCTGGCCGCCGCCGAGCGCTCCGAGGATCAGTGGCGCGACCTCATCGCCAGCGCCGGCCTGCGTATCGTCAAGATCTGGCGCCCCGTCCAGTCGGTCGAGAGCATCATCGAGGTCGAGGTCGCTTGACGGTACGACGTCTTTTTGTTCCCCCTCTTTTCCTTTTTTTCTCTTCTCCGTTCTTTTAGGGTTTGATTGTTTTTCTAGAATTTATTGCTACGATACTAATTAGTCGGCTTTAATAATCAAAAGCGTTTATAAAAAGATACTCTTTGCAAAACTGATTAACAGTAGTTTCGCGATGAGAATAATCATAGATGAAACAAGAAAAAACGATGAGGGAAAGAGAGAAGAAGAGGGACAATCAGGTTGGGTTACTAATACCTTAGCGACGCAGGTAATTAAGGGACAAAACAAGAACTTGTGGCCGCTGCAAGTGTCGTAACGAGTGCCGGCAGGTTTTATGGGCCTTCTGCCCTGGGATGAGATCTTTGAACTCTACCTATCAGATGTGTTTTTGTAATCCTAATTATGTGATGAATTGACTAAACTCGAAGCTGATGTGAAGGTGTGAAGCAGGTAAGTCGGACCACCCCCCAATGGACCACCCCCGCCTATGGACCACTCCAGCTTTAACCCTCAGGGTTATATATAGAAAAATACTCTCCCTCAACAAAACAACAACTAGATATTCAATATATAAAATAATAACAGGAAATTGTTCCTTAAACATTTCTTATTAAGATTTAGTTCAGTTTTTCTTATTATTTCTTATATTATGTTGATATTTAAAATGTAAAAGATGTTAAGAAACCTTAGTATTTTATTAGTAGCTACTAACAATATTTTCAGATCTTATTCCTAATTCTGATAGCTATTCTAAATAAATAAAATAGTAGTTTCTTGGTATATTTTCTATATTACTATCCGCCTCTAAAGATTGAAGTCTATTGTACTATTGTGGGATGTATAATGTAGGATTGAAAAGTATGAGTTTTGTATGAGTTTGTATGGGAATGGGCGGTCCACAGGTAGGGGTGGTCCACTAGGGGGGGGGGTCCGACTTACCACCTGACCTTACCAGTACTATAATTATATTATGACTACGCCTAATAGAATACCAATTCGAGTCTCGGTGTCGATGGACCGAGTGGCCCAGCCTTGAATACCGATCCCTTTTTCCGCACCGGAGGGCCTGTGGGGAATGAAGCAAGGCGTTCACGCTAGCGCTGAGGCTGGTTTTGGAAGAGTTTGGAGAATGCACACACCTGAGAACCGCTTCGCAAGGGCGATAAGGCTACCTGCCGCCTAGCGGTGTCAGCACATCGGTGTCGAGCTAGGCAAGGTACAGTCTAATTAGTCGAGGTTGACATGTGGGCTGATTCTCATTCGCTATTAATGATACCTCTAAACAGATACTCAACCTGAGCACGAGCATAGCCACAACAATGACGATGGTTATAAAAAGGGAGAGCCGCGATCGAGCGATCAGAGATGGGTGGAAAGGAGGAGTAATTAATTACACACACAACTTCGAATCTCGAGCGCAGTCTATCAGGGAGGAAAATCAAGTTTTGAATTCCCGCCATCCACAAACGAAGCGAATGAGTAATTACTTACCTTACCTAGTTACGGAGACATGCCAGAGGTCAAAGTCGGGTTTCCAGTTGCCGAGGAGTTTTCGGTGGCGCGCATCACGGTAAGCAGCCGTTAATCTTCCTAACCCGGGTCCTGTAATTACCTAAATTTATTCGAGCATCGTGCTGACCAAATATCACACTCGTTTTAGGACCACGTATGGCTTCTCCGCAGATTCCGCGCCCTGTTCAACCACGTCGAATCGCCGGGGCGCCACGATTCCAACTATTATCCCGAGCCGCCCCCAGGCAATGAGGTGTCGTCTCGGAACGCCGCGGGCCAGTGGAGGGTCCAGGCGTTCTTGATGAACGCCGAGGTGCGGTATTCGTTCTACCTCCGCCTGTTGCGGGAGTGGGTCGTCAAGGACGACGCCGACAAGCCGGACACCCACGACGACAGCTCCGACGGCGACAACCGGGAGGATGACGGCTGGGCTGCCAGCTGGCCGCTGCCCCCCTGGGACGTGGCCCTCGTGTTCTACATCCACATGCTCTCCCCGGAGCGGTTCCGGAAGGACATGGCGGCCGAGTACCCCCCTCTCTGGCACGCCCGCCTCTCTTTCCCGCTCGCCAGGCTCAGGCAGCACCCACGCGGCCACGAGGCCTCGCAGCGCAAGTGGGAGACCATGTTCCCCGACATCCCATACCGGCTCTTCGAGTTCGAGCCCGACGGCGAGACCCCGCGCCTTTCGACCAGCATCGGGCGCCCCCTCGACGTCCGCGGCTACAAGTGCGGCTCCGACGACTGCACCGCCAACACGCGGAGGAACAGGTGTCGGATCATCATCCCCATGGCCGAGTGGTCCGCCTACCGGCTGGGCAAGCGACGCTCCCCAACGTGCCCCTCGTGCAGGATGGCCTTCTCGTCGCAGCGGGCGGGGTACAACTCGGCCTTTGCGCGCTTCTGCGAGGCCGTCTTTGGCCAGCACGTCTTGGGGCTCTGGGATGCTCCGCTCCGCCAGATGGCGTTTGTAGATCGGATCCTGGCCGAAACCACGACGGCGACGGCGACAACGACCAACACGGCCGCCGGCGGCAGCTCCACCACCATCACGTTCTCCCCGGCCCAGGTGCCCGCCTGGCAGGCCCGCTACCTCAAGTTCCTCGGCCTCATCAAGGCCCACCGGTCCACCACCTTCGTCCCGACCCTCGACATCGACCTCGTCTGGCACACGCACCAGCTCGCCCCGGCCGCCTACGACGCCTACTGCCGCGCCCACGTCGGCCACCCGGTCAACCACGACGACACCATCCCCGCCGCCGGCCGCTCCACCGCCCTCGACGACACCAAGCGCCTGTGGACCCTAGCGTACCGCGAGCTCTACCTCGATCCGGACTCGGGCGACGGCGACGGCGGCGGCGGCGGCGGCGGTGGCCCGGGGGCGCAGGCGGAGGAGGAGAAGAAGAAAGAGGAGAGCGGAGCGGCGGCAACTCGAAACGGGGAGGGGAAGAAGGGCGGGGAATGGACGACAACACAGCGGATGGCGAACGTGCGCGCGTTGCTGCTGCTGGAGAGGGTGGCGGAGTTGGAGACTTGCCTCGCCGACAGAGAGCGGCGGTTGGCCGCGTTCGACGGCGCGGGGACGATCGAGACGCGGCGCGCCGACGCGGAGCGGAACCGGCGGCGGCGGCTGGTCGAGCACAACCGGTGGACTCGGCTGCGGGACGAGCACAGCACGCTGGCCGGCGCGCTGCGGGGGGCGAAGAAGGCGCGGGACGGCGTCCGGCCGCTGCTCCGGGTCGGACGGTGGTGGCGGTGGTACCCGCGCTCGCGGCGCGAGGAGCTGGCGAGGCGGGAAGCCGCCGTGCGCGAGGTCGAGGCCCGGGCGCGGGCTAAGCTCGACGAGGTCGAGCGGCAGCGAGAGGTCGCCGACGAGGCGGCGGAGCAGTCCCGGCTGGCTGACGAGCGCCTGCGCCGGGCGGAGGCCGACCGCGTCCGGCTCGAGGTCGAGCTCGACGGGCGCGTGATCGCGGCCGAGAAGAAACTCGTGCGCGACTGCATCCGCCGCGCCGACCAGCTGAGGGGCGACCCCCTCGGCGAGGGGATGCTGAGCGTCGTGCCCTCCGAGGCCCAGATCAGGCCCGCCCCGCTGGTCGGGAACTGGGACCGCGAGACGACGACCGAGCGGGCGTGGCCGGTGAGGTGTTGGGGAACCCGGCCCGGGGCCGGGACCGCTGCTTCAACGTACCACTCCACCTGGAGGCCGGACCGCGAAGGGGGAGGCTCCTTCGGCGGGTTGGCCTTTGGATCCGACGTTTACGGCAGTTATGAAGGGTGCGGCGGTGACGGATGGGGCGGGTCCGGCGGTGGTGGTGATGGTGGTGGTGGTGGGGGTTCTAGCGGTGGTGGATGCGGCGGTGGCGGCGGTGGTAGCAGTGGCGGGGGAGGCGGAGGAGGAGGAGGAGGCGGTTGCGGAGGAGGAGGAGGGGGAGGGGGCTGTGGAGGGGGCTGTGGCGGGTGGCTGCTGAGGATGATGAGAGTCTCGATTGTTTCCGTTAATAGTTTCCCAAGTTATTTGTCTTATAACCTTTTTTTCCCATTCTGTCATGCAATTAATTAATTAGGCGCTTCTGAGCCGCTCAAATTCCCGAGTTGTTTTGGCCTTCTACTCATGTTCTTCAGCCTCCGACACCACACCCCTGAGAAGAATATTCAGGGTGACCTGAAAGGGCGGTTCATGTCAGTATCTCCCTGCCCTACAAGTCAAACGTCGGAACGCAGTCCATTGCCGTTTCGGGCCATCATCGCGAGTCGGGGGCGGACATAATTACATGATTGGTGCTTTGTAGCGCGCTCTGCGATGTACCGTCAAAGCAAGCTTCTTAAGAGTAACGATAATCAATATATAACTGCCAATCATAGAACGTCACATCCCGGGTAAGCTTGACCTTTAGTTCCGAAGAACTTGTGGTGGTGTGGTGTTGACAGAGCGTTCGGTAATTAGTCTGGGTTGTTTGTAATTTAGTGTCGAAAGCAGCGGCAAGCTCGAATAAGCATTTGAGAGAGCTTTATAGTAGGTAGCTTAAAGGCTAAAAGGTGCCTAATTAAATTATCTATAATGAAGGAGAAAAAAACGAGTGATATTTATAGACAAAGGAAATGGTCAAAGTGTTCGCGAGTATACTATACGCTGTGCTAGCGCGTGGCTAGTACTTCAGAAGCTCTAGCGCTTCTGACATTTAGTTAACTAGACTAGAACCATTTAATAAAACAAGTCTAAAGAGGGAATGGGTACGTTTGTATGGTATATGGGTACGTTATTTATTATCAGTGAATTAGTCCGAAAATGTTAGACCTGCTAGAGCTGTCTTCTCTGTGGTCCTGATTCCCCTTCTGAGACTGACTTGGGAGTTGGTAGTGGAAACGGATGAGTTTGTTTCGTGAGGCAATGGATTCTCAACACGTGTTCCCGGGTCTGAAAATTGCAGTCAAGGTTGCGAGGCCTGGGAAGAAAGGAAACTACCGGTGCCTGCTTAGCGTTTGCAGGTTGTTGTCATGCGTTACGGAATTACTCTAATCGAGCGGCGAGATATTCTAATATTCGTGGCCACGACAATAGTAGCGTCGAGGAGGTGTGCGTGATTGAGTTTACAAAGGAGTGTAACGTCGGTTGGGTTGGCCTCTCGTGGCAAACAGTAGCGGAGGGTGAGAATGTTCTCGTCCGCAGGGATATCATATTTGCTGTACATCCCCGTGGCACTGTGCTCGTGCTCATCGTAAGCCTCCTTGCAGGCGTTCTTAATTCTTTGTATGTACCTTCCTGTTGTGTTGCGTATGATTTCTGCCCCTGACGCGTGCTATTAGTTAATAAATTCACCTTACCCTTTCTTCTTTTACGCTTATCCATTTGGCCTAGCCAGAGAAGGGGGGCTCAGGCTTGACCGGTCTTTAGACCTTGTCACTAGCGTCCAGCGCCAGATAGCTAGTATCGTTCACTTCCGACGACTTGGTAAGCAAAGAGACAGGGATTGGCTGTCCTGCATATCGCATCCATTCCCTCGGGTCACGGCCCACACCCCCTTTCTCCCCTCTCTCTTCCCCTCCTCTCACCCGCTCTCTCCTATACAATCCTATGCTCACCGCTTGACGGCACGGTTCAGAGGTTCAGATCCGGGGCTGCCTTGCGTACGATCAGAGAAAAAGAGGGAGGTATGCGCAGTAACCCGTGCATGCGCATGACCCGTCAGCCACGTGCAAATCAAAGGTGCCTACTCGGTACACACAGACCTCCCTACCCGTCCTGCCTGCGATGTCGGACCGGGGTTCGGCATATTGGATCTCGAGCCTGAGACCGGTTTGTGAATACCGCCGAGTGCCCCCCCAACAAGCCGGCATTTTGATAGGTTCCCCCGAGCAAAACTTGGTGGAAGAGCACCCCCACGTAGAGGACCATACTCGGGGGCTTACGGCAGAGACAACCCGTATGTATTGTACATTCGTATGCCGTCCTGTGCTCTTTCATTTCGTTCTACTCTTCTCTTCCACCCCACCCGGGATTCTTGGAATATTGACTCGCCGGTTCTGGATGACGTGAGCCAGGTCCGAAGCTTCGCTACAGACCGGTAGATCCCCAGACGGTGCGTGTATGCAACCAATGTTGCTTGTCGTCATTGGCGATCCCGGTGTTTCGAATCCGTTCAGATGATTTGAATGAGTACCTACATACCACCGGGATGGCTCCAATGACGTTTCTGCTGCAGGCGCCCGCGGGACTGGTGTGATGACCTGAACTAGGGCACCTCGATGAGAGCGAAAGCTCCTATTCGACGGCGGACAGACAAGCGGGCCGTTGGGCCTTGGGGGCTGTCGTTTTCTGCAGGGTATCAGCAGATCGCGCCCCCCGCCCTCTCTCCTTTCCCCCCTTCTCTCGTACGAGAGCCAAGGGTCATGTCAATTCGAGGGTCTCAGTGTAAGGATCCGTACTCCGTACTGCACTACGATTGGGCTAAGGTGTCGGCATGTTTTCTGGAAACCTTCTCTCCCCCCAGCATGCGCCGATCCCACACGATGGCAAACGCAGGGCAACGCAGGACAACACAGGGCAACAATGCCCCATTCATGTCCAACGCTTGTGTGCCAACCGTAGACTATGCTGTTCCTACTTTGACACGGTACGCGGACTTCCAGGTTGGTGTACGGATTACTTGCACTCGGTAGCCCTCTTGCGATATTAGCCGAGTCCTTTGAGTGGGGGGGCCGCTGGGCATGGTCCAGCTACACCGACAGATTGGGCGGCGGGCTGGGTGCCGAAACGATCACCAACGAATAACGGAGCTCCAGCACGATAGGGGTGACCTGCCTTGCCATGCAGCGCAGTCCTTCAGCATCTGCACATGTCAGGATGCCTTGCGTCGGCATCATATCTGTAGACGATGACTTACATGAGGTACCTATGTATGTGCATATCCCTCGGGAGGTAAACCGCCGGAGTGGTGACTTGGCGCATGTATCGTGCATGCCTAATCGGGAACTTCGCGAGCCCCATTTGGCGTGGCCGCCGTGAACAACGAGACAAAGCCGACATCAGGCCGAGTCGTCGTCGGTTGGTCAAGCACCTCAGGCTCCCATTGTCGTTTGATGGCTTCATCCGCTGTGTCGAAGCGGGCAAACAAGCCAGCTTCGATCGGCGTGCGTACATGCAACCTTGGTTTTTATGCCTCGCGTGGGGGACAAGACGGAAGCTTCATCAAGACCGCTTTCCCCCCCCCCCTCCCCCGCTCGCATCCCATCTTACCGCCCGAGTGAGAAACACTGGATCGGTGCGCCCCGTCGGATGCGCGAGGACCCACGGCACCGTGTCAAACCCTCTTGTCAGCATTGTTCTGCACGAATGTCCGAAATATATATATATATATATATATGCATATATACTGTATCGGGTATGCTTGGTGTATTGTCTCTTATTGAGTCCTTGAAATCCTTGCCTTTGGCTGGGAAATGGGCTGTTTCTCTTTGGCGGGGCTGCTGGAGGAATTGGGCAGCCGACGTCACTCAAGCAGGGGTCTGCGGGGTACACCGGCGCCAACAGGGACGAGCCGCCCGTGGGCAGGCACCGAGGCACTGATGGTAACGGGGCCTGAGCAGTTCGGGTCCAGTGGAGGGTTAGTAGTAGGTTGGTGGTCTGACACGCATCTTCCCGCCTCGTTGCTGACATTGGGCCGAATTACGTTAACCAGGTGCTTCCGAGATCACCCAGCACCTCAGCCTGCCAGCTCCGGGACCTCTTCTCTTCCGTGGCCCTCGGGAGTCTCTCTGTGATCCCCCCCAACCCCCCGGGGCGGGTCTGTCGGCACCTGCTCAATGACCTTGCGACCATCCGACGGCGTGTCGTGATTTGCGGCTGGCTCTCCTGGATTTCTGCCGCACACCGCCCTCGTTGATCAAGGGCCAAGACACCCGACAAAACCGTCGTGCGAGCCCGGGAGCGACTGAAGGGGGGGTTTCACCTTACCCGATGAGATGCGCGAATTCGGTATGTAGGACAAGATGTAGTGCTCAGTAATCCGTACACTACACTACTAGCAGGCGCTCCCTGGGTCGTCAGGTGGGGCGCGGTCGATTTAGATTGCGGGGAGACCCGGCCGGGTGAGGGGTAAACCGCTTACAGTGCACCACACACCTCGAGCCACCTACTGCTGTAAATGGATACTACGAGCATCGCGACCTTGCTAGTGAATGCGCAGTCTAGGTAGGTTCGCTTACCACATCCAGCTTCTCGCGTCGACAGGCAATTACCACGAGTATATTGCACCACCATATTGCTAAGGTGCCTTCCTGATTGCGTTTCCTACCTTGGCGGATACGACAATGCGAAGTGACCTTCCTCTCATCTGCACGACTCTGCGCGAGGTCGAGGTATCATCAGCCTCACTTGCTTGGGGCCTTGCTCTGCACCATCGACTGTGCAGGATTGCCAAGCACTGCGCTTTCCGGTCAGGAGAGAACCTTATGGGTTGGGCGTTGCAGACTCGTCAATCACACCCTTCCTCTGTCCTAAAGTGCGCCGCACGATGGAGACTCGTTGATCAGACACTGATCATCCTAATGCTGGGGTAATACCCTCCACTGTCATCCTTATTCTGGTCTTGGCAGAGCCAACTACAGTTTACTTGTAGTTGCTGTAGGTAGGGCCCTTGCACAGAGGCGGTGCTCTACGTAGGCCTACATACAGAGTAGTACTAGCCTGAGTAGTGTATTGGCGTTGTATGCAATAGTAGGTATGTACCTTGCCTTGGGTACCTGAGGTACGGATGATTATTGCGCTCAAGGTAAGGCCAGGAAGGTACGGATCTGTACGGATGTCGCTACCAAAAGAACTGGCTCACCGCCTTTGTACACGGACCATACAAGGTCGCTAAAGTTTTAGAAGGCAGCTTCACTAACAATCGGCCACAGTGCCTAGGCTTTAGTGGCTATAGTGCTTTGCCCCACTGTACTTTATGTTGCTTTTAGCGGATTCATTCTGCCGGTCAAATTTGGTGGTGAGCCAGTTCTTTTGGTAGCGACATCCGTACTGCATGCTTTCTGCTTAGTGCTTGGCTGACTACCTGATTACCTTTAGTCTCAAACAGAACAAAGCCACCAACAAACGCGCTGCTCGGATGTGACAGGGCGACACTGAAATGGAATCGCGGAGGTCAGGGGCCTCGTCACCGAGCATCGACAAATTGAAGAGCCCGTTTGACGGCCCTCGTGACCCCAACGGTTGGAGAAACCATGCCACACCGCTGCGTTATTATCCACGCACCTCAACCCCGGTTGCCCGGTTGTCCTGCACGAGGGTAACTAGCCCTGTTCGTTGGTGTCTCGGGCTTCGTCTTGGCTCTCCCAGCCGCCGTTCCTCTCCTGGGGTATGGGCTGTATGGCTCTTGGCAGGGTGCTGGTTTTCCCACAATTTATTGGGCGGGGCGCACACATCCCATTGACCGTTAACTAACCGGATACTCCGTAAAATTTCCTCTTTTTTTGTATATTTTATTCTTTTTTTATCCATTTTTTTCCTGCCCACTTCCTGGCGATAGTAGGTGTACCCTACCCTAGCTACCTGGCTAACACGGTGACGCATTTCTCAAGATGCGCCCCGCCGGTCCAAGCCGAGGAACTCCCTACCCACAGACTGTAGACAGGGGACGCGACGACCTGGGAGGTACTTGAGGTATTACTTACCCAAGCAGTTCCGTTCGTTTGAGGCAGCAACGGGGAAGAACATGTGCCCAAGGTATCTCTCAAGTCTCGATCACCAAGCAACACCCCCACCATGCTCTTTCCCTTCCTCCATGTCATCGTCAGTCGACTTCCCTTTCTGGGAGTTGGGCGTCAAAGACCTCCCGGAGGGGCCGCTGCCTGCGCCTGCGCCGCCTTCTTCCTCAACGCCATAGCACGCCTCTACCTTGTATAAAGCCTGCTTCGCTCCCCCTTCTTCGTTCACCCAGGCTTCCGCAAGAAAGCTCGTCTCGCGACACATTGAAGACACGCTCACATCTTCCCCTCCAAAGACGTCTACTTTCTTCACTCGTCTCCCTCTCACAGCGGACTATCAAACACAACTCAAGCCGAGTAAAACCAACACCCCCACCTCTCGCGGAGCGAATCGTGACTTGGGACTCTCAGTTCCCTCATCTTCCCTGTTAACTAGCAACAACGCCAACGCAACAAGGCCAACATCAACACCAATCATCATGGCCGTCAAGGAGTACCAGGAACTCGTCGACCACTGCTGCTCCTTCTGCTGCAAGGCTGTCGACTTTGGTACCCACGACTACTGCCCTGAGAGCTCGCACTGCGCCTCCTGCCCCTATTGAGAGCCGTACCATGATCAAGCATACATTCTGCAGCAAGACGGCCAGTTCCGCCCGACAGTGTGAACGGCAGGCATGCGGGGCCGCGCCGTCACGCAGCCCTTGATGTCCTCACCACTTTCATGACGGAGCACAAAACTCTGTGTCGTTCATCGTGTTCGATCGTTTTTTTTTGTTTCCCTGTCTCGGCTCACTTCGGATTCGGCACCCGGCCAACGGATTCTTGTTAAAACACAAAACGCCTACCGGACGCCTTTGCCTAGTCCTTGACGGCACAGGTCTCAAACACGCCCCACTCATCTTTACATTCCGATTATGGGCTCTGGGGAGGTCAAAGAACATTTCGGTATTCCCTGGATATCGACATACCTTGCGCGATCTATCCTCTCTCCCGGATCGTCGGGGGCTAAAGCTTAGGAGAGCGGACCAGCTCGCTTCGCACCGCTCGCGCTCCCTCATGCCGCCCCATCCCAATGCTACCACAAGCATGCAGAGGCCGTAACCCGCCCGGCCCCTCCGTGGGGAGTGGACATCGACCCGGCGCTGCGAGCTAGTTGGAAGCGAGAGCGGTATTGAACGGGGTGCTTGAGTCGAGCATTTGGGGTTCCGGGAGGTCCTGAAATCTGGACCTCATGTGCTGCAACTGGTCCAAATTGCAACCCTCCCCATTTCCTACTCTCTGTCCCGTTCACCTTGGTGGCTCTTTTTGCTTCCTTCCCATTTGGAGGTCTTTTGTTCTTCTTGCTCACGACTCTCTTTCACCTCGGTCATGGCCATGTCACCTAAGCACACTTGCACGGAGTTTGGAACACGGCATCGGGATCTTGAGGGATAGGCGTTCTCATTGTTTTTTTTTTTTTTTTTTTTTTTTGGTGCGGCATTATCATTTTACGGGCTTCTCTGGCGCTTCTAGCGATCGCATTTCCTGATACCTCTCGTCACATGGGTTTTTTCAGTCGGCTGGCTTACTTCAGGGATCATCGGGCTTGTCCATCGATCAGTGACGGGGGATAGGTATGAAGTACGGAGTAGCGTAGGTGATTACCGGGCAATGGGCGAAGGACAAGCAGGCAAGGCTCTGGATCGACATTTACCAGACCTGTCGTTATTGCTCGCGACGCGCACGAGATAGGAAATTCAGAATATCAAGTCTGACACGACTCACGCCCCCATCTGATGCCAAATTGATATCACCATGCGAGATACGAAGGGCTCGACCGTCTATTCGTCATTTCTCATCCTTCTCGAGACACGTTCAGCAAGCCACCTCTGCGAAGAGCCACCCCCCTCTCAACGTTTTTTTGACACTTTTTGACCCCTGCCTCCCGCCTCTTTCCCCCCCTGCCGGCGCCCGCCGTTTGCGAACCCCGGCAACACGCACCCACGAACACCAACCCCCCTGGCGATGCCATGCAGACGGCAGGATGCGCGCTCGGCTGTCCCTGTACATACATACGCTAACGACGTCCACTGCTGCAGCTGTCCGAAAAAGATGAATATGCTGGGTCCTGGCTTCGGCGCATGAACGGGGTCTCTCACTGGAGTCGGCATTGCTGGCGTTGATAATAACCCCGGGCATCATTTCGATTCATTCTCGTTCTCCAACCCGTGGTTTTGTTGGCAATGGATGGAGGACTCGAAAACGAACCATCCCTATCTTGTGTTCGGTATCTACATGCATGGTTGATTCCCTTGGCCATCAGGGCTGCTGCGCGAAATGCGGCCTCACTCCCAATTGCCCCGCGGCGGCAGGAGAACAGCACGTAGCAGCAGCAGGAGGAGCAGCCAGCAGAGTGAAGCAAGCAATGGAGGACCTTCTCTGAGGGCAGCGGGTCCACAGACCCTCAGATGCCTTCAAAGGGGAAAGAAACACCATGCCCAAACATGGGCAAATTTCCTGACTTTGTGTCACCAGGGCAAATAATACTGTACGTGATCCGCGCATGCCTATACAATCGATATTTACGAATGATGATTCAAGCATGTAGCAACCCCAACAACCCCCCGTCGAACCAACAACAAGTCTGACGTGGCCGGGGAGATATATGGAGTGGACGTACAGTACATATCTACTCTACACTACAACTTACGCCCTATATCTGTAGTGTATAGTGCCCTTGTGTGTGTAACTACTGCGTACGTACATACATATGAGAGAGAAGAAGCTTGTATGGGCGAAAACAAAGAGAACCCTGCCCTACCTTGCTCCCTCACCCCTGTCCCTCCCTCCCTCCCCCCCCTCCGGGGGGTCTGGACGACATGGGGCGCACCAAACCGATCGACCCTCCCCAGCGTCGGGTGTGGGTGTGGAAATAGTTGGCGTATCCGTAGTGTGTTTGTATACTGTACTGCGCACTACCCCCTACACTCCACCACGGAGCGTGGAGGCGCTAAGTAACTACCACTTACTCGAGTGTACGGAGTAGTAACCAAGCTAACGCTACAACTACAGCACGCACGCGCGTTTGCCCAGAGAGAGGAAGAGGAATCCTGAAATTGTGAGTCTTGTGTTTTCCTCTCTTGCCTGAGCCTGGCCTCTACGACTGCGGAGGGACAGAGGAAGAGTGGAAAGAGGGAAAGAAGGTGTCGAGAAGGGGGGGGGTTCTGTTTCCAAGGGCAGGCAGGGAAAAACCAGGGGGGCTGCGACGGCTGGTACGTATAGTATGTGTGTGTATGGACATCCATACATTCACGCGTACGCTACCACGTCCACTATTAGTCCCTCACGTAGTTACGCTTGCCATATAACTACTCACTTACACAGGTGGTTACATACTGTCTGTATGCACACCCCCATTACATGACGTGTGATGGGTGCATGCACATGGTCGTAAACGGCAAGACGATCACGATAGCTACACGACACTTCTCGCCACGATGACTACCCCCCGGCGGGCAACCGTGTCGTTTATGTAGCCCAAGCTATCCACATATATATATATACAAGTATGTATGCACATACATACGTACTGTACATCCACGCAAGGACTCTTGGGCCCTACGCTTACTAGTCTAACTCGGTAGCGATGATACATAGTTTCGTGCGATTCGCTAGTGTACGCATAACTAACTACTGTAAACCTCAGACGAGGGCAGGGGTGTTGGCTCCCCTCGCATTCAAAGGAAGCAGTGAGCATACACAGTAGTGTAGTTAGTGAAAGCTTCTCCGGATCGTCCGGAGACATGAGACACACACACTCTCTCACTCGCTCACACAAACCGGGAAAGAGAAGTCACTGACAGCCACAACGATAGTTAGAAAGGGACAATACGGGGAGGCGGGACAGCCCGGGCCGCTCATGATCTGCGCCAGAAACGGAGCGGACGGAGGCGAGGCCGGGGAAGGGGAGGGATGGAGGGGGAAACGGAAAAGGGGGTACACTAGTGTAGGGGCGACATTGTCGCAAGCAAGCGAACCGACCTGCTGGGAAGGATGCGAGGGGCGGGCAAGGGTCCTGTGTAGTGTATATGTATGTACGGATTATTCCACGGTGTATGTACATACATACATACAGTCAACTAGCGTAGGAGGCCGCGGAACCAGATGCCCCAGAGGAGCGGTCGTCAGCCTGCGATGCGACACCAGTCTCCCGCCGCCGAGAAGAGGAGGGTAGTTAATGACGGGTGCTGCACCCTCAGACAACTTCGTTATGGTGACCTAAGAGCTGCGCTAGCTGACCTGGCGCGTCCCGGCACCCTCGGCAAGACAGAGCCCAGCCCATCATCCCTGACCGCGTGTTGGGGTTGGGTCTGCCTGCTCATCGAGTCGTATTGTGTCCGAATCATACAATGTCTCATGTTGAACCCAAGCTGGCTGATATTCTCCAATATTGTACACAGTGTTAGTGTACATAAATACATTATCGATGCATACGTTCATGTCGTTCATGCAGAACGCGCTGCTGCCCCCCCTTCCCCATTTTGGTATCGAAAGCCGTTCAGCGGCTTATGTGCTTCGTCTGGATGGATTCGTCACTCGCTAGCCGGACTTTGGCCAAGCAAAGCCGTCGATGATCATGCGTGTCAAGCAGAAGAAAAAAAAAAGGAAAGATAGACGGGATATCAGCGAAGCAGAAAGAGGGAAAATAAGACCTAGCAACTCCAACCTGCCACCCATCACGCCTCCAAATATTAACAACTCCACCATCGCCGATTGAACGAAAGAGAGTAGCGTCCCGAGGCCCCCGGCCACTGACTCCACTATCACCGAAAAAGGGTGCGTCCCACTCCTCGGTCCGGGCCTTGATGCCCATCATCTCCCTTCGGCAGTCGCGGGGTCTAGATTTCAGTCCAGGAACCAAACAACTAGTCACGGCGGGACCATCCATCCTTCCCGAATAGCTGACTAAAACACAAGGGTGGTATGATATCGTCACGCATCACCCGTCGCCCGGGGCACCTCCGCGCAACAATAATTAACAACCCCCATGTCGTGATGGCCAAGCCAGCCAGGACGACGACAAATCAGTAGAGGGTCTGGAAGACGGCGGCGAAGGCCGACTTGTCGTACTTGACGTACTTGCCCTTACCTTTGTCGACCTCGTGGTAGCGGTCCCAGAAGCGGTTGTAGAGCGGCTCAATCATGGTCTGCATGTCCTTGGCGAACATCTGGCGGACCTCGCGCTCCATGGTGTAGCCCTTGTGGCGGAGCACCATGTCGTCGAACGACGCGTTGAAGGCGGCAAACTTGTTCTTGATGCTCTCCTTGTCCTTGGACGACAGGCTCTTGAGGATCGACGCTGAGTCCACCATGGCGCCGCCCTGGCCCGACGTCGGCCGCCCACCGCCCCCGCCCCCGCCGCTGCGGCTCGTGTGGATCACGTCGAACAGGTGCATGCTGACGTCTTTACATGTGTCGGCGTAGAGGCTGGCGGCCTTCTTACGCCACGTCTCGAGCACGCCGGCGCGATTCTGGAGCAAACCGGCGAGCTCCGAGGTTTGGATCATGCGCTCAATGATGACTACGCTGTTGGCCAGGAAGACCCCCATAACGGGCTTCTTCTGGAGGAGCAGCCGGGCGCGGGCCTCGAGCCCCATCATGAGCGCCTCGATGGTGTCAGTGCAGTAGTGTGCAAAGATTTCCTTGCCATCGGCGCCAATGTCAAAGGACGCAAGGCTGGGAATGGCGTCGCTGGCTCCGCCCCGTGATGAGACGGCCGACTTCCAGCCCCCGTCTCCCAGTGAAACCATGATGCTCGAGATGGGGCGAAGGAAGTCCACCATGGTCTGCAACCGCTGCATCGTCTCGGACACGATCGGCATCGGCGCGCCATCCAACGGAAGGGACTGTAAACTGTTGATTCTCCTCTTGGTGTCCTCTAGGAGCTCGGCGAGCGAGGACTTGGCTGTATCCCGGACCGGCTTGAGGGATGCCGCCAGCGAGCTCTTGAGTTCGCCCGTCCTCCTCTCGAGATTGTTCGACAGCTGCGAAATGATCTCGACGATCTCGTACGCTAGGTAGCAGTCGGTCGTCAGGTGTGCCTTGATGTGGCTATTGAGCTCCCGCAGTGTCCTCCCAAACTCCACCAGCGACGATTGACACGTCGCCTCCAACACTGGGCCCCAGTCTTCCCTTGTGAAAATGTTGCAGATATTCTCGTACTCGGCGACGAACAAACCTTCCATCGCCTGGGCGTACGTCCCAATCCCATTCGTCCCGGCCCGGTAAATTGCGTCTGGGTTCTTTTTCTTGGCTGTGCTCGTGCTCGCCGTCGCGAGGTTTACCAATGCAGACGAAAGGTACTGTGACCGGATTTCAATGTATATCTTTGCTATTGGCGAGTCCTGGGGCGCTCCGGCGGGATTACTCTGCCGATACACCCCGGCGACAAATGAGTTCATCAGGCCCAGCCTCGCAAGCTTATCCTGCGTCAGTACGGGGAATGGCTTGTTCTTAGTGATGAAGTGCAACGGCTCAAGCGCCCGGGGGGTCTCGTTCCGGAGAAGTTTGTCGAACGAGTTTTCGAGTTGGGTATTTCCTAGCTTAACTAGCCGCTGGAGTTCGGCAACCGTCTGTTGTGTCGACCGGAGATTCGAGGCCTTCATGTCGCTGAGGGCCTTGTTCAGGCGCTTTATGGAGGCCAGGTAGTTAGGGAGGCCAGCCTTGTCGGGGCCCATACGGATAATTTGTTCCTCATCGTTTTTGCTGTCGGCGGGCTGCCGCAAGCGTTCGATGGCTGTTAGCACTGCTTCGATGTCTGTTGGCGTTGGCAGGGTTGGTTAGCGTTGCGCGTGCGCCAGAATCATGTGTCCAGGACGGCGGCCACCCACTGCTTCCAAGGACTTGAAGCTTCTTGGTCTCCCCGCTCAACGGGCCCGCCACATCGCGTACACTCTTCCCTGTCGCCTCGAGCCTGCCGAGACACGCCTGGATCTTTTTGGTCAATTGCGTTGTCTTCTCTAGACGCGAGTTGAGAACGTCCACTTCGGCCCGAGCCTCCTCGTCGGCAGCTTGCCGAACGCTGGTGACCCCGACGGCCATCGCTGTTGGGCCCCAGATACGACCGGTGGTGATGGAGTTGTTGGTGGTTGTAATCTTCAGGTTTTAGCATGGATGGAGGGGAAGTCGCTTGAAGGTGCAAGCAGCCGGCCTCCCCCTTGTGAAACACACCGTTGCACCAATCACGTCACAGCAGCTTAGAGCAGGCCCACCTGTCTTACTTCATGTCACAGGCACTTTAGAGCGCCCCCCCCCCCCCCCTGCTACTTCAGACATGCAGTTCGTATCTGCCTCTCCATTATTACTTCGCATACTCGGGAAAGAAACGAAGACGGAGTACGAAGACCGACGCTGCCTACAGTACGTAGGTAAGTAGGTAGGCAGGTAGCTCCCTATTGTGGGCACTAGTAACGACAGGAGCACTTCCTCGATATGGATTGGGCCGGTTCGGGCCTACAAATGCAACTCACCAAGATGACTGAGTTCAAGGAAACACAAATTGGCCGGTGCTAGCAACATACCTACCTGCAGCCCGGACCACATGGTTGGCTCGTCTGCTTGTAAACCAAGGACCAATCAGGTATGGAATGTATGAAGGTAGGTTTGTGGTGTAAGTGAGGTGAAGTCTGATTTCGGTCACGGTGCTCGCGTGATTGCCTTGAACTTGTGCCTGCCATTACAGAAAGAGATGCCCTTCCCACGCACGCGCTGCTCCCTTCCTCCCTTCCTCCCCCTGCCGCTCGGAGAATGTAGGGGATTTTGGAAAGAGCTCCAGAGTTGGCAGAACCATGGCCGCAACCGGCTACGCGGACCCAAAGAAATCGTCGACGAGGCGCCCAAGGGTGTCCACGATCCACTCAATCTCGTCCTTGTGCACATTGTACGCGGGCGAGACGATAATGTGATCGCCGCGTATACCGTCGGCCGATCCAGTGCCCGGATAGACACTAATGGAATATTCCTTGGTCAGGCCGCGCTCGCAGATTGCCGCGGCGACATGATTCTCGACAGGAAACGGCTCCATCGTGGCCTTATCAGCAACGAACTCGATTCCCCAGAAGAGGCCGCGTCCCCGGATATTGCCCACGTTGGGGTGCGCACCCAACCGCTCCTGCAGCCGCCCGGAGAGGAGCTCGCCCATTTTCCGGACGTTTTCCAAAAGGTTCTCTTCGCGAATGATCCGCTGGACTTCGAGCGCCCCAGCACAACCAGCTGGGTGGCCTTGATACGTGTGGCCGTGAACGAAAACGCTGGGAACGGCCCCTGTGAGCACTGCGCCGACCAGAAACCCCGGCCCTCAGTTTGGGAGACTTACGAGCTACCTCTTTCCAACACGCCCACCACTTCCCGACTCGCCAGCACTCCTGCGACCGGCTGGTAGCCGCCACCGAGAGCTTTACCAAATGTCTGAATGTCTGGCGCCACTCCCTCTTGCTCCCAGGCGTGCAGAGTTCCCGTCCGCCCCATGCCGCACATTACCTCGTCGAGGATGAGGAGCGCTCCGTACTTCCGACAGACCGCTTGCACCGCCTTGAAGTATCCGGGAACTGAGGGGACGCACCCCAGGGCCTGCGAAGTGGTTAGCAAGGCACTATGAGGGCCGGCTCAGGGGATACCTACAGCTCCTACAACAGGCTCGGCAATGAAGGCGCAGACCGTCTCCGGGCCGACGGCTTGGAACTCGTCATCGAGTTCCTTGGCCAGTCGGTCGACATACTCCTGATCTGTCTCACCTGGGTTCTTGCCGCGATATGGATTACATGGCGACACTTTAGACACGTTCTTCATAAGAATCGGCTCGAACTTTGCCCGCCGGTATTGATGGCCCCCAACTGCCAAGGCGCCCAAGGTGATACCATGATACGACTGTCTCCGGGAGATAAACCGGGTTCTGTTGTTCTGCGACGGACTGAGCTCGAGAAAGTACTGCCTGGCCAGTTTGACAGCCGCCTCCATGGCTTCGGATCCTGAGAGCCGGTTAGTCGCGATTGAGAACCGGTGATTAACGGAGCATCTGACCCGAGTTGACGATATATGCGCGTCCCATGTGCCCGTGGGTCGACTCGACCAAGAAGCGACAAAGCTCCTCCTGTGCCCTGGTCGTGTAGAAGACGGTCGAGCAGTACGGGATCGCCATGAGCTGCTTCATGACGGCGCGGGCCACTCTTTCATTGCCCCAGCCGAGACACCCGACAGAAGCTCCTCCTGAGGCATCGAATATCCTACGCCCATCCTCAAGTACAAGGTAGTTGCCCTCGCCTTGTGAGAGAGAAAGGAAGTCATAACTGAGGTCCCTATGCAACACAGCAGAGCTCCGCGCTGCCTGCTTGTGGTCGCCGCCACCTTCCTCGCGCGTGGTGTCCAGCTCTCTCAGAACCATGTTGGACATCGTAAGCTCGCAGGACGGCCAAGGTTGGGAAAAGTGAGACGGGGAATAGACTCGGGAACAGGACGAGCACTTCGGCGATTCTATTTGTAGGAGAGCTATAGACGGCCGCCAGGTACAGAGCTGCTAGACCCCTGTCGCGGAAACAGGCGACTAATGCGGCATGGCATGGAAGACTCACGTATCCGTCCCATACGAAGAACGTCAGCGGTACCCGCAGGGCAGCCCTTCGCCATGCTCGTCATCTTCCACCCGATTAGCCACGCAGAGTACTCTACTTCGGGCTGTCTGTCTGAGCCGAGCAACTGTGGACCTTCGGTTGCTGGCATGATTCGCCGGTTCGCGGGGGGCAACGCTACCTTGCCCACTAGCTTACCAGCGACCCCCGTGACAATGGTTATTGGGTGCCGGATTCGAGCGCACAGGGGCCAGAGGTTCGGGCTGGAAGGAACCAAAACCCCATGATACTATCTGGATAAAGAACAACGATAAAAACCAAAGAAGGTATCTTTGACTCGTGTCGTTAGGGGGGGGCGATGTGGAAACGGCAAGCCTACATGTATGTACCACGTGCAACGAACCGCCTGCGCTTACCCGTTCGCAAACGCCACAAGCTTTCAACGGTGTTGTGCAACCTCCACTTCTTGGAACCTCTCGGCCCCAGCTTGAGTGAGGGGTAAACGGCCAACAGCTTCCATTCGGCATCCCGAGTTCGGTTCTTCTATGGTCGGTTACCCTCTGCGGTACCCTTGCTCACAGGTGGCATAAAGACCCTCTGAGGACAGGGATGTCCCTAAAGAGTCACCGACGCCTCCCGCGACTTACGAGGATTGCCGTGATGTTCCATAAACAAGCCGCTATCGGTAGGCTCGCTTAGAGGTCCCGGGCCGGAGGGTGGCAGATCCCGGCCCGATACTGTCGGTCTCTTCGGCTCTCGATGCCAAGCCAGGTATGTTACCGGACTGCCACCCATATTCCGATCCGGAAGCCTCCCGTGTTCCGTTCTGTTTTCTCGAGGATACGCGTTGAATCACCGCATGGGCGCTGCGTCGAATTGGGTTAAACCCATGTTTTTTTTATCCCTGATCACTTCTTCTCTGGGACGGGGCTGGATGACGGGGCGCTCCGACGCAGGCAAACTTCCGAGGATTAAGCACCCCGTCGATAAGATAGGCCTGCTCCTGTTTCGGCACGGGGTGACATCGGACGTGCCTTGAATCAAGCATACCTATCTGTAGGCGGTATACCCCGAAGTTCCAGACATTCCCCGCACCTAATCCCAGAACAATTTGCCATTGATAGCGTCATTGGCATCACTCTTGGTCCGATTCGCCCCTGCTCTACGGAGTACGGATACTTGATCACACGCACATTGTGCCAATTGCAGCTTTGCCAACTGGTACAGTACCACCACTCGAACGTCCCTCTGTAGGTTGAGGCTTTCTATCCTCGTTAGCCTCGTGTTCACGCGCGTTGCCGTGCCTCTGAAGAGTGCCGGATCGTGGCGTTTGGTGTCGACAACATCTCTACCCGTTTAGCGACTTCCCATTGGCCTTTGCAACTTGCAAGTTCCCGTCCGTTTCTGCAAGTCGGGCGGATCTGCATGGTGGCTCTGCACTCTTTTTTTCCCCGACAGGGAGGCAAAATTCACGAATGCCCAACCTTGCCGGCTGTACGAGGCCATGCAATCGGGGTCATACTGAATATCATCAGGTGGCAGTGGCTCGAGTTGGACCAAGGGCTGACACGACAGGAATGAGGGTCTCGGGATGGTCATGGATTGCTTGTCCCGATTTCCCAGCTTCTGATCAGTGACTAAAAGAAGCATGAGAGCTACAAGCACGGATTCACAAGTACTCTGTAAAGTACATACATACGGAACTCGTACCTAGTGCAGGGCTAGAAGACAGACTCTCACTCGTTGCCCAGCAGTCTGGTAACCAATCGAATTGCCTAGTAAGCAAATGTAGGGGGAGGCCCACACGATCTTTGAGAACAGCACCGGCAAGTCGAATGCAAGACACTTCGCAGCGAGTCAGCTATATGCTCGGTCCTGTTGGTGGCCATCTTGTCGCGGTGAGCAGAGAGCGGCCAGGCTCCTCCTTTTCACTTTCGCTGCCGCCTGTGAACAGACTGTACGTACGACTTGGGAAATCGACTCGAACAAGCGAGCGCAGCGAACTAGGAAAGCAGCCACGCAACATCGGGAGAACTACATTCACACGCACCATTAAAAAAAAAAAAGAAAAAACTGCTACCACCAGTGCGGGGTGTCAAGCGTTGAGGACGGCTCAGTATAATGAATAGAAGAATGTTTAAGGCCTTTGTTTGCTGTTGTTTGACTTTTGATCGCTGCCGGAGAACCCCAGAAATGCCCGCCAACAAGCATAAGGAGACACAAGGCACTGACTTTCAAGGGACGAGCAGCTGTCACCCAGTTTCCATAGTAGCTCGAGTGAGTTGGCGGCGGCGCTAGAATGCTTTCCCGGCTGTCAGCATAACTGACGGCGGTGCCAGACCAGCATGCCAGAGTCTGGTCATCCGCGTTGGAGACTGCAGATCACAGACGAACCACTGCAGAAGAGCGGGTTCACGCACCCTGCAACGCATGTCTTACCGTACAGTAACTGCTTGTGTTGCGCGTGTTGCGCGTGTTGGGCCTGGTTTCCTTCGGCTGACTCCGACTTGTGCCCGTGGCTATCACGTCAACCACCGGCTTGCCTCCTTGGGCAACGGCGAGCCGCCCAAAACGAGTCGACACGTCAGCGAGCAGGGAGAGTGGTCCACTGCAGATATCCAGCAATGCAGACATTTCGCCGAGAGGTTTGGCATCACGAGGAGTCCTCTATAGTACAGCACCCTCGGCATGCGGCCGAGTTCATTCTCGAACCCCTTGGAACACGAAGAAGGTCGGAATGGCCTGACAGTTAATCGGCAGCTCCCTAGATCGGCCAAGAGGACGAAAATGTTGGGGGCACTGGTGACGGGATAGAAAGTAAGGCGTGTCGAGGCTGCTCAGGGTACATTTGCCGTTGGGCGGAAGGTTCCGCCGTCGCACTCATCGCCCCGATGCCGGGGCCGGGGTCCAGAGCGCTTTCTGGAGGTTTCAAGGGTGGCTCCGTTTCTTGAGCTTCCATTGAACACGGGCGAACATGCCCAAAGCGCAAGGTGCAAGTGCGAGCGTTCTGCCACATTTTGGACGGCGGCAGGACGGCATCTGTAAAATTAATGGTTTCTCGATACATTTCTGTGTACGGATTATAAGTGTCCATACGTGCCCCAAATACACCCCTCCCTCAGAAAATACGGAAGGCACCAGCTGCCGGTAACAGGCGTTCAGCTGCCAAGACAGTTGGATACAGGGCGGTGAGCCGGTTGGTACTGATTCTGCCGGCCAACGTAGGAAGCTTGGGCCTGCAATCAATTAAACACATGTCCAGGGGTCGCGCGCTAAAGACGCGCCTTCGCGCGTTGGGGTCGCGTTTTCGCAGCTTCCCCCCCACATTCGTAACAATCTCAGCCAGACAGAGCCCGACGCTCTCCGCCCGATCCAAACCAACACCCTCAACTTCCATACCCCGTCGCTGAAGGACAGCATCATGGACACGTTGATGCTTCAGAGAGACGAGGCCACGCGCGATCGCGTGCGCCAGGCCTTGGAGTTCCTCGATCCCCGTACGACTTCTTTTTTATTTTTGTTGTTGTTGTTTTTCTCCTGCCTTCCCTCCCCCTCCGTCTATCTCTTGAGAATCGAGTAGCCGGTGCTGACCAAGATCCGGGTGGCAGATGATCAACATGCGCGGAGCTACAGGCCAGACATCATTTTGATGCTACAAAAGAACCAACGCAGACTTGTCGTTAACATCGACCATGTCCGCGACCACAATGCCGAAATGGCCGAGGGCCTGCTCTACAACCCCTTCGACTGGACCCTGGCCTTCGATCACGCGCTCAAGGAGATTGTCAAGACAATACCCCAGGCACGACCCGACCAGGTGGACCCCGACGTCCTGTACTACTGCGCCTGGGCCGGCAGCTTTGGCCTCAATGCCTGCAATCCGCGGACGCTGTCTTCGCAGCACCTCAACAGCATGGTCTCGATTGAGGGCATCGTCACGCGCTGCTCGCTGATCCGGCCCAAGATTGTCAAGAGCGTACACTATGCCGAGGCTACCCAGAAGTGGCACTTCAAGGAGTACCGCGACCAGACCATGACCAAGGGCGTGACCACGACCAGCGTGTACCCCACCGAGGACCCAGAAGGCAACCCCCTAATGACCGAGTACGGCTTGTGCACGTACCGGGACCACCAGACCATCTCGATCCAGGAGATGCCCGAGCGGGCGCCTGCCGGCCAGCTGCCCCGAGGTGTCGACGTGATCCTCGACGACGACCTCGTCGACCGGGTCAAGCCCGGCGACCGTGTCCAGCTGGTGGGCATCTACCGGACCCTGGGTAACAGGAATACGAACCACAACAGCGCCGTCTTCAAGACGGTTCTCCTGGCCAACAACGTCGTGCTGCTCTCTACCAAGTCGGGCGGCGGCGTCGCGACGGCCACCATCACCGATACCGACATCAGGAATATCAACAAGATCGCCAAGAAGCCCAAGCTGTTCGACCTGCTGTCCCAGTCCCTTGCCCCCAGCATCTATGGGCACGAGTACATCAAGAAGGCCATCCTCCTGATGCTCCTCGGAGGCATGGAGAAGAACCTGGAGAACGGCACCCATCTGAGGGGCGACATCAATATCCTCATGGTCGGCGACCCCTCGACCGCCAAGTCCCAGCTGCTTCGCTTCGTCCTCAACACCGCCCCGCTGGCCATCGCAACCACCGGTCGCGGCTCTTCGGGCGTCGGTCTCACCGCGGCCGTGACTACCGACAAGGAGACGGGCGAGCGGCGGCTCGAGGCCGGCGCCATGGTCATGGCTGACCGTGGCGTCGTGTGCATCGACGAGTTCGACAAGATGTCGGATATTGACCGGGTGGCCATCCACGAAGTCATGGAGCAGCAGACGGTCACCATCGCCAAGGCCGGCATTCACACCTCTCTGAACGCTCGCTGCAGCGTCATCGCGGCAGCCAACCCCATCTTCGGCCAGTACGACACCCACAAGGACCCGCACAAGAACATCGCCCTCCCCGACTCCCTGCTGTCCCGTTTCGACCTTCTCTTCGTCGTCACGGACGACATCGAGGACACAAGGGACCGGCAGGTCTCGGAACACGTCCTGCGCATGCACAGGTACCGGCAACCAGGCACGGAAGAGGGCGAGCCGGTACGGGAGAACTCGGGCCAGGCGCTGAATGTGGCGCTCAACAACCAAGCCGATTCGCAGCGGCCGACAGAGGTGTACGAGAAGTACGACGCGATGCTGCACGCGGGTGTCAAGGGGACAGGACGGGGTGCCAACAAGAAGCCCGAGGTCCTGAGCATCCCCTTCATGAAGAAGTACATCCAATACGCAAAGACGCGCATCAAGCCGGTCCTGACGCAGGAGGCGGCCGACCGCATCGCCGACATCTACGTCGGCCTCCGCAACGACGACATGGAGAGCAACCAGCGCAAGACCAGCCCGATGACGGTGCGTACGCTCGAGACCCTCATCCGTCTCGCCACCGCGCACGCCAAGTCCCGGCTGTCGAACCGCGTCGAGGAGCAAGACGCCGCCGCGGCCGAGTCCATCCTCCGCTTCGCGCTCTTCAAGGAAGTCGTTGAAGACGAATCCCGCAGGAAACGGCGTAAGACACGCCCTCTCGAAGACGAAGACGACTCCAGCTCCTCCTCCGACGACGGCAATTCCGACTCGGACGGCGACGAACCGAACGGCACCGCCCGTGGCAGCACCGCGCGCTCCACACGTACCTCCCAACGCCCCGACAACAACAACACCAACGGCCGTCGCCGCCCAGCCGGCCGTAGGAGACAGGGCGCCTCGTCCGACGACGCGGACGGCGCCACGCCCGCGGAAAACGACGAGGACGAGACCGAAGACCTGTACAACGCCACCCCGCGCCGCTCGACGCGCACCACCCGCACGTCCGCCGCCGCCGCCGCCTCTTCCTCCTCCCAACCTTCCTTTGCCTCCTCCATCCCGGCCTCTCAGCTCCGCAGCCAGTCCCAGCGCGACGACGGCGCCGACGCCGACGAATCCCTCGCCTCGGGTACCGCCAACCTGACCGTCTCCGACGCCAATGGCGGCGGCGACGAGGACGAGGACGAGGACGAAGAAGACCAGGACGAGCGGATCAGCGAGGCCCGCCTCGAGGTGTTCCGCCGCGCGCTGGGCCAGCTCCTCAACACGAGCCTGTTCGAGGAGGACGACTCGGCGGGCGTCGACGAGCTCATCGAGGCTGTCAACGCAAAGGTCGGCCGGCAGCAGCGGTTTACGCGAGAGGAGGCGGTCAAGGCGCTGAGGGAGATGGATGCCAGGAATCAGATCATGTGAGTTGCCCGCACCCCCTCCCCTTTTTTTTTTCACATAGCGTTTTTCCCTTTTTTTATTATATTTTGCCAGGTGGCGCGTGTGTGTCACTACTGTTTCGGAAGCGAAGCATGCTAACGAGAGGAATCTCAGGTATACCGATGGCGAGCTGGTGTATAAGATCTGATAGGGTGGGTTAATCGGGCCAACTGGCTGTGGGATTGATTGAATGTGGGATTGGGTAAACCAGACCGGGCTGGGACTTGAACTTTTCTAGTCCCTCTTTCTTTCTTGTGTTTGTCATTGTCAAAGATGGTTGGGAGAGGCGTTACTTGATGGCATCGCATGGGCATGATGAATGTAGACGGGTACTTTATGAAATAGTCGCGTATGATCTTCTTGTCTCTTTCGTATTACAGCCACGGTGCCGGTTTTCCGGCGGATTGTTTTGGATGAAAAAAACTTAAAAAGGGGCAAAGGGGAATATGTCTTTCCGCTTGCAGGATTGCGAGTTACGATGGAGATCATCTCTAGGGCTCCATAGGTCGTTTGTTCGCCCTTCACACGCCTCCTGAGGCCCTAATCTGAAATACGCGTGCAAGTCTTCCACCTTGTCGCCCTCAGCACAATTTACTCACCATATTTGGTGGCCAGCTCGGTCATATTTCCATGCTCGGACTATATAGTTCAAAACGCAAAGTCGATATGGGCACTTTGTCTATTTGATTATCATCCAGGCCGCTCTCTCTATACCTGTTGCCTTGAGAACCAAGGTGACCCTCCGCAAGTCAAAGCCGCTCCTGAAACTCCCGCAACCTGTCTTCCACGCGAACGCCGTTCCACGTCTCCCGTCCTTGCTCGTCCACGCCCAGCACCGGGAAGCCGACCTGTTCAATCGCGAAACTGGCCGCTACGTGGCCCCACGCGCAGGCCTCCTCGATCGATTTCCCTCTCGCCAAGGCGACCGACAGGCCGCCGAGGAAGGTATTACCCCCGCCCGTCGGATCGACGACCTTCTCCCTCGCATCTCCCTTCCCGTAGCCGTCGCCGTAGTAAGCGGGGATCCACTTCTCGAGACCCGGGTCGATCTCGATCTCCTCCCGCGCGACCCGGCCCTCTTCGTCCTGCATCAGGCCGGCAAATAGCGCCTCCATGTCCATGTCCGGGGTGAGACCGCCGCGGATGTATTCCTTCTTCTTCTTGGGCTTGGACGCCGCCTGGTCTCCGCCCGCACCACCACCACCGCTGCCGCCGCCGCCGCCGCCGCCGGCGATCACCTTCTTCTTCCTGCCGCCGTTGCGGGCGACGAAGCAGCCCTTGTCGCCGGCGCGGACCACGAGGGTGTAGCTCTGGAGCGGCATGCTGGCGAGCAGCTGCTCGCAGGCGCTCTCGACGGCGGCGGTGCTGACGGCGCCCGTCTCCGGGTCCAGCCCGTCGCCGCCCAGGAAGCCGGCCAGCTCGGCGTGGTTAGGCGAGCAGATGTCCACCATCGGCAGGGTATTGGTGCAGTTGAGCAGCTCGGACGGCACGCAGAGGTCCGGCACGGGCTCCCAGATGATGAGCGGGCGGGTGTACCCTTCGCCGCGGGGGTCGTGAGGAGGCAGGGAGGAGGAGAAGTAGGCGGCCTTGCGCCGGGCGAGGATGTCGGTTACGAGCTCCTGACACCGCCGGGGGCTGCAGATCAGGTGGATCGCCTTGGCCTGGAGCAGGGGAGGGGTGAGGTCCTCGGCCACGAGGCGCTTCTTGGGCGTGGTGTAGCGGAACGCGCGGCGCTCCGAAGCGTCGGTGTAGCCGTTCCAGCCGCGGGTGGTGAGGCGGGACGGATCGTAGCGGAACAGGGCCGAGGTCTGCCAGCTGTCGATCTGGGACTTGATCCAAGGGGGAAAATCAGAGCCTTGGTCGACTATCCAGCCGACCGTCTTGGAGGACGGGGGCGGAGAGAAGAGGCGGGCGCCGAGGGCTGAGTAGGAGCCGGCGCCGCCGAGGACGTCGCGGGCTGGGGGCTTCTGTGGGAGAAACTCAATCTCGTCTGGGCAATGTGTCAGCGACGGTCGACTATCCTAGAGGGGACGAAATCCCATTTATTTGCTAACTCTAAGACCTCATTGGGGTGGAGGCTTGAGCGATAGACACGAATGGTGAAGGGACGAGGCAGTGGCGTGATAAGTGTCGCACACCGCACTGAACCCCCCCCCCCTTTTTTTTTCCGTGGTCGGTAACTCGCTGTGCATGACATACCGATGATAAACATGCCCAATGTGACAAAGTCAATCTCCTGAGTTTCTGGGATGTCCTGGACGACCCCGACCGGCCCCGTCTCATTCGGGTCCCGGTCTCCGGAGCCCCTGTCCGGGTTGACCTCCGGATCCGAGGGCCGGGGTGCAAGAACCATGCTGATCGCAGCACCCGGCTTGGCGCGGTGCCGCAGGAGAGAGAGAATTGGATTGTATTCTGGGTATGAGCAAGTCGGACGCCTCGGAGAGCGAAGAGTGCCGGAAACTTGGGGATTTTTGTTTGTTGATCGAAGGTCTGGATGAGAGCGACTGTTACAAAAGATCTATAAGAGAGGGAAGCACCAAAGAAGAGAAAAAAATTATTAAAATAAATAAATCACATCAGGACGTTGTCCATTCAGGGCTGGCTGAGACACGAAGGTTAGACCGTCAGTGGCTGCGATTCACTTGCGAGAGATAGTAGGGAAAGTACGGATTGAGCGCTTTGCATGACATGTGCAGCTCTCGAGGCTCGCAGCATGAGCATACGGGGTCTGCGGTGCTCAAGCGATTGATGGCCTCGACTGGCAGAACAGGAAAGAGCCGTTCGATGGATTGTGCTGCTTTCCGATGCAATGCGGCTGCACTGCCGATGCCAGAACCCGTCCTAGTTTGTTCAAAAAATTGGTGGGATTGCATTCTACATCTAACTTTTCTTACTTGTAATGCATTCGCTTGCACGTGGGAGATGCCCGGCAGGAGCTCCTTTCACTCCATCTTCTTATCTCTATAATCCGTACATACTGCGTTAAGAAGGGCACAAAACTCGCTTCAGGTCCAGCGAGAGGGGCGCGCAGCATGACGGTGATTGGACGGCCCCGGGCGTTGCGGGGACCCCTTCGACCCCTGTCGTAGCTTCTGGAGCTCTTGCCCGTCAGGGGGTGTGTGTCAACTGTTTGGGAGCCGCGCCAACTCGTGCTCTTTGAATCCCTAATAATCCCGTCACCTACCTGATTCTGCCTGCCATCTCGAGACGGGAGCGCGCAACCATTGCAGGCGGTGCTCTTCTCTTCCTACATCTAGTCTGGTCGCCGGCACACGATAAAGAACCTCGACCCGTCATCCTCCCCGGGGACTGAGCGCCCCGTGTGCCGCTACCCCTCTCCGCGAAGGCGAGGTGTCTACTTCATACTCCGTATCTCGTTCCTGCCTCGATCCAAACCGACTTCGACACTGTCTGTCTGCTCACGCTGCCTTGTCGCACCTCGCCCAACATGGCGACCAATCCCATGCACAACCTGACAACCCTGATTAAGAGGTGCGCAACGCGGCCGCCCTCTCCCCCCCTTTCTCCTGCGGCCGAGGCCGTGCTGTGTCCCTTTGGGGCGCAAACGCCGCTTCATGACGCTGACCGAGAAACACCAGGCTCGAGGCTGCCACGTCTCGCCTCGAGGACATCGCACAGGCATCCTTCGAACAATACAACTCTACACCCACCCCCCCTCAGCACGCAGGCGTCGCTGCCGGCCCTCCTGCCCCTGCATCCCCCGCCCCGCCCCAACCCGCGACAGCGCCTAGTCCGCCCGCCGCCGCCCCCGAGCCCCTCCCCGAGTTTATCGAAGAATTTGACAACCTCGTCGACCAGTCGCTTGCCAAATGGCTCAAGATTAGCAACGATGTGGGCGGCGTAGTTGCCGAGCAGGCCGTCAAGGTTGTCGAGGCGTTCAAGGAAGAGCGCAAGTTCCTGCTCATCACGACCAAGGCGAAGAAGCCCGATCTCCAGGGCGCCGACATGGCTGTTTTCCAGGACCTCGTGAAGCCGATCGGCGCCCTCATGACGGCTGTCGGGAACATCAAGGACCTGAACCGCGGCGACAAGCACTACAATAACCTCTGCACCGTGGCCGAGAGCATCATGGGTTTGGCCTGGGTGACGATCGACGTCAAGCCGTTCAAGCACATCGAGGGAAGCCTTGCCGCCGCCGAGTTCTGGGGCAACAAGATCCTGACGGCCAACAAGAACAAGTGAGCCACTTCCTTCTGGAAACATCTGCGCGGTCCAAACTTCCTAACGCGTGTGATAGGGACGAGCAGCAGATCGAATGGGTCAAGGCATTCTACCAGGTCTTCCGCGACCTCACCGACTATGTTAAGAACTACTTCCCCAACGGCATTCCCTGGAACCCGAAGGGCGTGCCGGCGGCCGAGGCCGCCAAGGCCGTCAACTCGGCATCCCCTGCCCCGGCAGCTCCCTCACCTAGCGGTGCTCCCGCTCCCGCTCCCGGCCCCCCTCCTCCGCCGCCTCCGCCGGGCCCGCCCCCCGTCCTTAAGATCAACGAGCAAAAGTCGGAGCCGAGCCCGGCAAGCGGCTTCAGCGCCGTCTTCTCGGAACTGAACAAGGGTGAGGCGGTCACCAAGGGTTTGAGAAAGGTGGACAAGTCCGAAATGACACACAAGAACCCATCTCTGCGCGCCGGGTCGACCGTTCCCGACCACGGTTCCTCGGTTCGCGGAAAGAGCCCTGCGCCCCCGGGCACCAAGCCCAAGCCCGAGAGCATGCGGGTCAAGAAGCCGCCCAAGAAAGAGCTTGAAGGCAACAAGTGGACAATTGTGCGTCCCATTTCTCTTTCTACTACCTCTTCTGCCTCTCATGAAACCCTCCAAGCATACTGACCTTTTCTGCCTCCTCGCCCGCTCTCCAGGAAAACTTTGACAAGTCACCCGAGCCCATCGAGGTTGAGGTCTCCCTGACGCACTCGATCCTCATCTCCAAGTGCAACAATGCTACTATCATCCTCAAGGGCAAGGCCAACGCGGTGACGGTCGAGAACACCAACCGGATCTCGCTCATTGTCGAGTCGCTCGTCTCGACCGTCGACGTGGTCAAGTCGCAGAACTTCGCCCTACAGGTCCTCGAAACCATCCCGACCATTCTCATGGACCAGGTCGACGGTGCCCAGATCTACCTGAGCAAGGAGAGCTCCTCTACTCGCGTCTACTCGAGCAAGTCGGCGAGCATCAACCTCAACGTCCTCACCGGCGACGGCGACGACGCCGACTACAAGGAGCTCCCGTTGCCCAGCCAGATCTGCTCCTGGTGGGACGAGGGCAAGGGCGAGGTAGTGAACGAGATCGTCTCCCACGCCGGTTGAGCGACCGGATGCGTGTGGCAGCAAAAGCGGGCGGCGGGTGAGAGGAGCAAAGTCGGGTACAAGGGAGGGGAAAGAAAGAGCTTTGGATCCGGATGTGCTATTTTGTAAAAAGATCAGACACTCAACCAAGTGCGGAGTCAGCCGCACCACTTTAGGCACATTTACCCCATGTTATCGGCGGCCGGCCACCCCTTGTTGCCGAGACCACTCCCACGCTACACAACTAACATCTGCCGGTGCTTCGCTTAGCGGGTTACCAAAATGGATACTAACTCTTGATGGCCAGAGCGCGGCCTTCACATGCTTGAGACGTCGCCTTTCGACTGTTGGTGTCGTGACCGTGTGGCAGTCGAGACCCAACCTTGTGACGCCAACCAGATGCTGCGGCCCGCGTCGTGGCACACGTCGCGAGCGTCGCTACTTCTCCTGATTCCACTAACACGTACACTTCATGCGCTTCCACGATCGGGTTCAACGTAGGGATCCATAATGTGTGCATGATTCGTTGCAGTGCATCTATCAAAAGGATGGCGATGGCGCTTTTTCGGATTAGCGGATATCGTGGGCAGTCGAGCAACTGCTTCTGATAGGATCATGGACGGGAATTCCCTAAGATAAGGGCGGAATGGCCGAGTGGTCTAAGGCGGAGGATTTAAGTATTTTCTTAAATCTCCTCTTCTCGAGAGAGAGCGTGGGTTCGAACCCCACTTCCGTCATTGTTGCTTTTTATTTAACTAGTTTGTTGATTCGGCTTTTTTTTGGTCTTCCTCGGGCCTTCTGAAATGAACCTATTTGATATGAACGTTTTGATACCGCTTTCCGAACAAACCAGGAGCACAGGAGGACGGGTCAGAAGATAATCAACCACTTGGTATGCTGCACATGCAAGCAGTCTGCGCCTGTAGGGTGCTAATCCCTCGGCGCGCCTGCAAGTTCGCGCAAAGTTCGCTGAGGCTGGTTTCTTGCGTTCACAAGGCGGCTTACGGAGCACAACCCCGCCCCTAAAACGTTGACGGACAAAGAACACAGGGGGTAGAACTTAAAACGACAAAAAAAAGAAAAAAAAAAAGCAAAAAAGATGAGTTACTGGGGACTAGTATAACAGACTTCTCGCCCTTCAGTTCAGCAATTTAGGCCTGTTGACCAAGTCATGTTCTAGCCCCGATTCCACTTCACTCACGATCTTGGTTTAATACATCCCAAAGAGGAAAAACAAAAGGATGACTTCTTGTCTGTTCATACAGCATCTGACCAAGAGTTACCCCCATCCATCCCTCCCAACCCCTGACGCCGAAAAAAAGAAATATGAAGCCAAACGAACCCGACGAAGAGAATGGGCATCATCACCACCTTCAAGAAAAAAAACGGAGCTTAGGCCTCATAGCTCTTGGTTGGCCCCTCGGCACTCAACGGCTGCACGGCCCCCGGGGCAGGCGGGGCGTGGAAGCTCATGCGCGGAATGTCGGTGGAGATCTCCTGGGCCATGCGCGCGCCCTGCTCACCGCCGGCCGCGACGGCCTGCTTGAGGGCCTCCTGGACCTCGCGCACGCGGCGCTTGAAGGCGAGACGGTCGAGGAACAGCTGCTGGCGGGCGCGCTCCAGCTCGCGGCGCTCCGCCTGCAGGATCGCCTCCATCTCGTTAAAGTACTTGAGCTTGAGCTCCATCTTCTCCAGCGTGACGTTGACCGCCGCCGACACCAGCCGCGTCATCTCGCGCTCCTCGTGGGACGCGAGGCCGCCGGCCCGGGCGCCCACGGCGGCGAGCGGGATGTTCGCCAACGAGGACGTGGTGGACGTGGTGGTTGTGGTTGTGGTTGTGGTTGTAGCCGTGGTCGTCGTGGTCGTCGTTGTCGTCTCTTGCCTGGCGTCGACATCCATCGAGTCGCTGCCGTCCTTTTCCTTGCCCTTGCCGTTAGCCTGGCCATCGCCTTGCGAGCCGCCCTCGAGCTTGTTCCGGAGGTTCTGTTTCAGGATCTCGGCCGACTTGTTAGCGGCGGCCGCCGTGCTAGCAGGATCCGCCAGGCTGGCGAGGAAGCCGACCACCGACATGACCGGGTTGTCCGTCTGGCTGAACGGAAGCTGACCGCCATGGCTGCCCAGCATCTGGAGCCCGATCGGGGCATCCAGCCTCTCGGACTCAAGGTACTTGTCCTCAATGTCGAGCTGCAGGAACTGGAGCACGCACTCCTCGCGTGTTCGGGTGCCCACGTAATCGGCGATCTCGCCCCAGTCCTCATCGTAGCGCTCGAGCGCCTCGAGAAGTCGGAGAATCTCGGCGTCGCTCCACGGTGCGTCCCTATCGAGAATGGACGAGTACGTGGGGTTCTCCATGCGGGTGTAGTGGGCGCTCGTCTGGTTGCCCGGCAGACGTCCTTCGAGGTAGCAGCTCGGGCACAGGTCGTATTTTGCCTTGTTATTCGGGTCGGATTGCGAACTGTGATAGTAGATGCGGGTGCAGTCGGTGCCGCAGTTGAAGCAGTTGACCTTTGCGATTGGAGCCTTGGGGAGCTCGTCGGTGCCCGACACACCATTAGTCGTCGGCGTTTCCCCGTTGGTCTTGCCGTCGCTCTTGTTGAGCTTGTTATGCTTGGCATTCGCCTCGTAGATGTTGCGGCCGACTTCCAGATTGAGCTCAGTCTTGGGTGCCGGGGTGGCAGAAGCCTTGGCATCGGTATCTTTGTTCGGCTTGCCCTCGGTGACGACGGGGTCGGCGGCTGGTTGCCAGGGCTGGAGGCCGCGAGGGGTGTCGCAGATGATCTTGAAGTGACCGGTAAAGGGCGGGCCAATGTGGGATGGCCGCTGATCAGCATCGACCTGAACGGCCGTTTAGCATTGAACACCAGAAAAGAAAGGGGAGAGAATAAAGGGGAAAAAAAAAAAAAAAAACTGGGGTTACTCATCCAACTTACTTGGTAGTTGATAAGGCCCCACTGCTCCAGGAAAGCATGTACGCGCATGATGGCGCACACATCACCGGCGAGGTTGCGCCGGCAGGCGGTGACGGTCAGGTATTCGACCGGATTCAGGCGGTAGGCATTAATCATGAAGTCGCGGTAGTCCTTGTACACTGCAGGAGTCTTGCTCCGGTTCCGGTTGTTGAAGAACTCGGGCAATGCTTTCCGCTCGATGTTGTGGATGGTGTTCATGTCGAACCAGGTGCTGTAGCTCGGAAGCACAATGGCATGTGTCTGAGAGATCAAGTGCTGCCTCGCAGCGTTCTCGACGTGCTCCTTCGTCTTGGTCTCGCCAGAAGAACCGTCCTGACCGGAGGCTTCAGCCTGCACGGGCTCGTTCTTTGGCGCGTCACCCATCTCCTCGTCCTGTCCAGTCGTTTCGGCAGGTGGGCCTTCGGGGGCGTCGAGGGGGTTGTCTGATGAGGCGCCGGGCGCGGGAGTCGTGCTGTCTTGCTTGATCGCAGGGTCCTCGCCCATTTGCACGTCTGAATGAATGCAATGCCCGGGTTAGCAGTGTTGCAGGAACGAACTTGCCAAGGCCTATGATAGTATGGGTGCGGCATACCTTCGTTCTGCTCATTGGCATCAGGAAGAGGCGGTTGCGCTAGGATCGGGTTGGCGCTCGGCGACGCGCCGTTCGTTGGCGTGCCGTAGCTAGCCGTACTTTCATCCATCGCGACGACGGGGAAGTGATGAAGCTGTCGACGTCGGGAGTCGGGAAGTGCTGGAACCGGCCAAAAGCAGATTTGTGAGCTGCCAATCAGGGCCGATGGCAAGGGGCGCGCGTATCGACTTGGAAGGTGCAAGTGCGAGGGACGTGCGGACAGTATGCGGATGGAGCCCCGATGTTTGTCGGCACAGATGGCTGTTTTGGCGATGGCTGCGAGGGGTCGGTTCGTGATGGGTCGCGTTGGAGAATTGTTCGCGACAAGCCAAGGCGAGAAGTCCCCGTGCACGGGCCATTCATTCTTTCTGAAGCACTGGAATCACGTGACTAAACACAGCCAGCCACATCCTTTGGCTGCTGCGCCACAGAGGTTCCCACGGGGGGCTGGTGAGATTGCGCACCGCCACGAACGTGCGCCTGCGCCCGGTTTCGGACGGCTTTTTTTGACGCAAGGCCAGTTCCGGGGTAAGTGGCTCTCTGGTGGGCCTGGCCGAAGCTAACCTCGGGCCGCTTCAATCCGCACTCGAATTGAAGTCCGTCAGATCTGGGGGTCTGGGAAAGCGCGGATTAAACCGTTCACTCGGTCCCGTTCCTGTTGTGTCTCTTTTCCCTGCAGTGATCTCTGACGATCACACACACGCACGATCAGCCTGCCGGCCAGCTACTTCCATCCAATCCCTAAAATAGTTAATCAACCACCACTAACCTTACCTTACACCGGGAACCATGATTTCGGCCGGCCGCCGGGTGTTCTCGGCCCTCGCCCGCCCGACACTCCGGAATGCGACGACGACTCCCGCCTTCGCCGCCGGGTCCCCCGCCGCCCTGCGCCGCCTACTCTCGGCTCTCGCCATTCTCGAGCAGCGTGACGGCAAGCTCAACACGGGCTCGCTGAGCGCCATCAGCGCGGCGCAGAAGCTGGGCGGGTCGGTCCACGGCTTCGTCGCGGGCAGCAACATCAAGCCGGTGGCGGAGGAGGCGGCCAAGGTGGAGGGCGTCGAGAAGATCATCGCGGTGGACAACGGGGCGTACGACAAGGGCCTGCCGGAGAACTACGCGCCGCTGCTGGTCGAGAACATCAAGAAGGGCGGCTACACGCACGTGGTCGCGGGCAACACGGCCTTTGGCAAGAATGTCATGCCCCGCTTGGCGGCGCTGCTCGACTCGCAGCAGATCTCGGACATCACGGCGATCGAGAACGACAAGACGTTTGTGCGCCCCATCTATGCCGGCAACGCGATCGCCACGGTCGAGTCGTCGGACGCGGTCAAGGTGATCACGGTCCGCGGCACCGCATTCCCCGCCGCCAAGGTCGGGAGCGGGTCGGCCGCGGTCGAGGAGGGCGTGGATCCCAAGGCGGAGAGCGCGACCGAGTGGGTGTCGGAGGATCTGGCCAAGTCGGACCGGCCGGACCTGGCGACGGCGAGCAAGGTGGTGTCGGGCGGGCGCGGGCTCAAGTCCAAGGAGGACTTTGACAGGATCATGATGCCGCTGGCCGACTCGCTGGGGGCTGCGGTCGGCGCCTCCCGCGCCGCGGTGGACAGCGGGTATGCGGACAACAGCCTGCAGGTCGGGCAGACGGGCAAGGTGGTGGCGCCGGAGCTGTACATGGCCGTGGGCATCTCGGGGGCGATCCAGCATCTGGCGGGCATGAAGGACAGCAAGGTGATTGCGGCGATCAACAAGGACCCGGATGCGCCGATTTTCCAGGTGGCGGATGTCGGGTTGGTGGGGGATCTGTTCGAGAAGGTGCCCGAGCTGACGGAGAAGCTGAAGAAGGCATAGAGTTGAAGATTTGGTTCCCGGTTCCCGTTTGTTGTTATTTTCTTTTTTTACAGTACAATGTACAAATTTTTCAACCAATGCTGGTGAGACGCCCACTCACACTGGTACATGCATATCCAAGCGCACAGCTGTACAATTGCGCGTGCGCACACTCTCGTACGCTCGCTACTCTCTCGCCTTCTTTCTCCCTCTCTCTCTCTCCCTGTTGCCCGTTTTTTTTATCTCCCTCTCCCACACACTTTCTCTCTCAATCGGGGAATATACAGTACGCAGTGCGCCCCAATCATGCCAGCACGGCGAGCATGTCCCGCGTCCTCGTAAACTTCTCCCTCTCCTTGCCCACCTTCTTGCCCCTCTCCCGTTCGGCGGCGTCGATCTTCCTCCACCCGTCCCAGTGGACGACCCTGGCGACAGTGTCGGGTGGCACCTCGGCCTTGACGGCGTCCCAGCCGCCGAGGTCGACGGCGCCGCCGGGCCGGTCGTCGTTGAGGAAGGGCACGCGGCCGCCGGGGGCCAGCCAGTCCTCGGCGAGGGCGTCGGCGGTCGAGAAGGCGTCCTCCATGGTGGACGCGATGACGCCGGTGGGGCCCCGCTTGACCCAGCCGGCGCAGTAGAGGCCCGGGAAGGTGCCCATCTCCATGGCGGCGTCCCGGCCGCGCTCCTCGTGCCGGACGCGGCCGCGGCCGTCGTTGCTGATGACGCCCCAGCGGTCGTTGAAGGGGATTCCGAGCGGGGCGAACTCGGGCAGCGGGGTGGAGCGGTAGCCGATGGAGCGGAAGGCGATCGCGGAGGGGAGCGTGGCCGGCGGCGATGGCGGGTAGGACGGGAGGGCGTAGGCGTTGGGGTCAAAGGCGGACGGGGAGAGGGTGGTGCGGGTGAATTTCGTGGCAGCGAGACGGGCTGGGTCGGTGGGCGAGGGGAGGAAGGCGGCAGGGGAGAGAAGGAAATCGAGGGACCAGGACTTCTGGTTCGAGGCGGTGGTGCTGGAGGGTGGGGTGGGGGAGCCCTTGAGGAGGACCTCCATGAGCCGGCGGGGGGCGCGCGGCAGGGACTTGAGGTCCGGGGGTACGAGGGAGGTGTCGATAGGGTGGAAGGCGACCGAGGGGAGACGCATCAGCTCGCGGATCTCCTTGATGGTGAAGGCGGCCTGCATGGGGCCCCGGCGGCCGACGATGTGCACGCGCCGGATCTTGCTCCTGGACAGCGTCTCGATGGCGTGCTCTGCGATGTCGGACTTGCGGAGGACGTCGACGTCCTCGAGGAGCATGCGGGCCACGTCCAAGGCCACGTTTCCCTGCCCGATAATGACAGCCTCGTCACCCCGGGTGAGGTCTGGGCCGAGGTCGGCGTGCTCCGGGAGGCCGTTGTACCAGCCAACGAACTCGCGGGCCGAGTAGACGCCCTTGAGGTCCTCTCCGGGCACCCCGAGCGTCCTGTCCTTGGCAGCGCCGTACGAGAAGACGACGGCATTGTAGTGACGGAGGATGCTTGCCAGCGGAACGGTGGCGCCGTCTGGGTGGTCGCTCTTGGTGCCGACTGAGACGTTTCCGATGAAGGTAAAGTCGGGAGAGGAAGCCACCTCCTCGAACTTCTCCTGACAATTCTGCAGCGGGCGACGGGTACGAAGGGGAAAAAAAAAAAAATTCGTGAATCAGCCGCCATGGCCTATTCGGAAGGGAAGCGCGTGGTAGGGAAAACGTACCTTCACTTCGGGGTGGTCCGGGGCAACGCCGAACCTGACCAAGCCAAAGGGAACGGGCAGCGCCTCGTACATGTCGACCTTGGTGCCTTGGATTCTGGACATGGCCCTGTAAGCGGTGTAGAACCCGGCCGGCCCGGAGCCGATGATAGCAAGCCGGAAGGGCCGTCCATCGCGGGTGCACGGAGTAGTAGACGGAGCCGTCGACAGGCTCCGTGAGGTGAGTGCGCCGCCGCCGAGCAAGGGCCTAAACGACGAAGCGCTGAGCGCTCGTCTCGAGGGCGCACATGGTCGAGCCCTGACGAATCGAACGAGCACCATGATGACAGGTGTCAGGTGTCGATTTGGGACCCGTATCGTGTGCACGCTGAGAGATTGGAGACGTTGATGTCCTGCGCTCACTGCATGATGAATGCTTGATGAAGTTCACTGATTTGAGTCAAAGTTGGACACCGGGATCCGCTCCGTCACAGAGGCTGACGGTAGCGGGTTTAGTGGGGGGGAGAACCCGGTCGCAGCGCTCGGGAAGCGCACCATCGCCGGCGGACCTCCGAGTGCGGGTGCTCCACTTCGCAGTATAAACTGCCCGGAATCCGCACACCTTACTGCGTAATCCGTACACACACTACAGATAAGGAACCTCAGGTACTTACTGTGTATGTGCTGAGTTCAAATACGGATGGTTATTACTTTGTACTCCCCACAGTAGACCAGAGTCATTTAGTCCGTCCAGGAAATCAGAACAACCTGATCTAGGTCGCGCTCGATTGCTGGTGTCAATTAGCAGATTTGAGGTACGGACTGCGAGTACCATAAATAGGGATTTTGAGCGCATTTAACTTCAATCATTTCACTTTTAATGTCGCAAGGGGTCATGTAATCCGCCCGAATTACATGCATACCTTATGTCAACCCGGAAGTACGGAATTACATGGGTGCTTTGGCGCTGCGGTCCTGCTTTGCGGTGTGTGCGCCACCTCAACACCCGCCCGGGCGGCAGGCGGCTCAGCGCTTACACGCAGCGGTTGCCCTGCCAACACCACGTTGAACAGATTCCAGGCTCCCGCAATACGACTTGCTTCCTCACCGCGCTCTCGCGCTCTTACGTCAACCGGTCGTCATATTCCAAGAAAGACGAACAATGAAATAAGAGGGAAAAAAAAAAAGAGAAAGGAGGGGAAAGAAGAAAAAGAAAGACAAAAAGGGGAGAATATTCTACTGTGTAGTCGATCGACCACGATGGGGTCTTCTCGGCCGCCTTTCATGTACCAGCCCGTCAACAGGGACGACGAGCGATTTCCACCCACGAAATTCGACCCCAAGGCAGTGACTCGGGCGAGCTATGAGTCCAAGAAGCCCAAGCCAAAACCCAATGGCCCGCTTGTCTCGTTCAATCGTCATCCCGAGTAAGGAGTTTCCTCGATCCCCCATTCCATTTCAATACCAATTTCAACCGGTCTCAACCCAAGTTTCAGCGGAGACACGGGCTAACAACAACGAGCAGTGCCCACATGGTGCCCAGCGGCCGGTCTCAGTTCCACCCCCTGAGCCGCAGAACCACGGGCTGGATCAAGGCCATGCGCGTTGTGCAGGTGTGTCTCAGGGTCGTCCAGATCACTGCCGCCATCGGCCTCATCGCCGCCGTGGCCGTAGCGGGCCTGATGGGATGGATCATGGCCGTGACGGTAAGCTCTTTCCGGTTCCCGAGAGAACCACATACATCCACGGGGCAACTCAGTTCGGCCCTGGCTGCGCATAACCAAAAGACAGACTGGTTGACGGGAATCTCTTCAGCTCGGCCTCGTCATTCTCCATGCTGGCTACAGCGTCTTCCACCATTTCCAGCCAGCGGGCGCCCGCACGCCGGGCTCCTCGGCGGCGTACCAGGCCTTCTCCAGCATCTCCGACTTCTGCGTTCTTCCTCTGTACGCCTATGGCGCCGTCATGACCAGGAACAAGAATGAAGAATGGAAGACGGCCGCGCCTGAAGATCGCCCCGCGGACCCGGATGTCACGAAGTACATGGTGCCCTCCATCTTCTACGGCCTGGTTGGCGCCGGTGGCCTGCACCTCCTCTCGTTGGCCATCTCCCTGTGGTTGGCTCTCATGTTCCTGCGCATCGCCAAGATGCCCCCAGACATGAACCCCCTGGAGGCCAACCTCACCTCGCGCGCCCACAAGCGGAACAAGTCGTCGGTCGCCACCACCTCGACTGATTCGACCTACTCGGACGAGAAGCCCGGCACGATCCTGTACGACGACGACAGCTCCCGTCCGCCCCCGATCCCCTTCATGCACACTCGCCAGGGCTCCGACGCGTCCTCGGCTTCCCACAACTCCCGCCTGAACCTCCCCAGCCGCCAGTACCAGATCCCCGCCGGCAATCGAAGCTCAGCCACCACCTCGCGGGACTTCAAGCGCATGTCCGCCCCCCCCTCCTCGCACCGCGCCTCCTACACCGAGATCCCCCTCGGCGAGACGGGCTCCTCCTCCGTCACCTCCTGCCCCACCTCCACGCACGCGTCCCGCCCAAGCACCGGCTCCGTCCCTTCCTACCGCGCCGAGGCCGTCTCCCCGGCCCAGACGGCCCAGACGGCCCAGACGAACCAGCCACGCCCCGCCAAGTTCACCGAGACCTGGTACGCCTCGGAATCGCTCATCAACCGCACCCAGCAGCGCAACCGCGCCGTCTACGCCTCCCTCGACGTCTCCGACGACGACTCTTCGGACTCGGAGAACGAGGCAAACTACACCGCGTCTCCTCGGCCGACGACGAAGACGACGACGACGACGACCGACGAAAACCGTCACCCCAACCCCCTCCGTTCCAACCCGATCATCACCACCAGCACTCCGCCCGCCTCCAAGCCGGCGTCCAAGAAAGAAGGCGCCGCCGCCACCCCGCGCCGGCCCCGGACCCCCTTCTCCCGCCTGCGCGCCTCCGTCCTCTCCACCATCTCCCTCAACGACCGCCGCGTCTCGGGCAGCCAGGACATCACCGACCAACAGCAACAACAACAAAAAGAAGAACGACAACGACGACGACGACGGGAATGGGAGCCGCGCAACCGCGACAGCTCCATCCAGCCCGACGCCGACTTCTTTTACGCAAAGCCCTACGGCGAGCTCATTGCCGCTACCCCGCCCATCTTTGTTGGCGGCGGCGGCGGCGGCGGTGGGAAGGAGAAAGATGCAGATGCCCGGTGTAACCGGGTGGTGTCGTCGGGGAACGATTACGACTTGGGCAGCGGCGGGGCCATCGGGAGCCGGAACGTGAGCGGCAAGGTTGCCGAGGAAGGCATGGCGGGGGCCAGGTGGTCGAGGTACGCGGCTCTGAATTGACGGCGAGGGCAACAAGGAATTTTTTTTTTTTTGGGGGGGGGGGGGGGGGGTAGAACGGTGAGCTCAGGTGGAGGGATCTCATTTTGTCTGGTGGATGGGGGGGGAAATCTTGGAAGGAACGCATGTTGGTCGGTTCAATATTTTTCTCCGTCTTCCCGTGCTCGGAGTTTTAGGGGTTTGGTTTTCTAGATTTTTTTCTTCTTCCCCTGGGCTGAGAAACTGGGAACGATAATGGGATGAATGTACGGTTATCCCATGTCAGCCTAAGTGTTATGTCCGTTAGATCTGGAGAATCTGAAATGTAGTAGTGGGTGTTGTCCAAAAAAAAAAAAAAAAAAAAAAAAAAAAAAAAAAAAGACTTTGTCATGTTCAGCCACTCCCCTGAGATTGCAGGGTTACCCAAGTACATCTTTCTAAGGGAGAACCGAGCAAGGCAACATATGCATGCTAGCAGATCCCGGGGTGCGGGGTGCGAGGTGCCCTACTACTACTCATCCTGCTCCTCTCTCTTCTCCCTCACCCACCCGGCCCAGTCTGTTCGCCGCTCCTCTTCTTCGACCCACCCCTTCCCGTCCCATGCTCCGAGCCCACAGAGATGCCTCATGGTCGGCCGCCCGTGCGGGCAGTTCCACGGCTTCTCCATCTCCCCCATGTGCCGCACCACCGTCTCCATCTGCCGCCGTGACAGCGCCTTGCCGATCATGATACTGCTCCGGCACGCCCGCATGGCAAACATCTTGCGCACCTTGCTCGGCCGCGGCACCGTGCTCGCGCTCGACGTCGGGTTGTCCGCCAACAGGAAGAGGAGTTCCTCCAAGTCCGCCAGCGAGAAGGTGGTCTCCCGGCTGAGCGGCAGGCTCAGCAGCTGCACCCGCGACCCGACAGGCTTGGCGCCCGACGTGTCGACCTGCGCCAGGAACCCGTTGCGCTCGAGGTCGGGGAGGTGCTCGAGGACGATCTCTTCTTCGAGCGCCGTCAGGTCCAGGGTCTTGGGCTGGACCAGGCGCTGGGACTGCACCGTTGTGGTTGCCTGGAGCCGCTCAAAGTTGTACTTCTCGTCCGAGGCGTGCTGGTCAATGATGAAAAGCTCGTCGTCTGCGCCTTCGGACCGATCCTCCTCCAAAGATGCGGCTTCGCGCACAGCAAGGATGAAGCCGAGGTTGAACTGCCCGACGATGCGCATCCTCCCAAAATCGGATTTGCATATCTTTAGCGACAGCTTTTCCTCCGCATCCTCCGCTTCTAGACCGTCGGCGCTTTCGGCTGGGGAGGCCCTCGGCCGAGGCGGGGGCAAGTGGCGTGTGAGCGCTGCGATCCTTTTTTGGATAGCATCCGCGCTCGTTTTCACCTGCTGCACCAGGTTGAGAGTCGCGTCCTTTCGTTTCGACCGCCCCTTGACAAACAGCTGAGATCGCATCTCGCCCTCTCCTGTGCTCTCGGAAGCAGCCGCGGCCGCTTCCATCAACCGCTGGCGTTTCCCATCCAGAACTTTCTGTTCCTCTTCACCTGAATGACCATGGTCGTCCGTCGAGTCATCGTCGCGGCGAGCTACTAAATCCTCGACAGACTCCATGGGAACATCGGCGTTGCTGGGAAAAGCCGTGTCCTCGGCTTGTCCAGGGCATGGGAGATCGACCTCTTCATCCTCCACCTTCTCCATCTCGCTTTGCGCAACCTCTGACTGGGGCACAAAGAGGGAATCTCCTTCCTCTTCTTCACCGTCTCCGTCCTCCTCTCTCTCGACCTCCCCTCCAGATTCTTGCATGTCCTCATCTGAATCTTGAGCCACGATTTCAACTCCTTCCACGGGTCCATCGCCGGGCCGAGCCGAAGCAGAAAACAACTGCGACAACCGTCCACCAAAAGTGGGCAAAGCCGCCGCGCTCCGCTTTCCCGTTTTCCCAGTCGCCGTTACCTTGGGGAGTTTGGGCGCTTCGGCCACCTTGGTCCGTTTTGTGGGGTTTCCAATCAGGCTCGTCACCGTGTGGTCTCCGATCGTGATGGTGGCCACCTCTTGGCTAGAACGCTTAAATGGCCGGGCTGTACTCACAGCGACTGCTCTCGGTGCAGGTGATTGAGACGGAGGGACGATGGCGGCCACTGGCCGCTCGGGTTCCCCGCTTGGCCCTCGAGATTGTGTCTCCTCCCCCGGACTCATCACGTCAGTCGACGTCGGAGAACGGCGAGCGGCGCGTTGAGACTGGACCTGGTGCCGCCTGCGAGATTCATCTATCTCGGCCGCTTCGGGCGTTCGTTCTTCGGCCGCAGAGCCCCTCGGGGAATGATCAGCCGATAAAATGGTAGATTTGGGATCCGTATGGTTGTTTGAAACAGCATCTGCTTGTCCTTGAGCTCTGGTGACCTGGTCAACAGGCTCCCGATCATCATCGGCTCCTTTTGCAAGCCAGCGAGACAACAGCGTCACAGTTTTCTTCGAACCCGCCGACTTCGGGGACGCTTGCTTCCCAGCCCGCGACTCGTCGTCCACTTCTGGCTGGGTTGTACTTTGGGCATCGTCCTGAGCGTCATTGAGCTCTTTTTCTTCATCTTCTCCCCTTTCCGCTAGTTGACCAGAGTGTATCGGGGAGGTCGGCTCGGCCGATCGTTGCGGTTCCACAGCAGCGTCCCTCTTGCCGACCCGAGCCGAGGCGGGCGTCCATGGCCGGCCGCTTGCTGTTTTGAAAGATGTTTGCTTCAATCCCTGTGACTGGGACACGGGAATAGTGACGTCTTGTGTCTCGAATAGCTCGATCAGGGACTCCCGGAGGTTGTCAAGCATCTGGCCTTGATCATGCAGCAGGATGGTCCTCTTGTCCGGGCTGACGTTCACATCGTAAAGATGGGTGTCCAATTGAATATCTGCAAAAATGAAGGGCGACTGGGATGCGTTGTATAATCGGTAGACCTCGTTGAACACCTTGGCAAACTGAGGCAATCCGCAAGGTCGCCCGTTAACATAAAACATCTGCCTGTCCGGTGTCTGGCGGCCCTCGCCGTGGTTAGGCCGCGACACGTGCCCTAACACACGAACCTCGGTGGAACCGCCGTCGCCGCCCCGCGTCTTGCCCTTGATGAGAGGCCCGGCAGTTGGGATCAGTTCAAGCTTGAGGTCCATCGGTATCAACGCATTCATGGTCTTTACACCGAAGACGTTGATAATGTTCTCGCGTGTTGTGGAATTCCCCTTGGTCGAGAACAAGATCATGCGCTTGCCCTTGGTGGGCTGCTGCGAAACGGTGAACTTGACGCCAGTCTGCACGCAGGCATATTGGTTGAGGAGGCTGATCACCTTGCCCCATTCCCTCTTGATATTACGTTCCAGTTCGCGGCGACGGACAGGCAAGCTGCGGAAGAGGTCCTCGACAATCACGGTGGTGCCTCTCTGGCCGGAGACGACGCTGGTGCTCTTGAGCTTGCCAGAGGTTTCAAACTCTAGCCTGGTCGCACGCGGCACGTCTTGCTGCGTGCATGTCACCACTGCGAACCGGGACAGGGCGCAGAGCGAGGACAACGCCTCCCCTCTGAAGCCGAAGGTCTGCAACTCGGACAGGTCATCGTAGCTTGAGAGCTTGGACGTGTAGTGCTTCAGGGCGACGGATTCATAGTTGTGCGGCGCAATACCGGAGCCATTGTCCTGAACTTCGATCGAGTCCAGCCCCTGGTTTTTGAAGCGGACCTCTGCAACAAGCTGCTGTCAACGGAGCCTGCGCCAGATGTGGCATGAGTGCGTGCGCGCATTCTTCACTTGGTCACCTACCGATGGCGGTCGCTCCAGCATCGATACTATTTTCAACTAGCTCTTTTGCCACAGAGCAGAGGTCGACAATAACTTGGCCGGATTGTATTTGATGGACCTGTCCGAGAAGTTAGTACAGGGAGACTGGGCGGCTCGCCGAGTCGAAATGGGGAAAACAAACTCACTGTACTGGACTCGATGGCCTTGATTGTAGCACTTGATGCCATTCTCTGGCATTCCGCAGCGGCCCCGCAAGGGCTAGTCGACTGCCGCTATCCGTCGCTGACCATGGATGTCACCTCGGAAATTGCTCTATCGTTGAATGAATGGCCGTCGTGGTGGTGGTGGGAGCTCCGGCGGTGGTTGGCGTCAGCGTTGGTCGATGCGACAACATGCACTGTGCGCGTACGGGCGCGTCTCGCAGCAAGTTGCATGCTAAGACTACGGAGTACTGTGTACACTAGAGTACAGATTACTGCGGACGAATCAGAGCAGGCTACTCCTGTGACCCGCCAAGCCAGAGGCCGCACCACCCCCCAAATTTGACGTCCAGAGAGAGCCAGCAAGAAGCTCAGCACACATTCAACACCTAATATTAGCCTACCCCCTACATATACATACAGTACACAACGTACTGTAGCACGGTTAGGGGGTCGTTCCTTGGGCGGACTGCTATACTGCACGCTGAGAGAGGGCCATGACAGTACTGTGTAAGGCAACCCAAACAGGGGCTAGAGTAGGTTGTACGGAGTAACCTCGGCCATGCCCGCGGTTTCCGTCCACTCAAGACGATACAGAACACTCCGTACACTCTGCATATAACGTTATTACCCACTCTACTTTCAAAGTTTCGTGTCTACTAGTACTCATCAGCCTGGAAGTCTCGCTTCCGTTTTATGTTGCACGGTAGTAGTGTACAATACCATGTGAGTTGCGGGTCTGGTCCACTTCTGAATTTGACGCTGTCAGCGCACGACGCTCATTCACAGGAATACCTGCACCGATACTCGATACTCACCCGGCAGATTCGTGTTTGTTGGGCCAAAAGCTGGGAAGTATTCAGCGCCGAATCTGCTTGCAGTTCGGACGATCGCCATATCTTTCGGGCGGCACGCATCCTAGCCTGCTGCGACCTTGCTCTGTAGGCCACCCCACAAGCGAGCCCACTCTGCTGCTTGCATCGAATCAACGGCAAGCTTCGAGGCTCATCTGGACTCGCGCTTCCAAGGCCGAGCCGGGCCCCAATGATGGTGAATGTGGACTGCAGCACCCTGTACGGATTACACTAACTAGTGCGCTATCATGTAACTATGCACGGATTACTACGGAGTACACTAGTGTAACTCGCCTAGGGTCGACTTTTTGGTGTGGACTTCCTGCATCCGCCAATCTGCCGCCGCGCAATCATCGCGAGCTCCTCCCGTCCTTGTTTCCGGAACATCAGCCTCTCTCGTTTTCTTTCCTTTTTCGCCTCTGCGCCTCGGAAGGCTCGGGGACAGCTCAGCCTCGCGTTTCAGCGACGGAACATCGCTGGATGCTCAGACCCACCCAACCGGCAACAGCGGAAGTACAGTCAAACCGGCCCATGAGCACCGCTTCACCGTCGCATCCTCGGCCTTGTTCCTTCGCTTGCTTGGCCTGCCCGGCACCGTATTCACGAGCGCACCGTGCTATCTCCCGGGCAGGAATCCTCCTCTTCGACTCCTGCTGGGATGAGGAGGCACTCGTCGGGATCGTCAGAAGACGATGACGCCTCCCCGGTCGACAATCCGCATGCCAATTCCTCTCGTTTCAGCACCAACGACCTGAGACCGGCCGCGCGTCCCGCAAGCAAGCTCGACCGTCGCCGCAGCGCCGACCGCCGACCCTCCCTCTCGATAAGCCGACGATCTAGTAGCATCAATTGGCGGCTGCCCGAGCCGCGCGTTGGGAATGGGACGATAGAGAAACGGTCGCCGCCCGATCGCGCATTGCCCTCTTCTCCTCTGGGCTTGATCATGACGGCGAATGGCCGATTGCGGCCAAAGGAGGCGGAGAAGGCGCCGGAAACCGAGGCCGTCGGGCGGCGCCCGCCATGGAGGAGCCCTTGGGCCATCAACCTCCTCGCGCTTATCACGTCGCTTGTCGGCATCGGGTTCCTGATCGCAGTCCTCCATTCTTCCGTGACCCGACAGGTCGACCCGAAGGGCTGCCGTATGTCTTATATGCGCCCGTCCTATGCCAAGCTCAACGACTTTGACACGGAGCACACGCGTCTGGCGAGCAAATACTCGTTGTACCTGTACCGCGAACAGGGCATCGAGCACGACACAAAGGTTCGGAGCAGCCGGGGAATCCCAGGCGTCCCCCACCACTAACGGGCTAACGGTTCCCAGGTCCGAGGAGTTCCTGTCCTCTTCATCCCCGGCAATGCCGGGAGCTACAAGCAGGTCCGGCCCATCGCGGCGGAAGCCGCCAATTACTTCCACGATGTCCTGCAGCACGACGAGTCCGCAATCAAGGCCGGCGCCCGGAGCCTAGACTTCTTCACGGTAGACTTCAACGAGGATATCAGCGCTTTCCACGGTCAGACGCTCCTCGACCAGGCCGAGTATCTCAACGAGGCGATTCGATTCATTCTTTCTCTCTACCTCGACCCGCGGATCTCCGAGCGTGACCCCGACCTTCCCGACCCGACATCGGTCATAGTGCTGGGACATTCCATGGGAGGCATCGTCGCGCGTACGATGCTGACCATGCCCAATTATCAGTCAAATTCGATCAACACCATCATCACCATGTCGGCTCCGCATGTCCGCCCGCCGGTGTCTTTCGACAGACAGAGCGTCCAGACGTACAAGGCCATCAACGACTACTGGAGACGCGCCTACTCACAACAATGGGCCAACGACAACCCTCTCTGGCATGTCACTCTGGTTTCCATCGCCGGGGGCGGGCTGGACACCGTTGTTCCCTCAGACTATGCGAGCGTCGAGTCCCTGGTTCCGGACACGCACGGGTTCACCGTATTTACCTCGACAGTCCCGAACGTGTGGACGAGCATGGACCATCAGGCGATCCTCTGGTGCGACCAGTTTCGGAAGGTTGTCGTGCAGGCGCTCTTCGACGTGATTGATGTTCATCGGGCCACTCAGACGAGGCCGAGGGCAGAGCGGATGAGGGTGTTCAAGAAGTGGTTCCTCACGGGCATGGAGGCGGTGGCGGAGAAAACGGCGCCGCACTCGGACCCCTCAACCTTGCTCACCGTCGACGATAACTCAGACTCCATCATCGCCGAGGGGGAGCGCCTGGTTCTACAAAGCCTGGGCTCGGCCGGCACCGTGCGCGCTCATCTTATGCCCATCCCCCCTTCCGGTTCGCCCGGCGCGAAGCGCTTCACCCTCTTGACCGATGCCAGGCTTGACAAGCCGGGAGAGCACGGGAGACTCGAGGTCCTGTTTTGCAGCGTTATTCCGTCGCAACCCAGCCAATCCTGGACCGGATTTCCAAGTCACATCGATCTGTCCAGAGGAGACACCGGGTCCACGCGGTTGGCTTGCAGAAACGCTGCGCCAGATGTCGTGCCCCTTCCGGCGTCGACTCGCTCGACACGCTTCCCGTTCTACACCGACGGGGAGCGGGAAGTTACTGCCTTTTCTTATCTCGAGTACGGGGTGGACGACATTGCGGAGCATCAGTTTGTGGCGGTTGTGGAGAAAGCGACCAGTCTTACCCCCGGTTTCGTAATTGCAGAGTTCAGCGACTCTGCTCAGTCACATAGGACGCGCCACATCAGCCTCTGGGCTCTGTTCACTTCCGGCTTGAAGTTTCGGCTGCCCGCCGACAGGCCGATGGTCTCGGAGGTCAAAGTGCCCAAGCTGCGGTCGAGCCTGCTCGCTTACAACCTCCGAATCAGTCACCAGAACTGCGATGGGAAGAATGAGCTCTTTGCTCCCTTGATGCGGCAATACCTAGCGGAACCGTACGAGTCGAAATATTTCGTCAACGCTCGCGAAGCCGCCGTCAGCCTCCACGGCGTTGCCCCCTATGTTCCTCCGCCTCTTACGGGCAAGTCAGAGGAGGACGGACTGAGTTTCCAGTTTTGGACGGACCCGACCTGCAACTCGAGCATCCGTGTCGAGCTAACCGTCGATTTCCTTGGCAGCCTCGGAAAGCTCTACATGCGGTATCGAACCGTGTTTGCCGCGTTCCCCCTGTTCATCGTGGCCCTCGTCCTGAGGAAACAGTTTCGCGTCTACGACAACACGGGGGTGTTCATCACCTTCCTCGAAGGTCTCGATCTGTGCCTAAGACGGTCCATTCCGCTGATGCTGACGTCGCTCACCTTCCTGACGCTCTCCACTCGGAACACAACCTCGGCTAGCAATGCGAAGTTTTGGCACTGGAGGAACGGCACAGCCGCGATCATGGACTTGGACCAGAACGACCTTCTTATCGGGACCGATGACCCCCTGTTCCTCTTCCTGATTCCCCTGATCGCGGTTATCTGCGTCGGTGTCTGCGCCGTACTTCACTACATGGCGCTCATACTGACGCACTTGCTAAGTGCGGTTGTGAGCATTGTCATCACCTTCCGATCTGGATGGACTCGGAATGAGGACAAGAGCAAGGCCGTTTCCGCTTCCTTGTTCTCTCCGTCGCCGCGGCGGCGCATGGTCACGGCCGCAGTTCTACTGTTGCTGGTCACCACGGTCGTCCCATATCAGTTTGCCTACCTGGTGGCTTGTCTGGTCCAGCTGATGACGACGATCCGAGCCCAACGCCTTGCCTTTGAACTACGATCGGCCTCGAACTCGAATTTCTACAATTATGTCCATTCGGTCCTCATCCTCATGCTCTGGATTCTCCCGATCAATCTGCCGACGATCGTGGTCTGGGTGCACAACTTGGCGGTGCACTGGCTCACTCCGTTCACCTCGCATCACAATGTCCTATCGGTCATGCCCTTCATCATCCTGGTCGAGACGCTTACTACCGGCAAAATGATACCACGCATGGGCAACCGGCTTAAGCATGTTACCAGCATCCTGCTCTTTGGCATTGCTGTTTACGCGGCCGTGTATGGTGTCACGTACGCTTACACGCTGCATCATCTGGCAAACCTCCTCGCGTTCTGGTTATTGGTGGTTCACTCGACATCCGATTCCTGGTCCTTGACGGGGCTCAGCCAACTCTACTCAGGGAGTCTTGAGACCCGAAAGAGGGGGAAGGAACCATGAGACTCGCGCCCATGGGCAACGAGCCAAAGATGTTGGTTCGTGGGCCCTCGATAGGATATATGGCCCTTCATCATGATGTCGACTCCGAACTTAACCGCACCGTCGTATATATATATATATATATACCGAGCCGAGACCTTTTCCGTCCCGAGTTTCTTGGGTCCGAGCTCTCATTCACCATGGAGCCCGGCTTTCTTCCTCCTATTTCATTTTCAGCACAGGCGGCGTCTGGGAGGCTTATTTTTTGTTCTTTCTTTTTGGTTGCAGCGACTCCAATTGCATTTGCATCGGCCGGCTCACAGCGTGGTTTTTGAAGCATGCGTGAAGCGAGCCACCTTTTTTTTTTTCGGACCCTGGCGATCTCGGATCTCTACCGGTCCAGAAGTGGCTGACTTTCTTTTGGATAACCGAACAATCCAACCAACCGCGAGTCCGCCAAGGGTTCTTTGCGCCTACTTTCTTTTTCGGGGCTATTTAGGGCAGGACGGCATGGCGGGGGGGATATTATATTGGGGCCTAAGACCTGGGTCGATGGAAGGATGGGTTGGGATGAGCTATGCCTGACCGCCGGTAATGTCTATGTTATTGTTCATGCCATTCGTTTTTTGCTCAGATTTGGCTCGGAGGGGACCCGTCTCCACTCATGGGATAGACGAGACAGGTGCAGCGAACGGCCACGGCCGTCATATACGCCAGGGTTCGGATGACGAGAAGGGATCATTATTGTGATTGCCAGCGAGGCGTCGGGGACTGGAGTGTACGATGCTTCATAAACCGCAGATAGACGGGCTGTACAGATGTGGTATGAACTCGGATTCTCAGAGAGGGGCGCACATCAAAGATGCGAACGGAGGTAATCCATATATGCCATTCCATGACCAGCTTCCAATCGCTTCATCAAGCCCCAGGTAGTGATGCTGTCGCCGAATTAACGAATTAATAGATCAGAAGGAGTGTAGCCCAGCACTGTTCCAACGTATAGTTTCTATGCGGAAGTTCCCAACCCCATGACCTCAATTGACTACCGTGCCAAAGATTTCAAGCGCGGGTTATACAAGACGCCAGTGACCCATGCAACCTCTACAATGTTAACGACTTAAACAAAAACAAAAACCAATATCTTCCCCTTCGAACAACAGCCCACTCCCTGGACCACGCCCGGCGCCAGGTAGATGGAGAAAGACATTTTCAAGTCAACCCTCCGCCGCCTCGTTCAACGCTTTGAGGACCCTGGCATAGAATTTGCCCGCCTGTGTCTGTGGGAACGAGATCTCGTCGACGAGGTACCCCGGTAAAACGGCGATCAACGCCCTATCTCGATTAGGATCCAGCTGTGGCGTGTAGTGGCAGTGTGCCTCGCCTTGCCCGGATTGAACGTCGATTGCGAGCTTGAAGTGGAGTGCTAGATCACGATGGGGGGTCAGTGTCCATCCTCAGTTCATGACAGAGGGGATAGAGAAATCGGGGTTAAAGGCGGGGAGGGGGGCGAAAAAGGGGAAGGGGAAGAAGTGGCCAACATACTCCCGTTTTTCCCGGTCTGGATACAGTCAAACACGTCCTCGCCGCCATCTCGCTTCACGCTGCGCACAATCAAGCCCGTCAGGTCACTGTAGAGGTCCTCTTTCTTCTGTGCCGTGAGCGTGGCCTCGGTGGCGTTGGCGGCCGCGAGGCGCGAGGTGGCGGTTGAGCCCTTCATCGCGCTCCCGGGCACCTTGGCGGCTGCGGACGCAGCTGCTTCTGCGCTGCGCGCCGCGGACAGTTTGAGGTTGAGGGATTTGATCTCCGATTTGGAGTCGTTCAGGGAGGCGGTCAGCTCGGTGATTTTGGTTTGGAGGGAGTCGGCTTTTGATTCGCTCGCTTCGAGCTGCTTCTTGAGGCGTGCGCTCTCTTTGGAGGCTTCTTTCTGGGCGGCAAGCTCAGCTTTGAGGCCTGCGATGAGTTGGTCGGCGGCTGGAGGAAGGTTAGCGAGGGGCCGTCGAGGGGAGTTGATAGACTCTCGAATATGTATATCTACCTTTTGATTTCTCCTCGGACTGTTTCCTGAGCCTATCAAAGTTGCGTTCTGCTTCTCGTACCGCAATCTCCTTCAAGTCTTTGTATTTACGCTCGAGGGCTTCGTATTTCTGTGTCATCTCTCCGAGCCGCCGACGCAATGCGGGATCGCCCTTTTCCGGGGACAGGGAGTTTACAGCCTTCTTCAACGCGCTGCCGGGGGGAGGGGCGCCGCCACCACCCGGCCTTGGCCGTTCTGGGGTCTGCGAGCCGGGCGTCTCCGCCGAATCGTCGCGCCCAGCGTCGCTGTCACTCTGCGGCGCGGTCGGTTGCTGTGTCTCGGGGATCTCTGATACTTCCTCTGCTGTCGTGTCTCGCTCGGCCGTCTTTGCTGTTGGCTTTCTTCCCCGCCGCGCCCCGGTGGGCTGTGGTTCGGCTTCCAAAGCCGCCTTCTTGGGGCGGCCACGGGCACCCTTCGGCTTCGCTGGTGGAGGCGACTCGGTTGTTTCGGGCGCATCTGTCATGGTCGTGTCATCTTGGTCTCCATGTTCTGGCCCAGCGGTGGCCGCCGCGGCTTTGCGCCCTCGGCGACCTGGCCCCTTCCCAGTCGCTCCCTCTGCGGCTTCGTCGGCCGCAGCGGCAATTCGGTCACTCCTGACTCGACTTCCCGAGGCCGTTTTCTTCGACGCGGGCTTGGTTACTTTGTTTGCAGCCTTGCGGCCGACACTCCCTTTCTTTGGTGGCATTACGCTTTTTTTCTCTGTTGTTACGGGACGATGGGCGACCTTGAGCGAACTCTCTCCCTTGGCGTCTTCCGAGTCGGAATCCACCAACTGCAGCAAATGTGACGGGCCTTTGGCCTTCGGCATCGATCAGCTACAGGCCCGTATGACGCTTTCAGAATGTAGAAAAGAGGTAGGTAACGACGCGTCCTCTGCTGAAAAAAGACGCGTCGAATTGGGATGGGAGCCCTTGGCGCGTGATCGAATTGCTATGGCGAGAGACAATTGAGGCGCGGTTGCCCTGGCGCTAAAATCCATACTGTGTAGTATGTAAACAGATTGTGACATCCGCAGCAGGTGTCCGATGTACTGTGTAAGTTACGCGTAATTACGATACAGCCGATCGTTCCCTTCATCAGCCGCTAACCTTATCGGTGGTGGCGCTTGCGACAAGCACGCTAGCACGTGGGTTTCAATTGCCAGCACATGCTCCCGTCCTCGGCGCCCTCGGCGCGAGGCCAGCACTTCGCACATCGCCCGAGACCGCCTAGTGTACGGAATTTACATACCTTTAAACTACGAAAACTGTGGCCTCGCTACGCCCGACGCTTAGGAGAGCATCAGTTTAATTGTGACTCAGCATCTTCGCCTGTGCGGACCGTCGCGCCGCACCCTTCAAACACACCATGAGCGACCAAAAACGGTTGAGGGAACTGGTCTCGGGCCTCATCTTCGCTGCCGGCGTAAGTCCATGCACCGCGTTACAAATTGATGCATGCACGTGTATTCTTGCAAGTTAACATGGGCTTCAGACCATATCCGCCTATTTTCTGATTCGGGAAGTCGTCACGCCATATCTCGCCAAGCTCGTCGACCCCGACCGAGAGAAACACGAACAAGCCAGGTTGAAAGCACAGGCGAACCTCCAGAGGATACGACGGAAGAGGCTCGAGGCAGAGGGCAACGAGGACGACGGCGACGATGAGTCTCGAGGGGCGAACAGGTTGGATAACCTGGTTCTCAACGAATACGAGAACCAGGTAGCGCTCGAGGTCGTGGCTCCCGAAGACATCCCGGTCGGCTTTGACGCAATCGGCGGCCTCGAAGACATCATTGAAGAGCTTAAGGAGTCTATCATCTATCCTTTGACCATGCCGCACCTGTATCGGCATGGCGGTGCGCTGCTGGCGGCGCCCTCGGGTGTCTTGCTCTACGGGCCGCCAGGGTGTGGCAAGACCATGCTGGCCAAGGCGGTAGCCCACGAGAGCGGCGCCTCATTCATCAACCTCCACATTTCGACCCTCACCGAGAAATGGTATGGCGACTCCAACAAGCTCGTCCGCGCTGTATTTTCTCTGGCGAAGAAGCTCCAGCCAGCAATCATCTTCATCGACGAGATAGACGCAGTATTGGGGACAAGGCGGAGCGGGGAGCACGAGGCTAGCGGCATGGTCAAGGCGGAGTAAGTCGACCGGCAAACGGGGAGGCAAAAACCGGACGTTAACAAGCATAGGTTCATGACCCTCTGGGATGGGCTCACATCGACGAATGCCGCCGGAGTTCCTAACAGGATCGTGGTGTTGGGTGCCACGAACAGAATCAACGATATCGACGAAGCGATCCTCAGGAGGATGCCCAAGAAATTCCCCGTGCCGCTTCCCGGACTGGAGCAACGGCGGCGCATCTTGCAGTTGGTGCTCGGCGACACAAAGCGCGATCCAGAGCACTTTGACCTCGACTACATCGCCCGGGTCACCGCCGGTATGTCTGGCAGCGATATCAAAGAGGCATGCCGAGATGCGGCCATGGTTCCCATGAGAGAATACATCCGCCAACAGCGAGCCTCCGGGGCTAACATGTCCCGCGTGAACCCCGACCACGTCCGTGGAATCAGAACGGATGATTTCTTTGGCCGCCGAGACGGGCGAGTCCTCGCAGCAGAAACGCACTCCCGCCAAACAAGCACCGCCAACACGCAGTCCAAGGCTTCGAGTGATGAATACGAGGATGTCGAAGAGGATGAAGACGACAAGGTCACGACATCGGCATAGGTGGCTTGCTCAACCCTTGTACATCAAATTACACCGGCAGCCCGGCTACTTTGGTTTCCTGTATGGTCCAGTTGTTTAAGACTTATGATGTATGACGCAGCAAAGATACCGGCAGGCAGGACGAGGAAACATCGTTATAAAGTAATACCCAGGATAAATGGAACCATCCTGTTACTCTCACCATTTCCTCGAGTCGTCATTTAGTCGTGTCATCAGGGCGGCTCGACTTCGGACCGCAGAGAGGGCACACGGTCCAAATACACACACTCCCTGATTATCTGCTGCGCACACGCACATCCAAAACATGGCGTGTCTTGTAGAAAATCCCCCAAGATGCAAGTCCGATCCAATTATCGGCTGGTCGCTTGTATAGGGGCGTCTCCCGGTCGAGGTTGCAAGAGAAGCTGGCTTCCCAAGCTGTTTCTTTTTTTTTTCTTGCAATTCCCACGACGCGCTCGGGGGACCTCGATAGCCTGGAATCACGGGGAAATAAGCTTGCTCCCCCAGCAAGCACGTCATCCCGTGAGCCCCACAGCGGGGCGACTCCATCAGATATCGGATACTTTGGGCGCAGTGTCCCCGACACCTGCGCCACAGGTACCGTGTAACTATCATTCTGCCCTGCCGCTCCGAGTGTCGGACGGAAAAAGCGGTCGAGAGCACCGGCCTATCACTGCAGAGTGCCTTCTGGTCCCTTCAGAAGGCACTCTCGCCTTTCGCCGACACAAGTAAAACCAGTCCGCGGTTCATCCTCGCACGTCGAACCCGCCCGGACCTTTATTTTTTTCCTCTTCAGATCTACTAGTAACTGTGCCCGGGAAGCTTGTTCACTCGCGCCTTCTCAATCTCATCCAAGGCGAAAGCGAGCGGCAATCGCGATTTCCGAGACGCCCCTCTTTTCGGGGCCACTTCGCATCCCACTTCCAACTCTTCCCTCATTCAATTCCCCATCGGTTGAGTCACCATCACTCGACTCCAGTCGTCTCAATGGCTGCTCCAAACACGAACCGGCTGAGCCCTGCATCGCAGGCTGCCAACAAAGTATTCACTAGAGTCGATCTGGATGGCCATGCGCTTCCTCCATCTCCTGCTCCGTCAAGCCCGCTCTCCGGAAGGAAGCGGTATGCCCTCGCCACGGAATTGGTTTACACAGATTCTAAGGACCAGTATGGTGCCTCGAGCATTCCCATTTACCAGTCGGCCACCTTCAAGCAGACCTCGTCCAACGGCGGCGGCGAGTATGACTACACCCGATCGGGCAACCCAACCCGCACACACCTCGAGCGCCACCTAGCCAAGATTATGAACGCAAACCGCGCCCTTGCCGTTTCGTCCGGAATGGGCGCCCTGGATGTCATCACGCGTCTCCTGAAGCCGGGCGACGAAGTCATTACTGGCGATGATCTGTACGGCGGAACGCATCGCCTCCTCACATACCTCAAGAACAACCAAGGGGTTGTGGTACACCACGTCGACACCACCAATGTCGACAACGTCAAGGCGGTCATCTCGGACAAGACGACCATGGTGCTGCTCGAGACGCCGACAAACCCACTGCTCAAGGTTGTAGACATTCCGTCGATTGCCAGAGCCACCCACGAAGCCAACAGCAAAGCGCTCGTCGTGGTTGATAATACGATGCTCTCGCCTATGCTGCTAAACCCCCTGGACATCGGCGCGGACATCGTCTACGAATCCGGCACAAAGTACCTCTCCGGCCACCACGACATCATGGCTGGTGTGATTGCCTGCAATGACCCCGAGCTCGGCGACAAGATGTACTTCACCATCAACGCCACAGGTTGCGGGTTGTCGCCAAATGACTCTTTCTTGCTCATGAGGGGCGTCAAGACGCTCGCCATCCGCATGGAGAAGCAGCAGGCAAATGCTCAGCGAATCGCCGAGTTCCTCGAGTCACACGGCTTCCGCGTCCGGTACCCCGGCCTGAAGTCCCACCCGCAGTACGACCTCCACTGGTCCATGGCACGGGGCGCTGGCGCTGTCCTGTCATTCGAGACCGGGGACGTTGCGCTCTCTGAACGCATCGTCGAGGCTGCCAGACTGTGGGGCATCAGTGTCAGCTTCGGCTGTGTCAACAGTCTCATTAGCATGCCCTGCCGCATGAGCCATGCAAGCATTGACGCCAAAACTAGACAAGAGAGAGAGATGCCTGAAGACTTAATTCGGTTGTGTGTTGGCATTGAGGATGTGGATGACCTGATCGACGATCTATCCCGTGCTGTAAGTTGAAAACACTCAACTCCCGGCCCTTGCCTTCTTTTTTTTTTTTTTCCTGCCGACTGCTGCTCACACTTAGCGCCTCTACAGCTTGTCCAAGCGGGAGCCGTGACCGTGTCGTTAGATGGCTTCCAAGCGAATGCTGTTGATGACGAAGGAACAACCGCTTCTTCGGCTTAGGCCGCCCCGTAGAAGTTCGGGGTCTACACAGCAAGGTTCGCAGATCTGCTGGTCGGGTCACAGGCATCGGCAACAACTTCTCAACAAACGGATGAAAATTCTGCTTAGAATTAAAGGCCTTAAAGAGCAGCCAAATCGGGTCACCGGGACGCGGAAAGCGTATGATTCTGAGAAGCACCCTCACATATCTCGTGCCGCTCCAACTATCACGCGGCGTCAGCGCTCTGACGACCCCTGCAGCCTTGGAGTCCAGCATCACTGTTCGTCGTTAACTCAATGGATCCGGTGCATCAGCAGGGAGTCAGCGCTCACCCAACCAGTCCGCTGGCGAATAGAGCTTCGTTGATGGTGAGATTTCTGGGATCAAATTCGTCGCTCCACGCTCTTAGCATCGGCGACTGCTGCTGGGTGACATTCCCAGTCGAAGACGACAAGCATCGGCTGGGTGTATCGTCACTGCGAGCGTCAGAAAACATCCTTTGCGTTTGTCCGACAAGTTGGCAAATGCAACCAACCCTCGATGGATGTCCTGGGCTTCTCCTGTCTGGTCTTTGACGCTGTGGGGCATGGTTGGTTGGGGCATGAAGAGTTCGGATGTCTTGGTCATCAGCAAGGGACTTGGTGGCCACACCGAAGGGGCTTTTTGATGTCCTACGGCAGGGGAAGGTATACCTGGTCTATATACCATTCACGTTCTCAGAGCGCGGTTGACCTGCGTGCGGGTCAACCGCATTGCCATGTCTCCGAAACATGTCAAAAGGGGGGGGGATGCTGCTTGCCCTGGCTGCTCCATGCTGCTGTACAGTATACCTACCATCGATAGCGTCATTACTGCCTGAAACGGGGCTTCAACGTTGACTATCCGATTCTTGCCGCCCCTTGTCGGCCACCGTGGCACCCACGAAGCCGGTCAGCTGTCGGCGATCTCATGATGAAGGTGCCGTCTATCGCCTCCTTTTTTTCGACAGCTCGTCCTCGCTGCTGCAGTTGTTTGTTGCCCCGGTAGCCTCCCCCAGCGGTACGCCGTCGCTGGCAGGGACCAGAGGCAACGTTTCCAGCAGGCTCTAACTAGAGCACCACAGCCAGCGTTTCGTCCCCCATGCCGCACAAATGGTCTCGCCTCACGTCCTGACGCCATTCGCCAGGTTCCCGGGCCCGATGACTCCTCTCCATCAAGCCAGTCCCACCGGCAGCTGTATGTACAACCACACTCTGCCTCTCGGTTTTGGCCCTCAGATATCCCCCCCCTCCCCCTGATCTAGCTCCGGCCGAAGCCCCCACGACCATGTTTGCTCCGCAAAGACAGGCGTGAAGAAGCTGCGGATTGATTGACTGCACCACATGCGTCATCTACCTGCGGCGAAGGGTTGTCCTCTTGACCGGTCATATCGCGGCCGTCGCGTCGTGGTCCCAAGGCGGTCCGTTTGCTTATGCAGATAGCGGTCGGAGGTCCTCCTTCCCCTCGATGACACACCCCTGTCGGATGGCAGCACAGGTTCTGTGGTCTGATTCTCCGACCTCACGATACCCGCTGTCAACCTTCCTGGGACATCGCCCTGCAAGATGGGGATAGGGGTTGTCAAGTGATGGTACATACCTACCGCGCTCGAGGCTATTAATAGCTCACTATCCTCTTCAGTCATCATGAGTATGCCATGGCACACCGATCTTGTCGGTTTCTGTCCATCTTCTTTTTCTTTCCCTGTTGCCTCGCCGTATGCCAAAGGTCGTCCAATCGCACTTTTTGGCCTGAAGGTTTAAGATGGGGCACCCAAAGATGCATCGCCCTGAACCCGGTCAGAGACAGAAAGGTTGGTGAATGCGCTGGCTGTCACGGCTCTATTCTACATGCACCTAGCCGTCGACTCGTTGGCAACTAGAGCCCTCTGTTTGTGTTTGCCACGCGCTTCTCAGCATCGTGCGACCGGTCGTCGAGGGGAGCCATCACCCCACGAAAAGCCAATTTCCCTCCGCAAGGACTGGCCTCAGCCTTCATACCACCACTCGGCCCTGATCCCGGTCTCCTGTGCCACCGTGGACGTCGTACCAGGTACAACAGGGCCCGTTCCGGCCGTCACAACCATCCCCCTTCTTTGACAGGAAAGCAAAGCCCCCCGCGTCGGTGACATAGGGATTATTACCTTCCCTCGGCTCCAAATGTTGCTGTTGGCCTCCCTCTCGAGCCTCGGCCGTCAAACAGGGTGACACAGCAGCTGATATATACACCACGCTCGTTGTTGGGGAGAGAACGGTGTCACAGTCTCATGACCCTACCCTTGCGCGGTGTGTTGATAGAGAGGGCAAGTCGGTGTTTCGGGGCGTGAAGCCGGGGCAATGATAGTTCCTCGGGCCGGAACTACCACCCGCTCGGAAGAGTTGCCATATCGTCGCATTGATCGCATGCTCTGACGTTTTGCGCGCCCCCCTTCTCCTGACCGCTACTCTTGACACCTGTCAGCCTTGAGCACCCTGTGTCGAGTCACACAGCACCTGTAGACATATAGATGTAACGTTCTATGCTGAATAGCTCGCTGGGTCACCAAGAGTTGTAAGAGGATACAGCGGATAAACCAGTGCCCGGAGAGCCAGGAGACTTTCAGGAGAGGCAGGACGACGGGCATGTGTCGGTAGGGAGTTTGGAGGGGATCGGAGGGGTAACCACACGGCGGAGGAGTTACGGCACCGGCAAGGGGCCTGCTGAATCTACGGGCCTCGAACTGTGGATATGCCCGAGATGATAGCCGTACAGAACCGACAGCGGAGCTCGCGACAAGATGCTCGGCTCAACGAACCCTCGCTATCCCTGCTGCCCTCCAAGACCAAGCCGGGCGCCGGGCGCGCCTGTCTGTGTATGTCTTGTGGACGAAGCACACTTACATCGGTTCTCGTCGAGATAGCAACGAGAATAGGAAGGTCCCCTCCGTTGTGGTACTCAAAGCAACGCCGTCACATTCCCATCCATCTATCGGTCAGAAAAGCGCACGACAGGAGAGCTTCAAGCGGCCATACCGGGTCGACTCGGAAACGTGCCGAGATCAACCAAGAGTGGAACAAGTGACATGCAGGTCAAGAGGGGGGGGGGGGGGGGGAGGGGTGTACGAGGCATGTATGTATATATGACACGGCATGCCGCATGTCCAAACACCATCATGCTCATACATATATTGATGATTCAAGAATATCCGACAGAGATTCTGGGCCAAGTCAAACTTGTTGGTATCTCTCTTTGGTAACAGGTCAAAGAATAGATTGCTCCATGACATTTTCAGCTGATGAACAGGAGGAAGACAAAAAGACAAAACAGCCGTGCCATGACCAAATATGCAATGCAAGGGCATGTCCTTGTGAAACACAGGGGGATATGCAACGTCACGACCAGATACACAACAACGTTCGATACACAAACACAACACAGGGCTTGACGGAGACCGATGAACAAAGAAAAAAAGAAAAAACAACCACGGAATGCAAAGCGCCAGCCCGGCCCCGTTATAAAGCATGGCCCATAAAACCAACACCCAACCGCCCAAATCGTCCGAACAACAGCCGCCAGAGCAAATCAATCCCGACCCGCTACTCAAAGTCAAACCGGTCTGGCATCAAGACGGGCGCGATCAGCGTCCAGACATACATGGCGTAGCACACCCAGGAGCTGACGATCTTGACCCAGCTGGCCCAGAGGGTGCGGCCGACTGTGGCAAAGTCGGCGTCCCGCCGGCTGTCGTCCCAGTCCATGGTGAGCAGCGTGGCCACCCAGGCGGTAGCCAGGAAGAAGATGACGTGGAACACGGCGTAGTTGTACTGCGTGCTGGAGCGCTCGTCGTCGTGGGCGCCGGAGCTGTCCTCGTCGTCGGCGTCGTCGTCGTCTTCGGACAGCAGAGCGTTGGCGGGGAGGCTGCCCTCCTCGACGGCACGGCGGAGCGCTTCGGCGCGCATCTGTTTGCGGGCCGAGGGTTGCTGGGTCACCAGGTCGTGCTCGTAGTCTGCTTCGCCGTCCGGGAGGCGGATGTGGCCGCGGCCGCTGGAGCCGAGCCCGAGGCTCTGGGTGGCGGCGCGGGTGGTGGTGTAGGCGACGGTGATCATGGTGGCGATGGCGCCGACGACGATGGTGGTGGTGCGCGTGCCCTGGCCGCGGATGAGCGGGTTGCAGCGGTGGTCCTCGGTGTCGTCCGGCTCCATGGACACGGCCGACATGGTCAGGTAGGTGCAGTAGACGGCAACCATGGCGGCCTGGGCGAGGCCGGCCTTCGGGTTGTGTTCCTGGACGGTCGGGTGGACGGAGATGGCCGAAGCTATGATCCACAGGAGGAGGTTGATGGTGATGGCGGCCTGGTTCATGGAGCAACCGGTCGAGGCGAAGAAGACGTACTGCACAACGGTCATGGCGATGGAGGCAATGTACATGCCGAGTGTCGAGCCGATCAGGATGACGCGCCAGGTCTTGGAGTCGCTGTCCTCAATCTGCCTCAGACAGTATTCGGCCCAGTTGTGAGCCAGGTCGACGAGCAGGATCAGGCCGAGAATCAGAAACAGCATGGCGCAGACCATGGCCACGTAGTTGCCCCAGAACTGGAAGAAGGTGTCCGGGATGAAGAAGGTGAGCACGATCAGGGCCAGCCAGGCGATGATCTTGGGACCCCAGAAGCCGTTCTGGATGGCGGCACGCGGGTCCTTGGAGGAGCGGACGCCCAGCATGAGACCGGCAAGCACGAGGTGGAAGACGCCGAGGGCAAAGTTGATGCGGTGAACGGCCAGCCAGCCGTAACAGTCGCCGTCGCCGCATTTGATCTTGACGTAGTCGAGCATCAGGTGTTGGAGCTTCTCGATGGCCCACTTGGTGAGCATGATCCACGATAAGATCGAGTTGATCAGAAGTATGAGGGCGTATCCGATGCGAGTCGCGACGCTGGACGGGCGGGCCATGTTAGCGATTGCCTCTCGAATAGAGATGTCGAACTTGGTCGGCGAGGAGGGGCACCAACGGGGCACCAACCTGTTCCCGCATTTTCCACATGCACTGCACACCATGGAGCAGGTCGCGGCGCCGCAGCAGCTGGCCCCAAAGGATAGGAGCTGCGCAGATTGTCAGCTAAGCAACAAGAATGTCTGCGAGATGAGAGCTATTTGAAGGGATGGGAAAAGATTTTAACATACGGTGCTCAAGCTGGGAACCGCCATCAGCGGTATCGAGAGGAGAGCGCCCATGGCGACGGCTGTGGATGGCGCCGGGGTCGCCTCCGAGTAAATTACGGATTAATCTAGGGTTCTTTAGCTGCGAACGCGGAATACGGTCGTCGGTCGTGTGTCTAGAATTTAAGCAGAATCCGGTGACGCTGTCGCTGTCGAGGTCGGAGGCCGCGATGGTACGGAGGTCGGAAGGTTTCGTCAGTGTAGTGTACGAAGGACGGAGTATTGTCGGATGAAGTCGAACAACGGGGTTGGATGACGCAGGGCGGTTGCGCCAACGCCAGCAGTGCCGATGCAACCTACTCTGTACATACACTAACTGCCCAGAGAGGGGTGCCTTGAATGGGCGGCCTGCGCCACAACACGGGGTCCCCCTTCTAACAACACGTGACTCTATGCGGGGAAGGCCAGTTCAGGATAGGAAGGCCCTTCCGGGTACGCGATAACTATTCGTAGCGAAGGGGCGTTTTCAGATTCGAGCTTCCTCCAGCTGATTGCATAATTAAACCCGTCCAATTGATTTACATACATACGGAGCCGTACGGAGTAGTACATACATACATACACTAATTTTACATACCGGATTACTATGTACTTGGCACATGGCTAACCTACGCCAAAGCTCCTGAAACCCACAGGGTATCGGTATCCATCGCGTTAATCGCCTTTCAGTCCCTCCCTCCTCCGAGTCCCCCGGGTCTATCCCACATCTCACTCTATCCTCAACCGCCATGAAGCTGCTGTCGCACGGCTGCACGTAACGCACGCTCTTATCTCCGCACCGTCTTGACACACGGTGCAGCGACTCCGGTCGCATTTCGTTCACCTCCCCGCCGGGATGCCTCGATACGGCTGAAGTCTGCTCTTTCGTCATAGTTTCAGCATCTCTTTCTGTCATCGCTCCCCTGTGATATTTCATCATCACATCCGTCAGTCGGCCTTCTCCGTCTTGATCGCTCCCACCCCGCTCCCATTCCCCAAGTCAGACTCCTTCACGATGGGGAACGCAAAGCTACACCGCGCCCGACTGCTGTCGAGCGTGGCCGCCGTCATGATTTCTTTGGCGTGCGGCACCAATTACGTCTACTCGGCCTGGGCGCCCCAGTTCGCCGATAAGCTGCACCTCACCACTACCCAGATCAACCTGATCGGCCTTTCCGGCAACATGGGCATGTACTCCATGGGCGTCCCCGTCGGCCTCTTCGTCGACCACCGCGGCCCCCGCCCGGCCGTTCTGGCCGGCGCCCTGTGTCTCGGTATCGGCTACGTCCCCTTCCGGACCGCCTTCGAGACCGCATCCGGCTCCGTGCCCGCCCTGTGCTTCTTCGCCTTCCTCACCGGCCTGGGAGGCTGCATGGCCTTTGCCGCCGCCGTCAAGACGTCCGCCCTGAACTGGCCACATCACCGGGGCACCGCAACCGCCTTCCCTCTGGCCGCCTTCGGCCTGAGCGCCTTCTTCTTCTCCCTCTGCGGCGCCGTCTTCTTCCCTGGTGACACGGGCGCCTTCCTTACCCTGCTCGCTGCCGGCACCTTCGCCCTGATCTTCACCGGCTTTTTCTTCCTCAAGGTTTATCCACACACGTCCTACCAGAGCCTCCCGACCACTTCGGGCCTGTCCGGCTCGCAGCACCTGCACCGCACGCTCTCCGAGGAGGCCAAAACCACAAGACTGCACCGCCACGGGCGACACTCCTTGGATGCAGAACCTGGTACGTCGCCCAATACCACCACCACCACCTACACGACTCCCGCCGCGACGGCCGGTCCCTCCCGGGAGCCCCTCCTCAACCCCGCCCACGATTCGGCTGATGTCGAGGCCGCTCTCCCTCCCTCCCCTGACGGTCGATCCCACGACGCGGACGCCGACGAGGCCTCGTCCCTCATGTCCAAGTCGACGGCGTCCTCGGTGGCCGGCGAAGTCTATGTCCAGAACAGTGTTGATATGGATCGTTCCCATCGTGTAGATATCCGTGGTTGGCGTCTGTTGCGCAATCTCGACTTCTGGCAACTCTTTTCCATCATGGGTATCCTTGCCGGCATCGGATTGATGACCATCAAGTGAGCCTCCTCATTACACCTGCCCCGATTTTTTCTTTTCTTTTCTTTTTTTTTCCCCTTGTCCCCGGCTAAAAGGCATTGGCATAGCAACATCGGCCACGACGTACAAGCGCTCTGGAAGCTCTACGATGACTCGGTCGATGAGGCCTTTCTCGTTCACCGGCAGCAGATGCATGTCTCTATCTTGTCGGTCGGCAGTTTCTGTGGTAGACTCTTGAGTGGTAAGCCCTGCCGCTCCTCTTATTTTTTTCTTCCTTTTTTTTAAAAAAAAATATCATTATTTTCTTGCAACATTCCCACGCTGACGACATTCCCAGGTGTCGGGTCCGACTTTCTCGTCAAAAGACTGCACGCCAACCGCGCCTGGTGCTTGGTCCTCGCCTGCTTTGTCTTTTGCATCGCCCAGCTCTGTGCCCTCAACGTTACGAACCCCCATTTCCTTGGCTTCGTCTCCGGCCTGTCGGGACTCGGCTACGGCTTCCTCTTTGGCGTGTTCCCCTCCATCGTGGCCGAGTCGTTTGGCATCCACGGCCTAAGCCAGAACTGGGGCTTCATGACCCTCAGTCCCGTCATCTCCGGCAATATTTTCAACCTGTTCTACGGCGTCGTTTTCGACAGCCACAGCGTTGTGGGACCAGACGGCGAGCGGTACTGCCCAGATGGCCTGGACTGCTATAAGAATGCGTATTATGTCACCTTAACCGCCTGCGGCGTCGGCATCGTCATCACGCTCTTGACGATTCGCCGCCAGTACCGCGAACGGTTGAGGGAGGAGGGAAAGGGAGCGGCTGAGGATTAATAAGAGGCACGCGATGTCTCAAAAGAAAGAGACTGCGAATCTTTGGCGGGGATGAGAACGCTTTTCCCGAGTTCTTTTAGACAGGTAAATAAGGACGCTTGACTATTTTGTTGTTAATAATAGCATCGGCCTATAGGGGAATAAGGGGAATAGACGGAGGGCTAGCAGGGCCGCGGCGTTTGGGGCAAGGGTAGGCTCACTTAAGCAATGCTGCGAGAGACGAGCGGCCGAACTCGGAGAGTTTGCGTTGCGGCAAGATTTCCTCTGGTCACAAGGCTTCAATCAATCATTCTCAGGCTGTTTCTCTTCGGCGTAGTTAACTCTGTTTCAGTTCACTCTGGCAATGATCTGTTTTAGCTGGTCGCGGCCGAAGCTCGCTATGTAGGTATGTACCTTGATGGCTCCCCCGTCATCAAGGGGTTCACAGCAATTCGATAATAACCCTAACCCTTTTAATACGCGTGCCAGCTCCCCTGGCCAATCCCACCTCCATCATCCCGTACTCTGCAGGCACCGGAGATCGCGGCTTCAGCAAACCCCCCTCTTGCGCAGCGCGGCAACAGGACGACACGCGGGCATCCCCGCGCCGCAGCCATGTTGTCATTCATCCTCATCCAGAACCGGCAGTATGTAGCTCGCCATCCAATTCCCCTTTCTGTTATTTTTCTGTTGACATCTTTCCAGGGGCAAGACCCGCCTTGCCAAGTGGTACGTCCCTTACAGCGACGAGGAAAAGATCAAGCTCAAGGGCGAGGTATGTTTTTTTTTTTTTTTTTTTTTTAACCCCGCCGCGCTCCTCCTCTCCTTTCCTCCCCTCTCCCGGTCCAAAGATGGACAACATTTACTTTACACATGTATGTTTGAACCCGCGGCCGGAAACTAAACAATGAAACACAAAACCAATACAGATCCACCGGCTCGTCGCGCCCCGCGATCAGAAGTACCAGTCCAACTTTGTCGAGTTCCGCAACCACAAGGTCGTCTACCGCCGGTACGCCGGCCTCTTCTTCTGCGCCTGCGTCGACACCAACGACAACGAGCTCGCCTACCTCGAGGCCATCCACTTCTTCGTCGAGGTGCTCGACGCCTTCTTCGGCAACGTCTGCGAGCTCGACCTCGTCTTCAACTTCTACAAGGTCTACGCCATCCTCGACGAGGTCTTCCTCGCCGGCGAGATCGAGGAGACCAGCAAGCAGGTCGTCTTGACCCGTCTCGAGCACCTGGACAAACTGGAGTGAGCCCCGGCGGCAAAGAACCCCTACCTTTCCTTTATTTCTTATAATTTTCCGGTTGGCCGCATGCCCTTGCCCGGGGGCCCCCAACTGGATGGGGTGGGCTTAGCGGTAAGGGGCTGGGCAATGCCGGAGAGGAATACTGGTGACGGACAAGTACTCTTCATCAATCATCAACTGCAGGAGGGGACTGCCTTCCTTGTAGAGCGTACCGGACCCTTTGCTTGCATAGCTAAGCAAGGGACTATGGGGGGACTGGCATGAGGAGACGTTCTTGGTCTGTTCCCGGCGTGAAAAAGGCAGGCACCACTGGGAGACGCGTTGAAGGTAGCTACCTCCCTCATTCCCCGCCTGGTGGTGTTTTGGGGACCATAAAGCTCCTAGGGCACGAGAAGAACAGAAAGCAGAATTGCGAGGCGGGATACGCGCCGACGACGATGGGTGGCACTTTAACAGAGGAACTAGTGCGCAAGGTGCCGCATGCACGCTTCGCATTGGGAAGGGAAGGATACTTTCGGGTCTGGTTATAATTAGACAGTTCTAGTATTGTAATCCCATGTAGACAAGTTCGACCGCAGCAGTCTGCAGCCACTTGGGGTTAGCGAGAAGTCAAATGCACGACACTGTATTGTGCAGCGACCCTGCATTTTGAGGCAACCGGATGGCTGCTCAGGGTAATTAAATTTCGGTATGTACATACAGTACATACATTTCCACAGCACATTGAACAGCGATGGTTAGTGTCGGCGGCTGATGATCCTCACTATACCCCCGAGCAAATCGTGCAATCGCCACTCCATATGGACTATAACCATAGTCAAGCTGGAACGCTACTTTCTCCTCATCAGCTTCCCAAGTAACATTCGAGGACATATGTGAGGGAGAAAGAAGAAGAAGGAAGAGGAGCAACAGGCTCCTGGAATCGGCACGAGCGTGCCTGGTCAAGCCACGATGAATTAAGCTCTGCTCGTCCGAAAAAGCAGTCTGCTGACCAAAAATGGGAGTGGCCGGCAATGGCAGCTCCCTCAAATGTTAAAAAAAAAAAAAAAAAGATGTATGGGAGGCCAGTAGGACATTGACTATTGGTGTAATGCCTCTCGATATCATGACACCGCATAATCCCTGGCCCCCCGGACGACATCATATAGGTTGACTGCACCTAGATTAGTGTTGACAGAAGATCATGTGGCCAGGTTAGGCGAGTTATTGCGCATGGCAGGCGAGCCCCCCGTCCGCAGTTGACGGCAACTCGATTGCTGGTTCGAGAATAGGAGGATATGGAGGCGAAGGTTTGGCTCCCTCATCATCAATATCCATAATTCTGCTTGAACTACCACTCGTGGTGGCCTGTCCTGCCCCAGATGTAGCTTTTTCGGTAGAGCAGACTCCATCAGCGGTACTTGTTCGCGACGCCTCTGACTCAACGCTCTCCTTTTCCTCCTCGTTGCACAGGAGCCTTTCGGCCCGGAGACTCATCGCGGCAACCATCGGCGAGTTGGCTGCATTAAGGAAAGCCACCATGCTTGCTGCAGGTTCGGCGTCATGCACTACAACGACCCCTTCCTCTGCGGAAGGTAGGCGTGTTTGCTCCAGTTCAATCACGTCCGGGTTTGTTACTTGTTCTGAGGATATGCCCGTCTCCTTCGAACCTTTGGCGGCCTCTTCGGCTTTTGTCTCGTAACTGGCTCTCTCAGCTCGCTGCTTTGGCTCGTCCATCGTGCCGTAAAACTCCGCTGAGGAAGGCCGAGCTCTGTTCACAGTTGGGTTGACCCATATGCTCTCCTTATTTAGGAACAACGCCCCTCTGAAGTGATGCACAAACGGAGGGCACTCGATGCCGTTCGTATGGAGAAGGTCTGTCTTGAGACTCTCGTCCCGGATCATTTGGAGAACGGCGTATTCCCATTGTCGCTTACTTTCAGCATGATCTTCGTCCTGGCCTCTCTCTTTAAGTGATATGTTTGGGGCCTCGGCATCCCTCTCCTCGTTTACCAGCAATCTCAGAGTTGGCTTGATAGAGGGGGGTTGCGCAATTTGTCCGACGTCTTCGTCCTCGTACGAAAGTTGCCCTTCTTCGGGGTCTTTCCAGCGGCCTATCGGCTCACCACCTGATATCTTTCTAACTGTGTTCGCCGCAACTTCCTTAGCCGCTAAACGACTCTTCTTTCGCGAGGCGATCCGGCATGGCGAAGGTGAACGTGAGATCTGACGTTTGCGCGAATGATGAGTCGACAACAGCCCAAGCCGGGGAAAATTCTCCAGAGACCGTAACGCGTCATTGCCCCGGTGCCTCCTGGCTTTGCGGCCAGGCGACGGAGAGCGATTCCTTGACGGAAGCCAACGATCGCCACGGTAGCAGACTTGGTGGTCAGCCCGGCGGGTTCCTCCAAGTGTGCCCGGTTTTGTCGCGTGTTTAAGCCTCTGTTGCGTAATGGAGGCCGGGTCCAGATTCAGGGGACAGACGGAGACGTGGTGCTGGCCTTTCCTTTTGCACAGGTGACACACATATGTCTTTGGCGGTTTCCAGTCAAAGGCGGGATCCAGAGCGGTTGGGCAATTCTTAAAGTAGTGCCCTTGCGAGGAGTTAGGCTGGATTCCATTCGCAGTCCGATTATCAAGCTCACCTTTTCGCCCGCAACGGTTGCACATATAACCCGCCGGTGGTTTACCGGAAACGCCGGCTCCTTTGTCCTTGGGGTGCGAGACGGTGTCTTCCGTCACTGTCTTTGGTTCGCCATCGAGCTTCCCAATTGCAGGCTCCCTCTTGTTACGAGATAGCCTGGCCTTTTCATTCATGGGCAGCATATTCGATCCTGTTAGGAAAGATAAGTCGGGGTGCCCGTCTCTATCCTCAGCCCTAGGCGGCGTAGATTTCTTTCCAACTGTATCGGAGGAAAGAACAGCCACGTCGCTACGGTCATCCTCGCCATGATCATCCGGCTCAATAATGATACTTTCTTCTTGGGACAGCTTCGGACTGTCAAGCTGCATCTGGCTCAGGTAATTCTCGGACTTTGCAGAGTCTGTGACGAGACCGGAGAGCTTGGAAGCAGCCGGTGTTATCAATCTGCGCAGCTCAGCCTCAGCCATGCTAAGTCGCCTGGAACTCGCTGGGTCCTCGACGGCATGGCTGCGCTTCCAGCCGTGGAAGGCTTGGAGAATCTGGTGATCGGCAAGCGGTGTCTCCTTCATCAACCGATACCAAGCCGCGATTTCACGACTGAAATCGTTATCTGCGGAAAGATCGGCGGTCATGAGACGACGATAGAGCCAAATTATATAGTAGTCCAGGATCCTGTCATTACTCTTGTCGGACGGTAGGACCTCCCTCAAAGCTTCCGAAAACTTGGTTAGAGACAGGCTGTCGAGACTCTCGAACCCCAGGGTCTCGAAGTTCTGTTCCATCCTGCCGACGCGGTTCATCTTGGCCACAAGAGGAAGGCACGAGACTCATCGATGGAAGGAAACCAAATCGTTTCCTCTTCAGAACCTTATGTCGGTTTCCTTAGTGCGCTCGGCCCTGCAGACCGTCAACCTCAGTGCCACTCCGGGTCAGATTAAGCCGATTGAAGCAAAGAAAGAAAGAATAAAATGTAAACACGAAGATAGTGACTGAAAACAATACTTCCTTCCTCGTCTCGAAAGTGCCGTCGACATAACACTCGCGCCACAGATGGAGGATGGAGGGCGGAAATCGTGGTCGGGATCGCTACAGAAGAGGAAGAAAAAAAAAGAAGCAGAGAAGAGGCTGGTGGCAGACCAACCGTTTACTATGGGCTCAACGCGAGTGCTAGAGACGAGGGCGCGCAATCATGCTCTTGGAAAAGGAGATGATTTAACTGGCGGGTGTATGGTTGAGGAAGGTGCGTTGGTCTAAAGTTAAATAACACGGTTCGCATGGCAGCACGCAACCAAGAGCTTCAACGGCCTCATTGTTGTTATTGGTGACCACCATCCTGGGCAATCGCCAGCGTGCATCGTTTTGGGCTTGTCCACAGTGCATTTGTATTAACCCTTGCTTTGGTCCAATCTACCGTCAGAAGTCTTCAAATGATCTGTGAGCTGCACTCGCAATCTTCTTGTTCAACAACATCCTTTTCTTCCGCCGCGTGGTAGTCAACCCTGATCGCTTACCGTTAAGATAGAACATACATGGGCATGAAAGCAATCCGTGTGCTGTCATAAATAAACCCTTTCCGGTGCAATAAGAGACAAGGAACAACAAACACCAGACTCCATACCATTAAAACCATTAAAAAAAAAAAAAAAAAAAAAGAGGGAAACAGAACCAACGCCGACGCGCCCTGCTCAGAGCTGCCACAACATCTCATCGAAGAGTCAGAGTCAGATTTACCTCTTCAGCGCAGCGAACCGCTTAGCCAATTCGTCCACGTCCGGGATCCCGTCTGAAATACTCTGCTTCTTTTCCGCGGGCTTCCTGCCCGCCGCGGCGGCGGCCGGCTTCTTGGTCGGCGTCAGCTCCACCTTATTGAGCGTCACCTTGGGGTGGACATTGTCCGTCGACATGCTCGGCGGGTTGACATGGAGCGGGCTCGCGGGCCCGAAACTCTTTGGCGGCGTGGCCTTGCTCAGCTCCTCCCTCGCTCCGGCCTCCTCGTCGTCCTCGGCGGCGGCGGCGGCGGCGGCAACCAGCGGCGGCTTCTCCGACTGCTCCGCCGCTTGGCCGCCGCCGTCCGCGTCCCCCTCGTCGTCCACAAAGTCGGGCGGTTCCCCCAGGTCTTCCTTCCCGTTCCGGCCCGGCGGCCAGTCGACCCCGTACGCCTTTGCGATCTCCTCCAGGTACCCCTGCACCAGCTCCTCCCTGGGCGGGGCGACACTCAGCTTCTTGATGACGCGCTCGCTCACGCGGCCGTCCCGGTTCTCCATGGCCTGGAGAACGAACTCCTTGCCGAACTTGTCGGCCAGCAGGGCGCGGACGGCGACGAGCTCCTTGATCTCGGTCTTGGGCGCCGCGTAGATGATGCTCTTGACCGCCTCCTCGAGCCCCGGGTCGCAGGTGGGGGAGCTCTCGAGCAGGCCGGCGCGCGCCAGCAGCAGCTCGCAGTAGAGCTCGAGGATCTCGTGCAGCTCCGTCGTGATGTCGGACCGGATGATGTTCTCGACCCGGATGCGCGCCGACTCGACCTTGCCCTGCTCGAGCAGCGTGGCCATGGCCCGCCGCTGCGTGCGCGAGAGCGCCTCGTCGCGCTTCTGCACCATACGCAGGCGCGCGATGGCCAGCTTGAGCTGGACTTTGATCTTGGGCTGCAGTTTTTTTTTATTTTTTATTTTGATGACCGAGGTCAGTCTAGAACAAACGCAGAAAGAGAGTTGGGGGGAGGGGAGGGGTTTTGGTTCCCCCCCAAGTGCGAGAGAGTCGTACCACGAGTGTAGAGGAAGGAGGCGGCATTTTGGCGGCGGCGGCCGGAGAATGGCGGTGCTGGGGGATGAATCCGAGGATGTGGGCGACGGGAATTCGGGGAGCTGATATTCAAGATTATTCAAGTCGGCGGGATGCTCCAGGCTCCCATGTTCGGCAGAGGTGAGGTTGCGTATACACACGGGCGGTAAGGCAGTGGTTAGACCCAACGCGAACGGAGGGAGAGAGGTTGAGGCTCGGCGGTTTAAAGTAATGTGGGGTACTTCCGCTGCAGCGCCGGGGCTTGTTGTGCAGGGATGAGCTGCTTGCAAGTGGCGGACTTATCGATAGCACCAGAGTAGGTATGTAATCCGTACATACAAGTACCTGATCAAGCAACACGCGCAAGACAACTCAGTCAGGTACACAAATTACAAATTATAGGTTTGAGATCGAGAGAAGGTTGGCATCGTCAACCTTCGAAATACATGTGACATTACGTAACCATGATACCAATCCTGTAGTACAAAGTACGAGTACGCAAGAAGTAACGAGACACGGTATTCCCGCTCTTATAACCAACAAAAAACGCCAGACCCGAACGCGTCAACGCCATGCCCAGGACACCGGTGGACGAAATGCAATTATTCCGACGACTCCCATTACCCGCAACAACCAACAACCACCCGCCTCATATCAATTTGAGCGACGTGCGTTGTTGCAGCCTGGTGCCGTTGAGCATGGCCCTCGACTTCTTTGGCCGCTGCTGGAGCCTCCGGAAGGCCTCCTGGATATGACGCGGCTCGACGGGGGTGCGGCCCTCGCTGGGAGGGTCGAACAGGCCGCCGCCCCCGGGTAGCTTGCGCTTCTTGCCCGCGTTCTCGCCCGTGCGCTCGCGGTACTGGTCCTCGTTCTCCTTGATCTTGAGCGCCTCCTCGGTCAGGGTCTGGACCATCTCAAAGGTCAAGAAGCCGAGGATGTCGACGATATCGTCCGACGGCTTGCTGTCCGTCACGATGCCGAAGCCGGCCCACTCGCGGAACCGCTTGCCCTTGCGGTAGGTGAAGGACGCCTGACGGTACTCGGACCAGGTGACGTACTCCTCCTTGGTCATGGCCTTGGTCCGCTCGTCGGCCTTGCGCAGCCGCTGGAGCGTGATGTAGTTCATCTCCTCCTCCTCCTCGTCTTCCTCGTCCTCGCGCTCCGGAACCTCGACGGAGAAGTACGACGCCGGCTCCCAGGGCAGTCCGACCTTGGCCTTCTTGTTCTTCTTCGCCGTGTCGTCCACCGGCCCACCGGCAACCACGCCGCCCACGGGGTCCTCTGCGGCGCCCAGATCCGCGTCACCGCCCTTGTCGTCCGAGTCCTTGACGTTCTTGCGCACATCCTTCCACGACAAGAAAGTGCGAAGCCGCGATACCTTGGGGGCGTCGTCGCGAATCTGAAAGATGAGGTCGTTGATGGTGATGGAGCGCGACCCGCGCCGCGCGGCTAGTTCGGTACAGTTTTTGAGCTGAATTAACCAGTTCAGCAAGAGAAAAAAAAGGGAACAGTCGCTTTCCTACGGCCGGGACATAGACTCACAATTTCAATGACTTGCTGCCGGACAATGTCCTCGATAATGCCTGTTGTCTCGACAGACGGCTCTCCCGTTTCGCCAGACACGTACATCATCTTGAAGTTGAGGGAGAGATAGTTAGCCATCACTTCGCGAGGGTACGGCTCAAACGTATCCCGTCTATCCTCGCCAGCAGCCACTCGGCTGATGGGGGGGAGAGCGATACCATGGGCGACTTTGAAAGCCCAGCGCAAATGGTTGAGTGGAATGCCCCGGACACCCAACTTGGGCTCCAGCAGGCGCCAAAACCTTTCCACGTCCCCGTCGCTGTCCACTTCAGCCGTCTTGCCCGGCGCTTTCTGGGACGTTACGGCCCTATCTGGACATGAGATCCTGCGATGCATTTGCGACGGCCGGATAGGGAGAGAAGGGGAGGGGAGGAGGGGCTTAGATAAATCGCCCTGTTTGCAGATTTCTCCGAAGGAGCGGCAGTCGAAGCAATATCGGAATCTGACGGAGTAAAGTCTCCGTCGGCAAAGAATACAAGGCCTTTCTCGGGTGCGATTGCGAGGATGCGCAAGTAATGATCTGAGAAAAGAAAAGGGGAAAAAATAGATATCGATTTGACGAAGTAGCGCAGTGATGGGGGCAGTAGGCAGTGAGAGAGAGATCGAACATCAACGGGGACTCGCGGAGGATGCCGGCATCCATGTTGACGGCGAGCGGACAAGCACGGATTGGCTTTTGTCTGAAGTCACCCTGTGAAGCCGGTATTGTTCCACCCGAGCCAGATGAACCCATGCGTAAACGAGATGCCTTCATTGCCCTCGCCGACCCCCCTCTGTCGAATGTCTTTTTGCGGACATCGTGAGATCCACCATCTGCCAACAACACTAGCAAAGGAGTGAAAATAACGAGTAAGCAAATCCGACATCAAGCCCCTGTACAACAATGCACAGGTAGCCGGGTCCTGCTCGCGCTTTTAGGAACTCCTAGAAGCGCTACTTCCCCCTTTTACATCCAGTGATACCTTTCAACGAATTAGAGGGTGTGTTTGAACTGATGGCCCGAGAGGAAAGGCAGGTCCACAGAAGCCGGGCAGCACTAGCAACCCATGTAGCTTTCCGGGCAAGAATCTCGATGTCGCCGTACCGGTCCGGTGAGCGAGCAAAAGCGGCCCAAAGGTTGAGTCGGAGGGCTAACCAGAACGTATTTGGAGACACTACTCGGCCAGTTGCAGAGTCAAGGGAGTTTTCCCTTAGCAGTTTGGCGCCTGCACTTGCATTTACACTCGTCGGTGCAAGTTACGCATAAGGCAAAGGGAAAAGATACATGTAGAAACTTCACGCGAATGTAAGGCACGGGGTTCCAAAGCTGAGAAAGACGACATACCTGCTGTATCTCCTGGCGATACTTGTACTGCTTGTCCTTCTCCGCCATCTTGTCCGTCGGTGCTAGACTTCCAGATACTAGCTAATAAATGACAATCTAAGGATAATTGATTGATTGATAGAAAGCAGAAGGTTACAGCAAATGCTCGCAGTCCGGGTGTTTGGCGCTGAGGAGATGTCGACGACGGCGATTGGTGATGTGCAAACGACAAGTGGAAGTGAGCGATGGCGTGTACGGATTAGTGAGCGCGCCCAGGGGCGTCGTCAGATCTCGCGCGAAGAATACCAAATCGGCGGCCAGACCATGCACAAAATATGCCTAGCTCCCGATGTGCGACAAAGGCCTTGATGCGGTAATGCGTAATGATGCAGCAGTGCACGGTTGAGTCGGGGTTGTTGGTGAAGTGAGTGTGCCTCACGGTTGCCAAGCATGTCGCAGCAGGTCAACATCCTGCTTACATAAGGCAAATCGTACAGTACCTCCTGTCGCTGAAGAACTTTGGAATCTTCCTTGTGTTATGTCCACCATTCTTTGGTTCATATCTATCAATAGTATTGTCGTTATTATTTGTCCTCATTCATTGCATTTCCCTGCCCATTTATTTTTTTTTTCCATTGCCGTTACATCTACCACCTGACACACCATAATGAGTCTCACCCTTCTGAACTGACCTGGTACTGTACTTACTGGGTCACCTTCTGCTATAACTTACTCTCATCATCCATGCTATTGAATAGTGAGGAAAAAAAAAAATAAACCGAGCCACTCGATCTGGCCGATGATAACTAAGTGACAACCACCCCCCACACAGTGACTTTTCCTTTCCTTCCTCCCCCCCTCACCCCTCCCCCCTTCTCTTCGGCCTCTTCACTTCAAAAACCATATCGTCACCCCCCTGGACCGCCGCCCTCCCCGCCGACGTCCAGATCCCCCGTGCCGCCGGCCCTCCTCCACCCCCATGCGACGATGTAGTGGCCCGCCAGCAGGCGCCACTCCTCGACCTCGTCCAGGCCGCCCTCGAGCGCGTCGACCCGCTCCTTCTCGCGCTCGCCGATCCAGTCTTCCCAGACGCCGTCGACGGTCCGCGACCGCGCGCGCTCGAAGCCGGCCTCGCGCAGCCGCCGCTCCTGGTCCGCCGCCGTCGGGTACGCGTCCAGCGTCGGCATGGCGATCCCCCGCGCCGCGAGGTTCGACACCATCGTCCGGCCGAACGCGTCGTGCGGGAGGATGGGCTCGTAGAGGACCAGCCCCAGGAAGCCGCTGGGGAGGTGGGTGGTGAAGTGGCCGAGGAGGGAGACGGTCTGCGGGGCGGGGAGATAGCAGAGGCAGCATTCGGACAGGAGGAGGGTCGGGGCGGTGGTGAGGAGGTTAGGGAGCCTAGGCGAGGACGGGGTGAGTGTGCGGAGGTCCAAGCCGTGGAGGGTTAGCGTGTTGGTGTTGTTGTTGTTGTTGTTGCTGCTGCTGTTTTCGGGCGGGCTTAGGGCGCGGGAATGCCAGGTTGTCGCGGAGAGTGGCTCTGGCGTGGAGAGGACGGTCCGTAGCATCGGGTTGGAGCTGATGATGGCTTGCTTGCGGGCCGTGATAGTGGGGAAGTCGATTTCATGGTAGACAATGTTGCGGTGGTTCTGAGGCGAGGTGAAGAGTCGTAGGCAGCGGGTGTCGGTGCCCGCTCCGAGGGACACGATCTGCCTTGGCTCATCAGGGCTAGTGGTGGCCAGGAAACGCTCGACCAGCTTGTCGATGGCGGTGGTCCGCGTGTATGTCCCCCTGTTGATGATGGGGAGGCGGCGGGTGGCCGGTCCCTGCACGAAGAGACGGGCGAATGGGTCCGACAAGTAACCCAGATCGACGGCACTCAGGCGCGAGACGGCGGCATCGGTGTCGGTGCCCTGGATGGTGGCGTCGTCCGTCTGGCCCGGCGCGGGTCCGGGGCCGCCACTCCGGCTTGGGCCACCCCGGTCACGGCCCCGACCGCGGCCCCGACCCCGTCCAGTCGTCCCGCCCCGCAGGGACAGCAGGTTGGGGATCGACGGGGCTGACATGGAACGTGGTCGTCAAATGACCGGGAATGTGGCTATGGGGTGTACTAATAAATAACGGTAGTCCTTGCCTTCAATCCGGTTATTTTTCGGGGCAGTACAGCCTCTCAATACGACATGGTGTGATTGCCCACCTTTGGGCTTTGGGACTCGTGGGTCGTGGGAGGTGAAAGAGAATGGAAGGTTGGAGCTTGACACAACACGGGGCGAAATCCCCACTGTGAGAGAGTATGGGCTACCTCGGCTACAGGCACAGTGCGCGCGATCATAGCCGCACCAAGTATGTTATACGGAGTACTCCGTACGGAGTCCCCCACATCGATATTCAACTCTCCGCCAAATGCCCGTTTCGCGCTTCTTATTAAGACCCAACATCAGTGTTTTTTTTTCCAAACTAGACAGCCGTCATGCGACGATATGAAAAGGAAAAAAAATAACTTTTATAGGCCGTGGTATTCACCACGTGTCTCTTTCCGTCAACCTGGAGTTTTCTTTCCGTTTCCTTGGATTGCTACACCAAATCGATATGGTCGAAGCTGCAACCGCTGGCCACATCATTCTTTTCGGTGATACCTTCCACGACCGCGTCTCGAGTACCGTGGTCAGTGTAGACAAACTTAACCCACCTTTAGAGAGCGCCGAATGTCTTTGCAACCATGTATTCATGGATATTTTCTGGCGTCAAGTCCCTCGCCATCTGTCCGAGCAAGGCGTCGTAGCCGGCAGTGTAGTATGGCTGCAGGAACCTGTCAGTTAGGGCGTCGCGAACCGTAGCTGCGACAGCTTCGGCGGGCTGAGCGGCGCCCTCCACGGCGGCATGCGTAAGTTTGTACCTGTTTTCACAATCAGCTGACTTGCGGTTCCCTTCGATCGACGAGCTGAACATACCACTTGTCGATCATGGGTCGATAAACCCTCTCTTCAGCCTCCTGGACCGGCCCATCCGCTCTGACGACTCGACCAAAACTGTCAACACCAACGGCTCCCTTGGACAGATCGTCCCAGTATTGGTCCCAAGCAGTTCCGATCTTTGGGCCGACCCCGCCCGTCCGAGTCCAGCCCGGTCGAACGGTCGTCATCCCTGCTCCTTCGTCAGTTGTTCTTCTCACACCCCAAAGTCACTCCCTCCCTTCCCTGGGACCCAGGGAGGCGGGAAAAGAAGGAAATGGACGTACCGACACCAAAGGGCAGCAACTCCAACCTCCACGCCCTCGTCATCCCCTCAACGGCGGCCTTGAGCGCGCAGTACGGCGCCCACAGCGGCGGGTTGAAGTAGCCGCCATAGCTGCCGACGTTGATGAACCTACCCTTGTTCCTCTTGACGGCCGGCAGGAACGCGCGGATGACCGAGATGTAGGCCCAGAAGTCGAGCTCGAAGATGCGGCGCACGTCCGACTCGGGCGTCAGCTCCATCGGCGAGATCATGCAGTACCCGGCGTTGTTGACCACGCCCACCAGCGGCCTGTCCGGGTCGCCGCCCAGGACGTCCTCGATGTGCCCGACGCAGTGAGCGATTGAGTCCGGGGAGAGGACGTCCATGATAGCCGGGTGGATGGTTCCGCCCTTGGATCTGTTTCTGTCGGCATGCTCTGCCGCGGCTTGCCTGATCTTGGAGAGCTCCGCGTCGCTGGGAGCCGTGGCGAAGACGGTGTAGCCTTTATTGGCGAGGTGGACGGCTGTTGCGAAGCCGATACCTTCAGGGGAGGCTCAGTAAGGGCGGGGCCAGCACCATAAGAAAAGAGAAAGAAAAGAGAAGAAAAAGAGAAGGGGAGGGAAGAGGAACAGTTCTCACCCTCGCTTGCACCGGTGACGACAACAGCGGGCGAGTAGCAACGGCCGTTCCGGGTTTTATATGGTCGGGTGTGAGTCTGCGGCTTCAGCCCCTTGAATAGAAAGTACAGAATGTAGCCGCTGGCATAATGTAACGCGCGATCAAGGTAAGCAAGCACGCGGTTGAGAACAACAGCAATCAGGGAGAACACGTTCAGGAATGGGTTCGGCATTTTCGTCGAGATCACTTGGGTACGGTTGAAACTGAACTTGAGATCCTGAGGTCAAACGCAGGAGATCAAGGAAGGTGACGGATGATGTGGAATGGATACTGCAGGCTGCAACTGCGAAGTCGTCTCCATATGCCATCAATTGGCCAACGGCTACATAAGGTACAGTACATAGCTACCTAATCTTCGACTCACTCACCAGGTCCTGACTTCACAATGACGCTTTCTCGTCGGGTTGGTCAAGAGCAATAGGGTTAGGGTTCATCGTCCCCTTACCAGTCTACCGAGTAGTTGCCGTGCAGTTGATGCAACCAGGAAGATCAACTTAATAAGTTACACTTCAAAGTACTTCCCGATAGGCGAAAGGCTGGCGAGTTGAGAAACGGGATGGGTTTTGAAACAGGAACCGCAATGGTCGTGTCTGACGCTCTGAATCCCGTCGTGCCATCAGTGCATGAGATGTGACGAGAATCCAAGTGGGGTGTTTGTGTTTTTATGGGTGTGAATCCAGCAATACCACCCACAACCTTCGTCAAAAGTCCTCGGATAGTGATAAAAGCTCATTCCGTTAATGTACTATAGTTGGACCATCGATAGGTGCGAAGGACGGAATTACTAGTAGTTTGAAGTTAGACGCCGCCCAAGTGGGGCAGAGGGGCGCAGCAAACGCCCTTGCTTGCTGTATGGGCCTTGTGCTAGGCAGCCGGCCGCATTTCCAGGCTGAGGGGCCACTAAATCCACGCCGTGGAACTGAGACGGTCCTGGTTTATAAGGGAATCGTCAGCCAGGCGCCTACCTCTTGCCATGTTCGCCTCGCAACCTGTCGTCGGCTTTACAAATTGACTTCCAAGACCACCACCATTGCCATCGTTGTCATTCTTTTCATTAACCTTTCCTTCTTTCTCTTTTTTTTTCCCAAGATTTCGAGAATTTCAAAGCTTGCAACGTCGTTTTCTTAAGCAACCTCGACAATGCTTCAGACCCTCGCCTTCGGCGGCACGCTGGCCAAGCGCCTCGTCGAGGACGCTCCTCAGACAAGCCAGCCACCTGTAGCCCTCTATTTCCTCGGCGTTGCCAACCTTGTCGTCTTCCTTCCCGTCCTTCTCGTCGTAAGTCGAACACTGGGTTGACCTCCGGTTATCTTGGCAGTACCAAGCTGACAGGCTCCCGCAGCTCTTTTACACTTTCCAATATGTCTACCCGACGCTTGCCGCAGTGGAGGATCCTCTCCCCGCGTACGAGGCGCTGGCCATGAACGATGACGACGGCCAGACCAAGAACGGCAGCAATACCCCGATGCGCACTGCGCAGCCGGGCATGCCCATCACGGCCTCTATCCGCGCGACCAACCGTCTTATCCGCTCCCTCAACGGCTGGCTCTCCAACTTCCGCGGCCTCGGCTACTCCGTCCTCATCGGCATCCTCACCGGCCTCACTACCTTGTTCTTCGGCATGTTCGGGTTCATCCCTCGTCCCGTTGCCCACCTCTTGGCGCTCGTCATCGTCGCCCCGCTCTCGACCACCTGGACGCACCTCGTCGTCACGCGCCCCTCGGCCAAATCGTTCGCCCGGCGCATCCCCGCCCTCAAGAAGGTCTACCGCGCCACCTGGCTCCCGACCTTCCTCCTCTGGGCCGCCACCAACGCCTGCGTCTACTTCCCTATCCTCCTGGCCGGCCTCATCGGCCTCGAGCTTAGCGACCCGGAGCGCCCGGACCAGATCCGCAGCCAGCTGCCGACCGGCTCGGACGCCGGCAAGGCGCTCGCCGTGCTGGGCCTCTTGCTCGGCCTGCAGGTCCTGCTCTACATCCCCGCCGAGACGGCGCTCACCCGCGTGCAGGCCTCCCTGCTGCCGCCCGACGAGGACACCGTCGTCCCCTTCGACCGCTCCTTTGCCGGCCGCGTCGAGCCCGAGCTCGTCACCGGCAAGGGCTTCGCCACCTTCGGCGCCGCCATCAAGTCCGTCACCCGTGCCAGCTGGGTCCGCATCTACCTGCAGCGCCTCAAGCTCTGCGCCGTGTCCATGGCCATCTACTTTGCCGTCATTGCTGTCGTGATGGTTGAGGCCCTTATCGTCACGGCGATTCAAGGAAGTCAGTGAAGGTGTTGTTGTCCCGGCGGCGGTGGGACCCTGGCATGAGATTCGAAGTATGGGTTCTTGGTTCCTGTTTCCTATAGCTTTGACTGTTGGGAATCTCTTCGCAGTGGTGGTCATTATACAATCAAGTTGGATTAAACTTTCCCAGTCATGAGCCTATACTATTTCTCATTGCTTTTTACGCTCCACGCGTCTCTCTATGTTTCACCATAATCTTTGGTTCTAAAGTTAGTAATATGTGAAAACTGGCTTAATAAGGCACGATGATACCCTGCCACCGGTTTCTCCCGCGCCAACACCATCCATGACTCGGTGACCGACGGCCGGGTGCGTGGATAACGAACCCTCCTCTCTCCTTCTCCCCCGGCCAACTAGATTCTTGCTCCAATTGCCATCTATGCCGAGATGAATCTCATCAACACATTATCATGCCTTCCACTTCTTGACCACCAATGCCGCGGCCGACAAAGAACGCGCTGCTAGTCTAGTCTACAAAGGAGACGACGAGACGGCGCCACCAACGCATCAAAAATCCTCGTAATTTCCCGTCCTGATCATCCCTATCCAAGCACCCCTCGCTCAGCTCAGCCTTATCCCCTTAAAACACCTGACAACCCGGGAAATAGGGTATCTCACGACCCAAGCATATCATTTCTGATCTCTGTAGTGTATCCCTTCACATCCCTCGTGCCTTCACATGCCTCGTGACAATCCCAACCCCCGATCCAACAGCCAAAGTGACACTGGCACGCTTCACCCATCGTTCTCTCCCCCGCGGCCTCTTCTACCTCATCCTCATCACGACTTCTGGAAGAACCAGCTCGATCTCTTATTCTCGGGGGGGCTCTGAAGGTTCGCAATGGTGGGGTGGGACGAAGCAGTCGAGTCGCCGCCGCCGCGAAGCGGCTTAGCAATGCGGCTGCCGATGCTGAAACCGCCGAAACTGGTCGGCGATCCGAGTCCGCGCGTGCTGCCAGCTTTCGCCGCCTCCAGGCGCTCTTTGACCGCAGCGAGCTGGACTTCAAATCTGTTGGTGGTGATGCTGGTTAGTATTCCGTAGCATAGCACAGAACAAAAAGTCTCGGGATATGACGTACTTGTGGTTCGCCTGCGCCATCTTCTCCTGGCTCTCCTGAAGCAGGCTCTCGAGGCTCTGGATCCGCTCGTTGCGGGCAATCAGCTTGCGCTCGGCGATGGCAACCTCCTTTTTGAGCGCCGAGTTCTGCTCGACGAGCTGGCGCTGCACCTGGGTGAGCTGCTCGAGGTTGCGCTCGAGGAAGGCCATCTTCTTCTGCTGAGCGCGGTTGTTGCTGCTGCGCAGCACGTTGTTGTACTGCTCGCGCGTCTCGTCGAGCGAGATCTCGAGCTCGACCACGCGCTCGCACCGGTTCTGCAGATCGCGCATTAAGCTCTTCTTCATGGCATCGAACTCGGCCAGCTGCTGCTGCACCGTCTTGCCGTTGGCCATCGGCACCGCCCCGTTGGCCTTGACGCGCCGTTGTAGGTCATCTACCAACGCCTTGAGCCGTTCATTCTCCGATACCCGGAGCGAGAGGTCTGCCTTGAGACTCTCGATCAGATCAGCCTGCGCATTCGACTTATCGGATAACGTCTTGGAAAGCATAGCCTTGACTTCCTCCTTGTCCGCGTCAGCCAGATTGCGTGAGAGGACCTCCTCGTGTTCGAGCTGCAGAGCCTCCAACCGGGCCTCGAGATCGGCGCGTTTGCGGGCTTCCGCCTCGCTGGTTGTTGCGCTGAACGCGGACAGCTCGGCCTGCCGCACGAAGCCCTGCGTCTCGACCAGCTTCTCCCGGAGCGCCTTGAGGTCATCAGGCGGGATCGGATCGCCAGTGGAACTGATCTCGAACAGGGCATCTACTCGCGCAATTGCGTCGGCCACTGCCCTCTCGTTGTCGCTGAACACGTCCCCGCTGAGATCGAACCCTGCCATCATCTTGGCCATCTTCTCCGCCTTCTTTCTCTCCTTCTCGTCTAGCACTGCACTGGTCTCCTTCGCGCTCATCTTCATATCGAGCATCTGCTGTTTGACCTCGTCCAACTCCGCCGTGAGCTCGGCGTTGGCTTCTTTCAGTCCGTCCATGGTGATCTGGGCTTCCTTGTTCTCAAACGCCAGCCTTTCCAGTTGCATCTTGAACTCGTTGGCCTCGCTGATCAGCCTCTCGTTGTCCTTTCCGATCTTGGCGTCGTGCTCCTTCAATAGTGCCATCTCTTCCTTCGTCTCCCGGAGCTGCCTTTCCAACGCCGCGGCTTGCGTCTCCTTTTCGGCGAGCTGGTCCTGGAGCTCGTTCTCGCGGCGTAAGAACTCTTCCCGCTCGTCTTTGTCAAGCGGTAAGCTCGGAGTGCCCGCTCTCTCCGAGATACCCGGCGTCTCGGCCCCTGACCTGTCTTGCAATAGCCGAGACGGTGTCGATGGTCGTGTCGGCTTGCCTTCGGCCTTTGCTCCTGCCGCACCATCGGCAGAGAGAGGCGGCACCCACCGCTCTCTCGGCACCGTCTCTCCGGCACGCCATAATTGCACTTCGCCCTCTAGGCTGGCGATGTAGCTCTCAAAGTTGGTGATTTGCGTCTTGGCCTTTGCGAGCATCATCTTGAGCTCAGCCGGGCTGAGCTCAGCATTGACCTTGGCCTTATTCTTGATCGACTTGGCTCGCATACCAAAACGGAGCGTACTGAGAGTTTCGGCATCGTTGTAGCTGCTGGGAGAACAGTTGATGATGAGCGTCGTCCGGCTGTTGCCACCCAGAGACTCCTGTAGAATACGGGTGAGCTTTGAGTCACGGTAAGGAATGTGCGATGATTTTCCGTCCGTCAGCGCGTTGATGACCATTCCCAGAGCGCTCAAGCTCTTGTTGATCTTCTTGGCCTCCTCGAGAGTTTGCCCGCTGGCACCCGTCTTGCCGACCTTCTCACTACCAGCCAGATCAACCAAGAACAATTGGCCGCTCTTGGCCGAGCCCGTCTCGACGTTCTTTTGTGTGATGGTGATGACAAATATCGAGTGTGAGCGCGACGACTCCTGGTTCATGTTCGTCGCGGCGACCGCCCTTGCGTTTCCGCCCCTCCGCATAACCTCAAACACTTCCTGTACGCTTGAGACATAGATCTCTAGAAGCCCCTTGACGTACACGCCGCGGTTCTTCTCCTCGTGCACCGGAAGGTTGTCGTTTTGCGGAGCCAAAAGATCGCGAATCCTCTCCATGTAGATCTCCATGTAGCTGACTCGAACCGTGTACTCGATGTTTGCCGGACTGGACAAGATGTTTGTGAAGATCTGCTCGACGATTCTCGGGATGACGCCCTTGCCTTCCTCGTCGTCGATGCTCGTGCCCATCATGGTGTAGGACTTGCCCGCACCGGTCTGGCCGTAAGCGAAAACAGTACCATTGTAACCGTTGAGGATGTCGTCTACGGTCGGCTTGATTGAGTAGTTGAAGATGTCGGCCTGCTTGCACGACATGTCAAAGACGCGGTCGAAGGTAAAGGTGCCTTGCGCCTCGCGGGACTGTATCGAAAGATTAGCAACCGGCCCGCCAGGGCAGAAGACAACCACGAGCCAGAGCTGCCCGGCTACCCACATCGATGGTACATGTATCCGGTCCATTGAAGGTGACAATGGGCTGACCGCCCGACTCGATTTCGACCCGGTTCTGCGGGCGAAATCGAGCCACGACCTTGATGCTATTTGCGTTCGACATGATGGCTTCCCGCTTCCCGCGCTCCTGGGAAGCGCAAACTCATGAAGGAGAAAGGCCACAGGTCGGAGATGGCGCGAGGCGGGGACGCCGGCAAGGGATCGTCAAGCCGTGAGCAGCTTCTTCGACGGGAAGTCGAACGCGGCTTGGGGTGTTCTTTTTGTTCGAAATCAGCGGATGATCGGAACCCCGCGCTGCGTATCGACAAAATGATACGGTCCGGCGTGGAAAGGCGGAGGCTTTGTCGGGAGGGGATTCTGAAACGGGGTATCAAAATGTCGACGGCAAAGTAGGCCGAGTTCTAGAAGAAGTTAGGGGACGTAGTGGGGTCCCCGAGGCGGTGTCAGGGGTAAGGTAGCAGCGACTGCGGATGGTTGCGAACAGCAGTTAACAGTCAACCAAGTGTGGACGTTTTTTGCAGCGATCGGGTTTGTCATTAGGCGGAATGACGCGCTCTGTTTCTTGTCACGCTGCAGTCGGTCGTCTGTGGCTTGTTTCAATGGGACACCTGCACGCCGGGCAGAGCCCCGCTCATGGCCAGGCACAACGCTTTGCCGGCCGGTTGCCAGCGGGCGGCATTGCTCTGATACGACCAGGGCGTCAAAAAGAGATTACCATAGTCATGCGAGTGGGGACTCAACACCTCCCTCGCCTCCACTTTGTTTTGCTGCATCCGACTTACGGAGTACCCAGCAGGTTCCTATCATCGGCGACGGATGCTCGAGAAGGGACAGAACCTGTAGCATCAAGGACAGATGGAGTTGCCCTGTATTACCTCAGTTGCGTATCCAGACGGATTCATGAGACATGGCAAGGTACTTGGAAGCATGTTATTTTATTAGGTCAATACAAAACCACCGCCAAATGCTTTGAACTACCGGTGTGAAAGAATGTAGGCGCCTAACTTGAAGGGTTGCTTCTTGCAAAGAATGATGTGGGCCGGAACTCCAATCACGCCCCCGCCTTCCCCTCCCGTATCGATATTCCAACTGCCTCGAGAGATGCCCAACCAGAGACGTGAGCCGCACTGACAACGCCCGAGACCAATGTAATGACACGCCTTCGAAATGCTGACGGAAACTGGCCAAACTCCAGAACTCCAACCTAACCAAAGGAAGAGAGAAGGTGGGGGGTGGGGGACGGTTCTGGGCCTGGACGATCTGTGGTACGTGCGTGCCCCAAGAGCGACCCTACCGCCGTGGTCGTGTGGTCGCCATCGCCATCCCCGGATATTAAGACTGCCCAAATCATGTCTTCTCGAGGAACAGGCGCCGCAGTCTAGTCTTCCCAGCTCTTCTCCACTGTCTCCCTCACCCTCTTCATATACTCTTTGCGGTTATCTTTGTAGAGGTTGGACGCTTCGACATTTGCGGGGGATCCAGTATTGGGGTCGTTAAGCAAGCTAGCGGGCAGTGTCAGCGACGGACATCCCATGGCAGACCAAAGGGCCCGTGGCCGATCCACTCACCTCTGGATGCTGGTGAGCACGGCGGCAACGTCGTAGGTTGGACTCCAGCGGTTCTGGAGAATGTCGAGGCAAAGCTCGCCTGTGGCATAAACGTTCGGATGGAACATCTGGCTGATGAATTTGACCGACGGGGGCTTGTTTGGATACTGTTCCTCGAAGTGCATCACGAGCCTGAAAGTTCCATCTTCGAAAGGGGTGTCTGCAGGACCGATGATGACAGCGTTCCTGATCGCGATTGAGGTCAGCCACCGCGAAAGCAGGGCGATATCGGCAATGGGAGGTAGTTGCTCACCAAGTCATGACATTGTCGGGGACGGGAGATGCGGAGACGCCAGCAGGCGGATCGGTCTGCATGCGCTACAGGCATAGGATTAGCATCGCGAAAGTTCCAAGATGAACTGTTTAGCGGCGGGAATCGTCACACCTTGAAGTCTCGCATCAGACGGCGGCGCGCAGCGGTCGACATCTTGCCCAGCAGAGATGAGAGAGCTTGAGCTCCTTGGAGAGAAAATCAAGAAGTCTGCTCTGCGACGATATTTTGTGATGCAGCACAAAGTAACAGGACTGGGAGGATTCGGGTCAGTGAGTGACGTGGAAAAGAAAACGCGGTGCTGCGGCAAGTTATAACTAGCGAGAAGACGATGATGGAATCCGGGCCGGACCAAAGCTGAGGTGATTATTCAATTAGCGGGGTGGTAGTGGCCAATGAAGAAGCATGTGGAAATCATTGGGCGAACTGTCTCTGCGGGGCCGCGACTGGCAGACCTGCCGCCGAATCGCCGGTCGATCGCGGGTCCCAGTGTTTTTGCATAGTGTAGCAATTTGGCCTCCATATTCAACCGTTACTTATCGGGGGCCAGCATATCCACGGTCTGGGCAAAAGAGACCTGTGGTGGCTATCCGTTGTCACTGCACTTCGCGTTCCTTGCCTTATCGCCAACCGGCCTGCTCCACATTAGCTTACCTAACCAAGCTTTTCTGGGGTGCGTGCCGATGAAGTGGCGGGGCGCGCGCTCTGGCCCGGCTCTCGTTGCTCCACCTCCACACTTGCCCACTCGCCCCCCGTGGTCCGTCACAAGCCGAGCAAGTTCCGCCGGGATGGCACCTTAAAACCGCTGACCCTCGGCAGGGCGAGGAGATTCGGACAGAGACGCTCCATCTCATCTACCTCGCCCTTTTCGTTTCTTTTATTTTGTCCTTTATATACCTAGCCTTGCGTCCTCCTGCATTTGATACGCAGGATTAGTTGACTACCTGCATATTCTTGCTAGCTATGGCGGGGCAATTTAGGTATGCGCTGCGGGTATCGCCGCAGCTCAGAACCGGCTCAATTCGGCTCTTCTCGTCGCAAGCCTGCCTTCGTCAAGAGATTCGGGATGCCTACATCCTGAGCGCTTCCCGCACGCCAACGGCAAAAGTATGTGCCAAAACACTGCTTCCGCACATCTCTTCTGCAATGGTTCTAATAGTCCATAGTTCAATGGATCCTATCTGAGCGTTAGCGGGCCCGAACTCGGCGCTGTTGCCATCAAGTCCGCGCTCGAGAAGTCGAGAGTTCCCGTTTCCAAAGTCACCGATGTCTACATGGGAAATGTGCTCCAGGCCTCCGTTGGACAGGCTCCGGCGCGCCAAGCCTCCGTTTTCGCCGGCCTTCCTCCCACAGTCGAAGCGATTACCATCAATAAGGTTTGCGCCTCTGGGTTGAAGGCCGTTGCATTTGCGGCCCAGAATATTCAGCTCGGCCTCTCCGAGGCGCAGATCGCCGGCGGGTTTGAGAACATGTCGAGGGTGCCATATTACGTGCCGCGTGCTAGCGGGCTACCTAGCTTTGGTCATGTCAAGATGGAGGATGGGCTCATCAAGGACGGTCTTACCGATGTCTACGACCAGATCCACATGGGCAACTGCGCCGAAAACACGGCCAAGAAATACAACATCTCCCGAGAGGAGCAAGATGAGTACGCCATTCAGTCATACCAGCGGGCGCAGGCCGCCTGGAAGAACAACGCGTTTGCCGACGAGATTGCTCCGGTCACAGTTAAGGGGAAGAAGGGCGATACGGTCATTACCACAGATGAAGGATACCTGGACATCAAACTGGAAAAGGTGCCCACCCTCAAGCCGGCGTTCGTCCGTGACGGGACCGGCACCGTGACGGCGGCCAACTCGTCAACCCTCAACGACGGCGCCAGCGCGCTCGTCCTAGGCAGCAAGGCGATTGCGCAGGAGTACGGCGCTGGTTCGCGTGTCCTGGCTCGCATCTGCAGTTCGGCCGACGCGGCCGTGGATCCGATTGACTTCCCGATTGCGCCAGCCAAGGCGGTCCCCATTGCTTTGGAGCGGGCGGGGATCACCAAAGACCAGGTTGCCGTCTGGGAGTTCAACGAGGCCTTCGCCGCGGTTATCAAGGCCAACGAGAAGGTGAGGAGACCCGGATACTTCTTCCCCAGGTGAGAACCCACACTGACTGTGAACTCCAGATTCTTGGCTTGGAGGGTGCAAGGGTGAACCCGCTTGGCGGAGCCATCTCCCTGGGCCATGCCTTGGGCAGCTCAGGTTCACGGATTCTGGTGACGCTGTTGCACCAGCTCAAACCTGGCGAGTATGGTGTTGCGGCGATCTGCAACGGTGGTGGTGCGGCAACGGCGATGGTTGTGCAAAGGATCGAATCTGTGTAAAATGTATATCACGCCTCTCGAAATACCTTGTTTGGAGCACCGTGCGGCTTGGCTGCTGCAACCTTGCAGGGAGTCATATTACCCGTAGTTATTGTTCAGGTAAGGGGAATGCACTAAGGTTCCTTAGGGTTAGGGTCTAGCAGCCGTTGAATCTGCTCGTTGTGTGATTCTTGCAACCATGTTCCTTCCTGAGTCGGCCATTTCACTTCTAGTTCCCCAATTCGATTTTCACCTTGAGATGCTGTCCTCTGGGCACTCCAACTCCAAATTTCTTCAAATTTCTTGTAGCAATCACAGATCCTTGTATACTTGTTTTCTTCCTAGTCGCTTCCCATACCAAATGGGACAATAACCCTCAGATCAGTCGCATGCCCGAAACCGCGTTTGTTATCCTTGTGATTCGGCAAGCACCTCTTATCCCGCATGCAGGTTGAGCATCAATCCCACCACCGCAATGAGCCTTGTGGTCCAGTTCCTGTCAAGTATCAGGGGATTCGTCCTCGAGTTGAATGGCGATGAGCTTCGTAATTGGCTACTCGTCGAGAACGATGTCGCCAGCATATATTTTGACATGAGCAATGAGCTGAAACGCGGCTTCCCCGGAAACTCGCCAGCACTCGAGAATTTGATCGATAAAAGTCTACCCCAAGAAGACGATGTGCCGGAGGGAAAGGGTTCCCCATGGCCGGGGTTCAATTCATTCATCAAAGAATATCTAGAGTACTGGCGGGATGTGGATTTCGCAGATGTTGTTCGGCTGCATTCCCGGCTCAGTGACCTGCTCAAGTATGGTTGCCGCTCCGTTTTTATCCTGATACGCATGTCTTTGCTGACGCCGGTGTAGCTCCTGCGCAAATGCTCTCGCGAATCCCACCTACGGTACCGTGTTGATACAGACCAGCATGTCGCTTTCGGAGTCCCTCTCCAAGTTGGTTATGAGCCTAACCCGGCAGCCCCATCTGCTCGCACAGATTCAGGGAGACATGACTGGCGAGGAGTCCGGGGAGAGGAAGTCCATCGTGGAGCTCGCAGCCGACATTATCCAAAAGATCTTTACTTCCTGTCTGACAGACCGGTCCAGCACGAGGTGGTCAGAGCCAAAAGGGAAAAAGGTGGCTGTCTATCAGTTTGCCAATCTCACCCTGAAGTTGCTCTTTGCTGTAGGTCTCCATCCATTATTTCTCTCCCTTGTTTTCGGATCTGCTAACCGTTAGCTAGTGCAACAAAAGCCGGCTTGCTGTACAGATGTTCACCAACATTTCCACGAGCGCACCGGCATTGTCACTTTACCCTGCATCTCAACGTGTTACCTTTCTATACTACCTGGGCAGGTTCTACTTCGATCATGGACATTACCGGCGGGCCGAAATGTGTCTGGCGGAGGCCTACAGCCAGTGCCTGCCGCAATTCCAAAAACATCGTCGTCAGATCCTCACCTACTGGATCCCCGCCAACCTCCTCCTCGGCCGCTTCCCGTCGTGGGATCTTCTCCGCCGCCCCGAGGCTGCCGGATTTGCCGACATCTTCGTACCCGTCTGCGCCGCCATCCGAACGGGGAACTTTGTCCTCTTCCACCAGGCTCTCAACCTCAACCGTGACTGGCTGTGGGGCAGGGGCTTCTATCTAACCTTCCTCTACCGTCTGAAGCCTCTTGTTTGGCGTTCTTTTACCCGCAAGATCTTCATGTTGACGTGGGAAGGAAGCGCGGACAACACAGACAACCGCGCGCCCCTGCTGTCGTTCGAGGATGTCGTCACCGCAGCAGTGTACGTGCAGAAGCTCCTGGAGGGCTACGTCCCCGCGAAGCCGCCGGCGGGAGCGCGGCCCCGCCTGACGGCAAACGCCAACTCGCTCCTCGTCAAGGCCGTGACCAACAGCGCCGGGGCGGAGCCGGACACGGCAGATTCCCTACTAGTCCCGCCGCCGGGAGGGCCCCGCCGGCTGATGCCGTCCGAGGGCCTGATCTTCGGCAACAAGCGGCCAGACCTCGAGAGTATCGAGTCGATAATCGCGGGGCTCGTGTACTCGGGCCTGCTCAACGGGTTCATCGCGCGCCAGCAGAAGCGGTTCGCGGTGGAGGGCGCCAAGAAGAAGGGCGGCAACGCGGTCGCGGCTGGGTGGCCCATCCCCTACGAGAGTATACTGGAACGGTTCCAGGAGGCATGGCAAGAGGCTCTGGATGCGTGCGACGCTGGGGAGCCCGTCGACCCGCCTGGCGCGCTGGATGACGTCCCTGGTTGGGTGCGGGCTCCGTCATAAGGCTCTTGTGGATTGATAGATAGAGGTGGAACAGGGAAGATCGAGACGATGGGACCTAGTAATATTTTACGGATCGATCAGCACATCGTCGTGTCCGATAGAGAAGCGCGCATGTCGTGAAGCTGATGGATGCTTAGTCTTGGCTGCCATCCGTGAAATCCCTGGAACGCAACTCGAGGAATGGATAGGACGGTCAACACCATCACCGTTCACACAACGACGTCCCCAAAACGTGGAATTCGTCAATCATTGTTCATCCTCATTGACTCAGCTCCTCCTTGTCTGGGCTATGCCAACACCTCATCAACAAGACTGGTTGAGCTCCCATTCGCAACGATTTCCTTTTTTGTTCGAAACCTCGAGCCGTTCCAAAACCCAGCCATCCATTCCGCTTCGTCTTCATTCCAGCCATAGATCTCTTCGCCCGTAAAACCAACGTATTCAACCAAAAGGTGCAAAAGACAAAAAAGCAATCTAAAGGAGGTAAATGAGGCAACGCGGCCCCAAGATGAAGGATATAAAGTGAAGAAGGGGTATATCGCGAAGCTGCAGGATCAGATTGAGCCAGGTTGCGAGCCTGGAAGAATAGAGGGGATAAGAAGAATAAGCCGCCGCGTGGCGAAAGGAAAAGGGCAAAATAATGACTAATGATGGCCCCTGAGCGAAGTCGAAGGCCAACTCATGAATCGAAGGGGAAGCCGGGTGTTCACGGCAGAGCCGAAACGACCCCAAATAACAATAGACACTAAACGCAGGCGCAAACTGCGAAATAAGGCGCGACTCTCTATACACAGCAAGAAACGCCGAGGTTTTTGTTTCGCGTCCAAAGGGTCGTTCGAGTGAGGATAGGAGGGTCAGCTCGAAAAGAAGACGAAACGGTTCAGAGGAGGAGTGCCCGCGGAAACAAAAAAGAGGCGGGCAAATAAGGAAGAAGCAACAGGTTTGGTTTGCCTTCCTCCTTTCTCCTCTCTAGAGAAGGGCCGCGGCGGCAACAAGCGCGACCACGAGCCCGGCAATCGCCGAGCCGCCCTCGGCAGCAGCGCCCTCGTTCTTCGATGTGGTCGACACGGGCTCCTTCGCTGCCTCAGACGCCGAGGCCTTGACGGGCTCGGGCGCCGTGGCCGGGGCCGTCTCGTTCGACAAGGTGCTGCCCCGCACGTCCTGCTCGTGGAACATGGCGCCGTAGAAGGCCTCCGAAGAGGTGGAGGAGGAGGAGGACGAGTCGGAGGGAGTGGACGTGGACGCGGCGCGCGACGAGGACGGCGCCGCCGTGGTAGTCGGGACGTCGGAGTCGCTAGTGATCTTGGGCGGTTCGGGCGCCTTTGAAGAGGAGGAGGGCTTGGGCTCGGGCGTGGGCGAGGGCGAGGGCGAGGGCGAGGGCTTGTCGCCGCCGTCGTCCTTGTCGTCATCATCGCTGTCGTTATCATCGCCGCCGCCGCCGCCTGAAGAACCGTCCGTGTTAAAAACCACAATGTTGGCGGTCTTGCCCTTGGGCACAGTGACGACGCAGAAGTTGGCGTCACCGACGCCGCTGGTGCTGACGGGGCTATCAACGCTGTTAATGCCGCCCTTGGAGGGGTCGATCACGCAGGGCAGGCCGTTGCAGCCGCCGTCGGGGCACTCAATCTTGAGACCGTAGGTCGGGATGCTCTTGGCCAGGGGCGTCTTCAGGTACTCGGGGTTCCACGCGATCTTCACAAAGGTCTCGCCATTGGCCATGGTGTTTGCGCCGGCGACATAAGGGGTCCAGTTGCCGAGTGCCTTAGTGATGACTCCCCAAACGCAGCCAACGGAGGAGGGGATCCCGGGCGGATTGATGTAGTAGCTGGCAATTACCAAGGTTAGTGCCGTTTGCTCTGGAGCGTGCACGAGGCTGGAACGACTCACTGCGCAGCGGTTCCGTCCCAATAATCCGGCCCCGGTACGGCAATTGTTGCCGTGTCTGTGACATCGGTCGGGATGATCATGGCCTCGTTGCCCGGCAGTACCGTCTGGCAAAACGACACGATGCTGCCCGCCTTGTTCACGGCCTTCACCGCGCCGGTGCCATCCACACAATATGGCCGGTCCTCGAACGGCTTCTCTGCCTTCCCGCCGTTGCAGTAGAGTCCGCCGTACTAAGCGTAGACCTCTCAGCCTGCTGACTCTTGTCTCGAGTTGTGAGAGAAGCGCGGAGACCTACAATGGACTCGGGATACGTATACGTCGTGCCTGGTTTCCACTGCGCCATGACCTTGCCAGACACACAGGCAATCGGGCAATAGTCTCCATCGTTGCAAGACTGATCGGGGCTCAGGGCGAACCCATTGTTATCTTGGCCCGGGACGTAGACCAGATCGGGATGGTCTGGCAGCGTGCAGGTAGCCTTCCTCGCGACGATCTCGGTGGCGTTGGCCGCCTCCTCCGCCTGGCGGGCATCATGATTGTGTCCATGGGCATGCCTCCTCGCATATTCAACATGTGCGTGTCGGTGACCGATGCTGGCGGAAGCCGACTGGGCGGTGAACAGAACCGAGGCCGAGCCGATGGCGGCCTGGAACGTCGAGATCCTCATTGTGCGAGGAGGGGGGCAAGGGGTTCGAGTCGAATTCGGCCGTGCGTGAGTGGAATTTGCGAAGTGGACTGAAATTCTTTCAGGCCCTTCGAGTCTCTTTGGTCGCGCGTTTTTCCGACGCGAAGGAGAGCGAGCGTCCTGCGTAATATCGCGCGTCCGGCGGTCGCGACAACACTGCAAACGGCGCAGGAGCGTCGCCAAGTACGGAGGTTGCGAAGCGAACGGCGAAGGAACGAGGGGACGTCCTGAACCGAGAACGACGGGGAGAAGGGTAACGAAAGGAGGAACGAGGGACGAGAGACGAACGAGATGGTCAGAACGGGAGCGGCGCGATGCCGACCCTTGACGACCAGGGGCCCTTCAACTCCACGGGCGTTGCTCCATGCCTGGGCTTTCTGGGGCCGCTCACTCACAGCGTTGGGGGAGGCTCAGCACTCGGGGAAGGGAACAAGGTGCGCGGCCCACGCAAAGCAAAGCGAGGATCTGGCGTGATGCAACGCCATATCCACCCATCTCGACAGCCTCACTCAGGGGTCCTGCCCAATCAGGGAATCGAGGGTTGACGGTTCCTGAAGTCTCATCTCGGCAGTGGAAACGCATTACAGGGGTTCGCTCAGGCACACTCGCTGCTCCGCCAATAGCGGCGGCGCTTGGAGATTGCGGTGTTAACGCCTGGCGGAAGGAGCCCTCAGGCTCTGTTTTGGCCGAGCCCAGGCTCCAGGCTGGTGGATTGCTCTTCTGGACCCTTGACTCGATCCGAAAAAGACTATCTTGCTTGCCCACTTTGTGGGTAATTCCGTACAGTACGTCCGTAGTTATTGGCTTACCGAACTTGCTTCTTTCTTAGTTTGTCGGCTGACTAACAACCAAGTAGTGTACTGCAGGCACGGAAAAGTGACATCTCGTCGCGTCCTAATCCGCACACTAGTGTCTGTAGTACGCGAACGTGGAAATTGGACCGCCAACCACAATTGACTACACTACTCCGTAGTAGTACTTGGTAAGATTGGCTTGCCAGGCACGGTTCGGGCGCGGCCACAACGCGCTACTTCGGTCTGTGGTGATCTTCGGGCAACCTTGGCAACGACTCAGCCCTGTGGAAAATCCTTCGGCAAGGGCGTGTTTCTAATCATGTCCACAGCGCTGCTCTAAGTCGTGTGCATACTCCGTACTGCGTTCTTCCGCTGCCCACTGTGGCAGTTTGGAGTCGGCCACATCGAGGAGCGCCGTGTTTCAAGAACAGTGAATTCGATTCTCCCTCCCGCTTCTCGGCAGCATTCGGTCTGTTTCTCGAATTTTTTGAGGATACTGATTGGTTGCGATGTCTTGTGCGAGAATGCTCCTCACCATCTCCGTCGGAAGCTGTGACAAATGGATCGGCGGAAGTGAAAACATTTTCCAAATGGAGATAAAAGAAAGAAAAGGCAAGACACGAAAATGCTGTGGTCATAGGTCGCTGAATCATGTACGGGGGGGCTACAAGCGATCCGTTCAAGTGCGCTGTGTCTTGGCGCGCGGCTCGGGTTATTGCTGGGTCAATATCTGCCATAACTGTATATGTCCATATAAACTCCTAGATGAGTTGAGTTGACTAGTGGTCAAGACTGTGTCGATGTCCCGAAAATAAGCTTTCTAGAACGCACAAATGAAAAAGAGCGATGGCAACATGTAATAAGGCTCCCGGGCCGTGGGCAAAAGAATGGTGGTTACAAAAAAAGACACACCATGGCGTGTCAATAGGAAGATACCCACGTGAAGATAGGAGGGAAAATTCCCAGGCTCATATCCGTACAGCACGCGACACCACAGGTATTCAAAAAGATTACGAGGAATATCCAGAGAAAAAGAGGCTGACAAGGGTGAGATTCGAACTCACGCCCCTTTCGAGACCACGGATGATGATTAAGGGTTGAACACCTTAACGTGGCGCCTTGGACCGCTCGGCCACCTTGCCTGGATGATTGTTGGTGTTTTGTTCGCTGCAGAGTTTTTTCTCTGTGGAAACTGCAGCGGAGTTTACACCAAGCCAAGAGTGGAGATGAGCAAACGTTCATAGTTGGCTGGGCGGTCGGGCCATTGGACTGCCGAGCCAGCTTTAAGTACGGACTACGGATTTCTGTAGGAGAGCTCGGACAATAACCGAGTATTCGAACATGACGCCAAGAGAGCAACTGGCAGCAGAGTGGCAGACTTTGTGTTGACCTACGCCATGTCACTGGGCTGGCTTGACCATGCAAATAACGGATTGCGTGTAAAAAGCGATTTCAATTCGATCGGGCCAAGCTTTGAAATGGAAGCTTGATCCGTGGAGCACGTCCATGCTCCGTGAAAGGCTCCTTCCTCCTCTTCCCTTTTAAGCTGGATTTAAGCCGAGCCTTCGCTCCCAAAGGGAGATGTATCGTGCCTCATAATCAAGCCTTGACGTAGTCACTTTTTTTTTTTTGACTACCCCTAAATCTAACACGACGAAAACCGACAAACCCCAACAAATTTTCTAGATAGTTATGTGCACTACGAAGCACACAAAAGCCGTGCGCAAAGTACTCCGTGTGGATTCCAACATTGAGAGAAGACCCAGGAAAGCACGTGGGAAACACGTGTAGATCTCGTGACTTGGAGCGCAGCACACTCGGTCACGGGATCGCGTGATAAACTCGACGACATTCCCGGTCCTTCCCAGTCGAAGTCGACATGGCAAACGCAGGAGCACAAAATGACGCCGGTACGGATTATTGGCCCATCCACATCACCCGCAGCGATGGCCAAGGGTACCCCAATCTCGACCACAGCGCCCTGAGCCCCAACGAGGACCAAGACGTGACGCAACAGGAGCGCTGGGAGGTCATCGTCGCCGGCCATCTGCAGAACCAGGTCGGGCCCAAGGATGACAGTAGGTCTCTTGTCGTGTCAGGGCTTCCAAGTGTCGGTGCTGATGGGTACAGAAAAGCAGTACAAACTCGCCGGATTTCCCAAGGGCTATGAGCTGCGGTGTGCGGTGAGAAAAGATGGAGGCCGTGATTACTACCTTTACGGCCATCCCCTGGGTCCCAAGGCCAACTATCGCACTCCCGGCGAGTTTGCCCTGCACGCCCTCTGGTTGGTGAGCGACTCGACAGACAACAGCCAGTGTCCCTGTGACCTATGTCCCAAGTATGTCGAGAGAGCCAAGGCGGACAGGGACAGGAGTTTACCACCCGCGTTGCCGCCGCCTTCGTCCTCTGCCGCCGTTCCCGCCTCGAGGCCGGCGACGACGACACCGCCAACGGCGGCCCCGGGGAACCCGCCGCCAGCCCAGCAGCAGCTTGCCCAGCAGCAACAGCAACAGCTACAGCTTCCGCCTCCAGGAACTACCGGCTGGACCAATGTCTTCCGCGTGGGCGAGCTCGTCTGGTACAAGCACACGGCCTGGCGGCTAGGCGTTATCCTCGCCATCACCCCTAAGCCCGGCATACCTCTCCACCCAGGCGCACCCGACTCCAGCTACCACTTCACCCTCGCTCCACTCGGTCACGCTCTGCTGGAACAGCCTAGCCTGGTCAAGGATTGCCAATCCATGCGCCCCTTCCTCACCTTCAGCGTGCCCCATACTTCCATGGATGAGCTGAGAGATCAGACATTCGATACGGTCAACTGGGAAGCCCTCGCTGCCCGCATCTCCCAGGATCCCGACCCCAACAAGCGCGAGATCGGCCGCCAGATGCTTGGCCTCGAGGCTTCCAAGATGGGGGCCCGCGCCATTAACGACACCTTCTCCACCTTTGACCTGCGCGCCCAAGGCACCACGGCCGACGGCGCCCTGCACGTGCAACACTATGGCGGCGTCTATCTCGGCGCCGAGATGGTCCGCGTCGGTGACCCCGTCCGCGTCGTTGCAACCCCGAGCGGGTCTCCATCCCAGCAACAACAACAACATCAACAACAACAAGCATCCCAGCAAGCCGCCCTCCCGCCCGACGCCAACCTCGTCATGCTCGTCACCGAGATCCAGGTCCTCACTCCGTCCTCCCTGACCGGCGACGCCCGCGGCGCCGCCACTCTCCAGTTCAAAGGCGACCTCTACCGCGCCGCTCGCCTTTCGACTGCCCACCCGCCACCACCAGGCACTATCCCTTCGGGGGAGACCCTTGGCCCGGCCTTCGCCGAGGAGCTCGCCACGCGCAACGCGATCGACAAGGAGAGCAACCCGGACGGCGGCAACGCCGACAAGGCCGTGTTCTGGAGCTGGGTGCAGGTAGGTGCGCAGGTGCTGCGGGGGGAGCAGGACGTGCAGGGCCGGTTCTACGTGACCGAGAAGCTGATGAGCGTCATCGACCCGGCCAAGTGGCAGGAGTGGGTGCGGCGTGGCCGGCTGGAGGAGGCGCCGGCGTACCTGAACAACCGGGGTCACAGCGGCGGGGGCCAGTACCTCGGGCGGAGAATGGGGAGGAAGGCGGCGCTGGGGAACGCGGTGGGCGTGGAATTTCGTGTGCCCCCGGGAATGGTGGAGAACTAAGCCTTTGTTTTCCTCTTTTTTCTTTTCTTTTTTTTCCAGGAGGACCGGGGGATGGAAATGAACAGTTCAGAGGTGGTTCGTGTGTTCAGTCTACGGACTACATGTATGGTCATTAGTTCATCACCAAGGGTGGCATAAAACGATGGAATCGCGGGTTACAGAAGTCGAACCAGTCACAGATCACAACTGGACGCGATTCTCTTGATTGGCCATTGGAAGGCTTCCAGATAAAGTCATGGATGGTGGTCATCAAGCAGGTGACGAAGAGCCCAGAACCGAGATTGGTTTTACGTCCCTATTCGGGGTGCACACACCATGCTTACACGTCTTTTCTTTGGCGGGCGGCCACCAGCTGGGTTGTCGCTTAATCTACGGAATCCAAGATGACATGAAAATCCAACCTCTGCAACATCAATAATTTCTATGGAAGACAATGCAAAGGTTTTTTTATCCCTTTCCCTCTCTCTCTATCTTCTTTCCTTTTCCCTTGCTATTTTGCTTCCTTTCTATCTTTCTCTCATCCCTTTTTTATTGGCTTGTTTGATTGATTGTTTGTTTCATTCGTGACGCTTCTCGCGAGCGGTTGTTGAAAGAGAATGAACGGATCAACACATCGGTTCGCATGTTACGGCTCCGTTATCGACCTCCGTTTCAATCAGGTACGAGTACCTTAGCTATGCATTTACGTATTATTAGTAAGTCCATTATACACATAGGCATCTTCCGACCTTGATTCTGCGAGACAACATCAAACATGCTGCTACAGCGATCATCCCTTCTGCTCCAAGGACAAGGCAGTGGAGAGTCTCCACCGGCTCCCAGAGAGCCGGGTCGGCGGTGGGAAGAGGCGGTGAGTTAGGTGGCATGTTGTGTTTTCAGATACGTGACATGTAAAAACGTTACGATACTGCAATACATTGTGAAATTTCACAACTTCACTTTCGAAGGAGGGTTACACAGAACCGAAACTGTCATCTTTGTGTGTCCCGAAAACACAGTTTTCTGGGAAAACGAGCTAGCATTCTGATGGCCGGAGATTATGAATTGCACTCGTGGAGAAATTTCTGACCGATCTGCATGGCCAGACCGAGCATTTCGGTTCCGGCTGGCTGGCCGTAGTTAGGTATCTACCATCTACCTCGGTAACTAACGTGCTCCGGACCTCGTCACTGGACCAGTCTGCTTGTCTGGATTGGCGCGTGGGGGAATGCGCCATGGCCTTTCAGCTTTCGCTAAAATGGAAGGAGGCTCTCCGGTCCAACAAAACAGACTTCGATAACTGCGCACTCGATACACGAAAACCACATGCCTTTCTCGGCTTCCTATCTGGGAAGCAGAGCTTTACACTAGCGTCTTCTGGTATATATAACACCTTTCGTAAAACAACCAATGTGTCGATCTAGACAGAGTACACAAAGTCATCGCAATGAGCTGAAGGAACCAAAACTTCCATTTTACAAACAAATTGCTTGAAAATTGTACTTGTGACGGATGCACAAGCAGCCACGTTTACCAGGGCGTGTTCGGGCCGACCCTTGCTTCGATTAAGCCAGTCCGAGCGAGATCCTGCACACCACCAGCACACGATTACAGTGCAGTTGTGTTGTAGTGTAAGCACGCTGCCGACCCGAGCGTCTGGATTCCCGTCTGCGCCACCTCAATTCAATTGAGCCGAGCTGGCAGAGCCTGCATTGGCTGACCGAAAAGGAAGGCCCGAGCTCGGGTCATCGAAGAACACAACGTGCTTCCCGAGTAAGGTGGCAAGTCAGCAGACAAGATTGTTCCAAGTACAGATTACGCGGATAAACGAAGACGACAAATGAAGGAAACTCTTGCAATTCAGCCGAGCACCTGGCTCTTTTTTTTTTTTTTTTCTTTTTTTTCTTTTTTTTGGGGGGGGGTTGGTCAGTGCATTTATCAGCCGGTCGGTAACCCAGGCTTTGGCATCGCCAGGAAGTAGTTGTAAGCTGTGGAACACTTTGTCGCCATCCGAGACGTTGGTTTTTAGGCATTTGCATCATCCTAGTTCTCCCACAACCCGAAATGAGGCATCATCCTGAATCGACTTCAAGGTGTCTCGCATGCAGTAAGCATTGGTTAATCGGCCGTTTCTCTGATGGTGATGCGTGCCATTGTGCACAATGAACATGGCAGGGTAGCTCTTACGCAGTGTATAGAGAATACGGTAATTCGTAATCCGTACACTGACTACTTGCTATTTCCAGCGAAAATACGCCTAGCGCGATTCGGTGCGACTACGTGGATCATGTAGCCAAAATAGGTATCATTGGCATCATGTATAGTATGCACCATGTTAGAATCGCTTTCCTTGGAACAGGGTGCAATCCCTTATTTGGTACAAGTACGTCCTGCGGAATCTCACTGGAGGACGGAGGTGTGTAGAATTCCACTCTGAAACCCGGGTGCGACTCAGCAAAGATGCAAGGCGAACAAGGCAGATAGATATCAAAGCGGAACAAGGGAAGGCCTGCCCTCCTCCCCCCCCCCCCCCCCCGGTCTTTTGAATCTCCCCTACGCCCAACCCGCATGTCGTTTTAATGACCGTGACGATGTGATGGCAATGGAACACCTTGGAATTAGGTCACTGAACTGGCAAGTAAATGACACAGCACTTTCCCGTGGCGGCACGTCGACTGCGCAATAGCATAATTCTCTTTAACATCGCCATTTGGAGACTGATGAACACGGCATCAGCGCGGCATAGGGAAATGTCATGATTGCATGGAGGAATCCAAAAAAAAGAAGAAAAAAAGCCTCGGCTGTAACCTAGTAGGAGGACGAGAACAGAAAAGTAACATAATATCTCCCAAGAAAAAGTCCCTACTCTTGTGCTTCCTCTCCCCGGTTTGGTCTTTTGTCAACCACCGGGCGTGTCCCGTGGCTGCCAGATCCCTCCAAAAACCTGTCCGCAAAAGCTGCACTGCGCCGTCGAGTTGAACTGTGTGGCTGCTAGCAGTAGCACCTCTGGTCCTCCATCCTTAATCCATATCCCTTCCCATCTCCGTGTCTCAGTGCGCATGTGATCTACCCCAACGTACTATCTTAATCGCCTTCGTCCGAACTAGGCATCAACCTCATCGTGACTTTTTTCCACCAGGAGATCGAACGGGGAAACGAAGAAAACAGAGGGGGAAGTTGGGTTGGTGTTGAGGGCGGGGCCTTTTTTTTTTTTTTTTGTGGGGGGTGGGAACCAAAAGCACGGTTGTGTCGATGCAATCGAGTCGTGATCGGGTCGTGTTCGCATGTTTTCGTGTATATATATGTACGGGAGTATGGGCATTAGAACCCCGCGAAACCAGGAAAGCAACGCTCTGTCGTCTGGATCAATTTATTCGGGGTGACAGGACGTTGGTAGCCCAAATCCCAAATCCGTAGAGGCAAGGCCGGTTCAGAAACAGAGACAAGAAAGAAGTCCACACGAGCCGCTTCATGCTGGGGGAAAATGTTCTGACGTATAGAAGGGAAGATACCAGAAAATGTGTTTCATCGCTAATAGGCTCATGCTTGCTGGGGAATGTTGACTGAACGTATCGAGGGAGGGGAAATGCCAATAGAAAATATCAACCCGCTTGCTTCGACCGCAAACCCATCATCAACTCACTTCCTCTCTTCGCCGCAAACTGCTCCTTAAAAGACAGGGGGCCCGTCACTTGAGTTTCAAGGCCTCGATTTTCGCCTCTATGCTCTTGAGCACCTCGGGGTCGGGTTCCGGCTCGACCTTCCTCGGAGCTAGCCGGTGGCATTTGGTATGGGAGCATTTGGCGCAAGCCGGTTCGTCGGTGGGTGGCGACGAGAAGATGTGTTTGCAATCATCGCATTGATAATGGGCAATCCTCTTGCTCGGAGCGTCTCCGGGATAGCCGTACGGATACTTGTCCTTCTTGGGGCTGCGCTGGGCGTTAGTGAACAAGGTCGGAAGAGAAGAAGAACAGGCAGGAGAAGGGAGGAACGTACGGGTCTCGAGGGCAATCAGTGCAACGGACGTGTTGGCAGCCCTCGCAGATCTTGGTACCAGCGAAGAGCCTCTCGCATTCGCAGCAAGTTCTCCGAATGCGCTGCCGGGGCTTCCTATAGTAGAGATCCTGGCCACCGGACTTTGCTGGCCGCTTGATGACGATCTTCTTGGGCGTCGGGTCCCAGTCAGGGATGATGGGTGCCTTCTCGGCACGTTCCTTGATGATGGCAGCCCGCTTCTTGCGGCTCTCCTCCCTCTCGGCCTCGGTGCGCTTCGGCGGCACACGGGGGCACTGCTTGCAGCGCAGATGCTTGCACTGGGGGCATTCCTTGTGCACCCCAAACGAGGTGCCGCACAGATGGCACTTCCTGTGCACACGCATCCTGATGGGCTTCTCGACACGGAGGGCGTCACCTTCCGTCTTGTGCCACTCGTTGAGCGAAAGCTCCAAGCCGTATAGCTCGCCCAGCTTCTTCGCCCGCTCCGCGAAGATTTGAGATCTGGGTACCTTGGTAGCTTCCACGGCTGCGGGAACTGCTGCCGCCGGCGCGGGCGCGGGCTGGCTGTGGGCAGCAAGTCAGATACGGCTATTCCAGGGACGGACAACTGGATGGATGAAACGTGTCTCGTTGCCTCTCTAAAACAAGACACCCGGCCCAAGAGAAGAAGGCATCATGAAAGTGGTCAAACATACCTCGTAGTAGCCGCGGGAGCAGCACTAGTCGTGGCGGCCTTTGCGGCGGCGGCGGAGGTCCGGCGAGACGAGTCGGTAGCCTTCTTCAGAACGGTCTTCACCCTCAGCAAAACCTTCCCCAATCCCTTCTTCTCCTTCTCCTTCTCCTTCTCCCTCTCCTGCGGGACAGAAGTCCCTCCTTGCGCTGGCGAACTCATGGTTGATGGGGGTACTAATGCAGTTGCAGACGCTGCTGTGGATGATCGAATTCAACTGTGGGAACCGCTGGATAGCGTGTTCAGCCCGTTCTTATTGACGCAGGAACGATCGATATTGTGAACCCCCCGAAGCTCAATGCTTGCTTATGCGATCCGCATCAGGGTTGATAGTTGAATGTCGAAACACGCTGTGGCGAACCAGCAAGATGCAAGTCAGGTCCAAGGGCGGCCGTGCACGGGCAGTGGCTTGCAAGTCGTGTGTGTGCGCTCGAGATCAAGCTGCACTGTGAGCCCAGGTCATCCAACGAGCGCGTTCTTGTGGTGCAGATATGGCCCTGGGCACGAGTCGCTCGTCGTTGTTTGTCGTGTAGAGGTCACCACTGCTCTTGAGAATGAGGGGGAGAGAGACGGCTCGAAAAGGGACCAACGTCGCGGGTGGGAATTGGGGGGAGAAGAGAGCGGAGAAAGGCCAGCGGATCCGGTGTGGTGTGGTGCGGTGCGGTCGACTTGCCTGAGGCTAGCAGGGATAACTGGGATTTTCTTGCGCTCCAGCGAGCCACGGGCGGAAACGAGGGCAGGATGCAGCACGCTAGCGGTGGTCCGGCAGGATCTGGTATGGTCCGAGACGCCAAAGTTACAGCCAACAGCTCAGGCCCCAGTCGAGCAGAAATGTGTCACGCCAGCAATCACCGATGCTCGCGTCGGCAATAGCGTTCACCTGATACGACAACGTAGCGCTTCCTCCTCCGAGGTAGATTGCGTAAAGTGAATGCGCGAGGCGCTGCCCTGGGCGAGATTGAAGCGATGGTTAACTTGAACCGCGTCACGGGCAAAACCCCGGGCGCTGGGCCATTCCGAGACCTCGAAACGACTTTGCCACTGCTGGTCCCGAGGAGGCGGGAAGGGACGGGAACACTGGGGCACCTAAACGGAGAAGGCTTGTTACACCACGGTGTTGTATGTAATTACAGGTCTGTACGCGTCTTGTACTCCCGCTCTTCTGGTACGTGGGATGCAGTGCATTTCAAGGCACAAATGTTGAAACAGCCAGCATTGGCAAGTTTGCAGGCCGTGATCCAGTAGGCAACAAATCAAAGTTCAAAGTCCTGTTTTTGGTCCTGGCAAGTTTCCGGAAGGCACAGAGGATTACTTGTCGTAAACCGCACTCTGGAGTAGTTTATTTACACCAGGCAAACAGGAAAAAAGGTACCTACATACCGTGCAAACGTGTGCGTGCCCCATGGTGTTGTCCGTACTTTTTCGGAGGACTGCATCTGAGGTTCAACACTTATGCAAACGTAACAGGCGCCCAGGATACACTAGTGTAGTACTGTACAACACAAGTGTGGTGCGCAACTCCACTGGCTCGAGCCAGTCACATCGCTTGCCTCTCCTTTGGAAGCATCCTTGTCAATCCAACCATCAGAAATGGGAAACTCGCCCGATTTCCTAGTGTACACTAGAAATTTCAGAGTAATAAGGTGGGCCTCTCCACAGGACGGCGGCGCCAGTCGCGGTGGCTGGAGTTGATCCCGACAGCAAGGGTCCAGCGGGGTTCACCCCACCGTTTTCCAGAATTACATTGTACACAGTAACCTCCCTCCGTTCTTCGTACTAGTCCACTAACTAGTGTACAAGTGCCCTGGCGATTGCAACCTATGCTTTCCAGAGCACGGCAGGCCAGCTTCCATGCTCCTGCCAGTGGGCTGCTGCTGCTGTGTCGTTGATGAAAAGCCAGTTGCCAGCACTGGGCAGGCGGAGGATGGGGACTTGGGGCTGTGTTTCGCAGCACCTGCAGATCAATCGATTGCGGTCGTGTATTGTACCAGAGTAGGGATCAAAACGCTCACACACGCCTACTCCGGAGAAAGCTCCGAGCTGACGACACCGCAGGCTGCCGGGCCGTCACCATCCTTGACCGCGGTGGCGAGTTATGGCAGCCTGCCGACAAGGTCGTAAACGACTTGCCATTTATTACCTACCGGGGGCCACGAAACGGGCAGTTTCTGCTGCTAACCAACACACCACCGACACCGCACCGAACCATGCAGCTGCCGTACACTAAAGCATGTCCGGTCCAATGCAATAGTAACGTTAACGCCAGCGAATGCACCAGCCCAAATCCAGCATCGCCCTGATGAGACACCAACATGGCTCGACCACCCACATCCAAGGCCCGTCTCGTCGTCAGCAGGTTTCGGTGCTCTGGAGAGATGAGGGTTACTATACACAGTAGATACGGACAGCACAAACCGCGACGCTGAACATGTCGGTCCCAGTCACGTCAGCCGGTCGATTGGCTGTATTGCAACCTCGCCCGAATCGCCGGGCAAGGCTCGAGCCAATCCGGGGCACCACTTCCTCCGCCATGCCGCTGCGCGATTTAGAGGGCGGAGAGGATGCGCAAGTCAGCTGGAGAGGTTAACCGCATGCAGCAGCAGTCAACAGCACACACGCCAGACCAGGTGTTGCCGTCGCATCCCAGTCTCCCCGGCTTAATTAATCTACACTATCAGCGAGAGCGAGCGACGACCCCAGGCCCATCCTCCGACCTTTCCCCGTTGAGGTTGCAGTTTTTTGGTGCGAACCAGGCGATGCGTCGTGTCAGGAAAGACGGCAAGTGGCTCATCAGGCACTTTTGCGTAACCCACTGCACCGCTGCCCCTCTCTCTCCCCGGCCTCCCCGCGCGATCTTGCGGTTCGCCAAGGGGCTGCCGGTCGAGATCCGATTGCTCACGCAGACGAGCCCGGGTTGTCGAGCAACAAAGGGCAAAGACGCCCCGCAAATGTTTCTTGACGAGACCGACACAAGGTACTATTGTACAGCGTCGCATGATATGACAATGCCAGACACCTGGGGGTTGGGTTCAACTCGTTGCAAGACACAATAATGGACGGGAGCATCCGCTGCCTACAGAGTATGTACGGTATGTGTGTACATACATACATCGCAGCCGCTGCGCTGGCCCTAACTACGCAAGGGAGAAGCCCGTCGGCCTGGCTCGGCCGCCAGAGTCTCTTGAGAAGCTCTACGGAGTAGGGTTTCCGGAAAAAACCATTCGCACCTCCGCGTTACCTCTCCTAGGGTCTCGCTTACGAAAATCTCTTGCGTTCTGTGCCGCACTCGTGCCGGGTCTTCTGCAGGACCACAATGGCTGGCTGGCCAGTTGCCCTTGGTCCCAAACTGTCGGGTCCGCATTCACTTCAGCCGGAGTTTTTGGCCCCCTTTCACCGCTCGGCAGGCCCGTCACTTATAGCTGGGGGCAGCGCGGCATTAGTGTTGGGTTTGTGCGCCACGCATAGGGACGGTGTGGTACAATACAACATCGGTCCTGAATTCCAAATTCAAAACATCAGGCCACGGCCAGAGCAACGGAAATCATTCTCGAGGTGGTTAGTATAGTAGTTGCCTTGGCCAAGAATCCAAATCAGTATTTTTTGGTCCTCGGTCTAGTGTATGTCCAATACACGTACGGATCCGTACATACACGAACGTCAAGTTGGCAGCGGCGAGGGAGCATCAGCACCAACTTGAGGCCCCGAAAGAAGTCTTCCTTCAAGCGGCCTAGGAATCCGCTCGACCCGGAGGCATGGATTGGTGAAAGGAGATGGGCTCCCTTGCCTTTCCAGAGGACTCCGGATGCCGTCGGGAGTTCCCCCGTCTGGACTGCGGGTATCTTGTAACTCCCCTGCATCGCTCAAACCCCCGTTCGGGCCTTGGCTGGAGGACAGCGGGTCCAAGCAGCCCCCGACCTGCACATAACGCTCGTTCTGGTTAATTAACTGTGCTGAATGCCCGAACATCAGCGGACAAGCCCGGGGCTCGATGACGTTCGAATTCGGTTGTGGTCCCAAGGGACCGTTGCCAGCTCTCCACTCCGCTGAACGCTAGCAGCGGGACGCATTGACCAGGTGTTAACTAGTTCGCTGTTGATCCCCAGGCGCACATCACTCGATACCTGACACCGAATGCTTTTCACTTGGGGAGACGATCCCCTTGGTGCAGGTGCGCGACCGACGTGTCACCATTGCCCGCCGCTTCCATGGTCCGAGGCTTGCAAAGGCTCTGCACCCGGAGGAGGGGTCAATTGGGCGGGCAAAATGCCGTGCTGCCGGAAACTGGCAAGGCGTTGTCGACTCGTACCAATAGGAGATGGCCGCGTCCTGCCGGATCACGCTTCCCCGCCCCTTGCACGTCCTTGACCTCCGGTGTCCAGAGCGGCTAAAACTAGTGTACCATACGTGCATACATAATCCGTACATACACACACACACACACTATGTACGCAGGAGTTGTGCAGCGTGTCCTGTCGGCTGTCGGTCTCCCGCACGAGATGTGTTTCTTCTCTGAATCATTGTCGCCATTCGGCATCTCCACCATCCTCCTTCCCTGTCCTCCCCGGGCCCTCGTCGATCCCGAATCTGGCTCAAACTGGCAGGTGGTAATCGTGAACGCAATGTTTCTAGATCGATATTTTTTTTTTTTTTTTTTTTTTTTTTGCGGCCGAGGGGGTTCGTCTGTCTTGGGCCCGAGGGGATTCGGGCCATCAGATGAAAAACATCACTCCGTACCTCAAATAGAATGGCCTGTGACCCTAATCTCCGACATCTGACAACTATCAGCGCCTATCAAAACGGCGCAGGGGGCCTTCGCTACAACATTGGAAGGCTAGGCCGGCGTCCCGGTCGCCCCTCGCTTACGTTCGACTTGTTCAGCGGGCCGTCAGCGGGCCGGGCGTTTTCATCCCTTCCCGGATGATCAACAAGAGCCCCAAAGTTCTAGCGTACTGTACGGGGTGTGTAAGAGTACGGAGTATATGTTGTGGGAAGATGGTGTGGGAAAGCACGCGTGACACACTAGCCTCGGCATTAGTATATGATAACGTTATCGAAACCTGGAGCTGATGAAAGCTGTGTGCACATCCACTCCGGAGTTGGTCCGGAAGTAATACACTCCCTACATCAGGTCAAACGGTTTTCGCTAGCCATCGATGCGAATGAATGTCTTTGGGGAGACGTCTCCCCTCCGTGACAAAAACGCCTGCTAGGTTGGCTACTCCGTATTCCACGATGGCAAGCATTCCGTTCTCTGAACCGGTACATTAACGGAATGATGGGATGAGCGAGCAGGATCCATTTTTTTTCCCGTTGCGGGCGCTCGGTTGGCGATCCGAAAGGGCCCATATCCCTGCCAAGCCCCGGTCAAAAAGACAGGCGCTCTACACTACTACACCTCCTCCAGGATAAATAATCCTAGTGCGATACATGCCCCACTTTTCCCCATTTTTTTTGCAGCCACTTACACAATTATCACACCATGTCACTCTTCTAATAATTTTCTATACGAAGGTACTTACAGATAAAATCCCCGGGTTGACAGCCAAGTTAACAATGGATATCCTTTCGAGTATAGGAATCCAGGTCCTACAGTGGCCGGCTCGAAGCCCAGATTTGAACCCTATTGAGAATGGCACTGGATGAACGATTAGCTTGAACATCGCTACAATGTTCAATTGCTAAGCCTTACAGGGCTTCGACTGGCTGTTCTAGAGGCGTGGGAGGCAGTGCCCCCTGAGTTTCTTCAGTGCCTGGCACACTCAACGCCCCGATGCCTTGCAAAGGTAATTGAAAACCAGGGAGGGGAGACTGGGTATTGATACTTCTGTACTATAGAAATTCGTATTGGGTTGGCTGTACCTAGACTTCTTGGCTACTTTGCTGATTTGCGTTAGTTGTGGGGCATGTATCGCACTAGGATTATTTATCCTGGAGGAGGTGTATGTACGGAGTATACTAGTGTAATCCGTACTCCGTAGTGTACACTACAGGCGCTGAATGAAGCCGTCTCAGCCCGCGGTCATGGCCGTTTTATTCCCGCCTCTGAATCAGTGCATGGACCAGCGGGCAAACGAACCCCCGACGGCACGATTTAAAGGCATCTGATTTGTAAAAGAGCAGCAGAATAGTTAACCACAACTTCAGTTTTCTGCCAGATACATACGCAGTACATTGCCAAAGGGACATGCGATGTCTCAGCTCATTGTTGCGAAACCGGAGCGGAAACTGCCTTGCTCTGGAATCTTTCCGGATCATGATTCTATTGCGTATTCATTGTGTCGGATGAATTGGATAATATGATTCAGCCCTCGCTCTGCTGTCGGTTACGAATTACGAAGAGGAAACTGGAAACAAGGGGATGGAAGTGGTGATGATGGCAACGAGTGAGCGAGCGAGCGAGAGAGAGAGAGAGAGAGAGATGAGGGAGCGATGAGTAGAGTCATCTTAGGGAAGAGAAAAGCTAAAAGGGGAGGAAAGAAAAGTAAACCTAGCGTTATTCCGTACCTCCATCTTTCCTTTCTCTATACTGCGTAGTCCCTTTTTTCGAGATGTTGTCGGTTAGCCGACCCGCAGCTTCCCAGAACACGTGCGGGGGAGGCCGAGATTTGTGGTGGGTGACGCGAAAAAAAAAGTAGCCCTTCACGGCAACCACGTCACTCGGAGAGAGGCCCGCTTCCGTCTACCGCAAGCGCGAAAATAACTACCAACCATCAAACGCGACAACGATCCTGCAGCATCGCATCCGCGAGTAAAAAAACGCGTTCCGTCGTCAGCGATCCAAAGCATCTCCCGAAGACGATTCCCCCTCCCCCCCTCCCCGCCTCCTTTCCCCCCAAATTCCATTGCGACTGTGCAAGCCGAATTGCACAGCCGACCACGGTCGTACCGGCGCTCCCACAGGAAACTTTATGCAACCAGGCCTGATTGATATCCCAACCCACGACGTCGGTAGAACCAGCACCCAAAATCTCCCGCCCACCACCACACAACATGGCTCCGGTTGCTTTCGCTCAGACTCGCCAGACGCTCGTTCCCCGCCGCACTCTCGAGGTCCGCCTTCGTGTGTGCAGGGTTCGGGAAGAGAAGCAGCGTCTGGCGGCGGCCACGATGTCGGCCATCCAGACCAGCACTCTGATCGGCTGAATGTCGGCGCGGTCAAGCCAGCTGCGGCCGCCCGAGCCACCGTCGCCGGTCAGCGCGTTTCCGACTACGAGAATGCGGCTGTCTCATCCTCGCCGCGTAACGGCGCCCGCCCGCCCCCGGGCTTCAAGGTTGCGCACAGCTCGCAGTCCGCTGGCGTGCAGCTGACCGATTTCCCGAATGGTTCGTCTTGATCCTACTCTCTCAGACACCCCTCTTCACCGCCCACGCCCATGCCCACGCCCACGCCCACGCACATACATACATACTCGGCTTGACTCCTCCTGTAGCCAGCGGGCCGCTGACCTTTTTGTCCTCCCGCCGCAGAGCTGTTGACTCAGATCCTGTCCCACCTGCACCCCGATTCGCATGCCGCCGTGGCGCTGGTCTCGAAGCGCTTCTACGCACTCGTCACCACACCGTATGCGTGGCGCATTGCCTTCCTGCGCTACTTTGCGGGGCATGACTCGGTCGCCGGCCGCGACAAGGCCGGCCAGCAGGGGAAGGAGGTCGAGTCGTCCGCTGCGGTCCGGTCCGAGGTCCGCTACTTCACCCGGCTCACCGCCCTCGCCTCGTGGCGCAGCGAGTACTTGCTCCGCACGCGCCTGCTCCGGGGCGTGGTCCGCGGGAAGCCCGGCAGCATCGGCTCATCCGTCCGCGCCACCCAGTCCGGAAAGAAGGCCGCCGCCGTGCTGACCTACAACTCGAAGCTTCCATGGATGATCAGCCACATCCATGCCGACTTCACGGGCGGGAAGAAGGGCCCGCGGGTGATCCACGGGACGCGCGACCTCGGGGTGGCCACGGTCAGCGATCCTACCACGGGCCGGATCGAAAAATGGGGCTTGGACGATCCTTTTACTTTCCAGCAGCTTGACGAGGTCTTTCCGAACCTCGAGTTCTATGGCGTCGGCGAGGGCCCGGCAGCTGTGCCCAATGTCTTGGACGTGAGCCAGCCGTATGGCTTGGCCGCCGGCGAGGGCTTCCCTGGCGGCCGCGTCTACTACAAGGCGGCGGGGCAGCTGCGCGGGCGCTACCTTGGACAGAACCGTGGCGTGGACGAGACAGCGCCGGAGATTCCGAAGATTCCCGAACTGACCGATGCCATCAGTTGTATCTGGATTGCCAAGTCGCCCTCCGTGACGTCGACCACGCAGTCCATGATCGGCATCTTGGCCGGCTCGACGCTCGGCGTGGTGACGAGTTATGCCCTGGGGCGCGAGTCCGCCGGTCCTCGCTTTGGAGATGGTGACATGACCGCCCGCTGGGTGCTGAGCCCCGGGGTGCCCATCATCGACATCAAGGTCGATGACCAGTATAGCCTGCGGCGGAAAGCCCTCGGCCGGGTTTGGGCCGTCGCTCTGAACGCTCTCGGCGAGGTCTATTATCTGACACAGGCCCCGACCCCTCCCCTCCACAAGGGCAAGGCCGAGGACGCGGTCAAGCTTGCCTGGCAGGCCGGTCGAACCGCCTGCTGGGAACTTGTCGAGCCCACCCGGCGCACATCGAGGCCCGACGAGTTTGACAAGAACGCGGTGACGGGCGCGTACTCGCCGCGGACCTCGGCGGACTCGATGAATCTGAGCAGGGAACAGCTCATCGCCGAGGCTAGAGAGATTGAATCGTACTTTCGACACACGCCGGCTCACTTCCGGAAGGTGTGTCAAGGTTGGGACATGCTGCGTAAACTCGAGGTCGACTTTGCCGCCGGAGGCGAGGACGGCGGCGGGGAAACCATCTTTGTCATCACCCCTGGCAGTGAAGAGACCGAGCCGGCCTCCGTCCGCAGATACGTCAGGCGCGGGACTCGCGCGACGCCTAGTCCGTCGGGGGCGTTGACCCCCGTTGCACCGCTCGGCGCCGCTCCTCGCTGTTCAATCTTTGGGGGAGAGGCCGCGGCTAAGATAGCCCAAGAAGCAGTGCCTCGATCCGACAGCGACAACAAAAACGGGGTCATGTCACCAGCATCTGGGTCGAGCACGCCTCGACCCGGGACCGTCCCCGAGAAGGCGGAGGCCGAAGAATGGCAAGTCAGCGACTTTGTCTTCAGGCGTGACGCGGCTACGGAGATTACCGCAAGCGCGGTGGACATGTCCCACTTCGCCTTGATGGCGGCCTTCGAGGACCCTCTGCTGTCCGGGTCGTCGGGGGCCAACAGTCCTGGCACGCCCACGGCCAAGCAGGCCGCCGGCGAGATTCCCGGCCGACGCGCCCGCCTGCTGGCCGTCGGGACCAACACGGGCTCCGTCGTCGTGTGGAACATGCGCGACACGGCCTCGCCCACCGTAACCCCCGTAAGGGTCATCCGGACCGGGTCCCCCGAGATCACCGCCCTCGCAGTGTCGGCGCTGTATCTCGTCCACGGCGGCAGCGACGGCTCGGTCCAAGCCTGGGATCCCCTCGCGTCTTCCCTGGAACCGATCCGGACTCTCAACGCCAAGTCGTCGGGCCGCATCCCGCGGCACATCCTCCAGGCCAACCCTGCCTTGCAGCACGCAAACTACTTCGCCGTGCGCGCCATCGCCCTCGACCCAGATGCCACGGTGCTCCGCGGCGTCCTGGCCTTCGGCACCTTCATCCGCTTCTGGACCTACAGCTCCACCTCACAGGCCGGGCCCGGCCGCAAGCGCCGCCCGCGTCACTCGGATGTGCACGGCCGCCCCGCCGGCCGCCGCAACAATGACAGCGTTGCCAGCTACATCGCCGCCGAGGAGGAGGAGCTGCGCCACGAGCTCGAGCACCGCTCACGCGAGGCCGAGCGCCTCCGGAAGCGCTTCGGCGTCGGGCTGGCCGAGCTCACCGAAGAGGAGGCGCTGCAGTATGCGCGCATGATCTCCGAGGAGAGCTTCGCGCTCGACGAGATGCGGCGCTCGTCTGCTTCTGCTTCTCCTTCTGCTTCTGCTTCTGCTACGAGCGGGAGTGATGCGACGGCCGGGGGGGAGACGGCGAGTTCGGCCGGGAGCAGCAGCGGCACGGGCGTTGCGGCCACGGCCGAGACGAGCTTCTTTGATACAGATGGGTATTATGGTGGTGGGGCGGCGGGCCCCAGTCGCACTGCAGAGCTACCCGTGCCGAGAGAGGGGGGAATCGGAATCGGAATCGGCGGCGGTGGTGACGGAGGGGTCGGGAATGGTGGTGATGATGACGGCTTTGAGGCACAGCTTCAGAGGGCTATACGATTGTCTCTTCTGGAAAGCGGTGGTGACGACGCGTCTCCGTCTTCCTCGCACCGTCCGCCGCCGCCGCCGCCGCCGTCGCAAGCCCCGTCCCGGGGCGGCGATCTCAGCAATAATAGCATGGAGAATCTGCACGAGTACGGTGTGAATGTTCAGGTGAAAACGGCAAAGGGGAAGGGTAAGGGGAAGGGTAAGGGTCGGTCGGACGATGCGTCGCCCAAGGGAGGAGGAGTGGGCACGGCCACTTTTGACGCAGCCGGGTACGGGCCTAGTCCCGACATTGGCATTGGTGCAGATGACGACTTGGCACTTGCGCTGCGGCTGAGTCTAGAAGAGGAGGAGGCGAGGCAGAGAAGAGCGAGGGAGCAGAAGGCGGCGATGGGGTTGAACGGAGATGGGGATGATGAGTATCCGCCGCTGGAGGTGAAAGGCAAGGGGAAGGGGAAGTGGGTTTGAAGTGAGTGGGATGGGATGGGATGGTGGAGCGTTGGTGGGTGAGCCACGCGTCTATTAGTTCTGATTGATTTCATGTTCTTTTCTTGCCCGGCGGCATGCTTCAGCCATCCGCTGCTCGAGTATTTTACAGTCGTTAATCGTGGTTTTGCGCGTAGGTAAGCAGCCGGTCATTTAACATTGCGTGGAAATCAACAAACTCTTGACTCTCAACTCTTGTTCGCTTGGTTGAATCTAAATTGCTTTTTTCTTCGTGGGACTGCCAACAGTGTTTTCATTCCAGCTCATCGTCGTCCTGAACCCGCCCGGTCGTTGTAAAAGTTCCGCGTGTCCCCTGAACTCGTTATCAGAAGAAGTGTGTTGGACTGTTCTCATCAAGCCTCCCTTCACAGCTGCCTACACAGCAGACCTCGATATGCTTATGAGGAGTGACGTCCCGTGGTGGTACTGCACATATCACACCACACCCGTTTGAACGAGTCACGGTATGATGGAGACGTGTAGTTGTGTAGTTCGAGACGCCAGCATTGCAGTGATACTGGATGATAAGAGACCAGTTTTTTTTATTATTATTATTTTTTTTATTAAGTCACTCTCTAGCTTGCTCACCATGGACGAGCAAAGCCGGAAAGAGCCCAGCCAGTGCTGGCTTGGTGCACAGAGACAAGGAGAAGACGGGATGAACGCGGGGAGGGCAGCCATCTTCAGCTATTCCTTTGCTTATCCTAGAAGCGAGTTTATCTTGTCTCGAACTACGCATACACAGTCACCAGGCAGCAAGGGCCTGACCACTCAAAACAACATTTCCCCCCCAACCGCCTAACTACGGGGAGATATATATATGTGTGTGTGTGTGTGTGTGTGTGTATGTACGCGGAATACATACCATACCAACACACCCTATCCCCCCGTTTCCTGCTGCCCATCCGCCCATCCGCCCATCCGGGGTATCGCAACCAAGCAAGGCACTCGATAAGTAACAGATGGGACAGCTGGCTGGCCGCTGCTGTCAGCCACCTTCTCTTCCTCCCACCTCTTCCCCCCCCCCCCCCCCCCCCACACACACAAAAAAAAAAAAATTCTCCTCTCAAATCTAATCCTCTGCCCTTCCCTAGGGGCGCCATTAAGATAAAGAAGAAAAAAAGAACCAAATCTGCGACAAAATCGAACCGAAATGAAACGTCTCGTAACGCACACACATATACACAGTAGAGAGACAGATAGAGAGATAGATAGATAGTCGCTTGCTCAGACAGGGAGAGACGAAAAATGATGCTTCCAAAAGAAAAAAAGAAAAAAAAAACTCGGAAGAGACACAAAATAACTCCTGACGCCGCCCAGCCGCCCAAATGAGTCACCCCCCCCCCCCCAACCCGCTAACGCTAACTCGGCCAATCCCAAAGAGGGCCGTTTCTTTTTTTTTTTCTTTTTTTCTTTTTTTCTTTTTCTTTCTTGGTATCAGATCATCAACCCAATCCCGACGGCGAGCCCGACGGCCCAGACGACGGCAGCCATCCGGGGCCTCAAGGCACAGACGCCGTCCTCATCCCCGCCGTCCCCGCCGCCGCCGGCGCCCGTGGCAGTGGCAGTGGCGGTGGCCGGGCCGACGCCGACGCCGGGGGTGATGACGGTGGTGGGGCCGAAGGGGTAGCGCAGGGTGAGGGAGCCGACCTGGACGCCGTCCGGGCCGATGGTGACGGTCTCGCCGCCGACGACGGTGGTGGTGGTGCCGGTGCCGGCGTGGCCGGGGGCGCCGGCGGCGGAGGCGTTGGGGCCGACGGTGTAGGTGGTGTTGCGGATGACGACGACGGAGGCGCCGATCTTGGTGATGGTGGCGCCGCCGACGAGGGCGTACTGCGTGTCCTGCGGGCCGGCGGCGTGCGTGCCGCCGAGCGTGACGTCCCCGTCGTGCGCCGTGATGCCGCCCGGCCCGAGCGTCACCACGTCGTCGTCGACGGTGATGACGGTGCTCTCGGGCGCCGTCAGCTCGTACGTCAGCGTCGTCCCGTGGACGACCAAGACGGAGCTGCCGATGGCCGTGATGAGGTCGCCGCCGGCGACCACCACCTCGGTGGGCGACGGGAACGCGGGGAGCGGGAGGGTGTGGGAGCCGCCCGCGATGGTGGTCGGGCCGACGGTGAAGGTGCGGCCCGAGACGACGGCGGTGGTGGTGGTGGGCCCCAGGGTGAAGGTGGAGCGGCCGATGACGGCGACCGAGGAAGAGACCACGACGGGGACGCCGTTCAGCTTGGTGCTCGTCGGCTCGGGGAGGTAGATGCCGCCCGTGGCCGACGGGCGGTCGATGGTGGCGCCGCCGCCGACCACGCGGGTCGGGTCGATGGTGAAGGTCTGGCCGGCGACGATGACCACGTGGGTCGGCTGGGCCGGGTTGTCGCGGATGGTGTGGCCGTTGATCACCACCGCGGTGGGCTGTACCGCCACCGAGATGGGCGTAGGGGTTGGGCGCTCTGCCGACTTGGACCCGCCGCCCTGGGGCCCGCCCGGCGAGTTGTAGTCGGGCGACGAGTGCGGCGCTTGGGTCGTCGGGCTCGCGTGGTCGTCTCGTGTCTGGGCGTCTTGGCTGACGCCGTAGTCTGGCCGGCTGATGGTCGTGAAGATGACGGCCGGGTTCTTGTCCGTCGTGAGGAAGACGACCGAGGGGATGATGCTGGTCTGCAAGCCGAAGCCATAGCCCTGGGTCGTCGTGGTGACCTCGCAAGTGCGGTACTTGGTGCCCGCGCCCGTCGACGCGCAGACGGAGATGGTCAGCTTCGGCGGCGTCACGGGGACGACACACGACGAGGTCGGCCCGGGTATCGAGATGGGCGGGTACGGCGGCGTGTAGTCCTCGGGGTCGCCGTACCAGGTGATGGTCGTTGTGTGGACGACGGACCAGCTGGTAGGGGAGCCGTCCAGGTCCGAAGGCTTGCAGTAGTGGATCGAGCCAGAAGGCTCGACCGTAAATGTCTGGTTTTGGGGCCGCGTCGACGTCGTAAAGGTCGTGTCTCCGGGCAGGACGGTGCCATAGCCCAGGTCTATCGTCTCGGTTGTCGCATACGTTGGCGAGAAGGTCGAGCCCTTGGGCGCGCTGCCCGGAGGTCCTCCGCGTGGAGGACCGCCGCGCGGCGGCGTTGGCTCGGCGCCCTCCTGCGCCGTGGCCGTGGCGGGTGCCGACTGGGCCGGGGCGTATGTATATCCGGGCCCGGGATTCTCGGCACTGGAATCCCCTCCTTGCACTCCGGTGGGCTGGACAACACTAGTGGACGACGTCGGCGTGTCTTGCGTATCCGTCGTCAAAGACCCTTCCGCCCCGAGCCCACCGCCCTGCGTCGTCTGAGGGGAGGATTCTGGAAGCGCCCCCGAAACCCCTTCTGCAGCATCCCCGGGCTGCTCCGAGGGCGTCGCCGCAATTGCTACCTCGGATGAAGGCTGCGTCTGCGACAGCACTTCGATTTGACTCGACGTGCTGGAGCTGGTGGCGCCAGTGGCACCCCGGAGTGTGTCGGAAATTTCATCCTGGCGCCGATGGTGACCTGCCGGTAACTGTCAGCGCCAAAAAAAAAAAAAAAAAAAAAAAAAAAAAAAAAAAAGGAACCTTCTCTCTGACTGACTACAGCCTCCTTTATGTCTGGTGGTGGTGGATGCTGACCTCCAAGGGCGTTCTCGAATCCGAGCCCGGAGAGCACTGCGAGTGAGAGCAGCACTCTGCCACCCCCGACCATGCTGTGCTTGCTCGGGGCGAGTCCTCTCTCTTTCGTGCTTTACGCGGTGCCGCTGTGACAGACTGAAGGTTCCTGATACAACCAACAACCCTTACCACCTTCGCCAAAGCATTTGAGCTGCTGCGAGCCCAGAACTGTCATCACCAAAATATCACCAAAATCTCCTAACCATCGCGCCGGCTAGTGGAATCACAAGATCTTGTCTGGCGAATGTGGAAAACGCGGCGAAGAAATGCCCCGTACGAAGTAAGTTAGTGTCGGTAGAGCGAACTTGGCAAGAAAAGCCGGGGAATTGAACTGGGGAGGGGGGGGATCCCGTCGCGACGATCTACAAGTAGTGTAGGCCAAGATCCGAGACAACAAGAGCGACAAAATACGGATGTACAGCAGGCCGCAGGCCATCAGCCACCGCGCATCGGAATAACCGTCCAACTTGTAGTTAATGACGACTCCCTAGTGCACGCAGGAGTCAAGAATTCGCTGGTTTGAGTTACACCCTGGCTAACGGCCCGTACGTACGGTAGCTCCGTGCAAGCAATGTATGTACGGACGTATTCCGTACTCCGTGGTATACTCTGTACTCCGTAGCGTGTGTGTACTGCACAGTACGCACATGCACAGGGGACAGGCGAAGGGTGTGGATGAGAAGGTTTTACAGGGCAATTTGCGCGCTGTCTTGATAATAGTGTACACTAGGCTGCTGTGGGACGGTTTCATTTACCGTGTGTGCTGCTGCAATTGCGGTTGTGTTGAAAGCTGCCCCGGCAAGGCCACGAGGGCAGCGGCCGTGGAAGAGAGAGATCCGGGGACAATACGCTAGGAAGCTCGTGCTGCCAAGGACCGATGGATGAGCAAGGGGCCTAGATGAGGATCTCTCATGCACATGGATATCCCTGCCCGGACCAGCCTCTCCAGGGGGGCGGGACTTGGGTGAATTCCCGATTTGCCCGTGACTCGGCAGGAAACGAACACGCCAGCTGCCGGCTGGTTGGTCAGTTGGCTGGTTATTAGGGGGAGATCAAGAAGCCTCGGAGCTTGGCCCCAGATGATGACCCTCGGGACGGGGCCGCTTTGTGCTTGATCTCCAGGTGCCTTTGCTTCGCCAGGCTCGAAAGCTTTTATCAATTTTGTGAGTGGATTTTGTGTACGGAGTAGCGTGCAGACTCTTCGCACGTTAACTCCTTCGTGTGCCCCGGATGAGGAACCCCCCCCAGCGTTCGTCAGAGGATGCGGATGCGAAGCCCAGGTCGCCAACTCGTTTATCAACAGCCCCCAGCCTGTGGTTCAGTGTAACGGAAGAATTGATGGAAGAGTGCCGAGAGCCGCTGAGAAGGAGTCGGGCCTTCCGTGGACGCTTATCTCAACCGCTCTCTAGCAGCACATTTGTCTCTGTTCAGCCGTCTCCAGGCCCGTGTACTGTGCGTGTAACAACATGTGCATGTAGGGATAGTGTGGATGCATGTACATACATAGTACTCCGTACGCGTGCATGTTGTGTGTATGCACGTATTGCACTGTACATACACAGCAATCTTCTCTCGGTCGAGCAAGTCGTCAGATCTATCGATTCAACAACAGAGCTGCAGACCTCGTGGTGGAGTCGGATAAGCCACGCAGAAAGGAGAGTGGTCAGGCGTAAGCGAACAATTTCGGTAGGTTCATGCCAATCGACGAGCACCATGCCCGGCAGTAAATCATGCACGTGATTTGTGTTGTGCGCAGCTACTGATCGTCGCCATGGCGCTCGGCGATGTGGGGCGTAGCAAGGGGGGGGTTGAGAGGGGCTTGGGGGCAAGCCAGGCTTCGGCAATTGGCGACCTTACGGAAGGGGAAGCTGGGGCTGCCGGCCAGACGGCAGGTGAAAATCGGACAAGTTGGCGCAAACTCAATCTGCGTTCCCGCTGCTTGTCGCTTGTCTTGGTGGGCGTCGGCATGCCAGGCCAAGTCATGGTGTTTTGAACAGAACGAAGAGAGTGAAAATGAGCCGGGGTATACATAACGGCTCGACTTCAGAGACCCCTTTTCTTCCCCGCGCACTACACTTGTCCGTACACAATAGTCTGTACGTATGTACTGTACAGTACAGTACACGAAGTACGGATCCCTACAGGTACTGCGTATTGGAAAAGTCAACAGGTCAATGCCGAGAATGTGCTGGAATGCCAGACGTAACTCACCTGTGCAATGAAATATGAAGCAGTCACTTTATGGACAAACATATGCTCAATAACGAGTTAGTGGGCATTGAATATGACCCAACTGTGGGAGCCGATCGGATGAGAAAAAGGTCTGGAGTCCGCCTAAACAGGAGCTTCGGTTGCACAACGACCGCTCCGCAGCGGACGACGGCACCGCAGAAGCGAGCAAGGGGTCAAGGGCCAACACCTTCCCCGACCTCCGGTCCAGTCGGCCGCCACCAGCTTTATATCAACGTTGGTACAAATCCGCCATTGCCGCTTCGAAACAGTGGGGGCGCGAAAACTATTCGGCTTATGTTCGAGACTGCACTCCATTGTCGAGCTGAGAGCGTGTTTGAAACGACAGGTCACAGTGTCGTTTACGGGTCGGCAGAGCCAACGCGCTATGCCTGGCTGATCGGACGGTGACTCGTGCCAACGGACAGCCAGGGAGACGGGAGATTCTCGACCTCTCGGAGGACGGAAAATGGTCTGCGGATGGCTGTGGGCGGTTTCGGTTCTCTTATTAGGGATATCTGTCAGGCGGGGAGAAGTCGGCTTCCGTCCCGTCACGGACATCGAGCGGCGCGGTCAAGACCAGGCCACCGTTTCCGTCGCCGGGTCTATTCTTTCCTTCTTCCCCCCAGTTTCTTTAGTAGTGTATGTACGGAGTGATTTCTTCCTTGCAACTGCGCGGGTTGCGACCCAGGAGGATGACGGGTCAGTAACGATACCCGACGAGCGAGCCCGTTACGCAGACTGGCTTGCCCGAACGGAGCGGTAAGAGCTGGATATGGCGAGCGGTTGATTGGGTGTGTCGGCAAAAATAATTGGCACTGGATTTAGCCAGAGTGTCGTCACCCTCTCGCTGCCCTTAGTGGTGAAATAGATTACTCTGCCGTGTCCGTTGCATCCTTCATGCCTGTTCAGGACATTCCCTCTTTCGATTGTCGCCTCCCGGATTGCCGCTTGGCTGGGAGAAGGCTGCCTTCACCGCGGTCGATATTTGGCCAATAAATGTGCGCCGCCAGCAGTTTAATAGCGAGCCGGCTGTCATTTCTCGAGGGGAGGAGGGGGGCCCCAATCTTGATGTCCGCCATTGGTGCGCTAGCAGCCATCGAGCGCATTGTTGGCTTCGCAGCCCGCCTCGAAAGCCGGCTTCAGTGAAAATGGGCATCCAGTGCGGCGTCGGGTCGACAGTTGCAAACTACAATGTCAGTCTCCTCCATGGTCTTCTCCCCAGCGCAGCAAGGAACGCAAGTGCTGCAGATTCCGGGGTGCTGGGTGCGGTGTGGCCAAGACATTCTTCCCCTCTCGGTCTCACCACCGCCGAGACCATCTTCCCGGCATTTGTGGTACCGTACATACCAAGTGGGCGGCATCCCACTTCCAAGCGAGGGTTCCCCGCAATTATTGTCTTCCTGCGGCACTCCTTTTGACGCTAGTAACGTGCTTTTGAATCGGCCCTGCTGACCAGACAGAAATTTTTTTGTTTAGATTTTTGTACTTTTTTTCCCCTTTCTTTTCGAGTGATGCAGAACGCCAGGTCAGGACGTGTATTCAGGGCCTGGCGTCTGATGACAAGGCAACGATCCGGTCGGCTTCTGCGATCTTTGAAATTTCTAGTATGCCGTCTCTTCCTGTACACTAGCTGTCGTTTGGGGCTGGTGAGCGGGTCGCCGATAACTAGTGTGTAGTGGGCGGGCCTTGTCTGGGGTTAGCCTCGCAGCTCGTGTCGTATCAAGACAGAATCTGCATAACTCCGCAGGACATCGTACATACAAGAGTAGTGTAAAATGTTAGGCGTGCGGCGGAGGCACGGGCTGAAATGAACGAGTGAGGGTGCGCATCAGGCGGAAGAGAGGCCTTGGCGCCTTATCGAATCGCGCAACCTTATTCGGACTTGTTCGTCCGATTAACTAGTGTACCAGCCAGCCGCATCGTCGGAATGCCAACGCCGCAGCCTACACGTGCACTCTGTAGGAGCTGTGCGAATTCACATACAATACATCTGCCTTGTAGTGCCTGATAGTGAGGGCAGTGTAGTGTCGGGAATCGCAACCACAGGGGCGAGCCGGGCTGGTGTTACCACGTGCCGGTCAAAACCGATGTTGGGCGCCGTATGTACAGTACCCATCTTATGTATACACTCCGTACAGTACACAAGGACAAGTACCGAGTGCTCTGTAGTGTTCTGATTTGCCAGTGTTCCGAAGAGACCAAGGCATGGTCTGCGAGAGGCGTGCGGCGTGCGAAAAGCGACCTTTTCCCGGATTGCTTCGTGGCTCTGAGTGCGAAATTAAAGATGCCCCTGCGAATTACAGTCTTGGTTGTTTTTTCCCCTTCCTTTCCAACCCTGTGTGCTGCGCAGTGTCTGGTCGGGACACCACAACAAGCTGCCGAGTTCGAATTGTTGGGTGTGCACCCGCCCGCGCGCTCGACGCATATAGGACGCGATCTACAGACGAGGTTTCCACAAGGGAAAAAGATGAATGGGAAACCGAGAAAGGATTTTGGTCTTGGAGAACAGGGCTACTCCGAACCGAGACGTGACCGAATCGCGCGGATGCGAACACAGCAGTATTCGTATTCCGTAGTGTAAGACAGTAGCTATTTCGTCCTGCGTGCTGTTCTATGTGTAATTCGTACTCCGAAAGTTTCATCGTCTTGCCGGTCTGCTGTCTTGCGTTTTCGGTGGGCGGAGAAGCACAACAGAGAATTGGGAGGGGCCTGAAACCAAATCGGCATTTCGTCGCGATGACCTCCGCCCGTTTTTCTGGGCGAGCTGTTTAGCCAGCAACCACGCCCCTGTCGTGCCTCCCTGGGTCCCTTGCCATCGGGGAGAGTCCAGGGGTGGGGTGGGATGAGCAGCATTCTTCCCAGGGGTTTTCGGTTCGTGAGGTGGAGCCGGGGGCCAGTGCTTACCGCAGAAAGGGAAACTCAACTGGAAAGTCGAAACTTTGGAGGTCCATTCCGTGCACCCGCGACCGGGCTCCTGCCAGCAACTGTCGGTTCTGCAGGCCCGCCTGCGCGTCCTGAGCTGGCCACATCTGGAAACTGGCCGTCCGGTACCTGCCAGTTCCAGAGCCTCTCGGACTCGAGGGTGAAGCGAGGCCGCAACTCGATTGAGCTTGCCTGAACGAGGACAGTATACACTAGACTAGTTATCGGAAGACAAATTCAACAATTCCAGCGACGGGCTTCTTGAGGCCCCTCTGTCAATCCCGGAGCCCGGTCCAGTCTACGGATCCTGCTTCTGCACGCGCCGATCTTGCCTCCTTGAAGAGCAAACCCCCAGAAAACTCCATGAAGGCAAGACATCTTACCCAATCTCGTCCCAACCCACCTGCCGCCCCCCAGAAAGGTTCCGTTTTCCGCCATTGCATTCCTCGTTCCACGAGACGCTGCACCCGCAGGCCTGGTTCCTCTTTCGCACCGCCTAACAGTGTGTGTGCACTGCACGACTCCGTCACTGCCGCCATTCCTTTTGCACACCCTTCTTCCGACTCTGCATCGCCCGCCTGCAGTGACCGAGGACATCGCCGTCAGGTCGATCCCTCAACCGCCCACACACACGGTTGTCTCACTCCCAACCTCCCTTCCCCGCGATCGCTCTCTGTTGGCCGGCATGGAGTGAGAGCTCGGCTCGATCTGCGCAGTCCGACCTCACCTCCCTCCCCGTCCACGTCGACCTGATCCGTCACTCTCGGCGTGCGACCGCTTCTCGATCCCCACTGACACGCTCGGCAGCTCATGGCACACCGACACGGCGCCGCAAGCGTCTTAGGACCTCTCCTCCTCTGGTGACAGGACGACTCCGTTGACTGCGCGCAGTCTGGGCCCTGGGTGCTGCAACAATGCGGTTGCCCTACCTCGGCGCCGCTGTCGTCCATGACGTGCTGCTGCTGCTCTCCGTGTCGCACCTGGTCACCGCCCAGACTGCTGCTGCCGACTCCGCTACCTCGTCCGATTCCCCGACTCCCAGTCCGCTCTGGATCCAGCCGTCGGGCGACTGGTGCGTTTCGCTGTCTCCTCTACCTTTTCATACTTTGGGCCCCCTTCCTTCCATGGCCGCGCGTGTGCCGCTGACCAGCCCGGCAGGTATGGCATAGACGGGACCTGGTCAAACTTCGCTTTCTACATCGGCTCGCCCGCTCAGGTAGTGTATCTGACCGTTGCCACCGCCCTGTCCGAAATATGGGTTATCTCGACCGGTGGTTGTGTTCCAGGTAAGCCGTCTCCCTCTGAGGGGTCAGGGCTGCTGGCGGCGGGGGTATTGACCGAGCATCCAGTTCAACTATGTATTGATGCCCGCGGCGGCGTGTTCGACTTATCGCAATCCGAAACATGGAAACCACTGGGCAGTTGGCAGCTGGGCATGAACTATACCGGCATGGGTGGCAACGGAGACTACGGACTCGAGACCTTCGCCTTCGTCAACAGAGTGACGCGCTACACAACCGCCATGGACGACGTGCTGGTTGCGGCCATCAACGACACCGACTACTACCAGGGATACATCGGCGTCGGTGTAACCCAGGGCAGGTTCGGGACGAATCTCACCAACCCTTTCATTTCGCAGTTGGTCGAAACGTACGGGACCATCCCGAGCCATGGTTATGGATATACAGCGGGGGCCTACTATCGAGATGGTAAGCCGCCTTTATCCCTGGTCCCCGAGGGCTCAGGCCTCTCTGTGTTTGCTAACGCAGCCGTTTCCCCTCCTCTCTTCAGACGGTACGAATGGTGGCACAGTGGCGTCCTTGACATTGGGAGGCTATGATACTCTGAGATTCAAGCCGCACAAGACGAAATTCTCCCTTGAGCCGGTAACACGGCTGCCCTTTGTGCGGCTCCGCGGCATCACAGCCGAGGTCCCGACGCTTGACGATGCGCCCACGGGAAACTGGACGTCGACGACGAAACAGCTTGTCAAGATGGAGGATTCGATCATCGCCATCATCGACTCGTCGACACCGTACCTCTGGCTTCCTACGGAAGTGTGCGAGCGCTTCGCCTCGGCCCTGAACTTGAAATGGAGGGAGGATCTGGGTCTCTACGTCTTCTCCGACGGCGCCCAGTACACTCATTACCAGTCCGACACGTCGCTCACGTTCACCTTCTCACTTTCCAGCTACCAGAATGCCGACAACTTTGGGCAGCCTCTCAACACACCCGGGGTTGTCAACATTACCCTCCCATCTGCCGCATTTGCGCAGCTCCTCCGGTACCCCTTCAAGAATGTAATCCAGTGGGGTGACTCGAGTGTGCCGTATTTTCCCTTGAAGCGGTCGACCAAGGAGGTGAACAACAACCAGTACATTATCGGGCGCACGTTTCTTCAGGAGGCATACATCATCACCAGCTACGACAGGGGGACTTTCTCGCTTCACCAGGCCCTGTTTCCCCAAAACTCAACGAACAACTATACGCTCGAGGAGATCACGCGTCCGATGGACAGCCCCTATCCAAAGTACGAAAGTGATCCCCCGCCCAGTGAGGGATTGAGTACTGGCCAAACGGTGGGTATCGTTGTGGGTGCCTTCATTATTGGCAGTATCGCCGCTCTCGTACTGTGGTTCTGCCTCTCTCGCAAACGGAAGGAGAGACGCAAGGAGAAACAGAAAGAGGCGCCCGTACAAGAGGAGGAGAACAATGACGCTGCTCACAAGGAGGAGGAGGACGTGGACGAGGAAGAACCCCAGAGCCCAATCAAACGGATGTTGACAAAGATCATCCGGAAGAAACGATCAAGGAGGCCGGTGTCACAGCAAACGAACGAGACCAACGCGGGACCAGCTGAGGTTGGAGCCGACGCACAACATCAGGTTTTCGAGATGCCCGTGCCCCCTGAACCCGTCGAGCTGGATAGCCACGACATCGGAGACGACGACAGCGATTTTGGCGGTGACAGCACGCCGGGGATGAGCCAATACGAGATCACCAGACGAAAACTGGATCGCCAGCTTCAGGGGCCCGTGCCGACCTATACCCCCACAGTCACAATTCCCCCGGCGCCGGCGCATGGGAAGTCGATGCATGACCCGAGCCCTGTGGCTCATTACCGGCCACCCGAAGACCCATCACCAACGTCAACGCCGACGTATGCGAACGGCGGCTCACTCCCCGGCACCCTCCCATCCCCGTTGACGCCACATGGCGACTGGGCGAATCGAGGGTTCGACCTCCCCTCACCGATGACGATCGCTCCCCAAACCAATCTACTCCACGCACCCTCCAATGTGTCGGATCACAACTACTCGCCCGTCTCCCCCCATTCACCGCATTCGCTACATTCACTACATTCACTACATTCACCGCACACGTATGCCCCGTCGTCCATCACCCGCTCAGGCTCGGATGTGTCTCCTACTACACCGACCGGATCGGTGCAGTTACCAACCCCAGCAATCCAACGGACTCCCATCGATTCATCACGGGTGGTATGCCTGGGTCCCCTACCGGAGAACGTTCCGCTACCGCGCCCGCAACGATCCATACCACGAATAGTAACCCCGAGTCATCCTTCGGCTATGCCCAGGGAAAACACCGAAGCCGGACCGGCCTATATGCAGACGCAGGACCTCCCTCTCCCCCAAACTCCGGGGCACCATCGATCGCTCACACAGGGCTCGACGGACACGCTTGGTAGTGACTATACTGTCGAGGAAGAGACGCGTCTCAGGGCCGAGAATTCGACCGCGAGACCGCAAACCATCGGACAGGAGCACCAGCACGAGAGTCACGACCACGACATACCCCGCAGCCCCTGCAGCATGGAGCGCATAGAGGCTGGCTCGGAGCTCGTCCACGTGCCACAGGTGGCCGAGAAGCGGTATAGCTGGGAAGATGACCAGGGCGAGAGCCTCAGCTGACCAAATCCTGCGGTCACTGCATGACGACGACTTTTGCGCGACTCAATGATTCCGATTCCTCTTTTTTTTCTCTCTCCAACTCACTACGTCGACTATCGTATATATTACAGAATCCTTGGGGTCTGCGCGTTTTGTATATGGTCAGATCACCGCCACGACTGGTGCTTTTCTTTCCCGTTTCCTTTTTTTCTCCTGAAATATAATGGGAGCGAGGAGTTTTGGAGTTTTGTTTCCGCCAACGCGAAATGGAAAAGGGTAGGATATGGGCGGAATGTATGCTGTGCTTTGTCGTTTTTTTTTCTGTTTCATTTGTGTTCGAGGCGTTGGCACCGACCTAATCTTTGCGGGCGGATGGCTCAAGAGGGAGGAGGATGGGGCCGGATGCGGCGCAGTCTATGTGCTAGGCAATTGTGTCCCTGTAGATTGGGTTTCGGAGGCACCAGGAGTTGTAGGGGATACCAAATGGTGGGACGGTACGCTTAACCTGCTCTAGCGCGGAGCAAGCAACGGTGGCGGAACAAGCTTGGCCTCAAATCCCGGGTCAAGGAACAGCTGAGGTAGAAGGAAAAAGACCGCAACTGTACATATCCGCCAATGGAAAGAGTCTTTGGAGATACGAAACGCCCAACTGAAAAGCTTTGCGGCGAGGTTTAGTAATGTGCATTCTATGATGGCCGGGACTTCGCAGGCAGCGTTGCATATCCGGTGTTCCCCCCGAGTTGCTCGCTCCCGAATATGTCCAGGGCCTTTGTACACGCTAAGCTTACATAGCTCACCTCGCCATATCCTCCTTCTCTTGACAATTACTGTTCGCCAAGGGCTTGTCAGGAACGATATGGGACATTCCGGAGGCAATCGCGAGCTCAGAGTACAATTGCCGCACCCTTCCACCACCAGTGACAAGCTATACTGTTCAGGGAAACGTCGTATGATTTCCCATCCACACGCCAGAGGATGATGACATGCATGGCTAGCTCAAGGAGCTGCCATCCAGCGTTGCTGGGGGAAGTGGATTGCAATCTCTGGATCAGGTCACGAGCCGAGTGCGGCGCTGCCCCGAAACGTCACGACTTCCCACTGAACATGAAGCGTTTCTCCATCAATGCGCTGCCTCTCCATATGCCCGGCCAGTCAAGAGGCTGAGGGAAAAAAAGGCCCTGTCGTCTACCTGGTTTCGTAGCTCATTTCCTTGCCTGTCCATGACAGTCCCTTGCCGCCAAGGCAAAACGAAACCCCTTATTCCGTCCCCGGCGCACCGGAACTCGCCGAAAGGTCACGGTATGATGATCTCTGTGCCGGCCTCAAGGGTGAGAACATTCAACTTTCTCCTTCTCCCATGGGTTCTCTATCGGCCTCGAAACTGCAGCGCATTCCTCCTTGGTTCACTTTACCACGTCTCCTGCCAGAGAGTAACATTCGTCGGATTGCCGAGCCACTTCTCGGCAGCCTCCTTGTCGACGCACATCTTGGTGAGGACCAGCACATCTAACAGAGCGTTGCGCACCGAGGTAGGCATGCGTCCGGCGTTGCCGCAGATCATGACGATAGGCTGCTGGCGCAGCAAGACGCCGACCTCGGCGGCGTACTTGCGGATCAAGTGCTGCACGTAGTTCTTGTGGGCGTCGTACTGGACAGGGTAGAGTGTCTCAACGGCAGCCGCGAGGAGGGTGCCGTCTGTCTTGGAGCTGGGCATGATGGTAGCAGTCGTCTTGGGGTCCGGTTCGATTTTATCGCGCGAGAAGGCCGGATAAACCTTTACGTTGGGGTAAGAAGACCATTCGCGCGCAAAGTGGTAATCGGCGTCGCGGTTGCGGCAGCCGAAAAACAGGAGAGTGTCACCCGCGCCATCGAAGCAGCCGCGCTCCTGGATGACGGCGCGGATCGGGGCAACGCCGGTGCCAGTTCCGATAGCGATCAGGGGCCGTTTCGCCGCCGCGAGGTTCGGGACCAGGTTCGCGCTCGATGGCTTCAGGCGGACTCCTAGCTTAGTGCCGAGAGCAAGGTGTTTGAGGTAGCGGGAGCAGAGGCCCTGGCGCGGCTTGCGGATGATGGTCTTGTACTCAACCAAGGCAACAAGGATCTCAATCTTGAAGTGGAACTTGTGGTTGACCTCGGTTAGACTTCCACCCCCATTACAGACGCTGAATTCGCGTCCGCGAATGACTGGAAAGAGATCAAGAACCCGGCTGAACGGGATCCGAACGCCGGCGAAATCTCTCAGCAGCTCGAGGATGGTCCGCCTAGGGCGGCATGTATAGTCATAATACTCCTGCTCATTCCCCGGCTCCACAAGTTCCAAGAGCCGTTCCCGCTCCCTTGGGTCTTTGGTGAAATGGACCAATTCCCTGATGAAGCTTCGCTTGGGAACCGCGGTAATGTCCAAGTTGTGAGCCAAGAGGAATCGCAGAGTGGTGACGCGATCGTCGTCAATATAGACGCCTCGAGGAACCGCGAAAAGCCGGACGAGTCGGTCCGCTTGCGATTCCCAACCCATCAGGCGGATCAGCTCGTTCACATCTTCTGGGTAGTTCTTGGGCCAGATGACAAGGGTTAAACTGCCAGTAAACTCGGCGAGCCTCCTATAGGCTCTTTCATCCAGTTCCAAATCCAAAGCGAGATGACGGACATCTTGCCAGTGGTCCGGGGGTGTCACTCGGTCATTTCGTATCAGCGTGGCGCGGTAGGTATCGGGAATCGGCAGCAAGCCTTGTGGCGGAGAATCGAGGATCTGAGGACTTTGTTTCTCAAAGTGGTACTTCTCCGGGTGGTCCTTGAGCTGGTTGTTCTTGTCCAACAGGTCGAAAGCTCGGGGGTCATCTCGCTCATATGCCGCGTCTCGACGGGCGAGGTCGCCAGGAAACGTAGTTTGCAACCGTATCCAGTCCTCCTGCGTCCGTTCCGCGGCAGATTGGGGCTGGTCCACGTGGGAGCGAGCAGCGCTCATGGTACGGGTGGCCGAAAACCTGCGCTCGTCGTCGATCAGTGACGGTGCACTTACGGTGCCATCGTGCGTTGCGCCGGCAATGCCGGTGTCCATGGTCGACAGCAGCTCAATAGGATACTTGGGCGGGAGTATGGCGTCGTCGGGTATAGGAGAGATCGAGGGTGGGAGGGGGTAGTCGACGAGCAGAGTTTTCTTGAGCTCCTCGTACCACGGCAGGTAAATGCTGTCGACACTGGTGACATCGGGTGGCGTCAGTGTCAACGCACTGAAAAGTGATGGGAACTGGAGACTTGCGTGACCCCATTGCAAGCCCAAGTGCTTGTCAGAAGTTGGCCGATCAAGATGCTTACCCGTTATCGTGCCGCTCGTCTCCTTCCCCGGGTCTGAAAAACTCGGTCGCGCCGAGTTGGAGGAGTCTCGCTCGTAACTTCCTCGCAGCCCAGTTGAACCTATTGAGTTCAACTTTGTTAGTGAAATAACAGGAGAAAAGGGAAAAGAAAAGGAAAAGACAAATAATAATGAAAAACAGTTTTATTCGGAGTTACTCCCTGATTACCGCACAGGCGTATGGCCCAGTGGGACGGTAACCGACTTATGCGCTTACTTTTGATAGGAACTGTCTCCTAGGCCGAATATTGTAAACCGCAGCGAGCGGAGGCAGTTTGTGTTGTTGAGCTTTTCGCGCCTGAGGTTTTTCCAGAACTTGAGCGTGTTCTTGGGCATGTCGCCCTGCCCTGTTGTTGACGTGACAAAGACGACGAGCGATGTGCGGAGGAGATCTGCCTGTTTGCATCATTGTTAAACCAACTGCTTGCCGGCAGCAGATCTGCGGTGGAGGTGCAGAGACAACACACCAGCTTGAAGCCATCCATCTCGTCCACCGTCGTCTGAAAGTGCAGCCTCTCGGCTGTCTTAGCCAGCTCTCCCGCAATATCCTCCGCGTTCCCAGTCTCGCTTCCATACAACACGGCCATGCTCCTGCCCTCAATCACCGCGGGCTGCACCGCCCGTTCGGATTCGCCAAAGCCATCCATGTGTTCAACTCCGAACAGGTTGGCGAGTACGCAGTCCGTAAAACCGACTCGGGCCCCGAGCCTCCGACAGCGCAACCCAATACAACTCCCTCTGCCTCCTGAACACCAGAAACTTGGCAGAGCCTCTACCACGCAGGGTGTCAATACGTCAAACCAGGGCCCAAAACAACGTTGGAAACTTCGAAACCGATCCCGTAGGTAATGTGATTGGGGTGAGAAGTGCGCGATTCGTCCTTTATGAGCTGTCAACAGCAAGACTGTCGTCCGCTTTGAGGTGGCGACCTCGAAAAGCCCTCGCGAATTTTGGTCTAGCGAAGTGCGGGAGGGGCACAGGGCCACTAAATGCTACTGGTTTTTGCTAGAAGTCAAGCCAATGTTAAGTCCAGTGCTTGGGAGTCCAGTAAATCTGCATGTGGCTTTCTCGACGGCAGGCCTTCGGATTCCGCTTGGTAAGTTGTCCTGCATAATCCGTTCGAAGCATCGGAACGGCGATTCCCTTATCAAGTCGCAAGTGGGGCATTCCGGTCCCGACACCGGCCGCTCTCTCTTGGGCACCGGCTCGGTGCGCCGACGGACGGAAGCTTCGGTTTCAACGGGGCTACGGGTGACAGGCACCACAGGCCATTCCACTGCAGTAGTCCGCACTCTAATCTGTACTGTACCTAGTGCGATTTGCCCGCCTGTCACATGCTCCACCCTCGATGCGCCACGGTTCGTGCAGTTGCCCGCGATTCCATTGAAGCTGTCAGTTCACCACGCGGACTCCGCCTTTCGTCATCATTGGCCATATGATCTTGTCAGTCAACGAAGGCTGAAATTGCAGCGTAGTGCATTTTACGAGACTTTGAAAATTCTACCTAGGATGGTCTTTCATTCTCAGGGTCTTCCAAAAGTGCAGGTCTGCAATGAGAAGGCCCCGACATAAAACCATTGGGTGAACCTGAACCGCATGAGTCTAATGGAACCGTTTGGATGGAAATGGAAGTTTGTCTAGCTGCCCCACCGGAGTTGGTGGCCCACACACCAACAATAGCCTTACGGCAAAAGGGTAGTGTTGTACTTTGAGGTTCCTTCAAAGTATTGTACATACCAATCTCCTGTCTCTCCAGTAGTAAGGTAGTTTGAAGCCTCAACGAAGAGCGATGGATGTATGATCTGGTGCACGAAGCACCAAGAAAATTTCCCATCCTGCGTGCAACCTTGGCGGGCCGGTCCGCATCCTCCGGTATGGCCAGCAGTCCGGATTGTCGGAAGTTCATATTCAAAGCCATGTTTGGAGTCCAAGCTAGACCCTTTCAGGTTCTCAGTAAAGATGGCTGATCTGGCGACCCGTCATCCACCTAAGCTAAGAATGAATCAGTCTGACCTGTCCCAAGGTTTTCCATCCGGGATTAAACCCTCCGTTTCCTGCTCGGTTGGGTTTGTCGAGCACAGGCAGCATATATATGAAGCAGTTTGATGCCTTCGGTCGCGCGCTATCTAGTGTCTTTGTGTTCTTCTTTTGAGCCGAGGTGGTGTTGCGTCGTTTACCAGCCATTCTTGAGAACAGGGCCCAGGAAACGCTGCTCTTCCAAGGGTCAGAGCAAGGGCAAGGGCAAGGCCTGGGTGTTCTGAACAACGGCGCTTCGATTGCCTCGTTTTGACAGAGGAGAAATTAGGGCTACACTTCTATTCTTACTAGATTGTACACGTATGGCAAGCTTGGCCCAAATTCATCTCTTACCTAACGTACTTCCTCAAGGTGCGTCGGTTTGGTTTTAGAACCTGGTACCTCTTACCCAACCGACCCACACTCTTTCCACGGGTAACTCGCTGGTTCGCAGCTTCTTGGGGGCTCTGTGCCTGTCGCGGCAAGCCCAACACGGAACTAGGAGAGACCGCTTGGACCTCCAATACTTCGTGCGTTTCAAAATAGGAAGTTCGAGCATCCAAAAAAACAACGCGAACTATATCGATGTGTCGCTTACAGACCTGCTGACAGACCAACGCCCTCTAAAGGTGTATTGGCGGGATCACCCCAAAGGTCCCTTCAGCGCACTGCTCGCACTACAACGAAAGCAGTGACGCCAACTGCTGTTTCAATCTCGAAGCTTGCAGTGGCGCAATCTTTTTGGTGAGCATCGAGACCCCTGCGTTGCCCCTGCCCCACACTCGACCAGGCCAAGGTACGTACGTACCCTGGCCCGCCACGCCTTCCCTCGCCTATTTCCCCGAACGCCTCTGGCAAAAATATTTGAATTTGGGTCCGCGCCGCCTGGCCTCGCCTCTTTTCCCCTTCTCCTCTCCACGTCAATCATCAAGGATCGATCAAAAGCTCCCTCAACCTTCGACCAAACCCCCGTCAATCTCTCTAGGGCACGTAGCTACCCTTCTAACTCCCCCTCAAACCCAGAGTTCAATCAAGCTCGTCCGTTTCACGTCCTCACCGACGAGAAACAAGCCGCACGTCACCCGACATCAATTTGTGGACCGACTCCATCCCAAGCTTATCAACTTCGACATCTCTATCAGTCACCATGTCTACCGTCGTGGAGAAAGTCGCTGACGCCGCTACCACTGCCGTCAATGACGTTACCAACGCTCTGGCCAACACCTCTATCTCTGGCAAGGCTGCCGATGACAAGTCGGCCAACAACGACGCTGTCCTTGCCAGCGCTGCCGAAGGTCGCCGCCTGTACATCGGAAACCTGGCTTATGCGACAACGGAGGGGGAGTTGAAAGAATTCTTCAAGGGCTACCTTGTGTAAGTTTCCGCTGTTTCTATTCCATTTTTTTCTTGGCTACTTCTTTCTCGCGGTTTTACCTCGACGCAAGACGGCAAGGTCTTCACCGCTCCTTGCTTGCCCAGGCACCCAGGCAGACTTGCGTTCGCCGCATCCCTACACCCTTGCGCATCCTCATAATCTGTCTTTTTTTTTTTTTTTTTTTTTTTTTTTTGGCAAAACATCTCGCCCTCAGTTGTTTTCGGATACCCAACATTGTGCTTTACTTGAACTTTTCTTCGACCACTGTCTTACTGCACTCGAGCTGTTGCTAACCGTTAATTTCTGCTGCTGCAGCGAGTCTGTTTCCATCCCGAAGAACCCTCGCACCGACCGCCCGGTCGGTTATGCCTTCGTCGACTTGTCGACTCCCAGCGAGGCTGAGCGTGCCATTGCCGAGCTCTCGGGCAAGGAGATCTTGGAGCGCAAGGTCTCCGTTCAGCTTGCTCGCAAGCCCGAGTCCAACGAGAAGGCCGAGGGTGCCAATGCTGAGGGTGGTGCCGAAGGTACCCGCCGCCGCCAGTCTGCCCGTGGTCGCGGCCGGGCTGGCCGCGGCCGTGGTGGACGTGCCCGTGGTGGCCGTGCCAGCGGTGTAAGTCGCTTAGTACCGTCCGCGTGTTGAGACGCAAATAGGCGGCTAACGTGATCACAGGACGAAAAGAAGGAAGAGGGTGCCGCGCCTGCTCAGAATGCGGGTGCTACGGCCGCCGCCGAGCCCGAGGCGCTGAAGGATGTCACTAACGAGGCTACTGGCGAGAAGGAGGGCAAGCCTAGCAAGGGTCAGGCCCGGCCCCGCGAGCGTCGGGAGCGCGGTCCGCCTGCCGATGGCATCCCCTCGAAGACCAAGGTCATGGTTGCTAACCTCCCGTATGACCTGACCGAGGAGAAGGTTCGTGGACCTGATTCTTGTCGAGAAGAGAATCATGATATCTGACACACTTCTAGCTCAAGGAGCTGTTCGAAGCCTACCAGCCCCTGTCCGCCAAGATTGCCCTGCGCCCGATTCCCCGCTTCATGATTAAGAAGCTACAGGCTCGCGGCGAGCCCCGCAAGGGCCGTGGATTCGGCTTCGTCACGCTTGCGTCGGAGGAGCTGCAGCAGAAGGCTGTCGCCGAGATGAACGGCAAGGAGATTGAGGGCCGCGAGATCGCTGTCAAGGTTGCCATCGACAGCCCGGACAAGACGGATGATGATGTCAAGGCTCCCCAGGCGGAGGGCACCAACGGTGGCGCCGAGCAGGCTGAGGCTGCCCCCGCTGCGACCGCCGCCTAGATGATGATGATGCTCTACTCTTGATGAGCACGCAGCATACGTCAATGGAGATACGAATGCACGCGCTTTTTCTATTCGACACTTTCCCCGTTCGTCTGTATTACTTTTGGGCGCGTGCATATTTTAACGACCGGAAATGGGTGGATGACATCTTTTCTTTTTCGCCAATGGCTAGACGGGATTTTTCACGAAAGCGAGATTGCGCGGCGGGGATACTTCTGGCGTCCTGGAATTTGCGCGGGCTTCTAAAAAAAAGGGGTCGCTGCCGGTAGAGTTCCGGGGATGTTATCCATTATCTGCTGCTTTCTGCGAAGAAAAATTTCCCTAATATTTTTTTCATGACCTACCTCTTACTTTCGTTTCGTTTCCTGGAGTCGTGGAGAACATGACGGACGGCCCCTTCGCTCATTCATTTCGTTTCGCACCTTAAGGCGTGTACACTACGGTTTTCGCCTGGCTCGGGGGAACGGGTATAAGAAACGTCTTGATTCCCTGTGATCGTTATGGTGTGATTTGTCGCCTGTTGATTTCAAATTGGGTGATGCGGTATGTGTCGGTAAACGCTGGTAGTACGCAGGTTATACAAGTACGGAATACAGATACTCGTAATCCGTACTCCGTAGTGTGTCTTGTTTCGCTTGAGGCGGGCAGGAGGTCGCACTGGCTCTTGCAGGGGTTCGAGGGTTTGAGGCATGGATGTTGCGGCGGTTTGGACAAATTGGCCCCGCCCAACCAAAAGTCCAGAACCCGTTGTCTCCTTGTCGCGAATAACCTAGCTACCCGGGAAATTGCAAGTGCGACCAAACAAACGTTCCAAGGTTCGACTGCATGGTTTCTCGACAGACGAGGGAATTGCAAGCCAGAGAGAGGGTGGCTCTGTGGGGTCTCGACTGAGCGTAGCGGCAACTTAACGGTATCGCTTGGTTCGATTCTCGCTCGTATCGGGTGCAGTGACACGCTGCCCGACAAGTCCTCTTTTTTTCGCCTTCGATCGCCTTAGCGCTGCGCAGTCAACAAACCCGACAGCTGCTGGCCCAAAATGGCTTCCAGGGCGATGTGGGAGGTCGACCCGGAGACGAGGTCCAAAGTACGCCCACCCCTTCCCGCCACTTGCTAGTCCCTTTTTGCGTCTCTGGCCTGTTGCTGCTTGTTCCTTGTTCGCGCAGCCTGCTGATCTCGAGCCTCTCTCGTTCACTACCAGCTCGTCGCCATCCAAGCCGAAGCCGATAACAACCTATGCTGCGACTGCAACGCGCCCTCGCCGCAATGGGCCTCGCCCAAATTCGGCATCTTCATCTGCCTCTCATGCGCCGGCGTCCACCGCGGCCTGGGCGTCCACATCTCGTTTGTGCGGTCCATCTCCATGGACGCATTCAAGGCTGCCGAGATTGAGCGCATGCGGCTCGGCGGCAACGCGAACTGGAAGCGGTTCTTCGAAGAGCATGCCGACACCAAGATGAAGGGGCTCACCTGGGACGACGCGACCATCGCCGAACGGTATGGTGGCGAGGTCGGCGAGGAGTGGAAGGAGAGGCTGAGCGCCAAGGTGGAGGGGAGGGAGTACGTGCCGGGGGACAAGGCGAACAAGGCGGCCGGCGGGGGCGGGAGCGTGCGCGCGAGCCCGGCGCCGAGCGCGGGCGGCTCGTCGACGGCGCCGACGAGGAGCGGCCCGGGCGCAGGGACGCCGCTCAGCGGGAGCAGGAGCGACAGCCCGGCGCCGGGGGGTAAGATCAAGGTGGACGTCGACTACTTTGCCAAGCTGGGCGAGCGGAACGCGCAGAGGCCGGACGACCTGCCGCCGAGCCAGGGCGGCAAGTACAGCGGGTTTGGCAACTCGGCGCCGCGGCCGCGGCGGGATGAGCAGGCGCTCCCGGGATTGGAGGATCTGCAGAAGGACCCCGTGGCGGCCATCACAAAGGGGCTCGGATGGTTTGCGTCGACTGTCACCAAGACGGCCAAGACGGTCAATGAGGGGTTTATCCAGCCGACTGCGAAACAGGTATGTCGTTTCATGAACTCTTAAGAATCGTCTACCTTTACCCAGGATCATTGGCCCTGTTGCATACTGACTTGTTGACTGGTTTTCAGATATCCGAGTCCGAATTCGCAGCACAAGCCCGCAACGCAGCAGCCCAGGCGGCGCGGACCGCGCAGGCCGGTGCCAGGACAGCGCAGGAAGGGTTCCACCGCTTTGTCGAGGGTCCCAGCGGAAGCGGGTACAGGCCGGTAAATGCCAACAGCAACAACTTTGACGAGAGCAGGCGGGCGTTCTGGGACGACTTCGCTGCCGCCGCCGACCAACGGAAGACTAGTGGAAGCTCCATAGGCACGTCGGCGATGGGGAAGGGCGGGAGACAGGGTGGCGCGCAGGCCCCGGCACCAAGCAGTAAGCACGATGAGTGGGATGACTGGTGAGCGTGTTGTCGTTGTCGTCGCCGTCGCCGTCGCCGGAGGGGACGGCGTGACAAAGAAGGAAAGTGGGAAGTGAAAGGGAGAAGGGGGGGGGACCGCAAGGGTGATGGCGAGACATTTCGGGGAAGGGAGCCGGAGTTTCGGTGTCTTAGGTAAAATACACGGACTGAACATAGACCATAAAGACTGCATCGAAAGGCAGTTTGGCTTTAATTCCATTGTTCATTTTTTTTTTATTCTTCTCTTCTCTCAACCCAAGCTGTGTTACCCCCTTCTGCGATCTCTCCTGTTCTAGGGTTAGGGAAAACGCTCCGCTCCAACAACCGGCGCTCGCTTGGCCGAGGTTGGCATCGGCACTAGCCGGGGTGCCGGGACGGCAAAGGCAAGTCGCGGATCGTCATGGGCCGAAGAGGAACGCTTCCCTCTTCTCTTCGACAACCAGCCATTGAACGCCAGAGCTTCGCCATGTCAGCGCTACGGATACTGGTGCCCGTCAAACGGGTTATTGACTATGCGGTAAGTGCACGATCTAACTGCATCTCATCTTCCGGGTACAATCCCATGCGACGACAAGCATTGCCGTCCCCGCTCGTCGCTCTGGATCTCCGCCCGCTGACGGACCTCCTGCGACACAGGTTAAGCCGCGCGTCAACAAGACGCAAACCGGCGTCGAGACGGCCGGCGTCAAGCACAGCATGAACCCCTTCGACGAGCTCTCGGTCGAGGAGAGCGTGCGGATCCGCGAGAAGAAGAGGGCGCCCGGCGGCGTCGAAGACATCTGCGTCTTCAACGCCGGCCCCCCCAAGGCCCAGGACGTCCTGCGCACTGCCATGGCGATGGGCGCCGATCGTGCCATCCACGTCGAGGTGAAGGAGGGCGAGGACCTCGAGCCCCTAACCGTCGCCAAGCTCCTCAAGGCGGCGGCCGAGCAGCAGAAGAGCAACCTCGTCATCCTCGGCAAGCAGAGCATCGACGACGATGCCAACCAGACCGGCCAGATGCTGGCGGGCCTGCTGGGGTGGCCGCAGGCCACGCAGGCGAGCAAGGTCGAGTTCGGCGACGGCGACACGGTCAGCGTCACGCGCGAGGTGGACGGCGGTGTCGAGACGGTGCGCGCGAAACTGCCCATGGTCATCACGACCGACCTCCGCCTGAACGAGCCGCGGTATGCGAGCTTGCCGAATATCATGAAGGCCAAGAAGAAGCCGCTGGAGAAGAAGACGCTGGCCGACTTTGGCATCACGGCGGAGAAGAGGCTCAAGGTGCTCAAGGTGACAGGTGAGCTGCGCTCGATTAGCCCTCCCCATTCCTGTCTGTCTACTCTAGCTAATGCTCTACAGAACCACCCGCCAGGCAAGGCGGCGGCAAGGTTGAGGATGTGGATGGTCTCATTTCCAAGCTCAAGGAGCTCGGCGCTGTCTAGAGAGAAATTGTGTACAAGTTTGAATCGACTCTCTCTTGCGCAATTTTCATTAGGGTCAATGCCATGCTGTGCGATGAAGAGCGCAGACGTGCTGCACGTGCTTGGCTTGCACACGGATCCAGTCTGCGAGCCCGGATCCGTGGGCTGACGGATAGAGAGGCTCCATAGCAGCAAGCATTGAAATTTGATTACCATCGTTCGTTGTCGTCATCATCGTCATCATCACAACACCGCAATTTGTTTCGCCTGGAACGTTCTAGGTCCGAGTTGCTGCTCTCGATCTTACCCAAAGACAGCATCAATCTCGGGGATTCAAGCGGAAGGAAAAGCAAAAAAAAGAGACAACCATCCCACGTTTGACTACACTAGGGAGCGGGGGGTAAATCTGCTTCGAATAATCCGAAGCCGCAACAAAAGGTGGCTAGCCGAAAGTGAAGTGCCCCTCTGTGACTCCCGTTTTTCGGCCTCTCTCTGCGGGCTCCAACCAATGGCGGCCAGGCCAATTGACCCGGGCAGAAAATTCAGTGGGGCCCAACACGTCAAAAGGGTATTTTCTCGCCTTCCCGCCATTTCCTCCCCTTCTCTTCCACACTTCTGAGTCGAGTCCGACGCTTCTCAAGAACATTTGAGTCGAGTGAAACACTCGAATTGCGATCGAGGAAAAGCGAGAACATCGTACTCTCGACGACCGTACAACGGCTCTTTTGCTTTTACTGAATTGGCCATCCTTGCGAAACCGCGCTGATGAAAATTCGCTTCTCTATCTTCACTTCTCAGGTATGTTCTGCTCTCTGGACTGGTGGTTTTCTGTTCTTCCAACCCCCACCGTTCGCTCCTCCGCGTTTCCGGTGACCCCGATTCCAACTCGGGTCGGGCATATGAAAGTTATACGGCCTTTAAAGGCTGGTTGACCGTTCTACCGCCGCTGCAGCTTGTTCATGACAATTTTGCGGTTTTCGGACGGATGCTAATGTGCTGGCGCGCTAGGACTACCTCTCAGGTCCGCCCAAGCCCCCCGGGGTACTGACTCACCGCTTCATACTGACCAAATTCTAGACCATCTGTGGAGAGCCCTGTCAGCTTAAGAGCTAACCCCTGTCCGACCGTGAAGCCTGATATCCTACCTAACTCTTCCGTCAACACCTTCCACCAAAGATGTTCGCCTCGTTGGCCGCCCGCCTCCCGAACGCCTTGGGCCATGCTGCCCCAAGGGCTCACCTCCGCCTTGCGGGCCAGGCTCGCCTCCTCAGCAGGCTGGCTGTGGACGGGAGCAAGGGCAGAGCCATGCCGATGACCAATAGGAGGGCCACTGCTGCTGCGTCTGGCGTCGACGCTACCTTGACTATCAGGGTACGTTCACCGGATTATTGGCCCTGAGGTTGGCCGTAGCGCTGACCACTTTCCCACGCAGGACGGCCCCGTCTTCCACGGCACGGCTTACGGCGCCAACTCGAACATCTCGGGCGAGGCCGTCTTTACGACCTCGCTCGTGGGATACCCCGAATCCATGACGGACCCCTCCTACCGCGGCCAGATCCTGGTCTTCACCCAGCCCTTGATTGGCAACTACGGCGTGCCCTCGAACGAGCGCGACGAGTACAACCTCCTCAAGTACTTCGAGTCGCCCCATATTCAGTGCGCCGGTGTCGTCGTTGCCGACGTGGCTGAGAAGTACAGCCATTGGACGGCCGTCGAGAGCCTGAGCGAGTGGTGCGCCCGTGAGGGTGTCCCCGTCATCTCCGGCGTCGACACTCGTGCCATCGTCACGTACCTGCGTGAGCAGGGCTCCTCCCTCGCCAGGATCTCAATTGGTGACGAATACGATGCCGACGAGGACGAAGGCTTCGTCGACCCTGGTGCCATCAACCTGGTCAAGCGTGTGAGCACCAAGGCTCCGTTTGTCGTTGCCAACCCCAACGCGACCTTTCCACATCGCTCTGATCGACTGCGGTGTCAAGGAGAACATCCTGCGCAGCCTGGTCAGCCGCGGTGTTTCGGTCACTGTCTTCCCTTACAACTACCCGATCCACAAGGTTGCCGACAACTTTGATGGCGTTTTCATTTCCAACGGCCCGGGTGACCCGACTCACTGCCAGGAAACCGTCTACAACCTGGCCCGCCTGATGGAGACTTCGTCGGTTCCCATCATGGGTATCTGCCTCGGCCACCAGCTGCTCGCTCTCGCCGTCGGTGCCCGGACTATCAAGCTCAAGTACGGCAACCGCGCCCACAACATTCCGGCCCTCGACTTGACCACTGGCCAGTGCCACATTACGAGCCAGAACCACGGTTATGCCGTTGACGCCAGCACTCTGCCAAGCGAGTTCAAGGAGTACTTTGTCAATCTGAACGATGGTAGCAATGAGGGAATGATGCACAAGACCCGCCCCATCTTCTCGACCCAATTCCACCCCGAGGCTAAGGGCGGCCCGATGGACAGCTCGTACCTGTTTGACAAGTACCTTGAGAACGTGCAGATGTACAAGGACAACGCCAAGGTCTACCGTGACAACCGGCCTTCGCAGCTGATGATCGACATCCTCAGCAAGGAGCGTGTCGGTGTCGAGCCTTCGCCTTTGGTTGCGAATGCTGCTTGAGTCTTCTGGGTTGACGCACTTGCATCGTTTGGTCGTGGGTCTGGGTCGTTAGTATTGATCTTCCTTGGCTGATGGTTTTTGAGACATTTTGTCTCTGGAGTATGCGGAGGGGGGGGGGGGGGGCCGTGTCGAGGGTCTTGGGTTGTTTGATGGGTGAGGGTTGTTAATTTGATCGGACATTGCCACATCATCGTTTCACACAGATTGGAATTCAAAAGTGCCTTCGCGCATGGCCCGTTTCTAGCTTTTCATCTTGTTGTGGGTGACATCCCAGCAATGCCCGCTACTTACGGTTGGTTGTTCCACGTAGTGAAAGGTACATGTAACGCAGCAGAGACCTTGGTGTCAACGGTAGGGAATCTATTCCGCAGTTCACTTGTTCCCGGCATCGCACTTCGCAGAACCGGTGGCGTCATTGCTTTTGTTAAAGCCTGAGCCGCGGGCAGGAAGGCAAACCAGAGAAATACCGCCTAGATGCGGACGGAACCTGATATCAATCAGCCACTGCTCCTCCTTGGCATCATTCTCCCCGCGAGCCCACTCCCCAACCGTCTCTCGCTCGCCTAGCGGTTCCCCTATGATAGTCCTGTTCTGTCCCCTCGCCACGCCAATATCGTAAACGGGTTTGGTTTTTTCCCCTATGCTGGACCGGGCTAGGCCAAATGGGAAACTCAAAAGCAGGAAGTTAGCAGGCAGGTATGTGAGCAATTTCCCTCCATCTATGGAGCTTCCAGGCAAGCAATGAGATGTCTCGCGCGGGCCAGCCAGTTAACCACCCTCCCAAACCTCCCTCCCGTTCCAGTGCCCGCATTTGCTGATCGTCATGGCGGCAACTGATTATTCTGTACATGTACGCGGCGTTGCTGCTACTACTCCTTACAAGCTCTTGCCCGTTCGAAAACAAAACGCACTGAAAGGCGGCTGTCGCAGATGGCCCCCGGGAAGAGTCTAGTCTAGACATGGGGACTTCTTAGTAGCGGTCCCGCCTGCCACCGCCACCACCACCACCACCACCCCATCTAGCGCCGCGGCCGCCGCGGCCACCGCCACCGGTATAAGTGGGGAGAGGCTGGCCATCGAGACGCGAGCGGGGCACGTCTTCCTGGTAGCGGTCGCGACCATAGTCGCGGTCACGGTCATCGCGACGGTCGCGGTAGTTGTCGCGATCGTAGTCATCCCAGCGGCCGCCGCGGTAGTAACTGTCATCATTGCGCGAGCCCCAGCGAGGGGACGGAGTGCGACGGCGAGGAGGCGGAGGAGGGGGAGGGGGAGGGGGAGGGCCGCCCCGGCTGCTGGCCCCACGGCCGATACCCATGCGGCGGCGCTCACGCTCGCGGTGCGGAGGGCGGATGCCAATGAAGGCCTCCTTGCCACGATCAACAAACAGGTCGCCGTCTTCGAACGTGTAGCGGTTGATCTCGTCCGGGCGGCCTAAGTCACGGTGGCGGTCCCGGGTGATGTGCGCGTTCATGTTGTCCAGCCGCCGGAGGGCGACGTCTTCGGGGACGGGCCTGTATTCGAGCGGCGGATAAGCCCTGGTGGTCCTGTATCCGCGGCCTCGGTCATAGTCCTCAAAACGGCCCCGGGCGCTGGCGCCAGCTAAGGCCGGTGGAGGCATGTGCGCCTGGCGGTAGTGATTCGTTCCTCGGCCGCGCGGACCCGAGGGCGCTCCCTCGACGCCTGGGTAATTGCGCGGAGGGCCAGTCGGGAGCGGGGGATTGGGAGGCTGCCTCGCGGAATTGCGCCTGGAATCCATCTCTGCGTTTACCAAGTTTACGGTAATGACGCCATTGTCGTCGGGAACGTATTCAACTTCCCAGCGGCTAAACGATCGTGCTCCCTCAGACTGTTCGCGCTCAATCCACTCACCCACCTTGTCCTCGGGAACGAAATCAACCCAAAGCTCCTTTCTGTTGCGTTCGTTGGGCCACACGGTTCCGTGAAGAGCTGTCCGGACCCGTGAAGCTGCAGCAACGCTGGTGAACCTCACAAACGCGTGAGTGCGGACTTGGTCGAGATAGAACCGAACAAGGCAATCCGGGTCTAGGGCGGCACCAGGCAATGCGGCCAGTTCGACCAGGTAGTCCTGTAGCACTGACTCCCTCAGGGGCCTCATGAAGTTTTTGATGTAGAGCGCAGTTGTTGCAGGATGCAGTGCTGGCGCAACGTCCCTGTCGTCATCCGGGATCGGATCGTCGGCAGCTGCTCGCGTGGTGTTGGCTTGCGGGGAGACTTCTCGGTCTTGCCTCAGGTTGCGGTCTTCGGTAGGCGCATCCTGATCTTCTCGATCATACCGTGATGACTCCGGCGATTCTTCGTGGTTGCCTGTCGCCGGCGGCGGAGAGGGTATCGGCTGAACTTCCTCAGGATCTTGCGGGGGGAGATCATTCTTGTCGCCAGGTAAGTCGCCTTCGGCAGTGTGGCTATCACTTGGCCGTGCCCGCTTCCTGGAAGACTCAGTTTCTGGGGGAGGGCTGCGTGAGCGACGCTTGCGGTTAACAGCGTCTACGATTATATCGGTAGCAGGTGCCGCCTCGTTACTAGGCTTATCAACGCCGTCTTCAGCACTCGAACCTTGAGTCATCACTGACTCTCTTGTCGGAACAGGAGTCTCATTGGCCGCTTCGGGTGCGCCGTCCGAGTCTTGGCTGGCAATTGGAGCTTGCGGCGCCTCTTCAGCTGTTAACGACTCCGCTGCCTCTGCCGTGATTTCTGGCTGCGCCGAGTTTGAATGGTCGCCGTTCGATGGCTCTTCTGCACTCTGCTCTTGCGGCAAATCATTTGCTCCGTTATAATTACCGACGGGGTTGTCGCCGCGAGCCTCTGAAGCTGTTTGCTCGTTCTCGAAAGCTTCCAATCGGTCGATGAGATCCGCCTTTTTCCCAGCCTGCAACAGGTTGCGCCGCTTCAGCTCCTGGCGCAACTCAACCACCGTCAAGCGGCTAAAGTCTGTCGCCATGCTAGTCGCTGGTGGTGTTTAAGCAGGTGTGGTTGGAGATGTGCGCGTCGCGATGGTAGGTTGAACGCTCACGAAAGCGAAAAGTCGCCCTACGATGTGACTGCCTGTAAAGTCTCCAAGTTACTTGCGCTAACAAGGATCTTTGGCGCGTTCTCTGCGCACGGTCCCATAATTGATCAATCCACTCGCGTCCCAGCCTTGTGACGTTACCGACGGGACTACATAAGCACCGAGCCCACATTCCCCAGCTTGGGTATCTCGATTCCCCAACATTGGTTGGGCAAACTTAAAAAAAAAAAAAAAATACCGCGTGGTTTTGAGATGAAGTTAAGTGATAAAGTTTAGTAGCGACCGCTCATATCTATTGACATTACTTCTCATGGATTTTCCGGTGCCTGAAGTGTTACAAGGTGTTCTTTGGTTCCTATGTTTCCACAGCCTGCACTTGGCCGATCCACGTATACGGTTAGGCACCTGCAAGCCCTACATTCGATTTGACAGCAATCGTTGGCAGACGCAGCTACAGAAGCACAATCGCTGTTAGGCGAGGGCTTTACCTCAAGTCGGACTCTACTGGGTTATGGTTATTCGCCGATATTCGTCAGTTCTCAAGGCATGGGAAGCTAGTGAACGAGGCGGTGCTATCGTGGCTGCCGGAAACAGCCAAAACTGCAAGAACAGGTGCCCAAGTTCATCTTTGTCTTGAGCAGGTCCCACTCTGTTTGCGTTGCCGGTCTTGCCATTGTTTTCCGCTACTAGGCCTGAGGGCGACGGAAATGGAAATCACGAAGTGCCTTTTCTTTCTCTGCACCCGACCGCTAGCTCCCATCGCTCCCTTGGGAACACTTAACTAACACGCTCAATTGCCCGACTTCTCGACCGCACCACCCACACCCGAGTCCAGCAGCTCTCTTTCAGTCCCATATCAACATCGTCAAACTCTCCATTGCTGCCAACCCAGTGGTGATAGATACTGTACATCCATGGAGTATACCACACCATCTCCGCCGCATCGACCGATGATGATGGACACAATCACCGCTCTTGGCGATCTCGAGATGTCTAGCCCGTACTCGCAGGCCACGGATGTAGACATGCAGGACACAAATTGGACTAGGAAAACTGGGGATGATATGACCGAAGACGATATGTCATGCGACAGCCCATGTCTCCCTTCTATCGAGGCCGACGACGACGCTGCTCTCCGGGGTGGCGTAATAGCACCGGCACCTAATCTAGCTTGGGCACAAAAGGCCGCACTTGCTTCGCACCAGAAACCGCAGACGGGATATGCCGGTCCTGGAGCGGACGACGGAGATTCCGACGAGCTATCCGAGGACGACACCAACAGCACCAGCAGCGACTGGGACAGCTACGGCACCCTTCCACTAACCCTGGACGAATACGAGAGTGTCGTTGATCGCATAGAGGGCAGCGAGGACTGGAACGAGGACCAGAGAAAGCTACACAAGCTGATCTATCTGCGCGGCCTTCACCCCATGATGCCGTCGTGGTGGAGACTGAGCTTCAAGATGTGGGGTGTCACTCAACCGCATCTCGACGACGTCTTCACGCCCATGCATAGCAAGAAGCGTGTCGCCATCCATGCATATGGAAACGAGGTAGCTGGTAAGCGAGCCTTTAGACCGATAGTGGACAATCACAAGCTTGGCTGACACACAAAACAGCGGGCAAGGCGATGGAATCTCTGTTCTATCTCTCTCAGGTAGTCACGGACTACGAGGAGATCGGCTACCAGGACAAGATCGCGAAAGCTGTAGTAAGATGCATCCGGGGTTATATCAAATGGGCCATGCGAGACGCCGGGATAGACATGCGCAAGACCCTGCTCAACATTCTGGTGCGAGCGTACCCCCCCGATTTCCGAGGCGGTGATGAATACGATAGCGAAGGAAGTGATTTTGCGCCTTCCCCCGTCAGCAGCAACGAGGAACAGGAGGGGGATCTGGATGAGACCGGTATTGGCATAGACGATGTGGCTTTGGAGGCCGCAGAGGCGCAACGCGCCAGGCGTTTCACGCGCGCCGTCTCACGAGACCTCGAGTCAAGACTGCTAAGCTTGGGCCAGCACTGGCGCAATCTGTTGCGTGATCAGCAGGGCAAGGGCTTCATCGCAAGGCCACCGACGCTGTATGCGTTCGCAATCATTCAGCACATTGCCATGCTGGCAAGCCATGACCCCAGCTCCCCGACGAACTCGGTTGTCGTGCTGGAGCAAATCCGCCTGAACGATCGCGGCCAATGGCTTTGGAACGCCTTGTCCATCGCTCTTCCGGTCAATATGGCACGGGATGCGTTGAACAGAATGTGGGATACGGGAGTGATCGTGGCGGAGCACAAGGACTCTGACCCGGATCCCGACCTATGAGGGGTGGGCCGTGTGTGGTATCAGTCTTCTCTGATACAAAAAGCTGTGCGAGCGGAAATTTGAAGGAGTCTACGGAGTACGCAGTAGTAAGGGGTTGAAGAAAAACTATTGGCGTTGCGGCAATATACAGTGGAACAAGGTGCTTGTTAATCGCAAATTACCAACCTTCCTGGTGCAAGGTACTGAGATTTATGCCTCGACAGCTGAGTCTTCTGTCAGAGTTCGCCTCTACTATGGTATGTACATGTATGTACGCTTACTCTGTAGCACCTGTTTGTTGCCAGATATTAAGGTTTTTAGAGTTCTGTGTGGCCCCACTGTGGGCATGTATGTAGTAGTATACACTAGTACACTACACTAGTGTACTAGCATTCGGCATGGGTACGGAATACCGAAACCAATCAACGAATTTCCGTTTATCTGCGATGGCCCACTTACGGGGCCATGAGCGATGAAACACGGCCAGCCCAGACGCGGTAACAGCGAAAACGTTGTCTAGACAGTATGGACTCGTCTTACGGGGAATCACGTGTCATTGCTGTGCCTCTTCAGCTATTCCTGTTCATTCTCTTGTTACACACTCGGTTATTTACATCTCTTCTTAGAATTGCCGTGTATACACTACACAGTACTACACCGTATACGGACGTACTGTTAAGGTGGTCGGTGCGTCGCATCGGGCTGATAAAAATGCTTGGCGGGACCGTTTGCTGGGTCTTGCTGTCAAATGGGAACGGTAACCGGCCATCGGGTGGCCGGATTCAGCTAGGGCCCAAAGCTAGCCCAACACACCTTCACGCTAACTCGGAGCCGAGCGTGGCGCAGATTGAACTCTGGGGAAGGAATCATGAACTTCGCTGATAATCTGATAACGCCGAACAACAACTGTCGGAAGTTCTTCTTGCACGTGGGGAGGCTCCTCGTCATGAGGCTTGCGGATTTCATAACATGGTGGAACAATCCATTCTTTACTTGCACAACGCGCGACGCCTCCAATGCGTGCAGTGTGCATCATCATCACACCTCACTCCGCAGGGTGGCCGAAAACGCACGGGATAGTCCTTTTGTTGTTCGCTCTCGACCGCCAAGCGAATCCAAACTGGCGGTGGAGTCGAGACTACGCGACCAGAATCGCAGATCGCCGCAGCGCCAAGGCGTCCTTTTTCGGAGAGATTCCTGCCGGAGCCCACAGAAAACATGTTATAGAAACTTCATCAGTGGCCAAGCACGTAGAAGCGTGTGGAGGAACAATGGACTTGCTGAGCAGCCAAACATTCGAGTAAACCCAGATGCAATCGGTGTTCCTCGGGGCGAACCGGCCTTTTCTGGTCGAAGTTTCCGTACGTGATTCGAGCCCTTGATGCCTGCCCCAGACCCCCTTGCTGAACCCTTGTCTTGCTGACATTACGCGCTCTCTGATTCGTCCGAGATGCTGTAAGCGGATCATGCCTTCTCAACCCTGACAAGGTCCTCGTCCATGACCCCAGCATTCAGTTCAGTCGCTTCTTTGTTCGGAGGAATATTACCGTCGGATCGCTTCTTGAACAAACCATTTCCCCCAAAACATCCATACCTTCTTGGTCCTACCTCGATACCATTCTGACGGCTCTACGGTCCCACAACGCGACGGAAGCCAATCGATCCACCCTCAGCCGACCTGTTGCGTTTGTCTGTTCTCACCTGGATACCGCCTTTACCACCATCCCACGATCAACAGCAGGCGCCTGTCTGGTGGACGCGAGATCTGCCTCCGCCAGGCATCGATCCAATAGCCACCGTGTGGAGTCCTGGCCGCGGCGGATCATGCAATCTTAGCTTGTCTCTCCACTTCAGTCCAGGAGAACACCACAGCACATCGAGACCATCCTCCCCTCCCGCCCTTCAAAGGATTGTGTCAACTATTCCTGCGGTGCCGTTATCGAAGGACACTGTTTCCCAGGCCACATCGAGTATCTTGCGGTGTGGTCGCTGCCCTGTTCTCGTACGGCACTAGTACTGGGCATATCTGCTTCCGGCATACTAGCCTGGTGGCGTCGACGATACCTCGTGCAGCGGTCCAGCAGCTTGGGAACCCCAGGCACCTGAAGCGAGCCCGGGACGCTAAACAGATTGCGAGGTTGCGACAACCGGTGACATTGGACTTGGAGCGATCATTTTCATTTTCTTCTCTTTGCTGTTTCGCGTACCCATTACTTACTTCCATTCAAGCCTCGCTCCACTTCGGCTGCGAGATATGGCGTTACCCGAAACATCCCAGGCTTTTGCGCTGCCTTCACCCGCGGAGAGCGCCCCCGCTCCTCGTCGGACCGCTCTGCCATCGAGGCCCATGTCCTCTAGAGAATCCGGCGACGTGCCACAAGCCGATCAAAAACAATCCGGGCCCGGTGCAAGGCCTTCACCAACCATGTCACATGCCTCGGCCGCATCGTCGGCCCCTTCAAGTCCCACCAGTCGCAAAGCCGGAGGCTCATCGAGCCAGACCAAGACAACCTCGGCCGGTAATTTTGGACAGAGCGGCCAGGTTTGCAGGTGCGTCGACGGATTGAGAGCTCCCGACTCCGTTCCGACTAAGCGCGGTTCTGACGAAGCACAGTAATTGTGGCACCACATTCACGCCTCTCTGGCGGAGGTCACCTCAAGGCGAGATAATATGCAACGCCTGCGGCTTGTATCTCAAGACGAGGAATGCTCCTCGTCCGATCAACCTGAAGCGACCTCCTGCTGTTCCCGGAAACGGCTCTCGGCAGTCGCCCGTCAAGCTGTCCCCCAAAGCCCAGGTGCCGCTGCTGCCAAACGCGCCGGTAGCAAAGTATGTCGCCGCCGATCCAACGCCGTCGGGGTCATGCCCGGGAGGTGGAAGGTGTAATGGCACGGGCGGCGCTGAAGGATGCAGCGGTTGCCCGGCATACAACAACCGAGTCTCGAAGAGCGCTAGTTTGAGCGTTCGAAAGTGCCAGGGCGCATCCAAATCGGCAGCTGGCAACCCTGACGACGCAAATTCGATAGACATCGCGGCATTGCAGCTTCAGAACCAGAACCAGAACCCCACTGTGGTTATTGCATGTCAGAATTGTGGGACAACGGTCACTCCGCTCTGGCGGAGGGACGAAGCTGGCCATACCATATGCAACGCTTGTGGTGAGCACACCTAGACTCCCCTACGTGCTGAACACAGGACAGGGCTGACGAGCGTTTAGGCCTATACTATAAACTTCATGGCGTACATCGGCCTGTTACAATGAAGAAGTCCATCATAAAACGGAGGAAACGGGTGATACCCGCAACGGGCGGCGCCCAAGATCCGGAAGGAACGCCAAGTGAGCGTGCAGATTCGCCGCCGTCAGAGTCCGAGAAGCCGAAAGAGAGAGGGTCGATCAACCCCGACGGGTCTGTGAATCTGGGACTCCGACGGCGGCAAGAGGCGCCTTTGACGCTTGTTCCGGAGACGGTGCTGATGCAAAACCGGCAGACGTCTCCGTTACCATCGACTGACCTAGAACAATACCATCAGAGCCAACATCATCAACATCACCACCTCCCCGAATCACTCACCAACGAAAACCGGCTGGCTCCCTTGACCTCTATACCAATGCCGCTTGACCGCCAGTCGTCCCTGTCACCCGCGTCCTTTCTCTCACCATCAACGAAACGATCGTTCTCTGCCGCCGAGATGGAGTCCCATACTCAGAGTGAGGGAGATCAACCGAAGCGCCTTTCATCCATCAAATCGATCCTCAACCCCACGGTCACTAGCCCACCGCCCGAGGACCCTTCTGAGAAACAACATCCTCTCTTTGTGACGCAAGGCAGCACAGCGGCTTCCACACCGAGCCCTGGGGCGTACCAATCCGTCCACCAGACGCCGGCCCCACAACAGCTCCCGAGCCCACAGGGCGGTCCCGTCCGAGAAGGCGGGAGGAGCAAGGCTGAAAAGCGTGCAATGTTGGAGCGGGAACGAGAGATGATGCGGGAACTGTTGGCGGCAAAGGAGAGGGAGCTTGCTGAATTGGAGGAGTGACCAATGCCGTGTTTCTTCTTTTCTTCAACCAAGTCATCTCTGAGACCCCATACCCTCTGCAGCTGCAGTCCTAAGCTCAACCTAGGCGTGATTCATTAGTGTCGAATATGAAACGATTATGGCGATACCAGTGAGGTTGGTCTACACATCATTTCATTGCTGCGGCAACACGTCGTTGGGACATAAGGGCTGGGCAAGACCTTGAACGTCGTAACTCGAGATCTGCAGCGATGTGAAATGCGAGCTCTGAAGCGTGCGGGTATTGGATCCGGCAGAGGAAGGCTGGGTTTTCCGTTCCTCGCTTCTGAATCAGTCCCTGCCCGGAAGTATCGAGCCGTAGTGTGCCCATTCTCCCTAGGTATGAAACTTTGCAGGTGGAGGATATCCTTTCATCATTGGGATTGCGTTTTGCTCGTCGAGTATGATGCTCGGCGCACTGAATCAACGAGCACCACGCCCTGACGTATGTAAAACCGTGCAAGGTATCCAGCTCAGGCGAGTTGAGGGTTGAGGTGACGATCGATTGCTACACAAGGCAGTTTTGGACGGCATTCAATTCCGGGCCTATGTACGAAGTAATCCATATGAACTTGTTGTATGCACTTGTAAGGTGGGCCAACAGAGCTCGCCCTGGCACAACACGCGGTGGTTCTTGCGCGCTGCGGAGTACTGTGCTGTACCTTAGCTAAATGGATCCATACAGCGGAGTAACTACTCCGTATTCGTACCCCGTACGGATTACACTACGCGGCATCTTGTCGCACCAAGCCTGCCCCACTGTTTCGCAAGCTTGCATCAGCCAGCTTCCAGCCTCCCGCGGCCGACAGCGCCCAAAACGAACCAATCTTCCAGCGTCACAGCAAAGACCGCACCGCGGTAAACCAAGGCAGCCCAACAACACGAAAAACAAATCGATCGATCGAACCGAAACTTCCGCACCCTGGGCTCATAATACCGTTTTACCCGACAACTCACTCGGCTTGACACGAGACACAGACGGGACTTCGACCTACCTACGCATTTGCGACAGAGCGGATACCTAAGTTGCCCACAATGGACTTCTCGGACACCTTGTATGTTCTTCACGCTCTGTTCACGTGCGCGCACCTTTGGGAAGGGAGAAGGAGGGTAATTGGAGATATGGCGGATTGCACCGGGCGCGAATGCGCAACACACGTTGCTCTCCAACCGAAGGCGGCGCGGATGAGAAAAGGGGGGGTTGTTCTGCCTGCCTGTCTGGCCTGGCCTGCCTTTGCTGGGTCGGGATGCACGCGATGTCGCGCGGGCGGGAAGGGGCTCTGCTTTTCATGATCTGGAGACATACATAACAACGAAGTCTCTTTCTGCGTATGAGACGGACACGCTAACTTCTACGTCATAGTCGCATCGTCAACCTCGTCGTGGCCGTCTTGATGGTCTTGGGAGGAATATCGCAGTTCTTCCCCATCGGATTGTACGATTCTTCCCCCGACACTTTCTTTTCCGGGTGCAGGTTTTCTTTGGATACTGACGGGTTTCCGCAGTCAGTCGTCAATCATCGGTGTCTACGTGATCATTTTTGGCTTGGGTGAGTCCTCCTCCTCCTGGTGGCGCTGGGCAAAAGGGAAGGGTGGTGATCTGGGGACTGTGGTGCTAATTTGGATATTCAACAGCAACTGGCGTGCTCGGTGCGTCTCTCGAGTCCCGGTTACATTGCGCTCGGAGCCGAGATACTGACCCTCTTGTTGCAGAGTTCCAGATCCCCCCGCAGATTTCCCGCTACGCCTCGTTCCTGTTCTCTTTCCTCGGCCGTGGTATCTGTATGTTGCGCCTACCCCGGGGGGGCCCATCCGAGTGGCATGGACAAGTTTGGACTAACCATTTTTCTGTTTCCCGCCAGTCTATATCTTCGTCGGCTGCATCCTGCTTCACGACCATGTCCTCCGGATCATTGCGGGCTCCATTGTCGGCCTGATCGGCGTCGCCTACGTCGCCCTCGAGTTCATCCCGTCCATCGAGCCGCCGGCGAACATGCGCGAGGCGGATGCTGGCTGGGGCGCTGAGCAGGTCTAATGCTTCTTCCACTGCTATAGATTGGGCTCCTGATTTCTGCCTTGGGGGCGGGTGCGGATGCCCTTTCGGGACGCCGGGTTTGTGAGTGGTGATACTTTCAGAAATACGTGCCTGGCGGTGTAGGAATATCAAGGCGGGCTATAATTTGTAGGTTGTAGGTCGCAGGGCGTGGATGTATTTTCGGATGTCACGGCCGGAAGAGGGGGGGGGGGGGGGTGGGGGGGGGGAGGGAGTAAGTTTGGGTTGTATCGGGAACAAATGCCATGGCTGGATTATGGGTAGATGTGTGGCTGGGGTTGATCTAGGTTGTATGATATTGAAGCATGTGCCAGAGAGCATGACTAGCTGGTAAACATATCCCGGCTCTCGGCTCTCGGATGGTAATTGAGGCGGCTTGTATTTCAAGCTGATGATGGTAGGCCCCGTTCGGTACCAGCCTCTGATTGCTGAGGCGTACCTTGTCAATTGCACCGTGGAAGGGTTAGGGTATCGATAAGCCCCTCCACGCTTCTTATCTCGAGGGGCTGTTCCCAGCAAAAATTTGAGACCGGCCGTCAAGGTCCTTGGCTGTCGGGGCTCGACGAAGCGAGATCCGCAGTCGCAAATTCGGCCTCCCTTGTAAAAGAGAGGCATCGGAGACAGAGACAAGATCCATACGACATTACCACGATTCACAGGAGCACAAAATGGGAAAGAAGCGCTCAAGAGAAACCGACGGGCAGGGGGACGTCAGCATGGCCGACCCGGCCGTGGACAAGAAAGACGATGATAGCTCGGACGACGAGGTGAGTCTGCACATGGCGGAGCTCGCAATGCGCCGGCTGACGCCACCTCTGGGCGCGGGTAGGAGGACATGGACATTGTCAACGTAGACTTTGAGCTGTTCAACTATGACCCTCAAATCGACTTCCACGGCGTCAAGACCCTCCTCCGGCAACTCCTGGACGTCGACGCCCAGCTCTTCGACCTCTCCAGCCTCAGCGACCTCATCATCGAGCAGAACACGATCGGGTCGACCTGCAAAGTTGACGACAAGGCCAACGACGCCTACGCCTTCCTCACCGTGCTCAACCTACAGGTGCACCGCGACAAGAAGCCGGTCGCGCAGCTGATCGAGTACCTGGCGGAGCGGGCCAGGAGCGACGAGAGCCTGGCCGCCGTCGTGCCGGAGCTGCTGGCGTCGGACAAGCACGTGGGGCTGGTGCTGGCGGAGCGGCTGCTCAACATGCCGGCCGAGGTGATCCCGCCCATGTGGACGTGCCTGATCGACGAGATCGAGGCGGCCGTCGAGGACAAGGAGCCGTATGAGTTCACGCACTACCTGGTCGTGTCGCGCGCCTACCGCGAGGTGGAGTCGACCCTGGACCAGACCGAGCGAAAGCCGAAGAAGGCGCGGGAGGTGGCCGAGCTGCAGTACTTCCACCCGGAGGATGAGGAGATGCGCAAGCACGCGCTCGCGTCCGGGACGTACGAGTACGTCAAGGAGGGCGAGTTCGTCGCGGACAGCAAGCGGGCTTTCCAGGAGATGGGGATTAAGTCGTGCGGGTTGATAATGCTGATCGAGGCGAGCAAGTTCTCGGGCGCTGTGCAGGCCATCACCGAGTACGTTGGCACCGCGACATAGGACACGAGCCGGGCGGCGGCGGCGGGACACAAGAAGGAACACAAGAAGGAACGGATTGGGCCAAGCCAACCACAAAAAGAAACGAAACAAACAAGAAAGAAAGAACAGCTTTCCTCTAAAGACATCATCATTCCACCGGCTCCAGCCTCTGCATCAGGTACTCGACCTCGACCTCTTTTGTCAGAGGGATGACAAAATCCTCGTACATAGCCACGACGGCATCCACGTTGATCTTGCTCTGATCCCACCCGTTGGCGCCCAACGAAGGGTCGGTCCCGTACGTCTGCGCCTTGAGCTTTAGCCTCTCCAACACCTTCTTCTCAACCGCCTTGTTCGTAATCGCCTCGCCGATCCCGTCCCTGTCGCCGGCGCGGATCAGGCGGGTGAACTTGTCCGTCTCGGACCGGAACTTGGACTCGGCAACGAATTTGCCAAAGTGGATGCGCCTCGACAGGGCCTGCAGGCAGGCAATGTCGCACGTCGCCGACGAGCCGTAGTTCTCTTGCGAGACGCCCCGGTCCCCGTGGCCAAAGTCCGGGCACACCTTGGGCAAGAACTTCTCGATGTAGAACTCCTTGATCTTGTCGTTGACGTTGACCTTGTTCGGGTGGAGGATCCGCGGGTAGCGGAGCGAGGGCAGGATAGGCTTCTGCACAGCGTCCGGGAAGAAGGGGACCTCGTCCGGGGACTCGTAGCGGCGGATCAGCGACTGGAGCTTCTCCTGCTCCCTCAAATACCAGTCCATGAAGCTCAGCTCGCTGTCGGGTATGGGCACAGCCCCGGGCGTGTAGATGTTCCTGTTGAGCGGGAACTGCACGCGCTCAATCAGATGGAAGGTGATGGTGTCCTCCAGCCGGCTGGCGAAACTCGCGTGTAAGCATCGGGCGGAATCCCGTTCGGTCTGAAGTAGCTCGGCTGGACTCACATCAGCTGGAACCGGATGCGCGACAGGTCCAGGGCCTTGGATGGCTCCGAGAGGTCGATTAGCGAGTCCATGGCGACAGTGGGCTTTGGATTCTATAGTTATTTGACCCGGCCTTAAATCCAGGTTGAGGTGATGAGGCAGAAAAGTTTTGTGGTGTTGACCCAGCTGGCTTTCCCGCCAGTTTTAAATCATTTCTTTTCAGGTACCGGCTCCGAATCGGAGCAGCCGCGGATGCACGAGTGACGCACCGATCAATACGCACTCCATGAAATGCTATGTACGCAGTATGCAGTTGCGAAGCACCGAGTCCGACATACGGATACGCAGTTTCCAACTCGGATTCTCCGCGGTTACCCCATTGTCTACAAAGTAGTCCGTACTCTAGCGATCTTACACATGTATGTACGGAGTATTGGTATTTTGATCCAGCCGAGTCATTTGCAACCAGGGTGGCCAATACAGTCCAATCGTGGTCCAGTGCTGTGTTCACTCGGTAGATCCACCTTAGGTGCCTGGGTAGGTAGATAGTCAGCGAGGGTAGGTACTCCGTAGTGAGCGTAGGGAGTTGTAACCCCGGCTGGAAACCGAGACCCCAGGTGCCGGTCCCTGTCTAGCTCCCTGCAGCGAGCCAAGCTCCGGCGCGCCGAGCGCATGATTGCCGGCCTAACAATTTTGTAACTACGCAGCCAGCGCATTGCTGTCCTCGAGGGGCACGCGTTGCTCCAATCACTGCGCAAAAAAAGACCCAAGCTATCAGAGACGACGGCAACGGCTCCCAAACGCCTCCATCCAACAATTGAACCTCGTGTTCCCATTCCAGACGCCACTTGGGTTATTCGCCCCTCCAAGCGCGTTCTCCAGGCTCACTGATCGAGCGGGCCAAAGGGGGAAAAACTTTTTTTCTCTTTGCTGTGCCCACGAATGGACGATTCGGGGCACGACAATGACTTTCCGGACCTGTCGTCATTTGACGACGAGTCCTCGGTGATATCTGTGAGCGCATGACCATCGACGCCCGTGCCCCGGGCATTGAGCACAACGCACCACCACATTTACGGCGAGGAGCTAACCGTAGCCGGGACAAATGGCAGACGCGAGGACTCGAGGCATTCGGCCGCAAAGTAACCTCCACAGCTTCGCATCTGATAGCGACACGAAACGATCCCGCCTCGAACCCGACCTACAAGACCGCCATGACCGAGGTACACCGCCAGCTGCGAAAGCCGGGGCTACAGCGGAGCGTCTTCTCGATGGCACGCACGACGCCGACTGACATGGTGCGATCGCGCCTGTCGACCAAGGAGATCCAGTCGCGAGCGCTCGCATATGTGCCGGACGAGCTGCTGCAGAACATACCCGAGGGCGAGCAGACATACTCGCTGTTTCAGGGTTTCCAGGCGAGCTTCCCGGACTTCACCGAGGAGGGCAAAAAACACAGGCGGCGCGTTTCGAGGGGGAGGAGGTTGCTAGACGAAGGGCCGACGACGCCCGACGGGAGCCCCGAGACGGTGCAGAAGCTCAAGAAGGAGAAGGCGTCCATGATGCATGAGTTGGAGATGCTTGGGATCCGCAAGAACATGGCGAGCAGCGAGATTCGCGAGATCGATGCCAAGATCGAGAACTTGACCGGGATGCGCAGAATACTCCTGGAACGGCTGGCGAACCTGGAGCAGGACGAGGCATTGCTTGAGCATGACAGTAGGTGTCCCCCTAAACTCTGCCTGCGCGGGCGCCAGGACGGCAATTCTGACACTTGGGGCAGTCGTGGACGTCGAGGGGAGGTTGGAAGAGGCACTAGAGCTGGCCGTCGAGGCCGAGTCGGCGGCCTTGCGGACGCCCACGAGATCAGAAGACGACGCAGCGTCAGAAAAGGGGGACGCGCCTGGATTCATGTCCCAATCCGTTTACGAGAAGCTCCCCTCGGCAAATAGCACGCCCTCCAAGAAGAAACTGCGCAGCATCCGGCGGAAATCGATGCCCATCCTCCACGAGCACTTCCAGCCCGGCACCATGATCCGCTCGTTGCGCGCACACCACGACAGCATTACCGCCCTCGACTTCGATGCTCCTTTTGGTCTGATGGTCTCTGCCGCGATGGATGACTCGGTCCGGGTATGGGATCTTAATGCGGGGCGCTGCATCGGCCTGCTAGAAGGTCACACCGCATCGGTCCGCACGCTGCAGGTCGAGGACAACTTTCTCGCGACCGGCTCCATGGACGCCACAATCCGGCTGTGGGACCTTAGCAAGGCACACTACGACCCCCAGGGCAGCCACTTCGGCAAGGAGGAGGACGATGAGGACGCGATTGCTTTCGGGAATCCCGACGACCAGCCCGTCGACCCGCCCGCCGGCAGCATGGCCGACTGCCCGCTCTTCACGCTGCAGGCACACCTCGACGAGATCACCGCGCTGCACTTCCGGGATAACGTGCTCGTCTCCGGTTCGGCGGACAAGACGCTGCGGCAGTGGGATCTGGAGAAGGGCCGGTGCGTGCAGACGCTGGACGTCATGTGGGCGGCCGCCCAGGCCTCGGTTCTCTCCGCGAGCGAGGGCACCTGGCGCCAGACCACCCGCGCGGCCGACATGTCGGCGGACTTTGTTGGGGCGCTGCAGGTGTTCGAGTCGGCGCTGGCATGCGGCACGGCGGATGGCATGGTTCGCCTGTGGGATCTTCGCAGCGGCCAGGTGTCGCGCAGCCTGGTGGGCCACACGGGGCCGGTGACATGCCTGCAATTCGACGACGTGCACTTGGTCACGGGCAGCTTGGACAGGAGTATACGGGTGGGTTTTTCTCTACTCTTTTTTTTTCTCCCTTTTCTTTCCTTCCCACCATTCCCTCTCCCCAAAAAGGAATTAAAAATGAACGGAAACTGATGCTAGTGCTTGGCGCTGCAGATATGGGACCTCCGCACTGGGTCGATATATGACGCCTACGCATACGACAACCCCATCACGAGCATGATGTTTGACACTCGCCGCATTGTGTGTGCCGCTGGCGAGGACGTCGTCAAAGTGTACGACAAGGTCGAGGGGCGCCATTGGGACTGCGGCGCGGGCATCGCCGAGGCCGACCAGGGCAAGACGCCCGCCATCGTGGAGCGCGTGCGTGTTCGCGATGGATACCTTGTCGAAGGCCGCCGGGACGGTTTTGTTGGTGTCTGGACATGCTGATCAGCACCGCAGAATCTTGTGTATATAGCATGTGTTTGTGTGTTGTGTATGAATATGGCTCATGCCGAGAGACGCGGGAGTGAATGTTTGGGATGTACGGAATATAGAGTTGGAAATGATATATAGCTATGCTATTCGTAGTTAACGTCCACTTGTATGTACAGTACGTCCGTCCTTGCATGCCGCTCCATGGTGAATTTCGCAAACATCCCCGGCCCGCAAACAGGACCAATAGGAGACAAGCCGAATCCCGAAAGGGTAACTAACTACCGTAACTGCCTGACCTGCTGAACTGCTGTTCAAGCGATTCAATCCCTGGGTCTTGCCGCTCGCACATGCGAAATGCCGGTCACTACGACTACCTTTACGGAGTATGATAAGACCGAAGAATTAATAGGCACATTCTTCTTGTCAGCCCTCCAAATGTGTTCCTGATTTGGCCGCAAACGATTGACGTGGTACATACTCGACTGGCACATACGCCTTGGCGTTCTTAGATGCCCAAAACGAACTCGTAAACTCGAACGAAAAGCCGCGTTTAGTCGTCGAAGCAACGCTTGATTACCTAGTGCATTCCCGTATAGCTGATAGACAGACGCGTTGGAAAATCTATTGAGGTAAGTAGGTCACGGTGAACATAGGTACCTTACATACTCTGATGAAACTCTCCTCGAAAAGGAAGAAGTTGCATCACTGCGAACGCATGCTGGCCGCTCTTTCCTCCAAGACATTTTCGAAACCATGGCACCTACCGTGCACACAATACCACAGTATTTGGAAGACGTTTTTTTATCTTTGCCATGTTGCGTGCATTCAGATGCCGCCAGTCGTTGTATTCGACCTAGCATCGTTGCTCTTGGGGCACAAACGCCCGAATTCTGGACATGTCTGAGTGCGTCCCGGTTAAGTTGCAACCTGAAATAGATCTGTCGCAGATGGAATCCAGCCAGAACCAGGATATGCAGCAGATTTTCGTCAGTTCCACAAGAAACAGACCGCAACGAACCTACTCACACAAGGGGAGAAGCAACCGGACCTTCTCCCTCCCCTCACTCAAACCTGTCTCAAACAGAAGCCTTCCCGCCAGCACCTGTGCTACGTCTCGGAACATTCAGGTTGGCAACACTGAGAGTTGGGAGCTAGAGCCAGAGTTGGCAAGTCGGCTAGCTGAACCCTTGGTTGCTCAAGCAGAACAAGTGGAGGATTGTGGCGACCGAGTTATTTATAGCGACGAGACACTCGTGCACGCTTCCTCCAAGCCCGGGATTGCAGATAGCTTATCGGGCACTGACAAGGAAGATGAAGGTGTGTTGCCCAGGTTTGGCTATGAGGTTACACTAGTGAACAAGATGCCGTTCTAACCAGGCCTCTAGTCACCTCGCCTGTCTCTCCGCCCAGACACATTCGAACTACACCTAGTTTTTCCGAACAAGATGAATCAGATCCTAAAGACGAAACTGAGGACGACCTTGTATTCCTCGCTCAGCGGCCTCTGAACTACAACCTTAAACACGACCGGCGGACAGGAAATGGAACGAGGAGCCTACGACGGCGCCCCTTCCTCATTTTCGACAGGATCGAGGCCAAGGGCTACAAGCAGCTGGAGAAGATACCCCAAGTCGGCAAGGCAGACCCATCATTGCGTTATCAACCGGGCGATGGCTTCTCTGGGCGTGAGGCCAAGCCGAACGGCTCTAACCTCTTGGCTCGAAATGGGAAGATGACATTCACTAGCCCTCATGTGGGCATTCTCGATCTCACCCAGTCAGAGCTGCCTGCTGCAGAGCGGAAGCGAGCTGCGTGTAGAGCACACAGAGATGACAACTCATTCGTGCCAGCTCCGAAGAAGAAAGTCCGTCGTGTTCTGGGCCCGAAAGACCCAAATCAACAAGCAAAACCCACAATGGGGCTTGCAGACCCAGCGAAGAAAAGCGCTTCCACGCTTGATGAAGTAGCGAGCACCAAGGCGGAACGAGAAATCATCAGCGAGCGCTCGGGACATGTCCAGGCGAGTGGACACGCTATAGAACACCAGCACGAAGCCCTCATCACTGAGGGGAACCAGCCACCAGCCTGCAGTACGCAAGAAACCCTCGATGGTGACGAGCAAGTCGACGTGATCATTGTCGAGAGAAGTGACGATGATGCACAGAACAGACCGCGCACAGGCATAAAACTTCACAAGATACCGTCAAAAGATGACGGAAACAGCGGGATAACGAAGGTTTCGGATAGTCCACCGTACCGCTTCAAAAACATGGCGAGGTCCGTTTCGCCCAAACCACGACCCGGCCTCGCTCCTTTTAGCCCAGGGCTTGGGCTGTCGCAGCGAGCACTGCGGAGAGTCAACACGCAGTAAGCTTGCCGCAGGGAAATTGCCGTGGAAAAATAAAATCCAAAGGGTTCAGTCCGGTCAGAGGCTGGCTTTTCTTACACAATGTGTCAACTGACGGGATGGAACCGCCGGGGGGGGGGGGGGGGGCGGGGGGGGTTGGGGTTTGGTTTCAACATACGCCGTAGCTACGAGCCTCGCTGATCTACACCAGACGCAGATGTCGCAATCCCAGCTCACCATCGGCCACTGAAACATCATATCCCAGATCTACTAGTCAGTCACGATATTGCATGACACCCGGCGTTCCACAAGTGAAAAGGAGAAAAGAGAATCAAGCGTAGATTTCCCTCCCAACGCCAAACCGCCGAACCGTCTTTATACCCATACAGAATCCTCGTCACCCGTCGCACGACTATTTCGCCCCCTTTCCCTTGGCCTCCGTCTCTCCCAGCTCCCGAATGAAGAGCTTTGTGCGGCCCTCCCCGCTGTAATCCTCCATACCCGTCTCAAACCCAGGGCACACGCCGATGGCGAGGAACCGCCCGTCGGCGGAGAAGGCCAGGGCAGCCACGCTCTCGGGGAACCTCTGATATTGCCTCATGCGGCGCTTGGCCTCAGCATCCCACAGGGCGACAGTGCCGTCGCCGCCGCCGGACGCGAACGTGCCGTGGATGGGGTGGAAGGCGAGTGCATTGACGGGGTAGACGACGTCGCCGCCGCCCTCCTCTTCGGGCGCCGCCTGCCGGTGGCACTTGAAGGCGTACTTGCGCGCCTGTGACTCGGCGCTGTCCTCGAACCACTCCACCGCCACTCTCCCTTCGATGCTCGACGTCGAGTACCCGGCGTCGTTGGGCATGCAGGCCACGGCGCGGGTGAGGAACTTGAGGGAGGACTCGCGCTGCTGCCAAGGTTGCGGGGGTTTCGGGTCGGACGAGGCCAGGGCAGATGCGAGCGCGGGAAGATCGTAGATGTGCACGAGCCGGGCGGTCATGGCCACGACGAGTTTGGTTGGGCTTGCGGCCAAGGCGTGCGGTTTGCCGGGCAGCGGGAGAGTGAGGGGTTGTTGGGAGGAATTGGCCGTGGAGTGGACGTTGAGGGTGCAGTCCCAAGAGGCGGAGATGAGGAGGGCTGAGGAATGGTCAGCTGTTGGTCACCGATGGGGGGCAGAGAAAGAGAGGGAGGGGTGGTGAGAAAGCGGGCGGGACGGACAGTGTTCGGCGCTGTAGACGACGCAGCGGACGGGAGCGGTATGCTTGCTCATGACGGTTTGTTCTCCGGTTGACAGATCAATCCTATTAATAGTAGTATGGTTAGTCATTGCTCCTACCCTCCGGTATCTCGGGTCCGTCATCAATGCAACAACCGACCTCTTGACCTGGTGATCCATGCCCGCCGTGAATGCTTCGTTCTCGTCCGCGCCGAAGCACCCGCCTAGCACCGGCGCGCGATGCTCAAAGCTCCCTAGCAGCTTTGCCTCATCCCCCCCTGTCGAAATCTCGTAGAGGTACGCGTTCCTGTCCCATGATGATACGAGCAGGCGCCTGGATGAACCGGGTGCGAAGCTGATGGCAGAGATGGCGTCTTTGGGCGGTTGCGCCACTTCGAATTGCGTCGCTGTACGATTCTCGTCAGTTTCACACGAACCCAGAGAAGCTAGGAGATGATGGTGCGCACCTGGCGCCATTACAATCGGGCTCTCGCTGGCAGAGGGCGCGCACTTCCGAGTTGACTAGCGGAGCTCCCGACAGCTTGGGAGTTGCAACGGCCAATGCACGCACGGAAGCTGGGGCAACATGGCCAGAGGTAAACAAGGGTTGAATTTCTGCCGCGAGACCCCGCTAAATTTCTGCTGGCTGCGGGCCCCCCCACTCAATGGTCAGCGAGGGGCGCATGGCGCTGATTTATTAACTAGCGGGGCAACAAGGGATCATGAATAGCAGCACCTCCCAAGACGTCGAACATTCCAGTCCTCACGTATACAGATTACTTCCGGCCTTTTACATTTCACCATGTTATCGTGCGTGAACGTTGCTCTGCCGTAGTATATAAATTTTATATTCAAAAACCTCAGCATATAAACTCCTTGCACACCAAATATTCTGCTCGAGATGCCGTTCGGACAGCTCGTAATCGGCAGCCCCGGCGCGGGCAAGAGCACCTATTGCGATGGCAGTAAGCTTGACCCCCCCCCCCCCCCGAACCTCCCCGAACCTCCCTCTTTTGATGCTTGCGTGCCAACTGTCAAAAATAAAGTGCACCAGTTCATGGGCGCCATCGGGCGACAATGCTCCGTCATTAACCTCGACCCGGCCAACGACCACACCAACTACCCCTGCGCGCTCGACATCCGCAACCTCGTCACCTTGGAGGAGATCATGTCCGACGACCGCCTGGGACCGAACGGCGGGATCCTGTACGCACTGGAGGAGCTGGAACACAACATTGAGTGGCTGGAGGAGGGATTAAAAGAGCTAGGCGAGGACTATATTTTGTTCGACTGTCCCGGTCAGGTCGAGCTCTATACCCACCACACATCTCTGCGCAACATCTTCTACCGGCTGCAGAAATTGGGATACAGGGTACGCATAAGACAAAGGGCTCCCCTCCGTCGCCCAACGAGCATCAATCGCTGGATAGCATGCTGACCGGCAAAACAATAATAGCTCGTAGCAGTCCATCTCTCCGACTCCTTCTGCCTGACGCAGCCCTCGCTCTACATTTCCAACCTCCTCCTTGCGCTGCGCGCCATGCTGCAGCTTGACCTCCCGCACATCAACGTCCTGACCAAGATTGACAAAGTCGCGTCGTACGACCCGCTGCCCTTCAACCTTGACTTCTACACCGAAGTACAGGACCTGTCGTACCTCATTCCGTGCCTCGAGGCCGAGTCGCCGGCGCTGCGCAGCGAAAAGTTTGGGCGGCTGAACCAGGCGGTGGCCGACCTGGTGGAACGGTTCGGGCTGGTCAGCTTCGAGGTGCTGGCGGTGGAGAACAAGAAGAGCATGATGCACCTGCTGCGGGTGATCGATCGGGCGAGCGGCTATGTGTTTGGCGGCGCCGAAGGGGCCAATGATACCATCTGGCAGGTGGCGATGCGGAACGAGTCGTCGCTGCTGGACGTGCAGGATATCCAGGATCGGTGGGTGGACAACAAGGATTTCTACGACGAGTTGGAGCGGAAGGAGGAGGAGGAGCAGGAAAAGCTCCGGCAGGCGCAGGCCGAGGCGCAGGCCGAGTTGTCGTCGGGTGTCGATGCTCTTGGTTCCTTGTCGGGCATGCCGGTTTCCAATAGCGGTATTCGGGTGACGCGCAAGAAAAAGTAAAACAAAAACACTTCCCACCATTCGTGGTCCCCCCGGTCGTCGTTCAGTCATCGTCGTCAGACATTTCCTGGCCCTCGGCGTCTGGCTCGGAGTCGACGTTGCGCGCCACCAGCGCGGCAGCACCCCGAGCCCGGTTGTTGTCACTGCGCAGGAGGACTCCAAGCGCGCCGGTCGACGAGCTCTTGCCAGCCATCTCCTCCTTGGCGGCCTGGATGAGCAGCTTAGCACGGCGCACGGCCTCTTCCTCGGCCTTGCGGATGGTGCCGCTGACGCGCACGACGCGGAACACGCAGGGCCGGCCGTCGCGGATGGGCACGCGGTTCATGAAGGCCAGGGCCGCCCACACGAGGCGGTAGTGGGCGCGGGAGACGCGCAGGATGAAGGTGGACGTTGCGGGGGAGAGGTATTTCACTGCGGCGTTGGTCAGTTTGCGGAGTCCGGCGGCCTGGCAAACTTCGTAGAGTAGGAATATGAGAAGAAAGGCAATTTGGCCGGCGAGCGTACCTTGGAGGCTGCGCTCTACGGCGCCCGAGCCGCAGTCGCCAAAGAGGGCGGCCACCTCGTTGCGGATGCCCTTGAGCAGCAGCTGCGGCCTCAGCTCATTGCTCGTTGGCTGGTTGTAGAGGAGCAGATCCGGTACCGGACCCTTCGCCTGACCGGCAGGCACGTCGGTGTAAATAATGTTGACCAGGAGGTAGCGGTCTTTGAGGCGCACCATGATGGGATCGTTCGTTTGTCGGAGGGGTTTCGCTTCGTGCTCAGCTCGGTTTCTGGGTTTGATAGTAACCTTATCGATAAGCTAGCTAGCTGCAATTAGTCGTGGGTTGTACGGAGTAGCTGTGTCATCCATTGGAAAGCTCTCATAAAGCCGCTGTGTACAGTGTCCACGAAGAGCTGAAATTCAAAATGATTGCAGGTGAAATGTTCATTAAATTGGGCCCGTGAGCTGGTGCATGCAGCAAACGATCGCTGCAGGTACTGGGCAATCGATTCATGGCCTGTGCAGTGGGTGCCATTTGTGCCGCCATATTGGAAGGCATAGCACCAGCAATCAAGGTACTACGGACTAGGCATTTTGCAATAGCTTGGCCGGCTTATTCCTGCCTCGAAGTGTCAAATTCAAGGTGACTTGTCGGCTTGAATACTTGGGGCAAGGATGTACTGTGTACGTACGGACCAGGAAGGTGGCATGGGCCCAATTGCACCGCAGGATACTCGAGAAGAAACCCCAAAAAAATTTCCGAGTCCGGCAACTTTTGAGCACGGGTTGGAGTTGGACAGGGACAGCTCGAGGCGGATGCGTGGTTGAATTTGGGTACAACTACCCACAGCACTGCGTGTCCCATCACCGGCGTCCCTGCAGGTTTCCGATTAATTCACGAGAGGCGGTCGTTGCGGGTGAAGGCGTGTTTCGCCTCGACTTCAGGTGGGATCCCAACTTCTGTTGAACTCACAGCCATCCCAATCGAGCCATCGACGATCCCGAAGACGGACTTCTCTATTCTTTTCCGATTCGCATACGACAGATGTATCTTCTACCGGGACCAGGCGTAGAAGGCCGACTTACCCTGCGGGGTTTGAGACCCCCGACCGGCGAGAACACCGGTATGCCCCGTTCCGGGCCGCTGTGTGGGGTCCCCACTAACAGCACGAGCCCACCAGCGGCGGCAGTGGCCCGTGCTGTGCGTCATGGAGGGGCAGTTGGCTTAGCTCGATGGACTCGGTGGGGGCATCCTCTGGTCCCGCTGTGAGCTTTCATTATGAGCTCCCTTCTCATCTCTCCAAGCTCGGTGTGTCGAAGTGGACGGGCGTTGACAATCAGTCAATTGCCGCTTGGAAAGATCCGCGAACATCCAGGTCTAATACCGCACTTGCAATGTCAGAACCTCTCAAGGCGGCTATCCTGGTCGTCTCGACAACAGCTGCCAAGGACCCCTCCACCGACGAAGCCGATGCCGCACTACGCCAAGTATTCGAGCAAGAGGGCGGGGGGCGCTGGAATGTCGTCGACACCAGGATTGTGAGCGACGTAGCCACCCAGATCCAGCGCCAGATCACGCTATGGACGGACGTTGCTCACCCGGTCAACCTGGTTATCACCACCGGCGGCACCGGGTTTGCGGCGGCCGACCACACTCCGGAGGCCGTCTCGGTCCTCCTGCACAAGCAAGCCCCGGGGCTCGTCCACGCCATGCTTTCTTCCTCGCTTGCAGTCACCCAATTTGCCATGATGTCGCGCCCTGTTGCCGGCGTCAGGAACCAGACCGTCATCATCACGCTGCCCGGATCTCCCAAAGGAGCGAGGGAGAATCTCCAGGCCGTCATCAAGACGCTTCCCCACGCCTGCCTCCAGGCCGCCGGTGCTGACTCGCGAGCCCTGCATTCGGGAGGCGTAAAAAGGCTAGAGCAAGAAGCCGGCGTCAGCTCCGGGACCCATTATCACCACGGCCGCCTTGAACACCACCACCACCACCACCACCACCATCACCACTCCCACGCTCCTCCCACCCGCCACACGAATCCAGCAGACGACGACCAAAACCAGGCACCTAGGTCGAATGACCCCGCTCTCGGGCCCTCCCGCCGCCACCGCTCGTCCCTCTACCCGATGGTCTCCGTGCCGGAGGCGCTATCCCTCATCGCCACGCACACCCCCCCGCCCAAGACGACCACCGCCCGCGTGGGTCCGTCCCTGACCGGCTCCGTCCTGGCCCGCCCCGTCCGCGCCACGGAGCCCGTACCCGCCTTCCGCGCCAGCATAGTCGACGGCTACGCCGTCGTCGTGCCCCCCGGCGGCGACATGCGCGGCGTCACGTACCCGGTCGTCGCCGTCTCGCACGCCGCCGCCGCCGCCACCTCCGACAGCGGCAGCGACGCGGGAGGACAAGGGCCGGCGCCGCTGAAGCAGGGTGAAGTGGCGCGCATCACTACGGGCGCGCCGGTGCCCGCCGGTGCGACGGCTGTCATCATGGTGGAGGATACCCGGCTCATCTCGACTCGGCCGGCTAATGGGTGTGGTAAGGGTGGAGGAGGAAGCAGCAAGGAGCAGCAGGAGGAGGAAGAGGCCGAGATCGAAATCCTTGCGGACGGGGTGAAGGAAGGGGAGAATATACGGGAAATCGGGAGCGACATCGAGCAAGGAGTGGAGATCCTGGGGAAGGGAGAGCAAATCTCTGCTGTCGGAGGGGAGATCGGGTTGTTGGCGTCAGTTGGCGTCAGGGAAGTTGAGGTGTACGAGAGGCCGGTGGTGGGTGTGCTGTCGACGGGGGATGAGATCGTGGAGCATGATCGGGAGGGAGCGTTGAAATTGGGGGAGGTCAGGGACACGAACCGGCCAGGCCTAATTGCCGCTGCAAATGACTGGGGGTTTAGGGTTATCGACCTGGGGATTGCGCGCGATCAGCCCGCGTCCTTGGAGGAGGTGTTGCGGGACGCGTTGCGCAAGGTCGACCTGGTGATCACCACCGGCGGGGTTTCAATGGGGGAGCTTGACCTGCTGAAGCCGACCATCGAGCGGGCGCTGGGCGGGACGATCCACTTCGGGCGGGTTGCCATGAAACCCGGCAAACCAACGACGTTTGCCACAGTGCCCGTGAAGGACAACAGCGGCGAGAGGGTGACCAAGGTCATCTTCTCGCTGCCGGGCAATCCGGCCTCAGCCCTGGTGACGTTCCACCTGTTTGTGCTTCCGTCCCTTCGGCAGATGTCGGGCATCGACCCGCCGGGACTCCCACGGGTGCCTGTCGTCCTGTCACACGACTTCTCGTTGGACAAGTCCCGGCCGGAATACCACCGCGCCATAGTCTCGGTCGGCAGCGACGGCGTCCTGTCGGCCACGAGCACAGGAGGACAAAGGAGCTCGAGGGTTGGCAGCCTGAAGGGAGCCAACGCCTTGCTCTGCATGCCCAGCGGGTCAGAGCCGCTGCGCAAGGGCGCCAAGGTGGAGGCACTCTTGATCGATAGCTTACGAAGCGACGTGTCGTAGAACGGCCAAGAACCGACTGACCATGAGAATAACCAAACAATATATATCCCGTCGGGAGCCTCTTCTGTACAGAAAGCTTCTACACTTAGATGATGCCAGCCATGCCCCTTGACCGTCCCGCCCCCGTTCCGAAACGCCGGTGATAATAATGACGCTACACAGACACGCTTGTCGCTGCAGTCTGAAATCAACTTTGAGATGTTCGTAGATATGCGGATGTGTGTGTGTGTGTGGGTTAATTCGAGTTAGGGAGGAGGGCTCTAGGAGCTGCTGCCAAAGTCGGTCGCCTTGTTGGATACGAGAAGTCCAATAATCAGACCAAACAGGCCCAGGACTGAGCTGAAAATCTCGATGACCAGCATCTTGACGAACCTGCAAAAGGTGGTCAACATCCATTTCAGTTGACAAGAAGCAGCAAGGACGGCCGGGCAACTTACAGCGAGGGATCGGCAGCATCGGCCAATGCGGCACCGCTCCCGTTGATACCGACAGAAACGCCGCAGATGAGGTTGCACATGCCGACGGTGATGCCGGCCCAGAACAGCGCGTAACCTGTATAGTACGCCTCGGGCGACCATGCCGCCTCGCCCTCCAACGGGTTGACCTTGGCCGAAAACACGATGGCCATGATGACTCCGTAGATGGCCACGACCTCGCAGAAAATGATGGAGATTAGGTTCTTGGTTCGGATCCGCGGCGCCCGGACGCCTCCGCCGAGAATGGACGAGCCGGTAATGAAGATGCCCCTGTCAGAGGCCAATGTTAAATCACAACGTCCACGAGCGAGGCCGGCATCGGGCACCATACCATGCTGCACCCACCACCGAGAGTCCTATGCAGAGCGCGATGCCCAAGTCTGCCCACGCGTAGGGGGAGACGGACTCGAGGAAGGCGCCGACCTAAATGGTTTTGCCGTGTGAGCGCAATTGAACTACAACGCATGCGGGATAATCGTTCGTCTGTGGGCGTACATTGAAGGATTCACCGCTGCCAGTGAAGAGCATGTCTGCACAGATTGGTATGGTTAGCTAGCCTGTCCGCCCGGCAATCGTCTCTCGGCTGCCTCATAGGTAGTATCGAACTCACAAGCTCCCACGACCGCCAGGGTCGACCCTATCCCGCCGATTCCGTACGTGAGACCCATTTTTGTTAAATATCCGCGGTGGTTGTCGTGTCCCGGGATAAGCAATGTTTCGCGATTGATAGTGCGCTTCCCGGCGTCGTCGTCGTCCGCGGCTTCAAGCTTGCCGTTTGTTGGAGCTGCGGCAAGGCAGCAAGCGCCGCCAACCGCCAAGACGGCTCACCCAATCAACTAGGCCCCACCACGTGACCCCGGCTATCCGCCTTGCAGCTGACTAACCATCGGAGGTCTAACGATCTAGTACAACACCGTTGATAACTTCCCGAACCAGCAGGTTGCCCCTCTCCCAACCATTGCTGCATTCCATCGCCGAGCATCCACGGCGAACACCACCCAACAAAATGGCGAGCTCCTCGAACAGCTATTACGATTTGTATCGCCATGGAAGGTAATACGCACACTCGGAGTTCCTACGCGAGCCCTGCGCGGTACGCAGTCGAAGCGCGGTTGCTAACCCTTTGGCCCCATAGTCTCGGTGTCGCCTTGACGGATGCCCTCGACGAGCTCATCGGCGACGAGCGCATTGACCCGCAGCTTGCCATGAAGGTCCTCACTCAGTTTGACCGCGTCATCGCCGAAACACTGCAGGAGAAAGTCAAGGCTCGATTGACTTTTAAGGTAAATACAACATCTCGCTGATGTCAACAGCGAAGCGAACAGGGCGGGCGTGGCGACGGCAAAAAAAAAGGACGCTGCCTCGCATGCTTTGGTTGGCTTTACGGGACTTACGGGTCGAGTTTTTGGGCGTATCGACTTCAGAGACCGACCGGAACGAGAGCTGACCACTCGGCGTTTTGTTATAGGGTTCTCTTGACACTTACCGGTTCTGTGACGAGGTCTGGACCTTCCTCATCCGAAACGTCACTTTCAAGCTCGACAACGGGAGCCAGACAGTTCAGGCAGACAAGGTCAAGATCGTCAGCTGCAGTTCTAAGAAGACGGAAGAGAAATAGAACAACCTCCGGCATCTCAAACCGGAGCCGGAATCGATGGAGGGTGCGGAGGTGAAGGCGAACTCATGGTCTCCCTGAAACCTGAGCTATACCGAACGCTACAGACAGGCGACGGGATCGGATGGATTGAAACCGGTCGCGTCTTTTGCACCAAGAACCGGGAAGACGGTTGGAGGAAAGCTCCTGCATTACTCCGTCGGCAAACGCAGCCAGCGGAGGTGAAGATGGACGTCAAGCGGGGTTTACGAATGCTTCGACATTGGTATTCTCGTCGCATTTGTCCTTTGACTTGGAATGGGTCATACCTGGCGTGGATACATCGGCAGCCTTAAGGACGGGTTTTTGGTCGGCGTTAACTGGGACTGATAGGGAAGGCGTTGAGCGGCTCATAGCATGAAGTAATGGTTTATAACGAAATTGAAATGGTGACTTTTATCTGCGGCGCTTCATGTATGTACATACAAGTACATCTGAATCACCGTGGCTTTTGTATCTCACCTGGGGAGAGTTTCTGGCGATCTATTTTACAAGTCAACCTCCGTTTATTCCGCGTCGAGTTTGGCCTGTGACGGAACTTCCCGTGGGCGTCCAGGCTCGCCCTCCTCCGCTCGGTCGAACGAAACCCTGCGCCTGAACAATGACAGCGAGAGTGCCCGTCTCGCGATCCGAAACAGATTGTTTGACCAACACTGGGGCACGCGCGCTACAGTGCGACGTCTAATCCACACCTGTCTGCCATGTCCGGCGCTCCCGCCCAGACAATTGGATTCCTCCTGACCTCGCCATTCTGACCCACTAATAAACGCAGCTTCTCGGGCTCCAAACAATGCCGACCCTCCGCCCACGCAAGGGCGCTGATAAGGCGCCTGCAGCTACTCTCTCGTCTGATTCAACAGCGACGACGCCAACTCCCGTTTCAAACGCCTCTTCTACTACTGCAAGAGCGTCTCCAGACACCCTCAGCAAGAGGGCTCCCCGCCCAACCGGAGATGGGAAACAGGTCGCTATTGCCGCAATGAATGAGACCGCACTTCCGGATGAGGAAACACGGTTGATCTCGGATGATGCATCTGAGCGAGGCGGCGCGGGTTTACCTCCGGCGGTGCCGACAAGCCGGAGTTGGACGCAGCGGAACCAGTGGATTGTTCTTGCGCTTGCGAGCGGGGCGTGTGCTGCTTTCAACGGTGTTTTTGCCAAGTTGTGAGTTGAGGCGCGACAATGCCAATTTTATTGACCCTTAACGCTGTCATCTGAAAGCACTCTGCTTTTGGTTGGTTTGGAGGGGGACCGATGCTGATGATTTTTTTTTTTCGGTGCCCACGGTTTGCAGAACCACAACAGAGCTCACGACCAAGTTCTCTTCAGGCATTGCTCGCATGCTGGGACTCGAGAGCGTGGAGGGTGTGATTGAGATCATTGTGAGAGGTGTAAGTGGAGTGGCCGGTTCTCTCCTCTCGCATATCAACAAGGAGCTCACTGGGCAAATCCAGTCATTCTTCGGATTGAACCTCGCTTTCAATGGCGTGGTACGTTTCTTCTGACCTTGTAGCGTTTTCCAACCGCTGTCTTACCATACATATATCACTAGATGTGGACCCTTTTTACCGCCGCCCTCGCCCGCGGCAACTCGACAACCCAGGTGTCCATCATGAACACCTCGACCAACTTTGTCATCACGGCCATCCTTGGCTTCGTCATCTTTTCCGAGGCTCTCCCACCCCTCTGGTGGGTTGGTGCGGCTTTGCTTGTTGCAGGGAACGTGATCATCGGTAGGAAGGACGAGGGCACACCAAAGGCACAAGAGGAAGAAGAGGGTGTTGGCGCAGCCTTTCTGGGCCCCGAGGTTGAGAGTCAGCTAGACGGCGGCCGCAGACAAGGCCGTGGGGGGAAGGTTAGTGGGGAGGATGGGGAGGAATATAAAGACGGGGATGTGGCAGATCTGAGGATATAGTTGAGCACGCCGGCTAAGCGCAACAATGGACGATGCTTCCTGAGGGCTATCGAAAAGGTCAACGGCGGTGCACATGCAGAGCAGTCCTCGATATACTGGATCATCTTGGCCGGGCGCCTCAATGAATCTGCCCCTCAAGCTCCGTTAGTACGGTGAAGGCTTCCCAAGCTCAAGGGAAAACACCACAGGGCGTTGCTTCCACTTCGCCCCCACTCATTGGCATTCATAAGAGCTTCCAGATTGTCTGGTTTATCGGTGTCGACCTTTGAGGCCGCATTGCTGAGAATGTGGGGAAGGTGGCGTCATGGGCCATTGGCCGTCCAGGCGTACATTTCCGTAGCGCAAACTCACAAAACTGAAGCGATAAGGCCCGATAAGCTTAAGCAGCCGTTGATGCGGGGCACAGATTCGGGGTCCCTCCAAAACTTTTTGTAACTGGACTACTCCATTGGATTACACAGGTGCGCTACGACACACACGCGCGCGCCGGGGAACACTCAGCAGCCATGTTCCCCGAAAGCCCGGGGGGCAGTCCCTCCGTGACTGCGGAGATCACACAACGTACGTCGCTTCTCGGGTCGCTTGTCGTGGATGAGTGTAGGCTGGTACTGATACTCTTTTGCCTCCGCAGATGTCTTGGAATTATGGCACGAATATCGAATTCCGATCATCATGTCGACTCTATTTGTTCTAGGCCTGCTCCGTTTGTATCTGCATTCGACTGATGACAGATTGGTCTCACGGGTACAACCCGACTTTGACAAAAAAGCATCCCAAAATGCGAGCGTTGGCGCAATGGAGAAGCCCGAGGTCGTAGTTACCAAGGATGAAGGTTCTGAAGGGTCGGAAAGCACCGAGACGGGAAATAACAGGAGGGCGGCAAAGCATGGCCCGAGGAGAATCAGAGGTGATATCAACAAAAAGAAGCGGGAGAGCGCGGAAGCCGGGAGCGAGGGGCGCAGAATCCAGGTCCTGGTCTTTTACTCGTCCTTGACAGCCAGCACAGAGAAGATCGCCCGAACGTTCAGCCAAGAATTGGCGGCTTCTCTGGGTTGTTCTACGGAAAAGGAAGCGGAGAGCAGGTTCCTAGCCCCGCGGGTCCTGGACCTGGCTGAAATCGACTTCGACGAATACTTCATCACTCCCCCTAAATCCGAGTCTGAGCCCGCCGACTGCTTTTATCTCTTCATCATACCCAGCTACAACATTGACAGCATCAATGACACATTTCTCGAACATCTTCGAGAGACGCACCATGATTTCCGCATCGATACATCTCCCCTCGCCACTATCCTGGGATACTCGGTGTTTGGCTTGGGAGACAGGGAGGGATGGCCGACCGAAGAAGAAGGGTTCTGCTTCCAGGCGAAGGACGTGGACAAGTGGATGGCCAAGCTAAGCGGGCGTAAGCGCGCGTATCCGCTTGGAATGGGCGACTGGAAGCGAGACGGCAAAGAGAGGATGTCAGAATGGACAGCCGGTTTAGTCGACGTACTCAGACAGTTGGAGCAGACGGGCACCTTGGGAGAGGGTGTGCCGGGCTCCGGAGATCCTCTAGAGAGTGACGACGAAGGAGAGGCGGAAGATGACGGCGAAGTGCCGGACGAGGAGGTTTCCGTATCCAAGGCTGCAAAAGGGCGGAGCTCTGGCAGCCTCGAGGATGTTGAGGATATCGGTCGCATCATGGAGGCCTCGCAAGGGGGGGATTCCGGCAAGAGATCGGCCGCACCGCTCGCCATCGACTTCACCACAGAGGGGAAACCGGCGGCCAAGAAGGCTGCCAGTGCCGCGGTAAAGGAGATGGTGCCGAGGAGCTCGCCCACGTACGCCGCCCTGACGAAACAAGGCTACTCGATCGTCGGCTCGCACTCCGGCGTCAAGATCTGCCGCTGGACGAAATCCGCCCTGCGTGGCCGGGGCTCCTGCTACAAGTTCTCCTTCTACGGCATCAACTCGCACCAGTGCATGGAGACGACCCCCTCGCTCTCGTGTTCCAACAAGTGCGTGTTCTGCTGGCGCCACGGCACGAACCCGGTCGGCACGACCTGGCGGTGGGTCGTCGACCCGCCGAAGCTGATCTTTGACGGCGTCAAGGAGAACCACTACAAGAAGATCAAGATGATGCGCGGCGTCCCCGGAGTGCGGGCGGAGCGCTTCGCCGAGGCGATGCGCATCCGGCACTGCGCGCTGTCCCTGGTGGGCGAGCCCATCTTCTACCCGCACATCAACGAGTTCCTGGGCCTGCTGCACGGGGAGCGCATCTCGTCGTTCCTGGTCTGCAACGCGCAGCACCCGGACCAGCTCGCGGCGCTGCAGCACGTCACGCAGCTGTACGTCAGCATCGACGCGTCCAACCGCGAGTCGCTGCGGCGCATCGACCGGCCGCTGCACCGCGACTTCTGGGAGCGCTTCCAGCGCTGCCTCGACATCCTGCGCGAGCGCCGCTTCCGCCAGCGCACCGTCTTCCGGCTGACGCTGGTCAAGGGGTTCAACATCGAGGACGAGGCGGAGGGCTACGCCGACCTGGTGGAGAAGGGCCTGCCCTGCTTCGTCGAGGTCAAGGGGGTCACGTACTGCGGCACGTCGACGTCGAGCAGTGCCGGGCTGACCATGGCCAACGTGCCCTTCTACCAGGAGGTGTGCGACTTTGTCGTGGCGCTCGAGAAGGCGCTGCGGAAGAGGGGCCTCCAGTACGGCATCGCGGCCGAGCACGCGCACAGCTGCTGCATCCTGCTCGCGAGCGAGCGGTTCAGGGTCGACGGCAAGTGGCACACGCTGATTGACTACGACAAGTTCTTCCAGCTGCTGGAGGAAAAGGGCCCGGATGGCGACTTCGGCCCGGAGGATTACATGGGCCCGCCGACGCCCGAGTGGGCGACGTGGGGTAATGGCGGGTTCGATCCGAGGGATCAGAGAGTGGACAAGAAGGGACGGCCGATCGAGGCGGCATGAGGACTTGGGTCAGGCGCAGTCTGCTCACCCCCCGTAGAAAGGGAAGAGTTCTACTGTATGTATATGAAACCATTGATTCGTCATTATATAAGCCAAACAGCAACCCCCCTAGCGTTGCCCCCCTTGCTGCGGTTGGTTTTTTTTCGCGATGCAATTTATGTGTACAGGAATTTATCACTCTTACATCCTGCTCCCTCTGTATCTTGTTGATAGGAACCAGCCACGTGCCGGTTCGCGCCTCGTTCGGATAGGAGAGAGAATAGCCGTATCGTACAGTGCTGCTGGAACCCGCCGGACACGCGTCAAGGCCCGAACGCCCTGTGCAGAAATTAAGTCCTTTCTGTGGTGTGTCAATGGAGGAAAGGTTCGGACATTTCAACCTTCCTCCGGAGCTGGACGCGGCAGAGCCCGCCGGTGGTGTTGGAAGGCGAATAAAAATTTTCTTTTCGTCTAGTCCAGGCCAACACCGGGGGCGCCCATGTCGGCGCCCATCTCGCGCATGAGCTCGGCGACGTCGACGCCGGCCGGGCCGGTGTACGAGGTGCCGATTCGGAGGCTTCCGTCGTACGCGATCATCTCGGCGAGGATATCCAGGATGGGCTGTACAAGAAAAGAGAAACCGGATGCGTGAGCAAGCAGTGACACTCGGATGGTGATGGTCGTGGCAAAGCGCCCGAGGGAGGGGTTTTTTTTATTTGTTTCTCGTACCTTGGATACGGTCTTGTCGTAGATGTTGATCAGGTCGCCAGGCGTGGGATAGACCTTGAGGGCCTTGTAGAAGGCGAGGGCGGACTCAAGCGCCTTGGAGGCTGTAGGACGGGTAACGAGGCACAACGTGTCAACAGTTTGCGCAAGTAGATGGAACAAAAATGAAAATGAAGAGAAGAAAAGGTGGGGGGAGGAATCCCAGGGCACAGAAAGAAGAGGATGAACGTACGGTTCGCGGCCAGCATCTCACCGGCCTGGACCTGCTCGAGGAAGTAGGCCTCCTTCTCCTCGGCGCTGGCGGGGAAGCCCTCCTCCTTGGCCTCGTCGACGGCGTCCCTGATGGCCTGCTTCTGGGCGTTGGCGTCGGCCTCGGCCTTGCTCTTCTCGGCGCGTAGTTGCTGGCGCTGGCTGCGGCGCAATTGCCTGCGGAACTCGGCGCTGTGTCGGCGGCGGTAGTCGAAGTAGGCGGCGTACGCTGTGGGAGCGGAGGTAAGCAAAACGGGGTTCACGGTTCAGAGAGTCAGTTCCCAGTTGGTGATGCTGCCCGGCCTCGGATGATACTCCGATGCCGTCACGTCACCCCCCTAGGAGGCGGGCATACCGAGGAGGCCGGTCGCCAGGGCGGCGACGGTCGCCGTCGCGACCACGGCGGTTCGTGATGTTGTTGCTGCTGACATTGTGGCGTGAAGGACGGCGTTTGGGCGTGTCGTCAAAAGACGCGGCGGAGGAGATTGAGAAGAGAAATGGGGTTGGATGGATGAGCGATAACGGGTTGGTTGCTGCAAGCAAGCCGAACTCTCTCGGTCGATACAGGAATCCCGTTACAAAGCTTTGTTCAAGGTTTCTCCCAAAATTTCGGTGGGGCCGGCGGTGACCCACAGATCCGGTCGGATTTGGCTAAACTGAGTGCAAACAAGGTCTGCCGCACGCTTGTCCCCACTTTTGCCGTTCGCTTGCGCATCCTCTGCGGGTGCGGCTCAGCACACATATCATCGGTTTCCTTTTCCATACTACACAGTAAGTATCCTGCACACCACAGTACACGCCGTTATAACAGAGTATATTGCATCAACATTCAAAGAGTGAAGAGTAGTTAAGTTTACTACGCTGTCTCGAGACTTTCAGCATTTTTGAAAGTCGGGCGATGAAGTGCTCTTTTTTTTTTGATGCGATGCCGCGATTTTGTCACAAATTTGGGGTGAAATCTGGCTAGGTTATTCCCAATTGTATAGAAATACAGCACGTGTGGGAGTGGGAGGATTGCTAAAGGTATTACGACAGGTATTGTGCTGCTCGAGATCGAAAAGAGAGGGGATGAGGCGTGTGTCACTGATTTAGTTCCCTCCCTCAAGACACGCAAGTCGAGCTTCGCGCCGCTCGTCCGATTAATTAGGCCAAGGCGCACTCGATGACGGCGCTTCCCCCGGGAATCTGCGAGACCTTTGTGATTTTGAGCGCCGCCTTGCCGGTGATGTCCCGGAAGTTGTCCAGCGTCCTCTCCTTGCCCGAGATGGTCATCATGGACAGGTCCAGGGCGACCTGGAACGGCGACGGCAGGTCGCTGAGCAGGGTCTCGACGATCAGCAGCCTGCTGTCGGCTGCCATGGCGCCGGAGATGTGCTGCAGCATATTGACGCATTCCTCATCCGAATAGTCGTGGAGGCACCGACGCATATAGTAGACCAGGGCGCCTTTCCGGGCGAAAAGAGGACAGAGTTAGCAAATGTCTGTCGAGCCACACGCACGCACGCACACACACACACACACACACACATTGACACACACTCAAACAAGAGAAAGGAGGAGGAAGCGAGGAAGGGGGTAAGGGGAAGCGCGGAGTCCAGAAGACAAAAGTCACTCACCTCTGACCGGCTGCTCCTTGTGGAAGTCCATGGCGACCATCTGCACCTCGGCCAGCTCGGGAACCTCCCTGCTGGCCGCCTCGACCACCTCGGGCAGGTCCTCGAGCACGCAGCGGTGGGCGGGCAGCCCGGGCGTCAGCTTCAGGATGCCCAGGAGCGCATGGCCCCTGCCGCCGCCGACGTCGACGAGGAGCGGCCGGTCGGCGTCCCTGCCGGCCGCCTCGGCCGCCCAGCCGAGGTTGTAGGCGGGCAGCGGCGGCATCTGCTCCTCGATGACGCCCATGGCCAGCATGAAGACGCGCAAACGCTCCTCGCTGCTGTGCAGTATCTCCCACACGGTCGAGCCGAGCCGGTCCTCGGCGAAGGCCCGCACCGTCTGCAGCCGGTCCTCGGGCTCCGTCCCGAGGCCGAAGCGGTCAAAGTACTCAGGCATGGCCGCCCACGCCTTTAGCTGGCTGTCGAATCTGTGTGGATGCCTGTGTGTTAGTTAGTCTTCTAGATGTGGGAATGAGTTCCCACATGATATCTGTGCTCAGAAGATCGGTACCCTTCCTGTATCATGGCCCAGATGGGGTTGGGCGTCGTGAGGATGCGAGAGAAGTCGGTGTGTGCCACCCGGTCGGTCCCGACCAGCTTGAGGGTGCCGTTGGCGACGAGAGCCCGCGAAAAGCGTGCTAGTCAGAGAGTGTGGTGAGCCTGAAGTCTGGATCGAGCGGAGTGGATGGCGGAGTTCAGTGAGCTATAATATGGGTAAGGGATGGGCGTCTTACTGATGAGAGACACGTCAGCATTCAGCTCCGCAGCGAGGTCGTCGTATGAAATCGTGGCGCCGTCGTCGACAGGGATCTTCTCAAACGCCTTCCACTTGATGAACAGGCGGATGGCGGTGACATGAGCAAGCTGGGGCAGCCACATCAGGGCTCTGTCCCTGGGCAGGCTGACAGCTTCCTGCAGGTCTGCGCCGGCTTTCAGAAGGCTCACCCGCTGCATCATGTCGCTTTCGAGGGAGAGGCTGCCGGAACGGAGGTCCTGGGCGGTCTTGCTCAGCCTCTCGGCCAATGCCTCGAGTGTGTCTGCTAGAGTGGATGCCATGGTGAAAGCGAGCAAAGAGGTGGTATGTATTAATGATTCAACTTCAAAAGTTCTCGAAACCTCGCTAGAGGAACTATAAATACGAGGAGGATGGCTCTGGTGTTGTCTAAAAGATCCCACCCCAGGGAGAAAGAGCAATCAGGTGGGCAGTCTCTTTAATATTGTTTGGATGATATGTGAAGTAAATAGCGCAGGGCATTCCATCTTCCCGGCGTTGTCGTTGTCGTCAATGCTTTTTATAATCCTATGAGGACAGGAGTTGGTCAAGTAACAAGGGAGCGCGACTACGAGGTGCGGCATCAATTTGCCGAGTCCGAAGTCCGAGTTCTCTTTTCGGAGGCCGGACGCCGAGCCGTCGGCGGTCCTTTGGCGGGCACGACAAGGATTCACCGACCGGGAGGGCAGTGGTGTCCGGATTCGAGGCCGCGTCAGCATCGTCATTGTCGGAGCGGTGTTGCGACCTCGTTCTCCGAAGCGCGACTAGGGAGCTAAGAATCAATGAAGGGACTGAGTAGGTGACCGCCTTAACTAATTTCTTATCTGCGGAGCTCTGGAACTTAACTAATCAAGAGAGGCACGAAGCAGTAGCAATGTCTCTTCGCAGAGTGAGAGGTTGATAAAGGGAGATAGGTTACACGAATTGTGTTTGCTAAAATCAAAATCACGGTTGCGACTGCCTTCACAGAGCAGTTTTCTGCCGCGGGTAGGAAACAAGGCTGGCAGGTATGGCCGATGCCCAGTAATTAGAGTCGGTTGGACCGAATGTTAGGTATGAACAATCAAAGCCTAAGGCAAACCACTTCTAACTTCTGTTAGGTAATTAATAGTACCTAGGGGTGTAGGATGCCTAGCGTTCTGGTAAAACACCTACCTTAGGTAAGATAGGTACTACAGTAGGCCCGAGGGTCGCCTAGTGCCTACAAGCATCCGTAGTGTAATCCGTTTGGAGGAGTGATTCCTCTGTTTAACCGTGCCTGGGTATCACCGTATCCTGTGGGGCAATATCACTGCAGTGGCTCGAGACTCTTCAAGCTTGCCATTGGTTGGGTCTTGAGATCTCGGTTCCATCGTCATCCGTTCACTCCGAAAACAAGTCCACAAATACCCCGAGATGGACCAACTTGTCGTTTCCACCTCCACCTCTTGGCTTCCACTTCCATCCTAGGACAACCGACTACCCGTGAGTGCCTCGAACGCCCTGGGACTGACTGGTATGTGGGTGCTCTACACGAGTGTGTTTACCTTTCAAAGACGCCAGTCCCGTTGAGCATTCTTACCACAGTTAAGGCATCTGATCACCTTCAAGCCGTTCCAACGCTCTTTAGGAGTATCTTATTTTTTTTATTTTTTTTTTATTTTACTTGAAATTTCCTGTTTTTGGACTCAGTACGGAGCAAGTACGGAGTAATCCCTACGCTTTTAATCACACGCGCTTGCAAGTAAATCCTTCGACAGGGGTCTGGTCCAAGCAGGATCGCAATAAATTCAGGGGCAAGGTAACGTTAATCTTAAATCTGCTGACTAGTGTATGTACAAAGTACTGCGTAGATTTGGCAGTAAGACTTTACATACAAAACCAAGAGCTCTTCTTCCGCAGCGCACAGGGTGAAGATCATTTCCTGATATTCCTTCTTTTTTACAACTTTTCCTAAAACGCCTACCTTGCTGTACACGCAGTGATACATATCAAGTCAACCTCTACACTAATTAATAATTGACAATGTACTCCTCCCTTGGTTCCGCGGTGCTCGCCGCGCTGTGCCTCCTGCCTTCCACCTCGGCGGCTCTCAAGACCGTGCCGAACGGCCCGAACAAACTGGACGAGTGCCCGGCATGCCCGCGCATGTACACGGCCCTGGTTCAATGCCAGAAGATCGAACAGCCGGACGGCTCATGGGCCAAGGTCAATGACTGCATCTGCGTCCCTGGTTACGACGGCTGGTACCCTTACCTTGACGCGTGTCGCGAATGTCTGGCAACCGGCACCGACGACTTCTTCGGCAACATGGGCAGGCTGATGACCCAGCTCTACGGCGCCTGCCGCGACGGTCCCAGCGGCAACATCACGAGCAACGGGCTCAGCCTCTGCGTGGGCAGCAGCGACTACGAGAGCTGCATCTCGCTCAAGGATGCCTCGCACGGCGACAGCTGGGCCAGCTTCCGGGGGCTTACCGAGAAGTATCAGGTCCTCCCCAGCAGCAACCGGACCCAAACACTCAATCTCGCGGCGCTGGAGGAGGAAGAGGACCCCTCGACTGCTTCCGCCAGCACCACCAAGCCGCCAGCATCCTCCAGGACGTCCGAGACCGCGTCAGCAACCGGAACGAGCAGCGAGGCTCCGTCCAACACGGTTGCTTCGCAAACCAGCACCACTGCTGCCGCCACTGCTGCCGCCACCGAAAGCCCATCCTCGGCCGCTCGGATGAGCTACGAGTCTCGGGCGGGATGCATTGTGGGCATCTCGATCACTGCCGGTATTGTTGGCTTGCTAGCCTGAGCTGGGGGATCATCTTCTGTCGCTACATCATTGCTCGTGTAATAATCTATAATTACCTACCATAATGATGATTCTTTGCTAGCAAAATCAGGATGATTTTGAAGGCCATTGAGGCGATCTCTTTTTCACTCAGGAGATCCGGAACCGACCACGATGGCGGCGACGACGGCGTCCACACCGAGAATGCAAATCGGGTTTCTGAGTCCAATAGAAGATCATCATTGAAGCATTCCCGCAGCCCGTCGGCTGCTGAGGTCGGCACCCAAAACGTCGACGGCTCTGGCTCCGACATCCGCCGCATCGCCAAGCGGGGCGCGCCGCGACAGCCGCTCCCTGCTCGTCGGACCCGGCGATGACGCGAGGGAAGAGGAGCGCGAGATGCGGGCTAACCTCGATCGCCGCGCGGTCGTCGAAGAGGGAGAGGAAGGGGGAGGCGAGGCTCCGGATCGGCAGCGCGACGGAGGAGCGTCGAGCGATGCGGAGGACGACGACGACGACGACGACGACGAACAAGTCGGCTACACGCCTCTAGTCGAACCGACAACCACGAGGGAAGGCCTGCTGAGACCTCAGGACCCGGATCGGACTTCAACCGGGTATGTGGATGGACTGGATGAGGTGGATGAGAGGGGCGACGACGACGATGTCGAGAAGAAGAGGAGTGATGATTATGATGTTGGAAATCACGCAGAGTTTGAGGACGACGACGATGATACGGAGAATCTGGATCCCGGGGAGCGTCTGGTGTGAACAATGGCACTCTTCTGAGGGTACGTTGCGCCCGGGGAGGTTTGTGGGTTTTTAAGAGTCGGTGCGGGCCGCCCTGTGGTTTCAAAAGAATCTACCACTTTCCACGGGAACAGAAATGGCAGAGGAAAGAGCGTTCTTTTTTTTTTTTTAAAAAAAAAAAAAACCACTAACGTATAATTAAGGAACTTAGTTTATCCAAAAACAGTCACAACTAGACTCTTTCTTCCTTTAACAGTCTTCGATCAAGATACTCGCTCTCAAAAACAGCCTTTAAGCCGTAAAGGCTTCTCGAGTAGTACACAACCTAGAGGTAATTATAAGCTATTTAATTAGTTTTCAATGAGCGACTGTGATGATGGTTCTTTTAAGATCTTGAAACTCTTGGAAACTAGTCTTGAGATTGCTACACCAGTTAGGACGTTAAAATGAGTCCTGGAAGAACTGATTAGGAAATATCTCGTAACTATACGCAGTCATTACTCCGTACTCCGTAGTGCCCTGAGCTCTTTTGAGAACCCGAGCCACATTCCTGTTGGCTGTGCACGGACCACGTCCTGAACACTAGGATCCCCACTGTTTGCCGCTACGATACTTGAAGCAGCCAATGTTCAACGTCGCGTCGCAGCTGCCGACAGCTCTTTGACCTTCAATACCAGCCGTAAACTGGCCGCATTTTGAGTCACTTGAATACACGAGGCGTGCGACTGCAGGACCGAGTTGTCTCTCTTGTTCGACGAGCTGCATACCCCGCGCGCCGGTTGTCCGCCATGGCTGAGGAACGGTCCAAGATATTATCGCTGCGTAGTGGAGGGAAGAGGAAGGCCCGGCCAGCCATCAAGATCTCTGCGCCCATCTTGCAAGAAGGCTCAGGCCTGCAAGCCCCCTCGGAGCGTCCGTCAGCAGAGGATGCGCCTCAGCCTCGGCCCCGACCCCCGCCGCAGAGTAGCGCCAAAGTGAGCCCGCTTCCCCTCGCCATCTCCATGGTTTTCATGGTCCGGGTGCAGGAGTTAACTGTCTTCCGCCGCAGACTTCGGATCTTGTCAAGCGCCGGTACTCGACACGTTTCAACAATATTCCGCCCGACTTTGACCCGACCAAGGACCCCGTGCCAGCCGTGCCCAGTCTCGATCGATATGTGCAATCCCAGGCCCAGGATCGCCGGCCGCCACCGTCGAGAGAAGGGCGAAGCGAAGGTGGGAGCGGTGGGGCCCCAATTCCGGTGGACGTGAGAGCACTTCGGGATCCGAACCTGGTCCCTGAGCAGTACGTCACCGAGATCCTCAGCGAGGCCACCGAGGACGAGATTCGCGAGTACGAGTCGGCTCTGCGTAAGCTCAAGCGCCGCGTGTCGACCGACCTCCAGCAAAATGTCTACCAGAACCGCACGCAGTTCATCAAGATCAGCAAGGAGGCGGAAAAGCTCAAGAGCGAAATGCGCACCCTCAGGAACCTGATGGCGGAGTTGAAGGCCAACACCACCGCCCTACGGTCATCCTCCAACAGCGTGGAGGACGCCGGTTTTGGCGGCCAGATAGGCGCGGGATTGAGCAGGAGGGACAAGCGGAGCTCCGTAGCCGATAGGACCGCGCTCTGGAGCGCTCAGATGCAGGCCCTGTACAAGAACGTCGAAGGCTCGCAGAAGTTCCTCCCCAACGTACCAGGCCGCCATGTCGTTCAGAACGCGGGACCGTGGGTGGAGTTGGACAATGCGACCTACAGATCCCGTCGAGCGATGCAGATCTTCCTGCTGAACGACCACCTCCTCATTGCCTCGCGAAAGAAGCGCAAGGCCGACGCGCCCGTTGCCCCCGATAGCCGTGCCCCCATGACGAAGCTCGTGGCGGACCGCTGCTGGCATCTCCTGGACGTTGAGGTGGTGGACATGGCCGGGCCGAGCGACTCCTCGTCGAGCGGTAGGAATAAGCTCGCCGATGCCATCATGGTCCGGGGCGGCGGGCAGAACGAGTCCTTCATCTACCGCACCGAAAAGGCCGAGGATCCGGAGAAGGCAGCCCTGATCCTCAACATCCGGAAGCGAGTGGAAGAGCTGCGGCGGAACCTCCAGTCCGAGAGGGAGGCCACCAACAAGGCCAAGGAAACCATCAACTACTTCGCCTCGCGCGATCCCGGCCTGCTGCAGAAGACGGAGCTGCTCGAGACCCTGTCCGACATCAAGGACATGCTGATCGAGGTGGACGGCAAGCAGCAGAACCTCCGGTGGGTTGAGAGCCAGATGGACGAGCTCGACATCCACATCGCCCTCCAACAGATCGAGCCAGCCGTCACTCTCGTCGAGAAAATGAAGGGTCTGGCGCAGGGCCTGAAGAATAATATCATTGCGCAGGACTTTATCTCGTTCAAGGTCGACGAGAGGAGGGCCAAGTTGGCGGCTCTGGTTGTACGGGAACTCGTCAGCAGCCACAATCATCAGACCAAGACCAAGCAGAACGTGTCTTGGTTGACCCGGTTGGGCCTCGAAGACCGGGCACGCGAAGCATATCTGGAGGCACGGAGCGAGACGATCCACAAACGATCCAGGTAGGCGGCTAACCTAGCGGGATGGGCAACTCCCTGGACCCCCAGAGGCACTCTCGGCTAACAATCGCGAAACACAGGCAATGCATCTTCCAAGGTAACCTAGACCAGTATATCTGGGAGATCTCGTTTGTTTACTTCGCTATCATCCGCAACACCGTCAGCTGCTTCCAGGCGTGCTTCCCACCGCCAATGATGAGCGCCTGTGTCAAGTGGGCCAAGCAGGAAGTAGACGCCTTCAACGCGATTCTCGCCCGGCAACTGAGCGGCGAGAAGGAAGGAAGCGAGATGTGGACTCGGTGCATGGAGACGGCCAAAAGCCATGCCGGCATGCTCTCCGAAGTTGGCCTAGACTTCCGGAACCTGGTCGGCCAGAACATGGCCGCGCCAACCGATGTGTCGTCGTCCAGCGCGCCGGCCGGTTTAGGGCTGGTTATGAATGTGCAGGCCGCTTAGCTACTTGCCTAAGGCGCCCCGGGGGGAGAGGGTTTCTGTTGTTAGCACTTGAGATGATGCAACATCACTACAGATCTTGTATGAAACATATACGCTAGACAAGTTACTGAAGAAGGAAAAGATGGAGTTCATGCGCCAGTGATTATGCTCTCCTTACTTGCAATGTCTGTGAGTACTATGTACGCGGGGGGATACTTGGTAATCAATAGAATCTTGTCTGCTCTCTGGAGGCCGGGACCCCCCTTATCCCGTCCCACTTCTCCCGCGATGGTTGCAAGGGGTTTGATACGCTGAGCGGGCCCAGTGGTGGGGGGCGGGCTCCGAGGTTGCTTTGAGGCGGGCCTTCCAACACCAGCAAGCTTGCCCGCTGATGTTGGTGGGGAACCTTGGAAGCTGGCGCACGGGCCACAGTAAGGTAGGTCGCCTCGTAGTGTAGCCCAGAAGTGCCGGCATCAGCGCACCGGCTTCACCTCATTTCAGCATCAACGTTTCTTGCAACTCCCCCCGATCATCGCACTTGGCATTATACCCTTGGTTCGAAGATCAAGCCTTCTGTGACGACTGCGCGACTGGAGCGTTTTTTATCCTTCCTTTTTTTCTTCCTCTTTTTTTGCCTTTGAGCTTTCCCACTTTGGAGTCTCGGCCACGACCATTGCCTCTCAAACCCACCCCCACCCGCTAAACAGGAAACGGCAGCCCCTGGCGACACCCGCCCACCTGCCCAATTTTGACCCCGATCTTGGACCCGCGCCGCGACCACAAACGAACGTGCCAGTGGACACAAACGTCATTGCTCCCATCTCCGCGACTCCTTTCAGGCACGCCGACTGCGCTCCGAGAGCTCGACGGCACCATCCCCGACCACGACTCATTGACTTTACATCGTCCGAGCGAAGGGATCAGTCTCAGGAATGGATACAAACATGGAGGATGTCGGGCGCGTGCCCGCCGACCTGAGCCCGGCCAACCTCGAGCCGGCCTCCATTCCGACGCTCGACGGCTGGATCGAGAGCTTGATGCAGTGCAAGCAGCTGGCCGAATCAGATGTCCAGAGACTGTGCGAGAAGGTCCGTCTCGCCTTGCGACGTTTCCCCCCGTTTACCCCTCCCCAGTTGGCTAGCTCCGTCGCCTCGCCGCTCTCCTCCTCCCGCCTGCGCAATACTTCCCACCGAGCCCTCCTCCCTTTGCATCAGAACAAACTTCGGGGAGGCATCGCTGTTCTCTCAATCTCCAACGATCGTGTTCCTGTTCCCGCAGCCGACGGCGTGTGCTGACATTCATACATTCCTGTCTTAGGCACGCGAAGTTCTGCAAGAAGAATCCAACGTCCAACCTGTCGTATGTCTATCCCGCCGATCCAGGATGCCGCACAAGCACGGTTCTTACTTTTAACAAACGCCAACTGACGCTCCCCAGAAATGTCCCGTGACGGTTTGCGGCGACATCCATGGCCAGTTCCACGACTTGATGGAGCTCTTTAAGATCGGCGGTCCAAACCCCGACACCAACTATCTCTTCATGGGTATGGCACGGCCGGCTGAGATCCCCACCCAGTAACAAAGCGGGCGAGGAGGCGAACTTTAGATTCTGACGATTTGGCTGTTGCGCAGGGGATTATGTCGATCGAGGGTACTACTCTGTCGAGACCGTCACCCTGCTTGTGGCCCTCAAGATCCGATACCCGCAGCGCATCACTATCCTGCGCGGCAACCACGAGTCCCGCCAGATCACCCAGGTGTACGGCTTTTACGATGAGTGCCTGCGCAAGTACGGCAACGCCAATGTGTGGAAGTACTTTACCGACCTCTTCGACTACCTTCCCCTCACCGCCTTGATCGACAACCAGATCTTTTGCTTGCACGGCGGCCTCTCGCCGAGCATTGACACTCTCGATAACATCAGGGCTCTGGACAGGATCCAGGAGGTGCCGCATGAGGGGCCCATGTGCGATCTCCTGTGGTCCGACCCCGACGACCGGTGCGGCTGGGGTATCTCACCCCGAGGCGCGGGGTACACGTTCGGCCAGGACATATCAGAGGCTTTCAACCATAATAATGGGCTGACCCTGATTGCCCGGGCGCACCAGCTCGTGATGGAGGGGTACAATTGGTCGCAGGACCGAAATGTGGTGACCATCTTTTCGGGTGAGTGCCACCGGCGTGTCCGTGGGAGTTGCCCTTCCTTGTTTGCTGACTGGGCTGGCAGCCCCCAACTATTGCTACAGATGCGGCAACCAGGCCGCGATAATGGAGATCGACGAGCACCTGAAATACACATTGTAAGTGTGGCCCCGTCTGGGTAGGCTGCAGACATCCAGAGCTAACTAGAATCCCCGCGCAGCCTGCAATTCGATCCGTGCCCGAGGGCGGGAGAACCCATGGTGTCTAGGAGTGAGTCTAGCTCCTCTCGCAAAGACCAGACCCTGTCATTCACACTAACCAACACTGCTCAGGGACCCCGGATTATTTCTTGTAATGAAAACAAAAAACCAACGCTGGCCTCTGGCCGCGTACCCGTGCTCGGCAAGAACTGTCATAGTACGGGGAGCACATCTGGCGATACATCGATACTGGCCCTCCTGCCAGGCTACCTCTGCGTTTCTTAGAGGGGATGGGCGGCGCTATCAAGAAGAGGTACCTACGTTGTATCCAGAGAACAACAGGTCAAACAGTTGCTCGGGCCCCGTAATTCCCCTGGCATCTGAACCGAACGTTCCCCCAGTTGCCGGTTCTCGTCATGGAGCAAGGAGGCTGCATGTTAAGAGACCAGCAATCGGATTGGATTATGAGGGCTTCTTACCTGTTGTCGAGATCCACGTCTCGCTTCGCGGAGCGAGCTGGGATTAGGCTAGTTGTGCCATGCCAGCGTTGCTTTTCAATCTCAATGAATGAAGTTTTTGCTGTTCTGTGCTATGTCCCCGTTCCGTAATTATCTGGCATCTTGACACTCTCTTAGGCATCGAGTTTTGGAGTTTCCACGAAGCGTCTGCCTCAGCCACAAGTCTAATCGGCCGCATCTCTGAAACATATCCCGCACCCGCTTTCTAAGCCTTTCAATCAACAGCCTGCATATGCTGGGGGGCCAGAAGTGGCAGACGAGCGCGCAGACCGCAGCAATCCCTCGCTCGGGTTCTGTAACATGTAAAAGAAGGCGCTCGCTTCACGTCATCCTTGGTGTTGATATTGACTTTGAGCAACAGATTCTCTGTCTGGTACGGCCGAGGGGAAGGGGTGAGCAGGTTGCCCACAACGAGGGTTCATACCTGCATTCGGCATGGCTGCTGGAGAGGATGACGCTTGGGTCAAGAGCCCGTGTAACTCTCATGGACCTAGAGCCTCAAGAAGCAGTCTGCTGTCTGCCACCATGTCCTTTACTCACTCACCTGCTGAGGGCTTCCCTCGCCTCTGCTGTGACCATCACCTCGCATTCACCGAACCCTCCCCCCCTCCCCCACCCCTTTTTCTCTTCCTCTCTCGTTGCTGCCGCATGTCGTATGCCGCATGCCCCTCTCGCCAACTCATGCCTGAGCTCCCTGTACCTCTTCTGCACATCTTCTGCACATGACGTTTATCTGGCGACTCTGCTCGACTGGTCTCGCGCTGGTGCCGAGGAATCAGAGAGAGAAAGGGGGAGGAGGGACACGGCGGTCTCGAAACTCGTCGGGGGTCGGAGCTCTACGCAAACGAGTTTCTGCGGCACGTCCCTTCCCGCCGCCCCCCCTTTTTGTCAACACCACCTGGTTGGGTCTGTGTCTGTGCCTTACGCTCGGTCCATGGCTTTGTGTTCAGAGCTTTCCTTCCTCCACCCAACCCCCTGAAATCGCAAGTCGCTCATTCCCTCTCTCATAGCCCCTTGTTTTGTCGTTGCTATATCCTTTTTATTCAGGGCTTGAGGAGGGAAAGATGTCTAGCTCTACATCGTCCGCTACAGCGTCAGGGAGCGCCAGTGTTCCTGCAGCAACAGAATCTGGGGTACGTCTCTGTCTCCTCTGTGTCCTGTCGGTTTTTTTTTTTTTTCCTCGTGACACCCTCTTGTTCTTAAACCCGTGCTTTCATCTGAAGGCTCCTGGTAAACAACACACACGTGCCCCCTTTTGTTTCTGCCCCCTCCGCGTTTTGCTCTGACTTCATAGACTCCCTCATACCAATTTCTCTTACGAAGTGATACAACCCACGTTACTCCAGGATCTCCTCGCTGACAGCCTCCGCTCCCTCTGTTACCCAGGGTTCTTCCCCGCCCGCTGCCGCTGGACCTCCTTATCCCCCGCATACGGCCCAGCTCGGACTGGTCCCGACCCCGATACCCGACATACCCGTTAGCGGGGTGCTCCTGGCCCTCTTCGTGGCGGCGGGAGCGGCCAACATGACCATATTCCGGCGCAACCGGCGGCAGAGCTACAAGTTCCTGTTCAGCGCGCTGCTGATGGTGTTTTGCGCGGCACGCGTGGTCGCGCTGGCGCTGCGGATCGCGTGGGCGGCGGCGGAGTCGGCGGCGGCATCCCGCCCGGCTGACGCGACCTCCGTAGTGCGCCTTGCCATCGCGGCGCAGATCTTCGCCGCCGCCGGCGTCCTGCTCCTTTTTGTGACAAATCTCGTCTTTGCGCAGCGCGTTGTCCGCGCCTACCACCCTTTGTTCGGGTGGAGCAAGAGCGTCACGGCCCTGTTCGGGGTCCTCTTCGCCAGCGCCGCCGTCGTCCTCGTCCTGGTCGTCACCTTCACGGTGATGGGCTTCTTCATCGCCCCGCCTCCGCCGTCCGGCGGCGCGGCTGCTGCTGCTGGCGGTAGTGGCGGCGGCGGTAGTAGTGATGATAGCGATGATGACGGTAAGAGAGAGCTGGTGAGGAAAGTGCAGTTGGTGTGCGCGACGTACCTGGCCGTCTACGCCTTCTTACCCGTGCCGCTGGTGACGCTGGCGGTCGTGGTGCCGAGGAAGACGAGAATTGACAAGTTCGGCGAGGGCCACTTCAGGACCAAGTTCACGTTGTTGACCTTCACGGCGACGCTGCTGGCGGTCGGGGCCACGTTCCGGGCGGCGGTCGCCTTCTCTACCCGGCCCGCGGACCAGCCAGCGTGGTTCCACAGCCGGACGTGCTACTACTGCTTTGACTACGTCGTGGAACTGGTGGTGGTCTTTACTTACGCCTTGTCGAGGTTCGACAGGCGCTTCCACATCCCCGACGGGAGCTCGGCCCCGGGGCACTACTCGCGTGCCGAAATGGCCATGGCAGACAACGCGGTAGTGTTGCGCGCAGACTTTGAAAGAAATAGGAGAGGGAGGGCAAAGAAGGGCAGGAGGAGGAAGAGGGGGGGGACTTGGTGGACCAAGGGCAAGGGGCGGGCAGACCTCCCGGAGCAGAGCTGTGCCATGGAGGGACCGCCGAACGAGCTGTGGCCAGCGGCGACCCGGCAGAGCAATCGGAGCCTGCCGAGTATCATCGGGCCCGCGAGCAGCCTGTATGATGACGACGACGGTGGGAGCCAGTGCAGTCATGTCAGAAAGGCGAACATGGAATGGATGGACAAGGCTTTGGTCAGTCTCTCTCCCCCATGCCCCGTTTCCAATTGTGTTGGTATTGAACAGAAAATTAGGAGAGAGAAAGAGAAGATGAGAAAGGAAACCGAGGGCTAACGGATAATTCAACCCACAGCGAGAGTTGTACGGGGATGACGAAGAGGTGAGGAGACGCCGTAGGCAGGAGGGAGGGTTTTTGTCCTGCGTCAAACTCGGCGGGTTGAGCAACTTTGGAGACGAATGCTTGAGTGAAAAGGGCGGTTGGCCAAGTAGTATCAAGAATTGGAAGCGAGCGCAGTCCCCTTCTTGGCCGTTTTAGCGGTCCTCTCTGGGTCACCGTGTCCGGGGTTGCCCGAGACAAGGGCTCAATTCGAACATCATCTGGATCATCGAACATGTTGCTGATGAGAGCTCTAACCTCGACAATACGTTAATAGGACGAGATTCTACACAAATCGCTCTTTGATGAGTAGACTGACTTACATTCCGACATGTCTCGATCCGGTAGCACTTCAGAGCGCTAGATTGATAGTTTTCTGGAACGAGCAGTGAGAAGTGCGCGTACGCAGGTATCATGAGAGGGCGAGGTAGTCGAACCCTCTCATACTTGTGGCATAGGGAGTGGCCCCTTCCAAATTTAGACATGAATGCCAGATTATTTCCCGGTCGCAGCAGCCCAATATTCCGAAGTATCATACAAGTCACATGCATCTGGGCAGATGTGGCCATCAGCAATCGAGAATTGGGAGATGCATTGGGCCTTCCAGAAGTTATGGTGTTGCTCCTGCCGCAGCATGCTCTAGGCGCTCACACAAGGCGAGCAACTAGCATTGCGACAAAGCATTGCGACGAAGCATTGCTGATGGCCCTCATTCAGGGTGCTCTGACCAGCCATTCATTGCTGGACTGCCGCTGCGTTAACATCCTTGCCTGTAACTGAACACTGGAACCATCCTTGCAGTCGTTTCCCGGCTCGATGCAGTGTTTGCATCGGAACCGCCCGTTCACCCAGAAAATCCGGTGTCGGGGTAGGCAGACGATCAAGTCGCGAAATCGCATCAAGCTCCCGGGCAAGCGCGGCATGAGATATCCGCATGTTTGAGACCTCTGGAACCCCGGCCGTGAGCAAACTAAGAATAGATAACACTAGTTAGGGCTACTCGTGTGTAGTACTTCGGCACATGTATGTACACTACAACAGCGCAGTCTAAATTTGGCAGTGGAGATCCGAAAGCGCCATGGTCTTGTAAAACACTGTGAGAACCAGAGACACATGTTGACAAGTTCCATCGGCCAGGCGTCCACGCTTTCGGAAAACATGGGACATACTGGACCATATCGGCTGGTTGAGTGAATAGAGACGGCAATGGCGAACCTCGGCCTTCCCGCCCACAACCAAGTCTCCCAAATCTCGCCCTGGTGATATCTTCTTCGAAGAACGACATCAGTTGTGAGCAGGGCCAACATGGGACGAGTTCTGCCCCAATTGGTCGGGGGGAAGACGGGCCAGTTTGAGCCGGCGAGGGATGCAGCGAGGTACTACTTCGTATGTAAGTAACAATCCGAACGAGTGGTCATAGCTCGGCAGTTAGGAGGCGCCTCCTGCCGACCCTTGTGTTTGGCGGCTTGCAGCCTAACACCTCCAGGCGCCAGTTAGACGCCGTCAGGTACTGCTCTCCCAGTACCTCGCTCTCCTGTCATAGCAGAGAACTGATTGACATTTTCTGGGGCTTTTCTGAGGCACCACTCCAGCAGCCGCCAACGGTCATCATGGTAGAACACACCAAGCAGTGTGCTCTGTAGCTCTATGTACTCGTTAGGCGCCGACCGAATGAGAGACTGTCGAAGATTGAGACAGAACATGTACGAACCCGAGAGATGCTGTTTCGCGTCTCGGTTGGATGGACCTCGTTCGGCAAGTTCCAAAGATCCCTCAACCCTGGCCAGTTAGTGCAATTGATCCCGAGGGTCCACAGCCATGTGCGGACCCACCTCGGGTCGCTCTGGAGCTCTCTACCCCGGACCCCCAAAAAGCCAAAGCTCCCCAGCTCCACCAATTCATCAAGCGCAGGGAGGAAGAAAATGGGTGGCATTACACAGTACACGCGAAGTAGCTGAGCTATCCAAAAACTCAGCAATTCGTACCCGTAAGCTACCTGGTACGCGGTTTAGATGCTATAAAATCTCATGAGTTTGTTACTGCGTTGTTGACCATGTAACTCTGCATATACGTCCTGTAACCCGAATATCCACACCGAACTCACGGCTTGGAGCATAGGTTGCGACAGTCGTAGCCCTGACCTAGCCACTGCTCACACAAAACCTCTTCGACCTGTTGCTGTTGCGCAAAACAAATAACCGGTTAGCTCTTGTCAACAGGAAACGATGGGTTACGTGAGACACACCTCAACTTTTGTTATCTTTAGAGAATGTTCAGTAGCGAGACTTTGTCCCGTCTCTTCTGGCCTGACAAATCCTATTATTTTGTTGCTATTTTCAAGTTTTCAAGCCGGTCCTGGCCTCAATGTGTCCAGGTTGACCATATAACATAGTTCTTATACGCTACGTTGTCTCAAACCATTGCGCGCTATAACCTGCCATTCATGCTTTCATCCAACTATTTCCTCCGCTAACGCCTCCAATCGCGAGCCAAAGGCCGCACCAACCGTCTGTTTTCAAGTCCTAGTGTTTGAGACACACCAAGCCACGAGCCCGAGGTTTTACAGGGTAATACCAAACAGGGGTCTGTAAATGCTAACTTTTTATGGTAAAGTCATGCCCAGACCTTCCATGATAACCTCAAGCGAAATTGGGTCGTGGGTCTGTCACCAATCTCCCGTTTCGTTTTGCTCGACTCTGCTGAACGCCCCGAACAGGCACGCTTCCATCCATTCTTCGATTCTACTCATCCGCTTCGTCAAGTCTTGAGGGGTGACTCTAGACCCCACGGTTTTCTACTTGATACTTCTTGCTCTCGTTCTTTTTTTCATTCGTTTCGTCCGACCTCTTCCCCTCCTTTGTCCTCGGGCCGTGGCAGCTCCCCCCCGTCCCACCCCCCGGGCCATACCGCGTTTTTTTGAACCGCCCGTTCCTGCAGTTCGCAGTCGCTCCTTTCGCAACGGTCGGTGTTCGCGACTGTGGTGCAAAACTCCACTTCCCGTCTTCCTTTCGCCTGCCGCCGACCTCTTCCCGTTTTTGCTCCCCTTGATTAATCAAGGTCGGAGCTGCTACTTCCCTCCCTCGACAAAAGCGGATATTGCTGTCGCTTTTTACGAACTGGATACGTCGACTCTCGCCCCGGCCTTGCAGCTTGCACGGTAACCTATCTCTCTCTGCGTGAGCTCGCATCGCGGATAAACACGTCGGCTTGGTGTTTGTGTGCTCGAGTGTGGTCCGTTTCACGGTCCGTACACAACATTGAGGGTGCTCCGACAACAAGCTCGCTTTCGCCACGTCACGCCAAGCAGCTCATCTTGCTACTGCACCGCAGACGGGCTCCCAGCTGCTCTCCTAGAATTCGCGTGCCGGAGCGCTGTCATAGACCCAAAAGGAGATCATGCACAGAGCATCCTACCGACATAACCAACAATAACCTTTTCTAAACGGACCCACGACCGAGATAACACTGGACGTAAACTCGCGAGGGCCTCGTCAAGGACGTAGCAATCATCACCGGCAAGGGAGGGTAGGCCAGGACGCCCAAGTACGAGGAGCATCGTTCTCGCGCTCTTGCCAAACACGCCTTCCGCTGCCATGGCCTCCTGCCTATCGCTCCAGGGATCCAAGGCATGCTCCGCCTTTCAGGAGTCCTCCGTGTCCATCAAGGACACACATCTGGTGGGGTTGTTGTAAGTGATGAAGAGTATCTCTGTCGATATGACCGGGACTAACTGCTCTGTAGTCCTTTCATACAGTTCGCCTCGAGCGTTGAGACGTTCGACGCGCTGTTGATGTCCTACGTGCAAACTGAGTACGTTCGTGAAAAGTGAGTGTCCCCATTAGCTTAAGATGGCTCAGAGATCATGGCAATTAACATTCCAGCAGATACTCGGGCCTTCTTGGTTGCGAAGGCATCGACTACACCAACACCAGCGACATCTATGCTCGCTACACTACCACGGTAATTTGTAATGCCTTAGTTCAAAATTCCATCGAGGCCTGCGACCTTTCCCCAGAAGAATCTCGTCCAGTCTGCGCAGACACATGCGTGAGTTTTGCTGCTTCCTGACCACTGTCTTGTCTCCCGTCTGACGCTTTCTCTAGGCCCAGTTTGCGCAAGCCGAGGCGTACCTCCTATCTGACAGCTCTATTTGCCCCAAACCTGGTAGCAATGCGCAGTCGCAAATCAGGGCAGACTTCACCAATTGCGCCCTGCCTGATAGCTCATTATCGTCTCGAGACTGCATTCCGGGCTACGCGAACGAGCCCGATAACTGCGGGTATGGCAACAGTACGATAGGATTGTGTTCCTATTGCGCCAAGGGTGGGATCAACTCCACCGATACCTGCTGCTATGGCGCCGATGCTGAGACGCGCTGCGCGGGGGTTGTCCTCCCAACAATCACGCCGATCACTCTCCCCACGGTCACAGCAACAGTTAAGCCGGACCCGGATCAGGATTCCGGCGGTGGCGGTCTTTCTGGAAGGCAGACTGCCGGCATCGTTGTCGGCTCCGTTTTGGGTGCCGCGCTTATCGCGGCGCTCGTTTTCGGGATCCTTGTCTGCCGTAGGAGGAGAAGTGGCAGTCAGAAGGGGAGCATTTTCAACCAGCCTTCGCCCGCTCGAAAGGGGCCAACGACATCGCAGATGGGACAAAGCAGCACGAGCAATGGGTTCGATGTGCTACCTGGAGGCAGGGTCGCCCGGATGTCAGCGCTTGAAGGACAATCGCACGAGACGCCTTCGCGCCACACCGCCCGGGACATGCATGGCTCTGTTCCCGGAACAGCAGGGGGGTATCGTGGAAGCAGGAGGAGGGGCGATGATCGTTCGTCTTCAGATGGCTTTGGGAGCAGTGTGGCATCGGAGCGTGGTGTCGCTGGTGTGCTCCGGCCGCCGCCGGCGATGTTGAGGAGGAATGGCTCGCTTTCTAGTGGTTCTGTGCTGGCGGGCGAGGATCCCCAGTCGCCCAGCTCTGGCGGCATTTCGTCGCCACAAGGAGTGGCGAGCCAGCAGTCGGAGCAGCTGCCGTTCTTCAAGGACTACTATTCCCAAGACGACATCCACCCTGGCGACCGGGTTGCCGTGCTCTGGGCGTATCAGCCGCGGGCGAGTGACGAATTCCAACTGGAGAGGGGCGACATGCTCAAGGTCGTGGGCATATGGGATGATGGTTGGGCTACGGGCGTCATGGTGGACGAACGCGCCGAGCAGTGGGAGGCCCGCCGACAAGCTCAGAGGGATAGCGGAGTGTCGAACACGTCAGCGAGAGTCCGCGACGATTCGCCACCCGTCCGCGGCGAGATAAAGGCATTCCCGTTGGTTTGCGTATGCTTGCCGGAGCACTGGAGGAAGACCCTCGAAGGCGACGGGTCAACCGACACGTCCAGCGCAAATCCGTACACGACAGCGGCATGAACGCTAGGTGCGCGGCTTATGATGATGACTCAGTTCTCGATCCCTTTTCCCGATCATGCTCGATGAAGGCCTCCCTGTTTTCGTGCGGCATTGTTCTACGGCGTTGGGGAGCTTACACCACTCTTGCTATTGTCTCATTGGGAGTTCAAGCGGTTCCGGAGCTGCCACTGGGCTCAGCCCCTGTATGCTCGCGTATGAAGGGGATTTTTTTGTTTCTCGTTACGTTTTATTTTTGTCTTCCGGCGTTGAAAGTCGCCTCGGCTACGGCGTTCTATGCCTCGGAACCAACTTCGACTGCATTCCAAGCGTCGCCGTGGTGACACTACATCAACGACTACATCCACCTCCGCTCAAGGGCTAGACGCATTACACTTCCATTTCGTACCTGAAGTATACCCGGGATTCGTCCTCAAGGGTTCCTTAGGGTGTGGTAACGGTTGAGGCCTGTTGATCAAGCCATTGGTGTGCAACATCCCAACCTCACGGTTGGGAAGAGGGGGAGGGGTGCGGAGTGCGATTTCGCGGAAGACGCGACGGGCCTGGATGCGCGGCTTTCGAGCGAGCAGCATCAACTCGAAGCTGAAGCCAGTGCCCACGGCATTTCACTACATACCCACGGAGACTTTGCAGATATTCTTCGTCTACAGGTAGAGACACAGTTTTCTTTAGTTAGATTCCAAAAAGTCAAAGTTACGCTGGCGGTTTGAATTTGAGTAGTTATCCATCTCTGCATTCCGCCGAGTTCCTTGTGTGTACCGCATGTGGTCAAGATTTCCAAGTCCAAGCCTTGCGTGAGCTTTTCGGCGCTCGTTCGACGTCGTTCAATGCATTGGTGGAGCCCCGCTGTGATCCGTAGTGTATTTCGTACTCCTTTCTCCATATGGATCCTTATTACGCGGTCTGGAGTGTACGGATTACTGGATCTTGGTGGGACTGCGCATGCACGGTAGGGCTTATCTTATCTTGAAGCGGATCGATTGGCTGAGTAGCAAGCTCCAGGCGGCAAGCTGGGACCTTCTGATCAACTCCGAGTATAACTAAGCTCCAACCGAAGCTCTCACATGCACTGGGCTTGTGTTTGTCCGACTCCGGGGTGGCTTTGGCGTTGACGAAGGTTCGGCCGTTACAGCTCATCGCACCCGCTCCGACTCGTCGCTCAAACGCGTACAATACCTAGCGATTTACGGGTCATTGCATGCACGCTCGGCCGACTTAGTGCCAACCCCGCGATTGCGAGTCTAGCCCGCACGGACGAGGCGCGAACCAAGATGTGCTACGTCTTTCCGACACCTATCCCAAGCTAGCTGGAGTTTGAGATAGCCATTAAGGAGCCGTGAGAACGGGAGGAAAAAAAATGGGACAGGGATTTTCACTTGCGACTCCCCGGGTCGGAGGGCCCGGTATCGACGTGCCGGAGCTCGCGGACCTTGTCTACGAACGGTCGGTCGGTACCGGCGGGTTCATGAAGGGCGTCCGGGCGCGGCACCACGATGGCGTCGTCATGGCCAAGGTCCTCATCAAGCCGTATTCCATGTCGCTGGACAAATACAAGCAGGCAATCATCCGTGAGAACGCCGTCCCGACCGATGTGCTGCGACCCGCACGCCGTGCTGATTCTGGTCTCTTGATTTAGGCGAGCGACGACTTCTTAGCGACGTACCCAACGCCCTCCCGTACCAGCGCGCTATTGAAACCGAGACGAACGGATACCTTGTTCGGCAGTTCCTCTACAGCTCTCTGTACGACCGCCTTAGCACCCGACCGTTTCTGGAGGACATCGAGAAGAAGTGGCTGGCATTCCAGCTCCTGTGCGCACTACGCGACTGCCATAACAAGGGCGTGTACCACGGAGACATCAAGACGGAAAACATCCTCGTGACGTCGTGGAACTGGCTGTACCTCTCTGACTTTTCTTCGTCTTTCAAGCGTGTCATGTTGCCCGAGGACAACCCGGGCGATTTTTCTTACTTTTTCGATACCTCGGGAAGGAGAACGTGCTATTTGGCGCCCGAGAGGTTTCTACCCCCGGGCGAGGAGGCCGACCCGGACGCCAAGGTGACCTGGGCCATGGATGTATTCAGTGCCGGCTGTGTCATAGCCGAGCTCTTCCTCGAGACGCCCATTTTCACCCTGAGCCAGCTCTACTCATACCGCAAGGGCGAATACGACCCCGCAATAACACACCTGAGCAAGATCCCGGATAAGGATCTGCGCGAGATGATTACGCAGATGATCCAGCTCGATCCGCAGAAGCGATACTCGGCCGAGCAGTACCTGGACTTCTGGAAGGGGAAGGTGTTTCCGGAATACTTCTACAGCTTCCTGCATCAGTACATGGAACTGATCACAGACATATCGTCTGCCCAGTACGCCGGGGGAGGGACTGCAAGGAGCGCCAGCGAAGCAGACCAGCGGATCGAACGGGTATGGCTCGACTTCGACAAGATCGCGTATTTTCTCGGCTACCAGAACGGGGAAAGCCGCGTCGAGGAGCAACAGCTGTCTCCCAGGCTCGGGCTGGGCAACTTCCCAGTGCGTCTGAACATACCGAACAACGAGCACTATGTCTCTGCCGATAAACAGCCGACTGCGGACGATGGGACGCTCATCTTCCTGACCCTGGTGGTTTCGTCTCTGCGGAATACCGCACACGCCACGGCCAGGGTCAAGGCATGCGATATTCTGCTCGCGTTCGCCGAGCGCCTGACGGACGAGGCCAGGCTGGACCGTGTCCTTCCGTACCTGGTTTCATTGCTCAGGGACAAGAACGACTTGGTCGTGGTCTCCGCGGTCCGTGCTATTACGCAACTGCTCGACCTCGTCAAGGTCATCACCCCGGTGAATTCGCAGATATTCCTCGACTACATCATGCCGCGAATGGAGCCGCTCCTCCTGCTGGATAGCCAGAGGGTACCCAGCCCCATCGTCCGGGCTACGTACGCTTCTTGTCTCGGCAAGTTAGCCATCGCTGCCGACCGCTTCCTGGCAATGGCCGCAGCGCTGCGCGCAGACGGTTCTGCGGCCCTCGCCGACCCCGAGGTGGAGCCGGGCATCGAGGCAGAGGCGGGCTTCGCCGGACTGTTTGACGATGCACGCAGGGAGTTGGTCGAGGTTTTCGAAGTCCATACCAAGACGCTCATTGAAGACTCGGACCCTTTCGTCCGGCGAGCTTTCCTTACCTCTGTCCCTGACCTGTGCATCTTCTTTGGTGCTCTCCAGGCGAATGACATCATTCTCACACATCTGAATACCTACTTGAACGATCGTGACTGGATGCTCAAGTGCGCCTTCTTCGACACCATTGTTGGCATTTCGACGTTCCTGGGCAGCAACAACCTGGAGAAATTCATGCTGCCGCTCATGGTTCAGGCCATCACTGATCCAGAGGAACACGTGGTTCAAGGGGCACTTCATGCGCTAGCTGAGCTGGCAAATATTGGTCTTCTGACCAGACACACCTATCTAGAGCTGATCGGCATTGTTGGGAGGTTCACCATGCATCCGAACATTTGGATTCGCGAGTCCGCCGCCGAGTTCATCTCAAGCGGGAAGCGTTTCTTAAGCCCGGCGTTTTTCAGGGTGCAAGTAATGCCGCTGCTGACGCCCTATCTAAAGTCACATCGGCTCCCGGACTTCTCCGAGCTCGATCTTCTCGAGGCACTTCAGAAGCCTTTATCTCGGTCAGTCTTCGACCAGGCCCTGTTATGGGCTTCGAAGACCGACCGAGGGGATTTCTGGAAGCCCTTCAGGAAACTACGCGACGCTGTCTCTAAGCCAATGTCTGCCAGAGCGGACTCCAACCCTCAAGCGTTGGCTAAGGCTACCAGGAACGAAGAAGATGAGCAGTGGCTGAACAAGCTGCGGAATCTGGGGCTTGCTCCGGAAGACGAGCCAAAGCTGCTCGCGCTCAGGGAGTTTATTTGGAGGCTGAGCCAGATCAAGGCCAGAAACTCGGCCAACCAGGACGCGGTGAATGTTACCGCGCTCAACAGCATCATATCGCTCCGCAGCCTGGGTATCGGGCCTCAGACCGTTATATTTGACGAGAGCACACCGGTTCAGCAAGTCGTCACTCCCGAACAAGACGACAATGCCCCTCGGACCATAAGAGATGCACTTCTTGACGCATCCAGGTCGATCGATGACCCGATTGGCAAGAAGCGGCGAGCGGCCCTGAATAACCACCGGTCCCGGCTCGGGACGCGGGACGACCTCTCGCCCGTGTCTACAGATAGCAGACGGCTGTTGGAGGACGAGTCGACCATCTCCTCGGCGATTGGACGCGGGGAAGGCTCAAGGGCTACGCCCCGGCGAACCTCCCTTACCCACGGCAAAGCCGCCACGCTGTCGCCCGTGGATGACGATAGCTCGATCAACGAGGCTCCTTATGCGGCGCGGAGGAGCTTACGTCAGCAGTCGAGCGCCATAAATCTTATGAACCGCAAAGACAGCGGGAAGTCAGGTCCGGAGACCGGCACGACGGAGGCCAACGCGTTCGGCGAGGTCGAAGGGCCCTTCAGCCAGGCTACCGTGCGGAAAGCTTCCCCGCGGGACGCGGAATCGGCGTTGATTTACGCCAATACGCGACCGCGGGCCAACCACACGTACACGGGTAATGACCCAAACATTCTGAAGATGCTAGATGAGATGTATGTCGACAGATACCCCCATGACATCTACGACTATGGCCCACTGGTCACACCGATCGCGCGGCAAAAATCCAACAAGTCGACGGGTTCGCCGCAAACGATCGAGGATGCCTGGAGACCGTCGGGCAAGCTCGTCGCGACATTCTCCGAGCATGTCGGAGCGATCAACCGAATCGTCGTCTCTCCAGACCACCAATTCTTCCTCACGGGCGGCGACGACGGGTGCGTCAAGGTCTGGGACACGGCCCGACTGGAGCGCAACATCACCCACCGGTCACGGCTCACGCACAAACACGCCGCCGGTGCTAGGGTGCTCGCGCTCTGCTTCATCGAGAACACCCACACGTTTGTCAGCTGCGCAAGTGACGGCAGCGTGCATGTGGTCAAGGTCGACACGATCCTCAGCGGCATCAACTTCCGGTACCCGCGACTGCGCCTCCTGCGCGAGTATCAGCTCGTCGAGGGCGAGCACGCCGTGTGGTGCGAGCATTTTAAGCGGGACGGCAACTCAGTCCTGATCCTAGCCACCAACAAGTCTATCATCCGCGGCATCGACCTGCGCACCATGACGCTCCTCTACAAGCTCGAGAACCCGGTCCACCACGGGACGCCGACCTGCTTCTGCGTCGACCGCCGGCGCAACTGGCTCCTCCTGGGCACCTCGCACGGCGTGCTCGATCTGTGGGACCTCCGCTTCAAGATGCGCCTCAAGGCCTGGGGGGTTCCGGGCAAGGGCTCCATCTACCGCCTCTCGGTCCACCCGACCAAGGGCCGGGGCAAGTGGGTGTGCGTCGCCGGCGGCACGGGCCAAGGCGAGGTTACCGTCTGGGACCTCGAGCGCACGCTGTGCCGCGAGATCTACCGCGTGGGCGGCAACAAGGAAGGCCCCAAAGGGTACGAGGCCTGGGAGGTGGACGAGGACTGGCCGGAGGGCATGCTGGGCCGGTTCGCGACGGACCTCGAGCCGGTGGCGGTGGGCAACACGGACCGCGGCGTGCGTGCCATGGCCGTCGGCACGGGCGCCGTGGACGAGGAGAAGGAGCTTCGGCACGCCTTCATCATCACCGCCGGGGCCGACAAGAAGCTCCGCTTCTGGGACCTGTCGCGCATCGAAAATAGCGTCGTCTTCAGCGGCCTGCGCCCGGACGAGGGCCGCCCGACCTTCACCGCCAGCCATTTCACCCCGTCCATGACGCTAAACACGGAGCGGTGGCCCAGGCCGGTCGGCGGCGCACCGGCGTCGGGCTCTGCGGCGAACGGCGGGACGGGGAGGAGTAGTGGTGGTGGTGCGCGCCGTCACCGGGCGCCCAGGTCGACGGTGATGTCTCTGGACCAGCAGCAGCTGTTGAGAAGCCACTTGGATGCCGTAGTGGATGTGGCTGTGCTGGAGTCTCCCTATATGATGACGGTCTCGGCGGATAGGAGTGGTGTTGTGTTTGTTTTCCAATGAAGAAGCTGTGTTGTGCTGGGGTTTGAGTCCTCGAGTGGTGTTTTTTTTTTTAATTTATTTTTAATTTTTTTTAGAAAGAGGATTTGAGGGGCGAGGTCGAAGAACTTACCTCAGGGGGGTGGAGGGTAGGATAAACTGGCGCAATCGGTTCTGTTTTTGTTCCTTCATAGGTACCTTGTTGTTGCGATGGTCATAAGGTAAGATCCGGTTTCCTTCAGGGTCTGAGGTAATACCCCTGAGGGGGTGGGTTCTCGCTACGGGGCCCTCGCCTTATTGACATCGGACAGTAATAGACAACTAATGTATTCCTAGACGATTGATTCGTACGGCATGCAGCAGGCTTGTCAATCAAATATTGTAAAAAGGGAAGAAGACAAAAGACTGAACCTTTGTAGGTCTGAAGCTATTACAGGGTTAGGGTCTTGGCTTGGAGAACCCCACATTATTTCTTGCTCGGCCTTGTGGACTTGCGATCCGGGCGGAGGAGGAATCGCATTCCCAAACCGCGACCCTGATAGCGACGACGAATTGCGCCGACTCCGATCTTTGTGGCGATTGACGAGCCCCCCCGGTTGCAAACGAAGCGAGAGCCCTGCCGATCGAACCCGGAAACAAAAGGAAAGGAATCACTATCCCAAGATGAGGCTCACGGCAGACCTCATCAACAACTCCCTTTCCTACCTCAACCCGCTCAAGGAGCGGGAGCTGGATCTACGAGGTGCGTTGAAAAGAGCAGATACTTGCACATTGATCTTTGTTCCAATCAAGGCTTTCCGAGCTGTGACCATCAAAGAAAACCCAATCATGGACGGATAATCTCAACGGTGTGTTTATCTTTCGGTTCGCGCCGCAATACAGGTCATAGAATACCCGCGATCGAGAACCTGGGTGTCGCCGGCGTAAGTTGTTTTTTCTGTCTTTCTCTTTTCCCTCTCTGCTCGACTGCTCCCCCCCCCGCCCCGGGAAACCGAATGCTGAACAGAGACACGTCTGACCAACTTCTTTCTACTCCTTTTAGCCGCACGACGCGATAGACCTGACCGACAACGACATACAAGTGCTGGGCAACTTCCCGCTGTCGCCGCGCCTGCGCACGCTGCTGCTCGCGCGCAACCGCATCACGACCATCCAGCCGACCCTGCCGAACGCCATCCCCAGCCTGCGCAACCTCGTGCTGACGAGCAACAACCTCAACGAGCTGGCGGACCTGGACGTCCTGGGCAAGTTCCCGCGGCTGACGCACCTCGTGCTGATGGACAATCCGGTGACAAAGAAGGAGGTACGTGGGGCTCCGTTCTTTTTCTTTTGTTTCTTTTTTGTTCTCTCTCTTTTCATTTCCTTCTTCTTTTCGGAAGCTGGGGTTCGTGGCTTGAGGACAAATAGGCGAGTCGGAGTCGGCTGACCAGTGTCTATCTATCTGACACAGCATTATCGGTACTGGGTCCTCTGGCGGTGTCCCACGGTCCGGTTCCTCGACTACCAGAAAGTCAAGGATGCCGAGCGGAACAAGGCAAAGGAGCTGTTTGGGACGGCTGAGGCGCCGACCGAGTTGGCTTCACAGGTGAGAGAGAAAGATTGGCTGTTTTTCTTTCCGGAACAGAAATGAGGGTATGAGGGGGGGGGCGGAATGCTGACAATGCTATACAGATCATGGGCATCAAGACCAAGACGTTCGACGTGGGCGCGACGAACGGCCCGGCCCCTGGGCAAGGGTCGAAGCTGTCGCGGCTGAAGCTCACCGACAAGGAACGCAAGAAGCTGCAGGAGATGATCAAGAAGGCCGACAGCCTGGAGGAGATCATCAGGCTGGAGAAGGCGCTCAATGAAGGGCGGCTGCCGCCGGGAGTCATGGTGGAGGACTCGATGGAAGAGTGAACGAGTGACACGGCCGTGATGGGAGGGGCCCCCGGGCTTGGGGATTGCGTGACAAAGGTAACGAAGCACATTTGTCGGGTTTACGCGTCTACATTATGTTTTTGGAGTTGGCTGTATGGATTGAAAAACTTGGGAGAAGGAAAGGAAGAAAGAAAGAGGCAGGGGCGTGGTCGACGAATAAATAGCCCTCAATTTAATCCTGAAGCCGGACAACGCAAAGGCGTTACGCTGGCATTCTAACCCGTCATGTCCACATCCCCATCGTGATGTTGCTGTGCCTGCCTCATCTCCGTCTCTAGCTGATCGCTAGGGTCCGCGGCGTCAGAGGACTGAACCCTACCCCGCGATGCGCCGTTGGTTGCTGCCGAGGGCGCGGAGCCGTTAATGATGGACTTTGACCTCTTGCCGTTGGGCAAGCCGTCTGTCGGCCGGTCCGCCTCGGCCGACGCTGTCGCGGCGGGCGTTTCGCCGTTGATTCGTGCACGCGCCGCTGCGGCCTTGCTCTTGACTTCCTTATATGAGGCCGTCTTGGGGATCACGTCCTCGAGAAACTCGAGGTTGTCTTTGTGGGCGACTGCATTGGCTGTATGTTTTTTTTCCCTCCTCGTCAGGATGGCTACTGAGCGAGAGGCGGGGAGGTAAGGCGAGAAGTGGGGGGGGAAGCGGGGGGGCTTACCCATGTCCTTGTACTGGATATTCCGTCGAGGCTTACGCTCCAGCTTGGCCATGTTCTGGGCCTCGCCAGTGAGGTACTGGACGAACATCTCCTATTCGATCCCCGGGATCAGCCATCGTGTTGCTGGTGCGACGACCAAAAATAATGGGCTGGCTTACCGTCGCCAGGGTAATGACAAAGGCTGCATTGTTTGAGCAGACGGTGATGTCAGGGTCGACTGCAATGATCTTCTTCACTCTCGTAACTGGGGGCATGCGTGTGTCAGTCAACAAAAGGTTCGCCAGACTGGTACTCGGTCGATACCCACGCGGCAACTGGGTCTGGCCCGTCACTTCTTTCCGAGGAGGGATCGCCGTTGTGTTGTATGGCATCGTGCTTGATGGATTTAGGGAACCTCCGTCAAAGAAGTCGATTCGGAGGAAGAAACGAATCGGGAGTTTGAGGGAGAGAGAGGAAGGTCTGGTCGGTGGCCGGCCCGATATCAGAGAAATTATGGCCTATTTCTCGAAGTCTCGAAATTCAACTCAGACGGTGATCAGTGACGACGCTATCTTCAGGCCGTTTGAAGCTGGTTTAGGAAATGGAAGGGGTCCAAGAACCATTTAAAGTGGACGCGGTGAGACGCGGTTGGAATGGGACCCACATGGCTTCGTTACTCTACACGGTACTTTACACAGTATATCCGGGCGGGTTTGCCTGCCCCCACGTTGACTGCCCGGGTTCGCTACGCTAGTTAGTGTTACACTACACTACATACATACAGGTACTGTATGTACATACTTGTCATAGGCCGGCTGCCAGAGCTGAGCAACAAGCCGCCTTCCTTTCAGCCTCGCGGCAAGCAGCGAGGTCGGTGCGATCGACGGTGACCCGGATATCGCTCGAGAACCAACGCCGACAGCGCCAAGGCCGGCCGAATCAAAAATACCAATGCGACACCCGTGAACAAAACACCCGACAGGCGGCCAGAGGAGGGGCGCCATGGATGTCCCATCGCGGTCCACATCGCTTTCCGTTGTCCCGCACGAGCGGCGGCGGACCTCGGTGAGCTCTCTACGGCCATCCGTGAGCTCTCGACTTTCGTCCGCCGTGTCCATCGCCGAGCGCGGCGAGATTGCCGATGGAGAAGGCGTTGCAGCGCAACACGAGATAGAGGAGGAGATCGCAAAGATCAAACGCTACGAGGTGCGAGACTGTCTTTCTCGTTATCGACGGGCGGGAAAGGTTCAAGAGGGTTCTCCGCGACTGACAGCTCTCGCCGTTGCTAGGACTTCACCACCATCGGTATGCCCGGCCTCTGACTGCCGCTTTTGCCCCCCTTCCCCCCTCCCCAGCTCCGACCGACCGGCTAATGCGATACGACCAAAGACTGGGTTCAGGATGCCGCGCGGGAGCAGCTGCGCAGGAAGGCGCGGAGGAAACGGCAGGCCGGTCTCTACGGGCCCGGCCGCTCCGGCTGGAGGCAGAAGATATGGGAAGCCTACGACGCGGCCCAGGGATGGATTGTCGTCACCATAATAGGTGCCGCGATCGGGCTGAACGCTGCCTTCCTCAACATCATCACCGAATGGCTGGCTGACATCAAGCTTGGCTACTGCACCACCAAATTCTACCTCAACGAGGACTTCTGCTGCTGGGGCGAGGAGAACGGTACGGCGTCCCCTGCCCCGGCCGAGTTTCGCTGGGAGATTGGGAGATGAGTGATGTGAACGAGGAATGCTAACGTTCACACGCTCAAGGCTGCGCCGACTGGCATCGGTGGGCCGGCTTCGAGCCCATCAACTATCTAATGTACATCGTCTTTGCGGTCGGTTTCCCCCGGTGTTCCCATCATGATCCGGACACGACACACCTAACTTTTCTCTCATAGACCCTATTTGCCCTCACCGCTGCCAGTCTCGTCAAGTCGTATGCGCCGTATGCCGCCGGCTCGGGCATCTCCGAGATCAAGTGCATCATCGCCGGCTTCGTCATGAAGGGCTTTCTTGGCTTTTGGACCTTGGTTATCAAGTCTCTGGCCTTGCCCCTGGCCATCGGGTCTGGTCTCTCCGTCGGAAAGGAAGGCCCCAGCGTCCACTACGCCGTCTGCACCGGAAACGTCATTTCTCGCCTCTTTGCCAAGTACCGCCGGAACGCGTCCAAGACCCGCGAGGTGCTGAGTGCTTGCGCTGCCGCGGGCGTGGCCGTCGCCTTCGGCAGTCCCATCGGCGGAGTCCTCTTCTCGCTCGAGGAGATGTCGAACTACTTCCCCCTCAAGACGATGTGGCGTAGCTACTTCTGCGCCCTGGTTGCCACGGCTGTCCTAGCCGCCATGAATCCCTTCCGGACCGGCCAGCTCGTCATGTTTCAGGTCAAGTATGACCGGTCGTGGCACTTCTTCGAAGTGCTCTTCTACATCATCATCGGTGTCTTTGGCGGTCTCTACGGTGCATTTGTGATCAAATGGAATTTGAGAGTCCAGGCCTTCCGCAAGAAGTACCTGGCCAATTACGCCGTGCTCGAGGCGACCCTGCTGGCCGTTGCCACCGCTATTGTCTGCTACCCCAACGCCTTCCTCAGGATGGAAATGACAGAGAGCATGAAGGTCCTCTTCCGGGAATGCGAGGGTGCCCAAGACTACCACGGGCTGTGCGACCCCGAGCGTCGCCTCGGGAACGTCGTCTCCCTCATCTTGGCTACCATCATCAGGGTATTTTTCGTCATCATCTCTTACGGCTGCAAAGTCCCGGCCGGCATCTTTGTTCCCTCGATGGCCATCGGCGCCTCCTTTGGGCGGACCGTTGGAATCATTGTGCAAGCGCTGCATGAGGCGAGCCCAAAGAGCGTCTTCTTTTCTTCCTGCGAGCCCGATGTTCCTTGTATCACACCCGGGACGTACGCCTTTCTCGGCGCTGCTGCGGCCCTCAGCGGGATTATGCACATCACAGTCTCCGTCGTCGTCATCATGTTTGAACTGACCGGAGCGCTCACCTACATCCTCCCTACCATGATTGTCGTTGGCGTCACCAAGGCCGTCAGCGAGCTGTTTGGCAAGGGCGGCATCGCCGACCGCATGATCTGGTTCAGCGGCTTCCCTTACCTCGACAACAAAGAGGAGCACAACTTTGGCGTGCCCGTTTCGCAGGCCATGATCTCCGACGTGGTGTCGATACCCTCTACCGGTATGACCCTCAAGGCCGTGGAGCGCCTCCTCACCAGAGACAACTACCAAGGCTTCCCCATCATCCAAGACGAAACCTCTAAAATCCTCCTCGGCTACATCGGCCGCACCGAGCTTCGCTACGCTGTCGACCGCGCAAAACGCGAGCGCAACCTCAGCCCGCTCGCGAAATGTACCTTTGCCGTGCCCTCTCATTCCTCGACGACGACGACGACGACAACAACCAACCCCGTCATCACCCCAGTCACGCCGACCGGCCCACAACAACCAGCTTCTCCTCTAGACTACGCCACCTCCGCCTCTACCACACTCGACTTCACCCCTTACGTCGACACCACCCCGCTGACCGCCCACCCGCGCCTCCCCCTCGAGACCGTGATGGAGCTCTTCCGCAAGATCGGCCCGCGCGTCATCCTCATCGAGCACCGCGGCCGGCTGGCGGGGCTCATCACGGTCAAGGACTGCCTCAAGTACCAGTTCAAGGCCGAGGCGGCCGAGGAACAACAGCACCACCACCACCACCACCAGCAGCAGCAACACTCGCGAGACGGCGATTCGGCCGGACCGGCGTCACCGCGGATGCGGCGGCGGCGGCGGGCGGAGGATGAGTTGCCCCAGGAGGAACGCGTGTGGGAGCTGATCAAGGCTGCGGCCGGCTGGGTGTCGGATGCGGTCGGGAGGGTGAGCGGGGGGAGGGTGAGGTTGAGGGATTCCTGGGAAGGAGAGCGGGACGACGACGCCGCGAGCCAGGGGGCGAGAAGCAACAACGGGTTTGGGCGAGAGCAAGGGCAGAGGCAGGGGCAGAGGCAGGGACAGGGGCAGGGGCAGGGGCAAGGTCAAAGACAAGGAGCCATATTGGATGGGACGGAGGAGGTGATGGGGGATGATGAGGATGGGGGACTGGAACTGGAGAACAGGCGATGATGTGCATTCCCGAGAGAAGAGTGGCTTGGCGATCGCAACGATGATAAGGATACACTTACACTTAGATGGGAGAAATTTTATTCGCAAGGCGAGCGCTGGATACACTACTACACTACACTACGAGCAGGGGCTTGCTGGATTGACGAGCATGCTTTTTTTGGCGATGCAGACCAGGCGTAAACATGTGCCCAAGATCACGTCGGTGCCTCGTCAGCCCGCGAGGTATGTACATACATCCACGCCACTTCGAATGCTTATCTCTCTTCCTCTCCAATGTTGGATTCCCTGCTCGGAGGATCCTCGCTGTTGTACAGAATGCCTGCACATCATTCCTTCCCGGTTACTGCTTCATTTCTCAGTTCGAGATTGGAACGCCTACGATACGCACGATTCGTAAATGGCATTGAACTCAGCAAGTCCCGGATGGCTGGGCAGATTGCGAGCATCGCAGGAGCGCGGCGAAGCCTATGAAACTGCTACACCTGGTCGAAAACGCCGGGTGCATGTACCTAATTTTTTGACTTGAAAGGTAGCTAGGTGAATTCCATAACAACCACCACGAGTGTCGCTCTTCTGGAACTGGGTAACCAAGCCATGTCCTCAATTGATGCATCAGTTACTAGGAGTGCCTATTCTGGCGATGCTGAACCACTGCAGCCAAGGTGCCGAGAAAAATCCTCGCTGCATCGTGCAACACGCCAGCTGCTGGTTCTGCAAGATTTGCAGTTTCCGTTATTCACGCCAATCCGCGTATCGACTCCCCGTTGTCTGACTTCCAGGGCTTTCGCTAGGTCACATGGTTGCGGTGCAGGTGACGGGACCCACCAAGATCGGTGCGGGCAGCGCCGTAGCTCCGGATGACCTCGTGTGCGTGCGAACACCATCGGAAAGGCTTAGTCGAGAATCCTCTTCCGACACCGCCAGTCTCCAGCCCTCAAGCTCCTCCACGCACCCCCATCTCTTCAGCATTCCATCTCAATAGCCACCTCTATCCTCCACAGAACAGCCACTTGGGAGGCATCACGACATCGATAGCAGCAGTCCGTAACCAACGCTTCGGCATTCATCGGCGGCCATCGACCCACAGAACCTGAGCTTGGACCCACCGATCCCGGAAATCATTGGCGTCCCAACAACCAACGTCTTTCTCTCCCACCATTGCTCCATCAATAGCCTGAGGTACCATGAACATGGCGGTTGGTCTCATCAAGAAGTCCGTGTCGACGAGCGAACCTGTGGCGTTCGCCTGCCGCGGCACTGTCGACACCAACCGGTTTGACGACCTCGTACTGGCATTGAAGGAGGCCTTGGGACCCAGCTCGGGCCTCACTTCGGACGATGTCGATGTCGGCCACCTCACCCGATTGATGCGGGAGTATGACTCGGATCCGAGAGAATGGTCCAAGTTCGCCATGGGCGATGAGAGCCGTGGATACACGAGGAACTTGGTCGACGAAGGAAACGGCAAGAGCAACCTGGTAGGTCTGGAGTAGAAACGGCGGCCTGGCCCGGGTCGACCCTTTTTTGTTTACTTTGCCCCTGACTGACCAAAACAGCTCGTCCTCGTCTGGACTCCTGGCAAGGGGAGCCCAATCCACGACCACGGAAATGCGCATTGTCTGATGAAGATTTTGCGTGGAAATCTGACGGAAACCAGATATGAATTCCCCAAGGGGGATGAAGAGAAGCCGATGCGCGTCATCTCAGAACGGGTTCATAAGGAGAATGAGGTGGCATACATGGCAGACGAGCTGGGCGTGCACCGGGTTACGAACCAGGGCAGCGACTTCGCTGTCTCCCTGCACTTGTACACCCCGCCAAACGTTGCCAGAGGGGGGTGCCATATCTTCGATCCCGAGACAGGCAAGAAGAGCCATATCAAGAACTGCGGGTACTACTCCACATATGGGAAGAAGTCGTGATGAGAGAGGCGAGACGGTGTGTGGTCTCGGAGGTTTGACAAGAGAAAAACGGGAAGCAGGCGACTTCGCCAGCGGAGTCTGGGTTATTTTCGGGAAGCGGGATCTGGTAATGAAGGGTATGAGAGGTATCATGAAAGAACTGCAGTGTGTAATGTGAGACAGCAAACAGAATGAGATGGCTACTTTCCTTTTGCACAGCGTCCATCGACCACAATCGACCACAGCAAGATGCAGTCGCCGCTGCGAATTGTCACGCTATGGTGTCTGGCGGGACTCTGCTTCTCCTCCAAAAACGGTAATAGGGACCACTTGCGTGGACTCGACGTTGGACGACCCGGCCGGCATCCGGATTTCGAGAGAAACTGCCCGCGCAACACCACAAAAAAGAACTCGAGAAAATGCGATGGTCAACGACGACAGTCGGTGATTCAAGGGTATGAGAGGAGAATGAGAGGAGGAGAGATTAATGTCGTCAACGCCGTGAGGAATTGCTTTTCAACCCAATGCCACTTTAGGACTAGCGCGGATTGCACCATTTGATCCGCATTCTATTGGCCGTCAGAAGGAGCGGGTTATGGAGAACGAAGCTTGGATCACGTTATATTTCACGTGATAGATCACGTGCTCAACAAGCCCAGAGGAGCCGAGTATTGCTCTTGGCCTAACACAAATCACGCTACTGCTGGTCCACGCTACGGAGTAGTAGGATCCGAATTCGAGAAGCCATCCATCCCTGCTGCACAATCGGAAGTGGCTGATTATACAACTTGGGTTGCGAGGTTTCGGCATTTCGGCATCCTCCGGGCACTCCAATTGTGCATTACCAAGCGAGCTTCCACTACGAAAACTGCCGGCGTACATTACCCTCCTGTAGGGAATAATCCGTATATTTTTGCGACTTGAATGGAAAAGTGTCAGCAAGATTAAGCACTTCGTTGTTCGCGCGTTGGCTTTCCGAAACTTTACGGAGTACTTGGCCCTCCTTGGTTTGGATCCCCTGCTGAGTGTCGAGCCGAGCTCTCGCAAGCATCGAGGTATTTGGTACAGCGATTCACAAGGCTGTCATGGTTAATCTCGTGTTGTGGATCCTCTGTTCTGTACGGGTGACGGATTACCGTATACGGACGTACAATAGGTTGGGGTCTGGGGCCCCCCAGGTCCTTCGGCCCCTCATGAAACTACCTACATAGTACTATGTACGTACGCAATACCTACTGTGAACCTTACGAATACGGAGCGATCCAAACTCTATAATCCGTACTCTTTGTGGATGTACTCCGTACTGCGTGCCTTCGACGTACATACACCAAGAGACTTGGTAGTAGACTCATGATGTGCACTGATAAATCTACAACGTGCAATGTTTCCACTATTGTATGTACATACCACAGTCGAGTCTGTTCGATCGCGTTCCTGCCCTGGTCCTTCGCTCCGGCCCCTGCTTATTCCGCCTAAAAATCCCTGCATGCTCCAGACCCTTGCTTCCCTCTCGCTGCAACACTCCGCACAGATTGCCCTTATGATGCGCCAAGGCTAGACTTCCAACAAATCATCTTCTCCGATCTCCCCGATGCACCGTCAGGGTCCGAGCAACGCACTACACAGACCGGCTGACGCTCACTAAGCCATTTCCTTGCACGGTATGGGCATATAACAGATTTCCATGGACCCAGCGCTTCCGACTCGTCGAGGCGGCGCTCCCTCAGGTTTCACACACAGAGAGGGCTGTTCGGAGACGGGTCAGCATTTCGAAAAAGGGGCACATCCATGCTCGACCCGCCGCATGACTGCTAAACTCCCGCCACCGACGTACAGTACGGATTACATACACTATTTTTCGGGCTGGGAGTTGACGCAACGGACGCGTGCTTTGTTGGCGGGTTACATGCATCCTTATCGCGTGCACTGCTGCTTCTAGAAGCTCTAAAAACACTGATACAGGCCCTTGGACTTCCCCAGATCTTACCCACCCCCCCCCCCCTTCTTGGACTTTGGATGTTTGGTCGATCGTGATCTTAAGCGACGCCCTTCCCCCGCGCTCCCGAGGGACGAAAAAAAAAATAAAATAAAAAATAGGTCGACCTGTTTTTGATCGTTTTCCCTTTCCCTGCGGGATCTCTGGCTTTCATCAGAGCACCAGCGTCCCAGGATGAGGGCGACGGGAGCCTGCCGAGCAGCTCCTGTCCGCGCGCGTACATGATGGCAGACGACGGTCGCCCTTCTCTGGACAGCGTGAGCGACGACCTTGACCCGCTCCCGCCCGTGTTTCGCCGGGGACTGACGGCGCTCGCCGTCATGTCGTGCCTCTCTTTCGTGTCTTCCCTAGTGGTCCTGGTCTATCTAACCGTCAAGCTCGTGCGATGGCATCTCCGGACCTCGAGGCGATCGCGCCATGCCGCCGCCGGTCCGGCGGCTCCGCCCGACCTGTCCCTGGGGCTTGCCGAGGGCCTCTACATGGGCGAGAGCGCCAAACACCAGCAAGCAGCGCTCGCCCTCGCCCGGAAACGGAGACGCCCGAACCAGTTCTTGGTCCTCATATACAACCTCCTCCTTGCCGATATCCACCAAGCTGCGTCCTTCCTGCTCAACGCCGTATGGCTGGGCCGCGGCGGCATCCACGTCCGGACGGCGACGTGCTGGGCCCAGGCCTTCCTTATCCAGGTTGGCGACCTGGCGTCGAGCTTCTTCATCACCGCCATCGCCGTCCACACGTACCTGGCCGTTGTCTGGAACTACACGCCCCCCCAGCCGGCCGTCTACGGCATCGTTGTCTTCTTGTGGGTCTTTAACTATCTCCTCATCATAATTGGCATTGCCGTCACCAAAAACGGCAAGGAAGAAGGCGGTCTCTTCGTCCGGGCGACCGCGTGGGTACGTCTTTTTTACTACCTCTCTCTCTCTCTCTCTCACACACACACACACATACACACACAGACTGTCGTCTCTCAAGGGGTGTCCGAGCCGCTCACACCTTCTTCTCTGCAGTGCTGGATCAATATCCGCTACGAAATGTTACGCCTACTCCTCCACTATCTCTGGATCTTCATCGCTCTCGCCATCACCGGCATCCTCTACACCCTCATCTTTCTATCTCTGAACAACAAGCGGCGCCGCGCCCAGCGGAGCGATAAACTGCACTCGGCAGCACGTGCGGGAAAGGGGCCAGGTCCGACCGAATCAAGGACTAACATCCACAATTCCGACGACATCACCGCCACCACCGCCGCCGAGCAAATCCTCCCTGGCGTCGACCCGGGCGCCTTCGGAGGAGGAGGAGGAGGGGGTGGCAGCGAACACGGCCGAGAAGAAGTGGCCGACGGGGTCGGCCGGGGCGGGAGCAGCGGGGGCGGGGGCGAAGGCGGGGCCGGACACCCCAAGGTCTTCCTGCTGTACCCGCTCATCTACATTGTGTGCACGGCGCCGCTGGCGCTGGGCCGCATCGCCAGCATGGCGGGCGTGGACGTGCCGCCGGCCTACTTCTACACCGCCGGCGCCCTCATCACCAGCAACGGCTGGCTGGACGTGCTCCTCTGGGGCGTCACCCGCCACCGGCTGCTCTTCGGCGCCGACGTCGACGCCGAGGACTCCGGCCTCGACACCTTCACCTTCATGCGCACCCCGCACGGCCGCCGCTGGGGGAACATGGTCTGGGTCGAGGGCGGCGGGGGCCACCGTCGACCGGCCGGTGGCGCCGGTGGCGGCGCCCGTCACGGGGAGGCCGAAGGCGAGGCGGGGAAGCTGGGTGGTCTGGTGAAGAGACGGATGGGCTGGCGGCCGCTGTTTGGATTTGGCGGCGGCGGTGGCATTGGCGGCGTTGGCGGTGGTAGTCATGGCGGTAACAATGGTTGTGGTGGTGGGGCAGGGCAAGGGGGGGAAGGACGGAGGAGGGGGGCGGGCCATGACGGGGCCGAGCTGGCGGGGAGGGAAGACGGGTTGGCGATCCAGATGGACATGGTCACCACGGTGGTGGTTGAACAAGCAGAGGGCAAACTGTGGGAACGTTGGGAGCCGGGCAGGAGCACACGGCATATCCCGAGCGCGTCGGCGGGGAGTAACAACAGAGCGTACGAGGACCTGGAGCTGGATGATACCCTTCTGAAAAACCTCGAGTAGATATCTAGATATACGAATATGTATATGAATATAATTATAAGTCAACAACCGATGGCTGAGTGACGTATCCCCACCCACTCCTTTGTACACACGCCTCTCCTCTTATTTCTTCCAAATGCGTTGTGGATGATTGACATGGAGAGCACCCCCATGGTCAGTCTCTGCAAGGATATGTTTTCCATCCTCGAAGCCACGAATGTTTCTCTTTTTCTCGGTCAAACGATCGGCCTCCATTGTCGAGGACTAGTAACCCACTTAAGTGACCTGCTTGCAAAGGTGTGCACCTCTTCAGGTATGATTATTTCAAGGACAGTTGACCTCCCCGTGGCCGCCGGTCTCGGTGCTATGGTGCTTCCAGGGAGGCTCTTGGTAATGAGCAACCGTTCTGCCATGCCCTGGTACCCTGGTTATATGAAACCAACCCACGTTTGCTCGAAAACTAGTTATCGACTCGGGACTTGGAAGATTTCGCAGTGATCGGTGGAGAAGGTGACGTTTTTTCTGCTGTCGCACGGGCCGTACCGCAAGCCGAAGAATCCCTGGTGGCTAACGGCGAGCCGGCATGGTGCGGGTCTTGATGGAGATGCGAGTAATAGTAATACATCGCTGCCGGGGTCATGCAAGATGGGACCGATCTGAACCCACGTACTCCGTAAGTAGTTTGCCAACCGGTGCGAGGGCAGGCCCCGGGTTGTGAGAAAACACCTGCTGATCCCACCAACTCATGCTTTGCTTTGGACGTCCCGACCAACAAGGTCATGGGCTAAGTCTGAGTCGTTCGTTGTTGTGTTGGATGCAGGTATGTACATACCTACGTACGTACTCGTGCAAATAGCAGCAGGTCAATCTGCCTTGTATTCTATATGAATCCTTTTAAGTCCTCGAAACAAGTTTACCTCTAGTTTTACATGGGCATTTTGATTGTTTTCTCCAACCATCCCAAACGAGACGGTTCATCCTAGGTGCGACCTCTCTTCGCTGGATCCGGTTCATCGGAACGAGACTTTCCTATGAATTCTGGGTTGCAATGTGCATCATGCAACATAGCGAGTGGCGTGAGAGATGAACGTATGAAGGCTGTCTCTGTTACATCTCGTTAGCAGAACAGGCAGCTCACCGGTTTGTTGACGCTTGGAAGACCCTCGTTTAGTCAATGATCACTGGTTTGTCCCCAGCCTTAGGCTAGCATTGCCCGCACATACACTGCCTGAGAGCTCACTGTGATATGGCCAGGGTGGTTTGGTCAGCAAGTCATGGAGCATGTAGCCATGGCAGATTAATAAGGCTCCCCGATTGAGGATTTGAGGCCTAGCAAAAGTGTAAGTAGAAGAGGTTAGCCCAGCAGAGCGACGACTGTTATACCAGGCTCACTCAGCTTCAACCTCTCCACCACCAAAATCTCCTTCGATCCGTCGAGCAGGCTAGTCAGTGATTCGTTGCACACGGCCCATATCGAGCTGAGCAACGACATCAACGAAAGCAAGCACAATGATGTTGACGTGTTCTCGTCTCCCCAGGGCCGTCAAGTTTGCGGTACCAGGGCAAGTAGAACTGCGTTCGCAGGATTTATTTAGAGGATGGATCTTATGACACTGGTACTCACTGAATAATTGTAGACAGTCCCAGCTAGGCAGGAATCTCCTACCGGGAATGATTCCCGGGCAGACTCGGGTCTGAGATCCCAATTAATTTGTCTGCTTGCTACGCGTAGCGCGACAATCAAATTGATCCCCAGTATTATAGCATTTGGCTGTCTGTAGGTCAGATCTGACTGACCTACCAACAGGGATAACAAGCCAGGGTTAACATATATTTAGACAGCTTCTCTAAGTACCTCTGGCACTTAGAACAATTAACGCTTTTATCACCTACTTCTATAGACCGTAACAGTTAGTCCAGGAGTACCACCTACGGCACGAATACCGCTATAATGTTATACCTTTGTAGCCTCTCTAAGCTATACTAATTATAGCTACCGAGCTATAGTAAGTGGTACCTACTACCAGTTCGAATCTACGATCTTATTACTAATCGTAAGTGTTTAAACGCTATAGGAGATCATTTACCTAGGTAAGCGATTATATCCCTTTGCTTAAGTAGATGCCTAAATAGTTAGATACGATAGTAATAGTAACTCTATTAAGATCTAATGAACGAGCCTAAACTACGATAAGCGCGTTAGACCTATTACTTTATTATTAGAAACGCCTACTAGCGTTAGGTTTAGAGGCTTACTCTAATAGAACTTTAAATCCTTAAGCTAATAATATTCTTTAAGGAGGCTAACTAGTATTTAGCTTATATATAAGACTTTAATGACTACCTAATTAATAAAGATTACCTAGAATTATAGAATCTTAATAAGTATATACTAAAGGGACTTGTAAATTGCTTTATTAAGTGCTTTCTCTAGCTTTTAGATTAGGTATTTATTTTATTATTACTATTAGAAGTAAGAACTATATTAGAAGTATAAGTTTAGGAGGAATCCTGACTTAGGGGACCTTTAAAGACCTTAAAAATGCTAAGTCCTAATAGCCTAGTTTAATAATTTGCTATATCACTAGAAATAGCCTTATAAAGAATAACTTTACCTATTAGCCTATTAGAGCTTCTAAAGATATTAAGGCCTAAGCTAAACCTAGTAAGTCTAAGTTAATAAGGTAATTAGGTATTAAGTAGACCTATTAGAATTACCTAAACTATAATTATAACTAATATACTAAGGGAACTTCTAGAAAGGGAAGAACCTTAATAAAGGTCTTTTTAAACCTTTTAGCTAATAGCCTATTTAATAGAAGGATTACTAATAGTAATATTAATACTAATAGGAGATACCTTAATTAGGGGGTATATACCTTTCTTACTATTATATTTAACTAAGGAGACGATTATGAGACTACTTTAATAGGCTATAGTTAGACTTTTATAGAATGTTATAATTAAACTAATAGATATTAGTTCCCTTTAGCTATAGCTAATATATATACCGTTATAACTAGCTACTAATTAGGTATAGAAGATTACTAATATTGGCTTACTTTAGCTAAACATTAACTAAAAGATTATTAATAGCTAGCTAATCTTTTATTATAAGAAGATCTATTATTATATGGATATTAACCTTTAGATTAAATATATCTATGATATAGTTAGAGGAAATATCTCTAAGGAATTCCTTTCATAGAACGACCTATAGGTGTTATTCTATAGATTAGCTTTATAATAATATGAATAGTAACTATCACTTACTAAGAAGGAGACTCTTTACTTAAGTATAAAGATATAACTCCAAAGAATTAAGGAATAGTTTAGTATCTAGTTTAATTAGGTAGGCTAATAGCTAGTTTAGAATAATTATACTAAGGATAACCTTATTATAGGTAAATCTATCTATAAATTTACAATAGACCTTTTCTATTATATCTAAGTCTAGGGAGATAAGACGAACTACTAGCTTCTAACTAGACTTTAATTAGCAATAACCCTAGTATTCTATAAGCTCTATCCTAAGCTATAGGAAACGGATATACTTGACTAATACCTTCTTTAGGTTACCAAAAAATAGAAGGTACTCTTTAAAGAGCTTAAGGCCGAAAGAAAGGTATAGAAAGCCGTTACATTTAATATTAAAGATACCTCTAATAGACTAAGTAGTAGTAGTAGTAATAGTAATAGCGCTTCTAAAGATCAAGCTAACTAATTATATACTAAGCCAAGATAGGGTAATCAAGGCTAATAGTACCAGTCTAACTACTATAGGTAGAAAGAGGAATAGAAATATAGGTATCTTTTATAAGGAGAGCGATACTAAAGCTATAACTAGGAGCCTTGTCTAAAAGACTATAACGACTAAGGCAAGGGTAACTATCCCTAGGGCATTAGACCCTAGGAGAAGGGTAGATATAATAAATAGAATTCCTACTTCCGACAATTCTATCGTTATAGCTAGAAGTATATTAACAAGAATAGTACCTATTACTATTATAACATCATAGTAGTATCTAGCAAGGATAAGAAAGCCGAAGCCAAATATAAGGAGCTCGAAGCTACTAGCTATCTTCTAATTAGCGACTATAAATCCGAGACTAATAGAGATAGTAGTAATAGAGAGGCGTACTTCCTTAGTACTATTAAGGAAGACTATATCTAGAAAGACAGCAATAGCTATAGGCTCTATAGATAGTCATTCGTAAGCTAAGGAGCGCTATATTATCATTTATACTAGAATCATAGGAAGAAACTACGATTACTAGAACTGCTAAAGAAGGAAGACCTTCCCTAGGTAGAATAGGACTTTATAAAAGGAGTAACTATGCTATCAGAACTGCCCGAGGAACGGGAATAGGAAACCGTACTCCTCTCCTTCGAACCTAGCTAAGTAGTAGAAGCTAACCTAAGTATAGAAATACCCTTCTACCGGCTAAGGAAAACGTCTCACCTATATATTTTAGTTCGAACTAACCTAGGAGATCAAACTATAGATATCTATTTCGACATAGGTAGTTTAACTAACCTAGTTAATCAGATATAGATTACCTAATAGGTAAAGAATCCTTCATAGATTAAGGGTAAATCTTATACCTTTAAGGGAGTTAATTTAAAGATTAGGATTAGTAAATAAGTCGAATTTAACTTCTATATCCTAGGGGAGGCTAAGAACATACTAATCGACAGATATATCTATATTATAGCCGATATTATTAACGAACTTACTTTAAAAATACTCCTAGGTACCGACTTTATAACGGCTTATAGTATTAAGATTGACTTTATTAAGGGCATCTATACCTTTAGATCGCTAGTAAATATAAAGGTCTATAGGGACGTTATAAAGAAGAACCCTAAGCCTATCTCCTAGAAGGTTACTACTATCCAGTATACTATTATTTCTATATACTCTACCTAGATAGTCAAGACTTACTTTATACCACTACCTAATAACGTCCTGGAAGGTAAGTGCTTCTACTTTACCGCTAGCCGAGACAGAGTCTAGGATACTATAGTTAATCGGTATATACCCCTAGTAGCTATCATTAGAAATAATACCGATATCCCTATAGTCATCTAGAAAGGAGATAAGATTAGCTATCTCTCGGAATACTATAGGGAGGACATTACCGCCTAGGTTAATACGAGCGATATAGAGGATATATAGACTAAGGTCTAGGAAGGAATTATTAAGTAGGAGCTAAAGGGAAAGCTAGAAGAGGCCTAGTAAGCATACTACTAAGAAGACACTAGTGACAATAGCTAGGATCTTTAGCTGCTAAATAGAGTTAACTTTTATACTCTATCTTATGGTATTAAGAAACCTAACGACATCCCGGCCATTAAAAGCAAGGATAGCGTTAGTATTACTAATGTAAATCCCGAGTTTACGCTTAAGGTAAAGGAACTTTTGGATAGATATAACCTTTACTATAATAGGAAAATCGTACTAATGCTAGAAAACTAGAAGATACGGATTAACCTAGTTAATGGTTAGCAAAAGCAAGTCTATATAGTTAGACTATACCTAATAGAGCTTAAAGATTATAAGGCTCTAGATAAGCATTATAACTAGCTCTAGGTATTTAGTAGATTTACTTTTATGGATAAACTAACCCTTATTACGTACCTAGTATTTATTATATAAAGGAAGGTTACTAAAAAGCTAGGAGTAGAGGTTAAGAAGAGCTAAAGTATAGTCGACCTATAACCGCTAAATATAATTACGATTCCAGCTGTTTACCCCTTGCCTAACTAGGACGATATTATAACTACTATAGTTAGTAATAAGTTCTTTATAGCACTAGATACCTCAGGATTCTTCTACTAGTTACTAGTTACCAAGGAGTATAGTAACTATATAGTGGTTATAAGCTACTACGGTTTAGAAAAATCTAATATAGTACTTATAGGTTTCAAAAACATACTTATATTTATATAACGCTATATAGATAGACTTTTCCTTAAATACCACTATTTTGTTAAGGTATATATTAACGATATTATTATCTTTAGCAAAATAGAGGAAGAATACCTTAAATACCTATATACTATTTACGAAATCCTTAATAAGGCCTATATCTATATTAGCGTAGCCAAATCCTTTATAGGTTACCTAGCCGTAAGACTCCTTAGGTATATCGTAAATGGCAAAGGTATTACTAAAACCGACGACCGTATTGCTACCTTTAAGAAGCTAAAGTTTCTAGATACTCTCGATAACTTAGAGCACTACCTTAGAATAGCCGGATAGCTTAGAAAAGGCATTCTATAGTTTGATGCTAAAGTAAGGCCACTCTAGGCCCGGAAGATAGCACTAATAGTAGTAGCCCGGAAGGAAAGAAAATTAAACCCTAGGAAAGCTAAACGTACCTAGAAAGCGGTTATATCTACCGTTAAATTCACTCTAACTAAGGAAGAACTCGAGTCATTCTAACTATTATAGGAGCACCTATATAATTAGGAGTTCCTCTATCACTACTGCCTAGAAAAGCTACTATTCCTAAAGTTAGATGCCTGCCGTGATAGCTATAGCGTTATTACCTTCTAACTTAAGGGCGATTAGGATAGAGAGAAAATTCCTAGTAGGGATATTTCTATAAGTAAGGTATAGCCTATCCTGTTTATATTACAAGCGACTACTAACGTGGAAAAACGCTATAGATCTACTAAGGTAGAGATTACTACGCTCGTCTAGGTAATTAAGAAGCTTAGAAAGATAGTCTAATCGAATAGGTATCTAGTCAATGTCCTTATTAACTATACTCCTATAAAAGGGATTATAAAGTATATATCCCTAATTACGATAGATCTAGCTAAGGCTAACCTTAAGCTAGTTAACGCTACTAATTACCTGTCCGGATTTAACCTTAATATCTTCTATATCCTAGGAACTTTAAATGTCGTACCTAACGTATTATTAAGATTACCTATATAGGAATAGGAGGATCTAAAGGTTAAGGATAGTCCGGCTAACGAACTTAGAGATATCTAGAGCAAGCACTAGGACAAGGATATCTTTATAGCGGATATGACTATTATAGAACCAGTACTTAGTGACGAGTTTAGGGCTAGGATTATTGCTAGCTATCCTAAGAACTGTAAGTACGGACCTATCTACTATATATTCTACGAAAGCGAGAAGGACCTGGTTAGAAATGACTAGGATAAGGTTAGGAGATATAGACGGCCAAAACTACCCATAGGACCGTTCGAATTAACGAATAGGCTACTTTTCTATATTGACTTTGATAGTACCAGGAGACTCTACCTACTAGAAAGCTATATTAACCTAATCCTTTAAATCGTTTATAATAATATGTACTATTTTGGCAAAAACAAGATAATAAACGAGCTTATAGCTATCCATTTCCGTAAGAAGGCTTGGAAAGTTTCGAAGTTCGTATAGTACTATAAGCTAACACTATACTATATAGTAGCTATAGACTTTATTACTAACTTGCCGCCGGTACCGACCATTAGAACCTTCTAGTTACTCTAAGGCTACATACTAGTAGATACGCTCTATACCGTAATATATAAGTTTAGCAAGAAGAAGCTACTAGTAGTAGGTCAATAGACATATATAGCTAAAGAATAGGTAACCGTACTTCTAAAGACCTAGATATTTACCGACTAGGATATACCTACCTAGATTATTAGTAATCACGACCCTAAGTTTACATCCGACCTATAGAAGGAAATATTCTTACTACTAGGAACCAAGCTATTATTTTCTATAGCTTACTACCTATAGATAGACGGCTAGTCTAAATAGATAAACTAGATAGTAAAAATCGCGCTTAGAATAAACTTTACGGCTAATTCTAACCACTTATAGGTTAAGATCCTTCCTACCTTATAATATTACCTTAACAACACACTAATTACTATCACAGGCCCAGGCTTCACCCAGGCTAAACAATGCTAGGCTTTGCCCGGCAACGGACCAGACCCACCTAGCAACAGACCAGACCTACTCGACCCACCTAAGCGTGTATAATTAGTTCGTAAGACGTTCGTAGGTCGTTCGTAAGGCGCGCGGTCAGGGCCTGCTTAGGACCTAACCCAGAGCCTAACCGGGCCCTACCTAGGTCATATACGTATACACTAAAAAGGCGCTCCTCTATATAACTCTTATATTCTTCCTCCTTTTCCTCCTTAAGGTAGTCAAATAAAACATTATACGCTTATCCATAGATGCTATAAGGCTAGCACATTACATTTCGACTACCTTCGTACCGGTAGTAACTCCCTAAGGGAGTTATCGACAACGTAGTCATGACAGATTTGGGAGTATACGGGCCCTCGGGCTTAGCAGAATTATAGGAGCTTGTCCGCTCCCTTCAAGTAGCAGTAGAATAGTAGAATGCCACGATCGACACCCTCTAGGCATCCTAAACCTAACCTGTCCTAGCCCCTAAGTCGGCTAGGGTGCTCCTTGAAGCTTAACGGCCGTAACGGAAGCGTCTACCAACCGGATAACCTTTCGATAGCAAAAAGGAACTCTTCGTAGTATAGAAGAGCATGATGGAATATGTCCTTATAGCTAATAGAGATTTCATCGGCTCTAATTATAACTAATAGGTCTTTATCTAGGGAAACCTTATACGCTAGGTACAGACCCGAGTTACGGCCTACTATGAATCTGCGGGCCTGAAAGTTAGGTACGACCTAACTTAGTTCCTCTAATATCTTAAGAGCATCTTTTCCAACCCCTATAAAAAGACGGTAGCCTTATTAGAACTAGAATTCTTATAATAGAGAGACAATGAACCGTTTACTGCCTTTATTATTTAGTTTAAAGCCAAGCTATCAAAGGTAGGCGGCCTCCTTTAGGGTGATAAGCTATACCTGATCAAATTATAATAATGCCTCTCTTTAAAACTTAAATATATAGCGGTCGGACAAGGAATTCCTTAGAATAACTATATAATAGTAGTCAAGAAATACTATAAGATTGCTATAGATCTTAAGGCTCTTTGACTTGGTAATAAGTATTAGTAGATATAAGGGCGGTAGGCGGCACCTAAACTATAGAGAGAGAAGGACGTAGATAGAGATATACCAATAACTAGAATTAACTTATTACGTACTAACCTATAGAAGAAGGGACCTAATAAGAATAGGGCAAGAAAATATAGAGGTAACGCCCTATAGGCGAAATAGGTTAGTCTAGAAGTACGTACAGCCCGATAGGTAGCTAGAGTATATATCTAGTATAGGTAGAAGGGTCACTTTATTGCTAAATGTAACTTTACCCCTACTTTAAAGCCGGCTTAGTAGAACTAGTCAAGAACCGATATTAATATCTTAAAGGCTAAGGATTAGAAGGAAGACGACGACCTGTCTAACGAAGAAGACAGGGAGCAGGGAAAAGAGTAGCCCCTAAGCAAAGTCTCGTAAGGGGGCTGGAAGACTATAACTACCTAGAAGACGAGTTTATAGAGATTAGCAAAAGAATAGATAGACCTCCCTTTCTTATTCTAATCTTCCTTAACTCTATCGGCTTTATAAACGCTTAAGTAGATAGTAGATATTCTAGCTATAGCGTTATTAGCGAGAGAATATACTAGAAGCTTAGAATCGAGTAGATTAGTTTACCTATCGTACGTACCCTTAGGACCGTGACTAGGCTATAACCGGACTAGAAGATCACTTAGATAGCCTACGTTACAATAGACATTGATAGCTAGGAGAGCTAGGCCGTGTTCTATATAGTCCTAGGACTTATATATAACGTTATACTAGGCCTCCTATAGATAAAATACTAGGAAGTTACACTAGACATATATATAGGCGTTCTTACAATCGGAACATAACTAGGACTACTTATCTATAAGATCTCTTTACGGCCTAATAGGAATCTCCTAAATAATAGGTATAGTCTTTATAGGCATAATATAGAGGGTATAGAAAAAGAAGACTTCCGATACCTTCCTAGTTACTAGTATCTAGGAGATAATAACTATCCTAGAATCGAGACGCTAATTTGATAGAGATAGCCTAGGAAAAGGGGGCACCTAACCTAAGCCTAGTATAGAGTTAGAGGTTACCTTGCCAGACAAACTTTATAACTTTACTAACCTCTTTAATAAGGAGAAAGCTAGTAGACTCCCCCTATATCATAGCGTAGCCGACCATTACATCAAATTAAAGGAAGGCCTAGATAGAAAGATTCCCAAACTCCCTTAGGGGCCTCTTTATAATATACTACGAGATTATTTATTAGAAGTCCGAAAGCAAGTCGTTAACTTACTAGATAAGGGATAGATCTAAGCCAGCTCCTCTTCGGCTACTGCCCCTATCCTCTTAATAAGGAAGGCAGACGGAGGATAGAGGTTCTATATCGATTATTAGGCGCTAAATAAGATTACAAAGCAAGATCGGTACCCCCTTCCGCTTATTAAGGAGATACTTTACTCCCTGGCCGGAGCTAAGTGGTTTACAAAGCTTAACGTCCGGGCGGCCTTCTACTATATCCGGATCGTAGAGGGCTACAAGCATTTGATAGCATTTCGGACCCGGTTTAGCCTCTTTAAGTGGCTTATCTACCCCTTTAGACTTATAGGTATACCTATAACTTTCTAATAATATATTAATAACGCTCTTGGCCTAATACTTAGAGACTTTGTAATAGTATACCTTAATGATATCTTAGTCTATATGTTAAGTAGTAAGAAAGATTATATAAGGTAGGTAAGGGACGTGCTCTAAAGGCTATAGAAAGTAGGACTTATACTAGATCTTAAGAAGTATATATTCGCTATAAAGGAAGTTAAATACCTTAGCTATATTATAGAGGCAGGGGCTTAGGTTTGCCCAGATCCCGAAAAGCTAGCTACTATCTACGAGTAGGAGGCACCATGTAAGGTCTAGAGAGTATAGAGTTTCTTAGGGTTTGTAAACTTCTACCAAGACTTTATCCCTAACTTCTCCGAGTTAACTGTACCCTTGACATGGTTAACTCGTAAGAATACCCTGTTTCGGTAGGGGACTAAGAAATAAGAGGCCTTTGAAACTCTTAAGATAGCTTTTACGTCGGAACCTGTCCTAGTATAATAGGATCCTAAACGGGAGATAGTACTCAAGGCAGACTGCTCCGGGATAGCGTTAGGAGGGTGCTTATCCTAATAGGGAGAAGATAGGGTTCTATATCCTATGGCCTACCATTCTATAAAACTGTCCCTAGCCGAACGGAACTATACGATCTATAATAAGGAACTGCTTACGATCATCTCGTATCTAAAAACCTGGTCGGCTAAGCTCTATAATGTCGCCGCCCTCTTTTGGATCCTGACTAACTATAAAAACCTTAAATATTTCTCTTAGTCTTATTTAATTAGCAAATAGCAAGCTTAATAGGCTGAAATACTCTCCCTCTTTAACTTTAAACTTTGTTACCGACTAGGATTATAAGCTTCCTGTCCTAATGCCCTATCCTACCATAAACAAGATTACCCTGAGGATATATAGCATATAGTATAACTCCTTCCTACTATTCGGATAGATACAACCGGTACCTTGTCGTCACCTTAAACATACTACCTGCCGAAGGGGAGTACTATTTTTACGGACGTATAGCTTACAGCCTTATAGGATAAAGGAGTCACTAAGGACGAACATTATATATACCGACTCTAAGCCGTCTAAGATAGGGCCCGAAAATTTCCGAAGGAGGTAAACGTAACACAGACCTAGATTGTAGATTGCTCCCTTAATATATAAGGTACCCTTTAGTTCCAGGGAAGACTTTGGCTTCCTATATAAGAGCTACTTATAACTGCCATTCTTTAACGTATCTATAACTCCCCTCTATTAGGCTACCTAGGGAGGAACAGGTTATTCAAAATGCTCTAATAGAACTATTATTAGGACTTTATATCCCTAGATACAAAGAGATTTACAAGGAACTGTCATATATATCGAAGGGCCAAGGTTTTACGATAACTATAACAAGGACTCCTCTAGCCCCTACCTATCGCTAACCACTTCTAGAAATAGATTTCTATCGATTTTATAGTCGATCTCCCTATATAAGACGAGAACTTACCCTAGTACCTTATAGTAATCACCGACCGGCTGTCGAAGTACATCTAACTTGAAGCTATATCCTTAATAGGAGCCGAGGCATATATACTCTGGTTCTAGGACGTATAGTAGCGGTTTTACGGATTTCCGACACAAATTATCACTAATCACGGTTCGGACTGGCTTAGCTAGTTTTAGACTACTCTCTATAAGACTATCGGAATCGAATAGCTACTATTAACAGCCTACTATCTATAGATAGATGGAGGCATAGAACGTATAAATTAGGAGGTATAGACTATCCTATAGACTATAGTTTCCTTTGCCTAATACAACTAGCCTAAACATCTACCTATATACTAGCTCGCGATTAATAACTATAACTTAATAGTGGCTAGGACAAGTACAAGCTACCTTCTCTATAGTTATAATATAAGCCTAATATAGTTTACTAACCTGCTAGACGCTCCTGCCTCGACATTACAAGGAAGAGCTACTAACTTCTTACATTACCTAAGAGAAGGTATAGAATAGACCTAGGCTGCTATCGTATATATATAGTAATACTAATAAAAAACGCTAATCGTTCTTGATACCTAGCTAAGAGATTCAAGGTAAGGGACAAAGTATAGCTATCCTTATATAATATTAAGACTAACTACCCTAGCTATGAGCTTAATTAGGTCAATACTAAGTATAAAGTGATTATAGTACTAACGCTACTAATAGTAACTCTAAATGTTCCCTATAGCCTTTACCTTATCTTTTATATTAACCTTATTAAACGTGCTATATCTAACCTACTACCCTTATAACGTATATTAGACTCCTAACCAGACCTAGTATCAGAACTTTCCTAGGAAGGACTATTATAGGAAGAATATAAAGTAGAAGCGATCCTCGTAGCTAGGAACGCGAGGAAGAGAGGAAATCGACATAATATACTTATAAAATAGAAGGGATATAACACCCCGACTTAAGAGCCATTAGAAAATCTAGAAAATACTATATAACACCCCGACTTAAGAGCCATTAGAAAATCTAGAAAATACTAAGGCGCTTGACGTGTTTAAGCAGGAGTAGGGAGACGTATATTACAATGACAGACCACTTATAAATAGGAGGCGTAGAAGGGCACAAAAGCAAACGATTTAAATTTTCGTATATACAGGCGAACCTAGGGCAAATAGACGGCAGACGCGTATAGATGCGTTATAAACGTGCCGACCTACTAATTATATGACAAAAACACAATAACTAGCACGTACCACGCGCTTACTCCGCGAGTTCCTCCTTAAACTCCTCCTCCTCCTCCTCCTCCTCCGAGATGTTAACAGGCTCCTTACGGTCATAGATCGGGCGCGCCGTACGGTCGGTAGGTAAAGAAGAGCGGTAGGTACAAGAGCGGCCAAAGTCAATCGGCACAGGTACAGGGCACGCGGAGGCGTACAAGCGGGCGTAAGAGGCGGGCGATAGCGTGCCTAAGACGTAGGCGACAAGGGCGGTATTAGTGTCGACCAAAGTTAATATATTCTTATTTATATACTATATCTAGCGTAGTATATTGTCGTTCTATACTATAGTATGGTGTATAAACTGCCTAATAGTATATAAGGTAGGGGTAGGGGTGGCGGCGGCCTAGATAATGTTACTATAGTAGGTAGGGGTGTAAGGGGCGGCGACTAGGCCTAGGTTGTTAGTAGAGTGGTAGGAACTTACAGCCTAGGCAGGGGAGAAGGTAGTATAGCTAGGGGAATAGTTAGCCTATACGGCCTCTAAGACTATAGTAAACGAGTATACTAGCGTAGAAAACTTAGGCGTTAGGATAGCCTTATAGGTACCCTAGGTAGCGGTCTTATAGTAGGCAGGGGAAGCAAGGGTAGTGCTAGTATTATAGTAGTATATAATTTTTCTAATGCCTATATATAGATAGGGGTTATTAGCCTAGAGCTATAGATCCTAAATATAAGGGTCATAGGTAGTATAGCAGGTTATATAGGAGGCGCTATAGCCAGGAACATATATAACTTAGTTACTATATAGAAGGCAGCAGATATAGTTAAGGTAGTACTACTCCTTCTTAGGTAGTAACTTAAACTCCTTATTAGAGGAGTTACCCTTAATAGTAAACCTGCTAAGGGAAGTGTTCTGGTTCTTATACTATAAGTAGGGAACTAGTTAAGGTCTTATATAAATGTAAGGCGACTATAGTCAAAATAGCAGAGGGAAAAAAAAAACTTATACAACAGTCCTCATTCTCGTCACTACCAGGGCGGCAACCATTACTACTATTACTAAGCAAGCTAACTATAGTTAACATTCTAAATAAACGTAAAGAAAAAAAAAAGTCTTATAGGCGTAATATAGGTATAGGTAGTAAGAAAGATACAATATAGAGGGAGGGTGGTTAGGAAGTAGGTAGAGGGAGCGTTAGTTAAAAAGAAGGAAGAAGTAGGAGGAGGAGGGAGAGGGAGGGGGTATTTATACCTATTCGGAGGTAGGGCCAGGAGGGCACGGGCAGAACTCAAAACAAAGACCAAGCCCTATATATAACTCACCGGCACGTGTAGGTCTTGTTGCCATAGTGACACAGGGCAGGTCTACCCGGCAACCGACCCGGGAAGGAGGGGGGTATATTACAGGCCCGGGCTTCACCCGGGCTAAACAATGCCAGGCTTTGCCCGGCAACGGACCGGACCTACCTGGCAATAGACCGGACCTACTCGACCTACCCAAGCGTGCATGATTGGTTCGCGAGACGTTCGTGGGTCGTTCGTAGGGCGTGCGGTTAGGGCCCGCTTGGGACCTAACCCGGAGCCTAACCGGGCCCTACCTAGGTTATATACGTATATACTAAAAAGGCGCTCCTCTATATAACTCTTATATTCTTCCTCTTTTTCCTCCTTAAGGTAGTCGAATAAAATATTATACACTTATCTACAGATGCTATAAGGCTAGTATATTATAGTTATTAGCATTAGAAGGTTACTAAATAAGCTAGTATATAGGTTTAAGCTATACTTAGTCTTAGATATCCTTAGTAAGAAGACTGCTAAATCTAGTAGATAGAAAGCTTTAGAAATCCTATATAAGTAATACTAGGCTAAAGCTAGCGAAATGATCGACTAAGCTATAATATTAGCCAAGTTACGGTATGACTAGAGATATATACCTACTAAATTTAAAGTTAGGGATACTGTTTAGCTATACCTATATAAAGGCTATTACCTACCTAGTAAACCTAATAGGAAGTGGTTAGCCTAGAGGGCAGGACCGTTTAGGATTAAACGGAGGGTAGGAAAACTAGTATACAAGTTAGATTTCCCTAAATCCTAGAAAGTCTACCTAGTTGTATCCGTTGCCTAGCTTTACTACATTAAATAAGGTCTCGATCCGTTCAAAAGAACCGCTCCTCTACCGTAGCTAATTCTAGTTAATAGCAAGGAATACTAGAAGATTAAGAAGATCGTCGACCATCGGCTATATGGAAAGAAGCGCCTAAAGGTAGAATACCTTGTCCGTTGGCTTAGATTCGACGTAAAGGACGACTAGTAGCTTCTAAAAAGCGAACTTAAAGCTATAGCTAGCGAACTGATCTAGGAATACAAGAATCGCTATTAGATTTAACCGCTACCTAGAAGAAAACAAGGCCGGCCACCTAAGTAGAAGGGCTAAGGCGTCATTTCTGGCTAGAAAGAGGCCAAATAGCGCCTAGGGGGTGTATACCTTTAATAGGATACCTTAGAATCTGGTTTAACACTAGAAAACCTATTACTACTCCCTTTAAACCTATCCTTTACCTACTACATTCGCTTTAATTCTACTACTCGTTACAGATAGGGCTTTAACTACTATATCAAACTGTATACCTAGCTTGGCTGACCTATTAAATAGCTACCTATTCAATTAACAGGGCTAAATAGCCTACCTATTCTAGTTAATAGGGCTAAATACCCCTCTTGTTTAGGCACTTTTCATCCTATCTTTAAAGCCCTACCCTAAATTATAAGAACCCTAGTTTTCCTACTATTTCCTATCTCTTCAAACCTCTTCCACTTCTTCTATAACTTCTTTAATAACTACCTTCTTTTCTAACCATTAGACCCTTTAACCTAGCCTTTCCATTAGCCCCTACTATATAGCTATCTCCTATAGCCTATATATCGCTATTTCTATCAAAAGGAGGCTTTAGAGTTTGTTTTCCTACTCCCTTTTGCTCATTCCATTATATATATATGAAACTATCAAGTTTTAGCAATTTTAGCTAAGTTTTGTCGACCTAGAACTACCTAATAATAGCTATAATGGCTAAGTCGAGAAGCAGGGCTAGGAAAAGCGACAAACAGCCTGCTAAAGGCGCGAAAGGCCCTATAGCTATAAGCCCGGCCTAAGAAAATAAGCCTATGGCTAGCTAGCAAGATATACCTATACTATAGTCGGTAGTAGCAGAGTCAACTAATACTACCACTATTACGTTTACGCCTATTAATTAGTAGAGAGCACTATCGGCTATAGGCACTAGGGTAGCCGGCTAGGCATAGCCTATACCGATACCTATATAAGAAGTATATTTGGGCCCTATAAGCGAGAATAATAGCCCGGATAACAGAGTTATCTAAGAGGTCCTTAACTATATAGATACCTTCCTTAAGAGCGGTATAGGCTTTACTACTACTATAGGTAATAAGGAGGAGGTTCGGAATAACCTAACAACAGGTAGCCTAGTCTAAGTACGCTATAAGGATACGACCTTACACTTTGATTCTAAAGGCAAAGACCTTGCTATGCCCTAGAATAACCTATAGCATATACCTCCTCTAGCCGTTACTAACGATCAAACCGGTATATACGACACTTTCGGCCCTCTATACCTATAATTACCAGACGACGCTATTATTAAATGGTATTACGACAGTAATATAGGTGCTATAGCCTAAGTCCTAGGCAATGTCGTTAACATGGTCTGTATTAGCGCTAGTAAGTATAACGTAGTTCGCCTCCTAGCTATATACTACTTTATCAATAGCCACTAGTCCTAGGGAGAGCAAATGACTATAGCTAACTATAAGACCTTCCGTAGTATAGATAAGGACGATACTACTAAGATCCCCTACCTAGAGGCTAGATTTGCCTTTATTAGAGTCAATAGCAAGATAAAGACTATACTCTTTAGTATTATCGCTGGCACTATAGTCGCGGTTGACCTATATAAGGCTACTAAGGCCGAGATCTATTATATTATACTAGCGCTATTCTTTGCTAGGCACTACGAGACCTTAAACCTATAGGGAGGATTCTAGCCTTGTGCTATTAATGGTAATATAGTATACGAAACAGAAGGTAGCTATATGGTCACGTATAGCTAACGTGTCAGTATAACTAGATAGGTACTAATTAACCTATATAAGGTATATAAGTATAAAGAACTGGCTGCTAATAGCCCTAACAAGCTAGTAGATTAGGATAATAGGCTAACCTTACTATCGTTAATCAAGTTTACTATTACTAAGGTATAGGATATAGTAAATAAGAAGAGGCTACTAATGCCCCTAATTATATACTAGGCAATTCTAATGCTTAAGCCTACCGACTGCCTATCCTATAAATTAGATATAGCTTAACTAGAGTAGAACTACTAGGACTCTGGCTCTACTAATGCTACTACTAAGGACGTAACCATATACCTATATATACCTACTAGCCTACCTATAACTATATAATAGGGCACTAAGCACTATAATAACGAAGGTATATTAGTTATTATTAAAATTATAGCTATTATTACTACCACTCTAACATCCTAGGCCTTGCTATAGCTAGACCCGACATTCTACCTACCTAAGCCTATACTCTAGCCTATTACACTAACTAGGTATACTTAATATAGGGCACCTACTAGTAGGTTTGTCCGTAAAAGTAAGAGAGACTCTAATGATAACAAAGAGGCCGAATTATAGGCCAGATTTAACGATGCCTATGTCGTCTTCGACAGCCTTAAGGAGGCAGAAAACACCTTTATAGATATAGAGTTCGACCCCTTTACTAGTACTAGGGTCATTAAGTCTAGCCTGTTATACCTATCTATAAGTATATTAATTAGGCCTGTCAAGGATTGCTTTACTTATACTTACTAGGAGTGTCATAGTAATAAGGATATACTTATCTATACCTACTACTAGATCTATTACTACTATAAAAAGGCTAGTAGTAACTCTTTTAGGGCTAACCTAGCTATATATAGCCTTAAGAAGAAACTAAAGACTATATATAGGACATACTATACTACTAGTATAGTACCTACTAGTATACCTAAGCCTAAGGAACTATTAGTAGCTTATATCTATATACCTAAAGGAGATAATAACACTCTAATTAATAGCTACCTATTTAAGCTTAGCTACTTATATTATAGCCTGCCTAGCCGCTAGATTATATAGCCTATACCTATATAAGTCATTACTACCTAAGGTATAGCTAAAGATAATAAGGCCAATAAGGACTTTACTAAGTGCTAGTAACTAGCTACTAAGGCTAACCTTCTTAGGCTAGCTTAGACTATAGTTTAAAGGTAGGATAAGGCTACTAATAGTATTACCAAGGCCCTTAACTAGATCAAGGAAGAGCTTAAATAGCTATAGGAGACTTTAATAGCTATAAATAATAGCTATATAGCTACCTTTAACTAGAAGAAAGGCATAGATAAGAAGCTATAGTAGCTTAAAGGTATAATCACCTAACTTAATAAGTATACTATATTAGCTACTATACTATAAAGGGCTCCTAGAATATAACTACCTATAGCTTAGCTACTACTAGCCATTATAAGGGCTAGTACCCTTCCTAGCTTAATTACCTGCCCGGTTATATACTTACTATCTATAACTACTAACTAGAAACAACTATAGCTAGAAACGCTAGTATAGGAGAGCCCCTTATATAAAAGGGCCGCTAGTATACTCTATAGTAACTATACCCTAGCTAGGGATACCTAGGCCAGGGCTAGGACTCTCGTACACCTATAATAGGAGCGCCTATTAGCACTATCTATATTCCTAGACAACTTAGGCCCGGCTAGTAATAAGAAGGACTAATAGATAAGCAGATAGATATAACTATAAGATAGAGGAACAATTATAAGGACTATCGTAATAGATAAAAGACTATATTTACTAAGTTATAACAGGTCGTCATTTTTCCTTTCGAACCCCGGCACCTGTTATAGCATTTAGCTATCTATAGGTCAGATCTAACTAACCTACCAATAGGGATAACGAGCCAGGGTTAATATATATTTAGACAGCTTCTCTAAGTGCCTCTGGTACTTAGAACAATCAACGCTTTTATCACCTACTTCTGTAGACCGTAATAGTTGGTCCAGGAGTGCCGCCTACGGCGCGAATACCGCTGTGGTGTCGTACCTTTGCAGCCTCTCTGAGCTGTACTGATTGTAGCCACCGAGCTGTAGCACCTAGATGCTGCGATCGCCAATTTGAAGGATGGCGCGTGCTCGTCAAGGTTGGGTAGCAATGACATGTTGAGAAAACAAATAAAGAAGAGAGAAGAAAAAATAGCAGAAGCGGTGTAGAATGCGCCGCTGGGCTGCTTTGCAAGGCGCGGGATTGAAACGCGACGATAAAAAAGCGGTGGCTTCCTTCGGGTGCGCTGGAAGCTTTTGAGCCCGGTTCTAGCGTAGTTGCGGTCGTAACTTGCAAGCTGGAAGCACTGTCCGCTAACAAGCTTGCATGATTGTGCCGTATGACTGCTTGACTTGGGAGCATGCCATTTACTTGTTCTTTCTTCCCTCTTTTTCTCTTGTCTCTGCCCTTCTTTTCCCTCCTCCTTCCGTGTGGTTTGCACTTGCTGCGGTTGTTGAATTCAATTCCTCCTGAGCGTGGAAGACCGGTTAAGTCAGTTGGGATTACTCGTGACTGTGTATGTACGGATTACGGATTCTTACTCTCTTAAGCTTTCTCCTTTCTCCCACGATTCGTTGATGTATGGGCATTGTGAATGTGGCGTAATTCGTACATGCAAAAGTTGCGTTTGCCGTAGTTTCATACTGGCAACAATGATTAGCCATTGCAACTACCTACTTGTAGAAGCCGCGATGTACGGATTACATACATACAAGTGCTGCGTAATGCAGTGTAATCCGCACATGGGTTGAGGTACCGAACGCTGATCCCCAACTCGGCAGTGGCTGTTCAAGATTCTTGGCAGAGAAGCAGCTACTAAGTACGGAGTAGGGCCATGCAAACGATTGGCCAATTGGCCGGTTCGGTCGACATGAAACACTTAAGTCCGTCCCTTCCAATTTTCCAAAAATATTCCGTGCTCCGTGCGACAAGCATTTGATGAGGGACCTGCACGCAATCGCCCCATCTGAAACGGTGGTCATGGCCCTCGATGCCCGATTGCAGCCTTGCCGCGGTGGTTAATTCAAACCACTTAAGCGGCAAAATTGCAAGAATCTTCGTCCTAGCAATCCCTAGCCAAACTCATCCGAGGCGGTCAACCGCGCAGGCGGGCAACATGGATCCAGAAGGACGGTTACTGCCGGATCTGATGTTTGGCGTAGAGGCACGGCCGAAGCGGGCCATTCCATCTTCTGACTTGTGCGGCTCAGTCAACTGTTTTCCTGCTGTGCCACCACGGTGCGAGCTTGTGGCAGATGTCTTTGCATTTTTGCATTAATTATTAGCGGCTGAAGGCGGGGGACATGCGGGTTGAAGCAGTCACTGAGGCGGGGTGCCCAAGAGACGTATGTACGGATTACATCCGGAGTATCCAGATGATGAATTGAATCAACTAGTGTAAGAGGGCCAAGAAGCGGCCGTGGGTCCAACAGAGAGACCCTGTGTGTCGGGTTTGACGAATCACAGCTTGCAGTTTCCGGATTTCCGTGCGGATAAGTTACCTCCTGGCTGTTCTTTGCATTGGACCGCATGCGGCGAGGGCCAACGAACATGGTGGGCTTTGATCCACGCGCTACAAGCCTCCAAACCCCGCCGACGGCCGACTAACACGAACGTGCGCGGCCACCAACAACGCCGCCGCGAGGCCTGCACCGGACCCAATGACTGGTGCATTCGCATTCTGAGTGAAAACAAAGCACAAAAAACCGAGCTATTCCTCGGCCTATGACCTGATTTGTCGTGCCCGACCACCAGACAGTCGTTTCCTTGTCGAACGGGTCGTTAATAAAGGCGGCCGCGCTCCAGGAGGATCTCGTCCAAATCATCCGGATCGCTAGGTCTTCTTCGGGCGGGCGGTCAACACAATAAACAACCTACATATCCGCTACAGATTACTTGACGAGAATTTGATGATAAGGAGCTAATGTTCCCCCTTCTCTGCCCGTCCATCTCCTACCCGCCTCCATCCAAGTAATCACATCGGACCCCTGAATTGGTCAAACCACAGTGCGTCGATCTAACGCGGGTCGCTTCTCATCTCGCTTCGGACCTCGATCCTCAAATCTCGGAGGGGCTGAGAAAGCGGCAGGATAACAATAACTAAGCACTCGGTGCAAGGAGACACCGCGTCGGAGGGAAAATCTTGAACTCTTCCAAGCAAGCAATTAGGCAGTCGGCCACCACCATGTGGGATAGATTCAAGATTGTTCCCCAGAACGCGGGAAGACAGATCGACCACCCACTCGACGACGACAGGATACGCGTGGGCCTCGGAATCGGCTACGGTGGCCAGAATGCACCAAGGGGATACAGCTACTCGATCAAGGGCGGCCCAGCCCCTCCGCGGCCACCTCGCGAGTTCTTCGAGTCTCAATAGTGAGTGGCTAATTTTTTTTTTTTTTTTTGTTTGCTTGCCTGTCGCGGGGTTCTGCCATCCGGCGCCCTGGACTCCCTAGGTCTCATCTGCACGGACATGCCACGGTGCCCGAGTCCATTGGAGCACCGCCTAGTTGCGGGGGCGCCTGGGGGGTGGGAGGGGGCTTTTAGGGCCGGAGTTCTAGGCTGTGCCGCAGTGGGCGAGCCTGCAGCTTGCCCGTTCGGGCAAGGCTTGGAACACTGCCAGCGACCCTGCGATCCCAGGCGGCAACCCCTCTATCCATCAACTCTCATTCCCACCACCTGACCTGCAACCTGCTCGTGCTCCCCGAACTGCACTTCCACAACGCAAAACGGGCGACTTTTGCAATCCAGGCACGTGTCGGCTGCAGGGTTCGCACTTGGCTCTGCACGTCTCCTGCGCCAACGGCCGCCCCGACCTGTTCCTGCCTGGCGCATTAGAACGCATCGATGTCTGAGTTGTTGCTAACATCGATCGTCACTCCGAAACTTGCAGCGAGACCGTGCCCGTAGTGAAGGAACCGCCTCGTTGCAACCCAAATCGCATCACGGCCCGGGCTGCAGATTTCCGCCCTACCTCCTCCGTCTATTCTCAGGACTCTCTACCATACGTTGCGAGCTACGCTGTGAACTACACCGCAACCGTGGCGACCAAATACAGCTATCGGTACGGCGGGGCCGACGAAATCTCGCCGCCCAGCTCCCCGGAGCCCGATGCCAGGCACGTCGATGGCTTCCTGCCGGGCGACGTCTCGCCGATAGACGAGGATGACGGGCCGGAATATCACCATACCGCGGGGATTCCTCCCAGCACGGGCGCCCCGATAAATGACAGGTCGGGTTGGTCGTATGCCCCGGAGCCACGGCAGGCGCCCCAGAGCCCGCCGCGCAACCGTGGGACAGCCAGCATTCCGGCGATGCGCCGCGAGCGCAGGAGACAGTCGGACGCCGCCACGCGCGACTCGAGAGCGAACCAGCCCGGCGCGGCGCCGCAGCAAACCCGGAATCCACCCGCCCGGGAAGCCCCCCGGTGGGACCCACTCACGGGGGAGCAGGCCAACAGCGCCCGCGGCCGGCCGGCGCAGGTCAAGCCCGCCGAGTACGCTCAAGGCCCGGGGATCCCACCGCAAGCATGGACCGAGCCGCGGAAGAGCCCGACCGCCGCTCCGCCGTCCTTCACCGATCGAGTGAAGAGGATAGCCAAGAAAGCCGCGGCGGCGAGGGAGGGTAGCACGGACCCCGCCGCTGGCGCTTTCACCTCGTCACGCCCGGGCTGGCGCGGCGCCAGCGGGCGTATCGCCATCGTCGACCCGGTATATGATAACCCCAATGTCCCCCCGCTGCAGATTCCCGAGAAGAGCAGTAAGAGGAACGTCGCGGTCGCAACCGGGCCCAAGTCCAACTTGACCCCAGAGGGTCCGGTCCGCCGCGACCAGACCCCGCCCGTCAGCCCACCCGCATCTGAAACACCAACCCGGTCTGCTGCGCGGGAGGCCATCAGAAGAATCCTGCCCAGCGCCCATTCCCCGGCTGCGACCCAGACTCAGCAGCACCAGACTGGTCAGGGGTACCCTAGCCCCCCTCTGCCGGAAAACTCGGCGAGAGACGGTACCCCCGCTGTTGCGGCGGCCCGGGAGCTCGTGTGTGATGGCCACTACGGTGCGCCCGCTCATCCCAATCCGCCCTTGCAATCACCCGAGTCGTCGAACCAATTTCGCCGGAAACCGCCGCCGCCGGTACAGACAAACCCGCAGCACCAACACCAGGTGTCTGTCTCATCCGTCTACTCACAGCAGACCAACGCTCCCCATCCTTCGCCGCTGCCATTACCGGACAACCCGCAACCGGCGGAGAATGCGGAAGAGCCCTACGTGCCCCCACCCTCACGCTTCAGCATCACCACCTATGCCACCAGCAACACGGGCACTACCCGCGACGATGCCGACGAGCATCCCAACGAGGACCAGCCGCCCGTCCCATCTCTTCCAGCTGACCATCAGCAGCAACACGCCGACGGCGGCCGGCCCTCGTTCGACCATAATAGCCCCGCGACCTCGCCGCCCCAGCCCATCCCCCGCAGTCATCCGTCCGCCAGCGCCGAGCAGCAAACTCCGGCAAGCACGTCCACCGCTGCCGCCGCCGCCGCCACCTCCGCCACCGTCGCCCCCAACCCAGCCGTCGGCCGCGCCCTCGCCCAGGACCGCCCGTCGTCCCGCGCGTCGGACATCAACAAGACGCTGCCGCCGGCCCCGCCGGAGCAGAGCGCCGACCAGGCGCAGGACCGCGTGGGCCTGCTCAACGCGCAGCTCCGGTCGCTCGCGAACCGGCGCATCAACATCAACCGGTCCATCGAGCAGATGACGCAGCTGATGCCGACCGACAAGCTGATGAACTCGGCCGAGGTGGTGCGCAAGCGCGAGATCGAGAAGCAGAAGGTCGAGGCCCTCCGCCAGGAGCTCGCCGACGTCCAGCGCGAGGAACACGAGCTCGGCCTCAAGCTCCACCGCGCCTACAAGCGCCTCGACCGCGAGGCCGAGTGGGAGCCCACCACCCTCTGGGTCCGCAGGGTCACTGGGTAGTGGCAAGTCTGACGTGCGAGACCTGGACTTTTTTTTTCTTTCTTTCTTTAGCTCGTCTTTTTCGGGTTTTCTCTTTTTCCTTTTTTTTTTGATCTCCCTCCCGATTGGGGAGCAGACAGTACGCAGAGGCCGAAATTGTATGACGGAGCTGTGGAGGGAGGGGGCGGGGGGAGGGTGAAAGGGGAAAATGTCGCTGCCACGTTTATGTCCTCACCTTTCCAGCCTTTATTTATTACTTACTCTTCTTTTGAGCGTGGGAGTTGTCGGCTTTTTTTTTTCTTGTTTTCTGGCTTTGGAACCTCGTTCTTTATCCTGAACGAACGTGGATCGTGGAGCATTTGCGGTGCTTCTTCATTCTCTTCTTCATCTTGCCTTTCCCTTTTTTTTTTTTTTTTTTTTTTTTTTTTTTTTTTTGCCCTCCCCTCTTCCTCCTTGGCTCGCCACCACACACATGCATTTTCCGGTCGGGTGCGCGTGGACGAGTTACGGCTATGTATAGAGTACGTAAAAACATGACACGGCGGTGTAGGACGGTACTGTACATACATCCATACATACATCCATACATACATCCATACATACATCCATACATACATCCATACATACATCCATACATACATCCATACATACATACATGACTATGCCCAGACCTGGAAGCAAACAAAAAGTGCACAAATGCTTGCTCTCTTCTTGCTCGGACAGCTGGCAATGTGGGAAATGAGACAGCCTGCTGCAAGCTGTCAGGGAGCTACCCTGCCCGGCCATGCTTCCTGTCTCCGGCGGTTCGGATAAGTATAGAAGAGAGAGTCTCGTAGGACGAACGACGAACGAGCCTTGCGGATTCACACCTTGTTCGTTTTACCTTGGATTCACGACAGATGATTTGAGCAGGGCTGGCATTTGGAAGGCGGACGCAGCAAACTGGCATTGTGGCGTTGTATGTATTTTACAAGCCTTGGTTCCTCCCGCCCCGCCTTAGCACATCGGCCAGCAAAGTCCACCCATAACAAGCCAATGAAAAAGAGGTATCATCAACTTGCTTCCCTCTATTCGATCTTTCTACCTTCCCCAAATTCAGCATAGGTACCACTCGATTCGACCCTCCCCTTCCCGTAAACCACAAAATAAGAAAAGGAAAAAGAGAGGAAAAAGAAAAACACCAAATAACTCCAGCTGACGAGATCCGGGTGACCCACGGAGCAGCCCAGGCGAGCAAGCCGGGGGTTGCGCAGTGGGCAACAAACATTGCAGGAAATCTAAGGTATTGAGCCGAATGCGGGGAGACGTGAGAATGCGGCCGTGAGAGAGAAAACGTAGAAGCCGTGGAACGAGAGAGAGAGAGAGAGAGAGAGAGAATGGGAGAGAGAGGGGGAGGGAGCAACGTGACCGATACTATACAGCAACGTAAGGTAGGCGAGGGGATATAGTTATGTAGAAGAGAAATGAAAGCGCTTAATTTATCGACTCGGTGTTCGAGCGCCGGTCAACCCTTGCGAGAAGACTCCCCCACTACGGAGTCTGCCGGCGCGGGGAGGTGGTGCTCTTCGACGCCAGGCTCTTCCGGACGTGGGTGGGCAACGTTGAGGGGATGTCCTCGTCGTCGTCGTCGTCCGAAGACGAGACATCGTCGATGACGACCGGCTGGTTCTCGGAGGATGGAGCGCGGGTGGTGATGGAGCCGGCATCGCGTCCGTTAGAGGCTGCGCGGTCGGAACCGTTCGGGGTAGTGGACTCGGGAGCTTGTCCGGCGGCTGACGGCCCGTTTGTGGGCTTGTCGGTCTTGGACGGCTCGTGGATCTCCACTCGGGCGCCCGATTGCTCGTAGACTCTTGTCGGTTGCGACGCGGCGAGGGCGGTCGAGTTCTGGGCGGAAGCGGGCGCAGATGAGCTCCCTCCCGCGGCCAGGGACCCTGACTGAGTCTTGCGCGTCGGCGTCTCATCGGCCAGGGATTTGTACGGCGACTGATAGCCGCCGCCGTCATCCGTCCGGCGACGCTTGGCATCGTGCTCGTCCCAGGCGGCGTTTGCCCGCGGTGTGTTCGCCGCGGTCCATCCGCTGCTGCCTGCGGGGCGCGAGGCCGAGTCCGCGTTGGGCGACGGACTCGAGGTGTGCGGCTGCTGTGCGCCGCTGGCCGCCGCCCTGGCCAGCTCTCTCTCCTTCTCCTTCTCGGCCTTCTTGAGGCCGAGGCGCTCGCGTTCCGCAAGGATCTCGGCCTTGGTGCGTCTCTCGCGCAGGCGGACACCGAATTTCTTGCGGATCATGGATTGCTTGGTGCCGAAGCTGTTCCGGAGTCCCTCGATCCTTAAACGCCGCAAGTTTTCGTCGGCAATAAGGTTCGCCTCCGCAAAGCGGGGGGCGTACTTCTCCTCTGCTGCCTTTAGCTCCTCGTTCATGAGCCGGATCTGACGCTCGCTCAGGTGCGCATATGGGTCGGCGGCAATGCCCGAGCCCGCCGAGCCGGGGGTTGATGCCGCGGGCCGGGCCAGGCTAAAGTGCGTCGGAGTCGACTGCTGCAGCGTTCTGGGAGTCCCATTTGCGGGTGCCGGTCGGGCACCGGATGGAGTGGTAACTGGTGGTGGACTGGCCTGGAATACCAGCGACGATTTCGGCTTTCGGCCGCGGCGGGCCGGTTGTGGCTGCTCTGGGTTTCCGCAGACTTGGTGATGGAGATGCTATGGCAAATGTACGTGGCGGGGTTAGCCGTCAGGCATGCGAGACCATTCGCGGCGGGTGGTAAACGTACCCCTTGAAGTTCGACAATATTCGTGAAGCCCTGCCCGCAGTGAGGACACGAGTGTTCGAAGCCATTGGTTGTTGGCGGAATCTGGCTGCAGACGTCGTGTCTTGTATGCTGGATCCAGGGATCGAAAAAAAGGTAAGCACTCTGCATCTTCCGGGCTGCCAGAGACGTCAACTTACGTAGTCGAACGCCGAGGTGTGCACAAACGTCCGGAAGCACTTCGTGCATTGGAGCTGGGCTTGCCCAGGCTGCGGGTATAGAGGGTGCGCTTGAGCTGGGCCGGCGAGATGGCCATTGGCCGCGGCGGTTGCTCCAGGGTAGGCTTCCTGAGGCATCGCCCGCTCGAGCTTCTCGTCCTCAACTATGTCGCCAGGCTCGTACCCCAGGCGCTCGGCAGCGGCGAGAGCGTTGATGAGCGGTTTTGCCTCGATGGTCAAGAGGCGCTTCGCAAGACATTTGTCCAGAAAACTGTCGCTCGCTTTGCTGATGATGAGATCGGCGACCTCGTCCAGCGCTTCGGTGGTAAAATGGCCGATGATCTCGTGTTTTGACTCGGCGACCATCTTGCCTCCGAAGTCTCGAACTGCGCGTTGCGTAATAGAGGGGGTTGCATGGTGAATGGAAGCATTCAGCTTAAACCGGGTTAGCGAGCGCTTTGTAAGAGGGGGCACGAAGTACGGTGAGTCGCCCATGTCGGCGATTGAGACAAGAAATGGGGATCCTGCTAGTATTGAGTTGGTGGTGTTGCGTGTTCATCATTCTCTTTTTCGAAAAAGAAAAAAGGAGGAGAATGATATGCGCAACGCGAAAGAAACGCGGCGAGTTCGGCCACTTGGGATGAAATTGAGAACAATACAGAAATCATAGCTCCCCCCCCCCTTCCCTTTCCGTGACCAATTGTCTGATGTATATATGCACCGAGCTTAGGGGGGACGAAGCAACCGCAAAGCGCGAGAAAGGGGTTAGGAAGATGGCGACCGGGTAGTTCAGCAAGAACATTGGGGAGCAGAATGAGACCGACGACTTACGATAAAGGCTTGATGGAACTCGGAGCCGAGCAGACACTTTTCCCAGTGATCGCGGACGACACGACGAACAGCCTCGGGCACGCTCTGCTGAATGGCAAATTTGATGCGGGTGAAGTCATCGAGGAACTTGGGATTAACAGTGGCGTAGTCCCGGGTCGGCGAAGGGAAGCCCATGGCGCCGGCGTGGTACTGTGGCTGGGCTTGTTTCCGAGCCGTGGGTGGGTCCATGATGACCGGCTTCGAGATGATAGCGCGATTCACTTCATGTAACGAGTGCGACCTCTGCTGGGACTGGGGATGGTAAGAATGAAACTGTGGCGCGTGCGAAGGGTGCAAAGGTACCGAGGGTGTGGAGGGCGTCACGGGCGCGGACGATGGCGGCGGCAGCAGTGGCGGTTGATGGTGATGAGGAGGATGGTGATGTTGCTGCTCTTGAAGTTGTTGATGATGCGACTGCTGATGCTGGGGCGCAATTTGCATTTGCGCGTGTGCCTGTGCCTGTGGGTATGGTGGGGCCGACTGTTGAATGTGCGACTGCGACTGCGACGGCGCCGGCGCCGGCGATGCATGCGAATGGAGTCGCGCGTCGTGCTGCGGGTACTGGTGTGGTTGCGCCCGCGGGAGCAGCTGCGGCGGTGACCGCGATCGCGGACGGGATTGTTGTTGCAAACCCGACCCGGGCTCCTGCTGGAAGGACGGGGCTGGGGGCGGGGGTGCCGGCACCGGCAGGTGTTGGGGCTGCTGAAGATGGTGCTGTTGTTGCTGCAATTGTGGCGGCGGTGGTAGTGGCGGCCCCAAGGGTTGTTGCTGTGCGTGCTCCAGCGGCCGCTGTGGGGATTTGGCACGCTGAGAAGACTGGGCAGTTCCCGGCCCGTCGGCCGTAATCGTGATTGGGTCTGTCCAGCGCAGCGCTTCTCTGTTCGCGGCCTGGTTTTGGCCCTGGCCTGCTTGGCTCGGGCTGGCTGCTGGCGGATTGGAACTCGGCGGCATCGACTGGCCCGCGGAGGGCTGCTCGTCTGAGGGTGCCTCGCCCCCAGTCCGCAGACCGAGTGAGGGACTTGCGGGCGCCGTGTCCGTGATGGTCGCCGGATCTGCTGGCCGGGCTTGTGGTGTCGCGCCATCGTCCACGGCTGCCGCGCTCGCTAGCGGACTCGCGGCCGAGGTTGCAGCTTTCGGTAATGCCGCTGGCTCTCGCGCCGCATCCGATGCGACCGTACCCGGCGAATCCGGATCGCGCTCCCGCGGCTCTCGAGTTGGCGACGGCGGCGGCGGTGCTGCAGCGGGGGCCGCTTCCTGTTGCTCCCTTGTCTCGCCTTGTGCCGCTCCGTCCATTGTGACAATTTGGTGGTGTCGCCTCCCCCTTCCGTGTCGCTCAAGTGGCTCGTCAGACTCGGAGCAGAGGTTGTTAGCTCTACGGCGCGACCTCGGCAGCCAAACTTCGCCTGCCTAGGCCTTCTTGGGCGGGAGGGCAGGTTCAAGGTTGGCCTTCGCGACTGCAGGGTGATCGAACTCGCGCGCTTCTTGGCCCTGGAAACCAGGACCTTGACCCCGGGCAAGGGCAGCTGAACGGGACTTACGGGACCCGGAAGTGGTACCCGAGCGTGGTAGAAACAGGCAAGAGGCTGAGCAAACTCGCGCACGCCCAAGTCGACGACCGGCCCTGTGAGAGAAAGGCTCTTGGCCGATCTTGGAGGGATTGCAGCTGGCTTGCGGCGTAAGAAACGGTTCAGGGTTGTTCGGCGGCTTGTAAGAAAGTAAAAGCAAGAAAAGTACGACTAACGTTAAGCTAAAACAGGGTAGTGCTGCTAAACCCCCTTCTTCTGTCCCGCAAAACTTTTTCGGGTAAATGGGGGTACCAGCTCGTTTAATAGAAATTAACAAACTTAATTAAACCTTGTCATCCAATCTGACCAACTTCCCCCAAGAGATGGTAGATGTGCTAACGAATTACGAATACTTTGCTGACTCTTCTGGCGCCGGGCCGAGCTCCACAGTTTCGACGGTTTTCTCACATTGGAGGCCCCACTTTCCTCTTTCGAACTTGCAAGAATGCGCTACCAATCGTTAGCGCGCTAGTTACGGAGTACGAATTACAGTACATCAGGTAACTAGTTACACTAGGCCTTGCTGAGCTCGTCTCCGCCCGGCCTGGCGCAAGCCCGAAAGTACCGAAAGTAATCCGTAGTAATACGAATAACCAACGTTCCATTTCTCCAGTTCTGCAAGGTCTACGGACGTATGTAATCCGTACATACATCATGGATGCACAGTGCATAGTGGACCGACTAACGCAGCTGATTGAAATGGCTGATGAGGATTTCTCTCCGTAACGTGAGTTCTCGCATGCTGAGACGGCGTTCCGCGATAAGATGCGTGCTATGGTCTTTGGAATCTGCGGGTGATGTTGCCTGGCTGCTGCGACTCAAGCTACTCTTTGGGCTACCAGATCCCCAAAACCAACTTGTGGGCGGAAAATGAAGACGGAAGCGCCACCGGGAGACTCGGCCCGGACTGGTTACGGATCTGGAGTAAGGATACAGAGTACGTCCGTATATACGTCCGTACTGTGTACTGCGTCAGGAATACGGATACGGATTACGAAGTATAAGTAGTGTGTGTACTGTACTGTATGTGTGTACGCACATTCTCCCTTCATTCATGCTGCTGCGAACGCTATGCCGAGCTTTCCTGCCCGAGCCTAAACACGCTGCATTGATTGGATGCATGCGGGCATTGTTTGCCTGTGTGGCCTGCGGTCTGCGGCCAACCGTCTAACTCTGTAGTACTTCATGCGACTGGTAAGACGAAAATTTGGGGACGCCGTTGGTATTGTTGGCCGATGCTTCCGATGTTGGTTGGCTCGGCCCTGATGCATGTCGCTAATTATATTCCGTCGCAGTGAGAGGGAGCCTCGGAGCCCTGCCGCCAACCGCCCTTTTTACTGTCTCGAAGAAAAAGCAAGAAAGAGGAATAAGCAAGACCAGAAAAGGAATTCGCCCTGTACACAGCAGATCCTGCTTACCTGGATTACCAAGTACAGTACATACATACATAGTTACCGGGAGCCTTGCAGCTCAAAGGAGTGTGGGTCCCTGTGGAATGAATGTTGCTCTCAAACTCCCGCCACGCGCGGGTAAATGCGTCAAGGCACCCCGGGAGCACAACGCGGTCCGGGGATCGGATAGGCTGCTCGATGGTTTACCATTATTTGTCCGTGTTTTAAAAATTTCATAATATGTAATTATATCAAGGTACTACTGGACGCGTGGTCAGGTGCGTCGCTTCTCGTGCAACTCTACGTGAGTCTGATTTTCGGACGATCAACCAGTTCCGAGAGAGACCAAGAATCAGGAAGAGGCAGGAGGACCTCATGTCGCGAGAGTCAAAAAAAAAAAAAAAAAGAAAAATTGAAACGTTGGTTCCCGCCTGCTTAGACACGCTCCCCAATACATGCCAGCATCAGCCGCTCATAGTCGCCGCTCGTCTCTCCCTTGATCCTCGACGCCAGGCTGCGTCGGTACCGCCTCTCGTACGCTCCGCGAACGTTGGCCATGTGGTTGCGGTCCCAATCTAGACAGGGAGACATGGTTAGCAGCGCGACCAACCAGCAGAGGAAGACACCCCGGGGAACATACGGTAGCGAATAACACGGCTGATGAGGAGATAGTCCTTGGTGCCGGCGCCAGCCATGGCATCTTCGAGTAGTGTCGCATGGTGCATGTACTTGTCGATCGCGTTGCGCAACTGGAACAGCAGGGCGTCCTCCATGTGGCCCGAGAATTCCTGTTTTGATCCAACTTGGGTTAGCTAGGGCAAGTTTCCGGGCCGATCCCGTGCCGTGTGATCTGGGAATCGATTCCCCTCCTCACCTTGCGGATGACGTCCTCCAGGTTGCGCGCAAACTTTTGCTGGTACTCGTACGCGATAGCGCGGAGCTGGTTGTCGTTCCTCGTGCTCAGGATGCTGCACACCTTGATCTCGTCCGTCCCAATCTTGCCCTCGGTGGCGTTGTACAGGTCGTTGATGTCCCGGTCGATGTCAGCCTTCACGACGGGCGCCGAATCCTCGGCTCTCTGTGCCTGGAGGACAATCATGAAATGCCTCTCGGTCTTCATGCTCAGGTCGCTCCGCACGTCGTCCTCCAGCCGTCGGTGGAAGACCCGGTGGTACTCGCTCTTGATGGCGTTGATATCCGCGTTGGACCGCCCCAGCAGCACGTCGTTGAGCGCCTTCTCCTTGGTCCCGATGCCGGACAGGGCCTCGCGGAGCAGGTAGACATCGCTGAGAAGCGGGCCGCGGGCGAGGGAGACGAGCCCTGCCTCGAACCAGCCGCTGGTTTCACTCTTGATGTCTGCCACGAGGTCACGCCGGTGGATCCTCGCATAGGCGTCGCGTATCATGTTGATCTGTAGGGGGTCCTTATTCGACAGAATACGGATCAGCGTCTTCTCGTCTGTGCCGAATCCTTTCATGGCCGACCTCAGAGCCCTTGCATCCTCGTCGCCGCTCCATGCTATGATCTGAGGAGGCCCGTATCCGAGGGAGGGAGGGGTCGGCGGGTAATGTTGCCCGTACGGCTGGTATGGTTGGGGAGCGGGCTGGCCGTACGGCTGCGGAGGAGGGGGTTGCCCGTAGCCTGGCTGCGCGCCGTACGGCTGCTGCTGCTGTGGCGGCGGCGGCGCCCCGTAAACTCCTTGAGGTGCAGGCGGGTAGTACTGACTGGGTGGAGGACCGGGAGGGGGAGCGGCGCCGTAGGGTTGAGGAGGTGGTGGAGCTCCGTATGGTTGGGGAGATGGAGCTCCGTATGGTTGGGGAGATGGAGCGCCGTAAGGTTGAGGTGTTGGGGCTCCGTACTGCTGAGGCGGGGGCTGACCATAGCCCTGAGGAGGCTGCTGGTAGTATTGACCTTGAGCAGGCGGAGGCGCGCCGTACGGCTGGGGAGGAGGTGGTTGTTGCTGGTAGTATCCCCCTTGCGGGGGAGGCGGCTCTGGTTCGATTTCGTCAGTCAAAGTCACCTTCTTGGTTGCATCAGCTCGGTAATCGGGCCGCGATGCGATACTCACGGCCGTACGGCGGGTAGCCGGGGTAAGACATCTCAGGAAACGATGATTCGCGCGCGATCTGAGTTGTACTCAGCCTTATCTTTTCAAAGTTTCTGGAGGTTCGGGCAGTCGCTCGTTCCACAAGTCAATTGTACACTGGAAGAGTGTGGCTCGGCGTTCTCGGGTGGGAGAGCGGGGGAGGGGCAGCTCCTGTAGTGTAGTGGAGGAAAACCAGTTTTCGTCCCAGCACTTGTGCGTTCGAGATTGGCAGACAACAAAGATAAGCATCACGGATCCTCGAGGTATAAATCAGGTGCCGAATCTGGGACCTAATATCATCTGATCCAGTCGCGCCCCTCGCGCCGACGCTGACGAGTGCTGGCCACGAGGCCGCCCCGGGCAGTGCTGTCATAGTGTGGCTCAGCCTTTGGCGCCGAGGTCGACTCTCCGCCAGTTAGCGGCCGCCAAGCGGCTAGATCGGGCAGTTCTCTCGAACATCTACGTGAAAAAAATTGGAAACAGCACTTGGCAGAAGTGCCTGAATTTGAAAGAGGCTTCAATGAGGTAAGCCATCCGCTTGGGTACGAGGAAAAAAGGACATCTTGTCATTTGTGTGAAGGAGGTAACTTCGGGGAAATCTAGAAGCCTTAGTGGGGGCAATGGGGGTGCCTCAGCCAGGCACATCTCCACACAAGTATTTTCAAACCCCTGCTAAGAGGCGTAACCTGGGGTTGTTGCCATTGATTGGTAAGAGCGAGGAAAAAGCACTTTCCTGAAGAAGAATACGGAATACATCTTAAAGCTGTTTTGGATGGGCGGGCGAGGGGGAAGTCTGCTACGGGAGGCTGGGTGCTTGTGGTGGGGCAAGTTCAGCGCCTATTAGCGGGGCTCCAACCTCAACCACCCGATTTTTTGTTTTCGGTCATTGAGCTCCCTCGTCCGTTACACTGCACACAGACAAGACTCGAGTCCAGAACGGTCTTCAAGGAATCCAGCCATCTTGATTTCCCAGCCCTAGAATGATTTAATGCCTTGGATGATCATTCCCTGACTTTTCTTCATGTCGCTATCCGTCCATCCCTTCCGTGTGTTGCACCCCTGCAGCAAATCAAGGCCTCGCTCTCCGTCATAGCATCCCGTCATCGGTTGCTTTCAACAGGAGGAATAGCGTGTGTCAAGATGCTCTTTGGCCGGGCAACTGCCCTTTTTTTGGTGTCCTCTCTCTTGGCACTGCCATGCTTGTCCTTGCCCACCAATGAGCAGCGACAAGCTGGGTCGCAACACCTCGGCGCAAGGGCGACCTACTCGGTAGTGCCCATCGATGGCGGATCGGGTCCGGGTGGATCCGGCGAATCCGGGGGTTCCGGTGGGTCGGGCTCCGGCCTTGGTCCGGGGCACGGGGGCTCGGGAAGGGATCCTGTGACGGTCACCGTAATCAAGACCCTGCCCCAAGAGACATCCTTCCGGACCGTCTACGTCACGCCGCATCCAACTACAGAACGCGTTACCGAGACTGTCGTCGTCACCAAAACGATCAGGGTCGTCGACATCGGGCCGGCTCCGACAAGCCTCACGACGACTGCCTCGAACACTTCGACACCTTCCACCAGTGGAATCGACACAACATCGTCGATACCGCCAATCGCCTCACCATCTCCAACTACATCGGTGTCAAGGCCATCGTCCGCTTCAGCTAAAGCCCCCCTTCAGACGGGATCCACCAGCACCCGGGTCAGTGCCAGCATCATCACCAGTACTTACGACAATGGTAGATGGCACACATCGCACCCATTCGGGAACGGCACTGTCTGGCATCAAGTCTCTCGGGACCGGCGCTGGCTGCGGCAATTTGTGTGATCGGAATGTTGAGTCGGCCAGCGGTCACCGAAACACATCTGAGGAAGTCATGGTGGGGCTTCTCCATTTACCCTAACGCATGTATATAAATATATAGATACTTGATACCTTCGAGAACCCGAACAGAAGAATGGGGAGAGAAGGTGGTGCTCTTTCTGTGAATGCGGCACGATGTGTCACAGGCAGCTTGCGATTCGGCCTTAGCGGAGAAACAGAGTTGGTGGAACGGCGGATCTGCGGGTAATTACTTGGATTATAACTAACTCGGATGTCACAAGTAGGTAATAGTCATATTGTCAGAATCGCTTGCGACACACTCATCCTGCCAATGATCCTCTACCAGTGCGACTAGCAAGAGAACTTCGATGACATCAGCAAGGCGCGACCATCAACGGAGAGCATCAAGAGAGACTTACAACTCTAGGTCCCGGGACGACGTAGTTGGTGAGAGGGTCGTTGTAGATCTGCAGGCAGTCGTCAGTAATTACCTGACTACATTCAGATCCATCTAGCAGCGCAGGGCCGTTGCTGGTTCAGTTCTTGAGGAAGCATGAGGCCGAGCTTACTTACATTGACAGTCAAGCCAGGGTCGTTGCTGTGGAAGGCTCCCGGAATCTGGGCGGTCGGGGTCGGATTGGTGCTGCCGCCATCGACGACCTTGACTTGGGCGCAGCTGATGTAGAACTTTTTGTCCCGTGTCAGTTGACGGTGCGCAAGAGGAAGCAAGCCTGGAAAATCACGGGGAACCAAGGATCGTACCTGTGGCGCGGCGCCGGGGTTGTGGAGCCCGATCTGCTGGATGCGGAGGAGGTACTCGCCGTCAGGGATGCACTTGGGAATTCTCTGAGTGTACGTGCCTGGATAGACGGGGTCAGAAGAATAATAATAATTACTCCGCCAAGAGAACCAGCACAATAGCAAGAACAACAACACCAGTAGTAATAATTAACAACAATGATAATGATAATGATAATGATGATAATGATGATAATGACGATAAGAAAAGCAATCATAATGGCACACGTACCACTCAACGTCCAGCTCGTCCCCGACGGACCCCAGTCGTAGATCTTGAACCAGGCCCCGCCGCCGTCGTAGTCGGCCACAGCTCCGGGCGCCTTGGACATGTAGAGCGAGGTGGGGCCGGCATGGTAGACGGGCGTGTCGAGGATGAAGCTGAACTCGTCGCCGGCGTCCAAGGTGATGGTCTCGGTCCCGTTGCTGACCTGCCCGCCCACGTTGCAGCGCAGGTCGGTCGACGACAGGTCCGTCACCGGCCCGTTCTGCAGCCAGTCCGGGTTGGTGTTGCGCCGGATGTACTTCCAGGGCGGGTACTTGGTCCCGCCCGTCGCGAACTGCTGGAAGATGTAGTGACCGGCCGCGCTGTTCACGGCAAAGGCCGCGGCCGCGGCGAGCTGGAGGAAGTAATATCTCATCTTTAATTATCTGGGGGCCAGCGCCAAAATCGGTTGTTACGCGGAACGGTGTTTACTCCAGAAAGATAGACCGTCTCACTTGGGCCGGGTCTAGGCGACGAAGTGGCACAAGCAGTAGGTCGTTTTATACGAAAGCCAGGATACAGACCCCTTGGCTTTGCTCTAGCCCTGAGAAGAGGGGGTTGGGCTCGGCTGCTCCAAGTCCCAGCTTGGCGTTCACCATCCATGAGGCGTTCCATATCCTCCTACGACAGAGCGGAGGGACTCCAGGCTCCCCATTATCGTCCGAACGGCGACTCCAATATACCGTTCTACTAATTAAGTTTGTGGGGTGCAAGTCACCGTACATATTTTCAGATATCATCATCACTGGTTGTGCTTGGCAACGGACTCGTGCCTCCGAGGAATCGACGAATCAAACAATCCGAGTTAATTACTCGGCAGTTCCCAGACCAAAAAAGGGACGGCAAACCTAAAATTGGCCGTATATGGCGAGCCACACTCACAACCAGGACCGATTTGGTTGGCTAGGGACGGCCCCCAAGAACTGCAGCGACGGGAATCTGCGCGTGGATTCCGGGTTGATGAACTCCGGTGTTCCTTGGCGAATGGCGAAAGGATCGGTATCTGTGAACTTCTCGACGCCTTGGCAGCTAATGAACATAAAATCAGTCGCTTGGATGACAGCGTCCTCGGAATTGCGTCGAACAAGGTATGAGATAACGCCCGAGGTAATCACAAGTAACATCGGCTTGGATGCTCGCAGCTCGGCCACGAGCCCAAGGAAGAATGAAAGGGTAGCGGGATGAGCTCTCGAAAATAAAGCCTGGCGTTCAGGCGGTAAACCTCAGCTCTATGGATAGTCTGATGGTGGAAGATTGTGCAAACGGGTGACTGGATCATTTGTCTTGAGCTCGCACCCTCATGTCCCCACCCATAGATAGAATTAGCGGGTTTTTTGTTTCTGGGGTTCAACCCCTATTGTCCTTTACCTAGTATGTACATACCGGCTTGACCCCATCAGGCTCCAATATTGCTGCTGAAATCCCGTCAGTTCAACACCGCAGGTAGCCAGCTTGCTGTGCGAGCCTGCAACACGAACGCGCTGCGCGTGAGGCACCGGGGAGGACACGGGGAAGAGTGTATGTCTTGCACTTAGCTGGCGGCAGCTTGTTCTTGCTTGCGGCCCTCTGCTGGAAGTTCCGGCCCTTCCGAGTCACTTGGCTTTGCGACTCCAGCCTTCCCCACGATCCCAGTCCCTCTAAACGCAACCAACACCACGGCCAGCGCGCTAATGCCCAGCCCAAAGTTCCACCACTCGGCGGCCCGAAGGCCCAGCAGCGAAGCCCGATCACCCACTTGGACAGAGCCTGCCTCCTCCACGCTCACTCCTCTCTCAGTGGACATGACTGCCGTCTGGATCGCCGTCGCTACCGCCAGCCCAATGGCTCGGCCGACCTGGCCCATTGCGTTGACGAGCGCACCTCCGAGAGCCTGGTCTTGGGGCGGCAGTGAGTGGCTGGTGAAGAGAACCAGGCACGGCCACGTCGTATCGGCTCCAAAAACCGAGATCATCATGGCCGGGAATGACCAGGCCCAGTACGTAGTCTCTGGAGGGATGGGGACTGCAAAGAGCAGCGCCGAGAGGGACACAGAGGCGTTGCCGAACGCCAGCAAGAGGTACGTCGGCACTCGCGCCAGTAGCTGCGAGACGACGGCGGCCGTGATGGAGCCGCTGATGCCGGTGGGTAGGAACCGCAGTGTCGTGTTCAGCGGGGAGAGCCCCTGGTAGTCCTGGTAGAAGTAGGTCGCGTACACAAGAAAACCGTTGAAACTGCTAAAAAAGAGTGCCATGGTGCCCATGGCGGCGCTGAACTGTGGGTTTCGGAAGCTGGACACCTTCAAGATTGGCGCTCTTTTGCCCGTCTTTTCGAGGTGGTGCTGCCAAAAGGCGAAGAGGGCGACGAGCATGACGGATACAACGATAACCACGGAGATCCACGGCGTCCTCCATCCTACGACGTTCCCTTCTGTCAGGGCCAGGAGGAGAGCCAGCAGGCCGACGGTAATCAAGACGGCCCCCAACCAGTCGACGGACGGCTTTTCGGCACCACCGTCGCTGCCAGCGCGCTCAGAGGGCGGGATGACGAATACTCCAGCTGCAGTAATGGCAAAAGCTGCCAGAGCTATTGCCACAAACACCCATTTCCAAGAGACGTACTCGGCGATGATGCCACCAAGTATATTTCCAAGCACGGCACCGAGCGGAGCGCCGGCAGCTGTTTCACGACATTGTCGTCAGCACTGTCACCCCTGACAATGCAGAACTGAGTAAAAGGAAGTAGACAAGCAGCGAAAGAGATGCCCATAATTACCGTAACAACTGAAAGCATAGTTCTTGGCCTTGCTGGGAGGAAATGTTGTGCCCAGAATTCCTATCGCCGTCGGCACGCTTGCAGCAGCACCCTAGATCGTGGAAAAAGTTGGTTAATTACAGGACGGGAAGGGACCAAAGGCAGGTCAAAGCCTGGCTTGCTTACCAGTCCTTGGAGACCTCGAAACAAATCAAACGCGATCTCGTTGGGCAAGAAGGGATTGACAAGGGTTGTGGCAGCAAGCCAGGCCGAGCCGGCGACGAAGATTTTGCGTTTTCCGTAGATATCGGCTACTCGCCCCCAGAAGAGCAGAAAGCATCCAAAGGCGAGTGAATACGCTGACAAGACCCACTGCAGCCGCGACTCCGGGATACCGAGCTCTCGGCCGATTGTGGGGAGAATTATGACCACTGCTTGCCCTGACATGCTCTGCAGAGAAAATTAACCCAGAACTGTGACCAAGATCTCCGCTTATGAGAAGAAAACAAGCAGCGAGAAATGTGGGAAGGAGGCGGATGATTGGGGGCGAGGAATGAGGGATAGAGAAAAGCTCGAGGGGGAAACAAAACAATCCGGCTCACACTCACATTCAAGAAGCTGGCACCCGTCAACGTAGCCACGAGGCCAAAACATCGCGCTTTCGAAAAGGGAAGGCCGGACGTCAGGTTCTCGTTGTTCTCCTGGGTAGCCACGGCGGCATGGCTTACCTCCGAGTTCTCCGAGCTCGGCGATGGAAGGGTTGCCGGTTCGTCCTTGTCCTGGGCCGGTTCAGGTGCCGCCCGCTCAGGGCAGTATGTTGAAGGCGTCGACGACATGTTATACTACGTCGAGCCTGAGGTGCACCCATGGGAGGTCAAGGGGAACCGCCGCTTGAGGCTGGGAGGGCGGCGGAGGAGAGTGGGATGAGCGAGAACGTTCATGCAGATGAACAAGAGAGAGACCTTGCCATGGGTAAACGACATCCTTATGCTCCACTGCCAATGGACACCGCCGGGGGAAGTAGTGTGCCCACCGCGGCTAGCGGTGCCCGGGCTAAATTCCCGGTCCCGGCGATAACGGGGCTAGGTTCCTCCTTCGGCAGATTGTTGGACAAGCGGCCGAGCTGTGGGAGGAATATTCCGGCTAATGCACACACCGGCTTTCGGGGATTACTTGATGTTCTTCAACGTGTACGTCGGATGATGAATAGCACCCCGCATGTGGTCTCGATAATTGTGCAACATCCTGAATGAAGATCGGCGATCATCCATGGGTTAACAGTGGTTGATATTAACAAAGGCATGACAATGCTACATGTAAATGCGACACTGACCTCAAAAATGGATTATAGAGGGGTAGACCCCTAGTTTTCATTTGTTTCTATCTTTCTGCACATGTGCACTGTTCAAGACGTTATTACTTTTGACGAGTTTCGTAAACCAGCTGGGGGTTGAAAAATACTTACTGTCATGTAATCGGTCTTTGGAGAAGGCTCCTGAAACGATGGATCTGCGCGACTGCCATCAATATAAACCGAATTCCCAAAGTAAAACCAAGTTTCGAAGCGATGAGGAAGGATTCGAGTCGAAACATCCATTTATCACTAATTATATGGAATTTGCCGCGAGTGTTGACATACCGTCGGCCTGCTCTGGGGGTTTTCTGTGTTCTATTATTGGCAGAGAGAAACATACCGTAGGTACCTTGATGGCCTCATGAGACAGACCTGAATTTGATGAGCGAGTGAAGAAAATGGGCAGGAGCATTGCTGCCTGAGAGGAATCGAGACGGGAACTATTATGCTCTGAATGGACCGCACCTGAGCACTGCACATCAAAACTTCGATGCACCAAACTAAGGTAAGCACAAACCAATATGCCAGACGCTGATGACAACCGTAATTACCATCACAAACCACGCCGTTCGCAACGGCCAAGGATTCATTTCCTACTCCGATGGCACCTCGTACACTCGGAAACTCAACCGCTTACCGATTGGACCACCGTCGAACCCGCCATCGATGACAACTTGAAGGCCTCGGCTTCAGAAACCAGCTTCCACCTCTCCGTCGTAGCAGAGCACCAAGCCGAGAACGAGCCCAAGCATTGGTGCCTCTTCTCCCACATTCCCAGCGAAATGGGCACTGGGCCGGGCCAACTGTATGCCAATCCCTGATGGATTCCAAAGCTGTATCGAGAGCCGCATTCCTTGGCGCTGACCTCCCAAATTTCCGTTTTCTTTGTCTTGTAGCTGGCAAGTCACAGGTGACGCTGAGCTGATGCACTTCGAGCACGCCACGGGTGTTGACAAGCTCAGCTCGCCGGACTTTGCATGGCATCAGGTTCTCAACAATGACCTGAGCGCGGCGCAGCTGGCGAGGTTTGATGCGATTGCGAGGGAGGAGAAGCCGCCGAGTGCTCCGAACCGGGCTGCGGTTGAGCTGCGGAAGTTGGTGGAGTTAATACGGTAGTTAAGGAACATGATAGTCTAATTTCAGTCACAAAGAATTCAGGAAATGTAAGGTGTGGTAGAATTATTGGAACCGTGAGTTCTCCTAAGCGGTGACAGGAAAGTCAAACGGAAGAATGTTGACGACACATTTACATAGAGCCAGCCCAGTCTTATGCAGGTACAAGTGATCATATCGGAATACACGGGCTATTCAGAGAACAGGGACCTCTACTGAAGCAAGACAACTACTCCTCCTCATTAAAGATTCTCCCTTATTGCCCTTGTTTAGAGGTGAGGAAACATGGATTAGTCTACCGAGGAAGTGCCATAAAGTCCCATTATTTACTCATTAAATTAGACAAAGAACTCCAACGTAGAGCTGCTATCATTTGTATATACGTGACCAAGACTCAGCAACTCAGCATACTCCAGTAGAAACTTTATTATGCGTACCTTCCTTTATTAAGTTGACAAGGCCAGTTGACGGATCAAAACCAGAGCTCCTTAGCCAGAAGGAACATAGAACGCGATTGTAGAAGGCGGAGCACGGAAACCAGCCAAGGGTGATAATTTACATATAGTCAAACCATCCGCTCTGCGAATCTTCTGATTTACGGTCAGCCCTTGGATGACGGGTTCGCGGTTTCGACAGAAACTTGGTTCTGCTGCGATAATTATCCAGGAGCCGAATGCCCGGCAATGCCTAGATCGTCATGTCCTCCCCAAGATCGAACCCAGACACCATCGACTGGTCAAGTCCCCTTGCGCCCTTCTCGACACCTCGCTTGGTAACCGGAAGCAGCCGAAAATGCATTTTGACGCCTGGGACAACACCTCCCAATCTGCTTTCCGCCAACCAAGGCACCCAGCCCGTGTCCGAAAACGAGAACCAGCAGTCGAAGCAGTGCTCAGGCCGCGGAGAAACCTGGCGTACAGATATAGAAAGACAACGTCTTGCTGAGATGCTGCGCCTCGGCCTCGACAAATCGCCGTCCGAAATAGTAATGAAGGGAGAAACTGCCGCTGATCAGTCCAGTGTCGATACCCCGAGCATGGCGATTGTTCCACCCGGACAGCACGACATTGGTGATGAACAGCCCCAAGATGGGATGAAAGCACACTCGCCATGGTTGAGAACTCCTGTCCGCCGGTGGTCAATCTGCTCTGGAAAGGATGGAAACCGGTTGCCGGCAAGCGTTTCCGCTTTGCAACCCGCCCATCCTTCCACTAGCACCATGGGCTCTAAGACCCAATCTCAAAACCGCTCCTGCTTTCCCTTTCCTCGAACCTCGAATCCCAGCCAAGCGCCAAGCGCTTCGCATCGGACTCCTCAGACTTCCAACTCGCTCTCCTCAATTTTCGATCCATATTCTCAACGATTTCCGGTCAAGCTTTGGCAAGCCCCATTCTCACCTTGGGCGATTCATCCCAACCGGGAAACACAAAACAACAACAACATCAACAACCGTGACCCTTTTGGTCTTTGGACCTCCGAAGTGCAGGGAACACATAACTCTACGCCAAACCAGGCTCCCAACGGCGACAAACCAGCAGCTATGGCGCGTCAGATACCGACTTGGGCCGGCCGTCACCCGAACGCGCAGGATCCATTCTCTGCGCTGATTTCCCCGGCCTCTAACCGGCTGCCTCTTACCCCTTGGTCGCTCGACCCCATGCAAAGCACTGCTAATCCGCCCTCTGCTGACAACCTCCACCCGGATGGCTCGTCATTCGACTCGTCAACCTTCCTTCTGTCCCAGACATTGCCCCCATCATCGCTGGGCCACCAAGAAGACCGGACGCTCTCGACCAGCCTCGACGGTCCCTCGACCTGGAGTGCCGCTCAGCTTGGTCCGGCCGGCGGTTCAGCCAGCACAGGCCGCGACCTAGCCTCGCCAGACATCAAGAGCGCGTTCGACAACGCCACGTTTTACCATCCGATGAACCGTCGGTCACCCAATCACCCACGCACCCAGGATGAAATCCACGCCTTGCTTTTGAGGGGCTTCTCGCCAAACTACCGCGGGGACCCAGAGCTCGCGCGCAACCAATCCGCCACGATCCCTCCCGAGGCAAACTGCAGCCTTTTTCTTGTCGGTCTAGCCCCGGACCTGACTACCCACGAACTTCTCTCGGGCATCCGGAACATGGGACGGGTCTACGCGACCCACATCAACCCTCCCGATCCCGAGAGAGGCCACACCCACAGCGCCGCAAAGTTGATCTTTTTCGAGCGTGCTGGCGCCGGCAAGTCTTCCCTCGCTCCCGTTCGCCACCTACCTCCCAGCGCGCACCACGCACGAGAGAAACTGACCGCCGCTCTTATACGCACAGAACGATTCTTCTCCCGGTACTCCCCGACGGGATACGCCACCCCGCGGAACCCGCACCTGCGCGCCCGCGTCACCTGGAACCGGGTGCGCTCGGCCGAGGCCGACGTCAACGGAAGCCGCTCGCGCGTGCTGCTGGTTAGCGGGCCGCCAAGCATCGTCAACCGGGACTTTCTGTTCTCCTACCTGGGCACCAAGATGGTGTACCAGGTCGACGACGTCCTCTACCACGGCCAGAACGAGGACGGCAGTCGCGTCCTGCTCGAGATCCGCTTCGGCAGCTTCCGGTGCCAAGCCGAGGCCGCCCGCATGGCCTTGATGAGGGAGTTCCGCGACGCCGGCGTCATATGTGACTACGGTAAGCCGTCCTGGGCGCTCTGTGTTTATGATAGCACCGCTGGCCTCTCTCTTTGGATTTCTTGATCTGTCTGATCTGACGACATAGCAGGTTTGGACCCCTGTGACCTCGACGGCGCCGCCATCCCTTAAGAACCCGAAGTGTCAATTTAGAAACAAAAAAAACCTTTCAAAAGAATTTCGGTCGTTGGAAGCGGATCAATTGGCGGGAAAGATGAACCCTTTATCTTTCTTGCGGGCGGCCAAGAGTTGCAAGTGCTCTTGGTATTGGTCTTTGCTCTGTGGTCAGCCCTGACAGGGCCCTGACCTTTCGACAGTTGTCCCAAATTGGCAACAAACAAGAATAATCAGTTAACCCAAGGCTCAGATATAGGGTAGGACGTAGGCATTCGAATCTCGGCCGGCGCAGCTCGGGAAACAGCGCGGCCCATGTTCGTGGTCCTACCTCCTGGGTATTCTCTACACCTTAATTTATTAGTGCCAACTCGCTGTTCGTCCTTCGTCAAATCATATTTAGCTTCAAGTTGACAGGCCCTAACCCTTCCAGTGCTGCTCTCCTCTCTGTGACGTCACGCGTAAACTGTGAGAGCCAACCCATTGTGATGCCACTGTCTGAATTCCTCAACTGCTTGCTGTTGCGGTATGCTCTCGACGATTGGCTGCAGGGTCTCATCGTCGATCAAAGACCTACATCATCGTTGCGGCGAGTCGGAGCATGTATTCCTTCCTAACGAACCACATGCATTGCGTCACTTTGGCCGGGCCCCTCCTCTAAAGCTAACTTACATGCTCAGGCAGTTGGCCACTGCTTCTGATCCCTTTTGCATTTGACGCGAACATTGACCGCAATTGACCTTAGCAAGCTTCCCCAAGGCGGTTTCGTTGGCCAAACCGGGCATTAGTGACGTCCTAGACCCGCCACCGCGGATAGCTTCCCCGACCTTTACCTTCGAAGCACCCGCCCGTTTCTCAATACCTTAACCCCCTTCCGACGTTTTCATTTCTAAACTACCGCATAGGTCGATACCTGGAGCAGATAACTCCCAACCTAGCATCCGAAGAATTGTCATCCAACCACACACTATTAAACATTAAGTGAGCGAGGAAACGAACATTGCAATGAGGATCGCTAAAACGCTGCTCTCGTTGGCCCTTGTGGCCAACGCTGCTGTTGCCAGCTCGTGGTTCTCGAATGCCGGTGCGCAGCAATCTCGCTCTTCCTTGAGGTGCCTCTTAACTGACGTACCATGAAAGCATACAATAAGTGGCACGAGACGGAGCTTGAGCGCTGGCTTTCGGACCATGACGTTCCCTATCCAACTCCGGCCGACCGCAAGGAGCTCGAGAAGCTTGTGCAGAAGAACTGGGACGAGAAAGTCGTCGAGCCATACCGCTCCTGGGATATCCAGAAGCTCACTGGCTACTTGAAGCAGAAGGGCATTGAGGCCGAGGAGTCAACTGAGGACACTCGGGAGTCTCTCCTGGCCCGCGTCAAGGGCGCCTGGTACGAGTCGGAAGAAAAGGCTCAGAACGCCTGGTCGAACACCAAGGACTGGATGCTGGACACTTGGACAGACAGCCAGCTAAAGGCTTTCTGCGACCATCATGGGATCCCCGTTCCCCAGCCCCGCAAGAGGGATACTCTTCTCCAAAAGATCCGTGAGAACTATGATGCGATTGCCCAGAAGGCTGGCGACGCCGCTGCTTACCCTGGAAACTGGTTGTATGAGACTTGGTCTGGTGCGCGCAATCAAACACAATAATTACCTGAAATACCAAACAAAAGCTAACAGCTGCTCAGAATCCGATCTGAAGGAGTGGCTTGACACGCACGGATTCCCAGCACCGCAGCCAACGACTGTATGTCCCTCCGAACCTGGTCGTTGGATGATCGACGGGCTAACACACACCCACCAGCGCGACAAGCTCATCGCCTCCGTTCGTCGCAACTCTCGCCTTGCCTACCTGCGCATGCAAGAACAGACCGAAAGCTCCAAGAAGAGCGCCCAGGACGCGTACTCTGCTCTGACCGACAAGCTTATCGATTCCTGGGGGGAATCCCAGCTGAAGGAATTCTGCGACAAGAACGGCATCAGTGGTTGGTCTTAGCTTGAACCGTACATTTCTTCACATTCTAACCTCGCCCAGTTCCCCAAGGTACCAAGCTCAACCAGCTTCGTGCGCTTGTCCGCAAGCACCGCGCCGAAATCCTGGGCGACACCGTCTCGGGCACTGCTGCCTCTGCGTTCGGTGCTGCCACTTCCAATGTTGGGTCCGCCGCTTCCAAGGCCACCGACGCCGCATACCAGGCTGCCCAAGATGCCTTTGACAAGGCTATCGAAGCTTGGTCCGACAGTCGCCTGAAGGGTTATTTGGATGCCCGTGGAGTGGTACGTCGCCGAGAAGAAATGTTCCGCTGTATCACCACTTTTTCGTGCTTCAAACTAACACATCTGCAGCCCGTGCCCCAAGGCTCCAAGACCAACGAACTGCGCGCCCTCGTGCGCAAGCACGCTCACAAGGCCGCCACCGGCTGGACCGCCTGGACCTGGGACGACCTGAGCTTGGAAAACCTCCGCAGCTACCTTGCCTCGAGTGGTAACGCCGCAGCCAAGAAGGTCGCAGAGAAGACGGGTGCTACGCGCGACGAGCTCGTCGAGGCCGCGCAGGCCGCCTACGCCTCGGCCTCCTCCGCAGGCGGCAGCTCCTACGCGTCCGCAACCAGCTACCTTTCCAAGGCAACCGACACAGCCAAGGCCAACGTGTTTGACACGTGGAGTGAAAGTGAGCTGAAGGCGTACCTGGACAGCTACGGCGTCCCGGTACCGCAGGGGTCGACGCTCAATGAGCTGCGCGCGCTTGCCCGCCGCCAGCACACATACTTCAAGTACGGCACCACAACACCCACCGACACGCTCCTCGCTAAGGTGAGGGAAAACGTGATCGGCGGTTGGGACTGGGTCGCCAATCAGCTGGGCATCGGGTCCGACGCTGCCAGGAAGAAGGCCGAGGAGCTAACGGAGCAGGCAAAGGCCAAGGGCGAGAAGGTGCATAAGGAGCTCTGAACGCCAAGTTTTATCTGAGATCAGTCAATCTGCTCGAAACTCCAACTTTGACTAACGAGTAGGCTCTTGAGGTTGGTGAAGAGGACGGAAGGGTAAGAGATTAGGGAAGGGACAGAAGGACAGCCACCGTGGCAGGGAAGGCGGAGAAGGCGACTGTTGTGGACACTGTTGAAAAAAATCTTTTTTGCCATCACTGAGATAGGGACGAAAGGAAGTGCGATGGAATTTTGTGTTGTCAATGTTCTTTTCATTTTCATAGGTCTGTAATGCGGAATACAATGTTGCACTTTTGCACTCTCCGGGCATCTGACAACCCTGCAAAGCTCAACACGCATCTAGAGCTGCGAAGGAAACGATGTGGACAGATCGCTCGCTGAGCATGGAAGAAATAAGAAGAGATGTCGGGAACCTTAACTTGCCTTGGTCTTGGTCAGGTGTCCGACGGCCGCCTACAGATCTCGTTCTCGGCTGTCAGATGCGAAGACTTTTGAATCCTTTTTTCCTTTGCTTAATTACTCGCGATATGCTATTTATCCTAGTCTGTCAGACACGCACACCATGAATTTGGTATGAACATCCCGTTCCACTGACATAGTTAGACATAATTAACACGACACCACGTCAAGTACCCAAATCAAATATGATCCTATAGGTCGATTGAATCGCAAATCACACCCTCGCAGTTCCGGTACCGCCATGTGGACGGGGCAATCGGCCTCCTGCATAAGCATTGTCGATCCTGTCGGCAGACGATCCTCATCATGGCCCGTCTCTGAGACAACGAAGCGCTTCCTTACGGTCATGGCGCATCCACACTGTCGTCGGCGGTAGGCAATATGGCGCTACGATGGGCATCTCTTAATAGGTCCGAGTGTGATAGACCTATCTCCCTTGTTGACCCGACAATCTGTACGACCCCACGGCGCACAACGTGTATGACTACGGCTGGATAGTTTTTGGTTCCTTAGAAGGAGGCAAATAAGTTTAGGAACTTTCCGACTGTGTGTAGCTCGTTTTGGTACTGCTATTGGTGGTGTGAACGAACAGTTAACTAATAATCGGTGACTGTTGGAACCCAAAACGGAGAACCGGCTCCCGTTAGGGAACCATGGTTAGGATAGTAGGTTATAAGGCACTCTGGCCCACAGTGACTCCAATACCGTATTATCTGATCGGAACGGTCTCAGAGTAATTATGCCAATCGTATAACGAAGCATCAGGCTTAAGACCCTAGATTATATAAGTCTCTGAGGCTGTACGAAGTACATACATACAACGAGTTTACAGCCTAGTTAATAATAGCTCATATCCCGAACAGGCGCGTTGTTAACCATAAATGCCGTCGTGTCCTATGCGCGAGAATTCCTTGGCGTCTTGTTTCCTGCTCATGTATGGTCACATTTCGCTTTAACATACCTTCAACGCCACGACTTCAAACCATGGGATGCTCTGATCTCAGTACACATCTGAAGAGAGCCTTGCAAGGTTCAAAACAGTGAACCATTGACCGGTGGGTGTGCTATGGACATAAAGAGGCCCCTGCGGTGTGGCTATGTAAGAAATGGACTGGCGAAGTTGCTTTCGGCGCCATGGGACATGCTTCATCTAGACATGAGCATAACCAATGACTGGGATTGTTAGTTAACTTTCGGGCATGTCTATTACAAATACGCACAAAAGCAAAGGGGTGTCGCTTATGACTACCAAAGTTGATCGCTGACCGTTTCCAAGCCGCGTTACATCTTGAGACAGTCTGCGGCATGCGGTCCGGGCCGGAGTCTGGTACATCCGCAAGCAGCAGGATTCAATTCCCTGCTACCTCGTTTATCCAGGCGTGAAACGTATCGTCATCAGCTAGCCCGGGCACTGGCTGCGTAGGATGGTGATAATATGTCGTAATCTGTCATCGACGTTGCACGGCGCGTATGGCGCTTAAATATCAGTCAGCATGCCACACGTTGCAGGAACAAGAGACACAACGCCAAGCAAGGGCACTTGAAGTGGAACACCCAGAGGGAAGAGCTCTATGGGCGTGAACCCGGGGTTAAGGTGACACTGCGCAACTGAAGGGAGAGCTGAAGGACATCCTAGAAGGGGGTCAGATCATCGTTACGTTTGTGCTACCAACCCCTTAAACCCCGCGAGATGGGACTGGTGTAGCGGCGACCCCGGTGCTCAATCTCACCAGCTGCAGGACGGAAGGTCTGAATATGCTGCAGCCCCTAGCTTACGCCGTAGGGGACATGACACTGCAGCCGGGGGGCGCATCTGGTGTTTCTGACAGGTTGCCGCATCCCACGGGCGTGGAGTCGGGACCGACGGGATGGATCGACCTGGAGCAGGGTGAGCTGTGCGCTTGCGGGTTCCATGCATGGAACGCCATCTGCCGGCGACGGTTGCTTGATTAAGTTTCGAAAGCCGACATCCCCTGGTGCTCCACCATGTCAGAATACCCATATTTAAGGTGCAATTGCTGGCGGGCAATTGCGGCGTCGCTTTTGCTTTCGACACACCACTACAGGGCATTGCTGGTCTCCGCATGCGCCTGCGTCGCGCGGCATCTGTTCTGCGCGAAAGGCGAATTGGGTTTAATGCTCGCCACTATGTATGTACTTCGTACACGTGCAGTACATCGAGTAATTACCCCGGTCCCGAGTAACTGGAAAGGAGCCGCGCTCCGATTCTGGTTGGTGAGGTGCTGTATCTCAAGTAGGAAGCTTATGTAAGGAACCAGCGTAACGATGTCAAGGTGACCATCGATCACTTGGCGGGCGGCGGGAGGCTGATGCCAATCTTCAACTGGAGCTCGGTATCGCACTCTCCCATGGGCTTGTATGTATTTGAGTGTTTGCGGGACGGATGCCTGGCGCCTGTCCTCAAAACGAGTCATGATCAAATGCTGTTAGTTCGCTGAATGGAAGAAGCAATGGTGTATGGGATAATGGAGGCGAGAGCCGCGATTGACAGGCTTCAGTGGAAGAGTCGGGATTCAGAACATCGTGTTTGAGGGCAATGTGGTATTTCCGCCTGTGCTGCCTGGCGACTTCCACATTTGGTTCAATAGACCGCACCGACAGGGCCCGCCTGGATCGCTAAACAGGCAGGCTCAAGGGTCACCGCGGTTTGCTGGTTAGTTAAGTCCGATCAAAACGATTTTTACCGCGAGAAAAACAACCATCAACCTTGCACCCTTGATATTCCTATGTTCCAGAACTGAGAAACTAGTTTTTCTTGACCGCCTTATCTCCCCGACAGGCGGCAGACGGCTAGGGAGGCTGAGGCCAAGTCACAGGGTTATAGTTCTGAGCCTGTCTCCCGGTCCCGACCGCGGGGCTCCGTCCCGATCTTGAAATGCTGCAACACTCGCATCGGATGTGGAGATGACATGCCTAGCCTGGATGATGGCCCCGCCAACGGTCCGCGGCTAGTCAGTCACCTGCGCGTTCAGATCCGCAAGCGCCAGATCTTTGCTCTCTCAGAAGTTGCGCTTTCTCAAGTGCTACTGCTCACCTCAATACCTTTTTCATGCGTCATCTTCTTTGCTCGTCGTTCAGAGCTTGGTTGTTGGCCAGTTGCCTGCGTGGGCTGCGAGGAACTTGTGCAACACCAATGGGGTGGACGTTTGGAGTGAACAAAGTTGGGAGGTCCCACATCTCCCGGACGCCGCGGCACCTATTCCGCATCGCGGCCACCCGGCAAGAGGAACCTGGACTCCTCGAGCAGGCGCAAGGGGGTCATGCTCACCCCACCTTTGCCGTCTTGTGGGTGAGGCTTACCGGAGGGCAAACGCCGAGTCATTCTTTCCCCTGTCTCCATTTTTAACCTCCAACTTCGTGGCACCGGCCATCCTTTGATGTCACATCCTCGCCTACTTGGCCCTCAGCTGCCTAGCCTCCCTCGCCGTGTTGACAAGGCACCCAGCCTGACCCGCTCTATCCTGCCAACAAAAGTGGCCGTACCTCGGCCATGTCGTCGCGACTTTTTGCAACCATGATAGAATATAAGTCCACCATGCTGCCCGGGCCTCGTTTCCCATCATCAGCCTCGCAACGTGGATCAACAACATATTATCAAGACATTGGCATTATCAAGTGAAGCATCACGTACGGACACAGAGGGCAACACAACACGTTGCCAACTATGGACGCATACTACGGATATGGCGAGGCCTCTCAGCCGGCGCCGCCGGCCGAATGTTACCGGCCTTCCAAGCCTGAGGACTGGGAGCCGTACCGCGACATCATCGCCCATCTGTACAACACTCTGAACATGAAGTTGAAGGACGTCATGTCCGAAATGCAACTGACATACAACTTCAAGGCTACGTAAGCACACGAAGGACACCTTGATGGTCTGGTCAACTCTTTAACAATCTGTTTGGTCTAGCGAGAAGCAGTATAAGACGCAATTGAAGAGGTGGAACCTCGACACAAAGTACATCAAGGCGTCTGAATACATGTTCATGGTCAAGACAATACGTGAACGACGAGCCGAGAACCCGCCAAAAGAGACACGCTTCGTCTTGCGGGGAAGGGTGGTGGACCCCAAAGACATAGCCCGGTTCGAGAAGCGGGCTCAGAAGAGAGGTGTCCTGGAGGAAGGGGGTTCTATTGAATGTGACGGTAAGCCGCAAGGCACTCCGAGACGTCTGACTGGTGACTTGCTTTCCAACTGATGTCCGTCTCTCCAGAACCAGTCGAAGACTTGGTGTACGGTACACCACCCCCCGAAGAAGCATCCTATCACCGCGCGGCTTATGTTGAGGCTTATGCATCCTATCAATGTATGTACATCATCTCCAGCCGTCCTATTTGCGATCACCTGGCTGACTTCTTCGCTCCTACCAGACGACCCAGCTACCGATTATTCGTACTCCTATTGAGTGAGATTTCCCGAACAAACCAGCCCTTTTTTCGAGCTAGAATCGACCAAGATGAGCCACCACATTTCGCGACATAGTCGAGCGATTTTGACATTCCCACGTCATATTTGAATTTCGAGATGTAACAACACGATTTACGAGCGAGACGTGAGGATTACATGGCGTGGGATACACGGAATAGACTACTAGCGTATAATCGCTTGCCCAACATTATAAGGGTTCATTTGTGTAGCAGAATTGCTTATCTTTTTTCCACTCTTCTTGTCTAAGCAGAGAGCCTTTCAACTTGATATACCTGATATACCCTGTTTATCTTTGTTTTGTTTTATAAAAAAAATAGAAATCTATTTCTTCCTTCGCCATCTTCCTTGCTATGATCACCAGCCGACTCTCCGGCAGCGACCCTGTTCTCTGCTGCTGTGATGGGAGACCATAATGACCTTTTTATCTCCGTTTCCTCATAATTATACTGCAAGCCACCAAGTAACCAACATTCCAAATTACCCCTGGTTGCCTAAGCGACGCGATAACGTAGGACTAAGTGGCGCATATCTGGCCGATAAAGACAAGCTCAGGTGACTTTGCCCTAACCGAGAAACCTCACATGACTCCCCCCGGGGAGACCGCAGTGTAGTGGCGCAGACGGCTGGATCTGTAACAGGTTACACAAGGCTCCACGAATTTGCTTTTGTCTGCAGCAGGTAAGATCCAAGCCAGACCATGCCGCTCAGCCGACGCTCGAGCCTGGTGGTTGGTTCGTGGATTCAGGATTCGGCTGCATCAACTGCGGCGCTTCCCGCGTCTGGGCCGCAACATCAGCCTTAATCGCACGTTATAAATGGTGCTCAGTACAGAGTATGAGTGCTGAGTGCCACTCGCAGGCCTTTCGCCGATGCATGTCAGCGAGGCTCGCAGCAACCTTGTTCTAATTAAATAAAAGTGAACCACTTTGTATTATCTAAAGCAAGGGCTGCGTGAAATGTCGAACAGAAGGGCCACACCAACCTTGGTGGACGAAAAGGATTAAAACGGTTTTAACCTTGCTCAACCACCTGCCCACTACTTCTAATACTGTTAATTAATATCTGGGCACCGATCCTAGGGTAGTAGCCCGTCAACACAGCCACGCCTCCTCGGTCAAGACCGGAGCCTGATAATATCCGCACCTCCTCGGAGGGCCCAAGCTTGACCGGTGAACCAGAGAAGAAAAGAAGAAAAGAAATCAAAAAATATTACAACTAACGTGCTGCGTTTCATTAGTTTTCTGTCTTTAAGCCATGCAGCTCCCACAGCCTGGTCTTCGGCAAATGAGACTGATAATTATGTATAACTAGCCCGGGGCATGCAATACTTTCTACTAGTCTAGAGAGACTACCAGACGGCGTGAGACGGCATTTTGACGGAGGCATCTCATGCTCACACATGAAATGGCCACAGATAATTAAGTACCTCTCTGAATGTAGTTGGGGGTAGGGGGGCGGGGGTCACTGGCGCGTGGCTGTGCTATCAGCCGTGCTCTCAGTATGCACCGCGTTTTCAAACGAAGATGCGGGGTTACGGGCAAAGCTTGGCGGTTTGCTGTTTACGTGACGGGAAGAAGAGGCTGATGCGGAAGCAGTCCAAATCGCACGGTTATAGATGAAGTAACTTGGGCAAGCAACGGCAAATGGTAACGCTAATGCCCCGTCGTATTACACAAGCAGCCCGCATAATCAAACTAGCAGGCGTGTTTCTATGAACCACATTGAAAGTGACGTTGCAAAATCTGCCTGGTGGTCCCAAGAGACGTCGGAATGCTCATGCGTAAAAGTTGACGGTCTAGATTAGATGAATTGGTTAGCAAAGTGACATCAAAACTTGAAGTCGTCGAGGTGACACTCACATCCTTCTTCTTGGCTTGTACTTCGGCAATGGCATCGACGTAATGCTCGTGTCCGATCTTGTTCTTGCCCAGGCGCAGGGCGATCATGCCGGCCTCAACACACACAGCCTTGAGCATGGCACCACCAAACTCATCTGTGCTGCGAGCCAGCTCGTCCCAGTTGACATTCTCGTCGACCTTCATCTTTCTCGAGTGGATCTTGAGAATCTGCGCACGAGCTTCCTCATTGGGCAGCGGGAACTCGATCTTCCGGTCGAGACGGCCAGATCTGAGGAGGGCGGGGTCCAGCACGTCGATGCGGTTCGTGGCGGCGATGACTTTGATCCGGTCATCCGAGGCAAACCCGTCGAGTTGGTTGAGCAGCTCCAACATGGTCCGCTGCACCTCACGATCACCGCTCTTTTCGCTGTCGAAGCGCTTGGTACCAACGGCATCCAGCTCGTCGATGAAGATGATCGCCGGAGCCTTCTCCTTGGCGAGGGCGAAGCAATCCCGAACAAGCTTGGCGCCGTCTCCGATGAACATCTGGACAAGCTGTGGCCCTGCGAGCTTGAGGAAAGTTGCATCGGTTTGAGCAGCGCAGGCCCTGGCAAGCAGTGTCTTGCCGGTACCAGGGGGGCCGTACATCAGAGCACCTAGAATCCTTTTGTGAGCACGGCGTCCAGGGAACGGTATTCGGCGCTTGTACCTTTTGGCGCTTTGATGCCGATCTTCTTGAACCGGTCCGCCTCCTTCATGGGCCATACAATGGCCTCGAGCAACTCGTCGATCTGCTTGGTGAGACCACCGACATCGGTATACTTCTCGGTCGGCTTCTCGTCAACCTCCATGGCCTTGACCCTGCTGTCGTACTCGGCCGGCAGCGTATCCAGAACGAGGTATGAATCTTTATTCACACCAATAAGATCACCGGGTTTCAGCTTGTTGGGGTCGACGAGGCCGATCAGCGGGAGGAAGATGGTTTGGCGTGTGGACGTCTTGATGACGGCAGACTTGCCCACCCGAGTGGCATCGAGATCGATGTTGGCGCCTTCTTCGGATGATTCGGCAGTCGGGTCCAGATCTAGAAGTTCGACGACGTTGCCGACGAGATATGGCAGTTGACTAGTTCACCAGCGTTAACGGGAGAAGCAGAGGGGCCGCAGGGCGGGGCAGCATACCGGTTGTTAGCGATCTTCTCCATGTTCTCCTTGATCTTTTCAGCCATGGTTGCCTTCTCGTGTGATAACCGCTGGTACTCGCTCCTCATGATTCTGGCATCGTTCTCGAGCAAGCGCCGGCGGGTCTTTATGTCTTCGGTGCTCAGGCTCAAGATCTCTGGGTCGAGGACGTCGTCTTCCTCCGGCTCCGCATCCTTCATTTCGGCGTCTCCATCTCCGCCATTTTGGTTCCCCTTGTTGTCATCGTTCTTAACCTTCTTATCCTTGTCATCGCGCTCACGGCGGTCGAGGTCGTCAAGCTCCTCGAGAGTGGACATGGCGATCAGCGGCGGTTACAAGCGATTGTAGGGCGGTTTGTGAAAAGGTGAAACAGAAGAATCGCGGGCAGAAATCAAAGATCTATGGTCCGAGTGTGGGTAATGCCTGCTTTCCTAAACCGGGCGCTCAGGATTCGCGAAGCCAGTGCAAGGTGTTGGGATTCGATCCGAGGTTGGCGGAGGCTCCTGGGAGCACTGGAGCAGAGGGACGGAGCTTAATCGAGGCGAGCCCAGCGCCGCTGCACACCAGGCAAAAGCGCGACGTAACCAGGCGGCGGGACCCACAGCCTAGGGCCAGCCAACCAGCCGAGAACTAACCCACCAGGCTGACTAAACAAAGCGGAAGCTCTCTTGCTTGCACTGTCAAGGGTTTGGGCTTGCTCCATTTAGGACTACATACGTTTATTAACGAAGGGACCAGAAAGTGAGGTTTTAGATGCTTCGCTTTGACATCTGGAGAATGCGCATCGTGAAACCTTTTTAAAGAAACTGGGCTCATCACAACATATCGTGGGCTTGCGCACTGCATTGCTGTTGACTTAGATAAACCACAACCCGCTAGAGAAAGAAGAGAGACAAAAGGAAGGAAATACTGCACGAAAGAAGTCTCTACCAACTCGTCGCCATAATAGGTTTGCTTCCAGTGCCAGCGCCAATGTGCTTTCCAAGAACGAACCAACAGTATCAGTTAGAAGGCCAGCCTTGATTGAGAGGCCCTTAGGCAACACATCCCCCACCCAACTCCAAGAAGAGAGCCGCCGGTGAAGAGGATATACACATGAGAGTGAGACATGGGAATATCAGTAGTCAAAAAAAAAAAATCCTCGCCTCCGGGCTTTCACCCGGAGATGCCCAGCCCGGCAAACATTATCATTACTCGTCGTCCAGGATGTTGCTTGCTATCCGCCCGAAAATAGGGACCTCGTAGCTATAAAATTGTCAGTGAGCTCAGCGCGGTAGGGGAAACAAAGGTAAGACCAACCGGTCCAAGGTATCGGCATCCCGATACGCGTTAAGCACCAGCCAGGCGATCAACACCAAATCACCCAGGAACAGCACCCAGCTCAGGAAAGTTGACCAAGAAAACAGCAGATGCACCACAAACAGCGCCGTGAACAGCAAGCTCGACTGCCATGCATGGAACCTACATCGGAAAATCAGCAACCAGCCGTCGTCAGCGACTCGCTCCCGACTCGTGAAGAACATGCCACAGGAAGATATGCCCCGGAACGCAGGAAGACAGCAAAAAAAAAAAAAAAAAAAAAAAAAAAAAACCTACCTGACATAATCACTCTTCCGCTCCAGGATCAGAAGCAGGATCCCCCCGAGGGGCGGCAGCGCCAAGTATGCGAGGCACGCCTCGTAGTCCAGCCGCAGGCCCAGGCTCGTGTCGAACTCGCTCACCATGCCCTCCCTCGCGCCCAGCGCCGAGAAGTAGTCTCCCATCCCTCCTCCACCACCACCGCCGCCGCCGCCGCCGCCGCCACTGCCACTGCCACTCCCTATCCATCCCCCGTTTCCGACCGGCCCCCCCGCCGCCGGCGGAGCGGCGGACAAGGGACTCTGGTACCGCCCGACGCCCTCGCTCGACCAGGCGCGCTGCGGCTGCGGGTGCTGCAGCGGCGGCGGGGTGAATTGGCTCTGGCGGTGCTGGTAGCGGTGGCCGGTGGCGGGGGAGTACGCGCCGCGGCGGTTGCTGTTGTTCTCGAGGGAAGTGCGCGGGGACGCGGTGGCGCTGTGGGTCGGCGAGCGGGTGTGCTCTGGCGGGGAGGACTGGTAAGGCGCGAAGTCCATCTTCTTCAGTCGGGAAGGGGAGCGAAGCGATGTTTTTTCTTCGCGCGTTTGTGGTTGCTTTGGCCCTCGTGGTGCTCTCACTGACCCCGCCGGGTGCGAGGCCGAGCGTGCCGTTTCAATCCAGTCCCTGTTGAAGGATGCGCGCCTTGAGGCGACGGTGCCGTCTTTGCTCTCGGGCGATGAGTGTTAATTGTTTGGTGGGTCGGTCGGCCGAAGTTGTAGTCTGTAAGGTACGCTGGTATGTACATTACATGTGCTTCGTTGCTTCTGCGGTTCGCAGCTTATCGATCGTGATAACTGGGGCCTTCGTTCGGTCCCACTGCCGAAGGGCGGCGCTGGTTGCCTCGGTGCGACTGGTTAGTGTACTGTTTAAGCAGCACTTATTAGCACCACCACCACCAACACCACCACTGGCCGTCGGCTGACTGATCCTGTGAACTTTTTTATTTATTTATTTTTTTTTTGCCCTTTCCTCTTGTTGGATATGATGGCTGCGCCGCAGTTCTTCCTCGAGTTATGAAATGACGACGCGTCCCGTTTAGTCGCTTACCGGGGTAACGTGAGTTGCAGGCAGGGTCTTCTTCAGCGGGGGAATTCTACCCCGAGGGTCACTTTCCGTTCACCAACGCAGCACAGCTCATCGCCAACCATTACCACGCTTAATTGATGAGTTGTTTCGGGGAAAAAATAATCAGCTGAGCAAAATATTTATTCATAGGTATTTGATACAGTAAATCTACAGAATATTGTATCGCGACTACTGCATCGCGAAATCCTCCAAACACCGCACTGTCTGTACGAAGTACAGTGTAGAGCCACAATGCGTGATAAGTCCCAACCTCCTTCTTGGCTCATGAGCTCTCTCCCTTCTCGTCCGCCTTGCCGCCTTTCTGCTGCTCCTCCAGGACGCTGCGGCGGCTCTCCATGGTGAGCCAGAGGCTCTTGCCAGCACCCTCCAGAGTGCTGGTAAGGCCGAGGCCTGCGCTCTGGAGCATGTGAACGAGCTGAGCGCGCAGTCCGTCCAAACCACCTTCGATGCCGCCAACCCACTTGACGCCCTCGAGGTCAAACACCTTATCTTCGATACGGCCACCAATCAGCATAAGCTTCTGCAACCCACTCTGAGCGGTGGCATCGTAGTATCCGGGGAACTTCTTCTTGCTCGGTGGCGGGAAGGCCGGAGGGCTGGGGCAGAGGACACTGAGAGCGGCGGCGAGATGCGCCGGTGAGACAGCTGGGAGGGTGAAGATCGCCAGCGGGCCAGCCAGCAAGGGTGAGAGTTGAGCGTAAATGGAGTCCTCCGGTAATGGTTTGTCGCCCTGCGTGGCCGCCTTGACGGCCTGGAAGGCCGCTTTGGACAAGTCGTGGTTGTACACAACCTGAACCTTCTCGCCCGTGAGCGCGGATACAGTTGTTGGGGCGACCTTGGATGGGTCGTGGAATTCGACGATTTTGAGGGCCACGTCAAAGATGCGAGTCCGGATCACCTGCAGCTGGGCTCTCGAAGCGATCGCGTCTGCCTCTGCTCCTCCGGCGGAAACGTTGCCAAGAGCAATCCTCAGCTCCCGTCTCACGGCAGCCCACTCTACCGCCGTGAGGTTGTTGTGCTGAAAAATCAGAATCAAGGGCGTCGAGCGAAGGAGGGATGTGTAGGTGCGAAGGAGCTGCGACTTCCGCGTGTCGGAGGGACGTGCCGTCGGCGGCTTGGTGGGAGGGACATAGTCGGCTGGCAGTCTAAAGCTCGATACTTTCGCCGCTGCTGCGGTGGCATACTGTCTCGTGGCGGGTGCTGCCGTGGGAGTTGGTGGAAGCAGGAGAACGGCGGATCGGCTCGTTGCCCTCGACGGGTTCACGGCGGGACCCAGGCCGCGAGGGACCGCGCATCGTAGTCTCGGAGGCATTCTATAGATTATCTCGTTAGGTGGAGGACCAATTGGCTACGATGCAGCTCACCAACCTGATATCGCGACAGTTTGCCTGGCTGGAAGCACCCGAACTTGCTCGCGATCCTTAAAGAACCGAAATTTTGGCGTCGCCAATCGCTACACTACATAGTACGCGCAGGGGCCACGGCCAAGCGGGAACCGGGATGCCAACGCTAGCTTCACCGCCCTTGGTTCTGCCGGGTGACCAGGGGTGCCAGCAGCCTCCGACTGCGGATCCCTGCAGGACCCCGCCAAAACCTCCAGCCATCGCGGGGTTCTTCTGGCGCTTTGCAGGTGGGCTCCCGGATTTGGCAGTAACGAAACCTGAGCTTTTTGTATTCGAACCCAAAATGAGTCAACTTCCGCACTGCCTTCCCAATCTCTATTTTTGGAGATTGCTGGCACTCAATTGGTGTTCCGAGGTCACAGAGGGGGCTTGAAATCAAAATCCGCCATCTATTTCCCCTCGCATCGCAACCACCTATTATCACACCCATTGCCAGGCGCAGACATGGAGCCATCAACACAAGCCCTCCCCCCCGTCGACCTCAAGCCATTGCTCGCAAGGCTCTGGCCATTGGGCCACCCGGAGCCCGTGTCGCCAACGGAGATCGCAGAAGCCATTTCGTATTTTTTCACGAACCAGGTCTCCGACGCCCAAGCCGGCGCCTTGTTGATATGTCTGCACTTCACCGGCCTCGACCGACAGGCCGAGGTACTGGCTAAGACAGCAGAGTGCATGCTGAAGGCGGCAGCAAAGATCGACCAGTCTGCCCTTCGAGCGGTCATCGACGCGAGGCGCAGAAAGGAAGGTGAATACCAGGGTGGACTCGTGAGTTCTCCGTGCTTGCGGGTTCCGTGTTCTACTGGGATTTAACTTTTGGTCGACCAGGTCGACATCGTCGGAACCGGAGGCGACTCCCACAACACCTTCAACATCAGCACGACCGCCTCCATCATCGCCTCCAGCCTCCTCCTGATTGCCAAGCACGGCAACAGGGCCTCGACTTCCAAATCCGGCTCCGCCGACCTGCTGAACTGCATGCAGCCGCAGCCGCCCCGGATCGACCGCGTCCGCCCCGACACCATCGCCGAGCTCTACAGCAACACCAACTACGGTTTCCTGTTCGCGCCCGTCTTCCACCCGGGCATGCGCTACGTGGCGCCGATCCGCAAGGAGCTCCCCTGGCGCACCATCTTCAACCTCGTCGGCCCCCTCGCCAACCCGACCGACCTCCGCTCGCCCGCCGACCTCCGGGACAACGCCGACCCACTCCTCGAGGCCCGCATGATCGGCGTGGCGCGCAAGGACATCGGCCCCGTCTTCGCGCACGCGCTGCAGCTCGTCGGCGCCCGCAAGGCCCTCGTCGTCTGCGGCGACGAGGAGCTCGACGAGATCAGCTGCGCCGGCGACACGCTCTGCTGGCGGATCCGGCCCGCCGACGACGGGACCACCGTCACCGAGCACTTCCTGCTGCACCCGCGCGACTTCGGCCTGCCGACGCACCCGCTCTCCGACGTCTCCCCCGGCAAGGAGCCGCACGAGAACGCGGCGATCCTACGGCGGATTCTGGACGGCCAGATGCCCGAGGACGACCCGATCCTGCACTTCGTGCTCATGAACGCCGCCGCGCTGTTCGTGGTCTCCGGCGTGTGCGAGGCCGACACGAGCGATCTGGGACATGGCGATGACGGCGTCGTCATCAAGGAGCGTGGCCCCGGAGGCGGGCGCTGGAAGGAGGGCGTACGGAGAGCGAGATGGGCCATCAAGAGTGGTGAGGCGGCCAGGCAGTGGGCCAAGTTTGTCCAAGTAACGAATGGCTTCAGTGAATGAGGTTGGCCCCCCATGTCGGCTAGACTCAGCGCTGCAGTGTCCCGGGAAATGAGGGTGTCTGGGCCACAGATGGCCCTTGCGGAGTCTCGAGAACAAGTGCTCATCAAGGAAGCATGAAGAAATGAGGAAATTTCAGTCAATTCTATGATAATAAGCCACATTCGCCCTCACGAACGACTTATAAAAAGACTTCTTCTTTCCTCTGCGTATGTACATCTGGGTGGGGCTAAGCTTCAGGATACAGCTGCTGGTCTCCAGTTAGGGGAGTAGAGATATACAGTCCAGATTCAAGAAGGTGAGGGGGCCACACCTTTCACCAGTTCCCATCCCTCATTTCTGCTTTTTCACCTTTTCCTTTCTTCCAACACGACGTTTTCCACCCCTCTTACGCCTCCCGCCGCGCAGTAAATGCCCTCGCTTGTCCTATCTCGCCAAGACACCCCTCACGACGCCCCTGATGAGCGGCTTCCCTTCGATCAACAGCTCCCCAATCCCGGTCTCCTCTCCGCTGCCAACTTTCAGCCACCTTGCCAGCAGGTCATTGCTCTCCTTAGGTTTGACCGAATCATCTCTGGTGCCGACGGTGATGTGCGCCACACGGTTGACGCACTCCCACTTAGGCTTTGCTGGCAGCGCCGGATTGTCGGCGTTTATGTTCTCGTCCTCCGGGTTCGTAGGCACCAGGCGTACGACGATGGCCATGATGCGGTCGTCAAAGACCACGCGCTCGAGCTGCACGTCCAGCTCGCCCAGCCGCCCGTCCGGGTGGATCGCACCGTCCGTGTCCTGGAGGGTCGTGTAGCGCTGCCAGAGTTCCGGGTGCTCCTTGGCTGTAGCACGATGCATCAGTGTGACGTGGAACTTGGCCTGCACGCGGCGAGTGCCTTGAAGTTGTTTGAAGAAGCGGGTTTTCGACGCCGGAAGGTCCTGGGAGAAGGTCTTTTCGAGAGCCGTGAGAACATCCGCGGTGGGGACATCAACGGACATGTATTCGAGTGGTTTCTTCTTTTTGGGCTTCTCGTTAGCCTGCTGCTGTTCCTGCTGCTGCTGCTCTTTATTTTTCTTCTTGGAATCGTTCTTGGAGCGGTCGGGAATATTGTGACGCAGGTCAGGCTTGTAGCTGTCGATGGCGTTTTGGACGGCCCGGTCCATGTCTTCGGCAGAAGGAACTTCCTTGACAAAGTTCGGGAACTGGCGATGCAGTTCCCTGATCACGATTTCGAGGTTCTCCCTGGATCCGGCAGTGGGATCCAGATCGATGATGGCATCAAAGTCGGAGTCGGGCTCACGCTCGGGATCACACGGCTCAAACCGATGAATGAAACCCTCCATGATACCGACGACCTTGTTCATGTCTGTGGCGGCCTGGATAGTCTGATGGTTGTCACCGCGGGCGAACACCCGCTCTCGGGTGACTTGACGGACGGCATCAATGTCGTCGTGCACAAAGTTGAGGGCAACCAGTTTCGCCGCCAGATGATGCATCTTGACATCCGTGATCATCTGCTTTCGTTCATGTCTCATGGCATTGTTCCGGTCGGCAAAAACTGCGGGATGCTCCTCAAGCTGGTCCAGGACCGCCTTCACGAATCGCGGAGGCCGTTTGGACCCAGTGATGTTGTCGTTCTGAATATGGCCCCAGCCAAATAGGCTGGTGAGTGCGAGGCCGATGGTTGTCTTGCCGCAGCCGATCGTCGCAATTGGAACAAGGATGACATCGCGAGTCACGTTTGAGGCACCGCTGTCGTCTTCGAGGTTGGCGGCATCAGACCCCTTAAGGTTTTTGTACTCGAGGAAGTCGTTGCGCAGCTTGATGATTCCATGATTCTGGCAGTAAGCCTTCCTCAAGTGCGGATCAGCAGCCAGGCGTTGACGAGCGTACAGAAGGTACTCCTCGGTGATCTTGACGTGCTTCTTGAGCTTGAATTGCTTTCCAGAGATGAGAGCCTTTGTCGCTTCACGCCACTGCCGGTACATCAAGTACGGTTCCTCGAACTTGTACTTGAAGAACCAGTCCTGATCGGGAACCTCGCCCGGTTTGCTGGATCTCTTGCACCTGATGACGAAACCTTCAACGTCACGGCCATCGTGGGCTCCCGTCTCGGCGACCTCCTCCAAGAAGGCCTTCACTTCGTTGATGTCGTCGATCACAATCAGGCCGGTCTTGATGAAGCCCCAGTCTTCGGCGAATTTCTGGACCAGTGGAGATGGATATGTCATAAACTCGGGGATATTGATGTTGATGCCGTGCAGATACAGACCGGCCTTGTCTGGACCGTAGGCTAGGATGTGCTCCTCGAAGCTGTCGTCGCACAGCTCGGCAACGGCGGTGGCATTCCGTTTCCTCAACTCCCGCGCCAGGTCCTGCTTGGTCTTGCCAATCTTCTCTAGCTGGCGTTCGAGATGCTGCTCACCCACCCTTGCGTGACTGGCAACGACATCAGACCTGTCACCGGTCGAGTGTTTGCTGCAGACGAGCAGTGTGTCGTCTTCAAGACCGCTAATGAAGATGATGCAGCCGTTCTCCTTTAGGCTGAGTTCGTAAGGGCCTTTGGTGCGCTCCTTGATATGCTCCCAGGAGGTTTCTCGGACCTCGTCAATGTTGAAGAACTTGTCGTAGCCGCGAATGGCAATCTCGGGGACGTGTTGCTTCGTCTGAGTAGTGAACAAGCCGCGCGCATATGTTGGCAGGTCACGCCGCTTGTAGTCCGATTCCTGAAATCGCCAAGAGTCGACCGTGATTCCGGTCGGAGACGAAGAAACGGCATACCTAGTCTTTCTTGCGCCGCGGTTCTTCCCCTTCTTGCTGCACTCTTCGAGGCCGCGAATCATGGTGGCGATTTCGTGCGCATCCTGGCTGGCATAGGGCACTTTCATGCCCTCGGCATCTTTGGCGTAATCGATCGAGGCCTTATACCTCGACGTAAGCGGCTGACTGAGCGCCTCGGCGTCGTTTGCCATGGTGCTGATGTGCAGTGGTGCGTTAGTGGAAAGTGGGCGGTTGTGGGCAGTGACAGTTCTGTGAGGAGTGCAGCGGGTGCTGGTGTGGTGGATACGTCGACCAGAAGCTTCCAAGGGGGATGCAGAAGCAGATGCTGCCCAGTTGCAATGGGCTGCTTGATGGATCAGATATGAAAGCAAGAAGTGAAGCTGTCCCCGCGATGTTTTGCGGCGAGAACAACACCCGAGGTCGAGTACAGGTCTTTTAAGCATGCACAAAGCAGCGGGAAGCTGACACCCAGAGGCAGCCACTTCCAGTAACCCGGGCCCGGTCTTGCCTTATGACTCAACCGCCGAGATTGTTTTGTATTAAGGACGGAGACGATGCAAGTCAAGCCACCCAAACAACGGCGCAATCGATAGCCTGAGCACCGAAAATGGTGAAGAGATTATCCTGCGCTCCAGGAGCTCGCCGGAGAGAGTCATGTCATGAGGCTTCAGCCAACGGCGGTTGCAAGGGGTCGAGTGTTGGAGGGGGAGGGGTAACAGAAGGTACCTGAATTACAGTGCAAGTTTTTCTGAGAACTGTGCGATTCCTAGGATGTTTCAGGTATCGAGCCTTTCGCTGTCATTGACTTCTCCGCTGCGCCTCACATATCCCAGGAGGTCAGTGTGAAAATTTTTGGAAACCTTGAAATCAGATACCAAGGTGAGAGCTTATACAGTGAAATCGCATGAGCACATCCAGACCATTGGACACTCTCGAGTGACAATGTTCCAATTCTTTCCGGAGGTACTGTACAAGACGCGTATTGGCCTGAGTCTCCGCACGGCGCACTGTTGACTCGATCGGTGCCCCGCCATGATGCTCCTACCCCACCAAAATTTTGCTTGACGACAGATACACATAGCCTTTACCATAGCCTTTACCACCTACCCGAGCGACCTCAGGTCCCCTAAAATCTGGGGGCGGCATTCAGTCAGCAACAAGCACCCGCCGAGAAGACCCTCAAGATGGCCCCCAATCCGTACCTCCTCGCAGCCGACAACCCAGAGGCTTTGCTCTCTCTCTTGCGCCAAGACCCCTCCCTAGCTTCGGTTCAAGACGAGCACGGCTACTCCCTCGTGCACGCGGCCGCCAGCTACAACCACCTCGACCTCCTTCGAGCCCTGATCCGCGAGTTCAAGGTCCCTGTAGATATCAAGGACGAAGACGGCGAGACCGCGCTGTTCGTAGTCGAAACCGTCGAGGCCGCCCGGGTCCTCGTCGAGGAGTTGGGCCTGGATGCCACGATCCAAAATGATGAGGGCCAGACGGCCGCAGAGAAGATAGAGGCCGAGGCGGACTGGCCCGCGGTAGCGGAGTATCTCCGCGGTCCAGATGGGGGCTCGTCGGCTAACAACGGTACGCCGAATGGGACGGCATCGAACGGGACCGGCCTGCCCCCCGTCCCGGAGGGCTTGCAAGTTACGATGGGTACAATTGATGAGGCAGAGGTGAATGGCCAGCAACCCGATCCCGAGTTCCGCAGACGGATAGAGGAACTAGCCGCCAGGGAGGATTTTCAGACACCTGAGGGTCAAGCCGAGTTGCGGAAGTTGGTCGAAGAGGCAATCGGCGGAGGGGTCTTCGGCGAGGACCGTAATGTTCGGCCGCGTCAAGAGTGAGCTTCGGCAATAGGCACCAGTCCCTTCCTCATTCATGGGCTTTGACCTCCCACATGAGGTACTCCCCCGACGAGTTCGGTGGTCGGAGGATCGTGCACTCGGTATTGTCGCCCGTCAGGCCTTTGGAGAAGGTGGTAGTGCTGAAAGAAAACCAGGCCTTGTGCGGCAAGGCGGTCACGATGTCGATCAAGGTCTGCCGAGACCATGACGGCGCGAGAAAGCCCTGCCAGCTGATCTTGCAGACCGTGTTCTTTTCCCCGCCTTCGGGAACTTTGTACCGGGACAGGTACGGGTCAATCTGGTCGCCAATTTCAACCCGAGGACTCTGAAGGCGGACAAGGGATAGCCACTCGTACACGCTGGTCGAAAAGTCCTCAAAATCTTCTCTGCCGCCGGAAGAGAGGAAGCTGACGTCTGGAGTGAGATTCGGCATCATAACGTCGATGGCTTCTGATATGTTTGGGTTGCAGGTGTAGCCGATAGGAGAATGCTGTGAGAGGGGGTCAGGGTTGGGAACTGCAGCCGGTGTTAGCAAAGAATTTGCACCCTCTAGCCGGGGTCCATGGATACTTGTTGTAGAGAGGTTGCAAAACAGCCAGGTGATGGGCCCGGCAAGAGCATTCTTGCTAGCATACACAAGCCGGTCAAACCCTTTTTTCCCCGGAAACATTGACGGAGCCGTAAGATCAAACTCGACAACTGAACGTGTCAGCAAGACCCGTAAAAGTCCCCTGGGTTTTTACACTTACTCCATCGTGGCTTCGTCCCCCGCTTCCCCTTGGGCCCGTCCGGTTTCCCAACCAAACCCGCCCGCTCATAAGCTTCCTTGTCCAAGAACATGGTAAGTATACCACGTCTCAGGGTGAAAACATTGTCGATCCCCCTGCGTCCTTCGGACAGCATAAGGACATCCCCTGTCCTATAGTTAGCGTTGGCGCGTTCAGAAGAGACAGTGGGGGCTCACCCTTCTTGATGTACTCGGTGAAGAAATCGCCGGAGAGTATATCACGCAAGGAGAGAACCACACGTTTGAACTCTGGCCCAGTTCTTCCCTCGATAAGTCTTCCTCGCACCGATTCTAACATATCGTGGGGGATGATCAAGTCTGCCTAGAGGCCTGTTAACCCCTCCAGTATCATTACAACATTTTTGAAGGAAAGTATGAATAAATGTGAAGATACAACAAAACTCACTCTGTGCACAAAATCTTGACTTGCAAGTGTCGCCCACGGCTGGGTCTTGGACGGGGGTTGGTTTGGGTCCAAATGGCACATCAGCCCGTACGTCACGAAACACTTGGCGGCTTGGTGTACTGCATTTTCAGTGAAGGCCAACATGCCGGGCTATCTTCTCGACTCAACTCATCTGTCCGCCTCTCAGTTGCTGGTCGGCGGTGGTTGAGTGGGCCGCGAAGTTGAAATGGAATTGGAGACAAGAGACTCGGGAAGAGATTGCGGGGCGTGAACCTAGTAAGGCTCTTAATTTGATTGGTACAAAACGGTCCTGCTCCCCAGAAAGCACTCTGGATGCACGCCATGGTGGATTTAGGTTAGGCACAAACCTCCTCACTCAAACGGGCAAACTTAACTCTTGCACTTGGTTCGAATTAGAGAGCTGCATATCAAGATCCCGAAGGCTCAGACTCGGCTGCGGTTGGTCAAATGATGTTGAGCGCAACAAAATCCTCTGACCTCGCAAAGTTTAGAACGATCAGGAGCCCAATGCAAGTTTTCGCTCCTCGGAGGTGAAAGGAAAGCAGAAAGGAGGAAAAAAAAAAGATGGATTACCTTATTCGCTTTTCTCAGTCTCACGAGACTTTCCGTCTCCCCGAGATGCAAGCGCTGGCGCTCATCGAGGGCATTGACATGAAAGTCATTTCATACAGTCTCGAAGTCAGTCTTTGGACCATAGACCTTTGAACCCGCTGTTTGTGTCTCGATTCCCGTTTTTTGTTTCAGTCTCTCTCCAGTTCTTCCTTCCCTTCGCACTCACGACCCAAAGACAAGATTCTAACCCTTCTTCTTCTCGATTGCCCAGTCCCCCTTCTGCGTCGTTTGCTTGCCCTCAGAAGCGGCTGCGCGTCGCCTGATCCGGCGCTCCATTCTCGCCATGTCGATCCACGAGCTCTGGGGCTCCGGCGCGGACTTGGCCGCCGTTCACGCCTCGGTACGCCGGACGACGCAGCCGCTCTGGTCCAAGTACCTGACCTGCTCCTTCAAGTTCACCATCGACTCGTACCAGGGCTCGCGCAGCGCCGACGACAAGGTACGCATCATCAACTCCTTTGCCTACCTCGGCTTTGAGGGCCCCATCCGGATGCGTAATCCGGACGAGGAGTTCATCCTCTTCGAGGACTGGGAGTTCAACTCGACCCCACTGGGCATCCCGGACCCCAAGTATTACTATTTTGGGCGCTACCTGGCGTCCGGGGCGAGGGACCTGCCCAAGAAGCTGGACCTCAAGAAGAGGAGATACATCAGCACCACCTCCATGGACGCCGAGCTGGCCCTGGTGACGGCCAACATTGCGCTCGCCGCCCCGGGGAAGATCATGTATGATCCATTTGTGGGCACGGGCAGCTTCCCGATCGCCTGCGCCCAGTTCGGCGCCCTGACATTCGGGAGCGACATCGACGGGCGGAGCATCCGAGGCGACGAGAAGAAGAGGACGCTCAAGGCCAATTTCGAGCAGTATGGCCTGCTCGCAGGGCTGGGCGGCATGTTCACGGCCGACCTGACCAACACGCCGATCAGGAGAGCCGAGTTGCGGTACGATGGGGACGGGGTGACCGGAAGGCTCTTTGACGGCATCGTGTGTGACCCGCCCTATGGAGTGAGGGAAGGGTTGAAGGTTCTCGGCGTGCGCGACCCGGAGAAGTGCCCGTGGGTAATAACCAAGGGGAGGGAGATGTACAAGTGAGTATTCTCGACGAGCGGCGAGTAGAAAGGGGTGAAACTAACCAAAACACCTTGCCCATCCAAGAAACCCCGACTTCATCCCTCCCAGGAAACCCTACAGCTTTCTCGCCATGCTGGATGGGATCTTGCAGTTCTCTGCCCAGACACTGGTCGACAACGGCCGGCTATCGTTCTGGATGCCAACTGCCAACGACGAAGATCAGGAGATACCTGTACCAACACACCCTTATCTCGAGATCGTTGCTGTTTGCACACAAACCTTCAACAAATGTTCGTTATCCTTTGCCTGCCCTCCTCACCCCCCCCCCCCTTTTTTGTTTATTTATTTCAATCTTTCCTCTTCTCTTCTCTGACGCAGTTCATGGACAGGGTCCCGGCGTCTGATAACATACCGGCGAATTCCCGACGCAGAAGTCGATCAAGAGGCAATGAAGGCACGAGAGGAGATGAAGCCAGTGGGAAAAACGGCCGATGAGCTGAATCCGTTCCGCAAGGCTTACTTCAACGGATTTGAACCGGTCGAAGGAGCATCTAACGATGCCTCTTAGATACCCAACCAAAACCCCCCCCCCAAAAAAAAACCAAAAAAAGAGAAAAAAAATACATATAGAACCCGTTGCGCATCTGATCTGCGAGGTGTACAATCCACCGCTAACATTAGCAGCCCATCGAGACCCTGCCAACCGGCCGGCGTCGCCTCGTGATTATGCTCCTGTTCTCCCGCCCCAGTGATGATCTCGTGTGTCCAATGGCATAATTGTGTTGTGAACCCGTACCCGTTATCCCAACAAAACAATATGCAAACGCTAATAAGATTAAAACCCTTCAAAACCAAAGACGACGAAGGAACATTCTTCCCCCGGGCACATGCATAAGCTCCTAGAATCCCCGTTCTCTTTCTGACAGCTGATCGTCGCAATCACCGGAACTCCACGGCGCCAAAACACCCTCTGTTATCCACGTATTTGAGCTCCAGTTGTTGAAATCTGTAGTAGGAGTTAGAGGAGTGGTTAGGGAAAGACAAAATAACAGGGGGTCGTAGGACTGACTTCTCGCTTTTGCTGTGGAAGTAGATACCGCTCACCTCGCCCTTAGCCTGGTTGAAGCAGATGTAGTAGAACCCCTCAAAACTCGCGCCGTTAATAGTCCGAACGCGGTGATCCGGGACGAGAAAGTGCTCCTTCCAACGCATGAATATGTTCTCCCTCTGGTCCACGTCGTGAATCACGGTGTGGCTGCCCTTGCGAGCACGCTTGAGGTATGGCTGGAACGCAGTGAACTTGGACCAGTGCGAGAGGTCGATCTTCTCGTTCGCACCCCACCCTTTATGTTGGGTGATGAAGCCGTATTTGGTGCCGATGATCTCGCCCTCAAAGTACGTGGTAAGCGTCGGGTGATCGTCGGTCAGGCCTGGCACGAGAGACGTTGGTCAGCTTGCAGAGTTTCGGTTTGCTGTACGCAGTGGCGGGTGTGACACACCTTGGATCTTGAGGTATCCGCACAGGAACGACTCGCGCATGTCCACATGCTTGATCTCGACCTCCACATCATACCGCTGCCGCTCCGACTGCTGCGTCCCGACAAACCTGCTCCCCGGTTGCAGATACAGCGACGGCGCCGGGGTCATGATCCTCATGTGTGAGTACTCCAGGCCCAGGCCCATAAGCCCACTGTCCTCCGCCCACCGCGGGCCCCTGCCGACAGGGCCCCACGCATCGACTTCCTGGATTTCGCCCAGACTTGCTAATACTTGCTCCGCCCTCGACCTCCTCTCCCCCGACGGTTCGCTGCCAACCGCCGTCCCCGATCCCTCGCTCTTCCCACTGGCCACCCCGCTGTGACGGGCGTCGGCACCGCGCGAGGGCTCGTCGACCACCGGGCTCATCTGCTCGTCCACGTCCGCGGGCTTATGTCTCTCTCCGTTATTGTCCCCTGCCGTGATCATCGCCTCCGATTCATGTCTCATTCGTACGTCACCAGCGTCGGCCTCGGTCTGCGGTCCCGGCGACATGGTGGCGGATCGTGACTCACCGATTATGGGGGCCTCGGGTCGCGTGCCGTGGTCGTCGGGGTAGGTGGGAGGGGAGAGTGGCCGCCAGCTTGATGGTGACTGGGGGCTAAGAGAAGTCGGATTGTCTCCCGAGGTTGGCTGCAGAGTCGGCTGCTGCTCGTCAGGGTCGGGGCATGACGAGAATGGGTAGAAGCGCGGCGATGGAGGGTCCGGCCTGCTCGAGGAGGGCGTGGGCATGACAGGTGGTGTTTATCCGGTGAGTTGCCGCGATTTTCGCGGTTCTTCGGTCGACGAGGAAACCGATAGCCGAGTCACGGTGATGGATCACCGAGGTATCTGGCGACGGCGAAGCCGTGCGCGAAGCTGAGCAGCGACTTTGGACACGGGCGGCGAACAGGGTCGCAGGAGAAGCAGGATACGCAGGGTCACTACCCAATGCGCAGCGTGTCTGGTATAAGATAAACCACGATTCCCGGTAACGGTGTTGGGATTCGAACTGGCCCTTTGCGAAGGGCAACCGAAGTCGGGCTGCGACGGTCTCGTGGGCGCTCTCGCTTGAGTGGAGCTCAGCCGAGCGCGATCGATTCCACGGGGATGACTGGGCGGTATGTCTCCGGAAACAGCTTGTTCCCTCGTAAAATCAACCAAATGAGGGCATTTGTGGGCGTAAACAACAGTCGGTGAGGGAATCGCAAACTGTAAGCAGATAATGCAATCCGTAGCGCCAGAAGGTTCAGGATGACGGTTGCCATTGGGGATCGCCCCCCAGTTAACCGTGTTCAGCACGCTCACAGGGATCCGTTCCAGGTTTCTGAGCCTAAACCGGGACTGGTCTTGGCGCCCCGGCCCCCCGCCTGTGGCACGGCCTGGCGGGTACCTACAAGTAAGTATGTATGTAGTGTACTGTACATACACAGTACAGTACGCCTAGTGCTTCTAGCGTGTTCCGTACACCCGCAACTCTGCGCATTCCCTGTATGCCGATAAATATCGTAAAGTATATGAATACGACCTACTTGGGAGGTTCTTACAAGGTCGCTAGTGTCGTTTCATCACAGTTGATAGCTGATATTCTCACTCACGCTACAGTCAAGAGGATTGTGTGCCTGGACACGTTAGATGATATGCTCTCCTCTGTTTGCAGCTGGATAACTCCGCCCTGGCATAGTTACGGAGACAGGATCCTCCAAGTCACACTTTGAAAGACAAGCATGCAGGCCACACAGATGTCAAGAACTGATTGGCTTCACAACGGTCTGGGCCCGAGATATTGTTGGACCAATCATGTGTTGGCAGACAAGAGAAAGCTGTCAAACGCCATCTCCTCCAGCTAGTCCGGGCGAGCATGAGCCTTGGTGCGGTGGATGTTGTCGCGTCCCAGCTTTTGCCTAGACGCTCGACGCTGACGACCACCAATCCTTCAAAACTCCCTCCCACCCCCTCCCGCTGCCGTCTTATGTCTCGGGGGAGCAGTTCAGCAGAAGACTCTCACTCGGCCAATATGCACCTTTGTCGATATCTTTCGGGTAGGTTGGCCGGTTTCGCGTAGCCTCGTTGCAACAGCAAGCAAATCTTGAGCGTTCGCCTCAATTCGCCTCCACGACCGACACCATGACAGCCTGTGGTGAGCATATTGAGGACTCAGATGGGCTTGATCTTGAAGTGGAGGGAAATTAGACTAAAAACCAACGCCTTGAGATCCTGAACAAGATAGTAGAAGACGCGGAGGCCTTCAGGATCTGCAGATTCTGTCACGTCGTTAATCGAGCCGATCTTGGCCGTCTGCGCCGGGTTAGCGATACACCGAGAAGAACATAACCGCCCATGGCTCTAAGCCTACCTCAAAGGAAATGTGCTCGTTTCCAAGGCGAATTTCCAACTCCTGTCTTCCGTCCTTGTTCTTAGTCGGCCACTTTGCGTCATCTTCCCTGGTGCGCTGTCAGCCTTCTGCCTTGAGCCCGAGGCCGAGCTTTGAGCCGTACTTCATGATCTCGCTTTCCCTCACTATCCTCTTGATCTCTTCCACAACTATTGAGCTCACAAACACTGCGATGAAACTCGGGAGTCAGCTACGCCAGTCCTAGTATCGCGGAGTAGATTCGTTCGTCGTACTCTCTTTCCGAATGAGACTGTCATTCCTGTAGTTGGAATTGTTCGCGTAGCGGGCAGTAGCGCTGCGACCATCTCCAACGACGCGGAAGTCGAACTCTGAGTACCGCGACGAAATCAGTAGTGTTCAGCGAGCTTGTGTGGCACGCGATGACATACCGAGGAACTCGTGTCCGAAGCGGCCTTGATGGCCCGAGCTGGCGAGGGATTAGCTCTGTCCTATAGCGATTGGAGAGTGCATCGTGTTTTTTTTATCTTACTAGTATCGGAGGTAGAACGGCTCGTTCAAGTTAGACATGGTGCTTGTAGATTGCGACAACGCGAATGGGAACCTTCGCGGCTGCTAGACGACTTCGAGACGAGCTCTTGAGGCGTGGCGGGGCAGAACCCCACCAGACCCTTGCTTGCTGGCAGCTGCACGTGATTCTGCCGCTCTCCGGCAGCTGCCACGGACAATTGGCAGCAGGCCAGTAATGCCACATCTCCCCATGCGCGCTGCTGTCCCTTCGAATCCATATTGACCGACCATATCGGGGTGGACTCCTCTGGCTCTCACCGACGAACACAAAGGTGGTGCTCCGGTCCTCCACGCTGCCAGCGGCCCACGAATCACTTCAATCCTACCTGTCGACGGAGCACTCTACGCGCTGGCCACTGCTCGCTTGAGCAGAACCCGCACAAACCCTTTGACGAGAGCTCAGGAGTAGCCCAACTCCATCGATCCACCCCTCGATCGGATCCCGTCTCGAAATCAAAGAATCGCCCGCCCTCCGCACACCTAACCACTCCAGGCCCGACTCCCGTTTCACGACGATCGTACCCGGCTCGTCGCCGCCCGCTGCCCACCATGTCCTTCCTCGACAATGCATACACCCTGGTCAAGGACAGTGCCACCGAGGGCACGCCAACCTTGGCAGAGTTGCGGACACAGCTCGAAAAGGGCACCGACGAAACCAAGGTTGAGACAATGAAGCGCATCCTGACCATCATGCTCAATGGCGACCCTATGCCCCAATTGCTCATGCACATCATCCGTTTCGTCATGCCCTCCAAGTCCAAGCCCCTCAAGAAGCTGCTTTACTTTTATTACGAAATCTGCCCTAAGCTCGATGCTCAGGGGAAGCTAAAGCAAGAGTTCATCCTAGTATGGTAAGGCCGCCTCTTTCTTTTCTCTCTTTTTCTGGCCCAAAGAGATTTTGCCATTAGCTGACCAGCCTCCGCAGTAACGGCATCCGTAATGACCTCCAACATCCGAACGAGTTTATCAGGGGCAATACGTTGCGCTTCCTCTGCAAACTCAGGGAACCCGAGCTCCTCGAGCCTCTCCTCTCCTCGGCCCGGTTGTGTCTCGAACACCGCCATGCCTACGTGCGCAAGAACGCAGTCTTTGCGGTAGCTTCCATCTACCAACACTCGCCATCGCTGATTCCCGACGCCCCCGAGCTCATTGCCACGTTCCTTGAAGGAGAGAGCGACCCAACATGTAAGAGGAACGGCTTCGCTGCCCTCTCTAGCATTAGCCACGAGAAAGCGCTTGCCTACCTCAGCACCGTCTTCGACGGTATTCCGAACGCTGAGGAGCTTCTGCAGCTGGTTGAGCTCGAGTTTATCAGGAAAGATGCCATCCAAAACTCGCAGAACAAGGCGCGCTACCTGCGGCTCATCTTCGACCTGCTCGAAGCGAACACGTCCACAGTGGTTTATGAAGCAGCGTCATCTCTCACAGCACTCACCAACAACCCCGTGGCCGTCAAAGCCGCTGCCGCCAAGTTCATCGAACTTGCGATCAAGGAGGCCGACAATAACGTTAAGCTTATTGTGCTCGACCGTGTCGACCAGCTGCGCCAGAAGAATGAGGGCATCCTTGACGACCTCATCATGGAGATCCTGCGCGTCCTCTCAAGCACCGATATTGATGTGCGCAAGAAAGCCCTGGATATTGCGCTGGAGATGATTTCGAGCAAGAACGTGGAGGAAGTGGTGCTCCTTCTCAAGAAGGAACTGTCCAAGACTGTCGACCAGGAGTACGAGAAGAATAACGAGTACCGCCAGCTGCTCATCCACTCCATCCACCAGTGCGCTGTCAAATTCTCGGAGGTCGCTGCCAGCGTGGTAGACCTGCTCATGGACTTCATTGCGGACTTCAACAACGCCTCGGCTGTCGACGTTATCAATTTTGTCAAGGAGGTGGTTGAGAAGTTCCCATCGCTACGGCCAGCCATTTCGCAAAGACTGGTCGATACTCTCCGGGAAGTGAGGGCTGGCAAGGTCTACCGCGGCATCCTGTGGATCATCGGCGAGTACTCGCTGGACGAAAAGGATATTCGGGATGCCTGGAAGGGTATCCGGGCCAGCCTTGGCGAAATACCCATTCTGGCGTCTGAGCAGAGACTGCTGGACAACATGGACAATGAGGAAGAGAACAAGGGCGAAGAGCAGGTCAACGGGCATCCTAAGCCCAATCCTGGAGGCTCCCGGAAGGTCCTCGCTGACGGGACGTATGCCACCGAAACCGCCCTCACAAGTCAGTCCGCTGCGGCTGCGCGGCTAGAGGCTGTCAAGGCATCGTCTAAGCCTCCACTCAGGCAGCTCATCTTGGACGGGGATTACTATCTTGCGACTGTTCTTGCTGCCACGCTTACCAAGCTCGTTATGCGCCACTCTGAGATCTCCTCGGAAGAAGCCCGGACCAATGCTCTGCGGGCCGAGGCCATGCTTATCATGATCTCCATCATCCGCGTTGGTCAGTCACAGTTTGTCAAGGCACCCATCGACGAGGATTCGGTGGACCGGATCATGAGCTGCGTGCGGTCGCTGGCCGAGTTCAAGGAGCACAAGCAGCTGGAGACGGTGTACCTCGAGGACACGAGGAAGGCCTTCCGAGCAATGGTGCAGGTTGAGGAGAAGAAGCGCGCAGCAAAGGAGGCGTTCGAGAAGGCCAAGACCGCAGTGCAGGTCGATGACGTGGTTGCGATCCGTCAGCTGTCCAAGAAGAACGCGGTTGACGGGGCTGACGCCATCGAGCTCGACTTGGAGCGGGCAACGGGCGGTGATAGCAGTGCTTCCGAGGATCTGTCGAGCAAGCTCAGCCGTGTTGTCCAGCTTACCGGTTTCTCAGATCCCGTCTATGCTGAAGCGTACGTCAAAGTTCACCAGTTCGATATCATCCTGGATGTGCTCCTCGTCAACCAAACCACCGACACACTACAAAACCTTACCGTGGAGTTTGCCACGTTGGGTGACCTCAAGGTGGTGGAGCGGCCCACGAGCCAGAACCTTGGCCCGCACGACTTCCAGAACGTACAGTGCACCATCAAGGTGTCGTCGACCGACACGGGCGTCATCTTTGGCAACGTCGTCTATGAGGGTGCCCACTCGACCGATACCAATGTAGTCATCCTAAACGACCTTCACGTGGACATCATGGATTACATCCAGCCGGCGACCTGCTCCGAGACGCAGTTCCGCACCATGTGGACCGAGTTTGAGTGGGAGAACAAGGTCAACATCAACAGCAAAGCCAAGTCGCTACGCGACTTTTTGGACCAGCTCATGGCGTGCACCAACATGAACTGTCTGACGCCGGAAGCGAGCATGAAGGGCGACTGCCAATTCCTGAGCGCGAATCTGTATGCCAGGAGCGTGTTCGGTATGTCTTTCTCTGATCTATTTGCAGCCTGGGTTGTGGGGATCGCTAACTCTTCCTTAGGCGAGGACGCTTTGGCCAACCTGAGCATCGAGAAGGAGGGCGAAGATGGCCCGATCACTGGTTTCCTCAGGATACGCAGCAGGTCGCAGGGTCTGGCGCTCAGTCTCGGCTCGCTCAAAGGGCTGAACAAGATTGGCTCCGTTGTTGCTTGAGGGGCGCGTGCGAGGGGCTAACTTGGCGACCCCATCCTTGTTCCCCCATCCTTGTTGTAGGTGGCCGCAGCAGTCTCACGAAACGGACCTCTCGTTGCCGTCGTTGACGCTGTTGCGGAGCGAAGAGCAGGAAACGGAGTTCAGACGGCTGGCGTTGCGTCGCTGCAATGCTTTCCGAAACTCTAGGGAAATCAGTGTATGGGAGAAAGGGGTAGTGTGCAGGAGTTCTGGTTGCAAGAGGATGGAAATTTGGGACCTCCAAAAAGGCAGGCTGCCGAAGGGCGATGGTTATCGGGCGGTAGTTTTGTTCAAGACTACGACTATACAGCCTATGAATTTAACTGTTAGTTTGAACCGGGTAAGGAACTGGAGTTGCTCATTATCTTCGGTATCCTGTTTCACAGGAGCAGTCACGGTACACTAGAGTTTGGACCTGTTAAGCAGGTTGAAACATGGAAACGGCGCTAGTTCACATTATAATTGCTACAGCATAAAGGTGCTGCAGTCCCTGTACGACACCACAGCGGTATACGCGCCGTGGGCGGCACTCCCTGGACCAGTGGTATAGGCCTCGGAAGTGGTGGTGAAAGTGTGTTGATTGTTCTCTAGTGCCGGAGGCACTTGGAGGTGTTGTCTAAATACACTACATGTCAAACCCTGGTCCTCCATCCCTGTTGGTGGGTCTGACCCACCGGCATTCAAATCCTGTAACAAAATTAGGGAGTGGTCCTAATCCAGGGAGTCCGACTTATAAACATCCCTCTCCGGCGATGTTGACGTCTTGCTGTTTCTATAATTACGTATAGAAACCAAACATACTGGGAGCTGCATGTTTTTGATGACGTGTTTGAAAAACCGAAGACTCTCTCAGACGACTCAGGATGCAGCCTATCGCTGTCTCGTTGCGCCATTTAATAGGTAGGTACAGTGGGGTCAGAAAAGTGTTTACCCACCCACTTTTTCCACCCTCTAACTTCAAAGACATACAGAACACGCAAAACAGGGCCAAACTACTACCAAATTAATATTATAACTACGGCTATTTCAGTACTTGATTAGGCTACCTTATGATTAAGCCAAAAGATCTATCCTTTTCCCTATACCTATAGTCAAATTGACTAGGAATTTAATAGGTATTTGGCTCTAGACTTCCTATAATGCTATAGCTATCTAAGCCACCGTCTTAATCTGATGCTGCCTTTTAGAGATTTTTACCTTTATCTAGTGCTAGATATTTTTAATTAGACTAAGGTCTAGGCTCTATAGTAGCTACTAGAGTAGCCGAACCTTGGTAGCCCTCTTTAATAGTTAAATAAACTTTTTATAGTAATATATTACCCTATCCTCTTATAATTATACCCTAGAGCTATATATTAACCTTATCTTATTATAAAAAGAAAGGAAGTATAGTATAAAGATCTAGTTAGTATATTTAAATTAGTTTAACTAGGTACCTTAGGGTAGGATAATAAGAGGTCCCTTATATAGCCTATAAAAATAGCCTTAAATACTAACTTTGGTTTAGTTACTTTTAAAGGTAGGGAGTAGATAATTAGGATAGTATTCCTCTTATAAGCTTTATATAATATAGACTATACGGCTCTCTTAGCTAATTTCAAAGTAAGCCTTATCTAACTAGCAAACTAAGGCCTAAGGAGTCTATTTATTCTATTTAGTAAAGAGGAACCGTTTTTTTATATTAATAGCTAAAATATATAGCTTTTTCTATACCTTATAATAATCTTTTCTAGACTTCTTAAAGATAGCTTAAATAGTAAAGTTACTAATCTACTAGCTAGATTTAGAAGGTATTATAAGTGATTTAAGGGTATCTATTCGATAGATTATTATATATTATAAAAGATACTAGATAGCTTGATTATCTAACTTAGATAGTCTTCTAGATCTAGACTTTGATTAGAATAGCTTATTAGCTCTATTAATAAGGTTATATTTAACTTTCGAGATAGTATAGTTAATAGTCCGTTTTAATAAGCCGGTATAGGCTATAATAGTACCTCCTTTCAATCTAGCCAAATAGAGGCCGTAAATTAGGGATCTCTAGGCTTCTATAAGTTCCCTGCGAGTAGTCCTTAGTCTGGGAGCCATCTTATAATATTGAAGAGGAGGTTAAAGATAGAAAAGTCGGTGTAACTGTCGTTGAAGTTGAAGAGGGGGTAGTTGGTTGACCCGATTTGGAAGTCGCTTACCAGGGTTGAAGTGGGCAAACACTTTTCTGACCCCACTGTACATACCTAGTTGAGTACGACGCTCCAATTTGGACAGTAGGATATGCTCTGTGGCGTGTCTCGAGCGGCACAGGTACAAAGGGCTCGAGACATGTTCCCGCATGCTCAACGCAATGATTGTCAAGCATACTTGCTGATATCGTGGGTAGTATTCCGTACTAGTAGTATCTTCAAATGTTAATTACCGATTGAGGCGGAATGCCTGGGGTCATGTAGCACATATGCTGCGTTCATTGACCAAGAACGTCATCGAGACACAGAGAGTATCCGCCTGCCGACACGCATTCTCGTTGGCCGGCCCGAACGCCGCCGAGGGCTCGAGTATGTGTTTGCGAAGGAGATTAGGTGTGAGCCGGCCAGAAAAAAAAATCCTGTTGCCAGGTGGAGAGCGCCATTACGGGAAGGAGTGGGTTCCAATTGCGGAAATTGAAAAACTAGGCATCTATGTACTGTAGTTAGTTAATCCGCACAGAAAATATACTCGAGGCTTCTCCGGTGATTGACAGCGGCGCCAAGGTACCACTGGAGGGCGGCATTTGGAGCGGCCTCAATGAAAGGAGGGATGGAAGGATTTGCGCCCCCGCCCGTAACGTAGTGGAATGGCTCGCATGTCACACACGCCTTTCAGTGCGCCGCCTGAACGGCCATTGGGCTCCGAGAAGCAAAGCGAGTTGGGAATGGCTGATCCGTATCTGGCAATTACGGAGGCATGGACAAGGCCACCTCCGGGGATCGCCTCCCGGAAAATCGGAAAAGTGCAAGTCGGTTAGAGGCGACAAGTGCCGTGCATACACTACACTATTAGGTATCCGAGCTTCTTGCTGGGACTACTAGTAGTGTGGTCAAGGAGGGGCAAAAAGCAGAATACCTCCTACACGCTACTGTGGATGTTTGTGGTTTGTGTGAACGATCTCGAGAAGAGCTGAAGGCGACCCTGATTGTTTGAGAGAAGAACCCGACTGAGACATTGATCTGACCAGCGCGCAGTGCTAATTGGCAGTTTGGCATTCTTAGCGTGGGGCGAACGGGTCCGCAGCACCCGAGAAGACAAAGACCCCTGGTCCGCTTGCAGCCGCCTAATACCACTTTTGAAGTCAGCTTACGCAAGGACTTGGCGCCCTAGTCCCATCGCAGTGGGCCAATCCCCAGTATTCCTGACGAGGGCATCGTTGCGACGCAATCACAGGAGCTGATCTGGGCTGAGTTCGTATCCGGGCCCACCATGCCCGCTCGGCGGAAGCTTGTTTGGCACTTTTCTACTCTTCCTTTAACTCACTCCACATGCCCACCTCACAAGTCGAGCGGCCGCGTCACCATCGCGGACAGGTCGGTCGCTTGTTGTACTGCGGTACGCCCTCATCATGTCACAACATCCGAATGAGGTAGCAAGTTCCTCGTTGCCGGCGCAGCTGCTGCACCATGTTACCCGTCGCCGGCAAAGGTTCTACGGCGTCATCGCCATCGCCCTCGTGCTGTTCGCCGCCCTCACCTTCATCTACGGTGGCTTGGCTACCGGCTTGGACCTGACTTCGTACGTGCCACGACCGAAGGCCCCGTTGCCGCCCGCTCATGCTGGTGACCACACCGGCGCCGGCAATGTTGCTCAGGGCGCAGACGGCGAGAACGGGGACCAGAAGGCCCCGGACCCCGCCCCCGTAACCACCATCACCACCTCGACACAGACGGACTCGGAACCCCAGGTCGCCCCGACGACCACCCAGGAACCCAGCACAAAGGCCGGCGACAATGCGCATCAGCCGACCGAGACCGAGGCGGTTAAGGTGGCGCCCGGAATTCCCCCCAAGATCTGGCAGATCATGCTGCCCAAAAGCGACGTCAAGTCCAAGGAGGATTTCATCGCCGATCCCAAGGTTCTGTCTGAAACACCCTCTTGGCTGGCCCTGAACCTGGACTATCAATAGTAGGCAAAACCATCTTTCCCTCTCACCCTCACTCTACCCCCGAACAAACGGATCAACCCCGCGGTCTGCGGCAAACAACCTCTTCTTGGGAGGTTTTGTCATACAAAAGGGAATGGAAAAAAATAAAGAAAAGAAGGAAGGAAGGAAGGAAGGATGGGTAGATGGATGGATGGAAGGATGGAAAGAAGAACAAAAAAAAGATGATTTAACTAACTCTCCCTCACAGCACGCTCGTGGGCCACAAGGGTGGCGAGGAGTTTGTGCGCAAGCACTTTGGGCACGACCCCCGCATTCTCGATGCGTACCTGCACATGCCCAACGTGGGCATGAAGTCGGACCTGCTGCGGTACCTGCTGCTCTCGGCCGAGGGGGGCGTCTACACCGACACGGACACGGTCGCGCTGCGGCCCATCGACGAGTGGATCCCGCCCCAGTTCCGCGACAAGGCGGCCGTGGTGGTGGGCATCGAGTTCGACCGGCGCGACGGCCCCGCCTGGGTCGACATCTCGCACTGGGTCCAGTTCTGCCAGTGGACCATCGCCGCCGCGCCCGGCCACCCCGTCTTCGACAAGATGATCGAGCGCGTCCTCTACTCGCTGCACCAGCTCGAGCTCGAGCACGGCATGCCCTTCTCCGAGCTCAAGAAGCTCGGCAGCTTCGAGGTCATGAACTCGACCGGCCCGGCCGCCTGGACCGACGTCGTCTGGGCCCAGCTGCAGGAGTTCGACAGCTCCCTCACCGACATCAGGAACCTCTCCTACATGGACGAGCCCCGCCTCTACGGCGACGTCGTCGTACTGCCCATCGACGGCTTCGGCATGGGCCAGCCCCACTCCGAGAGCACCAACGACGGCACCATCCCGCCCGATGCCCTGGTCAGGCACCTCTTCAGCGGCTCGTGGCGGGGCGACAAGAAGGAGAAGAAGAAGCGGCGCAGCCAAGACTGATGGATGGCCGGAATAGGACCACTACCTTTCAAACGTGATTTTTGGGTGCACATGAGCGGCTGGTTTGGCATGATGATTTAGACTCCAACCTGTATTATTGATATCTAGAGCTTCGTTTTCTCGGTTCGGAGTTGGGAACGGGAATCGATTATGAATCGGCCATATGGGGATGAACGAGAGCAGCAGCAGCAGCAAGGTTGAGTGAGACATCTCTGAAAGGATCATTCTTGGTTTGGCTTGACAAAACGTGTTGAATATTGTCATGCAAAAAATGAAGGCATATCAAAATCTCAAAAAAACATGGGGGTATTTCCAATCGTTGTACGCCTGAGCAAGACCGCCTCCGTGAATCAACCAGCCGACCTCAACCATGGTGCCATCATGACGTCCCAGATGAGATTAGAGAAACGGTGAAAAAAAAAAAAAAAGAAAAAAAAAAAAAAAAAAAAAAAAAAAAAAAAAAAAAAAAAACATACACCCTCACCGAACTTTTACGCGGACCTCTTCGGCCCACGCGACGAATTTGGACGGTTAAAACTGTGGGAATCCGCCTCTTCACCACAGGACCACAGCAAACAAGACGCACAACGCAAATACTATGCCAACAAGATGGGTATGTGTCGTAAAACAGCAGATTACGGTGGTGAGAGGGGTATGTCAAGGGAGCTGTTGGAAATGCAGAAGCTCGGCAACCTGCGTAAGAGCATGATCGATATCATCATACCGGCCAGGTGCTCGAAATAATAGTGAAGGGTCTCTCTCTCCTCCCCTTGGAGCGTGCTGCGGTTATGCGGTGACGGATGTTATAATATGACCACGCTTGCAAACAACCAGGCCGAGCGGGTATCGGAGAGAAGCTGTTCGTCAGCCTCGCCGGCGCGTTGCTGTCGATAGCCACGGTGCAGCCTTGATGCACGACGGGCTCTGATGGCTGTAGTGATGCGCCGACAGGCATGTTCGTTTCTGTGTTCCTGCGACATGGGCTCATGTGTGTCCTCGCCGAGGAGTTCATAGTCGGATGGGGTGGCCGAGTAGTGGCCAAGGTTTCTCGGTCGCGAAGTCCCTCGGCCGCGCCTGCTCGTGGGGCCTACAGACGAGAAGGGTGTGCAGTCCGTTCGAACCGGCGGTAACCGGGTCGTTGACGCGAAGACAAGTAGTGTGTTCCGATGTCGGGGATGGCCGGCGAGGCTCATCCTTCAACCAAGGCAACCAGCGGTCCTAACGATCGAACACCAAGGCATTGACGACATGTCCTTGCTTCCAGCCTTGATCCACCAGGGAAGAATTCTCGTGGAGAATCTTGCCCATGTATGCGATGCGTATTTTCTTGGTGGAATCGAGCTTTTGGTCGGTCCACTGTCAGCAATGCACAGCTCTCGCTCTCGGTCACCATGTCCTGCTCACCTTTGCCTTCTCTGCGACAGCCCTGGCGACACGCCGGACGGAGTCCCCTTTGTCCACCGCGACGCAGACGTCCCGAGACCCGTCGCTGAGCCTTGCCCGAACCGTGATCTGATTCCGGATATCCACGACGGCCTTGCCCTTCTCCTCGCGCCGCCGCTCAGCCTCGTCGTCGCCACACTCACGCTCCGTCTCTTCGTCGGCTGTCAGATCGGCTTTGCCGTCGTCGACATCATCTTCCTCGGCCGAGTCAGGACTCCATACCAGGTTGGACGGATCCGAGACGACCTGGTGATTCAGCTGGTAGAAGTTGCCAAACGCGTCATACGCTCCGTTGTACAAGTCGCCGGTGGGCAGCGTGATATCGGCCGCGTCGATTATGCTCTGTGCTGTTGCCAGAGCCACGTCCGGGTCTTCCTCGCTCGGCCCCCCATCCTCGCTCATCCGGCGATACCTGCCAGTGCGGGCCGCCTCGTCGGCAGCCCACAGAACCTCCAACGCCGCACGGATAGCTTGCCATATCTCTTGTCTCCCGGTCACCCGCGTGTCAAAGAACTCGGCCCGTTCCCTCCGCAAGGCCGCCGGTGTCCAACGCCGGTCATGGCTGGTCCATTCGTGCCGCCGCAAGGGCTTGTTGATGTGCTGGTCTAGTGGTTGATGGGAATGCCTGCGCCGGTGCCGGGACCCCGAGGGGAGAGGCTCGTCGACGCCGGTTTGCGAGCTGGACGCCCCGGCTGCTGGGGCAGCCTCGTTGATTGCTCGGCCAGAGCCAGTGGCAGCGCCGCCTGGGTAAGGCGAGTTTGCGCTGTCGTCTCGGGAAAGACAGCAGCCCTATACATCGTCAGCATGCACGGCCGATTGCGGAGGGGGTTGCTAACTCAGAAAACATATGAAGGATAATAGGCATTGGGAAGTGAGGGCAGCAGTTGGAACTCTTTGAACGCGCGAAGATTGTCCGCCGCAGCGCATCGTGACACCGAAGCCGCTTGGCGGGCATTTGCAGAAAACCGGAGAAAAAAAGAGAGCCAAGGAATCGTACCATGGTGTCCGGTCCGTCGCGACTCCGTCGTTTGTTTTGTGATCGATTTCGCACCCGCTTGGCCGCTCGATCCAGCCTCCGGAATAACTAGTTCATGACGGCAGCAAGACCGGGGCTCCTGGAAAAAGCTGGATATGGTCGCCTTCCTCGTTGTTTGCAGTGTGGTGGTAGTCGTCCGGCTGCGACTGGCCTTGTGCCCCGAAACGTCGATTGTTCCTCTGGCGAACCTCGCCCGCGATTTGACGACTTTGCAATGGGGAAGGCTGCGGGGAGATGCTGTGTCGCCTTCCTCAGCTGTAATCTTCCATCCCAAAGTTAGAGGACAGCAGGCGGACCAAGAAGCAAGACAACCTGGAAGGTAACGAGTTGGAATGAGCAACTCCGAGGCCAGTTGCTTTGGGGGGGTGATGTGTGTCGCTCGTAACGCTGGTGCGCAAAACCCCACACCGGCCGCGGTCTGTGGTGGGCCTGGCCGCCCAGGCTACTCCCAGCTTCTCCACTTTCCAGTTGCCAGGTTCTAACCACTAGCCAACGTTACCTGTTCTACACAGTAGTACGGAGTAGGTCTTGGCGCAAACCGCGATGCCGCCGCCGCAGCAGTTGAGCCACCAGATACGAGAGTTGGCACGCGGAGTCAAATTGCTGCGGATACACACGGCAGGGGCTTGCTCACTGATGCACCGCTGTCACTGCGCATTTAACAAAATTGATTCCGATCTTGGGTTAGGAAGAGATCCGAGATCCACCACTCATCCCATATAACCGCCGAGTGGGTTGTACATACATAGTGTAGATGGCGATTCTTTCCGATATCTTACAGCAATGGTGCCACATCGGGGCAAACCCAGAATATTGAACGTTAACCACACAGTCTGGAAGCATGCAGTACTAGAAAGTCGCATTATAGATTACTGCCAGGCTTTTCCCTTTTCCGGCATCGCAATACGCGTCGTGGGCTCCCTTCCCCTTTGCTGTTCCTTCGAGCCCGGAATCAGGGAGCGCATGCTGTAGCGACTGCAAGCGAGGCATCCGAGCAGGCAACTGTCAGTCGCGCAATGAATCACGCTGACTTGGTCATATATAGTGGTGAAAATGTTTCAGAGGACCAATGTGCCTGCTTTGAGCAAGGCAAAGGCATCCAAATCAGTGCATGCTCGTCAAGCTTCACCACAGGAAGCCTCGGCACCGCTTGGTCCCGCACTTGCAGACCGTCATGTCCTTGATCTTGGACGGGTCGTGTGCATCGTTGTCCATATCCTCCAAGCCGTCGACATAGTCAAATGTCAGTTCCTCTCCCGCGGGGATATCCCGAATCGCAAACAGAGCCAGGTCGTGGATGTGCTTGTCAGCGTGGTCGCCGACGCGCGCAAAGATGCGCATGTTCGGATCGCAGCTGTGGTTGATAAACCGTGTAGGGCCGCTCATCCACTCCCCGTCCACCTCGAGCGGCGGCGCTGCTAGCAAGGGGTCGAGCGAGTTCGGGTCCGAGAACTTGTCGAGCGCGAAGAGGTACACGTCCTTGCGGCGGGAGACGGTCGCTTCCGCCCGCCGCCTGTCCGCCTCCCGGCTCGAAATGATCTCGCCCAGGTACTTGTCGACGAACTGGCCTTCCTTGATGTCGACGGGACATCTGACGCCCCAGCCCCGATCCGGGGTCCGGAAAATCTGCAGCGGCACCGTCCTGCCTCGCTCCACGACCCGATTCGGACAATTGAGCGAGCAGCTGCAGCCTTCGTGGCATTCATAGATGGGTTCGCGGCTCATGAGGATCCTACTCCTCAGCAAGCCGGCCTTGGGTCCGCTCGAGTAGTACGCAAACCGCTTCCGCCGCGGCCGGGTAGCGGAGCCGTCGTTCTCGTCCTCGTCGCTGTCGGGCGCCATCTCGTCGAGGCACTGGCACGTGTTGTACATACAGTCCTCGTCGTCGGCACAGTCACAGCCGGTCCGAAAGGAGTCCTCGGCGACCGGCACATCGTCGGCAATGACAGAATGGTCGATGAAGCGGAAGTTGGGGTTCAGTACCTCGTCGTCTTCGTCGTTGACTATTGTAATTGGTATGGTTTTGTGAGTAGCAAAGGAGCGGATCTGGCACCAGTGGCAGTTCTTTTCCTCCTCTGGGTCTGACTGGCAAAAAGAGGTTAGGAGTCTGATGATCGCAGGTCAGACGTTCTCTTCCTGTACCTCTGGGAGCCCGTGCTTGAAGAAGTGAGGCCGAATACTCTTCTCCATATTGGCGGTCGGTACCCGCCCTCGCTCACACGAGAAGAGAAAAAACGAAAGAGAAACGGAGCGGTGATTTTGTCAAGGATGACGTGACAATTCTTGGAAAATATCGTGGTGTTTTGGGGGGGATGACCCACAAACGCAAGGCAACGACTTTTAGGAGAACATGGGAAGGAAGTCGGCATGCGCAACGCGTCGCGAACGTTGGAAACGCGACTGTGGGGCGGCCTTCTATATTAAATGATATTGTGGGTCAAATCCACGCAAGAGAAACGGATCGTGGCAGGTCCAACAAGGCAAGGGCACCAACTGAACGAAACGACAAGTTATGTCAGCAATTCAGAGGCCATGGCAACCTTGACGGGAGTGCACAATTAGGCATCGCTCGCTATAGCCGAAAGAATGTATTCTGGTTATGAGAGCATCCGGATCTTGATTTCTTCCCTTTTCTTCCTTTTTTTCTTTCATTTCTTCCGGGTCATTCCTGTTCAATTTACACATGATGATCCGCGTTAAGAAACGTACGAATTACAGACGTGTCCCTCCTATTGCGATGATAGCGTAGCCCAAACATTCACCACCGCATTGACAGATAGCGGCGATGTTCCGAGCTTCAGGGCTTCGCGAACGACGTCCAACGCCCGCGATCCCAAGAACAGCGGCACCTTGACCCGCTCAGCCTCCTCTACAACCCTCTGCAGCCTCTCGGCGACGGCGTCGAGGCTCAGCTCTCCCTCGGCAGCCTTTGAGCTCCTGGAGTCGACGCCCTGGCGGAGAGCGGTGATGAACTGAGGACCGTACTGCTTCAACATGGTGCTTGATCCGGCCGCATTTACGCACAGATCGAGCACCTGGTCGAGATCCAAGCCCACGAAGCTAGCAAACGCCAGAGACTCTCCAGCCGCGCACAGGTTGATCCCCCTAAGCAAGTCGAGCACCAATGCCAGCTTCTCCTCGTCCGCCTCTGCCGAACTCTCTCCGGTCTCGCCGCTCCCTGCCCCGGTGTACAGCCTCAGCAGGCTGCTATCGTCGTCCTGCCCGTAGCCCTTGTCGACGGCCTGCTGGTAACCTTCCTCGGCCCTCCCCGTCATCGGCACCTTGAAGCCGCTCCTCTTCGCCTCTGCCGTAATGATCTTGGTGTCCTTGACGATGATGTTGACGGCGCTGGCGACGGGCTGGAACTGCGTCAGCATCCGCGGCGTGCGGTGCTCAAACATCCAGTTCCACGCGTCCGATCCGAGCACCGCCTTCTGCGTCTGGGCCAGGTCCAGGCCCAGCCGCGCCGCGAACCCCACGGCCTCGCTCGAGGCGAGGATGTGGCACGCCGCCAGCACCTGATGCACCATCTTCATGTTGCTCCCGGCGCCGACGCCGCCCTGCACAATGTACAGCTTAGCCGGGTCCGCCATCTCGGCCAGCAGCGGGCGCGCCTTGTCTAGCGCCGCGTCCGACATGCCCGCCATGATGGACAGGGTGCCGTCAGCCGCCCGCGCCGCGCCGCCCGACACGGGGCTGTCCACGAGGAGGATGTCGCCGCGCCCGAGGCTGCGCAGCTGCCGGTCGAGCGACTGCACGTAGTCGCAGGGGACCGTGGAGCAGAGGAGCAGGGCGGCACCCTTGGGGAGGGCGTGGACGGCCGCGTCGGGCCCGTCGATGAGCACCGACTGGGCCTGCTGCGCCGTGGCCACCATGCAGACGCAGAAGGGCTTGTCGGCGACGGCAGCCGAGGGCGTGCTGGCCGTGAGCCCGCCCGCGGCCGCGAAGCGCTCGAGGGTGGGCGCCCAGACGTCGAAGCCCGTCACCGGGTAGCCCTGCTTGACCAGGTGGGTGGCCATGCCGAAGCCCATGGCGCCGAGGCCGATGAAGGCAATGGGAGGTTTAGGCTCGGCCATGGCTTATTGAGACCTCTTGTTGCGGATACGGGTGGACAAAGCGGTTTGTTTGGTTTTGTTTGTTTGTTTGGTGGACTCGGCCCCTGAATCCCCGAGATGAGCAAAACACCAGAGATGCCCTCTCGTCTTCGGTGGTCAAGCCCTTGAGAACATACATACATGATTCAAAACAGATTCCAGCGGGCGGGCAGCACTCGGCAAAGCAAAGGTGCCGAGCCCGACACACTCACTCACTTCTTCATCACTCATGCCGATACCGCCGGCCGGCTGGCCGGTCGGGTGAACTGAAAAGGGGGCTTTCGATCACCAGGATGCCAATCGCCCCCCCGCATCAGTGAATTCTACACTACTCCCCTCGACAGCTCGTGATGCCCCTCATTGGCAAGGGGGGCCAATGATGACGTTACTTAATCACCCCACCGTGCCAACCGCGTATTCCGGCTAAACTCAAGCGCAACAAGTTCCCGCCGTAGCTCCTTGGCACTCCTGCGTGGGGGCGGGCACATCCCGATCGGGGAATCCGAGTATGTAATTATGTACAATCTTGTGAGCTCCTCGACGACATCTGCCGACCGGTTCACAAGCGGTTTAAGGCTTTTTGCAGTTTGAGGTATTAACTCGGCCTGGCAGTCGGCCGCGAGTCGGGTAATCTTAACTACGAGAAGGCCGTCTGACATTGGGCGTACGCAAGGAGGCAGTAATTGGTTTCCATTGGCCATTGACCTGACCCATCGCCATCCAACCATCTCGGAGTCAACCGGCATCATCTTCAACTCCCTCTTGCGCACCACATCTGCCAATCTACCAAATAGACAAGATCCGGCCGAAACCGCCGAAACCGCCGATAACCGCCAACATGCCGCGCCCACCCCTCGCGCAGAACCGCACCATGGCGATACTCAACGCCGCCAAAGAGGGCGGCTACGCGGTCCCCGCCATGTGCTGCTACAACATCGAGTCCATCATTGCGACCGTCCGGGCTGCCGAGGCTGCCCGGTCGCCGGCCATGGTCCTGCTCTTTCCCTGGGCGATCGAGTACGCGGGCGAGGCGCTGGTCAAGGCGGCCGCCTCGGCGGCCCACTCGGCGTCGGTGCCCGTGTCGCTGCACCTCGACCACTGCCAGACGCCCGAGCTGGTGCGGCGGGCGGCCGACATCGAGGACGGGTTCGACAGCATCATGTGCGACATGAGCCACTACGACAAGGAGGAGAACCTGCGGCTGACGGCCGAGCTGGTCAAGTACTGCCACGAGCGGGGCATCGCCGCCGAGGCGGAGCCGGGGCGGATCGAGGGCGGCGAGGACGGCGTGGCCGAGACGGCGGACCTGGAGGGCCTGCTGACCACGCCCGACGAGGCCGAGGAGTTCGTCAAGACGGGGATCGACATGCTCGCGCCGGCGTTTGGCAACGTGCACGGCGAGTACGGCCCGCGCGGGATCCAGCTCGAGTACGACCGGCTGCGGGCCATCAACGAGCGCGTCGGCGACCGGGTGCGGCTCGTGCTGCACGGCGCTGACCCGTTCGACGAGGACATCTTCCGCAAGTGCATGGCCGCCGGGGTGACCAAGGTCAACATCAACAAGGGCATGAACAACCACTATGCGCGCGTGCAGCAGGAGATGATGGGGAAGCCGCTGACCCGCGTCATCGAGGCGGGCACCGACGCGATGCAGAAGGCCATTGAGCGCTACGCGGTGTGGCTTGGGAGCGCCGGGAAGGCTTGATGGGCTGGCTGTAAGGAGAGAAATGCCGGGAGAGGAAAAAAAAATTAATGAAAATAAAGAAGAACAAAATTTCGATTTTTGATTTCTGTGATGAATAATTATTTTTTCCTACCATGCTTCCTGCACTTTCCGAGATACCCGCGGTATGATGGACTAGATAAGTAAGGTAGGTGTGCGAAGTAATTATTGAGGAAGGAACACATCTGACCTTGCGAGCGGTTTCTCCAACTTGAAATCACAAGTGCCAATGGAATAATTCCTGCAAGCCCCAAACCATGGTAAAAACCCAACACTCGAAAATACCTTAATACTGGCAAAAGTATGAAAAAGTCACGATCTAGAATGATTAATTACAACAACACGGTACTGCCGACCGACCCTCTCTCCTCCGTGAATTGATTCCCTCAATCATCCCAAGGCACTTTCCTACCTTAATAATTACTAATGATGGCTGTCTTCAGTCCCCTGATGGCCACCATGGCGCCCCAGGCACCAGGATCCGGAGGCAGCTCCTTTCCTTCAGCACCAACACCGACGTAAGTCGCCCGTCCGAGTCTCGGCCTCATGGTCTTGGTCGCCTCCGCTCCGCTCACGGCCGCCGCGACGCCTTCCTCAAAGCTCTGCTTCGCCCCCATCGCCTCCGCAAACGGAATCAGCGTGTCCATGACGGTGCGATCGCCCGCCTTGGCCGGGGTGTAGTGCGCGAGGTGCTGGACGGCGGTTTCCAGCGCCCTGGACCACACGGCGACGGGGCCTTCCGCCTCGGCCAGCGCGCTGTTCTCCTGCACGGCCGCCCGCAGCGACACGAAGAATATGCCCAGGATGCCGCCCAGGGTGCCGCCCATCTTGCCCTCGACGATCTCCTCCAGCTCGGCCAGCACCTCGACCACGGAACCCCGGGCCGCGATCTTCTTGCTGCCGATGGCGTCGAGCAGCGCGGTCGCGCCCGTCTTGAGCGTGAGGCCGCAGTCTCCGTCGCCCATGACGGTATCCCACCGCGTCAGGTCGGGCTCCGCCGCGATGACCGCCTCGCAAGCCCCGCGCAGCATCCTCTCCAGCAGCGCGGGGTCGACCTTGACATCCCTCGCGTCGTCCACGGCCTTCTTGGACTCCGCCGACGGCGCCTGGACCAGCTGCTCTGCCCGGGGACGTCTCTGCGGATAGCTCTGGGCCCCGGCGACAGCTTCCCACGCGGTGTCCGTCTTGAGGTCGAGGAAGCCCTTGATCTGCTCCAGGGAGTAGGCGCTGTTGGCGGCGATTCCGGAGAGGTTGAAGATGGAGACGGAGAAGGCCGGCGCATTGAGGGACGTTTCCAGGCACCCGGCGTACACTCGGACCGGCTGGATGTTCCAGTCCTTCAGGAGTTGTTGGAGAAGCTCGTCGACAAGCCCGCCCAACTCCAGATTTGACATGCCGCCAAAGTTGCTGACGAGCAGCGCGGTCTCGTCCCCGGCCTTGAAATTGACGTAGCCCCGTTCCGGGTCTGTCTCGTCCAGGCAGTACTTTAGGATCTCTTTCACCAGCCCCTCAGCCGTGGGCGCTGGCGTCAGCTTCCTGTATCCCGGCTCATTGTGTGGCCCCGTACCAATCTCGACTTCGTCCTCCTGCAAGGCACCGTGCTCGGTTCGCCCAGGGACGTGGCAGTGGTCGAGGGTCGCAGCGATGCTGACGATCTGGCTGTTGACGGCGGTGCCTAGGTCGTAGAGCTCGTCGAGAGACGCTCCCTCTGCGGCGGCGGCACCGAGGATCTTGAGCACGCCGATCTGTCCAGCGAGGCCGCGCCGGCCAACCAGCGATCCTCCCTTCTTGCCGATCGAGACGTCATCGCCGCAGATCAGCAACCGGCACGCCTTGCCCTTGGCCTTTGTTTTCTCAGCAGCGAGGCCAAAGTGGAGGCAGTCGCCTGTGTAGTTGGTGATGACCAGCAGGGTGCCCTTATCTGAGGGCACCGCGTCGACGGCTGCCAGGATTTGCTTCGTGCTTGGCGAGGCAAACACGTCCCCGGCCACGGCTGCCGAGAGCATGTTGGCGCCCACGTACCCTGACCATGCCGGCTCGTGGCCGGAGCCGCCTCCGCTGATGATGCTGACATTGGAAGGCGAGGAAGACGGGTCGTAGATGACGCGGTTGGTCTCGTCGAGGTTGAGGCGAGGGTTGCTGGCCACGATGCCACGCAGAGCTTTGGGCACGAGCCCATCGAGGGTCGGGAAGAGGTGTCGGTTGGACATGTTGTGGGTGGTGATATGTAGAGGGTTAATTACGTGGCTTCAGTGTCGAGCCCTAGGGGACAAGCGAGAACTGGGAGGAGCAGCTCTGAGGGAAGCCCGAGTTGTGGCCCGCTCAATGAGAAAAATAAAGCCAGAGATAAACTACTGGCCTCCTTGGGGTCCCCCCCCAGCTTCACCCCCCAAGGCTGTGACGCAGCTACCTTTAAGCAACACCAATGGCATACTTGGCGCAAGGGCGGGGCCGGGGGTACACTCGTGGTCACACGGGGAGGGGCAACGCAGGGCAATGCAAGACGGTCTCGATCCGTCCCCCAGGAATAATATCCGGCTGCCACCCTGACGGTTCTTGGGATTGCCGGAATACCGGGAACGGAATGGCGCCCTGGATAAATGCCGGTCCTCCCCCCATGCCATCTTAAAGACAGGGGAATGGCATTCTTCTTTCGATTTCCTTGCGCTGGCAGCTACTGCGAGGGGTCCGATTTATTTTGCTCGAAGCCTCACCATTTTCCTGACAACATGATGGTACCAAAGTGGCGAATCGCCATCGGCTGCGATGTGAGTTTAGTAGCCCTCGAGGAGTTATCTTGTTTCCCGCGCTCATGATTCCACATCCAGGACGCGGGTGTCAACTACAAGAACAAGATCAAGGCCGACTTCGAGGCCGACGACCGCGTGGTATCGGTGATAGACGTCGGCACGGACGACAAGACCGCCTATCCACACATCGCCGCCAAAGCGGCCAAGCTGGTTGCGTCTGGCGAATGCGACCGAGCGCTCCTGATCTGCGGCACCGGGCTCGGCGTGGCCATCTCGGCCAACAAGATCAAGGGCATCCGGGCGGTCACTGCACATGACAGCTTCTCGGTGGAGCGGGCGGTTCTCAGCAACAACGCGCAGGTCCTGTGCATGGGGGAGAGAGTGGTGGGATTGGAGCTGGCCCGGAGGCTAGCCAAGGAGTGGCTGGGATATGTGTTCGACGAGAGCAGCCCCAGCGCGGCCAAGGTGGCGGCCATTCACCAGTACGAGGAGGGCGAAGGGGGGTTGTCTGGACACGAAGAGGTCCGGGCCTGCTGAGGACACATGTACTGTACGGTATGCCCATAGGCAGTAAGTCGAACGAGCGGGATTTTTGGACCTCCGGCATGTGCTGAGCAAACGAACCCGGGCTGTGGTACTCAAGATGCCTTGAATGGAAGGAGCAGAAATGTCGCTGTCGCTGACATGTTGCTATCCTGCAACATATTTCCTAAACGGGTAATCCGAGACTTCCATGTGGCAACGCGGATCCTCCCGGTTCCCAGGGATCCATCTTAAACCCCGAATTGATATTCTTCAAAAGTTTAGTCCAGACCGCGTCCCAAACTCCATAGCTCTCCACTTGCCCCTCGTATGAGCTGCTCAGGCCTTCCATTTTCATGTTATCCCCGCAAACTAGGCGCATGTTCAGGGTCCCAATTGCATTGGATAGCTTTGGGGTTAATTAAACAAAATCAGGTTAAGAAAGAGTATCGGTCGGACGCACTCCACAGCGGAGAACTCATTACGCATTCGCTGAGCCAGCAGTGTTATCCGTACAGCAGGTATGTATTTCACTACACTTTACAGCCACGCCTCCATGAACGTTATGTATGTACAGTACATACAGGCCCGTCCCATGTGAAGCCAAGCTGCTGTGAAGGTCAATAAATCTTGACCATTTATTGGGTGACTGGCAACCACAGAGCTGACACAACTTAGCGCCGGGGACACCAACTTTCGCTAACCATTTCTCCTCCATCCTCTAATTAACTGATCAATCCCATTCGGCTTATTGACGGGCAGAAGACATAATTATGAACAAAGCAACGCAACCGTTGTCACCGACCTAACCTTTTCTTTTTAAACTCGTCCAACCTAACTCCCTCTTAATCAACACAACTATTAATTAAATCAAAAGAGAAAGAAAGCCAAGCATGTCCTTCCCAGCACCTTCGGCAGAACCAAGACGGGAGTACCCGACCGTCTCGGGCCACCGCCCGGTGGTGGGGGTCTCGACAAAGATGTACTTCAGCCACGCGCGGACGACCGCCTTCGTCTCGTCGGTGTTGGCGCTGCTGCGGGAGGCGCCCGGGGCGGCCGCGCTGCTGCGGGACCGGGTGGACGCCTTCGTGGCGCCCGACTTTGTGTCCATCCCGGCGACGCGGGCGGCCGTCATCGTCGAGGCGGAGGCCGGGGCCGGGGCCGGAGCGGGGGCCGGAGCGAGGCTCGTCGTCGGCGCCCAGGACTGCGCCGCCGCCGACGAGGGCCCGTACACGGGTGAGGTCTCCCCCGCCGTCCTGCGCGAGCTCGGCTGCGGCCTCGCCGAGGTCGGCCACGCCGAGCGCCGCCGCCTCTTCGGCGAGTCCGACGACCTCGTCCGCCGCAAGGCCGCCGCCGCCGCCCGCAACGGCCTCGTCCCCCTCGTCTGCGTCGGCGAGGTCTCCGCGCCGCCGCCGCCGCCGCCGCAGAGGCAGGATTCTCGGGCGGACGGGGAGGCAGGAGCTGAGGAGGTGGTCTCCCCTGGTGTCCGGGCGGCGGCCGAGGAGGTGCTGGGGCAGGTCAAGGCGGTGCTGGACGGGCTGGACGGCGAGGCGGACGTGATCTTGGCGTACGAGCCCGTCTGGGCGATCGGGGCGCCCGAGCCGGCCTCGGCGGAGCACGTGAGAGGCGTGGCGAGGCTGGTGAGGGAGAGCGAGGCGGTCCGGGGCCGGCCCGGGAGGACGCGGATCGTGTACGGGGGCGCGGCGGGCCCGGGCCTGTGGGGGCGGTTGGGAGGCGAGGTGGACGGCCTGTTCCTGGGCAGGTTTGCGCACCAGCCGGAGCAGTTTGTGAAGATGCTGTACGAGGTGGCGGGGATGGATTTCGAGGCTGAATGAAGCTTGTCATATTACATACCGACAGTCAACATTCGAGCAGATCACGGAAAGCCTATTATTCTCTCCTCTGCTGAACAATAGTCCTTTGGGACACTCAATAGGAATGACTTCATGATCACTTTTTCCTATTTATTGACACAAGCAATTGACCTACATGAGATGACGCTGCGATAGGGCAGCCGAAAAACAAGTCCATCATTTCGCTACGCCTAATTAGCTGCTCCGCAGCTTCTTCTTTGGCCGCAGTTCGCCTGCGTAAGTAGTTGCGGAAGAACTCGTCAGGTTCGGTCGGGTGCTGGTCCTCGACCGCTGTGATGCACACGTTGCGAGACATGGTTTCTCTCAATTGTCTCTTCCTTTTTTTCCCTTTTATTTGAATTCTCTGTTGTTTCTGGTTCTTTTTCGTGTGAGCTTTCAAGTGGGCGACGGTTTAGTCGTTCGAGTTGATGATTTTTGAAATACACGCAGTAATAATTGCACTCTTGAGATCTGGAGGAACTGGGAAAGAGAGCAGAAAATGTTTTGGGAACCAAGATTCGGGACATTGAACTTCCCACGCAGCACTAGGTAAATTACATGCAATCAACAACATGAAGTACGGCCAAAGCGGTTAGTCATGAAGCCATGATGTCGAATTTGTTCTCTTGTTTGGGCACAACTTGTATGTTACGTCATGATCCCAGTTTCCCAGGCGCTCGACCATCTTGCCTTTCCGCGCTTGACTCGCTTCCCCTGGCAGGCCGTCGCCCCACTTGGATAAGTCGAGACCTCGTCGTCCTTCGTAAACGAGTTGTTTTCATCCTGCCTGGTTACGGCTACGCTCAAAAGTGACTGGCCTTCCACGGGTCTCCATGCAAGTACTCCGTACCATGTCTTCATTTTCTTCTTCGCACCGTTTCATTGATTGACCATCCCTCAGAGGGAATAGGTTGGTTGGCTTGGCAACGTTCGGGTACTGTACACGCCGTGTGGGTCCCGTCTCCCGAGTCAAGGGGTTTCAAAGACAAGGGAAACCATCTGAGACATGAAAGGGCCGGAAGAGACAACCAACGTAGGTTCGGGGAGTGGGAGTCGAGCTGTCTGATACAACCGAGGGAATGATCTTGGTGCAATCTATGGTCTCCGGATCGAAGGGAGAACCGAAGCCGAGTGGGTTGACCAGTTGCACCCAAGAACCCTGAATGTTTCAAGGAGTCATCGATGATCTCTACACAATCCATCAGCAGAGCATTGCAACCAAAAAAAACCGAAGCCTGGAACGCTCCTGTTCATTAGCACTTTGAGATCCGACGACGAGCATTTACCACTTCCTGGTGACTGAGAAAACCGCAATTGAGTGCTGTATTCTGCTCAAGCTGATTTTGTTCCTCTTCCAAGCCTCTCCTTCTCTGATATGAGTGCTGTGAAATAACGCAGGTGCCTTCGAGATGGTGAAGGAGCTTCGATTGGCAAATGGAGACGTAGAACCTCAGGCACGACCCAAATCTCGCACATCAACCTTGTGATTCGGTGGAAAGGCCACCTACGCATCGAAACGTGCGCCTCCCAAATTAAATTAGTCGCTATATCTTTTCCGCTTCTCTCCTTGTGGACACCGGTAACTTGCAGTGCCCGGGGTGGAGGGCGCGCTGGCTTGTTAGGAGACCATGACACTGACTAGGAATTCCGCCAACTAGTTAGCAGCTCCAAATCATCCGCAAAGGGCCCCGCCTTAAGTATTGATGCAGCGCATAGCAGCAAACCGTTTCCATAAGCATTACACCATTTCTGATCTAATGCTCATTTCTCAGAAGAATGAAAAAGTGAGATGTTGTACCAATTACCAAGATTTACGTAATATGTGAGATATTATATGCAAACAATGAACGTGGTCGAAAATTTCCTGTCCTAGTCCGGGTACTGATCTACGAAATCTGTCCTCCCCTCCATCAAAACGTCGGCATTCAAGCGTACACTCCACCTGACCATGTCGGTCATGGCCTTGTGTCGGAACTTGTTCGGGTGATTTCCGATATCGCTCATGTGGCTCTCGGGCCCGGCCATTCGGTGATGGTGGAACAGGGCCGGTTGCGTCGTCAAGCATTGGCGACCGGGCCTGCGGCCCTTGACGCCCTCGCAGAACCACCGCAGCAGGAGGTCGTAGCCGGCGTTGACGTCCTTAAGGCCGACTTCGTGGAGGAGCTTCCGCGCGCCCCGCTGGCTGAGCGCGTAGCCGAGCGAGCAGACGCCCTCTTGGACGTGATGGTAGGCCCGGGTGTGCTCGGGATACGTCTCCTTGAGGGTGAAGGGGATGTTAAACGTCCACAGGCTCTTCTTGGGAGCAACCGTCACGTCGTTGTGGCGGATCACGCGTCCCTTCGGGATTGTCTTGCTGCCTTTAAAGGGGAAATGCATGCCGCAGTGGCCAACCCAGAGAAGGTCCCAGTTGTCTCCATACGGATATGTGCTCGGGGGAACGGTGGCCGGGAGTTGGTAAAAGTCCATATCGGGCACCGACTCGGGTGAGTTGTCAGATGGCATGGGATAGGTCGGGTCAGCATATCCGCCGGCGTCGCCGCGTAGCAAAGGTTGCGTAAGTGCGCGAATTGACAGCGCGAAGTCCTGTAGCTGGTCTCTGATCCTCACATCCCAGTCGACGTCGTCCTCGAGGATAAGAGCCGACGTCAAATTCCGACGCACGATTCTGTGGAATCATGAGTTAATCAAACTCAAGGATTGAAGACGCGTGACGTACAAAGGAAAGAAGATAAAAGCTCATATATGATAATCACAACAGAGGAAGAAGACGAGCTTCACAAAGAAGGCTGAGAGGATGACTTACTCTCGGACGGCGTTCATGTGCCCGCGCCAACAGCCGAGGACGGGATCGGCAGGGCGTTTGTGGTCGGGCGACGTAGGAATGGCCTTGTCCGGGATGTCTTGGCCCAGGACGCCATCGATGAACTCGACTTGGATATCGCTAAGTGCCGCTTGTAGGACTATGTTATCGCGACGGTCCGACCGGGAAGGCAGGCCGACAACGAATATGTGCTCGAACTAGTGCGCCAAGGCGGTTGGTATGTACGTTGGGGCCCACGTCACAACTAGGACCGGCTGCCCTGCAGCCGCATTTGGCCAGCAGGGCAACCAGGGAACGGGAGACGGGAGAAGAGGAAGGAACAACCGGGAAAATGCCCGCAAACGTAATGTAGATGAGAAGAATCACACTCACGCCAAGGGTACTGTTGCGGATGTCGCGCAGGAGATCGCCCGCGGGCGCCCATCCCCGGTGCGCAACTCGGAATGTCGAGCTCTCAGGGGCTAGGGATCGAAGAAGCACAAAGGTCAGAAGGAGCGCGCTGCCGAAAGCGTACAGAACCCTTCTCGGTAAGGGCGGTAAGTGTATTGACTCCATGTCCGTCCTTCTCTTTGCTGTTCCGGTAACAGAGAGATGGCCATTAGACACGGAAGTCGGATGCTCTCAGCAAAATTTGCGAGCGGGAGAGCAGTAAGCTTATGTCGCCTGCCGAGGAAACGTCCGCGGCTGATAAGCGCCCTCGACTTGGGAGGGTCGCCTGTGTGTTATGCGGAATCCATCCGTCCTATACGTACTGTACAGTAAGCATGATCCGATAGGGGCGCTCCGACAGCCTACACAGTAGTGTACTCCGCGCGCACACGCGAATGTCTGTTGGTTCCTGTAAGCAGAGATCCGCAGTGGAGCAGGCGCTACCATGTGTGCCGCGATTGGACTCGCCCGCTAGTTACTGGGTAGAGTGAGTTGCCTGATTAGGACAAGGCCAATCTCGCAACAAAGACTCGCGTTCCAGGATGCAAATGGTACCTGGCGCGAGCCGCTCCCAGAGAGATATGAAGAGCAACAGGCGCACCAGCTGGCAAAGAAAGGCAAAAGGATGGGCGGCGCACTTTTTCTCTCACGATGGCCCGGCTTGACGCCCTCACCTTTGTCTTGGCCTTAGCGCCTCTGGTGGCGTGCCAATTCTACACGCCGCTCCCGAGCAGAGAGGTCTATCATGTTGGAGAGATCAAAACCATCAAGTACCATACGGAACTCATCAACTATACAATAGTCCTATGGCAGCAGTCAATGGCCGGCGGGTCGGCCGATCCAGGGCCGATCGTCTTCCGTAAGTCGATCTCGACAAAGCGAGATTCCTAATCTACCCCGTCGCCATTGCCGCATCTAATAGCTCAATGTCCCCCGGGCGTTTTTCAACCCAAATCATTAAAGAAACCACCAACGGTCCTCAGAGCGAATTTGACTGGAGAGTCCAGCTCTACGACTTTGACCTGAAAAAAAATCCAACACTTTTTTCTTCTGGTTGAAGGAAGGTGGGCCTGAAAACATAGGGGCAACGAAAGGGAAGTTGATGTCGTCCGCCTACTTCTACATCACCGATGCGCCTCTTCCGAAGTCACAATCCTCGCCAACCACCACCAGCTCCTCCTCCTCCTCCTCTTCAGCCGACTCTTCTTCATCCTTCTCTTCCTCCGACACCACGTCGTCCTCGCTGCAAACCGAGCTCTCCAGTATACTCCCCCCTGAATTTTCGGCTTCGAGTCCGACAGAGACAGACAGTTCATCGACATCTGCAGCCACCCAAGACCAAGAAGAAAGAGCTACCGGCGGTGCGGGTAGTGAGAGCTCTGGAGGAGGAGGAGAAGGAGGAAGAGATCTCCCGGTTGCCGCCCAGGTAGGAATTGGCGTTGGCGTTTCTATTTTCGGGCTCACGGTCATTGTTTGCGGCATCTTGTGGTTCCGGTACCTGAGGAAACAACAAAAGGTGCTTGTCGAGCTCCAGCAGCGAGTCTCCTCTCAGCCTCCTGACGGTGCCGCCATGTGGAAAATGCAGCAGTACCCATTCGGGCTGGCTGCACCCGACCACTACCTCCGCACCGAGCTGAGTGGCAGTCTCGGTCCCCCTCGCGCGGAACTCAGCTAGTGCCCACAGAGTCGGGCTACCGAGGCCGGCAAATGGAGGTCCACCGAGTCCGGGGATGGATTTTGCGATTTTGCAAAGTTCCCCAAACTGGAGTGCTCAAACGGCAGTGCTCAACCGTACTTTGGGCGTCCGTGTCACTAGTATTTGTACATACTTAGACATACCACTTTTCGTTTCGAGCCCCCTTCTGTTTTCCTTCTAATGTCCTTGACATTTTTTTCCAGATGGTATCGTGTATGTGCTCAGCTATCGGGTCCATGCAGAGAGGGTTACTGCCTGGGAAGGCGTTCATGTTCTCAATGGAAGGCGCACTTACCCTGACGGATATTATTACAATATTATCTGGAAAGATGAGGCTGCAATCGTTTTTGTGACTGTTTTGTTTCTTTCTACCGGGTCAACAGCTGCGCAGTCCGCAACATTGCATCTTTCAAAATATCGCTTCGTAAACCCGTCCACAAACAGCAATATTAATCAATATGAACGGCGCAGTCCAACTCAGCGACGAACAACTTCGCGACATATATGCGGACAGCTACACCTCGTGGCTCAGGTGCTATACCGCCGCTATCCAGAGCCCAGCCCTCCCGGTCTCGTACCTTTCGGTCCACAACGCTTTCACTCGACAGCCTAGTTTCCCAGCCACTCCGTTGCCTGAACATGGAATACACACGAGCAACAACCGGCGATACATAACTGGCGGTGCGATATAGGGTTCTACCGCACAGGACTGTCCAGATAAAATGCCTACATTCCGCATATACTCGCAATTTGTGATCGGCTCGCACCACCTCGTTCCAACAAAATTGAGAATTGCCGAGGAGGATGACCGCACCTTGAACTAGGAGTCGTGGTTCCCCGGAATGGATTGCAACTATCTTTCGGTCCTAATCTTGGCCTGGGCGTTCATCTTGTCGGCGCGCTGGTCCGAAATCATGCGCGTAAGCTGTGATATCCGCTACCTAACCTCCCAAGCACTCGTGGAGGAGGATGAGGAGGATGACGACGAGAGACCAAAGGCAGAAGGGTGACAAGAGGAGGCGCATGGCTCACGGCCAGTACGAAACGGTGACCAGCAGAGGACGATCGTAGATATCGGTAACGCCACGTCTAACGAATGTCGCTGGTGGGCCGCTGTTCTGGCGCCGGGAAGGGGTTGGCAGGCGATCATGCTTGCAGGATTGGAAACATTCTGGTCGCCTTGGTCCATCCAAGTTCAGTCTGGGCCGCGTTTTGTCATAAGGCGACGTCCTGTCGTATCCGAGGCGTCAATGTGGAAGCCGCCTTCGTTCGCCGAAGCTCTCGAGTTCCTCGACAGATTCTGCCTCCGCCACAATATCGTAGACCAAAGCCACGCAGCACTCGCTGCTGCCCTCCTCTTGCCATCTATATCGGAAAGCATGGGAACGCTCCATCTTCCGCCTCTCGTGGCCAGTGGGCGGGCAGCGGTGTCGGAAGAGCAACGTCAGATCTCTCGCCTCCGGCACAATTGGCTGCGCCCGCCAGAGTGTCATCTCGACCGGCTCCTCACCATGAGTTGAAACATCCACGGCACCGTGTCCATGCTCCTGAATGCCTTCTTCAATCCCAACATTGAATGCAACGCCGTAACTCCTTGGCTACAAAGTGCCCTGACGGCCATCGACTCCTTCGCCGTGGACAGACCTTTAATTCTTGGCCGCATGATGATGGATCGAGCACCAAAAGTAGCCTTTTTCTGGATTGGAGCAACGGTGCTAGGCATAGGAGAGACCCTGTTAACGAGGATACGACTTGGATCTTTGCCAGCCGACTTGAACACGGCCGCATGGTCCGACACACTGCAGCATTTTATTCAGCAGCCCGTTCAGCCGGGGGTTTCTGAGGATGGCAAGATAGCCCGAGCTGATTATTGTCGATTGCTAGCTCTGACACTCAACGCGGCAACTCCAGTATTTCCAACTTCCCCCTGGAAACCGTTCGGTTTGACACCGCTTGAGCTTGCCGGACCTTCAGTTCAACTTCATGCCGCCTTCAGGGAGCATCAATTGCAGTATCTGACATTCTTTTGGTTTCAAAATCCCGGTCTTTGGATATATCACACCTGCCGTTCCAGGAATTACTGCTTTTCATCCTAGCACGGATGATAGCGTCCCAAGGCCTAGACCGATATCGGTCCGCGACTGGAAGCTGGCTGTGTCGGATGAGTCGGCTTCTAAAGGAGCAACACAAGCTGTGTCCGAGTACATGGCTGATGTCAACCCCGACTCGAAGCGAGACGCCGAACTATGGCAGCATGAATGGCTCCAGCTGCCGAGTCTTGGTTCTGGCAAGGAAGGCCAAAGAGAAGCAGATGGTCAAAGCGGTACCAGAGACGGATGCGAAGAGAGTGCGGAAGACGAGGACTATCAACGAAACTTGACTTCCGAATAGCACCGGGCTTTAGAGCGAGCCTGGATGCAGCCCTCCCTTTCAAGGGTCGAACCTACCTAGTTTTGTCATCTTTTCACGAAACTTTCCAGCATCGACGAATGCCACTCCTACTGCTACATCCCCAGCATCACTTCCCTATCAGAGAACATCAGACTGTCCAAGGCACAATTACTCATTGCAGAAGCCGCAGCGTGCACCCTCGACGGCTTCGCGTTGGCCATGCAAAAGCTGAGCACAGTGTAGTTAATTAGCTAAGAAGCTTACACCCGAGATGTCTAATTATAAAAGGGACTGGTTGACCCCCGGCCGCCATTAAGTTCGACATGTCGTTATTCTCTAACCATGTTATTAGTCCTAGGGGTGCCTATTTATACTGCCTAATATTGATGTAACCGTTGTAAACTGCCGAACGCAGTGGGAGCTCCAGGAGCGTTAAAAGCAGTCTACAGTAGGTAGCTATACAAAGGAGACAGTGCCTTGTTAAACTATCTACAAAGGAGACAAAACAACTGATATTTATAGACAAAGGAACTGGTCAAAGCGTTAAACAGCCTTATATAGCTATGGCATATATGTGGCTAATACTCTTAGAAGCTCTACAGCTTCTAATACACCCCCTAATTAAAGGCGATAGTCGTTTAACTACGCTTTGTAGTAATACTGTTCTTAATATTATATCCTTTATTACTCTTACCTTGATAGCTCCTTTAGGGGGCCTGCCTTCTGTATTTAGAAGTCTAAAAGAGTTAAGTATAGTAGAGCGATTTCTTTAAAGCTATAGATTAAATATAGCTATTATAACTATAAGAGTAATAATATTACTAGTTTTAATCGTAATAATAATAATAGGATGATGCCTCCTATGCTTAAATCAATAGATAACTCGTTAGGTATACCTATTGTAAATACTATAACTGCTAGTAGGTTGACTCTTACTCCTATAATGCCTCGAAAGTATAAGTATGCTAAAGCTTCTAAACTATAAGTATTCCTATTATCTCTGTTCAATTAGTTTTATACTAGTTTTATAGTTTTCTAGTACTTTGCTAGTCGTATTAAGATCGTTCAAGCTAACTAAATATAGTGATATTATTGCTAGCGAGCTTCGCGAGGTGCCCTATAGAATGTATATATAGTCGGCTCTAGTAGGACGTTCTTTCGGTGAATATCGTGATCATTCCGGCACTAGCTCCTACTATTACCATTATACCTACGGTTCCTATAAGTATAAGGAGATATATACTAATTGCCTATATATCTAATAGCTCTTGTAATACTTATACTAACTATAATAGTAGTCCTACTTCTTATATTAGGTTAGTAAAGGATTTGACGAGGGCTCTATTAGATAGAGCTAAGGCTTCTATAAGTCCCTAGATCCTAAACCTCTACCCTTAATATATAGGCAAATCGCTAATAATTATATATAGGATCTTAAGAAGTTACGTATAGTTCTATAAAATGACCTTAAACACGCTGGTATAGATGATATAGAGGAGTATAAGCTTAATAAGGCTAAACTTATATATTTTATAAAGATTGCCTACTTTATATATAATATCTTCTACTAGTTAGGTAAGATCAAGGAGGTTTATAATGCTTGTATTAGCGTATCTGATGACGCGTTAGGTGCTATATTATTACCTAGCTAGGATAAAGGTAAGGGCAAGGCTATTAATCCTAATAACGGCTAATAGTAGTAGATAAGGAGTATTAGGTAGTATTTTATTTGACAAATTTGACTTATCTTTTACTCCTTAATTATATAAGCCTATGACTAATATCTTAAAGATTAAGAAGAGCCCTTTAGCGCTTAAAGGCTTATTAGCTAAATTATTTAATAAGCCTATCTACTAGTATCTAACTAATTAGTAAATATATAGCTTTAAACGTTCCTTTTACCACTTCCTAGTATAATTATATATTATAGATATCTATATACTATAGGTAAGTATTGATATATTTGTTCTTAGCTATTATTAGTCTTATTATTTACTAATTGTTATAATAGATATTCTAGGGTTCCCTAAGCTTGAGATCGATATCTATAAATAGCCTTTTAAGTACTATAGCCCCTCTTACTATAAGGGAGAGCGTTAGAAGTTCTACTTTAGTGCTTAACGTTATAATAATATCCTAGTACGATGCCTTCTATATAATAGGACCTCTAAATGGGAAAAAGATATATCCCTATAATAAATATTATATATCCAGATTATCTATATATAAAGCGTCCCTAGTAATCACAAGTGTCAGACTTCCTAGTACTTACTTGCCTCTATATTAGATTGATAGGTAAGAGCTCCTAAATAAATATCTTACCACTTGCTATACCTCCAATAAGTAATGTAGTCCTAGGTTAGTTAGGTATCGAGAGAGTACTAAACGTGTATATATAATATCTAGATATAATATGACTATATAGTATAGAATTAATCCGATAAGCTCCTAATACTCTTTAATCTATATACTAGTAATGCTCCCTTTAAACTTCTTAAGTTCTTTATAACTTAAGGGAGTTAGCTTATATATATTAAGTATATCTAGCCTATATCTTCTTACTACCTTTCTAATATATTAGTTATAGACTAACTATATCTTATATATAGGTTAGTCTTAAATTACCCTAATGCTAAGGAACTAACTAATATTACCTTACTTATAGACGTTATATCGAGCTTTAATTCTGTCATAGAAATATACATACAGGACGCCGCCTAAGCCGCCTTCCCTAACAAGCCAATAGAACAGCAGGCACGAACGGACCAATTAGGAAAGGATTACACTTAGCAAAGTAATCTATACGCTATAAGATCACTATCGCAGCCGTAATCCAGACAACAAAGGATCACTAGATAAAGAGTGATCCCAGGATTATATATATATATAGATAGTCACTCGTTACAGTAGACTCTAGGAGTTTACCAGTAATAGTAACTCACAATCACAGTACTCATACCAAGCATCGTTAACTACTATAAGAGACAACTCTAGTGTTGTTATAAACTCTTTAGCTTCACCAAATCCCTTAGACGACCTATACGCTTGTCCCGCTTGATTTACCTTCGTCTAAACCCTTTTAGAAGAAGTCTAAGCTAGGTTTGTTATACGTTGCTATCACTCCCTTTGTTCTATTATAGTTCAGGACGAAGGTAATTTCGACCTCGATATCGACATAGCTACCGACATTACGGCTAAATAGCTGCTTACCTAGCTTGGTTAACTCTAGCAGTAGATCTAGGAGTTAGACCAGAGAGATAAGGTTGCTTAAGCTCGGATCAAGGAACTCGAGAACGGCGAAAAGCACTTGTAAAAGCTAGTTAATAAGGCCTATACTAAAATCAAGGCACTTGAAGGCACTAAAGCGAGCCGTATTAAGATTAAACTACCTAGCAAATATAGAGGAACTAAGGAGGATCTTGTAGGATTCCTGACAAATCTCTGATCTTACTTCTAGCTTAATAACGACAAGTTTCTAGATAATAAAGCTAAAGTCCTCTATATAGCTATAAGACTAGAGGGTAAGGTACTTAGATGGTTCGAGCTTATGTAGAATAACTATCTTATTAAGGAAGACGAAGACGACTAAGATACGTTTATATAGGTAGTCTTTTAATCCTATAACTATTTTAAAGAAGAGCTCTAGAAGGTTTTTAGTGATAAAGATAAGAAGATTTATACGTAAGAAAGACTTACTAATCTCTAATAGACTAAGTTAGTGGCCTCCTATACTATATAGTTTAGATAGGACATACTTAAGTCTTAGCTTAATAATAAGGTATTAATGTAACTATTCTATAATAGCTTAAAGGAAAAGGTTAAAGATAAGCTATATAAGTATAACCGGCCTAAGACCCTAGATAAATATATCGTATAGGCTATTAGAATCAATAATCGACTCTATGTATGAGAGTAGTAGAAATAAGGTTAGATAAATAGAATTGCGGTCAAGGCTAACGATAAGAAAAAGCGAGCATATATTAGTACCTTGTATAGGACGTATCCTAGAGCTATAGATATAGACGTAGTATAGAAGTAGGATAAGAAGAAGACGATTAAAGATAAGTCTAACATTACCTACTATAACTATAGAAAGAAAGGACACTATAAATAAGAATGTCAAAGCCTAAAGAAAGAGTAGAAAGCAGTCCCTAGAAAGGAAATTACGGCTATCGACAAAACTACTAAGGACGTCATTAAAGTGGTAGCTACGAGCTACGAAGACAGGGATAGCAATATAAATAGTCTCGGATATAATGGTAATAGTAAAGATAAACAAGTACCGTACTCCGAACTAGTTATAGTAGACCTAGAGATAGGTCTTGCTAAATAAGATATAGTAGGAGAGTATATACTACTAATTTCGATTCTCCTAGCCCTAAGGTAATAGAGTTTTATAGTTATATAGAGGTAAGATAGATTATAGACGACTAATACCTAAGGAATCGAAAGACCCGGACCTAATGTTCTATTCCTCTAGGAACGAATTAAATAGTATCGTAACGAAGTTTTCTAGCTTAATACGGAACTACGCGAATAGAATAAACGCTTGATTAGACTTACCTAGTAGAGCGATAAGATAAGGGACAAGACAAGGGAACTCTGACGTATCGTAGAAACTATTAGAGGGGAATAGCCTATAATATATAATAGGCCTGACAGCTACGCCAAGTATTTTAACGATTAGTAACTTAGCTATAACGTATAGAACCCTAAGTACTAGTTCATATACACGAACCACGGAAAAGATAAACGTATATAGGAAAACTACTAGAAGAAATACTCCTACCTTAGCATCGGAGTACCTACAGTCTATATATAGTAGGAAGGATTTGGAAAAGAATTCTAATACCTTCTAGGCGACGCTACACGATTATACCCGCGATACGAGGCACATATATAAGTGCCCTAGTTCTAGTATGTATTATACAAATGCTAATACCACTTTCGCGACAAATTCGAAAACAATCACTAGCCGACCTGACAAGGAAATGAGAACAGAAGCCTCTACCCTATGGAATAGGTCTATAATATAGGAAATAGAGCAGCTAAATTGCTCTAGAAGATCGAAGCCCACGATCTAGAAGGCATTATAGTAGTACTAAAACGAGCTTAGCCTAGGTACTACGGAATAGGACAAGATATATAGGACTCGTGCTAGAGTAATAACTGCCTCTACTACACAGACAAAAAGAAATCGTAGATCTAGGAGCTTTAGATAAAGCTATAGTACGTACGATGAAAAGCAGAACGGACCTAATGGTAGGAAGCTATAAGCACTTAGTGGCTTATAGAAATAAGTACAATCGACGAAGCTACTATTAGCTAAATAACTGAAGAGGTTAGCACTAACCTAGGAAACGGGTTAGGGCCCTTCGAGGGGCCTGAAAACCATTAACGCCTATATAGTAGCAAGTAGTAGCGTAGTATAGGAAGAACTAGTATAAGAAACCACTATATCGAGACCTCCTAGCAGAAATATAGGAAATCGTTATAATCTTTGGATGACGGCGGTAAGATAAGCAACTATAGATAACAGTATAATAGAGATAGCATGAAATGCTTGTACTAGTAGATAGTAGAGCAGAGATAAACCTAATTTCGCTAACGCTTATAAATTAGCTATAGATACCCTAGAGAATGAAGCGGAAGTATAGCATAGTCAAAGGGCTATTTCTAACGTAATAGGTATATAAGGAGACTAAACCGATCGATATCACTATAGTAGGGAAGACTATAGTAGTTATATTTAGCATTATAGACATAGATAACGATAAAGATATAATATTAGAGTTACTATAGTATAAAGATTACGACCTAGACATTAGCTAGAAAAATAGTAGCTACCTACGACCCCGAACAGAGTTATATTCGACTAGCGAGATAGGGAGTATATAAGGATTATAAGCAGACGATGCTTAGAGGAAGGTATATCCTATAGATCTACTATAAGAGATAGATAGTAGTAGGCAAACTACTATAGACTCTAGAAGAAGTAGTATAACGATACCGACGTTACGACAAGAGGAACGAGCTAAACCGCTAATAGCTATTCTCTCTATTGACGAATATAGAGCATTGTAACTAGAGTAGTAGGTTGAGATAGGAGAAATCGCTAGTATCGCTATAGACAGAACCAAGTTTGTATACTATTAGAAAACCGAGAAACGAGACGAGATTAGGGAAGTACCAAAGGAATATAAAGAATACCTAGCATTCGAACCGAAGTATCTAGAAGGATTACTAGAGTATAGCCTATAGGATCATAAGATCAAGCTTAAGGAAGGAGCACGACTAAAGTTCTTTAAGATTTACTATATAAGCTAGATATAGAACGAAGAACTTAAGCGATATTTAGAAGAGAACCTTTAAAGAGGATATATCTGCCTATCGATATCGCTAGCAGGCTACCTAATCTTTTTTATACCTAAGAAAGATAGAAAGCTATGGTTATATATTAACTATTAGTAACTTAACGAACAGACTATGAAAAACCGATACCTGTTACTGCTAATCTTATAGCTCTAAGATTAGTTAGCAGGAGCCTAATATTTTATATATCTTGACTTGCTATTGGCCTATAACTATATATAGATTAAAGAAGGCAACGAGTGGAAAACGGCCTTTAGGATACCCTATAGCTACTATAAGTACCTTGTCATGCCATTTAGACTAATAAACACGCTAGTAACGTTCTAAGCCCTGATTAATTAAGCTATCCGATCCTTTCTTGACAAATTTATAATATATTATCTCGATAATATACTTATCTTCTCTAAAACGATAGACAAACACTAGAAATATATAAGAGTAGTATTAGATATATTATATATATATAAGCTATTAGTTAACAAGGAAAAGAGCAAATTCTATATTAGGAAAATAGTATTTTTAGGATATAAAATATCCCTAGGACAAATCTAGATCAAACCCTTAAAGGTTAAAGCTATTAAGGAATAGCTATAACTGACGTTAGTCATAGAAGTACGAAGTTTCATCAGGTTTGCGAACTTCTATCGGATATTTATTAGGAACTTTGGAGCGATCGTATAACCTTTGTACGAACTTACTAGGAAGAACACTAAATTCCAATAGGAAGAGCAATATAAGCAAGTATTTACGTAGATCTGTAACGCCATTACTAAAGATCTAGTACTAGTACTACCAGACTCTAAGAAGCTATTTAAGGTAAAAACAGACGCTTTAGACTATGCTATTGGAGGATAGTTAGGATAACGAGATAAACAAGGGGAGCTATATCCTATAGCCTTCTTTTTAAAGAAGCTTAATAGACTACGTCTTAATTATCTGATCTATAACAAGGAACTACTTACGATTATTAAAGCTTTTAAGGAATAGCGACTATACCTTAGCAGTACAATCAAACTAGTATAAGTATATATAGATTATAAGAATTTACGATACTTTATAACGATAAAGGAGCTTAATAGACAACAAATATAATAGGCAGAATTCCTTACGGAATTTAATTTTGAGATCTGCTATAAGAAGGGTAAAGAGAACGTACAAGCGGACGCCTTAAGCTGACGAACGGATTATATAGAAGGATAAATGGAAATAACGCCACCGTTATTCAAGGAACGAATAGACGGAACGCTACATTATAAAACGTAGATACCTGTAGAAGATAATCTACTCGACTTGTTCCTAGAATATTATATAATCTTTCGAGAAGAAAGGATTAACGAGGTATAGTATTAAGTAATACCTAGACTAGTAGTACCTAACGAAGTAGAAGAAAAAGATAGGAAACTCTAGTACCGAGGTAAAGTGTATATCTATGACAAAGATCAATAGCTATAAATAATTCAAGAACTCTACGAGTCGAAACTCGGAGGATATAAAGGAGTTATAAAGACTATCGTATAAGTTAAGAAACACTACGACTTTCTATAGTTAATGACACGAGTTAAGGAAGTCGTACGGAGCTACGACATCTATAATTAAAGCAAAACGGCACGATATAAGCTATATAGGCTACTTTAGCTACTACTAATAGCCGATAAACTATAGAGTTTAGTTATAATAGACTTTATTACGAAACTGCTAGAATCTAAGGATACGGCTATAGGGATAATCTATAATAGTATTCTTACTATAGTAGATTACCTAACTAAATAGGTATATTTCTTTCCCTACAAGGAATCCTAGACAGCGGAACAGTTAGTAGACGTAATCTATTAGCAAGTTATATTAGTATACGCTTAGCTATAGGAATAGATCACTAATAGAGATACTAAGTTTACATCGAAGTTCTAGTAAGCGTTAATACAACAATTAGGCATTAATAGTAAGCTATTAATAGCATATTACCTATAGAATAATAGACAAATAGAGCGACTAAACCAAGTTATTAAGTAATACCTCCGTTCTTACGTTAACTACTAGTAAGATAACTAGGTTATACTATTACTAACAATATAACTCGCTTATAATACAACGCCAACGGAAATAACCAAAGTCATACCGTTCTTCGCAAACTATAGATATAAAGTAGACCTTAGGTAAGGACTAGAGGTCATAGTGCCAAGAGCAGTAGTTAAAGTAAAACAAATATATATACTATATAAGAAGCTTAAAAAGGAACTTAAGTTTGTTAGAACTAGAATAAAGAACTACTACAACAAATATAGGCTCGAAGGACCTTACTTAGAGAGGGGAGACAAAGTCTACCTAATCGTATAAAACCTACGAACCAAACGACCAAGTACAAAGCTAGACTTTAAGAAGGTCAGACCCTTTGTTATCAAAAAACGAATTTCGACATCTAACTACCGACTATCATTACTGTCATCTATATAATTATAGATAGATGTTTTTTATATTTCACTTCTCGAACCAGCACCAAAGAATGCCAAGACCGCTATAAATATCGAAGCAGAGGACAAAGAGGAAGAATAGAACGTTAAAGAAATTCTAGATTTACATATTATTAATAGGGAACTATAGTATCTAGTTAAATAGCTTGATTTTAGACTAGAAGACAACTTATAAGAACCTATTAAGAACCTAAATTGCCCTAAGAAACTAGAATAGTTCTACTAGCAGAACCTGGATCGACTAAAGGCAAAACCGGGACAGAATCGAAGATAGCGCCCTAGTTAATAACGTTAACGCCACTATTAAGCTATATACCTAGAGCCGCCCCCGATTCCTGTTACTCTACCTCTTCTAATTTATCTAAAGATATAAGACCCTAGCGAACCATCTCTAACCCTTGAGATAATAACGATCGCTTTTAATGACAAATACGGTCTAAACGAGCTAGAGACTTGTCTAGACGACGCTATGCTTTTACTAACAAATCGCGGTCGGCATAGAGAGCTTCTTTAGCATCTTATTCTAATCGGTCGAGGCGCTTTGATTTATTTATGATATAGGACACTACAGAAGTTAGTATAGGAAAAATATACTAATAAGGGAACACCGACAAGACAAGACTAGAACCCTAGAACCGTCGTACAACCTCCTACGACGAACACATTCGCCATAACGAGAAGAACTCTCTATTATACGGCAGCAGAGGCCATAAGAAAAACAAAAAGAACAAGGCATCACTTTGAACCCTAGCTTGTTAATGGCAGCAGCCAGGGCAATACGCTCCTCGGTCTTCACGGATCTTTTTGTCAAACGCTTTACTATACGAGACATATTATTAGCAGTATATAGAAGAAAGAGGGAAACACGGGAGACAACTTACTAAGGGTTGTTAGCGTTATTTAAAACGGCCTAAGATGGGCTTTCGGGTCAAAAGCCTTAAAGGAAGGGCATTATGTCACGGAAATATATATATAGGATGCCGCCTAAGCCGCCTTCCCTGACAAGCCAATAGGACAGTAGGCACGAACGGACTAATTAGGAAAGGATTACGCTTAGCAAAGTGATCTATATACCATAGGATCATTATCGTAGCCGTGATCTAGACGACAAAGGATCACTAGATAAAGAGTGATCCTAGGATTATATATATATATAGATAGTCACTTGTTATAGTAGACTCTAGGAGTTTACTAGTAATAGTAACTCATAATTACAATACTTATACCAAGTATCGTTAACTACTGTAAGAGACAACTCTAGTGTTATTATAAACCCTTTGGCTTTACCGAATCCCTTAGACGACCTGTACGCTTGTCCTGCTTGATTTACCTTCGTCTGAACCCTTTCAGAAGAAGTCTAAGCTAGGTTCGTTACAAATTCCTTCTATTACTAGCTTGGCTACTATAGCGTTACTTTTATAGAAGATAACTAAGAAATCGTTAATATAGAAGATTAGGATAACTTGTTTATCGTAGCTTAAGAAGAGGCACTTCTCTTCGCCTGATAGTTCTATACCTAGATCTAATAGCATTTTATAGAATTCCTTATACTATAAGAGTAGCAAGTCTCTTAAGCCGTATAGAGCTCTTTACAACTCTATGTATTTCCTTAGCTACTTAAATCCTTCTAGCAATTCGCAGATAATGGGATCGTCTTCCGGTCGTTTAGCGTTAAGGAACACTTATACTATATCGAACTACTTGACCTCTAAGTCGAAGTATATAGCGATCGCTATTATTATATAGAATAACTACGCCATTAGAGTAGCTACGTACGTACTTTCTACTAAGCTAATATCTTATAGATCTCCTTGTATATGGATCCTTGCCTTACATTTCTCTAAGAAACCGTCCTTATTAAACTTATATACGAAGACCTATTTTAACGGAATAGGTTACGCTTTTACCTACTTGCGTGGTATAATCTTCCATATTCCCCTGCTCTTTAAGTTACGTATCTCCTTACGAGCCGTGTCTTTAAACTATTATCCTAATAGGTAGTTATATAGATCTCTCTAATTAATGGGAATATAAGTAAGATTATTAATATTTTAACGCGGCTTATTTAGGGCTACTCTAAGGTATATAGTATCTTTTTATCATATAGCGGTAACAAATACTATATATATTGTTCGAAAGCTCTAATCTCCTAAATAAGCTTTCTATTAATTAGGTAGATAAGTTTTATAGAACTATTACTAGAGTTCTTTCGTTATATAGATAAAGAAATAGTAGTAATTAACCTTCTCTTTATTTTATAGCCGTTTACTTAACTATATAAGGTCCCTAGGTATATAAGCCTTCCTCCTACCTCTGCCTCTCCTCATAAGAGGTTACTAAATAGCTTCTCCTTTGCTTCTACCTTCTAGAGAATATATTAGCTAATCTAGATTTCACTTAACGCTTTACTCCTCTAGCCTAGCTAGGTATAATATATTAGTAGTACCGTCCTTAGCTTTTAGCTCTTCTATCTACTCGTCACATGTACTAGATTCTTCTATAGAAGGTATTCCTCTATTAGATTCGATAGGTCCCTTGCTCTCCCTAGCATCTAGTTAGCTAGCTAGTAACTAAGAAGGCCCTAATTTAAACCTTCCTACTTCCTAGTAGATATTCCGTTTACTAGCCGGCGTAGGGCAAGTTACCAAGAGCTTAGGCATATATTCAGGGGTTAAGAGTCCTCTAAAGCTCTCTATCTATTTAGTAAGTTTGTCTATTACTTACGTCTCTACCATAAGAGTCTCTAGAACTAATTACTCTCTTATAGGCTATATATTAGAGAGTTCTCTTACCCCTAAGTCTTAATCCTATTAGAAAGGTTAGTCTACTACCAGACTCTCTTATAATAGAGATAGCTAAGCTACTATAATAGAGTCTTCTACTAGTTATCAGGTCCATTATAACGCTTCCTAGAGAAAGTCGGTATCCTAGGAATCTTTGCTAAGATCGAATTGATTAACTTCCTAGCTTGCTACTACTAGTAACGACTCTATCGACTACTCTTTACCTGGATAGTAGAAAGTCTTCTTATCGAAGTGAATATTACGAGTTATAATGACCCTATCGAGCTTAGGTATCTAAATACGATAGATATTAGATATATAATATTCTATAAGATATCTTATTAGTTTATATAGTAATACCTTAAAGTTCTTTATATATTACTTAGCTTTCCTATCCTTATAGAGAATATATACCTAGTATCCATATATAAAGATACTACTCTAGTCTAGGTATAAGTTACTAGTTAATATAATTATTAAGCTAGGTTTATACTAGCAAAAATACTATTTAAACTAGCTATAGAGCACTTTATTAGGAGTTTTAAATAAGTAAACATAGCTTAGGCTTATTACGTATAAGTATACCACTACTTATACGCTTTCTAACTAGAGCTTTATAGGTAGATTTATATTATTAAGTATCTTAATTAAATATAAAATTAACTCTTATCTTATTTGCTTTACTAGTCTGTTAGGCTTATAGGTATATAAAGGTAAGAGTTTAAGATTAATATCGCTTTCTATAGCCTAAGTCTAGTAGCATGTTAGTATACGCCCTGCTAAACTAATCGTTATAGTATCGTTATCTTACTTGATCTTATAGATAGCAAGCCTATATTAGCGTCTTACCTAGCTCTCGAAGTTCTAGATAACTCCTATAATCTAGTCTAATAACTTTATCATTAGGAGGAAAGGGAAAAGCTTCTTACTATACTCGTTAATAATTATAAGTAGCTATTATAATCTATTAATTACTTCGAGATGGTCAAATAGATCCTAGGCTACTCGCTAGAATAGGTATATAGACTTCTGCTTAGGTAGTGTTTTCCTAGAGATAACCTTATTTATATAAGTATAAGTATAGCTCTTACATTTAATATACACTATCCCCTTAATATAGACGTTTCTAGCGTTATTAATAAGCGCTTTTAATGCTTCTATTCCGAGGTAGCTAGCTCTTAAGTGCTAAAGATCCTCGGTATCCTCTCTTATAATAAGTAACACTCATATCTAGGACCTTCTACTATATATAGCAAACACGTTCTATAAGGATATACGAATATTTATAATACCTGCTTTACTAAGTAAGATATAGTCTAAGAAGCTTAAGTAATAGGAAAGTAGCTTATATTTAAGGAAGGTAAGATTATACTTATATTTTAACTTATGAAGAATAACGTTATTTTCTAGTGTTCTAAAACGTAGTAAGTGGTCTAAGCTATGATACTAAGTACATACTTTAAGTAATGGAGCTTCTAAGATAATGTTAATATAGAATCCTTTGACGATAGTAATATTCTTAAGTATTAGGTTCTTAATATATAGTTTATATAGTCTATCTAGAATGTTCTTAATTACCTAAGTGCCCTTCTTACTGATAGGAAAGGTCGTTATACCTACTTTAACGAACTTAAGATCTTTTACCTTAATAAACGTCCTAAGCAAAAGGAACTTCTTATTATTAACCAAGTAGGTTATATCGTATAAGTCTAGTAAAGTGCTTTCCAAAAGAGGATAATACTATAGAGCGACTATATTAAATGTCTTATAGTAAGTCGAGAGCTTACTAAGCAATTAAAGGCTAATAATTGACGTATTAAGAGAACTAGGGTATCTTACCCCTAATTACCTAGAATAGGATAGCTCCCCCTACTTAATAATAAGTTAATTTTTTAGTCTAGCCTACTTTAGCTTATTAAGCTCCTAGCAAATTCTCTTATACTCCTTATTAGAAAGGTATAAGCGTTACTCGTTACTATAAACGGCTTACTTAAGTATATAATAGTCTACTAAATTCTATAGATATCTTAGACACTTATAGGGACATCTTATATTATACCGCTAAGCATATAAGTTTCTGCCTCTCTCCTTATCGCTCTTTTAGGCTATAAGAAGTATTAGTATATAAGTTGTCAAGAAGATTCTATACTTCTAAGAGACTCTAGGTTATACATTATTATTAATTAGGATCTTAGCTATTATAATAAGGGTACTAAGCTCCGGAAGTAACTATTCTATACTATTAACAAGCTCGATTTCTATCCTCTTATTTGCTACCTAGGTTAGTAAGATACGTATAATAATAGCGTTAAGAAAGGTATAAAGTCCTTATATACCCTATACTTCCAAGATATTATATTAGATAGCTTACTAGAAGGTAATATTAAAGTTACAAATCTAGCGCTATAGATTAACTCCTAAACGCTTAGCTATATTAAGACTAGCTATATATTATATAGTAACCATTATATAGAGCGTTACAACGGATAGTATAAATATAGAGCAAAGCGTCTAGATAATCCCTCCAATAAGGTTAATATCCTTCTTTCTATATACTTTTATAGCTTTATAAAGCTTAAGATCCATAATATATACTAGCTAACATTATAACTATCCTATCTACTTACTAACATCTATAGTATATATAATGTCTTTATAAAAGAAGTCTTATAATTATACAAATTCGGCTATAATAGCTATATTAGAAGGCATTAAATCTATAGATATTAAAGGTAATAATCCTTCTAAGAGTTACTTTTAGGAAGCTAAGATAAGGTTATCTCTAGCTTACTTATAGGTTAAGCACTATAGAACTTCTAGATCTAGCTTATAATATGACAAACCTAGCTCAGACTTCTTCTGAAAGGGTTCAGACGGAGGTAAATTAAGCGGGACAAGCGTACAAGTTATCTAAGGGATTCGGTAAAGCCAAAAGGTTTATAACAATACTAAAGTTATCTCCCACAATGGTCAGTGATGCTTGGTATAAATACTAGTGATTGTAGGTTAGGTTGCTATCACTAGTAAACTCCCAGAGTCTACCATAACGAGTGACTGGCTAGCTATATATATATAATTATCTGTCCCTCTTCAATAGTTATCACTAGTACTATTTCTCCTTTTACTCCGTGATTCCGCGTTGTTGACGGTGATATGTTATTATCACTAGTGAAGACCTTAGTCTTGGCAGTGATAATCTTCTGATTGGTCCGTCAAGTGATTGGCTGTCAGAATGTCCTACGTCCTGGCTATAGCCTGCCGGGCTGTCTATATGCTTATCCGTGACACGATGCCCCTCCTTTAAGGCTTTCGACCCGAAAGCCCTCTTAGGCCGTTTCAAATAGTGCTAATAACCCTTTGCTTATAAGTACTATATTCTTCCTATTTCTATGTTATAGTCGCTATATTAATAAAATGCCAATAGAGAAACGGAAGTTGTATTCTGTATGTTACTATGCTTCCCTTGCTTAGAATATTGCTAAGAACGGTTTTATTGTTATGCCTTGCTCTTGGTACGCGTCGTAAGGCCTTGTCTGTAAAATGATTACGTATACAAAGCGTTACAAAGCCTACGTTTGTCAAGGTTGTTCTTACAATGGCTCTAGTATACTACTTTCTTCCTATAAGCACGTCTCCTTTTTTTTTTTTGAATATAATTCCTAATGTTTGTTCTAGTAGATCGCATTCTCTAGGAGTAGCGTTATATCAAGGATGCTAAACGTCATGCCAAACTTAAGCTAGATAAATCTTAATACTATCTAGAAAAAGCCTAGCGTAAGTTGTCTAAAAAGCTTATATAGCTCTAGCGTCTTCGTCAGCAGAAGGAGTTTTTGGTAGAGAAAGGTACTAATATGGTGGCGCGTGGTCTGTCGACCTTAGACGAGTTAGAGGAGGTTAAGCAGTAAGAGTAGCAAGAGGCGCCTACTATACCCTCGTTATAGATTAATAATACCGTCGATGCTGTCGACTAGGGCGCCGTCTTTAGTTCTGTCCTAGGTTTTCCTTTAGTTAATCTAGGTTCTGCTAGTAGAACTGTTCTAGTTTCTTAGGGCAGTTTAAATTCTTAACTAGTTCTTATAAGTTGTCTTCTAGTCCGAAATCAAGCTATTTAACCAGATACTACAGTTCTCCGTTAATAATATATAAATCTAGAATTTCTTCAACGTCCTATTCTTCCTCTTTGTCCTCTACTTCGATATACGTAGCAACCTTGGCGTTCTTTGGTGCTAGTTCGAGAAGTGAAATATGAAAAACATCTATCTATAGTCGTATAGATGACGGTAACGATAGTCGGTAGTTAGATATCGAAATTCGTTCTTTGATAATAAAGGGTCTGACCTTCTTAAAGTCTAGCTTTATACTTAGTCGTTTAGTTTGTAAGTTTTATGTAACTAGATAGACTTTGTCTCCCCTCTCTAGGTAAGGTCCCTTAAGCCTATATTTAATATAGTAGTTCTTTATTCTAGTTCTGACAAACTTAAGTTCGTTTTTAAGCTTCTCGTATAGTATATACATTTGTTTTACTTTGACTACTACTCTTAGCACTATAACCTCTAGTCCTTGCCTAAGGTCTGCTTTATATCTGTAGTTTGTAAAGAACGGTATAACTTTAGTCACTTCTATTGGCATTATATTATAGGCGAGTTATACTGTTAGTAATAGCATAACCTAGTCGTCCTGCTAGTAGTTAATGTAAGAATGAAGGTACTGCTTAGCAACTTGGTTTAGTCGCTCCGTTTGTCTGTCGGTTTGTAGGTGATATGCTGTTAACAGCTTGCTATTAACGCCTAATCGTTATATTAACGCTTGCTAGAACTTCGATACAAACTTAGTGTCTCTGTTAGTAATCTATTCCTATAGCTAAGCGTATACTAATACAACTTGCTAATAGATTACGTCTGCTAACTGTTTAGCTATCTAGGACTCCTTATGGGGAAAGAAGTATACCTATTTAGTTAGGTAATCTACTATAGTAAGAATACTATCGTAGATTACCCCTATAGCCGTGTCCTTAGATTCTGGTAGCTTCGTAATAAAGTCTATTATAACTAAACTCTATAGTTTGTCGGCTATTGGTAGTGGCTAAAGTAGCCTATATAGCTTGTATCATGCCGTTTTGCTTCGATTATAGATGTCGTAGCTCTATACGACTTCCTTAACTTATATCGTTAACTATAGAAAGTTATAGTGTTTCTTAACTTGTACGACAGTCTTCGTAACTCCTTTATATCCTCCGAGTTTCGACTTGTAGAGTTTTTAAATCATTCGTAGCTATTGGTCTTTATTATAGATATATGCTTTACCTCGGTACCAGAGTTTCCTATCTTTTTCTTCTACTTTATTAGGTACCGCTAGTCCGGGTGTTACTTGATACTATGCTTCGTCAATCCTTTCTTCTTAAAAGATTACGTAACATTCTAGGAATAAGTCGAGTAGATCGTCTTCCACAGGTGTTTACGTTTCATAATATAGCGTTCTATCTATTCGTTCCTTAAATAACGGTAGCGTTGTTTCTATTTGTTCTTCTGTATAATCTGTTCGTCAGCTTAAGGCGTCTACTCGTACGTTCTCTTTACCCTTCTTATAGCAAATCTTAAAATTAAATTCTATAAGGAATTCTACCTATTGTATTTGTCGTCTATTAAGCTCCTTCGTCGTTATAAAGTATCGTAAATTCTTATAATATATATATACTTATACTAGTTCGATTGTATTACTAAGGTATAGTCGCCATTCCTTAAAAGCTTCGATAATTATAAGTAGTTCCTTATTATAGATCAAATAATTAAGACGTAGTCTATCGAGCTTCTTTAAAAAGAAGGCTATAGGATATAGCTTCCCTTATTTATCTCGTTATCCTAATTATCCTCCGATAGTATAGTCTAAAGCGTCTATTTCTACCTTAAATGGCTTCTTAGGGTCTAGTAGCACTAGTACTAGATCTTTAATAATGGTATCGTAGATCTATATAAATGCTTACTTATATTGCTCTTCCTATTAGAATTTAGCGTTCTTTTTAGTAAGTTTATATAAAGGTCGTACAATTGCTCTAAAGTTCCTAATGAATATCCGGTAGAAGTTTATAAACCCGATGAAACTTTGTACTTCTATAACTAACGTCGGTTGTGGCTAATCCTTAATAGCTTTGACTTTTAAAGGTTCTATCTAGATTTGTCCTAGGGATATCTTGTATCCTAAAAATACTGTTTTCCTAACGTGGAATTCGCTCTTTTCCTTGTTAACTAATAGCTTATACACGTATAATACATCTAGTATTACTCTTACGTGCTTCTGGTGTTCGTCTATGGTTTTGGAGAAGATAAGTATGTCGTCAAGATAACATATCGTAAATTTGTCGAGAAAGAATCGGATAGCTTAATCAATTAGGGCTTAGAACGTTACTAGCGCGTTTATAAGTCTAAATAGCATGACAAGGTACTTATAGTAGCTATAAGGTATCTTAAAGGCCGTTTTCTACTTGTCGCCTTCTTTGATCCGTATATAGTTATAGGCCGATGGCAAGTCAAGATGTGTAAAATATTAGGCTCCTGCTAACTGATCTTAGAGCTATGAGATTAGCAGTAATAGGTATCGGTTTTTCATAGTCTATTTATTAAGTTACCAATAGTCGACATATAATTATAGCTTTCTATCTTTCTTAGGTATAAATAGGATTAAGTAGCCTGCTAGCGATATTAATAGGTAGATATATTCTCTTCGAAGGTTCTCCTCTAAATATTACTTAAGTTCTTTGTTCTATATCTAGCTTATATAGTAAATCTTAAAGAACTTTAGTTATGCTCCTTCTTTAAGCTTAATCTCGTAATCTTATAGGCTATATTCTAGTAATCCTTCTAGATGCTTTGGTTCGAATGCTAGGTGTCCTTTATATTCCTTTAGTACTTTCCTAGTCTTGTCTCGTTTCTCGATTTTCTGATAGTATATAAACTTAGTTCCGTCTATAGCAATGCTAGCGATTTCTCCTGTCTCAACCTACTACTCTAATTATAATGCTCCGCATTTGTTAACGGAGAGAACAACTATCAGTGATTTAGCTCGTTCCTCCTATTGTAACGTTGGTGTCGTTATATCGCTTTTTCTAGAGTCTGTAGTGGTCTGCCTACTACTATCTGTCTCTTGTGGTAGATCCGTAGGATATGCCTTCCCCTAAGCATCGTTTGCTTGCGATCCTTGTATACTTTCTATCTTACTAGTCAAATATGACTCCATTTAAGGTTATAGGTAGCTACTATTCTTCTAGCTAATGTCTAGGTTATAATCTTTATATTAAGGTAACCCTAATATTATATCTTTATCATTACCTATATCTATAATACTAAATATAACTACTATAGTTTTCTCTACTATAGTAATATTAATTAGTTTGGTCTCCTTATATACTTATTATATCGGAAATAGCCCTTTAACTATACTATACTTCCGCTTTATTCTCTAGGGTATCTATAGCTAATTTATAAGCGTTAGTGAAATTAGGTTTATCTCTACTCTACTATCTACTAGTATAAGCATTTCGTGCTATTTCTATTATACTATTGTCTATAATCGCTTGTCTTGCCGCTGTCATCCAAAGATTATAGCGATTTCCTATATTTCTGCCGGGAGGTCTCGATATAGTGGTCTCTTGCGCCAGTTCCTCCTATACTACGCTACTACTCGCTACTATATAGGCGTTAATAGTTTTCGGGCCCCTCGAAGGGCCCTGACCTGTTTCCTAGGTTAGTGCTAACCTCTTCGGTTATTTGGCTAATAATGGCTTCGTCAATCGTGCTTATTTCTATAAGCCATTAAGTGCTTGTAGCTTCCTACCATTAGGTCCGTTCTGCTTTTCATCGTATATACTATAGCTTTATCTAAAGCTCCTAGATCCGTGATTTCTTTTTATCCGCGTGGTAGAGGTAGTCGTTACTCCGGTACGAGTCCTATATGTCTTGTTCTATTTCGTAGTACCTAGGCTAAGCTTGTTTTAGTACTACTATGATGCCTTCTAGATCGTAGGCTTCGATCTTCTAAAGTAATTTGGCTGCTCTATTTCTTATATTATAGACCTATTCTATAGAGTAGAGGCTTCTATCCTTATTTCCTTGTCAGGTTGGCTAGTAATTATTTTCGAATTTGTCGCGAAAGTAGTATTAGCATTTATATAATATATACTAGAACCAGGGCACTTGTATATATACCTTATATTATAGGTATAGTCGTATAGCGTCGCCTAGAAGGTATTAGAATTCTTTTCCAAATCCTTCTTACTATATATAGGCCGTAAGTACTCTAATGCTAAGGTAAGAGTATTTCTTCTAGTAGTTTTCCCATATATGCTTATCTTTTCTATGGTTCGCACGTATAAACTAGTACTTAGGGTTCTATACGTTATAGCTAAGTTACTAATCGTCAAAATGCTCGGCGTAGCTATTAGGCCTATCGTATATTATAGGCTATTCCCCTTTAATGGTTTCTACAATACGTCGGAGTTCCCTTATCTTGTCCCTCATTCTATCGCTCTACTAGGTAAGTCAAATCAAGCGTTTATCCCGTTCGCGTAGTTCCGTATTAAGCTAGAAAACTTCGTTACGGTACTATTCGATTTGTTCCTAGAGGAATAGAACATTAGATCTAGGTCTTTCGATTCCTTAGGTATCGGTCGTCTACAATCTATCCTACCTCTAGGTAACTATAAAACCCTATTATCTTAAGGCTAGGAGAATCGAAATTAGTAGTATATACTCTCCTGCCGTGTCCTATTTAGCAAGACCTATTTCTAGATCTATAGTAACTAGTTCGGAATATAGTGCTTATTCGTCTTTACCGTTGCTATCGTGTCTAAGACTATCTATATTACTATTCCTGTCTTCGTAGCTTATAGCTGCTACTTCGATAATATCCTTAGTAGTTTCGTTAATAGCTGTAATTTCCTTTCTAGGGACTAGTTTCTAGTCTTTCTTCGGGCTTCGATATTCTTATCTATAGTATCCTTTCTTTCTATAGTTATAGTAGGTAATGTTAGACTTGTCTTTAGTCATTTTCTTCTTATCCTACTTCTATACTACGTCTATATCTATAGCTCTAAGATATATTCTATATAATATGCTAACATATACTCGTTTTTTCTTATCGTTAGCCTTAACCGTAGTTCTATTTGTCTAACCTCGTTTCTACTGCTCTTATATATAGAGTCAATTATTAATTCTAATAGCCTATACGATATATTCGTCTAAAGTCTTAGGCCAGTTATACTTATATAGTTTATCTTTGACCTTTTTCTTTAAGCTATTATAGAATAGTTATATTAACGCCTTATCATTAAGCTAAGACTTGAGCATGTCCTGTCTAAACTATATAGTATAAGAGGCTATTAATTTAGTCTATTAGAGATTAGCAAGTCTTTTTTATATATAAATCTTCTTGTCTTTGTCACTAAAAACCTTCTAAAGCTCTTCTTTAAACCGGTCGTAGGACCGAAAGACTACCTATATAAACGCGTCTTAGTCGTCTTTATCTTTCTTAGTAAGATAGTTATTCTATATAGGCTCGAACTATCTAAGTACCTTGCCCTCTAGTCTCGTAACTATATAGAGGACTTTGGCTTTATTATCTAGAAACTTGTCATCATTAAGCTAGAAGTAAGATCGGAGGTTCGTTAGGAATCCTATAAGATCTTCCTTGGTTCCTCCATATTTGCTAGGTAGTTCGATCTTAATATAGCTTGCTTTGGCGCCCTTAAGTGCCTTGATTTTAGTATAGGCCTCGTTAACTAGCTTCTACAAGTGCTTTTTGCCGTTTTCGAGTTCCTTGATCCGAGCTTATATAACCTTATCTCTCTAGTCTAACTCCTAAATCTACTGCTAGAGTTGACTAAGCTAGGTAAGTAGCTATTTAGCCGTAACGTTAGTAGCTATATTAATATCAAGGTTGAAATTACCTCCGTTCTAAGCTATAATAGAATAAAGGGAGTAATAGCAACGTGTAACAAACCTAGCTTAGACTTCTTCTAAAAGGGTTTAGACGGAGGTAAATTAAGTGGGATAAGCGTATAGGTCATCTAAGGGATTCGGTAAAGCTAAAAGGTTTATAATAACACTAGAGTTATCTCCTATAATGGTTAGTAATACTTGGTATAAATACTGGTAATTATAGGTTAGGTTATTATTACTAGTGAACTTCTAGAGTCTACTATAACGAGTGACTAGCTAGCTATATATATATAATTATCTATCCCTCTTTAATAGTTATCATTAGTACTATTTCTCCTTTCACTCTATGATTCCGCGTTATCGATGGTGATATGTTATTATCACCAGTGAAGACCTTAGTCTTGGCAGTGATAATCTTCTGATTGGTCCGTCAAGTGATTGGCTGTCGGAATGTCCTGTGTCCTGGCTACAGCCTGCCGGGCCGTCTATGTGCTTATCTGTGACATATAATTACTATTAAGGTTAACAAATCCCTATATACTAGCAAATTTAGCCTATAACTATAGTTTAATATACTACAAGTTCTAGGAACTAGGCCCTATAAGGCATGTAGAAGTCTCATTAGGATCTTAGATATAATAGACGTATCGTCAAAAGCGTATTAAAGCAGGGTAAGAGAGTTTGTAATAGAAGAAGCTATTACTAATATTAAAGATACGTTAGCAGAGGAGTAGTCAAGGCGCCAGGCTTATAACTGCCGAACGTAGTAGGAGCTCTGGGAGCGTTGAAAGCAGTCTGTAGTAGGTAGCTATATAAAGGAGACAGTACCTTGTTGAACTATCTACAAAGGAGATAAAACGACTGATATTTATAGACAAAGGAACTGGTCAAAGCGTTGAACAGCCTTATACAGCTGTGGCATGTATGTGGCTAATACTCTTAGAAGCTCTATAGCTTCTAATATAAACCTAAACAGGCAAACAAAGCGTCTAACTTATTCTCGAAGACAAGGTAAGCTTTGGCATCAGGTCACCTAAACCTTGCTATAAAAACGTTCTAAAGAAAGGTAAATAATTTACCTCTTATCCTCTACTGAGCCGGTTCCGTCCAGGGAAAACTTCTGACCACTAATTAGAAGAGAACAGTGGGCATCTGAAGTGCGAGGTAAGCTACAGTAATGTGCTGAGACTCTTAATGACCGCATTGGTGCTTTTGGTAGTGCGTATGGACCACATGAGCACCTACTATATAACTGACTAAGAGCCGTATTCGAGAGCTTTTGGTTGTGCGCCAAGAAACAAGAGCCGCGATTCTCACTATTCAGGAGCACAAATGTATGTACATGCATACATACATTCAGTACACTAATTACCGTACATACAATAAGGTTGCACATTAAAATACTATTATTAGTGGCAGGATTCGGAATGTGTGCCGTAAGGCAGGGGAGAGAAGCAGGTCGATCTTAGTAACAGGGCGACTAATTACCACCTCGTTCCGTCCCGAGGAAGCGAGATCGTGAGCATAATAATGAATGAATCAGGCTATGCCCTCCAAAATGAATGGATGAGGTGATTTGAAGAAGTTGCGATTTGCGGCACAAATATACTGTAGAGGCTAATTACTGCGCGTGCGGGGAAGACAAGATCCAAGATCGTCAGATGTTCGTCACCCCACCGAGATAGAACCGCACGCGGAGGGCTTAGACGGTATTAAAAGAACTTAATAACACCGATGACGTCCTCTGTCGCACATAGAACCAATCCAGGGTTATTACTGTTTGGAACAGTTCGAGGCAGAGTATTAGCAACACCTACAAACCAAAAATCCAAATAATTATCATTGTTTCGTGAAACCGCGGTCATCAAAAAGACAGCGAGGCTTGTCAACAAACACATGATAAATATGAGTGGATCGCGGGGCTTGGCTGTGAGGGGCCTTGTCATGATGAGAGGCCCGTCCAACTCGGGAATCTCGCAGCTGATGCGCCCCTCACTCTCCCGAGCCCTATTATCAACCTCCCCCCAAGGTCAACAATGGCCACGGCCAGCCTCATGGGAGACGACTCGCTTGAACCCAACCGGCCGCTTACTATTATTACTACAACATGCCAATCAACGCTCGGCCTTCTCCACCACCACCACATCATCCCTTTTCGAGGAGAAAGCGGCCCAGGAGCCGCAGCAGCCGAACCAGCCGAAATGGCGGCCGCCTAGCGATCAAGCACTCGAGCAGCGCCCCGTGCTGGTCGTCGGGGCGGGTAACATTGGCCGGCGCGTGGCGCTGGTATGGGCGTCGAACCGGCGGCCGGTCACCATCTACGACATCTCGCCGGAGGCGCTGCGGTCGGCGACCGAGTACGTGACGGACAACCTGGCGGCGTACTGCGCGGCGCGCGAGACGCACCCGGGCCCCGTGCGGACGACGACGGACCTGCGGACGGCGACGGCGACGTCGGGCTCGCCGGCGCGCGACTCGGCCGGGGCGGTCGCGGCCGAGGAGCTCGCCAGGGCGCCGTGGCTGGCGATCGAGTGCCTGCCCGAGTCGCGGCCGCTCAAGACGTCGGTGCTGGCGCTGCTGGAGCGGTCGCTCCCCGCCGACTGCGTGCTGGCGTCCAACAGCAGCAGCCTGACGACGGCCGAGATGGCGGCCGAGGGCCCGCTGAACCACCCGCACCGGCTGCTCAACACGCACTACCTGATCCCGCCGCGCAACCGCATGGTGGAGATCATGTCGTCCGGGGCGACCGACCCGGCCATCGCGCCCTTCCTGGCGGCCCACATGCGCCGCGTCGGGCTGGCCCCCGTCGTGGTGCCCGACGGCCTCCAGTCGCCCGGCCTCGTCTTCAACCGCGTCTGGGCGGCCTGCAAGCGCGAGACGCTGGCGGTGCTGGCCGAGGGCGTGGCGCGGCCGGCCGACGTCGACGCCCTGTTCCGCGACTTCTTCCACGCCGAGAAGGGCCCCTGCGAGCGCATGGACGAGGTCGGCCTCGACACGGTCGCCCGGGTCGAGCAGCACAACCTCGAGCGCGCGCCGGGGCTCGGCAGCGAGGGCGTGCTGCGCTGGCTGCGCGACAACTACGTCGACAAGGGCAGGCTCGGCGAGAAGACCGGCGACGGCCTGTTCACCGAGGCCGAGAGGGCTCGGCTGAGGGAGGAGCACGAGCGAGGGAGGCATGAGAAGGTCGAGGAAACAGCCGGCGCATAATTAATAGATTGCATGTTTTTGTTCTTCTTGCTTTAATTATTAATATTCCTCTTTCCATTTTATTCCCATCGGTTTTCTTTTCTTTCTGGTGCCTTTTTCCCTTCCTTTTTCTCGGGGTTTCCTTCATTCGACTTCGGCATTCGTGTACTAATAGTTAATTATCTTAGGCGTTGGTCGTCGAAGAACCTGAAAGGTTTGTAAATTGAAGGCAGAGACGAACGAGAATTTTGCCGCATAATTACCGTCCAATAATTATTGGTGTCTGTGTTGCCAAGTAACGCCAGTCAGAGAGACATCAAAATTTCTTGCCGTGTCGTATTGAACAACCAAAGGCGTGACCGCGGTTGTGGAAGGCTCGAGGAAGGCGTGGCCTCTCCGGCTGCCAGCTGTAGTAGCTTCAAGTAGGAAAGGTACTGTACAAACATAATTAGGTAAAGCACCCTGGCCGCTTAAGTAGGTAATTTTAGTCTCTTCCCTTGAGTCTTCAATTATGTTCAACCAATTCTCGTCCACCTCGCACCAACGAGGCAAATCCCGAAGGAACACACAATTTTCTCTTCACCGTCATTGTTTCTTTCTATTAGCCAATCTGGCTAACCCGCTTGACAGAATTATGTGCAGTCCAGCACCTTCCAGTGCACGCAATGCCGCAAGCAGTCGGGTTCCTCTTCATCTGCTAATTACAGTATCCGCCCGGAAAGCGCGACCTTCCCTTGTTGATCCTGGTCTTGGTCTAATATTTCTAGCATTCCTTTTGATGCTCAGGATCCTGCGGTCCTGTGGCAAAATACCGAGCTTTCACTCACATCCCTTTCGTTCCTCGATGCTTACAACTTTGAGTTTTGCGTCGACTGTGATAACACTTCCGCCGAAGCAGTGTCAACCCCAGGCCCCGGTCCGTAGGTTTCCACGTTTACACCGGCACCAGTGCCCGAAGCTAAGCTGAGTGCCTTGTTGGCCTCAATTGCTGTGGCATTCGCTTCCATCAGGTTTGCGCTCAAGGCAGCACTTTCCTTATCCAAAAGATATCCTTCGTATCCAAGAGGGTATTTTTGGAGCAACTCCCTTATTGCATCTTTCACGCTGTGATTTTGTACATGGTTAGTAAATTTTTATTGTTTTCAATGCTTCTAAAACCTGAAATTTGAAAAGGGGAAAGAATCAGATTGGAAAATAAAGGACAACGAGACGGGATCAAGACTGATGAGAACCGTGCACAGGAGGGAGGGTTGCAAAAAGCAGAGAAGGAAAGGGAGGATAAATAAGGCTTCTTACAGGAGTCTCCAACGAAGATTTCCCGCATATAACGAGGATGAGTGCAGGTCGAAGCGGCTGGTGTTGCCCACTTGTTAGTTAGCCTCTGGATCCACCGACCAGCACATGTGTAAAGGAAATGGCGATAAGTACTAACATGGCATAAAGCTGGACCCGGTCCTCAAACTCCTCGGCTGGCTCTGACGCCCCGTAGAACCTCCTATACGCTTCGACGTACTTGCGTCCCATCTGATGACGCGCCGGCCACCATGGACCGAGCTCATCTGGCCATCGCAACCGCTGTCAGACCCTTTCTGCCATGTTTATGGCGGCGCGTGGGCAGAGTGAAAAGGGTTTGCTCACACTCGTTGTGGGCATAGAGGGGGGTTGCGCCAAAGACGAGGGTTCGGCCAGTGGCGGCGTCGATACCCACGTTGTCGTCCCACAGGTCCCCGTGCACCAGCGTCGGGGTGACGCTTCGTCCTTCCGTCTCGAGGGGTCGCAGGAGCCGGGGTATCACCTTGGTCATGAGACCCTCACGCAGCTGGCGCATCTCCTCGTCCGGTCCCTGAGCCTGCTCCTCCATGTCGAAGATCTTGTCGAGCCCTCTTGAGAAGCACTCCTCCCAGCTCTCGCAAAGGGGAAACGTCTGGGGATTTCGTCCGCCGTACATGGTGATGGGGAATCCGAACTTGGCTCCCTTGGACTGGCTGCACCCGTGAAACTCTGCGACAAGCTTTGGGAAGTCTTCTGAGCCAGGGACCTTTTTTCTCCTCTTGGTAGTCTTTTTCACATTTTCCGTTTCCTCCACTTCCTCCTCCGAGAAGTTGTAGAACCGGCAGAGAAAGAAGTACGTATCTGGCTCCTCGATGTAGGCGCCCCATGCCACAGGCTCGACGACCATGTCGGGCTTCAGGCCGTATAGTAACGACATTGCTTCGTATTCCGCTGACACCATGTCTCTTCCCTGTTCAGACTGGAGCACCTGTTTATCTGGTGAGAGAGTGTTTCCTGCTTTCTTATCATTCAGGAGACATGCCTTGATAAAGAAGGGAGTCGGGTTTCCAGCCATGTCCGTGGCTTCAATCTTTGCTGTCCGTGCCCAGTACGAGGCGCCACTTCGAGTGATGCCATGCACCTGAGTCCCGGGGGGAAGTTCTTTGAGGAACCGACTTGGTCAATGACCAAAACAAGGGAAAGAAAGCACTGATGGATAATTTCGCGACTGGGACTTACTGTCTCGAACTCCTTGGTCCACATACTCGATCACCCTCTCGGGTACTGGGATCTCCTTATCCCAAACCGCCTTGTCTGCCATGTTGGCCAAAGGTGAAATGGTGTTTTGGTGCCAATATGATTGGAAGTCCACAAAGGTCTAATTACACATTTTTGTTCCCATCTGTGCAATCTATACCAGTTCTTGACCCCCTCTTGCCTATAGACGCCTAACTCTCTAATACCAAAGGGGGCCCGGTGGGGCCCGATTACCATTCCCCTATGATTGGTCGACCATCTGTGGCTGACGGCAACCCCTGTGAGTGTTGATGCCTATCGACGCCTCCTCATCACCTTGAGACTATGTGAGAGAACCGAGCACAAAGACCCCATCTCAAATACTCAGGTGACTGAGTTGGCAACCCGCCTGTCTTGTCCTCGACGGAAGGTGTAAGGACTGCCTGGTATGAGCCGGACGAGTGGCAGCACTTCTTCCCTGGCGAGTCCTCCATCCGTTCGATCCTTCAGCCCGAGACGGCTTATTTTGAACAGAGGCGGAAGAGTCAGAGATACGGCTGAGCCTCCCAGAGGCTCCTTGAGGCTTACGACCCTCTATGCCCCAGATCCAGAGCTCACCCCGGCACCGGTGGCTGATCTTGTCTTCGTCGGTGTGAACGGCTTCAGTACCTGGAGCAAAGGAAACGACCCTGAATGTTACTGGCCCCAGAAATGGCTGCCCACAGAAGAGGGTTTCGCAGACGTGCGGATACACACGTTCGGATACCCGGCTGCGGTCACTCGCCAGTCGATCCTCAGCATTCCCGACTTTGCTCGGTCTCTACTAGTTGCCATCCATGATTCGCCTTCGATGAGCCAGGGGAGACAGGCAAGTCTGGGCGGATCTCACACTTGCATGTCGAATGCTCTGCTGACCGAAGACGAGATAATTAGCCGCCCCTGATCTTTGTCGCCCATAGTATGGGAGGCCTTGTCGTCAAGCAGGCGTACCTCATCGCGCGTCGAGAGGCTGCATTCGGGCCGATCGCAGATCGCGTCCGTTCCATCTTCTTCCTGGGAACGCCCCATCAGGGCGCGGCCATTGCGCAGGTTCTCGCCCGGTATACGGCCATGATCGGAACTCGCCCCTTTGTCGAGGACCTGTTCCCCCAATCGGACGTGATCCGAGCCCTGGGCGAGGACTTCCCGGAAGAGAGCAAAGACCTCCAGTTGTTCTCCTTTTACGAGTCGCGGCCGATGACCGTCGGGCTACGCAAGATGCTCATCGTCGACAAGGCGAGCGCCGTCATGAACCTCCCCAACGAGCGCCAGACCTTTCTCGACGCAAATCATCGCAACGTGGCCATGTACGCGACCCGAGCGGACCCCTCTTATGTGGCCGTTCGGAATGCTCTCGCGAGGGTAATCGCATCCTGCCGCATGCAAGCCGAGAGCGCGGTCCCGTCGCAGGAGGACCGGCGTGCTCTCGCCCGCTTTCTGGGCGTCCCTGCTGACCCTGAAGATGACCTGCGGAATCACGCATCGGCAAAGCTTCCCGGTTCCTGCGAATGGCTGGGCAAGAAGAGCTGCTACCAGACATGGGTAGCGTCACGGGAACCCGCTTTTCTTTGGCTTCAGGGTCGTCCAGGTGTGGGCAAGAGTGTCTTGTCTAGCCATGTTGTCGGTGACCTGCGCAACAACGGGCTCGATCCTTGCTTCTTCTTCTTCCAAGCGCGGGATAGCGCCAAGTCCGCGGTGGACAGCTGCCTGCGGTCCCTGGCGTGGCAGATGGCAGTGCTGCATCCTGCTGTTTTCCACAAGCTGAAGGCCGTCATGTCGGAGCTGGATGACGGTCTTGACGGGGAGAAAGTTGGGTCGCATTCCCTGTGGCAGAAAGTATTCGTCTCGGGGATCCTGACAGTCGAGTTGGAAAGACCCCAGTTCTGGGTGATTGACGCCATGGATGAATGCAGAAGCGCGGCCGACATGACCGCTTTCCTAGCCGGAATCCAAGAGCACTGGCCTCTGTCAGTTCTGGTCACGTCCAGGGACGCTGCGGAGAACTACCGCCCAAGCGTCAGCTACCGAGTCAGCATTTCAAGCTACACCATATCGGAGCAAGACAGCCTTGCGGACATCTCCCTCCTGCTCGCGGAGAACCTCGCATGCCTTCCATGTCCTGCGTCGGACAGATGGCCCACCGCCGAGGCGCTCGCATCCCACATACTCGCGAGGTCGGCGGGCTGCTTTCTGTGGGCGTCACTCATATGTTCCGAGCTTCGCAAGGTGACAAGCGAGGGGGCCATCACGAGGGTCCTGAACAGCACCCCGGCCGACATGGACGCGGTGTATGCCGACATTCTCACAAAGATAGAGATGAACGGTTTGGAAAGTGAATCCACAAGGGCCGTCCTCACCTGGGCCGTCTATGCCTTTAGGCCCCTCGGCTTGGCAGAGATGCAGACCGCCGCCGAGCTCGACGCCGATGATAAGATCGGCGACATCCGGCGCCTGATATCGAAAAATTGCGGAAACCTCATGTATGTAGACGAGCACGACAGAATCCAGTTCGTGCACTTGACCGCTCGAGAGTTCCTAACTCGCGGCGGGCTCGAGTCTTGTCTGATCCCCTCAAAGGCGGACGCGCATCGCCGATTGGCTTCAGCTTGCCTCAAGCACCTGGCATCGGTCACACAGAAAGCGAAGGGCAGAGCAAGAAAGGCACAGGGGAACCCGAGCGCTGCCCCCTTTACCACCTACGCGTCCAAGTTCCTCTTCCAGCATCTCGATCATGTCGATCCCAACGACGACGGGCTGTTCCTCATGCTCTTAAACTTCTTGGGCAGCAACAGTCTTCTTAGTTGGGTTGAGCTCGCGGCCGCCAACGGGGACCTCCGGACGGTGTACGAGGCCGGCAGGACGATTAAGGACATGCTCAACGGCAGGACGCGCGACGCAGCGCCGCCGCGACCTAACCGATCCGCACTGACTCAAGAGAAGATCGAACTCCTCGGGAGATGGGGCGACGACTTGGCACGTCTGATCCCCCAGTTTGCCGAGCGCCTCGGACGCTCCCCCAAGACGATCCGACACCACATCGCCCCATTCTGCCCGCCCAACTCCGTCATCCGGCAGGTGTTTGGCGGGCCCACGCGAGGCCTCACCGTGGGAGGCCTGTCGACGCGCAGCTGGGACGACTGCCTGGCCACGATCCGCTACCCGCAGGACCGCAGCCCGTTCGTGGTGGCCGCGGCTCCGGGCTACGTCGCGGTCGGCATCGCGTGCTGGGACGGGCGGGTGGTGGTCCACGACGACGCAATCTTCCAGGAGTTGCACACCATCCGCCATGGCGAGAGGGTCTCGTGTGTCGCCTTCGCCACGAGCGGCAGATACCTCGCCTCGGCGGGCTCCAAGACGGTCCGCATTTGGTCCCCCGCCAACGGGCTGGAGCTGGCCTGCTTCGGGCTTCCCGAGGGCGCGTGGTGTCGAGGCCTGTCCTTTGCAGAGGGTGACACCGTATTGCGCGCGGCGACCGTGCGGAACGAGCTGATCGAGTGGGATCTCGAGTCCCGCGCCCCGGTTCACGACGAGCCCGTGTCGTGGGGAGCCGATGTGCCGGAGAGGATGCGAGGGCGAGCACCGGAGCACGTGTGGCTCAGCCCAGGGTCGAGCCTCCTCGCGGTGGTGTACCACGGCCACGACCTCGTCTTCTGGGACTGTGCTGAGCTGAGGCTCCACGACGTATACGAGCAGAAGACGGGGTCCATGCTGAGGTTCGGCGATCGTCTCCAGGCCCGGGGCTGGACGACCGTGCGCGCTGCCGTCTTCAACCACGATATCGAGACAGATCTGTTCGCCGCCACGTTCGATGACGGCGACATGGTCGTGTTCGATCTCGACGCGGGCAGGCCCATTGCCGTCAACAAGGAGGGAGCATACAACCTGGTGTTGGCATGTTCCCACGACGGCCGGACGCTCGCCGCCGTGGATCAGCTCGGGAACATGACCCTGTTTGAGTTCAGAACACTCCGCATCCTATACCGTGTCCGACTCGAGACCAGCACCCTGCCTCACGGACTGGCCTTCACCGGCGACAACCGCCGCGTCGTCGAGCTCCGCGAAGGCCAATGCCGCGTCTGGGAGCCCCCCGTGCTCCGTCCGGGCAACGATCACGACCCGCGCACCCCGATCACGGAGCTGAAGCCCATGACCCCTAGAGAGATGTATCGAGAGGAACAGGCCAGGAAGGCGCAGGAGATCACCGCCATCACCTGCAGCCGGGAGTTCCCCGTTGTTTTCTATGCCACGGGCAACGGGTCGGTCTTCGGGTACGACATCTCCGGCCCGGAGCCAGAGAAGCAGCTCCTGTTCGTCCAGGATACGTACTCGGATATCTTGTCGCTCCATTATGATGACCAGGGCAAAGTTTTAGCCTGCGGCGACCTCAGAGAGAACTTCAGCGCGAGGACAGTCACGCGACGCCGGCCAGTTCCGCACCAACCCGAGGCTGTGTGGGAGGTAGGCCCTCCTTTGATCGACGTACGGAGGCAGGAGCCCGGCCTCGGAACATTGAGGCAGGTCCTCGTGTCTTCGAGACACCAGAGACTGCTCGTCAGCACGGCGGAACACGATACACTCTGGGCTCTGCCACACCATGCCGGGGAAGCCCCGATCTGCCGATTCGGCTGTGGTCCGCCGGGCCGGAAGAGCGCTGGTCCCTCCTGGTTGACATGTCTGTGTCCCCGTTCCGAGGGAGACCTGCTGCTCAGTGTCGAGGAAACGGGACAAGCAATTATGATCCACGCCTGGGCAGATCTGACCCAGCTTCGAGTGATCCGCCTCTCTCCAGAGCTGGGGCTCTCTCTCAGCGGATTCGGCCCTCTGTCCCACCCCCACTACTTTGCGACGTACGCAAAAGAGTCTTCTGATAGCGTCGCGGTCGACGACGAGACCATCGCGATACTCATTTGGGATTTTCAGGACTTGGAAGATCCCGCTTCACAGCATGCCGGGCCCCGATGGGAGATCCGCACGTCCATGCTGCCCGCCCAGGTGGTGCATCTTATTGGAGTGTATGGCACTCGTCTTGTTTTCCACGCCGCCGACCATTGGGTTGCCTCATTTGAGCTGCTGCCACCCGGCTCGTCTAGCGGCGCCATCGTCGACGAGGAGTCCTTTGTCCGGCATTTCTTCCTCCCCAACCACTGGATTGGCTCCCTGAGGACAGAGGATATGCGCTTCGGGATCGGTAGCGAAGGGGACATCATCTTTGACCGCCTGGGCGAGCTGGCCGTGATCAAGAGGGGCCTAGAGCTCACCGAGGATGGGGAGGCGTTCCAGCCGCGGCAGTTGAGCGCCAAGGGTAGAGCCAAATTTTCAGAGAGGATACCGTATCGGCCGCCGGGGATCCAGATGCAACGCTGGCTTTAAATGAGGAAAGATGAGGGCTGACTCATATCCAGAAGAGTGCAGAGCGTGGACAAATATGAAAGCTTCCGCTGCTGAATGACAAGCCGTGGACCTGAATCCGCCCTGAACGTTGTGCAACCGGAGCCCGACTGACTTCTAATGTGTTACAATGAGTCGTTCACCCAGGAAATAGTATAACCGGCAGCTGTGTCACTCGGGCCTAGGTGACCTTGGTCGATGGCGGCACCGGTCAGGACCGAAGGAGGCAGGCATGCTGAATTACGTAGCCACCGAAGAACATGGCGTGGCCAAAGGGGCCTTTAGAGTAGCATCCTCCAAGGACCATGCGTGTCGGCCAAATCCAATTCCGGATGCCAAACGGGCGTCGAGAGGGATGCATGCAGGCCAGACAAGCCCGAGCGAAACAGCAGCAGCAGCAAGGAAGCGGCTGAGCCATCCATACTCACCGAAGTCCCTGCTCTTCATTCCCCTTTCCCCCCCCGGCTCCCTCACTGATCAGACTTTCATCCCGTTCTCTTCCAACTTCCTTCCCTTATCATCATAGACAATGACGCTGAACGCCTCAAAGTCGCCCTCGTCGACCAGCGTCGCCTCGTCTTCCGTGTCCGGGGGCAGGCGGGAGTACATGCCCTTGCCGGCACGGGGCCACAGCGCCACGAGCGGGTCAAACTCGTCGTCCTCCTCGTTCCCAGTCGCGGCCCTCTCCGAGCTGCCTTCCTTCTGACTCCCACCGCCGCTGCCGCCTTTGGTTCCCTTCCCGCTGCCGCCGCCGGCGCCGACAGCACCGACCTTCCTCACATAGTTGATCTGTGCCGTCGGATGGGCCTCAGCGCGGGAGAACAAGCCCTCGGTCGTCGTACTCGCGAAGATAGACCTGGGCCCGGCTCCCGTCGACGTCGTTGTCGTTGATGTGGTAGTCGTAGTAGTAGTAGTAGTTGTTGTTGTTGTCGGACGATTGTCCGCTGAAGAGGATGGGGCAGGAAAGATGGGCAGATCCGGATGGATTTCGAGGCAGGTCATCAGGAGTGCCACCAACTCCTGCTGCGGTAGGGTCGAGAGGTAAGCCCGCTTCTGTTGAGCCGGGCGGTTCGCCCAGCTCACTTTCTCTTGGCCCTCTGCCCCTTTGGCTTTTGACCCTTGCTGATGCTGGTGGTGATGATGATGAGGATTATGCTGTTCGACCTTCTGCCGTTTGTTGTTGTTGTGGTGGTGGTGATGGTGGTGTTTTTCTCGTTCTCGTTTCTCCATACAGGGCGCACACAGCCAGGTCTTGCTTTGGTCCCGCACCACGTCGTCAGGGATCCAGGGGTCGTGGCAGAGCTGGTGCCAACCGTCGTTGCACCCGTCGCAAAAGACCATCTGGTTGGTGGCCGGACTGTGCATGCGGCTGCACTTTTTGCAGAGGGCCTGCTCGGCGGTGCGCTTACCGTAATGGTGGGCGGGTCGGGTCCGCTTGCTGGCGGCGTCCATGGCAGCCGGATTGTAAGCGGCTGGTTTGAGGACTTGCCGGCCAGACTTGGTCATCGTGAGGAGGACTGGAGTGGAGGGGGCGGTGGACTGGGTGGGTTGTGTTGCTGCTGAGAAAGCCTCGGGCGTGGAAGAGAGGCTTGACATACTGCTTGTGCCATCCTCGTCGTCGTCGTCATCCTGGTTGGCTTGGGATTTGGTTCGTTTCCGCTTGACGCCTGGACCGCGCGACGAGGGCGGTAGCTTTGTCTTCTTTGTCTTGCGCTCGGAAGGGGGGACCTTGGCGGGAGCGGTTTTAATTGGAGTGGGTTTTGATGAGGCCGTCAGGCCAGCCGTGACCTTCCTGATGGCGCTCATGCCTGCCGTGCCGCTCTTTGGCTTCGTCGCCGCGGGTGTGGGTGCGGGTGTGGGTGCGGCTGCGGATGCGGGTGCGGATGCGGGTGCAGGCGCCGGCGCGGGCGCCGGTGATGGGGTGGGTTTCGGTACTGGAAGTGTAGAAGGCATTGACCGAGCAGCCGAGGGTGCGGCGGGCATCTGCATCGTCATCTGAGTCGAGGTGTTCATGCCCATTACCAGCCGTCTCTTCACGTCTTCGTACGTCGCCGAGGAGATGCTGGGCGTGATAGACGGCGAGCGAGACGCCTGAGATAAAGCCGCGCTCAGACTACTCGGCTCGCCTTTCACCCGCTGAAGTATCATTTGCGTGGCTGCGGTGAACTGTGGGACATAGAAGGGCCGAGTGGGAGGGGCCGAAGTAACCGGCGCAGTCCCGGGTCCGGGGCTACGAGTTGGCATTGAAGCCGAAGTTGAAGCCGGAGCTGTCTTCGGCGCCGATTCCTGGAGAGGTTTCCCCGTCTCATCTTTCTTGGGGCCATCCGCCGCCACGCCCTCTGGCACGGTATCTGGTGTATCGTCGGCCATGTCGAAGCAGAGTTGATTGAAAGAGGCTGTAAGTAACAAGTCAATTGGCGGGTTATGGACCTTTCTTTGTCTTGTCCTGGACGCCTGTGTGATTGGGTTGTTAGTGGATAATGATAAGCGATATTGACTTGAATCGGCAGTTTCGGTCACGATGACCAGGTCTAGGCAATCTTCAATCCTTCCATTTTATGAATAGTGTATGCTTTCCTCATCGGACGGAGTGGAAGTTGCGACTTGAGGGGTTCTCCTACCGTTTCACGTGATTTTCACGTGAGTCAACCGAGCCCTAACCCGAACCCTGAATTGCGATGCTGATGAACTTGTGGATAGGAGGATAATGGGGGGGTTGAGGCTCTCGTTATCCTCGGGCATCATCTATTATCTCCTTTACTGCCGCTATTGCTATTACTACCTAATCACCCCCTTTTCCCTCAATTCTTGTATTTGAGCATCGTCCATTCCCAGGTGTTCCCGCAGAATCTCATCCGTGTGCTGTCCCAAGGTCGGCGGGGGACTCCGAATTCTCGGCTTACTCTCCGAGTACTTGATGGGCGTGTTGAGCAGCTTGATAGTGCCGCATTCCTCGTGGTCCACCTCGACCACCATGTTCCTCGCCTTGGTGTGCTCGTGCGTCAGCGTCCCCTGGATGTCGTTGACGGCAGCGTAGGGCATGCCCTTGCCCTCGAATATATCTAGCCATTCTTGTGTGGTCTTGGTCACCGTGATCGCTTCGATCATGGCCTCAAGCTCGTCGCGGTTGGCGACTCGGGAGGCATTGATCTTGAACTTGGGATCGTCCTTCCACTCGGGTCGCCCTAGTCCGTCACACAGGATACCAAACAGCTTGTCGTTTCCTCCGCCAAAGAGGACGTCTCCATCCTTGGTCTTGAAGGACCTGTATGGCACGATGGAAGCTGTGCTCGGCTGTCAGCGAGGACGCGAAACGAAGCAGGGGGCCCGTCACATACGGTGAGCCGTCCCCCATCGGCCAGTGTCCTTCTCCCCGCTAATCAGACAGCTGCTTGCGATATTGGCCAGGGTGACCGTCTGGCAGTCGCTCAGGGCGGCGTCGATGTGCTGACCCTTGCCAGTCCTCGCGCGGGCGAGCAGTGCAGCCATGATGCTGTTGCTCGTGTACAGCCCGGTAGTCAAGTCAGTCACTGCTACACCCACCTTGACCGGCGGCCCGTCTCGGCTGCCGGTGATGTGCATCAACCCGAACTCGGCCTCCACCATCACGTCATAGCCCGGCCGTTGAGAGTACGGCCCCGTCTGACCATAGCCCGTTATGGACGCATAGATGAGCGCAGGGTTGATCTTGTGGATGGTCTCGTAGTCCAGGCCGTACTTCTTGAGAGATCCTGGAATATAGTTCTCGACCAGAATGTCGCACTTGGCAGCCAGCTTGTGGAGGACGTCGACTCCAGCGGGATCCTGGAAAGAGAGTGCCAGCGACTTTTTGTTGCGATTGACCTGAGCAGATTAGCAAACGCCTGGGCCTCTCCGTTCGTCAACCGCGATACATACTCCCAGGAAGTATGCAGACTCGCCGGGGCCTTCCTGCGAGGAACCGGGCTTATATGTGGCATAAGGTGGACCCCAAGCTCGGGTGTCGTCGCCCCTGACGGGGTGCTCTATCTTGATCACCTCTGCGCTGCTGCTTGTCAGCTACCCGGCTCCTTGTCCTCCTTCGAGCAAAGCAGAGGGCTCAGCATACCCCAGGTCTCCTAGAATTTGGGTGCAGTATGGCTGCAGAGCGATCGATGGTCAGTAAGGGATGGAGTTTTGAATGGTGCTTGTAAAGTGAATTACCCCCGCCAGCACTCTGGTCATGTCCAGCACACGGTAACCTTCGAGCGGAAGCGACTCGGATGCCGAGGCCGCGGCCGAGACGGAGAAGCGCCGATTACGGCCCGGGATCCGCTCCGGTAACGCTGGCAACCGGGCCTGTGAAACGCGGCGGAGAATGCTTAAAGTCCGACTCATGGCTAAAGATCAGGCGGGATGCAACGGGCTTGAACAGAGGGATAAACAGGGAAAGTAATAGGCGACAGAGGTCTATCGCGTTCTGGATTGAGTCCTGTTGTGTAGGAAGGGAGAGGGGACCATGCGGAACAACTGGAAGCACCGAATACCACAACGGGTTCTGCCCGGCTTAGCGCATCCGAAGCCGAGGAACCAGGGATCGTCAACAAAAGTCCACCAAGCCCACCGAGTCCATTTACATAGTAGACAGCGTGGTCAATTCCGCCGATGGGTTGGTCATTTCCAGCAGCTTTGCGGGCGAAATTGGTGCAAAAGTTTACAATTGCAATGAAACCGAGGAACTGTTTCCATGAAATAGTGAGCTTTAACGACGGAAGGCACCTTGCTCATCCGTATTTACCCTCGCACGCAGGATGCAGGAAAGTGCAGCCTGTGGATATTTAGAAACTAATATGTATGTACTGTATGTACATACATACTCCGTAATACGTATTTGGTTATTGTAACAGGGCGTGTGCGATGGAGTTACTGTGTAAATTACCGCCCAAGAGCGCGGCTTGACGCTCGGACCAGTTCACCCCATGCGCGCCGCTGCATAATACCAGTACTCTATTTAACTAGAGCCTTCGCTATCCAACCCATTCTACAGTAGGAACAGCATCGACCCCCAAGAACAAAAAAAGAAAAAAGAAAAAAAAAGAAAGCGTCCGCGACCAACCTCCGGCTTCCGTTGAAGAAACAACAATCAGCTTCGCAGACCCCAGCACCGCATCAATCGCGATGGACTACCAGAACCGCGCCGGCTCCAAATTCGGCGGCGGCGGCGTCGCCTCCCACAGCATGACCAACGCCGACCGGCGCGAGCGCCTGCGCAAGCTCGCGCTGGAGCAGATCGACCTCGACAAGGACCCGTACATCTTCAAGAACCACCTCGGCTCGTTCGAGTGCCGCCTCTGCCTGACGGTCCACCAGAACGACGGCTCGTACCTCGCCCACACGCAGGGCAAGAAGCACCAGACCAACCTCGCGCGGCGCGCCGCGCGCGAGCAGCGCGAGGGCAAGGGCGACATCGACCCGCACACGGGCCTGCCCGTCGGCGTCGTCGGCGCCGGGTTCGCCGCGCTGGGGCTGGGCGGCGGCGGGCCGCGCAAGAACGTGATCAAGATCGGCCGCCCCGGCTACAAGATCACCAAGGTGCGCGACCCCATCACGCGCCAGCAGGGCCTCCTCTTCCAGCTGCAGTACCCGGACATCGGCACGGGCATCACCCCCAAGTGGCAGGTCATGAGCGCCTTCAGCCAGCGCGTCGAGGAGCCCGACCGCAACTTCCAGTACCTCCTCGTCGCCGCCGAGCCCTACGAGACCTGCGGCTTCAAGATCCCCGCCCGCGAGCTGGACAAGAGGGAGGGCCGCCAGTTCGAGTACTGGGATCCCGACGCAAAGGAGTTCTGGTTGCAGATCATGTTCATGACGGAGCGCGAGGAGCGCTTCAACGCCGCGCCGGGCTTGACGGGACGCCGGTGAGCGTTGGTAAAAAAAAGGGGGGCGAACGGTTGAAGTGGGAGGATAATTACAGCACGAATAAGCAAAGAAAGAGCAGGGGAAGGTGAAAAAAAAGAAAAGAGGAAAAGTCAAAGCAGGAGGCTCGTCTGGTTTCATCAAGCAACCTTAGCTCAGCAGGTTCACAGCATCAGTCGCCGCCCAAGACACGAGGTCTCGCCCAGCGCTGCGTCTGCCGCGGACTGCCTCTTAGAGCAAGCCTCATGTCAGAGTCCATGGCTGCTTGAGGCGATCAATCATCAAGGGTTCCGCCACGAGGAGGTGGACCAGAGAGGTGTAAGGCCGCAGCAGTTCTGTCAGCTCCGTTTCCTCGCTAACGGTCGGACAGCGAAACGACATCCCCATAGGTTGCGCCCGCCGAGGTAGTGGGCGGCTGTGTGGATGGCAGGGTGGTCCAAGAGATTGAGAATAATACTAGGCATATTAGAATGGGATGACCACTTCATCCAGACGTAATCTTTCGGCTCTCTAGGTTTTCAGTCGTAAGACCCTTGTGTGCAAGATGTGCTCTTATTGCCGTCAATGCATTTCTTGTAAGGCCCATCCATGTCCGACCCCTTTCCACGACGGGCGATGTGAGAAGTCGACTTGGTCAACCACGCTTTTTAGATTGCGGTTTCTCTATCTCCTACGCTGAGCCTAGCTGTAATGTCGATGATGCTATCCTCATTAACCCTCAGACGCGCCCAATGGATCGAGTTTCCGCGTGCGAAAGGACCTGATCAGGTCAGGTGCTGGCCGAAAACCACCAAAATCACCATCCCCGTGCCAAATCGGCCCAGCCCAGTCCATCCAGCCCAGCGCAACCTAGCCTCAGCACTCACTTACACTTGGGTTTCCCTTCGCTAGCAATCAAGTCTAGAAGCCGATGGCAAAAAGCAATTATCGGAAGTTATTGTCAAACCGCTTGAACGTGTACCCGATGAACGGCAGGCTCATCTCGGGACTCTCCTCCTGCTGAGACATATTGCCATTGCGGGCCTGGGCGGCCTTGAGCAGGGTGGCGTTGTCCGTCTGGTCAATCTCGTCGGTCGGGAAGTAGGTGGTATCGATGTTGGACGTCAGGCGTGGCTCGAAGGGGGCTCTGATGCGCCTCAAGCTGTCGAACTCGACGCCCCGGAAGAAGGCGTGGTTCTTGATTTCGTGCGCGCCACCGCGACCGAGACGGTTCTCGGAATTGCAGATCAAGCTACAGCAAGTGGAGAAGGGGCACACTCTGTTAGTGGTCTGTAGGCTTAAGGGAGAAAGAGAAATCAATCAGAATGTTTACGAGACTGGCTCACCTCCGGATCAGGTTCTCTGCTTCCACGCCGAGCTGAATGTCGTCCGGGAAGTAGAGCGACTGCCGCCAGTTGACAATCTTGCGATATGTATCGTGGCTGTCCTCGGCGCAGAAAGGCGGCCACCCAACCAGGCACTCGAACATGATGGTGCCCAGGGACCACCAGTCACAATCGAACGAATAGCCGTGCCCCGTGAAGATCTCGGGCGCGATATAATCGGGCGTGCCGACAGTTGAGTATGCCATCAGTCGCCTCGACCGTCTCCAATCGTTGATTTGGGACCGGTTGCTGACCGTCAGATTAATCTGGTCAATGGCAATCGAGTTCCGGTTGTCGCGCGGCTTGCTCGACTTCCCCTGGAGGAGTTGCTGATAGTAGTTGTTGTCATGCAGCTTGTGGAAGCCGGTCGAGAGACCGAAATCCGTCAGCTTGACGTGGCCACCCCGGTCAAGGAGGATGTTGTCGGGCTTGATATCTCTGCGTCTCGTTTAGCTCCCCAGGGCTCGTTACGCCAGAAGGTTGGGCCAGTACCGACCTGTGAATGAAACCCAGCTTGTGAACTGCCTCGATAGCTAAGACGATCTCGGCGATATAGAACCGGGTGATGTCCTCGGAAAAGATCTCGTACTTGATCAACATGGTCATGAGATCTCCACCGGGCAAGAACTCCATCAACATGTACAAGAAGTTTGCGTCCTGGAAGGTCGTGTACAGCTTGACCACCCAAGGACTGTCGGACTCGGCAAGAATGTCGCGCTCTGCGCGGACGTGGGCCAGCTGGTCCTTCTTGAACATTTCGGTCTTGATGAGCGATTTCATGGCGTAGACCTTGCCATCCGTCTTCTTCTGCACGAGCTTCACCTCGCCAAAGGCGCCCTTGCCAATGATCTTGATGGTATTGTAGTTTTCCGGCTTGTCCTTGGTCCGCAGGAAACGCAGATAGGAGCCTTCCTTGCGGCCTGCCGTAGCCCAAATCGATTCCCGGCGGCGAGGGTCGGTGGTTTCGGCCAGCTTCTGCTCCATCTCACTCTGCCTGCGCATGGCCAACTTGTGTCAGTGCGGGAGGATCCTTTATTTTGGGGGGAGAGGGGAGGGAAAGGGGGATCTTTGGTGTGAACAGCATCACTCACCTCTGGTTGCGCTCGCGAGCCCTCTTGACACTGTCCTTAAAGAAATCCGAGGCAAGCTGGGAGCACTTCTTCTGGTTGTGGTTGGCGTTGGAGCCGTACTTGTCCGGATTCCGCTCCGGAGCGGGGGCGAAGTAGCCGGGCTGAGCCCCCTGGGTCGGCATCGGCGGCGCATTGGCGTAGCTGCCGTGGCCGGGCTGCTGTCCGCGGGAGTCGGCCGTTCTGGGCCGCTGACCGGAGGACGGGCCACGGCCTCCGTAGGGGGATGAGCGGCCAGCGTCCCCTAGGTTCTGGTGAGAGAACTGGTTGGCGAGCCCCGTGTTGGGATCATTGCTGTTGGCGCCGGGTGTCGTCGACCGGGCCTGACCGTAGCCCTGGCCGGCAGAGCTGTAGTCGGCAGCCTGGGCACCGAGCTGCGAGGGATACTGGGAGCCGCCGTACTGGATCTGGCTGTTGGGCGGGAAGTATCCCGCCGACGCGTAGCCTCCCTGCTGGTGGTATGCCTGGGGCTGCTGGGCGCCGCCTCCCTGGGGAGCGGCCTGGCCCCCTTGGAAGACGGGCTGGGGAAAGGTCGAGGGCGTGGTGGGATATGTGCGGTCGTTGGCAGCCAGTCGCTCGTTGTTGTTGCCGAAGTTGAGGTAGAGACGGTTGCCCTGGTTGTCCATCTTGACGGCTTCCCGCGGCGCGGCCGTGGCGCACAATTGGTAGGGTATTTGCTGGTAATCCGGGCTTTGCAGATTCGCGCGGGCGGCTTGCAGGTAACGACGGGCGACGTCGAGCCGGAGTTGTGCAGAAAGGGGGGAGGATTGAAGGGGGAATCCCTGCCGTTTTGAAAGCCGGGGTCTGTTGAAGGTCGAGGCCTGATGGTTGTCTGGGTTGACTTTCTCGGGTTACCGCCCCGCCTACTACCTATTTGAACTGGAGGTGGGGCAGGGGCTGCAACTGCAACTGCAACACGCGACGCCGGCTGCGGAAGAAGCAGTGTGTAAAGAGGTGGAGCCCTGTGTGACACAGTACTGTGTTAGTGTGACTGAAATCTGTTGCTATTGTTGTTACTCCGTATTGTTGTTGTTCGTTGGTTGCTGTTTACCAAGTTTGTCGGGGTAATTGGCCCGTGGGTCATCGAAACAAGGGATGGAATAGGGGTTGTACTGTGTACGGACGTACAGTACAAGCCAAGGGCGATCCGTGCCCGCACCTTGGTGGGTGGGTGCTTGTGTTCGTGTCGATGCAGACGCGCTGGACACAAACTGGCGCTGGAGCTGAGCGGACAATCACAGGTGGAGAAAGAGGAAAGAGGGAGGGGTACCCGCTAGCAATGAGCTCTCAAGCAGCAGTCGGGACCAGCACGAATACTTCAGTGACGGGCGGCCGAGGGTGCTTGGAGGTTGTCTGAAATCGAAATCAGATATGGACCATAAAGCAACCCTTATTGCAGGTGCTAGTTAATAAACGTGTCGGGATCTTGGTGAAGTCTTCTCCGTAGTATGCTAAAGCTCAAACTGCAACGGATATTGTTTCTGGAATAGCCCCTGGTAGCGGGGTGCATAGAACGGCACTCGCAGGGTGCTGACCGCACTTTCCCAGCAGCGAGAACCAAGATTTAGTGTATCCCGCCCACCCTTGTCACACTTTCGAGGGCTTCACAGGTGAGAACTTAGCTTCGGTTCAGAGTACGTCCGTACTGCCTACTGCGTAACTTCGGTATCTTCTACCAAGCCCCGGTAACGTGCCGACTTTGGTGCGGCTTTCAGTCTACAGTATCCATGATAGCATTTCAAGAACCCTACCCATCTCGCAAAAAGCGACATAATCAGGTCTAAAACGTCTCCAAGTGGGATCCCTTACTGACAATCCCTAGAGCAGCTCGTGTAAGGAGAGGGTAGTCAACAAGCAGTACCAGGCCTAATAAGAGGACAACGACTGTGTAAAATGCACCCCCTTCTGGGAACTCCTCGGCCTCGAGCCACAAGGCTGGAACTCTGATGATCATGGGAGTTTCGGCAGGCTCCGTGTTGCAACGAGGTCACTCTGGGTCTGGGTCCGTGCACTACGGCTTATCGCGATAACGGCGCTTGGGAAATTTGAGCTTCACGGCGACCTCGAACTTTGTAAACGACGGATTTCTGCCAGCGATGAGGCGATCGTGAAACCGCACCATTTCTCGATTCACTCGCGTTCACTGTTTTCGAAAAGTGGCGAAGCCGATCGATCTTCCTCTAAAACTAAAGAATCTCTCTCGGGCCCGCCGCAAGCCGAATGTGCGGGTAGTACTGCTTAACCTCCCGCGACGGAAGCCCAATCGCCCACTCCGAGCCACCATGGCCGAACCGACACCTGCACCGGCGCCTCCCCCGGCTGCGAACACCGTATGAACCCCCTTGTTATCAACTTTCCTTTTTTTATTCCTTTTTTTTATTATTTGTGTGTGCGCGCGCTTTCCTGTTCTGACAATCTACTCTGCAGGCTCCGAAAGCACCCTCCGGAAACCCGGCCCTGCGCATGCTCGGTCTGCCCCATCTCCCCCGCAAGCTTCCCTCCCGAAACTGGATGATCTTTTGGACCATCACGGGCGCATTTACAGCGGCGGTTATCTACGACAAGCGGGAGAAGAAGAGGGCCATCGCGAAGTGGTCTCATGCCGTCGAACACCTCGCCAAGGAGCCGCTGCCTCACGATAGCCTCGGTTTGGCGCAGCCGCGGAAGCTCACCATTTATCTCTCGAGTCCGCCCGGGGATGGGCTGCGCGTGGCCCAGGATCACTACACGGAGTATGTGAAGCCGATCTTGGCCGCCAGCGGGCTGGACTGGGAGTTCGTGCAGGGCCGCCGGGAGGGCGATGTGCGTGCTTATGTGGCCGAGCGAGTACGCAGGCTCCGCCGCAGCCGGGAGAGCGGCGGCGAGCCGGATCCCTCAAAGGAGCCGACGAGAGAGGAGTTAGTGGAGGCCTTCCGCAAGTCGCGGGGCATCAAGGAGTACGACGGTGTACGCGGCGATATTGTCATCGGCCGACACACATGGAAGGAGTACCTCAGGGGCTTGCATGAGGGCTGGCTGGGTCCCCTAGCGCCGCCCCCAGAGCCGGAGCCGCTACCAGCCGCCGTGAACCCCGAGCCATCAACAGGCGACAAGCCCGCCGAGGACAAGCCCGCCGAGGAAAAGAAGGCCGAAGAAGAAGAAAAGAAGCCCAAGCGGCCGCCTCAACCAAAACCCTACAACACCACCGCCGACTACCCTTCAGCCGTCCTTCCCAGTGTCGCACCCGACGCATTCGATCCCTCCGCACCGATCCGCGAGCCTCATATCCTCGGCTTCCTCAATACGCCCACGCGCCTCTACCGCTTCCTCAACCGCCGCAAGCTCGCCGACGAGATCGGCCGCGAGGTCGCCGCGGTCTGCCTGTGCACATATCGCGAGTACCAGCGGCTCGCTGCCGACCCCGACGCCGGCCCCGACGCCGACTCGACCAGCAGTCCCGCCGCTGCTCACGAGCAGCCGCTGTACGAGCAGCAAAAGGAGCTGGCGTGGGAAGAGAAGGACTGGATCAAGTCCATCTGGAAAGAGGACGACCCGAAGGGTGCGGACACGTCCGAGGCGGCCGAGATCCCCGAGAGGGTGCGCGCGAAGCCCATCGTCATGGACCCGCGCATTGCCGAGCGCATGCGGCGCTTTCAGCTGCTGCCCGAGGACGAGGAGCGGGCTAGCAAGATCGTGGTGCCCGAGGAAGAAGTCGAGGGGTGGATCAAGGGGAAGCTCCGCCAACTCTGCCGGTGGGGTGTGAGCAAGGCTTTCGAGAAGAAAAAGACGACACCGCTGGAGGATAAGGATGTGGAGTGAGTGGGAAGGGCGAGAGACGAGGGGGTTCCGTGGTTGCGGTCGAATTGTTGCATACTCGATCTACCTACCTGTATAGCAGCTGCGGACGTGCTTTGTCCCAATGTTGGAGTATCATGATGCATGGCTGTGGTTGGCCCAGCGGTTTGTATTGTATGTACAATATAGAATGATAGATGGCTGGTGAGCTGGCGTGAGGACTGATGAATCTCGACTTACCTTTTTGGCGGTCAAACTCTGATTCCAACAGGCTAATTGAGTCCTATCTGAACATGTGGCCCCGACAGCAAGGGGCGTGTCTGGTCCTCGCCATCATGATTAACAAAGAGTGTGGGAGAGTATTGCTACGGCTCAATCTTCGTCATCGTCAGACGAGTAGTCTACCAGCAAACCCCCGGGCTTTGATGTGCTTATACTTGGGGGCGCTCCCGAGGCTGATGGTGCTGGTGTTCGTGTTGTTGCCGGTGCCGCCTCCGGTGCCTCTACCTTCGCAACAGCTGCTGCTGTCGACCCCTCCGCTCGTGCACCCGCATCTGGCTCCCCAGCTACTCCCTTGTCGCTCGCCTCCCCCTTACTCCCGACCGACTCTTCCCTCCCGCCAGCCTTACCAGCTTTGTCCTCCACATCCTGCCTCTCGTGGCTCACCTCATCACCGCCGCCGCCACCGTCACTACCGCCCGTCGACGCCCTCTTGATGACGCCCACCCCCCTGAGCCTCTTCTTCTCCTTGCCCGCGTCCCCCTTCCTCCGCTTCCTCCCGACAACGCCGAAGCCAAACTCCCCACCCACCGAGAGCGGGCCCTCCCCATCCGATCCGGCCTCCGCTTCCTCGTCGGAGCCGCCACCACCACCACCGCCGCCGCTCCCGCTCCCGCTCCCGCTCCTCCTCTGAGCCTCCCGAAAAGCGGCCAGCCCCCTCTCCACCTCCCTGCGGGCCTCCTCCTCCTCCCTTCGCTTGCGCATGCGCACCTCGTCCAGGAACTCGACCTCGTCATCGTCGAGCGGGCGGAACTGGTTGCGCAGCCGGTGGGCCTCCTCAAAGGCGGCCTGCTTCGCAGCCTTGTTGGCCTGGAGGATCTCGTAGAGCGACTTCTCCTGGGAGGACTGCTGCTGCTGCTGCTGCTGCTCGCGGCGGCGGCGCCGGTCCTCCTCCAGCTGGGCGGTCGCGGCCGCCCAGGCCGCCTGCCTCTCGGCAGCCTTGGAGCTGGCCGCCGAGGTCGCCGTCGTTGCCGATGATGCCGGCTGGTTCGGGAGTGATGATGATGAGACTTCCTCCCCTGTTGCCGCGTTGATCGCGCCGGCCGAGACGAAACGAGAGGACATGGCGGTTGACGGATTCAAATGGTCGTCCGCGTGTAGCGGGTCGATGTTTCAGTGTGAGGGTGCACTGTTTGATTGAAGCAACTCGTTCCTCAATCCGTACACCGAGTAGGCGGTCTTCAAGCGAGCAAGTCTGTATCTAAGGGGCAATTGGACAGAGAGGAACCTGGCCAGTGCTGGTGCGTTTCGCAGGCACTTGGCTCGTCTTTTCGTTCGTTGATGGATTAGGGACAAGACACAAGGTTGAAGAAACGGGCGAAACAAGCAGCTGTTTGCCAATTGTCAAGCCCCACCCAATACCAGTACATCAATTGTTCTTTCCACACTCTCTTCGCATCCGCATTCATGATACTAGTAAGGTTAACAAGACCCAAGGTCACTCTTTCCAAAACAACCTGAGCATCTGGTTCGGTCTTTGTGATCTACACTCATCGAGGTTCATCCTTCCCTTAAGTTTTCCCGGTACACGACGGCTGTTCTCGTCCCGTCCATCACCAGAGTTGGGTCTTTCATGTTCTGACATCACATCACCATGAATTATCCCAACAATTTACGCCTCGGCAAAAGCGCTTGAATCGGTTTTTTATTGTCTCGTTATATCAAGGCCGGTCTAGTCCAACGATCCAGACCAGGAAAAGTCCTGCGCTGGCAGGCTGTCATTGACATGGACGCATGCCCCGACACTCAGCTTCAAGTCCGAGTATCGCGACAAACGTCTGCCATCGCCTGGCTAAAAGCTCCTGTGTCTCCTCTTCTTCACTCCTGAAACACCCCAACCCCAGCGCTTCGATCAAGTAAACCTTTCCCTAACATCCCAATCTCGAGTCATCCCATCTTCTGATCCTTCAACCCCAAATTCGTCAAGTCGTGATCCCAGGTAATGGTAACAAAACAAAGGAAGGTCCATGCCTCTCGGCAGTAGCCTCCGAAAACCTTGAACAGCGACAAGAAGAAACAGCTGTCTTCTGCTCAATCCTCCCTGAGCTCCCCTCACACAACTCCCTCTAATTTGGAATACGCGCAACACCGATTCCAAACCCTTTTCTAGCCACGTTCAGGAAAAGAACAAGAAAAGGGAAAAGAGAAAAAAGAAGAAGCCAACTGCGCCGCTAACATGCCAGTGATTGGATCCTCTTCCTCTGCCGGAAGCCACTAGCATCCCGAGGAGCCAAAGTCACTGAGCGAGCCTCAGCTGGTATAAGAAAGCAGAAGCAATTAGAAGAACAATGAAGCAATGAAGCATGATACCTCCATAGCACAGCCCCAAGAAGTAGGAGAAGAGCCAAATGAGGCTATTGAAAGTCCAACTTTTCACCCCTCGTAACCCAATCCCGCACAAACCGACTGATACCCTTGAGATAGCACCAGATATGTACTCATGAAACCAGCAAACTTTTTTGATCAGAACAAGGCGGAAAATGATGGGATTGTAATGGGCGCCAAGTCGGGTGAGCACGTCACAATGCAATAACGGACATCAGATTTGATATGCTGGAACCGTGTCCGTTATGCCGTTGTCCAAGTAGCGCGCCCGCGTTCTGCTGAGTGACCATCATGAATGATATCTGATTTTGGAAAAGAACGAGTGAAGTGGGAGAACGCGGGGCCGTAGCACACATGACAGCCACGAGTCTGGAAGCTCGATGACCTGCCACTGACAGCCATGACCCTCTGGATCGACTTGGTCCACTCAGCTTGAACCTCGAAAAAAATGGGGAAGATGAAACTTCGAGAATGCCGAGAAAGAAGCCGGTTCGCCAAATCTATGATGAAGCCCGAAGCGAAAGCACGATGGTATTCAAAGCCGAGAAAAACGCCGATTTATGTTATGAAATGAACCGGTATACCGAGAAAAAGAGTTTCATTAGTCGAGGACGACGGGCTGCGGACCGAAAAAGTGAAATAGGACGCGCAAGGCTGCTGGGATGCCGCGCCTTGCCGAATGTGAGCCAGCGTCCAGCCGTACACATAGGAGAAGGCGACGTGGCAAGTTGAATAAAAGCAAGGCCGTGGATCATACGGATCACCAGCGGCGTAAGGCCTATCGCGTCCGGACAGTCGCTCGGGGTATCTGAATGCAAACGTATCGAATGTCCGATGAGCCTGGAATGAAACCCGCGTCTCGTAAGACGATGCAACGGAAGAGCAGCATTGCGCCCAAGATAAGCGTCTAATCGAATTGAGTGACGAGAACGCCGAAACGCGCCGACGAATTGACCAACTCAATGGCGCAGCAGCCGGGCGTCAGCATCAGCCGACCACAGCCTGCCCGTACGCGTGGGCGCCAAAGTAGCCGACGGTCTTGTGATGCATACCACCGCAGCTGCCACAGTTGCAGTCCGCAACGCCCGGGTGCTCCCAGATGTTGTGACCGTAGCCATAGTAGCCACCATAGCTCAAGGGGTTCCGCGATGCATGATTGCCATGACGGAAACCGCTGTAGGGCGGGGGCTGCGGGTAGTGTCTCGACGCGACGTTGCTGCCCAATAGCGCGCCATCAAACCACTCAGCGTAGCTCGAATTGACAAGGGCGGTCGAATTGGCGTACTCGGGAGTGCCATATCCCGAGTCAGGAGGCGTAAGCGGAGCCGCTTGGGACCAGGGAGCGAAAGAATATGCCCACGCAGATGGGTCATGCCGGTACGCGGCCGTAGGCGGCACCTGGTTGCGCTTCGCGCTGGACAGGCGTTCATACTCGGCCACCTGCTGCTGGTGCCAAGCGGAGTAGAGCTGCTGGGCACGGGTCCGTGACAGATCCGGCTCGACAGGCGATGCAAGACCGAGCATGCGATCGCGGCTGGCTTGCTGCTGCCTCTTCTTGGTCTCTTGCCACTCCTTCCAGTTCGACAGCCAAGCCTGGTAATCTTTGCTCCCGTCCAGGTTGACATAGAGACACCAGTGGATGGCGCCTAGCCACTCGTATTCCAGAGTGTTGAGCTCCTGTACCGGAATTCCGCTCACCTCTGACCAAGACTTGTTCTGGAACGTGTTGTCGTCCAGAAACTTGCTCCCCAGAAGCAACGAGATGGTGAGCATACGCCAGATCTGACCTTCGGTGTGGTTGGTCTGCCCTGCAGCGTGCATCATGTTGATGCGCTTGGCCAGGTAATTCATGCCCAGGAGGATTGTAGTGCTCGGTAGCCGCGTCGAAGTCAAGATTTGCGAGACGAACTTGCGGAACGCCGGGTTGACCTGCCGCTGGGGCATGACGATACGCGTCGCCATCTCAGAGACGTAGTCGGCCATGAGCTCGACTTCATAGTCGAGCACGGCACAAACGCCACCAGGCATTTTGGCTCTGGATGAGTCGAGTCGGAAAAAAAAGTTGAGAAAGCGGTGAGAAGATCGAACTGCTTCAAGCAGCTGGAGAAGGGCAAACTGGGTGGGGGGTTAGGCCACGCCGTGCCGGAACCTCCAGAGCCGAAGAGTTGAAGGATCTCGATGTGTGGGAGGGTCGAGATCTAGTATAGCCGTTGAGCCATAGAGTGTAGGTTCCGTCGTCTACACTGAGAGAATTTCGTGTCGGGATGGAGCGACTCGAATGACCGTCGAGAATGCCCGGGCCAGACAAAAAGGGAGTCGCCGGCTCTCTGTTGGCTTGCAGTAACCAAAGCCTTATCCAGGTAGAGCTGAGAGGCTCGATGTACGGTCGCGAGCACGACGGGATGAAGGAGTCAATGATTAGAAGAGATAAGAAAAGGAACGTCGAAACACTATGTTTGAACACACGAGGTTAGCCCCCAAACACGTCCCTGTTAGAAGGGCAACGAATGACGGTCGTCCGACAAGGGAACCGAGATGAACAATCAAACTCGTAAATGTCGAACGATGGCCGGAGTGAGAGATACCCTCAAAAATGAAGGAACCTTCGAGGCGAATCTCGATTATCCAGGCCAAGGTTAACCAGCCAAAGCGAGCCGGCGACGTGAGAGCCTTGTGGCGATGAGACAGAAACCCAAGCCCGCTAGTTCAGACCGCATCGACGGGCGAGATGTTTGGATTGCGAAACATAGCCAGCCATGAAATGCCGCGCACCAGTTTGCACCGTCCAGATCGCGCTCGAAAAACAAAAGAAAACCGAGTCGGGGGACAAGACAGTGGTGGATACGAACCTAGCGGGAACCGACCGAGATCAAACAATTCCGACCGCTAAGTGATGGGTGTCCTCCCGGCTGTGTCGATGGTTTGAGAACCAAAGGCACAACAGCACCCTGACCGGTAAATCGGCACGCGTGCAGGGCGCTGCGTCTTCTGTCCCCGTTCGAGTTAACGAAGGTCGACAGACAACTGAATCCTTCTGTGAACGACACAAAAGTGAATTTGGCCGTTCGTCGGTCGCTCGGTGCTTGGCGGATTCAGCGATGGTCGAGGAGGGGGATGGGGGGAGGAGGAAGAGCACGGCGTGGGAGGACGGGAGGTGGAAAGGGAAGAAAGGGAAGAAAAAAAAAAAGGACTGGTTTGGCTTTGCGGAGAGCAGCGATCAAAGTGGCCCTGGCTCGCTGCTAGTGTAGCGAGGGTGGCCGGGTGGGTAACGGTAGCGTTGGGGCAGGCTATCGCTAGTGGGCCATGGGACATAATGAAGGGCCCACACATGGCTCCGGGCACAGGCGGGCGCGGGCGCCGAGGGAATTCGACCAGGCCGCCCTCCGTCGGAGGATGGATGGTGTGACTAGCACTTACAACAACACAACAGCAACAGCACGGCAGCGAGTCGTGTGAGCAAGGCTTATTAGTAGACAAGAAGAGATCACTTGCACTCCAGCTAAAGACTTTTTTGACAAGAGGCCTGCAGAAAGCAATGAGGTCCCTTGAGACATGCAGCCGGTACTTCACGGGGCGGCACGCAGGGCTGTCAGGCACGTCGGTCCGTTTCGGCAAACGTCGAGGTGCATTGGCAATTTCACAAACGGCAGCGTCGTGCGTCAGATTGGGGGTACCAGGTGACAGGACGAAATGACGGAAATGACGGGGGTGGCCCGCGGGCGCGTCGAGCCTTCCAAACAATAACTACCTCCCAGTGCGGTTTCCTCACCCAGCGGTCAGAAGAAAGCGCCAAGGCGATCCACAAGTGGGCTGGCCAGCGGGTGCTAACCTGGATTGGCAAGCAGCGAAGATGCCAGCCTTCGCCCGCAAGTTTCGCATCCCACGGCTCGTGTGGCCACTGAGAGTTTTCGTATTCCAACCAGGAAAGCAGGAAAGGACAACCTGTTCTCCAAGACGGTCCGGAGTACACGTAAAAAGAAAAGTTTTTCATCCTCCCGAATTTTTTATTCCTTAGGAAAACTGTCTCGGCACCTCGTGTCTTCACTACCCTGTTGATTCAGAACAGACGTAACTCGTACTGCTCATCCATACGCTGACTCGCGGTTTTGGGACGGCGTAAACTCTGCAACCTCCCAAAACATCCATTCCGCGCTTCCGGATGAAGGACAAAGGAAGTGGACAGCGGGATTATTAACTATTTTGAAACCAACGCCCCTGTCGCTCGCCGCGCTGAATGGACCAGACAACACAAGTACGGAAGTACACTACGCGAGGGTTGGGGTTGTGAAGATAACCGGAAGAATTTCGGGAACAACATACTTTTGGTCACGGATGGAGTCGAGGATGTAGAGGGCTTCCCTGCCTCAGATTGACGTTAAGATAGCAAAAGTTTTGCTCCAATCCAATCACGGGCAATTCGTTGCCATTCACCAACGCCACCTGTTGTTACGGGCTCTGGCTTGGAGAGTCAGCCCGCGCTCTTGCGATGCGTAGGCGGCGCTATTTCTCTCTTTGGCCTTGTTAGCGAAGCCACTTCAAGCCACAGTACGTCCGTAATCTTGTCCAACTGACCCATGAAACCAATCGGCTGATCGGGCTTGGTCATCTATGAAAGGGATACTGTTTTTGGAGAACGCACGGACGTTGCCGACTGCATATGCACTGCTAGGATTGCTTGAAAGGCCTCTGAGAGGCAAGAGGGTGCGAGGGAAAAAAAAAAAGGGAAACACCCGGGTTAATTCACGCTTATACGTATGTACTGCACATACCTACATAAGTTAGGCACGCTTCACTTCGCTCTACAGGCATGGCTGCGCACATGTTCGGCGCCGGCAACCGCATGGCCGCGTCCGATCATTTGAGAAGGCGCAACTGACAGCGCGAACATTGATACCCTCCGCCACCGTGTGTCATGTTTCTCTGAGCTGCAGGAGGAGTGACCCCATGCTCTCCTGGAGATTGGGCCACCGTCTGGGAGGCGCAGGGTCTCTCGCTTTGCCTGGCTAACCGCACTCCTTGGGTGAGAGTAGAGGGTTGGAGGAGCGGTCAAGGCGAACTCAACCGCCAACGGGAACCAGGGTGCTGGGAGAGGCCCGGAACAAAAAACGTAGCATACTGTAGACCACCGCCTCCCGATGACATGGTTCGACCTGATCAGAGATTGACCCCAGACAACACCCGCGGTCCGTTAAATCACACACAGGAAGAAAAAGAAAAGAAAAGAAAGGCAAGCCCCGGCTGGTCCCTCGCTGAGGCAGAACCCGCAGTCCTGCCCTGAGTTTTCGGTTGACGGCCTCTGACGGGCCTGACGAGAGCAGCAAGCCGACCCGCTGCGGGTTTCGCTTCTGGTTGTATTCCCTTTCGGGATAGTTTAGAGGGGGCTTGGCGGACATGTTTGGTCAACCGATTCCGTAATTCCCACCACGGCATCATGAGAGGAGAGGTGCTCTGTCCGTTTTGAGCACCAGTACGGAGTCGCGTACAGACTCGTAGCATGGATGCCTTCGGATCAGAGTGTCCTAAGATCACTTTCCCGAATCAACCAGCTCAGCCTCTTCTCGAGGCTCATTGGACATCTTGTGGAATGTTCGTAGTACGAATCGGCCGAGGCGGCCAACCGGAGCTTACGCGTTGGCTCGAGACAAGGAAGACACAACCCCGTTGGTCCCTGTTGTTCCAGACCGCCTTCTTTCGCCGCAACAGGTGGTCAAAGACCTTTACCAAAGTTCGGATTGCTGAGTCGCCCGAGACAACTTCGCCGACCAAGGGTGCAAACGGATCAGGGGCCAACCCAGAGAGCGCGTCTCGCGTTGTCGATGGAAAAGAAAAAAAAAGGATTGAGGTTGCGCCCGGCCAGCTGCAAAGCCAACGGTGTGTTGGCAGCCAGTTAGCCAACTGCCTCCTGCCTTGCCTGCCTGTTTCCCTGCGGCCACAAAATGACTCGTCTCCCGGCGCGCTGCGCTCCGGGGCGAGGAACAAGACATCGTTTGCTGCAGGAGTGTCAAAGAATACAAAAAGCAGGACGCCAGTTTTGGGTTTACGGTTTGCCCCCGGCCAATGAGCCCTCCACGTTGTGTTTCTCAGAGGACCCCGACTGGATCAAGGGGATCCTGCCCCCGCGGCCTTCCACATGCAAACCCCTCATGCGGTCATCACTTCCCCTCCGTTATTACGGGAGCCATTGGCCAGCGTTGCTTGTGGGCTACACAGCCTACACTAATCAGGGGAAAAACAAGATGGATTTCTGGAAGCTGCCTGTGCTGACGCGCCTCGATTCGAGAATGTAGTGTGCTGTGGTAGGACATGACCTAATACTTGGAGCCACCGTTTCCGTCAGGCAGACCTCAGTCGTCATGAGGTGTTACCCGCAACGACTCGGGACCTCACACATACATACATGCATACATACATACATACCCCGCGAGCGATTTTCTACTTGCGCACGCCGTTCAGTGTGTCAAGCAGTAGTGCACCCACTACACTAGCAGAAGAGTACACTACTTGCAGTCACTACATAGTAAAGTACTCCGTTGAGAACCCAGTCTCGGCCAGTCTATCCGACCGAATCCACGTTTTGTTGAAGACGGAGGCGAGTTTGACTCCACACCTTTGCACTCCACACACTCACCAGTGACTGGCCGGCTGCTGCGAGATCTGGCTAGAATCGGCGTCGGGCAGGGACACAGCAAGCAATCCGCGCTACCATGGCGGGGCTCCCCACGGTGCAAAAACCCTCAATTTCAGGGTTCCCTCCAACGTGGGAAGCAAAAATATACCGCAGTTGCATCCACCAGCCTTTTCTGACCCACTACTGTCCCTCCAGCGGTTGCCGCGCGAGGGCGCTGGAAGAGAAGAGAAGTCTTGGCCGCATGTGCTAAACAATTTTTTTCTTCTCTCGCCTGCGCAGTAGATTGTTGATCGCGGAGGAGAGGGGGGTTTCTTCGCCTTCACATGGGTTCTTCCTTTACCCTTCTCGTCGAGGCCTCTGCCGATGATCGCCCACAACGCGTCCGGCGACGCAGCAGCAGCCACCAGCAGCAGCAGCAATCTTTACACTACGCCGCTCTTCGGCCAAACCCCGGGACGAGCGAGGGGTAAATAGAATGAGGTGTCGAACGGCTTCGGGCCCGGTTAACGTCCCATTGCATGTTTCGATCACGGCAAACACCACCCGAGGGAGAGAGAACTAAGGAGGGGTTTCGGGGTTTCCCCTTCCACCCAAAGTTACATCCATCCTCAACATTCCATTCCAAGTAGCGTTACCCGATCGGACGGCACTCGATTCCGTGATGTGTCCTCGAGGTGTTCCAAGTCGTATCGGCGCTTGGGTCGCTAACCAAGAAGCAAGCCAAGTGGCCCAAGATCTTTCGAGTATGTCCTTGCAAGGTTGATGGAGAAGCGTTCCGGCCAATAAAGTCTCTTCTTGCTCGCATGGCGCTCGTAGCTAGCATACAACGCGCCAACCCGGCCTACATAGCGTACTTTCGGGACCAAGGACGTCCGCCCGAAGCGACGGCAATACATTGTAGACGCCGTCACAGCCATTTTCGGCGACCGTTCTGATCTTGCATTGCAGAATAGTGGACAAGACCGATCGCCTTCTTCCCATTTACTTGGTAGTGTGCATTCACCGCACGAGTGCACGTACCCACCGCACCAAATATCGCACCTGATTGATGCATGTAATCCAGACACGGGCGAGCCTAGGTGCGTCGTGTTCGAATCTGTGGCAATCACTAGTGTAATGAATGCTTTCGACACGCAAGTGGGGACCATGACCTCAAACCACCCGACGCCGATCGAGCGGCGCTCGCCGCCCCTTCCGCCCCAGACCGCTTCGACTGGCTACCCGGGCAGGCACGAACAGGTCTTCTGATAGAAACCATCAGGCACCCTCGATTGTCCATACCGTACCACCGTACCTTCCCCCCACACAGCACCGAGCGCTGACGTTTCCAACGCCCAATGAGGTGGAGGCGAGTGGCTCAAAGTGAAAGCTGGCTCCGAAAGAGAAAAAAAAAAACCTGATGATCATGATCATCGCCCGCCAGACAGCTACGGCGGCACCGCAGCCCCAGGATGGCTGGAAGCCTGTTAGTTATGTGAGCAGAGAGGCAACAGAGCGAAAACGCCCGATGCCATGGCCGAAATGACATGACACCCACATTTTTTTGCCATCCACAACCATGCTCCACCTCCCCTTCCAGTCGCAGCCAGTATGTATGTATGCACACTACCCCAGTTTTGTCATGATGCAGCCTGTGCGTCTCCTCATGGGTGCATGACCACGGATGGTCGTCATTGGTTGCCTGCGCGTTGCTGCTGCCTCGCTGCGTGCAGTCCCGGGCAAGTTGTTTGAGGGTCCCTTTTCCAACCCCTCTCTTGCTAACCGGCTTACCTAAAGCACCCCGGAATGCACGAGGTCTACTCCCCATCCATGGGGCGTATGCATGTCCACTCCTCCATACACGCCTCACAACCACCGTTACTGGATATGCTGGTGCACACGACGCCGGGCGTCTCGGCCCTGCCAAGGAAACGGTCTTTCCCAGTCAGCCAGCAACTTATCACGACTGACGAGTGCTCTCACGGGTGTGGTGCGTTGTGGACCGTGACAGTGCACACGGAACGGAAGGCTTCGACTTCGGCGATTCTCCCGCGTCGAGTCACACACCGTGTCTCCAGTCAGCATCTCATTCATCAAACCCCCTCCAGGGAAACTCGGTTCCCCATGCCCGAGCAGGCACGATAGGAGCCGATGCAAGTTCGCAACTCTCGCTGCTGCCCGCTGCCGAACCGCTGGCTCAGCTTGCCCGTAACAAAGTAACCCATCCAGCTGACTTGGAGAGATACGGAGGATGAGACGCACAAGCGAACCGCAACTGTGTCCCCGGCAACGTCTCTTGACGGCCTCACCATGATCCAATCAAGAGAAGTAGGTTTAAAAAAAAAAAACGAGAGAAAGGAATAATAATATATGACACAAGGCGAAGATGATCGATGTCGAAATAAAAAGTTGAGCAACAACAGAGCCTATGGTGCACGTAGTAGGCTACGAACTGAGATGCCCCTCCCCCTCCCCTTTCTCTTTCTGAACAGCCCGATGTAGTGCGACGGCTCTTCGCTTCATGCCCCAAGAACAGAACCTAGAGAAGCATTGGTTGTCTGGTTGGCGCAAAGTCAAAAGCTGGGCCTCGCTCCGCAAGTCAAAGCACGCGAAAGTGCCAGCCATTGCTATGATAATGCATTCCTGCCCTGGACAACTACAACTCTATGTACGGATATATGTGTATGTATGTACATGCTCCGTACAGTGAGCGAGCTTGTATCCCCCTTCCCCTCCTTTGGCAGCATGCTTGACGGCACATCTTTGCAGCGAGCGAAGGATCGGGTACGGACGCATTCGATGGAGATTGGATGTGCGTCGCAGAAAAACCCAATGACACATACACACACAGTCTCCGTCCAGTCTATCTCAGCCTGCCGTCACGGCTGTAGTGTAGTAGTAGTGTCGGGCAGCTAAGTCAACAAGATAACAAACCCTGGAACGAACTGATCAGCAGCGTATGTACACACGTACGGTACAGTACTTATGGGTGTGGCACATGGCGGAAGTTATCTTGCTGAAGCTTCCCCCCCCCCCCCCCCAAAAAAAAAAAAAAAAATTGCGCATCTCCCAGGGCTCTGGTGATGACCGAGGAGCCAAAGATAACTAAGGTAGAGAGGTAGCTAGTCCGAATGGCCTGACTTCGCTCGAAATACCGCCGACCAGGAAAGCCGAGGAGGCAGGGGGGATCTCGAGTCGGGATTCAACCACATATCATGGAATGCCGCGTCGCTCGCACTCTGGTCTCTTCCCTGACTGGTTCGCGCACCCAGGAGAGTAGAGTATGGTAGTTCATCACGGTGCTGGATGATAAGTTCCATGCATCTTGCAAGAAAAGAGACTGGTACCGAGAAAGAAAGAAAGAAAGAAAGAAAAAAGTTGTAACAAGTGACAACTTAGAGTCCAGGAAACTAACTCAAACCTTCTCTCTCCTTTTCGCCCTCATTCGGTGTCTTGCCAGGTAGCCTACCATTTTTCTTCCCCCTTTGCCCGCGGTCAAGCAAGCTACACCTGCAATCATGAGTTCGAGCTACTACCGCCAGCTGATGAGGTTGATGACCCATCATGGGCAGGGAAGCAGCGAAATATCAGGAGAGACTTCTGCTTCTGTCCTTGACACCAGGACAACCTCCCAACATAAATGTCGGGTCCTCTTGATGCTGTCTTCGTTTTACCCCTCTGCTGGCTTTATATGCCCTTGTCCTGGTATAAGCTCAAGCAAGCGAGACCCCTCAAGATGTCGGCCCTGGCGACGACAGCAACCCTCTCTATTAAGTCGGAGGTGTTGAGCGGTGTCCTCCCGTCAGGATGCCACCGCCCTTGGCGAACGACGGTCTACTCCTACCGATGCCAAAGCTAGCAATGGAGAAGAAAGAAGGAAAGGAACTGAACTCATCCCATGTCCATAAGATAGATAGTACATAAACGAAACGACAGAAGCCCTCTCAAGAACGCCATCAAGCTCCCAAGCCCAACCAGACACTGTTCCTATCACCCCATCAACCAGGAACGCCGCGGCAAGCAGAGCCATCTCTTGTCTCTTTGCTAGGGCAAAAGGCCCTTCCAGTGTCCCATGTTCGGCATCCCATTGCCTCAATTTTTTTTCTTGTTTCAAACCCAAAACCACATCCCGGCTGCTTCCACCCACTCGAACTCGAGCCAGGGTGCAACCACCTAAGGAACGGGGCAAAGGAAGAAGGGAGCAAGGTTAGCAAACCAACCATTCACCCAACCTTCCCAACCCCTCCCTCCTTCAAGCAAGAGTCATTGAATAAGGCACAATGGCCTTATCCACCACTGGGTCACGTCTCGAAGTCACGTCGGCCTCGTTGCCCCATCTCTCGAACCAGCTGTCTTCCTTGGCCCTGGCCTTGTCGAACGCCTGCCGGCATTCCGGCGGGAGCAGGTCGCGGACCTCGTCCGGCACCGCCCGCAGGCCCCTGAACGGCGCCAGGAAATCCGCGGCCGCCGACGACTCGTAATCGGCCTGGGACGTGCGGAAGGGCACATCGTACGCCGCCGCCGACACGCCGGATGGTGGCGTCTCGAGGTGCATGTCCATGACGAGGAAGTTGCGCGAGATGGATGGCTTGACCGGGGGGAACTTTGTCGATCTTCTCGAAGGCGCGTCGCCTTCGCTCTCCTCGCGGTCCACGACCTGCTCGATACGCGCGTGCGTCGGCTGCATGATAGCTGGATAGTGCATTTGGTTGGTGTGAATGTCGTAGACACCATTGAGGTTGGCGCGGCGGACCGCGGACAGCATGCTGTTGAACTGGCTGCAGAGCATTAGCCTAGGGCACGAGGGAGAGACCTCCAAAGGATTTGTCTGTAATCTTACCTGGCCTCGCGGGCATGCTCCAGTTGCCAGTTGACATCGTTGACAGCGACGCGCCGCTTCTTGCTGTCGGCCTTGGCGTTTTGCTGGGGAACGGACGGACCGCCAGCATGGTACACCGAACTGGCGCCGTGCCAGGCAACGTACTGATTCTTGTTGTACGGCTTGTCCGGGTCGTAAACGTCCGACGGGTCGGCCAGCTCGCCCTCGACCACGCCCTCCGCGCGTGCCTTGGCAACCTCGTAGTCGTCGATGATCCTTCGCCCACCGACAATGATGAGGGCACCGAATTCGCGGAAGACGGACCGGGCTGTCACGATACCGATCGAGCGACCCTTGTAGCTGTGCGGGATGATTTCGCGCTCGATCATGTCTCGCTTCTCCTCGTCGTTGACGATGATCTTGTAGAGCTTCTTGTGCTTGGTGAAGAAGAGGTACGAGTCGCGGAAGCCAACGCACCGGGCGGGCTCGGTGGATAGCATATACAGACGGTCGCCGCGGTTGGGCAGCGTGAAAGTTCGGCACCGGTACTCGCGCCCGCCTTTGAGATTTCCAAGCTTGTCGACCTTCGTCTCGCCCTCGGGATCCTCCGGCAGGTCGACCTCGTCGTTAACAATGTCCATAACGGTGCCATCCTTGTCGATGGACTGCTGCGTCGGCTGGTAGTGCTGACCTTTACGTCCACCACGTCCGCGCCAACCGCCACGGCCGCGGCGTCGTGGTGTGGCGTCGGGGTTCGGAGGCTCGATGGGCAGCGTGTCCCAGTCCGGCGGGCGATTCTTGGGAGGTCTCCCTAACCGTCGGCGACGAACGACAGGTTCCGGAGGAGGTGTCGGAGACTTTGCGGACTCCTCATCCTCCTCTCGGGCTTCTTCCTCGGCGACCGAACCGTCGTCTTTGTCGTCCTTATCGGCCTTCTCAGCCTCCTCCTCCTCTTCTCCTTCCTGCTCTGGCTCCGCATCGTCCTGTCCGGCAGCATCGGGCATGGGCTCATCCTCATCGTCGAGGCCGTCAAACGTCTTGGGCGTGCTCTCTGTAGTAGATGGTAGCACGCGGTCAACAATCCTGATCTTTGGAACGAGTTGAGGTCGAGGAACGGACGCCATGTCGCGAGGATGTGAGATTGTTTCATCTCAGGCGAGAGAAAGGAGAGAACTCTTGGGCTATGGACTGGTTGTTCGAACTCGAGGCAGGGACCCAAGCGGGGACGCAACGCAGAGCGACCGCCAGGTTCAAGCATAATGAAAAGGAAAGGGAAAGGGGAAGGGGATAAACGACCGAGCATGCTCTGTTGCAACTTTTCGTCCGCCCCTCAATTGCTTCTGAGTTGGTTGGAGTGCCTGTGGAACTGACGAAACCTTTTGTCTCCCAAAAGCGGCCGGCGCTGCAGGTTGCTTGGTTGCACCGACTTGCAGTGCAGAGCCGGTTGCAGGAGGGTTCAGGTCGGTTTGCGGGCGACGAGGTCCTCATCGAGGGGCAAGAAGAGAGACCATGGGCAAAAAAAGAAAAGACTTACCGAGCGCTTGTTGGGCCCGCTTTGCCGCTGCGCGGCTGGTTCGTCGAGCAGGCATCGTCCAGGCTGTGTCTCGTTGCGGTGTGACGGCGCTTACTTTGGACGGTCGGGTGCTTGTGTCAGTGGCCGTAAATTGATGATCCGTTATAGCAGCGATAGCAAGTGGGTATGCTCGGTGTTGCGACGCGATTGTCAAAGGGACGCGGTTTTTGGCGGGCTGGAGGAGACGCTCGGACCGCATTTACCTAATACATTGTGAGTGGGTGTAAGGTACTGTACGGATTACAGTACATAGTACGTCCGTAACCTGTGCGGTACGCTACGGTCCGTACAGAACTGGACGTATCTGAGGCCAGACTGCTTTCTGGTGTCGAGCAGTTGACATGAACTCGACTTCATACCCTGTACGTATACATATCTTGAGATATTGAACTATGATGCTTTTCCAACAAAAAATGCGATTTTACGTCTCACAGACTGTAAATGTAAAGTACATTGGGCGATCATGAGCTCCTAGAATCCAAAACCTTTGGATTCAACACTCCTGCCAGTAGAACTCTGCAGCACAATCTTGTGAGTTGCTCTACGGATATTATCCCTCTGATGCCGCAGGATGCAGCGCTTTTGTCTGACTTGCAGCTAGGCGTTAGCAGCAAGACTACCACAAGAGCCATGTGTGGCCCACCCGAGTCCGTCCTCCTTGACGGAAACCGAAACTCCCTTCGACTCTCCAGCGTTCCAATCTGACCGAGAAGAAGTGCTTGACCACGATGAGCAAGACGCGGTGCCGCTCCCAATCTATAGGCTTTTCCCGCTGTCGTTACGTTTCCAGTAAAGACGTCCTGCCCAAATCCCACCAAGGAAGTACAATCAGCTATCACGCCGCCGTATCTATGCTGTTGGAGGGGAAAAAAAAGTCAAGCGGTGCTGTGTGGTCTCGCCCGGCAACCCTTCCTCGTCCGGAAGAAGAAACACTCTGTCGCTGTGCAAATGCTGGTATGGTTTGCTCGCTGGCGTGGTCAGCAGCGTTGGGTTGTCATCGGGTATTCAGGGAGATTCCTGACGAAGTACGCGAGGATGAGTTCCTAGTTGACCGGGACCTTATCGATGTTGGCCATGATCTCGCTGTACATGTCTTCCGAGAAGACCTCCTTGGTCAAAATCGTATCCTTGGCGGCGTAGAGGTATCGGTATGCCGTCTTGACGGTTCCATCGCTCACGCTGGACACGACCGATATCTGCTTGGTGCTCCGCGGCTCCCCGACGAGGTGAGACGCCATGTAGATGCAGGCGGCAGCCACCGACAGAGGGGAGCGACCGGCAAGGTCGGACACCTCGGAAGACTTCTCGGCAAGGCGCCGGGCGACGTTTTCCACGCGGACGGGATTGCGGAAGCCGAGGTTGCTGCAATAGCGGATGCACAGCTCGTCGGCCGTTGTGGAGCCTTTGGCCTGGTACTGCTGGGTGTAGCCCGTTGCCTTGGCTACCTTGTCTTCGCCTCCCATCTTCTGCAGGAAGGCCTCGAGCTGCTTGAAGACGCGCCCAATCTCCTTCTTCGAAACTTTGGTAAGCCCGTAAACCTCCCGGAAAGTCCGCGGCACGTTGGTCTGCCGGCAAGCGATGAAGATGCACCCTGCGACGATCGCCTCCTGAGATTTGCCCTTGAGCGCCTTGTTGTCGTCGACCATCTTGAAGATGTGCTTGGCCGTGTTGGCGACCTGGGCGCCGGCGTTGATGCTGTCGGTCAGAGCCTGGATGTCCCGATATGCCTGAAGCAGCGCCTTGGTGCCTTTGTCCTGATTGACCTTGTTCTGGAGGTGGGCCAGGTTCTTGGCACCCTTGCCGTCGAAGGCGATGGACGTCTGCAGTTGATCGCCATCAATCATCAGGTTGGGGGCATCACCGACACGGGAGGGATCGTCATTCCCGTTGTCGTCGCCAGAAAAGGTACGCCATTCTGACCGAGTATCGATGATGCGGTCGAGAACGAGGCCGCAGGAGGCGCAGACCATGTCGCCCGAGGAGTACTCTTCAACGAGGTTTGGCGGCTCTTCCTTGCAGTCTGGGCAGATGAGGATGCGGTTGAGATCCTCGCGAAACTCGCCGTCCTTAGCCGCGTTGCCGCCATTCTCAAACGCAGCGAAGGTAGCCGCCATCTTGGGCGACACGGCCGAGCGAATGCGAAGCTGGAGAAGGAGAGGAAGAGGGGCGGCCCCGTCGCCTTCCGCTGGAGAGCGAGCAAGTATTTGTCTTGTTCCTTCTTTACGTTTCCCAGAGCCGATTACAAACAAAAGGCGCAAGCGGAACTGGCTGGAGAGCGATGGAAACCCGAGGAACTAAGCCAAGTAGGCAAAAAAAAAAAAAAAAAAAAAAATCTCAAGGACGCGAGAAACCGCAACGGCACTGCTATACTGATTCTTCTTCCCTTTTCCTTCCTTTGTTTCGCCTTTCGCTGGGCAATCAGAACGTAAGAGTGCGACGGGTAGATTGGAGTCAATATGGCGCCTCGAGCGACTGTTCTAGGGACCAGCAAAGGCGTCCGAGATGGTTTCTCAGAACAAAGAACAGTCTGCCGAGTCCGGGAAGAGTGGTTTTGCCGCTAACGAATCTGACACCGCACGGCTCGAAATATGGGCGGAGCGGCACGGCGCTCAACTCTGGGCGGATTTGGGAAAATTCGAAGAGTCGGTTTACGGTTACGGGGCTAAGGGAGCGAGCGGCAGCCGCGGACGGGGAGTCAACCAGAACGAGGGGAGGAGGGGGAGGGACGAAGTCGAAGCAAAAACGATGCCCTGCGCTGTCAGCTGAATGCTGGCTGCTGGCTGTTCTCTGATGACAAAGCAGGATTAACTAGCCGCGCCCGAGCTCGGACCTACCCAACTGATTTCCACAGCGCTGCACAACGAGGCTGCACCGCCACATTGGATAGCCAATCGTAGCCTCCCCGATCACCTCGAGGGCAAGAACCTCGATTGTGCCCGAATCTGTTACACGCGGTTCCACTCTTGACCTTACAGGTCGAGTCAATTAGTATCCCTGACTGCGTTCGGATCCGTGGTATGCGTGAGATAATCATTTTGAGAACGTCAGCGTATTAGTAAACGGCAACAAGTCAGAGTTTGGATCGCCAAATGCCAGTGTGTGCACCGATGCATAACGCCATGGAGTCGTATTAATCATCGTGATCTTCATGTAGAGTGACTAGTACGTATGTTCCAAATCTCATTATCTTCAAGTCCCCCAGACGCCGCATATGCACAAGACACCAAAAGTCCTCGGTCGATCCGAAAAAGGGCGCCATTCCCGTACATTGCTTGCCACAACGGCATGAAGAGGATCATGCTTTCTTCCATTGTTGTGTCGCCATTGGGCTCCTGTTGCAAAAGGCCCGTCGTTGCCCATTTCCTTTCATCCCCTTCATCCCCTCGTCGCTTCCTTCGTCCTGCAGCTTCGCATTCGAGGTTTGCCCGAAGCAAGCCGAGTCATTATCGGCCATGGCTAACCGCTCGCTGCTCCCGTCATGCCGATCGATCACGCCCCATTTTTTTTTTTTTTTTTTGGGACGGTTTCAAGCTCCCGAAATGCGGCAGGTCACCGGTTTCTCGCCGTCATTTCGATCATGACGCCGCCCACCCAGTCACAGGCGCCGCAGATTTGAAGTTGCCGTGTCCACGAATGGGGTGCCGACTGACCAGGGCCAACAGAACGCCGCTTTTGAGTTTTGCTTCCGGGTGCTTCTTCGGTAGTGGCCGGGCCAACGGGGCTCCTCGTCTTGTTGTCGCGAGGAGCCTCATCGAGCTTCGGGTCTTCGTCATTCGTCGAGCTTCCAGTTCTCGCCGAGAGTGCTGTTCAGTCTCGGAAAACTCGGCCGGGATGTCTGGCAGGTAGCGGTGGCGGGCTGGCGGGCGGTGGAGGGCTCTGAGACCACGCGCGGCCCTGCGAAGGGTGTCTCGATGGCGTGGGCACGGCGAGGATGGGCACGGCGGCGCTGTCGGCCGCCGCGCTGACTGCGGGGTGTTGGCCGCACGACATGGACCGCTCCGCCCGGATCCGGGCTTCCCACCTCTTCCAGTCGTCCTTCAACCTCGTCGACTCGCGCCGCTCCATCTCCTCGAGCTCCCTGTCCACCTGCTCCAGCGCTGCCATGGTGGAGCACGACGACCGGCTCGCCCAAGAGTCGGAGGACCGCGACGACCGCGCCGACCGTGCGGCCAGGGACTTGCGGATGAGCTGCGCCCGGCGCTCCTCCTCTTCCTGGGACAGGCCGGCCTCGCTCACCTTCCGCCTCTTGAAGGGCTCGTATCCTGCCAGAAACGGGAGTTCTTCTTGACGTCTTCGGGCCCCTCGGCGTCGGTTGTAGTGGATGACGACCAGGGCAAGCGCGCTCCCCAGGACGAGGACGCCGCCCACGATGGCCGCTACGGTCCACGCAACCGTATTGCTGGTCCCGGGAAGGAGAGGGTCCTCGCCACTGCCCGGGTTTGCGTCGGAGTGCCGAGCTCCGAGCATTGTTGGGCTGACGGCGGGCATCTCGGAGGTCGTTAGTTGTAAACTGGACAAGGCTTTCCTCGTCCTTCTTCAGATGAAGTCGGGAAGAGGGAAGGGAACTCCGAGGGAAGCAAGATGTATCCCCCTTCGGGCCATGGCGCACTCTGGTGTATGTACGCCATTGGGGCAACCTGTGTGGGATTATGTATGTCTCCCTCAATCACACCGTATCTCTCAGCCACAAACCGGGTACTGCAGACCGAGGTTTTGGGCTGACGGCGCAGTCGACCTTCTATAATTGGCCGACTGTGGAACCCCGCCCGGGGGATCTGCACGCCGACTTTACACGGATTACTGCTTGCGTCGCTACTACGACACAGGGTAAAATTCAAGACGGTCTCTAGCAAACATTCTCTCTGGCTGCCTCTCTTGTCCGACTCTCCCAAAAACGGGCTCGCTCTCTCGTATGAGCGAGGCGCAGCGCGGGGTTTACAGCCTCATGACAGCACGGCTTGCGATGCTGTCTCATAACTGAAGATGACACGCTGTCTGTCCGTTGCGTGTTCCTTGACCAGGGAGTACTCGCTTTGGGTCTTGATCGTAGTGTATTTCGTGCATTTGTACATATAAGGCGGACCTGGGATGCGCCGGTCGTCTTACAAAGTAGTACGGAGTAAGCATTGGACACAACTCTTGTGCCGGCGCTACGCAGGTCCACTCTCAGCAATCGCGGCTGCCATTTCCGATCCGGGTAAAATCTGAGGTACAGTACTTACGTTCCCGTAAGCTCAAGTGCGACAAACCGAAAATACAACCGCTAGGGCTGTTTTTGGCGGCGGGCAAACACATTGAACCGTTTGCTGCACCTCTTACCTCAATTGGTCGGCCTATGATCAACTGTGTTTGACTGGAATTCGGCGATGCATCATCTGCAAGCTTGCTAGGGCCGATAACTCTCACCCGACGGAAACGGACGTTACATTGTGGGAAAGCTGTCCGGGAGCATGCTGCAAAAAATAGAACGGGCCATTGGCACTCTTGGGAGATGAGCAGATGAATTGGATTCGAGGCTTGCCCCTCGTTTGCCTCGAGCACATCTCTGCCTCGGACATCACCAAGCTGTTGTTGCACCCCGCGGTATGTGACTGCCCACACCAATCAATTATTACCATCCGTTTCTTTTTTATTTCATCGCATTACCTTGTAGGGACTCCTAGGGTATCCAAAAACCTCTCTCACGCCATGCGCCAACGCTATGCTATCCCACGTACGCAGTACAATACAAACCCAACCAGAAATTACTTCCCGGCGTCCTCGGTCCCGGTGGCGGTGGCGGGCCGAACTGTTTCCTCGGACCCATTCTCGTGCCACTTATCGTCGCCCTTTTGCTTCACTCCGCTGCTGCTCCTCTTCTCGTCGTGACTGCTCACGGCGCGCGAGCCGCCCATGTCCTTCGCCTTCTCCTCCTCCTCCTCCTCCTCCTCGCCGGGCTGTTCTCGCAGCGTGAGGTCCGGAGACGCCTCGCGCGTCGCTGTTTTCTGGGCGGCGGGACCAGGCTCAAGATCATCTCGACTATATTGTGTGCTCCGCGTGCGAACCCAGCGCCGCCAAGTCAGGCTGATAGACGAGTGTTCGGTCTCCGTTCCGGCCGTCGAGAAGCGGAGATTGAAGCTCGTTCTATCTTTTAAGGTCGGCGACAGGCTTGGTGACGACGGTGTAGGTCGTAGTAGAGGGCCACCCAGCTGGTATCGACAGACAGGGACGTGAAGGATATTCCACAAGCTGGTTGGGCTGCGTCAGCATGACTTGCTCAGAACGTTGCGGGAAGCGGCGGCAAGGCCCGAAGTCTCACCCTCCAACGCAAAGTATGACATACACTAGCAGCGCCGCTGAGCTGCTAGACATGCCCCAGTACGTGTGACCGCTCGGAAACGGTCGGCCCAGCCCAACGTAGATTAGGAAGACGGTGATATAAGCAATCCCGCAAGCGAACCGCAGGCCCAAGCCCAGCTTTGACCAAGGCTTTTGCGCCCGCAAGAGCGTCACGACGTCGAGCACAATGTCGGCAAAGAGAAAACAAATGAGGAGAATGGCTTGCACGCTGAAACAAGGCCCGACTAGGTCAGCACCAACCACCACATGTAAAGTCCCGAGGATGGCCGCGGGTCTCAGCTTACCCCGTGTGATCCCCGATATCCTCACGCAACACACGCATGGCATACCCCAGTAGCACCAACAAGACGACGCATGGAACGGCATGCACGGCGCTGTTCACCAAGCGCGCCAGCTGCGCCTGAGCCTTCCGATCGCGATCGCCCACATCCGTCCGTGCAGGCTCCTGGTTCGGAACGAGGTGGTTGTCGGTATTGTCGGCAGTGGTATGGGTATGTACGTCCTCCGCCGAGTGCCCATACCAGTAATAATCTATAGATCGCTCTGAGACGGAGGCGACCGGGGTTTGTTCCGTCATGTCTTCGGTAAATCGGGACTGCCTTCGTGGACCGAGTCGTGGCTTCATCCCGGTCGGCGTTGAAGGAGACGGTGCATGAGGAGTGGAAGGAGTTGGCAATGATGTCGGACGTGGCAGCGTGGTTTTGCTCGCTGGTTCGGCCATCGTGGTGTGGTGTGGCTTTGGGTTGCCCGAGCCTGGAGCGAACGAGTGGGAGAAGCGGTTGGGTTGTGACCTGATCGCCCGGCGCTGGTGAACGAGGGGAAGTCGAAGGACTAATTAGCTTAGCCGAAGACGTTTCCGGATTCACATGCACGACGCATTCCAGACCAGCCGAGTGCGCTCGATGGGTTTGACCGTGAGTTCTTCACGGTTGCGGACCGGAGATGAGCGATGCGGAAATGGGGCCTTTCAAGAGATCGGATGCTCCGCCGTTCTAGACCCAGGCCAGATAAGAAACCCGGAGGGAGTTTTGGAGCCTCCAAACAACATGACAACCCGAAACCGGCTCCCTTCCCGTTTCCGGGATGGTATCAAAGGCGGAGTGGTGTTGGGAGGCGGCTCTGTGCGGCGCGAATCAGAGGCGCAGGGCTTGGTCTCGTCCAACAGCGGCACTGCAAAATCGACCCAACACACAAGACAGTCAACACTTGGTCCAAAAGGGCAAGAGGCTCGGCGAGTTTTGTTCGAAATTTAGAGCCTGTCACCGTTCCGAACTAGGGGGTAGAGAGGGAGGGCCAAGCCAAAAGTCGCGCTTCGAGTCCAATCCAACTGGAAGTTCAGAAGATTCAAAAAGAAGAAAATGATTGATTGAAAGAGCACGAGCCCGAAAAGTAATTAATATCATGCTTGATAAGAATCATGGTTGCGCTCGCCGGCGGGCTCGGCATACACTAGAAGCGGACATGACCATTCTCGGCCAAGGCAAGCCAGGGAGAGCCGGGGCGAGCCGGGCCCATCCAAACGGCTGCAAGGGGAAGCGGAAGGAATGTATCCACAGCAGGGATGTTCAGGGGTTCCGTCCTTGGTTCGCCCACTCAACTCGCGTTCCGGGGAAGCAATCTGGGGAAAAGTATGAACGGAATACCCCGCGGTCTAGGGCTGATCCATGACATCAAACTCGAGAACTGTTATTCATTTGCTTTCCAAATCCTTGAGATCTAGATATCTGGCAGTTGCTAGTCGAGAGATGAAATGCAAGACTTAACAGCAAAACGTGTCAATTGTTGTTGAGTCCGCCAAAGGCTTGCCAATGGAAAACAGGACTTGTTGGCGATGATACATGGGCAGTTCTGCCATGGCGCAGATAAAGAATGCGGCGCGGTAGGTGAAGGAAGGATTGAGGAGCTTGCCTGATGAGACGCTGATGCCGCCAAAAAAAAAAAAAAAAAAAAAAAAAAAAAAAAAGGGCTCACTCAAGCGCGTTGCGCCGAATCTAGGCCCTGTGATTCTGAATGACGTGATTGTCATCCGGTGGCTCCGTCCGGTCTCCAAGTAGACACTGGCTCAGATTTGCCTTTTAACTTCATGGTCAAATTATGACGATGCAGGCCAGCAGCTGGCGCGCAAAGGGCTTCGCAAGAAACCAACGATGCGAGTCCAACCCTGTGTTCTGCCATCGCGACCGAGACTCAGAAGTATCTGTAATATATCATCACCGCCGAGTGTCTAAGCAGGAGACGCTCAAGCCAGAAGTGTGGTGCCCTTGACTTTCCCGCTTTGCATCTTGGCTGTCCTCGAGCCGAATTGGATCTGCTGCAGCGTCAGTGGGTGAACGTCATCCTAAGGTGTTAGTACGACTTACAGCGCGTTTCTTTTCCTTTGCAACCTTCTCCATGCCCAGTTCTAGTGCCAACAAGCGGAGCACCCGCTTGCCGGCTTCGACGCCACTCGCCTCCTCGCCGTTTTCAAAATCGCACTTTTCCCAAGCTGGAGTTTCGATGGCCCAGCTCACCAGGCGTTCATCTAAATAGGGAAATCTCACCTCTTTGCCCCAGTGGGCCATTACACGATCATCGCGGCCCAGATTCCGCTTTCCAAGCCGGCTGACGTCCAGCAGAAGTTCGTCAATCAAACCCGAGTAACCCCGCTGCTGGAACGCAGAGGGATGACGAGAATATCCGCCGAAAAGTTCGTCGGCACCTAGACCAGACAGCAAAACCCGAGCCCGAGATGTGTACGCGACCGGGGGCGAGTCGGGGCTCTCACTACAAACGCCTTGACCGCGAGCGGCAAAGTAGAGAGCGCACGCGATGGACAGATCCATTTCAGTGTTGTGCGGGTGAATCAGAGATATGATCTGTTGGCGGTGTGCCTGTGTCTCGCTGTAGGGAACGTTTACCTTGTCAAGTCAGTCTCTTCGCGTTTCGGCAACGGGTATATGGACACGGGAGACTCACGGCCACAAACCGAAAGGCTCGCCCGGGACAGACCTTTTGCAACTCTAAAAACGATCGCCTTCCGGTGATCCTGTCCGGGCAAGCCTCGTAACAGTCGGGCAGGTGGCGGTTCTCCCTTTGGAGTTGTGCAACCACCCGCGGGTTCTCGAACCCGACATTGAGCAGGTCTATCCCCTGGTCCGGATCAAGCAATTCATGGCAAAGCCTGGCCAGAACCGTACAATCAAGGCCGCCAGAGAACAGGATGGCCACTCGGGTGTCGCTGTTCGCATCCCCAGCCGGCGGCGTCGGTATTCCGAGGACTCTCAGTCTCAGAGACTCGAGGAGGCGTTCTTTCAGTGACATTACCGAGAGCGAGCCTGCCAGTAGCTCATGGTGCCCACCTGGCAACGCCCGATTGAACCTGCCAATGCCGGAGACCTGGAACAAGTAGAGTAAGTCTGACAGACGGCCGACCACCGATCAAACGCACGACGCCACGGCCGGCCGAATATACTCACAAAATCAGCGGCGTCCTCCCCGGCCACCCACTCGTGCCGTTCCCGGACTGCCTCTCGGCCCAGCCTTAGGACGTAGATCCCGTCAGCCTCGACCTCCTCCCACCCTCCTCCCCCCGCCTCGCCGGCAACGCTGCACAGCGTCAACCCGCCATCATCGCCTGTTGGAGCAGCCACCAGGAGCGACCGCCTCCCGAGCCGGTCCCTGCCGTAAAGAACCGTGCCGGCGACGGCGTCGTAATACACAAACGCAAACGGGCCCTCGATGCCGCGGAGGACATCCAACTGGGCGTCCACCCCGCCGTGATCACCACCGGTAGCCATCGCGAGCGCGGCCAGGACGGCCTCCCCGTCGTTCCCCTGCACGCGCTCCCCGCGGAGCCGCCACGCCTCGCCGTTCCAGCACAGCACCGAGCCGGTGCGGGGGTCGGCCAGCGGCTGGCGCGCGACGTGGTCGCCGCGCAGGGCGAGGACCGTGGACGTGAAGCGCAGCGACCAGACCGCCGGCACCGGCGCCGGCGCCGTCTCGTCGCCGTTGTGCTTGCCCAGCTGCAGGCAGCGGTCGACCTGGCCGAAGTGGTCCGGTCCCCGCGCTCGGAGGCAGCGCGTCAGTTCCGGGGAGAGCGCGTGCGCGGACGGGGAGGGCGCGCGTGTGATGGAGGCGTGGATACCGCACATTGGCGTTTGCTTGGGGTTCGTGGAATGGATGGGTAAATGACTTTGGGGGGTCGTGCCGGGGTGTGAACTTTCAACAAGGAACGATGGGATAGAAATTGCTTGGCGATTGTTGCTGGCGCGCGGTCCCTTGGCGACGACTTCAGCAGTTGCAATTGCTCCCTTTTCTCTCGACGATGGTGCGAAATCCAGGGGGTGATGTCGGTCATGGCCCTGCCTTAAGGAAGCCTGGCAACACAAGTCCGACTCCCTTGAATTGTTTGAGTTCACTTGAGTGTGTCACTTGCCAAGGAAAGTTTTGTCAGAGCATGAGCTCCTTCAGCTCCTGCCACAAGCAACTCCATACTGCCAGCTTACACCGCCTACGCCAACTTTGGCCTCCACTTCGATCTCCTGTGCATGCACACATTTCCTACGTTTCAAAGCTACATTATGGAGTACGCAGTAGGCAGATCCATGTAATGAACTATCCATGTAATGAACATACAAGCATGTTAAGTGGGGAGCCTCTAGCGGTGGTGTCCGGCGAGTGACCTAGTCGATCCGTCCTCACTTCGGACGCCGATTATGGCTGGCCTTGGGCCTGGCTTCCGTCTCCCAAGTTTCAGATTGTGAGAAAGGGCAGGTTGCTGCTTTCATAATTACAGATTGTGGGCCAGAGTGCCTTATAACCTACTATCCTAACCATGGTTCCCTAACGGGAGCCGGTTCTCCGTTTTGGGTTCCGACACAGATTGAATCCCTACCTCAGGTTGGCGACATGCTAGATGAAAGATAATCCGTGGATGCGGCAATTTACCTCCTTATTGTGTCAAAAGTTCGGTAATTTCATTTACTGAAGGTTTTTACCGAAGTGAAAAATGGAATAGAATCCTTAATCTACTTCTCCGCTATGGCCCAAACAGGTTACGCCTAGACAGGTTAAAGCGATGTGGCGCAGAGGAAGCGCGCCGGGCTCATAACCCGGAGGTCACTCGATCGAAACGAGTCATCGCTAAGCTTGTGTTCTTTTTTCCCAGTGATTCCACCACCAACAAGCTTCCATTTTGCTGTTTAACACATAAGCCGTTTGAACGGTGATTTCGATAACAATACTGGAGTAAGACCTGGAATTGCCTCGATTTCAATGCGCAGGAGTACTACACAGATGTCGGATAAATCCATGGGTAACAAGGGGGTTCCGACTTCTCGCGTTAATTTATCAAGTCTAATGTAAGAACTACTAGAGTCAAGTTAGAGCGTATCCAGTTGCCAACATTCTCTGTAATAAAGGGAGACTAATAACCTCCAACCTCATCTGCACGCCAGAGCTATACTATGAAGGACGCGGCTTGTGTACATACATCACCATTCAACAAGCCCGACATTACACGCAGAGAGTGCACCCGTCGAATTCGTCGCTTTAATTGCAGAGGACGCAGGCGATACCGCCCACCAGTCCTATCAAACTGGATGCCTTGATCAAGTCCACTTCGATGATATCTTCCATTGGCTATCCCCCAGCAATGCAGATACACCAAAAATATGCCTATATATAGCCGCCAATCCCGCCCAATGCTCGCTTGGAAAGAAAAATTGTATAGAAGGTCCCATTGTTCAAAAAAAGGAGAATGCTGGAAGGGAGGAAAAATTAAACAGAAGCGGAAGGGAAGAGGGGAAGACGGATTCCGTCATCAGCCAATCGTCTTCCTTCTCCCACAAGCTGGGCCCTTCAAGTACCTAAATAATTAAACGAGCTCACGCCGACAATGCCAGGCAGGCGTCAACTGCCAACCCGACCCTACTACCGTCAGTAAACTCGCCCTATTCCAAGAGCACAAATGGAATCACTCACCTCCCCTGTTTCTGGTACACCACATCACTGATGACTTCCCGGTCCAGATCCGGAAACATGCCCGCCAGCGTCTCTACCACGTTGGCGTGCTCGGCTCGCTGAAGCCGCTGCGCCTCGGCCGCCTCCGCACTCGCCTGTCGCGCCGCTGCCTCCTCTGCCGACATCCGCTGCCGAGCACGCAAGTCGGCGTCGCCGCGTTCCGGCTGTGGCGTGCGCGCCGGGCTGGCGATGCCTGTGTTACCGCTTGTTGCCGCCGCCGCCGCCGACGACGACGACGACGAAGGCTCGTCCGAGAATATCCTGCCGATCGTGCTGAGCGGCTTCTGGATAGATCGCAGCAGCCCGGTGATGGCAGCCTTCTCGTCGCTGCCGCTGTACTCGCCACTGTCCCGAGGCTCGTCGGGCGGCGTCGAGCGGCGCGGACTTGCCGGGCGGTCGACGTCGAGGGACGGTCTGGTAGACGAAGAACCCGAGCCACTCGCGGTTGGAGGCCTTAAAGCGGCCGACTTCTCGGACTGGGGAGGAGGAGGCGGTGGGGACTCAGAGCGGTGTTTCTCCGCGATGGCGGAGACGGCGGCCTCGACGTTCTGTTCGAACTCCTCATCGGATATGGTGAGAGTTGTCCGGTCCATGTTCTCAATAAACTGGATTGCACCCATCTGCGCGACGGTTAGTGAGGTTCACGGGCACGCGGAGTGCCTGACGGACGCACCAGTGAAGAGAGGTAGTAGCCAGCTTCTCCACCCAACTTCTCCTGATTCCGGAATCTCAGAATGTACTGGACGTTGGACACCAGATGCTCCGGATTGGCCTGCAGTACAACGTAAATCAACAATGGCATGAAGGAATCGGCAGAAGAGTCCGACTTGGTGTGTTTAAGCAGGCCTAAGAAAGTTAGTGACCAAGATGCCTCGAATTAAATCGGATCCAAACCACCCACCGAAAATAACTTTGCAGCAGTTCAGGACGCAGATGATCTTGTCCCGTGGCGCACGGTATGACTTGATCTTGAGCAGCTCTACACCATTGTCAGTCCGGCAACAGACGCACAGAGGTCGGGCTCCCTACCCTGTTGAGCGAGCTTCAGAAACCGCTTCCCGCTCTCGCTTACTGGTGGAATGTCGAGATGCTCCTCCCTGACCCAGCTGTAAATTTTGATCTTCTGCGCAAGGACCTCGTCTCGTTCCACATCCTCCTGATGCTGACCGCGCCGTCCCGGGCCCATGATTCGCTCTTGTCCCCTCCTCTTTCTTGGCCCCGGTAGCGGTTGGGGTGGGGGGATGGCGGGGGAGAAGGTCTGCGCATAAAGGCGGTTCATGACAAGCTTCTCCATGCCTTCTCGGGCGTTGTCAAACTCGGCATCCGAAACGTCCTTCCATACCTCGCACTGGGCCATCTTGTTTGCGATGAAGGCGAGGAAATCGCTGATAATCTTGACCTGCTCGTGCACCATCCACTGGCGCTTTCCGAACTCGGAAAGAAAGGACTTGAGATACCGGGCGACTGGATCGGCCTTTTTGTTGCGGAGCTGCTCCAAGAACCTATGGAAGTCGAACGGCAGCGCCGGCTCGGGTTCGGGTTCTGGCGGGGGCGGGCGGTGAAGCGAGGATATGGGAGACATGGGGGACTCTCCGCTCTCCTCCCGCGAGCGCCCCGAATGAGCAGACTCGTCCTTTGGCGGGACGGGAGGTCCAGGCTCTTCGCCTTCGTTCCTTGACTTTGCACTGGTCGGCGATGAGGCCGATACCCGAAGGCCTTGCAAATCTTGGAGCTGTTGCGCGATAGAGGGAGCTAGGGGCTCGAGGCTCGATTTCCGTGGAGGATGCTGGACCGAAGTTCCAAGTAGAGGTGATGCCATCTCCAGCCTGGGACTCATAACCTCGTCCGGACCAGGGCCTCCTCGTTGCTCGCTGAATTGCTCCATGATGCTCTGAATTTCGGACCTAGATCCCCGCTCTTGCTCATCCTCGCTCGTGTATCTCTTGTCATCGTAGGCCGTATCGGATCTCGTTGGGGACGGGTCCTCGGATCTCGAATGGGCAGCCGAGGAGGGCGCTCGTGAAGGAGGCCGGGAATATGTCGGTGTAGGTGGCGTGGGATCAATGTAAACTTTGGATTCGGCAGTCAAGTACTGCGTGGAGGTTGTAGTAGTCGGGGTCGTTGTCGGCTTCAGGGTTGCGATCGACGAGGACATCGGGTCTCCTTCCTCGGGGAGTTTGTCCTGCTCGACATGTCCGCTGAAACCGTGCGGCGACACTGGGGAATGCTCTGCGGTGCTTGTGCGCTTCTCGTCGCCATGATCTTGCGAGCCAGTCTCGGCCGCTCTTCCCTCTGCTTCCCCAGAAGACCCATTCGGAGCCGGGCTTACTCCGCTGTCATTTGATACAGTCGCATCTCTCGAGATCCCCTGCGGGTTGGGGGGGATGGCTTCCTGATCGTGGGGAGACATGCAACAGGGCCTTTGGATGCACTGGCGCGAGGCGAGTTGGGGCTGAGCTTCGGTAGGGAATGAGCTGGGTTACGACTGCAGCGGAAAAAATAATCGGTCGTCGACGGGGAGATGGGCGGTCCGGGGTGCACGCTGGCCAGAGAGTTTGTCGTCGATCAAACGGAAACAAGGAGAAGGGTCTGTCAGGGATGGTCGACTTGTATGTAGGTATGTACGGATTACAGTACAAACAAGCCTACGGTTGAGCTGCCAAGAAAGTGGCTTTGGGGTGCTCGGGCGTCGCACCCCGCAGGTTCCAGGGTCGGTGATGGTGGGGTTTGGTGTCCCGTCAGCGCACCTTCCGGAGAAATCCCGATCGGCCAGCGCTTGGATGAAACCCAACCCTTGGTTCGAATCCCAACTTTGTCAGTCACACAAACGGAGTACAACCGTCGCATTCGCTCTTGTGCAAATGTGAGAGGCCATTTCCCATCATTTGCAGGAAAGTATTGCCTCTGTTGATATTGGACCGAGTTGCTACCCTTAGTCATGTTTGCTTTATAAATTGTCAACTGAAACCCTCAGGATACGCACATTTATTGAACAGCCTTGATGATGCCCGCCTGAAGTGGTTCGGCCCCCATCTCTCCTAGTCTCGCTGCCTTCAAACCGCTATGGATGAGCCTTCGTGTTTTCTAGGGGACCTCGTGCACGAGTCCAAGGGGAATAGTTATGGTGCCGACCTTCCCGAGAACAGGAGTTCCTCAAAGAGTTGTCACGGGCCCGTCACCGCGTTTGTGGTTCGCACGCAACCCAAGAGACGACTGCGGATGACTAGCTCCAAGCTATCCTGGAAAAGCATGACCGCTCTGGGGCAACGATGGCATATTAAATACAACCGAGACTGCCATCGTGGCTGTTTCCGTCGTGCGCAGGAACAATTTGGCCGCACATGTGCGGCCGTTACGTCGCAGACTGCAACAGCCTTCCGATGAATGGCTTTGCTATCCCCCATCTCACAATCAGGTTGACCCTTATTTGCTACGGCAGCCCAAACTCTGAGCCCACCTCTGGTGTTGTTTCCACCGATGGAATTCTGGAGTATGCATGGTTCCTTGGGTTTACTTCCTGCCGTCTACATGCCAGCTGGTGCTCCGCGGCCCGTAAAGATCGCGGCGTTTTTGGGAATTCTGGTACGCTGCTCCTTGCCGGTCCTTCTGAGATTTCTGGCATGCTGGCTTTGCTCCGGTGTGAGGAGGGACACTGTCGACTCTTTCAGTTCTGCGAGATAGGAATTTTGAATCCCCGGACAAGCCATAGATTGACCCCATTTTACCTGGCCCCCGAAGGCTCACTAACTTCGGCGCTAGGATCAACGCCTGTTCCATCCACACATCCCTCACACTGCCGAAAAGGGTGCCGGTCTGTTCTGTAATGATGTTCCGAATGGCGTGCTGATTGAACCGGCACACGCTTCGTCTGGTGGTGGACGTACAACTCTCAAGAAAGCGACGTCGTGGGTTAGGGGTTACCGGTCTGCATCAACTCGTCTCCCAAAATGGATACTCGATCCATTTACTCCGGGAAGATGGGGTAAAGCAGAACAGCAAGACATTGAGCAGCAGTGAAACCAAGCTGGAATATGCCTAGAGCTGACTAGCTAGAACAGGCCACTCAGCCCTCCCGACTCCTTCTCCGCCTCGTTCTTCTCTTTCTCCTTGATGGGGAAGTCCTTTCCAGTGGCATTCCGGTACTGGTCGCGGATCTGCTGGGCGATAAGGCGGTCCTTGGCCTGCTCGGTGGCGCTCTCGTTGTTTTGCGGACCCTGCTTGAGGATATTCTCCTGTACCCAATCGATGCCTTTCTCAACGAAAAAAGACAGATAGCAAGTGAGCTCCGGTCAGCTTTGCCTGCTCAGCGCGAATGACGTAATAGGTAGGAGCAATCTACCTTTGTCGAGGGCGTCTTCTCTCTTCTCGCCTTGAGCACCGCCGCCGGCCATGCCCTGGAGCTTGTCGAGGAAGCCACCAGAGCCGGAACCGGACTGCTGGTTTTGGTGCTGGCTGGTGGCTTGCTGGCCCTGGGCTTTGTCGCCCTGGTTGCTGCCGGTTTGGTTGGCGAGCTTGTTGATGAAATCCATTGCGTCTGTTGCCGTTAGATTGGAGGGTGCGAGAATTGAGTGTTCACGATCTACTCTACCGAAGGATAAAACAGAATCTACTTGGAACTTTCCAATGGGGCGTTTATGAGGAGCGCAAGATCCACGGAGATATATACGAATGAGGGGGAGACAGGTTGGAGGGCAGTGAAGGGGTAGTTCAGCTGGACTGGAGCAAGAAGACACATCCACAGTACGGATTACGCCGCCTGTTCCATGACGCAGAGGACCAATGGACCAGAGATGGCTGGCGGCCTTGACTACTCTAGTGCTTCCAGAGTTGTATTGGCTCAGCTTGGCTGTGCGGGAGCAGTGTTTGTTGCGCAGGGCTCAATGTTTGTGCTTCTTTGGCCCGCCGTCAAGGTCATCGCTGCGGGCGGCGAATTGCGCTGCTGCGGGTATGACCTCAGCTGGTCAGGGAACACCCGAGTCCTTGCTAGTGTACTCAGGTATGTATGTATGTATGTACTACAAACAAGGTACAGACAGCGGCGTGTGCAGACCCCGCATTAGCTTCAAAAAAACAAAGAGAACGAAGGACTGTGGTGCGTGGATATGTGCACCCACCATGTTAGCAAAGTATGCATTTTAACTGAGAAGCAGGGGCTTCTTGAACTGTAAAGTTTTGATAGATTATGAGGTTGCGAGCACTGGACCCTTTCTTGCCCCTTCTCAATTGATGAGATCAGACAAGGGTTCAAGCTCCACTGCAGGTTGCTGCCAAGAACTGCCATCTTTACCCGTCCTTGCATCAGTGGAGAAAGCCTGGCCCGTGCTCTTCATTTTTACTTCTTCAGGCAGGGGCGTTGCGAGAGAGGTCGGGTACTCTCATCCGTTCGGAATCCGAATACTCCGCACCCCACTCCAGAACACCGACGAAGCCAGACCCGTCGGACCAGCGAGACGGCTCGGCAACTATACCTAAGGGCAACAACGCCTGCCAGACGCTGTGGTGATATTGCATCTAGCCCAGCACGGACTGCTGACTGTTGCTTCGGCTTTTTTTCTCGGAGATAAAGGGCTGCCAACATAACTTGAGAAAATGGACTACGTCCAACAGCGCGTGGCGCAATTCGCCTCTAACGCCGACACATCCTCCAAGTACGCCGCTTTCCCTTCTTACCCACCGTCGGCACTTCGATAAGGCAGAAAGGAAGGAATGGTAAAAAAAAGGAAAATTCCTGCTGACACCTTTCACCCAACGCTAGCAACACCCTCTTCACCCCACTCAACGGCCTGCTCCTCTCCGTCCTCCTCTATACTGCCTACGCCTTCTTCCTCCGCCCAACCCCGCCGCCGCAGCTGCCCAAGGAGGAGCCGGCCATCGTCTTCCGCACCTTCACGCCGCGTACCCTACTGCCCTACAACGGCGAGGACGGCAAGCCCGTGTACCTGGCCGTGCGCGGGCGCGTCTTTGACGTGTCGCGGGGCCGCAACTTCTACGGCCCCGGGGGCCCCTACGCCAACTTTGCCGGCCGCGACGCCTCGCGCGGCCTGGCCTGCGGGAGCTTCGCCGAGGACATGCTGACCAAGGACCTGGACGGGCCGCTGGACACGCTCGAGGACCTGGGTCCGTCCGAGTTGGAGGCGCTGAGGGGCTGGGAGGAGCGGTTCGAGGAGAAGTATCTGGTCGTGGGCAAGCTGGTGGCGGTCGGCGAAGAGGAGAAGGATAAGTAGAGAAGGAGCGGGACAGGTAAAATCGGGGGATTGGAGGATCGGAACAATGCAGGGGCGGTTGAATTAGGCGTGCTTCGAGGCGGTTGCATGCTTACCGCCGCATCAATTGAGAGCGCCTCATATGAAAACGTTTTGGATCGGAGTTCAACACTGTGATTATTTCGATAGCTCGGTCCTGGTTTGAAAGCGATTTGTGTCCCTTCAGTTCGGTTCAAGACTTGGTGCGTAAACCAGAAGTGACAAGCATACCACGACCTCCCCTTCAAAGACCTGTTCAGATCCCTCCTCTGCCGCCATTGTCCCCATTGTATCGACTCTCGTGATAGAAGGCATCACGTTCGCAGCCACGACGCTCAGATTTGGCGTCCCGTACACCCTCGGGACCGCGTCCACGATCTCGCGCGACGTCACAGAGCACCTGCATGTACGGTGTAGACGGTACAATGGTCTCTCCAGACGTTGGGCCGCTTGGTCTCTTCCTCGGCGACGTTGGTCCAAACGGCGTCCTCGTTGGCGGCCTGGGATCCGCCTTCCGACGTTTGCGTTCTCTTGAGGTACCTGGAGAAGGTCTCCCGGTCCGAGCCTGGATTGCTGAGCCCCATTCAAGCGTCCGGGTCGTCCTTTGCACCGACAACGAAGTTCGTGACATTGAGAGCGCTGGAATCGCCGAGCAGGCGGCGTTGAGGGATCACCGGCTTTCCACCGTCAAGTCATCCTGCCGTGATTTGATCAGCTGTACGAAGACTCTCCGGAAGACTAAAAAGGCGACTGATCTGAGAGGCGCTCCTGAAATGCCAGTCTCATTCAATCTCCTGAAGCGGCGGCTACATGGCAGGGATTCTGACTCTGGGATCGGCGCTGAGATCCTCGCAGGCGTCGACGACGAGGACCTGCGCATCGACGTCCTCAGACAGCCCAGCCGCAAGCACCTGGCCGGCAGGACCGCCGCCAACAGTGACAAAACGGCATGGGCGCCGCGGGGTTTGTCTCGATAGTTAAGTCCTCCTGCGTGACCCATCAGGTTAGTGGTTGAACAAAGCCGCGAGACCGACAGATGATGTAGGGGCTGAAATGGTGTAAATTAGCTTGTTGTGTAATAGGAGACGCGATCGACTTAACTGGTGAATTCGCGATGCCCCTGATCAATACATCGGGCACTTGGCAAACTAAGCATAACTGATTTAGTCAACTGAATTATTATATCTATAAACTGTTTGGAAACTGTGTGTCAAAAAGAAAGAAAGAAAGAAAGAAAGAAAACGGCTCTCATTTGTCATTCAAACAAGTACTTGTTATACATACATACCTGCAGACGCGGATTGGTTGTTTGATTCAAGTAGGTACATAACTAGGTACCTATCTTTGTGGAGTAATTAATTATATAGGTGCGGCCTCTCAATGCGAGAATTCGAAGTGTGTCATCGCTTGAAGTTTTAACACAGCAGAAGAGACATATTCCAGATATTCCAGGTCATTATTAGGTGACCAATCGAAATCACATTACCGAAAGGCGAGCGAACATGGAAGAGCGGGACGTCTTCGAAACCGCGGATTAGAGCTAATTAAGTCAAGTTGTCTATCATCAAAAGGATAGTATAGATTCAACTTGATCGCGGATAACTCTGATTTCCTCGGTGCCGTGCCTGATGCAGCCTATAATTAATCCATACACTTCTTTGTCTCTGTTTTGATGCTTCGCACTGCTGCCAACTCTAACCAAGGAAGTTTACATAGTATATTGCGGGACCATTTCCTCTCGTCCAGGTAACTATCTCACGGCCTAAATATCACCTACCTTGGGGCAGGCTGGTGCTGAGATCGATCCATTTCCCAAATCAGGTCGGGAGAAGGAAGTCCGTGTCAGCAAGCGTGCATGGCAGGAAACCAACCGCAGGAGGCAGAGAAGAAGGCGCAGGGCAAATGAGGGCAGAGTCAAGAGACGCCCAAGCTAAGGCGGTGGGGGTGCATCCCCATCCAATAATCGATCTGACCAGAACGAGAATCGGTGGCCCCCAAAACTTAGAGGGCATTACGGATGGAGCACTTCAGAAAGTGCCCTTCCCAATCCATCTTGGCTTGCTTGCCCTGACGTTTTAGGAGACTGCTGGTCTGGCTCTGATTGGGCATCATGTCCAATCCTGCACTGTGCACTGTGCTGACTGCGTATTACCGACTCAACAGGCTGGTTCACGTTGTTAGCACGACACTAGACAACGACGCCAGGCCTATCCCTTCGAGCCACGTCCCTCTCATGCTAGTGCCTTTAATTTCATGTAGCATAAGATAAAAGGGTGGCAACCCCCCGCCAGATTATGAGGGCCCGTCGCGCGCGCACCGAACCACCACCAGCGCTGGGCGTTGGCAAGAATGAGGCCGGGAAGCCCGTTCTCGGCGTCGCGGAAGCCCTGTCGAATTTTAATTGTTGTCGCTCTTTTCTTGGGCTGTTTTTTCCGAGTCTTTGTTTGTACGTTTTGGTATCCAAGTGAACTTCGCGGCTTCACCAGCAGGCTGGTATGGCCGGTTCGGCGCGCCAACTCACATTCCTCAACAAGCATACCCAAGAAAATATGGTATAAACTCGGACCCAAGGGCCTGACAAACCAGACGAGAGCGTGGACGAACACGTGTATCGAGATGAACCCCGAGTACCGGGCCGAATTTGTTACAGATGCCTGGGCCGACACCTACGTTCAGCATACGTTCGGCGCTTCCCACCCCGATCTCGTGGAGACATATCTCGGTCTCACTGGTTTGTGCTTCCGGCTTAACATGTCGATTTCACTGAATTGCTGACAGTGCCTTGTGATGGATCAGTTCCAATCCTCAAAGTCGACCTTCTCCGCTACCTCCTCCTCTTCTCCGAAGGAGGCGTCTACTGCGACCTGGACGTCTCGTGCGACACGCCCTTCGGCGAATGGATTCCTCCGCAGTATGAGGACGAGACCAACGTCGTCGTGGGCTGGGAGTTTAATGTCGGCTGGCCCCGGCCTTTTGTCCACCAGCTCGCGATTTGGACCATCATGGCGAAACCGGGGTCGCCGCATCTGTGGACGGTCATCGAGGAGACGGTGCAGTGGCTGAAGGACGAAGCGAAGAAGAATAATGTCTCCGTGGGAGAACTGACCCTCGACAAAATCGGAGACGTGGTTGATATCACCGGCCCGAGACGGTTCACGCAGGGCGTGTTGAGGAGCCTGGGCAGAGCCTTCCGCACGACGGAGCAGGACATCCAAGAGATACTGGAGTCAAAACTGGTCGGGGACGTACTAGTTCTCCCGGGGTACGCTTTCGCCGCATCAGCGAACCATTACGACAAGGACATGAAGCTTTCTCCGCCACTGGTCACGCACCACTATGTTGGCAGCTGGAAGAATCCCAAGGGTGGGGAGGCATCGTGAAAGGCTCCCAGAATATTCATTGTATCGGAACCAAAACGGAGAACCGGCTCCCGTTAGGGAACCACGGCCAGGATGGTAGGCTATAAGGGCGCCCAAACCCGGCCACAGATTGTGATGTATATAATTATGTAGGAATACTTCCTGCGCATAACAGTGTTAACTCTGCCGCGTGCATTTTAAACTTCCGGCTTCTCTCTGCGAGCTGTAACTGCTCCTGATTTCTGGCTTGAGCCGTATTTGAATGGGGGTGGGGGTGCAGGCCCAAAAAACTGCAAAAGAGGACGGCGTTTGGCAGCCACAGCGGTGTGAGCGTCGAAATGGGGAGACGGACTTGGAGGGGAAGGTTCAAGCCCTAACCCTCGAGCAAGGCATTCATCGAGCCGCGGGCGAGCCTTCTCTTCCCAGCAATTCAACTTTTCGACGAAGTTCTTCCGAGTGTGCATTGCCAAGTTTCGCAGGCAAATTGGCCGGTAAAATCTCCCATCAAATTCCAAGCTTGTAGCGCACTCTCGGCGCGCTGCCCCCCCAACGGTTCTCATTTGCTGCGGGTGCCATTTTGGGCTCGGCGATGATGTCGTCGCCCCAGAGCGTTGCTACGCTCTGGTAACTCATGCTTGCCATGGTATGCTGACTGGCCACCGCTGCCTAAGATCTTCCCCTCTCCGCGCAACGGGGTCGCGCTGGACGCACAGCATTCGGCCGTTCACCCTGCTCATCTCCAAGTAAGATCGAACCAGGGCCCGGGAGACAGGTGCGTGAGGATGGATGCTTGATGTTTTTTTATTGTTTTTCTTCCCTGTCCCTTAGGTAGACCGCCCGTTCTTGTCTCCGTTTTCTTTTGTTCTCGGTTGCCAATCTCCTTACTTCACTACCTCATCTTCCAGTCTTGCTCGTCTCCTGTCGCCTACTAACTCTGCAGCCTCCGAGGCATAGTTCGCTCCGTACTGTGACCTCATTGCTTATGTATATACGTCCGGCTGGTTTTGGCTACCCGCCCTCCCCCTTGTCAGTTGGCAACCAGCCTTGGCTTCACAGTAACGACTGGGCAGTGCTGCCCTGTTAAGGGCGACTGCTGTCATCATGCCTTTCGCCCAACCGCCCAAGGTCTCCTCAGACCCTGAAATACCCCCGGCCCGCCCTGGCCGGCCCCGGTTCCACCGCAGATGCACAGAGGACCGAATCCGCGAAGGCTCACGGACGCCTCCTTGCTTTTTCATGGCAGGCAAGATTACTAGAGAACGAAAATCCATCTTCAGGGAGCTGGGGCTCGACACGGACCTGCCGAGCCAGCCGTACTCGGTCCGTGACGAGCACGAGTTTGGTGAGCCCACGGAGCTGGCACCGGCATCGCCAGCGAGCACTCATGCTGTCGATGAGGGAACTCGCAACGAGGACGATGGCGCCGAAAACGAGGCCGAGGGACGGCCGACACAACAAAAGCAGGGTAGCAGCAACCGAGCTGAGTCCCGGTCCAACCCGGCGTCCCCCTCGGAGACCCAGCGGCCATGGTACTCCCGATTGCCCCGGGTCCGGCGCCCGAGAATCAAGTCTGTCTCCTCAAGTGCGCCGCCTTCTCGCATGTCCACCATAACGAGATTCTCGTCGATTGTGCTGCTCATTGTTGTTTTTCTTCCGGGCTTTAGTTATTACCGCGGCCGTGAAGAAGGGACTGCGCCGGCTGTTGCGGATGCCGGCGTGATCGATACCCCGGCGGCGGAAGCCCGTCCGGTGCTCGAGAGGAGAAACAGTCCGACGGACGTGTCCAAGAGATGGGCACACCAGGGTGAGTGAGTACAGAGATAGCATTGGGTAATAGCGCTTGTGAGGCTCCCAGGACGGAATGGCGTGCAGATCCATGCGACGCATTGTACAATATTTGTTTCATTACACCAATTTCTGCGCGCGGCGCGTCTGTAGTATATACACGGCATAGCACTTGTCATGGCGATGACGCTGTTCCCATGCCTAAGTCCCTCCTTGAACTGCGGTCTGGGCAGCAGACAGCTTTCTCCCGCGAATCAATAGCACGCCATCGTGCTCTGTTATGTTTCAGCCCATGATTCGGGCCCCAACCTCCCCCCCCCCCCCCCCCCCGGGGGGGTTTGCGGCGAGCTTGGGAGGGGTGCCCTACACACTTGGTGACGAGCGGGAGGAATTCCAGTTGTATCTCCCAAGGCACCAGAAACGTACATCGAATCGCTCTGATGGAGTTGGTGCAGTACCCTGGTCCCTGACTACCAGTGCCTGCATCGCGCTTCGCAAGGGGCACAATGGACGACTTTTGGCGGCCTGTCGTCAGCTCACCGAGGGTAAATCGAGGTGTTGGTGAGCGGGGGTGGTGGAATGTTTGATGACAGCACTGTCTGGGGGACAATGCTTGGTTGTTGTCGAGGACGCGCTCAGGCCGGCTCGAGATCTCCGACCAGATCGAGTTCATTCGGGTCCGTGAACATACTAATTTTCTCTCTTACAAAGTTGAATAGACGCGATGCTTCCTCGGCCTGATTGGTCTGCGTAAGGTATTGAGCAGTGTCGACAGCTAAGCGATGGACGTGACGAAGGTATCGAAGGGTGACTGGATTTTGGGCATCGTTCACCCGCCAAGCGCCCTTGCTCTGCAAGAATTCAACAGCGGGTCCCGAGGTTGGCTCAACTGGATGGCGCAGACTGAGCTGAGCCATAAACTGCGCGCCTGGATTAAGCTTGCGCCCCAAGGCGACGAACGCGTCGTAGATGTGCGCGGGCGGCATGGTTTGCTTGTCATGGTGCATCGAGGTCTCGTTGGCCAATATGCACCAAGCATACTTCACGACGGCTGGCGGACAACTTTTCTCCTCGGCTATGGCAGCCGCTTTGAGGATGGTCGTATACGCCGATTCCAAGTTACGAGCTTGTTTGGCGTATACGAGACGGCCAAGCAGATTTTTGGCGGTTTGGAATTCTGGCTCGGTTCGCTCCGAGCCGGGTTTCAGCAACCGTTCGAACCACATCAAAACAACATCATCGAGGCCCTCAGCAACTAGGAAGCGGGCGAGAATGTTGGTGAAATTGGCGTTGGTGAGGAACTTGAGGTCCCGCTCTTGGCCTGATGATCGCAGCCATTGCAAGACAAGCAGACCGGCTCCAGTATCTTGCAATTGATTCCTCAGCCACGGACCATCTGCCGCGGTATTTTCCGGCCTTAGCCGGAATGCCACAGACTCGATGTGCATAAGGAAGCCCTGTGCCGTGTTTAGGGTCACGAGTCCTCTCGAGACAGCCTTTCGAAAGACCGCCTTGTGTGCGTCTAGGCTGTTGGCGGACTCCTCTTTGCGCTTCGGCACCTCGACACGAGTGAAAAGCGGGTTGTCGAGAATGGCGCGCATGTGCCTATCGGTTGGCCGGGCGGGTGCTGTCGACGGGACAGTTCCTGTACGGGAATGAACGGTGGCGAGCTTCAAGCGCGGCGAGTCCTTTCCGGAATCCGACGCGGTCCAGCCGTGCTCTTCATCGAGCTGTTTGCGGAACGAGGCCTTAATGGTGTCGAGAAGCCGCTGGGACTCGCGCTTGTCCAGCGGCAGCGGCTGGTGCAGGCGTGGGAAGAGGTCTTTGAGGGACCCGAGCGCTCTGGTCTTCTGCATCTTGAAACCTTTGAATGGGTGATAAATTGGCCAACTCGAGTCGTTCTACCATGGAGGATCTCGTAGCGATGGATAGGGTAACCCAATGGCCGGTTTGATCCCCTGGTTACTATGGAGGGAGAGGGTGTGCTTGCGTTGCCGCACTGCAAACAACGGGAGTCGGATGTTTGCGGTTGTGGGTCACGCACTCAAGATCCCGCTCGACCAGAAGTGGGCCGGTTGGGCAATTGGGTTGACGTAGTGAATTGCTCATAGAGCTACAGGTCATGTGACTCCCTCCTTTGCTGGCAGTTCCGTACGGATACACGTAGAGAGTCATCCGCACTCCAGAACCAGTAACTACTGGAGCTGCTGCGTACACAGTAGTGTCTGCGCGCGCCGCGATCTTCGCCCCCGGCCTGGCGCTAGTCCCAACTTGGACTTGTTCACCAGAGATCGCTTCCCGATGTCGTCGGGCGTTGGAGCATCCATCTACCACAACGGGTGGCAAAAGACGGGCCATCGGAGCGAAATGGGTTCCTGATATCAGCCACCACCGACGGTGTACTTACACTCTATAGAAGCTATAACCAGTCAGACTATCTCTGCATGACAGGTTGTCGTTGTGGCGCTACTTATTAGCACAGCAGTTAAGTACACAGTTGCCTAACGGAACTCACATTAACGAATTGGAATCGTACGTAAGGTACGCTAGTGTAGCATACGTAGCAAATTACCTACCAGAGTAGCATGTCGGCACATGCCCAGCCTCCAAGGCTCCTGGCCAATCCCACTGCACATTCGGCATCAGCAGATGCCAGCTGATCGATTCGCAACAGGACCCTGCCTCGGGAGATGGGTGGAGAGGTGGGCTCCTTCCGCTAACAGAGTTGGAAGATTTCGATGGCAGCACGCTCAATTGAGTGGTTCTCTCAACCGTGATTGCTGTTTGCAGCTCTGAGTGATTGTAAATGGCACCGACGCCATGCGAACAATAGATTGACTTTGCGACAGGCCGGAAAGGGAAGACATCTAGAATCTAGCCCTGTGACGCACGGAAGGACCCCACACCTTAATCGGGCGAGGCTGGAGCACCCTATCACAGGCTTGCAGCTGCCAGCTGTGTGCACTGAAACCTGGGGCGGGTGGCCCTCTGCTAAGTTAGTTAGTTACCCTCTTTTGAGCGGGCCAACCGAATTCTGCATCGCTGGGCAAAAACTCAACGCCCTCTCGTCCTTTCCACACCTTGCGCCTATTCCTTCTCCCCATTCCAACCACCACTGGCTCGATCCATCCAACGGATCGCACCACGATTCGATTCGCCCTGTGCGAAACCCCGTCTTCTTTTACAATTCGGCATCCTCTACGATCCTCTTCCCATTTTTTCCCCCACACCGCCTTTGTTTTGTGGTTGCCGTCGACAACGCGATTCGGTCGCCGATTCCTTTGACCCGCCTCATTTCCCACACACACACACACACACACATATCTCAGCGATGTCTGAGGTACACTCCAGATCAGCCGCCCCTCGCGGCAGAGGCTCTGGTCGCGGCGGCCGAGGCGGCTTTGCGACTCGGGGAGGAGGTCGCGCCCGGTCTGCCGCCACCAATGGCGATTCCAAGCATGACACAGATTCGTCTCTGCCGACACTCGAGGACGAGGGCGAGATTGGAGAGCTGAAGCAGAAGTATGGAAGCAAGGTCGCAGTCATCAAAGAAATGTTTCCGGACTGGTCCTCCGTCGACATCCTATTCGCCCTGCTAGAGACCGACGGTGACGAGAACTTGGCCGTCACCCGCATTGCTGAAGGTAGATCGGCGTCCCCACACGCTATTATCTCCCACGTCCGGGCCTGCTGTCACGCATTTTGTGCGTTATGCTTGTTCCGCATCTCTCAGGCGACTTCGGAGCTGCACCGATTACCGTGCTCGTCCAGCTAATGTGTTCGTCCCACAGGAACCATTTCACAATGGGGCGAAGTTTCAAAGCCCAAGAAGGACCGCGCGCGTCTCAAGGCCAAGGCCGATACTTCTACGAATACAACTGGCGATTCAGCTCCCACGGGTGGGACCAGGAATGCCCGAGGTGGCCGTGGTGCCGACAGCGGTCGCGGCCGCGGTAGAACCACTGAGCGCGGTGGTCGTGGTGGTGCGCGTGGCAAGTCGACTCATGGCACAGCGAATGGCACCCGATCCAAGGACAACGAACCTCTCTCCGTCCCGACCGAAGAAGCATCCGAATGGAATACTAAGCCAGCTGAAAAATCGGCTGCATCGGGCGAACCTCCCGCAGCAGACTCCGCTCCTGCTACGACAGCTCCTGCTCCGAGCACCACAACCACAACCACAGCCACAGCTGCGAAGCCTGCCACAATCCCCGAAGGCACAAAAACCACCTGGGCAAGCATGTTGCGACAATCAACCGCCCCGAAACCGGCACCGAGGCCGAAAGAAGCTCCCCCCAAGGCTCCCGAACCTGTCATCGAGCCCTTGCCCCCTGCTGAGCCGACCGAACCTGAGCCCGAGGCTTCGGCTCCTGTCGAAGAACCTGCCCCCGAACCGGAGAAGGAGGCACCCCCCGCTCCTCCTGCTGAACGCGTTACACCTGCCGTCCCTGTTATCCCCGCGGTACCGGCCGTTCCTAACGTTGTCGTCCCCGAGGTTGCATTGGCGCCGTCGAATGATAAACTTACCGAAACCAATCTTGACAAGGTCAAGGATGATTCACACCCCCCCCTGACTGAAACTGCCGCCAGTGAGGCTGCTGATTCCTGGGACCCGCAAGCTACGGGTCCCGGTGCGACAGGCACGCCTCTCTCGGCTTCGCAACAACAGCACCAAGCTGGCCGGACCGGTGCCACAAAGCCGTCAGCTCGCGCGCCTGCCCACCATGCTCGCCGTATGCTTGATCAGCGTGAAGCCGTTCGCATGCCTGGCAACCGTGATCAGGTTGACAGGGCCGCCGTCCAGTTCGGTGCTTTCAGCCTTAATGGCTCCATTGAAGACGACGTGGACGGCGACCGCGAAGAGCCCGTGACTCGCCCCCAGCCTCCCGAAGACTCTCCGGTTGCACACCCCCGGACATCTCTCCCTCCTGCTCAACCCACTCCTGTCCCCGAAGCATTCTCTTCCCAGAAGCCGGCGGCTGCCCAAGCTTCCACAGGAACTGCCGGTATGGACCCTCAACTGCCTGCAAGTTTGGCACTTCTTACCACTAACCCATCTCTAGCTGCTGCGCCTTCCGCACCGCAGGCCAATGCCCCTTCTACCTCTCAGGGTATGTACACATCACTTCCCTCACGCTTCGACATCTGCAAGCCATTATCTAACGATCCTCCCCCCCTTTCTTCAGCCGCCGTACAGCCGCCTGCTGCACCGAGCAACCAGCAGTTTGGTCGCTTCGGCCAACCGGCCTCCCAGGAAGCCTCCTCCTTCCCCAGCAGCAAGCCTTTCGAGCCGTTTGGGCAACAGCCAGCCGTTGCCTCCGCCACACATAACCAGTTTGACGGAGGATTCCAGGGCCAGGGACAAGCGGCGCAGCCGCCGAGCCAGCAGCAACCTGGAGGGCCGTTCAGCTCCGCCCCTGGCGATTTCTCGTCGTACTACACGGCGGATCAGAACCGCTTCAACTACTACAACCAGAACTTTGGCCAGCAGCAGGCGGCCCAGGGCCAGCAGGATGCCCTGCCGTCTCAACCCCAGCGTTCGTTCAGCGGGTATAACGCGCCCCAGAACGACAACCTCAGCCAGTATCCTCAGAGCGGTGCTCAGCACGGGCAGTCTCGTTTCGGCGGCACCAACAACAACGAGTCGCAGATCAGCGGCACTCCCACGCCTGGGCAAGCTACCACTCAGGCTCAGACCGGCCCGACTGCGCAGGCCCAGTCACACGCCCAGCAGCCTCATGACTATCCCTATAGCAGCCACCCCTACTATCAGAACCCTTACTACTCCGCCTACATGAATTATCAAGGGGGCTACAACCAGGGCGCCTACGGCGGCCCGTATGGCAAGGGCGGTCTGAACTACCAACCTAGTCAGTACGGCATCACCCCTCAGGGTCCTCACGGATACTCGTCTCCTGCGGCAGGGTTCGGCCAGTCTGCCCTGCACCGGGACAGCGGTGTGGGTGGCGGCCTGGGTGACTATGGCCGTGCTGGCTCGACCCAGGCGGGCCAGCAGGGCCTCGGTGGCGGATTCGGCGGCGTTCATGACACATTCGGTCGCGGCGGCTCTGCCTATCAGTCTCAAGGCGGACAGTCGTTCAACGCTCCCGGCTCGCAGCCCGGCGCCGGCCCGTCAGCGGCCGACGATCTCAAGCCCTTCGGAGACTCCAAGGCTGCCGGCGGACCGAGTCCGTCGCTCGGCGCTGCCGCCCGTCCGGGCTCTGCGACGAACAATGCGCCCTCGCAGACCGGGCTTCCGCCTCCCCAGTCGAACCAGCAAGGCGGCCTCGGTGGCATGGGTGGCTACGGTTATCCGAGCCACATGCAGCAGGGCCACGGTTTGCACGGCAGCCAATCTGGGGCCGGCGGCTACGGCATGAGCGCCAGCGGCGCCCAGAGCCACCAGAACACCTACGGCGCCGGTTATGCTGGCCAGGGCTTCGCCGCCGGCAGCTACTACGGCAACCCGCCTCGCGGCTGGGGTAACAACTACCACTAGGGGAATGGCAAAGATGGTCCCCGCACCCCGGAGCAAGCCGGACAGTTTGCTTCATTGATAACGGAAGGCGCAGACATTTCCATGGAAAAGCCTAGATCGATCTGATGCATGCAAGGGTTAGGAGAGAGGCGATAAGAAACCAGAATGGGAGGAAGCCGAAATACCGGGGATATCTAATTGTCGCCGAGGTCCACGTCCGTCGCCGTTGTCTGCGAAGAAGACGAGCGGACTCTTTTCCATAGGCGAAGAAATGCGAGTCGATGAGCTCTGACTGGGAGCTCTAACTCCACTCTCTGCTCTTTTCTCTCTTTCCTTTCTTTTTTTCTTGCATCTGTGTACGATTTTCCGGTGGTGGTGGGGATGATGGCGTTGGGACGTGTTTCGGGGTCTATGCCAGTGTGTTTTTTTGGTTGCGTTTGTGTTAAGGTCAGAAAGAAAACAAACTGTCTTACATGATCTCTCATCAACGGGTTAGGGCGGGACGGGCTGGATGGATGGGTTGGTGATTTTGGTGTGGCTGTCAGTCATTATCAAGGGAATCAATCAATCGATCAATTGGGTTTGGGTGGTTTCAAAGGACACACAACCTGGCAATCAAACAAGCATGGCAGTGGTAAGGAGGGCTATAATCTCTCTATGGTGCACCGACTCATCCACTGGGAAAGGGCAAAAACAGGGAACAGGGAAAAGCAAACTGTGAACGGATTTGGTGCTCTGGTGCTTCCTGATTCTGGGCGGCGGCCTGACTCCTATTAATCTCGTAATGCTTTCTCCTGCCATCTCGCTCGTTTGTTGTCGAGGTCATTAGCAGACAATCAAATCACCAGATTGACACGAGCACTGCATTTCTAAGGGCGGGCCTAGCTAGCTAGCATGACACTGCAAGTCATATCCACACATGATCTTGTTAACACCGTTGGACTTCAAGATTTTGTTTTTTAGATGATGCCTCTGCATTGCAATATCACTCACGATTGTGCCTCCATAGTCCAATTTGGTAAAACAGAAGCAGGAGCATCAAACCATTTAATCATGTAGGTTTTCCCGTGCAGCACTGCGTTCCGACATACTGCGTACTCTAGCGAAACATCATCTCTCACAGGTTGGCATAAGCCTTGAACGCTGCCAACAAGCCTTCGGTCGAGGCGTCGTGGCCCTTGCCCGCACCGGGCTCGTCAATCTCCTTGAGGATCTTCTTGGCCAGGACCTTGCCGAGCTCGACGCCCCACTGGTCAAAGGAGTTGATGTCCCACACGGCGCCCTCGGTGAAGGTTAGGTGCTCGTAGTAGACGATCAGGGCGCCCAGCTCAGCGGGGCCGATGGCACCTCCCACGAGGATGCTGGTGGTAGGCCTGTTGCCCAGGAACACCTTGTGCGGCACCAGGCTGTCGGGCACGCCGCCCTCGGCGCGCACCTCGTCGGCAGTCTTGCCAACCATGAGGGCCTCGGCCTGGGCGAGGTAGTTGGAGGCGAGCATCTTCTGGTGGAGGTTGTCCGAGACGGGGTTGTGCGACTTGGAGGCAAGGATGAAATCGCTGGGGATCAGCTTGGTGCCCTGGTGCACCAGCTGGAAGAAGGAGTGCTGCGCGTTGGTGCACGGCTCGCCGAAGAGGATGGGACCGGTAGTGTATTTCGCGGGCGAGCCGTCTGAGGTTATCGTCTTGCCGTTGGACTCCATGGACAGCTGCTGGAGGTATGCGGGGAAGCGGTGCAGGTACTGGTCGAAGGGCGCCACGAGGTGGGTCTGGGCATTGAAGAAGTTGGAGTACCAAACTGAGAGGAGGCCACCAAGGACGGGGATGTTCTGGCGAAGCGGGGCGCTGCGGAAGTGGTTATCCATGGCATGGGCGCCGGCCAGGAACTTGTGGAAGTTATCGTAGCCGATGTACAAGGCCACGCTCAGGCCGATAGCGCTCCAGACCGAGTAGCGGCCGCCCACCCAGCTCTCGAACCCAAACATGTTCTTGGAGTCAATGCCGAACTTGGTCACCTCGGCCTCGTTGGTGGAGAGGGCCACGAAGTGCTTGGCAATGTCGCCCTTGCCGCCCGTCTTCTCGAGGAACCACTTCTTAGCCGTGTTGGCATTGGTGGTGGTCTCGGCGGTGGTGAAGGTCTTGGAGGCGATCAGGAAGAGAGTCGTCTCGGGGTCCGCGTCGGCAAGTGCCTCGGCGATGTGCGTACCATCGATGTTGGACACGAAATGCAGGGTCATGTCCTTCGCGCCGTAGTGCCTGAGGGCCTCGGTGACCATAACGGGACCACTGATCACACCACCAAGTCAGCGAGGTGGGGAGACATGAGGAGCAGAAGCAAGGTTACACGGCCAGCACTCACAGATCGGATCCTCCAATACCGACGTTGATAATGGTGGTGAGCTTCTTGCCCGTGTATCCCTTCCATTCGCCGCTGCGGACTTGCTCCGAGAAGACGCGCATGTGCTCGAGCACCTCGTTGACGCCGCCCTTGGTGTTCATGACGTCTACGCCGTCGACCTTCATCTCGAGGTTGCTGACGTTGCGCAGGGCGGTGTGGTAGACGGCGCGGTTCTCGGTGAAGTTGATCTTCTCACCGGCAAACATGGCATCGCGCTTCTTCTCGAGGCCGGCCTGCTCGGCGAGCTTGACGAGCAAGCTCAGGGTCTCCTCGGTGATGAGGTTCTTGCTAAAGTCGAACAAGATCTCGGTGCCATTGGGCTCGCTCGAGATGTCGGCGGGGAGGGTGAGCTTGGTCGAGAAGTTCTTGAAGCGGCTCGGGTCGGCCTTGAAGGCGTCTTTGAGCACAAAGGACTTGCCGACCTTGTTGTGGTGGGCCTCCAGCTCGGCCCAGGCGGGGAGGGTGTTTGTGGGCGCCATCGTAGCAGTCGTCTTCTGACCTGTTCCTGGGGTCCTTTCCGGTTTGGGATCCTCAATGTGCAAGGGGAAAATTCAAGCCAAAATGTTCCGCCTGCCGCACTTGAGATTTCGTCAGATTTGCATGAAAGATTTGGATGTTGGGAAGGTTCCGGCAGGGAAGTGGGGTGTTAAGATGCTACAAGCAGCTGGAAGCTCGCTGCCCCGCATGCGGGACGGGTCTCGGGAAGGCAGCTGCTGGCACCGACGTATTTGCCGCAGCAGGATGGAAGGCGCAGTGTTGGTTTCAGAAGCGCGTGGGAAAGGCGGCACAAACTTACCAAAAAAAAAATACAACATTAAGTACCAAAGGATGAGAAGAAGGATCTCAAGGGGAGCATGGCAAGAGGAAGCCGGACCATGAGGGGTTTTAAACAGCTCCATCAGAACAAAAGAGGCACGCTCAGCTCAGCCCATGACGACCAAGGAGACCCGCGAACGTCACCACGCATGGACGAGTCGCCCCACCCTCTTGCGATAAATGTGTCAAGCCCCTCGCCCACATGCTCTCCACCGCGGATTTAGCCAAATCGCGGAGCGCTCTTTGAGGAAAGAGCCTCAGCTCCCTAGCGCGGGGGGGCTGGACGGGAGACGGACGGGATAATTTGCACCGGGCATCGGGTCGCGATATCGATCCCCTGAGCACCGAGTGGATCGGGAAAAAGATATCTGGATAATGGACCCTCCTGGCCGGCTTCGGGCGAAATCTGACTTGTTATGCGATCCAATGTGATTGCCGCTTGCTGTCGTCGCCAAGTCTCCGGTTTTTCTTCTTACAGGGCTCAGCCCCGTTGAGTGGTGGTTGAGCGCGGTCTACACTCTCTTCTGCCTCCAAGCCCAAAAACAGCGGGGATGGGGAAAGGAACAAAGTACGAAAACCAGATAAAATTCCCGTTGACCATGCCCGAGTCCCAAAATTGTGAAAGATACGAAAATGGCACAACTAAACACTTCCCGCTTGCAAAAGCCCCAAAAAAATGATTTGGATGCGCTTTGTGCTGTCCAGTCTCCTCCTCCTCCTCCTCCTCCGCCCCCCCTCCCCCCCAGGGGGCCCCGCCAATGTTCGCTTTACCCAAATGAGGGAACAAAAAGGAAAGCAGCCGAACAGGAGCAACCCTCTAGAGAGGCAGCACCTCATCTCAGGCTGTTCTGCATGCTGCCCACAAACGACGGGTCCTTCACACTGCCACCAGCATCTCCAAGACCGGCAATCGGGCGGTTGTAGCTGAAACCAGTGAACTGGTTCTGCAGGGTCTCGGACAGGACCGGGCCATCGACGTAGGAGTCTTGGGGTAGCTCCTCCGTGAAGACGGGGTCAAAATTGGCCGTATCCAGCGCATCAGCCTGCAAACGGGTCCGTCAGTTTCATCTGGCTTAATCCGGGACGAGACTGGAAAGAACAAGAAAGCTATACATACCACGTTCGGCTTGAACGCCGGCTCGTACTTGCGCTGCAACAGCTTCCGCCAGTCGATAGCGTGGAAGAAGGGATGTGCCTTGATCTCGGCGGAGCCGTTGGCACCCAGGCGCTGTTGTGGATCGCGGTTCAGCAGCTTGGTCAGGAGGTCCTTGGCGGCCGGCGGAACGATCTCGTGGCCTGGGAAGTGCAGCGGCTCGCTGAGGATCTTGCGGTACATCTCGTTGGTGTTCTCGTCGTAGAACGGCGGAAGACCGGTCAACATCTCGTAAAGAAGCACGCCCAGCGTCCACCAGTCGACCGTCTTGTTGTAGCCGTTGCCCATCAACAGCTCGGGGGCCAGATATTCGGGGGTGCCGCAGAAGGTGTTGGTGCGGTCCTCGTCCTTCATGTCCAGCTTGCAGAGGCCGAAGTCACAGAGCGCAATGTGGCCCTGGTAGTCAAGAAGGATGTTCTCGGGTTTCAAGTCACGGTAGATGACGTTGAACCCGTGGAGACATTCGAGGGCACACAGCAGCTCGGCCGTATAGAAGCGACTGCGGTTGACATCGAAGCGCTGCTCCTTTTGCAAGTGGTGGAAGAGCTCTCCGCCGTTGACGAAAGCAAGAACAAAGTAGAGCTTCTCCGGGCTCTGGAAGGTGAACTTGAGCGGCACGATGAAGGGGTTGTTGATCTGTGCGAGGACCGACCGCTCCGCCAGCGTGTGTGCCACCTCGGACCTCGAGATGATGTGGGCTTTCCGAATCGTCTTGAGGGCGTAGATCCGGTTCGTGTCCTTCTTCCGCACCTGCATGACCTTGCCAAAGCTGCCCTTCCCAACCACTTTGAGCAGCTCAAAGTCCTCGATCTTGAGCTTGCCTGCTCGGTTCTCGACGTATTCAACGCCAATCTTGAGCTTGCCGGTACCGTACTGCACGTCGACAAACTCGACACCGCTGTGGCCCAGCGCGCGCTCCCGGCTGGCGTGCTCGGCCGCGGCCTTCTCGCGGTCCTTCTTGCTCGCTTTGGGGTCCTCGACGTACGGCTGCCTCTCTTCAAATCGAGGGTTGATGCGGACCACGCCAAGGAAGATGTCCTGGCTCCGGCCTGATCCTGGAGGGGCATTGGGATTGCGGATGTAGAGATGTACCACAAGTTCCGTCACTCTCGAAACGTCGAATTTGTACTGTGTGTTGGAACCAGCCCACAGGGGGTTCTCGGGCGTGCCCTCGACTGAGTTGACAAAGACCTGCACCTTATCGAAATCGATCAAGGCGTAGGGCATATACTTGGTGGAAATACGGCCGTGGTTGGTAGGGATGCCGCTAAATCCGCCGGATGTCTGGGGCCGGCCGCCCGTGAAACCCGCCGACCGGGAAGACGACGAAGGCCGTCCCGAGCCGGCCATGCTGAGCGCATTTCCTGTGGACAACGAGCTGCCGCCGTGGGACGGGCTGAACGCATTTCGGTGTTGCTCTGGGAGAGAGAGACCTTGGGCTTCGTGAAGGGTGACAACGAGGATGCCAGGTTTGGGCGTCTTGACGACAGGTGTTTGGGAGAGGGCTTCCGAGGCGGCTAGAAACGACAAGTCAGAAATATGAGGGCGCACCAAAGGCGAAACCGGGGCGGAGGGGTAAAGGAAGCGCACCTATATTGCTCTCGTTTGTGGGCGTCGCTGTTCCGGAAATGGCGCCCTGACTCTTGTCGTCCTTCTCTGTAATGGTGGACGTCGAAGGGGATCGCGAGAACGTGTTCGCGAGGGGACCCAAATGGGTCTCCTTCAACTCTGTTTTACGTAAAGAGCGGTCAGCAACGTGGCGCATGTGAAAACCAAGGGCCGCAGCTGCCTTTGCGCAGTGGACGGCGTCCAACTTCTAATGTAGCGAGGGGAGAGGTCAACATACTTTTGGTGAGTTTCCACGACATGGTGCAGGAACGAGGAGGGGGTTGCCGCCAAACGTCGGGTTTGGGAGGTCGCGGAGTGTTTCGAGCTTAAGACGACAGAACTCGGCGACGGGAAATTGGTTCTAGGGGAGATGGAGGGTGGGAAAAAGGATGATTGATGCCGCACGGGGAGTACTGCCTCCCAAGATGGTTTGGGTCGAGGCTGAAGTTCGAGGCGAAGTACGGACCGGGCGGCCTGGCGGGACGGGAGGGTTGTGGTGCGGATCAGGCCTGGGGGACGCTAACTTCGAAACCACCGTAGTGGAGCTGAGCGTGACTGTCGCACCGCCCGGGGCACCGTGGGGCTTGGGTGCTCTACCTGAGCAACCAAAAGCCCCGCAGCTTGTTTTATGGTAAACAGCGGACCCCTACACAGTACGGAGTACTGCGTATGCACCGACGGATTGCATACATCAGGGAAGTTACTTACCCCAAACACCACCATGCCTCTTCATACCGAGCTAGCTTGGTTGCTTGATCATTTTTTTTCGGAGCGCAACACCAGACTCTTGAGACAAAAGTCTTGAATAAAAGCAAGGCGTGCCACAGACGCACAATTCTCTTTTTAAAGCAGCTTAGATTGGGAGCGGCTGCGACAACGCAGTTCAGGACGTTGGCTCGGTAATTGATGGGAGATTACCAGGAGGCGACCGCTCCCAACAGAAGCGGCGAGATACGCGCACAAAAAAGATTGGTGATGATGACACAGGGATCGGGGAGCCCCGCAGGTCACAAGGGATTGGAGAGCGCCGGCGAAGATCAGAACCTCATGCTCCCCCGGCCAGCACCAGCGCCAGCACCCCAAATATCTACTGCGTATGAATACATGTACTAGACAGAGCGAGAAGGCATACCGTTGTAGCGTGTTTCAATTTCATTGTTAGCAGTGTCTCTAGGTCAGCTTCTAAAACTTCCCAGCACCGATATCATCATGCCACTGCAGGCCGATCAGTGCGGACGGGAAGCGTACAGTAGTTACAATGCCAGGGCATTTTGCAGGCCGTGCACACCTCCCAACAGCACTTGTTCTCTATGTTCCTCCTCGTTTCCACAGCGGCAATCGCTAGTTATCCCGAGTTGACCGCTCCCCTTTTCATCCTGGTTTGGCAAACCCCTTGGACCTGATCAAATTAGGAACAGCGCCCCAAAGGGGGGTTCCAGAAAGCCAGCCCCTGTTCTGTGCTCGGGCCGTCACGTGGCGCTAGTGTATCTCGAAGTGGCGTTTGATTGGATGGCTGTTGGCCGTTTGAGGGCTCGCTGCTTCCTTCTCCCTTGTAATCGTGCATAACTAGCTTCCACGCAAGTACTAATACACTCACTCTTCGATCTCTCTGCTCGAGATTTCCTCATCGAAAGCCGGGCTGCGGAATCAGAATTCGCCATGTGCTCAAGCACAGTCTGGAATCTGGTATCCAGAATCCTCAAGGTGCTGATGCGTTTGAGCGGATTGCACGTTCTCCGGATTACGCAAACCGCTTGAAACACGGTCCGTGAGGCATTTCAGTGTGATACGGTTGTTATTCATGCGGAGGCTGAGGTTACGATTGTAATACCAACCCCCGTACTTGAGTACATTATCAGGATCTTGACCAGAGAAGCGTTCGTCCATGCCGAACACAGTGATAAGCTTCCGGGAGCGTTGAAAGCAGTGTCTATAGTAGGTAGCTATACAAAGGAGACAGTGCTTTGTTAAAACTATCTATAAAGGAGACAAAACGACTAATATTTATAGACAAAGGAACTGGCCAATGCGTTAGTAACGACGCCTTATACGCTATGGTATATATGTAGCTAATACTCTTAGAAGCTCTATAGCTTCTGACATACCCCCTAGTTAAAGGTAATAGTTGTTTAACTACCCTTTGTGGTAATACTATTCCTAGTATTATATTCTTTGTCGCTCTTACCTTGATAGCTCCTTTAGGGGGCCTACCTTCTATATTCGGAAGTCTAAAAGAGTTAAGTATAGTAGAGCGATTCCTTTAAAGCTATAGATTAAATATAGCTATTATAATTATAATAGTAATAGTATTACTAGTTTTAATTGTAGTAACTATAAGATAGCGCCTCCTACGCTCGAATCAATGGATAACTTGTTAGGTACGCCTATCGTAAATACTATAACTACTAGTAGGTTAACTCCTACTCCTATAACCCCTTAAAAGCATAAGCGTACTAAAGTTTCTAAACTAGCTTCTAAACTATAAGTGTTCTAGTTACGTTAGGATCGTTTAAGCTAATTAAAGATAGCGATATCGAAGCTAGCAAGCTTTATAAGGTACCCTATAGAATATATATACGGTTAGCTCTAGTAGGACGTTCTTTTGGTAAATGTCGCGATCATTCCGGCGCTAGCTCTTACTACTACCATTATACCTATAGTTCCTACAAGTATAAGGAGATATACGCTAATTGCCTACGCGTCTAATAGCTCTTATAATGCTTATATTAACCATAATGGTAGTCCTGCTTTTTATATTAGGTTAGTAAAGGATTTGACAAAGGCTCTACTAGATAGAGCTAAGGCTTCTATAAGTCCCTAGATCCTAAACCTCTACCTCCGACGTATAGGCGAATCGCTAATAGTTATATATAGGATCTTAAGAAGTTATATATAGTCCTTCGGAGTGACCTAAAACGTGCTAGTGTAGATAATATAGAGAAGTATGGGCTTGATAAGGCTAAACTTGCGCGTTTTACAAAGATCGCCCGCTTAGTATACGATATCTTCTACTAGTTAGGCAAGATTAAGGAGGCTTATAATACTTGCGTTAGCGTATCCGATAATATATTAGGTGCTATATTATTACCTAGCTAGGATAAAGGTAAGGGTAAGGCTATTAATTCTAATAACAGCTAATAGTAGTAGATAGGAAGTATTAGGTGGTATTTTATTTGGCGAATTTGACTTATTTTCTACCCCCTAGTTATATAAGCCTATAACTAATATCTTAAAGATTAAGGAGAGCCTTCTAATACTTAAAGGCTTATTAGCTAAGTCATTTAATAAGCCTATCTACTAGTATCTAACTAGTTAATAAATATATAGCTTTGAACGTCCCTTTTGCTACTTCTTAGTATAACTATATATTATAGATATCTATATACTATAGGCAAGTATTAATATGTTCGTTTTTAGCTATTACTAGTCGAATAGTTTATTAATTATTATAGTAGATGTTCTAAGGTTCCCTAAGCTTAAGATCGATATCTGTAAATAGCCTTTTAAGTGCTATAGCCTCTCTTGCTATAAGGGAGAGCGTTAGAAGTTTTACCTTAGTGCTTAACATTATAATAATATCCTAATATAATGCCTTCTATATGATAGGACCTCTAAATAAGAAGAAGATATATCCCTATAATAAATACCATATATCCAGATTATCCATATATAATATATCTCTAGCGATTATAAGTATTAAACTATCTAATGCTTACTTACCTTTATATTAGATTAATAGGTAAGAGCTCCTAAATAGATATCTTACTACTTACTACGCCTCTAATAAGTAGTCTAGTCCTAGGTTAGTTAAATATCGAGAGAGTACTAAATAGGTATATACAATATCTAGATATAGTATAACTATATAATATAAGATCAATCTAACAAGCTCCTAATACTCTTTAATACACCAACCTACTAGAAGCCCTTCTCTTGCATCTTTGCGAATACCCCACTAAAACATACGAAACTACTATCGCTAGAAAGCTCTCGGAAAACGCTATCTAATGGCACCACTTTCAACTACGCGCGAGCCGTTGCGGGTGTGCAACAGGCATCGCAGGCGTAAGAACCGGACCCGGCTGTAATCCGACCGCACCTCGTACGCCTGTCAAAATTTTCACCACATAGACCACCTAGCGCCCCTAAACGTAACGTCAATTTAAGGCCTAACGCCAAGCCACTAAGTAGGGAGGCCTATAGCTTCGAACCAATTAAAGGGGGGCCTACTATAGGCCTACCCTACCCCGGATATCAAGGAGCTAAGGGGTCTTATCACGTAACTAGTCGACCTTGTACTAAGCCCTAAATAGGGTAAGGCATAGGACCTTGCCAATAGGCTCTTATAGGGCCTTATAATTACTATTATGGGCCCGGTTCCGAACCTATAGAAACTTGTGGCTAAAGAAATCAAAAAGGGGCTTAAAGAAGCCTTTAAGGCTACCCCCCGCCCTACCTAGGCGTAGGTGGCCGTAGGGCTGTAACAAGGGGCAATAGGCCCCTAAGGAGGCCTACTGTCGGCCAAGGCAGTACCGTTACGGGCCTCGTGGGAGGTTACGATACGGAACGCGAGCCTATAGGAGAACCTTAAAGCCCGAACCCCGGCCGAAATAGTCTAAGTAGTCAATAGGGCTTCTAGCCGCCAGGGAGCCGTCACGGCTAGGAAGCTCCTAAGCGGGGATATAGTAGTGGTCTTTAAGAACAAGGCCACTAAGAATTAGTATTTGGCTAATAAGCGATAGGTAGCTACAGCCTTCGGAGAGGAGGCTAGGGAGGTTAGTAGGGCCTATATAATCCTAGCTAAGGGAGTCTAGAAGGAGGAGCTATAGGGGGTTAGCGAACAAGACTTTAAGGGGGCTATAGGCCTATACTTAATCGAAATGGTCAAGTTCCGGCTGCTAAAGAGCCTATAGAGGAAGTGGGCCACGGTACTCCTAGGCTTATAGGACCTCGAGGAGGCCCGGAAGGCCTATAACGAAGGCGTAGTCTAGGATGCCTAGGTACTAGACTACAAGCCCTACTAGGATGCTCTAGAGCTAAGGTAATACTACAGGTATCAGAGCTTTAGCTATACCTAGCAGTACTACTAGCGGCCGGCCCATTGTGGCCGTTATAGCGCAAAGGCCTATAGGGAGGGGGGGAAGACTAGGGAGGCCTAGTGCCTTACCTACTCTAACTAACTCCCTTATAGGTATACGGCCTATAGGGGCCCCTATATAGCCTAGTATAGGGGCTGCCCAAAGAAAGTCGAAGCCTAGGAGAAAGCTAGGGAGGCCTACTAATATAGACCCTAGACCTTCTAACCACTAGAGTAACCACATTAGAAGGTAGCCTTCGAGTTTAATAGCCAGCCAGAGGATAATAACTACTACTAAACTAGGGCTAAACGCCCCTATAGGAGGCCTACCCTAGCTTAACAGGCGGCTAGGAGTGCCTTGTTTAATGCCTGACAGACCTATATCTTCTTTCTATAGCCCGGAACCCCCTCCCTCTCGTAGCCGGCCGAGGGGGCAATAGCTATAGAGCCTACTACTACTACTATGCCCTCGTCCTCTGCCCTAGCCACCTCGAATGCAAATTAAGATCCTTTAGTAGAACACCTAAGGTAACAAACAGACCCTCGAGGTCCTACTAGAGGAGGCTAAATATAACCTACTAGCTATCTAGGAACCGTAGATTAACCAGTTTACAAGGTCAATATACTGCCCCTAGGCTTCGAAATACTACCTAGTTTACAAGCCTAAGGGCAAGGCAGCTATTCTAGTGGCCAAGCGCTTCCCGGTTAGCTAGTAGGACTATTTAGCAGAGGAGAACTAGTGTAAGGTAACCTTTCCGGCCCTAGGAGAGAGGGGGTTCGAGCTCTAGTTAGTTTATAATAATAAGGGGGAGCAGGCCCTCTTATAGGACCTACTAGTCCTACCTCGGCTAACCTACCCCTTAGTTCTTATAGGTGACTTTAACCTCTACTACCTAGTCCAGGACCTATTTAATAGGCTTAGCCTAGGGGCTAGGGACCTCCTTAGCCTTACAGACCAGTAGGACCTTAACCTACGTATGCCCTATAGCTAGGTTACTAGGGCCCCCTAGGGGGACTAGCGTGGCCGGCCTTCTATAATAGACCTATTCTAGGCCTCGGCCAGGCTAGAAGCGACCTATAGGGATATTACGGAACGTAAGAAATCCGACTACTACCTATAGGCCCTAAATGTCTCCCTCTAGGGGACCAACAGGCCTATACTAGCTAGTAAAGGGTAGGACTAGAAGAGCCTAGACAAGGAGGTCGTACGGGTGTAACGAACCCAACTCAGACTTCTTCTAAAAGGGTTCAGACGAAGGTAGATTAAGCGGGACAAGCAGGCAGGTCGTCTAAGGGATTCGGTAAAGCCAAAGGGTTCATAACAACACTAGAGTTATCTCTTATAGTAATTAGCAATGCTTGGTATAAGTACTGTGATTATAGGTTGCTATCACTGGTAAACTCTCAGAGTCTACCTAACGATTGACTAGCTAGCTATATATATATAATTATCTGTCCCTCTTTAATAGTTATTACTAGTACTATTTCTCCTTTTACTCTATAATTCTATATTATCGATAGTAATATATTATTATTACTAGTAAAGACCTTAGTCTTAGTAATAATAATCTTCTAATTAGTCTATTAAGTAATCAGCTATCGGAGTATCCTATGTCCTAGCTATAGCCTACTAGGCTGTCTATATGCTTATCCGTAATATGCTACATTGCTATTACTCCCTTTGTTCCATTATAGTTTAGAACAGAGGTAACTTCGACCTCGACATTAACATAGCTACTAACGTTATAGCCAAATAGCTACTTACCTAGCTTGGTTAACTCTATTAGCGGATCTAGGAGTTAGACTAGAGAGACAAGGCTACTTAAGCCTGAATTAAGGAACTCAAGAACGGCGAAAAGCACTTGTAGAAACTAGTTAACAAGGCCTATACCAAAATTAAGGCACTTAAGAGCGCCAAAGCGAGCCATATCAAGATTGAACTACCTAGCAAATACAGAGGAACCAAGGAAAATCTTGTAGGATTCCTAATAAACCTTCGATCCTACTTCCGGCTCAATGACGACAAGTTTCCGGACGACAAAGCCAAAGTCCTTTACGTAGCTACGAGACTAGAAGGCAAGGTACTTAGATAGTTCGAGCCTATATAGAATAACTATCTTACTAAGGAAGATAAAGATGACTAAGATACATTTACGTAGGTAGTCTTTTAATCTTATAACTGTTTCGAAGAAGAGCTTTAGAAGGTTTTTAGTGACAAAGATAAGAAGATTTATACGTAAGAAAGACTCGTTAATCTCCGATAGACTAAGTTAATAGCCTCTTATACTATATAGTTTAGATAGGATATATTTAAGTCTTAGCTTAATAACGAAGCGTTAATATAACTATTTTATAATAGCTTAAAGGAAAAGGTTAAAGATAAGCTATATAAGTATAATCGGCCTAAGACCCTGGATAAATATATTAAATAAGCTATTAAAATCGATAATCGACTCTATATACAAGAGTAGTAGAAACAAGGTTAAATAAATAGAACTATAGTTAAGGCTAACAATAAGAAGAAGCGAATATACATTAGTACCTTATATAGGATATATCCTAGAGCTATAGATATAGATATAGCATAGAAGTAGAACCAGAAGAAGATGACCAAAGACAAGTCTAATATTACCTACTATAACTATAGAAAGAAAGGGCATTATAAGCGAGAATGTCAAAGCCCGAAGAAAGAGTAGAAGATAGTCCTTAGAAAGAAAATTACAGTTATCGACGAAACTACTAAGGACATTATTAAAGTAGCAGCTATAGGCTATAAAGATAAGGGCAGTAATATGGACAGTCTTAGATATAACGGCAATAGTAAAGACAAATAAGTACTATACTCTAAACTAGTTACTATAGACCTAGAGATAGGTCTTGCTAAATAGAATATAGTAGGAGAGTATATACTACTAATTTCGATTCTCCTAGCCTTAAGGTAGTAGGGTTTTATAGTTATATAGAGGTAGGATAGATTATAGATAACCGATACCTAAGGAATCGAAAGACCTAGACCTAATGTTCTATTCCTTTAGGAACGAATCGAATAGTATTATAATAAAGTTTTATAACTTAACACGGAACTACGCGAACGGGATAGACGCTTGATTTGACTTATCTAATAGAGTAATAAGATAAGGGACAAGACGAGAGAACTCCGATGTATTATAGAAACTATCAAAGGAAGATAGCCTATAATATATAATAGGTCCGATAGTTACGCCAAGTACCTTAATGACTAGTAACTTAGTAACGATATATAGAATCTAGAATACTAGTTTATATATACAAACCGTAGAAAAGACGAGCGTATATAGGAAAGCTATTAGAAGAAACATTCCTACCTTAGTATTAGGGTACCTATAGTCTATATATAATAGGAAGGATTTAGGAAAGAATTCTAATACCTTCTAAACAACGCTATATAACTATATCCTTAACACGAGGCATATATACAAGTGCCCTAGTTCTAGTATATAATATATAGATGCCGATACTACTTTTGTAATAAATTCGAAAATAATCACTAGCCAACCTGACAAGGAAATAAAAACAGAAGCTTACGTCCTATAGAATAGGTCTACGATATAGGAAACAGAGCGGCCGAATTACTCTAGAAGATCGAAGCCTATAATCTAGAAGGCATTACAATAGTTCTAAAACGAGCTTAGCCTAGGTACTATGGAATAGAATAAGATATATAGAACTCGTGCTAGAGTAACGACTACCTCTATCACATAGACGAAAAGAAATCGCGAATTCGGGAGCTTTAGATGAAGCTATAGCACGTACGACGGAAAGTAGAACGGACTTAATAGTAGAAAGTTACAAGCACTTAATAGCTTACAGAAATAAGTATAATTAACAAAGCCGCTATTAGCTAAACAACCAAAGAGGTTAGCACTAACCTAGGAAACGGGTCAGGGCCCTTTAAGGGGCCTAGAAACTATTAACGCCTACGTAGCGGCGAGTGGTAGCGTAGTATAAGAGGAACTAGCGCAAGAGACTACTATATCGAGACCTCCTAGCAGAAATATAGGAAATCGCCGTAATCTTTAGACGACGGCGGCAAGATAAGTAACTATAGATAATAGTATAATAGAAATAGCACGAAATGCTTGTACTAGTAGATAGTAAAGTAGAGATAAACCTAATTTCGCCGACGCTTGTAAATTAGCTATAGATACCCTAGAGAATAAAGCAGAAGTATAGTATAGTCAAAGGGCTATTTCCGATGTAATAGGTATATAGGAAGACTAAACCAATTAATATCACTATAGTAGGGAAGACTATAGTAGTTATATTTAGCATTATAGATATAGGTAACGATAAAGATATAATATTAAGGTTACTATAGTATAAAGATTATAACCTAGACATTAGCTAGAAGAATAGTAGCTATCTATAACCTTAAACGGAGTTATATTTGACTAGTAAAATAGGGAATATACAAGGATTATAAGCAGATAATACTTAAAGGAAGGCATATCTTATAAATCTACTATAAGAGATAGATAGTAGTAGATAGACTACTATAGACTCTAAAAGAGGTAGTATAATAATATCGATATCGTAATAAGAGGAACGAGCTAAACCACTAATAGCTATTCTCTCTGTTAACGAATACAGAGCATTATAATTAGAGCAATAGGTTAAGATAGGAGAAATCGCTAGCATTGCTATAGACAGAACCAAGTTTATATATTATTAGAAAACCGAGAGACGAGACAAGACTAGGGAAGTACTAAAGGAATACAAAGGACACCTAGCATTTAAACTGAAACATCTAGAAGGACTACTAGAACACGGCCTATAGGATTACGAGATCAAGCTTAAGGAAAGAGTATAACTAAAGTTCTTTAAGATCTATTATACAAGCTAGACTTAGAACGAAGAACTTAAGTAATATTTAGAGAAAAACCTTTGAAGAAGATATATCCGCCTATCGACATCGCTAGCAGGCTACCTAATCCTGTTTATGCCTAAGAAAGATAGAAAGCTACGGTTATATATTGACTATTGGTAACTTAACGAACATACCGTAAAAAACCGATACCTGTTACCGCTGATCTTATAGCTCTAAGATTAGTTAATAGGAGCCTAATATTTTACGCGTCTTGACTTGCTATCGGCCTATAACTATATATAGATTAAAGAAGGCGACGAGTAGAAAACGGCCTTTAAGATACCCTATAGCCACTATAAGTACCTTATTATGCCATTTAGACTTATAAACACGCTAGTAACATTCTAAGCCCTAATTAATCAAGCTATCCGACCCTTTCTTAACAAATTTACGGTATATTATCTTAACAATATACTTATCTTCTCTAAGACGATAGACAAACACCAGAAGTATATAAAAGCAATGTTAGACACGCTATATATATATAAACTATTAGTTAATAAAGAAAAGAGCAAATTCTATGTTAGGAAAACAGTGTTTTTAGAATATAAAATATCCCTAGGATAAATTTAGATAGAACCTTCAAAGGTTAAAGCTATCAAGAATTGGCTACGACCAATGTTAGTCACGGAAGTACGAAGCTTCATTAGATTTGCAAACTTCTACCAAATATTTATTAGGAACTTTAGAGCGATTGTATAACCTTTATATAAACTTATAAAGAAGAACGTCAAATTCCAATAGAAAGAATAGTACGAGCAAGCATTTATATAGATCTATAACGCCATTACCAAAGATCTAGTACTAGTATTACCAAATCCTAAGAAGCCATTTAAGGTGGAAATAGACGCTTTAGACTATACCATTAGAAGATAATTAGGATAACAAGATAAACAAGAAAAGCTATATCCTATAGCCTTCTTTTTAAAGAAGCTCGATGGACTATATCTTAATTATCTAATCTATAATAAGGAACTACCTATAATTATTAAAGCTTTTAAGGAATAACGACTATACCTTAGTAGTACGATTAAACCGGTATAAGTATATATAAACTACAAGAATTTACGATACTTTATAATGACAAAGGAGCTTAATAGACGACAAATACAATAGGTAGAATTCCTTGCGGAATTTAACTTTAAGATCCGCTATAAGAAGGGCAAAGAGAACGTATAAGCGGACATCTTAAGCCGATAAACAGATTACACGGAAGGACAAACAGAAATAACACTACCGTTATTTAAGGAACGAACAGATAGAACGCTATATTATAAAATGTAGATACCTATAGAAGATAATCTATTTGACTTGCTCCTAGAATGTTACGTAATCTTTCGAGAAAAAAGAATTAACGAGGTATAATATTAAGTAGCACCTGGACTACTAGTACCTAACGGAGTGGAAGAAAGAGATAGGAAACTCTAGTACCAAGGCAAAGTATATATCTACGACAAGGACTAATAGCTACAAATGATTCGAGACCTCTACGAGTCGAAACTCGGAGGATATAAAGGAGTTATAAAAACTATCGTATAAGTCAAGAAACACTACGACTTTCTATAGTTAATAGTATAAGTTAAGGAAGTTATACGGAACTATAATATCTATAATCGAAGTAAAACGGTATAATATAAGCTATATAGACTACTTTAGCTATTATTAATAGCTAACAAACCATAGAGTTTAGTTATAATGGACTTTATTATAAAGCTACTAGAATCTAAAGATATAGCTATAGGAGTAATCTATGATAGTATTCTTACTATAGTAAATCGCCTAACTAAATAGGCATACTTCTTTCCCTATAAGGAGTCCTAGATAGCAGAATAGTTAGTAGATATAATCTATTAGTAAGTTATATTAGTATATGCTTAGCCATAAGAATAGATTACTAATAGAGACACCAAGTTCGTATCAAAGTTCTAGCAAGCGTTAATATAATAATTAGACGTTAACAGCAAGCTATTAACAGCATATCACCCGTAGACTAACGGACAAACAGAGCAACTAAACTAAGTTATCAAGTAGTATCTCCGTTCCTACGTTAACTACTAGCAAGACGACTAGGTTATACTATTACTAACAGCATAACTCACTTATAATATAATACTAACAGAGATAACCAAAGTTATACTATTCTTCGTAAACTATAGATATAAAGCAAACCTTAGGCAAGGACTAAAGGTTACAATGCCGAGAGCAGCAGTCAAAGCAGAACAAATGTACATACTATATAAAAAGCTTAAAAAGGAACTCGAGTTTATCAAGACTAAAATAAAGAACTACTATAATAAACATAGGCTCGAGGGACCTTACTTAGAGAGGGGAGACAAAGTCTACCTAATCATACAAAACTTATAAACCAAACGACCAAGCACAAAGCTAAACTTTAGGAAGGTCAGACCCTTTATTATTAAAGAACGAATTTCGACATCTAACTACCGACTATCGTTACTATTATCTATATAACTACAGATAGATGTTTTTTATATTTTACTTCTCGAACTAGTACCAAAGAACGCTAAGGTTGCTATATATATTAAAGCAGGGGATAAAGAGAAAGAATAGAACATTAAAGAAATTCTAGATTTACGTATTATTAATAGAGAACTATAGTATCTAGTTAAATAGCTTGATTTTAGACTAGAAGATAACTTATAGAAACCTGTTAAGAACCTAAACTGCCCTAAAAAACTAGAACAGTTCTACTAGTAGAACCCGGATCGACTAAAGAAAAACCTAAGACAGAACCAAAAATAACGCCCTAGTTAATAGTATTGATAGTATCATTAATCTCTAACGAGGATATAATAGGCGCCTCTTACCGCTCTTACCGCTTAACTACCTCTAACTTATCTAAGGTCGATAGACCACGCGTTACTATATCGGTACCTTTCTCTACTAAAAACTCCTTCTACTAACAAAGACACTAGAGCCGTGCAAGCTTTTCGAACAACTCGTGCTAGGCTTCTTCTAGATAGCGTTAGGATTTATCTAGCTTAAGTTTAGTATAACATTTAGCATCCTTAATATAACGCTACTCCTAGAGAATACGATCTACTAGAACGAACATTAGGAATCATACTTAAAAAAAAAAAAAAAAAGAAGGGAGACGAGCTTATAAGAAGAAAGCGGGATACTAAAGCTATTATAAGAACGACCTTAACAAATATAGGCCTTATAACGCTTTATATATACGATCATTTTACAAACAAGGCCTTATAACGCGTACTAAGAGCAAGGTATAATAATAAAACCGTTCTTAGTAATATTCTAAGCAAGGGAAGCACGGTAACGTATAGAAAGCGACTTCCATTTCTCTATCGGCATTTTATTAATATAGTAACTATAATATAGAAACAGGAAGAATATAGTACTTATAAGCGAAGGGTATTAGCACTATTTAAAACAGCCTAAGAGGGCTTTTAGGTCGAAAGCCTTAAAGGAAAGGCATCGTATTATAGATAAGTATATAGACAGCCTAGCAGGCTATAGCCAGGACACGGGACACTCCAATAGCTAATCACTTAATAGACTAATCAGAAGATTATCACCACCAAGACTAAGGTCTTCACTAGTAATAATAACATATCACTATCGATAATACGGAATCACAGAGTAAAAGGAGAAATGGTACTAGTAATAACTATTAAAGAAGGATAGACAATTATATATATATAGCTAGCTAGTCAATCGTTAGGTAGACTCTAAGAGTTTACTAGTAATAGTAACCTATAATTACAATACTTATACCAAGCATTGCTAATTACTATAAGAGACAACTCTAGTGTTATTATAAACCCTTTGGCTTCACCGAATCCCTTAGACGACCTGCCTACTTGTCCCGCTCAATCTACCTTTGTCTGAACCCTTTTAGAAGAAGTCTGAGTTGGGTTCGTCATAGCGAACCGAGGCGGCCTACCTCTTACTCCGGCTTAGTAGATAGGTATTAGCCCGGGCCAGGCCTGTCTTCCGGGGCCTAGAGAAGCTTCTATAGGCCTTTGACAGGCTTATAAAGGCCCTTGAAGAGATAGCTACGGTCTCGGCCCTGGTAAAGAAGGTTAGTACAGGTGGTAAACGAGCTTGGTGGTAGACAAAGGAGGTTCGAGAGGCCTAGAAGAGGGCTAAAGAGGCAGAGAGGGCCTATAGGGGCACCCTAAACCCCTATACGTAGGAAGCACTTCGGCAGGCCCTATAGGACTAGGCTAAGACCATTACAGCCACGAAGACCAAGAGCTAGAGGGCTATATTACAGGAGGTAACCAACCGGCCGGACCTGTTATAGAGACTAGAGCGGTAGGCAAGGCTACAAAGCCACCTACCGGTCGACCCTCTAAAGCTCCTAGCCTTCGAAGGAAGGCTTACAACCTACTAATAGAAGGCTAGAGCACTAGCCGATAAGTTCTTTCCGAACCCGGAAGCAGACCTGTCGGATATCGACGACCCGGATCTAAATAACTACTAGGAGCCGAAGTTCGAAATAAGCTAAGAGGTTATAGTAGGCAAAGTTAAGGTAGTACTAGCTAGGGCGGCCCTATAGAAAGCCTTAAGGGAGGACCTCCTCCCTATAGGTCTATTAAAGGCCTATAGGCGGCCGCTCTACCGGATACTAGCTATATTAGCCTTAGAAAGCCTATAGCTTAGCTATTTCCTAGCCTAGTTTAAAAGGGCTAAGATAGTAGTCTTCCGCAAGCCTAGCAAACCCCTATAGGCCTACTTTACCCTAGGTAGCTATAGGCCTATAGCGCTCCTACTAATAGTAGGTAAGGTACTAGAGGCTATAGTTACTAGGAAGGTAACGGCTATTATAGAGGCCTATAGGCTTCTACCGGCCGAATAGATAGGTAACCGAGAATATAGGTCTATAGAACTAGCCATCCGGCTTGTTACGGCTTAGGTCTAGGAGGCCTAGAGGTATAAGGCGGCTACCTCCCTTCTATAGCTCGACATCTTAAGGGCTTTCGACACCATTAACTATACCTAGCTACTAGCCACTTTACAGAGCCAGGGCTTCCCGAGGTGGTTAGTAGTCCAGGTCAGGGAGTGGCTACGGGATAAGGTAGCTATCCTTTACTTCGATAGCTAGGAAACGGAGGATATAGTAATAAGGGCTAGGGTCCTATAGGGGTTACCCTTCTCCCTTATACTATTTATCCTCTATATAGCTTCCCTTTACTAGGCCATTCGCTAGGCTAGCCTTACGGTTAGTTTGATAGGCTTTGCTAACGACACTAACCTCCTAGCCTTTAGGAGGGCTAAGGAAGCCTGTAATGGTCAGCTACGGAGGGCCTAGAAGGCCTGCCTCTAGTAGGCGAGGACCCGGGGTATAGCTTTTGCCCTAGAAAAGTGCGAGCTTATCTACTTTAACAGGGGCCGGAAACAGTGGTCGCGATCGCTAGAGCTCCTACGGCCCGGAGGGGGTACTACTACTATAGCCCTGTCGAAGTCGGCCAGATTCCTTAGGGTCTGGCTAGACTAGAGGCTACAGTAGGGCCCCTATTACGTAAAGGTGGCTAAGAAGCTGGAAACCTAGGAGTTTGCCCTAACTAGGCTCGCTACGAAGACCTAGGGCCCTGGCCTCCTACGGGCCCGCGAGGTCTATACCAAGTGTATCTGTAGCGCCCTAGCTTATAGGGCCTCGAACTTCTACAAGCCTACCAAGCCAGGGGGTAAGCCGGAAGGCCCTGCTAGGGAACTATCGAAGGCCTAATACAGGGCCCTTTAAGTAGTTACTAGGGCCTATAAGGCCACCCCTATCCGGTGCCTCGAAACAGAAGCCTAGGTACCACCCCTCGACCTTTATCTTAATAAAAGGCTAGCTAACTTCGAAGCCAAACTCGACCAACCGCTCTTACAGACCGGGGCAGGTCCGGGGGCCTCCTAGGCCCCTACAAGGGCCCTTATCTAACAGGCCTATAATAGGCTAAGCCAGAGGTTCCGGAAGAGAAGGGCTAGGGCAAGGGGCCGGGAGCCGAAGCCTATAGCCCTAGAGGTAGCAAGGTCAACGGTCCGGCAGTAGGTTTAGGAGGGCTATAGAGGGGGCCGACCCCCCCTATAGACCCTATAAAGAAGGCTACAGGCTACAGAACTAGCAGTACTGGCTAGCTAGAGCAACCGTTAGAGGGCTGACCAAGCCGGCAGGAGGATATAGCGCGTGTCAGATAAGGACCCCCTGCGCCTAGTTTTTATAGGGGAAGGCCTACAAAGGCACCAGGGCCTAACAAAGGCCTAGAGCTCCCTACTAGTACAGGCCCGTATAGGGGCTATTAGCCTCCGTGACTTCCTTTTAAGGGTTCAAGTCCTAGGGGTCAGTACCCCCTACTATGCCTATAGCTAGGGGAGGAAAACTATAGAGCACCTAGTCGTATGGTGCCTAAACCTACCAAGAAGCCGAACATGGGAATCCTAGGAAATACGGTCGCAAAGGGACCTAGACCTTGTTTTATAGGGTATAGGGGCCTATAACCATCGTTTGGCAAGGAGAGTTCTACGGTGGCTAATGGACCTAGGGAGGCTCCCGGAATACCGCCTTACAAGAAGGCTAGACCAGGAAGGAAGGCCTCTTTAGGGCCATTCTAGCCACTTCTCCTTTTCTTTGTAGTGTATTAGTATTCTGGATCAGGCGTTAAAGGAGGGATAGAGGTTTTTATCTAGCCTATTAGGCATAGTTTCCTTTGTATATAACTAGAGAGGCTCTGGCATGCTTATTAGCATAACGGTATAGGACTAATAATAATAATAATAATAATAATAATAATATTCTTTGATCTATATACTAGTAACGCTCCCTTCGAACTTTTTAAGTTCTTTATAGCTTAAGAGAGTTAGCTTATACACGTTAGGTACGTCTAGTCTATATCTTCTTGCTATCTTTCTAATATATTAGTTATAGACTAACTATATCTTATATATAGGTTAGTCTCGAATTACCTTAATACTAAGGAACTAACTAATATTACCCTACTTATAGACATTATATCGAGCTTTGATTCCTTCTATTACCTACTTGGCCATTATAGCGTTACTTTTATAGAAAAAGACTAAGAAGTCGTCAATATAGAAGATCAGGATGACTCGTTTATTATAGCTTAAGAAGAGGCACTTCTCTTTACCTAATAGTTCTATACCTAGATCTAATAACGTTTTATAGAACTCCTTATACTATAAGAGTAGCAAGTCTCTCAAGCCATATAGAGCTCTTCGTAACTCTACGTATTTCCCTAGCTACTTAAATTCTTCTAGTAATTCGTAGACGATAGGATCGTCTTCTAGGCGTTTAGCGTTAAGGAACGCTTACGTCATATTGAACTACTTAACTTTTAAGTCAAAGTATATAACGATCGCCATTATTATATAGAATAACTACGCCGTTAGAGTAGCTATATATATACTTTCTACTAAGCTAATGTCTTATAGATCTCCTTATACGTAGATCCTCGCCTTATATTTCTCCAAGAAACCGTCCTTGTCAAACTTATATATAAAGACCTATTTTAAGGGGATAGGTCGCGCTTTTGCCTACTTATATAGTATGATCTTTCACGTTCCCTTGCTCTCTAAGTTATATATCTCCTCGCGAGCCGCGTCTTTAAACTATTGTCCTAATAGGTAGTTATATAGATCTCGCTAGTTAGTAGGAACGTAAGTAAGATTGTCAATATATTAATGTAGCTTATTTAGGACTACTCTAAGGCATATAGTATCCTTCTATCGTATAGTAGTAGCGAACACCGTATATATTGTTCTTATACTCTAGTCCTCTAGGTAAGCTTCCTATTAATTAGGTAGGTAAGTCTTATAGAACTATCGCTAGAGTTCCTTAGTTATATAGATAAAAGAGTAGTAATAATTAACCTTCTCTTTATTTTATAGCTATTTGCATGACCGGACAGGGTCCCTAGGCTTGCGAGCTCTCCTCCTACCTCTGCCTCTCCTTATAGGAGGTTACTAAGTAGCTTCTCCTTTGCTTCTACCTTCTAGAGGATACGTTAGCTAATCTAGACTTCGCTTAACGCTCTATTCCTCTAGCTTAGCTAGGTACGATATATTAGTAGTACCGTCCTTGGCTTCTAGCTCTTCCGTTATACTATACGTGCTTGACTCTTCTATAGAAGGCATTTCTCTGCTAGATTTAGCGGCTCCCCTGCTCTCCCTAGCGTCTAGTTAGCTAGCTAGCAACTAGGAAGGCCCTAATTTAAACCCTCCTACTTTCTAGTAGACATCCCCTTTACTAGCTAGCGTAAGGTAAGTCACTAAGGGCTTAGGCGTATATTTAGAGGTCAAGAGTCCTCTAAAGCTCTCTATCTATTTAGTAAGTTCGTCTATTACTTATATCTCCGCTATAAGAGTCTCTAGAACTAATTGCTTACTTGTAGGCTATATATTAGAGAGCTCCCTTACCCCTAAGTCTTAACCCTATTAGAGAGGTTAATCTATCGCTAGACTCTCTTACGATAGAGGTAGCCAAGCTACTATAATAGAGTCTTCTACTAGTTATTAGGTCTATTATAATACTTCCTAGAGAAAGTTAGTATCCTAGAAATCTTTGCTAAGATCGAATTAATTGACTTCCTAGCTCGCTATTACTAATAACAACTCTATTAGCTACTCTTTGCCTAGATAGTAAAAAGTCTTCTTATCGAAGCGAATATTATAAGTTATAATGACCCTATCGAGCTTAAGTATCTAAACGCGATAGATATTAGAAGTACGATATCCTATAAAATACCTTATTAGCCTATATAATAGTACCTTAAAGTCCTTTATATATTACTTAGCTTCTTTATCCTCATAGAGGATATATACTTAGTATTTATATATAAAGATGCTACTTTAGTCTAGGTATAAGTCGCTAGTTAATATAATTATTAAGCTAGGTTTGTACTAGTAAAAATACTATTTAAACTAGCTATAAAGTACTTCGTTAGGAGTTCTAAACAAGTAAGCACGGCTTAGGCTTATCGTATATAAGTATACCGCTACTTATATGCTTTCTAACTAGAGCTTTATAGACAGATTCGCGCTATTAAGCATCTTAATTAAGCGTAAGATCAGTTCTTGCCTTACTTGCTCTACTAGTCTATTAGGCTTGTAGGTATATAAAGGTAAGAGTTTAAGATTAATACCGCTTTCTATAGCCTAAGTCTAGTAGCGTGTCGGTACATACCTTACTAAACTAATCGTTGTAATATTATTATCTTACTTAATCTTATAGATAGTAAGCCTATATTAGCGTCTTACCTAGCTCTCGAAGTTCTAGATGACTTCTATAATCTAATCTAATGACTTTATCATTAGGAGGAAAGGGAAGAGCTTCCTACTATACTTGTTAACAATTACAAGCAGCCATCGCGATCTATTAATCGCTTTAGGATAGTTAAATAGATCCTAGGCTACTTGTTAGAACAGGTATATAGACCTCTACTTAGGTAGTATTTTCCTAGAGATAACCTTACTTATATAAATACAAGTATAGCTCTTATACTTAATATATACTATCCCTTTAATATAGACATTTCTAGTATTATTAATAAGCGCTTTTAACGCTTTTGGTCCGAGGTAGCTAGCTCTTAAGTGCTAAAGATCCTTAGTATTCTCTCTTACGGTAGGTAATACTTATATCTAGGACCTTCTACTATATATAGCGAACACATTTTATAAAGATATATAAACGTTTACGATAGCTATTTTACTAATTAAGACATAGTCCAGGAAGCTCGAGTAGTAGGAAAGTAGCTTATATTCGAGGAAGGTAAGATTATACTTACATTCTAACTTACAAAGGATAACGTTGTTTTCTAGTATTCTAAAATGTAGTAAGTAGTCTAAGCTATGGTACTAAGCGCCTACCTTAAGTAATAGAGCTTCTAAGATAATATTAATATAGAATCCTTTGACGATAGCGATATCCTTAAGCATTAGGCTCTTAGTACGCGGTCTATATAGTCTATCTAGAACGTTCTTAATCACCTAAGTACCCTTCCTACTAATAGGGAAGGTCGTTATACCTGCTTTAACGAACTTAGGATCTTCTACCTTAATAAATATCTTAGGTAAAAGGAACTTCGTATCGTTAACTAAGTAGGTTATACTATATAAGTCTAGTAAAGTGCTTTCTAAAAGAGGATAACGCTATAGAGCGACTATATTAAACGCCTTATAGTAAGTTAAGAGCTCGCCAAGTAGTTAAGGGCTAATAATTAATATATTAAGGGAGCTAGGGTATCCTACCCCTAACTACCTAGAATAGGATAGCTCCCTCTACTTAATAATAAGTTAATTTTTTAGTCTAGCTTACTTTAGCTTATTAAGCTCCTAGCAAATCCTCTTATACTCCTTATTAGAAAGGTATAAGCGTTACTTATTACTATAGATGGCTTACTTAAGTGTATAGTAGTCTATTAGATCCTATAGATATCTTAGACGCTTATAAGGACATCTCGTATTATGCTACTAACCACTATAAGAGTCTCTATATAAGTCTCTGCCTCTCTCCTTACCGCTCTTCTAAGCTATAGGAAGTATTAGTATATAAGTTGTTAAGAAGATTCTATACTTCCGAGAGACTCTAGGTTATATATCGTTATTAATCAAGATCTTAGCTATTATAATAAGGGTATTAAGCTCTAGAAGTGGCTATCCTATACTATTAGCAAGCTCGATTTCTATCCTCTTATTTACCACCTAGGTTAGTAGGATATATATAACGATAGTGTTAAGAAAGGTATAAAGTCCTTATATACCCTATACTTCCAAGATATTATATTAGATAGCTTGCTAGAAGGTAACATTAAAGTTACAAATCTAACACTATAGATTAACTCTTAAATACTTAACTACGTTAAGACTAGTTATATATTATATAGTAACTATCGTATAGAGTATTATAACGGATAGTATAAGTATAGAGCAAAGTACCTAGATAATCCCTTTAATAAGGTTAATATCCTTCTTCCTATATACTTTTATAGCTTTATAAAGTTTAGGATCTATGGTATATACTAGCTAATGTTATAGCTATCCTATCTACTTATTAATATCTATAGTATATATAATATCTTTATAAAAGGAGTCTTATAGTTATATAAATTCGGCTATAACGGCTACGTTAAAAGGTATTAGGTCTATAGACATTAAGGGCAATAATCCTTCTAAGAGTTACTTCTAACAAGCTAGGATAAGGTTATCTCTAGCTTACTTATAGGTTAAATGCTATAAAACTTCTAGATCTAGCTTATAGTTATTATTAAGGTTAACAAATCCCTATATATTAGCGAATTTAGCTTATAATTACAATTTAATATACTACAAGTTCTAAGAACTAGGCTTTATAAGGCATATAGAAGTCTCGACTAGGATCTCGATTATAATAGACATGTCGTTAAAAGCATATAGAAGTAGGGTAAGAAAGTTTATAACTAAAGAAAAAAGCTACTACTAGTATTAAAGATACATCGGCAGAGGAGCAGTCAAGGCGCCAGGCTCATAACTGCCGAACGTAGTGATAAGCTTCCGGGAGCGTTGAAAGCAGTGTCTATAGCGGGTGGCTGTACGAAGGAGACAGTGCTTTGTTGAAACTATCTACAAAGGAGACAAAACGACTAATATTTATAGATAAAGGAACTGGCCAATACTTTGGCAACGACGCCTTATACGCTGTGGCACGTATGTGGCTAATACTCTTAGAAGCTCTACAGCTTCTGACAGTCCACAAACCTATAGCATTAGCAGTTGGTCCTTTAACGATGCCTTCCTAGCTGTAATTACTGTAATTACCTTTAAGATTCTTGCACAATCCGAGAGTCCTAGGAAATCACTGTAACTTGGCGTGGACTTGAGAAAGCAAGAAGAGGGGGGAAAAAGAAAGAAAGAAAGAAAGAAAGAAAGAAAGAAAGAAAGAAAGAAAGAAAGAAAGAAAGAAAGAAAGAAAGAAAGAAAGAAAGAAAAGAAAGAAAAGAAAGAAAAGAAAGAAAAGAAAGAAAAGAAAAAAGAAAAGAAAAGAACAGAAAAAGAAGAACTGCTAAACAGTTCAGGGTTAATCTAGACTCACTACTACGTCAGGCTGCTCCAAGCTACCTTGTTAGAGCTGTTGTTTGAGCTTCGAAACTGGCTGCCTTCTAATCACCAAGACCTAGAGAAGGAGACCCTACCGAGTATCAATGCTCATTGGGTGATACTGAACACATCTACAGAGTACTACTGACAGCATGTACACGAGATTACTACTCGAGTCTCTATGTTGCGAGAAACCAAACTGGGTTGGCCCTCGTATATGTTTCAACGCATAATTAGATCCGTATCTCTCTATCGTGATTCCATTTTTCATTGCCGTTCGACAGCATCCACGCTCCTTCGTGTTCCTTCTCCAACCCCAACACTGATAATGAACGATGACAAACGGTTTCTAACAAGTCCCAGAGCACTGCCATTCATTTGAAAACAGCTGCTTGTTCCCATTCTTCTTCTCACTCATGAAGCAGATCCTCCGGCACGGGCATGAACCTCGTCGAGGTACCCCACATCTCTTTCAGCCACCGGTTCCATTCAGACTTCCCCCAACCTTCGGGCAGCCAGACCACCAGTTCGTCAGACGGGGAGTTCCAAAACAACTCGACGGGTGACTCCGGCAACGGCTCTGACTCGTAGGGCGCCTTGCCCTCAAGCAACGGGAGGATTTCAACGAAATTGAAGTCGATGATCTTGACTTGAAAATCTCGGGCCAGGAAGTATCTGCCGGAGCAGATGATGTTGCGGGGTGCGATGTCGTCATGGATTACGCCGGCGAAGCGCAGTTCGATTTCTGCTTCCATGCATAGCTCAAGGACTCGAAGACGCTCCTGTTGCGTGTAAAGCTTTGGATTCAGGTTCTTTAAATGCACGCCCTTCAAGTACTCTATGAGGATGAAGCCAACAGGTCTATTGATTCGCTTGAGCGGGAGTTCGAGGAGCCATGATCCATGGAATTTGGGTATAAGGCTCCCGCCGAGTCTCTTGTCCAACTGGGCGTAGGCCGCGGATTCAAGAGTGAAGTCGCCTTCCGCGCTCGCAATGACGTCATTTGGTATGTAACTGAAGTCGGGGTCGGCAAAGGGGTAATAGAGAGGATCATAGATTTTGGCGACAAGCGCTTCTTTATGGCCTCGCCGCTTGCAAGTGACGACCTGGGAGCCGCGGACCCGCCAGGGACTATCTCCGACAGAGAGTTCCCGAAGCACTTTGAGTGCAGCCGTCTCTCCCAGATCTTCGCAAGGCAGCGGTTTTGAAGCGGCCGACACGCAGTAGTCGACCAAGGTCGTGGTCTGGAGGAAGTCGCGGCCCGGAAAGCGGGCTTGCTTGAGGAAATCGGCAAAGAACTTAGTTCGAACCTTGCTATGCTCTCCTAGGAAGGGCGGTGGCGGTTTGACGCGGCGGGCCTGAAACTGAAAACCCTTCTTGTACGGTACCGGTGGTTTATCTGGTTCTGGGGGCGCCTGCCAACGGCAGACGGCGGAATTCGAAAACGATGCTCTCGGAACGAAACGAAGCCGTGAACGTACCGCGGGACTTAAACCGAAGCCCTGCCTATACATCAGTGTGGCGGGTCGCGCGAACAGGAGATGCTCGGCCATTATGTGTTGTGAAGTTGGTGGTGTCGAACGCAGGATTCGAGTAATCACCATTGGACCAGATGATGTAACGGTTTAGTGAATGTGGGGAGTTCGGGCCTGACGAATAGGTACATACATCTGACGAATAGGTACATACAGTGGGTTCGTCAGGACAAGCCAGGTTCGCAACTGGACCCCATTAGAGGTAACACTATCGGGGAAAAAAATATCTAGATACAGGAAACAACCCGCGGGGTGGTGTATCGCGCCTTAATGTTATCCGAGCGCGTGACAATACACCCCTCAACCTCAAAGCTACCCAAAGACAAACGCAACCTCCATCCGGATTGCCGCCTTCAGTTGCCCGAGGGTGTCTAGTTTCACTGCTCAGAGCTTGCCCGACGCTCACAGAAGGACAGCAAAGAGGCCAGCAACGGCAGCAATGCCCTCCACGCCGCGGACGGCACGGCCGGCACCAGCGGTGGCGGGACCGGAGGTGCTGGGCGGCGCGGGTCTGCCGGTGGTGGAGGGCGTGATGGTGGGCGACGTGACGGTGGTCAGGGTGGGGATGTAGCTGGAGAAGCTGGGGGGGCGTTGGGGCTCGCTAGTCGGCTCCGGCTGCTCGCTAGTCGGCTTGGGCGGCTTGGGATGCTCCGACTTGGTAGTCGGGTGCTCCGGCGTGGTAGTCGGGTGCTCCGGCTTGGTAGTCGGGTGCTCTGACTTGGTAGTCTCGGTCACGGGGCATACGGTGGTAGTGACGATGGTCTCGGTAGTGACAGTGGTAGTACCGTTACCAGGGCACTTGGTCACCGGAGGGGGGCACGAGGTGATAGTGCGTGTGGCGGTAGTGGTAATAGTACTAGTAGTCCACTTGGTAGTCGGCTTAGGGTGCTCTGGCTTGGTAGTCGGGTGCTCCGGGCTGGTAGTCGGGTGTTCTGACTTGGTAGTCTCGGTCACGGGGCACACGGTAGTAGTGACGATGGTCTCGGTGGTGACAGTGGTAGTACCGTTACCAGGGCACTTGGTCACCGGAGGGGGGCACGAGGTGATAGTGCGTGTAGCGGTAGTGGTAATAGTACTGGTGGTCCACTGGGTAGTCTTAGGAGGCACCTTGGTAGTCGACGTCTTAGGGGGTACCTTGGTAGTCGAGGTCTCAGGAGCTTTGGTGGTCGAGGTCTCCGAAGTCTCGGTACATGTAGTCGAGGTCTCCGTAGCCTCGGTAGTCGATGTCTCAGGAGTCTCGGTACATGTAGTCGATGTCTCCGGAGTCTCGGTACATGTAGTCGAGGTCTCCGGAGCCTCGGTACTCGATGTCTCAGGAGCTTTGGTGGTCGAGGTCTCCGGAGTCTCGGTACATGTAGTCGAGGTCTCCGGAGCCTCGGTAGTCGAACTCTCGGGCGGGACCTTAGTGGTCGAGGTCTCCGAAACCTCGGTGGTGCTGGAGCTGGCGGTGGCTGTTGCCGTGTAGGTGATACACGAGCAGGCGGAGCTTACAGCCTTGACGTCGCCCTCGCAGTTGGCGAAATCGGTCGGGATGGCCGACGCAGCGGTCGTAGTCCCGGCAAGAAACTCGGGACAGAAGGACACGGCCTTCTCGGCGAACCGCTCGTCGATCAAGTTGCGGTAGCAGTTGTCTGCCTCCTGATGGTGTTGGTCAGCATTCCACGGCTCTCAGTGAACACTACTACTCCCTCAGAGCCATGTCAACATACACAGTTGGGGTACTCGTGGGCACTGGCCAGGCCAATGGCCAAGGCGCCCAGTGACAGAGCGAACGCGCGCATGGCTGCGGGGGAAAGGTGCTATGTTGAGCGAGCGGAATGGGTACAAGTGCACGTATGAGCGAGCGACTGTGGAAGCCCCAAAGAGTATTATTAGAGCAGCATGTCCACCGTGGGAGTGGTCATGAAAGCGAGTGAAAGTGAACGAAGGCGTTCCTCCCGAGGTCGGTGCGTCGTCTTTATCATCCCACCAGACTGAACCAGCCTCGTTGGACCTTTGCCACTGCGTCTGGAATACGGGATAAGATACACACACGACACCAGTGGAGGCTCTGGGGCCAAGTCTTTGGTACATACGAAATCATGTATGTGTGTGCGGATTACATGACCAGGCCAGGTACTGCTCATGGATGAGAGGGGTGGCCCGAACCCGAACGAATCCCAACCCAGCAAAACAAAACGAAACCTCGGGGGCATCCACGTAGCGTATCCATGGCATACCCACGCCAATGACGTGCCCAGAGAGCGGCCCAGCTCAAACTCGAGGGGTCATCTCGTATTCACACCGATTTGGGCAGGCGCTGGTCAACGAACGAATCGGGGTTTTGGCCGCAATGACGGGAGAGCGGTCGGGATAGGCTAAAGACGCCTCAAGAGAGCTGGGCCCACTTCACGATGGTGGCCAGGAAACCAGTCAACGGAGACCAGGCACGCGCTCGATGGAAGCTTAGTGTAAAGGCCACCATGGGTAGCATTGGACGCAGCCAAGAGCTTGAGGGAAGCTCCGACGTGGCCGATCGATTCGCATAGCGCGCACTATCAGCCGTCCGATCCGGTTAAACCCCCTGCAAGAAATGCAATAAAGAATTGACAAACCGACCAGAAGCACCAAGAACTTGGGAAGGTGGATCTGGATGGCAGCCTGGGCGACCCGCAGTGACCGAATCTCTTAACCGCGCCACCGAATCAGAAGCAAGAGCGGCCCCTCTTTATCGTGCAAACGGCTCGGAAGGAGGCAAACGCAGAATCAGTTGAGCTGGCCGCTTGCCAGCCGCCAATATCGAGACCCTCCCCTGTAACGTTCCCTCTTTTGAAAGGAAGGAACCATGCTTTCCCATAATTAGTCTCTGTTTCGTGCTACATAAGATCACAGTTTGTGCGGATTAAATGATTACTGTATACACTACTCCAGCAACCACACAGGTACGCAAACACACAGGTACGCAGGAATTTCGAATTAACACTGCTCGTGGAGCGGGTACCCGAGCCCGTCAAGTGGAACTGCTAATGTAGGTTCGGGACGGCATATTTGGGAAGTCGCTATAATCCGCCCTCAGAGATTCTTGTCGCCCTTCTAATTACTCTCTTGAGATCGCAGAGCATCAAAGCGCGAGACTTGAAGACGTCCCCTGGCCTCGGACACTACAATTTATGTCGTACGACGGGGTGCGACACACAAATGCGACATACAAACCCGCCACAAGTAATTACGGATTATACTGGGTAGACTACGGAGTACAGATGAAGATGTGGAGATTGTCCGCCGGCCAGTTGGATACGCCGCCGCCGAGGTGCTCCGAGTCAGCGGGCCACGAACTCCGTCTGGTGTATGATGTAAGTGCCTTTCAAGCACCGTATTGCTCTGACTCAGCAACGGCCTATCCCTCCGTCATAGAAGGTCAACACGAGCTTGGAAGGCTTCTGATATGACGCCTACTAGAATCCATTTCCCTTCTTATTCCACTATTTGCTGCGTAAGACTCCGCCATCAGGAATGGATTGGCCTTGCCACAGTTGGTCTCGTATTATATCGTCTTTCTTTCAAACCTGCAGATGGTGGCATGTCCCGGTTGTCAATCCCCGAATAACTAAATCCTTACGAATCCTTGCAAGCGCGACCGACCTAGGCTTCGCTTCCCCCCCACTTGCTTGCGGGACAATAGGCGGAACCTCGCCGGCTTCTCTGGGCCTTACCGGCCGGGTTGCTGTGCCAGCAAGCCAGCAAGCCAACAAGCTCGTAAACTAAAGGTCTACCTACCTACCTACGTCCCTCTCTCAAGGACAATCCGGATTGGCAACTGAATGGAAGACTCGATAATGGGCAGGATACCGAGTCACCGGTTTTCTAATTAATAAGGCTCCGCTTCAGTGCACCCCCCTTCCTCCTCACTACAGGTAGTTTCCACTTGAGCCGTTATTCATTCACCGAAAGACTCAACAGGCCTCAGCACCTCATCTTCGAAGGAACAAAGGGAAAAAAGGATAGAAATGAACCAACAGAGTGTGTGTTCGGCTCGGTGACGGCTCAAGCTCGTTCTCGAAAGCAAATAGGACAGCCACCCGGCATGGAGGATGGTGAGCATTCAAAAGGACGATTCGCATCCAGCAAACAGTTAAAGCATTGTAGATGCGGAGAACGCTATGTCGGGGTTTAACCTGCTGGGGCAGGAGATTTGAAATTGTTGGGCTGTACCAGTCCTCTACTAATACCTAGTTACGTTGTCAGGATACTTAAGATGCATGTAAATAATATGTGGACAGTACCAATGTTCACTGGATGAGGAAGAGGTGTCCTCGTGTCGTCGTCATTCCTTGATTGATCGCTTGATCATCGTCGGTTGGCGAGCGATCTAGATTCGAGCTCCCCTGATTATGTGGCTTGAAGCGAGAGATGGAATAATGTCATGATCTGAATTATGGGGCAAGCTGAGAACACCTCAACTATCTCACATTAGATGATATCTGGGCGCCCTTTGTGTCGTCGTTTAGTCATCAGCACACTTCATCTTACCCTTTCCCGCCAAGCTACGGATAAAATTAAGAGTTAAGTAAATTATACACTCGATTCAAATTCAATCAAAAGTTCTCTTGTTGTATGTACGAAGTAACGCTGCCCAAATACCCTTGCGTATTAATAACGCCCTTGTTGTCTATGCCTACTCTTGAACCGCTACTTTGCCAGAAAACAACCATTCCCATTTTGAAAAGCCATAACCACGTGCAACCTCATGCGACCCGCTGCTGCTGCTGCTGCTGCAACAACCTTGAGCCTCTCGGCCCAGCCCTCAAGACCTGCCCCTGGTCCAAGACGATCTCAAAATCGCAGTCCTTCACCGCCTCCGCCTTGTGCGCAATCGTGATTACTGTGCTATGCTTGAGCTCCTCCCGCAGTAGCTGCTGTATATACGCTGCCGTCTCGCCGTCGATGGACGCCGTCGCCTCGTCCATGATGACGACAGGGCTCCGCCGAAGGATCGCACGGCCCAACCCAATCAGTTGCCGCTGGCCCTGCGATAGGTTCTTGCCGCCGCCGTCGACGCGGCTGTCGAGCGTGAAGCTGCCGCTGTTGCTTTCCGACCCGCATGGACCCCCTAGCACGCGGCGGAGCACGTCAGCTCTCTCTGCCTCGTCGCTCTCCCCCAGCGGGTCAAGGTTGTCGCGCAGCGTGCCCGGGAACAGCACCGGGTCCTGCGCGACAAAGGTGATGTTGTGACGGAGGGCGTGCTTATCGACGGTTGCGAGGTCGATCGCGCCAATGCGGATGCTGCCGCCCGTTTCTGCGTCGGCGTGAAGTGTGCCGAGCAGGCTGAGCGCGAGCGTGCTCTTTCCGGAGCCGGTACGCCCCGTCACGGCTACGTTTGCGCCCCCGGGGATTGTAAAGGTAAGGTTCTTGAGCACGGGGTTCAGAGTGGGCGCGTAGCGGAGGGTGACGTTGTCGAACACGATGTCGTCGCCGTAGTGCGGCCACGAGGCCGGCGGCTTCACAGGCCCTTGTGGTTCCTGGTCGAGGTCGAGGAGCTCCACGACGCGCTCGACACTGACGAACTGCATTTGCATCTCGCCGTAGCGACGGCAGAGCTGGTGGGTGGATTGGACAAAGCTAGAGGCTGAGGCCAGCACAAAGCCGACGGTCCCACTCGAGAGACCTGAGAGGATGGCCGTCAAGGCCAAGGTGAAGGAGCTGACTGCCGACAGCAGGTCGAAGCGGAACTGTAGCCATGTCTGAAGGCACCAGTACATGTGGTCCATCTTCTGAAAGGCATCTGCGTTCGTAATGATGCGGTTCTGAAAGTGCGGCTCGGACCGGAAGGCACGCACGGTGGTCAGTCCTTCGACAAGGGTGCCAAAGTTGGAGAACAGCGGTGACAGATACACTGTCTCCAGCCGGCGGAGGGACTGGGAAGCCGGTAGGAAGCGGTTGAAGATCATAACAAACGTGACGGTCATGGCGCCGCTCATAACCAAAAAGGTCGGCGTCGCCCCGGCTATAACGATCATCGAGGACAGCCAGGCGACCGAGTACCAGGCCACCATGACCAGCTGCTGTGCGATCTGTCCGTCGACGGTTCCCATGTCCGATGTTAGCCTGTTCATCAGCCGACCGACTGGCGTGACGTCGTAGAAGCGGAAGGTAGCGTTGGCCACTCGTCCCATGGCCCTTTCAAACAGATTCTTGCCGGCCTTGTAGACAATGACTACAAGTGCCGCGTCCGAGCAAGTCTGGACCAGCACCTGAGCTAGAGACAGGACAAGGAACCCAAGGAGCCACGGGCGGACATCTTCGCCGGGTGGTGGCAGCCAACGTCCAAACTCGAGCCAGTGGCTCGCCGACGATTTGTTGAGGGTTTGAGCGAGGTTATGCACTCCCAAGCTCTCCACGTCGCTCCCGAGACCAGCAACTTCGATGCTGTAGATGGACCCAAGGGACGTTTTCTGGTACTGCTCGCCCCATTCCTTGAGAAACCAGTTGTATGCCACTGCAAAGAAGCGAAACAAGGCAAAGAAGCCGATCATGGTGGCCCACCAGCGGAGCTTCCCAGCCTTGACATACTGCCAATACACCGAGGCCATGACGCCTCCTTGTACACGCCGCTCGTCCTCGATAAACTTGTCCGGAATCGGCTCCTCTTCCTCGCAAGCCGCCGCACTGTCGTTACCGGGGGCAGCCGCAGCATTGGCAAGCTCGGCCAGGTACTCCAGCTCCTCCCCGTGCTTTCGCAGTTCCTCCTTGTCGAAAGTATGCACCCGGCCTCCCCGGCCAACCTCAATGACCTCGTCTGCATATGGCATGATGATGTCCACTCGATGGGTGACAAAAATGACGAGCCGGCCGGCCGTAAGAGACGAATTCTTCGACCCAAAGAGGTTCCGCACGATGGCGCTAGCCGTATGGTGATCCAAGGCCGCGATGGGGTCGTCGAGCAACAAGATGCGCGCCTGGCTGTAAATGGCCCTGGCCAGTGCCACGCGCGCCCGCTGACCTCCCGACAGCCCGACGCCGTTCTCCCCAATCAGAGTGAGATCCTTGCTTCGGAACATATTGAGGTCGTCCCGCAGACAGCACGCATCGATGACCTGCTCGAACCGGGCCTTGTCGTAGACCGCCGAGAGGAGAATGTTCTGTCGAATGCTCATGCTCTCAAGCCAGGGCGTCTGGGCGCAGTACCCGATCATCTCGGCCGGCACGGTCCGCTCGCCGCCGTGCTGGTCCAGCTCTCCCAGCATCGCCTGCAGCAGCGCCGTCTTGCCGATCCCAACCTTGCCGCAGACCACCGTCAAGCCCGGCCCGCAGGTGACGGACACATCCCTCAGCACCTTCTTCGCAGATCCAGGCCACGAGAAAGAGGCGTCCGTCAGTACGATCTCGGGCTCTCCCTCCGGCGGGCCCACCATCGCCTCTCCTACCGCACCGTTCCCGACGCCATCCCCATCCATCACCAAATCCTCCTTTTCCGGCTCCCGCATAAACGCCTCTACCCTGCCCAGAGCGACACGGCTGCTCAAAAGGATCGTTATCAAGTCCGGCAGCTCCCTCAAGCTCGTCTGCAACATGGTGAACAAGTCAAGCGCCGGGAACGCAACGTCTACGGTCAGCCGCCGCCCGCTGACAACGGTGAATGCCCAGAAGCCGGCGACGGGGAACAGGTAGGCCGCCAGTGTGTTGACGAGGGCAATGGCCTTGAGGACGACGCTGCTGTGGACCCTCTTGCGCAGCTCATCCCGGCGGCTGGCCATGATGGTGTCGAGCCAGGCGCCTTGCCAGTCGTACCAACGCAGGTGGCGGATAGCCTCGACGAACTGGCTGGTGCGCTGCAGTTTGGTGTCGGTGAGCTCGCGGCGGACGCGCTCAATGCCGAGCAAGAGACGCATGAGGAAGACATTGGCGGCCATGCCGGCGAGTAGGACCAAAAGTCCGATGAGGCAGGCGGGGCCAAGAATGCGCCAAATGAGAATGAGCGAAAAGATCAGGCTGAGAGGCGTGGTGGTGATGGAGGGAGCGTCCCAGAAGCGTTGGGCAATCTCATACGCGTCGTTCCGGAGGAGGTTAAGAACTTTGCCCGTTGAGGCCGGAGTGAAGGTGGCGGGGTCAGGCTTTGGAGGTGGATGCCGCGGTTTGAGCTTGGTGTAGCCGTGATGGACGAAGGATTTGAGTTTTTGGAACTTGGAAGTTTGTGAGCTGGTGGAGCGCCCGTCGCCGCCGTCATTGTCGTTGATGCTAGCCTCTTCGTCCGTGAGGGTCGTCGAGGTGGAAATGCCGGGTGTGGGAGAGAAGGGCTCTTGTTGCTGCTCCCCAGCCTGGCTCGGAGGAAGCTCGTGGCTGCTGGGAAACGTGTAGGCCTTCCTCCTTAGCGTTTTCTCGTGGATCATGGTAATGAGCACGCCCCGTGCCCTTTCATAGGTGTGTCGACTATACCAAAGGTTGAACACGCCCAGTTGCATCTTGATCAACCTCGACAACAGGGTGATCCCGGCGTACACCGTAGCGGCGCGAACATTTGGCTCAGTAGCGGTCAACGCCGCTAGCAGCTGCTTGAGCAGGACGGGCTCCGCTGACTCGAGAAAAGTTTGGAGGATGCCAAGGGCTGTAGTTATGACGAGATCCAGACCGTTGGCCTTGAGCAGCCTAGCCAAGACGGTGCCTGGAAGTTCTCGGAAGAGGATATGAAGTCTACTGTGCTGATACTCATACGGAAGGGACCAGATGTCTTCTTCCTCGAGCTGTCTTTGGTAGCCAATCTTAATGAGAGGTCCCATCCACGACACTGTCATCCACTGCCACAAGGTGATGATGTCCTCGGGGCTTCGGAGGGCGGCAGTGGGCTCAGCGAACGGCTTTCCGATTCCGGTGCTATCCAGCAGTGGGTCTCTCAGGGGCATGTTGAGCATCACCACAACGGAGGCCAGGGGCAGGCCAACGCCGGCTATCCATGCCAGGGTGCGGAGCCAGACAGCGGGGAATGCACCGGGCACCAGCGCCAAGATCGCCATCATAGCGAGGAGAAGAATACCGTTGATGATGAAGACAGATCCCGGGGTGGTTCTGGGACGCTCAACTGCGAGCACGATAACCGACATGATCTGTACAACCAGGATCAGCGCGGCCGGGGAGATTTGCTCTGATACGGGCAAACTCACGCTAGGGACAACGGGGATCAGCGATAAGTGAGCATGCTCTGGCCAGGCCAAAGCGCCACCGACGCCCAGAAACGCGGCAGCAAGATTCAGAAACAGAAGAGCCCCATTCCAAGCGGTCCAGGATTTGCGGAAGGAACCGCTTGTGCCAGACTCCTGGTCCGGCACGCTGGACGGCAGCACATGTTTCTCAGCTGCGAACCTGCGCAGCCAGATGGGTCGGTAGGCGGACCACGCAGGGCGGAGCCCGTAGCGAAACGTCACCGTCAGGACAGCAGCCCAAAGAGGGATGTGGCCAATTACGCCCAAACATTGTGGATTAAACTGTCCGAGGGAAGGTATCTGCGGGCGCACGTGTTAGCGCGCGTGACGGGCGGAAGGGTTGCAGAGGGTTTGGCGCAATTCCAACTTACCCAGATCTTCCTGCAGCAGCTATAACAGGGCCATAACGTATCCCGCCATCCGGGAACAGGAGAGATGGCAGCCATGAGGCGATGGGCTTATTGTGATGGTTGAACCGGCCGGCGCCTGGGTGCCAGTTGCCAAAAGAAAAAGAAAAAGAAAAAAGACAAAGAGAGAGAAAAGGAGAGGACGAGGAGGGGGTGGGGGGGAGCGGAATCTATGCAAGGGACATTTGACAGGGAGGTATAAGACTGTAAACAGGGAGAGGTGGACAACGCTGAGACCCGCCAAGCGTTACCTGTCCGGGATGTGCACCCGCGATCGGAGGAAAAAGAGCGGCGGAGCGGGGGGAGGAAAACCTTCAGGGACTGTTGTCAAATCTCCGTCTTCACCGACAGTCCTGCGTGTGCGTGCAACTGGGAAAGAGCATGAGGCCATACAGAGAAGGTCAAAGCAAAGAATACCTGAGGGCAATGGATGATGGCAGGTGCCGTGCAACCTGCAGCAACCAACCTCAAACTATCCGGAGGTAGCACGACTCTTCCAATGCACATTTATCGGTCGTGGGCGGCTAGCGCGGGTTGGTCCTGAAGCCGGCAGTCTTTGGATCGTAGGTATGCAGGCGAGGGGCCGAGATGTCGAAATGCGGGTGTTTCGGGAGATATACCCGATGACCAACTTGGGTGTGCAGATAGGGTTGGGTCTTACGCGTGGATCCAACAAACGATCAACTCCACGGCAAGATGGGGAGAGATCCACCGGCGCCGCACCAGCGGGAATACAGAAGCCTCAGGGCTGATCAGGCCATCAGGGTGCCTGCCTCCATGTATCTGCTGAAGGTACAGAGTATACCCGAGATAAAGCGTAATTGCCCGTCTGGTCGTCGAGGTGCAACCAGCAAGGGCACTCCATGTATGTATTGTGCAGATATTACATGACGAGGAAGGCAAAGGTACCGTATCTAAAGCGGTATGGAAATAGAGGCAGGTACGGTTACCTTGCGGAGGTACTGTACCTACTCCGTACATACATTCGTTCCCTACTCGGCAGGTACTACGGCCACTTGGAGTGGAGCTAACCGGATATCGAGTAGGCACATTACAGTACCTCGCATTTACGAGTACCGCCTAAGACACACATAAATTACTCGTACGATTTCAACTTTGACCGATGCAAATCGCATCAGATATTCTTCTTTGTCCCTCTTGAATGCTCCTCAGATGGCAGATTGCATACATGCAGTGCTGCATGCTGCAGGTTTGCGTGCCATCTCAGCGAGGCCCCGCATCTGCCGGCGGGTTATTCCAGTTGTTGACGGTCAAATCAGGGTATACAATTCAAATCAGAACTCCCAGAAGCTCTGCATGCACCCAAGCGTCCCGATCAGTTCTCGACCAAGCGCCAGCCAGTCACCGTCCTCGTAACCAAGAAATCTAAAACCCCACGCTGCACGGGAAAAAAAAGCCAACCGCCAACTCGGTGAGGCGCCGTGGGTTGACCGCCTTGAATGTCGACCATCCCGCCACCTGCGCACTGGTATGTACCATCCTGTACTCCGTACAATCAAGACGCCGCCGCCGTCATAGCTCGTACAAACAAATCCATTGGAGAGGCCCGGGTTTCGCATCTGTCTCACCGCCGCTTCCTCACTGCGACCTAGCGGAGCGACCACGCCGCATATCGATTTTTTTTACACTATGCTTGGCCTGGTCCTGGCCCGGAATCATTGATGCCCAGGGTTATATGGCTGGTACTGGCCGGCTCGAGAAGGTGGTGGCGACGTCGTAACTGGCGAGCCCCCCATCTCGACTGGCGCCTCAGTTGAACCCGGCGGGAAATGCTGTCGCCCGTCCAGTTCCTGGATCTGCAAGGGGGGTGACGGCGCCAGCGCTGCGGCGGGATATGCGAGATGGGACGGCGACTCCCAGTTGAAACCGCTGGCCCGTACGCTGCTCCGTGGGTCGGGCGATGCTCCCCAGTCCTTCTTCGGCCACGCCTCCGAGTCTGGCGGAGGACTGCTGTAGTATGCGGTCGTCGCGTCGCTTGCCGAGAACGCCATCGAGTGGTGCGCTTGCTGCGGCAGCATGGGATGCAACTCTTCTCCCATTTTTTTCCTCCGTCTGAGCACAATGAACGCCAATGCGCCGAGCAGCCCGAGTGCTGGAATGGCACCGACAATTATGCCCGCCAGAGCAGCTGTGGATAGTCCGGAGCTTCCTTCATCTTCCTTGTCATCCGGCGGGGGTGTTGATGTTGATGTTGTTGTGGCCGTGCTGGTTGTGCTCGAAGTTGCCGTACTCGAGCTCTGTGTTGTCGTCGGGCCGGAATCGTCCGCAGCCTCCATGAACTCGTCTTCAGTGATGGTGATGGGCGTCTCCGAGTTGCCACAAGCTTCTCGCATTGTCCGGTACGTGGTTCTCAGATCGTCGCGAGATGACCGGCCGATGCAGGCTGCAGCCGTTGTGATGAAGTCCCCGCCATTTCGGCAGAAACACGCATTGGTCGCTTCCACCGTCTTCGACTCGCATCGGGAGCTATCAGCGGCGCTATAGAGACAATCTTGCGCTCCTTCTGGGTAGAATCCAAAGTCGACTACGCCGTCAGCCTGAGCTCGCACCGCAGAGGCGAGGGTCAGCGCTATAAGCGCTGCCGGGAAGGCGCGTAAGGTCCTGAGGCAGGCCATGGAGAGAAGTAACTCCCACTCGGTTTCGATGTGGCAGTGACGATGGCACGCGCAGCCTGCGTTCTTCAAGCTTGTCAAAGAGAAAGTCTCGCAGAGCTCCCGCCAGATTGGGTGTGTGGCATGCCACGTTTGGCCCCCGCCCTCGAGGCTGGCTTTCACTTGATCGAGGTCTCAGACGAGGTTGGTCGGATCCGCTTCAAACAAGTTGGGAAAAGAACCAAAAAGACCGAAGAGAAGGGAAAACACAACTTCAGCCAGCACTCAGGCTGGCGACAAAGGTCGGCTAAAAGTTCCTGCATGTGTTTGCAATCAGCAGCTCCCCAGCGCCTGGAGGCTGAGCCCATTCTGTGGGTCCAACTCGTCTGACAGCTCACCGCAGTCGCGCAAAACCGCCCTCCCAATTTCGATCCCGGCGAAGCCTAATGCATTCCTTCTATTCATCCAATTACGTTGCAAGGTCCTAGGCATGGTTCAACTGAGAGGGGTACGGAGTATGTGCGAAGATCCACGAGTCCAGGGTAGGGGTAGGTGTGAACTTGTTGGTTGCCATCTCGTCTTCATCTTGAGAGAATTAACCACATATGGACCCCAGTCTCAACAGTAGTGGATGTATGTAACACCCAATCCCGCACACTGGAGGGGGAGACTGGAGGGGGATGTCTGGGGATGTCAACCCCTGTCGTGCCGTCGGCCAACTCCACTCTCGACGCTACGTTTAGGTGGGCAGGGGCCGATATTTCGGTGCCTGCCAACACTCGAGCGCTTTCCCCAGACTTGGGCAAGTTGGCGTGGCTGAACTTTCGGTTTTGTTGGCCGTCCATCTTTATCGAGCATCTTGATGGACAAAATAGTGTCTAGATGCTCTGTATGCACGCGGAATTGGACCAATCCAGCCCGCGGTCGATTTACCAGCGGACCGTGACGTGCATACCATCCATACATTGCTTGGTGTATTCGTGAGCAGGTAAGGTATGCGCAAGTAAGTATGTACGGACCGTACATACATACATACACTACATACCTAGGTAGGCACCTACCTTAGCTAGTGAACTTCGAGGAACGTTCAGCCCCCGCGCGCTCGGAACCCCCTTGTGTTCCTAGTGGAGAACACAGCCGAACTTGACTGCAAGCCACAAAGCCCACCACGCCTCTCTGGCCACACTGACTGTCGAAACCTGTCTATTTTTGGAAACAACAACCTTTCTCAGCGCGATTTTCGGCATTTGTATTACCAGTACGGCATGATCCGTGGTCCATGGGCTTGCTCTGTGCTTGACGCTTTTCATCAGCTGCTAGGTAAAAGCACAATGTATGGAGTACCCTCTGTTTTTTATTTGGATGCCGTCCACAGCGATTTTGCCCCAGGGGCATGCACCAACTCGCAAGTGTTAAGACACGAGCCCCGGAAACCGGGCGGTGAAGTCCGCGGAGATTGTGGGGGCGAAATCGGAAGCGGTGCACCTTAATGATGATCAGCCTACACTACACTCGAGTCTTTTGCCCCCCTCCAAAGGCCCGACATAAACCCTTTTCCGGCTCCTGCGTAGGTGGATTAACCATCACGTTCCTGAAATTACTGGATTGAGAGGAGTGTATATGTGTAAACTGTGCACCTCTCTTCCGGTTCATTTGAGCTTGTTCTCGTCTCGAGCCTCGTCCGAGTTGTTGCTTGTGGCTTCTGCCGCGCCAATGAGCAAGGATTAGACCAGTGATGGTTGGTCCTGTCGTCCCTCCACCTGACTTCGAGAGCAGAAGCAATGCTACCCCCCGCTACTTAAGCTTCCGTTATAATACCCGTTTAGCTAGCCATAGGTTGTCGTCCCAACTAGGTGCTGTCTTCTGCTGGAAAGAGACCCCACCGATGTCATGACTGTCAAATGACGTAGGGAAGGGGAGCATGCATCGTTGAAGGAAGGAGCGAGTATCGCATTGGTGGAATGCCATCCACCATGCAGATTATGAATTGATAAATTTCGTAGATGCGCGAACTTAGCTAGTAGTAGCACTCAAGGCATTATTCGACTTGTCTATTAACGTCACCGTTCTACGATCATCGAACGGCAAGGCAATCCGCGATCCATAACACCAAGCATCATCATTCCGAAGAACGCGCCACTTGCTGCTCAACCATGTCCGCTTCCGGCGCGAAAGGCATCGTAACTACGAATGAGGTGATTGAGAGCGCCGTCATTCGAGCTCCGCTCTCTCACGTCTGGCACTTCATCAAGCTGCCCGAGTTCGACAAGTTCTGGCCCGCCATCTCAAAGGCCGAGCATGTCAAGGGCACCAGCGGCGAGACAGATGTAGTCAGGTGGACCTTCAAGGACGGTAGCGTCGTCGAGGTGAAGCAGGACGAGCACAGCGTGAGTATCTTGCCTGGGGTTGGGTGAAGGAAAAAAGGAAGAAAGATGGGTGGACGGGCGCACTGACGGGACATAGAACCTGGAGCATTTCATCACGTACAGCGTCATCAGTACCGAGCCCGAACTGCCGTACTCGAGCGTCGTGAGCACGATCCGCTGCTGGGCCGTCACCTCGGGCGAGTTGGCGGACTCGACATTTGTCCGCTGGACATCCAAGTTCTCTAGCGATGCTGACATTAGTGAGTTCCCAATCTCTGCTTAGAAGCTACGGAACTCTTGGCATCTCTTGGAGTAAGATTAATTAATTAACTTCTGGCGTAGGCGTCATCGAGGATGCGAAGTACAAGCGCCGCGATGCATTGAAGGGTCTCGCATCGGCAGCGGCTAAGATGGCTAAGGAACATACAAAGTAAAACCACGTTCAGGTTACCGGATGCTCTGGTGGTTGAACTTGACCAGAACGCGGAGAACAATAATAGCCCCAGAGTCGTTTACCTTTGTCAGCATGTGAATTAACAGATGTTATTGCTAATTATTGAATGAGCACGCGCCGCGGAACTGATGTCGTGATGTGAAACCGACAAAGTTTTCCTAGAGTCAAAACGAAGCGTGGAACAGTTTCAGGGCGCAGTCTCTAAGGGCTGAGCTGTTGGAACCTCATCAATATGAATTCCTCTTAGGTTCCGTTACAGTCTCATCTTGAAATCCAACCATTTGAACAGATAATTAATAATTAGTAATTAAGTGAGGTAGTCGAATCCAAGTCCGTGGCCAAAATCCATCAGATGAAAGCGTGACCTCGTGCCTACGTTGCTAAAATCCGGCACTAATAAAGCACCTTTAATTAAACAATGGGCACCCACCTTCCTCGAGCTGTTATTGAGGGTCCTCGTTCAGCTTCACTTGATTTCGAACGTTCGCGAAGGCAACTTCGACCATCGACCGACCGATTATTAAAGAATCCAACGTTCGGCTGCAAACATCATCACCGTATTTATTAATCACCTAGCCCAACCGGCCAACCGACCTAATTAGGTTTCATCATCAAGATGTCGTCTTACATTCTCTACACTCCGGCTACAACCAGCATTTTCGCTCCCCAGGTAACCACGTACTCTGGGTAAGCAACCAAGGCCCTTCCGCATAGTTAATTAACAAGTCTTGTTTTTGCGGATTTGAAACCCAGTGCTCCTGAGAATGGAAACAACTTCACCTAATTAACGACCGTCGAACCAAGCTGACATGATGCTTAATTATCGATTTATTTACTAACCGTTACTCCCCCCTTTTTTTTGTTTTTCACAGATCCCAGGCAAAGGTGCCCCCTAATACTCCACCGCCGCCTCCCTCCCCGGTCATCCTCCCAACCACTGGGGGCATAACGTATTACGTCGGCGGCGCCGCCTACCCTTATTCTTCTTCTTCTTCCCCTCCGTCACTGCCGCCGTCGTCTCCTCACCCCGCCTCGGCCCTCCTCCCTCCAGCAATCTGCTTCGGCGTCGCGGTGCCGACCCGGCAGACCCGGCAGACGACGGTCACGACCGCGGCGCTGCCCGGCGGCGGGACCGTGACGTGGTGCTCGGCGCCGGCGTCCCTCCCCGCTGCTGCTGCTGCTATTTCGACTATTACTGCTGGTGTCGTCGGTGGTTCTCGGGTGGTGGTGCAGATGGCGGGCGGGCTACCGTTGCGACTCGCGCCTTGATTTTTTTTTTTTTTGCGGTGTTTTGGCGGGTTAAATTAATTTTCAGGCTGAATATGTTAGCTGGTTGCTTTGTTCGTTTGGGAGGGTAAATTAGCAGCAGTCGTGGAGGTACTCTCAAGCAGGTTTAGCCGAACGAGAGGGTTCGCCGTTGAGAGAGAGAGAGAGAGAGAGAGAGAGTCCATCACAGATATCGTCCTCAAGGGCCATGCTATTCCCATCACTCTCCTCCGTGATATATCTTCTTCTCTTCTCACATCCTACTGCCGCTTGTGCTCCTAGTATTGCTAGACGTATTCAGATATCCACGTGGCAGGCTTTAATGGTGTCAGGATGCGATTATCACTGGGCTGAAGGTGTGTTCTCTCCTCGATGCGATTGTTCTCTTCCACTCAGTCAACAGGTATGGGTTTTTCGTCTTTTTTTTTTTTGGGGGGGGGGGGGGGGTTAAGGTGGTCGAAGTGCGGCTGTGAGCTGAACACATAAATAATCGTGGCACCGTGAAGAATTGGGAAGGCTGGTTGGAGAAAATGGGATCCAAGGCCACGGCGTTCCTCAATGTACCAAAGATGGTTGATTGGGCCACCGAGCTACCACTTAGGCAAATAGATAGCTTGTCTAGATGCACGATGGGTGCTTGACGAGCCCCTGAACAGCACACAGAGCACACGGTGTGTATGTATGTACAAAGACAGCCGGGGTCTGCATGCCGACGGACATCACGCGTCGGCCGCCGGATACAGCACCACCGTGGTCATGGACCTCGAGGGAACGTTGACGGTGGCGACGCCGTCGGCGAAGCTGGCCTGGATCTCTTCGATGGCCCTCGAGTTGTCGGTGGCCCAGGCCTTGGCCGAGGCGGGTTGCTGATCGGCCGACGAGGACGAGGCGAGCCTGACGTTGACGGCGGCGTCGCCGCCGCTGTTGATGACGACGACGGCGACGGAACCGTCCTCGTTGCGGAAGGCGGCGGTGCGCAGGCTGCCGGAGGCGCCCGAGACGGCGACACGGCGGGCGCCGGGGCGCACGAAGCGGCTCCACTGGCCCAGCGCCCACAGCCGCTTGCTGGGCTCGACGGTGCCGGCGTTGGCGTCGATGTGGACCATGTGGCTGTTGGTGTTGCCCGTCTGCGCGCCGATCCAGTACAGGTAGGCCGACGCATTGCCGTTGACGATGGCGTTGTACACGTTGTTGGCCCACGTCCAGCCCTCGCCCGCGCCGCCGTACGAGTACCACGCCGAGGTCCACGCTCCCTCTTTTTTTTTCCGACATGGCATGTCAGCTTTTCTTCTGGAAAGAAAGACGAAGAGGGGAAAAAAGGAAAGAAAGAAAGAAAGAAAGATAAGAAGGAAGATGAGAAAAGAAAGAGGGATGTCTTACGCAGATCGGCGGCCTCGGTCATCCAGACCGGGTGTGGCGTGTTCATGGAGAAGCCCGGCTGCGAGGTGTAGGCGTGCGCCGTGACGAGGCCAAACATGGAGTTGACGGAGCTCAGGGCACCCAGCATGCCAGCCTGCGAGTTCCAGCCCTCAGCGTCGCAGCAGGCGATGGTCGGCTTATAGGTAAGGTTGGACTTCTGGATGGTCGGGTACAGGATGCGGATGAACTCGGCTGCCTGGGAGGCGGAGAAGCGCATCGAGGCGTAGCTCGTTCTGTTACACAAGAAAGATTGAGGGAGAAATTGTGTGTGGTCAGTAGTGAACCGAGAGATGCGTGGTCGATATGGGGGGAAGAAGAAAGAGATTGAGGGGAGGGGGGACGTACGTCAGTTCTGGCTCGTTGATGAAGCCGAGGTGGGTAACCGTCACGTTGGACTCCTGATAAAACTCGACGTATCTGGAATTCCACTATTAGCTTCTTTTCTTTTCGTTTCCTTCTGCCGCTGCCTTGGCCGGACAAACCGAAGATCTCAGCTGGGGGGGGGGGGGGTTGGAGAAGGTGGAGGTCCTACTCACTTGGTGAGGTAGTCGGCATATGCCTGCCTCCAGTCGCCGCTCGCGCACTGGGCACCGCTGAGGCCGCACAGGGTGCCGCCGTTGGCGTCGTTGCCGTTGGTCTTCATGTATCCCGGGGCGCTCCAGGCGTCGGCGTAGATGGTCTTGACGCCGTACGTGTGAACGGCTTCTTGCGACACCCACAGCTGCTTGTTGTCGGAGCCGTCCCAGGAGTAGATCAGCGGGTTGTTGGGCGAGCCGGGGCTCTTGGGCGCGATCGAGACCATGTGGTCGGAGCTCATGTCGGGTGAGGACCCGATGCCGTTGCGAAGGATGGAGAGCCCGGCGCCGTTGGTGGTACTAAACAGGACGTCGAGAGCGCGCCGCTGTCCTTCCTCGGGCAGCCTGCTCATCTGCACCGCGCGCTGGAAGGCCTCCGAGGTACCGAACCCGTCGATCCTCTGGTACGTCGTGGACAGGTCGACGGTGAGAGTTGTCCCGGCCTGTCGCTGCTGGAGAGCCTGGGCGTCGACGGCAGTGCCGGCGCAGAGGAGGGCAATGAGCAGAGAATACATTGCGGGGGTGGTGGGCTGTCGGATGAAGCTCGCTCAGCAAAGAAAAGGGACTTGCGGAGTGCCAACCACGCCTTTCACGGGTCGGTGCTCTGGGGAATGCTTGTTGCGGACAAACACAAAACAACAGCACAATGACGAGCCCAGCAGGTTGGAGAAGACCCCGAGGTATAGTATTATTGCACAAGACAACCAGTTCGCCAAGAGCTCGATGTTTCCGAACTCATCCCTCCTCTCCTGCGTATGCGGTAATGAGTTATACTTTGGATTGAGGCGCAAGTGGGCATGGCCCGGCACTAAAACAGTGTCCTGAGAGTCTGAGTCGGAGGTTGCGCATATTGAAAGAGTTGCCAGTAATGCAGGCTACCCCACGGTCTGGCCCGGCGGATGGGTAGCGGGCACGGTTAAATGTCCGAAGGGGCGCCCCGTGAGTGGAACGGCATATTGCCATGGGCGTTTTTGGCATCCGGGGCGCGTCGACGAGGCTGTTTGTGAGAATGCCGGCGGTGCAACCCGGATATATTAGTTATTGTCTGCGGATTGGAAGCCGTCCTTATTTTTGCACCTATCAGACGCCAGAGCCTGCGCTGGCACTCTGGCGCCAGTTTCTCTCTTCTTCCTGTCCTTCCACTTTTTTTCTCTTCTTTTTTGTCACAGAAACTGGTGGGTTTGGTTCTCCCTTCATCCGCCCCTCGGAACCCCAAATTGCGCCCTTCGAGTCGTATCGAACGAAACACTGTCCGGGATACGCGTGTGGTACGACAGTCCATGACCTGACGGGGATGGTGTGGTGATGCGACACCCTCCAGTTCAGGCCTCGCGAGGATGCTAAGAGTTAACCTCACCTGGGCTGCGTGGCTGTGTATAACAGGAAACCACGGGCGGTAGAAGTCAACAGTTGGCCAGGCCAGTTGCGGGAAGGCGTGAAGCTCAGAGCCAAGCTTGGAGGAAAGGTGAATCCCAACCCCAACCCGAACCGTTGCTCCAAAAGATGGGTTAGCGGGTTAGCGGGACCTTTCGGCCGGTGGGGCTTGCAGTTGCTTCCCTGGACAAGCTTGGCTCAGGTCCAAAAACAGTTCTGTCGTTTATTTAACGGCGCGCAGACGCGAACCCAGGGACTGCTGGGTCTCGGCGCGTTCCCGTCGACAACGGGCCCTGCAGCCGGAGTTAAGCGGGGTCTTTTCTGCTTCGTTAGATCCGGTCTTGTCCACGAAGGCACCGAAGATGGCGTGGCCTCGATGCTCGGCACAACCGGAATGCCGATTCTGAAATCGTAAGAGAATTCTTGGAGAAAAGAGCAGGGGGGAAAAAAGCAAATAAGAACATACTATAATAATAAGCCTAAAACAGGACTGAGCCCGCCAGCCCTGCAATGGAACATGGAACGGCTTGCTGCAAGACTCGGCCGCTTATTCGCATCGCGACCGAAACCGCCGACCGGCACCGTTCTGCGCGCATCCGCCCTATCTGTCTCCACTGCTGCTGCTGCCACCGCTGCCGCCAGCGCCGCCGCCGCCGCCGCGTCCATGGCTGTATACTCAAGTGCAGTCTCGAAGCTGGACCTGGCCGCCGACGTCCCCGATGAGGCCCGCCAGGCTACGCATCACGTAAAGGGCTCCGACGGGAAGCTCATCAAGTTCCGCAACCCCCATCCGTCGGCCGGTGATCCGCCTCGATCTGTGATTCTCGTGACCGCCAGGATTTTCTGGTACGGAAAATGGAGGGGGGGCGATGTTTCGCATCCTTGGTTGGGGCTGCATTCCGTGCTGTGCTGACCTTCCCTCGCAGGTCCATGATCACGGGCGAGTGGTCCACCCCCGACACGTCCAACGTCAACATCCCGGCCGTCAAGCCCGCCTTCAGGGAGAGGCGGGCTGGATTATCCAACCTGCGCGCCACCTGGCTCGGACATGCCTGCTACTTGGTCGAGTTCCCCAGCGGGCTGCGAGTCTTGTTCGACCCGGTCTTCGAGGACCGCTGTGCGCCGGTGCAATGGCTCGGGCCCAAGCGGTACACGCCGCCGCCGTGCTCCCTCTCCGACCTCCCCCCCGTCGACGCCGTGGTCATCAGCCATTCCCATTACGACCACCTCTCGCACACCAGCGTCCGGGAGCTCGCCCGCCGGAACCCCGGCGCGCACTTCTTCGTCGGCCTCGGCCTGGAACGGTGGTTCCGCGACAGCGGCATCGACAACGTGACCGAGATGGACTGGTGGCAGGATGCCGACCTCGTCCTGACGAGGAGGCAGGACGCCCACGTCCAAGACCCGGACCCGGACAAGACCGATCCCGAGACCATCTCGGCCCGCATCACCTGCCTTCCCTGCCAGCACGCCTCCGGACGGTCGCACAGAGACCAGAACCACACCCTGTGGGCGTCGTGGGCCGTCAGGTCGGGCGGCAAGTCCGTCTGGTTCGGCGGCGACACGGGCTACCGGCGGGTGCCCAAGCTGCCGGCCGGCGTGGACGACTACGGGCCCGAGTACGACTCGCTGCCGCGCTGCCCCCAGTTCGCCCAGATCGGCGCCCTGCGCGGGCCCTTCGACCTCGGCCTGATCCCCATCGGCGCCTACAAGCCGCGCTGGATGTGGAGCTGGATGCACGCCAACCCTTACGACGCCGTCGAGATCTTCAAGGAGACCCGCTGCAAGCGCGCCATGGGCATCCACTGGGGCACCTGGGCCCTGACGATAGAAGATGTCGAAGAGCCGCCGAAGCTGCTGAAGCAGGCACTCGCGGCGAGCGGCATTCCCGAGACGGGTGTTTTTGATGTCTGCGCGATTGGTGAGGCGAGAGAGTTTTGAGAGGTAATAAGCAAAACTTCGACAAAACCTTCTTACATGACCAGCTACGTAATATTCTGAATGGATTGATATCCATCCCATGCAAGTCCCTCCCAAATATTGTACATAGTAGAGCAAGAGCAGCTCATCATCCCATTCACGTCCGATGACCACATCCAACCATCCAAACATTCATTCATCCATCCATTCATATAATATACTTTCTTCTTCACAACCCCCCGCCATCAGCCGGGACCAGCACGAGCACAACCCACCCAATCCGTCCGTCCTCGTCCTTCAACGGAACCCAGCGGCTCACCACCCGCCTCAGCACCGTCGTGGTCTTGCCGCCGCCCCCGGAAAAGAGGACATGGTTGAGGAACTCGGCGCCCCGGTCCAGCGTTCCGCTCAGCCGCGGCCAGCTTTCCGAAGAAGAAGACGGCCCGTCGGCATGCTGCGGCGACGCCGGCGGAGGCACAGCAGGGTTCGCAGACGAATAGCTGGCACCGTTACCAGCCACGGTCGTCTTGACGCCCTTCCCCGACTTGCTCCCTCTTTTGCTTCCTCCTCCCCCTCCTCCTCCTCCTGCTGCTGCTGCTGCTGCTGCTGCTGCCGCCGCCCCGATTCCTTCCCCCGCAGAGCCGGCTCCCGCGGAGTAAGAGGCGGACGAAGAGAACGAGGAGCCCTCGACTGCGGAGGTGGTGATAAGGGGGACGGGAGCAGGAACCATCAGCTCGGCCGTCACGCTCTCGCCGCGCGCCAGCTGCGCGAGCACGTTCGCCTTGAAGGCGCGGTTGCGGGCCGTCGGCGAGCGGAGGTGCGACGACAGGACAGAGAAGACGTCGCGGTCGAGGAGCGACGCGGTCGGCTCGTGGGTTGTCCGCGCTGCCAGCTGCGGCCGGATGCCGAGGAACGAGAGGGCGTGGCTGGAGCAGAAAGAGATGGGGAGGTGGTCCGGGACGGCGGCGGCAGGGTCCGTCTGGTGTCTGGCGCTGTTACGGTCCGGCCACGCGTGCTGCCGCCTGGTGGAACGAATGCCGGTTTCTTGTGGGTAGCGCATGACGAGGAAGCGCGAGTAAGGACTGCTGTGTTCGTCTAGAGGTTGGGCGACTTGGTGATAGTGGTGGGCGTGGGAGCTTTCCGCCCGCTGGCTGGCCGGGGATGGGTACAAGCGCGGGGAGGGGGAGGCGGGCTGAGGACTGTCATTGTCTGGTGGTGCCTGATCCGAGGCCGTGCTGTGTCGGGAGTTGGAGGAAGCACGGGACCGAGGCGTTTTGCGATAGAAGCGACGGAAGAAGCGCTGTCGGCGGGAGATTGGTTTGTCGCTCTGCTTGTCGTCTTCCTGATTCGGTTCAAAGGCGTCAGAGCTCCGCCGTGCCGGCCAAGATATCGAGGTGGGCCATTCGGTGACCGGATCGGCTGGTTCGTCCGAGGGCCGGCCAAAGTTCAGGACGCCCAAGATGTCCTTTTTGTCGGATCCCATGTTCTCTGAGACACAAACTTGAGCGCCGAAGAAATAGCGCACGCTTCCGTTTCTCATCAACGGACAAATATACAAGAGATTCCAGTAGGGAGTACCGTCGAGCCGGTAATTTAAGACTAGCTCGGTGGTTTCCCTCCCCGACTCTACCGCCTCGCCGAGCCGGCCCGCCGCCTCGGGGTCGGTAGCGATTCCCTGAAAGAGCCGGCAATTCTCCCCGACGAGCTGCCTCCGGTGATAACCCGCCATGTTGAGCAACCCGTCAGACGCGAATATGACTGGATTATTGGGACGAAGCGGGTCTGTGAGGCAAAAGGCATCCCCAAGCCCCGGATAAAGAGTCTCCATCTCTCCAGTCGGGGAACGGTTTGCCAGTAATGACGTGGTCAAGGGCCGAGCCAGCTGGTACTTGACAAACTCGGGATAAAGGGTATGAGACAACCGCTCCTCGGCCGCGAGCTTGGCTTCTTGATATAGCTTCTCAAGGGCTGGTAGCGCCGACCTCACGCAGTACTTGATATCGGCCTTCAGGGTGCCGGCCACCTCAGACGAGAGTTCAAGTGGAGTTGTTGCCGTCAAGCCCGTGAAGTTTGCCGAGATGTAACTCATCGAAGAAGTGAGATCTCTAAGGGCACGGGAGTATTCATCTACCTTGGGGGCGGATTAGTATGTGGGATCAGGTCTTGCTGCAATGGGATTTGTGAACCGACCTTCAACAGGAAGTCGACATCCGACCCGCAGTTCCTCATTTCAGCGAACGTACGGAGCTTCCGCACCGTCGTCTCGTCAGAGAAGGCCATCTTGATAACTGCAGGCTCAAAGAAGTCCGGGAGGACTCTGCCGTTGACGGTAAAGCCTCTAAACTCTGGGCCTAGTCTGCGGCTCGAGTGGGAGTCCTCCACTCTGCTGGTCCCATCATGACTTGAGGTCCTCGCAGGGGACGGTCGACTGTCTGCTGGGCTGTCTGCTGGGCTGTCTGCTGGGCTGTCTGCTGGGCTGTCTGCTGGGCTGTCTGCTGGGCTGTCTGCTGGGCTGTCCGGATTGTAGTGCGTGTACTGGCGAGAGCCTGCTTGGTTCGAATGCAGCGCCGGACCCGGCTCGCTTCTCAGTCGATGGTGATACTGCGGCCGCCGGGGCTTAGAATGCTTGAAGCCCGCCGGCGGCGGCGACAAGGCCGTCGTGATCGGGTTGCTCGATTGCCGGTCGTATGCATTTGGCGTCACAAGCACCGGACTGGACCCGTTGCTTCCGGGCCTGCTGAGGTCGTCCTTGATGGTGGGCAGCGAGTCGTCCGTATACGACCTTGTGGGCATCATGATGCATGATGTCATGGCGAAGCTGTCTTCCAAGGACAGAGGTTTGAGCAGACCAGATAGCTACGCCGAATGACAAGGAGCAAGCAAGGCGTGGTAGCCATGTAGTAGGAGCGGCTTGCCTCGATGCCTGACGAGCCAGAGATGCAGGATGACGGTGTCTCGAGAGAGACGGTCCTGCTCTTTAACATAGGGCCGAATTATCAACCGTGGGGCCCAAGACGGCAATGACTCGTGACCGAGTCTAATAACGAAAGCTACTCGCGGAACCGGCCGTTCGCGCACCTCGTCACTGAGGCCAGTGGCGAGATCAGAAGAACGAGTGGAGATGTGCAGGGACATGGCGCCCAAGCCCGTGTTGGACCCCGTCCCATGGAGCTGATCTCGTCATCGCAACTATCTGCGGTGCTTGCAGCGGACTGTTTTTGCTTCGCAGAGATTTCCAGAGCAGCCCACTCTGTTGGCGTACCTGGGCCCATTGCAAACAAGCAAGCCGTGGCCGGACCCTGCAAGGGGGGGATTTCGCATCCGTGTCGCAGATGGCTGTCGGCGCCGGACAAACAGGGTGGACGACATGGTTTGCTTTGACTGGACGGGATGACTTGGTGGGTTAGCAGAACCCTGAGGAAAAAGGCAGGCTGGCGGGAACCAGAAAGCTCACCTGCCACATACTATAATAGAATATACTGTGCAGAGCGAATGGCTCGTCGTGGATGCTGTTCTTTCAAGGTCTAACGAACGTAGTCATAGTCGTCACCGACGGGCGCCGGCGACGGGTTCCAGCAGGTAGACTTCAAACCACCAAACTGGTACACGGTTCATTGTTTGTTTCAAGCATCGCCGTCAGCCCACATTCCCTGAACGTCACTTCTCAGTAGTCCGCATTCCGCGATTTTGAACATCATCTTGCTCGACGTTGGGCTCTGTGCGAGGCTGCTTGAGGTGCTGATCGAGTCAAGGTATGAGTGTGGCGCCGTTAGAACCGCTGATCTTGTTATTATTTTTTTTCTGAAGGCCATTCCGTGTAATTCTACCTCGTCTGTACTGTGGTAGCTCTTCGTCGTCGCCGACTTCGCCGCGGCAGAATCTTGCCCTTGAACGGTTTCTAAACGTTTGCTGCGGGAGAGCGGGTCGCCAACTGTTTTCTGTGGTGCGAAGAGTCTACACAGTACACACCCAGTTAATCACATCTTCGGGACTTTTCTTTCGAGCCGTACTTGCAATCCACAAATCTGGAACCTCATGTGCCCAAGGCCTTCGTTGATGGCAGGTACATACATACTATGTAGGTAGGGTAGCATTCAAGAGCAGCGCGCCGAGAACCGTTGTGGATGATGGAGGGGTGGAGCAAGAAGAGGGCTTGGCTTGTGAGTGGATCTGGGGATCGCCAGGCTCCGACTAGGGATCCTTGTAACAAGCCTCCACTACGAATTACTAGCAGTGTGCGCTGCGTTCAGACATAACTAGCACCCAAACCGGCAAGAGATGACGGTGAAACTTTGGGTCGGGTGAAACCATCAAATTCGCCGTCTGCAAATCGGTCACGTCTGGATAGTCCCGTGGTCTCTTACAACCTTGTACATACATACACTACTACCTACAAGGCGCTTATGGGTTGTAGCGAGATCCATCTCGTCTTGCAGATACGCCGCCCTGAGATGCATTCCGGCACCCGCGCCTGTGCATTGCAGCAACCCATACGAGCCCAAGATCACTCCGAGGATGCGTTATGGCTTTGCTACCAGTTCTTGCCCCTGGACATTGCATATATGCACCTACACTCTCTATGTATGTATGCACGTGCAAGCACTAGTGTGTCTTATCTTACGAACCACTTATATTGCGCAGGATGCGAGTTTACGCAGTAAGGAGCCAATAGGACCTGCCTTGGGGAGTGATGCACCTGGACGTACAGCAATCCGTACTCCGTACACAATAAGTCCGAGATGGCCGGATGGCCGCGATGTCTCGGAGACAGCCATGGATCGCGTTAGCCCTGATATTGGGAAGAATGCATGGGCCTGTGGTAATGGCACATGGCATGGCGCGAACAGGAAGGTCGCCTCGAACTTGGTCACGTCGCGCAGGGCCACAAGACTCCAAGATGGAACTTGAGAACACAGACAGCCCTTTTCAGGTCCCATTGTTCCGTGTGGGCACAGAGCGTACTGTGGTAAGTCCTGTGGTACTTACATCCCGTCTGCACGCACCTTCCGAATCTGCATCACCCGTCTGTGCCGTGCTACTGTGCCGGCAAGTGCTCAGGGGTCCGAGAGATCGGCATGCTGTTGCCTACAGACTAACCACATGTGCCTGTAATTACTGCAGGGCAACGGAAACACACCTCCAGATCTGCAGGTATGGACTGTACAGTACATACATATAGGCATATAGACATCCTGTGCATAGGATAATGACCGCCCGGCTCCCGACATCAACGTCCGGACGAACGCTCCCCGGCGAATGACCGTCGGAAGCCACCACTGTCAGCACCGCGGGGACTCGTTAACCGCGATGGCTTTACCCGTACTCCTCATCGCATGCTGGTCGGCGCTGGCGGGTCAAGTACTGGCCCGCAACACCTTTGATCCGCTCGCGTACGTTGATCCGCTGATCGGAGCCAGCAACGGCGGCAATGTGTTCCCGGGCGCCTCGCTGCCGTACGGCATGGCGAAAGCAGTCGCCGATACCGACAGCGGCAGCCGGCAGGGCGGCTTCACTATGGATGGCGCCGCCGTCACCGGCTTCAGCACCATGCACGACAGCGGGACCGGAGGGAATCCGAGCTTGGGCAACTTTGCACTCTTCGCCTACACAAGCTGCCCCGGTGGCGACATCAACCGATGTGCCTTCCCCAAGAAGACGCGTGCTGCCTTTGGACGCTTCCGCAATAGCAATGTCTCAGCAAAGCCCGGCACCTTTGACATCACCTTGAACAGCGGCATCCGAGCCGAGATGACGACGACTCATCACGCCTCGCTCTTCAGGTTTACCTTCCCGAGCGACGGGGCTGATGAGGAGCCAGCCCGACCCCTCATCTTGCAGGATCTCACAGATCTGGCCGATTCTAGGCAGGATAACGCTACAGTCGCCGTGGACCCTAAGACGGGCCGCATCACCGGCAGCGCCCGCTTCCTGCCCAGCTTTGGCGCCGGCACGTTTGTCTTGCACTTCTGCACCGACTTCAAGGGCGCCGAGGTAGCGGACAGCGGCGTATTCGTCAATAGTCGGGCCAGCACCGAGGTCCACAACCTGACCATCTCAAGATCCATCAATGGCTATCCCCTCCCCGGGGGGGCGTTTGTGAGGTTTAACTCCGGCGCCGAGCCCATCCTTGTACGGACTGCTACCAGCTTCATCAGTGCCGAGCGAGCGTGCGAGCACGCCGAGAAGGAGATTCCCGACTTCGACTTCACTGCCGTCTCCAAGGCCGCAACTGATGTCTGGAGGGCCAAGATGAGTCCGATCAAGGTATCAACGAAACAGGTGAACAGCTCGCTGTTGACAAACTTCTACAGCGGCATTTACCGGACCATAATCAACCCTCAAAACTACACAGGGGAGAATCCCCTGTGGTCCAGCAAGGAGCCGTACTTTGACTCATTCTACTGGTCAGACACACAACTATCGCGCAGGAGGTGGACTCTTGCTGACTGTGGCCAGCATTTGGGACCAATTTCGATCACAGCTTCCGCTTTTGACCATCACGGATCCCACAGCCGTGACTGGGATGGTTCGCTCGCTGATCGACACATACCGCCATGTCGGATGGCTTCCCGATTGCCGGATGAGCCTGAGTAAAGGCTACACTCAGGTAAAGCGAAGCTATCTTTTCGTGTGCTGGTTTTAGACAAAGACGCAAGCAAAACTGACAATGTCAGGGCGGGTCCAACGCTGACGTTGTGTTAGCGGATGCTCACGTCAAGGGACTCAGAGAGGGCATCAACGTGAGTTCCTCTTTCTTTCTTTTGTTTTTTTCGATTTTTTTTCCTTCGACAGATTGCTAAAAATCACTGCGGTGGGACGATGGATTTGCTGCGGTGGTTAAAGACGCCGAGGTTGAACCTTACGACTGGTGCTGCGAAGGGCGGGGAGGGCTCGACAGCTGGAAGTCTCTCGGCTACATTCCAGTCCAAGACTTCGACTACAAGGGCTTTGGTACCATGACGAGAAGCATCTCGCGTACTCTGGAATACGCCTATAACGATTACTGCATCGCCCAGATAGCCGCGGCTCTCGGCAAGTCTGCCGAGAAGGAAAAGTACCTCGAGTCGAGCGGCAACTGGCAGAACCTCTTCAAGGAAGATCAAACCTCGATCTGGTGGAACGGCACCGACACGGGATTCACCGGCTTTTTTCAGCCACGCTACCTCAACAAGACCTGGGGCTTCCAAGATCCGCTAAACTGCAGCAATCTTGACACCGCCAGCGTTTGCTCGCTCCAGAACACTGGCCGCGAGACCTTTGAGAGCAGCATCTGGGAGTATGGCTTGTAGGTCTTCCTCGCCCTTCCCAACCGCCCTACCCTTCCATTCTTACTATCCCGAACCGGTAGCACTGACCCGGCTCATCAGCTTCGTCCCCCACGACCAGGCAACCCTCATAAGCCTCTACGGCGGCCCCGCCGCCTTCGTGTCCCGCCTCGACTACCTCCACGACAGCGGGATAACCTACATTGGCAATGAGCCTTCCTTCCTCACCGTCTTCCAATACCACTATGCCGGCCGTCCGGCCCTCTCGGCGCGCCGAGCCCACTTTTACATTCCTGCCTTCTTCTCCCCTACCCCGGGCGGCCTGCCCGGAAACGACGACAGCGGCGCAATGGGATCCTTCGTGGCCTTTTCGATGATGGGCCTGTTCCCCAACCCGGGTCAGAACGTCTACCTGATCACGCCACCCTTCTTCGAGAGCGTCAACATCACGCACCCGCTCACCCACAGGACCGCCCGCATCAGGAACGTCAACTTTGACCCCACGTACAAGGCCATCTACATCCAGAGCGCCACGCTTGACGGCAAGCTGTACACCAAGAACTGGGTCGACCACAGCTTCTTTACCGAGGGCAAGGAGCTTGTGCTGACGCTGGGGCGGAACGAGAGCGCCTGGGGCACCAAGGTCGAGGACCTACCCCCGAGTCTGGGAGCGTATGAAGGGTTCACTAAGAGGAGTGGGTCACTCCGGAGAACGGCAGCCCCGGATCTCTGGAGAAAGACGGCGGCTTTCAAGGGGCAGTTTGGAAGCCTCGAGGAGAGTTTGGGCATGTGAACTTCTCACGGGAGAGCGGGGAAGTATACGGCTTTAGAGCTCGTGCGAAATCACATCCGAGAGTGGCCATGGCCGGCTTCACACAAGAAACAGCCGCAATCCCCGGTGTTTGGCTGGTTGAATGCTGTGGCAGCGTCTTTCGAGGTAGCCTCCGATTGCCAAGGGAAACGATGGTCGAAAGCGTAGACCGACTCATTTAGCTAAGGTGGCCTAGCATGATGCTATCGAAGCAGCCGCCGCTTGTTTCAATAGCAACGAACGATAGAGGCTGTGTGGGTATCTAACTTTTTAAATCTCAACCCAATACGCCGTCCTAGCTTTTTTACACTCCCTGATGACGCCTTTGCCCATTCATTACACTCCCAGACATCTTAACGCGCCTTCAAACAAACCCCAAAAAGCCGAAGCCTAAAGCCACCAGAAAGATTGTAAAGCTGACGCCTAATCCGAAGACAATGTCGAATGGCCCAAGTTACAGCTAACACGGAGACCCCTTGCACGAGAATGATGCCTTCCTTGCCATGGCGGACAGCGTTGCTGATGATAAAACTTATGTCATCCCATCGCTGAACCATCAACTCCGCCAGATGCGTTCACCTGTCGTGGTCGTGATCCTTCAATGATCCCCAAAAGGCGAGTGCATAACGTCGCAATGGGGGCAGACAAGATCGGACACGTCGTATTCGTCCTCTTCTGAATCATACTCGTCGGGTTCGATCGGAAGGCCCGTGAGCCGGTCAAACTCGGCCCAAATCCGATAGTCCTCGTCCTGCTCAACTGGGATCCGTTTGAATATAGTTCTACGTGCCTTCCAAAGAGAGTTTGGGTGACCCTCCTCCTTTGGGGCCGGCGGCATCCTGTGGTGAATGTGGCTATGGCGATGGTGGGGATGGAGCGCCTCAGTGCTGGCTGTTTTGCCCTTGCTGCGTGCGTACTCATCTGCGAGCGCCCTCCATGATCGAACGACCTTGGGAACCCACTCAGGCATCCATCTTCTCGCTCGCTGTGCCATTGGGCGGAGCTGGTTCCCAGAGTACACGAAAGTTGCATCCGATCTCAGGAGTAGCCCATCGTCCTTGACCATGCCCGATAGCTCAGCGACTAGCTCTTCTCCAAAGTCGCAGGCCGGAAGTCCGGTAAGCTGTAACTCGTTGAGAGAGCAACCTAGATCGTGCGATGCCAGGCCATGGAGAAAGTTTCCCGAACCAGGGGAGAGGAAGCTATCCGGAAAGTTCACGAAGTCCATCCTGAGAGACTCTAAACCGGGAAGGAGGCGAGGACGTGGCTGTCCCTTGGGGTGATCGGGGTCAAAGGGAGGCCGCATTGCATCTAGAAAGTCGACAACCTGGTTCCATGCGTAGCTCCGGAACCCCTTACGGGCGAGTGTGTCTTCTCTGATTCGGGGAGCAGTCCTGAGGTTGATGGTCTTGAAGAACGTATCGTTCGCAGAAGGATACGGGGCGAGATGCTTGCGCTCTTCGTCGTCATAATAGCGGGCGATGATGCGGAAGGTGACATGCTTGATGCCCCGACGGTGCTCAAGGCTCACGGAGGCAAAGTTGCGTAGAGCCACATGGCTCGTGAAGACGAACGTGTTGTTGCTCCACAGAAAGCGAGTACCTTCAACGTAGTATGCTTTGCAGGTCGCCAGAAAACCAATGGCTATTTGGTTGCCACGTGCCTTCTCTTCGGCAACCAAGGTCTCTTTGTTCAGTTTTGACAAAGGATCGATGATTGGAAACTTGCTAGTCATAGCGTACTCCAGAATGTATAGCTGAATCTCCACAGGAAGCACCGGCAGGTGTCGGTTCTCGTGTGAAAATGACGGCGGACCTCTGGAGCTGCGAGTTCGCGGCCGCTTGGAGGACGACCAGGTGCCTCTGGTCCGGTCATCCGGGTCAAGCGTCAGCCGAGGGTCCCAAGAGATTCCATTCTCTCGCAGGAGCCTCTTGAGGCGCATGTTCTCTGACACGAGTTCCCGATTGAGCGCTCGTGTGGGCTCGTCATACCACGCCCTCGCCTGTTCCTCCTGATCGCGCTCCTCGCTCGGCAGGATGCTCTGAAAAGCAATCAGTACAAGATTATGCCAGATTAGGAGAAGAGCATCTGGCTAGAGATACTGTAGAGGTGGAGGTTTGGCTCACATTGTCCGGATCCCAGCTCATCTTTGACCAATGGTGATGTTCCAAAAAGTCACAAGGGAAAAGAAGATGGGTTCCTGTTCAGCAGGTTCCGGGGTCTGCGTATTGGGTTATGTGGAATGCTGCACGAGCGCTTGACTCGAAGCCTGACTGACACCCAACAAGGTCGCGATGGTGGGAGGAAGCCGTGTGTAGGACGTTGACACGCTTGCTGTTCGTTGACCTGCAGGACAGAGGAGCTGCGAAACCAAGGAGAAAGAGCGGCTGCTTCTAATTCTTCGACTGCCGCAAAACGTTTGGAGAGAGGGGCAAAAAAAAAAAAAAAAAAGATGGCGGCGATCAGAGGTTCGGGCGATAAACCAAGTGCGACTGCCGCATCGCTCATAGGGATGCACTATGGAAGGAGAGACCCAATAACGCAGCCAAGTGGGCGTGACCGGGCGGATCGCTCGCTGTAGGCGGCGCAGGAGCTCCTTTGAGGAAGTTACACTCTGTGAAAGGAGAAACAGTGGACCTGAGCTTCTTCACTGTGGCCACGCATCTCATGAACCGTGTTCTAACTTCCAAGAGTCTCAAACAGGGATAAGAGCAGCAGGCCGGAAGCACGGTTGGTTTGTGGAAAAGGTACGGGGCACAGATGGCAGCAGAGGCTTTTTTATGGGACAGACAAGTCAGGTGCGAGGCACGGGAACTTGCTCTTATCGGGCCACAGCATGCTATGTAAGGCTCTGTTGCTTCTGTTAGCTCCAAAATCGTTAAGTACGCAATACATACAGTACTTGCATTCGTGGATATGTGGGGCTCTGAGAGACCCTTGAAGAAGCCTGAAGGAAAAACGGCGGCACCTTCAAAAACAATGAGACGGAGGAGTAAGAAGCAAAATGGTAGGCCCGGAGTTGATAGAGAGTACCGGGTTTTGAAGGAGACCAGAGCGCAAACCACCCTGACCGCGATTGGAAGCCAGGCTGGTTCGTTTAGGTCCAAGGAACTTACAGAGGTACTTTACTGAAATAGGCAGTAGGCATGTTTGTGCCGTACTTGCTAAGTACCTTGCATACAGCGCCTGTACTGTACATACCTTTACAGCTTGGACGTGATTGCTTCCAGCCCAAAACTTACTTTTTAAGTCACCTAGCGGATAGGTTGACCCAGATACGGCGATTAATTTATCATGCCATTTCCCGATGGGAACTGATCGCTTAAACACGGGATCATACGCAACGATCAGGGAGCTATGGCTAGAGATCGCCACACTGTCAATTCCACGCTGCGTAACTGACGTCAGTAATGGTATGCCGCCCGTTCAGTCTCCGGTCTGGCCGAAAGCAGCTCTAGGACGGGGTCTTGGTGACAGCTGACCCGCGAAAGTAAAGCCTGGCCGCTCAGTCAGATGATGGCATGATTGCAGTGCCCCTCGTTTACATCATGCTAAAGCAATGCTACTCCGCAAGTGCGAAGGCAACGAATATAAGTGTGTCAAAAAACTCTCGTAAAGACCCAGTGTTGTCCCAGTCAGATCACCGCCACATTACACCCCAGACACACTGTTCAACTCGACTAAGCGGCAGAGTATCGATAAAGATCCAAGATGGCTCAGCAGTACTCCGAGCCGTCGAAGCACATAGACCCCTACAAGGAGGCTAACCTGGACACGGGTGCCTCAGTAGAGCAAAAGATTCACGACCTTAGCCACTTCATGGCACATTGCAAGTTTGGAATGATGACTACTCGCGATGCCAGCTCCGGGAACCTCGTATCCAGGTGCATGTCATTGGCAGCTCAAGTACGTGAACTCCCCCGACTGGATGCTGGACGGGATAGCAACAGCCCCTGACCCGTGTCCCCTTAGGAAACTGGCGGAATTGACCTCCTCTTCCACACGAATACCGAGTCTGGCAAGACGGACGACCTGGCTAGCGATTCACACGTCAACATCAGCTTCTTAACCAACTCGGGCGAGTGGGCCTCGGTAAGCGGCAAGGCCAGCGTCATCACGGATCGGTCCTTCGTCAAGAAACACTATAGTCCACACCTCAAGGCCTGGCTCGGGGACCTGGGCGACGGCGTTCACGACGGCGGAGAGAACGATCCCCGGCTTGGGATCATCCGGGTCGAGATGCTAACGGCCCATTACGCTATTTCCCACAAGACCATCCTTGGACAGATGGCCAAGGTTGCACAGGGGGTGGTTACCGGAAAGCCGGCGGCCGTGAACAAGTTGCGCGAGATTAGTGAGGAGGAGGTCCAGCAGTGGAGAGCGTCCCATTAGAGAGGACTAATCGCGATGTTGAAGTGTAATTGAAATCGCAAACAAAAGTCGAAGGCGACAGATGGACCAGTGTGGAGGGCCGGCTTGGGTGGCAATGGGAAATTGGGGTAATTGTTCTCTTGTTTGTATCAGGGGGGCTTCATATGATATGATCAATTAGCAACCCACTATTTGCCTTGATACTCGGCTTTCCATATCCTGTCCCAGTTTTCCTTGTTGATGGCGAATTCCCGGACGTACTCGTGCTCCAGTTCGTGTGTCCGCCTCCCCAGCAGCACCATGCTGTGCAGCGGGGGCCCAAGCAGATCGTCGGCGTCGCAGAGCTCCGCGAGCGTGCCGGCGACGAACTTCTCCGTCTTGCCGCCCACCCGAGCAGCACCGATGGCCAGACTCTCGGGCCCATAGGCCTTCAGACCCTTCTCCTCTTCGATCTCGAGCATCTGCCGCGCGCAGGTGCCAACGGTCATGAAGCGCGGTGGCTCGTAGATCTTCCTACCCCGTGCCAAGTTCTCTAAGTTGGGCTCCTTGACCTTGATGTCGAGTAGGATGAGGGTGTGCAGGCCAATGTCCCTGTTCTCCTTGATGCGGTCGTAGAAGCTGGCCGGGCGCCAGTTGTCGGTGAAGAAGACCATGCTGACCGTCTGGCCAAAGTTGTAGAGCTGCAACCCCGCCGCGCCAATCCCCGACATGATGGACGCGTTGGGAACCGTCCGCACGGGAATGCCGAGCTCACGGGCGCGGAGCACCATGTCCGTGTGGGTTGTCGCGCCAAAGGGGTCGCCAACCACCAGGAAGGCTACGTCGACGTTCTGGGCATCACGCAGGATCTCATCGCTGTTGGACTCGACCATCTCACGGTCGGCAACTACAATAGGGCGGCCATAGTAGGATTCCTACTGCGTTCCAGGGTCAACCGAGTTCGGAAACGGGGGGTTGCTGATACAACAACGGCGACGTACAAGGACGGATTGGTCCACGAGCAGGATGCTGGTGTAGGCCTCGAGGTACACGCGAGACGCCTTCCTCACAATCTCGAGTCCTTTGACAGTAATGTCTGTCTCGTCAGAGAGCCCGAGACCAACAAGATACAGCATTTTGTTCTCGTGAGCACTGTACCGTACTGGAAGGGTAAAGGGAACCTGCAAAAAGTTTTTGTTGGGTGTGTGCTGCAACAAGGGCGCGTGGCTACAACCTCTGCCACCAGATTTACAGACCCCGCCAGAACTGCCCCGCCAGAACTGCCAGAACTGCCCCGCCAAACTTGCCCCGCCAAAAATACTCTACGGATTACGTACCGAGAGCTTGCATGGGCCCGCAAGCTTATCGTTATCAAAATGCCTTACCGTCTGCGCTCCAAACACGACAACAAGTCCGAGAGCCAAGGGAAATTGCAAAGCGCTCTCTCTCAGTAACAAACCACCGCTTGAGCCTCTCACCACATACAATCTGCCCACCATGTCCGGCAAGGGCTCCGCATACGGCCAGCCGGCCGGCGACACAGATTTTCGCAAAAAGTACGACCTAGAAGAGTATGCGGCCAAGGCCAAAGAGCGCGAAGCGGCGGAGAAGGAGGAGCGCAAGGCGCGGTGGGAGGCCAAGATGGCGGGCAAGAAGTACTACAAGCCGATGGACGGCACCGAGACGCTCACGACGGCGCGCAGCGCGACGCAGGACTTCAGCAAGCTGGTCGGGACGACGACGCTGGTGCCGGCCGGGGCGGGCGTCGGCAAGCGCGGGCGCGGCGCCGGCTTCTACTGCGAGGCGTGCGACCTGACGTTCAAGGACAACCTGCAGTGGGTCGAGCACACCAACAGCATGCAGCACCAGCGCAACATCGGCGCGACGGGCGAGGTGCGCAAGGCCACGGCCGAGGAGGTGCGCGCGCGCATCGAGGCGCTCTGGGAGCGGGAGCAGCAGCGCAAGCGGGAGGAGGTCGTCTCGCTCGCCCAGAGGCTGGAGGTGCGCAAGGAGGAGGAGGCGAGAGAGAGGGAGGAGAGGAGGCGGAAACGGAAGGAGGCCGAGGAGCGCAAGAGGCAGGAAAGGGAGGCCGCGATGAAGATCAAGACCGAGTATGGCGATGACGTCCGGATCGAGGGCGAGCACGACGAGGACGATATGATGGCGGCCATGGGGTTTACTGGGTTCGGCACCACGGCGAAGAAGTGAGACACATCGTTACGCTGGGGGGGTTCAGGTAATGATGTTGGCTTACTTGAAGTTTACGAAAGATACCAGCAATGGGTGGCGTTTGGAGTTTCCGGGCTTGGTGTTTTCTTACAGGGCAAGTCGGTCTACGTTTTGAGAAAAATCTGTAGAGCACTTGGATCTCGTTTACAGTACATACATATATGCATAAATTTGGAAATCATCTTGAAACTTCATCCAAGGTTTTGACAGATCCTGGAAGAGATTTTCGGCCTACCGTCTCCCGTTTCTCCCCCCTAAGGGCCCAGGAGTTGGAGATTCGAAGAGTACTCTGCAGCGTACAGTACGTACTCCCGCGCCCTGTTGCTCTCGGAACACGCAGCGGGCAGTGTGTAATCCGTATCCGTACTTGAACCCGGCCCCACCTTCCGAACATTCGCCCGCCGGGAGCCACGCGCTGCCCCGCCGCTGCCGCTTTGGGCGCCCCGCTCTGGCCGCTCGTTGCATTCAGCGGATTGAACCATCTTTCGCTCTCATTCCTCTTCGGAATCGCTCCGAAGCACACAATTTTCCTAGCCCAGCAGAAAATCCTCCATATCCTATACCAAGACACCAGACGTGGGTCGCTTTGTATTTCCGCTTCCCTCGCGATCTCTCCTGTCGACTCCGCTACGAGTTCAGTTTTTGCGCCTCACGCCACGCCCCCGCCCCGCACATCCTTAAGAGACCTTCCCCGAGGCGGGAAAAGGAAAGGTTTTGCTTGGCCGCGAGCAAACATGTCCAGCGCATCGACAAGCTCAGCTGCCGCTGCGTCTCTGCTGAAGCGGCAGCTGAAGCAGATGCAATCCGCCAAGGACCTCCCGGGCATCTCGTGCGGGTTGGTGAACGACAACAACATCTTTGAGTGGGAAGTCATGTTGATGATCAGCGACGATTGCAAGTATTATGGCGGTAAGCACCTTAGCCCCGCAACCCCCCCCCCCCCCTTTTTTTTTTTTCTCCCTCGACCTCTGGTACTGTGCAGATATGGGAGCTAATGATTCCGGCACCCTTCCTTTAGGAGGCAACTTCCGCGCGCATCTCACCTTCCCTCCGACCTACCCGCTCATGCCCCCTAAGATGGTCTTCCAGGCGCCGATCCCCTTCCACCCGAACATCTACCCGAGCGGCGAGCTCTGCATCAGCATTCTGCACCCCCCCGAAGAGGACAAGTACGGCTACGAGTCGGCCAGCGAGCGCTGGAGCCCCGTGCAGACGCCCGAGACGATCCTCCTGAGCGTCATCAGCCTGTTTGAGGACCCGAACGACGAGAGCCCCGCCAATGTCGAGGCGGCAAGGCTGCTGCGTGAGGAGCGGGAGGGAAAGAGCAAGGAGTTCAGGAGACAGTGCCGGAAGTGTGTGAGGGAGAGCTTGGGGGAGGATTAAGCGCATCTTGGCGGGTTGTGTTTGGAAAGAAGGCGGTAGAAGGGAGATGGGGGAGAAGGGGGGAAGGGGGAGGCGGGGTTTGGAACAGAGTGCGAACTAGGAGGGGATTTCGAACGGTAAATTGGCCGCATGGGAACAGTCCAGAAAGCGGGAGTCTCCGACGACATATCGTTGAGAAAAGGGTGGGGGGATGGGGGAGCAGAGCTGGTTGGGATCCAAGAGGATGGCGACATGTTGAAGGGCGAAATAGTAGGAAACATGGGAACCTCGGTTTCTATAAAAATAAAGAGGAGCGAATTATTAACAAGCGAAATACAATCTAAGACACGAACCCCATGACCTTCCCAACCGCGGAATCCCACTCCTCGTCCCACCTTCTACTCCCCTCCTTGACAGCCCCTCTCCTCAGCCGCTCCAGCTCCGCCTTCCCACCACCATCTCCCAACAAGCGCCCCAGAATGCCCGCCAGCTCCTCGGCCGTCTCGAAGCCGGCTCCGTTCTCGCCCTCCTTGACCAGCTCCCCGAAGCTCTCGTAGCCGCGGTAGGCGGCCACGGGCAGGCCGACGCCGAACATGTCCACCACCTTCATGGGCAGGTCGACGCCCGAGCTGCTCTTGTGCAGGCAGATGCCCAGGTCGGCGCAGGCCAGCAGGGCCGCGTAGTCGGCAAAGGGCAGGAAGGCCGTGGCGACGCGCACGTTGGGCAGGCGGCCGGCCGCCGTCAGCTCGGCGACCCGGCGCACGTACAGGTCCCGCTGCGGGCCCTTGCCGGTGATGATGGCCAGGAGCGGGGTGCGCGTCCCGTCGGTAGTCTTCGTGGTGGTGGTGGTGGTAGTAGTGGTGGTGGTGGTGGTGTCGGCAGCCGATGCGTATCGGACGAGGGCGTCGAGCAGGAGGGAGAAGTCCTCGTCGGGCGTCCAGCTGGTGCTGCTCACGACGAGGCGGGTGGCGCCGGAGAGGATGGCTGGGATGAGGGCTCGTTCCGGGAAGTCCTCGAGGACCCTGTGGAGGATCTCTTTCCGGGCGGAGGGCGAGGCGAGGGGCCGGAAGATGGCGGCCGGCCGGTCGTGCACGGCTAGGATGCGCTGCGGGAGCGAGTAAGGGGGCCTGCGCAGCTGGGCGGCCATGGCGTGCGTCACTGTCAGATGGAGGTGGCCGAGGCGGCCAAAGTAGCATTCGTAGAGCTTGGAGAGGGCCACGAAAGGGTGACTGCGCCCTCGCGTGCCGGCGAGAATGGTCCAGCCGTAGTTGTGCCAGTCGATTATGAGCTTGCTATTGCGCAAGTAGCAGACCAGACCGGCAATGGCGAGAGTCGGGATGCTCGGTGGGTTCTGAACGAGGATCCATTGCGCCGGCGGGAGAAGGCGGGCGAGGAGGCGGGTGAGGTGGTAGACCTGATGCAGAACCTTCCATGGGGCGAACAGAAGGAAGGGGATGGATGCCGGCCTGCTAGGCGGCGTGGGGATGGGGGTGATGGTGATTCCGGGGCTGTTGGCAATGTCGGGATGAGGAGGGGTTTCTGTGTTGCATGCATTAGCTTATCCAATCCAAACTCGGGAACACACTCTCTCGGTCCATCTAACGGCAGACGCACCGAGGTATCCGACCAAGTTCACCCTTCCTCCATGTTTTGCTATGCTCAAGGCATGGTAGGTCATGCGCGGACTGCGCCCGACATCACCGAGGACAAGAACGTGGACCGAGACTGGTTCGTTTGGTGAGCCGGCCGGGGGTCCGTCGTACTTGGTCAGGGTGAGGAAGTAGTACGCAGCAAGAATCGCTAAGTTGGAGATGCAGATAAGCAGCAAGTACAGCAACAGGGCGATCATGCTTGCCAATGGGGCAGCCACGGGAGGCATATAATGGGCCCCCAGGAATGCCTAGCTTTTTGTCAAACACAATAACAGAGGCCGGACCTCGACCTCTGCTCGAAATCCTTTCTTTCACCTGCAGAGCCTCGTCGATCTCGTCGTACGGCCGCAAGGCTTGATTCAAAGATGCCAGCTTGCCTCACAATTTCCCCATATTAACGCGGCTTATCGGGGTTGCATACAAATGCTTGGTGGGCACTGATTCCGGGGTGATGAGGTCTTGGCAGATCTCGTGCATGCAGCCAATCAGGGGCCCGAATTTACCTCCAGTTTCTCGGCTTTCAGGGGCCAGGAAGCGGAAAGGCGGCGGACGAGGAGCGCGACAAGGTGGGTTAACCCGACAAGAGTACGGATAGTGTGTAAAGAGGAGGAGGGACCACACAAACATCAGGACCGTGGGCCCGCGGCGACGAAGTTGGCATCCCTGCACTACACAATCTCGATGCCTTAACTTCAGCAGCCGACAACCTGAAACGACTGTGCCGTTCCTTCCTCCAAATCGCGGTCGATAGCAAACAGTGGAAGAGCTGCTTCGGCTCTCGGCTGTCCCAGTGAGTACTATTTACTATTAAAGCGTCTTCTCCCCGCGTTTGCTGTGGCACCCAACGAACCGTCGCTGTTGACAGACAAGCTGCGCCTTATTGATGCAGGATATCCAGCCGACCGGGAACGCAAAGTGAGTCGCATCGAACGTCGGGCGACCAGTTCGCTTCACCGCCGCCTCTGCCCGCCTTCCGCACGCCGCCCGATGCCAAATCATAGGTGATTCAAGGAGCGCCCGACGCTCCTTAGCCCTGCGCTTGGTTGCTGGATAGGATATCTGATCTCGCCCGCCACCTCAAATCGGCATAATCGCCTCGCAACCCGGCACGATGGCATCGTCCTATGCCCTGCCGGCCTCAGCGCTCCATCAACATCATCATGGTTCAGACAACAACCTTTCACACTCACACTCCTCCAATGGCCACTCCCACACTACGTCCCTGACCTCGCTGAGCCCCTCGCGGAGTCGTAGAGAGACTCGACCAAGCGGCACCCATTCCCATGGCCGGAGTCACCATCATGGTGGCGGCGGCGGCGACAACCCCTCGCAGTTCCGAACGAACTCGAACGTGCCCATGCCCATCAGCATCCCTCCGCCAACGGGGTCGAGTGGTGGTCAGTGGAAAATCGAATCAACTCCCGGGGGCAAGGCATTGGTGTCGCCGTCAGCGGCCAGCTTCGACGCCGCCGGCGTGTACGAGCCTCCCGTCGGGGCGCTGCCGAGGTCGCACTCCCATTCGAGCCACCACGCCCATGATCATTCGGGTCCACGGTCCAAGTTCACGGCGCTTCTGCTCCAGTACACCCCGAGGTGGCCATTGTTGCATGCGGTCGTGTCGATCGAGGATTCCCGGAGGATATTCTATTTCATGAGGTGCGTGAGAAGACTTTTGTCCGAAAGGCGGCGAGGATATCCTCCGACTGACCGGTATCTCTCTGCAGCTTAAACTTTGCATTTATGGCGGTGCAGGCGTTTTACGGTTACGTGACGGACTCGCTCGGTCTTCTGAGCGACAGCGTGCACATGTTTTTTGATTGCGTGGCCCTGGCGGTCGGGCTGTTTGCCGCGGTGGCCAGCAAGTGGCCTCCGAGTGATAGATTCCCGTACGGTTTTGGGAAGATCGAGACGCTGAGCGGTTTCGGCAATGGCGTCTTCCTAATCTTAATCAGTGTGGAAATCATGACGGAGGCGTGCGAGCGGATATACGAGGGCAGGGAGACTAAGAGGCTCGGGGAGCTGTTTGTCGTCAGCACGGCCGGGTTGCTGGTCAATCTGGTGGGTATGATGGCATTTGGGCATCATCACCATGGCCATGGTCATGGCCATACCCATAACCACGGGCATGGTCATTCTCATGCTTGCAACGGCCATTCCCACAGCCGCCACGACCACGACCACCTCCACCTCCACAGCAACGGGCACGACGAGAAGCACAGCCGCCCGCGCGGTGGACCGGCACATTCCCATTCCCACGACAACGAGAACATGCACGGCATCTACCTCCATGTGCTCGCCGACACGCTCGGAAGCGCGGCGGTCATCGTCTCAACCGTGCTCACCCACTTTTGGAAGTGGCCCGGCTGGGACCCGCTGGCGTCCTTCCTCATCGCGGTTCTGATCCTGCTCTCGGCCCTGCCGCTGGTGAAGTCGTCCGCGCGACGGCTGCTCCTCACGATCCCTCCCGAGATCGAGTACAACTTGCGGGACACGCTCTCCGGCATCACGGGCCTGCGGGGCGTCGTCGGCTACGCGGCACCCAAGTTCTGGCTCGACGACCGGGATGCCGGCCAGGACGGGGGCGCCCCCAACAAGCTCTTGGGGGTCATGCATGTTGTCGCGGCGCGCGGGGCCGACATGGAAGATGTGCGGGATCGCGTGAGGAACTACCTGCTGGAGCACAACATTGATGTCACGCTGCAGGTCGAGAGGGAGGGCGACACGAGCTGTTGGTGTGGTGTCGGGCGCAGCCCGCTGTCGCAGACGCATCGGACGACGCATAGTACCGGTATTTTCTGAGCGAGGTCATCTACCCTGCAGATGTTTTATTTCTTCGGAAGTGCGTTGGAGATATTGCTTCCTCAGGAGATATTCGTCTTGGAGGATTTATTGTACAACATACGGGTTGGATTTACAGCCTTGAAAGATATTTCTGGAGAACTCATGTCTTGGGCTTAATATTCTTCAACAGGAGAACCCTATACCTAAGAAAACGCTTCTCTTGCATCTTTGCGAATACCCCACCAAAACACACGAAACTACCATCGCTGGAAAGCTCTCGAAAAACGCTATCTAACGGTACCACTTTCAACTGCGCGCGAACCGTTGCAGGTGTGCAACAGGCACCACAGGCGTAGGAACCGGACCCGACCGCAATCCGGCCGTACCTCGCGCGCCTGTCAAAATTTTCACCGCACAGACCACCTAGCGCCCCTAAACGTAACGTCAACTTAAGGCCTAACGCTAAGCTACTAAGTAGGGAGGCCTATAGCTTTGAACTAATCAAAGGGGGGCCTACTATAGGCCTACCTTACCTTAGATATTAAGGAGCTTAGGGGTCTTATTGTATAACTAGTCGACCTTATACCGAGCCTTAAATAAGGTAAGGTATAGAACCTTGCTAATAAGCTCTTATAGGGCCTTATAACTACTATTATAGGCCTAGTTCTAAACCTATAGGAACTTATAGCTAAAGAAGTTAAAAAGAGGCTTAAAGAAGCCTTTAAGGCTACCTTCTACCTTACCTAGGTATAGGTAGCTATAGGGCCATAATAGGGGATAATAGGCCCCTAAAGAGGCTTACTATCGGCTAAGGCAGTGATATTATAGGCCTTATAGGAGGTTATAATACGGAATATAGGCCTATAGGAGGACCTTAAAGCCTAAACCCTAGCTAAGATAGTCTAAGCGGTTAATAGGGCCTCTAGCCGTTAGGGAGCTATTATAGCTAGGAAGCTCCTAAGTAAGGATATAATAGTAGTCTTTAAGGATAAGGCTACTAAGGATTAGTATTTGGCTAATAAGTGATAGGTGGCTATAGCCTTTAGAGAAGAGGTTAAGGAGGTTAGTAAGGCCTATATAGTCCTAGCTAAAGGAGTCCGGAAGGAAGAACTATAGGGAGTTAGTAAATAAGACTTTAAGGGGGCTATAGGCCTATACTTGATTAAAATGGTCAAGTTTTAGCTACTAAAGAGCCTATAAAGGAAATAGGCTATAATACTCCTAGGCTTATAGGACCTCGAAGAGGCTTAGAAGGCCTATAACGAGGGCGTGATCTAGGATGCCTAGGTACTAGATTACAAACCCTACTAGGATACTCTAGAGCCAAGGTAATACTATAGGTACTAGAGTTTTAGTTATATCTAGTAGTACTATTAGCGGCTAGCCTATTATAGACGTTATAGTACAAAGGCCTATAGGGAGGGGGGGAAGACTAGGAAGGCCTAGTACCTTACCTACTCTGACTAACTTCCTTATAGGTATATAGCCTATAGGGGCCCTTATACTACCTAGTATAAGGGCTGCCTAAAGAAAGTTAAAGCCTAGGAGAGAGCTAGGGAGGCCTATTAGTATAGACCTTAGACCTTCTAATTACTAGAGTAATTATACTAAAAGGTAGCCTTTGAGTTTAGTAGCTAGCTAGAGGATAACGACCACTACCAAACTAAGGTTAAATGCCCCTATAGAAGGCTTACCCTAGCCTAATAGGTAGCTAGGAGTGCCTTATTTAATGCCTAATGGACCTATATCTCCTTTCTATAGCCTAAAACCCCTTCCCTCTTATAACCGGCCGAGAGGGTAATAGCTATAGAGCCTATTACTACTATTATACCTTTATCCTCTGCCCTAGCTACCTCAAATGTAAATTAAGATCCTTTAGTAGAATACCTAAGGTAACAAATAGGCCCTTAAGATCTTACTAAAGAAAGCTAAATACAACCTACTAGCCATCTAGGAACTATAGATTAACTAGTTTATAGAGTTAATATACTACCCCTAGGCCTCGAAATACTACCTAGTTTACAAGCCTAAGGGCAAGGCAGCTATTCTAGTAGTTAAGCGCTTTCTAGTTAGCTAGTAAGACTATTCGGCAGAGGAGAACTAGTATAAGGTAACCTTTCTAGCCCTAGGAGAGAGGGGGTTCGAGCTCTAATTAGTTTATAATAATAAAGGGGAGCAGGCCCTCTTATAGGACCTGCTAGCCCTACCTTGGCCAACCTACCCCCTAGTTTTTATAGGTAACTTTAACCTCTACTACCTAGTCTAGGACCTATTTGACAGGCTTAGCCTAAGGGCTAGGGACCTCCTTAGCCTTATAGACTAATAGGACCTTGACCTATATATACCCTACGGCTAGATTACTAAGGCCCCCTAGGGGGACTAATATAGCCGGCCTTTTATAATAGACCTATTCTAGGCCTTGGCTAGGCTAGAAGCGACCTATAGAGATATTATAGAATATAGGAAATCCGACTACTACCTATAGGCCCTAAATATCTCCTTCTAGGGGGCTAATAGGCCTATACTGGCTAGTAAAGGGTAGGACTAAAAGAGCCTAGATAAAGAGGTTATATAGGCCGAGGTAGCCTACCTCCTACTCTAGCTTAGTAGGTAGGTATTGGCCCTAGCTAGGCCTGTCTTCCAGGGCCTAGAGAAGCTTCTATAGGCCTTCGACAGGCTTATAGAGGCCCTCGAGGAGATAGCTATAGTCTCGGCCCTAGTAAAGAAGGCTAATATAGGTAGCAAACGAGCTCGGTAGTAGACGAAGGAGGTTCGAGAGGCCTAGAAGAGGGCTAAGGAGGTAGAGAGGGCCTATAGGGGCACCCTAAACCCCTATATACAGGAAGCACTTTGGCAGGCCCTATAGGACTAGGCTAAGACCATTACGGCCGTGAAGACTAAGAGCTAGAGGGCTACATTACGGGAAGTAACTAACCGGCTGGACCTATTATAGAGACTAGAGCAGTAGGTAAGGCTATAAAGCTACCTACCGGTTAACCCTCTAAAGCTCCCGGCCTTCGAAGGAGGGCTTATAACCTACTAATAGAAGGCTAGAGCACTAGCCGATAAGTTCTTTCCGAACCTAGAAGTAGACCTATCGGATATCGACGACCTAGATCTAAATGACTACTAGGAGCCAAAGTTTAAAATAAGCTAAGAGGTTATAGTAAGCGAAGTTAAGGTAGTACTAGCTAGGGCGGCCTTATAGAAAGCCCTAGGGGAAGACCTCCTCCCTATAGATCTATTAAAGGTGTGACGAACCTAACTCAGACTTTTTCTAAAAGGGTTCAGACGAAGGTAGATTAAGCAGGACAAATAGGCAGGTCGTCTAAAGGATTTGGTAAAGCCAAAGGGTTTATAACAACACTAGAGTTATCTCTTACAGTAGTCAACAACGATGCTTAGTATAAGTACTATAATTATAAGGGTTACTATCACTAGTAAACTCTTAGAGTCTACCATAACAAGTGACTATCTATATATATATATAATCCTAGGATCACTAGTAGTTGTGGTGATCCTCTATACTAGCTTACCTAGCTCATGTCGTAAGCTAGTGATCCTCTACTGGGATCATTTCTTGCTAAGTGTGATCCTGTCCTAATTGGTCTATCATTCCTTCGGCTTGATTGGCCTGTTTGCGCCAGTGGCTTAGGCGGCATCTGTATATATATTTCTGTGACATAATGCCCTCCCTCCGAGGCTTTCGACCCGAAAGCCCTCTTTAGGTTGCTTCAAATAGCGCTAATATCCTTTTCTACGTATACCTTGTAATTTTTCCCTTTTTCTATACTACTAGTGGCTGATAAGATGACAGATCGTATCTCTAAGCGCTAATCTTCGAAATCCTAATAGCGCGCCGCGCTTGCTTCTTTTATTGATTCTTCTGGCATAGACGTTATACCGTGTTCGTGGTGTTTTAAGTGGAACTTGGCTTGTTATATAGCGTCAGGCTCTTCTTGCTATAGCGAGTATATACGTTAGGGTCGTTCTTGCGATAGTTCTAACGTAGCGTCTGCTTGTTCGTGACCTAGTTTATTGCCTTAATATTTGTAGCTAACCTTTTATAGTAACGAAGATTATATCTAAATAAAAACGTATAGAGCAAGAAGAGGCTAATGCTAAAGAGGCCCTTTTTGTTCTTTAGACTTAACTTTAGATGGCTATCGGTCGATTAGCTTGTCTTCGTCACTAGAAACGTTTCTTAAAGGAGTAGGGTTCCGAGCTATTTCGTCAAGGTATATAGTCTCTAGAGAAAATTAAAGCAGAAGAACAGAGGGTATAGAATTCTAAGGTACACGTTATTAGTGATGTATAGTCTAGGGGTGCTAACGTCCTATTTAACTAGTCTTCTTTAGGCTTAGATTTGTTAGAGGCTAACTTGGCCGTTTTATCCGAGCTAATGCCTACAGTCGATCCGGGTTCTGCCGGTAGAACTGTTCTAGTTTCTTAGGGTAGTTTAAGTTCTTAACTAGTTTCTATAAGTTATCTTCTAGTCCGAAATTAAGCTATTTAACTAGGTATTATAGTTCTCTATTAATAATATATAAATCTAGAATTTCTTTAACGTCCTATTCTTCCTCTTCGTCCTCTACTTTAATATATATGGTAACCTTAGTATTCTTTAGTACTAGTTTAAGAAGTGAAATATAAAAAACATCTGTCTATAGTTATATAGATAATAGTAACGATAGTCAGTAGTTAGATGTTGAAATTCGTTCTTTAATAAGAAAGGGTCTGACTTTTTTAAAGTCTAGCTTTGTGCTTAGTTGTTTAGTTCGTAAGTTTCGTACGATTAGGTAGACTTTGTCTCCCTTCTCTAGGCAAGGTCCCTTAAGTCTATATTTGTTATAGTAGTTCTTTATTCTAGTCTTGATAAACTTGAGTTCCTTTTTAAGCTTTTTATATAGTACGTACATTTGTTCTACTTTGATTGCTACTTTTGGCACTATAACCTCTAGTCCTTACCTAAGGTCTACTTTATATCCGTAGTTCGCGAAGAATGGTATAACTTTAGTTATTTCTATTAGTATTATATTATAAGCGAGTTATACTATTGGTAATAGCATGACCTAGTTATCTTGCTAGTAGTTGACGTAAGAACGGAGATACTGCTTGATAACTTGGTTTAGTCGCTCTGTTTGTCTGTCAGTCTACGGGTGATATGCTGTTGACAGCTTACTATTAACACCTAATCGTTATATTAACGCTTGCTAGAACTTTGATACGAACTTAGTATCTCTATCGGTGATCCATTCTTACGGCCAAGCATATATTGATGTAACTTGCCGATAGATTACATCTGCTAACTATTCTACTATCTAGGACTCCTTATAGGGAAAGAAGTATGCCTATTTAGTTAGGCGATCTACTATAGTAAGAATACTATCGTAGATTACTCCTGTAGCCGTGTCCTTAGATTCTAGTAGCTTTATAATAAAGTCTATTATAACTAAACTCTATAGTTTATCAGCTATTGGTAGTAGCTAAAGTAGCCTATATAGCTTATATTATACTGTTTTGCTTCGATTGTAAATGTCGTAGTTTCGTATAACTTCCTTAACTCGTGCCGTTAACTATAGAAAGTTATAGTATTTCCTAACTTGTGCGATAGTCTTCGTAACTCCTTTATATCCTCCAAGTTTTGACTCGTAGAGTTCTTAAATCATCTGTAGCTATTGATCCCTGTTGTAGATATATGCTTTGCCTTAGTACTAGAGTTTCCTATCTCTTTCTTCTACTCTGTTAGGTACTAGTAGTCCGGGTGCTATTTAATACTATATCTCGTTAATCCTTTCTTCTCGAAAGATTATATAACACTCTAAGAACGAGTTAAGTAGATTATTCTCTATAGGTGTCCACGTTTCATAATGTAACGTTCCGTCTATTCGTTCCTTAAATAACGGTAGTATTATTTCCGTTCGTCCTTCCGTATAATCTGTTCGTCGGCTTAAAATATCCGCTTATACGTTCTCTTTACCCTTCTTATAGTAGATCTTAAAGTTAAATTCCATAAGGAATTCTGCCTATTGTATTTGTCGTCTGTTAAGTTCCTTTATCGTTATAAAGTATCGTAAGTTCTTATAATCTATATATACTTATACCGGTTTAGTCGTGCCGCTAAGGTATAGTCGCTATTTTTTAAAAGCTTCGACAATCGTAAGTAGTTCCTTATTATAGATTAGATAATTGAGACGTAGTCTATTAAGCTTCTTTGAAAAGAAGGCTATAGGATATAGCTTTCCTTATCTGTCTCGTTATCCTAATTGTCCTCTAATGGCGTAGTCTAAAGCGTCCGTTTCTACCTTAAATAGCTTCTTAGGATCTGGTAGTACTAGTACTAGATCTTTAGTAATGGCATTATAGATCTATATAAATGCTTACTTATATTGTTCTTCCCATTAGAATTTAGTATTCTTCTTAGTAAGTTTGTATAAAGGTTGTACGATTGCTCTAAAGTTCCTACTGAACATCTAGTAGAAGTTTGTAAATCTAATGAAGCTTTGTACTTCTATAACTAATATCGGTCGTAGCTAATTCTTAATGGCTTTAACCTTTAAAGGTTCTATCTAAATTTGTCCTAGGGATATCTCGTATCCTAAAAACACCGTTTTTCTAACGTGGAATTTGCTCTTTTCCTTATTAACTAATAGTTTATATATATATAGCGTGTCTAGTACTGCTTTTACATGCTTCCGGTGTTTGTCTATCGTCTTAGAGAAGATAAGTATATCGTCGAGATAATATACCGTAAATTTGTTAAGAAAGGGTTAGATAGCTTGATCAATTAGGGCTTAGAACGTTACTAGTGTATTCGTAAGTCTAAATGGCATGACAAGGTACTTATAGTAGCTATAGGGTATCCTAAAGGCTGTTTTCTACTTATCGCCTTCTTTAATCTATATATAGTTATAGGCCGATAGCAAGTCAAAACATATAAAATATTAGGCTCCTATTAACTAATCTCAGAGCTATAAGATTAGCGGTAATAGGTATCGGTTTTTCACGGTCTGTTTATTAAGTTGCTAATAGTCGATATATAACCATAGCTTTCTATCTTTCTTAGGTATAAACAAGATTAGGTAGCCTACTAGCGATATCGACAGGTAGATATATTCTCTTTAAAGGTTCTCCTCTAAATATCGCTTAAGTTCTTCATTCTAAGTCTAGCTTATATAATAGATCTTAAAGAACTTTAGTTATACTCCTTCCTTAAGCTTAATCTTGTGATCCTATAGGCCGTGTTCTGGTAGTCCTTCTAGATGCTTCGGTTCGAATGCTAGGTATCCTTTATATTCTTTTAATACTTCCCTAGTCTTATCTCGTCTCTTGGTTTTCTAATAGTATACGAACTTAGTTCTATTTATAGCGATACTAGCGATTTCTCCTATCTTAACCTATTACTCCTATTGTAGTGCTCTACATTTGTCAACAGAGAGAATAGCTATCGGCAGTTTAGCTTGTTCCTCCTATCGCGGTATCGATATCGTTATACCGCCTCTTCTAGAGTCTATAGTGGTCTGTCTACTACTGTCTGTCTCTTGCGGTAGATCCGTAGGACATGCCTTCCCTTAAGTATTGTCTGCTCGTAATCCTTATATGCTCCCTATTTTTCTAGTTAAATATAACTCTGTTTAGGGTTATAGGTAGCTACTATTTTTCTAGCTAATGTCTAGGTTATAATCTTTATATTATAGTAACCCTAATATTATATCTTTATCATTGCCTATATCTATAATACTAAATACGATTATTATAGTCTTTCTTATTATAGTAATGTCGATTGGTTCGGTTTCCCTATATACCTATTACATCGGAAATAGCCCTTTGACTATGCTATGCTTCCGCTTTATTCTCTAAGGTATCTGTAGCTAATTTACAAGCGTTAGCGAAATTAGGTTTATCTCTGCTCTACTATCCACTAGTACAAGCATTTTGTGCTATTTCTATTGTACTGTTATCTATAGTCACTTGTCTTACTACTATCGTCTAAAGATTACAGCGATTTCCTATATTTCTGCTAGGAGGTCTCGATATAGTGGTCTCTTACACTAGTTCCTCCTATACTACGCTACTACTTGCTACTATACAAGCGTTAATAGTTTCTAGGCCCCTTAAAGAGCCTTGACCCATTTCCTAGGTTAGTGCTAACCTCTTTAGTTATTCGGCTAATAGCAGCTTCGTCAATCATATTTATTTCTATAAGCCATTAAGTACTTATAGCTTTTTACTATTAAGTCTGTTCTACTTTCTATTGTATATACCATAGCTTTATCTAAAGCTCCTAAATTTACGATTTCTTTTCGTCTATATAATAGAGGTAATTATTACTCTAGCATAAGTTCTATATATCTCGGCCTATTCTATAGTACCTAGGCTAGGCTCGTCTTAGAACTATTGTAATGCCTTCTAGATCGTAGGCTTCGATCTTCTAGAGCAATTTAGCTGCTCTATTTCCTATATTATAGATCTATTCTATGGGGTATAAGCTTCTATTCTTATTTCCTTATCAGGTCGGCTAATGATTGTTTTCGAATTTGTCGCGGAAGTGATATTAGCATCTATATACTATATACTAGAACTAAGGTACTTATATATATACCTTATATCGAGGGTATAGTCATATAGCGTCGCCTAGAAGGTATTAGAATTCTTTCCCGAATCCTTCCTATTATATATAGACCGTAGGTACTCTAATGCTAAGATAGGAATATTTCTTCTAGTAGCTTTCCTATATATACTTATCTTTTCCGTGATTCGCACGTATAAATTGGTATTCTAGGTTCTATACGTCATTACCAAGTTACTAGTCATTAAGGTACTTAGTATAGCTATTAGGCCTATTATATATCATAGGCTATCTTCCTTTAATAGTTTCTATAATATATTAGAGTTCCCTTGTCTTATCCCTTATCTTATCGCTCTACTAGACAAGTCAAATCAAGCGTCTATCCTATTCGTATAGTTCCGTATTAAGCCGGAAAACTTCATTACGGTACCATTTAATTCGTTCCTAGAGGAATAGAACATTAGGTCTAGGTCTTTCGATTCCTTAGGTATCGGTTATCTACGATCTATCCTGCCTCTATATAACTATAAAACCCTACTGCCTTAAGGCTAGGAGAATCGAAATTGGTAGTGCGTATTCTCCTACCGTGTCCTATTTAGCAAGACCTATCTCCAGGTCTATAGTGACCAGTTTGGAATACGGTGCTTGTTTGTCTTTACCGTTGCTATCGTGTCTAAGACTGTCTGTGTCATTGCCCCTATCTTTATAGCTTATAGCTACTACTTCGATAACGTCCTTGGTAGTTTCGTTAATAGCTATAATTTCCTTTCTAGGGACTATCTTCTACTCTTTCTTTAGGCTTCGATATTCTCGCTTATAGTGCCCTTTCTTTCTATAATTATAGTAGGTAATATTAGACTTGTCTTTAGTTATCTTCTTCTAGTCCTGCTTCTATACTATATCTATATCTATAGCTCTAAGGTACGTCCTATACAAGGTACTAATATATACTTGCTTTTTCTTATTATTAGCCTTAGCTATAATTCTATTTATTTAACTTTGTTTCTATTGCTCTTATATATAGAGTTAGTTATCGATTCTAATAGCCTATATAATATATTTATCTAGAGTCTTAGGCTAATTATACTTATATAGCTTGTCTTTAACCTTTTCCTTTAAGCTATTATAGAATAGTTATATTAACGCTTTATTATTAAGCTAAGACTTAAGTATATCCTATCTAAACTATATAGTATAAGAGGCTACTAACTTAGTCTATTAGAGATTAGCAAGTCTTTCTTATATATAAATCTTCTCGTCTTTATTACTAAAAACCTTCTAAAGCTCTTCTTCAAAATGGTTATAGGATCGAAAGACTACTTATATAAACGTATCTCGGTTATCTTCATTTTCCTTAATAAGATAGTCATTCTATATAGGCCCAAATTATCTAAGTACCTTGCCCTCTAGTCTTATAGCTATATAGAGGACTTTGGCTTTATCGTCTAGAAACTTATTATCATTAAGCCAGAAGTAGGATCAGAGGTTTGTTAGGAATCTTACAAGATCCTCCTTAGTTCCTCTATATTTGCTAGGTGGTTCGATCTTGATACGGCTCGCTTTGGCACCCTTAAGTACCTTGATTTTAGTATAGGCCTTGTTAACCAATTTCTATAAGTGCTTTTCGCTGTTCTCAAGTTCCTTAATTCAAGCTTAAGTAGCCTTGTCTCTCTAGTCTAACTCCTAGATTCGCTAATGGAATTGACTAAGCTAGGTAAGTAGCTATTTAGCTATAACGTTAGTAGCTATATTAATATCAAGGTCGAAGTTACTTCTATTCTAAACTATAATAAAACAAAGGGAGTGATAGTAACGTATAACGAACCTAACTTAGACTTCTTCTAAAAGGGTTTAAACAAAGGTAGATTAAGCGGGACAAATAAGCAGGTCGTCTAAGGGATTCGGTAAAGCTAAAGGGTTTATAATAATACTAGAGTTATCCCTTATAATAGTTAATAATAATACTTAGTATAAGTACTATAATTATAAGGGTTACTATCATTAGTAAACTCTTAGAGTCTACCGTAACAAGTGACTATCTATATATATATATAATCCTAGGATCACTAGTAGTCGTAGTAATCTTCTATACTAGCTTACCTAGCTCATGTCGTGAGCTAGTGATCCTCTGCTGGGATCATTTCTTGCCAAGTGTGATCCTGTTCTGATTGGTCTATCATTCCTTCGGCTTGATTAGCCCATTTACGCCAGTGGCTCAGGCGGCATCTGCATGTATATTTCCGTGACAAAAGGCCTATAGGCGGCTACTCTACTGGATACTGGCAAAACTAGCCTTAGAGAGCCTATAGCTTAGCTATTTTCCGGCCTAGTTTAAAAGGGCTAAAATAATAGTCCTCTGTAAGCCTAGTAAACCCCTATAAGCCTACTTTACCCTAGGTAGCTATAGGCTTATAGCGCTCCTATTAATAGTAGGCAAGGTACTTAAGGCTATAGTTACTTGGAAGGTAATAGCCGTTGTAAAGGCCTATAGGCTTCTCCTAGCCAAATAAATAGGTAACTAGGAATATAGGTCTATAGAACTAGCTATTTGGCTTATTATAGCTTAGGTCTAGGAGGCTTAGAGGTATAAGGCGGCTACCTCCCTCCTATAACTTGACATTTTAGGGGCTTTTGACACTATTAACTATACCTGGCTACTAGCTACTTTATAGAGCCAGGGCTTCCTAAAGTGGTTAGTAGTTTAGATTAAGGAGTAGCTATAGGATAAGGTAGCTATTCTTTACTTCGATAGCTAGGAAATAGAGGATATAATAGTAAGGGCTAGGGTCTCCTAGGGGTTACCCCTCTCCCCTATACTATTTATCCTCTATATAGCCTCTCTTTACTAAGCCATTCGCTAGGCTTACCCTATAGTTAGTTTAATAGGCTTTACCAATAATATTAACCTTCTAGCCTTTAGGAGGGCTAAGGAGGCCTATAACGGTTAGCTATAGAGGGCCTAGAAGGTCTACCTATAGTAGGTAAAGACCTAGGGTATAGCTTTTGCCCTAGAAAAATACGAACTTATCTACTTTAATAGGGGCTAGAAATAGTGGTCACGACCGCTAGAGCTCCTATAGCCTAGAGGAGGTACTACTACTATAGCCCTATCGAAGTTAGCTAGATTCCTAAGGGTCTAGCTAGACTAGAGGCTATAGTAGGGCCCTTACTATATAATAGTAGCTAAGAAGCTAGAAACCTAGGAGTTTGCCCTAACTAGGCTCGCTACAAAAACCTAGGGCCCTAGCCTCTTATAGGCCTATAAGGTCTATACTAAGTATATCTATAGTACCCTAACTTATAAGGCCTTAAACTTCTATAAGCCTACTAAACCAGGGGGTATACTAGAAGGCCTTACTAAGGAACTATTAAAGGCCTAATATAAGGCCCTTTAAGTAGTTACTAGAGCCTATAAGGCTACCCCTATCCGGTACCTTAAAACGGAAGCCTAGGTGCCACCCCTCGACCTCTATCTTAATAAGAGGCTAGCCGACTTTGAGGCTAAACTTAACTAGCCGCTCCTATAAACTAGGGTAAGCCTAGGGGCCCCCTAGGTCCCTATAAGAGCTCTTATCTAATAGGCCTATAATAGGCTTAGCCAGAGGTTCCAGAAGAGGAGGACTAGGGCAAGGGGCTAGGAGCCAAAGCCTATAGCCCTAGAGGCAATAAGGTCAATAGTCCGGCAGTAGGTTTAGGAGAGCTATAGAGGGGGTTAACCCCCCCTATAGACCCTATAAAGAAGGCTATAGGCTATAGAACTAGCTATAGTAGCTAGCTAGAGCAACCGTTAGAGGGCTAACCAAGCTAGTAAGAGGATATAGCATGTGTTAGATAAGGACCCCCCGTACCTAGTTTTTATAGGAGAAGGCCTATAAACACTAAGGCCTAATAAAGGCCTAGAGCTCCCTGCTAGTATAGGTCTATATAAGGGCTATCGGCCTCCATGACTTCCTTTTTAGGGTTCAAGTCCTAGGGGTTAGTACCCCCTACTATGCCTATAGCTAAGGGAGGGAAACTATAGAGCACCTAGTTATTTAGTGCCCGAACCTACCGAGAAGCCGAACGTAGGAATCCTAGGAAATACGGTCGCAAAGGGACCTAGATCTCGTTTTATAGGGTATAGGGGCCTGTAACTATCGGTTGGCAAGGAGGGTTCTATAGTGGCTAATAGACCTAGGGAGGCTCCCGGAATACCGCCTCGTAAGGAGGCTAGACCGGGAGGGAAGGCCTCTATAGGGCTATTCTAGCCACTTCTCCTTTTCTTTGTAGTATATTAGTACTCCGGATTAGGCGTTAGAGGCGGGACAGAGGTTTTTATCTGGCCTATTAGGTATGGTTTCCTTTATATATAACTAGAGAGACTCTAGCATACTTATTAGCATAGTAGTGTAGGACTAATAATAATAATAATAATAATAATAATAATATTCTTTAACATATAACCAAATCAACCTGTAACGAATCGGTTGCTACAAGTATATAATCTGGCTTAAAAAAAAAAAAGACGTACCTTGCAATCTATCCTACCAAATCTCGCGCAAGACGGAAGAAAAATCTGTTAAAAACACATCGAGTTTTGAGCCCCCCGCCCTCTCCGTTTTCTCTGAAATGGCGCGTCACATGTGGACAAATACCTGCCCCTGTTTGTAAAGTCACAATGGGACGGGTCCCTCCTTTTTGGCGTCAGGCGGCTCGATGCCGCACAAGCGATCACCAAGCCTCGTTGATTGGCCCAAGGGATTTTAGTCTTTATACTTGGGAGATATATACCCCTGAACGTGTCCATACTATGTACACTACTAGTACACAGGGGGAAAATATTACGAGAGTATGCAAGTAGAGTAGCACACACTCCTGCGGCCTTCTGTCACCCATCTGCCCGAGGCAGATATGAGGATGCCCGGGAGTGGGTGACATCGACTGGAAACACAAGAGGGAAGCAAGGAACTCTACATATGTCCTTCGGGTGGTAGATCATGGCGAATCCAAAATGCGCGTCGCATCCTTGAAGGCAATCCGAGGGGGAAGAAGCCAGTTAGCCGTGGACGGTCGCTTCATTGGTAACTTTCTGTCAATTGACCATGTTCATCTCGATCGATGATGCACTGGTTGTTGTCCGAGCACCAAGGCAGTTGACGGTCGAGAGAGTAGTTGCAAGCAGAAAAGAAGAACCTTGAAGAGGGACATTGAGGAAAGGAGGAGGAGGAGGAGGAGTCAAGATCATCCTCCAAATCCTCCAAATCTACCCAACCACTGTATCTAACTTTGGAGGCACGGAGAGATGGATGGCGAATGGATGAACGGAAGTTGGGTAATCAGCCACTAACTTATCCAAGCGGGTCCCATGCCCCATGGGGACACCCGCGGCCCCAAAAAAACGGCTCATGGACCGTGCGTTCAGCAAGTGCAATTCGAGGCATGTGACGAATAGCTAACGTTGGAAACCACTGCCGCATCCGTGAAGTGATCTCTTGGCATCTTGGCAGTTGAAGCCCACCAGCAGGCTCCACAGATCTTGTGCTTCTGGGACCAGGAGTGGCATGTGCATACTACTGTGTAATCCGTACAGTAAAGTCGGCCCGCAGACGAAGGCGGGGCTGGGGGTTCCCTTTTGCCGAGGTTCCAGCACCGGAACGTGGGGTGACGTCCGTGGCTGAAAGTGCATAGTATAGTACGGAGTATTGTCCAACGGAGCTGAGATAGCTAGGTATGCCAAAACCCCCCATCAACCTCCCAAACGCCCCAAAATCTGAACACCCGCAGTCTTTCTTTCGGACGATCAAAGAGCCGGTCGAGCTAAATCGTTCCGAAATTTTGCGTTTCCGTGCTGTAGATTTCGCTTTTTCGACCGCAAGGAGCAGAAGAGAGAGAAGCGCAGACGCAACTCGATACAATCGAGAATCATCTACCGCAACACGAGACGCGGCTTCGAAGAAGGTTCGCGCCAGGGGAAACAGGGGACCAAAGTCAGCTTTGTTGTTGTCGGAAGCTTAGCACACAAGCAGCCCTAATCAACCGTCACAATGTCCTCGACGTCCTCGCAATCCGGCACCGCCGGCGCGGCGGTCAACGATAAGCTGCATTCCAACCTCCCGGCCGCCGTCGCCCAGAAGCTCCCTCACGTCCCGGAGAGCAAGGAGGAACTCAAGGCCGAACTCAAGGCCGAGGCCAGGGCCGCCGCGTCGACGGGCCTGTCACAGCTCCGGTCCTTCATCGCCGGTGGCTTCGGCGGCGTCTGCGCCGTCATCGTCGGCCACCCCTTCGACCTGGTCAAGGTGCGCCTGCAGACGGCCGAGAAGGGCGTTTATTCGAGCGCCATGGACGTGGTCCGCAAGAGCGTGGCCAAGGACGGTCTGCGGCGGGGCTTGTACGCCGGCGTCTCCGCGCCCCTGGTCGGCGTTACACCAATGTGTATGTCTCCCCCCTTGCTTGTTTCTTTCTTTCTTTCTTTCAGCCTTCCCCTCCCTTTTTCCATCACCACCAAGGAGAAAACCAAAAACTAACCGCCCTCGCCCGCGCCCGCGCTACAGTCGCCGTCTCGTTCTGGGGCTACGACCTCGGCAAGACCATCGTCCGCGCCACGAGCACCGTCGCCCCCGACGGCTCGCTCTCCATCGCGCAAACCTCGGCCGCCGGCTTCTTCTCCGCCATCCCCATGACCGCCATCACGGCGCCCTTTGAGCGCGTCAAGGTGATCCTCCAGGTGCAGGGCCAGAAGAAGCTCGCGCCGGGCGAGAAGCCCAAGTACTCGGGCGGCATCGACGTCGTCCGCCAGCTGTACCGCGAGGGCGGCGTCCGCTCCGTCTTCCGCGGCTCCGCCGCCACCCTCGCCCGCGACGGGCCCGGCTCCGCCGCCTACTTCGCCGCCTACGAGTACATCAAGAGGCTGCTGACCCCGCGCGACCCCGCCACCGGCCAGCCGAGCGGCAAGCTCAGCCTGACCGCCATCACCTGCGCCGGCGCCGCCGCCGGCGTCGCCATGTGGATCCCCGTCTTCCCTGTCGATACCGTCAAGAGCAGGCTGCAGACCGCCGAGGGTAACGTGACCGTCGCCAGCGTCGTGAGGGGCCTCTACGCCCAGGGCGGCCTCAAGGCCTTCTTCCCCGGCTTCGGCCCCGCCCTCGCCAGGGCGGTGCCGGCCAACGCGGCCACGTTCCTGGGCGTCGAGTTGGCGCACCAGGCCATGAACAAGATTTTCTAGAAAGACGGAGAGAGTGTGTGAAGAGTGGGAGGTTGGGGAGGTGCTTGTGACTCGGATAGACTTGGCATCTCCTGTTTTTTTTCCCGTCGGTTGACGTGTTTTTCTTTTTCTTTGCTGTTTCGGGTCTCGCGGGTTGGCTTATTCCTGTCATGGATACCTCGTTCTGCGAACTTTGCATGCCTTACTTAGAAGAAAAAGCGGGCGGAGTTTGGGGTTCACATTCAGCATTAGATTCCAATCGATTCTACTTCTGCTGTCATTCTGCTCTCCGTCCAGGGTGACGCGTTCATCTCAAATCCCTTCCCCTCCCCCCAACAACAACCCCCTAATTTTGCTGACATGATAGCAGCTCATCGGATGTGGTCTGGAAAGAAGTCATCGCCAAACTTTGTCCAATTCTACCCCGAACGTTAAGCAAGCACCACCGGAAGATGGTGCCGCTACCATGCAGACCATCTGGAATACCCCTCCCTTTTCATTATTCGCACACTATGCCACCCTATTCAAGAGACAAAAAGAAAGAAAGAAATAACAACCGGAAACTCAACTCAGAAACTTCCCCCCGCACGCCCCACAGACTCCCTCCCCCAGGAGCCTCCTCACCTCCTCCCGTCTGTCGTCGCCGCCGCCGCTCTCTTGCTTCGGTATCTTGGCCAGGAGCACCTCGGCCCTCATCGTCCGGAGCCCGCACGCGCCGCAGCTGCGCGTCGCCCCGGGCGTCTGCACGGCCAGCCCGGAGGTGGCGCAGGTGCCGAAGAAGTGCCCGTTCCGGCACCCGCTGAGCGCGCCCTTGCGGACGTCCATGGCGGCGCCGCAGAGGTCGCATTTCTGCGCGGCCAGCGCGGGCCCGAAGACGTCGCGCAGCTCGGCCCCCGTCACGGCGTCGCTGTTGGCCGCCCTGGCGGCGGCGGCGGCGGGGGAAGGGTAGTGCACGCCGGGCACTTCGGGGCCGCCGCCGTAGAGGTACTCGAACAGCTTCGCCTCGGTCGTGAGGCGGTCGTACTGACCGGTTCGCTCCGCCGGAGCCGGGGTGGCGGTGGTCAGGCTGTCCATGACTTGCGGGTCGATGGGAGGAGCACCGGTGTCGTGCTGGCCCGAGCAAGGTCCGCGCCGGGGCTGCCGCTTGCGTCGCGGCTTGTAGCCGAACAGCACGCTCGACCTCACCGTGTGCCAGCCGCCCCGCTCGGGGCGCTGTGTGCTATGTGTGCTCGCGAGGACCGCGGTGACGCCGCCGCCCGGAGACAACGCCAGACCGTGGAGGCGGTATCGATGCGGGTGGATCTCGGGGATGTCGAGGACTGTAGCCCCCGCGCTCCCGTTCGCGTCGCCCTCCTCCGCGAAGGAGTCAAAATCGCCGTCGAGGTCCAGGTCGCCGTCTTCGTCTTCATCCTCCGAGCCCGACTCGGAGCCCTCTGACCCGCTGTCGTCGTAGTTGCGCGTTAGGTGCATGTCAACGGGGACCTGAACCTCGAGTTTCTGCGCGATGGTGCGCACCCATTGCGGCCGCGGATCTGCTGCGGGATCACTGGGAGGAGGGACATTGGTCTGGTACCAGTCGTGAGTGGTGGCAGTAGCCGACATGCGGATGAGTGTGTAAAGCGGAGTGGGAGTCGGATTGGCAGGATCAGGGGGGTGGATGACGAGGTCTGGAGGGAGAGTGTAAGCCTCGCGTAGCACCGGCGGTGATGAGGAAGAAAAGGGGGGGAGGGGGGGTTATTACCGGCGATAGGATTCTGAGAACCATGTTCCGCGTCTTCGCGATAAACGGTCCGGCAATCCCAAGCACTGTGTTTGTCAATACGGTGCTGCGATTCTCCGGTGAGCGTGACATGAAACTGCTTGAGGTCGAACCCGGTGGCGATCAGCCCTCGACAAGAGCTGGCATTATCCAAGGTCCAGATCTGGACGTTTGTCAGCACAACAAGCAGCGAGCAGATGGGACTGGTCTTCGGCCTACAGCGTCCTCAAATTCGAGGAAGGCGTCGGTTGACAAATGCACGCAAATTCCGTGAGTGTCCTCGCTCCCAACTTCCAGGCTAGGAGATTCACCCCTGACCCACGTGTCCTTGATCGTGACTTTCCGGAAGCCGACATAACCACGGTCCATAAAGGACAAGACGCAGGTGTGGGAGCCGCCAGTGTGTAACCAAGGGCCCCATCTGAGGCCAAACGAAGTCCCAAAGGGGACCCAGTCTGGGTCTAATTGCTGTTTATGCGTGCGAGTGTTAGATAGCCAGAGAGTTGATACCGCGGGGGAACAAAACCTACGTTTGTGTCTTTATGAGGCCCTTCCGCCTTGAACCGGGATACCTCGCGCACCAACCACACGACGTTTTCTCGCGGCCCTGCCCGGAATGCCGAGTCGCCTTGGCCTTTATCCTCGTCCGCCACCAAGACACACTGGACGCTGATGATGGCCACCTCGTTGAGATCGTTGATCGTCGCCAGCAGAGCCTGGCCAGGTGCGATTTCGCGAGCCCATGCAAAGCCGCGGATGTACTCGCTCACCTCGGTTTGCTGGCCCGGAACGATCAATCGCTCGCCCACGCCCCAGAGGACGATCCAAGAGTTGAGCTCGCGACGCTGGAGCATGCCCTCGTTGGCACGGGGTAATATATTAGCAGACTCGCTGCCATCTCCGAACATGGCCAGGGTTCCGGAACCCGTCAGAACCCCAAGGATAGGCCTGCGGTTAACCCCCAGCCCGGACGGAGACCAGCCGATTCCCACTACGTGGTTCATGCTGCTTCCAACGCCAGTGATAGGTCCGTAACCTGCGCCGTATGGTCGATTGGACCCCAAGCCAGTGCCCTGGTCCTCTTCGTCCTGTGAATCGTAGGCATCATCTGAGCCGTCCGAGTCGTCGTTGCTGTCGGCGTCCTGGCCCTCAACATCGACGGCGCCCTCATACGGAAAGGGTATATTCTGGGCGGCGAATAGTTCCCGGTTGACGCGGGGATCAAGGGGAGGAAACGAGACAGGCATGTGCTTGCTGCCTTCGGAGTACTGTGCGCGGGTGGCCTGGTGGTTGTAACTTCTTGGACCACCGTCATCCTCGTCGTCGTCGTCCTCTGACGATTCGTGGTCGATCGGCCAGTTCCTGTTGGCGCCGACCTCGTCCTGCTGATCCGTTGACCGAGCCTTTAGCCTTTCCCGGCGCCGGGAGAAGTCCGGAAACTCTGGGATGAAAATATGGACCGAGTCGTCCGCAGTCACTGCCAAGTCGCCGTCACATGAGAATTGAATGGCCCGCTTGACGAGAGGGCGCGAATTGACCGTAATTTCTCGAAGCGGGAGAAACTGGTGACAAACATTAGTGAAGTTCTCAACCAAGAGGTAACAACTGCCATTTGCGAAAGGCCCTGGAGTCTAACGAGGACAATAATGGGAAAGTTGCTTGGGGTGAAACTCGTCAGGCCAGGACAAAAAGAAACGTTTGAAGCAAGGCGGAACCTCAATTGATAGAGAACGTGACATTTCCCTTTTTGGTCTGGTTGCCGGAGGATGGCAGTCGCGCTCAGATGGTGGTCTCGGCTGCACGGAGTAAACGACGATGGTTCATCACTCACCTTCTGTTTATTGGGTTTTGATATAACTGTGCTCATCGTGATAGATCGCTATCGTAGTGACGGCTTGAGACATTGCACATTTTTGCCCCAGTAACGTTCCAAGTTGACATGGCTATTGCGTGAGAGGGCGTTTAAGAGCGAGGAAACTGAGTTCCACAGCAACCAAGAAAGAAGGGCTGCTACAAACAATCTTTGACCCTAACCCTTTCCTGATCATCAGATAAGTGCTCTGCCCCAATTCACAACTTCGCAGATCGATTATTGACATCTCAAAGCGAGAGTGCATGGGCTTTTGTCCGTAGCTATTTCGAGGCACAGTGCGCTGCTAAGGGGTATTTTTCTTTTGTCCAGGCAAGACTCGAGGCAACGCAGCCCTATCTCAGCTACTGATTCAGCGGGACGATTCGGTCGACGGGGGTCAGAGGCATGGTGTGGACAACCTTGAACCTAACAGCTGCTGCATCGCAAGATGTAAAAATCCGTATATTGGGCAAACACAAGAGGAAAATGACGACCAAAGTTACCAAGGCCTCCCGTGACCTTCTAGGAACGAGCTCATTCCCCACAGTAGTGTACACCCCGCCACGGCGGCAGCCCCATATATCTTCTTGGTCCACCAGTTCTCGTCGGTCAGTGGCTTCGCAAACTGTGCCTTCTTCTGCCGGACTGGCCTCCTCTCAGCCCCTCCTGTGGCATTCTTCTTCAAGGCGGCCTCCTCCTCGTCCGCTTTTCGGTGCAAAGCCGCGATGGTTCTGCTCAGGGAAAGAAGCTCTTCCTCTAAAGCAGTTGTGTTCTTGGCGCTGTCAATCTCGACGTTTTGTACGTTTCCGAAGAAGTCCGTGACGAGTCGCTTCCGCGCTGCCTCCTCGCCGCCGGGGAACAAGTCGTAGCGAACCCCAGCATTCGAGTGGATCTTCTCGAAAGTGTAGCTGTCGAAAAGGTCGCCCAGCGTCTTCTTGCTGCTTGTGTCGCGCACCTCGGTTTCGAGGAACTCCAGATTGTAATATGTGTAGCGGTCGATGACGGCGACGCCAATGTCGTTGTCGGCGTGGTGCGAATAAGACGACTGGTCGAGCTCGGAGGAGCCTGTTGCGATGATGTTGGGGGAGTAGAGCTTGCTGTACATGGTGTTTGCCTGACACGTATCGATCATGAAGAGAATCTCGTTGTATCTGCCCGGGGGTTAGTTGCTGATGGGATTGAGGACGAACGACTCTTGAAAACCCACCTCTTCTTCTCCCACATCTGCTCGAACGCGTCGGCAAGATCAAATGCGCCAATTTCCTCGGCATCCTGGAACTTGAGGAATTCGTTCCCTCCGTGACCCGTCATGTATACCAGAATATTGCTTCGGTCGTCTGTCAACAGCCGTTTGCTGCGTGGCATCTCCTCCCCGACGCGATCAGTGAGCAGGCGGATGAAGTTCTCCACGGTCACCTCATAACCCCGATAGTCCACCTCGATGTTGTCGCCATATAAGTCGACGGCGCGGTCGGCGTTGGAGTACACGGTCCCGGGGAAAGCATTGCGCGGGTTGCAGGCCATGTCGTCGGGAAGCATGAGGATGATCTGGGAGTCGGGAATTCCAAGCCGCTTGACGGTGCGATACATCGACAAGACATTTGCCAAATGCCGATAGTTAAACCAGAAGCGCGACGTGCACACAAGCACTGCCCAGTTGCTCGTGTGTTCGGCGAGAACGAACATCGCGGGCCACAGGAATGTGGCTGCGAGCAGCACCCGCAAGCCGAGGTAAGTAGGGAACTTCATCCTGGATTTTGTAAAAGGGTAGAGGACAAGACAGTGACGCCTCTACCCAACACCATCCATCGGTTCGGTCGTTGGTTCGCGATGTGAGTTGTGACCGGATGGCGCTCGGCTCTCCGCAGAGGAAAGACGAAGCGACTGCTGAGATAAGGTTGTTACATAAGCGGTGCCCGGACTTTACACAACCTCCGCAATAGTTACTAGTTGTCGTGTTTAGAAATGCGGGTCAGCTATTTTACTGACAGGGACCCTCTTCCCGGATACTCCGTCAAAACCGACGTCTTGTTGCAATGCAGAGCTACTTGTAGGGCCGAGCATGTGACCCGTCCAAGCTTGGGCGAGGATGCGCCTGTTCGCCCTACCCGCCCAACCCGGGCCAACAAACCAAGACCCTGGGAGTAGTGTAATGTACATAGTAGTATGGAATACGCAATCATGGTTCAGGGAGGGAAGGAACCGCACAGCAAAAAGGCTAGGCAAACACACTTCTGATCGTAACACCTACATATCGAGAGTTTTAGTTTCAGGGTTAGTGCACAATTCCAAATAGTTGCAGGAGAACTCGCATCATACAAATCGAGGCACTGCACTAGTGCTATGTATGTGGTCGAGGCCCTGAACCACACGACCGAGGACGAGATCAGGCACTGAGAGATCATGCCCAGCCCATACTTTTCTTCTAGAAAAAAAAGGGGGGAGAAACTAAGGGTAAAAAGCAACTCAGATAAAGAATAAAATAAATTGCAAACAGAAAGCAGGAGCTCAATGTAGGCAGCGGTCTAGAACGAGGGAAGAGGAGACGGGAGCGACCAAATCTCCCGCGGGTAGTCTGCCAAAATCAATCCTGACGAGGAGAGTCTGGGGTGGCCCCACCTTGCCGACCCTTGCCAACCTGCAACTCTTTTACGCTACCTACTTTAGGGGTAGCTTTCGTCAGACCACACCCTTGCTAGATTAGCGTAGCGTACCCTGCATCAGCTTGATGCAGCGGAGCAGTCCCCGCCGTCTCCAACGCCGTGTCTGTCACCAACTGACCGCGCACATGGGAACATACAGCGCTGTCAAGGTTCAAATCACTGCGCTTGACATGACGCTTGCGAATAATAACTAAACAAGAGACGTTGAAAGTTACACCAGCTTTCTCTGTGCGTCATTCAAGATTTTTGTCTCGAGGGTCCCCTTTTTGATCATCAGACCATCATTTCGTCACATTCCTACTCTCTGAAGCGCAATCGATAAACGCCAGCCGTCGTCAGTCAGCCCACTCCGCCTCCCCTGTATGACTTGAAACGGCTCCCGAGAAAAATCGCAACTCCACGCACAGGAACAAGGACCAAAGAAGGGGAAAGAGGACTCTTTCGCTTCCCTCGCATTGTCCACCTTCGAGTAGCGCGACTGGAAATAAAAAAAAAAGCTGCAATGGGGCGCCCCCCTGCGTACCTGTTCGTTGTAAGGTAAGCCACTCGTGCATTGACAAGAACATAACTCTCTCTCCCTTAGCTTGCTCTTGATCCAACATCGAGTGCTGACCGTCCTCCAGGCATGGTTACCGGCTCGACGCTGCCGACAAGCAATGGCATCTCACCTCCCCGACCCCATACGATCCCCCCCTTACATACAGCGGCTGGCAGCAGGCGAAGAGCTTGGGTGCCCGAATAGCTTCCATCATACGGGAAAGGATCCAGGAAGAAGAGCATAGCGCGAGCCAAAGCACAGATGCATCTGATCAGACTGGGAGGCGGAAACGGAAAAGATACGAAGTCGTCCTGCACAGCTCGCCGTTCCTCCGGTGCATCCAGACCTCAATTGCCATCAGCGCCGGCCTCGCCCAGGATTCGAGCCCCTTCGAGACCCGGAAAGCCCACGCTGCGTCCTCCGATCCTGCCCCCTCGGCGGCAAGCGAGTCCAGGCCAACCGTTACGACGGATTTCCGAGATACGAATGCGCCCGGTCCCGCTGCTGCCACTAACAAGATCCGCAAGTCCGTTCTCCGGTTGGATGCCTTCCTCGGGGAATGGCTCTCGCCAAGCTACTTCGAGTTTATCACCCCGCCGCCCGAGTCGGTCATGATGTTGGCCAGCGCCAAGGCCGACCTCCTTCGCCGCGAAGACTACACCCACCGCCTCACACACTCACACTCTGTATCGCACACCCACTCCGGCTCCCAGGGCCAGCTCTGGAGCCCGGCATCTAGGGACCGTTTCGGCTCTTCGACCAACGGGGACCAGTCCAATGGCTCCGGCTCCGGCACAGGCACAGACCTGGCATCCCCCCTTTCACCCGGCGGGAATACCAACGGTCGGAGCAATGAACACGCGCAACAAGGAAGGGGTGGTTACGTGTCCCCCGTCCCCCATTACGCGATCAGCAACAACCACACGATCCCCATGGGCTACGTCTCCCATGCTCGGGACGCTTGTGCCATCGTTGACTATCAGTGGCACTCCACACGAGGCGCCCTGGATTGGGGAGACGGCGGGACCTTCCCCGAGGAGTGGGCCGCCATGCACAAGCGATTCCGCGCTGGTCTGCAGAGCCTGGTCGACTGGTACTCGACAACGGAGAAGCCCACCCGGCCGGTCACCCGGAGTGCAATGTCCGCGCACGCCGACGACAACTCGCCAGAGAGCGAAGAGGACGTCGAAACGGAAGCTATAGTCATCCTCGTCTCCCACGGGGCTGGGTGCAACGCCCTGATTGGAGCCATCACCCATCAGCCCGTCCTGATGGACGTCGGCATGGCGTCCCTTACGATGGCCGTGCGTAAACCCGACGCGGAGACGACAAGCTTCTCGGGGGAGACCAAAAACACGCCGCCCGTCCACCAGCTTTATGACCTCCAGCTGTTCGCGAATACCGACCATCTGCGATCACCCGCCGGAACCCCGACGAGCGTGCGGTCTCCTGCAATGGCGGGCGCGACGAACGGCATCCGGGGACGCCATTCGTCATTTTCCACCTCGGTCAACGGGTTTTCGTGGAATGACGGCGGCGGCGGTGGCAGCAGCAGCAGCAGCAACAGCAGCAGCAGCCGGAGCCCCTCCACCAACAACTCCTGGAACGGATTTCGCAAGAGCTCCCCGAACGACTCGAGCGTCCCGCGGCTCAACTTTGCCGTCAGCACCGGCGGTATCACGGTCGGCAGCGGCGTGACGTCCTTTGCGCCGACGCGGACGTCGACCTTGGGGCGCACGGGCAGTGGTAGTCGCAGCGGCCTCTGGTCGCCCATGGCGGACGACGAGGAAGACGACGACATCCCGGTCCTGAACTTTGGCACCTACGGGAAGACGGCAGCCGACTCCACCGCTTCGGCATCACCCGCCCCTGCGCCCGAGCTGAGCTCCGTGAAAACAAGCAACGGACGGGCGGATCCCGGACCGTCAACGGACGGAAAACCTGGCGGGCCTGGCGCGGGTGGCTCACCGAAGCCGGCACCCGAGCAGTTCAGCAGTGGGACGAGCGGGCTCTGGGGCTCACCCCAGCCGCCCGACGATGCGGACCGCTTCCGTGACCTCAGCGGCCTCAAACGGCGGTGGACGGTTACTGAGCGGAGTTAAATAAAAGGGCATCCAAGTCGTGATATCGGCCATGCCTCTCGTCGATCTAGGTGGTTGTCTTTCTCCTTTTGTCCTTTTTCTTTTCTTTTCTTCCTTTTTTCCCCCCTTTATTATCCACTGCCAAAATAAAATCATGGTGGTCTAATGCATATGTGGCAAACTTGGCTTGGGCGCAGATGATCTGGATGGAAAGCGACCGTCCGGACGGACGAGGAAAATACGGATGGGCTAATCCCGCCTCTCACATACTCGGCGTACAATGGAATGAACTTTTTTTTTTCTTTTTTTCAGCGGTAACTATAGCGACCAAAGGTCGATAATAGCATTCTTGGCGAACGTGTATGAATACCGACGAGTCTGGTTCTTTGCACTTACTCTTCCTCACTACCTCCCCTGCGCGCCATCGTGCGCTCTTGTTGCTGCCCCCGAGACCTCTTAGCACAGGCCAGAGTGACGTTGGACAAGGCCCCGTGATCCCGGGGTGTCCTCACGCGTTCACTCACATCACTCTCGTTCGAATGGTCCGCCAATTCTCACTCTGACTTGGTCTAGTGTCTGCCGCAGACTTTCCACGTTTTTTTAAGGGCTCAGCGTGGGGTGGGGATTGGTAACCACGGCGCGCCAAAGATGAAAGGGGACAAGGAGGGAATAAGGTTCGAAAGCATCTAGTTTGCTCTCTTATCCGCCGGGCTCTCCCAACAGCGGGAACTGAGCCGGTCAGACGAGCCAGGTTGGCTATTACATGTGGACGCCACGAATGTCGAGCGGCTCATGGAAGACCAGGGACATGCAGGGTGAGTTCGGCGTATAATTTGCCAGGTGGCTAGCTAGCAGCAGGGCAGGGTGGTTCCTACAAGCCGTGCGGAAAAAGTGACATTGTTGATGACTGGCATCATATACACTACACTCCTCAAGACAAGTACCGGCCGTGATCCCCCATTGTTTGAGTCCCGCCCATTCCCATATCCATCCATATCCAAGACAAACAAGAACCAGCAAATGCCTACACCTTCTTACCACCGGAAACGCCAAAAAAATTCCAGGAAGCATCCAGCATACCCTAGCTTTTTACCACTTGAGTCACGATCCGCCTTGTCTGAGGACCTCACCTTTCTGTTTCAAGTCAATCCATGTCGAAGAAACTTCCCGCCCTCTTCAATCCTTCTAGATCAACTAACCCCATGACCCTGCCGTCCCACCTCCTGATCGCGTCCCCACAGAACCACCACACGATGCCCACGGCGGCGGCCACCGCAGCTTGCGCTGCGCCGACTCCCACGCAGAACGCCTTGAGGCCGTCCCACCACCAAACGGCGTTGGGTGTGCCCATGACAAAGATGCCCGCGCCCAGGGCCTGCCAGAAGGCGAGGCCGCCGGTCATGTCGACCGTGATGCGGGTGGCGACGGCGAGGTTGGCGGCGGTGAAGGAGGTACTGGCGCGGATGAGGGGCGCCGCGGTGGCGTGGAAGAGGGCGGCGGCGGCAGCGAGAAGGCCGAGAGCGAACGAGCAGGCAGGGAGGTTGGCGCGCGGACCCAGGTACGACAAGGCGAAAACCGAGGTCCTGATAGCGGTGTGGCTGCCCTGTTCCTCTGGGGTTGGGATGTTGCCCGAGGCGGAGGGAGAGGCTTCCGGCGGAGGGGTCATGGCTTTATTGAGGTGGAGACCAAAAGTGAGGAGGCCGGTCAGGCCAATGGCAGATGCCGCCGCGATGGCGACCATGTGCATCCTTGGGGCGAAACGGTTTTGCCACGCGGGGAGGAAGGCGGTAGCGGCGGTAGCGGCGCTAGAGAGGAGGAAGGGGCTGAGGAAGATGACCCCGATGACTGCCGGAGATAACATGAAGGGGAGGGGATAAAAGAGAAGGGAGAGGGAGGCGGTTAAGCCCCAGAGGGACCCGTAGGGGAGCAGAGAGACGAGCGCGAGCATAGTCGTTGTCGGGGTGATGAAGGCGCGCGGGGCTTGAAGCAGCGTGCGAAGGTCAGCTTTGCTGCTGTAGGCCTTGGGTTTCAATTTGACCATGTAATCCGCGATTGCCTCGAGGAGAGGAACGCGTCGTGGCGTCAGCGGGGTAGAACCCTTGAACTCGCTGTTGGATGTTGAGGGCGTCTGGAGGTATGGGGGGGTTCGATCATAGGCTGTCTCTGGTACTCCGAGGGCGATGGCGGGCACCGTAACCACGAAGAAGGCGCTCAGGATCGTGGGTTGTAAGCTGAAACCGGATGGTCCCTGCGAAGCTGCACCGCCAATCAACGGGGGTCCCCAAACTGTCGTGGTGGCCACGATGGAGTGAATGGCGACGCGAAGCCCACGTTCATGATCCTGAGCGGTCAGCACCCGAACTCAGTCAAGGAAGGGACGGTGACTTACGAAGTAGGTGTCCTGAATCGACCCCAAAACGAGGGTGTCGAAAGCACCCCAAGCTAGGCCCTGGAAGACTCGAGCAGCCATACACTGAGCATAGTTGCTGGTGACACTGGTGCTCCAGACCGTGCCGATGAACAAACATAGCAGCGAGACGAGATAGAGCGGTCGCTTTCCGCAAATCCTCGAGGTCACAAGGCAAGCTAAGCCGGCCAGGGCGGAAAGAATGAGCGGGATGCCAGTCAACGCGGCAACAGCGGTATAGGAAACTTTGTATATGTCGGCAATTTGGGCATTGACGGTCATGAACATGGTCTTGGTCACGCCGGTCATAGCAACACCCATCAGGAGCGAGTAAAAGTGGAGTTCTTTCCTCCAAGACGGCCAGTTCTGTAAGTCGTCAGTTTCGGTGTTGGCTGGTAAACAGACTCCTCTGCTATGGACATACCAAAGGGTCGTCCGGATCGTCGCTCGGCTGCGGGACCAGCTCAATACGTCCGTACCTCCCTTGGGCATACTTGAGGGGCCTCTTGGAAACGCCCGATGTCCAGGAGGTTGGTGTTGTCGAGACGGGGAAACCGAGAGAGGAGGAGGCTGTTGACCCAGATCTCCAGCTATTCGCAGTCCCTGGCCTTGTTGGCGGGTTCATCCCCAAGGGAACTTGTGGCCTTGATGGCGGAGGTCTCGATGGCTGGGGAGTCGTTGGAGTTGGTGACAGCTTCACAGGTTTCGGTGGAAGTGGCCTGTTGGGTGGCTCATAGGGGCTAGTGGGAACTCCTGTGGTAGCTCCCAAGGAGTCGAGCTTCGTTGGAGGTGGCATCGGAGGCAGGTCCTTTGCCAAGGGCGTTGGAGGAACCGTCGTCCGTGACCCTTCTCTCATCTCGAGATCTCTCGTGTCTTTGCTTTGGTCTAGCGAGGGCTTCTCGATGCTTGACTGCTTGTCTGTATCCGCTCCCGTGCCAAGGGGGTTCATGATAATGATCGATGAGATCTCAACTCGCAGAGAAGATTACGACCCCGTAAACGAATGGCATTTGTCGTGGCTGTCCTGCAGACAAGACGAAGGAATGGTCGGGGGCCGTGTCCAAGGGAAGAGATTGAAAGGTGTAGGAGCACGATTCTCAAACCGACATTAAAAGAACAATTGTACCACTGCTGCTAGGGGCCGGAGACTGAGGGGAAGTCAGACAAGCATAGAGCCGGCATGCTCGGGGGTGCTCTGCGATGGGGGATGCTGCGTGATCGGAGTGCACTACTGCGGAAACCCCTTGCACGGTCAACCGCCCGTCCAAGCCACACGACGAGGGAATATTTTGCTAGTGTATGTCACTGGGAAGAGCGTTGACGCAGGTCAATGCACAATGTGCTGTACTTACCAAGTACACCGTAGGCTTCTTTTGCCGTGGCGCCTGTGAGCCATGACTGCGCCGCCCCAAGAACGTGATGGTTGACCAGCACGTTTCTGGGCATGACGCAAGCGAACAGGGTGGATATGTACCAGGAAGAGGTTGAATCACGGGTGTCAGGGGCCAACAATCCAGATCTCGCAGGTATCAGCGACCCTTGAGCACTCGGATTCAACGGCGTCGACACAGGAATCGCATCCGCAATCCGCTACTGGCTGCGTTCCGGTTGCACGGTTCGGTGATCATGCCCGCTCTGACCCGGGTCGCTGTACGGAGCATTCCAGGTTCACTGTCGCTAGTGTGCTTCATTCGCTTGCCGAAGCGGGCGTGGGGGGGTTACAGCACGAGGCTGAAACTCGAGGTGATGCTCAGGGGGGATGCTTGCAGCCTGGAAATGCAACATGCAAGTGGTATCGAATTTCCAGATGTGTAGAATTTCAAAACTTCGACGATATCTGAGAGAGAAATTGACGAGACTGATCTAAAATTTGGATCAAATTGTTGTACACTTTCCTAGACTGGAGGTATCTGTGCGAAAACCTGGCAGCTCTTGCCCTCCTACCTGACTGGTCTCGTCGTTGTAGGGCTGAAGTTGAAGAAAGAGGGACCCACTTCCTTTTCCAGGAAATCGCAATGATCAAACCGCTCGAAAGTGGGGTGTGCGGTGGGAGTCCCTGCCGCTGCATCGAAAAAGCATCGGCTGTTGTTGGCAAAGCGCTCAAAGGCGAATCTTTACAGGACGACTTGAGCCGCGCTCTGGCAAAGATACCTTCATAATGGCGTATTGCTATTTTCTTGAACTCATTGTCTTTGCTTTCTTTTGGTAACCACTGCGTACCTTCCCTGCTCACTTAGTGTAGTAGGGTACCGTACTGCACGGATTACAGTCAAATTCCGGATATGTGCAAGACATGCACAGCGTAGCGGGGCTACTTGTAAAGTGCTTGCAGGACACTGCTGGGGCTGCTAGGTGGTTCTAAAGAAACTCTTACCCGTGCGTTAGCCGTTGGTTACAGGAGGCCGAAACTGGGTTGCTTTTGATGCCCGCCAAGGGGGTGCAACAGGGAGACCAAGGCGCAACAGATGGTCTTGGCAGGATCAACCGCTCCATTGTCAGATGCTGCATTCCGGGCCTGGTGTACACTAGTGTATGCACCAGTGTATGCACCTATCACGGATGTCTTCCATGCAAGAAAAACAAGCCCGGTTGTGGCTTAGATAGAGCTCGGCTAACTCAAGGTGGTAAAGGATCTGTTCCGTTGTCTCGGTGCGGCACGATGACGGTTGACTTCTTGCGCATCTGCGAATCCCAGTGTTTCGGGTCTCCGCCTTTTCCTTTGGCCCGGGCCCGGAAAACTTTGCCGGTACCTCCGACCTTTCAACTCGTCAACCAGGTTGTGGGGGCGCCAACTAATAGAAACGCATAAGCGTGACTAGAGTGTCCGAGTCCGGATCCCAGGACGATCAAGCAATGCTCCCGCCGGCAACGCCCTTCGCCGCATTAAATTGAGCCTCGAACCCGGGTTCAGAGACAATGCTCGAGTCTTTGAATCACCTTTCGATCAGCATGACTGAGCGCAGACACGCCACATAAACTACTTTGCCATGTGTATGCTTCTTCGGGCATGTCGACTCAAGCGTCTCGAAACACTCCGTGCGCAATCAATGCCCGCCAGTTCCCGACAGTGTTCGCTTTGACGGTCGACATGTGCTGTGGAAGCTCCGAGCCTACCAAAGCTCGAAGAGTCGCTGTTCTGTATGAACGCCAAGAGTTATTGCTCCAGGAAGAGCTGGCAGAATCCATACCTAAGCGTATACATGTATGTACAGTCACATCCAAAAAGTGATTAGCCGTTTTTAGAAGGTGGGACCTGACTTACATCCCCCCCTCCACCTCCTATACCGACAAAACCAGTTTTTCTATCCACAATACACAATATGGGGTACAAACCGAAAACCGACCATAGAGAGCATTCTCCTACAGTGGTAGAAGTCATTAAAATGCTCTATAAGTTAGGTTATTTAGCCTTAAAGATATAAGATATTAATAGCCTTCTAAAGTCTACTATTATAGCTATCCTCTATTACGAATAAAAGGCTACTAAGCCTGGATTTTAACCTAGAAAATAAACCGGCTAGCTAAGGAAGCTTAATTCTAAGGCTAAATAATATCTTATTTACTATATAGCCTAGAACCCCTTTAAAAGCCTAGCTTATATAAATATCCCCTTAAAATCTAGCTATTAGCTTTACCTAAATACTATATAGGTATATCTTATAAAGAATAAATACTATACCTTTTAGCTATATAAGAAGCTATACCTAACCTTAGCCTATAAGAAAAGCTAGCTCTAATTTATATACTAGATATAATATTTAAAGCTAGAAAATATAGCTTATATTTACTTCTCTAATAAAGCTATATTTAAGCTTAGCATTAATATAATAGACTAGGGCTAGAAGTTCTTAATATAACTAGAAGGACACAAGGTATAGTTTTGTTTTTCCGGTTCTATAGAACTTTACTATATATAATAGACATAAATAGGGGTTACCTATCTAAGGGCGCTAGACAAGAGAGACAAGGACAATAGATAGCTTTTAACACTTATTTACTCTAATAGATTAGAGTAACAGGATATAGTTCTTCTTTCTTTTATAAGTTAGGGTATCTTTTTCCACGTAAGTAGACTCTTCTACGTCTGCCTAGAGGGACATTGTTATCGCCACCTTCGCCTCTATTGCCATTGCTGCCTAGATGGTCGGACTTGCCTGCTATGACCACGAATACTCGGATGCCTTAGATATTTTGAGCTAACGTTCCTCCCTATCTGACTAGATAGAGGTTTAGTTCTAGAGGTACTAAGTAGTGCCCTAGAAGGTTGGTATTAGCTTATATTTTTTTAAAGGTTTAATTAGGGAAGAGTATAGCTCTAAGTCTAAACTAGACTATTAGACTTTAAGTATGGTAAGATAGTAATATTTGTAATAGAGGAGCGAAGATATATATATAGAGGTATATATAGTAAAACTGTTAGGAAATTAAGAAGAGCGAATATAGGTACTAAGAGATTAGTATATCTAGTAGTAGGCTAGGGAACTACTCTTACCTTAATATAATAACATTGTTAGTAGGAATGGTAGGAACCGTAAGACGATAAGTTTAAAGGAGTTTGATGTCTATCTAGAGGGATAGAAACTCTAAAATGTAGATTAGCGACACTAGAACTATTTAGGATTTAGAAACGAGATTTTAGAATTATATAGGCACTAGAGGAAAGCTTTATAGCTATTTTAGCCCTAGTTATCTTGGTATTAGCACTTACTAATAAGGGTATATCTATCTATATACTATTACTCCTTAGCAATCTAATGTAGATTTATTTTATTATTTTAGGAGTTCTAACTTTAGGGGTTAGAGTACTATTATTATAGGGTACCCCCTATTAGAAGGTTTAAAAATAGCTTTACTAGGTATACTCTAAAGGAGTAAAAGTAGTAGACTAAGTTTACATTTGATCTTACTAATTATAGGGAGACTTAAAGGAAAGAAAGAAAGCTTCCTAGATTAATTGCTTAGATAGAAGAATTATCTTTAAGGAAGTTACCTAAATAGGAAGGCGTAATTAAGGATAGTAACCTTAGATACTACTCTTCTTATTAGTTTAGTAAATACCTTAATCGGAATTACTACTTTTAACGCCTCTTATGTCTAGGTATACCAAAACCTTATTAGGAAGGACGCTATTAGAATCGCCTTAATCGTTAGAGTTTAGAAACCTTACTTTAGACTCGGAAGTCAAGCGTTACATTTAAATAGATATTATAATAGATAGACTTACTAAAGTTATTTAGGTTATATTCCCTTTGCCGATAGATAAGGGATTACCTAGTCTCTTCTCTAGTTATAATACTACTAAATACCTTAAACGTTTTATAAAGGTTTATAAGATCTTTAGTAGGGATAATAGTAACAAGATCTCCTACTTTAAGTAATAATATATAGATAACCTTTAAGAAATCCTTAACTAGTGGCTAGAGTTAAAGAAAAAGGACTAGGCTACTTTTAAAGCTACTATTAAGGAATATTAGAAGTAGAATAACTCTCGCTAGGAAACCTCTACTTAAGAGCTAGAGCGTCTTCTAGATTCCTAGTATATGGATTTGGCTAAGTCTATCTATAACTACCTAGAGTACGTTAACGTCTTGCTTACCTAAGTGCTAAAGAAGAAGAAAGCGGTCTATTAATTATTAGCTATCTAGAAGGTATAAGATAGATTTCCCCTTACTTTCTAGACTAGTCTTTAAGTCTATAAGAAGGGTAACTTATAGGTTAATAATATAGAGTAAGAGAATTTCTATAACTTTATATAGGAGTATCTATATAAGGGAGTTAATGCTAGATTAGTATATTATAAATTAGATCTAAAAGAAGGGGAAGTTAAACTATAGGTAAGCTAGACTATTAAGAAAAGTCCTTCGGCTCCCTAGATATAGGAGAGTTCTTTAGGTTCATCTGCCTAGGGAGATATTACCTTTGATAAGATCATGAATAGGCTTATAGATACCTTATATAAGCTTCGGATTAATAAGGGCAAGATTAGCTATAAATCCTTAGATAGAGGTAGGCGTTCCTATAACTAGATAGACGATCTAAGTAACGATAAGATTAAGGAAATCCAGACCTACCTATTAGCTGCTTAAGAGTCTTAATAGAAGAAAAAGAGCGGCGGATTCCGACTAAGTTCGACCTTAGCTATACCTTATAGCTACTACTACTATAGGGACTAGACGTACTTTACTTATAGGTATCTAGTCTTAATAGAGGATATTTATAATAGTCTTATCTATTAGCTTAGTTTTATATAGATCTTAAGTAAAAGAAATCCTAGTCTTCTAGAGAGCTAGTAAGTCGAAATCCTTAGTAAGGATATAGCTATTATAGCTAATTAAGGGATCTAATAATATATTATTTATACTTATACCTCTTTTTAGCTAGATCTTCCTAGCTAAGAGCTATACTAATAGTTTATAAAGAGCTACTAAAAAGAACACGGTTAGGAGTACTATCTAAACCTAAACCTTATTACTAATAAGGCCTTTCTTTAATATACTAAAGGTTTATACTTACTAAAAGTAGTTATAACCTCCCTTAATTACCTTACTAATATTAAAAGAGTTTCCCTAAAGTTAATCTATAACTATACTAAGGCTAAGGAGATCAATTTCTAGATAGATTATAAGTAAGGTAGATATACTCTTATCTGATAGGTAAAATAGATAGCGTCTCGGACGGACGACCCCGTTTTCGCTACCGACTATAAAGGCTTACCAGTAGACACGTTACAGTCTGACCAGACGATAACGCAAGCTTTTAATGCTATTAAATCAGAGGTTAATAATAAAGATATTTTCGATAGGGATAGTAATATGGTGACTATAATATGGAGTATTACCTTTATAAAATGCTATTTTATAGAAATAGAGGATAAGCTAATATAGGACCTTATCTAGTAAAAGGGGACTAATGAAATAAAGACTATTTAATTACCGAAAAGAAATATAAAAGTAAGAGGAACTAGCCCTCTAGCTATAAGCTAAGGGGCTATAGCTACTATTAAGAGAGCTATTAACTATATTAGTAAGGGAGCTCTCCCCCTAGCTAGATAGAAATAAACCATTTACTTTAGGGAATTAGAGAAATCGACTAAGGAGAATATAACCTATAATATACTCTCTCTAGTTAGTAAGGCTCTTTAAGTAAAGATACTTATCATTAACGAGGTCTTAGGGATCTCCCTAGCATTTAAGAATATACTAATTGCTTTCCTTAAGCAGGATTATAAGAGTCTTTAGGAAGTAATTAAGTATAAGAGCTCGGCTATTCCCTTTTCCAATAAGCTAGCTTTATAAGCAAGAGGGAGAGCGTTATAAGAAGTTAAGATATATCTTAGCTGTCTAGGCAGATAGAGTAATATTAAGGGAAAAGAGCCTATAATTACGGTTCCAGCATTTCTAGGGGTTACTAGTAATGGCTAGTAGGCTATCGTAATGGATGGTTTCTAGAGCGACTACCTTATTGGATAGTGAGACTAGCTAGATTTAAAAGAAATTAAAATATCCTTCTAGGCTCTGATCTATATACTCTTTACTAGCTAGAAGATCTAGATAGATATACTTATATAGATATATATACTATTAACGCTTTATTATAACTTTAAAGATCTAAAGGGTAAGAAGGTACTTACTTTGATCAATATAGGATCTAAGTATAATATAATTACCCTTAGCCTAGTATAGAGATATTGTCTCCCTATATAGATAACGATAGTAATTTTTCAGGGTCTTCATAATAATAGGCTATTTACTAGGGAAATGGTTAGTATAATTATCTTAGGGGCTATTTTAATCCATAAGCATTTCTTTATTTTAGATAGAGATACCGGTAGCTACTAAATCTTACTAGGTATACCATTTATCTATAATATAAGCCTAATATTTAGCTATAAAGCTAGCTATCTAGTTATAGCAAATATTATCGCTAAGAATAAATCAATTAAAGCGTCGGTTATCCCGGACGTTATAGCTAAAACGACGTTCGAAAAAAAACATTAACTTATAGGGGATAAACTCTAGTGTCTAGTTATAATAACTATCACTACCCCTATATTTATTAACATTTAGGATAACGAAATTCTACTTAGGTTTCTTAATAATTAGGCTAGTAAAGCCATTTTTAATATAATACTAAAGATTTCTTATCTACCTTTTATTAATATACTTATTAAAGTTTTAACATTTTATCTTACTAGATAGGACACTTTAAAACGGAGATACCAGGAAACGGTAGGCAAAACAGAGGAACTTGGCCGTCTAGATAGATAGAAAACGCTTAGGAAACTTACATTAGAGGTTAGAAAAGGGTTATAGGAGGTATGGACATTTACTATATGAAAGTCTATAGCTAGGAAAGTTTACCCTATAGATACGGCCGTTAGTAATGGTTTAATACCTAATAATAACCCTAATTGGCAGGAGCGGCGCTTAGGGAAAGCTACTAAAAAGATAAAGTTTAGGTTAGAGTAAGATAGCTTTATTACACTATAGTTTTTAGACCTAGAGCCTAGGACGCGGCTTATAGTTAAATGGCTTAATATACTACTTATATCCATAGGGAGCTTTCTATCTAACTAGGAGAAGGAACTCTTTATATAGGTCTTATAAAACTAAGAGGCTACCCTAGTGTAGGATTTCACTAAATATAGGCAGATTTACTCTAATATTGTCCCTCCTTAGGTTATCTAGACTATTCCTTATACGGCGTGGTAATTAAAGAGTATCCCTATCCCGAAGCCGTTAATGCCGAAGGTTATTAACCTCCTAAAGTAGCAGATCTAGCGTAGGATTATCGAGCCTAGCTATAGGAGTTACTATAATAACTAGTTCCTAGTCCTTAAAAAGGATAGCGGTCTCTAGCTAATTAATAACGCCTAAAGAGCTAATGTTATAACTATATAGGACGTATTCGTACTACCGGCTATAGAAGAATTTAGTAAGGACTTTAGGAGTTATGAAGTTATCTCCCTCTTAGACCTATTTTCTAGGTATAACTAAGTTAGCCTTAATAAAAGGAGCTAGGATCTTATTACCTTTTAAACGCCTATCGGCCTCTTCCGGATATATACCCTCCCTATAGGCAGAACGAACTCTATTGCCTAGTTTTAACGAGCGATGACCTAGATCTTCCAGAACCTAATTCTAGATATCTACCGTGTTTACCTAAATAATATCCATACGAAGGGGCCGCGGTCTGACTATAATAGGGAAGAAGTTGCCCCTAGATTACGGAAGTTCGTAGTTAAACACCTCTAAAATGTTAATACGGTTCCCCTAAACGCTAAGCTTGCCAGAGCTACTATTATAGCTAGGAAATTCTAATAGTATCGGCCGTAAGCGGTGTTACTTGGCTACCTCTATATACCTAAAGGGTGACTACCTAATAATGCTAAAGTTACGAAAATCCTTAAGTAGACTTCCTATTTAGATTTAAAAGATGTTTATACCTTCCTAGGGATCGTTAGCTACTACTAGATTTAGATAGAGCACTTTACTACTATTACTTAGCCGTTATATGATCTAACAAAGAAGAATACCTATAAGGAATAGGGCCTTACTTAATAGCAGGCTATAAAGGAACTCTAAACTTAAATAACCATTACCCTAGTCCTTATATCGCTTGTTTTTAATGACCCTAGGTATAGTTAGATATACCTAATAATCGATATAAGTCTTTTCGGTTAAGGAGGAGTTATTAAATAAGTCGGCCCTAATAAGAAGAGGTACCTATACTAGTTTAAGAGTAGGATATAGTCCAAGGTAGAGAAACGGTATAACCCTACCAAATAGTGTTACGAGCTAACTATATACCGCGACCCGGTGAGGCGCAGCAGGCTAAACGAGCCACCAATCAAGAAGGGCACGGAGCGAGGCTGACACGGGATCGCTAGGGAGCGCGGGCTACCACGGGCGAACAATTGCCAAAAGGGAAAGATAGCAGAGGATAGCCAGCTACCAAAGGCGATCCTAGGGCAGGCTAGAAGGGGACTATAAGCGACCAACAGAAGTATATATATATATAAATAATCACTCGTTATAGTAGACTCTAGGAGTTTACTAGTAATAGTAACCTAACCTATAATTATAATACTTATACTAAGTATTACTAACTACTATAAGAGATAACTCTAGTGTTATTATAAACCCTTTAGCTTTACCAAATCCCTTAGACGACCTGTACGCTTGTCTTGCTTAATTTACCTCTGTCTAAACCCTTTTAGAGGAAGTCTGAGTTAGGTTTGTCATATATTACTATTACTCCCTTTGTTCTATTATAGCTTAGAACGGAGGTAATTTCGACCTTGACATTAATATAGCTATTAATGTTATAGCTAAACAGCTGCTTGCCTAGCTTAGTTAACTCTAGTAGTAGATCTAGGAGTTAGACTAGAGAGATAAGGTTGCTTAAGCTCGGATTAAGGAACTCGAAAACGGCGAAAAGCACTTGTAGAAGCTAGTTAATAAGGCCTACGCCAAAATTAAGGCACTTAAAGGCGCCAAAGCGAGCCATATCAAGATCGAACTACCTAGTAAATACGGAGGAACTAAAGAAGATCTTATAGGATTCCTAATAAACCTTTAATCCTTTTTCTGGCTTAATAATAACAAGTTTCTAGATAATAAAGCCAAAGTCCTCTATGTAGCTATAAGACTAGAGGGTAAGGCACTTAGATAGTTTGAGCCTATATAGAATGACTATCTTACTAAAGAAGACGAAGACGACCGAGACGTATTTATATAGGTAGTCTTTCAATCTTATAACCATTTTAAAGAAGAGCTTTAGAAGGTTTTTAGCGACAAAGACAAGAAGATTTATATATAAGAAAGACTTGCTAATCTCTAATAGACCAAGTTAGTAGCCTCCTATGTTATATAGTTTAGATAGGATATATTTAAGTCTTAGCTTAATAATAAGGCGTTAATATAACTATTCTATAATAGCTTAAAGGAAAAGGTTAAAGATAAGCTATATAAGTATAACTAGCCTAAGACCTTAGACAAATATATTATATAAGCTATTAGAATCGATAATTAACTCTATGTATAAAAGTAATAGAAACGAGGTTAGATAAATGGAACCACGGTTAAGGCTAACGATAAGAAAAAACGAGTATACGTTAGTACCTTGTATAGGACGTATCCTAGAGCCATAGATATAGATATAGCATAGAAGTAGGACAAGAAGAAGATAACTAAAGACAAGTCTAACGTTACCTACCATAACTATAGAAAGAAAGAATACTATAAACGAGAATATTAAAGCCTAAAGAAAGACTAGAAAATAATCCCTAGAAAGGAAATTATAACTATTAATAAAACTACTAAGGATGTTATCGAAGTAGTAGCTATAAGCTATAAAGACAAGGATAGCGACACGGATAGTCTTAGATATAACGGCAACGGTAGAGACAAATAAGCACCGTACTCTAAACTGGTTACTATAAACCTAGAAATAGGTCTTGCCGAATAGGATATGGTAGGAGAGTATATACTACCAATTTCGATTCTTCTAGCCTTGAGGCAGTAGGGTTTTATGGTTATATAGAGGTAGGATAGATTGTAGATAACCGATACCTAAGGAATTAAAAGACTTAGACCTAATGTTCTATTCCTTTAGGAACGAATCGAATAGTACTATAACAAAGTTTTCTAGCTTAATACGGAACTACGCAAACGGGATGAATGCCTAATTCGACTTGCCTAGTAGAGTAATAAAATAAGGGACAAGATAAGGGAACTCTAACGTATCGTAGAAACTATTAGAGGGGAATAGTCTATAATATATAATAGGCCTAATAGCTATACTAAGTATTTTAACGACTAATAACTTAGTTATAACGTATAGAACTCCGAATACTAGTTTATATATATAAACTATAGAAAAGATAAGCATACATAGGAAAGCTATTAGAAGAAATACTCTTACCTTAGCATTAGAGTATCTATAGTCCACATATAGTAGGAAGGATTTAGAAAAGAATTCTAATACCTTCTAGGCAACGCTATATAACTATACCTACGATATAAGGCATATATACAAATACCCTAGTTTTAGTGTATAGCATACAAATGCCGATACTACTTTCGCGACAAATTTGAAAATAATTACTAGCTAACCTGACAAGGAAATGAGGATAGGAGTCTCCGCCCTGTAGAATAGGTCTATGATATAGGAAATAGAGCGGCCGAATTGCTCTGGAAGATCAAAGCCCGTGATCTAGAAGGCATTATAGTAGTTCTAAAACGAGCCTAGCCTAGGTACTATAGAATAGAACAAGACATATAGGACTCGTGCTAGAGCAACGATTGCCTCTATTACATAGACGAAAAGAAATCGCGAATCCGGGAACTTTAGATAAAGCTATAGCACGTACGACGAAAAGCAGAACGGACCTAATAGTAGGAAGCTATAAGCACTCGATAGCTTATGAAAATAAGCATGATTGACGAAGCCGCCATTAGCCAAACAACTAAAGAGGTTAGTACTAATCTAGGAAATAGGTTAGGGCCCTTCGAAGGGCCCAAAAACTATTAATGCCTATATAGCGGCGAGTAGTAGCGTAGTATGGAAGGAACTAGTATAAGAGACTACTATATTAAGACCTCTTAGCAGAAATATAGGAAATTGCTATAATCTTTAGACGACGGTAGCAAGACAAGCGACTATAGATAATAGTATAATAGAGATAGTATAAAATGCTTGTACTAGTAGATAGTAGAGTAGAGATAAACCTAATTTCGCCGATGCTTGTAAATTAGCTACGGATACCCTAGAGGATGAAGCGGAAGCATAGTATAGTCAAAGGGCCATTTCCGATGCAATAGGTATATAGGGAGACTAAACCGATCGATATTACTATAGTAAGGAAGATTATAGTAGTTATATTTAGTATTATAGATATAGGTAATAATAAAGATATAATATTAGGGTTACTATAGTATAAAGATTATAACCTAGATATTAGCTAGAAGAATAGTAGCTACCTATAACCCTAAACGGAGTTATATTCGATTAGTAAGATAGGGAGCGTACAAGGATCGCAAGCAGACAATGCTCAAGGGAAGGTATATTCCACAGATCTACTATAAGAGACAAATAGTAGTAGATAGACCATTACAGACTCTAGAAGAAGCGATATAACGATACTAACGTTATAATAGGAGGAACGAGCTAAACTGCCGATAGCTATTCTCTCTATTAACGAATGTAGAGCACTATAACTAGAGTAATAGATTAAGATAGGAGAAATCACTAACATCACTATAGATAGAACTAAGTTCGTATACTATTAGAAAGCCGAGAGACGAGATAAGACTAGGGAAGTACCGGAGAAATACAAAGGATACCTAGCATTCGAACCGAAGTATCTAGAAGGATTACTAGAGCATGGCCTATAGGATTACGAGATTAAGCTTAAGGAAGGAGTATAACTAAAGTTCTTTAAGATTTATTATATAAGCTAGATATAGAATAAAAAACTCAAGCGATATTTAGAAAAGAACCTTCGAAGAGAATATATCTGCCTGTTGATATCGCTAGCAGGCTACCTAATCCTGTTTGTACCTAAGAAAGATAGAAAGCTATAATTATATATTAACTATTGGCAACTTAACAAATAGACTATAAAAAACCGATACCTGTTACCGCTAATTTTATAGCTCTAAGATTAGTTAGTAAGAGCCTAATATTTTATATATCTTGACTTACTATTAGCCTATAACTATATATAGATCAAAGAAGGCAATAAGTAGAAAACGGCCTTTAGGATACCCTATAGTTACTATAAGTACCTTGTTATACTATTTAGACTTATAAACACGTTAGTAACGTTCTAAGCCCTAATTAATCAAGCTATCTAACCCTTTCTCGACAAATTTACAGTATATTATCTCGACAATATACTTATCTTCTCTAAGACAATAGATAAACACTAGAAGTATGTAAAAGTAGTACTAGACGCGTTATATATATATAAGCTATTAGTTAACAAGGAAAAGAGTAAATTCCACGTCAGGAAAACGGTGTTTTTAGGATATGAAATATCCCTAGGACAAATCCGGATAGAACCTTTAAAGGTCAAAGCTATTAAGGATTAGCTACGACTAACGTTAGTCATAGAAGTACAAAGTTTCATCAGGTTTACGAACTTCTACCGGATGTTCATTAGGAACTTTAGAGCAATTGTATAACCTTTGTACGAACTTACCAAGAAGAACGCTAAATTCTAATGGGAAGAATAGCACGAGTAAGCATTTACGTAGATCTGCGATGCTATTATAGAAGATCTAGTACTAGTGCTACTAGACCCTAAGAAGCTATTTAAGGTAGAAACGGACGCTTTAGACTACGCTATCGGAGGATAGTTAGGATAACAAGACGAATAAGGGAAGCTATATCCTATAGCCTTCTTTTTAAAGAAGCTTAATAGACTATATCTTAATTATTTAATCTATAATAAGGAACTATTTATAATTGTTAAAGCTTTTAAGGAATAGTGACTATACCTTAGTAGCACGATCAAACTAGTATAAGTATATATAGATTATAAGAATTTACGATACTTTATAATGACAAAGGAGCTTAATAGATAATAAATATAATAGGCAGAATTCCTTGTAGAATTCAATTTTGAGATCCGCTACAAGAAGGGTAAAGAGAACATATAAGCGGACGCCTTAAGCCAATAAACGGATCATATGGAAGAATAAACGGAAATAACGCTACCATTATTTAAGGAACGAATGGACAGAATGCTATATTACGAAATGTAGATACCTGTAGAAGATGATTTACTTGACTCGTTCCTAGAATATTATATAATCTTTCAAAAAGAAAGGATTAACAAGGTATAGTATTAAGTAATACCCGGACTAGTAGTACCTAATAGAGTGGAAGAAAAAGATAGGAAACTCTAGTACTAAGGCAAAGCGTATATCTATAATAAAGATCAATAGCTACGAATGATTCAAGAACTCTACAAGTCGAAAATTAGAGGATATAAAGGAGTTACGAAGACTATTATATAAGTCAAGAAACATTACAACTTTCTATAGTTAATGGCACAAGTTAAGGAAGTCGTATAGAACTACGACATCTATAATCAAAGCAAAACGGTACGATATAAGCTATATAAGCTACTTTAGCTACTGCTAATAGCTGACAAACTATAGAGTTTAGTTATAATAGACTTTATCACGAAACTGCTAGAATCTAAGGACATAGCTATAGGAGTAATCTACAATAGCATTCTCACTATAGTAGATTGCCTAACTAAATAGGTATACTTCTTTCCCTATAAGGAGTCCTAGATAGCTAAATAGCTAGCAGATGTAATCTATTAGCAAGTCATATTAGTACACACTTAGCCATAAGAATAGATTACCAACAGAGACACTAAGTTTGTATCGAAGTTCTGGCAAGCGTTAATACAATGATCAGGCGTTAATAGCAAGCTATTAATAGCATATTACCTATAAACCGACGGATAAACGGAGCGACTAAACCAAGTTGTCGAGCAGTACCTCCGTTCTTACGTTAACTACTAGTAAGACGACTAGGTCATGCTATTACCAATAGTATAACTCGCCTATAATATAACACTAATAGAAACGACCAAAGTTATACCGTTCTTTATAAACTACGGATATGAAGTAGACCTTAGGCAAGGACTAGAGGTTATAGTGCTAAGAGCAGTAGTTAAAGCGGAACAAATACACGTACTATATAAGAAGCTTAAAAAGGAACTTGAGTTTATTAGAACTAGAATAAAGAACTACTACGACAAATATAGGCTCGAGGGACCTTGCCTAGAGAGGGGAGACAAAGTCTACCTAATTATATGAAACTTACGAACCAAACGACTAAATATAAAGCTAGACTTTAAGAAAGTCAGACCCTTCGTTATTAAAGAACGAATCTTAACATCTAACTACTAACTATCGTTACTATTATCTATATAACTACAGATAGATGTTTTTTATATTTCACTTCTCGAACTAATACTAAAGAACGCTAAGGTTACTATATATATCGAAGTAAAAGACAAAGAGGAAGAATAGGACGTCGAAGAAATTCTAGATTTACGTATTATTAATAGGGAATTATAGTATCTAGTTAAATAGCTCGATTTTAGATTAGAAGACAATTTATAGGAACTAGTTAAGAACCTAAGTTACCCTAAGAAACTAGAGTAGTTCTACTAGCGGAATCCTAACTAGCTACAAGAACCGGCTCTAAAGCCTATTCCCTAATAGAAAAAGAAGGGAACCTACTAAAATTAGAACCAGGATCTAACCTAATTAACTCCTAATCGAGCATATTAAAAGTACCTAATGTCTAAGCCTAACCTGCGAGGGTCTATATCTCTAATATTGGCAGAGGAGTATCTAGTTCTTCCTCCTCCTCTAAACGAGCTACACTACGACGAAAAACTTCGGTACTACGATTGTGTAGGGATTGCTATAAACGACGTAATCGACTTAAACGGCTTAGTGTCTAAGCGAGAAGCGCCTTAGTCTTAGCAATCTCTTTCGAAACCTTCTCCTACTCTAATAAATTTAAAAGGACTAAGACAGTTAGTAACCTAGGACTATAAAGAAAAATAACAAGAAACCTATAGGCATCTGTAACGTTTAGGCTACTATACTTCTTACCTATATAAATATAGTTCTAATACTTGTTTAAACCCTCTATCATTATATAACACTTTTATAGCTTTATATTCTAATAATACTTATAAGGTATAGTAACCTTATAACCCTTTTGTTTAATCTTGATTATAATAGCATGTCATTCGCGCTTAAGATCGCGATAGTTCCTAGGAACACAATTAGCTATAGTAGAAGGAAGCTAGCAAAAGAAGGACATTACCTATAGGGGAAAAAGGGGTATTAGTAGTATTTGAAATAAGTTATAAAAAGCTTTTAGGTCAAAAGCCCTAAAGAGGGGGCATCGTGTTACAAGCTAACCATATACCGCGACCTAGTAGGGCGTAGCAGGCTAAACGAGCCACCAATCAAGAAGGGCACGGAGCGAGGCTGACACAGGATCGCTAGGGAGCACAGGCTACCACAGGCAAACAATTGCCAAAAGGGAAAGATAGCGGAGGATAGCTAGCTACTAAAGGCGATCCTAGGGCAGGCTAGAAGGGGACTATAAGCGACCGACAGAAGTATATATATATATAAATAATTACTTGTTATGGTGGACTCTAGGAGTTTACTAGTGATAGCAACCTAACCTACAATCACAGTACTTATACCAAGTATCGCTAACTACTATGGGAGATAACTCTAGTGTTGTTATAAACCCTTTGGCTTTACCGAATCCCTTAGACGACCTGTACGCTTGTCCCGCTTAATTTACCTCCGTCTGAACCCTTTTAGAGGAAGTCTGAGTTGGGTTCGTTACAAATAGGAGCTCTATAAACTACTTTTCCTATTAAAACGTTTCCGACGGTACCTTTTTAGCGTCTACTTTATTGTGGAAACGGACGTTCTAGTCCTAGTTTACTAGTTAAACGGCGTGGCTAGCAATATACTAGGAGCCTTAATAATATAGTAGATTATATAGATTCGGCTATTTGACTTTAAGGTTAAGTATATTCTAGGTTCTAAAAATGCTATTACTAATAGGCTTTTATAGAAGCCTCCTAGTCCGTCTAACTAGATAGAGAAAGCAAACAAGGAGGATATTGACGATTAGGTTAACGCGTAAATCTATACTAACTACATTAGTGACCCCCTTAAACCTATAGACTTAAACCTTAAGGAAGGATACTCTAACTACTCTAAAGCTATTATATAGTATTTAGCCACTCTAGAAGAACCTATAGCTATCTAACTATACTAGTAGCGACGTCTATTTAAGAAGGAAGCATTTAAATATTTAGTAGATAAAGGGCATCTGTTTCTTTAGCTAGCAAACGATACCTAGAATCCTTACTATATAGTAGACACCCTAGAAAAACGAATTTTCCAAGCCTGCTATAATAAGATAGGCTATAAAGGTGGAGAAGCTACTTACTAGAGGGTCACTAACTACTATTACTAGAAAGGAATATATACTAACGTAGTAGAGTGAATTTATATCTGCCTAGAGTATTAGGCGTAAGATACTAAAAGATTTAAGGAGGTATATTTATATTCGGAACCTTCTCTAATCCTATTTACGAAACAGCACTTAGATATCTAGTTTATACCCTCTGACTAGAGGGGGAAACCCCTCTACTTCCTCCTTAAGGCATGTAATAATCTTATAGGATTTGTAAAAGCCGAAGTCCTACCTAACAAGTCAGCTAGAGCGGTAAAGAACTTTATTAACCGTAATATCTTCCTTTGTTAGGGACTCCCGATAGTTATAATCGTTAATAGGGGATCTGAATTTAAAGGGGAAGCGAAAGCTATCCTAGAGGAATTAAGAGTAAAACGTATTATCATTTCTCCCTATAACTTTAGGGCTAATAGTATTAGTAAGGCTAGGTATATACCTATTATAGCTACCCTAGTAAAGATAACCATAGGGACTAGAAAGAACTAGTAATAGCTTCTTCTCTATATCTTATACGCTAACTATACTACCATTTGAAATAGCTATAGCCGCTTGCCCTTTAACCTTATCTATAATTATAATCCTATTAGCCTGATCGAAAACGATATCCCTACCTAGCAAATTCTTTATTAGGACTCTATAGCTATCCGACTAGATAGGGAAAATCAAGCGGAAGCCTGTCTATAATCATTAGAACTCTATACTAAGGTATTGCTTAATATAGAATTTGACCTAGAAGTCGCCGCTAAAAAGGTTACCAAAGCTAGACGAAAGATAGCTAAATGCCGAAACGAAGCCTACTGTTGTAAATTTAGAGCCGAGAATGCCTAAGTCAAAGTAGGCGATCTTGTTCTGGTTTACGACAATATCCGGCAGATCGATATAAGCTCGTTTCGAAAGCTCTAATATCGGTAGTATAGCCTATACTAGGTTTAGGAAGTTAGGAATAGAAATACCTACTACCTAGAGACTCTTGATAGTATAACTATATAGATACTGTATTCTGTAAACCGCATTAGAAAGTTTTTCAAGCGGGATAGAGTTTGGCTTAAAGCTAACGGATCTAATAGTTTTCTAGGTAAGTAGAACCCCTAGAACTAAGTAGGTTCTTTGCTATTAGAAGCACTTAAAGAAGTAGTAATAGAAGAGAAAGCTCCTAGATAAACTAGGTAGCTATAACCGAGCGACTAACTTACTAGATCTAAAGCCTAAGAGCAATGACGGTAACGATAGGAGCTTATAGTTAAACTGATTAGAGGGAAACTACCTAGATTTTGACCTTCGAGCTATTAATAGAAATACAAGTTAACCCTATTTAATTTTACTTCTATTTACTCTTTACTACCTAAACCTCTAATTACTCCTTTTCCATACTACCTTTGCCCCCTTTTCCCTAAATCCCCAATTCCCTACCTATAATCGCCGTTTACCCTATTTATAAGCTGCCTATTGATCCCTAACTATACTATCTAAATCCGTTAAAATTGGAAAGCTCTTTTTCTACGTTACTAGCTAGATATTCTTTAGCTAGCTATTAAGGTCAAATTTAGCCTAACCTATAAGCTAAGGGTTAGGATCTTAGGAGCTATCGTTAATTATATCTTTCTATAAGCACTTCTTATCACTCTAGTAGCAGTTTCCGTACCGTCTATCTAGGACGGGACCTATTAAAACGTAGCTATAGAATAGCTATATAGTATAGATAGTAATAGGCTTCTTATTCCTTAGAGGGATAACCTTAGTTATTGACCTTTGGTAGGACTATTCATAGGCCTAGCACAGTGTTAGGTTCCTATATCCCTAATTAGCTCTTCCTCTAACTAGAGAGAGGAAGTTGTTCTTATATATCCCCGAATATCTAGATAAACAAACCAAAAACTCGGGCCTAGCAGGTAACTATAGTGTAAATTTACCGACTAAACGGACTGCTGTCATTAATTTCCATAAAAACTAGGTATAACCACTTTGCTAGAGCTCCCTTATAGGTATAGAAGAATTCTATATAGGTAGGAGCAAGTCTTAGAATTCTAAATATCCGCTCTAAGGTATTAGGATCAGGGTTTAGCTCTTAGCAAATATATAGAACTACCTATATCCTAGGGTACTTAATAAAGAAGAATCTATGGTACGAAAGGAATAGTTTATATTAATACTATATTAAGGCTACCTCTAGATAATCCAAAGGTATTAGGGGATCTTCTAGGTAAGTTGCTCTCACTACCTATACGAACTTAGGAGGCGCTAGGAACCGATTATCCTAGGTAGTCGTTAAATCTACTAGCCGGTTAGTTATTAAGGGAAGTATAGGCTTAGTATTCTTATCGATTTCTATATCTTCCTAGATAGAGGATTTATATCTCTAGCGCTTAACTCTTTCGGTAAATATAATGGTCGAACTTGCTTATAGGAGCTTATAGCAAGTTCGAAGGGGAAGTAATATAAGAAGAAGTAGTACTAGCCGTCTAAGTAGAGGAAGACAATTATAAGCAAGAGTTAGTTAGAAAGGTAGAAAAGTAGGAAGAAGTTTAAAGAGAAATGGGGGATACTTATCCTTTAAATAATTTAATAGTTAAGGTACTAGAACTACTAAACTTCTATTTAAAGAAGGTATACTTAGGCTAGAATAACCTATTATATAATAGATTATATTCCTTTATTACTATTAGATAAAATGTAAAGTTAAGGTCATTCCTTAGGGTTATAACAAAGAATGACCTAGTTATATAGAGGCTAATATAGTTACCTATTAGATAGCATTAAAACTAGTAAATATAGCCTAGAATAGCCAGATAAGGAAGACATCTAGGAGGAACTAGAAAGTCTATAAATACCCCTAACTTAACCTTCCTCCTCTCTCTCTTTTCTATAACTAATAACTACAAACTATAAATCGCTAACTTATAAAAACGCTAAACAAAATATCTTCTCTGCCTAGTTAGATAGCTAGGCGCCGTCAGGCAAGTATTCTACTAAGCGATTTATTTCTAAATATTAGTAGTCTAGGTTTTAAGCGACTCCATATAAGTCTTCCGACGATAAATATATATAGGGATAACGTTAGAGAGTTAGATCGAAGAAGAAGAGAAGGATCGGTTCCTTTCCCTCTGACTAGAGGGCTAAGCTAACTAAGTATAGGACTACCTTTACTCCTTCTAGGAGAAGATCCCGAAACCCTAAGGCTCTTTCTTTAGTACCTCCTTGTAACTTAGGTTCTAGGGGAAGAAATTGCTAACTACCCTAGGAGTGGTAATACCTAGAAGCTCTTTAATAAACCGTACGCTAGGCCTATTCCTTACCCTAGGGAAGTGGTAGCTAGAAGGCCGGAATGGCTTATAAGTCCTGGTCTTAAGACTAATAAGTAGATCGTTAGCTATTTATTCTCTTTATATACTAGGCTATATAGCTAGAGGAAGATATACTTCGGCTAGTGATAGTACGATATTATTATAAGCCTATATGATATTGAAGGGCTTATATTAAGAAAGGAGTACCTAAATGGCTATAACCTCCTAAACCTGCTTTAATATACGTTAATGTCTTATGAGCTATATATCTATATCTTTCTAGAAGCCGTTAACGACCTAAAGCCCGAGTAGTTAGTACTACCCTCATAAAAATGGAAAGACACAGCTAGAAAACGATTCTAGGTAATCCTTTACTACTTGTAATAATCATATTAGGCTATAGCTATATATAACTAGACAGAGTTCTATCTCTATTATATAGACTCTTACCCTTCCAATAAGTAAAGTCGAAAAGATCTATTTAAGACTCTATAGGATAAGGTCATTTTCCCTAGCTTTCTTTTTCTACTACCTAGAGGTTATATATACTAGCCGATAGTATAGGTGATGTCAAAGTAAAAAGGCTAGTAGGAATACGGCGTCTAGGTCGTTAAGTTCTATTACTTCTACTTTTAGGAGATATAATAGGGAGATAAGGCACGGCTTAAGCTCCCCTAGCAGAAGGGCCGTCTATACGTAGGGCTAAAAGTAATAGAGGCTAAGAATAAGATATTAACGCTCTAGCTTAGAATAATCCGAATAGCTCTAGGCTATCTACTTAATAGCTCCCTCTAGCTAGAAAAGCCGAAGAACCCTTAGAGGGATGTCTATCCCTATTAACTACCTAGGTAGCCTATAGATAAGCCACTTTATAGGCTGCCGGTTCTATAGCTATAGTTATAACTAGAATAGGTAAAATCGGTTATCTCTATCTAGATAGAGGAAGGAGAAGATAATCCGCTACTAACAAAGAAGTAACTAGTTATAAAAAAGGATCGCTAGGTCCCCTTAGATAATACTATCTAGCGATTTCTTAGCAAGGCACCTAAGGGACTTAGGCCGCCTTAGTTACTTTAATAGGCACTTAAGTACCTCTATAAGCCAAAGATAGCCATCTACTAATATATAGTAAAATAGGTAGAGGAGTAACTTATAGCTATAGAAGGACAAGGAAAACCTTTAAGGTTATAATAGTAGTAACTAATAAAGCAGGCGCCTTTAGTAATATAACGGCTGCCTAGTTAGACCAAGATGAAGCTAAGTAAGCTAGTATGGATATAAGAGATATACATAACCTAAGCTACTAAGAAAGGATAGACTTATTAGCGTTATCTTAACGATAATCCTACCAAATAGACTTAGCCCCTACTATTCAAACGTTTAAGGCCTAAAGATCTTAAGCTAGTTCCTAAGTACCTACTATAGTTTATAGGCTAGGATATACTAGATACTAAAGTAAAAGCCTAGTAAAAGCATTAGGTATCTAAAAAACAACCTTTACCTAAAGGTAATAGTAAAGCCAAGTAAGCTAGGCATTATAAGAAATATAAGTAAAGTTTTAAGTCCAAATTTACCAATAAGAGCCTTAAAGCAAATTTAAAGAGAAAGTATAGACTAAGGCTAGAAGTTCTTAATATAACTAGAGGGATATAAGATATAGTTTTATTTTTCTAGTTCTATAGAACTTTACTATATACAATAGATATAAATAAGGGTTACCTATCTAGAGGCACTAGATAAAAGAGACAAAGACAATGGATAGCTTTTAACACTCGTTTGCTCTAATAGATTAAAGTAATAGGATATAGTTCTTCTTTCTTTTATAAGTTAAGGTATCTTTTTCTATATAAGTAGACTTTTCTATATCTGCCTAGAGGGACATTATTATCGCTACCTTCGCCTCTATTGCCGTTGCCGCCTAGATGGTCGGACTTGCCTGCTGTGACCGTGAATACTTGGATGCCCTGGACATTTTAAGCTGACGCTCCTCCCTATCTGACCAGACAGAGGTTTGGTTCTAGAGGTGCTAAGTAGTGCCTTAGAGGGTTGGTACTAGCTTAATAATACCCCTCTAGATATGAAGAAAGACTAGTATAGTATATAAGAGTAAGAATCTAAAGCTAAGCTTTAAATTTAGGAGGTCCTTACTTAGCATTTAAAGGGCTATTTCCTTAAATTATAAGTCTAAGTTAGTTATCTTATCTAAGGGGACTTAAATAAACTCTAGCTAATATATCTAGTATATCTTTAATAAATATACCTACCTATTTTATAAAGAGGTCTTTAAAGCTTAAGGTTAGGTAGTTTAGTAGGAAGATAGGGCTATTTATTATACTTTAAAGGCTACTTAGAACTATAAGGCTATATTATAAATAGTTACTTTAGAATAGCTAGCTTAGAGCCTGGATTTAAACTCTATTAAGAACCTCTAACGTATTATAAAGATTTAGATTAGCTAGCGGCACTATAGAATTTATAACCTTAGGTATATAGAAGAGGTCTTATATAAATAGTAGAATAGACTAACACGCTAGGATTAGGAGAGGGTAGTCCTATCATTTATAAATAGGTATAAGGAATATATTCGTAATAAGGAAGGAGCTATATACTACTGAATTTTCTATATATCTAAGCTCTTTCTATACTTTCTAAGGATTTAGGAGACCTATTTCTGTGTTTAAATGCCTAATGTTGCTATTGCTGTATATCTTATAAGATGGTAGGGTGGTGTGTAAAAGACCTACTAATCCTGATGTGGCTAATCACTTTTTGGATGTGACTGTATATACATACATACATACATCTATACAATACCTACGTGAAGGCCAAGCATGTCTAACTACGCCGATGGCTGACGGCAGGCTGGTTAAGAATTATGGCAAAAGCATCCGTGGGGAGTTTTCAGGGGTAAGCTATAACTACGGAACTCGAAAGAAAGGCCTATCAACCCCCAGACAAAGTGAGTGCAGGCTTTTAGCTACTTGGGTGTTACGAGTAGGTAGGTATATGCAGGTTGGCTTGAGACACAACCACCAACCATGGATCCTCGCTCTAACCCTATTCTTCTTGCTTCGAGCCGTGCCATGCCACATGGAAAGGTGATCAGTGAGTGAGTGGGTGGTTGATGGGCGCGGACAAAGGCAAAATGGCGCCGAAACGTTGTTCCTATGCCTTGAAGGAAAGGATGACGACACCGCGCCTGTTAACCCCTCGGCGCGAGGAAACCGCCAAAAAAAAAAAAAAAAAAAGCCTTTCGATTGCGGCTCTCGCATTCGGCAGCGTTTCATCTCCTCCCTTCACTTCTCGCGGAGGGGGAGAGTTAAAGCGGGGCTCTCAGAACAACACAAACACAATAGCTTTACTCTCGTCAGAGCTCTCTTGCACCTCCGACTTTTCCACCATGACCAGCAACGTTGTGCTCCTCACCAGCAGCTCTTCGAACTCGAGACGGTACGCCACGGGCAGCTGCTCGTCGTTGGCGACAAGCACGGGGTGGTGCTGCCCGCGAACGTCCTTCTCCGTCACACGGAACCGCACGCCGACGTTGCGGTACGGGTCGGCCCAGAGCACGACCTCCCGGTCCTCTCCACTGCCACCAATCATTTCTCCTCCTCCTGCTGCTCCTCCCTCACCGCCTCTCCCGGCGGCCGCAGCCCGGGCCCTTGCTCCTAACCAGTCACGCCACACGCGCACCACGCCATCGTTGATATTGACGTGGCTGCGAAAAAGGCCCGGCTTGGGCCCCAGCCGAACAATGTTCGTGATGGTGCACAGCTGGGAAAACGACTCGTCATCGTCGAGGTACAGGTCGACCGAGGGCCTTGATTCCTTCCGGCCATTACTAACACCATCATCACCATCACCACCACCACCTCCACCACCGTCGTCGTCGTCAACGTCCCAGTGCCTGCCCCACAGCGCGGATCTCCGCCTCGCCCACGACCTAGTCTCGTCGCTCTCCACCGGACGAAAGTGCGCATACGCTCCCCCCAGGCACCCGGCATCGCTGCCGTTGCCGTCGCTCTTGGTGAAGGGGTCAGCGCGGAGGTAGTCGCAGTACAGGTAGGGCGTGTAGAGCTTCTCGGCCGGGTGGTAACACTCGAGCATGACGCGGTGGTCCGGCTCGGAGACGGCGCGGGCCAGGCGCTGCTTGAGGATGTGCAGCGTCACCGCGCGGAGCCGGCGGCTGACCCCCGCCAGAGGGAGGAGGGCGGTGGTGGGCAGGTGGCAGAGGATGCCGTCGAGGATCTGTGAGTTGGGGTGTGTCAGTGAGCTTCATAACCCTCTTATATTATCAAGAGGAAAGAGAGGACGGGTTAGGACGACAAACAGACCTCGTTCGGGACGACGTCGAGTATTGAGTGTGACTTCATGGTGATGAGAGACGAGTGAAGAAGGTATGTGAACCCAGCTGAACACAACGGAGGTGAACAAAGGCACAGGTGGTCAGTCCCGCCGGGAAATTTATATCGCTCGGACAGTTGACATCAGGAGAGCTCTATCGACACGCCACATCAGGAGATAGTTGGGTATGAAGGCCTGAGCGGCCTTTTGTGGGCCACAGCTAATAAAGGAATCCGCGCCGACCCCGGTTTGCGGCAGTTGGGAAGCAAAAGTTTTCAAACGTCAGCCCATTATCAAACAGACTGCAAACAAATAGAAAGAGCTTTCAATAGTAAAGGTCAGCCTGGTAGGCCGATCATGCTCCATTTCGTAATGTGATATGAGTCGAAGGTACACTACGGCGATAGGTTGCACCCTGATAAGGTAAGCTCAGTAAGCTGAGGTATGCACACTCCGGTACAACGTGTAGTTGAGAGGCCCCACTTAGCTCCATCGTTCCCGTCCCCGGCGACGATTCCCGGATATGCGGGCTCTCGCTAAGAGGGCGGATCTAAGCCGCCTTGTTGTTAGCTCCGGACCTAGTCCGTAGCGTACACGTGTAGGTACATACATATGTATGTATGTACATACATACCTTAATCAAGCGAGGCCGGACTTATCTCGGGCGTTGATCCGTACATACATGGGAGCGAGTTCCGGGAATGGAGTGCTGAATCGCAACACTTCACTTCTTTGAATGACATGGCGCCACAGGGCGGGAGAATAATTATTGGTTTTATTTCCGGGACACCGTTTTCCTTAGTCGCGGTCGCCATGCTTAATCCCGTGAGGTAGCGCTGACACCAACCCCTGTCCAAGGGAGATCGTTGTTGATTCCCAGGCAGGTGTTTGGCGGCTGCGTTCGATCCCATGATTGGTGCTCCATTCAGATTCGTTTTTTTTTTTTTTTCGGGAGAAGTCGGTGGGTATTATTCCACGCTCCCACTGTGATCCGGAAGTGAAGAGCAAAGTGCTGGTTCCGCACTGGCATTTCACGACAGAAGGCAAAAATACGAAGGGAAAAAAAAACGGAATAATAATAGATAGGTAAGTTGCCATCAAAGGCAGTCCACAGCGGTTGTAGTCAGCAGAAATGAATAAAACAAATATGAAGCAACTATATCAGGTGTGAAAGAGGAACAAACAGATGGAACACGGAAAAATAATTAAGGCTCAAGAAACAAGCCGGAAGTCGTCCTGCGCTCGGTTCTTATACTCGGCTCTTCCCGTTGCTCTACGTACTTTACATACCGTATATGGTCGTTTCGGCCGTGCCCCTTCGACGGCCAGCGAAGCATCACGGTACAAAGTTTGGATAAGTACATAGGTATGGCAGGGCCAACAGCGGTTGGTTGCCGAGGCTCAGCCTGTCCCTTGCCGCTTGCACGCCGAATGAGCCTGAAACGGGTGAATGTTGTGGTTCAGCAGGGTCGAAACGCTCAGCATCGCCAACAACTCGGCTGAAAATATTTCGAGCTGTGGCCCGTCCCATCTTTCAATTTCAGTTGCGGCCCCCAAGGGCCCAAGACGGCGTCCAGTTGGTTGGGCCCAGGCTGGAGCTCAAGATAGCAACAGGAGACGTCAAACTGTGGGACCTCACGGAGTGCCGCATAGCGTCGCGTCGCAGTGCTGGGGCTAGCAAACACTTACAGGGCCGTAGGGTCTATGACCGCTCATGGGAGCGGCGTTTCAGCGTTGGCCAGGTCACAGACACCGTGGATAGATACCTAGCTCCAGCTTGCTACCAACACAAGTTCGTCTTTTGCGTCGGCGGCCACGGTTTGGGTCCAGATGGAATTTGGGCGGCCGTGTGTGTTTGGCCGTAGCTGTTGCAGAACCGGAGTCATTCTGTTCTAGGCCCGGAACATCTCTCCCGATCTTTGTGGGATGCAATCTGCCCGGTCACAGTATAAGAAGACGGCAACTTCGGCTGTCGCAAACAGAGATATCACTAGCTCTGCGTCTTTGTTTCCTTCTTCTCTCCTGTTTCTTGACTGCCTTCGTCCAATCTATCCCTGTAACCCTGAAGTTGCTGCTAACCTATTTCACATCTTTTATCTTTCAAACCACTGGCCTCTTGACAAGATGTCTGGTAGAAAGTGTAAGCTACCTCACCTATGTGCCCTTCTTTCCCTTCTTTCTTTATCTAGAGATAAATCCGTCTATCTAGTCAGACAGTATTAGATATCGAACCGGGATACTAAAAGCTAATATACCTTCAGCCGACTCATGCCAAGGCCATCGAAGCTCGAAGCCACCTACACATCAGGATGTCGCAAGCCAGATGAGCAATCTAAGCTTGGGCGCGGCACCCCAACAGCAACAGTACCAGTGCGCACAGGCTCAGCAGTACCAGTACGCAAACCCTCAAGACTTTGGCCGTCATGCACAGCCCGGGCCGAAAACTACCGGGAGCTACTATGCCCCGCAAGCCGAACCTGTCCCTGCCCACGACTCGAGCCAGTCCGCGTATGGCCCCTACGCACCAAGCGATACGCAGCTCGCTGCTGCCTATAAAGCACTCGCCAAGTGGGAGAAGATCGTGAAGGGACCTCCTTTCAAGGTCCGATATCCGAAGTGGACACACGACGCGCCGCCGCCCGAGACATCTCAATCTTCCAGCACGGCACCCGCGCAGAAGGTACCTACGGGAAAGTACAAATGCAGCTGTGGAAAGACCTATAGCGGAAAAGATGACCTCAAGGCGCATTTGAGCAAGCATAAGTCTTATAAACAGGTCAAATGATTACACTTATTATAGTCGGATACCTACCTACCTAGGTAGCTAGGCAGCTTGTAGGCCTGCTGGTGGGTTCGAGTGGGGGAAAAGGACCAGAGGTTGGGATCTTGATGATTGAGGCTTATTACTTATCCAATGTCCGCCTACGGGTGAGGTGGTGTGGAATGAGGCTGGACCATAAGTCTCGTAGTGCCCGGGCAGGTTTTGTCTATTATAGACCGAGGGTGGGCCTCGACGGCTTAGAACCGAGATGACAACTGCGGTCCCAAGGCTCAAACATCATGAAGTAATGCTTCCCAACTCCAAAAATGCTCGACGATGGTAGGGTCTGGGGTGGCTCGTTGGCTCGCCGATAAAGCAACGAAATTCCGATCAGTTATTGTCGGGTACCTAAATAAGGCAGAGGAGCCCAAGAGGTGGTCTCGAATCAGCAGTTCGCAAAAGATAGCACAGTCGTCGAGCCACGAGCCTAGGCCCTAATTCTAGAGCTGACTTGGGTACTAGCATTCAAGGAATAACGATAATCGGAAGTCTGAAACAGCAAGGTTGGCCTACTGTGTAAGTTTGGTAAATTTGACTGTTGGGCTAGCAAAAGCTGCGCCGAGATGCAGTGTAACAGCGTAACTAAATATCGCCTTCGGTTGATTGGCTGTAAAAGTGCGTAGCCGGTTTATACTGCCGCCCCCCCCCCCCCCCCCCCCAAGAGGTGTACCGTTTAAGGAAAGTGCACAGAGGAAGCGGGGTAATGCCAGATGTATGTATGTATGTACGGATTACATACACCACACTGCATCGAGCGACTACATCATCATCAATCCAACGGGCGACTTCCCTCTCCATTTCGAACGTGAGTCAGACCTATATTTATCAATCCTACGCGCACACCACGAACCATAGGTAGGTACCATATATATACCCATAAAGCCCTCGATTTCCTGTTCCCCGTTCCGCCTCAAAACTTGGTACACCGAGCCTAGAAGCACACAAATTGACAATTGATACCAGATAGTAGTGTGATACAATCTTTTCACGGATCACAGGCGTCAACTTTGGCCAAATGGCAAAGGGATAGTCCCCCCCCAGCGTCGAAAATGGGTCTTACCACCATCTTGCGCGGCTTCAAAGTCCCCATCGCCGTCCTCGACCGCTTCCTCGTGTCCAATGGCGTGGAGGAGACGTACGGCATCCCCCCCAGCTTGCTTCGTATCCCCGGCTCGAGCGTTCCGCCGCTGGACGCCCAGGCGACCTTTCTACGCGCCAAGCTGGCCGCCGCGGGCGACGCCAACTCGACGGCACGCATCTTCATCCCGCAGACACAGGGCCAAGCCCGGTCGAGCTACGGCTACGTGGCCTACGCCTATGTCATGATCTTTAGCCAGCGCAGGATCGACCTCGCGGCCGAGCTGCCCGACCAAGCCCCACCGGGCTTTGCGGAGCTGCGGCGCGAGATTCTGGCTTGTGCCGAGGAGGGAGAGCAGGCGTTGCTGCAGGTGGCCGGCATGCATGGCGGCGAGGGAGAAGATGACGCGAGCCTGTTGTATATCGTCCTCACCGACGAACGCGAGTTTCCGTTTTCGCGGCCGTTTATGCGAGAGGCGAGTTTCCCTTTTCTCTCATTACTAACTCGCCCCCCCCCCCCCCCCCTTTACCTCCCTCCCTTAGGCTTCTTTTACCCCTTTTTACGGGGGGTCCTACTGTCAAGATATTGAACTAACTTTCGATGCCGGATGTATAGTCTGACCTCCGTTGCGACTACTGCGCCGCGGTTTTCGACTGTTGGTTCGACTTGCAGAACCACCGGAGCGACGCGCATGGAGTGAAAGTGCTGAACTTACTTCCTGATGACTTCTAATTGATCTGCTGTCCACGCTGTAGCTTATCTCCGGCGGATGTCAGTGTATTGAATCATGCCCTTCGTAGCAGCGGTGACCTTCACCCACCAAGTGAAAGTCGGCTACAAGTCAAACTCGCATCAGTAATAATTATGGGCTTAGAGCCTTAACCGGGAAAGGATATGGGTCTCGCCTCTTTGTGACCGGTAAGCCGCAAGTAATTACGTGAACATCACGAAGAGCGGAGGATTCGGAAGGATGCACATAATTAATCCTAAGAAAGGAAGCGAACCTCCATGGCTAAGGTACCTGACCTACTAAAGTGCGCAAACGACCAGGACCTGCCCGATGCAGACATTTCGTCGCCACACATTCAGCACCATCTCACATGTCCATCCCAACCCTCCCTCCCTCCCCCGGCCCAACTCCCCTCTCTCCCTCAGTCCTAATTAGCTTTGCTGCACCGGGATCGCTACCATCACGCCACCTATTCCTTATTCGAAATACCCCCTCCTTACGCTTTTTAAGGGGTGGCGGCGGCTCACGGTACTAGGCATATCCGCCAGGCTGTGGATCCCACTTTTTCGGGGAGCAGAACCCTGAACAGCACCCGGCTACACTGGTGTGGATGCGTCTCGTGATCGGTATTTTTGAAAGCTCGGCGGAGCCGCAGAAGTGACCTTGGTGCTCAACTGATAGACGGGTAAGTCGATAGCTGGTGCCCGTCTGGGTGCTTGACTGGCGGTTCGTACCCCCCCGCCCTCCTTCCCCTTCCCCCCGGGTATTGTCTTTCGCATCCACTGCGGTACTCGTTGAGTTTAACTCCCCTATTTCTAATGCTGAGTGATGGAGTTGGGTTGTCCCACTGCGCGGGTTAGTTTCGATTCCACAGGTCCCGAGATATTCACTAGATTGGGCCATGCGTAGACGCGAGGCTGCGTGTAGTTCCTCTCTTTCCTTCTCTCTCTCCCTCCCACTCCGCCAGTTTTGAGGCGAAACTTCCAACTATATCAGGTCCTTTCGTTTGAGGTACATTCCCGATAAGATCTGCCGGGAGGAGCTTGGTGAAAGAGGCCGCAACCCACCATTACAGGTTGAGTCCGGCGCAGCGGTAGGGACGTAACATGCTTTGGCATGGACGGAGGTGAACAATGGGACCTAGACACGCCGCAAAAAGTTAGCAGTGTCATCGACTTTCGCAAATCGGGTCTTTGAAGGAGGCGAAAACGAAAGAAAAATGGGAGGAAAAGTGAAACGAGGGAGCAGGTTGCCCTTCACTCAAGAGAGACTGCCCTGCGCCGGTTTGGTAACCGACGAACCGTTAACTGTTGCTGTATGTTGTTGCACATACAATGTATGTACATATGTACATACATACATGATGCCCAGTAAGCCCAGCCCGTAGGTGTAATGTACGCCCATGCATTCACAAACCGAAGGCAATGCATGTCCCGCCTATGTCCAGTGAGCGCATTCATTCTACTGGTTTTTAACTTACTTTATCGCTTCGAGCTGCCGCGTTGCGACTGGAAGGATGGAAAGTGCTGTTTTCCTTGCAGAGGGTACCTACCTCCTTCCCAAAGCTGGTGGGTTAATGCCGTTAATTAGTGGGTCGCAGCCGAAGTCCTGTAACTCCATACCGTGCGCAACCTGCCTTTTAGAAACAAACCCCGAGGCAAAACTGCCTAAATAGAGGACCAATAAACTTCAAACTCGACTTCCCCAGGTGTGTCTCGCATCCTGGGAGCGAAAAAAGAATCCATACGACTGTAATTAGTCGGTCCTCCGTGGTCGCGTCTCGATATCTTAACAAAAGGGATCTTGCTCCGCGAATAATCTGAAACATGCATACTGCGAGGGCTCAATTCTGATGGCATTCTTGTAGTGTAACGTTACGCAGGAACCGACTCAAGTTTCTTCGAACCAAAACCATCTCTTGCCCAGAACAAAGCTTTGGGTGCCTATTCCCACACAGCACGCCGAGTATGGAGGGGAGTGTCAATCGTCGACCGGTTGATGTCCATTGGTGGGATAATCACTGGAATCGGGACTAAAACAGGCCGGTCTGACAGCCCAAACGCGGTCCGTCACAAAGCTGATCGACGCCCAGAAAGCGCGCGGTCTGGGTTCCCCTGACGAAGGAGTTTGTGTGGCTTGTGTGCATCTCAGAGCTCAGCCACGGGCCCGGGATGGCTTGGCAGTCAAGTTCCCCAGAGTTGTCCAGGAGAGCGAGACTTCGACAACGCACGGTCGAGGGACTGAGATTCTGTCAGGACGGTGAAAATCCCAAGGGTTTCGAAGTAAAGGTAGTGTAACAAAACTCCACAGAAACGACTGAGTCATCCGATGTGCAACGGTACTCCTCTCTGTTAACCTTATCGAACGATTCCACGTTTGCACGCGACGTCTCGGCCACAGCCTCTGATCTGCTGGATAATTATGCGGCAGCGTCACGGCCCACCTGGCGGAACCTGAAGGAGACACGACTGCGAGATGTCTGTCGACTCGTTATTTCCCAGGAGCCACTAGGCTGAAGCGCCAAGATCGAGCTGAAGAAAAAAGAGATCTGGGGCCCAGGCTTGGGCTTGGGTTCTTCAGCCTATCAAGTGCGAGAATTCGTGCCGAAACCACAAGGACATCAACGGACCCAACTTAGATGAAGCTAGCGTCTGGTGTAGCGTCTTGGTCATCCCTAGTATCCAGTAGCGAGTCTGCACCTCACAGGGCTGACCTCAACTGCGCTCCCAAACATGGTAACCAAAGCGGGATAGAGGGCAGGATGCCCGTTCTTGCTAAACTCGTCAAGGAAAGCGATGTCAACGGCAGAGACGGAAAGGGGGAGAGAGCATTTAAAACTCCCCCTCCCTCCGGCCCCTTTTCCCGTTCCCAACTCTCTCTGACACAACGCCATTCCTTCAGCCATCAAGTTGTCTCCCACCCTCCTTCAGGACATTCTCCACACCTGACCAAGCCGGAATCCCCAAGAACCGGAGCCCGTACAACAAACAAGATGATCTCCCAGAGCGTCCTCCTGAGCCTCGCCGGCGTGGCCAGCGCCAACTTCCTGCAGCTGCGCGCCCCCCAAGCTAGCTACGACCCCCAGTGTCTCCGCTTTGTCGGAACTCCAGACTTTGGCGACGGCGATTCCGACTGCCACTGACCCTGCCATCGCCTCGTGGAACTCGGAGCTGGCCAGCGCAACCATCACCGACATCTGCCAGGTCACGGTCCCGCCCGACGTCCAATCGGCCTACTCGAGCATCGCGGACAAGTACTCTTCCATCGTGGAAGAGAACAAGGACGCCTTCAGTGCCGCCTCCAAGTACTGCGGCGACCTGATGCCCGACCTTTCCGACGTTACCGCTTCCATGGCTTCCCTGCCTAAGTGCACCAACGCCGCCGGCAGCTCTGGCTCGGACAGCGACGACGATGACGATAACGATGACAACGACAACGACAACGACAGCGAAGGCTCCAGCGGCGGTGACAGGGACAACGCGGCCAGCCGCCCGACCGGCCTGCTCGGCATGGCCGTCGCCCTCGCCGGCTTCCTCGGAGTCGTCGCTGTCCTCTAAGCCCAGCCAGCAAGAGGATCATCCGGGCGAGGGCGCGAAGGACATGGGAGAAACATGTCGGGTGGAAGGTGGTCCTGGTGTGACGTCAAAGGAGACGAGCGTCGGGGCAATGCGCGTTTGAACAGAGATACCTAATGTTAATTCAAAGCGTTTCCAAGCGTTCATCCTTTGACCCTGCGAGTCTTCTGAAATCAGTATTATTTCACAGCCCGGCCTTGCGTTCAATCAACTTGATGGACATGGTCAAAATGGACTCTCCCTGTCCGTTTGTTTGATTCCCTGCAGAAACTGGCAAACAAACATTTGCCTGGCTACACTGAGGCTGAATTGGCCAACTAGGAGACTGATCAGAAATCGGGGGAGCGGCGAAGTTGAATTGAGTAATTAAGACTTGCCATTTTCTTTGGGTGATGGATCAGAGACTTTCAAAGAGCATTCTTGGGCGTCGTCTTTTCACGACTTATATTAGGAATCCAAGAAATCAATTTCTAGAGGTGACCAGGTAGTGTAACTGCCCAGGAAATTGACAGGTGCTGCCATCGTGTAGTAATATCGCATGATTCCCCCCTGAGCTTGAATTATTCAGCAGCTTCCGGCCAACACCGACCCTGAATCAACAAACGACGAAAACCACCAATGAACGCCTGTCCTGGGCTCCTGTTGTTAACTACCCCTCTCTCCAACCGCCACGATGCATACACGATCGTACCTTTTTCCCCCCCTCACCATTCCCAAACAAAAAAAAAAGGCTGAAGCTAACGCCTCACTCAAGTGAGTTAAGCAGCGCATTAACGAGACAAACACACACACACACACACACACACACACGCACGCACGCACGCACGTACACCCTGCGCCATATCCGAGCCCGAGTTTGAATGAAAACCTTATTAGTTACCCGGCGTAGCCTTATCAGGCCTCAGCAGCGAACGAGCTCCACGACGGCGGGGTGGCACGGCCACTAGTGCCGTCCTCGTCGTCCTCGTCCTCGTCCTCGTCCTCGTCATCCGAGTCCACCCGGTCCCAGCCGTGAGGAGAGTAGCCCGGCGCGAAGATCCGGACGTTGCGCTGTTGCTGCTGTTGCTGCTGCTGCTGCTGAAGCTTCCTCTGCTGCAGCCGCCGACGCAACGTCTCGACAGTTGCGATGCCGCTCTCGTCGGCTTCGCTGCTGGCCGCCTTAGCGGACGACATTCTCGGTACCAGCTCGAACGGCTCTTCTTTTCCGACGACGTCGTCGTCGTAGTTGTCTTTGTAAATGTCTTTGTGGTTGGCCGTGGCAGCTCGGCGCGTCGTAGTGGCCATGGTGGGATCGGCGGCGGCGGCGGCGGCGACGCGGGGGCGCGGAATCGGGCTGGTCGTTGCTGCTGCTGCTGATATCTTTGCCGTCGCCGGAACGCGCTTGCCCGGATTCGGGGGGTCCAAAGTGCCAGGCTTGATCAGCCCGAGGTTCTCCAGCGACAAGATGACCGCGCCCACGATGCCCGTCACGGCGAGCAGAGCCAGGGCGATGACGGGCATGGCGAGGAAGCTGATGTAGCACATGACCCCGAACAAGGTGAGGGTGCACCTTGTCAGCTTGTCCACGTACGGCCGCACGAGACGCACGGCGTTCATGAAGAAGCGCGGGACGGGCAGGGAGAGGTAATCAAAGACGGAAAAGGGCTCGAACATGGTCTGAAGCATGCTCTCCTCCTGATCGTTTCGCGAGGAGCGGCTTTTCCCCTTCTGGCTGCCCCCATCCTGGCTGGTTTGCTTCGGCCTGCCCAGTTTCTCTTCCCGGACGGTGGGCGCAACGTGAACAGCTTGCCGGTGGCAGTCGTGGTCGAACTGGTCCCTGAACGCGGCATCGAGGCCGCAGAAGCCCCGTGCCAGGTAGGCGTCGCGGAAGTCCTCGTCGTCGGTATAGCATACCCGGAAGCCGTCGGCAGCGGGCACGAGGATTGGCCAGACAGGAAAGTCTAATAGCCCGGGACCCTGTGGCCCGCCAATGCCGACTGGCTGGCAGAAGACAGAGGGCATAAATGGTGGGCTTTGGAGCTCGAAATGGAAGAGGTGGCCTTGTACCGCCATGTTGGGTTAAGTATCAAAATCTCAATGAACAACTGGACGGCGATGGTGGAGTTCAAAGAAAAGGAAAAGTTGAAGAAACAAGGCGAAGAATAGCTAACCCAAAGCTGATCCTTCGACTATAATAAGGGGGGAGTTGACCGTCACATCGGAACCGTGTCCTTGGGAACATTGACGCAATTGTGAGCGACAAGGTCGCAGAAGGGCTTGTGCTCGTGTTGAAAAGTACCTCGAGACATAATAAACTCGACAGCCTCGGCTTAAGCCACAGGCTTGAGATGCAAGCCATCGCTTATCTGGCAGTCATTTGACGCAGTCCTTGCTTTGTCTTCTTCGAATCTTCAGTTAGAGCTACCCAGATAGGGATCAGTAGGTCGGGAGATGCCCGGCAATTAATTCTGCTGTATTCAAGGATTGCTCATGGATAGCATGCTCAGAAAGAGTTGAATTGGCTAAATCGGCTCACTGGATGACTTGTAAACTTCACGACGACGACCCAAGTCTCCTTATACCCCGGGAATACGCTCTCTGACGTGTAAATCTAAGGATAAATGGCGGTACTAGGGCACTCAGGGTGATGGTGATTGCTCGAAATTGCTCGAAAGGAAGTGGCGAAGTTCAATCATTTGTTTGATACTGCCGACGCCTTGTGCCACTCGCCAGAGTGAATCCCATCATATGGCTCCGTCCGTTTGCACTGTCTGGTCCTGGATATCATGCCGCGTTGAGTTTGCGTCTGTCAAATCGACTTCCGCGAAACGGTCCCCGGCAGAGGTTGGTTTTTCACTTTGTTGGTTCCAAGGCAGGGCGTGTCTCATTGCGACTGAATATTCTTCACATGAAGGCACCGCTCATCCTTCTTATTTTTTTTTTTTTTTTTTTTTTTTTGCCGTCCACTGCTTGGCGCAGGTTGCTGCATCGGCATGGGAAAACCCAAATTTAATCGAGCCGTGGCGTCATTTTTTTGACATCGGTGCAGCCGCCGACAGTGTTGAACAAGCAGAGCCCGCAACATCAAATGTCGGACAATGCCAACTGCCAAATACAGTGCCACAAGGCATGTGACGGTGCGAACAATGAAGCCATCTGAACGTAGTTTTCCGCGACATCCCTCTGAGGGTGGATAGCCCTGTGGCGTTCCTGCTCGAGGCGCCTTACGTGTATGACGTTGTGTTAAGGCGGCCGAAGATTGAGGGCAACGTCGGACGTATGGGCAGCTTCATGAACCCAAAGACGTCGCAGGTGGTGGTTTACCAGTAGTGAAAGTTGAGAATGGCGACCCTCTGGAGTTCATGATCCAGAGAGCGTTGTTGGCTCAGTTGCCGGGGCGAGTGGTGGAGAGATAGCTGACGTTATGCGCGCAGCCAGAGGCAGGAGTCGCACGTACCGCGCCGACTCTGCAAAGCGCGTAAGGAATAAAACACACCCAGACGAGCCGGGTTACTTCTCATCCCAAATCACCACTGGCGCATGTTTTTGCTGCCCCGTGATTGCGAGGTCGGGTACGAAGCAAGGATCGCGCACCATCGCCGAGCCATCCAAGCGAGCGGAGACATCCGATCCCAGGCACGCGACGAAACCCTACCCCTAATATCCACCTTCCCACAACTCCTTCCGATAGTCCTCGGTCAGCCGCTCGTCCGTCCCATACGCCTCCTGCCAACCGACGAATCCACGATCAAGCACAAAGACCTTCTGCTCCTTGGCAGCAGCACCCTCGCCGGGGTCAGCACCAGCGCCGTCAGTCTCCGGGCGCGCCGCCTTCTTGTTGGCGGACAGGATGCGCTCGCGCTCCCGGATGTAGCGCAGCGCGGCGGCCGGCCCGCGCTGTTGCGACAGGGCGCAGTGGAACACGACCGTCTCCTTGTCCTGCAGCTGCCGGACCAGGGTGGGCAGCATGGCGTCGAGCGTGCGCGAGGGCACGTTGACCGAGCCCTTGATGTGGCCGCCTATGTAGTCTGCGGAGAAAAGCGGAGGACAGGTTAGTTCATCGCGTTCTCGCGAGTTGCCTTGTTACAAGTTGATTTTCCACCGGAAGGGAGGGAACGGGATGGGGAGCAAGGTTCAGGGTAGAAGAAGAAAAGTCGAAACTAAACATACCGTCATCGCGCACATCGATCACGGCGATGGTGGGGTCTCCTGCTGCTGTTGCCTCTTGGGCAGCGAGCAGGAGTTTGGAGAGAGAGGCTGCCGAGAGCCGTTGGAGAGTGCCGATTGTGGTCATTGCGATTCCAGGGCCAAGGACCGGTTGAGAGGTGTGGTGGGGTTGCTCCGAGTCGTCAAGGAGAGCGAGCGCGGCCTGAACGCGCGCTAGACGAATGTCCCTTTAGTTTCTGGTCCCGAAGCCGGCCGACAAGTTTCTGGTACTGTAGCAGGGAAAATTTACCTTGGTAGCCCAACGCACGGCCTGTGGGAGCCTGCTCGAGCGGAGCAATTTGGTGCGTACAGAGTACAAGAGGTGCATGCGCGGCAGCGGGGCTCTGATAAGATAAGACTACACCCCTACGTGCCCAGTGTTCTCATGATAGGGGAAGCGAGGAAGAGTATTACCAATTCGGGACCAACTGCAGTTACCGAAACGTCTGCTTGCAGTTTCCCTTGAAACTAGCCTTCTCTCTAGGGCTTTACATCGGCACACTGTACGGATAATTAGAGGGTCCGTGATTTCAGCTTCGGCGATTTTTTTTTCGAACTCTTCTCGATAAGCACCGCGCACTGGCCAGCCGTTCGCACTTCCCTTTGTTTCTAACAAGGTGGTCCATGGCTGGGGGCCTTCCTTCCAGTGCGGCCCGTTTGTTTCGCCATCACGATTTGTTTTTGCTTACTTTGACAGCATCACGCGCTTCGGCGCATACGCCGCCTGCTGACCGAGTAGTCGAGTGGTCGGACGGCCCGCCACTCGGCACTCGGGAAAGGATCAAAGGATCATGGGAGATATTAGTAAACATTGCTCGGTTATAGAGCCCAGTTGCGGACTCCCTCTCCCTACGCTTCGACGCTTACAAGATTTCCTGTGTTCTGTCAGTTGAACTCGAGGTAACGAACAGAATCCTTTTGTTGACCGAATGTGCGACTCTGGGTCAGCCATCGAGCATTTACGCCATAACAGCCATCAAGGCTGTTGCGTACACCGAGGATTCTCTTTTGGGCCTTGCTTCGATCTCCACGACCCCGACGGTGCGCGATCGATCGTGTTATCTGCGCACCTTTGAAGACAAGATGACCCACTACCGGAGGCGAGCACCGTGGGAGAAGTTGAGATGGCGCCCAGTCCCCCGATTCTCACCCGCTTTCAAGTGGCTCGCGAGCATCGTCAGGTGACGAGATGCCCCATCTCAATGTCAGACAACGGCGAGAGCATATCTGCCAATCTGAGTTCGTCTGGTTTAGACGACGCCGGCCATGGTTTTCCCGAGTTCTGGATGGGCCGTTCTCGGAGCGGCAAAATGAGTTCATTTTCGCCTTTGACGTCGCCGATGCGGACGGTTGTTCGGGTGGCCCACATGTTCATGAGAATCACCGTCCACAACCGTTGCATATACCTACCTCCCTACCAGCAATAATGTACCAAAGATTCTTGTGTCGTACTTAGCAGTTCCTCACTTGGAGCTATATCTTCAGCCTACTGACATTAGATTCCTTTAACGGAGTAACGGGTCCTTCTGATGACTGTCGAAGCTCAGAGTGCAAGCAGGGGCACATTGGACAGCGCCCTGAAGGCATCTATGTACGAAATCCGCGACACGACTGCCAGTATATTTGCCTCAGCACCTGTTAAAAATGTCGGCTGTTATTCCGGCGACTTCTAACGCTATCTCTTCACTCGAGACCCCGGGCTCGAGTGCTCTGCCCTCAGCTCACCCGACCGCTGTTGCTCCCGTAAGTCTTCACTGTCGGAACTGCGGCGGACCAGTCACCTGACGTGGGCGAGAGAGGAAGAAGGCCGGCAATGAGGATAGAGGTGCCTACGTCAGGTTGCCAATCTTTATCATAGCCATCTTGTCCACCGCCATAGGAACATGTGTGTTGACTGTGCTCGGATCCTACCTTTTCTTCCGTCGACGGAGAAGTAAAAGGCGAGGGTATGGAGAAAGAAGGCAAGCGAGCGCCGCCCCAAAGCAGATTGTCGCGAGTTCCACCGCGAGGAAAGGCTCAGTGCTGCAAGGCCCGCCAGCACGAGGAGGGCAGCAGCCACCTCAGTCTGCAGACACGCAATGCGCGGAGGCAAGATCGCAGCCCCCAATGACGCCAGCGGTAGTTGCGAAGGCGGACAATACCGATACGACCGGGCCACGCCAGCCACAGCCGAAGCCTCCAACGCCTCCTCCCGTGGGCCAGAGGCTGCCAATGCGAAGGACAGGGACGTCGTTAACGGACACGACACATGCGGGGAACCCGCTCAGACGAACGGCGTCTTCGCATCTCATGGACAGCGCTGAACGGGTATACGCTTGCATCCTTGCCAGTCCGCTGGAGCGCGTCAGGCCCCGGCCCTCACCGCAAGAACAAGAACCCGTCCCGGCAGTTAGGGACGACGTTGGTTGGCCACTGCCACCGGGTGGGAGTTGGCTATGACGGGCATCCTCGCAATGGTCCTGAAAGCGGCCTGGTGTCAAAGTCAACAATTTGGGGTTTGGGAACACCGGCTACTGATATGGAGGTTTTGGCGTTTGGCGCTTGGTGTAGATACAAGATGGCGGCAGGAAGAAATGCTGTGTAGCGGGGAAAAGCTCAAGCGGGTTGAGCAACCACTTCTAGTACCTGAAGTGGCAAAAGTCGGCTCCTCAAAATGGTGGTTATAAGTTTGTGACAATGAACCACCACTTCGACAGGTCGGCCCATGTAGCAATGTGCTTCCTAACGTAAGTGGCAACCGCAAACTGAGGTGCTCTGTGACACGCGAGAAAGCATCATGCGAGCCCAGCAAGCTCATGATGTGATAGTGACATGGAAAGGCAGAAGCAATAAGTTCTAGAGAGCAGTTTAGTGCTGGCTGCCAGCTTGTGCCAGCACAATAGTGTCAAGTCATACGGGATTGCGTATTCGGTATGTGTACGGATTACCTTTTGTACGTTGGTATGCGTGTACTTACAATACATGTATGCAACACAGAAAGGTGAGCCAAGGTAGGAAAAACTTTCCCGTTTAGCCTCCTATTTCCCCCCGCTACTTGTAGCGTTACACCCCGGTTGGCTCCCTTTATTGTCAATGATCTTTGTGGAGCATGCACGGCACTAATTCGAAGTGCGCAGTACGGAGTACGGAGTAGATTCTGGCTGACCAACCCTTGGAAGCAATCCCGTGAGGCGTGGTCCGGTATTGCCAAGACGCTCCTGTGGTGGGCCCACGAGGAGCTGGAAGCTGATGACGACAACGTGGAAGCTCAGGCGTGAGCTAGTAAGTTACTGCACCTGACAAAGCCAACAACGCTCGGAAGGCAACCTTCGAATTGTTGACGGGAAGCCGCAAGGTTGTAAAGTGCCAACTTGTCATTTTCGCCGTGTCCTGATCGATATAAACTAATATTCATCTACATTATATCCGTATTCATCTACATAATCTCACACTTTCCTTTACCGCCAAACCCCGAAAGAGCAAACAAGGGCGACGTCACACCCCTGCCCTGCACCCAGCGTAGCTCCTACGAGGTGTTGGCAGTGACGCACCGACCATCGCCAAATACCCAGTCTCAAAGGCCAACCGACCTTTTTGCTCCTCCCCACAAACTCGAAGCCCCGAGCGAGCGAGCGACATTGCCAGCTCACTCCGACACCAAAAAGTTCGCGACGAGAGCGCCCTCGACACAGCTTTGCATTCCATCGATTGATCGATCATCGCCTTCGACAGCTCATTAACTTGCACAATGGCTCCGCCGCCCTCAGCCGACGTCCCGCTCTCCCAGCGGCTGCAACGGATGGCCGTTACTCTGCAGTGTATGTGTGCATTTCTATCCGCCGTCATGACACGGAACATTGCATGGCTGACTGTGATCAATTATCAGTCGCTTGGTTTTCTGGGTACGTTCCATGATTTTGCAGATACTTCTAGGGCAGGTCCTGTGCGGCGCTCCAAGGACCAGGACGCCGAGGCACTTTCCCAGCTGGCCTCGATAAGCACACGGCACCTCGCAAGTTGCCGACTGACATTTCTGTTTGCACAGGCATGCTCTTTCTCTACTATGCATCTTCCGATACATCCTCTCATGTCTCCGAATGAACTACTACGGGGGCATGGCACGGTTCTGCTACCGCTTCGCCTTCCTCTCGGCCGCTGCGACCTACGGGATCGTGGTTTACAAGACGTTGCGGGCCCGCCAAAAGACGGGAGCCAAGCCGCCTGCGAGTGCCCTGGGATACCTCTCGGATGAGAACGTTCAGTATCTCGGTATGTGCTCCCTGCCTGACCCCGAAACTCTGGCGCTTGCGGTTCCTTGCAGTTTCCTTGCTAACCAGTCTTTTTGCTCTCAAGTTCTGGCCCTGATCTGGCTCTTCAACCCCCAGTACCCGCTCGCTCTCCTCCCATACGGCATCTACTCCGTCTTCCACGTTGCTACGTACGTCGGCGCGACCCTGATCCCCACCGTCGTTCCCCCGACCCAGATTTCCCCGGCCACTGGCGCGTCGCCCAATGGCAAGCCCCAATATACGCAGCACCCCGCTTCCGAGAGCATCAAGTCGTTCGTCAAGCGGTACTATGACTCGTCCATGTCGGTGGTGGCGAATCTCGAAATCGCGCTCTGGATCCGCCTGCTGTTGGCCGCTATCTTCTTCCAGCGCCGGTCCTGGATCCTGTTCGCCGTCTACACCACCTTCCTGCGCGCACGCTATGCCCAGAGCAGCCACGTTCAGAACTCGTTCAGCCAGCTCGAGGCCCGAATCGACAACCTCGTCGGCGCCCAGGGTACTCCCCCGGCGGCTCGCCAGGTGTGGGACGGCGTGAAGAACGCTGCCAGGCAGTTCCATGCCGCCACCGACGTCAACAAGTTCGTCAGTGGTGCTGCCGCCCCCAAGAAGACCTCTTAAGCGGGCTCTTCTTGAAGTCGGTTCGAGCACGCGACAAGAATGCTTTCCGCATCCATGCTTCATGCGACCTTAAGCACGCTAACCCAGCCGTGATTCTTCCTGGGGACGAAATTTGTTTGCCTGTGCGCGAGGAGATGGCGGGCTCGATTCTCAAGGAGGAGATGGTAGACGGATACTGCATGCCCCGAGGGAAGAAAGTGATTGGACGGCGGATGATCGGCTCGTCGATGCGCAAGGGCTCGGAGTTGCGCTTTTCGTTGGCCTCGCCTCGGCCCTTCTGCTGGTATAGGGGAGGGGCCGGGGAAGTATTCAGGGGGAGAGAAGGAGATGGGTTTCGTTGGTATTGGTCTCGTCATTCCTGTACCAAAATGTCTAACCTGTATCAATGGACCGATTGCGACTTGTTTACATATTTGGCATTCACAACCGTCAACATTGATCTATACGCCCTTTCCAACCAGACACTACGCTGTACAGAGCAAGGCCTGGGGCCCATTGTCGGCCTTCGACATGGGGGAATCAGCTGCCCGGCATGTAGCCGCTGCGCAGCAACCTCACGAAACCCCCTGCTGCGTTAGCTAAGCTTCGACTGCAAGTACGGATATCCGTAGTTACCCCAGAACCCCACTTCCCTGCAGCCATGACGTCGTAACGGGGCAGCTGAGCCCTCTTCGGTGCCTCGTTCCTGGGCCCGGTCCTATGTTTGGCCCAACATTCATTCATACTTGGCACCCAGGGCACCTACCTGATCAACGTCCAACACGAAGGTTGGTGCCAGACTTGGGACACAGCATTTTTTTTATTTACCTGTTTATTTATTTACGAAACTCCAAGTCCAAGAGGAAAAAGGAAGGAATGATATAGCCTGGCCTTGACTCATTCGATCCCATCATCTCATCAGCGACCAAGCGCATTCATTCAAGAGAATCATTTCACGCCGAGGCCATCTGACCAGATGGCCTCCATCCTCCGGCAGATCGTCGCCGGGCCGCGCGCAAAACACCAAGAGACTGGTCTCGACCTGTGCTATGTGACCTCCAACATTATCGCAACGTTTGTACTCCCTTCAACTCCCGCACAACACAACCCCTCCCCCGGCTTTTTCCTATGTTTCGACAGACACACGCACACACACACACAATCTCGAGCCCTTGCCACTCTCGCTTCTGATCTGTACAAGACTAAAATGAAGATCGATTTCCCTCTCTCCGAGTCGGAAACGCCAACAGATCCGGCCCCTCCCAGACGTACCCGCAGCGGGCCTACCGCAACCCTCTCGACCGCCTCGTGGCCTTCCTGGACGCCCGCCACGGCGACGACTGGGCCATCTGGGAGTTCCGCGCCGAGGGCACCGGGTACCCGGACGAGGCGGTCCACGGCCGCATCCGCCACTTCCCCTGGCCGGACCACCACCCTCCCCCGTTCGCGCTGGTGCCCAGGATCGTCGGCGGGATGAGGCGCTGGTTGGACGGCGGCGCGCTGTCGGCAGGCCCGGCCCGTGATGGTGATGATGGTGGTCATGATGATGATGCCGGTGGTGGCGGGAATAAGAAGAAGGAGGAGGAGGAGGAAAAGAAGAAGAATGAGACGGGAGAGGGGGAAGAAGAAGGGCAAGAACAAGGCAACGCAGGAGAAGGAGGAATAGGAGGAGGACAAGGAAATGGGAAAGGAAATGGTCAAGGAAAAAGAAAAGGAAAAAGAGAGAGGGTCGTCGTGGTGCATTGCAAGGCGGGCAAGGGCAGGTCGGGCACCATGGCGTGCAGCTACCTGATCGCCGAGTGCGGGTGGTCGGCCGAGGACGCGCTGGCGCGCTTCACCGAGCGGCGGATGCGGCCCGGCTTCGGCGCGGGCGTGTCGATCCCCAGCCAGCTGCGGTGGGTCAGCTACGTGGACCGCTGGACCCGGGCCGGCAAGAGGTACGTCGACCGGCCCGTCGAGGTGGTCGAGGTGCGCGTCTGGGGGCTGCGGCACGGCGTCAAGCTCGCCGTGGAAGGGTTCGCCGAGGAGGGCAGGAAGATCCGCGTGTTCCACACGTTCAAGGCGGCCGAGCGGTTCGTCATCGAGCCCGGGGCCCCCGGCGGCGAAGGCATCCTCGACATGGTCCAGGACATGGCCGGGTACGGCGCCAGAGCGGTGGTGGACGAGACCGGCGAGGTGGTGGAGGACGCGGACTACCGCGAGATCACCAAGGGAGCGGCGAGCAGCAACGGGGAGGACAAGGGGGAAGTGCCCTCCCGGAGCTCTTCCAAAAAGCTCAAAACGTCACTGACTGCGGGTCTTCTGATGGGCAAGCTGTCGGGTCGGAAACGCGGCTCCTCGAAGGACCTCGTGGGCTTCGCCGAGGCTAGTCGGAAGAGCAAGACCTTCGCGGCGCCCGGCAACTCGGCGGAGGCCTCGTCGGGCGCGTCATCCCCGGCTGCTGCCGGGCAAGGCGAGCCGCGGTCCCAGTCGACGACCAGCCTGCAGAACGAGGTCGCCTACGCGGACCCTTCCGAGCCGGGCGGGCGGGTCGTCACCTTCCGACCGTCGGAACCGATCCGCATCCCCAACAGCGACGTCAACATCTCGGTGGAGCGGAGGAACCGCGCTCCGGCCAGCGTGGGGCTGACCATGGTGACGGCGGTCGCGCACGTCTGGTTCAACGCCTTCTTCGAGGGCAACGGGCCCGAGCAGGACGGGCGGGCGGACGAGAGCGGCGTGTTCGAGATCGACTGGGACAAGATGGACGGCATCAAGGGGTCCAGCCGGAGGGGCACCAGGGCGCTGGACAGGCTCGCCGTCGTCTGGCGCGTGGCCGGCAGCACCACCGGCGGCGAGGCCGGGCCGGAGAACGGGGAGGGGAAGGCTGTCACCACACCGCTGCCGGGGGTGGCCATCAACGAGCCCGGGAAGGACAGCCCGGTGCCGCAGCTGCGGCCGGCCGACTGGAAGGGCGGGAACGACGAGGACCCGGCGGCCGGCAAGCGGCTCGGCCTGAGGGCGGAGGACCCGGAGAGCCGGAGCGTGAGCAAAGCGAGCAGCGTCAGGAGCGACGAGCCGGGAGGTGCAGGGGGAGGTGGGAGTGGTGCGACTCGGGGGGAGCGGCAGGACGCGGGTGATGATGATGATGATCAAATCTCCCTCGAAGGCGTCAAGGTGAGCGGCCCGGCAGGGGAAGACGTCTTGGCTGAGACGCCCGCTGGTGAGGGGCCGACTTCTTCTGCGGGAGATCAAGGAGCGCGATAACGCGATTCTCTGAGCGGATGGTTTTTGAGCGATACGTAGTGTATATGAATGATTCCTGTATTCCCGGCCTATAAGTTACGCATCTGCGGTCCTCTAGAACTAACTCATCTGTATTACTCAGTGTCGACGACGTAGATCTATTACATCTCTACACAGGTCCTCCGTCATCCGTGCCATGGCCATTGCTGTTAGTTGACCGTCCTAACAGTCTATTGTCTTGGAAGGTGAAAAGTAAAAATGTCTAAATAGAGAAAGGAAGTGAATACATGTATAATTAAAAAAGTAGTATAAAAAATAACAACACGTGAGCTTAGGATCAAGCTGTTGGAACAGGGTGCCGAAGTGGCGCACGGATCACAGACCAAAAGATGTGAATGACGGAAGAGCCCAAGAAAAAAAAACTTGAGCCCCGCTGAAGAAAACGTGCGGCATTAGTTAACTTATCGATAAGACCCTTCACCGGCATGTGCTTGACATCGAGAATCAGGCTAGCCGGTATACCGACAAGGTACCTAAGGCGTTGTGCCCAGGACCATCTCCACTCGGCTCTCTTTTCAACTTTTTTTGCCGGCATGGGCATGTCCGCGTTCCCGATCGCCGCCAGTGCGTTCTCCGACTGCGTATTGGTTTCCTACCGCCCGCATCTCCTCCAGAACGCCGGTCCTACTCCCGCCTATCGCGCCGACACGCGGTAAACTCGTCGGTCTCCGGTACGTGCAGTAGCCCTTGTCACTGCCCCGCAGCAGGGTTCCCCGCTAACACCTGCAGGAAGAAGCAGAACAGAAAGCAAGCAGCAAACATTTTGGCCGTTTCCCGTCCCCCGGCGCCCGCCCGGTCCCCCCCCCTTCTTTCACCATGTCCGCCGAGATGGCAAACGAGATCAAATTGATCAGTGGCCGCAGCCACCCCGACCTCAGCGAGAAGATCGCCAAGCGGTATGATCGATTCTCCGCCTCCTCCTCCCATGCTTTCTCTCCCGTTTTCGGGCATCATCGAAGGAGCAAGATCCCGGAACCGGAGCAGAGATTTGACACGCACTGTCGTGATTTCGCATCCTGCGATTCTCGTCTGCTTCGCTGACGCGCCCGCGTTGTGCTCTCAGGCTCGGCATCGAGGTCGCCCGGACCGTCTCCCTCAACTACTCGAACCAGGAGACCTCCTTCACGGTCGGCGAGTCGGTCCGCGACGAGGATGTCTTTATCGTGCAATCCACCGCCACGGGCGACGTCAACGAGGGGCTGATGGAGCTGTTGATCATGATTTCGGCGTGCCGGACTGCTAGGTAGGGGGGAGGGGTTCTTTTTTTAAACCCGTCGGCGCTCTGATGCACTGCACCCCTGCGTTGCGGTTGCTGACCTGTTTTTCCCCGCGCAGTGCCAGGAGAATAACGGCTGTGATGTGAGCTCCCCGTCGCGGCTCCGGGCAGAGGATTTCCCCCGACCTTCCTGTCGGTGGGTTTGCTCACGCCGATGCTGACTCTGGCAGCCCAAACTTTCCCTATGCTCGGCAGGACAAAAAGGATAAGGTGCGGCGGCGATTTTCGGCGTGCTCTTTTGCATGTTTCCAGATGGCCGGTTGCTGACCAGAGACCGCCAGTCGCGAGCTCCCATCAGCGCAAGGCTGGTCGCGAACATGCTGCAGACCGCCGGTGCCAACCGTATGCGCCCGCAACACAACCCTCCCTCCCATCAACATATTTTGTGGCGGTCGTGCTGACTAACAGCACTTAGACATCATCACGGTGGACCTCCACGCTTCTCAGGTAAGCCAGGCTAGTACGGCTTTGTCGGTGTGCTAGCTCGCTGATTATAACCTAGATCCAAGGTACGGCATCCGCTCTAGCCTCTGTTGCCTCCCAGGCGTCCGAGTATCTCGTCCAGGGTTCTCGAGCCAAGGGCGCCAATAAACGAATGCGAATGATGCTGACTGAATTTCGGGGCAGGCTTCTTTAGCGTTCCAGGTATGATGCCGTACCCTTCTTGTCATGCACACAACATGGCTAATTAGCTCAAGTGGACAATCTGTACGCCGAGCCTTCTTTCCTCCGCTACATCAAAGAGAACTACAACCCGGAAGACTCGGTCATTGTCTCTCCCGATGCCGGTGGCGCGAAACGGTCAGTGTCTTAGACCCCTAAAATGCAAATAACCCCGTTTTTTGGCTAACGGTGTATGAAGTGCGACATCCATTGCCGATCACCTTAACACTGCGTTCGCACTGATCCACAAGGAGCGCCCCAGGCCCAATGTGGTTGGCCGCATGGTAAGGCTGGAGACGGATGAATGGTAACAATTCGCAAAAGGGCTGCCGCTGACAAGGCCGGTCCAGGTGCTCGTGGGCAACGTCCAGGACAAGGTGGCCATCCTGGTTGGTACGTGCTCTTCTCCCGGCATTTGGTTGGTTACTGTGCGTGAAGTGTTGACGTGGAGTGGCTACAGACGACATCGCGGACACCTGCGGCACCCTCGTGAAGGCGGCTGCCGTGCTGAAGGAGAACGGCGCCAAGACGGTCATCGCCCTCGTCACGCACGGTGTCCTGTCCGGCAATGCCATCGAGACCCTGAATGCCAGCGTCCTCTCGTCTCTGGTCGTCACCAACACCGTGCCGCTCGGAGACAAGGTGGAGCGGGTGAGTTGTTCCGGTGTCCATGCCATGTCGGCAACGACGTTCTATAGGGGGGTTCGGCTAACCGCGTCCAGTGCCCCAAGCTGCGCGTTATTGACATCAGCCCGACCATCGCAGAGGTAATGTCCATTAGTCCCAGCCAAGTTTGTCTACCGCTTGCTGACCCGTGAAACAGGCCATCCGCCGCACGCACAATGGTATTTACGGACACCCACTGCTGACCATCATTTTTCTGTTTGTTATGCTAACCTCACGATGCAGGCGAGTCGGTCTCGTATCTGTTTACCCACGCCCCGGTCTAATCAGACCCAACGTGCCGGCGACGCCGGCCCATTTGCTGTCCGGCATTTGGATTTGACTAGATTTGAAAAGGAAAAGAACGCAGAGGCAGTAGACGAGGGGAATTTGTTTGCATCAGGAAAAATCAGGACGCATTTTGATCACCTAGTTCTGCTAGGTTACGAAGTAGATGTGTGTGTATATCACGGTTGGCTGGAGTTCAGTGGCTTTCAAAATTCACTCAGTTATTAACCATGCCGACCGTCCCCTGCGTCTCTAACCTTGCTAGATACCTAGCAGTATGCTGGAAAAGTAACAAACCAAAACTCCAGAAAAGGAGCGTTTGGTAGGATGTCGTCGTATGTGGCACGGTTGCTCGGACTCAGCCTCGGACTCTTTTTAGATGAGGATCTCGCTCTTCAGGGATCATGGGCTTGCGAGCCTCAGTGACGTTTTAGCCAGCGCCCCTCGTATCTCTAATGTCGCGCCCAATCTTCCGACATTATCTAATTATCTTGTGAACGTGGGGGATATATCCGAAAAGAAGCCACCCTCATGGAAGCCACCAGAACTCGGGTAATCTCGCTCAGTGTCTGGGATACTTGTTTGTTTCTATTTTTGGTTGTTTATTACTATTTTCATCATTCTCACCGCTCAAGAGTTCAACGGACGAACTCGACCAAAACAGAGGAGCATGAGAGAGAACAGAAGACGAAGTCCACCAAACTTGACGATCAACCATCCGACCCCCCCCCCCCCTCTCCAGAACTCAACTCATAATACCCAAGAGTTCCCTCAGAGACCTCGGCCAGCCGAACCAAATGCATGCCCAGGGGCGGGAGTTCGCCGTGTAAACTCAACCCACCGGAAACCCAAAATAACCAGAACCCAAAAAAGACAGGGCCGGAGAAAGAGGGGGTGCTTAAGCAACCCACCTCTTGGCCACCGTGTCGTTGTCCGACGAAGATGACTCGGGAGCAGCCATGGGCCGGCAGACCGTCTCGACCTTGCCGTAGTCCACGTGGTTGAGGAGACCGGAGGTGGGGAAGGAGACGGAGGCGTCGCCGGCCGAGACGGTCTGGGTGCCGGACCAGCGGAGGGTGATCTGGCCGCGCCAGACCATCGCGGAGCAGAAGACGGCCGGCGTGTCGGCGCTCATCTGGACGGTGGAGCTCCAGGAGAGCTGGGCGGAGCGGCCCGTGTGCCGCTCCTGCGTCTGGGTGGCGCCAAAGTCCCACCCGGCGTCCAGGCCGGACTCGAGCACCCGGGGCAGCGATGTCTTGAAGGTCGTCTTGAGCGACAGGCCGTTGCTGGTGGCGCTCGTGAAGGTCGTCGAGGCGTCGCGCGCGGTGCTGCCGGAGAAGGTGTACGAGTAGTCGGTCCCATTCCAGACCGCCGTGCCCTCCTTGAGCGTCTCCAGGACCAGGCCGTCGTTGCCGGGGATCCTCTCGAAGACGACGTCGTCGACGACAGACTCGGACAGCGTCTCGAGAAAGATCGGGGCAACCTGATCCAGGTCGTCGCCGGCCCGGCCCTGGAAACCGACCAGCACGCCCGAGGCCACGTTGACGGCCTTGTTCGAGAGCTTGGCCGTGTTATCGACGCCGTAGCCCCAGGAGCGGTGGTTGGTCGTGATGTCGATGCGGGCGGCCCGCGGAGTGGCCGCGGTCTTGGCCTTCCTGCCCTTGGCCGAGGGCGTCAGGGCCCAGAGCGTCATGCCCGTGATGATCTCACCCTCGTCGAGGGTAAGCTCCGAGTACTGGTCTTTGCGGACCCCTGCGATCATTTCGTTGCCGTCCGAGAAGACGGCGACGAGTCCCCGAAGGTAACCCTCGGCCCCGTTGTTGCGGTACAGGCGCAACGTCGAGACAGAGGAGCCGGCCGAACCGAGAATCGTGAAGGGGGCGCCGCCGCTGCCGCCCCCGATGCTCGTGGGCCTGACGCAGAGATCAGGGCTCCACGGTGCGGCCGAAACCAAGGGAACAAAGGCGCCCAGAAGGAGGATGAGAGAAAGGCGGGGGAGGGGTGACGCCCTGAGAGGCGCCCGAGAGCGAGAGCGATTGCGAGTGGCGGGCCCGCGGCCGAAGGACGATGCTACCGCGAGAGCGGCAACAGCCGAGGTGCTGACCGGCCGTTTGCCGGCCAGCATAGCCAAGATGGCTACTAGGGCCGAGAAGAGGGCGCCTAGTGCCATGGATAAAATCTTTCTCGATATTTCTTTTGTTTTCGTCTTAGACCCAGGCGAGATCGCGCAGAAAGGTAGATGAAAATCGCTCTTTTTGCTTGTCTTTTATTGAAGACAAGCCCAGGCAGGGAGCCAGATGTATGCGCATGTATGTGTGTGTAGTTTGACAAAGTTCTGCTTTGGCGAGGGAAGGTAGGCATCCTCTTATACTTGCGCGGGAAGGGTTCGAGCTGCGTAGTCATCCTGTCGCTTCAGACCATGTGAAAGTTCGAAATTGATTAGAGTTGCGTTGCTGCCGAGGGGACTCGTAAGTGCTTTGCAATGCAGCAGCCACGGTGCGTCCGTCACCAGGCCACGCTTCACTTGCATGTCCGAGGTTTGCAGCTTGCTGCATGGATTAATTAATTATTCTCTGTGCCGAGATGGAGGCTACAAACCGGCCAAAGACTCCTAAACTTTTGATAGGCATTTCTTCCACTGTCTGGCCCGGGATGCTCTTTCCTCGTGAAACCTACGTACATCAGGTCACTTATGAACATTGGTCAGCCTGCCTTCCCGACTTCTGTACATTACCCAGACAACGACTTCTAGCAAGAGCAATTTTACAAGTTGTTGTCTGAATAAGGATTGTTGCCTCAGAAATGAAGCTAAAATCTACCTACCTTGATTATTACTATTTATTTGTTTAGGTGTTTTCACGCTTGAGTTTCTTGTCTTATCTACTTCGAATCTGCACCTCGTTCACGTTATAATAAGCTACGCTTACCATTGTCTCCTTATTATTATTACCTTACTTGTTCTCACCATTCGTCATTATGCCAAGATCATGGCTAACTTCATCTTTGCCGGGTCAGATATAATTAATGGGCCAATACTTCGCTTTTTGAAGGTGACAAGATGGACGCTTAATGATTATAATAATAATATTCAAAACCAAACCCTTCCCTCTCCCATTTTGGCCCCGAATTGTTGATAGATCAATCACTAAAGAAAAAGCAGACACGTCTGTAAACGGGGATGTTGTCCGCATGCCTGCGTTTATCAAATGATGTAATCCCATGTGCGCATGCATCTACTCCTAAGGTTCTGCATTGAAGTGCCTACGTGTACGCGTGCCGGGTGAAGGACCTCGAAACAACGCCAAGACTGACGCAATCAAATGCAAGTGAAACGAATATCCCCTATGCAGCTCAACGCGAGAGATATCGGAGACAGCCGTACTACCACTATTATTAATTAACAAACTGAATCGAAGGATGCATCTCTCGTTTAATGTAAACATTCCAGAACTCGGGGCTTAATGCTTTTACTGTTTCCATTTTGCCATCGTGGTTCCATTATATGTGGTTTGGGACTATTATAAGTTCGGTAGCGGCTTGGGAAATCCCTAACTCCGTGAATTACTCCCTCTGATGATTTTGCCGTCCCAGTCACACAGACAGGTTGATTTCGGACTAGGCCCTTCCTTACCTCGCTCCTATGGTTGTTTACCTTGATCTCTTTTTGCGCACTTACCATTCGCCTGTCTAGATTACTTTATCCCACTCACTTGATGGTCGCTTATGATTGTCAGGCAGTTTCCAAGATCATCTGTTAATCGTTGGAAACTAATTACATCTCCTTCTAAATGTAGTTCCCCCCCCCCCCCCGGGGGGGTCTCGTGACATGCAGCACAACTCCATCATGTCGAATGACTGTGTCTTGAGCCTCACATAGGCAAGTTTCCATAGGAAACATCGAATTCCTGTATGCTAAAGGCTGACTGGTTTAAATCTTTTTGTGCGTATTGATACGTGAACGCTATTAATTAGCTGGCGCTGATCTCTCAACTGATGGTCCCCCTTGGCCTCTATTCCAAGCCTCTCCAAGTTTGCAACTCGTGGTTATTTTAGAAAAAGTGTACGGAGCGAGCCTGACTTCCATCATAAAGTTGCTTATGTATTAGACATGTCCTGCGGCCCAGTCCTTCTTGAGTGCTTTTGACTGCTTTTTCTAGCTGATATTAATTACTCACCGTACGGATCAAGTTGATAATAATTCGACCAATGTGGCATTGCGTGAAGGCCTGCCGAGGGGTAATGCTAAGCGGTTCGTAGAAGACTTAGATGGGCGATGTAATTAGGTCAGCGTTTTCGTAGCTAATGGCCATCAATGTGTCAGCTTGATGTCAGGTGAAGGCAACTAGAACGGAGCAGAACAAATATATGCAAGGAAGTTTAGAAAGCGAGCCGAAGCATCCAAGCCAACAATACTGTTCTTGGCAAGTCCCTGCCAATCACTGTGATCCGACAGTAGCCATAGTGTGCGATCTGTCCGTTATCGCGCGTTCTTCGCTGAACTTGTGTGGGTTTAAGAATGGAGCAGCCTTGGGAACGCTCAAGGTATGCGCTCTACAAGCGGACTATCACCTGAAAATTTGCTGGGTTGACGATGAGTCGATGACTGACGAGTACCGGGCTGAGTTGTCCAAAACTGGCCTCCCAGGTTCTGGCAAGTTGAATATTAAAGATCCTGTCCACCAGGACAGGATTGGAATTTACTGGGCAGGTAAACGCGTTTCAGTCCTTTCCCGAAGATTCGAAGCGCGAGGGAGGGGGTTGAGGTTGCAGCGTTGGGCCAGAACAACGATTTCAGACGTCTGGTCTGCCGAAACTCGCCGACTGTCTCCGTTCAACCTCACCGGCACTCCATGTTTATTATCGCTCGTAGCTCGGGCAGGGAAGGTAGATACCGATCCACGAAGTCAGTAGTCCAACAAATGATGCCTGTGTCGACGGACAACAAACGTGTCATCTGGTATGGACACATCAGCCGGCCCACGGTAGAGATTTAAAATATCAACTGCCCCGCCCCCGCTTCCTCAGAGCCTTAAGGGTCACGTTGGGCTACGATGCATCCTTCAGCTCAGGTTGTAACACTGCAATTCCGCCTGCATGAACTCCCAGTGGGACAAGATCCGGAAATAAGCTCGAGTTGTGATCTCCAAAGCTGCTAACCGAACCTATTGGTGTGAACGAGCAGGCGTAGCAAGTAGTATGTTTGATGAGATTTCTGCTCGGATCAGTAGCACCTCAGGCATTTGCAATCACGTTTGCAGTGCGCGCGCTCTTTCCCAACTTAGCTCATAATTAGTCGTCATGGATTCGCATTTGTCAACCGAGTCTCCATCATTGGGGCCTTCCCGTTTCCGTCTTCGACTCCGCGAGATACGCACACGGCAAAGATAACAAATCATCTTCCTTGGCCCCTTAATCGTGGGTTGCTCTGAACCCTAACCTTCTCTCGTTTTTTTCTTTTCTTTTCTCGTTACGCGGGCTCTATTTTGGGCAAAAGATTGTAATGTGGCATGCGTTGATACGTAGGATACTGGACGCTTCGGGCCTCTTCCCACCTGGCAACCTGCCCGAGGTGCCAAAAAGCGGTGCCTGCTGTGGCTTCCCCGGATATCTACCCCTCGGGAGCCAAGCTTCAGGGTGGATGTTCGCAGAAGGATTACTTACAACGCTGCAACTCTGCCGTCGTGGAACGACCCCGAACAGTGCTCGTGCCACCCAACTGTTGCAATCAGACATGCAGCTCCCTCGATTGGCAGCCAGAGACGACCGATAGCTGCCCTACCTTAGCTTTCCAAGCCCGCTCTTTCCGCCCTCATCTCCATGCTCCATCACGGGAAGAAAATCCGCATCTGTTCGGTCAAAGTGTGCCGACACAAGTTCCTCGCTCGACACTGAGCCTACAATTCTGATCTCGACATTGGCCAGACAGCTTCAGGACGGCATGCTAACTCGAAGGCTACTGCCACCACCGATGATTGACCCACGACCGAGTTGGACTTCAGAGGAAGGCTGCTTGGCTACCACAACCGACAGGAAGTACTACCGCCGAGGAAACGCCTTCATCAAGCGTTGTCTCCGTACACGCGAGTTGCTGCATGGACCACAAGGAATCCACATCCCTAGGCTACGGAAGGAGTCCCTCAAGAACGAAGCCGACACACTGCGTTTCCTGAACCGCCACACCGATATTCCGGTACCCCTCTTATTCTGCGATTTTGAGGACGATGATGCTTACTACGTCATTACGGAGTACATCGACGGCGTCAGCATGGCTGAGCTGCCGGAACACCAAAAGGAGGTAGTCATTGCCGAGCTGGAGGAGCACCTTGCCCGGCTCAAGACGCTCAAGTCCAATCGCATGGGCGGGCCATCAGGAATCGTGATACCACCGTACAGGGTCCTGTGCGAGACGGAGAGGGATGACTGGTCGCAACTCCGCCCGTCCGACCGCGCCGAGTACGTGTTTTGCCATAACGACTGCTCACAGCACAACGTCATTGTCAATCCAAGAACGCTCAAAATCGCGGCCATCGTAGACTGGGAGTATGCTGGGTTTTACCCGGAGCACTTCGAATTTCCATTCTACAAACGAAACGGGCCATCGGTTGCGCTAGGCGAGGAAGAGGACGATACGTACGCGCTGCTGGATTTCCTCAACTCTCGGCTTGGGTGGGAGGTAAGTAAGAATGGGTGGAAGACAGCCCGGTGCAACTCTCTTGACCATTCACTGACGACGTCCCGCATAATTCCAGGGCCAAGGGCAGCAGTATCCTTCTATCTCACCACCGCACCCAACCTACCATTAATAATAGGTTGCACAAAAGAGGTTGTGGTTGTACTACGAAGTAGAGGCGGTTCCACAAGGATTGGACGATTCGTCGGGCGCTGAGTAAAGACTTACACAACGATGCAACAAACGAGGCGTCGGGGAAGCAAGGCACATCGCCCCGAGCCGCCTGGTCCCACATCCAAGTTTCAAGACACCAATCCCGGTGCTGTGTATACTGCGTACGGACTAGTGTACTTCTTCCGAGCGAAGCGAAGCGGCTACAACAACGCTCCCCGAGGCCACATTGAGCTGTCGCTGACACCAACCATGAATACCAACCCCAGGGGTCCGTGAGAATGCTACCCAAAGAATGTCTCCAGCGAAGATTGATATCACAATTGCTGTAGACCAGCGATCACCAGTAGCACACTGCAAAGTGGTAGGGCTATTACCTCACTTATTAAATCACCCAGCCATCATAGATGAAACACTTAGTTTTAAAACATCGGAACACGATCATTGTCTTGTACATGGAGGTCCTAATATTGAAAGGGAGCGACGATTGTGACAATGAACCTAGCCGGTACGAAGAATCTGAGGAGAGGAGAGGGCTTGTAGCTGGTTGTGTGACGGAAGTGGTTCGCGTAGAATGCCGAATGATGCAGTACGTTGTCTACAGACGCGTCCATCATATAAGGTTGGATGAGATAAGCCCTGTGGATCTGGCAAACGGGCTGGCAAACGAAGGGTTCTTTGTTCCTATCCTCTACTTATATAGAGCCACAGGGCCAGCAAACGTAGGAAGGAGACATCGTACTTTTGAACTATTTACAATACTCCAACCTTCTTCCAATATTGGAACCATCTTCCATCACCGAAGTTTTTACGTCACTTTTTCTCGCCGATACCCGTTATGGGGTGATACTTCCGGATACAAAAACTGTTCCTCAATAGTAAAGTAAGGGTTAATTGCCCCTGTCTAACAAAACTCGCTGTTGCGTAACGAATCAAGCAGGGGGAACATCTTCCCGCCCAACCAGTTCTTTCACTCAGAGATGGATGACTCGAGACACCGGACTCAAAGCTCACCCATGGCTCGGAATTTCGACTTTCTTGCCCAGTTACTGGATTCTGGCGATTTCAGCGACCTCGCATTCTGCTGTCGTGGGGAGGCGTTCAAAGTTCATAAGGCCGTCGTCTGTACACAGTCTGCTCCTATCAAGGCGGCCGTTTTGGGGGGATTCAAGGTGTGTCCGTGGAATCACATACGGCCGCGCATAGTTCAAAGACTCGAGAGTGCTTACGAGTTCTAGGAGGGCGAGACCGGGTCGATCAACATGGACCACTTTCACCCTAGCATTGTGAGGAGGCTGGTCCAGTTCCTGTACACTGGCAAATATGACGATCTGGAGGACAACTGTGACCGATCTGTTCCCGTCGCCGGCCAAGAGGTGACTCAGGAGAAACCGGCTTACACAGCCGTATCTTCTACGAGAAATGGACGCACAGAGACGGCCGGGACCCAAGAGTGTTCAGACCCGCCGCCTCTGGCATCGCCCATGCCGAAAGCGGACGCAATTCCCGTACTTCTCGGTCACATCCGGATGAATTCTATCGGCGACTATTACCAGGTGGAAAATCTCGTGTTCTTAGCAAACGGTAAAATCGATCAGCTCCTCCGCGATCACAGCAAGGATAGTTCATTGGTCGAGAGTCTCCCCGCTGCCATCGAAGAAGCGGTCCAGTCCACGGGAGATAAGAAGCTGCTCAAAGTATTGGCGGTCGCGGTGGCAGATAACATATCGGCTCTCGTGGACATGGACACATTCAGGAACCTCTCCGCCCTGTCCGACTTCGCATTCCATGTTATTCAAGACTGCGCCCAGAAACCTCGCGCGCTGACGACAGAGCTTAGGGCAGCACAGCGTGAGCTGGATGGCTCGAAAGCCCAGATCGAAGTGTTCAAGGACCATGAAGAACGGTTTCTACGTCTCCTGAATCTCCTGAACAATACATCGCAGTGCAGACATTGTCGCACTGAGTTCTCCTGTATAATTGACGCAGAGGGTTATATCCTCCGTTGCGCCAGGTGTTCCACGAGGCACTACTGAACAACTAAAGAAGTCGTTCTCTTCTCAGCTTGGCGTTGTGAACAAGTTGACAGCCGACATGGAAGCCAACCAGCTCGTGTCCTCGATTTTCTTCTTTCAACATTATCTGATGTAATTACAGAGGGGGCTCAGCTTCCCTTCCAAGGTTTCTGATCAGAATGGACAATACCTGTCTGAGAAGTTCGGGTTTTATAAGTGGGAGAGGGGACAGGTGTGGAACCAAGGGATAATATCGCGAAGGAACAAAACTGATGATGATACAAGGCATGACGGTACAACGTTGTGGTGCGATACAAAGAGTCAACTTTCCATGCTTCATAAAGCGGGTCCCTGTGACGATAACTCTTTGTTCCTTCCCAATCGACAAGAGGAAGGACAAGGCAATAATCAATAATTGCAACTTGATTCCGAGAAAACTGAGCGATAGGTAATTAACCGCAACAACAACAACAACAGGAACCATTAGCAGACCTGTTCTTGAACGATTGCCTTCATTCCAAGAAGTTTAATGGGCACAGCGCCAGCCCATGCTTTTCCCCAACCTTCGACTTCAACCCGGGACACCGGATCCGACTCAGAAGGTCAGAATGGCTCCCGCCTCGCCGGGAACCTTCCCCGCCACCGCGCCGGAGCCGAGCAGCGAGTACTCGTACCCGACCGAGTCCGGCACCATGTTGCCCTCGGGCGCATCGTTGAGACCGCCGCCGAGGTCCGTGTCGATGACCGTCGCGTATCTGGGGTGCGAAAGGAAAAGGGGGGGGGGGGCACGAGCATGTCAGCATTTCCTTCTTTTCCCCCCTTCTCTTTCAAATGCATTCGTTGTCCACTCGACTCGAGAGAGAGAAAAAAAGCAACGGCGGCGACGCCCGCCATAATTACTTACCCAACTTCGTCCGAGTCGCGGCTGGTGACGGGGACCGTCACGTTCCTGAAGACGTTGCTCTGAACCAGCACCTGGGCGCCCATCCGTGTGTTGATTGCCGTGCTCATGCTAATTAGTCAAGTCACAGTCTCCGGTCAGCCTTTTTTTTTCTACTCTTTTCTTGTTGACGCGGGATACTCACTTTTCAAAGTACGAGTTGTAGATGTGTCCCGTCCCGAAGCGGAGCAGCGGTCCGCGCGAGTTGATGTTCTTCCAGTAGTTGTTGGCGTACGTCAGATGGAGCTTGCCCCGGTCTTGGCTACCGTTGCTGTCGCTGTGCCCGGCAAGGGATGCCTTCCAATGGTCGTGGAAGTACGTGCTGGCAGACGTAATTAAGTCAACCTCGCCTAAGTTCTGGATGGAGACGGAGACGGAGACGGCACAAAGAGAGGGGGGGGGGGGGCGCGCATGTCTCACTGGGAAATGGTGATGAAGTCGGAGCCGTGTGACGAGTCCACCAGGCCGTCGTAGTAATCCTTGTCGACGTCGAGGGTCGAGAAGAACTCGCAGTGGTCGACCCAGACGTTGGTGCTTTCCTGCACATCCAGGATGTCAGAGAGAAGCGAAGTTCGGAAAGGAACGGGTAATTAGTAATTGCGAGGTAATTACCTACCTCAATCTTCAGCCCGTCTCCATTGTCGGCCTCCACGAAGGAAGAGACGATGTTGCGCAAGATCAGGTTGCTCTGGCGCCGGAAATGGAGGCCAACACCCTTGAAGCCTGGGCACTCGCTCGTGGTAAGTTCAGGCCCCTTCTCCTCGAGCAAGACGGGGCCAGCGTGTGCCAAGACTCACCTGATCCAGGCAGGCCGATGATGCTCTTGTTGCTGCCAACCCGCACCTTCTCGTTTCCGCTAATGATGCCTTTGACGACAACAATGGCCGGGTCGCTGTTCTTCTCGTTGACGGCGGCTGTGAACTGGGCCAGTGTTGATACCGTTGTCACGGTGCCGCCTGCACCTCCCTTCGTGCTATTAATATCCAATAATAAAGGCCGGTTAATTAGCAAACTGCTGTTTCTCTGGCTTGGTTAACGGATTTATAATCTCACCCCCCGTTAAGCGTGGCGTAACCAATGTCGGCAGCATCTGAGATCCCCGCCCTTTTGGCCAGGCGGGGCGTTCCGGACTCGGGCTGAGTCGGGGTCGGCGAGGCCGCTGTCAGTGCCAGGAGCGAAGCAAGAGCAAGTAGCTTCATCATCGAAGGTATTCAAGGCGATCAGCCAAAAGGCGCCCGTGTACTATGGGAACGGGATTCTCTATGGGTGAATGGAAATCAAGAAAGCGAGCGCAAAGGCTACCAAGCGACTAATTAGTTCGATTCCTCCTCTCCTCACAGGACTCATCGAGATTATATTGGGAGCGCTTCCAAGGGACACCGCCGAGCTTCTTTTAACGCCCCATTCCCGGAGCGAAAGCAGGTACATGTGGAGGAGCACCTGGTCAATATTTCGTACATTTTTCCTTCGGCGGAGAATTTTTTTCCACAATTCGTCACATTCGGCCTCCTCCTTCCGTCCTATCCCTGGGCGGTATAGGTGATCAACGAACTTGGGAAAAAAACAGAGACTAAGGCGCTACCGGAAAGCCCTTGTCATGTGCGGTGATCTGATCGGCCTTTCAATCTGCGGCCTAGCGGGCGGGAGTGCTTTCGAGGAACTTCCCTATGCAGGTCAATGTCCCGGTGTCCCGAGGCCATGGGTGTCCTGAATTCGGTGCTACCTCCATATCGGGATTGGAGAAGGCGTAGTAGTATACATGAGGTACGGAGCTCAAGTTCCACCAATCCTGCTTTTTTCTCCTCTTTGTTTCCGACCACAACAAGAGGTCAGGCCCACTTCGCAACTAATTAAGCGTGCCGTGGATCTGTAATCTCGATCTTTTCCGGTCCGTTTGATAGGTATCCGATGTGCCAGAACGCACTCGTGTATCTTCCGTATTTTGCTGGGGAAGAATTCGTGCTTGGAGGGGTCAAGAGCGTGCGAGTCACCAAGAACGACATGACCAAAGAACGACACAAGGGCAAAAACATATTACAACACCGGTGATTCCCCATTCGTCATCGACATAATCAAGTGCTGGTACGGCAGGCCAGGAAATTATGCTTTTAGTAAGAAGGATCAGAAAACAGGGGGCTTCGGGATTCCAAAACGGGCGCCTCTTCGACTCTTTAACGTTGATGCTGTCTGTTTTAGGAGAAAACGGCAAATCCGGCTGTGCCGGAGAACCCGTCAGCTCTTGCTACGACACAATCCGTCGATCGAGAGCACTTCGGTCGGGCAGAGAGCCCTCCGCTGGAAGCAGTGGAAATATCGAGCATGGGCAAGTGGGAGGCCCATAGCTACCTAACCAAGCCACAGACCCGCATCACGAACAATACCTAATACCTTGGATTTACGCGTCTATTGGTGGCGACCCCGCAAGTCTTACTCTCCCCGACGCGACTCTTCCTGCGTTCGTCGGCTGGGCAGTTTCTCTTTGACCATGTCCTGCCCAAGTCGGGCTGCGACTCGCCGCTGTCCTTCCGGGCCTGTCCTTCGGGTTTCCTCAAGTTTCCCAATGGTCCTCCTACTCTCCCCAAAGGAATCATTAATTAGTGCCTTCATTTCCGCTTTAGTTTATTTACTTTACACCAGCTTCACTTCCGCCGTCTCACACATCCACAACAACCACCATCTTCCCACTTGCCCGGCCATCCTCCATATACTGATGCGCCTCTTGAACCTCCCCAAACTTGAACACCTTGAACGGCTTCGCGTCAAACTTGCCATCAGCAACGGCGCGGGTAATGCTCTCCAGCGGAACGTCCGACAGAGGGAACTCGGGCGCGCCAAACACAAAACTGCCGAAAAAGCTGAAATGCACCCCGCTGGCCATCTGCAACAATGGGTTAAAGTCCTTGATGGGGTCAAGACCCCCAAGCCACCCCGCGAGACATAGCCGGCCATCCCTCTTCACCAGCGTCAGCGACTCGACCACCGTGCTGTTCCCAACCAACTCCAAAACCCTATCAAACTTTTCCGCCCTCCCGCTCTCTCGCAGTCTTTCCGGCAAGCCGGGACCCTCGACCACGGCATCCGCCGCGCCTAGCGCCTCGAGCTCCGCAAACTTCCCCTCGCTCCTCGTCGTCGCCGTCACTACCGCACCGGCATTAACTGCCAAGTTCAGCGCCGCCCTCCCCAGCGCCGACGTCGCACCCCTGATCAGCAACCTCTGTCCCCTCTCCAACCCCAGATTCCGAAACAGACAGGTCCACGCGACGCAATACGACTCCGGCAGGGCGGCAAGCTCCGCCCAGCCCAGCGCCGGCTCCTCGCCGGCCTTCGCAAGCGCCACGATGTTCTCGACCCTCGCGACCGTGTACTGCGCGTAGCTGCCGGGGATGGTGCGCCCCAGCCCGCCCATGACGGACGCGACGGCGGTGCCGGGCGCGAACTCGCCGCCGGGACAGGCGTCGACGGTGCCGACGCACTCGATGCCGCTGATGGGGACCGACTCGGCCCACTCGCCGCGGCGCATGTGCATCTCGGCGTGGTTGATGCCGAAGGCGCGGATTCTGATGCGCGCTGTGCCGGGGGTGGGGGTGGGGAGCGGAACGGTGCGGATGACGAGGTTGGAGGGGGCCCCGAAGGCGGAGATGACGATTGCTTGCATTGTAGAGGGGGAGTTGGTGGTCATTGTAAGGCGGTGTTGGTGTTGGCTTTAATGTTAATTATAGGAATGGGGATATTGTTCTATGTATTGTATTAATTAGAGGGGGAATAGCACCAATGCACTTTTGGGGGTTGAATGCTAGATAGAATCAAGCTCAGTGCCACCGAACTCATCCACGGTGAGACAATGGGAGCTATTACTTTATATCGGCCTCGCGTCATGTGCCACGCCACCACCACCACCACCTGCCGAAGCCACCGGTACCTTCTCATATTCGAGAGCCAAATGCCAGAATAAGGAACGTGGATTCCATGCGGTGTGTGGCTAGCAACGCTGTGTAATTGGTGAGACGGGGATCATGTTGGGTGCTGATTAGTCGGCAGGCGCACTTTGTAAGCGTGGTGAATTGGAGACCCCGCCTGAATTATCTCAACATGACAAAACAGCCCCATTCCCTTACGAGGTATCTTGACGATGGCGAGTTTTGTGAACCCCCTCCCTTAGGCGATCACGGTTTGATTAGAAGCTTGCGAGCCCGCAGAGCACATCTCATGGTGAAGTCTAACAACTGCAGACATCTGCAACGGTTCGGGCGCAGGGGTCACTAATGGGGGCAATTGACACATCAGACCGTTGCGCCAAAAGGCACGCGCAAGTTGACAGACCGTCTGGGATGCCACTGGGGAGCAAAAGTCATGCTTGACTGCCAATGCCAGTGATTGTGTTGCCATGGCAATGACAAGCAGCCGCACTGACAGGAGCTGGCCACCTGAGGGTATACACTGTAGTCCGTATATGTCAGAAGCTGTGGAGCTTCTAAGAGTATTAGCCATATACATGCCACAGCGTATGAGGCGTCGTTGCCAACGCATTGGCCAGTTCCTTTGTCTATAAATATCAGTCGTTTTGTCTCCTTTATAGATAGTTCAACAAGGCACTGTCTCCTTCGTACAGCCACCTACAAAAGACTGCTTTCAACGCTCCCAGAGCTCCTACTACGTTCGGTAGTTATAAGCCTGGTGCCTTGACTGCTCCTCTACCGATGTATCTTTAATATTAGTGGTAGCTTCTTTCTTTGGTTACGAACTCTCTTACCTTGCTTCTATACGTATTTGATGACGTATCTGTCTACTATGTCCGAGATCTTAGTTAAGACTTCTATATACCTTATAAGGCCTAGTTCCTAGAACTTATAGTATATTAAACTATAGTTATAGGCTAAGTTTGCTAGTATATAGGGATTTGTCGACCTTAATAGTAATTGTAAGCTAGATCAAGAAGTTCTATAGCGCCTAACCTATAAGTAAGCTAGAGATAACCTTATCTTAACTTCTTAGGAGTAGCTTTTAGAGGGATTATTGCCTTTAATGTCTATAGATTTAATGCTTTCTAATATAACTATTATAGCTAAATTTATATAACTATAAGACTCTTTTTATAAAGACATTATATATATTATAGACGTTAGTAAGTAGATAGGATAGTTATAATACTAGCTAGTATATATTATGGACCCTAAACTCTATAAAGCTATAAAAGTATATAGGAAGAAGGATATTAACCTTATTAAGGGGATTATCTAGGCACTTTGCTTTATACTTATACTATCCGTTGTAACGCTCTATATAATAGTTACTATATAATATATAACTAGTCTTAATATAGCTAAGCATTTAGGAGTTAATCTATAGTACTAGATTTGTAACTTTAATATTACCTTCTAGTAAGCTATCTAATATAATATCTTAGAGGTATAAGATATATAAGGACTTTATACCTTTCTTAACACTATCGCTATATATATCCTACTAACCTAGGTAACGAATAAGAGGATAGAAATTAAGCTTACTAATAGTATGGAATAGCTATTTCTAGAGCTTAGTACCTTTATTATAATAGCTAAGATCCTAATTAATAACGATATATAACCTAAAGTCTCTTAGAAGTATAGAATCTTCTTAATAACTTATACTAACACTTCCTATAGCTTAGAAGAGCGGTAAAAAGAGAGGTAGAGACTTACATAGAGACTCTTATAATAGTTAGAGACATAATATAAGATATTCTTATAAACGTTTAAGATACCTATAGGATCTAATAGACTACTATACACTTAAGTAAGCTATCTATAGTAACAAGCAATGCTTATACCTTTCCGATAAGAAGTATAAAAGGATTTACTAGGAGCTTAACAAGCCGAAGTAGGCTAGACTAAAAAATTAACTTATTGCTAAGTAGGGGAAGCTATCCTATTTTAGGTAGTTAGGGGTAGGATACCTTAGTTTCTTTAATACATTAATTATTAGCCCTTAACTACTTAGCAAGCTCTTAACTTACTATAAGGTATTTAGTATAGTCGCTCTATAACGCTATCCTCTTTTAGAAAGCACTCTACTAGACTTATATAGTATGACTTACTTAGTTAATAATAAGAAGTTCTTTTTACCCAAGACGTTTGTCAAGGTAGAAGATCTTAAGTTCGTTAAAGTAGGTATGATAACCTTTCCTATTAGTAGGAAGGGCACTTAGGTAATTAAGGACGTTCTAAATAGACTATATAGACTACGTACTAAGAGCCTAACGCTTAAGGATATTACTATTGTTAAAGGATTCTATATTAATATTATCTTAGAAGCTCTATTACTTAAGGTAGGCGCTTAGTACTATAGCTTAGATTGCTTACTATATTTCGGAACACTGGGAAAATAATATTATTCTTTGTAAGTTAGAATATAAGTATAATCTTACCTTCCTTAAATATAAGCTACTTTCCTACTACTCGAGCTTCCTAGACTATGTCTTAATTAGTAAAGTAGGTATTATAAACATTTATATATCCTTATAAAACATGTTTACTACGTATAGTAGAAGGTCCTAGATATAAGCGTTACCTACTATAAGAGAGGATACCAAGAATCTTTAATACTTAAGAGCTAGCTACCTCGGACTAGAAGCATTAAAAGCGCTTATTAATAACGCTAGAAACGTCTATATTAAGAGGATAGTACACATTAAGTACGAGAGCTATACTTATACTTATATAAGTAAGGTTATCTCTTGGAGAATACTACCTAAGTAGAAGTCTATACGCCTGTTCTAGCAAGTAGCCTAGAATCTATTTGATTATCCTAAAGCGATTGATGGATTATAATAGCTACTTGTAATTATTAATAAGTATAGTAGGAAGCTCTTCCCTTTCCTCTTGATAATAAAGTCACTAGACTAGATCATAGGAGTTATCTAGAACTTCAAGAGCTAGGTAAGACACTAATATAGGCTTACTATCTATAAGATCAAGTAAGATAACGATACTATAATAATTAGTTTAATAGGGCGTATACCGATATATTACTAGACTTAGGCTATAGAAAGTGGTATTAATCTTAAACTCTTATCTTTATATACCTATAAGCCTAATAGATTAGTAGAGCAAGTAAGGCAAGAGCTAATCTTATACTTAATTAAGATACTTAATAGTATAAATCTATCCATAAAGCTCTAATTAGAAAGTATATAAGTGGTAGCGTACTTATATACGATAAGCCTAAGCTATATTTACTTGTTTAGAACTCCTAACAAAGTACTTTATAGCTAGTTTAAATAGTATTTTTACTAATATAAACCTAGCTTAATAATTTCGTTAATTAGCGACTTATACCCAGATTAGAATAGTATCTTCATATATAGGTACTAGGTATATATTCTCTATAAGGATGGGGAAGCTAAGCAGCGTATAAAGGACTTTAAGGTACTATTATATAGGCTAATAGAGTATCTTATAGGATATTACGTATCTAATATCTATTATATTTAGATATCTAAGCTCGATAGGGTCATTATAACCTATAATATTCGCTTTAATAAGAAGACTTTCTACTATCTAGGTAAAGAGTAGCCGACAGAGTCGTCACTAGTGGTAGGGAGCTAGGAAGTTAATCAATTCAATCTTAGTAAAGATTCCTAGGATACCGACTTTCTCTAGGAAGCATTATAATAGACCTGACAACCAGTGGAAGACTCTATTATAGTAGCTTAGCTACCTCTATCGTAAGAGAGTCTAGCGGTAGACTAACCTCTCTAATAAGGTTAAGACTTAAGGGTAAGGGAGCTCTCTAATATATAGCCTATAAGTAAGTAATTAGTTCTAGAGACTCTTATAGTAGAGACGTAAGTAATAGACAAACTTACCAAATAGATAGAGAGCTTTAAAGGACTCTTAACCCCTAAATATATACCTAAGCCCTCGGTAGCTTGCCCTATACTAGCTAGTAAAAGGGATATCTACTAGGAAGTAAGAGGGTTTAAATTAGGGCCTTCCTAGTCACTAGCTAGCTAACTGGACACTAGGGAGAGCAAGGGAGCCGTTAAATCTAACAGAGGAATACCTTCTATAGAAGAATCTAGCGTACGTAATAAGTAGACGGAAGAGCTAGGAGCTAGAGATAGTACTACCAATATATCGTACCTAGCTAGGCTAGAGGAGTAGAGCGTTAAGCGAAGTCTGGATCAGCTAATATATCCTTTAGAAGGTAGAGGCGAAAGAAAAGCTACTTAGCAACCTCTTATAAGGAAAGGTAGAGGTAGGAGGAGGGCTTATAAGCCTAAGGACCTTATCTAGTCAAGCGAACGGCTATAAAATAAAGAGAGGGTCAATTACTACTACTCCTTTATCTATATAACTAAGGAACTCTAGTAATAGTTCTATAAGACCTACCTACCTAATTAATAGGAAGCTTACCTAGAAGACTAGAGTATAAAAACGATATATATAATGTTCGCTACTACTATATAATAGAAGAATACTATATACCTTAGAGTAGCCCCGAATAAGCCGTATTAGTATATTAACAATCTTACTTATATTCCTATTAACTAGCGAGACCTATATAACTACCTATTAAGATAATAGTTCAAAGATACGGCTTACGAAGAGATACGTAACTTAGAGAGTAGGGGAATATAGAAGATCGTACCGTATAAGTAGGCAAAAGCGTAACCTATCCTATTAAAATAGGTCTTTATATATAAGTTTAATAAAGACGGTTTCTTAGAGAAGTATAAGGCAAGGATCTATATATGAAGAGATCTATAAGATATTAGCTTAGTAGAAAGTATATATATAGCTACTCTAGCGGTATAGTCATTCTATATAATAATAGCGATCGCTATATACTTTAACTTAGAAGTCAAGTAATTTAATATAGTATAAGCATTTCTTAATGCCGAACGACCGGAAGACGATTCTATCGTCCATGAACTACTAGAAGGATTTAAGTAGCTAGGGAAATATATAGAGTTATAAAGAGCTCTATATGGCTTAAGAGACTTACTACTCTTGTAATATAAGGAGTTCTATAAAACGCTATTAGATCTAGGTATAGAACTATTAGGCAAAGAGAAATACCTCTTCTTAAGCTACGATAAACAAGTTATCCTAATCTTCTATATTAACGATTTCCTAGTCTTCTTCCATAAAAGTAACACTATAACGGCCGAGTAGGTAATGGAAGGAATTAAAGCTTGATATAATATCTATAAGCAGGGTAATATCGGTTAGTTCCTTGGTATTAAGGTAATTCAAGACCGACCTATATATAAGATATAGTTAGTCTACGACCAATATATTAGAAAGGTAGTAAGAAGATATAGGTTAGACGTACCTAGTACGTATAAGCTAACTCCCTTAAGCTATAAAGAACTTAAAAAGTTCGAAGGGAGTACTACTAATATATAGATTAAAGAGTATTAGGAGCTTATTAGATCAATCTTATACTATATAGTTATATTATATCTAGATATTATATATGCCTATTTAGTACTCTCTCGATACCTAACTAACCTAGGACTAGACTACTTATTAGAGGTATAACGAGTAGTAAGATATCTATTTAGGAACTCTTGCCTATTAATTCAATATAGAGGTAAGCAAGCGCTAGAAAGTCTAACGCTTATAATCACTAGGGACGCTTCGTATATAGATAATCTAAATATACGATATTTATTATGGGGATATATCTTCTTCTTATTTAGAGGTCCTATTATATAGAAGGCGTTATACTAGGATACTATTATAATATTAAGCACCAAAGTAGAGCTTCTAACGCTCTCTTTTATAGTAAGAGAGGCTATAGCACTTAAAAGGCTATTTATAGACATCGATCTTAAGCTTAGGGAACCCTAGAATATCTACTATAACAATTAGCAAACGATAAGACTAGTAATGGCTAAGAATGAACATATCAATACTTGCCTATAGTATATAAATATCTATAATATATAGTTATACTAGGAAGTAGCAAAAGAAACGTTTAAAGCTATACATTTACTAACTAATTAGATACTAGTGGATAGGCTTACTAAGCGACTTAGCTAATAAGCCTTTAAGCGCTAGAGGGCTCTCCTTTAATCTTCAAGATATTAATTATAGGCTTATATAACTAGGGGGTAGAAAATAAGTCAAATTCGCCAAACAAAATACCGCCTAATACTCCTTATCTACTACTATTAGCTATCGCTAGGATTAATAGCCTTACCCTTACCTTTATCCTAGCCAGGCGATAACGTAGCGCTTAATATATCATTAGATATGCTAACGTAAGCATTATAAGCCTCCTTAATCTTACCTAACTAGTAGAAGATGTCGTATATAGAGCAGGCGATTTTCGTAAAACATATAAGTTTAGCCTTATCAAGCTCGTACTCCTCTATATTATCTATACTAACGTATTTAAGGTCATTCTAAAGAACTATATATAACTTCTTAAGATCCTATATATAATTATTAGCAATTCGCCTATACGTCAAGGGTAGAGGTTTAGGATCTAGGGACTTATAAAAGCCTTAGCTCTATCTAGTAGAGCCTTTATCAAATCCTTTACCAACCTAATATAAGAAGTAGGTATGACGAACCCAGCTCAGACTTCTTCTAAAAGGGTTCAGACAAAGGTAAATCAAGCGGGACAAGCGTACAGGTCGTCTAAGGGATTCGGTAAAGCTAAAGGGTTTATAACAACACTAGGGTTGTCTCTTACAGTAGTCAACGATACTTAGTATAAGTACTATAATTGTGAGTTACTATCACTAGTAAACTCCTAGAGTCTATTATAACGAGTGACTATCTATATATATATATACTTCTGCCGATTGCTTATAGTCCCCTTCTATCCTGTCCTTAGATCGCCTTTGGTAGCTAGCTATCCTCTGCTATCTTTCCCTTTTTGGTAATTGTTCGCCTGTGGTAGCCCGCGCTCCCTAGCGATCCTATGTCAGCCTTGCTTCGTGCCCTTCTTGATTGGTAGCTCATTTAGCCTCTTGTGCCCCACCGGGTCGTGGTATATAGTTAGCTTGTGATACGATGCCCCCTCTTTAGGGCTTTTGACCTGAAAGCTTCTTATAACTTGTTTTAAATATTACTAATACCTCTTTTTTCCAGTAAGTAACGTCCTTTTTTTGCTAATTTTCTTTTGTTATAGCTAATTGTATTCCTAGGAATCGTTATAATCTTAAACGCGAACGATATACTATTATAATTAAGATTAAGCAAGAGGGTTATAAGGTTATTATACCTTATAAGCATTATTAGAATATAAAGCCGTGAAAGTGTTATATAATGATAGAAGGTTTAAATAAGTATTAAAACTATATTTATATAGGTAAGAAGTATAGTAATCCAAATGTCATAGATACTTATAGGTTCCTTATTATTTTTCTTTATAGTCTTAGGTTACTAACTATCTTAGTCCTTTCGAATTTGTCAGAGTAAGAGAAGGTTTTAAGAGAGATTACTAAGACTAAGGTACTACTTGCTTAGACGCTAAGCCGTTTAAGTCGATTACGTCGTTTATAGTAATCCCTGCGTGATCGTAGTACCAAAGTTTTTCGTCGTGGTATAGCTCGTCTAGAGGAGGAGGAAGAACTAGATACTCCTCTGCCGATATTAGAGACATAGACCCTTATAGGTTAGGCTTAGGTGTTAGGTGCTTTTGACGTGCTCGATTAGGAGTCGATCGGGTTGGATCCTAGTCCTAATTCTAGTAGGTTCTCCTCTTTTTCTATTAGGGAATAGGCTTTAGAGCTAGTTCTTATAGCCAGTTAGAATTCTACTAGTAGAACTACTCTAGTTTCTTAGGGTAACTTAGGTTTTTAACTATTTCCTATAAGTTGTCTTCTAGTCTAAAATCAAGCTATTTAACTAGGTACTATAGTTCTCCGTTAATAATATATAAATCTAGAATTTCTTCGACGTCCTATTCTTCCTCTTTGTCCTCTACTTTGATATTTATAGTGATTTTAGCGTTCTTTAGCGCTGGTTCGAGAAGTGAAATATAAAAAATATCTGTCTATAGTCGTATAGATGATAGTAACGATAGTTAATAATTAGATGTCGAAATTCGTTCTTTGATAATAAAGGGTCTGACCTTCTTAAAGTCTAGCTTCGTGCTTAGTCGTTTGGTTCGTAAGTTTCGTATAATCAGGTAGACTTTGTCTCCCCTCTCTAGGCAAGGTCCCTCGAGTCTATATTTGTCATAGTAGTTCTTTATTCTAGTCCTGACAAACTCGAGTTCCTTTTTGAGCTTCTTATATAGTATATACATTTGTTCTACTTTGACTATTGCTCTTGGCACTATAACTTCTAGTCCTTGCCTAAGGTCTGCTTTATATCTATAGTTTGTAAAGAACGGTGTAACTTTAGTTGTTTCTATTGGCATTATATTATAGGCAAGTTATACTGTTAGTAATAGTATAACTAGTTGTCTTACTAATAGTTAACATAAGAACGGAGGTACTACTTGATAACTTGGTTTAGTCGCTCTGTTTGTCTGTTAGTCTATAGGTAATATGCCGTTAATAGCTTGCTATTGATGCCTAATCGTTGTATTAACGCTTGCTAGAACTTCGATATGAACTTAGTATCTCTGTCGGTGATCTATTCCCATAGCTAAGCGTGTATTAATGCGACTTGCTAATAGATTACGTCTGCTAGCTGTTTAGCTATCTAGGACTCCTTATAGGGAAAAAAGTATACCTATTTAGTTAGGCAATCTACTATAGTAAGAATACTATCATAGATTACCCCTATAGCTATATCCTTAGATTCTAGTAGTTTCGTAATAAAGTCTATTATAACTAAACTCTATAGTTTATTAGCTATTAGCAGTAGCTAAAGTAGCCTATATAGCTTATATTGTACTATTTTACTTCGATTATAGATATCGTAGCTCTATATAACTTCCTTAACTTATACCGTTAACTATAGAAAGTCGTAGTGTTTCTTAACTTATACGATAGTCTTTATAACTCCTTTGTATCCTCTAAGTTTCGATTTGTAGAGTTCTCGAATCATTTATAGCTATTGATCTTTATTATAGATATATGCTTTACCTTAGTACCAGAGTTTCCTATCTTTTTCTTCTACTCCGTTAGGTACTACTAGTCCGGGTGCTACTTAATACTATGTCTCGTTAATCCTTTCTTCCCGAAAGATTGTATAATATTCTAGGAACGAGTCGAGTAGATCATCTTCTACGGGTATCTACGTTTCGTAATATAGCGTTCCATCTATTTGTTCCTTGAATAATGGTAGCGTTATTTCCGTTTGTCCTTCTATATAATCCGTTCGTCGGCTTAAGGCGTCTGCTCGTACGTTCTCTTTGCCCTTTTTGTAGCGGATCTCAAAATTAAATTCTATAAGGAATTCTACCTATTGTATTTGTCGTCTGTTAAGCTCCTTTGTCGTTATAAAGTATTATAAATTCTTATAATCTATATATACTTGTACTAGTTTGATTATACTACTAAGGTATAGTCGCTATTCCTTAAAAGCTTCGATAATTGTAAGTAGTTCCTTGTTATAGATTAGATAATTAAGACGTAGTCTATTAAGCTTCTTTAAAAAGAAGGCTATAAGATATAGCTTCCCTTATTTGTCTTGTTGTCCTAATTATCCTCTGATGGTATAGTCTAAAGCGTCTGTTTCCACCTTAAATAGCTTCTTAGGGTCTAGTAGTACTAGTACTAGATCTTTAGTAATGGCGTTACAGATCTACGTAAATGCTTACTTATATTACTCTTCCCATTGGAATTTAGCATTCTTCTTAGTAAGTTTATATAAAGGTCATACGATCGCTTTAAAGTTCCTAATAAATATCTGGTAGAAGTTTATAAATCCAATAAAACTTTGTATTTCTATAACTAATGTCGGTCATAGCTAATTCTTAATAGCTTTAACTTTTGAAGGTTCTATCCGAATTTGTCCTAGGGATATCTTATATCTTAAAAATACTATTTTCCTAATATAAAATTCGCTCTTTTCCTTGTTAACTAATAGCTTATACATATATAACACGTCTAGCACTACTTTTATATACTTCTAGTGTCTGTCTATCGTCTTAGAGAAGATAAATATATCATCAAGATAATATATTGTAAATTTATTAAGAAAGGGTCAGATAGCTTAATCAATTAGGGCTTAGAACGTTGCTAATGCGTTTGTAAGTCTAAATGGCATGACAAGGTACTTATAGTAGCTATAGGGTGTCCTAAAGGCCATTTTCTACTTGTCGCCTTCTTTAATCTATATATAGTTGTAGGCCGATAGTAAGTCAAGACACGTAAAATATTAGGCTCTTGCTAACTAATCTTAGAGCTATAAGATTAGTAGTAACAGGTATCAGTTTTTTACGGTCTGTTCGTTAAGTTGCCAATAGTTAACGTATAACCGTAGCTTTCCGTCTTTCTTAGGCATAAACAGAATTAGGTAGCCTGCTAGTAATATCGATAGGTAGATATATCCTCTTCGAAGGTTCTCCTCTAAATATCACTTAAGTTCTTCGTTCTATATCTAGCTCGTATAGTAAATCTTAAAGAACTTTAGTCGTACTCCTTCCTTAAGCTTGATTTTATAATCCTATAGGCTATACTCCGGTAATCCTTCTAGATACTTTGGTTCGAATGCTAGGTATCCTTTGTATTCCTTTAGTACTTCCCTAATCTTGTCTCGTCTCTCGGCTTTCTAATAATATACGAACTTAGTTCTATCTATAGTAATACTAGCGATTTCTCCTATCTTAACCTATTACTCTAGTTATAGTGTTCCGTATTTATCAATAGAGAGAATAGCTATTAGCGGTTTAGCTTATTCCTCCTATTGTAATGTTAGTATCATTATACCACTTCTTTTAGAGTCTATAGTAGTCTGCCTACTACTATCTATCTCTTACAGTAGATCTATAGGATATGCCTTCCTTTAAGCATCGTCTACTTGCGATCCTTATATACTCCCTATCTCGCTAGTCAAATACAACTCTATTTAGGGTTATAGGTAGCTACTATTCTTCTAGCTAATGTCTAGGTTATAATCTTTATACTATAGTAACCCTAATATTATATTTTTATTATTACCTATATCCATAATACTAAATATAACTACTATAGTCTTCCTTACCATAGTGATATCGATTGGTTTAGTCTCCCTATATACCTATTACGTCGGAAATGGCCCTTTGACCATGCTATGCTTCCGCTTTATTCTCTAGGGTATCCGTAGCTAATTTATAAGCGTCGGCAAAATCAGGTTTATCTCTGCTTTACTATCTATTAGTACGAGCATTTCATGCTATCTCCATTATATTATTATCTATAATCGCTTATCTTACTACCGTTATCTAAAGATTACGGCGATTTCCTATATTTCTGCTAAGAGGTCTCGATATAATGGTCTCTTATGCTAGTTTCTTCTATATTGCGCTACTACTCTCTGCTATACAGGCGTTAATGATTTTTAGGCCCCTCGAAGGGCCCTAACCTGTTTCCTGGGTCAGTGCTAACCTCTTTAGTTATTTAGCTAATAGTAGCTTTATTAATCGTACCTATTTCTATAAGCCATTAAGTGCTTATAGCTTCCTACCATTAGGTCTGTTCTACTTTCCATCGTATATATTATAGCTTTATCTAAAGTTTCCGAATTTGCGATTTCTTTTTGTCCGCGTGGTAGAGGTAATCGTTACTCCGGCATGAGTCCTATATGTCTTATCCTATTCTATAGTACCTAGGCTAGGCTCGTTTTAGTACTACTATAATGCCTTCTAGATTGTAGGCTTCGATCTTCTAGAGCAATTTAGCTGCTCTATTTCCTACATTATAGACCTATTTTATGGGGTAGAAGCTTCCGTCCTTATTTCCTTGTTAGGTTAGCTAGTAATTGTTTTCGAATTTGTCACGAAAGTAGTATTAGCATTTATATAATATATACTAGAACTAGGGCACTTATATATATACCTTGTATTATAGGTATAGTTATATAGTGTTACCTAGAAGGTATTAGAATTCCTTTCTAAATCCTTCTTACTATATATAGACTATAAGTACTCTAATGCTAAGGTAGGAGTATTTCTTCTAGTAGTTTTCCTATATATGTTTATCTTTTCTATAGTTCATATATATAAACTAGTACTCTAGGTTCCATATATTATAGCTAAGTTACTAATCGTTAAAATACTCGGCGTAACTATTAGGCCTATCGTATATTATAGGCTATTCCCCTTTAATAGTTTCTATAATATATTAGAGTTCCCTTATCTTATCTCTTATCTTATCGCTTTACTAGGCAAGTCAAATCAAGTGTCTATCCCGTTTACGTAGTTCTATATTAAGCTAGAAAACTTCATTACAGTACTATTCGATTTGTTCCTAGAGGAATAGAACATTAGGTCTAGGTCTTTCGATTCCTTAGGTATCGGTCGTCTACGATCTATCCTGCCTCTATATAACTATAAAGCCCTACTACCTCAAGGCTAAGAGAATCGAAATTAGTGGTGTATACTCTCCTGCCATGTCCTATTTGGCAAGACCTGTCTTTAGGTCTATAGTGACTAGTTTAGAGTACGATGCTTGTTCGTCTTTACCGTCGCCGTCGTGTCTAAGACTGTCTATATCGCTATCCCTGTCTTTATAGCTTATAGCTATTACTTTGATAATATTCTTAGTGGTTTTGTCGATAGCTATAATTTCCTTTCTAAGGACTAGTTTCTAGTCTTTCTTTGGGCTTTGATATTCTTATTTATAGTGCCCTTTCTTTCTATAGTTATAGTAGGTAATGTTAGACTTATCTTTAGTTATCTTCTTTTAGTCTTACTTCTATATTATATCTATATCTATAGCTCTAGGATACGTCCTATATAAGGTGCTAATATATATTCGTTTTTTCTTATTATTAGCCTTAATTATAGTTCTATTTATTTAACCTTGTTTCTATTACTCTTATATATAGAGTTGATTATCGATTTTAATAGCCTATATAATATATTTATCTAGGGTCTTAGGCCGGTTATACTTATATAGCTTGTCTTTAATCTTTTCCTTTAAGCTATTATAGAATAGTTATATTAATGCCTTATTATTAAGCTAAGACTTAAGTATATCCTATCTAAACTATATAGCATAGGAGGCTACTAACTTAGTCTATTAGAGACTAGTAAGTCTTTCTTATATATAAATCTTCTTATCTTTATTACTAAAAACCTTCTAAAGCTCTTCTTTAAAATAGTCATAGGATCGAAAGACTACCTATATAAACGTGTCTTGGTCGTCTTTATCTTCCTTAGTAAGATAGTCATTCTATATAGGCTTAAACTATCTAAGTACCTTACCCTCTAGTCTTATAGGTATATAGAGGACTTTAGCTTTATCGTCTAGAAACTTGTTATTATTAAGCCAAAAGTAAGATCAGAGGTTTATTAGGAATCCTATAAGATCCTCCTTAGTTTCTCTATATTTACTAGGTAGTTCGATCTTGATATAGCTTACTTTAGCGTCTTCAAGTGCCTTGATTTTAGTATAGGCCTCGTTAACTAGCTTTTACGAGTACTTTTTGCCGTTCTCGAGTTCCTTGATCCGAGCTTAAGCAGCCTTATCTCTCTAGTCTAACTTCTAGATTCGCTAATAAAGTTAACTAAGCTAGGCAAGCAGCTATTCAGCCGTAACGTTAGTAGCTATATCAATATCAAGGTCAAAATTACTTTCATCCTAAACTATAATAGAACAAAGGGAGTAATAGCAACGTGTAACAAACCTAGCTTAGACTTCTTCTAAAAGGGTTTAGATAAAGGTAAATTAAGTAAGACAAGTATATAGGTTATCTAAGGGATTTGGTAAAGCTAAAGGGTTTATAATAACACTAGGGTTGTCTCTTATAGTAGTTAACGATGCTTAGTATAAGTACTATAATTATAAGTTACTATTACTAGTAAACTCCTAGAGTCCACTATAACGAGTGACTATTTGTATGTATATATACTTCTGCTAATCGTTTATAGTCCCCTTCTATCCTGTCCTGTCACGGATAAGCACATGGACGGCCTGGCAGGCTGTAGCCAGGACGCGGGACATTCCGATAGCTAATCACTTGACGGACTAATTAGAAGATTATCACTGCCAAGACTAAGGTCTTCACTGGTGATAATAACATGTCACCGTCGACAACGCGGAATCACGGAGTGTCACGGATAAGCACATAGACGGCCTAGCAGGCTGCAGCCAGGACGCGGGACATTCCGACAGCCAATTACTTGACGGACCAATTAGAAGATTATCACCGCTAAGACCAAGGTCTTCACTAGTAATAATAACATGTTACTATCGACGACACAGAGTCACGGAGTGAAAGGAGAAATGGTACTAATGATAACTATTAAAGAGGGACAGACAATTATATATATATAGCTAGCCAGTTATTTATTATAATAGACTCTAGGAGTTTACTAGTAGTAACAATCACAATTACAGTACTTATACTAGGCATTGCTAATTACTATAAGAGATAACTCTAAGTGTTGTTATAAACCCTTTGGCTTTACCAAATCCCTTAGACGACCTGCCTACTATCCTGCCTAATCTACCTCCGTCTAGACCCTTTTAGAAGAAGTCTAAGTAGGGTTCGTTATACGTTATTACCACTCCCTTTGTTCTATTATAGTTCAGAACAGAGGTAACTTCGACCTTGATATCGACATAGCTACTAATGTCACGGCCGAATAGCTGCTCGCTTAGCTTAGTTAACTCTAGCAGCGGATCTAGGAGTTAGACCAGAGAGATAAGGCTACTTAAGCTCGAATCAAGGAACTCGAGAACCGCGAAAAGTACTTGTAGAAGTTAGTTAACGAGGCCTATACTAAAATCGAGGCACTTAAGGGTGCTAAAGCGAAGCGTATTAAGATCGAACTACCTGGCAAATACGGAGGAACCAAGGAGGATCTCGTAGGATTCCTAACAAACCTCTGATCCTACTTCTAGCTTAATAACGACAAGTTTCTAGACGACAAAGCTAAAGTCCTCTATATAGCTATAAGACTAGAGGGTAAGGTACTTAGATAGTTTAAGCCTATATAGAAGGACTATCTTATAGAGGAAGACGAAGACGACTAAGACGCGTTTATATAGGTAGTCTTCCGATCTTACGACCGTTTCGAAGAAGAGCTTCGGAAAGTTTTTAGTGACAAAGACAAGAAGATTTATATATAAGAAAGACTTGCCAATCTCTAATAGACCAAGTTAACAGCCTCTTATACCGTATAATTTAGATAGGATATACTCAAGTCTTAGCTTAATGACGAGGCGTTAATGTAATTGTTTTATAATAGCTTAAAGGAAAAGGTCAAGGACAAGCTATATAAGTATAATCAGCCTAAGACTCTAGATAAATATATCGTATAGGCTATTAAGATCGATAATCGACTCTATATACAAGAGTAGCAGAAACGAGGTTAAATGAATAGAACTACGGTTAAGGCTAATGACAAGAAAAAGCGAGTATACGTTAGTACCTTATATAGGATATACCCTAGAGCTATAGATATAGATATAACGTAAAAGCAGGACTAGAAGAAGACGACCAAAGATAAGTCTAGTGTTACCTACTATAACTATAGAAAGAAAGGGCACTATAAGCAAGAATGCTAAAGCCTAAAGAAAGAATAGAAACTAGCCCCTAGAAAGGAAATTATAGCTATCGACAAAACTACTAAGGACATTATCGAAGTAGCGGCTACAAGCTATAAAGACAGGGTTAGTAACACGGATAGTCTTAGACACGATAGTAACAGTAAAGACGAACAAGCACCGTACTCCGAACTAGTCACTATAGACCTAGAGACAGGTCTCGCCAAATGAGATATAGTAGGAGAGTATATACCGCCAATTTCGATTCTCCTAGCCTTGAGGTAGTAGGGTTTTATAGTTATATAGAGGTAGGACGGATCGTAGACAACCGATACCTAAGGAATCGAAAGACCTAGACCTAATGCTCTATTCCTCTAGGAACAAATCGAATAGTACTATAACGAAGTTTTCTAACTTAACACGGAACTATATAAACGGGATAGGCGCTTGACTTGACTCGCCTACTAGAGTAATAAGATGAAGGACGAAATGAGGGAACTCTAACGTATTGTAGAAGCTATTAAAGGAGAACAGCCTGTAATATATGATAGGCCTGATAGCTATGCCGAGTACCTTGACAATTAGCAACTTAGTAACGACGTGCGGAACCTAGAATACTAGTTTATACGAGCGAACCGCGGGAAAGACGAGTGTATATAGGAAAGCTATTAGAAGAAATACTCTTATCTTAGCATTAGAGTACCTATAGCCTACGTATAGTAGGAAGGATTTGGGAAAGAATTCTAATACCTCCTAGGTGACGCTATGTGACTATACCCTTGACACGAGGCACATACGTAAGTGCCCTAGTTCTAGTGTATGGTATATAAATGTCGATATCACTTCCGTGACAAATTCGAAAATAATTACTAGCCGACCCGATAGGAAAACGGGGACAGAGGCTTATGCCCTATAGAATAGGTCTACGATGTAAGAAATAGAATGGCCGAATTGCTCTAGAAAATCGAAACCTGTGATCTAGAAAGTATTATAATAGTTCTAAGACAAGCCTAGCCTAAGCACTACGGAATAGGACGAGACACATAGGACTTGTGCTAGAGCAACGATTACCTCTATCATATAGACGAAAAGAAATTGCGAATTTAGGAGCTCTAGATAAAGCTATAGCACGTACGACAGAAAGCGGAACGGACCTAATAATAGGAAGCCATAAGTACTTAATAGCTTACAGAAATGAGCACGATCGATAAAGCCGCTATTAGCCAAATAATCAAAGAGGTTAGCACTAACCTAGGAAATGGGTCAGGGCCCTTCGAGGGGCCCGGAAAACATTAACGCCTATATAGCGGCAAGTGGTAGTGTAGTATAGGAAGAACTAGCATAAGAGACTACTATACCAAGACCTCCTAGCAGAAATATAGGAAATCGCCGTAATCTTTAGATGACAGCGGTAAGACAAACGACTATAGATAATAGCATAATAGAAACAGCACGAAATGCTCGTACTAGTAGATAGTAGAGCAGAGATAAACCTGATTTTGCTAATGCTTATAAATTAGCTACGGATACCCTAGAGAATGAAGTAGAAGCATAGTATAGTCAAAGGGCCATTTCTAACGTAATAGGTACATAGGGAGACCGAACTAATCGATATTACTATAGCAGGGAAGACTATAGTAGTTATATTTAGTATTATAGACATAGGTAACGACAAAGACATAATATTAGGGTTACCATAGTATGAAGATTACGACCCGGACATTAGCTAGAAGAATGGTAGCCACCTATAACCCCGAATGGAGTCGTATTTGACTAGCAAGATGGGGAGCGTATAAGGATCGCGAGCAGACGATGCTTAAGGGAAGGCATATCCTACGGATCTACCACAAGAGACGGATAGTAGTAGGCAGACCACTATAGACTCTAGAAGAGGTAGCATAACAACATCGATATCGCGATAGGAGGAACGAGCTAAATCGCTAATAGCTGTTCTCTCTGTTAACGAATGCAGAGCACTATAATTAGAGCGGTAGGTTAAGATAGGAGAAATCGCTAGTATCGCTATAGATAGAACCAAGTTTATATACTATTAGAAAACCGAGAGACGAGATAAGACTAGGGAAGTACTAAAAGAATATAAAGGACACCTAGCATTCGAACCGAAGCATTTAGAAGGATTACCAGAACACGGCCTATAGGATTATAAGATTAAGCTTAAGGAAGGAGTATAACTAAAGTTCTTTAAGATCTACTATATAAGCTAGATATAGAACGAAGAACTTAAGCGATATTTAGAGGAGAACCTTCGAAGAGGACATATTTGCCTGTCGATATCGCTAGTAGGCTACCTAATCTTGTTTATACCTAAGAAAGACGAAAAGCTATAGTTATATGTCGACTATTAGTAACTTAACAAATAGACCATGAAAAATCGATACCTGTTACCGCTAATCTTATAGCTCTAAGATCAGTTAGTAGGAGCCTAATATTTCATGTATCTTGACTTGCTATTGGCCTATAACTATATATAGATTAAAGAAGGCGACGAGTAGAAAACGGCCTTTAGGACACCCTATAGCCATTACAAGTACCTCGTCATGCCATTCGGACTTACAAACACGCTAGCAACGTTCTAAGCCCTAATTGATCAAGCTATCTAACCCTTTCTTGACAAATTTACGGTATATTATCTTGACGACATACTCATCTTCTCTAAGACGATAGACGAACACCGGAAGTACGTAGAAGTAGTACTAGACGTGCTATACGCGTATAAGCTATTAGTTAACAAGGAAAAGAGCGAATTCTATATTAGGAAGATAGTCTTTTTAGGATACGAGATATCCCTAGGATAAATCTAGATAGAACCTTTAAAGGTTAAAGCTATTAAGAATTGGCTATAACCGATGTCAGTCACGGAAGTACAAAGTTTCATCAGATTTGCAAACTTCTACCAAATATTTATTAGGAACTTTAGAGCGATCGTACGACCTTTATACGAATTTACCAAGAAGAACGCTAAATTCCAATAGGAAGAACGATACGAGTAAGCATTTACGAAGATCCGTAATGCCATTACTAAAGATCTAGTACTAGTACTACTAGACCCTAAGAAGCCATTCGAGGTAGAAACGGACGCTTTAGACTACGCTATTAGAGGACAATTGGGATAATAAGACGAACAAGGGAAGCTATATCCTATAGCCTTCTTTTTAAAGAAGCTCGATAGACTATGTCTTAATTATCTGATCTATAACAAGGAACTACTTACGATTATTAAAGCTTTTAAGGAATAGTGACTATACCTTAGTGGTACGATTAAACTAGTACAAGTATATATAGATTACAAGAACCTGCAATACTTTATAACGACGAAAGAACTTAATAGATGACAAATACGATAGGCAGAATTCCTTATAGAATTCGACTTTGAGATCCGCTATAAAAAGGGCAAAGAGAACGTACAAGCAGATATCTTAAGCCAATAAACAGATCATACAGAAGGACGAATAGGAATAATATTACTATTGTTCAAGGAACAAACAGACAGAACGCTACATTACGAAACGTAGATACCTGTGGAAGATGATTTACTTGACTTGTTCCTAGAATGCTACGCAATCTTTCGAGAGGAAAGGATTAACGAGGTATAGTATCAAGCAGCACCTAGACTAGTGGTACCTAACGAAGTGGAAGAAAAAGATAGGAAACTCTAGTACCGAGGCAAAGCATATATCTACGATAGGGATCAATAGCTACGAATGATTCGAGAACTCTACAAGTCGAAACTCGGAGGATACAAAGGAGTTACGAAGACTGTCGTATAAGTTAAGAAATACTACGACTTTCTATAGTTAATGGCACGAGTTAAGGAAGTTATATAGAACTACGACATTTGCAATTGAAGCAAGACAGTACGATATAAGCCGTATAGGCTACTTTAGCTACTACTAATAGCTAACAAACTATAGAGTTTAGTTATAATAGACTTTATTACAAAGCTGCTAGAATCTAAGGATATAGCTATAGGAGTAACCTACGATAGTATTCTTACTATAGTAGATCGCCTAACTAAATAGGTATACTTCTTTCCCTATAAGGAGTCCTAGATAGCTAAATAGCTAGTAGATGTAATCTATCGGCAAGTTATATTAGTATATGCTTGGCCGCAAGAATGGATCACCGATAGAGACACCAAGTTTGTATCGAAGTTCTGGCAAGCGTTAATACGACGATTAGACGTTAATAGCAAGCTGTTAATAGCATATTACCCGTAGACCGATAGACAAATAGAGTAACTAAACCAAGTTATTAAGTAATACCTCCGCTCTTATATTAACTACTAGCAAGACGACTAGGTTATACTATTACTAACAGTATAACTCGCTTATAACACGACGCCGATAGAAACGACTAAAGTTATACCGTTCTTTGTAAACTATAGATATAAAGTAGACCTTAGGCAAGGACTAGAGGTTATAGTGCTAAGAGCAGCAATCAAAGTAGAACAGATATATACACTATATAAGAAGCTTAAAAAGGAACTCGAGTTTATTAGGACCAGAATGAAGAACTACTACGATAAATACAAGCTCGAGGGACCTTGCCTAGAGAGGGGAGATAAAGTCTACCTAATTGTACGAAACCTGCGAACTAAATAACTAAACACGAAGCTAGACTTTAAGAAGGTCAGACCCTTCGTTATCAAAGAACAAATTTCGACATCTAACTACTGACTATTGTTACTATTATCTATACGACTACAGATAGATGTTTTTTATATTTCACTCCTTAAACTAGTACCGAAAAACGCTAAGGTTGCTATATATATCAAAGCAGAAGACAAGGAAGAAGAATAGGACGTCAAAGAAATTCTAGATTTATATATTATTAATAGAGAACTATAGTACCTAGTCAAATGGCTTGATTTTAATCTAGAAGATAACTTATAGGAACTAGTTAAGAACCTAAATTGCCCTAAGAAACTAGAACAGTTCTACCGGTAGAATCTAGATCGACTAAAGGAAAACCTAGGATAGAACTAAAGACGACGCCCCAGTCGATAGCATCGGCAGTATCATTAATCTCTGATGAGGGTATAGTAGGCGCCTCTTGCTGCTCTTACCGCTTAACTGCCTCTAACTCGTCTAAGGTCGACAGACTACGTGCCACCATATCGGCACCTTTCTCTACTAAAAACTCCTTCTACTGACGAAGACGCCGGAGCCGTGTAAGCTTTTCAGACAACTCGTGCTAGGCTTCTTCTAGACGGCGTTAGGATTTATCTAGCTTAAGTTCGGCACGACATTTAGCATCCTTGATATGATGCTGCTCCTAGAGAATGTGATCTATTAGAAAGAATATTAGAAATCACACTTAAAAAAAAAAAAAAAAAAAGAGAGGGAGATAAGCTTATAGGAAGAAAGCAGGATGCTAAAGCTATCGTAAGAACGACCTTGACAAATATAGGCCTTATAACGCTTTGTGTGTACGATTATTTTGCAGATAAGGCCTTAAGACGTGCACCAAGAACAAGGTATAACGATAAAACCGTTCTTGGCGATGTTCTAAGCAAGGGAAGCACGGTAACGTGTAGAATGCGACTTCCGTTTCTCTACTAGCATTTTGTCAATATAGCAACTATAACGTAGAAACAGGAAGAATGTAGTACTTACAAGCAAAGGGTATTAGCACTATTTGAAATGGCCTAAGAGGGCTTTCGGGTCGAAAGCCTTAAAGGAGGGGCATTATGTTACGGATAAGTATATAGACGGCCTAGCAGGCTATAGCCAGGACGCGGGACATTCCGACAGCCAATCACTTGACGGACCAATTAGAAGATTATCACCGCCAAGACCAAGGTCTTTACTGGTGATAATAACATGTTACCGTTGACGACGCGGAGTCATGGAGTGAAAGGAGAAATGGTACTAGTGATAACTATTGAAGAGGGACAGACAATTGTATATATATAGCTAGCTAGTCATTCGTTATGGTAGACTCTGGGAGTTTACTAGTAGTAATAATTACAATTATAGTACTTATACTAGGCATTGCTGATTACTGTAAGAGATAACTCTAAGTGTTATTGTAAACCCTTTGGCTTTACCGAATCCCTTAGACGACCTGCCTACTATCCTGCCTAATCTACCTCTGTCTAGACCCTTTTAGAAGAAGTCTAAGTAGGGTTCGTCATACAGAGTAAAAGGAGAAATGGTACTAGTAATAACTATTGAAGAGGGACAGATAATTATATATATATAGCTAGCTAGTCACTTGTTATAGTAGACTCTAAGAGTTTACCAGTGATAGCAACCTAACCTACAATTACAAGTACCTATACCAAGCATTACTAACTATTGTAGGAGACAACTCTAGTGTTGTTATAAACCTTTTGGCTTTACCGAATCCCTTAGACGACCTGTACGCCTGTCCCGCTTAATTCACCTCCGTCTAAACCCTTTCAGAAGAAGTCTGAGCTAGGTTCGTCACATGTCCTTGGATTGCCTTTAGTAGCTAGCTATCCTCTGCTATCTTTCCCTTTTTGGCAATCGTTTGCCTGTAGTAGCCCGCGCTCCCTAGCGATCCTATATTAGCCTCGCTTCGTGCCCTTCTTAATTAGTAGCTCATTTAGCCTCTTATACCCTACCAGGTCGCGGTATATAGTTAGCTTATAATAATAGGACTACTATTATAGTCAGTATAAGCATTATAAGAGCTGTGTGACAAACCTAACTCAGACTTCTTCTAAAAGGGTTCAGACAAAGGTAGATTAAACGGGACAAGCGTACAGGTCGTCTAAGGGATTCGGTAAAGCCAAAGGGTTCATAACAACACTTAGAGTTACCTCTCACAGTAATCAGCAATACTTAGTATAAGTACTGTAATTATGATTATTACCACTGGTGAACTCTAGAGTCCACTATAACAAGTGACTATTTACATGTATATATACTCCTAGGATCACTAGCAGTCGTAATAATCATTTATACTAGCTTACCTAGCTTATATTGTAAGCTAGTAATCCTCTATTAGGATCATTTCTTGCTAAGCGTGATCCTGTCCTAATTGGTCTATCATTTCTTCGGCTTGATTGGCCCGTTCGTGCCAGTGGCTCAGGCGGTATCTGCATGCATATTTCCGTGATACAATGCCCTCCCTCTAAGGCTTTCGACCCGAAAGCCCTCTTTTAGGCCGTTTCAAATAGCGCTAACATCCTTTCCACGTATGCCTCATAAAGAGGCGGAAGAACGGAGGGTGCGGGAGTCCGAAGCACGCGTTATTAGTGATATATAGTCCTAAGGTGCTAATGTCCCGTTTGACTAGTCTTCTTTAGGCCTAGATTTGTTAGAGGCCGACTTGGCCGTTTTGTCTAAGCTAGTGCCTACAGTCAATCCGGGTTCTGCCGGTAGAACTATTCCAGTTTCTTAGGGTAGTTCAAGTTCTTAACTAGTTCCTATAAGTTATCTTCTAGTCCAAAATCAAGCCATTTAACCAGGTACTACAGTTCCCCGTTAATAATATATAAATCCAGAATTTCTTCGACGTCCTATTCTTCTTCCTTGTCTTCTACTTCGATATACGTAGCAACCTTGGCATTTTTTGGTACTAGTTCGAGGAGTAAAATATGAAAAACATCTATCTATAGTCATATAGATGACGGTAACGATAGTCGGTAGTTAGATGTCGAAATTCGTTCTTTGATAACGAAGGGTCTGACCTTCTTAAAGTCTAGCTTCGTGCTTAGTCGTTTGGTTTGCAAGTTTCGTGCGATTAGGTAGACTTTGTCTCCCCTTTCTAGGCAAGATCCCTCGAGCCTGTGTTTGTTATAGTAGTTCTTCATTCTAGTCTTGACAAACTCGAGTTCCTCTTTAAGCTTCTTATATAGTGCGTATATCTGTTCTACTTTGACTACTACTCTTGGTACTATGACCTCTAGTCCTTGCCTAAGGTCTGCTTTATATCTGTAGTTTGCGAAGAACAGTATAACTTTGGTTGTTTCCGTTAGCGTTATATTATAAGCGAGTTATACTATTAGCAATAGTATGACCTAGTCGTCTTGCTAGTAGTTAATGTAAGAACGGAGATACTACTTAATAACTTGGTTTAATCGCTCTATCTATCTGTTAGTCTATAGGTAATATGCCGTTAATAGCTTACTATTAATGCCTAATTGTTACATTAACGCTTGCTAGAACTTTAATATAAACTTGGTATCTCTATTAGTAATCTATTCTTATAGCTAAGCATGTACTAATGTAACTTACTAATAGATTACGTCTACTAACTATTCTACTATCTAGGACTCCTTATAGGGAAAGAAATATACTTACTTAGTTAAGCGATCTACTATAGTAAGAATACCATTATAGGTCACTCCTATAGCTATATCCTTAGATTCTAGTAGCTTTATAATAAAGTCTATCGTAACTAAACTCTATAGTTTGTCAGCTATTAGTAGTAGCTAAAGTAGCCTATATAGCTTATATTATGCCATTTTGCTCCGATTGCAGATATCGTAGCTCTATACGACTTCTTTAACTCGTGCCGTTAACTATAGAAAGTTATAGTGTTTCTTGACTTGTACGACAGTCTTCGTAACTCCTTTATATCCTCTAAGTTTCGACTCGTAGAGTTCTCAAATCATCCGTAGCTATTAATCTTTGTCGTAGATATATACTTTGCCTTGGTACTAGAGTTTCCCATCTTTTTCTTCTACTCCGTCAGGTACCACTAGTCCGGGTGCTACTTGATACTATGCCTCGTTAATCCTTTCTTCTCGAAAGATTACGTAGCATTCTAGGAACGAGTTAAGTAGATCATCTTCTACGGGTGTCTGTGTTTCATAATGTAGCGTCCTATCTATTTGTTCCTTAAACAACGGTAGTGTTGTTTCCGTTCGTCCTTCTATATGATTCGTTCGTCAGCTTAAGATATCTGCTTATACGTTTTCTTTGCCCTTCTTATAGCAGATCTTGAAGTTAAATTCCGTAAGGAATTCTACCTATTATATTTATTATCTATTAAGTTCCTTTATCATTGTAAAGTATTATAGGTTCTTATAATCTATATATACTTATACTAGTTTAATTGTACTACTAAGGTATAGTTGCTATTCCTTAAAGGCTTTGACAATCGCAAGTAGTTCCTTATTATAGATCGGATAATTAAGACATAGTCTATCGAGCTTCTTTGAAAAGAAGGCTATAGGATATAGCTTCCCTTATTCGTCTCGTTATCCTAATTGTCCTCTAATAGCATAGTCTAAAGCGTCCGTTTCTACCTCGAATAGCTTCTTAGGGTCCGGTAGTACTAATACTAGGTCCTTAGTAATAGCGTCGTGTGACGAACCCAACTCAGACTGCTTCTGAAAGGGTCCAGACGGAGGTGGGTGAAGCGGGACAAGCAGGCAGGTCGTCTGAGGGATTCGGTGAAGCCAAAGGGTTCACAACAACACTTAGAGTTGTCTCTCACAGTAATCAGCAATGCTTGGTATGAGTACTGTGATTGTGATTGTTACCACTGGTGAACTCCCAGAGTTCGCCAGAACGAGTGACTATATACAATTTCCTTGTCCTTTCCCCCTTGAGTCTTGATCGTGCGATCGCTGCTGCGATCCTGCGATCGTTACCCAAGTGCTCGTCTTGATCGAAGTGCGATCACTGCGATCACTTCCTGATTGGTCCTTAGGTCTTGTGGTTCCTGATTGGTTCTGTGCGCCTTGCCGGGTCGCCTTATGCAGCCAAATCGTGACACGATGCCCCTCCTTCAGGTCTTTCGTCCTCGAAAGACTCCGGTCCGTTTCAAATAGCGCCATCATCCCCTGTCTGTACGTAATTGCGTTTCCCAGTTTCTTCCTTCCTTTGCCTTCCCACGATGTTGTCGAGATGGCTGATCGTGTGAGAAAGAAGTCGAAATCTAAACCTGCTGCGTCGACTCTTCGTGCCAACCATCTCCTGGCCGCGATTCTCTCCTCGGATAATCTTTTAACGATGCGTCCTTGTACGCCGTGCGAGTCCAAAGGCCTTAGTTCGTGCGAGGTTTCGAAAAGCGATTCTTCTCGATGCGCAGAGTGCGTTCGCAACAAGCGTTCGAATTGTGACGTTCTTGGCGTTTCTCCTGCTCAGCTTCGGTCTATTGCGGCTCAGCATCAAAAACTTGAGGATGAGCTTATGGCTGCTGAGGAGCGGGTCCTTCGTCTCCGGAAACAGAAGCGAATGTGGTTTGAGAAGATGATGAGGGCTATCGCTCGGGGTATCGACAGTGTGGAGGAGTTGGAGCGAGTGGAACGTGAGGAGGCTGCGGCGGCGGTGGCAGCGGAAGCTTCTGGGGTTACTGCGTCTTCTTCGACCCCATCTCGCCTGTCCGCCGATTTCGGACAGCTTTGGGATGCCGTGTATCCTGAAGTTCCTTTGGATCCGTCCTTGCTGGCCGATTTCGGGTTGGTTTCGGGTTCGTCGCTTTCGGTCGGTCAGGGTTCCTCTGGTGGAACTGCTGAAGTTTCTCGGGGCAACTCAGGTTCTTAACTGGTTCCCATGAGTTGTCTTCTGGCCCAAAATCAAGCCATTTGACCAGGTACTGCAGTTCTCCGTTGATGATGCGTGAATCCAGAATTTCTTCGACGTCCCATTCTTCTTCTTCGTCTTCCGCTTCGGTGTTCGTGGCGATTTTGGCGTTCTTCGGTGCTGGTTCGAGAAGTGAAATATGAAAAACATCCGTCCGTAGTCGCATAGATGACGGTAACGATAGTCGGTAGTTGGATGTCGAAATTCGTTCTTTGATAACGAAGGGTCCGACCTTCTTGAAGTCCAGCTTCGTGCTTGGTCGTTTGGTTCGTAAGTTTCGTGCGATCAGGTAGACTTTATCTCCCCTCTCTAGGCGAGGTCCCTCGAGCCTGTGTTTGTCGTAGTAGTTCTTCATTCTGGTCTTGACAAACTCGAGTTCCTTCTTGAGCTTCTCGTGCAGTGCGTGCATCTGTTCTGCTTTGACTGCTGCTCTTGGCACTGTGACCTCTGGTCCTTGCCTAAGGTCTGCTTCATATCCGTAGTTCGCGAAGAACGGTGTGACTTTGGTCGTTTCTGTCGGCGTCGTGTTGTAGGCGAGTTGTGCTGTTGGTAACAGCATGACCCAGTCGTTTTGCTGGTAGTTGACGTAAGAGCGGAGGTACTGCTCAACAACTTGGTTTAGTCGCTCCGTTTGTCCGTCAGTCTGTGGGTGATATGCCGTTGACAGCTTGCTGTTAACGCCCAATCGTTGCATTAACGCTTGCCAGAACTTCGATGCGAACTTGGTGTCTCTGTCGGTGATCCATTCTTGCGGCCAAGCATGCACTGATGCAACTTGCCGATAGATCACGTCTGCCAACTGTTCCGCTGTCCAGGACTCCTTGTAGGGAAAGAAGTATGCCCACTTAGTCAGGCGATCTACTACAGTAAGAATACTGTCGTAGGTCACTCCTGTGGCCGTGTCCTTGGATTCTGGCAGCTTCGTAATGAAGTCCATCGTAACTGAACTCCATGGTTTGTCAGCTGTTGGTAGTGGCTGAAGTAGCCCGTACGGCTTGTGTCGTGCCGTTTTGCTCCGATTGCAGATGTCGCAGTTCCGTACGACTTCCTTAACTCGTGTCGTCAACTGTGGAAAGTCGTAGTGTTTCTTGACTTGTGCGACAGTCTTCGTAACTCCTTTGTGTCCTCCGAGTTTCGACTCGTGGAGTTCTCGAATCATCCGCAGCTGTTGACCTTTGTCGTGGATGTACGCTTTGCCTCGGTACCAGAGTTTCCCATCTTTCTCTTCTACTCCGTCAGGTACCACTGGTCCGGGTGCTGCTTGATACTGTGCCTCGTTGATCCTTTCTTCTCGAAAGATTGCGCAGCATTCGAGGAACGAGTCAAGTGGATCATCTTCCACGGGTGTCTGCGTCTCGTGATGCAGCGTTCCGTCTGTCCGTTCCTTGAACAACGGTGGTGTCGTTCCCGTTCGTCCTTCCGTGTGATCCGTTCGTCGACTTAAGATGTCCGCTCGTGCGTTCTCTTTGCCCTTCTTGTAGCGGATCTCAAAGTTGAATTCCGCGAGGAATTCTGCCCATCGTATTTGTCGTCCGTTGAGTTCCTTCGTCGTCGTGAAGTATCGCAAATTCTTGTGATCCGTATATACTTGTACCGGTTCAATCGTGCCGCTGAGGTATGGTCGCCATTCCTTGAAAGCTTCGACAATCGCAAGTAGTTCCTTGTCGTGGATCGGATAATTGAGACGTGGTCCATCGAGCTTCTTTGAAAAGAAGGCTACAGGATGTAGCTTCCCTTGTTCGTCTCGTTGTCCCAATTGTCCTCCGATGGCGTAGTCTGAAGCGTCCGTTTCTACCTCGAATGGCTTCTTGGGGTCTGGCAGTACCAGTACTGGATCCTCGGTGATGGCGTCGCGAATCTGCGTAAATGCCTGCTCGTGTTGCTCTTCCCATTGGAATTCAGCGTTCTTCTTGGTAAGTTCGTGCAAAGGTCGTGCGATCGCTCCAAAGTTCCTGAGGAACATCCGGTAGAAGTTTGCAAATCCGATGAAGCTTCGTACTTCCGTGACTGACGTCGGTCGTGGCCAATTCTTGATAGCTTCAACCTTTGAAGGTTCCATCCGGATTTGTCCTGGGGATATCTCGTATCCCAGAAACACCGTTTTCCTGACGTGGAATTCGCTCTTTCCCTTGTTGACTGATAGCTTGTACGCGTGCAGCGCGTCCAGCACTGCTTTTACGTGCTTCCGGTGTTCGTCCATCGTCTTGGAGAAGATGAGTATATCGTCGAGATAACATACCGCAAATTTGTCGAGAAAGGGTCGGATAGCTTGATCAATCAGGGCTTGGAACGTTGCCGGCGCGTTCGTAAGTCCAAATGGCATGACGAGGTACTCGTAGTGGCCATAGGGTGTCCTAAAGGCCGTTTTCCACTCGTCGCCTTCTTTGATCCGTATGTGGTTGTAGGCCGATGGCAAGTCAAGACGCGTGAAATATTGGGCTCCTGCCAACTGATCTCGGAGCCGTGAGATCAGCGGTAACGGGTATCGGTTTTTCACGGTCTGTTCGTTGAGTTGCCGATAGTCGACACATAACCGTAGCTTTCCGTCTTTCTTGGGCACAAACAGGATTGGGTAGCCTGCTGGCGATGTCGACGGGCGGATATGTCCTCTTCGAAGGTTCTCCTCCAAATATCGCTTAAGTTCTTCGTTCTGTGTCTGGCTCGTGTGGTAAATCTTGAAGAACTTCAGTCGTGCTCCTTCCTTGAGCTTGATCTCGTGATCCCATGGGCCGTGTTCTGGTAGTCCTTCCAGATGTTTCGGTTCGAATGCTGGGTGCCCTTCGTATTCCTTCGGTACTTCCCCAGTCTTGTCCCGTCTCTCGGTTTTCTGGTAGTATGCGAACTTGGTTCCGTCCATGGCGATACTGGCGATTTCTCCTGTCTCAACCCACTGCTCCCATTGCAGTGCTCCGCATTCGTCAACGGAGAGAACAGCTATCGGCGATTCAGCTCGTTCCTCCTGTCGCAACGTCGGTATCGTTATGCCGCTTCTTCCAGAGTCCGTAGTGGTCTGCCTGCCACTGTCCGTCTCTTGCGGTGGATCCGTAGGACATGCCTTTCTCTGAGCATCGTCCGCTCGCGATCCTTGCGCGCTCCCCATCTCGCTGGTCGAATACGACTCCATTCGGGGTCGCAGGTGGCCACCGTTCTTCCAGCTGATGTCCGGGTCGTAATCTTCATGCCATGGTAACCCCAATATCATGTCTTTGTCGTTGCCCATGTCCACGATGCTGAATACGACTGCTGTGGTCTTCCCTGCCACAGTGATGTCGATCGGTTCGGTCTCCCTGCGTACCCATTGCGTCGGAAATGGCCCTTTGACTATGCCATGCTTCCGCTTCATTCTCCAGGGTATCCGCAGCTGATTCACAAGTGTCGGCGAAATCAGATTCATCTCTGCTCCACTGTCCACTAGTGCGAGCATTTCGTGCTGTTTCCACTGTGCTGTTATCCACAGCCGCTTGTCTTGCCGCCGTCGTCCAAAGATTGCGGCGATTTCCCATGTTTCTGCCGGGAGGTCTCGGTATAGTGGTCTCTTGCGCCAGTTCCTCCTGTACTGCGCTACCACTCGCCGCTGCGCGGGCGTTAATGGTTTCCGGGCCCCTCGAAGGGCCCTGACCCGTTTCCCAGGTCAGTGCTGACCTCTTCGGTTGTTCGGCTGATAGCGGCTTCGTCGATCGTGCTCATTTCCGTGAGCCATTGAGTGCTTGCGGCTTCCCACCATTGGGTCCGTTCTGCTTTCCGTCGTGCGTGCCATAGCTTCATCTGAAGCTCCCGAATTCGCAATTTCTTTTCGTCCGCGTGATAGAGGCAATCGTTGCTCCAGCACGAGTCCCATGTGTCTCGTCCGGTTCCGCAGTGCCTAGGCCAGGCTCGTCTTGGAACTATCGTGATGCTTTCTAGATCGCGGGCTTCGATCTTCCAAAGCAATTCGGCCGCTCTGTTTCCTGCATCGTAGACCCATTCCACAGGGCACAAGCCTCCGTCCCCGTTCTCCTGTCGGGTCGGCCAGTGGTTGTTTTCGAATTTGTCGCGGAAGTGGTATCGGCATTCGTGTGCCACACACTGGAACCAGGGCACTTGCGCATGTGCCTCGTGTCGAGGGTGCAGTCGCGTGGCGTCGCCTGGAAGGTATTGGAACTCTTTCCCGAATCCTTCCCACTGTACGTGGACCGTAGGTACTCCAGTGCTGACATAGGAGTGTTTCTTCCAGTAGCTTTCCCACGTACGCTCATCTTTTCCGCGGTTCGCGCGCATGAACTGGTACTCGGGGTTCCGTACGTCGTGGCTGAGTTGCTGATCGTCAAAGTGCTCGGCGTAGCTATCGGGCCCATCATATGTCACAGGCTGTTCCCCTTTGATGGTTTCCACGATACGTCGGAGTTCCCTCATTTCGTCCTTCATCTCATCGCTCTGCTGGGCGAGTCGAGTCAAGCGCCCATCCCGTTCGCGCAGTTCCGTGTTGAGTCGGAAAACTTCGTTGCGGTACCATTCGATTCGTTCCTGGAGGAATAGAGCATTGGGTCCGGGTCTTTCGATTCCTTGGGTGTCGGTTGTCCACGATCCATCCCGCCTCTGCGTGACTGTGAAACCCCACTGCCTCAAGATTGGGAGAATCGAAATTGGCGGCGCATACTCTCCTGCCATGTCCCATTCGGCAAGACCTGTCTCTGGGTCCACAGTGACCAGTTCGGAGTACGGTGCTTGTTCGTCTTCACCGTTGCCGTCGTGTCCGAGACTGTCCGTGTCACTGTCCTTGTCTTCGTAGCTCGTGGCTGCTACTTCGGTGACGTTCTTGGTGGTTTCGTCGATGGCCGCAATTTCCTTTCCGGGGGTTGGTTTCCATTCTTTCTTCGGGCTCCGGCATTCTCGCTTGTAGTGCCCTTTCTTTCCGCAGTTGTAGCAGGTAACATTGGACTTGTCTTTGGTCGCCTTCTTCTGGTCCTGCTTCTGCGCTGCGTCCACATCCATGGCTCCGGGGTGCGTCCCGTACGAGGTACTAACGTACGCTCGCTTTTTCTTGTCGTTGGCCTTAACCGTGGTTCCGTTCATTCGACCTCGTTTCTGCTGCTCTCGTGCGTAGAGTCGATCATCGATCCTGATGGCCTGCGCGATGTATTCATCCAGAGTCTCAGGCCGATCGTACTTGTACAGCTCGTCCTTGACCTTTTCCTTCAAGCCGTTATAGAACAATTGCATCAACGCCTCGTCGTTAAGCTGAGACTTGAGCATGTCCTGTCTGAACTGTGCGGCGTAGGAGGCTGCTGACTTGGTCTGTCGGAGATTGGCGAGTCTTTCTTGCGCATGAATCTTCTCGTCTTTGTCGCCAAAAACTTTCCGAAGCTCTTCTTCGAAACGGTCGTAAGATCGGAAGACTGCCCGTGTAAACGCGTCTCGATCGTCTTCGTCTTCCTCCGTGAGATAGTCGTTCCACGTAGGCTCGAACCATCTGAGTGCCTTGCCCTCTAGTCTCGTGGCTGCGTAGAGGACTTTGGCTTTGTCGTCCGGAAACTTGTCGTCATTGAGCCGGAAGTAGGATCGGAGGTTTGTCAGGAATCCTGCGAGATCCTCCTTGGTTCCTCCGTATTTACCAGGTGGTTCGATCTTGATGCGGCTCGCCTTGGCGGTCTCGAGCGCTTCGATTTTGGCGTAGGCTTCGTTGACCAACTTCTGCGAGTACTTTTCGCGGTTCTCGAGTTCCTTGATTCGAGCTTGAGCAGCCTTGTCTCTCTGGTCCAACTCCTGGATCCGCTGCTGGAGTTGACCAAGCTGAGCGAGCAGCTGTTCGGCCGTGACGTTGGTAGCCATGTCGATGTCGAGGTCGAAGTCACCTCCGTTCTGAACCATGACAGAACAAAGGGAGTGGTAACAACGTGTGACGAACCCAACTCAGACTGCTTCTGAAAGGGTCCAGACGGAGGTGGGTGAAGCGGGACAAGCAGGCAGGTCGTCTGAGGGATTCGGTGAAGCCAAAGGGTTCACAACAACACTTAGAGTTGTCTCTCACAGTAATCAGCAATGCTTGGTATGAGTACTGTGATTGTGATTGTTACCACTGGTGAACTCCCAGAGTTCGCCAGAACGAGTGACTATATACAATTTCCTTGTCCTTTCCCCCTTGAGTCTTGATCGTGCGATCGCTGCTGCGATCCTGCGATCGTTACCCAAGTGCTCGTCTTGATCGAAGTGCGATCACTGCGATCACTTCCTGATTGGTCCTTAGGTCTTGTGGTTCCTGATTGGTTCTGTGCGCCTTGCCGGGTCGCCTTATGCAGCCAAATCGTGACATTAAGCTAGAAGTAGGATTAGAGGTTCGTTAAGAATCCTACGAGATCTTCCTTAGTTCCTCTATATTTACTAGGTAGTTCGATCTTGATACGGCTTACTTTAGCGCCTTCGAGTGCCTTGATTTTGGTATAGGCCTCGTTAACTAGCTTCTATAAGTGCTTTTCGCCATTCTCAAGTTCCTTAATCCGAGCTTAAGCAGCCTTATCTCTCTAGTCCAACTCCTAGATCCGCTAATAGAGTTAACCAAGCTAGGCAAGCAGCTGTTCGGCTATAACGTTAGTAGTCATATCGATATTAAGGTCAAAATTACCTTTATCCTAAACTATAATAGAACAAAAGGAGTGATAGTAACGTATAACGAACCTAACTTAGACTTCTTCTAAAAGGGTTTAGACGGAGGTAAATTAAGTAAGACAAGTATATAGGTTATCTAAGGGATTTAGTAAAGCTAAAGGGTTTATAATAACATTAGAGTTATCTCCTATAGTAGTTAGCAATACTTGGTATAAGTACTATAATTATAGGTTAGGTTACTATTACTAGTGAACTCCTAGAGTCTACTATAACGAGTGATTATTTATATATATATATTGGTTGCTTATAGTCCCCTTCTAGCCTGCCTTAAGATCGCCTTTAGTAGCTAGTTATCTTTTACTATCTTTCCCTTTTAGCAATTGTTCGCCTATAGTAGCCTATACTCCCTAGCAATCCCGTGTTAGCCTTGCTCCGTGCCCTTCTTGATTAGTAGCTCGTTTAGCCTGCTACGCCCCACCGGGTCGTGGTATATAGTTAGCTTATAATAAGGTTACTATTACTAGTAAACTCCTAAAGTCTACTATAACGAGTGACTATTTATATATATATATACTTCTATCGGTCGCTTATAGTCCCCTTCTATCCTGTCCTTAGATCGCCTTTAGTAGCTAGCTATCCTCTGCTATCTTTCCCTTTTTAGCAATTGTTCGCCTATAGTAGCCCGTGCTCCCTAGCGATCCTGTGTTAGCCTCGCTTCGTGCCCTTCTTGATTAGTGGCTTATTTAGCCTATTACACCCCACCGGGTTGCGGTATATGGTTGGCTTGTGACAGGTTTATATCCTTCTTCCTATATACTTTTGTAGCTTTATAGAGTTTAGGATCTACGGTATACGCTAGCTAGCATTATAGCTATCCTATCTACTTGCTAACGTCTATAGCGTATATAATATCTTTATAAAAGGAGTCTTATAGTCGTGTAAATTCGGCTATAATAGCTACATTAGAAGGTATCAAATCTGTAGATATCGAGGGTAATAATCCTTCTAAGAGTTACTCCTAGGAAGCCAGGATAAGGTTATCTCTGGCTTACTTACAGGTTAGGCGCTATAGAACTTCCAGATCTAGCTTATAGTCGCCGTTAGGGTCGACAAATCCCTATATACCGGCGAATTTAGCCTACGACTATAGTTTAATATACTACGAGTTCTAGGAACTAGGCCCTATAAGGTATATAAAAGTCTCGACTAGGATTTCGGATATAATAGACACGTCGTCGAAAGCGTATTAAAGTAGGGTAAGAGGGTTCGTAATAGAAGAAGCTACCACTGATATTGAAGATACGTCGGTAGAGGAGCAGTCAAGGCGCCGGGCTTATAACTGCCGAACGTAGTAGGAGCTCTGGGAGCGTTGAAAGCAGTCTGTAGTAGGTGGCTGTACAAAGGAGACAGTGCCTTGTTGAAGCTATCTACAAAGGAGACAAAACGAGTGGTATTTATAGACAAAGGGACTGGCCAATGCGTTGAACAGCCTCATACAGCTGTGGCAAACGCGTGGCTAATACGCTTGGAAGCTCCACAGCTTCCGACAATGACCAAGTAGTACCCCTCATGACTCGCAGGATGGCGCGCCAACCTGGCCCAATCCTACACTCATCGGATTATTACTCTAGAAGAATGCTTGCAGTACGGAGTACTTCCGTACTTTGTGCTTTGTACACCCTGCCCCAGGTTGGTAGAACTACCCGTCTGGCGATCCACGCGCCCTCCCAGCCCCAGGCGTTGATGCGCAGATTTTTGGGGACATTGGATCATCACTTATTATAACTTGGCTGGTCCCGTAACGGGCCGACCCCCCTCGCGGAAAAGGGGTGGAGTGGGAGGGATCGGACTGACTCCTGCGGTTACAGAACGCCGCGTACTTGTACTGTGCAGAAACGGAGGCGGTACCTGTGCGAACGTTGTGCGTTAGGTACTTGTATGTACGTACATACAGTATTCCGTACGCTAGTGTAAATTCAAAAAAAGAATTCCCTTACTGTTCCCATCTGACGGGAGCTGGGACGAGCAAGCTGATGGGGGAAGGTGCGGCGAGCCGGGCGGTGTGCCGGAGGCTTCAAGCTGCGCGTTGCAACTGCGCAATCATTGTTAGTGTCGCTTGGTCGAGTCCGAAGCAGGGACTGGGCTCTCTGCTTTGGGGAGGGATTCGCGGAGGGCTCCGTCCTTGCTGGAGAGCGAGCTCATTCTGCCGACCGCATCATCAGAAACAGCATTCGACAGTCTGGATTGTTTGCCCCGGTGACGTCTAGATTTGTAAATGGTGCCATGTTGGGTGCCGGCAGTACGGTTTGCACAGAAAGCCCAAACCATCGGGTCTGTGTCAGGATCCGAGAAGTCATCAACCGCAAAGCACATTCTCTCCCGTTCAGCAGACATCCGTTTGCTTTTTTTTTTTAAAAAAAAAAAAAAAACCTTGGACGTCTCGGTTCCGACCTGAGACAAAGACAGCCAAGAAAGAAGTTTTCCACTATAACAGTACGAGGCGAGACACCGAGGTGTGACACAACTGGATCGTTGACCCGAGAGTAGGGTATGGATACAACAAATGCCCAGCAGCCTGAGCTCCCGCTGCGCGCGTATCGGCAGGAGGGCTCGCGTTCACGCCAACTCGGCAATAGAACACGCAACCTTCGTTGGGTAAGTTACGCCAGCAGGAGGCAGTTGCCACGCCGGTTACTGACTGAATCCGACTTCTGCATGTTGTAGGTTGCAACTGTTATGTATGTACATCCATACAAGCACACGCTAGGCGGGTCATGTTTCAAAGCGGGAAGGATCGAGGCAGTGGTCCAAAGCACTCAACCTGAAAACGAGGAGGGACGCTCCGCAGCAGAAGTACTTGCCTCTCCAAACTCTTTTCACATCAGCCAGCCCCCAACACCTTGAATTCCTGTTCAACGTCCACCAGAGCCCCAAGCCTGTGTCATCTACGAGCTAATGGTTTGCTTTCAGAAGCGCTATTGGGCCTCCGCTTCATGTCGAACCGCTCCCCATCGCGACTTCAGGTTTAATTTTAGCAGCTTCAACGACCTGCTACCTCCTTCCTTCCCCCCGCCCACTCTCGGCCACCGCGAAGTCAGCCCTCTCTTACTGGCTCTCTCAAGATATGACGAACGTTTGACCGCCGCACAGGATGGTGTCAAGTACTGAACCATCGCCTCCGTCCCAGCACACCTCGGACCCTCTCGGAGTCGGCCGCAAGCTATCCGCATAATAGTTACTCGAAAAGCTGCCGCTAGCATAAGTCGATAAATCGAAAATATGGGACACCGCCGCTTTCTTCCCCCCTTTGGGAAAATATTCCTTACACGGGCGTTTGACTAATGTTTGCAAGACCGCAATAGGTTTGGCAAGCTGCCGTCAGCTTACGGAGTCACAATCAAGCTACCTCATATGAACATCTACATGCCGCAAAAACCCGGGCCCATTCCGCCGTATCGAGGAGTTGGGAATGGACGGTTGTCGGGTCTCGGCAACTCTATGGGAGTGCTCCGTTCACAGGAACAACGAAACGAGGGATGGGGTCGAAAGATAACCGTCACATGTCTGATCGAGCTCCTTCAGCAGCCCGAGAAGGCAAGTATTGTCTGACCATGTATCCTCTCCCCTGTCCTTCTGTTCTGTTCCTCTTTTGGTAAGCAGACGATCGGGTATGTATTGTACATACCGCCGCTTCAGCTCTCCATTACAACTATTAATAGTCCAGGCCAGCCTCAGGATCGCTGACAGGGACATAGCCAACCTATTCTGGTTGGTTCAACAGCTTACATTATTATTCAAACTAACCACCGCCTCGAACTTGGACTCCAAACATGTCCGGCACACTCCATCGACCTAACGGACATAGACACACCGCGGAGACAGAATACAGTCATCAACACACACGTACCTCGAACGCAACTTTCTGGCTCCCGAATTCGTGCTCCGGAAATAATCAAACATCCTTCTCTCGTCCCTGTCAAGCTACAGACCTATTTCGCTCACCTTTGTGGAGACTCAAGCATGGGTATTAACAAGGGGCCCGGCGTCACGAGGGCGACAAAGCGTCGAGTGGAGTCGTGGAAAAACAACTACGCCTCCAATGGTTTTCAATCGTCGAGAGCATGGGTTTACACTAGGGGATAGATACTGGGAACCTATTGTTCGAGGTGAGTCACTAAGATCTTCTCGTCGGGGGGACATCGCTAGCGTCGAACGTTTACAACTGTTGAATCGATGTCGACTGTCATATCACATTCGATGTCCCCTATCTCGGAAATTGAGTTTGGGTGTTTGAAGAGAGGATCCTTTGATTCCACTCTTTCGGTAGCTGGGACAGCCTCAACCGCACTAGCCTTTAGGGTCTAGAGTGCTGTAGTCTTCAGGCCCTTGCTGTCAGTTCCAGCAGACAGGACTTGGGACAGCAAGGCCAGCAAGATCTCATCGGATAGAAGGCGACATAGCATTTTACATATCTCGATGCCTAATTTTACTTAGGAGGTAGGAGTGTCTGTGCTGCTTGATCTTCCAGGTCGCTGATCGAGGATTGCGCTGCTTTGACACGCAAGGCACCTCGGCACTGACGGTCCAGAAGCCTCATTACCCTGACAAATTGCTCGTGGCCGCACAAGAGGGATGTTGACTGTGTAACCACTTCCGTTCTATCTGCAGATGGCCAAGTTGGCCAAGCATAACCCCGGAAGAGCCTAAGAAAGAAAAGGATAGAACTCTGCATGGGGCCTATCCGCCTCAGTTCCGCTTCTCATCACCGCCGCCCAGCAAGCGAGGCATGGGTTAAGGAGCTTCACTTGTCATGGCTTCAGCTTCTCATGTGCCTATTACATACATCGCAAACGTGCTACTCAACCAGTCGTACCGAAGTCCGGCCCAAGATTGCATAGACAATACACAATTCAGCCTGGGCGCTCAGCCTGCCAGAGCGCAATTTCGAGATGTCAAGGAACAAGACAACGGAGATTGATTCGTAGGAAAACGTCAAGCCAACACTTTTCTCTCGCCAGCTTGAGTCACGCGTTTGAGCCTCCACCAACGCGTTTCTCTGGCAGCATGGGGCGCAATACTCAAGAAACAGGATCTCGTCCTGTTTAGGATTCCGTCAAAGGAGTCCAACGGTTCCTAATAAGTTGTCGTTCGAAGATTTAATTGGCCGCGAGGCGAAGGATTCGACACAAAAAGGGGCAAAACACCCAGGGCAACTCATTCTCGGCCGGTGTGACTCGTAAGGTTTGACTCTCACCTCTGCTGGCTCATGGACAAATCCATCCTCTGTCCTTACCTTTCCTTCCCCCTCCCTCCTGGTTGGCACGCCAGGAATCGCCAGAAATGGTGACTTGGTACGTGTCGCCACGAAGGGAGGCACTATTATATAATGCCGCCGTTACCATGGAGCTGCAGCGAAGTGTGGGATCTCGGTTGGGCTAGTTAGCATGTGAAGACCTTCATTGATGAAGACCGGAAGAACAGGTCGCGCGGCGGAAAGCCGACGGCTTACAAAATTGACGGTGATGTACAATCAACATCAGAAGACAACCAGCATTGAGGAACGCTCAGACTAGATGGTGACATTGGTTGAGACGAAACAAAATATCCGAACTTCATTCCCCACACATGGAATCGTTTCAAGTTGCTTAAACACAGCAGAGCACGGAAACACACCGTCCGGGTTCCATACGGAAGAGAGAAGAGCAACGGAAGGAGGAAGAAAAACAAGCTGAAGTCATGGATCCCAACCCGAAAGGATGCCCATCACAGGAAACAAGTGATGGGGTTTAAAACAACGTGAGATGCATATTTCCTCGCGTCAGACGCCGCCGCCTCCGCCTAAGACGCACACCCCCGGCACCCAGCTCCTAAACAGCCTACTAATACCGATAGGCGTGCCCCGCATCAGCAGTCGCCGCCGCGGCCGAGGAGGAACCGCCTCCGCTGCCACCAGAGCTTCCCCCGAATCCAGGATGGGACGACTCAAATGACAGCGGGGGCGGGCCGCGGTCGCTGGCGCTGGCGCCGGCGCCGGCGCCGAGCCGCCTCGAGGACGACGAGGCATCCGCGTAATGCTGGTCCTCGGATGGAGGGTCCCGGAAAGGATCTTGCCCGTCGTCGTGGTCGTCGTGGTCGCGGCGGGGCGTCCTGCTCGCGGATCGCGACAGGCCGGCGACGGCCGAGCTGTGATTGAACGGGTCGGACACGGCTTTACCTTTGCCGTTACCGCTGCTGATGCTGTTGCTGCTGATGCCGCTTCCGCTTCGACCGATGCCTTCGCCGGCTACGGCGCTGCGGGAGGGGACGGGCGGCGGGGCCGTGGAGTGTGGTTCTTGCGGCGCCGGGCTCGAGGTATTGCTGGACCCGCCGTTCCCGAGCTGCTTCTTTGCCTGCAGCACGGCGCGGCGGTGGTGGTTCAGGGCCTGCTGGAGCTGCTCGTTGGTGTCGATCAGGCTCTCCATCGTGTCGTTGTCGGGCGCCGGGTCCTCGGCGCTCATGTACCCTTGTATGCTGCGCGAGGCGCTGCCGCACCGGTCCGCGAACTCCTTGACCAGGTCGTTGGAGAGGATTTCCGAGGGCGGCGTGCAAGCCACGAACTGCTCCAGAAGCTTGGCTGATGTCCGCGCTTCTTCTAGCCGGTTTGCAAGCTCTGCTGGTTCGGGCAGGCGCTTGCCGTGGTTGGGCCGAGGATAGTGAGCTTGCGGTTGGGGCTGCTGGTATTGATGGTAGCCCGGGGCCACCGCGGTCGGGTACGGCGCACCAGTATTCGGATACGGTGCAGCAGGCACGCCCTGTGCTGCACGTCAGCTTCCACGTCCCCTCGGGCGGCTCATCATGGAGTACGGTGTCAAAGGACGCACCCCGTAAGCCTTGTATGCCTTCTCCTTTTCCTTCTGCCACATCCCGATGATCAAGGCCAACCCCTCGTCGAGGCTTTTGGTCGTCTCGAACGCGTCCAGCGTCTCCATCAGGATCTGGCGGACACTGGGGTCCCGCCCTGACCTAAGCAGTTCCTTTGTGACATCGACGAACTTCTTGTCCAGAAACCGCGTGAACCCCGGCCCGGGGTTGTCAGCTAGAATCCGCAGCAGCATGATGGCGTTGTATTGAAATGAGGGTTTCGACCAGTAATCCCGCTGCAGGAATTTGCGAATTAGACGGGCAGATTCGGCGGCGGCGGCTGGCGAGGCAACAGCAGCCTCGACAATTGATGGCAGGAAGATGACATCGTCGCCCTGTGGCTCCCGAAGGCCCCTGGCATCAGCTTCCCGCTCTGATTGTTTTTCAAGATATGACGAACAGAAGAACGGGTTGTAGGAGGAGGAAGAGGGAGGGGAAGGGGGAGGGGGAGGGGGAGGGAGCGGAGCTGTTCTCGACGTACCGACGCGCTTCCGACGGACTGGCAAAATTGTTTCTGCGGGTTTGGTTAGTGCCTCCAATGTGCCAATCTCCGGTCGGCTACCAGCGAGGACAGGTCTTACCACACAGCGCGTGGCGATGGCTTCTGGGGTATCATGTGCGGGATCGACCGATGTCTCATCTACGCTCCCTGCCGCAAAGCAACGACGAGTCAGCTTCGAAGGGCACTACTGCTGCTGTTTGGGAGACAGGAATCCATGTAAAGGCTTACTTACCACCTCTACCAAGCGTTGGTCGCTTCTTTATGGTGCCCAGCACCTTGTTCATGCTGAATCCCGCCATCTCGACGTTGAATGCGACAGCCGTGAGCGCGCAAGAGCCTCTTCCACCAGAAAGTTACCGGGGGGGAGGGGGCGCACAATTGTCGATCAAGCGGGGGATGATGAAGGAGAGAAGGGGAAATCGGCAGGACAGATTCGCTAGCGTGGTCGAGAATATGGCGTTTCGTTTCAAAAGGTGCTTGTGAATCGGCAACCATCCGCCCGCGCCGAGTTCAAGACTTATTATCGCCTTTGTCACGCCTGCCGCGTCCCGCCCGTCGCATGTCTGGGCGCTAGGCAGCAAGGGTCCTGATCTGGGGACCCGTTTCCGCTGCAACGCAAGTCCTGGAAAACCGGGGACACAAGAGCGAATCGCAGAGAGAGTGAGGGCCTGCTGTGGAAAGCAGCCCTTTGGGTTCTCTGGCACTGTGTCAACTGATGGAGGCATTGTCGCCCGCTGGGAGCCGTCACGGGGCTGCGCCAAGCGCCCAGACGCGTGTTGCCGGGCGAAGCTCCGAATCGTTCAACTTCTTCTCTCCGACTCCACCAGAGGCCTCCTATTTCTTTCCAAGTGGTGGTCATCACGCAAGAGGGAATCGCGTCGCCAAGCCCTACCTCGAAGATGCGAGAGAAAATTGAAGCTCTGCACAGCCTCGCTGCCGCCCTCCGGACGCGCAAGCGACCGCCGCCCCGATCGAACCGGCCGTCAGGGTCCATGACCGAGCGGGATGATCATCTGGTGTTTGTTGATAAGATAAGCCCCGCGATCTTTAAACTGGTTGGCTTTGCAAAGATCAAAAGACAGTGCCGGTTGACGTTTGTATACGGTGTTTTCATGTCCTACGCCCCATCCAACTGCTACTGTAGAGTACTCATAATTCTATTACGTGACAATGGTTAATCCTCCTCCTCATCAGGCATGATATCCTCGACGACCAGGTTGCCACCTCTGCCCATCTTCTCACTGACGGTGACGACCGTGCTCGGCTCAAATGTTTCTCGCGGCATGACCGAGGCAATCCTGAACCCGTACTTGTGCTCATAGCCCTCAGGTTTCTCCGGCTTGTTGATGCGGGACTCGCTCTGCAGGAGGTCATAGCACTCCACGAAGGCGTAGAGCTCGTCCATGGTTGTTTGGCCCGCAAATCGCCGGATCACTCTTCCGGCACCAGATGAGGCAGGCATGTTGAGTGCCAACCGGACCGCATCCTTTGAGCCGGCATCTGGCTCGGGTGCGATGGTAGTAGCTCGCCATTCCCTCCACCTTTGCCGCTGCTCCTGCAACCGTGCGGCCGCCTCGGCCTCTTCCCTGGCACGCTTCTCGGCCGCCGCTGCCGCCGCCGCCGCCTCTCGTTTCTGGCGCGCCCTCTCCCTGTCTGCGGCCAGAGACCTCTCGTATGCAGAGTCCTGCTGAGATCGCAGGTTGCGTGCCATCTCCTGCGCGGCTCGCTCCGCCCGCACACCGTCCAGGTCAGGCCCGTACTTGGCGATGGCGCCCTGGATCCCGGCGAGGTACGATTCAGGGGTCATCGGTCCAACTAGGCGTTTGACAATTCCCATGCGTGTACTGCCCTCCTTAGGCGTGAGGCAGACGAGGCATGAGAAGGGGAACTTGACACAATTATACTCTCTCGCGACCTGATATGCCTCCGAGTCCAACACGTTCCCTCCCCACAAAATGATGTTGTTGGCAGGATCCTTGATAAAGTTCACCACCTCCGGCGACAAAAGCGTATTCCGGACGAAGGACTCGGTATCGTCGTGCTCGGGGGACAGGATAACGGTCAGCAAGAACTTGAGGTCCCTCTTGGACGCGTCCAACGCTTGGGCGTGACCGCCTTCGTAGAAGGGAAGGCCGTGCGCCCCATACTCCTCCTCAAAATCACGCCGAAACCTCTGGGCCGTTTCCTTGGGCAAGGTCAACCTCCGCCCTCCTGTCTGCCTCAGTCCCTTCGAGATCGTCGACGCAACGAACCGCGGCCGGAGCGATTGTGGGAGGAAGGACAGAAAGTAAATGAGCGACCTGAAGACGCCGGCGAAGAGCTTGTACCCGAACCGGAAAGGCGCGAAGAGTACGGCCACCAAGAACGGTGTATGGTACTGTACCGAGGGCCGAGGCACCACCCGTGGCGCAGGTTCTGTTCGAGGCCGCCTTGCCGATCGGTGAGGGAGAGTGTCGGCATCTAACAAGCTCTCGTGAAGGTTTTCGTGTCTCGCTGTCACCCGCGGGACGCTGTTGAGTGCAGCCTGGGCTTCGGCAAGCAGGTCGGGGCCTTCGCCATCGAAGAACTTGGCAATCGCAATCTGTATGAAGTTTAAGTCAGCCTAGGCTACATGGGCATGCACCACACACCTCGAGGTTATGAGCTAACCTGCACGTTCCATTGCGACCTTTCGAGGAGGGGGACGGCATCCTTGATCTCCTGGCTCGTTACATCCGTGAACTGTTGAAGAGCCTCTTGCTGGCTCGCTGAGAGACTGCTCAAGTCGAAGTCTCCATTGCTCGCCATAATGATCCGAACCGCCACGCCCGTCCTATCTTGACGGATCGATCAGAAGAGATCCGCATCAACTTGTGCCGTATGCAATATCCGGAGTTTCTCCAAAAAGCAGTTCCAATCAGGCGTGTCAGAAGTCGATGGTCGAGACCGGTCAATCAAGCCCTCGGTGCTGACAATACACGAGTTCCACGGCGATAATCCGAAAGGCCGAAGCAATTGCAACTTTGCCTGCGCGGCCCGTGACAAGTTGTTGTACTTGCAAGTCCGTGGTTTAGTAATCAGGCGACGCAAGCTCGGCAGATTGTTGGGGCACAATTTTTTTTCTGGCCTTGGGTGGCCAGAAATCGTCCCAAGGTCCTTGGTAGTTGCAGGTGGCCGATCGTACTTAGTTCTCGACCTGTTGTGTGGCCTTTACGTACACGTACACGGCGGATGAGGTCAGCATGCATGGACGCAAGGCAGTGGATTTTATGCTCCAAAGCTTCGGTCGCTATTCCGGAGCCTAGCGCCCGGCAGCGCGCAGGACATGGAACGCAATGTCTGGCCCGTGCGTCAACTGGCCGAGGGCAAGCACATCCAACGATCGGGGAGGGGCATGGCCCCACCAATTAGCGTGGGCCGCCCGCGCCTCTTCTTCCCCTTTGACGCTTTGCTGCACTTGCACCACAATTCGACTCTTGGGATCTTGGACCCCCAACAAGCTTGGCTCGGCGGCGATCGTGCTCCAAAACCGACTTCGATAATTCCCACTGGCATTGCCGCCGCCTCTTTGGCGTCGCCCTGACCACAACCCTTCGTTTTGCCGACGCCGTTGGGTCGCTCCCCCGACGCAATTGCCGTCGCCTGCCCTCCTTCCCCGTGTTTTGCTCGGATGCCATCTTCTATGGGTGCCTCTTCGCCCGTTCGGTCAAAACATGGGAGAATTCCACCATCATCAAGTGAGCACCGCACAGACTCCTTGTTTCCGTGTTACCGGGCTACGTCTCTTGCCTGCTCTTCGGCGCTGACGATGCTTTGCGCCAGATATCGTAGAATCGGTCACGGTGCTATCTCTCTGTCCTTGAACTGACCTGACGGGAACCCGCCATGGCCGCGACACGATTCCCTCCGAATGACCTGCGGCGCCAGGTTGGCTCTCCCAGATCTAAGGGTCGAGGTCGGTTATCCCCGGCTTCGTTGGTCAGACCGCCGCTGACGGCCGGCACATAGAGAACAAGGACACGCTCTGTCGCAACATTCTCATTTACGGAAACTGCCGCTATGAGGATCAAGGTTGCACCTTCAACCACGACCAAAACAAGAACTCTTCCCAATCAGAATTGTAAGTTGGATGCCAGGACTCGTCCGATGCGATGGCCTCATGTTGCCGAGCCCATCCTGCTGGGCGATCTGCACCGCGTAGTTCCGAAGAAGCACCATCGGTTGAAGACCGAGTAAGGGAGGCTCGCGATGGGGTCCGTTTTGCCACGCTTGGAGGTCCCAGGGTAGCGCCTTGATGGGTACCACGTTTTGTTCTGCTCGCGGACTTGACTCGATAATCTTGGCACCATCGCGTCGGCTTGTTTCGAACCACCCATTTCATCGGTTCACGTATCTAACTTCCGTGCAGTCCCAAGAAGGCATTCAACGTCGACTCTCCATCGTTCACGCCATCAAGCCAGGCGCAAGGAGCCGCTAAGAAGTCTACCCTGTCTTCGCAGGCTGCGAACGCCGCGCCGTTTACTCCCCGTGGGGTGGGCAGTGAGTCGTGTACCCCCCGGGTTGTCTGCGCTGCATCTGACACGGTTTCAGCACCGAACCTTCAGCAGACCGCCGAGGCTTCGGTGTTTAACCCGGCCGCGATTAGAGAGTTCACTCCGCAAAACTATGACATTGCCAACACCGTATGTTCTGGTCCAAATGCGACAGCAACGATGCTGACCCATATGCAGGCTACAAATGGCGTGCCGCAGGAAAACGGGATCTTTAATGATCCCTTCACCACCCTGGGCTCGATCGGTGCGGCATTACCCGCTGCCGGACAGTATAATCTCTACGCCTCGGATCACAGCGCTCTCGCGACCCCTGGGGCGCAGTTCTACCCACAGCACGGAACTTATCCAGCTGGTCCGCTTCAGCCGCCCAACTATCACCTCTACCAACCGTACGATACCTATCGGCAGGATCTACAGCCTTGGCAGCGGGCTACCTACGACTTTTTCATGCCGGCCAAGATGCGGGAGGAGCTCCAGAAGAAGATGTTCGCCACGCAACAGGTGATGCCAAGTAAGTCCGTCACGACCTTTGTTGGATGGACGACGGAGTGCTTACGCTGCTAGATTCCGGGCTTCCCCAACTCGAACGCTGGCATTCCTTGTTTCCACTGGACACCCACAACAGGAAAAACACCTCGTCCTTTGGCTACCCTAGCTGGGTATACAAGGCTCAAAATAGCCGAACTGGGAGATACTATGCTCTCAGGAGGCTCGAAGGTATGGATACGGGAGCCCGTAAAGTCAACCAGTCTGGGAAAGTAGTCATTAACAAGTCACGTCAGGTTACCGATTAACCAACGAGAAAGCTATTCTGACGGTCATGAAGGAGTGGAAGAAGATCAGGAGTGCCAACATTGTCACAGTCCACGAAGTGTTTACCACCAGAGAATTTGGCGATAGCTCCCTCATCTTCGCCTTCGATTACCATCCTCTGTCGAAAACGCTGCAGGAGAGCCACCTCCAGCCTGTTCACGGCAACCGTTATCGAGCACCAAGTTCCGTGCCGGAGAACGTCATTTGGGGCTACATCTGCCAAATCACTAACGCACTCAAGACCATCCACTCCAGCAAGCTCGCAGCACGGTGTCTCGAGCCAAGCAAGATAATCATCTCAGACAACAACCGCATTCGGCTCTCCGCTTGCTCCATCCTGGACGTGGTGCAGTTTGAAAGCAACACAAAGTCTGTTCAGGAATTGCAGCAGGAGGATCTTGTCAAATTCGGGAAGCTCATACTCTCCCTGACGACAAATACCCTGCCCGCCCACCTGAACAACATCCCGGCAGCGCTCGAGTCGCTAGGCGCCAAATACTCGGCCAATCTTAAGGACGCCGTGGCCTGGCTGGTAACACCGCCGAACCCTGGCGAACCCAAGAGCATCGAGCACTTCATTAGTGGTATCGCCACTCATATGACGACGTTCTTTGACCTTGCCCTCCAGGACAACGATGAGAAACAGTTTCACCTTGCCAGAGAGCTGGAGAACGGGCGTGCCGCACGCATCATGATGAAGCTCATGACGATAGTCGAACGAGGCGAACTCGGCGGCGCGCAAGCCTGGTCAGAAACGGGCGATAGGTACCAGCTCAAGCTCTTCCGAGACTATGTCTTCCACCGCGTCGATGCGGACGGAAAACCCAACCTGTCCATTGGGCATATGCTGAGCTGCCTGAACAAGCTCGACGCGGCCATTGACGAGATGGTGGTCCTGACGAGCCGCGACAACGAGACAGTCTTTGTGCTCACCTACCGGGAGCTCAAGCAGATGTTTGATCGCGCGTTTAACGAACTCGTGAAACACAGCAAGACCGGCGCCCCCGGGGCGAACAACTAGGCGGCGCAGCCGCCGATGGCGCCGGTTTCGACGCCGAGAGCTCCTCTGGCAGAGGATTCTGTTTCGTTGCCGCCTGCTTCTCTATACCCTCTGCAGGGATCCGCTCTGGAGAGCTTTCAATATATCAAGGAACGTGCTCGGAGAAGGCGTGCAATGGCGATGAGCAGTCCGGCAACGTTTGACCTCTCCGTGGATGGCGCTGTAGGGATTTATTCGGCAGGGGCTGGCTTGGTGGGTTCTACTTTGCTGGGCCCTAGTCCTGGTGGGTTAAATCCGGCGGATTTGGTTTCGGTGAGGGCAGTTTCGAAGGGGGAAATGGAGGCAAGGTTGCCTCTGGTGGAAGTTGTTTCCGATGGACACGTCTCGACGCGTGACGATATGGCGAGATACGAAACGGAGATGCTTGAATCAGGAATGCGCGAGTCCTTGAGCCGTGGGCCGACAGCGCTTGACCTGGCAGGCGATGTGTCGGCGACAAGTGAGCCGGACCAAAGTCAAGCACCTGGTTGTGAACCGGGACAATTCGAACCAGCGGTGGTCGGACCAGCAAATAACGCCCTGGTAAGGCAGAACCCGGAAAGCGATGAATCGGCAATAGGTGGCCAAGTTTCGAATGTTGGGACGAGTTCCACGAGGATGCTTACGGGTCCGTCAAGCATTGTCCCGGCTCTTCCAGATCTAACAAAACTATTCCCGTCGACATGTCGTCCTGCGACGCCCACTGTGAGGGGTTCAACTTCAGCAGACCATGTTCCGACGACCAGCTTTTCATCACGACAAGATAACCTAGAGAGGCCCATATCACTGATACCGGGTTGGCAAAGGCGAATATCGATGTGGGTGGAAGAGCAGGCTCGACTCTGGGCTGCAACCTATTCGGGACCTGGTCCGCAAGCGAGGCTTACCCGCAAGAGCCTTAAGGATGATCTATGACGATGAGTAACAGCACTGCTGTGCCCTAGGCGGTTGGGGGTTTAGATTGGCACGGAACACGGCCATTGCGGCTCGCGAGTTGAGTATATATGCCAGGGAACTAGGAGGACTCAGGTGGTTTCGAACTTACGAGTTGGCAATTTGGCAATGGCGCTTGGAAAGTATCAAAGCGGGCAACGATGAGCGTATATACTTATACAGCGACGGGCCAGTAGTTGGTGACTTGGAGCGGGTATAGGTTAGCTGTCGCAAAACAGATCAAAAATACAAAGATGTGTTCTCTCTGTCTCTCTGTCGAACATTAAAGATGGCGCAGATGTTAAGAGGCCGTGAGAACGTGGAGACAGTTCACATAAGTTGAAAACAGTCACCAGGACCCTTGAATCGCGAAGTGTTTATCAATTGCGTGCCCTCACCGGGTGGGGGGTCGTCTGTATATTTGCCTTTGCCGGGCTAGCATCAGGTGGGTGGAGTCAAGACATTACTTCGACTCTCACGCGGATCATTCCTGGAACAACATTCCCAGGCTTGTATCACGGGACGGGACCAGTGCTTCGTAGCTTGTCCCTGTCAGAAGCGAAAGGGACGCGAGTCCGCCCCTTCCTCCTTCCTCCTTCCTCCTTCTTCCCTTTGCCTTGTCCTCAACACGACCACCCCAAGTATCCGAGCTCCTTCGGGTTTTCTGACTTCTAAAACGGCGGAGCCCGACCTCCCTCGTTCACTCGTCCTCGGCTTGAAGGAACGGATTGGCTATCACCTCGCTCCCGTCGACGGGGCTGATCACAACGAGCAGCGTGCCGCGCACTACCACGAGCCCCAGCGGCCTGGTCATCTCGTTGCCTTCGTCGTCTGTCGTCGAGGAGCAAAAGCGAAGGTCAGTTTCCGGGTTTCCACGCCAGCGATCCGTTCCTCTGTCGAAGAAAGAAGGGGGGGTTGTTTGGGAAGGACGTAGGGCGGGAAAGGGGTGGGCAGAGGGGACAGGAGAGAGGGCAAGGGGGGGGGGGGTCCACGAAATCCCCATGCGTGTGTACATACCTCGCAGCAGCTCCTCAACCTCATCCAACACCAGGTTCATCAGCGCATCATACCCCTTCAACACGCCCGTCGCTAAAAAGAGAGGTAAGCAGGTTAGTAAACGTCAGATTGCGCCTCAATTTCGCCTTCATTTCGCCTCGGCCACTCTTTCTCATTCCCTCGCGACTTTGTGGGAAGAGAGCGGTCCGGGGGGTTGAAGGGTGGGGAGCGAAAGGGGAAGAGCAAGCAAGCGGAACGAACCTTCCCGGCCGCCGTTGAACTTGACGGTGATGCGCTTATCCATGTACTTCTTGAGGTCGAGGATGTTCTCCTTCTTGGGCCGCTCTTTGTCCTGGCCCTGCTGTCCCTGGCCCTGTCCCTGCCCCTGTGCCGCCGCCGCCCCGCCGCCTCGGCCTCCTCCGCGTCCGCCGCCGCCGCCGCCGCGTGCCCCTCTATGGCCGCCGTGGCCGCCTCGGTGTGGCCGATCTGCCATCGTTTTTCGCTTCTTGGTCGTTTTCTCCTTGGTTCCGGCGGATTATTATTATTATATAAGGCTGGGAGGGGTTTGGTGCTCGAGGCGCAATTGTAGATTGATGTGCCGCTAATGAACGAGCGGGAGGTGAGGCAATGCCTATGCCCTGCGTAACGTCAAGGTGTAGTGTCCAACTTTGTGCTGGTGCTTTGGGATGCTTCGTTTCGTTGGTGGGGCCCTGACACGCGGGAGGTTGATTGATTGACCGTGACGTGCCAAAACGCTCAAAGGCGGACCGGCAAATCCCCACAAATCTCGTCTTGGCAAGCATGGGCGGTTGGTGGGGTCATGTTGTGGCCAAAGCTTCTATGCCAAGCTTTCACACCCCTCCATCTTGGAGCCCATTTGATGCAGGGGGTTGTGTTTGGTCAGAAAACACCAAGTGGTCTGTGCTCAACAATAAACCGACTTCAACGCTTACTGAGATCCGTGGGAAGCCAGCGTGATTTGTTGGGAATAGGCATAAATAAGAAACTGTTGGAGTGTTATGTTTCTAGGTATGCCAACATTACGCGAGCTTGTCATTATATGTCTTCGATCGCTACGCCACGACATATCTCGGCTTGAACGAAGAGTTCCCGTGGCAGAATTTTAAAGCTAATTATCCCTCCTTGATGAGACAATTAGCAGATAACCGTGCTCAGGGCACTTGGATCCCGGCATTGTGACTCATGGTCAACGAAGATTGCGCAAAAAGTCCATTCCTGGATATATCAAGTACCCCATCTGGTCGGGTTCACATGTCAAAACAATCTCCTAGCCCTCAATTCTAAGTTGAGGGAACAACCCAATAGAGTGACACTACCATTTTTATGGTAGTCAATGCCTCAAATTTGAGGTCTTGTGAGGTATGAGTAGTTGAACTTCTTTTTGAGGTAACAGTGTGCAGAGATCGCGACAGTCGTCTGGTCCATCCTATCCAGTCGGAACTGCGAAATAGCCTTCCAACAGGGGCAGAAATCTCTTCTGATACAAGACAAAGAGTTGCACGAGCTTTGTCAGTTTATGCTTGAATATGCGCGTATTCTTCGTTATTACTCTACTCCTTAAGGGAAGGCCGGAAAGCAGTAGAGGCAGATCGTTGGGAATGCTTGAAGCTTGTACCACGTTATAGGTTAAAGAAGTCAACCGAAAGACCTAACGCAAAGACCGTGAATATGCCACGAGAAGTACTAGTATATCCTCTCATCTACCTTGATAAGCAAGACAACGAGCTATACTTAGAGTCTGAGGTCGATTCCAATCCTCAAGGATCTAGACAGAAGGCTGTAAATATACGTACAAGGAAGCTTTCCAATTGCCACTTCTTAGCATTTGCTTGCTAGTTTGCAAAGTGACGGTATTCACTAAACGATGAGATTAGGCTCATGCAAGCGTAACCCGGTTCGCTGCCCTCTCAGGCAGAACTTTCAGCTGGCGATTATCCAAGACTTGTTCTCAGGCCACAGCCCAGAACATTAAAGGGCAAGATTGCTGTTCCTATGCGGCTTGTCCCCGGATCAAAGACATGATGCGGTTGCCAGATCGGGTTGGCACCGGTTATCATGGCCTTCGAATACATCTAGATTTGATCAGGGGCGACCCAACCCGCCCAAATTGGAGATTCTGACATGCTCCTCGCCACCACATTTTCGTCACTCTAAGGACTGCTCATCTGGGGCATTTCGTGTAGGTCATATTGACCAATTCGTCTGGCGGAATCATTGCCTGATGCTGTACGCGGGGCAACCAAGATTCACTAGCAACCACAGCTGATATGCAAAGCCAGCTTGGTGAGGGCCAAACATCGTTTTTCGGGGCTCTGAATGGCACCGAGGCCTCCAGACGGCCCTAGCCCTGTCTTGACACGCAGAGAAAGGAGGCAGGATGGCGGAGACATCCTCGGCGTCTTCCGCATACCCGAGCCCGATGTCGATGCGACAACAATCTCGAACGAAGAAGTGGGCCGGGAGTGGTTCTAACTGCCAGAGAGGGGTGCACATGACAGGTCTGGATTGTAAACGCCTCTTCCGTACCCTTTCCTTGCCCCGTACTTCTAGTAGGCATAGCCCTGCTACGTCGGGCATCACATCCAGATTAAGCGCGTCTTTTCACTCCCATCACAACCGTCCCCCTTAATTCCAGGGCTGCATGCTTCATCAACAAAACTACACGGCGATCTATACCAAGAAACGGCTTAGGTTTTCTCAATCCGTACGTACGTGTATAATGGTTTGTTTGGCATCGTCAAACCTGCAACGCAGGTCACCTTGTCTAAACTAGATTGAACACGCAGTCAGTGGGGCACTCCCCGGATGTCTCTGGATGCCAACGCGGACTGAGATGCCTGTGGCGCCCGCTCGGTGTGAGATGTGAGAGGATCCTTGCGCCGCCTTCTAAGGAGGGGGCTTGAACAAATCTGGTAGGATGGGGTCACGGCCGGTCATGAGAACGGTTCACCCTCGAAGCATGTACTGCACGTTGCCAAATCAGCATAACGAGCTGATCGGTCCCGGATAGTAAACCTCGCCTTCTCAAAGGTTTTCTGTCATGAGCGGCCGGATTCCTGAGGTTAATATCCGCGCCATTTTAGGCAAGCAGGGCAAGGTGGACTGGGAGAAGCCCGAACCTGGAAGTTGCCGCCTGTTGAAGAGCAACCTAAGGACTTCCCCCTCTCCCTGCTCCCACTCAACCCTAGCCGGGCCCCTGCTCAGCTCGGGGCCCCTCTTCGGCGGCTAGATGACACCTCTTCTGCGAACCAGAGTCGAAAGTCATTGTAATCGGGGTTGAAATGAAAGGGAGCACCTGCACATCCTACAATTCGCAAAAGAAAAAAAAAATTCAACGGGAGAAAGCCCGACAGCATCGTCCGGCTGAGACCGATTAATACATGTCAGTTGGGATAACCACACATCTCACCCACCCGCCCAACCTGGGCTCGAGCGGGAGTCCGCCGCAGAAGCAAGTAAGTGGTAGACGATCGTAGCCCTCGCCTCAGTCGACGGGCACCGCATACACCGCAGCGACCTCAATGTGTGCACCTCATCGGCGATGTAGGGCCCGAAGCAGACCCAGGGTAAAATAAATAAACGAGGCGATGACGGAGAGATAATCTTGGGTGCAGGGTGCATGGCAAGAGATCATCAGGATGCCACCATCTTGCAGGAGTCTCACTCGACCTAAGTGAGTCCTTGTTCCCTCGTGCTGCGTGATTGAGATTAGATCGGTCCATCACCCCCTACCACCCAACCTCGGCGCATTCCTTAAATACAGGTTGCGCCCCTTGGCTCTTCCCGTTGAATCCGCTTCCTCTTCTCACTCCGCAAAAGCGCACACCTCTGAGCACCCCCCCACCCCTGTCCCTCAGAACCACCACCTCTTCTTACCGTGGCACGAGTGGGTATTGTACGGACTATTGTTCCTGCAACTATTGCAAAACTCCGCACACGTCGCCATTGTGACGCGTGTCTTGCAATTCATCTTCCAACTTCCTAATCTATCTTGCCGCTTCTTCACTTTCGCACCGCCTCCACGCAGGCAGCCGACAGAATACATATCTCTTTTTTTTTCGAGCTCGCGTGATCTCCATTGCTATCCCGGACGCACCTCAGCCTTTTCTTCGTGTGTTGCATCCGTACCGCGCCGCGTCTTCACGGGCCGCCTGTTCCGTCAGCCCAGCCTTCTCGGTCGGTGAGCATCTGACTGGCCCCCCTGACGCGCGTTTGCACGTCTCAGGTGCAAGCATTACTGCGGTCCCGCAGACCATCCATCGAATTCACCAACTTTGCACGTACTCTGAGGGTCAATTTGCCGCACATCAACTCACCATCACCATTGCGACAATGGCGGCTATACAAGCCGCCCCAGCGGTGGCCGAGCTTGACTCGCTGCTGTGCGGGTCAAGCTTCACAAGTAACGACTCGACAGAGACCTCATCGTCGAATTTCGCTTCCCCGAGCTCCACACCACCGACCACAGTGTCCCCGGATAGCATGTCTCTCGCCTCGGAGCCGGACCTCCCAAAACCAGAGAGCGGCATCGCGCCCAGCATCGAGGCAGTGATCGCGGTCACCGATTCGCACGAGCCCCGAGCCGAACAACACGCGTCTGGCCAGCAAACACCGGTCGGCGAGGACGCTATTGTCGTCGCAGAGCCGCCCCGACCTACCGAATCCTCCGAACTCGCCGAACCTTCCCCCACGAGCCGCCCACGACGAGCTCGGTCTAGCCTTCCAGTCTACAACCTCGCAAAACTCGCTGGCACCGACATACATGGCAAGCGGAGGTCCAAAGGAGACGCAGTCGTTGACAAGAGACGCCGCACCATTTCTGAAGGCACGCTCGCGAATCATGACGATTCGGCCCCAAATGGCTCGACAGACGCGCTTGAAAGACCAAACCAAGCTGGCCAAGATAATGCCGACGCGTCTCGGACGCGTGGCTCAGCCCCCGTTCTTCACAAGCCGAAGAGCGCCCGAGTCTCCAAAAAATCCTCTTCAAGTCCCGTCCCGGCGCGTTTGACGCGCCGCGCCGCGCGTCTTTCTGGTGCGCCCGTCGAAAACCTTACCCTGAAGCTCTCGGCCCTCGGGAAGCGTGGCAAAAAGGCGATCGAGAAGGGATTCGGCCGGCTCTCGCGCGAGCTTTTGCGTTTGAAGGACACGGACGAGTTCGCGCATATCGATACGCGCCCGGTCCGGTACACGGTCTGGAGCAACGGCAAATACGTCGACATAGATCCGTCCCAGGAGACCCCTGCCCGAGAGCCGCCGCGGAAGAAGGTCAAGGTGGACGAGAAGGCGAACAATGACGAGCAAAAGGCGGCGCCGTCGGAGAAGCCAGAAGCTGGCGCACCAGACCCAGCCAAGAAGCCGCGGCAGAAGAAATGGCTTGAGAAAGGTCTCTACGCCGGCCAGGAAGCGCCGACCGATATCTTCAAGGGCCTGACGGCACAGGAAAAGAAGAAGCTTGCTTCACTCCCCGAGCTCATGCGCAGGGGCAAGCCAAACAAAACCTTCCCGCTGCCCATGTACAATGGCCTGCGCATCCTTATCCACGGGCGTGATTTCAAGCTGCCGTTTGATGTCTGCAATCCCCTGCCCCCCGGCCAGCCCAAACCGGCCGCATATCGCACCATGACGAAGAGTAAGCCTCGGCCGTGAGATGGGCTGCCTAGCAAATACTGACGTGTGCCTAGACCGCTTCGTTGGGGATGCGGCATCGTACTGGAAAAAGACGCCGCATATTGAGGATTTTGCGTCCAAATGCGTCTGCAAGCCCGAGGACGGCTGTGGCGAGGACTGTCAAAATCGCATCATGCTCTACGAGTGCGACGAGACGAACTGCGGCATTGGCAAGGAGTATTGTCAGAACCGCGCATTCCAGGATCTTCAGGAGCGCACCAAGAAGGGCGGCCGGTACCGCATCGGCGTGGAAGTCTTCAAAACGAAGGACCGCGGTTACGGAGTGCGCAGCAATCGCTGCTTCGAGCCGAACCAGATCATCATGGAGTATACGGGCGAAATCATCACCGTCGCCGAGTGCGAGCGCCGCATGAACGAGGAGTACAAAGACAACGAGGTCAGTCGCTTGTCCCTCTCCTGCCTGAAGGCCGAGATGCTGACCCCTTGCAGTGTTACTACCTCATGTCCTTCGACCAGAACATGATCATTGACGCAACCACCGGTAGCATCGCGCGGTTCGTCAATCACTCGTGCTCTCCAAACTGCCGGATGATCAAGTGGATCGTAGCCGGGCAGCCTCGCATGGCCCTATTCGCCGGCGACCGCCCCATCATGACGGGCGAGGAGCTCACCTACGACTACAACTTTGATCCCTTCTCAGCTAAGAACGTGCAGAAGTGTCTCTGCGGTAGTCCCAACTGCCGGGGCGTGCTGGGCCCGAAGCCAAAGGAGGTCAAGACGCCAAAACCGGCCAAGGAAGAAAAGAAGTCTGTCAAAACGACCAGGACGACTAAGACGACCAAGACGTCCAAAGCTTCGGCCAAGGAGAAGGCCACGGTCAGGACGACCGTCAAGGTATCCACCAAAACAGCAACGAAGCGGAAGGTCAAGGATGCCTTTGAGTTTGACGGAGACGAGGAGGAGGAAGCCGCGAAGACGGTCAAAAAGCGCAAGATCAAGACGTCGACCGGCGTCAAGCGGACCGTGTCCTCGGCCGGTCTGAAGGCGGCAAAGGGAGCAGCGAAGAAGGCAGCCAAGGGCGTCACCACCATCAAGCGGAGCGTGTCAACTATCTCGGTCTCCTCAAAGAAGAAAACGGGCCCGAGCTCGTCTTCCAAGGTAGTCACGACTAAGGCGGCCAAGGTAACCAAGAAGAAGACAACCACCGCCGTCCAACGCGGCGTCTCCAAAAAGATCGCTGGCAAGAAATCTACCTCCACGACCACTTCCACCGCGACCAGTGCCAAAAGCACGACCACGGCAAAACCGAAGACAGTCGTCCCCTCCCGCAGCCCAAGCCTAACCATCGTGGCGGCAGGCGTCACCACCCCTGCAGCGCAAAAGAAGAAGAACTCCAAGGGGAGTTCGACTCCGGTCTCGGCGACGCCCGCGACTTCGTCCTCGGCTTCGGCTAAGGGAGAGCTGCCCAAGCTGACAATCTCGGGCAGCGGCAAGACTTCGGCACGCAAGTGGACTCCCTCGCGCAAGGCACTCGAGGCGGGCGTGGTGCTCGCGGGAAGCCCGGCTTCAGCCAGGTCGCCAGCCAAGGCCGCGGGCAGCCCCAAGATCAAGTTGGTCAGCAGTGGTGCGAAGTAGGATTTTTTTTCTTTGGCTGCTTGCTCTCTCGCTCGATGGAGTGAAGGGGAGGAGGGCATTAGGGCGGGGTTGGACTGTAGGATGTTGCTGGTCAAGTAATGGGTCCCCCCCCCCCCTTTCTATTGCCTTCTACTGGAGAAGGGGGGAGCTAGGAGCTTGTAATTCCACCGATCTGCCTGCCTTCAACCTGCAAGGCGACTTCGACGGGTGGATCAGGCGTGTACGAGACCGAGGGAAGACGGCAGGGAAGTAGCGGGCCCCCAATGGATGGATGCGTGGGCGGATGGATGGAGAGACCAAGGAGTTTGAGGGTGTGCTTCTGTGGGCTTTACTCGCTAATCGGCTACAACTGTTACAATGAGGGATGGGAGAAGGGAAAGACGGGCCAAAGTGGTATTTCTTTTTGTTTTCTGTGAGAAGAGTGGGCTTTTTAAAGTCGGATTTTCCTTTCTTCTCATATATCATACACGGATCGAGGGATGGAGAAGGAAGGGAAAACATGGGACCTTGCTTGGGTTGGAACGACTTTCAACAGGTGTGTACATATATGGAAGGCTTCTTGTCGGGGCGGACCGGGAGTGCTTGTCTCAACCGTGGAAAGAGATCAGAGGAGCAGGGCCTGTAACTGTACTGAGGCGGTGTTTCCTTTCTGTTCTCTCTGCGTTCTAAATCTCGCTGCGACGTTCAAACTTCCCACTGGGACAGGCAGGGAAATGAATGATATCTTTGACCAATTGGACACCCCCGAGCAACTGGCCTTGGACCTTGGATCGCTGCTGCCTTGATGTTACATGCCTTAGTTTTGGCGTCTGGTATGTATGTGCTTTGACGAGTGATGTGGGTCTTCTTGGATGAGAGAAGTGGTTCTTCGGTGTGCAAAGGAACAACCGCTCCGCAGCGGAGTGCCCCCGTAAAGCTCACGGACAATAACAATCGGGCCATCGAACGAGGCGGTATGTATGTACATTCCCACTCTCGCAAAGTCCGACGGACAACTCCACGACTGGGTCCAAAGAAATAACCCACGTGCTTGGTCAGTTGCATCGGCGGCGACGACGATGACTATACCGGGCGAGCAGACCGAAGCGCGATGGGACGGCGTCTGGATAGCAATGCCCCGCTGGGTTTGGACCAGCCTGCGCCATATCTCTCGACGAGTTGTGCATGGTGTTGGGTTGCACTGTACAGAATGCTGTCATCGCATGTATGTATGTATGTAAGATCTTATGTACTGTACATACTAGTACACCGAGCAACTTGGGAGAATGAGGAACATTGTGGACCCCTCTCCTACCATCAAGCAGGAAACCAGTGGAGGCAGTTATCGTACTCGTATATACGGATTATGTACATACATACAACCGGAGCGTAATATGCAAGTAATCGTTCTCGCTAACTAATAATAGATGGGGTGGCGAGGCCCACTGCAGACGGAGGGGGCCAATGCGGGCCCCGATACTGCGATGTGTAAGTCTCCCAAACAGGCCGTAGCAACGGTTCGTGTGTTATGTTCATCAGAAGAGCTGATCAGGTTGGCTCAGACGCATTGGATTGAGTTTCCAACTGCTGCGCCAATCCAAAACATAGTGGGGCCAGCAGAGCTGTGCTTGCAATCGCAAGGAACTGGGACGCTGCTGCCTGAGTCGAAGCCAGTAGCTCCCACGAACTTGATCGAAAGGAGAGGAAAAGCACAAGGCTACATGCCCATGGTGAGGAAAATGCAGACTACAGCAAACAGATGAAAAAGCACAGGTTTTTGCGTCCCAAGAGGATGATCAGCCCGGGAGAATAAGACCAAGACAAAAGGCAACATACAAGGATATACGGGCAGCTAGGTATAATTGTTCATTCGTACGTACATCTAATGTCTTGATGTTCATGTATGCACTTTACGGAAGCGGTATCAATAACTGCATCGTACAACAACAACAGCCCAGGAGTCTGCCTGAAGTTGCCAATCTTACTGAAACCCCGGCACCAGATGCCTGAGAAGTTCGTTTTCTCAAACTCGGGTTGAAGAAGTCTCTAGTTCGCGGCCCATCATGTCCATCAAGCTCGGATAGTGCCGAAAGAGTGTACAGTCGCAAGCCAGCAACAGCTGATCACTTCTTGGAGGCTCTAGACAAGAAGCTGGATTCATTCAGCTGATCCCCCATTTGCTGAATGCACGGTGCGTCCATGAGATGCAACCCAGGGTACTTTCCACCCTCAGACTAGACCAGCGGGAAAGCATTCGGGCTGTTGGAGCTTCATCAGACCTACCATCCCTGAAGCGGAAGATTTTTAGAATGGTGCCCTCCCCCCCCCCCCCCCCCCCAAACAACAACTCTCCTGAGTGTTTGTAAACTCCAAGTCAACATGGTCCCGAACGGGAATGGCCCTCCAAGGATGGGCAAGCGTGGCTTCCCGGTCTCCTTCCCATCCAGGGAATAATGCGAAATGAAAACCAAGTTTGTTCCTCTTTAAAAAGAAGAAACAAAAGTGTAGGGGAAAACAAAGAAAAAAAGAATGGATTTCATGCCGTCTAGCTCTATCGATGCAGAATGACCGAAAGCAATGCCCAAACGCAGCCACCCTCGCCAACCAAAGTGTGCAGGCTCGCGCCACGCCCTTGCGGTCTAGTCTAGAGTGTATGTGATCCAAGCCCTGAAAGCTGCAGCCAACCCTCGTCCCTCTAGACAAAACTCCAGAAACCAGAAACCCCAAAAAACACAAGCCAACAGGAAGGAAGGCGAAAACTCAGACCAACCGCCGACCCAACCACCGACACCCAAAAACCTTCAGTCAACCCCGACACCACAGACTGATGCGTGTCCGATAGCGTAACGCACGAAAGGAGGAAGAAACGAGTGGACCCAAGATGTGATCTGGCGGCTGTGACTCCGATGCTGTCTGGCACCCGAGCTCATAGATCGTTGTCAGGTAGAGCCAGGGGTCGCTAAGTAGCGCCTCAGCGATTAGCGGGGACTTTGGCCCTGGAGAGGTGGCAACCGCGGCAGCGAACATGTTCGCACATTGGGCAGCTGGGCGTTAGCAAATAGCTCCAGAGGCCCTGGCCGCAGTTGTCCTGTTACCGACGGACGTTAGTGTGCTGAGCTTTTCATCCGTCAAGTGGTGGGTGCTTACGCATCTCCAGAGGTAGTCGACCGTGACCGCGTTGTCCGACATTGTTCCTTGGGTGGGAAAAGGGGGGGAGGGGGTTGGTATGCAACCACGGCGAGTGTGTTTGATGTGTCTAACGAGTAGGTAACTTGAGGAGGATCAGGGAGGTTTTGCTTAGCACGGGATTGTCGAAGCCTGCTGCTGCTGCTGCTGATGATGATGATGATGATGCTGATGGCCACGAGGGACGTTGTGAGAGCGCCGGTCTGGGTTTATATCTCCTCATGACTGGAGATGTATAGGAAGGAAACAGACACATCATGTAATAACCTTGACATTGCAGCAAGATGCCCCTTGGTGGACAGACTGGTGCATCGTTAGAGAAAGTCAGGGCTTGCTAGACCGCCCCATCACTCCGCCATCTTGCCCACCAGGAAGATGAACCAACAAGACAGGAACTACATGGCTAGCAGAGTAAGGCGAGCGTGTCAGAGACCTAGGATTCTCCGGTGAGCGAGTGAGTCACATGAGTCGTGTTCAATATAGAGCACTCGCTCGTTGAACGAATTTCCACTTCATGGCCCCCAGTGTTCCTACCCCGGGGGGAAGGGGGGAGGGGTGGATTAGAGTGAGCTGCGGTCAGTCGATCCCGGTGAAGGGAGACGTCCCGATGGAGCAGCGCACAGCCATTGTAGCCTCGCTCGAACCAGCCTGATTCGGCACCCTATGGGCGCAGCGAGATGAGTACGGATTAGGTAGTGAAGAGGTCGCAGAGCCAATAATGTGGGCCTTGAGTAGGTTGCGGTCCTCGTGCCGATAAACGAGGCAAGGAGTCGTTCTCTCGATATCATGGCAATGCGTCTAGGCTTGGTAGGTGCCCCAATCAGCCACAGTTGACCGAGCGGGTAATAAACTAGCAACAGTTGAACAAAAGAGACTCTTAACAAGGGATTGGGACTGGGGCGTTCCCTACTGCCGCTGTTGCCGTTATGAACCCAAAACTCCGTGGGCGTGACACGGTTTGTATTTTGAGAGAATTTAAAATGTATCAAAGCTCAGAAACTCATCAGACCGTTGTTCAAAGACCGTTGGTGGCTGCAAACTACATAGTATGTACAATGCGGCTCAAATCGTTCTTGGCTACCCTACCACGGTTGGCCAATCTTGAACAGCAGTCACCATAAGCATTTAACCTGCGTTTTGATGAACGCCCGATATCGGTGTGATCTGGAAGCCCTGCCGTGTGCCCTTTCTTTTTAAGACTCAATCCCATCAACTTCGAAACGCCCAGCCCGACTGTCAAGGTGAACAAGTTCAACTAACTGCTCACCGAGCGGGGTATCCAGCCCCGCACATCTTGCTGACGCATAAGGCGTAAAACGGCGAGGTGGCTTAGGTACATACACATCGCTCTACGGAGGAGATCGGGATGTTTTCAATTTCGAATAAAGTTATCGAAAAGCTGCAGCCTTACCTCCATCTGCCGTTGCCTGAGGATGCATTCATAGCCGCGTCGGGCTCTGAGTCAAAACACTGCGTCTCCACCGCTTCCGGAGGGCTCTAGGGTACTGTAGCATTCGGTCTCGTCTTGGAAGTGCAGTCGGTCAGGAGGGCAATCGGCTCCGTCTTAGCGACGTCTCGGTCGGCTGGGCAAGCTGCCCAAGGCGCTCCCTTAGGCGCAAAACCACGGAAAACCGGTTGGACCGCTTGGGCGGAGCCGACCGATGACCAAATCGTCTCGCTGCTGCTAAAAGCTGCGCTGTCGCAGTTTTCGACTCATCCGAACCACAAGTATGCTTCTCGACCCTCGGTCATCGTTTTCAGCGGCGCGGCTGGCACCGAGAAGAGGCTTGCCTGTGAGCCGTCGACCAACGCTGCTGCAAGCGGCATTCGGAGCAAGGCGAGCATGCCCCCTAGGGTCTCTTAGATAGTAAAGCCTCGGTCAACTCGATTAAGTACATACATAGGACGAGGGGCAGAAGATGAAGGAATGATCCGCGTTAGCTACCGTCTGCGTGCCGTCTCGTCTCTTTGGACTTTCGGGCTGAAGCAAAACCCTTTAGGGGGCCAAGAGACGCCATACACTCTTAACAAACGAGATATCGGGTAGGTGCTGCTTAGGTGAAGTGACTCAGGTACCTACCATACCTGAGGTACCTTAGGTCGGTCAGGTAGGTACCTACCTACCCTCGGTACCTTACCTTAGGTAACTTACCTAGGTAGGTACGTTTGGTTACAAACCTTGAACAAGGGGTTTTGGTGCCTTGAGAAGTGGAAGAATGGAGGGCGGGTGACGGTGTCAGCAGCCAAATTCTGCCAGATCCGATCCGGACAGTCCTCAGGTCAACTGCTCTTCTTGGGTTAACAACGCCTGCAGCTTCCTGGCGCAGACTTGCGGTAGCGCGAAGGCGTGGTCTCCATTCTCACAATCCTCGGGTCGTTAACCTATATTCCTCATTAGCATTCTCATCTTTCAAGACCGCAACCTGAACTTGGGATAACGTCGATATCGTTGACCTCGATGCTCTGACGATGATCGCGGCGAACCTACCTAGACACTTCGTCCAGGTCGAGTTGTACTGTGCCTGTTGGACTTGGCAGGTAGCCGAGTTCAGAGTTAGCTTCTGGCAACCAGGCCGTCCCTTTATACCTTCGAGCTCGAGATGAGGCTCTGACACTGCGGCATAACGCCATCAAGCCACCACGCGGACTAACACCACAAACGGTCTTGTCGGGGTTTACCTTGTGACCGAGTAGGTACCTATATTTGATACGGCTGTGACCTTGCCGGCCGCCAGCGTGAGTCGATGGATGCCTTTTGTACTTGTCAGTCAGCTATATATCAGTCACCTCAAACCCGTCCTATAGCGGATGCAGCGCCACGTGCCCGTCTCGAAGAAAGCCTAAATATAATTTTGGTTCCGTTTTCAGCGCTTTGAGTTGTGTGTTGGCCGTGCCGATAATTTTCTCCTAACTTGGGCACACTCGTGGGTTGAGGGCAGGGGGGCTGTAACTTTGGCGTCCAAGCAAATTCCCCCCAGGGGTACTTCACCAGTCAAGATGTGTGGAGTGACGGTCTGATTACTTTACGCCGTCAAGCTGAATTAGGATGCTAACCGAGAACCTCGGTGAAGTGTTGGTTCCTAGCTGCCAGACCTGGGGTGTCACATCAACAGGATTTGCCGTCGCTGACAAGAGAACCGCATGGGGCGTTCCGAACCACCCGATACCTCCTGCAGCATTTCCTACGTCGCGGGGTCGTTTGACGGCCAAAAAGGCTTTCCTTCAAACGGACTTGGCTCAGGATGTCGTTTAGGAACCAGACAGAGACCGCACGCACTTCAGTCCAAGACTCGAAGAGCCACTCTATTCGGTACGAGTACAAACGACAATCCATGAGACGCAGCTGGTATGTAAACCGATTAATAAGCAAAAGAGGAACTCGAGACAAGTTTGCGTATGTATAAGCAAGGGATCAAGTTAACTGTTTGAGCGAGCTGAACTGAGTAATCCGTACACGATAGCTTGACATGTGCCAAATGGGTTGGATAAAAAGGAGTTTGCTCGAAGCGAGGCTCAAGAACAGTCAAACCCGCTATCAAAAAAAAATTAAAATAAAATAAATAAATAAATAAAAATAAATAAATAAAAATTATATAAAAAAAAACACGTATAGTAGATGAACCCTTGCACGAAATGCAACCCGTTGAGCAGACAGCGTAGGGGGTTAAACATCCGGAAATGGAAATTTGCGGGCTACGATTTGCGATTGGCATTGGTTAACTCCAGGCAACGTCATTTCGGTCATAACCGTTGCGGACCTTCACCTTTCATGCCAGGAACCCTTGAACCTGAACATCGCCGGTAACCGGCGGGCATGCAGGCGATCGGATGCGCTGCAACTCCATTCCACCGGCCTATTGACCACGCGGCCTGAACTCTCGTCTGAAGTCGCCGCATCTCGGTTCGTCTCGCTCGCTCTTGCAACACGGCATACACACACGACCCGGCGCAGAAAGCGCCAGGCCACGCAACGCGATGGTGTCGGCTCGTCGGGCAGAGACGCGATGGGTAACGCGTGTAATTCCTTTCGTCCTTGCCGGTTGTATTGGCTTCGTGATTTACGTCGTCGTTAAGCGCATATGCCGTATGTTCCTTTCCCAGACGTTGCAAGGTCGTTCCGGCCAGGTAACTGACCCCTCCAGTCGACTTCTTCATCTCCTACCGACACCAGACCGGTACCGCGATCGCTTTCCTTGTCCTACACTTTATGCTTCTTCTGCTGGTGCTCGTGACGTATCTTCGAGTATTCCTCGTTATCCAGCTCGACCCCGGAGTGACACCGCTTGGCCCAAAAGCCACCGAAAAAAGCACGAAAACCAAGAGGCGCAGGCGACGGGAACAGGACCTTGAGACCGCCCAAAGATATGAGGCACGGCCAGACGACAACCCCGATAGCCCGGGCCTCGAGAGCTTTTACAGCAAGGACGTGTTCGTTTGCGAAACAGACGGGCGACCGCGATGGTGTAGCACGTGCTGCAACTGGAAAATCGACAGGGCGCATCACTGCAGCGAGATTGAGCGATGCGTGAAAAAGATGGACCATTATTGCCCTTGGGTGGGTGGAATAGTTGCCGAGACGTGTAAGTCTCTCTCAGAACCCGAATCAAGTTCTTCTCTTGCCCGAATCCGTCGCTGACCTTCTTGGACTGCGTTAGCATTCAAGTTCTTTGTCCAGTTCACATTTTACACCGCAATATATAGCATCATTGTCATTGTCGCGGCCGTCATCTGCTTCCAGTCCAAGGTTCGCAACGAGCTAGGGGTCGACGGGGCTGTCATCGGCGCGCTGGCGCTCGCTGCTTTTTTCGGGCTCTTCACTTTCACCATGACGGTGACATCAGTGCGCTACATCCTGTTGAATCTCACGACAGTCGACCATATGAAAGCCAAGAAGGTCGTGCACCAGCTCGCCATCCGGGTCCCCCGAGGGACGCCACCGGGGCAGAATTACAACGTCATCACCTATCCCCTACCCAAGTCCCCCAGCGAAGCGAATCCAGCGAAACAGGCGATTGGTACCGAAGTTACCTCTCCTAGGGACCAACTTGCAACACGGACATTCGCCGTCGTCAAAACCGAAATGGGCGAAAACCCATGGGATTTGGGCTATTACCGCAATTGGAAGTCAGTCATGGGGGACAATGTCATCGACTGGCTGCTTCCGATCAAGAAGTCGCCTTGCGCTCTGTACGAAAATAATGAGAGCTTCTATGAGATGGGGCCGCTGTACCAGAAGTTGCGGGCCAGGTTTCGGCTTCCTCCTCTGCCGGCCGAAAGCGAAGGGATAGAAATGAGGGAGCGGGAAAGATAGAAGATGGATTGTGGTATGACGAGACACGGAATAATGACATAGACGCTTAGATACCCCAGGGTCGATGTGAGCAACCAAGGAACAAGCTGCTTGCTTGTACACTCTTGTTCGTTAAATAACCGAGTAGCGGTGACTTTTAGTTGGACGAGAGCGCTGCATGACGCAGTACACGTACCTGATGTTAAGTTGGGGGGCAGAGTGAAGTGAGCGCGCGCTATCCTATAGCGGGCGTTACCGCCGAACTCAGTCTCGTTGTGTTCTTCCTATTTTGACCGCGCGAGCGCCCGGTCAGGTCAACTGGCTGATCTGGGCTGATCTGAGTGCTTCACCTAGGAGTGAGTTTAGGGAAGCCGCCAGACTTGATGATCATCTCGATGCCAACCTAACCTGACTGATATTCGGGAGAGGCATCGGCAGAGGGAAGAGCCGGGCAAGTCTGGTCTCAAACAACGCCAGAGTGGGGTGCTCTTTGATTTATCCGGGGTACGGTACCCGATGATCGCCGTTGGCCTACTGCCTGATAGTGATACGATGGCGTGCCGCCTCTCAAATGTTCTTGCAGGGAGTGTGATCAAGGCAGACGAACCAAGTTGAAGTGTTCTGAGCTGTTTGCTGTGTCGCATCCTTGTAGATGCGAAGTTCAAGTAGGGAGGTAGGTGCGTGGTTTAGTGTATATGACCCGGTGGATCTTGCTTTGCCCGAGCATCTAGCAGGTAGTAATTTGTCGTTCGAAGAGGGCATTGCAGATACTATGCCAAGGGTAAAGAGCGAACTGAAGCCCTAGCCTGTCCTTGCCTGAGTACCCAGGCACCGTAACTTGTATGTAACATACATAGATAGACTTATAATCCGTGCTAAGTAGGGAAACGAACAGGGAGCGTTTGACCCACCGCTCTCCCGGAGTAAATGATCCCAGTCAAAATTCGCGATGGTTGGAACGCGTCCGCCCCACACTGAACTTACAACCCCACCATCCGACACTATGAACAGACCAGCGGGCCGAAGCCTTTTGCAGCAGCACACCCTCAACTCGTCCGCAACCCTTTCGAGTCGTATCTCCGGGATGGTGTCGCAGCAGACCAATACACTCCAACGATAATGTCGTCTTCGCCGCCCGCGTGTCGGGATTCGTCCCCGATCAGCGTGGTTGCCCAGAGGCGCTCTCAGTTCACTTATCGCAATCTCAGCCAAATGGCATCGTACAACACGGCCTGCCCCCTTAGAGTGGTCGCCCACATAGATCTCGATTGCTTCTATGCTCAGGCTGAGATGGTGCGCCTCGGAGTCCCCGAGGACCAACCGCTTGCCGTCCAACAATGGTGCGTATTCATGTGTCGGTGGTCCAAGTTCCGCCACCTACCCGCGTGATGTATGTACAATACCTATCTGTTACCATGGAGGACTGACTTGGAGACTCGCAAAGGCAGGGCATCATTGCTGTGAACTACCCGGCACGTGCCTATGGCATTGGCCGTATGTGCACGGCGACGGAAGCGAAGAAACTATGTCCCAACATCATCAACCAGCATGTCGCGACCTGGCGAGAGGGCGAGGACAAGTGGTAGGCGGAATGCGGTCTGCCACTTTCGGCATGGAGAATATACTACTAACACATCAGTTCTAGGGCATACCGCCCGGATTCCGCCGAAAACATTGCGACTGACAAGGTTTCGCTGGATCCGTACAGACTCGAGTCCAGGAAGATCTTCGCCGTCATCAAGGAGATACTCCCCTCAAACCTGCAGAAAGTGGAGAAAGCTGGCATTGACGAGATGTTTCTCGACCTATCTGCCCACGTTCACGCCTTATTGCTCGAGCGCTTTCCCGAGTTGGCTAGCGGCCCTCCGAAAGGCGACCCATCTGAACCCCTACCGATGCCCCCAATCTCCGCCCTAGACTGGCAGGCAGACGCCCTTGTCGACTTGGATGACGAGAATGCCGAACTTGAAGATCCGGACTGGGACGACGTGGCCTTCTGTGTGGCATCGGAAGTTGTGCGCAATGTCCGCGCTGCAATCAGAGACAAGCTCCGGTACACATGCGCTGCCGGTATCGCTAGGAATAAACTCCTCAGCAAGTTAGGCTCCGCTCATAAGAAGCCCAATCAGCAGACTGTGATACGGAATCGGGCAGTTCGGCAGTTTCTGTCGGGCTTCAAATTCACCAAGTTTCGGAACTTGGGCGGAAAACTGGGAGAGCAAGTGACGCGAGAATTCGGGTCGGAATCTGTCCCGGAGCTTCTTTCCGTCTCCGTCGAACAGTTGAAGCTGAAGCTTGGTGATGAAACAGGCGTTTGGGTCTACAACACGCTGCGAGGTATCGATACAAGCGAGGTGAACCCTCGTACTCAGATCAAGTCAATGTTTTCGGCAAAATCCTTCCGGCCAGGCATCAGCACAGTTGAGCAAGCAACAAAGTGGCTCAGAATCTTTGTTGCTGATATATTTGCTCGCTTAGTCGAGGAGGGCGTGCTTGAGAACAAGCGCCGTCCCAGAACCATCAATCTGCACCATCGCCATGGCGGTCAGACACGTTCGCGCCAAAGCCCCATACCCCAGGGGCGCTCTCTCGATCAAAAAACTCTGCTTGCGCTTGCCAAAAACCTCCTGAACCAGATTGTTCAAGAAGGCCAAGTGTGGCCGTGCTCTAACCTCAGCCTGAGCGTTGGTGGTTTCGAGGATGCCGTCTCGGGAAATATGGGGATAGATGGGTTTTTGTTAAAGGGAGAGAAAGCGCAAGCGCTTACTCCTGGTTCTCGCACACGGCCAGAATCCGAGGCCAGGGAGCATCACCAGTCAGCGGAAAAACGACGGCGCTTGGATGACGGAGGTATCCAACGTTTCTTCTTTAAGAGGGGGGTGGCCGCGCCTTCGGCTCCTACTGATAGCGTCTGGAGGGAGGATGACGGTACAATGCCGGGCAACCAGAGGGCAGAGGACGGTCCAGGTGCGCTCGAAGGTGTGGATCCTTCATTCATACGGAACGGCGCACCCGTAGCCAAGACTAGTGACCAAAGGACAGTCGGCGTCGATGGTCACACTTGTGAGAGGTGCGGCAAATATCTGGAGAGCTTGGAAGTCCAGAGCCATCAAGACTGGCACTTCGCGAAAGACCTCCAGGAGGAAGAACGTGGCATGTTGGCATTTGGCAACCAGTCCTCAACCGGCACGGGCAACCCGCGTTCCGACGGCCGGAAGGGACCTGCAGCATCAAAGCGATCAGGGAGGCCGAAGAAGACGGAGCGCGGCCAACAGAAGTTGACCTTTGGTTGAGCAAGGCGAGAGAGCTTTCAACGGCCTAGTACCGGATGGATCATCAACTGACGAGCAGGTGACACTGGGGCGTCTCGAGTCTCCAAGCCTCTGCTCCAGGGTTTCTGAAAGCACCGTCTACCCGCATGCCATGCTCCCTGTAGAGCGGACACTGACAGTCCAGTCCGCTCGGGACCCCCCTAGGGGATCTTAACCGTACTTCCTTTTTGGAAGGAGCATGGCGTGAATCGCGAAATCGATGGAGGCGAATGAACGGGACGCACTCCCATATCCATATCCATGGGAAGGCATAATAAGGCCGGGCTTCGAATTTTGCGTGCCTCTTTAGGACGCAGCTCTTGGCACAGACTGTAACAGGCAAAATGCACTCAACCACTGGACTCGACCACTGGAGGCATGCCGCACGATGATTGGCTAAAATGTCTATCAGGGGCCCCTCGCGCAGGTTGGGCTTCCAGATGCATTGATACCCGACCTGACCAAAACACCCAACCACTGCCCACCCGCCACCGGAACGGGACCACTGTCGCGCCCTCGTGAATTTTGACAAAAACCAGCGCAATGACCTCCTCATGGTGGTTGACTTGCCACAGAGAGTCACCAGGTGGAATGGCGGGTACTACAATCCAAGACAACTCGACTAGTGCAGGCCATTTACGGATTATAGTGGAGTGCTCCATGTTCGAAAAGAAACAAACTAATCCTGATCATTGTTGTCCAGGTCGGTCAGCCCTACTACTCTACTAGGACGAGTACATGCATACCTATGTATGGTACATAGGTACATCCACCGACTTGTGATGTCGAAGTCGAGCATTCAAGGCCTCTGTTACAACCCGGGACTTCCCTGAGGTGATGATTACAGATGTACATCCGATCTGGCCAGTTGCTATCTATCCACTTGAGAACGAAACGATGTGGTGATTCAGGGCGAACCATGTTTTATATCCGTACCCGGCGCTCATAGTGAGGTACCGTACTTACCACAGGTGCAGGTACGGAGAGGCCAAGACAAAGCTTGCCCAATCACGGGTCTCAGCGCCGCGCCGGCCCAGACCATTTGGGCGACCGACGCTGACCGTTGTCAGCGTGAACCGTCCAGCTTTTAACGCCATGGCCCCCTGCCTCCCATCCCATCCGCGGCCGCCTTCGATGCAGATTCCTTGAACCCCAACCCCCACGGCACGAATGGCGGAAGCAAACTCTTGCATGACCGCCTGGCGGGGCTCATTCTGTGCCTCTCCTGCACTGAATTCGCCTTTCCGTCTTTCGAGAGGCTGATCTACTGAATTCCGCGGCCTGCACTAAGTACCTATTCACGCGCAGTGTAGGGTTTCAAGTATAACTACTTCGTACGGAGCAACGCCCGAATCTGTCGGCTGTTGCACGACAAACTACGTGAAAGGAAGGGGAGAGAAGGCCTAATCTGGCGCCGATGACTTGAGTTCAAGAGCTTGCCTGGTGCGCTCCCCGTCGCCTCGAGTCGCTCATGCACAGGTACCTTTTTATGGGATAAGGGTACTCTGTTTGCCGCCTCTGAGCATCTCCTCCAGGACTTTGGCGGTCCATCCCAATTATACCGGAAGGGGGGTTCTCCCTCCCACTGGGGAGCTACCCAACCTGTCAACCCGAGAAGCTTTCGGGTTCATGGTCCCCCAGATTGATCGTTTCGTCCCTCATCCGCCCTACGGTTTCGGCCAGTCGTTTGGTTGCCACCGATCCCCAGTACCTGCTTAGTTTCCGGGAAAGCATACGGTGCAACGTGTGCACAATGTTTTCAGCCAACGAGATGCTGCCGTCCAAGCTTTGTCTGATCTGAGGCGGCCTAGAATTTTGTTACGGTCAGGCCCTACCCAACCGAGCGAGGTTGCTAGCAATCCGGGGCCCACTGCCGTTCGGTCCAGGCTGCCAGTCGTCAGTGGCGCTGGCGGGCAGAACCGGACCCACCCCTCACAACCCAACCCCAAGCACCGGATTGTTCGACGTGGGCCCGTCCATTTCTTCCAGCACCGCCCGCCCACTCCGCTCCTCCGCCCTTCCGCCCTCTTTTTCACTCTTATTCTCCCTATTTCCCCCGTTCTCGCCGCATTCCGGTCCCCTCTTCATCCCGGTGGCATTCGACCTTTTCTAACCTCCCGAAACAACCTCCGTCCCTTCAATCTAGCCCTCGGTCCGGACTTCTTTCGGGTAATCCCCTCTTTCTGTTGCCGTATATTTATTTATCATGGCGGGGAGGCCGAGCAACAGGTCGAGCGGGCCAACGTCTACCGCGTCGTCGGGCGCGCCTCGCCAGAACGAGTACTTTGTTCCTCGTGACGGCATCGATCGAGAAGTCATCACATCAGATATTTGCCGCTACCTTGGAAACGATGCATTAGTGCGCCCGGGCACGTACGAGGTACGCCCGCCGCCCGGTCCGTGGAGGTTCCCGCTCTGCAACCCGACATCTCACCACAACCCTTTGCTCTAGTCACCAGATGGACGCATCACACAAGGCTACTACATTACCGCCTATCGGAACTTGACATCGGTGAGTACTTTCCGGGGTGGACTCGCGAACCTGGCGACGGCGGCGCCGGCGAACTGTAGCTGATTCTTCGCAGGCAATGATCCAAGACCTCAAGGCCGACTCCGCGCGGTGGGAGCAGGAGAGGCGTGCCGCGTCGAGAACTTCAGGCGGCGGCGCTGGAGGTACAGAGCATTCGAACCAAGCGAGCGCCCTGTTTGTGAGAAGAAGCTCTAACTCTCCAGTAGGCTCCCGGGAGCCCCGCGGACAAGACTACAGCTCCTGGAAGAATAGCCAGCGGGAAGCACAATACGACGCCCAGTACGGCGGATCTTCCATGGATATTGACTATGCCCCCCCTCCAGGCACCGCCGCTACTCCCGTCTATACAGGACAACAGTACGCGGGACCCCCTCCCGCCAACTACCCCCCGGCCACGTACCCGCCGCCGGTACATCCTCCTCCTGCACAGTACCAGACACAGCCCGGTTACGCATATCCACCAAATCCTCCTCCCCCAGCGCAGTACTCTCCACCCCCCCAAACTTCGGGCGACAGACACCCTGGGATCCACGCGCCTCCCATCTCTGGTTCGTATAGCCAGGACCCCGGTGCCTATGTCTATGGGTCGAACTACCAAGCCGTCGGGGGTTATCCCGCTCCCGGACCGAACAGGATGCAGCCACCCGTGCCTCATGGCTCTGCCCCTCCCCCAAGGACTTACAATGCTCCCCCTACAGGTTCTCCTGGCTATGGGACAGAACCAGATTACGCTTACCCACCGCCGGTCGGAACGCCTGCCAACCAAAGTTACCCGATTGATCCCGCCTACGGCCGCGGTGCGTATACTACAGCAACAACCAAACCTCCCGAGGCTTCGTCTGATGTTTTAGGCTCTCCTGCAGGTCCGACACAACGGCCGGCTTATGCATCTCCCCCGGAACCTCCGTATGACGCTCACCAAACTCCTGCGCTGCAGCCTTCGACCACGCCCACCACGACTGCCCCGGCCCCGCTTCCTACTGGCAGTGCACCGCCCCCGCGCCGTGACCCACTTCGGGACTCGGAGCCGAGGGACCCAAGGGGGGCCCGCCGCCCAGAACCCGAACGTGAGGACCGGGACCGGGACCGGGACCGGAATCGCCACCACCGCCGCTAATTGCCCAGGAGCCTCGGGACTTGATTTGAGTCTTCTCCAACCTGGACTTTCCTGGACTTTCTTGGACCTCCCTGGACCTTCCTGGACCATCCCACACCGGACACATGGCTCTCATGAACGTTTTGATGTTTATGCTTGTTAATACCTTGGGACGCCGGGACGAGTCCCTTGACCGTCCCTTTCCTTTTCTTTTCTTTTTTTTTTTACTTTCTTTTTTCTATGTTCTTGCGTTTTCATAATCTCCCTCCTCGGACCCGGCCTCTTGCGACTTTTCGCCACCAACTTCCGGACCAGCCATGATCAGAGGTTCCTTTTCAGAGCTGCAAGTTGCATCTCTGGACCTCGGGAGAACCATGGATTCCCAGCCTGGACCCATTACCGTCAGGTTGCTTCATTGTAACTCCTCTCGGACGTTTCTACCTGGCCCGGATCTTCGCCACCAACTGGACATCTTACCCTCGTCGACTTCTGGGAAATCGGCACTTCCGGATACCGGCGGCATAAAAGGATAAGACGGAAAAGGAATGTCATTGCGCTGGTTGTTTTTTTTCCCTGCCGCAGCGGCGGCGTACGGGAGGTGCATGATACCAGTGGGGTTCCATAGCACCGGGAAAGGAGCGGCGACGTGATTTGTGTTATGTCTGCCCCGGATGGTTCCCTCCCCTTGCTGTCCGGACCCGTCAGGACTCTCCCGCCTTCATGGATCTGCGCCTCGTTCAGCCGATGCCCTTTCGAGTCATAATCCTGAATCCAGGATTTGAACCCATCTCTTTGACAACGGGCCGTGAGGAAGGCCGGACAGCAGGGTGAGTGAACGTCCGGCGAGGTTGTATATATCGATTTGAATCCCATTGGATCTTAATGCGCTACATCATTCTCTCATTTCAGGACCCTTCAGGCGCAGGACATGAAGTTGGGACAGCTGACATAGCTCTTGCAGCTCTAACTCTTACCAAACGCAAGCACCACCGGAGATCCATACACGCGGGAATGGACCGCAAATGCCACTGGAGGGACCCATGGAAGCCGCCGGACACCTTTTTGTTTCCTTCCGCCTGGACTACCGGAATTACTGCCTTGGAAACCGCAATCCATGGATCCTATGCCCCTTGGACGAACCATTGGCTCGAATGGTTACTGCGACCTGATTATGAAAGCAGTCACATCCTGGTTGCCCATACCTATGGCTCTCGGCCGAGAGTCCGGAATGCGGACTATTGCTCGGTTTTCAGCTTGGCTGATTTGCGTTCCTCCGCCAGCCACAGCTGCCCGTTGATGTCTCAAAGAGAAAGATAAGGTTGAACAGTACGGCGGAGCTTTGTCGCTCTCCGCACCAGCCGGGTCATGCTATTTGGGAAGGGCTGTCCTTCCTCAAGTGGAGTTCTTGAGTCCCGGCTTTGTTTGTGTCCGCTTGCCTCTGGGATTCTGCCGTCGTGGTTCGCGCACTCAACACAAACCTCTTCGGGGATCAAGCTGCCGAACGTGTTGGTATTCCCGCCGCCATCCGATGGATGCTTTTCGCTTTTCTTTTTTGGCCCACCTTCCTGGAACGACAACTTTAGCCAGGCGGTCTGGCACATTCGTCACCCAGCACGGAGAGCCGTCACTCGCAGCATCAGCCGCCAATTTTTTTCCCCGCGACGGTTCAGGACTCCTCTTCCGGCAACATGATTCCGGATACCTGGTATCACCGCATAGCCTGGATCCGGCTTTCGGGCATCTGATTCCAAGCGCCCACCGAGGATCTTCCCAAGAATTTCCAACCGGACCCAGGTATTGGAAGCTGAGCATCCCAGCTATGGCGTTTACGATTTGTTAGTCACAATCTCTGCCTCTTTCCCTCATCTCGTCATGTTAATTTTTTGTTTGTCGTCTCCACCGTGTTGGTCCGTCCACCGTTTCCTTCATGACATCCTGGAAGCCTGGATATACTGGATATTCTTGACGGTCCCGTGTCGCCCCACGGCGTTTAGTCATTTAAGGAGTTCAACTTACTGACTCGAAATTACCACAGTGCTTTTTCTTCCCCATATTTTGCTATTTTTTTCTCTTTTCGGGTTCTTTATACGGCAGGGTTCTGTTAGAGATCGGCTTACGCTGAGAGCCGCTCTTCTGCTACGAAGCAGGCATGTAATCATGGGCAGTCAGCTTTTCGGTTGGGGTGTGAGGCAAGACGTGATGAGGGGGATGCCGTTGATGTTCGATGATCTCTCCCGCGCAATTTGTTCCAAAATATATTATTGTCTATGTGGGGGGTTAGAGAACATCACTGGGTTTGTGATATGTTCACGAGTCACGTATTGCAATGAGCAGTGGCAATGCTACTGCCAATGGCGATGGTAATGTTAGTTTGGATGGCATTTCTCCCTTGTGTATTCTATGCTGTTGTTTGGCCAGGAAAAGGGCACGCCGACTAGTCGAAAACAGCAACCCAACTCAGGTGCACTTGGTTTGACGGAGATGGTGTCAAAACAACTGCTTTTGGAGACTTGATCCGTACCCTTATATCATGGCGGCCATGACTATCTGCGAGTTTTCTGGATACTACACTACACCAAGCACTGAGAACGGGACGGATCAGAAGCTACTGCCTGGTTCCCCCTCTGGCCTCTACACTATCGTCGCCGTGTGGAGGCTGATCTCTCCTCCATCCACTCTCCGTGGACCTCACGGTTGGGCTGAAGTGGAGACAGTCTTCAAGGTTGAGGATACTCGACCTTGGAAGTAACTCTTACCCTCAGAAACATGCCGGATATTGAAAGGACCACACCATGCTAAAAACATGGTAGACGATGAAACTGCTCAAGTGTCTTTCGTTCTCGCGTGATCTTAGGGTTTGTCCTGTATACGATACGGAAACCAATTCGGCATTATGTTCGATGCATGTGTATGTACACCACACTTGCACACATTACCAAAGTTGATACGTGCTATTTGTTGGGCCGCTATGGTGAGGCGGGGTGAAGGCACAGTGACCCCCTTGTGGATGTCCACTACTCCGGAATGTGCCTCCCCGACGGTGCTTTTGTGCCTCCCTTGCTTTGAAGGATAAATCTGTGGCAACGAGGATAACGGTTTGCGGTTTGCTCAAGTTCCTTGCGGCTTGGTTCGTCTTGGTCATCCGGCCAATAGTTACTCCGTAGAAAACAAGCTGAAGCCTTGACCAAAAGTCTCTCTCCTGATTAGTGTGCGTACTCCGACCCAGACCCCGTCCTCGAATTGCGCAAGACCAGAGCCCGCCCGATCGAGGAGTGTGCGTGCTGCAAAAGCCCTGGCTTGGCCCATAAGTGACCAACCATGGAGTTCGTGGGTGGTGGGTGGTGGGGCTGGTTTCAGAAGCGCCCGGGCCTGGTGGGGGTGAGGGGGAGGGGTCCAATGGCCCAAACTGCCCCAATGCCACAAAGGCGGTGAGCAATATCGGGAAGCGCTCCGCCAAAAATAAAGGGAATCACCGATAGGATTTTCCGATCGTTGAAGCACGGGGGGGGAAAAGTACCGCTGAAGGTAGGTGGTCCGGGATGCCTTGTTGCTAGTGTAAGATGGGTCAGAATTTGTACAAGGTGCTCGGGGGTCCGTGGTTGCCACATGGCAGATGCGGCTACAAGGTGCCGTGCGATCGATCCATAATGCGCTTTCGCCTACCCAAACTCTCATGGAACAAGTGTGGCCTTGTGTTGCGGCCGCCGAGTCTCGCTGACAGACCTGCCGATTTCCGACACAGTACGTAACTGCTTGTACAGCCGTAGCGTCCCTGATGAACCATGTTGGAAACACGGATGGAGCACAGGAAAAAAAAAAGATCTTACCGGACTAACAAGGGAGGAGCCCGATCGGCCAAGTTGGTCCAGGATGGCGTAGCTAGTTAGTGGCAATTCGATGTGTTGTTGCGGGTCAATCAAGCCTGGGCTTGAAGCTCCGCGGTTGAGCTTGGGGAGTTTCGTGCCTAGGATGATGAATTCGGTCGGGTGCCTATGAGTGAGCGAAAGACGCAGAGCTCTGTTTCCGTCGGCCGAAGACACTTATATGTCCTTAAGGATGGAGAGCGTTGAAAAGACACGGTCGGCTCACCTAAGTAGGTCAGTTACCTGCCCGAGGTTGGATGTGCCCTGGGTGCGAATTTTCTACAGTAGTGTAGCGTTGTGACTTGTTTTCAACCCTGAGGCCGCTGCCTGTTCCAGGCCCCTTGCCGCCTCGAGGCGCGGGTGGCTGCTCTGACAGGATGGCGCCTGAGGAAACACAGCGCCAACCTGCCTGCCCGAACCAACCCTGACTTCTGCCCCGCCATTTCGGGTCCCTTGCCGACCTGCTTTCAACCAGATTTTGGCCCAAATTTTTTCTGGACCCAGACCCCTCGACAACCACCACCCCGTTCGGCTCCCGGCCATTTCTCTTTCTTTGAAATCTGCCGCTCCTGCGAAGCGCCTTTGATGCGATAGTTGGCCCGACAGCTTGCCCACAATGGATGCCGCCGCCATTCAAAGTTGCATCGCTGCGACGCTCGACGCTGATGCCGACGTCCGCCGGAGGGCCGAGCTTCAGCTGAAGCAGGTGCGTGTGTAATCGTGTGGGTGGCGGTGGTGCTGGTGTTCCCTGTCGTTGTTGTTTTTGGTGGTGTTGGGGGTGGTGATAAAGGTGTGCGCGGGAAGGGTGCGCGCCGTTCGACAACACACAGCCCGTCTCGTGTTGTCGAGCCGCCGCGCAACAGCAACGACAACGACAACGACAGCAGCAAGGACATTGCCGGCTTGTTACGTATCGACGCTGACCTTCTTCGTCGCCTGCAGGCCGAGGGCCAGCCTGGTTTCACAGATGTCCTGCTGGACCTTGTCCAGTCCGACCAAGCTGCCAACCTTCAGCTGCCCAGTATGCCTCTCCCCCTCTCTCTAGCCCCGCCGCCCCGTATTTCTTTGTTTTTGATATCGGCTCCGTTGCCCCTAGCCCTCAAGACTGTGTTAACCTCTCCTGCCTCGCAGCCGTCATTTATCTCAAGAACCGTGTCAACCGTGCCTGGGAGCGCTCCGAGTATTACCCCAACGAGACCTTGATACCCGATGATGAGAAGGCGCGCTTCCGAGAGCGGTTATTGCCCATCCTCGCGACCTCCCAGAACCTGGTGCGGCACCAACTCGTCCCAATCTTGCAGCGCATCCTAAGCTTCGACTTCCCTGAGAGATGGCCGTCGTTTATGGACTATACTCTTCAGCTTCTCAATACCAACGACCCCCGGTCGGTCCTGGCTGGGCTTCAGTGCCTGTTAGCAGTCTGCCGCGCTTATCGCTTCAAGGCAAGCGAAAGCGACAGCAGGGCTCACTTCGACAAGATCATCGAGGCGAGCTTTCCTAGGTTGCTGGTAATATGCAACGAGCTGGTGAATCAAGAGAGCGACGAGGCTGGCGAGATGCTGCACATTGCCCTGAAGTGTTACAAGCATGCCACATGGGTAGGTGGCATCCGCGAGAAGCGTGAAGGCGGGCCGCTAAGTGGGCTAACGCCGGCCATAGCTCGAACTATGCGAGTTTCTCCGCCAGAGCGCCGTGAACCTCGCCTGGTGCTCCGTCTTCCTCCAAACCGTGTCCAAGGCCATTCCGGCCTCTGCCATGCAGGGTGACCCGTTGGAGCGGGAGCGTCACCACTGGTGGAAGGCAAAGAAGTGGGCATACTTCAACCTGAACCGCTTATATATCAGGTAGGACTTATCTCCTCCCCTCCAATCCCCCGCCCAACCCCTCAGGTTCTTTTTTTTTCTCCCGGACCGTCCGATAGTTAACTCGATGTAGGCATGGCAACATGCAAGCAGTTATGGACCGGTCGGCCGAGCCCCCGACACGTTTCATCAAGGAATTCTCGTCCCAGGTCGCCCCCGAGATTCTCAAACACTACCTTCAGGAGATTGAGAAGTGGGTGTCCAAGACTATCTGGTTGAGCCGACCCTGCCTCTCCTACACAATCGTGTTCTTGGATGAGTGCATTCGTCCCAAGGACATGTGGGCGCACCTGAAGCCCCATTTGACCAACCTGGTCAGGCACTTCATCTTCCCGGTCCTTTGCCTGACCGAGGAGGACATTGAGAAGTTCGAGGATGAACCCGAAGAGTACCTTCACCGAAAGCTGAACTTTTACGAGGAAGTCTCCGCACCCGACGTTTCGGCCACCAATTTCCTGGTCACTCTGACCAAGGCACGGAGGAAACAGACCTTTGAACTCCTCACGTTTATCAATGATGTGGTCAACCAGTACGAGCAGGCTCCGGAGGGAAGCAAGAACCATATTGCCAAGGAGGGAGCCCTGCGCATGATAGGAACTCTTGCGCCGGTCATCCTCGGTAAGAAGTCGCCAATCGCCTCCCAAGTCGAGTACTTCATCGTCCGCTACGTCTTCCCCGACTTCACCAGCGAACAGGGATTCCTCCGGGCTCGGGCTTGTGACACCATCGAGAAGTTCGAGCAGCTGGACTTCAAGGACCAGAACAATCTTCTTGCCATCTATCGCCACATTCTTGACCGCATGGCCGATCCCAAACTTCCCGTTCGTGTGACTGCTGCCCTGGCGTTGCAGCCCCTAATCAGGCACGACATCATTCGGACGAGCATGCAGACCAGCATCCCAACCATTATGCAGCAACTTCTGAAGCTGGCGAACGAGGCCGATATCGATGCCCTTGCCAATGTGATGGAGGACTTCGTTGAAGTCTTCGCCGCTGAGCTCACCCCCTTCGCTGTGGCGCTCAGTGAGCAGCTGCGCGACACTTACCTCCGTATCGTCCGGGAGTTGCTGGAGAACAACGAGAAGCGTGATGATATGGACAATGAGTATGGCGACTTCCTCGACGACAAGAGTATTACGGCTCTGGGTGTCCTCCAGACCATCGGCACTCTTATCCTTACCCTCGAGAGCACGCCAGACATACTCCTCCATATCGAGAGCGTCTTGATGCCGGTAATCGAGATCACCCTGGAGAATAAGCTCTACGGTAAGTGTCTACCTTCCTCGGTTTACTCTCAGATGTCGCTGACAGGGGTTCCAGACCTGTACAACGAGGTTTTTGAGATCATTGACAGCTGCACCTTCGCCGCCAAGCAGATTTCCCCAACCATGTGGAAGGCGTTCCGGCTTGTCCACGCGACTTTCAAGTCAGGCGCCGAGCTGTACCTGGAGGACATGCTGCCAGCTCTGGACAACTTCGTCCAGTATGGCGCTCCGCAGCTCATCGAGACGCCCGAGTACGTCGAAGCTCTGTATGGCATGGTCTCGGACATGTTCACGGACGGCAAGGTTGGCGGTGTCGACCGGATATGCGCCTGCAAGCTTGCGGAAGCCATGATGCTCAGCCTCCGTGGCCACATCAACAATGCCGTCCATGGTTTCATCAACATGGCCATGGGGGTGCTCGTCAGCCAGGATGTCAAGCTCAAGTCGTACAAGGTTCACCTGATGGAGATGGTCATTAACGCCATTTATTACGACCCTATCCTCACGCTTCAGATTCTCGAGTCCCAGGGCTGGACAAATAAGTTTTTCAGCCTCTGGTTCGGCAGCATGACGTCGTTCACCCGAGTACACGACAAGCAGTTGTGCATTCTGGCCATCATTGCACTCCTCAACATCAAATCGGATCAGATTCCCCAGAGCATCATGGTCGGGTGGCCGAGACTTCTCCAGGTCGGTTCAATCGCTCTTGCCTTGGGATAGTAACGGCGTTCTAACAATCAGGCAGGGCATCAAGATCCTTTTCGACACTCTTCCGGAGGCCATGGCCAGTGAGTAGAACCCTTGTGTCTGCACCATGTACCCATCTAACATTGTACAAGACCGCGAGGAAGCCCTGAAGGATGATTTCCAGTTTGACAGTGGAACGTACGGTTACGATGAGAGCGACGATGAGTGGGATGACGAAGAGGCGAACTGGAACGGTGGCGAGAACGAGGAGGAGCCAGCCGCCGAGACCAAGGATGAGAGCACAGCCTACCTGGAATTCCTCAATGAGGAGGTGAGCATTGCCTGCCCATGGCCGGACATCTCTTTCAATGTCCCTTTTGGCATCGTGAACACCTACGGGTGTTTCAGTTTCGGAAGTTTGCTGACACGCACCATACTCAGGCCCAGAAGCTCAAGGCAACAGAGATTGAAGATTCGGACGACGAGCTTGGCGAGGACAGCGTGTTATTGGAGTCGCCTCTCGACCGGATTGATCCTTATCTCGCTTTCAGGGATGCTTTCAAGAGTAAGTGGCAGCAGTAAAGGGGAAAAAAAAAACCAGTGGAAGCTTGTTGTGCTAATGCATTCAATAGAATTGCAGGAGGAGCAGCCTCAGTTCTGTGCTAACCTGCTGAGCCACCTCTCCCACGATGACCAGACGGCTCTCCTGGAAGTTTGCCGTCGAGCGGATACCCAAGAGATGATGGGCCTGCAGAGCCCTTTCCCCATCTCCCGGACACGTGGTGCGCCCGCCAACGGCACGAGCTAAATGCGCGTGCTGCCATTGTAGCGTCGAACCTATCATGGTACTCACGGAGACGGGCAGGGTGAACTCACACCCAATTCATCAACACTTCTACGGTCCAGCCATCGTCACCGTTAACTCTTCTGGGACATGACTGGGCGAGCTTGACCATGACGCTCTTGCCTCGGCAAGCTGCGTTCCAGCGAGGGATAAAGGGATCTGAAAAGTCCCAACACCTGCTTCGGGGCAACGGGGAAGATATCTGGCGGGGCTCAGGTGCCAGAGGGGGCCCAGAGGATAGTTGGCGCATGCCCCTTTATCTGGGAACGAGGCTGTTCCAATTGGGATATGCCTCCGATGCAATTGGGGGCTGTAGTGTTTTTTTTTTTTTATCATGGGGCTCCGGACGGGGTGTCTGATATGTTTCTGCTTTGTTTCGCTTTTCCCCCGTGGTATCTGGTCACTTACCCTATTCCCCCTCGGTCGGTAGATTCGTGAAGATTTTTGTTATTTTGTCGGGAGCAGAAGAGCGATGATGACCGATGACCAGCGCCGAATTTGGGCGCAAACGCACACAACACACAAGACACGAAGAGAAGAAGAAACGTGCTGCAAACCATAAACATTCGCCTCTCAAATAGTGCGATGAAGCCAAAGGTGTCCTGCTCTGACTTGCCTCTCTATTGGAAGTATTGGGTTGGGGGTGGGAGAGGGGGGGTGGTTAATTTGAGACGGAGAACGTGCAACAGGTCCGTCTAAGTGAGTCTGAGACCAACGGGCGGGAAGAATACCCCGACACGCGCCACGCTGTTGTGTCTCGGAATACAAAAGAAGATTGATTGCAATAAAAAATAAGAAAAAGAAAAGCTCGCCGATGAGGCTCAGCACAGCCAGTCCTTCGATCTGAAGACCCGATGTCTCAAGGGCGGAAGCGGCGCAGGTCAGGTCGAAGTGCATGGCCAAGTGCTTGGCGAACTGCGCAAACAAGGCGAGGCAGAGAAAACAAAGCAATGAGCATGGCAGGATATGAAACTTGACGTGTTGTTGTCTCTCTCATAGCCTCTCGCACGGATTCGACACGGGGGAACAGGCAGTTTCGAGAAGCCAAGCGCGCTCCCGGGAGAACTTGTATGTGTATGTATGATGTACATACAATTTGCGTAGACCAGCCGGCGACCTGTGGTGCTCTCGGCCAAAGAAAGGTGGCGGGATGATCACGATGGGTGGATGGTAGGGGAGGTACTCCGTAAAAATAACCGAACCCGTGGGGCTTGTTCTGCTAGAGGGAGGGAGAAGATGAGCCCAGCCAGCCAAAGCAGTTCCCTCTCCCGAAACCGAGGGACAACAGCTAATTAAGTGTACTTAGTAGCGGCGACTCGAAGGTGGCCCCCTCCTTTCTAGTGTAAGCGGGCGAGAATCAACCGCTCCCCTTTCGATTGCCGACAAGACGCAGATGAGATCCCAGCGCCGGTCTGCCCCGTAATACCAAGGAATCATGAAGCATGGTCATCCTGGCACCTCGAAGATGCTCCAACGTTGTGTATATGAAAAAAAAAAAAAAAGGTCGAAAGAAGGAAAACAAGGGCGTAAAAACAGAGGTACGTTTGAAGACACCCCCACGCCTTAGTAGGAGTATGTACTGTATGTACGGATGTCGCTACCAAAAGAAGTGGCTCACCGCCTTTGTGCACGGACCATGCAAGGTCGCTAAAGTTTTAGAAGGTAACTTCACTAACAATCGGCCACATTGCCTAGACTTTAGTGGCTATAGTGCTTTGCCCCACTGTACTTTATATTGCTTTTAGCGGATTCATTCTGCCGGTCAAATTTGGCGGTGAGCCAGTTCTTTTGGTAGCGACATCCGTACATACATAGCCAACATAAAACTTGTTTCTTGCTTGAATTGTACTGTACACACCCAAGTGTGCGTACACACATACTTACCATACAGACATAGACACCTTCATTCATACACGCGTATGCATCATCAGACGAGCGTTTCCACCCACGGCCTCCGTCCTGCAGCTGCCGTGGCCAATGCCAGGTGCATGCGCCCGCGCGAGGATCTTTTAGCCGGGTAGCAACGCCCCCTCAAGCGGGGGAGAGGGCGGGGGGAAGCAGATGGAAGGAACGAGAGCTCGGCAGCAGTGCAGCGAGGTGAGACGTGGACATGCACCCTACTATACAGAGCACCTAAGGTACATACATACATACAGAGAGGTACATACGACGCATGCAACATGTGCTGTCAGCCTTTGAGCGTTGTGGTCCGGACGAGGTGGCGTGGGCTCGTGGGAAGGGGCGAAAGAGAAAGATGGAGAGAAGAGAGAAAGGGAGAGAGATTGGGTAACCCCCCCGAACGGTGAAGTATCCGCCTGGTTGGGTCTTCTGGGACCGGGTTGCCGGGAAGGCTAACGGCAGACGAGAGAGCGTTGCTTTGCGACGCGGGGGACAAACTTTTTTTTTTGTTTCTCTGGGAGAGCACATCGAGCGGTGATGGGAGAGGTTAAGAGAAAGAGAGAGAGAGGTGTTGGCATCTTGGCTTACACCCCGCGATCGATGGCTTCTGACACAGTGGGAAGAAGCGGCATGATGGGAGTGGAGGGAGGAGGGGAGGGTACTCCGTAAGAGAGCGGAACAACTGTCTCGATAAAACTTACCATTGCCGATCCCACCCGATCGATCCATCCTCGTGAAACTTGACTGACGAGGCGCGTATCCGGATCTTAGCTGTCCATTGCCCTTGGGTTTTTCTTTCTCGTTCTCTTCCAATTTTTCCCCTTCTTTTATCCTCTCCCGCACATCAACTACACAATACAATCCTGAACACATACTCGCACTGTATACAAACGCCAATAACACCGTACAAAAGGATATGGGAAAAAGCAGGACAGTCAGCTTGGCAACAAAGTGAGAGCGAGTCCCAAGAGGCCAAGGCGACGGTCAGCTCGAAAAGCGTTGGCCGGACGCTCTGAAGGAAGTACGACCGTACTAGTACTTCGCCATGTATATCCATACATATACATATAGATATACAGTAGATGTAGGTATGGAGGGAGGGCGGTTGGCCGAACCGGAACCCTCCATCCCGACTCTGCCGCGGAGATGCCTCTCTGTACTAGTACTAGCACTGGGACGCGAGGAAGAAAGAGAACCCCGTTTTCTTTTGCTTCTCCGTTTGCGGCGAGACGCTTAAAGCCAATCAACCGCTGGGCATTGGCTCCTTGCCCGTCGGCGATCGGACTGCATGCCGCCATCCGCCCATCAAGGATTCCGTCAGATGACGCCGCCTTCGTCCTGACCAGCAGCTTCGCGACGGCCCAAGGTAAACAACGGCGCATTTAGGCGGATCCAGAAAAAAATTTGGTTACCTTATAATGCTTGGCTGGTGAGGTGCTGACCGCCAGCACTTGAAACTCGGGATGTCCCTGGTCAAACCCTGTTCTTGTTGCTTGCATAAATTGACGGTGAGTCGAGCTGGGATCCCTTCGGTTCGGTTTCACTTCACCGACGAAGGCGGGGAGGGGGGGGGGGGGGGGGGGCGCCTTTTATTTGGGCGGGCCAATCGCTCAGACGACCTCCATACAAGTCGTTACCTCCTCGAGCTTTGCTTGGCTGGGCCCACTGCTCGAATCCAGTCTTTCGCCAATCCCACCTCATCCTTTCCTAATAATCCGACGACAGGTTCACACTGTTTGGACTATCCCAGAGCGGTGATGAGGACGGGGTTGACTACTCGTCATATTTTCGTCTCTGGGAGAGAGGCTTGCCTGATACGCGGCATCAACAGGAAGAGGGCGAAGGAGAGAACAGATGGGCGAGAGATGCTAAATCACCTCACCTCACCACACTCTTCCCCCGCTCTCTGCCTCTTGGCCCCCCTATAACCAAAGCTCTCTGTACATGACGTAGAACGCAATTCGCGCCCCTTTATGTAGCACAACCACTTCAGTTCTGTGTACCCAGCGGCTACTTTGCCAGCTGATCCATCAATCCTCCTCTTCATAGCATTAAGAGAATCTAGCCACAGGGGCTAGGCCGCTACATCTTGGCCAAGGATGTATCGGCGTGAGGATAGAAGGAAGAGAAAAAAAATGCTCGTAAAACCAACGAAAAAAAATAACAAAAGGGTTAACAATAGTCCGCCGTCAAGAACACAGATCTATATGGCCATGAAACCCCAGAAACTGTAGGAAACCGCGCGATGATTGGCTATACTTTCCCAATGCACCTTGATCCCTCGTAACGCCGTTTGATGTTTTTTTTTTTTCTTTTTGAAAGGGCTCTCCCATATTCCCCTAACGGGAAAAAAGAAAGAGAAGAAAAAGTAGTCGTGTGCAATTAAAAAGTGTTGTTGGTGCAAAAATAAAGCCAAGACAATCAAGGTTGGCTTTCGAAGAGGCGGTTGTTCATGCGAGGGATGGGTGACTTCTTGATTTCAGTAGCCAGCGCTGCCGGGCATCTTACCCAGCGAATGCGAGTTATGAGCCGGGGGTGGGAGGTGATTGTGGCAGTAGATCTTCTTGCCACTCACGCGATTCTGGCCCGGCTTCTTGGAGGCGTCGATCATGTTGGCCGCATTGGGCTCGTCATAACTGTCCGGCTGGCAGCACTCAATGTTCTTGACCCATCGGTTGTTGACCACGTTGGCGATCGAGATTCGCTTCTGCGGGTCGGGGTTGAGCATCTGGAGGAGGACGCGCCGCAGAGCCGGAGGCTTCACGAAGTTGTCAAAGACGAACACGTGCGGATAGTCCATGTCGCTGATAACCGGCTCGGTAGCATCGGCGTGTTTCTGCGTCCACTTCTCCCAACCGCGGACCAGGCTGGCGTAGGTATCCTGCGGTGGGGCGTTCGGGGGCACTTCGGCCCTGTGCCACAGGGGCCCGCCGAAGATCAGGTTGACCATGACGATGGCCGCACTCCAGACATCCAAGCCGCGCGGGTCGTACTCGCCCTTCTTCTCGAGGACCTCTGGCGAGATGTAGGGCAGGCTGCCACAGATACCGGGCGCGCAGAGCCTTATCTCGCCCATGTTCTTGCCACACTGGCCGCCAGCTTCCCGGAGTCCCGGGTGGATGCCCGAGAAGACCTCCGAGACGCCAAAGTCGGTGATCTTGAGCCGCGACTCCTTGGTGATGAGGAGGTTCTCGAGCTTGATGTCGCGGTGCGCGATGCCGTTCGAGTGGAGGTAGTGGATGCCCGTCACCAACTGCTTGAAGAGACACAGCCGGTCCTTTTCCCTGTCCTCGGCCTTGAGGTACTTCTTGTTGACCAGGGTATAGAGGTCGCCGTCCTCACAGTACTCCATAACGTGGTTCCAGCGGCCGCGGTCGATGCACAGTCGTATTGTCTCGACGATGTTGGGGTGATGCAGGCTCTTGGCCAACGTGTATTCGGACTTGATCTTCTTCTCGTACTCCTCGCGCGTCTCGCTCGACGACTTTCCCCGGAACTCCTTGACGGCGTACAGCTCGCCGCCGTTCTTGGCCACCATCAATGTGACCTTGGAGGTGGCGCCCTTGCCCAGGTGCTTGCCGTGCCGGCCGAACAGCTTGTGCTGGTACTCGAACTCGGATGCGAGCTCGATCACGTCCACGGTGAAATCGTCGGGCAAGCTCAAGCTCATGCGGCGCGCCTTCACGCCGGTGCCCGTCTCGGCCGGGAGCCCCCAGAGCGACCGCTCCATGGGAATGGCCTTGTCGGCCTCCCTCTGCACGGGCCGCTCCTGTTTCGAATAATCGAGACTGCTGGCACGCCGTCTCAGCCGCAGCTCGTGTCTCGAAGGCTCCTCCTTCGCGGCAGCAGCGCGAGAACGCAAGGAGAAGCCAGTCGATGCACCCGACTTCTTCTTGTTGTTGAAGAATGCGTCGGAGCACGGTATTGTCGGCTGCGACGCATCCTCCTTGGACTTGACGGCCATCTCGACGGGCGAGCCGGGCGATGGCGGCGTGTTGGAGCGGGTGGTCGCCGAGCTCCTGTGCATTGACCACCTGCGGCTCGGCACCTTGCGCTGAGCGGCCTCGAGCAGGTTGAAAGTGGACGCGGAAGCGCCGTCGACAACGCCGAACGACGCTGCCTTGTCTGTCTGGGAGCCGACACGTCTCAGGAAGCTGGACATGGTACGCCTGAAGTTCGACGCCGAACCAAAGGTAGAGCGCCTGGTTGGGGGGGGACCGGTAGCGTCGTCGCTGACCGAGAAAGTCGACGGTGTGGGTGTCGAGGGAGGGGGGCCCCTGGGACCGTGGTCAGGGCTTCTCGGCGGTTTTGACGGAGGTGAAGCCGAGGCGGCGACGACAAGAGGCGGCTTGGCGCCGGGTGCAGCGCCCTGCTGGACGGGCGGGAAGGCGGCAGCTGCGCTCTGATCAGAGGCGAAGTGCTCATGGGCCACGTCCAGGTGGCCGTCCGGGCTCGCGAGGGCGTGGAAATCCTGCGACTGACGGCCGCTGACGGGGGTGACAGGCTCGATTACGGCTTCGCTGTCTGTCTCATCGCCCTCCTCCACGATGGGATGTGTCAACTCGGTAGGGTATTGCCGAGGTGACGACTGCAGGCTCGACTTATTGGAGCTGGGGTTGTACGACGTATCTGGAGTCGTCCAAAAGTGTTTAGTCGGCTTCTTGGTGCGCCAGCGACAGCGGCAGAGGGGGAAATGTGGGTTGAAGAAGGAGAGGAGGAACCGCTCATGGCTCGAACGAAAAGGGCGGGAAAGCAAATACCTAAGGAAGACGCCTGCGCCGTGCGAGGCGCAAGCAATGAGACCGCCATTGCTTTATTTTATTGTGGGCACGCCGTCAGACGGCAGTGTCCAGGGGTGTTTGCCGAGCGTAGGAAGGGATGCTGTGCCAGAGAGAGAGCGGCAACCCCGTCCGTCCCTTTGGGCAATGGCAGCCACTGAGGGCGGGTGGCGGCTCTCCAAAGGCCTGCCGAAACGGGCTTTCCGGGGCGACCGCTCGGCGTAACCAAACCTTGCAAGCGCCCTGGGGAAAAAAAAAAAAGAAAGAAAGAAATGGCTCTGGCGCCCCTCCAAAGAGGAACTGAATGCTGCTTTGTCGCACGCCCGCCTCGGCCTCCTACTGCAAGGCACACACCACCTTTTCTGGTTCCTTCGAGTGCCGTTCCGATGTCGAACAAGTCGGGGCACGGAGCGACCAATTTGAGATCCCGAAACCGCAACCGAGAAAGGGAATGGCCACTGAAGACGGGAATCTTGGGCTGTCCACCGAACCACGCAAAACACGGGTCCTCTCAAAAAAAAAAAATGAGGGCAGTTTGCGTGTCTTATTTATGGGTAAAGCCACGCAAGCGGTTTCGTCGGGGACTGGTCGCTGTGTCACCGCGGTCGAACTCTAGGACGCCGTTCTTGGTAACGACAATCTCTTGGTGCCAAGGCTGGCCTTCCGTTCAGAGCGAGATTTGAGTAGCCTCAACAGGAAACGTGTGGCGTATCGGCGAGGGCACGAGGGGGGACGGAAGGAGGCCGAGATCTACTCGGAAGATTCCAGGTTCTTGGCGGTGGAAATGTGGGAGAAAAGTCAAGAATCCAGAAGGGGAGGGAAAGGGAAGCAATTAGAATAGGTATGCGCCCCCATGGGAAGTGTTTAGTTATAGCAGCATTGCGAAAACCGAGACGGTGGGAATCTGTGGGGGAGGGTGGACGCACTGATTTTCGCCTCCTGCGAGAGGGAAATCGGAGGGTCGCTGCGAGGGTCTGCGTGGGTATTTTTGGGGGGGAGGGAGGTGAGCGAATTGGGGTGGTGGGGTGGTTGAGCGCCCCCTTCCCCCCGTGTTAGGGGCGTCAGTTGCCCATCCGCCTTGATCTTGGAAGTCTCAATGCAGTGTGCGCAGCGCCCAGCCTCGCTCGGTAACTGTAACTGTCAAATGCGGGGCACCCGTGGGTAATTCGCAGAGTAATTAGGGAGGATATTCGGCCAATCCGCTGCGCAACAACTCCGCGATGCAGCACGACTTGCCCCTTCGAGCTAAGCCGGCAAGGGAGCGAGGAGCTTGCCTTTGAGATAATGGAGATCGCGGGGACGCCAAGGGCCCGCCAAACTCGCGGTTGACCGCCGACCAAAGGCCGAGGGCCCAGGACAGGCATCCCCCCAACTTCGGGTACTTAGTAATTAATGAATACAATAGACTGCGTATGGAGTATGAAAGTATGTACAATACGTACAGTACATCAGGTACATACATAGGCGCGCACCTTGCATCGTACCGATGCGCCTACAAGATTATCCAGGTTTCGGTTCCGAGGATGAAATAGAAAGCCCAATGAATCTGCCGGAGCCAAGAAGCAGCGGGTGCCTTGCGAGACCTGGGATGTGGATGGCGAGACAAGTTTTGCTTGCATCAAATCTGTCTAGCCCTCCGACGGAACTTTCTCTGTCGTTCTCTGGAGTGTTTCAAAATCAGCATCAGCTCGAACCTGTACCAGCAAGAGCACGTCTGCGGCTTGTTGAGGGTGTGTGCACAAATCCGCGGAAGGAACCAAGGTACTGGTACGGAGTACGGAATAATCCGTACTTGTATGGCAAACCAACTGTGACCGTCCTGGTTACAGTGCATCACTGTTGGGACGACCCCACTACCACCTCAGCGCCGACAAGGCCGAGAGAGCGATTGGCGCAGTTGGTCGCAACTGCGCCTGATTGGTCACTACCATTGGTGGCTAGGCATTTTTGGGCAAGGCGCGGTTCGAACAAGCGGTTCGAACATGGAAAGTCCCAGATTCATGTGGGCTGAATCCGATTTCGACCTAAGTTATATATATACGGAAGATATCTGGCAGACACGGTTTTGATGCAATGAATGCCTGATGCGCAGTAGTGTAGAGATTCCGCGCATCGTTGGCCGGTATTCCGGTAGTTTCGACTACGCGAGTACGGGGCTTAACTTTCCCACGGACCTGAGCAACTGACCACCAAGACCCCTCTCCCGGCTCAAGCTCGAGTGCGTCTTGTCGCCAAGGCGCCTAAGGATTGACCAAATATGCTGCAATATCCAGGCCAAGCCGGCTCCTGATGATCGCAAGGAAAGCGGCGCACCCGCAGGCTGACAGCTCATCGAGGAAAAGCTCAATTAATCTCCCGCGGCGAGTCTGCCACGCGCAGTTCATCCTTTGTCGAATTTCCTTGCGTGTCTCCAGGTTGTAACTGTAAGCACGGGATAAAGATGCCGATGCCGATTTTAGTGAACCAAAGAGGGCAACAGCGGTCGAACCAGCACGTGTTACATCTTCTCAATGCTACGTCATCGAATCCTGCCGGGTAGGGTCGCGTGAAAGCTCTCTTCACAAAAGAAGTTGTTCGAGGACGAACCGCGTTGGAGTCAACTTATGTTTGTGTGTCCGTGCAGTCGTGCAGTCATCCCTAGTTATCTCGATCTCTTGGTTTGACATCCCATCTATGGGTAGCGGGGAGCACCGTAACGGGGTACGGAACTGTCCCGTACACTTGGATGTTCATCATTTGTAGCATTTAGCCCCATGGGGCTCCACTGCGTCATCGCGAGCGTGGGGTGCTTCTCCAGATCCCTCCATCACTCACTCATCTGCTCCGTTTCGTCCAGCTTCAGCACGCTCCCAACATGCCCTGAGCTACTGACGCCACAGCGTTTCGCTGGGGCGTTACTAAATATCACCATCCACAGATCACCTCCTCGTTATCCATTGTTCACGAAATTGAAAGAATGTCCTGGAGGTGAAAGTGGCCATGTTATCCAACCGGCCGAAATGTTGTCATTACGATTGCTAAGCCAAGCGGGTCCACAGGCTATCAGCGGGCGTTTGCTGATCTCAGCCTCCGGCGACCCAGAGTCTGCCACCAATTACGGCGAGGCTTACTGCGCTCGCGAGATACTCTGTGCGCAGGATCCGTTCTGTACCACACTCCATCCGTATGTACTTGTTCGACTCTCATCGGTTCTAAAGTTGCAGCCATCGGTCCGGCAATGCAGGTAGCTAATGGCAACTCTTTATACGGCAGCAAGACACGATGAACCACACCACATCCGCGTGGATGCATCCCGCACCAGGGCTACCCGATACCTACACTACAGTACATACATTACACTGGCCTAACGCTAATTCGTACACTACACTACACTACTATGTACACTATATTTCACTGCGCTGCACTGCATTGCGATGGGCACGTGCTCGAAAACCAAACATGTGTACTGTGCTACGTTAACAAGCCAGCCAGCAAACCCTGGACGGCGATCGGAAGATGGCGTTTCTTGGTATGTCAGGGGCTGGGCAGGGAGCCGTTGCCAAGCTCTCGGCCTTCGTCACCGGGACGGACAAGCTGTGCGTTTGCCCTCGCACAATTGCTCCGGATCCGGTGCCGGTCCGGGTAGATTTGACACACTCATAAGACAGGTCCCGTGCGCCTCGAGTGTCGGCACCGGCCCTCCGTGACCGGCATGCCTGTGGGGGGGGGAGGGTTGATCACGAAGTTCGTGGCCGGCTGGGATAGGAGGCAGGCACATGAGCGAAAATGGCGCCCCCACGTCCAATCTCCATTCAAACCCTAGCCTGCCCCAGTCGTCCAGGGTTTCTGTCAGCCTGCGTGCGCCATCACGCACCTGAACCCGGTCAGGGGATGCATCCATGAGATACGCTAAGTGTATTTTATGTACTAGTGTATATGTATGTATGTAATCCGTACATCTAACGTTACCTCGGTACCCGGACGAAGCAATTGTGCAGTTTAGCGAGAGGAAACCCAGTCCGCAACATACCACAAACCCCTTACCCGTGCCCTGAGGGCACGATCAATCATGCTCCATCGACACGCTTACTATCTGGCAAGCGTCAGCTGAACGCACTGATGAACGGCCGCTATACGATGGCCAAGCAACTTGGCAGTCGGATCAAGCGACGACAATGAATTGCAACCACCGAGGGCCGGATCGGTGCCTCTAGTGTAGAAGCCAACAACCGCGTCTTTGAAGAGGCTCAAAGAATAAAAGAGCTCCCAAGCTTTCCGAGCCGTCTTGGCATCGCGATCTCCCGTCTGGGCATCTTGCTTTGTCTGCCTCGACTTGATCGATTGCCCTCGGTTGTGCATTCGGAAGGAACCTCGCCAACGCGCCTGCGAAACGCCTCTCAGAGCACATGCCCAAGGTATGTAGTGGAGGTGCAGGTTGCTTTCCCCCGCATTCCCCCCCACAACCTCTTCTTGATCTTCGTTTGTTCGCCGCCTAACAAGCCCTCCCTTCACTGATATCCACTACCAGAGGTTCAGCCCGAGGCAGCCAATGCGAGCATTCCTTCGGCCAAAAACCACTCAACTGCAGCCCCTTGCGTACGTTGCGGCATGTATGTACATGGCTGAAAAGGGGGGGTTCATCAACGCTGTGCAACACGAGCACCTTGCTCTTGTTCCATCACTGGCGACCTGCGCAGTCGCCTCACCTACACATGCAGCGTAGTGTGTTGGTACCTGTGTATGCAGTATGTAAACCATGGGATCCCAGGCAATCCGCACTTCCCACCCAAAGAAAGAACCTGCCCGATGCCAGCCGAGTCTGCTCAAAGAGCGGTGTGTGTTCTGCGCCGCCACAAAGTCGCCGCTTCATAGCAATTTATTGAATTTCCATCGGAAGCCATCCACGCATGTTGCCCATTGGTACGGAGTATGTCTGTACATATTGTGGTGCATAAATCCATACAAAGGTCGTCGGTACCCTCCTAGGTACGTATGTACCTTACATACCTCGGAATGTTCTGTACGGATTACATACTTGACACGGCTAGTGCAGTGCGAGCCCCTTCTCGCAAGCAAGGGACCTCTGCGAGCTCCATCCAAACGGGCGCAATACGTCAGTGCCATGTCAGGGCAGCGACTACTACTAATCCGTACTTTTTAACCGTTCACCCCCTATATTCGAGACCAAAATGTCCTATTCCATGCATGTGGAGTCCAATGGTGACCGCAGCCAGCGCTGAACCGGCCACGCTAATAGTCCGAGACAGACCCTACACCAAGCGCGCCCATCATCCCATCGAGGCATGGAAATGGAAGGCTCGAACACGTCAGACCTCCTTCCAGGGGCCCCGCACACACACACTTTCACCTTAGTTGTCACTTCATTTCCCCATGTCTTGCAGACGAGGCTGAGAGGAACCCGGGGGCCGCGACATGCGGTCATAGTCTCGGTTGGAAGTTCCATGTCTTGCCATGCAGCACTTCGTTTACGTTATACCTTGTTTTTTTGTACTCTTGTTTTGTTTTATTTTGTATTGTATTGTTTGGTTTTCATTCATCTTTTTCCCTCCTTTCCCTACTCTGTAGTCCCTTGCTGGCGTATGCCGCGTGTGGGCATCTTGGTACGGTACCTTGCAGCCAGCAGCAGCAAAGCGAAGTTGCTTGTTCTGTCAACGGAAACGGGCTCCACCACGGATGTAAGGTATGTACTGTACTCTACTCCGTACTGCGTCAGTACTTAGTTATAAGGCACACCCAAGCGGAACCACCCTTGGTTGCAACTCGGCGTCTTTTCTTCTCGTCGGCCTCTTTTGGCCTCATTCTCTCTTAATACGGTAAGTCCTGTCGACGCGGAATACAGTCCTGGGGTGTTTTGCAACCAAAAACAGCAGACTGCGTTAATTCTCCGCGTTCCCAACGCCATCTTCTGCAACTTTCTCCACGCGAAGTGGCGTTCGAATGACCGAACATCACACGTCACTGAACACCAATGGTATAAAAAACCCGAACCTCCGACTGTCGCCGGGACGAAATGTCGGGAATGCCTCGTTGAGGCGCAATGGTGTTTGTGCATACCGTGATTGGTGGGTAGGCGACGAGGGTAACCAGCCAGTGCCTTGTTCCTCGCTCAACCTGTGGATTTTTCCTTTGATTCCTGCCAAATGCCCATACATACAGTTACTCCGGAGGTGCCGACTCTTCCGGGGACACGGGGAACGGCTTTCGATTCGTGCGCAAGTGTACGGAGTACTCCGTACTATGTAGGTTATATCTCCACGGGGAGACAACGGAGTGCCGTTATTGGCAGCACTTTCGTCACTCATGACGAGCACTGGACCAAGCTCTCGGACACCACCACATCCTTCTCTTCTCGTGCCCGGTTCTCGGGACCCGAACGCGGGGGTCAACGAGGTTGGGTTCGTGAAATTGCTGTGGGTGTGGACTGGGTGGGTTGCACGCGTGGAAACCGGCAGGCCATTTAAACTAGTTATTTGCTCTTTCCTTCGTTACTCCGTGCCATCTCCGTATTTGACCTTAACAAAGCCCCAGTGGTGTGCACAGAAAGCTGCGTAAGGTTAGTGTGAGCATACGTACAGTATCATTCATCCAAGTCCATACTGTCGGGACTTTGTACAACACCAAACAATCGGAGCGGACGGAGCAGACCCTTTTTTTTTTTACCCACGGTTTGCAATTCGAGCCGCTTGCCAGAACTTGCAGTCTCTTGACTCCAGTGGTGGCAAAGCAAAGAAGGGATATCCGGTTTTGCCGCTGTCTCGCTCCGCTGTCTCGCTACAGTATCTCGACTATGCAAACAGGGCTACCGCCCTTGCCGCCCAGCGAGTCCCTTTGATCAGGAGTGGCGACGAGGCTCGCCTTGGTTGATGAAGCTTTTTGACAAGTGGGGGTTTCTCGGAGTTCGGTCCCACATCCGGTTTCTCCACCATAACCACCGCCTACACACTACACTACTGAAACCCGGAGAAGGGGGAGATTGAGGCCTTTGCTCCGCTCACGAGGGGAAGGAAGATTCCAGGATTGACCGCCGATACGAATATCTTGCATTGCTCCGCGGACCTTTCATGATGATCCATAATATCAACTCTCCCAAGAGACGGGGTAATTAACGGCAACAGACACAATTATCCATTAGGCTGGTTCGTGACTGTACGAGATGACTCGAGCTGTCCGATTCGATCAGAGAAGAGGCGTGGTTTCACGGCAGTCCTTGTTCGAACGGTGAATGAATTGGAGGGCACGCCATCGGCGCTATCTCCGGGCGCTGAAAGCGCTATTGATCACTTGTCGACAGGTTGGTTTGCTAATTGATTCCTACGGGCATCTGGAGCTGGCTTCAAGAGAGCTCGCATGTCTGGCCTCCCCTCGTACGTCCCGCCTGCCGAACCACTGACGCGACACCTCAGAGAGGAAGCGAGGCTGCCGAAGAGAGATATTAGATCGTTCCCGCACAAGGACACGGCGGACCCTGCCCCTCTGGACAGGAAGTTGCTCAAGGCAAGGTTGGGAAGCGGGATCTACCAGTAATATATGTACATTGGGCCAATTCGCGAAGTAATTAATTACATGGAAGAAGAATGTGTGCTAAGACGCGAGTCACATCGAATCATGGCTATGGTATTTGACACTGTTTCTCTTCTATGGTCGCGTTGATGATGACTATAGTACTCAGAGACAGGAGCTCCTCGCATGACTAACGTTTGAAATACCCTTAAAAGACTGCAACATACCAGAGCAGGTACTCACTGCTATAAGCCTTCCATGCTGGACATTTGATCCATCCAGTAATCGTCGAGATTTCCGTGGCCTGACGTGTCTGAAAACTGACTCATTGTGTTGTGTTTTCATCAAGAACTCAACCATCAACACCATCCGCGAAAGTAAGGTAGTGACGTCGCGCGGCGGATGCTCCTTTATCAGGCAAGTGACGTTTGCGGCCAGAAAGCCGACCTGTAATACATCCGGACCTATCTATGGTCCGACATAATACGTCTCGAGGCTTCTTACTACCCTGGATATTGAGGAACTCGTACAACCGACAGCTTCTGTAGTTTTTTGGGAAGGTGATTCGAGTCGCGGGTAGTCCAGGTTGGATGTCTGTTCTCAAAACACTCCCGCAGGAATCATGGCCTTCTCTACATTCATGATATCGACCAACGTATTCTTGACATCGGTCCTGTGCTATTTTCCTCTTTCTACCCCCCGACCGATCTGGGTTTGTTCCATGCCGAGTCGTCTTATCTCAGGTCGTCACACTCTTTTCTGACTACCCAGAGCTAGAATCTGTTCCAAGGTTCCTACCATCAGTAATTACAGCCGTGAGCTTGATCGCCTTTCAGTACTGAGCTGGTCAGAATCTGATTCATCTTTCTGGGACGACTATGCTATGATGCTGATTGGCATAGGTACTTACTGGAAAACGCAAACCCTAGATAACACCGAAACCGGACTGTTTCTCAAGTCTCGCTCAATGATGCGGCTTTCGCTTTTCACCTATGGGTTTTGCCAATTGGCGCGCTTAAGAGAAGCAAGCGAAGACTCGAAGAGAAGATTAGGTGTTAATTAGGTGTCTTGAGTCCTCGGACTTCTTTCGGGCCAAATAGTTAAGATGAAAAGAAGAGATGAGGTAGAACGGAAGGCACGGGCAGCGAGGTGAGGCCCAGGACTCTACACGGCTTTGTATCCTCGGAAAATCCCAGGAGCCATCTCAAACGTGAGGTTTCCGGCCTTCTTTTGCCATCTATCCGACAGCAGATTTTGATGGCAAGACAACGTACCACGCTTGAGCTTGAGCCAGATAATCACGATGTGCGACTACAAGCAGGTGAGTCGGAGGAAGACCGCACTGCGGTAGCGAACCTTTGTTTTCTCCTGATTCCAGTCTCATTTTTTTCCCCTTCTCATTTACGGTTTCTTTTTTTTTCTTTTTCTTTTTTTTTTTTTCCTTTTTAACTGACGTTCCCGCTGCAGCGAGAATTCTCTTGCGGCCACTTCCGATGGCTTGCGACGAAACATTGGTACGGATGTTCCCGCGAGGCTGATTCAGTCGGCGCTCTGTCTCTGTTGGATATGTTACGAGGGGAAACTGACTGATTCGAGTGCAGCGCAATGTACAAGCGCAAGACCGGAGCAAAGAGCCGCTGTCTGCCGGAGATTACGGCATTTGAGGAGAGATATGGGTGACCCACCGAATCGTCGCGGGAATTCAAGTTTAGGTACACATGGCATTGACCGATCTGATTATCTAGCCCAAACATCTGTGGAGAGTGCAGATTCAGGCTGGAGCCTCTTCTATGGCCATCAGTGCTCATGAAGATGTCGGCATCAGCTCGCACTTGATCTCTCGTCGAGTCACCGAACCATACCGACACACCGAAAAGGAGTCCTGATATTTGGTGCAAGATAGCTTAACTAGCGTGTTGAATTGGGCGTTTGGAGGGGATGGTTTCGATGGTACCAGTACCCGCATACAACTACGAAGTAATACTCAGTAATGATAGTCTCGAACCGAGACCTGCATCTGTGATGCCAACACATCGCGACCCCACCGAGTTGAACCGGTTGTCTTTGCCCAATGCCCGGTAATCAGAGAGGCTCTACATATGGATGATACTGGAAAAAGCCCAATACAGTTAGAGACAAAAATACAATGAGCGCGAACACAACCAAAGCAAGGAACCAGGAACTACAATTAAGAAGAGACCGAAGGGGGGTGGAAAAGCACCACACATGGTTCCGACGGAGTCTGATGGTTTCCAGAACGGGCCCGCCCGGCCATGCGGACCAACCAGCCGCAGTGCCGTCGGTTGGTCACCGAGAGTGGAGCCTGAAAGGGAGCGAAATCCAGTTCTCGCCGGCTCACCGCCCGGGGTCCACAGTACGTTTCGTCACCACTTGTACCCTGGAACCGGCAGGCACAGGGCTGCCACGTCGTTCCAAGCATCTCCTCTCGTATGGGGACCCTGAGAATTGCGTAGTACGTTCGAGCCACACGACGACTTGTGCCCCTCCATTTCATCAAGACGCCCAACCTTACTCCTGTTATTTTCGCCCGACGCGAGTGCTCCCCGGCTGCGTTTCTGATTCTAACCTGCTAACGTTACTCGCTACAGCATTCCTCCACTCACCCGAGAAACAGCACGCAACTGCCGAGCAGCGCCGGTGTTCATCACAGCGCAGGCGTTCCGGAAGTTCCCCTGCACCTGCGCCGAACCGGGGATGCTCGTGCTCCAACCCGCTCCACAACTGCAAACAAACGTTGACCGATGGCGACCTGCCTCTCTGAGGCAAGCGGCTCTCGATATTGAACAGCGCATGGGACAGTCTGCACACACTTCGCACGGCGCATGCTCGGCGAGGAGCGCTCGAAGCACCGATGCCCATCATGACGAAACTGCCTGCTGACCCCTTCCGGCCCAAGGGTGCCCCGGACGGCAGCGACATAACCGTTTCTCTCCCCAAGCTAACCGGCGACTCGTCCGCTTCCATCATCTCTCCCTTGTCCCTTCCACGCGGTGCTGCCGGATACTTTGATCACATCGCATCCAAGGACGCTCTCCCGACACAACATGCGCCCGCACCGCAACATCCCCGCAGGAGCCAACTATATTCACCACTTTCACCTGGCCTAAAACGTCCTGCTCTGCATACTTCCTCGTTCCTCTCGCCTCAACTCTTGCCATCTACGAAGTGTCCCCCGTCTCATTTCGACCAGCACCGATCGACCAGCCTTCCTCCGGAAACCCGCAACAGCTTCGCACCTAACCGATTCTCGGGGGACAGGTCGCATCCACAACAAGATATGCCGACGGACTCTAGCACCAACGGGTTGACTCCCACGGTAAGCGGGACCGGAAACTTTGCCTCTCCTGGGTGTCCGCAGTCCATCCCAGCGGACCCGGTGGCTCCCACTTGCCACGACCAGTTGGTTCAGCGACTCCTTCGACAAAAGGCCAGACTGCTAGAGGCATGGGAGGCAGAACGAAAGTACTTGGAGGCGAATCGCGAGCGGGCCGAAGAGGTGTATAAAGAAGAGCGTGCCCTTATGGAGGAAGAACGTGCCGAGTGGGAGGCTGAGAAGGCGATTCTGTTGGCGGAAATCGAGCGACTTGGTGGTGTCAATCCGTTGGCCTCGACCAGCGCCCGTCCCTGGTCACGAAACCTGCTTACGGGTTACGGCGGTTATGGAGGTGCCAGGGGGGCGTCGCGAGTAGTAAGCCCCAACAGCACGCAGCGGGTAACCCGGAATGGGGCCCCAACCCATTCGAACGGCACATCGACAATCCCCCCACCGATGGTAGGAAGAGCGCCAGACCTCGCCTCACCGAGGTCACCAAACGGACCCAGCGCACCGACGAAGGATTTTCTGAACCCCGACAAAGGGTCTGCCGACGAAGCCAACCCTGTCCCGATTGTCGACGTGATGGAAATCGACCCGGAGCTGGAAGGTATCCGAATCAAGGCCACAAGCGTCAAGAAGCCGACCTTCACCGACACCGGGTCACGGAACGGGTCCAAACCATCCAGCCAGTCCGGCTCTCCTCCCTCGGGCTCTGACCAGTCGAAGAGTCCAAGGGCAAAGAAGGAGCAGACTCTTCAGGTGCTGGAAGCCGAGGAGGCGGAGCGACTGACGATGCATGCCGGCCATACTCCCAACCACTCGCTCTCGACGCTCGCAACGGTCGTTTCCTCGGGAACGGCCACCGCGACGAGCAACGGCGGCCGCAGCACTCCGACGACGACCTTGGCCCCCCATAACGGCAGCGGCGCGGCAGAGCCAGGCGCCAACACCGACGCCCAGCCGCTCGCCGACGACCATCCAGAGCCTCTCTTCGACCCGAGCGAGGACCGCGAGCTCAAGGGGCCGCTGATGGTGCGCAACATGCCGGCCCACGACGAGATCTTCTTCCAGAAGCTCAACGACAAGCTGGAGGAGGTCAGCAAGGACGGCGTGGCCGCCCTCCCCGCGGTGCTGAAAGAAGATCCGGACCTCGCCGAGGAGGCCGAGCAGCAGCCAGCGGCCGAGCAGCGGCCGGAGACCCAAGCAGCCGCCGAAGCCCAGGCCAAGACTGGGCCGGGGTCCGGTTCTGACACCGCTTCCGAGGCGGCCAGCAGGACCAGCCCGAAGAGCAGCGACGGAGACGACGACGACGAGGAACTCGACGACGTGCCCTTGAAGCTCAAAAAGCGCATGAACTTTGGCGCGCCGTTTGGGGAGATTCGGTAGGGTTAGCCACCACCAGCACCACCACCACCACCGTCGTCGTCTAGGGTTGGATGCCCTCGAAAATCACCTCTTGGGGCTTTCTTCCTAGTCTGGTTTTCGGTCCTTTTTGAGATTTGCGCACATTGCGCCCTTGACCAGGGCAGAGCATCCCTTGCACTGCGTGGGCGTGGGCGCAAGAAGGAGGAGGAGGAGGACAACAGGGAGGCATGAATCAACAAAGCAGCAATTATTTAGACATGGCATTGCGTGGATGTATCGGAGTTTTATGTGTTCTGTTGTTTTGTTTATTCTTCGGCACGGTTCAGGGAAGCGAGGACTGGTTGGCTCTTTGTCGTTTCATTGTTGGTTCGGCGGATTGGGCGGTCGGCCAGAGCGGGTTTTGGACATTCAAAAAGAGCTATCCCTTGTTCTTTTCCTTACCCCATTCTTCTTTTTGTCACCTTGATTACTTACCATGTATGTCGCAAATACCCCCCCCCCCCCCGGTTTTCTCTTTATCCTTGTGGAGTTTTGGGTGGTTTTGCTCTGTTGCCTTTCGAGGTCAAGGGCAGTTCGGCTCTGATGAGCGACGAGACAAGCGGCAGGCCAACATCGGTGACTCGGTCATATGGAAGATCCAGGAAGAGGGAGTGTCGACGAGAATGAGCATTCCAACTGTGGTATTAAGAATATATTTATAATACTTTTCGAAGCCGTATCCAACTAAGCTAACGCTATACTGTCCCTGCTTCATAGTCAAGTGTGTAACCATCCCACAGCTTGCCGTCGCCCACTCCCTTTTTGAGATGCTTCGCCTGGTCCCTCTAAGACGCCCTCTTCTCCATCAACTCGGCCAACTCGTCGAGCAGGTCGACCGTCTCTGCCGGGCTCGCGATCCACGCCGTCGTGCCGACGCTCCTCGCCCGGAAATCATTCGCCCCTGCGCTCAGGAACTGGTCGCCTACGTGCAGCGTGTTCTGCCCCTTGATTGCGCCGCCTTCGCCTTGGCCTCTGCTCGGCTCGGACGAAGATCCGAACCAGCGCTGGCACACCGTCACGCCCCAGCTCTTGTCGCCGATATCGACAAAGACGTCGCGCCCGCCGTTGAAGGCGCAGAAGGGCACGCGGCGGGCCCGCCCTGCCGCGCTGAGCTCCAGCGTCTTCTGCACCACCAGGACCGTCTCCTCGAGCGACTCGCGCGGGATGCGCGTCTCGGGCGGGTTCGGGACGATGCCGACGGCGCGGTCCTTGCGCATCAGCACGGCCGGCAGGTTGAGGGTCCGGACGCAGTCGCGCAGGGCCGCCTCGGCGACGTCGAGCACTTGGGCGATGTCGCGGTCATCCCAGGCGGCCATTTCCGGGGTCAGCCACTTCTCGCGCGGGACGGGGGCCAAGAGGTGCGGGGACGAAGGCGAGAACTCGAAGAGGTAGTTCGCTTCTCCGCCCATGACGATGAGGGATTGCTTTTGGGAGGGGTTTAGCTCGGTCGTGCTGGCCAGCGCGTCGAGGAGTCCGTGCAGGCGGGCGTAGTATTTGTCGGCGGTTGTGTAGCCTGCCGCGGTGACGATGCCAATCTTTACGTTTTTGCGGAGGAGGTCTTTGGCAGGTTCAGGTTCCGGTCAGTAACTGAAAAGTTGTCCCGCTTGCAGGCGGAGGAGGGCATACCGATCAGCCGCGGGACGATGGGGCTGGTTGGTTCGAGGCTTTGCCCGTCTTCGTAGAGGGTCACGTCACCATCGAAGGTGGCTAGCTGGAGGGTGCCGTATGTTGTCACGGCCATCATTTGGGCCGAGTTGAGGATGAGGCGGACGTCATTGAAGGAGGGGGAGACGAAGCGGCGGGAGGAGATGTAACGCTTGCTGTCCTGATATTTGAAGGCGGCCTCTAGGGGTAGTCGAGTGAAGAAGGGCCCGATGCTGGGGACCAGGAGCTTGAGTTTCGACGGGAATGGATTCTCGGGGTCGTTCTGGTGGGCAACTGGAAGACTGTGAATCACCGCTAGAAAGCCAGAATGGACAGCAGACCAGATCTTACTGTGGTCGTCGATCATGCCCTCGACATCGCGCAGAATTTCGCTGTATCTCCGATGTGCTTCCTCGCGTGTCTGAGATAGGTTTACCGTGCCCTGCCGGTCGATGGCTCCGTGAGGCTGCGAATACAGCACGAATGGCACTGCCAGCAGGCCCTTGATCCATTCTGATTTTTCCGGTCAGCGGAATTCCACATTGGCGGGAAGCGTCATGGTGATGCGAGCATCACTATACCACTGCGAACCCGTGGGAACTGCCACTAAGAGCCGACCACACCGAGGATGAAGGCGGAGCTACAGGAGAACGTACCTATGAATTGATCACGGCGGTGAGTTTTGAGAGCATCTATCCACCCGTCAGTCGAGATCCGGTACGTCGGGCGTTATAACACATACATTCAACGCGATAACGGGTGGTCATGGTGCGTGGCTGGGAGAGGTATAAAAGATCGAAGCTATATACGTGTCTGGATATAAAGAGAACAAGGTACCTGTATGTACTTGGAAGCTGCTCCGTTGGTATAAGAAGTGGAAGAAGGTCTGAGGGAAGATGGATTAAACTGAGGAAAATCGTCGCAAAACCAATTAGTTTTACCGAAGGTAACTGAGGCACAGGAGAAGCATTGAGAGAGCTCGAAGATCAGGACTCGATGATGATTTGTTTGAGAAAGAGGCACAGTCACCGCTTCCTCCAGTTACTAGGGAACCAACATTCCTCTTCCGGATTGAGCTACTAGTATCGGCGGGCGAAGGCGGTGGCAGGCGGCGGATGGTCGAGGCTGTTCGGTATCCGCTGCGGGGCCGCCAATAAGCGTTGTGGGATGATGTCACAGGGGCAGCGCCAGCTCGGACGATCCAATCAGAGAAGCGCCCAGCTCACTGCTTCTGTGCTGGGGCCGCCCGGCGGCTGCCGGCCGGTGTCTTGGCTGCGAGATTGAGTTGCGCAGATCGGCACCCTCCGGCGGACTGCAGCAGCGAATTCGTGCACTATGTTACCTACTTCACACTATGCCGTGGTGTAGTAATGTACCTACGTACGGTGCATACGGAGTACGGATTGCTTCACTGCAGTACTGTGCTCCGTAATATCACGACATTTTCTGACCATTTCTTTCTTTCTTTCTTTCTTTCTTTTTTTTTTTTTTTTTTTTTTTTGCTTGTCGACGTATTTGACCGAATCGCAGGCAACCCGAAGCAAAACAGGCAAACTCGATTGCACAAAAATGGCAAAAATTGACCAATGAACTCTGTTGTTACGGAGTACATAGGCGCTCTTCATCCCATTCAACTGATCTCCTCTTCCCACTCTTACCAAACTAACATCGGCTATATATGTACATACTACCTAACAAGCAAGGCTGGTCGTCCGCGTCCTCGTCAAGCAACCCGTCGGACACGCCGTCGCACACCCGGTCACGAACAGCACCGTCTTGGGCTGGCACCCGCAGGGGATCACAAAGTCCGACTCGACGCGGCACGTCGGGACGGGGCAGCGGATCGGCTCGCAGCCGTCCGGGCTGGTCGTGTGGGTCACCCTGGGGCAGGGCAGCGAGCTGGTGGTGCTGGTGCTGGTGCTGGTGCTGGTCGTCCGGGGCGGGAGCGTCGTGACGCTGGTGATGACGCCCGTCTGCGTCGAGGTCGAGGTTGCCGTCGGGGTCGCCGCCGGCGAGGTCCGCCGCACCGTCGACGTCGTCGGGCAGGGGAGCGCCCCCGCGTGGAACTCGACGTCGCACCCTTGGTAAGGGCACTCGGCCTCGCACGGCGCGATCAGCGTCGCCGTCGGCAGCGTCGCCGGGCAGCCGCACGGGTTCTGCATCGTCGTCTGGAGCGTGCAGTCCGACAGGGCGCAGCTCTTGTTGCACGAGCTCTCCTGGATCGTCCGCGTCGCCGTGGGACACGCGACGTCCGAGGCTTGCGCCGGGGCCAGGCTGGCGAGGACGAGGAGGGCGGAGATGGCGAGCTTCATCGTGACGTCTGCGTGTTACCCTCCCCCGGGGAGCTCGCTGTCAGCAGAGGTGGACAAATCTTTTTTTTTTTTTTTTTTTTTTTGGGGGGGGGGGTGTATTTCAACCCTACCTTGGAAGTCCAGGAGTGACGTGGCGGATAGGTACTTGCAAAGTTGAAAAAGAGATGGGGAGACGATTTGAGTGTTTCTCGACGCGCTACCTGCCCCAGCTCTTCACTTCGTGTCCTCCAAGGAGGATGGGGCCCAGGTATGTTTATATACCCCAGGGTCAAGAGGACCGCCATCGTCAACGCGCGTTTCTACTTCAAAATTGTTGTTGCTATTTCTGGCATCCACGTCCGGCGCCCTCGTCTCCCCCTCCGGGAAACTCTGCGTCTTTCGGATTCTTCTATACTCTATGGGCCCACCGGGTGAAGTGGTTCTACTAATTACCCCCCTCTTTCTCTATCCTGATGATGCTACCCAAGGCCGCTGCATTTGGATTACCCGTCTGCGATGATATGCTCAACGACCGAGCTCTATAGCCCGGGACGCGGACGTTCCTGTCCCGGTTGGAGGGATATCTACCTCCAAGAGGCTGGAAAGGTACTTCAGCCCCTGGTTTTTAGGGCCGCTGGATGGGTTCTCGTGTCGCGGAGCAATAACCAGGTCGGATTTCATACTCTGATGAGGAAGGCCCTTCTTCTCGGAACCAAGATCGACGAAACAGCTGCCGAAAGACAGGTTGGTTGGACCTTCTCAATAACACTGAGCTATGGAAAGTGACTAGGAAACCGAGACTACTTCCCCTTCCGGACCTCCAATTTTTCCACTATGTGTTCACTGTTCAGGGGTGGGCAACCTTCGGCGGCCCTAATCTCTCGCTCAGCTGCCACCTGCTCTGTTCCCGACAGACTCGTGCCCCGTGTGCGTGGCAGCAGACGGCGGATGCAGGACGGGATAATTTACGGCTCCGGGAGACATTTTCTACTATGGACATGGTGTATCGCTGTCGACAAGGGTGTATATTCATGTCCATTAATCTATAGTAGGACGAGACAGCAGCACGCATCACGGACGTTTCGGATGCTATCTCACTCTCCAGTTATCGTGTCGGGACATCTGAAGAGTCATGCTGAGAGAGAGATGGAGTGCGCTTTTCGTTGCTGAGTGCACGTTCAAGAGGTAATGGAAATCTCCAAACACGGAACGCACGAAGCGGCCCGACATTCTTCGATTGCTTGTTCCACTGAGAATGTCACCACTGCATTCAAGGAGTCAGCCGTGTAAGTGTTCTCTGGCACCAATCGCTGAGCGTCTTGCCTCTCGCTTCCGGCTCAGCCAAAGACGAAACCAACAAAACGGCTATATCAAAAGCGCCCAACGTTGATTAAGGTAATATGAAGAATCTCCTGGCACTCTGATTACGGACCGTTTTGGTTCCCGTGCAGATTCCGCCCCACAGCTCAGGCTAAACGGAGGCTGAAGACGGGAATAATAGAGTCCATGCTCCTTGCGAAAAGCCAGCAGTGGTGAGCCGGACCTTGCAGTCGTATGAGTAGATTTGCAGGATTCTAGCCTAGGTCGACGCCAGAGCAGATAGATGCCTTTGCATGGTAACTCCGATAGGTGCGCGGATGCGAAAGCCAAATTCCCCTTATCAAAGGATATTGAGAGCAGGGGACAGAACCATACTCAGCGACCAACAATTAAAAAAAAAAAAAAAAAAAAAAAAAAAAGGGATGCAGGACTGCTGGGGGTTCATGAGAGGCGGGGGGGGGGGGGGGGCTGTTCTGGTTCGGACACGACAATGGCCAAGCGAGAAGACAAGATGGCTCATGAAAATACATTAGACTAAAACCATGACCAATCCATAGTTGCGCCCATGTTCCTGACAGTTGAAAGGAAATCTGTGTGCACCCCGTGTATGCCTAGTATCAAATCATAAAAATAGTGAATACGCCATGCTTGACGCCGTAACTCCCAAGGCTGTGTGACACTACAGATTCCAAAACAACCGCGTTGAGCTCAAGTTGCCCGTGTACCGGTGGAAACATCCACCCCCCCGGGTTCCGGGTCATCAACCATCCATGCGGAGTAGTCCTCGTCGTCGGCGGAGTCTGGCGTCCCGGTCGCGCCATCCGGGTGGTCCGCTTCCCTTTCGGTGGCTTCTGCAGGTGTTGAAACTCCTAAGCCTACCGGGGCACTAGTTGTTGTGCCGTTCGAACCCGACGGTGCTCCAGGGTCCCTGGCCACTTCGCCCTGCATTTGAGGGCCGTCCGAAGGGTTGTGCGTGGCACTCAGTGGAGTTGTCGGTTCCGAGTCTGCAGGCGCGGTAACTACGAGCATACCATTATCTTCCCCATCCTGCTCAGGCTGGGGTTGCCGTCTCTTCGGAAGAGGCGGGGGTGGGACCGGCCGACGCTCGGTTGCATGCTGTGAAGGTTCAGAATGGCGGTCCGTCGGGGGCGCGCTGACTGGCTTTCTCTTGAAAACCTGTATTGCTGCCGTCGATGTCTTCCTCTCGGGCATGGGGAGTGGAGTTCCGGGCGGTGGGAGCGGCTGGCCGCGCCCCATGGGCTGGCTGAGATCAACCACGGGAGCACTTTCACCGGAATTACCGTGGTTCGCGGCCGCGTCATCGTTGCCACGGCGTTGAAAGGCGTTGAGACCCCATCGTTTGGCGGATGCCGCTGCATTGGCAACCGCGTTGAGGGCGTTGCGCTTGTGCGACTCATTGGCGCTTTGGGAACTTATCCCGGAAGAAACCGAAGACGCGGTGTCACGGCGGTTGAACAAGGCCCTTGACATGGAGCTCGCCTGGCCGCGGACGGAATCTCGCGAGGACGGAGTCGGGGAATGCGACCCATTATCGCTCTGGCTTCCTGTAGACGAAGCAGTGTTTCGTCGCGCCTGCGGCGTTTTGTCTACGTCCTTTTCGGTGTCTGTAGCGTCTCGAGACGAGCCCGAAGAAGATATATTGGACGATTTTGAAGTTATGTAAGGCTTGAATGGGTTCGCATTATTGGGCGCCTGAGCTGGCGACGGTGCACTGGGCGGTGTCGCAGATAACGTTGCCATAGCTGCCAATGCCGAGTCCCCGCCGGGGGGTGAGGATGAGGGCCTGAAATGGTCCGCATTGGTGGCGATAGTTCCCACGGTGGGAGATGAAGGCTGGGCGAAGGGAGCGGACAATACGGGAGGAGGGGAACTTATGTCGCCCTTTGCCTCGTTCTTGCTCAGCTCGATGCTCGCTGACGACGTAGAAGGCGATGGCGTCATATCAGGTTTGCTCGATTTGCTGGACGCCTTCTTCCCAAACAAGCTGATCGACGATGGCTTCTTGTCCAGGACAGGCGCGCTGTGGCTCTTCTCTATGTGTGGGGGGTTATCCTCCTGGATACCATGTGTTTCTTCGAGTCGCTCCACCTCGCCCAAGTCTCCCTCTTGGGCCGCGGCAGATTCGGGACCGGCCGCTGGTTTGACGGTGTCGTCGTGGAAGATGCCACCTCTCCACCTTTTGTGCTCGGTGCTGAAGAAGGGTGTGTCATCCCAATACGGCAGAACGATGGTTTCGGCGATGACTTCTTTAATGCGATTCTCGATCTGACGCAGAATCACCGTGTATGTGATCTGTCGTGAACTGACAATTGGTTCAATGGTCATCTCGATCTTCGGCATTTGCTGGAAGGAAAACCATATGCGGTTGCTGGGTGGGGGCTTGATCTTGAACAGCGCGTGGCCTTCTAGTTTTCGCAGGACGACGGCGAGGACCAGGTTAACCTCTCTCGTAAACCGGGAACCCAGATCGAGTCGCGCGGTCGCTGCAACTTCGAGCCGGAAATTGCCCGTGTAACGCACATCAGCCTCCATCCCGCACTCGCCCTCGACCGTTAGGTCTTTCAGACGGGGGTTCGTGATGTAAGGCGCAGAGTCTCCGGTGTCGATGGCCTTGATGGTAATGTTCGACAGAAACGCAGGCCTCTTGACTCGAGATATCTTCTTCGTCAGCTTCTCCCTGATAAAGTTCTCAATGTCCTTGGTCTTGTGAATGCCCAGGAACAGTCTTCCGATGACGGCATTGAGCCACCTGGTTTGCAAGTGCTCCTCGGAAGAGTGAAGCTTTTGAACCAGGGAGAGGATATTCTTCACGTCGAACTGGATGGGTGTCGGAGCTCGGTTTCCGGCGGTGACAGTTTGCTCCTGGTTCCTCAGCAAGGCAAAGTAGAAATCCTCCTTTGCCGAGCAATTCTCGGAGAAGAGGTAGAACGGCTTGGAGACCTGAGTGTCCGGGCCCATATCCGGACTATCCTTGCGACGAGAGAGGCAGATGGCGTTGCGTTTTATCCACAACTCTCCTTCTGGAGTCACTGGTTCCCCGGAGTATATGCTGACATCGTGGTGCGCGAGCGATACGACATGCCGCACTTCGATTTGCTCGTCGTCGTCGAAAAGCATCAAGTGGCCGTGCCTTTGGAGCCGGTCAGGCATATACATATACGCATTGGCTCGGGAGGGGGCGCATTGCATACCTGAGCACGACATAAAAGACGTTACCAGCTTTCTTGGGCCGCTGGCTCCCGCCGTTCTTGTTGTCGAGCGGCCCCGGCGGTTGTTTCCGGTCAAAGATGCTGCGATACATCGTTTGGTAGACGCTGGGACTGGGAGCTGCTACCGTGGCGGAACCGACAGGCGTGGCACGTTCAATCGGTTTCGCATTGATCCCCATTGGTGTGTACTCGCGGCAGACAGCGAAATAGCCAGCTGCGACATCTTGGTCGTGATATGTCGCCCGGTTCTTGATCCCATCCCTTTGCGCTGCCTTGATGGCCTCGATGTCATCGCCGGGCTGGATCAGGTCGTCGTCGCCGGCCGAGGCCTGCGAGGCGTCGGCATCATGATGGCGGCGCGGGAGGATGAAGTAGGCATGGACAAAGACTATGGCGACGACCAGAGGGAGAAAAGTGACGCCCCCGAGAAGGTAGGTCAACAGGAAGGCAGTCCAACCCATGGCGTATGCAAGGTTGCTTGGTTGCGGGCTTCACCGTCTCGGCAGAGTGACGGAAGGTCGGCTCTGCTACCTGCCTGACCGGGCGATAACTCGCGAGCGCATCGATCCAGGCGGTTAAGAGGCAAAACAGCTATGGTGCTTCTATTCAGGCAGATCGCAGTGCTAGAAGCATGTGTTCTGGTTACGGATGTTAGACCAGTCGAAAGGGTCGGCTTAATCGTTGATGACAGAACAACGGCTGCAGCCGTGCCAGTGGCCCGGCGTCAGCCACAGTGGTCAGAGTTCGGGCCTTGCTTCCCCGCGTTGCCCCAATTGGTTAACAATCAGTGCCCCGCTTAACGGTTCAGCGCGGCGCCTGGTTTCTGGCAAAGGCTGAGCCAGCAGGGAGCTATGTACGTACTAGTACTTTAACCTTTGCCATAGTGCTTACAAGTTCGGACAGGAAATGCCCGATTGCATCACGTACTAGTAAAGGGACACAAGCTGACCCGTGAGCTGATCGAGTGGAACGATATCAAGTTCGAATGTAACTGTACTCAATGCTTCGGATACTTGAGCGCCGCGCAGAGAGCAAACGCGGGCTCACGGATGTTTGAATCTCGGAATGTCAGAATCGGCTTGCTCTTAAATTTTTCCCGTTGATTTTGGGATGTCCCATGCCGCCCTCGTGGGCAGCAATGCCCGGGCCAGAGCGAGCCCGGGACATCTGTCTGAGGCCTAAACAAGATGATCGCTAGCTCCCGTCGGTGCACAGAGTCGCCTGCACCGGGCTGTGCTCCACAGTTGCACGATGCCGGATAGACAGGGTGCTGCGAGCCGCTGTTGGTCATGCCATTGGTATTTTAATTCCTATGAGCACTCCCGCATCCCAGACCAAATTCCATGCAGGAGATCCTTCCGTGCCGAACGCGATGAACCCCATGCAGAGAGAAACAAGCAAGCCATATCTAACCCCACCAGATCCAGCACTCCAACCCGAGGCCTCTTAAATCGTGGTCTCGTACGCAACCGGCGCGACAGTCTCCGGCTTGTTGTCCTTGAAGGAGATCGTCCGGGCCTCGCGGGGCATGGCGGGTTGTCTCTTGAGCTGCACCGGCTTGCCCTCGGCCTTGGCCTTCTTCTTCAGCTCAGCGTTCTCCTTGACACGGCGCAGGAAATCCTCCCGTGACCGCGACGGCTGGATGTGCTCGATGCGGACGTTGATGCGCTTCTCGATGTACCGGTGCTTGACCTTCTTGTAAATGATGATGCCGACCGCCGACTTGGTGACGTTGTAGATGACGCCGGTCTTGCCGTGGTAGACCTTGTGGGCCATACTGTTGGTGTCTAAAGTCAGTCTCCTTCGCTGATGTCCACGCAAACCCCCGAAGCGCCGCGCGGCGCAATGCTGCCGCCTCCGTCGCCTCCGTCTTCTCCGGTGCTCCTCCGAACTCATCACGGAAATCGGGTTTTCGCTTACCCCTTCTGGACAGCACCGTTGACCTTGATGTCGACAATATCGCCAACCCTAACACGAATTAGCTTCCTGTCTTTGCACCAGCCACGTCGCATCACGCCCAACAACGTACCTGTACTGTCTCAGGTAGGTCGACAGCCTGATCTGGCCATGCTGCCGGAAGCCCCGAGAGAAGGCGTATCTCGTACCAGCACGGAGACCTGCGGGGTGACCCATCTTGCCTGTTTACTGGGTGTGTCGGCGTGGATCGATGTGTCGAAGTCGTTAGTTGCTGCGGGCTGCGAAAAAATTGGGGTATTTTTGTGTGGAAGCAAATCCAAGACGGGATTTCGGGCTGGGTGACTAAGCAGGGTGCAGGTGCTTGGACCAGCAGGCTATCGTTAGGGCACGCGCGGGAGCGATACGCACGGACCACCACAAATCCCCCTCGTGCCTCAATTTTCCTCGAACCTTCAGGGCCCCGTTGCAACTTTGCGAATTTCAGCTCGGTCGACCAACTTCTGAAAGCCTCAACGACAAGATGGCGCCGCGTTCGTACTCCAAGACCGCTAAGGTCCCGCGTCGTCCCTTCGAGGCCGCTCGTTTGTGCGTTTGATCCTTGATTTTTCACTTTCCGTCAATTGCAGCCTCTGCGCGGCGGTTGACTCGCGAAGCCGTCTCCGCGCACGCTCGCAGGCATCACCGGCCACTGAGCAGCAGCTTGCCTCTGCTCATGTCGATTGTGATCATGGACTGACTTCCGGAACCCCAGGGACTCCGAGCTGAAGCTCGTTGGCGAGTACGGTCTCCGCAACAAGCGTGAGGTCTGGCGCGTGCTCCTCACCCTCTCCAAGATTCGTCGTGCTGCCCGGTAAGTAACCCCGGGCGGGTTTTGTCCTCTCTTTTCGACAGTTCGAGCTGACGTTGGCTCGTTCAGTGAGCTGCTCACCCTCGACGAGAAGGACCCCAAGCGTCTCTTCGAAGGCAATGCCCTCATTCGCCGCCTCGTCCGTGTCGGTGTGCTTGACGAGTCCCGCATGAAGCTCGATTATGTCCTGGCCCTGAAGGCTGAGGACTTCTTGGAGCGCCGCCTCCAGACTCTGGTCTACAAGCTTGGTCTTGCCAAGTCGATCCACCATGCCCGTGTCCTGATCCGCCAGCGCCACATTCGCGTCGGCAAGCAGATCGTCAACGTCCCTTCCTTCATCGTCCGTCTCGACTCGCAGAAGCACATCGACTTTGCTCTCAACTCGCCGTTCGGCGGTGGTCGCCCTGGCCGTGTCAGGAGGAAGAAGGCCAAGGCCGCCGAGAAGGGTGACGAGGGTGCGGAAGAGGAGGATGACGAGTAAATCCGGGGCGCTTTTCATCAGAACAATGGTTGGGACTGCACGGGACGGGCTGCGAAAATCGATCTGGGTGGGGACTTTTGACCTCTGCATCATGCTCTTACGGCGTTTATAGTCAAGGGAGTGGAATGCATCAAGATTTGCACGTACGATACAAACTCAGCAGTCACCAATCATTGGAGCCGCCTCTCCTCCTTAAAGGCCAAAGACTACGTTTCCGCCTGTGCATTTGGTGATGGGGTTTTCAGAACATCTGAGTGCTTGGGATCCGGGCTTCCTGGAACCCCTCGGTCATGAGGGCGTGTGACTGTTGTGACTTGAGGGCGACAAGATTCAGGGTATCATTAAGAACTATGTATTTTGGGCACCGTCGCCATCCTCCGCTGCCTGTCGGTCCCACTGATTCGCTTGTTCGAGCGCCTGCTTTCCCAACTCGCCCGTGCAATAACTGTTTTTGACAAACGAATGACAGCATGCATATCCCCATTTGAAGTCGGACCACCAACTGCCCCAGACAGATGTGTGATTGTTGATGAAGACGTCCTCGGGGTACTTGGACTTGGCCTCCTTCCTGGGCGCACCCTTGATGAGACCGGCCTCGTCGTACTCGACGAACGTCTCGGACTCGGTGATGGCGGCCTTCAAGGCGTCGGGGACGGTAGGTTGCTCGCCGTACTGGCTCGCGAGCATCTCGGCTCGTTTCCTCCGCTTCGCCTCCCTCTCTTCGCTCTCCTTCTTCCGCGCCAATGCTCCCGCGGTCGGGTTGGCCTGCAGATGCAGCGAGGTGTCTCCCGTCTTCTCCTGCGCTTCCCAGGCGTACCTCTGCGCCTTCTCGAACTCGGCTGCCTCTCCCGACGCCCGGAGAAAGCTCTCCTCGGCGAAGAGTTGCGCCGACTTGTCGCCAATCGCGCCGCCGTCCACCAGCGCGCGCTTTTTGGGGTTGTACTTGGCCGAGTCGGAATCGAGGTTCAGCAGGTACTTCGCCGTGTCCTCCCGTATCCTCATCGACTGCTTGACCGTCTTGTCCTTGCCCAGTTCCGACTCCTCGGCATACTTGAACCCTTCCTCGTACTCCTTCTTGTCGCCTTGCTCGCCCTGTAGTTTCCGGCGCGCCTCCTCGAGCAGGTTATACTCCTCCACGACCTCCTGGTACTGCCTTGGATCGTACGCCGCCCAGATGTCCCGCTTCGCCTCGTATCCCAGCTTGACCTCCTTGACGGTCCGGTCGGCCTGGATGTCCTTGCCCGTGTACTTGGCGCCGACCTTGCGCGGGCGCTCGAGGCAGTCCTTCTTCTTGTGGCCCATGGCGCCGCAGTTCTCGCACGCGCCCTTGACCCATTTCGTCCGGGCCGCGCCGACCTTCTTGCCGCCCCGCTCGAAGGTGAAGTTTTCGTCGTCGTGCGTCGTCCGGCGCTGATGCTGGAGCGAGTCGTCATGGTCGTCGAGCCCGCTGACGTAAAAGGGCTGCTTGCTGATGTACGAGGGGATGTAGATGTTGTCCACCTTGCGGGCTGCGCCGGCGCCGGATCCGCTCTCTGGGGTCGCCGCTGGGGCGGCCACCGTCCTCTCTGGTCGCCTTGAAGGTGGAGGAGGCATTATTGGTGGCTGGAGTATTGATTCGCAGGCTTCGAGTTAGCTGCGAACACTTTAGTTGCTGAACCGGGACTCAGGATGGGAGTTGGGGCGTGGAAAGGTGACTTGGGAGTTTGTCGTTCAACGGGCTCATTGGAGGCGAATCTTCCACCAAACCGATCAAATCCAACCCTAACCCTTGCTGCTCATGACGGCTTTTCAAGGCACCTTTTTGTTTTTGCCACAATGCCCTCCACTTTCAAACCAAACAAATGATTAGGAATACCATTTAAGGGTATTATTAAAAATTGGAAGAGCGTTTAGCGATGGCTATTTGCCTCTGTTTTCTTTTTTCGAGTGGATAAGGTGTAGTCGACATCGGCGAGTTCTGCCTAATTTTACTCCGTACGTGCTCGGGCAACTTTCCGCTCTTCAGCGGCGCGAACTGCGCGGAACTTGCAGCCGCCGGCGCGTTCTGCAGCGGTACGGATTTCCGGATTGGGATCCGAACCAGACGCGCTCGATGTCGATGTTGTATCTTCACTGACTGCCAGTCGAAAGCGGGATTGGAGAACCCAAGATGACAACTTGGTCCCGCGTTCGGTTCTCCGACGCCGAGACTCGATTCCACGGCCAAAGATGGACGCGTTTCGGGTCCGACTCAACTGCATCGACCACTACCAAGCCACTCCAACTCGATATGACCCTCAGCTGCGCAAGGATGCCCCGCTCATAGAGGCCAGCAAGCAGCCCAAGGTCCCCGTCATCCGCGTGTTCGGATCGACTGAGACCGGGCAGAAAGTGTGCGCCCACATTCACGGGGCATTCCCCTACCTCTTCATCGAGTACCGAGGACCCCTGGACAAGCCCACAGGTGAGTCGTCTGGGCAGCTAGCTGGTCGTGTCGTGCGCCGCGAGCATCGGATTCTCATCTCCAGGTGCAGTGTCCGAGTACATCTACCGACTACATCTCTCCATTGACCGCGCGCTAGCGGTCAGTTATCGCAGGGACCAGTACCGCGAGGCGCCGTCATTCGTTGCCCGGGTGACTCTGGTCAAGGGCGTGCCCTTTTATGGCTTTCACGTTGGGTACCGCTTCTATCTCAAGATTTACATGCTGAACCCGGCTGTTATGAGTCGGCTGGCCGATCTCCTGCTGCAAGGGGTTGTTATGGGCCAGAAGTTCCAGCCCTACGAGGCGCACTTGCAGTATCTCCTCCAGTTCATGACCGACTATAACCTATACGGCTGTGACTACCTCGATGCCGAGAATGTCAAGTTTCGCGCCCCAGTCCCTGACCCTGCGGGTCCTGATGACCCTCCCCGCATCTGGGACAGCAATACGATCCTCCCCGAAGCCATCACTGACGAGGCCGAGCTCCCCCGGGTCAGCCATTGCTCCATCGAGGTGGACATCTGCGTGCAGCATATCTTGAACCGCAAGGCGGTCAAAGAGCGGCCCCTGCACCACGACTTCATCGAGCGAGAACGCCCAATCCCCTCTGACTTGAAACTCGTTCACAGCATGGCTGGGCTGTGGAGGGATGAGACCAAGCGCAGGCTGAAGCGGATGGGCAAGTTGAAGCCTGGGAGTAGCCCGTTTCCCCAGGAGGCGCTGGTCACCATGTCCGCCGACCCGCGTTATTCGCAGCCGACCAACTGGATCCACGAGGAAGAATATCGAGAGCAGGTGCAGGAGCTGATCGAGCAGGAGAGCAAACAGGACGGGACAGACTTGACCTTCTCGAATTACGTCCAACCGGTCCCCCACGGAGACACCGTAAAGACCGTCATCCAATCCGTCGAGGACTTATTCCCCGAGAATTTGCTCCCAGCGTTAGGCCTCGAGGATCGCCTGCTTCAAGGGCATTCTGACGTCGCCAGCAGCATCCAGATTGACGAAAAAGGAATTCTTGAGCTTGACGTCTCCGAGGAGGGGGAGCAGCAGCTCTTTGCTGAAGATTTGGATGAGGACCTGGCAAATACTGGAGAGGTAACGGCGCCCGTGGGAAACATGAAGCAGAGACCAAGCCGAAAAGACGCTGCTACCGCCTCTACATACGATGGGGAGGCGGGGACCATTCCCGGCAGTGCAAATGAGCAGCCTCAAAGTCTGGTCGCGAAGCTAAAACGCGACATTGAGGGCCTAGACGGAGGTTTTGGTGTCAGCGGGCTGCGCTCTGGCAGGCGACCCGTCATTCCATTGCCGAAGGAGATCCTCTCCAAGGCCGCCGAGCTGGAACTAACATCAAGAGAAAATGACCACTCAGCGATCCTGGAAGCGGTTGGATCAGGTCACCCAAAGCGCGCTTCACCAGCTGTTCTAGATGAGGTCCCGCCTAAACGGGTGAGGTACGATGACGAGAGAAAAGGTTTCGGCAAAGTTTCTCTTGGCTCACACCATCCCGAATCGAGGTTTGCGGGAGTCAGAACTGAGTTCCTCCTGCCCCGAAGCACGCCCACCATGCTGGCGGCTTCCTCACAGCCTAAAAGACTGTCTGGTAAAGGGAGCTCTCAGAAGTCCCAAGGGAACCAAACCCTCGGTTTCCCAGTGGTCAAAGATCATCGCGATCCCGACACGATATTGCGACTCAGCCAGAAAAGCTCTTCGCAGCGGAGCGACGGCGATCTATCAAGTGGCTCCACAAAGAAGCAAGCGTCATCTGATCCCCTCCTGCTGGTGTCCGTCCCAGAACCTACGTTTGATTCTGGAACCTCGCCCTTTCGAACACCGATGACTGCTTCCACATCCCCCAGCGCACCTCGGCGACCAAAACTTCATTGGAGCGGTGGGACTACGATGTACATTCTCGATAGCATGCCGCCGTCTGCGGCAGAGGTGCGCTCGACAATGCAATCCTATGGGCTCCCTGATGTCATTTACCAGGACGCGTTTTACAGCAAGGATGAGGACGTGCCACCGAGGCCAAGAGAATATGCTGGTAGGGAATACCGACTGGAAGGCAACACAGTTCCGTACCTGCCCGATTTTGATCCAACAGGTCAGTCTCCGGCTACGAATGGGCTTAAGCCAGAACAGGCGCCCGATCTTTCAGAGATGGAGTCGGCGTTCGAACGACGGCAACTCCGGTGCTCCTTGAGGAGTTGGGAGATAGCCCGCCCCCCTCCGACCTTTGCTGAGGTCAAGAAATGGTGGGACGAGAAGGTCAAGGCCAGGGCACAAAAGGATCAAGGGGTTCAGTCTCACCGGCCGCCACCTGTAACACAAGGGCAGAGGACAGACCCGTCTCAGATCGTCGGCCCTACACCGAGGAACATATATGGCTTCAAGTACTCGCAGAGGCAAAAATCGACTAGCGTCCAGCACGAGGCGCAGTACATGAGCACAATGAGCCTCGAGATACACGTCAACAGCAGGGGAAAGCTGGTTCCAAACCCGGAGCATGACGAGGTCCAGTGCATCTTCTGGTGTCTGAGGTCCGACGAGCAATGCCTGCTCGGCAGCCAGTCTGCCGACAACACAATATGCGGTATCGTTGTCCTCTCGGAAGACGGCGACCTGGCCAAGCAGATACGCAGCCAGACTTCTGTCGAGGTGGTTGAAGAAACCTCGGAGCTTGACCTCATGGTCAGGATGGTGGAGATTGTGCGGGCGCATGACCCAGATATACTCACGGGATACGAAGTCCACGGCAGCTCTTGGGGTTATCTGATTGAGCGAGCAATGCTCAAGTATGACTACGACCTGTGCAATGAGTTCTCGCGCACCAAATCCGAGTCATTCGGCAGGTCGGGCAAGGACGCCGACCGGTGGGGTTTCAGGACCACGTCCATGCTCCATGTGACGGGCAGGCACATCATCAACATCTGGAGGGCCATGCGAGGCGAGCTCGACCTTCTCCAGTACAGCATGGAGAACGTGGTCTGGCATCTCCTGCACCGTCGTATCCCGCACTTCTCTTGGCGGGCTCTGACAGACTGGTGGTTGAGCGGACGCCCCCGAGATATCGGCAAGGTTCTGCGTTATTACCTCAGGAGGACGCGCATGGACATTGAGATATTGGAGGCCAACGAGCTAATTCCCCGAACTAGCGAGCAGGCGAGGCTCCTTGGCGTGGATTTCTTCTCTGTCTTCTCGAGGGGCTCGCAGTTCAAAGTCGAGTCTATCATGTTCCGGATCGCCAAGCCGGAGAACTTCCTGTTGGTTTCGCCCAGCAGGAAGCAGGTTGGTGCCCAGAATGCCTTGGAGTGTCTACCCCTGGTAATGGAGCCACATAGCGCCTTCTACCCCAGCCCGTTACTGGTCCTGGACTTCCAGAGTCTCTACCCTAGCGTGATGATTGCGTACAACTACTGCTATTCGACATGCCTCGGTCGCATTGTCAGCTGGCGTGGGACCAACAAGCTCGGCTTCACCGACTACCGGAGAAGGGAAGGGCTACTCAAGCTCCTAAAAGACCACATCAACATCGCCCCGAACGGAATGATGTACACCAAGCCCGAGATCCGCAAGTCGCTCCTCGCCAAGATGCTCACAGAGATCCTAGAGACCCGGATGATGGTCAAGAGCGGCATGAAGGAGGATAAGGACGACAGGACGCTCCAGAAGCTCCTCAACAACCGGCAGCTTGCGCTGAAACTCCTTGCCAACGTCACCTATGGGTATACGTCAGCCTCCTTCTCTGGCAGGATGCCGTGCTCCGAGATTGCCGACAGCATCGTGCAGACGGGCCGTGAGACTCTCGAACGAGCCATTGCCTACATTCACTCGGTCGAGCGATGGGGTGCAGAGGTCGTCTACGGCGACACCGACAGCTTGTTCGTCTACCTCAAGGGGAAGACGCGAGAGCAGGCGTTCGACATCGGCGCCGAGATCGCCGAGGAGATTACCAAGCTCAACCCGCGGCCGGTGAAGCTCAAGTTCGAGAAGGTCTACCACCCGTGCGTGTTGCTCGCCAAGAAGCGGTATGTCGGCTACAAGTACGAGAGCCGCGATCAGACCGTGCCAGAGTTCGATGCGAAGGGGATCGAAACGGTCCGGCGCGATGGCACACCGGCGGAGCAGAAGATCGAGGAGAAGGCGCTCAGGATTCTCTTCGAGACGGCCGACCTCAGCCAGGTCAAGGAGTATTTCCAATCCCAGTGCTCCAAGATCATGCGGGGCGCCGTCTCCGTCCAGGATTTCGTCTTCGCCAAGGAAGTGCGGCTAGGTTCCTACAGCGCCAAAGGGCCCGGTCCGCCGGGGGCCCTCATCAGCACGAAGCGCATGCTCGAGGACCAGCGCGCGGAACCGCAATACGGCGAGCGGGTGCCGTACGTGGTCATGGCGGGGGCGCCGGGGGCGCGGCTCATCGACCGGTGCGTTGCGCCCGAGGACCTGCTCAACGACCCACACGCGTCGCTCGACGCCGACTACTATATATCCAAGAACCTCATCCCGCCGCTCGAGCGCATCTTTAACCTCGTCGGGGCCAACGTCCGCGCCTGGTACGACGAGATGCCCAAGGTCCAGCCGGTCCGCCGCCTCGAGACCACGTCGGCCCTCACGGCTACTACGCGCGCCACCACCGCGAACAGGCACGGCAACAACACCGGCAGAGATACCGGCAAGAAGACACTCGAGTTCTTCATGTCTTCCACCTCCTGCCTAGCCTGCAACGTCAAGATGTCCTCCAAGCCGGTCGACGAGCAGCAACGGCCCCTCCCCCTGTGCGGGCGCTGCGCGGCCGCCCCGTCGACGACCATGGCGCTCCTGCGGGCGCGGCTGAGCGCGGAGCAGAGGCGGTACGACGACGTCGTCAGGGTGTGCCAGAGCTGCGCCGGGTTCGCGCCGCTCGAGGGCGAGGTGCCGTGCGACAGCCGGGACTGCCCCGTCTTCTACACGCGTGTCAAGCAGCGCGCCCGCGTCGCGGCCGAGAGGCGGACGCTGGAGCCCGTGCTGGGCCGGTTGGGCGCCAGGGTCGAGCAGGGAGGGGGGAGCGACGGGCTGGATTGGTGATGATGTGATGAGTCACGCACGACATGTTGGGAATGTAACTGCACGTACGTGCGAGAGGATCCGGGGCCGCCGAACAAACATTCGGGCCCGGGGACATTCATGATCGATGATGGTGGAGCGTAAAGAAGTGGTTCTGATCTGCTGGATTGTTTTCGATTTCGGAGTTGGACGAGCGAGCATCGGGGGAGTTTAGGGCCTGGTGTGGTTTGTAGCATTGCAGTTTACAGGGGAGGGAAAAGTGCCAACAAGAGCACAGGGATGGATAGAATAGGCACACCTTACGACAACAACGACGAATGAGCCATGATTTTACTATCAGACTGGGTTATGGGTTACACTTCTGGTAGATGATCAATACGGACTCTGCTAGAGGGAGGGACACGAGATCGCGGCTGGCTACATGCTACTATACACTAGTATGTGAAGGGACGTGCAACCTCCACCACGATGAAACACATGCAGCTGTCGCCCTCCAGCAGCCCAACCAGTTCTCGACAAACCTTTGCCTCACAAGCATGTACGGTATCCTACGTCTTCTGGTTCGACGAACTCGATGAAAGTTGAGGAGGCCAGAGGCGGGCTCAGTAATTATAGTAGATATTCCGCAAGCCAGGAATGCGTTCTGTATGTACGGATTACAAGTAATGCATGGGGCCGGCGGCCGCCTGAAACGGCAGCGGCGGATGTGAATGGGGACCCTTGGCCGGGGTTCACTGGAGGTTGTCGCAAGTCAGGTAAAATTGCATATTCCTGCCATCTCCGGGGGTGGATCTCGGGAAATCAGCTAGTCGTACCAGGGTCCCCGTCTGGGTTATGTTCGGGTTTCGGCGCAGGAGATGGAATGGCCCCGTCTGATGAAGCGCAGAGCAGGGGTACGTCAGTCAGGCGCTGCCTTTGATGAGAGGCTCTGCTGTTCGGGCTGGGCCGTTTTGCTGACTAGTAAGATTCGGATTAACGATGAAATCCCCTACCAACGTTAAGTAACTACCGAGTACCTACACATCTATCTGTACTTAGAATTCCCGTCATCGGTGCCGGCGCGCAGAGGTTTGCAAAACACACCGAGGGCATAATCATTCCTTACTGGGTACAGAACCATTCGTGCGCCCCCGGCAAGGCTGTGCTCGCAGCAGACGATCGCTCATTGATGGCAGATTACGTTGTTCCACGTCCATTCGAGAAACCTCGGAACCAGAAGAAGCAACGGAATTTGAGATGCTGGCTGGTGCCTTGGCAGTGACCGGGGTGGAGCAGCACCATTGCTGCCTGAGGCCAAGATGACTCTCGAGCGGAGTCCAAAAATCTCCCTTGCGCACCCCGGATGGATGCTCCCTCTTGTTGCACTGGACTGATCCCGTCGCCCCTCTTCCCTCGATCCGTCCAGCAGGCACCTGCCTTCCTCGCTGCTGGATTCGATTTCCTGCAGTGTCCGAGTCGTCGCTCCGATTTCTTTTTTGTTTTCTTCCCCTAATAAGTTTCGTTTGCGTCAGACCGCGCCTGTCCGCCTACCGGTTCCGCGCGCGGTTTGCTCCTCTTTTGTTTCGGTGGTTTACGGTTGGGAGGAGTCTGATTCGCTGGGTCCGGCGCGTCAGCTCAGCAATCGCACAGCGCGCACACACACCCCCCCCCGACTTTCCCCCGTGCCTGCGATTACGAGAACGTCAACAACAGCACCGCCCGAGGGGTCGCGTCTTCTGGGCCCCTATCAAAGCACAACGACTTCTCTGCCAAACCGACGCCGTGTCTTCGCTCTCTTGTTTTGTGTTTTCTTTCGTTCGCTATTACGCCCATATCCACTACTTGTAATATTGGTTGCTCCTTTGCGACACTTGTCTTGTTCTTATTGACGACACAACAGCTACTCTCCTTCTTTGTTTCCTTTTTCCTTTATTGTTCTTTGCGACACAGTCTCGCGTCTCCTCACATGTTGGATCTCGCGTGGTGAAGGGATCTTGCATTCCGCATCCAAGGGGACTTCTGGCCTTGGCAGCACTAACCTCGACTGCCCTGCCTGTTTGGCGACCTCGCCACCGATGGCGACCTCTCTTCCTTCCCACGAGGCCGTCGTGGCCTCGGCTGCCGGCGATACCTTCGACCCCTTCGTGGGCAGCCCTTCGGGCCCTGCTCATTTGCGACACTCCAACTTCGATACCAACCTCTTCGCCCTGGCCCCCGGGTCTTCGGCCGAGCAGGTCAAACGAGCGATCCAGGCGCATTTGCGGGATACCGAGCGGCGGATGGAGGAGGCGGGGAAGTTAGGAACTGCCTTAGTCCAGCAGCAGAAGCAGCTCACCGAGAAACTCCGCGAAGTCGAGCAGCTTCAGTCCGAGGCCGAACTCAGCCCGGAGCTTCGGCAACGGCTGGTTGAGATCGAAAAAGATTACAACGAGGTGGCCCGGGAAAGTGCTCGCGCCCTGCTTCCTAAGCAGAGGGTTCCCAGTAACGAGTCCCAAGGCTCACCCTTCACCCCGGATGGCAGCAAAGGTGTCGCCAGGGTAGGTCTTTCCCGCCTTTTTTTCCCGGAACGCCGTCTGATGCGTGCTATTAGCGCTCCGTTAGCCCCTCTAAGTTTGAGACTCTCGCTGCGCCCTCGCCAACAAAGTTCGGCGTTCAAAACCGGAAGGTCCGCAACCAGCCCGCGAGTAGGATCCACGATATCGAATTCGCGGCCGAGATAAGCACGTCCCTGATCGCACAGGTCCGAAACCTGCAGGCCCTTCTCTCGGAGAGGGAGGAAGAACTCAAGGAGGTCAAGGCGGAAAGGTCACAGTTGGAGATTGAAGTCGAAGGGTTCCACCAACGCCTGAAGAGTCTGGACGAGAGCGAGAGCCGGTACAAGGACGAGAATTGGAACCTCGAGACGCAGATTCACGAGCTCATCGCGGCGCAGAAGGAGGCGGCGGAGCGCGAAAAGAAGCTCACGCAAACCGTCAATGTCATCCAGGCCGAGAGAAACGCGGCCCAGAGGGAACTGGAAGAGGTCAAGGAAAGCCTCGCCAAGCAAGACGAGAAACATTCCGCCGAGATCAAGAACCTCGAAATCGAGCTTGGCACCAGCCGCCGTGCTGCCGTGCTCTATGAATCCGAGCGCTCCGCCCTGCAGCGGAAGGTGGAGGAGCTTACCGGCCAGAACCAGGAGTTGGCCAAGGCCTTCTCGGCTCTTCAGCGTGGACGGGCGTTGGAGCGCGAGGCTCCCGCTGGGGGCAGCGAGGAGGATTCCAACTCGGCGCCTGACCACAACACTCCGGAGCACTCACCTCCTCCGTCGCCCATGAAGCCCACTCCCCGGCATTCTGCGCTGGAATCTGAGACGCTCAAGACATCGCTCAGCCACGCTCAGCGTACCATCCAGACCCTCCGGACTAACATCCACCGTGAAAAAACGGAGAAGCTGGAGTTGAAGCGCATGCTCCAGGATGCCAGGGACGAAATTGAGAAGCTGAGGAGCGACCCCAACCCTGCTCCCAGGAGGATCCGCAAGGCCGAGTTGCGCGAGGCCAAGAAACCCGTCTTCAAGTTGACCCAGCTGGGTGTCCCACGAACCAGCAGGACCGAGGTGGTTGAAGACCCAGAGTGGGAGGACCAGTCCGAGATCCCGTCGCCGCGCCCGCTCTCACGACGCGGTTCAACCACCCGTCTTTCTGGAACCAACGCCGCTCCTCCCGAGTCTAGCAGCGACCACTTCGAGACGGCTAACGAGACAAGCGACGCTGCCTTTGAGACTGCTCACGAGCGCGGGACCGAAACGGAGGACTTCCAGACTGGCGTCGAGGACATGTCGGACGATGATGCGCCGACGGAGACAGAGGCCGGGCCATCTCGGGGTGCGAATTCGATCAAGCGTCCTCCACCCCTGCCCCCGCATCACTCCAGCAACCATTATTCGTTCGACAGCACCGCCTCTACGTCTAGCGAGGATGAGGACTATCCGTCATTCAGCTCTGACCTCAGGACGCCAACGTCTGGCCCCAAGATGCGGCTGCGTATGAGCCGCAGTTCTCTGTCCCGTCGCTCGCGACAGTTCAGCGAGGAACGCGGGGTGCCGAGCAGTCCTCCGAGCATTCCTGCTGACAACGCCTCGGTCACTCCAGGCGGGCAGAGCTTGTACGCGGAGCTCAACGGGTTGGACAATAGTGATGATGACTCGTGCGCGGGAGCCGCTACGCCTAGTCGGAGGAGTGTTCGCTCCGCTACGCCTGCCACTCCCCGCAGCATGATTCGCGGGCGCGCTTCTCCGCCACCCGAGGTTCCAGCACTGCCCAAGATCATGGTCGACAGCGGCATGATGACCGAGCCGGTAGACATCCGGCCAATGCTCACGATGTTCGATCGTGAAGGGGACAATGATCATGAGCGGCCAACGTCGATGGAGTCTGTGATCAGAGGTCGCCAGCTGCCTGTGTCGACCCAGTGGTTGGGAGAGGAATGCAGGGATGGAGAGCTGTCGAGACCCCAGTCCTCCGTTTCGTACAGTGACGCGAGTGTGCAGCACGAATGGGATATGCACAGAAAGCTGGGTCAGTTCCCCTCGCCTCCGCCGACCCTTGTCCTCTCTTCCATCGAGTCGCAGGATATCGAGCCGCACTCAGAACCGGAAACGCGGCCAAGCACGCCACTCTTGAGCGTCACGGCGATCCTATCTGAACAGACTGAGCCTGTGGTAGAGCTAGTGGAGCCGCCGACCCTGTCGATCGCGTCCGTGGTTTCCGAGCATGTCGAGCCAGTGGTCGAACCAGAGCCACCTCTGCCGAAGCTGAGCGTGCCGGTCATTCTTGCTCAGGCTATCGAGCCAGTGTCCGAACCCGAGCCGGCTTTACCGGAGCCACCAACGCTTACCATGCCCGCTATCCTCTCTCAAGATGTTGAGCCGGTGCCGGAACCTGAAACCCCCTGTCCGGAGCCTCCGACGCTTACCATGCCCGTTATCCTCTCTCAAGATGTTGAGCCGGTGCCGGAACCTGAAACCCCCCGTCCGGAGCCTCCGCCGCTCAGTGCGCCCGTGATCGTTTCTCAGTCCATCGAGCCTGTGGCTGAACCCGAGCCACTCATTCCGAAACCGCAGACGCTGAGTGTTCCCGCCGTTATCTCTCAAGACATCGAACCCGTTCCGCCCTTGCCAGTCGCGCTCTCTTTCTCGGCTCTGCACACCACGGAAGTCCAGCCTGTTGCTGGGCCCGAGACTCCTCGTCCCTCGCCCGTCACCCTCACCTGCACGACTATCCATTCGGAAGAGGTCGAGCCAATAGAGCTTCCCGCACCGGTCGTCGAGGAGCGCTCGGAACCCAAGGCGGATGTTCCTCCTCTGCCCGTGCCTCTATCGTTCTCCTCGATTACATCGACGCACATCGAGCCTCAGGAAGAGGTGCCCGCGTCCCCGATCAAGCTTTCGGTGTCGCCTATTGCGACGGAAGAAGTCGAGCCTTTCCAGGAGCCAGAGACGCCTGCACCTTCTCTTACTCTTGCTTCCATCCAGACGCTGGATGTTGCCCCGTGTGAACCGCCAGCACCTGCTCTGAAGATGTCAGGCGTTCAGTCCTGGGATATCGAGCCAGTGGGTGTTCCGGATGCCGCCCTGCCAGCCCTGTCTCTCTCGGAGATTCACGTTCAGTCCATCGAACCCATCCAGACCGAGGAGCCCAAGGTCGCTCAAGTGTTGGGCTTCGCAGGCATCCAATCGCTGCACATTGAACCTATCGAGCCACGCAGCCCTAAGCGGAACGCATTCATTCTCCCTCGTGACGCCGACAGCGAAGCCGCTCCAGCAAATGTGACGGCAACAGCTGATCAATGCGCTCAGACAACTCTAACATCTGATGCTATCGATCAGATGATAAGGGAGAGGCTGCAGCCACCTGCGACGGCCAGCTTAGAGCGATCCCAATCGCTGGGCAGCATGGGCACGCCATCTACGGTAAGGATCCACCGGCCTCGTCAAGAAAGCTTGGACAACTCTGTGCGATCCAGAGGCATAATGGCCGAGGCCGGCACCGATGCGCTCGGCGGACCCCTTGTTCGGAGGCCTGGCAGTTCGGGCAGTGGTATGGCCTCCATCAACGAGGTCCCGCCGCTCCCGGCGAACCACAAGGAGGCTATCGAGGCGGCGAGGAGCGGTTCTTCGCAGGGTGGCCAAGGCACGATTGGCAGCATGGGTCCTCCACTGTTCCCAGCTTCTTCGTTGAAACCGCAAAACCAATCTCTCAGACCCCGTACTCCCACTGGCTCGAAGCGACCCATGTCGCCAGTCTCCGTGGCCTCCGGTCGCGGGACGCCAACCCCTCGCGCTGCGGGCGGCAAGCAGGGGGTCGGAACTGCCGATGTTCACGAGGTGCAGTCGCTTTCACGGGCGACGCTTCGCAGCCGGAAGTCCTCCATCTCGTCGTTTACATCCGAGGTTGATACTCGGTTCAACATGCACGGCGTGGCCGGCCTCGATCCACAGGGATTCGGGCCAAACACGGACCCTCGCATGATCCAGGCAATCACGCAGACCATGATCGGCGAATATCTATGGAAATACACGCGAAAGGCCGGTCGTGGAGAGATGTCAGAGAACAGGCACCGCAGATACTTCTGGGTTCACCCGTACACGCGTACTCTCTACTGGAGTGACCGTGACCCTTCGACCGCTGGGCGTTCCGAGTTGCGAGCCAAGAGCGTCCAGATCGAGGCGGTTCGGGTTGTCGCTGATGACAACCCGATGCCGCCAGGTCTGCACAGGAAGAGCTTGATCATCGTGTCGCCTGGTAGGAGCATAAAGTTCACCTGCACTACCGGCCAGCGGCACGAGACGTGGTTCAACGCGCTGTCATACCTGCTTCTCCGGACAGCCAGTGAGGGCCAGTCGGATGCCGAGGAGATTGCTGGCAACATCGCCAGGGAGGACGTCGACGAATTCAACCCGCCGATCGGAAGACGCCAAGCAAATGGCAGCCGAGCGGCGCCTTCGCTGTCGTCGCACAACTCCCGGTCGGCGCGGGAATCTCCCCCCATGGACATCTCAGTGAGCGTACCTACGTTGACACCCTCGCGCTCCAAGGCCTCGCAGGGCCGCCAGTCCCATGGTACTCTCAGCAGGATCAGTGGGTATTGGAAGGACACCAAGATCTCGGGGACCTTTGGCAGCATCAGGAGCCGGAGTGTTCAGGGGCGTCACACTGCCCTGGGCATCTACGAAACTAGCGACCTCCAAGACAGCGCCGAAGATGTCCGGGAGATGATCGTGAGGCAGGATCGTGAGGCTGATAAGCTCGAGAATGTGCGCGCATGCTGCGATGGTGAGTGAAACTTTTTCCAAAGATAAAAGTCATGCGCCGGAGATATTAACCGTCTTTTCCAGGCAAGCACGATGTCGGCACGCTCACTAATAGTGCGAAGAAGAGCCGCCACTCGGTTCCAGGTTTCCGGTCACCTACACCTGGCGCTACGACGCCAACACCATCCGGAACTGTCAAGTCCCGGGCATGAATGCATCCTTCGAGTTCGATCCTTCGGTTTCCTTGGAATATCAACCCCGGACGCCTCTGTTAGATGGCCAGCATATCATTTTTCTTTCTCGTCGATCGTTACAACAACCATTTTCTATTGCACTTGGGGTTTCTGTGATGCATACACCGGCCATGCATACAGGGCGTCACGAGGTTCACGATTCGCTCTTCTAATCCTCTCCTCTTCTGTACCACCACCCGACTCCCCGAGACCAAAGCCTTACATCGGCCGTCCACTAATCAGCGCGCGTACTACCAATGCGCTCGCTCTACTTCAAAGAGGCGCCGATCACTCCCCCTCCCTTCGGTTATCCTTGACCAACATTTGGAGCATGTTCTCTCTTGTTTTGACGGTCGGGGCGTTGGGGTCTCCTTGGTTGAGTTTTCTGCGCAACCTGTTCTTCCAAGGCGTTTTGGCGGATCGGAAAGTTTCCGCTACGGTAATTCCGTTGCCAGTTCTTGGTGGTTCAAGAAACATCGTCTGTCTAGGTTGCCTGGTACGCAAGCCGGCAAGCACATGCGCACGCAACCACGGCTCAGTTATTTGGGTCCGTGGCGAAAGCGTGCCCCATTCGCTGTCAGATTGTTCTCGAAACCGGAGAATGGGAGAGAGAGGAGAGTGAAGTAATGTTAAAGAGGTCGTTTTGTAATCGTGGACAGTATGTGAGATAGCGTTGATGACTGAATGAGAAAACTAAATTGGAAATCTGGGGCGTGGACGGTGAGAGATGTAGATGTGGACGCTTCCTGGGCACCACCTGAAAGCTTGATTCCTGGGTACACTCATATGAACTGTCCCTATCCGTAGTTGTTTGGATGTTGGGATACTCCCCAGACCTCGAACACTTTCTTAGTCAGCATCTCATTGAACCCTTCTGGGACGGCTTGATAGGGAGCTCGGACCAATGACATAAGCCTCTGCGCGCTCAGCGCGACAACAGTAAATCCGTACGTTTACTTTCAGGATAGCTAATCAATGATTGCTTATTTTCGCCACTTTCCGCTTTCTGGAAAACCCCAATTTCCTCAACAACATGGCAGATACAGAGACGAAGCCTGGTGATGAGCAATGCGCGCCGATTGCCCCGGTCGCAATCTTCAAGAAGCGCGGCGCAAAGGGCAAGGCCAACATCCGAAAACGACCTGTGACGCCGCCACCAGCCGCCGACAGCGACGATTCTGATTTCTCCTCCTCAGAAGACGAGACCGGCCAAAGGATCAAGCGCAGGAAACGCAATCATGGCGCAGTAGCTGCCTCTTCAAAAGACGCCTCCGCCACCGGCAAGGACAGCGACGACCTCACCGCGACCGTCTTTGAAGCCGACCGGAACCGGGCGCTCGATACTGGCAAGCACGAAGCAACGAAGCAGAGCAACTGGTACGATGAAGATGCCAACGATGACCTCTCGGCCCGCAACCTCCTCGGAACGACCCGCGCGATGAAGAGCAACAGCAACAAGAACAACACCACGTCTTCGGAGCACCAGCCAGACGGCACCTACAGAGGCCTGGCCAACCAGACCAGCTACATCCAGCGCAACCCCAACGCGCCGCAGCGGACGGTGGGGCCGGTCAAGGCTCCGACCAACATCCGGACCATCACCATCACCGACATGGCGCCGGACGTGTGCAAGGACTACAAGACGACCGGCTTCTGCGGCTTCGGCGACAGCTGCAAGTTCCTCCACGCCCGCGAGGACTACGCGTACGGGTGGCAGCTCGACAAGGAGTGGGAGAACGTCACCAAGGGCAAGAAGGTCCTCGGCGGGACGATCGTGGCCAGCGCGGACCGCAAGATCGCCGGCGGCAGCAAAGGCGGCGGCAAAGGCGGCGGCGAAGACGACGACGACAATGCGGATCTGGCCGAGGCGGCCATGCTGGACAACATACCCTTCGCGTGCATCATCTGCCGGGGCCCGTACAAGTCGCCCGTGGTGACGCGGTGCGGGCACTACTTCTGCGAGGGGTGCGCGCTCAGGCGGTACCGGCGGGATCCGAGCTGCGCGGCGTGCGGGGCGGGCACGAACGGGGTGTTCAACGCGGCCAAGAAGCTGCAGAAACTACTGGACAAGAAGAGGGAGCGGGCGGCGAAGAGGAGGCAGGAGGCGATAGAGGCCGGGGAAGAAGTCAGCGAGGAGGAGGAAGAGGGGGTGGAAGGGAATCAAGACGGAGGCGGGGATTGAGAGCAGTCGAAATGCATGTCTTGTTATTATGAAGATGACTTCAATCTGTGAATGAATTCCCGGCGTCTTGTTCCGCGCCTGTCATTGCATCCTTCTTGCCTGCTACTGTGCGCCTAGGACTCCGTTTGCCCTCTGGTCCCAACTATCATCAAGTCGTAGAATGAGCCAAGCTAAAATCAGACAACAACCCACCCCCCGTGTCAACCCAACGCAAAAGACATCATCGGCAAAAAAAAAGAAAGAAAGAAAAAAAGACAATCAGACTCCCATTGTGAAGTCGTGTTCGATCCCGGGTGTCACACTAGCAATGAACTGGTATCCGTGTAAGCCGCATCTCCTGCTGGAGGTGAAGAAGAGTGGCCAAGGGGCCGAGAGACGTACCTTCAAGAACACGACCAGATATTGGTCTACCCGGATGGCAACTTCCTGATCAGCAACGTCGTGCTGTACCTCCTCCCACTCATCGTTATTGTCGCTGGAGGCATCGGCACCGCCGACGTTCAGGTTGGCGATCTCACTCTCTAACCCCTCCAACCCCTCCAACCCCTGGTTGCTGCCAGCGGCTAGACCCGCCTTTTGCCTCTCCCTCCGCAGCTTGAGCGCCGCGTCAGCCCGGTCGAGGAGGGTCTTCATGACGGAAGCGTGTTTGCACGGGTGTATGCTCGCCATCTTCACGCTGTTCGCAAAGAATGGAAAGTCCTCCAGGGTCACCGTCTTGTCCTTGTAGTCCCCCACAATATCCTCCATCATGAGGTGAGGAGGCAGCGGCTCGCCGTTGGGCTGGTAGCCAGACATGTACATCCGCGGGGTCTTGTACCACGGCGAGTAGACGATGTACAACGAGTATGTCCGCCGTCCGCTGAAGGGAACAAAAAAAACCGAAATGAGTCAGTACGGTGTGCGCGCGCATTGTTAGTGGCTCGACGACGGTCTGCTCACCTGCTCTTGCCGTCCCCGTCGGCATCCCGGATGATGGCCTCGTCGTCCTCTTCATCCTCCATATCTGGAATATCGTCTTCGTCGATGACCTCCCGGTCGCCGATATTGCCGGAATCATCTACCGTCCGTACTTCCCGCACCTTGAGCGGCTGGGAGCTGGTCAGGCCGCCGGTCCGCAGCCAGCCATCGTCGTCGTTGTTCTTGCCTCCCTCCACCACGGCCTCCTCATGTCCCGCATCGCCGGCAAAGTCGTCGTTGAGGCGGCGGTGGCAGGGGACGTGGCGTGTTACCAGGTATTGCTTCCCCGGCGGAAGATGGCTGATGCGCTTGCTAGGTGTCTCGGCATCGGCCCATGACCAGGACGGGAACTTGAAGACCAGATAATCGCCCGCGGCGAGAAACTCCTCGGGAGTGATCTCGCCTGTCTTACGGAAGGTCGAGGTATGGCTCGCCGGCGTATACCTGTCTCGCAGGCTGTTGACTGTTGAGTAAAGGATGTTCATGGTTGCAGATGGTTGGTGTTCGGGAGATGGAAGAGTGCTTTTGGCTGAGGCGCGGGGGTGGGGTTGTTATTGGGCCTTTAGAATGATCGACAAAGGGCTCTTTTCTGAGAGGTACCTGTCAGGGTCGGACTGTTTTCTTGGCCGGAAGCTATGGGAGCGTTCTAAATGTTGGAGGAACTCAAAAGGTATCGAGGCAAAGCATTCCAGGAAGCGGAGATTTAAGGGCTAGCCCAAGAGCGGATTCAAGTGATGAGTCTACGCCTCGTGACAAGCTCAGTTGATGGTAGGTAGCCTTGCAATGAACGAGCGTCATCTGCCAAGATGAACAAGTACCACACAGTAATTATGTACTAGTACGGATAGCGGGCGGGCTTGGCAGGGTTGGCGGGGCTGGAGCTCATGCCCCGCTTGAATAATTCATGGCAGCTGACCGCCCCACGACGGCCCGTCGAGCATCTCCTGTGTCACATATGATTGGCTGCTTGATTTCAACGTTCAAGGCAAATCGCCGCGCAACTTCCAAGCCTGGCTGACGACGATAAGGAGGCGAGCTCCAGATCCGCTGCTCATTTCAGGTACCTCTAATAGCACTTAATTTTTCCCTCCCTTTGTTGAACACGTCGACTTCCCCGACGTCACTCCTAGTGTAGCCACCCGCTCTCGGCCGAATAGCTTCTACTCCCACGATCCACCGCGCGGGGTTTCGGATGCGCGGAATCTGTCGCCCCTGACACCTGCACTTCGTTCTCTTATGATCCGAGTTGCCCAGTGCCGTTTGCGGTTTCGTTCTTCCCGCACCTCTCTGATTCGCACATCCACCGACCAACGCGGCGGCACTCTATAGGTGCCCAACATGGCTACCATACGCAGCCTTGACCACACTAAGTCCGTTTGCGATTGCTTCCGCTTCCGCTGTCGCTTCCGCTCTCATTCCATGAGTCGTCAACGTGTCCAAAGCTTCGAGCATTGCAGACTGACCCGGCATGCCGCGCAGGTCCGAGGCCGAGCTGGCCATCAACATCAAGAAAGCGACAAGCCCCGATGAGACTGCCCCGAAGCGCAAACATGTCCGCAGCTGTATCGTCTACACTTGGGACCACAAGTCGTCGCAGTCTTTCTGGGCCGGCCTCAAGGTCCAACCCATCCTGGCCGACGAGGTCCAGACATTCAAGGCCCTGATTACGGTCCACAAGGTTCTCCAAGAGGGTCACCCGGTAACTCTGAGAGAGGCAATGGCAAACAGGGGGTGGATCGACAGTCTGAACCGCGGAATGGCCGGCGAGGGCATGCGTGGCTACGGCCCCTTGATCAGGGAATACGTCCATTACCTGCTCGCCAAGTTGTCGTTCCACAAGCAACATCCCGAGTTCAACGGCACCTTCGAGTACGAGGAGTACATTAGCCTCAAGGCGATCAATGACCCCAATGAGGGTTACGAGACCATCACGGATCTGATGACCCTGCAGGACAAGATCGACCAGTTCCAGAAGCTGATATTCTCGCACTTCCGCAACGTCGGTAACAACGAGTGCAGAATTTCTGCTCTTGTTCCTCTCGTCACCGAGAGCTACGGCATCTACAAGTTCATTACCAGCATGCTCAGGGCAATGCACTCAAGTAAATCTCCTTATCGCAGGATTGAGAGGAATTATTTTTTCCAACTGACACTGCCTAGCTACGGGTGACAACGAGGCCTTGGAACCCCTCCGACAAAGATATGATGCACAACACTACCGCCTCGTCAAGTTCTACTACGAGTGCTCCAATCTCCGCTATCTCACGAGCCTCATCACCATTCCAAAACTGCCGCAAGACCCGCCCAATCTGCTCGCAGAAGACGACAATGCGCCTGCGCTTCCTGCACGCCCAAAGAAGGAGATTGAGAAGCAACCGACGCCCCCGCCACCACCGAAGAATGAGGAGCCGGACGAGATCAATGAGTTCTGGAAAAACGAGCTGGATAGGCAGAACCGGGAATTCGAGGAGCAGCAGCGTGTGTTGGAGGCACAGCAACAAGCAGCGCTGCTCGCGCAGCAACAAGCCCAACTGCAGGCACAGCGCGAATTTGAGGAGCAACAACGGCGGCTGTTGGAGCAGCAACAGCGGGAGCAGGAAGCGTTGAGGGCTCAACAAGCGCAATGGCAGACACAAGGTCGGCTTGCCGAGCTCGAGCAAGAGAACCTTAATGCGCGGGCACAGTATGAGCGCGATCAACTGATGCTGCAGCAGTACGACCAACGTGTCAAGGCTTTGGAAGGAGAGCTGCAACAGATTCAGAACAACTATGGGCAGCAAATTAGCAGTAAGGATGACCAGATCCGAGCACTGCAGGAGCAAGTCAACACGTGGAGAACCAAGTACGAGGCCTTGGCGAAGCTGTACTCCCAACTCCGCCACGAGCATCTTGACCTGCTCCAGAAGTTCAAGTCGGTACAGCTCAAGGCTGCCTCCGCTCAGGAGGCGATTGACCGACGAGAGAAGCTGGAGCGCGAGATCAAGACGAAGAACCTAGAGCTCGCCGACATGATCCGGGAACGCGATCGCGCCCTTCACGAGAAGGATAGGCTGGCTGGCGCCAACAAGGACGAAGTGGAAAAGCTGAAGCGAGAGCTCCGGATGGCCCTGGACCGCGCAGACAATCTGGAGAGGAGCAAAGGCAACGAGCTCTCCACCATGCTCTCTAAGTACAACCGCGAGATGGCGGATCTGGAGGAGGCGCTGCGCAACAAGTCGCGCGCTTTGGAGGAGGCCCAGGCCAAGCTGCGGGAGGGCAACTCTGATCTGGAGGCCCTTCTTCGCGAGAAGGAGGAGGAGCTCGAGGTCTACAAAGCCGGCATGGACCAGACGCTGCTCGAGCTCAACGAGCTGAAGAACAACCAGGGCACATCAGACCAGGCTCTCGATAGTCAACTGGATGTCTTGATCCTCGCCCAGATGGAAAAGATCAATGAGATCATCGACTCGGTGCTCCAGTCAGGGGTACAGCGCGTCGACGACGCCATGTACGAGCTTGACTCGACCATGCAAGCTGGCAACCAGAACGCGTCACCTTCTTACGTCTTGTCGCAGATCGAGAAGGCGGCCGCTAGCGCTACCGAGTTTGCGACCTCATTCAACAACTTCATCGCCGACGGGCCCAACGGCAGCCATGCGGAGCTGATCAAGAATGTCAACGTGTTCTCCGGTGCTATCGCGGACGTCTGCAGTAACGCGAAGGGTCTGACACGCCTGGCCACCGACGAGAGCAAGAGCGATCTCCTGATCAGCGGCGCCCGTCAGTCGGCCCACGCCACCGTCATGTTCTTCCGTAGCTTGCTCAGCTTCCGCCTGGAGGGCATGGATCCGATGCAAAAGACGGACGTTGTTATCAACGGCAACCACGAAGTTCAAATGAATTTACAGAAGCTCAACAAGGTTGTTGAAGGCTTCGCGCCCGGCTTCGGCAAACTTGCCAGCAAGGGCGATCTGGGCGATATCGTCGACCAAGAGCTCAGCAGGGCGGCCGATGCCATTCAGGCAGCGGTTGAACGCCTGAACAAGTTGAAGACCAAGCCCCGGGACGGTTATACTACTTACGAACTCCGGGTCCACGATTCGATACTGGACGCCGCCATGGCAATCACCACGGCCATCGCGCAGCTCATCAAGGCGGCCACCGTTACGCAACAGGAGATTGTTCAGGCAGGGCGGGGCTCCTCCTCGCGCACCGCCTTCTACAAGAAGAACAACCGGTGGACGGAAGGCCTCATTTCGGCGGCCAAGGCAGTCGCGTCGTCGACCAACACGCTCATCGAGACGGCCGATGGCGTGCTCTCGAACCGCAACAGCCCGGAACAGCTGATCGTGGCATCCAACGATGTAGCGGCGTCGACGGCCCAGCTAGTGGCGGCCAGCCGCGTCAAGGCCGGCTTCATGAGCAAGAGCCAAGAGAACCTGGAGCAAGCCAGCAAGGCAGTCGGCGCAGCCTGCCGCGCCCTTGTCCGCCAGGTCCAGGAAATGATCAAGGACCGCCACGCGGGAGAGGAGAAGATCGACTACTCCAAGCTGGGTGCGCACGAGTTCAAAGTGCGCGAAATGGAGCAGCAGGTAAGTTCATGTTGCCCCCCAGATCCTTCCTCTTGTCGATCACCGTAGAAGCAATCCGCACTGAGCAGCCGCTGACTCCCTTTCGCTATCTAGGTCGAAATTCTGCAACTCGAGAACGCCCTGTCTGCTGCGCGCCAGCGGCTCGGGGAAATGCGCAAGATTTCGTATCGCGAAGAGTAAAGAGCTGGGATGTAGACGGATTGTGGGAAGTTGAGCGTCGTCGTGGGTATGGTTGGCGGCAGTCATTCCCCCTTTTTTTTCGCCTTCGCCGTATGTAGTTTGTGAGTAGTAAATACCTTGGAAACTCTTCTTGGGCGCGCTGTCTGTGGAATCGTCTTCGTGTAATCAAAACTCAATCCTCAATGTCGAGACTGGGGTATCTTGGCTTCTGCGAGCCTCAGGTGCGGCCGAGGTTGTCCGTTAAGTCCGACTCTCGTGCCATCCGCGATCGCGCTGCATCGGTGGCGGGACCGTCCCTGCTACCCGGTACCTCTTTCCCCATCCCACTCTTGATTGCACACGGTCCCATGTTTCTGATAAGAATCCATCTTCCCCTGGTGAAGCAGAGGACGTCTCTGGATGCATTGCGGGGCATTGCGCGTTCATCGCCACCCTTTCCCATCTAGAAACCTCGCAAATCTCAACTGGAGGAGAAACTGACCGTGCCTTTCGTCGGTGATAACGACGAGGATACCTACCTAGGTGTGTAATCCGTAGGTATGAGAGAAGGCAAGTCCACAACCCCCTCCCACAGTGCCTGGACTGGGCCCAACCTGTCCGAGGTGGCCACCTCGCCCCACATTGCACCCGCCCAGGTGTTTGCTCAACCTTCCAAATTCGTCAGCTGGACAGCCTCCCCAAAAAGAGCAAACACTCAGCCCTAAGACAGTTAGACTTGGACCCCTCAATCCGACTAACGTATGCATGTATGTATGTATGTACCCCTCCACCGCCCTGACTCCTCCAATCTGGGAAGAGATCGATTGCAAACACGAACAAAAGCCAGCATTCGATCACCCATCGCCTCTGCCAAGTCACCCTCAAGCGAGCAAGTGCATTCATACACACATGCATACGGATACACGTGCACTCCCAAGAAACTGCCGTAATGCCCATGCAAATGGATGTGATGCGATGCGATGCGATGCGATGCGATGCGATGTAATGCACAGGACGGGACACAAGGCCGAGACAGGTCGCACAAGGCGGAGCGAAACTTGTTTCCCCCCCAATTCGGAGTAGTTGTGCAGTACATACTCCGTACTTACTATCCGTAGTGTAGGATGCACACACCTCGTTACACACACACTCTCTCTCTCTCTCTTGCGGCGGAGCTTGGAACCGGGGTCCCATCGGGCTTGGCTCATCGCAGAAAGGGGGGAAAGGACGAACCAGGGGTGACCGCGCGAGCGGAACTCTCGCTTGCCACGTCCCGCCTTTGCAACTCACCCCACTTCAACCCATGCCTGCGGCTGATTCCCGGATTGGTTGCAGATCGGCAAGTGCAGTAGCGTTACCCAGGCTGAACCCTGGCGAGCGAAGGGTGGGGCCCTTGCTTAAATCGACGACAGGTCGCTCTGTCCCTATGTACGGGCTGATACGGCTTTGCTCCCTTGCAGAGAGGGATGTGCGAATTTCGTCCCTGTCACTTTTCACTGTGTTTGGTGTACTTGGTGTGTTTTTGGAACAAGTGGGAGTGGGAGGAGGATTTGGAGGCTAGATACATTGCAAAAGAGGGAAGATTGGAAGAGGGGAATTTGCCTGGCGAGGGGTGCAGGGAACGTGGTGGGTACAGTTCGCGACTTCTCTAAGTCGAGTTTCCGCTTTGGACCTTCTCTTTTTCTTTTCGTCTTTGTCCTCGCATCTTTGTACTCCGCGACCGAGTGGCTGACTGTACGATCATGTCGAAGCAATCCCGTTCCAAGGCACGTACATGGTGGCGCAACTTTTCCGCGCTTCGCTCTCCCAAAAAGCGCCTGGCCTGAGTGAAGCGAGCACGCGCTCCCACAAAAGCACAAGCACACGGATTAGAGAGCCGGTGCCGCCGCCGGAAAATCTGGCGAATAGCAATGGCGATTTCTTGTTCCGTTATGTCTCCTTTTCCTTGACAAAAAGTTGTGGCAACAGAGATGCCCGCACAGCCCCGCCGTCTGGGCTCCAGTTTTTGTAGGATAGATCGTTTTCTTAGCGGCGTTCGTGGCCGCGCTCGCACATCTGCCACGGTCGCACCTGTCGCTGGCTGGAGAGGGCTGTCTCAATTGAAGTCTGTAAACTTTTGGTTAGCGTCGGAATCTCTCGAGGATATCCCAGCGCTTGTCGGTAGGCTGATTCCTTACCGGTCGTGCCATTGCCCATGCCCATGCCCATGCCCATGCCCATGCCCATGCTCATGCTCGTGCTCGTGCGCATCATCAGACGCTCGTTTCCAAAGTTGGCTTGGTTGCCGATGCCCACGTCGCCCTCGCCTTGGAAGATTCTGGCAAGCATTGCATCAAGCTCCGGGTCATCGCTCTGGGCCATGGGGAACGGTTCGGTGGCGGGGAAGCCTGCGCTCTCGGGGAACTGGTGCACGGTGACGCCTTGCGTGATCAGCGGGTGGGCCGCGGGGACCTGGAAGAGCGCCGACATGGCAAGATGCGGATGGTTCTTTGCGAACTGGCGGAATCCCTCCATGGTGTTGGTCGATCTTGCCGCGGCGCCCGGCTGCGTGTTGATGCAGATGATGTCGTTGGTCAAGCCGGACAGCTTCGCAATGATCGGGAGCGGGTTGGACACCGGCAGGCCGTCGTTGAGGCAGTTCATGAAGAGCCCGAGCCCGTTGGTCGGCTGAAGGTAGCTCTGCACCCCTCGTGCCGCTGTCCGCTCGATCTTGTGTGTGCCGTCCTCGTCCTGCACGAGTTTCCAGCCAAGGGTCGTCAGGTAGCTCTCCCGGACGACGATTCCCATGTGCTTGATGGCAAATTGGAGCCATTCTTGCAGTGTTACTTCCTCGTCAGATAGGAACTCGCGGATCGAAGAGTACACAGCGCACATAAAATCCCATTCCTTGTGGAAGGGGTCTTCTTTCCACAGCATCGTCATAATAGGCGACTTTTCTTTTTGTGTGAGCTGAGAAAAAAGCGACGAGTAGTATGCTATAGAGCGTTAATATTGAGGCCACGAGACACCAATCAGTAAACTCACCCCGGTAACCCATAAAACCGTTGACCTTCTTTTTCGCAGGTTGTCGTTGGTTTTCGGAACGCATGATGGTCGACAATGCTCTCATCGTCGTTTCACGATCACCTTCAGCAAGACCTTCGAAGGTTTTGAGGATCTCGTTGATGCCGGCCATTGTTTCTTACTATAAACACGGTGATGAGAAGTTGTCGATCAAACTTTCGAATAATTGACGTAGGAGTTGTTGACTGGTTGGAGGGGAGGGACACTTTAAGCCACTAAGGAATGTGAGGTAGAGAGGAAGGCTCCGACCATGGCTTTGATTGGGATTTAAGATCAATTGGTATCTCAGTACGCTTACCTAAGACTGCACCCTGCAATCTCTTTGTTCACCTTTCACCCTAGAACCAAAGTAGGCAGATTTATCACTTATGTGCCAGCGTCCATTAAATGCAAAGCAGTACGTTTGTGACTATCGTGATCTGCCACTTCAAGCCAGCAAATTCCAGAACTCAATCCCAATATAAAACTCAGAGGTTCCAAAGCCTATCAAAGCCATTCGCCGTCAAACTCGAGGTGGTAAATGCGAGGTTCACCTTCCAGGAAAATCGGAACATCCGGGACATCAGCACCCAACAAGGCAATTCCCGCCAATTCCGGAGCATTAATTTCAGCATTAAGTGCTTCAAGTCTGGAAAGCCCCAGGAGGTCATACTCTGGGCATGGAATCTGTTTGTTCACGATTAGCTTCTGTTCCGGGATGTCTCACTCTGTGCTTCGACGCACCTCGCTCATGTCCTCGAGACACAGGAGTATGGCCTCTTCAGATTTCTTCCAGCCCCTGAAGTAATGTGCCAAGCGACGTTGGATTCTTCGAATTCTTGCCTGTCATCTGGTTAGCTCTTACGTCCATGGTCAGGAAAAAAGTGCCTACTTCTCTGATGAATTCCGGGAGACGGGGACCAGGGATCCGACGGTACTGATGAGTGTCAACAGGCTGCTTCTTGGTGTATATCTGTGGTAACTCACTGTCTCAAACATCTCACGATATTTGTTGTAATCTTGCATGATCTCCGGCTTCACCCAAGTGATGGTGGTCGGAAGAACCACTTTGAAAGATGGTTGTCGCTTCCTCTCCCTGAACAATGCCGGAGCGGCTATTGGCCCGGGTTTGACGTTGCCAAAGAACTTGTGCCATGGATTACCCGGAACATGTCTCAGCGGGTGAACCAAATTCTCCGTGTGCCAGTACTGAATCAACTTGCTCACGTCCTCGTTGTCGTCTGTCGGGTCGGGGACATAGCTCTCATCAGCATGGCCGTACTTGTGGAGAATGAATCCGCCATAAACCTTGACATCCTCGTCATAAACGAGCCCGCACTCCTTGCCTGGGTACGTTTCGGCTTTTTTGTGAAGTAGGAGAGTGTTGAGGAGCTCCTTCACCAAGGTCTGAGCTTCTTTGACTTGGGTCTCTAGGGACACATCTCCTCCAGAAGCAAGTCCAGTCATCTCCTCTTGGAAATCAAGAAACTCGAGAATGGTGTTTGAAGACGCAAGAAAATGGCAAACCGTCTTGACCACCGATGGTTGATCGACAATTACCAAGGAGGGAGAATGAGCGACTCTTTCCGTAGTAACCAGAAAGACGCTGGCGATTTGCAGGACCTCTTCGAAGTACTTCTCAAACTCCTCGATTTCTGTTGCAATGGCTGAACGAATATACTGAGCTTGCAGACGCAGAACAACCTGATCATTCAAGAGCGGGCCAGGTCAGCGAAAGCCTCGGACATGTTAAATCAAGCACTCACCTGGCCAAGCTCATGGCGATCCATTTGTGCTCCCCTAAGCTGAGAAACCCGATTGTTTGAAATCTGCTGCGCTCCTACGACACCATATTGGTCAGCCATGTTGCCTGGCTTAACCTCAAAAAGGTTGAGTGTAGTATTGCGTCTCAGAACAAATTGCTCGACTCTGGATTGCTCGAAGGGTTTGTGAAAAATATTTCCAGAGTGCGATGAGGACCAAAGATATTCAGACCTCTGAGGCCATTTTTAGATGCGTGTTACTCGAGTAATTTTTTCTCGGCTTATTGTTGTGCGATTTCCATTCCTATTGTCTGTGCTTACTATTGTTCCTGGAACGAACAATACTAAGTTGCCCTTTAGGGAAGTTCAGATGAACTTTGCGAGCAGACAACTTTGCTACCGATTATCCTTCGCTCTTTGACCTCTTCCCTCAAAACTTCTACCTCTGTTCATCTCGTTCAGATTCCAGCAATTCAAGTTGCTCATTGACAGACAAACTATCAGGACCTCGATTCTCCCGGGCCTTTTCCAGACTCCAGCAACAAATTTCTCCTGACTTTAAGCCCGCAGCACTAACGACGAGCAAAATGAGTTCGCGCATTGTCAGCACTGACATGAATGCCACGGCTGATGCATCTCCGTTGGCGTTCGTCTTCAAGGGCAACGAGTTGATCGTTCAATGCACCGCCAATAATGATGATGAGGCGGCTGCCATGAAGATCTTGAGCGTCGCACTGGATAATTTCAGGTGAGCCAGCGTAATCAGTTTGTCAGTCGGGTCGCAGCTAATCGGTTTTAGAAACTTCAATGACGGCAAGCATGCCGTTATTATTCGTTCTAAGGCTGAGCCTACCAAATATTGGATCTCCAGCGCTCAGTACGCGGAGATTCTGGACAGAAATGCCTACGACATCGTGAAGTCGACTGAGATGGATGCTGGTAAGTAGAGTTTGAGAGCATCAATCTTAATCGCTGGAGTTCTAACTCCTTACGTAGGTCCGATGCTCCAACCTGCCGTCACCCCGGAGGCCGTTAATCATCCAAAGGTCACCAAGCTTCGCATTCGTCGCCCTCGGAACCAATTCATTATCTACCGTCAGTGGATGTCTGCCCGGATTCATGCCAGCAACCCCGGCTTGACTGCTGCCTGCATCTGTGAGCTCTCTTTGCTTCTGCTTTTGGCATTTCACCACTGACATGACACAGCTCAAATCGTCGCGAAGACTTGGCGGGCAGAGAAGCCTGAGATTAAGGCTCACTTCAAGGCCCTCGCTGATGAAGAGGATCGCATTCACAAGGAGAAATATCCAGGCTATCGCTACGTGGCTGCTCGCCGTAACCCTCAGCTTCCTCTCTCGAAGCGCAACTTGCCCCACGACCCGATGACTGTCGACGAGAGACTGATTGCAGCTGGATTCTGATTGCCCTGGCCAGATTGAATCTTTCTGGACACCGCAATCCAAAACAACCCGCGTACCTCAGCAGATTCGCATAACTCGACCCAGCAGCCTTGATTTCAGTTTTCTTTTTTTCTCCGCTCGGTCAAGCAGCAATCCAGAAGAAGCACTGAACTCAGAAACACAACAAAAAAAAAAAAAAAGAGAGAGAGGGGGAAGAAGACATTTGCACCCGGAATGACAGGGAGGTCAGTTCCAATGCATCATCCATCGTGTCCATCACCAACCCCAATCTTTCGAGCCTGATGCTAACCTCCATTCGGCAACAGATCAATTTGCAGCAAGAGCGCTTTGTATTTGGCCAATTCCCGGCTGTCAATCGCAGCAATGTGGTTCGCAGAAACTAAGGGACTGGCGCAACTCAACAATTGCTTGTTTTTTTCTCCTTTGGGCGCGGCGGCGTTTTCACTATGCTTTCATTACCATGAAACAACAGCCATTGAGGAACATTTGTTGGAGGGAGAAGATCACCGCCAGCATTTGATTGATTTTTGATGGTTAGTCGTGCTATTCCCTGTGATTAGGTTCTCTGGGGAGGAGAAACTCGGACACGATGGGCTCTGGGATTAGGTTCTTGGAGACGAACTTCTGGGACTCGTTTCTTGGAAGGGGAAAGGAATCGGGAACGAGATGGATCAATAGCCGACAACATCATCTATCGGCAGTTGTTTGTATCTGGCATGGTTGTTGAAGGCATTCGCAAAGTTGATAACATGGGTCTGGGATGGGCTCGACTGGTAATTAGATAGCACTCTGGGAATCAAGACTTGGCCGCAAATCAACTGGTCCGTTGAGTGCGAGACTGTTGTGCGACATCTACCCACGCGGCTTATCACGAACATTGGCAAACATTACAGGACAAGGCTTTCTCGCTCAGCCAGTCATTCATCGTTCGAAATATCTGCTCTGCCTCAAAGCGGGACCTTACCCGGCTCACCAGCTCAAGTCGCACATTCCCAATGAGCAGGTCATGATGCCAGGTAGCTGCCGCGACACCGAAACTTGGAGGGACCAAACCACATACTTGACGACTCGAAACAAAGGTTCAAGCGTACACACCTCAAAGCTGCAACTCGTACGCGGAACTGCACCCCGAACGCCACAGCTGCAGTCGCGAGAGACATCGAGCACAAAAAGGCAGGCAATGCCGTTTTTGGGTACCCATTCGCTTAGAGCACAAGGATTACGTGAATTTCCTGGAGCCAGATCAAGCAGTGTCTTGCGAAGCATTCAGAGGGCTGCAGGTCCGAGTCACAAAAGAACGACCGACTATTACTCCATGTCTCTCCCAATCCCGTGTCTCCCAGCCGACCGACCCGAGAGGTGCAAAAGCCGAGTTAATAAGCAACGCGACGTAATGCTGCCTTCCTACTCCAATGCCATCATTGTCGCCCATTCCAGTCACTGCTCCAAATGAAAGTCCGGCAACGAAACTCGGTTCCTTGCTCTTTCTCTCCCGAGGGGCCCAAGGGACGGGCGCACATGAAAAACGCCCTGCCTATGGATGGGTCAGCAAGATTACAAAGACCGGAATGATGAGAATAGGACACCAGAGACGGAGACTGCAAGCTTAGAAAGAAGAGAGGGTTAGGTTGAGAGATGTTGCTCTGGGCGTGGTGCAATGGGAGACGGAAACCGAGAAAACATACCGCAATTGACACCGGCCTTCTTAGTGACCAGCATCTGGCAATCCTCTCCGTGCTCACATTTTGGAACCACTCGCTTCCCGAGTAACTTAGACCAGGAATCCTTCGCTTGGATGGGGTCGAAGACCTTATCTGTGAAGGAGCTCTCGGTCCTCGGGCTCTCACCGACAGAGTCTCCAGAGCTATTCTTGGTACTTTGGCTGCTATTCCCTTGACTGGCGGAGGTATCTTGCTTTGATTCAGGCTCCGATGGATTTGGGTCGGGAGTGATGGCAGGATTTGTGGTGTCACCGGCCTCAATGGCAGCTGTGGCGTTTGCGGTCGGTGTCTTGGGCTTGAAAAACCCTTTCAAGCTGCTCTGCGAAAAGCCTGCGGTCGTCTTCGAGGAGCTTTCCCTGCTGAGCGCAAGTTTTCCCTTCTTCTGAGGCCGGTTCGGAGACGTTGAGGATGCGGCTTGCCGCTTTTGGGGGATGGGCTTTTGTGGTGGCACGGAAGTGATGTTATTCGAAGCTGTGTTGGGGAGCGTCGTTGTAGATGCTGGCTGATCAATCGCCTGCGACATTGAGACGGTGCTATCTTTTTGTGTCTCGTCGCTCCCTCCGCCCGGTACCGTGTCGGTGGGTGTACTTTGGGAGCTAATCGTGTTGGGACTGGATGTCGTCTTCGCCGACGCGGAGGCTTTCTTGAAGAACATGTCCTTTATGCTCTGTCGGCGGTCAAACTCAGGGATGAGCTTGGCTGATATAGGAAGGAGGTCCTTCTGGCACCATTCTCGTTGGCGCACGCCGTCCTTGAACATGCCCGGAGGGTTCATGATATCCTCAATGTGAACCTGGGAGCCACCGACATCGACAGTGTCGGCAATCGTAGCATATACGGGACAGTGATCGGATCCCAGCAGGCCCTCCTGGATATTGGAGTCGATGAACCAGTCCTTAATTCCAGAGCTGCACAGCACATAATCTATCCGGTTTCCAAAGTTCCCTGGCCGCGCGTTCTTCCTCGTTTCCCAGCAGGTGTACATACCCGCACGAGTTGGATGGAACTCCCTGCAGAGATCCCATAGAACGGGCTGTTCACGCCCTTCCTGTCTCTCTCCGATGACGCGGCCGCCAAACAGCAGTTGGTTCAAAAACCGTCGTGAGTGCGTTGCGAAGAATTCTTCCAGCGTCACGCCTTCTTTCCGCAGGCGTTCTGGCAAGCCTGCAGCGTCTAGCTCATCACGTATGATATTTAGGTCACCGCAGAGAAAGACTTGCTTGCCCATGGCAACAAGATTTCGGACCCTGGCATCCATAGCATCGATAAACGCCTCGCGATATTCTGTCCTTGTCTCATCTCGGGTGGCAGGGCTGTATACGCCGATAAGTACGAAGGCAGGGAACTCTAGGATAATGCAGCGCCCCTCCGAGTCGAGCGTTTGTTCGTCAATAGAATTCGAGAGTTGCTCAGGAAGCGGGTATCCGCCAATTTGCTGGTCTGCAGGAAGATCTCGGAACTTGGTCGAGGAGTTTGGGGGGGAAAGAGCGCCAGTGATGCCCTCTTCTGCGCGAATCGGACAGCACTTGGAGGAGCGGGTATAGACAGCCACACCAGAGTAGCCTGCAATCTGTGTTAAGAAGAAGGACCAGGAATGAAGTGGTTGGGGATGGCAAACCTTTCTTGTATCTGGGGAGACTGAAGAAGACGTCCCAGCCCGGCACCAACACCATGTCGTCCCGAAGATCTTTCCGCTGAATTTTGGTCTCCTGCAACACAACGATGTCCGCTTCCAGAGTGTCGAACATGGCCTACAACAAAGTCAGCCCGGCTGCGGCTGGTGAAAGTCACGCATCGTACCTGGAATGTGCGGTTTTCGCGCCATGGTTGGTAGCTAAACGGATTCCGAATGCCGTTAACTGCATGGAGATTAATATCTCTTCCTCTTCGCACAGTCTCGCTCCGAGCAGAGTCCCGTACCGTTCCATGTCGTAATTCGAAGCGGCATTGTGGCTGCCCGTCGCTTCCGCAAGGCGTGGACAGATGCGCTGATGTCGACTTTCAAGCCAGAACCGACCAGTGGTGTCACGTCACGTTTCGGTACAACACCAAGAAGATTGTTGAAATGCCGTGAGCGACTGGCAAGCAGAGTGGTTCATGAGCGGGATAGCGAGGGTTTCCATCCATCAAGTGACGAAGCTTGACGGTATTCCAGAGGTTGGTCTAGGACAGAGAAACAATTCAAGGTGGAAACTGTGGCTTAAAGTCCGTACGATCTGTACAGCGCATCACTAGTAGTTATTCGAGCATATTCCTTATCAGTCCTCATTTATTCACATTGGCGTTTAACAAGAAGCGGATTTTTGGAATACGCCTCGATCTTCGTTCTGTTCGCGACGATGGAGTGGGCAGGCGCCATACACAACGCACCTGCCGATCGCGAAGTCACCTGATCAGGTCATGTTCCCCTTCTGGGCTCCTTATGTCATCCTCTCTTGCCAAGCTCTTGGCTCGTGCACAGTGAAAGCTCCTGCCTCACACAAACCCGAGGTGTTGCCGAAAATGAGCTGATTCGGGTCTGACCTCACGACCAGCCCAGTGGAGCTAGCTCAGCAAAAGCGGGTCAACGGTTGCATTCATCCATCTTTGCCCGAAACCTCGAAGCTCACCTGCACTCCATTGACACACCACACCCAACACCACCCCAATCGAGCGCCTCGCCGAAAACAATCCGTCGCCATGTTCGTGCAGCGCCAGATTGCCCGCGCTGTGCCGCGTTTCAACGCGCAACTCCGCGCCCAGGCCCAGCGCCGCTTCGCCAGCACCGAGACCGAGAGCAGCTTCGTCCGCGAGCGCCGCGCCGTGAAGGAGCACGCCGGCCACACGACTGGTGGGGATGCCCTATGCGTCCCTTTTTTTCTTTTGCCAATTGACTCAGGAGCTGACAGAGAAGCAGAGCTCTGGCGCAAGATCTCCCTCTAGTATGCCATCACCCTCCCTGGCCTTTCCAATGCGTGGTTTTGGTGACTTTCCGCCGCAATGCCCGAACCGACTGCATGCCGGTCCAGAAACAACCGCAGAAGAGGAGGAATTGAGTCGCCGAAGGTCACAAGAGGAGAGCAATGAGGGCGGATTCAGCAAGAACAGCACATCACAAGCGAGCAGATGAACTGACAGACACCGCTACCCAAACAGCGCCGTCCCCCCCGCCCTTCTTCTCAGCGGCGTGAACGCCTACATTCTCTGGAACGAGCACTGGGAGCACTGGTCGCACATGCCCCCTCTCGAGGAGCGCGTCGAGTACCCCTACCAGAACATTCGCACCAAGAACTACCAATGGGGCGATGGTGACAAGGTACGTATACGTACTATCGAACTGGCTTGGGTGTGTGCCAGTGAATCAAGAAGCTAACAGAAGCCCGGAACAGACCCTCTTGTACGTGTATACTCCGGCAAACCATTCCGCTACACGAAGACGGAATGGACAGACTTGATCTTCGGGCAGCTTTGCTAATCCTGACTCTCAGCTGGAACGATTCGGTCAACTACCACAACAAGGACAAGACCACCTAGACAAATAACCCGGGCAGCGGTCATTCCGTTTTCCCGAGGACAAAGGAGAGGTGGTTACGTAGATGGTTCCAAGAGAGACGGCACAAATAGCCAGCCAACTGTATATGTTTCCTAGAGTTGAAGAATTGAACTCCAGTGATCTGGGGCTCGCCGCTGATAGATCTCGTGTGCTGCTGTGCCTATGCGACTTTGTTGCGTCGTCGTTTGCCCAGAACTGTCCGTGGTAACATGTTTCTGAGTCCATGCGAAAGGTTCGAACAGTGTAGCAGACATCGAGCAATGTACCAGCACACGACGAATTTGCCCTTAGGCACTTGGATTGACAAACACTTGTCCTGCAAATCAGCCAGGGCCAACAAGGGAACATCGGCCGTCTCCATACGTTTCAGCCAACATACTACTGATAATAACCTTTCCGCTCCTCCCTTTGACTGTTCGTCACCCCTTTCCCACCGAAATCTCATCCCACAATCTCAAATATGTATCTGCACACTCCTCAGCCCTCGCAAGATCCCCGCTCGCCCTGAAGAGCGTAGCCTTCTTCGCCATGATCTCACCCCTTTTGGTGACATCCTCCACCGCAGAAAAGCACTTGAATGCCCGATCCAGCGCCTTCTGCGCCCGGTCTATCATCGCAACCCTCTCTGGCGACGGCGCTCCGCCACCGCGACTCCGACTGCCACCTTTATTGACCATCTCTCCCGCCTGGCCCACTCTCGCGTCCGCCAGCAGGTCGTACAGCGTGCCGGCCGTGTAAGCAACGTCGGTCTCGAGACAGCGGGGCAGTACGGAGACAAGCAACCGTTCGGCGGCGGCAAACTCGCCAAGGGCGTTGAGGATGTTGGCTAATGCGCCGACGGCCTGCCAGAGCAGCGAGAGGAGGCGCGCCCGCCACGCCATACTCGCTGCGCGCATGGCGAGCGTGAAGCCGCGCTCTGGGCGGCCGATGCTGTCGAAGATCTGGGCTTTGAGTAGGAGGAGGCGGATCCGTAAGGAGACGTCGCGATCGTCATCGCGAAGCTCGGAAATGAGGCGGTCGACTTTGTTGAAAGCCGCATTGTAGTCTTTGCGGCGGGTGAGAGCCTCGATGTGGAGCGTGTCGATGATGAAGACCATATCGGATTCGATGTTCTCGGTGGTGTTCTGGAGGAGCTGTGAGAGGAGGGTTTCGGCGGACTCGAGGTCATTGTGGTGGAGGTCGCGGCGCAGCTTCAGGAGGCCACGGTAAAGTCGCCAGTATTGGTCAGCTTTTGCTGAGCGGAGCGAGTTAACGTCCACGCGCTCAAGCTGTGCGCGTGCTTCCTCATACATCCCCTTGCCAGCTAGCATACCCGCCATCCTACACGCGAATCTCAGCTCGTCGTCAAAGACGGAGCCGCGAGCATGGCAGCGGAGGAAGACTTCGCACGTCATGCTCGACATGACGGCCATGCCGAGCCTGTCCCACAAGGCAAGGGCCAGTGAGAGCTGGGCTCCAAGCATCGATTTGATGTTTTTCTCAACAATGATCTGGGAACTTCGCGCCATGCTCTCCATTGCGACAGAGATGCTTTCGCCATTGGCCAGCCCCAGCTTCGCGTCACTTAGAAGCGCCGAACTCCAAAGTATCCACATGCCCGTTTCCTTTGCTTTGGCCCGGAGGAACGCGAGAAGTTCTTTGTCGCTTCCGAGCATGCTGTTACCCTCAAGCTCCTTAACGAGGCTTGGGTGTGCTTTACCGAAATGGAAGAACCAGTTCAGCGCAAAGTTGAGGCAAGTAGTGTCCCGGTTCTCCTTCGCCGTCGAGATAGCTTCCAGCATGGTTGCCACGGCCTCCTTGTGACAGCCAAAATCTGATTGCACAATCGCCAGGTTCAGCAGCGCGTACTGGTAAAACAGACGGTCCCGGTCCTGCATGGTGTAGTCGAAGTAGCGGTGGAGGTGATCGAACGCCGCGGGAAATTCTCTGGCCCGCCATGAGTCGGAAAAGCTACGCCAGGTAAGCCAAAGTCCTGTACAGCATCAGGAGGTATGCAACCTACTTGAGATAGTGTGACAAGCTCGGGACGACACGACTGCTTTTCAGAAGTTGCTGGAACTGGTCTCTAATCTTTGGCGGAACCCTTGTTCCGTACCCTGCATGAATGAATCAGCCAGTCTGTCCCGTGATTGTCACATCACCAGGGGAAGCCTACTCTGCACCTGCTCGATCTGGAACTCCAACAGGCTCTCAATATCGTCGGTGCTGACTGGTGGCGCGCTTTCTTGACCATCCACGAGGAGCATGTTCCCATACGCCGCCACTGCAACCTCGTCGGTCTGAGGTCCCCACTCATGCTGGCGGTCCAGAAGGACCGAGTCGAAACTGAGCCGGGTGTGTTGAGGGTTCCGTCGTCTCCAGTACGCAGCCGTCGGCTGCCGGTACTTGACAAACGTTTTCCACAGGTCGGCGACATGGTCGAACTGCAACTTTGTGAACTCAAGGTGTGCCCTTCTGACAAAAACCCCAAATGGTGAGTTCCGCGCCAGAAGGACGCCGGAAGGAGGCTCCTCGCCGCGCGCCTCTAGCTCGCGCAGCTCCGCTTTCGTCCTGGCCAGGAATTTCGGAAGCTCGTCGAAGAAGTCGTGCAACGTGTGCAACGAGTCAATGCCCCAGAGCTTCTCCAGAAACCTATCCCAGAGACTTCGGCCGGGGAGACGGTCGATCGCAGGAAAGGGCGCCAGCAGATCCTCGAAGTGCTGGACCGAGACGGCAAGCTGAATGGTGTCCTCGGCCTTCCTCCATTGTGCGTCAGGAGCCGAGAGCGGCCCTGTTAAACTGCAGTCAAGCAGGTGAGATGCGAGGAAGCTGACCACTGGGATGATGGCATCGTTGGGAACTGCTCCTTTGATGTACAGCTCGACAAGAGCCAACAGGCCGATTTTGGATGGAGAGAGATACCGCGACATCACTTAGGACGATCCAAGCAGGGTGGGGTCCCTGCTGGACCTTAGAGAAATGATTGCGCGCACTTGAAGTATGGAACCAAAAGTGTGAGACCGGAATGTTCGTTGGTTTAATTAGCTGATTGGCGAGAGGACGCTCTAAGAACCCCCAGCAGTGTTAAGGAAGCCAGGCAGGAGTTCTCCTTGCTAACTCCAAGAAAGGTGTAGCGTTCGAGTTATCGAGAAAGGTTTTTGCGAGAAATCTTTCTGAATCGCCGCAAAGAGGGGTACGGTCACCGTTGGCGTTCGAGGTTGAGGCAGTCGCGGTGAGCGCGTTAACAATTCAAGCAAGGATGTGGGGTGATTGGCACTCCCACCCTCGCCAACAGCCAGTTCGCCCGAGCACCGAGTCTATAACCTCGCAACTCTAGAAGCGCACGCAAAAATGCCAATTACGGGGCCTAAGCTGATAATACTCGGAATTCTGATTTAAGCAGCCTCACACCTATGTAGAGTACGTAGTCCGAACGGTATTTGCAAATAGCCAAACCTTTCCCTTAGCAAGTAACCCCGAGCCCCTTCCCCCGCCGTTTCCATTAGTCGATCAAGTTATTTCGAGTCGTCAGAAGTAATAGGACAAGGTATCATGACTTAAAAACAAAATAAAATAGCAAACGAGCGTCAGTCCCATACCCACCAACCAATATGTCCCGGTGCCTTGAAACGATGCACTAAAACGCCAGTACCTTCCATCCAGCCGCCAAAAGAGTAATACAGATGAGCTAAAACGCCATCCTGTACGCTAACCACTGTCAACGCTTCAGCCAGGATGTTCTCATATCCCATAGCGGAGTGTTCCAATCCGCAGAACACCAATTACCGACCACCGTCAGCTCCAGAGCCGTCCCGCCTCGTTGAAAAGGATGAGCTTCCCCCAAAACGGCTCGCTAGAGCGCTGAACCACACATCGTTGCGATTTGCGTGCCAATCTTGTCTGGGTGATTGATTCCAGGAAGGGCCGCGCTCAAGGTCTTCAAGTCCGTTTGGAGAAGGGACCCTCTCCTGATAACTGTCGGAAGATTCGCCACTGCTGCTCTCGTAGTCGTCCTCGCGGAAGGGCTCATACTGCGGGCCAGAGGAAGTACCACGGGCTAATGAGCGAACAACATCGTTTTTGCAGATAGGGCATGTGCGACGTCTGGTGGTGAGCCAAGGTGTTCTGGTTGACGTCAGCACGCTACTTGAAATTTCCCGTCGTGCGGGTATTGACAACTTACATGCACTCAGCGTGGAACTCATGTCCGCAAGGGAGGCTCATGACCCTGCTGACACCGTCGATATACTCCTCCAAGCAGACGACACACTCCACTTGTCTTCCCATGTACTTCCTCCATTCGCTAGAAACACCACGCGAGTTCTTCCCACGGGAAGGCGCCTGGTTTGCTTGCGACGACGAATGTGCGCTGACAGCTTCGCCCGAATCAGAAGTGCCGGTAACGGCGTGAGACTGCGGTTGAGATTCTGAGGAGCTTTGCAATAATGGTGTTGTGGGCGATGAACTCCTTGGAGAGGGTGTTTTCGAGGATGGGCTTCCCGGTGACGGGACTGGAGAAGGGGCGATTGTATGATACGTTCGTACCGGAAGACGATCGACGACCGACTTCGGAGCCCTCCATCTCCGCATCCTGATCTTTACCCGTAAGATAAGGAGGGCATACACAACTGTTAAGGTTATGAGAGGGCTGATTACGAGGACCAAGAGGGTGTCAAAGAAAGGACTGGCGCTGCCAGTCGGTGTGATAGTGACCCAGAGGCCCTCATGAGCATCGTCACCGGCAGGAGCTGTAGGAGCCGGAGCTGGTGTCGTGGCTGAACTACCGCCGGTCTCGTCGGCCGCGTGGTCTGTGTTCTCATTTGCTTCGTCGTCGCTGCCGAAGATTCTCGACAGCAGTCCGCCCCGCGAGCCTGAAGATGATTTCAACTTTCTGGGCCCTGAGGAAATAGACTTTCCCACTGATTCCGACACATATTCACCGCTGCTCGGAGTAATACTTCCACCTTTGGGTCCATTGATGTCGGCAAGGGGAGTGTTCTCAGCCTCGCCAGCGCGCCTGAGAACGTCATCGTTCTGCGCAGCCGTTCTTGCGTAGTCCGGATCACGCCAATCTTGTACCCCAATTTCAAAACCGTCCTCGGAAGACTCGCGAGGGCCTTTCGTGCTGTCCTTTGTCGCCTTGTCAAGGCTGGGCTTGAAGAGCTTGTTATTCTCGTCATCCAAGGCATCGACCGGGACCCAGTCAAGCCTGCCGCTTGTTGGTGGCCGACTCGTGTCGGTAGAAACATGCTGGGTATCACCCAAACGAAAAAGTCGGGATATCCATCCTCTCCTTGCCACAGTTGATCTCTCAGATCTCTGTAACGAGCCAGGCGTTGTCGTGTCCCCTGGAGAGGACGGCGGCATCCTCGCATTGTTGCTCGTCCCACCCCTGCTGGAATGACGGACTTTTAGTTGCGCATTTCCCTTCCCCCGAAGAACATCCTCAATGGCACTACCCGGTTGCATCAGCGAAGACAGCAAGTGCGCGGTCGTCCACGATGTGAAGACTGAGGGAATCGTAACATTATCCACGTTGCCCCGCGCAAACATCTGAATTAAAGGTCCCCCTTTTTGGTTGTCTCCAACAATGAGAGCGATGGCGCCTCGACGCTGTGCCCACTTGACCTTCTCGAGAAAGCCACAGCCCCCTCGGCTCAGTAAGGCTATCTTGCCGGTGATTTCTGCCGATTCTTGCAGCCACTGAATATCGGCGTGGTCCATCCCCGAGCCTGTTGGTTCATTGCTGTAAGGGCTCCTCGCTTGCTGAAGGGCTTGGTGAAGATAGTCGTCTGTTCCATCGTCCGGGGTTTTCGGTTGGGCACGAGGTCGTTTCCTCGAAACCGCGTCCCAGCCAACCAACATGTTGTCCGCTGGGTCGCTCATCCCCGGCGTTTTTGCGGCTTCAACAAGCGGAATGGCGTTCCTGCTGGCCGACCCTTGTGCTGCTGCTTTGATGGCCGATTTCAACCTCCCATCTTCCCATCCCGGAATATCGCTGCAACCGAGCTCGCCCTCTCCTTCACCCTCTTGCAAGGTCTCATCCGAGAAGCCACTCCCTATCCAAAGTTGTCCGCTCAACCCCTTCGCAGGCAAAGGAGGACCGAATGCCGCCGGTCTGGCAGGAAAGAAGGTACTGTTGTCATCGGTGAGGCTGATGGCGGCGCTTGGCGGGAAGAGTGAGAAGGGCGAGGAAAACGAGAATAACGCCCGGAATGATGACTTCTGCGATAGCGACGACGTTCCGGGACCCGTGCGCCGAGCAGATCCGATCGATCGGCAAACGAGAAAGAGGGATGCGGCAGAAAAGAGGACGAGGATAGCAATCCGCGGAGGCCGCATCGTGGGGCTGTCACGCGGTACTCGAGGACGCGATGGCCAAGATAGTAAGTCTGAACTTAAGAACTCAAGCAACGTAGTGAGTTGGGTGGCGCTGCTCGCAGAGTCAGGCCGTGATGCGCAGAGTCATTTGTGTAGACAAGGTCCAACTCCGTACTAGGGGAAGAAGGAGTGGTGTGATTAAAGTTGCCTAAGAGGAGGATGAATGACGAGAAGATGCTCCTAGGGCTTGTGATGGCAACAGCAAGTGGGGGAGGTGCCACAACTGGGAAGCTACCTGCGTTGCGCATGCCCAACCTCTCCCCACCTTGAACCTTGACGACGGGAGCCTGAGGATACAGGTACGTGTACACGTAAACACGCCAAGCACGCCGTGATTATGTGTGTAATTTGGGGTGAGACCGAGGCTTGTATGTACTGCGTATGTACTCACTCGTACTGATACGAACCCATGCCTCATGCGCTGCAGGGGTCAGCAACGGTTCCCCGCATGCTCGCGCCTCCCACCAAGTCGTGCAAACTCCTATCGGGCCTCAGCTTTGTCGGTATACGGATTAGATAATTGGTGTCGGCCTGTGGCTGAGGGGTAGTAAAGACTGAGAGATCTGCACAACATGGCATTTCGGATGGAAATCCTCTTCTTTCCAAAGGAACTGTAGTGCACGAAGACGGATAGCTACCTGACCTACACAGTAGACATGACGGTAACTGAGAAACTGGAGCGCGGGAGCTTGCTTCGCATTTTGCTACACAGCGCCCAACCCTAACCCGAGATGTGACAAGCGCCCGTTGTTGTTTGCACGCCACCGTCTGGACCGTGGGCATCGATCGACAATTTCAGGCGACTCTACGGTCCATGGTTGAGTTCTTGTAATTTTCATACAAAAAAGAAAAAAAAAGAAAAAAATCTGAAGACCCGAAAAGTGATGTTTTCAGTGTTCCCTTTGGAATGCTGAAACGAGAGGTCTGGTCGCCGGTGCTTGTGTTGCTGGCCTATGCTTGGTGCCCGCGGTGGGGTCGGCTGAATTTGCCGGGGATAGGTTTGGTGGCAGCTGGAGCCGTTTCCATTTGACTCATGCAGCGACCCCCCCCTCTGGTTGACTGGCAGAAATTCCTGCAAGCCTAAAGGGCCCCTCTTCAAAGTCACCTCCCGCCCCTCTTTGGCCCATTGACCCCTCCAAAAGCCCTGGATGCTGAGTTCGTTCCGGCGACTGGCTAGCCTGAGACGGGAACCGCTTCTCAAACTTCCCTCGGCTTTCATCCTGCCATCGCCTCGATACTACTCCCTTCGACGACCCGCAAACATGGCTCCCGACGCGTCCGATGCCGCTGCAGCTGCCGCTGCCGCTGCCGCTCCCGCGGTCGATCCGGGAACAGTCAAGAAGAACGGTGAGCGCCAAACCCCATCGCTGAGTCACCCAGCTGCCGACACCGGTGCTAATCTGTCACAACTACCAGAGAAAAAGGAGAAAGCCAAGGCTGATAAGGCGGCCAAGTTCGCGGCTAAGCAGGAGAAGTTGAAACAGCAGCAGCCCAAGAAAGATGCTGCTCAGCCTGCTCAGAAGGCTCCCAAGGCCCAGGCTCCCGCTCTGCCTCCCTACAAAGACGAGACCCCGGCCGGCGAGAAGAAGATCATCCAGCCCTTCGACCACCCGCATTTCCAGGCATACAACCCCAAGGCGGTCGAGTCGGCCTGGTACCAGTGGTGGGAGAAGAGCGGCTTTTTCCAGCCGCGACCAGCGCGGTCACCTGACGCCGGGAAGTTTGTCATTCCTCTACCGCCTCCCAATGTGACTGGCGCCCTGCACTGCGGCCATGCCTTGGCCAACTCGCTCCAGGACACTCTGATTCGGTGGTACCGGATGAGGGGGTTCTCTACGCTCTGGGTCCCCGGTTGCGACCATGCTGGTATCTCGACACAGTCCGTGGTCGAGAAGATGCTTTGGAAGAAAGAGAAAAAGACGCGTATCGAGCTTGGACGAGAGGCCTTCACGAAACTCGTCTGGGAGTGGAAGGGAGAGTACCATAACCGCATCAATAACGCCCAGAGGCTTATGGGTGGGTCGATGGACTGGTCACGCGAGGCGTTCACCATGGACGAAAACCTGAGTGCGGCTACCATGGAGACCTTCTGCCGCCTTCACGAAGAAGGCTACATCTACAGGTCCAGCCGCTTGGTCAATTGGTGTACGCACTTGCGGACCGCCCTCAGCTCGTTGGAGGTGGAAAATAAAGAGATCACCGGCCGCACCATGCTCGATGTGCCAGGATATGACCGGAAAGTTGAATTCGGCGTCCTGACATACTTCAAGTATCCGATCGACGGCACGGACCAAACAATCGAGGTTGCAACCACCCGTCCCGAGACCATCCTCGGCGATACTGGTATTGCCGTTAGCCCCGGTGACCCCCGCTACGCTCATCTAGTGGGCAAGTTCGCGCGCCACCCATTCACAGATCGGTTAGTCGAGTCACCTGTCTTGGCACGGATATTCAGTTATTGACAAGATGTAGTCTCCTTCCTATTGTTGAAGACAGCTATGTCGATCCGGAGTTCGGTACAGGTGCTGTCAAGCTGACTCCCGCCCACGACTTCAACGATTACAAGCTGGGTGAACGCCACAACCTGGAGTTCATCAACATTTTGAACGAGGATGGCACTCTCAACGAGAATGCTGGCCCGATGTTCCAGGGCCAGAAGAGGTTCCATGCTCGGTATACCGTGGTCGAGGAGCTAACCAAGCGCGGGCTTTTTGTCAAGAAAGAACCCCACGCGATGGTCATCCCGCTGTGCGAAAAGACGAAGGACGTCATTGAACCGTATATGACGCCGCAATGGTGGGTGCGTATGAAGGAGATGGCGGAGGCTGCACTGAAAGTCGTCGAGGAGGGCAAAATCAAGATCAGCCCCGAGAGTGCAAGGAAATCCTACGACAGGTGGCTGTCAAATGTCAACGACTGGTGCATTTCTCGTCAGCTTTGGTACGTGCTGCATCCCTTTTCCGAGCGATTGCATTGTGCTAATTGTCCGCTTCAAGGTGGGGCCACCGCATTCCGGCTTACCGTGTTATCCTTGATGGAGAAGAGGACCGGGGTGAGACCGACAAATCCGTGTGGGTTGTTGGCAGGACGCCAGAGGAAGCCCAGGCGAAAGCCGAGGCCAAGTTCCCCGGGAAGAAGTTCCGCCTGGAACAGGACCCTGACTGCCTGGACACTTGGTTCAGCTCTGGGCTGTGGCCCATGTCTACCCTGGGCTGGCCCAACACCGAGCATCCTGATTTCAAGAACTTCTTCCCCACCAGCATGCTGGAAACGGGTTGGGATATCTTGTTCTTTTGGGTCAGCCGCATGATCATGCTCAGCCTCAAGTTGACGGGCCAAGTTCCCTTCACCGAGGTGTATTGCCACAGTCTCATCCGCGACTCTGAGGGCAGGAAGATGAGCAAGTCGCTTGGTAACGTCATTGACCCTCTCGACATCATCAGCGGTATCGACCTTGAGTCGCTCCACGCAAAGCTCCTGACGGGCAACCTGAAGGAGGACGAGATTGAGCGCGCCACGAAGTATCAGAAGACTGCTTTCCCCGGTGGTATCCCCGAGTGTGGAGCAGACGCCCTCCGGTTCACTCTGCTCTCGTACACCACGGGTGGAGGCGACATCAACTTTGACATCAAGGTGATGCACGCCTACCGCCGGTTCTGCAATAAGATCTGGCAGGCCAGCAAGTATGTCCTGGGCAAGTTGCCCCAGGATTTCGTCCCGGCTTCGGAGTTGAACATTTCGGCTCTCTCCGTGCCGGAGCGCTGGATACTTCATCGCATGAACTCTGCCGTCAAGGGCATCAACGAGGCACTCGAAGCCCGGCAATTCTCTACTAGCACAAAGCTCGCATACCAATTCTTCTATGATGAGCTGTGCGACGTCTTCATTGAGAATAGCAAAGGCATCCTGAGCGATGGGACCCCAGAGCAGCAGCAGAGCGTGCAGCAGACATTGTATCGGACGCTGGATGTCGCATTGCGACTGCTGCATCCGTTCATGCCCTTCATTACAGAGGAGTTGTGGCAGCGTCTCCCGCGTATCAAGAACGATACGACACCTTCCATCATGCTGGCTCCGTACCCTGAGCCGGATAGCTCGCTAGAATTTGCGTCGGATGCTGAAGATTACGAACTCGGCCTTCAGTGCGCCGGCGGTCTTCGCTCCTTGGCTGCTGACTACAATATTCGTTCGGACGGGCAAGCTTTCATTAAGGTATCCACGGCAGCAAGCCTGGACAAGGTCAGGGCGCAGCTCCAGGCTATCAAGACTCTGTCCGGCAAGGGCATTGCCGAGGTTAGCGTTCTCGGTCCCGACGCGGACGAGGCCTCGTCACCAAGGGGCTGCGCCGTTTATGTCGTCTCCGCGGACGTAGCTGTGCTGCTGCAAGTTAGCACGCAGATCACAGACATCGATGCGGAGATCAAGAAGATCAACACCAAGCTGCAGAAGACCGAGCTCGCCATTAAGAAGCAGCAGGAGCTGATGGGCCGTGAGGGCTTCGAAAAGGTCAGCGATGTGGTCCTCACTGCCGAGAAGAAGAAGTTGGCCGATGCTCAGGCGGCGAAGGAGAACTACGAGAGAACTCTGGCCGAGTTTAGCAAACTAAAGCTCTGAACTTGGAATTGGCGAAGCTTCTGTTAGTTAACAGTACTCAATAGAACTTCCCGGAGTTCTTTGTTTTTAGTTTCAATTTTCTCTGCCACACGATAGTCCTGATTCTTGAATGCTTGTAAGTTTCGACCAATGTACGGATTAGCTACGACGGGATCGTTGCAATTGCCCCGAGCAGGCTCGCAAACTTTTTCTCAACATCAATGGCGGGAATGAGTTGAGACCTTGCGCACAACCAACCAAAAAAAAAAAAAGGAAACCTTTCTGACACGATCAAGTCAAGACGTCTCTTCCCTCTAGTTATGTGAGGATAACGTCGGTGGTGGGAATGTTTGCAGGGCGTCCGCGAAGACGGGCATTGCACGGGCTGGCAAGTACGACAATAACCCCCGGTCGGGCCCGGCTCCGGGTGCTGGCCCGAAAGCGAGGTCCGGCGGATGTGGGGCGTTAAGAAGATTCAGCCACACACTCAGACCAAGGCGCAAGTGTGGCTGAATTTTTTCCGCAGCCCTAACCAAGGAAATCGCTCGGCCACACATTCCCAAAAATTCGCGATCCTTGACCCGCGAGAACCTGCACATCACAACGACCCGCCTGTCGACGACGACGCAGGTAAGTTCAATGGTGGCATACAACTGTTCTGTTATCCTTGAGACTAACTCGTTTATTCTTCAGAGACATCGCCAAAATGAGTATGTTGCCCTTCCCCGACGCTCTCCAGTCCCTTTCCTGGTCCACACCCGTAACCTTCACATCGACTTCCCATGACCCGACGACATTATCACCCCCTGTTTTACGCTCCACCAACAACTCCTTCTCTGAATAGTTTCGGAGGCGTTACTACGGATATTGGCGTTCTTGATGTTGGATCAGCCGTGCTGACATACAACTACAGCCAAGGGTACCTCCAGCTTCGGCAAGCGGTATGTTTCAATCCTCCATGCAAACAGCTCTGTTTCTGGATCCTGAATCCTGACGGTCATTTCCAGCCACACCAAGACCCACGGTCTCTGCAGACGCTGCGGGTAAGTCGATGCTCCGATAAGCAAGACGAGACAAAGACGACTCGACCGTTTAGCGAACAACGGAGACAACAAGACATCCTTTACAAGGCGGAAGTTAACACATTCACCAGCCGTCGGTCCCTCCACAACCAGAAGAAGGTCTGCGCGTCGTGCGGCTACCCCTCTGCTAAGATCCGCAAGTGTACGTTCTCGACGGCAAAACACCGAAACCCCTCTTGCTGGATCAACCGCTGACACGGCCGCATTGTAGACAACTGGTCCGAGAAGGCGAAGCGCAGAAAGGTCACCGGTACCGGCCGGATGCGGTACCTTAGCACAGTTTCGAGGCGGTTCAAGAACGGTTTCCGGACCGGCACCCCCAAGGGCGCTCGCGACCCCGCGGTTTCCACTTCTTCATAATGGGTTGTTATGACGGCAGGGGCGTGGACGACGGGATGGATCGTTTTCGGCGAGTGGTGTAACATGGGCTGGACACTTTTCGGACGGACCTACTCGCTTTCCGCTGCTACATCACAAATGGGATGATTTCGCGCGCACGGGACTCGGTTCAAAGACGGTCAATTGCATCGAGCACAGGTCATGAAACGGGCGTCACGTTTGGGACCAATCACACAGATTCATTTTTTTTCCGGGCAAGTTCCGTGTGAAAGGGGCAGAGGCATGGTCTCTGGAGATGCAAGAAACGACTGGCGGCCCCGCCGGTGTAGGACAGCCTAGCGTGCAGCGACCTGGCAGTAAGGGGGAAAACGGAAGTGGCACTCCGATTACCAGGGGTATCATCTTCATTACTGGCCTCGTTCGAATACTCTAACACCACCGTCGCCCCCCACGTGGTAGAGATACTCGTGATTCTGTGCAGGGTCTCTCCTGTTTGTGATTCTGATAACACCGCTCACGTCTTGGGCCGCGCCTGTGTCGAGCAGCCGCAAGCTGAGGATCGCGTCGGCCTCGTGGGCCAGACTCAACGCGAACCAGGCGTGCTGCTTCTCTAACGTCGTTTCCTGCTCCTTGATGAGGGGGTCGTCGGCGGCGAGAGTGACGATAGCAGCGTGTGTTGCCTATGAGATGATGTTAGCTAACGCCCATTTCTCCGCACTCTCCATGGACCCTGACATAAAACTTACCTCCCTCAACTCCGTCACTACCTCTTTCACCCCCATAGCCGTCCACGCAGCATCAGGCGGACCGCCCGGCCGCGAGTTCGGATCCATCGCAGCAAGCACGAAATCCAGCCCGTCAATCACTAGCACAACCTTCCTCCCAGCCTTGCCCTCATCATCCCCCGAGGGCGTGCGGGGGCCAACCGCGTGATGAGGATTCCTCAAGTTCTCCACGCTCGCCAGGACGGTGTCCCGGATGTCGCTCGGGCCCGCCAGCGCCGCGGCCGTCCGCCGCCACCCTTGCCGCGACACCTGACCGTGGCCCGCCGTCTCGGCCCCGGCTGCCGAGCCGCCCGAGAAGAGCCCGCCGGCGGGCAGCCCGTCCACGTACGCAAACTTGCCGCGCCGCCCGGCCGCCTCGAGGTCGATCCCCAGCCGGGCGAGGCCGTCTCTCCAGAAGGTAAAGTCGCGAAGGAAGCTCACGAGGAGCACCGCCACGTCCTCCTTTCCCTCCTCCTCCTCCTCCTTCTTCTCCTTCTTGTTCTCCTCGTCTACCCCCCCCCTCTCCGTCCCTCTCCTCAGCGCATCTGCAATACCCGTCCCGTTCCCCAGATGAGCTGATGGCTTGGGATTGGATTTGAGGAGGGCGTACAGGTGGCGGAGGACGAGCCAGTTGGTGCTGGCGCCGAGGACGCCGGTGAGCAAGACGAGGGAGGCTTCTGGCGGGAGTGAGAGATAGGGTTCGAGGAGGTGCGGGACGCGCGATGTCATTGTCCCCAAGTTTGTTCGTTGTGAAGTTCGCTGCTGCTGCTTCCTCCCCTCTCACCGTGTGTTGCTGGTACGCTCAGGTGGGTATCTGTCCCGACATTGGTAGTGTACACTACGGATCGTTTGGTAGGTTGGTACTAGTAGATGGTTTGGTGGGGCTGGAAAGAATGAGCAGGTAGCTACTGCGAATGGAGGGGTCGAACAGGCCGTGGGGCACACAGTGTGAGCGACTTGATTGTGTACAGTGCGGCGCCATTCACCACCATCGCTACAGTACGGCGGCCAAACGCCCCATCTATCCTCTTTTGCAGGTTATATATATAGGGTCTGCAAAGCTCCTGTGAAATGCAGTCCTGGCCAGGAACCAATATCTCTGGGCGCGTTACCCGCACCAATTGGGTGGTAGGTATCATTAGGTTACGCGTGTCTAACAAGTATATAAAATCTATACGCGCGTTGCGCGCCTATTGAGGGTGTGCAGGAAGCGAGTATTGAAGCTCTTCGTTGGCACCTTCTGGCTGTCAAAATTACGTGGGTGGTGGGGGGCAGGGCGGTTGGTAAACTTGATCCTTCCGCAGCTTGAGGGACAAAGGTGTTTGGCGGCCATAGAGGAATCAGTTCCAAGATGTACGGATAGAAGAAGATGGATCGACAGTCAGAAGACTTAAAAACAGAACACGTATTCACGTCTTTCTACATGACGCCCTCTCCACGTATATCATGCAAAGTTCGTAATTCGTGATAAAACCAAGAAATAACAGAAATCTGCTCCACATACTCCGTATACGCCATTATATCCCAAATGCCGACAAATATCAAATGTAAATGTTGCCGATGTGATGCGGTGATGATGCCGATGCTATGCCCAACCATGCAATGGATGAGGGTTCAAAGCAAACGCCAGAAAACGAGAGTCAAGGGGTATCAACCGACCAAACCAAGACGGGTCCAAAGGAAAACTTTCAGAACCGCTCCATGAAGTTCCTGCGCACCGTCCACATACGGAGCCGCTTACCAAAGACGTACATGGGAATGGTGAAAAGCAGCAAGATTAGTTGGATAATGCCAATCCAAATATAAACGATCTTGGGACCGTCGTCGGAGAGCCATCCGGTGACGAACAAGCTGAAAACCAAGCCGTGCAGGACGTTCTTGCTGAAGTTGAGCGTGACCAGGGCTTCGCCTGCGTACTGCCGGTAGCTGTCGACGCAGAAGGTGATGCTGGTCGTAGAGCCCATGGTGCAGCCGAACGAGATGATTCCAAAGAAGGCCGTCGGGACCATCCAGTGGTCGTGGACCTGGGCAGACCAGCCAAAACCCATCAGACCGATGACGGTGGTGATGGCGATGGGGATGGCCATGACAAGTCTAAACTCGGGTTCGTACAGGCCGCCATTCCGCCGCGCCATGGCCTTGACGATCGTGTCTGATATTCTTCCCGCTACCGCGGATCCGAGGATGCCGCCAACGAACGGGCTGATGTAGACCAAACCCGTCTGGAGCGCATTGAAACTGTAGATATCCTCGCGGTAGATGACCGCCACGGATTCGGAGATGACAATGAGCCAGCCAACCGAGCATGCGTAGACAACCGAGGACCAGAGCACAGCCGGGTAGCTGAAGAGGATTAGAGGCCTTACGACAACCTTGTGCCACTTGTCCTTGTTCAGCCGTCCATTGAACGGTTTCAGCGACTGGATAAAGGAACGGGGCGGTTGGTTGCGCAGGGCAGCCGTATAAGCTATCTGGCCGTTTGTCTGGGTGCTCCGGATGGATTGCGACTCGGTGTCGGTTTCGTATTGGTCAAGGCGTGGGAGGTCTTGCTCGATCGAGGGTGTCGGAGGGGCCGAGGGTGCCGGAACGGCCGCGGATGCGGGAGGAATCGACAGCTTTGCCGGGGAAGGTGGCCGCGGAGCACTCGGGGAAGCTTTTTCATCCGACGATGCGAGGCCCTCCCCCGAGGCTCTCGGCTTTTCGGTTGCCGTTTCCTTTTCGGCTGCTTGCTCTTCTCCCGACCCGCTGGCTGATGACTCGCTCGACGCATCGGCAAACTTGACCTTCTCTGTTGGCGCAAATCCCACCCGAGAAGCTTTCGCGCGCTGATCCGTTGTGGTTGGCGCTCCCGTAGCATCGACGGCGTGATCGAGTGAGGGCCGCCTGGTTGGAGCAGGCGTTCCGTGCAGGACCTCCTGCCTGGACGAGATTCGCCGAAAGATATTTGGCCTCGACCTCGTCTTCTTGACTTTCCTTGGAATAGGCTTGCGGTCCCAGAACGTCTCTGGGACGAAGAAGAAGAGAAGCAAGCCGCAGAAGGCAACCACGACAGCGACCATCCTGCAAGAAGCAGTTAGTGATTTTTTTTTGGGTTGCTGCGGGGAGCTGGGGAATCGGACGTACCAAAAGACCCAACGCCATCCCATATTTTGTATGATGACGGCGCTGACGAGGGGAACGAGGTTTTTGCCGCCAAGCAGAAGAAGCGTGTAGATGCCGATACGGAAAGCACGCTCATGGAGGAAGAAAATCTCGGCGATGGTAGCCGACGGCAGACACTCGACGGGGCTGACTGCGATACCCTGGAAGATCCGCGCGACGACGAGGGAGGGGAAATTGGGCGAGGCAGCGCACCAAACCGAGGTCGCGATGTAGAGAATCGCCCCAAAGAGGTAGACGGGCCGCTTCCCGTACAGGATGGCGGTAGGGGAGAATATGATGGATCCAAGGCCCATGCCCATCATGTAGAGGCCCGTGGTGAGCGAGACGCTATGGACGTCGACGCCGTACTCGTTGGCGACATCAGTGAAGCCCGCGGCAAGCAGAGGCGTAGTGCCGCCGCCAACCATGCAGAAGAGCCCCAGAGACAGCAGGGCTAGGTCTCTCCGCCACGCCGGCCAATTGAGCGGGTCGTTGGCCGAGTCTTCGGGCTGAGGCTCCAGGATAATCTTGCCATCCCGGGTCTTCTTTTTCGGCACCTCTTCCACGTCATCGGGGAGTTGGTGGATCACACCCGTGGGAATGGACGAGTGCGATGTTCGCGCCGGAGCGTTCCTCAGCCCAAGCGGTTCATTGTGGTCGGCAGCAAGCAACAGAACCGAGCCTGTTTGGCGGGTTAGCGGTCGTGTTGGGAAGTATTGGATGGGATAGCTAATCGGTCTCTACAACGTACCTGGAACTTCGATGGTCTCCTTATCCTCCAGAATTCCCATCGTCCACCTAGGCGGGCCGGATCTCTCGCCAGAGTCCCGCTCCCCAGCAGACTTTCGGCCAAAAAGGGAACTCCATGGCCGCCGCGACGGAGGGGAGGTTTGTTGTGCATCTGACGCCATTGTCGCTTCTGGGATGTGATGTGCCAAATTCGACTATATCCTGTGCCGAATACAAATACATACAAGGCGAAATGGGAAAGAGATATCCAAACTAAAAATTGGCCAGAAAGAAGGCAGCCAAAATTTGCCGACAAGAAGCAGGTATAGTACTCTCCAGGCCGGGGGTTGTAGCACGAAGAGGTTCGGAAGAAGCTGGCTGCAATTGCGTTACAACAACAAAGCCAGGCGTTGCTGGCCGGAACCCGGAAGGGGTGTTGTTGACGGTCTGTAAAACCGGAACTGAGACCAGCGGAATCACGGAACTCCTGCCGCTACAGGCCTTGATGCCTGCTCCAGTGCGGACCTGGGGGAGATGGAAGAGGTGAACGGCAGTTGGGATGCTTGGGAACGTGAGGAAGGAAAGAAGGAAGAGAGGTGGGCAGTGAGCCGCAAGCCTAGAGATATACTTAACACCTGGGTACTTTTCAGCTAGTACTACGGAGTAAGATGCGAGGAGGTTACCCCAAACACGCGTGGGGTTCAATGGAAGATCCGCAAGGATGTGTCTCCAACTTTCCATCCTCTCGCATCTACGCTATAATCCGTAGATTGGTACGACGCAGTGCCGCATGGGTTGTTGGCCAAGAGTCAAGAAAAGCGCCCCGCCAGAAGCGAGGGCCTGGCAATCGGTCATGGGAACCGGCGCGGGGTGTCTCGGGTGTGTGTTTAGCTTGGGGAGCTGAAAGACCCCCGGGGTTTGGTGAGAGAAACACCCCGGCGATTCTGTACACAGTACCGCGCCAACATGCAGGAAATCAAGGAACGACCCGTTAGGCTGGGTAGCCCGGCGAAGCCGTCCAGCAGCCAAAGCAGACGGCGCAATCCTCAAACAGATGAGCAGCGCTGCGTGACCTTCTTTGTGACAAGTAGGATGAGGATAGCCCAAGCAATCGCGGATTCTGACTCGACGACTTGCCGTGCCGAGAGCTTACTGTCGCACCTACCACCACCTTCGAGATTTTGCCACAACCAGTCGAGGTATAGCGATAGAACCGTGATGGTGCAATGCGCCGAGGACCCTGAGAGTATCTCTGTTTTGGTCGCGGGGAGCAGGAAGCGGGGCCTGCCTGCCTCAGACAAGCTCGCCAAAACGCACCAGCAGGCATAGCGCTGTTGCTCCCCCCGGCCCCCCGGGGCTCCTAACCAACTGGTGGCGCGGGGCAGAGGTTGAGGCGCACATCACCGCTAATCAATGCACGCATGTGGGAAAGCGATCGTCTTTGTTCTGCGCCGCAACGTCCGCATCCGGGTTGCTGCTGTTGATGGCAAGCCATCGATAGGGCCCTCGACATGCAGAATGACGATGCCAAGGCGCGTGACAAGCCTTCGACGCCGTACAGTACTCCCGTGCACCCGAAGGTCACACAGGCAACACTTCTCAGTGGTTCTATTAACTAACACCCAAAACGGACAGGAACCGCAGCCGCATCCTGTCGATGCATCACTGGACAGAGCAATGGCAGGTCATCTCACCGCTCATCTGATGCGACCGATGAGATCCACGTTCTGTAGTGTGCGGATCATTATGGAGCTGCCCAGGAATTCTCGCCTGCATTCCCCTACGCAGGACGGAGGTAATTCAGCACGACAGGTGCCGAGTGCAGCTTGTGATGCGCGCCAAGTCTCCCCGAGCCCACCCTAGCATGTGGGGTGGTTGGCCTGACGGCATCCAATGCAACGTTGGCGGCAGCACAAACGAAACATTAGCGTCCGTATTTGGTAACTTTACAGAACCCTGAAGGTAGCGTGCGCGAGTGGTGATGACCTCACCCTCGATGTCGAAAGAAAGCTCGCGAAAATTCACAATTGAGGACATTGTTTGAGTAACGTGACTGGGCTATTCGGGTTATTCCGATTTTGCCTCGGGTGCTGCTGCACTCGCCTGCGCTGCATTCTAGGGAAACGATGCAGCTCCTCGGCTCGTCACTCGCTGCTGGGAGCCGATTTTTCAGAGCGACGTCCCTCCCCAAGCATGACCGGCTACTGGTATCACGGCTGCGCTTTTCAACGTCGCGTCCATCACGAGCATCGAATCAGGTTTATGCCTCGTGGGTTTTACCTCCGTTCCACACCCCCAACGCGCGTAGATCCTCCCCCCGACCTCGAGAACTGACCGCAGACGCGTTCCAGGGTTCGCAATGCCGACCAATTCCACACCTACCAGCTCCTGTCGTCCTCCTCACGGACGCCGCTGCTGACCCTCTGGACGACCTCGTGGTGCTCCACCTGCCGTGTCGTGGCGCCGCTCATCCAGGAACTGGTCGAGTCCGGCGTGGGCGAGGCCGAGGGCGGCGTGGCCTACTGCACCGTCGAGTATGACGCCCCGGACGTCATGGCCGCCGGGCTGGGCCTCACCTACATGATCAACTCGGTCCCAACCTTGCTCAGTTTCGATGCCGGCGAGGCACAGGTACGGACCAAGGTCTCGGACGGGAGGAAACTGGCGGACCGAAACTTTCTCGAGGAGTGGATCAGGAACGAGGCGAGAAGGCACGGTAACCGCGGGGGCGGAGGGCCGAGTGGCGGGTCGAACCTCCTTGGTAGCATTTTCGGCAGGTCATGATGGCGCCGGTCTAGACCAAGGAGATGTTGGTTGTACGGCCAATAGTCAACGGCGTGCATACCGTACGTGTATGTACATCAGACTGACTTAAAGACGGCGCGAAAGCTTAATCCGATATTTCTACAGTTCAATTGAGACACATCTTGCATACCCGTGGTCTCGACGCATCTCTGGTGCCCTCCATCACCCATTTGGCTCAACAGTCCTGCAGTCTCGCGACATTTGTGTTCAGTCCGCAGCGTCCGCTCTGAGACATGTCTTGAGATAGAAGCCGATCTAGAACCTTTATGAGAGCTCTGAATGGAAACGATGTTTGAGCGGGTCGTTCGTTCCTCAGATACCCTGGTCGGTCTCCCGTTTGCGCCTGTGCCTCGCCGTCGAGATCACTGATGGTGCCGTAATGGCGGACAAGAGCATCAGCTTCAGTTCCACCTAACACAAACTGCAAATGGTGACTCGGTTGCTGGACGAGACGGATGGGGGGGCCACTTCGGGGAACAACTCCTTTCGTAAAACTATCAACCCACAGCTGAAACGAGTCTCAGAGTTCCCCCAGACCGTTCGCGCCCGAATTCCCTGAGCCAGCGCTTAACCCCCTTCCATGAAATCAGAAACCTGGGAAACCCTGGTACAGTACATACGACATACAACTCCCAAACGCCTATCCATGGCCAGATGTTACCAGACCTAATTCCAACACCGAGCCGAACCAGTACCACATGTCATCATCCCAACCTTTGTCAAGACCGTAAACCAATGACTGGGCGACACACATTCCCCAGAGGACGCGCCAAAAAAAAAAAAAAAAAAAAAAAAAAAAAAAAAAAAAAAAGAGGAGAAAACCGGAGACGAACTAATCCGGGAGAGCTCACAACCTAACTCACGCTTGCGGAAGATCCAGAACCTGCCGCAAGACCGCCTCCGAGGCCCTGTACCACCTGCCCCTCGCCTCCAGCTCGTCCGCGACCCCGCCCTGGGCGTTGTTGTCCCTCCTCCTCTTGGCCTCCCTGGCCGCGGCCGTGCTGTTGGCCCTCCGGTTCTCGAGCGCGGCCACCTCGGCCCCGAGCCGCTCCATCTCCTTCCTCTTGCGGGGCGCCTGCGCGCCCAGCACCTCGAGCTCGCGCTCCACGGCGCCGAGCTCCCGCCTCCGCTGCTCCACCAGCTCCCTCGTCTTCCCCAGCGGCATGTTCATCATCGCCGTCGACATTCTTCCCCCTCCCGGGGCCCCGTCATCATCATCCTCCTGCTGCTGGTGCTGCTGGTGGTGCTGCCTCGCCCGCAGCTCCCGCACGCGCTCCTCCAGCTCCGCGATCCGGCCGGGCAGCTCGCGCAGCAGGTCGCGGCCGGCGCGGACGTCGGCGTAGCGGCGGGCGAGGTCGCGGGCGCGGCGCTCGAGGTCGTCGACCATGCCGGCGACCTCGGTCTTTCGGGCCTTGAGGGCGGCCTTGGCGTGGGCGTTGGCGGCCTCGAGCTCGGCGATCTCGTGCGGGGTCACGATCAGCGGCGGGTCGCCGACGATGGCGCGGATGAACTTCTCCTTGGTGACCTGCTCGACGTACGAGAAGCGGAGCTTGGCGAAGAGCTCGCGGTAGTGCGCCAGGTCGGCCTCGAGCGACGCCGGCGTCGGCCCCCTGTCGCCGCTGCCGCTGCCGCTGCCGCTGCCGCTGTCGAGCGACGCGGTCGACACGTCCGACCTGCGGTTGGCCGCCCCTCCCTCGCCCTCGCCCGCTCCCTTGCTTGACGGCTGCGCCGACAATATGGGTTCGCTGAGTTTGAGGATGGTGTATTCCTCGCCGGGGGCGGAGCCGGACTCGAGCTCTTGGAGGGCGCGGAGGACCTCGGCGGCGCGATCCGCGTCGGGATTGGCGGACGATGTCGCGCGCGACATGGCTAGTTTCCACGACGAAAATGCCGGGGGCTCCCGTGTCAGTATTCTCTGTGCTTTTTAAAAAAAATTCCTATCGGGAGCGCGTGGGGTTTTCGTGTAATGAGCCACTTTCTTTTCGAGATCTCAATCCCGACCCTCGAGTTGTGGTTGTGTTTGTTGTTGTTGATTTGCCGAATATGGATAGTTAGCGGGGAGCAAGGCGATAATCGATAACGCATAACCCTAACCCTTCTCTCACTCGATGCGCTCCGTCCCAACTTCACCCATCTGCGCCCCTAGCTGCTGTGTACGTGATGGGCGTCGTCAACATGCCTGCCATGGTAGGGTATGTACTGTATGCATGTACATACATACGTGCATAGGTACACACAGCACATATAGTAAGCATAGTGCTGTGAGTGCACTCCACCATTGTGTCGCACAGAAGGCTAGACAATCCGAGCAGGCCTCCTAACGCACAGGAACCACTCGTCCCTCCAGGATCAATACTGTTATTATCGAGCTTTGAATGCTAAAATAGATAAAAGAAAACAGATACTGTACCATCCCCCCGCCGAATGGCTATATGCCGCTTTCAGGGCTTTGAGACATTGAGAAAGCCAGAAACCATGAGCGCCAATGACGAGCAGAATAACGCCCTCCCAGAGAAGCCAGGATTCCCGAGACAAGATAACACCACAATGCGAGAAACGCCGCCTACTTTTCCATCCTTGAATCAAACCAACATTAAACGCCCACCGTACTCTGCCCGCAAATCCGTTCAATGCAGCCCCTCGACGAGAGAATAAGGCTGATCCTTGAGATACCCGTTCCCGTACTTGGCCGTGATCTCCTCGCCGTCTCCGATGGCCCTCACGGCCACGAGCATCTGCCTCCACCGCCCAGATATCTTCATGACCCTAAACGCGGCTGACGGGTCCGTGCTGTGGGTGACCTTGCGCACCCAGTTGCCCATCCGGCCGGGATAGATCTCCGCCACCGTCTCGTCATCCAGATCCGGCCGCCGGAGCGGCATGGTCCAGTGCCCGGGGCAGGAGCCCGGCGGCACCAGCTCGCCGACCAGCTCGCCCAGGATATCATTTGCCTTGTGCGTGCCCACCGACCGGATGCCGGGTCCCTTTGTTGTGTCGTCCGAGATGCGCGGGATCTGCGGAATCTTGACCTCGGCACAGCGGCAATTCTTGCGCGGGCAGAGGCTGCACAGCTTGTCGCCAGGTCTGACTAGGCTGGGGTCCGACGGCCAGTCCCAATCCCAGCCGGCCGGCCGAGGCCAGAGATACCCGCTCCGGCTATTGTAGTGATTCTGCTTGAGCAGGCGGAACGGGGCGAGAAGGGGAGAGATCTGGTCGACCGAGAGGTAGGTGGTCGTCATGCTCTCCCAGATGAACTCGGGTAGCTCCAAGCATTCCCAGATGTATTTCTGCAGGATCGCACCGACGCTGCACAGCCGCCGAACGAACTCGTTGTCCAGTTCCGTATGCAAGCGCGCCACTTCGCCCTTGAACAGGGCAAATTCCGTGCAGTCTAGGTCGTGCGGAATGAGGCAGAGGAGGCCGTCATATTCCCCGCAAATCGTCGCCCAACACTTCCCTTCGCGCAAGCAGTCATCAAGCTGCGACCGCTTCGTTTCGTCCCAGCCCAGGGACTGAAGCATCCCGTTCACATAGTTGTGTGGCGTAAGGTGCCCTGGCCGGGTCACCGCGAACTCAACACAGAGTGCCAGCTTCATCTTGAAGAAGCGCGAGAGGAAGACGTGCAGTTCCGGATATCCGTGGGCCGACTCCTCGACGGATTTGACGAGCCCAAACCTGCCCAACACCGTCGGCGCTGACTTGGAATACCGTCTCCACTCTCGAACCAAGTGCGCGAGGCGCTCGAACGACGGCTTACCGCCGAGTTTATCGGCCGTCAGGCTTCCAGCAAAAGCAGCCTCACGAGCCTTGAGGAGCGTGGAAAGGCGCTCAAGGGCGCTTTTGACGGGCAAGTTTTGCGATACGGCTGCTGATGGTGTTTCCACTCGTAGCTTCTTGGAAGGTCTCGGACTCGGCACGTCATGGTCCCTGTTGGGATTAATCATTCTCGCGGTCTTCCGGAAAGGTGGCAAATCCTCCTTCTTTCCGCCGGTTGAAACAGATTGGATCTTGGCATGGGTAGCGAACGGGGGTTGCTGCGGAACGATCGTGACGGGTTTCGCGACAACATCCGGAGCGAGCTGTTGCGGCTGCGTTCGAGGTGTCAAGTCACCGGTCTCGGCGGCCACTCGGGGTGAGTTGGTAGGTTGCTCGGCAGATCTGAATGACGTGCTCCTTTCAGCCGGACGGGCATCAGCTTGGGCCCTTGGTGCATCCACTGATGTCGTCGACACCTCCCCTCTTTCTACAACCACGTCCGCTACCCGTCCTGTCGCTGTGTGTCCCGTATGCGACGCGCCAGGTTCAGGCGGCGGAGTGGCCGACTGCGTGAGCTGCGAGCCGGCGGGCTCGGCTCGTGGTCCAGAAACGCAACCAGCGGCAGGGGCTGCATGTCCTTCTTGCGACCCCGTCGTCTCGGGGGTGCCAGGTAGCCGGCGTTCGAGCTCCGACGGCGGCTTGTCATAGATTTGGAAGTCTTCCGCAGACATAGCAAACTTATCGGGGCAATTCCGGTCACAAAACCGGTAATCAGGGGGCATATCCGGTGATGAGTTATATTCGAGGTTGATGGCAATGGCGTAGTTAGGACCGAGATTCAAGACCTGATGATAAGTCCCCGGCTCTGTCACGATGGCCTGTCCGGGGACGCAGTAATCGAGAGTATATTCGATTCCCCATTCGTCCAATTTAGAAGGCGGGATGAATCGGCTGAGGTGCCTCACGGCTTGCGAGCAGTGACGCATTTCGGGGTATTCAATGGCCATCCTCTCTTCGAGTTTCTTGGCAGAGGCAGGCTTGATAAAACACCAGAATTTGTGCTCTCCGGAGCGGAGGAGGTTCTCGGACCGCACATGCGCGTCTTCCCTGTGCATTGTCGTAAGGGTCTTTCCGGTGAGGTTGAAGTAGACATATTGAGTATTGATGCCCTCGAGTTTGGTGCGGCCTCTACGCCGTAGCTTCTCGCCGGGAGACAGCTCAACATCCTCGAACAGGGGATTTCCAATGATGTATGGCCAAGTTCCCTTGGGCGGATTCGCAGCGGAGGAATTCCACAGCTCCTTCTGCTCCTCCAGGGACCATTCCGTCTTGGCACTCACGGGAAGAGGGAGGTTAGGCGACGAAAACTTGAACCGCCTGCCGGTATCGATCTTGACGAGGCCCAGCCGGTCGACCTTGTAGGTAAATGAGGTCGCATGATCTTTTCCGGGGCGAGCCATCTTCTGCACATTGAGTGGTGGGAGATCCCGAACTTGGATCTTGAAGTAGCCGACATCCTGGACAGCTGGATGGCTCGAGTAGATCTCGAAGAGCTCCTCGTTCAGGACATGAATGTCTTGGTAAGTGCAATCGAAGAGGGGGGATGCATCATGCTCGGACGGCACCGGGCTCCGATAGACGGCGCCGTTGCTCAACGTGATCCCGTAGGGAGCCTGAGGGTGGAGGCCGTGATCGCGCCCGCGGATGGCGGCGGAGGGAGCCTCTTTGATGGGCGGCGCCAAAGCCGATTTGCATTCCGTGTCTGGGGACCGCACCACAGCCGGGACCGGGGCGGGAGCCGCCGAGTGGATGCCAATGTTGCGCTGGGCGGCCGGGTCTGGATGCTCGGCCTGTGCTGCTGGAGACTGGAGGACCCGCTTGGAAAGAGGAAGGGAGGCTGATGATGATGATAGAGGCGTGTCGGAGCCGCGAACCGACGACGGCGTGGGCGAACCATGAGGCGTGGCTAGCTCCCGGACATTATTCAAGCCGGTAGACACCTGGTCGAGGCGGCCCAAGAGATGTTGCAGCAAGTCTCTCCCAGCCTTCGTCCTCGGCGGCTGCACCTTGCGACCCGAGGCAAGGCCATGTTCGAGATAGCCCTTAAGCGCGACGCTAATCTCTCTCACCTCGCCGCTGATGGAATCGACCTTGAGCTGAAGGGCGTCCATCTTGCGTGCCACGAGGCGGATGAGGTGAGTCGGCAAGATGAGAGCCGCCGCGATTGATTGGGAGATGTGCAACGGGTTTCGGGTGCTAGGACGGGTGATTAACTTGCTGCGTAGGTACAGTACTTGGTGGGGCTGGGCTAGCTGAGTGACGGTATGTCCCTTCCGCACGCGGAGGTAGGTGCTCTCGGTGCTACACTCCAGCGCGAATGGATAGGCTGCTAACAGTGGGACTGCTCCCGTGCTCTCGTTCCGACAGATCATGCAGGGAGGGAGGGGCAGGGCACCGTCGTCCCATTTTTCCACTTACCTGCTACATAGTAGGTACCTTTCCATTCGCGTATTGTACATACATACATACACGGGGACATCAAGAAAGCCATTAACAGGATTGCATACCACGTATCCCTTCGTGCCAGCCCTAAGGGCTGCTGCTCACAGAATTGACGTCTGTGTCGTCGCGGGCTCAAGACCCCATGACGTTGGGGCTCCAAAGAAGGAACTCTTCGAAGGGTCCGCTCAAATAATGCTCGTGTATGTATGTATGTACAATGTACGGTACTGTTTCCTTGGTAATGCAATATCGGGCGCCGCCGATTGCAGGTCGAGTCCTTGAAACCTCACGACAAAGAGGATAAAAAGGTCGATTCCAGTAGTTAGTGTCTCTTAGCAATGCGTAAGGCCGCTTTCGCTCTGCTACCTCCAGGTCATTTGGACAGGTTCGAACTGCGCATGTACCAACTGTACAGAAATGGGTACATACTAGTACTGTACATAAAATCATTCGCCCAGACGGGGAGTTGCGGGCTCTGCATGCTCGAGACTCGTGCTCAACGGCGATCTTAACGTGGGGTCAGCGGGAACGATTAGCGAGTGGAGCTAGGCGATTAGAGACCCTTGAACTCTCGCAGCCGTCCTTTGCAATTGTCGAAAGTGAGTTTGCCTCTTAACGCGACGGAAACGCCCGCTCCTGTGACAACCACGTCATTTTTAGGTTACATCTGCACTCGCGCTTCTTTCGAACATCACGGCGTCGTTGTGGCTGTTATGGAGAAGCGTCTTTTAGACCCGGACACCATCTTGACCGATGATGTGGTCGCGGAGCTCCTAGCAAAAGAAGCGAACGATGCGGCCATCAAGTACTCCTCAATGGGCCTCGAAGCTTTCAAATCGACCAAGTGAGCACTTCCGGATTTGGCGCGCGGAGGTCATTGGACTTCAAGGAGCTCATGTCACACAGGCCGTCGAACAAGGCAAAGCCAAACACTCGCTTCCTGGGGCGCGTCATCAAAGAGACGACCAGCCATAACGCCGCTCTCTTGGCAAAGGAGACCGCCGAAGCTCAAGCGCGCCTCGACGACTTGACCGAAGCCGAAGAGAGGAAACGGCGAAGGCTGAATCCCAGTGCCTCCGATATCAGGCGCCGACAACTGGGCGATATCTCGTCGATCCTGGCGGGGCGAAAGCGATCCAATGACGCAGAGCGACGTGGAAGGTCGAAGAAAACGGATGGCGGACGGAATGATGAACAGTCCCGAGACCGGTCCCGCGACCGGGACCACCGACGCGGCAGGCACGGCACACGGCAGGACGACGAAGAAGAAGAGGGACGCCGGTCGCACAGAAAGCACGACGACCGGACACCAGACGGCGGCGGCCGCCGCCGCCGCCGAGATAGGTCATGCTCGCCGCAGCAGAGAGCCCACAAGCAGCGCGACCGGTCACCGTTAGGCAGCAGGGTTGAGGACGACCGGCCGCGCCACTCGAGATCGCGTCGGAAGGAGTCCACCCGGGATAGAGACATCATTATCTCCAGCGAGTCATCTAGGCGCAGAAACTACGGACGGCTACGAGAGGAGGACGATAATCAGTCGAGCGCCTCGAAATCAAGCAGGGCAGCCGGTGAGGACGAGTCCGATCCGTTGGAGGAGTTCATCGGCCCCGCACCACCGCCCAGAAGTCCTGTTCGGAAACGTGGGAGAGGTGCCATCCGGGGCGCCGCGGCAATGGACAGCCGATTCGCGGAGGGCTATGACCCAGCCTCCGACGTCCAACCAGACTCGGCCGAGGCGGACGACTGGGACGAGGCGGTCGAGGCATACCGTGACCGTCAGAAATGGAAACAGCAGGGTGCCGAGAGGCTACGAGCCGCCGGTTTCACTGAGGAACAAATCAGGAAGTGGGAAAAGGGTGGTGAGAAGGACATTGATGATGTGAAGTGGAGCAAGGCTGGAGAGAAGCGCGAGTGGTAAGTAGGAGGACTCTCATTTTCATACCGACACACCGAGCCCTAACATGGCTGTTTAGGGATAGGGGCAAGGACGGTAGCTTCTTTTGATCGTGCCCAAGCTCGATCCCCTTTGCGTTGGGGCGGCGTTCCGGTTATTAAAGCGGGATTGTATTCGGAAATCATGCATTGGTAGGCGTTCCTGGTGCACATTCCTACCTCCAAGCGGTATAAAAGGCTGGGTGAGGTCCATAAAGTCCATTGGAAGAGCGCGCGTGTATCGTGATGAACATCATGGAAAAACAAACCTCCCTTACCTGCTAAGCGTCTCCGTTCCCTTAGCAATTGGCCAGGAAGGCCGGCGTCCGGCCTTGTTTACCGGTCTGAAAGTAGGTAGCCGGTCGGCTCTATTGTTAGAGTTGAGGGTATCAGTTGGTTGAGGTTGTTGGAGCGAAGAGTGCAGAGCTAACATATACTACACCGGGCTTGCTAAGCCTTGGGTATGAGAAACAACAAGGTAGAAGGCTGCAACGGCAAGCTCAAGTTCAGCGAGTCCTAGCTGTCACTCCTGACCACATTATGCCCTGGTCCTGAATAGTTTCGTACATCCACCCCGTCTTGGGTAGAAGCTAAGCAGACAGCCACAATCCTTCTCCACGGGGTCTGGATAAAATATCCCCGCCCCCCCCCCGGACTTAGTTGTCCCCCCAAGCAACCTTCTGGCCCTGTTTTGTCTTGAGCTTCCCCTCTTTATGCACGGGCGCGCCCCCCGCATCCTTGGGCCTTGACGCCGACAGGTCCACCACGGTATCCGCATCACTCTCGTTATTTGTGGCCCACATCCTCTCAATGCAAAGCTCAAATGGACCCGGTATCCTGTCTGTCAGGCCGATTCCGATCGACTTGACCTTCTGTCGCATCATCTCGGTCTGGGGCTCGACGACGAAGCCGTAGTTGGTCCGCACAAAGTCGTTCCACTTGACCAGCACCGTCTCCCACTCCCCGGGCTTCTTGACGAAGAGGCGGTGCTGGTGCAGATCCGTCGGCACGACCGACTCGGTCTGGACGTTGATGAAGTACGCGCGGCCGTCGGACTTGACGCGCAGCGCGAGGTAGACGTAGGGGTCGATGTTGATCAGGCTGCGCCCGAAGATGGTGGGCGGCCGGTCGCGGGTGCGAAAGGCGGCGTAGCCGGTTCGCTTGACGTCCGGCCGGTCCTTGGGGAGTCGGGTGGAGATGGTTCCGTGGAAGCGGGCATAGCCGGGTGAGTTGGGGGAGGGGGGCGGGATGCCGGAGTCGGGGGCCGGAGAGGACACCCAGTCGAGGTTCGCGTTCGAGAAGCCGCCAATTTCGACGTCGGACATGATCTTGCAGTCCTGGATCGATTCTGGGCTGTGGAAGTTGTGGAGTTCGTAGGGACCTTGGGCGCCCTTGATGCCTTCCAGACTGAAGACTGCTCGGCAGTCCTCGGTCAGCTACCACCTAAGGTTCGGGCCTCCTCCAATTACCAGAACGTACCAATGTGTGAGAGCCTTTTGAATTCGTCGACGCTGCGGCCGATAAAGCCCTTGTACAAGAGCGGCCGTGTCGCCTGCATGGTGGGCGAGTTGTCTCTTGTCTGCTTGCGCGATGCGACCAGAATCCTGTGCAGCTAGCTACCTGATTGATGGGATCCCAGGGGGCGAGAGCGCCGAATGCTTCAAGGCTCTTTGCATGTTCCCAGAATCACTTGCATAATGTGTCTGGGGAATGAGCTCGCGACGCTCAATCCATTGGAATGCGATTGGGTGCTGTCGGAGGTCTTTGGTGGGTTTCGTCATGAGCAATCTGCGACTCTACGCCAGGGGGGTGTCCCCACCATTTATTGGTGGGCCGCTGCGTTGGTGCTTCGGCCACGTGCTTCTTGTTGCACTAACTATGGATTAAGTGAAAAGATTCACGGATCCTACGTACGTCCCCAGGTTATCGTAAGTTTTAGAATCAAAGGACAACAATAATGTGGATGACACTGTTAAAGCACCTAAAAATTGTTCACCCTCTAATCTCGAGGCTGGAAGGTCTGCCCTACCATCTCCGGAATACGCTCAGTGCCAGTTACTTTGGGCTGAACCGGGCAGCAAAGTCCGTCTTCTGGCACAAATCAGGCATCTCGGCCGTCGATAATGTAAAGTTGCGATACAACACCTATACGAATGACAAAATCTCGTTAGTATAACCAAGTTTCAATTTAAGAATTGTGACTAGACGTTATTGACAAGCAAGTTGTTAAATTATTAAGCCGCCTCTAAGTCACAGTTCTCGTATAACATATTGACCTTTATTTCTTGTCCCTTGCAGTTCCCCTATCTCGTTGCATTTGTTCTCTTGCCCCGAGATAGGCTATCAGACCGGCCTTCGATTTCTTGCCTGCAACACTGCCGGTACCAGAACCGAAAATTTGAGACTTAAACGCTCGGGCTCCGTTGGTCAAGTCAACATTGATTGCTCTGTTTCTCTTTGGCTTCTTTCACATTGCAGACAAACCTAAAGTTCTTACCATTCCCACTTGAAGAGAAGTCTTCCAGCTTGCTTCAGTATTTATTTGGCATGTTCCTGACAAGTGCCCACTTCTTACCAATGTGTGCCATGCCAGCGCTGCTGATGAAGCCATTCCTCTTAGTATAGGCCCCGTCTGGGCTGCCGTATGACAGATTCCCTATTCCAGAGAATCGCAAGGTGATAATAGGGATTCCATTACTTTGACACTGCCTAGAAGACGAACGCTCATGTTCTTGATAGCTTGCATCTTTGGCGAAGGTCCATTCCAAGACCGGACACGCTTTTGTAAAGTAGTCTTGTTCTCGCCTCCTGCTTCATTGCTTTTTGGGCTCGACGTCCATTCACGTAAGCCAGGTTGGACACCGTCTACGTTGAAGATCATGGCTAGTTTTGTCTATATCTGTGTTTCCCCTACGGACCGGTTAGGAACTTCACCTGCGATGAGAATACTCTGTCTGTGCTCCTCCCTTTAAACAAACAAGCATGTTTGTATCAGATCACACTGACAAACTCGATCACAAGGAGCTGGTTGTCTCCCACTTACAGATACTGACCAGCGTCTGCTACACCTTTATATAATCACGGCTACAGACATGGTTCTCACACAACCGCGATTTCCTATCATAGCTACCACTCTTTTGTTTTACATCATGTTGGCAATGCCGCAAGTAAATATAAATAGTAAACGTATGAAACAACCCCTCGTACAGCCCCAATGACGACGCAGATACTGATCGAGTCAGCACGCGGACCCAACTCAGCGGGACAAGCTCTGTGATGCCATGGTCATGTCCACTATCCATGGAACCTCTGGAACCTCTACACTTGCACCAGCAGGTTCCCGGCCGTGCCCTGCGTCTCGAACATGCCCGTTCGGTGATGTTGTGTGTCCCGGAGATGGCCTCACTAGGCTAAACCGACCATCAATCTTATCGCCCGAAATCCTATTGTTGCCCGGCCGGTGCCTACTACCGGAATAGGCAAGCGGGTCCCGGCCGTGCTGTTGTCGCCGGCCTCCGGATCACACCCGGAGCGGGGCCGGTGCGGCGTGCCCAGCTCCGAATTCAGCCTCCGACCAGCCCCACAAAATCAACATCTGCCGGCTCCCGAGTCCTGATCCTGCCGCCTGGTTCGCCGCCGCTCACACGTAGGTCAACCCGAGGGCATTTTTCTCATTCGCCGCCTCCTCTTTACCTCCTCTTCGAAGTTAATTTGTGTTCTGATTCTGATTCCCGACGGCTGTTTAGGGTGACCATAAATACCAGACAAGTTTCCCCATCTCCTCTCTTTTCTTCCTCTCCACCACACCGCAAGCAACCTTTTACGCCTGCATTGTGCAGTTTCAATAGCATCTTCCACAAAGGTGAGTGAGACATCCATCCTTGTGCGTTCTCCTTGATGCCGGACGACGCTGCTGCACATTGGATTCACTCCTTCGAACCTGCGTCCACTCTCCTTGCAGTTCTGCAGCCTCACCTGCCTGTCTGTGAGAGAGCGCAAAGGTGGCCTTCTGCCAAACAGAAGGGCATCTTGTGGCCAGGGTAAACAGAAACTCCCAGTTGTCGTCGTCGACGGCCTGAAAGACCAGGTCGCAAGGCACATCCCCCTTCACACTCACTCAACTGCTCCTTCCTCCCCTCTCAAAGATAAATCACCTATCCTTCCTCTGCCTCCTCTTTCCTTTCTCCACAAACCATCAAACAATCCCATTGACTCGAGGCCATCGATCGATCCCCAAACCAGCTTGCCATCAGGCCTACTATCCTTCTCCTGAACATCCTCTTCCCCGAATTCCATCATTCACTCATTCTTCTCCTCCACTCTCTACCCGCTTGTTCGAAAATCGGTGGTCAAGTTTGATAGCATTTCCCCTCTTGCTCGCGCGATCCGCGTTGATCGACCAGACCACCAACTTCCCGAGCCTCCTTTTCCCCAACAGCGAAAATAACGCGTCTCACAGACCATCAACAGGCAACTCGTCTTACATCTGCGCCTCCGGAAAACCTCGAGATCATCTTTTACCTCCCAAAAGACTTCATTTGGGTGTCCTGTCCGTCGCGGAAAGACGTCTTGATCGCCTTCATCACGTCAATACCTGACAGCAAGACAGCAACAATGTCTGCCATGCTTAGAGCAAACGGGCTCGGCAGCTCCGCGGGCAAGGTTCGCCGCGTGCGCTCCTTTAGCCTCAGCAATGGCTCGTCGAGCGACTCGTCGGATTCCGAGAATGGTAAGTCACTTGTCGCTTCGCTCCCATCTGTTTCGTGGTCGCCGACCTTATTCCCCATATCAATCCGCCTCGTCCTGCAATTGGTACCGCAGGCCAGATTCACTCACCAACATTTCTCGCGCCATCTGTGGCATGAGAAGATGGTGGGTAATTGGGATTTTGATTCAAAATCTGGCCGTCTTTTCCCTTGCATGGCGTCCTTGGTTGTTGCGGATCTCGCGATGATGCTGACACTCATCAGCCGGCGCTCGCCTCTCCGTTGGCGGGCTGTCCGATTCCCCTCCCCGTGTTCGGTAAGTTGTCCCGTAGCCCTTCCCTGTTGATACTGGCCGCTGATTCTCAACCAGATTTTCTTCTATCACTGAGGAGATCGGCCGTATGAGCATCGCCTCGAGCATCGCCTCGGGAAGCCCTGGCAATGTCACCACGTGAGTCTTTCACCCTGGCGCCCACGATGGCGTTTGCTGATCCTTGGTTGTCGCAGTTCGTCCCCTTTCCAGATTGGCATGAAGCCCAGCGGAGATGTCTTCGAGTCTCCCCGCATGAAGACTCCTGCCAAACCCGTTCGGCAGTTCGCTGTCCCGGTCATGAATTCATTCGACGAGAATGAGAATGAGGAGGTCAAGATTCCCAACGTCGAGGCCGAGGAGCGCCGCCTGACGCGTTCCGTGACGACCCCCAACGCCATGATCGCGACGCCTGGCGAGCGCACCCTCCGCTCCTCGTCGTCTCGCCATGAGATCGGCGGCATCGATGCCCAAGGCATCTATCCCCCCAGCGCCTGTGTTTTTGTGGCCAAGTAAGTCGCTGTCACCTTCCAACTATCCTGTTCGCCCGAGGACAAGCCTGACAGCTGGAATCAATAGTCTTCCCGAATCCAAGGATGACCGGGCTCTCGAAGCCGCCGTCACTCGCGAGTTCAGCCGCTTCGGCACCGTCTTCGTCAAGATTCGCCGTGAGAGCAAGGGCAACGTTGCCGGCATGCCCTATGCGTTCGCCCAATACACCGTAAGTTCTGCGCGATTTTCTCATGAACCTCACATGTCTGACAAGCCCAGAACGAGGAGAACGCCAGGGTTGCAATGGAGGAAGGTAGAGGCATCCTGATTCTCGGCCGCCCCTGCCGCACCGAAATGGTCAAAGCCAACCGTACGTGATGTTTCCTGTTTGTCGCTCAGAGCAACACCACTGACCAGGGCCCTATCTTGCCCGCCTTAGGCACCTTCGTCATTTATAGTCGCCGCGGCGAAGAAGTCACCCCCGATATCGCCCGCGAAATCCTCGAGCCTTACGGGGAGCTCAGCAAGTGCGAGATGCTCAGCGTTCAGATGCAGGAGGCCATGAGCCTCCCGAGTGCTGTGTTGGTCGAATTTGCCAAGTTTGATCCCAAGCGTGATCTCAACATGGTACGTTTTGGGCGACCCCGTACCACATCGGATCATGTCGTTGACCTGCTGACGTTTTCCCATAGGCTGTCCGCCAGCACGATGGCTACCGCATTGATGCCTTTGATGTCAAGAAGAGGAACTTGATCTCGCGCAGTGACGCCGACGAAGAGTTTCTCCGCAAATATGACGTGGATCGTCGCTCCGTTTTTGTCGGCAACCTTCCCGTCCACACCCAGAAGGAAGAGCTTGTCAGCCTCTTCTCCAACGTAGGCGACGTTATCGGTGTCAACATCATCTCGCGTGTCAACTTCCACGGTTGGTCCATGTCGGTTTAACCGCAGCTTCTCTCGGGTGCTGATGATCAGTAACAGGCCACGTCACTCGCGCCTTCGCATTCGTCGAGTTTTCCAGGGCTGACACCCCGGACATGGCGGTCAACAACTTCGTAAGTACTGCTCATCGGCCTCCGGCATCTCCTCGGATTCGCGCTGACAGCTCTTGCTTCCAGAGCGACACTACTTTCCGCGGCAACGTCATCAAGGTTGAGCGGAAGATGTTCAAGCACGTCGGCACTCCCCGCCGTGTCAAGTCCCAGGCCTTCTCCATCAAGTCGTCCGCGACCCCCAAGACGCCGAAAGCCTCGACTGTCGCCCGGTCCCCCAAGGCTTCCGCTGGCCAGTTCTCGGGCAGGCAGGAGGAGACGCGGGCCCCTGCTACCCAACAGGGTTTCAACGACCCCACCGCCGGCTATACTTTCGCTCCCTACGGCTATCCGCAGCCGGCCCCCGCTGCCCCGCCTAGCGGTGTCACCGTAGTCGGAGCCAGTGGCCTCCCGGTCACGCCGTCCACCACCCCTTTCGCTCCGAACCCGTTCACCTACGCGGGTGGCTTCTGGCCGGGCATGTCCATCGCCCAGGACCCCATCACAGGCCAGACTTTCTGGACCTACACCCCGCCGGTCGGCGGTGCCACCACCACCACCACCAACGCGCCGACCGAGTCTCCCACGCGCCCCACCGCCCATGAGAACGCCTACTTCCACGGCGGCTTCTGAGAGGAGACGCGCCGCGCATTCATTCTCCCAGATGTCATTTTTACTTTGTCAGACATACCCAACATCAGTTCCGTTCATCGCTCTCATTCCCGGTCTGCATCGCTTCTCGGTTTTTGATTTTTTCTTTGATGGCGCTCATGGCAGCCCCGCAATATTGTCCAGTCGGTCGCGCATCTCTTTGCAGAGATGAGGACCAAGATTGATTGACAGAGATCTGACCAGTCTCCAACCCTTCCTGTAACGGGGAATACGTCTCTTATGATTCTTGTTCACTCGGTCCAACCACGACCTTTGAGCGCTCGATGACGAGACTTGATGACAAAGTCGTGGTGATGTTTCGGCATCCTTGGTTGCCGCGATTCCTCGATTTTCTGAACTTCGGAGCTGAAGGATCTTGTGACGGCTCGGATTGGCGCAATGCGTCTGGATGACCACGGATGAAATTTTCTGAGCGAGGTGCTGGTGTGTGTGTGGATAGGTGATCTTGTCAGTTTATGCTTGGACTTCCGTGGCGCAGGATATAGCGGGCGATTCATCGCCAGTGCTGGGTCAAACTGCCGGCGGACTTCCTCGAATTTCCCTTTTTTTTTTGCCTCTCATATTCCCTCATATGGATCTGCCTTCCGAGCAGTTGGGAACTTTTCAAGTCCTCGTTAAGTTGGGAGTAGCACGGAGGAGTGATGGGTACCGAGATGTATCTAACCTTGAGATGCCTCGACATGACTTCCCCATGTTGTTATCTCACTCCATAGAGGCATGAAATGAGGCAATCAATTGGGACACCCTTCAGAAAGGCGTTCTCCGACTATGATGATGATGATGATGATGATGATGAGTGACCCCTACTGAGCTGCAAGTATAAGTGGTAAGGAGGGGCCAGCGATAGGCGGGTTTGTTGCTGCAGATGCTCGCGGGCCAGACCTTCCCACCGCGGCTTGGCGCCACCCACTGTAGCCACAGCAGTCACGGTGGAGCCCCCACGCCGTGTAGGTCAAAACCCACATTTTAATGCAACGTTAGCTTCCTGAACAGACCGTTGACACCAGAATCATTGGTCAGGCCATGTTAAAAAAAAAAGTTCGGCACGCAACCGGAGCTAGTGGAATGGAGTCGCAGGATGCACGCAGGGCTGCAGGCCCTTGAAAAAACCGCAGCTCCCTCCCTTTTGGGCATCTCTACTTCGTATTTTCTCATTCGAAAACACATGAGAGGGTCGGCAGACAGCTCTTGTCACTTGAAGCAGCACCAGATCATTTAGCGATCAACTAGTCTCTTTCGCGTCATTCACAGCATGGGGCAGCCGTCGTTCGAGGCGTCCCACGCCCTCGTTTATGTGACATATGGAGTATTTCTGTGAGATCATGAGACCTACATTATGCTGCTGGCACATCACCAGGGCTATATATATATCAGAGGTCCATGCTAACGGAGTACGCAGGTTGTTGGGAACAGGCGTTGCCTGGACGTTCAGGAACCAGAGCAAGGGAGAGTTCCTGGCAGGCAACAGGACTCAAACTGGTTAGAGCACACTCTCCTTCGCCTTCACTAGCGCTCGGAGAGAAAACTTGAGGAGAGCTACGCTTCTCGTTTTCAACTCAGCCCCCCTTTCCCCTCCTCCACCTAGCCTAAGGGAATATTAAACAGACAGACAAAAGAAGGGGGATGCTAACCACTTATTCTCGACAGCTCTGCCGCTCGCCCTGAACTTCATCGCATCCGGTGAGTGAGTGAGCCATGCGGCTGAAGAGAGAGCCAATCGGCGGGTCTTTCCAAAATCAGGGCGGCGGCAACGCAGGAGTCAAGCATCAGACTCGCATCGTTCTCGATTCGGCAGGACACTTGATCGAGGAATGGCGTCGTAGGGCGACGACATGTGAACGGCGACAACAGACGACAAGGAAGGCCAGGCCACAGGCTGACCAAGGTTCGTACCCCAAACCTCACCAAGCCCTTGTCTCTCGTCCCACGCCGTCACCGGGTTTCCACTTCGCCCCTGGCGATGTGGGAATCCTGGTCGGTCTGTTGCGGATGGGATGACTAAGGGTTGCGGCTCACTACGGGCGCCGAGTTGAAGCATGTTCGCCGGCTCCAACCTCCCCCGTTCGCTGGCTTTTTCTGCTGTTCCATGGAAGAAAAGCCAGCGAAGCGGTACGCGGAGGAGAACCGACGTCTTGTGGAAACGAAGCTGAGATTGTACCGTGATACTCGATCAAGTTAATGCTTGCGTGGGAAACGTGCTGCCGCTCTGATATTCCCCCTCCCCCCCTCCCTTCCCCTATTCAGCAACCCTGTGTCAGCATACTAATCCCAGCAGCCCTCGGCTCCGGTATCCTCTTCACTTACCCTCAGCTTGCAACGTTGGCTGGTGTTCAGGGCGTGGTCGTCTACGCCTTGGCGTCCGCCCTCCCCCTTCTGAGTTTCGCTGCGCTGGGCCCCATCATCCGCCGCAAGTGTCCCCAGGGGTTCGTCCTCACCGAGTGGACCAGGCAGCGATACGGGACGCTTGCGGCTCTGTACCTAAGCTTTATGACGCTGGTCACACTGTTCCTCTACATGATTTCCGAGCTGTCCGCCATCGGACAGGTCGTCAACCTCCTGACGGGAATTGACGGGCTGCCCGTGCTGATTGTGGAATGCGTCATCACAACCATCTACACTTGTATGTCCAGAGGAAACTCTTAGTTTGTGCGGCAAGAGAACGTCCACTGACCTACCGAATAAAAAGCCGTTGGCGGTTTCAAGGTGTCCTTCTTTACGGACAACATCCAAGGAGCTATGGTTCTGGGTCTTATTCTGATCGCCACCATCACCATCGGCGTCGAGACCAAGATCGACACGAGCCTGATCGAATCCTCCGGCCTGACCAAGGCTAGTCTTCTTGGCTGGCAACTCCTTTACATCCTGCCCGTGGCTATCCTGACTAATGACTTCTTCCTCGTACGTTGTTGGTTCTCTTCCTTGCCCTCTCCTTTGCCCCCCCTACCCCCCCCTTTCTCCGTGTCCTTCCCCAAAATGCCACAAACTAAGCCGAAATGTTTACTCTCCCGCAGTCTAATTTCTGGCTCCGCACCTTCTCCGCCAAGACCGACCGCGACCTCTGGCTCGGCATCACCGGCGCCGTCGTCGCGACGCTCGTCATCATCACCCTGGTCGGCTCGACGGGCCTGATCGCCGCCTGGGCCGGCGTCTGGCCGGGGCCCGAGGACGCGCCCGTCGACGGCTCCGTCGCCTTCTTCGCGCTGCTCACGCAGCTGCCCAACTGGGTCGTCGGCGTCGTCGTCGTCATGTCCGTCACCCTCAGCACCGCCGCCTTCGACTCGCTCCAGTCGGCCATGGTCACGTCGGCGTCCAACGACCTGTTCCGGAACCGGCTGAACATCTGGTGGATCCGGGCCGGCGTCGTGCTCATCATGATCCCCGTGGTGGTGATTGCGATCCGGGCGCCGTCCATCCTGCAGATTTACCTCATCTCGGACCTCGTCTCGGCCGCGACCATCCCCGTGCTGGTGATCGGCCTGTCGGATGCCTGTTACTGGTGGAGGGGGTTCGAGGTGGTCGTGGGCGGCCTGGGCGGCCTGTTTACCGTCTTCTTGTTCGGCACCGTCTACTACGGCGACGCGCAGCTGGGCGCCGAGCTGATGCTGCTGGAGCAGGGCCTGTACACGGCCGACTGGGGCGCCTTTGGCGCCTTCGTCGCGGCTCCCGTCGGAGGCCTGCTCTGGGGATTCGGCGCGTTGGGCCTGCGGCTGGGCATCCAGTACGTCAGCGCTCGGCTCAGGGGACAGAGGTTCGACGCTCTCGATCGCCCCGTGGCTGTTAGCGGGCCGCAGCTTGTCGACCCCGAGGCTGGGAGGGACGGCGGTACCTGGGACAACACCGAAATCTCTTCGGATGCTCCTGGTCTCGCCAAGACCACTGGCAAGTTCTTCTAGAAACCCAGCCTAGAAGTGGGCGGTGATGGAAAAGGGGTGGCATGGCCACCGTTCGATCGAGGTGTCATAGAGCACTGCACATTCCCCGGGCTTCTCAACTTTGGTGCTTGTTGCTTGGGTAGTTCGGCACCCTCCAGGATATTGACGTGGCAATGGATCTCGCAGTGCTCGATGGGCCCTGTGCCTCTTGACCTTCTATGACCTTGTCCCGATGGGAAATCCTTGTGATCCGTCGAGTCTGTAAACTATATGTTATTTATAAGGACATAACAGCCATGCCCCTCCATGTGGTAACTTGAACCATAACCGATACCATGACGGCAAGCAGTCTTTCCCGATTTAATCTATATACCGTAGCAGATACTTGGAATTTGAAGTAAGCAAACCTCGGGGCCGAGGCACGAGAGAGAAGGATTGAGGAAGAGTCAGGTTCGGGCGCCCGCCACTGGTTAGGTTGGTGAGACGGAGCAACAGACCTCCCCGGTACAGGATGCATCTTCTGAATGCCAAAAAGATGTGGCTGACAGTCTGGTCGCGTGTTCCCGAGATGGGGGGAATGGTCATGGACAGCGGGTCTGCTGCTCTCATTGCCAGAGATGAGCTGAAAGGGTTTCGAGCCCGCTAGGTCTCGTGATCAAAGACGGGATATTCCACTCTTGGTCATGAATAAACAAACATGCACCAATGCTTTCCAACTTTTACGCCGAATGTTCTCTCACAAGGGATGTTGCGTTCAAAGTGTTGTAGGTATGTACACATATTGTACACGGCCATGTCCATCGTACATCGTCTGTCTCCCGTTTGAAACATGTACCACCACGTCCTTGAAGCCATGAGGCTCAGTTTCCGAGAAGCCGACGAGACACCATGGCCCTCTCCTCCTGCCACGACTCCAGTGTCGTCGGCTTGATGGTGCCGAGATAACGCCATTTTGATTGCTTCCAACCCCGTTTCGGATCGATAACGCAGGCAATCGCCACGTTTTCCACCACGTCCATCTCCCTTTCGCTGCCCGGAACGACTTCGCCCTTGGCGTTGTAGACAACCACCCGTTGCTTGCTCGAGATGGCCACGATGGCTTGCCTGATGAGCGGGGATTCGCGCTCGGTCGAGATGGGCGATATCCGGTGGGACTTGAGTGACGGGTAGAACAGTTTGTTGGTATACTTGACCAGCTCCCAGCTGTAACGGTGCCCTCTGGGCCGGGCATCGATACTTGCGAGCAAGGGGCCGGCGTAGTCCCTCGTGCAGATCTTGCCGATTGCGCTCTTGTTGCCGGCTGCCAGGGCCTCGGCGACGGCACGGTGGAGTGCCTTCGCGGTAGGAATGAGGCTACCCCTTTTTACTTCAAAACTAGCCCGCTTGAAGATGCTAGGTTTTGAGGAAAACACCACGGAGCCGTTTGTCAACATCTCTTGAATCTTGATGTACATCCATTGGCTCAGGAAACGGATCTTCTTGCCCAGGGAGTCAGGAAACTGTGATAGGGGTGGGAGCACGAAAGACCCTTGATTAGATTGGGTATCAAGTCAGACAAGGCTCTTCTTCAAACTCCGGGTGTCAGCGAACAACGCACCTGGCAAAACTACAGAGAGAGTTTCTGCTAATGTGTCGGCCGACATAGCCGCCACTCTCTGGGACGTCTCGACTTTGGGCGCAGTATTCTGCCCAATCCGAGGCGCCATACTTTCCATACTTGGACGGTTGAGATGAATCCGACTCTTCTCTTGAGATGTCGTAAATGAAGCGGCCGAAGGCAAGCCTCGTGGTCGACGGACGCCTGCACAGTTGGCCAAGACCAGCATTGACCTCTTCGGGCCCGCGCCCTTCACCGGGAGCAACTCCCGAGCGCGCAGGCCGAGCCGTAACGGCGACATGGTGTGCCTGCGTGCGGATACGTTGGATGAAGGTCGACGAAGACGCTTGCACTCCCTGCTTTCCTCCCCAGACACTTCCTCCTGCTCGGATCCCAGTCCCTGCCTCCGGTCGGTCGCCCGTTATCCGATTTGTTGTCGTCGGTGCGGGTGTCCCTTGCCGAGCATGCGTTTGTCGGACAGCGTGCGTCGCGGCCGAGGTGCTGGTTCGACGTTGCAACAACAACCCGAGCTGCGATGACTTTGAAGCTCAAAAATCCCAATGGGATAGGCAAAGAAAGAAATTGTGGAGCAGAATCGAGAGAGATCGGCCCCGGCCAATGAGCACTTAGCCTGCGCCCGGGGGGGTTGCTATCGGGGTGACCCCCACCAAGCTCTGAATGGCAAGAAGCATCCTTGCGAAACAAGGCCCCCAACCGGAAAGCGCCATCAACCCTGGGCGCGCCGCCATTTTCAGCCGGCACCGACTCACCGTCTCGGCACCCTTATCAACCACCTACACAGTACTATTTTTCCCCTCCCAATTTTTGACCTTCCCGGGCAGCCAATTCTGGGTTCCATGCTCCATGGGCGAGGAGACGCACATTGATGTACAACCGCGCGAGGCCAACCGCGGACCAGCCGCGGGCGGATAATCGACACAGTAGCACCCACACTGCGAAGCGCTCCCTTTCCGAGTCCCGCGCCCCGGGCCCCGCTGCAGCCACGGCTCCAGCCTCCCTGCCCGTCAAGGCCGCCGCCGCCCACGCCGTAACCGCCAATCACCCGGGCACCGGAGGAGGCGGCGCCACACCAGCAGCACAACATGCAGCAGCCGGCTCAGCAGCCGGCTCCGACCATGCTGGCGGCAGCCCGGTGCGGTCTACCCTCCTTCAGCCCCGCGTTGCCGTCGCACTAGGCGTCTCCAAGAAATGGTATCCCATCCTCTTCCTCTGTCGGCTGGCCTCCATCGGCCCAGGCGTGCTGTTTGGCCTGCCCAACGTCCTCCGACTGCTGGCGACACTTCACCTCATGTACCTCGACAGGGTCCTCGATGGCGGCGCCTTGAGCAAACTAGGAAGGACAGGGGGTTTGGCGGCAGCAACAACGACAACAATGACAACAACAGCAGGAGAAGGAGCAGCAGCATCGGCAGGAGGAGGAGGAGCGAATTTCCTATCGGCTTCATCGGGTTACAACCCGGCATTCGAAGCCAGGCTGCGGTTGACTGAGGCCCTGCTCGCGACAATATGGGTGCGTCGACCTTCTCTGCCCACCATCTGTCTCCCTTCCCCTGTTTTTGGACATCCCCTATGCGCGCGCGCACACACACACACACACACACACATACATACACACACACGCGCAGTGTACGCACAATCCGTAACCTTACTAACCCAGTCTCGTACACCACAGTGCTGCGCATCAGGCTACCTCTCCTTCTTCTTTACGGACTGCCTCATGTCGCGCTGGCTGCTCCACTACACGCCACAAGCGACCATCGTCCGGCTGCTCACCGTCGACGCCATAAACGGCTACCTGACCTCCTGGGTCCTCCACCTCACAGGCGGGTTCGAGGACCCGCGGCTCATCCTCCCGGCCTGGATTGTGATCTCCACGGTACGGGCTATCCCGTCCCTCCTCCCTTTCGTTACGCAAGTCGTCACGACGAATACTGACCGGATCTTTCCACTTTCCCATGGCACAGACCCTGACGGTTCTCTACCACATCACCCAACGCAAGATCAACATACGCAAGGAGACGTCCATGTCGATCAGCGTGTTTTCCATCGCCAGCTTCGTCAGTATGGTGGCGCTCCTCGTGCAACTGCACTCGAACCGCTCCGACTATCCTGACATCCCACTGCTCAACTTTGTCCGGAGGGTCTTTGACGAGGCTTGTAAGCTGGCTATACGAATCATGGAGTACGCTGACATCACGAGGGAGCTCTAATACCCACGCGTTGCTCTCTACGTTGTAATGGGACTATTGCCTTCTCTAGATATTGCTTGTGTCCTCCGGTCAGTTCTGTTTTGTTACATGTTTTTGTTCATGACTCATGCATTCGCAGCGGATTGGGGAGTTACGGTAGTACAAGTTGTCGTATGTCAGACACGCAATCAACATGCACAGTGAATTCGGCAGTTATCATCGTAGTTCGACATAACGCTCATGCTTCTTCGTCGTAACGCAATCCATTGCCTCAAAACTACGTAACCTGCAGACACTCAAACGAGGGGCATGCAGGCTGCAGTCGTCCTATCAACTAGAGCCGACGGACTGATGATAAGCAAATGGTCCGTCCGTAACACCAGACATGAAAGCCTCGACGTGCTCTCGCTCAGGGAAAGAGGAAGTCCTTCTTCCAGCTTCCGGTTATCATGAATGTGTGCCGCGCGACCTGGTCGGACAGAGCCTTAGTCGCCCAGATATACCGAGTCCCAACTCTTAGTGATGTGAACCCCGCACCGGATGTCTCTCCCAAGGAGTCCGGGCCGCTGGATTGCGGCACAGCAGACAGGCCCGTTTAGAAGCCGTGAACCTATCACTAGTTAGCACACGGCCGTCAACAGCCACAGCTGGTCATGCGCACCTTGATGGTCTTCTCGTCGAGACCCAGACCCGCCTCTGCGTCGATAAGAAACTCTCTGATCTTGGCCCGATGGTCGCCCTGGAGCTGGATCACCTCTCCCATGCCCTTGGAGTCGGTGTCACTGATGATGGTGCCATTGCAGGCTGGGGCAGGATTAGTCATTCGGCATCCAACGAGACAGCGGAGATGCGCAGAACATACCGAAATCCTTCTTAATGACCTTGAGGATCTTCTTGAGATCGTACTTTTTAGGGATACCTTGCACGGTGGTCAAGGTCTTGCGTCCATTACGCTCTGTAACAATCTGTCAGTCCCCGTCAATCCGGAGAACAGCCGCTTTGTGGTGGCGATTGGATAGTCACGCGACAGTGGGACAATGGCGGGGTATCGATTGAGGAAACGTACGTTGGATGCGAATATGAATATACTCTTGGGTTTGAACAGTCTGCCCCGAGTCCTCGTCGGCTTCGGCGAAGGGGTCTGCACGCGAGCCAAGTTAGCGATTGCACTTTGCGCGCGCTGGTGGCCGAATGTGGGGTCTTTCGCAGCCGTGGCGGTACAGGAACTGAATTGGTCTGGTTCCACCCAGGAACAGATTCAATTCAGACGTCACACCGACAATGCTCCTGAAAATCCCACAACGGCGAGCGCAGTATGCGCGAAGGGAGAATTCACGAAATACATACCGCGGATCTTGAGATTCTGGATTTCAGTTTCGCCTGACATAAACTCGAAGTTTACGGGGTGAACGTGGGAGAAGGTTTGTGTTTGAGGGGCGAAAGGTGTAGCGACGGACGACTGTAGTAGTGTCTCGCTGATCGGCTGTGTGGATTTGCGGAATGGGTGTTAAGGGATCGAAAGTAGGTTAGGAGAGCGTCTGGGGTCCTTTTAAACTTCGTTTGCTCAGAAGTGATGCTGCTGCGGATGGCGAAGTAGTTGGAAGAAGGAAGTCGATAGAAATCCAGAGGTGAGGGGAAGAGACAGCATATGTGGAGCTCTCTGGGGCTGACGGCATCAGGCCGCAAGGCATGAACGTGGGGCACTGGCCACATGAGTCTTGGTGGCGGTACTCCTTGTACGGATTACAGACACATAAAAATTTCCGGAGAACATCCCGTATTACCCTTACCAGCTCTGCATCACCCGTTCTGTTCTGCCTGCGTGCAATGGCATGACCCTGCACTGACTCTTCCCGTTGCGTGATTTGGCAGCGGGACTGGGAACTTTTGCGGTTGGCTTCGGAGGGTCGTTCCATGCTCTACATGAATACTATTTGAGGTACTTCCATTGCTTTCCGTGCAAGATCTTGGCTTGGTCTGGGAGCCTCTAGACTTCAACATGCTCCAAAGTCGGTAACATTACACAGCGTTACGATACCGGCAATCGTAACTCGGGTCTGCAATGGCATCCCCACCAGTTGGGTCACTGCCCGGCCGCCGGCTTACCAGACCTGATTTTGCCTCTGGAGGCGCATTGCGGTTGTCGAGTCCGAAGGATGAGATTTGAGCCCGAGGAATTGGCGGCTGATGCGAGCCCGGCCATCGTCGCCACGGCTGCGGCGTGCGATCAAGGCGCAGCAGAATGGCGGCCGCTGTTTCGCCACCCGTGCTCATTCGGCCCTGCCATGTTCGGCGATGTCATGATCAACCTGATCCACAATCCCAACATCAACTCCTCGTGGCTCTTCCGCGCCGATATCCTTCGTGACTCGGCCGAACCGCCGCAGGCGTGCACCCCGCCATCCGAAGCCGAGACCACACCCGGCCTCCCCGGCCCCGAGTTTGTCGGCTTCCAGCTGCAGCGGTGCATTATACGAAGGCTTATTCCCAGGAACACGCTCAGGGACCGACCACTCGATCAGACATGCCTCATGTACAAAAGTACACCGAGTTTAGAGGATGATGATGTCGCCCATGCGGAGAGAAGCCTTGTGGTCTACCTCCCCCATGTGTTGACGGCATCCGAGATGCCTTTTTACCACCCCACTGTGCGGGGGATAGCCTTCCTGCACGAATGGAATGCTGCGGAGTCCTGCGGCTCTATATCCATCTCGTACCTCTTCTTTAACGACGAAGACCGTTCTGTTGTCAAGCTGACGCGAACGGCTCTCCGTCTGCTCGAAGTCATTCACAAGCACGGCAAGGGCCGGCTGGAGGGCTACCAGAAGAGGGTGCAGCACGACCAGGTGCTGCCGCGGGCCCGTGTGCAGAACACGTACACTCGGCTCAAGCAGAACTACGCTCGAGGATTGATCACGAGCTGGGCCGAGACCACGGACCCAGAAAAGCACGTCTTCGAGGATCTCTGCATTGCAGCCTTCCTGATCGAGCTATGGACTGACATGTACGGCCAAGGCCCCTTCCCCGGCTTTGTTGACATTGGGTGTGGCAACGGCCTCCTCGTCTACATTCTTAACCAGGAAGGTTTTGAGGGATGGGGTTTTGATGCTCGCTCGCGCAGGTCGTGGGCTACGTACCGCACCAAGTTGCAGACACCCGCAGGGGAAGCGGACAGTTTGCGGGAGCTCGTCTTGCTACCGCCACCTGTCAGTACTGGTAGACAAGGGCTTGCCGATTTGTCGAGTGATGCCTTGGATGAGAGTCGCATCTGTGACGGTCGCTTTCCCAAGGGCACCTTCATCATCTCAAACCACGCGGACGAACTTACGCCGTGGACCCCCATCATCGCGGCCATCTCGGAGTGCCCTTTCATTGCGATTCCCTGCTGCAGCCACAACCTTACTGGAGAAAGGTACCGTGCGCCAGTACCCAAGGATAAGTCCAAGGCGCATTCGGCGTACTCGTCACTGGTTGCCTGGGTATCCGACATTGCGAAAGACTGCGGCTGGGTGGTCGAGCAGGAGATGCTTCGGATCCCGAGCACCCGCAACACGGCTCTTATCGGCCGAAAACGCTACGAGACAAAGTCATACTTGGACATCCAGGCCGTTGTCGACAAATACGGTGGCGCTGCTGGTTACTGGGACAACGTGCAGAAGCTGGTGCAGTCTACAGCAACCGGCAGCGAACATTGAGAGGAGGAACATCAAAAACGCTGATTGGAATTCCCAAGGCTTTCTCAATCCAAATCAGGCACCGGGAGGTGATCAACCAACTTGAGGTTCAATCCCAGCTTTTGCAACGCTTCGGTAGCCAGCTGGTCTCTGAGCTGCTCCGTCTCCTCCTGGGTCGTCAGCACGAAGTCGTGCTTCAGCAGCCATATCCCCTCCTCTACGCCGTACTCCTCGGCTGTCTTCTTGTCGACCCTGTCGAGGTCGATTATCAGACTCTTCTTGACGCCAAACACGGCGTCAGACGTCTCGTAGGGGTCACCTCGGAGATACAAGGCTCTATAAATAGAGATACCCGTCAGCAAATGTACACAAAGGGGGCCAACGAAGCGTCTCTGTGAATGGGGAGGACAGCAGAACTTACGTGATCAAACGGTCCCAGCCCTCTTTCGCAAACATGAAATGCACGTGTGCCGGCCGCCAACAATGCCGATTCAACATCTGCAGCAACTTGCCCACGGGGCCGTCGTGGGGGATCGGGTAGCTCACGGGTTTGATTCCGCGGAACCAGAACCTCCCCTGCTCATCGCTGACCATGACGCACCGCTCGCTGGGGCCATCGCGGTCGGCGTGCTGCACGTCGTAGTGGCCGGAGCTGTCCGTCTCCCAGATGTCGATGGTCACGCCCGGTATGGGCCGGCCCTGCGTGTCCTTGACCGTGCACACGGCCAGCATCGGCTCGCCCGCCGGGTCCGACGTCATGCTCGCGCCATTGGGCAGCACCGGCGCGTCATGCGTGTGGAAGGGCCCGAGCACGGAGCCCTCGGTGCCGCCCGGCGGTTTGGGGTGGTTGATGTTGTCGACCAGCAGCGACAGGCCGAGGACGTCGGACAGCAGGATGAACTCCTGTCGCTCGTGATTAGTCACACACACCTTCACCTTCAGCCCCTAATCGTAGAGAAGAGAGGTAACGGTTTTTGTAAGAAAAACCAACAATGAACAAAACATACATTGCGCACATCGCTGCAGATCTTTCCGCAGCTGATCAGGAACTCGATCGCCGCCATCCACTCGGCCGTGCTCAGCCGCGTCTCGCGAGCAAAGTCGTGCAGGTGTGTCACCAACCGCGCCATCAGGTACGTCAGGCGGGCGTTGTCGCTCTGCGAGTTGATGCGGATCGTGTTGGGCGTGATGTTGTCGATGGTCAGGTCGAGCAGGGCCGGGGGCGCGCCTCCGGCCTGCGCGGAGGTCTGGCCTGATTCTCCCCTACCCATGTTTTTTTCCCCTCTTTAAATTGCTTTGCCTGTTGGTGGTGGTTATGGGATTGGCAGTAGTAGAGGGGATTGCGGTGGTAAAGGAGGGGGTGGCGGTTCGACACGCTTGATTCGTGAATCTGCTGATGTAGTTAGTGTAGTGTGTAGTGGAGGTCGCGAGCGAGCTGACTGCAGACCTAACCTAATGTCCTCAGGGCTGCACGTCTGTAACACGATATGTTCTTCTCTATAGATGATAAAGGACCAATCGTTGGATTGGAAAGATTTGATCAATTGATGATAACACGACGATATAAAGGGGACCTCCGAGGGTCATCCGAGTGTGGGTGTTTTAAACGAGCGACTCGGACAAGGAAAATAGCACCCGGCAGATGGCCCGGCCGGCTTTTTGCCTCCCAGGTACGGATATGTATGTACTAGTTATTCTAAATAGTTACCGCTAACAAGGATTGGCCCGGCCTACTACTGCGCAGGACTGGAGACCGCCTAACCAACGTCCACGGTCGAGAAGGAAATGGGGTAGGCCGTGTGTCAGCTTCCCAGCGGGATGGATTGGATCCCAAGGTGGGGTTGTTCGGCAGGAAGTTGGGGAAGGAGGGGTTCGGGAGTTAAGAACGGGGGCGCGGGGAAACTTGCAGCGAACGCAGGCACGGATGACGCAGGCCAACTTTTGATGCCGATCCGGAGCGGAGGAAACCACGTTAGTTATTCCCGAGCGAGGTTACCTATCCGTAGTGCACGGATTACTGCAAGGTCGGTACCTACGTACGGAGCATTCCGTACTGTATTTCGTCTTTTACTCACTCAGAGGTCACTGATGTAAGTCCAGGATGGACAATACGCCAGAGGTCTCAGCCCGTCGTGTAGGAGCCGGTCCTGTTTTCTTTGGTTTCTCGATGATCGGAACCTGCCGAGTGAACAAACGATGCAATATGTCGACTATACTACGGAGGGTACACTATGGATATGTATCAGTATGTACAACATTGTGTCTGATGCACTCCGTAAGTGCACATGCACACTGCAAGCCGTATATTGCCGGGGATTAAAGCTGCAGCTGACCTTGCAGATGCGAAGGCGAGACAGAAGCAAACGGCTCTGAATGGACGCGCTATTGTTTATACATCATTACAAAGGGCGGCTAGATGACAACCAACTGATCAAGAAAAGGAGAGGGAAGGACAGGAATGGACAGGACAGGAAAGGAAAGGAAAGGAAAAGAAAGGAAAACAAGGTTTACTCTTGCGGCTCTGGGGCTTCAGGCAATGCCGTAGGCGGTCTCCTCCCGTCAACGTGAGCCGAGCTACCACCGACAACAAACTCCCTCGAGGACCTCCCGAATCCAGGACTCGGCGACCTCCCGATGGCCGGGCTCGACGACCTACTGGCCGACGGCGTGCGCGTGCCCAAGCTGCAAGTGCTGTCCCGCGGCCTGGCCGACTCCGGTTCTACCCACGACGCATTGGATGGCGCCGCGTCGCAGTCGGTGACCACCACGCAGGTGACGCCGCTGAGCCGCTTGGTCAGGACGCTGTCCGGACGGCTGCTAGGTCCCGCCCCCGCCGCCGCCAGCTCCCCAAGCTCCCTCGACGACCACGACAGGCGGTACGGCCGGGCTGCCGGCGGGAGGCTGCCCGTGCTTAGCCGCGGGCTGACGCTGCCCGCGCGGCTGTAGCTGCCGTGGCTGCGGCGGGCACGCGATCGGGAGTCGTCCGCGGAGCTGTCGTCGGGCGTCGCCTGCTCCTGCTCCTGCTCCTGCTCCTGCTCCTGCTGCTGCTGATGATGATGATGATGTTGTTGTTCCGGTCCGTACGGAGCCGGGTTCATGTCCTCGTCCTCGTCCTCGATCTTGGGGCGACGCCGGATCGAGAGGACCGAGAACCGTGGCGTCGGCGGAGGCGGCTCCGTCTCGTTGACGAAGCGCGCATCTCGGGCCTTCCTCTCCATCTTTGTGAAGTAGGCCACCCGCACCGGCTCGAGCCAGTCGGGGTCCATTTCCTCACGGTTGCGCATCAAAGACAGAAAGGAGGAGGCCGCGCTGAGGACAATCAGCACCAGCAGGGCGGCCACGGCCAGGGCTTGGACAGCGATTATCACAATTCCGAGCTCGGCTGCTTTGGAGCGCTTAATCTCCGGGTTTGAGAGCATGGCGGCGGCCACGCCGCCTGTGACTATCTTGCAGATGCCGAGTATCCAGACGCCCATGACCGTGTTGCGAGCTCCTTCAAAGGGTGACAGGATGGCGGCAACGACAAAGTTCACAACGTCGACTGCCAAAACGCCGCAGACCTGGACGCGTGGGGTCTTCCATCCGCCCCCCAAGAAGGCGGCGCGACAGAACAGGTAACCGACATGGTATGCCAGGAACCACCATCGCGAGCGGCGGTATCTCGCCGTAAGCCAGCCGAATCTCTTCACGAAGCGCTCGTCCAAGTGCACGCTGGGCCGGTCCGGGTCGTTATTGGAGTGGCGAATCTTGAAGAGAGGGATGCGGAAGACTGGCTGGACGTCGAGGGCGTGGGTTTTGATGGTGCTCTCCCGACCCAACCCATACCCAAACCGCAAACCGGGGATCTTGCCAGACGTCTTTTTCCGGAAGCAGATCACTGGGTCTGACGTGACCTGGAACCTCCCGTCTCGGGTTCGAGCTTTGCAACTGCTCGCAATCAGGCCAATGAGTCCGATTAGCGCGAAAATGAACACCACCGTGGCAACAGCGACGGGCCCGACGGTCATCCGAATCGTCAGCTGCATCATCGCCAGCGTCATGAGCATGAAGAAGGCGACGACGAGGGTCCTCAGCATGGCATGTCCGAGATAGCCGGTCCAGTGGCTGCGAAAAAAGTGCAGCCGGTCTTTCTTGATCCTACCAGTGGCCGCTAACCCCTCGAGCATGGTCTTGAAGCCCCCGGTAGCCAAGGCGACCAGCCCGATGGCTATCAGCAGCCAGATCAGCCCAATCATGAACGCATCGGCGACGGGGATGCCGAGAACTGAGAGCGTCGCAGGAAACCCTGACCAGGTGCCGCCAGGGAGAGGCAACCCGGGCGCTGCCAAGCTTCCGGACCAGGTATAGTCGTGAAGAAAACTGGAGTTGTAGGCGGGACGCCCCTTGCCCGTGCTTCCGGACGCTCCATCGACCGCCGAGGATCTCGCAAGGAGCCAGGGCGGGGATTCGCCGCTGCCCAAGAACCGGGTTGCGCTGTCGTCCACCCCGGCAAACTTGTTGATGGACCGGACCATGCCCCGGATGTAGATGAGGCCGGCGGACCAGGCGAAGTTGGACCACCAGGCCATCAAGATGGGCGGCCAGTGGACTGAGAGGGCCCCCGTGAAGAAGACTGTCTGCAGGGTCTCGAACGTGACCAGGACCGAGAGAGAATGAGCATGGTGCATCCTCATGTGCGGGACGCTAACGCCGTATGCGGCCGTCATGAAGGAGGCGACGATGGCCACCAGCGTGAAAACGCCGAGGACGGGCGCTACGATCTCGGGCTGGGACAGCGTCCTGCCGTTCGTCATGGAGGCCTGAACGCACCCAATCACTTCCTGGTTAGACTTGGCGACCATCTGTAGCTTTGCCGAGCCCTCATAGTCTGGCAGGTTAAAGGGAAAATCGGACAGCTCTCCGACGCGCTGAGCACCAGCCGGGAGCACCGTCCTGGCAGAGAAGGTTTTTTTTGCACTCAGGGTGCAGAGGCTGCATACAATCAGTCTCGGTTTCCCCGGACGACGGAGCCACAGCATGCATTCCAGCTCACCTGCTGATGTTGAAACTGCACGGGTCGACGGCCATGACGAAGCGGTTGGCGCCATCTGGTGGTTCCTGTCAGCTCCCCCCTGATTGTGTTCGCGAGAACAAGGAAAACTGATCCTTACATCCGTCAATGGACAGGTGCACTGCCGGCAGTCAGCCCCCGAACCCCAGCACGCGCTTAACCACCCACCCCCTCGGTGATGCTTACACATGACAGACTCTTCCTTGACACTGCTCGTGCCATCGAGGCGCAAGACGAGGGTCCTATTGCCGGCATCGTAGGCGACGTCAAACCTGGTAACCTCGAGCACGCTCTCGCCGGCCAAACAATTACCAAAGTTGCCGGTGTACAACCCGGGGACTGCTGCTCTTTTTGGGGGTCAGACTTCCTTCGTGCTCGGAGCGAGGGGGGCGGACTGGTGAGGAGAGGCATACTTGGCCTCGCGAGCCTGGCTTGTTATGGAGAAGAGAGAGAAAAGAATGATCCAGATGGGGAGCCGAATGCGGTTCCATGGCGCCATGTTGAACAGAGCCGAAGCCTCGCGGGAGGGGGGGGGTTATATCAACTCCCAAGTTGGACTAAGGAAACCCGGGTTACAATCGATCTCGTCGGCGGTCCGGGTATGTGTTGGCAAGGGCGCTGCCAACAACCTCATTGTGCGTTTCGTTCCTCGAAATGAATAGGGAAGGGGGCAGGTCAAACCTCTGTGACCACGTCCCTAACCCAGCTCTACTGAGCGAACCTGTCCGAGGTTTGAGAGGGAGGGCGGGCCCCCAACTCTCAGCCTACTACTCAAAACGGCGAGCGAGGGAGTTCTGTTTGCTGCGACGGCGCTTCGAAAGGTCTACTACCGGGGAAATTGGGAGGGCCTCGAATCCCGTGTTTGGCTAACGGCCCAGGTGTCTTTCTTGGTTTTCAACGGTGTAGAAATGACAGCCGCCCCTTCAACGGCTCGGCTGGCTCGGAAGCTTTCGCGGTGGAGATACCCAAGCTGGGCGGTGGTCAATTGCTAAGAACCCCTTGGCGAGGATCAACCGCCAAAACTGAGGGAAGACCGACTTGGCTTCCGCCTCGGTCGGCGCGGGCACAACGGGTCAGTCAAAATAGCATGTCACTGCCGCTTGCCGTCTACGATTTGGAATTGCTCAAGGCCGTGTACACGAAGCCACGAAGTACATTGCTCGACAGAATAGCCAGAACAAAAAAAAAAAAAAGCAACCCCATGGAAAATACGGTACAACACGCTCAGAAATTCCCGGCCAAGAATTCCCCTGAGAGGAAAGCAAACATCCCCACCGTTCATTTTCCCCAGGCGGATACCCGGCAGCCGCCCAGATTCATCGGGTAATTAATCATTCGCATATCCGCTCAACTGATCCGTATGCGCCGTGGGCACGACCACGACTTCATCGTCCAGTGCACTGAAGAATTTCCACGAAACCTCTGGCTCCATTCCTCCAACAAAGCTAAAGTGCAGGCAGGTTTGAACTGGCCATCACCGCCAAAATCAAGACGAGGTTGCGACGCGAGGTTATGCCCCATGCTGATGCTGCCTCTTCTGATCCGGCCCACAGATATGGGTCGATGAAAGAACTGACCTGTGGGGATGAACCAAAAGGGATAGGCTTCGCGCCCTGATTGGTGACCAGCTCATCGACCCCTGCCCGCCCACGGGGCGGACCGCCGGGAATTATCCGTAAGCCGCATGCGATATTGGGACCACCAATGGAAGGTGGATCGGCTCTCCTTGGCGCGAGCAAACAACGGAGACTCATGGGAGGAGATTGGGATGCCCGGGGCGAGAGCACCATCACCATCACCACCAGACCTGATACACTACGGCGTGGGATAACTGACGTCCTGCGTACTTACTATAGTATATGTACATACAGACATTGATATAACGAAACTGCTCTCGTGCCCAAATCCGAACCGTTGCTCAGGCTAGTACTAGTTCTGCAGTGCAGGAGTGAACGGGTCACCCCTCCATAAACACATGCGCCTAAGAGACCTTGGGAAAGGAAAACGAAGACTTTAACCTCCAAAGGAGGTTCAGGTATCATAGAAAGCCCTTGCCTCGCCAGATCATTGCCATTGCCATCGCCATCGCTCCGAAGAATACACCCCAACGCAAGACCAGTATAATAAGAAAACCCAACGTTGCAGAGGAAGGAAGAGGAAGGAAAAAAGGAAGAGAGAAAAAGAAAAGGATCGCGCTGTACATACGAGATCCATTACCTGCCTTCCTGCCCGCATGCGTCTCTGCCGGCCTGTGTAATAACCATGCACAACCCACGCTCCTGAACCCTTTTCCCTCTTTCATACATGAATGAGTATATATAACCGGGCCATCTTCAACCCACACCAACCCCCCCCCCCCCCCGCGGGAACCCTTTTCCAAACCTCGAATCCCTCGCCTTGCAAAACGTTGTATGTACAGACATACATACATACACACACACGCATATACCACTCAACTCACTGCTCGTCCTCCTCCTCGATGGGCGCCGGGGTGGCCCGCTCCCTCCGGCGCTTGGGCCGGCGCAGGCGGTTGCTGCTGACCTGGCTGGCCGAGTCGTCCGGGGCGAGCTCGCTGAGGTCGTCGCCGCCCCACTCGCTGTCTGCGCCGTCGACGCTCTCCTCGTCGGCCCAGGCGGGGCGGTCGTAGGCGCCGCTGGAGCCGCTGAGGGGGAGGACGTCGATGCCGACACCGGCGGCGGCGCCGGCGCGGCGACGCTGCTGCAGGCTCATCTGGAGGGCGGCGCCGCGGCGGCGGAGGGCCTCGCGGACGGCCATGGCCTTCTCGTGCAGCTTCTCGAAGGCGTCCTCGAGCGCCTCCATGCCGTTGAAGATCTCGCGCTCGAGCTCCGCCAGCGTGGCTACCTCGACCTCCTCGTCGTGCGTCACGGCCGAGCGGGAGGGGTAGGTGGTCGACGACGACGCCGCCGAGACGCCGCTGACGAACGAGGCCGGCGTCGGGCCGCGCGAGTACGGGGTGCAGTAGGCGGTTGTCGTCGCCGGCGCGTTGCGCGACACGGGCCGTCCCGGGGCGGCCGCGGGACTCATCATGCGGGACGCCGACGATGGCGGCGGCTGCGGGAGGATGCCGCTCGCCGGGGTGGCCATGCGCGAGACGCTCTCGCCGGGCACGACGCCGTCGTCCTCGGCGCCCGACCAGAGGAAGCCGTCGAAGCGGCCCGAGGTGAGGATCTCCCACTCGGAGGCGCTAATGTCGGAGATGGTGTGGAGCAGGTCGTGGACGGCCGGGTGCTTGACGAGGTAGACGGCCGTCTCGGCGTCGCGCGGGGTCTGGGCCAGGCGGTACAGCCGCTGCAGCGAGAGGCCCATCTTGATGATGAAGTCGTTGCGCGGCCGGCGAACCGGGGTCGGGGCGCGGAGGGGGGACTGCAGCTCCCGCGAGCCCGCGAGGAGGGCGTTGAAGTACGGCCGGTCTTCCTGCTCGAGGTTGGTGAGGATGGCGAAGGCGAGCGTCTCGTCGTCGACGTCCTGCGGCGGCGGCGCCGCCACCGCCGTCTTCTCGCAGCTGCTCATCCACTTGTCGACCGCGGCCCGGACGCGCTTCGTCTGGCGGAGGTAGTGCTCCCGGAACTCCTCGGCAATGTCGGGGTCCATCTTGACCGGTGACGACGGCCGGGGCGGGACGTCGGCCAGCTCTTCGACCGCCTTGGAGCCGAGCACGGTGAAATCGAACGGCGGCCACGGCGGCAGCTCCACCCTCCCGCTGACGCGCTCGAGCACCTCTCCCCAGCCGAGCCCCCTGCGAGGCTGCCCGGACCGCTCGCAGATGATGCATGGGCAGCCGTCCGGACAGAGGTCGCGGGAGAAGACGTTCTCTAACCGGTCCAGGAGGCGGCGGGCTACGGTCCGGTGACCTGTCGCGACAGCCATGGAACCGTGCCCGGACAGCACCGTCTGATACTGGTTGAGGAGGTTGAAAAACGGCGCAAAGAGCGTTTCGGCGCCCTGAAGGGGCGGGTTGGAAGGCCGCGTCCCATTCTGCCGCGGAAGCACGGAGAGAAATGTCTTGGGAACTGGATGTGGCAGGCCACCGTTCTGTAAGAGATAATCCACCCGCGGCACCTCCAGAAGGTTGAAGGTCGGGGGCGGGGGCGGAGGAGGCGGAGGAGGAGGCGGTGCGGGAGTGAAGGGGGTTGCGGAGGGGGTAGGAACGTCGGATGTCGAGTAGTGATTCTTCTCTTCGGGAATCATGGGCGGCGGTGGGAACTGAGGTGTGTGCGTCGGCGTCTGCGGGGAGACGTCTATCGCTGACTCGGGAGAGTAATCCCCCGCCTCGGTGGGCGCAGGGCGGGCTACGGGTCCGTTCCGTTGCTGAGGAGCTGCTGCTGCTGCGGCGGCGGCAGCGGGGCCCGGTTCGACGGTAGAAGCATCAGTGACCTCGGACTTTGGCGCTCGATGGTCCTCCCGACGGGGCGCCCGGGCCGAAGATGCTGGTCGCATGACAAAGGTGGCCTGGCTCGAGGTCTTGGAGACCCTCGATTTAGATTCGTGCTTGGACGTGGACCTCGACACCCACGAGCCCCTCGATGACGGCCTCGTCTCGGGCGCCTCCCCTTCTTTCCCCGACACCGGAGACTCGGGTCTCTTCCTCTGGCCGGAAACGTCTGTGTCGGGTGGCGACGGCGGCCGGTCGTCCTGGCGGGCGTCCTTTCGTGCCGTCGAGCTCTTCCGGGCCGCGAAGGGCGAGTCGACCGACATGGACCGCCGCATCTCGCTGCCGCCGCCGAGGTCCGTCGTGTCTGGTGTGAGCGGGTCCCGCCGCCGGGCACCAGGCGAGGAAGAGACGTCCTCCTTGCTGTGCAGCGCCTCCTTGCTGTGAGCTCTGCTGAAGGACGGATACGGCAAGCTCCCCCGCTCGCTGGCCAGACCCCGCGACAGCTCCGGCACCAGGTCCACCATGGACCGGGAGGCGGCCGACCTGTCTTCGAGCTCGTCCCTGTCCATGTCCTTCGTCTTGTGTCGTCGGTGAGATCGAGAGTGCGTCTCGCTGTCGGTCGGCCTCAGTTTCAGAGACTTGGACGTCCGGTACGAGGTGTACGTGTGGCGGTGAGAAGACGACAAAGACGACAAGAAGGAGTCCTTGTCCCGGTCGGTTTCGCGGTCCCGGTCTCTCCTCCGCTCCTTTTCCCTCTCGCGGTCCCTGTCCTTGTCTCGGTCGCGGCCTCTGTCCTTGCGCTCGGACTTGGATCGGTGGATTTTCTCGCGCGGGCGATCATCGAGGACATCGACCTCGCGGTCCTTAGAGGACGGCATGATGGATCATGTCAGGGTGCAGCGCCCCGCCTCCTAAAAGGAAACAAAAAAAATTAAAAAAATAAAAAATAAGGTATGGCGAAGTGCGGCTGAGGTAGCCGGGCGTAACTGTAACTGCGACTGCACGGTGCCGTAGGCAGGTTGCGGCGCAGAGCTTCGGGAGCGATCTGTTGTTGGTCGACTTTGTCGAATGGGTGGTGGGATCAAGCAGGGCCCTTCCCTTGTGTTAACACTTCTTTGGTTGCCGTTGTTGACCTTCGAAACGCCCGCGAGTAATGGATATTCTTTGGTGCTTTCGAGTCGAGTAAGGAAATGGCAAGAGTTCGCGTTAGGGGACTGGCAAAAGCTTCAACCGACTAGTTCGTGCCTGGAATCGGACGATCCATCCCGAGTTTCACTGTCCTCGCCCAAGCCTTTAGCAGTTATTGGGCGGTGATGGCATTCATTGGGCAGCCCAAGTGTGATTCAAATCCGGCGTCAGAGACAGTGCGCATACTGTCCATCCGAGCTTCGACGAGGCCATTTCGCGCTCTTGTTTGGTGCAGGTACGAACTATACAGTGCGTGTCTTGCGAATCTCCATCAATCCCACACTGTCTGATGTGGTCAAACATGCCCCTCCACTAATAGTTAGTTACTTGGTCCTAGTAGAATACACTTGCCAGTCCCGAGCCAACGGGAGACCCGCAAGGTTCAACCTTGTACACTTCGGGGGACGTATGAAGAACCAGTTTCAATCTCAGCACAACAAACGACACCTACGCAACGATACGGAACAACAGGAACTTTTCTCGCTCAAACACGCGCAACTCATTTTTGGTCTGGAACCTGGGAGCAGCAGAACGAGGTGGAAGGGCTCTAAGTTTAGCTCGGACGAGCGCCGATTCCGATTCGACTCCTCAACTTGGCAGCAATGCAGGCCTTGGTTACGCGCTGTGCTGCCCGCAGGATGCGGGACAGGGCGCCCAATCGACTTGCGTTCTGCAACCGCCATCCAAGAATAGAAAACACGAGAGAGACAACTGCGGAGAATGAATAATCAACGGGTCGGCTTCACTTGCAACAGGAAAATGTCTATGGAAACTCCTAAATCATGCCGAGCTGGTATTTGGACCGAGAGAAATGCTCGCATGCAGCTGCAGATGCCGCTTGCCGACTCTATCGATGCTGGAAGCCGCCAGAACTCCATCCCCCGCTGCACCCCTCTCTCACGGCGAACTCGCGCCCCCCGCGGCCGCTAAAAGCGATTCGTATGTTTGACACGGCTCCGCCCGGGGCGGGATGCGGATGCGTGTCATGGGGGTGGTGTTCGACATCCAGTACCATAACACGAGAGTAACTATTTGTTTGCTCCCTCTTTAGAGCTTATCCAGGAGACCCTTGCTCTCGAGCAGGAGGACGATCTGGTGCACGATGGACCGCACCGACTGCTTCTCGCAGTCGACGACGAGATCGGGCTTGGAGGGAGGCTCGTAGGGGTCGTCAACACCGGTGAAGCCCTTGATCTCGCCGGCGCGCGCCTTCTTGTAGATGCCCCGCTTGTCCGTCTTCTCGCAGTACTCGAGCGGGGTCGCGACGTGGACGAGGTAGAAGTCGCCGTACTTCTCGACCAGCTCGCGGGCGTGCTGCCTGGCCTGCTCAAAGGGCGCGATCGGCGCGGCGATGACGGCGGCGCCGGACCTCGTCAGCTCCGAGGCCACAAAGGCGATGCGGGCAATGTTCTTGTCGCGGTCCTCGCGGCTGAAGCCCAGCTCGGACGACAGCTCGTGCCGGACCGTCTCGCCCAGCAGCATGGACACGGAACGGCCGCCCTGCTGGTTCAGCGTGACCTGGAGCGCCCGCGCGATCGTGTCCTTGCCGCTGTTCTGGTAGCCCGTCAGGAAGACGGTGAAGCCCTGCTTCGACCTCGGCGGGTGCGACTCCCGCAGCACCTTGACGACCTCGGGGTACGAGAACCACTCGGGGATCTCGCGGCCGCTCCTCAGGCGCGCGCGCAGCTCGGTGCCCGAGATGTTGAGCGTCCGGGCGCCCTGGGGGATCTGGTCGACCGGCGCGTACTCGTCGCTGTCGGGCAGGTACGTCATCATCTGGAACGGCACCACCTCGATGCCGAGCTCGTCGCGGTACTTCTCGACGGCGTGCTGGGCGTCGTAGGGGCCGTAGAAGTCGACGCCCTTGCTGTTCTTGCCGGGGCCGGCGTGGTCGCGGCCGACGATGAAGTGCGTCGCCCCGTGGTTCTTGCGGATGATGGCGTGCCAGATGGCCTCGCGGGGCCCGCCCATGCGCATGGCCAGGGGCAGCAGGCCGAGGACGGCCATGCCGTTGGGGTATCGGGGCAGGAGAGCCTTGTAGACCCGGACACGGGTGAAGTGGTCGATGTCGCCGGGCTTCGTCAGGCCCACGACGGGGTGGATGAGCACGTTGGCATGGTGAGACCGAGCAGCGCGGACGGTCAGCTCCCTGTGGGCGCGGTGCATCGGGTTCCGGGTCTGGAAGGCGACCACCCGGGTCCAGCCGAGCTTGTCGAAGTGAGCACGGAGCTCGGCGGGAGTGTCTAAAAGCGCGGTTAGCCCCCTCTTTCCTGACGGTTCATTCCCATCCCCCCACGCCCAGAAACCGGAACGGGGGCTTACATCGCAGCTCGACAAAGTCATAGTGCTGCAGCCTGTTGACGGCCTCGAGCTTGCCGCCGACGTAGAACTCCTTGGCGGTGTTGAAGAGGTAGCGAATCGCGGGGTGTTCCTCATCGCCTCCGAAAACCTCCTTGGCTTCCAGCGCCCTAGTGTGCGCGTTTTTTATCAGTCAGTCGCCCGCCCAGCCTTGGCCATTCTGCCACACGATGACGCGACGCCTTGGCGTTTTTCTTGGACATTTTCTTGGACATGAAACGGTGAGGGGCTGGCTAGCTTACTTGTCGGGCTTGTAAACGTCCTCGACGGTGAGGATGGCCAGGTTGCTATCGTCACGGAAGTCGCGCAGCGTTATCCGGGCACCGGGCTTGATCGAGAGCTCGTCGATGGTCTCCTGGCTTACGTCGAGGGTGATGGGCATGCTGAAGAGGACGCCACTGGCAAGGCGGTTCTCCTTGACGACTCTGCGAGTGGCGGGTTAGTGCCTGCCCAAACCGCTGTGGCCCAATTGACCCGTTTTCTGACTTAAAACATACCCATTGTAGTCCTTCTCGTTCATGAAACCTGCACATTTTTGGGGGATCGGTCAGCCTTTCTGATGCCACTTAAGAAACCACGGGAGATAAGCCAGGCGATGGGATGGCGGGGTTCATGCGAGCCCCACCATCCATCCAAATCCATCCGTTCAACAGCGCCGCGCGCGGACTCGCAACTCGTGGGGCATTCATTGTCTTCTTTCTTGTAACGAACCTTCGAGCGGAGAGAAACCGCCGTTGAGCAGCAACTCGAGATCGCAAAGCTGGCGCTCGGTGAGGACAAGGGCCGGCAGAGTCTCTGCTTCGGCCGACAGCTCGGCATGGCGGGGCAGGTCCCTCGCGAGCAGGTCCTTGAGGACGCCGCCGTGGGGAGAATTGGCCATTTTTTCGGGTGAGATTCTTAATAAAATCGAGGGGTACGGGAGCCGAGCGTAGCGGACGACCGCAATGCCACAGAATTCCGAACGACCGGGAGCTGTGCGGCACGAGCAAGACGTGGCGGAGAAGACAGAGGGAGAGAGACGGGGAACACAAAAGTTTCTATATTTCCCAGAGTTTCTGCAAGAAAAAGGTGCCGGCCCTGGCCAAATAGTTATACGTGTCGCAGATTTGCCGCACTGCCGTCTCCGCGGGTACCACCGACATCCGTTTCCAAGCAGGCGACGGACCGGCGGACGCCAGGCGACCCGGCCAGCGGGCAACGAAGCCCCCGGTAACGGCGTTCATCCTTTTCTGGAGGCGGCCATTACCAAGGAATGAATTCGCCCCAAACCCCCCTTGACAGCGACTGATGATGCCCTTTTTTTTTTGAGGTACACAGGATTAGTGTGATTTTCCATGTCCCTTTTTTTTTTTTTGTTCAAGGTTCACATCAACGTCGCACTCCTTTACCTATCCCGAGCCCACCGAGCCGCAGCAAGCACACCGAGGCGGCGTCCGGTCCCCAGTACTCCGTACCGGCGACCGATCGGAGAAGGGGTCCTGCTAACGGCATCAAAGGGGATTATTTGAGGGAACGCAGTACTACGTAGTTACTTGAGTAATCTGTATTTACACTACGCGACCAGCTTGCGCACCGTACCAAGTGATGTCCTGCCAGGTCCGGAAAACTCGATGCCAGTATCCATAATCCGTAATCCCTACACCTCCATACTTGGTTACCAGCGGAGGAAAATGGCCCCCTGTCCCCAAGTTTCTTAGCTCCGATGACGTGCTCGTGCAAGGACCACCGGCCTGCGGGCCTGACACTCAAGTGGGGCAACCCGCCAAGCACCTTCAAGTTATCGTCCGTACACTAAGCGATAAAAGCCGCAGTACTTCCTTGATCCGACGAGGCGCGGCCTTGTCTCAGCGTGAACGTGCGTAGTGGAAGGCATACTAGTATGGCTGTACTGGTGCGGCGTATATTGACATGTGGGTGGCATCTCTTGAAGATACATTTCTCAGTCGTTCGCGCGGCAAGGCAATATCAGGGTTAGGGTAGCTCTTAGGTATTATGTGAGCCCTGCTGCAAGTTCGGCTTCCAATTACGGATGATGAACTCGGGCAGAACTCGAGGCACCAACAAGTTAAAGAGATGGAAGAGAGAGGATGCGATGACAAGACTTGCACCTACTCATCCTGATATGGGAACTAAAGCCAGAATGGACTTGCTTTAAGCAAGCCGCAAACTTGGATTTGTAAAGAGCAGAACGAAGCGATCGAGCACAGTCACGTACTGAGATAGACGAAAGAGCCCAGACATCCCCAATCGTGACCTCCTGTTTTCCATCGCCATTGCCAAAAGGTCAGAACCCGACTTTAAAGGGGGAAAAAAGGAAGAAAGGTTCCAGAAGTGGAAAGAAGTAAAAACGAACAAAAAAGAAAAGAAAATAAGCAAAGAAGAAGAGTTCATCGCCTCCCCGTCCCCCCCCTTTAATCACCAGGTTTTTGGTCCACTTTGCCAGGGATCTAATTAACAACACACCAACCGACAGTCTCGCTCACTCGCTCACTCACTCACTCACTCACTTCTCACTTCCTCCAAGACCCTTCTCAGAACTGCATTTCCGCCGATTACCGGATCTATTACCATCAAAGAATGATTTGAAACCGTCAACCGAGCCCTGCGGCCCCGCGGGCCTCGTCATCGTTGCTGCTGCCATCGCGATGGTGGCGATGATGGTGGTGGTGGTGGTGGTGGTGGCGGTCCACTGTCCCTTGTCCTGAGTTGAGCGGGCTGCCGGCGGCTCCTCCAGGCTCGGACGCGGTCGGTTCGCTTGTCGCGGTGGTGGGAGCGGCACCCTCACCGCTGCCTCTACTGAAGAACGACGAGGAGGAGGAGAGGGTTTCGGTGCTTGTGGTGATCCAGGGGACTATTTGTATCGGTTGAGTGGGTCAGTCAGTCAAGTTTCCAGACCGTCAACAACCCCTTGGGGGCAAGCAAAAGGGGGGGAGGGGGGGCCTTCTGGACGCACAGCTCAGGGGTCCGGCGGAAGAAGAAGTGCTGCTGCTCTCGCCTCCAGCGCTGGAAGTCGTGTAAGTCGTGTTCCACGGTGCGGATGACGAGATTGTCAGCGTCACCGTCCTCAGGGTCGTCTCGATGCAGGCGGACGACGAGGCAGGGAGCGGGAACGGCCCGGTCTCTGTTGCCGGCGTGGATGTCGTCCCTATCGGGCTTGTCGGGCCTGCGCCGCCCGCGGTTGAGTTGGTGAAGGGGAAGGGGGCCGAGCTCGGCAGTCCGGTACCTGAGCTAAGCGGCCAGGTGAGGGTCCCAGACGCGCCGCTGCCGGTCGGCGCCGAGATGCTGGACGAGTTTGACATGGGAAACGGGGCGCTGCATGTTGGCGCGCTAGGAACACTGCCGGTCACGCGCGGACCGGAGCCAGTGGCTCCCGCGGAGGTCGAGTTTGGCCATGGGAACGGTGCAGCAGACGTTATAGCCGCGCCGGGCGTTCCGGTCAGGATCCCCGTACCGGAAGACACCGCCGCCGAGCTCGAATTCTTCCAGGGGAAAGGCGGCAGGGCCGTGCTGGAACTTGTTGTCGTGATAGAGAACGCCGGCGCAGTGCCCGAGCCAGAGCTGCATGTCGGTCCGGCAGCAGTTGGTCCCACAGCTGTAGTAGAGTTGCTGATGGGAAAGGGCGGTGTCTGTACCGTCGTATGGGGGTTCCCAGACGACCCGTGTACGCTCGTACCCAAGGCAGCCGTCCCCGTTGGTCCGGCTAGGCTGGTCGAGTTGCTGAGCGGGAACGGCGCGGTCGAGATGCTACTGCGGAGAGGACCCCCCGTTACCGTAGGCCCGGGGAAGGAGAGGCTGCCTGACGGGCCCGTTTCCCAAGGTGGCGACGGTGCTGTCAGAGACGTCTCCCAGGTGGAATACTCGCTGGTGAAAGCTGGCGAGAGCAGCAGGCTCGAGTATGTGGCCTGTTGGCCAGAAGCGGTGCTGCCCGAGTTGAAGTCAGATGCCGATGTGCTCCAGAGAGTTCGTGAAGGCGACGGGAGCGAGTAATCACTCGTCTCTGAAGGGGCAGTCACACCCGGAGGGGAGCCATATCCTGGGCAGGTTAGCGAGAGCTTGTTCCGAGAGTGCCTCCGAAAGAAGAGTCATGGGCAGGGGATGCCTTACCAGCCCAGGATGAGGTTGACAATAGAGAATATGGTAACCAGGAGGAGGAGGAAGAAGAAGAAGAAGAAGTAAAAGAAAAAGGAGGAGGAGGAGTCTCTCTAAGTGGCGGAGGCTGATAGCCATACGGCGGATCGGATTCCCGCTCTTCTCTGGGCTCAATTGCCTGGATGCGCGTGCGGCTGTCGTCTCGTGCGCTTGGGAAGACCCTGCCAATGCGTTGTCGAAAGCTGGCCCAAAACGTTTCCTGGTATGCCAAGGTGCCCGAGGAGTAGCCCAGCAGGGCCGTGGCCCATGTTAGACTGCCAAGCAGCCTGATGGCTATCATCGCAGTGCAGAGCTTTGCGAGACCGAGTCCAGCCCTGGTTTGAGCAATCCAGATGCGAAGAGCAAATGGCTCTGCCTCTCTCTAGGGAAGCCGGAATCTGGGAGGGTTACAACCTCGTACAGGTGCCAAGGATATACAAGATATAAAAAAAGTTGATGACCAGGAAGGTGATTAAACGAGCGGCGATGCCCCGGCTGCCCACCGGATCTGGGACTTGTGTGGTAGGGGCAAGCTGGTCTGGGAGCCGAGCAGGACAAGTATAGGCTTCTATGACAGAAGTGCGGGCGGATGGGTGATATACGAACATACCAGAGAGGGAGCAGCCCATCCCTTGAATCCTCGAACAAGGGAAGGGGGTAGTGGGGGCGCTCGAGAGACAGTCCACGCGGGTACGAGGTGAACTGACTCCAGTTTGACCAAGGCAAAGGGAGAGGTTGCCCTCAGCCGCACAATGTCGATCGAAGAAGGGGTTGGTGGCCGTGATAATGTTCCCCGTAGCGAGCACTGTACCCACCAAACCGAAAACTACCCACGTCTTGGGTTGCGTGAAATGACTTCAAGGGCCCATGTAACTGGCGAAACCTAAACGGTGGTGACATGTCAGTTCGAACTTTTCGAACTCATGCAACACTGTGGCATACAAGAGGCCCGCAACTCAACCGATCCGTGGCCAGCTGTGTCCCGGAGATGCGGACCTGGAGTATGCGCTATGAGACCTTGATCCGAGAGGAGCACAAGCGGCGGATAGGGCACCGCAACTACCTGTCAGGACGGCCATGCGTCTCCTCCTCCTCCTCCGTGGTGGGGCGGCGAGAGATTCTCATCGACCCAGACGCAGGCCATCATAGCCTATCCTCCCTCTCCAACGTTGTCTGACCGATCTGAACTTCTTGCTTATCTCGAACCTTCTGACCGGCTGGTGTGAACATCGTTTTGGCGTCGTCGAATTTAGCCCCGTCCTCACTACAAGCTGCCAGGTAAAGTAAGCAAACAACGAAGCCCCTACGACAGCTCATCCAAGACAATGTAACCATGAACACAAAGGGAGCCTTTGTATTGTACCAAGAAATGGACAGACCAAAGCTCCTGGAATAGGAGGAGACTGACCACCTGTCCCTGGTCGCTGGAGACGTAACCAAACCATAGCCCTGTAGTCTCGGGACGAAGCTCCCGCCGCTGAGAGGAACAGGGGTTACACGCCGCATGCATTTTGGACGGACGAGACGGCAGTCGGTTATGCGGGTATCCGGTGTTGGCCAGATCGATGATTATTCCATTCCAGTGCCTGTTTCTGCGGCCGCTAAACCAACCCCCCCCCCCCCCCCGGTCAGCCCAGTCGAGGAGGGATTGAGCCCGAAATGTGAGCAAGCAAGCAGGTTGCAGGTTGCAGGGCCTTTGGCTGGGTTGTGCCTGGGTTGTGCCTCTGATGCGTTTCGTGCAACCGCTCTCCGCCCTTGCGCGCATGTAACATACTGTTTGAATGTAAGAGAATGAGCCTTGAGGCAGGTACGGCCTGTGGTACAAAAAGAGGAGAGGTTCACTTTCCGGCTCCGGGGACTACGGATAGGGGTCAACCTTCCTCGGCTACCGAAAGCTTCAAGCCGTCCCCAGTTTCTCAGGCACAGGCGAGTTTGAACCTAACATATCAGGGGCCTAATTCAGTCAAGACATACATCACGCCCGCAAACAACACGTGGAGACTTTCCTTGCGCGGAGACATTTTACGTTTTCAGGAAGGCATGAGAAGTGCCAAAAACAAAAAAAAGGCGTCTCATTCTCTGCTATCTGGGAGCCCACCGCACCCTCCAACCTCCGAACAGTTTTAAAATAAGCAGGTTGTGTATTGCGTTGCTCGACGACCTCGACACCCAATCATCTCCAATCTGGTTTTTTTTTTTTAATTCACCAAAGTACCAAAGCTCCCAGGCTGCCGCGACATGTCCTACTGCCGTGGTGCTGTGAGCCCTCGTTTACCTCCTTGCCATCGCCAACCCTGTACTTTCGTGTGCGTGCCACTGCATCAAGCTGAGATCATGCAGGAGAGCTACACGCGATCGAAAGGTGCGACCCTCCAAAATGCACGTTTGAAGTGGCCCTATCGGTCTGCTCCGGTAGCACTTCTTACTCGGCTTTCTTGGCCGCTTCCCGCAGCTCCGGCGCTGTGCTACCGGCCATATGGCTCTCCTTAGCCTCGATGTCAGCCGCCCAGAGCGCAGCCCCAACTGTTTGTCAGTCAGTCAATCAGTCGTCAGTAGGTGGGCCAACTCCGCGGTGAGAGGGGGGATGTCAAGCTTGCCTGTGTTGGTGAAGGAGAAGACGATCGAAGCAACCGGGATCATCTCGAGTAGAGTGGCAACAGTGCCGAATCTAGGAGGTCAAGTTCCACTCCGTCAGTACATTGTCGTAAGGGTTGGACACGGCCGAGGAAAAAAAAACACACAAAAGTACGTCGGATCGGGTATCATGAGCAAACAGGCGATAGAGCGGTATTCGTGTGTCCCCTCGCGTGCACACACAAAGTACCCGTGAAGCCAGGATAATGCCGCGGAAATGGGAATTCACGTACGCAGTATAAGGCCCCTTATGGTCCTTGAGCCACTTGGATCTCTTGGAACTTGTCCACCCTTTCAGTTGGAAGTACTAGGTGGAAAGAGTAAGCTTCCGTTGGCGCCAGTGCACAAAACAGGGAACTCACCCGATCATGAACAGATTCGCCACGAGATCGTCCTGTCGCATGTTAGTTACACGGTTTCTATCGCGCGTCATTGTCATATCTCACCTCGTAGCAGGAGGAAGGTTACGGTGCCCACAACTACGCACACATGTCAGCAATTAGTCCAGGAAGAAGAAGAAGAAGAAGAAGAAGAAGAAGAAGAAGAAGAAGAAGAAGAAGAAGAAGAAGAAGAAAGACCGCCTTCCCCCGGAAATGCGGAACAGAACGTACCAGGGACAATGTTCAGAGGCAGATACATGACATATCGAATCAGCTCGTTGATGCTGAAGCACCTGAAGGGTTTCTTGAGCGCCTTGCCCAGCCTCTGGATCGAGTCGCCGCGCGTCTTGACCTCCCTCCCCTCGGCAACGACGTCGCCCTTGTTACGGGCCAGCAGCGTGCCGTCAAACGTGTCCAGGATTGCGTCCTGCAGGACGTAGTTCTTGGACAGGATGCCCGTGATGGTCGAGCTCTCGTTCAGGATGAGGAGGGCGGTCGTGAAGACGGCGAGCGGCCCGTTTGCGAAGGCCATGACGGCGAGCTGCGGGAGGTAGGTGAAGAAGAACATGGACCCGAGCACGCTCGAGTAGAGGGTCAGGTAGGGGAGCAGCCTCGACCGCAGCGGCTTCCACAGCTCGGGGTGGCTGATCAAGTAGAAAATACCCTGCAGGTCCAATGTCAGCGGAACCATTCCTGTCGGCTGCGCTGCCGCATCTCGCGCCGAGCCAGAACCTTGGGTGGTGAAGGACCTTGATGGGATACATGTAGGAACCACTCCTCGCTGCGTCGTTGAGGAGGAGCTTGGCTTTGTCATACTCCTCTTTCCTGAATGTCAAGAAAGCCCGTTAGCTGACGAAAGTCGTTCTATCTTATCATCAAAATGCTGGGACAACAACTTACACAACCTCTTGGGCCTTATCGGCAAGTCGACCCGCCATTTTTAGGAGTTGCAAGGGGGCGAATATGTTTTAACTAATTATGGGCGTGTTAGTCAGGGTCAGGGTCTGTGATGGGGTTTTGAGCGAACGTGACTGAAATAAAGCTCGTAAGGGTGCTGAAAGGCGTCCTAGCTTAAATCTCAATCAGACTTAAGATCATGAAAATAAGTTTAGAGTTTGAAATGGTTGGTGAAAGTATCGGCTGCTCGATGAAATGGGGTTATTCATCGAGGTTGAGTGCATGTCGTCATTGGTACTGAAACTTGGCACGCGACCCGAGTTCACTGGACTAACAGCCTAACAGCCGACTTTGGGATCAGACCCCAGTGACTTCAGTTGCCGTTAATTGCTTCAAAAAGCAGGATGCAACTTAATCCTGTAACAAAATGGTGCGATTCCTATACAGAATATTAAGTTAACCCCCTCCTTACTCTCCCAATCCAGCCCAATCCAACCCAACCTCCCGTCATCCCCATGTCCGGTTCTTATAAACGTCTAGACTCCCCGGCCAAAGTAGAGCCGTTTCGAGACCGCTCCATCTGTTCAACCTGCTATGCCCAACCGTGACCAATCCCCGTAGACCAGTATAATAATTATAATACACACGTGAACGATCATACGCGGCTCTACCCCAACAGAACGCTCTGTCCAGATCCATTATAACGTGACCGATACCGCCTGGCTGCTAGATCGAAAAAAAGAAAGGTCATCGTGTCGCGTGTAAGCGCAGAATTACAAGTTGTGACGGGGAAAATTAGAGCTGCCGCCGGTTGTCGTTCAGCAGCTGGCACAGCCAACCAAACACCCCTCACCCTCTAACAATCGCATTGTGGCCCGTTATTTGTTTTATGAGTACATGGCCTCGAACAGGTAGACGAATGCGAAAACAAGGAACGCGATAGCCCCGCCGATAGTCACTATACATATGTGAGCGACCATGAGAACTGTGGATGACGGGGGAAAAGGCCGGGGGGTGGGGGGGGGGGAATGGGTGGAAGAGGCAACACTCTAGAACTTACCGACTTTGAGACTGACTCGACCGGCAATCGCCCTGCCTCCGAGGACAGCGACTCCCGTGCAGCACGCATGGCCCATGACCGCGCCCAGCGTCACCCACCAGTAGTCCTGACCGGCCGCCATGGCAATGGTCGCGATCTGGCTGCGATCACCCCATTCCCCGAGGAAGGTCATGACAAAGGTCTGCACCCAAGCGGGGCTGAGGAGCAGCGAGACGAGGTTGTTGAGGCCCGAGAGGAAGCTGACCAGGGCCCCGGGGCGCGGCGACGGGCTCCGGCCCTCGGGCGAGCTGGAGGGGCTGCGGGTCGGCGCAGGGAACCGAGACTTGGAGCGGGGCTTGCGGTTGCCGAGGCCCATTTCCAGGGCGTACGGCGAAGCCGTCTCCTTCCTCGCGAGGCTCTCCTTCTCCTCCAGCTCCATCTCCACCTCCTGCATCTCGGCAGAGACGCCCTCGTCGGGACTCATGGCGAGCCCCTCGCGGAGCAGCCGGGCCCCGAAGACGAAGAACAAGACGGCGGCGAGGAAGGTCGTCAGCCGCTTGGGAATCAAGGCGGGCACCGCGTGCCCCAGGACGGCCGAGAGGACCGTCATGGCCACCAGAGCGCCCAGGGCGGCCGAGAACACCACCATGCGGTCGTGTTTCATCGCCATGAGGGCGGCAACCAGAAAGGTCTTGTCGCCGACCTCGGAAAAGATAATCATTGTATACGAGAGCATGAAGGAATGAAACGGTCGGATGAGCCCTTCGCCGCCTTCGCCGTCGGGCTCTGCAGCCCCCCCTAGTTTGCCGGCCCTCGGGACCTCCAAGTGATCAATGTTCGCCGCGGAATCGGGAAGCGGAAGAGAGTGGTCGTGTGTCCGTCCCGGAAGATCGGCCGGTCTCTGCTACGTGGTCAGCATGATTGCTCTCTTTTGTGACGATGAGGCCTCGGCAAGGTGGGGTTAAGTTACCTCGAGCCCGGAGGGGTCGGCAGTCGACGCCCTGTCATCGGATCTATCATCGTTTTTGGCCACCTGAATTCTCTCCTGCTCGGAATGCGGGAGCGGAGGCGCTTCCTTCGGTGTCGGCGGCTTGTTTTCGACCTTCTCGCCAGTCTGCATCTCCCTCAACCTTTTTTCTTTTTCCTTTTCGCTCACGCCCCCTTCGGTACCCGTGGGCCCTTTCCTGGGCCCCGACCAGTCCTTGTCGTCCATCACGCCGTCGTGGCTCTCGGGTATCCGCTTCCCGTCGACAATCAATGGGTCTGCCGGGCGGTCTTTGAGGACCGGCAAGTCCTCCGCAGAGCCAGAGCTCGAGCCCAGTTCGACGAAGGGCCCAGCATGGGGTTTCCCGTCATTGCCGTCGATTGGCGCATCTTTGGTGCCGTATCTCCTCCCGGTCGACGCACCAGCCCTGACTGCGACCGAGTCCCTATCCAATTGCGGGTCGGCGGCGGCGGCGGCGGCGGCGATAGCAAGGGACGGGAGGAGAAGGAAGAGGAGGGGCGACTGCCTATTTCGAAGCCTCATTGTCGTCGGCTGTGTTTGAGGACCCTCGGTTACTCGTACGGAACACAAAGGGAGAGAACGCGGCTTGGCAAAGAGATAACGCGCCCGCGGGATCGGCTTTGACGAGATCAAGGGTCGCTGTAGACCACCGGGTCCAAGGCAGTTCTCCTGTGCTGCGGATATGCTCTGCCCCGTATGTAATACCAAAAGCCTGAATAGACAAAAAAAAAGTGCCTAATAGAGAACGTCAGAAAGTAAAAAGTTGCTTGAGTTGTCCAGTGGTGGTCAAGATCAGCGGCCGTCCAATCCAAGATCCAAGATTGTTTCTTGCATCTGAGCTGAGACTTTGCTTTCACCCCCTGCTAGGGGCTTGCTGAGGATTAGTCTTGGCGTGATGCGCGAGAAGGGGGAATGGCGCGCCAGTGCACACAGCCCCTGCCTCGAGACCGCCCGTGATCGCCTCGAGGCTTGCCCATGATCGGTTATCTGGAAGGGGTTAGGGTTTCATTGACTAACGTATAATCCGTACACCCTGCGCTGACTGCATGCCTCGAAATCTCTCGTTTCATCCATTCAGAAATTGCTCTTGTTCAGGCAAGGAGGTACCTGGAAGGCGATACTGTACGCTGATGTAAGAGCTTTTCGTTATGTGACGTACTGGTAAACTACTTTGTACACGCTTTTGGTTTTAGTTACTCTTCTGGTATTCGAACCCTGTACGGAGTACGGATTATTTGTAGTGTATCCAATTGGGCAATCAAGGGTTGAAAAAAGCGTGAGGCATTCATACAGTACACAGTACAACTTGTTGTACGCTTCAAGTCACGTGATTAGATGATCGGAGTATGACCCTCTTTCCTGAGCAAACCACCACTTCCTCGGGTGGGTCACAGCCTCCGCCAGCCAGGATAAATTTCCAAACAACCTCAATTGCCCTCGACGGCAACCCTAACCCCAACCCTTCTACAACGCGCTCCGCGTCTCATTGCGACATCATTCATCGAGTTCTTCCCGTTAGCAAGAAATCTTGACAGTTCAGCAGACGTTGAACCCATGTCAGGGCGCGGGAGAGCACGTCCTCCGTCGCGCTCAGCGCAAGAACCCGCCGCGGGCGCGAGCCGCCGCTCGACGCGGCAGCAGCAGCAACAACATCAAACCGCGGCGCCAGCCGGAGAGGTACAGCCGCCTCCCTCATCAGCAGAGGAAGAGCATCAGGAACAGCAACTGCCGCGGGAACAAGAGGAGCGTTCGGAGCAGGAACAGCAACCGAACCTGCAACCCGAGGCTCCGATGTCCGCGCCGGTGTATCATCAGGACATCGACCCCGCCATCACGGGCTCCCAGGATGCGGCCATGCCTCCACCCCCTCCTCCTGCCTCGAGTGCTAAGGGCCCGCGTGGGCAGACCGAGGTGGTGGTGGTTCCACGCCGGGGAACGCGTCGCGGTGCGTCCAGCATCGTGAGCATCAACAGCCATCCGGTGACGGACGCGTTTTCGTCCCAGCCCGAATCTCAGAGTATGTTCAACCTCCCGGGGCACGCTAGTTGATCCTAAGCTCACTCGGTCAGATGTGCCCTCACAGAGGGCGGCTCCTGGCCGTGCCTTCGGTACACCTGGGCCTGCGCCCTCTGTGGTGTCGTCAGCCGTCGAGGACACGCCCAGCCGCAGAGCGGCCAGGGAACAGGTCATGAGAGCCATGTTGTCACGCCTGTTTATTGCCGCTGATGACTACTTCAACCACACTCGCAGCGACCAGACGGACCTCGAGATGTGGGAGCTGGAGCAGGATGCTTACAAGGATGTTTTTGACGCGCACCGCCGGTACTACGTGGTCGATGACACCGTCCCTTTCGTGGACTTCGCCTTCGTCGCCGACACGATGCGGCTCGACAAGAAGTCCACCCTGTGGCACAAGGCCTTCAAGGTCGTCTCGGCGGCGAACCTCGCCATTCTGCTCGACGAGCTTACCCTCGTCAAGCAGGAAGACCTTCTGCCGCGGCTGCAGGCGTGGCATTCTGCATTTCCTGGCTTCTTCATCGCCGAAGGCTCGGACAACACTGCCCACGCCAGGAGCGAGCAGGTCATCGAGCAAGCCTTGCTAATCCGGATGCAGCTTTCCATCGCCACGCTCGAGATCTTGAAGAAGGATAGCCGCGTGCCGTTTAACCCCCTCGAGGAAGTCGCCAAGATCTGGTGCGATGGAGATGTCTCTCTCGAAGCGATCGAAGCTTTCCTCGGGAACAATGATGACGCTATCCAGCTGAAGCCCATCGCACCGACCGATTTTGAGGCGGCAGCGTTGGACAGGGACCGAAATGCTAATCGCTTTAGGTCGCTCTGCGTCCTGCTTCCGAAGCATCCGGTCGGGGGCCACGACCTCGACCTGACCCAGCTCCAGGACACATATCCGCTCAAGGACTTCCTGGACACTCTGCGAGGCTTTGTCGAAGCTTGCTTCGGAAACATCAAGGCATCGCTTCAGCATGATTTTGCGCCTTCCGATCCCACGTCGAGGACCGAATCGCAGATTCGATATCAACTCGAGGCCGACGCAATGGGTCAGGGATTTGACCGGTCCGAGTCCGGGTAAGTTACTTGGGTTCACTCGCGGGGCTGTGAGGTTTTTGCTAACTATTGGTCCCAGCAGTCAAATGGGAGCTTTCGACATCTCCAACCTGCGTGTGCTTAAGCAGCTAGAACAGCAAGGGACTCCAGGGTTTGGCGACGGCCAGCAGCTGTCCCAGGGTTCCTATCCCCCAGCACCGCGGATCCCCTACCCGCCAGGCTTCAGCAGCCCTTCGCCTGCTCTGGGGTACGGCGAACCCGAACAGCAGGCCGGGTTCCAGCCGAACGGCTCCATCTACGCCGAGTCGGCAGCCCAGGTCTTGGGCAGGAAGAGGGGAGCCCAGGACGACTTATCCATGGCCGGTCAGCCCCCGGCGCCGCCGGCAAAGAGGACGCGGACGAGGCGGAAGAAGAAGGATGTGCCGGAAGCCACAATGAATCCCCCTTCAACAGCCATCTCGGGAACCGCGCCGCTTGCCCCTCCTGCTGGCCAATCACAGTATCCGCCGGTTCCCGGGACGCAGGACGAGCCAGACTTTGAGGCCCTCTCGCAGCGAACGAGGGAGATCTCGGCCGCGGCTCGTAAGGTCAAGGAGCCGCAGGTCCGCTCGTCCTGGGTGTCCAAGGACGTGAAGCTGCTCGTCAAGGCGGTCAGTACCTACCAGTGCAAGTGGAGCACCATCGAGAAGGAGATCAAGGCGGGCACCATCCCCTTTGAGCGCCCGCGTGACCAGCAAGCTCTGCGTGACAAGGCACGACTGTTGAAGCAAGACTTCTTGAAGTATGTTGTCTGAACCAACCCCCCCGTCCTCCTTACGACCCTACCGTACGTTGTACTAAGTGTCAAACGCGATTTACAGAGCCGACATGGTCCTTCCGAGAGGCTTCGACCTGGTCGTCTTGGGCAAGAAGGAGAAGGAGGCCGTCAAGGCCGTGGGCAGGAACCCTGACCGCAAAGAAGCGGACGTGGACGAGAATGGGCAGCCCATCAATACCTTGTATGTTGGCGACGATGCTGCGCCGACAGCCATTCCCGCTCCTGTGCATCCAGTCAATCCCCAGCCTGAGCAGCAGCTGCAACAGCTGCAGCACCAGCCAGAACCCCAACCGCAACAACAGCAACAGCAACAGCAGCAGCAGCAGCAGCAGCAGCAGCAGCAGCAGCAGCACGCAGAGCAGGCGGCCGAGCCGCAGCCGGCGGCACCGGAGCAGGTTGCCGCGTGAGTGGCGGGAGGCCGCGCCCGAGCGTGGAAAGATTTCATGAAGCGCTTGCGGACATTCCGCACTTCGCTCTACGGTCTAGTGGCCTGTTCTTACATGTTGTGACTATATTACCTATATCTTGAAGACCGATTAACGGACATGATCACAAGGTCTGAGACCCGAGAGGTAGTGGTTCCGAAGGACTGGTGGGCTTTCATCGAGGAAGAATATGAGAAACTCGTGAAGGGCAGGCTTCGGTTTTGTGTTGTTTGCTCGTCGGCGTTACTACTGTGGCTCTATCGCTATGTATAGTTATTTGGAACGGTACTCGGTAATCAGAACTAAAAAGGTTCGGCGGGCGGGATTCATGTGACTTCTCAGGTGACCCGCTCCCTGCTTGAATTATCGGCAACCACAAGCACATAACTACTCCGTACAGGGGCCGTGCACTCAGCCGACCCCTGCTGTGGGGCGCGCCCCCATTGGCAGCACTGAATTGGCAACGTCGCGAAGTTGCCCAGGGATTCCACAACAGGCTCACACCTGCTTGAGCCCGACTCTCCCACCGTTCCCCAGCGCGACCAGCCTCGTTCTGCCCACCATGAACTACGGGAAGAAGGACGAGGACGCCGACGGCGGCCTGGTCAAGATTGACCGGACCCAGGTTTTCCAGGAAGGTACGCAGGGCTCGCAACCCTCTCTGCCGCTTGTAGAAGCGGCAGCAGCAGTAGCAGCAGCTAATTGCGAGCCAATATTGGCGGTGCGCAGCTCGACTCTTCAACTCCTCGCCGATCCAACCACGAAGATGTCGCGTCCTTCTCACCAAGATTGCCCTGCTCTTATACACTGGAGAGAAGTTTCCGACTACCGAGGCGACTACCCTCTTCTTTGGCATCTCGAAGCTGTTCCAGAACAAGGATGCCAGCCTGCGCCAGATGGTTCACCTCGTCATCAAGGAGCTGGCCAGCTCCGCCGAGGACATCATCATGGTCACAAGCACAATCATGAAGGATACCGGAGGCAGCACCGACTCCATCTACCGCCCCAACGCCATCCGGGCGCTCTGTCGCATCATCGATGTACGAGACACCACCACCACCATCCGCCGTCTGGGAGCTTCGAGCTCGCTTGTGTTGGTGCTAGCTAACATTGCGCTCTTCCAGGCCACCACGGTCCAGTCCATCGAACGTGTCATGAAGACAGCGATCGTCGACAAGAACCCCTCGGTGTCGTCTTCGGCCCTCGTTTCCGCCTACCATCTCCTCCCCATCGCCCGAGATGTCGTCAAGCGCTGGCAGAGCGAGACCCAGGAGGCGGCGGCGAGCACAAAGTCGTCCGGCGGATTCTCTCTGGGCTTCTCGTCGTCGTCGGGCAATCTTCCCGTCAACAACTCGACCATGACGCAGTATCACGCGATCGGTCTGCTGTACCAGATGCGGATGCACGACAGGATGGCGCTGGTCAAGATGGTCCAGCAGTTTGGTGCGGCCGGCGCCATGAAGAACCCAGCCGCCATCGTCATGCTCGTCCGCCTCGCTTCTCAGCTGGCCGAGGAGGATGCTCAGCTCAGGAAGCCCATGATGCAGCTCCTGGACGGCTGGCTCAGGCATAAGAGCGAGATGGTCAACTTTGAGGCGGCCAAGGCGATTTGCGAGATGCGGGACGTCACCGACGCCGAGATCTCCCAGGCCGTTCACGTCCTCCAGCTCTTCCTCAGCTCCCCTCGCGCCGTCACCAAGTTTGCCGCTCTCCGCATCCTCCACAGCATCGCCTCCTTCAGGCCCCACGTCGTCCACGTCTGCAACCCGGACATTGAGCTCCTCATCTCCAACAGCAACCGCTCGATCGCCACGTTCGCCATCACCACCCTGCTCAAGACGGGCAACGAAGCCAGCGTGGACCGGCTCATGAAGCAGATCTCTGGCTTCATGTCCGAGATCACGGATGAGTTCAAGATCACCATTGTCGAGGCGATCCGGACTCTCTGCCTCAAGTTCCCCAGTAAGCAGGCCGGCATGCTCCAGTTCCTCAGCGGCATCCTACGCGACGAAGGGGGTTACGACTTCAAGCGTGCCGTGGTGGAGAGCATGTTCGATCTGATCAAATTCGTGCCGGAATCCAAGGAAGAGGCTCTTGCCCACCTCTGCGAATTCATCGAGGACTGCGAGTTCACCAAGCTGGCCGTCCGCATTCTCCATCTCCTCGGCGTCGAGGGCCCCAAGACATCCCAGCCTACCAAGTACATCCGGTACATCTACAACCGGGTCGTCCTGGAAAACGCGATCGTGCGTGCGGCTGCGGTTACTGCGCTGGCCAAGTTTGGCGTAGGCCAGAAGGATCCGGACGTCAAGCGCAGCGTGGAGGTCTTGCTCACGCGGTGCTTGGATGATGTCGATGACGAAGTCCGAGACCGCGCAGCTCTCAACCTCAGGCTCATGCACGAGGAGGACGAGTTGGCCACGAGGTTTGTCAAGAACGGTAAGATGCTGACGAGAAATCTTTTTTTTTTTTCGGTACGCATTTCACCGCATGCTAACGAGAGAGCTTGTCATAGACACCATGTTCGCGCTGCCGTATTTCGAGCAGCAACTTGTCATGTATGTGACCTCGGACGACAGGTCAGCTTTCGAAACGCCCTTCGACATCTCCAAGATCCCCGTTGTTACACGGGAGCAGGCCGATGCCGAGGACAGGACGAAGAAGCTTACCGCAACAACCCCGTCGCTCAAGCCGCCAAAGACCGGCCCGACCAAGGGGGCGCCCTCAGCCGCGGAAGCGGCCGCTTCTGCCTCGGCAGTGGCACAGAAGTACGCCCAGGAGCTGATGCAGATCCCCGAAATGAGGGAGTTCGGCAACGTCCTCAAGTCGTCGCCCCTGGTGGAGCTGACGGAAGCCGAGACCGAGTATGTGGTTGGCGTCGTCAAGCATGTCTTCAAGGAGCACATTGTGCTGCAGTACGAGATCAAGAACACGCTTCCGGCAACGATATTAGAAAACGTGTCGGTGGTGGTAACGCCGTCGGAGGAAGACGAGTTCGAAGATGTCTTTGTCGCGCAGGCCGAGAAGCTGGAGACGGACGTGCCCGGCAAGGTCTACGTGGTATTCCGAAAAGCTCGTGGCGAAGGCGCCATGCCTGTCAGCACCTTCTCCAACGTTCTCAAGTTTACCAGCAAGGAGATCGACCCGACGACCAACGAGCCCGAGGAGACTGGTTACGAAGACGAGTACGAGGTGTCCGACTTCGATCTGACGGGCAGCGACTACGTCATCCCGACCTTCGCCAGCAACTTTGCACACATCTGGGAGCAAGTCGGCGCGCAGGGAGAGGAGGCGGAAGAGACATTACAACTGAGCGGCGTGAAGAGCATACCAGGTGAGTTTGGGAAGAGGCAGCCGTTCCGGCTCCTAGTAGCACCCATCCGCCCTATGAGGACAACGCTGACAGTGCAACAGAGGCGACCGAGCAACTAGCCAAGGCGCTCTCGCTCCAGCCGCTCGAGGGCACAGATGTTCCCGTCAACCAGACGACGCACACGCTCAAGCTCCTCGGCAAGACGGTCAACGGCGGACGCGTGGTGGCCAACGTGCGCATGGCCTACTCCTCCAAGACCGGCGTCACGACCAAGATCACGGTCAGGAGCGAGGAGGAGGGCGTTGCGGCTCTGGTGGTGGCGTCGGTTGCTTAATGAACGAAGGGGACGCATGGCGTTGAATTGTGTTTTCTTCTCCGTTACAAAATTGAAGAGCATTCTTCTTGTCAAAATGCGCGGTGTCGGAGGCTACGTGTGTGTGCGGTTCGGACATAGACCGATAGACGCCTGTTGGTCAGGATGTGCTTGGAAGGATGAGAGGCGCCAGGGTGGTAATCAAGAGCTCTCTGTGTTCCGCCAAGCCCAAGTCGCGATGGTTCCCCGTTGGCTTCGAGTGACCCCGGGTTTTGGGGTTGCAAAGATTATCGATAAGGCAAGTGACTAAACTGCTTTGCGACGGGGGCGGTGAATGGAAAAGTGGAGACAGTGACGATATCGTCGGAACTTTTTAACCTGTGACCAGGGACAATAGGTAAAAAGGCTCAGCAGGTCGAGCAGTTCAAGCAACAGCGGGTGTTTAAAGACATGTTCGGACGAGCTTCTTTGGACCAAGCCGACTATCATGATGGAGGGTAGGCGGAGGTTGTGTATGATGCAGGGTCCGTTCTAGTTATTTCGTCCCGATATTCCGTCGCGCGAGATCGAACTTGGAAACCAGACCTGACGCGCCGCAAGGCGACCGCGCCGAGCGGGTTAAAAAAAAAATACAAGGTCAAGCTTCCGATCGGCGTCTTGACGATCCACAGTGTTTGTTCCACCATTTTCTTCCCCGCCATTACGGAACTTAAATAAATACCAATTCCGTCCCCTCTTGTTTGGGTTTCCAGGTCGTTTATCCAAAGTCTCCGCGAAGGTACAAGTCGGCGACAAATTCTTCTCAGCAACGGCGCGCGCCCCAAGAGCAGCAAGCGGGCGGCTCTCTAACAACAGCTTTCAGCCAGGCACGCTAGATCGCAGGGAAAAAAAAAAAAAAAAGAGAGAAAAAAACACCCTAGCTCGGGAAGAAGAAGATACTGGGAAGGCAGCTAGACCACCCGCGGCCAAGATGGTTTACGTACGGCAGGAGTACTTGCCCAACCTGCGGCAATACAAGTATTCCGGCGTCGACCACTCGCTGCTGTCGCGCTACGTGCTGAAGCCCTTCTATACCAATGTCGTCATCAAGTGCTTCCCCATGAGCATGGCGCCGAACCTCATCACCCTGACGGGGTTCATGTTCGTTGTCACCAACTTCCTGACCCTGCTCTGGTACAACCCGACTCTGGACCAGGACTGCCCGCCCTGGGTCTACTACAGCTGGGCTGCCGGCCTGTTCCTGTACCAGACCTTTGACGCCGTGGACGGGACGCAAGCGTAGGTGTTTGATCTCCCCAAGGTTGTTGCAGGAGAGCGCTCGCTTGCTAACCGTGGTCGTTTTTTTTTTTTTTTTTCTTTTTTTCCCGGTATAGTCGGCGCACCCACCAGTCCGGCCCGCTCGGCGAGCTCTTCGACCACGGCGTCGACGCCCTCAACACCGCGCTCGAGGTCATCATCTTCGCCGCCGCTACCAACATGGGCCAGAGCTGGAAGACGGTCGCGACCCTCTTCGCCAGCCTGCTCACCTTCTACGTCCAGACCTGGGACGAGTACCACACCAAGACGCTCACCCTGGGCATCATCAACGGCCCCGTCGAGGGCATCCTGACCGTGGTCGTCGTCTACGCCCTGACCGGCTACCTGGGCGGCGCCTCCTTCTGGAACCGGGGCATGCTCGCGACCATCGGCGTCCCCGAGACGGTCGGCGGCCTGACGATCCCCCCGGCCGTCTACAGGCTCTCCTTTACCGAGTGGTACATGGTCCAGGGCGCCGTCGTGCTCGTCTACAACACGGTCGAGTCGGCCCGCAACGTGATCCGCGCCCGGCGCGCCCGCGGCGACCGCTCGCGGCACGCGCTCGTCGGGCTGGCCCCCTTCGGCCTCACCTGGGCCCTCATCGCCGCCTACCTGTACCTGCAGCCGACCATCCTGCACGGCCACCTCGTCCCCTTCGCCGTCTTCGCCGGCATCGTCAACGCCTACTCGGTCGGCCAGATGATCACGGCGCACCTGGTCAAGCTGCCCTTCCCGTACTGCAACGTCCTGGTCTTCCCGCTGGCCCTGGGCGTCCTCGACTCCCTCGGCCCCGTCCTGCTGCGCCACAGCCCCGTCCCGGGCCTCGGCTGGCCCTCGGCCCTCGGCGACGGCGTCTACCAGGTCGCCTTCATGTTCTGCATGCTGGGCATGGCCGTCGGCGTGTACGGCAGCTTCGTCGTCGACGTCATCGTCACCATCTGCGACTACCTCGACATCTGGTGCCTGACCATCAAGCATCCCTGGGTAGAGGGCCGCGACGGGGACGCGTCGAAGCAGCTGAACGGCGAGGCAGTGGCCGCGGCCGAGAAAAAGAGGCAATAAATAAACTACGTACAAAAGGAAAAAAAGGAATTTTCCCCTGTCCCAGATTTGGCGAAGGGATATATATATGCCAGCCAACCAACCAAGGCACCTGCAGCATGGGAGGAAAGTAGAAACACGAGCTCTTGGTGTAATTAATGATGCTGCTGCTCACGAGGGGCCTTGGCCGGGAACTGGCTGCAGAGTTCAGCTGTAACGGATGTACGAGGGGGGGGAAGGTAATCGATGGCGCTCACGGCTCGTCATGTCACGAGAGGGCCCAGCAAATGCTCAGAGGGTTTTTGAACATGACTTGGACGGCTTTTTACGGCGTTGTTCTGGAACAAAGCATGGCAAGCACGGACGGTACGGTATGAATACCTTGGTATGTATATGTATAGAACGGCGGCAGCGGGGTCTTCACGGCACAGGCGTATGATGGGACGTCGTTTTCTTTTAGTTCCGACTTACTCTTGCCGTTCCTCGGGTCGTTCGAGTTTTTTTTTTTTTTTTTTTTTTTTTTTTTTTTTTTTTTGCTTGTGAAGGATAGAAGGAGCTTGGCTCCATTCCGCAGTAACGCAGGGTAATGAGATGAAGATTTATCAGTCATGGCATCGTATGTATGTATAAGTGAGTTGTCTTTCTGAGTGGTTGACATTTGAATTGTCCTGACATGCTGATCTCATAACCCATGAAATATCCAAAACCTTCCCAGTCGAGACCCGAGATTCCAATTTCTGAAACATTGAGAGGGCCGTTAATCCTCGTTCGCTTCGACCTCCAAGACAACAAGCAGAGGCCTGCAACACGTCTAGGCCTCGGTAACTTAACTCGCTTCGTAGGTGTTCGGACAACTCCGACAAGAAGCATCACCCGGGGGGGATCATGCACTTTGGCCCGCGTGAGGTGGCCGTCGAGCAGAAAAACGCCCCGATCGGCCCCGTTTGGAAGGCCGCCAACATGCCCCTGAAAGCGAGCGAGCTGCTTAATGGCGCCAAGAGCGTCAGCATCAGCATGTGGGCTGCCCGTGGCGGCGGCAACTAAGTCCCCCCAATAGTCATCTCGTCGTTGTCATCGTCGTCACATCATCGGGGTGCTTATGGTATGCCCCGGGTTGCGCTGATATGGGGTCCCGAAAGGCAGAAGACCGGGTCGGCGCCCCGAAGGCGCGAACTCTTATCAGAGTTCTCTCTTTGGGTCCCACTTATATCAGCTCATCGCTGTTCCCCGCCACGCTCTGCTCGATGGCTTGGATTATCGCACTCTCCTCGAACACGGGACCCTGGCCGTCGCACTTGGCCTGGGGTCTCAGGCGCTCGCTGACGGCCTCGACATCGACGAGCCCCCGCTTGAATAGCTCGTGGTTGATGATGAAATCCCACGTGGCCCCCGCCGCAAGCAGGCGTTCGCCTTTCTCGCTCGTGACTATTCTGTGGCTCGGCGTCTTGTTGGCGTGGCCCTGGAGGACGTTGCTGTAGAAGTCGCTTGGGCTGTAGGTCATTGGCCCGGTAGTCGTCGGCGCGGCGGCCGCCGGGGACCCTGCATTCGCCGCCACCATTGACGTCGCTCGCAGGATCTCGTTCTCCGTCTCCATCCTCTGCAGGTCGCGTTTCAGCCGCTCGTTCTCGGACGCGGCCTCGTTCTGGGCCTGCTCGAGCTCCTGCAGCCGGTTCTCGAGATCCCTCACATGGCGCTCCTTGCGCTCCCGGAATGCACGTTGGCTGCGACGGGAGTTAGCGAGCCGTTACTGTTCCAGCCTTTTCTCCCTCCCCACGAGAAGCAAATGCACGATCGACGGGTGAACCAAAGTGTGCGCGCAACACAGGGCGGGATTTGGGGGGGTGGGGTGGCGAGTGGATCGTGTTTGCTGCCAACTTACGCTGCACGATTCTGGGCCTTGCGCCTCGACTGGGCAGGGGTTAGGTCATCGTCCTCCGAGTTCGAGTTTGGTTTGCGACCTGCGTCCTCAGTTTCGACTTTGGAGACGGGGAGAACCTCGGGGGTGGGTCCGGTTTGGTGGACAGCACCAGCACCGTTCACCGGAGCCCCTGCGGCATGCACCGGGAGTTGTCCCGGGGGCGTGGGCGGCCCCGGGAAGGAGGGAGCAGGATTGAAGTGCACGTAGCCATCGAAGTTCTGGAACTGTTCGGCAGGTATTCCGTTGGGATACTGGTCGAAGATTTCCTGAGTAATGATTGTGTAAGCCTGTCGTCCCGCAATCGATGCGCGCTCCCGCCACTCGCAGCCATCGAAATGCGGAGCCTAGCAGCTTGGAGGCAGGACACGAAAACGAGTCCCATCGACTGCCTAGCGGGTACAAAAACCGAGGGGCCCCCTCCGCGTCTCAGCTGCAGTCGTTTCGTTGCCCCTATCACGAAACTGCAGTCATGCGGCTACGAGTATTGAGGATAAATCGGTCGCAACCTACCGGAGGAGATTTGGTGTTGAAGTCTTCCGACGCCACCGAGTTGGAGTGAGACGGCGTCGGCGGAACGGGAGCTCCCATGAATTGGTAGGGCGGAGCGCCCGGGAAAAACGCAGTGTGCGAGTAGTCCATGGTAACGGATCAGAACTGTCTAAATTCTCTCTCGTTCGCTGCCTTGTGTCAGTTGGATGGAAAGGAGTGTGGGAACGACGACGACAAGAGCGAGACCTACTGGTGAGCGAGGCGAGCCTAATGGACTGGGACTGGACCGGACTGGCTGGGCGAGAGAGTTTAGGTGGGTAAGGTTGTATCCTCTGGAGATTCTGGAGCACGAGCGGTCAGCAGGGGGACCGGTTAAGCTTTAGGCTGTCAGACGCCCTGGGGGCGAGCCTGGACAGGTTAGATTCAGTTGGGCAAAGCGCCCCACAACAGCAGCCTCGCCCTAACACTACTTACCTATAGGCTATAGTACGGGGTACACTAAATTCAACTGATACTCTTCGTAGTTACCCAGACGGGCGGCTTGGAGGGCCACCTCACCTGGTACAGTGGACCGGAACTGTGGGTCCGGCGGCTTGAATGCTCCAATTTTGGAAGGGCCCGCGCCTAATCTCCAATAGTGACGCCGGCCCCGATCTCCACTGTCACACCCTCGAGATCTGGATGACAAAACCACACCCCAAGGATGCCAAGCGCGATGCTCTCTCACCGACCTGGGGATGGACTTCCCCAACAGCCTCACTTGTGTGTAGGTTGTGAGATGAACACAATCTGGCTGTTGACACCTGCGTAGTGTACTTGTATGTATGTACATACATACACCTTAGCAACTATGCAAAGGCCAAGGGGCAGCACCTGGGCTGCGGGGCTTCCCGTACTTTGTGTCCAAACGGGCCGGGGCGGGCCCTCCGATGACATTCCGTCTGCACACACGCGAGAGACGGAAGGCAAGCCAACTGCAGGCGGTCAGCTGGCGGCGAGTGCTGAGTTCCAAGCCCCCCTCCTGGTCTGGTTCGAATGAGGCACCTCAGCCAGACCCTTTACACCTTCCTCCGAACAGTTCCGAATGTCTGATTACGGAATGCTGCTTTTCAAGAAGGAGGCCGCCCAGTTGGCCTCGTAAGTGGTCCGACTCAGGCCCTCAGACCACTTGCTTTGCCCTGGCACGGAGGATGCCGTCCAGTCGAACGGACGACTCTGTATTCCGTATTCACGAATCACCGCAAACGTGATTTAGGGTGGAGTTTTGTTCATCCCTCAGCAGATCCTGCACGTTATATATTCATCAAAGCAGGGATCCCGCACACACCTGGGCATGGCCACCGAATGGCATGACGGTCTGAGCGAATAGGGAGGTACTTTTCAAAATCCCAAAGCCAAGGTCTCCTGGCATTTGACGAATATGACAAGCAAGACGCAGGTAAGCACGTGGCTAGCTACTACAGCGCCTTTCTGTATATGTATGTCCTATATTCTCAAAGTTCCAGACAGAGCGGAACGTCTCTGCTAGCCTCTCCGAGCAACTAAGACCGCCATGGGTCAGAGTACCTATTTCGGAGTAAGACTAACAATCCTTTCAACGGAAGAACGGCTATAATATTCTGACAAATGCTCCTGAAGGCAGCTAAAAGGCAGTGCCCATTACTCAGCAAGGGTTACTCCGTGCAGAACCATCATGTTCCGAGCAGAACGTGGCTTCTGTTTGTGTAGTCGTTTTAAACAGTGCTTGCTTAATCACCCAAAGTTCCTTCCCCAACCCGACGGCACCTCTGTGGGTTTCTGCCTCAATGGCAGCGGGTCGGTATAATGGCCCAGAAAAACAAAGTGAGCCCAGATAGGTATCGGGATACACTCTAAACAGTGACAATGGATGCTGCGTGTGCGCATTAGTCATTGTACAGCAGTCCCTCTAAGGTCGGATACCAAGGTACTGCTATTACCTGATAGCGACGCTTTGGTGTTCAAATCTCCCACCCGTTGATTTCCACGATGTAAGGTCTCTTGTGTCTTGCTCTTATTGTGAAATGGAGAAGTACTGCCGGACCTCTCCGGGTCTCCGGACGCGGAAGCGAACGGCAAAGAACACAGGCGTCGAGCTTCTCCTTCATGGCCTGCACCCATAATTAACGAACTGGGAGACAAAATAGCTACTACAAGTGCGCCACTTTTCCGTCCCCTTGCCGCGATTTTGTCGGGAGCGTCATGATATAGCCTGGTGATCAATGAAAGTGGCAAAGGCTCACTTGAATATGACATTCTCTGTTGACCTTGGTGGCTTTAGACGGCACGCTGAACGAAAAGGCTTTATCTATCTCTCCAAACAACATCTCCTATCCCATCTCAGGGTGTTTTTAACTCGGTCAGTTGAAAGTATCACCTGAACCTTGTCTGCAGGAAGCGTAACCGTTTCTTGGTCTGCTATGCAGCAACGCAATTAAAATCGTCTGCTCCTCAGGCTCCCTTTCTCATCTCAGTGTCGGAGGCGCTTCCTGCTTCCATGTCTGCTTTTGAGTGGCTTATCGGCGTAAGCAAGTGAGCTGGTGAGCAGGTGCATTCCATATGCTCTTGCTCGGCGTCGAAAGCCACCAGAGACCGGCTCAGCGTTCCCTGGTCCGAAGTCGAATTCGGGAAAGAGCCATGTACAACGAAGTGAAAGGGAGTATAGTCTCCACGCGGGTCTCCGGCTGTTGCCACTGCGGTCATGTCACCCCCCCAGCTCGTTGGAGAAGATTGTTAGAGATGTCAGGGAGATTTCTTCACTTGACGCCAACCGATGCCCGCATGGAAGAGCAGCTCTGGCTCATATAGATCCCCTACATTGTCTGCGCTCCAGGTATGGTATAACCTTCCAAAGTCCTTTCCCAGGACCGGGTCCTTAATCTGTAGGATTCAATTCCCAAGGCTGACATGGTCACTGGCAAGAACGGCTCGATCCAGTCTACTCTCCACCTTGGGCGATGTTTCGCGATAGTTCGCGGGCGCCAACCGCGCTGCAGCCCAAACGCTGCATTAACGGAGGAGCCTCATCCACCATAAATAGTATGCATGTTCTTCATAGCCCTCTTGCCCATCCCCATCGCTGCCTTGGCCTTAATATCCCCACTTCCTGGTGCTGGCATCCTTCCTCGTCAGCAGCATCCTGCCCAGGGTCGTCGGCTTTATGAGGGGAGTTTTTGGCGCCAGACGCCACTCCTCTCATTGACCGTTTTCTTCCTGCCTCGTTTCCTACAAAACCACACCTCGCACCTTCATCTTCCGAACCCAGCCCTGTTCTGCCAGGGAAGCAGACGAGCAGCCCAACTTACTTCTGCAAATGGAGTCTGCGCCCACCTTGTCTGACTTGTTGGCAGGCTCCTCAACGGGCAACAGCGCAAAAACCCAGCCTACCTACACGACAGTTGGTTCGATCTACAACCCTAAGTCTGCTACACAGCTCCAGCCGCCGTCGCGGCGCCCTAGAACTCGCCGATGTCCGCAGCCCCTTCGGTCTCCATCTGGCGGCGCCTTCACCAACTTCCCTGACGCGCTTCTGTCTTCATTGCCTCTTGAGGATCAGGCTCTGCGTTCACCTCCAACCACGGCATCCACACTGCAGCAGTACTCACCGCTGCAGCAGAATTACGACCGAGCGGCTACCCCGGTTCGGGAGCGGGAGCGAACGGCCGTTGTCGGATCCAGCATGGCGATACCTAGCATACGATCCGGAAACCTGCCGTCTCCCACGGCGTTTGGAAGCAATGATAGTCTCTCTGCAGAGGATACGCTGACTTCTCGCATCACTGTCAAGGGGCTTACCAACTTAGCGTCGTACCCCAACCCCATGCAGAAGGCTGCCCAGAATACTCTAGCGAGAGCTCGTGCTGCTAACCTCGGCTTCAGCCGCCCGGGCACTCCTTCATCGCTCCCATCCACAACCACCGATGGATCCAACGACCGCTTTCCCAGCTCGTCTGCTATAAAACCGGCCATTGCAGGACCACCCCAGCCCTTGAAGGCAGGGCCACCCGGCCAGCGAACGTTCAAGCCATCGACGTTAGATGCGGCGTCCAGGACAATCCGTACTGAAAACCCTGCACCCTCGGCCGTGTACCATTCAAGATTTCCGATTGGTTTTGAATATAACCTCGACACTAACCACCTAACCACGCTTGATGACAATGATGGTTTGAATGGCTCAGGCCCGTCGGTTCACTTGCCTCTTGATGAGCGACTTCCCGCCTTGACGTCACACAATAATCCAGACGTTGTAGGCTTCGCGCACCTTTTCACACCAGGTCCATCCAATGCCGTTTCTGAGGCCACGGAGGGCGACAGACGGAAGGTCCACGATACACTTCCTCCCGAGAGAATCAGGCACTATTTTCCGAGCGGGTTTCCGTCAAACTACGATGGACGACACAAGCCCGTGGCCGAGGACTGGCACACAAGATATCCAACTCCAGAGAACTGGTTTATGCAGAAAACATTCTCGGAGCGCATGGCCAAGATCAACCGGACCTTCTATGCCGGTACGGAGGGGTTGGTCAGGAACATGGAGCAAATTGTGCGCGATCACAATTACCGCTGCCTGGAGAACAAGATTGGCGTCATCGGCGAAGAGAGGGAGCGTCTCCGTGGAAGCCATGTCGAGAGGCTGGGTACCCATGGAAAAGTCCAACCTCCAGCTCTGAGCCTGAACGAACTCGACCAGATGGGGGAGGCCGAGATCGCCAAACCCCTGGTGAACATGGCGTTTGCCACACTGCTCAGCTACAAAGAAAAGAGCGAGTCTGGGTCTAATGGAAAGTACTCATGGCCTAGCGGTTTCATCAAAGCAGACGACGCCTGGGTGGACGCCACGAAGGAGGGCAACACGAGCTTTTTTAGCGAGCCGAAGGATGAAGCGGGGGGGAAACCTTGCAGCGAAGAGTGACGAGATCACCGAGAGGCTGAGGCTCGTCGTTCTCTCCTGATCGTTTTCGTCAAACCAGGGAGACCCCATCTATTGACGGCAGCAGGCGTGCTATTAGCACCGATAGAAAAGGAGCGGGCATTCACAACATTTGGTAGAGGCAGTGGAGGAGGTATCGTGGATTGAGGTTGTTGATTGGAGGAAGTGATATATACTTTGGACTGACGTCGGTGACGATCAGCAGGACAATGGCATTGGAGAAAGCGGCGCCACTGCTTGGACTGTTTTTGGTTGGGCAAGGTGGAAGAAAATTCACCGCGTTTCTACATACATAAGAAGCTTTGTACATTAGCAACGCGGAGCTTACTCAAGCATACCCGTTTCGTATCACTTGGCCTGACCGTCACACCTGTGTCAAAGTTGTTGCTCCGTCCCGTGAACAAACTACCCACGCGGCGGCACCACCAGGCCACCGGCGCAACATCAGAATGGGGAGAACACAGCGGGCATAAGCGGTTGGAGCTGAAGCGCAGGAAAAACTCAATGTAACTGGTTTAGAAAAGAGGTATAGTTGAACAACAAGTATTTAGTGTACCATCACGAGAAATGGAACGTATGTACGCGGCGAAGGAGTATAAACGAAGAGGACAGAATAGAAATCCCTCGCCTCAAAGGGAAAGAGTGAAGAAAAGAGAAGGTGGGATGATTATGCCGCACCACACCATGGCCCAAGCTAATGTGCCCGCGCCGTTGCGCCCGAAAGTCACCAACCAAATGTCATTTTTCCGGGCTTGTCATTGCTGCCCAGAAACCCTTGGCCTATCCGGATAGGCACAGTCTGGGACCATGGCTACCTAACACCTGGAGAGGCCGGCGCCGCCTCGAGCTAAGAGTCCAAAGACCGGGTTCGAGCTGAGGAAGCATGTCGGTGCCATTGACAGGACGTCTGGGGACGCGGTTGTTCCCATAACTTCCCGGTGCTGGTACCAGCGGTTGGAACGGTGCCGGTACCAGCGGTTGGAACGGTGCCGAGTCCCCAAGGGGGGTTCACGCCCCTTTCGAGAGACGGAGGTGAGGCAGAGGGCTCAGATTCCGCCGGGCTGTGTGAGCCTTGGGGAGGGATATCCTCTTTGGAGTCGGTTAGGTGGACGGGGGGCGCACGCGCGTGTGTATGTGTGGCTACTGGACCCGAGGCGGAGCTGGGGATTCGGCGAAGCGGGGGTCTACGTCTTCATAGTACCCACCAGCGGACGCGGCGGGGGGCTGCGGCGATGAGCGGGTGTTTAGGGGTGAAGGTACGCGGGGCGAGTTCCGGCCCGGTCCCTGGTTCCATGCTTGCCTAGGCGGCACATAGGTGTCCCTTGAGATTGCTTTTTAGCGGAATTCGAACGGCAGAGACCGGGGGGAATGACAACCTACTCTTCTTGGCTATACCTGCTAGAACCGCTCATGTGGCGATCCGCGCTTGGAGCCCTTGCTGGCTGGAGTCCTTGCGGCGCATTGGATGGACTAGGTGTCGACGCATCCATCTCTACCGGTTGTGTCGAAGAGATCCCATCGTCGATTCCTGGAAGGGGAGGAGGAGACTCCGCGCGGGGGAGATCTTCTTCCCTGGAAGGATTGTACGGCTCGTAGCCACTTGAAGAAGCGTTGGACACTGACTGATTCATGTAGCCAGGCGCAGACGGCGGACCAGGAGATGGACGCCTGGGGCCGTACTGGCCAGGGCCGTATACGCCAGCGGGCGAACCCCTTCTATCATAGGGACCTTGAGGTGGTCCTTGATAATTTGGTGGGGGTGGAGTACGCCCGCCCCGCATGGGCCCGCCGTAGCCACGGGGAGGAGGGCCGTAGCCTCCCCTTCCACCCGGAGGCCCGTAACCTCCACGGCCTGGCGGGCCATAACCACCGCGAGCACCATACGGGGGGCCATAGCCGCCTCTTCCGGGGCCTGGGTATCCGCCACGACCTCGGTAACCGCCTGGAGGCATTGGCCCCCGTGGTGGCGAGCCCACGCGCTCGACCGATGCGGATCTCAGGGGGTATCCGTCGTGAGCGGGCATGGGATTTCCATACGGATCTCTGGCACCAGGCGTAGTCGACATGGAACGCAAGGGCGCCATGTCGGTTGGACTGCCTGCGTCGTTTACATAGGTAGTTTGGTCGGTGGTGAAGGTGCCCGGCGATCTGCTCGACGGGCTTCTGGCGTGAGTGAGCGGGATCCTCTCGTCGCTGCTCTGATCGTCCTTCTTTGTATACGAAGCGAATTCAGGCAGTGCGTCAGCCCCGCCATTAGCGCCGCTGACAACAGGAAGTGTAGGTTGGGTGAGTACGGCCGTAGTGGCGACAGGTTCAGGCCGCTGTCTCGCCTGGCGGTTGTAGTAATTCTCGCCGCTCATCTCTGCGTTCTGGGCAATGCGCTTCTGCCTGGCCTTCCTGCCGACGACCACCCTCCGCATCGCGCACGAGATCAGACCGCTCAAGGCGACCAGAATGGTGGCGGCAAGAACGAGGTACGAACCCCAGGCGATATGTGGCACGAAGAGCAGGACATCGACGAGAAAGCTGAGAAGGGTAACGAGGAAGTTGAGGATGCCGACGAGGAAGAGTAGCAGCAGGTATCTTGGCGAGTGGGAGGGGCTATGGAAGTGAGCGATTACCGCGAGGGCAAACATGATGAGAGTCAAGGCGGCGGCGACTGGGTGAACAATGAGAAGGGCAGAAAGAGTGGAACGGGTGGAAGCAGAGAGGGTGAAGTCTTTGGGATGGAGGTCTCCGAGGTCTATCCACGAGTAAGTCGTCCGGCCATAAGACAGAGATCGCATGGGCTCGACACTCACCGACATCATAGCCAATCTCGATAGGGCTGCAGCCCGTTTGGGTGCAGTACCCAAAGACGCCGAACTCGACCCCTTCCCAGCTGCCCAGGGGGATAACGCTAATGATGGGGGTCGAGATAACGGAGAGTAAAAGCAAGACGAATGCTGCGAAGAGCAGCACCGACAACGGTGTCGCAGGGCGCAACATGGTGATCGATGCTCACACCTGCAGGCCCTTTAATTTGAAGAGTTGATTTGGGAAGCCAGCGTCCTCGAGACGCGGCTAATTGAGAGAGCGTGGGCCAATCGCGCCAGGTAGTGAAAGATTGTTACTGCCGTTGTATGAGAGGTGGTGTGGCATCAAGAAGGTTCGGCGCTGAATCGATGTACGGCGGGAACTGCCTGGTGGAAAACATGGGAAAAAAAAATAAATTGAAGGGAAGGTCGGGGTGGTGCTGGGCTCGGCGCGTGTTGATTGATCGAAGCGAATATGATTACTCGACAGGTCAGCGGCTTTGTACGGAGCCGTTCTGAGTTATTCCATTGTCGACGCTGGCTTGTTTCAATCGGTGTGTCGCTTGAAAAGAATGGCGGCACGGAGCGACGCTCTGCAGACGCGGTGCGATGCGCTGGTGGTGGTGCGAGGAGTGACGGGCTCGAGCACAAGGGGAGATGGAGGTGGGAAGTGGTTTGGAAACGCAAACCAAGGAAGAGTGGAGAACCAGAGGTGGGCCTGGTCCAACCCCATGCAAACCCATGCTACTCCTGCAGCTCTTGGCTTCGATTGCTTCGCATGAGCCACTATCCACCAATCACAAGGCCCCTCTCTACGGGCTCCGAGATGGAGACCTCCAAGATTGGCAAGCTCAGCCACATAATGCCCACGACGACGGCACGCCCACATTGCATCATCTTCAATAGTACATAGCACTGTATTGCGTAGTATAATCCGTACATAGGTTCTCGCCGATCCTCAAAAGCTTGGAGTGTTTCTCATACAACCGGGGTCTGCGACAAAGGCATTCGACAGTACAGGTTCACGGTTGATAGATAGTCAAAGGGCATACGCAGTGCTTCCGTTAGTGCACTGCGATCATCCCGAACTGGAGCGGCTTTAAAATGAGTCCCATCGGAAGTTCCACCCGTTTAAGTGAGACTTCGCTGGGGACCTGGAAGGGCCCACTTCGACAGCGTTCCCCACAGCCAAGACGATCTTGGTATGCCCCACCCTTGTTGTGGGACAGTTCTCAGCGCTTTTTCAGGGACCGGTGGGGCCTTCTGAGGCAGTTGTGCTTGATCAGTATGTACTGTACTTCGTACTTGTGATCCATCTCCAGAAGGCTAGTGTAGGGAAGTATGGCAAGTCGAAACCTGGCGGCAAAAATCAAGCGCATGAATATGCTAATACTGACAAAGGCCTGTACCCTTCTATGCGGGTGTGATGAAGAGGATTCCGCCGAAGACCGAGTAGGAAGGAATACTGCGAATACACAACAGCAGCCAAAGGGAACATAATCCCAAACTAATGCGTCATGGTGGCCTTCGCGGTGTGTGAAGCGCCTAGAGTTTACTATATCACTAGCGGAATGGCCATGATAACAACGGAATATTTGATGCGTTCATGTGGCTGGCGCGCTCCAAGGATGGATCGCACACCTTTAGCTGTTTGTGGTTTCGTCATTGTTCGTTGCGGCACGAAAACGAAACATCTATGCTATCGCTGACCAGCCTAATTAACCTGCTCAAGCCGAAAGATGGGAGCCTAACCGCCAAAGACACCCAACCACATACACGTCGGGAGTTGAAGAGACAGTAACTCGACGAGGGAACGGTCACTTGGGGAGGGGGGGTGGTTTGTTAGCTATCTAACTCTTGCACGTTAAGCGAACACGCGAGAGCGTTGTCTCTTTTCGGGCCCTGTCTTGGTTTGTCACGGCTGTCTGATAAGACGAAAGGAGAAAATAAGAACCGAAGTGCTCACACCGAAGAGGTCTTGACGGCTTACCTGACAGACCGCTATTTACTGACCGTACTTCGCAGTCAGGTGTGCACATGGTCTTCTGCCTTGCTCTGCAGTCGCTTCACTCGGTCTTGTTTCCCCCTGCAACCAAGGTACGTGAAGAGCAATGCAGCCTCCGAGCTCACATGGTTTACCAACCGCAACAACAGCAAATGCACTCCAATATATTGTCATCTTGCGGCAAAGGCGTCTGAGGCAGACTTGAGGCTGGATGTGCTTCGTTAACTCTCTTCCCTTCGTCAACCACTGGACGACACGCTCGGCGGCTGACAGGACCACTCAGGAAGAAAATCAACACCTTCCACTTTTTACTTGGTCACTAGCCGTCGTACTACGCTCTCGAGCCGTGAATAGGTATCACAAATACTTGGTACTTGTTTGGTCGTTAGATATTTGATGGCCCCCTCACAATCCCATTCTAGTCCTGGAACACTGGACTCTTTCCGCCATCGTAGTACCCACGAACTGCTCCTTAGTAAGGAAAAAAAAGAATCAAAAACATACAGCACCGGGGATTCGCTGGTCGTCACCGACCCAGCTACTAATCCGGCCCTTAGGAGCTTGACTCGGGGAGAGCGGACGGGATCCCGTGTTTTCTCGTAGGTATGGCCGTATGTGGCAGGATGTAGCCAAAAGCAGGTTGATAAGGATAGTTATGGCATGCAGAGGCCGTCAACGCATTGTAACTTGGTACACTATACCATCCCTGGTCATGCCTCTAGCAGGGGTTCTCACTCCTAATAAAGCTGTATCTTTCGGTGTTCTTTGCAATATACCGATCTATCGAGGTAGATTTGCTTTTTATTTATTTATTTATTTATTTTTTTTTGGCGCCACGGGACATCCCCCAACGGCGGAGGACCGAGAGACAAACTAAACGCCGATTGGCGTCGGAGGATCGGTGGTTTGCAGAATCGGCCGGGGCGGCTTACACTAAAGTAATAGTGGGTCCTTTGTTGAACACTGTTTCGTCAGCGGGCAAAGTGAAACCGAGAACCTTCTCCGATCGCTCGCAAAACTGAGGTTTTATTTTTCTCGTTATAAAAGAGATTCTGCCTCTCGCCAAAGGAACGAAATACTCACAATGGACTGAGCACGAATTTCGTTGCAGCCCCGACTACTCAACCAACTCTGGCCGCCAAACATGTGGCGTCTCGGCATTGCGGGCGCGCCCCGTCCGGCGATACCCTCCGTCGTCGGCGTCGGCCGCGGCCGCTGTGCCCTGCGATCACCGACGCCGATGCTGACACCGACACCACGACCACGACCACGACTACGACTACGACTACGACCACAATTGTCGCCAGCAGGAACTACGACAGTCTTCGCCGCCGGCCCCGACCGGCCTTTCTCCTCGACCGTCCCGCGTCCCGTGCTGGGCCCTTCCTCGGGGCCGTTCGAGCCACTACGTCCGCCCACTCCCTCCTCCCTCGGCCAGCCCCGCGCGGCCCGCACGTTCCGCCGCACCCGCCGCTGGGCGCGGCGCCTGGCCCTCCTCTCCGCCCTGCTCGGCGCGGGCTACCTGCTCGACCGGCAGGTCTACGCGTCGGGCATCTCGCGGTCGCTGCGCACCTTCGGCGTGGGCCTGCTGGTGGCGGCCGACTACAAGCTCAACTTCCGCGCGGAGCCGCTGCCGCTGATCGGGAGCGCCGGCGGCATCGACGAGCTGCACCGCCGCAGCGCCGAGCGGCTCTCGGACCTGCTGCGCGAGAACGGCGGGCTGTACCTCAAGATCGGGCAGGCCATCGCCATGCAGAGCGCCGTGCTGCCCCCGGAGTTCCAGCGCATGTTCGCCCGCATGTTCGACGACGCGCCCCAGGACGACTGGGCCGCCGTCGAGAAGGTGATCCGGGACGACTTTGGCGGCCGCTCCGTCGAGGACGTCTTCGGCGTCAGCTTCGCCGGCGCCGAGGGCAAGGGCGTCATGGAGAGGACCGCGAGGGCCAGCGCCTCGGTCGCCCAGGTCCACTGGGCGAGGCTGCCGGACGGAAGGGAGGTGGCCGTCAAGATTCAGAAACCCGAGATCGCGAAGCAGATTGGCTGGGACCTGTGGGCTTTCAAGTGAGTTAGTTAATTGCTTCAGAATATGAAATAGGGAGAAGAGAGAGAGAAAAGATGGGAAGAGAAAGGACCACTTCATAGCACCCAGATTTTTTTTTCTTTTTCCTTCCCCCCATTTTTTATTTTCTATTTTATTTTTTTATTTTATTTATTTATTTATTTTTTAAAAAAATTCTCCCACTACTGTTTGCTGACAAAAGCGGTGTTGGTCAGGGTCGTTATGAAAGTGTACACGTGGTGGTTTGACTTGCCGCTATACTCGCTGGTACCGTTCATCACGGAGCGGTTGATGCTCGAGACCGACTTCGAAAACGAGGCCAGGAACTCCGAGACCATGCGCAAGCTGGTCAACAATGAACCCAGTCTACGAGGCAGGGTTTACGTCCCCCCGGTGTATCCCGAACTCAGCTCCAAGCGGGTGCTCACCACGGAATGGATCGAAGGCGTGAGGTTGTGGGATAAGGAGGCCCTCACGGCGCCTTGGCTGGGAGGCTACGGGCGGGGCTCCATGGGAGTGCATGGAGCAAGGTTGGACCCTCCCGATATGGAGGCGGTACGCCGGGAGCTGCGGGAAAACCCGAACAGCCAGAAGTTGAAGCCGGACCGGACCGAATGGCGAGGGCGTCGCGGGAAGGGAGGGTTGGGTGTTTCCACCAAGGAGGTCATGACCACCATGATCGACCTGTTCGCGGCACAGATCTTCAAATGGGGTGTGGTTCACTGCGATCCCCGTACGCCTGCGCCCTCTCCCACTCCTCAATTCGTTCTTCCCCCCCCCCCCCCCACAGGCAGAGCTTGCTAACGTGTCGGTCTAGATCCTGGGAACATTTTCATCAGGCGTCTGCCGAATGGGTTGCCCGAGTTGGTACTGATCGACCACGGGCTCTACGTTTACATGAGCGACAAGTTCCGGCGTGAGTACGGCATGTTCTGGAAGGCCCTCATGACGTTCGACAACAAGAAGATCGGCGAGATCACCCGGGAATGGGGCATCAAGGCGGCCGACCTCTTCGCGTCGGCTACCCTTCTGCGACCGTACGAAGGCGGGGACCAGCAGTTGCAAAAGGGCATGCTGAACGCGCTGGACGACAGCAAGTCGGCGAGCGAGAAGCACTACGAGATGCAGAAGCGGATGAAGCAGGGCATCCGCGACGTGCTGGCAGACGAAGACAAGTGGCCCAAGGAGCTCATCTTCATCGGCAGGAACATGCGTATCGTGCAGGGCAACAATGCCTACATGGGCTCCCCGGTCAACCGGGTCAAGATGATGGGCGAATGGGCCAGCCGGTCTATGTTCCAGGATCCTAACCTGCCCTTGCGCCAGAGAGTGATCAACATCTGGGAGCATCTCTTGTTCAAGGCGGTTCTGTTCATGTCGGACGTTGCCTTCTACTTCTTTCGGCTGAAGCAGCTGCTCGGCAGGGGAGGCGGCATGGAGGACGAAGTCGAGGCGAGGTTGAAGAGCGTGGCCAAGGACTTTGGCGTTGAGCTTCAACACGACGTGTTCGAAGGGTGAAGGGGTTCGGAAAGGCAAGGGGTTGATCACCCCAACCAATCTAACTATACCTCACCGCATCACGAGCACTTAGATCTAGACGCATAGATGGATACCCCTGATGTGTAGCACTAGTTAGCAAAACAACTTCGCTCATAGACGGTAAGAATGCGCACATGTGTACGATATATATACGTAGAGATGGCCTACCCACCAGGTGGTATGTACTTCGCGGCTGTTCAACTAGACACACTATCCAATCCTGTCTGGCCGATGTGGACAAACCGTATAACTGTAAAATGTACCATGTCTACCTTAAGTCACGTAGATAATATACGTTTCGATGTATGTACAGGACATCAGAAGTAGCTAACTAGGTATAGAATATGTTCGGCACGTTTAGATGCCCACCTCTTCCTTAAGGGTTCCGTACTATATGGAGAAACTGACGTTGATGTCCAGCCTATCGCAGCCAAGAAAATGTACACTCGGTACATCATACTGTACAGTACTACGGTGCTTGCGGCTCTTTCAATGATGAAATTGCAGGCAGAACGGAATGGCCCTTTTTGAGATGCTTTGTACTTAACTACACAGTACGGAGTACGCAGCACGGTAATCTTAGTCTGTAATCCGCACATCCACACACCACACACATACCTCTCGTATCCACTTGGTTGGCGTTACTCGTCCGTGGGGCAATTTCTGTTTCCGTTGCAGGGCTTTGAAACGCACCAAAACTCAATTCCACAGACCCACCAGGTCGGTTCCCGTCTGGAGATTTTTGGGCATTAACGCCATCGTTATCGTCCATCCATGCGACCCAGCGCCAACCGAGGCGCTCCAGCTTCAAGAAAGTGAAAAGGAAACGCTGAGATTAAAAGAAGCTAATGATCGCCCCATTCATCGAACCGAGCTAAACCCAAAACCTAGTGTTGTTTCTTCCGCGACACCTTTGCCTCTTCTACTCTGTACACAGAGCTCCTCAAATTTTTCGGCTGATTTCGCAAAGAGGTGCTTGCTTTGGTCTACTGATGAATGTTCGGTAGGCAGGCAACCGGTCTTGGGAGGGGGGACGAGGGCGCTTATTAGGCTACTCGTCACACCGTCTCTCGGGAACTCCAAAAAGAAAACGAGTTTCTTGGTTGATGAATGTCTCAAAGCGGGCGAATCGAGAACTGAAGCCTTCTCTGACGACGCGCGTTGGGTGGACATCAGGGTATCTCATTCGGCGCGTTCCTCCGAAAGGCCGGATTCGAGCTTCGTGATTGGTTAGCGTGTCCTTCATGCTCGCGGGGCGCCAGTTTTAGCGCGGCCGGCTGCAGTGGAAAGGGGCACGTCTCCGATGTGGGGACGCTCTCCCAGGCTTCGGACCCTGGCGCTCACGGTCCATCTGCGCCGGGTCCATTGCTCCCCCGTCAGAAACGTCAGGCACAAGATGCCGTGAGATGCAAGCCGAACATGCAGAGCTAGCAGGGTCTACACTACGCTAGCGCATGGTAAGATGTGATCGCGGAGACCCTTGGTAGACAGCGTAGTCATGTATGTAATCCGTATGTATGTACATACCTGCATACATACACCGAACATACGCTGTTTAGCGTTGGATCCTTTGGGGAATGGCTTCCATGTCCAGGCTTCTAGAACACGACGGTCAGCAAACGCCATGGAATCGAAAGCCGGACCGAGCGTGCTCTGGTCGCTCTTGTTTATTAGTGTACCCTGCGCTTGGCGCGAATTGAAGGGTGCAGCACGTTGCAAGCCCGGGTCCATTCGGTTTTAGTTTGTCCCTGGGCCTAATTGCGCTCCAGGCGTGCCTTCCTGTACCTCCCCATCCTTTAAGCGGCATCAGCCAATCTCGGGCACCGCGCTGCCCATTGACTGGACATCTTTTTTTTCTTCCCTTCGCGCCCCTGACGAAGGTGCCTTTCCTTTCTGCACCCCTCGTGTCGTCCTGGATTGACTGTCGCCTGTCGGCTTGTCAACAGGTTTGGAAGGCTGCTCTGCGGCTCCCTTTTGCCCTTTCGATTCAATCTTTTAACCTCACTTTTCTTGCCCTTTTGTATGTACAATACTCCGCACTCTGTCTTCGCGTGAGCAAGTCTCCACCCTTCCGCGCGCACAACCCGAACTCGGCCCTCTGTTGTCAAGCTCGTCCATCGCGGCCCAGCCAAAGATTGAGGTGGCAGATCCTGAGTAAGTCCATATCCTTGACGCTGCCGCGACAGCATTTGTTTTGTTTAGTTTCAAATTGCCTGTTTGTCGCATCGGGTGGATGCTATGCGACCTTGGGGCGCAGCCACTTCGAGGAAGATTGGCAGAACCGTTTGGAGCTTGTTCGTTGGTCGCGATGCTGTCACAACCTGATGGATGCGGATTGCCACCGTCGTCAACGAGCGCAATTTCCAAATCGGCCCCGGAGGATGGCTCGTTGGCCCTCTGCGTTGAAGACATGGCGACAAGCAAGTGTCCTGGTCAAGTCTCGACTAATATGGCGACGTTGCTAGAAGGTCGCTCCTCCATACCTGCTTCATCGACGTCCACTCGCCCGCCAAATCTGCCTTCCTACCTCCGCTGAACAATACTAAGCTTGGAAGGTGCTCTCTCATCCTGGGATCGACTCTCAGAGAATTGCCTTCCGTACTGCCTCCTTTGAAGGTAAGGTATTTAGATACCTAGCGTTGGCGCTTGCTTCGCCTTGCCCGCATCACCTGAACTTTCGAATGTTAACTGCAACCCGCAGGACCTCGTTAGCCGCACAAGTTGCGACTCCCTCGAGGATCTTTCTTGACATTTTTCTCTTTCCCACGTCATTCGCTATCTTCAAAGTCGCAACCGCCCGCCTGCTTTATGCTCGGCCGTTAGTCACCTGAAAAGACCCGGTTGAATCGAGAAATGACGACACCGCCTCGTCGTACCAGCCTCGGGATGTTACTACGACGCAGCAAGAGCAGTGATCTGAAGAAACAGCAGGCTGCTAGGGAGCTGGAGCTGCAACGTCAGCGTGATGCGGTCCCCAAGTCCCCGCCGCGCCTGCCTGTGCTCTACAATGGCGCTCCTGCACCTCAACTAGGCCTTGGCGGCGACGCTCGTCCCGACTCTCTGGCCATTGTTTCTGGGAGAGCTGAGCAAATGACGAGCGCCCCTCCGAGGCCTTCCATGGAGCCATCTCGTTCTGCTATCAACGTTCCCCCTCCCCCGATTCCCAACGGCGGCTTTGACCCTTACGCGGGCACCCCCAGCATGGCACACCGCGGCCGCTACAGCTATGCCAGCAGCGCTATCAGCACCATCAACAGCCCTAGGAGGGTTCGGAGGAGGAAGGATCCCACTCCTTTCAAGTGAGTTACGCAACCTGCTACCCTGCCGTCTTCCCGCATTCCTAACATCATTTTCAGCATCCTCATCGTTGGTACCACCAATTCGGGCAAGACTTCGTTCCTCGAATTTCTCAAGACGGCGCTTGCTCTTCCGGCAAAGAAGCGATCCAAGAGCACCATCGATGAAGATGAATTGCCGAGAGCGCCGCCTTCTGGCAACTTTATCCCCCACTTCCTCGAAACCGAGATCGACGGCGAGCGTATTGGCGTCACCTTGTGGGATTCCGAGGGCTTGGAAAAGAATGTGGTGGACCTGCAGCTTCGCGAGATGTCAAGCTTCCTGGAGAGCAAGTTTGAGGAGACCTTCGCCGAAGAAATGAAGGTCGTGCGGTCCCCTGGGGTACAGGATACCCACATTCACGCGGTCTTCCTTGTCCTCGATCCGTCGCGCCTCGACCGGAACATCGCGGCCGCCAGGGCCGCGTCAGCCAATGGTCAGCGCAACGGAGGCAGTCATTACCCACACGCCCGCATTCTGGGCAGCCTTGATGAGGACCTTGATCTGCAGGTTCTGCGGACGTTGCAGGGCAAGACGACCGTCATCCCGGTAATTTCCAAGGCCGACACCGTTACCACGAAGCATATGAACATGCTAAAGAGGACCGTGGCGGAGAGCCTCAAGAAAGCGAATCTCGACCCGTTGGAAGCACTTGGCCTCGATGACGAGGGCGACTCAACAGGGGATTCCGGCAGAATTGAGGAAGAGGAAGAGGAGCAAGTATCGGAGCATGGCGAGGAGGAGGAGGAGGAGGTTGCTGGGTCAGCCGAGGAGTCGGAGCCGCCTGTTCAAACCCAGGATTCGTCGCCTAAATCCAAGCGCCTCTCCGGCGGTTCCACCCGTCGCAGCAAGGAGCCAGAGGAAAGTCTTAAGGAGGACGAGGTGCCCTTCCTACCCATGTCGATCCTCAGCCCGGATATCTACGAGCCCGACATCGTCGGGCGCCAATTCCCATGGGGTTTCGCCGATCCGTACAACGAGGAGCACTGCGACTTTGTCCGTCTTAAGGACACCGTCTTTAGCGAGTGGCGGGCTGAGCTCCGCGAGCTCAGCAGAGAGCAGTGGTACGAGGGGTGGAGAACGAGCAGGCTGAAGCAGCAGGGTGCGAAGGGACATCGGTGAAGCCTTGCGAGGGACCGATAATATCCCTCGGCTGCCTTGTTCTTCGGCCTTTTCTGATGCCCAGCCACACACTGGTCACCTACGGGAATGGACGAGGGGCAAATGCCTGGTGCGCCCGAGGTCTCTTCGGCCTGCGCGTTTCCAAACAATGACTTGGTATTTTTTTTCTTCGGTTCAACTCAGCGGAGCTCAGGTTGCGACGACATACCCATTTCGATTTCATTTCACCGACAAAAACCAATCTCTGGTCTTTACGACTTCTTTTTTTTTTTAAAAAAAAAACTTTTCAACGAATCCCTTGGCTTGGTACAGTCGCGGTGGGCGAGTCGATGACTCTACCTGTCGGACCTAGAGACCAAGGGAACCCCTTTCCCCGGAGGCGTTGGTGCGGAACTGTGCGTTTCGAAAGAGAGAGCCAGAACGCCTTCGCGATGTATGCGTTTATTTTTTCCTGCTATGGCCAAACATGGAATACCCATTTCCCTTTTAGCCGAGTCACTTTCTCCTCACTTGTATCTTCTGGATTTGGAGAGGGTGCAGGAGGATGGATATCTGCTTATCGACTGCGCGGTTGTGCCGCCTTACTCAAACTTTCCTTTTTGCTCTCCTTCCCTGACGGTGTGCGGGCTGGCAAGAACTGGAAACAGATCGCGACGACAACAAAATTGCGCCGCATATACGTGAGGAGCTGGGTCCGGGGTTTCTTTGCGCGGTGGTTGTTTTGCCATGTTATTACTAGATCAATCAACACCATGTCCTTCTGTCCCGTCAATCAGCGTTTGTGGTCGTTGATCACGGTGGCCCGGGAAACTTGGACAGTCAGTGTACGCCATCGCCCTAGCAGCTTTGCAAACCCGAAAGCAACCGTGATGGTCTCATGTGGATCGCAAGGCCCGCAGGCCGGCAAAATAAGTAAGCGGTACCGCACGCAACAGTAGATGCTGGCGTTCCGTCCGGGTTTCGGTTGAATGGTATTACCTCCCACCCAAAGTATAAGAAGATACGCACGTACATACAATCAATACTGTACAAGCATACCGGCCCACCACCATTGAGAAAGCAGCCCTTGCCATCAAACCAAACCCTGTAACCTCACTTTATTCCTTCCCTCCCATTCCTTAACCGCATCCCCCAGCGAGGTCGTGACCTCCCTGATGTTCTTGACGCGATAACGCCTTCTCCCATCGTCTTCAGCAGCACCTGGCTCGATAGGCTCCAGCTGCGCCTCGTCGGCCGTTTCTCCCAAGCCGAGCTTCTTTCGCAGCGGTAGGTGCACTTCCTCGCGGTGGGATGGGAAGCTGGCATCGGCGCAGGCGAGGCTGCACCAGGTTGTGGGCTGCTTTAGACGCGTGAGGCACTCGGTGCAGAAGTGGAGCTCGTTGGCGTCACTGCTGCTGCTGCTGTTATCGTTGTCATCGTTGTGGTTGTTGTTGTTGTTGTTGTTATTTCCGTCGTCGTCGCTGCCGTCGTCGCCGGTGGTGTTTGATAAGGGAGGCGCGTCGGTCATGCGCGTGTCTTGTTGCTGGTCCTGATTCTGGCCGTTGGGGGATGTGTTGGTCTCCTTCTTGGGAGTCTGTTGTTGTGGTTCGCGAAGCCGAATGCAACTCAGACCGGAAGAGCAGGTGTGTGTTGCTGCGTGGGAGGGCTGGAGCGGGTGTTAGTGAGATGGTTGGTTGGGCTGGCAAGGAGTGAGGAGGGAGGAAGGGGGAGGGGGAACGGGGTGAGACCTTACATGACTCTGTTGTTCGCATTTCTCAGAGCAGAATACAGTCGTCTTATCCTGCACGCCCGCCCCCGCGAGAATGGTGCATATACTGCAAGTGAAATACTCCTCCGTGCTCGTTTCTCCTCCGCAAACGGCACAGGCCGGGAGCTCGTACAGCTCGTCTGGGACTTTCTGCTGAGCCAGGCTCTCCCTCCGCTGCGCCTTTCTGGTCTTCTGGGCCTCGTGTGCGGCCCGGGCCCTCCGGAGCTCATCGAGCCGCTGGTTGAGCTTGTCCGTCTGTTCCCTTGCGCCCGTTGCCGTTTGCCGCTCCTCAAGGATACGATCTACGACCTGCTCCATCGACAACCCCTGGTGGAGCAACAGGTCGAGATACTTTTGGTGATCTCCGGGCACGGTGCCATCCTCGGCTGCGAAGAAGGCCTCTCGGAAGACGTCAGCCTTGTCCGCCGTCTTATTGCTCGCCGACGCGGCCAACAATCTTTCCGCAACTCCCTCTGCGGTCCCTTGCTCGGGCGCAAATGGCCCCTTGCTCAGGATGTCGGCGACCTCCCTCGCCAGCGCAAGCGCGTCCCCGGAAGACAGGTCCTCGAGCTTCTCAAACACGGCCCCGCGCCCAGAAGGGTCCTCCACCATCAACCTCAGCAACAACGAGCGCACCCTCTCGGCATACCATCTCGCCCGCTCCTCCCGCACACGGTCGTCAATCTCGCGCGGCGAGATCTGGTACTCCTTGGCGGAGTCGACCAGCAGGTTGAGAGCCGAGACAAAGGCGGGCCGGGAGGCGAACCATTCTTGTCGAGCCGCTTGTTGTTTCTGACCCGAGCCGGGCCCCTCGGCGCCAGAATTCAGAGAGGAGCCAAGATAGCGGCTTCGGAAGGCGTCAAGGACAGCTTCGTAACATTGCGGACATGTGACCAGGGACTTGCGGTCGCCATGTCGGTCGCGGCAAGAGGATCTGATCTCGGCCGCTTCGGCAGCGAGTTGTTGGGATCTGGAAGTCGTCAAGGCTGATTGGAGAAGAAGTTCGGGCATGGTAGCCGCAATCTGATGCCAAAAGTATGATTCCGTTCTGTCCAGTCGTCGATGTTCCCGGCAGCTCGAGTTGAACTGCCAGTTTATTAGGTTGTGTGAAAGCGCAGCTAACGCAGTGCACTCTAGAAGGACTGGGATGCCTGATCTCTGCTAGTAATGCTGGGAAAGCGCTGATTCCAAGTCTCAATCTGCCCAGGATTTTATCTCGTGATACTATCGCAGTGACTTGACAAAATCGTTCTCGTCTCATCGGCATGGATTTCAAACGATGGGAAGTTTGAGCGTTCAATACGGAGTAAGAAGCGTTCAATAACCCTGTCCCCAGCACACTGTGCCCTTACGGTGTGGGGACAGCCTTCAGGTTCTTGACTGCAGTGTACTATACGGAGTAATCCGTTGGTAGTCAAAGTTCAGCGTCGCTTGGCGGGCCCCAGAACAACCTAGCAAGAAGAGCAGGCGCATTCTTCAACCGAGTCCCATCGACAACTCTCCCAAAACACAATCGGAGAAAAAACATCCGGTAACTGTAACGCACCCTCAAAATGGTATGTATGCCGTATTCTCCTCGTCACGGCATCTGCACATCCTAACTACCAGATCCGCAGGCCGATAAGCTACGCAATCAACAAGAGCTCGAGCGGCTCCAGGCCAAATACGTCGGCACCGGGCATCCCGACACGACGAGCTGGGAGTGGAAGACGAATATCCATCGCGACACTTTCTCGAGTATCGCGGGACACCCGCCGCTCTTGTCGTACATCGCACTGGCCGAGAACGAGCCGGGCGCCAAGGTGCGCGTCCAGATGATTCGGGTACGTTTGCCCCCCTGTTCTTCCCCTGGCACAACTACGGGTGTGAAATTGCAGGAGACTGGTGCTAAAGAAATACTTCGCAGAAAATGCTACAGCCAGTTGGGCCTCCTCCACCTCGAGAAGAGGACATGTTTGTCGCACCGCGACAGGACGGGTCATGAAGTGCGCCAACACCTCCCGCCAGGGGGGGGGGGGTTCGAACGACCAGGATGCTAAGGGAGAATGGGCATGGGTGCGATGGCCCAGGGATGAGCCCACCAAGCAGCTCGGAGGAGCGCTGGTCGAGCAAGCCCTGGCATGGCAATTCCACATTGGTCGCGGCATGGTTGCGGGAGAATGTTTGCAAACGCTGGGGGCCTCGCTTTTCTTCCCGTAATGCAACAATGATACCCTGACTCCGACATCAGCCAGACAGACAGACCGATATGCAACGAAGTCATTCGCTCTCTTCATCCTCGGCCTCGGTCTCCCGTCTTCTGGTCCCCCGCCGGGTGCTCGGTCCCGGGTCACCGTCCGCCGGCCTGTCTGCGGCTTCTTCCTCGACCGCCCCGGGCACCCCGGGCTTGCGATCCCTGATCTTCAGGCTGGCCTGCAGCTTGGCCTCGAGCTCATCGCTGGAGCCGCCGTAGACGGTCCGCACAAACGCCGCGATCGCCTCCTTGTCAACCTCGACCTTGCCGCGCGGGCCGACGTGCCAGGTAGTCGCGTCGTCGTCGCCCGCGGACCGGGACTCTGTCACCCGCACCAGGTACCCTTGTTTGACCATCCGCTGGAGGACGGCTTCCGTCTTCTCGCTCGGGGCTATCTCGTCGTGTGGGTTCATGCTAGGCATGTTCTCGGCGGCGTTGAGTCGCGACAGGTGTCGGCGCAGACGGGGGTCGCTGAGCTCTCCACCGCTCAGGGTGATGATGGCGATGATGGTAGTATATAATGCAATGTACGAGGCTTCGCCGTCGGCGGACTCCACCTTTGATGGGGCTATGATAGCTGGTGTGGTGTACTCTTCCGGCAGAATCGAGGTGAGGACATATGCATTTGAGCTCGCCTCTTTCTGGCTCTGGGTTTTCGCGGCTGCCACAGAGTGTGTTGTTAGCCGTTGCGAGCATGACTTGTCCTGTCGGTCGGCGGCAGTTAAAACATACCCTTTCTCTTCTGCTCCGTTGTCATGAGGTTCCTGTCCTTAGTCGGCAGCTCGACCATCTCCATGCCAAATGTCGCCCGCAGTTGCTTCTGCGCGCCCGCAAACACCCTCTTAAACTCTCGTCCGTTGGAGCCCAGGACTGGGAGAGACGTTAGCATGCCGGCCATTTCCAACACGTGGGTGATATGACTTCTCTCAGTACCCTTTTCTCTGATGCCTTCCCGCCGAATCGGGGCCCGCGAGTACTCGCAGGCAAGGGCGTAGCGCACGAGGTTCTTGATCAGCTGGCTGGTCTCATCTCTTTGTCCGGCCTCTCCCACGCGCTCATCGCCGTCCTCGTCGACGTCGCCGGGGCTGGGCGGAGGGCTGTGCTGCATATCTTCGTCCTCATCGTCCTCCACGACCTCGCTTCCGTCAGTTTGCGGCCGCTTGCTACCAAACCGGTGAACAGAAACCCACCTGCAGCCGCCGTCGCCGTTGTTGCGCTGACATCCTCTGGAGTGGGGTGGAACAAAGGTGGCCGTGAGCAAAAAAATATTCTTTTTGTATTGGTGTAGTAGTTGATACCTTGTACCGGTTTTGTAAAGAAAGAATCAATTAACCAAATTGAGAGAGAGGGGCTTGCTCGTGTTGCTGCATGTCTTTCATTCCGTATGTGTATGTACATAGTTTCCCAAGCCGACTTTCCTACCTACTACTACTGTCAGCGGCGCGGGGTGCGCCGCGTCAGACCCCTGTCAAGCGCAGCGCGTCTTCATGTGCTGATTGATGAGTGAGTGCTGAATTGCGCTGCGTGCGTGCCTGCCGGGAGCTTTGTCTGGGGTCCAAGAGATGCAGTGGACCCACCCAAAATCTTTCGTCGCCAAAAAAGACCAGAGAGATCCACTCCACACGGTCTTCTTGACCATGACCGCCGCTTCCTGGTTCCTCTCATATCAGGAGGTTTGGCGGTGCGACAAGAGGCCCTCCTCATCGCTGCCATGCTCAGCCGCGAGTTGACCCGAGGCGCCGGCTTTGTGTGCCTGAGATGTCGCCTTCAGCTTGCCGGGGCCCGTAAACGGCCGCCATTCGCTGCCGCCGCCTTCCCCTCACCTCGAACCGCCCAGCGATCCATCGGGACTCACGACAGACCGAGTAACACTGAGCCCAAGAGCGATACAGTCCGGCGAGATGAAAGCTCCACGGTTTCCTGGCCACCTCCTGCGCCGCCACCACGGCGGCCGCGGCCCCATGAACGCACGTACACGTCCCGCGGCCAGATCGTCACGCCCGAGCAAGAAGGCCTCGATGTCGCCATGCTGGGAAAGCCAGGGTCTGCCATCGTCCTGCGGGAGAAACGCACCCGCAAGAAGAAGCGCCAGCTTGCCGATCTGAAGCCCGACAGCGATGCGCCGGAAACGCGTGTCGATCCTGCGAGCTTGCTCGTCGACGAAGACGCAGCTGCCGACTCCGAGGATGTTCTACTCAACATTCACGAATTGCGACCAAAAGACAAGCGGATCCTGAGCGACAAAGCCTTCACACAACTCAGAGACACCCTTGTCGACGGGTTCACCAACGCGCAATTGACCCGCTACGTGCGGGAATATGAAGCGATACAACAGCTGAACCAAGAGGAGACGCATGAGGACACTGCTCAGGAACTGCCCCCCTGGGTCCTGGAGCATCAACCATGGACGCCGATATCTGAGAATGGAGTAGACGTTGTGGAGCCTCACCTCGCCGGCTACATCACCAAAGGCATGGCCCCGAAAGCCCGGCTCGCTGTCCGTTTGATGCGCAGTTGCTGGGACCTGTGCAACCAGAGCGTTCTTGACAGGGACGGATATCTCAGCCTGCGTCTGCGTGACGTCGAGTTCTCTCTTCTGACCCGTACGTCAAGCGAAAACCCCACCCAGCTGTCCATTTATTTTATTTGCCCGCCGAGCTGACATTTTTGTGCCGCTAGTGGGCAATAGGAGATGGCTGGAAGGGACGCAGCGAGCTATTCTAGCCTATGTGAAAGAGGTCAGACTTATTCGGGAATCCCGATTGGTCTCCGTCGTGGCTCCTAAGCACGCGGCCGATGCGATTGTTGACCGGATCCATGGGGTGCTCTCTAAAGCCCGTACAAGCGAGTTCGAGACCGACCTTGTCTCCCCTGAACCTCTCGAACCCCCCATCCTCGAGGAAGTTGGGCGTGTGACCAACACGGTTACACGCCTCGATCCGTCGGGCAAGAAGGTACGTTGATATTGTCGTCGGTTCTTCCGAGCCAACAACTTGCTGATCAATATTTGCCCTGCTAGGTTGTCGTCACTTGGATCCATATGCCCCAGCGCGATGAGAACTTCGAGAACGCCTGCGAGACCGTATTACGTTTCCTGCGCCATGCGTACGGGCCTAAAACCCGTGTATCGACGGCCTTGAGGGTAGTGCCGGAGGACCTTATCCACCAGGGCCGGTACCTTCCCGCCCTCAACCCGGAACAGAAACTCCCGTGGCAGGAGCGTTCCGCCAAGTGGGAGAGATGGACTGCTGCCGTGCCCCACTGGAATGCCGACTCCAAACCGGCATCGGGCTCAGTCCCAGCGGATATCCTTCCTTCTAGTTTGAGGGAAGAGAAGACCGTCAAGCACTCGGATCCCGTCAGAGTAGTAGCAGAAGACCCCGAGTCTGAGCCTTCATCCCCAGGCTGGTCTGCCGAGGCGCAAACAGATACGAGCGTTGTTTTTGGGCACGTCGTTTTCGCTCGTCAGAAATCATCCGCCACGTCGAGTACCCCGTCACCCGAACCTGCAGCACGATTGGACACCTCCCTGCCCCGCACCTTCGTCCCCATTCTCCCCGCCCTTGGCAGTCTCAACATACCAAACAACCTGAAGGAAGAGGGCCTTTGGCATTCCACCACCGTCATCCGGTTCTCTCCGTCCCCCGACGTACCCTCAGACCTCGCCGCCTCCGCGCCAGAGCTCGAGCTCCTCGTCGAGGCCGATCACGTAGAGGTCAAAGCACTCACCTCTCTCCGCGCCGTCAAGGAGACTTTTACCGGCGACGTGCTCTTCCCCGCGGCCCCCGTCGACGCCCGTCTGGTCCAGCGACGCTACTTCAGCCTCCCGGGCGCAAGCATCGAGCAGCACGTCCCCTCCATCATCACATTCGTCACCAAGTCCGACTTGCGCCCCTGGGCCGGCAAGCTCAGCACCCCGCCCGTGCTCTTGGGCGTGCACCTTCCGCGCAGGCTCCTCACCCCGACCGCAACTTCCCAAGACGACGGCACCGCCACGCCCAATAACAACAGCAGCAGCAGCAGCAGCAGCAGCAACCGTGGCGGTGGCGGTGGCGGCGACGACGACAAAGTCCGGGTCGACTACACCTTCGCCTCGATCCAAGTCCAGCGCACCGTGACTGCCGAGTACGACAACCTCAGGCTGCGCTACACCAGCATCCAGGCGGGTCAGCGCGGGGGCGAGCGCGCCGAGCTCTCCCTCGAGGCGGTGCGCGTCGCCGCGCCGCCCCCCGAAGACGTCGGGTCTTCCCGGTCCGGGGTAGCCGAGGTCGTCGACGAAGACGAGCTCGTCGACGACGAGGTCAGGCCCAGGCCCAGGTCGCGGTTCATCTCGCACAGCAAGAACTCGCCCGACAAGTCGCCCGCGCTTACCGACGCCGAGGCTCAGGCAAGGGCAGCGATCCTGGCGAGGCCTGTGGTGTTGGAAGAGTTCCTGCGAGTCGCGTCCGATATTGTTCACGAGAAGGGCCGGTTGAAATGGCATGCGAAACGGTCATAAGATGGTATAAAGGAAATGTACAGAGCATTGTAGGATAGACTCGAGTGTATCAATATGTAACCACATCAAAGAAGACTTGGGCCCCCTCCGCTAACCGAGATTTAAAAAATAAAATAAGCATGTACCTAAGCAGCAAGCGAGTGTTCGAGAGCAGAATGACAATGGCGGGTTGGCAGAGAGAGTTCAAGACATTCTTTAATGGCATCTTCGTACGGAGGTACAATTCGTCCAAAGTTCGCTTGCAGTTACACATCATCTCACTGGACAAGTGTCACCAACATTGAACAGCAGCGGGAGCACGAGAACTGGGAAATCATGACCTTCGTGATCACTTCTAGAGACTCTATTTCGTACTAAGCACCATCACGAGAAGTTTTGATGCGCAGGATCCCCGACCATTTCTCCTCGGTTGTGCCCCATAACAAAACGACCTGGTGCTCATGTCAATCATAGCATCGCGGTTATAACCGCGACGCGATCTCGCGTGAGAGCCAAGCGGCCTCGAATCCCTGAAGTGAGTTTTTTTGTTTGCTACGGCAAGAAACTGTTTATTTCTTGGCAGCCTTGGCAGCGGACTTGGTGACCTTGCCGGCACCACCAGTCGACTTCTCAACCTTCTTGATGACACCGACAGCGACGGTCTGGCGCATGTCACGGACGGCGAAACGACCGAGAGGCGGGTAGTCGGTGAAAGCCTCAACGCACATGGGCTTGGAGGGAATCATCTTGACGATGGCGGCATCACCAGACTTGATGAACTTGGGAGAAGTCTCAACCGACTTGCCGGTACGGCGGTCGATCTTCTCAAGGAGCTCGGCGAACTTGCAAGCAATGTGGGCGGTGTGGCAGTCAAGGACGGGAGCGTAGCCAGCGCCGACCTGACCGGGGTGGTTGAGAATGATGACCTGAGCCTCGAAGGAAGCGGCACCAGCGGGCGGGTCGTTCTTCGAGTCACCGGCGACGTTGCCACGACGAATTTCCTTGACGGAGACGTTCTTCACGTTGAAACCAACGTTGTCGCCCGGAAGACCCTCAGCGAGCTGCTCGTGGTGCATCTCGACGGACTTGACTTCAGTGGTGACGTTGGAGGGAGCGAAGGTAACGACCATGCCGGGCTTGAGGATACCGGTCTCGATACGGCCGACAGGGACGGTGCCGATACCGCCAATCTTGTACACGTCCTGAAGAGGAAGACGGAGGGGCTTCTCAGTGGGACGCTTGGGGGGCTCGATGGCGTCAATGGCGTCGAGAAGGGTCTTGCCAGAAACCTCGCCGCCCTTGGTCTCCTTCTTCCAGCCCTTGTACCAGGGAGCGTTGGTGGTGACCTCAAGCATGTTGTCGCCGTTGAAGCCAGAGATGGGAACGAAGGGAACGGCCTTGGGGTTGTAGCCGACCTTCTTGATGAAGTTGGAGGTCTCCTTGATGATTTCCTCGTAGCGAGCCTCGGACCACCCAGTGGTGTCCATCTTGTTGATGGCGACGATGAGCTGCTTGACACCCAGGGTGTAGGCGAGCAGAGCGTGCTCACGGGTCTGGCCATCCTTAGAGATACCGGCCTCGAACTCACCAGTACCAGCGGCAATGATGAGAATAGCGCAGTCGGCCTGGGAGGTACCAGTGATCATGTTCTTGATGAAGTCACGATGGCCGGGGGCATCTGAGATTGGGAATGTCAGCCATGTCGCGGGTGAAGAGAAAAGGTTTGGGATCTAGGCTTACCGATGACGGTGACATAGTACTTGGGAGTCTCGAACTTCCAGAGGGCAATGTCGATGGTGATACCACGCTCACGCTCGGCCTTGAGCTTGTCAAGCACCCAGGCATACTTGAAGGAACCCTTGCCGAGCTCAGCGGCTTCCTGTTGTTCTGTCAGCCCCAGCTTCTTGGCACTGCGCCACATGTGGATGGCGGATGGAAAGGGCGGGGTGGGTGGGTCGCGGCCTGGGAAAAATTTCCTTATCTGCTTGTTGTGCGTGCCCCTCCCCCGCTTTGATAAGAGAGGGGTAACCACACAAAGGCAGAACGGTCGAGCCAAAAAAATATCGAAGAACGGGTAGTAAAGATGCCATGGAATTTAGGCAATAATGTGCAAAAAAGAAATGCATCAGAATTCGAATCTTACTGACCTTCTCGAACTTCTCGATGGTACGCTTGTCGATACCACCGCACTTGTAGATCAGGTGGCCGGTCTGCAAACTGTCAGTAAGATGTTCAGTGCTTCCCCAGAGTGCCGTATTGGCCGGCAGGTAATGCTTACAGTCGTGGACTTGCCGGAGTCGACGTGGCTATGTCGCTGAACGTTAGTTCCCGGGCCCGTGACAAAACAGCGTCGGCGACGCCGCAAAATTGAGGGTAGACGAACCCGATAACGACCACGTTGATGTGGGTCTTCTCCTCCTTGCTGTTGCCAGAGTTAGCGATGATTCTCGCAGTTGGGAGCCCTTTGCTGGAATGTGTCGACGTGACTTACCCCATTTTGACGGTATTTGTGTTCTGAAGAACGAAACTGGCGACTTGCGCTTAATGAAAACTGCAAAAAGGAAAGTTAGAGACGATGTACTTGTCAAGAACCAGTGTATCGATGATGGTATACGCACTTGAAAGTGGCAGGTGATTGCTTGAATCAGGTATGCCGACGAAGGAAGTGAAGAGGAAGAATCGAAGAAGATTTGAGGAGGGGTCGAAGTTTTTATGGGCAGGCGGGAGGGGCAAGGCGGGTTGGTGGGGTTACGCAGCACAAAAACTTCAACCACGGTGGGGCAAGCCCTCGAATTTCGCCAGGAATTTCACGTCGTGCTTTGCCGCCCAGCCCCGCGATTCAGGCTTCACTTCCTCCACAACCGCATGCAAATCGCCAGAGGGCTGCATCCCGGTATTTTGATTCGCACCCGACAAGTAATGATAGGGCTCTAAATACAGCTAGAGGAGTCCGCAACGCGATGATGGACTCTTTGAACAATTATTAAGTACAGTCTTCTCTTTCTCTTCAGACCAGCGCAACACACCCCTCCAGATTTGAAACTGCCCCTCTCGCGCTCGCACAGGGAACTGAACTGGCAAGCCCCTCTTTTTGCCAATCGTTTGAGCCTCCCTCCCTGCCCTTACTGAGCATTGGCCGCCTCTGGTGCCACTACTTGGTATGGAACTGGCATGTCACGCTGGCCTTTAAGTGGGACGTTGCGCTGTGGCCCCCGGTCCGTTAGGCATTGGCGCTCAGCCCAACCTTACGAAGTTGTTCATGGAATAATGGAGGACGGATTTGCAGCCTGCGGCGTGAGTCAACTACCCTCCGATCATGCAAATCCGCCTCCCATTTTCTGCAAGTTTGAAGTCCACATTCTGCAGCAACGAGATGTTGTTTTTATCCATACAACGCTCCTCCTAAAATGACAAAAGTATTATTGTTCGGCGGTTTGTTTGTTTGCCTGGGGGCGGTCGCAGGGCCGTCGATGTTGTGGCAAAAGTGGCCCACTCATCTCTCTTTTTTTTTGTCTAGATCGTCCTGGGGCAACTGGTCGGTTCTCTTGGCCAGCTCTGTCGTTCAGATGTCTCCGACATGACTACCTTAGTACGGGAAACAAGTATCTCCGCCATGTCCGTGAAATATCTGCTTCGTATCTTCGCGCGCGGCTACGGAATCATGGCGGGTGTTTCACTCCCTATGACGAACCCTGATGTCGAACCTCGGAGGACGTCAAGGTACATGTACGTACACGGTCAATTCTACTGTCCATCCGTCAAGCGTGTTTCGAGGTGTGCCAGTTGGTTTTACTTAAGACAAGGAAATGGAAAACAAGGAACAGCAGACTACCTAAGATTGAATTAGTTCAGCAATGGTCGAAGAGATGGCGATTCGGAAACGAAATGAGTAGTGTACTCGCATCGAAAAAGGACACCATTAATTGATAGATTTTCATAGCATCGCCGCTAGCAAGACCAACAGGGCAAAGACTGAACTGATGTAGATAGATGCGGAACATGGCCAGATCTAAAGGAAGGCACCATGGGCATCTCCAGAGTTCCCGGGTCAGAATCGTTCGATGTTCTCCTCTCATAGATGGGATAAGTAGGAGTTGATCAATTCGGAGACTGTGGTCTTTCGAGCTCGGCAGTTCCCGACGGTGACAGGTCTTCGGGGGAACAGGGGTTGGCCGGCCAAGCTTCCTCGCGAGCGCGGTTCCACCATCATATTCCAGGGAACCTCGTTAGTATCGGCGCACCCGGCAGCTGTCCGTTCCCAGAGCAATGGTTCCCGCCTCTCCGCGAGAAGGGACGTCAAGGTGCTGCCATTACCCCTTCAGCCGTCCCATGGGCGGACGACGTGTCACTCGCCGCTTCCCCCTGCTCGTATCTCATGCCCGGTAGCCGCCTAGGTGGTCCGATCTTTGGTGATGGGGAGAAGCTCCCCGTAGAAGCCGGCTTAAGCTTTTCGTTGCCTACATCAGGTATGTCCGTCCTCAATCGTCCTCAAATCGTCCTCAGCTGTGCGCTTTACTGCACAGGTCCAACCTCGAACCGGGATCCACAGGCGGTAGGTACGGGAAGTGGACCTTGTTGTGTTCTTATCACACGCGCCTAGGTACATCAAAGCTCCAAGATTGCCTAGCATACCCGAGCCGCTCGCTGCTGGGCTGAAAGCATGCGCAGAACATAGAAATGTCACCCATTTCAACAAGAGGAACCCCCCCACCCGGGGGATTCTTACTAACCTCCGTAGCCGATACGTGAAACGACGGCCGACGATCCTAGAAACCCGGGGTTGTGTGTTTCCTGACCTGTGGTTTGCTTTCTCTGGCGTCCTGTGCTACGAATGGAACGGAGTACGCGGGGTTGCTTTGTCCACCTCTAGAGGTTTGGTAGTGTGTCGTTTTTGTGTTAAGTTGGAGGGAGCACCTACCCTTTCACATCGAGAGGTCTTTCTCACTAACTGGTATTTTGAACCACCCCCAGTCCTCTGTGATACGTCTCTGTCAGGGGTCCTCTAGGGGGGATGCCAGAGCAACAAAGATGAAGAACGAAACGAAGAAGAGGAACTTAGAAACACTCCTTAGCGATACCAAGCTTGGATGCACCGTACATGAGACTACCTTGCTCGGCTTGCTCGAATCTGGCTTTGGCAAGCGCCCCTGAAGAACCGTTTTTGTAACCGAAGTCAATGCATAATGGCCTTGCATGCGCAGGCATGCGTCAACAGCGAAAAACAGCCTCCTCCTCAAGACATAACTCTGCGATGAGAACTTTTAAACGCGTCTAAAAGTATACCTGTTGATTTTTGTTTCACTTTATCATCTACAGAAGTGAACTGCCATCCCTAAGAGCACAGAAGGGGAAGAAGAGGAAAAAGGAAGAAAATAATAATAGCAGGCCAGCCTAGGATACTCACATCTAAACCTCAAGCGCTGAGCTGCCGAACCTCCTCGTCCGTGAAACCAAAGAGATACAGCAAATCCAGCAGGCTATCACCGTTGATCCGAGCGCTAGCCTCCATCTGCACCCTGGGCTTCGCATTCCAGGCCACGCCGAGGCCAGCGGCGTCCATCATGAGCAGGTCATTGGCGCCGTCGCCCACAGCCACCACCTGCTCCAGCGCAATGCCCTCCTTCTCGGCAATCTCGATGAGAAGCTCCCTCTTTCGCTCCTTGCCCACGATACGGCCCTTCACCTCGCCGGTCAACCGGCCCGACGCCTCGTCGATGACAACCTCGTTCGCGTGGGCATAATCGATCCCCAGTTCTCCGGCCAGCCAAGACGTCAGGGGCAAGAAGCCGCCCGATAGTACGGCGGTCTTCACGCCGAGCCTCTTCAGCGCGCGGAGCAGCGGCCGCACGCCGTTGGTCACCTCCAGCACGGGGCGCAGGTCCTCGAATATGGTCTCGGGGAGGCCGGCGAGCAGCTTGACGCGCTCGCGGAAGGCGGAGTCGAACTCGAGCTCGCCGAGCATGGCGCGGTGCGTGATGTCGGCGACGCGCGCGGCCAGGTCCGGCGGGTCCTTGATGGTGGCCGCCAGCAGGTCGATGACTTCCTGCGTGATGAGCGTGCTGTCCATGTCGAAGACCACCAGGCGCGGGTACCGGCGCCAGAGCGTGTCGGCGCGCAGCGCCACGTCGACGTTCCACTCGCGCTCGAACCGGTAGATGAGCTCGTGCTTGCGCAGGTCGGCGAGGGAGAGGTAGTCCTTGGCGGGCGCGGGGGAGAGGGTCAGTTCGACGACCACCGGGTGCTGTTCCGGGCTGGCGTCGAGCTTGAGGCAGCGGTGCGCCGAGGTGAGGTCGGTCGAGCCCTTGGGGAGCGGGAAGGTCGTCATGAGGTGCAGGAAGGAGGTGATGCACATGGGCGTGACGTAGGAGCCGTAGAGGTGGTCGAGAGGTTCGGGCTCGGCCGCGGGCGGCTCGAGGGGGTAGCTGTCGAGGCTACTGCTCGGGGCCATGGTCGGAGGTATGTCGGACTCGGCCGCGGCAGCGCGAAGCGAGGGGGATCGGCTTCCCTGCGGCGTAGCGGCCTTCTTCGGGGAGGGAATCGCATTCGAGACACGAGGGGCCGTCGACCGATAGAAGAGCGTCGCAACGAGCCTCTCGGTCTGCTCACCGGCTTTTGGAGTGCAGTTTGGATGCGACAGCTCGTGTCTCACGCCGCTGTCGACGACCTTGGGCGGGTTTTCGGGCGACGGGATTCCCTTGAATGGCGAGATCTCACGCGCGGAGACCGATGTCGCTTGGAGGTCCTCGACGACGGTGTCGATCCCATAGTGGCTGTCGGGTTTGGGCGGAGGGCGGTATTGTTGATGCTCCCTCAAGAACGAACTGCTCCGCATTGCGGTCATGGAAGGCCGGCTCGGCCGAGGAGAGGCACCAACTTCCTCAGCCATGGCTTCGGCGCAGGGACAGAAATTAGCTTGTCAGAGCAGAACCAGCCCGGCAGCTGTACGGCCGTTCTGTGCGAAACTGAAAGTGCTCCCCGCAGTGCGCTGGAATTGACTCTTTGGCCCCCCCGCGTTCTCAACAAGCGTTTTCAACCCCACCTCAAGCGAGCAGCGTAGGACCCCGCCATCACCGATGCTTGGCAATTTGAAAAACTTCTTGACCCGAACTACCTACGGCGTACGAACTTTTACTGTCACGCTTGTCCACTGGTAAGGCACTTGAGTTTTGTGTACGACATAAAGGAAACCCGCCGCGTAGTTGCTCCGAAGAGATAAAACGAGCCACTGCACTCACCAGCACCAACCAGCATTGTTTCAAATTCCTGCGCCAGGAAAAAGGCAGACGGAGAGGAGCCAAGAAATCGAAACGTTATCTTATCGGAATCGGCCATTGTCCCCGAAAGTCGGGACGAGGTTCGCGGGAGGCCGTCCACTAGGGCCCAAGAACGTTTTCACTTTCAAGTTCCGAACTTTTCGTCTTTGCGTCGTTTTCGTCCAGGCATTGTTGAAGGTGTTAGGAAAGTTGCCATATCTGGCTGTGGCAGGGGGTTACTGCGAGATCTCGAATACTTCAAATAAATCCGCATTCCATGTTCTCTTATTTTTGTGAACTTTGGGAACTCGACTGAACGTGCCTCCTGCAAGTAATCAACTTACCCCACGAACGAGGATGGAAGTCGGTTACCGATAGCCGCCGAGCCGCTTCCACTGTGAACGACATCCGGACTCCCGTCAACAAGTTCGCCGACCACACACAGTTAGGCCTGTGAACGCTGTGAAAATCCACATTGCGGGTTTCGAGCAAGAAATAGGCAAAGGTGTGACATCATAGCAAATTCAGCGTTGAACTCGCAGTTTTTAGAGACTCAAGCGGCTGACTAAAGTCCTGCACTACAAGTACTACTAGTATAGTGCCTGTGATGGCGCATGAGTTGCGACAGACATAGATCTCCCCGATCTGCGGCTCAACCACAGCCATGCGAACAATCTACTGACCGTTACCAACGCGGCTCTCGGTAACAAACGCCCAGCCAGCACTCATTAACGCTCGTTCCTGAATGGAATTGCGCGCTTCTCGAGCCCGAGTCCTTGCCACAAGCGTTGCTTTCACACCGGCAGCGGAACTCCCCCCCCACAGAAAACTGCTCGCATTGACCAATCACAGAGCCCCCAGATGTCGTGATCAGCCTTGTTGAAAACACCACCACTCTAACGAAGGCTTGATAAAAACGCGCCCTTAGCAATGCCTCCACTCCCCCAGGCCTGAGAGCCATGCGGACCCCGTCTCGACGGTAAGGGACCAATGCGAAATTGTCTCGGATCCTCGGGCAAGTTCAAGATGACCAAGAAACTGTGGAAACGAGACATTAGTAAGGGGAATGGTTTGATGTGTATTGTGTAAAACTAGAAATACCTACCTCGTCCCAACTCACCTCCTGGGCCCCAGGATTCCGCAATTTGTCTCCAGTATTCGTCACCCGGGAAAAGGCGGACCACCCTGCGAGACGCTCAAATAGGCATCCCACCAGTGAGACCTCATACTCCGTACCGTGGTTTACTCTCATACCGCTCGAACTTCCCTCCCCCTCCCTCCCTTTCTTTCCCCCCTCTCACCCGCGTCCAAGAGACATATTCCCCGCTGCGACCTCGGTGCTCCGGCGCTCCAGCCTTCTGCAGTTCAACACACATCATTACCAGCTCCCTCCCGGTCCTGTACCATCAGACATCCGCTGCTTCCTTGTTCTGCCAACGACGATACCAAACTTCCCATAACAGCAAGCCGTCCTTCAACATGGCCGACGACTCTCGCACCGAAACCTCCTCTCAGGTGTCCTCGCCTGGCGACGACCATGGCTCGGTCGACTCGGGCTTCGTCTCGCCAAGCACATCCACCGTCAGCCTGCCGAGGATATCCCTCACGCAGCCGCACCTGAAGCACCTCAACAAGCAGCTCGAGTCCCTACACCCGATGGAAATCCTCCGCTTCTGCAAGATCTTCTTCCCCAACCTGTACCAGTCGACGGCCTTTGGCCTGACGGGGCTCGTCACCGTCGACATGCTTTCCAAGATCGACGCCGAGTCGGCCGACCCGCAGCCGGTCGACCTCATCTTCCTCGATACCCTCTACCACTTCAAGGAGACGTACGAGCTCGTCGAGCGCGTCAAGCAGCGCTACAACGTCAAGGTGCACGTCTTCAAGCCGGCCGACGTCTCGACGGTCGAGGAGTTCGAGAAGCTGTACGGCGAGAAGTTGTACGAGGAGTCGTCGGAGCTGTACGACTGGATCGCCAAGGTGGAGCCGCTGCAGCGCGCCTACTCGGAGCTCAAGGTCGCCGCCGTGCTGACGGGCCGGCGCCGGTCGCAGGGCGGGCAGCGCGGCGACATCGCCGTCGTCGAGGTCGACGACGAGCGCGGCGTCGTCAAGATCAACCCGCTCGCCAACTGGACCTTCGCCCAGGTCAAGGCGTACATCGACGAGCACAAGGTGCCGTACAACGCCCTGCTCGACCGGGGCTACAAGTCGGTCGGCGACTGGCACTCGACCGTCCCCGTCGGCGAGGGCGAGGACGAGCGCGCCGGCCGCTGGAAGGGCCAGGACAAGACCGAGTGCGGCATCCACAACAAGCAGAGCCGCTACGCCAAGTGGCTCCAGCAGTCCGCACTGCTGAAGCAGCAGAAGCAGCAGGAGCTCCAGGAGCCACAGCAGCAACAGCAACAGCAAGAGCAACAGCAACAGCAGGTGCAGGTGCAGGTGCAGGAGGTCCAGGTCCGGGCGGCCTAGATAGAATACGTTAAGATGGAGCGAGACGGCGCAAAGGAAGGGCGAGTCAGCCCGTGGTTTCATAATGACGATGACGAGAGCGGAGGATCGGGACATACACTTTTCAGAAAGACGAACTACGATTGCATTACACCGGCGTTCAGGGACGGGTGCGGCGTTGGGGTTACTGGTCTGTTCTCGACGGTATCAGAGGGATCGCTGGGTTTCGAAGCGCGCTGGCGGTCCATCGCAAGTAAGGTTTTGTCCTCGGGCTAGGTAGCTAGACAATTGAGACAGCAGTCTTCTAGAAGTTCTTCAACCAGTCTCGAGCGTGATGGCGAGGAGCTGATTTTGGATGAACGGCGAAGTGCGGGGACAAGGTCCGGGGCCCCCGAACCCGCTGGCCGATCTAAGCCGCCGCATAGTTATGCTGTTGTCGATGATTGGCCGGGTAGCATGAGTGGCTGCTTTGTTGGCGCATCAACGCTCAACTTTTAAAAAGATTCGGTTGCCGGATAGTCGATGGCCGCAAGAGCGATACGGAAAAAGCAAGGTAACAGGCGGATCGCATGGCCAATTTATCGTATCGAAGTCATTCCAAGCCCGTCCGCACAGATGGGAAGCGGCGGGCTTATCGATAGAAATCCCACGACGATGACGAGGAAGCTCTTTCGATGAAACCAATCACTCAACGCTTGTCCTCATCTCACCACGAGTCTTTGGGCTCTGCTGCGCACCACGCAAGACCTAGTTATTGACCCTGGAGATTGATGCTGGCCGAACAAATTGGCTGTCACTGTCTGAAGAAGACATCGCTCTCCACTTGTCTCTCACCACACCACAAAGGCCGTAAACGAGGACTGGCAGCAGCTTAGCTACCAGTCTTTTGCGCAGTCACTAACCTTCCCGTCCCGCGAGCGACGATGCCAAGCTGAGTGCAGGAACCAGGACGCTGTTACCTGATACTATCATGGCCAGAATGCCCAGGCATTCCTAGGCTGCCTAGCCGCGCTTGGTGCCAAATAGTTATCGGCTATGCTCTCTCTAGGTAGCACCAGGAATGCAATCGCCCTCGTTCCCCTCGATACTACGTGCCACTTCTTCACCGGCATGCAAGACTTCTCCACAGCGCACAAGTTTGCTTCGGTATCGCTCAGGAAACCCTCTTTTTTGCGAAAATGGAATCAGGGCGGTCATGGGGTCCGGCTAGTAATGTAGAACGGCACTGCCACGGTATTCTGAGGGGCGTTAAGCAGGAGCGACCACAACTACCGCAGTATGTATGTTGGCTCACCTCCGCTGGCGCGTCCTCATTATACCGAGCGGCGTTGCTGATCCCTTGCCGTCAGGGCGTCGGGTTCGACGGCAACGCAAAATCGTGCACTTTATACGCAAAGTCCTCGCTACCAGAGGCTTCGCCGTTCACTGGGACCCCTGCCCCTCGCTCGGTGCCTCTTTGGCGATAATTGCTCTCGTCGCCATACTCTGCAACTCTGAATACTTATAAGTGCGCTTGCTGCTGTCCGCAGCACCGCAACTCTGATTCTTGCCGGTGGCGCTGCGGTTCTGGCCGCGAATCTCATGAGATTCCAGCTTCACCGCTCTCCCCTTATCTCGCACAAAGGTAACAAGCCGTCAGTTCTCTAGGTTAACTTCACACCCTCAATTCAAGAGGCTACTATTGCAGATACTTGTGCAACATATTTTTTCCTTGGGTGAGATAGACATTTGTTTACTGTGTACTCGCCCACCGAACACAGTTTAGGGGCGGAGAGGAGGGGAAGGCAGTTCGTGGTTTAGGGGGTCCGTTGACACCGCCAAACACGTGACCCCCATCTTCTCTGCTCCATCCACCACCGTCACCACCGTCACCACCTAGGATTCTTACGCAGCACACACCGTGAAACTTTTATCCGTCCCAATCGCCACGGCCTTACCCTTGCTTCTTCCTAATTCTAAGATAAAAAAAACGAAAGAGAGAGAATACCAAGGTGGGGGGGCCGGGATTAGTCATTAGTCACAAAATGAAGAAGCTCCCCGCCCCCTCCAGCACCTTTGCCGCCAAAAAGTCAAGGATCCTCTCCCAGCTCGCGTTGCCCGACGACCAGTACGCCGACGCCTCGCCCAAGGGCTCCGTCGACGCCGGCATCCGCGCCCTGATCGACCGCATCAACACGGCCCACGAGGGGCTCGTCACGACGAGCAGCTGCGCCGGGCGCGTGAGCGTCTACCTCGAGGGGCCCAAGGCTCCTCGTCCCCCGGCTCCTGGCGGGGCGGATGTTACTGCTGGTGGTGGTGGTAGTGGTGGCGAGGTTGCTTTGGAGGGTGGGCGGCGCGGGGATGGCGCGGCAGGGAGTTTGAGTTCGGCGGTGGGTGGGAAGGGCGGAGGGGAGTGGTTGTTCGTGTCGCATGATCCGGTGGTGGTAGAGGAGAAGGAGGAGGAGGAGCGGCTTCGGGGTGAGGATGAAGCGTATTATGAGAGGTTGCTGTTGGGCCTGGAGCCGGCGACGACGGCAGCGGTGAGCGGGAGCGGGGCACAGGATCTCGGATCGGTGACGCCGGCGTCACGGCTGATTCATTTCAAATTCGAGCCAATGGTGCGTCGGTTTTTTTTTTTTTTTTTTTTTTTTTTTTTTTTTTTTTTTTTTTTATGATTCACAAGGGTCACGAAGCGACAATACTGACAATTTCTTCCCAGATTTTACATATCTTGACCGCCTCGGTGGAGCATGCGCAGCTGGTCATCCAGGCAGGCATGGAGGCCGGCTTCCGTGAGACCGGCGCCGTTAGCCTGCTAGCGCGGCAGGCCGGCGAGGAGGCAACGCCCGTGGTTGCGGTCCGGTCGATGGGCTTATCCTTCGAGTCGTTGATCGGGGTTGAGACGGACGGCGTTCGCCGGCTGATCGTGTCGACGCAGTATTTGAAGACACTGGTGCAGATAGCCAATGATCGGTTTGTCGAGAACAAGAAGAGGATAGATAGATTCAGCGCGGCGCTCAGTGAGGCCTTCGCACCTCCGAAGGGCAAGGAGAACTGGGAGGATGCGCAGTCGAGAAGAGAACGCAAACGACAGGAGGGCCTGAGGCGGCGAGAGCAGCTCCGGAAAGACAAGAAGACCGAGGTTGTAGACGAGTCGCGCGCGGACTCGATCATACAATTACCGGAGCTTGTCTAGATTCATCTTCACATTTTCTGTGCCGTCGTGATTCGTCAGCGCCTTCTGACTTCACATTTTTGTCTATCCATCCCGACGAAACCGGCTCCATGCCTCTTAGGGGCTTCTCCCTTTGGCCCCTAATCCATGCGCAATATCATCTCACTGGTATACAATAGCGGCCTGGGGTAAAATGATATCCTCCAGCCACAAAACCATCACACCCATCGTTCCCATCGATCCCCTTCTCTAGCTGACGACCTTATCAACCCAGCCCTTTTCTAGCTTCCTGACCTCCTCCTTGAAGGCCTCCACCTCACGCCAGCAGTCGAGCGGCCGCCGGTCGTTCTCGCGCAGGCACCGCACCACGTCGTTCTTTGCGCTCTCCACGCTCTCTGGCAGCTGCCGCACCTTCTTCCTCTCCTCGAGCTTGGCCCGCAGGTCCTGGATCGCCTTGGCGACCTCGTGCCTGCTGGGCCCGCCGAGCTGCCGCTGCTGCTCGCTCCCCTGCTCCTGGTCGGCGGCGGGCTCGGCCGAGAGCTTTTGCTGCGCCGCGCGCAGGGACTCGGCTTCCTGCTCGCGGAGGCGCCTCAGCTCGGCGGTAACGCGCTCCTGGATATGGAGCTCGAGCGATTGGAGGCGGGAAATGTTGGTCTGTGTGGCTCGTACAGACGGGGGCAGGTTAGACTAACGGTGGACTGGACTGAGCGGTAGCCGGAAAGGAGGGAGGAGAGGGGGAGAAGGGGGGAAGGGGGGAAAGGGCGGGATCGGATCGGTATCTGACCTCATTGCTGGCCTCGAGGGCTTCGACTAGGTTCTGCGACACCCCGGTCTGGGAGGACCTGGGAGGTGGTTAGCTTTTGACGACGAGCAAACCGAGGTCGCGGAGAGCTCCAAGGGCGTTGACCGTACCCCCTCCACACCTGTGGGACAGAATCTGAGGGCTTGGACGAGGCAGAACCCATGGTGGACGGACGAGGAGCAGGACTTGGATCAATTGAGCGGATCGGGCGGTGCGGTGGCGCAATTCCCTCGATAACGTTACTTGTCTGCGTGCGCTTCGCCGGTCGGCCGTGGATGATGCTTTCCCGAAACTCTTGGCATCCGTTGTGTTTCTGGCTCATGGAAAATTCCGGCCCAATGACGAGAGATAGTATGTGTTTACAGTGTTAGTGACAGTTTACACGGCTTGCATTTTGTTTCCTCCAACTGCAACATCAGGAAGCTTGGACCCTATCAACCTCGCACAAGCTCATCACACCTTGTAGTGTACTCCGTACAGTACTGTCCGTACATACACTTCGTGCCTCGCGCTTTGTTGTAATCACTGGGTGCGCTTCCCATTTGGAAAGCCCGTTCCTTTCCGAGTAGTAACTACCCCGTATCGTTTTTTTATTTTCTCTCTCTCTTTCTTTTTGTTCTTTTTTTCTTTTTTTTCTCGCTTTTTTTTTTGTTTTTGTTCCCCAATAGATTTTATACAGTGATGTCGCTCCAGTACGTCAACTTCACTTACCAGGACCAGTGGCTTGATTGCTTCATCAACAAGGGAGCTTTTGCAGTCCGTAGATCGATCTGGGCACTCTAAAATACACAGCTGCCAAGAGCATCCCACGTGTAAGTCGTGGCTGAGCAGCACAGTTACTTGGGGTTGCGGCCGGGGATAGGTCCCTTCGCACGACGCAGCAACATCCGCCGGCGGCATCTTGTCCGATGCACAGCGTTCGAAGTGGGATCCTTCTCTCTCTGCGGTCTGTGGAAGAGCTGTACACAAAACTTTTGACGATTGTTGCTGGCGACAATGCCGTCCGAGCACTTGACCGGGTTCTCATGAGTAGAGAAACGTTGGTCACGTCAACGTCTTTTGCATGATGCAACAGATTTCGAGACACGCGTATTCGACCTTATCCACGAAAGGCATCATGTCCACGGCTTCTTACCATGTATGAAGCTTGTTGGTCTTCCCAGCTCACAAGCGTATCGACTAAGATAAGTACACCAGGTCCACCGTATGTGCTTTCGGGGCGAGATGATGCGACAGGTATGCCATAGTGTAGTGTGTAGTTATTCCGTGCACTTGATACGAGAAGGAACGTGGTCTGGGCCATGGGGGAGAGCCCCTCTCATCTCGTTGGGCGGGTCACTTAAGAAAACGGTCCCGCGCTTCGCCACTAGGGCCAACGTTGAGCTCCCGCTGTGAAAAGGTCGCTCAGGATCTTTCTCTGTATGAACGACCGACATGGAAGGTTATAGGAAGTCGGACGAGACCATTACTGAAGCACGTGCATTCATATGGACGAGGATGGTTATGATGTACGTAGATCCAGCGAGCATGGAGGATCGACTTGCTGCGGCAGATCCCGAGCGACCCTGGACCGTGGGACAAGCCCAGGTTGAGGAGATGCTTTGTCGAGTAGATACGGATACTTCGCGGTGTATTTTCTGCTATCTCCTGATTCGACCGGACCCGTTCCCGTACGACAATGCGGCAAAGTTGGTGCGGGCGGAGTCGGCCACCGACTTTCCCAAATTGGATATTCGAGTCGACAAGATTCTTGTACAGATCCGTACTTCGTCTTGCATAACTATATAAGATGCACTTGTCCGGCCTACACCTGGGTTTTCTCCTGAGCAGCGAGTGACTTTGACCGGCGGTTCACTCGGTGTATTGACTTTGCCTGCGATGACTCGTAGCTTTCCCAGTTGCTGCCCGATATGTATACGTCTTACGCAATTGTGCGGCTCTTTCCTCGTCGGTTGAAGTTGCGCATTGGGAGTAGTATCCGTATTAGTGTAGAGTACGGAGTACACTACAGAAATCCACACCATACCAGGCACACCGTCACCGCCATGTGGGGATAGCGGCGCTGGGCCAGGGGCCTCGAGAAACGGCTCGGAAACAATGGGCCAATCAGACTCGTAGCCCCCTGTCAACTGCATGAGACCTGAATCCGCCGTCGAAAGTCCACATCCAATAATTTCGCTTGCTCCAAATCAGATCCTTACCAAACCTTGGCCACCGCAAGGACGCCGCGGCCAGGTCTGCGCAAAACCGGACGATAGCGGACCACCAGCCCTACCTGATAGGTGTTTCCGGGGTTATTCTGCCCCCAGTGGTGTGTTCGCAAAGATGGTAAGCTCAAAGAAGGGGACATCCCACGAGCTCGGTTGGATGAGGATGGATATCCAAGGCCTTGCCCCGCTGCAAGTGGCACGACGTCGAAGTGGCTTCCTCGGAAGGAGCCGCTTCGACGATGTTTTTTCTTTTCTTTAAAAGGTACCTAACGATCGTGGCCTCGCGCGCGGCTATGCGTCCTCGATCTCTCTCAAGCCTCCGGCCTCCCTTCCTCAACCACTCCATTTTTGCTTGGAGCTACACCCCAAGTGCGAAGACCTTCGGGTCAGGCCTGCACGTTCCTTGTTCGTTCCTTCTCTTCCCTTGCCTACCACCTTGACACGCCCTGTGGTGCTGTGTCGGGATAGTGAGAGGCGATAAGTCAGTCTAGCATTCGTTCTGCATCGCAATCGTGTCGCACTTGATTTCACTTCGCTTCACCCATTCCGGTGATCCTCGGTCACTTCGTCGCTCGCCTTCCAAGTCACCCTGGATTCGCAGATTTCGGGGCCGATCTCAATCTCAGAAGGGATCTGCCCTTGTTGATTCTTCGCAGCTTTCTGGCAAAGCGGTAACTACTCGATTCACCATTCACCTTCATCAACGACTTCAGCAAAACCCACCATTTTTCGGCAGCTTGCCTTGTATATACTCTCGCTCTGTTTGACGTCTATCGATAACATCGGCGCTCGCATCTTCATCCGAGAACTTTGCTGTTGGTCCGAAGCACGGGAGAAGTCAACCTTACTCATCCTCTTTGTGACCCCGCTATTGTCCGGTAGACAATGGGAATGTTCACCTTCTACCGCCTCTCTCAATGACACGCGGCCTTTTGTCTCACCAACTCAAAGTCACGTCAGATAATCGCTAAAGAAGAGCGATTGCGACTGGACGTGAGAGGCCGCGTCTCGTCTTCTTGGTCCTCCAGCCCCCTTCCTCCGCCTTCAACCATCATCCCTACCTTAACACCTGTTTTGAGTATACCCAGCCAAGAGATCCCAAGATGGACCTCGCACACCATGGGCTCCCTGACCAGGGGCTCGCCATCGCGACGGCGACAGTACTACAGCAACGAGACACAGCAACGACGATGACGCAAACTGCTGCAGCCACCCCCAGCAACACCATTGCACCCTACGGTACCGGCCTCAACGGTGTCAACCAGCCCAATAACATGTTGTTTACCGAACTTCTCTGGTGGAGTCTGGGCATTGTCGGCCTTGTGATGCTTCTGGCCAGGATCGTCGGGCTGGCGTGGGCGCAACTACGGCTCGTTTCGGCCATGTCCTTGCCCGGGGAAAAGCAAGAGTTCTGGAAGCGAACGCAGTGGAGCAAGATGCCCGGCCTGAAGAGGGATCTCCTCTATGCGCCCCTGTGGAGGAAGCGACACAACCGCGAAATCCGCCTCTCGAGCGCTGCCAATATGGGGACGCTCCCCTCGAGGCTTCACAGCCTCCTGCTCTTTGGTTACCTAGCCAGCAACCTTGCCTACCTCTTCGTCCTCGACTGGAAGAACGAGAACAAGTACGCGTTGTGCGCCGAGATCCGCGGTCGCTCGGGGACGCTTTCCGTCGTGAGCATGGTGCCTCTCATCATCTTCGCCGGCCGCAACAACCCCCTGATCAACCTCCTCAATGTCAGCTTTGACACCTACAACCTATTACACCGGTGGATGGGACGGATCTCCATCATCGAGGTCATTATCCACTTCATCGCATGGGCGATCGTGCAAGTGGCCGACGGCGGATGGGAAGGCGTGCAGCGGAAGATCCTCAACGACCGTTTTATCGGTTCTGGCACGGTCGGAGTCGCGGCCATGACCCTCATCCTCTTCTTGGCCTTTTCCCCGGTGCGGCATGCCTTCTACGAGACGTTCCTCAACACCCACATCATCCTGGCCCTGATCGCCTTCATTTGCACCTGGATTCATTGCGTCACGGCCACGGTTCCGGGGGGCCTGCCACAAACGTCTTGGATCATGGCCATCGTGTTCCTGTGGCTGGCCGAAAGGACAGCGCGCATGTTCCGCCTAGCCTACGCCAACTGGTCGGCACGGGGCTTCACCGAGGCCATCGTCGAGGCCCTGCCCGGCGAGGCCTGCCGCGTCACCATGCACCTCCCCCGCTTCGTCAACATCCGGCCTGGCCAGCACGCCTACCTCAGGTTCGCGGGCGTCAACTTCTGGGAGAACCACCCCTTCTCGATCGCCTGGTACCAACACCGCTACCGCGACGACGACGTCCTCCCGACGAGCGAGAAGGAAAAGGGCAGGCTTCGCCCGCCACGCGAGGCGGTCGGCACGACCGTCTCCTTCATCATCGGCGCCCACTCCGGCTTCACCCGCAAGCTCTACGACAAGGCCCTCCAGGCCCCCCAGGGCCGCGCCATCTCGATGCGCGCCGCCTTCGAGGGGCCCTACGCCCTCGGCTTCAGCATGGACAGCTACGGCCACTGCGTGCTCTTCGCGGGCGCCACGGGCATCACCCACCAGATCAGCTACCTGCGGCACCTCATCGACGGCTACAATGCCGGCACGGTAGCGACGCGCCGCATCACGCTCGTCTGGATCGTCCGCGACTACGAGCTGCTCGAGTGGGCCCGCCCGTACATGGATCACATCCTGAAGCTCCCGAACCGCAGGGACGTGCTGCAGATCCGCCTCTTCATCACCCGGCCCCGTACGCCGAGCCAGGTCGTCTCGAGCTCCACCACCGTGCAGATGTTCCCGGGGCGGCCCAACATCCCCATGCTGCTGGCCAAGGAGGTCGGCGAGCAGATGGGCGCCATGTGCGTGTCCGTCTGTGGGCCGGGAGGGCTGGCGGATGACGTGAGGGATGCGGTCCGCAAGGTGCAGGCCCACGGGACCGTTGTTGACTTTGTCGAGGAGAGCTTTACCTGGTGATCCCGTGTTGTACATTCATTCATTGGTTAGGGTGTGGGCGGCAGGTTTTTTTTTTCCTTCTTCGATATCGGAATAGAACGAGCGAACTAGACGGCGACACCTTCTGCTTGGTCACCGGTTTGTTCTTGTTTAGAGGTTTCAGCATAGCGGCAGCGCGTTGAGGAGGCATATCTTTATTTAATTATACCCTGTTTCTTCTTGTTCAATTCACTGAATGACGCTCCCCTCCCTCCTATGTACATTGTGGCGCATTGGGCTCTGGGAAACCATAGCGGCATCTGAGAATGCTCTTGGAAGCAACAAGAGAGGATTGGCCAAGGTGCTCGAGCGATGCTGCCAACCCGACGGTGCTCAATGTTGTCAAATATTGTCCATGTACTCGATACTGTATGTGCATTCATATATGTTACAACGCGCGAGGCTCACCTGTTCCGGATCCTCCCAGATACGACACCCCGTGTGAAGCAGGAAGATGTGACTATCCTGGACTCACCAAGCATTAGACAACCTTCGAATTCTCCATACATTGTACGGATGTATGTGTATGTACTTCGCAAACATTATTGCAAAGCTTACAGTTTGGCGGCTTTCGCAATGCAGGTGAAAGATGATGGAGCAAGAGGCGGAGACTCGTCGAGGCCGGAATGTCTCAGAGACACCTTTCTTCTTGTTTTTTTCCTTCCCTCTTTTCCCCAGCTTCTCTTTCTTTAGTCTTCCTGTTTTCAATTTTTTTTGTCGAGAAATTAGCCTGCGGCCCTTGCTTTTGTTGAGTCACTGACGAGCCTTCCCAGATAATCTCTCAGGTTCCCTGTTCTGGCACCTTGCTTCACCTACCGTCCAGCCGCCCAATCTTTGCAAGGTCTGCTCGAGTCACCGAAGAAAATAACGTTACCAGACTTGGCACATCTGCGTCCTGCCCCACACTGAAAACAAGCAAGCAGTAAGCAGGCTGAGATGCAGCGATGGGTTTCGCAACATTGTATCCCATATGTGTTGAGTACCAGACTAGGTACCTTAATATACACACACTCGAGATACAGAGTACACAGTAAGTTACCTAGGTACCTAGGTATGTACGGGGTATTTACCTGGGCCTCCATCCGAGTTCGGCCCACTTTTTCACACAACCCCCGCCGAGGGCCCTCATGTGGGGTAAAGGTGCCGATGCCCCACATCTCAAGTTGGTTTGGATTGGCAAGGTCCAAGGTTCGTTTGCAGCTTAAGTCAGACATTGTTCGCGCTATAGTGTCTGACGCCTGCTTGATGTGTGTGTGAGCTGGAAGCTGGTCGACGAGAATGCCTTGCAACCACCCAGAACTTCCCGGGGGAGACAAATATTGAGGACTAGGATCCGCCAGGCCAGGGGACAGGCGCAATATGCAATGCACCACCTCGAGAAGGGAAAGGAGGGGCAAAAACAATGGAACCCAACCCCGCCATGGCTCTGTGCTGTCCAAGTATTGTACATACCTCCGTACATGTGTGTACAACACACAAGGCGCACCTCTGCGCCCTGAAACCTCGCCCTTGCAAAACGGTCTCGATGGTGGCGGAATAAGGCGTGGATCGATCACTGGTAGTGGGGCAAGATTGCCGCAACCAGGACTGGACGCGGTATTTGGCAAAAGCCGGGTCCTTTTTTTTTCGTCTCCCGGGTCAGCGCCAATGGGGCCCTCGTCCTTATGACTCAGGTCTCTCCCCTTGACTAGCCACTTGGACCCGTCCACATCCCACGAACACAGTGATTTACACAACAAACCGGCCCTCGAACTGCTGCATATATAGGGAAGCATAGATTCCGCTTCTAGACGACAGTCAGGAGTGCTTAAGAGCCTCAGTTACGAAGAGGGACGTATTGGGCGAAAGAGGAACCCGGCTTTACCCTTTCCATTGGCTTCTTCTGCCTCCGCAATCGGCCAAGATGCCCATGTAGGTCAGCACTTGCGCCAGAGAGTTGCAGCTGTTTGGGCGCGACGAGACAACAAATTCTGAACGCTCTCTTGCTACAGGCTCAAGGACCCCTCCAAAAAGTACAAGAGATTTCCTCCTCTCAAGCTTCCTGACCGCCAATGGCCGGACAAAACCATCGACAAGGCCCCTCGGTGGCTGTCGACGGATCTTCGAGATGGCAACCAAAGTTTGGTTGACCCGATGGTATGCTTATATACAACGGCCAACGGAGGTCTGATGCGGAGCGGTCTGGCTGACGCCATTTGCAGAACGGCGAGCAGAAGTGGAAATACTTCCGCATGCTGTGCGAGCTCGGTTACAAAGAGATTGAGGTGTCGTTTCCTTCGGCATCTCAAACCGACTTCGACTTTACGAGAAGCCTGATCGAGACACCGGGAGCCGTACCCGACGATGTCTGGCTCCAAGTCCTGTCCCCTTGCAGAGAGGATCTCATCCGGCGCACAATCGACTCTCTCAAGGGCGCCAAGAAGGCCATCGTTCACATATATCTGGCCACCAGCGAGTGCTTCCGGAGGGTCGTCTTTGGCTTTACCGAAGATCAGAGCGTCGAGCTGGCGAGCAAATGCGCGGCCTTGGTCCGGTCTCTGACCAAGGACGACCCCTCGCAATCCGGAACCGAATGGGCGTTTGAGTTCAGCCCGGAGACCTTCTCCGACACCAGCCCCGAGTTCGTTGTGAGGATTTGCGAGGCGGTAAAGAAGGCTTGGGAGCCGACCGTCGAGAACCCCATCATCTTCAATCTCCCTGCCACGGTTGAGATGTCGACCCCCAACGTTTACGCCGACCAGGTCGAATACTTCTGCCGCAACATCAGCGAGCGCGAGAAGATCTGTGTCTCCCTGGTACGTTTTGCTCAAGGTCCTACTTGCACTTGCAGCCCATCGCAGCTTTATTGGTTTTTTCGCGAGGCAACCGTTTTGCGCCCCCCTCCCCCCCCTCCCCCCGGGTTCCTCGGACATCCGGATAGGAGACACTTAGCTAATCTTGTTCTTCCGCAGCATCCCCACAATGACCGAGGCTGCAGCGTCGCGGCAGCCGAATTGGCTCAGATGGCCGGCGCCGACAGAGTTGAGGGTTGCCTGTTCGGTAACGGAGAGCGGACCGGCAACGTCGACCTTGTAACTCTGGCCCTGAACCTTTACACCCAGGGTATTTCGCCCAATGTCGATTTTTCCGACCTCAATAAGGTCATCCAAGTGGTGGAAGAATGCAACAAGATTGAGGTGCACCCACGTGCGCCGTACGGCGGTTCCTTGGTGGTGTGCGCTTTCAGCGGGTCGCACCAGGACGCCATCAAGAAGGGTTTCCAGGCGCGCGAGAGGGAAGGCAAGCAGTATGACGACCACTGGCAAATTCCTTACCTCCCCCTTGACCCCAAGGACATTGGGAGGGACTACCAGGCCGTCATCCGCGTCAACTCGCAAAGCGGCAAGGGCGGCGCTGCCTGGATCATCCAGCAGCATCTGCACCTCGACCTGCCTCGTGGCCTCCAGGTCGCGTTCGCCAAGGTGGTCCAGGATATGGCAGAAAAGAAGGGCCGGGAACTCCTCCCTACCGAGATCACGGACCTTTTCCGGCAAACCTACTTCCTCACCCAGAACCCTCGCTTCCACATCGTCGATTACAACATCTCGCCCGACCGATCTTCGTCGCCGGCACCCCCAGAACCCGGCAAGACACAGGACACAACGGGCCTGAAGAGGGTGTTCGAGGGTGTTGTGTCGATCGACGGCGTCGAATACAAGCTCCGCGGCCGTGGTACCGGTCCGATCTCTAGTCTGGCAAACGCCCTTCGGACGGTCGGCATTGACCTCGATGTCCACGATTACAAGGAGCATGCCGTCGGGAGGGGCCGCGATGTCAAGGCCGCGACCTATATTGAGTGCACAGCCGCAGGAACGAAGAGCAAAGTGTGGGGTGTGGGCATCCACGAGGATGTGGTTCAAAGTTCTCTGCTTGCTCTCCTTAGTGCTGCGAGCAACGTAAGTCTTCCTGTCCGCCCCGTGATCCTAAACCTTCCGTCAACTCTCTTAACTGACCTTCTTTGTTCCCCATGTAGTTCTCTCCTAGCCGGCAAGGCAGCCCCATTCTTTCCAAGTCCACCGTCAACGGGACTAACACAGTCCCTGACATTATCAACGTCCTCGAGGCAAAGGCGGATGAGATGTAGTTTGGGCGCGCTGTGTGATTTCGACCTTGCTTCCAAGAATCTCGACAAAATCTGTTTCACATCTCTTGGGGGGATAGAAAAATAACAAAAGTTACCAAAGGAGGGGGGGGACAAAAGCAGAAACTACGCTAGTTGTTGCTCCTGATACCAGGGGCGTATCTCGACTTGAATCTACAAAAAAAAGGAAAGTTACCGTGTCTTTATCCTGTTCTACAAATGACATGGCACCTTGTATTTGTTGTGATAGGAAGCTGCTGGCTGGGTGGAGACCAAATAATCAATGACAATCACATGTACGGAGTACGGATGACGGATTACGGATTGCGGGCGGAGGGCTGCCCCCGACAGATGAAAACGGAGGTCGAGAAGTAGGGTTAGGGTCAGGGTTATGGAGTATGTCTTGGCTTGCGTTCTGGCAAGAAGCCCACTCGAATCTTTGACCGTTTATTACATTCGATCAAGCGAGGACTTTCTCCTGAAGTGGCGCTCAAGTTGTATGTACAAGTAGTCCCTGGCCTCCCGCCTTGGCCGAACAGCTGCGAATTAGATAAGGTAATTTACTTATCAAGTCCCTTCCTCCTGCCCATTGCCCGTTCATATGAAAAATTTCGGGCTGCCAGGCTGTTCCGCCAAAGGCCCATTGCATGTAAATCGTGAAGAAATTCCGCGAAACCTATAGACAAGCGAACAAGGGAACAAGTGGCGTTTGCTGCAAGCCACCCGAGACGTATGCCGGTGGCCCGTTCGGGAATCTGTCTTGTATGTATATACTCCGTATATACCACACACAGTAGGTCGGTTTTCCTAAAAACACGACGGCGGTGCAGGTTTCTGTTTGCTGCCCAGGCTCCACAACGGGGCAAAGCTTGCCCCTCGCCCGAAGCCAGAGCGAAGAATTTTGGTGTTGTCGCACGCACTGCGATCAATCGCCGTCAAGGAACGTGTGATGTTCGCAGTTTATACTTTACGGAGGAATAGATGAGACACGAAACATCTGTTAAACTCTTCGGCTCGTGTCTGGGTGACCGATTCCCTTGGATCTCGAACAGTCGGGCCCCCATTCCGGCTGCATCCGCGCGGGGCGACCATACATGAGTCCGTTGGTAGCCCTACAGATGCGCACTGTGCCATGAAGGGGTTGGACACTAAAGTGTTCACTGCGAACCGGTAGGACTGGCTGGATCGTACAGTGTGGATATGGAACCGAATCACCACTCTCTGGTTTTTACGGGGCCGCTGCCCTTGCTCGCCAAAACCGACACTGGACCCCCTCGTCAACTCCGCATCATCTACTTGGCCTTCAAAGACCGCCTTTTTGGCTGCTGCTTGTGACTCGTTCTCGAAACTCAGCAAAGAGAACTCCTCCTGCACCCCGGTCTCTGTCGCCCCGTGCAGATCTCCTCTCTGTCTCCTTCGATACGCTCCTTTTGGCGGCAACGCTTTTATTCTAATTCAGCAACGCAAGCCCGTTTCTCGGCACCTGCTATCTTAGTGTAGTGTAGGTATTCGTGTGGCATTGGCGGCATCCACACTGGATCTTCGATTGTTGACAACAAAAAATTTGAACAAAACAACAGACCCGCATACGTTCAACTCCGGCTGAACCTTCGGCACGTCCGAAATCCTCCATCTTTCAGGCGGCCCCCGACATCCTTTCTGTCCAAAAACACCTCGACGTGTTTTTGCTCAACCGCAGCCCCAAGGCCAGGCCAGGCCTCCCGATACCCTTGTGGATCCCCACGACCCCCGCCTGTGTCCCGCGCAAACTTTAGCTGCAAACGGCGTCGTCCTTCTCCCTAGCAACGCTTCTTCTCTCACTTTCGCAGCCCCCGCTTTCCGTCACCTCGACTTCTGGCCGCAGCATCCGGACCGCAACCATGGAAGGCGCACCAGACATCAACACGGTTCTCACCAACTCGCTGAGTCCTGGTTAGTGTACCCAGTTCCAATAAACCTTCGGTCGCTGCAAACGCTGTGCCCGAGACCCTGAAGTTGGAACGTTCCCCTTGCTGACCGTCACGCAGACGCGACTCTGCGCAATGCCGCCGAGCAGCAACTTATCCATGCCGCCGAGACAAACTTTGTAAGACGGCCTTGACATGCCCCATTGGTTGCGAGTCACCTTTGCTTACATTGTCTGGGGCTTTAGTCGCAATACCTCCTCACACTCGTCCAAGCCCTCGCGAATGAGAGCATTGAGGGCCACATTCGTGCCGCGGCAGGTATCGCCTTGAAGAACGCCTTTAGTGCACGCGAGTTTGCAAGGCAAGCCGAACTACAACAAAAATGGCTCGATCAGACCGATCAAGAGACCAAGACGCGCATCAAGCAGCTGGCCTTGGAGACGCTATCATCCACCAATGCCCAGGCCGGTCAGGCGACGGCCCAGGTCGTCGCCGCGATTGCCGCGATCGAGCTTCCCCGTAACCAGTGGCCCGAACTCATGCACGCGCTCGTGCGGAACGTCAGCGAGGGCTCTCAACATCAGAAGCAGGCCTCCCTGACCACGATCGGTTTCATTTGCGAGAGCCAAGAGCCGGAGCTTAGAGCCAGCTTGGTCGCCCATTCCAACGCTATCTTGACGGCCGTTGTACAGGGGGCGCGCAAGGAGGAGCCCAACAATGAGGTTCGCCTCGCTGCTATTACCGCCCTCGGCGACTCGCTCGAGTTCGTAGGCAACAACTTCAAACACGAGGGGGAGCGCAACTACATCATGCAGGTGGTCTGCGAAGCCACGCAGGCCGAGGATTCTCGGATACAACAGGGTGCATTTGGCTGCCTGAACCGCATCATGGCCCTCTATTACGAGAATATGAGGTTCTACATGGAGAAGGCTCTCTTCGGGCTCACAATTCTGGGAATGAAGAGCGAGGATGAGGACGTAGCCAAGCTTGCGGTCGAGTTCTGGAGCACAGTGTGCGAAGAGGAGATCGCCATTGAAGACGACAATGCCCAAGTTGAGAGCTCCGATCAGATGCGACCCTTCTACAACTTCAGTCGCGTCGCCACAAACGAAGTCGTTCCAGTCCTGCTCGGTCTCCTCACCAAGCAGGACGAGGACGCCACGGATGACGAGTACAACATTTCGCGGGCGGCTTATCAATGTCTTCAGCTCTACGCTCAGGCGGTCGGTGCAGCAATCATCCAACCCGTCATTCAGTTCGTGGAGGCCAATCTGCGTCATGAGGACTGGCATAACAGGGACGCGGCCGTCTCTGCGTTCGGCGCCATCATGGATGGTCCCGAGGAGAAGCTGCTGGATCCCATCGTGAAGTCGGGCATTCAACCTCTGATCAGCATGATGGAGGATCCCTCTGTTCACGTTCGAGATTCCACTGCCTATGCTCTCGGCCGGATCACCGAGGCTTGCTCCGAGGCTATCGACCCAGAGCAGCACCTCGAACCCCTGATCCGCTCGCTCTTCACCGGGCTGATGAACAACCCCAAGATGGCCGCCTCGTGCTGCTGGGCCCTGATGAATGTTGCCGAGCGGTTTGCCGGCGAGCCGGGAGCTGCCCAGAACCCTCTGACGCCGCACTTCAACCAGAGCGTGAGCAACCTGCTGACGGTCACCGGGAGGATGGATTGCGAGCCCGCGGTACGGACTGCGGCATACGAGGTTCTCAACGTCTTTGTGCAGACCGCCGCCAATGACAGCCTCAGCGCCATTGCGTCCCTTTCCACCGTCGCTCTCCAGCGCCTAGAGGAGACCCTCCCTCTGCAACAGCAGGTTGTCAGCGTCGAGGATAGGATCATCCTCGAGGACATGCAGACAAGTCTCTGCACCGTCCTGCAGGCTACCGTTCAGCGGTTGGACAAGGAGATTGCTCCTCAAGGCGACAGGATCATGCAGATTCTTCTGCAGATTCTGAGCACCGTCGGAAGCAAGTCTAGCGTTCCGGAGTCGGTTTTTGCCGCCATCAGCAGCCTTGCCAATGCCATGGAGGAAGACTTTGTGAAGTACATGGAGGCCTTCACTCCATTCCTCTACAACGCCCTGGCCAACCAGGAAGAACCAAGTCTTTGCTCAATGGCCATTGGCCTTGTGAGCGATATCACGCGCGCTCTGGGAGAGCGCAGCCAACCGTACTGCGACAATTTCATGAACTATCTCTTGAGCAATCTTAGGGTTCGTTGCCGTGGTTTTTTTTTTTTGGTCCTGTCCCAGCTTTTCTCTCAGAAATGGATCGCTAACGCACCTTGTTCTTGCCTCCAGAGCACGGCTCTTGCCAACCAGTTCAAACCGGCCATTCTCCAGTGCTTCGGAGATATTGCTAGCGCTATCGGCGGCCATTTTGAGACCTACCTCACCGTTGTGGCCCAGGTGTTGCAGCAGGCCGCCACTATCACCGCTGGCGCCGACGTCTCCTACGAGATGTACGACTATATCATCGCCTTGCGCGAAGGCATCATGGATGCCTGGGGTGGTATCATCGGTGCAATGAAGACAAGTAACAAGAGTAAGTACTCTCGTACAGTGGATCTTTTGGCCTCCATTTTACTCTGCTAACGCGAGTACTACAGCCGCCATTCTTCAACCTTTTGTGCCATCTATTTTCGAGCTGCTCAACGCTATCGCCAACGATGTTAACCGTAGCGAGGCGTTGATGCGGTCATCCATGGGTGTTATTGGGTAATTGTTTTCCAGCCCGTCAGCAATAGATCTCTGATGACTAATTTTCAACAGCGACCTGGCAGACGCGTACCCCAACGGCCAGCTGGCCGACGCTTTCCGCCAAGATTGGGTTACCGCGATGATCAAGGAGACTCGATCGAACCGGGAGTTCCAATCTCGTACCATCGAGACTGCCCGCTGGGCCCGTGAGCAGGTCAAGCGGCAAATCGGCGGAACGCAGACAGTCATGCAGCAAACATGAGAGATCCAAAGCTCGGCTTACACGACACCCTTCCCTGCTTGGCTGCCGACGCCCGCCTTGGGTCCTCCAACAAGCATCTGTCGCCATCTCCATGGCATGATCCCGCACTGGTCCTGCCTGGGGAACGCACGCCGGTACCAGTCCCGCCCTTCACGCAACATACACCCGCGAATGATGGCATGGCATGGAACGGCACGACACATGACACAGCACCAGGATGCACAGATAATGTGTATATAGACCCCTACCACCACACCCTTCAATTCCACACCATACCCCTAGAAGTCACTTCACCATTCCCCATTATTTGCTGCGGTTGCTAGCAATGTTTTTTTTTCCCTCAAATTCCTTTTTTATGCGGTCATATCGGGATGAGGATAGAGAGCGATTACATGTACTGTTCCACGCTTCTAGGATGTAGAGGCTTGGGGCAAAAGGCACCGTCATGTAGACCTTTGAAACGGATTATTACCCTGAAGTGGAGGTGCGATGCGGAATTGTGCCGAGCTGACTTGCGTAATCCTGATCAAGCAAACGTCGATCTGGATCTGTAAGGAAGGGGTTGAGCGATGGGAGGGGCAAAGACACAAAAACGTATGAGTGAGTGCCCTCAAATACAACGGCATCGTTGCGACCGTGCGCAAGAAGATGGAGAAGCCGTTAATTGTGGACGCCGGAATCTGTCTTGTGCTACTCACCAGCTTTTTATTCGCATCTCCCAGTCCGCCCATCATTTGCAACCCGAACTCGCGTACCATGCTAGAGCGGCAGTCTGATCCCCCTGCGACCTGTGAGTTCCATTATTGTATTCTCGGGAGAGTACGCACGTATACAAAACCTCGTTAACTTCGCCGCCTGCTCCATGCATGAAGTAGATAGAGGACAAGCCTCGGTTGAACTGTTTGACGAGAGGAATCGTTTCAGAGGTGAAGAGAACGCTGTTCGGCTGCTTGCGGTCATGCCGAGTGAAGGCTACGGATTCAGCAAGCCACCGAGCAGGGCGACGCAGAGCACGGAATACGATTCTGAAGAGGTGTTATGTAGTGTATGTATGTACGGTCTAGGCTTTCGCTCCCTCTGTTTATTTGGATATCGATGCATTGAATTGTTAAACTTATACGAAGTATGGTTCTCGTCGACGCTGTGCCTCAAGTGCAACCTCCCGGTTCGCTCCCCAGAAGGAGACGTCGATCTACATCGCTTGAGTTCGGGGGCAGAGAGTGACGAGGATGTCATTGAGGTAAATAATGAACGGGTCGCTGAACGGATGGGCGCATTTTAAAAAGATGGAACGGTGCTCTGAAGATTCCGATTTATCCCAATCGGGAAGTTCCTTGGTTCACTCAGGCGAGTAGGAACGAAATTCCTGGGGAGCTGGAGGGGAAAACTCGATGGGTTCTTCGAAGGATATCACATGTGGGGCTCTTTCTCGAAGCTTGTCTAGTGTATCGTACTACATGTAACCTTAAAAAAAAAAGAGTTTCTGTAGTGTAGGTACATATTCAGTGCTCCAATGCTATGTAGTGTACGTATGTACTTGTACGGAAGTAGTCCGTATATACTGTATGTACAATATACTACACTAATTACATGCTGGGATTGATTGCGGTAGGCGATTTCTTGGCTTAAGTTGCGCGGCACGGCACAATAATCTCACACTCAAATGCCAAAGCCCACCCGGCTTAGATTCTGCTCTGAAAAAGGGAGAGGTGCTCCTGCCGCGCGAGACAAGGGGTCTCGTGTCTCGTGTCAATTGAATCGCCGGCGGCCGGCAACAGTTTCCCCACCCCACCTTCCTGCTGCCCGTTGACAGCGCCGGCAGCGGACCTGGCAATTGAACGGACCCAGACCCCGCGACTGGGCCCCGAAACTGCCCTGCCTGCCGGAAACACGCCAAACCAGCCCCACCCGATCGCGACGGCGGCCCTTCCGGCGGGAAGACGCTGTGGAGGTCGAGAAGGCGGGTGGAGCACTGGACTCCCGATCCGATCCGGCATCTGACGAACCCTCTCGGACCAGTGGGAGGGACTTGTCTTTCGTTTTCTTTGTCCTTTTCCGACGGAGAAGGTGGGGGGGGTTTTAGTCGTCGGGATGGAGCCGCCCGCCGCGCCGTCGATGGTGCCGCCGCCTCCCCCGGAGATGGGCCCCGGACAGGTTCAAGTTCAGCCCGCAGGGGGGCAGCCCGCCACCGTCGTTCGGCGGAGAGCCCCTATCGCGTGCCGAAGGTGCGTACCCGTTTCGTTCAGTTGCAGGTTAAGGCAGGATTCGGCGCCCGGCGACTGCTGCTGACTGGACTTTTTTGCCACCAATATATTCGCCGGGCTTCTCTCTCTGCCTTTATGCTTTTCTTTCTCAATGTCTTCTGTATCTGTAGCTGAGAAGGGTTGGTCTGACATGCAATGCTAGATGTCGTCGTATGAGGAGCAAATGTATTCATGAAAAAGCGAAGCCACCGTGTCGGGCTTGTGTCGATGCGGGTCTTGCACCTAGCGAATGGTGAGAACGCCGCCCGCCCACGCACGGATCCAATGCTGCTGCATCTTTCACGCCTCTTTTGTAGCCCGTGCTGATGATGCCATGCTCTCAAAGCATCTTTCCGGTACGCGGCCAGCCTGATCAGGACCGTGAGTACCGCCATCCCCGGGCGAGGGCCGAGAAGAGCAAGAAGCGGGACGACACCAAGGCCCGCCGCGAGGGCCGGGACGGCGCGGCTCCGCTACGTTCGAGCCTCCTGATACCCTCTGGCCTGGCCAAGGTTGCTGACGAGTGGGATCTCCTACCCCCGCTACCCGAGATCCTCGAATCCGTCAACCAGTTCACGCGCCACTACTTCCAGCTCGGCTTCATCCCGAAGCAGCTGTTTCCCGAGCGGCTCCGGACCCAGCATCGATCCGTCAGCGTCTTCTTTCTCCTCGGCATCCTCAGTGTCTCGGCGCGCTTGACGCCGGCGTTGGTCGAGCGGTTCGGAAGTGCTGTGAGGGCTTCAGAGGCCTTCATGGAGCGCGCCTCGGCCCTGGCGCAGAACGAGCTGTACAGGGAGCCGACCCTGGAGCGGTGTCAGGCTTTCTATCTCTTGAGCATTGCGCAGCAGGGAAGTGGGTTGAAGCACAAGAGTTCCGTTAGTCATGCCCACTCCCCCCGTACGGGGCTTTGCGCCATTCGTCTTCTGACAAGGACAAGATCAACATGGCGGTTGCGATGCGGATGGCCACCCTGATGCAGCTGCATAGGGAGGAGACGTATGTGATAGCGAACCCAACACGAGATCTCATCATACGAGCTGAATCTGCACGGAGGACCTTCGTACGTTGGAAACCCGAACGTTGAGATGGGGTGTGACACCCATCACGGGGCTGACGCTTTGTTACAGTGGATGCTGCACAGCCAGGACAACCTGCACTCCGGCCCGCAGTCCCCCGTGTTGTTGTCGGCGAGCGACATCACAGCGCTGCTCCCGAGCAACGAGAGTGACTTTGCCAATGCTCGAGAACCGAATTCGAGAGCGGCCCTCGAGGGCACTCCTCCCGCCCTGGAGAACCCTGCTCTGGTTGCCGACCAAGGGAGGTCGCTCTTTGCAGCCCTCATCCAAGTACACAATTACTGGGGCGCCATCTATCGACGAGCCATCAACAACAATCGTAGCCCCCGGCCTTGGGAGCAGGATAGCGAATATGCCCAGATGGAACGGCGGCTTGCGGAATGGGAGGACGGCCTCCCAAACAACTATCGATGGAGCAATCTGCTTCTCAAGGGGTACAAACAGGAAGGTCTGGACCTGGTATGTCATGCTTCCTAGGGGCTTGCCCCGAGCCCAGCCGTGGCTAACTTCCGGGGCAGGGATATATGGGAGTGACGATGACCACGCGCCTATGCAACATCGTTATTCGCAAACCATATCTAGATGAGTAGGTGAAATGCTCTCTCGTCAGGTGTATCATCTGTTAACTGAAGGGCCGTTCAATAACAGGATGATATCCCGTGATCAGTCGGATCCTGAACTGAGAGCCTTCTGGACCGAGATGGCACGCAAGCTCTTCTGGAACGTAAGCATGCTCTATGAGCAGATTGAGACTCACTATGCCGAAAGATCTCCAGAAGACGGCCCCGGTGCGCAGATGGCGGTGAGCATGACTACATTGGTAGAGTTACAGCTGCGCTCGGAAACTGACATCGATCCTCTGCAGGCGTTTTGTTTCTACACCTGCGGCTTCTTGGCTTGCTATCCCTGCAAGTTCCCAAACAGTAAGATTCATATGTGCTAGAGAATAAATATATCCAACCCGCCGCTTCTTTTCGGAGGAATAACTGACGGCCCGGTCTCAAGTCTGCCCTGACCCGTCGATCGCGCGCAATACCCCCGTGATGGTCCAGCGTATCCTCAGCATCCTCGCAGAAAGCAAGAAGATATGGCCTCTTGCCTCTCGGTGGTACGACCATCTGGAGAAGTTCTACAACTCTCGGAATGCAGTGGCTGCCGGGGCGGAGGGCAGCATGGCCGACAGCGTGAGTATCCTAGTTCCCCTCCGATATTTCAAGGGGTGTGTGTTTTTAAACCTGATCATAACACTCATAAAACTCGCAGAGAGAACCGATCCCTCACGTCTTACATCCGACCCCTAATCGCCCCGCTGTCAAGCCCATCCAACCTCGGATCGTGGCTCCCGCCCCTGACGAGCAGACCGGCGTCCTGGCTCAGAATCAGAACCCTGGCACGAATACGGCGATGCTCACCCTCCAACAACATCTGCCTGCACAGGCGACCTACACCGACCCTAGCATACGCCTCTCGGGTCCCCGACCGCAGACGCCACCCACTCTGGCGCCGCAGCAACAACAAGAACAGCAGCAGCAGCAGCAAGCATTAGTTATCCCTCAGGGACAAGTGCCGCCGCCGCCGGCGCCGGTCGCGGGAGCTGTTCCCAGGCCTACCACCGACGGGCTCGGCCTCCTGCTCGAGGCTTTCGACACTCACCAGACAGCGGCCGCCCCAGCGCAGGGTGATATGCCGGAGACGAACGCACCAGGGGCCCCGCCGCCGCCGCCGCCGCCGCCGCCACCGGGGACCATCTACGATCCACAGGCCGCGCCGCAGCAGTACTTGGTACACCCGCAGCCGGCGCTGGCTATGAACGACGGGTACGAGCACGAGCTGGGGTACTACGTGTCCGACGGGGTGACGCCGGCGGCGGCGATGCGGCAGCCGCAGCAGCCGCAACAGCCGGGCTGGGCCGGCGGCGGGGATATGTATGGATATTGAAGAGGGAGGGGCGTCGTCGTCGGGTCTCTTCTTCTTGTTCTTTTTTTTTTTTATTTTTTTTTTTTATTTTTTAGGGTGTAACTACCGTTAATACGGGGAGGTTAGGGTGTTAATTTTCTGTTTGTTTCAGCGGGAGGTTGTTCTTTTTAACGGGGATTGGGAAAGGGCGCGGTCTGGAGCTATTTGTTGGTTGGAAGGGATCGGAAAAATCACCTTGACAACTCTGTTTATCGACGAACGCAGGCGTTCAGTGTCAGTCAAGCGATGATTATGTCCGTATTTAACACGCGGAGGCAGTCCCTCATTATGCATTTATCGAAGCCTTACTGGATCTTGGCATCCCGATAAGCCGCCCTATCTCCGGTAGTTATTCCGACCTTCGCATTCTAGGTGGGCAACTTTCGTCATCGCCAACACCCGCCCGGCAAGCCAGCCCTTCTTCCGAGGACCACGTCAAGCTTTTCCCGATTTTTTATTCTTCTCTATTTTTTTCTTATTCCGAGTCAACTGCCGGGAATTGTTAGTTAGCCATGACTGCCGTCCAGGCAGCCGCAAAGCCCGAGTCGGCGAAAACGGTGCTCTCGCTAGTACGTTTCCTCGCTCTCCCCCCACCCCCTCCCCCGGGGGCCGCCCTTCCTCCTCTGCAGCACCTTGCAAGCCCCAGGAATGTTTTGGTTTTCAGTCTGGTGCTGACCGGAAACCCGCGCGTTTGCAGTACCGACAGCTCCTCCGCCAGGGGAACCAGTTCACGGCCTACAACTTCCGCGAGTACGCCCGGCGCCGCACGAGAGACGCCTTCCGGGAGAACAAGAACGTCGAGGACCCCCGGCGGATACAGGAGCTCGTGCAAAAGGGGCTGGAGCAGTTGCAGATGCTGAAGGTGCGCACACCCCCCGTCCGCCGCTGGCTGAAACTGTGGAGCGGTTGGGACGGGATTGTTTGCGTCTCCCTAATGATGGGCGTTAGGTTCACGGATCGTGCTGACGAAGGCGGCTGCCCCTCGGTAACAGCGCCAGACAGCGATTAGCCAATTCTATCAGCTGGACCGGCTCGTGGTGGAAGGAGGGATATCGGTATGTCGCGCACATGTCTTGTGAGCAAAGGGGAGGGAAAAGGTTGGAAGGCTGACTCTCCTCGCGCGTAGGGCAAGGACCGACCGGGTCACGGCGAGACAGTGAGGCAGAAGGATACTGGGTGAGTTGGATCCAACCAACCAACCCCCTCCCCCCCCCCCCCCAACCCTTTTTTCGGCGAGCGTGGTGATGGGAGTCTTTTTGGGGCGAAGCCATCGCTGACCAAAGTTACGCTCGCAGCTGGGATTGAGCTTTTTTTCTTCCCCCGACCGCGAGAGCTTTTCCCACTAGGGCTATCATGAGATATCTTAGCGTCAGGTATCCGGTGGCTGCTGGTGTGTGTACATTAGCTTCTGAGAGCAGCATGGCCGTTCTTGCGGCAAGCCTGGGCGTGTCGCACATTGGTGCTCTGGGCAGACGCTTGTAGGAACGAAATTTAGAGTCTGGAGTTGGGGCGCTTCGGCAGGACAGGGCACGCGCTCGTTGCATGAAAAGAACCAGCCACCCACTTCAATTTGTCTCTTGATGAATCTTGTGCCCCTTTTGCTCTCGCTCTCTCTCTCTCTCTCTCTCTCTCTCTCTTTCTCTGTTCTCTCTTGTCGACCTCAAACAGTTTCTGTCAGCGGTTGGACATCGTTTTGAGCATAGTCTGCTTTGATGCACATCTGATCAGTGCGGATACGGTTGGAGCGAAGTATCTCTTTAAGCGAGGTCTTGAGTGTGGTCTCGAACGCACGTTGCGACGTGCACCAAGAATTCCGCCCTCTAATAAATAACCACAGCAGCAGTGGCTTTACTGTTACCTTCTACGATTGATGTTGTATGTACTGTATGTACGTACACACCTAAGTACGGAGTACACATGCAAAGGGCGAATAAGTTACACAATCCCGTTGCTCTGTATCGATTGGGTTGATGCTCGCCTGAAGGTACCCACTTCCTCTGCAACTGGTCTCACTGCACACATGTTTCTGCCTTCGCGCTTCTGCTGTCGCAAGCTCGTCGCGCCGCACCCCAATATCGCCCCCATCGGTCCTTAAAGCCATTGGCCTTGGCACCACCATCAACAATAGGTTACTCCGGTACCCGGTGCAGCTTTCCTTCGCCTACGTCCCTTGAGTCCGAGCTGCGTGTGTGAGCGAAGCGTCCAAGGTCGCCCGAGGTCGCGCAAGTTCTACTAAACGATCGACTCGCGTTCTTCCGTCGCTTCTCGGTTGTGGCAGGACAGGAGCCTGGACAAGGATTCGGCGCCCGCGCCCGGTGTCGCAATCGCAATGCAGCGGTCGGTATGTGTTGCAAACGGCCCTACAGCCCGGATCGCAGCAGTCATGACCATAATAAGCTGACAGCGCATCGCGCCAGCAGCAACTTCGAACGGCGACCCAGACTCGCAGGAGCGCCCGCTCTGGCTTCCCGGAACCGGACGACTTCGAAGGTGCGTCGCGGTGCCCAGTCGCTGCTGGAAGAGCCTGGGAATCTCAACTAACCCACGACCTTCTCCGCGGGATGCAGGTCTTCCCGTGCGACAATGGCGCCAGGAATGGGTGCACGTTGCGCCTTCGGCGCCGCAGGAGATGACCCAGCAGGGCGACCGCTGGGCGGTTGAACTCCCGTACGGCATGCCGAGAGAATCCCATCTCCTCCCGCCACACAGCCAGGAACTGCTCCGTGCCGCGAGATCGGGTCGGCTATACAAGCGCCCCGCGCCCGTCGAAGAGGAGGAGCCCGATGCCGATATCGACCCCGTCAAGGGCGACAAGAAAGATTGGGACCCGCCCAACGACGGGTACGTCGTCAAGATGTGGAAGCAGGTACCGCGCAATGCCGAGGTGCCCACCGTATCCCACCTGGCGAAGCGCCACAAGAACACGGTCACGCTCGCCTCCAAGACGGTAGCTCCCCAGGCCGCGGGGCCCACCGTCATCCGCGCTACCGTTCGCCGCATCGACGCCGCCGGCAACCCCTACGAACAGACCGTCACCCTTACCGAGGGGCAGCAAGTCGACGGCGAAATCATCTCCACCAGTGTCGTGCCCGCGCCGGCGGCAACACAGACAGAGCCACCCGCCCAACAGGCGACACCAGTCCGGAGACGCCCTCCGCCTCCGAAACGAAAGGCCAAGGGGCCCGGGCGCGGCCGCAGGAAGGGAAAGCTGCCCCTGCCCCTGCCCGCGACCAGGTCACAGGCTGCTGCTGCTGCTGCTGCTGCTGCCGCCGCCGCCGCCGACGGTGCGCCATCTGTCGACCCCGAAACTGTAGGTGTTGACGTGATCACGTTCTTATTCGTTCCATCGCGAGCACTTTATTGTTCCCACTCCTTTTTCAGCTGAATTAATTATTGACCACCATGTTTTCTTTACAGGGAATCAAGGTTGAGGACACCGAAGACAGCACAAATCAGGATAGCGAGATGGTCGATGTCTCGGGCGTGCCGTCCGAAGACGAAGGAGAGGGTAGCGAGGGCGAGGGCGAGGAAGAAGAGGAGGGAGACGAGGAGGCCGGAGATGACGAAGTGGCAGAGGCGTCGAACGCCGACGAGCCCGGCGTTGAAGACCGCGGTCAAGAGACCGAGGACTCGGAGATGTCGGAGGCCATCCAACCGGGTTCCGTTGAGGAGCCCGTCGAGCCCCGTGCTAAGGCGGAGGAGCCGGATGACGGTACTACCGTATCCAAAGCCCGCTTCCAGCCACCGAGCCTGGCCAACCTCGGTTCATCCGCCTCGTCCAAGATTGAAGGCAGCCCTCTGAAGAACGTCATGGTTGCTTCACCCACCGAGCCGTCACCAAACATGTCCCCCACCCCGAGCGCATCCTTGGCGGCCACGAATCACCCGGAAGCGCAATCGCAGACGAAGTCGGGGGACGGCGCTGCTAGCCAGGCACCCGCAAGCGAGGTACCGACTCAGGGGATCCTCCCGTCGCTCAGGGACCCTGTTGTCCCCGCGCATGCCGGCAGCCAGGGCCCGGCGGCCGCGGCAACGCAGCCAACCGAGCCTTCCCCGCCAGCTCCCTCCGAAGACCAACCGGAACCAATGGCCACAGACGACGCGACGCCAGGTCACTTTCAAGCATCCGCTGAGCCCCAGCCTGTGTCCACCATAGACGCCACCAAACAGCCGTCGTCGCCGCCTGCCGCCGAGCCAGCTCCAGGCGAAGAACAGCAGGGACAAGGCGAAGAAGCGCCAGCACCTCCCAACTCGAACCCCCCCCAGTCGACAGCCTCCCCGGTTGTGACCCCAACAACAGCAGCAGGACCTACAGAAACAGCAGCAGCAGTAGCAACAACAACAACAACCGAAGCAACGCCTCCGCCGGTAGCGGTGGCAGCCGCACCAGCAACCGGGCCAGACGACGAAGAGGACGGCCTGAACCTCCTCGGCAGCCTGGAACGGGAGCTCGATCGGCAGCAGGAAGGCATAGGCATAGGCAGCGGCAGCGGCAGCGGCAGCGGCAGCGGCAGCGGAGAAGACGAGGCCGGCGGGAACGGCGATGGCGGCGTCTCCGATGCCCCTGGTGCGGCCAAGACGGCGGAGGCCGAACCCGAGCCCCAGCCCCAGCCGGGGTCGGAACCGGAGCCAGAGCCGGAACCAGGGAGCGCAGGTGCTGCCGCTGGCGGAGCTGAAGGCGCCGGAGGAGGAGGAGGTGGCAACGGCGGCGGCGGCGGCGGCGAAGATGGAGGTGGTGGTGGAGACGGCGGCGTCGGTCAAGGTAGTGGCGAGGACGGCGACGGCCGTGCCGCTGCCGCTGCCGCTGCTGCTGCTGCTGTCTCTTCGGAGGACGCTGCGCCCGATGCTTCGTCATCGTAGTCGTCGTCGCTGTCGTTGTCGCTGTCGTCGTCGCTGTCGTCGTCGCTGTCGTCGTCGCTGTCGTTGTCGTCGTTGGCAGCGGCGGCGGCGGCGGCCGTAGGGAGATGATAGATGGGCACGCACAGATCCAGATCCGTGGGCATTGTTCTTGACCCCCCTAGGTTGTGACAGTACTGCTGTCCTGTCCTGTATTTACAATACACAAGGCCGGTGAGAGTGAGGATGCGGGAGCCCCGTCAGTGCCCGTGTTAGTCGCAACCCCCCCCCCCTTTTTTTTTTTTATTGTTATTCTCATAACCGACGAGGGCTTAGGGGGGTTCAGTCCTATCAGTCTCGATACTGGGTCATCAGCTTCCCGTGGGCTGGGTAGATGAGCAGATTGCTAAGTATGTTTATAACCGGTTGATGAGTGGGAGGTATCGCGTCCTAATTTGAAGAAATCAATGGGGCCGGAAGGCCACCAGTATGTTGTTCAATGGTACTTTCTCCGGAACGAGCAATTGAGCCAGAAAAACTGTGAAGCTATCCCTCCCATATTGCTGTCTTTATCAGACCAGTCCCAGTCCGGGCTGGAAAAAGGAGGTGTAAAGTGTGTTCTTGAGGTACGGACCAAGGCACTTGTGAAGCAGGATGATGACATCTAGACGCAGGCTTTTCAAGGGGGAGGAGCCCAAAGTTTGAAACGAAGAGTCACTAGCTATCTTAGGTACAAACAACCACCAGCATAATCCGTACTACATTCGGCTCCCATCCCTTCGAGCCACATCGGGGGTATATGAATAACGAATCCGAGCATTACATACAGTAGATAGAATGGTGTTGTGCCCACACCGCCGAGTCTATAATAATTTTAGTTCAAGCCATTAACCGCGAAACGCCGTTGCTGACAACTCATCACGGGCGCGGAAAGAAAATAGGTAGAAAAACAAGAAATTAAAGGTAGAGTCAAATGAGTGTACAGAGGTGGAAGGAAATGAGATATCGGGTTATGAGTTGGCCCCATTCCGTATCTGAACCGGCCCAGCAAACCCGGTCTGCGGCTGCTGCTGCTGCTGCCGCGGTTGTGGCTTGACATTGTGCATCTCGACGCCCTCATTCAGGTCTATCTCCCGCCGGGCAGGACGGTGGGCCCGGCGGTGTGAACCTAGCCGCTGGTCGCCCTCCGAATACGTCTTCTTGAACTGGTAGTACGTCGGAGGACGCGGGCGGCACAGGACAACGTGCCAGTTCTTGCACCAGCTACCCTGAGTGAAGGCGCGGTACCGCTCCTTCTTGATGAACTTTTGGGAGTTGAGGAACTCGCGCGTGGTCTCGCCCCTGGCCATGAGGAACACGTGGTACCCCATGAGCGCGGCAGGGTAGAGAAAAGCGATGAAACCGTATATGACCATGGCAAAGGGGACGCGGAAGTGGTTGATGGCACCGCCAGAAGAGATGCCCTGACGGTGCGCGTACACGAGGATCTGCGCCAGCGACGCGCCAGAGAGGTAAAGCCCAAGGAATGCGGCGCTGCTGATGAAGGTAAAGAAATAGCGATAGTTGCGGCGGCCCACGCAGTTGTTGAGCCAGACGCAGTGATGGTCCTGAGTCTCGACGCAGTTATCGCACATCCGGCAATGGTGGGCGCGAAGAGGTCGCCAGATGTTGCATGTTTTACAGTATTTGGTGGGCACCTCCATCGCTGCGGTTGCGGGATCGGAGGACTTGACCAGAGCCCACTCGGTCGTCGGAGGGCCCAGTCGGAGGGGATCCTCGTTCTCGTCCGGGGGGGGAAATCTGTGTATATTTCGAGGCAGAATCTGTCGACCACGTTAGTGACCAGAACTGTAGGACCACTGGCAAACGGGGTTGACCAGACGTACCCCTGGATCAGAGACGGACGCGTGAATGAAGGAGGATAAGCAGATGAAGAACATGTAGGCGAAAGTGATGGGTATCGCTGGAGACAGGTTGTGCCATAGCCACGGTGCCGAGAAAATAAAAAAGAGAATGGCGGGAATAATGACAAACGCTCCCGTCGCGATATTCACCGGCCGTTGTCTGGTATTCTGCAATCGGCCTCCAAGACAGAAGACCGTGTTGCCCAGGAAATATTCATAGTTGCGGCCCGGTCGGGCGGCGGACTTGCGTTCTGGGGCCGCCTTGCCATCTCCGGTACTGGGCGGCAGCTGAGGTGAGGAGGCTAGAGATTCCAGCTTCTCTCCGCCCTGCATCTCGCGGTTACCGCTGCTTGACTCGATTCTCGGCATGAGAAAGCTGGATCGCAACGAATGCGGGGTGCGGACAGGGGTCGAGACGTTCGGCCCGGCCTTGTTGTACGTCTTGCTCATGTCGAGGGTAAGGTTCCTCGCCGCCTCCGGCTTCTTCTGCAGGGGGCGAACGCTATCGGTGAGACTCAAGGCGGGATGGTAGCCCTGAGTCGGGCTTGTGGTGGTTGTCACGCGGTCATATGTCCCCTGCTCGGTGAACTCGGTACCCCTGGAAGGCGGCGGTCGCATCTCTCCTGGGTCGCCAGCGTGTATGGCTGTACGGGCATCCTGGTCTGACACCATGCTGTCGCGGTTGGTCCCGCCGGCATCAAGCTGCAAGCCAACCTGTCGGCACATCGTCGTCGGCCTGCCAATGCCCCGCTGGGCTTGAAGTTTCTGGGAGCTCATGGGCCGGAAGAAGGCGTGCGATGTGAGAGTCGGGACGTGGCTTCGGCTCATCGAACTCGCCGGCCGGGTGCCGACGGATGAGCTGCCAACGCTACCAGCAATGCTTGTTCGCTTTCCCGACGGTCCGCGGCGCAAAGATGACCCCGGCGGCCAGGGATTCCTCTGGGATATACCAGTTCTCGCGGTTCCGGGACGTGATGTGCCGTCCGAGTAAAGGGCGCTCCTTCTATAACTCGCCGCTCCCCGTGGCGCCTCTGACTCCCCTCCATCTTCGGTCATAATATCGGTCATTCTTGAGGATATGATGCTCGGCGGGCCGCGTTCGGCCCGCGGGAACTGCGGAAAGCTGTCGCCATTGTCGGCAGTGGGGGAGAGTGTGTGCGGCGCTCCCTCCCCAGAAGCCATCGTTGCGTCCGCTCTCGAGGTTTGGTGAGGTTGATCACCAAGGGAGTCGTGACCAAGTTTCGTGCGTCTAGCAGCTTTTCACGGTAACATAGCGGATCGGATTGTAAACGGTTCTTTTCTGCGACGCTCGATATCGGCGGTGTACTGCGCCAGGCCGGGCGACGGATATCTCGTCCAGTCCTATCAAAGAGTAGCGGCAAACCGCAAGCCCTGATGGTGCGGTATCTGATGCAGGGTCCGTCCGATCCGTGAACTACTGCAGCATTCGGGTGTGGCAATGCAAAAGGCTTCGACGACAGATTTGAGGAAAAAGTGGGCGTGTCGTATGGTAACGGTGACAAAGGAGCGGCAGAAGCAAATTAAAGGGAAAAAATACGCAAGACTGTGGGAAAGGAGTGTCGTGAAGCAGATTGAAAGAACCCCCCAAATCTTGTTCCTCGGGCTCGTCCGAGCGTAGATTCGAAGTTGAACAAGCAAATGGGGGGGAGAGCCTTCGCCGTTCGTGACGAAAGGAGCAGACTGGCCCACAGCGACTTAGGCCGTGTCAGCTTGGCAGTTGCTTTTTTGCCCACTCGGGTGCTCCATGCATCGCACTGGCCTCTACTGTGGTATCCCCTGAACGGATGATGCCCTGCACCACTCTGTAACTACTTAGGACCCACTAGTTACCTAGGACAGGAACAGATCTTCCGCAGTGCGCCAGATCGAGAACGTGACCAATGTTACCTTGATTCGAAAAGTTTAGGGACACATCTTTAGCTGCGTCTTCATAATGGATGTGATCACTATGTTTCCCAAAGGCAATGTATACTCTGTAGCATCTGTAAAGCTCATGGCCTTGTCTTTGCACAATTTTTAATTTTCCAGGGAATCGAGAAACGCGCATGAAAAGTAAATTTCGACATGTCTTTTATTGTCAAGATGCAGGTTCTCGCGTCCATGCACTTTGCTGCACCGTCAAAGGCCCGTGCTGTGCAGCCTCGCCATGAGAGCCGAGGACCTGAGCAGATGGCAGCTGTTCGCACCTGAATTCTTTGGCCCACCAAGCAGACAGCCACATGCCTTACATAATATTCCATGCCAAGCCTGAAGCTCGGCCTTTGACGAAATCCATCGTACGAGAGCACATCCCGAGCTTGCACCACGAACAAACCGAGCTCTGCCGACCGCAATTCCTAACTATCATCGCCAATTCACGATACCACCACCATACCAATGGCTTCGATCATTGCGCGCCGAGCTTTCAGCACTACCGCCCGCCGCTTGACGTCCGGCGAGGAGGCGCTGAAGACCGAGTCGAAGAAGAACCCTGAGATCATGGTGCGTCAAATTCCCATGACGCCGATGATGCAGCGCCGCGGAACACAGTAATAGACAGCTTGTTTCGCGCACGCGTCGCGATAATGATTAGGCTGACATGTAACTTCACCGGATTAGATTCTCGGTGGTGTGGTGCTTGCCGCCCTGACCGGTGCCGGATTCTACTTTGGTCAGTCGTCTACAAACACCCTCCTCGCCCTCAGGGTGTTCCTTTGAGGCGACTTCCCCAACCCGACGAATGCTAACCGGTGGATTTGGCGTGTAGGCCGCAGCCCGACCTCGTCGACCTCCGAGAGCCGTGTTCCTCTCGCCAAGAACAGCATGCCTTGGGAAACCGACTCGACTCACGGCAAGTACCAGTATCACCCGGGCGCTGATGACAACGCTCCGCCAAAAGACGCCCCCAGCGCCGTCAACGTCGTCGTCATCCCCGACGTTGAGCTTCCCAAGGTACATGCTTCCGGTCTATATAGACGGTGTATGGACGGAAAGCTAACTGCTATCGCAGAGACTCCACGACAAGTACAACAAGTGGGGCAAGGATGGCTACTAGATCTCTTTTCCACTCGGACAGAGGGACATACATGGCGGAATATCCCTGTCGTATTGCATCTCGGGGGGGAGGAAGTAGGTTGTATGTAGAGGATAGGTCTGGGTCGCTCCGAATATAGGGCTTGTATGAGTCTCGAACCACGACCCTTTCCGCTGTCTTTCATGGTCGAGGACACAGAACATCCGAGGGACGGTGCCCAGCGCCTCGGTCCCATTTGCCCTTATTCGCCTTCTCGACATGGCCCTGCGCCCAGCACCCACCGGCGCATTAGCCTACGCCATGCTGCGAAAGAACATCTGATGCAAACCATCCACTTCCCGTCAAGACGGCGGATCAAACCATCTCGTACCAAAACGTAGGCTCATTTTTTATACCGCAAGTCTCCGAACCATCTAAACGATTGCGCTCCAACGCCAAATCAATGCATGCCTTCCCGGGTCAACAACGATTCAACCAACGATCCTCCCCACCTGCGCCTCATCGCCATTTGTTGATACATCAAGATTGCGCCGCAGTGTTGCACCGATCGCCCTACGCAGACGGATCAATTATGCCTCGCGGCGGCGGCGGCGAACTGTTCTTGCTGGAGACGCTCCAGCTCCTCCAGCGACAGCCCACTCTGCTCCAATTTGTTCGCCTTCTTTTCACGCCCCTAGAAACTCGATTAGAATCGAGAAAAACGTACCGAGCGATTCGGCTTGCCTACCTTCTGGACTTCTTTATGCTCGGCAGCGGCCTCGAGGACTGCCGGAACATAGTCCGGGAAACCAAGCTGATCGAGCGCTTTGATGATGTGGTCGCACGCAATGGTCTTTTTGGCTTCCTTCTCCGAAATTTCGTTCGCCTCTGAGCTGATGAGGGTGATAAACTCGACGCAGCATTCTATGAGGACGTCGCGCGCTTCCTTGGAAAAGGCGATGCCAGACGATCCCGCCAAGATCTCACCGACTATTTTTTGTACGGTGGCTTAATTGAGGTCAGCATCTCATCTGCTACTGGCGGCCGGGACACTTGGAAACCCCGGTGCACTGCTGCTCGAGGCGGCCGCGGAAGGATCTCGCATCTCATCCTATGGCCCGGCTGTTCAGTGGCACGGGTGGAAGATCGATCGAGATAAAGTCACGGGCATTCCTCGAACTATCTGAGCTGTGCAGCATGGACAGCGGCTACAACTACCTCAGCCGCTGATATGAAATCAACAGCAGGAGACTGTAGCTCTAACCACAACAGCTCGGCCATCTGGAACAGACCAATAATATAACACACACCTTTTGGTAGAGAGAGGTCATCGTTGCCTAGCAAACGTTAGCCTGCGATGCCATATCCAGCGAAGTAAACTGTTGTGTAAGACTGGAAAGAGAACTACTCGGGTCCGCATCGAAAATCATCCGGTATCGATCCGATGCGGGAGGACGCTTGACCGTATTGGTAAAGCTCAAGATACAATGGCGGAAAGGTGTAGTTGGAGTATCGCCGACACAAAGTCAGTTTCGCGTGATTTGTATCTGCTGCTTCCCCGGGCAACCCACAGACGCTAGAGATGAGGCGCATCGCAATGTCAACTTCTCCTTGACCAACTGGATGCCTCTTGCATAAAACCTGCTGCGCGACTGCGATTCACTTGAATAAGCGCAGCCACAAAGGCAACAGCGTGGGAAGGCAGTTTGCCGGGACGAGATGAAATAAATTTCGGAACAATGAATGAAACCAGGCAAAATGCTGTAAACGTGATAACTAACCTCCAAATTCATGATCTGACATGATGATGTTCCGCAAGAGGGTCCCAGCCCCTCGAGGACGACGAAGGCAAGAGAGCGAGGTTGCAGGCTGCGGCGCTGGTGAAAGACGACGTGCAACTGTCTGAAATCAGGTGTGAAATGATTTTCCCCAGGGGATGTAGCACTTCGAAGCCCTTGGGAGATGAACAAACATGGTTGTGAACTAAGGAGAGCCGAGCGCTCCCCTAGCCTGGAGTTGGTGAACAGTCTTTATACCTGCTTGCCGTTCCTTCAGTCAGTGGTTCCTGACGCACCCAATGCCAGCTCGCGGCCACTCTTGACGCGTCCCACACCTCCCTGTGGCTTAGTGCCCCTCGTTGCGCTTCAGCCACAACGGGCACCTTGATGAGGCCCACTAGAACCCTACTAGCAGCGTCAAAAAAAATTCTAGCGTAGAGTCCACCTCTCAATCCAAGTAGAGTTCTTCCGGCACCGACGCCAGAATCTGCAACAACCAAAAGCGGCCGAGGAGTCCGACGCATCTACAAAACACCAAACACTGGCTCTCTTTTCCTCCCTCCAACAACAGCAATACCGCTCCATTTTTTTTTGTCTTCTGGTCCGAGCAAAGTAATGCTCAGGTAAGGTACGCAGATATGGGACATTTTTCTTTTCCTCGAGCCATTACAATGATGAGCATATCGTGTCGCCCCTATCAGACCTACACATGGTGATAGACACTGTCAAGCCAAACGACATCTCTGAACTTATCCAATCCTAGCAGCCGAAACTACCTATTGCCGTTGATCTCTAGGCCTTGCTAACAGGGCTGTGGATGCAGATGGCTTTCGCAGAACCAGTTCGATTTCCAACGACGGATACATCCGCGACATGATGCTCAATACTGTACTATTCATTCCAATGCCGATAATTCATGATGGACACATATCACCTGATCTCCAACAACACCCGATTATAGCAGGATGAGTGCCGCTTTTTCAGCATCATACTGACCCGGAACCCAGTCGTCAACTCGTGTGAATCAAGTGTGAGGCGAAGGACGTCGCAGACGGTAGGTCGCTTTCTCTTCAATACTGGAACTGACTTTGCAGCTTGTGATGAACCACTTTATTCCATGCTAATACCGAAGCTTAACATGTGGAGGAACATAAAGCCTTCTTTTTTTTGTCTGATTGCCCTTATCCAAAGCGTCTAATGCTCCATGGATTCTTGGTACGATCAAAGCTGACCAGCATTTCGGGCAGATCCCAAGATTACCGTAACTACTGGCGATACTCAACCAAGTCTGATGCATCCCACTTAAAATATTTGCCGGAAAGCTCTGGCTTGGCGTCCAGAGACAGCTTTGCGATGACACCGCCGGGCAGCTCGGGCTTGTTCAGTCTGCCCTCTTCAAAGTCGGCCACGAACGTGTCGTAGTCCTTCTTCGACATCTCCGAGCCCTTCTCACGAAGTTCTTTCTGCATGTCGGTGTCGACCCGACCCGGGCTGATGGCTACGGCGGTGATGTCGGGCTCCTCGACGGCGATGTGTTTTGCAAGAGAGTTCAAGGCAGCCTTGGAAGAGCCGTAGGCTCCCCACGCAGTATAAGCGCCGGTTGCGGCGCCGGAGGAGACGAATACGATTCGGCCCTTCGAAGCCCGCAGGTGAGGGATTGCCTGCTTGGTCTTGTAAAAGCGTCAGCGCCGGTTCTTTGTCGCCCTTGGCACTTCTCACCCACCAATGCAAGCGCACTGAAGAAGTTCGCATCATAGAGCTTCTTCCACTCCTCGATCGAGGCATTTTCGATTCGCGTCATGGGAGAAAGCACGCCGTGGTTGACAACGACCCCGTCTATCCTCCCAAAGGTAAGGGTAGCGAGCTCTGTTACTCTCCGGGCTGTCTTGAGAAAGGTCAACATAGGCCCCTGCATGTCTCTGCACGTTCCGAGCTTGCTGCAACCAAGGTCGGCCGTGTTTCTCGCGCGGTGCACTTCACTTACGTCAGCAGCTGTCATATCAGCCGCAAGAAAAGCGACTTGCGAAGGAAAGCTATCCTTCAGCTGTTGAAGCTGATCGGCCGACCTGGAAACAAGGACCACCTTTTGGGATGACGCCAACAGGGATTGGGCAACAGCGAGGCCGATACCACGGCTCGCGCCGGTAACAATGACCACCTTCGATTCCATCCTTTGTTGGGAATGCCGAACCTTCCAATTCAAATAGCCGCTTGGCACGGTACTACTGTGTAACGATTGCAAAACAGATGGGCTGATTGATGTGTAAACTGGATTACCCTGCTTTCCGATTCGAAAAATCTCCCAACAGAGCCCCTCCATGTGGGGAGTGGGGAAGAATTCTTGTTAATCCAAGGGCGTCACGCCGGGTCGACTGCTCCATAACCTGTGCCTGGTTCAGATCTCGGCTTCTCCATCGACCCGCTCATGCGGCGCTATGGATGTGCTCGGGGAATAGGGCGCGGGGTTATTGTTATTTGCCGGCAGGTCGATCGATGCTCTCCCAGGTTGGTGGTATATATAATGAACAGCTTTTACCTCCTCGCGAAACGGACTATGTGATATATTCCCGAACAGGGTTTTCTTTTTCTTTTTCTTTTCTTTTTTTTTTTTCCACAACAGCTTTCTGGCTTTAGTTCCGTCGTGCAACTGTTAAGATGTCTTCGACCGTCATCCTTGGGGCGGGTATCATCGGTGTTTCGACGGCCTACTACCTCTCCCAGCATCAGGATCCGACAAGCATTCAACTGGTCGAGCCGTCACCGGAGCTCTTCTCCTCTGCATCTGGCTACGCCGGCGGCTTCCTCGCCAAGGACTGGTTTGGACCCTCGTTGACAGCTCTCGGCGCCCTCAGCTTCAATGAGCACCGCCGGCTTGCAGAGGAACACGGCGGACGCGAGAAGTGGGGTTACTCGCGGTCTACATGCGTCAGCTACGCAGCATCTGCCGCGGCGCGAGACTCGGGTTCGCGAGGCGACGACTGGCTACGTCACGGAACCAGCCGCGCCGACGCGGCCCCTGTGATCCAGGACCCCTTGTCCGGAAACACGCCGGGGTGGCTGCGGAGGCTGGAAGGCGACCACATCGAGCTCATCAGCGACGAGGGTTCGACGGCGCAGCTCGATCCCCTCTTGCTCTGCCAGTTCCTCTTGCAAGAATGCCTCCAGCGCGGTGTGAAGCTTCATCACCCGGCTAAGCCGGTCTCGGTGAGCACGGATGCGAAGGGCGAGCTGGTCGGTATTCGCATCATCGATACCAAGCCGTCTGCTACGGAGACGGAGCTGCCCTGTGCGAGGCTGATCATCACGGCCGGTGCGTGGACGGGGCAGGTCTTCCAGACGTTGTTCCCCGAGTCGGATCTGCAGGTCCCGATCCAGAGCCTGGCCGGGCACTCGCTGGTCCTCAAGTCGCCGCGGTGGCATACCGGACTGGAGAGCAAAGGCTGCCATGCCGTCTTCGCCACGCACACACAGGGGTTCTGCCCAGAGATGTTCTCGAGACTGGACGGGCACATTTACTTCTCAGGGTTGAACTCATCGACTCTGCCGCTTCCGGACGCAGCGGCGGGGAAGGCGACGCCATACAAAGAGGACCTGGCTCAGCTGCGGCAGGCAGCAAGGGAGATTCTTGGAACCGGGCCGGAGGCGGAAGACGACCTGGAGGTCGTGCGGGAGGGGCTGTGCTTCCGGCCGGTGACAGCGTGGGGGACGCCCATCATCTCGCGGATACGGGATGGAGACCTCGGTGCTGGTGTGGTGACGAGACCCGGGGCCGAGGGTGGCGTGTATATTGCCGCCGGCCACGGGCCGTGGGGTATCGCGATGAGTCTCGGCACGGGTATCGTGCTGGCTGAGATGGTGCAGGGACGGACGCTCAGTGTGGATGTGAGCGGGCTAGCTCTTGACGGGAACAGGGCAAGGGAACTGTCTGCGAACTGAGCACAACCGGATATCCGCCAGTCTTCGCGTAATGTGTCGAGTCATCGTAATTGAGGACTTTCAAACAGCCCCTTCGTCTCTTCCGAGAGTATCACTACACTAGACTACCCGCATGCACGGTGCGCATCTCCATCACAGGCACCACAGGACTCTGGAATTCGGGTTCGGATACCTGAGCGGGGCAGCAGTTTGCATGTAGTGACCAATCTGCTATCCGGACAGCGAACGCAAGTGTTCCTCATCACGCAATCGTCAAGTCGAGACTATTGAGTCGAGACAGCAGCCTATCACCGTTCCCACGGCGGTTATGAGAGACGGCCGACCCAACCTGCCGGAACAGACGAGAGCCAAGTCCTGCTCATTGCTTGATTGCATGCACTGCACAAGTGCGTGACACGCTGCATGAAATTCTCCATTCAGCCATGAACTTCGGAAGCCCTCCCTCGCGTAGGAAGCAAAGACACTGCACCATTTTGGGAGGATGAAGGAGCACTATTAGTTAGGCAGTTATCCAGTTCCCGGTTTCCGAGACAGGTCAGGTACGGTACCTGAGGTCCCCTGCAGCAAGTCGTTCCATTCGTAGATCACAGCAGGGTTGAAGAGCAGAGACGGGAAAGAGTGGTTGGCCAATCAGGACTTCGTGCTTGCCGCCGAGCCTTGAGATGACCGAAGATAACCCTGTCACCGTTCGTGCAACTTCCCCACTCGGGCCGGCCTCTCTTCCCCGGAACACATCCCACCACCAGTGAGTGACCACCTTCCCCCCCAGCTGTTGCTTGCGCCTCATTCGCCGGGCCGCAACTCAATCATCACCTCGCTCCTCGAACGCGATTCGACGCATGGTTTGATTGGGGGCCCTCCGGGTAAGTCACAATGCTGCTGAACGGCTCGCATGGAATCTCGAGGGCCGCTGGGGGAGGGGCGGTCACTGCTGCTGCGGGGGTGCTCGAATCCAATTCGCGTCCCGCATCCCAGATGCAAGCAAGTCAAGCAGACACAGTACGCTAGCAGACGGCCACATTGACGGTCGCATTCGCGACTGGGCTGCCGAAGGTTCTCTTTGGTTTATGGATTGCGGCTTCCTGACTGGATGATATTCTCCTGGGACATTGATGTGAACTACTTGACCAGGGCTTTTCAAGTGGCACATTTGTCTTGTTCTACGCGTTCCCGTGGTGCGAGGAACTTGCTATCACCGAGAAACCTCCATGTTCGTGGGAGTGTGTGAGAACGTTCCCGCCATAGCATCTGTCTTCCGTGCGCGCACGTTGCCAACTGCGCGTGCTTCCCGTCCGCTTGCGCAACGGCAAGAGCAACGCCTCGTGAAAAAAAATAGGGCAGCAGCTGCAGATCACTGCTGCGGTAGGTACAGAGTTTGGCCATTTCCCAACAAACAACCCCCCCCCCCCCCCTCCCCCCTTTCTTCCCCCCCCAATGCTTGCCGGACCTGCAAGGCCCGAAGCATAGTTGTCCGCCTGTGCAGCTCTGCCGACTAGTGGAGTTGTACAGTATCTCCTCTACATACCGCCAACAGACCCTACACTAGCGAATACCCGACTGTGCCTGGGTCTTCCGGCGACATTATCTCCGCTGCCGTGTGATACCGATGCAGCCGTGCAGCACAGCTTAACCCATATTAGATCTCACGCCACCGCCGAATCTTGGTGTGCCCCGAGCTTCGCAAAAAACCTCGCTCGCAGGCCACCTTCTGCCGTGTATCAACCGCGTCGCCGAGTTCTGGCTCCGTTGGACAGGCTCGGCCGGGATCAAGCTGCTCCCAGAGAGTATCAACTCCCAGCGCGCATATCGAGCAACCGCCTAAATTCGAGGAACACGCATATTGTGCCAAAAATCAACAAAACCGGAAGTTGGGCCACACGGCCACTGCCACGCTGTTGCGGCGCCAGCTCCGTTCGACAGGGAGGATATTTATATATATCACCGTAACCCTCCTCCCGGGCCGACGGCATACTCACCCTTCGGCGCCCTTCTTTTTCGCTATTCCTATGGATGTCCAGGTCTCGATGTTCAGCACCAACTAATATCTGGCGGCCCGACATTTCTTGGTCTCGCTGTTTCAGCAACAGCCTTGACGGCGATTCTGGTCCCGGGGAGGTCGTGGAGAGAGGTGACAGGGCAGTCAGTGCCCGGGCCAGACGATTGACCGACTCCCACGAGCCCAATCAACACGGCAGATGGCTTCACCGGGCCAGCCGGCGCTAGGGAGCGCCGCGGATGCTTCATCGCAGGCTCTTGCGGGGCTTGTGAAACGAATCGACATTCCCTATTCACCGAACAGCCCTCCCGGCCTAGTACAGGCGCTCACGCTGGATCCGTGGACGAAGTCTGGAAAGTACGGGCTGGGATGGACCTACTTTGCGATTGCGGTCGGAGGCTTGACGGTGGTGGTGAGGATATGGCACTACTGGCAGGACAAGATCCGGCAGGCCATATACAAGCAGGAGATGGAGCAGCACTTTCAGAAACTGTACTCCCTGGACCCGGGCTGGGACCGGACGGCGGCTCTGGCGACGGCCGTGACGACGGCCGATACGACGGCCGAGTCGGGGAGGCACTTCTTCCCGGAGGAGCCGCCGATGGAGAACAAGAACTTCAGGCCCAAGGCGCATTTCTCGTCCGTCGGCTTTGTCAACGACACCCTCGCCCTCTTCAGATGGGTCTTTTACCGCCCGATCCCGGACATCGTGTGGAGGAAACACCGGTTCACCTTCAGCTCCCTCGCCGTGTTGGGTTGCGTCTTCATCGCTCTCGCGTTCGTGACCGTCTTCAGCTTCTTGCAGCAGCCTCTGTACTGGCAGAGCATCCGGTTCGGGTCTCCCCCGCTCGCCATCCGCTCCGGCATGATCGCCGTCGCCATGACTCCCTGGATCTTCGCGACGAGCACCAAGGCGAACATCCTCACCATCATCACGGGGATCGGACCCGAGCGCCTCAACGTCTTCCACCGCTGGCTGGGGTACCTCTGTCTCTTCATGTCGCTGATCCACATGATCCCGTTCTACATCCAGCCCGTCTGGGAGGACGGCGGGATGCAGGTGTTCCAGAAGCTCTTCCCCCCCGGGAGCGGCATCATCTACGGTTCCGGAATCGCCTGCCTCGTTCCGCTCTGCTGGTTGTGCGTCGCCTCGCTGCCCGTCATCCGCCGGACTGCGTACGAGCTCTTCTCGCTCCTACACGCCCCCATCGGTTACGTCTACCTCGGCGTGCTCTTCTGGCACACCAAGAACTTTCTCATGTCCTGGGGATACCTGTACGCGTCCGTCGCCATCATTGCCCTGTGCAACATCCTGCGCCTCCTCAAGCTGAACTGGGCGAGACCCTGGCGCATGTCCTGGCTCATCGGAGACGAGGCCGCCATCAACATCATGACGGAGAACGCCATCAAGATCACGATCCCGACGCGGATGCGGTGGAAGCCGGGCCAGTACGTCTATCTGCGGATGCCCGGTATTTCGCTCCTCGAGAACCACCCCTTCACCATCTCCTCCCTCTGCAGCGAGGACTTCCCGTCCGAGTATGGCGAGGAGTACCGCGACTGCGTGCTCGTCTTCCGCCCCTACGGAGGCTTCACGCGCAAGGTGCTGGAGACGGCCATCGAGAAGGGGCCCTTCCACACGTACCGCGCCTTCCTCGACGGCCCTTACGGCGGGATGCGTCGCGAGCTGGCCGCGTTCGACACGTGCATCCTGATCGCCGGGGGCAGCGGCATCACCTCGCTGATGTCGCAGCTCCTCAACCTGATCAAGCGCATGCGGGACGGGAAGGCCATCACCAAGAAGATCGTGGTGGTGTGGGCGCTCAAGCGGCTCGAGGCCATGGACTGGTTCCGCGAGGAGCTCCGCATCTGCCGCGAGTCGGCGCCGCCGGAGAGCGTTACGTGCAAGTTCTTCGTCACCGCGGCGGTCAGGCAGAAGCCGAACCACGCGATGCCTCACGGCCGCGCGCCCCGGCCGCTGAGCAACATGTTCCACGACAAGCTGGACGGTTTCGTCGCGGGCATCGCGAGCAAGCGTAACAGCGCCCTCATCATGGCCGAGGCGCAGGGCGATCCGGAGAGGGAGCGCGAGCTCCGCCGCGAGGACGAAGACCGCATCACGGCGCTGCCGCAGCAGAAGTACCTCCAACCGCACACCTTCCCGCCTCCGCCCCCGGGCCCTCCGCCGTCGAACGGGACCGGGTTGTCGCCCGCCGAGGAGGCGCTCCGCCGACTCGAAGGCCGCGATGGCGACGCCAAGGGCTCCGAGCCGCTCTCCTCGGACGGCCACTCGGGGGGCGCGCAGAAGAAGAAGAACAAGAAGATGGACGGCGAGTTCCACTTCCCGCCTCTCGGCGCCTTGCGCCCCGAAGGCATCCCACACTTCAACTACGCCCCGCCGGCAGGGAGACAGCGGTACAGCCAGATCATCGCAGAAGCCAAACCCCGCCTGAGCCAAGTGCTAAGCGAAGCATGCAGCGGTGGCGGTGGTGGTGGTGGTGGTGGCGGCGGCAATGAGATGCCCAGCGACGTCAAGAGCCATGACTACAATGAGCACGACCAAAACCCCGAGCAGGCTCAAGCCAACATGGGCGAGACCACCGAGAGCGGCGGCGGCGACAAGGGCAGCGCAGAGCCCGTCCGCGCGCCGGAACTGGCGCACCTCCGCACGGACGGGGCCGGCTTCTCGCGGCCGCGGCCGACGAGCACGTTCGGCCCGCCGTCCGGGTTCGACTTTGGGTTCCCCGAGACGCCGACCGAGTTCCAGCGGTCGCTGATGCGCTTCGCCTTCCCGGTCCCGCACGAGATCGACGGCGGGTGGAGCGTCGAGTACGGCCGCCCGGACCTCGGGTACATGCTGAGGGAGTGGGCTACGGGCGGGCCGGACGGGCGGGGGATCCTGGGCCGGCGCACGGCCGTGTTCGTGTGCGGCCCGCCCTCGATGCGCGTCGGCGTCGCCAACACGGTGGCCGCCCTCCAGGCCGAGATCTGGGGCGACGACATGCTCGAGGAGATCTTTTTGCACACCGAGAACTATGCTCTATGAAGGAGGGGGATGGAAGGAAAAAATCTTTGTGGGAGCGAAGAGGGAGAAGGGGGGAAACGGAAGGACGGGGCACTGTTGGTCTGTTGGTTTTTGTTTCTTTTGGTTGTTGGTCTGTTGGCGTTTCCGGGGGGGAGAGATACCACATGCGTTGGGGAGTTAGTTCTCTTTGTTTTTCTTGGATACCACGCTGCTCTCGAGCGAGAAGATTATTAGGGGCGGCGGCTCTACTTACTGCGCCCGCACGTCAACACGTCTACACATCTATTTACGTTTTATTCAAGTATCCTTCCTTGTTGTTTCCTTCTATCCCCTCTTTCTGAACACTCTCCCTCTCTCTTTCTTCACTCTATATGTATACACATATATATGTACTGGATGAGGCTCAGGTACAAGGCCGGCCCAGGGACTGGCCTCCCCAATCTCTTTTTTTACTACTGTTAACGACCTGGCCCTCGGCCGACAGAGCTCTATTTTAATCTACACGTTCATCATCCAACTCGTTGACTGGCCCCTCTTTCCAGTCTCTCTTGCCAACAATTTAATGTATCTCGTCGCATAGCCGCAGCTAGCAGGCCCAGGGTCCCGCCCCGACGATGGAGAGGCTTGCTGTAGCCCCGGGTTGCCAGCTTAGCTAGCAGAGCCTGAATGATTTTGTGTGGTCTGCAACCATCCAACCAACATATTCGTCTTGGCCGTTCTGGGACGGCGAAGGGCTAGTGAACAACGTCACCGGAGCGAAAGTAATGGAGCAACCGGACCGACTCGAGCCCTGAATGATTAACTGACTTCTCGCACGTAACTCGCATTGTGATACTTTCCCTTTCTGGCTTTAACTTTTCTTCTTTTCTTTTAATCGGTTGCCTGCAGGACCACCTACCAAATGGATGATATATGGTTTGTGGAGAGGCCTTGTGATGCTGCGACTGACTTGATTATCAATTTAAGCTGCTTGCATTCACAACGGGTAGCTACTGCTGCTGCTGCTGCTGCTGCTGCGGGAAAGAAGCCAGATTCCGCGCCCCAGCAGTCGGTGTGATTCGAGCTCACAGCGCTTAGCACTGGGCCCAGCTCTACGGACCCGAACACTCAGCCTCTGCAGAAAACTTCAGAGGTGCCCTCCTTACAGATCGCGCTGTTACCCAGGATGCACTCGAGGTAGCACATCCATCCGCCTTCTTTGCGGTATCGTCATGTCAGACTCACGCGAAGGAGGCAGTCTCGACTTCGGACGGTCACCTGAAACGGCTGAGGAACGGGCAGGTGGTCACTAGCTCGAATAGAGACGAAGGGGCAGAGCACAACCTGAGGTATCTAACTTGTTTAGATGTAAGGGGGGAGAAAAAGAATACTCGGAATATCCTTCCTTCCCGCGTTTGTGTGTTCCTGCCCTATATTCCCTGGCAGACGCACAAGAGCACCCTCGTCTGCAACACGAAGTGGCGTTTCCTCAATCACTACACGGCAGTATACCAATTTCGCGTTTCCCTGTCCTCCCCGAGGTTGTTACCACGTCTTTAGTGTGGGTATGGTATTTCCAAATATTCCTTCCAAATATTCCAGTGTCTCTAGTCCCTATAGCAAAACTAAACGAGAGTACAGAACGAAGAAGCGCAGCTTACGGCCGTGTTTTTGAACGGAAGACAAGAACAGGAAACAAGGAGAGAACCGGAGAAAGAATTATAACGACAGTTTCTCCCCAATGTCGGCCCCTCCCGCAAAGGAGTCCACTGTCTCTGAAGAGGCACGCCATTGCCTCGGCCAGGAACTCGGCGCTATCACTTCCGGCGACGCAATGGTGCGCGATGACGGCCTCGCGGGGGATCGGGAGGGCCTCCATCGCACGGTTCGTGCCTTGCCATAGCTGGAATTTGTTTTCGTTATTTCTTTTTGTTTCTTCTCCAGTTTCCAGCTTGATTAATGGTTCCGTTCAGAGCACGATCGGCCGATGGCTGGCCTTGACCGCGCTGGCATTCATGTGGACGAGCGCCCAGGCTCCTCTCTATCTGTTCGGTACGCTCTTCCTTGTCGGAACTCCGCAGTTGCGCGCTCGGCAGCGAGACACTCATGATCACTAACTACTGTCCCGGTTCTCATGTTCCCTCGACGATGAAAAAGCTAGCGCGCCGGTGTACATCTACCGCGATCTTGGCGGCCTCAGCTACTGGGTCTGGTTCATCACGGCCAACCTGCTGGCCACAGCTGCCGTTGCTCCCTTTGTCGGCGCGCTCTCGGACCTGATGGGCCGCCGCTACGTCGCCATCACCGGAAACGTTACTATCATTCTTGGCCAAGTCATCTGTGGTGCCGCGTTTAACATGGCCACGTTTATCGGTGAGTCTCCGAGAAGAACGGATCAGAAGAGACAAGGAAGCAGAGGAGGAGGGGGAGGGGGAGGAGGAGGAGGAGAAGAAGAAGAAAAGAGAGGCATCTAAGTTTGGAAATGTTCTGATATCTGACTAACCTCTCTCTCTCCTGTTTAGCTGGCATGACAATCACCGGAATCGGCACCGGCATCAACGAGCTGACCTCCCTGGCCGGCACTGCCGAGCTTGTCCCGCTCTCCCACCGCGGCTACTACATCGCCGGCATGGTCCTGACCATTCTCCCCTTCATGCCCTCGGCCATGTATGCCCAGCTCATCGCCTCCCGCTCGACCTGGCGCTACATCTCCATCGTGACTTCGGTCTGGGCCTTTCTCGCTCTCGTCGTGACCGCCCTGTTCTACTTCCCCCCGCTCCGCGCTCGCGTTCACGGCTGGAAGGACAAGGTTGGCTTGCTGAAGAAGACTGACTTTGTCGGCGGCCTGCTGTCGATCGCCGGGCTGGCTGCGTTTGAGGTCGGCATCTTAGCTGGAGGGTATCAGGTAAGACTGCCTGGTCATCAACAGCCGTCTCCATCAACACCTGCCCCCCCACCCCCCCTTTTTTTTTGTCCAGTGTTTGTAGAACCTGACAACGCAATCCGCGTGTATAGTATCCATGGTCGAGCGCGCAAACCCTCGCCCCCCTTATCGTTGGCGTCGCCCTCATCGCCGCATTCGCCGTCTGGCAGCGACGCGGCACTAGCAACCCCATGGTTCCCCGCCACCTCAGCGAGAAGCCCCGAGCCCTAGCTCTCACCATGGTCATCACCTTCATCTCGGGCGCCAACTTCTTCTCCGTCTTGCTCCTCTGGCCTCCGGAAGCTTACAACGTATACGGACACGAGTACGTTTTGTCCTTTAGTTTTCTCCGTCTCATTTTCACACATCCCCCCCCCTTTCTTTTTTTCTTTATCCCCCCTTAAGAATCAAGCAAGTCACTAAACCTCATTCCATTTTCAGCCCCGTTGGCGTCGGCATCCGCGGGATGCCCTTCGCTTTTGGGGTTTTCGGCGGCTGCGTCGCCTCGCTGGTACTCCTCTCGCGCACCCGCGGCTCCCGGATCCGGTACCTGATCCTGGCCGCGTCGGTGCTCATGACGGCCGGGTGCGGCTGCATGGCGCTCGCCACGCGCGACAACCTCGGCGCCGTGTACGCCATCCTCTTCGTGGCCGGCGCCGGCGTGGGAGGCATCACCATCCCCGTCTCGACCGTGGCGACGATCCTGTGCCGCCCGGACGCCATCGCCACCGTCACCGCGCTGACCCTCGCCGTCCGCATCGTCGGCGGCGCCGTCGGCTACGCCGTCTACGCCAACGTCCTCGCGCGCCGCCTCGCCCCGGAACTCGCCACCCTCCTCCCGCCCGCCTGCGCCCGCGTCGGCATCGCCGACCCGGCCGTCGTCACCCAGGTCGTCCGCCTCACCGCCGCCAGCCTGGTCCGCGAGATCCGCGACCTCCCCGGCGTCGACGGTGACCGCGCCGCCTGGGAGGTGCTCGTCTCCGCCGGCCAGCAGGCCTACGCCGACGCATACCCCTGGGTGTACTACTGCAGCGTCGCCTTCGGCGGCGTCGCGGTCCTGGCGAGCCTGTTCCTGGGCGACATCTCGGACCTGGTCGACGATACCGTTGTGGCCGCCATGTGACGGAGAGCTCACTTACGGGGACCGGTCAGATGTATGGTCGACCGGCTGTCCTTGGATGACCATAACAAACTGTGGGGAGTACTATTTGAGTTGGGAAGGAGAGGCGCAATCATCCAGATCGTTGGCACTTCTTCGTTTGCACACGTGAGCTCTGGAGGGAGGGTAACGTTGCTTCATGACCAGTACCAGCAGCACCAGCAGCACCAGCAGCATGTGTTGTTGTAACTTCATCGTACAGGGGAGAAGGAAATATGTTGATCTCACTGCGATACAGGGGATCTTGCAGGGCAGTCAGCTATCTACTTATATAGCCCCAGCGATGCTGCACATAGATGTGTTAGACCAAGACAAACCGGGACGACAAGAGTTGGGCCACAAGAATTCAGCACACGTAAAACCAGTGACTTTCTCTCTCTCTCTCTCTCTCTCTCTCTCTCTCTCTCTCTCTCTCTCTCTCTCTCTCTCTCTCGGATTAAGCCGGCACCTCCCCGAACCGATATTGCGCCCAGGCAAAGGAAGACTCGTGAAACGTCCAGGTCTGCACCCCCTTGTCCTCGCCGGCGGCGCCGGCCGCCACGTAGACGGGCATGAGGTGGTCCATCCAGGGGTGAGCCTGCTTGGCGTCGGGCCGCTTGGTGACGGCGGCCATGCGGTCCTTGCGCACGGCCGGGTCGGCCTCGACCGCCTCCTTGAGCGCGTTGTCGAACGAGGCCACGTACGGCAGCGGGGCGGCGGGGCTGCCCCGGGCGAAGCGCATGTCGCGCAGGTTGTGCACCGTCATGCCGGTGCCGATGATGACGACGTTGTCGTCGCGCAGCGGCGCCACGGCCTGCCCGAGGCGGAAGTGCGCGTCCGGGTCCTCGCTGTTGAAGAGCGACACCTGCACCAGCGGGCACCCCAGCGGGTTCTCCTCCGGGCTGAAGGCCACGTTGAAGCCCGAGAAGACGCCGTGGTCCAGCCCCCGCTTGACCCCTCTCGCTCGGATGCCCGCGTCCGAGAGCAGGCCGAGGATCCGGGAGGCCAGCTCCGGGCTGCCCTTGTTGGGGTACGTGGCCTTGTAGAACTCCGGGGGGAAGCCGTAGAAGCTGGAGGGGGGGGGGGAGGGATTGTTGTTTTAGCCATCATCGTTCTTCGCTTGGGTCCCGTTCCGAATCAGGGTCAGACATACTCGTAGATGAGGTCGGTATCCTCGGCATTGTTGAGGTGGATCTCGTTTGGTTCAGCTTGCCAGTGAGCCGAGAAGACCACCACGGCCTTGGGCTTCACTTTCTGCGTGATCTCCTTGCCGATCCTCTGGAGGACCGGGTAGACCGGGTGCGTCTTGTTGTATTGGACGTCAGGCTGGGAAAGCGTGAGTTAGCGGGAGGGTTTTGGGAGAATTTTTTTTGTTTTTGTTTTTGTTTTTGTTTCTTTTTTTCTCTCTTTTTTTTATATAATTCTTACCCCTCCATGGCTGAAGAAATACACCGGTGCTTTGGGCATGTTGGCCGAGGACTGTGCTGGCTTGGACCACGAGCTGAAATTCTTGACCTTGGTCAAAGATGGCAGGCTACGCGCCAGAGGGGACGAGGAATTTAACAACAGCGCCAGAATGAGGATCGAAGTCGACAGAAGTAACACGGTGAAGTGCCTCGAAATCCAGGATGGAAACATGACACGCAACGGCTCTGCAAGTGAAATTCCATCTCTCTGAAGCCGTCTCCTGCTTTATAACTTGAGTGGCAATTTTACAAATGGTTGAACCGCCGGTCGTCAAGTACTTGCTGCTCGGGAATCCACGACCTGGCTCGCGCTTTCGGCATTTGACTTGTATTGCCTGTTTCGGTAAGCATTGACTAATAGCGCTCCATGATATCATGCCACACTCAACGTGGAAGCCGCGCGGTTCTCCAACTCGCCTAACCCAGGGCGAGCCAGGCACGCCATGGTTAGTTAGGTGGGCTAGCACGGCTTACTCTGTAGGTGGATCACCCCGGGAACTAGACCCTAACCCGAATGCCCGGGTACCCCCCAGCGGTATCCGTAGCCAGGTAATAAGCCCGAGGTTTCGGAACCTTAAAAACGCCCCGCTAAAAGAATCATCCTCCGAGAGCCGGAACCAGGCACGCCAGGCTGCCTTCGCGACGCTACCTCTCTATACAACCTGTGTTCGAGGCTCTGTGCTTGATAGCTGGATCTTGCACAAAACATGGCGTCACTCGTGCGGGCGCCGCCCCTGTTGTTCCCGGCGACCGCGCGGCACACCGCGACCGTCATCTTCGTCCACGGTTTAGGCGACACGGGCCACGGCTGGGCGGGCGCCGTTGAGAACTGGCGGAGGCGGCAGCGCCTTGACGAGGTCAAGTTTATCCTTCCCCATGCACCATCAATTCCCATCACTTGCAACTGGGGGATGAAGATGCCGGGCTGGTATGATATCGTACGTCTCTCGGCGTTTTCCCATTTCCAATCCGCCCGAGGTTGCACGGCCGGTCATGCTCACTACATCGGCAGCACACTATTGACGGCAATGCCGAGTCCCTCCGCCGCAATGAGGACGAGGCCGGCATCCTGCAGAGCCAGGCGTACTTTCACGAGCTCATCCAGAAGGAGATCGACGCTGGCATCCCTCCCGAGAGGATTGTGCTGGGCGGCTTCAGCCAGGGCGGTGCCATCAGCATCTTTTCCGGCCTGACCTCGAAGGTGAAGCTGGCGGGCATCGTGGCTCTCTCGTCATACCTGCTGCTGAGCCTCAAGTTCAGCGATCTGGTGCCCAAGCCAGAGTTCAACAAGGAGACGCCCATCTTCATGGGTCATGGTGATTCCGACAAGGTAGTGAACACAGAGCTCGGAAAGATGTCGTACGAGATGCTCAAGGGCATGGGTTACAATGTAACAATGAAGATCTACAAGTGGGTTATCACAAGGTGCTCACAATTGAAGTGCTCGGCTAACTTGGCCCCATAGGGATATGGGACACTCGGCCTGCCTGGAGGAGATGGATGATGTCGAGGCGTTTTTGAGGGAGCGGTTGCCGCCGTTGGGCGACAACAACGCCAAGTCGGAGCTCTAGGTCGTCTTTTTTTTAATTCGTCTTCTGGTTTCGAGGAATATCATGGGTCATATCACTTTGTGAACGAACTGGGCATTAACAAGCGACCATAGAAGGATTTAGCGCTCCTTCTACTTCGAAGCGTACGCAATTGTTCGTCAACTCTCGTCGTCCCTCGACGAACATTCCATTGAAGACGACCCCACCATGTCCACTCTTCACAATGAGGTCTGTGCGCCATTATCACCCCCCCACCCTCGCGCCCCTCCCAGCACCCCCAGCCTTGGCCGCCACGCGACCCACCGTCGGGCCCGCAGCGGCTGTTATCACATTGGGGCATCCGGCAGGCAGTTAAGGCGGGCAGTCGATGCCCGTTTTATCACTGGTATGATTGGGGAGTCGCGATACTACTAATCGCCATCCTTGATTAGCTTTTTGGAGATTTCCTCCTCTTGGCATGAGCGTTGGCCATGGATTTTGTTTGCCTGAACGTTCCCATCTAATCAAGAACTCTGTGGATCTGTGATCTTTTTTTTTTTTTAAAGGGGGGGGGAACCCCAACCGAACTCGGAAGGACGCGATAAACAAGTCCCCGTCGCCGGGTTAACTGGCGAGTATTGTACATACACTTATCGCGTTACCGCCCGATAACCGTCCACCACGACACGGCTTCCCGACCTGGCCCATAAGAGTCCACGCAGCGCATCGACCATGGCAGGAAACGAACCGCCCTCACCGGGGCCTTCGCAACTGCCGCCCATCCCCGCAAGCCCGACTTATTCGTATGCCTCGACCGCGAACCCACTCTCCCAATACAACCTTCCCCCGCCTCCCCCGCCGCGCCCGCCGCATGCCGTCCTGACGAAAGCCGACCTCGCGAATTCCCAGGCCGCCTACGCAGACCTTCTCTCCAGTGCCAAGGCTTACCGCCTCGCCCTCGCCGCCCTCTCGACCGCCGCCTCCACGTTCGGCTCGGCCCTCGAGTCCTGCGCGCGCCTGAAAGAAGCCCGCGCCGAACTGACCACCACAAACACAAGCGGCGCGGCCGCCGGCGGGAACCCCCCTCCGCTCAGCCTCAACAACAACAACAACAACAACAGCTTCGGCACCAACCCGCGCGGCAGCTGCACCGCCGACACCCTCCTGGCCGCCGCCGGCCTGCAGCACCTGGTCGCCAACCACCAGCACATCCTCTCGGAGACGGTCTACCGCGCCTTCGAGGTGCCGCTCCTGCAGGACCTGGACAGGTGGCGGGCGGCGGTGGAGGACGAGGAGGAGCGGTACGCGCGCGCGGTCGAGGCGCAGAGCCGGGAGATCCGGCGGCTCGAGAAGGACGGGGTCAAGATGATGAACCGGCAGCGCAGGAGGGACGTCGGCCAGCTGAGGGGCCACCTGGTCGCCCTGACCGCCCGGCTGGACGGGCTCACGGTCCTGCACGGCGAGCACGCCGGCGTCCTGCTGCGCGAGAGCCAGGAGGCGAGCGGCCGCATCGTCGAGGCCAGCTGCAGCCTCGTGCGGGCCGAGGTCGAGATCTTTGAGAGCCTGGCGCGCAAGGGCTGGTCCGGCGGCGGGCTCGAGGACCTGCTGGAGCGGGGCGTCGACCTGTTCGCCGCCGACGAGGACGCCGCCATCGGCTCGCTCTCGGGCAAGGGAGGCGTCATCCCAGGAGGAGGAGCAGGAGGAGCAGGAGGAGGAGGTGGTGGTTGTGGTAATGGTGGTGGTGGTGGCGGCGGCGACGGAGGCAGCGGTGCTGCCATGGTCGGGGTCGGGTCGGGCGAAGGCGGGGCGAAGCTGTTCAGCATCTTGCCACCCAAGAGCATATTGGCGGACATGTCGGGCGCGGACACGACGCAAGGCGGGGGAAAGACTTCGAGGTCGGATAGTCTACTGGGGGACCCGGACCGGTACCAGAGCCTGGCCGAGGCGGTGACCACCTCGGACCCCCCGGCGAGGGGGAGAGACCGGGATGCTGACAGCAACAGCATATTTTCCGAGTTCAACCGGTCGAGGAACGTGCGACCGTTCTCGCCGCAGCCGCAGCCGCTGAGGCTGAATCCGGAGGACCTGCTCGAGGACATCGAAGACCACGCCGCGGAATCGTCAGCTGATCCGGGGGGGCGGGGAAGGCAAGACAGCGACGATGCGGACGAGCAGCAGCAGCACGGCGATGAAGGGACTCCCGAGGACGTATATGGGGATGCCGACGATGGGGAGGTGTCGCCGTGGCGCGACGAAGGGCTACGGCATGGGTCATCCGACAACGGCGTTCACGGTAGAGTCGGTTCAGGCCTAGGGGATTCGCAGCATCTACTCGAGGAAACGTGGGGTGAGTGATGCACAATAATGACGATATAACATATATATCCAAATATGAATGGCGGCAGTGGGCAAGGGCTTCGTTAGGGGGCTGGATTTGAAGGGGACATGTCTCCGAACTTGGAGCAACGAAAATATCTCTATCTGTACATGCGCGGACGGGATCGAGAGAGAAATAGGTCTCATCATGGTCACTTGTAAACATTGTAATAGGAGGTGCTCAAATACAACGTAAACGAACACCACCACCGTCCGGTCTGGGACCACAAAGCAATGTGCGCCTTCCCCCCCCCTTCTTGAAAAAGACCCTGAAAAATCCCGACAGCCAACACCGAGAAGTATCGACCTCTAACCATGTCGCCCAGAAGAGAACCATTCGTTAGTTACTAACGTTACAGGGCATGGAACAATCTGCCCCTCGCTCCCGGTCCTTTTTGGCAGCCTCAATCAACCCTTCCTTTTTTTTTTTTTTCGCACCCCATCTCAACCTAATCGTCCTTCTCGACGTCCCGGATCTCCCCCCCAAAGAGGCCGAGCAAAAAGTCGAGCCACCACATGAGCTTCCAATATAGGCTCGCCCTGTTCCAGTCAAACTCGCCGGTCTCGGTACGCGGCACCTCGCTCCCGATCATGGCGCCGTTGAACCAGCGGAGGAAGGGTACGTGGTTGGCGATGCGCTGGGCGAGCGACGGGGCCGGCAGCAGGGCCTGCTCCATGGGCAGGAGCTTGGCCTTGCGCACGGTCGGGATGACCCTGCAGAACTCGCCGTCGGGGTTGCTGTTGCTGTTGTCCTCCTGCGGCGCGGCCGGCGGGGCCCCGTTGGCTATGCCGACCGTGCTCGAGGAGGCCGTGGTGGTGTCCGGGGCGGAGTCGATCGTCGTGGTGTCGGCGGTCAGCGAGGTGGAGGCGTGCGAGCGCGGGGGCGACCAGTCGAGGCCGCCGCCGCCAGGCTGCTGTTGCTGTTGCTGTTGCTGGGCGGCGGAGAAGCCGGACTGGGTCCGGGAGTGCCGCCGGTTGGACGACGACCACGTCCGCTGCAGCCCGCTGCCCGTCATGGTGGACGGGTCGGGGATCGGCTCGTCCCGCAGGGGCGGGATGCCGTGGTACGGCTCGGCGTAGACCAGGTGGCCGAGGACCTTTTGCGGCGAGGCGAAGATGGCCGCGTCGGCGGCCTCGGCGGACTCGAACGTCACCTTGACCCAGTGCTCGCCGCTGTCGGCCCGGTTCACCTTGGCGCGCTCCTCCGGGGTCAGCGCGCGCCGGCGGGTGAAGGCCGGGTCGCGCAGCTCCGACTTGTAGCGCCGGCTCTCGACCGGTGGCTCGCGCGGGTAGTCTTCGCATATCCGGCCGGCGAGCTGCTCGTAGTGGTTGATGGCGGCATATTGTTGCTGCGCAGAGCGGTACCCGCGCAATATCACTTCGGTAGGCTCCTGCTGCTGTTTCAGGAAGCGGGTTTGGGACGGGGCAGAGCTCTCGTCCTGCGCCTGGGAGAGGCTCTGGGAAGAGGTGGAGGGCTTCAGGGTCGGTCTCCGTTGCGCCGACGTGGCGGGGGCGCTCGCCTGGGTCGCATTCTGGTTTTGACTCGCGATCCAACTGCTAAACACCTTGTCCGCCGCGGCTAACGTAGGGTCTTCTCGCTTCGCCGGCGTGGCGATTTTGGATCTTGTTCGGCGCGTCGACTTGCCGAAAGAGCCCGTCTCGTGCGTCATCTTCCTCGATCGCAAGGACCCGTCCTGCCTGCGGGCGCGTTTGAGTTAGAAAACATGGCGTCAAGCATGCAAGCAAGCCGCAGCACGTACTGTGGGAAGACCATGGCATAGGGTCTTTGGATGCCGTCGTCGCCGACGTAGAGCTCTTCGTCGGGCACGTTGTGCAGAATTAAGGGCGCCATAGTCGGCTGGCTGCTTGGTGCAAGAGAAGGCTAATAAAAGGAAGATGTGCAACCAATGGGATCGAGCCGGCTGTTCTGAAAACCTAGGGCGGTGGGAATGTGGTGAATATCAGTGTTGAACGAATCGGCCGTCTTTCAGGGTCAGTTTTGAATGGCGTGAATGCGACGCGATTTTTTGGTCTCGGGGTTGACATGCTGCATCTCTGCAAATCTGCCCAGCAACGGCAGCCTATGGAACAGCTAGTTACTAGTTAGGTACATACAGGGAGCCAAGCCCACTTTCGTTGCCAGCGTGCCTACACTAACTAGCACCTCTGGCGCACAGGCACGGGGCCAAAAAGGCCAAGACCTGGGCAATCGGAGCAGAGCTCGCCTAACTGCATCACTGCGCCAAGACTCCCCTAGTAACGTACTGTACGGATTACATAGTACCTTACCGCGTAGGCAGGCAGGTATGTAATCCGTACATACATCCGTACAGTAACTAATCAACACCAAGCTCAATCCAGACCTTTCCCATTTCGGTTTACACGAACAGTCAGCCCCAGCGATCTCACTTCCATCAAACGAACAAGGTAGAGAAGATGGACGCGAGGCAGAGGGCAGACCAACCGGCGACAGAGAGGCGGAGGAAACCCGATCTGGACGCCAAAGAAGGACGAGAGCCAAGATACCATGTCTACATTCGATTGCCCTTCAATCGCGGCGACTTTGTCGACCCAGGAACAGTGAGTTTCGCACTGTGCCCGCCATTGAAGGTTCACGGGTTCACGGGTTCGGAGCTCGAGGCTGACATCTCTGTTCAAGGTGAACTGGAGCGAGAAGAAATCCGAGGCGCTATGGAGCATCCTGTCCGATTCTGTGCTCGATAGTGTTGACTGTACGTCTGATGAAGTTCTCCGTCTGCCGCACTCTGCCGTTTTGCTGACAACGCCGCCGTCGCCTCTAGGGACGAAGCTGTGAGACCACCTCACCTTCTGGGAACCCCGCTGCCGGCGCGAAAAAAAAAAAGAAAAAAGAAAAAAACTGACACTGTGCCAGCGCCAGCGAGTTCGACGTCACGGTCGAGTTCCTCCTTCAGATGGCCAGCTATCTGACTGAGCGTCATACATCCCAGCTCAGAGCGCACATGCTGAAGGCGGCAGCAGCAAGGGGGTCCAACGCTCCATCGCCGGTGCCTGGTGCCGAGCCTCAGGGGAATTCGCAGTTCGGCGTGAACCCCGCGAGGCGCGCCAGTCTGGGGACCGGTCGCGCTCCGTCGGCCCTCTCCAACCGAAAGGAGACCGCCACCCCTCTGGGGAGGAGGGGGGAGGAACCAAGCGGGGGAGCGGCCGGGCCCGTTCCGACGGCCAAGAATGCCTATCCCATCCGACCCGGAAGCGCTCTCAACTCCCCCGCCCACACGGCCGCTCCGTACGCGGCCCTACAGGACCAACCCGGCAGCAGGCCAGGGACTGCCACCCGGCCAAACGACCCCACGAGACGCCGCTTCCCACACCTACCAACTCCCTCCATCGACCAACGCGCCCAACAGCCGCAGCCGCAGCGACTCCAGCAGCCGGACCGCGCCGAGATGGCGCCGCCCAGCCCAGCAGCCTCCTCTTGCTCGTCCTCCTCCTCCTCGTCCTCCTGCTCCTCCTCCTCCTCAGACAGCCACGTCGAGAGCCGCATCGTCCGCCGCCCCCCACGCTTTCAGAAGCCTCCAAAGGGCTCCCGGGGCGGTGGCAATGGCCCCTTCGTCGGCGGCGGCGGCGGCAACGACGATGACGACGACGACGACGACGAGCCGGCCTTCGCCCCATTCACGCAGCAAGGCGCGGCCAGCAGCAGCGGCCAGGACCTGGGCGCCACCCTGCGCGGGAACAACATGGACCTGCGCGACCTCGCGGGCCGGGGCCGGCCGGTGTTGGCGGCGTCAACAATATCATCATCATCATCGGCGGCGGCGGCGGCGGCGGCGGCAGTCGTGGCCGTGGCCGACGACACCAGCCAGTCGCACTCGCAGACCTCGCTGGACTCGTCCATCGGCTCGTCGTCGGCGCCCGCCGTCCTCCCGCGCAGACCGGCCACGACCGGCCCGGGCGACGGGCGCCGCGTGCTTCCTACGACGACGACGACGGGGGCAGGGGTGGCCGTAGGAGGAGGAGGAGGAGGAGGAGGAGGAGGACCCTCGCAGGGTCCCTTGTCCCCAAGGCGGCCGACCGAGCTTGCGGGGGCGAGGGGCGCTCGCGCAAAGGGGACCTCGAGGGAGGGCAGCGACGGGACGCCCAGTATGGGGAGCAGCTTTAGCGACTTGGATGGTGAGTTTTACCTTCTTTTCATTCCTTGTTCTCTCTGGATGATGCTGGTTGAAACGCCGAGGCGGCGGACGCTGACGGATTTGTTCGCTAGACGCCTCGGTCACGCAGTCGGCGCTCGAGGAAGCGCTCGCCAGCCGCATGCAGGACGGCACGATCGGCAGCCGTATGAGCGTCATCGGAGGCACCATCGGGCAGGCCTTCAGGAGCCGGTACTTGCCCAAGCCGAACCGGCAGTGATTGACGAGGGGAAGGGCAGCTTGTAAGTTGGTGCCTCCTGTTATCTCCTCCTCAGATGTCAAGGTCGTGGAGTGTTTTGGAAAGGGGTTGCGCCGTTGTGTTCCTTCTCTGTATTTGCTTATTCTGGGAGGGCTTCTGTCAACCTCTCTTTACGGTCAAGGTGTATTACTCGACAGCTCTCTGCTACTCTTTACCTCGTTGTCTGGCCCGTAATCCTCTTAGGTACCTTTCTTTCGAACGACAAGGAGCGATCATTCCGGAGACGAGGGCCGCGCTTATGGTGGTTACCGCAACGGACCGACTAAATGGTGGGGTTGACTATTTTCTACCATGTCCTTCACCCTCTGTATGCCTCTGGATATCTGACATGTGTCGTGTGACATTCCAATCTTTTCTTTCTCCTGTGCTACCAGCATGTCAAGGGGGCACGTGTATATTTGATCAGAGCACATTGAGATCATCTAATCAAACCCTCTTGCCTCCGTGCCAAACAAACAACATAATGCACCACCTCAGTATCAATGGTATGGTACCTGCCCAAGATCGTCGTTGGTGCGCAATAGCTAGCGAGTGCAAACGCCGAGCGAACCATCAGACCTCGAGGTAGAAATACGACCATTTCCCCGCCTCTAATCACGCTTGTCTCGCACCACACTGACGAGGCATCCATCTGGAAAGGAAATGGTCAAGTTTGTCTGCTGCCTATAAGGCTTGTCGTCCCGGGCCTCGATGGCACGGAACACGTTGAAGAACTTGAAGACGGCGTCGGCGATCTGGGTAAGGGCGAACTGCTGGCCAAGGCAGATCCGGGGATCGGGTCTTTGTGTGGGAATGAGGCCACGGTGCCGCAGCCCAGGGCGCGCCGGCGGCGTTCGAAGCGGTAGCTGTCGACGACGGACAGGCTGGTCTTGAGGGCGACGAAGGCGACGCCGGCGAAGAGGAGGTACGATGCTACCCCTCTAAAGCGTTGTTTCTTCCTGCGTAAGTGCAACGTCGCTGTCGAGTCGAGAGCGACGAGTTGATATACCAGGTCCCTGCTATTGGCCCGACCACGCATATCCTCTCGCCCTGCTGCCGTTTGGCTGCGACGTTGCTGCTTGGGGATGACCGACCCGTGTTACACAGACACACGAGTGTACGACCATCTCTCCCTTTCCGGTTCCCGCCCCATCTTACTGTTGCTCGTTGCTCTCGGACCGGCCTACCCACTTTCCCTTCGCTTGGCCGCGGCCGCCCCGTTGCCAAAAGAGCGAAAGGACACTGCAGCTCCAGCTGCGGACACCGCTGACCACCACCGCGCGGAGCCGCGCAAGCCGTTCCGGCACGGACGAGCGGTTGTACTCGTCATCCAAGGCAAACAGGCTCCCGGCGATCACGCCGATCACGAACAGCACGGTAAGGATGTACGCCCCGGTCTTCTCCGCAGTCGAGACCGAGGAGTACTCCTCCGGCGTCTTGCGGCCGACGTCCGCGCTGCCCGCCCCCGGGTCGCCGACGCTCGTGCCGCCGTTCCGGTCCGTCACGGGCGGCCGCGAGTGCTCGATCGCGTTTGCCAAGACGACCTCCATGGCGGCCATCTGCTGCCCGACCCCTGTGGTGCCGTCCCACCGGCGCGTGTTCCATTTAAGACCGCACATGCGCCCGTTGTCGCCGCCGGTGCAGGTTGCCACGGCGGCGGCAGCGGACGAGGCCAGCAGGGGCTTGACGCGGCGGTTCGTCCAGGGCGCCCACTTGATGGTGGCCGCCATCCAGCGCGAGAGGTACGCCTTGAAGCTCTGCTGGTCGAGGTCGCAGAGGTCTACGGGCTCGCACGCGACCTCGGTCATGATGTCGCCGTTCTCGCCCGTGAAGAAGATGAGGGAGCCGTTCAGCAGGCCGTCGACTCGCTCGCGCCACGTCTCGCGCCGGGCGGCGCTCGCGCTGTGGTTGTAGAGCGCCGCCGCGCCCAGCAGCATCGCGCCGGCGTTGTAGGTCCACTGGTAAGGGGTAATCCTGGAGCAGTTCTCGACGTGAACGCCGTCGTAGATGTGGTATGTTTCCGGGTTAAGGAGCTTCGTGGTCGCCATCCAATCCCAGACCCGGTCGGCCCAGTCCGCGTACGACTGGTTGCCAGTGTACAGAGCGAGACGGGCGGCGATGTTGAAGAAGCAGGCCTGGGAGATGGAGTTCTTATAGTCGTACCCGTTGTTCCAGGGGAAGATCTGCCACCGCAAGCCGCCTCCGCAATCCCGTTCCTCCCATCGAGCGGCCTGAGTGTTGAAGACGGCCTGGGCGAGCGCCAACCATTGCGGTCTGCCGTGCGGCGGATCATCGAAGTTGAGCTCCGCGGCCGACATGACGGCCATGCCCCAGAACCCCTGGTCGTCGTTGCCCTCGGTCATGGTCTGGTTCGGCGGCATGTAATCGTTGTTTGGTCCGGTTTGGAAGAGCAGTCCATCTTGAGCAACGCCGTTCCATCGCGTGTCGCCTGTGTAGTACCTTAGGTAATTATAGTATCATGTCAGCTTCGTTTCATGTCAGGGACGAGTGGTCGAAACACCTCGCCGAGCCATATCTAAGCCCCCTCAACCCCCCCCCCCCCCCCAAACAAAAAATAAGAACAGAAACAGAAAAAAAAAGAGAGAGAGAAAGAGAACCGGGGGGGTTTTCATGTAAGAGAGAACACTGTTTTGGGCTGCACGCACCAGTAGTCAATCAGCGAGCCCATCAGAGTGCCCCCTTCCCACCCTAGTCCAGGTAGAGAGGATTAGCGGAGCCGCCCAGGCCGGTTAAGTCGAAGTTCTAGAATTAAACCTACAATAATACGGTTTTGGTAATAGACCGGGGACACCTCCGGGGCGGTTCCCCGGGTAGAATGACATCATGTCCTCTACCATGGACCTCGCGATCGTGGTCAGGGACTCTACACACAGACGTTCAAGTCAGAGCTGCATCTTTACTTCTGCGATTGAGCGCATTCTCACCTTTCGAGCCTAGGTCAAGTGTGTAGGCTTCGCTGAGCGGTGCAGTAGCCAGCAAACCCTTCGTCAACAGTCCTCGCAAGCAATGCATAGAGTCCCAGCGCCCGAGAGATTGGGAAACCGTAAGCCTGGTACTGGGAGACATTGGTGTGGCCGAAGGATGATGATCGAGGCAGTCGAGTGGCTTTTTGGCATCTTGGTGAGGAGAGAAAAATAGTCTCGGTGCTTCCGTACTTGACCATGGCCGAGGGCACCTGCGTCACATGAATGAATGAGCGATGGTTCGACGCTCAGCTACCTAACAACGCAGACCGGCTCCAGAGGAGCCCTGGCCGCGGTCAAGGACTGTGCGCTGTCGTACGGGCATCTTGAGGGTCTGTTCTTGGTGAATTTGGCCTCGTAGTCCTCGGGCGTCAGCTCCTCACTGCACCTTTCGGCGCATGAAACGCCGTAAGTTGCAGAGAGAGGAGACAGGGCCTGATTCGAAGTCCTTTCGTGTAATATTTGATGGCATGGCCGTATGGGGGAAGCTGCAGAGGGCTGCTTAGTTCTGTGATTACGCATGTGCGCATCCAATGACGGCACGGTGGCTTTTCAATCAATAATCCGTACATTGGCAAGAATATAATTGCTCCTTCCCGTTCAGTCGTGTTGAGGCTCTGCAATTCCTTTCATCGAGTCTTGCAGCTAAACGCTTACCGGATACACGACTTCGTACTATACACTACAAACAACACGATACTACTTGACATATAATACCGTACTCCGTACACAATAATATAATCCGTACTACGGAGTGGTAGTGGGAGAACAGCATTGCACTCTCTACTACCTCCGTATGTAGTGTACACTACACTACGGAGTACTCCGTAAAATACCTAAAATCACCAGGGATATCCGGGGAAGCCCCACTTAAACCCGCAGATCGCTTGCTCTTTGGATCCCCAGGATCCACTTATCCGCTCGCTAGATTAATTACGTAACACCCGCTTTCCGGGAATTTGTTGACGATCCCCTGCCGAGCCTGCCCACCCTTTGGCCGCCTGCTTCGGCCGCCCATCCCCCGGTCTCGCCAACATAAACTCCACAACTCCCTCGAACCACCTCCAACACCCAACAATTGCCCCATGGCTGCTCAAGGAGTTCTGGACCCAACGAAGCCCGGCCAGTACCCGGTCATTCTCAGCGATGCCCTACTGGGCAAACCATCCAAGAACGCATACGTCGGCATCAGATGTGAGTTGTCTACTCGTCACCTGAATGATGCCTTCCTTTGTGGCCGGCCGCCGACGGCTTGTTTCTTTCTCTTGACACGATCATTGATCGGTACTGACTCCCTCATCTGCAGACAATCACCGGCCAGCCCTCTCGTCAGACTCGGCACCAAATACACTGCATCTCAAGAAATCCGCCAAGGACGGCTCCTTCAATCTCGGCTTCGAAGACCAGGGCAACAAATACCAGTACAATGGCGTGCGAACGACTGGCGACGGCAACTATGTCCTCATATTTGACCCCGCTCGCAAAGTATTCGTGTTGCACAAGGTCGAGTCCACCTTCCACATGAACATCACCCGCACGCCGACAGAGACCAATGCCGAGACGCTGCGCCAGCAGTTCCCCCACCTCGAAGTGAAGCCACCCAATATCGCAAAGAAGCCGAGAGGAAAAGGTGCGGAGAAGGCCGGCACAGGCAAGGCGACTACTGCTACCAAGAGCACACCCACAAAGGCCAAGGCGGGCAAAGCTCCAGGCGCCGAGACGCCAAAGCCCAAGGAGGACAGCCAGACCGAGACGGCCAAGGCGGTGGAACTCACGCTTCCCGACCTCACCGCGCAGCCGAAGCAGCCCGAGCGGTCCGCATCCCAGTCCGAACCAGACAAGAAGGCGAAGCGGCCGGCCTTGTCGCCCGTCGAGTCCGAGGAAGAGGAGGACGATGACGACGACGGCGGGCTGACGGTGGAGTACCCAGAAGGCGACCCGGCCGCCTTGCGCGAGTCCAGCCAGTATCTACCCACCTTCCCGGCCTCCGTGACGAGGCGCTTCTCCGAGTTTGCCAAGGAGCGCGAGTCGGAGGAGGACGACGACTTCGACACCAGGTTAGCGGGCGGGCACGAGGTCGAGATGCGCGAGGAGGAAGGGTATGAGGAGGGTGACGAGTACGAAGACGGAGACGAGGAGGAAGAAGAAGAAGGAGAGGAGGAGGAGGAGGAGGGGCAACACGAGATGCCGCCGGCCCGGCAGCCCAGCCCTCCTCGGCCCGTCAGGAGGGAGGATAGTCCCGTTGCTGTCGAGCCGGATCGGTACACGTTTGACGAAGGGGACGACGACGAGGATGCAGTCGGTGACGATGCGCTGGAGGAGGATATCGGAGAGCTCGAAGCGGCGCTGGCGAGGGAGTTTGAGCAGGCGCAGGAGGCCGGTCAGGAGATCGGTCATGACGCTGGTCACGAGAGTGATAGCTCCGTGAGCGTAGAGGAGTAAGGGGGGATGTTTTGTTCTTTTCCATGGTCATCGTTCGGACGTTCGGAGACGGGTTTTTCTCTTCCTTTCCTCATTTCCTTATCTCGGGTCAGGGTCTCCAAGGCGTTACTGGGTTATAGCGCAGGTATCATGATCAGAAGGCACCGGTTAGTGCCAACCCCAGGGTAATATTTTTTTTTTTGGCTTTTTGGAGTGCTGGTTATAGCACTACGAAGAGGCACGGGAATGCCTGTTTTTGGTTCCCTTTTTGTAAAGTCAGGAGAAGAGCTCTATACAGGCGGCCGGCCATTGTTTGGGTATGCCGTCCGAGATATATTCATCGCGTGGGCAAACTCGCGACGAACGGTGTAGTGCGAAGTTTGCCATGCCAGCCTGGCGACTCGCAATGTACTCTTTGTCGATCAGACACCTCCGGGTATGTCGCCTCATCGTGCTTGTACAGAGAAGTTGACTATTATTACTCTACCGGCATTGTTCAGACTCCAGGTCGATGCCCCATCGAAAACCCAAGTAAACGAATCACAACCTGATGCAAGTATCCTCTCTACTCCTAGCCACGACATTGGTGACAGTGACTCTCGAACGCCTTTCGTGTAACCGGCACACTCTTCCTCCGACAAGAACCGCTCAGAAAGCAAGAAGAAGGAAAGAAACTGAAGCACGCACATCTCAAAGCTCAAACCCGTCTTATGCCCCTTGACCAGCCGTACTCCTTCTGTATACAACCCACTTCTCAGTCTCTTCTCCTCAACAGGCTATGGTCCGTCCCTCTTGTACCGCAGGAACGATGATCCCTCCCACATTGGTCAGTCCAACAGCGTGTAGGGGTGGTCCTCGGTGCCATTGCCGTCCTCGGCCGTCCACATCTCGACAAGATCATCGTCACCGTCGTCGTCGCCGTCGCCGTCCACACAGTAAATCCACCGCTTGCGCTTCCTCGTCGTCCGACGCGCCGCCTCGCTGCTGCTGCTGCTGCTGCTGCTGCTGCTGCTGTTGTTGTTGTCGTCGTTGTCGTCCATCAGGCAGACGTACTTGTCCGAGGAGAGGTCGGTCGGCATCCCCGCGCGGGCGTATTCTTCCTTCCGGACGGCGGCGGGGTCGAAGCCGTCCTGGACCAGCAGCCAGTCGACCAGGTGCTCGTACAGGACGCGGACGACCGAAGGGGGGAACGCGTTGCCGATCTGCTTCTTGAGGCGCTTGCCCCGGAACCGGTGCCACACGGGGAACCCCTGCAGGACGGCGTACTCGAGCAGCGTAAAGTCGCGCTCGCCGCTCCAGTGGTGGTTCTGCCCCCCGCTGCAGGTGATGGTCCGCGCCAGCGTCGCCGGGTCCCACCGCTCCCTCGGCCGCGCGAAGCGCTTGCGCCGGTCGTCCGGCCGGTGCAGCGGGTGCCGCCGCAGCGCCGGGGACGACGAGACGGCGGCCAGCGCCGACTCGGGCGTGACCCAGCGCTTGAGCCCCCCCGTGCCGCACTCGTTGTGCGTGTAAGGGGGGAAGGGCGGGAGCGGCTCGCCGGGGGCGGAGCCGATCATGAGGAGCCGCTGTCGCGTCTGCGGGACGCCGTAGCTCGACAGGCGGACGCACCGCCAGCGCAGCGAGTAGCCCAGCCGGACGAAGCCGCGGACCAGGCGGTGCAGGTGGCCCCGGTGGGCCGGCCACAGCAGCCCGAACGTCTCCTCCACCGTGAAGATGCGCGGCCGGTTCCGCTCCACGACCCGCGGGCACGTCAGGAACGCCTCGATGTTGGCCTCGTCGTCCTTGCCGCTGATGGTGTGCGCCGGAGAGAAGACTTGGCAGGGGGGCGACAGGTGCAGCAGGTCGACCTTCTTCCCCCTCGTCTCTTCGGCGTCGCAGTAGTCCGCAACCGACATCGCGTACACCTTCGTCTGCGGGAAGTTGCTCCTGAGCGTCTCGACCGCGTGGTTCCAGTTGTCCACCACAAACTCCAGGTGGACACCTGCGCGCTCGATGCCCCTCGCGGCGCCCCCCGCGCCGGAGAACACGTCTCCGGCGGTGTAGCGCTGTCCGCGCGAGAGACGAGGAGGAGACTCCGGCTCGGACGACTCCAGATCACAGACTGGCTGACTAGGACCGCCGCCGGGTCTGTGGGACCCCCCGGGGACCTTGCCGCCCCGCCATCGGTTGAGGTTGATGCTGTCGGGTATCTTGCAGTCCGGGTCCGCCTCGTCCTCGCCGATCCTGATCAGGGCGTTCTCTAGGGGCTTGTCGCTGCTGCTGCCGAGGTATTGGATCTGGAACCGGAAACGACAGACCAGCGGGGGCTGCTTCTCCGCCCCCCGTCTCTCCGGGCTTCCGTGGCCGGATGGTCCGGCGCTGTGGTGGTCCGGAAACGGCGCGTTTGTGATTCTGAGCTCTCTGGCGCAGAGGATGTTGCTGCCGCTCGTTTTGACCAGCGAATGCTGCTGATCCCAACGGGCGGCACTCGGGTAGTCAAGCACCGAGATCATGGTGACCTCGTCCGGCTGGCGTGGTGGTAGCATGCCGCACAATGTCTCGTTTCTCGAGAAGCCTATGCCGTGGATGTCGACATCCGAGCTTCCTGCAGATTTTCTCCTGATGCACTTGATTCTCACAAACTCGACCTGGACCTTGATGGCCTGAGCCAGCCCGACATGGGCCCTGCGGTCTGGGGTCGCGTCGACGGGCTGCCTTAATTGGACCGTCTTGCCCGGCTCGAGTCGAATACCGTTGGGGAGCCTGTAACTTCTGTACTCCCGTGCCTCGTCCTCCAGGACCATGACTTCTCTGGCCGAGACGACTTCCGGGGCATCGTCCCCGCCGGTCAGGTCGAAAACGTGGGAGACACCCTCCTCGAGAGCGTCTTCGAGCTCAAACCTGTCGTCAACAGACTCCGACGGACTGGAACTCCGTTGAGGATCGTTGTTGCATGCGTCTTGATGTCGGACGATAAAGCAGTCTCTGAGCTCGGCGAGCTTCTGATGTACCTCTTCGTCGAATTGCCCCATTCTGAAGAGGCGACCAGAAAAGGAGAGCTCGTCCTAGGAGCACGGTGTCAAGTCAACAGGAAAATAAAAAAGAAAATAGAATAAAAACATCCAAGTATCAGGACTTGATAAGATTTAGAACCCAGATCATCCGCGAAAATGTCAGTTCTGCGCTAGAACTTGCGAGATAGAGCGCGCATTCTCCTGTCAAAAGAACGGAATGATAGTAAGGATAAAGGCGCCATAAAGCTCTGTGGAACTGGTAGGGTAGAACAACTTCCGAGAAAGCCATTGCTTTGAGGGTCTGAGAAGAATTCATTCAATTTGTTCAAAAAATGGAGCTTGTGCGGATTGTATTTCAAGAATCGTTCTCCCATGGTTAAGCTCAGCGACAATTGTCTCGAATGGATAAAATGACTGCGAGCGGGGACACTTCGTGTAGCGCAGAGAGAAGTCTGGCTAGCAGAGCTCGTTTGGCTATTCAACGCTGCTCTTGCATCTGTATTCTTCGTCATAGCTAGCAGTGTTCGAAACCTTTAGTAGTTGGCACTGGGTGACACTGAGCTCATAGACAGATCTGGGGGACAACAAAGCAAGCTGATAATAGGGGCAATTTAAGCTGTCATTTGGTCATCCAGGAGCACATGTACATGCGAGACTGGTTTTGATTTTCTTTATTTTTCTTAATTTCATCTTTGTTTTCTTAAGTAACACCTTCAATGTTCATATCGGTCCCAATACCACAGCCGTTCATCATGCACTCCTTGCTCGTCCGATGTTCTTCAAACATCGGCTACGGCAACAACAGAGCCCACGAGAACCCATTTACAAGACACAAAAAATGAGTGGTTTATATAGATAAAGAAAACATTCTCTTTAGTTCTTTAAGAAAGAGGTTTGTTACACCATAGCATCTACCCCGATTTTAGACAACAGCGTGCATAAGTTTCGCTAACGACGTTACCACTGACGCGGTATAGCAGGCTTTCGTCGCTAGGAAAGGGCCTAACATATGTCAATAAATCAAAAGAATATGCTTGCTTTATGGTTGTTGCATAGTGAGCTATTGAGCAAGAGGTGAAAGAGTGCGCGCAGGCGACAACTAGGGGATATTCAGGGGCTAATGAAGTTGCGTCAACAAGTGATTGTGGTTGAAGTTCGTTGCGACGACAACCAGGGTTAGGGTTAGACATCGAAACGCTTCGCAGGCCGGAGAGACTGGATCCGTTCCGTGCTGGAGTCAATGAGAGAGGCCCGGAAGCGCCCCACCACCAAGTTTTTACCGCGCAACCAGTTATGTTTCCCTCTTGTTACAGATGTCTCCTACCTCTGAGAGCTGTTTGAGGAAGCAAACAGTCAGCTGCTTGCCAACACCCTCATTACACTGCTTGTTCTTGGATGTCAACAACAGGTAAGCTCTTTGTGCTCATGCATCATTGATGTTTTCTTTTATCATGATGCCCCTTTCAATTCGACAAAACCTTGACTGCTGAGCTCGTCTGTGAGGAGAAGAAATGCTCTGATGTTTTACACTCGTAAAGATGTTTAGCAAATCGGCGACTTCTCTGGGTCCTGGCTAATCATTCAAACCTCTAGGACAACGTTGCCCGCTTTTACCACTGTCATAGTCTTGGTACCTGAGGTAAGGAACTTCATGCGGAACGGCTCGGCCATTTCGATGCTTGCTTCTGCATTGCTGTTACGCAGGCTTGTACGCTATGACAAATGTTTGATAGATTTAACTCTGCTTGGTTCCCATTAAGTTTGCACAATCTCGAACTTTTATTAGGGAGTATCACGATAAAGATACCTTTATGTGCGCAATACTGTGTGCTCGCTTATAGCTAATCCTTGAGACCTCAGAAACACCCTTTGTCCTCCTTTGAGCTGACTCATAGCAACACTCGACGATAGTATCTTATAAGCGACTGTAATGTCCCAGAAGCAACGCTGTGGTATATATATATAAGCTATCTTGACGCTCTCCTCGCAATCTCTATTCCAGGGAAGCAGAACTCTTGCACGGTTAGGCTCTGCATCCAGCCTCCTCAGAAGTGACCTTACACTTCCCGCGAGCATATGACACAGCTTTGATGACGTTGTCTGATCATGCGGTACCTTTCAGCAACGGGAGAGAACCGAGAAAGGCCAAATACATGCAGGCACATGCAGCTTGGCATGTTGGCTTTCTTGCTTCGCTCTCACGTATATCCCTGAGGCTTCCAGAGAGTGATCTTCATGTGGCTCGGGTACTTTCTGGAATGGCAGGTAGGTGGGCGACTTCCGTTTCACTCGCACACTCCTTCCTTATGACAGGCATTCCATCTGTGCTTTGATGCTTACCCCTCTTCAAACGAAGTTTGGCGACTTGGGTCGATGAATTCTTTAATTAGGTACCCTTGAATTTACTGTCAGTACCTCCTCTTCCTTCGCCTTCCCTTCTCACTACACTAAACTCACCTCACCCATCCACTCGACTTCTCTCCCTTAGCAGGCGCCTCAGTTACAGATCTCCTCCCAGTTCCTTACGATATACCAAGAACCGGAAATTCGAGTCCTTCCACGCAATCAGCCTACGGGCACTTCCCTATTCTGTGCTCAGTTTGGAACACATCATTCCACAAAAAAGCCTTGTATTTTCGGAGACTTACAGGTCTGAGCGTGACTAAGCTTTCCGCAAAAAATGCAGACACGCGCGGCCAAAAGGAAGCTTGCCAGTGCAGCCCTAGATGTCGGCGGCAAAAATGGACCTCATGCGGCACCGGCAGAGGCCCCTCAGACTCTGGTAGCCGTTGGAGATTCGGAGTCCACCACCAGACTGGCGGCTTCGAGCCAGGTAACCAAAGGCACCACGAAGTCCAAGCGCGGGGGAAAAAAACAGCCCCAACGGGTCAAAGGCGGCTGGGCCCTACCTCATGGTATGGGTTCTGAAGTCGTCAACGAGGGCGCTTCAGTTCCCCAAAATGTGCTGCTTCCGGAGACTATGGAGTTGCTGCCCGATCTAGAACCATCAAACCACAGCGGCTTCGTTGTGACTGGGCAGCCTGACCCCAACGCCGAGGCACACACGCCCAAACATTCGAGGTACACCCGCCTGAGGGTTCGAATCGCAAAAGCCAGGGCTCAGGTGAGGTTGGAAGAGGCCAACGGCCGTCTCGTCAATCAGGAGGGTGAACGTCCTCGAAAGCGGGTGCGAGTTACACCGCCGATTGGCAGAACAGAATCCGACATCCGATATCTTCGTGAAGGGGAGCTGAAGTCCAACTCGGTGAAGATCGAGGACAGAGCATCACTGATACAACCCATACCTAAGGTTCTGATTATAAGGGGCATCACAATCAAGGACAACGTCGTTACTCGAACCTCGGGCAAAATCATCGTGGATGCTAGCCAACTCCTGGACCCTAACCTGAGACGCATCGTCAAGAGAGGCAAGGACAACCCATACGGCTTGACACCTGGGTTCACGCCATACCCGTACAGAAGGGTTCCAACACCTGAAGATTGCGAAGAAGTGCACGCAATTCTGACACAATTGCATGGCGAAGTAAAGCAGCCAGAGAAGATCCCCGCAGCTTCTTTAGAAGTCGCCGGCTGCGGCGAGGTTCCTTGCGTTCTCGACGCCCTTTTGAGGACGTTAATTAGCGGGAATACTCTCATGTCCCTTGCAGACGCAGCCATAAAGAACCTGGCCGACCACTATGGACTCCGTCAGGAAGGCACTGGTGCAGGAAGCATCGACTGGAACAAGATCCGGTTGTCATCGCACCAAGAGCTTGCACAGGTCATCAAGGTCGCCGGAAATGGGCCCATGAAAAGCAAGCATATAAAGCAGATCCTTGACATCGTATTCGACGAGAATGTTCAGCGGGCCATGATGCAAGATCCAGCCCCAGAAGCAGGGAAGAAGGCTCAAGACCTGCTCTCTCTCGACTACATGCACGGCATGACCAAGGACGAAGCCATGGCCAAGTTTGTGAGCTATCCGGGAGTCGGAATCAAAACAGCGGCTTGCGTCACATTGTTCTGTCTTCGACTGCCATGCTTCGCCGTGGACACACATGTTCACAAGTTCTGCCGCTGGCTGGGTTGGGTACCGGAGAATGCCGACCCTGACAACTGTTTTCGGCACGGCGATTTCATGGTTCCTGACCACCTCAAGTACGGGCTGCATCAACTGTTCATTAGGCACGGCCAGGTGTGCTTCAAATGCAGAAAGGCCACCAAGCCCGGGACAAGAGACTGGAACGAGGCCCCGGACTGTCCGCTGGAGCACCTGCTCGACCGGAGCAAAGATGAAGCGGGTGCAAAAGCTAAACAGATCAAGAAGATGAAGGGAGTCAAGGAAGAAGCTAGTTCTGAAACGGAAGACGCGGACATTGAAGAGGAGGTCGAGGGGGAATAGGGAGACATATGCTGGGGAGAGAGGGCGGGCACCAAGCAGATCCTGATGGCACCAGGAAACGTGTGTGTGTGTGGATCTGGCACAATGTCGGAAAGAATTTCGCCCGGGAGGCTTTGCAAGCATTTAGCACCAAGCGCAGATTTGATTTGTAGCTAGAGATGATGCTTGACCGGAACTGTACAGGTTTCGAGCCACTATTCTTCGAGGTCTCGTGGGGGTTAGCTATTTTAGTACTAAAAGGGCGATGCAACCTGCAAGCACTTTGAGACGCTGTGGTTCAAATCGGACTCAGGTAGATGGATTCCGAAAGCATGACGTACGGTCCCTTTTTTTGCGAGTTCTTATATCGTCTTCAGCGGCATTGCTATGGTGGCATCCGACGGCTCCTGGAACCGCGGCCTAGGCTTAATCAGAGGTGTAAGGAATTGTATCCTTCGAATAGCGCGTCCGAACATCACCAGTTGTCGTCCCACCGCACTGGAGAGATAAGATAATGGGGTGCACGGGCCTACAGTCGCTGAGCTCTGCCCTACGGAGTCACGGTGTACTCCGTACGAATTACAGGGAATCAACGCGTCAGGCCGCTTAATCTTTCGCGACTGCGCGCCAAGCCGCTTTTGCCCGCCTTCCAACCTCGAACCTGTGCGCTCTTGGATGGGCGACGGTCCGCACCGGAAAGATACTACCTACTTGGTGGGCATTGGGGGAACCTGCCGTATCCGGGCTTCTCTGGGTCCTTTTTTTCTTTCATCGTCTTCGATCGTGCTGGCCGCTCTCTTTGCCTGTTTGGGGCTTTTCAAAGCTTGAATTCTGCTGTTTCCTCTTCAGACGAACCCGCCCTTCAGCCCTAATTATTCCGCAAGCTCTTTGCATTGCATCCTCAGAATAACGGAGGGTCTCCGAAGGATGGTCTGGTCCTTTACTAAGGTCCCTATTCTCGAGTTTTCTCCTCCACTTTCACCCGAAGCAAGTCACTCTCGCTCCTCATTTTTGTGGTTGCCATGGAGTCGAGCGCTCTTCTCCAGTCGGCCGTTGCGTGGCACCGTGACTTCGAGGACCGACCACCCGACGCTCACCTCTGCTGCCCCAAGGTGAACCACGATGACTTTGCCAATTACGATGAGCCAGACGTTCCCGATGAAGACGGATTATCGGTCGAGGAGAAGAAACGCCGAATCGAGGAATACGAGGCCCGGTTCCAGAACGTCTACAACCTCAGCATCATGATGGGCCTCGGGAGGGAGGTGGCCGGGGAATGGCTGGATAACTGGACACAGGCCGTGGACGAATGTCTCAGAGGATGCGATTCGTGTGTTAAGAATTGGCATCGCAATCGTGACCCCTACCTCAACGGCCTGTAAGGACCCTATTGCTCCTCTGTGCCTTGGCCGGAACGGAAACTGATCCTTGCTGTCTCCCACACAGGCACCTCGCTCCGGAGAAGGTCGATTATATGCGGAAGATGCTCAGTGACTTTGACAAGCAACGCATAGACAAGGGCCTTCGGAAAGCGAGGCAACTCCTCGAGGTCCACGGCCCTATGTCGTCAGCTAAACTGGCCGACCTTGACATGTCGGCTGTCTTGGCTCTCTTCGAGGCTCTTTGCAGCATCGACTATCTTAGCCGCCCCGAGGGCCTCGATGACTTCAACTACGTTTTCGAGAAGACGCAACAAAAAAAGCCACTGCGAATGCAAGGGGGCCTCATCCCCTCCATGACCTATTTTCTTTTCGACGAATCCTCGGATTCCTATAGGCAAAAGTTCGCAGAATGCGCTTGGGAAAAGCGGCCACCTGGTTCTCTCACGGACCAGGAGTGGGACTGGGCCATCTGCCCGTATTTGTCCTCCGCGATATTGAAGGTATCCCTGTCCAGAGGAATGCCCAGTCCGGACAGGATATGCAAGTTTTGGCGAGCCTTCTCCTTCGTCCTTCAGTCCTTGAGCGAGAAGCAAATCATCAATTCCCTTCGGGCAATGGAGGTGACGCCGAGCGTCTACTTTCTCGCCCTCGAACACCTGGTTACCGACTCTGAGGAGGCCCTGGCCGTGGTTCTCAAGGCTCTTCGCGCACTCATGGAAAAATCCGCAACCGCGTTTTGGGGTGCTTTTGATCAGGTCCCTCCCAACCAGTTCATTGAGGAGATCTTTAAAAGCCCGGCCTTTCGCCGCTTCTTGAACAAATCCCTGACTCCGGACATGATGGTCACCGAAGAGGATGGTCAAATGCCGGCTTTGGCCGCTTGGATGAAGGCATATATTCGCTCTTTGCCCTCCATGCACCGCTCGGATGTGTGCGAATCGCTTCTGCGACATCTTTTCGACACCTTCCGCCGCGATCCCACCGCCGACCGACCCACTCAAACGACCTGCACTCTAGCAGGATTGGTTGCCCTCAACGAGTCGCTCTGTGGCTACCTGTATCAAAAGGACCCATTCGACACGGGCACTGCGCTCATCATGGTCAACCAGTTACTCAACCGAGTGGTACAGTACAGTGATGTGATCATCACAGCCGCCGGTCTCAAACCTGGAGACACTCTCAATATCGGCATTTCTCAAGCCGCCACGGGCATTATCCACTCTGCGCTTGCACTTGACTCCAGGGCGACCGAGATCGAGTGTAGGGCTTTGATCGAAGGAAAACCGGTCCAAGATGCCGTCAACCGGGACTCGGGAGCACTCTGGGAGTCCTTCTTAGAGATGCTCTGGTATGGACAGCCCGGGCACCTCGAGCTAGCGAAGGCCATGCTCATGGCGACCTTGCCCTTGAGAAACATTGAATGCTTCATCCCCAAGCGCAAAGAGCAACTCAAGCCGAGCCAGCAAAGATTCAATCAGAGGTATCAGCAGCAGACAGCCGCGATAGGGAGGATGCTCGGCCGCCTGTCCGATTTCAAGCAGGCCGACCTGGACAAGCTTTGCTCAGAGCCGCAGAGGTCGGCCATCCGTCCCATAATGTCGTCGCTGATCCACGGCGAAGATACCATCCGCGAAGCTGGGTTTGAACTGCTAAAGGCCATTACGGATGAGAGCCTTCCATCGGAGGCAGTGGGCAAGATGCTAGATAATTATTTCACCTCCTTCTTGAATGCCTTCTCGGAGGCAGCAAACAGTCTCACCGCCAAGAGGGATCTTAGTAGCCCCTGGAGCCATATGCTGCCGACCCTGAAGTGCAGCGAGTTTGTCCTGAACGGCCTCTGTGACCCTTCTTCGGGTCAGCTGAGGCGTAAGGTGCTCACGAACGAGGAGCGCGTTGCTGTCAAGCGGTGGTGGGAGTGCGTGTGGCGTATCGTGGACCATTCATTCGGGATGATGAGGATGTGGCACGAAAAGGTCGACAAGAAGATAATGGAGGACTTCTGTCGAGACGTCATGGAACTGGGCAACAAGCTGTTCGCCCAAGACGGAGTCATGGCTTCAGCTTTGAGCCAACATAGCGTCGACGATATCGCAAGAACCAACGGAGATGCGACAGCAGAGGCGATGAGGGGGGTTCTAGAGCCGCCTCTGCGAGCTTCGCTTTCCCTAACCGACATGCTGCAGCTCAGGGATAAGTACCTGATCATGGGCATTATCGAGATGATCAAGAAGCTCCTTGCAAGATTGAACCAGAACGGCATGGTTCTCCCCAACAGAACTATAATGCACCTCGACAGCATGCTCAAAAAGAGGAAGCTTAATGATGGAAGGATAGATTATGCTCAGAAAACGAATCTGACCAACGAGCAGAAGATTGAGCTGCTCAAGGCGCTTGGGGAGGATGCAGTGATTGAAGAACAGTTTATGGGCACCAAATCCGGAGAGAAGGAAGCCAACGAGCGGTCGATGAAGCAAAGCAAGATTGATTTCTCCAAGATGGGCTTGAGCCTATCATCCGGGAATGTCAAAGATCAACTTGCCGCCATAACCCCCAACTTTGAGAGACGCGGTTCGGCGTTGATGGCAAAACTGAAAGAGGAGGTTCCGAAGCCTAAGCAGCCAACCAAACTAGATCAGAAGGCTATCTTGGCCAACCAGCAATCCATCAAAGAAGCTAGGGCTAGGGAGAAGGCGGAGAAGGCAAAGCGAGATGCCGAGGCCATCGCCAGAGCGAAGGCTTTGCGAGCTCCGCCCAAGACTGTCCCCGGAGAAGGCTCCGGTCTCCAGGGTATCGCCGCTGTCCGGGGCAAGGATCACGCGCCGGTCGTCAAGGACGAGATCATGGTTGGTTCGTCCTCGGAAGAGGAAGACGACTCCGAGGACGAAGAGATTGCTCTCAAAGCGAAGGCCGGGAACAAGAATCTTGGCGAGGCAGAACGCCGCCGGATGCTCATGCTGGCCGAAAAGAGGGGTCCTGTGAAGAAGGTCAAGCTTCAGAGGTCTGCCAAGGACATGCGGGCGCGCTTGATTCCGCCCATGGACGTCCTACACCAGGCAATTCTGGAGTGGGACATTTTCCACGAGGGCAATGACCCTCCCAACGGTTACCGGTGCGACCGCGTCTCCGACACCTACCCGGACCCTATTAGTTACAAGCAAACCTTCTTTCCCCTGCTCATCAACGAGGCCTGGCGTTCATTTGTCACTGCCAAGGACGAGGCCACGTCCAAACCGTTTGGCATCAAGGTGCTCAGCCGCATGACGGTCGACAAGTTTATGGAGGTTACTGCCTCCGTGCCCGCACAAGTCAGTAAGGACAGGGGTCTATCTGAGGGAGACATTGTTATTATCTCGCAAGGGCATGATCCGCTCAATCAGCCGCAAGAGCTGCACTGTCTCTCACGTATCTGGAAGACAACCTACAAAAAGGATACCGTTGAAGTCGTCTACCGTCTGAACGCCAAAGGAAACCAGATCTTGCCCGCCCTCCTTCCTGGTTCTGAGTTCAACGTCGTCAAGATCACAAACATGACGACCATCGAACGCGAGTACGCCGCGTTGGAGAGCCTACAGTACTACGACCTCATGGACGAAGTCCTGAAAGCGCAGCCGTCGCCGATGCTGACCTTTGGCGACGAGGCGGTCAGGGGGGTCATGGAGAACTACCAACTTAATCCTGGCCAAGCGCGTGCGATCCTGAATGCCAAAGAGAACGACGGGTTTACATTGATTCAGGGGCCGCCGGGAACCGGCAAGACCAAAACCATTGTTGCTATGGTTGGCTGCCTCCTGACGGGGGTCCTGAAATCGTCTTCAAATGCGGTGCCCCTCTCTAGGCCTGGTGCCGCGTCCGCTAATCAAGCGCCTTCGAAGAAGCTGCTCGTCTGCGCTCCCAGCAATGCTGCGGTGGACGAATTGGTGCTGCGTTTGAAAGCTGGTGTCAAAACGATGAACGGGACGTTTCATAAGATCGAGGTCTTGCGTCTGGGTCGCAGCGACGCGATTAACGCTGCGGTCAAAGATGTGACACTTGACGAGCTCGTCAAGGCCCGGTTGGACAGCGAAATCAATAACAGCGGCCCCAGCGACCGCGAGAAACTGCACCAGGAGGCCGGCCAGCTCAAAGAGAAGATCGCCGAGCTGCGGCCTCAGCTCGAGGCAGCTCGGGCAAGCGATAACCGCGCGTTCACCATGAAGTTGCAGCGCGAGTTCGACGAGCTGAAACGACGTCAGGCCCATATCGGCGCCCAGATTGACGCCAACAAGAATGACGGAAACACGTTTGCGCGCGAGGTCGAGATCAAGCGCCGACAAATCCAGCAAGAGATTCTCGACAAGGCCCAGGTTCTTTGCGCCACCCTGAGCGGCAGCGGTCACGAGATGTTCAAGAATCTCAATGTCGAGTTTGAGACAGTCATCATTGATGAGGCGGCGCAGTGCGTGGAGCTGAGTGCCCTCATCCCGCTCAAATACGGCTGTTCCAAGTGCATCCTGGTCGGTGATCCGAAGCAGCTGCCCCCGACAGTGCTCTCGCAATCTGCTGCGAGGTACGGTTACGACCAGAGTTTGTTTGTGCGGATGCAGAAGAATCATGCCAAGGACGTCCACCTGCTCGACATGCAATACCGCATGCACCCAGAAATCAGTAGGTTTCCAAGCCAAGAATTTTACGAGGGCCTGTTACAAGACGGCGCCGATATGGGACGGCTCCGTCTGCAACCCTGGCATGAGAGCGAACTTCTTGGGCCTTACCGATTCTTCGATGTTAAGGGCTCGCAGTCACGCGGCCCCAAGAATCAGTCGCTGGTGAACGAGGAGGAGCTCAAGGTTGCCATGCAGCTTTACCGTCGTTTCCGTACCGACTACGGCAAAGTTGAGCTGAAGGGCAAGATTGGCATCATTACTCCCTATAAGGCCCAGTTGCTCCGACTCCGGCAGCGGTTCACGGAGAAATATGGCGAAGGGATTACCGAGGAGATCGAGTTCAACACCACGGACGCGTTCCAGGGTCGCGAGTGCGAAATCATCATCTTCTCCTGTGTCCGAGCCAGTCCGACAGGCGGCATCGGTTTCATGACGGATATTCGCCGTATGAACGTCGGCCTGACCCGCGCCAAGTCGTCTCTATGGATCTTGGGTGACTCTCGTGCGCTGGTGCAAGGCGAGTTTTGGAGCAAACTCATCGAGGATGCGAAGCGGCGCGACCGCTACACCAGCGGTAACATCTTGGCGCTACTCGACCGACCGGGCAAAAAGGTACCGCTACCAACATTTGCTGGGTCAGTCTCTGAACAGCCCCGGCTCCAGGATGGCATGGCATTGGACGATGTCGCCATGACAGACGCGCCAGAGACTCCGCCGCAGAGACCTTCGGGGAGCAGTACTCCGGCGCCGCTGGGCCCCGGGCCAGCAAAGCCGCAGGTCCAGGAAGAACCCCAGGCTCCTCCAACACTACCATATCGTGGTGCAGGCATCGGTGGCCTCAATGAGAAGGGAGAGGTCACGTCAATGCTGCCGAGGGGCGGAGACGCCCCCGTCATCCAGTCGACCACCGGGTCAGCGGGGAAGAAGCGGGCGCGGGAGGAAAACGATGACGGCCGTCCGAGCACGAAGAAGGTATGAAACGGTAATGGCGTTCACCAAGCCTGGTTTTCGAAACTAACATTAGCCACCTTTCAGATGAATCCCAGCTCAGACCAAGGCCCTGTGAAGATTCCGACAGGCCCGAGTAGGCAGAAACAACCGAAACCTCCAGTTGATCCTTCAGCAATGGAAGTGCTGGGTTTGGTTCCGCCGGAGCGGCCACCTGCTCAGCCATCGCGACCCGCTCAACCGCAAGTCAGGCTGCCCGCTGGCCCTCGGCCGCCCAATCCAGGTTCTAATGCGCCAAAGGTGAGTGGCAATCGGTCCCAGTGATGCGCGAGCAGTGACCAATACGTTTATGCAGGGCCCACCAAAGAAGCCGGGTGCAGACCCGTTCATCAGACGAAAGCCAGGCAAACGTTGACGACGGTAGTTGTACCGCCAATCTTCGGTAGCTTTGAACTTCTTTTTTTTCCTTCTATTCTTTTCTTTGTTTTATTTCTAGGTCGACCACCAGGTTTCCTACGCGGGCTGTTTTTCCTCTTTTGGAGCCATGCATAGCATAGATATTGGTTGCGGCGTACGCAGGACGGTCATGAGGACTTGGTCTCATTCTAGCGCAAAAAAAAGGTGGATGATGGTAGACGGGGGTTTAGGGTCTTGGATCAAGACCCAATGGTAGGGCAACCGAGTTTGAACACTGGGTCTGGCCGCAAGAATAGGAGGAGCCGCGGTGGCCATCTCGCGGGCTTTCATCCTCGCCAGCAACCCAGGACACTCAAAACAAGTCATCGTCAGTACCCAGTAGGCCGGTCAGGCGGCTGCTGCTGGATAGCGGGCATTCCGTCTGCTTCCCTGTCCGAGGGGTGGGGGTGGCTCAGAGTAAGAGGACGCGCCAGTAGGACCTGTGGCGACTTCGAGAAGTAGGAGTAATATCTCCCCATCAAAGCCTCGTAAAAAAAGCGCCGGATGGAATCCCGTCCATCCACCGGACTGGCAATACCGGGTACAGGGCCCTCTCCAAGCCACAAACCGTCCATGGGTTGGTTCCACAGAAGCAGGACTTGTGCACGTATTCATTCCCCTTGCCCTCGCGAGCAGTTGTTGATCTGCCGGCTGAAGAAGCTGGTGGTTGGCTAGGGATTGATCAGTTACCGTTTTGAAGGGGCAGTATATCCCGTAGAAGGACTGAGTTCCGAGCCTGGACAGGCATTGAGAGCGGACAGGTCGGTTCAGCTTCATCTCTGCAATGGCCAGTGGGATATCGACCGTCAAGTCCCTCCAAATATCTACTGATTTGATCAAGCTTTACCCTCAACTCTCACTGGGGCACAATGTGCACGTGTGAGTGTCTGCGCAGGACGGAGATGGCAAGATGACGCTGAACCTTTTGACGGACTGTGTTTCCATGATGACGACTCGAGACTTCTCTCCCTGACATCAGACATCACGGCGCTGCTTCCCTTGCTTGACACCCGTGCTCGGCGGAAGACATGTTTGACGGTTCTTGCTCTGATGGCGACTTCGGCATACCAGCCTACGCCGGCCACTTTCTTTAGGGACTGGAGTGGTGAGGATGTATGTTCCTCGACAATCTCCTCCCTGAATCGCCGCTGCTTTCTTCTCTTTCTTCCCGAGTTTGGAAGTGAGCTTACGTCAGGACCCCGCTGGTTCGTCCCATCTGCGAACCTCCGACGCGTCGAGTAAGAAACATGACAGCAACGCCACTTGGAGTTGTAGCCATCCATCTCCGTGAGCATACCATAGCCGTGCGTATCCGGAAGGCTGGTACCAGGTGAAGCGCGCCCGGCCGAATCGGTCAAAGTAGCAATTCTCTCCAAGCTGATCAAGTCTCTCACTTTGTGTTTGGAGCGCAGCAACTTCCAGGCCTGCCCTTCCGGCATGTCTCCGGCAGACGACGGTGGTATCCGCGTCCGGCGGGATACCACAGTTACCGTCGAGTGTGGCCAGGCGTCCGACCCAGACAGGCCTTCGCCGGTGACAACCACCGTCGAGTCGTCTTCGGCATCACTACAGGAGAGCGAGCGCCCCAGGTCGCGTCCCGTCCCGGCCGGGCCCTCCGACTTCCTCACCAAGGTGCTCCGCTCGGATTCCCTCAGCCAGAGAAGGAGGAAGAAGAGAAGTAACGAGAGAACGAGAGAGAGAGACGCAACTACACGAGAGCTGATCGACTACTCCCCCGAGACGACGTCGCCTCCGGGGGGGCCCATGTCGGTGCCGGACGCCCTCGAAGAACAGCGCCCAAGAAGCCACAAGCGCTTCTTCTCTTTCTGGTCGTTCAGGAGGAAGAAGAGATACAGGCCGAACAACGAGTCGAAGAAGGGCTTAATGGCCATGCCGGACTCGGCGGTGGCGGCAACGACAATCGGAGGGCACCGCCACATCGCAATCTCAATGCCGACCGAAGATGGGCACCCGAGGCCTCCGGCCCACTGTGAGCCCAAGGTCCCTCCGGCGAGTCTCCCTGACGAACCACTGAGTGAAGATGCCGGTCGGGATGAGCTAGCGTTCTCCCCATCGCAGTCACGGGACCATATGCGGAGTGTTGCTGGCGATACCGAGTGTTCCTCGCCGTTGGACCTCGAGACTGGTGTGGCCGAGAAGGTTGAAGATCACGCCCCTGGAGAGGGTTATGCACAACCCCAGGCCGTGTACTCCTCAGTCGGTCTTCACAACGCGAACTCGGTGTCCTTGCCTAAGTTGACTGAGCTTCACAAAGGCTTGCGCCACATGGGCACGGCTCTGACGGATCTCTGGGGCTCACGCCGCCAGAGCGTGTCGGCAACCGCGCGGAGGTCGACGGACCTACCGCTTCTTCAGCGGCCAGCTTCCCTGGACAGCTTCTACACCGCCACCAGCGGGTTTGGTGTGTGAGCGTGGATAATAACTTCGACTGGGGACGGGTGTCAGACTTGAGACATCGTGGCCTAGGAGGCTCGGAAGTTTCAGGAGCAGCAGAGGCTCGGGATCGACGTTCGCGCGAAGACATGCCGAGATGTTTGTAAAATTGGAACAACAGCGTTTCCGCAACGGGATCGGGGTTTGGAGGAGAACGATAACCTCGAGAATGACACGGGGCGGATGACCCTGGAATCGTTGACATATGGGGTCGTGTTGGGGAACAATGGACCAAACACGAGGGCTTGGTCAGCGGAAGGAGGACAGGCGTCAATAAATCCATCGTCGTTTGTCCTTGAATACGATGCGAAACCTGAAACACACCCAGCGGATACACCTCAGGAATATTTGCTACATTCGGGGTGATCGAGGGCACGCTATCATACACCCTGTGCTCCGCGGTCCCGTTGGCAAACGGGGGCATCTTGCGGACCGGGACGAGCTCGCTGATACGACTCGCAATGCTCAGCAGCAGATCTTCGCTCCACGGTCGGCCGAGGATCTCCATGCCCACGGGAACGCCTAGAGGGGCGTCGTCTGAGGGAGGCGACAGGCCTGCCGGCACGCAGACGACCGGGTGCCCCGTCAGAGCGGCCAAGATGCCGTTGCGGCCGCTCTGTGACGGCGAGCCGACCTTGACGACGAGGTTTTGTTGCTCAGGGTAGATGATAGCGTCTAGCCTGTGGGTTGCAAACGTGGCTCTGAGCTCGAGGGTCAGGTTCCGGATGCGGTGCAGGGCGTCGAGATATGCGACGTCAGTGGTCGATGAAGAGGCTGCCCTGTTGATGAAGCGGTGTTGAGCCGGGATGACAAGGAATTCACCGCCGCCGCCGCCGCCGCCGTACAGTTCTCCGAAGCTTGCCGGGTGCGAGAGGGCGGCCGCCTCGAGATAGGAGTCGAGCGCCTCCCGGAACTCGAATGCCTGTACGTCCAGCTTCGCAACCGAAAGCGTACTGGGAAAGCGATCCGTGATGTTTACAATCTCGGCCCCGGCTGCCGCGAGTTTGGACAGCATGCTCGCCATGATGTCGTTGACTGGCGTCGTCTCGGGCGAGGCCGTCTGGTTGAAGAAGCCGTTCAGCAGGCCGAGGCGCAAGCCTTCCAAGCCGTTGCGGTCCAATTGCAGGGTCGCAGCGTAGTCTCTCTGCCTCGCCTCTGGCGGGGCCAGGGCTGTGACATTGTCCCGGGGATCGTACCCGACGCTCGCCATGACCGTCAGCGCCACCGCGAGGTCTCTGGGGTTGCGTGCCATGGCCCCGACGGCGTCCTGGGTGTAGCTGACGGGGATGACTCCGGCTCTCGAGATCAGGCCCCTCGTGGGCCGGAAGCTGAACAGCGCGTTCGCGCTCGCCGGGCTGCGGAGGGAGTTGACCGTGTCGGTCCCCGTCGCGAGGACGGCGAAGCTTGCTGCCACGGCTGCGCCGCTCCCTCCGCTGCTCCCGCCCGGGGTCCGCGTCAGGTCGTACGGGTTGACCGTCTGGCCGCAGAACGACGACACGGTCAGCCCTTCCAGGGCCATCTCGTGCAGATTGGTCTTGCCGAGGATGACGGCGCCGGCGTCCTTCAGAGCCCTGACCGTCGGCGCGTCCTCCAAAGGCTTGTTATGGGCCAGCGCCCGACACCCGCCCGTGGTGCTCATGCCGACGGCGTCGAAGTTGTCCTTGAGGAGCACGGGGACGCAGAACAGTGCGCCCGTCACGTTCCCCGCGGCAATCCGGGCGTCCAAGCCATCCGCGTCCGAGAGCGCCGTCGGGTTCAGCGAGATGACCGCGTTGATTCGGGGGTTGTACTCCTCGATCCGCGCAATGAAAGAGGAGACGACCTCTCTGCATGTGACGCTCCGGCTAAAGAGCGCATCGTGCAGGCTGTCGATGGTGACTTCCCAAACATCGAACTCGGTGCCTAGCGCTAGGGTCGTAGGTAGAAAGAGGAGCAGCAGGCCATGGACGAGTGAAATGCTCCAGCGGACCACGCGTCCTCCTACGGCCATGTTCATGTGTAATTGCATGTATTCGCACCGAACAGCTGACGACTCGGCAACGTTAGGAACCTTGACTGACTCAGTTGGGCATTTTACATGGCTCTCACACAAGAAAAAAACTAAGGTACTTCAGGTAATGGAATGCCAGGCCTGTGCTTGCCGACACCCGCTGCTGTTCCTTCTGTTTTTGTAGACGGAGATCAGCCAGGCAAGGCGGGAACGAGAGGATAACACAAGCGAGGCAATATCCGATATGTGCATGAGGCACTTCGAGAACTTCCTATACTGGTTACAAACATAGTTTTGAAGAGGTCTGCACAACCTTGCAAGGGATGATGCAATATTGGCATTCTCGCATCTTTTGAGGGAGATCGGCTGTGCTAGAGAAAATGAGGTCATAATACGGATTGTTGTGCGAAGGGTAAGGTCCATCCGCAACTGAGAGAAATGGGGAGGATGATGAGGCGAGTTCTAGATTTGGCTGCGAAGGAGACCGCTCAAAAAGATACATGCCGCGGGGCGAAAGGCATGAGTGTGAATATGCTCTAGTTTGGCAGCCCCACCTTCGCTACAGAATGGCTTGTTTTCTTATCTATCCATCGCCGCTTTCGGACCACATTTTCTTCGTTTCCGCCTACCGGCCTACCGTGTAAACGACACCTTTGGCGGGACATGAGGTGCAGCTTGAGTATCGGCGGGGCCGACAATGGCTTTGAGTCCAGGGGCATAACGATGTCCAGTGGACACTGTTCTTCCGTCGAGCAGTGAGCCGAGTCAGGTCACGATTCGGAACAATTGACGAGCCTCACATACCCAAAGAATGAACACTCGCCGGCCTGAACATGTAAAAAGAACACTTGAAAAGCTCCGATTTTCCTGACGAGTGCACATGACTAATTCAAAACCAAACAAAGCCCATACCTGTTCCAGTCTCCATCTCTCGAAAAACCACTAGTCATAACACCCCTTCTCCTGCATAACCTCCACTCCACTCTCTGACCCGCAAGGCTCTAGAGCTTGGAAGCCGGCTTCGGGCTCTCCTGCGACGTGATCTCGTTGTACAACAACCTAAACTCCCCGTTAGGATTATTGCTGTTTCGATTCAAGCGGGAGAAGAAAATAACAATCGGGTGCACGTACGAAGTCAGGAAGTCGGCATAGTCCTCGCCCGTGACCTGGGTCGCGAAGTACTGCGCAGCCAGCTGGTACTTGTTCCCCTTGGGCGCCTTGGCGGCCAGCTCTTGGGCCTGTTCCTTGAGCAGCTTGAGCGCGTAACCCTTGTCGACACGCTTGCCCTCAGCCGTCGTCACGCCGTGGCGCACCCACTGCCAGAGCTGGCTGCGCGAAACCTCGGCGGTGGCGGCGTCCTCCCTAAATAGAGAAAAAAAAGTCACGTCAGTATCTAGGCTGATTGTGGGGGCAGCAGGGGAGATAACGGAGAGGAAATAGAAAGAGGGGGGGGAACAAACATGAGGTAGTTGATGGGCACGCAACCAACGCCGCGGAGCCAGGCCTCCATGTAACCCAGGCCGATGTTGAGGTTCTTGCGGATGCCCTCCTCGGTAATCTTGCCGGGCACGTTCATGTTGAGGAGGTCGTTGGCGCCGATGGTGACGTCCTCGCGGCGCACAAAGAGCTGGTTCGGCGTGGGCATGTGCTTGTTGAAGATTTCGCTCGCGATGCCCGCCAGCGCCGGGTGCGCCACCCATGTTCCGTCATGTCCCGCGCGCACCTCGCGCAGCTTGTCGGCGCGGACGCCCTCCATGGCCTTCTCGTTGGCGGCTGGGTCGTCCTTGATGGGGATCTGCGCCGCCATGCCGCCCATGGCGTGCACGCCACGCTTGTGGCACGTCTGGATAAGCAGCTTGACCTGCAACGGAAGCAAACAAAGATGCCATGTCAGCCGAGTTCACGACGCTATACAGTTGTAGAGGTTAGGAATGACCCACATAGGCATCCATGAAAGGCACGGTCATGGTGACGGAGGCGCGATCAGGCAGTATAAAGTTGGAGTTCTGGCGGAACTTCTTGATGACGCTGAAGATGTAGTCCCAACGGCCGCAGTTGAGGCCGGAGCTGTGGTCGCGCAGCTCGTAGATGATCTCGTCCATCTCGAAGGCGGCCAGGATAGTCTCGATCAGCACGGTACCGCGGATGGTTCCCCGGGGCATGCCGATGTAGTCCTGAGCGAGGTTGAAGACGTCGTTCCACAGGCGCGCCTCCAGGTGAGACTCCATCTTGGGCAGATAGAAGTAAGGGCCGAAGCCGCGCTTGACCGTCTCGTGGGCGTTGTGGAAGAAGTAGAGGCCAAAGTCGAAGAGCGAGCCGCTCATGGGCTCGCCGTCGACCGTGACGTGCTTCTCCTCGAGGTGCCAGCCGCGCGGCCGCACGATGAGCGTGGGCAGTGGCCGGTCAGTCCGGAGCTTGTACTCCTTGTTCCCTTGCTTGAAGTCGATCTGGCGGCGGACGGCATCGTACAGGTTGACCTGGCCATTGACCATGTTGTCCCATGTCGGGGCGCTCGAGTCTAGACACGACGATGGGTTAGTGGCCGCGCACTCCTTGCCAAGACCCTGTCCTAATTTCCAAGCAACGAAATGTATCCCGTATACGTACCCTCAAAGTCGGCCATGTACGTCCAGACGTCGGCGTTCAGCGCATTGACCACCATCTTGCGGTCCGTGGGCCCCGTAATCTCGACGCGGCGGTCGACAAGGCCCGGGGCGGGCGGGGCGCCTTTCCATATCGGATCGTCACGGATGTGCTTGGTCTCGGGGAGGAAGTCCGGCAGGGCGCCCTTGTCGAGCTCGGCCTGACGGATCTTGCGGCGCTCGAGAAGGTTCTTGCGGGTCGCGTTGAAGGAGCGCTGCAGAAGGGCAAGGAAGGCAAGCGCCTGGGGAGTCAGGATCTTGCGCTGCGACTCCTTGATAGGGCCGAGGACGCTGACGCCCTGAAGGATGGCCTCGTTGCTGGCCATGGCTGCTCTGTGATTCGTTCCGTATATATGTGTATCGTTGAGTGCTTGGGTAATGGCGTTTAAGGATGGAACCACTTATTGCTGGGAGGAGAGTAAGCTTCGGTTATATATCTCAACCATGAAACTGTGAGTCAAACAATTGAAAGGGAAAACAGGAACAATAAGCCGAGGCGGAAGGCGGATCGCTGGATTTGACCAAGTGCAACGGCAGGAATGGGGCGCGAGGACAGGGGGGGGAGCGAAAAGAGAGGGAGGGAAGGGGGGAGAGAGAGAGAGAGAGAGAGAGAGATGCGAATGTCGCTAAAACCGCAAGCAGTAGAAACAACGGAAGCAATGGTGACAGGGTCCGTGGAATCATCAACATTGGAAGCAGTGTTGGACTTACCGACTCTATGGATAGATACCTAGTTGTCTCAATCGCTTCGATTCTCTCAACTTCCTTACTTTCCGGTCCGGTCAACGATGGAAGAGGGAAAGTTCAGATAGGAAGGGCAAATGCTGGATGCGGCGAGGATGAAGAATGAGAAGGGAGGACAATGGATGACGAAAAAGATCAGGATGTCAATTGCTCATGCTTAGATCCGTCTACCAAGCAGTTGGCGATGGTCGGAGCCACCCCCTGCAAACCCCATGCCCGTGCTATCTCCTCCCCGATCGGGCGACCGTTCGGGCCTGGGGAAGCGGCCCCATTGGACACGAGCAGTCCCCGGTAGTGGAGGGAGAGGCCCGGGCAAGTCGCTTCTGTTCCAGGCCGTGTCCTTCCATTGACTGTTTGCATGTGAACGTGCGCAAGAGCACAGTAATGGCACGGTGGGCAGTGAGGTCATCGGAGCGGGAACCCCGCCATTTTCCCCAGACGCCCGAGTGCCATAGCCGTTTGCACCCGCTGACCCGAGATCCGGTCGAACGTTTTTCTGGGAATGCACCATCACCTCGAATGGGACGGTATATCAGCTCAATCGTAGGTGAACTAGCTCGTCAGCGAGCCAAACGACCTCGGAGCGACAACAAGACATTGTTGAGCTGCTCCTGGCAGATAAGGCAGCACAGTTCAGCTTTCCTGTGCTTCTCTCTTATCAGGGCCGGTTAGTTATCGCCCAGGTCCACCATGACTGGGAACTTGCCCCAGGCTTCGCCAAGAACTGGAGCTTGGGCCCCACACACCAAGCTCCGATCTGCCGCGCCAGAGCCGAGGTTTGGCGAGGGAGTGCAGAAAGCCGAGTGGAGAGGCATTTGCCGGCCATGACCAATCTGCCGACACTTCCCGACGGTCCCTCTTCCTGTGCCGGATCAGAAGCGATATCGCAGGGCAGAGAGGGATGAAGGGTTACATATGTCTGGTCGATAGTTTCTTGAATTATTTTTGGTACATAACATTACTCCTCGCCTCCGTTAGAACCAACGAACAACAGCCTAGCTCCCCGCCGCACGATGCTTCGTAGGCGGCCGGGCCTGGTTGTCGGTGTTGTAGTGCTAATGCTAATCGTACATGGTCGTGAACTTCATGAGTGAAAACCGTCATGACGGCACCCTCTGTTTAAGGACGGCCGCGCGAGGCGTGCGGCGTTTGGAGACGCCAACACCCGTCCTTCGCAGGCTTCCCCACTGCTCCGGTGGGATTGCCGGGCGTCCGAGTTTAGCCCTTGTACGGCTTAGGCCCGATCATGAGTTCGGGCCGCACGAGGGTGTCAAACTCCTCCTCGGTGAGCGCCTTGAGCTCCAGGGCGCTCTCCTTGAGCGTCAGGCCCTTCTTGTGCGCGTTCTTGGCCACCTTGCTGGCCATGTCGTAGCCGATCTTGGGGTTCAGGCAGGTGACCAACATCAGACTGTACGCAGCGCAGGAATATGTCAGCAAGCCGGGCAGGATTAAGAGATGGAGGAAGGGCGCTTTGCCGGGGGAGAAAAAGGGGAGGCGGGGGAGAGAGCAGGAGAACTTACGATTCCTTCATGATGCTAGAGATCTTCTCCTCGTTGGCCTGGAGGCCGACCACCAGGTTCTTCTCGAAGCTGCGCATGCCGTCCGCCAGCAGGCGGATGCTGTGCAGCAGGTTGCGGATGATCAGCGGCTTGTAAACGTTGAGCTCGAACTGGCCGTTCATGCCACCGATCGTGCAGGCGACGTGGTTGCCCATGACCTGGGCGCACACCATGGTGAGGGCCTCGCACTGGGTCGGGTTGACCTTGCCGGGCATGATGGAGCTGCCCGGCTCGTTCTCGGGCAGGATCAGCTCGCCCAGGCCGCAGCGGGGACCGCTGCCCAGGTAGCGGATGTCCTGCGCGATCTTGGTGAGCGAACCGGCGAGGGTGTTGAGGGCGCCGTGCGCCTGCACGATGGCGTCGTGGGCGGCCAGGGCCTCGAACTTGTTGGGCGCCGTCTTGAACTCGGTGCCCGTCATCTTGCTGACCTCCTCCGCGATGGCCTCGGCGAAGCCCTCAAACGTGTTGATGCCCGTACCCACGGCCGTGCCGCCCTGCGCCAGGAGCCGCAGGTCCGGGAGGGAGCTCTCGACCCGCTTGATGCCGAAGTCGAGCTGCGCCACGTAGCCGCTGAACTCCTGGGCCAGGGTCAGAGGGGTGGCATCCTGGAGGTGGGTGCGGCCGATCTTGATGATCTTCTTGGCCTCGAACTCTTCCACCTTGGCCTGGAGCGCCGCCCGCAGGCTGCGCAGCGCCGGGAGCAGCTCGCCCTCGATCTCGAGCACCGCGGCGATGTGCATGACGGTCGGGAAGGTATCGTTGGACGAGGCCGAGCGGTTGACGTGGTCGTTGGGGTGCACCGGCTTCTTGGTACCCATGGTCCCGCCGAGGATCTCGATCGCGCGGTTGCTGATGACCTCGTTGGCGTTCATGTTGGACTGCGTGCCCGAGCCGGTCTGCCAGACGACGAGGGGGAAGTGGTCGATCAGCTTCAGGTCCGCAACCTCCTTGGCGGCCTGCTGAATGGCCTTGCCAATCGTCGGGTCTGAGAAGCAGAGATTCCGCCGGTTAGCCTCCCCGCGCAATTGCCATCATGGACCGGCGACTCGCCGGGAGGGGGGAGGGGTGAGGGTGTGCGCATACCAAGGCCATAGCGCATGTTGACCGTCGCCGCAGCGCCCTTCAGGATGCCGAACGCCTTGATGATGGGCGCCGGCATCCGGTCCTGGGGCTGGTTGATGCGGAAGTTGGAGAGGGAGCGCTGCGTCTGCGCTCCCCAGTATTTGTCGGCCGGCACCTCGATCTCGCCGAACGCATCGCTCTCAATTCTCGTGTTCGCTGCCATCCTTATCGCGCTGCCGTGAAAGTGTCTCCGGTGCTGGATCACGGGGTTTGCGGGGCTTGCTGCAATGGATGACGAAACTGATGACCTCGGTGACGACGCTTTCAGGCATGTGCTGAGGGGTCTGATGGCAGCCCTCGGCACACTAAGGCTCCCGCACCAAACTGCGGGCCCGGCCGCACGAACCGATTGATACATGGTTGGAAGTCGTCTGACCTAAACCGTTGGTCTGGACTCCGTAGCCGAGTGTGGAAGGTGATTAGATTCTAAAAATCGCAGCGATGTGCCCGTGATGCGCGCAAATCCAGGATATGGCACCAAGTAGCCCTGAGAGTCAGTGATTTGACAAGAGCTGGAAATAATGCGCAAAAAAAATCGATTGCCTCTTCCGCTCCTTTTTTTTCCCTCAAACGGCGACGAAAATAATTCTCGGGGTCCGGACCCCGGTCTCCCCAACAACTTGGCTTCATCCGGTGGCCCGGTCCGGAAGATCCCGGTCGCGAATCGGCGGCACGGAACGGAATATGGAAGAATTCACCCCCATGCCATTTGCCAGACTCGGTCTCCCGTAGCAACCAGCCCCTGAATAAGGGGGTAACATAAACAAATCACCACCTGTAACGATTCAAAAATTCACATCGAAAACCCTTTATCACGCGAATGTACCGAATATGCCACGCAGTTCCGGTCTGTTACCAACCCTTTTGTCTGGTAGTGATGAAGTACATACAGAAGGGACTTGTTGCCGAATGCGGACATCCGGAGCGGACAATAATCGCCTTGGTTATAAATAACGAGCGACATCCCCTGAAGCACACAGCCCCCGGCTGCTCCCGCATCCTCGTCTCCCATACAAAGATACCCTCCGTAGCCCAACACTATTACCATGTTCGCGCATCAACAGGTTCATATCACATCGAGCTCTTTTCATAGGTAGCTCAGCCCGTCAGTCCAACCGACCAAGATGTGCCTTCTGTTCCAGGACAAAAGCGGCGGGTTGGAGTCGGTACCTAAGGCGCCGATAACAAGGTAGATCTCGACCAGTAAGGTCACGGCATCCTCCAGCTCGCCCCGGGTCGAATGGAAAGGAGATAGAACGGGAGCCTGTCGTATCCTGCACTGCCACAGGCCGCAGTGGTTCTTGCTACCCAGCCAACTTTCAATGGATTCATCACAATACAAGACCAAAACATCCCCTATAAGGGCAGTATGCTGCCGTACTCAAGAATTGAGCGTCTTGATCATCATGCTCACCTTCCGCTTATCGGTGACTAGCAACGCGCGGGTGCCAAAGGCAGCATTGATGGCGTCCACAACCCGGTGAAAGCTGCTCGCTGCCCCCTTCTCCTGGGTGAAGCGGGCGATGCTGAGCTGGTTGCGCTTTCCATGCTCAATGACTGTCATGAGCTCGACGGCAAATGACACCTCTTTCAGGTTGAGGTCTTAAACATGGGGAATCTGATTAGTGGGGTTGCTGACAGAGACGCACGGGGACAGCCTTACAGTTCTTAGGGCCGACCCTGGCAAAGATGATGTTGCGCTGCTTGTCCACCTCAACATCCCGGATGCCGTACTTGCGCCACTCGCGGAGTAAAATGGCCACCTCCTGACGGGCGCGCCTCTTGAGGATGTTGAAACAGAGGTAGCGCATAGCAGGCTTAACGCGGAAGAGGCGCGCCAGCCAGTTCTGCTGCACTTCAATCTTGCGGATGCCGCTATCGCTTCCAGACCAGAAGCTGTATGCTGTGCCACTCAGTACCCTGGGCTCCTTGCTGGAACGTCTCTTTCTCTTTTTCTTTTCATTGTGGAGTTGGACTTCCTCAGGATCGGAGTCTATCATCAGTCAGTGAGTAGATGCTCCTGATCTTGTAAGACTAACTGCATACCTGCGATCGACATCTTCATCTCTTCCTTGGCTCCCTTCCAGAAAGCAAGACCGAACGACTTTTTCTTATTCGGGCGCCGGAGAGAAGGACCGTCAGTGTACTGCGACGTGGGGCGACTGAGATTGCTGGGCTCCGAAGCCACGAGGGTCTCCTTGGACCGAACGGAGCTGTCAGACGTGGTTTCAATGGTTCTGCCGCTGGCAGCCTCCTTGGGGGCGCGTCTAAACCAGGAGGAAACCCTCTTTTTGGATGCGGTGCTATCGTTCCTGTTACCTTCCGTTGACTGGCCTTTCTGTTCCGACCCACAAAACGACGGCCTCTGGCGATCATGAAGCGAAGACGTCTCTGTCGGCCTGGCATTGTTATTCTTTTGCGATATTTTGCGAACATTGAGAGGTTCAGGGATATCTACGAGGTATGCGGCGCCATTCGCTGACGGCGAGTTGACGACCCGGATTGTATTCTCGGGCCTCGCTAGGAAGTCCAATCCCTTGTTCTTAGCATAGATAGGTGTTCCCAAAGGGGTCAGAGCAAAGTTGTGTCTACCACCGTTTTGCCTCATCCAGTTGTCAGACGTGTTTTCGCGAATGGAAGGCAATGGCCCCGCATCTTTGCTCGGTCGATCATAGGCTGGCTCCGAAACAACGCGACGGTCAGGGATTAACACGTCTAAGTTGGGCTGCAGTTTCGACGTCTTCGCTGCCAAAGAAGCTGAGTCATTGTCCTTCCGAATTGACAGAGGCGTGATGGTATCTTTGGACGGAAGGGGAGGAAGTGGTCGGTTGTCCCAGGGATACGGCGCAGGTGAGGAAACTGAGCGATCCTGCACAACGGGCGAGCTACGCAGGGGCAGCATGAATGGACTGGCCTCGAGAGAACCTGTCTCAACTTTTCTGGGTTCTGATAAGAGAAGGGAGCTCCGGAAGGCCTCATCACAATCACGAGCAATCCTGTGCCCGAGCTGCTCGAGCTCCTTGCTCCAAATGAACGAGTCTTCGGCCCTGTGGCCAACATCTACCATTGACTGGGTAACCGAAACTTGATGGGCGCTTGGTTTTTTGGTATGGCCAGAGGGCGACAGAGGTTCACGGTCGTAAGTGGTGTTACTCCCCCCGCTGCTGGCCGGAGCGGCCAATGTCGTACGGCGGTTCCGACGGTGGTGCTGACTCCTATTCCGAATGCTCGAAAAGTCGACAGTGCGCTTGGACCGGTTGTTTGCCCGAACACGAGGGTTGCTCTGGTGACTGCGAATGGAGCCCATTGAGGTCTGGGCGGACCTGAGCTGGCATGCCGTACTCGTACGTCGGGGGTTCGTTCCCGACCGCTGGCGAGAGGAGCCATTCGCGGATCGGTATGAGCGGTACGAGTGAGAGACAGTCGTCGGGGATGGGGAGACACCTGGCTCAGGGTTGTTGCGATGGATGACGATTTTGGCGTGGCTTACTTGAGAATCGCACGGCTTGAGAATGCGGGACGCGTTGTAGGGATCGTAGCTCCGGATGGTGCCGGCATCATCAATGTCTGGAACATTAGAAATTACCGTAAATCGGGACACAGTCCTGGTCTGGCCTTTGCGGCCCGACTTGGTGAATTCACAAGTCGAGATGCGCTTGCCCCAGTTTGGCGGCTTGAGGTGATGAAAATCGCTCTTGGATATTGGGACGTTGTTGTTGTAATTCTCCAGCTGAGCCTCGCGGTGATTGTAGAGGAGCCAGTAGAACAGCTTTTGATCGTTTGGTCTAACTCTGGGGTCAGCATTGGATGATATCGAAGCACACCATGCGAGTCCGCTGCTTACTTTTTCTGTCTAAGTCGCTCTGAGAGAGCGGATTCCGAGTAGGTGTGCCATAGTGCTTTCAGCTGACGCAAGATCTGTACATCGATTTCTTCCGGGACGGGTAGGTTGCCCAAGTTCGGCAGCGCAATTTGTGACTGGCCATCCCAGTTCTGGTATGCGTCAAGATAATCGTAAGTCTTGATGAGAGCGTGCCGCCACATCTGCTTCATCGTGATGCGGTGAGCAGGCTGATCCACCAGAATTCTCCGGATGAGATCCTTTGCTTCCCTCGTCAAATGCGGTGGCATTCTGTACTCCGCGCGCTTCGCCTTCATCATCATGACCTCCATGTCGTCGTCGTCAAACGGGAGGCGCCCCGCCAACATGGCATACAGAATCACGCCCATGCTCCAGATATCCACAGCCGAGCCCTTGTAAAACTGGTGGCGGAGCAGTTCAGGGGCCGCATAGTGAGGGCTTCCGCAGGCCGTTCGAAGTTGATGGTTGGGGTTCTGTTGCAGGGCAGCCATGCCAAAGTCCGCAATCTTGATTTGCCCATTCGCCTTCAACAGGATGTTTTCAGGCTTGAGATCGCGGTGGCATATGTTGAATGAGTGGCAATAGTCAAGAGCAGTCATGATTTGGCGGAAGTAAAAGATGGCCTCTTCTTCATGGAGGGGGCCGTTCCAATTGATGAACTCGAACAGATCCCCCTTTTCAACGTACTCGGTGACCAGGTAGCTAGGGGGAGGGGGGGGGGTTGTTAGCAAGGCACATGAGAGGGAGAGGCACTGCATGCAAGGGACTCACATCTCCGACCGGTTTTCCCAAATGTCAAGGAGCTCGATGATATTAGGGTGACGGATGAGTTTGAGAATAGCGACCTCTCGCTCAATGGCCAGTGGCATCCGGCGTAGACCACCATCCGTACTGGTTGTTGGCTTCCTGTAATCGATGGAGTCCAAGTTCGCCAGGCTACCTGCTTGTGTCATGTGGGCGGTGCTCTTGGCCACTATCTTGATTGCCACGAGCTGGTGACAAACCCGATGGCGGGCTAATCGCACCCGTGCGGAGGAGCCCTTCCCCAGCGTCTTCCCTAGCTGCCAAGGACCAATGTGGGTTTTGAGCTGGCGCGTGCTGGACGCGTTTGAGGAGACATTGGAGAACTGGGAAACACGCCGAGCATTAGAGGCGTCCTGAGAGGTCGGGTTGCGGACAGCAGGGCGCGAGTTGGCTGAGCCAAGGTCGGCCAGGGCGGCCGGGGCCGGCGGGTAGTGGGTGCGCTGCTCAGCTGAAGAGTCCTTAATAGTAAGAACGGGGTTTGAGCAACCGCGAGTGGCGTTCATGGACTTTGTTGCTATGTGGTTCTCGACGTCGCCAACCTCGTACCGGCGGTTGAGGTGGGCTACGGTGGCATGGTTGAGGCGCTGCGTGGCGTCACCCAATGGCTGGCGAGGAGCCGAGCGACGAGGAGTGTTCTGGTGATCCATTGCAGCCAAACCAGCAGACGACGGCTCAATGCATTATTGACTGACGGCAGAAACGTTCAAGAGAAGCACTTGAGTTGTGGTGGGAGAGAAACGGTGCTGACTAGGTTAGAATATTCCGGGTCGAAATGCGCGGAGTGTAGTTGAGCTCTGCAATAGAATAAATAGAGCGGCGCCCCACGAACGGGCTGAGAAGTCCCGGGTGTGCAGTCAGGTTGAGAAGCAAATGATTGAGAGGAAGGGAGTGAAAGTATTTCGAGGGGGGGACTTAAGCACGCGACCAACCAACCACACGACAGGTTGGAGTGCGCAGTACCGGGAAAAAAAAAAAATAACCTAGATGCCGGAGCAAGAAACAGACCATGAACGGAGGATGCAGAGATATTCTAATTGATTCGAGTGCCAGCAGCTGGGTGCTTTTGGTTCAAGGGGGCAAGCGATATTTGGGAGAGATAAGTGGAAGGAATGGTCAAAAGCGTTGGCAGACCTACCTAGGCACCGAAATGCGCTATCTCGGTCGATTTGCGAGCACGGCAGGAACTTGGAGCACCAAGAGAGTCTCCAGCCCACCAATTTCTCATTCCTCGCGCTTGATCGCACCCAAACTACGGATGCAACGTGCTTTAACACTTAAACTTAGCTACATCTTCCGTCTGGTCATCTAGATCCATATGCCCCGGGCTAGGTCAAGTGCTGCGGAAAATCTTCCATCACGCTGCAACTGAGATCTGAAATTGCGAGACTTGTTAAAATGCCTGGAGTGTAGCGGGATGCACGAAATTTCTTGAACAATATCGCGAAGGTGCTGTTCATGTAGGAGAGAATCAGCCGGCCCAACACAATCCCGGACCTCTTAGAGCGCGTTCATGTCCAACAAATGATTCGGAATGAGTAGTGTAATCCTACAATAACGTAGAAGTGCGCGCCACTGGCATGGAATTACATACCACCGCGCCTGCCAGAATGAAGCACGACAGATTGGGGGAGATGGTCTAGTCAGACAATACTACTTCAGGATGCTCAGCTCGCAGATGGCTTGAGCGCCCCTGTGACAAGAGAGCCGCGACTGAATTTAGGTAGATTCTGTAGCAAGAGGCTGACGTAGGGACAACTCCCAATATGAGTTTCGATAAAGGGACAACTCTCTACTCGGGTGTCGAAGGGCGCCGTGGTGCTGGGATAGGAGGGACTGGACGTTCAGGTGTGGGGCAATAGTTATAAATGCAGGTCTCTCTGAAGGGACCTTCATGACGGTACGTACCGGACAGGGGTAGTCCCATGGTACTGAACTTCATTGTCATGGGCTCCGTGTCTGGATTTACCTTGAAACTGATTGTTACAGGATGCAGTTCCGGGGTGGGAGAATGTTACCATAATGATCCAGTACCGTAAGGAAGCAAAGCGGCCATACATTTCTTTTTTAGTTTGCGTGACGGGTGGAAGATACGGGGTATGTACTGTGGTATGTAATCCGTACGGAGTAATCCGTACTTGTCATTGTTACTTTACCATTGCCGAATCCGGCACAGTTTCCCAGGGCACTTTCTTCAGGGCGGACCCCACATTAGGCACGCCCGCCCAGAAGCGAGTGCTAAGACGCGTCGCGTTTCTCAACATCAACCCTCTGCCTGACACCAGCCAGCTCGCGACCGATTACCACCACGAAGATTCCAGATGACGACACTGAGACTCGAAACCTAAGCCCGGAGTTGAGGTTTATGATCCGCGAAGAGCGAGATGCCCAGTTATAGCCCTGACGATGGATCGCTCGGGGGCGCGCCCTTCGCTGGCGACCCTTTCAGCTCCCTTCGTCTGAGGGGCGGAGACAGCTCGCATGGATTCGAACAAGACGATGATGACGTATCAATGACCGAGGATGAAGCACCGGCTTCTCGACGGCGAGGAGCTGTGTCGCGCCCCCGGGGTGGTCCGGCAAGCTCCGACTTTCAGCCTGGCGCTATCGTGCGGGTCAAAGTCCAAAATTTCGTGACATACGAGGAGGCCGAGTTCTTCCTAGGTCCCCATCTCAACATGGTTATTGGGCCCAACGGGACGGGTAAGAGCTCGCTTGTCTGCGCCATCTGCCTAGGTCTAGGCTACCCCTCGAGCGTCCTGGGTCGGGCGAGCGCTTTTGGGGAATTCGTCAAGCATGGGAAGGACGAGGCCGATATCGAGGTGGAGTTGCAGAGGTTGCCCGAGCACTCCGAGAACTACGTCGTCGGGCTCACCATCCGGCGAGAGGACAACAGCAGGAAGTTCACCATCAATGGGCAGAGGGTATCACACAAGGAGGTCCAAAAGCTCATGCGGTCACTTCGGATCCAGATCGACAACCTGTGCCAGTTCCTGCCTCAAGACAAGGTCGCCGAATTCGCCGCTCTCACGCCGGTCGAACTGCTCGAGAAGACTCTGCAGGCGGCTGCGCCAGAAGAGATGATCGACTGGAGGACCCAACTGAGGGATTATTATAAGCTGCAAAAGGAGACAGAACTCAACGGGGAAAAAATCCGCGAGGAACTCCGCAAGATGGAGGCCCGCCAACAGGTTCTTCAGGCTGATGTCGAGAAACTGCGGGAGAGGAGGGCGATACAGGAGGAAATCGAGAACCTCAACAACATGCGGGTCGTCGTCAAGTATTATGACGCCCGAAGGAGGTTCAAAGAAGCAAAGGCGCGCAAGGTCGAGGCCGAGCGTTCGCTCAAACGGCTCCAGAATAGCGTCGCCCCGGCGCTCGAGGCCGTCAACAAGAAGCAGGAATATCAGTCCAAGATCAAGCTTGTCGTGGCCGACAGGCAGCGCCGTCTACAGGCCGCTGGTGCTGCCGCCGATGCTGCGGTTGCCCAGGTCGATGCTGCCCAGGCGAGATGCCAGGAACTTATGGGCAGGAAAGAGGCAGAGCGGACGAACTATTCGGCAAAAAAGCAGGAGCTCGGTCGTCTGCGCAAAAGGATTACAGAGCTAGAGGCCAGGTACCGCCAAACGCCCAAGGAATTTGATGCCGCCGATTGGAACCGAAGAATTGTATGTGAACAACTCAGCCCTATCGTGCCCGAACGACTTGTTCCCGGCTGGATGATTTCAATGCTAACTGCCCGAGTATAGCGAGAACAACAGCACCTGCAGCGCGAGAAGGAGGCAGAAGTCGGGGCGGCAAGAGAGGAACTCAAGCAGATACGGATGAAGGGGCACGACAACCGCGACCAGTTGATGAGGCTCCAAAATAGCCTGAGCGAGCTGGAGTCACAGCAAGGTCAACTACTCACTCAGCTAAGGAGGATCAATAGTGATGTCGCTAAAGGCTGGGAGTGGTTGAAGGATAACCAGGACGGGTTCGTGAAGGAGGTCTTCGGTCCTCCCATGTTGACATGCTCCGTCAAGGACAAACGCTACACCGACCTTGTCCAGTCGATATTGCAAACCGACGATTTCCTGTGTTTTACGGCGCAGACTAGGGAGGATCACAAGAAGCTCAGCGACCAGTTCTATCGCACGATGGGGCTCTCTGTCACGATCCGATCCTGCTTTACACCGTACAGCGCATTCCAACCCCCTCTACCAAGGGAAGAGCTGTCCAGACTCGGATTTGACGGCTACGTGAGCGACTATCTCGATGGGCCGGAACCGGTGCTTGCTATGCTCTGCGCAGAGAGAAGGATGCACGCGTCGGCGGTCTCGCTTCAGGACATATCGGATGATCAGTTCGAACAGATCCAACGATCCGAGAGGCTCACGCAATTTGCCGCGGGGAGGCAACTGTACCGCATCACGCGGAGGAAGGAGTACGGTCCGGGGGCCGTTTCCACACGAGTCACCCAGTTCGCAAAGGGCCGTTTCTGGGCCGATCAACCGGTGGATGCGGCCGAGAAAGCCGAGCTCCTGCAGAAAATGCAGGAACTCCAGGCACAGCGCGCCGCCATGAAGGAGCAGTATGAGGCCTTGGACGCAAGGTGCAAGGTGCTGGATGAAGAGAAGCAGCAGATCCTGGACAAGATTGTATGCTCACCAGCCGGTTTTTGCTCCCGCCGTCTTCGACTCCGCTGACCTCAGAATAGGAGGAGCTGCGCACGTCCAAACACGAACTCCAACGCGAGTACACGCGGTGGCAGGCGTTGCCGGACAAGATAGGTATGGACGCATGCACCGCAAGACCTCGAGCGTCATATATCCGCTTGGCTGACACGTGCCTATGTAGAGTCTGAGAAAACGGCGCTTTCGCGCGCCGAAGGCGAGCTTACGGAATGCAAGGGCCGAATACTCGAGATTGAGAAGTCCATGGACCAGGCGATCTTGGACAAGGCGAGGGTAATTCTCCAGCACCACCAGCGGATCGGCGGCATCCGGGAAGCGCGCCAGGCTCTGCTGGAGGCTCAGATGGTTCTCATGGAGGCGGAATCGGAGGTGATCGTTCTCAAGGCTAAGAATTCTGAGATCACCCAGCAGCTAGAGGAAGGGAAACAGACGCTCAGGCAGATCCAAGAGGAGCTGGAGGAGCAACGCAACATTGCTTCCGAGGCCAGGACGGAAGCGCTCGCTATCCTGACCGAGGAAAATACCGAGCGGCTGCGCGATCAAGCCATGGGCAAGACGGTTGAGGACATCGACCAAGCCATCCAGGTGGAGAAGGCCAAGCTCGAGGTCATCCAAGCTAGCAACCCGACCGCGCTGGAAGAGTACGAACGGTATGCGGCCCGGATCGAACGGGAACGGGCCAACCAGGCGACCCAAGAGGCCAGGATGGCGGAGCTGAGCGACCGAATCAACCACATCAAGAGTCAATGGGAGCCCAGGCTGGACGAGCTGGTGAGCCAGATCAACGACGCTTTCAGCTACAACTTTGAGCAGATCAGCTGCGCCGGCGAGGTCGGCGTGCACAAGGACGAAGACTTTGACAAGTGGGCCGTAGAGATCAAGGTCAAGTTCCGGTATGCGATTTTCAATTCCCGCCCATCAGGTGTTGCGACTCGAGAGAGGACTGTGAAAGGCTGACTCGGGCTTTTTTTTTTGTTTTTAGCCAAAACGAAACGCTCCAGCGGCTCGACCAGCACCGGCAGTCGGGCGGCGAGCGGGCCGTGTCGACCATCTTTTACCTGATGGCGCTGCAGTCGATGGCGCAGGCGCCGTTCCGGGTCGTCGACGAGATCAACCAGGGCATGGACCCGCGCAACGAGCGCATGGTGCACGAGCGCATGGTCGAGGTCGCCTGCCGCGAGCACACGAGCCAGTACTTCCTCATCACGCCCAAGCTGCTGCCGGGCCTGCGGTACGACGAGCGCATGCGGGTGCACACCATCGTCAGCGGCGAGCACGTCGACAGGCAGGGGACGGAGAAGATGAACTTTGCCAACTTTGTCAAGATCCAGCGGAGGTTGACGGCTCGGTAAGAGAGATTGAGAACGTCTGTGTTGGGAAAAGGGGGAGGGGGCGGGGGGGAGAAGGGCAACATAACGGTTCGATAAACTTTTTATTTTCCCCATGATCACGGTTGGAATGGATGATGATGATACCCAAGGTACCTTAGCTTTTTTTTCAATGCAAAAGGTGGCGGTTATACGATGTTGTCTACCCAGAGCGGAAGTACTGTGTGGCCGTATCATATCATTAATATCATTCATTAACCCTACGGCGTCGAAGCACCCCTGAACCCGGTGCCATCCCGCTTAGCTTCTTGAACCAAGACATTCAACGGTTTGGCTTCTCACAGGCACCAAATAGTGTACGGATCCAGACAGCACTGCGCATGCGGATTACATCCGTACACGTACGCTGAAGCGACCGTTGCTTGGGTGGACCCGCAAGTGGGTGTGGTGTTGGTGATGTTCCAGCCAAGCATGCGGGTGGCCCACAGCACCCATCTGGACCCCCAATGCCTCATGACGTCATCAGGATCGAGGGGTGGTAGCCGTTTTAAACGGCTCTTTTTTTTGCTGGGAGTAACCTAAATTTTGCGGCTAATCCAGAAGAAATTGGGTTCATTTGTGCTGCCGTTCCGCCAAGGAACCTTGCGCCAAAAGTTTGCATCAGGGCCCAAGAGGAGGGCGACCAAGGGGGAAATGGTGCAAAAAGATGTCAGTGGCCGCGGATACCGGCAAATCTCAGCCACGTATCAAGCCTTGCCAGGGCAGGGAAGTAAGGTATGTATGTACAGTACATACATGCATCAGGCGAAGTGTAACAGACAGGATGGAAGCCGACCCTCCAAACCTTTGTGTTGACGTCACAGGTCACTTACACGGCGCTCTCCCCTAGTCGGGGTAGTTGTGATGATATGAGGTCCAATGGCCATTGACAGCAAACGTGTATATATCACCACCAGATTCTCGCGAGCTTCTAGTTTTGTTGATCACCAAACCATCCATCACCCACCAAACAAAAGCAGAAAACCACCAGTTCATCCATCACTCACGCACATTATGCTTCTCAAACCATCCACAACCACCACTACATACTTTACTCGACCTTAGACTCGATAACAAAAACAATCATCCAACATGGGCGCCGTCGTCTCTTGCGTGAGTATAGGCGCGGCTCAGAATTTAGACTAGACCAAAAAATAAAATAAAATAAAAAAACTAACCCCCCCCCTTCTTTCCAGATCCAAGCCTGCTTCCGCGCCGTCGGCCTCACGATCATGGCCGTCATCAACGGCATCGGCGGCATCATCGTGGCCGTCGTCAACGGCATCGTCTCCTTCCTCAACATCATTGTCGGCTGCCTGACCTGCCAGCGCTTCGGCGGCACCGCCGCGGGAACTACCACCGGCCGGCGCCGCGGGTTCGGCCGGCGCAGGCATATAGGGACGACCAGTGCCATCTAGGGTTATATGAAAACAAAATGGGGAAGAAAAAGAGAACAAGGGTGATTAAAGAGAGAAGCGGCTGATTCATGATTTAACGGGTTCGCGAGCGGGCGCTATGTTTCTTTTTTTTCTTTTTCTTTTTTTTTTAATTTCTGACGACGGCATCATAATGACGGACGGACGGACGGACGGACGGACAGACAGACAGACGGATGGATGGGTGGTTGGAATACATACCTGTCTGAAGATACCCGCGATACCCCAGAATGAGAGGGTACTGAGAAGGGCCGAAATAGACTGTGTTGCGATTAGCAGAAGAGACTGGTTTAACCCTATGTTGACCTCCCGAATCTTTCCATCCATAAAGAGTCTTTGGAGCGCAAAATATCGTACTGCCGTGAGTATCATGCCAACGCCGACTGCAGCGTGATATATTCATTCCATTTGACTGCCTTGGGGGTGCGGACATCATCCTTCGTCCTCCAATAAGTCCTTGGCAAAGAAGCCGTTGATCTTGCACGCCGCCTCCCTCCCGACCAGCGGGCTCAGCTCCTCCACCGTCATGTTAGCCACCTCCGTGATGTTCTCCGCCTGCCGCATCAGACTCGCAATGTTCCCTTGGGTCACCCCGGGCACCGTCGCCAGCATCTCCTGCGGGACCGCGTTGAACATTTGCTGGCCCCCGGCCTGCGCGTCGCCCTCGTCGCCGGCCGCCTCCCTGTCCAGGCCGGCCCTGACGGCCGCGATCGGGTCGGGCTCCGGCTCCTGCGCCTTGAGCCGCTCAAAGATCTCGGCCGTCTCGTACGGCGACGACGACCAGATGATGCGCAGCTTGGGGAACGCCAGCGTCAGCAGCACGATCTTGCTCTGCAGGTCGTTGGCGCCCGCGTTCGCCGCGCTGACGCTGGCCGCGCTGCCCGACAGGTCGGCGAAGGGCTCGAGCGTGAAGCTCTTGTTCTGGTCGAACTCGATCAGCAGCATGGGGTTGCGGTAGTGCGCAAACATGGCCTCGCACTGGGCGAACAGCCGGCCGTCCTTGAAGGAGCTGATGAGGTCGCTGACGCTCTTGCGCTCGACGCACACGTGCGGGCTCAGGATGTAGTCGCCCACCGTGAGCATGCAGGGCACGATGATCATGGAGCGCCCGTGGAGCAGCGACGGCAGCGAGGACCGGAACTCGCGCACGTCCACGACCACGCGGGGCGGCTGGGCCGTCGCGGCCAGCTTGCCGCCGCCTGCGATGCGCGTGTTGATGGTGCGCAGGAAAGCCTCCTGCGGGTCTTCGGCGCCGTGCGGATCGACCGTCATGACGAGGGACATGCTGGCGCGCTCTTTGATGAGTTTGGTGAAGGCGTCCTTCTCGCGGCGGACGGTGGACAGGTAGCGCTGCTCCTCGACGGAGCCGCCGTAGTAGAGGAAGTAGACCCTGACGTTCCTGTCGTTGTGGGACGACCGATAGACTTCGATCCGGCGGATGAAGGCGGCATCCGGCTCGTACATGATGATGTACTTTGGTTTGATCTCCTCCAAGACGTGTTCGTCCATGTCGCCGTCATATGCGTGGATGACAACCAAGTCCTGCATCTCGTAGAGCTGGTAATAGTCGTCCATATCCTCCAGGGGGTCGGAGACCACGTCTTCCTTTTGTTTCGTTTCTTCTTCCCTGATCTGTATCTCGGCCATCAACTCGGCAACCTCTCCCGGTTTCTCAAAATACTGCGCGATGCTTCCGTTGTCGAGGCGGCCTGGTCCGGCGCCAACCGTTCCGCCACCGCGGACCCGGCGTCTCTTGTTCGGGGGAGCCCTGCTCTTTGCCAGGCGCGGGTCAACTGCCCCCGTGACGGCCTTGTGGACCTCCGAGAACAGGTTCGCATTTACCTGGGCAAACTCCCGCTTCCACTTCAAGTAGTTACGCAGTTTCCTCCTCATCATGAACGCAGCCGAAGGCTTGTCCTCTTCAGGGTCATGGAATTCCTCAATCTTCTTCTCCGTTCTCGGCTTGACGTGCATGGTCTGGAGGTACTCTCGAAGCTGACGACACGTGTTGGTATCGGAACACATGATCAATATCGTCCCGTTGGAATCATCGCGCACGGCGGGCTCAAAGTAAAGATCACGGTCGATCTCTTCCAGCACGTCGGCCAAGACGGCCCATTTTGGCTGTTCCTCCAGAACTGGCCGCAGAGCATCGATATTAGCGGTGTCTGGGCCGGCTCTCTGGCTGCTCGAGTAGACGCGCCTCCTTGCCGTCTCGAATATGGTCTGTGCAGCGTCCAGGAACAGCCAAGGGGACTGCGTCTGCCTCGTCGACCCGGGAGCCGGCGAATGAGCGGCGTGGATGGTGTCGAGTTGCTGAAGGAACGACACGGCGTCCAGTGCCAAGACGGACTGGAGCATGCTACGAAGCACGGTCAAATCGTTCACGATCTGCTTGGTCTTCCAGCTGACGCGGTGCCAGTTAGGTTCGAGCTGGCGGCGGATGATGGTGTCGAAGTTCTTGAGCAGGGCGCTGTCGAGATTCCAATCGTCCATGTCCAGCCCCGGGTTGCTCTTTTTGAGCTCCTGAATACTAATCTCGACGCATTCCATGACGGCGTTTTGAATATCACGCATGGCATCGGTCATCGGGACCTCCAGCTCAATCACCTCTGCCTTCTTCTTCCCCTCGAGAGCTTCCGCGACGTGCACGTGGAAGCGCGGCCACAGAGAGACCTTTCGAAGAAATAAATTCCTCATCATGGTGGCTAGGGGCGAGAAGCCGATGGTGAATGGGTCCGGGTTGTCAGAGAACGCTTTGAGGAAGCCGACCTTATTCTTCTGGCGGTATATCCGGAGGATGAAGGCCTCTAGTGAGGTGGCGACGACACGGTCGGCATGGAGGACCAGCAAGCCCGTAATAATCTCGGGATTGAGCAGGCCGGTGAGCATATCAACTACCAAGATGCGAGAGGTGATGCTGAAGATGCCCCCTGCCGCATACATCTTCTCACGAGCGGCAACATTGGTGAAGTCGGTGTTGACCACCGTCAGGCCCCGGGCACGGGGTGACATGCTGATGGCGGCATGTTCGGCAAGAGCCTCGCCGATCCACGCGTTTTCCCGGTCGTCGGCACCGACGATGACAATCAGGTTGTTCCCCGCAGCATCGTACGAGTGAAGAAGGTTGGTGACAAGACGCACGAGACCGAGGCCCCGGGCCAAGATGACGAGCTCATCATCCTTCCGGAGCTCCTCAAAAAGCTTCTGCTGGTAAATCTAGTAACAGGAGGGGGTAGGTGAGTACCAGGCTTTTTTCTTTGGGCTGACCAAGGGTGATGATGATGATGATGCTATCGAACGTACAAGAGGCAGCGAAAGCTTCACGGGCTGCACAGGTTGCGGGTTCTCGGCAGCCGACATAGGGTCGCGTTGCTCCAAGGATGGTCTTGAGGCGGCAAGACATCCTCTTCACAAGTGGTACTCTGCGATAACCAAGGCAGGTAATCCGTACCTTGCGCAGTCGGGAGGCGTGTGGCTAGGTAGGTAGTACTGTACATACGTGCGTAAATCGGAAAGTTTACCGACCTACAGTGCGAGGTTGCTGACAGCTGCCAGAGAGTGACAAGCGACTGCTCTGATGGTTCAGAACACGTTGCCAAGCACTTGGTTCGCAGCACCTCCAACGGCCGCGTGGAGCTGGAAAGAGCGACGTCATCGCTAAGAAATCATAGAAATAATACGCCAGCCGAGGTGCGTGTGCAACCGAGGGAGGCCAAAACATGGTTAATAAGAAGGGGACAAGTTTTGCTATGAGAGCTGATGGTGACTTCCGCTCTTGCATCTTTGCATCCATTTTATCTCTTGACAGTTTTAAGACAAAGGATTTTGCAACCTCAAAAGTTCGTCCAACAACACCGACCCCTGTCAACAACTACAAGGCGCCGTCAACCGACCATCATGGACTCCAAGACAACCCAGCAACAAGGGGACGCCAACCAGCAGGTAAGTGTTTGTTGAGAAATTGTCCAGATGTATGGGACTTGAACCTGACGGAAGAAGAAGGCCGAGAATAACTCCCTTCATAAGAAGGCGACCGACGGTATCAAGAAGGCCTTCCAGGCACACTCTGCAAACCCCGGCCCGGCCATCCCCAAGGAATTTAACGTCCCAGAGGAGGGTACAAAAGAGGAGCGCCGAGCGAAGGCGAAGGAGATGAACAAGTAAAGGTGTTGTCTACCTTATGCACCTGCCTGACGTACAATAGGTACGTACAGAGTACGGAGTAGAAAGGTCTCTCAGCCACCAAAGCTCAGTCGCGAGGTGGCCAATATACGGCCGGGTATTTCTGAACCTGGTTTATCTATCGGTTTTTTATTCTTGCTGCTTCTGCCTAGCATTCTGTCAAACGAGTTGTAGTTTCAGTCCTTCCAGGCTTGGCGACGGTTACACTGAACGTAAAGTACGGAGTAAGACAGCGTACACTGTAATACCGTGGCAAGCAGGTCCCACTTGGGCCACTGTGGCTCATGGATACCTGACGCAGAACAAGCACTGCGTAAGGTACCCATGTATGTACATACATACTATACTGTATGTACTCCGTAATCAGCACCTGGAACGCCCCCGCCAGTCACCAGTCCCCTGATTCTCCAGCCCTGGCGATACAGGCATTTCAAGTCAAGGTAGTTGGCACCCGCTGCTTATTTTACGAGATCTGTCGATACCGTCGCCTCTCGACTCAACAACGCGTTCCCCAATTGCCTCTTACCTTCCCGCGCGCGACTACGAACCGAACCGACTTCTCTGCAGCGGTCTCTTTTTAGCACCGATAACCCCTCTTCGGCAGCGGAGCGCCGAGTCTTGGATGCGACCCCGACCTGGGCCGCAATTAGCGCTGCCTTCCCTTACCAGCCGGGTCGCTGACGCATGCTGCGCGCGCTGTCTCTGCCAACTTCGAGGCCGCGTCTGGTGCTCCCTCCGCACATCGCCCTCGATACTTGACTGGCTTTCCACCGAAGCTTCCGGCTGCAGGCGGCGGCAGACGCAACGTCCAGATAGCTTCTCTCCGCAGCCATGCCGTCGATACTAAGCGACGACGACCGCCAGACCGTCAAGCGCTGCGTTCCCAAGCATACCAACAAGATCCACGCCGTCGCCGTCGCTCGGCTGTATGTGGCCTATCCCAATCGCTCAAAATGGACATACACCGGTTTGCAGGGCGCCGTCGTGTTGGCGAATGACTTGGTCGGCAACACCTACTGGCTCAAGATGGTGGACATTTCGGTGCGTCCCAGACTTGCTGCTGTTTCCTGTTCTTTCCTGCTCTTTCGTATATATCGGGCATAGTCAGCTAACTCTCCAGCAGCCCGGAAACCGGGGCGTGATATGGGATCAGGAGATCTTCGAAAACTGGAGTTATAACCAGGACCGCGTCTTTTTTCATACCTTCGAGCTGGAAGAATGCCTAGCCGGATTATCCTTCGTCGACGAGAAAGAGGCGAAGCAATTTCTGAAGAAGATGAACGACAGAGAAAAGAACGCAAGCAAGGCAACGCTCAAGACGCCATTTGGAGGAGCGGCGCCCGCGAATCAGCATAAGCACCACCACGGACTGTTCGGAGGCCTGTTTGGAGGCCATCGGCACTCGTCAGCCCCTACGCCTCCCGACTGTCCGCAGGTGGCCGCTTCGGCGAGGGACCACCAGTCCGGGAGCGTAAATGGCTACCACGAAGCGCCCTCGCCGCCAGCGGCGTCCAGGTTTGACAAGTTGGATGCCTTTGACCCACAATGGAGAGAGCATTTCGGCGAGGACCTCAAAGCGAAGGGTTTATCGGATGATTTCATCCGCGAGAACCAGGACTTCATTGTCGACTTCCTCAAGCAGGAGCAGGCGGCCCAAGCCCAACAACAACAGTCTGCATCGTCAGCACCACCCCCGCCTCCGCCTCCTGCGGTTAATGGGCCTGGAGGCGGTGGCTTGAGGGCCCCGCCTCCTCCGCCCCCTGGTGCACCCTCTCGGTCGGCGAACGAAACGACTTCTGCACCCCCGCCACCTCCGGCACCGAGAAGAGGGGCAGCCCCTCCGCCGCCCCCGGCCCCGAGGCGCTCCGGCAAGGCCGACTCCTCGGATCAGGCGGAATCGGCGCAGGACTCACCTCCACCTCCTGCTCGGCCGAGGTTTTCCGTCCCCCCTCCTATCTCGGATGCTGGAAAGTTCGCGCGTTCGGATCCGCCTCGTACAGTCCCATCGCCTCCCGCTCCTGCGCCTCCTCCCCCTCCTCGGCCGCCCAAGACGCCCATTGATGACGCGGAGCCGCATCAGCGACATGCTGTTCCTCCGCCTTTTCCCGGCCAGCGAAGTGTACCTCCCCCGCCCCCGAGTCGCGGTCCCGTCCCCCCTCCGCCTCCGTCTCGGGAGCCGGCTCAAGCTGCACCACCTCCACTGCCTCCCAAGGCCCCCGCTGCAAGCGCACCGCCACTCCCCCCGCCGAGCTCGCGTCCGCCTCCCTCGCTCCCGGCCAGAAGCCCCGTTCCACCCGCGCCGGCCCCGCCGCCGCCGCCTTCCTCGAGTGCGCCCCCGGCCCCGCCTTTGCCGTCGTCCAGCGCTCCGCCAGCACCGCCTCCCCCTCCGCCGCTGCCTTCAGCACAAGCCCCTCCTCCACCGCCTTCATCCGGAGGCGCTCCCCCACCGCCGCCCCCTCCTCCTCCTCCTCCTCCCGGCGGAGCGGGCGGCGCCCCGCCACCACCCCCGCCTCCACCGCCCCCGCCTGGCGGCGCCGGCGCTCCACCACCTCCACCACTCCCGCCGAACCGCGACTCGGGCTACTCCTCCAGCGCCCCGGCTCCCCCCGCGCCGTCAAACGACCAGGCACGGTCTGCCATGCTCGACAGCATCCGTGGCTCGGGCGGCATCGCCTCGCTCAGAAAGGTCGACCGCAGCCAGATCCGCGATCGCAGCGCAGCCATGGTCGGCGGCTCCAACAGCGATACCGGACCCCACGGCAGCGGACTCCCTCCGGCAGGCGTCGCGCCTGGCGGTGGAGGCGCCGGCATGGCGGATGCCTTGGCTGCAGCGCTTCAGAAGAGGAAGGAGAAAGTCAGCCGTAGTGGTAAGTTCTTCCCATATTTTTCTATCGTTTTTTTGCTGATGCGGTGACCACGGTGCTAACGATATATCTAACTGCAGATGATGAGGACGATGATGATGATTGGTGAGCCAGCAGCAAGAGGAAGCACATATCTAGTTTCTCGGGAACTGGGCGAGAACTGGTATTCGGATGCTCAAGAGCCAGCTGCGGCAGGGAAGTTCGAGGCTGATCGCTAGCATTCATTGGCCGCGTCTAGGTAGCCAGGGCATGGGTGTGGCGGAAGGATGGAACATGCTTAACATGCTTACACTGCAGGAGTACAAAAGAGCTGGGCAGAAATTCTTATCGGAAGTGGGCGTGGCCTGTCGTCAGGAGGGCGTTGCTCGCTGCCAAAACGAGAGTATCATTCAGAGTGTAGATAGTTATACATTGGGGCATGTCTCTTCCAACACTTGGAAAGCCGCTTGCCATGTGCAAATCTCGGGATAATGTTACAAATCAGACTTTAGCATAGGCAAGGCGTGTGTCACGATGTACATAGACGCTACGAAGTCGAGCGCCTTCTTTAAGCACAAGAGCAGCAAAAGTAAGAGCAAGACACTTCATTACCCTACTAACGACTAGCTCATCAACGTTTCTAAAAGGCAACAAGGGACAGGCCCGGTGATGACGTCTCTCCCATCACGACCAGGCCCGTCCCCTTTTGTTTTTTTTGACTTGGCACCCTGATCTCACAGGCCCAGGACGGAAATGCCCACCAACTGTCGGGGAACGCTCGGGTTACACGATGACAACAACGCATAATCGAGGTTTGAGAGAGAAGACAGTTTTTTTCGCTTTCCGCGCTCCATACCAGGCCTCATGCGAGACATGGTATGGAGCCAGAAAGGGTGGGTCCCGCCCAAAGGGTGAGGCATTGATCTTTGCTTGGCTTTCCGACACGCTGGGAGGTGGGGGGAAAAGGGTTATGTTCGTCTTTTGTTTTAGATGTCGTCGATCGAGAACTCCTTGCCGCCACGAGCATTGACACCCTCGCCCTCACTCTCACTCTCGCGGTCGTCGTCGAACTCGAAGCCGCAGTCGCCGTCGTCGTTGGGGCCAAAGGTATCTGTCTCGTTGATCTTGGCTGTGTCGGGCAGCTCGCCGTAGGCTTTCCTGTGGGTGGAGGTTAGTAAACAGGATTAGGAAAGGGAGGGGGGGGGAGGGAAGAGAGAGGTGATGGTGGAGCCAAAAAAAGAAAACGCGAACGTACAAAGAACGGGCCTCATCGGCCGAGTACTTCAGGATAACGTCGCCCTTCTCGTCTTGGTACTCGCGAAGGGAAATGAGGATGATGTCGCCGTTGTTGATCCAAATCTTTTTCCGGAGCTTGCCGCGGATCAGACCCAGACGCTTGACACCATCGAAGCACTGCAGACGTGCACCGTTAGCCTCCGAAAACTTCTTCTTCCGGTGGCTGGCTGTGCCAGCCCAGAAAATCGAGAGAAATCATACCATGGCCTCGAGTCTGCCGTTGCCCAACATCTTCAGAACCTGGGCATATTCTTGCCCTTCCTCCTTGAAGATAAGCTCGCGCTTCTCATTGCTGTTCCGGACAAACGTTAGCGACGGAGGAGCGAGAGGGATAAAGGTCGCAACGCACTCGTTCTCGTTCTTTCCCCTGCGGCGGTTCTTGCCACCCTTTCCCTTATTCTTCGGCATGTTGACAGGACGCGCTCAGATGTTTGTCTGCAAGTCCAGTCGACTCGCGTAGAAAGGAGATAGGTATCGAATACGAGGACCTGCCTAGAACGGTTCGAGTTGTCGGTGTTGTGCCGAGCGATGCCGTTGCGAATAAGTGAGAAACAAAGGCGCAAGAGGGGCAGGCGCGCAGTGGGGTGTTATACGGAATACATTCTGACTCTTTGTGGGGCACCGGTGAGTTGGGTTTCGCCTTCATCCCGTCTGTGGGGGGCAAAGGTAAAGTGGGTCGGTGCCTACACAGTACGTTAGCAAGAAGCCCTGCTCGGTTGATTCTTGGGGCACGGTGCATGCAGCGACCATGTCGATAGTTACGGAGTACCACTGCGAGACAGGCAGGGAATACACTACGATGCGGTTCGTCTGCAGGGTTCCGGCGATGACTTTTTAGATTTCGAGAACCTCCACCACACTATGCAAGTAATACCGGATTCTGAAATACGGCGGCCGCAGTTCATATCGAGCCCTGTAAACTGGCAACACAAATCTGTGACCGGACATGTCCCGGCAAACTTTATCGCGGCTTAAGGCTCCGCAACTCGCGGCCGGCTTTCCGATCAATCTCGAGACTCTGGGGCTGGCGGCACATGGTCCCCCGGCACAACAACCACCAGGCCAGGCCAGCGGGACGACCACGCCGCATGCAGCGCAGGGCTTCAGTCTCTCGGAGACGGCGGCGAAATTTGCAAGAAGGGAAAATATTGGGCACCCGTTTGCGCTGCGTATCCTGCCGGGTCAAAAGTCCAAAGAGTTTCCCATCCGCATCTCGATCTGCCCGCGACACACCTTTTCCTTCTACCACCTCAAGTACCTCGGCCCGTTCGACCACCCTCTCATCGACAAGATGATCCACTTCTACACGCAGGAAAAGCGGACCAAGCCGCTGTGGTGCTATGTTCACGGCTTCTCCGCAACGGACGGGAGCAACTCGGTCGTGCGGCAGTCGAGCGAGAGGGCGGTGAGGGCGGCGCTGTTCAAGGCCCTGAACGCGGCCGGTTACGACTCGCATGGCAGGAGTCTGGACGGCTCCAAACAAAACCTCCACGGGACCATTCGGGTGACCGTCCTTGAGCCGAAAGCGATCATGAGGAAGCTCGACTTCGAGAAGCTTGTCGGCTACCTGTCCGGGTTCGTCTCCGACATTGTTCCGCGTCTCAGCAGTTCGTCTCCGAAACCGTCACATGGTCGCGGCGAACGACGTCAACGCACGAATAGTGTTGACTCGGTCAACAAAGACCGGCAATGATGGTTTCTGGGCAGTTGCCCTCCTGTAAGACAAACGCCTTCCTCTCAAAATCCGTCCACCATGGTAGTGCCCTTGGTCGCTCCAAAAGGACGACCCACTACCACAGTGTGGTCTTTATGATTCGAGGACGAGAAGGTGGGCGAGAAGCAGTGCCGATCAGAATGAGCCCGCAGTGTCGCCGTGTTGGCGCCTGCGACTTCTCGCAATGCATCCTGCGCTAGCTCGCGACTGAAGGTTGCGTCAAGTCGAACTCGGATGTCCTTTGTATCCTCCAGCCGCCACAAGGAAGCGAGGTGAGCGGCCTCAGTGGTAGGATAACGTGGAGGATGAGAGGGTTGGGTGGGGGGGGGGTGGGGGAGCCTATCGAGCCTGGGTCAGTACTTCCCCGGTGCCCAGGAAGCTCATGGAGAGAGAAAGGCATTAAGAGGAGCGGGATGAGGGAGATACCGGCTCATCAACCGAACGGATTCTCCACGAGTTTGACGTGTCGAATGGTTAAAACCAAGTGGTCAGGTTGCCCGTCATGCAACCTTGGCTGTTTAGGTGTGCCACGAATGGGTGCCATGAACATCAGCATCAAAATACAGCACACGTGCTGGCCACCGGCCCCGGTGACAGTCGCTGAAATTACGCTTAGAGGACTCTAAACATGATACCTATGTTGAGTTTCAAGACGCTTTCGGCTTCATACTCGCTCCTTTCCTTCGAATGTCTTAATGTACTTGGTGTGCAGTTCCTCGACAGCCGGAATGATGAGGCTCTCAATTTCCACCTCAGGTTCGCCCTCGGGCAAGCTCTTGGGATCGATGGGCTCGGCCTTCTCCGTATCCGCCGCCGGAGCATTCCTTCCAGCCCCGCGCCCAGTCGGCACGCGGATCCAACGATCTGGATTTCCCGGAGAGACAAAGACCTGAATCTGTTAGCTATTCGAAGGACGAAAGGAGTGGAACTGAGGCAAGACAGAAATAGGCAACATACAACTTCCCACTTCCTCGTGGCCCTTGAAAACGACAAGTCAGTACCGACGCTCTTCTTTACAATGTGAGATCCCAAGTCTTACAATAAGTTGCCAATGACAAGATGATGTTGGTAACGATCAAGCGAGTATCTGGCCTTGTAAACCAGGATGGTGGGGTCTGTTTCGAGCTTGAAGGACACAATCATGCCCTGCGGTGACCAGCCTTCGACCAGGTTCTTCAAGAACTTGGGCACCGGGTCGAGGTCAATCACTAGGCTCTTGCTCCTGGGCACTGAAGGAGAGGAGTCGAAGTTGTCGAAGGTTTCTTCCTCTTCAGCCTCCGGCCGAAAATTGGCGCTTTGGCTCCTCTTGAAGGCATCCGCAGCGTCGGTGCTCTGGATTTTGTGCTCCGACATGCGATCCGGCTGAACTTCTGAGTTAGCGACTGAACCAAGTGCACGGGGGGAAGCAGGTTTGGTGCCCTTACAGGAACAAAGAAGTCGCTGACGGCGGCGGCCAGGTACAGGAGCCCACGAGGACCGAGCGGCCGCATCAGTCGCGCAACGCTACGCAGCTCGTGCAGGTAGTCCGAGATACTAACGAACGGCAGCAGAAGCAGCATGTTGCGATCGCGGGCATCGCGGTACTTCCTCAGGACGTGGAGCATCTTGGCAGCGTCCTCGTCACGGGCCACGACGCTGCCATTCGGGCCCTCTCGTAGAAAGTCAAGGAAGCAGTCGGTTGCATGACTGTAGTGGCGGGAAAAAGGGAGGAGGGAGAATTGGCGGTGCCTGGGTGAAATAAATGTCAGCCTCCCGTCTCGCTTCAAGCGGCTCACGCAGCCGCCGAATGAAGCTACTACTCACAAGAAGATGACGGCATATCCGGCCTCCAAGAAGTACTCGGCGCTTGTCTGGAAGAAGCGGTCCAAGTTAGTGACATTGTCAAGTTTCGGCGGGGTAATTCAGTTCAATAGGAATTTCGGGGCTGAAGCCAAATTACTCAGAGAAAGGGGCTGGCCCTGTCCAGGAGCCAGCGTCCCCCCCCTTTACCAAGAGGTTACTCACAGCTCCGCGGGTGCCGGCAGAGAAATTGTCGATAAAGCGCACTGTCTGCTTTTCTGCAAGCCGAGTTGTTATTAGAGCGGAGCGGATCTTAATTGAAGGCGTCAGGGACGCATGCATACCCAATGGCACCGTGGTGCCTCCCGAGGTGATCAGAACTAGCCGTCTTCCGGCTTCCGAATGGTAGTTAATGAACTCGCGGGCGAGTGCAGCATGCTTCTCGAGGTCTTTCGGGGGTGGATTGGCCGAGAAGTAATGTGTCTCGGCCAAAGCCGCGAGGTTCTCGGGCGGCGTCTCGGACTGGATTTGGGACAGCATAATGACTTTAGTAATATGGTCCTACTACGGGCATACGAGAATCGATGGGGGCGATCGGATGACGACCGAGTGAACGGAGGACTCTGGCTGGCGACATGATGGCCTCGGCCCATGATGGTGGGGTTATTATCCACGCGGTGCCTTCCCTGGTGTCAAGCTCCCCGCAGCGGGTACCTGAGAAGCACTGAAAGCTGCGTCACTGCTCTCTGGGGCATCTGCTGCAGTGGGGGTTAGCGGAAAGTGGGACCCCTAGCTCACGTTGCCAAGACGCCAGGCGGGCAGCAAGACCAGGGCAAACCGTCTTTTTGATCCTCAACAAGACACATAATTACCAACCAACAAACCGGCAACAGCTGCCTCGAGGGAGCGACGTCCGGGAGCAGGCCCTGAGATCACGAGCGACAGAGTTGGAAGTGAGGCGTTCCCCCAATCGCATCTTTCCAGCCAAAAAGAAAGAAGAAGAAAAAAGAAGAAACCTAGAACCCGCCGAGTCCGCAACGATGCTGGTCTCGCTCACCGTTGGCAAGGTCGACGCCGGCGTCACCGTGCTGCTCACCCCTGACAAACGCTTGGCATGTTGCACCGTCCGGCCCTCGAACGGAGCTGGTTCGAGTGAGATGAAAAGGCATTGCTAACGCCGGAGCCCGCAGATCGAATTCCCCTCGATCCTCCTCCCTCCCGACATCACATCCGGTTCAATCGTCGACATCAATGTGTCGCGCAACAAGAACTCGGAGGCCGCGGCGGAGCGCGCCTTCAGAGAGCTCCAGGACTCGATCGTCTCGTGCTTCGGCGCCGCCGAGCCGTCGCCGCCCGTGCTGCGGTGCCGCAACGCGACGCAGACCAGCGTGGTGCTCGAATGGGACCCGATCCGGCTCGCGACGGCCGACCTGATCAGCCTGGCGCTGTACCGCAACGGCCAAAAAGCCGGCAACATCCCCAAGCCGCTCTCCATGCACACCACCAAGATCAGCGGCCTGGCCGTCGACACCGAGTACACCTTCCACCTGGTGCTGCGCACCACGGCCGGCACCTTCGCCAGCGAGCGGGTCACGGTGCGCACGCACAAGATGACGGACCTGAGCGGCATCACCATCACGACGGGCATCCTGCCGCCCGCGGTGCGCGAGTCCCTGACGGCGGCGGTCGAGCGCATCGGCGCCAGGATTGTCGACGGCGTGCGCATCGACACGACCCACTTCGTCACCACCGAGGGCCGCGGCGTCCAGTGGGAGAAGGCCAACGAGCTCAACATCCCCGTGGTGCGGCCCGAGTGGGTCGAGGCGTGCGAGCGCAACGGCCGCATCCTCGGCGTGACAAAGTTCTACCTGGACGCCGTCCGCGTCGGGCCCGCCTTCGACGAACGCCCCGGCACGGCGGGAACGGTCGCCGGCAGCGCGACGACCGCCACGGCCGCGGCGCCGTCACCACCGCCAAAGGATGCTCCGGCATCACGGCAGGCCACTGCCGCCGCCGGCGCGAGCGGCCAGGCGGCGGCACAAGAGACGACTACGGAAAACGGGGCGAGGGAGAAAGAGGAAGGGGGCGGCGCCGAGTCGGATTCGTCAGCTGACGACGATGACGATGACGACAACGACGACGACGACAAGAAGGAGGAGAGGGATCGCGGTGGGGAGGAGAAGCAAAAGGCGAAATCGGGCGGGCAGGATGAGCAGAAGATGCTTGCGGACGAGCGAGACGAAAAGCAGTTGGCATCGCGGCCGAAGCAGCCAACGGTGGAAGATGAAGGAGGCGACACCACGGAAGGGGACAAGGCGGCCAAGGACGACGACGACGGCAAGGAAGAGAAGTCGCCCGGCGGTGACCGGTCGTCTTTCCAAGACGTTGCTCTATAGTTAATTACGATGGTCATGTGTGCAACGGCGATGGATGTAATATCAAGGATACCCTGTTTGAGACGTCCAGAGCTTCGGCGGTCTTTCCCACGTCTCCCTCTCCCCCCCCCCCCCCCCCCCTTTTTTTTTTTTTTTTGACTCCTAATGTTACTTCGAAGGCTGTCATTGTCTACACGTGCAACTACCTGCGCTTCTGAAGGGAAATGAAACCATGAACTTCGTCTCCTTCACCATTTGACCCTTAAGGGTCTGAGCATCTCATCGAGCGAATCATGTCCTGTATATTTCGCGTGCGTCTCCTGTATCGGGTGAAAGAATATACTCTCTACTGTAGATGCAATATGGTAGCCGCCAACCCTCCTCTCTCTACCGCATACACGAGACATAATACAGATCAAACACATACGTGATCCACTATTACACCTTGGGGGAGGGAGCTCACAGTTCCTTCTTGTCATCCTTTACCGCCGCCGCCCTATGCCTCACCGAGGCAGGGGGCGTCTTGAGTCCAAAGAACGTCAGGGCGCCGACGACCGCGATGCCGAGGGCGCCGACGGAATAGGCCGTCTCGCGCCCTGCCCACCAGTAGATGCTGGTGAAGAGGACGGGGCCGAGGCCGCGGCCGATCTGGCCCCAGCTGCGGAGGACGCCGAGCTTGCCGCCCCGCTCGTCCTCGGCGGCCTCGAAGCTGCTGAGCGCGTTCAGGCCGGTGACGACGGTGGCCGAGGTGGTGGCCAGGCCGGTGGCGGCGAGGTAGAGGCCCGACACGGAGGAGATGCGGGCGAGGAGGACGAAGGAGGCCAGGCAGGCGGCCACGCCGATCCGGACCGAGAGCAGGGGGGCCAGGCGGCGGGTGACGCCGCCCTGCAGGATCGACGCGACCAGGCCGATGTACCCGAGCAGCCGGCCGTTCTTGGCCGAGGTGTACTCGAACAGGTCGTACGTCATGAAGGGGAGGGAGAACTCCATGCCGGAGAAGAAGAGGAGGAAGGTCATGTGCACCAGGTTGAGCAGGAAGTGCGGGTTGGTGCGTTGGGCCGGTGCCGGCCGCGACTGCTTCTTCTTCTTCTTCTTCTTCTTCTCCTCATTCTCCTCCACAGCAGATTTCGCGCCGTCCGTAGTAGTGGTGGTGGTGGTGGTGGCGGTGGTGGTGTCGGTGGCCAGGGACGGGAGGGTCTCGGGCAGGCTGAAGTAGAGGTACACAGTCTCGGTGACGATCAGGAACAGCGAGACACCGGCAGCCGTGGCAAACGGGTTGGCGGCCACGGTCGCAATAGAGCTGAGCCAGGCGCCTAGGGCCGGACCGAAGGTGAAGGCGATGGAGAAGCACGCGCCGATGAGCGCCATGGTCGAGCCGCGGTTTTTTGCGTCCGAGATGTCGGTCGCGATGGCGGTCGCGAGCTGCACGTTGCCCTCGGAGAGGCCGCCGACGATGCGCGAGGCCAGGAAGGTCCGAAAGTCCACCGCCACTACCCAGAGCAACACCGAGAGGATGTTGCCGGCCATACTGGCGAGCAAGGCGGTGCGCCGGCCATACTTATCCGAGAGCCGTCCGATGAACGGAGAGGCGACGGCCTGGAGGAGACTGCGGAGAGTTAACCCCAGTGCATCAAGTATTGATTCGTGCGCACCACACCAGAGGGGCCCCATTGCTGCCACTCACGAGAACATGCTCCCCAGCGCGCCGCCCAGCAGAACGATGTCGTATCGCGAATCGATCGGGCGCGCAAAGGCTGCCTTGTACGCATTGAGGTAACCAAGAACGCTTGCCAGCAGTGTCTTGGACGGCGGAGCTCCGGCATCGACCGGGTCTTCGGCGTTGCGGTAGAACTCGAGCAGTTTGGGGAAGAGTGGGAGGATGAAGGTGAAGGACAACTGCGGCATTGTGTTAGAGATACAGCCCCACACAACCACGAACCCGAGAGGGGGCCACAGAAGTTTTGCGTACCAAGTCGAGCAGCAGAGAGACAACGATGACTCTCAGAACCCTCTTCCGGGTTCGAGGATCAACCTGGGGCGCCATGCTGTTGGTGTCCTGTAGAGGTTCGGCGGAGGTGCGATTGTCGATGACGAGGTCCCGTCGCAAGTCGAAACGGCAACGAAAATGGGAGATCGGCAAATCTAGTGACGTCGGAACAGCAACAAAGTCGTGTGTGTGTGTGTATCACGGCCAGCATAATACAAGGTGTTAGAGACAATGTTAGAGACAGACAAAACGCGAAGTAACGAGCGAGCAGACAGGACTCGCAACCATGACGGGCCAGCGTTGCAAGCGTCAAGCTGTCAACTTAGCGCGATGGTGTTCCGACTTAATTGAACCTGGGGCATATTGCCCCACCTGTCAGCTCATTACGTATGTACGGATTAGATACGGAGTAGTACGGATTACTCCGTACTGTACGGACGTACAAATAGTGGAGAAAGGTTGCGGATACCCGTTCCTTCCGCGAATCCTTTCCCCTTGCATGTGCAAACAAGTCAGTGATCCTTTATTTTACCCTAACCCCCAATCCCAAAACACCTGTCCGGACCGACGATCTTTTCGGAGCTTCCTCCGCTTGTTCTTGCCTACAAACTTCGTTTTTTGTCCTCAGCTAAAGATTGGTCGTCCTGATAGGTTATCTCGAAAGTGGCCAAAATGGACCGTCTAGCCGCCAGCCGACCATTGGAGGAACAATGAGCGCCCGTACCACGGGCAGGTTAATTAATCATATATGATAGACTCTCAACGGCCCGAAAAATTACCGGACGCTCTACCGGGTTTTTGGAACAGAAAACAACCCGATCTAGCTGTTGCCCCTCCGCATCGCGATCACTGCGATTGTCTCACTGAAGCGGATTGTGGCCAGAGTGTTCTTGACCCGGATGTCCCGTTTCGGTCGATTCAAGAGGGCTGGCTTCGCAGAGGACCGCCTCGAACCAGACGAAAGCAAGAACAAGCCCGGCGAACCTGTGTGATGTGAAGTTTCAGCCCATCGGCTAGGTGCCGGCGTACCTGGAAGCCACCACGACGACTTATGCAGGGCACAAATCATGTTGCGCACGAGCGACACGATTGATTGCGATAGGAGAGGTGAACATCTTCAATTTTTTGGGCGGAGAACGCATGCATGAATGTATACACATCCACTGCCATCGCCGCCAAGCCCATAGGATACATGTGTTCTTCTCCCATGGCCCCGAGCGTTGCGTTTGCTTCCCGATCCCTCCCCTTGAGGAGACAGGGCCAGCATAAAGGGGGCCGGTTTCCAAAAAATCCCACATACCTTGATCGAAACCATAACCCACTCATCGCCAGTCCGTCCTCGGCCAGAACGTTTCATAATACAGCATCTGTAGAGATGCGGCGCAGGAACGAAGCATCTTGTGCCGGCCTTGGTCATGTAAGTGCCGCCAAGCGCTTCGCTACATCCTCGACCCGAACCGCCCCGCCGAGCAAGTCCCTCCCTGCCTCACGATCCCAGCCATTCTCTCCCAGCACCACCAGTTTGACAATCTCCCCGTCGTCGCCCATGACCAACCTCCCGGTACGCCCGTCAGCCCACTCAATAGTCAGCTGCTTGACCTCGGCATCGGCCGGGGCGATTTCCACCAACCTGTTCGACGGGCCCTCGAGGTCTCCCTCCTCTCCTTGTCCCGCCCTCCCGATCCCGGCTGCCTTCCTCAGATCGGCCACCACCCCAAGCCGATGGTGATATCGTACCACCTCCCTCCTCAACGCACGCGCAAACCTCGCCAGGTCCTGCCTCCTCTTGCCTCTCCCCATCCCCCCATCTTCCCCTTCCTTGGAGGGTTTCGGAGGAGGCAGATACCGCCACGCGAGACCCGCCAGGGGAATACATGCCGGCAGGGTGTGCCTGTGCACTCGGAGATGCCGGCTGCCCGGAAAAGGCCTGTTCAGGAGAACGTAGTAAGGCCGTAGGAAGCGGGAGCGGCTAAAGACCTCGATGCGCAGGCCCAAGATGGCGCCGCCGTCGACAGCGCGCGGGTCGGGGTCGCGCGCGCGGAAGGTGGTGAGGGTGGCGCAGGCGCGGTAGAGGCATTGTTGGGCGTGAGCTTGCTGTTGTGCGAGAGCGTCGGTGAGGAGGGCTTGACGGGTTTGACCTTCTTTTTGGGGTTGATCTTGGTTGCTGTGGGTGGGTAGGGTGAGGGCAGTGGTGGGTTTGTCAAGTGGTGCTGGTGAGAGCAGTTGGCGTGTAGAGGGCGCTGTGATGAGGGTTGAGGCGTGGATACGGAGATGCCGTTTGAGGGTGGCAGCTGTGAATCCTGTCAGTTACCGAACGCCATTGCGAGATTGGAATGCGTGTATATCGTAATGACGCACCTCGTGCTTGCAGCTCCTCGATTTCGTCATCGAGATTCGACGCCATGATGAACGGGGTGTTTCAAGAGCTGGTGTTACGCGTCTTCACCATTAAATTGTTTCGAAGAGGTTTGGGGGTGGGAGATGGCCTCGTCGTCGAGGTAAAAGCTCCAGACTCTTCCCAAGTGGATTGTCACAATCAAGAATGAACCGCCTCTTCCGAGTTTGGATTGCCGGATATGTCGTCGTGAATAAATTATGTTCAAGAGACTTGGTGTTTTGTTTACGGATTACTAGTACTGTATGTACAGTACGGAGTACGGATGACGATTTCCTTGAGTGAACCAAGCCCATGCAGCCATGTGAAGCTAAAGCTTGGCGCGGGCAGGGCAGGCAAGGCCGGCTCTCGGCCAGGCTGGGTGCCGCCTTGGCTCCCTGGGTCGGCCCCACTACTTCCTTTCCCGATCCGGCAACCTGAACGCGGCAACGGAGCGCCAAAACTTTGAAGAACAGCTAGTTTGGAAGAAAGAGTTACGGTTAGGAGCCACTGGTACAGGCGAACTGTTGCAGGAATCGCCTCCGTCCTGTGACGGCATTTTGAACATTATTGTCACCAAGTCGCTGGTCGATGGTTTCCCATGGCGAAGTCTTGAACCTCGCCACGTGCAGAGGCCACCGTTGCAGATAGCCTCGAGGATCCCCGGCGCCCCACCAATTACACTAAGGCCCCTGCTTACTACAACTCGAAGACACTGTACGGATTACATACAAGTAAATTCTCCAGGTCCAAGCGACGTGGCCGAGACTCGGTGCTGGCCTTTGGATATTCTCAACGCCTCACTGTCGACACCCGGCAGTCTCCGGGTTAAAAAAAAGCCACCTTCATTCTCCAAATCCAGCCTTTCTAGTCTCTCGTTAACTCCGATTTCCGTGGACTCCGTTTTTCTTTCCAACATTCCGCCCTGCGCAACCTCTAGTGACCGAGAGCGCCCCCAGATCTCCCAATCGCAAATCGCAACCCCTCGCTTCCTCCCCGGTCCCTCCCCCTCCCACCCCCCAAAAAAAACGACAGCGTGAAACATCGCACACCTCAGAACGCCACCGACCTGCCTTGTGATACGTCAGGTACTTTCCTATGGGTGCCAAATCCCGCCGCTCGAGATCGCCGACCACTCCAAACGGTTCCCTCGGGCGCTCCTCCGGGAGAAAGGCCAACGGCAATCTCGCTAGGATGAATACCAACGTCGAACTGCAGCGGCGCAACATTTCGCACGAGACCTCGACCCCAACCGGCGCTACCAAGAACCTGGTGGCGCGCGAATCCTTCTCTCTCGATAACCCCGTCCCCCAGACGCCCACCGTCAACGACCATGGCTTCTTCGACCTGCCAAAGAGGGATCAGAGGAACTTCGGCTTGCTGGTCCTCCTATACTTCCTCCAGGGCATTCCCCTCGGTCTTGCGACCGGATCTGTTCCATTCCTCCTCAAGAACCACCTGTCGTATAGCGAGATTGGCGTCTTCAGCTTAGCATCGTACCCCTACTCTCTCAAGCTCTTCTGGAGCCCCATTGTGGATGCGGTATGGAGTCCCAAACTCGGCAGGAGGAAGAGCTGGATCCTCCCGATCCAGTTGCTCTCCGGTATTGGCATGCTCTACCTGGGCTCGGTGGTCGAGGACATGATGGAGACGATGGGCAAGCCCGGCGGTCCCACCGTCTGGGGCTTTACCGGCTGGTGGTTCTTCCTGGTGCTCATGTGTGCCACCCAGGACATCGCCGTCGACGGATGGGCGCTCACCCTCCTCACCCCGGGCAACATCTCGTACGCGTCTACCGCGCAGACGGTCGGCCTGACCGCCGGCCAGTTCCTCTCCTACACCGTCTTCCTGGCCCTCAACTCCAAGGACTTCGCCAACCGCTGGTTCCGCACCGAGCCGCTCGACTACGGCCTGATCAGCCTGGGCGGTTACCTCACCTTTGCCGGCTGGGCGTACATCCTCGTGACCGCCGGCCTGGCCCTCCTCAAGCGCGAGGAGAGGACCAAGAACGAGGACGGCATCTGGGACGTCTACAAGATCATGTGGGGCGTGCTCAAGCTCAAGAACATCCAGGCCATCATCATCGTCCACCTCATCGCCAAGATCGGCTTCCAAGCCAACGACGCCGCCACGAGCCTCAAGCTCCTCGACAAGGGCTTCGGCACCGAGAACATGGCCCTCACCGTGCTCATCGACTTCCCCTTCGAGATCGGCCTGGGCTACTACGCGGGCAAGTGGTCCCAAGAATACACCCCCATGCGCCTCTGGTGCTGGGGCTTCGCCGGCCGGCTCGCCGCCGCCGTCGCGGCCCAGTTCACCGTCTCCATCTTTCCCCCGACGGCGACGGCCAGCAGCAGCGGCGGCATCCCCGCCTGGTACCTGCTCGCCGTCATGGCGCAGCACGTCCTCTCGACCTTCACCAACACCATCATGTTCGTCGCCGTCGCCGCCTTCCACGCCCGCATCGCCGACCCGGTCATCGGCGGCACCTACATGACCCTCCTCGCCACGGTCTCCAACCTAGGCGGCACCTTCCCGCGCTTCTTTGTGCTGCGCATGGTCGACGCCTTCACGAGCGCCACTTGCGTCCCCAAGGCGGCGGATTCCAAGTTCGCCGCGCCCTTCAGCTGCGCCGTCCAGGCCGACAAGGAGCGCTGCCTGGCGGACGGCGGCGTCTGCGAGATGCAGCGCGACGGCTACTATATCGTCAACGTCCTCTGCGTCCTCGTCGGCCTCGTCACCTTCGTCTTGTTTATCCGCCCCAAGGTGCTGCAGCTCCAGGCCCTGCCGCTCCGTGCTTGGCGGCTCTCGCCTTCGTCGTCCAAGTATTGAGATCTTGTTGTCCGTTCTCGGCACCTCGATTTTCTGAAGGGCTTGGGTATGCCAGATGTAACTCGGAAAACTTTGGTGTTAATAGAGAAATGCAAATCCGTGCAAACTTACGCGGCGTTTCTTGTTCTCTGTCGATCGTTGGGTCCAAGAGCTGCTGGCATCTGGGTGTGCTGTTGATCTTGAGCGAAGCTACATCTCCACTACTTCGGCAGCGCTACATCAGAGGCAGCCATGTCATAGATCCTACGTCCGTTCACGAGACATCAAGTGGGCACCGGAAGGACAGATGGGCGACGGGCTTATATTGCGACTACGCTGCGAAACCTCATTCTCCCACTAATTTCGCCCCGGTCACGAGGACCTCAAATCTTCAAAACTCCTGAATCTCCTCATTCAACTCTGCATGGTAAATCCGCGCAAAAAGATCCTCAGCCGCCATCTCATTGCTGTCCATCGCATGACGGTGGCTCAGGTGAGCTGGAGCTTTTGCCTTACTAGGGGACAGGGGCGGTGCCGGCACCCCAACCACCAACGTCGGTGCCAGCATCATCACCAGCAGTGTTGCCAGTATCGTCGTCGCCACCACCCACGGCCTCCCCAGAGTCCGAATCTGCTTCGAATCCGAGATTATCTGCTGTCACGCCCTCGGGCACATACGGCTGCAGAAACTCTGGAATCTCCTGGTTCGTCTCCATAAGGGTGCGCGTAAGCAGCGGTGCAATCGGCTCATCGCGATCAGAATAGAAAGACGACGCCAGACCGCGGTGACCAATGCGGCCAGTCCGACCTTTTGATGTTAGACACCAGTTGTAAGAGGGGAACTCGAACACAAAACGCTTACCAATGCGATGAGTGTACTCCTCAATACCGCCATGATCCATCGAAGGAAGATCGTAGTTGATGACGTGCATGACATTGCGCACATCAATGCCTCGAGCTGTGACACCAGTGGTGATCAAAATGGGCCATTGGCCGCTTCTGAAGCCACGCATGGAAGCTTCACGCTCGCGCTGGTTGCGGTCGCTGTGCATCGAGGTGCACGGCATCTGCTCCTTGTAGAGAAAATCATCAACCTCTTCAGCCGTACGCTTCGAGTTGACAAAAACAATGGTGCGCGTGGGCGGCAGAGACGTGATTAAGTCGATCAACGCCTGTTTCTTGAGAGACGGATCAACATAGATGATGGACTGCTTGATGTTGGCGTGAGTGCTGCCAGCACGACCGACGCGGAAGCGAACATGAGTCTCTGCCAGATGAGCCGTGGCGAGCTCCCGAGCGGCTCTGGGGAAGGTGGCAGAGAAGAGCATGTAGTTGATGTTGTCTTCTTCCTGCTCTGTTGGCAAAGTTAGACCATGATACCATGTGAATTCGACACAAGAGCTTACCGCCGCCAGACATAATGGTGGTCAGTTCATCTTTCCAATCGTCCGTGAGCATCTCGTCGGCCTCGTCGATGACCATATACCGCACGCGGCGGAGTGTCAAAACGTCAGGCTTATTCATAAAGTGAACAAGACGACCAGGGGTGGCAATCAGCACGTCACAACCCTTCTGGAGCTGGCCTTCCTGGTCCCGAACGGCAGCGCCGCCGTAGACGACACAGGGACGTAGCATGGTGCGGTAGCAGAACTTTCGCGCTTCGTTGAATATCTGCACCGCGAGCTCACGCGTGGGGCAGACAATGACCACGAGAGGCTCGGCCCGAACACGCTGATCAACGCCTTCCTGAAAGGTGGCGGGGTTGGGACGAGGAGCCGCAAGCTTTTTGGCCTTGCCCATTAGTTTATTGAGGATGGGAACCAGATAGGCAGCTGTCTTGCCGGAACCTGGGGGGCTGGTAAGTGACAAGGATAAGATCAGGCGCACATTAAGTTACGCACCGGTCTGCGCAATTCCAATCACATCATAGCCAAGATGAATGGCTGGGAGGCAGTATCGCTGAATAGGAGTCGGCGTTTCATAACCTGCCAGCTGGACATTCTTGAGCATGGCCGGGTGTAGACCAGCATCCTCAAAAGTCTTGATGGGTTCGATTCGGACCGGGCCTTCCTGGATCAGCTCGATCTGGGCAATCCTGACACGTCGTTAACATGCTGAACTATTTGGAGAAACAGACAGTGAACTTACGTGCTGAAGTCGATGCCACGATTGTTGCGCTTGCCCGGCTCACCGAACAGCTCAACCTCTAGAGCTGGAACCTCGGGACCGATGTCGCCATCTTCGCCATCCCACTCATAGACGCGGGCGTTGCTGTCCCACTCGTGGCCCGAGTCTCTGCCATACGCGGTGTAGTCGTAGGCAGTGGGCTGAACCCAACCGGCAGGGGTCTCGGTCTTCTTGCTACCGTTGGTAGGCAAAGTCTCCTTGAGCTGAGTGGTGCCAAAGACACCAGCGTCTTGAGCGACATTGGCATCGCCCGGTTGGTCGCTCGAGGCAGGGACATTCCAGCTGTTGTCCGCCATGATGATCGAGTTCTGTGTCAAAATAAACAGTCAGGCAGTGTCCAACAACCATGCGCGACAAAATAGAACTGGGATCAAGCTGGTGATAAACAGTCTCTCGGGAATCGCCGACGAGAAGGAGCCTCCGAAATTTGCCCATAAGAAGGAGGAGCTCTACCTTGCTGAAGATACTTGTCTCTATCTCGAGGCTTGACGTTCTCAGACGAGAGCAGATTGAGGGTACTCGAGTTTGAAATTGAATCGTAACCGAAAATGGGAAGGAGAGAATGGAAAAGGGAAAAGGAAGACCAGGAAGGGAGACTCGAAGGGCAGAAGAACAGCGTTGAAGCGGCTGCCTTGACAAGAGACATCCAGAGTTCCCTGGAGGAAGGCACGACTGCCAGGTCGTCTTGCAATAGCAATTGTAGAATCGCATCAGCCGAGAGCAACCACTGTAGTGAACAGGAAACTGCCACCTAGTGGCTTGAAGCTGAATGGCCCTCTGGAAAGTGAGACAAACCTGTAAAACCGACCAGACGGGGTGGATGGGAAGTAGTGTTAAAATGCTAGATGAAGATGGCGGTAAACGCTCATAGAGACGCGCCTGTCTAGGCAGAAAGAGAGATTTCGGAATCTGTCGACTCTACCGATCTGACCCCTCAGAGCATGACAACTGCGAAGGGTTGACGGAACTCTCAAGTCGACGAGGAAGTGGGAAACAGAGTAAAAAACGTTGTGTCTACTTACCTTGACTTCAAAACTGTTGAGCGAGTCGATACACAGAGGACGGTAGCAGAGACGTATATACTCGAAGATCGCAACCGGCCAAATACGGGCAGGTAGCAGGTTATTGTAGGAAGAAGAGTGGGAGAAAGGAATCGGTGGAGAGGAAGGAAGAATTTCTAGTGTGAACGCAGGGCACGAAACCCTCCAAATCAGACTGGGAAATCAGTTCCTTTTGCTCTTTACCCAGAGCAGGCGTGAATAGAAACTTAAGGCGGCCTATCACGGTGCTTCGTGATAGTGATAGGGTTTGCGTACATAGAGGCATAGGCGGAGACTGAAGCGGGTCTCAAGCTTGTGCATGTGCTTGATTGCTACTTGGTGAAGTAGACTGGAAGGAGGGCAACCGGTATTAACAGGCCGAACAAATAGTAGGCGGAATGAGGACATGGATCTGGATTAGTAGCTTGTACAAAAGGCTCAGCAGGGCGCCTTAAGTAGGTTCCGGATGGCAATGAAAGTCGAGCGATGTTGTCATCATTTCCTGAGTCAAATATTAGCTTACATGATGTCCATACGGAGGGGAAAAAAGGGGGTATACAGGGAGACGTCTATCAACGCAAGACCAACAAGGTCTCATATCTCGCTCACACCCAGAACTAGGACGCCCTTAAAACAAGGACAGGATTCTTCAACAGCGAACCATGCGGCCGTGGAATGTGCTTCCGTCTATGGGGAAGCATTCACGAAATCTCGGGGCGGAACAGTTCTAGAATCAAGCCAGAAAGACTCACCGAGAGCACTAAGTTAAACAAAGGAACAGCACCAGCTGCCAAAACATGATCAGCCGATGCCCATGGACGGATTAAACTGATCGCAGGGCCCGAACCCCATTCTGCACTGTTCGTTCTAGGACTCTAGGGGATAAAACATACAGTGAGCCTTCACAAAACACAAAACGCCCTCGTAATGACAACTAACCCATACCGAACGCCCGAAACGCCATGACCCTCTTTCTAGTTACCCCTCATTGAAGACCAGCAGCCAATGCCCTGTCCAGTGTGGCTGCGGCCCTCCCGACAGTACCGCCCTCCTTCTTCGCCCTCTCCATCCCCGTGGATATGGCCGCTCGCCATTTAGCGTCAAATATGCGTTGCCGCGAAACACGGTCGGGATACATCTCGCTGTCCTCGTCTCGAGGTGTTCCGAAGAGGTTGAGATAGGCGAAGGGGTTGGGCGTACCCGGGAGACGGTAAATATTGTCCCAATATGCCATAGGGTTGTACGGCATTGGCGCCTCCGGTTTGAAGCCAACCTGGAGAAACTTTGCCAAGACTTGGATCTGCCTTGCTTGTGCTTCGGGTCCTTTCTTGGTGCCAAGGGTCGCTCTGGAGGAAGATGTCCACCCCTTGCTGTTCAGGGCTGAGCCAACGTTTGGGTTCCAGCCCAACATGGAGCTGAAGCTGTTGAGTGTCTTCAGCCAACCGCCGGGGCAGGAGACCGCCTCGTCTCCGGCGACCTCGAGAAGCCATTCTAAAACGTTCAAAGTGTCGCTGCGAATGTCGTTGGAAAGATGTGTCATCCCGCCCCGGATGTACATGAGAATCTTCTCTACGTGGGGCCGGACCTCTGCTGGGGGCAAAGCCCGCAAAACTTTGAGAAGCTGGGTTCGTACCAACGCTGACACATCAGACAATAGGGGTAGTAACTTTGTCAAAACCGCTGAAGTCCCGACAGGGTTATTTGGAGGATTGGCTGTAAGTTGGTTGGTAATGTAAGCCAATGCATCCCGTCTCTGGTTGTCGGACTTTGCAGTGATGGCAAGTGATAGGTTTTGCTTAAACTTCTCCGCTGGTTCCAAATCGTCGGCCACAAGTGTTTGCTGGTTGACCACAATTGCTACCGCTCGTTAGCAAGTTTATTCTCTACCACACGAGGGAAAGGCGCACATACACTTGGATTTGAAGCTGGTATCAGTGAAATTTGAAGCCTTTGGCTTGGGTTTCCCAACTTTCAACTTGGGTTTCTGGGTTGTAGATTAGTTATTATCTGCTTGGATAGACGACAAGAAGAATCGTACCTGAAAGTCCTTCTTCTTCTCTTTCTTCTTCTTGTTGCTAGAGCCCATCTTTTTTAGCTTATGGATCGCTAATAATAGAGAGTATTCGCTAGGTTCTGCGGTTACGGTGACCAGGGGGGTTGGTCTGCGTTAGTGAATCTCGAAAGCGCGGGAAATTTTGGCGGTGTAGCATGGCAGAACCGGTGTTCTCCGGGTGTGCTGTAGTTCACAGTGTCTCCATGCGAAACCTTACTATGAGTACACGTTGTTGGATCTCACATCTGATTTTCAAGTAGGAGTAGTATGATACTGAAATATTACCCGAGGCGTGGAGAGATTACCTGTAATTAGCAAGAAAGAATAACTGCCATGTGCGAGGCACCGACATCTTGCCATCAAACCCAATTCATCGACACAGTGAATAAGGTACTTAACACTCCTGGCTTGGCTCCTAGCGCTCATCGGGCGTGCGTTCAAGCTAATTACGCTCGCTCTCACTGCACCACCTATTGGGAGATTCAACCTCAACCCTTGCTTTCAAAGGCCCCAGCTTCAAGGTGTCAAGTGTATGCAACTGAAAGCACACTAAGAACTTAGGTTTTTTTTTTTTTTTTTTAATTCAGGCAGCAATGTCAGATACGGCTTTGGTGCGTCGTACATTCAACTCAGCCGGTAGTCCTGTGTCTATCTAACCATCACCGCACAGGTTCCCGGCGCCGATGCGCTTGAGGAGACCTTGGGACGCCTTTCAAAAAAGCCGGGTGTCCGGGCAACCATTGTGCTCGACCGAGCCTCGGGTGCTATCTTGAAGACGAGTGGCCAGGTCGGGTCAATACGGACGACGAAGCCTTCAAGCGCACCCGTGCCCGCCTCCGGGTCGTTCAATAAGGAGGACGACGGGAGCGGTGCCAAGCACGATCAAGGCGCAGAGGAGCTGGCCTCGATGATATGGAACTTTGTCAGCACTGCTGGCGATCTTGTGCATGAACTTGATACGGAGGTATAGTAGGGTCTTTACAACCAACCGTGGCCAATGCACTGATAGCTATGTTGCAGGACGAACTGAAATTGCTGCGCCTGCGAACCAAGAAGCAGGAATTTGTCATCGTCCCCGATGCTAAATATCTTCTCATTGCAGTTCACGAAACCTCTGCATGAGGATCCAAGGTGACGGACCGCTTTGCGCGAGTGGAAGCAGCCCCGGCAATTTCCATCACGTTCTCAATGGCAGGCCATCCAGCCCTCCCAACTCCCGCAGGTTCGACATGTCAGTTGTCAGTGCCAGCTTGCAGCGCTTTAATTTCGCATTCCACCTCGTCGTCACCAACCAAACGACCCACAAGCTTTGGTTGGTCAGGCGGTAGCGTCCCGGTCAGCACATTTCGGGGTAATTTAAAACACCTTGTGTACAACAACGCAGCTGTGCGTCTGAGTGGAATGTTTCGGAGGGCCGGAGGACATGAAACTGTTTCAACTACCCGTGTCGTGGGCCGGCCAAGGGCAGTACACTACCCACTGGAGGACGTTTCTCCATGCTGTGGCAGAGGGATCTGAAGATCGTTAGCCTCAACCCCACAAGCGGAGCCAACAGCTACTCAACACCTGGACGTTATCGGCACATGCTATTCACTACAAAGAGACCTTGACCTCGTCCAACAACATGTGAGCTATTGGATGTTTTGAGGGTTCGACTTAGTTAAGGGGACTAGATCTCCACCACGATGCCGGCCCAAGACCTGCATTATATCCCCAATTCGACCAGTGCATCACCAACCTGATGGCGCTTTGTTCTTGCAAGATAAGCGGCAGGTTCTGGCGCGACAGCTCTCCACCCAACATTCCAGTTGGCGTTGGCATCCGTCATGCAGGCTGTGCCCGACCTCTACACTAGAGAACTAGGGTCCCGAGCGCGCCATCAACAGAAGCATAGCATGTAAAGGATGCGAATGATTAAAACGCACCATTATTATTGGATGTTCAGCCCGTTTCTCCCGTCATAAAGCGACGCGTCCCTAACAGGACGCCGTGCTCAGCTCACATTCCTAGATTTTGTCCCTGGGCTGTTGCAAGAGTTTTGCCTTTCATAGCACGAGATTAAATATCCTCTCCTCACCCTCTAGCAGTCGCTTACACGAGTTCTGGTTCGGTGCTACTTCCCAGCCAGGCGCCGCTTGCAAGGCTTCCACCATAACCCCGTCAGAGTTTATATCAGAGCAATTCTAGTCAGTGGGATTTCTCCAGTAGGTAATTGCACATAAGTGGCTACCTGCCACCCACTGCAATCGGTCTGCAAGCCGGAAACGGGTTCCCTGGTTTGCTCGTATGCCTGATGAGGTTGCTCTGTATCAGAACTCAGACACCCGGCACTGTTTAAATTAGAAACGATGGCCCTGTTCTCGATTCGGAGACTGAGGAGATCGCCCCGCCGGCGCAAGGGAAACGAACAACGGCGGGACGAAGATGACGTCAAGATCGCGATCAAAGCTTCATTGCAACAGGACAACGAAGGCGGCAGCAGCCGAGCCGTTGTCGTTTCGAGCGACATTGCCAACGGCGAGATCAAAAGGCGACGACGTTTCAATAAACATTCAAGTTTGTTGCACAGCCTACGAAACCGATTTGCGGGGAAGCCACAATCGTCAGCACCTCAGCGGGGAACAGCCTCTCAGCACGAGGTAAGAGCTGCCATCTTCAATCTTTGCGCTTGCCCTCAAAACTCTTTCCACAAATGAACTCAGAATTACCCTTGATGGAACCGCATCATGCGGCGACACGCTGCCAGTGGGTGATGGCTCGTGCAACTCAGCCAAGGGGCAGGATCGAGCCAAAGCCAAGCCTAGACAGCCCGAGGTACTTACTGTATGTAGTACCTACCTTACCTACCTGACCTACCTACGTATCATCTCTCCTTGCCAAGGTAGGTTCAGGCTCTGGCTGTCTTGAAAGGTAATCGGGGTGCGGGAGGAACCTTGCTCGCTGGTGCCGTCAACAACCCTCCCCCCCCGCGAGCGAGCCCCGCGTGACCATGGCAGCATCCCCAATGGTTCCTGCACCAATCGTACGAGAAATTCCGGGGAGCTTGCAGACATGCGACCCCGACCCCTATTTTGTACCCGGATCTTCAATGGCTTCTCGCCGCTCAATGTCTCATTCTGGGACTTGAGCAGTGCAATGAACACCGGCTGACTCGTCGTCTGGACAATTCAGCAGAGCCAACAGACGTCAACACCAATCTCCCCTCGCGGACCGGTGGTCAACCCCAACAAGCCGCTGCCATTGCCCCCGCCTCCCGGCAGTGAGCAGGTACGCGAACGGGCCAAAAAACCTGTCCTCAAGCTGGCCCGCATCATGGCCACTCTGACCGAATCCGAGGTTGAGAAGCTCTTCTCCGGAGCCCCGCAGTACTTTGCTAGGTCCGAGGGACACTACACTGGGGCTCCCCATCCCTCGGTGGCGTTTCCATGGGATGAGGAGCTGGAGATCAGGGATCTTACCGACCACACGCAGATCGAGGACAAGGCTTGGGGCTCGATTACGGCATGGCCTCACATCACCCGCGATGTCAACAGCGACCGCTCTGCCGCGCAGCGTGCTTCGGAAGCGAAGCGCCGGGCGCACTTTTACCCGCGATGCCGCGAGAGGCCCAACATGTTGAGCATGTTTGGGCTTGAGAAAGGGAGCGTGGGTTATCAGGCTGCCCTCGAGTTGGGCGTGGCCGATGCCCTTCAGGAGGAACAATGGGGTTTCGAGCGCCTCGCAGCCAGAGACCCCGCCATCGTCAGGCAGCGCCAAACCATGCTCACGTCAAGGGACGGCCTCCGACACGTTGACGAGACTCTGATCATGGAGCAGCTGATCAAGAATGGGCAGAGATATTGCGAGCCGCATCCCCGCGAACCCCGACTGTCGGGTGATCTTTACAACGAGTTGTTCACCCAGATCCTGCATCCGCCAACAGAGGTGCTAGATCACCGAGACCCTTACAGCCTCTCCGTCCAGATCATGGCTCTAGTCAAAGTTCTCGCCACGCCAAACATGTGGATCGATTTCTCCCATGTGGAGTGGCGCATCAGACTGGGCCAGCTTCTGTGGGAGAACCCGAAAGGGGACAATGCCGAGGACGCGGCATCTGTCCAGACGGGTGATTCGGCGAGTGACATTCACGAGGAGCGGTACTGGCTGCTTTTGCAGATCCTCCTGGCCTGTGAACTGCTCGTCAGGCTGGATGCTATCACCGAGGGCGAGGAGCTTGGAGCGGGCAGTCTCCGGCCGGCGGAAATCTACAAGTTCGAAAAGGAAGCCACGAAGTCGGTCAAATGGTCGCTGATCCTGGCACGGGTGTGGCTGGAGAACATAGAAGTCGTTAAAACCGAAGCTAGCGCGCCGGCGGACGTCGAAGAGAAATCTTCAGGCTGGCTGGCGACACTGACGAAGCGCATGTTGCTCGCTCGCGATCACGACTGGCAGAACCACCACAACCGCGTCCCGGTTTACGCGATCAAGGGACAACACGCCCGCCGCCAAGTTAACGGTCTTGCGCATTTTGCACGCCGATTGCGTTGGCCTGGAGCTGAAACTTACTTGTCTCAGGTGACTGAGAACTGCCGCTCTGTAGTCGAAGGCACTCCTCTCAGTACGTTGCTTGCTCGATCAAGCAGTCGCGCGGATAGCCATCATCTCTTCCACTTTGGCCATCATCCGAAAGAGGAAACAAAGGAACACAGCCCTCCGTCTAGGCGGAAGAGCGTATCGGTTGCGTTGAATCCGTCAGGATGGCTCTCCAAGAGCTATGTTTCTGGGTTGATGCTCCCTGGTGACGGACTTTGTCATTTTCTGATGGCAACCCTGCTAGAGAACGACCCAGAGGCGTTATCGAGCTTGGGCCCCACGGCCAATCTGTGCAGCGGGTTTGTGTATTCTGGCAAGAGCTTCTGGAGCACATCATGCATTGTCGGTCGTGTCCTTAGCGCCGGAAGGGGTGCTGTCGAATGCATGGGCTGGATCTCCAGCGACGTCATCCCACGAGGATTTGGCAATGGCTGGGTGAAAATTGATGCAGAAGAAACACCAGGTATGAACAGGGCGTTGCATGCCCGAGACGAAATGCATAACGCTAATCTGAGATCTACAGAGGATGCGCTTCAAGTCAACAAAAAAGCCCGCCTTTGGGGTAAGAAGGCGGTTGAGCGGGAGTCCAACGTCCTCGGAGACACTGATCCATCATCTGTCCTTCCCGCCGATTTTCTTATTCCCTCTGAGAACACCTACCCAGAGAAGGAGCCCCCTGCCCTCGACATCGTTCTGAAAGCCTTGAATCTCGGGGCACCAGTCAGTCCCGGCCACACCACTCCAGCACATGGCAATGAAACTACCCCAGAATCGGATGACAGCAAAGTTAGCTCACCTTCCGTCTTTGCCGCCTCGGTAACCTTTGCTGTGACAGACCTCGACTCGGAGGAGGTTCATGAGTACACATATTCCCTGGCTAAGGACATCAATTTCGTGACAGCCCACCCGTGTGTGCCTTCGCAATACGTTAGGCTCATGAAGTCACCCTGCAGCCCAACAATTCAGCAGGTTGATATATCTGGCCATGGTGCTTCCGGTAGAACAGCAAGTGTAGTCGGTACGACTCTCCAGATTTGAACCACACCTTTCCCTGCTCCTGCCAGACATACTAACCACTCCTAGGCCACCCGTTACACAAATACTACACCTATGTAGCACTCCACCTGTCTGAGCTACTCACCAAGAAGGATTGTACCCTCGAGTCCCTACTGAGTAGCTACTCATTATCTCCACGACAGCGGCCTATCATGAGCCCCTCACTCTCGCAGAAAAACAGCCCGGCCGCCAAGGTGCTTGTCATCGATTGCATTACGGGCTTCCGTCCGCAACCGCAGGAGCACGAAATCCCCCTGTCGCCTGTCATCAGCCGAACAGACAGCAACAATTCTGGAATGCTAACCTCGCCTACTTCGTCCAACGTCACCTTGGGAGGCAGCACAGACCATGGTCAGGGTGATGGCACGGGAACAGCAACGTTGGAGAGCGCGTCAAAGAAGATGCACTCGGAATCACGGCGACGGCAGTTTGGATCTGATATGGAGATTTTGGTGCGGGCGTTCTGTGCGGAAAAGGGTTGGAACGCGTTGATTAGCCGGCGGCGGAGGGGATGTCTGGCGTGTGCGATCCGGGAGGCCGGGGCGCTAGGGTGGAAGGTTGTTATTCGTGTTGATTAGGAGTCACCCCGATGATGCACGGGAACTTGGTGCCTGTAGGTGGTAACTGACAACCAGCGCAGGGACAGTTCCGAATGGATAGGCGGACTCAAACTAAGTTAATACCGGCATATAATCATTGATACCCCGTAAAAGCTTCATTCAAGAAGGATCTTTTCGCAAGGATACACTGTTGTACTCTGAACGTAGAGGGTGCGATGCGAGAACTCACTCCTCTCGTGGTTTCAAGGCTTCTTCGCTCTGTTGACGGGCCGGTCGTGAACAGGAATCACGAAGAGGCGTTCATACAATCACATCAACCTCGTGGACCCAGTAGGGGCTGAACCAAGCCATTTATTGCCTTTATGATAGGTCTTCGAGGCCGTGAGAAAAAACTGGTAGTGAATATTGAAGTTTCCGATCCCCCCTTTACGTTCACCTTAATCTTAAGGTCTTCCTGTGTAGACCACTCCTTCCACCCCTTCTTTTCTCCTGGAAGGCGAACCTTTTGCCATTCTTCCCGCGTGACGTTCCGCCTAGCAATCAGGTCAGTCAACATCACATAGGTACTCTTTACCCTGCCGGCATTTACAGGAGATGAAAAAAAAAAGACAGAGAGGGAGGGGGAGGGGGAGGGAGAGAGGGAGAGAGACTTACCACTCCTCAACAGGAATCCACCCAATATACGCGCGATCCCCGAACCCGCCGACCCAGTACACCTGTTCCACAACCAGCCGCACAAAGTGCGCCTCGTGGATCCGGTTGCCGGGGAGCCAGTACCGCGCGTCCGGGTGCGACTTGACGTAGCATCTCGCGAGCCTGGCGCCGACCCCGTCCTCGTCGCTGCGATCGTCGCCGCCCGGGATTGGCTCGAGATGGCCGAGAAGGGAGAAGCGGGGGAGATTGGCGGCCGAGTAAGGGAGGGAGATGTCGCGCTCGTCGTCATCATCATCGTCGTCGTCGTCGTCCTCGGTGCGGGATAGGCCCAGGTACGAGAGCCAGCTGTTCCCGGTGCTCTTGATCCGCTCCGCGGGCGGGTACGGCGGAGTCCACTGGACCGCCAGACTCACGTTGCTTCCCGCCGCGGCGTTCTTAAAGGTCGTCCCGATGGAGATCGCCAGGATGGTGGGGTTCCCGACGTCGTCGTCCTCGCAGTCGGCAATGTATTCCATCAGGCCGTACGGCAGGCCGCCTAGCCCCGGGGAGCGCCGCTCCTGGTTCGAGACGCCGCCATCGCGATTGCTATCGCCCTTTTGTTTGTCGTCCTCGGGGAAGACGGTTGAGAGCGTGCCGAGCGGAGTAAGAGCGAGTATGCGCCGGCCGAGGACGGCGGATTCGTGCGAGGTCGGGATGCGGAGTCCGCTGTGGGAGGGAGGGACGGCGACGGCGACGGCGGCGGCTGCAGCTGTTGTTGCCGCGATGCAGCCGGAAAGAAGGGTGGTTGCGGTTATGGTGGGCCTCATGGTGCACGGACCGAGCAGGACGATAACGGTGGACTTGTGGTGATGATTGATTGATGGGAAACGAGACGAGCCCTCAACAGGTACGGGAGATGTCTAGGTAAACAAAGAGGTGCTCACATAACTAAGTTACTGGACGTCAATGCTTTGCCACAGCCGGCTACCACTTCCCGAGGTCCCCCCCCCCCCCCGGGCGACAACAGGGTTGAATCATGCGATGCTGTTGTGGGGTAGCACATGGCACCGCACCGACTGCCAAGTCATCTTATCTGATCAACGGTCCCCGCCTCTCTCGGATGTTGCTCAATTCGTTAGGGTGCCTTCGAGCAGGATCCTCTACGTCGAAATACGAGACATCCGAGCCTTGAAACTACCTTAACGTTGCAAGTGAATCTATCAAGGCGTGTGTTGATGCATACCACACACTTGAAAGTTTTGCAGTCTAGGGGTTGCCAAGCTCTCGAATTGTTGAGGGATCAATGTATTCGGAGCCATGAATCTTGGGTGTAGAGCTAGCATTGTTAACATGACCTAGAGCTGTCGCTGTAAGCGGAGATGCTGCACCAAGATGAGGTAAGCACTGAAATGGATCATGAGTAAACATCACGTGAATATTCATGTGACTTAGCCAAGACCAGCCACACACCCCTGGTCGGTCTGAAGCCCCAAAGGCGAGCCCCGCAGGGCTCCCACAATTATTAGGTAACCGAAGGATAATCCGCAAAATCGCCGCCCACCGGAGGATACCACTTGCAGACTCTTCTTCCCGTCATCGTCTTCCCCAGCAAACCTTCGAGAAAGTCATCGACGACAATCATCCAAAATGGGCAAGGTTCACGGAAGGTAAGAACTCAAAACGCTTAATTACACATATTTTCCGTTGGAAAAGCAATGTTCTGACATGTTTACCATAGTTTGGCTCGTGCCGGTACGTCTGCTTTTCCCGTCGTCGACGACTCTCGCATCCGTCAATCCGAAAATCGAGAGATCGAAGCTTCTTTGAGCGAATTCTGATTGGTATATGCAGGCAAGGTCAAGTCTCAGACCCCCAAGGTCGAGAAGCAGGAGAAGAAGAAGGTCCCGTACGTATACACCCGCTGAGGCCCGGCGCGAGCGACGGCGAGGTGCCAGATTTTCTGACAAGCGAATAGTAAGGGCCGCGCGGGAAAGAGGCTCAAGTACACCCGCCGTTTCGTCAACATCACCCTGACTGGCGGCAAGCGCAAGGTCAGTCCAGCTCGAGGTTCATACGCGAGGGAAGGCGGCACGACTGATGTGTTATGGTACACAGATGAACCCCAACCCCGGCTCCTAAATTCCCCGCCACGACCAAATCAAATCCGGCAATCTCTGGGGACGTTTTCCGAAAACGTTGATCATGCCGCGGGAAGCCTTCTTTGGGGACGGTGGGAGCAGGGCCTGGTGATGCCGAGGGTCCGATCATTGAAGGGACGAGATCTGGCGCTGCGAAAATCACCAGGCAGCGGCCAACCTTGGCTTTGGCTTTATGGCACGGCACGTCATTTCGCACTCTGGGAACGGGAAACGGGTCTACTGGCATTTTTGCGATGCGTCTCTTGTACGTTCAATCGACGCTCGATAGGGAATACCTCGACAATTCTCTGCAAGTCCGTGATCACTCATCGCCACGGAGACTATACCATAGAGCTTATTGGCTCGTGAGCCTCGAGAACGCGATCCTCCCGTGACTTACGGTACGGGTTTGTACAGCTTTTGCCACTCGGGGGCTGCATGCCATCCCGCCAACGTGTACTACGTAGAATTAGGCAGGCCAACGCAAAGTCGGCGCGACACAGGTTGATCAGGGCCATTTTTTATCTTCTGCCCTAACCCAGCAATACCTATCGATGAAGTAATACGCCCACTTCCACAGCTTCCAGTCGGTCGGAGAGTCGCAGTGTTCCAGTTGATGGGCGGCGGCTTCCAGCCCCTGATGCCTCAGAAACTCTGGCCAGTGCTCGAAAGCGCGCAGCTCAACCCAGAGCGTCAGCAACAGGAAAGCGAGCTGTTTGTCCCCAAGAGCCATGATGTTGTCATAGCCTCTCTTGGTAGCCTGTCAGATCGGACTGGGTCAGCGAACCGGGAACAACCAGATAAGCTCAAACGCAACATCAGAGCTGCACATTACCTCCCACGACAACGGAGATTGGCGCAGCTGGTGGGCGCCGCCGCGAACGAGCCAGAAGAGTGTTCGGGCCGTCTCCCAGTCGAAGGGACCGGTGAGCAGCCTTTCCGGAGCTCTGGTCAGAGGGTGAACCTCCACATAGCATGGCGGCTGCCAGATCGGCAGACGAGCTTCTTCGTCGGGGGGATTCTCGGCCGGGAACCAGGCGGCACAGGAGGCTCTCAAGGTCTCCCAGTCCGCCTCGAAACGTGCTGCCACGTCTGGGTGGCCATCGAGACCAGGCCGAGCCACCGGAATTTTCGAGGGTTTCAGGTACTCGAGGAGCCTCCCAAGGCCGTTTCTCCGAAACCATTTCTCCTGAGCTTCCAGAATGAGGGTCGTGTTGACCCATTTGCAAGCAAGGACGGCGCTCTGCGAACAGTTTGCGTCAGTCCCGTCCTGGTTCGGGTCCGAAGCAGGAGTGCTCTATCAAAGAAAAACCGCGGCGCACCTGGAAGTCTGGTTCGCCGGGAACCCATTCGGGCAGCAACCAGCGATAGTTGCCCCAGGCTTCACCTTTCCTGCGGCGGTCCGGGGGGGCGACTTGGTCCTTCTTGTAGCCGAACCACAGATCCAAGGTGGGCGCGAACGCCGCTTCCAGCAGCTCCGTCAGGAAGGACCGGGAGGAGAAGCGATAGCCGATCCGGAGACTGCTGCGCAGGAAGTTGAGGTTCCGGGACATGAAGATGATACGCTCGAGGATCTCGGTCGGGAGTTCCTCAATCGGCTCGGCAGGCTTCCTCGCCTTGAAGCGGCGTCGGGGTGGCCGATCGCTGCCATCCTCCCCGCCCTCCTTCTCGTCCTCCTCATCCCGCCGTCGTTTGGCCTTCCGGGTCCGATCTGTCGGCGGCTTCCATGTCTTTCTGGGGCCTGCTTTGCCTTTGACCTTGATCGGAGTAAGCTTCATGGAACGGTCTGGGGCAAAGGCGATGTGAGGTTTCGGTGTACTCCGTAGATATCCGCCTTTCCCGCTACCTCCAGAACCGCGTCATTTATATTTGTATGTAGTCCGTTTACAGAATTTCTTCACGTCGTCAGAAGAGAAGTGATTTCAAGAATACAAGGCCTTTGTGTTGTTGGCACTTGCTGATCCACAAAACCGCCCTGTAACTACGAATTACAGAAGGCACTCCACCCCCAGACCGCCTTATCAGTGGGCTTTCGCGCACTGACCAGAAGGGAAGGGGGGGTTGCCTACACTAGTTCTGCACTACACTAACCACACCCCCTGGCAATAATTTTGCTGCTGCAACTTGACTCGCCCGCTTTCGACGATGGCTTCTGGCCCGGACCGCATCTCCAAAAAAAAAAGAGATCGGGCCACCACCGTGAACAGCGCGCAAACATTGGATTGACCAGCCCACCTCCCCTCCGGACCCTGCTTCCCGCGCAATGCCTCCGGCATTGAAACCAGCAGTACCATCGCGGAGGCTCCTCAGGTTCCTACGCGCCCAGTCCGAGGGCCTCTGGTTCACCGAGTGCGCCTCGCGCCTGTCTTCATCGTCGTCGACGACTACCCGCCGCCATGTCTGCGCCTGTGCGAGGGCAGCAAGGCCGACCGCCCTGCTGCCGAGCATCCCGACGGGCCGCCGCAAACCCACCCTGCAGGCCGCCTTTCTCGGCCTCGACGCGATCCTCCCCAAGTCGCTGAGCAAGCAGCAGCGCGCCTCGGCGAGCCACGAACAGCAGCAGCAGCAAGCAGGGCAGCACGGGGGTGCGCAGCGGTATTCCTCGTCGAACCAGGCACCCAGGGAGGACGGGGGCAGGTCGTCGTGGCAGGAGTGGCTGTTTGGGTCCGACGCGAAGAAGCAGGGCGAGCGCGAGCGCGAGCCGCTCAAGGAGGGCGACATCCGGGTCCGGCTGGAGGAGGAATCCGGGTCGATCTTCCAGCGGAGGTCGCTGACCGCCAAGACTGCGCTGGACCCGAGGCTGCGCTGTACCGAGGTGGACGGGAACGGGAAGGTCATCATGGTAGACGGCGAACTCAAGAAGAGCGAGCTGATTGCCAAGGTACGCGATACACTGGCACACCTGGGCTTATTCTTCTTTTTCCTTTTTTTCCTTTCCTTTTTTCCCTCCAGTTCTTTAAATACAGAGAGAAAAGAAAGAAAAAGACAGAGAAAAGAAGAAGAAGAAGAAAGAAACGAAAAAAAAGAAAAGAAAAAAAGAAAAGAAAAGAAAAGAAAAAGATCCGTGTTTATTGACCGTGTCGCTTGACAGTATGGCCTCCTCCCGCGCGATCTCCGCAAGATCGACTCGTCCAACCTCCCCCACATCCTCGTCCGCCCGTCCGCAATCCTGCTGAACCTCCTCCACCTGAAGGTCCTGATCAAGCACGACCGCGTCCTGCTGTTCGATGTCTACGGCTCCACCTCGTCTTATCCCCAGTCCGCCTTCATGTACGACCTGCAGGGCAAGCTGCAGCAGAAGCAGGTCGCCGGCGCGAACAGCCTGCCCTACGAGTTCCGCGCCCTCGAGGCCGTCCTGATGTCGGTCACGTCCGAGCTCGAGGCCGACTTCGAGTCCGTCCGGGACCCGGTCATCCGCATCCTCAGCGACCTCGAGGACGACATTGACCGCGAGAAGCTGAGGATCCTCCTGGTCCTGTCCAAGAGGGTCAGCACGTTCGAGCAGAAGGCGAGGCTGGTCCGCGACGCTCTCGAAGAACTCCTGGAGGCCGACGACGACCTCGCCGCCATGTACCTGACCGAAAAGACGCACGACATAATCAGGGGCGAGGACGATCACACCGAGGTCGAGCTTCTTCTCGAGTCCTACAACAAGATTTGCGACGAAGTGGTGCAGGAAGCGAGCAATCTTGTGTCGAGCATCAGAAATACCGAAGAAATGTGGGTTCCTCCTCCTCCTCCTCCTCCTCCTCCTCCTCCTCCTCCTCCTCCTTTTTCCGTGCTTTTGCGAATACCTCGAAGGACTACGGGAGCGAAGAATGCTGACAAAAGGCTTGCTAAACTAACAACAAAAACAGCATCCGAGCTATTCTGGACGCCAACCGCAACTCTCTCATGCTGCTCGATCTCAAGTTCAGCATCGGCACCCTCGGGCTGGCCATGGGCACCTTCCTGGCCGGACTGTACGGCATGAACCTCGAGAACTTCATCGAGGAGACCAACTGGGGCTTTGGCGCCGTGACCGGCATCTCCACCGTCTTCTCCCTCGTCGTGTGCTGGTACGGCCTGATGAAGCTCCGCAAGGTGCAGCGGGTCAAGATGAGCGGCGGCGGCCTGGGCGCCCTGCGCACCCAGAATCAGTGGCTCTGCGAGCACGGCACGGACGGCCTGCTGCTGGATCCCAGCAACCGCGAGCGGCTGAGGAGGATCAACATGATGAAGAACGCCCAGCAGTCGCGGGCCAGGAAGTGGCCTTTTAGCAGGAAAATATGACCTTTTTTTTCTTCTTCTCAATCTCATCTGTCGGTTTGTTAGAAAAGGGGGGGGAAAGAGCATTTATTTTTTTTCTTCCGGGGAAAAAGGAGGAGGGGCTTTCTCCGGTGCAAGGGGCATGTAATGGGATATACTGGCGTTCGCGGCGTGGGCGTGCTCTCAGGGGATGATGGATGCCAACTCCTCGCGTTTGGGGATAGATTGCGTCCTGTTTCTATACAACAGGGGCTTGTTGTTTCGTCTTTTCTGTTTGCTATTATCTCAGCTCACTACAGGACAGCCCTTTTGCCCCTGGGCATTAACCTGAATGACAGACTACAATGGAACTAGATCCGGGAAGTTTGATTACTAGACCGCTTGTCTTTGGTTATTCATCGATGGTCCTCCTGGGAACTTGCAAATTGGGAGCCACGCTGTTTTGACTTGTGTGCATCATATACCGATGTTTTTCTATCTGCGAGAGGCACCGTGGCTGACTAAGCAAGCTCGGTGTTTCCGGTGCTAGACTCTACCAGCCTCGACTGGACTTTTCCGCGATCTTGACCTCTCTCGGGTTGACCAGGCGTTCCATCCACTGTCATGCTTTGTGGGATGCTTTGTGGGATGCTCTTTGGGATGCTCTTCCTGTACAGATTCAACCCCTTGGGAGTTTCCACGGTAAGTAGTACAAGTACGAGTTATGCCGAAACGGAAGTCTTCATCGCAACGGAGAGCGTTTATTTGACGTTTTAAGGATGGGATGGATCTTTTACCCTCCTGGCTCAAACCTAAAATCAGAGGTGGCAACAGCGAGAAGTAGGCGGTTCCCTTCGCTGACAATGATGTAACCCGTTTCCTTTTGCGAAAAGTTTCACTCGATCAGGAAGGAGAGTGTGGATTGAGAGAAATATGGTCATGCCAACAATCTGACCTCGTGTAATCACGCCCCTCGTGCCACGAGCTTCTTGGCTCCTTCAGCGAGGGACTAAGAGACCAATGACCAGGGCATCCGTGTGGTGTAAATGCATAATAAGCAAACGGTCTCGGGACGCTCGGCTAGGTAGGCACAGGAGGGAGGGGGATGAAGACTGATTCCCATATCCCACCTCGATGTGCTCCGTAATGGAGGGACCAGGACACCATCGTGCTTGCGTTGAGGGAAGGCCCCACGAGCAGCCAGCATCACAAGGTCCGTCGAATACTTGAGCTATGGAAGCGGCGAGGGGGGCAACAAGGAGAACCGGAAACCGAGGCAATCATTTCATGTTCAGCTGCTTGGTGGAAGTGAGTGACATTGCAGCACCGCGTCACAAAATGTGTACCTCCGGAGGCAACACATGGAGGCGTGTGAAAAACCTACGTGAAGCAAAGCACCAAAACTACTTCTTGCCTCCGTTCGTTGGGAACGATAAAAAACAAGAGGATGAGAGGGGCGAGTTCCACTGTGCCACCACAACACCGCTGCAGATCGGTCTGTACAGCCCCGAAAACGCGTCATGGGCCACGCAGCAGAGACAAGTTACGAGGTAACTGGTCTTTTCCGCATTCATCACGCCGGCCCTCCCATGTTATGTTTTAAGCAACCGGATCGAGCTGGCCGCACCTCATTCACGCTCGGCGTTGTGAAGTCCGGACCCCACTTACCCGATCATGTCCTGTGAAAGGCGCAGGCAGCAACGAAGAACGGGAGGCAAAGGGGGCAAAAAAAAAGATGCCTGGGGAAGGGAGGCAAAAGAGACTACCAAGGACTGATAGATCCACCAACTGTTCAGTAAATCGTGGATCGTGTGTCTTTGCATCAACCCGCTTCTTGCCGCCGTGCTCAAGTAACAACAACAACAACAACAACAAAAAAATAGCGGGCTTCTTACCAGCCGCCCTTTGACCAAGAAGCGTAAATATGAAGAAGCATGTGAGACAAAGCGAGCGGCCGTGTCATTGCTCTGTCCTTTTCCGCTTATCCTTCCTTTCACGCCATGAGCCCTCAGGGGCCGGGCGCCGACTTGCATCACTCACCTCGAACTTTGGGGTCACCGTAGCACAGGGCAACAAAACGGGGGGGAGGGGGGGTAAACGGTTTAGACAAACGGGCAGATAGAAAATAATCCAAGGAGAAAACGGCAAAGAGAGAAGGGACTGACCAGGAACAGGTGACTATCGTTAGCCCGTTAGCCGTTGTGGTGTTGTCCGCCACATCCCCGATGACTCACACGGAAGGGGAGGGGGGTTGGAGGGGCGGCGGCGACAATTCGGAGTCGGGCAGGCGAAAGAGGGTCTGGGCTAACACGTCAGATCTTTGACGGAAAGGGCTCATCAATTGGCTGATCCGGTCGCTCGGCAACGAAACGAAAAGCGAAACTTCGTCCCTCGTTCGAGGCATGGAAATCAGGGAAGGGACACCGTTTTCTCTTGGCCCCGTTCCGGCGTCAAAGGCACCAGCAAGCGAAAACGTTCTGCCTGTCAAGGCCGGGTTATCAAACAAGGTCTGGTCCACGCGTTCGAGTTGGGGGCTCCCTGAAATCAAACATCGGGCTCTTGCACGTAGCCCGTCTTTCTCGGAAGCCAGAAGAGGCCCGGATCTTCATGACAACTCCCATCGACTGGCTGGCCCTCAGTACAAGGAGCTCCGGCCGGATTCGCAATCGTTGCAAAACCGCGGACCGACTCATCGCGAAACCAACACAAACTGACTGCTTGGCCGAACTGCGTCAAATACTGAAGCTTCTAGCTGTGCTTTGGCTAAGTAGCAGTGCGCTAGCCGCTAAAGCTCGGAAATGGATAACCAGTTTCGTTCTGTCCGCCCGTGCGGTCGTCTGTGATTCTCGAGCGCCTCCATCGCAATTGGTACCGTTTCCGGTGAAGGTGCTAGGGGCCAGTTCAAGCTCCGTTTGCCACGCAAACGGGCCTCAGGCATAAAGAGGATGACGAGAGTCGCATGCTTGCGCAGTCCCATCAATGTCGGGGAAAACGCGTCGACAAGTCCGGCCAATTCTCTCCCAATATAGCTCCGTCCATTATGCTCCTAAAAGGATATCCCACTCCCATTCTCGGTGCCCACGCAGAGGCAGGACACCGAGAACTGGACCAATAAACAAAGAAAACCATGAAAAGAAAACGGGGAATAGAAAAAAAAGAATCCCACAATCATCGTACACAGGACAACAAACCACCTTCGCCAAACGAGTTCAACCAGGTTTCCGCCGTCGCCGCATCCCAATGCCGTTTCCGTCCCCAACCGAATCCAGGCTCCCAATGCAAATATAAAAACGTAGCGTGCCTTTTTCGCCCGTTTTCTCCTTGGCTACGCCATCGAAGCCGTCTATGAAGCTAGATGTCTCCCAAGGCTAGTTTTCGGAAGCAAGAAAAAACCAATTCAAGATCACCTTCCGTCCCCCCCCTCCTTTGCAGAAAAGGAACGACGCAGAGGAATAGTAGTATCACAAAGGGTGATTCTGTGCTGTGTGCTTTGAAAAGATTGTTTGATATGTGCAAGATGGCGTGGTAAAGTAATATGAGACATCTTGAAAAGCCGCAGGGGGTTGGGCGTGTGAAAATGTGGTATTAGTTGAGAATCCCCTCCCACATGCCTGGTCCGCCATACCCTCCGACGGCGGGATGAAGCGCGGAGATCCTGGGTGCCCGGGCAGCCTCGGTCGAGCAGCAAACTCGTTTAAAGTTTTCCCGCAGGACGGGAATCTGTGCCCCTTCACGAACCATGGTTTCTGGCCAGGAGAAGCTGCTCGTCTGACCGGCGAGCATCTCACGAACATCGTCATGGACTGAATTCGCTCTGCCCCGCTTGGATCCGACCCTAACTGGCATTGCAGGCCGATTAGTGCCAGACTGGTGCAATTCTTGAAGAGCCCGCGCGGCATCGTCCATTTCGCGTTCTCGGCGGCCTAGAGGCGTCTCCAGCGATGTTTCGCCGAGCTCCTTGCCGGTAGGGAAAGCATAGGAGTCGGGCGATGTCACCATGAAACCCTCTTCGTCCTCGGGGACCGAAGCGATGGTGGGTCGCAAGCTCAACCTCTCACTGCACTGCTTCGCGGAACGGAATCGCGCCTGAACATCCAACTTGGATGACGGCGCGGCGACCGAGGAAGCCGAAGAGATCGAAGAGGAGCGCGAAACCCTGGACGAATCGGAGACCATCGATTCGGGCGAGGACGCCGCCGAGACCGAGTTGGCGAGTGATGAACGGCGAGCCACGTAGCTCATCGGAGACGAAGTCGCCGAAGGCGGCCAGCGATCAGCACATTGAGCCGAGATCGACGCTGAGGCTTGGGCCATCGCGAAACCCATCGAGGATCCCCTCCCCACAAGGCAAGACGCAGCGCTCGCTGCAGGAGTGCCGAGTCCGCTAAGCTGGGGAGTCAAGCGAGGTGTGGGCAACAGGCCAAGGGCCGGTGCCAGACGGCCAGGAGCATACGCGATTGAGGGAACAGGCTCCATCACAGCAGGGACATTCTGGGCTTTCGGGGCCGTAGCAGTCTCGCTCTCGCGACCGGAGGCTCCAGGCCGCTCTCCGGTAGGCGTGTAGAGAAATCTGGGGGGAACTTCCTGCGTGGGAGACATGACGGGAGACCAGAGAGTCAGCTCTTCCAGGTTCTCGAGGTCAGGAGAGAGATTCAAGATGATCCGCCGGAAGTCCTGGCATTGTCTCTCATAAGCCTGCTGAGCAGCCCCTCCAGGCGAAGGAGGCTGGCTCGGCGTGAACCTGTTCACGCAGTCGGCCCAGCGCTTGTAGACTTCTTCGGTAACATGGAGATTCCAGTTGACCGCCAAGAGGAAAGCCATTTCATTCTGGTTGATCTCGAGGGTATCGAGGCCCGAGATCTTGCTCCAGGCGCGGGCCGAGTAGTTGCGATCCTGGAGATACTTAGAGGCCAGTATCAAAGCTGCGAGGAACATGCGACGCCCGCACTGGATTGCCTGACTCGAGCGGGAGTCGTCAGGCTGCTCCGTGGTGAAGTCATAGGGCGGAACATGAGGCTTAATCAGAATCAAGTAGTAGAGAGCCACCTGTAAAGTGGAGTAGCTGGTCCGCGAGCGGCGCAGCGTCTCCTGGATGAACGTGCGCAGCGGGAGCACCGTGTTGTTGCCGCAGTCATTGCGTGGAGGCACCGAGGAGGTGGGCCAGATAGCCTCGACGATATGGGTCGACGTATCTGGAGAAAGGGACATTGAGCATGTGTTCCTCCTGAGGGCACATCGAGAGAGTTTTCCTTACCGACGAGGTTCTCGACGAAGCTCAGCTTCCGATCGGACTGCCGCACAAGCGAGGGCGGGCGCCCGGTGCGGGAGGCTGCCGACGTGCGTCGGGGATTTTGCCGAAGCTCAGCAGGGAGCTCTGTGGTGACCAGAGGCTGGACGTGGTTTTTCGCCCAGGGGTTTCGCAACCTGGAAGTTGATTCGCAGGAGCTGCCGAGAGAGCCGACCGAGGTTTGCGACGAGGCGGCAAGGTGGGACAAGTAGTATGAGTCACGAGAGTCGGAATAAGAAGTCTGGGCGGTCGAAACAGAGTCGTCCGAGTGCTGCGAAGACACGTCGGACCAGAAAGAGGAGGAGGAGGAGGAAGAAGAAGAGGAGAAGGATGTCGAAGTGGCTAGCGACAGATTGTAAGGCGCGTTGCGGGTGGGATGGACGGAGGTAGTCGGTTCGTAGGTGGCGGGTATCATCTTGGATCTAGGGAGGATAGAGGAGCGCCCAATGGATTCTAGTCGCCGTCACGCAAAGTCTACCGGAGTAACCGAGGGGGTGCTGAACAGATCGTGAACCTATCGAGACGCTGGTTCTGCAACAAGCCGCATGGATCGTTGCGGAACCGAGTATGTCGAAAAGGAAGGGTGGCTTCTTAGAGCACGGCGCGAGAAGCCGACTTTGCACGAGTGATCAGACCGGTAGACGAGGCGGAGACGGCGACTAGGTAGAGTGCAAAGCTCTCAAAAGGCATCGTGTGTGTCTTTCGCCAGAACAAGCGGAGGAGGCAAAGGTTATATGATGGTCAATACCCGACCATGCGAGGGTGGGAGGCGGATGTTGAGCGGCGATGTTGCGGCAGGCAAGGCCAGTTCGGGACTCGGCAGATGGGATTGCGGCAGGTAGGATGCAGTAGCTGCGTTCCGGGGGGGATTCCAGACGCGTGTGGGCTATGCAGGTACCAGTGTGCGTCGCAATCTGTCGATGAACCTAGCGGCGTGGCTGCGCGACCATCGCACGCATTTAACGTCGGAGCCGTTGAGCTGGTATCAGCCTAAGGGCGGCGACGTTGTGACTCCTTTAGTATAGAGAGAGTGCGCGTGGGCTGTTCGGGCGCCTGAGATAAGGTCGCCGGCTTCGGGTGACTACCCCTGGTCGATGACTCTTCCCGTAGTGTGTGGCGAGGGTGCAGGTAACCGACACTTGCCGCTAGCTAACAACCAGGTGGCCCCAACTGGCAGGCGCGCAGGGTGGAGCGCTTTGTGTGGTGTGACCAACTTCCGACGGGAGCCTGAAAACGGGTCCCGTTCTTTTGCTTGGGAAGAGGCTGTGGCGACTCAGATCTGGTCACCAGCGTGGGCTCGAGCACAGGCAGGAGAATGAGTGATGATGACCTGTTTTGGCGCCGTTGTTTTTCCCTATTGGCGCCTTGGTTGGGTCGAGTTGCGACTTCGGGAATGACACAGAATTGCAGGTTCCGAGCGCCGCCGAGATGACTGCGCGGTCGAAGAGGCTTGTCGTTTAAACGTTGTAGGTTTGTCCAGGAAGGGAGCGTGTCTGTTGGTCTGTTTTCCTTTGCCGCAGCGAGCAACTGAATGCCTCGCGAAAAAAAGGAAATGCTCAGACGAACAGACTGGCAATCATTGGAAAGTGGAACGGAGAGACAAGAAATTAAGATTGCAAAAGACAGGAGAGAGGACGCCGGGAATAAGAAATGAATTGGTATGCAACGAGAAGAGACCGTTCAAAGATTGAGAGGAGATAGAGGATACACAGATCTCACAAGCTGACTACGGGAGAGCCGCTTCTTCCTAGATCTTGAGGTTGAGCATCATGACTGCTCGATGGGCAGGAGGGAGGAGAGGAATGCTCTCGGCACGGCACTGGCTCAGTTTTGAATGGGGTGCGTCGGGACATTGCGAGACGTCCGCCCGGGGGTTCCAGTGCCAGGCTGGACAAAAAACGCTGCACCGCAAGTAGCCCACACAGCTCAGCTCCCACCACTCAGATGCACCAGTCGGGCTCCCCCAACCTCCACCCACACGCGCACTCCTCCCTGCAGGCTGCCCACACTGGCCCAGCCGTTCGTGGCAGTCAGCGTGCAACATGAACGACGCAGAAATCCACATTGACGAGACCCGCCGCCAGCTTACTTCCCGTCGCCGAACATTACGTACGGAAAGTCTTCTGTAATTAACCACACTAATACTCTCCGTATTGATCCCGGGTTTCTTACTCGTACTGTTGGTGTCGCCAAACTCCCGTCCCCTGATGTCACCCGCAAAAGTCGCTGGGGAACCGACCTACAAAGTCGACGCGGGCAGTGGTTCGCAATAGGAGCCTGTGCCTGGCCGGCTTGCAGGCTCTCTTGCCAACTGGACAAGGCACACCGTCCCTCTCGAAAGCCCCTCATCTTCCCGCCATCCATCTGCCGGGTCGGCAACGATTCTCGACGAGACACACTTGCAGTTTCAACTCGCCCGGAGGATGGGAAGAATGGCAGAATCAGCGGCGTCTTGATTGGCTCAGCTGCTGCAGAGCGGCGGGGTGGGTGCGTTGTGGTGTGGCCAGCTCGCTCGCCAGCCTGCGCACAAAGGCCAACCCCCTTGTCTAGCGCTTCTTGGTCTCCCGGAAACGGCCTAGCCGGGGGGAGGAAGGCGAGGACAACGTTATCGCCGTCATTCAACTCACCCAGCACAGTTTAACGTACGCGGCTGCCAACTCCGTTTTTGCCGGTCTCCAACGGCACCCTCGGCGTTTCCGCACCCCAGGCAGCAAAGGGTGACCGTCCTCGGAAATGACCGCTGCCGTTCATGATCGCAGCCGTTCATGATCGCATTTATATTTATATACGGGTTTTTGTCGAGACATCGTCTCTAGTTGTTGAGGCCTCATCGACCAGGTCTGTAGCATTACCACTTCGGACTCCTGACACGCTTGTGAACAAACTGAGGGCGGGCCTTGAGGGGGTCAGGCTGAGTCACACTCCGACCCGACCATCGTGATGAGCTTAGTCACTCCTGTCCCGTGGCAGAACCGACACGACAACTTAGTTGTCGAAGTGTCCAGTGCGCCGACTCGCCACGGCTAGGGTGGCTTGCAATTTTCGCCACTTCGGTCAATTCGGCCGGAGAGCTCTTTAGATTCATCCATCCAGCCATCCGCTCGATAGTTCATTGATTTGTTCGTTCTCTCCTCGCCTCGTAAAAGCCTCATCGCACGGATCGCGAACATCAAGCGTAAAAACGGGATGTTGAAGCGGGTCGAGGAAATTCCGTCATGGCAGCGTTCAGGCCTGGTGGCCAATGCTCCCTAAATCCAAGCCCACCTACACTAGTACGGAGTACAAGCCGCCACCGAATACCAACGCCGAGAGGCCGCTTGACTGCGATATATTGATCACATGAGCCTGTTGCTTTTCTGGAGACTGGACAACATGGCTATGGGGAGTGCAACACGAAAAGATGCAATGCTATTTGTGTCTTCTTTTACTCTCTCGCCGTTTAAGTCCCAGTCTGCTGGGGCGTTGTCTACCATCCGGATATCCCGTTGATCGCATGCTCCCCAGGCGTACGGATTACACGGCGGCTTCCCCCGCAGAAATACATCCTGCGGCCGGGCTGTGCTCAGGAGGCGTTGAAAAAGCGGCCCTCGTCGCCTTCGCACAGCCCGCTGCATCCGCGGCCAATTTGCCTCAGGTATGAAAGCAACGATACCGACATGACCGAGTTCTATCCATAGCGTCTCTGCTTTCCGAGTCAGCTCGTCAGTCACATCGAGATTTGTAAATCCAGCGGGGCCGCATATGGCCTCGCTCGGCAATCTGCGATGAATATGGTAGCCCATTGGTGCATCCAGTCGATAAGTAGGTGATGGCAGGTCATGGTTTACCGCGGTAGCTGTACCGTTTGTAAGTACAGTATATATATTGACGAAATGGCACATTGCGTCGCTCCCATTCCTGAGCCGGCGCCTCGATCGTGGCTGGTTAATGAGACATCCGTTAGTAAGAACTGTAACTAACGTTTACTGCAAGCGCCGCGCATTGGGAACGCCGTTTTACCCAATAAGGAACTTTGAAAGAGGAAAACCCCGCTTTCGGTCCGTCGCCAACTGTAAGGCCTGGCAACCTCACCTAACACTACAGTAATGTTCTCGCGAGCACTGGACGCGCCTCGTGGTTGAGCTGGGTCGGTGACGCCTTGCGCGATGCAAAGCAACCCAACTTCAGGAAGGGCAGCGAGTGAGGACGTCGCTTCTGAAGCCATCCTGCAAGGCAGATGAGCAGCCCCATGGATGATTTGATCGAGGGGTTTACCCGGGCCCTCCCATGTAGTTGAGAGCAGCCAATCTTATTTTTTTACCCATCTCCCCCAGGAACCAGGGGAGAGAGCTCAGTCCAAACCAAATTTATCCTTGATGACTCAAGACAAAGCCGCAAGATTGCTTCAGGTACACAACCCAAACCCAACAGCGATATCGGGCCATGTGTCGCAGAGAGCCGTCTTTCGAGCGATAGGAGCTGATGAAAAGCGGTTTGGATAAATCATGCTAAAATGAGATTTGCTCAGAAGCCGATCTTAGCGACAATCTCGGTAACTAAGGAGCGGGCGAACCTCACGTTGATCATTTGCCAGCTTGTCATCAGCTAAGCTTCTGTAAGCTGTGGACGGGCAACAGTGCGGCTGTTCCTCGTATCTGTTTATGGAATAGCTCATTCGAAAACCGCAACTTTGCCCTTTGTCAATTCCAGCCCATCCGTATTGAACGAAAGCTACTTGAGGAGATAATGCGTCGTAATAACTGAGCTTATAGCTAGGTATGTACCTTCCTCACATGTCATTCCATTGGGACCCAGCTGGGAACCTAACTCCCCAATCAAAACGATTATTCCAATAACGAAATTGCAAATCAAGAAAAGCGCAAGCAGGCTGGAACAAGTGACAAATGGAAAGTAAACAAGGTGAAAACAAGGCGACTCTAAAGATTTAGCTCGGAAGTCATTCAGCCAATATTTTTTTTATCAAAGAACTTACGAGGCATTACACATCAATATGGCTTCTCTTTGATCGCTGTCTCAAACCAATCTGCAACTTCAAGCTTACGAACTGCACACTGTCGACCTTGAGAAGGAACCGGGACAGAATGCTTCGTCCGCGGGGCGCCAAGGAGCATGTTCACCCACAAGATCAGATCCGACCCAAGTAGCATGCTCGGTGTTTGTGTCACCCGGCAACTGCCCCTCCTTCACAGCAGGTGGTTGCGAACGGATTACGGAAGGAGTCGCCAGAGCGCAGGCAGCAGCAGAGAACCGCAACCCCACACCACCACAGCCGTGTCAGAAGACAGCGGATGCCCCCCTCTGTTAACGAGAGCTGAAACTCTCGGTGTTACCGCTCAAACAGACAAAGTAATGGCCTTGCAAATGTCTGAAGCGGCATCCCAGACAGTCCGAGCATGCAGGGAGCACGCAGGCGGGGCGCACCGAGCACACAGACTACTGTTTCCCGTTCAAGAAAGACCGGTTTCCAAAGCAGGGCGGACAACCACCGCTGACGGCGACGGCGGCATCACCGCGGGGCGCATGAATACACTGGCCTTCCATGTTGACAAAGCCTTCTCCTTCTCCTCCACCACCACCGTCGGAGGTCGGCAGGCGTCTCGCCAGCCACATATGTTCGCGCGAGATTACAGCCTTCTCCCCCAACCCATCCATCGCCAAGCCTCGATCCCTTCCCCCAAATCCTTAGAGTAGTTACCATGATTCACCTTTTTTTTTTTTTTTTTTTTTTTTTGCTCACTCCGATCCGTCCAAACCCCGACTCGTCAGCAGGTGAGAAAAATCGGGCGATGATCCACCATTACCGGCCACCTTATATGATTATGTCATGTCAGGCGGGCCAGACGGGTTTCCCGTGGTAGCGTGGTTGAAAGCGTTGGTGTGGTGTTGGGACAACGAAACGAACCAACGACCTCTTTCAAATCCAGCGACATGGAGTTCGCACGGGACCCCGGCTGCCCGGCTAGGCCAACTGTGTCTCTTCCCCTTTTTTGTGTTGGTGCTCATCTGTCTGCCTGCCAGCCTGCCTCCTTGCCCGTCTGTCCGTTACGCGGCGTAGCTACCTTGCCTGGCCCCGTCTCGTGGGGTGTACGGATTATTGTGTAAACGTACCGTTCGTGATTCACGTTTGTACCAGCATCGGAGTCTGGCCTATGCCGTTTGTTACAGATCGAACTTCACAACGCACGGAGGAATTGTTTGACCAAGTTGATGAGGAGATGTGTTGCCAAGTAAAAAGGCCGAGGCATTGTTGATTCAGCCTATGGTCCTTGGCTCGAGGGTTCGCGATGCGGCGTCACTGACGGAACATGCGATACAAAGTATATTTACTTGACCGCTTGGGGGTAAGACGGAGCAAGACGAAGCCACGAGAGACTTTTCCAACTGTCTTGAGCTGCCGATATCCACGGCTTGCTTCCGTTGCGGAATGAACGCAACGCAAGCTCTTGAAAATGCTAGTGAGACAGGCACATCTCCGGTGAGGAAGCGACTCTCTTGGGGGATCGTCAAACGTCGGAGCAGCCAGAAAGTAGAACCAACCAACATGTTTGCCGGATCCCACGGGCTGAAACCTTCCGAAGCCCCCAGGAACGAAGGATCTCGGTGGACGATTCTGCTCATAACCACCGTGGAACTGGAGGGGCGCGTCTAAGACCTGTCATATAAGGAGAGAAACAGCAATTCTCGGTATGAGATCATTTAGTTTTACATGACCTAGTGTTGGATCAAACGACAGAAATCACAATTTGTTTTTCGTTCTTCCGAATTTTGCCCATCGCGCCCACGCCTGACCACTTGAGCGAAACACGGCTGCCGACCAACCAAGGCGGCCACAAGAGCAAAGCTAAACCTCGACAGCTATGTTGGCCTAAGAAGCCATGTATGTAGAAGCATCGATGCCCTCCTTGGGGAATTCGCTGAATTGGAGAGTTAGCAGGTGGTCTACCGCAGTGAATGAATGACAACAGGGGTACATACGGAAGAGCGACCTCGAAGCGCTTCTCGATTTGTTGCAGCACCTCCTTGTCCTGGTCGCTGCTGACAAACGAAATGGCAAGACCCTTGGTACCGAAACGGCCGGCACGACCGACGCGGTGCAGGTACGAGTCGGCATCCGCGGGCATGTCGTAGTTGATGGCGAGGTTGATCCGCTCAATGTCGATACCACGGCCGAAGACATCCGTAGCCACGCAGATGCGCTTGTTGAACTCCTTGAACTCCTTGTACCGACGGATGCTTTACACAAGTCAGTATCGGCAGATCTTAAACAGCACCGGAGACAATACAAACATACCGCTCCTCCTGGCTGATGCCAGAGTGGACAGCAATCGACGGGAAGTTGCACTCGCGCAAAAGCTTGTCAAGCTCGGTGGCACGAAGAGTGCTCTTGACGAAGATGATGACCTGGTTGAACTGGAGATCGTCAAGCAGCTCGTTCAGCTTACGGTTCTTCTCCCTCTCCTGGAGAGCGACGTAGTACTGCTGAAGACCGTGGAGCGTCAACTTGGTGTCTTCGTCGACGTAGTGCTCCGTCGGATTCTGCATGAACTTCCGGCAGATCGGCTTGATCTCGTCAGAGAGCGTAGCGGAGAACATCATGACCTGCTTTTGCTGCGGGGTGGCCCGGAAGATCTCCTGGACATCGCGGCGCATATCTTGCTCAAGGTTAGCGGGACGAGGATATTTTTTTTTTTTTTCGCAGCAAGGTACAATTACTAACCAATCTGATCAAGCATCTTGTCGCACTCGTCCAGGACAAACATGCGGACGTTGCCCAGGCGCAGATGCTTGTCACGAACGAGGGCGTTGAGACGACCAGGTGTGCCGACAATGATGTGAGGGTGCGTCTCCTTGTTCTTCAAGATCTCCTCGTCCTTTTGGATGGGAGTACCGCCGTAGAACACGCCAGTCTTGATATCGGGCATGTACTTGCTGAACCGGTTGTACTCGTTGCGAATTTGGAATGCCAGTTCACGGGTGTGGCACATGACCAGGACCGAACACTCTCCGGCGACCGGCTCGACTTGCTGAAGGGTGGTGAGAACGAAGACGGCGGTCTTGCCGAGACCAGACTTCGCCTGGCAAATAATATCGCCGCCGAGCATTGCCTGGGGAATGCATGTCTGCTGAACTGTAGTCGGGGACCGCATTAGAATCGGATACGCAAATGTGACGGGTACGGGCGGACGGGATGCTCAAAGGAAAAACGAGGCCCGTCCATCATCGCAGCGAACTGTAGCAGCTACTTCTCCCCCACAGTCTCTGCACCGCCCAATTATCCAGAGACTCTTTCAACCACCGACTGAGCCGTGCGCGCAGCGTGATGCTGCACTGCCACAAGTGGTGCGATCACGATACCCGTCGCCGACTGCCTCGAAAGAACAATCGGCGGCAATTGAGTCGAGAGCTAGTCCCCATAATGGGGGTCCCCCGATGAGTTTGGTGCATGGTGCTCGGAAGCATCCATCAAGCGACCTCGCCACTTGCCAGATGCAAACTCAGCCCAAGCTCTGACGATCGTCATCGGCGAAGGCTTGCATGCGCCAGAGCTCAGCGGCATCCCGGAAGGATGACCCGTCCTCGAAAAAATGGGAACAGCCGAACAATCCAATGGCCCGTGGCGATGACCAATCGCCATTGTTCCCATGTAGCGCGCTTCGCAGATTTCGCACCCCGACAGTTCTTGCTTTGCGTAGCCTTTTTTGCCTTTGGTTCTTGCTTGCGAGATGGACGGACCCGTGGAAAGGGCAGGAGGGACTTTAACGATAAGCTGGGGATGAAACTTGTCAGGACTAACCCTCCGACGGATGCTCGAAGCCGCAGTCGGCGATGGCGCGAAGGAGCTCAGGCTTCAAGAGGAAGTCGCGGAAACCAGTCGAGTGAATGCCGACATAGGAGCCCTTCTTGTCGACGTTCTGTGTAGCGGCCGCAGCATCTCCCTTCTTTCCGTTGGAGGTGGGGGCGGCGGTCTCGTTGTTGAGCTCGTCATCAGAGTAGTCGATAAGATCCTCTTCGCCAGACATGTTGGGCGATTTTACTGCCGGAAGGGAACGCGACTGGGTCGGGAAAACGAAGGGAAGTGGTCGGGGAAAAATTAGGCTGTTGTCGTGAATCCGGTAAATCAACTGCCGGAGATGAGTTAACGACAAGAAATGATCGCGATTGTGTGCCGAAGATGGGTACGGCCTTCCAGGTGTTGGTGGAATGAGTTGGTGATGGGAAGTGCCAGGAGGCGAAGGAGAGGAAGAAAGCGAGAACAAGCTTCAAGGCTGGCAGCGGCACAGCCTCAAAAATCTGGGCTCGGTGATCAGCGCACGAACTAGCCCATTGTGGCTTGGAAGCTGTGCGACCAATGACTGGGATATGGGGAAGGACGCACTGGCCACCTGCATGGTTACTTTAGGTATTTGTATTTTTCATCTCCAGTTTTCGGTTCTGAGAAGGCAAGTTCAGGCACCCACATCAAAAACCCAAACAGTTTGACTCAGCCAAGAACCCTATTAGGTAGAGTCATGGCCAAGGGAAAATCCGGCGGCGGTGTTCAAAATAAGGCCATTTACTCGCGCATTTCCTTCCTTCAACAAGCGGCTGTCACCCTCGCATCAATTTCGGACCCCTTCGCGGATAGTGAAAGGTCCGAGGCCGCAAATACTTCGTTCTCCGACGAACCCACTTCCGTTAGAGCTTTCAATGTCGTTGGCTCCGGCAGAATGGGTCTCGACGGTATGAGCAGGCGGCTAGCGACCGATTTACGCGCAGTCTCCCTCAAAACCAGGATTCGGCTCAAGCCGGCAGTCAAACGGACCATTTGCAAATTTTGCGACTCCGTACTCATTGACGGACAGAGCTGCACTTCCACTGTCGAGAATAGGAGCAAGGGAGGCTCGAAGCCATGGGCTGACGTGCTGGTGCGCAAATGCCATACGTGTGGTAGGGAAAGGAGGTACCCGGTCAGCGGGGCGAGGCAGAAACGGAAGACCGAGCGAGGGCTCGACGGAAGCAACGGCAACTCGCAGAAACAAAATCGGAAAGATGTATGACGGTCTCTTAATCTCTGAAACTGAAACTGCCACGATTTCGATTCAGAGCCGGAGTGACAGACCAACAAGCGAGGTCCGACAAGCTCGAGTCGGGAAGTACGGCTGGCGCTATGCTCGGCGGCCCTGTATGCGCCGCGGAGCCCTCGGAAACCTCAACGGTCACTGTCCGTTAACACTCACCAATCTGCATCATCGCCCGAGATGTCAAGCCGCCTAGTCTCGCAACCTCCTATTGACAGCCTTGAGATCGGACTACAGTCTCTCACAAGGATGGCGGTCACTGCTTCCCAGCACCTGGGCCACTGCTTGTTTGGCACCTCCATCCATCCTCAGAATACCCTGTGGGCGATTGGGGTGCTTCGAGGGCCTCGGAGGGGCGGGATCCACCAGAGGCTCTCGCCGGTGCCGTCATACGCAGCCGTTCCTCCACTCTTTGAGCCGTTAACGTATGGCTCTGCGGCTTGCCCTCTGATGGAGAATTTGCATCTCAAAGCAATGAAGTCTAGTTATTCTGTTGCTGCTGGACTGACTCTTCCCCGAGAACTTTGCTAGCAGCCATGAACCTGTTCCAAGTCAACAAGCGCCCGGCTCCAACATGAAGACGCGTACGTACATTCCGGCATGCCAGCTACCCAGGCCCCGCATGGATTCGGCCTGAACGCTCGTCATGCGCAACAGGTTTTCCGTGTTAGCCAGGTTTGCGGATAGTTGAGCCAATTGAGACTGGAGTTGGGCCTGAAATCCGAGGGTCAACAATGGTTAGCATGTCCCAGTGAAAAGTTCAATCTGCTGCACTGGCGGAAGGCTGGGTTGACGGATGATGCGGTTGAGCTGAGCAGAGATAACATGTGAATTTCTAATTTTGTCCCCTCCCTCCACCCTCGGAGAATAAAAGAGACGGGAGCTGAACGCACCAGCTGTCTTGCTTTCACTGCGCTTCCCGACGATGCCATGGATTGGCGTGTTGCCGTATTTGTGTTGAAGTTGCGTGTCGCCATGATCAGACAACTGCCGCGATGTGGCTGCCGGAAGAGGTTTCCAGACGAACAAGTATTTTTCGTAGTCGAAGTCACTGGACGCCAAGTTGTCACGATACCATCCACATTGTGTTGCATCTATTAGTAGTTGTTGTATGTAGATGAAGCCTGTGGTTTCCTGCGTTTGGGTTGTTTGTGGATAGGTGGAGAGCGGGGCAAGCAGTGCATGAACCCAACTCTTGATTGGCGCGCCGCCTGGCAACCACCCCCTAGTTAAAACTATTTACAGTGCGTAGTCCGTAGTAACTTGGTAATATGAAAAGCGACATAGCGGAATCAGAGAGAACAGCGGAATCAGAGAGAACAGCGGAATCAGAGAGAACAGCGGAATCAGAGAGAACAGTCCTTCCAAAGAAGGAATGTATCTGCAGCGTAGTCATGGTGGTACAGGTCTAAGGTACGGAGTAGACATACACTGCCGCACAAGGCTGCGACTCGGAACGTGGTCCATCTTTTTCTAAGGCTATCATCAAAGAGTGAATCCTGGATGGCGTACATACTGTATATACAGTATGTCTGTCCATACATATCCGCCCCGTACACGTAGTTTGTATGGAGTCCAATGTGGTGCGTCCATTCCGTGCACTGCTCTGTATGGTGCCAACAATGATCTCAACGCATGACAGAAATCCGTCGCTCGTCTTGATATTTTCGAGTTGTCTTTAAGGTGGAGAGGAACCCACGCGGCGCTTATGTAGGGATTACTTGGTGGAACTTCACACGAACGGCTGTCTCCGGGCTGAGCGCTGTCTCCGGGATGAGCGCATGCGTCAAGGGGAAACCTCTGGCGAGCCCCCAGCCGCAGCCGAAGCCGTGCGATTTGGCGGCTGGAGCGGAAGCGAGCGAGCCGCCCAACGCGATTCGAGAATATGCGCTGAGCGGTTGCCGAATGGAGGAAGGTGCGTGTCGATGCCTGATGCTGCAAGGGTAAATTTACTAGTGTACTAGGCTTTCAGTCCCCAACAACCAACGCGTTGTTGCGTGAGAGGAAGGGGGAGCAGGGGCAAAGGATGGATAAGATGACGTGCGGAAATCCTGGCCGCGTTGTTTAGCTTTTCTGGGCGCATTCGATCCTTCTTTCTCTTTTAGTAACTGTAGCCAGGCTGCCCGGCGAGGCAGGAACTCGAAGATGGAGTCACCGGCGACAGACAGGAAGGGAGTTCCATTGCTCCACGCCGGGCAGGCGGCGGAAGAAATCCGGATCCCGGAGTCGTCACCACGGGGCTGGTCGTGGGAGATCCTGGCCATGATCGCCAGCTTCGGGTGCACGGCTAGCATCGTGGCCATCCTCGCCGTCATGGACGACCGGCCGCTCGCCGACTGGCACTTCTTCCTCAGCATCTCGGCCACGATTGCCATCTTTGGCACGGCGCTCAAGTCCACGGCAGCCTTCGCCGTCGGCGGATGTGTCAGTCAGTACAAGTGGCTGCACTTCAAGTCGTCCCCGCGCAAGCTGGTCGATCTCGACCTCATTGACGAAGCGAGCCGCGGGCCGCTCGGCTCGCTCGTCCTCCTCGCCAGGCGCCCGATGGGGCTGGCGAGCATCGCCGCTGCCGTCATCCTGCTCGCGCTGGCCGTTGAGACTTTTGTGCAGCAGACCGTCACCCTCACCCCGCGCAACGTCGCCGTCGACGATGGGAACGCCGTGCTCGGCCTCGCACACACCTACAACGGCGGTGCAAAACCGATTAGGAGCTCCATGGGCGTTATCAATTTGAGCCGTGAGTGTTTGAGTGTTTCCTGAACTTTCTCCTGCTTCCTGCTCCGAGCCAAGTTGGTGGGGGATCAGTTTTCTGACCCGTTGATCCGTTCTCCAGCTTCTACCGTCGATTTGTCCGTTCAGGGGGCCGTCTACCGAGGCTTGTTCCACCTCGATTCTCCGGCGGTGTTCAACTGCACATCCAGCTGCCGGTGGAACAGCACGTATATCTCTCTTGGCTTTGCTAGCACTTGGTATGACTTTCCCCCCCTCCCCAAATAAAAACACAACAAAAACAAAACAAAATAAAACAAACAAACGAGCAAGCAAAAAAGAGCTCCTTGCTCGCTCAGAGGCGAGCGGTTGGGCATACTCCCGGGCTGTTTCCGACGCTGCGCTCATGGGCGTGCTATGCTGACATTGTCGGAACAGTACGGACGTGACGGACGCGACCCTCAATCTCCCTCCGGGTGCGGAACCGGCTGAGCTCGACTGGCACAACAGCAGCCTGACAACTCCCGGCGGTGTCAAATTAGATGCTTCGTACTCCCCAACGTCGTGGCAAACTGTCATCAGCGTTCGCGGCATCTCTCTCCTAAAACCAAACTCTACCTGGCTTAGTGAAGACGAGGTGATTACTTACATGCCTCCTGAAATTGCGCGCATCGGGGTCTTGAGGGCAGATGTCCTGACTCCCTCCTGGGTTATCAGAACGGACACCCTCGAGATCGTCGAATGCGACATCAGACTCGCGGCATACGCCTACTCCGACCTGTCCTCCACGGGCAACAACCTGACCGAAAAGCGACAGCCGATCACCCTCAACCGAGGCGTCGTGACTTTTGTTGACAACGGTACCCACGCGGACAAGCTCGTTTTTGACCAGCCGCCGCTTCCCGTTCTGCGGGCCTCGGTCCCAGACATCGTGGCGCTCGAGGCCCTCTTCACCTCGAGCCGCTTCGGCGGCAACATCTTCGACGGCGAGACGGCCCCCACCCAGAACACTTCGGGCATGGGCGACGCCTTCCGCTCGGGCAGCATCGCGAAAACCTTCCAGGACATGGTCGACAGTATGACGAACCAGCTGCGGGCGAGCTTCGACGTCAAAGCCCAGGGCCAGAGCATCAAGCAGGTCGTGTTTGTACGGATCCGGTGGCCGTGGCTTGCCCTGCCGCTCGTTGTGCAGATTCTTTCTGCCGTGTTCCTCATCTTTGTCTTGGTCCAGAGCAGCCAGACAAAGACCCTGCCGCTGTGGAAATCGTCCACCACCGCGGTGCTGACGTACGACATCAGGGAGGACGAGTCCGGGGTGGGAAAGCTGGGAACCGGTGTCCTGTCCAAGAAGGAGCTCAAGGCCTTGGTCAAGTCGGTCGAGGTCAAGCTGGAGCTGCCCGAGCAGATGATGGCTGCAGCGACCGGGACGACAAGCAGTGACGAGGACCGCAAGGCGGACCTTAAGGGGTCGCAGAGCCATGTCTACTCGATGCCCAAAGCCGGGGTTTAACTGACCGCGGAGATATGCGATTCTATCTTCCTTTCAATGTACATGTTTTTATCACAATGAACATACATGTATAGATCGCTCTCCCGTGTTGGACTGATGATTGCATCTTTGCATACATCAAATCTTGCCCCGAGTTAGAAGCCGGGTGTCTTCTCGGCTCGGGCACAGTATTAGCGGTGGCTATGGGCTATAGTCCACGTCCACCTGCACAACAATCTGAACTCTTTAGTGGGTTCCTCGCAGAGAGTAAACATACACAAGGAGAGCAAGGTGGGTAAAAAAAAAGGCAATGCACGGAGCATATACCCTCACTTCAAATGCCAATCTGATCCACTCGGGTTCTGGAATCTATCTCGTGCCGTGTGCTATGCTGAAGGGTGCATTGTTATCGTTTAAGACCACCCTCTTTTAACGCTAGCTTGGTGCTCTCTCAGTAAGCAATACACGAGCCTGTGTAGGTAAGGAGAATCCTGTTTCTGAGAACCCGGAAAGACATAAAAAATTCTCAAATGGCTTTGGAGCTTCATACTCTCCTACCTGTGCCGCGAGAAGCGTGCGGTATTGTGGTTGAATCCCTCTCGCAGATATGGAGAGCTGGCGGTGAGGAACTCGGCATCCATCCACCCACCCATCTATTCCGGAGGCGAATTCAGTCAAACTCAGTCGCTGCCCCGGTGATCAAACTCCAAACCCACCACGGCTTCCCAGCGGCCTTGCAAAACCATCACCAGGTGGTGTTGCCCACGGCACATCCGGGGAAGCCGGCTGCACACCGTCCCTCCCGGTGGTATTTTTACCTTGATCGCCAGAGTTAGGAACGGGATAGCACGATTCTCTTCTCTCCTAAGGGGGAGGTATTGTTGGCTACATATGGAGAATGAAACCAAGTTCCAAGCCGCATGACACAATACACGATGCCACGAGGAACGAAGGGAATCATAAAAAGAGGGGGGTGAAACGCGAAGAGACCGGAGTAACAAAGGGAAAGAAGAATGCCTATGTACTTCAATACAGGAGACTCAAAAGAGCCAAAAAGAAAACAAGCCATAATCGCTTTCCCCTTCCGGACCACACCTCGACCCTCCTCTTCTTCCCTTGCCCATGACTTCGAGCAACACCCGCACACAGATACACTAGGGATTATGGAGTAATTGCTCTCGCGCGCGAAGCTGTCGCAGCGAGATGCCGTCTTCTTTGATGGTACTGAATAAGCCAAAAGATGCTTTCCCTCCCTTTCGTCTCGTTCTTTCGCAACGCAAGCCGAACCCAACCGAGCCAACCCATACCCGCCGTCTAGAGAAGAAAAGGAAAAAAAAAAAGGAAAAGAAAGAGGAATAAAGAACAAAAAGAAAAACAAGAATCCAGAGTTGCAGCAGCTGCATTGTCTCCTGTCATCCCACCCCCCGCGCCTGACCCGTTTGAATCGGGGTCATTTTCCGTATCTGCATGGGATATACTCGTGTTATACCAAAACGACATGCCACCCTTTCTGTTGTATGGTATGAAAGGAGCCAGAATTAGCGGCTCAAGAAAGCTCGGGAGCTTCGTAACGTCCTTGACCCGATGCGGCGGCTCGTCTCGCCATGCGACCTGAGATGTGCTGGTCGAGGCCATAGATCGACGTTTGGCGCCCTCCCCCCCCTTCTTTGTTCCCGATGCAGGCCATGCCGGCCCCGCCCGGTGTGTTCAGCGGACGCCGATCGGCGGGCGAGGACCTAAGCTAGTCTGGCTACTGTGAGCTGACGGCTCCGAATCGAGATTTGTGGAATCACCACTGCCCGCGCTAGCGCTCGCACTGCCGGTCAGACTTCGTGCACTTCTCGACTTAGGTGGTTGGAGGGCGCTCACCCCAGCGTGCTGCTCGACTTGATGCGGCGCAACATTGTTGCCGTGACCAGGTGGGTAACGGGGCATGGGCTGCTGGACGCCCTCGGGCGGTGATGGCCGCCCACCGTTCTGTTGTTGGGGGGGTAAACCATTCGGCGGCGATGGGCGGCCGCCGGGGACGCCGCCGCGGATTGACGGGCTATACGGGTTCCCGCTTACTCGGCGTGGACCGCCGCCGTTCACGCCCGTGGGCGGAGGTCCGTGGCTGTATTGTAGCTCGTCTAGGCGGGCAGCTGTGAGCGAATTCGCTCTCGAGCCTGCGGCATGCATGGCCCCCCGATCCACGTCCCCGTACCGATTCGAAGTGAAGCCTAGGAGGGGATCATCCATAATGTCCGCATTGACGGGTGGCGCCGCCATGACTTGGCTAGACCGATTCCTCCCAAAGCTAGGTCGGAACCTGCTGCGAAAGGACGAGACCTCCTGCTCGGGATTCTTGCGGAACTGCACGGGGTTGGTGCCCAGGACTTTGCGGTTTTTCCTCGAGGTAACGCTCATCATGTCGAAGTTATCAGGGTCGATCATCGGCGTTCCGATTGTGGAGTGGGGGTCGAAGTAGTCATCGTCGTCGTCATCGTCGTCGTCGAAGCCTCCACCGCCGGCTCGCGAAGGCGGGGCAGACGGCCCTCGTCTGGGACCCGGGCCCGGACCCATACCCTGGCCGGCACGTCGTAGCCTCATTTCCTGCTCTTTGAGAGCAAGTTCTTTCTGCCGCAGTTGCAACTCCTTTTCCCTCAGAGCGAGATCATGGGCGGCGTAGCCGGCCTCGCCACCTTCTGGGATGTCATCGTAGAGCACAAGGTGGCTGAATTCCTCCAGATCGGCGCCCTCCATAGAGCCTCTCCTTGACGGAAGACGTGAATTTGGCCCCGGCCGCGGATAGCCGTTCGGCGGCCCACCATTCGTCGGCGGCGGAGGGCGGCGCATCCCTGGGCCCGGTGGCCCCATCGAGGATCCGCCCCTCGGACGTGATCGCGGCATGCCGTTTCCGTTTGGCATCCCGTTGGGCATCTGTCGGGGAGGGCCTTGCGCCGACATCCGGGGAAGCGGGGACGGAGTAGCGGCGGGCGATCCCGGCTGGGCTGGCGCTGGCACCGAGGTGTCGATCTTTGGCCGGTTCCGGTTGACCAAGTTAAGGTTGTGAAGGATGGCATACAGAGTCTCGACCCGAGGCACGCTAACCTTTGCATCTTGGGATAACCGGATAGGGGAGCCGAGGTATGTCTCAACTTCCATGGGCCGCCTCGCCATGTAATCCTGCCACATGATGTTCTCGGCACTTGATTTGGAATACTCATTGATGATGTTTTGCTTGAAATCGGGGGGGAACTTGCAGCCCTGAGCTTCCGCCAATGCGATCAACTCGTCAATGATATCGGAGACGAGTTTCGACACGCCGACCTTCTCAAGCAGCGCAGCGTAATCGGGCGTTTCGAAGATTACTGTCAAAGGGTGAAAGGCAATTGGGCTGAGAGAAGGTTAGATGCAGCAGGCCAAAAGAAGATTTCAGAGAGGATCAAGATAAGAAGAAGAGAGAAAAAACGTACCCAATCACCCGCTCGTACTGCTGTTGACGGATGTTAGGGGACACCTTGCAGTCGACTTGGCCGGTGTTCAGGGTCATGGCTAGAGCCTGCGCCATGTCTTCTTGTATCGTGCGCGGGATGTTTGGGTTCTCGTTTGCTGGTCCAACCCACACTTGGGTCGAGCTCTTGTGCTCAAACTCGCTTGCGCTGAGCTGGGCGAGCTCGGCGCCGCAGACGAGCGAGAGGACCACATTGGTTGGGAATCGCTCCTCAATCGCCGACTCGAGACCGAGCGCATGTGTTGTGTTCACAAGGATGCATGTGTGCTGGGGAGTAACGACTGCATCGATGACCGAGGCCAAGTCGTAGATGTCAGGAAGCGCTTTTATACAGAGTATGACGTAGTCGAATGCGCCTTCTCGGCGAGAGGCAGCCTCCTCCGGAGTCCGCACAACTGAACCCAATCCTTCGGTCAGCATCTTGCACAAGACCGTGGGGGGACATCGCAAAACCACATGAGGGAGCGGCGACGGCCAAGGAGGAGAAGAAGAAAAAGGGGGGGGGGTAACAAACCATGCCGAGGCTTAAACCGCTCGTTGCCAAAGTCGGCCGACCTAATAAAAAAAAGGCAAAGCGGTTAGAAAGAGCGGTTGTTTAACAGGGCAGGACGCGGGTGGCGTACTTGAAGGATATCCCGTATTGCGACACATGCTCGAAGCCGGTCTTCCAGACGAGAGTGACGTCGCAGGCATTAGACGCCTGAAGTCTCCATGACAGAAATGCAGATACCGGGTTGCCGCCCACTGTGACGACGTTCATTAGCTCATAGTCCGACATGTCTGCCAGTGCGGGGGAGGGCGCATATGCAGCCAGCACTCCAGCCGTCTCGGAAAGTCTGGGGAGGGGGAAACGAGTGTGATGGTGACGAGATTGCGGTTGGAGAAACTCGGAGGGACAGCAGGTTTAGGCGTTTAAGATGCGATGCCCACTCTTTTTGGCTCTTTTTGGGCACTTGGGTCGCGGAAACGCAGGATCCAGCTCGCGCTAGGCTGCGGACGGCAAGGGGACACAGAGGGCAGGGCGGAGAATCGGTAGAGGAACCAGCCGCAGTAGTTGGGACGACTTACCTGAAAGGATCTTGAGTCGGGGTGTCAAGGGTGCCATGGTCGCCAGGTTGAGGCCTGATCCGGGATAGTGGGTCGACGTTCCACTGGCGCAATCCAAGTGCTTTTTCTTTTTGCGGCTTCAGCCTTCCCCTTTGCACGTTTTCCTCCTCCCTCCTCTCGCCTGGTCGGTGAATCCCTCTCCTGCACCCCACGGGCCCGCGCTAGCGGTCTCTACGGGGAAGTGCTGATCTTCGGGAGTGGGGGATTGTCGAGGCACCGGAGGGGTCGACGGTCGCACCCGCGGGCCGGCCACTGGGGTTGCAAGGCCGGAGGTCTTGGGAATAACGATTGACAGCAGTCACCCGGGCCAATTTCTCTCACTTTTCAGCTTCGTCAAACGGGCGTTCGAGCTTGACCAGGACGCCGTCGCGGCCGCCGCAGCAGCAGCAGCAGCAATAACAGCAGCAGATGTGCCGTGCACGCCTCGCAGTGAACGCGGGGGGCCAGCTAGCTGCGCGGGCTAGCGCAGGGTCCACGGTCACCGGTCAGCACAACACTGCAGCGAAAACGAGTGTGGAAGAGGCCTCGATGGGATGTGTACTGTAGCCGTGTGGCTGCCACAGGTCCAGGGTTCCTGGGATTCGAGAAGTCGGTTTCGGGGTGGCTGCGGACGAGGTGCTAGTCGCTGTAGCGAAGGCGGTGACAAGAGACCACGGGCGGTACAGGAGTGTGGTGTCTTTGTACGCCTCGACCGCGTGCTGCAGTTTCACAATTCCACAGCCGGTGCCGTATCGTGGCGGTCCAGGCTGGGCCGAGAGTATCGCGCCGGTGCGAAAGCTGTTTGACAGGTAACGAGCGGACGAGCAGGACGAGCGAACGACGAAGGGGCGGGCGGCTCCGGTTCGATCTTTCGAGAGGTTTGGCCGAGCGGCGTTGCCGTTGCCGTTGCCGTTGGTGCCGGACTGGAGGCTGATGGGTGCCCGGAAGTGTCGGTTGGTACCCGCAATGAAGCCCCGTTGAAAAAAAAAAAAAAATAATAACACAAAACCGAGGATGCGGCAAAGCGGAAGCCCGCAGACACCTATTCACGGTATTGCTTATAGAAAAAAAAGAAAAAAGGATCACGTTGACGCGAGTGGAGGTTTGGCAAGCCGTGGAAACGCTGGCCGGGTTGCTCGTTTTGCCTGCGGAGTGCAGGTGTTTCTGCAACGGTCGATTTTCCTTCCAGGGTTATTTCGCCTGCTGGCCGTCACTGACAATGCCGGGCATGGGTAAGGTACCTTCAGAGTATGTCTGTATGTACACGATTCCGTACAATGTATGTAATTCGCACTCATACACCCACCTGTTAGCTTGTGGCAGGAAGGTGGAACAGGCAGAACAAAACGAGAGTGGGCAGTTCTCGGGTAGGAAAAGCGGCCTCGGGCACGGCGCAACAGGTTCTGGAAGGCACGCACACAGCGGACACGGCCCGGGGCAAGCACCCTCCATCCCACCGGGACAACTCACCCAGTTAGGACACGCTCAGGTACCTCAGGTGCGTTATTCTACTCCGTACCACGCCCATGCAAACTTTGTACCCCAAAAGTTTCCCGTTTGGCAAACGCGTCCCCCCACCTCCCGGAGCTCGCACCGTATCGCACTTTTCTGGACGTTTCCCGTATTCGAAAATGGGATGCTTGGTCTGGAATGCAGCCGAAGCATCGGGATTTCCAATCTCCTACACAAGCCCGTGTCCAGAATCCGCACCTTGCCAAAGCCCCATGCTACACGACCGCCGCAAACCTTGTCCGTCTGGCCATTCGCGACCCACTTGCCGGGGGGGAGGGGGCTCGATCGCTCCTTTCACTGTCCGATCCAACGGAAAAGAGAGAGAAACATTGGAGTTCGCCAACTTGGTTTGGGCACTGTCAAGGATCAGGGATTGCCTGCCCGTGACGCGGTTCTCGGTGTGGCTTGGACGTTGGAATCCACACACCACCGGCCTCGACCAATGGCGAGAACTCGGATGATCTTGGCTGTATATTCCAGGGGCATGAAGAGGACGGGAAGTTATTGACAAGAAACAGAAAGAAACAGGGCAAAGCAGCAAAAGAACTGAAAGTGCAAAAGGAACTTGTAGACATTTGAATTCGTCTGAGGCACGTAATAACTATGTGCAAAACACGATATGCTGTTGCCCATAGTAACGGTACTCCGTAGTGTATGCAGTTCTCTTTCGAAAGCTGTGTCCTTCCCCGGGCATGGAGCCTCAAGTTGCACCTTGCGATGTACACCCACAGCTTGGACCAGATCATCAACAGCTGTGATGGAGATGCCAACCAAGTCCAGCAGTCCGCACGGTCAGAGATTCAGCGTCGTGATGGAAATGTTTCGGGGCTTCTTGCTTGATCATTAACCTCCCATTGGTCTCGAATGGTCGCATTCTCCCGACTGTTTATTCGAAGGTGGGAGATGAGGTGTCAACCTGCAGGTTTCAGCAGGAGACCTGCGTCAGTCCAGGCCCGCCGGACGCCGTTAGGGTCCTGCAAAGAAACGGAACTCCTCCGTACGTCCGTACAGTACCTTACTTCGCACTGACAAGTACGTCACCCTACGCTGTGGATAGGTGCAGGGACTATACAACATGCTTGTAGTAATATATGTACAGAGCAAAGTATTTTGGCATTTTGAAGAACAGTCTCCAGCTGCCAACCGTCGCGCGCGCGTGCATACCACAGTACGCTCGCTGCACGACGGAGTCATCCGTTGAGCGGTACTTCGTATATTCGTGTATGTCTCCTCTGATATTTAGCGTGTAGCAGGGTATCTCTTGGAACAGCGTCGTAGCGCAATGCAGTCGGTGGGGTTGGCCGGGAACTACCTCCAGCTGCCAGCCCTACACGCACTACGGAGCACACCCATTCGTGATTCCAAGGATTCGTCGAAGCCGTCTATCCATTGGTCAACGCGCGGCCAGGGTGATGCTGAATGGGGGGAGGACGCGGCAGAATGAGCTGAATGATGATGGTATTTTTGACCCCTAATGTATAGTACTAATTAATGAGCGGGTCTATGCTGGACTGCACTGCTGCGTACCTGTTCACCATCCCGCTCTTCCATCACGCAGCGATTTATGCTTTTCCCAGTTGTGATGGGTGTTTGGATTGCGCTGCGATACGCTATCAATGTCTTGGGTGTGCAGCCTGAAGATGTACACTACAAGATTTACACCTTCAGCATTATGAAGCCTAGTGCGGTACTTGCGCCAATAGGAGATTTTGCGGGCGACCCATGTACCACGCTAGGATTCATAATGCTGGAGGAGGTGTACCAGGTAGTCCGTACTTTTTTTTGCGTGTGTTGTATCCAGATGGCGATGTCCTTGGCGCGAGGCATCCAATCAATGGGCTCATTGGGCGGCGCGCTTCACGAAGACTTCCAATATCCAATATCGGGCCCTGGTCGAGCTGGACGATCGCACATATCGATGACGGAGACAGCTTGGCAGTGCACAGCTTGCTAGGCCGCGTTGTTCAATTGGCGATGACGCAGTTGTGGAGCGCTCGTTAGATGCCCGTTGTTCCGTGCGAAGGCCCCACTTGTGCCTGGCGAAGCCACCTGCCTCCGAAAAAAAAAAAAAAAAAAAATAATGTGCGGAAAGACTGAACTCGACGAGACTCCGTGTCTGCTCCAGGCTCCTGAGAGGCTGCGCCTTTTTGGTGTTGCACATACAGTACATACGCTTTAATGCACCATTAGACTCTGTAGTGTACCGGAGTACTCGAGCCCGTTCCGGGGCCCAAGGAACGATTCAACAAGAGACCCGCGCGTGGAAAATTTCTCGTTGACTACTGTGTACATAGTACGGTCCGGTCTGATCCGCACTAATCCGTACACTAGCGTAGGTTGCAAAAGGCACCACGCCCCTCTCAAATTTGGCACGGAGCATTTCTTTCAGTGGAAAGTTAGTTATCGAACGGGAACCTCCGGCCGGATCACCCGATGCGGCCAGTGCTCGCGGCCAGAATCCCCGAAAGCCACCAGCGGAGTACTACCCGGTGGTTAGTGCTGACTAATTAGTTCAGGACTACCACCTGTCTCCCGACAGGTGGGGCCAAAACCCCCGGACATGCCAATATAGCCGGACAGGTATACGTCCAAATCCGCGTCCAATTTTACCAGCCAACTCCCTATATTCGAAGACACAACCACTGCCACAAGCCTAGTTAAACCTACTCTCCTATATACGATGCCTCTGACTGACCAAATCCAGGAACCGGCTAGTATACGGGCCGCCAAATGGCTCCTTGCCGCTCAAGCTCGCCACCGAACTAGCCGTTTACCCCTTAGAAAGCAACCTAGTATTTAGCACGCGGCTTAGCTATTTAAGACTAGAAAGACCTAGGTTAGCCGGCACTTAAAGTCTTTAAAGAATACTAGAGTTCTAGCTACTAGTAGTAACGTAATTAGAAGACCTTGGTCGCTTTGAAATGACAAAGATTCGGCCCTTGAAGGATACACGTACTAGCTTATCGAATCTGGTTCTCTTGCTACCAAAGATCTTCTCTAAGATGTTACTAACCGTTTACAGGTACATCGCGATCCTCCCTGCCTTCCTATCAATAAGTACTAGTAGTCACGTTAGAAATAGGATTATCTATAGTTTCAGCCGACATTCTTTAAACTAGTCAAAGTAAACCAACTCTCGGCCGAGTGTCACGAGCCAACCATATACCGCGACCCGGTAGGGCGCAGCAGACTAAACGAGCCACCAATCAAGAAGGGCACAGAGCAAGGCTAACACGGGATCGCTAGGGAGCACGGGCTACCACGGGCGAACAATTGCCAAAAGAGAAGGATAGCAGAGGATAGCTAGCTACTAAAGGCGATCCTAGGGCAGGCTAGAAGGGGACTATAAGCGACCGACAGAAGTATATATATATATAAATAATCACTCGTTTTGGTAGACTCTAGGAGTTTACTAGTAATAGTAACTTATAATTATAATACTTATACTAAGCATTGTTAACTACTATAAGAGATAACTTTAGTGTTATTATAAACCCTTTAGCTTTACTAAATCCCTTAGACAACCTATATACTTATCTTGCTTAACCTACCTTTATTTAAACCCTTTTAGAAGAAGTCTAAGTTAGGTTCGTTATATATTGCTATTACTCCCTTTATTCTATTATAGTTTAGGATAAAGGTAATTTTGACCTTGATATCGATATAATTACTAACGTTATAGCTAAATAGCTACTTACCTAGCTTAGTTAACTCCATTAGTAGATCTAAGAGTTAGATTAGAGAGATAAAGTTACTTAAGCTTGGATTAAGAAACTTAAAAACGGTAAAAAATATTTGTAGAAGCTAGTTAACGAGGCCTATATTAAAATTAAGGTACTTAAGAGCGCTAAAGTAAGTTATATTAAGATCAAACTACCTAGTAAATATAGAGGAACTAAGGAGGATCTTATAGAATTCTTAATAAACCTCTAATCTTACTTTTGGCTTAATGATAATAAGTTTCTAGACGATAAAGCTAAAGTCCTCTATATAGCTACGAGACTAGAGGGTAAGGCACTTAGATAGTTTAAGCCTATATAGAACGACTATCTTACTAACGAAGACGAAGATAACCGAAACGCGTTTATATAGGCAGTCTTTCGATCCTATAACTATTTTAAAGAAGAGCTTTAGAAGGTTTTTAGTAACAAAGATAAGAAGATTTATATATAAGAAAGACTTACTAATCTCTAATGGACTAAGTTAGTAGCCTCTTACGCTATATGGTTTAGATAGGACATATTTAAGTCTTAGCTTAATAATAAGGCATTAATATAACTATTCTATAATAGCTTAAAGGAAAAGGTTAAAGATAAGCTATATAAGTATGACTAGCCTAAAACCCTAGATAAATATATTATATAGGCTATTAGGATCGATAATTGACTCTATATATAAGAGTAGTAGAAACGAGATTAAATAAATAGAACTATAGTTAAAACTAATAATAAGAAAAAACAAGTATACGTTAGTACCTTGTATAGGATATATCCTAGAGCTATAGATATAGATATAGCATAGAAGCAAGACAAGAAGAAGATGACTAAAGATAAGTCTAACGTTACCTACTATAACCATAGAAAGAAAGAACATTATAAATAAAAATGTCAAAGCCTAAAGAAAGACTAGAAACTAGTCCCTAGAAAGAAAATTATAGCTATTGACAAAACTACTAAGGATATTATCGAAATAATAGCTACAAGCTATAAAGATAGAGATAGCGATATAGATAGTCTCGGATATAATAGCAATAGTAAAGATAAATAAGCACCGTACTCCGAACTAGTTATAGTAGACCTAGAGATAGGTCTTGCCAAATAGGATATGGTAGGAGAATATACACTACCAATTTCGATTCTCCTAGCCGTAGTAGGGTTTTATAGTTACCTAGAGGCAGAATAGATCGTAGACAACCGATACCTAAGGAATTAAGAGACCTAGACCTAATGTTCTATTCCTCTAGGAACAAATCGAATGGTCCCGTAACGAAGTTTTCCGGCTTAATATAGAACTACGCGAATAGGATAGACGCTTGATTTGACTTACCTAGTAGAGCGATAAGATAAGGGACAAGATAAGGGAACTCTAACGTATCGTAGAAACTATTAAAGGGGAATAGCCTATAATATATAATAGTTCTAATAGCTATATCAAGTATTTTAACGATTAGTAACTTAGCTATAATATATAGAACCCTAAGTACTAGTTTATACGTATAAACTAAGGAAAAGACAAACGTATATAGGAAAACTACTAGAAGAAATACTCCTACCTTAGCATTAGAGTACCTATAGTCTATATATAGTAGAAAGGATTTAGAAAAGAATTCTAATACCTTCTAGGTAACGCTACGTAACTATACCCACGATATAAGGCATATATATAAGTGCCCTAGTTCTAGTATATATTATATAAATGCTAATACTACTTTCACGATAAATTCGAAAACAACTACTAGCCGACCCGACAAGGAAATGAGGACAGAAGTCTCTGCCCTATAGAATAGGTCTATAATATAGGAAACAGAGCGGCTAAATTGCTCTAGAAGATCAAAGCCCGCGATCTAGAAGGCATTATAGTAGTTCCAAAACGAGCCTAGCCTAGGCACTATAGAATAGGACAAGATATATAGGACTCGTGCTAGAGTAACGATTACCTCTACCATATAGACGAAAAGAAATCGCGAATTTGGGAACTTTAGATAAAGCTATAGTATATATAACGGAAAGTAGAACGGACCTAATGGTAGAAAGCTACTAGCACTTAATGGCTTATAGAAATAAGTACGATCGATAAAGCTATTATTAGCCGAACAACTAAAGAGGTTAGTACTAACCTAGGAAACGGGTTAGGGCCCTCCGAGGGGCCCGAAAACCATTAATGCCTATATAGCGGCGAGTAATAGCATAGTATAGGAGGAACTAGCGTAAGAGACCACTATATCGAGACCTCCTAGTAGAAATATAGGAAATCGCTATAATCTTTGGACGACGGCGGCAAGATGAGCGATTATAGATAATAATATAATGGAAACAACACGAAATGCTTATACTAGTAGATAGTAGAGCAGAGATAAACCTAATTTCGCCGACACTTGTAAATTAGCTATAGATACCCTAGAGAATAAAGCGGAAGTATAGTATAGTCAAAGGGCTATTTCTAATATAATAGGTATATAGGGAAACTAAACTAATTAACATTACTATAGTAGGGAAAACTATGATAGTTATATTTAGTATTATAGATATAAGTAATAATAAAGATATAATATTAGAATTACTATAGTATAAAGATTATAACCTAGATATTAGCTAGAAGAATAGTAGCTACCTATAACTCTAAACGGAGTCGTATTCGACTAGTAAGATAGGGAGCACGTAAGGATTGTAAATAGACGATACTTAGGGGAAGATATATTCTATAGATCTACTACAAAAGATAGATAGTAGTAGGCAGACTACTATAGACTCTAGAAGAAGTAATATAATAATACTAACGTTATAATAGGAGGAACGAGCTAAACTACTAATAGCTATTCTCTCTGTTAACGAATATAGAGCACTATAACTAGAGTAATAGGTTGAGACAGGAGAAATTGCTAGTATCGCTATAGACGGAACCAAGTTCGTATACTATTAGAAAACTAAGAAACGAGACAAGACTAGGAAAGTACTAGAAGAATATAAAGGACACCTAGCATTCGAACCAAAGTATCTAGAAGGGTTACTAGAGTACGGCCTATAGGATTATAAGATCAAGCTTAAGGAAAGAGCATAACTAAAGTTCTTTAAGATTTACTATACAAGCTAGACTTAGAACGAAGAACTTAAGCGATATTTAAAGGAGAACCTTTAAAGAGAATATATCTACCTATCGACATCGCTAGTAAGCTACCTAATCCTATTTATATCTAAGAAAGACCGAAAGCTATAGTTATACGTCAACTATTGGTAACTTAATAAATGGACTATGAAAAACCGATACCTATTACTACTAATCTTACGGCTCCGAGATTAGTTAGTAGGAGCCTAATATTTTATATATCTTGACTTACTATCGGTCTATAATTATATACAAATTAAAGAAGGCAACGAGTAGAAAACGGCCTTTAGGATACCCTATGGTCACTACAAATACCTCGTCATGCCATTCGGACTTACAAACGTGCCGGCAACGTTCTAAGCCCTAATTGATCAAGCTATCTGCCCCTTTTTTAACAAATTTACGATATATTATCTCGACAATATACTTATCTTCTCTGAGACGATAGACAAACACCGGAAGTATATAAGAGTAATACTAGACACGTTATACGTATATAAGCTATTAGTTAATAAGGAAAAGAGTAAATTCTATATTAGGAAAATAGTATTTTTAGGATATAAGATATCCCTAGAACAAATCTAGATAGAACCTCTAAAGGTTAAAGCTATTAAGAATTAGCTATAACCGACGTTAGTTATGGAAGTACAAAGTTTCATCGGGTTTATAAACTTCTACTAGATGTTTATTAGGAACTTCGGAGCAATCGTATAACCTTTATACAAACTTACTAAGAAGAATACTAAATTCTAATAAGAAGAATAGCACAAGTAAGCATTTATATAGATCCGCGACACTATTACTAAAGATCTAGTACTAGTGCTACCAGACCCTAAGAAGCCATTTGAGGTAGAAACGGACGTTTCAGACTACGCTATTAGAGAATAATTAGGATAACGAAATGAACAAGGGAAGCTATATCCTATAGCCTTCTTTTTAAAGAAGCTTAATAGACTATATCTTAATTATCTAATCTATAATAAGGAACTACTCACGATTATTGAAGCTTTTAAGAAATAGTAATTATACCTTAGCGGTATAATTAAACTAGTATAAGTATATATAGATTATAAGAATTTAAGATACTTTACGATAATAAAGGAGCTTAATAGACAATAAATATAATAGGTAGAATTCCTTATAGAATTTAATTTTAAGATCTGCTATAAAAAGGGTAAAGAGAACGTACGAGCGGATGCCTTAAGCCGATAAACGGATTATATAGAAGGACAAACGGAAACAATGCTACCGTTATTTAAGGAACGAATAGACAGAACGCTATATTACGAAACGTAGATACCTATAGAAGACGATCTACTTGACTTATTCCTAGAATATTACGTAATCTTTTAAGAAGAAGGAACTAATAAGGTATAGTATTAAACAACACCTGGACTAGTGGTACCTAATGGAGTGGAAGAAAAAGATAGGAAACTCTGGTACCGAGGCAAAGCGTATATCTATAATAAAGATCAATAGCTATAAATGATTTAAGACCTCTACGAGTTAAAACTCGGAGGATATAAAGGAGTTACGAAGACCGTCGTATAAGTCAAGAAATACTATAACTTTCTATAGTTAACGGTATAAGTTAAGGAAGTCGTATAGAGCTATAATATCCATAATCAAAGCAAAACGGCATGATACAAGCCGTATAGGCTACTTTAGCTACTACTAATAGCCGACAAACTATAGAGTTTAGTTATAATAGACTTTATTACAAAACTACTAGAATCTAAAGATATAGCTATAGGGGTAATCTATAATAGTATTCTTACTATAGTAGACTATCTAACTAAATAGATATACTTCTTTCCCTATAAGGAGTCCTAGATAGTAGAACAGTTAGTAGATGTAATCTACTAGTAAGTCATATTAGTATACGCTTGGCTATAGGAATAGATTACCGATAGAGATACCAAGTTTATATCGAAGTTCTAGCAAGCATTAATATAATAATTAGGCGTTAATAGTAAGCTATTAACGGCATATTACCTATAGACTAACAGACAAATAGAGCAACTAAACCAAGTTATCAAGCAATACCTCCGTTCTTACGTTAACTACTAGTGTCACAGAAATATACATGCAGCTGCCGCCTAGGCCACCGACACAAACGGGCCAATCAAGCCGAAGAATGATGGACCAATCAGGACAGGATCACACTTGGCAAGAAACGATCCCAGCAGAGGATCACTAGCTCACGACGTGAGCCAGGTAAGCCAGTACAGAGGATCACCACGACCACTAGTAATCCTAGGATTATATATACATATAGATAGTTACTTGTTATAGTAGACTCTAGGAGTTTACCAGTGGTAACAATTACAATGACAGTACTTATACCAAGTATTGCTAATTACTATAAGAGATAACTCTAAGTATTGTTATAAACCCTTTGGCTTTACCGAATCCCTTAGATAACCTGCCTACCTATCCCGCTTAATCTACCTTTGTCTAAACCCTTTTAGAAGAAGTCTAAGCTAGGTTCGTCATACGTTGTTACCACTCCCTTTGTTCTATTATAGTTTAGAACGGAGGTAACCTTAACCTTGACATCGACATAGCTACTAACGTTACGGCCGAATAGCTACTTACCTAGATTAGTCAACTCTAGTAGTAGATCTAGGAGTTAGACTAGAGAGATAAGGTTGCTTAAGCCCGAATTAAGGAACTCGAGAACGGCAAAAAGTACTTATAGAAACTAGTTAATAAGGCCTACGCCAAAATCGAAGCGCTCGAGACTACTAAAGCGAGCCGCATTAAGATCGAACTACCTGGCAAATACAGAAGAACTAAGGAAGATCTTATAGGATTCCTGACAAACCTCTAATCCTACTTCCGGCTTAATAATAACAAGTTTCCGGACGATAAAGCTAAAGTTCTCTATATAGTTACGAGATTAGAGGGTAAGGCACTTAGATAGTTCGAGCCTACGTAGAATGACTATCTTATTAAGGAAGATAAAGATGACCGAGACGCGTTTACATAGGTAGTCTTCCGATCTTATAACCGTTTCGAAGAAGAGCTTTAGAAGGTTTTTAGTGACAAAGACGAAAAGATTTATATATAAGAAAGACTCGCTAATCTCTAATAGACCAAGTTAGCAGCCTCCTATACTACGTAGTTTAGATAGGATATATTTAAGTCTTAGCTTAATGATAAGGCGTTAATATAACTATTCTATAACGGCTTAAGGGAAAAGGTCAAAGACAAGCTATATAAGTATAACTAGCCTAAGACTCTAGACAAATATATTATATAGGCTATTAGAATCGATAATTGACTCTACATACAAGAGCAGCAGAAACGAGGACAAATGAACGGAACCACGGTTAAGGCTAATAATAAGAAAAAGCAAGTGTATGTTAGTACCTCGTATAGGACATACCCTAGAGCTATAGATATAGATATAACGTAGAAGCAGGACCAGAAGAAGACGACCAAAGACAAGTCTAACGTTACCTACTATAACTACAGAAAGAAAGGGCACTATAAGCGAGAATGCTAGAGCCCGAAGAAAGAATAGAAACTAGTCTTTAAAAAGGAAATTACAGCTATTAACGAAACTGCTAAGGATGTCATCGAAGTAGCGGCCACGAGCTACGAAGACAGGGATAGTAATATAGATAGTCTCGGATACGACGGCGATAGTAAAGACAAACAAGCACCGTACTCCGAACTAGTTACTATAGATCTAGAAACAGGTCTTGCCGAATAGGATATAGCAGGAGAATATATACTACTAATTTCGATTCTCCTAGCCTTAAAGTAGTAGGGTTTCACAGTCACCTAGAGGAGGGATAGATCATAGATAACCGACATCTAAGGAATCGAAAGACCCGGACCTAATGTTCTATTCCTCTAGGAACAAATCGAATAGTATTATAACAAAGTTTTCCGGCTTAATACGAAACTATACAAACGGGATAGACGCTTGATCCGACTTGCTTAGTAGAGCGATAGAATATAGGACGAAATAAAGGAACTCCGACGTATTATAGAAACTATTAAAGGAGAACAGCCTACGACATACGATAGGCCCGATAGCTATACCAAGTATTCTAACGATTAGCAACTTAGCTACGACGTACGGAACCCTAAGTACCAGTTTATACGCGCGAACCGCGGAAAAGATAAGCGTATGTGGGAAAGCTATTAGAAGAAATACTCCTACCTTAGCATTAGAGTATCTATAGTCTACGTATAGTAGGAAGGATTTAGAAAAGACTTCTAATACCTTCTAGGCAACGCTACGCAACTATACCTACGACACGAGGCACATATATAAGTGCCCTAGTTCTAGTGTATATCATATAAATGCCGATACCACTTTCGTAACAAATTCGAAAACAATCACTGGCCGACCTGACAAGGAAATGAGGACGGAAGCCTCCGCCCTATAGAATAGGTCTATAACGTAGGAAACAGAGCGGCCGAATTGCTCTAGAAGATCAAAGCCCGCAACCTAGAAGGCATTATAGTAGTACTAAAATGAGCCTAGCCTAGGTACTATAGAATAGGACGAGATATATAAGACTTGTGCCGGAGTAACGACTGCCTCTACTATACGGACGAAAAGAAATCGCGGATCTAGGAGCTTTAGATAAAGCTATAGTATATATGATGAAAAACAAAACGGACCTAATTGTTACGAGCCAACTATATACCGCGACCCGGTGGGGCATAGAAGGCTAAATGAGCCACCAATTAAGAAGGGCACGAAGCGAGGCTGATACAAGATCGCTAGGGAACGCGGGCTACCACGGGCGAACGATTGCCAAAAAGGGAGAGATAGCGGAGGATAGCTAGCTACCAAAGGCGATCCAAGGGCAGGATAGAAAGGGACTATAAGCGATCGGCAGAAGTATATATATATGTAAATAGTCACTCGTTATAGTAGACTCTAGGAGTTTACTAGTAGTAATAATCACAATCACAGTACTTATACCAAGCATTGCCGATTACTGTAAGAGACAACTCTAAGTGTTGTTATGAACCCTTTGGCTTTACCGAATCCCTTAGACGACCTGCCTGCTATCCTGCCTAATCTACCTCCGTCTGGACCCTTTTAGAAGAAGTCTGAGTTAGGTTCGTCATACGTTATTACCACTCCCTTTGTTCTGTCATGGTTCAGAACGGAGGTAACTTCGACCTCGATATCGACATAGCTACCAACGTCATAGCCGAACAGCTGCTTGCTTAGCTTGGTTAACTCTAGTAGCGGATCTAGGAGTTGGACTAGAGAGACAAGGCTACTTAAGCTCGAATTAAGGAACTCGAGAACTACAAAAAGTACTTGTAGAAGTTAGTTAACAAGGCCTACGCCAAAATCGAGGCACTCGAGGGCGCTAAAGCGAAGCGCATCAAGATCGAACCGCCTAGCAAATATAAAGGAACCAAGGAGGATCTCGTAGGATTCCTGACAAACCTCCGATCCTACTTCCGGCTTAATGACGACAAGTTTCCGGACGATAAAGCCAAAGTCCTCTATATAACTACGAGACTAGAGGGCAAGGTACTTAGATAGTTTAAGCCTACGTAGAACGACTATCTTATAGAGGAAGACAAAGACGATCGAGACGTATTTACACGGGTAGTCTTCCGATCTTATGACTGTTTCGAAGAAGAGCTTTAGAAGGTTTTTGGCGATAAAGATAAGAAGATTTATACGTAAGAAAGACTCGCTAATCTCTAACAGACTAAGTTAGCAGCCTCCTATACTATATAGTTTAGATAGGACATACTTAAGTCTTAGCTTAACGACAAGGCGTTAATACAATTGTTCTATAATGGCCTAAAGGAAAAGGTCAAGGACAAGCTATATAAGTACGATCGGCCTAAGACTCTAAATAAATATATCATATAGGCTATTAGAATCGATAATCGACTCTACGTATAAGAGTAGTAGAAATAAGGTCGAATAAATGGAACTATAGTCAAGGCTAACGACAAGAAAAAGCGAGCGTACGTCAGTACCTCGTACAGGACGCACCCCGGAGCTATAGATATAGATATAGCGTAGAAGCAGGACCAGAAGAAGACGACTAAAGACAAGTCTAATGTTACCTACTATAACTGTAGAAAGAAAGGACACTATAAGCGAGAATGCTAGAGCCCGAAGAAAGAATGGAAACCAACCCCTAGAAAGGAAATTACGACCATTAACGAAACTACTAAGGACGTTATCAAAGTAGCAGCCACAAGCTACGAAGACAAGGGCAGTGACACGGACAGTCTCGGACACGATGGCAACGGTGAAGATAAATAAGTACTATACTCCGAACTAGTCACTATAGATCTAGAGATAGGTCTTGCTAAATAGGATATAGTAGGAGAATATATACCGCTAGTTTCGATTCTCCTAGCCTTAAGGTAGTAGGGTCTTATAGTCACGTAGAGGTAGGATAGATCGTAGATAACTAATACCTAAGGAATCGAAAGACCTAGACTTAATGTTCTATTCCTCTAGGAACGAATCGAATGGTACCGTAACGAAGTTTTCTGACTTAACACGGAACTACGCGAACGGGATAGGCGCTTAACTCGACTTGCCTAGTAGAGCGATAAGATAAAGGACGAAATAAGGGAACTCTGACGTATCGTAGAAGCTATTAAAGGAGAATAGCCTATGATATATAATAGGCCCGATAGCTACGCCAAGCATCTTGACGATTAGCAACTTAGTAACGACGTATAGAACCCGGAATACTAGTTTATATACACGAACCGTAGAAAAGACGAACGTACGTAGGAAAGCTATTAGAAGAAATACTCCTATATTAGCATTAGAGTACCTACGGCCTACGTATAGTAGGAAGGATTCGGGAAAGAATTCCAATACCTCCTAGGCGACGCTACACGACTATACCCTCGACACGAGGCACATGTACAAGTGCCCTGGTTCCAGTGTGTGGTATACGAATGCCAATACCACTTCCGCGACAAATTCGAAAACAATTACTAGCCGACCTGACAAAGAAATGAGGACGGAAGCTTATACCCTATGGAATGGGTCTATGATATAGGAAATAGAGCGGCCGAATTGCTCTGGAAGATCGAAGCCCGCGATCTAAAAAGCATTACAATAGTTCCAAAACAAGCCTGGCCTAGGCACTACGGAACTAGACAAGATATATAGGACTTGTGCTAAAGTAACGATTACCTCTATTACACGGACGAAAAGAAATTACGAATTCGGGAGCTTTAGATGAAGCTATAGCACGTATAACAGAAAGCGGAATGGACCTAATAGTAAGAAGCCGTAAGCACCTAATGGCTTACGGAAATGAGCACGATTGATAAAGCCGCTATTAGCCGAATAACCGAAGAGGTTAGTACTGACCTGGGAAACGGGTCAGGGCCCTTCGAGGGGCCTAGAAACCATTAACGCCTGTATAGCGGCAAGTGGTAGCGCAATATAGGAGGAACTGGCATAAGAGACCACTATACCGAGACCTCCTGGTAGAAACATAGGAAATTGCTACGATCTTTAGACGACAGCGGCAAGACAAGCGATTGTAGATAACAGCATAGTAGAAATAGCACGAAATGCTCGTACTAGTAGATAGTAGAGCAGAGATAAACCTGATTTCGCCGACATTTGTAAATTAGCTACGGATACCCTAGAGAATGAAGCAGAAGTATAATATAGTCAAAGGGCTATTTCCGACATAATAGGTATATAGAGAGACTAAACTAATTAATATTACTATAGTAGGGAAGACTATAGTAGTTGTATTTAGCATCGTAGATATAGGTAACGACAAAGATATAATATTAGAGTTACTATGGCATGAAGACTATGACCTAGACATTAGCTAGAAGAATAGTAGCTACCTACGACCCTAAATAGAGTCGTATTCGACTAGCGAGATAGGGAGCGCGTAAGGATCGTAAGCAGACGATACTTAGGGGAAGGCATGTCCTACGGATCCACCGTAAGAGACGGATAGTAGTAGGCAGACTACTACGGACTCTAGAAGAGGCGGTATAACGATATCGATATCGCGATAGGAGGAACGAGCTAAATTGCCGATAGCTATTCTCTCTATTAACGAATACAGAGCATTATAGTAGGAGCAGTAGGTTAAGATAGGAGAAATCGCTAGTATTGCTATAGACGGAACTAAGTTTGTATACTACTAGAAAACTAAGAGACAAGATAAGACTAGGGAAGTACCGAAGGAATACGAAGGACACCTAGCATTCGAACCGAAATATCTGGAAGGACTACTAGAATACGGCCTATAGGATCATAAGATCAAGCTTAAGGAAGGAGTACGACTAAAGTTCTTCAAGATTTACTATACGAGCTAGACATAGAACGAAGAACTTAAGCGATATTTAGAGGAAAACCTTCGAAGAGGATATATCTGCCTATCGATATTACTAGCAGGCTACCTAATCCTATTTGTGCCTAAGAAAGACAGAAAGCTATAGTTATACGTTAACTATTGGTAACTTAACAAATAGACCGTGAAAAATCGATACCCGTTACTACTAATCTCACGGCTCCGAGATCAGTTAGCAGGAGCCTAATATTTTACGCGTCTTGACTTGCTATCGGCCTATAACTATATACAGATCAAAGAAGGCGACGAGTGGAAAATAGCCTTTAGGATACTCTATAGCCACTATAAGTACCTCGTCATGCCATTTAGACTTACAAATACGCCGGCAACGTTCCAAGCCCTAATTAATCAAGCTATCCGACCCTTTCTCGACAAATTTACGGTATGTTATCTCGACGACATACTTATCTTCTCTAAGATGATAGACGAACACCGGAAGCACGTAAAAGTAGTGCTAGACACGCTACACGCGTATAAGCTATCAGTCAATAAGGAAAAGAGCGAATTCCATATTAGGAAGACAGTCTTTTTAGGATATAAAATATCCCTAGGATAAATCTAGATAGAACCTTTAAAGATTGAAGCTATCAAGAATTAGCCACGACTAACGTCAGTTACAGAAGTACGAAGCTTTATCGGATTTACGAACTTCTACCAAATGTTCATTAGGAACTTTAGAGCGATCGTACAACCTTTGTACGAACTTACCAAGAAGAACGCTAAATTCTAATAGGAAGAGCGATACGAGCAAGCATTTATATAGATCCGCGACGCCATTACTAAAGATCTAGTACTAGTACTACCAGACCCCAAGAAGCCATTCGAGGTAGAAACGGACGCTTTAGACTACGCCATTGGAGGACAATTAGAATAATAAGACGAATAAGGGAAGCTATATCCTATAGCCTTCTTTTTAAAGAAGCTTGACGGACCACGTCTTAATTATCTAATTTATAACAAGGAACTACTTACAATTATTGAAACTTTTAAGGAATAACGACTATACCTTAGTAGTATAATTAAACCGGTATAAGTATATATAGATTATAAGAACCTGCGATACTTTACGATGACGAAGGAACTTAATAGACGATAAATACGATAGGTAGAATTCTTTATAGAATTTAACTTTGAGATCCGCTATAAGAAGGGCAAAGAAAACGCACGAGCAGACATTTTAAGTCAATGAACGGATCATACGAAAGGACAAATAAGAATAACACTACCGTTGTTCAAGGAACGAACAGACGGAACGCTATATTACGAAATATAGATACCTATAGAAGATAATCTACTTAACTCGTTCCTAGAATGCTACGTAATCTTTCGAGAAGAAAGGATTAACGAGGTATAATATTAAGTAGCACCCGGACTAGTAATACCTAATGGAGTGGAAGAAAAAGATAGGAAACTCTAGTACCGAGACAAAACATATATCTACGACAAAGATCAATAGCTACGGATGATTCGAGAACTCTACAAGTTAAAACTCGGAGGATATAAAGGAGTCACGAAGACTGTCGTATAAGTTAAGAAACACTACGACTTTCCACAGTTAACGGCACGAGTTAAGGAAGTCGTACGGAACTACAACATCTGCAATTGAAGCAAAACGGCATGATACAAGCCGTATAGGCTACTTTAGCTACTGCTAACAGCTAACAAACTATAGAGCTTGGTTACGATAGACTTTATTACGAAGCTGCTAGAATCTAAGGACACGGCCATAGGAGTAATTTACAATAGTATTCTTACTATAGTAGATCGCCTGACTAAATAGGTATACTTCTTTCCTTACAAGGAGTCCTAGATAGCTAAACAGCTGGCAGACGTGATCTATCGGCAAGTTATATCAATACATGCTTGGCCGCAAGAATGGGTCACCGACAGAGACACCAAATTCGTATCGAAGTTCTGGCAAGCGTTAATACAACGATTGGGTGTTAATAGTAAGCTGTCAACGGCATATTACCCGCAGACTAATAGATAAACAGAGCGACTAAACCAAGTTATCAAGTAGTATCTCCGTTCTTACGTTAACTACTAGCAAGACAACTAGGTTATACTATTACTAATAGTATAACTCGCTTATAATATAATGCTAACAGAAATGACCAAAGTCACACCGTTCTTTACGAATTATAGATACGAAGCAGACCTTAGGTAAGGACCAGAGGTCATAGTGCCAAGAGCAGTAGTTAAAGCAGAACAGATATACGCACTATACAAGAAGCTTAAGAAGGAACTCGAGTTTATCAAAACTAGAATAAAGAACTACTACGATAAATATAGGCTCAAGGGACCTTGCCTAGAGAGGGGAGACAAAGTCTACCTGATCGTACGGAACTTACGAACCAAACGACCAAGCACAAAGCTAGACTTTAAAAAGGTCGGACCCTTTATTATCAAAGAACGAATTTCGACATCTAACTACCAACTATCGTTACTGTCATCTATATAACTATAGACGGATGTTTTTTATATTTCGCTTCTCAAACTAGTACCAAGAAATGCCAAGGTTGCCACGTACATCGAAGCAGAAGATGAGGAAGAAGAATAGGACGTCGAAGAAATTCTAGATTTATATATTATCAATAGAGAACTATAGTATCTAGTCAAATGGCTTGATTTCGGACTAGAAGACAACTCATAGGAACCCGTCAAGAACCTAAATTGCCCTGAGAAGCTAGAGCAGTTCTACCGGCAGAATCCTGACTAGCTATAAGAACCGGCTCTAAAGCCTATTCCCTGATAGAAAAAGAAGGGAACCCGCCAAAATTAGGACCAGGATCTAACCCGATCGACTCCTAATCAAGCATGTCAAAAGTACCTAACGCCTAAGCCTAACCCGTGAGGGTCTACGTCTCCGACATCGGCAGAGGAGTATCTAGTTCTTCCTCTTCTTCCAGACGAGCTACGCCACGACGAAAAACTTCGGTACCACGATCGTGCAGGGATTGCTGTAAACGACGTAATCGACTCAAACAGCTTAATGTCTAAGCAAGTAGCGCCTTAGTCTTAGCAATCTCTTTCGAAACCTTCTCCTGCTCCGATAAATTCGAAAAGACTAAGACAGTTAGTAACCTGGGATTATAAAAGAAAACAATAAGGAACCTATAGGCATCTGTAACGTTTAGACTACTATACTTCTTGCCTATATGAATATAGTTTTGACACTTGTTCAAACCCTCTATTATCACATAACGCTTTCGCGGCTTCGCATTCTAACAACGCTTGTAAGGCATGGCGACCTTGTAACCCTCTCGCTCAATCTTGATCGCAATAGTATATCGTTCGCGTTTAAGATTACGACGATTCCTAGGAACACGATCAGCCATAGCGAAAGGAAGTTAGCGGAAGAAGGACGTTACCTACTAGAAGAAAGGGGGTGTTAGTGGTATTTAAAACAAGTCATAAGAAGCTTTCGGGTCGAAAGCCCTAAAGAGGGGGCATCGTGTCACGAGCTAACCATATACCGCAACCCGGTAGGGTACAGAAGGCTGAATGAGCCACCAATCAAGAAGGGCACGAAGCGAGGCTGACATAAGATCGCTAGGGAGCACGGGCTACTACGGGCAAACGATTGCTAAAAAGGGAGAGATAGCAGAGGATAGCTGGCTACCAAAGGCGATCCAAGGGCAGGATAGAAAGGGACTATGAGCGATCGGCAGAAGTATATATACATGTAAATAGTCACTCGTTATGGTGGACTCTGGGAGTTCACCAGTGGTAACAATTACAATCATAGTACTTATACCAAGCATTGCCGATTACTGTGAGAGACAACTCTAAGTGTTGTTGTGAACCCTTTGGCTTCACCGAATCCCTTAGACGACCTGCCTGCTGTCCCGCCTAATCTACCTCCGTCTGGACCCTTTTAGAAGAAGTCTGAGTTAGGTTCGTCACACTAATGGTAGGAAGCTATAAGCACTTGATAGCTTATAGAAATGAGCACGATCGACGAAGCTATTATTAGCCAAATAACTAAAGAAGTTAGCACTAACCTAGGAAATAGGTCAGGGCCCTTCGAGAGGCCTAAAAACCATTAACGCCTGTATAGCGGCGAGTAGTAGTGTAGTATAGGAGGAACTAGCATAAGAGACCACTATATTAAGACCTCCCGGTAGAAATATAGGAAATCGCTATAATCTTTAGATGACGGCGGCAAGACAAGCGATTATAGATAATAGTATAATAGAAATAGCATAAAATGCTCGTACTAGTAGATAGTAGAGCAGAGATAAACCTGATTTCGCTAACGCTTATAAATTAGCTATAGATACCCTAGAGAATAAAGCGGAAGTATAGTATAGTCAAAGGGCCATTTCCGATATAATAGGTATATAGGGAGACCAAACCGATCGACATTACTATGGCAGGGAAGACTATAGTAGTCATATTTAGCATCGTAGACATAGGTAACGATAAAGATATAATATTAGGGTTACTATAGTATGAAGACTACAACCTAGACATTAGCTAGAAGAATAGTAGCCACCTATAACCCTAAACGGAGTTATATTCGACTAGCAAGATAGGAAGTATATAAGGATCGCGAGCAGACGATACTCAGGGGAAGGCATATCCTACAGATCCACTATAAGAGACGGACAGTAGTAGGCAGACCACTACGGACTCTAGAAGAGGTGGCACAACGACATCGATATCACGATAGGAAGAACGAGCTAAACCGCCAATAGCTATTCTCTCTATTGACGAATGCGGAGCACTATAACTAGAGCAGTAGGTTAAGACAGAAGAAATCGCCAGCATCGCTATAGACGGAACCAAGTTCGTATACTACTAGAAAACCGAGAAACGAGATAAGACTAGGAAAGTACTAAAGGAATACGAAAGACACCTAGCATTCGAACCAAAGTATCTAGAAGGATTACTAGAATACGGCCTATAGGATTACGAGATTAAGCTCAAGGAAGGAGTACGACTAAAGTTCTTCAAGATTTACTATACGAGCTAGATATAGAATAAAGAACTTAAGCAATATTTAGAAGAGAACCTTTAAAGAGAATATATCTGCCTGTTAACATTGCTAGCAGGCTACCTAATCCTATTTATACCTAAGAAAGATGGAAAGCTACGGTTATACGTTAACTATTGGTAACTTAACGAACAGACCGTGAAAAACTAATACCTATTACTACTAATCTCATAGCTCTAAGATTAGTTAGCAAGAGCCTAATATTTTACGCATCTTGACTTGCTATCGGCCTATAACTATATATAGATCAAAGAAGGCAATAAGTGGAAAACGGCCTTTAGGACACCCTATAGCTACTATAAGTACCTCGTCATGCCATTTAGACTTACAAACGCACTAGTAACATTCTAAGCCCTAATTAATCAAGCTATCTAATCCTTTCTTAACAAATTTACGGTATATTATCTCGACAATATACTTATCTTCTCTAAAACGATAGACAAACACTAGAAGTATGTAAGAGTAGTACTAGATATATTACACGCGTATAAGCTATCAGTCAATAAGGAAAAGAGCGAATTCCACGTTAAGAAGACGGTGTTTTTAGGATATAAGATATCCCTAGGACAAATTCGGATAGAACCTTTAAAAGTCGAAGCTATCAAGGATTGGCCATGACTAACGTTAGTCACGGAAGTATAAAGTTTTATCAGGTTTACGAATTTCTACCGGATATTTATTAGGAACTTTAGAGCGATTATACGACCTTTATACGAACTTACTAAGAAGAATGCTAAATTCTAATAAGAAGAGCAATATAAGTAAGCATTTACGTAGATCCGTAACGCCATTACTAAAGATCTAGTACTAGTGCTACCAGACCCCAAGAAGCCATTTAAGGTAGAAATAGACACTTCAGACTACGCTATTAGAGGACAATTAGGATAATAAGACAAACAAGGGAAGCTATATCCTATAGCCTTCTTTTTAAAGAAGCTTGATAGACTACGTCTTAATTATCTAATCTATAACAAGGAACTACTTACGATTATCGAAGCTTTTAAGGAATAGCGACTATACCTTAGTAGTACGATTAAACTAGTATAAGTATATATAGATTATAAGAATTTACGATACTTTATAACGACAAAGGAGCTTAACAGATAATAAATACAATAGGCAGAACTCCTCGTGGAATTTAACTTTGAGATCTGCTATAAAAAGGGCAAAGAGAACGTACAAACGGACGCCTTAAGCTAACGAACGGATTATATAGAAGGACAAACGGAAACAACACTACCGTTATTTAAAGAACGAACAGACGGAACGCTACATCACGAAACGTAGACACCCGTAGAAGATGATCTACTCGACTCATTCCTAGAATATTATATAATCTTTCGAGAAGAAAGGATCGACGAAGCATAGTATTAAGTAACACCCGGACCACTAGTACCTAACGAAGTAGAAGAAAAAGATAGAAAACTCTAGTACCGAGGCAAAGCGTATATCTATAATAAAGATCAATAGCTACGGATGATTCGAGAACTCTATAAGTCGAAACTTAGAGGATATAAAAGAGTTACGAAGACTGTCGTATAAGTCAAGAAACACTACGACTTTCTATAGTTAACGATATAAGTTAAGGAAGTTATATAGAACTACGACATTTACAACCGAAGTAAAACGGCACGATATAAGCTATATAGGCTACTATAGCCACTGCTAATAGCTAACAAACTATAGAGCTCGGTTACGATAGACTTCATTACAAAGCTACTAGAATCTAAGGACATAGCTATAGGAGTGACCTACAATAGTATTCTTACTATAGTAAATCGCCTGACCAAGTAGGTATATTTCTTTCCTTACAAGGAGTCCTAGACAGCGGAACAGCTAGTAGACGTAATCTATCGGTAAGTCATATCAGTGTACGCTTGGCCACAAGAATAGATCACTAATAGAGACACCAAGTTCGTATCGAAGTTCTAGCAAGCGTTAATACAACGATTAGGCGTTAATAGCAAGCTATTAATAGCATATCACCTATAGACTAACGGACAAACGGAGCAACTAAACCAAGTTATCGAGTAATACCTTTATTCTTACATCAACTACTAGTAAGATAACTAGGTCATGCTATTACTAATAGTATAACTCGCTTACAACACGACGCTAACGGAAACGACCAAAGTCATACCGTTCTTCGCGAATTACGGATATAAAGCAGACCTTAGGCAAGGACCAGAGGTCATAATACCAAGAGCAGCAGTCAAAGCAAAACAAATGTACATAGTATATAAGAAACTTAAAAAGGAACTTAAGTTTGTCAAGATCAGAATAAAGAACTACTACGATAAATATAGGCTCGAGGGACCTTGCCTAGAGAGGGGAGACAAAGTCTACCTAATCGCATGAAACTTATAAACCAAACGACCAAGCACAAAGCTAGACTTTAAGAAGGTCGGACCCTTCGTTATCAAAGAACGAATTTCGACATCTAACTATCGACTATCGTTACCGTTATCTATATAACTATAGATAGATGTTTTTTATATTTTACTTCTCGAACTAGCACCAAAAAACGCCAAGGTTGCTATATATATCGAAGCAAAGGACAAAGAAGAAGAATAGGACATCGAAGAAATTCTAGATTTACGTATTACTAATAGGGAACTATAGTACCTAGTCAAGTAGCTCGATTTCGGACTAAAAGACAATTTATAGGAACTAGTTAAGAATTTAAACTACCCTAAGAAACTAGAACAGTTCTACTGCTAGAACCCGGATCAACTATAGACACTAGCTTAGACAAAACGGCCAAGTCGGCCTCTAACAAATCTAGGCCCAAAGAGGACTAATCAAATGGGACGCTAGCACCCTAGGACCATACATCACTAATGACACGTGCCTTAGAATCCTATACCCTCTGTTCTTCCGCCTCTATTTCCTCTAGAGACTACATACCTTGATAAAATAGCTTAGAACCCTACTCCTTTAAGAAACGTTTCTAGTGACGAAGACGAGCCAATCGACCGACAGCCGTCTAAAGTTAAGTTTAAAGAACGAAAAGGGCCTCTTTAGCATCAGCCTCTTCTTATTCTACGCGTTTTTGTTTAGATATAATCTTCGTTACTATAAAAAGATCAGCCACGAACATTAAGGCAATAACCAGGCCACGAATAAGCAGACGCTACGTTGGAACTATCGTAAGAACAACCCTAACATATATACTCGCTATAGCGAGAAGAGCCTAATGCCATATAATAAGCCAAGTTCCGCTTGAAACACTATGAACATGGTATGACGTCTACGCCAGAGGAGTCAATAAAAGAAGCAAGCACGGCGTGCTATTAGGATTTCGAAGATTAGTGCTTAGAGATACAATCTACCATCTTGTCAGCTACTAGCAATATGGAAAAAGGGAAAAATTACGAGACATATATAGAAAAGGATGTTAGCACTATTTGAAACAACCTAAAGAAGGCTTTTAAGTCGAAAGCCTTAGAGGGAGGGTATTATATCATAGAAATATATATATAGCTACCGCCTAGGCCACCGACACAAACAGGCCAATCAAGCCAAAGAATGATAGACCAATCAGGACAGGATCACACTTGGCAAGAAACGATCCTAGCAGAGGATCACTAGCTCACAACGTAAGCCAGGTAAGCCAGTACGGAAGATCACCACGACCGCTAATGATCCTAGGATTATATATACATATAGATAGTCACTCGTTATAGTAGACTCTAGGAGTTCACCAGTGGTAACAATCATAATCACAGTACTTATACCAAGCATTGCTGATTACTGTAAGAGACAACTCTAAGTGTTGTTGTAAACCCTTTGGCTTCACCGAATCCCTTAGACGACCTGCCTGCCTGTCCCGCTCAATCTACCTTCGTCTGAACCCTTTTAGAAGAAGTCTGAGCTGGGTTCGTCACAACTAGCAAGACGACTAGGTTATACTATTACTAATGGTATAACTTGCCTATAATATAATACTAATAGAAATGACTAAAGTTATACCATTCTTTATAAACTATAGATATAAAGCAGACCTTAGGTAAGGACTAGAGATTATAGTGCTAAGAGTAGCAGTCAAAGTAGAACAAATATACATATTATATAAGAAGCTTAGAAAGGAACTTAAGTTTGTTAGGACTAGAATAAAGAACTACTATAATAAATATAGGCTCGAGGGACCTTGCCTAAAGAGGGGAGACAAAGTCTACCTAATTATACGAAACTTATAAACTAAATGACTAAGTATAAAGCTAGACTTTAAGAAGGTTAGACCCTTCGTTATCAAAGAACGAATCTCGACATCTAACTATCGATTATTATTACTATTATCTATATAACTATAGATAGACATTTTTTATATTTTACTTCTCGAACTAGCGCTAAAGAACATTAAGATTACTATATATATCGAAATAGAAGATAAAGAGAAAGAATAAGACGTCGAAAAAATCCTAGATTTATATATTATTAATAGAGAACTATAGTACTTAGTTAAATAGCTTGATTTTAGACTAGAAGATAACTCATAGGAACTAGTTAAAAACCTAAGTTACCTTAAGAAACTAGAGTAGTTCTACTAGTAGAATCCTAACTAGCTATAAGAACTAGTTCCAAAGCCTATTTCCTAATAGAAAAAGAGGGGAACCTACTAGAATTAGGACTAGGATCTAAACCGATCAACTCCTAATCAAGCATATCAAAAGCACCTAACACCTAAGCTTAACCCGCGAGAGTCTATATCTCTGATATTAGCAGAGGAGTATCTAGTTCTTCCTCCTTCTCTAGACGAGCTACGCTACGACAAAAAACTTCGGCACTACAATTATATAGGGATTGCTATAAATGACGTAATCGACTTAAACGGCTTAGCGTCTAAGCAAGAAGTGCCTTGGTCTTAGTAATCTCTTTTGAAACCTTCTCCTGCTCTAACAAATTCAAAAGGACTAAAATAGTTAATAACCTAGGACTATAAAGGAAAATAACAAGGAACCTATAGGTATTTGTAATGTTTAGGCTACTATACTTCTTATCTATATAAATATAGTTCTAATACTTGTTTAAACCCTCTATTATTATATAACGCTTTTGTAACTTTATATTTTAATAACGCTTATAAGGTATAATGACCTTATAACCCTCTTGCTTAATCTTAATTATAATAATATATCGTTTATGCTCAAGATTACGACAGTTCCTAGGGATATAATTAGCTATAATAGAAGGAAGCTAGCAAAAGAAGGACATTACCTATAGGGAAAAGAAGGGGTATTAGTAATATTTGAAATAAGTCATAAGAAGCTTTCAGGTCAAAAGCCCTAAAGAGGGGGCATCGTATCATAAGCCAACCATATACCGCGACCTGGTAGGGCATAGCAGACTAAACGAGCCACTAATCAAGAAGGGCACAGAGCAAGGCTGACATGGGATCGCTAGGGAACGCGGGCTACTATAGGCAAACAATTGCCAAAAGGGAAGAATAGCGGAGGATAGCTAGCTACTAAAGGCAATCCTAGGGCAGGCTAGAAAAGGACTATAAGCGACTAATAGAAGTATATATATATATAAATAATTACTTGTTTTAATAGACTCTAGGAGTTTACTAGTAATAGTAACTTACAATTATAGTACTTATACCAAGCATCGTTAACTACTGTGAGAGATAACTCTAGTGTTATTATAAACCCTTTGGCTTTACTAAATCCCTTAGACGACCTATATACTTGTCTTGCTTAACCTACCTTTGTCTGAACCCTTTTAGAAGAAGTCTAAGTTAGGTTCGTTATACCGAGTAGTAGATAGAAGAACTAGAGATATTCTTTAATAAGCTTAAGGATACTATTAAAAGCTTTAAGATTATTGTATCTAGTTATTAGAATGTGGATAAAACTAGATATATACTTATAATGTTAAATAGGTAGTTTAAGATCTTAATAGTTAAGATAGATAAGAAGAAGAAGGTTAGTATCTTCTTCTTTTTTAAGTATTAGTTTGGAATACTAACTATAGTATTTTATTAGCTAGAGATTTTAGACCTTTATAACTAAGAGTCGATAAGTATAATTAGCGCTAGAAATGCTATTAGTAATATTATCTTAATATTCTATATCTTTAAATAGTAGCTATTAGAAGATTAAGATATTAAAGGTCTTAATAAAGAGATATAATTCTATAAGTTAGAGATAGTATTTAATAACGTTAAGATTATAATAGATTAGATATAATATTTTAATAAATATTTCTCTGCTATCTATATTAAGTTCTAGTAATATAGTATAAGCTTTAAGAAATAGTTTAATTATAATTATTATAATTATAGTTCCACTCTTAGTATATACTTTATTAACTTAGATAACGTTACTCCTAAAGATTTAGTCTATATATTTATACTATTAGAAAAATATATATATTGACCACTTATCTTAGATAACTTCATAAGATATTATAATACTAAGCTTTATAAATACTACCTCTTATTTAATATCATTATTATCTTCTTCTTTCCCTATTTAATATACTTTATCTAGCTAATAGATATAGGAGTCTTTTACTATCTTAAGGAAGTATATTAATGATGTCTCTAATAGGTAGTTCAAAACGGTAATCTTACGTTTACCTAGGTAGACTTTATTAGAAGATTCTAAGAAATCTAAGAGGCTAGTTTTAAACGCCGAAATATTATAGTAAGATTTGAAAAGACTAGTCTTTTTCTACCAAACCAATATATTATAATAGACTAGATCAGGGAGAAAGTATTATCTAATATAAGTATTGGATATTTTATAATAATTCCTAATAATAAGCAATAAATATATATAAAAAAGGATATTAACTATATTTAAAAGTAATATCTTAAGCTTTTTAGTTTACTAATATAAAGACACTTTTAAGATATTACATTAATAGTTAATAAAGGTTAACTAATATATAAATATCTAAATAACTTTACTAAGAACAAGAGGGCCTATTTAGCCATACTATTCATTAAGAAAATATAAGGCTAATTTATTAAGCTAATAGAAAAGGTTATAATAAGTATAACTATTTAATAGATTTAACGGTTTTAGAAGATCTAAGCTTAGAAGAACGCTAAGGTAATTCGAGATACTAGCCAAAAAGCTACCTATATTACTATCAAGCAGATTAAACAAGAGTATAGAGAGGAATACAAAGTCTTGAAAAGGTACCTAGAAAATAAGATTCCTAGCACCAATAGGCATTACCTTCGTATAGTAACCTTTACTAAATTCCTAGAAAAGACTAATAAGAACGACTATCTTCCTCTTAATAATAATTACCCTCTTTAGGTTCTACCAAAGGAGCGTTAGCTATTAGCATTTTTCGACTTAGGAGATAGAAAGGAAGTCCTAATCCCTTAGTTAGCAAAGAAGCCGTTATCAGAAATCAAATTCCCATCCCCTAAGCGTCCTAGGATATAGATTAGCGGTGCGACTACAATGTTAATTGACGATAGCAACGATGACAGATTTGACTTTACAGATAGTAAAGATAGGTAAGAAGAGGATGTCGAGTCACTATCTCTATCTAGGGGTAAGAAGGAGTCTCTATATATAGCTATTATTAAGGATATTAGGAGGTTTAAGAAGCGACGTGCCTATAAGTCTATAGTAGTAACGCTAGGGACAGAAGATAATAACTATCACTAGGAGGCTGAAAGAGAAGGTACTACTATAATTAGGAGCGTTAAGAGCGATAGGGATAGGAGGTATAATATAGAGGGAGAGGGAGACGAATGCGAGTCATATAACTAGTTATTTGACTAGTTATAATTAGGTAGAATTGAATTTTACTACGTTTTTAAGCTTTTTAGAGTCTAGTTTACAATTAAACTATTTGTAGCTATTTAAGGCTATTATTATAAGGGTAATTAAACTTAAATTGAACTTGATAGCCCCTTTTGCAAAGACGCGAATGTATAGGAAATTTGGTGGCGATGTGTCCGGCTATATTGGCATGTCCGGGGGTTTTGGCCCCACCTGTCTCCCGGACAGGTGGTAGTCCTGAACTAATTAGTCAGCACTAACCACCGGGTATGTACGGATTACACTACACTAGTTTGGGTGTGTACGAGTACACTATGTAACTCGGTACAGTAAGAAACATCGACTGTCAATTCAACTCCAACCACCGCACCACGCAAAAGGGCGCCGCGATCTTCTGCCTGCTCATTCATACACGGATCATAAGAGAAGACTGGCGCGACACCTCATCACACCGAGTCCCTCGAGGACTCTCGGCACCGAGACTACCGAGCAACATGTCAGCTCTGGCAGGGGGGGTCCCGATGTTCCAGCTCTTCCAAGGAAGTCGAAGGAGTCCAATTTGGCCGCCCGTGTCGTTCTGCTTCCCGTGCTTCTGCGACAATTTCCTCCTCCATCGAAGCATACTGGCTCAGGCTATCCGTACTGTATGTACATAGCACATACGTACTACAGTACATACAAGATCCGTACGTACCTACTTTACCTAGCTAGTACCTACCTGCGTGCCTTTGTTTGCCTGCAGCAGAGCCAAATACATTATTCACCAAAGCAAGACTACCTAAAGCTAAGTACCGAGGTAGCTGCGTTCTCCTAGCAGCTACCCCCCCCCCCTTCCCTCGATGCAAGATCCCGCGCGCGCGCGTAGAGATTAGTACACGGACGAGGCCGGAGAGCCCAGACTCTATCCGTGCTTCAGTAGTGAAGTGTGTATTCCGTATGTACTTACAGCCGTCGGTCTCGCTCGTTCTCTCAGAGCTTCGGAAAGAAGACCGTACACTAAAGGAGACCAACCGAGGTCGATTTAAGTGACCACCAGCACCATGGACCTTATCTGCACCCAACGTTGGCGGGAGAAGGCTCGGATGATCATGAGCCACCAGAGAGAGATATTGTGAGGCGGGAACTTTTCATCTTTCGCGGAAGCGCAACATCTCACACGTGTCAATCGGGGGGGGCTCGTGTTGAAGCCGCCCGCTGCAGTTCGTGCATTGCATTAGGGTCCTCCATCCTATCTGGCGAGTTTCGCATGAATGTACGTATGCATGTACATACATACATACACTCGGGCAGGCTTCAGGATATATCCGCACGGGCGGCATACCCGCCCCCCTTTTTTTTGGCGGGACGATGCCGTGCGGTCGAGAATGACTAACTACACTCGACCATCCAACACATTTATCCCGTTCATTTCCCTCCCATCTCGGGCAGATCAATCTTTGGACAATAGCAGCCGTCACAGATGTGTGTGTACTGTACGGATTGGTCCATGGAGACGGCTTCGTCCAAGATATCAACCAACCCGGTCTGGGCCGCTGCCGTGCGGCTGTGCGGCTGTCATGTTTACAGGCGACTTTAGCGTATATGCCCGAACAAGTTACGCTAAAGGTATTGTGAGAGCTAGCTCGCGGGTTTGGAAATTCTTAACTCTTACTGGCCTGAGGGTCAAGGATGGGGACGGGGGAATATGAGACAACCTCGACAGCCGGGAGTCCAATAGGGTAATGGTTGTGCTCCTTGTATACGGAAATACATACAGTCTACACCGGAATAGCATGTAGCGTATGTACGGATCACGTTTTTTCTGTCCCTTATCACCAGCGCTTCGTTCGGCTACCGGCAGATGGATTCGTCAGCGGCATATGATCCGTAGCCTCCGCCCAGCCACGACCACCCTCGCAGCAGCGAAGGCAACGGCTGCGAGGACGTAGAACACCCCCGTGACGACGACCAGGCTCGGATGACGCCCCTCCCCGCCGTCAAACACCTGCTCGGCGACCGGGACGGCCAGCATCACCAGGAACGAGGTGATGGCATGGCACGTCCCATAGTACCTCCCGTACTCGCGCGCGTCACAGAGCCGACCAACCACCACGGGCGCGAGACTGACGCCGCCCCCGCTGGCGACGCCAAACACGGCCGCGAAGGACATGACCCCTCCCTTGGTCCCGCCGGCGGGGAGCCAGACCGCGAGGGAGGCCAGCGCGGCGGCCGCGCAGCACCCGACGCTCGCGTCGAACGGCCCCAGCCGGTCCGCGGCCCAACCGGCCAGCACCCTCCCCGCCACCGAGGCGCCGTTGGCAACCGCCACGACCTCGAACGCCTCGGCGCGCCCGAGCCCCGCCCTGCCGAGCGCGTAGCGCGGCAGGTAACTCAGCGCCAGAGACGACCCCAGCTGCGCGCACAGGACGGCCCCGACCGTCGGCGCGAAGCCCGCCGCTGCGCTGACACCACCACCACCACTACCAACACCACCAAAGATGATGCGCGCGCGAAGCGGGCGCAGGCTGCTTCTGCTGCTTCTGCTGCTGCTGCTACTGCCGCCGGCGGCGGCGGCTTCTTTCTCCCCGCCTTCCTTCTGCTCCTTTGGCTCCTTCTCCTCCCCCCTTTCCCCCTCCTCCCTCTCCGTCCCGGCCGCAAGGCCCGGAGCGCGGGTGATGAGAAAGTTAGCGGCGACGGTGAGGGCGAGGCAGAACAGGGCGATGGCGCGGACGGCCCAGGCCCAGCCGACGCGGGCGAAGAGGGCGTCGAGCAGCGGGGGGAAGACGAGGCCGCTCGCGGAGGTGGACGTGGTGGCGAGGCCGATGGCGAGGCCGCGGTGGTGGGCGCTAAAGACGCGCGCGACGGCGGCGACGGACGGCACGTAGAGGAGGGTGCTGCCGAGGCTGCCGAGGATGGCGAGGGCGGCGAGGATGAGCCCGGCGGCGGCGGCGGCGGCGTCGACGCTGGCGAGGAGCAGGCTCGCGACGAGGGAGACGGTGCCGCCGAGGATGAGCCATCGCGGGCCGTGCTTGTCGAAGAGCGGGCCGACGTGGAGGCCCAGGAGGAAGCTGAGGAAGGCGTAGGCGAAGATGGCGCCGCCGACGGCGCCGGGGCTGAGGTCGTCGGCGGTCCAAGTCGTCGCGAGATAGGCCCGGAAGGTCGACAGGATGTTCATGAAACCGAGGGCCGCAAAGAGCGCCAGCCAGCAGCCCGAGACGACCAGCCAGGCGCGAATGCCCCCATCCCGAGAGTCTTGGTCGAATTCGCCGGCCGCTGAAATCTTGATGGAGCTGGACGACAGGCCGGCGCTGTCGTGCAGGGAATCAATGCTGCCGGGACTCCTCGGCGATTTTGACCCATCTTCTCCCCCGCCGCCTCCTCTTGACACGAGATCTCGCGCGCGCGGCCCGGACCTGGCGATGTGTACCACGGAACATATCTTCTTGAGACCATTTTGCAGCCCTGTCCCCCAAGACAGGGTGCTACTCCTGGACATCTCGCGTTAATTTAAGCTGCCAGTGACGGAATGGGACGAGTGTGACGAGTTGTGGCAGATGAGATAGAAGACGAGAAGGCAGGAGGCGGGAAGCAGCGTGCTGCTCGACAACTGGGAAAAAGAAACAGCAAGTCAAAGAAAACAAATACAATGATATAATCATTAATAAACGAAGAGGGAGAAACGAACAAACAGGAAAACCAACCTGAAAATGGGCGCCGAGCAGAGCGGGAATGGTGGCAAACAGATCCACTTGAAACCGTCTTGTTACAGAGGGAGGGTAGTTACTGTTGGTGGTGCGTGTGCGCAGTAGTGATGTATGTACATACATACTGTACATACATACATACTACATACGCACTAAGCATAGATGATCTCTTAACACCAGGTGCAGGTGCGCTGTGCCGCTTGACCCACGTTGTTTTGTGAAGAGGCCCCGCTTGGGGCCGCAGTCGAGCTGAGGTGAGATCATCCGCCGAGTTCCCCACGCCGTAGTGTACGGCATGTCAAGGAGCAACCCGCGGCAACCTTTGTTGTGGGATCGTCTAGTGACTTGGCCATCAGAAGTCGCTTTGTGAATCCAGATGGCTATTTCTCCATTCTTGGCAAATCCTACTAATACTAAGCATGGCCCCCTCCCTCGATATGCGCTCCTTGCCCCTTAAACGTGCTAATCTGAAACCAGGGTAAACTGCAACGCTTCGTCCCCTAGCTCACAGACCTACACTAAGCGGCAATGAAACAATCGGGGTTCGCCGCTGTAGTGTTTTTGCCGCACGCAACAGACATGGCTCTTCTAACTAGAAGCACTGCTGATAATTACGGCTTGCCCCGAGAAGGACCTGACAACGTCGAGGCGCCGTACTGCGTACTTGGTATAATTTGCCCCGGCAAAGGAGGACCGGTCATCCTTCGCCACCGCTCGTAGCATCAGCGTGCTCATTTGCTGAGAAGGCTGGGTCCTCGGAATGAATATCTTACCACCGAACCCAGCCCGATGCGCCTTGGGTCTGCGAGTCCCGAATTTGACAGAATTGCCCCGTGGCGCCGCTAGCCTAGCCTTGCTCGTCTGCAACCTCCTCCATCGTCACGCCGCGGGGACCGGCATCTTGGCCGGCCTGTGGTTCCCCGGTCTGCGGTCGTGTCGGTTCACGGGTCCGAAGGTAGCCCTCTTTCTCCAGCCGATCCGCTTCTTCTGGTTCTAACAGGCCTCCCCGCCCTTTGCTCTTCTCGATCTTCATCCTGACGGCCGTCGGCATGAAGGCGCTCACAGCTTCCTTGCGCAAATCTCTGACGACCGGTTTGGCCTCGTACACCGTCTTGGACTCGATGACGGGCGCGGCGGGCTTCCCGGATTCTTGCCGTTCGGCTTCCGACGCCCGCTCCGCGTTTCTCTTCGCCCGGCGCTTGGCGTACCATTCGTCCAGGATCTCCTTCGGAATGGGGGGCGGCGTATCTCTCGGCATCGGTATGCGCTTGACATCCTCGGGCACGTCGCTGTCGCTGCTGGATTCGTCTTCAGCATCGCGCCTCCTCTTTCCCAGGACGCCGTCACCTCTCTGTCCCTGCCTCGGCGGGCCACGGCTGAATTGCGGTGCTTTATCCCCCAGCGCTTCTCTTGCCTTAAGGACCGCCTTCAGATCTTTCTCGAGAGCCTCGAGAGCTCGCTCCTCGTGGGCCGTGAGCTTCCCTCCGCCCTCCTTTATTGCCTTGAGGTCATCGATCTGCTGCTGTATCCTGGCGGGGTTGCGCTTGGCTAGCTTTTCGTTCCTCCGTGCTTGCTGCTCTAGCTTGCCTATATGCGAACCGATGAGTTAGTTTGATTTCAGTACATGGGATAATGGGATATTGGCGCCCGGAACATCAGAACGCGGGCACGGTTTTCCGACGCGACGGCACCTTTCTTAATCGCTCTGGCCTTCTCAGCCTTGCGCTGAGCCTGCACGGGATTGTAGTTACGTTCTTTTGGCATTTTGGGCGACCACGGGTTGTCGGGTTGTCGAGGTGCTTTTATGCGCTCCTATCAGATGTTGACGTTTTTTGGTCCAGACCTGAACTCGGCGAGAGCTCCTGGCAAAAATGATGGGAACAAGCTCCGGGCAAGTCGAGACCGGCTGTCAGCTGACGCCAAGCCTGCATGCACGAAATGCCTGGCTCCCAGGACTCCACCCCGGGCGCACCGCGTTCCGGGTCCCACGACTGGGCTGAGTTTCCGCGTTTCAGGCGCCGGAGGTTCCCCACACCTCAGCTGGGTTGCTGTTGCAACCTTGCGTGTTGACGCCCTGGTACGGAGTAACTACCCCGCCCCCGCTCCCTGCCCAATCAATCCACCTCCATTATCACTGAATCGGGCAGGACGAACCTCGCTGGCGCGGCGCGGGTTTCGGCGCCATAATAATTTAAGCTTGTCTCCATCATTTGGCGCGCCTTGTTTATGTGCAGGTGATCCGAACCCGCCTTTGCATCATCTCACCGCATTTTATCACGTCGTTGGGTGCAGCTCCGACCTTCTTTTTGCCGAGAGGTCGTGACCGGTCAAAGAGGCACGACTTGAGAGCTGCAAAGACGCCGCATCACTTTTGTTTGTGTCAATACAGAGGTACCTTTTGCAGATCGCTCAGCCACACACCATGGCGAGCTTCGTGACAAACCTGTTCCCCGGCGCGAAGCAGGACAGGACCGACGCGCGCCCCTCCACGCCGACCCGTCACAACTTCATCACCCCTGCCAGCACTCCACAGGGCAGCCCCAGCAAGAAGACGGTTCCTCCCGGCGCCAATGAGCTCCCTGCCGCGCTGCAGGGCATGAAGATCAACCCACCGAGCGCGTTCGACACCCCGGTGAAGCTCACCCGTCCCCAGAGCGTGGTCGCGCCGCTGTCTCCCGGCAAGAGTAACCTACAGATTCTGGAAGAGGGTTCACCGAGTGTCGACGACAGCATCATCCGCAAGGGCGCTCCCCGAACGGGCAGTCCTCTGAGAAAACAAGGACAGGAAAACACCCCCCCAAACCTCCCGAGAGACCCCTTCACCGAGCCGACATACCAACCAAGCCATGCCGCCCTTTCGCGCCAAGAATTGTATCAGCCGAGAGAACGGCCGTCGCCGACGGTACGGCGATTCAACACTACCAGGGGCCTGACTCCCGAGGAGCGCGAGCTCCTCCAGAAGCCCGCCGTCAAGCGCCTGGTCAACGTCACCCAGCTCTGTAAGCACACGTCCGCGGGAGTTCGGGCCGCTCCCATTCCCAGGATTGCTGCTGACTTCGTTTTCGTCAGATTTCCTTGACTACTATTTTGATCTCCTGACCTATGTCAGTCAGAGGCAGAACCGGCTCAATGCGTTCAGAGAAGAATTCCCCCCACCCCCGGCGACAGACGAGGAAACTTATAATCAGATGTGGGCAAAGTACACGGGCCGAGAACGCGCCAATCTCCGCAAGCGGCGGGTGAGGCTGCGGCACGCCGACTTCCAGATCCTGACGCAGGTCGGCCAGGGAGGGTATGGCCAGGTCTTCCTCGCGCAAAAGAAGGATACCAAGGAGGTGTGCGCTCTGAAGGTCATGAGCAAGAAGCTGCTGTTCAAGCTGGACGAGGTCCGGCACGTCCTGACCGAGCGCGACATTCTCACGACGGCCAAGAGTGACTGGCTCGTCCGGCTGCTGTACTCGTTCCAGGACGACAAGAATATCTATCTTGCCATGGAATACGTACCCGGCGGCGACTTCCGCACTCTCCTCAACAACACGGGCGTGCTGTCGAACCGGCACGCGCGCTTCTACATCGCCGAGATGTTCTGCGCCGTCGACGCCCTGCACCAGCTGGGCTATATCCACCGCGACCTCAAGCCCGAGAACTTTCTGGTCGACTCGACCGGCCACGTCAAGCTCACCGATTTTGGCCTGGCGGCCGGGTTCTTGGCTCCCGCCAAGATCGAGTCGATGAGGATCCGCCTGGAAAAAGCGTCCGAGGCGCCGGTCCCGTTTGGCAAACCGATGGACCAGCGTACGGTTGCCGAGCGTCGGGAGGGCTACCGCACCATGAGGGAGCGGGACGTGAACTACGCCAAGTCGATCGTCGGCTCGCCGGACTACATGGCGCCCGAGGTGCTGAGGGGCGAGCAGTACGACTTCACGGTCGACTACTGGAGTCTGGGATGCATGCTCTTTGAGGCCCTCACGGGCTTCCCTCCCTTCGCGGGAGCGACCGCCGACGAGACGTGGCGGAACCTGAATCATTGGAAGGAGGTCCTAAAGCGGCCGGTGTGGGAAGACCCGAACTACTTCCTGAGCAACCGGACATGGAACTTTATCACGACGTAAGTCCGCGGCCGAGGTAACTGCCGGGTGGGGCGCAGACGAGAGAGACGAGAGAGACGAGAGGGGCTGACTTGACGACGAAATTGCAGCTGCATCAACTCGAGGTCCAGGAGGTTTTCCAACATCAAGGACATCTATGCGCACCAGTACTTTGCCGAGGTGGACTGGGCCGTGCTGCGCGAGACCAAGCCGCCGTTCGTGCCCGAATTGGACTCGGAGACGGACGCGGGCTACTTTGACGACTTCAGCAACGAGGCCGACATGGCCAAGTACAAGGAAGTGCATGAGAAGCAGCAGGCGCTCGAGACCATGGCGGACCGCGAGGACGAGATGAGGAAGAGCCTGTTTGTCGGGTTTACCTTCCGCCACCGCAAGCCGGCGACCGACGAAGGGACCCCGCGCAAACCGATCCCCTTCGACGACGACGACAACGACGACTTTGGCACCATGCTCTAAGTTAGTGCCAACCGCGCCGGCTCCAGGCCGAACTTACTTTTTTTTCTTTGCAGGGTTTCTTAGCGCAGCCCCAGCAGATCGCTGGAGAGTGTGCACGAGAGCCGCATGCCGGGGCATTTGTTAGGGCGTTATGGTCGGTATGACGGCAGGAAGTACATACATCTGATGGCGTAGTTGGGCACGTGTCACCAGTCGGTTTTTTTTCTTTTTTTTTTTTTTTTCCTTGTTTGGCGAGGGCTGGAGGGCTGTGTGGCTGGTTCCTTGCTTGACTCACTTTTCTGTTTTTTATTCTCGTTGTTTTTCCTTTCCGCCGACTTCTCGACCATGGACGATATAGAGACCGTCGACGGTACACGACACATTTTTCAGCATTGCTTTTTTTTGTTCTGCGTGTCCTGGGGTTTCTGGTCGGAAGTCGGGAAATAGATGACTGCACTAGATGGGCATTGCTCGGGTGTTTGATTGGCCGGGCCATGCCGATCGTCGGCGTGTGAATATTACTGTGTGAATGTGATAGAGAAATTGTACTAGATCATCATCACTCTCCTTGGCAAAACGAAGCGCTGACGCGTCAGCTCAGACAGAATACTCCGGATTGTTGCCCGTTTGCTGGCCGCGTGGTGAGACATTGCGAAGCGGCGGAACCAGATGTAATTGCATGAATTCGTACATACAGGACTCTGCCGTGTACGCGATCTACACCACGGAGAGCACACTGAGCGTCGTCATCCAGGTCTGAAATGGGCAGCAAAGTGAAGGACCTAGGTTGCACTACAGAGAGAACTCTAGTAGCAAGCTGAAGCGGCATTTGGCTTGAGTGATGCTCGCCGCTGGAACCATCCAATGTCGTGACAGGATCTAATCTCTCGGCAGTTGCCTTCCCCGGCACCGAGAGTACCAAGTGGGGCGCCCCCTCCCCTTACAGTTACTCTCCAGCCATGAGCCGACTCTTTTGAGAGGAATCCTTTCGATTCATCATCTTACTGTAGTACATCCGCCACGCGCTGCTCTACCTTTTGAAATACAATGGAGGAGGCAAGCAAATAAATCCGGTGTGGAAGGAAAGCCAGATTTTCGAATTGCGATCTGGCGACTAACTGCTCGAGCTAAATTCAAGCCGAGACCAGAACCCCCGGAGGAAAGACTGCGGTTGGTTCATAGATTGCCGTTGGTTCATCGGATATTCCCCACGGCACCACACCCGAACTATTTTGACAATCAAGAGACCCCAGCGCCAGCAACCAGGAGACTCAGCTTGCCTCTCGTTAACCTGCAGGATTACTATGTACTTGTCCCACGTGGACATGCCTCCTACATGCCTTACCTCCCTGACCCAGGGTACACTACCTACCACCATGCCTGGGCATTACTATGTACAACATAGCGACATGGATCCAGGATATCGGCATTCCTTCTCAGCCACGCTTCCGCCCGCCTTCGGCCCCGGACCGCAGATCGCCAGATGAAGAAGCGGGGGTGGGCCACGATCCGGATGCCGCACATTCGCTAGCGCATTTGCCAAGTCTCCGCGCCACCACCGAGCGCTGTGATCGCGGGGTTCATGGGACCGCGCACTCACTGGGGCATGGCTTTCGCGGCTGTCTCATGACGAACACGCTGCTCCTGCCGTGTCACCGCCACGTCCACGTCCCGGTGGCATTTCATTTCCAGATGTTTGACACGAGAGGCTCTTTACGTGACGGCAGGCCGCGCGGCAGCAGCAGGGGCAGTGCCCTCTCTGTCTGGTCTCGCCCGCTCGAGATCGACTAGCTGGCACTGTGATAACCCGGAAAACTTCCCGTGGGCTGAGTGCGTACAGCTAGCTTTCGATATGCCTTACTGTGTGGTTCCGTGTGTGCCGTTTGCAGGGACAAGCGTCTGTCTCTCTTGCTGTTGGAGTACCAATAGCACCTCGTGATACGGCTTGGACACCGCCTTTGACAGTCGCTCGCCCGTCGACGACCGACGGCCCGAGAAGAGGCATCTGAATCAGTCCTTTCAGCCTTTTTTTGGGTCAGCGTGCGTCACCACGCATGCCGTCCTCAATGTTATATTACGGCGCTTAACTCCCTTGCCTTTTTTTTTTGCCCTCACAACCTCTCTCAGACACGTCGCTGATCCCCATTCCGCCATGAAGAACACCGCCGTATTCGTACTCCTCGGCCACGCGGCACTTGCTCAGGCCGAAGCCTGGTGGGAAGGTGCTCCAGAGTGTGCTGTTCGTCCTCCCCCATCCCCCCAACTCCATCTGTGGGACCGGACGGAAATCCTAATCGGTTGCCCCTAGTATGACTGCTTCAACTCGTGGTGGTCCTCCGCCATCGCCTGGCCGGCTCCCACCAGTTACTGCTCCGCAAACCAGGGAGCCTCCGTATCCAACTGCCTCAGGACGGCCTGCTCGGCCACCCCGACAGCCGTGACCTCGTACAGCTCGCTGTCCGCGTCACTGTGCTCCAGGTGGTCATCGTGTAGCTCTGCCGGCTCCACGGGCGTGTACACCATCACAGCGCCAGGTAATCCCACTCTTTGCCCCTTCCACCACCACCACCACCACCACCCAACCTCCTCGCCTCATTCGGGCAAGCTAACTTCGACCCCTTCCCCACCTCCTTTTAGCATTCACCGGCAGATGGCCCGACCTTGATGATGATCACGATTGGGACGACCTCGACTGGGATGACCTCGACTGGAACGACCATGATGACGACGATGACGACGACGACGACTGGGACGACCTGGACCGCTTCCGCTCGCGCTGGTCGCAGTTCACGCGCACCTGGACCGGCGGCGTCTACACCGTCACGGGCTGCGAGTGGGACGGAAACGTGTGGGCGGGCGGGCCGTGGGGCTACGGCATCGGCGGCGCGGCCGGCTCGCCCTGGGGCCCCTGGGGCAGCGGCTGGCGGGTGACCACCGTCACGCAGACCATCACGCGCGTCGTCACGGTCACCAGCTCGGGCGGCGCCACCTCGCTGTCCACCAGCGTCGGCCCGGGCCTGGTCGCCCTGGCCGTCAGCGGAGACGTGACGAGCACCAGCGTCGTCGGGGCGGCCGAGACGACCGGCACCGGCACCGCTGGCAACAGCCCCAGTGCTACCGGCGGCAGCGGCGGTGGCTCGGTTCCGGACGCGGCCGCTGCCTTGGCTGGGGATGGCGCTCTCGGGGTCAAGGTTGCCGGGGCCGTTCTGGGCGGCGTCATTGCTGTGGCTGCCCTGCTTTAAAAGGCTGGCGTGGGGCCAGCCCGTTGTGAGTTTTGTGGGGGGGGGGGGGAGGGGGAGGGGGGAGGCGTTTGCTCGTTGTCTGTTTCCTCTGTTCTCGGGTTGATGTCTCTTATGGGGAGCTGTTACTCGATGGTCCTGGCAAGAGAGAGAGAGGGGCCCATTCTGGATGGAGCGGTGTACCCCTGACCCGAGGTTGATGGTGGAGGAATGTTTTCTCAGTCCTTTGCAAAGAAACCTGATGTCCCGGTATAAGATGATTCTATGATAGCATATAGCAACTTCCTTTTTAATTTTTTCTTGTCCTCAACCATGCCATAACACGCAGATCAACGCCGCCGTCGAGCAGCCCTTGGAATCTCTGGCAGACTGCTGTTGCTGGTTTGTAGGTCACAGGAGGAAACTGGTGGGGAATAAGATTTAAGATTAAAGAGAAACGATTTTAAAAAAAAAAATAAGGTCACGCTCGACGACCAATTCCATCTGTTGTCGGTGCCACTAGGCAGTAGACGTACTCGGTGCTCCGTCCCTTGGACGAGGTCATCCATAAAGACGGCCAATACGGGAGGCGGTAATGGCATGCCAGCTTGAACCACTCTCAGAAGGGAAAGACTTGGCTCGCTCCGAGGCGTTTGGGGTAAATACGGAACTCGATGGACTCACTCACTAAGAAGTCCCATGCAGTAGAGAAAGAGGAATGAGTGGGCTGCGGTTATCGTGCAAGTGCTAGTGCCGGAGGAAAAACCAGACAAGCGAGAACAGTGACGAGGGTCCAACTCTGTTGCAAGATGGAGTTCCACGGCCGGACACGCCGGCGGTAGTGTTAGTCATCCTGAGTTCGGGGATACCTATCCCTGGAACGTAGCAAGAACGAACGGGGTGCCGAATCTCTGTCTTTGGAGGAATGCGGTTCGGTCCGCCAAGGCCATATTTTTGGTGCCCCATGGGGGTATGGTATGTATATATAGGGGTCCAATGGGGGACTGCACGAACGGGGAGGATCCTCGAGCCTCAGTTGTAATAATGAGCGGAGGCAGATAATCAGATGTGCCGTACGAAGTATGTACATACGTACAGACGTGGTCATGTATGTACTGTACCAGTGTTGCTCGGAACGCTCCTTTTATGTACGGATAATGTCGCGCGTAGTTAGGGGAAGCATGCCCACGGAGAACTCCAAAAGATGCTCACCCGTGCGCTCGCCCATGTCCGCAACCCATGTGCTCACCCGTGCAAGAGATTGCGAATCAGACCTCACCGTATCCCCAGACTCTGAATGGACAACGGCAGAGCCATATCAACCTCGGTGATAGGAGGGGAGGAGGGGAGTCGCTCCGTCGAGCGAGGTGTATATAGTCAGGACGTTGCCCCAATCTCCTTCCCACGCCCTTTGCACCCAAACGTATAGCGAGCACTGAGAACATCGCAATCTTCTTCTTCTTCTTTTATTATTATTATTATTTTTTTTTTTTGGCCTGTCGAGACCACCCCTCATTTCCTTCTCCCCCTTCCCCCCCACCTCTTCCTCCCGAGGTGAGGGACAGGGTTAGGGTTCTGCAGAGCGGAACGGCTCGTTATTGACAGTCATCAGTCCAAACAATCGATTTCATATCAATGTGTCGGGCAATCACCCAATTGCCCCCACGCACCCGCCCGGCACCCATGGCGGATGCGGTCAACCCCCACAGGGCTCGCACACTTGCACCCTTGATTGGGCGCTCTCCGGTGAAACAGCCTCCGGTTGCTTTTTGCTCGACTCGACTCCAGCACAGAAGCCAAGTTACACAGTACTCCTCCGTACACACACATGCAACCACGCAAACCCCACAGCAGCAGCAGCAGCAGCGGCAGCGGCAGCGGCCGCGGCCGGGGAGGACCTGTGGACAAAGATCTCTCACGCAATGTGTCGCGTGCCAACGACGGAGCACAGCCGAAGAAGGTATCGAGATCGCCCCCCGGGATCCGTCCGATGGGGCGGACCGAGGTTGGCAAGTACTGTATACACTACTCGATCAAAGCGGGGATGCCAGCAGGCAGATCTTGTCACCGCCATGTTGAAAAGAGCGATATGTTCGTGTTCCCGTTTTGGAGGCATCATTAATATGATGATGGAAATTTGGTGGATGCTGTCGGATGCTAAGCTTATCGCCGAGTCGAGCATCGCCGTGCAAGGCATGTGAATGGGCAGCGGGACCAGGTTCGGCTAGGGATGTGTAGTTGTAAGCGTGGACCCCCGGAACCCCCTGTCTTGTTTCGCAAAAGACCCAGATTTCCCGCGCGACACACATCGGGTCCATTGATAAGGCGCAACTGGAGAAGGAGAGGGGGAAGAAGGACTAGCGGATTACGCCTGCTGCGAAGAGCGGGAAACCCCAGCGAAATCGGATGAACGACAGCCTCGCAGACCGACAACGAGGGGCCCGGAACGCACGAAGCAACGACTCGAAAGAGCCGTCTATGCGGGCCGATTCCGGTACGGGCGAAGATTGGGAAGGATCCTTTACACTACACTAGTGGAGAGACGGCAACCGCACCATGTCGGGAGCGAGCATCCGGCGGGCTGCAAGCGAAGCTACTTGTTCCGGTTCCTGCCGAACGGCCGGTTTTCGCAGAGGCTAAATTGCGATTCCAAGGTGAGGGAGGGAGGAGTGTCTGGAGACAAACGTGAAACTCGCCCGACTGTGTCATGGCTGTGACGGCGACCGCCGCGTTGTTCAAATTTTTCTCCCAACGTACTGGACCCCATGTACACTAAGTATGTGTAGCCGTGTCGGGGGGAATAACCAAAAAAGTTATTATCAAGACCCATGCCTTTCTTTTTTCGATGCTGATGAAGATGGGAAAGCGACCGTTGCTGGATGCAACCATGGGGTGGCCCTCGGGGCTGAGGATCTCGGTGGGCCCGGGGGCGTGCACTCACCCGCACTATGTATGTAGTGTACTGTACATACCACGCAGTATTCCACACCAGTTATAAGGTATTTTATTAGGGACTACACTACACTAGCGTACGCAGTAGCTACCGATCCCTACTCTAGTGTATACACCCAGTAGTGCTTTAACTAGTGTACTTTCCGCTAGCGTAATGTACAGTGGGGTCAGAAAAGTGTTTGCCCACTTCAACCCTGGAAATCCACTTCCAAATCACTACCCCTCTTCAACTTCAACGACGGCTACGCCGACTTTTCCATCTTCAACCTCCTCTTCAATACTATAAGATGGCTTCCAGACCAAAGACTATTTACCAGGAACTTACAGAAGCCCAGATATCTCTAGTTTATAGCCTCCATTTGGCTAGATTGAAAGGAGGTATAATTACAGCCCGTGCCGATAGACCATTAACTATACCATCTCGAAAGTTAAATATAACCTTACCAATAGAGCCGACAAGCCATTCCAATCAAAGCCCAGATCTGGAAGACCTTCTAAGTTAGATGACCAAGCCGTCTGGTACCTTCTACGGTATATAAGAACTAACCAAATAGATACCCTTAAATCACTTATACCACCCTGCCCTAGGGTACCCGGTTAAACCGACTCAAATATACCGACCAGATCTTCATACCATACTTCTTTCCTTTCTATAATAAGATGGGGTCAATCTATGGCTCTGGGGTATAATTGCAAAAGGATAGGGCAATATATCACTATAAGGGGTCTATTTAACTGTTGAAGAGAGCTGCCGAAGTTCGGCTACTTCAGTGGCTACCACAGAGCCCAGACCTCAGTCTAATTAAATATCTGGCACCGGATGAAGATAAAAATCTCTGACAGGCGGTATCAGATTAAGACAGTGGCTCAGATGGCTATAGTACTATAGGAAGTCTGGAGCCAAATACCTGTTGAATTCCTGGTCAATTTGACTATGGGTATGGGGAAAAGGATGGATCTTTTGGCTCAATCACAAGGTGGCCTAATCAAGTACTGAAATAGCCGTAGTTGTAATATTAATTTGGTGGCAGTTTGGCCCTGTTTTGCGTGTTCTGTATGTCTTTGAAGTTGGAGGGTGGAAAAAGTGGGTGGGCAAACACTTTTCTGACCCCACTGTACATACATCAATACCGGTTACCCACCCGCGCTAACTCAAGGTAGTAGTAGTGTTAGTATACTCGACTACGAACCATAGAGCCTCTGGAAGTAGCTATACACAGCGCCTCAACATAGCCGCTATTGCATCTCGGTGCGAGGCTAATTGGGACGGTGGCATGTTTCGAGCTCCCACTCTTGGCCTCTCTGGAAACTGAAGGTTAGACGCGGCAAAGGCTTTAGGGTCTCGAGGTCCGAGGTTGGAGGGCTGTTTCCCAGCTTGGTTTATCGAGTGGGGGTCCCCATGCAAGCGCTCTAAAGGCTCCCAAGCTTGGCCCGCCGTGCCTGGTATGTACATATGTATGTACTGTTGATACGAGTACTCAGTACGGGTCGGTACATGCACAGGTACTCCCGTGGTCCCTCCTCGACGACTCGAGCAAGCAAAGCTGGGGACCGAATCGCTATAACTACCTACCTTAAGATACCTATGTATGCACGGGGCAGCCCGCGTTCGAGGAATCGAGAACGCGTCTCTTGGGTCCCGTATCCGCGTGTCTTCGAGAAAAGGTGGGATAACTGGGATAACTGCTCCATTCCCAACCCTCCACTTTTTGGCGGCTTCCACAACACGAAGACGTTGTGAAAGTACGAGGAGAATTGCCAACGGGCTATTCTCAACCGCGGCCGGGGAGCTCGGTCTAGGTCTTGCCGGCACTGTCGCTTTCAGGAACTGCGTGGGGGGAAGACCAGGTCAAGGTCGGCTGAACGATGGGTGGTGCGAAGTTGCCAGCCTCGATCTTGTTGGCGAGATCTCTGTCGCAACCCACGGGGGATGGTGTATTCTGTTGCTCTTTAGTACGTCCACATTACCCGTCTCGGTTTCTGATGAGTTTGGGGCAACGGCCATGATCCCGCCATGACTGATGGAGCGGTGCGGACCTCGAGGCCGGTCTAGACAAGTGATGTGAGCGGTCGACTGGTCTCGAACCTGGTACGCTACCCGGCCGCACCCCGCGCCGCTGGCTGCGTTGAACCGGCATCTCAAGAAGCATTCCGGGAAGAGGCCTCCTACATACATAGTACAATATCCTAGATGAGGGGCCCAGTATGAGTTTTCCCTAACGTGCAGACAGGCCGCCGTTCTCCGTAATCGCGAGTAGTTGAACTCCTGATTGCCTAGCGAACCAAACTGCACATCCTGCTTCGAAACCCGCTGATCGCGAAACCTGGTCCATATCACCGGCCATGGTATGAACCGCCGCATTCTCTCGACTCGAGTGCCTTACAATCGCTTCCGGTTCTGCGCACTGCAACTGATTCCCTTGCAAACAAACAAACGAACAAACAACAACGCCGCCGGCGACGCGGGGTGCTTTCAGCCAAGAAACCGCCACATCCCGCCCTGGCTTCTTCCAAACTCACGGTGTGTGGTTGCTCTAGCACTGAGAGTTAGTCAGGTATGTATGTACCCAGGCGCATGTTCACGTACCAGTTACCTAGCCCGACGTACCAGTTGCCTTCAGCTTTTGGATGCTCGCTCCCGGGCAAGGGGGAAGGGAGGGAGGGAAGGAGGGATTGGGGGGGGGGGGAACCCCCACCTGCAATCCCGGAAAGGTTGCTTCTAGATTTAAGGCCGGTCCGTTCTGAATCTGGAATTCTGAAATAGCTGATTGAAATCGGCAGCAGAGTAGTCATGGGGCTCGGGAAACGCGCGCGCGCGAGAGAGAGAATGGCGGATGCTCGACACCATCGGCGGATCTCAGAGCGGTCCCGCAATAACTATTTGCTTCCTAGGTTCGCTTTGTTATTTTGACCTGCATTCCTAGGAAGCAAGGCCAGCGGTAGTATACTCGGTATGTAATCCGTACAGTACAGTACAGCACTCCGTACACTACGCACTTACACGACACTAGTCGTTAGTGTAGTCGTTGACTGCGGAGCAACTCGAAGCGGAAATCGCTGCGGGTCTCTGAATGGACTGAGCATACGGGCCCTTGTTGGTCCCTGTCCCCGAACGCTACTACGGTAGTGGGTTGCATGCCGTCTGGTGGCCGGCGTGGCTTTGCAAACGACCTGACGAGCTGGGATGACCGCTTCCCTTCTGGCGGTGGCACTTTCGAGTTAATGCGAACAATGCAATCCTCCTTTCTTCGGCACATATTTAAGACGATGAAGGAGAGGAAGAAGAAGAAGATGATGATGATGATGTCAGCATCCCTAGGCGCGGACGTGCGTACACATTGTCATGCTGGCGAAGCAATCGAGTCTTTGGGGTGTCGCGCAAGTCTCGCCTTCTGTCTTCCTTATTTGGCAATTCTCTCCTCCTTCACATCCCACTTTCCCAAGGTTGCCACCTGGTCCCGGGCCTTCCCACGAGGCTTGGCGGGGCCGCGTTCCATTACATCGCGACATGTCAGCAGCGGCAGGCAGGGGCCACGGGAATCTCCACCGTTCTCAGCTAGAGAGAGAGAGGCGCTGTGGCGAGCGGAGCCAGAAAAAACACATGAACAATTACCCAGAGGGCAACCACCCGCTTTTTCCTTTACCATCCGTAAACCTTCGAGAAACGTAAAAGAAAAAATAAGCCTTTCGCCTAGAGTTGTCTCGGACTCTTTTCTTTCTTTTTTTTCTTCCTCTTGTTCCTCTCTGGCGACGTTACACTATTTATTTCGTGGGTTGTTAATAGTCAAAAGCCCGATTTGCCAGTAACTAAGTGAAAAGGCGCGGCCGAACACACTGTGCAAAGCCGGAGTGCCAGTTCGCCTCTGCCCAGGCTATTCGCGCCGGGCGCCCACAAGCCCAGTCCCCATCGGCAGGACCTGAACCCGGGAACTGCACCGCAGGGGCGGCCTGTGCTGCACACAGGCGTGGGGAAGGCCCCAGAGCCGAGGACAGTAACGGAGCCAACGAACGAGCGATGGTCCATTGCGTCGACCGCCCCGCGGGTGTTGCTCCCTCAACCCTCCATCCAGACTCAACATCGTTTGGATCCAGGTCTCGCCCATTGAAGTGAAGTGCAATCAATGGCAGCGACCACGACGGATTCCTCTGCGGCGCCTGGTCCGCTGGCCCCAATGCATCCCACCATGACAGAGCACGACTTTCGCTTTCCGCGAAGGCCAGCAGACGCCGCGACCGGGGCGCGGAAAACCGACCGACTCGAATCTGCCTCCGGTACCAAGCCGGTGCCGCCGACATCAACGTCGACGGCGGCCTCGAGGACGGCGACGTCGGGGACCACGACGGCAGCGGCGGGCGGCGGCGGATTGCGTCCCGGCCTGCTCGATGGCCGCCTGAACCTAGGCCTGGCTCAGGGTGGTGGTGCCGCCCACCTTGACCTGCTGCGCGCCTCCGCCTTCCCGCCCTTCCAGCAGAGTGCCCGGCGAGAGGCCCAGAGCCTGGAGGAGATGCAGAGGGAAGACCCGCTGGCCACCCAGATCTGGAAGTTTTACGCAAAGACAAAACAGCTCCTGCCCGCCCAGGAGCGCATGGAAAACCTGACGTGGCGGATGATGCATCTCAAGTTGCAGAAGACGAAGGCAGCCAACACGACAAAGTAGGTTTTTTTCTTTCTTTCTTTCTTTCTTTCCCGTCTTGGTGTCCCGCGGATTGTGTGGTACTTCGCCGGTTGGAGGACTGGGAGAAAGAAAGAAAGAAAGAAAAGAAAAGAAAAGAAAGAAAGCTTGGGAGAGAGCCGGGTAGAAAAAGAAGAATGCTTGCTGACTTCTGTGGGCAAACAAAGGACAAGTCGTGCATCCAGCTCATCAGCAAATACCCCCAGTGGGATTGCGCAATTGCGCAAGTCGTCGGAACATGCCCCGCCACAGTTGGACCCGATGAACCTGGACGATTTCATTCACAACGATAACGTCGGAACCCCGGCCGGCCTCGCCTTGACCCCGACCCCAGAAACGATGCGCCAGGCGGAGGAGAGGTCGGCTCACACCACGGCGACGGCCATTCCCATCAAGAACCGCAAGGAGCCGTCGTCGTCGTCGTCTTCGTCGTCGTCTCAGCATCTTGCACCCCAGTCGGTGCCCGTTGCCGCCCACCAGAGGCCTCAGGACGAATTTGGCTATCTGCCTCGGCACCCGCGCAAAACTAGCATTGACGAGACCGGCCAACGTGTAAGTTCTCTCGCCTTTTGCTGCTGCGTACAGGTCGTCTTTGGAGTCAAATCCATCGCGCCCCTTGAAGCCGTCTTGTATTTTCGATGACACGAGATGCCTTCCTGCTTTTTTTGTGATGGCGGTCTGATGATCCATTGCCTCTCTCTCTAGACCCGCAAACGACCGGCCAATTTCTCCCCCCACGTACCCGCCGTCAACAGCGGCCTGTCGACAAGTGGACTCGATGCCGACGCTGACCTCCAGGAGTACTCACTCGACCACTTACAACATCCCGCCGCCGCCAGCCAACCGCCCAATCAGATGGGAGTTCCCTTCCCGCTCGACACCTTCCGCTTGGGGAACGACCTGAGCATAAGCTCTGCCGGGCCCTTCCAGCAGAACTTCTCCTTCTCGCCGGCCACCTCGCCAATGGCGGCGAATGACCCGTTCGCCAGCCTCTATAATGCCTCCTCGATGCCTTCGGGCTCCCTAGGGGCCGACTTCTATTCCCCTCCCGGCTCGGCCTATCAGTCTGCCGTTTCCACACCGCATCCCCTGGGCGAGGCCGATGGCTTCTACTTTGGCTCCATGGATGTGCGGCAGATGCGCCAACATCCGTATAGGAATGGCCCTGCCGCCATGGCCAACCCGCTAGGCCAACAGTTCCCCTACGGCGCGAATGGAGGAAACCTGATGTTCCCGGCCGCATCGACCGGCCCCGAGACGTCCTCGGCTTTTACGGCGCCGAGCTCTTTCAGCCATGTCGACCCGACCCGGGTGTTCCAGCAAGACCTCCCTGCTCGTTCCCCCGCCGTCGGGCTGGGCCAAGAGAGCATGTTCTCCTTCGGAGCGGATTCCGACGACGAGGACGGCGGCGCCTTTGCCGACCGCAATCTGCCAATCTCGCAGGACCTCTCGCCCCAAGGAAGCAGTATGGATGACGGTGCGTTTGACTGTTCGTCACTGCAGTGGGATCCATCTCTCCCGGGCAACTTTAGCATGCAGGCGGCTAGGTATCCTGGCGGGCCTACTCGGAAACAGGTGACAATAGGCGGCACCACGACCGACTACGTCGACTCGAAGGGGGATTGGGAGGGCGGAAATCTGAACAGGTCGCAGTCGCAGCCTTTCCGTACAACGAACGGTCGCGTCGGGAAGGTACCGCGGACAGCATCGACCCCGAGGTTGACAAGCAAGGGCAATCCGTTCGACAGGTTGGCACAGTCGACCCCGAACTCGCCGCCAGCCGAGGCCAACCAGAACTCGGCCTTCTCCTCTGTCTCTACAAGCCGCCCGTCCTCGCCTCCTCCAGCTTCGAGGCAGGGTTCCACAACCAACCTCCAAGCCGCCGCGGGAAGCAGTCAGAACGAGAGCAACAGCAGCAGCACGAACTCCAACTCCAACGCCACCACCACCACCACCACCACCACTACCACCACCACCAACAACAACAACAACAACAACAACAACAACAACAGTTCCTCCAACACTAACACCCCCACAACATGTACCAACTGCTTCACCCAGACAACGCCGCTCTGGCGCCGCAATCCCGAAGGCCAACCCCTCTGCAATGCTTGCGGTCTTTTCCTCAAGCTGCATGGTGTGGTTCGCCCGCTGAGCTTGAAGACGGACGTCATCAAGAAGCGGAACCGCGGCTCCGGTTCGAGTCTTCCTGTCGGCGGCGGCGGCACCCGGTCGAGGAAGAACGGCGGCTCCTCTGGGGGGATAAGCAAGAGGGGCTCGACTTTATCCGTCTCCTCCAGCGCCAACCCTCCCCCAGCTCAGGCGAGCACCCCGCCGGCAGCCTCGAACCGGACCGGTAACGCCAACGACAGCGAAAGTTCCGCGAACGGCGCCGCGTCGACCGGGAATGGAAACACGCCAACCGGCTACCACGGCAATGCCATCTCCTCTACCAATGTTGCCGTTGGCGGCAAGGGTGTCGTTCCGATCGCTGCGGCCCCGGCGAAGAACCTTCCCGGCCCGGGCGCCGCCTCCGTACCGCGCACCACAGCCATCTCCTCTTCCTCGTTGTCTTCGTCGAAACGCCAACGCCGCCACAGCAAGAGCGTCACAGCGGCAGAGCAGCCGTCGCTGAACAGCATGGACATCGACAGCCCGGAGAGCTCTACGGGATCCAACGAGGGCGCGGCAACGTCGTCGGCGGGCCTGTCGAAGCCGAGCCTGGGTTCGAGCGCGGGGCTGGCTTCGTTGCAGCCCAGTGCTAGTAGCTTTAGTTTGGGTGGCTTTGGCAGTAGCGGCGGCAGTAGCGGCATGCAGAGGCCATTGGCCGGGCCAGGAAGCCAGCGGCCTGCGCCACAGGAGTGGGAGTGGTTGACCATGAGTTTATAGAGGGAAGGGGAGGGGAAAGAAGAGGAAGGCGGGTCTGCCATAGAATCACGGCCGTCGCCTTGTACTGCTTGGTCTCCCGGTCAGCCCACCACCCCCCCCGTGACTGGTTCGACCCTGCTAGTCTAGTCTGACTCCCTTCTTCCTGCCTGGGGCGGTCGTTTTGCTTACGGCCTCCTCTATTGAGGGAGGAAATCAAGTGTCAGAAGCGGGGTTGGTGAAAGGGGGACAAAACCAAGCGAGTGAGCCGAGACAGCACGAGCGGACCGCATATATGGGGATTTGGAGCATCATCTACGCGTTAGGCAGGCTGGCATCGTACAACTGTTTCTTTTTCTTTGACATTCATTCGGTCAGCCGTTGCAGAGACGGTTTTATCCTTGTTTTCTTTTTCATTTTTATTATTTTTTTCCCCAAACGGAAAGAAGGAAGGACAACGGATCAAGAATGCGGTTCGGTCTTTTTCTTCGACGTACATATACGTACAACATCAGAGCTTTTGGTTCGGGTTTATTATGGCAACAGAAGGAAAGGAGGGGTTTAATCTGTGAGGTTGACCACCTACCTTAGATGGGACGGGACCACGGTGGACAGGCAAAGAGAGAGAGAGAGGGGTGTGAATGGTGGTCGAGCACGTAGAGAGACGATCGGGATACCCTTCCTTACAACTAACTACGACTACGGTTTTGCGAGGTTTATGATTACGGATTTGACACGTCCGCAGCTGTGGTTTTTGATGGGTTCATTTGGACCGGAGGGGGGCCCCCGGCTGTGGCCGCAGCAGGTCTTAAGAGCTACCAAGTAGGCTTGGTTACTCGCTGTCTACTGTACACGCGTAATGAGAGAGCCTAGTATTCCAAAAAAAAAAAAAAAAAAAAAATCATTCACGGCACGGGCATCCTTGACGTAACTATTTCCGCTGCTTGCGTGAATAGTCTAGAGTAGAATCTTGGGGCTTTCCCGGTCAAGAGCTGGAACATAAACCAACTTGCTCTCTCCAACCGATGCATGTCGCAACGTGTGATGTTGATATATATAAAAAAAAAGACCGTCAGGGAAGGGAAGCGGAGAGACTGTTTTTAAGTGCCCGCTTGATATGATTTGTTTCAGAAGCGTGTTGATAAATTATGAATTACTACTAGATTTTAGGTGGCGACATAGAGCCGCCCAAAATAGGGTAGGGAGAGAGAGGGGCCCGATCAAGGTACCGTCGAGAACCCCCCCCCCCCTTTTTAATCAACCTTTTCTTGAAACTCTTGTGCTCTTGGAATAAACAAAGCTCGCCAACGCCTTCTTCCTTTAGGCGCCCGCCCTCTAACTGTTCTTCACGATCCCCAAGACGCCTCCAATCTTCCTCGCAATGTCCAACCCATACCCGACCTCCACGACTCCCCTCGCGAACCGCCAGCTCCTCTCCTGATCCTTGACGGGGTACCGCATGGGGGGAGGGATCGACGTGCGGACACCCAGCCACCCCATGCGATCCTCGCACACCGCCTTGACGTTGCACAACCCCCTGAGCCCTTCCTCGCCCGCGAACCGGCCGTAGCCGGACCCGGAAACGCCGCCAAAGGGCAGCTGGACGGCGTAGGTGGCGCCAAAGTCGTTGACGGCGATCATGCCGGCCTTGATGCCGCTGACGATCTGTGGGATGCGCGGGTCCGACTCGGCTCCGAACACGGAGCTGCCCAGCCCAAAGTGCGGCGCGTTTGCGACGGAGAGGATCGCCTCTGCGGTCGGCGCCGGCGCGCGCATGAGGACCATGATGGGTGCGAAGCACTCCTCGTTGGCGATGGCCATGTCCGGGGTGACGTCGACGAGGAGGGTCGGGGAGAAGTAGTGGCCCTTGGGGTGGTCGGGGTGGACGAAGCGTTTCCCGCCGGCGAGCAGGCGCGCGCCGTTGCTGACTGCATCCGCAATGAGGCCCTCGAGGCGGTCGAAGGAGCTGTCGGAGATCATGGCGCCCACGTCGGCGTCGGGCCCCGGGCGGAGGGCGCGCACGCGAGGCTCCATGATGGAGACAAGGCGATCGTAGATGGCCGGGGTGGCGATGATGCGCTCGATCCCGATGCAATTTTGCCCCGAGGCCTGGAACGAACCGCGCAGCAGCGTCTCCGTGACGCGTGGGAGGTCGCGGTTGCTGACGCTGTCGAGGACGATCGAGGCGTCTTTGCCGCCGAGTTCGGCGATGACGGGGATGAGCGCTTTCGCGGCGGAGGCGGCGACTTTGTGGCAGACGGGACGAGAGCCAATGAAGGTGATGTGGCTGATGCCCGGGTGAGACGTGATGTGGTTCGCCGTCTGCGGCCAGCAGACGACGGTTTGGACCAGGGCTGGGTCGTGGCCGTGGGCGACGAGGGCACCCCTGGCGATGTTGGCGAAGTAGGAGGAGCTCCAGGCAGTCTGCTCCGAGACCTTGACCAAGATGCCGTTCCCGGAGAACAGGGCGCTGATGATGGGGCCGATGAGGTTGTGGAAGGGGTAGTTCCAGCTGACGAGAGCTGCCACGACACCCAGGGGCTCGTAGCGAACCGTGTTGCGCTTGTAAGCCATCAGCAGGTTGGTCGGCCGCCGGGAAGGGCGCAGGGCTTTCTCGCCGTGCTTGATGGTCCACTGGAGCTTCTCGACCGTCACCAAGACCTCGCCTAGCTGCGCGTCAACCATGGTCTTCCCGCTGTCGAGACAGGCGACGCGGCAGATCTCGTCCTGGTTGTCGAGAACGTGCTGGAGCATTGAGCGGAGGACGGCGCGGCGTTCACGGAACGAGGTGGTGGCCCACTTCTTCTGGGCGGCTTGTGCCTGCTCAACGGCTCGGTCGATGGCGTTTGTAGTCGACGGGTTCACGAAGCCGAGGAACTGCCCGGTCGCGGGGGCATAGCACTGGATTGCCGTCGAGCCCGAGACCTGAAACCCGCAGGGTTAGTCCGGCGAGCCAACACGCGATTCCGCCACCACCCGGGACTAGTAACACACATTGATTGCTGGCTCGTCCAGGATCTCGACCTTCTCGGGTTGCTTGGGCGACGGGACGGTGTATCGGATAGGTTGATCGTTTTCGCGCAGGACGAGATACAGGAGCGTCAGAGCGCCCAAGCCCGTCCAGAAGAACGGCCATGCAGCTCCGGAAACGTTATCCAGACTAGGGAACCCCATCAACCACTCTGTCCGCGGGCCAAAATACATATATATATGTGTGTGTAACTCACCTCAAGTCGCGTGCCGCGACGCGGAGCTGCTCGAGCAGTCTCCCCACCGCGTCGATCGCCATTGTCGTTCGCCCGCGAGCTTTGGGGAACAGCTTCAACGCACCAAGACGAAGAAGCTAAGCAGCGCTATCGGATTGGCTGCCTGGAGACCTGACACAGGTGAGAGAAGACGGGCGTTGGATGCTGGAGAGAAGGAAGAACCGGCCAGCGCGCATCGCAAGACGCTGGCCGACCTCACGCCACTTTCGCAGTTTTTGGTGGGGCTCCCCGTTCTTGGCTCGGGGGCTTGGCAGGGGAAACTTAGCGGCTTGCCGCAAGGGTCCGCAGTAGTGTAGTGCACACTAACACGGCTCCACGCCTACGGATCGGTAATGCATACTACGAAGTACTGTACCTACATTGGTACACAAAAACGAATTACAGCCGCTGGAGCCGTAGCAGAGGCTCGGCGCCCCAGACTTCTAGTTCCTCGAGTAGTGACGGACTAACTAGATTGTGAAATGAGAGCGGCAAGTTGACCATTTGAACATCATGGCGAGACGATACACGCCGCTGATGGATGGAACTTAGGTAGTCACGCCAGAAGGTTACGGGTCCGCTTTGACTTCCAACAGGCAGGCAGGCAGGCAGGCAGGTATAATCCAGTCCGTACATGCTCTCATATATGCAATGGGACTCTTGTACTCTTGTGTTGTACAGCCCAAATCGATTTGAGAAGATGGGAAAAAAGAAAGAAACCCTTCTTTCGCAGCGTCAAAATGCGCCCACCCAAAACGCCGTCTTCCCTGGAAACAAAAAGTAGCAATAAAGAACAGAAATGAAACGCACCGATAGCAGCAGCCGCTGCCGCTGCAGAGACCAGTTTCACCTGCCTCCCCTTCCTCCGTATTTTATCAGTCATCAACACCGAAAGACGACATTGCCACTTTTTTTTCCTCCCCTTCCACTCTCGCCGATGTCGGACCCGGGATTTCATGCAACTTCCTCCATGCATACACATCCAAAGCGGTGCTTTCTTAATATCAAACAAAAAAAAAACAATAAAGGGTTATTGATGATGAAGAGATTAGGGCCCTAAAGGGCAGCTGGGGAAAAAAAAAACAATTGACACCACGATGGGAAGTTCTACTTCAGACCACATACAGTTTGATCCTCTCTCCTCGTCTATTCATCCGGCGGGTCCGCACTCTTCTTGGAGAAGGCAGAAAGCCCCCGCTTCCGCACCGTCGTCAGGTTAAACCGCCGTTGACCCGGCAGCTGCTGGGCTGAATGCGTCGACTCGATCATGCTGAGGCGCGCTGCTGACGTAAAGTCATTGCTAGCCTCGAAACTCGGCCGGACTCGGTCGATAGACCGCCGTACCCGGTCGTACGACGGCCTGTAGCGGTCTACTGACGGCCGGCTGGCTGCGGGCTCCGGCTCCCCTCCAATCTCTTCATCCCGCTGTGTCTGCTGCCGCTGCAGCTGTAGCTCCGCCGAGGCCCGGCTCATGATGTACGTTGTCCCGTCGCTGCCGTTCTGCGTCCGCGTGTTATGGGTCGCGACAGAGGGCGGATAAATCGGCCGCCTGTCCTCATCGACGCTTGCGTATTGGGCGTGCTTCGCTTTCTTGCTGCGGCCCGATATCTTGCCCGACGAAGTCGAGGACTTGTTGGACCCGCCCCCTACGCCCTCCATGACTCCCACGGCGGAAGCCCCAGCAGCATTGGTATCCGCGAAGTCGCCCCGCTTGGCCTGTTCCCGGATGATGTCCACGTCGTAGGGGAACCGCTGCTTCTGAATGGTCTTGGCCACGACGCGAGGAAGAAGGCAAAGAGCGGGAGTGACGATCAAGCACATCCAGAAAGTAAACTCCCCGTAGACCTGCGGCGCTGCCTGGTAGAAAAGGGCGGAGCCCGTGAATGACGTATACACCCCTGTCCAGAAAAAGATGAAGACATCGCTGATGATAATAACAAGGATCATGAGCCAGTCCCATCGGTACGTGTTGATCAGGATATAACCGTTGATGGTAAACACGGCCGGATGGGCAATGTAGGCGCCCAGCCGCGTACGTTCCGCGACGTCGAGCCCATTTGAGGACGCGGTGGTCGTCAGACTAACGAAGATGAACGGAATGAAGAAGCTTATGATCGACTGGTAGACGCCGTCAATCATGTATGCCCTGCAAATGCCATATTAGCAACCTTGGATGACCAACAAGAGTGAATCCTCGAGTGAAAAAAAAAAAAAAAAAAAAAAAAAAAAGGGCTGCGAAGATGTTTACCAAAACTTGGTTTGAGTCCACTCCTTCCGTTCAATACCGCGCCGGTAGAGCTGGGGCACCGCCAAAGACACCGTGTCGCTCACATCCTGATCCAAGACGCCCATAAGGATAACCGGGACCGATGTGAAGAAGAGGTTGAACATGAGGATGTAGGTGTACTCGAAGAGGTACGAGATATCAAAATCGGTGAAGCACTGGAACCAAAAGATGGACCAAGTCCATATCATGTTCTTGTAGAAGAAGTTGCTGATCGACTCTGCCAGGCGGCGGTAGGACCATCTGCCGTGAACCAGTACCAGTCTCTGCAAGAAGCGGAACTGGCCGATGGCGAAGTCGGCCGACATGACAGCCTGCCGCCCTTCCAGACCGGCGATGCCGACGCCGACGTCGGCTTCTTGAATCATGGCCACGTCGTTCGCACCGTCTCCAATAGAGAGCGTCATGACATCGAGGCCGTTCTTCACCATCGAGACAACGGCCGCCTTTTGCGCAGGGCTGACGCGGCAGCAGAGAACAGACTTGCACTGTTTGCACAGCAGCAGGAACTTCTGCTTCAAGCTGTCGCTGAGCACCCACCGAAGCGTGAAACCGTCAATCACAAGCGCGTGGGTGGCCGCCGGGGGCTCGTGGTCCTTCATGGCCCTCTTCAGTTCCTCGTCGCTGCCCGTCATATTGAACTTTGCCAGGCCGCTGTTGAGTTGCTCCTCGGCGATCGCGATGTACTCCTCTTCGGTCCCCAGGCCGGTCTCGTCTTCATTGACCTGTATGCGAAGGAGGTCCAGGTCGTTGTTGAGCAGGTTGCAGGAGAAGCCGATGTTGATGGCTGTTTCGACCTTGTCTCCGGTGAGAACCCAGAGCTTGATCCCAGCGTCACCCAAAAGCCCGATCGTGTCCGGGACGCCGTCTTGGAGACGGTCCTCGATAGCAGTCCCTCCCAGCAACATCAGGTCTCTCTCGATCTTATCGGCGACTTCTTCGAGCTTCTCCTCGCGATTCTCAAGAGCCGTGGCGGCCACTTCGTGCTCCCTTCTAAATTCGAGATACTCCTCCTCAGACAGTTCCCTCTCGGCGATGCAGAGAGTTCGAAGACCCTCGACAGCGAACAACTCGAGATGCTTGGCCGTTTCTTGGCGGAGTTCAGCCTGCTCGCCCTTCTTGAGGCGGGAATAAATGACGCTATCGGCGCCTTTGCAGAAGAGCAAGATCCTGCCATCCGGCATCCTGACGATCGAACTCATCCTCTTCCTGCTTGAATTGAACTCGATGGTATTCAGGACGGGGTAATGCCTGTCCTCGCCCATGACATTCACATTGATGCCGCCGTTACTCGTGCCCAACACTGTGAAACCCATATCGCGCGCCGTAGCCACCAGTGCCGCCTCGTCTGGGGACTGGGCTTTGAAGATCATCTTTGGCGGGTCGCCCGGCTGCTTCTCTGCAATGACGGTGTGGCAAAGGGCCAAGGCCAACATGAAGTGCTCGTTTGCTTGCTGCTGCTCGGGGCCGTTTCTGCCGGCGAGGTCCTCCACGAAATCGGGAGCGATAAAAGTCAGGTCCTCATCGTGGAGGTACGGGTTGTCGTGGAGTTCCCGAAGCCCGCGCAAAGCTCTGACCTTGGCCTCGGCAATCTCCGCCCGGATGACCTTCGCTTCCTGCTCAACGTCGACGCCTAATCTCTTGTTCATGCCGGCTTGGGCCTCGGTATACGCTTCGCCGTACGGCTGGCCGTTGATGGTTGCCTTCTTAAACTCCATGACGTTCTGCGTGAGAGTGCCCGTCTTATCTGAAAAGATGTATTCGATCTGGCCAACATCGTCGGATATGTTCCAGGATTTGGGGATGCAGGGCTGGTCAATCTTGTCGTAGTACATCCCGATGTCGCTGTAGATAAAGAAGGCTTGCAGGGTCCTCACAATTTCGAGCGAGATGTATAGCGAGATTGGAACCAAGTTTTGGAAGACGATGACGGCGGCCCAGAACGTGATGAAGCCGGTCAGACCTGGACTTCCCCCAAGAGACCCGTACTCGAACCAGGTCAGCGACGCGTCCGTCTTGCCCCACGCGATGCCGTTCGCGATGGCCGACATCAGACACATGACGAGAAGGATGCCAAAGTTGCAGATGACGTTGAAATTCAGCTCCCTCGCGATGCGGGCCCGCTTACTTGGCGTGATGCCGGCATTCATCATGATTTTCGTATCGTGACCGGTGAAAACGACCACGCCGAGCGCCCACTCTGTGTTTCGAAGGTTGCAACCTCGCAAAAGCAGATTGTCGATGGTGATGGGCTCCGACATCTCCCTCGGTTCGGCTTTGGGATCCCAGGGAACTCTTTGCCTCCACTTGATGGCGCCATTGTACTTGTAAAGATTCGGCTGCGGAGGCTCGCTCTCAATGGTGAACTGGGCCCGCTCGCAGTCGCGCGCATGCTTCAGGGTCCGGCCACACCGCAGGGCTGACCGAACCTTGAGATTGGTCTCGCCGTCCAGGTTCTTGGTCTCCACGTAACACGCGCCGTCTGGATCCGAGGTGGCCAGGATGATGATATCTGCTGGAAGCTCGTCATCATTGTAGATGCGTACAAAGTCGCCAACGACTAGATTCTTCCATGCATCCCTGTGGAACCTCGCCTGCCCGGATACGGGCAACTCCGGGTTGATCAAATCGCCCTGGAGTTTCTGCAGAAGAGCCGCCTCATTCTCCACCGTGGACGAGATACTGGGCATGTTCGGGTCGCGCGGGAGGGGCGACGGCACAGGCGTCATCTGGATCTCTTCATGGGCCGAAGAAACTGAATGGCGCGAGCGCGGCGAGGCGACGGGTTCCCACGGCGTGGCTCTGCTTTCGATTGACATGCGAGGGTCTGCGGTCGTAAAGTTCCGGCGAAGCTGAGGCTCCTTCTTCCACAGCGCCTCGATCGCGTGCCATATCGCGCCGAAAAAGCGGGAGTTGGCTTTCTTGAATTTCCTCCAGGCGGACACATTGTCCTCCCTAACGTTGAGGTTTTCTTTGCCTAACAACCGATGGACGGGAGCATTGTTGAGCTCGATATCCAGGATCGTTCTTCGGTAGTCTTCGATGGCGTCTTTAATCGCCGTGACGCAGATAATAACAATTAGAGGCACGGCATTGAGCCCCGGGTTCACGCCGCCAAAAATGGGGAAAATCTTGGAAACCCGTCAGTCAACTCTTCAGGCTCCGGGTGGGAAAGGGGTAAGAGGCAACTTACAACCAAGATAACAAGGAAGAGGAAAAAGATGTTGGCGACATTTTGAAACTGGAAAAAAAGGTTCTTTGGAATAAACGAGAGTGGCGTGTATTTTGCAGTTCGAATTTTGTTTCGCGGAAATTGCTGTATTGGATGCCCGTCTTCGTCCCGGAACTCGGGCGGCAAGGGCAGGTTGAAGAAGAGTCGCCTCGATTCCGAGCCATTACCGCGCACCTCCTCCTCGCTACTCTCATCCTTTGGCGCGTCAGAGTCGGCCTGTCGGGAGACGTCGGTCCCTCCAGATGTCCTCTTCTTCTCGCTCGCCACGCCCCTGTTGTGCCGCCTTCCCATTAACGAGAGCCGCTTCATGGAGCTGCTCTTTACCGTCAACCTCCGAGTAGCCCATCTCGACCTCTGCATTGAGAGTTCTGCCCCGGTAGGTTCTCCCGTTCCTCCCTCCAAAGAAGCCATGATGGAGGAGGGCTCGCGGGCAAGGCCCGATCACCCTGAAATGCTCGCCAGGATAGCCAGGGTTGGCCCAATCGCTCTCTCAAGCCGCTTTAGTCGAATGTATACGAAACCGGGGTCCAATGTCGCTGGAAGTCGGGGATTGCGCGGGCTCGGCGCCGAAAGCCTGTCGGAGACCGTGTCGTGCGTCGAGAGCGCGATTGCCTTCAGCGGACTCGGAGCAGAGGCGGCGCAGACGAAACGGTGATTAGGGATTATACGAGAGGGGAACGGGACAAAACGGCGGCGGACGAGATGAGTCGAGAGGATGAGAAAGTCGTAGTTGGTGTAGGGGAGAGATTTTGATGCGCGGGCGGCGCTGAACGTTGCAGGTGTTTGTTACGGAGCAATCAGTACTTGCTAGGGCCGGAAGGGTCGGCCGTTTCTCAATGTGGCAAGCCTCGACGGACAAGAAACCCGAAAGGCGAGTCCGGGAGTTCCCTGACAACGCCCGCATGAACAGGGCAAAAAAAGGAAAACTAGAAGCTCTGAATGCTATGTACAGATTCTGCACACTTGATTGATGAAGCTAGAAGGCTCTAGGGAAACCTTTTTTTCCCATACCCTTGACCCAAAGAGGCCAGACTGCACTATCGGGGAAACGATGCCCGCCGTGTCCCTGAATTGGTCAGCACCCTCATTTCATGGCTTCGCGGTATTGAGGTGGGTCTTCTGCTTGGTCGCTCTCGGCTTTCTTGGAAATTTCGGTCCCAGCCGCTTTGCATCATGTACCGAACCAGATTGGTACGCACCACAGGTATGACCTACGAAGCACCGAGTGCCTGACTGATTTCTTCGTATTTCTCGGGTTCTCATCTCGGAAAGATCATGCTTCTTGGGACAACCATCCTCGATTTACACGCCCAAAGGATGGCCACCCACCCATTCTACGCCTAGGACATCCGAGCTCACAGACGCTTCAAGTAGTTTACACTATATTTCGAATGCTGTACAGATCTGAATTGCGTATCTTTCAGGGGGAGGGCGTGGCAGAACTTGTAATCATCAGAACCCTATACCAAACGCGGTATTCTATACTAGTATGTCTGCGCTCCCTAGTCATCCGGTGGAGGCCAAGGCGGGGGCACACTAAGCCAGGAGTCTCCAGATTGGAAAGGTTGGCGATCTTGTCAGGGGGCTAACGGTAATTCTCCCTCCGGGGAGTGGAGGGGGGAGCCCCCAGCAGGATTTCAGCAATCCGCACCATTTTCCTCTCGGGTTTTGGCTGACCCCGGTGACCGATGCGCCACATGGTGGGATTGCGGCCCTGCTTCACTCTCGCGGTCGCCTCCTAGTCGACGCGCGACAACGATGAGAGCATTCACTATAGTTAAGTACGCAGTACGAAGTAGGCGGGAGGCAATCGGTTGTCCCGGCAATTTCAATGTCTCTGCCCCGTTTTCCCTGCCCAGCCCTGCGCAAGGGCTTTCGTTCCTGTCTGGCCTTTTAAAGAAAAGTGCAACACACTATTCAGAGACGGTCAGCATCGTGGCCAGCAGGAGCATGCTTTTGCTTCGTACGCTAGTGGGTAACACCGACGCGCCTTCTGCCTAATAAAAGCACTTCGCCTCGACTTGTGGCTTGATCGAGAAATGAAGAGGTACTGCTTCCTGCGTTGCTGCGGATCAACATAGCGGCCGTGTCGTCCAGGTCGCGGACAGTCAAGAGGCACAGGGCCATTCGTTTCCAATCATTCAATACTCTCGAGGAAACTACGCCGCTGCCTCTCTGGCAGGCTGTCCAATCACAGCCTGAAAATTCTACAATGCATCCAAGCCTCTAACAAACATGTTCCAACTCAATGCAGTAAGAAATGGTCAGCGCTTATCACATTGGGTCCGCTCGATGACGAGAAAACTGGGCAATCGGTGAGATCGGGTGACGAAGTGGACGAAGCCAAAAATTTCATGTACGGATCACTGATTCAGAGTGATGATCGAGGGTGGCGGGGTACTACGAATGGGGCGAGCCAGGCTTGTCTGAAGACCGGAGCGTACGGGTTCCATACCCAGTACGGCGTACATTAGAGTGTATTGACGTTTCGTGGTGCTGTGCTTGCAATGAAGCGTTAGATCGCAATATTCTGTGTACGGATCTCCGCGTTGTTATGGAAAACCGTTTGTTGGCAAGGTTCATGGATGTACATAGCTCAGTGGCAGCCTTGGAGATCAGAAGAACTGCAATCTCCTGTCCTCGCCATGACTGATGGATTCGACCGGGACGTCGAGCTCAGCCCCAGCCAAAGTGGTGGGTTAACCCATGCACTGATCATCCATCCTTAATTCTGCGTTTTGGGTTTCGTGCCTTGGTGTCGGAGCGAATGCCTTGTTACGCAGCATCAAAGGAACAGACCGCAGCCGCTTCCATTTCCTTTGACAATCAGAATGCCCGTTCCGAGGACCCGGGCCGGGAAGCTTAACGTTACGGTACAGTGCGCATTCTGCACTCCGTACCAGGTAACCATCAGTGACTAATCCAATAACTAAGCCAGCGAAACGCGGTCCAGCACGCGTTACCGTCGATGCCAAGAGACCAAGCTGCCCGCAGGAAATCATTAACAACAAGAGCGATGACTCGATATGTCAATGAATGTTCAAGATGTCAAAGCAAGGAGACATTACCAGTTTCTTCAAACCGGTCTCGAAGCTGCCGCAGAGCACACAGCCCATAGCATCCAGAACTGAAGCTTCATCGACCCCTCCCCCGCCTTCGCCCTCACCACCGCCCGCCCTTGTCACCTCATCCCCGCCAGCGCCTACAGCGACCGTCCGAGACCCGAACACGGTGATCCGGGCCTCGGACGATGAGGATGACGATGATCTCGGTTCCGACGATGACTTTCCTGAACTGTTTGCGAGACCGGCTCGCAGTTGTCGCCCGGTTCAAGCGCCCGAAAAAGAGAGAAGCGTTTACGCAACGCCCAATGCGAAGCGGAGGGTAATAGAGTTCCACTCGTCGCCGTTGACGATCAACACCAGGCATAAGTTTGACATGAAGGCGCTGGTCAAGCATGCCGCGGCAGACAATGCCCTTGAGGAAAGCGAGCAGCGCACCGCAGCCCTCTTAGCCCAGGAGTCTCCGACGGCGCACTGCGGGGTGCCAGCCAAGGGGGCACATGCCAGTCTCCACGATGCCATGTTGGACGTGTTGTCTGACCCCGAGGGTAGCCAGGATGAGGGTAACCGCGGAAGGCTGCTACGCGCTGTGAAACGGACAGAGGCATCGGTTGGCCGGAAGGAGTGGTACTTCTTCGACCGGCAGGGACCAACTAATGACAGCGCGGAGATGGAGATACGGCGGACGTTTCCCAAGGCCAAGGCCACCGGAGTTTGGGCGTTCCTTGGCCAGGAGCAGCACAGGTCTGAGGTCTTTGAAGACGGTTTGCCTTACAACGTCCAATGCCGGATGCAGAACTTGCCCGATGAGATATTCCAATGGGTGCTAGATGAGGCACCCCGTGCGAAGTCCAGGAAGCTCCGGGACGAATATGTGCGGTTACTTGGCGTCTGTCCAGACCAAATCAGACGGCTCTTGGATGATAAGGCTATCTTGGAGCTGTTCCAGAACCTCGGGGCCTCGGAGCGTGCCCTTTCGACAGGCGCTGCTCCTCCGAGTGGAAGTTTGGAAGAAGGTGCTCCTTATCCGGAACATGACCGTGTTCGTCTCGAGACTGTTCTGCGCGTCTTGTCGACGAGTGCGCATGCTTTGGGAATTGGCGCGCTAACCCGGACGACGGCCATTCTCCTCCGCCTCGGTATCGACAATCTCGTACGCGAGGATCAAGCAGTCGCCGCGGAGTATCAAGATGCGCTACATCGGATTGTAATGGCCGTGCCGTGGCGATTATGGGACAACTTTGTGGGTTACCTAGCCCCCCTTGCCCGTCTCGCGGACCCAGCTGACACGTATATGACCCCCATCACTAGTGTGGAGATGTGAGCGAGTCCCTTTACTCCTTTACTCAGGATGCCACTCTCCGCTGGAATGCGGTCTCCTCCATCCCCCTGCTTCACTCCAGATTGGTTGAGCTACGCCGGAGGCTAGCACTTGTCTTCGTTTTCGATGACCCACGCCGTGCCTTTTCTCCGCCAGACGCCACATTCAGCATTCGGTCTATAATAGATCGACTCGACCAGGCCGACGAATTTGTCGTCGACCGCACTAACACCGATTATTTCGAGCTACTGGCACTCTCCGAGATGCTGAGCGTTGCAGTCGGCGACGGATCGCCACCCGTCGGGGATGTTGGCCCGGAGGTTATCAAACAGTTCAACAGGGAAGTCGACGAGCTGTCTCAGAGGATCAAGCACATGTGGTCCAACATACATGAGCAGGGCGCTGCCTACATGTCCAGGCTGGAGGTTCGAGTTCAGCTGCGAGACTTTGAGCGGAAGTTGCAACACGTCGTAAGAACACGGCCGCCACCAAAGGAGGACATCTTCGGCCTCAATACCACAGAGGACGACATTCAGCGCCCCAAACAACAACAGTTCATGAGGAGGTTCTTTGAGAAGAAGACACCGCCGAGAACATCCTAGAGCATAGCAGGGCAAGCACTCAAGAGGACCAGCAGCTTTGGGTTTACGTCTTCTCTAAGTTATCCGGCTCACCCCATTTATGATCACCTCCCCCCCCATATTGTATCATACAGACTCCAGAGATACCCCCCCCCCCCCCCCGGTCAGCGCTTGACTTGGATCGGCTCTGTTTGGAATCTTGATGTATAATATCCGTTCTCAAAACAGGCTGTCATGCGTAGAACCCTGTCATCCCCCGAGCTAACCGCCGTCGAATACAAATGACAACCCCCGATGACCCCATTGATCAAGTGGCCAGCCTTAATCAAAGAACTTGCGGTTCGGGTTCTTGCCAAACAGAGCCTCGCGCATGGCTGGCAAAGCGCTCTCCTTAAGCAGGTCCAGCCTAGCCTCGAATGTGTTGTTGAGATCGATCTTGCCGTTCCCCCCCACGATGATGACACCGCCCGCGCTAAAAGGAGACAAGTTGTGTCAGCAACTCCGTCCTGCAGTGGACGACGGTGTCGGTTGGCAAGCCAAGATCCTTACCTCCCCTCTGGTACGTCGTTCTCCTCGTCGATCGTCGCCTCGACCTCCTTGCCGGTCTTCTCCTTGTACTCAGAAGCGGCGTCGTCGATCGCCTTGCGCACGACCTCGTAGTCAGCCTTGCGCGCGCGGACCTGCAGCCGGGGCTCATCCATGGCGTAGAAGCCCTCGAGCAGCAGCCCCTTGAGGATCTCCTGGTAGCGGCCGGCATCCTTGGTGGCGTCGCCCAGCTGCTTCTCGGCGGCGGCGAAGATGTCGTCGAGCAGGGCCTGGCGCGCGCCCAGCACGCGCAGGCGTGTCTTGTTGGCGACGGTCGACCGCGTCGTCTGCTGCGACATGGCCGCCTGCTTGAACTTCTTCTCGTACGCCGCGTCGATGGCGTCCGTCTCCTGCCGCACCAGCTTGGACTTCTCGATGGCGAACTCCTCGTCCGCCTTGATCTCGATCTCGCGCGCCTTCTCCGCGGCTTCCTGCTTGATGAAGGCCGTCATCTTACGCAGCTCTTGTCCGACCTGGGTGGGGAGACATGTCTGGTTAGTGTCCAGCTCTCTTAAGATGGGTGGTGTTTTCTTGTTCGGCAAGAGGAAGATGGGCGAGCCGAGGTTGATTGAGATCGAGGGTTTGGGAGGATGAACCGGCAGCAGTATGCGCAAGTTCAATGTCTAGCAGTATCGCCGTACCTGGTCGTCGGACAAGCTGTGAATTTGTGACATTTTGACGGGAAAGTTTGTTGGGCTGGCGTGGGAGGGGTGCGGTCTGACGAGATCGGGGATGGAAACGGAAGGGCGCAGCTAAGAAGCGCGAGCTTGTGGGAGAGAATTGGATGGATTGATCGTTCTCCGAGAAAACACGGGGGAGGTCGGGAGACAAGGGCCTCGTCTAATTCGGGGGCTATAGAAGCCTCGTAGTGGTGGTGTTGCGGCGTTGTGTTCCGGAGTTGTCGACCAACAGCGCCGTTGACGCAGCTCCTCCTCCAGACATGGGTGACCTGCTGGTGCGGCTTGGCAAAGGCGCGGACTGACGGCAACCAAGATTTCATAACGTTACCTGTAGTTAATCCGTACAGTACCTAGGTCTGTACCTATGTACTCAGGTACCGAAGCAGAGGGGAACACCAGCCACGGGGATGATAAGCCCCAACCTTGCAGAGGAGCCGCCGATAAGATAAGGCCACGACAAGTTGACAAGTTGCAGCACCAGCCACAAAGGGTGTCCTTGTGGATCCTATGGCTGTCGCCCAGCTGGCTGTTCACTTCTATCTGTAGTTATGTGGAGACGCACAGTGCCGATGATTTGCATTGATCCCCAGCGCCAGCTCATCCGAGCTGGCGTCAGAAGGCCATGTGTGCCAGGGGCCGTGACAGCGGACTGGACCAGGGACGGTCCAACGTTTCGCCTGCCATCATTCTTCACACATTATCTCACTCTTCAGAGCACAGGTGAGGTGCACCCCGTTTCGGCGGCCACCCTTGGACCATTTTTGCGACCAAGATTTCTCGAGAGGACCCATTGTGTCACAATTGTGCCGCACCCGGTGTGCTGCTGGCTGGTTGCAGGGTCGCTTCCCCACGACGGGCGGCCGCGCCGCATGATCGCTGGCCGCAACCCTGCGAGTCTGACGAACACCCGACCGTGACCGCGCTTCGCATACGAGTTCGCTTTTACCAGACGTCAAAGACTTGCACCCCTCGGCGAGACCGGTCTGGCAGCGACAAGACGGCCATCTGATCTAACCCAGGCGAACCGGTAATTAGGTCTGTGATCAGCCAGACGACCCAAGTACCTTTCAAGAGATCCCCAGACCCAATCCATCGACCTCTCTGGGTGAAGCCTACATCCTCCGCCACTGTCTTTGCAACTCGCCGCATCTTCTAAAGTCGTCTATCATCCCATGTGTTTACCATAGTACACCGCCTATAGCCTCTTGCTGCCACCGCAATGGGGCTCATAGGCGGCATCTCCCCTGGCGGGAGCATAGCTGTATGCCTACCTTCCTTCCCTCTTCCCTTGTTCAAAGCCTTGGTTCACGGTCACTGACGCTGGGACAACATGCAGCTCGGCATCATCGTTGGTCTTTTGTCCACAAGCGTTCAGAGCCTGGGCCTCACGCTCCAACGGAAGTCGCATATTCTCGAAGACGAAAAGGTACCGTACGATGTGAGGCGGCCTCCATACCGAAGGAGGAGGTGGCAGCTGGGGATGGCAATGTTCATCATCTCCAACGTGGTTGGGAGTTCGGTCCAGATTTCCATGCTCCCGCTGCCTGTTCTCTCGACTCTGCAGGCCTCAGGTCTGGTATTCAACTCGATCTGCGCCACGCTTATCCTTGGGGAACCGTTTACGAGATGGTCACTATGGGGGACGCTACTGGTTTGCGCCGGGGCCGTCCTCATCGCCGTTTTTGGGGCGATCCCGTCGCCGGCACACAAGTTGAGCGAGCTGCTGGACTTGCTGGGGAGAAGACCCTTCGTGCTTTGGATGGCCTTCCAAGCCCTCTTCGTCATCAGTCTCGCGGTCGCAACCGAGCTCGTGAGCCACTTCACGACGCTGATGCAAGATCCACGGTTCCGTCTCGCGCGGGGCTTCTCGTATGGATGCATAAGCGGAACCCTGTCAGCGCACTCCCTTTTGGTGGCCAAATCAGCCGTTGAGCTCATCGTCAGGACAATCGCCGACGGCGATAACCAGTTCGTTCACTGGCAGTCGTGGATGCTAGTTCTCGGCCTCGTCACCCTTGCTCTCTCCCAGCTGTACTACCTTCACCGGGGCCTCAAGCTGGTCTCGACATCCGTTTTATACCCGCTCATATTCTGCATTTATAACATCATCGCGATTCTGGACGGCCTCATCTATTTCCGCCAAACCGACCTCATCAACCCGTTACGCGCTTGCCTTATCGCCCTTGGCACCGTTGTCCTCCTCTCTGGCGTCCTCGCGCTGTCTTGGCGCCTCAGCGACGAGCAGCACACACCAGGCGTTGGGCAGTCAACGCTCGCGCCCGGTCTAGGGCTCCTCGAGGACACTGACGCCGAGGAGGAGGGCGAAGATGTTTCGTTGCGTTCGGCTCTCCTCAGCGAGGGCGAGACTGCGGTAGCAACGCAGTCTAACTATCAAACATTCGAGACGCCGCTGTCTCCCGAGCTCTCTACGGCATCTGCTGCTGCACCTGCGCCCCAGAGACCGAGCTTGATGGCCCGTTCGACAAGGGCGGCCTCGTCCAGATGGGCAGAACAGGCCGAGATCTGGGGCGAGCTCGAAGACCGCAGCACGCCGGAGCCAGCATCTCCCTCCTTCAACAGACGCCGGTCAACTACCCTACCCGACCGCAGAAGCTCGCCTTCGTTAGGGCCTGTGAGACGCGAAACAGCTGATTCAGAGCAGGTTGGAGCGAACGAAGAGGCAGAGCCACTTCTCTCGTCGCCCAGGGGCAATTTCAGGAGGAGGCGGAAGTCGACCGGGTTTCCGGGCTTTACAGCGCGGAAGACCACGGGCCGCAAGACGTCAGGGGGCATTCAGACCCTGGCGCGTAGTGTGTTTGGGATGAAGTGGTGGGGCAGTAAGCCGAGGCAAGCGATGCCGACAGACGCCCCAAGAGCGAGTTTTGGAAGTTGGGCAGTGCCGCCATATAGAGATGATCTGGAGTCAGGTTTGGCAGGGCCTTCGGCGGAGGGAAGAACGTCGCTAGCACCTGGCTCGAAGGCAAGCCAAATGTCGGAGTCGAGGGATACTAGGCCTGGTGATACCCCAGTATAATCCAAGTTTTGTTTTCGCTGCTTCGTCAAACGGGCGTTCTAAATGGATTGGCATTGACATGTGATTTGGCTTGGTGTATGTGGCACAGGCGTAGGCTTTGATTTCAATGCACTCCATAAGGTGTAGGTACTTGATATACAAGACATCGTCCCATCCTACGATCCCGCCAACTCGGCCACTGCTGACTGACGACTCTTCCTTGCCGAGTTTATGGGTTCACAAACTAGTTCTCTCTCTTTGCCGAGCCAAGGTCGAGAAAGGCCAAACCTCATAGTCTTCACTACCGAAGGGGAGTGGGAGTACTGCACTCTATGCACATCCAATGAGATAACTACACGTTCTGTCTTAAGAAGAAAATGTAATGACGAGAGCCGAAGGCGATGCTGGAACGGCCATGCCGCTCTGGATATTCCACTGTCTGGCCTTCTTGTCTCCGCATATCCAAATCGGGGACGGTTGCATGGAGGCGACGTCGAACAAAAGAGCCTACCAAACGGTATCACAACGTCCAGTCCAAGGCAGGAGGACCACACCAGTTTCCCTTTCCCGTGCCGAGCACGACAGTGCACGTCATGAATCAACTTAGATCCGCCCGAACCCGGCCTTATCATCGATATGCTGGAACCGCTCGCGCTCCTTGCGGTCTTTGAGCAGGCACGCCGTGGCCATGATGAAGATGGCGTCGAAGCCGACGATGCCAAAGAGGGCCGTGAAGATGTTGTCGAGAAAGACATTGGCGAAGGCGGAGATGGGTGCCGCGCAGCCACGCATGACGGCCGCGGCCGCCTTGCTAGGGCATACCGCGTCGGTGACGAAGGCCGGGCTGCTGCTGTTGAAGTAGCCGCAGCATTGGAACTGTTTGGTTTCCAACACAAAAGCAGGGGTTAGTCGGGGTGGGGGTTCTCTATCAACCTACTGAGCTCGCTTTGGGGTGAGCGGGAAAACCAACCTCGATTTGCATGAGGCTCTTGACGGCGTCGGTCTGGGCCGAGAAACGGGGCGCGAACTCTGCCCGGAGCCTCAGAGTCTTGATCCAGATATCGAGGCCAAGGGCGGTTGTAAATATTAGGCAAACGACGGCCATGTAGCCTGCGGCCTTGATCCATCTGCGAGAGGAGGTTGCGAGACCGGGAAGCGTGGCAGCGAAGGTGATGAAGATGAAGACGGCATTGACGATGCCGGCTGCACGACTTCGTTAACCAAGGCACCTCCCCTCGTCTCCGAGAACAAAGGACACAATCACTAACCTGACAACGGGAAGTCCCGATACAATAGGTCCCTGGCCGCCTGTCTCCCATTTGTCGGCTGCTCGTCCTTGATATTGTTGACAATGACGGAAAAGGCGAGAATGAAGATGCCCATGAGCAAGAAGAGGCCATCGGAGACCAAATAGGCGATTTGAACCTTATTGGCCATGGTGCCCTCGGTGAAGTGGCCTTCCCAGATGCACCTGCGTTTTTCCTCCTCTTGACGTCCTTCCCAGCGCTTCGAGCGACTGACGTCCAGCGTCGAACGGAGGGTTTTCTGCTAGCAATGAGCGAAACGGGCGAGATCGACCGGCAACCCCAGCACCGCGAAAGAAAGGCAAGAAAAAATGTCGGATTATAAAGTAAAACTGCCTGTGAGAAGAGAGAGAAAGACGGCTACCAGTTAAGTCAATACATCGAGTGCAAGACTTGACGGTTGAGCCTGAAGGTGGCGGAAGAATCGCGGAAGAATCCTGCCGCGGAGGGGAGGCGAAGAGGGGAAGGAGAAACCGGCAAAAAAAAAAGAAGGGAGAATGGCAAATGGCAAGAGTCAAGCAGCGAAAGAAAGGAAACGAGGTCCTAGCCTCGAATTACGGTTGCCAGTATGAGATAGGGTATCCCGCCGGGACGGAAATGATGGAAATGGGGGGACAAGAACGAGAGCACCACCGAGATCAGTGGGACGATGGACGGGGCTCGAGCCGCGACGACACAGCAACCATCGACTTGGCACTCTGCTTCGGGGCAGGGGGGAGCGGCCAGTCAGAGATCAGACAAGTCGAAAGAAAGGGCCAATTTTGCTCCACGGTGCGAGTCAACCTCTTGCTTCAACATGTAGCAGGAGGCTGTCCTGCGCGGTAACCCGATCCATTCTCCCTGACGGGAACCGTTTCAGATGGCGTCGGGAGACCGGGGTTTGGTGACAATGGGTGGTCGCGGAGCGAGGCGAGGCGGCCCCGCACGGGCCTCTTCTGGTGTAGTGTAGTGTAATCCGTAGATACGCGCCCACCATGACAGGGCACTTTAGGCCCGCTGTTACACCGGGGCCAGCACCAGCGGCCCAGAAGTCGCTAGCGATGATGGGGCTCCGGCGGTTAGTTAATAGTTAGCGAGCAGGCGATTGCCTTACATAGTAGACCACATTACTTTACAAGCAAAAGTTCTGAGTCACTGCCAGTGGATGGAATAATTTTATGAATAGCATATATCCTCCGCAGTGAATTGCCCGGACTAAAAATTGGAAGATTCTGAAAATCACCACAACATCGAGGGTATCCTATAGAGCAAGTGATGCCATCGGCGCGGACGGTGAGCATGCAAAGTAGCTCCCTAGCTCCACTGCCTTACCTACCTCAAGTAATTAACAGATTATCCGTACTCTAAGCTTTTTACACTACCTTCACACGCATGCCCCAGGAGATGATCTCACTTTCAACGCCAGGTTGTTTTTCAACAAACGGATCAAGCTCAGAGAAAACGATCCACATTTTTGCCGACACGAGGCGGCACGCTCTAATGAGGATCAAACCTGCAGTGGGAAACAACGAATCTCCCAGCATTCGGCTGCTAATAATACCAGTAACCTGGCCAGTCCTCTCTGTGCCAAGAGAAAAAGCGAAATCCAGCGCGTTGGGATACTGCAACGCGCGAAGGGAACGAACACGTTCCCAGGGGTTATTTTGGCGACAGCCCTCGAAGTTTCCAGACCGGCTCCCTGGTTTCGCCCAGCCGCACATGGATCGATCATCTTGCGCGGAATCTCAGCATCCAATCACACAGCATCAAATTTCGTGTTCTGGCAGCTGCACGAGCCGGCGAATCAGCGCGTGGCTTGCTTCCGTAAGAAGAAGTCTTCCTGCTGCCGGAACGCCCGCTTGGTCTTCTCTGACTTCGAAGCATCGAGTTACACTCCATTTCGGTTGGGAATGCACAGTGGTCTGAGACACGACTCTGTGTCCTCCGTAGGGTACTCCGTAGGCCTAATTCGTAATCATCGCCGAGGGGCAGCAGCCTATACCAGAGACTCTTGGGCCCTGATTGTTTGACAAGCTGTGCGTTCGGCCTGCGAGGCACGTAGGTTCGCTAGTTTCGTTCCCGAATCGAGGGAGAAATTCACCTTCCCGAGTGCAAAGAACTGCGTCAGGATCCCCCAGATGAATGCTCAACAAGCTCCAGCCGCTCTTTGGCAGTTGTTCTCTTTTCCCCTTGCCCCTTTCCTGCGCAGGACACAGCATGTTGGTGCTGGCAAATCCTGCTTCGCGTGCAATCACACGCCAATGTTATCGGCCACCCCCGCTTTTTCGACCCTTGTTCTCGATCCACGCCAGCGCCCCAAGGCGCCAGTCAGCCAAGGGAGAGACCGGCACAATCACTCCTGTGTAGCTCCGTACTGTCATGCCAGTCCCGGGGAATCCGGGTCACCCTTGTGCTGGGCTTCCGCCGCTCTTCTGGTTGCCCTCTTTGATTGATCAACTTTACTGTATGGATTACAATGTTTTTGTGTTCCCCGAACGACGCCGAGTTCTTTCCGTCGTCTCGCCGGAAAAAAAGAAATAATAATCAAATGTTGGTATCCAAGCATTCCTCGGCTCGTACTGGGCTGATCGAGTAGAGGAATGCAGTAGACAGTTCTCCCGAGAGCATACTCCTTACCGAGCACAGAACTGTCCCACCTCGGCATCGATCCGAGCAGCTGGACACAGAAAATTCGATCTACACAACCGCTTTACGGTACCCCGTAAGCAGCTAGCGACAGGGGGGCATTGCAACCCGAAAAGGGGCATGGTCCACTGCCGCTCACAAAGATTCGTTGCCGGCATCCGCCAGCCTGCTCCCATGTCCATAGCCCATCAAAGTTGAAGGTCTGTCCGCTCCCCAAGAGGTGGTGGGGACCGCAAGGCTTCAAATTCGATAACTGGTTCTTGGCGCGTCCCTTCCACACCTGCACTGCGAGGGAGTCAGCAAAAGCTTCATTGGACACCGTCCTTGAAGCGGCCCCAGCCCGTCGACACCCTTGTGTCGTTGCCTGCACGGGACACGGAAGGCTCGCGGGGTGGACGGGGAATGGTTGAAGTCGTGCTGGCGAATGCCCGCTGGGCCCCTGCAGTCTCGAGGCCCAGCAACATGAGTTCCTCCGGGAGGCGGCGTGCTTGGTCCCCACACCCATGGCTTTGGCGAACTGGACGCTCCGATGCACACTCGCCATTTCGCTGGGAAGTATCTGTCTCGGTGTCAGATGCCAGTGCGCTGCCAGAAATATCACGCGCACAAAAAAAAAAAAAAAAGAGAGACGACGCCTCTGCCTGCGAGTCTCCGTTTCGTGTCAAAGTCAAAGGTGAAACTCGAGTTCGCAGATTCCTCTTTTCTCATCTGCCCTGTGCTCGCCATCTATTTCTTCCAGGAATGGAAGCAACCAAAGTGGAAATTTGTTTAGTGTACATACTGTACTGGCACTAGAAGCCCGGGGAAGCCAACGCGATTTCCCTGTGCCAGCTCCCCGTCTCCCCCACACACATTCTTTCCCTGAACCGCAAGGTCGTTTGCACTGGCCACACCTTGATCCTTTCCGTCAATCTCCGGTGCCGCTCTGCTGTGTACTATGTACACTATGTTCTTTTACACAGTGTCCCATTTTTCTCAGCATCACGGTGCCAACTTCGCAGACAAATGCGACTCGCTGTGTGGTAGGCAGGATACTACTGACTGCACCTCGCACTTCGCGATGCACGAGGGAAAAAGACACCCCAGTTCCAGGGGATCTGAATAAAGAAGTGATTGTCTTGACGTACCTCGTCGCTCTTTACGAAGCTCTGATGCTAGCCAATTCATTCTTGGGCTGTTGCGCCCTTCCCGGGTGCCCATTCCGACCATCTTCCCCCCCCGTCTCCTGAACCACAGTCCGGGCTCAAAATCAGCTGCAGAATCATGCAGGACGCCAGAGGGTTAGCGTGTTTTCTTCCCCACTCCAGCCCCACCAACGACCAACCCCTTCCGTTCTCGCACCGTGCAGTCAACTGGGGCGCCACTCCCCGCCTTCGTTGCTTTAACTGCCTGGTCGCGGCCCGCAGCTTGCGTGCCACCACCTCGCTATTCTCTTTTCAATCATTCTGCAGTCGCCAAACCCGTTCGGTCAAGGTGTGCAAGGGACTGCTTTTTTGACGTTTCTGCTCGTTCCTGACAGGGAACCTGCCATCCAAAAAGGTATCAGACGATCGCCGCCTCGATCTTGTCCTTCGCCTCGTGGAATTTCGCGTTGCACTGTCGGCAAACCGGTACTTTCTGTCAGCAGAGCACAGTGAGCCGGTGCTTGCCACACACGCGACGTCTTGGACCCAGCAAATAAGAAAATAAAACGCCAAATACCTCGCCCAGCGTCGGCGGGCACACCAAACTCAATCCAGGCAACGCCCAACCAGGTGGTCGCGACAAAAAGGCGACCTCTCCGCTCAACGCCAGATCAAGTCTAGGCCATCGGCACACAGCTCAAAACAGCATCTCCACATCTTTGCCTTTTTTGTCCTTCGTGATACCCAAAACGAAAAAAAAATGGCCGACATCACTGATCAACACGAACAAACCTCGCCCACCGAGCTCGACGACGCGCATGCTGTCGGCAACGGCAACAACAACGTTGGCGAGACCCGCGGCATTAAGCGCGCCCGCCCTAGCACGGCCGACGACGATGACGACGACGACGAGAAGGGTGGCCGCGAGCGCCGCAAGATCGAGATCAAGTTCATCAGCGACAAGTCGCGTCGTCATATCACCTTTTCCAAGCGCAAGGCTGGTATCATGAAGAAGGTTAGTCTTATTGTCATCTAACGTTTTGAAGCTCACGGGTCTTGCGAAAACGAAGAGACAGCACGATGCAGCGCGTCGAGGCGTCGGTACAGGTCTTGCTAACTCGTGTCTCGTGCTCCAGGCCTATGAGTTGTCCGTTTTGACAGGAACCCAAGTCCTGCTTCTCGTTGTTTCCGAAACCGGCCTTGTCTACACTTTCACTACCCCAAAGCTCCAACCTCTAGTCACAAAGGCAGAGGGCAAGAACCTGATCCAGGTAAGGGCGTCCGGACTCCCAGGATGCGGTTTCGTCGTGTGCCCACGCATTTGCAGCTCTCCTAACCGACACTGTTGCTAGGCTTGCCTGAACGCCCCCGAACCTCCTGCCGGCGACAACGGCGTGGACGATGCTAATCCCGTCGAGTCTCCGGAAGAGCCCGCGAGCGCTCATATGCCTCCCCAGCAAAGTCGGCCTGGGATGCCCCAAAGCCACATGCCTCCTGGCTATATGCCCGGCGTTGGGATGGATCCCCAGCAAGCGCTCGCCTACGGCTACGTGCAACAGCAACGAGGAGGCCAATACATGCCGCCGAACAGTCTCCAGCAGCATGCTGGCCACCAATCCTAAGCATCTGCACGTGAACTTTTGTCATGACTTCAGCTCGCGCGCAAAATACCCAATACTCTAATGCATTCGTGAATCATCTATTTTCGGTCGACATTTGTCGAAGGCCTCGGTACTTTCGAGGCTCGTCTGGTCCGGCGTTTCTTTGGGGATGTGTGCTGCTTATTCCATCTTCTTCACCATCTTTTCAACGGCTCCTCCGGCTTTCGCTTCTGGTAGCAGCAACGCATCCTCCTCGACCTCTCTTTTGAGGCGATGGGTGAACCTCGCCGCAGCAGATCATCTCGGTTTGCTGAGGGGTCGCTCATCCTCCATCCGGAGATGGGCAGGAGCGGCGCTTTGCTTGCCGAAGCTGGAAGTCAAGATATCAGTTTTATCAGCAACCGGACCGGTGGTGGGCTGGGATTGCACATGACGGCGTCGGCTTGGGCTTGTGGTTTGGGAGCGGGGCGTGAAGCGCTGTCGGGGTTGGTTGCCCTTATAGGTTGTTGCGTTTCTCGAGGTTGTGGTAGTGAGATGAAGTCAACGACGGTTGACGACGATGAATCCATGCCACGAACTTGACGAGGGTTACTCATGGAGACGGCTGACGAAGAAATAATATTGGTTTCCCCAGCGATGTTCTTCCTTCTCACTCGCCGCATCGGGAGTTGAGGCCAACAGAGCCGACTGGCTGATTTTCACCTTTGATATTTTGCGCCTTTTCAATCGCTTCTAGTAACAACACCCCCTTAGGAGGCGGGCGACGAGGAGGTGACAAGGGAGAGTTCGTAGCTAGATGTACGATAGTTGCGCGTTTCCATAATCTCTTCACCCAACGCCTTTTTTGTGCCTCAATGTTGATGTCAGCGAGACCATGTACAGCACCAAAGTGCTCTTTTTCTATATGCGGCGTTCAGTCAAGCGGCAAACAAGCGTTGGAAATTACTGGAGCACAGTAAGACAGTAAGGCCTGCCGGCGGTGGCTCTGTGGCTGAGCCAAGACTTGCCCGCTTGATAGGCCGCCAGAAGCGCATCGAATCACTAAATATCGTGTGGTTGCTCTCCGATGCAAGCGAGGCGCCGCCGGCGGCCATGCCGTTTGGCCCTCCCCCAGATCAGTTGTTTCCGCGCGGTGCCGCTGAGGGCGACTGATCACTTACACAGATGGAGTTATTTCCTGATCGGGAGTTGGCCTTCCGGTTTGGGAAGACGTTGGATACGATTCTCGAGGCAATAAAATAGCACACTCTCACTCTTCGTTATCTCCACCCCCCACTAAGCTAATCACGATGTCACCGTCCTGATCAGGGATGTGAAAATGGCAGTGTCCCGATTTAAGAGACAGACAAGATCTCCGACGAGCCGACTCCGTCGCGCTCTCCATGGGCGATATGGGGCTTTTGTGCACCTGTCGCAGATCTGTACAGCGCCCTGCCCTTCCCCGAGCACCTGGAGAGTTATTTCGCTACAGAGCAAAAACCAGTGAGAATCTGCCGACTCTTAACGGATTTCATACGGGCAACGACCGGGACTGATTGCTTTGACGTTTAGGCCAGGCTTGGTTCATCGTTCTGAGCCTGTGACCTGGACCTGACCTCCGACGGTCGCTTGCGTGCAAGCACGAACCCAATTGGTTTTGAGTGACTGATGGTAGGCGCCTCATGCTTTTTTTTCTGTGTGTGTGTGACCTATCGAGGGAAAGAAGGTGGTGGAAATGGAAGAGGGAGGAAGGGAGGAAAGAGAGCAAGTCCCTGCCTTGGCTACGGGAGAGGCGATACAGGTGACCCATGTGGCATACCAAAACCCAAGGTCTGCGTACTCAAGCACTAGAGAGTGGGGTGGCCGCCGCGCGGTTGCTGTGACCTGATTCACAAGCAGCTCGCGAACCCGTCGCCCTCGCCCGCGGGGCGTATTGCCGGTTCACCCACGAAAAAGGGGGGGGGAGGGAAGAGGGCATCCCCTTGGTGTTTCTGAATGCAGCATCTGCTTCCTTCGAGGCGATCTCGTCCCGCTCCGGGCAGGAGCTTGTCTCGCTACGCCGCTGGCATCTCCGTTTCCGTCCCGAAGTGTCGGTGTTGAGTGGTTCTCGCCCTCCCGTAATACGAGGGTTAGGAATCACGGCAACCCCAAGACCTTTCGGTCAGCTGCCACTTTAGCTGACAGGTCCACCCAAAAACACCTTCCCGGGCGACAGTCGAGATGTCGTGTGTCCCAACCTTGTCTTCATTTTCCCCTTATCTGAAGCATGTGTGCTTCGACTATACTGGCTGTTTGGTGAAAGAAGATACGGACACAACGCCACTTCCGGATTCGAGACTCCTGAAAGGCGAAACTGAGAACCCATACCTTAGCCACCCCTGGATGATTCAGCAGGGGACATATTTTTCGGAGGGGGAACGCAGACTCGAGCAATCAGTGCCGTGCCTCTGCGTAGTCCATCCCAATGCACAATCCGATGGCACCTTCGCATGTGGCTTGCACTCTGCACGTCACCTCTCGGGGACGTGGAAGGAGTGTATATTCTTGGGACGAGCATTTGGTGGCATACGTATGATGCATATTGTATGTATGTACAATTCTTCAAGTTACAGAAGCGAGGTTCAAGCGGACCTTGAGGACCAACTAGCCCGGGATCGGGCAACCGAAATTTGGGACACCGGCAGACGGGGAAGGTCCGTTTTTTTGTTCGGTCCTGTTCTCTCTGTTTTAGTTCACGGAAGAAACCACAGGCCGGAGCCGGAACTGCCGTCGGTTCCGCTACCCGGCTTGGCACCGGATGCGGGGCAGGGGGCGGGGATCATGCCTCCTCGGCTGCGTGGGTTTGAGCAAGTTTCTGCGCCAGCACGGTTTCGGCTGCCCGACGTGCTCGTAGCTCGCAGTACGGATCACTTGTTGCCATCCCACCGCCAGAATGAATGGAGTCGGAAGCTGGGCTCTAAAACTTTGCAAGCCTCACCACATCACCAGCATGAAGGAGGTCGCGAGCGAGAGGAAAGGCGGATCAAAATAGCTGGCGGAAGCATGTGGAGGTAGATTGAAAAGGAAACGGCAACAGAAAAAAAAAAACCTGAAAAAAACAGAAACCCGACCCATTAGACCCGTAACCGTAACTCCTTTGCTCGCAATGCCATGATTCAGAAAGTAGTTCATGTTGTTCTTCGAGGGCTATCCAATGCCCATCTAATGTTCCACAACCGGAATAAACCTCCCTACAAGGAGGCTGCCGAGGAAAGTCCCACCGAGGACCGACAGGAAGTATCCGACATTCATGGTCATGACTGCCAACATGCTAAGGGAATTCCGGTTAGCTGCGCGGGTCTGTGTGCCATCAAGGGGGATGAGGAACGATGCGGGAAAAAAAAAAAAAAAAAAAAAAAAAAAAAAAAAAAAAAAAAAAAAAAAAAAAAGAGGGAGAGAGAAAAGGAAAGAAAGAAAACTCACAGCAAATAGCCGACTCCCACCACGACCGTATCCATCAACGCGCGGACGGGTTCGACGGTGAGCCTCCAGGGGCGCGGGCGTTCGCCGGCGGCGCGGTTCCGGACGACCAGCACGTTCTCCTCGACGCCGTTCTCGCTCAGCACCATGGTCATGTTCTTGGCCAGCGAGTCGCGGCTGAGCCTCTCGGCCAGGGGCGCCTTGCCGTTGACGACGACGTAGCGGCGGTCGAGCTCGGCGTCGAGCCAGCGCCGCTCCTGCCACGACCGCAGCGCCAGCAGGCCGCGCAGCAGCGCCGCCAGCACGATCAGGAAGATGCACGTCGCCGCGTACGTGCCCGTGCTGCTGGGCGTCCAGGCGGCCGAGAAGAGGGGCGCCGTCATGGAGTTCCGGAAGACGGTCGAGTGGCCCCCGCCGCTGCTGGCGCTGCTGCTGCCGTCGCTCATGTCCATGCCGCTGCCTTCCATGCCCTCCATGCCTTCCATGTCGTGCGTGTGCCTTGTGTAGAGCCGGTACGGGTCCATCTTGGTTTGTGATTGGTCGTCGCCGGACTTGATCTTTCGTGGATGGCGCGAGTCGAAAAGCTCCCCGGGTCAACCTCTTTTGTTAAGAGACGAGACCTTCGGGCGTGGGGATGTTTCCGTGAGGTGAACACCCCTCAGAGAGTAGACCTCTAGACCTCTCCTGCTGCTAATTGTCGATGTGTCGCGGCGCAGGGTGTATCATTAAATAAGATCTATTTGTTCCAGAGAAGGGCGGGATTGGACATGAAACCGGGAGATACGACAAGCCGGAGTTCATGAAGCAGATCAGTTGGACGCACTCATGGTAAATGTACTTTGCCGAGCGGCAGGCTTGTCTGGGAAACTTGCTCAAATGCGGCGCGGGATGCGCGGGCCAGCATTGCCCCATCCAGAGGTGAGCAAGTTTCCCAAGGAGCCCCTTTGCATTGATGGCACCCTAACCATGGTCTGGAATTCTGTCTTGATGTGCATACACAGAAGTGCTGTACATGCATGTGCCCTAACACAACATGTCTTGTGAGAGTGATAAAATGGCGTTGCAAAGCCGCAGCTAGAATCGCAACAAGCCCACGGCAATTTTGTTGCTTCCTCGCAGGCAGGTCAGGGGTGATGATTTTCGGCAGGCCCACAAGCCACCCAGGCACTCGTACCCGGCAAGCGCCGCTGGCACTGGGGGCGCTTGCAGAACCCCATACTTAGTACTCTCGTAGCAGCAGTATGTTAATACCAGTAGTAGGTATCCGCTTGGGAACATCGAGAGCAAACGCCCTCGCTCCCGGAAAGCGTCCCGCTCACTCTTGCCCATGGTCACACGCAGAGTGCTCTCGCCTTTTTCCAGAACCAGCCAGCAAGGTACTCCGGCTTCCTGTTTTCTGTGATCTCTCTGACCCAGAGTTTCAATCCCTCTCTGCCCACTATGACATCTTTCCTCGGTCGAAACTTTGTTTGGCCCTGCCGTGTTGTGGTGCCCAAAGAATTTCTTCCCATTCCAACGAAACCGCCTACGAAGTAAGGTACGGAATAGTACGCTAACTGCAGGCTCCAGAACCGCTACATAGCGAATTGCCCTAGGGTTTAATAAGGTGCCTTATCCATATCCACTGCCGCCTTATTCGCCGTTTTGAGGTGGAGATCTGCTCTCGGTATTCCTATTCGACAAGCTTGGGTACCCGTTCCGGCCTGGCTGCCTGCGGGCTCGCTCTCCCGAGGAAACGATGGCTCGAGGAGAGCCGCAAGAGAAACGCCGGCCTGCAGGGGCATGCTGTCGAGTGTATATTGCGACAGCCCGAACCCGCACGTAACTGCCACGGCTGTGGGATCTCACCCGCAAACCGACCCGACGATCCGGAGCCCGGAGAGCCTATTTCGACGTCAAGCCCTGCGCAACGCGTTGCGGGAGTATGCCTCAGGCTTGTCATACTCATCGTTTGTTAACGACTCCGCTTACGCTTGTTGTTATGAACTAACAGGATCACCAATAAGAGTCCTTTCATCCACTTCTCATCTCTTCGCGGGTTGCCCATCCTCAGACCGCCCCCGCCCCCTTCCCCCCCTCTTCCAGCCCAATTAAACTCTTTTGAGCAGCTTGACCAGCTTTATAGGGCTGCTTTGCGACCATCGAGCGTGCAATTACACGGTGCAGGCTTACCATGACAGTACGGAGCAATCCAAGGGAGTTTCGGTGAACCTAGACAGCGCCCACACCAGAGACATCGGTAACATCACCCATCCTCCTGGGGCAGAGCCGTGACGCTATCAACGACTGCATTGGCCTTGAAGCTATTCCGCCATTGCTGGAGCGAGGATATTCGACAGCCACGGTCTGGGACACTTCCCTCCCCCATCTGAACTAGACCAGAGGCGCCCGACATGTCTATCACACACGAGCGATATCTGGGTTGTTGTGTCGTCATAGGGCCTGTTGAATGTCGCCACAGGTCGCGGGTGGTTACATATCTTCTTAAAGACAAAAGGGACAAGTCGAGTCACTATGGATCTCCTCGGGTCGAATCGAACCTGTCATCGAGGTGAGGTGGGTTCCTTCTGATGGACGGACACGCCACAACAGTACCCCCAGCTGAGCCCACTTGAACCCATGGATCCAAGGTGACTGGCGCTCTTGGCGGTAGCCAACTTTCTCAACCCGCCTTAGCACCCTCTCCCACGGCTGGCGAATATATGCCGCGGAGAGCATGGCCTCCTCTCCAGCCTCTTATTGGTGTGCTCGAGTGAGAATCCTCGAGCCTAGATCTGCGGCGCACATCTCTTCTCACCCTGCATTCTGCGTCCTGGAAAAGGCGTGCCGTGAAAGCCCACAATCCCTGGAGGCCTGGGCAAAAAGAAAGGTGGGTGTGCCTTGAGCTGTGAATAGTTTCAGGGACTGCGCTCTCCGGATCTACGCCTAGCCGTTCTCACTGCAGAAGGCTCCCCATGTGGCTGGCTGGCAGGTAGTGTAGTGGCCGGCATAGCCCACATACAGGAATGTTTCACACACGACTCGGGTTTCCTGAGCGTGCGTCTGCCCTCAGTACCGTAAGTACGGAATACACCGCCTACAGTCTACGTGGTGTCTATGTACATACGTATGCACGTACCTATGTATGTGCATGGCTCAGGCACCAGCACAACGCGGTGTGCGGCGGCTATCCTCACCAGAGACAACCTCTGCGCGCCCATAACCAACAAAAAAAATTAATTTCACCAGGCTTCCCTTCGGGGAAAGGAGGTTGCACGGGAAGCAAGCCAACAGAGCAAACTAACGCCTCGTTTCCCGATCCGGGCAGGCTGAGCTGCAAGTCGTGGTGCCAGGCCCACGGAGGGAACGCCGTGCCACACGCTGCTGGCGCCCACCCCGTTCGAGGAGAGAGAGACAAACCACCCATCATTCCCCCCTTCCTTTTTTTTTCCGGGGGGGCTGCATCATACACTACGGGTCAGATAGACCCTTTGCCCACACCCCTGCTCCCTTTCCCGGCCTTGATCTGCAAAAGGGAGGGAGGATCCGTCTGCAAGAGAGAGAGAGGGAGGGAGGCAGAGGAGAGGAGGGGGGGAAGCTCAGCCTTGGGGGTTTTGAGTACAGTACAGTACAGTACAGGACAGGACAGGACAGTACAGTACAGACCACCTTTCCTTCTCGGAGAGGAGACTGATTCTCTCGTATGCAGTGCGCGCGCTGTGTCCGGTACCCGGCCCCCTTCTCCCCCATTCCCTCCCCTCCCTCAAGTTCGGCTCTCCCCTTGGTCTGGAGGACGGGGGTGTTCTTGGCTCGCCCGTTCCAGCTGTCTGTCTCCCTGCCGTGGTTGCCCGACCAGCCGATAGTTTCTGTGTTCCAGAACCCTGGTGCGTAAATGGTTAGCTTGGTTGGGTTGGGGAGAGGGGGGGGGGGGAAATGTTGTATGTACATGCATGGCTGCACTAAATCTTGCACAAGAGCGAGCCATCAGCTTGGTATGGCCCAAGGAGAGACGCGAAGGTGCGTTTGATGTTGTTCAGTGTATCAGCCCGCTCTTTGTTTTGCGGACTTTTCTCGACGTAGAGTACCTCCAATCTTCGAAAAAGCCACTAGACCACCGTACGGGTTTGCTTGCTTGCTCTGCTCGTGTATGTACTGCCAACGGGCGCATACAACTGATTGTCCATGTGAAGTATCCCGCGATCTAAAACATTAATTGTTATCTAATTGCGAAATGAACCAATAAGTCAACAAGAGGGATGACGCGACATGCCGGGCTAGCAGAGAAGATGACACGAGTTCAACAACTAACAAGAACAGAGTGGTATCAACATGACCAGGCCAAAACACAATTAACACACCTTGAGAGTGGGAAAGAGACGACAAAAGAACACCCAAGCCCAGTGACGATACTGCCAATTTCTCGCTCACATCTTCACTATGACCCGACCGTCTTGTCCAATCCCAACCAAACATTCGACCTGTGATTCCTCTTCCTTTCGGCTTGTTTCCCTTGCCCCCCCCCCCCCCCCAAAAAAAAAAAAAAAAAAAGAAAAAAAATCTCAGGTTCGATTGCAAAGACACGTAGAGACTCCCATGTCCCGGGGTCCGTCCTCCCACTTTCTTTCCCAAAACCCAAGCTTGCCCAATTTTCCCTCAACGCCGTAAAAAGAACCGGATATGTCGGCCGCTTATTCTTGAGGCCAAAAGTTGTAGAGACCAGAGTTCGTTTGAATCGCCTCTCAGGGCGCGCCGCGGCTAGCGAATCTAAAGCTAGCCGCGTCTTTGACCCGGCCGGGTACCCTCACTCATCGTTCCTTCTTTACTGATCCTGGACCACAATTTTTGTCACCGCTCGCCAGACGACCACGGTCCTCTAAGGTCCTTTCGTTACCACCGCCCGTAGCAGCGCCGGCCGCACTCGGTGGTGATGTGCCACCACATCCCTTGACAAGCCTGTGACGCTGGATGAACATCAGCAAGTGTTAAGTTAGAAAGTGGTTTTGAGATTACTCTCGGACTTACCTTGAGCGCGTCTTTCCTAGAGAACCTCTTCTCACAATCGCCACATCCAAACGGCTTGACGGCCAGGTGTATCCGCTGATGCCTCTTCAGGTCATGATTTCTGTTGAAAGCCTGCTGACATTCGTTGCATTTAAAGGGCCGCTCTGACTGTGGCGGTGGACCTCCCGGATGGTGAACATAGAGGGGGTGAGGATGGTGAGGAGACAAGCCCGGATGATGGCTGCTGTAGCTGGAAAGCCCCGACATGCTGCCGACCATCGCCAAAGGCGCACCGGGGTGATGCATGTTGCTGAGAACCGGACCGGCGTTATATGAATACGATGGTACTGACGGGACCGAGTTTGCGCGGCCGCTGGAATATTGTAACGGTGGGGTCATTGCAGGAACAGAGGAAGGCCCTCGGGAGATCGAGCCTGGAGCAGTCGCGGAGGAAGCGCTTGTGGTAGGTGATGGTTGCGTTCCTGGCGGGGAGTACGAAGTGTGTGGGTAGTAGCCGCTCGGTGTCGGCGGTGGACGGTAAGAGCTCCCATCTTGCGCTGCGACTGGCCCTCCTCCTGCGTTTGGTCCCGGCCCTGCTTGACGAGTGGTATTCGGCGCCGGATTTCCGAGGATGGGCTGTGCAAGCCCTGGTTGATTTCCCCCTTGCGGGCTGAGCGGCGAACCGAGATTTCCGCCGCCATTCCCCCCTCCTCCGACCCCTATCGGGCCGGAGAAAGCTTGCTGATCTTGGTATGATTGCGATGCTGGTAAGCTCTCTGGGCTCTGGGCCGACGAGGTGGCGCGGCTGGGAAAGTGGTGGTGGGAGGGCGACGGTGCTGAACCGTACGACGTCGGCGTTCGGCTATACGGGGGTTGAGCGAGCGGACCGGAGCCAGAGGATCCGGATCCGGAACTCCCGTACGTGTACGCGGAGGACTGTGACAACCCCGGGGTTGGCCAAGAGCCCGTCATGTGGCCAGAGTAATAGAGCGGTCCTCCCGCTTGGGACGTGTGCGGGCTGCTCGCGTGAGCGCCCGGCGGAGGAAAACCGTCAGACACTACTCCTGAAAGGGTCAGAACACTGTGGCTTGAAGGGGTTGATGAGGTCTCTGTGGCGTTGGCATTGTAGCGCGAGGAGGCAGGGATAGAGGGAGGAGTTACGAATGTCCCCCGGGAATCAGTGTTCGTCGAAGGAGACCCTGAGGGGGCTCCTAAACGACTGTTGTCTGGCATGGTGGCCATGGTTGTGGAAGAGGTCGCGTACTTTGAGTCTCCGGGGGTGGGAGCGGCCGCTGGGAGGCAACGGTCGAGGCTCCCATAATCGTGCTTCAGCTGAAAACGGTACGGCTTTGAGCGGCAAGATTGGCGGACGATGGATCGGCAGGGCGGGAAGGGGGAAACTCGAACCCCTCTGATCGATCAGTGTCGTTCCAAACCTCGCCGGTGGGCGTCCTCTCGGGGGACTGTAGAGCCGAAGAAGCTGGAGGGGTTGTTGGTGTTGCCGTAGCTGTCTTGAAGGGAGCTTGGAGGAATCTCGGGTCCGGGCGATCTGTCAAGTGCCTCCGAACATAAAGCGCCCTCTCAACGCCTAGTTAACCGTTGTGGGCTTGGTTCGGTTGGAGGACAAGCCCGCTGTTGAGAGAGCGGGTGGGAACAGTGCAGTCAAGGCTCAAGCTGGCTGAAGCCACAACGTCGGGTGAGCCGCCATCCAAGGGAGGAGGGGCCGCACAACTTTTAAGGTTTTGAGAAGCCCACAGGGTCACGCTCTGAACGGACATGTGTTGTACATACGGGATGTTTGGGCTCGTTGGCGAACAAGATGTGGAGTGTCGATCACTGTCCGAAATATGACGCCCCCAATTATTGGATGCTGGCTGGGAGCTGTCAGGTTCGGGGAGCTGCCGGCACTGAGTGTTTGGGGGCACCGGGGGGTGTGAGCAGTTAACTAACTACACTAGTGTAGGCCGGTGACGGCTCCTCGTTCCTTGTCTCTGATTTTCGGGTTGAGAGAGCTCTTCCGGTAGAACTGGGGTGTCGGTACTTGGGGCGCCTGGGGTTGCGCCCCTCGTGCCTCGTGCCTTCTCGCTTTGTCCCTCAGCAGAAGGGGGGGGGGGGGGGTAAGTTCGGGACAGGGCGAGGGAAGGCTTGGTCTTGGGAGCAGATCCCAGTACACTAGAGCCCATCTGGACTCTAGCGCGGGAGGGCTGAGAGAAAGGCTCCTAGGAGACGAGCGAGCCACCCCGTTTCTTTTTGCCTTCTGGTTGGAAATTAGGGTCTCAGGAGCCGCCGGTGCGTGTTGGTAACATTGGCAACTGCCACTGGGACATGTGCGAAGAGGAAGGCAGGAGCGAAAGAGCGCAGCAAATGGGCGATGCCTTGAACTTACTCCGGCACTGTGCCAGCCGTGTGTGAGTGGAAGCTGCGATACATCTCTACCTGCCCACTGCGCTGCCTGGTCAATGGCGAGAAGGAGTACTCCGTTCGACAAGGGCTACTCGTGCCCCCGGTTGAGTCTTTTTTGTTTTCTTTTCCTTTCCCGCCCTTTTTTTTTTTTTTTTTTTTTTTTTTTTTTTTTTTTTTTTTTTTTAAAATCTACACTACTGCAGGTCGGGTTCGAGTTCAGGTTGGCTAGTGGATGGGCAATCGCGGGAAGGAACCACCCAAGCCTTCTTCTTGCTGGAAAGCCGTTTCCCTCGCACACAATTAGCACTTATCCAGGTTTGGGCATTCTCAGATCCTCAAACCGGGGAGGGTTTGAAGTGGAGTGTTTCCCTCACTCCTGGCGTCCTGACTGAGCGGGAGTGATGGGCCTTTCTCATCCAGCGTCCGCCAAGATAAACTTGCCTCTGTGCTAGCGCGAGGATTCTTGCGCACAATTTCAAGAGAAAAAAAATACCGAGAACTTGGTTTTCGAGAGGGAGGATGTGGCAGCCCTCCGGGGGGGGATTCTTTTCTTTGTGAGCGGAGCGAGGGAGGGGAGTGTATCTAACCACTCTCTGAGCTGAGCAGGCCCTTGGACGACGAGCACAGAGTCCAGCCCAGCAAAGGCATCCAGATCAGGCATAGCCTGACCTGTCTTTGGAAATGGGTCCCCCTCTTTCCCTGCCGTGGGAGAGGGACAATCCCAAGTGGACAAAGGCGGGAGCTGGATGGAATCGGAACAGGGGAGTTCTAGGGTCTGCATAGGTTTCTGTGAAAGCAAAAAGTGCCAGTTTACGGCACCACCATTAGGACACTACACCGTAAACAGCAGTAGCATACTTGTATGTATGTACATACATACACTACTAAAGTATGCACGCAGGCAAGCTTGCATAACAGGATGTCTTCACGAGTAGTCCATGCACTCTTGGCTTGGATCAGAGCTAGCGCGGGTGAAGAGGGGGTAGAGAGAAGGGAGGAGAAGGGGGCCCGGGGCCCCCAAAAGCTCAAGAAGCGTTCGCGTCTCTAACTCGCAGGGCCCCCAGAGGTTCGAAAGCATCCCGCTGTTCCGGGGGATGGATGTACAGTACAGTCCGCGAGCCGTGGACAATGGAGGGTTTGCCATTCCATCGACAAATGGGTTTATCTAAGAAAACGTGCCCGGGATCCCGGAAGTCGGTCAATTTTGCGTTTACCGTTTCCGTGCAAAAGACGAACGCGGGATGAAAGTGCTTGGAGGCATCTCCTGATCTGTATGTATGTACACTACATGGATTGCTGTCAGAGCGCAGAAGGATTGCTGCTCAACTGGGGGATAGCGGCCTCATCGAGCGCGTCGAAAAAGCATGATGTGCAGCAGGGATCAGATCCACACCGGTTCAAACTCAGATTACACTACTATAAGCACCCCTTCCCTCAACAATAAGTTATTGCCCACCCTGGAAAAGTCCTCACCTCAGAGTCTGGATGCCGGTGGTTGGGGCGACTAGGTAATTCCTTCCAAACAGAGAGCTTCGTTTTCTCGTGTAGTCGGAAGTTAGCAATTCTTCTTTGGTGTACGACTTACACGGCATTTATCGCGGATTCTCGAGAGCTGAGGTATAATGAGTGGCTCTGTGTTCCATATTCCCTTAAACCTGAAAGCGGGATCCACGATAGAAGTGTACTGACAGTAGGATCAAGTAACTACTCCCTGGTCAAGCCTCATCATCTCTTCACTTGCTTGGCAGCCCACTTTGACAAAAGAAGCGTTCGTCCAGTGTAGGACGCACTGTGCGGTGTACATACAGACAGTATGTATGTGCATACATAGATAAGATAGGTACACACATACGCGACAAGGCCATCCACACCAGTAGGCCAGCGTACGGCTGGAGCTTGCCGGGTCTAGAGTTTGACTGTCCCTGAGACACTTTGTCAGCCGGGATAGGGATCAACACGGCAACTCTCCGCGCTCGCTAGTCGCTTAGTGTACGGAGTAGTTATTGCGCGTGTATAAATGTAGCATGTAGTTACATGCATATATGTATTCAATCCTAATGTACAAATACCACCACCGCGTAACTACCAGGTACTCCCGCATTGCAGGTATCTCCTCTATATACGTATTTTTTTTTTTTATTTTTTTATTTTTGCTCTTGTCGAGGCAAGGCGAGCGACGAGGTGTTGCTTTCCAGCAGAAAGCACGGGCCACGCAGAATGCATTGACAATTGGCAGCTTTCCCGTGGCGCTTGGCATTTGCGAATGTCCGCATGCGGCGCATGCTGCTTACTTTTTTTTTAGTAGCCAGGCTATGTAATAAATACCCTTTCCTCTCCTTTCCCTTGCTTCCCCCTGTACATACTCCGTAGTTAGCCGGGGTTGAGCATTGGCCATAGTGTAACTGGTCCTGGTCTAGTGTAGGTACGGTAGTTTTCGGATAGTCCATCATATCATATAAGGCAAAGACCATTTAAGTAACGTTATCACAAGGAAAAAAAAGGCCTAGGCACAACCGGTGTCTTCGCTCCTTGTTTGTACCCGCTAGACAAGCATAGCATACACCAATCAATGTGTGTCTGTATGGACGGAATGATGTGTTGTTGTGTACCGAGTAGTTAGGGGCTACGGGGTACGACTCCAGCTCCTCTCTGCCTCTTTGGGGTGGTAAAGCTCGATCCGATCGATGTGCAGCGCCTGGGTTCTTTTTCCTCAGGGGGCCCCCGCAGTCGTGTGTTCAGCTGGGTGTCCAGGGTGGTGTAATTGCAGGGGTGCTCGATTGGAGGTGACAGGCAAGGGCTTGCTAGGTCACGAGTGGGGCTCCCGCGCGGCGGTCGACGCCTGGGCGCCCCTAGTTAGTGGGTTACACTAGTCCATCTTGCCGCTGCCTGCATTGCATTGTGCCTTGTCGCCGGCTCCCGCAGAAGAAGCACAGAAAACTGCACAGTTGCAGCGTTCCGTTGTCCGCAAGAGAAGTACAAGGGAGCAGGCAAGACAGGCCGGAGCTGTACAGTAGATCGGAGAAGGGAGAACGGAGGGAGGGAGGAGAGATCCGGAACCGTAACATGACAAAGAGAGGCAATGCGCGGAATCAGTCCTTTCTCCATCCGGGAATTTTTGGCGAGGGGAGGAGCAAGCGAGCAAACCAACCGCAATACAACGAGGAGTTATATACGGAAGAGCGTATAACGTATGTTTTGGTTGTTAAGAAGCTTCTCATTGTCTACGCAGGTGCTATATGTATATGTACCTAACAATACACTAGTTAACTCGGGTACGGAGAACGCTTTCCACTACACTAGGCCAGATGCTTGAATACATAGGCATGTACTCTATGTATGTGCAAGGACTTCTGGCTTCTTACTGTACGCAGTACTCGTCACTGAGCCTACTACCCTAGTCTGGCTTGTTTGTTCGTGTGATCGACCTAAGCACCATCGCGAGCGGCAAGGAATGGGACCTGTCACCTTCGCGCCGCACAGCCCGATACGCTCACGTTGCTTGCTTGTCGCGTGTGCTACGCGACCCAACCTCACCGGAATGGCAGCTTTCGGTAACTTGAATCCTTGGCGCAAATCTTCTGGGGAAATGATCCTAGTGGAATCCGTAATCACTCCGTGCTTTTTGCAACCATCCGTAGCCGTCTTCGGTTTTTTCAGACCACCGGTTTCCCCTTTCCTCTTTTGTTTCTCTGTCGGTACAGAGGAACGGTGATGAGCTAGTTAGTCGATATCGACTGACCGATTCTTACAGCGGCTCCCTCGTCGACGACGTTGTGTCTGCTGCTCAAGCTAGTAGTGATTAGCATAGTGTATCTCCAACATCGGACGCTCGGCTCTGGACATGAAGCTGTGTGGCGTCAAACAAGGTTAACGGCCATTGCTCCGTACTGGCGCTAAGATCCGTTGACAGATCTTGGGTTGTGAGGTGGCGTCTTCCGCGCTCTTGTTCGGTGCTGTTCAGGAGCAACAATCTCGCCGCTGACGATCAGGGGACTCGGGTGTCAAAAATAGTGACACACTAACTGCATTGGTTCCAGACTCTTGGGCATGCATGTTGCGTCCTCCTGCAGTGATCCATACTTGGCAGTGACTCGGACGTTGATCACATTGGGGGGGAGGGGGGGCCGACCCGGCTCGGGAAAGGCTGCTGCAACTCCCCGGGGCAAAGTGTGATTCCCGCGAAATTCCTTTGCTGTTCTTTGCTGCTGCCATCCCATGTACACTAATCCGTACTGTAGTCTGTAGTGTACCAAGACTCGTATCATTTCTGTCAGCCCTGGAGCGCGTCCTTCTCGAAACGTACCGCTTTATTCCGTTTTGCGGAGCCTCCCTTTACGCATCCATCGTTGCAACATAAGAAAAAAAAAGAGAGACAGAAGAAAAAATAATGAAATAGAAGGCAAAGGAAGTCTCTGGAGGTCACGATGCACGGTTTTTTGTTCGTGCAAGCAAGGCAGTAATAGTCGGGTGTGCATCACACTAGTGCACAGAAAGTTGGGTATATTAGTCGGTTGCGGGGCGAGTTCCATGTTGTCGCGGACTTGGCTTGGGTAGGCCCACACAGTACCAGATTAACCTCTGAAACAGTAGTTATCGCAAGAGAAGAAGGGATCATCATGGAGCAGCAAACCAAACAGCACTTCGAGACTCTGGAAGAGCCAAGTAATAATTAACAGTGATGTGGTTATGGTGGACGGTTTTGCTCGTTTCCACCATATAACCTAGCGAGTTCTTCTTTTTTTTTTTTTTTTTTTTTTTTTTTTTTTTTTTTTTTTGCGCGCAAACACGAACCGGGGGAGAACCGAAAGTTCGCGACCAGAAAGAGCCAAATGCTCCAATCAATATTTATCCTGCATGTCTGTTCTGGGCACGGATCCCCATCAGCTCTCGGTTACGGCGCGAAGGGACTGGGCGATGATGGGCAGAACCTTTGAAGTAGCTTAGTATCCTGGCTATCTGCCAATCTGACAAATCCAAGCTGGCATTTTTCGATTATTCTTGTGCACCTGGGTGACACAGCCAGCCGGCCGGCGATGTTAACAAGCCCAGTATTCATCGCACGCAACGCTAACCCAGCCGCACATGTATGTATGTACATACCCTGAGGGCCGCTCGTTGTCATGGCGTCGACATAGCCGGACGGATATGGCGTCGCTACCGGACGGGCGGGTTTGAAGCCATTCCCGGCAAGCGGCAACCAGAAAGCCACCTCCTACCTTGCTATCGGCACCTGCCAAAACTGGACAGCTCTCCACACATTCTTAACACGCAGCTGCAGTCCAGAAAGCACCTCTTACTTTCTTTCCTTCCTTCTTTGCTTCCCTTTTTCATTTTCTCCTTTTCCTTTTATGTGTGTTCAGAAAAATTTCCCCTTCATCTTCTTTCTCTCGTTCGAGGCCTGCAACATCCTACTAGCGAAGGCTGAGACTCATTGAGAGCCCGGATGGGAGAGCCCAGAACGAGGTGAAGCCACCAGCGAGAACCCTGGCTCAATCATACATACGCACCCACATACTTCCCGATATTCAGAGAAAGGGTTGTCATGGTTCAATCGAATATGGCAGAAGACGGCGCATACAGAGAGAACCGAGAAGGGGGTATTTACTGCGGCGGACTGTACATACATACAGTACACGCATAACCCCCCAGCTCTGGCAGGTGACATGACCTGATCAGATCTAGCAAGTGGAATGAGCTCCGCTGGGGCGGTGATGGTGATGTGCACTCTTGCCCTCCCTCTGGCCGCGCAAACTGACTGACTGACTGACTGACTGACTGACTGACTGACTGCCACTTGATTCCAAACGAGAGACGTGATATTCGCAATGCACTCGGACCAACCTGCTGTCGGGTAGCTACCTCATGAGAGACACGCATCGTGCTGTGTTCCCCCCCCCCCTTAGCTGGAGCGAGCCAATCGTATTCCAACCGGCAGCTGACGAATTCGGCTTGTTCAGGAATGGCCCTCTCGGAGCCGATCCCTTGGGGACACGCCGATGCTTGCTTTTTTCCTCCGTCTCAGACAAGAGTCCCCCCGCCACTCAACACCGCTGGTCTCCTTGGTGTATCCCTTACATTAATTCGTACGCACATACATACGTAGACTAAGAAAACAGCACTCTCGTTGAGGTGACTAGTGAGTAACTAGCGCGAATGTGTTGGGGAACCGAAAGGCAGCGCGGTGAAGGCTGAAACCGTCGACGCGTTCACTCACTTTTTCGAATGTTCAAGGTGGCGGCGCATCGTATCACGCTAATGGCTAGTCTGTTCTATCTCCGCGGCGTCAAGAGCCGATCCCGATTTCGTCGACGTAGTGTAGACAGACAAACTACAAGTAAGGAGCTCAAGAGTTCCGAGCGTCGGACTATCACATAACCAGCGTGGATATTCTAGCATTGGCCACGCCCTTGAACACGAAGGCGTCTCTTCCTAAGCGATATCATCATGCTTGGACGTCCTGTCAGCCCTGGGTCTTGCTTGATATTAACGGGTCTCCACCAACGATACGATGGAGTCCACTTCACTTCGGCGCACGAGACGTGGGGAAACTCATCAACATCAGTTGCCTCGATATAGTTACAACCCAACCCATACCGCTCACCAGCCGACCGCCTCCTGACAAGCTGTGAGTTCCAAAGGACTCTACCAGTGGTCGAGAGGCAATGGCATACACTCGCAAGACAGGGCCGCCTCGCCAATGCAGTCTTATTAGATACGTACTCGCCCTCCTTCAATGTGTAGCATGCTCTCTCGGTCCCGACAGGAGCTCAACAAACAACTTGATCAGGCCCAATATCCCGAAAGTGAGAGAGAAAAAAAAAAAAAAAAGCCACGAATCACACATCAGCCGTCACCGAGTCAAGAAGGAGGTGGGTGTGTGTATTATCTACCACAACAGAAGGATTACTATATGTAAGGAAACACCACCTAAGCGTCCTGAACCATTCAGTAGTAACAAGACACCAATACCAAAGGTTACGATCAAACGGTTCGGTGGGGGGTATCATTCTAGTCCAGCCTCCAGTTCTGAGCGCTGCGTGTGCAAATGAGGTAGAAGAAGAATTATTGCAAGAGGAAAGAGAAAGGCTTGGGGGCTAAAGAAGAAGAGAAAAAAAAAAAGGAACAAAAAAGAATAAACACAAAATAATAGGCTGATGTATCTCAGAAAGCATCGCTCTCACCACCGCCGTAATTGCGCTGCCACATGCTGCTCTACAATGCGCTTCCTCCATGATCTTTCTCTGACAGCAAGGAAAATTTGACAAAGGAAAAGGGTTTAGATTGGTTATTCAGAAGGTGGTGAGAGGTCAGGTCCTCCCCCCCGGCCCCTCCCCCTTCTTCGTTATTTTAATCCTCGAAGAACCCGGCATCATCAAAGTCCTCGGCTTGGGCATCATCATCATACGTCTTGGAGCTCATCATGGGCGGCGTGACAGGCTCGGCGAGCGGGCGCCGCTGAGGCGTCTCTTGCGCGGCTGCCGCGGGCGCTTTACCCTTCGCGTCGTCTGCGAGCGAAGGGGAGGCTGAGGAACGCGGCGGCTTCGGCCTGTTGGCGAGGTCTTGCGCCGTGAACCGGCGTCCCGTGCTGGAGAACGCGGTCGGCTGCTTGGCCTGGTTCGGGGGCGTTGTGCGCATGCGAGATGCCGGAGGTGTCATGAGTCCACCGAAGAGACCACCCGAGGCAGAGCTAGCCCGCGAGGGCGTCGAGGCCTTTCCGTTGGCCGGGGCGGGAGACGACAGGACGCTGCCGAGCTCCCGCGCCTTCCGCCAGTTGCCCCATGCTGCGGCGAGAGGGCCGACTGCCTGGGCAACTCGAGGGGTTGCGGCCTGGATAGTGGCCGCGATGTTAGGCAGATTGATGGCCGAGCCCCCGTTCATCGCCCTCTCGCGCTCCTGCTCCTCCATCTGCAGGTTCGCCTTGAGACGGATGGCAGCGTCCTTGACGGCGTTCTTGTCGTAGTCATCACGGCTTAGGGCAGTGATGATGTCTTGAAGATCCGAGTGGCGCACGGCGAGAAGTTCGCGAAGCCAGATGATCTCGTCGTCGCGCTTCGAAATCTTGACCTCGGCCTCTGGGTCAGTCTTGGAGAGCTTGGTCTCCAGCTCCTCGATCCGCTGCTCCCGTTCCTGCAGCTGCTCCTGCAATACCATGATGGATTCGCGCAGGGCCTGCGGCGATATCTTTTCTGGCAGTTCAAGCTGACGCGATGAGGCGGCGGGCTCGGCTTGAGCGGCTGCAGTTCCGGAGCCGGAAGCAGACTTCGCGGCCTGAGCGGCCGCCCGGGCAGCCTCCTTGGCAATCTCCAGCTTCTCCTCCAGGTGCGCCACCTTGTCCTGGAGGTACTCCGACTTGGACGTCGAGATGCTGAGACGTTCCAGGAGGTTCTGCTCGGCCCTCTGGGCATCCTCCGTCGTGTTGCTGAGCTGACGCTCGTAGCGCGCCTGCAAGTCCTCGACCTCGTTCTGGTGCTTCCGCACCAGCTCCTCTATCTCGGCCTGCTTCGAATTCTGTGCTTCCTCGAGGAGCATATCGTGGCGGGCCTTGGCCGTATCCGCATCCAACCTGACTTGGTCGAGCTCGGCCCGGAGCCGCGACACCTGGGCCTCGAGCTCCTCGCGAGCGACGTTGACCTGGTGATTCGCGTTCTCCACTTCGGCCTGCATCGCCTCGCGCGTACGTTGGACCTCGCGCGCGCCCGATTCTCTGGCCTCTCGGAACTCGGCCTGGTAGCGGAGAGCGCTCTGATGGAGCTTGTGGTTCTCGGCGCGCAACTCGGCCAGAAGGCCCTCAAGCCTCTTACACTCGGCGACAGCCCTCATGCCTTGGCGCTCACCCATCTCCAGCCTCTCGAGCTCCGTCTCGATACGCTCCCGGGTCCTGGCCTCAGCCTGCAGTCTGGCCTCGAGAACCTCTTGCTTGGCGAGCAGCGCCTGCTCCTTCTTGATCCGGCGAGCATTTTCCTCGGTGATGGCTTTGGTTGCCTGGGCCATTTCGTCTTGCATCGCGATGAACTTGGCACGCCAGGTGTCACGCACGCGCTCGTTTTCCTGCAGCTGGGTGCCCAGAGTGTCGATAAGCTTGTGCATAGCCTTGTTCTCGTCGAGGGCCTGGGCAAGATCCTTGTCACGCCTTTGGATGATGGCGACGATGCGATCAGTCTCGGACCGCCAGTGCTGAGCTTCCTTGCGTGCCTCGCGGGCGTCAGCCTCAAGCGAGTTGATCCGGTTCTGGGCTTCGCTCTGGGCCTGGTGGACATTGGCCTGGCTTGCCTCCAAGACGGTGAGACGCATCGCATTCTTGCTATTGACGGCCTCGATTAACTTGATCCTCTGGTCCTTCTCGTCGACAAGCTCCCGGAGCCGCGTCTCTTCCTCGGACGATATCCGAAGCAGGCGTTGGACTTCAGAGAGGCGATCCTCCGCTGCTCTTCGGCCCTTGACTTCCTCTTCCGCCTGGCCCTCCGCATGCTGCAGTCGCTCTTCGAGGTCGGCAATCCGCCGGTTCAACGCGCTCTTGTTCATCATCTCGACCTCAATCCTGGTAGCAGCAGAGTGGAGTTCACGATTGGCCTCGGCGGCCCGGTCCTCGGCGGCCCGCCTCGCCGATACCTCGGCCTCGGCCTTGGTTCGTTCGGCAACAAGTTGTTGTTCTAGCTCAGCAACGCGGGCTTGAAGCTCGTTGAGTTGCTCATCCTTATCCGCGGCCGGCTGTGGAGGCGGAATGCGGCGCTCCACAACATCCTCCAGGATGCTCCTGATTTCTTCGCTGCGGATTGCAGGCTGGACTGAGCGGCCGAGCTCCTCCTTCATCTGCTCCCTCATCTCCTCCAGTGCCTTCAGGACAAAAGAGTTATCCGATGCCTGTGAGGTAGAAGGCCGGAGCTCTGCTGACTGGTTTCGGCGTTGCACGGCAAATGCGTCCAGAACAGCGGCGCGAATTTGCTCCATCTTGCGGTCGCGGCGTGGACTGAGGGACCGCGGCGGACCAGGCACCTCATCATCCTCATCATCGGCGTCGCTGTCACGGTTGTCGACAGAAATGCTGCCTCCCTCGCGACGGCTGGATCGAGTCCGCCTCGACAGAGCCCGGTTGATACTATCCAGAGTCCGCTCAAGAGGGCCGAGGCGCGCGTCAAGCAAGCCACCGACAAGCTGGTTGACACGGCCGTCGAAGAAGCCAACCCGTGACTCGAGCTCGTTCTGCTCCTCTTCACCGAAGACGCCTTCCCAGTCACTAGCAGGCAAGCTCTCGCTTCCATTGAGACGGTGAATAGCGCCCTCGACGGACTGGCCGCTGCGAGGGGGTTCAACAAAGGGATCTTCCAGCTCCACAGCCGCTGATTGGAGACCATCCGCCTGGCTCGGGCTCGGAGCGTCGCTGCGAGAGTAGCTCGGGGGCAGGCGAGAAGGTGACGACTCCACGGCACGAGCAATGGGAGACTGAGGCAACGGACTGTGCTCATGCCACGGTGAATGATCATCGTACGTCCTGTTCACGCCCATATCCGGGTTCTCGTTCATAAGACGCATCACTTCATCTATATCAGCCATGGACGGCTCGCCTGCTGCCTGCTCGCCATTTGGCATGGCAGGCTGTTCCTCAGCAGACAGAGGTGAGACGGTGTGGTCGGCGGCAACCGGCGCATCCTCCGAGGGTGGTGAGGGAGGAGGGGCAGCGAAGCGGGAGGCGGCCAGGCCAGTTCGTTTGGGTTGCGGCGGCGGAGGCGGCGAAGCCTGGGCATATCGTGAAGCGGAAAGCCCCTTTTCCGAGGAGAGCGTTTGCGGACCGGGCTCCGCGGGCGCAGTGGTAGCATCTGCAACTTCTCCTTCTTCGGCTTGCTCTTCGGGAGGTTGTGCCGCTTCCTCTTGCTCCGAGCGTTCGGGCGCCTTCGCGGAGATAGCGACGGCATCGTCCTCGGCTGCCGTGTCTGCATCTCCGGCAACAGGCTGAACGGACTTCTGGTCCACAACAGGCTCCTCAGCCTGTTCAACAGCCGCCTCCCATACTGCCGCACCCGGCACGAACTCCTTCGCGGTTGCAGACAACGACTTTTTATGAGCAGGCTTGAGCGCTTCAGGATCGAACGGCCTCGCATCGTTGAAGGCTTGCGCATCCGACTTGTTGTTGAACTCGAAGGGTGCCCACTTCACCGTGGCTTGTTCCGGCGAGGGTTCAGACGGGCTAACTGTGGCCTTCGTATCTGTCGTCTCGGAGACCATGGTTGACGACATGCCCAGATTAGACTCATCAAACGATTTCTCCTCCACCGGCACGCCATCCTCTTGACCGGATGTATCCGGCTGAGACACAGGGGCGGGCGTGTCCTCCTTAGCGCGCTCGGCGAAAAGCGGTACATCGTCGCCATTCTCGGCATTTGCCCGAGCCCTCTTGATGCGGGACTCATCGACAACCGGGCGATCGTCGGCATCATACTGCGTGCCACTGGCCGCAGGAGATTTCCGACGGTCTGGCGCAACAATCGGGATGGCCTTGGACCTCTTGCCGGGCTTGGCGTGGTCGGCACCCTTGAGGTCGATGGTGCCAAATACGGAGCCGCCCAGGTTGCTACCACTCTCGGGCCCCGACGTGATGGGGCTCGTGAGCGACGTAGACAGTGAATGGGGAGTGAAAGCTGGGGCATCTGGTCGGAACTTGGGGCCCGTGGTCGAGAAGCTGAACTCGCTCTGGCCCGGCGAGAAGACAGGAGCATTGACGTTGATCTTGGAAGAGCCAGTCGTCGGTAAACGGGGTTGGCTCAACGTGGCCGAGTTCATGCCAGCGTTGAACGCCATGGGCTGGAACGAGTTGCTTGTGAAACTGAACGCGCCCGGGTTGAAGGTGCTCGTCGTGGGGTTGAAAGCACTAGTGGGACTGAAAGTACCCGTGGGGTTGAACTTGAACTCGGGCGCCTCCACATTGAGCTTTGAGAAGGAGGAAACACTGCCACGGCTCTGGTGGGGTTGATGGCTGCTCTTGGGAGGGTTGCTAGGCTCCTCGGTCCACGGGTTGCTGGCGGTGGAGAAACCGCGCTGATGTACGAGCTTGGAGAACTCCAATGCTTGCACGGGCGTCCCCAGGTTGCTCGGATTCGTCTCGATCTCGTCCTCTTCGGCCGGCTGGGCATTGATCTGCTGCAGCGTGGGCCTGAACGCTCCCTGTTTGGAGACATCGTCCTCGGTGAAGTACTTCTGGGACAGCGAATGTCCACGGCTATGGGGCCGGGGATGATGTAGAACGAGGCCGTCCGCGTCACTGGCAAACCGATGAGACTGAGGTGCGAACTGCATAAGCTGGTCTCCCGCATGGCCAAGGGCCGAGCTGCTCGGACCCGCCTCTGGCTTGTCCTTGTCGTTGTGCGGACTGTAATCTTGGTCATTGTCAAGCTGTGACCGCATCTGTTCCTCCAAGTGGTACTCCGCCTCGTCAATTTCTCTTTGCAGGCTGTCACTGGCGTTGTGGCGGACAAAGCGCTGCTGCTCAGAAGTCGCGGGAGGAGCGTCGGCCACTGCTTCCTCGTCCACCTCGCGGAGCTCCTGAAGACGAGGCGAGGCCCTCACTGGGGGCTGGAATTGATGCGGCAACGTAGAAAACTGGAGTGACTGGTGACGTTGATGTCCCACAGAACCCGGTATTCCGTCGGGAGAGAAGGGCGACGCCGGCGACATGACCGCCCCGAGATTAGCAAGGGAAGGCGAACCGCCGCGATGACCTTGTTGCAGAAGCAATTGTGGAGACCACGCATGTGGTGATGATCCCGAGATCGATGCGCGGGGATTGAATTTGGCACCAAACGGCCCCGGCGAGACTCCGGCTGGGACACCGGGGCTCTGAGCGGCGGACGTCACGAGCTGGGCGGGGAAGGGGAACCCGGCAAGCGCCTGATTACTAGACGCCGACGATGTCGGGATGGGCGGAGAGAATGGGAGCGGCGGGTATTGCGCAATGGACGGTTGTCTGCTAAGTGCAGACGCCGGGGAAATCGAGGGCGGAGGGGGCTCTTCGTCTGCAAATGAAACCCCAAGTGCGCGGAGCTTCGCCTCGTTCAACTCGTCGACATACCTCTTCCACGCTGCAGACACTGTGTTAGCACCGAATCTCAGGCCTCTCCGAAACCTGGGGGGTTTTGCTGCTTACCATTCAAGTCTGGAAGAACCACCTTGAAGTCACGCTCCTGCAGCTCCTGTAGTATGTCTGCAGGGTCTGGCCAGGCACGCTTGCTTTGTGACGAATCCCTGGGGTCTGCATCCTCGTCCGGCTCGTACAGATCAAAGCCGCCAATGTCGTATCCGAGCTCCTGCCAACTTCGGAGCATGCCGATGACGTTGGCCTCTGTCAGGGGAATAGGGGGTTTCCCGGGCTGACCACGCTCTTCGTCCTTGGGGAGCAGCACGATCACGCTCTTGCCCTTCCAGGGGATCTTCTTCTTCACACGCGGCGGCGTCGCGGTTGCTGCCCGCTTGACCGCTCTCGACGGCGTGAGCGGGGGGTTGGGCCCGGGATCGGGACCGCTGGCGGCGGTTGGGTTCGGCCCTGCATTGTGATCGGCTGTAGGGGTGTGAGGTCTCTGGGTCGGCCCGGCAGTTGGGTTGGATTCTGCTACGCTATCGGGCGTGGCCAGGTCGTCCGAGGACGCCATTGTCGCAGCCGCGGCTCCTTTTCTGCGGCTCGGGTGCGACGGCCGGAGCGTCTCGTTGCTAGACTGTTTCCCTAGTCCGCCGCGAGAAACCTGTCTGATCCTGAGGCTGTCCCCGTTGCGGCTTGCCTTGGGCGTCTGGACGTTGTCGTCGCCTAGCCAGGCAGCTTCCTCGCCGGAGAGGGAGTCGCTCAGTGAAGAGTTCTCGCTGTCTCCGTCGCTGAACCAATGCCGCCTCTCCTGCTCGACAGCGCCCCCGGCGGTGTGCTGCCGGATCCAGCCCTCGGTGATACCGTTCGCGATACGTCTCGCCCGGTTAGCGAGGACGGCCGCGGCTGCACTGATCTCCGGCAGTCGTGCCTGTGGCTGGGAGTCTTGTGTGGATGTGGGCGGGGCGGGCCGCAGGAACGGGGTCTGAAGCTCCAGCCGATGGACCGGCGAGTCTTCCGACGTCTCACTGCTCGCGCTCGGGCTGCTCGAACTCCGGTTCCGAAGGTGTGGGGGATATGGCGACCCCCACGGGTTGGCGCCGTAGTCTGCAGCACTGCCGTCCTCCGACTCTGCACGATCGTCCGGCGGCGTCCTCAGCAGCCCAAGAACGCGCTCGGGCAGTCTGGGCGCTAGGAGAGGCGGGAGCTCGGGAGAGGCCTCGCCGTCGGCGGTCGAGGCACTGGAGAGCGCAGGAGACGCAGCCGGCGGTTTGTCTGGTTCCCAAGAGTCCCTCCGTCGGTCCTGTGCCGATGCACGAGGGGGGGTTTTCGGCGACAGCTTTGCGAATGTCGTTTTCACCGGTTCCTAAGAGGAGGAGGAAAATGTATTGTTAGCTTCGACACCGCTGGGTGCCTGGAAACTTGTGGGCGGCGTAGCAATGCTTGCAGGCTCAGGCTTACCGAGACGAGATCAGCGCAGACGATTCCGGGTATCGTCTGCACCAAGTCTCTATTATGCTCTCAAACCCCACGTTTTTCCAAGCCTATCTCCGCTCAAGCCGGGATAACAATGTTGACGGGTAACCCCTGGCAAGGATGTTGTGGTTGTCGGTGAAGGGAGCCGTACGCGACGCGTTTTCGGCGAGTTGCGGCGGAGGACGATGTGCTGGTCGAACCGGGGGGGGAAAAAAAGGGAAACAGATTACAACGGAGCTAATTTACGGAGTACTGTCTGGCAGAATTAAGGAGCGACAAGAAGAACAAAAATCCGAAGGGTTGCGACATGGAGGCACATCGAGGCTTGTGCAATCGCTACCAAAGGTCGACTTGAGGGTGATGGTGGTTGAGGAGACTCGAAGCCTGCACCATGCACCGAAGGAACGCGAGGAGTGTCCGTGAGTGACCTGCTGGCTTAAAGGGACTAGGAGGAGGAATCGTGGGCCGCCGGCTGGCAATCGCGGATTTTTTTGGCCGGAAACAGCTTTGTTTAATCAATCAACTCCCCTGCCCGATCCACATGCTTTGGCCGGTAATTTCACTCCTAGTGTATTTGGCGGATGGTTGGTACCGAGTGCACAGGCAACTGTATGGATTTGCCGACAACAGCCCCTGTCGCCATGTCACTCGTAACAATTGCACCCTAAAATATTGATGAGGGTGCCGAGAGAAGCAGTCGCCAATTTTTCTTTCCTTTTCGCAATGGCAGCCAAGTCCGCATCCTGAGTCTCAATGTACATACAAGGCTTTACGTTGAACAACTCAGAGCAGCCACGACAGACGTGCATGAGGCCGAGAGCTTGGGTGGGCCACCCCCTAAACACAAGGGTCCACTGAAACCGCGGGGCCGGGGCTGGGGCTGGGGCCGGGGCCTTACAAGGAGTTGCTGCGTACACTACGGCGGCAACGCGATAACAAACAAAGCAGGAACAACCTCAGGGTCCTTGTAGCAGGCATCTTGCTTGCTCTCTCGTTGGAACCTGAGAGCTTGTGATCACGTTGTCTCTTTAATGTGCTCCAGCGCCGAGGGCTTCGATTTGGATAACGGACACCGTTTTCTTCAGATATGTTCTTCCGTCGCTCCTTTCAACTCAAAAAAAAAAAAAAAAAATTGTTGAGAACAAAGTGTGAACAGAGACCACGTTCGAATGCAGACAGCACCCGATAAAGACAAGCAGCCAACAATGACAAGCCAGCTCAGTTATGCGGAAACAAATGACGCAGTTAGGCCTAACTGATGCCCGAGTAAGCCACCTCGTTGCCAGACAGTCAAAGATTCCTGATTGGTGTCACAAATGTGCAGGCGTCCAACGCCCGCATGGTAGCAAAACACCAGAGAGCAACGAACCAAAGCAAGCTCCCGAGCTCCGGATCCCCACGGCTGACGAAATCACCGTTATTTTTCCTTTCGCGCCAAACCTCCGAAGTACCCTAGGAAGACCAGAAACCGCGTTTCTCAAACACAAACCAAACCCTCCGTCCCAGGGCTCAGACCTCGCAAAAGAAATCGAAAGTATCATCCGAGCCTACCAACACCGGAGACGACGGCGGGAACTTTTTCACAGTAGCCGCAGACGCCGCGCTCTTGCATTGTTCTGCCATTTGAAACACGCGGGATTGTCAGCCTCTCTTCGTGCACTGTATGAGATACCTCTTTTTCTTAGACAACAATGGAAGAAGAATAAGAAACCCGGGGCGAATGAACTCACCATTTTGCCGGTCACAATCGCTCACCTTGAAGCCCACCCCGGGTTTGGTGTTCGCCATGTCCGCACACGCGTTCTTTTGGTTGTCACATGCCCGGTTTGCGGCTGTATCGTAATCCGGCTGCGAGGCATTCTGTTAGTAAAACGATGTTTTCTTTCTTACCACCAGGCCCGATAAGCCCGGCTCGGGTGCTTCATATAAAAAAATAAAAAAAAGGTAAGACCGGGAGTGGCGTACGAAAGTATCGCCGTCGACCTCATATGGCCTCTCCGGGTTCCCCGAGTTGGTGATGGCCGGGGCCTCCGCGCCGCCCAGTGCCCCGGAGAATGCTTGCAGATTGGCGCGGCCTTGCTGCTGCTGCCGGGGAAGGACGACGCCCATGCGGAACTCGCTCTGGCCGTATCTTGTGCCATCGACATTGGAGGAGGCGAGCGTGAGGACAATCCACGCGGTGAAGAGGAGGAGAGCCGCGAGAGGCATCATGCGGTGTTCCTCGGCTGCTATATGGGACGTTGCTGTGTCCCAACTCGGCTCGAAGTAGAACTGCGGCGAGAAATATGATGTTAAAGTCGAAGCATCTGAACCCCTTTGGATGGCGAGGCCATCAACAAAGCTACATTGGTCTAGAGAGGCGAATCCAAGCACGAAGCACTCAAGGCACAAAGCTGTAATATCTTGTAGCACATTTTTACGCACACCAAGTTCCATTCGATGACCTATAAAGCGCAGCTGCTGTCGCTGCCCAGCGTGCTAAGGCCCTCTGATGAAACTATCTTGAGACAGACGCACTCAGCTGTGACCCAGAAGGGGGGTTGGCCTTTCTCCTACACGTGACATGGTGATATCCACGCCCGAGCACCGACAGGAATATCAGAACCTGTTCCTGCATTGCATCAACTGCATGCTCAAGTTTGGGATGACGACTTTGCGGTGCAGCAGCACGCGAGCAATGTCCGTGTTACGCGCGTATTCTGCCATGCAAAAGCGTGGCTATCCCCACATGACGTTGTTTGGATGTAGTGTGATATTATTAAAAGGTCCTACATGTCCTGAGGTATTTTGCGCGATCTCGAGGGACCGACCACATCAAATGCAAACAGAAGAAGCCATCAAGAACATAAAGGGAAATAGTAAAAGTAGGGCTCTTCGTTTGATATGCTCCATATGTTCCATCTAGCGTGCTCCTCGAGACATAAGCAAGGGCAACGTAAAAAAACGCCGCGAACCTTCCTACCAACCGCCTGGAGAGTGGAATCACCAATCGGAGGTTCGTAGCGAACCACGTCTTTACCACACAGGATCATATCCTTCCGGCGGAATGTGCTGACGTGACGGCAAACGTTGCTCCGGCTACCCTATCAAATGACGCTCCGAAAGGACGCAGGAATAAAAAAAAAGAACCGATGCTCGAAACTCCTTGTCGCTCTCCTCCCCCCTCCCTCCCCCTTGATTAGATGGATGAAGGAAACGGAACTGGCGACGGACGAAGCGAGCGAGCTAAAGGAAGAATCGTGAAGGCCCAGCTTCTCAGCGGCACCGGCGAAAGAGGTCTCTCAGAAGTTGGACGCCGTGTTGACTTGGGTCGGCGCGTGGTAGCTCTCGAGCGTGCTCTGGAAGGGCGAGCGGGCGGCTCCGGGGCCGCCCGAGTCGGGCTTGCTCTCGATGGCGCTGTTGTAGTCCATCAGCCCGTCGGTCTCTTCCTGGGGCTTCTTGCGGCCCCAGATGCGCCAGGCGACCAGCGCCAGGCCGCCGAGGACGATGGCGCCGCCCACGCCGACCACCACGCCGATGACGGTGTTGCGCGTCTGCGTCGACATGCCCGAGGAGTTGTCGTTGTTGCTGCCGGGGGCCGCCAGGCCGGGGGTCTGAGTCGTCTTCGTCTCGCTAGTGTAGGTCACCGGAGAGCCGTCGTCGCGGGTGGATGTGATGATCCGAGTGATGATGTAGGTCGACGGCTCGGGCTGCTCGGTTGATGTAGATGTCGGCTGGGCGCCCTTGCTCGACGAGGTGCGGGTGTCATGGTCGTCATCATCCTCCTTCGAGCTCGTTGGAGTCGGCTCCTCGTCGGATGTCGAAGTGGACGGCGGCTTAGGAGTCTCCGAGCTCGACGTGGTGGTGGGCGGCTTCGTCGTCGTGGGGGAGGAGGAAGAGGTGCTAGTGCTGGTCTCGGGTTCTGAGGTCGGTTCCTCCGAACTGGATGTTGTAGACGGTTCCTCAGGCGGAGTCGTCGACGTTGCGGGACCGAGATCGGTTATCAATTTGTCCTCCTCATCCTGTTTCCGCTGAAGTCCCTTCACATCGCGTCCGGCAAGGTTGATACCACCAAAGGTAGCCTCGGCGACTGATATGGCCGAAAGCCCCAAGACTAAAAACCTGAGCGCTCTATTGAGCTGCATTTTGGCCGGTGTTGCCGTAAAACCGAACCCAAAACAGTGTCGATGGCGGTTCCACGCGCGGGTGAAACGAGACTCTCTAAGAGGCGTTCACGCCCGGGAAGGAGAGGCCGTTCCGATGTCTGCGCGAGTGGTTCACAATTCGCAAACCGCTGCACGCTTTTAGGAATCGTTCAGGTCGAACCGACGACGTGAGTGGCAGGCGAAGCGGTCGGACAGCGAGGTGACGGACACAGCGAAATGAAGGGTTTGCCCGTGTGACCGAGTGGGTCGAAATACAACTCGTGCCTCAGGTTGCGCGAAACTGGGTAGTTAATCCAGTCGCGCAATGAACACCCGTGACAACGAAACGTGGAATGAAACCGGTTAGCGAGCGAAAGCGGGGAAGGTTGGGAAAGGAAACGAGTGGACGGGTTTCTTTTATTTTTTTAGTATTTTTCTTGGGATAGTGAAGGGCGTCTGAAAGAAGAGAATGGGCTGAGCAAAAGTCGCTCTTGTCGGCAGATTGCGTGGGACTCCGAGAAATGCGGACAAGAAGGGGTTTCGACAGGGGTCCTAAGGGATGCGAGGCAAGGGGGAAATCTTGGCTCAAGTGTTTCTCGGTCACGGTGTCAACAGTGCTCGTATCCCGACGGCACACGCGAGGCAACCCAAGTGGTCAGCACTCAACGGTTCTTTACACTAATGACCGACTGGGATCTCTCCGCGTTTTCTTCCCGGCAATCCGGAGAAGCTTCAGGCAGTACGTACTTATACTGCTGCGTACTGTAATGTAATGGGAAAACGGCACTCAATCAGTGCTTGTGTTTCTCTTCTTCATATTTCCCCCCTTTTTTTGGAAGAGGTATGAACTTGTATAGTGTACTCCGTAGTGATCCAGGTTGCACCGTCCGACGCCAGTAGTGTAGTCTTGTCGATCCCGCCACCTCCACTTACCCCATAGCTACCGTCGCCCCTCCCAAAAGCATTTCGACAAGCGAACGTTACCCACGGCGGTTGGCGCCGGTTCGTCCTATGCCACCCGCTGTTTTGCATTTGCCCTGTCGTGAGTTGTGCTGGCTGCAGACGGGATGATTGCCTTCCGAGAATGTAGGCTGCATGCATTGCGCGCATCCCTTTGACGATTCGATCAGTCTTTCCATCGTGTACATACTCTCCGTACTACACTGCAAAATACATGGCCCGGTGTGTACAGTACGCAGCATGGCGGCCTTGGAAAGGTCGTCTATAGGTGACAGGACAAGATCGCGGAGTTTCTGCCGGACAACGCAGGGCTGTCCTAAATGCCGAAAATCCCCATCAAGGCCAAAAATAACCTGAAAGCCGTTGGAACGCCGGATCTGTGGGGATTCCCCTAGTTGTAGCTCTAAAAAGCTGTTATTATAGTATGCAGTTTCGGGCGCTTGGGAACTCGGCGCATGACTGCTGTTAAAGATCGCCGAAAAGGCATGGTTTGTGGATCAATTAAGATGCCTGTCGGTTGTGGCTCAGCATTGCTCGGATGTGCCCTGAATGGGCTTGGATTTCCCTGCAACGGCCCTCGGCCTCTGCGGGTGGGCGGAAACCGGTTTGGGACGATTACGGCATCGTGCAAGACCCTGCAGCAGGAGTGGAGCGTGGTGCGAAGGTCGGCGTTTCCGCTCCGTTCCTGCTCAGAGCACGGGATGGCGCAGCAGCTTGGACTGGGGAATGCGAGTGGTCATCAAGAAGCTGCGGCTACGTTACGAACAGGTACTGTACACAGTACGTATCATAGGTAATTTACGTATCAATGGTTACATTTGTGTCAGGTGCCATCTCTGCAAAGTTTAGGTGTCTTTCTTGCATGCCTGTCGATGTAACCGCAAAACCACGCCTGCGGTCAGCTTGAGCTCAAAGCAAAAACCAGCCCGGATGAACACATCCAGGGTATGGATTAGGTCGACTCTGATGGCTTCCGAGGCTTTTCCATCTGGCAGGGCATCCATGCACCCACAGACTTGCCGCGACATTGGCGATGTTCGATGGGAGCCTCGATCGCGCCGACAAGGATTCGCACCTGGCAGGTCTCATTGGCGATCTCAAGAGATCTGCTAACGTTCCTCGTGGTAAGTATGGTAGGCTTTCAAAAGTAGAATATGACGGTCACGCGTTAGCTGGGGCCTTGAGTCAACGCCAATGGCGGACTTGCCTAGGCGTTCTGATCTAACACCTCCTACGCTTCTAGAGCACCTAAGCGCCGTAGTTACTCCGCTGGAAGTACAGGCAATATGTTTTCTGTATCTAAAAGGCACCAGGTAATTGGCCTTCTTGAACCTAACCGGGTATTTGCAGGGTGTACAAGTTACTAGTCAGCAATCGTGATGCCACATGAGTTTCTTCTCGCTGTCTTGTTATTATTGCTAGGAGCTTCATTTCAGAGCATCGCCGGGTTGAGAAACGTTCTCGTGTGTAACGGTTTTGGAGAAAGCATCTAGTAGGTATGAGTGAATTGGTAAACCTGCGCTTTTCCTATCAAGCAGTTCTTGGTTAGTGCTTCAAATCCAAGATGTTTTAGGGCCTCTTTTCCAGATTGGCATGAACTCATCATTCCACTCTCCGTCTCTTGGCCATCAAGTCGCTGTTTCCTCCTCGCTAATCTACGTTATTTGTAGCTCGTATGCATACTTTAAGTACCTACATACCAACTTCATTGCTCAGGAAAATGGATTTATAATATTAACAGACTGCTAGAGCAATCACATGGTAGAGGATGGTTAAAGAGGCCCTTCTATTGCTAAGGCAGTTACTAGCTTAGATATCAGAGGAGTAGACAGAGACTAGCCCCCCAGAACATCAGATACAAGGCGCGAATTTTTTTTTTTTAGGAAAGGGGGGGGGGAGAAACGGATAGAGGGTGTCGGAAGCTATAGAGCTTCCAAACGTATTAGCCACGCATTTGCCACAGCTGGATAAGGCTGTTTAACGCATTAGCTAGTCCCTTTGTCTATAAATGCCACTCCTTTTGTCTCCTTTATAGATAGTTTTAACAAGGCACTCTTTTCTTTGTATAGCTACCTACTATAGACACTGCTTTTAATGCTCCTAGAAGCTTATTACTACATTCGGCAGTTATAAGCCTGGTGCCTTGACTACTCCTTTACCGATATATCTTTAATATTAGTGGTAGCTTCTTCTATTATAAACTTCCTTACCTTACTTTAATATGCTTTTGATAATGTATCTATCTATTATGTCCGAGATCTTAGTCGAGACTTCTATATACCTTATAGAGCCTAGTTCTTAGAACTTATAGTATATCGAACTATAGTTATAGGCTAAATTCGCTAGTATATAGGGATTTATTAACCCTAATGGTGACCGTAAGCTAGATCTAGAAGTTCTATAACGCTTAATCTATAAGTAAGCTAGAGATAACCTTATCCTAGCTTCCTAGGAGCAACTCTAAGAAGGATTATTACCCTTAATATCTATAGATTTGATACCTTCTAATGTAGCCATTATAGCCAAATTTATATAACCATAAGACTCCTTTTATAAAGATATTATATATATTATAGATATTAGTTAGCGGATAGGATAGCTATAATACTAGCTAGTATATACTATGGATCCTAAACTCTATAAAGCTATAAAAGCATATAGGAAGAAGGATATTAACCTTATTAGGGGGATTATCTAGGCGCTTTGCTCTATACTTATACTATCTATTATAACGCTCTATATAATAGTTACTATATAATATATAGCTAGTCTTAATGTAGCTAAGCATTTGGGAGTTAATCTGTAGCGCTAGATTTATAACTTTAATAATGCCTTCTAGTAAGCTATCTAATATAATATCCCAGAAGTACAAAGTATATAAGGACTTTATACCTTTCTTAACATTATCGCTATATATATCTTATTAACCTAGGTAGCAAATAAGAGGATAGAAATCGAGCTTGCTAATAAAATAGGATAGCCACTTCCAGAGCTTAATACCCTTATTATAATAGCTAAGATCCTAATTAACAATAATATATAACCTAGAGTCTCTTAGAAGTATAGAATCTTCTTGACAACTTATATACTAACACTTCCTATAGCTTAAAAGAGTGGTAAGGAGAGAGGCAGAGACTTACGTACTTAGTAGCGTAATACGAGATATCCTTATAAGCGTCTAAGATATCTATAGGATCTAGTAGATTACTATATATTTAAGTAAGCCGTCTATGGTAACAAGTAACACTTATACCTTTCTAATAAGGAGTATAAGAGGATTCGCTAGGAGCTTAATAAGCCAAAGTAGGCTAGACTAAAAAATCAACTTATTACTAAGTAGGGGGAGCTATCCTATTCTAGGCAGTTAGGGGCAGGATACCCTAGTTCCTTTAATACATTAATTATTAGCCCTTAACTACTTAGCAAGCTCTTAACTCACTATAAGGCGTTTAGTATAGTCGCTCTATAATACTATCCTCTCTCGGAAAGCACTTTACTAGACTTATATAGCGTGACCTACTTGGTTAACAATAAGAAGTTCCTTTTACCTAGGACGTTCGTCAAGGTAGAGGATCCTAAGTTCGTTAAAGTAGGTACAACGACCTTCCCTATTAGTAGGAAGGGCACTCGGGTGATCGAGAACGTTCTAGATAGACTATATAGACCGCGTACTAAGAGCCTAACGCTTAAAGATATCGCTATCGTTAAAGAATTCTATATTAATATTATCTTAGAAGCTCTATTACTTAAGGCAAGCGCTTAGTACTATAGCTTAGATTACTTACTACGTTTTAGAACACTAGAAAACGATATTATACTTTATAAGTTAGAACGTAAGTATAATCTTACCTTCCTTAAATATAAGCTACTTTCCTACTACCCGAGCTTCTTAGACTACGTCTTAATTAGTAAAGTAGGTATTATAAACGTTTATATATCTTTATAGAACGTATTTGCTATACATAGTAGAAGGTCCTAGACGTAAGCGTTACCTATTATAAGAGAGGATACCAAGGATTTTTAGCACTTAAGAGCTAGCTACCTTAGACTAGAAGCGTTAAAAGCGCTTGTTAATAATACTGGAAACGTCTATATTAAGAGGATAACGCGTATTAAGTGTAAGAGCTACACTTATACTTACGTAAATAAGGTCATCTCTAAGAAAATACTACCTAAGTAGAAGTCTATACCCTTATTCTAGCAAGTAGCCTAAGATCTATTCGACTATCCTAAAGCGATTAATAGATTATAATAGCTATTTATAATTATTAACGAGTATAGTAGGAAGCTTTTCCCCTTCCTCTTAATAACAAAGTCGCTAGACTAGATTATAAGAGTTATCTAAAATTTCGAGAGCTAGGTAAGATGCTAATATAGGCTTACTATCCATAAGATTAAGCAAGATAATAATATTATAATGATTAGTTTAGTAGGGCGTATACCAATATACTATTAGACTTAGGCTATAGAAAGTGGTATTAATCTTAAACTCTTACCTTTATATACCTATAAGCCTAACGGACTAGTAGAGCAAGTAAGGTAAGAACTAATCTTATACTTAATTAAGATACTAGACAATATAAATCTCCTTATAAAGCTCTAATTAGGAAGTGTATAAGTAGTAGCGTACTTATATATAATAAGCCTAAGCCGTGCTTACTTGTTTAGAACTCCTAATAAAGTGCTCTATAGCTAGTTTAAATAGTATTTTTACTAGTACAAACCTAGCTTGATAATTACATTAACTAGTAACTTACGCCTAGATTAGAGTAGCATCTTTATATATGGATACTAGATATATATCCTCTATAAGGATAGGGAAGCTAAGTAGCGTATAAAGGACTTTAAGGTACTACTATATAGGCTAATAAGGTATCTTATAAGATATCACGTATCTAATATCTATCGCGTTTAGATGCCTAAGCTTAATAGGGTCATTATAACTTATAACGTTTACTTCGATAAGAAGACTTTCTACCATCTAGGCAAAGAGTAGCCGACAGAGTTATCGCTAGTAGTGGCGAGCTAGGAAGTTAATTAGTTCGATCTTAGCAAAGATTCCTAGGATAGTAATTTTCTCTAGAAAGCGTTATAATAGACCTAATAACTAGTAGAAGACTCTATTATAGTAGCTTAGCTACCTCTATTATAAGAGAGTCTAATAGTAGATTAACCTCTCTAATAGGGTCAAGACTTAAGGGTAAGGGAGCTCTCTAATATATAGCCTATAAGTAAGTAATTAGTTCTAGAGACTCTTATAATAGAGATGTAAGTAATAGATAAACTTACTAAATAGATAGAGAGCTTTAAAGGACTCTTGACCCCTAAATATACGCCTAAGCCCTTAGTAACTTACCTTATACCGGCTAGTAAAGGGGATATCTATTAGAAAGTAGGAGGGTTTAAATTAAGGCCTTTTTAGTCGCTAGTTAGCTAACTAGATGCTAGGGAGAGTAGGGGAGCCGTCAAATCTAATGGAGGAATGCCTTCTATAAAAGAATCTAATACGTACGACAAGTAGATGGAAGAGCTAGAAGCTAGGGATAGTACTACCGATATATTATACCTAGCTAAGCTAGAGGGGTAGAGCATTAAGCAAAGTCCGGATTAGCTAACGTATCCTCTAGAACGTAAGAACGAAGGAGAAGCTATTTGGCAACCTCTTATAAGGAAAGGTAGAGGTAGGAGGAGGGCTTATAAGCCTAGGGACCTTGTCTAGTCAAGCGAAAGGCTATAAAATAAAGAGAAGGTTAATTACTACTACTCCTTTATCTACGTAACTAAGGAACTCTAGCGATAGTTCTATAAGACTTACCTATCTAATTAATAGGAAGCTTATCTAGAGGACTAGAGTATAAGAATAATATATATAATATTCGCTATCACTATATAATAGAAGGATATTATATACCTTAGAGCAGCCCTAAATAAGCCGTATTAGTATATCGATGATCTTACTTATATTCTTACTAACTAGCGAGACCTATATAATTACCCATTAGGACAATAGTTTAAAGACGCGGCTCGCGAGGAGATACGTAACTTAGAAAGTAAGGGAACGTAGAAGATTATACCGTATAAGTAGGCGAAAGCGTAACCTATCCTATTAAAATAGGTCTTTATATATAAGTTTAATAAGGACAGTTTCTTAGAGAAGTGTAAGGTAAGGATCTATATATAAGGAGATCTATAAGATATTAGCTTAATAGAAAGTATATATATAGCTACTCTAGCGGCGTAGTCGTTCTATATAATAATAGCGATCGCTACGTACTTTGACCTAGAAGTTAAGTAGTTTGATATAATGTAAGCGTTCCTTAATACCGAACGACTAGAAGACGATCTTGTTGTCTATAAATTACTAGAAGGATTTAAGTAGCTAAGGAAATATGTAGAGTTGTAAAGAGCTCTATATAGCTTAAGAGACTTGCTACTCTTATAGTATAAGGAGTTCTATAAAATGCTATTGGATCTAGGTATAGAACTATCGGGTAAAGAGAAGTACCTCTTCCTAAGCTATAATAAACACGTTATCCTAATCTTTTATATTGACGACTTCTTAGTCTTCTTCCATAAAAGCAACGCTATAGCGGCCGAGTAGGTAATAGAAGGAATTATAGCTTGATATAATATCTATAAGCAAGGTAATATCGGTTAGTTCCTTGGTATTAAGGTAATTCGAGATCGACCTATATATAAGATATAGTTAATCTATAACTAATATATTAGAAAGGTAGTAAGAAGATATAGGCTAGATATGCCCAACGTGTATAAGCTAACTCCCTTAAGCTATAAAGAACTTAAGAAGTTTAAAGGGAGCACTACTAGTATATAGATTAAAGAGTATTAGGAGCTTATCGGATTAATCCTATACTATATAATTATACTATATCTAGATATTATATATACCTGTTTAGTATTCTCTTGATACCTAACTAACCTAGGACTAGACTACTTGTTAGAGGTATAGCAAGTAGTAGGATATCTATTTAGGAGCTCTTACCTATTAATCTAATATAGAGGCAAGTAAGCGATGGAAAGTCCGATGCTTATAATTACCAGAGACGCTTTATATATAGATGATCTAGATATATAGTATTTATTGTAAGGATATATCTTCTTTCTATTCGGAGGTCTTATTATATGGAAGGTATTATACTAGGATACTATTATAACATTAAGCATTAAAGCAGAACTTCTAACGCTCTCCCTTATAGCAAGAGAGACTATAGCACTTAAAAGGCTATTTATAGACATCGATCTTAAGCTTAAGGAACCTTAGAATATCTACTATAACAATTAGCAAACTATTTAACTAGTAATAGCTAAAAATAAACGTATTTATGATATGCTAGCCTTATAGCATCTGTAGATAAGCGTACAATGTTTTATTCGACTACCTTAAAGAGGAAAAAGAGGAAGAATACAAGAGTTGTACGGAGGAGCGCCTTTTTAGTATGTACGTACATGACCTAGGTAGGGCCCGGTTAGGCTCCGGGTTAGGTCCCAAGCGGGCCCTGACCACGCGCCCTACGAACGACCTACGAATGCCTCACGAACCAATTATACATGCTTAGGTAGGCCGAGTAGGTCCAGTCTGTTGCCGGGTAGGTCCGGTCCGTTGCCGGGCAAAGCCTGGCATTGTTTAGCCCGGGTGAAGCCTAGGCCTATGACAGTATTAACACTTACCTATTGTATATAAATATTTATAATATATAATTATACTAGGAAGCGGCAAAAGGAACGTTTAAAGCTATATATCTACTAACTAGTTAGATACTAATAGATAAGCTTACTAAGCGACTTAGCTAATAAGCCTTTAAGCACTAGAGGGCTTTCCTTAATCTTTAAGATGTTAGTTATAGGCTTATATAACTAGGGGGTAGAAAATAAGTCAAATTCGCCAAATAAAATATTACCTAATACTCCCTATCTATTACTATTAGCCGTTACTAGGATTAATAGCCTTGCCCTTACCTTTATCCTAGCCAGGTAATAATATAATACCTAATACGTTATTAGACGTACTAACGCGAGCATTACAAGCCTCCTTGATCTTGCCTAACTAGTAGAAGATATCGTATATAAAGTAGGCAATCTTCGTAAAACGCGCAAGTTTAGCCTTATTAAGCTCGTACTCCTCTGTATTATCTATACTAGCGCGTTTTAGGTTACTCTAAAGAACTATATATAACTTCTTAAGATTCTATACGTATCTGTTAGCGATTTGTCTATACATTAGGGGTAGAGGTTTAGGATCTAGGGATTTATAAAAGCCTTAGCTCTATCTAGTAAAGCCTTTATTAAATCCTTTACTAACCTAATATAAGAAGTAGGACTACTATTATAGTTAATATAAATATTATAAGAGCTATTAGATATATAGGCAATTAATATATATTTTTTTATACTTATAAGAACTATAGGTATAATAGTAATAGTAAGAGCTAGTACTAGAATAATTACGATATTTGCCAAAAGAACGTCCTATTAGAGCCAACTATATATACATTTTATAGGGCACCTTACAAAGCTTACTAGCTACGATATCGCTATATTTAGTTAGCTCGAACGATCTTAACGCAACTAGCAAAGTACTAAAAAACTATAAAACTAATATAAAATTAATCGAATAAAGACAATAGGAACACTTATAGTTTAGAAGCTTTAATACGCTTACGCTTTCAAGGTATTACAAGAGTAAGAGTTAACCTACTAATAGTCATAGTATTTATAATAGGCATACCTAACAAGTCATCTATTAATTCGAATATAGAAAGTATTATCCTATTATTACTATAATTAAAACTAGTAATACTATTACTATTATAGTTATAATAACTATATTTAATCTATAGCTTTAAAGGAATCGCTCTACCATACTTAACTCTTTCAGACTTCTAAATATAAAAGGCAAGCCCCCTAAAGGAGCTATCAAGGTAAAAGCAACAAAGGATATAATACCAAGAATAATATTACTACAAAGTATAGTTAAATGACTACCACATTTAACTAAAGGGTATGTCAGAAGCTATAGAGCTTCTAAACGTATTAGCCACACGTTTGCCATAGCTGGATAAGGCTATTTAACGCATTGGCCAGTCCCTTTGTCTATAAATGCCACTCCTTTTGTCTCCTTTATAGATAGTTTCAATAAGGCACTCTTTCCTTCGTACAGCCACCCACTACAGACACTGCTTTTAACGCTCCCGGAAGCTTATCACTGCGTTCGGCAGAGGGAGAAGGGAGCTCCCAACTCGATGCCTAACCGACCCCTTACGAGCCATTGAAGCAAATATCTAGATAAGCAGGGACGACGGGCTGCACTTTGATTCCGAGTTTTTGCTTAACTTCATTGCGGGAATCGTTAACGGCGATAGTCCGTATCACAGGCCCTTCTGGTCGCACCAGATTAAGTTGGTTCTACGCAGTATGGGGAGTCAAGTGCACACCAGTTCCCAACCTATGAGGCATAATACGGCCATGGATCGAGTACCTGCGTCACGGACCAAAGAAAGCTATACAGTTTCCAAGCAGCCGAGAATCGTCACAGGTCGAAAAAGCACCTCATCTCCTTGTCACTAGTTGTCTCGAGCATCAACCGTAAGCCCAGGGGTGACTTTCTAGGCGACGGGTCTACGAAACCTGTAACTACGGCGCTATGCATTGCACTTGTGCCGTCCGAGCAGTGCGTCAGTGCTGTTTGGCATTTTCCTGGACGCGTCTTCCACAACCAATGATCCCCCTGGAGGTCGACAATATCCAGTCAACTTATATTTGACCCTTGACGTCGTGTTTAAAACTATCTAACCCTGGTTGTCGCTTCAGCGATGGTCCCCAAGCAGAGTCACGCATCGCTGTTAGTTAGTGCCTCTTCCCGTCTTGCTCAAAAAGATTTCGGATCGAGTGAGCGCGGCGATTCTGTCACTGTGTGACCAGACCAGAGGGAACTTACAACATCGCATAGATGAGAAAGAACTCGGGTCAAAGCAAGGCTCCGTGTTAACAACGGATCAACAGCATCATTCAAGATGCCGCCAAGATGGTGTAACAGGTGATTTATTGAATGGGAGCCAAATTAACCAAGAATATTGAGGGGCAAGGAAGATTGTTGGTTGGTTTGAGTGGCGATGTGCCTGGTCTGAGTACTACCAAGGTACTGTACCTAGGCGAGTCGGGTGATTTGACGTTTAAAGTAGGCACTACCGTATACTGAATTCCGTACACGAGTTCCTGCCAAAGAGTGTACGTAAGGTACATATAAGGAATCATCCACCGGGCAGCAAAAAGTACGAGAAGGTGTCAAAGATCTATGATTCCAGGTTTGTGGATTTCATCAAGTGATTTCTCACAGGGCAGCCCAGTACAGGCCGGGGCTAGCATCGTGCGTGTTCTGGAGATGTGCAGGGCCTTCCCCTGCCGTAGGGCGAGAACGGAGAAGCTTGCCGAGCAAGCCGAGCAAGCCGGTCGCTGATCGGCGCAGAGCCTCACATTGCCCAAGGAGGAAGGGATCGAAAACGCCGCGGCAAAGCCATCTAAACCCAGATCGCCGGCCACGAACGGTGCATCCAACCCACTACACACGGAAATGTCGCGATCCAGCTTAACGAGACGAAACGTGAATTGAGAAGAACCGTGCTGCATCAACCTTCTGACCGTTGTTCTTGCGCAAGCCAGACAGGGACAAGACTAGCAGCACGCGGCAGGATTCTTCAAAATTGGCTAAAACGCGTTGGCGGGGTGCTCCAAGCTCGAGTGTGATCGAATGGGAGCAAAGCATCGCCGCTTGAGTCAGCCCGGGCTCGGCCATTGATTGGGGGTGCCCATGTCAGCTCAAGGCAGCAAGCGGATAGAAGCGCCGTGGGAAGACTAGCAACGCCTGCTCTGGGCATGGCCGCTGAATGTCTGCTGGTTCTCAACGACGCGGGGAACTTGTGCAACTGGAGCGAAATATCGGCTTGGCAGGGGCTCCTTCTACTTTGGGAGGAGAACTGGCATCACCCACTCGGCTCTACGGCTTGAAGATGCCGTGTGTGGCAACCAACAGGCACTGAAAATTCATGCAGGCAGACCCCGTTCTGGGAAGCAAAATGCAGCAGCGCCTTCCTTGGCTCTCGCGAGCTGTTAGTAGAGCACGAACGAAACTCGACCAGTTTGAGGGTCTATCACGCTCCCGTACCGCAAGAAGGATCTCATGTAGTAGGACTGAGATGTTTTTTTTCTTCCCTTCCTACTTTTTTGTGCGCTCTTGAAGGTATTAAGACCATCACGATGGGATACCTACCTCTTCAAAGCATACATGGCACGGCAACCGACCCCCCAAACGTTAGGTAGCACGCCAGCGGGCGGATGGCCCATCGTGGAATTCACGGTCTGGGCCCGCGGGAGGATTGCTTGCACCTGCGTGATAATTTCCTGGGACACCCCCCTGTTCGCGGACAGCGAGCCCGGATGTCAACGACAGCGGACGCATCGTGGAAGCGGGTTGCCGTTCTCCCTCCCCCCCCCCCCCTTTTCTCTCCAGGGGTGGCCCTTTTCCCTTCTGAGCTGGCTTGGCTAAGTTGGGCCTCCTCCTATGAAAGGCTGCCGTTCCCTTTGCCTCCCTAGGGCCGTCTTCTTCCCGCCGCCTCCCTCTTGGTTCCTGTTCAATTCAACACCAGACGGCGTGCTCTCCCCGGCCGTTGCAAACGTCTTGTTTGCGTCCTTTCGTTGTGTGCTTCTGCCGTTGCAGCTCATCAGTCGCTCCTTTACTACGGCCCGGCCATCCTCGGCCATTCACTCGTTTTCCGTGTGTGCAGACGAACAAACACATACTCACCTTGTATTGTTAATATCACGTCTCGTCCATAATGCTCTCCTGGACTCTAGTCGTCGTGGCCCTCGCCGTGGCCCCAGCCATGGCAACAAGTCCTGCCGTCAATGTCTACTGGGGACAGAAGGGCTCGGCCTCAGACAGACTCAGCACCTTTTGTGACGCCTCCAGCTTCGAGTATGTCACAGTCGGCTTCATCAACAAGTCTCCCGAGAAAGACTCCTCCGCGTTGAGGTATCCGGGCAGTGACTTTTCCGTCCACTGCATGAACGCCGCCAAGTACCAAGACGCCAAGGGAGTCGACTCGAACCTCCTCAGCAAGTGCGGCCAGATCGCCGCCGATGTTCGGTATTGCCAGAAGAAGGGCAAGAAGGTGCTCCTCTCCATCGGCGGTGAATGGAACCCGCCCAAGACGGACTACAGCATCTCTAGCCCGCCCGAGGGAGAGTATTTTGCCGACTTCATCTGGGGCGCCTTCGGCCCGTACACCGCGAGCTGGGGAGACAAACCGAGACCTTTCGATGACTTTTTCAACGCCGACGAGGGCGAAGAGCACTTTGTTTTTGATGGCTTTGACTTTGATATCGAGCACAAGTTCAGTAAGTAGGCCCCCTTTCTTCGTGGCTTAGTGAAGGTGGCTCTCAGTATTCCGACCGGGCAGGATGTTGACGCCCCCTTTTTTTTTTTTCCTCTTAGCGGACCAAAGCGGTTATGTCGCCATGATCAGAAGGCTGCGTGCCCTGACCCAGCTGGACACGACCAAGCAGTATCTGATCACCGCCGCCCCGGAGTGCCCCCTGGACGCGGATCTCTTCAAGATGAAGACCATCATTGACACTTGTCAATTCGATGCCCTCTTTGTCCAGTTCTACAACAACCCCATCTGCGCCGGAGTTGACAATAACAACTTTGACGACTGGGCGGCCTACCTCGCCAAGACCCCCAGCAAGAACGCAAAGATCTTCATCGGCCTGCCTGGTTCTCCAGACGCTGCCGGCTCTGGCTACCTAGCCCCTGCATCTGCACTTCAGTTGATCAACAAGCATAAGAACAAGCCGGCCTTTGGTGGTGTCATGGTCTGGGATGCCTTCTATGGTAGCCAGAAGTTTGGCGGCACCCCATTCTACGACTTGCTGCATGATTTTGCCTGCGGTGCCCCGTCCCACACCACGACTGCCCCGGCCCCGACGGCGACGGCCACTGTTTGCGTCAGGTGGCACACGGTTGTCAGCGGTGACACTTGCTACGAGATTGCCGGCTCCTACGGCATTACCCTGGACGACCTGTACAAGTTCAACCCGGGCATTACCTGTGACCTCCAAATCGGCGACCAGGTCTGCGTGAGGTTCGGCGTCCCACCCCCTACAAGCAGCTCGACCAGCCTCTCCCCCTCAGCCAGCACTAGCACATCTGCTAGCAGTAGCAGTTTGACAAGAACCAAAACCCAGGCTAGTATTAGCACGGCTTCTAGCACCAGCAGGTCGACCAGCTCGACGAAAAACTCGACCATCTCGACCAGAACCTCGACTATCTCGACCAGAACCTCGACTATCTCGACCAGAACCTCGACTATCTCGACCAGAACCTCGACTATCTCGACCAGAACCTTGACAAGCTCAATCAAACCCTCGGCTAGCTCAACGAAAACCTCGGCCGGCTCAACTAAGAGCTCGACTAGTTCGACTAGAACCTCGACCAGCTCAGCCAAGCCCTCGACAAGCTCAATCATAACCTCGACCAGCTCGACTCGTACCTCGGCTAGGTCAACTAAAGGCTCGGCTAGCTCGACCAGAGTCTCGACTAGTCTCAGCCCGTCAACTAGCTCGACCAGCGTGACCAGCGCGACCAGCATCAACAGCTCGAGTGGCACCAGCTCCTCAACAGGCACTAGCATTTCAAGCAGCCTCAGCACGCCCTCCACCTCGACGTCAACTGAGGTTAGCTTGACTTTGGTTACGGAGACTAGTTCGACCGAGAGTCAAGCTCCCAGTAAGACAGCTGGGGATTCCTCCACCATCACCTCGGCATCTGGAGTCACTTTGACAACGTCCAGCGGTGCGGCTACAAGTACCTCGACCGACGTCGATGACTCGTGCCCAGATGAGGAGACCAGCACGTCAACTACCGCGACCTTTACTGGGTCTGCCACCCAGTCGGCCACCGAGACTACCACCGAGACTGCCACCGTCACATCCACCCCGGGATCCACTTATACCAGCGGCGAGGAGACTACCAGCACCTCGACCGAGGATGATGAGACTAGCACCTCTGCTGTTGTGTCCGCTACCCAGACCGCCACATCGCCTGGGGCCACCATCACCGGATCGTCGGCCTCGGACATTAGCGCCACTGCAAGCAGCACCGCCTCCGAGGGCTGGACAACGTCTACCATCTACTCGACCACCACCTACACCATCACTAGCTGCCCGGTTACCGTGACCGACTGCCCCGGCAAGATCGGCCAGGTCACGACCGAGACGATCGCCATCAGCACGACCGTATGCCCCATCACCGAGGGGACTGGCCCGTCAACCTCGGCCTCCTCGCCTCCGGCGCCGGTCGAGTCGGGCAGTGGTGCCAAACCTCCTCCCCTGCCTACCGGCAGGGAGGGCGAGGACACGGACTCGACATCGACCACGCGGGTTACCACAACACGCTTCACTACCCTGACGGTGCCCAAGCCAGAGGCCACGGGCGCAGCGGCTAACCCCTCGTCGTCGTCGTCGTCGTCGTCGTCGTCGTCGTCATGGTCCCCGTCGGCCGGCCTCCCCACCAAGTCGGGCTCCCCGCCCCCGCCGTCGACGACGACCATCCCCGTGTTTGCGGGTGCCGGCCGCAACACCGTCACGCTTGGTGTGCCGGCTGTTCTGGCTGTCGTTCTCGTCCTCGCTATTTAAGGGTCCATGGCGAGATTTTGCGCAGGTGGGCTCGGTCGATCGAGCTATCATCTTATCCTTTCTTTTTCTGTCTACTTTGCAGACTTCTTCTTGTAGATAGTTCTGCTGCCGGCTCGGTCTGTGTGGGTAGCTGGAACTATTATTTTGGTATGATTATTACAAATAACCCATGCAGTGCAGATGATGGAGAGTGAATCCGGGCACACGGCTAATCGTCGTTTTCCGTGGGTTTTCTGGATGCCCCCTACATGTTGCATTACAATGTCAGTGCGTTGAATGAGATGGTTGCTTGACGTTTTGTCGTGGTTAATGGATGCGTGATGCAAGAGTTCCTCCTCCTCCTCCTTGGTTATGGACACGCGAGTACTCCGTACCTGATCACTTTGCGAACCTTCCTTATTACGTTATGTACGGATTACTTGGTAGTACTTTCCTGCTCCGTTTGTAAGATATATGCGCAATACAATACTACTGTGTAATATGAAAAGTTACGTCCCTTCCGACCTGTTTCCACTTAGGTTCCAGGTTGGCATCGTAACATGGTCGGAGAAAAGAGTGCTGTGCACAGGATCTACCTTATAACTCAGGTACGGTACCTTTTCCTACGCCGCGAGGCATTCTTCGTAGAGCCTGCGAAGGGTGAACGCCGGTTTCATTGAAGGTAAGGTGGTTACCAGTTAAACTACTGTACAGAGTAGGTAAGATACCGGGTCCTTCATGGTTACGGATTACGATGTACTTGCGGTACGCACTAGTTAACGCCCGGGCCAGCCAATGAGGCTTTCGCGGTTTTAAAAGACATTCAAAGTGACCAATCATGCTCGACCAGTGATTCACTCCGGTATCCCCGGGCTTTCAGTACCAGAACACCCTGCTGACCTTCGCGGTCCAGAACGCCCTTGATTGTCAATCCTGGTCCCTCGAATTCACTCTTGCACCACCACCAGGCCAAGCGAGTAACCCGAAAGGACCGAAAGCCGGAGAAGGGGCCCCGCGCCGCCGAATGTCAGCTGCCTGTCTTTTCGCCTTTGGACGGAAATCCGGCAGCCAACCAAGGACGCTTATTATTGTTCGAGTAGTAGTTTACATTAGAGCCCTGCAACCCGATTTTCCGGCCTGTTTTCCTCCACGGCGTTCCGCATCTCGGCTTCCCCGCCCACGACGACCTTCTTGTGCTCCGGGGCGGCGCCCCAACCAGTTCCCAATGCTCCCCTCTCCCCAGCAATTGCTGCATGATGGCCACCATCGAGCCATGGCTCACAAACCTCCTCAACAAGCCGAAGAGCCCTGACCTTCCACCGATACATCCCATCCCCTCCGGCGCCGCTCCGAGCCAGCCGATTTCCCTTCCCCCCCTCGGCTCCGACTTCCCCGGCAGCCACAGGACCGAGAGGCCAGCGTCGACTCAGGTTGCCCCGCCCAGTGCTGGCGACGATGCCGACCACGTCAAGCCAAATGCTAGACAGGACGACACCTTTGGTCTGCACACTGCCTCCATCAGACCCCTCCAACTCCTGCTCCAGGAGCCCGAGCCGTCACCCTTCGCCATTCCGCTGCGAAAGCTTGTCGACGATGTGCCGGCAAGCCCCGAAGACGCCTCCTCGACTAAGAAACGACATAGGGCGCTTACCGCCAAGGAGGACTTCGTCCAGCTACCGAAGCTGCCCAAGAAGCAGAAATCTGCCCAGCAGGTGGTGCCCCCAATCATCGCCGGTCTCCACGAACCCCCGCCTGATGCCGCCGTCTTCCCACCCATCACGTCGGCGTCCTTCGACGACAATGAGAATTTCACCCTGGGGGCATGGAAGGAGGTAGGCAACGCCGCGCATGAGGACCGCCCGGTCCTATTCCCGACTGCCGAGGGAGAGCCAACCAACCCCCCGAAGCCAAAGAGGCGTCCCATGAAGCCGAGAAGAAAGTGGACGGAGGAAGAGACCAATAATCTCTTGCTGGGGGTGAGTCGCCATGGAGTGGGCAGATGGACGACAATCCTCGAGGACCCCGAGTTCCACTTCAACGGCCGGACCGCCGGCGACCTGAAAGATCGTTTCAGGACGTGCTGCCCCGAGGAGCTACGGCGAAGTGCGGACGACGAGCCACCGGCAGCCAACGGAGAGTCCGCTCCGCCGCCGGCGGCGACAGCAGCAGCAGCAGCAGAAGGAGCGGCTAGGCACAAGTTAGGTATCCAGCTGGAGGACATTCTTCAGCCGACCGGGGATACGGGTGGTGACAATGATGGTGCCTCACCGGCCAACGCTCCGGATCCTGACGCGGCGCCTAAGAAGAGGAAGCCCCGTGCACACCGCAAGAGGTTGGAGGACCTGGCCGAGTTGGGCATTCACGGCCCGTTTGAGAAGTCGCATCGCCGGAAACGCCGGCCTTTTACCAAGCAGGACGACGAAGAGATCTTGGACGGATTGAACCAATACGGCCCGTCGTGGACGAGGATTCAACGGGACCCCAAATATAATCTTTCTAGCCGGCAGCCGACAGACTTGCGTGACCGGGTTCGGAACAAGTACCCCGAGATATACGCGAGCATCGAAAAGGCCAACTTTGCCAACAGGGAAGCTCCCCGCGGCAAAGCCAACATCCTTGAGCCGTCGGTCAATCTGGCGTCGGACAGCTCGCGGACCGCTGCCGTTCTCCCCTCTCTGGACCCCCCGCTGAACCGATCAGGGTCGCGAGAAGACGTGCGACTGCGACGGACCACCACCCCGGCCGCCCACGAATCAACCGAGTCTCTGCCCGCTCTAGCCGATCTCTTCGACATGACCGAGCCCCACGGCGGCTCTTCTCTCGGAAGCGCACCAGAGATGGACCTAAGCCACCTCTTGCTTGACGATCCCCAGGCTGCTGCCGCGGAACGTCGGCTCGGCAATGGCCGGTAAGACACTAACGCCGGTGGTTGCGAGTGCGCTCTTGTCCCTCGTCAAAGGTTTTCTTTCTTTTTTTCCTTTTTTTATTATTTTTTCTTTCTTTCTGGATTCGACCACTGGGCCATCTTTCAATCGTCATGACCACCGAATGGGATTCAGCTACTTTTCCGCTGCCTTTGGGAGGGAAGAACTGCGCAGTGATGCTTTGTTTATCGCGGGTTATCAATTCACACTCTGGGTTGGCTTTTTGACATTCTCGTTCTCTTGAACTGTTTATGATTTTTCTTCTTCTTGCCGAGGCGTTTACGGCTTTTTTTATACTTGCATCGTCGCCGCAAGCCACGTCGACCGGAAACAGCACTGGCGTTTTGGGTGAGGGGTTCTTGGAACTTACAAGTTAGATAAGGGAGCAATCTCTGAGCACAAATGAGAAACACTTCTCAAGGGGGTGTAGGAAGTTTCCCGTTCTTTCAGAGTAGCTTAATGCCTAGTCCAGGTTTCTCTGGCGGCCTGCTTCCTCTTGAACAGCTAATAGAAGTCGATCCATGGCATCCACGGCCCATTTGAGTTGCTTAGTAACACTGAAACCCCCGCAGAGGCTGCAGATGTTTGCGGGGCACATCCTATCATGTATAACCCTAACCCTGAAACACGGTTTGTCCCTCAATATCAGTCTCGAGCCAAGCGAAACGAGATTTTGCTTGTCCACACTTCTCACCGCCTTCCAAGCCCCACTAAACTCGCTAGGGCTGGGGGGCACAAAATCAATTTTCTGGTCGATTTACCTTCGCTCCCACTTCGCGGCATCCCTTTCACTTTCCCATCCGACCAGCACATCGACAACAACAGCCAAGATGGGCAGAGGACCGTAAGTGCTTGGACCCGAGATCTTCAGAAACCCATTGCTAGATCGCTTTCCTGGATTGAGAGCTCGAAATCCCGTTCTTCGCGGACCTCTCACATCTGGGACTGTCGACCTGATTGCGCTTCTCGGAATTGACGGTGCTAACCAACGGAAAATAGTAAGAAGCACCAGAAGCGCCTCAGCGCGCCGTCGCACTGGCTTCTCGACAAGCTGTCGGGTGCCTACGCCCCTCGCCCGTCGCCTGGTCCGCACAAGCTCCGCGACTGCATGCCTCTGATCGTCTTCGTCCGCAACCGCCTCAAGTATGCGCTCAACTACCGCGAGACCAAGGCCATCATGATGCAGCGCCTGGTTAAGGTCGACGGCAAGGTCCGCACCGACATCACCTACCCGGCCGGCTTCATGGACGTCATCACCATCGAGAAGACGGGCGAGAACTTCCGCCTCATCTACGACACCAAGGGCCGCTTCACCGTTCACCGCATCCAGGAGGAGGAGGCCAAGTACAAGCTTGGCAAGGTCAAGCGCGTCCAGCTCGGCCGTGGTGGTGTGCCATTCTTGGTTACGCATGATGCGAGAACGTGAGTTCTTCCGACATCTGTCAGCCGTTGGACCAAGCTTTGGTGGATCGCTCGGCTCCCCCTCTGCTCTCTTTGCGGGGAGCTGAGCGATCAAAGCAGGGGACCTTATACGGTTGGTATGTCAACGTCCTACCATGGTGTGCTAACGATAGCTCGGCAGCATCCGCTACCCCGATCCCCTTATCAAGGTCAACGACACCGTCAAGATTGACCTTGAGACTGGCAAGATCACCGACTTCATCAAGTTCGACACTGGCGCCATTGCCATGATCACCGGTGGTCGCAACATGGGTCGTGTCGGTGTCATCACCCACCGTGAGCGTCACGATGGTGGCTTCGGCATTGTCCACCTCAAGGACGCCATTGACAACACTTTCACCACGCGTGAGAGCAACGTCTTCGTCATTGGCACCGATAAGCCCTGGGTTTCCCTTCCCAAGGGCAAGGGTGTCAAGCTTACCATTGCTGAGGAGCGCGACCGGAGACGGGCGCAGGCCCTTGCTGGCCACTAAAGGGGATAACTACGGGAATGGGCAGGGCATGAGGTTGCTGGTCTTACAAAAGCATGCTGGATGGAGTACCGGATGTCACTTTAGTAGTTTAGGTTTGGCAAGCGACCCTCTTGCTGACCGGTATACCCGGGTCTGGAATCGGCCCGTAAACTGGACTGCCCTTCTGCATGATGGGACATGACTCTTGCGTATGCTTGTGCGTTTGTATCTCATGACTTTGTTTTTTTTTTTTTTTCCGAATATCCTACGTTTCTTTCATCGCGCGACCAGTCTCTTCTGTTTTTCGCACAGCCTCCCCAAAAAAACGCTCATTCGTGGAGTTGCCAGGCATTCTCTTTTCTCATTCTTGCCGCTCCAACCGCATCCCTTCGAAGCGGCGAGAATCTCACAACGCGCATTGGAGCGCTATCCTCGGTCGATACGCCCGAAGAAAAAAAAACTAGTCCATGCCCTGCAAACGATACTTATAACCAATTACAATTTTCCAGGAAGACTCTACTGCCGCTGCCTCTTTCTCAAGAGGGAGCGAATCATAACAACCCCTATAGCTTGTTCGTGCTATGGAGCGGTGCGATGAGTGAGACAATCAGGCTGAGATTCGTTGGCTGCATCTCTCGGTGTTCGAACCAAGAGTACTTTCCGTCCCATACATACATGGTGAGGTAAAAGCAAAAACTACTTCTACATGATCTGTAGAGCAATCGTTGCAATAGCGAACTCGGCTGAGAGAGCATTCATGGGCTCCCTCCTTCATTCATTCCGGTCCTCCTTTCCTCGGCGTCCTGGGATGCGTAAAAGTAAGGGATTTGAGATGCTACGTTGTATGAGGACTAGATCCGGACGCTCCATCCCCAACCCCCCCCCCCCCCCCGCTTTTCTAGATCCCTCATGCATGTAAATGAACAGACGAGGGGGCCGGACCGCGGCGGGGGAGGAAGAAAGAAGCGGGGGGAGGGGGTTGAAAGGCGGCAAATTGGCGGTAGACGAAAGAGGTAGGGAAGTGAAAGGACAAGGAAATGGACAAGGGAATGGAAGTTTTTCCCGGGTCACACTCCATGAGATGAGACTGTGTATGTGCATACATGCGGCACGTAGTATGCTGCGGGCTGGCGGGTCACGTATGGTGTGTCTTGTTTTAGTTCCCCAGATATTCCGAAGGACCGCCTTCATTATGCTGTTTCCCAGGGCCGGCCGGCGAGAGGTTTCATTTGCAGGAAGTGACCTGGGGCTGCACAAACGTTTCGATTGGGTAATCGGTGTAGCGACGTTTGGTAAGCTTTAAGAGACATAATGGGCAGTCCGGTTTGTCATAGGCAGGAACACACACCTAGAGAGCTGGATTTGAGTTGCCGCCTGGTGGAATTGGGTTACACCCGGATCCCGGTAGTGCGGGGTGGGTATATGGCATCGAGCCACTCTTGGACGATCCCGATGGTAGGTTGGAGGTGTCCCTGTGCGACTGCAGACCAAGGACACAGGGTTGTAAGTTTCTCGACGGAGGAGGCTCTGTGGCATTTAGTCTGCTCCCGGATGGGCTTATACCATGGAGAGGTACAGTATGTGCTTCTTCGATTGCTCGTCGCCTACCTGGGCTCGCAGAATGGCGTGCCTTTTGTTTTCTGTTCAAGGATTGCTCGGCCACGCCGCCTGGTTGAGAGCAAGCTTAAGATGTCCAGCCCTGAATTGCCCCAGTCTAATCCATACTCCGGTCGAGTCGCACGAGCGAATCCGAGAGACTGGGTTCGGTGGCTGGCGAGGCTTTGGGCGCCCTTTGCCACTCCTGGACCCTCGCCTTTCCAGGTGCTTGGGTATTATGGGTTCCCGCCCCTGGTGCGACGACGCTCGAGAGTTTGCTTATTCCCCCCTCCCTTTGTTTCTTTAATCTCATTCGATCCCACCTGAACTGCGTTAAGTCGGGAGCTGAGAGATGACTGCGGCAGCGTATAGCCGGGGTGAACCTCGTACAAGAGCGGCCCTAAGCACATTAATCATGAGAAACAGGCCGATGAAGCTATCGCTTGTAGATGTGCAGGAAGCCCTTATGCACGTTTGGTGTTCCTTGCAGTCAGATGTCGATGGGGTGGGGACGATTTGGTTGCTTCTGAGCTAGTAGTGTACGTGCGGAGTACACTAGATAGGAAAGTCCCCACGAGCAAGCTTCAAGATCGTGGGGGAGGGCGGTCGGGTAGTGTATGTTCGAAGTCTTGCGATTCGATGCTCTCTGCATTGCAGACCGCCCCATGCCCTGAACAAGTGACGATCGTCCCATCATTCAGGCCGAAATGCATTCGACTCCCGGCGGCGAGCTTGGGCTCTCGAGGACTTGGCAAGTATGTAGCCGCACTGGAAGATCTACACATGCCGGGTTTCTTTCTTTCCACCTCTTTTTGTTTGAGTGTCGATTCATATTGCTAGCCGCATGTTTTTGAATGTTAGGAAACTTCTGGTTGGTGGATTGAGGTTGGAGAGTACGGATTACATACAACACTACAGATTACCCGTGTGGGTCGAAACGCAGGGAAAGAGCAAGGCTTGGCGCTGGCCGTGAATCTCATTGGGTCCCTTCTTTTCGAACACAACCGAGACTTTCAAAATCCGAGTCCCAACACTCTGGGTCTTGAGCCCTGAGATCTCGTCAGAGAGAAGTCCCATGGTTGGGTTCCAGGTAACATTTTGGCTTCAAGCATCGAGGCCACGCCAGGAAGCGAGTCCCGGGTGCGTGGCATGCTAGGTTGCGGCGATCCCAACCGCCGAGACCCTCAATCCACCGACAATCCGTCCCCATGTACGGAATACAGTATCCGTACAATAATTCCATCCCATGACCTTCCCCGCAGGCTGGCTGCACGATGGTCGCGTGGTTACGATCCATTCGCGGTAAGCCGGAAACTGCAATAGAAGACGTTCCACGTCATAAACTTTTTTTTTTCTCTTTCACTTACACCGCATCAATTGTGCTGACATAACCGTGTCATTTTTATTTTCCTGAAAAATTGGTTGTGTAACTGCTTGTCAGCACGGGTGGTGAGACTCGAGTCACTCGAGTCCTCCTCTCAGCTTTACCCCCACGCCGTCGAGCCCTCGTTGAGTGGGTGTGTAATTAACTAAAACTAAACTGACAGAGTCACGCTCGCCTTGCCAGATCCGTCAGCCACACTACTTGGCCTGGCTTTCCTTTTTCTCTACCGCTTGCAGTACGCTAATCAACCTTGCCCTTCGGTCCTCGGTTCTCCGTAGTGACATGTATGTACCTACACGAGGTAGCTAGGTGCGTAAAAGTGCGATATATGTACCTACCTACATACACGGACAGGTACTGTGCATTGCTGTATGTACACACATCAGGTACGCAGTAGATTCATCCATGCGATGCGCATGTTCTCGACTCAAAAACCTGCCCAGCTTTTTACCTCTCGGGCTGGCGCACAACATGGGCAGCGGACTAAGCTGCTTCTCTTGGCTGACAGTGGCCCCCTTCTTCTCTGCCCACGATCCACGACCCATCACACATCACACCTGTGCCAGCCAGCGGCTCCCCTTTGGCCCCCCGGCTCTAACAACTCAACCGCCCTCTCCGCCGGACATGGCTTGGTTTAGTTACCCGCACGGCTTGATTGGGTCGGTTGCTGCTCCACTCAAGCTGCACACCGGTCCGAATGAGGAAACTCAGAGACGTTATTATTAAAGGCCGCGACACGACACGACAGAGAGGAACCGTAACTATCTGTTGTCCGCTATGGTTCTGCCGTAGTGTAGTTCTCTCGATTCTCTTTCTTCGCCTCTCTTACGGAGTAGTCGTTTCTCGGTGGAAAGTTGCTCCACTCTTTGGGCCTCTCTCTCACACAAGACTCTCTCTCTCCCCCCCTCGGTTATATACACACACACTTGCACACGCACACACAAACACACACACACACAAAAAAACAAACAAACATTCAAAACTAAGGAAAGGGTCGATCTCGGCTAGAACCCGCTCTGCCCCGTTGTCGGATGTGTCGGTCAGTGCCGGCCAAGAGAGTGGGTATTGCCGGCTTAACACGAACGGCAAGCGTCAGACTAATCGAGGATTGCCGGCCCCAGCACTAACGAGGCCATTCCGGGCTCGCTCCGCCCAGGGATTTCGGCTGGCTGAAAAAAAAGAGACTCTACAAGTAGCCCAGCGCGGCCAAGTCCCGCCGAAGACGGGAAGCTAGTTAACCCAGTCACAGGGGGTTCCGTTGTTACGATCTGCCAACCCAGAGAAACAAGCGGCTTCCGCGCTGTGCATCCTGCGGCTTGTCAAACCCTGCATGTCGGCAAACAGATTCGTCAGGGCGGCGAGGCCTCTTGGCCGATCCCTGGCCGGCACACTCTACAATTCCGGCCCCACTGTCCGGCGGCGCTTCAGCACCACTTCCGCTTTTCGGCGTGCCGCTGCCAGTGGCGACGGCCAGGCTTCTCGGACCGCCTCGGCATGGTCGCTGCCGGCCGTCATCGCCCTAGCCACAGCGACCGGCTTGCTTGGCTGGGGCGTGTCCGAGCTGGCCCATCGGGGCTTTCCCGGCTCCGTGCTGCTTGACGGCGCGTTCCCGGCACCCCGGTATGCGAGCATGCGCGGGATGGAGCAGGTACGTGCCTCACCCCTACCTTCGAAAAACAACGCATTCGGCATCGCGGATGCCGGCTGTCGAGCACCAGAGATCGGCAAGTCACTAATCGACTTTTGAACGGTGCGGCTTGTTGCAGGCCTTGGAGGAAATCCGTCAGGAAATCAGAGAGGAGGATATCATCTCCATCGATCCCGAGGATCTGCTCGCCCACGGATACTCCGAATGGTCGACAGTCAACCCGGAAGGGCTGCCGGTCGCGGTGGCTTACCCGCGGTCGACGGAGCACGTATCAATTATCGCACGCATCTGTAACAAGTATTGCGTGCCAATCATCCCCTACTCGGGCGGTTCGAGCCTGGAGGGGAACTTCTCTGCCCCCTTTGGCGGCATCAGCGTCGACTTTGCCTACATGGACAAGATCGTCCAATTCAACAAAGAGGATATGGACGTCGTGGTCCAACCGAGCATTGGCTGGCAGGACCTGAACGAGCAGCTCGCCAAGATGGGCAGCGGGCTCTTCTTCCCCATTGACCCTGGTTCGTCCCGTCCCCCTTTCTCTCGCATTCGTGTCGCGGCCCCTTCCCCACCCCTCGATGGACGATGGACGATGGACTGACAGCCATCAGGCCCCAGCGCCAAGATCGGCGGCATGATCGGGACCAACTGCTCCGGCACCAACGCTGTCAAGTACGGGACGATGAAGGACTGGGTGATCAACCTGACCGTGGTCCTGGCAGACGGCACCGTCATCAAGACGAGGCGGCGACCGCGCAAGTCGTCGGCAGGCTACAACCTCAACGGCCTCTTTGTCGGTTCCGAGGGTACCCTCGGGCTCGTAACGGAGGCGACCCTCAAGCTCGCCGTTGTCCCGGAGGAGTTCTCCGTCGCGGTCGTCACGTTCCCGACAATTCGAGACGCCGCCTCTGCCGCCGCCGAGGTGATGCAGTCCGGAATTCCCGTCGCCGCCATGGAGATCATGGACGAGGTCCAGATGAAGGTCGTCAACATGGGAGGAGCGACCGCGCCGAGGGTTTGGAAGGAGATGCCGACTCTCTTCTTCAAGTTCTCCGGAACCAAGGCCAGCGTCAAGGAGAACATCAGCAAGGTGCAAAAGATCACGAAGGCCAACAAAGGAAGCAATTTCGAGTTTGCAAAGGACGCCAGGGAACAGAAGCTGCTTTGGTCCGCCCGCAAGGAGTCTCTGTGGTCCATGCTTTCACTGCGCAAAGATGGCGAGGAAGTCTGTAAGTCTAATACTGGCCAACACTTTTTCTCGTCTGTCATGAACTGCAACGACTGACCCTCTTTCTTCCTTTTCCTTTTTTTTTCTCCTAGGGAGCACCGATGTAGCTGTACCATTCAGCAGGCTTGCCGACATCATCGAGGTCAGCAAGAAAGAGATGGATGATCTGGGCCTCTTCGCCAGCATCCTCGGTCATATCGGGGACGGTAACTTCCACGAGAGTATCATCTACAACCGGCAGGACCCGGTAGAACGGGAGAAAGTCGAAACCTGTGTCAAGAACATGGTGAAGAGGGCGCTGGAGATGGAGGGCACCTGCACCGGCGAGCACTCCATCGGCTGGGGCAAAAAGGAATCCCTCGTCTGGGAGGTCGGGCATGATACGCTTGGGGTCATGGTAAGATTCGACCAGGAATGAATATGATGGCTCCAATCTGATTGTCGAGGCTAACACAACCGCACCACAGAAAGCCATCAAGACAGCCCTCGACCCTAACTGGATCATGTTAGTCTTCTCTCCCGGCATCCTACCTTGGCCAATAAGGCATCTTGTGGACAAGGTTGCTAACAATCATTGCAGGAATCCCGGCAAGATATTTGACAGGCAGCGCTAAGGAACGCGTACCAGCTCTCTTGCTTACCTAAGGTGCTTTACCTACGCGGCATTGGACCACCCACGTATAAGAAAAAACGAACGAAAAAGAACAAACAAAAAGGGAGAGGGAAAAACAACGGAGCGGCATGGTTACAAGCATGGCGGGAACGGCACGGTCATGGATGAGACGCATTGCATTGGCGCAGCGATCCAAGCCAAGTAGGAACGGAACATCAAAAGCCGGGAGATCCGAAACAAGAAAAGAAAAAAAAAGCTACGGAGCATTGCTATTGGGACACGGTGCATTTAAGTTTGGCATTTGCTGGGTTCTTGCATTCACGGTTTTAGGGAACCTAATAATACTTTTTCTGTTAGCTACATTCCTAGGAGTATTTTGTTGTTCTCGGAGCAGACGGCGTTAGATAGGCAAACAGCCAGAAAAAGGTGGTTGTGCGATTTCCTTATGTCTGCTCTTCATGTTCTTTTGTCCTGCGATAGGAGAGTAACCTGTGCTCAGGCAAAGGTAGGGCAGCACGACCAGACATATCGAGGCTCTTTTCATCGAACGTGCGACGAAGTCCGGCTCCCAGAACTACTAATTACCAGGAGACTCGATACAGGCTTCTAACGAGTTCAAGAGCTTACCTTGCCTTAGCATTCGTACAGGAAGATACTTACGCTACGCTTCATTCACCGCTCCGTGACGCAAATGTTCCACACTGTAAGACTTAAACTGTTGCTCAAGAGATCGGGAAGAGGTGGAGGTTTGCTGGGAGAAGAGCTGCTCCTTCCTGCCATCGCAAACGGAATGGAATTTACACTGGTAGTGGCTTGCTTCACAGTTCCTGCTGATTCATATGCCGTGAAGCAGGCAATACCAACAAATTCTCAGCTTTCGGGCAAAGCAATTGAAATTTAGCCCAAGCAGATCTTTGGATTTCCACACGCGCAAACACGCCAGTGGAGTCGTCTGCTTGAGGCACTTCAAACATCTCGACTTGATAATGGTGTCAGTGTTAGCAAAAGTCACCCAAACATCTAAGAACTGAGGTACTGCCATAATTTGCGCCCTCTCGTCGTCCTGTTGCAGGTAGCAGTCGCTAACTTCCCCCAAGCCCTAGTCGATCCCGGTCACGGAATCAGATAGAGAGTAGCAGTTGCACCTTGTTGCCAGCCTCCCTACGTTCAACAAGGACGTGTTTGCGACGTCAACCAGCAGTTGTAGTTGACCGGTTGCCAACGCACTCAACGGAAACACACCAAACTCGCCGTGCTTGGAGCTCATCTCCAATCCACGGTCTAACAGCTGCTCAGGCCCGAACCCCCAGCCCCCAACCCCTCCAACTTTCAGCTGCCTGCTCTTCAATTGGACTTCCTGTTTCTCTATCTCCGACAGGAACTCTCCTTTCCCACCTTTCACGCCTGCTACCTATCTTGCACTCCTGCCTTTTGCGTCGACGCCGTCCTTCACTCTCTCATCCATTCCTTATATGGTGGATTTTGGCGAGGATGAGAGGAGCTCAAGCCGGGACGGCTCTGCTCTTCTTCCATCTTACCGAGTTCGCAAACGTTGTGCCCGGCGCGCGGAGTTTCTCTTGCCAGTAGTTGGCCTAGATTAGGCCATCCTACTTTCTCGTGGCTTGCTTTCTTTTGCGTTTCTTGCTTGTGCCGGCGGGCCCAGATTTGCACCTCTTCTCTTTCTTCATAGCAGATCCAGCTGAACCTTTCGATTTCCCTACGTTTTGCACATTCTCCTGAAGGCAGGACCTACGGTGTAGGACGCTGCGGCACGCGTTTGCACGTGGCGCCTTCCTAACCGATCCGAGCCAGAAGACACAATGACGAACCCTCTGGATGGGGACTTCCAGCACCTTCTCCTGCAAGGTGCACATAACGGGCGCGTCAAGGTGCAGCAACGGAGAGCAGCGGCAGGTGCCTCAATTTCTAGCATTGAAAGGCCTCGGCAGAGACACCACGAACAAGGACCCCTCCGTCGACGACCAGGACCGGTAGCAGGGCAATTCAGGAACACCCAGAATGGCTCCATCACCGCAACCCCCTCGCCGGCTCCGCGCCCACTGTCATCATCCCAGCCAGCAGTGGTGCTCCCTTCGGCCTGGAGCTCCGGAAAGAGCGCCACCATGGTCATCAAACCCATACCCACAACCGTTAACCCGTGGGACGTCAGCAAGTTCTTCGCCAAGTTCGGCAATGTCGTGTGGGTTGAACTCGACAGCCCATCGAGGAGCAATTACCGGTCCGCAAAGATCCGCTTCGAACCTCCGCCCACTGATCTTGGTTTCTTCCAAGAAGGGAAATGCAGACATAACCTCGGCGGACCTTGGTCGTGGGCTCAAGTCGAGTTTGCCACGCCGCATCGCAAAGAGCCCACCCTGACAACGCCGCTTGGAAACACCTGCCCTGCCTCGATCAGCCTTAGGCTCCAGAGACTGACCTTTGGTCTCCTAACTCGGCCGACAATCTTCATGTCAAAAAGGGAGATTACTCCATTGAGTAGCAATCTGGAACTGAAACTGACCGCAGATTTCCGCCGGCAGATGCTGACTATTCATTTCCCCTACCTCATCAGCGGGGAGAGGCAATATTACCGCCTCGACATGAAGTTTGGTATCATTCAAGGGATCCACAGAAGCGCTACCGGGAGTGGTTGCTCTGGTCTTCTCTCCATACGCCTCAAAGACGCCCCCTTGGCTCGAAAGAAACAGACTAAACTGAGTGGGACGGCTTGGACGGACCGTCTGGTCTGGGGTGAGGACGAGCTTTGGCATCGGGCCGTTGAGATCAAGCCTGACTCACAGAGCCCCCCTACCCAGCCGATATCTCTTGACGAGGAAGCAGAGCCAATAGACATTGGCCGCTGGACAACCTACTTGCTTCACCTGGAAAAGCCGGCTGAAGAGCAATGGCTGATAATCGAAGCGTATCTCCATGAGTGGAACATTACCACAAACGTCGATGTGAAGTTCGCGCAGATTCCATCGAGGGACCCAGAGCTCTGGGACATGCTGTCCGATCCGCATTTAGGACCGTTGACCAACCTGTCCTGGAGCAACGATCTCGCCATTCTTTCGCCCTCGACACACATTGCTCTGCCGTTCGACGTCAGATATCAGCTCGAAGTCTGTGTCTCCCGCGGGATTTTGAGCGAGTATAACATTGGGCGCGAGTGGCTCGAAAAACTCTCCTCCTTCTCAGGCCCTGCTAACTGGGGCGCTGCTAATCGTGCGCGGTTGATTCTGGAGTACGCGGCAGATCAAGGGCGCCCAATACATGACCCCCTAGAGCTGTTCAAAGACCATGGCGCCATGACCTACTATCCCGCCACCCTCCACATTCCCGACTACTGCGCCTTGATCCGTCGGGCGATTGTTACGCCGACTAGGATGTACTTCAGCACGCCCACCGTGGAGACAAGCAACCGCGTCGTTCGCCGTTACCAACACATTCAGGACCACTTTCTTCGCGTTCAGTTTACCGATGAGCTGTTAGACGGGAGAATCAGGGCTTGCGAGGTCGACCGAGACGATGAGCTTTATGCTCGGGTCTGTCGCGTCATGACCCAGGGAATACGGATGGGCAAGTGGCACTGGAAGTTTCTTGCCTTTGGAAACTCACAGATTCGAGAATCCGCTGCCTTCTTCTTTTGCGAGCCCGAAGATGGTTCTGTTACCTGTGACTCTATACGACAATGGATGGGTAATTTTGATCACATTACCTCGGTCGCCAAACTCGCTGCTCGGCTCGGGCAGTGCTTCTCGACCACTCGCCTTCTGCATTGCATCTCGTCTCCTCGCATTGCCAGAATCCCCGACGTTGAGTCAGAGAACGGGTTCTGCTTCACAGATGGCATTGGAAAGATATCTCTCCCTCTGGCCTGTCTTGTGGCCGAAGACTGGAAACTCGACAGACCGCCATCAGCAGTTCAGTTCCGGATGGGTGGCTGTAAGGGAGTCCTGGTACAATGGCCTAATGTCAAGGGCACCGAGATTCACATTCGGCCATCTCAGGAGAAGTTTTGTGCCGAGTACAACGGCCTGGAGATCATCCGGTGTTCTCAGTTTTCCTGCGCGACCTTGAATCGGCAGACCATCCTGATCCTCTCGTGCTTGGGAGTTTCGGATGAAGTCTTTATTGACATGATGGCGTCGCAGATTGCCAATTTCGACGCTGCTATGACGGACAAGGACACGGCCGTCGAGCTCCTCGACAACTATGTGGATGAAAATCTGACCACAACCACCATCGCCTCCATGCTCCGCAACGGCTTCATGCACACGCGCGAGCCCTTTGTCCGCACTGTTCTCCAACTCTGGAGATCTTGGTCAATCAAGGCCCTTAAGGAGAAAGCGAGACTCGTTGTGGAGCAGGGTGCTTTCGTCCTCGGTTGCGTGGATGAGACCGGGACACTCAGGGGCTATTCCCGGGCAACCGAGGGTCAAAGCAATGTCTCAAGAGATCAGCTGCCTCAGATATTTTTTCAGGTTCCTGACAGAGATCATCGGCATGCGTACAAGGTCGTCACTGGTCTCTGCATCGTAGGGCGCAATCCGTCACTGCACCCTGGCGACATCCGCGTCGTGGAAGCAGTGGACGTGCCCCAGCTACGCCATCTTCGGGACGTAGTTGTTTTCCCACTGCGAGGGGATAGGGACGTCCCAAGCATGTGCTCAGGGGGCGATTTGGATGGAGACGACTTCTTCGTCATCTGGGACCCTAGACTGCTCCCAGCAGAATGGGGCCATCCTCCCATGAACTATAGCGCGCCGCAACCACCTATTGAATCGCGAGCTTCACTTGCCAAGAGCCTGGCATTCTTTTTTGTTTTGTTTATGAAAAATGACAGGTTGCCCTTGATCGCACATGCTCACCTCGCCAGGGCCGATTACGAGCTTGAAGGCGCGAAACACTGGAAGTGTTAGTCGCTGTCCGTTTTTTACCTTGGATAATGGTTGGGCTGCTAATCATACATTTTATACAGGTCTTCAGCTTGCCGAGCTACATTCGACAGCAGTTGACTACGTCAAGACTGGCGTTCCTGCCCAGTGGAACAAGAAGCTCGACCCGCGTCGATATCCTCACTTTATGGAGAAGCTCAGGAGCAGGTCATATCACTCCACCAGTGTGCTCGGGAAGCTCTACGACATGGTCGAGAAAGAAGTATTCGACAGCAAGGACAACTACACGCTGCCATTCGACGACCGCATTCTCGGGCGGTATACTCTGGGCAATCATTTGCTCAAGGAGGCCAGGAAGATAAAGGGCCAGTACGACATCGCCATGCGTAGGATTATGGGACAGCTTGAGATCAGGACTGAATTCGAGGTCTGGACGACATTTGTCATGTCCAAGCCCCGAGTAGGAACCGACTACAAGGTTCAGGAGAGGGTTGGCCGCGAGGCAGCTGGCCTCAAGAAGCAGTTTCGCGATCTGTGCCTCGGAGTGGTGGAGGAGCATAGTTTTGACAAACTGGAATTTATTGCCGGAATGTACCGAGTTACTTGGGAGGAGACAAAGATTGCCCTTTACGAGGCTCGCCACCCGCATGTGCTTCCCAACGGGACAGTGGGTTTGCGTCGCGTCTCAGCTCGCTCGATGCCGCTGATCAGCTTCCCGTGGCTGTTTCCGGCCGAGCTCGGCAAGATCGCACTAGACGCCGAGAATCAACTTCATCAGCAAGAGCTTGGGGTCACCCCGTCAGCAGCAAAGCCGACACCTGGAGCAGGCAAGGTGGTGCACCTGCAGGAAGAGGTTGACTTGGCCGATATGGAGTGCACCAGGACGAGCGACGGCCAGATAATCCACCGCGGGGAGGTCCTCCACCTGCTTCGTCACAACGATGATGATGACGACGACGACAACGGGCATTGCTGGATCGACGATGCAGTTGGCGTCGACTCCTCGACGGAATCCACCTCGGGGAGCGCGTCAAAGGGAGAGCAGGAGACACGAAGTGATTTTCCCACGCTCCTGGAGCTGGGCATTGGCCTGGATGATGCTAATTCTTTTACGCGGGAAACGGCATGTAGCAATGCAGAGGAGCTCGCGGCGTTGGACACCAGAGGTGCTAATGCCGCGAGCCCGACCATCCTAGACCTCTTAACGTCAGACACAGATTCCGCACCTGACTCCTCTCCATGTCTTACTCCGATCAAGCCTTTCGACTCCCAGCAGCAGCAAACTATAGCAACAACAACAACAACAGTAGCAGCAGCAGCAGAAGCAGGAGGAGGAATAACAACGACCGTAACATCAACGACGCAAGTAGCCCGGCCCGCGGCCGAAGCTGTCGCCGCAACCAACCCTACCACCGCCGTTCTTCAAAGCGAAGACGGAACCAAAGAAGCACACAGCAGCGGCAATCAGAGTGCGGAGCTTGACTCCGTCGTCTCGGACGCAGCACTCACAAGCAACAGCAACGACAGCTGGGACCCTATCACTAATAGCATGCCGGCTCCGGCGTCGGAGACTGAGGGGACGACGGACAGGGAGGAGGAGTGGGAACCCGTACAATACAAGAGCTTCTCTGTTCGTGGCGGCCTGTTCTCAATGACGGGGACGCTCAGCTCGGCTGAGGTGTGGGGCGGCGGCGACAGTGCTAGGGGGGTTGGTCGTGATGGCGGGACCGATGGGAGGAGTAAGGGGTGGCGGGACGGCGGTTGCAGTCACGAAAGGGGCGGTGTCCATAGCCAGAGTCAGAGCCAGGGCTGGACTGACCCCGCGCCGTGTGATGACCCAATTGCTCCTACCGAGCGGGAGGGGGGCGGCGGGGTGATAATCGAGGTCGAAGAAGGTTCGGATGCAGAGGTGGAGTATGAAGAAGACCTTGTCGAGGTTGAAGGCGAGACAGCCCTGAACAAGGCCGCAGGCATGTTCATCTGATCAGGTCCAGCCAGCAGGTGAGCGTGGACGGATTGGCTTGGAGCCGTGGAGGGGTGACAAGACATCATTGGGTTCGGTTCGAACGCTGTGGTTAACCTCTGGGCGTGAGGTTTGCATCATTAAAAAAAAGGGGGGGGGGGGGATACAAGTGGTTAGGGTGTAGTGGCGTCTCGGAGCGGGCTTGGGCGATTGCTGTAGATTGCGTACTATCTCGGGGTATGATGGCTCTGACGAGCCAAATCCTTATTTGCGATGACTCGAGCTCGTAGCAAGCGGTGCAGCATGACTCTCTCTCTCTCCCGACTCTTGAGCCAGCTCCAGAATCGATGGGCTACCCTTGTTCCGTGTTTAACAAGACATCGCAGGGAATGCCCGCGTCCCCGGGCCCTATTGACCCTCGCTAGAGCATCTTTTTCATGTCACGTTCTCCGCACGCGGCCCATGTGGCTGCGGGGAGATTTGATTTGCAGTCGCCTCACCTCTTGACGCACAAATCCGTCCTGATGACCCATTTCTCCCCGGCCGTCACCTCCCTGCCTTCGTGCTACGGGCATAGTGTCAGATCAGCTTGGCCGCGTCCAATTCAACCCAACCCCTCCCCCTAAGCCCCCCTCCGGGCGACGGATTGCACGGAATCGAATGGCCCCCGGGCAGGACGCCATGTCCGTTTGTCGTCCCCTGCCGCGCGGAGCGGACATCCACTCTTGCGGACGTGCCAATGTACTCACACACAAGTAAAGTGGAGCGAACGGACCGACGGGGAGGGTTTTTTTTTTTTTTGGGGGGGGGGGGGGGAGAAAGAGGGGAGATGATTTGGTAGGGTGGGTAGGTAGATAGGTAGGTAGGTACTCACCAACATGCAGTCATTGCCGTGCTTGTGCAGCAGCAGCATGCCGGTCTCGAGGCTGACGGCAATCTCGTCCTTGGCCGAGCGCCGGTCGTGCGGGTAGAAGACGGTTTCGCCGCCGATGCTATAAAACCTCGCACATGGGACGTACATACATACGTCGTGACGTCCCCCCACCCCATCTGGTCAGATCAAATCGTTCGTTGGTAGGGTGCAGGATGGGCAGGCCCGGGGAGGGAGAGAGGGAGAGAGGGAGGATTCGGGCTTACCAGCCTTCGGCGGAGGAGGTCAGGTAGAGGAGCAGAGTCCAGGTGGTCTTGGCCGGGACGGCCTGCTGGCCTGGCTCCTTGGACGGGAGGGTGACGTTGTTGGAGTCGTCGTCTGGAAGGTGATGGCGTCCTCGAGGGTCGAGGGTTAGTTCGAGAGTAGACATTACATATTCGGTAAGGGGGAGGGTGGGAGAGGAGGGGGTTTGGGAGAACGAGACGTAAAACATCACACTTGTACATGTGCGTGAACCGGGGGGGGGGGGGGAAATGTGGGATGTAAGGTGGCAGAAGAAAGAACGGGGATTGAAGATACTTGCAGTGCGCGTCAAAGAACTGGCCGGCGCTGTACCGGTAGATCCTAATGTTTGGGTTGAGGCCAACGACTTCCCCTCCCCTTTGGTTTCCACCCCGTGGCGTTAGCACGGCTCCTCTGTGCTAGAGAGATAACGGTACCCCTATTCCGGCCTCGGGCGGAGGTCAGGGCAGGGAATCAACACACCACAAGTGGGAGATATCCGGGCTGGCGAGGGCATCTTTCAGCCCTGTCTCGGTCCATAACCGGTCGGCAAACTGGGCATCGTCGACCTGGAAGCGGTCGTTGACCCTCACGGCCTCGCCCCGCTTGGGCTTCCCCGGGGTCGTGACGAGCGGCAGCTCTCGGAGGAAGGAGACGTAATCCCTGCAGAGAGAGCGCGGGAAGAAGGACCGCAGGACAACGACTTTGCCCTCGACGAGCGACTCGAGGGTGAGGTCGACGACGGGGAGCGGAGGTTTAAAGGGGGGCCAGTTGGGTTTTGCAGTTCTCGTGCTGGTCGTGGTGGTCGTGGTCGCGGTGGAGGAAGGAGGCTGCGCGTGTGCCTTGGAGCGCTTGTCTTTGGCCATGGCTCGGATTGTAGACTCTGTGGCGATTGGAGAGGGAGTAAAAGACGGAGATCTTGTGCGTCGACTCTACGAAGAATCGGCTTCCAATCAATGCCTGTCCGTTGATGGCCTTGGCAAAAGAGTGGCTCTTGATTGTTGATTTGTATGATCTTGACCGAGATTTTTGGTGTGTATTGCGTAGAGACCTTTTGAAGTGATCATGCCAGATTAATATTAGATATGATGCACCATCGACAGGGACGAATCTAGCTCATCCTTCTTCCCTTTTCAAAAAGGCCATAACGAACCCGCATAGCTCATACACTACATGTGAGAGCGGCGGGACCTAAAACCTAAATTCTAACCCAAGAAGTGAAGTGCAGGTGGGGGGGGGGAGGGAGAGAGAGAGAGAGCAGGGCTGAGTGGCCGAGAACGACCCCTGGTTTGCCAAGACGCTTCGTTAGCGTGGACCCACGGGTGACTGCAACTTTGGCAAGGGCTTTCCAGTCTCGGCTGGCCACCACTGCTGGGCCTTTTGTGAGCCGGTACTCTGTATCCGTAAATTTTCCTGGAATCAGCTTCGACGGTCGCGAGGCTAATAACGACCGACGGGGAGAAAAAGACGAGGCGGCTCGTCAAGGATTGTCTGCTGTGTGACTCCAGTGTCACCAAGCATAACTTAGAATTTTTGAATCCTGTTTTAATTTTTATATTTTATTCCATCTTCTCTCACCCTCGGCATGGGCATCCTCTCATTTTTGCTTGGCTCCCTCGCTGGGGTGAACACGGGGGTCAAGAACAACAACAACAAGCCGCCAACAACGGCTCCAATGACAAGCCCCACCGCAGCAGTTGCACCATCATCATCATCATCACCACCTCCTCCTCCACCACCACCACCACCACCAGCACAATCAGCGACGCCCCAGCACGACGAGCCGCCCCGTCCGATGGATTACTATAACCACTACTTCTCGGCGCGCTCCCTCCGGCAACTCTCCCTCTTCCTCGGGGGAGCGGGCTTCTTCTACCTCTCCGTCATGGTGTCGCGCCGCGCCGTGGCGCGCCACCGGCTCGCCTCGCGGCTCAAGTTCTACGAGCCCAACAACCTGGCCACCAGCTGGGGCCTCCTCAAGGACGAAGAGCTGCTCCGCGCCATGCCCCGGCACAAGGACCCGCTGGTGGCGCTCGAGGCGCTCAACCTGGCCACGCTCAACACCGTGGCCTTCGCCGTCATGGCCGCCGGCGGCGTGTCGTGGGCGCTCGACATCTCGAACCTGGACGACCTCAAGAGGTACGCCCGTAGGAGGGCCGTCCAGTTCCGGGGAGAGAGGGACGAGGCGGCGGAGCGGGAGGTGGCCGAGTGGCTGATGAAGACCTTTGGGATCGAGGAGAAAAAGGGGTCGGGAGGGAAGGACGAGGGCGGCCGGCAGGGCGGCGGCGGCGACGGGGGGAATGGGGCAGAAGGGGACGGAAAGAGGGCGCCATGACCGGGCTGCGTGTCGTGGCCGGCCGGCGCTGCGGAGCTGATGATGGGATCCGCCGGGGACGAATCTCACTAGGTCGGTTATGCAGCACTACTATGGGGGCTGGTAGCTGTGCTTCGATGTCTGGGCGTTGGGGGAACGCATGCGATGATACGGTGGTTCTCGTTGAGAGACCGATTGTATGACCCATCTGTACGATAATTATACGGCAGCTGCGTTCGCCGGCTTACTTGACGGAACACGCAGTACTGTATTCTTCTACACAGCACCTGGTGTTGCAGGACCAGCTTGGCTCCGTTTTATGTGCTAGTTGCCGCGAATTGGTACGATGCAGAGGGTGTCAGGGGAACACTTGACCATATAATACGGAGCAACTCGGAATGAAAGTTGGAACTACTTATAGAACCGTGTCTGGTACTGTTCATACATACATCCTTCAAAAGCCGGTCCTTGCTCCACCGGCCAACGGCTCCGCTCCCGCAGCGCATCCGGGCATGCAGCCCCGCTTCGACGCCCTATCATGCCCCGGCCGTGTCTGCTGCTTCGTCAACCCATCCCGGACCCAGATCCGCCGAAACAACTTCGGCTTATACTACTCGCGAGACGAATAGCGAGGGAGTGCTCAAGAGACGTCCCACCTAAAATGAAGTCCCAAAGAGAAGTTGAGGCCGAGGTCCGCTCCTGGGGCTTCTCCCACGTCTTCACCTGGACCGACGGTCCGAATGCACGTAAGTGGGAGTGAGAAAAGGGGGCCCTTATCTCCACGCGAACACGCAAGAGAGTGTGCTGACGGGGCATATCATTCCCAACATAAAAGACTACCCGCCCCATTCCCACGCTGGGCTCACGACACATGTCATCCTTCGCGGCCAGCTCACCATTGCATACCCCGAGGACGAGGACCCGGAACAGAGGAGCAGGAAGACCACTTACGGCGTCGGAGACCGCATCGACGTAGAGGCTGGCCGTGTGCACGAGGTGTGGATGGGCGCCGAGGGCTGTACGTATGTGATTGGGGAATAAATCAAGTCAACCCACCCGACCCATCCATCTATCCATCCGATCACGAGGGAAGGAATCGACTGTGAGCACCAATACGAGCATGTATGTTTCCTGCTCGCGATTTCTCGTCAGCCCATCATCTCTGCAACCTGAAGAAGGCCAACCCAGAATCGGAAGTGAACAGAACGGAAGCGGGAGTGGAACGCCGAATTCTAGATCACCAACAAAGAATATACTACTTCGTCATGAACTCGAAACTCGACCAAGAGATAACTCAACCCCCGCCTCGGCTGTGCCACGCCGCGCGGCACTCCCTCTCCGGCAGCGCAGTGAGACGGAGTCTAAGAGAGGGATCTAATGCGGATACGGAAAGCACGGCGGGACATGACACTGGCATTGCACAACCAGGTCGAGAGAAGGAAAGAGATTTCCCGGAGACCCAATATTCGCAAACCCAACCAGGGCCCTTTTTTTATTATTTAAACCTGCCATTTTGTAAAGGGCTACAGGGTTAATTGGCTCTCCGTTTCGACGAGTTACGACGTAGGACTGTCGTAGGCTGAATGATGATGGTCAGGCAACGAAATAAGCGATACGGACAAGGGGGGAAATAAACTAAAGTGGAAAGGAAAGGAGGATAAAAGCCGGCGCGGAGTTTGGTTGGTTACCTCGTCGGTTGACTGTGTCAGCCGTCAATTCAATGCACACGCGCGCGGACTAGGCGGACTGCCAAGTATCTTAGCTACGGAGTACATACAAGCCCAGGCCTCCACAGGAGGAGGTTACGTAGCAAACAAATGGGCACGAAATGACTTATATCAGCGCTTCCGCATTCGGCAGGCCAGGACGGCCATGGCGGCTGCCTGCTCTGGTTTCCATTGTCTCATACCATTTTTGCCGCCGTCTGATCCATGCGGTTGCGCCTTGCCCCGCCAATCAGGTGAGGCAAGACCAACCTTAAGTGACAGTATATTGTCTGGTTACATTTTCCAGGAGTCAAAAGGGAATTAGCTAAATAATAAAGCCGGAAAGAATTCGAGAAAAAACAGAACGAGTAAACAAAAAAATAGACTTCAATTGACATGAAGAGTAAGCAGGCTCGTATAGACTGATGCGCCTTGTCCTCCATCGTCCATCAAAGTACTATTCGATGATGTCAGGATGTTGAAGCTGGGTGAGCCGGCGACTCAGGCGCAAACAAACATTGTCGGCTACTGTCGGTGGAGCAAACGCCAATGCCCCTGGCAACCTTTCAACGCTCATCAATCGTGGGGATTGCCTCTTATGGTGGAGTCTGCGAATGGCGGATGTGGAAGTTGGCGTCTACCACGTCCTGCCCAACGCGTTCTTTGCGGACGAGGTGGCGAAATATATCCTGCTAATGATCGTCAGTCCCAAAAAGCTGCAGGCATGGGGGGGGTCTCTCTTCTCTCCTCGGCCTCGCCAAGTGGCCCCGTGGCTGCAAACATGCTCGGGGCTGGACCCCCTCCCCCTACCCTCTCCGGATCGATCGATCATCAACCTATCCGGGGCCCTGACCGTTGTTGTCGTCGTTGTTGTTTGTCCGTGCGTTTCACGCATCGCAACCGGGCCTTTCCTGCCACCCTGTACTGTGCCTGTAGTACCGCACATTCCGTGCTCCGTACCATACCATACAAGCAATTGCGCGGCCTGAAGTCGCGGGCTGTAAGCAGGGCACCCTATCCGACACCCAAGACCGGAACGAACGTTGGCTGAGTTCAGGCCCTACCCCTCTGCAAATTTTGTCCTGCCGCGTTAGGCTTCAGTGTAGTGACTGTATGTACAACAGTATGTACATGGAGAAGTGGCAGCTCCCCTGCAACTTTCTCAAAGCTCACCTGTAGGGGGAAAACGTCGTCGCACGTCAAGACTCTTGATGTGATGCTGCTGGAACTGGCACCGGACCGAGTGGGGCTCTTTCTCGCTCGGCTACCGGAAGCGAAGGGGCATCTCTGGCCGCTGCCGGCCAGTTTTCCGAATCCTACCAGAGAGCCTTGGTACGGAGGTCTGCGCACATGACCTTTGTTGTTGGAGGGCACAAGCAAGAAAGCTTGCTTGTCAGTTGTTGACAGACTCCTCATCACCTCTGCAGCGATGACGTCGTGCCCTTTTTTCCCGAGTCCTCCAAGGAACACAGTAGTGTATGTATCTCCCCCCCTGCAGCGTCGCATTCTTGCATGGGACCCTGGCCAGACGCCTGCCAACGCCGTGTTAACGAGGCTCGCTCCTGTAGGGAACAAGGGGGCACGCTGTTTGGTAACAAAGCTTCAGAAGGGCCAACCGCAACTCCACAATCTTTGTGAGGCTGTTGGGGAGTTCATGCTGGCTAACGTAGAATGTGGGATGGCATGGCCGACGGGCAATGCAACTCATATTGGCGATTGATGGTTGCACACACGATACTCCGTTGCAGCGCAGCGCGGAGCAGGGGTTTGCCGGAGCTTAATTGAAACAGCGGCAACCCCCGCCCTCAGCCTGGACTTCTCCAGCATCTGAAACACCTTTGACTTCGTTAGAGGGTGAGTGCTGCCCGGTGCTATTACTGAGCGTACAGTGATATTATCAAGTGCTCCTTGATGGAAACGGTGCCCGCCACAGCCCAGACCGGTTCGCGGCGCGCAGGTAGCGCAGACCGTATGCCGTAGTGTGGAAACACCGTCCTTGTTTTCGTTCGGGCCCCCTCCGCAGCGAGCAATCAGGACTGCCGGAGAGAAATCTTGTCGGGACGCGGTAACCCCCGTCGGAAGTTGTGGCCGATGCAAGAGTGTCTTGCGGCTCCCGTAGAAAAGAAGACTGTCAGTACACTACCTATTGGGACACGTTCGCCTCGGCGCGCTAAGCGCATTCGGCACAGCGCAAGCGTTGACATGATTTGAGCTGGCAATAACGTTGCTGGCCCGGCGGGAAACCCGAACGATGGCGGCTGAGGATTAAAATTGAATCAAATCTCCTAAGATGGCGCTAACCGTTTCAGGAAGCGTTCGCACTTGCCGCATCCGGGTCTGACACCATTCCCCTTGTCCTTGCAACTTCCCCAATAAAGTAAGCTCTTGCCTAGTGGACATACCAAGAGCCACCGTGCTGCCGGCAAGTGCTTAACCGTGTGCTTCTGATGTCACGGCCGACCAAGACTCTGGAATTGAGGAGTGACTGTTCCAGGCTTGGAACTCTCGCGCGTCATCGACTTTTTTTTCTTGTTGCGCTGGCATCCTTGCGTACCAACCTCCGGTCTCTTGGAGGGCTGCGGCAACGTCTCAGATCCGAGTGTTTGCGGTATCCGCGAGTCCATGGCGGGCCTAGTGTAGGAGGTTGTGATGAAACAATAGGAAACGTCAATTGGGCTGGGCGAGCCTGGTCTTGCTGGGGTTTCCTTTTGGTATCTTTCGAAATTGAAATTATTGAGATCCCTGTTCACCATCATTCCTCCGTACCGCCCCTCCTTCTCCCCTTGTTCGATCGCTCCCCACTCCCCAGTTGTTCATCTCCAGGTCCTCCGGCGACAGCCGTGTCGTGACTTAACTGCTCGCTTCCCACCGCAACATCTCCATACACGAAGCATCGCTCTGCCCATCGCTAGCCACCGCCCGGATTCCCCCCCTCCCCCCCCCCCCCCCCCAACAAAAAAAAAAAATAAATAAAAACAAAAAGCTTGCGGCATGGACCAGGAATAACCGCATAGCAGACACCCCACCGCCTGCCCACTCCATCATGGGCAATGCTCAGTCCACTGACGGGCCCCGGAGAACAACCCAGCGGCTGTCGAAGCCGAGGACGGGCAATCATGCGACACCCGGCCTGTTGAGTCCGGGCGTTTTCTCCTCTAGTCGCTCCCGCCACCTCTCCAATGCTCAGCTGCCGGGTCCCCAAGAGCCATCCCCGACAGTCAGCTCGACGCCCACAACGTCGTCCGCTCCCGAGGTGGCTGCTGGCGGTCCCGGCTCACACGTCGACAATATCGCGCCCTTCTTCCCTCCGGCACCGGCCTCGCAGGAAGAGTTGAAGCGAAGGAGCCTGTTCCGCTCCAGGTCAACCCGGGGTGACAATACTGCCCGGCAAAACCACAACGGCGGCCCGGGCTCGCAGCCTGTGAACAGGACGAGCAGGGCTAGTTCCGTGACATACGAGTCTGCAGTGGCGTGTTATGGGCAGGCGGAGTTTGAGACGTATGTGGTGAGGCTCTGTTCAGCATCGCAAGATCTCCTGTCGCTGACCATCAGGTGCATCTACAGCCGGCCAGCCCAATCCGACCGCCGCACGTCGGTGAACTACAATCTCACCTCGTACGAGGCAAAGCGACTGTTGAACCTGGCAGAGGAGCCGCATCTTGAGAGAGCAGCGGCCATGTCAGACAATATGATTGCAGTCACGGAACCCACGTGGAATCCATGCAATCAGGGAAACAACCCCAGCTCTCCAATCACTCGCACCAGCTCGGACGTCTCGCTGTACATGCCGGTTAGGAGACGATCTCTGATACAGACCCCCGGTGTAGCCACTCGGTCCAGTTTGGCCCACGATATTCCCCCCGTATCGCGAGTGAGCGTTCGCCATAGCCTTCCTGTGACACCGCGTTTGTCACGTCAGCAATCAGTCGAGTCATACAGGAATGGTACTATGCCGACAGAGCCGTGGATGGCCGAGTCTGAGTCCTCGCCGCGCGTGGCGACGCCTTGCGAGGACGACTATCTGTCAATCGGCGCTTTCAAGCTCGGGTCGCTACGCATTACCAATGGTTTCCCGAGCCCCGTCACTCCGGACGTTGATGAAAACCGTGATGAGAATGACGGCAGCGAATCCCGTCCTGCGGCTGTGCAGGAGGGGTATTTCACGAAACCGCAGAACTCGGAGAGCGACATCACTCCTGGTGCAGCGACTCGGAATGACATGGCCTCTCCCAAAGTAGTTTCCGAGATAAGCCATAGTCCGTCCTCGGCGCCAACAACTCAAGAGCGACTCGCAAGCCAGGGGCTCCAGACGACATCTAAGACTACCGCGCTAGACGATCAGCTGTTCAATGACGATGCGCAGCCAGAGTACTCCTCTGTCGAGGTCTTGGACGTTCGCCCGGATCCAAATGCGAAGCCACCGCATGCGCAACTTGCGCGCAGTATCGACTCCAGTGTAAAAAGGGCTGACAGCGGCTTCGTAAGCATGGGGAGGCCGTCTTCTGAAGGTTGCTGCAAACCTCTGGCCAAAGCGGATTCTGGGTACAGTTCTAATGTGTCCCTCCGCTCATTTCAAGCCAAAGCGCAGGGTGTTGAGAATCAGTCGAACGCCTCCCCGTTGGAGAAACAGTTCTCACGACCATCGAACAAGAGGGCTGAAGACCAAGTTGGCTCGGAAACTCAGGAGTCTCCCGGCCGGCTTGATGTGCTCCGTCCTACAAGTCTTGAAATCGAGGCCCCTCCGCCACCCGTGCCCCCAAAAAATATCGCTCGGCCCTCGTTCGATTCTCGGCCCCGGCTTGACAGTACTACAAAAAGCGTCCGAGCTCACGACTTAAGCGGGGGAGAGAGGTCGAAAACGCCCAACGCAGTCAAGTATGTGCCAAAACCTACCGTCACCGTCCTCCCCGACAGTGAATGGCCAATGCCGCTTGGACCTGAAGCGTGGGGCCCAGAAAGCGTCAGCTCATCTGCCTCTGGCAAGCTGAGCTCTCCGCGGAGCACCACCGGCGGGGTTCAGAAACCCGGCCGGCTACAGCGGTTTTTGGGCGGGGCCCGTCGAGCCACCATAAGTACGCCCGCGGTTGGCACCCTGCACGCTTTCGAACATGACTGCATTCCGCCTGTACCCAGGGAGGCCGAGCAGAAGCTACGAGGACGGCCATCTCGCGTTCACTCGACACCGAAGAGGCCGGCACCTCGGTCACGCCCTAGCTTGGATACATTGAAGACGATTTTTAGCGTGGGAAGCATCGAAGCAAGTCTGGACGCCGTCAACACAATGCATGCCAAACCCGCCGCATCCGGTTCGGAGAACAAGGAGGGTGCCTGGAAACAGGGCTTGCAGTCCGTTCCGGCTTCCCTCGCCAACATCGCGGGACACGTTATCCCGAGGAGGACGAGAGTTGGGAAATCCGTTCTTGTCCGTCAGGGGGAAACGGCGCAAGATTCGCAAGGAAGCAAAATCGGAAGCAAGAATGTTACCCGCGGCGACCTGCCCCGGGTGGGCATCAGTGCACCCGTCTCTCCCCCGAAGTCGGAGTCGGGGAAGAGAACTATGAGCCTCACGTTCGAGGGCGAGCGGGCGATGGCGCCGAGCCGCCGTACGTTTGACGCTAACTCTACCCGCCCTCCTCCTCCGGGCCTTCCCTCCCCAGCGCTCCCCAGTCCAATCGCCAAGGCGATGTCAGCCGAGAGTAACAACAGGGCGCCGGAGACTGCCCACTCAATCAGAAGGCCACAGATACTTCGCGTGCCTCCCAGTCTCAGCCGGAAAGCGAGTCGCGAGAGTCTCCAGAGTAATTCGGCTTCACATCCATCCCTTGCGAGGCAAACTAGCATGAGCAGCATACGAAGCTACCACTCGAGCCAAGTTAGTGTAGGATACAGCTCTACATACTTGAGGACGCAGAGTCTAGTGTCCATGGACCCCCGCAGGTTTCGGTCATTCCGGCAATACAGTCTTGAAACATCCCCCTATAATTCACCCACTAGGGAGGTTCATGGCAACTTCGCCCGCGGTACCTCCCAGGCGCTCGCAGGCAATGAGGGTCGGCGCAACTCCATCTCCTCAGTCCGAAGCGAAGGCGTCTACCGGCCAGCGGATGTCCACGGATGGCACATCCGGGTGCCGCAGCCGCCGTTACGACACCGGACAAGCTTTGAAGGATATCATGGCTATCAGCAGTGGTACCCTCAACATGGATATCCTCCATCCATGTCCAACGGCTACACAGCACCCGCCAAGACGGGTTACGACCCCCGCAGCAGAGGACAGGTTATTGCCGCCGCTACTTGGAGCCGAAGTCAGTTCGATGCCGCTGCAGGACAGTGGTACCAGGGCCAGAGCCCGCAGTTTTACCCGCTGGGTCATTCCCGGAGCCGCAGCATGGGAAGTCAGGCCGGTCAGGGGCCGAATCCGCCATACCGCGTGCTACACAGTTACAACTCTCCTGCATACCGCAACGCCCCGATCTGGGGCTAGATACAGCAGCGTCGAGATTGTTAGCTCGGCATGGCTCGACGAGGTCAGCTTGACAACGTTGTCAACATCCCTTCCACCACCGTTCTGATCTCGCACTTTTTTTCATCATCAGCAACAACTTCTCGGGTGTTATCACAACCCTATTCACACCTGCCAACCACGGCCATTTTCCTAACGTTCAATACCCCGCCGAGCCGAGGGGCCGGTAGCAGCAACTCTTTTGACATTCTCTTCGCGATAGACTCGCGGCCCTAGTGCGGCGGGGCACAGCTGGCCAGGGCCCGGTTACCGAGTCATAGGATTGTACATCACTACCATCGACGACAGCACTATACTGTCATTTCTTTTGTCTGTTTACGCCGAGTGGGGCGGATCGTCAAGATGGCGATACCAAACATTTGCTGATACCCCAGGAGAATCAGGATTGGATTTTTTTTTGGGTGGTGTAACGGCTATGTACTATAAAGATACTATGGAGAACTGTAAATGCACACTTAACAATTGTTCTGTCAAGCCCATCTTTGGTGGGGCGAGAATGATGTGGTTGAGAACACGGCTGTGGACGATACTTCTGAGCTTCAGCCGCGAACGAGATCTTCCAGGAAAGTCTCCAGATCTTCCGGTCCCCCGATGCTCTCAAGCGAATCAAAACAACTGAGATTGATTCTGTGAGCCCTAATCACTCGTGCCACGTCTGACAGACATATCTGGCCGTCGGAACTTCCTTGCGGTTACAGCGTCTGCCGGGGGCACCCCAAGGTGGCGCGGGGGACCTTTCCCTATGTATACGTACGGGCTTCGCGAGTTGTCGTCTCACATCATCGCTGCCTGTTGAATACGATTCGTCGCCCGTATTGTATCTAGACTTCGGCATGTCCGTGGCCGCTGTTACCGCGTTCAGCCCTACTGCAACGGGGATCGGGCCCTCCTCCGTTGGCGCCCGCCAATCCAACCATCAGTAAGCCAGCGCGCTGCAGATCGATCCTGGGTTGGTTTGACATCCGGCGCGCAACAGCTCTGAAAAACCGCGGAGGGAAGTCCTGCGTAGGTAAAGGCGACTGAAGTCCGCTGAGTAAGTTAAGTAGGGAACTACTCCGTACTCCGTCGGTACAGTACATACATACATACCTACGCCGTACCAAATAAGTCGATTTTCCGGATCTGGGGGTTCAGCTGCATTCCGCACTCCGCACTCCGTATGAAACGGGCTGTGCCGCCGGCGTGGCGGTGAAGTGACGGTCGTGCAGAAGGCCATCTACCTCCCTCCATAGTGTAATGCATGTGCTGTACCTACCTTAGGTATGTATACCTACATTCATTCATCCATTCGGCACTACAGGGGCAAAGGCGTGATGCGAGCGGGGTTGCGACCGTTGATTGGGCGCCTCCGCTCAGTGCCCGACGACGAGCTGCCGAGTTGGCTGGACAAGTTCTGATTTCTAGTGTAAGGCTAGCCGCTAGTTAGTAGTTTGCGCCAAGCTCGCTTGTTCCCCAGGCTGCCACTTTCGAGAGCTGGTCATTCGGTTTGGTGGTACGGAGTAGTGGAACCAGATCCCCTCGTGCACCACTGGCGCGCCTCCCCGGCAGCAGTCAGAGTGTGATTCTGTAGGGAGACCCTAAATCCATTGGCTCTGTATTGATGTATGTAATGTATGTACAAGGCGCTTGACCTGCAAAATTAGGGCGAATTGAGAGAGGCTGCAATCGTGCGTTTGAGAAAGGGTGATTCTTTCAAGAGATTCGTGGTTTCCGCCGCACAGCCACTCTGCCGGCCACTGCCTTAATCAACGCCTGCCGGTAATTACACTAGTGAAGGATCCCCGTCGGTCTGCGGTAGGGCTGATGGCGGCTGCAAGTTGAGACGGCCGAGAACTGGAGAAGCAAGGGAACAGGCCCCACTTCGCTGCATGCACAGCCCTGTCTGCACCTACTAGTGTAGTACACAACAATACTATGTATACATTGAGACTACCTATTCAAGTACGGAATCCTCCCTACTGTGTAGTGCGCATAGTCGAGTAGTATAGATGTACCCTATATAAGGTACCTACCTCATACTCGGCAGGCAAGACTTTGGCGGGGCCTTGCCCGTGCCTCACCGCAACCACCGACTGCAAAACCTCACGACCTGAGATGAACGGACTATGATGAGATGGAAAGGGCTACCCGGCCCCCACCTCCACTCGGCCGCAATCTCTTTCGTTTGGAGATAACAGGCCAGGATTTTCCAACTTCGTCTTGCCTGATTTGAGCGACAGAAAATAAAGTTAGTTCTGCCACTGAACCCCACGAAGTGCGAAGTACACCTAGTTCGTAGTTACCGCCCCTCCTTGTTGTCCTCCGTTCTCGAAAGGCTCCAGTGTATGCCGTCGAACCACAGCCCCGGGCCGTTGGCCGCCTCGGGGCCAGTTAATTGGCCAGCCACCCCGCTAGCGACGGGAAGGGGTCCCACAGCAGCTGCTGAACCCATTTCTCGGCGCTGCTGACATCCCTGTCAGAGCCGCCGGGGTGCATTTCAAAGACTCGTGTCTGCTCCCACCATTATCCCAGTTCTCAGAGTTTCTGCTTCCTCTTTCTTTTGGCTGTCTGCTGCTTTGCTCCAGTACCTCAATTCTCTCGTTCGTGTTCTGCGCCAGATACTACACGCGGTCAGCCGTCCTTGCCGACGACAGACTGCACTCCCGACGAGGTCCAATGTCCTGACAGGCACTTAACCCCCCTCCCCCCCCCCAAAAAAAAAAAAAAAAAAAAAAAAAAACGCCAATCGCGAGGCTGCGGTACCCAAACCCACTCCAGCTTGACCCTGTCGGAGCAGCACTTGATCGCCCAACGCAATGGTGTGCTTCAAGGTACGCAGTCCCCAGAATGCCTCGCGTGCCTCAAATCGGTAGGGTCTCGGGCCTGGGCATGGCAACAGCTGACCCTGCTGCTCTGGTAGTTCCGAAAGGAGGAGAAGTCGAGTTTCTTCCGCCGGATGACAACCTTTGGATTCGGCTCGCCTGTTCACGGGAGAAATGTCATGCGAGAGGTGATAGTCGCAGCACTCGCCTGCAACGTCAAAACCCTCATTGGTGTCCACATATCGTCGAGCTTTCACGAGAGCGTCAAGAGGCACGTCAGGCACGTCTACGACGAGATCCGGAACGACGACCGACTCTTGTCGCGCGAGAAACTCGGTGCCTTTCTCAGGGAGACCCAGGGCGTCGAGCAGTTTGACCTCGATTCTAAGGACCGCCGAGATATCAAGTTCGACGAGTTCTTTTGGCTTTGGAGCCAGAATGAATCGGCCTGGCGCGCAGCAGGAGAGAGCCGACAGAAGGAGGTGGATGCCACACATCCGATAAGTCACTACTTTATAAGCAGCAGCCACAACACTTACCTCGAGGGCAATCAACTGTCCTCGAGGAGTTCTGCTGATGCTTACCGCGCGGTGAGTGTCATCACCGGTCCGCAGCACGCGAGGGGCCACTGCTGACACGCGGCCACAACAGGTACTGAGGAACGGGTGCCGCTGTATCGAGATTGATGTCTGGAACGGGGCCGCTCCCCGGACGCCATCCAGGTCCCCGAATCCGGGACATAAAAGACATTTTTCTTCTAGCTCCCTCCCGCGCTTCGCCGGGGAAAAGCTCGGCGCCAAAGTGAGCCGGCACCACAGCCGCAGTCCGAGCGCCGTCCAGACCGCTTTCCCGCCATTGGATCCCAGGGAAAGTAGCACCACGCTGGATCCAAAAGAGCTGAGCGACGACCGCCTCGAAAAGTCCAGAGACTCGTCCAGGTCGAATCAGGGAGTCGAGCCGGTAGTCCACCATCACGGCACAATGACCTCCACCGTAGGTTTTCGGGAAGTCTGCCGGGCCATTCGAGAGAGTGCGTTTGAGAACAACCCGCTCCCGATCATCGTCAGCCTCGAGGTAGGCGCGGACAGGGAACAACAAGAGGTCATGGTGGACATCATGAAGGAGGAATGGGGAGAGCTGTTACTGGATAGGCACTTTGACGCTTGTGACCCGACTCAGCGGCAGCCCCGGCTAGAGGAGCTGTACGAAAAGATCTTGATCAAAGTGAAGCGTCTGGACGACAGCCGGGTCGTGGGCGACGTGGAGAGGGGACGCAGCATCACGATCCCAACCCTGAATGGCAAACCGCCCATCTGCGAAGCCCTCGCCGAGCTCGCCATCTACACCCACAGCGAGCATTACGTGGACGAGAACTCGCTCAGCAGTTGCGAATCGCCCAGTCACATCTTTAGCATCAACGAAGGCAGTTTCCTGTCCCTGGTCGAAGACGAGTCGAAGCTGCACAAGGTCCTCAAGCACAACCGGGATTTCTTCATGCGCATCTACCCCAAGGGCCTGCGCTTCGACAGCAGCAACCCGGATCCGAGCTTCTGCTGGCGCCGGGGCGTGCAGATGGTCGCCATGAACTGGCAGAAGACCGACGACCCCATGATGCTCAACGATGCCATGTTTGCGGGCACCAACGGCTGGGTCCTCAAACCCCCCGCGCTGCTCGGCGACGGCGCGCTTACCGAGACATCCACCAACAACAGCACGGCCGGGAGTGTGTCCCACAACCGCACCCTCGACCTGCAAATCACCGTGCTCGCCGGCCAGTTCTTGCCACTCCCCGACGATCGGAGGAAGAGCAGTGGGTTTGGCATCACGAGCGACAGGAAGTTCCGGCCCAAAGTCAAGGTGGAGCTGCATGTCGACAAGCCTCAAAAATCCCTTACAAGAGAGACGGCGGCCGCGAGGACGGAACATCCCGACTGGGGACAGAATGCGAAGAGTCTGGACTTCCTGGGCGTGAAAGGAGTCATGGAGGAGATTACTTTTGTGAGGTGAGTTCTGACTTGTCGTTGCCGTCTTCCTTTGGTGTCTCCCCCGGGGGGGTGACGACGAATGGCTATACTAACATGAGACCCCCATGCACAGATTCAAAGTTGCTGATAGCTCGAGCAATTTTGGAAGCGACCTCGTTGCCTGGGCTTGCATTCGCCTAGACCGCCTTCAACAAGGATACCGCTGTCTTGATCTCTATCACCCGGTCACTCGTCGGCCTTGCGACGGCAAGTTGTTTGTCAAGATCAGCAAGGTTTTGAAGGACTAATAAAAGAAGATTGCGACGTATTCCCGTTGGAGATAGGAAACTACTGCCATACACTGGCGAGTTTTCGGGTCGGCTTCTTGGTTGCTGCTTAGACTTGCATCTTTTATCCTGGTTCATTATCTCTTTTGGGAGAGGCACCATAGGTCATACAGGCTGATTCGGGCTTTCACTCCTGGGACATATATACATCGGAAGGTCGGTTCGCGCGCCGTTAAACAGGTGGACAGACGGGCTTTTTTTTGGTTGGTTGGCAGCACAGAACAACACTCTTGGATCGAGCACTTTCATCTTGCTGGAAATTTGGGGATAGAAGGGGCGCCGGTAGCGCATGGGCTTGATTCTCTTTTTTTCAGCACTTACAGGCGGGAAGGTCACGTATTTCGGCTGGATTTGCAAGGATACCCAATATAGCGGACTTGTTTTCTGCCCTGCTTTTTCTTCTTCTTCTTCTTCCTTCCTTTCTTCATTGTGTTCTGCTCTTTCTCCGTCAACCCAGGCAAGGTTTCTAGAAAATGCGAGAACTGCCTCTAATCCAAGCCTTCCCGACGTAACGGCCGAGCGGAGGAAAGTTTGTCTCTAAGTGAGTCTGGTAACACGGACCTTAGAGCACTCTGAAATTATTGGAGCAAGAATCTGTTTGCCATGATCCCATGATCACCTGTCTCTTTGGGTGCGGGCACACGTTGGTGTTTGCATTTTGCGTTTGCTCTGCCGTCGCACTCTCCTGCTGATTATCCGCATCACGTGCCCGAGTCTATCAGACTCGGTTACATTGAGATCTATAATGCCATTGGGAGTGCCAACCCTTTACTAGATTACATCAAGTAAGTCATGCAGGAATGTTCGGGGGAGGTGCATGAGAGCTGAATAGGATAAGGTGACAGTTCTCACATCGGGAGATCGCTCATGCAGTGGCCGGGACGGCAGAGGCGGCGGGAAGCCCGCGGATTGGGTCTCACTGATGGGTTGGGTGCACAGCAAACGCTGCCGCGTTACGCGGCCTTCTTTTGGGTGGATGTGTGCGAGTTATGGAAAAAAAAGAAAAGAAAAAAAAAAAGAAAAAAAAAAAGGAAACAGAGAAAGGGAAAGAAAAGACCCGGCCCGTTTTCGGCTGTGGCTTGTGCGACGGAGGAGGAGGAATCATCCCGCCATGGCCCGACTTTGTGATGTGATTTCTGATACGTCTCATTTTTGTTTGTCCTTCTGTTGGATCGTGGATGAGGACCCCGCTGGCCTGTTCAACTTCCGAATGTGTGTGGTTTTGCTATTGGTGGAAGCAAAGATTCCGGGCCGCCTGAACGTAGATTGCTCTGATGTGTTGTTTACCGGTTGGATGTTCCCTCGGGCCGAACTGCGACTTACATCTCTCCCGAAGCGCAAAGTCGGGCCCAAGGAGAGCAGGGGGAAAATGCGACCTTGCTGTTACGGATTAGCCTTCTTTCCGTGTGAGTTATCGTTTGTTTCAAGCATTGGCCGGTGTTCTTTTGGTGTCAGCTGCAGGAAAATGGGCCACGATCTGCCATCATCTCGATGACTCACTCGGTAGGAGGAACTCTCCCGTTCGGCGCCAGAGGGAGGCTCATAAGGGAAATTATCAATCAACGCCAAGAGCCGGGTCGTTTGGCCCTTCCGTGTCCTGCCTGCTGTGCTAGACGATGGACGATGGCAACAGCGGAAACTGCAGCCGACGGCACCGTTCGTAGCTGAGATCTGTTCGTTGCTACAAACGTAGGAAACAGTCCACGGGAAGGTCGGCCGGCACTCATAACTACTGAGGCACCCATCCCGCATTCCCGACTTGATCCTGGGTCATGTCCAAGTCAACGATCGCCGCGAGGAACTTTGGAGGCTCGATCGGCGCAAAACCATATACACACCCACCCCATTGAACCTAGTCGGTTTCCTCCCCCTCGTTTCACTATAGTGAACAACACCCCGTCCGGCAAAGTACATCGAAGACAGGCGTCACCATCGGCTGTTGGGCGATTCCCGGATACACACGAACAGCAAACTCCGTCTTCTTCCAGGACAGCCCGACGATGTCCGGATCAGAGAGAGCGCTAGGGGTAAGCCAAAGGCGCCAAAGTCGCGCTTCCTCGCCCAACGAAACAAATCACAGGAACATCAAGGCAACATACACACCGGTACTCGCTCACATGGTGGAGTCCGGAGAGGGAGAGGAGGATCGCCGTATAGATGACATGAGAGATGACACCGCTGACGTGCTCGTTCCAGACGATGCCCGGCGTCCGCTGCCCAACCTGTGCCAGCAAGGGGCTGGAAGTTTGGGTGCTCGAGGGCCGGCTCTGTGGAAATTGCGGAACGGCCTGCTAGAGCGGGTATTACGAAGCAGAGGGAAATCCGGAAGGAAGATTTGGCGGGCGAGGGTGCGCGCAGTGCCATCTTGCAGCATGTCGCCAAACGGGAGGGCGGGACAGGCAAAATGTATCTCATGCTGGATAGTCATAAGTTGAAACCATCCTCGGGAATGTTGCGGCTGAGAGAGTCCCAAGCAGTTTGGGGTTCCGGGGCCTCGAGTTGCGAGGCAGTCCCACGTCGGAGCGTGCGGTGCGAATTTCTTCTCTTAACAACCCCCCAATGGGACTCCCCTCGCTGTATGCGTAAGGGGTTCCACTCTTCCGTCTCGAGTTCGTCTCAATTGTGGTCTTGCTGTCGTGGAACATGATAATGGGGAATTTCTCGATGTCTCAAATAGTTACCTTTAGCAGGCAGCTCAACAATTTACGGTGTTCAACCCGAGACAGGAACATGCTCTCTCTCCGCACTGTGTGTTGGCTACATTGCAAGGGATGCCCGAACGTAGTATTTGAAGTGAACAAGTCACAACTCCTCCCAGGGAAAGGTCAGACCGGAAAAGTCTGCCAATGAATCCACAGCATTCTCATGAAGGAACGATAAACAACAATCTCGGTAACAACCTGACAGAGGTACTTCCGTATTCTGTACATACCTGAGGTACCTAAGGTACATTCTTGATATGCCTTGAAGTCGGTGGAAGACCCCACCGGAGGCATTGCTGACATAAGCAGCTTCCAGAAATATCCACATTACCACCCATAAAACCCATGCCTGCCAAAATTTTCCTCGTCAACCACAAACTAAACCACATCACCTTGGTTCATACTGCGTATTCCGGGCCAGACGTGCACAAGTCATGGTTTCCGCGAAAGCTCAACAGTTATGAGCGATCAGTCGGATGGGGAAGGGGGGGTCCAACTCTTCCGATTAAAAGTGTTTTCTTCATTAGCGCTCGCGATGCAGTTGAGGCGAGAATCGAGGTAGGTTGGAGTTCGGACTGGCGCTTGTCGGAGTCGAGCGTTGTCTCGTGTGTTGCGCCCTGCCTTCGACCCTCCAAGCAAAAACAGGTTGCCACGCATTAGGTACGTTCATATCTCTTCTTCTTTCCCTCCCCGAAGCACCTCCACTACGCCTCACCGTCGTAATGATGAGAGTAATTTGCGATTGATTCCGTTCAGGTGGCCCCCTTTCGCCGGGGCGGCTATATCTGTCGGACACGTGATAGTCAATTCTTACATATTCTGAACACCACGACAAACAACCTGCCATCATTGCGCACCATAACATGGGCTTAGTCATGAGCGCGCTTGGCTAACAGTGTTTAATCAGACACGGAACAACAATCTTGGTGGCAAGGAGTTGTCTTGTCTGACCTCCCGTGGTGGTACGCACCTCTCTTGGAGCTTTCTGCTCGGTAAGACGAGCGTGCTCGATACGCGGGAGAAAACAACACCAGGGCCGAAGTCTTCGTTCAGCTGGCGTTCTGAACTGTGCCGGTTGGGCTAAACCCGGTTCGCAGCTCTACAAACTAGATCGCAAAATGCTAATTTGTGTCAAACTGAACTGAATTGCCTGGATCCCATGTGGCTGAGGTGAATAAGAGATGAACCTGTCTCTCGAGCTATGTTGTTACTGCAGCCTTGCCTTAGAGACCATTGCTTTTGCTTCGAGCGCTTTGAGCCCGCATCTGAGGATACCGCGAGCTATACGGAATACTCGCGGAGGTGACAAATCCAGAGCGAGCTGGCGACTAAAGGGGGGAAGGGTAGATGGCGCGCGAACACTTATGGCCATAAAACTCCAGTGGTATCTAGGTCTACAAGACTGATTGTGCCCGTAACTTTTCCAGATGTCTAATAAAAGAGCAAGTCGATGTGCTTGCTTGTGTCGTCGTCTTCATACCTCTCCTTAAGATCCTTCCTGCACAGCAGCTTCGCAAGGGGTAACATTGTTTCCCTCATATCCGCAATACCTCGCTTTTTCTGGTCTATATGTGATGCGTCGACAACGATCCTTTTCAAGTCCTTGATAGATAGAGCACCTAAGGCCGAGTGAGTATAGGGGGGACTATCATCTTGTAGAAGCGGGCATAACGTACCATTCTCGATCAAGTCAATCAACCGCTGAGGCGTGCCGACTGCAATGCCGGTGCGGCTCTTTTGAAGGAAAGAAACCTGCTCTTCGAGCTTGAAGTGCTTGGCAAACTAAGATTCGCGCCCGGTTAGCTTTTTGTTTTGCGATACAAACACATCGCTGACTCTACGTAAGACTTGCTCACCAGTTTTGCCACCGTGTTGCCCTTTTTCTGAAACTTCCTCACCGCCCTGTAACGTCGGCGTCAGCGGTCCGGTTCAAGAAAGTTGCATGCCCTGGCGCCAGACTGGGACCCCCCATACCTCACCAGATCCGCTGCCCGGAGACCGGCACCCGCGACGATGATGGTGTGTGGCGACCCGGCCTTCTTCGGCGCCTCGTCGAGTTTCTCAGACTCTCTTGAGAAGGTCTCGAGAAACTCTGGTAGGTTCTCCAGGGACCGCGGCTTCTCCCATGACGTGCTGTCTCGGATGCAGTTGGCTACAGCCCATCGCCGCGCATTATCATTGTCCATTAGCATTCGCACGTCCACGGTCCGGTCAAAGAAATAATAATATATAAGGGGTGCGGCAAGATCTCCGAGGTATTTCGTGCTTACCAGAGATGTACAGATCCGCGAGCTCGATTGGGCTCAAGTCCGTGCCGAAACGGCGTGTCTTTTGGGCCAGGTGGTCTGCGAGGAGCTGCCCGTCCATCCGCTCAAAGGCCCTGTTCAAGCCAGCCTCCACGTCCAGGTCTGCTTCGTCCTCGCGCACCTTCTTGTGCTTCTTGTGCTTCTTGCGCGGCTTTTCGTCATCTTGTAGCTTCCGCTTTTTCGCGTTTTCCACTGTTGCCATGGTTGCAATTGTGTTGAGAGTTACGAGCGGACACCAGATGATGGTCGCGGCCGGCTCAGAACTTTTGTCTCTTGGAATATGTCGGCTTATCTTTGCGAGTAGGCACAAAGGCTCCTGGATCCCGGTCTTGTCGACGTTGGTTGTCTATAATTAGAGATTTATGGTATCAATATGGGAATGTTGAAGGTTCTTTGAAGAGTGAAATTGTGCTGCTTGTCTGTGGATGATGAGAATGCATGCAGACTGCGCTGCTCTCTCTCACTTGTACAGAAATTTCTTGGAATGCACAGTGTCATGCTGAATTTTGATCAAATTGGTACTGTGTTTCCCCGCCAGATCCCACACAATGAGGTAGACTGTAGCGTAGAATTGGGTGCCATGGCTATGCCTCCGGCAGTAAGATGCACAGTGCGCAGCATTCGAGATCGAGGTCTGGTCTGGGCAACTTGACTCAACCTTCTTCTTGCCTCCCTGCCTACACGGAAGAACTAATTATCAGTTTTGCTTTTGTCTCTCACAAGCCGGGATTTATTTATTTATTTTTTTCCAGCTGTTTACAATATTGTTGATTCCTTTAGGATTCACAAGCAGCAAGTCGAACAAGCCTCCTCGACCGCCGAGGTGCGGGCCTCACCCGACTCAACAGTTGGCTCTCCCATCGAAGGCTATGGCGCCCCAAACAGATATCCCAGTTGTATGAACGGACAAACTCCGTGCCGCTTGTTCAGATCAATTGTGCTGACTAGAATGTTATTTGATACTTTTTTCATAGGCCGCCAATGTTTTAGGAGTAAGTTTCCCCACTGCTACCTCTGCCCCTTCTCATCAATCAGCAGTTCAGCCACCTAACGACCCCTCACTTCCATTCTAGACTATCGGCACAGGTGAGCCGCAACCTCTCCGATTTTCTTTGGCAAAGTTTATTGAGTTAATACCGGATTCAAGTGTGAGGTGCCACTGCCGTGAGACCTGGCTGCTTGTGTACTAACCTTCTTACTCGTCCGCAATCCTCTAGGTTGTGGTGCATCCAGCTCATCCCTCAGATATGGACCAACTGGCGGACAAAGAAGACCGAAGGTCTGCCGGGCTCGATGATGTTTCTCTGGGCCTTGTGTGAGTGCTGCGCATCCTACCATCCCTTGCCCTCCTGGCGGGTCCGAGTCCTGACTTTGTCCGTCTGCCGCAGGTGGTCTTCCCTTTGGAGTATACGCGGTCGCTCAAAACTTCAACATCCCCGTTCAGGTCCAACCCCAGATCTTCATGGCTCTGTGCCTCGTCGCTTGGGCACAGATACTGCTGTACCATAAGTGGGTACTCACGATACCTTGACAAGGTTCAGAGAGACAGAGACGGAGATGGGATTGCTGACAGGAGACAGCCAGTGGCCGGCATGGAAAGCCTCTCTCTTGGCCTGTGCCGTGGCTGCTGTGTTTGCCGGAGCTGAGGCCGCATTGATACTGACGCTGAGGGTGAGATCCCGTCTTCCTCCCTGACGTGAGCCCGCGAGTCTGACGGTAGAAGCCCTTGTACGACCGAGGCAATGGGACGCCGGTAATGGTTGTGGGAATTATCGCTGCTATCCTGCTCGCGGCCGGCCTGCTGCCGCCGTACGGCGAGATTTGGAAGCGGAGAGGGAGAGTCATCGGCATCAACTGGGTGAGCACAACCAAACAAAGCTTCGAGGCAGGGATCTCGCTGACAATCCTAGGTGTTTCTTGGCATGGACTGCTCGGGGGCATTCTTCTCCCTCATGGCACTAGGTATTTTTTTCTACCTCGGTTCTTTGGCTTTACCATGGCCGGGGATGAGCTGATGCATATCGCAGTTGCTCAAAATAGCTTTGATGTTCTCGGGGGTGTTCTCTACATCGTATGGTGAGTCGAACCGTCCGAGATTGCCTATCATTGCCGCGACTTCCTGACAGGGTGGGACTAGCTGTGTCCTCGAGATCGGCATCTTCCTTTCTCATCTGGTGTGGTTGGCACGTACACGAAGAATCCGGAAGGCTGCCGCGGCCGAAGGAAAGACTTTCGATGATGTTGCCGCAGAACATGAGATGCGAGGCATCCCGTTCAAATTCGCCGAAAGAAAGGGACCCTTGCTTGATTGGAATTGGAAGCCAAGCAAAAGCGATGATGGAATGAATGAACGCGGATAGGTTGGGCCGAAGCTGGGCCGCACGAAAACCCTCGCATGCCCATCAGGGGGAGTTCATCGACCCTTGCGGGGTGCGAATCAGGAGGATACATGTCATGATACGAGCTTCAGCGCAACACGGCTTCGTCTCTTGATGGCCAACTTGGCGTGATCTCAGTCTGTCAACAGCAAGTGAACCCTGACAAAGACGAGTCGCGATGGAGAAACATCGAACCCTAGAGAAGACTGCGAACCCCCACGCATCCCTCTATTGTATAACTACCGGAACAGTCGCGGTGGGTGGCTCTGGTTGGCTGATTGGACAGAGTAACCCGCAATATGTCTATTATTAAATCCGCAGCAAGCCGATGCATCATAAAACCCTGCCGTCCGAGGCTATGGGGGGTGGGTGGGAACATCAGGCTACACTACTAGTAAATACCTAAGATCGGTGGCACGGATGGTAACATCCCAGAGCAAACGGTTTTCGATCGTCCCTGCGGAAACTATCTTGTACTGCCAGTGGCGTCAGGCTTCTCGCAGGAGGCGAATTCGGCCGCACCTAATCGTATCCCCGTGAAACTACTACCTGCCCAGCCTGTTGGCGGCCAGAGGGCGGGGGTCGCGATGATGCCAAAAAGTTTCTGATGACCAACCAGAAAGTGGCCCTCGGGCCTTGGTGATTGCTTCCTCACTAAATTCGATGGTGTAGTACTCATCCCTTCGAATGTTGCCAGTGTGGATGACTGGAACGGAAATGGAGCGATTGGATAAGATGATAGACATTGTTACCATGCAAGAGACTGGAAAGGGCGACGACCTATTGGGTCTACACCAAAGGTCTCAAATCCAAGAGGCTGCCTGATGTTTGTGGCTGCTGTCTGCCTAAGGGTACCTATTGGTATGTAAGTAAGTATGTATGTATGTGCATACATACCTGGGTAACTGCAGGTCCAGGCCCTTACGTGATGTTCCTGCATATTTCCGTGAATGCGTGCATCCAACATTGCCGTGCGGCGACAAGCCCCAGAGATAGTTGCATCAAATCACGCTGTCGTTGGTTGAAAGCAGAGAGATTCGCGCAGGCCGACAAGTAAATTGGTTGAACCTGCTCTTCAGGGATGTGAATTGAGCGCCCTGCACGCAGTGTAGATATTGTACTGTATGCACGTTTCTATCTAGTATATATAATCCGTACATCTCGTTGCAGAGAGCGAACCGCTTTATTAACAGTTATTCCTCATCCCATCCAATATCTGACTGAGCCTTCCTTCCCCGCCCCAGCCTATCCGCTGGGTTGAGCTGTCGCCAAGCGGTCTTCCATTGCCACTGTTGCGTATCTGTCCTGGAAACTCGCCCGTGGGGGTCGCAGAACCGGAAAAGCAAAAATGGCGATTCTGCCCTCCGAGACATCTCGATGGAGCCGAACCACCGTAGCTGCACCTAGTACGGTATCTCTGCAGTAAATACACGTACTCAGAATAGTTTCGTAGTTTCGTTCTGGCTTTTCATCAGGACACAAGCTTGTTGTGAATCCTTGATTTCCAACCCAGTTCTTCCAACACGAGAGGGCCTAGATCGTCTGGGTTTCGATCCGCGGCCGTCAGGTTCCTGACCGGACCAATAACCACCGACCAGTCACGGGCCCGTCTTCTCCATCGCCCCGCGTCCGCCAGCACCGCGGTTCCGGATTCGCTCGGGCCAGCAACTGCTTGGGCCCCGATCCCATTGGCCGCACTTGGTTACGTTGTTGGTGGGCATTTCAGTATCAACTTGCAGCAGTTAGTTGTGTCGAATTGCATTCGTCTCTTTGCTCCACGACGCGACCTGTGGTGTGATCCTGCACAGCGCAATCCACATGCGCGCGTGCACACACGCACACGTACACACACACACACATACACACGTACACCGGTTCATCTCAAGGCTGCAGAGGTGCACATACAACATCGCCCCGGCGATCGCCATCCAATTCCCACCATCCTCACGCACGGTGCAGCCGGCAATCGGCGACCTTCCATCAGCCGCTCGCTTGTCGATTTCCTACGGTTCCCCCGCTAAAACCGCCGCTCCGGCTACGCCTGCGAATCCCGTTCCTCCGCGCTTGTCAACGCCCCCCTGTCAACCCCGGCTTCGCTCGACAGCCCCCAATTTTCATCGGTCCCCAGCGGCGCCGCTCATCGAAGGCCTCTGGGCTCAGGGGTCCCCAAAAAATCTGGGCTCCGGTAGGGGGACTCATTGATCACACACATCTCACCATCCTCCTTCCTCCAGAGTCCACCATCCCTTTCCTCCCCACCCGTCCCAAAAGGCGCCGAGTTCCCGCAAGGCGGCCCTTCTGGATGTAGAAACCTTTGGTTTGGTGACCGCCAGCATCCGCCCTTTCGGCGTCCCGTGAAGGAGTGGGCTTTGCGCAACGACCTGGCGAACAAAGGAGGACGGGAAAGGAGGAGATTCAGGTGCGAGCCGACAAAGCGCATTGGTAGGGAGCGACCATCGGTTCAGAGAGTGGATCGAGTCTTTTTGGGCGGAGAACAATGCCGTCCAAATACAGTTACCAACCTTGGTGAGTTGAATCCTCCTACTCTCATTATTCCAATCTCCAGAATTTTCCCAATTCCGCCTGATGGACTGGGCCTGTCAATCCAACCCCCCCGTCCTTTCCTTTTCAGCACACTCGAGAGTGGAATGCACTTGCTGCCTTGTTTCCCTGGCGTCCTTTCCACAACCCGGAAGGCCCAACAGCATGCTAACCGACCTCTTCTACCACACACAGCCGGGAATTCAACGTGGTCGTCCTGGGTGCAGGTGTGTCCGCTCCGACTTTCCGGACGGAGGAAGTGAAACCTTTTCTTCCTGCCAAGAGCTTCCCATCCACGTGCAGCATCTGCTGACTTCTCGTTCCTGCTTACTTAAGGTGGCGTTGGGAAGAGCTGCTTGACTGGTGCGTGCTTGCTCAACCCCATCCCTCCCCACATTGGGGGGAGGACCCTCTTTTCAATCCCTCGGCAACAACTAACGGCGGTTTCTGGATGTAAACAGCCCAGTTCGTCCACAATGAGTGGATTGAGGCCTACGATCCCACTATCGAGGACTCATACAGGACACAGAGGGCCGTCGATGTAAGTGGGGCCTGCATGCACACAAGTATGTTACATTGACCTGCTGACATGCTCTTTCCTAGGGCCGGCAAGTAGTGTTGGAGATGTAAGCCAGACGACGGGGGATATTGCGTATGACTGATGTTGAAAGTATATGACTAACATCGGCTCAGTCTCGACACTGCTGGCACAGAGCAATTTGGTAGGTTGAATCTGCCGTCTAAAGCTCTCTCGATTACACCGCTGACGCCGCCGTAAGTTGCCATGCGAGATCTCTACATGAAAACAGGGCATGGATTCCTCTTGGTGTTTAGTATTGCGTCCAAGACGTCGTTCGAGGAGCTCGAGATGCTCCGTGACGACATCATCCGCGTCAAGGATGACGAGGACATCCCGATAGTGATTGTCGGCAACAAGGCCGACCTGGAGGATCAACGGGCGGTGGATCGTGCCAAGGCCTTCTCGCTATCCCAGCGCTGGAACGCGCCCTACTACGAGGCTAGCGCCAGGACACGAAGTAGGTGTGACCTCAGCGTACCGGCGACCCAGACGTGAGGCTGACAAGGATGTGTTCTACCCCAGCCAACGTCGACGAGGTCTTCATTGACCTTTGCCGGCAGATGCTACGGCGGGATGACAAGCACGACGACCTGCGTGACGACTCGCATCCTTCGCGAGCAGACGACCCGGCCGCCAAGAGACACCGCAGGAGGAAACGGAAGGAAAAGTGTGCCATTTTATGAGCTCGCCTTCCTCTATTTCGTGGGGGGGGTTTCGCAGGTCCCTCCGGACGGACGGAGGGACCAGACATGAGCTACGAAACGACGAATGATCTATTGACATGCCTCATTATGATGGGTTTGTACAAGCTCGGGACGGCGAGGAGTTTGTTGGGATACATTCTAGCGCACCGCCTCTTCACATTGACTTTTATTATTTTGACCGTCCGGGCCCGAGTTTTTCGGTTGGTTGCAGCCTTGTTCAGCCATGTTGTTGCCTGACCAACTTGATTAGTGGCGGTTGCCGCATCCCGTACGTGGCAACGAACGGAATGCGAAGTTGGGATTTCTGACGCCACCACGCAACTGACAAGCTTGCCAGTTGCAGGATGATACCGCAATAGGGCGTCAATGGCGGCTCATCGCCTCGTCGTTACGGCACATCCTACGCCTCCCTATCCCGGAACCTTTGCGTCTCGGTTTCACTAGGTGCGTGTCACCCTGGAGAGGACGAGGAGTGACGGATTTTCGTACATGGACCGAGAGGGCAATGAGCGACAGACTTCGAACCAGAAGGGACCACCGAGCTGGATTGCCTCTGTGCTGTATTATCGCCGCATTAATGCCGGCCCGCTTGTTTTGAAAGCTGCCGTCCCTCCATGCCGACCTCCGTTGGTCGAGTGCGCTGTGGGAAACCCGGAGAAGGGTGGCTGGCTCTAAGGGACGCAACTGCGAGCTCAGCAGTCGGCAACTCATGTATAGGAATTTTTGTTGTTGGGGGGGGGGGGGGGGTTCGGCTCTCTAGCACATGCCTGTACATCAGAATCTCCTGCGATGCTCTATACCGCAAAGGTGTTAGGAATGAGTCTAGCTCATCTCAGCACTGCAATGACCGCATCATGCGCTTCCTCAGGGGTGCTGTTGCTTTGCTGTAAGAATGGAGAGCCGCAGGGTTAGTCACGGCTGTCGCCGTCGTTGTTTTGTTGTTGCTGCTGACGCTGCTGCTGCTGCTGCTGCTGTTCCAACCACGTCAAACAAACGAGAAAAATGCTTGATTCACCTGCCTTTAAAGCTTTCATTTTCTCAGTGTCGGGTAGTTAGGTAGGCACCATCTAAGCTCGACCCGGCCCGCCGACGAATGAGCCATATATGTAACCCGTACAAACAGTTGGATCTGATCGATCCTGGAGGGAAGCGAATTATAAAACCATTCAAGAGGCTGTACGGGAAATCATCGGAGGGGTTTTTGGGTGGATATTAGCATACGACGCGTAGTGTAGGTATGTTGTATACAGATCGTATATTAATGGGAGTACGGAGTAATGTATGTATGTACATACACATTCATATGAAGTCATACATATATAAGCGAGTTATTCTCTGTTGTGGTAACCCGGCTGCACCATGCACATCAACTCGCACGCAGTTCTCTCCACAAATGTTTTGTCATATCTGCGTCGGAATCTCTGCTCACTCGACTCCGGTTATCGTTATTGTTGTGAAATCTGGCTAGAGTTGCCGAATTGGGTCTCAAATCGATCCGAACCCCACACAAGCGCACTGCAACCAATTGTCCCACTTGCCCTGGATTGCGGGTCCTGCGAGTACACTAGTGTAAGTGCGCTAGTGTTTTCGATTTACACTAGTGTCGACCCACCCGCCGTTGTCACTATCGCCAGATTTGCACCAGGTTCCATGCTGGACTGTTGTCAGTCTTGGTGTGCTCCGTACGGATGGATGTAATCCGTACTGCGTACTGTATTCTACGCTCGCAATACCACGGGTTTACGCCTTGGAAGTAGACGCTACATTCCGCGAAGTTCAGTCGCACCCACCCGACTCTACGGATTACACTACATTACACTACGTATACGGAGGTAGTTATTGCTTCAACCTAGGCGCAATCTTTGCTCATTGCACTTCATCTGTGCCTGTAACCATCACGGAGCGCCTGACATGGACATACACTACAGCAACATACAAGTAGACTCTGACGTTTTTGTTTGTTTTGGGGGAGGGGTCGTGGCGGCGGGGGAGATACGGAAAGCTTGGACACGAAACAGGGGAAGCATCACACTGGTAATGCACAGACACTGCCAGACACTGCGCCTCAGATGCAGCTTTCTGGTTCCCTCGATGTGGCAAGAGGATCCCGCAACCTCCATCACCGTCCCCATTACTCACTCACTCAGGACACAGGATACGTGGTGCACTACTCGTACAACCAAGCGTGAAGAGATACCCTTTGGAACAAGTTTTTATTTATTTATTTATTTATTTATTTATTTATTTATTTATTTATTTATTTATTTATTTATTTATTTATTTATTTATTTATTTATTTATTTATTTATTTATTTATTTATTTATTTATTTATTTATTTATTTATTTATTTTTTCCTTGTCGATCTTGGTTGTAAATGCGGATCTAGCGGTGCCATAACTCAAAAATCTTGCTTCGTTTCGTCATCAAACCCTAAACCAACTGTCAGTTGGCCATCATCTGGTCGAGCAGCGAGCAGTCTGGTCCTGTGACCTCCACAGAGAGTCCATTCTCTTACTATCCGTGCTGCGCGCTCTGTCGAGGTTTCGTTCGCGTCCGAGAGCCTGCGGCGCTAGCGCATCTTTAGCACTGCCTTTTACGCCTTGGTGAGCTTCCTTCATTTCCATCCTCTTGGTAAGTCGCGACACATGTGGGGGGTTGGCTTTCCGACCCTGGCTGCAAGGGGCCTGTATCACATCATGCTCGCGCCTTCCTTCTCGTCCTGCCCCTCATCGCCCCTCCATCGCTGACGTTTTTTTGCTGCAATCCCGAAGTTTTCTGTTCCTGGATTTGGTCCGTCACGGTGGGTTTTTGGTCATCTCAGGCCACTGCAGGCCTCGTCTTCGTTTGAACATCTCTCGAGCGCAACTCTCTTAGCTCCAAACCCGAGTCGTGAGTTTGGCACCAAGACGCCGCTTATTCTTTCCTTGATTATCTTCCTCCTTCGTTATCGCCAGTTTACCTCTTTACCGAGCTTGGCACGGCTGGATTTCCAAATCTTCCTGCTGTATTGGCGCTTTTTGCCTGTACGAAAACCCCCACCCTCCTTCCTCAACGCCATCGGCCTCCCCGGTGTAGCGATCACAGGACTATTCAATTTCATCCGACACAATTCTACAACGCCTCCCTAATAAGCCACTCGAGAGCGCTGCTTGATCTCCTCCTGATCACCAACCCTCTCTATTGGTGTGGCTGCTGGGGTTTGGCTGGTTGAGTTCTGCCCGTGGTCCTTCGCATTCCCCCCAATCTGAAACGGGAACTGTCCGCGCAGACCCCGGTCTCTACTCGTACGTGCTCAGTTTTCGTCTTGGCTCGACACCATTCCCTACCCTCTCCACCGGTGCTCCCCTGCGCTGCAACCCCCAACCTCTCTGGCTCGCAATCTTTCATTGTCCAATACCGGAGTTTACTACCGTCCCTGGACTGCATCCTGCGACCGGACCTGCCGCTGCCCCGCCATGTCTCTCCCGTCTTTCCAGATGACTACATTGTCAAGATCAGAGGACAGCAACGCTGCGCGACTGCGCGAGCATTCTCTTATCCAAGTGCCCGCGGTTTCGAGTTAAAGATACAATCCTTGTTCCGCAGCAAAACAGGGAGCGGGGAACGGCCCATGTCACGGTGCCGCGGCGACAGGGGTGCCGTTCACGAGTCGTCGAAACGCAAAACGGACATGATGCCACCCCGAGCCGGATCCCTTCTGCGTTCCGGCTGGTTAGGGGTTCCCTCGCTTGCTGCTGTCGCGGGTGAAGCCACTGTCCCGTTCGAATCCGCAATGGTCTGGTCAACCTGATTTGGCCATTTCTGGCAGAAGCCCTTTTTCTGGAACCATGTTGCACGCGCGGCGGCCCTGCCCTCTCTGCTCTTGCTCCAGTTCGATGCTGCTTCTTTCTTTGTCAAGGCTTGCTGGCTGACCATTCTCTCCTTCAGAGGACAGACGAACTGCCCTCGCCCTCCTCCTGCCTTCGCGCGGTCGAAGGTCATTGGCCCCGTTTGCACAAAGTCATTCACTTTTCTTTTTCTCGTGTTTGGGCTGGCCGACCCAGCTGGCGCTGTGTTACACGCCGGTTACCTTTCATTATCATCCCCCTCTTCGGCATTGTCTGCCGTCGTTCGTTCGTCCGTCCGTCCGTCCGCCTGTCCGTCCGTTCGTTCGTCCGTTGTTTGGCGGCGGATACATGCATACATACCAGATACCGCCCACCGGCTCCGCGACCTTGGTGTAAAGTCGACCTTTGCCACTTGCCCAACCTTGCCGTCCAAGTCTACGCGCCTAGGAAATCGCTGCTACTGCACCGCTGCGGTCTCCGAGGGCACAGAGCAGAGCTCCTCCTCCACAACGACCTTCGAATCCAAACCCAAATAGCAGCCTCCAGGATACTGTCCCCGCCAGGCGTATGCTACCCTATGCCACTTGGATCGCGGCCAAGTGTTGGGAGGATATCCGCGCACCTGCCAGGAGAGAGAACGGACTAGAGGGGGCTTTTGCATGTGACGCGGTGCAGGCTAGCCTAACTAGATGAATCCTCAAGATGGAAGCAGGATGGATCGACCAGGGCTGGGATCCGTCAAGAGAGCGAGGGAGCGCGCCGCCGCCGCCCTCTCGAAAGACGCCATACCACCAGAAGAACCTCAAATGCCTGGGCTATCCGCCGCCCGCCCGCCGGCCGCGAAACCATCGACCGGACTCCCGCGGGACGTGCGGCCGAAAGCATCCTTCCCTTTACAGACGAAAGACGGCCAGGTAGGCGTTTCGATATCGAGGCCGTCGCCAGCCCCGCAATGGCCGTTGCCGGAATCCATCATTGTGCCTCCTCCTCAGGTCGACGGTGAGCCGTTCCGTCCGCCAGGGGGAAACACGCAACCGCCTCAGAGACCTCGGAGACCGAGCCGAGTGCCTTCGATTCTGGATGCTTCCAAAGTGCAGGAACACACGCCAGTTTTCCATTACAGACCCCGACCCGAAACAGAGTCGTCCGGCCAGGAGTTGTTAGCGGTGGCGGAGACCCCATCGAGCGTATCACGGCCATCCACCCTTTCGTCCGTGGGGTCCATACCCGACTTTCCGCTCCCGGCGCAAGTACCGCCGGGGCCGCCACGAAGGAGCGTCAACCTCGGGCCGCCGCCGTCGGCGAGACGGGGTGCTTCTTCCTTTTACTCCAACTCGTCCTTCGTCTCGCCGATCCCCGAGGAAAGTCCAAGGTCTCGGTCCCATGACTCGATCGCATCAAGCGCGGCAATGCCGGAGCACTGAGGTTCGCCGTCACCCGGCCCAAGCCCCGATTTTCCGGACCCGATCTACGGCGAAGCGATCGCGGAGGAGCCCGGCTATGGAGACGATGATGCGGAGGAAAGTCGGCTGGTGAGAAGTGCAAGCATAGGGAAGAGGGCGAAACCCACGCTGGTGAGCGCACCGCCCTCCCGGGGAGCAGATCAGCCAGGTCGCGAGCAGCAGCGGCCAGGGCCGCAGCCGGTGCAGGGTCCTTTTAAGGATGGAACAGGTTACGTGGAGAACTCGAGCTCTTCCGGCACGATCCCACGAGCAGCCAAGTCGCCGATCGACTCGGCCGTGACGCCAGATGCCATGCTCAATGCATACGCCTCAGCCAGCGCCGACGACCCGTCCACCCCCTCCCCGCGAGCTACGCCCTCACCGAACCCAGCGGCCGAGCCGCAGTCCTACAGTCGGTTCTCGGCGATACGCCGACCGCCGCGCTTGGACATTGATGCCGTGCGCAAGGCCGAGGCGAGGGGCAGCCTGACAAGCCTTCCGGATCTCATCCGGCGTGCCACGAGACTGGCCGCAAGCCTGGAGAAAGGTCGGAGGCCGGCCAGCCGGTTCGACGATCTGGACGACATGCCGGACCATGCCTACGATAGGGAGAAGCACCGGTCAGGCCTCTCTGACATGCTGGCTGCATTTCCTCCGCCGGCGCAACAGCCGGCAACGACCAACAGCCGCCGCAGCATCCGCGATAGCATCCGAGAGCAGGTTCAGTCATGGCCCCTCCCTCTTTACGTCAATCGCAACCCCAACACGTCACAAGAGGCCGTTCCTCCGAGCGACTCGCGGTCGTCGATGAGGGAAGGAAGGCGTAGATGCTGTGGCCTTCCCTGTTGGGGTTTCATCTTGCTCCTGATCGCCATCCTCGGTCTAGTCGCCGCTGCGGTGGTTGTCCCTGTGGAGTTCCTCGTGGTTCGCAAGCAAGACAAGGCCAGCCAGACGCAAAAGGAGCTTCAGCAATGCCGGCAAAAACTGGTATGCGCCAATGGGGGCACGAACGTGGTTAACCAGGGAGTCTGCTCCTGCGACTGTGTCAACGGGTTTACCGGCCCCGACTGCACCACCGTCGACGACGCGGGTTGCACGACGATCAGACTTACAGGATCCGACGGCGGCGACATTGTCGTTGGAAACGCGATCCCCCGCCTTCTCAACCAAGCGCAAACCAACTTCTCCATCCCACTTGACGCCACCAAAGTCACCTCCAAACTCGAGAGCGACGACCTCAGCTGCGCAGCGCAAAACGCCCTCGTGACCTTCGACGGGCGCGCGACGCGCCAAGACAAGGCCCTCTCCGCAGCGCAAGCTGACGATGACGGTGACGGTGACGGGACTGGAGGTTCAGATGCAGTTGCCGCAGCCGTCATTGTCGACGGTGTCCTCTACATAACCATCACCGTCGTGCTCGCCCCGCTCACCACGTTCACGCTCAGCGGCCCCTGGCCAACGACAACGACCACGACGACAATCACGACGACCGCCACAAGCAGACAGCCGTCCTTGTCCGCGACCAGCACAAGCAAATACACGACCACCATGACCATGCCATCCTCGGGCACAGCATTATCGCCCATACCGACGCCGACCCTCGCCGTGACTGAGGAAGTGCTCGACTTTGCGCGGGTGGCCGTGCTGTACGTCCTGCAGGAGGACAGCCTGACGGACGCCGAGACGGCCCAGATAGGGCTGCAGACATTCCTGGGCGGCAATTTGGATCTTGAGGCGGCGAGGAATGTCACGCTTGGAGGCGGGCGCAGCGTGGATCTGGTTGGGTTTACGATCGATCTGGGCGGGGGATTGGGCAAGGTTGGCGGGGGCAGCGGGGGTGGTGCTGGTGGTGGTGGAGGAGAGGCGGCGGCAGCAGCAGCAGTAGCAGCAAGGGGAACTTCATCGGAAGCGGTTACTGCGCGCATGCGGATAGGTCCTCCTGATGAAGGATCCAAGCCCCTCCCAAGGCGACGCAAGCGGGTTGCGGCGGTCTTGACATGATCTTGGATACGTGTGTTTGCTAAATAATAAACAGGCCATGGGACGGGCTGCGGATGATGTTGCCGCAACACCCAGAAACGTGCTATCACCGAGGATAAAGAAAGAGGGGGGCGGGGTTGGGGAGTTTGCCGTGGGGTGCGGATGATGCTGATGATGATTCAAGGGACACACCATTCGCATTGGAGATGCGACTATTTTCGTGCTACATATCTTTGTTTCTTTTTCATACCTCTGAATCTTGTATATTAGTTGCCACCCACCGACACAAGCGCAAGGCGCCGGGCGTTTCTTTGTCTCCTTTTTTTTGTTCCCTCTGTTTTATTTATTTATTTATTTATTTATTTTTTTTGGAAGAAGACGGGCCAGCTCACCTCCAGTGGAGGCGGAAGGAGTTTACGGAGTAGATGGGGCGGGGAATGATGGGATAATGCGGCATACATCGGTGTGTATTTACACAGTAAATCGGTGGCCGAGCGTGTACAGTACGGATTACATACAGTACATACCTATGTACTGCGTAAAAGTAGCGATCGTCACCTGCGCGAAGCAAACACTATAGAGACGATCGAGGGGATTATATCAAGGCAGGCATCGAGTGCTTATTACTGCGGTGGGCAAACATAAGTGAAGTGCCCCATCACCTCGATTGCAAACCCTGGCTTTCTCTCCCGCATATTTGGCTCCCCCGGGCCTCTTTCATGTTCCCCTTCGGTTGCGGGAAGGTGGGTGGCATTTACCGGTGGACCGCCTCGGACTCGGGTTTCTGTCAACAGTCCGAAACAAGGGCAGTGCTGGCCACCCCCCTTACGAGCCGCCATGGGCCTACGGATCCGTACACTATGGATGTACAGTACAATGCGTAACTACAGCCGAAGACATTAATGCGCATTGCGCAAGTTGTATAGTGAATATCAGTTTCTTATGGCATTTGATACGTGACAGCTTATTTGGAAATAGCTTGCGGTATGATGTGTGTCTGTACTGGAATGTGTATACTGTGTTTTGGGAATGTGACGCGAGAAACCGGTGGTGCCTGTTCTGGTGGCGGCCATATCCCAAATCGGGCAATGAGGTCGTGTCCTGGCGCTTGCAGCTGACGCCATTGGGTGGGTCCCATCTGCCTTCGGGGTCGCCCAGAACCGGGACTTCCGGGAAGCCAACACAGACTAGCTAAAGGTACAGTACCTACCACCTCAGGCCATTCTCTTCGGTCGACCATCTTCGATTCACGCCAACGTTCCCATTTCACCACACTTTCAAACGACATCTGGAATACTTTCCCCATCTTCCTTTCTGTCGACCTTCGTTTCCATTATTGACACAAGAACCCGCATCGAGTGATTGATTCCACTCCTTTTTCTTTCCTCCTTTTTTTTTTTCGTTCGGCCGCCAGCCGCACAGGATCAGCACGATGTTGCTGAAGCCCCTCACCCTTGCGGCGGGCCTCCTGGCTCTCCCCGCCGCCCAGGCATTCCTCATCCCCCCCGAAGTCAGTGAGACCGACATCCACATCGCCAACACCATCGAGAGCATTGGCCCCCAAGTCGCCGAGGCTCAGATCGTCCCGGTAGCCGTCGAGTGCCCCGGTTGCCCGATCCTGCTGAGGGGTCGACATGGCCGGACCGTCCAGCTCAAGATCGATCGCCCGAGTCACCTCGAAATGGTCTTCTCCATCGACCGCCAGCCAGACCACGACCGCCTTCTCGTTAACGGCTTCGAGCTCTACCCCTCCAGAGGCATGTCCGGAGGGATCCTCTCGGCGCCGCAAGTCGTCGACCGCGAATGGAAGAAGAAGCATAAGCCGCTCTATCCCGAAGGCGAGCACCGCAGGCTTCGTCACAGGCTTACTCCCCAGCCTCAGGTCCTGGGCTTCGGTTTGAAAGTCAGCCCGCCAATGCAGGACGCGGACGGGCAGTTTGAGCTGGTGGAGGTGGAGCTCCAGATCCTCGAGGTCGGCGTCGCCTTCGTCGACGGCATCCCGAGCCTAAACCTCAAGCTCATCAAGGACCGCGACGGCCGCCTGCTCATCTCCCGGATCGAAAAGGTCCAGCCCGAGGTTCTCGCCCCGCCTCCCGCCGTCGAACCGGAGGGATGCTTGATGAGGCTGTTCAGGTGGCTCGCGATCGCCCGGAAAAAGCTCGACGGGAGCAACGGGTTCGCTCACTGCCACGACGCCGCCAAGCACCCGTCCGCCTTCGACGAGACCCTTCCTCACCACGGACCCCATCACCATCATCACCATCATCACCCGTCTGCCGACAACTGGCGCATGACCTACGAGCACCGTCACTGGGGAAAGCTCCTCAAGCACATGGCCTCACACATCCTGCTTCCCGTGCTTATCGGCATCGTGGCCGGCGTGAGCATTAGCCTGTGAGTATCCTTTCCCCGATGTTCATCATTTTTCTTTTTCTTTTTCTTTTTCTTTTTCTTCTTTTTTTCCTTTATTCCCTCCCTTTCTGGTGGCTCTGTCTTTTCGCTGACATCACTTTAGAATCGGCATGGCCGTCGGCACTGTGCTCGTTTCCCTTTGGAACACCCTGTCAGGCCGCCGTCGCCACGGCGCTAACCATCGCCGCCGCCGCTCCAGCCGTAGCCACCGCCACAAGGTCTCTCTTAAGGAGGCCGCTGCTGCCGAGGAGGAGGCTGGCCTGATGGAGTATCAGGACGCGCCCCCGTCCTATGAAGAGGCAGAGACCGCCAAGACGACGCCATCTTACAACGAGACGGAGCCCGCTAAGACGTCGCTGGCCTAGGTTCGGGAGGCGGGGAACCGGAGTCCAGTCCAGGCGGGAAGTCGTGTACGAGTGTAGGCATCGACCTGGTTCGGGGATTGGTTTGATTGGCGTTTTGGGGTTATCAACGGTTCGAGTTTTGGGTTGTGTTTTTGGCAGTGTCGTGGATACGAGACGTTGGTCCGTTCCACCGCACTTCTCTTGGGCATCATCGCTTTGGTGTAATCCAGTCCATCGTTGACGCTTTCTTTATTTTTCTTTTCCCTTCTCATTTCTCCTTGAAAATACCCACAACTAACCCACGTTTTTTATGGAATGCGCAAACAACACTAACAACGTCGTGTCTTCCCCAATGCCTGGGCTGCGAAGGCTTGAAGTTTGAGGGCTGCGGTAGTACAGATCCAATCTTGCTTGTTCTAGCATTGCTCTTCCCACCAGGTCCCTTGCCTTACCTGCCTTAACCCATGAAAGAGGAGGAGGAAAACATCTCTCAGGCACGGCTTGTTCGCTACGTTGCAGACGCTCCCTCATCTTCCAGGGTAGACAATTGCTTAAACGAAAAGCAGAGAGCAAAGACCCTTCCCATTCCTAAAATCGAAGAGCGTCGTCGGTTTCGAAGTGTTGGGATGCTGCTACTCAAGAACAGCGAATGCAGCTCGAGAGAGGCCCAGCTACTTACGCTGTACCTAGCACCACTTCAGCCCAACAAACAGTTGTATATTCGAAACGAGTCAACATTGGCACCAGTGCGTGATGCTCCAAGATGCTCTTTCCAGGTAACAAATCGTTTCCTGACCAGCTTTGCAAGCATTTGGATTGCATTATGTTCTGCCCAACAGAGGTTCAGCGGTGCTCAAGGTTATCTTTTGATGGACAATGACGGGAAGGAAGTAGACTGTGGAGAACGCACTGACAAGCGCTGGCAGGGCGCACGGGTTGGACCCCGGGTTTCCACCACTCACGTTGTCTGCCTTGGGTTGCTGGAGCCTTTACGTTCGGCTCGAGCCGCCGATAACCAAGTGACGGAAGGGTCGCCGATGGGCCGCATGGTGCATTATCGCTCGCTTGTCCGCCAAGCGCTCCCCGCCTTTAGACCGGCAGAAAAAAAATAAACCGGACACTTCGGAAGTCGGACTGGGCACTCTGAAGAGATACCTTTTTTTTTTTTTTTTTTTTTTTTTTTTTTTTTTTTTTTGGCTTGCCGTTCGGCTGTCAACAAGTTATTTGTTGCCAGACGCCCAATTCGTTTTCTACGGGCTTTCCCTTCCCCTTGACTTCAAGATTGCATTGCGCAATCGGGGAACCGACATGGGCAAATCATCCAAGAAGAGAGAGCGCACCGACGAGGATGTCGCTGACACCCCTTCCGACGCCAAGCCGGCCGTCAAGAAGAGCAAGCTTGACAGCAACGGCAAGGCCGAAGTCACCAAGCAGAGCTCGAGAGTGAAGGAGACTAAGCCCGAGCCTCCCGCGTCCGAGGAAGTCTCCGAGGCCAAGAAGGACAAGAAGGAAAAGAAAGACAAAAAGGAAAAGAAGGCAAAGAAGGAGAAGAAGACGAAGGAGGAGAGCAAAAGCAAGGATGTAGACAGCGTCGCTTCAGAGTCGAATGAGCCCACGCCTGCCCAAGATGCGATCTCCAAACCGGATCCAGAGCCGGAAGCCAAAGGACCTGTCAATGGCGTCGACAGCAGCGACAAGAAGGCCAAGAAGAAGAACAAGAAGAGCAAGAAGGACAAGAAGGCGACAACCGAGGACGCTCAGCCCACAACCACCGGCAATGGCGACAACAACAAAGAAGCCGCCGCCGCCGCTGACGGCGCCACCACTACCACCACCACCACCACCACCAACAACAACAACAACAACAATAATAATAATAATAGTGGCAAGCATACCCGCTTCATCTGCTTCGTCGGCAACCTTCCCTACACCGCGACGGCCGAGAGCGTGCGCGCGCACTTTGCGACGCTGCAGCCCACGTCGGTCCGGCTGCTCACGCGGCGCGACGACCCGACCAAGTCGCGCGGCATCGCCTTTGTCGAGTTTGGCGGCTACGACCGCATGAAGACGTGCCTGCAAAAGTTCCACCACACCCTGTTCGACGACGGCAAGTCGCCGCCGAGGCGGATCAATGTCGAGCTGACGTACGTTTTTTTTCTCTTCCAATCACCTTACTTACCCTTCCCCCGTTCTCCTTTCCCCCAATTTTGCTGCGTCTTAATAGTGAAATCAATGCTGACAATTCGGCAAAATAAAAAAAAAAGTGCTGGCGGAGGTGGCAAGACGGCAGCGCGCCTAGAAAAGATCAAGCAGAAGAACGCCAAGCTCAACGAGGAGCGGGCGCACCGGATGCAGAAGGAAGAGGAGGCCAAGCATGAGAAGACGGCCACGGCGACGGTGGGCGGCAAGACGCAGGAGCAGCGGGAGGAAGAAGCGATACACCCGAGCCGGCGAGGGAGGGTTCCGTATGCAAAGAATTGAACCGACGAGCAGGAGTAGGGAGGGAGGGAGTGAGTGAGTGAGTGAAGAAGGTACCGGGATATTCATGCTCAGTGCTGCTACACACAAGATACCCACTTTCTACGGATCAGGAAAAGTTTTATCACCATTTCGCGTCACGGGAGGGGATAGTATGGAGTATATGATCCAGAAAATAAAGGGGGGCCGCATTTCGCATTCAACTGTGTAGTCATTATCTACCCCGCTGTCGACAACTCTCGCTTGTCCCTGCCGATAGCCTGTTTCGAGTTCACCTCCAGAGGAGAAAAGGAGAATGACGAAGACAAAAAGAAGCTGAAGGAGACCTCTCTGCGTTCTGAAACGATGCAAACAAATCGCGACCCTGCATGGTAGAAGAAGAAGTGCGCCGATGCTGGGATGGTGCGTACCAGCAGAATCATGGGGCACAACAGAAACTACCTAGATAGCACCCAAACCCCGCCCAGGACCGCCAGGTAAACGTGCGAAAGACGATGGGGGTTGTGGGTGATTTAGGGCACCACGATCCCCTGTTGCCGTTTCCCTCGCCGAAACAAAGCGCCGCCTCTGTCTGTCGTCATCTCACAGCCTAGGCCCGGGAACCACCGAAGACGTCGCCGACCACGTGTGTGGAAGCATACTTCCAAGTGCCAATCCAAAAAAAAAACAAAAAATCCAGGCGGGGCGTGATTGGGGGTATAGATTGTGGTATGTGTGCATGCATTATGGGTCGTCGTCTGTCGTCGTGTTGTAGAGGAGGGTCCGTAACGGAGATGATGATCAGAGGATCAGGCACTTGGAGGGCTTCTTGCTCTGCTTGCTATCGTTTGGAATGGGCAAGATTCCCAGTGCGGCTCTGGAGGGTCACCTTGTCAGCATGTGCGCGTGAGGACAGGGTCCGGTCAGAAGGCTACTCACCGGATGGCAGTGTCGAATACACCCGCGAGGTTCTTCTGCGTCAAGGCGGAGCACTCCACATATTTGCAAGCCTTGATCTGCCTAGCGCACTGGATTCCCTGTTCGTAGAGGATAGGCGACATCTTCTTCTCCGCTAGCTTCTGTATCGTCTCCGGGTCATCTCGCATATCAATCTTTGTTCCGACGAGAACAATTGGAACGCCAGGCGCGTGGTGGCTGATTTCGGGGTGCCACTGTGCATGGGCGGTCAGATGCTGCCTCGATTCACCCCCCTTGCTGTCCGGAGGTATCCTCGCTCACCTTGTCCGCGACGTTATCAAACGACGGGGGGCTGACGACTGAGAAGCAGATGAGGAAGACATCGGTCTGGGGGTATGACAGCGGCCGCAGTCTATCGTAGTCCTCTTGTCCCGCGGTATCCCACAGCCCTAAGCTGACCGGCTTGCCGTCGACTTGCACCAGCGCCGAGTAGTTATCAAACCTGGTCAAAGCTGCGCGTTAGGGCACGGATGAGGACAAATCGATTGGATGCACATACACCGTCGGGATGTACTCGCCCGGGAAGGCGTTTGTGGTGTAGGAGATGAGCAGGCATGTCTAGGAAAGAACCGTTAGTTATGTTGCGGGCGGACGGGACCCCTGGGGATGCACAACACTGTACCTTGCCAACAGCACCGTCACCTGTGACGACGCACTACGGGACGAAAACAGTGATTAGTACCGAGGCTGGCGTTTTGCTGGCGGCCCATCGCCAGCCCCATCGCCGGCGCGGGGATTGGGGTGTGCGCGGTCGGCCGTTGTTGCGGTGGGTCACGAACCTTGATCGACTGCGGTGTCGCCATGGTCTATGTAGGATGCACGGAAAGCAAGAATAACGATGGTTCTGCGACTCCCGTAAAAGCAGTCGAGCAGTCAAGGCGATGGACCGGTTGATGTTATCGGTCAAAAGCGAGCGGGAGGTTGGGATGGATGGGCAGGGTTGTGGGAAGCAGGAGGGAAGAATTGCGCTGCCAAGTTGGCCCACCGCTCTAATGTAGCGGTCCGGTCGACGGCGAGGTGCAAGGGTATATACCAACTTATGCCGACACTCAGGACGAAGGAGGCGAAATGCAAACTGCAACACAATGAACAGAATGAGGCGCTGTCGCCGACTGCAAATTGCTCTGAAATTCCGGCTGCGGAATAAGTGTACAAATACAGAGAATGTAAGGTAGGAAAACAGAAGTCCGGCGCGGTCTCGAGAGCCGGGGCGGCCATCAGGCGAACGGACGGTGGGCTGGCAGTCTCAATCGAGGCGGGACTGGGGCCCGATACGGTGAGCCGTCCCAACACTGTGTAGAAGGCCCCGGGGGGGGGGGGGGGTGGGCAAGGGAGCGAATGCAAGTCTTGCTAACCCTCAGACCTTGCCTCAGGGCCTCAGGGCACCAGTGGCATGCCTCTCTTGCACACACCATGGCACCATGGCGGTTCAGGGAGGCGGGGCGGGGGTTCGAGTGGAGCTCTGTGCTTCTTCGCACGGCGCACCATACACTAGCCTTGGCAGAGCCCATGTCCGTATCTGGCGAATCGTGCCGTTGCGTTTCGCTATTTGAGTTGCGGGCAGCAAGGGGCCAACCTCTGACACGTTCGGCGTCAACCGCTTCGAAAGACCGGTTGAAACGACCATGGGAAACGAGTGGGCCACGGCATTCGGCAAGAGATGCGGACCCTCGTTAGTGTTCGAATGATACTCAGCTCGCATGCTTTGAGCTTCCTTCTCAAACCGGCAGAAGCAAAAGTGCCGAGCACAGCTCCACGAGGAGATCGACGTCTGGGAGCCAAACTATTTTACCGTATCGAGTAAAGCCCTCGACTCTATGGCGGAAGAAGAGCCGTGACTTGTGATGCGCACGCTTGCCTGAGTCCTATCTCGATACAATTCTGTCGCCGAGTGGAGGACTGCTGTAGGGCAGAGTAGAATGTTGTCTTGATTTGGCGCAATTGACCTGGGGCGTATACCCGGATCGAGCAGAGGCGAGTCCGCCATGCCTCGAAACGCCAAATGCGGTGCTATTGGCGGTTTGGGTGACCAATGATCGAGGGAGTTCATATGAAGTTGACTGCCAAAGGTACCTCGAGGACCCGAGAGCTCTGGCCCCTCTGCCCGAGGAGAGGCGCGTGTACGTCCGTAGTGTTTTCCCCAAGACCCACTGTGACTTACACAGGAAGGAACCTCGGAAGTTTACAGATCTGTAGGAAGTGGTTCTATGTAACCATGCGTTACGGCGATATCATCCAGACAGATGTTCTCCTCCGTATGAAACAGTCTTTACCTCTCTGCTCGTCTTCTCGAGCCGGAATCTTCACACCGTGCGTTCGACGAAGTTCGCGGCCGAAGATACTCAGAGCAGCGATGTGGTCAATAAGGCGGTCTTGCAACGCTGCACTGAGAGGAGGTACGATGGGCCAACACCTCAGCTGGCTTCGCCGTAAATACCAAGATCCTCTGATTTGGCCCATTCAGCCAAGCTTGTGACGACAGGCTGCGACGGGGCGTGTGAACTGGCCAAAATCCCCCACAAGATGCTCTCAATCAGACAGCGAGTAGAACAACAGCCTGTCGCTTCCTGGTTGACAACAGTGTTGTCGAAAATCGGACTGTGCCACAGAGATGCGGCCAGAGAGGTCAAGCAAGGCCACCTGCAGGAGATTGCCACGCAGGATGCAAGACTGGAGCCTCCTACTCGTTGGGGCTAGCTCTACTCAGTACAATATTTATCGAGCCGATTGAGATGATGGGCGCACGAGAGGCAGTCTGGACAAAAAAAAAAAATAAACAAGACGCCGTCCTCATCGCGTGAACAAGCAGCCGAGGTCTGATGGAGCAGAAGGAACAGGGGAAGATATCTTGGCGCGGATGCTCGGTTCGTAGGGCTGTTTGGCTTATCCGCCTTATCTGAGTGGAGTGCCCCACCTCCTGTTGTTGAATGAGGAAAGTACGTCTGTACACAAGTCACCGACAGCATGACGGCGCGAGTCGCTGCAGCGCGTCATGGGAAACAGCTCGAAACCGCCACGACCACAACAGACCCGAGCGAACTTAGCTACGTAGGCGCCGGGCTTATGTTTCCATCCTCCCATGCTGAACTTTATTCCCAAGTCTGAGGCTTAACGAGGGTTCAACATGGCCCGCGAAAGCCAGCGTCCCGACGCGACGCCGACGCGACGAGCCTCGAGCGCCGAGCCATTGGCCTCGGTCACCCGACGTTCTGTCCTCCAGACACCAGGCGGTCAATCACGCGGCTTACCACGAGGTCTTTCGGCATCGGGGCGGAAGATTGTCCCCCCAACTGCGACACCCCATGCGCGTGCCGCCTTCCGGGCTATCGACTCGCGCCGGGCAGCGATCCTCACGCCGCACCGCGCCCGGCGCAAGAGCCTGCGCGAAGTCCGCGACTCCCCGCGAGACTTTCTCTTATCCCTGGGACGGGTGCTGGCGCGCAACACCGAGGTGATCACCACTTCCTCGTCCTCGTCGCCCGGAGAAGATGGCAAAGGGCCCGGCTCAGACGGCGCGGGCAACGATACAACGCTGAGCACAATCAACGTCGAAGATGACGACGACGACGAGGAGCTTCCGAAGCGTCCGCGGCTCTCTCTCCCTATTGACGAGGAGGACGACGACGACAGCGACGATCTCCAGCCGCACCGCTCGGTGGTGTTCGACGACAATGACAACTTCACAATGCAGTCCATTGAGATGCCGCGGAGGGCTTATAGCGAGCAGCCCGGTGGTCGGCTTTCGATGGGCAGCGCGCGGATGAGCGATTACTTCAACACCAACGATATGCTACACAGCGAGGATGTCGGAGTGGACTCTGGATTCTTTCCGCCGACGGCTGTGATGGAGGAAGGGAACGTCACGATGGGAGTGCTAGATTTATCCTCCCCTGAACGGTAGTTCTCGACCATCAAGTGACGGTGACGAATGTGGTGCTAATTTGGCTGCAGGCTGGATTCGGACGTGGGCCGGCGCGAACTTGGCCGCGAGAGCGACTTTGGCATCGAGATACCAGTTGGAGACGTCAATGAGAGCACGTTCATAATTGCACCGCAGGTTGATGAATCGCCGGACCGAGCATCAGCCGGCGATGACCAACCTATTCACGTTGACTACGCGCCACTGGTTGACCAGCGAAGCGACGATTTTAACGATGCCGATTTGGGAGAAATGCCGGCATTGGAAGATGAGCCGGTGGACCATCCGACCTCAGCTCTACAAGACCACGACCAAGAGCAGACCGAGCTCGGACCCGCGCTGGCTAGGATAGCTGCAACGCGCGGGTCAGGGAAGAAGGTCGTCAAGGTGTCTAAATACGGTATCGAGTACCCTTCCCTGCCGCCGGCAGTGGTAAAGCGACTCGCCCAAAACTTTGCCAGGGCCAGCGGGGCAAAGGGGAAGATCACTGCAGATGCCATGAAAGCGATCATGCAGGCTTCGGATTGGTTCTTCGAACAGCTGGGCGAGGATCTCCAGGCCTATGCAAAGCACGCCGGCCGCAAGACCATTGACGAGAGCGATGTGCTCACTCTCATGAAGAGGTATGGTACAATCTATCACAGGGTATCTCGAATAAAGTTACACATGATTTGGCTGACACTTCCCAGACAACGCCAGATCAATCCAAACACTACGCTATTCGCCCTCGCACAACGGCACCTTCCCAGGGAGTTGCTGCAAGAGCTTCGCATGCCTCCTCCCGTCGTGCCGAGAAAGCGACGCAAGGACAAGGGCGGAGCGGAAGACGATATCACCTGAGTTCCCGTGACGAGCTTACTCGAGTATTTTTACCACCGTGTGTTGTGGCGAACACGCTGGGCTGCGCCGGCTGCCGGCTTCTTGACCACCATGTAGAACATTATCGATGTGGCCACGGCGAGACCATACCTGCGCGAATCAGTTGGCTGCCGCTGTCGAGGGATGAGAGGTGCCAAAACACCCGGGGGGGGGGGGGGGGGGGAGGGTCTTCGGGACACGGGCCTCGTGCAGGGCTGATGAAACTTACCAGGTGAAGATGTACTGCGCATGATTGTTGCGCAGATTCACCTCTGCCGGCCTTCCAATGGGGATGCCGCGTGTCTGATAATCCAATAACTGGAAATAATCAGGTTCTGCGAGGAGGTAGTAGTTAGCGCTTCACATCAGCTAGCCAGTAGCCAGCTCCGGCCGTCGGAGCACCGAGAAGGAACATCTCGGCAGGGGGAGGGGGAGGGAAGAATGAGACCAACCCATAGTTTGTTCCACCCAGACAGCCTGACTCCCCGTCAGCTCTGCCATCTGTTTGACGTCGGGGAAGTAGAACTCCCCCTTCTCTGGCCGGTTCGCCGGCGTAAACATGTTCTTCTTCCACGGCTCCCTCAGCAGCCCTTCCACCCTCACCTCCCCCCGCGGCAACCCGTCGGGCCGCTTGCTCTGATCCGCCTTCGCCTTGGAGACCCAGCCGCGGTTGACCAGCACCTTGGCGCCCTCGTCCCCGTCCCGCTCGAGGGGCGTCACCACCATATACCCCTGCTCGCCGTCGCGCATGCGCGGGCCTACGAGCATCTCCTGGTCGTGCCGGAACCGGCCGGTCACGTACACGCGCCGGTAGTCGAAGTCGGCGATGGCGTCCGGGTCGATGCGCGCCGGGAGCGGCAGCGGCGGGCGCACGATGCGGTCTTCGCATTTGGCGATCAGGTCCGTCTTCCACTGCAGCCGCTTGATCTGCCAGGTGCCGAGGAAGAAGGCGGTTATGGGAATAATGGCTGGAGCGACCCCCGAGGCGGTTAGTTGTTTGTCGTTTGCGGAACTCTCTGCTGCGCCTTTCTTGGGATGGAAGGTTGGAGGAGGGGAAGGAATACCGAGGATGATCAGGCCCGGCCCATGTTTGCGGCCCGTCCGGACGAGCTCGGGGGGGTTATCGAGGATCGAGATGAAGTTCGGGTCGTCTGCTGGCTGCTTCTCGCTCGGGCGCCGCGGGGTACTAGAGATCGGCCGCCGGGGAGCGAACTGGCCCTGGGAGAAGGGGAGTGAGCGGTTCGGCGACGCCCATCTGGGAATTGCGAGGCCAATTGGTCTCTGCTCGGTTTGCAGTGACCGCAGCAAGCAAGTAACCGCCCTCTTGGCCGCCATGGTTCTGTGGTCTCGAGGGTTGTGTGGTTGAATAGAATAACACTGAGCCCGGCGGGATCTTGGAGCTCCGGGCGAGCTAAAGTCGTTTTGTTCGAGTCTTGAATCGGGAGCCTCAATGGCCCGGATGTTCGGATTGGCACCTGTCTCCGCTGTTACATACATACTAACTATGTTACATACCCCGCCACTGCACAGGAAGCGAGCCACAGAACAGGGGTTACCAATGCTACTCCCACTGCAGCTTGCAGCCTCGCATTCGCTGTGCTGCAGCCTCCAGGTGGATTGTCATCAACGGAAGAGGCAAATAAATGGAAAGCCAACCAGAAACAACCAGCCACATATCATCCATGGCATAGTACTTTGCTTACATTACAATTGCTCGTGCTCGCTGCATCTGTCCTCCACGTGCAAACCAGACGCATCGAAACCCATCTCAATCTGTTCTTGGCCGGTTTCAGAGTCTATCTATCCTGAGCTCCTGCCTCGAAAACGGATCACCTTACAGCACTGACGGAAACGTGGCCATCGGGGTGAGCGGATTCACAATCCAACGGTTCAGCATGTCCTTTTTCCAGGGGACCCTGCAAGAGGGAATCGCCGCTGCCCTACAACAGGCGAAGGCCGTTGTATGTTTCGTAACAGGTACAAGCAGCCGCGAGGCCACACTCATTTTACCACAAGCTGACCAGGGACAAGATGGTGAAACCGAGAGCCGGCAATGGGAGGATGAGTTCTTCACGGATGGAGAAGTGAGCAATCTCGATCTGACCTGACCTTTCCCAGCGAGCCTTTTCTGATCCCGTAATGATTATCAGGTCCTTCCTTTGCTCCAAGCGACCAGTGTATCTCTGCGATTAGTCGCGGGCTCACAGGAGGAGGGCTTCCTCGCGCAGCTCTATCCCATTCCAAAGAAACCTACTGTGGTGGTTATCAGGTTGGTCTAATGTCTATGCGCAAAATGCTTCAGAACTAACCGTACACAGAAACGCTGAGCTCAAGGAGTACATCGCTGCTGGTGTGTCAAAAGCCGAGTTCGTCAGGAGGTTGAAGGCGGTGCTTTCGCCGGCTCAACCTCCCCCTAACCAGCCTGTCCCAACCCAAGCGGCACCTGCTCAACCACAAGCTGTGGCCACGACAGCACCTCCCGTCGAACAGTCAAACCATGTTGAAGACTCTTCAGCGAGCAGTGCTGGCCAGGTTACCCCGCCGTCTCCAACCGAATCCCGAAGCCACGTCCTCCTTGCTGAACGAGCTGCTAGGCTCGCTGAGCAGAAGAAGAAGGATGACGAAGAGGCTAAAAGGCGAGCCATCGAGAAGGGAAAGGCCAAAGCCGAGCCGGGAGCAAGCGGCTCGAAGACAACCGATGAGCAAAGCAAGCATGCCGCGGCCCTCAAGAAACAGCGGCAAGAGGCGCGCGAGGAACGAGCGCGGGTTCTGAAGGCCATTGAAGACGACAAAGCCGCCAGGAAAGCCCAGCAGGCAGAGGCAGCGGCCGCCCGCAAGCTCTCGGCGGCCTGGGAGAAGAAACCCGACTCGTCTACCCAGGGGACGACAAGCCAGGTTCGACCGCCAGCCGGCAAGCAGAGCGAGCACTGCGCGATTCAAGTCCGGCTATTCGATGGCTCCACCATCCGCAACCGCTTCTCCAGCACCGATACGCTGAACGATGTGAGGAACTGGGTCAACGAAGCACGGGGGGACGGCAAGGACGCCTTCACCTTCAAGGTGCTCCTGACGCCGATGCCGAGCAGGACGATCGATGTCACCGAGGAGAACAAGACTCTCCGGGAGCTGGAGCTGACCCCTTCGTCAACTCTGATCCTCCTGCGTGTGACCAAGCCGACGTCTGCGTATCTGCCCTCTGCGCGGTCCGCCGCCGAGGGAGCGCCCGAAGGGAATGTCTTTCAGAGGATTATTGCGTACTTTTTGGGTATCGTCATCGCATTCTTCAGCACCGTTGCCGCATTCTTCTCGACTCTCCTAAGCACGACCGGGCCGCCGGCAGCCCCGGAGCAACCCGGAGCTTCCCAGACGTCTGAGAGCCAGACTCCTGCTGCCGATGCGGCGAGGCGTCGTGCTGCCAGGCGAATAGCAGGATTGGGCGACATAGACGGGCAGCGGAGTGACCAGCAATTCTACAACGGCAACTCGGTGAATTTTCCCCCACCCCTATGTAATAACAACTAGCACGCCGGTGAGAGGCTAACCACAGACACACACATACACACAGATCAATTTTGAACCTAGGCCAGACGATGGGGAATAGTCGTTGTTTCCGTCGTCGGCATCGAGAAGGTCTCGACTAGTTGCAACGCTAAGTAAGGTGAAGAGCGGGAAAAGATGTTTGCTCTGTTACATGTACATGCAATGGTACCAATATTATGGGGTCGGTTGCCAAACCAGCATTTCCTATCATACGACGATTGGCCATGATGCTGTCATTTGGCGTAAAAGTACATCCTCCTCGTCCAATACCCTCTCACCCACAAGCTTGCTTAGAACTGGCTCGCCGCAGCCTGGCACGCTTTCTGTACAAGGAACAATCGTCAGCGCTGCCCTTTCTTGCACCTACTCCCAAGCCCTCCTTCTCGGGGCGCGTTCCTCAAGAGAAAGGAAGAAGGAAACACCTACCAGCTGCTCGAGATACCACCCGCAGATCTGCATGTTGCCACCGTGCTCGTCCATGCACTTGGTGAACTGCTCGGTCGCGCCGGCGCAGTTGTTGCCCCAGGTGCTGTTGTTGGTCTGGGGCGCCGCCTGCGCCTGCGTCGCCTGCGCCGGCTCGGAAGAGCTGCCGCCGCCGCCGAAGAGGCTGCTAATGCCGTTACCGACGACGTGGCCGATGGAAGAGCCGATCGCGACACCACTGTGTTCGAAGGAAGGGGTTAGTGTCTTGCGGTGTTATTTTCTTGATCATCGCATCGGCGGTCGAAGGCGAGGGGCGGAGACGTACGCGGCGGTGCTGGCCATCTGGCCGAAGAGACCGGGGCCCTGGGAGCCCGCGGTGGCCGTCGGGGCCTGGGGAGTTTGGGGAGTTGTGGGAGCGGACGGGGCAGCGCTGGGGGCGGCGTAGGTGGTTGCCGGCCTAGTCTGCTGCTGCTGGGTCGGAGCGGGAGCCGAGCGGGCGGGCACGGTGGGCCTGCTCGGGGCCGGGCGAGCGGACGACCTTGACTGGCGAGGCATGGTGTTGTGTGTGTTCGGTGTCTTATGGTGTGGTTTCGTGTGGTTTCGTGCGGTGTAGTGTGCTTGTGTGATGAGCAAAGGGTTCACGATCCGCCTGTGAGTTTGAGTTGTTGAAGATGGAGATATTTTGCCGGAAGTTTGAAGGCCGACGCGAATTTGCCCGTGATTGGCCACCGCTTGGGTGGCATCCGGCAAGTGGGCACCTAGAAGCCAATAGAAACTGGTCTATCGGACCCGCCGGAAGTCCGAAAGTCCTACGCCTGTGCCTGCGTACTGTGTATGTCATTAAGATTCAGGGTAAGGGTTATATGCGTTCCGCGCTCGGAGACCATCCGCCGACTCTAGCGGCACCTTCGACGCAGACCTAAACCTTGAAACATGGATATCTAGGAGAGAGAGTATTGTAGGAGTGGTGCAAGTCCGTTGTCCCCCCTTCCTTCCACTCCTCCCTCCTTTTTCTTTTCTCTATTTTTTGGAATACCCACTTTCAACTTTGTCCAACTGCCGTCCTCAGTCCTGGCACGGGGAGAAATTTCCTGGAGTATTGAGCGGCCGGAGGAGTCTATGCCCTGGCTGCTGGACGGTTCCGTCGACTGCCTCTCCTCTGCTCTGCAAAGATTCTCCCGCTTGCCGCTAGGGCTATCATCGGGATGCACGAATTCGACCTGTCGTGCAACAGAAGGCATTGCATCGTGGAACACCGTGGCGTCATGCTGCGGTCCTTTTCGATGACGGGTTGAATCAACGCGGCTTCATTTCTTCTTCTTGCCACCGTTCCTCTTCGGCCGCTTAGGGAGATTCTCGCTGGTGGCAGCGCTGCTGCTTTCCGCAGGTGATTCTTCTGCTGAACGTTTCTTCTCGGCAGCTTTGGCCAGCGCCTTCTCCCGCTCCTTGGCAATGAGCTCTGCCAACTTTGCCTTGATGTCCTTATTGTCGCCCTAGAGATTGTGTGAGCGCACGTCTGCCACAGTAAGCGGTCATGAAGTGTGGCTTACGAGATCGGACTTGAGAACCCGTGCAGTAGCCTCTGTGTTGACCGTGTTTTCGCGCTCCGCAGGCGGATTCTCGAGCTTCTCAATTTTTTCCATGTATTGCTTCACCCGAGTCAACTCGGTGAAGACAGGGTGGTTCTTTGCGTCCACCCCATTTAGGCGCAATGCCGCTGGACTAGGCGTTAATGTCTATGACGTGGCAAGGGAAAAGAGCAGGTCTCACAGAACAGGAGCGCCTCTACCGTATAGGAGACAAGAACGTAAAGTTTGGCCTTGTCCAAGAGCGGAAGCTTGGATGAGATGTCACCTATGTCGCCCAGCAGTGGCGCGAGAGATTTCTCGGCCCTGCTGAGATCCTGCTCGAGCTGGTCCAGTTGCGGCGTTATGTCGCTGACGTCCATGATGGGTTTTGTGTGGATGTCAAACTTTGATCTCGAGGAATGTACATATATTCCGTACCGATCCTTGTGCTGTTCTTGGTCTTCGCACTTGCTCGATGAAACCTTCCCAGAACCCTCGAGGTTCTCAACTTCCAAGAGTCCAGAAATGGCTAGCAGTGGTGGCGCGTTGTGGGTCTTCTAGTGCCGGATGCCTGGGGCCCTCGGTTAGACCAATCAGTCGACCCGGATTTTTTTTCGCTCGCATAGAGACCGCGAAGAAAATTGAACGGCTTCGCGTCGTCGCTGGACTTGTACTCCGTAACGCCTCGGCCGAAGAAACCGTTGAGACGGTTGAACCAAGTTTCTCTCCCCTCGGACGATCCGAGCCCTATGGTTTGCAGCAATCAGCGTGCACCTACAACTACCGACTCAAGACCGAGTGCTTGCACCGCTCTCTTCGGGTGTCTCAGCCCAATGCCTCATCGCATGCCCTAGAAGACATCGAGAGCCTCCTGCGACGGGCCTCTCACCAGTCTGCGACGCCGACCGTACTGCCATGCGCTCCCAGGTTTCCACCTAAACACCGGCAATCTGTATCTGTTTCTGGGCAGCCGCCCGCCACCGCGGGCGTTCGCGCAAATACCGTACAGGCGCATATCATGGTCGCCCAATAACCATTTCGCGGGCCGGGGGGCCAGCCGCCAATCGTTCGGCCGGGATTACACTACGATGTCGAGAGACAGTCTAGTGCGACAAAACAATGATACCATTCCGCTCGTTTCGCCCTCTCCGAGGAGGAGTCGGGTTGTTGGGCTTCCTGCGCATCTCGTTCGCCGCCCCGGTCCGTTGGCTGTTGCACACGTCGACAGGAAGGACGTTCCCTCCATGGAGAAACGCGATCCATCTGCTCCCTCAGGAGCTGGCGAGGAGGATGTGTCATCATCAGAGAAGCGTGTCCCGTTCGCTGTCGAGGGCGTCGATGAGCACAAGGTGCCAGTGGTGGAGGAGCCATCCGCAGACAAATCTGCTACAGCCGAGAGCAATCGTGTCGCGCCGCCAGAGCAGGATAGCCAGGAAGAGTTGAGCCGGATCCAGTCCAAGCTTGCGTTGTGGGATCTCGAGGAGCGGGAAGCTCATGCTCGTCGGCCGCCGGTGGTTGGCATGCAACCGTTCAGGCCCTCGGACCAGATCCACGTCATGGGGATGGATTTGGCCGGGCGCTACATTGCACATACGCTAGCCGGTTGTCAGACCATCCCACCGGTCCGCTACATGCTGCACAGCCACTACCTCTTCAGGCAATGGCGAGAGTGCGGCAAGCAGCTAACGCTGTACCGGGGCGACAACCGCATCACCCGTCGCCGCATCGTGGGCGAGTACACACAGGACGAACTGGCCGAGGCTCGGAGCGGAGGCACGATCCACAACCTGATCGTGACCCTACCGGCTTCCCAGGTCGTGCGGGCCATTGGGCATATTCGACATCGGCTCGACTACCGGTCGACGATATGCCTGATAAACGATGGTTTGGGGGTGGCGGAGGAGCTTATCGAGAGGTATTTCCCCGACGATTCGACGCGACCAATCTTTCTCTTGGGGCATCTCTCGACCAATCTGGGTCATACGGATGACAAGTTCTTCTCCGTCTCGGAGGTGCGGCCGGGGCGACTCTTCCTATCGCTGTTCTCACCGCACCGGCCGGAAGGCGGTGGGCGCTTTCATATCAAACGCCATCCGCCCTTGGAGCGAACCGCCCGGGCAACGCACTTCATCCGCCTCCTGACCGCGATGCCGGGGCTGCACGCGACAGGCCACCCTATGCCCGACTTTCTCCGACACAAGCTGCCCACGGCGGCATTTCGAACGGTCGTGGACCCCCTGGCCGTTCTGTTTGACTGCAGATACGATCAGATCCTCAGCAACCCGTACGCGAGGCAGTTGATGGACCGGCTGATCGGAGAGCTCTCTCATGTGCTGTCCCATCTGCCGGAATGCCGGCATTCGGAGAAGTTCCGGCGGTTCGCCTCCGCCGCGTCGCTGAGGGATGAGGTGTTCCGCAAGCTTATGCTGAAGAGGACTGCCGACAGCCGGATGCGGTGGCAGGTCGCGCAGGGATGGGACACAGATGTCGACTACTTGTCTGGCTATTTTGTGAGACGGGGTCGGGAGCTCCGAGCCAGCGTCACGACGCTCGAGTCGATTATGGCGGCGGCCAAGGCGAAGCAGACAATCACGTCGAAAAAGTTGGAAAGCGACATACCATTCGAGGGAACATATTCAGCATAGGCCGGGGGGGTTATTCAGCATCGAGCGGTTTGGTCGGGGCATGCGTCGACGATGCTCTCCGGGCAGAATGAGGGGGATTAGTATATACATCAATTCTAGATTCCGGGCATAGACATGGCGACTGGCGTGTAGTATTTTGTACATCACTCAATCATGTATGATAGATAGATACCTGAAATTGTGGTAATCCATGAACCGATATATGCATGTTGCTTGTACGGAGTAACTACACATTGTCAGCGTTTCGCCGAATTGGAGGGGTGATTGTTTTTGCGGGGAGTTCCAGAGCGCCGTCACCCCACCGAGATATGCTTATTATGGAGCCCCGCGATGAACTGCAGCCTTCAAGTTTCCAGATCCCCACACTCCTCGGCACCTTTGACAGCCAGACATTCCCAGACGACGCCATGGAGGACGCAGATTTGGAACAGGTGCGACAGTCCGACATTATGGTCTATAGCTTGTCCAGATCCTAATGAGAATTTGAATTTGCAGATCAGGAAAGCTCGTCTCGAGCAGCTCAAAGCCCAGAGCGCGGCCAGGGGATCGTCAGGCGGCAGCGGCAGCAGCCAGGAACAAGCGCAGAGACAGTGAGCAACCCCTTCCCCGAGATGCGAACATGCAGGGTCACATAGTGGTTATGCTGTACGGCAGAGACTAACAAGCACTCTTCGGCAGACAACAAGAAGGTAGTTAACAGTCAATCCCCTCCCGTCCCTCTCCCTCTTTCCCGACCGCGCTAACAGACAAGGACCACAGCCGAGGCACGCAAATCGATCCTGAACCAGATCCTCGAGCCCGAGGCCGCCGACAGGCTGGGGCGCATCCGGCTGGTCAAGGAGCAGCGGGCGACCGACATCGAGAACCGGTTGATCATGCTTGCGCAGACGGGCCAGCTGCGCCAGAAGGTGACCGAGAGCCAGCTCAAGGAGCTGTTGAATGCCATGGCGGACAACAAGGAGGAGGAGAAGATCGTGGTCAACAGGAGAAAGGGGTGGCAGGATGACGACGACGACGACTTGCTGGACTTGTAACGGGCATGGCAGGTCGCTGACATGGTTTTCTGCGGCTCGTTGGTCTGGTGTGCTCGGGCCGTAGGGCTCCCCCACCCCACGTCCCCGGGATTGAATGAACAACTGGGAAGGACGGACGGATGGATGAATGGATGACTCTTCAGCTCACTTGCTTCGTCGTCATATCGTACAACCTTCATTAATGTTACACGTGGTCAGCGGCGCAACTACCTTAGAAGACTCCTGTGTGTGTGTGTGTGTGTGTGTGTGTGTGTGTGTGCTTCCAACGCAATCAAACTCTTTTACGCCCCTCCGGCCGCCGCAGCCGCCGCCTGTTCTTTCTGCCTCTTCCTCTCTTCCCTCTCCCTCTTCCTGATCTCCCTCAGATCCGGCGGCGGCTCGACCCCCAGCTCCCTCCTCAGGTCGTCCACGTCCCTCTCGAGCTGCTCCTCCCAGTAGACGTTGATCACCTCCTTGGCGCGCAGCCCGTTCCGCAGCGCCCAGGGGAGGTAAATTTCGCGGAACCGGCGCCGCTCGCGGGGCTTGAGGGTCACGGCGGCGAAGACGCTGAAGCCCGTCATGGGCAGGAGGGTGTTTGCGAACTCGAATGCCTTGAGGGCGACCTCGCCCTCGCGGACGATGGGCAGCCCCGTCAGGGCGTGGTAGAAGTCGTGGCACTCGCGGTAGCGCTGCATGACGTAGGCGCACTCCGGGTCGTCGATGTAGCGCACGGGGGCGCGCGTGTCGGGCGAGACGCCCTCGCGGTCGAGCCAGGCCGCGTACGTGCGGCCGACCGTGTTGGGCGGGAGGGCGCGCAGGCGGGGGAGGTTGAGCGACGCCGAGGTGATGCGGGGCCGGTCGCGCAGGATGCGCCGGCCCGTCGGGGAGGCCAGCATGGCGTCGCGGAGGCGGTAGATGAAGTACGGGGTCGCGGTGGCTTCACCGAAGGCGGCGATGAGGTCTGGAATTGGGGGCAAAGGGGAAGAGAGAGCGAGAGGACGACGAAGTCAGTGAGGAGGATCAGACAAAACAAATAAGTATTGGACATATATCAGGGAATTAATTCAAGGAGGATGAGAGCTTGCCTCCCCGTCGGGGATCACGCAGGGACATCAGCCCGGATCCAATGGCCAAAGCGGCCTTTTCAATACCGGTGAGCGGGACATGGCCAGGATAGTTCGGCGGTGGGCGGGTGAGGCTCGAGAACGAGAAGTGTCGGGAGCCGGCAGCCGCAGTCAGCGCTGCCGCCGTGGACCGGAGCCCATCGTTGCGGGCTACAAGAGCCGCTGAGCGCCTGAGGGTCACCTCCATGAGTAGCTGTGGTCGAGGCACCGGAATCGCATCCCGGTGTCTGCTAAGGGTAACTGTCACCCGTAGCAGAGAGGAAAGTGGTCCGATCTTGAGCTCGGCCCGCCGTGCAGGCTCGATAAGATAAGCCCCAATTATCTTATCTTTCATGCTGTTGACCCTACCGCTGAATTTCACACCCTAACCCCCCAATCATGCATATTCTTTAAGAATCATTAGCCAGTGTTGTAAACTGAGAGAACCAGGTTTATCAAGCTGATACCAGAGAACGAGACCAGGAGTTTAGAGAACACGGGCAGTTTCCAAACAACAGAGAGTGCAGAATGGAGTAAGGAGTAATTGTCGCACTAAGAATCCAAGGATTTGAGGTTGGCTCAGGCTGAATATATCGCCATTTAGCGACGTATTCGCATCAGCGATCGCATCGTTCTCGACTTGTTCAAACTTTCAGTCTGAGTCACCCGAGTTTCAGTTAGCACAAGTATCCAACCCAGCCCGGACAAGTTCCCACCTGGATCGCAGTAACAACGGCACATCCAACCCAATTCAAGTTTCTTAACTGCCTAAAAGAACATCATGGATGTTTACGAAGAGCTCGTTGCCTGGGCACGGGACAAAGGAGTCGAGTTACACGGGGTCGCCCCTCGCGAGTTTCCGGGACGGGGCGTAGGCATCGTGGTCACGAAACACATCAAGGTTTGGAGAGGAGGAAAACCGAGAGTCCACGCCGTTGTCACATGGGCTAACCTAACCTGCGTCCAGCCCGGCGATCTTCTCCTCCGGATCCCGTCATCGGTCCTCCGGACTGCCGACACGGTCCGGCCCGAAGTCAAGGAGAGCCTCCCCAAGGACACTAAAGTCCACGCCCTGCTCGCCGCAGACCTCGCCCTCGACTCCCCCACGTCGGAATACAGCATCTGGAACGCCGTCGTCCCCTCGCGCGAGGCCATCACCACCAGTCTGCCCCTCGCCTGGGACACCCGCCTGCACCCTTACCTCCCCAAACCCGCCCTGGCCATCCTCCGCAAGCAGCAGGCCAAGTTCAACCGCGACTGGGCCGTCATCCAACAGTCCCCCCTGGCAGCGGGCTCCTCCTCCTCCTCCTCCTCCACCACCACCACTTCTTCCTCTACGACAACGGCTCTCACGGACAAGAGCCGCTCCCCGACCACCACCACCACCACTACCACCACCACCACTGCCAAGACGGGCACCATCACCCGCCAGACCTTCCTCTACACCTGGCTCCTGGTCAACACGCGCACCTTCTACCACGAGACGGCGGGCGCGGCCGCCCACCGGGCGCGCGACGACCGCATGGTGCTGCAGCCGGTCGCCGACCTGCTCAACCACGCGGCGGCCGGGTACGCGACGGCCGGGTTCGACGGGGCGGGCGGGATCGGGTGGTTCACCGTGGCGGCGGACCGGGCGTACGCGCCCGGCGAGGAGGTGCACATCTGCTACGGCCGGCACCACAACGACCTGCTGCTGGTCGAGTACGGCTTCCTGCTGGCCGACAACCGGTGGGACGAGGTCGGGCTGGACGACGCGGTGCTGCCGGCGCTGAGCGGCGCGCAGCGGGCCCTGCTGGACGAGCGCGGCTTCCTCGGCAACTACGTGCTCGACGCCGGCACCGTCTGCTACCGCACCCGGGTGGCGCTGCGGCTGCTGTGCTGCGTCTCGGCCGCCCAGTGGGAGCGGCTGGTCAACGACGGCGAGGACGGCGGCGAGGCGCTGCAGGAGGAGGTGGACCGGCTGCTGGTGCGGCTGCTGAAGAAGTACCGCGGGACGGTGGTGGAGGGCAAGATCCGCGAGCTCGAGGCGCTCGACGTCGGCCTGCCAAGCCAGCGCGAGATCCTCCGTACCAGGTGGCAGCAGATCGGGAGACTGATAGACCAGACAATTGACCGTCTTGATGCTTGAGACGCTTGTAACTGTTCCCCAGTCCCCTAGACAGTGTAGGGAAGGAATATTGCCGGCACACAGCGCCCGCGCATAGCTGATTTTTTTTTTTTTTCTTTTACGATCAGACACACTCTCTCCCACTTTACTTCACCCCCCCATACTCACCCAACTATCAGGACGCTAATAACAGTCCCAGCACCCAGACCCAATCCGAAGCAGGTATTTCTCCACGCTGTCCGGATATATCTAACCTCGCCGACCCTGAGTCCAGTTTCTCCACGTCCCATACGATCATAATAAGCAGGCGATATAGCCATATTGACCAGTCGCCCATGGCGGCCCTGATTGCGCCGCTGCACACCCCTAAGTCGTGAAACTTTCGCACGTACCACACAGCATCGACATTGGTTTTAAGGGGAGGGGGTGCACCGAGACACCCCATTTTCAAGAACAACATGAAGCCATGGATGGTTGATTCCCAAGTACCTGGAACCCAAGACGAGCAGAACACCGCAAAAATAAATAATAATATCAGCGTGAGAATTGATTTAAGAACCTGAGGAACCCTTAGAGAAACCCCACCCCAACGCCAGAGAGAGAGTAGTCGCATAGTGAGAGAAAAAGAAAAAAATCCCCGTTCCCATCCAGATCATACAAACGGGTAGGTGAGGCTGCCGGGGTAGGGAAAAAAGAAACCCAATCTCTAGATCCCTACCCACGGCAACGTCAGCTACGGAGACAGGCCGGCATGTGTCCGTCTGCTTGCAATCATCCTCGGAGGAGGAGGCGCATGTGCGAGAGGAGTCTTCGGCGACTGGTGATTTGGAAACCGGCGAGCTAGCGCCGACCGTCGCGGCTCGAGTCCTACTCGCCGCGAGCACGCTTGGCGCCGTGAGGGTTCTGCCACTCGTTGGGCTGGTTGGCGCCGCCACCGAAGAAGGCCGGGTTGAAGCCGGGCTGCATGCCTTGGAAGCCTAGAACATCGCGCGATCCTGGTCAGCTTTCGGGACGCATCAACCTTTGGGGAAGGTCAGCTGCCAGGGTCGGGTGGGGGAGGTTTCAACGTACCAGGCATGCCGCCGCCCATACCGCCGCCCATGCCGCCTCCCATCATCCCCATGCCGGCCATCGGGCCCGCCATGCCGCCCATAGGCATACCGCCGCCCATGGGCATGCCGCCCATCATGTTCATGCCGCCACCGCCGCGGCCGCCGCGCATGGCTCCACCGCCGCGCATACCACCGCCCATCATGCCGCCGCGGTTGAAGCCGCCGCCGCCGAAACCGCCGCCGCCCATGGGGTTGTTGAAGCCCATGTTGTTGGCGTTGAACGAGTTCATGTTGGCGCCGGCAAAGTTGCGGTTGAAGCCGCCCTGGTTCATGCCGCCGCCGCCCCGGGGCCCGTTAAAGCCGCCGCGGCCACCGCGGAAACCGCCAAAGTTGGGATTGCCGCCAAAGTTGGTGTTGCGGTCGTTGTACATGGGGCCGGAGACGGCGCGACCCTGGGCGTCCTTGGCAGCCCGGTTGGGGGCATCCTTGGGCAGGGTGCGGAAGGGGTTGTGGTTCGGAGACGAGTAGATGACAATGTGCCGCTTCTGGCCGGGCTGGTTGAGCTCGTTTCCCAGGGCGTCAATGCGATGTTTGGTGGCAGTGGCAGCCTGCTGGGTGGTGAATTCCACATAGGCTTGGCTGTCGCTAGGTCAGCAACCCGCTAATCCTATTACCACTAACCCCGAGCAGCAGCAGCAATCTTACCCCTTGCTCTTGCCGTTGATCTTGTGCTCGCTGAAGGTGATGTCCTTGAGCTCGGCCTCGCAGCCGGCCTGGCGCACCCAGCCGCGAATGTCGTCGTCGGTATTCCACCAGTTGAGCTCCGAGATCATGAGCGCCGTGGTGGCACCGGGGTCGACCGGGCGCTCGTCAGAACCCTCCTTGCGCTTCACGCCCTGCTGGGGACGCTGGGCGGCGGGACTGTGGGACTGGTTCTGGTCGTCGGCGGCGCCGCCGTCGTCCATGTTGTCTTCTCTATGTTCCTCCTGATAATCATCATGGCCCTGATGGTCACCGTTTGTGTTCTGGCCGTCCTCGCCCTCGTAGCCGGTGTCATCGCCATGGTCATGGCCATGCTCGTCATGGTTGCCATGGTCGTTGTCGCCGTGATCATTGGTTGAGTCGCCGTGTTCATTGGCCGAGTCGCCATAGACGTCGATTTCAAACTCTTCTTCAGCCATGGTGATATGCTTGCGCGGTCCAAGGGCCGTCGATCGAGAATCTGGCGGTAGCAACGGGGCCTAGAACCTGCTGTTGCGTGATAATTCAAATGTTAATTGAACGCCTGGCTATGGATTAGAGATACAGGATCGTCTGTAGCGTATAACCCCATCAGCAGCTGAAATGGTGTTCCCCAGTCCTCTTCGCCGACCAGAAAAGATTTGGTGCCCAGCCGACCAGGCCGAAGAGATGGGATCGCGAGAAAAGCGGAGACAAATGAAACGAAACGGTTCCATAATCAGACAGAAGGAAGAAATGACAAGAGGTAGAAAGCTCGTCATACGTACATTCCAATCCCCCAGACACGACGATCACCGAGAAGCGAGGGCCGCCCCCTTTGAAGAGAGAAAGATTTCAAGATACAGCTCTTCGCTGTCAGTCCTGTGACAGGAGGCGGGTCTTTCTCGTCTTGTGCCTTTAAGTCTTGCCCTCCCCTCTTTTTTGTTCGTTTTCCACGGTCTTGTCGACCGACAAGTACAGGTAGTGTAGGCGCTGAAGGCCCGTCTGCTTTGCACGAAACTGCGAACTCCCGGTGTTCTTGACTCGCACTAAACCGAGATTCACAATCTCAAATGCGGTCCTTTGGTCTGCACGTATTCCCTCTCTCAGAAGCGACCTGATTTCAGCTACCGGGAGAAGCTGGGAAGTTAGTTGTGGGCGGGCGGCGGGGATGGCACGCGGTTGTGGCACTAGGCGCCAATGGTTCGCTGGATCGGAGGGCGCGACGGCCGTGTCGAGTCGCTCGGAAGAAATTGGGACGTAGTCCCGGTGACTTTTTGTGAATTAGGGCCTTCAATCCAAAGAGTACGTCCGTACAACGTAAAAAGGGAATATCGTGAGGTGGTGCACCGATGGAGTCTTGAAAGGTCCCAGCGTTTAAGAAAGTTGGGAAGAGAACAGTTGCACGGGCGGTCGGAGCTTCTAGTCGCCTTTGACTAGCCACGGCAAGGCTGAAGCAGTGGAGCCCAGTGGAGCGTGACTGTGCAACCATGAATCTGCATCTGATCTTGGCGAGAGCGCCAGAGCAGGACTGGGGGTTAGGGTCTTTCTTTCATCGACTCTACTACCAACGCGAAACCCAAGTCACAGGTGAATCAATCGGATGAAAAGCAAGCGCAGGTGAGCGAGGTCGATGTAGGGACTATTTAACACAACGCAGTAGCACGCATAGAGCTCCTATAATTCCCTCAGTTTGTCCTGTTCAATCTGAAACTTTCCCGCTGTCCTTCAACTTTCAACTATCTCAACATTATGCTCTCTGTTCTCGTCCATCTTCATGTTGCTTTTTGTGCGTTACGCGTGAAGGAAAGGCTACTTCATGTGCTTATGCCCTTGTTGAAGAAAAGAAAGGGAACCCAACCTCGTCCGATGACGAACTTGAAATATGACCTGAAACTTGCCAAAGCTAACGCCCAACGCTCTGACCGAAACATTCGACCAAACCAAAGCAGGAGAAAGTAGTGCATATCAGCCTTTACCAGCCTATATCCCCCAAGGAGTACCCTCAGGGCATGGCTCTAGTTTTTCGTTCACCGAAATACCCATCGTCGGATCGCCCTCGTCAGACTCACCCTCGTTGAACGAATGCAATGACGCGGTGCCGAACTCGTAACCTGGTCCACACCAAGACGAAGCTGTCAAAGCTTAGCATGCGCTCCGCCTTTTGAAACGATAAAGGAGAGACAAGAGACAGAAGATCAAGTAACCAAAAAAAAAGATACGACACTTACCGACGAGCATGGGCGCATTGGGGTGCCAACCGACGTCTCTGACCATGGACTCCCAGCCATTCGAGTACCGGTGGTGCAAGCGGTGCCGCCTCTCCGGCCGCGGCTGGACGCTCGATGCTCGCGTGGCGGCTTTGACGTCAATCTTGGCCGCGATGGTGGCATCGAGGTTCCAGATGTAGATGTATCCGTCGTGGCTGCCAGAGTAGACGTAGTGTGAGTCGGTGCTGTTGGGCGGCGAGAAGTGGCAGCGGATCAGCGTCCGCCGGACTTCGTGGCCGCGGAAGGTGACGAGCGAGTTGTCGTACGGGTGCTGGAACCACTGGTAGTCCTCGTACGGCTGCCAACGGTAGTCGTAGTCGTACTCGCGGTTCCTCGTCACCGCCGTGGGGTCGAGCTCCTCGAACCGCGAGGTCGACATGGCCATCCTCAGGTCCCACAGCTTCATGCTCTGGTCTTTGCCGTTGCTGAGGATGTACCGGCCGTCCCCCTTGCTGTCGATGTACGTCAAGCCCTCGACGTGGCCGACGAACGCGCCGGCCTCCCGGCCATCACCCATGCTGCGCGTGTCCCAGACCTTGATAGTGCAGTCGTCCGACCCGGAGTAGAGGATATGGGGCGACAGCTTGTCGGCAAAACACACGGCGTTCACGTCGTCTTGATGGCCCGGGACGTGGTGCAGCGACCTGCGCCGTTCGATGTCGTACACTACGATCGAGTTGTTGCCTGTCCCGGCCACGATGTGGCGCCCGTCTCCCGAGAAGCGCACCGAGAAGATGGCGAAGCCGCCGAAGATGAAGTCGTTCCTCCCAGATTGGCCGCCATCGGACAAATCCAGGGAGTATGGGTCGCCCGTGTCATTCGGATCCGTCGCCGCGATCCCCACGTGCGGCTGCAGGGAAGAGAAGGCGAGCCACTTGTTGTCCGGGCTCAGGTCCGCATCGGTCATGGTCCACTGCCCGAAGGGGTACGTGACGGTCTTGTAGTGCTTCCAGTTGTACGGGCTCGACGTATCGTACAGCCGAACCTTGAAGTCCTGGAGGGGCTGTTAGAGCCGGCTGATAACGCCGACGCATTCGGCGTCAGCCGAAGGCGACGACCCGTGGTGGACTTGCCTTGACACATGTGTAAAAGAAGTTGCCGTCATCCGAGAACTGCCCGCAGCAAACGGGGTCATCGTAGTGAACGACCATCTCGGGTTTCGAGGACGGTATCATGGCCTGTATATATACACACTCTTAGCTTTGGCCGGGGCCGGAGGCGGCGAGTTGAAGGGCTGATCTCGGTCCTTACCTGAGCCATGAGGCCTTGATTGACCTTCTGACCTGTCGAGCCGTTCAGGCCCAGTTCCCGATCCAGAAGCCTGCGAGCCAGAGCCTTGCGGGCGGGCATTCTCCTGTCGTAGGCACCGAAAACGCCCGAGTCCATCAACTTCCTGCCCTCGTCGCTTGGGACCTTGGGAAACCGCTTGTTGTTCCTCCTTGGGCCCCAAGAAGAGCGATGGCCCTCACCGCCCTCGCCATTGAATATCGCCGAGTTGAGGTACGGCCCCCGGAGAAGAGCCAAGAATTCTCTCTGGGTAAGGAAGGGACGCCAGTGCCGGCCTGGAAGCGGTCAGTCGGGTCTTGAGCGCGGACAAGGCTCCCTGATCAGGGTTGCACACCTCCTCCGCCAATCCTCACTACGCGTCTTCGAGGTCCTGCGGCAGCCTGTTCCCCGCCGCCGGCTTGGTTGTGGGAGCCCTCACCTTGCGTCCCGGAGTTCCCGAGGAGTTCCTCAATGAAGACCTCAAACTCAATCCCCCCTCCTGGCAAGTCCAACAGAATGTTAACGAGAATCACACTGAAAGTGGTGCTCTTGCTAGAACCAACCTTCTCCATTGTCCTCTTCTTCATCTTCCTCGCTTCCCTCATCGTCTTCATCCTCTCCATCATCTCCATCATCTCCGTCCTCATCTCCGTCCTCCTGGGCGTCCTCATAATCCTGATCCTCGTCATCGTCGTCGTCATCGCCCTCAGGGTCAACATTCACATCAAATCGCCGCAAGTTATCGAGCCAATCCTCTCCATGATCCTCGTGATCGGGGGATCTGTGATTGCTGCTCATGGTGTTTCCCCGTGTTGTTGCGGGTGCGCAGACGGATTTCAAAGGCAGTTGAGTTGTCCGGGATTACCGTGACCTACACGGAGTACTCCGTGCAATGACGTTCAAATGCGGAGTAAAAGCCCGAGCGATTGGTACCACAGTAATCCAACAGACCCGGAAAGCAACATGCACTTAACAATCAGACAAATCGGCAGCTTGAAGCAACTGAGGACACTCTGAAATCACTGGCGCCCGTCATAGTTACTGGGCTCGACTTAATCGGAAGCTCTGGGACCTTATTAATCCGTACTCGGGCACTACTGCAGTGGCGGCGGGGTCCAGCAGGCCGTGTTGGGCGTCTGGCGGAGTTTAGCCCCGGATTTACCTCTTTCGAAGGCCACTTGCAGTTAAATCCGTACTGTTCCTCAAAATGCCTGTGCTTCGATCAGGAAGCCTGATAAGCGAGGAGTGCTGACAAAGACAACAGTTGCGTGCAATGGGCTCCCAACCCGAACCCTCTGATTCCCTGGCGAGAATGTGGGGCTGGCGGCTTTTTGCGGGCCCTAACTAATTGCTTGGCATCTTCAGATGCTCTCAGTTTCCGGGGAAGACCAGGGAACGGCACCAAGTGGGGGCCTTCGGCATGCCGCGGCAAAGCACCATCCGCTCAAGCGGCCTATGCTTTCATAGACGCAGGGTCGAAAGGAGAATCGCTTCCTCTCTTACTCGGAGACCGTCCTCATATTTTTACCAACGACTGCTTAGCCTGCCTTTCTTTCTCTGTTTTCCATTGGCACTCTACCAATTGATACCAGGGAACGGCAGACGAGCAGTTGCACGCACACACACACAAGGCATCATGTCTGCTGTCAACCGCGGATTGCGCCAGGCGACGAGATCACTGCACCTCCACCGCTCTTGCAGGTCCTCGGCTCTGCGGTCGTTGTGCGCCTTCAAGAACGCCGCTGCCCCCGTCTCCTTCGCTGCCACACACGCACGCAGCAGCTTCTCCACCATGACCTCACTTCAATCCGCCAGCGTCTCGACGCCCTCGCCCTCTTCGGGCAAGGGCTACGATCCCGAGATTTTGGATATCGCGAGCTACGTGCACAACCAGAAAATTGATTCGGAGCTAGCTGTGAGTGGGGAACTTCCCACCTTTTTTTTTTTTTTATCCCGCTCTCTCTACCTCTCTTGCAGCACCGTCTGCGTCGACCCCGCAACTTGGTCGCTGACACCAGATCTCACCAAAATAGTTTGACACAGCGAGATGGGTGTTCATTGACACCCTGGGTTGCGGCCTCGAGGCTCTGCGGTTCAAGGAGTGCACCAAGCTCCTGGGCCCCATCGTCCCGGGCACCACGGTCCCGTCGGGCACCAAGGTTCCCGGAACCGACTTCCAGCTGGACCCCGTCAATGGCGCTTTCAACATCGGTGCCATGATCCGGTGGCTCGACTACAACGACTGCTGGCTCGCCGCGGAGTGGGGTCACCCCAGCGACAACCTGGGCGCCATTCTCGCTGTTGCCGATTGGGTGACGCGGACGAACAAGTCCGGCCGGAATAAGGTGGCTGGCGGCAAGATCTTCACCATCCGCGATGTGCTCGAGGCCATGATCAAGGCGCACGAGATCCAGGGCTGCCTCGCCCTGCTCAACTCGTACAACAAGGTCGGTCTCGACCACGTCGTCCTGGTCAAGGTTGCCAGCACCGCCGTGGTCAGCAAGATGCTGGGCCTCAACGAGCAGCAGACGGCCGACGCCATCACCCACGCCTGGGTTGACGGCCAGAGCTTGCGCACCTACCGCCACTCCCCCAACACCATGTCCCGCAAGTCGTGGGCTGCCGGTGATGCCTGCCAGCGCGCCGTCAACCTGGCTCTCAAGGTCCTTAAGGGCGAGACTGGCATCCCCACCGTTCTGTCCGCCCCGACCTGGGGCTTCTACGATGTCCTGTTCAAGGGCAAGAAGTTTGAGTTCCAGCGGGGCTATGGCAGTTACGTTATGGAGAACGTGCTCTTCAAGGTCTCGTATCCTGGTGCGTGAACCTCCCACTCCGGTCTCGTTTCTAGCCCCTCCTGTTTGTTAACTGGTTTTGCCCCGTTCAGCCGAGTTCCATTCTCAGACGGCCGTTGAGGCGTCGGAGAAGATCCATGCCCAGCTGAAGGCCATGGGCAAGTCTGCCGCTGATATTAAGGCCGTGACCTGCCGCACCCACGAGGCCTGCATTCGCATCATCGACAAGCAGTTCAAGCCCATGGACAACTTTGCCGACCGCGACCACTGCATCCAGTACATGTGCGCTGTCATGCTTGTCTTTGGCCGCCTCACGGCTGGCGACTACACCGACGGCTCCGAGGCTGCCACGTCGGAGCTTGTCGAGTCGCTCCGCAAGAGGATCAAGTGTGTTGAGGACCCGCAGTTCACGGCCGATTACCACGACCCGGCGCTCCGCACCATCAGCAACGGCCTGACGGTCGAGTTGAACGATGGCACCGTGCTGCCCGAGGTGGTTGTCGAGGCCCCGCTCGGCCACCGCCTGCGCCGCGAGGAGGCCAAGCCCCATATTCTGGCCAAGTACAAGCGTCACCTTGAGCCCCATTTTAGCGCCGAGAAGGTGCAGGAGCTTGTCCAGCTCGGCCAGGATGGGAACAAGCTGGATTCCATGAACGTTGATGACTATGTTGACCTGTACGTCTGCAAGGACAGCAAGTTCTTCAAGGAGTAGACGATGGTGTCCACGCAATGTGTATATACACAGATGAAATAAAAAAAAAGTTGGAACGAACTCTAGCACGTTGGGTTGCTTCGCAGACGGCACAGTCCATTCCAGAGCTGGACGTGTCCTCGATACGCTCCATGTGAAGCATACTACGAAGGTACGTAGTTACTTGGTACATACAAGCAACTCCTATTTCGTACAGCACGTCGACTGGAAGAGAAACTAGCAATTTCACTCCCACCGCCTTGAATTCCGGATTGCGGAACGCCACGTCCAGCCACAAGGACGATCCCTTACCTGAACCAAGCGCTCCAGCCACCTGAACTCAGCTCCGCTTTCCTGTCGGTTGGCCACCCGATAGACATGTTCCAGCCCTCTTACCGGCCTAGGCTGCCTGTCGCGTTCCGTGTCTCACCGGGGCGGTCGCGTTCCCTGCGTCAACAGTGCATCGCGCATGCATGCATGCACATCTCTATGTAAGGTATGTACATCACAGCACATGTCTCTCCTCAAGGTGCCAAGGTGCCCCAAGGTGCCGACGTGTATGTACATACGTATGTACATACATACGAAAGTATCCGTTTCTTGCTGTGCTTGTTACAGTTGCGGCACATGGTTGACCGTTAGATGATGTGGCGATCACTTTGTACATAACCGTTAAGTTGCAAAAACTTCCCTTTGAATCAAACCGCCCAGAAAGAAATACGTGCATTGTATGTACGGATTATTAGTCCATTATACAGGCTTCCGAGGGACATTCTGCTGCTCTGACTAGTAGTGCGGGCCACGGGCGCTCCGTCAGATTGCTGTCAAGCGTTAGCCCTAGTGTGATGGAAGGTCCAGGCGAACCGTTGGCTAGACCGGCGCGCTTAGTTATTAGGGAGTGATGATGAATGGATATGCGAGTACACTACGCGGAGACAGTCCAAGGCGAACGTTCATCTCTCACCAGCCTTGGATCGGGTGTGGTGGTCCTAATCTGCATGTCTCGCATCTTCATGGCAACAACCAAGGATCAAGCAGCTAACCTGCAGTTAGGAAATCCGATCTTCAGGGTTGTGGCGATCGATCGCCAAGCCCGTTCAGCGTCAAACATTGTCTCTCCCCCGCCCGCCTGGTTTCCCCGGACTGATCCTTGTCACATTGCTGTCATTGCGGCGACCCGACTCTGGTTGGAGGGGGAGAGGGAGGGAGAGGTTTCCCACCTTGGAAAACAAAGCACTGCCGTCAAAAGGTTGGAGAGAATGTTTGCGCGCCGGAACGGGGCAATCATGGTGTGGTTTAAGGGAAGTTTGCCCGTACACGAAAGTAGAACCGGTGCCTTCTCTAAATGCGGATGCGTGAGTGATGCTCTCAGGAGCAAAACAAAGAGACGGGGAAGAAAGGTACCTTATGTACTGTAGCGAGTAGATCAGGGCACGGAACATGTACCCAGCTTGCCCTGTGTGCCTCCTGCCGAGTTCGGTAGCCAGAACGGCTACCGAACTCGGCAGAGGAGGAGCCACAGAGATCTAGGACATGCGTGCATGCCGAAGCTAATGCAGATTCGCTGTCGCTACCATGACCGTCGCAATGTCTGGGCTGCATCTTTTCCACTCGACCAAGACCCGGGTTCGAGGATGCTACCGGAAGTGCCCATGTCGATGAGGGTCAAGGGTATGTTCATTCAGCGGACTCGCCGGGTTCGCTGCCCGCATGGCCCCGATCAGTTCGAGCCCGGGCCGCCTTTTGTTTCAAGAGTGGTGGCCTTGACTCAAAGTGCCCCATAGAATCCCAAGATCTTTTTAACATTGAGTTGGTGTCGCCCTCCTCGTCGCCCGACCCTCCACTTTCGCCCCACGTTATACTATATCAAAAGCCGCCACGCCACCGGACATCACCCACACTTACACCATCCGATACCCACATCACATTCACGTCTCCTGTTGAACCTGGGAACATGGACGTGTGCTATTGTGCAAATTACTATGTGGGTGATGCTTGAGACACGGTGCATTCGACCACCAAATTAACTTACCCTGCTTCTTTGTACTCCAGTCCTCCGTTAGATGCACCAATACCGTTGGCAAGTTCGGCCAGCGCTGTGGGCTTTGCACCGTGAGTGCTTACCTAACAATACCTACTCCCGTTCATCGCATTAGGAGGGGTAGCAGGTTGGGTGCCTGACGCCGGTTGCGTACCAACAGGTTCTGAAGACCGGTGCCTCCCTCAGCCCGGGACGACTCCCAGACGATTGCCTCTGGCTCCTATCACAGCCGCCAAGCCGCGAAGAACAGGATGACCAGCACTCGATGAAGAGATTAAGGGACTCCAGGCGACCATCTTGGACCTTTGTTGGGATCTCGATGCCTTCCTTGAGACTCTCGACAACAGAAGCAAGTTCATGGAAGAACGGGAGGGCCAACACGAGAAGGTGATAGCTTCATGGCCGCATGAATGAGGGGGTAAAGAAAGAATCAATCAAGGGAGAAGAGGAAGCAAAAATAATTCTAATGTGCGAGAGGTTAAGGGAGGCTCAGCTGCTACCAATACTCCCTATCTACTGACAGGGCTAACGAAGAGGGATGACATCTGATGTGCAGGCTTTTTATAAAGGGATTTCAAAGACGGACTTGGAGTACGGGAAGACGCGACTTGGTCTTTACGTAGCGTACATTCATTCCGAAGATCATAGCTAATTGCACGGCAATGTTTTTTGTCGTTACATAGTCCTCTCTCAAAATATCAGTCACCCTTCAAGACCGAAAGAACGCCCAGACTCGACAAACCCGCACCATGATGATCTCCATTCCACGTCCATGCTGTCTTGGAGATTGCCACCAGGCATCGGAAAATCATCTGAGAAATACATATCCAAAAGAAAAAAGAGAGAAAAGAAAGGCTTGTTTCCACATGCAGTACATAACTCGTCTCATCAAACATCATAACCCGTGTGGTTGCCTCACCAGAACCGCCGCCGGTAGTAACCGCGCTGCTGCTGCTGCTGCTGCTGCTGCTGCTGCTGCTGGCCCCGGGACATCCTCATGATCTCTGCCCTGATACGCCGCCGCCTCTCTGCCCTACTCATGGGCTTCTGCCGCTCATCCGGCCCCCTGTCGGGGTCGGCGTCGGCGGGAGCCCGGGTTGTGCCTCCCTCGCCGCCTCCCTGCTCTCCCGGCTCCCCGTCTTTGCTCTTTGCCTCGGCCGTCTTGGCCGGCTGCTGCCCCTGCCCATCCGCCAGAGGCTCCGGTTCCCCCCCGTCGTCGCTGTGCGGCCGCGTGGGCTTGACCTCGACAATCAGGGGTCTCCTCCCCCGCTTTGCGCCCTCCCCGTCGCCGTGGCGGTCGCCCTGGCCGTGACCTTGGCCATCGCGGAGCACTACGACGGTCCCGTCCGGCAGCTCTGTCGCCGAGTGCTTCAAGCGGTCGGGGAGGAAGATGTTGGGGGACGGGCGGGGCGGCGGCTTGATCGCGGCACGGAGGTCGCGGAGGGTGCGCTGCTGGATGACGTAGCCGCTGAGGAACAGGGCGGCAGTGCAGAGAAAGACTGTTTGGGCGGTTGTGGTTGTGGTTGTTGTTGTCAATAATCAAGAGCTCTTCTCCTTTACAACAACAACAGGACGGTGTCACAGGCTCGTGGGTGGAGGATGCAGTGGAGGGACAACAGGGCCAACGGCAGGATGCGTACTAACTAATACCGGACGAAACGGCCAGAGATACCTGTGCCGAGGTGAGGAGCATTTCTCTTATTCAGTTCCAGCGAGCCAAAAAATATTTTGCTTAAACCTTCTTGATGAGAAAAGCAACGGAGAACCGTCTAGTCGAGAGTGGTAAAGGATCCTCAACAAACCGACGGAGAGCTGGTAATGATAACTGGAGCATATCGTACTTATTTTGTGGCTTCCCGGAAGCGCTAGAAGATGGAACGTTAGGTATCTACATTAACTACACTACAGAGCTCACGTTATGCAACCGGCAGTGTGACATCAGCGCGGCTCTCTGTAGCCCTGACTTGCCCCCGCTTACCTCGCCCCTCGATATCCAAATATAGACGCTTGTTGGCAGGGCAACAATCTCTTATCAGCTGGCGACCACCCATGCCAAGAGCTTGATTGGGAAGAAGGTACGGAAGTACTCCGTAACTCTGTTACTGTGCATGCAGTGGGTGTGGGGCTACCCAGTAGAGTGGCGTTAGTGTAATCCGTATTCTGTATCTTTGTAAAACTGCCAAAAATCTCGACTTTCCCGGAGCGGACCTTTCTTTCCATCAGCCCACGCAGCCCACGCAGCCATGAGCAAACCGGACGTGCACCGCGCCGACGAGCGGCGCTTCCTGGACGAGCGCGGCACGACGGGCCCGCTGGCGCCCAACGGGCTCAACCCGGCGACCATCATGGAGAAGGCGGTGCGGGAGCGCATCGTCGAGAGCTACTTCTTCAAGGAGCAGTGCTTCGGCGTCAACGAGGCCGACATTGTCGACCGCGTGGTCGAGCACGTCGACCACGTCGGCGGCGTCACGGGCACCTCGCAGCGCCCCACCCCGTTCCTCTGCCTCGCCTTCAAGCTGCTCCAGCTCGCCCCCGGCGACGACATCCTCGACGAGTACCTGCACTTTGGCGGCGACAAGTTCAAGTACCTGCGCGCCCTCGCCGCCTTCTACATCCGCCTCACCAGGCCCGACCGCGACGTGTACATCCGCCTCGAGCCCTTCCTCGAGGACCGCCGCAAGCTGCGCAAGAAGGGCCGCAACGGCACCACCCTGACCTACATGGACGAGTTCATCGACGACCTGCTCACCAAGGACCGCGTCTGCTCCACCAGCCTGTGGAAGATGCGCAGACGCGACATCCTCGAAGACCTCGACCTCTTGGAGCCCCGCGTCAGCCCGCTCGGTACGCTCGAGGACCTGCTCGAGGAAGAAGAGGAGGAAGAAGAAAAGGAAGAGGAGGAGGCGGCGCAGAACGGGGACGATGTGAACGGGGAGAGCCGCGAGCATGATGCCAGCGGCTCTGAGAGGTCTCGGTCGCGGTCGCGGTCGCGGTCGAGGTCCGCATCAGCCACGAGGCGCTCAAACCACGACAGGATGGACATTGACGATCCGGAGGATCGGCGATCAGATGGGGAAAGGTCTCCTTGAAGATTGGGCCGAAGACTCGGAAGAAAAGAAAAAGAGAGAGAAAAAAAAAAAACCCACCCAAGATAAGGCGTGGCCAGAAACCCTCCCGTACGACCGATGAGCAGCCACTCCGAGATTGAAGTAGGGCGCCCTCCACCCGGGGCGGGCCGGCCACGGGCAGGGCTACTGCAGGACTCGGGCCAAGTTGCCGAGTCATGAGCGTCGCGCAGTGGAAGCCGGGAGCTGCCCTCCTATTCAGGCAGGCCTTACATTAGATAGGGGTAGACTTGGCCAGACAGCCCCAGTTGTTCTTGACGTGAGAGAGAGACATCCGCATGCTCACAATGGCGAGGTAACATTACTTGGTACCGCGAACCAAGCTTCTTCGATGGTAAGGCGAGGCTAAGCTGAGCGAACTATGCCGATGTGGGATCTGTGACGGAGGCAGATGGCGACGTCAGCGCTATTGAATCTGCTTACTTTTTGTTGCAGGAGACGCAAGCCACAATCAGCTCCTGTTAGAGATCCGTCAAGATAGACGACGTGTAATGTATATACTAGTACAGTCAAATCAAGCCAATCCCCCGCGGGAACGGTAGCTGGCTAGCATCTATCTCGTACACGGGGTCATATCACCATGCAACAACCGCACAGTATGCCCTGCGTCGCCCTGCGTCACCCTGCGTCTTTGGAATCCAACCAGTGATGCTCCGGCCGAACAACAACAAGAACAACAACAACAACACAAGAGTCACCTCGACGGAGTCGTAGTCCTCAGAACTTCTGTCACGGCCTCGGCGACGGCAAGCAGCCGGGCGTCATCCCAGTACTGCCCAACGAGCTGCAGGCCGGCCGTGCCGGGCCCTCTCCCGCCGCCCCTCGCGGTCCCGGTCCCGGGCGCGACCGGCATCGGGATGCTGATGGCCGGCAGCCCCGCCAAGCTCGCGGGGACGGTGAAGACGTCGTTCATGTAGGCGTCCACCGGGGTCTGGCTCATGACGTCGGCCAGCCCGGGCGCCAGGGTCGGCGCGGTCGGGCAGAGGAGGAAGTCGACCTCTTCGGGCCCCCACTTGTCCTGCATGGGGATGGTCTCGTCGAGGTCGGCGAGATCGAAGGTCTCGCGCTCGTGCAGCGGGTTGTCGAGCGCGAAGACGCGGTCGAAGTCGCGGCGCACCAGCCGGCGCACCCGCTGCGCCTTGATGAAGTAGTTGTCCATGGCCTCGGAGCTGAGGGTGTACGAGCCGAGCAGGATGCGCCGCTTGACCTCGTCGCCGAAGCCCTTGCCGCGGCTGGCGGCGTAGAGCACCCCGCCGGCGGCGGCGTCGCTCGCGGCCTCGGTGTCCCGGGTCCCGTAGCGGATGCCGTCGTACTTGGCCAGGTTCGACGACGCCTCGGCGGGCGCGATGACGTAGTAGGCGGCCAGCGCGTGCCTGGTCGAGGGCAGCGACACGGGCACGACGCGCGCGCCGAACCGGTCCTGCAGCGTCCGAGCCGCCCCGGCCCAGGCATCCCGGATCCCGGGATCCAGCTCCTCGATGTTGTACTCCAGCGGCAACCCGAACCGTACCCCCTTTAACAGCACCTCCCCCTCTCCCCGCCTGCTGGAGGGCCCATCTGCATTAGCGTCGTCGTCGTCATCGTCGTCGTCATACCCCTGCCTCCCCCGTGCGCACCGCAGCCGTGCGGCGACCGACAGGCAGGTGGGATCCCTCGGGTCCCCCTCACGCCACAATCCCGGCGCACGCCGCGAGATTCCCTCTCCCTCTCCCTCTCCGGAGCCGGAGCCGGAGCGGGAGCCCAAGATGAGCTCCCGGATGGGCGCGACGGCGCGGGCGAGCAGGCCGACCGTGTCGAGCGAGTTGGCGTAGGGGACGACGCCGAAGCGCGAGAGCATGCCGTACGACGGCTTGTACCCGACCACGCCGCAGTAGGCGGCCGGCAGGCGCACCGAGCCGCCCGTGTCGGTGCCCAGCGCGACGTCGGCCTCGCCCGTCAGCACGGCCACCGCGCTGCCGCCCGAGCTGCCGCCCGCCGAGAGCCGCTGGTCTTCGCCCCGCGATGGTGATGGTTGTGATTGTGGTTGTAGTTGTGATGGTGGTGGTGGTGGTGGTGGTGGTGGTGGTTGCGGTTGCGGTTGTGATGATGTTGATTGGGGGAAGGGTTGGGACACCGGGCCCGCGGCCGAGTGCGTGCTGTGGCTGCCCATGCCGAACTCGTCCAGGTTGGTCTTGCCCACGAGGCGGGCGCCGCGGGCGCGGAGCTGCGTGACGATGGTCGCTTCATAGGGAGAATGGTAGGTCGAGAGGAAGGGGGAGCCGCAGGTTGTGGGATGGGAGGGGCTCGTGGTCGTCGCGATGTTGTCTTTGACGGCGAGCGTGAAGCGGTAGGGGGTAGCGTGCGGCGGCGATTCGGTGGTGGGCTCCGGTACTGAGAAGAAAATGGGTGTGAGCTGGCGTACGAGCGAGGGCTTCCAAGGGAAATTGCGAGGTACCCGTACCTTTGGAGACAAAGTGGTTCAACAGACGGCGCTGCTGCCCGTTCGACGAGCACACATGGCGAAGACGGAGGCCGCGAGGCCTCCCCCGAATTGACATGCGTGAGGGGTCCCCGGCTATATTCTGGGAAATTGGTCAATTGGGCTGTGGCCAGGCCTCTGCTCGACTTCCTTGTATGAAGTGTCGCGTTCCAGCGCAGCGCGAACCATTCCCAGCAACTACTAGTAATAGGCCGATCAGAGGCAACGATAAGGGTTAGGGGGTGGGGATTTCCTTACTCACCCTAACCCTGCAAAACGTGTGCGAACCACGCCGTTGCCAAGCCGAGCGCTGGCCAGCAACCCATCTGGCAACATGATGTCATGGCTCCGGCAAAGTGACCTTGCATGAAGAATCGGGGCCCTGGCTCGTCTGACAAATCCGCCGCGTTTCTCTCTTTCAACGGCGTTCCACGGGCCACGCCATTAACCTTCGGCATGGATCATCGATCCAAGACGGCAAAAACCTCGCTGGGAGTGTGGCCATGCTTGGCCGCGGCCGTGCCATAATGCCGAGGCCATCGGGCTCTTCGGCGCTGTTGAACTCCGTGAGAGCTCTGTAAGCACATGCTAACTTTAGATACAAATCTTGGGGATCTATTACCCACAGCATACAACATACAAAGTTCCAAGTTTAAAAGCGCACTCAGACCCGGAGAACGAGTCGCGCCTCCCTTTTAATTGTAAGGCTGGCTAATCGAAATATATTTTTTCTATATTCACCATCAGGCCCTCAGTCCGCTCACTGAGCTCAGTCGGTCTCCTCCCAAGTCTACCTTTCAAGATTCCGTGTCTCAGAGCGAGGACCTTTGCCACATCATCTAGTAGAATCGGACCATCCGCATTACACACAGCATCATCAGCATCATCATCATCATCTCCCCTCCGCCGCGCGCGATTCGCGGCAAAGCGGCACATTATCGCGGGTGCTACGCTCCTCCTGACTGGCTCATTCGTCGTCCCCGCCGCCCTGCTCTTGACCACCCGAACCATGTCGTCGAAACTCATCCCACCAAACCCGGACGAGGTCATGGTCATCCGCGACGTTACCCCCAACGTCGTCACCTTCTCGGTCCCCTTCCTCCGCTACGGCCGCTTCCCCATCGGAGGCCGCGGCACCCTGGTCCGCCTCTCCTCCGGCGGCCTCGCCGTCTTCTCCCCCGTCGCCCTCACCGAGGCCGCCAAGGCCAAGGTCGCCTCCCTCGGCGGCGACGTGCGCTACCTCGTCGCTACCGACATCGAGCACCACATCTTCCTCTCCGACTGGGCCGCCGCCTACCCGAACGCCAAGCTCGTCGGGCCCGAGGGGCTCCCCGAGAAGCGGCGCAAGTCGAGCGACCCCAAGATCGGCAAGGAGCCCTTCGCCACGGTCGTGACCAGGGAGAACGGCAGGGACGCCCGCGCCGTCGGCGACGACTTCGCCGCCGACTTCGACATGGAGTACGTCCACGCGCACCCGAACAAGGAGCTCGTCTTCTTGTACCGGCCCGACAGGGTCCTGATCGAGGCCGACCTCATGTTCAACCTCCCCGCCGAGGAGCAGTACTCGCGCGTGCCCGAGAACCAGAAGCCCCGCGGCGGCTGGCTCGTCAGGATGTTCAACAGCTTCCAGACGACCCACGGCGACGCCCTCGGCATGAAGAGGTTCCTGTGGTACGTCGCCAGCAGCAGGGACCGCGGCGCCTTCAACGAGAGCGTCGCGAGGATCGCCAAGTGGGATTTCGACACCATCATTCCCTGCCACGGGGAGACCATCATCGGCGGTGGCAAGGCCCTGTTCGAGAAGGTGTTTGCATGGCACCTAAAGGGGAAGGGGGCGAGGAAGTCATAGTTTGGCGTGCCAACTTGATTTCTTCGAAAGAGGGGGAAAATAAAAAAATAAAAAATAAAAAATAAAAAAGCAGACGAATGAAGGATGTTGGGAGTCCTTGAACAACCTAGCTGGGGCACGGGAGTCAAACGCCACACTACCTGCGCTGATCACACCGGAAACTCTATGTATGTACGTACAAAGTTGGAGGTGTTTGAGGCATCGGATGACAAGTGACGAAGCAACTCGACAGTCGACCTGTCGGCGCAAGAGCGTGGAATAACTCGGCCGGAGTGGGGACAGAAATCCATCAAGTCGGATGTGTACGGAGTACTGGCATCTATCCCTTCTTTCATGTTGTACTTGATTAATGTAGTATAGCATCGAAACGTGTAACAATTCCGAATAAGCAGTTCCAGCGTTCTCAAAATCTTGGTACATACTACCTGAGCATCTCAACCCCACGCGTTGATTAACCCGTCGTAGACAACACGCTCTAAACACACCCACCCTTGAGCCCAAAGAAAAGCCATTCAACTTACAAGAAACAATTTACCTTACCTTCTCTGCCGAAACAATATTCCTCGTTGTGTCCCGTCACCTAACTCATCCAAGTCATATTCCACCGCTTCCTTAAGCCCCTCCATGCCTTCCTCACCAAAACAACCATCCCCTAGACCCCACCACCACCGCCGCTTCTTCCACCAACACCCGTCCCATCGGAGACGAGATCGACCCCTCTCCTCTCCCACGTCCAGAGCGAGTGGACGGCCTCCTCGAACCAGACCCACGCCGGGTCCGTGGCGAGGCGGAAGTCGACCCTGAGCGGCGACCACCCGGGATACGGCAGCGGCCGCCCGCTCGTCACGTCCAGCACGTAGGCGAACCGCCAGTCGTTGTCCCCGACCCAGATCCGCCGCTCCACCGTCACCGCCACGTACGACAGCCAGGCGTACAGCGTGAAGAGCGCGAGCGCCGTGCTGAGGAGCGTCGACGCCGGCGGGACCGCGGGCAGGGCGAGCCTGGGCGGCGGCAGCGGCGGCGGCGGCGCATCCCGGGGCCGCGTCCGGGCTTCCCCGCCTCGGCGAAGTCGGAGGCAGAAGATGGCATAGGCGAGGAGGCGGTAGAGGTAGGTTGGGATGGCGAACAGGGAGGACAGGATGAAGGACGCCGTCTGCTGAACGCGGTGGGGTTGGGTGAAGAGGAGGAAGAGCAGCCAGGTGAGCGAGGTCAGGACGCGGCAGAGGGAGGTCCACAGCTGCTCCCGGGACGCGAGGACGCCGTGGCCGTGGTGGCCGTGACACGACGAGCCGGCCGCCCGGGAGTGATCCGAGTTACGTGCGGAGGACGTGATCGCCCTGCCGCCGGCGCAGCAGCCCCCGGTCACGGTCGAGTAGTAGGCGCGGGGCAAGTAATGGCGGAGGAGCGTGCAGAAGCAGGCGGCGTCACCGTGCTGGCCGGGAGCTCCCGCCCGATTGGAGCCTGAGGAGGGCTTGCGTCAAGACGTGCTCGGCTAGTCGACGATCCGTGAGCGCTTGTTGGTCGAGAAACGCTTGGAACCTCGCTCGCCCGGCCTCCAGCTCCTCGCAACGTGCTTGGCTGAACTGCTGCTCCCGGCGGAGCCTCATCTCGTGTCTCTTGAGCCCCGCTCTGAGGGTCATATCCACCCTCCGAGCGTCTCGTGTGGTCCCGGAATATCCCCTCAACTGTAGCCTGTCGAACGCGGCCATCTGCTCGATCATGTCATCAACCCGGGCCCCGATCTCGGGTATGGCTTCTTTCAGCTTGGCCAACTGATCCCCCTGCTTCTTGATGCCATCCTGCAGCGCCCGCCTTCGCTCGAGGAGATGCTTGTCGGCGATCACCTTTTGGATCCGGGCGAGTAACTCTTCCATGGCGGCAGCACTCTCTCGCGTCTCGGGCGAGGACCGATTCCAATCACTACCCGTAACCTCGAGGAAGCTACTGGCCAGCCGCAGGACCTCCCCAAACTGGCTGGAGTTGAGAGGGAGACGGGGGTGTTGCGCGCGCCACGTTTCATGCTCTCGTTCCAGGCGCCCATGCGTCTCTTGAGCCTCCTCGGCGGCCGAGATGCTGTCGCGGATATTTTCCAACAGTCGTTTCTCAGAAACAGACGGCTTCGGGACATAGGATCCCAATTCGTGCAGGCAGAAAAAAAGCTTATCATAATGCTCTATTGTTGAGTAGTAAGGCCTCGCGTCTTTCTCGATGCCGTAACTCAGCAACGTCTCGAGTTCTGCCCCAAACTTGGTCATGAGGTCTTCGGTTGGAGTATTGGGGTCCACACTGTTGAGCTCATGCCGCAGGTAGTAGAGGTGGTTCAGCCACATGGAGACTGCCGTGTCCAGGCCCATCTGGTTCTGCGACGGTGGCGCTCTTATTGCCTGGATGAGAACCCTGACAAGGCTCAGATGCCGGATCTCGTGGGCGCTAGGAGCAAACGACAGAATCACGGACGGCTCGTAGGAAGAGGATGTCGAACGGGTAATGGTGGAAACCGACCGCGAACCGTTTCTCTGCTCAGATGCCGACTGGGCCAATCCGACGCGGGAACGCTGCTGCTCCTGCTCGTTCAATTGAACCATGCGCTGGAGGGCGTCAAGCTCGCCATGGATCAGTCCATGGTTTTCCTCCAGTTTCTGATGCTCCCGGGACCAGGCATCGGCAGAGAGAGAGAGCTTTTGCAACTCTTCCACGATCTGCTGTGCTTCGAGACGATGGGGCTCCTTAGCTTCTGCCATCTCTGTTGACACACGCTTGACGAGTTCGTCAATCGTCGCCTTTATCTCGTCCATGACGCCCTGGCTGGATTGGATGGTTTGTAGCTGAGCTGCCTCGATGTCACGGATGACGTCCCTAGGTAGGAGAGACGGTTGGGAGCCCTGGCTGGGATGGGTATCTTGTAACTGCGCTGCCTCGATGTCATGAATGACGTCTCTAGGTGGGAGAGACGGCTGAGAGCTCTGGAACGAAAGAGCGGTTCCTAACTCGTCTGCGAGCGGGCGAACGGCACCGGTGCCTGTGGCGGAAAGGAAACGCGTGGAATCCTCCATCTTGCTCATGCTCGTCCTGTCGCTCTTCTCGTCATAGGCCGCCTCCAGACCTTGACGAGCAAGCCTATGCTCGAGTTGGTCGATTGTCCACTTAAGGTCGGCGCACCTGCTTCGCCAAAGCGCGATCTCTTCCCGCAATCTGTCACTCTCTTCGTCCTGATGCCAGGGCTGCGACCCGCTTTGGCTAGTCATCTGTGAGTCCAGATGAGCGCGGCCCTCTTCGGGGTCGTTGCTGAGCATGTCGTCCTCGCGCTTCCGCAGTGTCGGTTCAGAACCCGGGTCAGATATCGGGAACGGGCTGATCTCCTGAGACGGTCGGCCCTGGGAGGGCTCAGCAGTTTCCTGAAGTAACGCATCGTATTTATGTTGGAGCTGTCGGTAGCGGGTGTTGCTCATCGCCGACGCCATGCGGACTTCCTCGAGCCCTTGCCGGATGGCCTCGAACCTGGCCTCCTGATCACCGCTAGCACCGGCTGTCGGGCGGGAAATCGGAACACCGGTGCCCCCCTCCCAATCAGCAAGCATCGCTTCCAACACCCCGAGGGCCTTGTCGTATCTCGCACGGCGTACGAATCCCTCTCTGGCAAGCGTCCGGTTTCTTTCCTCGAGGGTTGCGATCTGCTTTTCTTGATGCCTATTCTGTGATTCGACGTACTCGATGGCTCTAGTGAGATCTTCGTTCTCCTTGGCGAGCATCCGCATTGCCTCCTGGGACTGTTTCTCCAGCTCTTCTCCTTCGTAGGACCTGTTGGATGCGTCGGCAAGAGCGGAAAGAGCGAGATTTCTCCCCCTCATGGCGATATCGTAGCAGGCCAACAATCTGTCCCAACGCATCCGAATGGTCGTATTCGAACCCTCCATGTACATCCGGAGGTCGTAGCCGAAATCAATCCTCTCAAACAGCCCAACCCGAGGAGGTTCCGTAACCTGCTCGACAAGAAGTCTGACCCTGGCTTCCGTTTCCACCGGCCACGGTTCGTGCGTCAAGCCGGCTCGCAGATCCTGCCGGGTCAGAACCTCGGGGTTATCCAAGTATATGTCTTCTACCAGCTCCAGGTTGTGGCGGCCGTGAGGACGATTGGTGATGGCGCTTGTGTTGTCGCGCCTGTCGGTGTCCACAGAGGTACGGGGACCGTGGTGCTGAGAACTCTCGCTAGAAACGACGGGCCCGCCGTGTTTTCCGAGTTCCGCATCTGAACCTTGGGGTACAGGAGCCGAGGACGACCCCACGGAGCTGTCAGCTTCCCCAAGGAGCCGATCGGTGGAGGCTCTCTTCTGTTCTGCCATTATGCCTCACTTATGCGATCCGGGGATGGAAAAGGGAGATGAACTGTTGGGAAGACTCGAGACTTGGAGGGAACAGTGCACGGGGTCGAATCCAGCAGTATTAGAGAGAAGGTTTGAGCAAAGACACCAACAATTTGTGAGGGAGTAAGGGTGCGGGACACAATGCGAGAACGACGATGCCTCAGAAGGATCGCGCATATCATGTCAATGGCTAGACAAAGGCGTTTGCCCCCCCGATACCGTTTCCGGCATGACCGTGGCGCAGGACAAAGGGATTCCAGAGTTGTGGTTTGATCATTTCTTTGCGCACTCCTGACGCAGCCCTGTATTTGAGGAGTTCTCTGGATACGTACGCCCTTGTTCGATATGGAAGGTGAAATGTTGGGCGTGCGGCAGAAGGCTCGCTCTTTTTTGCAAGGGGGGCGGGAGGGTGTTGCGTCCGCTTATTGGCGAGCATACCCGACCAGCGACATAGGGGCCGGACAGACCGCAAAGCAGTCGTTAGATTGCAGAAAATGTCTGGTAATGCGACGGGAGCCTTCAGCTGTACCAACCCCGTGCGCCGGGTCCTTGTTGGACTTCCTCCTGTCGGTGCGGGATCATGGGTTCTTTAATGTCGAACGCGTCGATGATGTCGCGCCAAGTCGCCATGTCAATGGACATGATGGCTTGGTGTCGCATGGCGGCCTTCGAGCGAGATGGCTCTGCCGACGAATTTCTTCGAACCGGTTCTTTTGGTTGTGTCAGTGGCGCTTGCGGAACCGTTGAACGGACAAGGTGACCTACCTATCGATGGGAGGCCATCGTCGTCAAACTCGAGCCTGACACTCCCTTCCCGAATGAGGAAGCTGACATAGAACATGTTCTCGACCGTCTGACCGAACGAATACGGGTTGACCACGAAGCGGAGCAAGTCGATGCCTCCAGTCGACCGCAGCGCGTAGCGGTCCATCAAAGCTCTCTGCTCCTCAGGCGTGGGATCCTCGCTAAGGTTATCGATCGCGTCCTCCACCGCATCCTGGGCGACCTGCTGCGCCGTTTCCAGCTGCACATGAATCTTCCTGCAGATCGAGGGCAGGTCGTTTTTGTCCGACTTCTTCAAGTCTTCTGCCCTGAGCTCCTCTGGTCTGACTTCCAAAAGATTATTAACCCTAAGGGGGGCCGACCTCTTGGTGATCTTGCGGGCCTTCTTCTCAATCGACAACGGGCCCAGGAGAAAGCCGGGGAGGGCAGGCCGGCGAACGGCGGGTATACACGCAAAGCGACCCAGGTGAGCCCAGTTCAGCATGTCGCCATCGTCGCCAATCTCGTCCTCGTCCTCGCTGCCCAGAGCGCCACGATCCGGCTGACGCCTCCTCCTCTGGGTGCTTGAAAGCTCGGCAGCGTGGTCGTCCGCAAACCCGCGGCCTTGTCGCATGTACGTGATGCACTTTGAGACGAACTCGTCGACGTCGATTCCGTTCCCGACGTTTCCCGAAGTCAGCCGTTGCACGCGGCGAGCGGCCAGGTCAGAGGCAATCACCAGCCCGCGCGAGTCGATGGCAGCCTCGACCGTCTGCTTCACGTCCTTAATAATACGGTCCGACTGTTCGTAGAAGTCGAGGAGAGCCTTGGGGTCCGCTTGCAGAAAGTCGTCTGGCCTTTCGATCATCTGCCTTTGCAAACCTCGCATGCGTTGCTGAAGCTCTCTGCGCGTCTGCATCGGCTGGGCCGGGTCATAAGCCTCGGTATCACTATTGTCGTTTGCATCATCCGGCGAGGGATCCCGTGTCCTGCGCCGGCTGGTCGACTGCTCGCTCCCAACATCCGATGTCCGCTTCCTCGAAGAGGACCCGGCGGCGCTCGGGCTATCGCCGCCTTCTCGGGTTGGGAGATTCCGTCGGTTTTCCATCTCTGCTGTGAGGGGTGAGAGCGGGTTGCGCGTCGCGTTGACTGAACGACGCGCCGATCCGGCGCCGGTCATGGGCTGTGCTTCAGACTATGGCGAAGCAAGAGAACCGTGGGCGCACCCAGTAGTGTACAATGGAAAAAAGAGGTCTTGTCTGCACTTGCACATCCGTTCTTTGTCTGGCGCTTTGTTCTTCCCCTCTTTCCGGGAGGATGGGTGCCTCTCAATTGTCGCGTCTTAACAAATCCGGAACGCGGTCAGTGATTAATTAGCGGAGTACCTGAGTTAAAGCAGGCCCACACTCCGCAACCTTGTGGGGTCACTGCTGAAGCCAGCTGGGCCAGTTATACTACTAGTACGGATTACAGTACACTACCTACTCGTAGGTAGGCACTTCCTTCGGCGGGTTGGTGGGGTGTGACCAGGTCGGTCAGTAAGTCCAGCTGCACCTATCCACCACCATCGAGGCTGCCTCAAGTGCCCGCTGAGCGACAGGGGTTTGGCTCGATCGGTCACAGCAGCACTGTGCACGTCCGGAAGTACCTACCTATCTACCTGCTAGGCGCGGAGTATAGATTATTACTGCTCCGTAGTACTGCGTAAATCTGCACACTCAATGACCGGGAAACCTGGAAGCCTCTCACCCTCTACCTTGGTAACGCCGAACTCAGTTTCAACCCGAGACCTCTTCATCTCTACATCGACTCGAAACGGCGCGTCTCACCCGCGAGACGCCAGAGATCGCTCTTCGCCATGGAGCCATTCTCGTTCGCCACTTCCGACTCGCTCGATTATCCCGTCAGCATCCGCATGTAGGTTTTCGTTGCTCCTCGCCGTTGGTGGTCCACGGTGCACAGGACCAATCCATGCATTTCGGAGAGAGGGAGAGCTCCTGCTGACACTACCTAACCGCCACCCGCAGCATCAACCTCGAGGGCTCCGAGCCCCCGCTCCCGTTTTCCACCCTCCTTGAACACCCAGAACTACGGCATATTGGATCCAACCAAAGGTATTCTTTGTGGCCTTGCTTTCTTAGCTCATCCCTGACATGGCCTCTAGTCCCCACTCAGATCTCTACGTAACGGTTCAAGTGTGGGCCGGATCTAAGCCCTTGACCGTCCCAGTCCAGACGGCTTACAAGTCTTTTCGAAATGAGAGGCGATGGAACGAGTGGCTTACGCTGCCCGTAAACTACTCGACTCTGCCCCAGAACTCACGCCTCGCCATCACCATCTGGGATGTGTCCCCCACTGGAGGTCCGGGAGCACATGGGCACGCAATCCCGTTCGGGGGGACAACGCTTCCGCTGTTCGATAAAGATAACCAGCTTCACAAGGGCCGCCAAAAGTGTCACGTCTACAGGCACCGACGGGCCGATGGCAACGATGATTCCAAGACACCCGCCATTCTTCCCAAGAAGAAGTCAAGGAAGGGAGCACCAGAGGATAAGGACGCTGATGAATTAGACCGGATGGAAAAGCTCTTCAAGAAGCACGAGATGGGCGAGATTCCTCGCGTCGACTGGCTGGACCAGCTCGTCTTCCGGGGGTTCGAGAAGCGCGGGCTGCAGTCCGCCAGGTCGCACACGAAGAGCGCCCAGCAACAGAAGGCCGCGCGAGCAGATGCCTTGAAAGATGGGGAAGACGCTGACTCTTCACCGGAGCCCTCGAACTTCCTGCTGAATGTCGAACTCCCCAGGTTCGACTTCCCAATTGTCTTTGCCGACCACGAATACTCACCTCCGCCTGTCTCGTCCTATTTGCACCCCTCTTCCTCGCAGTCGAACCTCGTTCTCAGACCCCCGCCAGAGATTCAGCTCGGCCCGGGCATCAATGCGGCAGAGGACGACGAAGGTTACGGCGGACGCTTGATCCGAGTGTACGACCCGGAGGTTGCGGCAAAGGATAATCCGGCGGAGAGCAAGCACCGAAGGCTTATCCGCGGCCAGCACCGCAACGGCATTTTGGACAAGGACCTGAAACCAAACGCCAAGGTCCGGGACGAGCTGAACACGATAATGGCATATTCGCCAACACACACGCTCTCTCCCGATGAGAAAGATCTCATCTGGAAGTTCCGCCATCACCTGACCCGCAACAAAAAGGCCATCACCAAATTCGTCAAGTCGGTCAACTGGCATGATCAGTCAGAGTCTAGACAGGCCGCTCAGATCCTGGGGAAATGGACCGATATTGATGTCGACGATGCCCTCGAACTACTCGGGCCTACCTTTGACAACTCGGCCGTGCGAGCCTTTGCCGTCGACCGCCTGCGCAAGGCCGACGACCAAGAGCTACTTCTCTACCTGTTGCAGCTGGTGCAAGCACTCAAGTACGAACACATCTCCCCGCAGCCTGGTCACGAAGTGACGCAGGACTCCTCCCTAGCCCGCTTTCTCATCTCGAGGGCTGCCAACAGCTTCACGCTTGGCAACTACTTCTGGTGGTACGTCATGGTCGAGTGCGATGACAAGTCGCTGGATCAAGGAGCCGACAACCAAGCCATCTATGGCAAGATCGCCTACGACTTCATGACGGAGCTTGTCAAGCGGCCAGGCGGGGAGGAAACGCGAAAGACGTTGAAGAGACAGGCCGAGTGGATTGCCATTCTCTCCAAGATATCTGGTGAAATCAAGGAGTCGAATGAGTCCATAGCCAAGAGAACGGAGCGAGTCAAGCAATTCTTGGCGGACCCTAGGAACGAGCTCGTCACCATCGACCCACCCCTACCGCTCCCTCTCGACCCGTCGGTGGAGATCATCGGCGTCGCTCCGGAGGATACTGTGGTCTTCAAGTCATCTTTGCACCCGATCAAGGTTTCGTTCAAAACCACGTCGGGCCGCAAGTACCCCATCATCTTCAAGACGGGCGACGACCTTCGCCAGGATCAGTTGGTGATCCAAATCATCACGTTGATGGATGACCTCCTCCAGAAGGAGAACCTCGATCTCAAGCTCTCGCCGTACAAGATCCTCGCGACCAGCACAAGCGCCGGCCTGTCACAGTTTGTCCACTCGATGAGCTTCCAGAGCATCACGTCCAAGTACCGCAACAATCCCGCGCTCGCTTACCTAAAGCAGAACAACCCCGACAGTCAGGGACCCATGGGTCTGCGGAAGGAAACTTTGGACACCTTCGTCAAGTCGTGCGCCGGCTACTGCGTCATCACCTACATCCTCGGCGTGGGCGACCGGCATTTGGACAACCTGCTCCTCGCCCCCGACGGCCACTTCTTCCACGCCGACTTCGGCTACATCCTCGGCCGCGATCCGAAGCCGTTCGCGCCGGCCATGAAGCTCTCCAAGGAGATGGTCGACTGCATGGGCGGCTCCAACTCGGAGCATTACCGCCAGTTCAAGCAATACTGCTTCCTGGCGTACAGCGCCCTGCGCAAGAACTGCAACCTGATCCTCAACCTGTTCACGCTCATGGCGAACGCCAACATTCCCGACATCAAGCTCGAGCCGGACAAGGCGGCGCTCAAGGTCAAGGAGCGTTTCCATTTGGAGATGGACGAGGAGGACGCCATCCGGCACCTGGAGAGGATTATGGATGACAACCTCAACGCCCTGGTCCCGGTTGTCATTGATAAGCTGCACGAGTTGGTACAGGCGTTCCGGGCGTAGTGGATTTTCGTTGGAGAATGGAGATCCGGGCTCTTGTGCTGTTTCCGTAAATCTCTAGGGCACGTGCTTTATGTGATGAATGAGCGGCGTTCTCTCTCTGTCATAGAGGGTCCGGTGGGGTTGAAAAGCAGAGTCTCGTTTCCGGCTCGTACAAATTTGCATGATACCTCATGGCATGCTGGCATAGTTTCTTCGTTTTTCAGGGGCTTGTTATTCGTCACTTAACGTCAAACGGACCTGTCTATATATACATATATATATATATATAATGGTCCGCTTGTGTTTACATGGCGACGAGACTCACATTCAGCGTGCTATTATTAAGGTTTTTCTATTATGTCACAGGAAGGAACAGAGGGGAGGCAGACTCAAACTCAAATCTATGTGTCGCCGAAGACGAACAGGCCCTTCCCGCTCTTGAAGCCCTCCAGGGTCCCTTGGATGGCGTCCTTGAGGACCTTCTCCTCAGTGTCCCAGTTCCACTCGACTTCCTTGAAGGGAGACTCCTTGAACTTGCCCTCCCGCATGAGCTCGAGGATCTCGTTGATGGTGTTGCGCTTCTCGGCCGGGTTCTCCTTGGCCCACTCGCTCAGCCAGAAGCCCTCGAACCGCAGCCGCTTGAAGATCTGCGGGCCGGTCGGGAAGGGGAAGCTCTGCCTCGACATGCCGCCGTACGTGACCATGCAGCCCTTGGGGCTGAGCGCCTTGATCATGGCCGACGCCGACTTGCCGCCGACGCAGTTGAGCCCCAGCATGACGGGCTCCCTGTCGCCGCGCGTCCACTCCTCCTTGAGGCGGGCGGAGAAGGACCGGTCGAGGAACTCGGCCTCGGTCACCACCACCGTCGCCCCGAGCTCTCTCAGCTCGCTCTTGAGCGCCTCCGTCTCCTCGGCCGTCGCCCGCTCCCGCACCACGTTGATGCTCCGCAGGCCCCACAGCCGGCCCAGCTGGATCGCGGCCCGGCCGACGCCGCTGTTGGCGCCGTTCTGCAGGAACCAGGCGCCGCCGGTGGCGCCGTCGCCGCGGGCGAAGCTCTTGACGCTCAGGTCGACCAGGTCGACGTAGTCCTTGAGCATGCGGTAGGCGCTGCACGGGTTGACGCTGACGGTGGCGACCTGCTTGGCGGTCAGGCCGGCGGTGCCCTTGTCGCCGCCGACGCGGAGGAGGGCGCGGTCGGCGTTCTCGACGAGCGCGTGCGTCCGGAAGGTGCCGAAGCCGGTGGTGGCGGGGATGACCCAGTCGCCCTTCCTGAGGCCGCCGCCGACGCGGGGGCCGACGGCGACGACCTCGAAGCAGCCCTCGTTCCCCGGCACGGCGGAGGGCTCGGGGGTGCCGAGGAGCGGCGAGAAGGCCGGGCGGGCGCCGTACGTGCCCTGGATGGTGTTGACGTCGGCCGGGTTGACGGGGGCGGCCAGGGCGCGCACCAGGACGGCGCCGTCCGGCAGCGTCGGCGAGATGGAGTGCGTGTGCAGCCGCAGCACGTCCGACGGCTCGCCGAAGCGCGAGAAGACGAGCGTCTTGGCTTGGGTGTAGCCGTAGGGGCCCGACTTGTATCGGCGGCCGAGGCGCTGCGCGATGGACTGAGGATCGCTGATGCGCGGGTTCCTCGTGCTGTTGTTACCGGACTGATGGAGAATGGCGGATGGTAGTAGACGGGGGGGCGTGCTTCTTGTGGCTGGCCGGAGGAGGTGCCGCGCTGCGGCGTTGGGGCTGAGAACCGAAGCCATGATATGAATAGTTATTCAAGGCTGGTTGTTCAAGGCTGGTTGTATCAAGTTAACGGGCAGGAACCTGAAGGAGAAATTGAAAGTTGAAGCGCTTCGGCAGAGCTCGGCATGCGAACCGCTGCTTGGGAAGATAATGTTATGCAACAGCCTTTTATTTTTTGGCTGGAGTTCGGATCTTGGTCCGGAAAGATCGATGCTGCAACTGCCGTCGGCTACTGTTTAAAAGTACACCGGAAACAAACCAAGCGGCTTGCTTTCCCAAGATGAAAAAGGGGGCCGGAGTCTCTCGACAAGCAGTCCGTGGTCGATTCGATCGTTCGATCCGTTAAACCGACAATGACGTCTAAACTCTCGCGCAGCGGGTGCCCCACACAAGCTTCGGCCAATGAAATCACAAAGCATGATGCTCTGCTAAAGCTACGGAGTACGATAACGTTATCACCCGCTCCATACAACTTGGTCCCTTGCCTACCTATTTATAAGCTCGACTTTACCAAACCACTTGATCCAGCTAGCCATCCCAGAATAGATACCTTTGTGTATCGCTGCTTGCAGTAGGCGGGTTTATTGTTAACATGGTCTCACTTATATGCAAAGCAGGCGGCCGTGGATTCCCTTCTCTGACACTTCGTACTTGGTAATGATGAGATGGGGGCTTCTCCTCCCCTGTTTCCGAATTGCAACTCATTGGTAGCTTTTCAGCCTTGCCTATATAGTTTCGACCTAGTGTGTTGGACTTTTGTGATATGAATAGGCAGGCAACTTATGTATCAACTCCACCTCTTCACCAATCCGTCTTGCTGTTTTCGGGAGCCAACAACAGGTACGACCAGCAACTAGGGTTAAGCAGGCCTTAAGCTCCGAGGTCTGTGGCCCGTCATGAACGCTGCGTGGCAAAACGTCAACGACAGCCTCCTTTTTTTTCCTTCTTTCCCTTTCTCTCTCCCTCTTTCTCTCTCTCTCCTTCGCTGATAAAACAAGCTAGCTTCCCTTTGAACGCGAGATCTGAAATATATGTGTAGAAGAACAATCAAAAGAAAAAAAGGTGGGGAGAGGGAGGGATTTAGGGCAACTGGGAAAACTAACCGCCACCGTTCGTTTTTTGCAGGGGTGTACGTTATCGTCCAAAGGTGGATGTGATCGCTAAAAGTCACGAAAAAGCCACAGGTATCGCTAAATAGAGAAGAAAAAGGAATGGGGGAAAAAACGTTGATCAGGCGTCTGGACGCGCTCTCAATGAGCAGCCAAAGGACGTGAAACATGTCAAGTGCCACAACAGCTGCAGAACATACAAGGCAATAGGCAGCCATGCAAATATCGTCATAAAACAAACGTCGCTCGTGAGAAGCAGGAGAAGGCAGAAAATGAAAAGAAAACCAAAAAAAAAAATTCGCTGGGTATCTTGCTTTGGCAACTCGGCAACTCGTTTCGCAAGAGCCGCCTGATTCGGCGGTAGTCTTGACCCGCTTGGATCGTGATGCAGCTTGACCTGGCCATCACGCCTCCGTATGCCCAAGCTCAAGGGTCAGCCAACACCGAATCAAAGTAGGTGATTGTCGGGCGCCCGGTTTATTTGATGTCCTTGAAAAGGTCGCCGTCAAAGCTATTGTCATTTTGGATGCCCAGCTTGGTGTTTATCTCGCTAAGCTCTGGGATCATCGGCGGCGGCGGACCGGTCGGTTTCTTCTCGTCTGTGGCCGGTGGTGAGAGAGGCGTCGCGGACTTGCTGGTGCCATTGTCGTTGCTCAGTAAGCGGCCGAACCAGCCGCTCGCTCGTTTGGCCTTCTTCGAGTCCGAGACGCTGGTTCCGCCACGGCTTTTCGGTCGCCCGTTCCCAGCACTCTCACTCCCATTTGTCTGTGCCTGATTCAGCAGACTCCGGCTAAACAGACGTCGGATGCTCCCCGGTCGGTTCGACAAGGTGGGCGAGGCAGGACCGTCTTCGGCGCGTCGTTTGGTGCCCGCTACCGAAATGCCTGACAACTGGGACTTGGGTGATGCGGTGTCCGGCTTTCCATTCGCTTCGTCTTCCCCTTTCTGTTCCTGCCCTTTGTCGACATCCGGCGTATCAGGCGGGGTAGGAGCGGCCTTCTCCTTCACCGGCGAAGGTAGCGGTGGGGGGATATCGGTGCCATCCGTCAGGGAACCGAACTTGAAATCGAGAGCGGGAAGCTCGAACCGTTTGGCGGGAGTAGCGCCTCCGGGAGTTGAAGCAGTGGTACTAGTTTGCGATGGCATTGTCGCGCTGTGAGGGTTCAGAGTAGAACAAACGAGGGTAGGACGGCGGGCAAGGCGCGTGCGGTTGGCGTTAGCGAAGGGGTAAAGAGCGAGCGACGTTGTAAGGCGGAAACGAGAGTCTGGCGGCGCAGCAGTTGAAATCGTGAATCGTCCGAGCGTTGAGGAAGCAAGACGTCGGCGGGCCTGATGGGGGTCTTTGATTCGCTTGTCGACCGCACGATCAAGGCCAGAAGAGCGACAGAAGACCAGGGCAAATGGGTTAGTTTGGACCTTGCGAAATGGCAGACGTCTTACGACGCTGGGTGGCTTGAACCAGGAGCGTTTCTTTGGGTACGAAACGGTGATCAACCGAGCCAACCTGGTAATGTCGAAGCCTGCAGACCATCCAACCTCAGGTTGCTAGCAGATGCCTCCCGATTGGCCTGTTAGTGGCTCTGGTGAACGTGCGTCGTCAAGCGAGCTTGCAATGGCTTTGCAACGGCATTGGAGCTACGCTATGCTACGCTATAGTTTCTTGTAAGAGAGGCTAGGGGGAGCCAAATCTCCGGCGCTGGACCCTTGCACTGAACGTAGAGAAGGGGCAGCGGGTCCTCTTGGACGAAAATGGAAAGGCGCGTCGGCTATCGCCCAGAAACGGCAACACCCTGGGTCCTACTTTCTTGTATCCGTAATCCATACTTTTACGAGTTAAGACGAGTTTGTTGCTTTACTACTGCGTATTTCGTTAGATGCTTCTTGCCACTTGCTCTTCAATTTTTTTTTTTTTTTTCCATGGCACATCATACGCTACAAAATACACTGCATCTGCGCCTTTGAGCCACAATCTGTGCAGAGTTAATATTCGAACCTGGTTCAAAATTATGTACTCCGTACGACGTCTTTGTACTCAACGTACATACATACATCCAGTCTCTGGCGGTGGAAGCAAATAGTGAGCTGTGCTTACAAGTAGTGCGTTGGGAGCTGAGACACCATGGACTTGCAAGACATAAACGAATACACTTGTATCATGTGATGGGATTTAAACACACCGCCCTCAGATGGAAGAGCGAACCCTGCGGAGATGCCAGCAGTTGGGCACCTTGCGAAGACAATACACCGAACTACCTGGCGTTACATATGAGCCAGTAAATAGAAGCGGTGACTGAACAAGCACGAGCTCTTCTCGCTCTTGATGGACAGTGACTCTGATTGACCATGCTTGAGGCGAATGCATGAGAGCTATTTGTTCTCAGCAATTGTACATCCCTTACCTACGCCATAGTGTCACAAGGGGCAGTTGTAGAGTACGTACTAACGAGCGTCTAGCAACAGCCTTGTCGGCCTTACCGCTACATCAAATGTAATGTATGGTAAAATCACCAACGTTTCGGACATTAAAACCTTACCTCGATTCTCGGAGTATGTCGTTAAACCGTCTCCCACTCCTACAGTTATCACGAGGCCGCGAGAGAACTTGGTTCAGGCGCAAATCACGCAAAGCTCGCACATATTTATCAGCACTACGATTTTGTTAGATTACCCCGTTCTAGTCGTCTAAGCAAGTCCGATACTGTGTCCACGTCTCCAGTGTGTACTTCTTATCTATCGCCATTTTCAGTTATTATTCGAAGTGTTCCTTTCAAAATCTTCCAAGCGAGAGAGAGAGAGAGAGAGAGAGAGAGAGAGGAGGATAGAATGGAAAGCACAGTACTCATTTGGTAGAGAATAGATTAGAAATGGGTAGGAGGCGGTGCCATCAGGCGGCTCAGCATGGTGCAGGCGCTTTGACTTGTTTTACAGTGATTCAGATAACAAATACTCCGTCCCGAATACGGGCTGCTCCGTACCTACGTCGCAACCACTCTCGGCAGCAGCGACTCACCCTAGAGCCAAATGAATCGACGACGTGAACCACAGTATCGCTAGATATAAGGTATAGCCAGTTGATTCTAAGAAGACTATCCCCCTGACATTCCCAAGCTCGCACTCTCTCTGAGCCACGAGTCACGAAACCCTGCACATCACGACACTCTATCTCATGAACCCTTCATTTGCTACGAAAGTAGCGTGTTCCAAAGTCGGCCTTCTGCAGACCCGATTCCACTAACTCCAACCAAAATCCCGGACTACAGCCCCCCATCCTGAACTCCATTGAATGTTCTTGAACTACCAACAGTCATTGCAACACCGCTTGGTTTCTTGCATTGGAAAATCGAGCCGCGAGACGACTATTTCGGGACGGCGTATTGCTGTGTCCAAGCCCTTGCGGTGGCAATGGCTGCCTGTTCGTCCTCCTTCCAACTCTTGGCAACATCGGCAGCAAGCGGATCATCCGGGTTGGGGGCGCCGAGGAGCGCTTGGATGGACAGCAGGATGGTCCGGATCTGTAGCGCAGGTGACCAGTTATCTGACAGCCGGTAAGCCTATGTCACTACTAGTGTGCCGTTCCCCATCACCCACTCTTGAGAACGTCGAGGCAGATGCGGCCCAGCTTGTCGACATTGGGGTGGAAGATCTTGGTCAGAAAGCGAATTTTTGGGGGCGCCATAGGGTAGTCATCGGGAAGAAACAGCTCGAGTTTGAAGACGCCGCCTGGAAAGCAGTGTCAGCCGGCGAATGGCCGTGGGAACTTCGGATAGTCCACAGAGGGTGGTAGGACGCACCTTCGTACGGTGACGACGAGGGGCCATGGATTTCGACATCGAAATACCGGAGGTTGTCTTCGTGTGGAACGGCGCTGATTCCAGGAACTCTGTTTGTTGATCGAATCAGATGCAAGTCTTGGGGAAGCATATGGCGGGGTTGCCGTTACGGTTCGGCCATCAGCCTCTCAGTCTCTTTAACAATTCTCTTTGGTAGGGCCATGGCGGAATGTATTTGGCGTAACCAGAAGCGACTTTAGGGAGGTAGTATAGCTGGGTAGTGTGGCGGTATCGAACGGCTGAAAAAGCGAGGCAACAGGGTCTCCAACAGCAAGACCCAAAGGAGGGGTTTGTGCCTGGACTGTGTGTGATGTCGCAACAACACTCAAATGCTCGGCTGAACGTCGAAAAGGGCAGAATTGCGAGGGATGCACTAAAACTTCTGCGTTGGGTTCGGTGAGGAAGGCGCGAATGTATTTGAGAGGCGGAGGCGGCCGGGTCGTTTGTCGGGCACGGGAGCAGAGGATGTTTTATGTATATGTACTTGGGAGAAAGAATGTGGAACTGCAACCGACCTCGCCGACGACGGGTTGGTGGGGTGTTGCCAAACCAGGCCGATAAGTGCACGAGCCATGTCCCGCGCTCGGTGGGCCCCTGTCTTCCGCTAAACCTTGCCTGTTCCTTCCCCTTGCCTGCTGCATCCCCGTCTCAGCTTTCATTGAAGATGGCTTCGCTCGTGCGTCAACTTGGACCTTGAGAGCGAGAAACCGTGATAGCGAAAGCCGACGCCTGCTTGAAAGTCTCCAATTACTCATACTCAATCTCCCGAAGAGGCGCGGCCGGTGAATCGGCAGGCCAGATGGCGAACTCTGAGCCTTTGCCGCATCTTAAATTGTTCCCTTCGATGAAGACCGTCACTTGATCGTCGTCTAAAGAGGAAAAAGAAAAAATAATCAAAACGACACGCCCCCTATGGTGCTCTCAACAATGAGTTACGCCTCGTCCCGCACCTAAAACATGCCGTTATCTTTTGTGCGCCTCTCCGATGCCCCCAAGAAGGCGAAACCGATCAGGTCGGCCTATGAAAGCGAGAGTTTTGATGCCGATGGCGCAATCCACGTCGACGGGCTGGTCGGGTCAGCGACTATCTCCCCCTCAGGACGAGATGTTGCCTTAGCATCGTGAGCTGCCCAAACCTTTGCTCTCTGCTGTCCCCGATGAGAATCCGTCTAATACTCCCGCAGCCCCGAAGGTCTTGCCATCATTGACTTGGATTCGCCTTGGAGCCCTCCTCGGAGGTTGAGCAGCCATGGCCTCCCATGGCTCGTTGTTGACGTACAGTGGTCGCCATTTGCGGCACGCGATTATTGGGTGGCCTCTACGGCAAACCATCGCTGTTTAGTATGGAACCTCAACAAACGGGACGACTCGTCGTCAGGTGCCATTGAGCATTCCCTCCAGGCTCACAGCAGAGCCATTACCGATGTCAATTTCTCCGCTCACCACCCAGATTTCCTTGCGACCTGCGCAGTGGATGGCTATGTTTACTGCTGGGACCTTCGGCGGCCGAGACAGCCTGTGCTCTCCTTTTGCGACTGGTTTGCTGGCGCCACCCAAGTCAAGTACAACCGCCAGGACCCGAATGTCCTCGCCTCTGCCCATGACCGCCGGCTTCACATATGGGATGTCAGGCGGTCGGTTGAGCCTCTCAAGACGATCGATGCTCACACGTCTAAAATTTATGGTGTCGATTGGAACCGCATAAATTCCACTTGCCTCGTTACGTGCTCCCTTGATAAGAGCATCAAATTCTGGGACTATGGCAAAGATGGCGAGGAACCGCAGAGAGTTATTCGCACTGATTTCCCGGTATGGCGAGCTCGCCACACGCCTTTCGGGTACGGCCTATTAGCTATGCCTCAAACAGAGCCAGGCAACTTGTTCCTCTTCGACCAACGCCCCGATCCCGAAACCCCAGTGGATGGGGCAGTCAAGCCTGTCGCTGTTTTCCCAGGACACGGAAATCACAAGGCCAAGGAATTTCTCTGGAGAAGTCGCGGCGGCGTGACCAACGAAGGTATAGATAACCGCGATTTTCAACTGGTTTCCTGGGGCGAAGACAACGAGCTACGCCTTCACAAGGTCGAGCATGAGCTTCTGGAATCCGTGGGTCACTTTAAAGGTCGTCCCCTGATGAAGAACCTCATCCTCACCCGCAAGGGTGCACCATACAAAACTTTCCGCACCGTCGATGATGTTCACCGCGATCGCAGAAGCCCGACCATGACCGACCGCCCTGGTAGTGGCGGGCAGCTTCGCCAAAGTGCGCTGAGCAGCGGCTTGAATGCGGGCCTCCGTCGTGTTGGACCCTCTTGGAGGTCCACGTCCATGAAGGCGAGGACGAACACAAGCAAGCATGTTGATAAAACCCAGCTCCAGATCGGATGGATGAAGGGGATTACCATGTCAAAGAGGAAATCTAGCTCGGACGCGCCTGGCCGTGCTGGTCCGGAGGACTCGGGTATCTTCGGTCCCGGCTACGACAGTGGTTGGGGGGAGCCAGAAACCATTCAGGACGAGTTCCTCCGTATCAGCAACCAGCTTCCCAATGTCAAGTGGGAGAACATTGACATGGATGCTCTCACCTTGAATGCGTCCCTCAAGGGGCCGTGGGGTGTCAACGGCGAAACGATCTTCATCAAGGTCAAGGTGGATATTCCCAAGAGCTACCCGAAGAGCAAGGCACCGCGGTTCTATGTCGAGAAGTCATCATTCATGCCAGAAGAGACGCATCGGAAGCTCGAGCATGAACTACGTGAACTTGGGAACCGATTCTTGCAGCGAAAGCAAAACTGTCTCGACACCGCGTTTGAATATCTGCTTGGCGAGGTCGACCTCGAAACGAGTACCGCGTTTTTCAACAATGTCCGAGACTTTGATGACGACGACGCATTGGCAGATGAGAGCTCTAGCGAGGAAGATGAAAATGATATCCCAGCTGGTGGTTCGGCATCCATGTCCCAGGAGCTCAGCACCAGCACCGAACTGGACCCCTCGGGAACCTTGGCCTCTGCCCAGCGCCAGGCTGTCACGCCTCTGCCCATGTTTTGCGGAGCTCGATTCTCCAATGATGGCAGGTTGGTCTGCTTCTTCCCGACAAAGGAGGAGAAGGCCAAAGCTCTATTCGCTCTTCCGCACCCAGATTCGTCCAAGGAGCGGTCGAAAGGAGAGCCCACCTTTGCCGGCTTCGGTCGCCTTTCTCACGACTCTCCGCCTCCTAAACATCGGTTCCATGACGAGACATCTGCGACGGATGACCAGTCGGAAGATTCGGACGACACCGAGTCGACGACCTCGACGGATTCTGAACCGACAACGATGCACAAGGTCGATCTGTGGTATCAGACAGGTCGCCGTTTCCGGAAGACGTGGAGCGCCAACGAGTCGGTACGATCAAGTGGTGGTGGCACCGGCGCTGGAACGGGGACTGGCACAGGGACAAGCCGGAAAAAGCCAGGCAAACCGAAGAACATTATCTCCATCCATGACTTACAAAATGACCTCCCGTCAAAGAAGCAGCTTGCTTTGGAGTATGCCATCTTCGGCGACGGGGCTGACGTGTGCAGTCACAACGCCGCGGTTGCCGAAAAGTACGGGTATCAGGATTTGGTCCACGTCTGGAAGTATGCCGCGCTTCTTCTTCGAAGAGACATCCCGCTTGAGCTACATGACTGGAGGCACAGCGGGCAACCGGTGCTCGTTATCGCAAGGAATGTCGCGGTCCATGCGAACGAGGAGAAAAGAGCGGGGGAGACTACAGCACCAGGGTCCAATCTAGCTGGCCGAGTCAGATGGGGTCATCATCCTCTGGCGCGAGACTTGATTAGCGAGCTCTTCGACTACTTTGAGAAGGTCGCCGACATTCAGATGTTGGCCATGCTGGCGTGCATATTTGGCGACTACTCAATTGAAGAGGAGGCGGCCATCGCAGCATCACATCTTCCTCAGCCGAAGACACCGTTGCCCATGAAAGCTCCCTCCTTCTCGTTCGAATATTTTCCCACCGACCCCGCGCTCTGGAATTTCAATTACAAGAGTCAAGCCAGTTCGGCCATAACGACTCCCAGGACAGCTAATACTCCGGCCATGTACTACTCGGATCCCCCAAGCTCCGCCGACGAGGTGACGGGCTCCCTAGAACCGAAATCGCATTCTTACTCGTGCGGGGAGACACCTCCTAATCCTGCCAGGGAGCATTTGCGGGATGTTGCCCAAACGCAGAGCCTATCTACATCTCCCAACACCAAGTTCTTTCACCGTTCCAACTCGACTGTTGCTGCCGCGATTGCTGCTAGTCTGCCGCGGGCGCTAGCTGGCATCGTCTCAGGCTCGCCCCCGGACCAGGTTCGGAAGCGCCCGAGCCCTGCCGAGACCATGCTGGGCAACCTTACCCCCAATGCCGTTCCATGGGCTGGCTCGGCCGTGTCTGGCGCTGGCCCAGACACGCCCGGAACCTCACGGACATCGTTCTCGGATGATGAGTACTGGAAAGACGACCTCTTAGCCATGGTCCCAATTGGGGTGTCCTGCATTCCGGAAAATCAAGGCCAGTTCGACGACGACGGTTGGATGTCGACCTTCTTGATTGACCGCGACCGTCGCCAAGTATATTCTAATTATCGTTACGCATACGCGGAAATGCTTCAGATGTGGGGCCAGCCTCTTTCCCGTCTCGAGATCATGAAGTTCGACGTCCTCAACGAGGACAAACTCTCCCCCAGCACAGCCACGGCCAGCAACTACGCCGAAGAGAGCGCACCGCACAACACTCCTTTCTATCCCACTGGAACCACCTCGCCAACCTCACCATTCGCCGACCGTCGCGGTCTCTTCCAAGAACTCCTCAATTCAGGCCGCGGCGTTGATGTGACAGGGTTTTGCCGGATACATCCGGGCGTCCCGCTGGAACCGGCAGAGTACCTTCGCCCAGCACCAGGCGGCGCGACGAATGCCAGCGGTGCCGCCGTCGCCACGGCCCTCTCAAACACCACCCACAACTCCACTGGTCAGCCGCCCATAATGAACGGTGCAGTCGGCGTCTGCCACCGGTGCACCGCGGAGCGGGAACACGCCGACCTGGTCCCGCAAACCGAGCTGCAATGTGTCTACTGCTGGGCGCCCGTCGTCGGCCTGTACGCGCCGTGTGTAGCGTGCGGGTGCGTCGCACACGAGTCGTGCCTCGCCGAGTGGCACGCCCTGGGAGGCAGCGAGTGCCCCGTCGGTCACGAGTGCCGGTGCGTGGAGGAGGCGAGCAGCGAGACGGCAGGGAGCTGGGCCGGGCTGCGGGCTGCGGTCCTGCTCGCCGGTAATGATGGCGGCGGAGATAATAAGGACAGGGGAGCCGGAGGAGGATCGGCCGCCGGCGGCGGCGGCGGGGACAGCACTGCGACCCCGCGGTCGGGTTCCGGAACGCCCAGGTCGTCGACCCGGTCAAGGCGTAAGTCTGCGCCGGCAGACGCGGCCAAATTCCATAATGTATTTCGCAGGGCGAACGACTCGAACCCTCCCCGCTCCCCTTCTCAAGCCCAATTCTCCGGACTGGGGGCGGGTCCTGAAGAATACAGTGGTGATACGGCGGGGGCCGCAATGAGAGCCCGCTCCAGCAACAGCAGCAGGATTCTAGGCGGGGGCGGCGTGTTCTCCTCGCGCAGGAGGGTTCACGACGGCGGCGATATGGACAGGGCGATGGACCGCGAGAGCGCGGCGTCGTCGCCCGGCCCGGGAACGGTTACCGTTAGCGGTGTTGCTGGCGGGTTGCTGGCGGGCGTAAAGCCGCCACCGAGAGGGGAGGAGCCGATCTCAGCGGCACAGTTGAGCCTGGGAAAGCGGCTGAAGAAGCAGCTGGAGGAGTCCGGGCGGCCGGGTGTGCCGCGGAGGAATACAGGGGGGTTAGCCATGTGGAAGACGTCGAGTGGTGGTGCGTGATGTACGTGGTAGAGGAAATGTAAAGCTATATGTGTCTTAACTGTGCCGGTAAAGGAAGGCAGTCAGGGAAGATCTCGAAGATGAGGAGGGCAATATTATGTGGCATTCTTTGTCTCCTCCGTTGTGGTATGAAGTGACCTCAATTGCACTCCGATCGTATTGTGACTTCGTTACAGGTCAAGAGATGAGGACAGACACATGAATTGATAGACAGTCTTCCCATTGCGCGAAGTCAATTCCCCTTTGCCCTCGTGTGATTGTTCAGGCGCTGACTTAAGAGGAAGCCGAGTAATCTTTGAGGCAAACGGTTTTGCCGATTTTATGTTTGGGCTTGGCCTGTCCTGTATGTTCTAGCTACATTTACAGATTCTCTTCTTACAACCGAGCTGAACCCGGCACAGACCCAACCCTTCTCTTCAACTTAGCCTCCCCTTCACAACCAACACAGACATTCTGGCTTAACTCACGGCCAGTTCTTGGCAAAGAAGTCGAGCACCGTCTTGTACCCACGGGTGTACTCTTCCTTGACGCGGTTGTCCGACAGGTCGGAGCGGGCGGCCATCCAACCGTGGATCTGGTCCTTGAACGTCTCGACGTGCTTGGGGCCCTTCAGGTTCGCCTCAAACTGCTTGACCTTGTGCTCGGGCTCGTCCTTGGAGGCAAGCAGAATGAGCGGCACTCTGATGGTCTCCGCCTCCTTGGGGTCGACCATGGCCGGGTGGCACTCGGCAGCGACGGAGAAGGGGTTTGAATCGCTCGAGGTGATGAGGCTCACAACCTTTCCGCCCCAGCAGTACTGATCAAGTTAGAGCCATTTAGCATCAGCTGGTTCCAGCTTGGAGATATCGACAAGATGCTCCCGGGAGGGTAGGGGTTGCTTACGCCAACGATGGCCCAAGACTTGATCTCAGGATGCTTGGCTTTGAGGGTGTCAACGAAGCCAGGCAGGGCATCGGCCACTCCTTGGGGCGGGTTCTTGCCGAAGAAGGCGCTTAGGTTCTTCTGCTTCTCAGGGGTGTTGGGAGGATACCTTTGGTTGACTTCGCCTCAGTATCTCTTGGCTGAACCTCCACGAAGGTCGCCGATCATGAGCACCTACCACTCAATGGGGCATGGCTCGCCCTTGAACCAATCCGGAATGAAGACCTGGTACTTCTGGGAGTGGCTGTAGGCGAGAATATCGGAACCCTGAACGGTCTGGTCAAAGTAGCCAAAGATGTCGTAGATGACGACGATACCCTTGTCGGCATCGGCAGGGCCCGTCGTGTCTGAGCATATAGTCAGCAATGCCGTCGACGGCCTCCTGAAGAGGAACAATGCAGGGGCGTCATACAGGTTTTGAGGCCGCCGTATTCCTTGTACGAGCCCTTGGGCTGGTATCCCGTCGACACAACGGGAGGGATGTTGCAGCAGGCCTCACTATGGCCGTGGGTTGCGGGCATGGTCGACATCTTGGCGGTCGTTAATGGACAGTGAGAAGAAGGATGGCCTGAGAAACTATCTTGGGACTGCCGGATAAAGCGGGTGTTTGGCGGCGAATTTCGCGAGGCGAGCTGTCGGGTGCTAGTAAAACGGCGAGTGGTAGCGTTAGTAGGGCCCTGCCGCGATAAGGTGACACTTGCAGCAGGAGGTGCGGGGCAGACAACTCTGCCAGCTACAAGACGGAGCTGATTCAACGCGGGCATACCTCTCTCTTGCGTCTCGTTTTTGTTGGTGAATTCGGGCAGAGCGGATTGATTCAAATGAAGAAGGTCTCGCTAAAAAAAAGCGACGGTAAATCTTGGACTTGTAAGGTTATTTGCTTCCCCTTTGGCAGGCAGACCCAAAATGCGGTTCCAGCATCTTCAGCGGGATTCCGAGTTGCGACCGCAATGCGGGGTAGCTTCGGTCAACCCCATGCAGCTCTGATGTCACTCGCGGTCTGACGAGCACTTTGCCGAAGACGACCTGCTGGAAAGCGCCAATGGCGAAGCGCTTGCCTCGGTAAGTCCATGACTTTGGGTTCCACATTAGAAGTGCTTTGCCCCAGAAGAGCATTCCTCCACATACCACTGGCGGTTGAGTTGGCAGCCAGAAGGGGGATCGAGAGGTGGGTGCCCCGACCTCTCATCCCCGTCGTTCGTTTTGCTGCGTTGTGAGTGCACATGTTCGGATTCGCAAGTGCGGACCCGGATTCCTCTTGACAGAACTAAAATATAACGCGAAGACGCTCATTTCCCTTTTTCCTTTTTTGAATCCCACTAGGCAACAGGTACGGCCCATCTCCCTTGCCAAACCGCGCACTGGAGTGTCCTTCGCAAGCTCCGTCGTCCCATTTTGTCAGAGGCTCCAGTGAGTGAAAACAATACAACGCAAGAAGAGCAAGGGAGGAGTTGGACCTCGACAATCGATGACCCCCAAAGACAAGCGCACCGAGCCCGCGGCAAATCACGCTTCGATTGTGTATCCCGATTTTTTCATGTCTTGCACCGCCTTCATTACCACCTGTATCTCGGCCTCGAAACGCAGCGTTTTCGATACCTCGCGGAGCGGTATCCATCGCGCGTCCAGCTTCTCCCACTCTTCCTGCGTCCCCGAGTCCGGGATATCGGTGCACTCGGCGGTCGCAGCAAAGAAGTAGACACACTTCAGAGCCTCGGTCTCGGATTGCGGATCTGGGTAGATGCATGCCCCGACGAATTCGTGGCTGGGGTGCCCTTCGGTGATGTTTGGGGGCTTCTTGGATGTGTCGGACAGTGCAGTCTTGGGCGGAGTTGCACGGGTCGCAACGTCAAGCTGGAGCGGTGTTACATGGAGACCAGTCTCCTCGTACGTCTCTCGGAGCGCAGCCGCAAGCATGCTCTCATCGAGGTTCCTCCTGCCCTTGGGCAGCTGGTAGAGCTTCAGCCGGTTATTCCAGATGACGAGCACCATGGCCCGACGCGGGTCGATCGTAACGGTTCCGCATGACATGCCGAGAGCGCTCGCCGGCCGGAAGCACATGCTCTTGTCAACCTCGTCTAGCCAAAGCCTGAGCTCGGACTCGTCCGAGCCCGGCCGTGGTTCCTGTCGAACCATTTGCCTGGTGGTTGTGCGACTTTAGGCTATGGTTGCTATCGAAAAGGCAAACTGCTGAGCAGTCGCGCACACTGATGGTGGCCGCGCGGCAAAGGGAACTGAAGACGATAGTCTCCCGTCCCGATGGAGAATCTAACTCGATCAGAGCGAGCTTCCTAGGCTGAACCAGGGACCCGGGCGCCTTTATACGGCAACCTTCTGGCAAGTCGCCCTTCCCTCCCAGTTTAAGAGGGCCTGGCCAATCAGCGGCGTAGCCACGCGAGCGACGTTTCCTTCCATGTGGCCCAAGGACTCGCCGGGCGGCAGCTCTGTGCAACAGGCGAGTGACCGGTGAGAATGCATGGCCGGGGAGGCATGCTTGGGCGCCCACCGCATGCAGGTCGACAGAGCCCCGGCCAATCGCGGCCTCCAAGAGGGCCCCAGGACTCGGGTATCTCAACGCTGGGCCCCCCAGTTCCCGGGGCCCCAACCGTCTTGCGGACACGGGCAATTCGGAATGTAACCCGATGCTGGCTTCAGGGCGACTGCAGCATCGCATTGCGGGAACCAAAGCTTCGCAGCATTCCTCCCGCATCCAAAGTCTTGCGGCGGTAGCCAGCCGGGGAGTGAACATGGACAATGCCCGGCCGATTTACCCCAGATATAACAAGGCACCATCGTCACGTCAGACATGCGATCAGGCAAAGGAACTGCCGAGTCGGAACCAAGGTGATACTCGACACCCCAGCCGACCGGTGAGCTCGCCCCTTGCATCCACACCGGTAATCGGCTTGCCGCCCGATTTAAGGACACAGCGCGCCGTTATGGGTAAATGTCTAGCCACACAAGTCAAGCTACCATCCGGCTTCCTGTTGCTGGCGTGGTCCGTCACACCCGGATACGGAATCAGTCGCATTGCCTTTGGCTTGCCGTGGGGAGGGACGCCGACCACACCGACAAACATGGCCCAATCGCTTGATGAGCATTTTCTCTTCCTGTATATCTTGCATTAGCCAACCCTTGCCGCATGCAGCGCTTGTCCCACACACCCAAAAGAGGGTCCGTCTAACGGACCATGTCAAAAAAAAGTTGTCGACCGGATCAAGGGTTCTGAAAAACCGGACAGGGCTGTAACCCAGCAGGAATTGAGTGTCTTTATGGGCACGCTGACATAGTGTCGTCACAGAATGCGCCCAAATGAATCATACTCCGTGGTATGTATCCGTACTTCTCTCTGCTAAACCCTTTAGCAATCCGAAACATTCTTCAAACCAGGAAAATCCATCTTGTTATGCGATGCTCGTGTTTCGAGTTTGAAGCCGTGATGCTTGCGTTACCTCCAATGAGAAACTGTATGGAATACATCGAGACCACAGAAACCGTTGCCGCGCGCACATTGTCTTGAGACATGTCAACCCTAGGGCACTAAGAGTCATGATCTCGAATGCGCTCATTCATTGCCCTGGCGCGTGCTTGCTCCCAGGCTGCGCGAAAGCAGGCTGGGAGAACTGGATAGTTACAATCTGCAAGACGTTCCCTGTCGTTTTACGGATACGTCCTTGGCAGGTATACCAACAAAGCTGGCTTGATAGGGCAGTGTCCGATCCAGGGGGCTCGTCTGGTTTTTTTTTGACTTAGATAGGGCGCTATTTGGCCCGCATCAAGGGTTCGCTGCTCGTCAGATAACTCCGTATCTCACCCTTTATCTCCTTTCTCCGGGGTAACACCGCTTTATGATGAGCTCAGCACTCGGCTGCTGCACCCGATGGTGAAAGAAAAACGCCCAGGAAAGGCGAAAATCGGCGAATCCGCTCCACTGAGTGTTCCCATTTCGGCATCGAAGTTACACCAGCTGTCCCAAAAAGCGTTTGTCTTCCTTCTTTCCTTTCATTGTGCCCTTTTGACCCATGCTTCGCTATCCTAGGCTCCTTGGCACCTGGACACGCGAGACCGGGTTGAACTAGATCCCGCTCGGTCGCGAACGCCTCGAGATTTAAAACAACCTTCCGACTACTCGATGGAGCAAGCTGCGTCAGGTTATGTATTATCTAGTGTGTATGTATGTATGTACATACAGCTCTTGTCAACTACTCACATATGGCACAGTGCTTCGCTGTTCAGGTATATCCTGAACGAGGACAGAACGAGACGCAATAACTGGAAACACGAAGATGGGTAGAAAAAGGAAAGGAGAAGACGATATTTCAAGAAGAAGACGACCTAATACTGCGTACAGCTATACTTTTAAGTACGCTGTGTATTCTAACCCTGGTGGTCGATTGTGGTTTCGTCTCTTTTCAAAAATGGCAACTAACAAACGACATGACTTAACTCTACACAGAGAGGTAATGTACATACCATATGTATGTACATACATACATATATACCTTACATACCCAAAAAAACGATGCTGTGTATACCTGTTACCTAGGTAAGGTACCTACAAGATACTCCGTACAGAGTAAATATAATGCATGCACATAACTACCTAAAATATACTTTGGGTAGGTGTAGACTTTGCAAAAGTAACTTTAATATATCAGGGACGGCCCAGGCAGCGTTCCCGGGCGGAACGCGGTCCGGTTCGCTCGCCTTCACTCCCGCATGGCACTCATCTCGAACCGCGGGAACCGCCAGAACCCGTACATTACGCTCATTCTGATGCCCTCACTCTAAGGTTAAGGTTTTTTGTATACATTTTCCAGCATAGTACGTACCTTAGATAGGTAGTGAGGTAGTGTAAATTTGACTGACCCCCACGCAACATGTGCGCCGGTGCAACGTCGGAGTGGGAAACTTAAAGTAACAGGTACGGCAGCACACACCACTCGCCCGGTGGTATTGCTCCGCCGGGTTCCCGCATCGCTCGTCGCTCCCGCACCCGGGCCAGTACAGAGTGCAGGAAGTCGCCTTCTCTCCTCTTCTTTCCCAATCGGGCAGATCCGACGATGGAACTGAAACCCTCCTTCCCCTTCTCCCTCCGCTCCTTTTTACCCTCTCCTCCTTCTCCTACTCTCCTACCGTGGAGAACCCCGGGCGCTCCTGCAACCTAGTTTAACATGTTCTTTCCCCGCCTTTGGCTGCCCGGCTCGCGTGTGCTCCCCTCGCTGCCGGGCCGCTACCTCATTGGCAGGGTAGTGAGTGACAGAGTATCGTCTCCCTAGTTTAATTCTTTGTTTCTTCTTCCTTTTTCCTTTTTCCTCCGTTTACCTCTCAAGGCGAGCCGCGCCGTCCCTCGTGACGCCTGGCGTACAGTACACTCCAGTACGACCCGATCACCTCGGTCTTGGAACGTCTCTCATGACACCAAGACGATGGCAACCCGATGGTTCGCGAGAGATGGCTGTGTCACCCGATCCTGCAACCATAATAGATAAAAAAAGCATGGCAGTAGTGTACGATGACCATGGCGTACAGGATTCATGTACATACGTACGGACATCCATACATGTGGTGTAATCCCAACCTTGGAATTCCCCATGTCGCTGCAGTGGCGGGAGGATCGCGGCCGGGGCCGGACCGTTCAGGCTCCTAACACGGGTATGCTCCACCAACAAGCAGCCAGGACACGGTATCGTCGTTTCAGGCCTCCATCCTGGTGGTGGGGAGGGTGGAAGCGAGCCGTCCCCAGCAGCACAGGAAAGCCGCCGATTCGACTTATCGCGGCTACACGGCACCCAAGGACTGCCCAGCGGCTGGCCTGGTTTTCGAACGGGGAAATTCGGGGAGAGAGAGAGAGAGAGAGAGAGAGAGAGAGAGAGAGAGAGAGAGAGAGAGAGAGAGAGAGAGAGAGAGAGAGAGAGAGAGAGAGAGAGAGAGAGAGAGAGAGAAAGGAGTACTGCGGTATTTTAATCTTGTTTTATTTCTTCAAAGGGATATACATCTAACTTGACAAATGGGCATACTCCTTATTAAATGCCCGCCCGATAACCATGCGCCGGACCTCGGACGTACCCGCGCCAATCTCGTACAGCTTGGCGTCGCGCAGGATGCGCGAGGCGGGCATCTCCTCGACGTAGCCCATGCCGCCCAGGATCTGGATCGCGTCCAGGGCGCACTCGGTGGCGCGCTCGGCGGCGTACAGGATGGCGCCGGCGCAGTCGTGGGTGCGGATGAGCCCCTGCTCGTCTACGGCGCGGGCCGTCGCGTACGTGTAGGCGCGCGAGGCCTGCAGCTTGGTGTACATGTCGGCGAGGCGGCCCTGGACGAACTGGAAGTGGGCGACGGGCGTGCCGAACTGCTTGCGCGTGTGGCTGTAGGGCAGCGCCACGTCCAGGGCCGCCTGCATCAGACCCAGCGGGCCCGCGCTCAGGACCAGCCGCTCGAGGTCGAGCCCCTCCATCAGCACTCGCACGCCGCCGTTGACGGGCCCGAGGACGTTCTCGCGGGGCACAAAGAGGTTCTCGAAGACGAGCTCGCCCGTGTTGCTGCCGCGCATGCCCATCTTGTCGAGCTTGCGCAGGCAGGTAAAGCCGGGCGAGGCCGTGTCGACGATGAAGGCGGTGATGCCCTTGGACCCGCCGTCAGGAATGGTCTTGGCGTAGACGACCACCACGTCGGCGTCGGGCCCGTTGGTGATCCACATCTTGGAGCCGTTGAGCACGTAGCCGCCGTCGACCTCGGTCGCGCGCGTGCGCATGCTGACCACGTCGCTGCCGGAGCCGGACTCGGACATGGCCAGGGCGCCCACCTTGCGGCCGGCGATCAGGTCCGGCAGGTACTTTTGCTTCTGGGCCGGGGTGCCGTTGAGTTGCAGCTGGTTGACGCAGAGCTGCGAGTGCGCCGCGTAGCTCAGCGCGATGGACCCGCTGGCCCGCGACAGCTCCTCCATCACCACGCAGTGCGCTTGGTAGCCCATCCCCAGTCCGCCCACGTCCTCGTCCGCCGTGATGCCGAGAAAGCCGGCCTCGCCCAGCTTGCCCCACATGTCGGCCGGGAAGTCGTTGTTCTTGTCGGTCGCCGCCGCCACCTCCTCGGTCAACTCGCGGCGGGTGAACTCTTGGACACGCTCGCGCAGCTCGGCGAGGTCGCTCTGCGAGGGCGGCTGGAAGCCCTTGGGATGCTTAGACGAGGCATTGCGCCTTTGCTGGCGGGCGAATGCGAAGGCTGCTGGTGGTGCTGCTGCCCGTGGTGATGCTGCCGCTGCCGCTGTTGATGGTACCCCAAAGCCGAATTGGCAACCGCGGGGGAATGCGGGGCTCGTCCTCGCTGCGCGCGACAGCGCTCGTGATATCGCTGAGCCTGGCATTGTGACTTGATTGACTGACTTGAATTTGGAAAAAAACAAAAGGAAATAGAAGCCAACTTGTCGATTTTGGTTCTCTCTCTTGTTCGGTGTTCTTGACTGGGAACGGGCTGGGGCAGTCCCCTTTTCTTCGTTCCCCTTAAGCCGATGCTTCCCCTTCCCCGAGGCCCCAAGTTGGTATGCGCCCCTGCCAGGGGCAGCAGCAGGCCTTGCCTATGACATCGTTGGCTGTCGGCAGCGGCCAGACTGGGGCTCGGCTTACGCCGGTTTGCCTCGGGCCGTCCCCACACTCTACCCCAGGTTTTTTTTGGGGTAAGACAGTGGACACCGGCATGCCTCCCTGACCTCTTGTTCTGCTGTCCCGCTTGGTATATTCGGCTTCCGAAAGCAATCGTGCACCATTGCACTCTCTCGCCTTGCCTGGGTTTCTGCCTAATGTTGTGATTGTAGCGGGAGCTCACTCTCAATTGAACCCCAAGAATGTCGCTGTCAGCATCGTCGAGGGAGATGCTGCTCCTCTCCCGGCAATTGGGTCGCCAATGCGCCCGCCCGCGGTCACTGCGGCCCCGCAACCGCAACCCGGTCCTCCCCGGCGCCGCGACAACAAGACGAACGGTTGCAACCTTCAACGCGCCGCACCACGCAGGCGCCATATCCGTCATCAAGAGCAACATCGACACGAGCTCTGATGAATACAAGGAAAACGAGCGGCTCATGGGCGAGGCCATGGCCCGGTTGGACGAGTTGACCAAGAAGGTGCAGCAGGGCGGGCCGGCAAAGGCGAGGGAGAAGCACTTGGCGCGCAAGAAGATGCTCCCCAGGGACCGCATCACGGCGCTCATTGACCCCGGGACCACATTCCTCGAGCTGTCGCCGCTGGCCGGTCACGAGCTGTATCCCGAGGCCGAGGTACCGGCGGGCGGTGTCATCACCGGCGTTGGTGTGGTCGAGGGCGTCACCTGCATGATTGTCGCCAACGACAGCACCGTCAAGGGCGGGACGTACTATCCCATCACTGTCAAGAAACATCTCCGGGCGCAGGCCGTCGCCCAGGAGAACAGGCTACCGTAAGTTGCAGGCGAAGAGCTGCTCGGTCCATCCCGTCGCTGACCCCCCTTGGCGCACAGCTGCATCTACCTCGTCGACTCGGGCGGCGCCAACTTACCCCACCAGGCTGACGTCTTTCCCGACCGCGAGCATTTCGGGCGCATCTTCTACAACCAAGCGCGCATGTCGGCCGCAGGGATACCGCAAATCGCGGTAGTCATGGGACCCTGTACGGCTGGCGGCGCCTACGTTCCGGCAATGAGCGACGAAAGCATCATTGTGCAAGACCAGGGACACATCTTCCTTGCCGGACCACCACTTGTCAAGGCAGCAACTGGCGAAGTCGTCAGCCCGGAGGAGCTTGGTGGCGGCAAGATGCACTCGTCCGTCTCGGGCGTGACGGACTACCTCGCCGTGGACGATGCACACGCCATCGTGCTCGCACGCCGGTCCATCAGCAACCTCAACTGGCCCACCAAGTCCGCCTCGATGCCGACTCCCAGCTTCTCCGAGCCGCTCTACGACCCCTCCGAGCTCCTCGGCATTGCCTCCACCAACCTGCGCAAGCCGATACCCATCCACGAGGTCATCGCGCGCATCGTCGACGGCTCGGCTTTTGCCGAATTCAAGCGCGACTACGGCACGACGCTCGTGACGGGCTTCGCCAGCATCTATGGCCACCGTGTGGGCATCGTGGCCAACAACGGCATCCTCTTCAGCAGCTCCTCCCTCAAGGGCGCGCACTTTATCGAGCTGTGCGCCCAGCGCGGCATCCCGCTCGTTTTCCTGCAGAACATCAGCGGCTTCATGGTCGGCCGGGACGCCGAGCGCGATGGCATCGCCAAGAACGGCGCCAAGCTGGTCACGGCCGTGGCGTGCGCTGACGTGCCCAAGTTCACCGTTGTCGTGGGCGGCAGCTACGGCGCCGGCAACTACGGCATGTGCGGCCGTGCCTACTCGCCCCGCTTCCTCTGGATGTGGCCCAATGCGAGGATCGGTGTCATGGGAGGCGAGCAGCTTGCCAGCGTCATGGAGACGGTCGGGCAGAAGGTCGACACTGGGCTGAAGGAGCGGATTGAACGGGAGAGCGATTGCGTCTTTTCGTCGGCGCGGCTGTGGGTAAGTACTCTCAACCTTGGCTTCGCTCCTGGCTTTCAGCGCCCGATTTTGTTTTCTCTGCCGCTTCCCGGGTGAGGGAACTTGCTGACACGTGATGACTAGGACGATGGAATCATCCCGCCGCAGCATACGCGGCAATACCTGGGTCTCGGTTTGAATGCAGCAATGGGCGGCCGAAATGTTGTTAACCCTGGGCAAACCAAGTTTGGCGTTTTCAGGATGTAACCTTGGCACGAGCGTCAACATCGATTCTGTAACAATGTGCCTATCTCAGACATGCTAGGGTAGATATAGAGCACCGGGAGGCATAATCGATTTTGGCATCTTGACAGGTTAGCAGATACATACATACAATTTTGCATGTATCGATCCCAGCTCTAGATGCACTTCCATGCAAGGCAGCGCAAACCCATGCGCCGCCGATATCACGACTTCTCAACCTTGCCGCTCCACAGCCCACTAACCAAAGCCTCGACCTGGGTTTCGGGAACGGCTTAGATCCAGAGACGGGCCGAGGCGATGGCCTGTCATGCACGGTCGCAGAAGCAACCGTGGCGATGGAGGCGTGTGGGACGGAGAGACTTTCCGATTTGCGCCGCCAGCTTCTGCCTTTTTAGACTGATTTCAAAGCGTCGATGTTGCCTCGCATTGGCCCAATCCAGTATACTATGTTTAAGGTTAATTATGTATGCAAAGGCATGCGTTACTTGTGCGGAAGTAGTAGCGTACATAGCGTACACTACACCACAAATACATACATCCTGCACACACCATAGTTTTCATGGGAATTTTGGGATTCACGTCAGACGTCTAATTTCCGATGTCGCTCACTGTCTCGTCAGCGGCCCGCACACCCTTTCCCCTCCGGCGCTTGGGGTACGTTGTTGGGTGATATGCAAGGTAGATTTTGATCGTTCTCGTGACCTCGATGGCGGGGTGCGATGGCTTGTCAACCAGAAGGGCAAGCCGAGATTGCTCGCACTGCGTAAATAGTTCGTCCGCTAAACCTCCGCTGGAAGATTCCATCGCATCAGAACCAGAGGTGCAGAGCCCAGGCTTTCAGCAAAGGTGCAGATCTGCCCCATGTTCATACCTCCCGGGTCCACAATCCTGCTGAGAATGCTGGGTCTAGATTTCAGAAATGGCAGGCACCGAGTCTGAGGGAAGTCGCGTATAACTACCCCTCCCTCGAAGCCAGAGGCCGGACGTGGCAACACGAACCACGCACTTCACGCAAACCTCCGGAGTCGGCTGCGGAAAAGTGTCATTTCTTGACTTTTTTTTTGAGTTCGTCTGTTGCACCACCTGCATCCCGGAACGGAGAGCAATCATGTCTCTACCAGTCGGGCGGATCCTCCGCAGCGCTGCGGGGCGTACCCCCACGCCCCGGATTCTCGGGAGGATTTCCGTCTCCACACACAGCATGAACCCGAGCCGGCTCCGACGAGCTCGGGATTTGGAGAGAAACCAAGCCGTTGCCGGGTTCCACACCGTTCCGGCAGCTCGTCGGCAGGACAGCAGCAGGAGCAGCAGCAAAGACGGCCAAAACAACAACCGAAACAACAGACCCCAGAATACCACGCAGAATAAGCCGGCACAAGACCCGACGGCAGGCTCCTTTGCCCGGACCGATGAGTCCATCACAGTCGAATACCCTCCCGAGCACCAGCTTCCGGCTTCCATGCCGGTAGAGGGCACAGACCGCGCTGGTGCCCACGTCTCCCCCACGCTCGCGACTTTTTCGTTGCAGGGCAAGGTTGCCGTTGTGACGGGAGGAGCCAGAGGGCTGGGCTTGGTGATGGGCCGTAAGTTGCCTAGGTTGCCATTATTATCACCCCTTGCTGGTTGGGGTGAAAAGACGGAAGTGTGAGTGGGCTAACAGGTTTACAGAGGGTATCGTCATTAGCGGGGCAGACCTAGCCCTCGTCGACCTTAACAGTATGTGTCATAACAACTGGCAACGCCCCCTTAGGTACCTGGCTTTGCACTTAGCTAACTCCCTTTTTCAGAGGAGGAAGCCACCCGGCAAGCGCAGAACATTGTTGAGACCTTCCGGAAAGACCATCCAGATAAGAAGTCGGTCCATATTTTTGTCTTTAAAAAACATAACCCCTGACCTCCTTTCTCTTCCTCCTGTCCATCACCGTCTAACCAGCTCTCCCCTATGCAGGCCCCCCAAGGTCACGGCTCACTACGCCGATGTGTCGAACCCGGACAGCGTCGAGGCTTGCATTGCCGAGATCATCGCCGAGCACGGCCGGATTGACAACCTGGTGACCTCGGCCGGATTCACCGAGAACTTTGAGGCCGTCGCCTACCCGATCGACCGCATGCGCAAGCTATGGAGTGTCAACGTGGATGGGACGTATTTGTTTGCTACCGCTGTAGCGAGGCATCTGGTGAGTTGCTTTCCCTCTTCTTCCCCTGTTTGTGCTCACGGGTCTTTTACGAGAAGGTGGAGGAATGGAAGACAGAAGACGACAAGTTCAAGGAGTTCGGCGAACGATGTTGAGGGGTGTTTTGTGCCGTCTTGCTTCATCTACTGGGCACAATGGTTCGAATCTTGCTGACGAGAGTGCAAAACCAATGAGTAGATGGCGCGCAAAGCCAAGGGCAGCATGGTGTTCATCGGCAGCATGAGCGGTGCCATCGTGAACGTCCCCCAGCCGCAAGCGTAAGTGCCAGACTCACAGGATCCTCGTCCCGCATACCCCCTTCTACCCTTCTCCCTCAAGCAAAACACCGTGAATATCGAAACTGACTCGTCCGCGATTGCTTCCCCCAAATGAAAACAGTCCCTACAACGCTGCCAAGGCAGCCGTTCGCCACCTGTGCGCTTCGCTCAGCGTTGAGTGGGCCAAGGCCGGCATCCGCGTGAACTGCATCTCGCCGGGCTACATGCTCACAGCCTTGTAAGTACCAACTTCCTCAAACCACCGGGAGCCGCACCTGCCGTCAGGTCGTGCGTGCGTGCATGTGTGTGTGTGTGTGTGTGTGTGTGCTGTATCATGCCGGCTCCCGGTGCGAGACGTGGCTGGTCGGTGCCTGCCGAAAGCTGACCCGAGAGGCAACAGGACGCAAAAGATCCTCGACGACAATCCGGACCTCAAACGGCAGTGGACCTCCCTGATCCCCCAGGGCCACATGGGCTCGCCCGAGGATTTGATGGGTCCCGTGGTCTTCTTGCTTTCGGACGCCTCGAGCTATGTAACGGGCGCTGATCTGCGTGTTGACGGCGGCTATACTGTGACATAAGACCGGGCGGGTGCGTGGAACGGCATGGACATTAAGTGGGATGTAATTCTATATTGTACATAGTTGCCTGACGACTAGGTATGTACCCTGGATGGTACGTATTACGACTGACGGCTTCCGGAGATCTGCGGCCTACCATCAACTCCTTCGCTCTCTCCTATTGGGAGCCGTCTCTCACTCTGTCTTTTCACTCGCACAGCTGTCTACAGACGCCAAGTCGGCCTAGCTAGACCTCCCTTTGTGTCTCACAAAAGAAAAACAAGATGCAGCCTAATATGGAATAGGTTGAAGGGCACCGCTTCCGCACCCCTCCGCTACAGTGCAAGTACACTACCTCCACCACGAACGAACTGTTCGAGAGCGTAGACCGCCTGGTGGCGATCGAGATGCCATGCATCAGTGGCGTACACTACAGTTCCAATGTTGTCACCCACCAACATTGCACTTCACGTCTCTCAGATCTCGCGTTCAGCCTCCCGCCTCCCCTTTCTTCCTCCCTCCCTGGCACATAGATCTAGATCATCCCGAGGGTGGCAAGTTTCGGCGAGCGAACCAGCCAATCCCATATCCTCACTCAGGAGTCACATCGTGAGGCACTACAACAGCTGAGCTGTACCTACATGCACATACCTCTGCATGTGGAGTATGTATGTACACACTCCAGCTCAGGAGCCAGGAGAACATCAGGATGCAGATGCGGAGACGGGGCTCAGATATACTGAGAGTGGCTACATTCGGCCGGACGCCGCGTCAGACCCAGCCATTTGGGATCGCACATCATCACCCCGTTTCGCAAGCGCCTATCTACCTCTTTCTGTGAGACGTACATGATCTCTATACCTCGGCCAACATAAGCCGAGTGTAGGCGAGGAGTGTGGCGGAGGTGGTGAGGCTCCCGGACGCTACAATCTTTTCACATTGCCCTACCCTACCACTGGGCCGCCAGGGTTGAGGGCTTTCCCCTCGGAAAAAGCAGTGGCCTGGGAAGAGTGCAAATCCACGCGCCGGAAGAGAGCCCCACCTCCTACTCCGCGATCAGGTACCCTCCTGATATGGCGGTTATAAGATGACGGGCAGTGACAGATGCGAGGCGGGGCGCTGGGGCCTGTCTATATCCCCTCTCCTGCCGGAATATCACAGAAAGGGAAATTGACAATAAGCGCTAACCATTCGCTGAAAGTGTCGTTAAACTGTTCGTAGATACTTCTATACTCCTTGGCTCTCGACCAGATGATTTGGGAGATGGGGTCCCCTGCGATGCTGCCAGATATGCTGCTTGCCTGGCCCAAATCGAGCCAAGATTGCCCGATGGGCTCTAGAGAGCAGTCCTGGCCCCGACAGATCCATGCGATCAAAGTTATCACAAGTGCCCAAGCCGCTAGCAGACAGCGGCCATTCAAGTACAAGAGACACCGCGTAGGAGCGTCAGTCGCAAGTCTTCTGACCCTAATCTGATTGGCTGGTGACAAAGAAAAGAGTCGAATGGGCTTTGCCTGTGCCGAACGCAGTGGGAGCTCCGGGAGCGTTGAAAGCAGTGTCTGTAGTGGGTGGCTGTACGAAGGAGACAGCGCCTTGTTGAAACTATCTACAAAGGAGACAAAACGACTGATATTTATAGACAAAGGAACTGGCCAAAGCGTTGGCAACGACGCCTTATACGCTGTGGCACGTATGTGGCTAATACTCTTAGAAGCTCTACAGCTTCTGACATACCCCCTAGTTGAAGGTGATAGTCGTTTAACTACGCTTTGTAGTGATACTATTCCTAGTGTTGTGTCCTTTGTTGCTCTTATCTCGATGGCTCCTTTAGGGGGCCTACCTTCTGTATTTAGAAGTCTAAAAGAGTCGAGTATAGTAGAGCAATTCCTTTAAAGCTATAGATCAAATATAGCTATTATAACTATAGTAATGATAATATTACTAGTTTTAATTGTAGTAATAATAGGATAGTGCCTCTTATGCTTAAATTAATAGATGACTTGTTAGGTACGCCTATCGCGAATACGGCCATTTGTTACAGATAAGCACATGGACGGCCCGGCAGGCTGTAGCCAGGACGCGGGACATTCCAACAGCCAATCACTTGACGGACCAATCAGAAGATTATCACTACCAAGACTAAGGTCTTCACTAGTGATAATAACATGTCACCGTCGACAACACGGAATCACAGAGTAAAAGGAGAAATAGTACTAGTAATAACTATTAAAGAGGGACAGATAATTATATATATATAGCTAGCTAGTCACTCGTTATAGTAGACTCTAGGAGTTTACCAATGATAGTAACCTAACCTATAATCACAAGTACTTATACCAAGTATTATTAACTATTGTAAGAGACAACTCTAGTATTATTATAAACCCTTTGGCTTTATCAAATCCCTTAGATAACCTATACGCTTGTCCCGCTTAATTTACCTCCGTCTGAACCCTTTTAGAAGAAGTCTAAGTTAGGTTCGTTATACATTACTATTACTCCCTTTATTCTATTATAGCTTAGAATAGAGGTGATTTTGACCTTGATATTAATATAGCTACTAACGTTATAGCTAAATAGCTACTTACCTAGCTCGGTCAACTCTAGTAATAGATTTAGGAGTTAGACTAGAGAGATAAGGTTACTTAAGCTTAGATTAAGGAACTCGAAAATGGTAAAAAGCATTTGTAGAAGCTAGTTAATGAGGCCTATACCAAAATCAAGGCACTCGAGGGCGCTAAAGCGAGCCGTATTAAGATCGAACTACCTAGTAAATATAGAGGAACTAAGGAAGATCTTGTAGGATTCCTAATAAACCTCTGATCTTACTTTTAGCTTAATGATAATAAGTTTTTAGATGATAAAGCTAAAGTCCTCTATATAGCTATAAGACTGGAGGGTAAGGTACTTAGATAGTTTAAGCCTATATAGAATAACTATCTTACTAAGGAAGACGAAGACGACTAAGACGTATTTATATAGGCAGTCTTTTGATCCTATGACTAGTTTGAAGAAGAGCTTTAGAAGGTTTTTAGCAATAAAGATAAGAAAATTTATATATAAGAAAGACTTACTAATCTCTAATAGACTAAGTTAGTAGCCTCTTATACTATATAGTTTAGATAGGATATACTTAAGTCTTAGCTTAACAATAAGGCGTTAATATAACTATTCTATAATAGCTTAAAGGAAAAGGTTAAAGATAAACTATATAAGTATAACTAGCCTAAGACCCTGGACAAATATATTATATAGGCTATTAGAATTAATAATCGACTTTATATACAAGAGTAATAGAAATAAGGTTAGATAAATAGAACTATAGTTAAGGCTAATAATAAGAAAAAACGAGTATATATTAGTATATTGTATAGGACGTATCCTAGAGCTATAGATATAGACATAGCATAGAAGGAAGATAAGAAGAAGACGGCTAAAGACAAGTCTAACGTTATCTACTATAACTATAGAAAGAAAGGATACTATAAATGAGAATATCGAAGCCTAAAGAAAGACTAGAAACTAGTCCCTAGGAAGGAAATTATAGCTATTAACGAAACCGCTAAGAATGTTATTGAAGTAGCGGCTACAAGCTATAAGAATAGGGATAGTAATATAGATAGTCTTAGACGCGACGGTAATAGTAAGGACAAACAAGTACTATACTCCGAACTAGTTACTATAGACCTAGAAATAGGTCTTGCCGAATGGGATACGGTAAAAGAATATATACTACTAATTTCGATTCTCCTAGCCTTGAGGCAGTAGGGTTTTATAATTACCTAGAGGTAGGATAGATTATAGACGACCGATACCTAAGGAATCGAAAGACCTAGACCTAATGTTCTATTCCTCTAGGAACGAATTAAATAATACTATAACAAAGTATTCTAGCTTAATATAAAACTACGCGAATAGGATAGACGCTTGATTTAACTTACCTAGTAGAGTAATAAGATAAGGGACAAGATAAGGGAACTCTAACGTATCATAGAAACCATTAAAAGGGAACAGCCTATGATATACGATAGGCCTAATAGCTATACTAAGTATTCTAACGATTAGCAACTTAGCTATAATATATAGAACCCTAAGTACTAGTTTATACGTGCGAACCGTAGAAAAGACGAACGTACATAGGAAAACTACTGGAAGAAATACTCCTACCTTAGCATTAGAGTATCTATAGTCTACGTATAGTGGGAAGGATTTGGGAAAGAGTTCTAATACCTCCTAGGCGATGCTACGCGACTATACCCTTGACACGAGGTATATGTACAAGTGCCCTAGTTCTAGTGTATGGTATACAAATGCCGATACCACTTTCGTAATAAATTCGAAAACAATTACTAGCTAACCTGATAAGGAAATAAGGATAGAAGCCTCTGCCCTATAGAATAGGTCTATAATGTAGGAAATAGAGCGGCCGAATTGCTTTAGAAAATCGAAGCCTGCGATCTAAAAGGCATTATAGTAGTACTAAAACGAGCCTAGCCTAGGTACTACGGAATAGGACGAGACATATAGGACTTGTGCTAAAGTAATAACTACCTCTACTATATAGACAAAAAGAAATTGCGGATCTAAGAGCTTTAGATAAAGCTATAGTATATACGATAGAAAGTAAAATGGACCTAATAGTAGGAAGTTACTAGCACTTAATAGCTTATAGAAATAAACACAATCGATAAAGCCGCTATTAGCCAAATAACCGAAGAGATTAGTATTGACCTAGGAAACGGGTCAGGGCCCTTCGAGGGGCTTAAAAACCATTAACGCCTATATAGCAGCAAGTGGTAGCATAGTATAAGAGGAACTGGTATAAGAGACCACTATATTAAGACCTCCTAGCAGAAACATAGGAAATTGCCGCAATCTTTGAACGACAGTGGCAAGATAAGCGATTATAGACAACAGCACAATAGAAATAGCACGAAATGCTTATACTAGTAGATAGTAAAGCAGAGATAAACCTAATTTTGCTAACACTTGTAAATTAGCTACAGATACCCTAGAGAATAAAGCAGAAGTATAGTATAGTCAAAGGGCTATTTCTAATATAATAGGTATATAAGGAGACTAAACTAATCGATATTACTATAGTAGGGAAAACTATAGTAGTTATATTTAGTATTATAGATATAAGTAACGATAAAGACATAATATTAGGATTACTATAGTATGAAGATTATAACCTAGATATTAGCTAGAAGAATAGTAACTACCTATAACCCTAAATAGAGTTATATTTGACTAGCAAGATAGGGAGCATGTAAAGATCGCGAGCAGACGATGCTTAGGGGAAGGCATGTCCTACAGATCTGCCGTAAGAGATGGATAGTGGCAGGCAGACTACTATAGACTCTAGAAAAAGCGGCGTAACGATACTAACGTTGCGATAGAAGGAACGAGCTAAATCGCCGATAGCTATTCTCTCCGTTGACGAATGTAGAGCACTGTAATTAGAGTAGTAGGTTGAGATAGGAGAAATTACTAGTATCGCTATAGATAGAACTAAGTTTGTATACTATTAGAAAGCCAAGAAACAAGATAAGACTAGGAAAGTACTAAAGGAATATAAAGGACACCTAGCATTTAAACCGAAGTATCTAGAAGGATTACTAGAATACAGCCTATAGGATTATAAGATCAAGCTTAAGGAAGGAGTATAACTAAAGTTCTTTAAGATTTACTATATAAGTTAGATATAGAATGAAAAACTTAAGCAATACTTAGAGGAGAATCTTTAAAGAGGATATATCCGCCTATCGACATCGCTAGTAGGCTACCTAATCCTATTTATACCTAAGAAAGACAGAAAACTATAGTTATACGTTAACTATTAGTAACTTAACGAATAGACTATAAAAAACCGATACCCGTTACCACTAATCTCACGGCTCTAAGATCAGTTAGTAGGAACCTAATATTTTATACGTCTTGACTTGCCATCGGCCTACAACTATATATAGATCAAGGAAGGTAACGAGTAGAAAATAGCCTTTAGAATACCCTATAGCCATTACAAGTACCTTGTCATGCTATTTAGACTTACAAATGTACTAGTAACGTTCTAAGCCCTAATTAATCAAGCTATCTAATCCTTTCTTGACAAATTTGCAGTATATTATCTCGACGATATACTTATCTTCTCTAAAATGATAGACAAATACTAGAAGTATATAAGAGTAGTACTAGATATATTATATATATATAAGCTATTAGTTAATAAGGAAAAGAGCAAATTCCACGTTAGGAAGACGGTGTTTTTGGGATATAAGATATCCCTAGGATAAATCCGGATAGAACCTTTAAAGGTCGAAGCTATTAAGGATTGGCTACGACCGACGTCAGTTACGGAAGTACGAAGTTTCATCAGGTTTACAAACTTCTACCGGATGTTTATTAGGAACTTTAGAGCGATTATACGACCTTTATACAAACTTACTAAGAAGAACGCTAAATTCTAATAGGAAGAGCAACACAAGCAAGTATTTATATAGATCCGTAACGCCATTACTAAAGATCTAGTACTAGTACTACTAGACCTTAAGAAGCCATTTAAGGTAGAAACAGACGCTTTAGACTATACCATCGGAGGATAATTAAGATAATAAGATAAACAAGGGAAGCTATATCCTATAGCCTTCTTTTCAAAGAAGCTCGATAGACTATATCTCAATTATCCGATCTATAATAAGGAACTACTTACAATTATTAAAGCCTTTAAGGAATAGCGACTATACCTTAGCGGCACGATCGAACTAATATAAGTATATACAGATTATAAGAATTTACGATACTTTACGATGACGAAGGAGCTTAACGGACGACAAATACAATAGGTAGAATTCCTTACAGAATTTAATTTTGTAATGCTATAAGAAGGGTAAAGAGAATGTACAAGCGGACGCCTTAAGCTGACAAACGGATTATATGGAAGGATAAACAGAAATAATGCCACCGTTATTCAAGGAACGAATAGACGGAATGCTATATTACGAAACGTAGATACCTATAGAAGATGACCTACTTGACTCGTTCCTAGAATGTTATATAATCTTTCGAGAAGAAAGGATCAATAAGGTATAGTATTAAGCAATACCTAGACTAGTAGTACCTAATGGAGTAGAAGAAAAAGATAGGAAACTCTAGTACTGAGGTAAAGCGTATATTTACGATAAAAATCAATAGCTACAAATGATTTAAGAACTCTATAAGTTAAAACTCGGAGGATATAAAGGAGTTATAAAGACTATTATACAAGTTAAAAAACACTACGACTTTCTATGGTTAACGATATAAGTCAAGGAAGTCGTATAGAACTATAACATCTACAATTAAAGCAAAACGGCACGATACAAGCTATATAGGCTACTTTAGCTACTATTAATAGCCGACAAACTATAGAGTTTAGTTACGATAGACTTTATTACGAAACTGCCAGAATCTAAAGACACGGCTATAGGGGTAATCTATGATAGTATTCTTATTATAGTAGACCGCCTAACTAAATAGGTATACTTCTTTCCCTATAAGGAGTCCTAGATAGCGGAACAGTTAGTAGACGTGATCTATCGGCAAGTTGTATTAGTATACACTTGGCCATAGAAATAGATCACCAACAGAGATACCAAGTTCGCATCAAAGTTCTGGCAAGCGTTAATGTAACAATTAGGCATTAATAGCAAGCTGTCAATAGCATATTACCTACAAACCGACGGACAAACGGAGCGACTAAACTAAGTTGTCAAGTAGTACCTCCATTCTTACATTAACTACTAGTAAGACGACTAGGTCATACTATTACTAATAGTATAACTTGCTTATAATATAATGCTAACGGAAATAACCAAAGTTATACTGTTCTTCGCAAACTACAGATATAAAGTAAACCTTAGGCAAGGACTAGAGGTTATAGTGCCGAGAGCAGTAGTCAAAGTAGAACAAATATATATACTATATAAGAAGCTTAAAAAGGAACTTAAGTTTGTCAGAACTAGAATAAAGAACTACTATAACAAACATAGGCTCAAGGGACCTTACCTAGAGAGGGGAGACAAAGTCTACCTAATCGCACGAAACCTACGAACCAAACGACTAAGCACGAAGCTAGACTTTAAAAAGGTTAGACCCTTCGTTATCAAAGAACGAATTTCGACATCTAACTACCAACTATCGTTACCGTCATCTATACGACTACAGATAGACGTCTTTTATATTTCACTTCTCGAACTAGCACTAAAGAACGCTAAGGTTGTTATAGATATCGAAGCAAAGGACGAAGAGGAAAAATAGGACGTCAAAGAAATTCTAGACTTATATATTATTAATAGGGAACTATAATATCTAGTTAAATAGCTTAATTTTAGACTAGAGGATAACTTATAGGAACTAGTCAAGAATTTAAACTGCTCTAAGAAACTAGAACAGTTCTACTAGCAGAACCCGGATTAACTAAAGAAAAACCTAGGATAGAACTAAAGATAGCGCCTTAGTCAATAGCATTAATAGCATTATTAATCTGTAATAAGGGTATAATAGGCACCTCTTGCTACTCTTGCCGCTTAACCTCCTCTAACTCGTCTAAGGTCGACAGACTACGTGTCACTATATCGGTACCTTTCTCTACTAAAAACTCCTTCTACTGATAAAGACGCCGGAGCCATGTAAGCTTTTTGGACAACTCGTGCTAGGCTTCTTCTAGATAGCGTTAGGATTTATCTAGCTCAAGTTCGGCACGATATTTAGCATCCTTAATACGACGTTACTTCTAGAGAATATAATCTACTAGAATAAACATTAAGAATCACATTTAAAAAAAAAAAAAAACAAAGGAGACGTGCTTATAGGAAGAAAGTGGTATACTAGAGCTATTATAAGAATGACCTCGACAAACGTAGGCTTCGTAACGCTTCGTACGCGTGATCATTTTGTAGACGAGGCCTTGCGACGCGCACCAAGAGCAAGGCATAACGATAAAACCGTTCTTAGCGATATTCTAAGTAAGGGAAGTATAGTAATATATAGAATACGACTTCCGTTTCTCTATCGGCATTTTGTTAATAAGGCAACTATAACGTAGAAATAGGAAGAATGTAGTACTTACAAGCAAAGGGTTATTAGCGCTATTTAAAACGGCCTAAGAGGGCTTTTAGGTCGAAAGCCTTAAAGGAAGGGCATCATGTCACGGATAAGTATATAGACAGCCTAGCAGGCTATAGCCAGGACATAGGACATTCTAATAGCTAATCACTTAACAGACTAATCAGAAGATTATCACTACCAAGACTAAGGTCTTCACTAGTAATAATAACATATTACCGTTAATAACGCAGAATCACAGAGTAAAAGGAGAAATGGTACTAGTAATAACTATTGAAGAGGGACAGATAATTATATATATATAGCTAGCTAGTCACTCGTTATAGTAGACTTTGGGAGTTTACTAGTGATAGTAACCTAACCTATAATCACAAGTACTTATACCAAGTATTACCGACTATTATAGGAGACAACTCTAGTGTTGTTATGAACCCTTTGGCTATACCAAATCCCTTAGACAACCTGTACGCTTGTCCCGCTTAATTTACCTCCGTCTGAACCCTTTTAGAAGAAGTCTAAGTTAGGTTTGTCATACCATTGCTAGCAGGTTAACTCCTGCTTTTATAATACCTTAAAAGTATAAGCGTACTAAAGCTTCTAAACTAGCTTTTAAACTATAAGTGTTCCTATTGTCTCTGCTAATTTTGCCGTTTCCTAGCGCTTTGCTAGTCGTATTAAGATCGTTCGAGCTAACTAAATATAGTGACATTACTATTGGCAAGCTTTGCAAGGTGCCTTACGGAATGTATATACGGTCGGCTCTAGCAAGACGTTCTTTCGGCGAATATCGCGATCATTCTGGCACTAACTCCTGTTATTACCATTATACCTACGGTTTCTATAAGTATAAGGAGATATATACTAATCGCCTATATGTCTAACAGCTCTTACAATGCTTATACTAACTATAATAGTAGTCTTACTTCTTATATTAGGTTGGCAAAGGATTTAATAAAGGCTTTACTAGATAGAGCTAAGGCTTTTATAAGTCCTTAGATCCTAAACCTCTACCCTTAACATATAAGCAAATTGCTAATAGTTATATATAGGATCTTAAGAAGTTATATATAATTCTTCGGAGTGACTTAAAACATGCTAATATAGATAATATAGAGGAGTACAAGCTTAATAAGGCTAAACTCGCGCATTTTACAAAGATTGCCTATATTACAAATACAAGCCAACCCACGCCTACGGCCAGGCCGCGGCAGCCGGAGGGCCTACGCCCGGGCACTAATAGGCATGACCCTGCTATAACAGGCACGATCAGGGCACGGCTAGGGAAAGGGGATAGCCGATCCGTAGTATAAGATATATCTATTAGCCTATAGATCCGAAAGGGAGGTTTTCCTCCCTAAAGATCAGTCTATATAACTACGATTCGAGTAAGATAAGAATAGGCAGCTGCCGACCCTAGAACGATTGACTCTCCCTACCCTTATGATTAGTACGAACTTGCTTAGAAAGGCCTTTATAATAATACTATCTCTCTTAATAACTAGCCTAATGGTAGGCCGCTCTAATAGTTTCTAATCCTTCCTACCCTTTATTAATTAAGATAGTACTATTATTTAGTCGTTTAACGCCTATAGGACTAGAGGAAGAACCTTTAAGCTAAAGCGAGACCTTTTTAGCCTAGTATCGGCTGTGAAACTATTCCGAACCCCCCCTTTATATCTTGATACCTTCTGACTTAGAGCCCTTGGTATAAGGCCCTGACTATAAAGAGCTTGTCTAGAATTTGGAAGGCTAGGTTAAGGAGCTAGAAAGGCTATAATAGCTATAAGACTAGGAAAAATTTCTACTAGAGAAGCTAGGATTATTAAACTATATAAAGGCCTTAAAATGACCTTAATTACTTATTAAATCCTTTGATTTCAATGACTTAGAATACTATTCTAAGGCTATTAAGGTTACTAATCTAATTTAATTTACTAATATAATAACTTACTAGTAGTAGTAAGAGTAGCTCTAAGATTTGTAATATGCTTTTTAAGGAGACCTTAAGCGGTTTAAAATATTATAGAATTATATTTTATTTATACTTGATTATATAGATAAGTAACTCTAAAACTACTAATATAGCTATTATTGGAATATATTACCTAAGGAGTATAATTAGCTAGAAAATAATTAGACTCTATTTAAAGAATGGATAAACATTCATATAATTGACCTTATAGACTAGGTATCTTAAGTAGCTAAGGCTTTAAATTCGGCTTACTAATGAAACGGTTAATTCTTATAGGATCTTTATTATTACCTTAAATCTCTTAAAGCTTAATTTCCCTATTAAGATAAGAAAAGCCGAGCTTTAAGCTTTTATATTAAGCTATTACCTTTCCTTATTTAATATATTAACTGTTATTATACCTACTACCTAGAAATGTAAGAAGGAATAGTATAGTTAGCGTCGCAAATCTAGTATAGTTTTTAGCAACCAAATTATAGTTAGATTACCCTCTTTTTGCTACCAATTTAAGATTAACTACGTTATATACCTAATATATTACGTTTTCATATATCATTGTCCTATTATTAAACTAGACCTATGACAAAGCTATAATTAGCCTTATAAGGCGCCCTAAACCTTATATTAGCCCTTACTCTAAAGATATGGAGTAATAGCTTATATTTCTAATATAGAAAGGAAGGACATTTTATAAGAGAATGCCTAGAAATAATATAGGTTGCCTTCTATTAATAAGGCTAATACCTTAGTTACTAGGGTTTAGGCTATTTTCGCTGGGGAAATAGGAGTTACTTATAATAGACTCTAATACTATAGGAATAGCTATAGGGGATGACCTAAAAAGGGAATATATATATATAGCTATTATAATAAATATATATAAAGACGTTTCGACGATAGTGGACCTAGATTCTTATATAAAAGTAAATATTATAGATTTCGACCTTATTTAGGAATATTAATTAAAATAACTCGCTTATATTTTACCTATAATTCGATAGTTTAATAAAATAGTTCTGGTATCCTATAAGGTATATTAAGTACTGATTACGCTAACCGACAAATATAGAACTATATATTAATATAATTACCTTTATATTACCGTTAACTATAAGGCCAAAACCTTGCTAGTCTTGTTAGGAATGCCTATATTTAGCGATCTTACTATCTTATTATTCCTAATAGAGAATCGCTAGTAGTTTCTACTAGAAACCGAGATAGCCTAACTTTAGCACCCTAAAAGAATGGAAAAGGATTGCTAAAGGGGAGCTAGGGTCTTTATATTAACTACTATTTTAGATATCTCTACGGATCTATTCCCTAATAAGGAAGAATCGAAACCCTTAGAAAACCTAGAAGAAATTCCCTCTAAACTACGAGACTTTGCTAACGTAATAGATATAACAAATTCGAGCATCTTTCCCTTGTTTAAAGTAACTAACTATAAGATCGATTTATAACTAGGGATGACTCCTCTAGTTAGACCGATTTACCCTTTATTCTAGTACGAATTTGGTATATTATAGGAATACTTAAATAAAAACCTTGCTAAAGGGAAGATTTAACCTTCTAAGAGTTTAGTAGTTAGCCTAGTCCTATTTATATCTAAAAAGAATAGAAGCCTTTATCTTTATATTAATTATTGAGGACTTAATATAATTACCTAGAAGAATTACTATCTATTACCCCTTATTTTAGAGATTCTTAACTATACTTCTAGCGTTTAATTCCTTACTAAGCTTGATATTAAAGATACTTATTACTAGATTTAAGTATAAGAAGGGGATAAGTAAAAAACTACCTTTTGAACTTATTATAGATTATTTAAGTACTTAGTTATACTATTTAACCTAATAAACGTATTAGCTACTTTTTAGAATTATATTTATTAAGTATTAGATAGACTACTTAATAAATTTCATATAGTTTATTTAGATAATATCTTAATTTTTTTACCTAACCATAAAATATATATAAAATAGATCTAGAAAGTTCTTAAACGATTATAAAATATATAGCTATATTATAAACCTAGTAAATATTTATTTCATAAAGACTAGGTTAACTTCCTTAGATTTATAGTAAATCGATAAGGAATTATAATGGACCTAGTATAAATTAAAATAGTAGAGAAATAGCTAGAGCCCTAGACCTATTATAATATTTAAGTATTTCTCGGATTTGTTAATTTTTATTAGAAATTTATTCGCAATTTTTTATAAATCGCCTACCATCTAATAAGTCTACTAAAGGGGCTAGAAAAGGGGAAGAAACTAGAAAGAGTCTAGTTTAACCTTAAAGAATGAAAAGTATTTTAAGAAATTAAAAACCATTTCAAATTAACGCTAGTTCTCTAGTATTTTAATCCTAAAAAGCTAATAACCATCGAAATAGACACTTCTATATTTACGATAAGGGCCGTCTTATTATAGTAAGTAGAGGACTCTTGAAAATATCCTATTATATTCTAGTTAGCTAAGTTCTCTAGACTAGCTTGCTATTATAGCACCCCTAATAAAGAAATAATAGCGATCGTAGAAAGCTTTAAGCACTAGTGACATTATTTGATAGGGAATCCTTATAAGATTATAGTTTATTTGAATTATAATAATTATAAGGATTTATAAAATAAACCTAACTTAACGGTCGTTAAGCTAGATAATATATATATCTTTCAAGCTTCGATTTCATTATTAAGTATTAGCTAGGGAAGCGAAACCCTATAGATAGCCCTTTAAGAAAACCGGATTATAAAGAAGATAATTCTCTTAGGAACTAAGAATAGTTACTTATAATTTAAAGGAAGATAGCAAACTATAAAAAGGTATAAGAAGTGTAAAGAGTTTTATAATCTTTTTAATATTAAATTAGAGTCTAGTCGTTAAAAGTCAATCTAAAGGGATTATATAATATAGAATAAGTATACCTTAAAAGGAAGCCGATTATATTACGAAGATAGGCTAAAGAGACAGTAAGACTAGAATTAGCTTCTACTATCTAACTATTATAAACATTCAGAGAATATATTTTAGAGCTCTAAAGATTAGACCCTTTAACTTAAAGAGTAAAGGAAGGCCTAGAAAAGGGTATAATAAAAGACTAATAAAGTATTAGCAAAGCTAAACTATAGTCTTTAGGACATAGTAGCGAGCTACTCTATAAGAGAGCACTTTATATTCTATGACGAACCCAACTTAGACTTCTTCTGAAAGGGTTTAGATAGAGGTAGGTAAAGCGGGACAAGTATACAGGTCGTCTAAGGGATTCGGTAAAGCCAAAGGGTTCACAACAATACTAGAGTTGTCTCCTTATAATGTTAGGGTGATTACAAGTTATGATTACTATCACTAGTAAACTCCTAGAGTCCACTATAACGAGTGACTATCTATATATATATATAATCCTAGTGATTACTCCTGATCATGGTAATCGTGAGTAATCGTATGGTGGTGATTACCCTGATTGCTGGTAAGCGTAGTGATCGCTGTGCTTCTTATGTTGTAATTGGTCCTTTCGTTCCTCTGACTTGATTAGCCCGTTTGTGCTAGTGGCTTAGGCGGTATCTATATATATATTTCCGTGACACGATACCCTTCCTCTAAGGCTTTCGACCCGAAAGCCCTCTTTAGGTCATTTTAAATAGTGCTAACATCTCTTACGCTTCTTATATATGTTTTTCTCCTTAGCCTCTTATTACCCTTCGTACTATTAATTATACTATCTAACGTATATAGATTCCTAGCGTTTATCCGTTATAAGCGTTTAGCTTAGTTTATTTCCGATTACGGGTTTATAGTGATAGTATATTCCTATTATATAGAGTATAACCGAGTGTATAAAATGATTAAAAAATCTCGTTGCTATAAGGCTTATATGTATTAGGGTCGTGCTTACGATGATTCCGGCGTTTTAGTTTCTTCTTGTAAGTTCCTGTTTCCTTGTAAGGGTATATCTCTAATCGTAACGTAGTAGATCGTATTATACGCGAGTAATGTCATTTAAAGGCTGAAGAGAAAGAGGCTGAAGCCTTGCTACGAGAATATTAATATAAAGCTTCTAAGGCATTAGCCTATCTAACTCGGGTTCGTAAATAACGAGAGTTCCTAGTAGAGAAGGGGGCAGATATAGTTATACGGGGTCTATTAAATCTAGACGAATTAGAGGTAGTAGAATAGTAGGAATTAGGGGCTGTTATGTAATTTAACGGTAGCGTTAACATTATTAACTAGGGCGCTATTTTCGGTTCTGTCCCAGGTTTGCCTTTAGCTAATCCGGGTTCTGCCGATAGAACTATTCTAGTTTCCTAAGGTAGTTTAAGTTCTTGACTAGTTCCTATAAGTTATCTTCTAGTCTAAAATCGAGCTATTTGACCAGATACTATAATTCCTTGTTAATGATATATAAATCTAGAATTTCTTTGACATCCTATTCTTCTTCCTCGTCTTTTGCTTTAATATATATAGTAACCTTGGTGTTTCTTGGTGCTAGTTCGAGAAGTGAAATATAAAAAACATCTGTCTATAGGTATATAGATAACGGTAACAATAGTCGGTAGTTAGATGTCGAAATTCGTTCTTTGATAACGAAGGGTCTAACCTTTTTAAAGTCTAGCTTTATGCTTAGTCGTTTGGTTTATAAATTTTATATAATTAGGTAGACTTTGTCTCCCCTCTCTAGGCAAGGTCCCTTAAGCCTATATTTATCGTAGTAGTTCTTTATTCTAGTCTTAACAAACTCGAGTTCCTTTTTGAGTTTCTTATATAGTGTGTATATCTGTTTTGCTTTGACCATTGCTCTTAGTACTATGACCTCTAGTCTTTGCCTAAGGTCTACTTTATATCTATAGTTTGTAAAGAACGGTATAACTTTGGTTGTTTCCGTTAGTGTCGTGTTATAAGCGAGTTATACTGTTAGCAATAGCATGACTTAGTTATTTTGCTAGTAGTTAACGTAAGAACGGAGATACTACTCGATAACTTAGTTTAGTTGCTCCGTTTGTCTGTTAGTCTGTAGGTAATATGCCATTAATAGCTTACTATTAACGCCTAATCGTTATATTAATGCTTGCTAGAACTTTAATACGAACTTGGTATCTCTATTAGTAATCTATTCTTGTGGCTAAGTATATACTAATGTAACTTGCCGATAGATTATGTCTGCTAGCTGTTTAGCTATCTAGGATTCTTTGTAGGGAAAGAAGTATATCTATTTAGTTAGGCGATCTACTATAGTGAGGATGCTATCGTAGATCACTCCTATAGCCGTATCCTTAGATTCTAGTAGCTTTATAATAAAGTCTATCGTAACCAAGCTCTATAGTTTGTTAGCTATTAGTAGTGGCTAAAGTAGCCTATATAGCTTGTGTCGTGCTGTTTTGCTTCGATTATAAATGTTATAGTTCTATACGACTTCCTTAACTCGTACTATTAACTATAGAAAGTCGTAGTGTTTCTTAACTTATATAACAGTCTTCGTGACTCCTTTATATCCTTTGAGTTTCGACTCGTAGAGTTCTTAAATTATCTGTAGCTATTGATCTTTATTATAGATATACGCTTTGCCTTGGTACTAGAGTTTCCTATCCCTTTCTTCTACTTTGTTAGGTATTAGTAATCCGGGTGCTACTTGATACTATATCTTATTAATCTTTTCTTCTCGAAAGATTATATAATATTCTAGGAATAAGTTAAGTAAATTATCTTCTATAAGTATCTATGTTTTGTAATGTAGTGTTCTATCTGTTTGTTCCTTAAATAACGGTAGTATTATTTCCGTTTGTCCTTCCGTATAATCCATTCGTCGGCTTAAGATATCTGCTCGTACGTTCTCTTTGCCTTTCTTATAGCGAATCTTAAAGTTAAATTTCGCGAGGAATTCTGCCTATTATATTTGTTATCTATTAAGCTCCTTTGTCGTCGTAAAGTATTGTAAATTCTTATAATCTATATATACTTATATTAGTTCAATTATACTACTAAGGTATAATTGCTATTCCTTAAAAGCTTCGACAATTATAAGTAGTTCCTTATTATAGATTAGATAATTAAGACGTAGTCTATCGAGCTTCTTTAAAAAGAAAGCTATAGGATATAGCTTTCCTTGTCCGTCTCGTTATCCTAATTGTCCTCTAATGGCGTAATCTAAAGCGTCCGTTTCTACCTCGAATAGCTTCTTAGGATCTAGTAGTACTAATACTAGATCTTTAGTAATAGCATCGTAGATTTATATAAACGCTTACTCGTATTACTCTTCCTATTAGAATTTAGCATTCTTCTTAGTAAGTTCATATAAAGGTTATACGATCGCTCTAAAGTTCCTAATAAACATTTAGTAGAAGTTCGTAAATCTGATGAAACTTCGTATTTCTATAATTAATGTCGGCTAGGGCTAATTCTTGATAGCTTTAACCTTTGAAGGTTTTATCCGGATTTATCCTAGGGATATTTTGTATCCTAAAAAGACTGTCTTCCTAATATAGAATTCGCTCTTTTCCTTATTAACTAATAGCTTATATATGTGTAGCGCGTCTAGCACTACTTTTACGTGCTTCCGGTATTTATCCGTCGTCTTAGAGAAGATAAGTATATTATCGAGATAATATACTGTAAATTTGTCGAGAAAGGGTCGGATAGCTTGATTAATTAGGGCTTGGAATGTTGCTAGCGTGTTTGTAAGTCCGAATGGCATGACAAGGTACTTATAGTAGCTATAGGGTGTCCTAAAGGCCGTTTTCTACTCGTTACCTTCTTTGATCTATATATAGTTATAGGCTAATAGCAAGTCAAGACACGTGAAATATTAGGCTCCTGCTAACTAATCTTAGAGCCGTAAGATTAATAGTAATAGGTATTAGTTTTTTACGGTCTATTTGTTAAGTTACTAATAGTTAATATATGTGACGAACCTAGCTTAGACTTCTTCTGAAAGGGTTCAGACGAAGGTAAATCAAGCGGGACAAGCATATAGGTCGTCTGAGAGATTCGGTAAAGCCAAAGGGTTCATAACAACACTAGAGTTATCTCTTATAGTAGTTAGCGATACTTGGTATAAGTACTGTAATTATAGGTTACTATTACTAGTAAACTCCTAGAGTCTACCATAACGAGTGACTATCTATATATATATATAATCCTAGGATCACTCTTCATCTAGTGATCCTTTGTCATCTGGATTACAGCTGCGATAGTAATCCTATAGCGTATAGATCACTTTACTAAGTGTGATCCTTTCCTAATTAGTCCATTTGTGCCTACTGTCCCATTAGCTTGTCAGGGAAGGCGGCTTAGGCGGCGTCTTATATGTATACTTCTATGATACGATGCCCCTCCTTCAAGGCTTTCGACCCGAAAGCCTATCTCAGGCCATTTCAAATAGCGCTAACAACCCTTAGTAAGTTGTCTCCTGTGTTTCCCTCTTTCTTCTGTATACTGCTGACAATATGTCTCGTATAGTAAAGTGTTTGATAAAAAGGTCTGTGAAGACCGAGGAGCGTATTGCCCTGGCTACTGCCATTAACGAGCTAGGGTTCGAAGTAATGCCTTGTTCTTTTTGTTTTTCTCGCGGCCTCTGCTGCCATATGATAGAGAATTCTTCTCGTTATAGCGAATATATTCGTCATAGGAGGTTATATAACGGTTCTAGGGTTCTAGTCTTGTCTTGTTAGTGTTCCCTTGTTAGTATATTTTTCCTATACTAACTTCTATAGTATCCTGTATTATAGACGAATTAAAGCGCCTCGACCAATTAGAGTAAGATGCTAAGGAGGCTCTCTATACTGACCGCGATTTGTTGGTAAAAGCGTAGTGTCGTCTGGACGAGTCTCTAGCTCGTTTAGACTATATTCGTCGTCAAAAGCGATCGTTATTATCTCGAGGGTCGGAGATGGTTTGCTAGGGTCTTGCGTCTTTGGATGAATTAGAAGAGATGGAGCAGTAGGAATCGGGGGCGGTTCTGGGTGTATAGCTTAATGGTAGCGTTGTTAACTAGGGCACCGTCTTCGATTCTATCCTAGTTTTGCCTTTAGTTAATCTAGGTTCTGCTAGTAGAACTATTCTAGTTTCTTAAGGCAGTTCAAATTCTTAACTAGTTCCTATAAGTTATCCTCTAGTCTAAAATCGAGCTATTTGACCAGGTACTACAGTTCTCTATTGATAATATATAAATCTAGGATTTCTTTGACGTCTTATTCTTCCTCTTCGTCCTCTACTTCGATATATATAGTAACCTTAGCATTCTTCGGTACTAGTTCGAGAAGCAAAATATAAAAAATATCCGTCTATAGTCATATAGATAATAGTAATAATAGTTAGTAGTTAGATATCGAGATTTGTTCTTTGATAATAAAGGGTCTAACCTTCTTAAAGTCTAGCTTTATACTTGGTCGTTTGGTTCGTAGGTTTTATATAATTAGGTAGACTTTGTCTCCCCTCTTTAGGCAAGGTCCCTCGAGCCTATGTTTGTTGTAGTAGTTCTTTATTCTAGTTCTAACAAACTTAAGTTCCTTTTTGAGCTTCTCGTGTAGTGCGTACATTTGTTCTGCTTTGACTGCTGCTCTCGGCACTATGACCTCTAGTCCTTGCCTAAGGTCTGCTTTATATCTATAGTTTACGAAGAATAGTGTGACTTTGGTTGTTTCTGTTGGCGTTATATTGTAAGCGAGTTATACTATTGGTAATAGCATAACCTAGTTGTCTTATTAGTAGTTAATATAAGAACGGAGGTACTACTTGATAACTTAGTTTAGTCGCTCCATTTGTCTGTTAGTCTATAGGTAATATGCCGTTAATAGCTTGCTATTGACGCCTAATTGTTATATTAACGCTTGCTAGAACTTTGATACAAACTTGGTATCTCTATCGGTAATCTATTCCTATAGCTAAGCGTATACTAATGCGACTTGCCGATAGATTACATCTACTAGCTATTTAACTATCTAGGACTCCTTATAAGGAAAGAAGTATACCTATTTAGTTAGGCGATCTACTATAGTAAGAATATTATTATAGATTACCTCTATAGCTATGTCCTTAGATTCTAGTAGTTTCGTAATAAAGTCTATTATAACTAAACTCTATGGTTTATTAGCCGTTAGCAGTGGCTAAAGTAGCCTATATAGCTTGTATTATGCCATTTTGCTTTAATTGCAGATGTCATAGCTCTATATAACTTTCTTAACTCGTATCGTTAACTATAGAAAGTCGTAGTGTTTCTTGACTTATACAACAGTCTTTATAACTCCTTTGTATCTTTCAAGTTTCGATTCGTAGAGTTCTCGAATCATTTATAGCTATTGATCCCTATCGTAGATATATACTTTACCTTGGTACTAGAGTTTCCTATCTTTTTCTTCCACTCTGTCAGGTACTACTAGTCCAGGTGTTACTTAATACTATACCTCATTGATCCTTTCTTCTCGAAAGATTACGTAACATTCTAGGAATAAGTTAAGTAGATTATCTTCTATAGGTATCTACATTTCGTAATATAGCGTTCCGTCTATTCGTTCCTTGAATAACGGTGGCGTTATTTCCATTCGTCCTTCTATATAATCCGTTCATCGGCTCAAGGCGTCTGCTTGTACGTTCTCTTTGCCCTTCTTATAGCAGATCTTGAAATTGAATTCTGTAAGGAATTCTATCTATTATATTTACTATCTGTTAAGCTCCTTTATTATTGTAAAGTATTGTAAATTCTTATAATCTGTATATACTTATACTAGTTCGATCGTGCTACTAAGGTATAGTCGCTATTCCTTAAAAGCTTTGACAATTGTAAGTAGTTCCTTATTATAGATTAGATAATTAAGACATAGTCTATTAAGCTTCTTTAAAAAGAAGGCTATAGGATATAGCTTCCCTTGTTTATCTCGTTATCCTAATTGTCCTCTAATAGCATAGTTTAAAGCGTCCGTTTCTATCTTAAATGGCTTCTTAGGGTCTAGTAGCACTAGTACTAGATCTTTAGTAATGGCGTCGTAGATCTACGTAAATGCTTACTTATATTACTCTTCCCATTAGAATTTAGCGTTCTTCTTAGTAAGTTCGTATAAAGGTTATACGATCGCTCTAAAGTTCCTAATGAATATCTGGTAGGAGTTCGTAAACCTGATGAAACTTTGTACTTCCGTAACTAACGTCGGTCGTAGCTAATCCTTAATAGCTTTAACCTTTAAGGGTTCTATCCGAATTTGTCCTAGGGATATTTTATATCCTAAAAATACCGTTTTCCTAATATGGAATTTACTCTTTTCCTTGTTAACTAATAGCTTATATATATATAACGTGTCTAATATTACTTTTACGTACTTCCGGTGTTTGTCTATTGTTTTGGGGAAGATAAGTATATCGTCGAGATAATATACTGTAAATTTATTAAGAAAGGGTCGGACAGCTTAATTAATTAGGGCTTAGAACGTTACTAGCGCGTTCATTAGTTTAAATGGCATGATAAGGTACTTATAGTAGCTATAGGGTATCCTAAAGGCCGTTTTCTACTCGTCGCCTTCTTTGATCCGTATATAGTTATAGGCCGATAGCAAGTTAAGATATATAAAATATTAAGCTCCTACCAACTAATCTTGGAGCTATGAGATTATATGACGAACCTAACTCAGACTGCTTCTAAAAGGGTCTAGACGGAGGTAGATTGAGCGGGACAAGCAGGCAGGTCGTCTGAGGGATTCGGTAAAGCCAAAGGGTTCACAACAACACTAGAGTTGTCTCTCACAGTAATCAGCAATGCTTGGTATAAGTACTGTAATTGTGATTGTTACTACTAGTAAACTCCTAGAGTCTATTATAATAAGTAACTATCTACATGTATATATAATCCTAGTGATCACTCCTAATCATGGTAATCGTGAGTGATTATATGGTAGTGATTACCCTGATCGCTAGTGAGTGTAGTGATCACTATACTTCCTATATTATAATTGGTCCTTCCGTTCCTTCGGCTTAATTAGCCTATTTGTGCCGGTGGCCTAGGCGGCATCTATATACATATTTCCGTGATACGATGCCCTCCCTCTAAGGCTTTCGACCCGAAAGCCCTCTTTTTAGGCCGTCTTAAATAGCGCTAATATCCCTTGTATTCCTTATACGTGTTTTTCTCCTTAGTCCTTGTTACCCTTTGTACTATTAATTATACTATCTAACGCGTGTAGATCCCTAGCGTCTATTCGTTGTAAGCGTTTGGCTTAGTTTATTTCCGATCATAGGTTCGTAGTGATAGCGTGTTCCCATTGCGTAGAGTATAACCGAGTATGTAAGATGATTGAAAAATCTCGTCGCTACAAGGCTTGCGTATATCGAGGTCGTGCTTATAATGGTTCTAGCGTTCCAGTTTCTTCTTATAAGTTCCTATTTTCTTACGAGGGCACGTCTCTAATCGTAATATAGTAGATCGTATTATATACGAGCAACGTCGTTTGAAGGCTAAAGAGAAAGAGGCCAAAGCCTTGTTACAGGAATATTAATGTAAAGCTTCTAAGGCATTAGCCTATCTGACTCGGGTTTGTAAATAACGAGAGTTCCTAGTAGAGAAGGGGGCAGATATGGTCACTTAGGGTTTGTCGAATCTAGACGAATTGGAGGCGGTAGAATAGTAGGAATTAGGGGCCGTCGTGCAACTTAATAGTGGCGTTGACGTTATTAACTAGGGCGCTATTTTCGGTTCTATCCTAGGTTTGCCTTTGGCCGATCCGGGTTCTGCCGATAGAACTGTTCTAGTTTCTTAGGGCAGTTTAAGTTCTTGACTAGTTCCTATAAGTTGTCTTCTAGTCTAAAATCAAGCTATTTGACTAGGTACTATAGTTCCCTATTAATGATGTATAAATTTAGAATTTCTTCGACGTTCTATTCTTCTTCCTCGTCTTTTGCTTCGATGTATATAGCAACCTTGGCGTTTTTCGGTGCTAGTTCGAGAAGCGAAATATGAAAAACATCTGTCTATAGTCGTATAGATGACGATAACGATAGTCGGTAGTTAGATATTAAAATTCGTTCTTTAATAATGAAGGGTCTGACCTTCTTAAAGTCTAGCTTCGTATTTGGTCGTTTAGTTCGTAGGTTTTATATAATTAGGTAGACTTTGTCTCCCCTCTCTAGGCAAGGTCCCTCGAGCCTGTGTTTATTATAGTGGTTCTTTATTCTAGTCTTGACAAACTCGAGTTCCTTTTTAAGCTTTTTATATAGTACGTACATTTGTTCCGCTTTGACTACTGCTCTTAGCACTATAACCTCTAGTCCTTGCCTAAGGTCTGCTTTATATCTATAGTTCGCGAAGAACGGTATAACTTTGGTCGTTTCCGTTAGTGTCGTATTGTAAGCGAGTTATGCTATTGGTAACAGCATGACCTAGTCGTCTTGCTAGTAATTGACGTAAGAGTAGAGGTATTGCTTAATAACTTGGTTCAATCGTTCCGTTTGTCCGTCAGTCTGTAGGTAATATACTGTTAATAGTTTGCTATTGACGCCTAATCGTCGTATTAACGCTTGCTAGAACTTCGATACGAACTTAGTGTCTCTGTCGGTGATCTATTCTTGCGGCCAAGCATGCACTGATACAACTTGCCAATAGATTACGTCTACCAGCTGTTTAGCTATCTAGGACTCCTTGTAGGGAAAGAAGTATACCCATTTAGTTAGGCAATCTACTATAGTAAGAATACTATCGTAGATTACTCCTATGGCTATATCCTTAGATTTTAGCAGCTTCGTAATGAAGTCTATCGTAACTAAACTCTATAGTTTGTTAGCTATTGGCAGTAGCTAAAGTAGCCTATACAGCTTGTATCGTGCCGTTTTGCTTCGATTACAAATATTATAGCTCCGTATAACTTCCTTAACTTGTGCCGTTAACTATAGAAAGTCGTAGTGTCTCTTGACTTGTGCGATAGTCTTCGTAACTCCCTTATATCCTCCGAGTTTTGACTTATAGAGTTCTCGAATCATTTATAGCTATTGGTCTTTGTCGTAGATATACGCTTTGCCTCGGTACCAGAGTTTCCTATCTTTCTCTTCCACTCCGTCAGGTACCACTAGTCCGGGTGCTGCTTGATACTATGCCTTGTTAATCCTTTCTTCTCGAAAGATTATATAGTATTCTAGGAACGAGTTAAGTAGATTATCTTCTACGGGTGTCTGCGTTTTGTAATATAGCGTTCCATCTGTTTGTTCCTTGAATAACGGTGGTATTATTCCTGTTTGTCCTTTTGTATGATCCGTTCGTCAACTTAAAATGTCTGCTCGTACGTTTTCTTTGCCCTTCTTATAGTAGATCTCGAAGTTAAATTCTATAAGGAATTCTGCCTATCGTATTTGTCGTCCGTTAAGTTCCTTTGTCATCGTAAAGTATCGTAGGTTCTTGTGATCCGTATATACTTATACTAGTTTAATCGTGCTACTAAGATATAGTTGCCATTCCTTGAAAGCTTTAACAATCGTAAGTAGTTCCTTGTTGTGAATTGGATAATTAAGACGTAGTCCGTCGAGCTTCTTTGAAAAGAAGGCTATAGGATATAGCTTCCCTTGTTCGTCTTGTTATCCTAATTGTTCTCCAATAGTATAGTCTAAAGTGTCCGTTTCCACCTCGAATAGCTTCTTAGGGTCTGGTAGTACTAGTACTAGATCTTTAGTAATAGCGTTACAGATCTACGTAAATGCTTGCTCGTGTTGCTCTTCCCATTGGAATTTAGCGTTCTTCTTAGTGAGTTTGTATAAAGGTCGTACGATTGCTCTAAAGTTCCTAATAAACATTCGGTAGAAGTTTGTAAATCCGATGAAGCTTCGTACTTCCGTGATTAACATCGGTTGTAGCTAATTCTTAATAGCTTTAACCTTTAAAGGTTCTATCTGGATTTGTCCTAGGGATATCTTGTATCCTAAAAAGACTGTCTTCCTAATATAGAATTCGCTCTTTTCCTTGTTAACTAATAGCTTATACGTATATAGTACGTCTAGTACTGCTTCTACGTGCTTCCGGTGTTTGTCTATCGTCTTAGAGAAGATAAGTATGTTGTTAAGATAATATACCGCAAATTTGTTAAGAAAGGGTTAGATAGCTTAATTAATCAGGGCTTAGAATGTTACTAGCGTGTTTATAAGTCCGAATGGCATGACGAGGTACTTGTAGTGGCTATAGGGTATTCTAAAGGCCGTTTTCTACTCGTCGCCTTCTTTGATCTATATATAGTTATAGGCCGATAGCAAGTCAAGACACGTAAAATATTAGGCTCCTACTAACTAATCTCGGAGCCGTAAGATTAGCGGTAACAGGTATCGATTTTTCACGGTCTGTTCGTTAAGTTACTAATAGTTAACGTATAACTATAGCTTTCCGTCTTTCTTAGGCATAAACAGGATTAGGCAGCCTGCTAGCGATGTCAATAGGCAGATATATCCTCTTCGAAGGTTTTCCTCTAAATATCGCTTAAGTTCTTTATTCTATATCTAGCTTATATAGTAAATCTTAAAGAACTTCAGTTATGCCCCTTCCTTAAGCTTGATCTCGTAATCCTATAGGCTGTGTTCTAGTAATCCTTCTAGATGCTTCGGTTCGAATGCTAGGTGTCCTTCGTATTCCCTTGGTACTTCCCTAGTCTTGTCTTGTCTCTCGGTTTTCTGATAGTATACGAACTTGGTTCTGTCTATAGCGATACTAGCGATTTCTCTTATCTTAACCTACTACTCTAATTACAGTACTCCGTATTTGTTAACGGAGAGAATAGCTATTAGCGATTTAGCTCGTTCCTCCTGTCGCGATATTAATGTCGTTATATCACCTCTTCTAGAGTCTGTAGTGGTCTGCCTGCCACTGTCTGTCTCTTATAATGGATCCGTAGGATATGCCTTTCTTTAAGCATTGTCTGCTTACGATCCTTATATGCTCTCTATCTTGCTAGTCAAATATAACTCTATTTAGGGTCGTAGGTAGCTACTATTCTTCTAGCTAATATCTAGATTATAATCTTTATACTATGGTAACCCTAATATTATATCTTTGTCGTTGCCTATATCTATAATACTAAATATAATTGCTATAGTCTTCCCTACTATAGTAATGTCGATCGGTTTAGTCTCCTTATATACCTATTACGTCGGAAATGGCCCTTTGACTATGCTATGCTTCCACTTTATTCTCTAGGGTATCCGTAGCTAATTTATAAGCGTCGGCGAAATCAGGTTCATCTCTGCTCCACTGTCTACTAGTACGAGTATTTCGTGCTATTTCTATTGCGCTATTATCTATAGTCGCTTGTCCTGCTGTCGTCGTCTAAAGATTATAGCAATTTCCTATGTTTCTACTAGGAGGTCTCGATATAGTGGTCTCTTATGCTAGTTCTTCCTATATTACACTACTACTTGCTACTACGCAGGCATTAATGGTTTCTAGGCCCCTTGAAGGGCCCTGACCCGTTTCCTAGGTTAGTGCTAACCTCTTCGGTTATTCGGCTAATAGCAGCTTCGTCAATTGTACTTATTTCTATAAGCTATTAAGTACTTACGGCTTCCTACCATTAGGTCCGTTCTGCTTTCTGTCGTACGTGTCATAGCTTCGTCTAAAGCTCCCGAATTTGCAATTTCTTTTTGTCTGTATAATAGAGGCAATCATTGCTCTAGTACGAGTCCTATATGTCTCGTCCGGTTCCGCAGTACCTAGGCTAGGCTCGTCTTGGAACTATCGTGATACCTTCTAGATCGCGGGCTTCGATCTTCTAGAGCAATTCGGCCGCTCTGTTTCCTGCATTGTAGACCTATTCCACAGGGCGTAAGCTTCCGTTCTCATTCCCTTGTCGGGTCGGCTAGTGATTGTTTTCGAATTTGTCGCGGAAGTAATATCGGCATTCGTATACCACACACTAGAACTAGGGCACTTGCGTATATGCCTTGTATCGAGGGTATAGTTACGTAGCGTCGCCTAGGAGGTATTGGAATTCTTTCCCGAATCCTTCCCACTATACGTAGGCTGTAGGTACTCTAATACTAAGATAAGAGTGTTTCTTCTAGTAGCTTTCCTATATATGCTCGTCTTTTCCGTGGTTCGCGTGTATAAACTAGTATTCTAGGTTCCGTACGTCGTTACTAAGTTACTAATTATCAAGATACTTGGTATAGCTATTAGGCCTATTATATATTATAGGCTGTTCTCCTTTAAGGGCTTCTATAATACGTTAGAGTTCCCTTATCTCGTCCTTCATCTTATCGCTCTACTAGGCAAGTTAAGTCAAGTGCCTATCCCGTTCGTGTAGTTCTGTATTAAGTCGGAAAACTTCGTTACGGTACTATTCGATTCGTTCCTAGAGGAATAGAACATTAGGTCCGGGTCTTTCGATTCCTTAGGTGTCGGTTATCTATAATTTATCCTACCTCTACATGACCATAAAACCCCATTGCCTTAAGGCTAGGAGAATCAAAATTAGCGGTATATACTCTCCTACCGTATCCCATTCGGCAAGACCTGTCTCTAGGTCTACAGTGACTAGTTTGGAGTACGGTGCTTATTTGTCTTTACTATTGCTGTCGTGTCCGAGACTATCTATATTACTATCCTTGTCTTTATAGCTTGTAGCCGCTACTTCGATGACGTCCTTGGTAGTTTCGTCGATAGCTATAATTTCCTTTCTAGGGGCTGGTTTCTATTCTTTCTTCGGGCTTCGGCATTCTCGCTTATAGTGCCCTTTCTTTCTATAGTTATAGTAGGTAATATTAGACTTGTCTTTGGTTGTCTTCTTCTAGTCCTACTTTTACGCTATATCTATATCCATAGCTCTAGGGTACATCCTATATAAGGTACTAATGTATGCTCGCTTTTTCTTGTCGTTAGCCTTAATTATGGTTCTGTTTATTTGACCTCGTTTCTGCTACTCTCATATGTAAAGTTAATTATCGATCCTAATGGCCTGTGTGATACATTTATCTAGAGTCTTAGGCTGATCGTACTTATATAGCTTGTCCTTAACCTTTTACTTTAGGCCATTATAGAACAATTGTATTAACGCCTTATTATTAAGCTAAGACTTAAGTATGTCCTATCTAAACTATATAGCATAGGAGGCTGCTGACTTAGTCTGTCGGAGATTAGCGAGTCTTTCTTATATATAAATCTTCTCGTCTTTGTCGCTAAAAACTTTCTGAAGTTCTTCTTCGAAACGGTCGTAAGATCGGAAGACTACCTATATAAACGCGTCTCAGTCGTCTTTGTCTTCCTCCGTAAGATAGTCGTTCTACGTAGGCTTAAACTATCTAAGTACCTTGCCCTCTAGTCTTATAGCTATATAGAGGACTTTGGCTTTATCGTCTAGAAACTTGTCATCATTAAGCCGGAAGTAAGATCAGAGGTTTGTTAGGAATCCTGCAAGATCCTCCTTAGTTCCTCTGTATTTGCTAGGTAGTTCGATCTTAATATAGCTTGCCTTAGCGGTCTTAAGTGCCTCGATTTTAGTGTAGGCCTCGTTGACTAACTTCTACAAGTACTTTTCGCGGTTCTCGAGTTCCTTGATTCGAGCTTAAGCAGCCTTGTCTCTCTAGTCCAACTCCTAGATCCGCTGCTAGAGTTGACCAAGCTAAGCGAGCAGCTGTTCGGCCGTGACGTTGGTAGCCATATCGATATCGAGGTCGAAGTTACCTCTGTTCTGAACCATAACAGAACAAAGGGAGTAGTAATAACGTGTGACGAACCTAACTTAGACTGCTTCTGAAAGGGTCTAGATAGAGGTAGATTGAGTGGGATAAGTAGGCAGGTCGTCTAAGGGATTTGGTAAAGCTAAAGGGTTTATAACAATACTAGAGTTGTCTCTTATAGTAATTAGCAATACTTGGTATAAGTACTATAATTGTAATTGTTACCACTGGTAAACTCCTAGAGTCTATTATAACGAGTGACTATCTATATATATATATAATCCTAGTGATTACTCCTGATTACGGTGATTATAAGTGATCGTATGGTAGTGATCACCCTAATCGCTGGTAAGTGTAGTGATTACTATACTTCCTATGTTATAATTAGTCCTTCCGTTCCTTCGGCTTGATTGGCCCGTTTATGCCGGTGGCCTAGGCGGCATCTACATATATATTTCCGTGACAGATTAGCAGTAACGGGTATTAGTTTTTTATAGTCTGTTTGTTAAGTTGCTAATAGTCGATGTATAACCATAGCTTTCTATCTTTCTTAGGTATAAACAGGATTAGGTAGCTTACTAGCGATGTCAATAGGCAGATATATCCTCTTCGAAGGTTCTCCTCTAAATATCGCTTAAGTTCTTCGTTCTATATCTAGCTCGTATAGTAAATCTTAAAGAACTTTAATCGTGCTCCTTCCTTAAGCTTGATCTTATAATCCTATAGGCCGTGCTCTAGTAATCCTTCTAGATGCTTCGGTTCGAATGCTAAGTATCCTTTGTATTCCTTCGGTACTTCCCTAGTCTTGTCTTGTCTCTCGGCTTTCTAATAATATACGAACTTGGTTCCGTCTATAGCGATGCTAGCGATTTCTCCTATCTTAATCTACTGCTCTAGTTATAGTGCTCTATATTCGTTAACGGAGAGAACAGCTATTGGCGGTTTAGCTTGTTCCTCCTATCGTAACGTTAGTGTCGTTATACCGCTTCTTCTAGAGTCTGTAGTAGTCTGCCTACTACTATCCGTTTCTTGCGGTGGATCCGTAGGATATGCCTTCCCCTAAGTATTGTCCGCTCGCGATCCTTGTGTGCTCCCTATCTTACTAGTCAAATACGACTCTATCTAGGATCGTAGGTAGCTACTATTCTTCTAGCTAATGTCTAGGTTATAATCTTCATACTATAGTAACCCTAATATTATATCTTTGTTATTACCTATATCTATAATGCTAAATATAACTATTATAGTCTTTCTTGCTATAGTAATATCGATCGGTTTAGTCTCCCTATATACCTATTACGTCGGAAATAGCCCTTTGACTATGCCATGCTTCTGCTTTATTCTCTAGGGTATCTATAGCTAATTTATAAGCGTCAGCAAAATCAGGTTTATCTCTGCTCTACTATCTACTAGTATAAGCATTTTGTGCTATCTCTATTATACTGTTATCTATAGTCGCTTATCTTGCCGCTATCATCTAAAGATTGCGGCAATTTCCTATATTTCTACTAGGAGGTCTCGATATAGTGGTTTCTTGCACTAGTTCCTCCTATACTACGCTACCACTTGCCGCTATGCGGGCGTTAATGGTTTTTAGGCCCCTTGAAGGGCCCTGACCCATTTCCTAGGTCAGTGTTAACCTCTTTAGTTGTTCGGCTGGTAGTGGCTTCGTTAATCGTACTTATTTCTATAAGCCATTGAGTGCTTATAGCTTCCTACCATTAGGTCTATTTTGCTTTTCGTTATACGTGCTATAGCTTTATCTAAAGCTCCTAGATCTACGATTTCTTTTCGTCTGTATAGTAGAGGCAGTCGTTACTCTAGCACAAGTCTTATATATCTCGTCCTATTCTATAGTACCTAGGCTAGGCTCGTTTTGGTACTACTGTAATGCCTTCTGGTTCGCGGGCTTCGATCTTCTAGAGCAATTCGGCCGCTCTGTTTCCTATATTATAGACCTATTCTATAGGGCGGAGGCTTCTGTTCTTATTTCCTTATTAGGTTAGCTAGTAATTGTTTTCGAATTCATTACAAAAGTAGTATCGGCATTCGTATGACATACACTAGAACTAGGGCACTTGTATATATGCCTTGTATCACAGGTATAGTCGTATAGTGTTGCCTAGAAGGTATTAGAATTCTTTTCTAAATCCTTCCTACTATATGTAGATTGTAGGTACTCTAATGCTAAGGTAGGAGTGTTTCTTCTGGTAGTTTTCCCACGTATGTTTATCTTTCCTATGGTTTACGCGTATAAACTAGTATTCGGGGTTCTATACGTTATAGCTAAGTTACTAATCGTTAAAATGCTCGGCGTAGCTATCAAGCCTATCGTACGTCACAGGCTATTCCCCTTTGATAGTTTCTACAATATATTAGAGTTCCCTCATCTTGTCCCTTATCTTATCGCTTTACTAGGCAAGTCAAATCAAGCGTCTATCCCATTCATATAGTTCCGTATTAAGCCGGAAAACTTCGTTATAATACTATTTAATTCGTTCCTAGAGGAATAGAATATTAGGTCCAAGTCTTTTAATTCCTTAGGTATTAGTCGTCTACAATCTATCTCGCCTCTATATAACTATAAAACCCTATTACCTTAGGGCTAGGAGAATCGAAATTAATAATATATATTCTCCTACCGTGTCCTATTTAGTAAGACCTGTCTCTAGGTCTACTATAACCAGTTTGGAGTATAGTGCTTATTCGTCTTTACCGTCGCCATTATATCTAAGACTATCTATGTCGCTATCCCTATCTTTGTAACTTGTAGCTGCTACTTCGATAACGTCCTTAGTGGTTTCGTTGATAGCTATAATTTCCTTTCTAGGGACTGCTTTCTACTCTTTCTTCGGGCTTTGACATTCTCGTTTATAGTGTCCTTTCTTTCCGTAGTTATAGTAGGTGACGTTAGACTTGTCTTTGATCGTCTTCTTCTTATCTTGCTTCTATGCTACATCTATATCTATAGCTCTAGGATATATCCTATACGAGGTGCTAACGTATGCTTGCTTTTTCTTATCATTAGCCTTGACCGTAGTTCTATTTATCTAACCTCGTTTCTACTACTCTTATATATAGAGTCGATTATCGATTCTAATGGCCTATACGATATATTTGTCTAGGGTCTTAGGCCGGTCATACTTATATAGCTTGTCTTTAACCTTTTCCTTTAAGCCATTATAGAATAGTTATGTTAACGCCTTGTCGTTAAGCTAAGACTTAAGTATATCCTATCTAAACTATATAGCATAGGAGGCTACTAACTTAGTCTGTCAAAGACTAGCGAGTCTTTCTTATATATAAATCTTCTTATCTTTATTACTAAAAACCTTTTAAAGCTCTTCTTTAAAACGGTCGTAAGACTAAAAGACTACCTATATAAACGTGTCTCGGTTGTCTTTATCTTCCTTAGTAAGATAGTCATTCTATATAGGCTCGAACTATCTAAATACCTTACCCTCTAGTCTCATAGCTATATAGAGGACTTTAGCTTTGTCGTCCGGAAACTTATCATTATTAAGCCGGAAGTAGGATTAGAGGTTTATTAGAAATCCTATAAGATCTTCCTTAGTTCCTCCGTATTTACTAGGTAGTTTAATCTTGATATAGCTCGCTTTGGCGCCTTTAAGTGCCTTAATTTTGGCGTAGGCCTCATTGACTAGCTTCTATAAGTGCTTTTGGCCGTTCTCGAGTTCCTTAATCCGAGCTTAAGTAACCTTATCTCTCTAGTCTAACTCCTAGATCTGCTACTAGAGTTAACCAAGCTAGGCAAGCAGCTATTCGGCTATAACGTTAGTAGCTATATCGATATCGAGGTCGAAATTACCTTCGTCCTAAACTATAATAGAACAAAGGGAGTGATAGTAACGTATGACGAACCTAGCTTAGACTTCTTCTAAAAGGGTTCAGACGAAGGTAAATTAAGCGAGACAAGTATATAGGTTATCTAAGGGATTCGGTAAAGCTAAAGGGTTTATAATAACACTAGAGTTATCTCTTATAGTAGTTAGCGATGCTTGGTATAAGTACTATAATTGTAGGTTGCTATTACTAGTGAACTCCTAGAGTCTACTATAATGAGTAACTATCTATATATATATATAATCCTGGGATTACTCTTTATCTAGTGATCCTTTGTCGTCTGGATTACGGCTGTGATAGTGATCTTATAGTGTATGGATTACTTTGCTAAGTGTGATCCTTTCCTAATTGGTCTGTTCGTGCCTACTATCCTATTGGCTTGTCGGGGAAGGCGGCTTAGGTAGCATCCTATATATATATTTCCGTGACAATATATAACTATAGCTTTCTATCTTTCTTAGGTACAAATAGAATTAAGTAGCCTGCTAGCAATGTTAATAGGCAGATATATCCTCTTCGAAGGTTCTCCTCTAAATATTGCTTAAGTTCTTCGTTCTATATCTAGCTCGTATAGTAAATCTTGAAGAACTTTAGTTATACTCCTTCCTTAAGCTTGATCTCGTAATCCTATAGGCCGTATTCTAGTAGTCCTTCTAGATATTTCGGTTCGAATGCTAGGTGTCCTTTATATTTCTTTAGTACTTCCCTAGTCTTGTCTCGTCTCTTAGTTTTCTAATAGTATACGAACTTGGTTCTATCTATAGCGATGCTAGCGATTTCTCCTGTCTTAACCTACTACTCTAATTATAGTGTTCTATATTTGTTAACAGAGAGAATAGCTGTCGGCGGTTTAGCTTGTTCCTTTTGTCGCGATATTGATATTGTTATACTACCTCTTCTAGAGTCTATAGTAGTCTGCCTACTATTATCTATCTTTTGTAGTAGATCTATAGGATATACCTTTCCTTGAGTATTATCTACTTGTAATCCTTATACGCTCCCTATCTCGCTAGTTAAATATAACTCTATTTAGGGTTATAGGTAGCTACTATTCTTCTAGCTAATATCTAAGTTATAATCTTTATACTATAGTAATCTTAATATTATGTCTTTGTCATTGCCTATATCTATAATACTAAATATGACTACTATAGTCTTCCTTACTATAGTAATATCGATTAGTTTAGTCTCCTTATATATCTATTACGTCGGAAATAGCTCCTTAACTATACTATACTTCCACTTTATTCTCTAAGGTATCTATAGCTAATTTATAAGTGTCGGCGAAATCAGGTTTATCTCTACTCTACTATCTACTAGTACAAGCATTTCGTGCTATTTCCACTATGCTATTATCTATAATTACTTGTCTTGCCGCTATTGTCTAGAGATTACGGCGATTTCCTATGTTTCTGCCGGGAGGTCTCGATATAGTGGTCTCTTACACTAGTTCCTCCTATACTATGCTACCACCTGCCGCTATACGGGCGTTAATGGCTTCTAGGCCCCTCGAAGGGCCCTAACCTATTTTCTAGGTTAGTGCTAACCTCTTTAGTTGTTTGGCTGATAGCGGCTTTGTCGATTATACTTATTTCCGTAAGCTATTAAGTGCTTGTGGCTTCCTACTATTAGGTCTATTCTACTTTCCGTCGTACGTACTATAGCTTTATCTAAAGCTCCCGAATTCGTAATTTCTTTTTGTCTGTGTAATAGAGGTAATCGTTACTCTAGTACGAGTCCTATATGTCTTGTCCGGTTCTATAGTACCTAGGCTAGGCTTGTCTTGGAACTATTATAATGCCTTCTAGATTATAGGCTTCGATCTTCTAGAGTAATTTGGCTACTCCATTTCCTATATTATAGACCTATTCTATAGGGCGTAAGCTTTTGTCCTCATTTCCTTGTCAGGTCGGCTAGTAATTGTTTTCGAATTTGTTATAGAAGTGGTATTAGCATTTATATATTATATATTAGAACTAGGGTACTTATATATATGCCTAGTATCAAGGGTATAGTTATATAGGGTCACCTAGGAGGTATTAGAATTCTTTTTCGAATCCTTCTTATTATATATAGATTATAGGTACTCTAGTGCTAATATAGGAGTATTTCTTCTAGTAGCTTTCTTATATTGTGACGAACCCAGCTTAGACTTCTTCTGAAAGGGTTCAGACGAAGGTAGATTAAGCGGGACAGGTAGGCAGGTCGTCTAAGGGATTCGGTGAAGCCAAAGGGTTCACAACAACACTTAGAGTTATCTCTTACAGTAATCCGCAATGCTTGGTATAAGTACTGTGATTGTGATTGTTACCACTGGTGAACTCCTAGAGTCCACTATAACAAGTGACTATCTACATGTATATATAATCCTGGTGATTACTCCTGATCGCGGTGATCGTGAGTAAGCGTTTGGTAGTGATCACCCTGATCACTGGTGAACATAGTAATTACAATGCTTCCTATGTTGTGATTAGTCCTTCTATTCCTTCGGTTGATTGGTCTGTCCGTGCCGTTGGCCTAGGCAGCATCTGTATATATATTTCTGTGATACGATGCCCTCTTTCCGAGGCTTTCGACCCGAAAGCCCTCTTTAGGTCGTTTCAAATAGCGCTAATATCCCTTGTGCTCCTTGTATGTGTTTTTCTCCTTAGCCTCTTGTTGTCCTTTGTACTATCGATTATACCGTCTAATACACGCAGATCCTAAGCGTCTATTTGTCGTGAGCGTCTAGCTTAGTTTATTTCCGATCACGGGTTTGTAGTGATGGCGTGTTCCTATTATGCCAAGCACAACCGAGTGTATAAAATGATTGAAAAATCTTGTCACTACGAGGCTTATATATATCGTGGTCGTGCTTACAATGGTTCTGGCGTTCCGATTTCTTCTTATAGGTTCTCGCTACCTTATGGAAGTATATTACTAATTATAATATAGTAGATCGTATTATACGTAAGTAGCGTCGTTTGAAGGCTAAGGAGAAAGAGGCCGAAGCCTTGCTACGAGAATACTAACGCAAAGCTTCTAAGGCATTAGCCTATCTGACTCGGGTTCGTAAATAACAAGAGTTCCTAGTAGAGAAGGGGGCGGATATAGTCATATAGGGTTTATCGAATCTAGACGAATTAGAGGCAGTAGAATAGTAGGAATCGGAGGCCATTCTAGGTATATAACTTAATAGTAGCGTTAACGTTATTAACTAGGGCGCTGTTTTCGGTTCTGTCGTAGGTTTGCCTTTAGCTAATCCGGGTTTTGCCAATGGAACTGTTCTAGTTTCTTAGAGCAGTTTAAATTCTTAACTAGTTCCTATAAGTTGTCTTTTAGTCCGAAATCGAGCCACTTAACTAGGTACTATAGTTCTCTATTAATAATATATAAATCTAGAATTTCTTCGACGTCCTATTCTTCCTCTTCGTCCTCTACTTCGATATATATAGCAACCTTAGTATTTTTTAGTGCTAGTTCGAGAAGTGAAATATGAAAAACATCCGTCTATAGTCGTATAGATGACAGTAACGATAGTCGATAGTTAGATGTCGAAATTCGTTCTTTGATAACGAAGGGTCCGACCTTCTTAAAGTCTAGCTTCGTGCTTAGTTGTTTAGTTTACAAGTTTTGTATAATTAGGTAGACTTTGTCTCCCCTCTCTAGGCAAGGTCCCTCGAGCCTGTATTTGTCGTAGTAGTTCTTTATTCTAGTTCTAACAAACTTAAGTTCCTTTTTAAGCTTCTTATATAGTACGTACATTTGTTCCGCTTTAAATGCTGCTCTTGGCACTATGACCTCTAGTCCTTGCCTAAGGTCTGCTTCGTATCCGTAGTTCGCAAAGAATGGTATGACTTTAGTCGTTTCTATTGGCGTTATATTATAAGCAAGTTATACTATTGGCAATAGTATGACCTAGTCGTTTTGTTAGTAGTTGACGTAAGAGCGGAGGTACTACTTAATAACTTAGTTTAGTCGCTCCGTTTGTCCGTCGGTCTGTAGGTGATATGCCGTTAATAGCTTGCTATTGACGCCTAATCGTTATATTAATGCTTGCTAGAACTTCGATGCGAACTTGGTGTCTCTGTCGGTGATCCATTCCTATGGCTAAGCGTGTACTAATGCGACTTGCCGATAGATTACGTCTGCTAGCTATTCCGCTATCTAGGACTCCTTATAGGAAAAGAAATATACCTACTTAGTTAGGCGATCTACTATAGTAAGAATACTATTATAGGTCACTCCTATGGCTATATCCTTAGATTCTAGCAACTTCGTGATAAAATCCATCGTAACCAAGCTCTATAGTTTATTAGCTGTCGGCAGTGGCTAAAGTAGCCTATATAGCTTATATCGTGCTATTTTGCTTCGATTGCAGATGTCGTAGTTCTATACGACTTCCTTAACTTATATCGTTAACTATAGAAAGTCGTAGTGTTTCTTGACTTATACGATAGTCTTCGTAACTCCTTTGTATCCTCCGAGTTTCGACTCGTAGAGTCCTTAAATCATTTGTAGTTATTAATCTTTGTCGTAGATATACGCTTTGCCTCGGTACTAGAGTTTCCTATCTTTTTCTTCTACTTCGTTAGGTACTAGTGGTCTAGGTGCTGCTTGATACTATGCCTTGTTAATCTTTTCTTCTCGAAAGATTGCGTAATACTCTAGGAACGAGTTAAGTAGGTCATCTTCCATGGGTGTCTGCGTTTTGTAATATAGCGTTCCGTCTATTTGTTTCTTAAATAACGGTAGCGTTATTTCCGTTCGTCCTTCTATATGATCCGTTTATCGGCTTAAGGCATCCGCTCGTATATTCTCTTTGCCCTTCTTATGGTAGATCTTAAAATTGAATTCCGCAAGGAATTCTGCCTATCGTATTTGTCGTCTGTTAAGCTCCTTCGTCATCGTAAAGTATCGTAAATTCTTATAATCTATATATACTCGTACTAGTTTAGTTATACTACTAAGGTATAGTTACTATTCCTTAAAAGCTTCGATAATCGTAAATAGTTCCTTATTATAGATCGGATAATTAAGACATAGTCTATCGAGCTTTTTTGAAAAGAAGGCTATAGGATGTAGCTTCCCTTGTTTGTCTTGTTGTCCTAACTGTCCTCTGATAGCGTAGTCTGAAGTGTCCGTTTCTACCTTAAATAGCTTCTTAGGATCTAGTAATACCAGTACTAGATCTTTAGTAATAGCGTCACGGATCTACATAAATGCTTGCTCGTGCTATTCTTCCTATTAGAATTTAGCATTCTTCTTAGTAAGTTTATACAAAGGTTATATAATCGCTCTAAAGTTCCTAATAAACATCCGGTAGAAGTTCGTAAACCTAATAAAGCTTCGTACTTCCGTAACTAACGTCGGTTATAGCTAATTCTTAATAGCTTTAATCTTTAAAGGTTCTATCTAGATTTGTCCTAGGGATATTTCGTATCCTAAAAATACCGTCTTCCTAACGTAGAATTCGCTCTTTTCCTTGTTAACTAATAGCTTATACACGTGTAATGCATCTAGTACTACTCTTACGTACTTCTGGTATTTGTCTATCGTTTTAGAGAAGATAAGTATGTCGTCGAGATAATATACCGCAAATTTATCGAGAAAGGATTAGATAGCTTAATTAATCAGGGCTTGGAACGTTGCCGGCGTGTTCGTAAGTCTAAATAGCATGACGAGGTACTTGTAGTAGCAATAGGGTATCCTAAAGGCCGTTTTCCACTTGTTACCTTCTTTGATCTATATATAGTTATAGGCCGATAGCAAGTCAAGATACGTAAAATATTAGGCTCCTGCTAACTGATCTCGGAGCCGTGAGATTAGCGGTAATAGGTATCGGTTTTTCACGGTCTATTTGTTAAGTTACCGATAGTCAATATATAACCATAGCTTTCCGTCTTTCTTAGGCATAAATAGGATTAGGTAGCCTGCTAGCGATGTCAACAGGCAGATATATCCTCTTCGAAGGTTCTCCTCTAAGTATCGCTTAAGTTCTTTGTTCTATGTCTGGCTCATATAGTAAATCTTAAAGAACTTTAGTCGTACTCCTTCTTTAAGCTTAATCTCGTAATCCTATAGGCTATATTCTAGTAATCCTTCTAGATACTTCGGTTCGAATACTAGGTATCCTTTATATTCCTTCGGTACTTTCCTAGTCTTATCTCGTTTCTCGATTTTCTAATAGTATACGAACTTAGTTCTATCTATAGCGATGCTAGCGATTTCTCCTGTCTCAACCTACTACTCCAGTTACAGTGCTCTACATTCGTCAATGGAGAGAACAGCTATCGGCGGTTCAGCTCGTTCCTCCTGTCGTAACGTTAGTATCGTTATGCCGCTTCTTCTAGAGTCTGTAGTGGTCTGTCTGCCACTATCCGTCTCTTACGGTAGATCCGTAGGATATGCCTTCCCCTAAGCATCGTCTGCTCGCGATCCTTACGTGCTCCCTATCTCGCTAGTCGAATACGACTCTATTTAGGGTCATAGGTAGCTACTAATCTTCTAGCTAATATCTGGGTTATAGTCTTTATACTATGGTAATCCTAATATTATATCTTTATCGTCGCCTATATCTACGATACTAAATACAATTGCTATAGTCTTCCTTACTATAGTAATATCGATCGGTTCGGTCTCCCTATATACCTATTATATTAGAAATAGCCCCTTTGACTATACCATGCTTCCGCTTTATTCTCTAGGGTATCTATAGCTAATTTACAAGCATTAGCGAAATCAGGTTTATCTTTGCTCTACTATCTACTAGTATAAGCATTTCATGCTATTCCCATTATACTATTATCTATAGTCGCTTGTCTTGCCGCCGTCGTCCAAAAATTACGGCGATTTCCTATATTTCTATCGGGAGGTCTCGATATAGTGGTCTCTTACGCCAGTTCCTCCTATACTACACTACCACTCGCTGCTATATAGGTGTTAATGGTTTCTAGGCCCCTCGAAGGGCCCTAACCTATTTCCTAGGTCAGTGCTAACCTCTTTAGTTATTCGGCTAATAGTAGCTTCGTCGATCGTGCTCATTTCTATAAGCCATTAAGTGCTTATAGCTTCCTACCATTAGGTCTGTTCTACTTTTTATCGTGCGTGCCATAGCTTCATCTAGAGCTCCTAGATCTACGATTTCTTTTCGTCTGTATGGTAGAGGCAGTCGTTACTCCGGCACGAGTCCCATATATCTCGTCCAGTTCCGCAGTACCTAGGCTAGGCTTGTCTTAGAACTATTATAATGCCTTCTAGATCGCGGGCTTCGATCTTCCAGAGCAATTCGGCCGCTCTGTTTCCTATATCATAGACCTATTCCACAGGGCGGAGGCTTCCGTCCTCATTTCCTTGTTAGGTCGGCTAGTGATTGTTTTTAAATTTGTCGCGAAAGTAGTATTAGCATTTGTATACCATATACTAGAACCAGGGCACTTGTATATATGCCTTATATCGCGGGTACAGTTGTATAGCGTCGCCTAGAAGGTATTAGAATTCTTTTCCAAATCCTTCCTACTATATATAGACTATAGATACTCTAATGCTAAGGTAGGAGTGTTTCTTCTAATAGCTTTCCTACGTACGCTTATCTTTTCTATAGTTCGTATATATAAACTAGTGCTTAGGGTTCTATACGTCGTAGCTAAGTTACTAATCGTCAGAATACTTAGTATAGCTATCAGGCCTATCGTATATTATAGGCTATTCCCCTTTAATAGTTTCTATAATATATCAGAGTTTCCTTATCTTATCCCTTATCTTATCGCTTTACTAGGCAAGTCAAATCAAGCGTCTATCCCATTTGTATAGTTCCATATTAAGCTAGAAAACTTCGTTATAATACTATTCGATTTGTTCCTAAAGGAATAGAACATTAGGTCCGGGTCTTTCAATTCCTTAGGTGTCGGTTGTCCATGATCTATCCTGCCTCTGCGTGACCGTAAAACCCTACTATCTTAAGGCTAGGAGAATCGAAATTAGTAGTATATACTCTCCCACCGTGTCCCATTCGGCAAGACCTATCTCTAGGTCTACCGTAACTAGTTCGGAGTACGGTGCTTGTTTACCTTCACCATTGTCGTCATGTCCGAGACTATCCGTATTACTGCCCCTGTCTTTGTAGCTTATGGCCGCTACTTCGATGACATCCTTAGTATTTTCGTCGATAGCCGTAATTTCCTTTCTAGGGACTGGTTTCTAGTCTTTCTTTAGGCTTTGACATTCTTATTTGTAGTATCCTTTCTTTCTATAGTTGTAGTAGGTAACGTTAGACTTGTCTTTAGCCGTCTTCTTCTTGTCTTGCTTCTGTGCTACGTCTATATCTATGGCTCCGGGGTGCATCCCGTACGAGGTACTGACGTATACTCGCTTTCTCTTATTATTAGCCTTAACCATGGTTCCGTTTATTTGTCCTCGTTTCTGCTACTTTCGTATATAGAGTCGATCATTGATTTTAATGGCCTATACGATATATTTGTCTAGGGTCTTAGGCTGATCGTACTTATATAGCTTGTCTTTAACCTTTTCCTTTAAGCTATTATAGAATAGTTATATTAATACCTCATTATTAAGCTAAGACTTGAATATGTCCTGTCTAAACTATATGGCGTAGGAGGCTACTAACTTGGTTTATTAGAGATTAGCGAGTCTTTCTTATATATAAATCTTCTTGTCTTTATCGCTAAAAACCTTCTAAAGCTCTTCTTCGAAACGGTCGTAAGATTGGAAGACTGCCTACGTAAACGTATCTTAGTTATCTTTGTCTTCCTTAGTAAGATAATTATTCTATATAGGCTCGAACTATCTAAGTACCTTGCCCTTTAATCTCATAGCTACGTAGAGAACTTTAGCTTTATCGTCTAGAAACTTATCATTATTAAGCTAGAAGTAAGATTAGAGGTTTATTAGGAATCCTACGAGATCTTCCTTAGTTCCTCTATATTTGCTAGGTAGTTCGATCTTAATACGGCTTGCTTTAGCAGTCTCGAGCGCTTCGATTTTAGCGTAGGCCTTGTTAACTAGTTTCTATAAGTACTTTTCGCTATTCTCGAGTTCCTTAATTCAGGCTTAAGTAACTTTATCTCTCTAGTCTAACTCCTAGATTCGCTACTAGAGTTAACCAAGCTAGGTAAGCAGCTATTTGGCTATGACGTTAGTAGCCATATCGATATCAAGGTCAAGGTTACCTCCGTTCTAAACCATGATAGAACAAAGGGAGTAGTAACAACGTGTGACAAACCTAGCTCAGACTTCTTCTGAAAGGGTTCAGACGAAGGTAGATTAAGCGGGACAGGTAGGCAGGTCGTCTAAGGGATTTGGTAAAGCTAAAGGGTTTATAATAACACTTAGAGTTGTCTCTTATAGTAATCTGCAATACTTGGTATAAGTACTATGATTGTGATTGTTATCACTGGTGAACTCCTAGAGTCTACTATAATGAGTGACTATCTATATGTATATATAATCCTGGTGATCACTCCTGATCGCGGTGATCGTAAGTAAGCGTTTGGTGGTGATTACCCTGATTACTGGTGAATATAGTGATTATAATGCTTCCTATGTTGTGATTAGTCCTTCCATTCCTTCGGTTGATTGGTCTGTCCGTGCCGTTAGCCTAGGCGGCATCTACATGTATATTTTCGTGACATATATACGCTTGTCTTTTCTATAGTTTGCGTGTATAAACTAGTATTCTAGGTTCCGTATATTATTATTAAGTTACTAGCTGTTAAGATACTTGGCGTAGCTATCGGGCCTATTATATATTATAGGCTATTCTCCTTTAATAGTTTCTACAATACGTTAGAGTTCCTTTATTTCGTCCCTTATTCTATCGCTCTACTAGGCAAGTCAAATCAAGCGTCTATCTTATTTATATAGTTCCATATTAAGCCAAAAAACTTTATTATAGTACTATTTGATTTGTTCCTAGAGGAATAGGACATTAGGTCCAGGTCTTTTAATTCCTTATATATTAGTTATCTATAATCTATCCTACCTCTATATAACCGTAAAATCCTACTACCTTAAGGCTAGGAGAATCGAAACTGGCGGTACATATTCTCCTGCCATATCCTATTTGGCAAGACCTATCTCTAGGTCTATAGTGACTAGTTTAGAGTATAGTACTTGTTCGTCTTTACTATTGCCATCGTGTCCGAGACTATCTATATTACTACCCCTGTCTTCGTAGCTTATAGCCGCTACTTTAATAACGTCCTTAGTGGTTTCGTCGATAGCTATAATTTCCTTTCTAGGGATTATCTTTTACTCTTTCTTTGGGCTTTGACATTCTTACTTATAGTGCCCTTTCTTTCTATAGTTATAGTAGGTAATATTAGACTTATCTTTAGATGTCTTCTTTTAGTCTTACTTCTACGTTATATCTATATCTATAGCTCTAGGGTATATCTTATACGAGGTACTAATGTACGCTTGCTTTTTCTTGTCGTTAGCCTTGACTATAGCTTCGTTTATTTAACCTTGTTTCTATTACTTTTATATATAGAGTTAATTATCGATTCTAATAGCCTATATAATATATTTATCTAGGGTCTTAGGCTAATCGTACTTATATAGCTTGTCTTTAACCTTTTCCTTAAGCCGTTATAGAATAATTATATTAATGCCTTATCGTTAAGCTAAGACTTAAGTATATCCTATCTAAATTATATAGTATAAGAGGCCATTAACTTAGTCTGTTGGAGATTAGCAAGTCTTTTTTATATATAAATTTTCTTATCTTTGTCGTTAAAAACCTTTTAAAGCTCTTCTTTGAAACGGTCGTAAGATCGGAAGACTGCCTATATAAACGTATCTTAGTCGTCTTCGTCTTCCTTAGTAAGATAGTTATTCTACGTAGGCTCGAACTATCTAAGTGCCTTGCCCTCTAATCTTGTAGCTATATAGAGGACTTTGGCTTTATCGTCTAGAAACTTGTCATCATTGAGCCGGAAGTAAGATTAGAGGTTTATTAGGAATCCTATAAGATCCTCCTTGGTTCCTTTATATTTGCTAGGTAGTTTGATCTTGATATGGCTCGCTTTGGCGGTCTCGAGCGCCTCGATTTTGGCGTAGGCCTTGTTAACTAGCTTCTATAAGTACTTTTCGCTATGCTCGAGTTCTTTAATTTAGGCTTAAGTAGCCTTATCCCTCTAGTCTAACTCCTAGATTTGCTACTAGAGTTAACTAAGCTAAGTAAGTAGCTATTTAGCTATAACGTTAGTAGCTATATTAATATTAAGGTCAAAGTCACCTCCGTTCTAAACCATAATAGAACAAAGGGAGTGATAGCAATATATAACGAACGTAACTTAGACTTCTTCTAAAAGGGTTTAGACGGAGGTAGGTGAAGCAGGATAAGTGTATAGGTCGTCTAAAGAATTTGGTAAAGCTAAAGGGTTTATAATAATACTAGAGTTATCTCCTTACAATGTTAGGGTGATTGCGAGTTATGATTGCTATTACTAGTGAACTCCTAGAGTCTACTATAACGAGTGACTATCTATATGTATATATAATCCTAGTGATCACTCCTAATTATGGTGATTGTGAGTGATTATATGGTGGTGATTACCTTGATTGCTGGTGAGCGTAGTGATCGCTGTGCTTCCTATGTTGTAATTAGTCCTTTCGTTCCTCTGACTTGATTAGCCTGTTTGTGCCGGTGGCTTAGGCGGTATCTATATATATATTTCTGTGATATATTTCTATAGAAGAAATTATAAGGTAAGAAATCCTCTAGTTATATTATAATAATGCTAGAGCTAGGTACTTTGGCCTTAAAAGAAACTTATAAACTTATTTAAAGAAAGTTTAACTAGCAAGGCCTAGTAAGAGATGTTAGACATTAGTGCCGAACCTACTACATTTATTAAACGAATGAGCCAGGACAATATTAAGGTTATAATAGCTTAGAATCCTTACTAATCCCTAATCGACCTTAGTAAGAAATTAGTATAGATATAATTATAGGTTTTCCTATAGTAAATTTTTAAGTAGAGGAAAAGAACGTTATATTTATAGTTATAGACTATTATACTAAGATAAACCGATTCTTTACTATCAATTTAGATATCATAAGTTAATAGCTTACTAAACTAATTTATAAGGAGATTAAACCTAAATATAGTATATTAGAAGGCTATATAAGTAATCGTAGCTCCATATTTACTCTTTAATTTTAGGTAGATCTCTATTACCTAAACCATATTACTAGGAGGCTCTCTATAGTATTTTACCCTTAAACTAATAGCTAAACTAAGTAAAGTAACTAAATACTTATATAATACCTCCGCTATTTTATTATAGTAAACCCTATGATTTAAGTACAAATCCTCCTAGAAGTAAAATTTATATATAATAATACTATTAATATAACTACCAGACTATCCCCTTTTCAAGTATTAATAAGCTATAACCCTATAATTTTATTACGAATCAGAGATAATTTACCTAAAGGGAGGTACTACCCTAATATAATGGAACGAATCGAAAAATTACAAGTATTACAAAAATAACTAGAAGGGCATTAGAAGGAAGCTATCTAAAATTATAAAATTCATTATAACTAAAAGTATTAGAAAAAGGTATTTAGGAAGGGCGACTTTATCCTACTCTTAATCTAGAATCTTAAGTTAAAGATACTAAAAAAATTAACCCTTAAATTTATTAGCCTATTTTAGGTACTTGACCTAGTCGGTTTGCTAGTATATCGGCTAACATTACTTATATAATATACCTAGCTATATAACGTCTTCCCTATTTCTTTACTCGAACTATGATACCTATATAGTCGAAATAAGGCAGAATAAATACCGATGCTAGAACTCGAGGACGATAAAGAATAGGAGGTTAAGGAGGTTTTGGTAAAGTAGGCCGACGATAGGACCTATTAGTTCCTAGTAAAGTAGAAGAGATGGCCCTCTAAATTTAACTAGTAAGTAGATAAAGAAGACATCGCTAATATATAGGGTGAAGTACGTAAGTTTAGGAAGTATACTATGACTATAGAGTACCTATGACATGGTATAGAAAAGTACGAGAGGAGGCTAGGAAAAGGGCGTTTATAGAAAATGCCCGGATATATGTCCTAAGGAAAAGTACACTAGGTAGGGTAGCGTGTTACTATAGTAATACGCCCTAAGACTACGATCGAAGTACTATAGAAAATGCCCGGAGAAGGGCACCCTAGGAGGGGCCTTAAGCTATATCGTAAAGGACTATATTTTAAATCGACATTATATTAAAACTATAGTAAAGAAGGCCTTATTAGGGATACTAAAATTAGTAAAAAAAAATATTTATATTATAGTACTACGAACCGGTAGAGCAAATCTATAATACTAATTTAAGGCTAAAAGGGTATCTACTTTATATGATCAAAAAAAATGAAAATAAGATAAAGTTTTACTACCTTAAAAACCTTATTAAAAGCTACTATAAAAGATAAACTCTAAGTCTACTATATATTTGCCTAGAAATTAGGCCGCCTTACCTTTACTATCTAGGGCTCTTATTATATTATTATTATTATTATTATCATTATTAGTCCTATACTGTTATACTAGTAAGCATGCCGGAGCCTCTCTAGTTATATACAAAGGAAACTATGTCTAATAGGCTGGATAAAAACCTCTGTCCCTCCTCTAACGCCTAATCTAGAATACTAATATACTACAAAGAAAAGGAGAAGTAGCTAGAGTAGCCCTAAAGAGGCCTTCCTTTCTAGTCTAGCCTTCTTACAAGGCAGTATTCCGGGAGCCTCCCTAGGTCTATTAGCTACTATAGAACCCTATGACGAACCCAACTCAGACTTCTTCTAAAAGGGTTCAGACGGAGGTAAATTAAGCGGGACAAGCGTACAGGTCATCTAAGGGATTCGGTAAAGCCAAAGGGTTTACAATAACACTAGAGTTGTCTCTTATAGTAGTTAGCAATACTTGGTATAAGTACTATAATTATAGGTTAGGTTGCTATCATTGGTGAACTCCTAGAGTCTACTATAACGAGTGACTATCTATATATATATATAATCCTAGGATCACTAATAGTCGTGGTGATCCTCTATACTAGCTTACCTAGCTTACATCGTAAGCTAGTGATCCTCTGCTAGGATCATTTCTTGCCAAGTGTGATCCTATCCTAATTAGCCTATCATTCCTACTATCCTATTGGCCTATTAGGGAGGCGGCTTAGGCGGCGTCCTATATATATATTTCCGTAATATAATGCCCTTTCTTTAAGGCTTTCAACCCGAAAGCCTATCTTAGGCCGTTTTAAATAGCGCTAACGTCCTTTTCCACGTATACCTTATAATTTTTTCCTTTTTCCGTATTATTAGTGACTAACAGGATAGTAGATCATATCTCTAAGCATTAATCTTTGAAATCCTAATAGCGTGCCGTGCTTGCTTCTTTTATTAATTCTTCTAGTATAGACGTTATACCGTGTTTATAGTGTTTTAAGCGGAACTTGGCTTGTCGTATAGCGTCAGGCTCTTTTTGCTATAGCGAGTACGTATGTTAGGGTCGTTTTTATAATGGTTCCGACGTAGCGTCTACTTGTTTATAGCCTTATTTATCGCTTTAATGTTTATAGCTAATCTTTTATAGTAATAAAGATTATATCTAAATAAAAATGTATAGAATAAAAAGAGGCCGATACTAAAGAGGCCCTTTTTGTTCTTTAGACTTAACTTTAGATAGCTATCGGTCGATTAGCTCGTCTTCGTCGCTAGAAACGTTTTTTAAAGGAGCGGGGTTCCGAGCTGTTTCGTTAAGGCATATAGTCTCTAGAGGAAATAAAGGCGGAAGAACAGAAGGTATAGGATTCCGAGGCACGTGTTATTAGTGACGTATAGTCCTAGGGTGCTAACGTCCTGTTTGATTAGTCCTCTTTAGGCCTAGATTTGTCGGAGGCTAACTTGGCCATTTTGTCTAAGCTAGTGCCTACGGTTGATCTAGGTTCTAGTAGTAGAACTATTCTAGTTTCTTAAGGCAGTTTAAATTCTTAACTAGTTTCTATAAGTTATCCTCTAGTCTAAAATCGAGCTATTTAACTAAATACTATAGTTCCCTATTAATGATATATAAATCCAGAATTTCTTTAACGTCCTATTCTTTCTCTTTGTCCTCTATTTCGATATTTATAGCGATTTTAGCGTTCTTCGATACTAGTTCGAGAAGTGAAATATAAAAAATGTCTATTTATAGTTATATAGATAATAGTAACAATAGTCAATGGTTAGATATCGAGATTCGTTCTTTGATAACGAAGAATCTGACCTTCTTAAAGTCTAGCTTTATGCTTGGTCGTTTGGTTTATAAGTTTCGTATAATTAGGTAGACTTTGTCTCCCCTCTCTAGGTAAGGTCCCTTGAGCCTATATTTGTCGTAGTAGTTCTTTATTCTAGTTCTGACAAACTTAAGTTCCTTTTTAAGCTTCTTATATAATATATACATTTGTTCCGCTTTAACTACTGCTCTCGGCATTGTAACCTCTAGTCCTTGCCTAAGGTCTGCTTTATATCTATAGTTTGCGAAGAATAGTATAACTTTGGTCGTTTCTGTTAGCATTATATTATAGGTAAGTTATGCTGTTAGTAATAGCATGACCTAGTCATCTTGCTAGTAGTTAACGTAAGAACAGAGGTACTACTTAATAACTTGGTTTAGTCGCTCCGTTTGTCCGTTGGTTTGTAGGTAATATGCCGTTAACAGCTTACTATTAATGCCTAATTATTATATTAACGCTTGCTAGAACTTCGATACAAACTTGGTGTCTCTATCGGTAATCCATTCTTACGGCCAAGCGTATACTAATATGACTTGCCAATAGATTACGTCTACTAGCTGTTCTACTATCTAGGACTCCTTATAGGGAAAGAAGTATGCCTATTTAGTTAGGCGGTCTACTATAGTGAGAATACTGTCGTAGATTACCCCTATAGCCGTGTCCTTAGATTCTAGCAGTTTCGTAATAAAGTCTATTGTAACTAAACTCCATAGTTTGTCAGCTATTAGTAGTAGCTAAAGTAGCCTATACGACTTGTATCGTGCCGTTTTGCTTCGATTGTAGATGTCGTAGCTCCGTAGGACTTCCTTAACTTGTACCGTTAACTATAGAAAGTTATAGTGTTTCTTGACTTGTACGATAGTCTTTGTAACTCCTTTATATCCTCTAAGTTTTAACTCGTAGAGTTCTTGAATCATTTGTAGCTATTGATCTTTATTATAGATATACGCTTTGCCTCGGTACTAGAGTTTCCTATCTTTTTCTTCTACTCCATTAGGTATTACTAATCTAGGTATTACTTAATACTATACCTCGTTAATCCTTTCTTCTCGAAAGATTATATAATATTCTAGGAATAAGTCAAGTAGATTATCTTCTACGGGTATCTACGTTTCGTGATATAGCGTTCCGTCTATTTGTTCCTTGAATAACGGTGGCGTTGTTTCCGTTTATCCTTCTGTATGATCTGTTCGTTGGCTTAAAGCATCCGCTCGTACGTTCTCTTTGCCTTTTTTATAGCAGATCTCAAAATTGAATTCTATAAAGAATTCTGCCTATTATATTTGTTGTCTGTTAAGCTCCTTTATTATCGTAAAGTACTGTAAATTCTTATAATCTATATATACTTATACTAGTTTGATCGTACCGCTAAGGTATAGTTATTATTCCTTAAAAGCTTCGATAATCGTAAGTAGTTCCTTATTATAGATTGGATAATTAAGATATAGTCTATTAAGCTTCTTTAAAAAGAAGGCTATAGGATGTAGCTTCCCTTATTCGTTTCGTTATCCTAACTATCCTCTAATAGCATAGTCTAAAGCGTCCGTTTCTACCTTAAATGGCTTCTTAGGGTCTAATAGCACTAATATTAGATCTTTAGTAATAGCGTCGCGGATCTGCGTAAATACTTACTTATGTTACTCTTCCTATTGGAATTTAGCGTTCTTCTTGGTAAGTTCGTATAAAGGTTGTACGATTGCTCTAAAGTTCCTAATAAACATCCGGTAGAAGTTCGTAAACCCGATGAAACTTTGTACTTCTATAACTGACGTTAGTTATAGCTAATCCTTAATAGCTTCGACCTTTAAAGGTTCTATCTAGATTTGTCTTAGGGATATCTTATATCCTAGAAATACTGTCTTCCTAATGTAGAATTCGCTCTTTTCCTTGTTAACTAATAGCTTGTATACGTATAACGCGTCTAGCACTACTCTTACGTGCTTCCGGTGTTCGTCTATTGTCTTAGAGAAGATAAGTATATCGTTAAGATAATATACCGTAAATTTGTCGAGAAAGGGTTAGATAGCTTGATTAATCAGGGCTTAGAACGTTACTAGCGCATTTATAAGTCTAAATAATATAATAAGGTACTCGTAGTGACTATAGGGTGTCCTAAAGGCCGTTTTCCACTTGTTGCCTTCTTTAATCTATATATAGTTATAGGCCGATAGCAAGTTAAGACGTGTAAAATATTAGGCTCCTATTAACTAATCTTAGAGCCGTAAGATTAGCGGTAATAGGTATCGGTTTTTCACGGTCTATTTGTTAAGTTACTAATAGTTAACGTATAACTATAGCTTTCTATCTTTCTTAGGTATAAATAGGATTAGGTAGCCTATTAGCAATGTCGATAGGCAGATATATCCTCTTCAAAGGTTCTCCTCTAAATATCGCTTAAGTTCTTTATTCTATATCTAGCTCGTATAGTAAATCTTAAAGAACTTTAGTTGTATTCCTTCCTTAAGCTTGATCTCGTGATCTTATAGGCCGTGCTCTAGTAATCCTTCTAGATACTTTGGTTCGAATGCTAGGTATCCTTTATATTTCTTTGGTACTTCCCTAGTCTTATCTCGTCTCTTGGCTTTCTAATAGTATACGAACTTGGTTCTATCTATAGCGATGCTAGCGATTTCTCCTATCTTAACCTACTACTCTAGTTATAGTGCTCTATATTTGTTGATAGAGAGAACAGCTATCGGCGGTTTAGCTTGTTCCTCTTATCGTAATATTAGTATTGTTATATTGCTTCTTCTAGAGTCTATAATAGTCTACCTACTACTATTTATCTTTTGTAGTAGATCTATAGGACATGCCTTCCCTTGAGCATTGTCTACTTATAATCCTTATATACTCCCTATCTTACTAGTCAAATACGACTCTGTTTAGGGTTATAAGTAGCTACTATTCTTTTAGCTAATGTCTAGGTCATAATCTTTATACTATAATAACCCTAATATTATATCTTTGTCGTTACCTATATCTATAATGCTAAATATAACTACTATAGTCTTCCCTACTATAGTAATATTAATTAGTTTAGTCTCCCTATATACCTATTACGTCGGAAATAGCCCTTTAACTATACTATGCTTCCACTTTATTCTCTAGGGTATCTATAGCTAATTTACAAGCGTTAGCAAAATCAGGTTTATCTCTGCTCCACTATCTACTAGTACGAGCATTTCATGCTATCTCCATTATGCTATCATCTATAGTCGCTTGTCTTACTACCGTCGTCCAAAGATTACGGCGATTTCCTATGTTTCTGCTAGGAGGTCTTAATATAATAGTTTCTTATGCTAGTTCCTCCTATATTATGCTACTACTTGCTATTATATAGGCGTTAATGGTTTTTAGGCCCCTTAAAGGGCCCTAACCTATTTCCTAGGTTAGTATTAACCTCTTTAGTTATTTGGCTAATGGCGGCTTCGTCAATCGTGCTCATTTCTATAAGCTATTAAGTGCTTATAGCTTCTTACTATTAGGTCCATTTTGCTTTTCGTCGTACGTGCTATAGCTTTATCTGAAGTTCCTAGATCCGCGATTTCTTTTTGTCTACGTAGTAGAGGTAATCGTTACTCTAGTACGAGTCCTATATATCTTGTCCTATTTCATAGTACCTAGGCTAGGCTCGTTTTGGAACTACTATAATGCCTTCTAGATTACGGGCTTCGATCTTCTAGAGCAATTCGGCCGCTCTATTTCCTATATTATAGACCTATTCTACAGGGCAGAGGCTCTTATCCTTATTTCCTTATTAGGTCGGCTAGTGATTGTTTTTAAATTTGTTACAAAAGTGGTATTAGCATTCGTATACCATATACTAAAACCAGGGCACTTATATATATGCCTCGTGTCGAGGGTATAGTCATATAGCGTTACCTAGGAGGTATTAGAACTCTTTCCTAAATCCTTCCTACTATATATAGACTATAGATACTCTAATGCTAAGGTAGGAGTATTTCTTCTAATAGCTTTCCTATATATACTTATCTTTTCCGTGGTTTACGCGTATAAACTAGTACTCGGGGTTCTATATGTCGTAGCTAAGTTACTAGTCGTCAAAATACTCGGTATAGCTATCGGGCCTATTATATATTATAGACTGTTCCCCTCTAATGGTTTCTATAATATATCGGAGTTCCCTTATCTCGTTCCTTATCTTATCGCTCTACTAGGCGAGTCGAATTAGGCGTCTATCCCGTTCGCGTAGTTCCGTGTTAAGCTAGAAAACTTTGTTACGATACCATTGGATTCGTTCCTAGAGGAATAGAACATTAGGTCTAGGTCTTTCGATTCCTTAGGTATCGGTTGTCTACGATCTATCCTGCCTCTATATAACTATAAAACCCCACTACCTCAAGGCTAGGAGAATCGAAATTAGTAGTATATACTCTCTTACTATGTCCTATTCAATAAGACCTATCTCTAGGTCTATAATAACTAGTTTAGAGTACAGTACTTATTCGTCTTTACCGTCGCTATCATATTTAAGACTATCTATATTACTATCCCTATCTTCGTAGCTCGTAGTTATTACTTCGATAATATCTTTAGAAGTTTCGTTAATGACTGTAATTTCCTTTCTAGGGACTATTTTCTACTCTTTCTTTAGGCTTTAGCATTCTCATTTATAATGTCCTTTCTTTCTATAGTTATAGTAGGTAATATTAGACTTGTCTTTGGTCATCTTCTTCTAGTTTTACTTCTATACTATATCTATATCTATAGCTCTAGGATACGTTCTATATAAGGTGCTGACGTATGCCCGTTTTTTCTTGTCATTAGCCTTGACTACGGTTCCGTTTATCTGACCTCGTTTCTACTACTCTCGTGTATAGAGTCAATTATCGATCCTAATAGTCTATATAATATATTTATCTAAGGTCTTAGGCCGGTCATACTTATATAGCTTATCTTTAACCTTTTCCTTTAAGCTATTATAGAATAGTTATATTAATACCTTATCGTTAAGCTAAGACTTAAGCATGTCCTATCTAAACTATATAGTATAGGAGGCTATTAACTTGGTCTATTAGAGATTAGCAAGTCTTTCTTATATATAAATCTTCTCGTCTTTATTACTAAAAACCTTCTAAAGCTCTTCTTCAAAACGGTCGTAGGATCGAAAGACTACCTATATAAACGTATCTTAGTTATCTTCATCTTCCTTAGTGAGATAGTCATTCTATATAGGCTCGAACTATCTAAGTACCTTGCCCTCTAGTCTTATAGCTATATAGAGAACTTTAGCTTTGTTATCTAGAAACTTATTATCATTAAGCTAGAAGTAAGATCAGAGGTTTGTCAAGAATCCTACAAGATCCTCCTTAGTTCCTCTATATTTACTAGGTAGTTTAATCTTAATACGACTCGCTTTGGCGCCTTTGAGTGCCTTAATTTTGGTATAGGCCTTGTTAACTAGCTTCTACAAGTGCTTTTCGCCGTTCTTAAGTTCCTTAATCTAAGCTTAAGTAACCTTATCTCTCTAGTCTAACTCCTAGATCTGCTGCTAGAGTTAACCGAGCTAGGTAAGCAGCTATTCGGCTGTAACGTTAGTAGTTATATCAATGTCGAGGTTGAAATTACCTCTGTTCTAAGCTATGATAGAACAAAGAGAGTAATAGCAATATATGATGAACCTAACTTAGACCTCTTCTAAAAGGGTTTAGACAGAGGTAAATTAAGCGGGACAAGTATATAGGTCGTCTAAGGGATTTGGTAAAGCTAAAGGGTTTATAATAATACTAGAGTTATCTCTTATAATAGTTAGTAATGCTTAGTATAAGTACTGTAATTGTAGGTTAGGTTGCTATTACTAGTAAACTCCTAGAGTCTATTATAACGAGTGATTATCTATATATATATATAATCCTAGGATTATTAATAGTTGTAGTGATCCTCTGTACTAGCTTACCTAGCTTATATCGTAAGCTAGTAATCCTCTGCTAGGATCATTTCTTGCTAAGTGTAATCCTGTCCTGATTGGCCTATTATTCCTACTGTCCTATTAGCTTATTAGGGAGGCGGCTTAGGTGGCGTCCTGTATATATATTTCCGTGACAAACCTTCCTTGCTAAACGATGGTTATAGGCCCCTATACCCCGTAAAACGAGGTCTAGGTCCCTTTGCGACCGTATTTCCTAGGATTCCTATGTTCGGCTTCTTGGTAGGTTTGGGCACTATACGACTAGGTGCTCTATAATTTCCCTCCCCTAGCTATAGGCATAGTATAGGGTACTGACCCCTAGGACTTAAACCCTAGAAAGGAAGTCATGGAGGCTAATAGCCCCTATATAGGCCTGTACTAATAGGGAGCTCTAGGCCTTTGTTAGGCCCTAGTGCCTTTATAGGCCTTCCCCTATAAAAACTAGGCATAGAGGGTCCTTATCTAACACACGCCATATCCTCCTATGTCACGGATAAGCACATAGACAGCCTGGCAGGCTGTAGCTAGGACGCGGGACATTCCGATAGCTAATCACTTAACAGACTAATTAGAAGAGTATTACCACCAAGACTAAGGTCTTTACTAGTGATAATAACATATCACTATTGACAACATAAAATCACAGAGTAAAAGGAGAAATAATACTAGTAATAACTATTAAAGAAAGATAAACAATTATATATATATAGCTAGCTAGTCACTTATTAGGTAGACTCTAAAAGTTCACTAGTAGTAATAATCATAATCACAGTACTTATACTAAGTATTGCTAATTACTATAAAAGATAACTCTAATATTATTATAAACCCTTTAGCTTTACCAAATCTCTTAGACGACCTGCTTATTTGTCCCGCTTAATCTACCTTCGTCTAAACCCTTTTAGAAGAAGTCTAAGTTAGGTTCGTCATACATTATTACCACTCCCTTTGTTCTATTATACTTTAGAACGGAGGTGACTTCGACCTTGACATCGACATGGCTACTAACGTTATAGCCGAACAGCTGTTTACCTAGCTTAGTTAACTCCATTAGCGAATCTAGGAGTTAGATTAGAGAGATAAGGCTACTTAAGCTCGAATCAAGGAACTCGAGAATGGCAAAAAGCACTTATAGAAATTGGTTAACGAGGCCTATACTAAAATCAAGGTACTTAAGAGTGCCAAAGCGAGCCGTATTAAGATTAAACTACCTAGCAAATATAGAGAAACTAAAGAGGACCTTGTAAGATTCCTAATAAACCTTTGATCCTACTTCTGGCTTAATGATAACAAGTTTCTAGACGATAAAGCTAAAGTCTTCTATATAGCTATAAGACTAGAGGGTAAGGTACTTAGATAGTTTGAGCTTATATAGAATGATTATCTTACTAAAGAAGATAAAGACGATTAAGATGTGTTTATATAGGTAGTCTTTCGATCCTATAACTATTTCGAAGAAAAGCTTTAGAAGGTTTTTAATAATAAAGATAAGAAGATTTATATATAAGAAAGACTTACTAATCTCTAATAAATTAAGTTAGTAGCCTCTTATACTATATAGTTTAGATAGGATATACTTAAGTCTTAGCTTAATGATAAAGCGTTAATATAACTATTCTATAATGGCTTAAAGAAAAAGGTTAAAGATAAGCTATATAAATACAATTAGCCTAAGACTCTAGATAAATATATTATATAGACCATTAGAATCGATAATCGACTTTATATATAGGAGTAGTAGAAACGAGGTCAAATAAATAGAACTACGGTTAAGGTTAACGATAAGAAAAAGCGAGCGTACGTTAGTACTTTATATAAGATATACCCTAGAGCTATAGATATAGACGTAGTATAGAAGCAAGACTAGAAGAAGATAACTAAAGATAAGTCTAATGTTATCTACTATAACTACGGAAAGAAAGGGCACTATAAGCGAAAATGTCGAAGCCCGAAGAAAGAGTAGAAAACGATCCCTAGAAAGGAAATTATAGCCATCGACGAAACTACTAAGAATGTTATCGAAGTAGCGGCTATAAGCTACGAAGATAGGGGCAGTAATACGAATAGTCTCGGATACAACAGCAATAGTAAAGACGAACAAGTATTATACTCCGAACTAGTTACTATAGACCTAGAGATAGGTCTTGCTAAATAGGATACGGTAGAAGAGTATATACCGCCAATTTCGATTCTCCTAGCCTTGAGGTAGTAGGGTTTTATAGTTATATAGAGGCGGGATAGATTATAGACAACCGATACCTAAGGAATCGAAAGACCTAGACCTAATATTCTATTCCTCTAGGAACGAATTAAATAATACTATAATAAAGTTTTCTAACTTAATATGGAACTACGCGAATAGGATAGACGCTTGATTTAACTTACCTAGTAGAGCGATAAGATAAGGGACGAAACGAAGGAACTTTAATATATTATAGAAACTATTAAAGGAAGATAGCTTATAATATATAATAGGCCTAATAGCTATACCGAGTACCTTAATGACTAGTAACTTAGTAATAATATATAGAACCTGGAATACTAGTTTATATATACAAATCATAGAAAAGACGAGCGTATATAGGGAAGCTACTAGAAGAAACACTCTTACTATAGCATTAAAGTACCTATAGTCTATATATAATAGGAAGGATTTAGGAAAGAATTCTAATACCTTCTAGGCAACGCTATATGACTATATCCTTAATACGAGGCATATATATAAGTGCCCTAGTTCTAGTATATAATATATAGATGCTAATACTACTTCTACGACAAATTCGAAAATAATCACTAGCCGACCTGACAAGGAAATGAGGATAGAAGCTTACACCCTGTGGAATAGGTCTACGATATAGGAAATGGAGCGGCCGAATTGCTTTAGAAGATCGAAGCCTGCGATCTAGAAGGCATTACGATAGTTCTAAGACGAGCCTAGCCTAGGCACTATAGAATAGGACGAGATATATAGGACTCGTACTAGAGTAACGATTACCTCTATCACGTAGACGAAAAGAAATCGCGAATTTAGGAGCTTTAGATGAAGCTATAATATATATAACAAGAAGTAGAACAGACTTAATAGTAGAAAGCTATAAGCACTTAATAGCTTATAGAAATGAGTATAATCGACGAAGCTACTATTAGCTAAATAACTAAAGAGGTTAGCACTGACCTAGGAAACGGGTTAGGGCCCTTCGAGGGGCCCGGAAACCATTAACGCCTGTATAGTAGCGAGTAGTAGCGTAGTATAGGAGGAACTGGCGTAAGAGACCACTATATTAAGACCTCCTAGTAGAAATATAGGAAATTGCTGCAATCTTTAGACGATAGCGGCAAGACAAGCGACTATAAATAATAGCATAATGGAAATAGTACGAAATGCTTATACTAGTGGATAGTAGAGCAGAGATAAACCTGATTTCGCCGACGTTTACAAATTAGCTACGGATACCCTAGAGAATAAAGCGGAAGTATAGCATAGTCAAAGGGCCATTTCTAACGTAATAGGTATATAGGGAGACTAAACTAATTGACATTATTATAGTAAGAAGGATCATAATAGTTATATTTAGTATTATAAATATAGGTAACGATAAAGATATAATATTAGGGTTACTATAGTATGAAGACTATAACCTAGATATTAGCTAGAAAAATAGTAGCTACCTATAACCCCGAATAGAGTCGTATTTAACTAGCGAGATAGGGAGCGTACAAGGATTATAAGCAGACGATACTTAGGGGAAGGTATATCTTATAGATCTACTACAGGAGACGGACAGTGGTAGGTAGACTACTACAGACTTTGGAAGAAGTAGTATAACGACACTGACATTACGATAGGAAGAACGAGCTAAACTACCGATAGCTATTTTCTCTGTTGACGAATACGGAGCACTATAATTAGAGTAGTAGGTTAAGATAGGAGAAATCGCTAGTATCGCTATAGACAGAACCAAGTTTGTATACTATTAGAAAACCGAGAGACGAGATAAGACTAGGGAAGTACCGAAGGAATACAAAGGATACCTAGCATTTAAATCGAAATATCTAGAAGGACTACTAGAATATAGCCTATAGGATTACAAGATTAAGCTTAAGGAAGGAGTATGACTAAAGTTCTTCAAGATCTATTATATAAGCTAGACTTAGAACGAAGAACTTAAGCGATATTTAGAGGAGAACCTTTAAAGAAGATATATCTGCCTGTCGATATCGCTAGTAGGCTACCTAGTCCCATTTATACTTAAGAAAGACGGAAAGCTACGGTTATATATCGATTATTAGTAACTTAACAAATAGACTGTGAAAAACCGATACCTATTACTACTAATCTTACGGCTCTAAGATTAATTAGTAGGAGCCTAATATTTCACGTGTCTTGACTTGCTATTAGCCTATAACTATATATAGATTAAAGAAGGCAACGAGTGGAAAACGGCCTTTAGGATACCCTATAGCTACTACAAGTACCTTGTTATGCTATTCGGACTTATAAACGCGCTAGTAACGTTCTAAGCCTTAATTAATCAAGCTATCCGACCCTTTCTTAACAAATTTACGGTATATTATCTCGACGATATACTTATCTTCCCTAAGATAATAGACGAACACCGGAAGCACGTAAAAGTAGTGCTAGACGCGTTATATATATATAAACTATTAGTTAATAAAGAAAAGAGCGAATTTCACGTTAGGAAAACGGTATTTTTAGGATATAAAATATCCCTAGGATAAATTTAGATAGAATCTTTAAAGGTTAAAGCTATTAAGAATTAGCTACGACCGACGTTAGTTACGGAAGTACAAAGCTTCATCGGATTTGCAAACTTCTACTAAATATTTATTAGGAACTTTAGAGTAATCGTACGACCTTTACACGAACTTACAAAGAAGAACGCTAAATTCTAATGGAAAGAATAGCACGAGCAAGTATTTATATAGATCCGCGACGCTATTACTAAAGATCTAATACTAGTATTACCAAATCCTAAGAAGCCATTCAAGGTAGAAACGGACGCTTTAGACTATACCATCAGAGGATAATTAGGATAATAAGATAAACAAGGAAAGCTACATCCTATAGCCTTATTTTTAAGGAAGCTTAATAGACTATGTCTTAATTATCCGACCTATAACAAGGAACTACTTACGATTATTAAAGCTTTTAAAGAATAGCGACTATACCTTAGTAGTACGATTAAACCGGTATAAGTATATATAGACTATAAGAATTTATAATACTTTATAACGACAAAGGAGCTTAATAGACGACAAATATAATAGGTAGAATTCCTTACGGAATTTAACTTTAAGATCCGTTACAAGAAGGGCAAAGAGAATGTACAAGCGGATATCTTAAGCCGACGAACGGATTATATAGAAGGACAAACGGAAATAATATCACTATTGTTCAAGGAACAAATAGACGGAACGCTATATTATAAAATGTAGACACCCGTAAAAGATGATCTACTTAACTCGTTCTTAGAATGTTATATAATCTTTTAAGAAGAAAGGATTAACAAGATATAGTATTAAGTAGTACCTAGACCAGTAATACCTAATAGAGTGGAAGAAAGAGATAGGAAACTCTAATACCAAGGTAAAGTATATATCTATAATGGGGATCAATAGCTATAAATGATTTAAGAACTCTATAAGTCGAAACTTGGAGAATATAAAGGAGTTACGAAGACTATTGTATAAGTTAGGAAACACTACGACTTTCTATAGTTAACGGTATAAGTTAAGGAAGTCGTACGAAACTACGACATTTGCAATCGAAGCAAAACGGCATAATATAAGCCGTATAGGCTACTTTAGCCACTGCCAATAGCTAATAAACTATAGAGTTTAGTTATAATAGACTTTATTACAAAGCTACTGGAATCTAAGGATATAGCTATAGGAGTAATCTACGATAATATTCTTACTATAGTAGATCGCCTAACTAAATAGATATACTTCTTTCCCTATAAAGAGTTCTAGACAGCTAAATAGCTAGCAGACGTAATCTATCGGCAAGTTATATTAATATATACTTAGCCGTAAGAATAGATTACCGATAGAGACACCAAGTTCGTATCGAAGTTCTAGCAAGCATTAATATAACGATTAGACGTTAATAGCAAGCTGTTAATAGCATACCACCCGCAGACTAACGGATAAACGGAGCGACTAAACCAAGTTATTAAATAGTACCTCCGCTCTTATATTAATTACTAGTAAGACGACTAGGTCATACTATTGCTAATAGTATAACTCGCTTATAATATAACGCTAACGGAAATGACTAAAGTTATACCGTTCTTTACGAACTATAGATATAAAGCAGACCTTAGGCAAGGACTAGAGGTTATAGTGCCAAGAGCAGTAGTTAAAGCGGAACAAATATATACACTATATAAAAAGCTCAAAAAGGAACTCGAGTTTGTCAAGACTGGAATAAAGAACTACTATGATAAATATAGGCTTAAGGGACCTTACCTAGAGAGGGGAGACAAAGTCTACCTAATTATACGAAACTTACGAACTAAATAACCAAGTACGAAGCTAGACTTTAAGAAGGTTAGACCCTTTATTATCAAAGAACAAATTTTGATATCTAACTACCGACTATCGTTACCGTTATCTATATGACTACGGACGGATATTTTTTATATTTTACTTCTTAAACTAGTACCAAAGAACGCTAAGGTTGCTACGTATATTGAAGTAGAGGACGAAGGAGAAGAATAAGACGTTAAAGAAATTCTAGACTTATATACTATTAATAGGAAACTATAGTATCTAGTTAAATGGCTTGATTTTAGACTAAAAGATAACTTATAGAAACCTGTTAAGAACCTAAACTACCTTAAGAAATTAGAATAGTTCTATTAGCAAAACCCGGATTAACTAAAGGAAAACCTAGGACAGAACCAAAGACGACGCCCTAGTCGATAGTATTAATAGCATTATTAATCTCTAACAAGGGTATAGTAGGCACCTCTTGCTACTCTTACCGCTTAACCGCCTCTAACTTGTCTAAGGTCGACAGACTATATACTACTATATCGGTACCTTTCTCTACTAAAAACTCCTTCTACTAGCGAAGACGCTAGAGCCGTATAAGCTTTTTAGACAACTTATACTAGGCTTCTTCTAGATAGCGTTAGGATTTATCTAGCTTAAGTTTAGTATAACGTTTAGTATCCTTAATACGACGCTGCTCCTAGAGAATACGATCTACTAGAATGAATATTAGGAATTACACTTAAAAAAAAAAAAAAAAAGGGAGACAAGCTTATAGGAAGAAAGTAAGATGCTAAAGCTATCGTAAGAACAACCTCGATAAATATAGGCCTCGTAACGTTTTATATATACGATCATTTTATAGACAAAGCCTTATGACGCGCACTAAGAGCAAGGCATAATGACAAAACCGTTCTTAGCGATATTCTAAGCAAGGGAAGCATGGTAACGTATAGAAAGCGACTTCCGTTTCTCTATTAGCATTTTGTTAATATAGCGACTATAACGTAGAAACAGAAAGAATATAGTACTTATAAGCAAAGGGTATTAATATTATTTGAAACGGCCTAAGAGGGCTTTCGGGTCGAAAGCCTTAAAGAAGGGGCATCGTATCACAGATAAGTATATAGACGGCCTAGCAGGCTATAGCTAGGACACGGGACATTCTGATAGCTAATCACTTGACAGACTAATCAGAAGATTATCACTGCCAAGACTAAGGTCTTTACTAGTAATAATAACATGTCACCGTCGATAACGTGGAATTATAGAGTGAAAGGAGAAATGGTACTAGTGATAACTATTAAAGAGGGATAGACAATTATATATATATAGCTAGCTAGTCACTCGTTAGGTGGACTCTGAGAGTTTACTAGTGGTAACAATCATAATTATAGTACTTATACCAAGCATTGCTGATCACTGTGAGAGATAACTCTAGTGTTGTTATGAACCCTTTGGCTTTACCGAATCCCTTAGACGACCTGCCTGCTTGTCTTGCTTAATCTACCTTTGTCTAAACCCTTTTAGAAGAAGTCTGAGTTGGGTTCGTCATACTTCCTTTCGAGGTATACTTATTCTATATTATATAATTCCTTTAGATTAACTTTTAATAACTAGACTCTAATTTAGTATTAAAAAGATTATAAAACTCTCTATACTTCTCATACCTTCTTATAGTTTACTATCTTCCTTTAAATTATAGGTAACCATTCTTAGTTTCTAAGAGGATTATCTTCTTTATAATCTAATCTTCTTAAAGGGCTGTCTATAGGGTTTTACTTCCTTAGCTAGTGCTTAATAGTAAAATCGAAGCCTAAAGGATATATATACTATTTAGCTTAGTAACTATTAAGTTAGGTTTATCTTATAAATCCTTATAAATCATTATAATCCGAATGGACTATAATCTTATAAGGATTCCCTATTAAATAATGTTACTAGTGCTTAAAGCTTTCTATAATTGTTATTATTTCCTTGTTAGGAGTACTATAGTAATAGGCTAATCTAGAGAACTTAGCTAACTAGAATATAATAAGATGTTTTCAAGAGTTCTCTACTTACTATAATAAGATAGCCCTTATTATAAATGTAAAAGCGTCTGTTTCGATAGTTATTAGCTTTTTAGAATTAAAATGCTAGAGAACCGGTACCGATTTGAAATGGTTTTTAATTTCTTAAAATGCTTTTTATTCTTTAAGGTTAAACTAGACTCCTCCTAGTTTCTTCCCCTTTTCTAGCCCCTTTAGTAGACTTGTTAGGGGATAGGTAATCTATGAAAAATTGTAAATAAATTTCCGATAAAAATTAATAAATCCGAGAAATACCTAAATATTATAATAGGTCTAGGGCTCTAGCTATTTCTCTACTATTTCGATTTATATTAAGTCTATTATAATTCCTTGTCGATTTACTATAAATCCGAAGAAGTTAATCTAGTCCTTATAAAATAAATATTTACTAGGTTTATAATATAGCTATATATTCTATAGTTATTTAAGGACTTTCTAGATATATTTTATATACGTTTTACGGTCAGGTAAAAAAATTAAGATATTATCTAAATAAATTATATAAAATTCGTTAAATAGTCTATCTAATGCTTAATAAATATAATTCTAAAAAGTAGCTAGTATATTTATTAGGTTAAATGGTATAACTAAGTATATAAATAATCTATAATAAGTTTAAAAGGCGGTTTTCTACTTATCCCCTTCTTATATTTAAATCTAATAATAAGTATCTTTAATATTAAGCTTAATAAAGAATTAAGTGCTAGAAGTATAGTTAAGAATCTCTAAAATAAGGGGTAACGGATAGCGATTCTTCTAGGTAATTATATTAAGTCCTTGGTAATTAATATAAAGATAAAGGCTTCCATTCTTTTTAGGTATAAATAGGACTAGGCTAGCTACTAAACTCTTAGAAGGTCAAATCCTCTCCTTAGCAAGGTTTTTATCTAAGTATTCCTATAGTATACTAAGTTTATATTAAGATAGGGGGTAAATCGGTTTAATTAGAGGAGTCGTCCCTAGTTATAGATCGATCTTATAGTTAGTTACTTTAAATAAAGGAAGGATGCTTAAATTTGTTATATCTATTACGTTAGCAAAGTCTTGTAGTTTAGGGGGAATTTCTTCTAGGTTTCTTAAAGGTTTTAGTTCTTCCTTATTAGGGAATAGATCCATAGGAACATCCGAAATAGTAGTTAATATAAAGACCCTAGCTCCCCTTTAGCAGTTCTTTTCTATTCTTTTAAAGTGCTAGAGTCGGGCTATCTCGGTTTCTAGTAGAAATTACTAGCGATTCTTTGTTAGAAATAATAAGATAGTAAGATTACTAAGTATAGGCATTCCTAATAAGACTAGTAAGGTTTCGGCCTTATAGCTAACGGTAATATAGAGGTAATTATATTAATATATAGTTCTATATTCGTTAGTTAGTATAATTAGTACTTGATATACTTCATAGAATGCTATAACCATTTTATTAAACTATCAAATTATAGGTAGAATATAAGTAAGTCGTTTTAGTTAGTATTTCCAAATAAGGTTGAAATCTATAATATTTACTTCCATATAAAAATCTAGGTCTGCTATTATTAAAACGCCTTTATATACATTTATTATAATAGCTATATATATATACTCCCTTTTTAGGTTATCCCTTATAGCTATTCCTATAGTATTAAGGTCTATTATAAGTGACTTCTATTTCCTTAGTAAAAATGGCCTAAACCTTGGTAACTAAGGTATTAGCCTTATTAGTAAAAGATAACCTATACTATTTCTAGGTATTCTCTTATAAAATGTCCTTCCTTTCTATATTAGAAATATAAGCTATTACTCTATATCTTTAAAGTAAAGGCTAATATAAGGTTTAGGGCGCCTTATAAGGCTGGTTATAGCTTTGTTATAGGTCTAGTTTAATAGTAGGATGATAACGTATAAAAATATATTATACTAGGCATATAATGTAGTTAATCTTAAATTAATGGCGAAAAGGGGGTAATCTAACTACGATTTGGTTACTAGAAGCTATACTAGATCTATAATACTAACTATACTATTCCTTCTTATATTTTTAGGTAGTAAGCGTAATAACGGTTAATATATTAAATAAGGAAAGGTAATAGCTTAGTATAAAAGCTTAAAGCTTGGCTTTTCTTATCTTAATAGGGAAATTAAGCTTTAAGGGATTCGAGGTAATAGTAAAAATCCTATAAGGATTAACCATTTCGTTAGTAGGCCGAATTTAAAGCCTTAGCTACTTAAGATACCTAGTCTATAAGGTTAATTATATAAGTGTTTATCTATTCTTTAAATAGAATCTAGTTATTTTCTAGCTAATTATACTCTTCAGATATATAACGAACCTAACTTAGACTTCTTCCAAAAGGGTTTAGACAAAGGTAGGTTAAGCAGGGCAGGCGTACAGGTCGTCTGAGGGATTCGGTAAAGCCAAAGGGTTTACAACAACACTAGAGTTATCTCTCACAGTAGCCAGCGATGCTTGGTATAAGTACTATAATTGTAGGTTACTATTACTAGTAAACTCCTAGAGTCTACTATAACGAGTAACTATCTATATGTATATATAATCCTAGGATTACTCTTTATCTAGTAATCCTTTGCTATCTAGATTACGGCTACGGTAGTGATCCCATAGTATATAGATCACTTTGCTAAGCGTGATCCTTTCTTAATTGGTCCGTTCGTACCTGCTATCCTATTAGCTTGTCGGGGGAGGCAGCTTAGGCGGCGTCCTACATGTATATTTCCGTGACACGATGCCCCTCCTTCAAGGCTTTCGACCTAAAAGCCCTCTTAGGCCGTTTCAAATAGCGCTAACATTCTTTTCCACGTATACCTCGTAATTTTTCTCCTTTTCCGTACTGCTAGTGGCTAACAAGATAGCAGATTATATCTCTAAGCGCCGATCTTTAAAATCCTAACAGCGCGCCACGCTTGCTTCTTTTATTGATTCTTCTGGCGTGGACGTCATGCCATGTTTGTAGTGTTTTAAGCGGAACTTGGCTTGTTGTATGGCGTTAGGCTCTTCTCGCTATAGCGAGTGCGTACGTTAGGGTCGTTCTTATAATAGTTCCGATGTAGCGTCTGCTTGTTTATAGCCTTATTTATTACCTTAATATTTATAGCTAATCTTTTATAGTGACGAAGATTATATCTAAACAAAAACGTATAGAATAAGAAGAGGCTGACACTAAAGAGGCCCTTTTCGTTCTTTAGACTTAACTTTAGACGGCTATCGGTCGATTAGCTTATCTTTGTCGCTAGAAACATTTTTTAAAGAAGTAGGGTTCCAAGCTATTCTGTCGAGGCATATAGTCTCTAGAGGAAATAAGTATGTTGTCGAGATAATATACTGTAAATTTGTTAAGAAAGGGTTAGATAGCTTGATCGATTAGGGCTTAGAATGTTACTAGCGCGTTTATAAGTCTAAATAGCATGACGAGGTACTCGTAGTAGCTATAAGGTATCCTAAAGGCCGTTTTCCACTCGTTGCCTTCTTTAATCTATATATAGTTATAGGCCGATAGTAAGTCAAGACGTATAAAATATTAGGCTCCAGCTAACTAATCTCGGAGCCGTAAGATTAGCAGTAACAGGTATCGGTTTTTTATGGTCTATTTGTTAAGTTACTAATAGTCGATATATAACTATAGCTTTCTGTCTTTCTTAGGCATAAACAGGATTAGGTATCCTACTAGTAATGTTAATAGGCAGATATATCCTCTTTAAAGGTTTTCCTCCAAATATCACTTAAGTTCTTTATTCTATATCTAGCTCGTATAGTAGATCTTAAAGAACTTTAGTCATGCTCCTTCCTTAAGCTTAATCTCGTAATCCTATAGGCCGTGTTCTAGTAATCCTTTTAAATACTTTGGTTTAAATGCTAGGTGTCCCTCGTACTCCTTCGGTACTTCCCTAGTCTTGTCTTATTTCTCGGTTTTCTAATAGTATATAAACTTAGTTCTATCTATAGCGATGCTAGCGATTTCTCCTATCTTAACCTACTACTCTAATTATAGTGCTCTGCATTTGTTAACGGAGAGAATAGCTATCGGTAGTTTAGCTCGTTCCTCTTATTATAATGTTGATATTATCATACCGCCTCTTCTAGAGTCTATAGTAGTCTGCCTACTATTATCTGTCTCTTACGGTAGATCTGTAGGATATACCTTTCCCTGAGTATTGTCCTCTTATAATCCTTATATACTCCCTATCTTACTAGTTAAATATAACTCTATTTAGGGTTATAGGTAGCTACTATTCTTCTAGCTAATATCCGGGTTATAATCTTTATACTATTGTAACCCTAATATTATATCTTTGTCATTACCTATGTTTACGATATTAAATATAACTATTATACTCTTCCTTACCATAGTAATATTGATCGGTTTAGTCTCCTTATATACCTATTACGTCGGAAATAGCCCCTTAACTATATCGTACTTCTACTTTATTCTCTAGGGTATCTATAGCTAATTTATAAGTATTAGCGAAATCAGGTTCATTTCTACTTTACTATCTACTAATATAAGCATTTCGTGCTGTTCCTATTATGCTATTATCTAAAGTCGCTTATCTTACTGCCGTCGTCTAAAGATTGTAGCGATTTTCTATATTTCTGCTAGGAGGTCTCGGTATAGTGGTCTCTTATGCTAGTTCCTCCTATATTATGCTACTACTTGCTACTATATAGTTATTAATAGTTTTCGGGCCCCTTAAAGAGCCCTAACCTATTTCCTAGGTTAGTGCTAACCTCTTCGATTGTTTAGCTAATAGTAGCTTCGTCAATCGTACTTATTTCTATAATCTATTAAGTGCTTATAGTTTCCTACCATTAGGTCTATTCTACTTTCTATTATATATGTTATAGCTTTATCTAAAGTTCCCAAATTCGCGATTTCTTTTCGTCCGCGTAATAAAGACAATCGTTACTTATAACAAACCTAACTCAGACTGCTTCTAAAAGGGTTCAGACGGAGGTAGATTGAGCGGGACAAGCAGGCAGGTCGTCTGAGGGATTCGGTAAAGCCAAAGGGTTTACAACAATACTAGAGTTGTCTCTCACAGTAATTAGCAATGCTTGGTACGAGTACTGTAATTATGATTGTTACCACTGGTAAACTCCCAGAGTCTACTATAACGAGTGACTATCTACATGTATATATAATCCTAGTGATCACTCCTGATCACGGTGATTGTAAGTGATCACATGGTAGTAATTACCCTGATCGCTAGTAAGTGTAGTGATCACTATACTTCCTATATTATAATTGGTCCTTCTGTTCCTTTGGCTTGATTGGCCCGTTTGTACCGGTGGCCTAGGCGGTATCTGTATATATATTTCCGTAATACGATGCCCTCCCTCCGAGGCTTTCGACCCGAAAGCCCTCTTTTTAGGCCGTCTTAAATAGCGCTAATATCCCTCGCGTTCCTTGTACGTGTTTTTCTCCTTAGTCCTCGTTACCCTTCGTGTTATTAATTATGCCGTCTAACGCGCGTAGATCCCTAGCGTCTATTCGTTATAAGCGTTTGGCTTAGTTTATTTCCGATCATAGGTTCGTAGTGATGGCGTGTTCCTATTGTGTAGAGTACAACCGAGTGTATAAGATAATTGAAAAATCTCGTCGCTACAAGGCTTACGTGTATTGGGGTCGTGCTTACGATGGTTCCGGCGTTCTAGTTTCTTCTTATAAGTTCCTATTTTCTTATAAGGGCACGTCTCTGATCGCAATATAGTAGATCGTATTATACGTAAGCAACGTCGTTTAAAGGCTAAAGAGAAAGAGGCCGAAGCCTTGCTACGGGAATATTAATATAAAGCTTCTAAGGCATTGGCCTATCTAACTTAGGTTTGTAAATAATAAGAGTTCCTAGTGGAGAAGGGGGTAGATATGGTCGCTTGGGGTTTGTCAAATCTAGACGAATTAGAGGCGGTAGAATAGCAGGAATCGGGGGCCGTCGTATAACTTAATAGTGGTGTCGACGTTATTAACTAGGGCGCTATTTTCGGTTCTGTCCTAGGTTTGCCTTTGGCCGATCCGGGTTCTGCCGATAGAACTGTTCTAGTTTCTTAGGGCAGTTTAAGTTCTTAACTAGTTCCTATGAGTTATCTTCTAGTCTAAAATCAAGCTATTTGACTAGGTACTATAGTTCCCTATTAATAATACGTAAATCTAGAATTTCTTCGATGTCCTATTCTTCTTCCTTGTCTTCTGCTTTAATATATATAGTAACCTTAGCGTTTTTCGGTGCTAGTTCGAGAAGCGAAATATAAAAAATATCCGTCTATAGTCATATAGATGATGGTAACGATAGTCGGTAGTTAGATATTGAAATTCGTTCTTTGATAACGAAAGGTCCGACCTTCTTGAAGTCTAGCTTCGTACTTAGTCGTTTAGTTTATAGGTTTCGTGCAATTAGGTAGACTTTGTCTCCCCTCTCTAGGCAAGGTCCCTCGAGCCTATATTTGTCGTAGTAGTTCTTTATTCTAGTCTTGACAAACTCGAGTTCCTTTTTAAGCTTTTTATATAGTGTGTACATTTGTTCTGCTTTGACTGCTGCTCTCGGCACTATGACCTCTGGTCCTTGCCTAAGGTCTGCTTTATATCTATAGTTTGCGAAGAACGGTGTAACTTTAGTCGTTTCCGTTGGCGTTATATTATAAGCGAGTTATACTGTTAGTAATAGTATGACCTAGTCGTCTTGCTAGTAATTGACATAAGAGCAGAGGTATTGCTTAATAACTTAGTTTAATCGTTCCGTTTGTCTGTCAGTCTGCAGGTAATATGCTGTTGACAGTTTGCTATTGACGCCTAATCGTCGTATTAACGCTTGCTAGAACTTCGATATGAACTTGGTGTCTCTGTTGGTGATCCATTCTTGCGGCTAAGCATGCACTGATGCAACTTGCCAATAGATCACGTCTGCTAGCTATTTAGCTATCTAGGACTCCTTATAGGGAAAGAAGTATACCTATTTAGTTAGGCAATCTACTATAGTAAGAATACTGTCGTAGATTACTCCTATAGCCGTGTCCTTGGATTCTAGCAGCTTTGTAATGAAGTCTATCGTAACTAAACTCTATGGTTTGTCAGCTATTAGCAGTGGCTAAAGTAGCCTATACGGCTTGTATCGTACCGTTTTGCTTCAATTGTAGATGTCGTAGCTTCGTACAACTTCCTTAACTCGTGCCGTTAACTATAGAAAGTCATAGTGTCTCTTAACTTATACGATAGTCTTTATAACTCCCTTGTATCCTCCGAGTTTTAACTCGTAGAGTTCTCGAATCATTCGTAGCTATTGGTCTTTGTTATAGATATACGCTTTGCCTTGGTACCAGAGTTTCCTATCTTTCTCTTCTACTCCATTAGGTACTACTAGTCCGGGTGCTACTTAATACTATGCCTTGTTAATCCTTTCTTCTCGAAAGATTATGTAGCATTCTAGGAACGAGTCAAGTAGATCATCTTCTACAGGTATCTGTGTTTCGTGATATAGCGTTCCGTCTGTTCGTTCCTTGAACAACGGTGGTGTTGTTCCTGTTCGTCCTTTCGTATGATCTGTTCGTCGACTTAAAATGTCTGCTTGTACGTTTTCTTTGCCCTTCTTGTAATGGATCTCAAAGTTGAATTCTACGAGGAATTCTGCCTATCGTATTTGTTGTCTGTTAAGTTCCTTTATCGTTATAAAGTATCGTAAATTCTTATAATCTATATATACTTGTACTAGTTTAATCGTGCTACTAAGGTATAGTCGCCATTCCTTGAAAGCTTTGATAATTGTAAGTAGTTCCTTGTCGTGAATTAGATAATTGAGACGTAGTCTGTCGAGCTTCTTTAAAAAGAAGGCTATAGGATATAGCTTTCCTTGTTTGTCTTGTTATCCTAATTATCCTCTAATAGCGTAGTCTAAAGCGTCCGTTTCTACCTCGAATAGCTTCTTAGGGTCTGGTAGTACTAGTACTAGATCTTTAGTAATAGCGTTATAGATCTATATAAATGCTTGCTTATATTGCTCTTCCCATTAGAATTTAGCGTTCTTCTTGGTGAGTTCGTACAAAGGTTATGCGATCGCTCTAAAGTTCCTAATAAACATTTAGTAGAAGTTCGTAAATCCGATAAAGCTTCGTACTTCCGTGACTAACGTCAGTCATAGCTAATTCTTAATAGCTTTAACCTTTGAAGGTTCTATCCGGATTTGTCCTAGGGATATCTCGTATCCTAAAAAGACTGTCTTCCTGACATGGAATTCGCTCTTTTCCTTGTTGACTAATAGCTTATATACGTGTAGCGCGTCTAGCACTACTTCTATGTACTTCTGGTATTTGTCTATTGTCTTGGAGAAGATAAGTATATTGTCGAGATAACATACTATAAATTTGTCAAGAAAGGGTTAGATAGCTTGATTAATTAGGGCTTGGAACGTTGCTAGCGCGTTTGTAAATCCGAATGGCATGACGAGGTACTTGTAGTAGCTATAAGGTGTCCTAAAGGCTATTTTCTACTTGTTGCCTTCTCTAATCTATATATAGTTATAGGCCGATAGCAAGTCAAGACGTATAAAATATTAGGCTCTTGCTAACTAATCTCAGAGCTATAAGATTAGCGGTAACAGGTATCGATTTTTCACAGTCTATTCGTTAAGTTGCCAATAGTTAACATATAACCGTAGCTTTCCGTCTTTCTTAGGCACAAACAGGATTAGGTAGCCTACTGGCGATATCGACAGGCAGATATATCCTCTTCAAAGGTTCTCCTCCAAATATCGCTTAAGTTCTTCATTCTATGTCTAGGTTGTATAATAAATCTTGAAGAACTTCAGTCATGCTCCTTCCTTAAGCTTAATCTCGTGATCCCATGGGCCGTATTCTGGTAATCCTTCTAGATACTTCGGTTCGAATGCTAGGTGTCCCTTATACTCCTTCGGTACTTCCCTAGTCTTGTCTCGTCTCTTATTTTTCTAGTAGTATACGAACTTGGTTCCGTCTATAGCGATGCTAGTGATTTCTCCTATCTCAACCTACTACTCTAATTATAGTGCTCTGTATTCGTTAATAGAGAGAACAGCTATCGGCGATTTAGCTCGTTCCTCCTGTCGTGATATCGATATCGTTGTGCTGCCTCTTCTAGAGTCTGTAGTGGTCTGCCTATTACTGTCTGTCTCTTACGGTAGATCTGTAGGATATGCCTTTCCTTAAGTATTGTCTGCTTGTGATCTTTGTATACTCCCTATCTTGCTAGTCAAATATAACTCTGTTTAGGGTCGTAGGTAGCTACCATTCTTCTAGCTAATATCTAGGTCGTAATCTTCATACTATAGTAACCCTAATATTATATCTTTGTCGTTACCTATATCTATAATGCTAAATACGACTACTATAGTCTTTCCTACCATAGTAATATTGATTAGTTTGGTCTCCCTACGTACCTATTATATTAGAAGTAGCCTTTTGACTATGCTATGCTTCCGCTTTATTCTCTAGGGTATCCGTAGCTAATTTACAAGTGTTGGCGAAATCAGGTTCATCTCTACTCTACTATCTACTAGTACAAGCATTTCGTGCTATTTCCATTATACTGTTATCTATAGTCGCTTGTCTTACCGCCGTCGTCTAAAGATTGTAGCGATTTCCTATGCTTCTGCCAGGAAGTCTCGATATAGTGGTCTCTTACGCCAGTCCCTCCTATACTACACTACCACTTGCCGCTACGTGGGCGTTAATGGTTTCCGGGCCCCTCGAAGGGCCCTAACCCGTTTCCTAGGTTAGTGCTAACCTCTTCGGTTGTTCGGCTAATAGTAGCTTCGTTAATCGTGCTCATTTCTATAAGCTATTGAGTGCTTACGGCTTCCTACTATTAGGTCTGTTCTGCTTTCTATCATACGTGCTATAGCTTCGTCTAAAGCTCCCGAATTCGCAATTTCTTTTCGTCTATATGATAGAGGCAATCGTTACTCTAGCACGAGTCTTATATGTCTCGTCCGGTTCCGTAGTGCCTAGGCTAGGCTTGTCTTAGAACTATCGTAATGCCTTCTAAATTGTAGGCTTCGATCTTCTAGAGCAATTCGGCTGCTCTGTTTCCTGTATCGTAGACCTATTCTACAGGGCGTAAGCTTCCGTCCTCATTTCCTTGTTAGGTCGGCTAGTGATTGTTTTCGAATTTGTCGCGGAAGTGATATCGGCATTCGTATGCTATACATTAGAACTAGGGCACTTACGTATGTGCCTTATGTCGAGGGTATAGTCGTATAGCGTTGCCTAGGAGGTATTAGAATTCTTTCCCGAATCCTTCCTACTATATATAGGCTGTAGGTACTCTAATGCTAAGATAAGAGTATTTCTTCTAGTAGCTTTCCTATATACGCTTGTCTTTTCTATAGTTTATATATATAAACTAGTATTCTAGGTTCTATATATCGTTACTAAGTTACTAGCCATTAAGATACTCGGTATAGCTATTAGGCCTATTATATATTACAGGCTATTCTCCTTTAATGGTTTCTACGATACGTTAGAGTTCCCTTATTTTGTCCCTTATCTTAACGCTCTACTAGGTAAGTCAAGTCAAGCGCCTATCCTGTTTACGTAGTTCCGTATTAAGCTAGAAAACTTCGTTACGGTACCATTTAATTCATTCCTAGAGGAATAGAACATTAGGTCTGGGTCTTTCGATTCCTTAGGTGTCGGTTGTCTATAATCTATCCTGCCTCTATATGACTGTAAAACCCCACTGCCTCAAGGCTAGGAGAATCGAAATTGGCGGCGTATACTCTCCTGCTATGTCCTATTTAGCAAGACCTGTCTCTAGATCTATAGTGACCAGTTCGGAGTACGGTGCTTGTTCGTCTTTACCATTACCATCGTGTCCGAGACTGTCTGTATCACTACCTTTGTCTTCGTGGCCGCTACTTCGATAACGTCCTTAGTAGTTTCGTCGATAGCCGTAATTTCCTTCTTAGGGGCTGGTTTCTATTCTTTCTTCGGGCTTTGGCATTCTTACTTATAGTGCCCTTTCTTTCTATAGTTATAGTAGGTAACATTAGACTTGTCTTTAGTCATCTTCTTCTAGTCCTGCTTCTATACTGTATCTATATCTATAGCTCCGGGGTACGTCCCGTACGAGGTACTGACGTACGCTCGCTTTTTCTTGTTGTTAGCCTTAACTATAGTTCCGTTTATTTAACCTCGTTTCTGCTACTCTTGTACGTAGAGTCGATTATCGATCCTAATAGCCTACGTAATATATTTATCTAGAGTCTTAGGCCGATCGTACTTATATAGCTTGTCCTTAACCTTTTCTTTTAGGCCATTATAGAACAATTACATTAACACCTCATTATTAAGCTGAGACTTAAGTATGTCCTGTCTAAACTATACGGCGTAAGAGGCTACTAACTTAGTCTGTCAGAGATTGGCGAGTCTTTCTTATATATAAATCTTCTTGTCTTTATCGCTAAAAACTTTCCGAAGCTCTTCTTTAAAACGGTCGTAAGATCGGAAGACTGCCTACGTAAACGCGTCTCGTTTGTCTTCGTCTTCCTTAGTAAGATAGTCGTTCTATATAGGCTCGAACTATCTAAGTGCCTTGCCCTCTAGTCTCGTAACTACGTAGAGGACTTTGGCTTTGTCGTCTAGAAACTTGTCATCATTAAGCTAGAAGTAAGATCGGAGGTTTGTTAGGAATCTTATAAGATCTTCCTTAGTTCCTCTGTATTTGCCAGGTAGTTCAATCTTAATGCGCTTCGCTTTGGCACCCTCGAGTGCCTTGATTTTGGCGTAGGCCTCGTTAACTAACTTCTACAAGTACTTTTCGCGGTTCTCGAGTTCCTTGATTTAAGCTTAAGTAGCCTTGTCTCTCTAGTCTAACTCCTAGATCTATTGCTAGAGTTAATTAAGCTAAGTAAGTAGCTATTTGGCTATGACGTTAGTAGCTATGTCGATATCGAGGTCGAAGTTACCTCTGTTCTAAACTATAACAGAACAAAGGGAGTGGTAACAACGTGTGACGAACCTAACTTAGACTTCTTCTAAAAGGGTCTAGACGGAGGTAGATTAGGCGGGACAAGTAGGTAGGTCGTCTAAGGGATTTGGTAAAGCCAAAGGGTTTATAATAACACTAGAGTTGTCTCTTATAGTAATTAGCAATGCTTAGTATAAGTACTGTGATTATAATTGTTACTACTAGTAAACTCCTAGAGTTTACTATAACGAGTGACTATTTACATGTATATATACTTCTGCCGATCGCTTATAGTCCCTTTCTATCCTGCCCTTGGATCGCCTTTGGTAGCTAGCTATCCTCTGCTATCTTTCCCGTTTTGGCAATCGTTCGCCTATAGTAGCCCGCGCTCTCTAGCGATCCTATGTCAGCCTCGCTTCGTGCCCTTCTTGATTGGTGGCTCATTTAGCCTTCTATGCCCTACCGGGTCGTGGTATATGGTTGGCTCGTGATATATAGAACTATGCGAACGGGATAGACGCTTGATTTGACTTGCCTAGTAGAGCGATAAAATAAGGGACAAAATAAGGGAACTCTAATGTATTATAGAAACTATTAAAGGAGAATAGCTTGTGATATATAATAGGCCTAATAGCTATACCGAGTATCTTGACGGCTAGTAACTTAATAACGATATACGGAACTTAGAATACTAGTTTATATACGCGAACTGTAGAAAAGACGAGTATATATAGGAAAGCTACTAGAAGAAATACTCCTATATTAGCACTAGAGTACCTATAGTCTATATATAACGGGAAGGATTTAGAAAAGAATTCTAATACTTCCTAGGCAACGCTATATGACTATACCCTCGATACAAGGTATATATACAAGTGCCCTAGTTCTAGTGTATAGTATATAAATACTAATACTACTTCTATAATAAATTCGAAAATAATTACTAGCTAACCCGACAAGGAAATGAGGATAGAAGCTTACGCCCTATAGAATAGGTCTACAATGTAAGAAACAGAGCAGCCGAATTGCTCTAGAAGATCGAAGCCTGTAATCTAGAAGGCATTACAATAGTTCTAAGACAAGCCTAGCCTAGGTACTATAGAACTAGACGAGATATATAGGACTCGTGCTAGAGTAATAATTGCCTCTATTATATAGACGAAAAGAAATTGCAAATTCGGGAGCTTTAGATAAAGCTATAGCACGTATGATAGAAAGCGGAATAGACCTAATAGTGGGAAGCCGTAAGTACTTAATGGCTTATAGAAATAAGCACGATCGACGAAGCCGCTATTAGCCGAATAACTAAAGAGGTTAGCACTAACCTGGGAAACGGGTTAGGGCCCTTAGAGGGGCCTAGAAGCTATTAACGCCCGTGTAGTGGCGGGTGGTAGCGTAGTATAGGAGGAACTGGCGTAAGAGACCACTATATCGAGACCTCCTAGCAGAAATATGGAAAATCGCTATAATCTCTAGACGACGGCGGTAAGATAAGCGATTGTAGATAATAGTATAATAGAAATAGCACGAAATATTTGTACTAGTAGATAGTAAAGCAGAGATAAACCTAATTTCGCCGACACTTATAAATTAGCTATAGATACCTTAGAGAATGAAGCGGAAGTATAGTATAGTCAAGGGGCTATTTCCGATATAATAGGTATATAAGGAGACTAAATCGATTGATATCACTATAGTAGGGAAGACTATAGTAGTTATATTTAGTATTATAGATATAGGTAACGATAAAGATATAATATTGTCACGAGCTAACTATATACCGCGACCTAGTAGGGCGTAGCAGGCTAAACGAGCTACTAATTAAGAAGGGCACGGAGCGAGGCTAATACAGGATCGCTAGGGAGCGCGGGCTACTATAGGCAAACAATTGCCAAAAGGGAAAGATAGTAGAGGATAGCCAGCTACCAAAGGCAATCCTAGGGCAGGCTAGAAGGGGACCATAAGCAACTAACAGAAGTATATATACATGTAAATAATCACTCGTTATAGTAGACTCTAAAAGTTTACTAGTAATAGTAACCTAACCTACAATTATAGTACTTATACTAAGCATCGCTAACTACTATAGGAGATAACTCTAGTATTATTATAAACCCTTTAGCTTTACCAAATCCCTTAGACGACCTATATACTTGTCCCGCTTAATTCACCTCCGTCTAAACCCTTTTAGAAGAAGTCTAAGTTAGGTTTGTTATATATTGCTATTACTCCCTTTATTCTGTTATAGCTCAGAACGGAGGTAATTTTGACCTCGATATTAATATAGCTACTAACGTTACGGCTAAATAGCTGCTTGCCTAGCTTGGTTAACTCTAGCAACGGATCTAGGAGTTAGACCAGAAAGATAAGGTTGCTTAAGCTCGGATTAAGGAACTCGAGAACGGCGAAAAGCACTTATAGAAGCTAGTTAACGAGGCCTATGCCAAAATCAAGGCACTCGAAGGTACTAAAGCGAGCCATATTAAGATCGAACTACCTAGCAAATATAGAGGAACTAAGGAAGATCTTATAGGATTCCTAACAAACCTCCGATCCTACTTCTGGCTTAATAACAACAAGTTTCTAGATAATAAAGCCAAAGTCCTCTATATAGCTATAAGACTAGAGGGTAAGGTACTTAGATAATTCGAGCCTATATAGAATGACTATCTTACTAAGGAAGACAAAGACAACCAAGATACGTTTATATAGGCAGTCTTTCGATCCTACGACCGTTTTAAAGAAGAGCTTTAGAAGGTTTTTAGCGACAAAGACAAGAAGATTTATATATAAGAAAGACTTGCTAATCTCTGACAGACTAAGTTAGTAGCCTCTTATACTATATAGTTTAAATAGGATATGCTTAAGTCTTAGCTTAATAATAAGGCATTAATATAACTATTCTATAATAGCTTAAAGGAAAAGGTTAAAGATAAGCTATATAAGTACGACCGGCCTAAGACCCTAAATAAATATATTATATAGGCTATTAAGATCGATAATCGACTCTATATATAAGAGTAGCAGAAATAAGGTCAGATAAATGGAACTATAGTTAAGGCTAACGACAAGAAAAAACAGATATACGTTAGCACCTTGTATAGGACGTATCCTAGAGCTATAGATATAGACGTAGCATAGAAGCAGGACCAAAAGAAGATAACCAAAGACAAGTCCAATGTTACCTACTATAACTATAGAAAGAAAGGACATTATAAACGAGAATGCCAAAGCCTAAAGAAAGAGTAGAAAATAGTCCCTAGAAAGGAAATTACGGTTATCGACGAAACTACTAAGGATATTATCGAAGTAGTAGCTACAAGCTATAAAGATAGGGATAGTAATATAGATAGTCTTGGACATGATAGCGACGGTAGAGACGAATAAGCACCGTACTCCGAACTAGTTACTATAGACCTAGAGATAGGTCTTGCTAAATAGGATATAGTAAGGGAGTATATACTACTAATTTCGATTCTCCTAGCCTTAAGGCAATGGGGTTTTATAGTTATATAGAGGTAGGATAGATTGTAGATAACCGATACCTAAGGAATCAAAAGACCCGGACCTAATGTTCTATTCCTCTAGGAACAAATCGAATAGTATTATAACGAAGTTTTCTAGCTTAATATAGAACTATATAAACGGGATAGACGCCTAATTCGACTTGCCTAGTAGAGCGATAAGATAAGGGACGAGATAAGGGAACTCTAACGTATCGTAGAAACCATTAGAGGGGAACGGTCTGTGATATATAATAGGCCCGATAGCCATGCTAAGTATTTTGACGACTAGTAACTTAGCTACGACGTACGGAACCCTAAGTACTAGTTTATATATACGAACTGCGGAAAAGATAAGCGTATATAGGAAAGCTATTAGAAGAAATACTCCTACCTTAGTATTGGAGTATCTATAGTCTATATATAGTAGGAAGGATTTGGAAAAGAGTTCTAATACCTCCTAGGTAACGCTATACGACTATACCCTTAATACGAGGTATATATACAAGTGCCCTAGTTCTAGTACGTGGTATACAAATGCCGATACTACTTTTATAACAAATTTAAAAACAATTACTAGCTAACCTGACAAGGAAATGAGGATAGGAGCCTCTGCCCTGTGGAATAGATCCATAATATAGAAAATAGAGCAGCCAAATTACTCTAGAAGATTGAAGCCCGCGATCTAGAAGGCATTACGATAGTTCTAAAACGAGCTTAGCCTAGGCACTGCAGAATAGGACAAGATATATAGGACTCGTGCTAGAGTAACAATTACCTTTACTACGTAGACGAAAAGAAATCGCGGATCTAGGAACTTCAGATGAAGCTATAGTACGTATAATAAAAAGTAGAACGGACCTAATGGTAGGAAGTTACAAGTACTTGATAGCTTACGGAAATAAGTACGATTGACGAAGCCGCTATTAGCCGAATAACTAAAGAGGTTAGCATTAACCTAGGAAACAGGTTAGGGCCTTTCGAGGGGCCTAAAAACTATTAATGCCTATATAGCGGTAAGTAGTAGCATAATATAGGAGGAACTAGCATAAGAGACTACTATATCGAGACCTCCCGGCAGAAACATAGAAAATCACTGTAATCTTTAGACGACGGCAGCAAGACAAGCGACTATAGATAATAGCACAATAGAGATAGTATAAAATGCTTGTACTAGTAGATAGTAGAGCAGAGATAAACCTAATTTTGCCAATGCTTATAAATTAGCTATAGATACCCTAGAGAATAAAGCGGAAGTATAGTATAGTTAAAGGGCTATTTCTAACGTAATAAGTATATAAGGAGACTAAACCGATCGATATTACTATAGTAGGGAAGACTATAGTAGTTATATTTAGTATTATAGATATAGGTAACGATAAAGATATAATATTAGGGTTACTATAGTATAAAGATTATAACCTAGATATTAGCTAGAAGAATGGTAGCTACTTACGACCCTAAATAGAGTTATATTCGACTAGTAAGATAGGGAGTATACAAGGATCGCGAGTAGACGATACTTAAGGGAAGGCATATTCTATAGATCTACTACAAAAGACGAATAATAGTAGGCAGACTACTATAGACTCTGGAAGAAGCGGTATAATAATACCGACGTTATAATAAGAAGAACGAGCTAAACCGCCGATAGCTGTTCTCTCTATTGACGAATGTAGAGCACTATAACTAGAGTAGTAGGTTAAGACAGGAGAAATCGCTAGCATGTCACGGATAAGCACATGGACGGCCCGGCAGGCTACAGCCAGGACGTAGGACATTCCGACAGCCAATCACTTGACGGACCAATTAGAAGATTATCACTGCCAAGACTAAGGTCTTCACTAGTAATAATAACATATTACCGTCGACAACGCGGAATTACAGAGTAAAAGGAGAAATGGTACTAGTGATAACTATTAAAGAAGGATAGATAATTATATATATATAGCTAGCCAGTCACTCGTTATAGTAGACTCTAGGAGTTCACCAGTGGTAACAATTACAATCACAGTACTTATACCAAGTATTGCGGATTACTATAAGAGACAACTCTAAGTGTTATTATAAACCCTTTAGCTTCACCAAATCCCTTAGACGACCTGCCTGCCTGTCCTACCCAATCTACCTTCGTCTGAACCCTTTTAGAAGAAGTCTAAGCTAGGTTTGTTATACGTTATTACTACTCCCTTTGTTCTATTATGGTTCAGAACGGAGGTAACCTTAACCTCGACATCGACATAGCTACTAACGTTACGGCCGAACAGCTGCTTGCCTAGCTTGGTTAACTCTAGCAGCGGATCTAGGAGTTGGACCAGAGAGATAAGGTTACTTAAGCCCGAATTAAGGAACTTGAGAACGGCGAAAAGTACTCGTAGAAACTAGTTAACAAGGCCTACGCCAAAATCGAAGCGCTTAAGACTGCCAAAGCAAGCCGTATCAAGATCGAACTACCTAGCAAATATAGGGGAACTAAGGAGGATCTCGTAGGATTCCTAATAAACCTCTGATCCTACTTCTAGCTTAATAACGATAAGTTTCTAGACGATAAAGCTAAAGTTCTCTACGTAGCCACGAGACTAGAGGGCAAGGTATTTAGATAGTTCGAGCCTATATAGAATGACTATCTCACTGAGGAAGACGAAGACGACCGAGACGCATTTACATAGGCAGTCTTCCGATCTTATAACTATTTCGAAGAAGAGCTTCGGAAGGTTTTCGGCGATAAAGACGAGAAAATTTATATATAAGAAAGACTCGCTAATCTCCGACAGACTAAGTCAGTAGCTTCCTATACTATATAGTTCAGACAGGACATATTTAAGTCTTAGCTTAACGACGAGGCGTTAATGTAACTATTCTATAATGGCTTAAAGGAAAAGGTTAAAGACGACCTATATAAGTACGATCGGCCTGAGACCCTAGACGAATACATTATACAGGCTATTAGAATTAATAATTAACTCTATATACGAGAGTAGTAGAAACAAGGACAAATAAACGGAACTATAATTAAGGCTAACGACAAGAAAAAGTGAGTATATGTTAGTACCTCGTATAGGATATACCCTAGAGCTATAGATATAGACGTAGCATAGAAGTAGGATAAGAAAAAGACAGCTAAAGATAAGTCTAACGTTACCTACTATAACTATAGAAAGAAAGGGCATTATAAACGAGAATACCAGAGCCCGAAGAAGGACTAGAAACCAGTCCCTAGAAAGGAAATTACAGCTATTAACAAAACTACTAAGGATATTATCAAAATAGCGGCCATGAGCTACAAAGATAGGGACAGCGACACGGACAGTCTCAGACATGACAGCAATAGTAAAGACGAACAAGCACCGTACTCTGAACTGGTCACAGTAGACCTAGAGACAGGTCTTGCCAAATGGGACATAGCAAGAGAGTATATACTACTAATTTCGATTCTCTTAGCCTTAAGATAGTAGGGTTTCATAGTCACGTAGAGGCAGGATAGATCGTAGATAACCGATACCTAAGGAATCGAAAGACTTAGACCTAATGTTCTCTTCCTCTAAGAACGAATCGAATGGTACCGTAACAAAGTTTTCTAGCTTAACACGGAACTACGCGAATAGGATAAACGCTTGATTCGACTTACCTAGTAGAGCGATAGAATGAGGGACGAGATAAGGGAACTCTAACGTATCGTGGAAACTATCAAAGGGGAATAGCCTATGATGTACGATAGGCCTGATAGCTATGCTAAGCATTTTGATGATTAGTAACTTAGCTATGATATACGGAACCCTAAGTACTAGTTTATACGTGCGAACTGCGGGAAAGACGAACGTACGTAGGAAAACTACTAGAAGAAATACTCCTACCTTAGTATTAGAGTACCTACGGCCTATATATAGTAGGAAGGATTTAGAAAAGAGTTCTAATACCTTCTAGGCAACGCCACATAACTACACCTACAATACGAGGCATATACACAAGTGCCCTAGTTCTAGTATATGGCATACGAATGCCGATACTACTTTCGCGACAAATTCGAAAGTAATTACTAGCCGACCTGACAAGGAAATGAGGACGGAAGCCTCTGCCCTATAGAATAGGTCTATAATGTAGGAAACAGAGCAGCCGAATTGCTCTAGAAGATCGAAGCCTACGATCTAGAAGGCATCACGGTAGTACTAAAACGAGCCTAGCCTAGGTACTGTGAAATAGGACGAGATATATAGGACTTGTACTAGAGTAATGACTGCCTTTACCACACGGACGAAAAGAAATCGCGGATCTAGGAGCTTTAGATGAAGCTAGAATACGTACGATGAAAAGCAGAACGGACCTAATGATAGGAAGCCGTAAGCACTCAATGGCTTATAGAAATAAGCACGATCGATGAAGCTACTATTAGCTAAACAACCGAAGAGGTTAGCACTAACCTGGGAAACAGGTCAGGGCCCTTCGAAGGGCCTAGAAACCATTAACGCCTACGTAGTAGCAGGTGGTAGCGTAGTATAGGAGAAACTGGCGTAAGAGACCACTATATCAAGACCTCCCGGTAGAAACATAGGAAATCGCTACAATCTTTGGATGACGGCAATAAGATAAGCGATTATAGATAATAGCATAATAGAAATAGCACGAAATGCTCGTACTAGTAGACAGTAGAGCAGAGATAAACCTAATTTTACCGACGCTTGTAAATCAGCTACGGATACCCTAGAGAATGAAGCGGAAGTATAGTATAGTCAAAGGGCTATTTCCAATATAATAGGTATATAAGGAGACTAAACCAATCGATATCACTATAGTAAAGAAAACTATAGTAGTTATATTTAGTATCGTAGACATAGGTAATAACAAAGACATGATATTAGGATTACTATAGCATGAAGATTACGACCTAGATATTAGCTAGAAGAATAGTAGCTACCTACGACCCTAAATAGAGTCGTATTCGACTAGTGAGATAGGGAGCGTACAAGGATCGTGAGCAGACGATGCTTAGGGAAAGGCATATCCTACAGATCTACTGTAAGAGACAGATAGTAGCAGGCAGATGTCACGATTCGACCGCATAAGGCGACCTGACAAGGCACACGGAACTAATTAGGAACCGCAAGACCTAAGGACCAATCAGGAAGTGATCGTAGTAATCGCACTTCGATCAAGGCAAGCACTCAAACAATAATCGAAGGATCATAGCAGCGATCATACGATCGAAATCTAGGGGAGAACACTTAGGAATAAGGAAACCAGACAAGTATATTAGATAGCTAGTCACTCGTTCTAGTAGACTCTAGGAGTTTACTAGTAGTAACAATTATAATCACAGTACTTACACCAAGTATTGCTAATTACTATAAGAGACAACTCTAGTGTTATTGTAAACCCTTTGGCTTCACCAAATCCCTTAGACGACCTGCCTACTTATCACGCTTAATCTACCTCCGTCTGGACCCTTTTAGAAGAAGTCTGAGTTAGGTTCGTCACACGTTATTACTACTCCCTTTGTTCTATTATAGTTTAGAACGGAGGTAACTTTGACCTCGACATTGACATAGCTACTAATGTTACGGCTGAATAGCTACTCGCTTAGCTTAGTTAACTCTAGTAGCAGATCCAGGAGTTAGACTAGAGAGATAAGGCTGCTTAAGCTCGAATCAAGGAACTTGAGAACCGCGAAAAGTACTTACAGAAGTTGGTTAACAAGGCCTACACCAAAATCGAGGCACTCGAGGGCGCTAAAGCGAAGCGCATTAAGACCAAACTACCTGGCAAATACGGAGGAACTAAGGAGGATCTTGTAGGATTCCTGACAAACCTCCGATCTTACTTCCGGCTTAATGACGATAAGTTTCCGGATAACAAAGCCAAAGTCCTCTATATAGCCATAAGACTAGAGGGCAAGGCACTTAGATAGTTTAAGCCTACGTGGAATGACTATCTCATAGAGGAAGACGAAGACGATCGAGACGCGTTTATATAGGCAGTCTTCCGATCTTACGACCATTTTGAAGAAGAGCTTCGGAAAGTTTTTGGCGACAAAGACAAGAAGATTTATATATAAGAAAGACTTGCTAATCTCCGACAGACCAAGTCAGCAGCCTCCTATACCATATAGTTCAGATAGGATATACTTAAGTCTTAGCTTAATAATAAGGCGTTAATACAATTGTTCTATAATAGCCTAAAGGAAAAGGTTAAGGACAAGCTATACAAGTATAATCAGCCTAAGACTCTAGATAAATATATCACGCAGGCTATTAAGATCGATAATCGACTCTATATACAAGAGTAGTAAAAACGAGGTCAAATGAATAGAACTATGGTCAAGGCTAATGATAAGAAAAAGCGAACGTACGTTAGTACTTTGTACGGGACGTACCCCGGAGCTATAGATATAGACGTAACGTAGAAGTAGGACCAGAAGAAGACGACTAAAGATAAGTCTAATGTTACCTACTATAACTATAGAAAGAAAGGATACTATAAGCGAGAATGCTAAAGCCCGAAGAAAGAGTAAAAGCTAATCCCTAGAAAAGAAATCGCGGACATTGACGAAACTACCAAGAACGTTACCAAAGTAGCAGCTACAAGCTACAAAGACAAGGGCAGTGATACGGACAGTCTTAGACACGATAGCAACAGTAAAGACGAATAAGCACCGTACTCCGAACTAGTTACTATAAACTTAGAGATAGGTCTTGCCAAATAGGATATAGTAGGAGAATATATACCGCCAGTTTCGATTCTCCTAGCCTTGAGGTAGTAGGGTTTTATAGTTATGTAGAGGCGGGATAGATTGTAGACGACTAATACCTAAGGAATCGAAAGACCTAGACCTAATGTTCTATTCCTCTAGGAACGAATCGAATAATACTATAACGAAGTTTTCTAGCTTAATACGGAACTATATAAATGGGATAAACACTTGATTTGACTTACCTAGTAGAGCGATAGAATAAGGGACGAAATAAGGGAACTCTGATGTATTGTAGAAACTATTAAAGGAGGATAGCCTATAATATATAATAGGCCTGATAGCTACACCGAGTATCTTGATGGCTAGTAACTTAGTAACGACGTACGGAACCTAGAATACTAGTTTATACGCGCGAACCGTAGAAAAGACGAGCGTACGTGGGAAAGCTACTAGAAGAAACACTCCTATATTAGCACTGGAGTACCTACGATCTACGTATAATGGGAAGGATTTAGGAAAGAATTCTAATGCCTCCTAGGCGACGCTATATAACTGTACCCTCGACACGAGGCACATGCGCAAGTGCCCTGGTTCCAGTATATAGCATACAAATGCCGATACTACTTCTACGACAAATTCGAAAATAATCACTAGCTGACCCGATAAGGAAATGAGGACGGAAGCTTACGCCCTATAGAATAGGTCTACGATGTAGGAAATAGAGCGGCCGAATTGCTCTAGAAGATCGAAGCCCGTGATCTAGAAAGCATCATAATAGTTCTAAGACGAGCCTGGCCTAGGCACTACGGAACCGGACGAGATATATAGGACTCGTGCTAGAGTAACGACTACCTCTATTACGTGGATGAAAAGAAATTGCGAATTCGGGAGCTTTAGATAAAGCTATAGCACGTACGATGGAAAGTAGAACGGACCTAATAGTAGGAAGCTGTAAGCACCTAATGGCTTATGGAAATAAGCACGATTAACGAAGCTGCTATCAGCCGAACAACCGGAGAGGTTAGCACTGACCTAGGAAACGGGTCAGGGCCCTTCGAGGGGCCCGGAAACCATTAATGCCCGCGTAGCGGCAAGTGGTAACGTAGTATAGGAGGAACTGGCGTAAGAGACTACTATACCGAGACCTCCTAGTAGAAATATAGGAAATCGCCACAATCTTTGGACGACGGCGGCAAGACAAGCGATTGTAGATAATAGCATAGTAGAAATAGTACGAAATGCTTGTACTAGTAGAGAGTAGAGTAGAGATAAACCTAATTTCGCTAACGCTTGTAAATCAGCTACAGATACCCTAGAGAATGAAGCAGAAGTATAGTATAGTCAAAGGGCTATTTCTAACATAATAGGTACGTAGAGAGACCGAACCGATCGATATCACTATAGTAGGGAAGACTATAGTAGTTATATTTAGCATTGTAGACATAGGCAACGACAAAGATATAATATTAGGGTTACTATAGTATGAAGATTACGACCTAGATATTAGCTAGAAAAATAGTAGCTACCTATAACCCTAAACGGAGTTGTATTTAACTAGCGAGATAGGGAGCGTATAAGGATTATAAGCAGACGATGCTTAAGGAAAGGCATATCCTACGGATCTACTATAAGAGACGGATAGTGGTAGGCAGACTACTATAGACTCTAAAAGAGGCGGTATAACAACATTAATATCACGACAGGAGGAACGAGCTAAATCGCTAATAGCTATTCTCTCTATTGACGAATGTAGAGCACTGCAATTAGAGCAGTAGGTTAAGATAGGAGAAATCGCTAGTATCGCTATAGACAGAACTAAGTTCGCATATTATTAGAAAACCGAGAGACAAGATAAGACTAGGGAAGTACCGAAGGAATACAAGGGACACCTAGCATTCGAACCGAAACATCTAGAAGGGCTACTAGAACACGGCCTATAGGATTACGAGATCAAGCTTAAGGAAGGAGCACGACTAAAGTTCTTTAAGATTTACTATATAAGCTAGATATAGAACGAAGAACTTAAGCGATATTTGGAGGAGAACCTTCGAAGAGGATATATCTGCCCGTTAACATCGCTAGCAGGCTACCTAATCCTATTTGTGCCTAAGAAAGACGGAAAGCTATAGTTATATATCGACTACTGGCAACTTAACGAACAGACTATAAAAAACCGATACCTGTTACCGCTAATCTTACGGCTCTAAGATTAGTTGGTAGGAGCCTAATATTTCACGTGTCTTGACTTGCTATCGGCCTATAACTATATATAGATTAAAGAAGGCGACGAGTGGAAAACGGCCTTTAGGACACTTTATAGCCACTATAAGTACCTCGTCATGCTATTCAGACTTATAAACGTGCTAGTAACGTTCTAAGCCCTGATTAATCAAGCTATCCGACCCTTTCTTGACAAATTTATAGTATGTTATCTCGACAATATACTTATCTTCTCCAAGACGATAGACGAACACCGAAAGTATATAAAAGTAGTACTAGATACGCTATACGTGTACAAGCTATTAGTTAACAAGGAAAAGAGCGAATTCTATATTAGGAAGATAGTCTTTTTAGGATATAAAATATCCCTAGGATAAATTCGGATAGAACCTTTAAAGGTTAAAGCCATTAAGAATTGGCTACGACCGACGTCAGTTACGGATATACGAAGCTTTATCAGATTTACGAACTTCTACCAAATGTTCATCAGGAACTTTAGAGCGATCATATGACCTTTATACGAACTTACTAAGAAGAACGCTAAATTCTAATGGGAAGAGCGACACGAGCAAGTATTCGCGTAAATCCGCGACGCCATTACTAAAGATCTAGTACTGGTACTACTAGACCCTAAGAAGCCATTCGAGGTGGAAACGGACGCTTTAGACTACGCCATTAGAGGACAATTAGGATAACGAGACGAATAAGGGAAGCTACATCCTATAGCCTTCTTTTTAAAGAAGCTCGACGGACTATATCTTAATTATCCGATTTATAATAAGGAACTACTTACGATTGTCGAAGCTTTCAAGGAATAGCGACTATACCTTAGCGGTACGATTAAACCAGTATAAGTATATACAGATCATAAGAATTTACGATACTTTACGACAACGAAGGAGCTTAATAGATGATAAATATGATAGGCAGAATTCCTCGCGGAATTTAACTTCAAGATCCGCTACAAGAAGGGCAAAGAGAACGTACAAGCAGACATCTTAAGTCGACGAACGGATTATACGAAAGGACGAACGGGAATAACACTACCGTTATTTAAAGAACGAACAGATAGAACGTTACATTACGAAACGTAGATACCTATGGAAGATGATCTACTTGACTTGTTCCTAGAATGCTATATAATCTTTCGAGAGGAAAGGATTAACGAGGTATAGTATCAAGTAGCACCCGGACTAGTGATACCTAATGGAGTGGAAGAAAGAGATGGGAAACTCTAGTACCGAGGCAAAGTATATATCTATGACGGGGATTAATAGCTACGAATGATTCGAGAACTCTACGAGTCGAAACTCGGAGGATATAAAGGAGTTACGAAGACTGTTACACAAGTCAAGAAATACTACGACTTTCTATAGTTAACGGTACAAGTTAAGGAAGTCATACGGAACTACGATACCTACAATCGAAGCAAAACGGCACGATATAAGCCGTATAGGCTACTTTAGCTACTGCCAATAGCTGACAAACTATAGAGCTTGGTCACGATAGACTTTATTACAAAGCTACCAGAATCTAAAGATATAGCTACAGGAGTGACCTACGACAGTATTCTCACTATAGTAGATCGCCTAACCAAATAGGTATACTTCTTTCCCTACAAGGAGTCCTAGATAGCTAAACAGCTAGCAGACGTGATCTATTAGCAAGTTACATTAGTATACGCTTGGCCGCGAGAATAGATCACCAACAGAGATACCAAATTTGTATCGAAGTTCTAGCAAGCGTTAATATAACAATTAGGCGTTAATAGCAAGCTGTTAATAGCATATTACCTACAGACCGACAGACAAATAGAGCGACTAAACTAAGTTATTAAGTAATACCTCTACTCTTACGTCAATTACTAGCAAGACGACTAGGTCATACTATTACTAATAGTATAACTTGCCTACAATATAACGCCGACAGAAACGACTAAAGTTATACCGTTCTTCGCGAACTACAGATATAAAGCAGACCTTAGGCAAGGACTAGAGGTTATAGTGCCAAGAGCAGTAGTCAAAGTAGAACAGATGTATATACTATATAAGAAGCTCAAGAAGGAACTCGAGTTTATCAAAACTAGAATAAAGAATTACTACGACAAACATAGGCTCGAGGGACCTTGCCTAGAGAGGGGAGACAAAGTCTACCTGATCGTACGAAACTTACGAACCAAACGACCAAGCGCGAAGCTAGACTTTAAGAAGGTCGGACCCTTCGTTATCAAAGAACGAATTTCGACATCTAACTACCGACTATCGTTACCGTCATCTATACGACTATAGATAGATGTTTTTTATATTTCACTTCTCGAACTAGCACCGAAAAACGCCAAGGTTATTACGCATATCGAAGTAGAAGACGAGGAAGAAGAATAGGACGTCGAAGAAATTCTAGATTCATGTATCATTAACGGGGAACTATAGTATCTAGTTAAATAGCTTGATTTTAGACTAGAAGATAACTTATAGGAACTAGTTAAGAACCTAAGTTACCCTGAGAAACTTTAGTAGTTTTACTAGAGGAACCCTAACTAACCGAAAGCGATAGACCTAAAACCAACCCGAAATCGGCTAGCAAGGACAGATCTAAAGGAACTTTAGGATATATGGAATCCCAAAGCTGTCCGAAATCGGCAGACAAGCGAGACGGGGTCAAAGAAGGCGTAGTAACCCTAGAAGCCTCTGCTACCGCCGCCACTTTAGCCTCCTCACGTTCTACTTGCTCTAACTCCTCTACACTGTCGATACCCCGAGCGATAGCCCTTATCATCTTCTTAAAATATATTCGCTTCTGTTTCCGGAGACGAAGGACCTACTCCTTAGTAGCTATAAGCTTATCCTTAAGTTTTTAATGCTGAGCCGTAATAGACCGAAGCTAAGCAGGAGAAACGCTAAGAACGTCATAATTCGAACGCTTGTTATAAACGCACTCTACGTATCAAGAAGAATCGCTTTTCGAAACCTTGTACAAACTAAGGCCTTTAGACTCGCACAGCATATAAGGACGTATCGTTAAAAGATTATCCAAGGAAAGAATCGTAGCTAGGAGATGGTTAGCATAAAGAGTCGACGTAATAGGCTTAGACTTCGACTTCTTTCTTACACGATCAGTCATCTTAACAACATTATAAAAGAAAGAGAAAAGGGGGGGGACTGAGGAACATAACTATATACAAGCAGGGGGGGGAAGTGTTAGTATTATTTAAAAAGGACCTAAGTCTTTCGAGGACAAAAGACCTAGGGGAGGGGCATCGTATCACGATTCGACCGTATAAGGCGACCTAATAAGGTACACGGAACCAATCAGGAACCGCAAGACCTAAGGACCAATCAGGAAGTGATCGTAGTAATCGCACTTCGATCAAGGCGAGCACCCGAACAATGATCGAAGGATCGTAGTAGCGATCACACAATCGGAATCTAAGGGAGAACACTTAGGAATAAGGAAACCAGACAAGTATATTAGATAGCTAGTCACTTGTTCTAGTAAACTCTAGGAGTTTACCAGTAGTAACAATCATAATCATAGTACTTACACCAAGCATTGCTAATTACTGTAAGAGATAACTCTAGTGTTGTTATAAACCCTTTGGCTTTACCGAATCCCTTAGACGACCTGCCTGCTTGTTACGCTCAATCTACCTCCGTCTAGACCCTTTCAGAAGAAGTCTAAGTTAGGTTTGTCATAGCAGACCATTACGGACTCTAGAAGAAGCGGTATAACGATACCGACGTTACGATAGGAGGAACGAGCTGAACCGCCGATAGCTATTCTCTCTATTAACGAATGCGGAGCACTATAACTAGAGTAGTAGGTTAAGATAGGAGAAATCGCTAGCATTGCTATAGACGGAACTAAGTTTATATATTATTAGAAAACCGAGAGATAAGACAAGACTAGAGAAGTACTAAAGGAATACGAAGGATACCTAACATTCGAACTGAAGTATCTAGAAGGATTACTAGAATATAACCTATGGGATTATAAGATCAAGCTCAAAGAAGGAATATAACTAAAGTTCTTTAAGATTTACCATATAAGCCAGACATAGAACGAAGAACTTAAGCGATATTTAGAGGAGAACCTTTGAAGAGGATATATCCGCCCGTTAACATCGCTAGCAGGCTACCTAATCCTATTTATGCCTAAGAAAGACGGAAAGCTACAGTTATACGTCGACTATCGGCAACTTAACGAATAGACCGTGAAAAACCGATACCTGTTACCGCTAATCTCATGGCTCCGAGATTAGTTAGCAGGAGCCTAATATTTTACGTGTCTTGACTTGCTATCGGCCTATAACTATATATAGATTAAAGAAGGCGACGAGTAGAAAACGGCCTTTAGGATACCCTATGGCCACTATGAGTACCTTGTCATGCCATTTGGACTTACGAACGCGCCAGCAACGTTCTAAGCCCTAATTGATTAAGCTATCTAATCCTTTCTTGATAAATTTACGATATATTATCTTGATGACATACTTATCTTCTCTAAAACGATAGACGAACACCGGAAGCACGTAAGAGTAGTACTAGATGCGTTACACGTATACAAGCTATCAGTTAATAAGGAAAAGAGTGAATTCTACGTTAGGAAGACGGTGTTTTTAGGATACGAGATATCCCTAGGACAAATCCAGATAGAACCTTCAAAAGTCGAAGCTATCAAGGATTAGCCACGACCGACGTTAGTCACGGAAGTACAAAGTTTCATCAGGTTTATAAACTTCTACCGGATGTTTATTAGGAACTTTGGAGCGATTATACGACCTCTATACGAACTTACTAAGAAGAACGCTAAATTCTAATGGGAAGAGCAATATAAGCAAGCATTTATATAGATCCGTGACGCTATTACTAAAGATCTAGTACTAGTACTACCAGACCCTAAGAAGCCATTTAAGGTAGAAACAGACGCTTCGGACTATACTATCAGAGGACAATTAGAATAACAAGACAAACAAGGGAAGCTATATCCTATAGCCTTCTTTTTAAAGAAGCTCGATAGACTATATCTTAATTATCCGATCTACGATAAGGAACTACTTACGATTATTAAAGCTTTTAAGGAATAGCGACTATACCTTAGTAGTATAATTGAACTAGTACAAGTATATATAGATTATAAGAATTTACGATACTTCACGACGACAAAGGAGCTTAACGGACGACAAATACGATAGGCAGAATTCCTTATAGAATTCAATTTTGAGATCTGCTATAAGAAGGGTAAAGAGAACGTATAAGTAGACATCTTAAGCCGACGAACGGATTATACGGAAGGACGAACAGAAACAACACTACCGTTATTTAAGGAACAAATAGACAGAACGCTATACTACAAAACGTAGACACCTATAGAAGACGATCTACTTGACTCGTTCCTAGAATGTTACGCAATCTTTCGAGAAGAAAGGGTCAACGAGACATAGTATTAAGTAGCACCTAGACTAGTAGTACCTGACGGAGTAGAAGAAAAAGATAGGAAACTCTGGTACCAAGGCAAAGCATATATCTACGACAAAGACCAATAGCTACGAATGATTCGAGAACTCTATAAGTCAAAACTTGGAGGATACAAAGGAGTCACGAAGACTGTCGTATAAGTTAAGAAACATTACGACTTTCCATAGCTAACGACACAAGTCAAGGAAGTTATATAGAACTACGACATCTGCAATCGAAGCAAAACAGTACGATATAAGCCGTATAGACTACTTTAGTCACTACTAATAGCTAACAAACTATAGAGCTTAGTTACGATAGACTTTATTACGAAGCTACTAGAATCTAAGGACACGGCCACAGGGGTAATCTATAACAGTATTCTCACTATAGTAGACTACCTGACTAAATAGGCATACTTCTTTTCCTATAAGGAGTCCTAGACAGCAGAACAGCTAGTAGACGTGATCTATCGGCAAGTCGCATTAGTACACGCTTGGCTATAGGAATGGATTACCAACAGAGACACTAAGTTCGTATCGAAGTTCTAGTAAGCGTTAATACAACAATTAGGCGTTAATAGCAAGCTGTCAACGGCATATTACCTACAGACCGATAGACAAACGGAGCGACTAAACCAAGTTATTAAGCAGTACCTCCGCTCTTACGTTAACTACTAGCAAGACGACTAGGTTATACTATTGCTAATGGTATAACTCGCTTATAATATAATACTAACAGAAACAACTAAAGTTATACCGTTCTTTACGAACTACAGATATAAAGCAGACCTTAGGCAAGGACTAGAGGTCATAGTGCTAAGAGCAGCAGTCAAAGTAAAACAAATATACATAGTATACGAGAAACTTAAAAAGGAACTCGAGTTTGTCAAGATTAGAATAAAGAACTACTACGACAAATACAGGCTCGAGGGACCTTACCTAGAGAGGGGAGACAAAGTCTACCTAATCGTACAAAACTTACAAACCAAACGACCAAGTATAAAGCTAGACTTTAAGAAGGTCAGACCCTTCATTATTAAAGAACGAATTTCGATATCTAACTATCGACTATCGTTACCGTTATCTATACGACTACAGACAGATGTTTTTTATATTTTACTTCTCGAACTAGTACCGAAGAACGCTAAGGTTGCTATATATATCGAAGCAGAGGACAAAGAGGAAGAATAGGACGTCGAAGAAATTCTAGATTTACGTATTATTAATAGAAAACTATAATACCTAGTTAAGTGGCTTGATTTCGGACTAGAAGACAACTTATAGGAACTAGTTAAGAATTTAAACTGCCCTAAGAAACTAGAACAGTTCTACCGGCAGAACCCAGATCGACCAAAGGAAAACCTAGGACAGAACTGTGACGAACCCAACTCAGACTTCTTCTGAAAGGGTCCAGACGGAGGTGGGTGAAGCAGGACAAGCAGGCAGGTCGTCTGAGGGATTCGGTGAAGCCAAAGGGTTCACAACAACACTTAGAGTTGTCTCTCACAGTAATCAGCAATGCTTGGTATGAGTACTGTGATTGTGATTGTTACCACTGGTGAACTCCCAGAGTCCACCATAACGAGTGACTAGCTAGCTATATATACACAATTGTCTGTCCTTCTTCAATAGTTATCACCAGTACCACTCCTCCTTTCACTTCGTGATTCTGCGTTGTCGACGGTGACATGTTATTATCACCAGTGAAGACCTTAGTCTTGGCGGTGATAATCTTCTGATTGGTCCGTCAAGTGATTGGCTGTCGGAATGTCCCGCGTCCTGGCTGCAGCCTGCCAGGCCGCCCATGTGCTTATTCGTGACAAGAACCAAAGACGGCGCCCTAATCGACAGCATCGACAGCATCATTAATCTGTAACGAGGGCATAGCAGGCGCCTCTTGCTGCTTAACCTCCTCTAACTCGTCCAAGGTCGACAGACCACGTGCCACTATATCGGTACCTTTCTCTACTAAAAACTCCTTCTGCTAACGAAGACGCCGGAGCTGTATAAGCTTTTCGGATAACTTGCGCTAGGCTTCTTCTAGACGGTATTAAGATTTATCTAGCTCAAGTTCGGCACGACGTTTAGCATCCTTAATATAATGCTGCTCCTAGAGAATGCGATCCACTAGAATAAATATTAGGAATCACATTTAAAAAAAAAAAAGAAGGAGACGTGCTTATAGGAAGAAAGTAGTATGCTAGAGCTATTATAAGAACGACCTCGACAAACGTAGGCTTCGTAACGCTTCGTACGCGCGATCATTTTACAAACGAGGCCTTACGACGCGTACCAAGAGCAAGGTATAACAACAAAACCGTTCTCAGCGATGTTCTAAGCAAGGGAAGCATAGTAACGTGCAGAATATAACTTCTGTTTCTCTATCGGCATTTTGTCAACATAGCGACCACAACGTAGAAATAGGAAGAATATAGTACTTACAAGCAAAGGGTTGTTAGCGTTATTTGAAACGGCCTAAGAGGGCTTTCAGGTCAAAAGCCTTAAAGGAGGGGCATCGTATCACGGATAAGTATATAGACGGCCCGGCAGGCTGCAGCCAGGACGCAGGACATTCCGACAGCCAATCACTTGACGGACTAATCAGAAGATTATCACTGCCAAGACTAAGGTCTTCACTGGTGATAATAACATGTCACCGTCGATAACGCGGAATTACGGAGTGAAAGGAGAAATGGTACTAGTGATAACTATTAAAGAGGGACAGATAATTGTATATATATAGCTAGCTAGTCACTCGTTATAGTGGACTCTGGGAGTTTACCAGTGGTAACAATCACAATCATAGTACTTATACTAAGCATTGTGGATTACTGTAAGAGACAACTCTAAGTGTTGTTATGAACCCTTTGGCTTTACCGAATCCCTTAGACGACCTGCCTGCCTGTCCCATCTAGTCTACCTTCGTCTGAACCCTTTTAGAAGAAGTCTGAGCTGGGTTCGTCATATAGCATCGCTATAGACAGAACTAAGTTTATATATTATTAGAAAGCTAAGAGATAAGACAAGACTAGGGAAGTACTAAAGGAATATAAAGGATACCTAGCATTCGAACCGAAGTATCTAGAAGGATTACTAGAGTATAGCCTATAGGATTATAAGATTAAGCTTAAGGAAGGAGTATAATTAAAGTTCTTTAAGATTTACTATACAAGCTAGTATTACGAGCTAACTATATACTACGACCCGGTGGGGCACAGAAGGCTAAATGAGCCACCAATCAAGAAGAGCATAAAGCAAGGCTAATATAGGATCGCTAAGGAGCACGGGCTACTACGGGCGAACGATTGCCAAAAGAGAAAGATAGCAAAGGATAGCTAGCTATCAAAGGCGATCTAAAGACAGGATAGAAGGGGACTATAAGCGATCAGCAGAAGTATATATATATATAAATAGCCACTCGTTATAGTAGACTCTAGGAGTTTACTAGTAATAGTAACCTAACCTATAATTATAAGTACTTATACCAAGCATTACTAACTATTATAAGGGATAACTCTAGTGTTATTATAAACCCTTTAGCTTTACCAAATCCCTTAGACGACTTACACGCTTATCCCGCTTAATTCACCTCCGTCCAAACCCTTTTAGAAGAAGTCTAAGCTAGGTTCGTCACACGTTACTATCACTCCCTTTGTTCTATTATAGCTTAGAACGGAGGTGATTTCGACCTCGACATTGACATAGCTATTAACGTCACGGCCGAACAGCTGCTTGCCTAGCTTGGTTAACTCTAGTAGCGGATTTAGGAGTTAGACCAGAGAGACAAGGTTGCTTAAGCTCGGATCAAGGAACTCGAAAACGGCGAAAAGCACTTGTAGAAGCTAGTTAACGAGGCCTACGCCAAAATCAAGGTACTCGAGGGCGCTAAAGCGAGCTATATCAAGATCGAACTACCTAGTAAATATAGAGGAACCAAGGAGGATCTCGTAAGATTCCTAACGAACCTCTAATCCTACTTCTAGCTTAATAATGATAAGTTTCTAGATGATAAAGCTAAAGTCTTCTATATAGCTATAAGATTAGAGGGCAAGGTACTTAGATGGTTTAAGCCTATATAGAATGACTATCTTATAGAGGAAGATAAAGATAACTAAGATATGTTTACGTAAGTAGTCTTTTAATTATATAACTAGTTTAAAGAGGAGCTTTAGAAGGTTTTTAGTGACAAAGATAAGAAGATTTATATATAAGAAAGACTTGCTAATCTCTAATAGACTAAATTAGCAACCTCCTACGCCATATAGTTTAGATAGGATATGCTTAAGTCTTAGCTTAACGATAAGGTATTAATATAACTATTCTATAATAGCTTAAAGGAAAAGGTCAAAGACGAACTATATAAGTACGACTAGCCTAAGAATCTAGACAAATATATCATATAAGCTATTCGAATTAATAATCGACTCTATATACAAGAGTAGCAGAAATAAGGTCGGATAAATAGAACTATAGTCAAGGCTAACAATAAGAAAAAACAAGCATACGTTAGCATATCATATAGGACATTTCTTAAAGCTATAGATATAAATATAGCATGGAAGTAAGATAAGAAAAAGACAGCCAAAGACAAGTCTAACATCACCTACTATAACTATAGAAAGAAAGGACACTATAAACGAGAATGTCAAAGCCTAAAGAAAGACTAGAAACTAGTCCCTAGAAAGGAAATTACAGCTATTAACGAAACCGCTAAAGACGTCATCGAAGTAACAGCTACGAGCTATAAAAACAGGGATAGTAACATAGACAGTCTCGGACACGATAGCGATAGTAAAGACGAATAAGCACCGTACTCTAAACTAGTTACTATAGACCTAGAAATAGGTCTTGCCGAATGGGATATAGCAGGAGAGTATACACTACTAATTTCGATTCTCCTAGCCTTAAGGCAGTAGGGTTTTACAGTTACCTAGAGGTAGGATAGATCGTAGACAACCGATACCTAAGGAATCGAAAGACCTAGACCTAATGTTCTATTCCTCTAGGAACAAATCGAATAGTACCGTAACGAAGTTTTCTAGCTTAATACGGAACTATGCGAACGGGATAGACGCTTGATTTGACTTGCCTAGTAGAGTGATGAAATAAGGAACGAGATAAGGGAACTTCGACATATCGTAGAAACTATTAAAGGGGAATAGCCTATGGTATATAATAGGCCTAATAGCTATACCAAGTATTTTGACAATTAGTAACTTAGCTATGATGTATAGAACCCTAAGTACTAGTTTATACGTATAAACCGTGGAAAAGACGAATATATATAGGAAAACTACTAGAAGAAACACTCCTACCTTAGTATTAGAGTACCCATAGTCTATATATAATGGGAAGGATTTAGAAAAGAGTTCTAATACCTTCTAGGCGACACTATATAACTATACTTACGATATAAGGCACATATACAAGTGCCCTAGTTCTAGTATATATTATATAAATGCCGATACTACTTTTACGACAAATTCGAAAATAATCACTAGCCGACCTGACAAGGAAATGAGGACAGAAGCCTCTACCCTATAGAATAGGTCTATAATATAGGAAATAAAGCGGCCGAATTGCTCTGGAAAATCGAAGCCCGCGATCTAGAAGGGATTACGGTAGTTCTAAAACGAGCCTAGCCTAGGCACTACAGAACAGGACGAGACGTATAGGACTCGTGCCGAAGTAACGACTACCTCTACTACGCAGACGAAAAGAAATTGCAGATCTAGGAGCTTCAGATGAAGCTATAGCACGTACGATGGAAAGTAAAACGGACCTAATGATAGGAAGCTACTAGTACTTAATAGCTTATAGAAATAAGCACGATTGACAAAGCTGCTATTAGCCAAATAACTAAAGAGGTTAGCACTAACCTAAGAAACAGGTTAGGGCCCTTCAAGGGGCCCGAAAACTATTAACGCCTATATAGCGGTAAGTGGTAGCGTAGTATAGGAGGAACTAGCGTAAGAGACTACTATATCGAGACCTCCCGGCAGAAACATAGGAAATCGCCGCAATCTTTGGACGACGGCAGCAAGATAAGCGACTATAGATAATAGCATAATAGAGACAGCACGAAATGCTCGTACTAGTAGATAGTAGAGCAGAGATGAACCTGATTTCGCTAACACTTATAAATTAGCTACGGATACCCTAGAGAATGAAGCAGAAGTATAGCATAGTCAAAGGGCCATTTCTGATATAATAGGTATATAGGGAGACTAAACCAATTAATATTACTATAGCAGGGAAAACCATAGTAATTATATTTAATATCATAGATATAGGTGATAATAAAGACATAATATTAGGATTACCATAGTATAAAGATTATAACCTAGACATTAGTTAGAAGAATAGTAGCTACCTATAACCCTAAATAGAGTTATATTTGACTAACGAGATAGGGAGTATATAAAGATCGTAAGCAGACGATGCTTAGGGGAAGGCATATCCCATAGATCTACCACAAGAGACAGACAATAGTAGGCAGACCACTATAGACTCTGGAAGAAGTAGTATAACGACATCGACGTTACGACAGGAGGAACAAGCTAAACCGCTAATAGCTATTCTCTCCGTTAACAAATGCGGAGCATTATAACTAGAGTAGTAGGTTAAGATAGGAGAAATCGCTAGTATCGCTATAGACGGAACCAAGTTTGTATACTATTAGAAAGTCAAGAAACGAAATAAGACTAGGGAAGTACCGAAGGAATATAAAGGACACTTAGCATTTGAACTAAAGTATCTAAAAAGACTACCAGAATATAGCCTATAGGATTACAAGATCAAGCTTAAAGAAGGAGCATGACTAAAGTTCTTTAAGATTTACTATACAAGCTGGATATAGAACGAAGAACTTAAGCGATACTTAGAGGAGAACCTTCAAAGAGAATATATCCGCCTGTCGACATCGCTAGCAGGCTACCTAATCCTGTTTATGCCTAAGAAAGACGGAAAGCTATAGTTATATGTCGACTATTAGCAACTTAACGAACAGACCGTGAAAAACCAATACCCGTTACTGCTAATCTTACGGCTCCGAGATCAGTTAGCAGGAGCCTAATATTTTACGCGTCTTGACTTGCTATCGGCCTACAACTATATACGGATCAAAGAAGGCGACGAGTAGAAAACGGCCTTTAGGATACCCTATAGCCACTACAAGTACCTCGTTATGCCATTTAGACTTATAAACGCGCCGGCAACGTTCTAAGCCCTAATTGATCAAGCTATCCGATCCTTTCTTAACAAATTTACGGTATATTATCTCGACGATATACTTATCTTCTCTAAAACGATAGACGAACACCGGAAGTACATAAGAGTAGTACTAGATACATTACACGCGTACAAGCTATTAGTTAACAAGGAAAAGAGCGAATTCCACGTTAGGAAGACGGTGTTTTTAGGATACGAAATATCCCTAGGACAAATCCGGATAGAACCTTTAAAGATTGAAGCTATTAAGAATTGGCTACGACCGACGTTAGTTACAGAAGTATAAAGCTTTATCGGGTTTACGAACTTCTACCAGATGTTCATTAGGAACTTTAGAGCGATCATACGACCTTTATACGAACTTACTAAGAAGAACGCTAAATTACAATAGGAAGAATAGCATAAGCAAGCATTTACGTAGATCCGCGATACTATTACTAAAGATCTAATACTAGTACTACTAGATCCTAAGAAGCCATTTGAGGTAGAAACGGACGCTTTAGACTACGCCATCAGAGGACAGTTAGGATAACGAGACAAACAAGGGAAGCTACATCCTATAGCCTTCTTTTTAAAAAAGCTTGATAGATTACGTCTTAATTATCCGATCTACGATAAGGAACTACTTACGATTATCGAAGCTTTTAAGGAATAGCGACTATACCTTAGCAGTATAACCAAACCAGTATAAGTGTATACAGATTATAAGAATTTACGATACTTTACGACGACAAAGGAGCTTAACAGACGACAAATACGATAGGCAGAATTCCTTACGGAATTCAATTTTGAGATCCGCTATAAGAAGGGCAAAGAGAATGTACAAGCGGACGCCTTAAGCCGACGAACGGATCATATAGAAGGACGAACAGAAATAACGCTACCGTTATTTAAGGAACGAATAGACGGAACGCTACATCACGAAACGTAGATACCTATAGAAGATAACCTACTCGACTCGTTCCTAGAGTATTACGTAATCTTTCGAGAAGAAAGGATTAACGAGGCACAGTATCAAGCAGCACCTAGACTACTAGTACCTGACAAAGTAGAAGAAAAAGATAAGAAACTTTAGTACCGAGGCAAAGCGTATATCCACGACAAAGATCAATAACTACGAATGATTTAAGGACTCTATAAGTCGAAACTTAGAGGATATAAAGGAGTTATAAAGACTGTCGCACAAGTTAAGAAACACTACGACTTTCTATAGTTAATGACATGAGTTAAGGAAGTTGTATAGAACTGTAACATCTGTAATCGAAGTAAAATGGTACGATACAAGCCATATAGGCTACTTTAGCCACTGCCGACAGCTGATAAACTATAGAGCTCGGTCATAATAGACTTTATTACGAAGTTGCTAGAATCTAAGGATATAGCTACAGGAGTAACCTATAATAGTATTCTTACTATAGTAGATCGCCTAACTAAGTAGGTATATTTCTTTCCCTATAAGGAGTCCTAGATAGCAGAATAGCTAGCAGACGTGATCTATTGGCAAGTCGCATTAGTATACGCTTAGCCACAGGAATAGATCACCGATAGAGACACCAAGTTCGTATTGAAGTTCTAGCAAGCATTAATGTAACGATTAGGCATTAATAGCAAGCTATTAACGGTATATTACCTATAGACCGACGGACAAACGGAGCGACTAAACCAAGTTGTTAAGTAATACCTCTGCTCTTACGTTAACTACTAGCAAGACGACTAGGTCATACTATTGCTAATAGTATAACTTGCTTATAATATAACGCTAATAGAAACGACCAAAGTCACACCATTCTTTACGAACTACAGATATAAAGCAGACCTTAGGCAAGGACTAGAGGTTATAATGCTAAGAGCAGTAGTCAAAGCAGAACAAATGTACGCGGTATACAAGAAACTCAAAAAGGAACTCGAGTTTGTCAAGATTAGAATGAAGAACTACTACGACAAATACAGGCTCGAGGGACCTCGCCTAGAGAGGGGAGACAAAGTCTACCTGATTACACGAAACTTACAAACCAAACGACCAAGCACGAAGCTAGACTTTAAGAAGGTCAGACCCTTCGTTATTAAAGAACGAATTTCGACATCTAACTATCGACTATTGTTACCGTCATCTATACGACTATAGATAGATGTTTTTTATATTTCACTTCTTGAACTAGTACCGAAAAACACTAAGGTTGCTACGTATATCGAAGTAGAGGATGAAGAGGAAGAATAAGACGTTAAAGAAATTCTAGATTTATATATTATCAATGGAGAACTATAGTACCTAGTCAAGTAGCTCGATTTCGGACTAGAAGATAACTTATAGGAACTAGTCAAGAATTTAAACTGCCCTAAGAAACTAAAATAGTTCTATCGGCAGAACCTAGATCGGCTAAAGGTAAACCTAAGATAGAACCGAAAATAGCGCCCTAGTTAATAACGTCGACGCTACCATTAAGTTATATACCTAGAACGGCCTCCGATTCCTGCTATTCTACTACCTCTAATTTGTCTAGATTCGATAAACCCCGTGTAACTATGTCCGCCCCTTTCTCTACTAGGAACTCTCGTTATTTACAAACCCGAGTTAGACAGGCTAACGCCTTAGAAGCTTTATATTAATATTCTCGTAGTAAGGCTTCGGCCTCTTTCTCCTTAGCCTTCAAACGACGCTGCTCATATATAATACGATCTACTACGTTACGATTAGCGACGTACTTCCGCAAGGTAGCAAGAACCTATAAGAAGAAATCGGAACGCCAGAACTATTATAAGCACGACCGCAACGTATGTAAGCCTCGTAGCGACGAGATTTTTCAATCATTTTGTACACTCGGTTATACTTGGCACAATGGGAATACACCATCACTACGAACCCATGATCGGAAATAAACTAAGCTAGACACTTACAACGAATAGACGCTTAGGATCTACGTATATTAGATAGTATAATCGACAGTACGAAGGACAACAAGAGGCCAAGGAGAAAAACACATACAAGGAGTGTAAGGGATGTTAGCGCTATTTAAAACGACCTAAAGAGGGCTTTCGGGTCGAAAGCCTCGGAGAGAGGGCATCGTATTACAGAAATATACATGTAGATGCCGCCTAGGCTAATAGCACGGACAGACCAATCAACCAAAGGAATAGAAGGACTAATCACAACATAGGAAGCATTGTAATTACTATGTTCACTAGTAATTAGGGTGATCACCACCAAACGCTCACTTACGATCACCGCGATTAGGAGTAATCACCAGGATTATATATACATATAAATAGTCACTCGTTATAGTGGACTCTGGGAGTTTACTAGTGGTAACAATTACAATCATAGTACTTATACCAAGCATTGCGGATTACTATAAGAGACAACTCTAAGTGTTGTTGTAAACCCTTTGGCTTTACCGAATCCCTTAGACGACCTGCCTGCCTGTCCTGCTCAATCTACCTTCGTCTGAACCCTTTTAGAAGAAGTCTAAGCAGGGTTCGTCATACGTTCTAAGCCCTGATTAATCAAGCTATCTGACCCTTTCTTGATAAATTTATAGTATATTATCTTGATAATATACTTATCTTCTCTAAAACGATAGACAAACACTAGAAGTATATAAAAGTAGTATTAGACGCGTTATACGTATATAAGCTATTAGTTAATAAGGAAAAGAGCAAATTCCACGTTAGGAAAACAGTATTTTTAGGATACAAGATATCCCTAGGACAAATCCGGATAGAACCTTCAAAGGTTAAAGCTATTAAGGATTAGCTACGACTAATATTAGTTATAGAAGTATGAAGTTTCATTAGGTTTACAAACTTCTACCAGATGTTTATTAGGAACTTTAAGGCAATCGTAAAACCTTTATACGAACTTACCAAGAAGAACGCTAAATTCCAATAGGAAAAATAGCATAAGCAAGCATTTATATAGATCTATAACGCCATTACTAAAGATCTAGTACTAGTATTACTAGACCCTAAGAAGCTATTTAAGGTAGAAACGGACGCTTCAGATTACGCCATTAGAGGATAGTTAGGATAACAAGACGAATAAGGGAAGCTACATCCTATAGCCTTCTTTTTAAAGAAGCTCGATAGACTATATCTTAATTATCCGATCTATAATAAGAAATTACTTACAATTATTAAAGCTTTTAAGGAATAGCGACTATACCTTAGTAATACGATCAAACTAGTACAAGTATATATAGATTATAAGAATTTACAATACTTTATAACGATAAAGGAACTTAACAGATAACAAATACAATAGGTAGAATTCCTTATAGAATTCAATTTTGAGATCTGCTATAAGAAGGGCAAAGAGAACGTACGAGCAGACGCCTTAAGCCGACGAACGGATCATATAGAAGGACGAACAGAAATAACGCCACCATTATTCAAAGAACGAATAGACGGAACGCTATATCACAAAACGCAGACACCTATAGGAGATAATCTACTCGACTTGTTCCTAGAATGTTATACAATCTTTCGAGAAAAAAGGATCAACGAGACATAGTATCAAGTAGCACCTGGACTAGTAGTACCTAACAGAGTAGAAGAAAAAGATAAGAAACTCCGGTACCGAGGCAAAGTATATATCTACAATAAAGATTAATAGCTACAAATGATTTAAGAACTCTACGAGTCGAAACTCGGAGGATATAAAGGAGTTATAAAGACTATCGTATAAGTCAAAAAACACTACGACTTTCCATAGTTAACGACACGAGTTAAGGAAGTTGTATAGAACTATAACATCTATAATCGAAGCAAAACGGCATAATACAAGCCGTATAGGCTACTTTAGCCACTACTAATAGCCGACAAACCATAGAGTTTAGTTATAATAGACTTTATTACGAAACTACTAGAATCTAAGGATACGGCTATAGAGATAATCTATAATAGTATTCTTACTATAGTAGACCGCCTAACTAAATAGGTATACTTCTTTCCCTATAAGGAGTCCTAGATAGCGGAACAGTTAGTAGACGTAATCTATCGGCAAGTCGCATTAGTATACGCTTAGCTATAAGAATAGATTACTAATAGAGACACCAAGTTCGCATCGAAGTTCTAACAAGCGTTAATATAACAATTAGGCGTTAATAGCAAGCTATTAACGGCATATCACCTATAAACCGACGGATAAACGGAGCGACTAAACTAAATTATTAAGCAGTACCTCCGTTCTTACATTAACTACTAGTAGGACGACTAGGTCATGCTATTACCAATAGTATAACTCGCCTATAATATAACGCTAATAGAAACGACTAAAGTCACACCATTCTTTGTGAACTACAGATACGAAGTAGACCTTAGGCAAGGGCTAGAGGTCACGGTGCCAAGAGTAGCAGTCAAAGTAAAACAAATATATATACTATACGAGAAGCTTAAAAAGGAACTTGAGTTTGTTAGAACTAGAATAAAGAACTACTATAACAAATATAGGCTCAAAGGACCTTGCCTAGAGAGGGGAGATAAAGTCTACCTAATCGTACGAAACCTACAAACTAAACGACTAAGCACAAAGCTAGACTTTAAGAAGGTTAGACCCTTCGTTATCAAAGAACGAATCTCGACATCTAACTATCGACTATCGTTACCGTCATCTATATAACTATAGATAGATGTTTTTCATATTTTACTTCTCGAACTAGCACCGAAGAGCACCAAGGTTACTACGTATATCGAAGCAAAGGACAAAGAGGAAGAATAGGACATCAAAGAAATTCTAGATTTATATATTATTAATAAGGAACTATAATACCTGGTTAAATAGCTTAATTTTAGACTAAAAGACAACTTATAGGAACTAGTTAAGAACCTAAGTTACCCTAAGAAACTAGAGCAGTTCTACTAGTAGAATCCTAACTAGCTATAAGAACTAGCTCTAAAGCCCATTTCCTAATAGAAAAAGAAGGGAACCTGCTAGAATTAGGACCGGGATCTAACCCGATCGACTCCTAATCGAGCACGTCAAAAGCACCTAATACCTAAACCTAACCTACGAGGGTCTATATCTCCGACATCGGCAGAGGAGTATCTAGTTCTTCCTCCTCCTCTAGACAAGCTATACCACGACAAAAAACCTTAGCACCACAATCGCGCAGGGATTGCTATAAACGACGTAATCGACTTAAACGGCTTAATGTCCAAGCAAGAAGCGCCTCGGTCTTAGTAATCTCTTTCGAAACCTTCTCTTGCTCTGACAAATTCGAAAGGACTAAGATAGTTAGTAACCTAGGACTATAAAGGAAAATAACAAGGAACCTATAGGCATCCATAACGTTTAGACTACTATATTTCTTACCTATGCGAATATAGTTCTAACACTTATTTAAACCCTCTATTATTATATAATACTTTCACGGCTTCGCATTCTAATAACGCTTATAAGGTATAGCAACCTTGTAACCCTCTCGCTTAATCTTGATTACAACAGTATATCGTTCGCGCTTAAGATCACGACAATTCCTAGGAACACGATTAGCTATAGCAGAAGAAAGCTAGCAAAAGAAAGACATTACCTATAGGGAAAAAAGAAGGGGTATTAATAGTATTTAAAATAAGTTATAAGAAGCTTTCGGGTCGAAAGCCCTAAAGAGGGGGCATCGTATCACGAGCCAACTATATACCACGACCCGGTAGGGCACAGAAGGCTAAATAAGCCATCAATCAAGAAAAGCACGAAGCGAGGCTGACATAGGATCGCTAGGGAGCGCAGGCTACCACGGGCGAACGATTGCCAAAAGAGAAAGATAGCAGAGGATAGCTAGCTATTAAAGGCGATCTAAGGACAGGATAGAAGGGGACTATAAGCGATCGGCAGAAGTATATATATATATAAATAGCCACTCGTTATGGTGGACTCTAGGAGTTTACTAGTGATAGCAACCTAACCTATAATCACAAGTACTTATACTAAGTATCACTAACTATTGTAGGGGACAACTCTAGTGTTGTTGTAAACCCTTTGGCTTCACCGAATCCCTCAGACGACTTGTACGCTTGTCCCGCTTAATTTACCTCTGTCTGAACCCTTTTAGAAGAAGTCTGAGCTGGGTTCGTCATAGCTAGACATAGAACGAAGAACTTAAGCGATATTTAGAGGAGAACCTTTGAAGAGGATATATCTGCCTGTCGATATTGCTAGTAGGCTACCTAATCCTATTTATACCTAAGAAAGATAGAAAGCTATAGTTATATATTAACTATTGGTAACTTAACGAATAGACCGTAAAAAACCGATATCTATTACTACTAATTCTATAGCTCCGAGATTAGTTAGTAGGAGCTTAATATTTTACGTGTCTTAACTTGCCATCGGCCTATAACCATATATAGATTAAAGAAGGCAATGAGTAGAAAACGGCCTTTAGGACACCCTATAGTCACTATAAGTACCTCGTCATACCATTTAGACTTATAAACGCGCCAGCAACGTTCTAAGCCCTAATTGATCAAGCTATCCGACCCTTTCTCGACAAATTTACAGTATATTATCTCGACAATATACTTATCTTCTCTAAGACGATAGACGAACACCAGAAGTATGTAAGAGTAGTACTAGACACATTATATACGTATAAGCTATTAGTTAACAAGGAAAAGAGCAAATTCCACGTTAGGAAGACGGTATTTCTAGGATACGAGATATCCCTGGGACAAATCTAGATAGAACCTTTAAAGGTCGAAGCTATTAAGGATTAGCTATGACCGACGTTAGTTACGGAAGTACGAAGTTTTATTAGGTTTACAAACTTCTATTAGATGTTTAATAGGAACTTTAGAGCGATTGTATAACCTTTGTATAAACTTACTAAGAAGAATGCTAAATTCTAATAGGAAGAGTAATATAAGTAAGTATTTATATAGATCTATAATACTATTACTAAAGATCTAGTACTAGTGCTACTAGACCCTAAGAAGCCATTTAAGGTGGAAATGGACGCTTTAGACTATGCTATCGGAGGATAGTTAGGATAACGAGACGAATAAGGGAAGCTATATCCTATAGCCTTCTTTTTAAAGAAGCTTGATAGACTATATCTTAATTATCTAATCTATAACAAGGAACTACTTACGATTATTAAAGCTTTTAAGGAATGGTGACTATACCTTAGTAATACGATCAAACTAGTATAAATATATATAGATCACAAGAATTTACGGTACTTTACGACAACAAAGGAGCTTAACGGACGACAAATACGATAGGTAGAATTCCTTATAGAATTTAATTTTGAGATCCGCTATAAGAAGGGTAAAGAGAACGTATAAGCAGATACCTTAAGCCGATAAACGGATCATATAGAAGGACGAATAGAAATAATACCACTATTATTCAAGGAACAAATAGACGGAACGCTATATTACAAAACGTAGATACCTATAGAAGACGATCTACTTGACTCGTTCCTAGAATGTTACGCAATCTTTCGAGAAGGAAGGATTAATAAGGTATAGTATCAAGCAATACCCGGACTAGTAGTACCTAATAGAGTAAAAGAAAAAGATAGGAAACTCTAGTACCGAGGCAAAGTGTATATCTACGACAAAGATCAATAGCTACAAATGATTTAAGAACTCTACAAGTCGAAACTCGGAGGATATAAAGGAGTTACGAAGACTGTCGTACAAGTCAAGAAATACTACGACTTTCTATAGTTAACGGCACAAGTCAAGGAAGTCGTACGGAACTATAACATCTATAATCGAAGCAAAACGGCACGATATAAGCTATATAGGCTACTTTAGCCACTGCTAATAGCTAATAAACTATAGAGTTTAGTTATAATAGACTTTATTATAAAACTGCTAGAATCTAAGGATACGGCTATAGGGATAATCTATAATAGTATTCTCACTATAGTAGACTGCCTAACTAAATAGGTATACTTCTTTCCCTACAAGGAGTCCTAGATAGCGGAATAGCTAGTGGATATAATCTATCGGCAAGTCGTATTAGTATATACTTGGCCGTAAGAATGGATTACCGATAGAGACACCAAGTTCGTATCGAGGTTCTGGCAAGCGTTAATGTAACGATTAGGCGTTAATAGCAAGCTATTAACGGCATATTACCTACAAACCAATAGATAAACGGAGCGACTAAACTAAGTTGTCGAGTAGTACCTCCGTTCTTACATTAACTATTAGTAAGACGACTAGGTCATACTATTACTAATAGTATAACTTGCCTATAATATAATATCAATAGAAACGACTAAAGTTATACTATTCTTCGTAAACTATATATACAAAGTAGACCTTAAGCAAGGACTAGAGGTTATAGTGCCAAGAGCAGCAGTCAAAGTAGAATAAATATATATACTATATAAGAAGCTTAAAAAGGAACTTAAGTTTGTTAGAACCAGAATAAAGAACTACTACGACAAACATAGGCTCGAGGGACCTTGCCTAGAGAGGGGAGACAAAGTCTACCTAATTATACAAAACTTATAAACTAAATGACTAAGTATAAAGCTAGACTTCAAGAAGGTCAGACCCTTTATTATCAAAGAACGAATCTCGACATCTAACTATTAACTCTCATTACTATTATCTATATAACTATAGATAGATATTTTTTATATTTTACTTCTTAAACTAGCGTCAAAGAACGCTAAAATCGCTATAAATATTAAAGTAGAGGACGAAGGGGAAGAACAGGACATCGAAGAAATTCTAGATTTATATATTATTAATAAGGAACTATAGTACCTAATTAAATAGCTTAATTTTAGACTAGAAGATAACTTATAGAAACTAATTAAAAACCTAAGTTACCCTATGAAACTAGAGCAGTTCTACCAGTAAAATCCTAACTAGCTATAAGAACTAGCTCTAAAGCCCATTCCCTAATAGAGAAAGAGGGGAACCTACTAGAATTAGGACTAGGATCTAACCTAATTAACTCCTAATCGAGCATATCAAAAGCGCCTGACGCCTAAGCCTAACCCGCTAGGGTCTACATCTCCGACATTAGTAGAGGAGTATCTAGTTCTTCCTCCTTCTCTAAACGAGCTACGCTACGACAAAAAACTTCGGTACCACGATCGCGTAGGGATCGCTATAAACGACGTAATCGACTTAAGCGGCTTAGCGTCTAAGCGAGAAGCGCCTTGGTCTTAGTAATCTCTTTTGAAACCTTCTCTTGCTCTGACAAATTCGAAAGGACTAAGATAGTTAGTAACCTAGGACTATAAAGGAAAATAATAAGGAACCTATAAGCATCTATAATATTTAGGCTATTATACTTCTTGCCTATATAAATATAGTTCTAATACTTATTTAAACCTTCTATTATTATATAACACTTCTGTAGCTTTGTATTTTAATAACGCTTATAAGGTATAGTAACCTTATAACTCTCTTATTTAATCTTAATTATAATAGTATATCGTTTGTACTTGAGATCATAACGGTTCCTAGGAATACGATTAGCTATAGCGGAAGGAAGCTAGCGGAAGAAGGACGTTACCTATAGGGGAAAAAGGGGTATTAGTAGTATTTAAAACAAGTTATAAAAAGCTTTTAGGTCGAAAGCCCTAAAGAGGGGGCATCGTGTCATGAGCTAACTATATACCACAACCCGGTGGGGCGTAGCAGGCTAAACGAGCTACTAATTAAGAAGGGCACGGAGCGAGGCTGACATAGGATCGCTAGGGAGCACAGGCTACCACGGGCGAATAATTGCCAAAAGGGAAAGATAGCAGAGGATAGCTAGCTACTAAAGGCGATCCTAGGGCAGGTTAGAAGGGGACTATAAGCGACCGATAGAAGTATATATATATATAAATAATTACTTGTTATAGTAGACTCTGGGAGTTTACTAGTGATAGTAACCTAACCTATAATTATAGTACTTATATTAAGTATTACTAATTACTATAGGAGATAACTTTAGTGTTGTTATGAACCCTTTGGCTTTACCGAATCCTTTAGACGACCTATACGCTTGTCCCGCTTAATTTACCTCTGTCTAAACCCTTTTAGAAGAAGTCTAAGTTAGGTTCGTCACAAATATTAGGATTACTATAGTATGAAGATTATAACCTAGATATTAGCTAGAAGAATAGTGGCTACTTATAACCCTAAATGGAGTTATATTTGACTAGTAAGATAGGGAACGTATAAGGATCGCGAGTAGATAATGCTTAAGGAAAGGTATGTCCTATAGATCTATTGTAAGAGACGGATAGTAGTAGGTAGATTACTACAGACTCTAGAAGAGGCGGTATAACGATATCGATATCGTGATGGAAGGAACGAGCTAAACTGCTAATAGCTGTTCTCTCCGTTAACGAATACAGAGCACTATAATTGGAGTAATAGGTTAAGATAGGAGAAATCGCTAGTATCACTATAGACAGAACCAAGTTTATATATTATTAGAAAACCAAGTGTTACGAGCCAACCATATACCGCGACCTAGTAGGGTATAGGAGGCTAAATGAGCCACTAATCAAGAAGGGCACGAAGCAAGGCTAACACGGGATTGCTAGGGAGCGTAGGCTACTATAGGCAAACGATTGCCAAAAAGGGAAAGATAGCAAAGGATAGCTAGCTACTAAAGGCAATCTAAAGGCAGGATAAAAGGGGACTACAAGCGATTAGCAAAAGTATATATATATATAGATAGCCACTTATTATAGTAGACTCTAGGAGTTTACTAGTGATAGTAACTTATAATTACAGTACTTATACTAAGCATTGTTAACTACTATAAGAGATAACTCTAGTATTACTATAAACCCTTTGGCTTTATTAAATCCCTTAGACAACCTATACGCTTGTCTTACTTAACCTACCTTCGTCTAAACCCTTTTAGAAGAAGTCTAGGTTAGGTTCGTTACACGTTGCTATCACTCCCTTTGTTCTATTATAGTTTAGGACAAAGATAATTTCGACCGCGATATTAATATGACTACTAACGTTATAGCCGAATAGCTGCTTACCTAGCTTAGTTAACTCTATTAGTAGATCTAGGAGTTAGACTAGAGAGATAAGGCTACTTAAGCTTAGATTAAGGAACTTAAGAACGGTAAAAAGCACTTATGGAAGCTAGTTAACGAGGCCTATACTAAAATCAAGGCACTCGAAGGCACTAAAGCAAGCCGTATTAAGATTAAACTACCTAGTAAATACGGAGGAACTAAGGAGGATCTTGTAGGATTCCTAATAAACCTCTGATCTTACTTTCGGCTTAATGAAGACAAGTTTCTAGACGACAAAGCTAAAGTCCTCTATATAGCTACAAGACTAGAGGGCAAGGCACTTAGATAGTTCGAGCCTATATAGAATGACTATCTTACTAAGGAAGACGAAGATAACTAAGATGTGTTTACGTAGGTAGTCTTTTGATCTTATAACTGTTTTAAAGAAGAGCTTTAGAAGGTTTTTAGCGATAAAGATAAGAAGATTTATATATAAGAAAGACTTGCTAGTCTCCGATAGACTAAGTTAGTAGCCTCTTATGCTATATAGTTTAGACAGGACATACTTAAGTCTTAGCTTAACGACGAAGCGTTAATATAACTATTCTATAATAGCCTAAAGGAAAAGGTTAAAGACGAACTATATAAGTATAACTAGCCTAAGACCCTAGATAAATATATTATATAAGCTATTAGGATCGATAATTAACTCTATATACAAGAGTAATGGAAATAAGGTTAGATAAATAAAACTATAGTTAAGATTAATAATAAGAAAAAACGAGTATATGTTAATACCTCGTATAGGACATATCCTAGAGCTATAGATATAGATATAGTACAGAAGTAAGATAAGAAGAAGACAATTAAAGACAAGTCTAACGTTACCTACTATAACTATAAAAAGAAAGGACACTATAAATAAGAATATCGAAGCCTAAAGAAAGACTAGAAACTAGTCCCTAGAAAGGAAATTATAGCTATTAACAAAACTGCTAAGGATATCATCGAGGTAGCGGCTACAAGCTACGAAAATAGGGACAGCGATACGGATAGTCTTAGACGCGATAGCGACGGTAAAGACAAATAAGTACTATACTCCGAACTAGTTATTATAGACCTAGAGACAGGTCTTGCCAAATAGGATATAGTAAGAGAATATATACTACCAATTTCGATTCTCCTAGCCTTAAAGTAATAGGGTTTTATAGTTACCTAGAGGCGGGATAGATTATAGACGACCGATACCTAAGGAATCGAAAGACCCGGACCTAATGTTCTATTCCTCTAAGAACGAATCGAATAGTACCGTAACGAAGTTTTCCGGCTTAATATGGAACTGTGTAAATGGGATAGACGCTTGATTTGACTTGCCTAGTAAAGTAATAAGATAAGGGACGAGATAAGGGAACTCCGACGTATCGTAGAAACTATTAAAGGGGAATAGCCTATGATATACAATGGGCCTAATAGCTATACTAAGTATTTTGACGATTAGTAACTTAGCTATGATGTATAGAACCTAGAGTACTAGTTTATATATATAAACTGTGGAAAAGACGAACGTATGTAGGAAAACTACTAGAAGAAACACTCTTACCTTAGCATTAGAGTACCTATAGTCTATGTATAGTAGGAAGGATTTGGAAAAGAATTCTAATACCTTCTAGGCAACGCTATATGACTATACCTACAATATAAGGTATATATATAAGTGCCCTAGTTCTAGTATATATTATATAAATGCCGATACCACTTTCGCGATAAATTCGAAAATAATTACTAGCCGACCTAATAAGAAAATAAGGACAGAAGCCTCTACCCTATAGAATAGGTCTATAATGTAGGAAACAGAGCGGCCGAATTGCTCTAGAAAATCAAAGCCTATAATCTAGAAGGCATTACGGTAGTTCCAAAACGAGCCTAGCCTAGGCACTATAGAATAGGACGAGATATATAGGACTTGTACTAGAGTAACGATTGCCTCTACTATATAGATGAAAAGAAATCGCGAATTTAGGAACTTTAGATAAAGCTATAGTATATACGACGGAAAGCAGAACAGACCTAATGGTAGGAAGCTATAAGCATTCAATGGCTCGTAGAAATAGGTACGATCGATGAAGCTGTTATTAGCTAGACAACCAAAGAGGTTAGCACTGACCTAGGAAACGGGTCAAAGCCCTTTAAGGGGCTCGAAAATCATTAACGCCTATATAGCGGAGAGTAGTCGCGTAGTATAAGAGGAATTAGCATAAGAGACTACTATATTAAGACCTCCTGGTAGAAATATAGGAAATCGCTATAATCTTTAGATAACGGCAGTAAGATAAGCAATTATAGATAATAGCATAATAGAAATAGCACGAAATGCTTGTACTAGTAGATAGTAGAGCAGAGATAAACCTGATTTCGCCGATACTTGTAAATTAGCTATAGATACCCTAGAGAATGAAGCGGAAGTATGGTATAGTCAAAGGGCCATTTCCAATATAATGGGTATATAAGAAGACCGAACCAATTAATATCACTATAGTAGGGAAGACTATAGTAGTTATATTTAGTATTATAGATATAGGTAACGATAAAGATATAATATTAGGGTTACTATAGTATAAAGATTACGACCTAGACATTAGCTAGGAGAATAGTAGCTATCTATAACCCCGAACGAAGTTATATTTAACTAGTAAGATAGGGAGTATATAAGGATTACAAGTAGACGATGCTTAGGGGAAGGCATATCTTTTAGATCTACCATAAGAGACAGACAATAGTAGGCAAACTACTATAGACTCTAGAAGAAGCGGCATAATGATACCGATGTTACGATAGGAGGAACAAGCTAAACCGCCGATAGCTGTTCTCTCCGTTAACAAATACAGAGCACTATAATTAGAGTAGTAGGTTAAGATAGAAGAAATCGCCAATATCGCTATAGATAGAACCAAGTTCATATACTATTAGAGAACCAAGAGACAAGACAAGACTAGGAAAGTACCAAAGGAATACGAAGGGCACCTAGCATTCGAACCGAAGCATCTAGAAGGATTACTAGAATACGGCCTATAAGATTACGAGATCAAGCTCAAGGAAGGAGTATAACTAAAGTTCTTTAAGATCTACTATATAAGCTAGACTTAGAACGAAGAACTTAAGCGATATTTAGAGGAAAACCTTTAAAGAGAATATATTCGCCTATTTATATTACTAGTAGGCTACCTAATCCTATTTATGCCTAAGAAAGACGGAAAGCTATAGTTATATATCGACTATTAGTAACTTAATAAATAGACCGTGAAAAACCGATACCTGTTACCGCTAATCTCACGGCTCCGAGATTAGTTAGTAGGAGCCTAATATTTTATACGTCTTGACTTACTATCGGCCTATAACTATATATAGATTAAAGAAGGCGACGAGTAGAAAACGGCCTTTAGAATACCTTATAGCTACTACAAGTACCTCGTCATGCTATTTAGACTTATAAACGCGCTAGTAACATTCTAAGCCCTAATTCATTAAGCTATCTGACTCTTTCTCGATAAATTTACGGTATATTATCTTAACAATATACTTATCTTCCCTAAGATGATAGATAAATACTAGAAGTACGTAAAAGTAGTGCTAGACGTATTATATATATATAAGCTATTAGTTAATAAGGAAAAGAGTAAATTCCATATTAGGAAAATGGTGTTTTTAGGATACGAGATATCCCTAGGACAAATTTAGATAGAACCTTTAAAGGTTAAAGCTATCAAGAATTAGCTATGACCGACGTTAGTTATAGAAGTATAAAGTTTTATCGGATTTACGAACTTCTACTAGATATTCATTAGGAACTTTAGAGCGATCGTACGACCCTTATACGAACTTACTAAGAAGAATGCTAAATTCCAATGGGAAAAGTAACACGAGTAAGCATTTATATAGATTTATAATGCCATTACTAAAGATCTAGTACTAGTGCTACTAGACCCTAAGAAGCCATTTAAGGTAGAAACGGACGCTTTAGACTATGCTATCAGAAGATAGTTAGGATAACAAAATAAATAAGGGAAGCTATATCCTATAGCCTTCTTTTTAAAAAAGCTTAATAGACTATATCTTAATTATCTAATCTATAATAAGGAATTACTTACAATTATCGAAGCTTTTATAGAATAGCGACTATACCTTAGTAATATAATCGAACTAGTATAAGTATATATAGATTACAAGAATTTATAATACTTTATAACGACGAAAGAGCTTAACAGACGATAAATACGATAGGCAGAATTCCTTATAAAATTCAATTTCAAGATCTGCTATAAGAAGGGCAAAGAGAACGTACAAGCAGATGCCTTAAGCCGACAAACAGATCATACGGAAGGACGAACAGAAACAACGTTACCATTATTCAAAGAACGAATAGACAGAACATTATATTACGAAATATAGATATCTATAGAAGATGATCTACTCGACTCGTTCCTAGAATGTTACGCAATCTTTCGGGAAGAAAGGATTAACGAGACATAGTACCAAGCAGCACCTAGACTAGTAGTACCTAATGGAGTAGAAGAAAAGATAGGAAACTCTAGTACCGAGGCAAAGTATATATCTACGACAGGGATTAATAGCTATAAATGATTCGAGAACTTTACGAATCAAAACTCGGAGGATATAAAGGAGTTATAAAGACTATCGTATAAGTCAAGAAACATTACGACTTTCTATAGTTAACGGTATAAGTTAAAGAAGTCATATAGAACTACGATATCTATAGTCAAAGCAAAACGGTATAGTATAAGCTATATAGGCTACTTTAGCTACTGTTAATGGCTGATAAACTATAGAGTTTAGTTACGATGGACTTTATTACGAAGCTACTAGAATCTAAGGATATAGCTATAGGAGTGACCTACAATAGTATTCTTACTATAGTAGATCGCCTAACTAAATAGGTATATTTCTTCCTATATAAGGAGTCCTAAATAGCTAAATAGTTAGTAAACGTGATCTATCGGCAAGTTATATTAGTGTATGCCTAGCTATAAGAATAGATTACTAATAGAGACACTAAGTTTGTATCGAAGTTCTAGCAAGCGTTAATACAACGATTAGGCGTTAGTAATAAGCTATTAATAGCATATTATCCATAGACTAATAGACAAATAGAGTAACTAAACCAAGTTATTAAGCAGTACCTCCGTTCTTACATTAACTACTAGCAAGATAACTAGGTTATGCTATTACTAATAGTATAACTTGCCTATAATATAACGCTGATAGAAACGACTGAAGTCATACTATTCTTTACGAACTATAGATATAAAGCAGACCTTAAACAAGGACTAGAGGTCACGGTGCTAAGAGCAGCAGTCAAAGTGGAACAAATATACATACTATACAAGAAGCTCAAAAAGGAACTCGAGTTTGTTAGGACTAGAATAAAGAACTACTATAATAAATATAGGCTTAAGGGACCTTGCCTAGAGAGGGGAGACAAAGTCTACCTGATTATACGAAACCTATAAACTAAATGACTAAATACAAAGCTAGACTTTAAGAAGGTCAGACCCTTTATTATTAAAGAACAAATCTCGATATCTAACTACCAACTATCATTACTATTATCTATATGACTACAGACAGATATTTTTCATATTTCACTTCTTAAACTAGCACCAAAGAACGCTAAGGTTACTATATATATCGAAGTAAAGGATAAAGAAGAAGAATAGAACATTAAAGAAATTCTAAATTCATATATTATTAATAGAGAACTATAATACCTAGTTAAATAGCTTGATTTTAGACTAGAAAATAACTTATAGGAACTCGTTAAGAACCTAAATTACCTTAAAAAACTAGAGTAATTCTATTAATAGAATCCTAACTAGCTATAAGAACTAGCTCTAAAGCCTATTCCCTAATAGAAAAAAAGGGAAACCTACTAGAATTAGGACTAGGATCTAACCCGATTAACTCCTAATTAAGCACGTTAAAAGCACCTAACACCTAAGCCTAACCTATAAGGGTCTATGTCTCCGACATCGGTAGAGGAGTATCTAGTTCTTCCTCCTTCTCTAGACGAGCTACGCCACGACGAAAAACTTTAGTACTACGATCGTGTAGAGATTGCTATAAACGACGTAATTGACTTAAACGGCTTAGCGTCTAAGCAAGTAGTACCTTAGTCTTAGCAATCTCTCTCGAAACCTTCTCTTGCTCTAACAAATTCGAAAGGACTAAGATAGTTAGTAACCTAAGACTATAAAGAAAAATAATAAGGAACCTATAGGCATCTATAATATTCGGACTACTATACTTCTTACCTATATAAATATAGTTTTGACACTTATTTAAACCTTCTATCATTATATAATACTTTCGCGGCTTTATATTCTAATAATACTTATAAGGTATAGTAACCTTATAACCCTCTTACTTAATCTTAATTGTAATAACGTGTCATTTGTATTTAAGATCGCGACGATTCCTAGGAATATAATTAGCTATAACGAAAGGAAGTTAACGGAAGAAGAATATTATCTACTAGAAAAAGGGGGTATTAGTAGTATTTAAAATAAGTCATAAGAAGCTTTTAGATTAAAAGCCCTAAAGAGGGGGCATCGTGTCACAAGCTAACTATATACCGCAACCTAGTAGGGCATAGGAGGCTAAATGAGCTACTAATCAAGAAGGGCACGAAGCAAGGCTAACACGGGATCGCTAGGGAGCGCAGGCTACTACGGGCGAACGATTACCAAAAAGGGAAAGATAGCAGAGGATAGCTAGCTATTAAAGGCGATCTAAGGGTAGGATAGAAGGGGACTACGAGCGATCGGCAAAAGTATATATATATATAGATAGTTACTCGTTATGGTGGACTCTAGGAGTTTACTAGTAATAGTAACTTACAATTATAGTACTTATACCAAGCATCGTTAACTACTATAAGAGATAACTCTAGTGTTATTATAAACCCTTTGGCTTCACCGAATCCCTTAGACGACCTGTACGCTTGTCCCGCTTAACCTACCTTCGTCTAAACCCTTTCAGAAGAAGTCTAAGTTAGGTTCGTCACACCGAGAGACGAGACAAGACTAGGGAAGTACCAAAGGAATACGAAGGATACCTAGCATTTGAACCGAAATATCTAGAAGGACTATTAGAATACGGCCTATAGGATTATAAGATTAAGCTTAAGGAAGGAGTATAACTAAAGTTCTTTAAGATTTACTATATAAGTTAGATATAGAATAAAGAACTTAAGCGATATTTGGAGGAGAACCTTCGAAGAGGATATATCTGCCTGTTGACATTGCTAGTAGGCTACCTAATCCTGTTTGTGCCTAAGAAAGACGGAAAGCTATAGTTATATGTTAACTATTAGCAATTTAACGAATAGACTATGAAAAACCGATACCTGTTACTACTAATCTCACGGCTCCGAGATTAGTTAGTAAGAGCCTAATATTTTATATATCTTGACTTGCTATCGGCCTATAACTATATATAGATCAAAGAAGGCAACGAGTAGAAAACGGCCTTTAGGATACCCTATAGCTATTATAAGTACCTCGTTATACTATTCGGACTTATAAACGTGCTGGCAACGTTCTAAGCCCTAATTAATCAAGCTATCTAACCCTTTCTCGACAAATTTACGGTATGTTATCTTGATAATATACTTATCTTCTCTAAGATAATAGATAAACACTAGAAGTATATAAAAGTAATACTAGACACGCTATACGTGTATAAGCTATTAGTTAACAAGGAAAAAAGCGAATTCTATATTAGGAAGATAGTCTTTTAGGATATAAAATATCCCTAGGACAAATCTAGATAGAACCTTTAAAGGTTAAAGCTATTAAGAATTGGCCCCGGCTGACGTTAGTTACGGAAGTACGAAGTTTTATTAGATTTACAAACTTCTACCAAATGTTCATTAGGAACTTTAGAGCGATCGTACGACCTTTGTACGAACTTACTAAGAAGAATGCTAAATTCCAATGGGAAGAGTAATATAAGCAAGCATTTACGTAAATCCGCGACGCTATTACCGAAGATCTAGTACTAGTATTACTAGATTCTAAGAAACTATTTGAGATAGAAACGGACGCTTTAGATTACGCTATTAGAGGATAATTAGGATAACGAGACAGATAAGGAAAGCTATATCCTATAGCCTTCTTTTTAAAGAAGCTCGATGGACTATGTCTTAATTATCTGATCTATGACAAGGAACTACTTACGATTATCGAAGCTTTTAAGGAATAGCGACTATACCTTAGTAGTATAATTGAACCGGTACAAATATATATAGATTATAAGAATTTACGATACTTTACGATGACAAAGGAGCTTAACGGATGATAAATACGATAGGCAGAATTCCTTGTAGAATTTAACTTTGAGATTCGCTATAAGAAGGGCAAAGAGAACATACGAGCGGACATCTTAAGCCGACGAACGGATCATACGGAAGGATAAACGGAAATAATACTACCGTTGTTTAAGGAACAAATAGATAGAACACTATATTATAAAATATAAATACCTATAGAAGATGATCTACTTAACTTATTCCTAGAATATTACGTAATCTTTCGAGAAGAAAGGATTAATAAGATATAGTATTAAGTAGTACCTAGACTATTAGTACCTAACGGAGTGGAAGAAAGAGATGGGAAACTCTAGTACCGAGGCAAAGTATATATCTATAATAAAGATTAATAGCTATAGATGATTCGAGAACTCTATAAGTCGAAACTCGGAGGATATAAAGGAGTTATAAAGACTATCGTATAAGTTAAGAAATACTATAACTTTCTATAGTTGATGGTACAAGTTAAGGAAGTTATATAGAACTACGACATTTATAATCGAAGCAAAACGGCACGATATAAGCCGTATAGGCTACTTTAGCCACTACTAATAGCTGATAAACTATAGAGCTCGGTTACGATAGACTTCATTACAAAGCTGCCAGAATCTAAGGATATAGCTATAGGAGTAATCCATAATAGCATCCTTACTATAGTAGATCGCCTGACTAAATGGGTATACTTCTTTCCCTATAAAGAATCCTAGATAGCTAAATAGCTAGTAGACGTAATCTATCGGCAAGTTATATTAGTATATGCTTGGCCGTAAGAATAGATCACTAATAGAGATACTAAGTTCGTATTAAAGTTCTAGCAAGCGTTAATGTAACGATTAGGCGTTAATAGCAAGCTATTAACGGTATATTACCTATAGACTGACGGACAAACGGAGCGACTAAACCAAGTTATCGAGTAGTATCTCCGTTCTTACGTTAACTACTAGCAAAATGACTAGGTCATGCTATTGCTAATAGTATAACTCGCTTATAATACGATACTAACGGAAACGACCAAAGTTATACCGTTCTTTACAAACTATAGATATGAAGTAGACCTTAGGTAAGGACTAGAGGTTATAGTACTAAGAGTAGTAGTCAAAGCAGAACAGATGTACGTACTATATAAGAAACTCAAAAAGGAACTCGAGTTTATCAAGACTAGAATGAAGAACTACTATGACAAATATAGGCTCGAGGGACCTTGCCTAGAGAGGGGAGACAAAGTCTACCTAATCGTATAAAACTTACGAACTAAACAACCAAGTATAAAGCTAGACTTTAAAAAGGTTAGACCCTTCGTTATTAAAGAATGAATTTCGACATCTAACTACTAACTATCGTTACTATTATCTATACGCTTATAGATAGATGTTTTTTATATTTTACTTCTCGAACTAGTACCAAGAAATGTTAAGGTTGCTATATATATTAAAGTAGAAGACAAGGAAGAAGAATAGGACGTTAAAGAAATTCTAGATTTATGTCACGGATAAGCATATAGACGGCCCGGCAGGCTGCAGCCAGGACGCAGGACATTCCGATAGCCAATCACTTGACAGACCAATCAGAAGATTATTACTGCCAAGACTAAGGTCTTCACTAGTGATAATAACATGTTACCGTCGATAACGCGGAATCACGGAGTGAAAGGAGAAATGGTACTAGTGATAACTATTAAAGAAGGGACAGATAATTATATATATATAGCTAGCTAGTCACTCGTTATAGTAGACTCTAAGAGTTTACTAGTAATAATAACCTAACCTATAATTACCGGTATTTATACTAAGTATCACTAACCATTGTAAGAGACAACTCTAGTATTATTATAAACCTTTTGGCTTTATTAAATCCCTTAGACGACCTATACGCTTGTCCCGCTTAATTTACCTCCGTCTGAACCCTTTTAGAAGAAGTCTGAGCTAGGTTCGTCACACGTTGCTATCACTCCCTTTGTTCTGTCATAGCTCAGAACGGAGGTGATTTCGACCTCGACATTAACATGGCTACTAACGTTACGGCCGAACAGCTGCTCGCCTAGCTCGGTTAACTCTAGCGGCAGATTTAGGAGTTAGACTAGAGAGACAAGGTTATATAAGCTCGGATTAAAGAACTCGAAAACGGCGAAAAGCACTTGTAGAAGCTAGTTAACGAGGCCTATGCTAAAATCAAGGCACTCGAGGGCGCTAAAGCAAGCTATATTAAGATCGAACTACCTGGTAAATATAGAGGAACTAAGGAGGATCTTGTAGGATTCCTGACGAACCTCTGATCCTACTTCTAGCTTAATGATGATAAGTTTCTAGACGATAAAGCTAAAGTCCTCTATGTAGCTATAAGACTAGAGGGCAAGGCACTTAGATGGTTCGAGCTTACGTAGAACGACTATCTTACTAAGGAAGATAAAGACGACCAAGACACGTTTATATAGGTAGTCTTTTAGTCCTACAACCGGTTTGAAGAAGAGCTTCGGAAGGTTTTTAGTAACAAAGATAAGAAGATTTATATATAAGAAAGACTTGCCAATCTCCGACAGACTAAGTCAGTAGCCTCCTATACTATATAGTTCAGATAGGACATACTTAAGTCTTAGCTTAACGATAAGGCATTAATATAACTGTTCTATAATGGCTTAAAGGAAAAGGTTAAAGACAAACTATATAAGTACGACCGGCCTAAGACTCTAGACAAATATATTACATAAGCTATTAGAATCGATAATCGACTCTATATACGAGAGTAGCAGAAACAAGGTCAGACGAACAGAACCATAGTCAAGGCTAATGATAAGAAAAAACGAGTATACATTAGCATATCGCATAAGACGTATCCTAGAGCTATAGATATAGACACAGCATAGAAGCAGGACAAGAAGAAAATAACTAAAGACAAGTCTAACGTTACCTACTATAACTACGGAAAGAAAGGACACTATAGACAAGAATATCAAAGCCCGAAGAAAGACTAGAAACTAGTCCCTAGAAAGGAAATTACGGCTATTAACAAAACCACCAAGGATATTATCGAAGTAGCGGCTACAAGCTACAAAGACAGGGGCAGCGATACAGACAGTCTCGGACACGACGGCAACGGTAAAGACGAATAAGCACCGTACTCCGAACTGGTTACTATAGATCTAGAAATAGGTCTTGCCAAATAGGATATAGCAGGAGAGTATATACCACTAATTTCGATTCTCCTAGCCTTGAGGCAGTAGGGTTTTATAGTTACCTAGAGGCGGGATAGATCGTAGACGACCGATACCTAAGGAATCGAAAGACCTAGACCTAATGTTCTATTCCTTTAGGAACGAATCGAATGGTACTGTAACGAAGTTTTCCGGCTTAACACGGAACTACACGAACGGGATGAACGCTTGATTCGACTTACCTAGTAGAACGATAGAATGAGGGACGAGATAAGGGAACTCTGATATATTGTAGAAACTATCAAAGGGGAACAGCCTATAACGTATAATAGGCTTAATAGCTACGCCAAGTATTTTGACGATTAGCAACTTAGCTATGACGTATAGAACCCCGAGTACTAGTTTATACACACGAACTGTAAAAAAGATAAGTGTACGTGGGAAGACTACTAGAAGAAACACTCCTACCTTAGCATTAGAGTACCTACAGCCTATATACAGTGGGAAGGATTTGGAAAAGAGTTCTAATACCTTCTAGGCAACGCCACGTAACTATACCCGCGACACGAGGCATATATACAAGTGCCCTAGTTCTAGTGTGTGTTATACAAATGCCGATACCACTTTCGCGACAAATTCGAAAACAATCACTAGCCGACCTGATAAGGAAATGAGGACGGAAGCCTCTACCCTGTGGAATAGGTCTATGATATAGGAAACAGAGCGGCCGAATTGCTCTAGAAGATCGAAGCCTGTGACCTAGAAGGCATCACAGTAGTACTAAAACGAGCCTAGCCTAGGCACTATAGAATAGGACGAGACATATAGGACTTGTGCCGGAGTAATGACTGCCTCTACCATACAGACGAAAAGAAATCGCGGATCTAGGAGCTTCGGATAAAGCTATAGCACGTACGACGAAAAGCAGAACGGACCTAATGGTAGGAAGCTACAAGCACTCAATGGCTTATAGAAATGAGCACGATCGACGAAGCTACTATTAGCCAAATAACTAAAGAGGTTAGTACTAACCTAGGAAACGGGTCAGGGCCCTTCGAGGGGCCTAAAAACCATCAATGCCTATATAGTGGCAAGTAGTAGCGTAGTATAGGAGGAACTAGTGTAAAAGACCACTATATCGAGACCTCCTAGCAGAAACATAGGAAATTACTATAATCTTTAGATGACGGCAGCAAGATAAGCGATTATAGACAATAGCATAATAGAAACAGCACGAAATGCTCGTACTAGTGGATAGTGGAGTAGAGATAAACCTAATTTTACCAACGCTTGTAAATTACCTATAGATACCCTAGAGAATGAAGCGGAAGCATAGCATAGTCAAAGGGCTATTTCTAATATAATAGGTATATAGGGAGACTAAACCAATCGATATCACTATGGCAGGGAAAACTACAATAGTTGTATTTAGCATTATAGATATAGGCAACGACAAAGATATAATATTAGGATTACCATAGTATAAAGATTACGACCTAGACATTAGCTAGAAGAATAGTAGCTACCTATAACCCTAAATAGAGTTGTATTCGACTAGCGAGATAGGAAGCGCGCAAGGATCGCGAGTAGACAATGCTCAGGGGAAGGCATGTCCTACAGATCTACTGTAAGAGACGGACAGTGGTAGGCAGACTACTACGGACTCTAGAAGAAGCAGTATAACGATACCAACGTTACGATAGGAGGAACGAGCTAAACCGCCGATAGCTGTTCTCTCTGTTGACGAATGTAGAGCACTATAACTAGAGTAGTAGGTTAAGATAGGAGAAATCGCTAGCATTACTATAGACGGAACTAAGTTTGTATACTATTAGAAAATTAAGAAACGAAACGAGACTAGGAAAGTACCGAAGGAATACAAAGGATACCTAGCATTCGAACCAAAGCATCTAGAAGGATTACTAGAACACGGCCTATAGGATCACGAGATCAAGCTTAAAGAAGGAGTACGATTAAAGTTCTTTAAGATTTACTATATGAGCTAGATATAGAACGAAGAACTTAAGCGATACTTAGAGGAGAACCTTCGAAGAGGATATATCTGCCTGTTGATATCGCTAGCAGGCTATCTAATCCTGTTTATGCCTAAGAAAGATAGAAAGCTACGGTTATATGTTAACTATTAGTAACTTAACAAATAGACTATGAAAAACCGATACCTGTTACTACTGATCTTATGGCTCTAAGATCAGTTAGCAGGAGCCTAATATTTCATACGTCTTGACTTACTATCGGCCTATAACTATATATAGATCAAAGAAGGCAACGAGTAGAAAACGGCCTTTAGGATACTCTATAGCTACTACGAGTACCTCGTCATGCCATTTGGACTTACAAACGCGCTAGCAATGTTCTAAGCCCTGATTAATCAAGCTATCCGATCCTTTCTCGACAAATTTACGGTATATTATCTTGATAATATACTTATCTTCTCTAAAACGATAGACAAACACCGGAAGTACGTAAGAGCAGTGCTAGATACGTTATACGTATATAAGCTATTAGTTAACAAGGAAAAGAGCGAATTCTACATTAGGAAGATGGTATTTTTAAGATATAAGATATCCCTAGGACAAATCCAGATAGAACCTTTAAAAGTCGAAGCCATCAAGGATTAGCTACGACCGACGTCAGTCACGGAAGTACAAAGTTTCATCAGGTTTACGAACTTCTACTAGATGTTCATTAGGAACTTTGGAGCGATCGTACAACCTTTGTACGAACTTACTAAGAAGAACGCTAAATTCCGATAGGAAGAGTAATACAAGTAAGCATTTACGTAGATCCGCGACGCCATTACTAAAGATCTAGTACTAGTGCTACTAGACCCTAAGAAGCTATTTAAGGTGGAAACGGACGCTTCAGATTACGCTATTAGAGGACAATTAGGATAACGAGACAAACAAGGGAAGCTATATCCTATAACCTTCTTCTTAAAGAAGCTTGATAGACTACGTCTTAATTATCCGATCTATAATAAGGAACTACTTACAATTGTCGAAGCTTTTAAGGAATGGTAACTATACCTTAGTAGTATAATTAAACTAGTATAAGTATATACGGATTACAAGAATTTACGATATTTTATGACGATAAAGGAGCTTAATAGATGACAAGTATAATAGGTAGAATTCCTTACGGAATTCAATTTTGAGATCTGCTATAAGAAAGGCAAAGAGAACGTATAAGTAGACGCCTTAAGCCGACAAACGGATCATACGGAAGGACAAACGGAAATAACGCCACCGTTATTTAAGGAACAAATAGACGGAACGCTATATTACGAAACGTAGACACCTGTAGAAGACGATCTACTCGACTCGTTCCTAGAATGCTACGTAATCTTTCGAGAAGAAAGGATTAACAGGGCACAGTATCAAGCAATACCCGGACTAGTAGTACCTAATGAAGTGAAAGAAAAAGATAGGAAACTCTAGTACCGAGGTAAAGTGTATATCTACGACAAAGATCAATAGCTACGAATGATTTGAGAACTCTACGAGTCGAAACTTAGAGGATATAAAGGAGTTACGAAGACTATCGCACAAGTCAAGAAATACTACGACTTTCCATAGTTAACGACACGAGTTAAGGAAGTCATACGGAGCTATGACATCTATAATCGAAGCAAAACGGCACGATATAAGCCGTATAGGCTACTTTAGCCACTACTAATAGCCGACAAACTATAGAGTTTAGTTACGATAGACTTCATTACAAAGCTGCTAGAATCTAAGGACATGGCCATAAGGGAGTCCTAGACAGCTAAATAGCTAGTAGATATAATCTATTGGCAAGTCGTATTAGTGTACGCTTAGCTATAGGAATAGATCACCGATAGAGACACTAAGTTCGTATCGAAGTTCTAGCAAGCGTTAATACAACGATTAGGCGTCAATAGCAAGCTATTAACGGCATATTACCTATAGACTAACAGATAAATAGAGCGACTAAACCAAGTTGTCAAACAGTATCTTCGTTCTTACGTCAACTACTAGTAAGATGACTAGGTCATGCTATTACCAATAGTATAACTTGCTTATAATACAATACCAACGGAAACGACTAAAGTTACACCGTTCTTCGTAAACTACAGATATAAAGTAGACCTTAGGCAAGGACTAGAGGTCATAGTGCCGAGAGCAGTAGTCAAAGTAGAATAAATGTACGTACTATATAAGAAGCTTAAAAACGAACTTGAGTTTGTCAGAACCAGAATAAAGAACTACTATAACAAACATAGGCTCGAGGGACCTTACCTAGAGAGGGGAGACAAAGTCTACCTAGTTATACAAAACTTACAAACTAAACGACCAAGCACGAAGCTAGACTTCAAGAAGATCAGACCCTTTGTTATCAAAGAACGAATTTCGACATCTAACTACCGACTATCGTTACCGTCATCTATACGATTACAGACGGATGTTTTTTATATTTTACTTCTCGAACCAGCGCTAAAGAACGCCAAAATCGCTACAAACATCGAAGTAGAGGACGAAGAGAAAGAATAGGACATTAAAGAAATTCTAGATTTATATATTATCAACGGGGAACTATAGTATCTGGTCAAATGGCTTAATTTTAGACTAGAGGACAACTTATAGGAACTAATTAAGAATTTAAACTGCCTTAAGAAACTAGAACAGTTCTACCGGCAGAACCTAGATCGACTAAAGAAAAACCTAGGATAGAACTAAAGACGGCGCCCTAGTTAATAGCATCGATAGTATCATTAATCTATGACAAAGGTATAGTAGGCGCCTCTTACCGCTCTTGCCACTTAATCTCCTCTAACTTGTCTAAGGTCAATAGACTACACGCTACTATATTGGTACCTTTCTCTACTAAAAACTCCTTCTACTAACGAAGACACTAGAGCCGTGTAAGCTTTTTAGATAACTCGTGCTAGGCTTCTTCTAGATAGCGTTAAGATTTATCTAGCTTAAGTTCGGCACGACATTTAGCATCCTTAATATGATGTTGCTTCTAGAGAATACGATCTACTAGAACAAACATTAGGAATTACATTTAAAAAAAAAAAGGGGAGACGTGCTTATAGGAAGAAAGCGGTATACTAGAGCTATTATAAGAACAACCTCGACAAACGTAGGCTTCGTAACGCTTTGTACGCGCGATCATTTTACAGACAAGGCCTTACGACGTATACCAAGAGCAAGGCATAACGATAAAACTGTTCTTAGCAATGTTCTAAGCAAGGGAAGCACGGTAACGTATAGAATACAACTTCCGTTTCTCTATTAGCATTTTGTCAACATGGCGACCACAACGCAGAAACAGGAAGAATATAGTACTTACAAGCGAAGGGTTATTAGTGCTATTTGAAACAGCCTAAGAGGGCTTTCGGGTCGAAAGCCTTGAAGGAAGGGCATCGTGTCATAGATAAGCATATAGACGGCCCGGCAGGCTACAGCTAGGACATAGGACATTCCGACAGCCAATCACTTGACGGACCAATTAGAAGATTATTATTGCCAAGACTAAGGTCTTCACTAGTGATAATAACATATTACCGTCGATAACGCGGAATTACGGAGTGAAAGGAGAAATGGTACTAGTAATAACTATTAAAGAAGGGACAGATAATTGTGTATATATAGCTAGCTAGTTACTCGTTATGGTGGACTCTGGGAGTTCACTAGTGATAGCAACCTAACCTACAATTACCGGTATTTATACTAAGCATCACTGACCATTGTGGGAGACAACTCTAGTGTTGTTGTGAACCTTTTGGCTTTACCGAATCCCTTAGACGACCTGTACGCTTGTCCCGCTTAATTTACCTCTGTCTGAACCCTTTCAGAAGAAATCTGAGCTGGGTTCGTTACAATTTACGTATTATTAATAGGGAACTGTAGTATCTGGTCAAATAGCTTGATTTCAGACTAGAAGATAACTTATAAGAACTAGTTAAGAACTTAAACTACCTTAGAAAATTAGAAAAGTTCTATTAGCAGAACCCGGATCGGCTAAAGGTAAACCTAGGATAGAACCGAAAATAGCGCCCTAGTTAATAACGTTAATGCTACTATTAAGTTATACGATAGCCCTCGATTTCTACTATTCTATTACCTCTAATTCGTTTAGATTTAATAGACCCTATATAACTATATTTACCCCCTTCTTTACTAGGAACTCTCGTTATTTACGAACCCAAGTCAGACAGGCTAACGCCTTAGAAGCTTTACGTTAATATTCTTATAATAAGGCTTTAGCCTCTTTCTCTTTAGCCTTTAAACGACGTTACTTACGTATGATACGATCTACTACGTTACGATCAGAGACATACCCTTATAAGGAAACGGGAACTTATAAGAAGAAACTAGAATGCTAGAACCATCGTAAGCATAACCTTAACATACGTAAGCCTTATAGTGATAAGATTTTTTAATCATTTTATATACTCGGTTATACTCTATGTAATAGGAATACGCTATTACTATAAACCTATAATCGGAAATAAACTAAGCTAAACGCTTACGATAGATAGATACTAGGGATCTATATACATTAGATAATATAATTAATAGTACAAAGGGTAATAAGAGGCTAAGGAGAAAAACATATATAAGAAGCGCGAGGGATATTAGTACTATTTGAAACGACCTAAAGAAGGCTTTCGGGTCGAAAGCCTCGGAGGGAGGGCATCGTATCACGGAAATATATATACAGATGCCACCTAAGCTACCGGTACAAACGGGCCAATCAAGTCAGAGGAACGAAAGGACCAATTACAACATAGGAAGTATAGCGATCACTATGCTCACTAGCGATCAGGGTGATCACCACCATACGATCACTCACGATCACCGTAATCAGGAGTAATCACTAGGATTATATATATATATAGATAGTCATTCGTTATAGTGGACTCTAGGAGTTTACTAGTGATAGCAATCATAACTCGTAATTACTCTAACATTGTAAGGAGACAACTCTAGTGTTATTATGAACCCTTTGGCTTTACCAAATCCCTTAGACGACCTGTACACTTGTCCTGCTTTACCTACCTCTGTCTGAACCCTTTTAGAAGAAGTCTGAGTTAGGTTCGTTACATTTAGGAAAGAATTTTAATACCTCCTAGGTAACGCTATACGATTATACCCCTAATACAAGGTATATATGTAAGTGCCCTAGTTCTAGTATATGGCATATAAATGCTGATATTACTTCTATAATAAATTCGAAAACAATTACTAGCTAACCTAATAGGAAAATAAGGATAGAAGCCTCTGCCCTATAGAATAGGTCTACGATATAGGAAATAGAGTAGCTAAATTGCTCTAGAAGATTAAAGCCTACAATCCAGGAGGCATTACGATAGTTCTAAGATAAGCCTAGCCTAGGTACTATAGAATAGGATAAGGTATATAGGACTTGTGCTAGAGTAACGACTATCTCTATTATATAGACGAAAAGAAATCGCGAATTCGGGAGCTTTAGATGAAGCTATAGTATATACGACGAAAAGTAGAATGGACTTAATAGTAGGAAGCCGTAAGCACTTAATAGCTTACAGAAATGAGCACAATTAACGAAGCCGCTATTAGCCGAACAACCAAAGAGGTTAGCACTAACCTAAGAAACAGGTTAGGGCCCTTCGAGGGGCCTGGAAACCATTAACGCCCGTATAGCAGCGAATGGTAGCGTAGTATAGGAGGAACTAGCACGAGGGACTACTATATCGAGACCTCCCGGCAGAAATATAGGAAATCGCTATAATCTTTAGATGACAGCGGCAAGATAAGCGACTATAGATAACAATACAATGGAAATAGTACGAAATGCTTGTACTAGTAGATAGTAGAGCAGAGATAAACCTGATTTCGCCGACGCTTATAAATTAGCTATAGATACCTTAGAGAATAAAGCAGAAGTATAGTATAATCAAAGGGCTATTTCTAATATAATAGGTATATAAGGAGACTAAACTAATTAATATTACTATAGTAAGGAAGACTATAGTAGTTATATTTAGTATTATAGATATAGGTAACGACAAAGACGTAATATTAGAGTTACTATAGTATAAAGATTACGACCTAGACATTAGCTAAAAGAATAGTAGCTACCTATAACTCTAAACAGAGTTATATTTGACTAGCGAGATAGGGAGCATATAAAGATCGTAAGCAGACAATGCTCAAGGGAAGGCATATCTTATAGATCTACTGTAAGAGATAGATGGTGGTAGGCAGACTACTACAGACTCTAGAAGAAGCGGTATAATAATACTAACATTATAATAAGAGGAACAAGCTAAATCGCTAATAGCTGTTCTCTCTATCGACGAATGTAGAGCACTATAATTAGAGTAGTAGGCTAAGACAGGAGAAATTACTAGCATCGCTATAGACAGAACCAAGTTTATATACTATTAGAAAACCGAGAGACAAGATAAGACTAGGGAAGTACCGAAAGAATACGAAGGACACCTAGCATTTGAACCGAAGTATCTAGAAGGATTACTAGAATACGGCCTATAGGATTACAAGATCAAGCTTAAGGAAGGAGTATAACTAAAGTTCTTTAAGATTTACTATACGAGCTAGATATAGAATAAAGAACTTAAGCGATATTTAGAGGAGAATCTTTAAAGAGGATATATCTGCCTATTAATATCGCTAGCAGGCTACCTAATCCTATTTATACCTAAGAAAGATAGAAAGCTACGGTTATATGTTGACTTCGGCCTATAACTATATATAGATCAAAGAAGGTAACGAGTAGAAAACGGCCTTTAGGACACCTTATAGCTACTACAAGTACCTTATTATGCCATTCGGACTTACAAACGCGCTAGTAATGTTCTAAGCCCTGATTGATCAAGCTATCTGACCCTTTCTCGACAAATTTGTAATATATTATCTCGACAATATACTTATCTTTTTTAAGACGATAAACAAACACTAGAAGTACGTGAAAGTAGTGCTAGACGTGCTACACGCGTATAAATTATTAGTTAATAAGGAAAAGAGCGAATTCTATGTTAGGAAAACGGTATTTCTAGGATACAAAATATCCCTAGGACAAATCTAGATAGAACCTTCAAAGGTCAAAGCTATCAAGGAGTGGCTATGACTAACGTCAGTCATAGAAATATAAAGCTTTATCAGATTTGCAAACTTCTACCAAATGTTTATTAGGAACTTTAGAGCGATTATACAACCTTTATATAAACTTACTAAGAAGAACGCTAAATTCTAATAGGAAGAGCAATACGAGCAAGCATTTATATAGATCTGTAACGCCATTACTAAAGATCTAGTACTAGTACTGCTAGACCCTAAGAAGCTATTCGAGGTAGAAACGGATGCTTTAGACTATGCTATTAGAGGATAATTAGGATAACGAGACGAACAAGGAAAGCTATATCCTATAGCCTTCTTTTCAAAGAAGCTCGATAGATTACATCTTAATTATCCAATCTATAACAAGGAACTACTTACGATTATTAAAGCTTTTAAGGAATAGCGACTATACCTTAGCAGTATAATTAAACTGGTACAAGTATATATAGATTATAAGAATTTACGATACTTTATAATAATAAAAGAGCTTAATAGACGATAAATACGATAGGTAGAATTCCTTATAGAATTTAACTTTAAGATCTATTATAAGAAGGGTAAAGAAAACGTACGAGTAGATATCTTAAGCTAACAAATAGATTATATAGAAGGACAAACGGAAACAATACTACCGTTGTTTAAGGAACGAACAGACGGAACATTATATTACGAAACGTAAACACCTATAGAAGATGATCTACTTAACTCGTTCCTAAAATGCTATACAATCTTTCGAGAAAAAAGAATTAACAAGGTATAATATTAAATAGCACCCAGACTACTAGTATCTAATAGAGTAAAAGAAAGAGATAGAAAACTCTAGTATTAAGGCAAAGTATATATCTATAATAGAGATTAATAGCTACGGATGATTCGAGAACTCTACGAGTCGAAATGTGACGAACCCAACTCAGACTTCTTCTAAAAGGGTCCAGACAGAGGTAGATTGAGCGTGACAAGCAGGCAGGTCGTCTGAGGGATTCGGTGAAGCCAAAGGGTTTATAACAACACTAGAGTTGTCTCTCACAGTAATTAGCAATGCTTGGTATAAGTACTATAATTGTGATTATTACCACTGGTGAACTCCTAGAGTCCACCAGAACGAGTGACTAGCTATCTAATATACTTGTCTAGTTTCCTCATTCCTAAGTATTCTCCCCTAGATTCCGATCGTGTGATTGCTGCTACGATCCTTCGATCATTGTTCGGGTGCTTGCCTTAATCGAAGTACGATTACTACGATCACTTCCTGATTGGTCCTTAGGTCTTACGGTTCCTGATTGGTTCCGTATACCTTGTTAGGTTACTTTATATAGTCGAATCGTGACACGATGCCCCTCCCCCAGGTCTTTCGTCCTCGAAAGACTTAGGTCCTTTTCAAATAACACTAACACTTCCCCCCCCTGCTTATATATAGTTATATTCCTTAGTCCCCCCCCTTTTCTCTTTCTTTTATAATGTCGTCAAGATGACTAATCGTGTAAGAAAGAAGTCGAAGTCTAAGCCTGCTACGTCGACTCTTCGTGCTAACTATCTCCTAGCCACGATTCTTTCCTCGGATAATCTTTTAACGATACGTCCTTGTACGCTGTACGAGTCTAAAGGCCTTAGTTTATACAAGGTTTCGAAAAGCGATTCTTCTCGATATGTAGAGTATATTTGTAATAAGCGTTCGAATTATAACGTTCTTAGCGTTTCTCCTACTTAGCTTTAGTCTATTATAGCTTAGCATTAAAAACTTAAGGATAAGCTTATAGCTACTAAGGAGCAGGTCCTTTGTCTCCGGAAATAGAAGCAAATATATTTTAAGAAGATAATAAGGGCTATCGCTTGGGGTATTGACAATATAGAGGAGTTAGAGCGAGTAGAACGTGAGGAGGCTGAAACGGCGGCGGCAGCGGAGGCTTCTAGGGTTACTATGCCTTCTTTGACCCTATCTCGCTTGTCTGCCGATTTCGGATAGCTTTAGGATTCTATATATCTTGAAGTTCCTTTGGATCTGTCCTTGCTAGCTGATTTTAGGTTGGTTTCGGGTCTGTCGCTTTCGGTCGGTCAGGGTTCCTCTAGTAGAACTGCTAAAGTTTCTCGGGGTAACTTAGGTTCTTAACTAGTTCCTATAAGTTATCTTCTAGTCCGAAATCAAGCTATTTAACTAGATATTATAGTTCCCTATTGATAATGCGTGAATCTAGAATTTCTTTAATGTCCTATTCTTCTTCCTTGTCTTTTGCTTCGATATATATAGTAACCTTAGCGTTTTTCGGTACTAGTTCGAGAAGTAAAATATAAAAAACATCTATCTATAGTCGTATAGATGACGGTAACGATAGTCGGTAGTTAGATGTCGAAATTCGTTCTTTGATAACAAAGGGTCCGACCTTCTTAAAGTCTAGCTTTACGCTTGGTCATTTAGTTCGTAAGTTTCGTACGATTAGGTAGACTTTGTCTCCCTTCTCTAGGCAAGGTCCCTCGAGCCTATGTTTGTCGTAGTAATTCTTTATTCTAGTTTTGACAAACTCGAGTTCCTTTTTAAGCTTCTCATATAGTGTGTACATCTGTTCTGCTTTGACTGCTGCTCTCGGCACTATGACCTCTGGTCCTTGCCTAAGGTCTGCTTTATATCTGTAGTTTGCGAAGAACGGTGTAACTTTGGTCATTTCTGTCGGTATCGTATTATAGGCAAGTTATACTATTGGTAATAGTATAACCTAGTCGTCTTACTAGTAATTGACGTAAGAGCGGAGGTATTGTTTAATAACTTGGTTTAGTCGCTCTGTTTGTCTGTCGGTCTACGGGTGATATGCTGTTAATAGCTTGCTATTAACGCCTAATCGTTACATTAACGCTTGCTAGAACTTCAATACAAATTTGGTGTCTCTATCGGTGATCTATTCTCGCGGCCAAGCGTATACTAATATAACTTGCTAATAGATTACGTTTGCTAGCTATTTAGCTATCTAGGACTCCTTATAAGGAAAGAAGTATACCTATTTGGTTAGGTAATCTACTATAGTGAGAATACTATTATAGGTTACTCCTATAGCTATGTCCTTAGATTCTAGTAGCTTCGTAATGAAGTCTATCGTAACTAAGCTCTATAGTTTGTTAGCTATTAGCAGTGGCTAAAGTAGCCTATATGGCTTATGTCGTGCCGTTTTGCTTCGATTGTAGGTGTTATAGTTCCGTACGACTTCCTTAACTCGTGCCGTTAACTATAGAAAGTCGTAGTGTTTCTTAACTTGTGCGATAGTCTTCGTAACTCCTTTGTGTCCTCCGAGTTTCGACTTATAGAGTTCTCGAATCATTCGTAGCTATTAATCCCCATTATAGATATATACTTTGCCTTAGTACTAGAGTTTCCTATCTCTTTCTTTTACTCCATTAGGTACTACTAGTCTAGGTGTTACTTGATACTATACCTCGTTAATCCTTTCCTCTCGAAAGATTACGTAGCATTCTAGGAACGAGTTAAGTAGATTATCTTCTATAGGTATCTACGTTTTATAATATAGTGTTCCGTCTGTTCGTTCTTTAAATAACGGTGGTATTGTTCCTGTTTGTCCTTTTATATAATCCGTTCGTCGACTTAAGATATCCGCTCGTACGTTCTCTTTGCCCTTCTTATAGCAGATCTCGAAGTTGAATTCCACAAGGAATTCTGCCTATTGTATTTGTCGTCTATTAAGCTCCTTCGTCATCGTAAAGTATCGTAAATTCTTGTGATCTGTATACACTTGTACTAGTTTAATTATACCGCTAAGGTATAGTCGCTATTCCTTAAAAGCTTCGATAATTATAAGTAGTTCCTTGTTATAAATTGGATAATTAAGACATGGTCTATCAAGCTTCTTTAAAAAGAAGGCTACAGGATGTAGCTTCCCTTGTTCGTCTTATTATCCTAATTATCCTCTGATGGCGTAGTCTAAAGCATCTATTTCTACCTCGAATAGCTTCTTAGGGTCTAGTAGTACTAGTACTAGATCTTTAGTAATGGCGTTACGGATTTACATAAATGCTTGCTTATGTCGCTCTTCCTATTAGAATTTAGCGTTCTTCTTGGTAAGTTCGTGTAAAGGTTGTACGATCGCTCTAAAGTTCCTGATGAACATTCGGTAGAAGTTCGTAAATCCGATAAAGCTTCGTACGTCTATAACTGACGTCGGTCGTAGCTAATTCTTGATAGCTTTAACCTTTAAAGGTTCTATCCGAATTTGTCCTAGGGATATTTTATATCCTAAAAAGACTATCTTCCTAATATGGAATTCGCTCTTTTCCTTGTTAACTAATAGCTTGTATATATATAGCGCGTCTAGTACTACTTTTATATACTTTTGGTATTTGTCTATTGTCTTAGAGAAGATAAGTATATTGTCAAGATAATATACTATAAATTTGTCGAGAAAGGGTCGGATAGCTTAATTAATTAGGGCTTAGAACGTTATTAGCGCGTTCGTAAGTCCGAATGGCATGATGAGGTACTTATAGTGGCTATAGGGTGTCCTAAAGGCCGTTTTCTACTCGTCGTCTTCTTTGATCTATATATAGTTATAGGCCGATAGCAAGTTAAGACGTGTAAAATATTAGGCTCCTGCTAACTGATCTCGGAGCCATAAGATTAGCGGTAACAGGTATCGGTTTTTCACGGTCTATTTGTTAAGTTACTAGTAGTCGATATATAACTATAGCTTTCTATCTTTCTTAGGTATAAACAGGATTAGGTAGCCTACTAGCAATGTCAACAGGCAAATATATCCTCTTTAAAGGTTCTCCTCCAAATATCGCTTAAGTTCTTCGTTCTATATCTAGCTTATATAGTAAATCTTAAAGAACTTCAGTCATGCTCCTTCCTTAAGCTTGATCTCGTAATCCTATGGGCTGTATTCTGGTAGCCCTTCTAGATATTTCGGTTCGAATGCTAGGTGTCCCTCGTACTCCTTTAGTACTTCCCTAGTCTTGTCTCGTCTCTCGGTTTTCTAATAATATATAAACTTGGTTCCGTCTATGGCGATACTAGCGATTTCTCCTATCTTAACCTATTGCTCTAATTGCAGTGCTCCACATTCGTTAACAGAGAGAATAGCTATTGGCGATTTAGCTTGTTCCTCCTGTCGTGATATCGATGTTATTGTGCTACCTCTTCTAGAGTCTATAGTGGTCTGCCTGCTACTGTCCGTCTCTTGCGGTAGATCCGTAGGATATGCCTTTCCTTGAGCATTGTCTGCTCGCGATCCTTGCGTGCTCCCTATCTTGCTAGTCGAATACGACTCTGTTTAGGGTCGTAGGTAGCTACTATTCTTCTAGCTAATGTCTAGGTCGTAATCTTTATACTATAGTAACCCTAATATTATGTCTTTATCGTTACCTATGTTTATAATGCTAAATATAACTACTATAGTCTTCCTTGCTATAGTAATGTCGATTAGTTTGGTCTTTCTACGTACCTATTACGTCAGAAATGGCCCTTTAACTATACTATACTTCCGCTTCATTCTCTAGGGTATCTGTAGCTAATTTACAAGCGTTAGCGAAATTAGGTTTATCTCTGCTCTACTATCTACTAGTATAAGCATTTCGTGCTATTTCTACTATGCTATTATCTACAATTGCTTATCTTGCTGCCGTCGTCTAAAGATTGCGGCGATTTCCTATGTTTCTGCTAGGAGGTCTCGATATAGTGGTCTCTTACGCTAGTTCCTCCTATACTACGCTACCACTTGCTGCTACGCGGGCGTTAATGGTTTCCGGGCCCCTCGAAGGGCCCTGACCCGTTTCCTAGGTCAGTGCTAACCTCTCTAGTTGTTTGGCTAATAGCAGCTTTGTCGATCGTACTCATTTCTATAAGCCATTAGGTGCTTACGGCTTCCTACTATTAGGTCCGTTCTACTTTCCGTCGTATATGCTATAGCTTCATCTAAAGCTCCCGAATTCGTAATTTCTTTTTATCCGCGTAATAGAGGTAGTCGTTGCTCTAGCACAAGTCCTACGTGTCTCGTCCGGTTCTGTAGTGCCTAGGCTAGGCTTGTCTTAGAACTATTATAATACTTTCTAGATTACGGGCTTCGATCTTCTAGAGCAATTCGGCCGCTCTATTTCCTATATCGTAGACCTATTCTATAGGGCGTAAGCTTCTGTCCTCATTTCCTTGTCGGGTCGGCTAGTGATTATTTTCGAATTTGTCGCGGAAGTGGTATCGGCATTTGTATGCCATACACTAGAACTAGGGCACTTACGTATATGCCTTATATTAAGGGTATAGTTACGTAGCGTTGCCTGGGAGGCATTGGAATTCTTTCCCGAATCCTTCCTATTGTACGTAGATCGTAGGTACTCTAGTGCTAATATAGGAGTGTTTCTTCTAGTAGCTTTCCTACGTATGCTCGTCTTTTCCGCGGTTCGCGCGCATAAACTAGTATTCTAGGTTCCATATGTCGTTATTAAGTTGCTAGCCGTCAAGATACTTGGCGTAGCTATTAGGCCTATTATATATCATAGGCTGTCTTCCTTTAATAGTTTCTACAATATGTCAGAGTTCCCTTATTTTGTCCCTCATTCTATCACTCTACTAGGTAAGTCGAATTAAGCGTTTATCCTATTTATATAGTTCTATATTAAGCTAGAAAACTTCGTTATGGTACTATTCGATTTGTTCCTAGAGGAATAGAATATTAGGTCCGGGTCTTTTAATTCCTTAGATGTCGGTTATCTACGATCTATCCTGCCTCTACGTGACTATAAAACCCTACTACCTCAAGGCTAGGAGAATCAAAACTAGCAGTGTATATTCTCCTATTATATCCTATTCGGCAAGACCTGTCTCTGGGTTTATAGTGATTAGTTCGGAGTACGGTGCTTGTTCGTCTTTACTGTTGCCGTCGTATCTAAGACTATCCGTGTCACTGCCCTTGTCTTCGTAGCTTGTGGCTACTACTTTAGTGACGTTCTTAGTGGTTTTGTTAATATCTATGATTTCTTTTCTAGGGACTAGCTTTTACTCTTTCTTCGGGCTTTAGCATTCTTGCTTATAGTGCCCTTTCTTTCCGCAGTTATAGTAGGTAACATTGGACTTGTCTTTAGTTATCTTCTTCTAGTCCTGCTTCTATACTACATCTATATCTATAGCTCTAGGGTACGTCCTATACGAAGTACTGACGTACGTTCGCTTTTTCTTGTCGTTAGCCTTGACTATAGTTCCGTTTATTCGACCTTGTTTCTACTACTCTTGTATGTAGAGTCGATTATCAATCCTAATAGCCTACACGATATATTTGTCTAGAGTTTTAGGCCGATCGTACTTATATAGCTTGTCCTTAACCTTTTCCTTTAGGCTATTATAGAACAATTGTATTAATGCCTTATTATTAAGCTAAGACTTAAGCATGTCCTATCTAAACTATACGGTATAAGAGGCTACTAACTTGGTCTATTAGAGATTAGCAAGTCTTTCTTACGTATAAATCTTCTCGTCTTTATCGCTAAAAACTTTCCAAAGCTCTTCTTTAAAACGGTTGTAAGATCGGAAGACTGCCTATGTAAACGCGTCTCGATCGTCTTCGTCTTCCTCCGTAAGATAGTCGTTCTACATAGGCTCGAACCATCTAAGTGCCTTGCCCTCTAGTCTTGTAGCTATATAGAGGACTTTAGCTTTGTCGTCCGGAAACTTGTCATTATTAAGCCGGAAGTAGGATTAGAGGTTTGTTAGGAATCTTATAAGATCCTCCTTAGTTCTTCTATATTTACCAGGTAGTTCAATCTTAATACGCTTCGCTTTGGCGCCCTCGAGTGCCTCGATTTTGGCGTAGGCCTCGTTAACTAACTTCTGTAAGTACTTTTCGCGGTTCTCGAGTTCCTTGATTCGAGCTTAAGCAGCCTTGTCTCTCTGGTCTAACTCCTAGATCCGCTACTAGAGTTAACTAAGCTAAGCGAGCAGCTATTCGGCCGTAACGTTGGTAGCTATGTCGATGTCGAGGTCAAAGTCACCTCCGTTCTAAACTATAACAGAACAAAGGGAGTGGTAATAACGTGTGACGAACCTAACTTAGACTTCTTCTAAAAGGGTCTAGATAGAGGTAGATTAAGCGTGATAAGTAGGTAGGTTGTCTAAGGGATTTGGTGAAGCTAAAGGGTTTATAATAATACTAGAGTTATCTCTTATAGTAATTAGCAATGCTTAGTATAAGTATTATAATTATAATTATTACCACTAGTAAACTCCTAGAGTCTACTAGAACGAGTGACTAGCTATCTAATATACTTGTCTGGTTTCCTTATTCCTAAGTGTTCTCCCCTAGATTCCGATTGTGTGATCGCTGCTACGATCCTTCGATTATTGTTCGGGTGCTTGCCTTGATCGAAGTGCGATTACTACGATCACTTCCTGATTGGTCCTTAGGTCTTGTGGTTCCTGATTGGTTCTGTGTGCCTTGTCAGGTTGCCTTATGCGGTCGAATCGTGACATGAAACTCGGAGGATATAAAGGAGTTACAAAGACTATTGCATAAGTTAAGAAACACTACGACTTTCTATAGTTAACGGTATAAGTTAAGGAAGTTATACAGAACTACGACATTTATAATCGAAGCAAAATAGTATAATATAAGCTATATAGGCTACTTTAGCTACTACTAATAGCTGATAAACTATAGAGCTTGGTTATAATAGACTTTATTATAAAGCTACTAGAATCTAAGGATATAGCTATAGGAGTAATCTATAATAATATTCTTACTATAGTAGATTGCCTAACTAAATAAGTATACTTCTTTCCTTATAAGGAGTCTTAGATAGCTAAACAGTTAGTAGATATGATCTATCGGCAAGTTACATTAGTATATGCTTAGCTATAAGAATAGATTACCAACAGAGATACTAAGTTCGCGTCGAAGTTCTAGCAAGTGTTAATATAACGATTAGGCGTTAATAGCAAGCTATTAATAGCATATTACCTATAGACTAACGGACAAACGGAGCGACTAAACTAAGTTATCAAGTAGTATCTCCATTCTTACCTTAACTACCTAGCAAGACGACTAGGTCATACTATTACTAATAGCATAACTCGCTTATAATATAATGCTAATAGAAACAACTAAAGTTATACCGTTCTTCGCGAACTACAGATATAAAGCAAACCTTAGGTAAGGACTAGAGGTTATAGTGCTAAGAGTAGTAGTTAAAGTAGAACAGATATACATATTATATAAAAAGCTTAAAAAGGAACTTAAGTTTGTCAGGACCAGAATAAAGAACTACTACGACAAATATAGGCTTAAGGGACCTTGCCTAGAGAGGGGAGACAAAGTCTACCTAATTATACAAAACCTGCGAACTAAACGATTAAGCACGAAGCTAGACTTTAAGAAGGTCGGACCCTTTGTTATCAAAGAACGAATTTCGATATCTAACTACCGACTATCGTTATTATCATCTATACGACTACAGACGGATATTTTTCATATTTTACTTCTCGAACCAGCATCGAAAAACGCTAAGGTTGCTATATATATCGAAGCAAAAGACGAGGAGGAAGAATAGGACGTCAAAGAAATTCTAGATTTACGTACTATCAATAGGGAACTATAGTATTTAGTTAAATGGCTTGATTTTGGACTAGAGGATAACTTATAGGAACTAGTTAAGAATTTAAACTACCTTAAGAAACTAGAATAGTACAGGCAGAACCTGGATTAACTAAAGGAAAACCTAGAATAGAACTAAAGATAACGCCTTAGTCGATAGTATTAATAGCATTATTAATCTCTAACGAGGGTATAGTAGGCGCCTCTTACCGTTCTTGCCGCTTAACTGCCTCTAACTCGTCTAAGGTTAATAGACTACACGCTACTATATTAATACCTTTCTTTACTAAAAACTCCTTCTACTAATAAAGACGCTAGAGCTATATAAGCTTTTCAGATAACTCGTACTAGGCTTCTTCTAGACGGCATTAGGATTTATCTAGCTTAAGTTTAGCACGATATTTAATATCCTTAATACGATGCTACTCCTAGAGAATACGATCTATTAGAATAAATATTAGGAATTATACTTAAAAAAAAAAGGAAAGACGAGCTTATAGGAAGAAAGTAAGATACTAGAGCTATTGTAAGAACGACCTTAACAAATATAGGCCTTATAACGTTTTATATACGCGATCATTTTATAGACAAGGCCTTATAACGCGTACCAAGAGCAAGGTATAACGATAAAACCGTTCTTAGCGATGTTTTAAGCAAGGAAAGCATAGTAACGTATAGAATATAACTTCCGTTTCTCTATCGGCATTTTATTAATATAGCAACTATAACGTAGAAATAGGAAGAATGTAGTACTTATAAGCAAAGGGTATTAGCACTATTTAAAACGGCCTAAGAGGGCTTTCGGGTCGAAAGCCTTAAAGGAGGGGCATCGTGTTACAGATAAATATATAGATAGCTGTGACGAACCCAACTTAGACTTCTTCTAAAAGGGTTCAGACGGAGGTAAATTAAGCAGGACAAGTATACAGGTTATCTAAGGGATTCGGTGAAGCCAAAGGGTTTATAACAACACTAGAGTTATCTCTTATAGTAGTTAGCGATGCTTAGTATAAGTACTATAATTATAGGTTAGGTTACTATTACTAGTAAACTCCTAGAGTCTACTATAACGAGTGACTATCTATATATATATATAATCCTAGGATCACTAATAGTCGTAGTGATCCTCTGTACTAGCTTACCTAGCTTACATCGTAAGCTAATGATCCTCTGCTAGGATCATTTCTTACTAAGTGTGATCCTATCCTGATTAGCCTATCATTCCTACTGTCCTATTAGCCTGTTAGGGAGGCGGCTTAGGCGGCGTCCTATATATATATTTCTATGATACGATGCCCCTCCTTTAAGGCTTTCTACCTAAAAGCCTATCTTAGGCCGTTTTAAATAGCGCTAACGTCCTTTTCTACGTATACCTTGTAATTTTTTCCTTTTTCTATACTACTAGTGACTAACAAGATAGCAGATCGTATCTCTAAGCATCGATCTTTAAAATCCTAATAGCGTACCACGCTTGCTTCTTTTATTGATTCTTCTAGCGTAGACGTTATACTATGTTTGTAGTATTTTAAGTGGAACTTAGCTTGTCGTATAGCGTTAGGCTTTTCTCATTATAGCGAGTGTATACGTTAGGGTCGTTCTTATAATAGTTCCAATATAGCGTCTACTTGTTCATAGCCTTATTTATTGCCTTAATGTTTATAGCTAATCTTTTATAGTAACGAAGATTATATCTAAATAGAAACGTATAGAATAAGAAGAGGCCGATACTAAAGAGGCCCCTTTCGTTCTTTAGACTTAACTTCAGATAGCTGTCAGTCGATTAGCTTGTCTTTGTCGCTAGAAACGTTTCTTAAAGGAGCAGGGTTCCAAGCTATTTCGTCAAGGTATATAATCTCTAGAGGAAATAGAGGTAGAAGAACGGAGGGTATAGGATTCTGAGGTACGCGTTATTAGTGATGTATAGTCCTAGGGTGCTAATGTCTTGTTTAATTAGTTCTCTTTAGGCCTAGATTTGTCGGAGGCCGACTTAGCCGTTTTGTCTAAGCTAGTGCCTATAGTCAATCTAGGTTCTAGCGGTAGAACTGTTCTAGTTTCTTAGGGCAGTTTAAATTCTTAACTAGTTCCTATAAGTTATCCTCTAGTCCAAAATCGAGCTATTTGACTAGATACTACAGTTCCCTATTAATAATATATAAATCTAGAATTTCTTTAACGTTCTATTCTTCTTCTTTGTCCTTTACTTCGATGTTCGTAGCGATTTTAACGTTCTTTGACGCTAGTTCGAGAAGTGAAATATAAAAAACGTCTATCTATAGTCATATAGATAACGGTAACGATAGTCGATAGTTAGATGTCGAGATTCGTTCTTTGATAACGAAGGGTCCGACCTTCTTAAGGTCTAGCTTCGTGCTTAGTTGTTTAGTTCGTAAGTTTTGTATAATTAAGTAGACTTTGTCTCCCCTCTCTAGGCAAGGTCCCTCGAGCCTATGTTTGTCATAGTAGTTCTTTATTCTGGTTCTAATAAACTTAAGTTCCTTTTTAAGCTTCTTATATAGTATATATATTTGTTTTACTTTGACTACTACTCTTGGCATTATAACCTCTAGTCCTTGCCTAAGGTCTACTTTGTATCTGTAGTTTATAAAGAATGGTATAACTTTGGTCGTTTCTATTAGCGTTATATTATAGGCAAGTTATACTATTGGTAATAGTATAACCTAGTCATCTTACTAGTAGTTAACGTAAGAACAGAGGTACTGCTTGATAACTTAGTTTAGTTACTCTATTTGTCCGTCGGTTTGTAGGTAATATGCTGTTAACAGCTTGCTATTAATGCCTAATTGTTACATTAACGCTTGCTAGAACTTCGATACGAACTTGGTATCTCTGTCGGTAATCTATTCTTACGGCTAAGCGTATACTAATGTAACTTGCCGATAGATTACGTCTACTAGCTGTTCCGCTGTCTAAGACTCCTTATGGGGAAAGAAGTATACCTATTTAGTTAGGCGGTCTACTATAATGAGAATACTATTATAGATTACCTCTATAGCTATATCCTTAGATTCTAGCAGTTTCGTAATAAAGTCTATTGTAACTAAACTCTATAGTTTATTAGCTATTAGTAGTGGCTAAAGTGGCCCATATAGCTTATATCGTGCCGTTTTGCTTCGATTGTAAATATTGTAGCTCCGTATAACTTCCTTAACTTGTGCCGTTAACTATAGAAAGTTATAGTGTTTCTTAACTTATACGATAGTCTTTATAACTCCTTTATATCCTCCGAGTTTCGACTTATAGAGTTCTTGAATTATTTGTAGCTATTGATCTTTGTCGTAGATATATGCTTTGCCTTGGTACTAGAGTTTCCTATCTTTTTCTTTCACTCTATTAGGTACTACTAGTCCGGGTATTACTTGATACTATGCCTTGTTAATCCTTTCTTCTCGAAAGATTATATAACATTCTAGGAATAAGTTAAGTAGATCGTCTTCTATAGGTATCTATGTTTTGTAATATAGCGTTCCGTCTATTCGTTCCTTAAATAACGGTAGCGTTGTTTCTATTTGTCCTTCCGTATAATCTATTTATCGGCTTAAGGCGTCCGCTTATATATTCTCTTTGCTCTTCTTATAGCAGATCTTAAAATTAAATTCTATAAGGAATTCTACTTATTATATTTGTCGTCTATTAAGCTCCTTTATCGTCGTAAAGTACTGTAAATTCTTATAATCCATATATACTTATACTAGTTCGATTGTACTGCTAAGGTATAGTCGCTATTCCTTAAAGGCTTCGACAATTATAAGTAGTTCCTTATTATAGATTGGATAATTAAGATATAGTCTATCAAGCTTCTTTAAAAAGAAGGCTATAGGATATAGCTTCCCTTGTTCGTCTTGTTATCCTAACTGTCCTCCGATAGCGTAGTCTAAAGCGTCCGTTTCTACCTTAAATGGCTTCTTAGGGTCTAGTAGCACTAGTACTAGATCTTTAGTAATGGCGTCGTAGATCTACGTAAATGCTTGCTTATATTACTCTTCCCATTGGAATTTAGCGTTCTTTTTGGTAAGTTTGTATAAAGGTTATATAATTGCTCTAAAGTTCCTAATGAACATCCGGTAGAAGTTTATAAACCCGATGAAACTTCGTACTTCTATAACTGACGTTAGTTATAGCTAATCCTTAATAGCTTCGACCTTTGAAGGTTCTATCTAGATTTGTCCTAGGGATATCTTATATCCTAGAAACACTGTTTTCCCAACGTGGAATTCGCTCTTTTCCTTATTAACTAATAGCTTATACGCGTATAATACGTCTAGCACTACTCTTACGTGCTTCTAGTATTTATCTATTATCTTAGAGAAGATAAGTATATTATCGAGATAATATATTGCAAATTTGTCGAGAAAGGGTTAGATAGCTTGATTAATTAGGGCTTAGAATGTTGCCGGCGCGTTTGTAAATCCGAATAGCATAATAAGGTACTTGTAGTGACTATAGGGTGTCCTAAAGGCCGTTTTCTACTTGTCGCCTTCTTTAATCTATATATAGTTATAGGCCGATGGCAAGTTAAGATATATAAAATATTAGGCTCTTACTAACTGATCTTAGAGCTATAAGATTAGTAGTAATAGTTATCGGTTTTTTATAGTCTATTTGTTAAGTTACTAATAGTTAATATATAACTATAGCTTTCTATCTTTCTTAGGTATAAATAGGATTAGGTAGCCTACTAGCAATATCGATGGGTAGATATATCCTCTTTAAAGGTTTTCCTCTAAATATCGCTTAAGTTCTTCGTTCTATATCTAGCTTATATAGTAAATCTTAAAGAACTTTAGTTATATTCCTTCCTTAAGCTTAATCTCGTAATCCTATAGGCCGTGCTCTAGTAATCCTTCTAGATACTTCGGTTCGAATGCTAGGTGTCCTTCGTATTCCTTTAGTACTTCCCTAGTCTTGTCTTGTCTCTCGGCTTTCTAATAGTATATAAACTTGGTTCTATCTATAGCGATGCTAGCGATTTCTCCTATCTTAACCTACTACTCTAATTATAATGCTTTACATTCGTTAATAGAGAGAATAGCTATTAGCGGTTTAGCTCGTTCCTTCTATTATAACGTTGGTGTCGTTATACCACTTCTTCTAGAGTCCGTAGTGGTCTGCCTGCCACTATTCGTCTCTTGCGGTAGATCTATGGAATATGCCTTCCTTTAAGTATCGTCTGCTTATAATCCTTGTATACTCCCTATCTTACTAGTCGAATACGATTCTGTTTAGGGTTATAAGTAGCTACTATTCTTCTAGCTAATGTCCAAGTTATAATCTTTATACTATAATAACCCTAATATTATATCTTTATCGTTACTTATATCTATAATGCTAAATATAACTACTATAGTCTTCCTTACTATAGTAATATCGATCGGTTTAATCTCCCTATATACCTATTACATCGGAAATGGCCCTTTGACTATACTATACTTCTGCTTCATTCTCTAGGGTATCTGTAGCTAATTTATAAGCGTTAGCGAAATCAGGTTTATCTCTGCTCTACTATCCACTAGTATAAGCATTTCGTGCTATCTCTATTATATTATTATTTATAGTCGCTTATCTTACTACCGTCATCTAAAGATTATAGCGATTTCCTATATTTCTACTAGGAGGTCTTGATATAGTGGTCTCTTACACTAGTTCCTCCTATACTACGCTATCACTCGCTGCTATACAGGCATTAATGGTTTTCGGGCCCCTCGAAGGGCCCTAACCTATTTCCTAGGTTAGTACTAACCTCTTCGGTTGTTCGGCTAATAGTAGCTTCGTCAATCGTGCTTATTTCTATAAGCTATCGAGTGCTTATAGCTTCCTACCATTAGGTCCGTTCTGCTTTTCGTCATATATGCTATAGCTTTATCTAAAGTTCCTAGATCCGCGATTTCTTTTCGTCTGTATGGTAGAGGTAATCGTTACTCTAGCATAAGTCCTATATATCTTGTCCTATTCTATAGTACCTAGGCTAGGCTCGTTTTAGAACTACTGTAATGCCTTCTAGATCGCGGGCTTTGATCTTTTAGAGCAATTCGGCCGCTCTATTTCCTGTATTATAGATCTATTCTATAGGGCAGAGGCTCCTGTCCTCATTTCCTTATTAGGTTGGCTAGTGATTGTTTTTAAATTTGTTACGAAAGTAGTATTGGCATTTATATACCACGCACTAGAATTAGGGCACTTGTATATATGCCTCGTGTCGAGGGTATAGTCATATAGCGTTACCTAGGAGGTATTAGAACTCTTTCCTAAATCCTTCCCATTATATATAGACTATAGATACTCTAATGCTAAGGTAGGAGTATTTCCTCTAATAGCTTTCCTATGTATACTTATCTTTTCTATGGTTTATATATATAAACCGGTACTTAGGGTTCTATACGTTATAGCTAAGTTACTAGTCATTAAAATACTTAGCGTAGCTATTAGGCCTATTATATATTATAGACCTGTCACGGAAATATGCATGCAGATGCCGCCTAGGCCACCGGCACAAACAGGCCAATCAAGCCGAAGGAACGGAAGGACCAATTACAACATAAGAAGTATAGTAATCACTACGCTCACTAGTAATCAGGGTGATCACTACTATGCGATCACTTACGATCACTATAATCAGGAGTAATCACTAGGATTATATATATATATAGATAGTCACTCGTTATAGTAGACTCTAGGAGTTTACTAGTAGTAACAATCACAATTACAGTACTTATACCAAGCATTGCTAATTACTATAAGAGACAACCCTAGTATTATTATAAACCCTTTAGCTTTACCGAATCCCTTAGACGACCTGCCTACTTGTCCCGCTTAATCTACCTCCGTCTAGACCCTTTTAGAAGCAGTCTAAGTTAGGTTCATTACACGTTATTACTACTCCCTTTATTCTATTATGGTTTAGAACGGAGGTAACTTCGACCTCGATATCGATATAGTTACTAACGTCACAGCCGAATAGCTACTTACTTAGCTTGGTTAACTCTAGTAGCGGATTTAGGAGTTAGACTAGAGAGATAAGGCTACTTAAGCTCAAATTAAGGAACTCGAGAACCGCGAAAAGTACTCGTAGAAGTTAGTTAACGAGGCCTACGCTAAAATCGAGGCGCTCGAGACCGCCAAGGCAAGCCGTATCAAGATCGAACTACCTAGCAAATACGGAGGAACCAAGGAGGATCTTATAGGATTCCTGACAAACCTCTGATCCTACTTCTGGCTTAATGACGACAAGTTTCCAGACGATAAAGCTAAAGTCCTCTATATAGCCACGAGACTAGAGGGCAAGGCACTTAGATGGTTCGAGCCTATATAGAACGACTATCTTATAGAGGAAGACGAAGATAACCAAGGCACGTTTATATAGATAGTCTTCCGATCTTACAACCGTTTCGAAGAAGAACTTTAGAAAGTTTTTAGCGACAAAGACAAGAAGATTTATATATAAGAAAGACTTGCTAATCTCCGATAGACTAAGTTAGCAACCTCCTATACTATATAGTTTAGACAGGATATACTTAAGTCTTAGCTTAATGATAAGGCGTTAATATAATTGTTCTATAATGGCCTAAAGGAAAAGGTTAAGGACGAGCTATATAAGTATGATTAGCCTAAGACTCTAGATAAATATATCGTACAGGCTATTAGGATCGATAATCGACTCTATATACGAGAGTAACAGAAACGAGGTCAAATGAACGGAACTATAGTTAAGGCTAATAACAAGAAAAAGCGAGCATACGTTAGTACCTTATACAGGACGTACCCCGGAGCTATAGATATAAACGTAGCGTAGAAGCCGGACCGGAAAAAGACGACCAAAGACAAGTCCAATGTTACTTACTATAACTATAGAAAGAAAGGGCACTATAAGCAAGAATGCCAAAGCCTAAAGAAAGAATAGAAACCAGCCCCTAGAAAGGAAATTATAGCTATTAACGAAACTACTAAGGACATTATCAAAGTAGCGGCTACAAGCTACAAAGACAAGGATAGTAATATAGACAGTCTCGGACACGACAGCAACGGTAAAGACGAACAAGCACCGTACTCCGAACTGGTTACTACGGACCTAGAGACAGGTCTTGCCAAATAGGACACGGCAGGAGAGTATATACCGCCAATTTCGATTCTCCTAGCCTTGAGGCAATAGGGTTTCACAGTTACGTAGAGGCGGGATAGATCGTGGACAACCGATACCTAAGGAATCGAAAGACCTAGACCTAATGTTCTATTCTTCTAGGAATAAATCGAATGGTACTGTAACGAAGTTTTCTGACTTAATACGGAACTATACGAACAGGATAGGCACTTGACTTGACTTGCCTAGTAGAGCGATAAGATAAAGGACGAGATAAGGGAACTCTAACGTATCGTAGAAGCCCTTAAAGGAGAATAGCCTATAATATATAATAGGCCTAATAGCTATACTAAGTATCTTGATGATTAGTAACTTAGTAACGACGTATAGAACCTAGAATACTAATTTATATACGTAAACTACGGAAAAGACGAGCGTACGTAGGAAAGCTATTAGAAGAAATACTCCTATATTAGCACTAGAGTACCTACGGCCTATATATAGTAGGAAGGATTTGGGAAAGAATTCTAATACCTCCTAGGCGACGCTACGCAACTATACCCTTAATACAAGGCATATACGTAAGTGCCCTGGTTCTAGTGTATGGCATATAAATGCCGATATCACTTCTATAACAAATTCGAAAACAATTACTAGCTAACCTGACAAGGGAATGAAGACGGAAGCTTATACCCTATAGAATAGGTCTATAATGTAGGAAACAGAGCGGCCGAATTGCTCTAGAAGATCGAAGCCCGCGATCTAGAAGGCATTACAATAGTTCTAAGACGAGCCTAGCCTAGGTACTACGGAACCGGACGAGACACATAGGACTCGTATTAGAGCAATGATTGCCTCTATCACGCGGACGAAAAGAAATTGCGAATTCGAGAGCTTCAGACGAAGCTATAGCACGTACGATGGAAAGCAGAACGGACCTAATGGTAGGAAGCCGCAAGCACTTAATGGCTTACGGAAATGAGTACGATCGACGAAGCCACTATTAGCCGAATAACCGAAGAGGTTAGCACTGACCTAGGAAACAGGTTAGGGCCCTTCGAGGGGCCCGGAAACTATTAACGCCCGTATAGTGGCGAGTGGTAGCATAGTATAGGAGGAACTAGTGTAAGAGACTACTATATCGAGACCTCCTAGCAGAAATATAGGAAATCGCTATAATCTTTAGACGATAACGGCAGGACAAGCGACTATAGATAATAGTGTAATGGAAACAGTACGAAATGCTTGTACTAGTAGATAGTAGAGTAGAGATAAACCTGATTTTACCGACGCTTGTAAATCAGCTACAGATACCCTAGAGAATGAAGCAGAAGCATGGCATAGTCAAAGGGCTATTTCTGATATAATAGGTATATAAGGAGACCAAACCGATCGATATTACTATAGTAGGGAAGACTATAGTAATCGTATTTAGTATTATAGATATAGGTAACAATAAAGATATAATATTAGGGTTACCATAGTATAAAGATTACGACCCGGACATTAGCTAGAAGAATAGTAGCTACCTATAACCCCGAACGGAGTCGTATTTAACTAGCAAGATAGGGAGCGCGCAAGGATCGCGAACAGACAATACTTAGAGAAAGGCATATCCTACGGATCTACCACAAGAGATAGACAATGGTAGGTGGACCACTACAGACTCTAGAAGAGGCGGCACAATAACATCGATATCACGACAGGAGGAACGAGCTAAATCGCTGATAGCTGTTCTCTCCGTTAACGAATGCGGAGCACTATAATAGGAGTAATAGGTTAAGATAGGAGAAATCGCTAGTATCGCTATAGACAGAACCAAGTTTATATACTATCAGAAAACCGAGAGACAAGACAAGACTAGGGAAGTACCGAGGGAATATAAAGGATACCTAGCATTCGAACCAAAGCATCTAGAAGGATTACTAGAATACGGCCTATAGGATTACGAGATCAAGCTTAAGGAAGGGGCATGACTAAAGTTCTTTAAGATTTACTATATAAGCTAGATATAGAACGAAGAACTTAAATAATATTTGGAGGAGAACCTTCGAAGAGGACATATCTACCTGTCGACATCGCTAGCAGGCTACCTAATCCTATTTGTACCTAAGAAAGACGGAAAGCTATAGTTATATGTTAACTATTGGCAACTTAACGAACAGATTATAAAAAATCGATACCCGTTACCGCTAATCTTACGGCTCCGAGATTAGTTAGCAAGAGCCTAATATTTTACGTATCTTGACTTGCTATCGGCCTATAACTATATATAGATCAAAGAAGGCGATAAGTGGAAAACAGCCTTTAGGACACCCTATAGCTACTATAAGTACCTCGTCATACCATTTGGACTTATAAACGCGTTAGCAACGTTCTAAGCCCTAATTGATCAAGCTATCTAACCCTTTCTCGACAAATTTACGGTATATTATCTCGACGACATACTTATCTTCTCTAAGACGATAGATAAACACCGGAAGCACGTAGAAGTAGTACTAGACATACTATATATATATAAGCTATTAGTTAATAAGGAAAAGAGCGAATTCTATATTAGGAAGACAGTCTTTTTAGGATATAAGATATCCCTAGGACAAATCTAGATAGAACCTTTAAAGGTTAAAGCTATCAAGAATTGGCTACGACCGACGTTAGTTATGGAAATACGAAGCTTTATCAGATTTGTAAACTTCTACCAAATGTTTATTAGGAACTTTAGAGCGATCGTACGACCTTTATACGAACTTACCAAGAAGAACGCTAAATTCTAATAGGAAGAGCGACACGAGTAAGTATTTATATAGATCTGTAACGCTATTACTAAAGATCTAGTACTAGTACTGCCAGACCCTAAGAAGCCATTCGAGGTAGAAACGGACGCTTTAGACTACGCTATCGGAGGACAATTGAGACAATGAGACGAATAAGGGAAGCTACATCCTATAGCCTTCTTTTTAAAGAAGCTCGACGGACCACGTCTTAATTATCTGATTTACGACAAGGAACTACTTGCGATTATCGAAGCTTTTAAGGAATGGTAACCATATCTTAGTAATACGATTAAACTAGTACAAGTATATATAGATTATAAGAACCTATAATACTTTATAATAACGAAGGAACTCAATAGACAACAAATACAATGGGCAGAATTCCTCGCGGAATTCAACTTCGAGATCCGCTATAAGAAGGGTAAAGAGAATGTACGAGCGGATATCTTAAGCCGACAAACGGATCATATGGAAGGACGAACGGGAACGATACTACCGTTATTTAAGGAACAGACAGATGGAATGCTACATTATAAAACGTAGATACCCGTAGAAGATAATCTACTTAACTTGTTCCTAGAGTATTATATAATCTTTCGAGAAGAAAGGATTAACGAGATATAGTATTAAGTAGCACCTAGACTAGTGGTACCTAACGGAATGGAAGAAAGAGATAGGAAACTCTAGTACCAAGGCAAAGCATATATCTATAACTAGGATCAATAGCTACGGATGATTCGAGAACTCTACGAGTCGAAACTCGGAGGATATAAAGGAGTTACGAAGACTGTCGCACAAGTCAAGAAACACTACGACTTTCTATAGTTAACGGCACAGGTTAAGGAAGTCGTACGGAACTGCGACATTTGTAATCGAAGCAAAACGGCACGATACAAGCCGTATAGGCTACTTTAGCTACTGCTAATAGCTAACAAACTATAGAGTTTAGTTACGATGGACTTTATTACAAAGCTGCTAGAATCTAAGGACACGGCCACAGGAGTAATCTACGATAGTATTCTTACTATAGTAGATTACCTGACTAAATGGGCATACTTCTTTCCCTATAAGGAGTCCTAGATAGCTAAACAGCTAGCAGACGTAATCTATCGGCAAGTTACATTAGTACATGCTTAGCTATAAGAATAGATCACCGATAGAGATACTAAGTTCGTATCGAAGTTCTGGCAAGCGTTAATACGACGATTAGGCGTCAATAGTAAACTGTTAATAGCATATCACCCGTAGACTGACGGACAAACGGAACGATTAAACCAAGTTATTAAGCAATACCTCCGCTCTTACGTTAATTACTAGCAAGACGACTAGGTCATGCTGTTACTAATAGCACAACTTGCCTACAATACGACGCCGATAGAAACGACCAAAGTTATACCGTTCTTCGCGAACTACAGATATAAAGCAGACCTTAGGCAAGGACTAGAGGTTATAGTGCCGAGAGCAGCAGTTAAAGCGGAACAAATGTATGTACTACATGAAAAGCTTAAAAAGGAACTCGAGTTTGTTAGGACTAGAATGAAGAACCACTACGATAAACATAGGCTCGAAGGACCTTGCCTAGAGAGGGGAGACAAAGTCTACCTGATTGCACGAAACCTGCGAACCAAACGACCAAGTACGAAGCTAGACTTTAAGAAGGTCAGACCCTTCATTATTAAAGAACAAATTTCGATATCTAACTACCGACTATCGTTACCGTCATCTATATGACTACAGACGGATGTTTTTTATATTTCGCTTCTCGAACCAGTACCGAAAAATGTTAAGGTTACTATATATATTGAAGTAAAAGACGAGGAAGAAGAATAGGACGTTAAAGAAATTCTAGATTTATATATTATTAATAGGGAACTGTAATACCTAGTCAAATGGCTTAATTTTAGATTAGAAGATAACTTATAGGAACTAATTAAGAACTTAAACTGCCCTAAGAAACTAGAATAGTTCTATCGGCAGAACCTAGATCGGCCAAAGGCAAACCTAGGATAGAACCAAAAATAGCGCCCTAGTTAATAACGTTAACGCCACCATTAAGTTATATAATAGCCCCCGATTCCTACTATTCTACCGCCTCTAATTCGTCTAGATTCGACAAACCCCGAGCGACTATATCTACCCCCTTCTCTACTAGGAACTCTCGTTATTTACAAACCCAAGTCAGACGGGCCAACGCCTTAGAAGCTTTGCGTTAATATTCCCGTAGCAAGGCTTCAGCCTCTTTCTCTTTAGCCTTTAAACGACATTGCTCGCGTATAATACGATCTACTATATTGCGATTAGAGACGTGCCCTCGTAAGAAAATAGGAACTTACAAGAAGAAACTAGAACGCTAGAACCATCGTAAGCACGACCCTAACGTACGTAAGCCTCGTAGCGACGAGATTTTTCAATCATCTTGTACACTCGGTTGTGCTCTATGTAATAGGAACACGCCATTATTACAAACCTGTAATCGGAAATAAACTAAGCTAAACGCTTACGACGAATAGACGCTAGGGATCTGCGCGCGTTAGACGGCATGATTAATAGTACGAAGGGCAACGAGGACTAAGGAGAAAAACACGTATAAGGAACGCGAGGGATGTTAGCGCTATTTGAGACGGCCTAAAAAGAGGGCTTTCGGGTCGAAAGCCTCGGAGGGAGGGCATCGTATCACGGAAATATATATACAGATGCTGCCTAGGCTACCGGCACAAACGGGCCAATCAAGCCGAAGGAACAGAAGGACTAATTACAACATGGGAAGTACAGTGATCACTACGCTTACTAGCGATCAGGGTAATTACCACTATACGATCACTTACAATTACCGTAATTAGGAGTGATCACTAGGATTATATATATATGTAGATAGTCACTCGTTATGGTGGACTCTGGGAGTTTACCAGTGGTAACAATCATAATTATAGTACTTATACTAAGCATTGCTGATTACTGTGAGAGATAACCCTAGTGTTGTTGTGAACCCTTTGGCTTCACCGAATCCCTTAGACGACCTGCCTGCTTGTCCCGCTTAATCTACCTCCGTCTGGACCCTTTTAGAAGCAGTCTGAGTTGGGTTCGTCACAAGACCGTTCCCCTCTAATAGTTTTTATAATATATTAGAGTTCCTTTATCTTGTCCCTTATCTTATTACTTTACTAGGCAAGTCGAATTAGGCATCTATCCCGTTTATATAGTTCTATATTAAGCTAGAAAACTTCATTACGATACTATTCGATTTATTCCTAGAGGAATAGAATATTAGGTCCGGGTCTTTCGATTCCTTAGGTGTCGGTTATCTACGATCTATCTTGCTTCTATATAACTATAAAACCCTACTGCCTTAAGGCTAGAAGAATCGAAATTAGTAGTATATACTCTCTTACTATATCCTATTTGGTAAGACCTATCTCTAGGTCTATAGTGACTAATTCGGAGTACGGTGCTTGTTTGTCTTTACTATCGCTATTATATCTGAGATTATCTGTATTACTATCCCTATCTTTATAACTTATAGCTATTACTTTGATAACATCCTTAGTAGTTTTGTTAATAACTGTAATTTCCTTTCTAGGGACTATTTTCCACTCTTTCTTTAGGCTTTAGCATTCTTGTTTATAATGTCCTTTCTTTCTATAGTTATAGTAGGTAACATTAGACTTGTCTTTAGTTGTCTTCTTCTAGTCCTACTTCTATGCTACATCTATATCTATAGCTCTAGGATATGTCCTATACGAGGTACTAACGTATGCCCGTTTTTTCTTGTCGTTAGCCTTGACTGTGGTTCCGTTTATCCGACCTTGTTTTTACTACTCTCGTATATAGAGTTAATCATTGATCCTAATAGCCTATATAATGTATTTATCTAGGGTCTTAGGCTAGTTATACTTATATAGCTTGTCTTTGACCTTTTCTATTACGAGCCAACTATATACTGCGACCTAGTAGGGCATAGGAGGCTAAATGAGCCACTAATCAAGAAGGGTATAAAGCGAGGCTAATACGGGATCGCTAGGGAGCACGGGCTACTACAGGCAAACGATTGCCAAAAAGGGAAAGATAGCAGAGAATAGCTAGCTACTAAAGGCAATCTAAGGGCAGGATAGAAGGGGATTACAAGTAATTAGCAGAAATATATATACATACAGATAGCCACTCGTTATAGTAGACTCTAGGAGTTTACTAGTAATAGTAACTTACAATTATAGTACTTATACTAAGTAGTATTAACTATTATAAGAGACAACTCTAATATTATTATAAACCCTTTAGCTTTACCAAATCCCTTAGACGACCTATATACTTGTCCCACTTAACCTACCTTCGTCTAAACCCTTTTAGAAGAAGTCTAAGTTAGGTTCGTTATACGTTACTATTACTCCCTTTGTTCTATTATAGTTTAGGACAAAGGTAATTTCGACCACGATATCGATATAACTACTAACGTTACGGCCGAATAGCTGCTTACCTAGCTTAGTCAACTCTATTAGCAGATCTAGGAGTTAGACTAGAGAGATAAGGCTACTTAAGCTCGGATTAAGGAACTCGAGAATGGTAAAAAGCACTTGTAAAAGCTAGTTAACGAGGCCTACGCCAAAATCAAGGTACTCGAAGGCGCCTAAGCAAGCCACATCAAGATCGAACTACCTAATAAATATAGAGGAACTAAGGAGGATCTTGTAAGATTTCTAATAAACCTCTGATCTTACTTTTGGCTTAATGACGATAAGTTTCTGGATAATAAAGCTAAAGTCCTTTATATAGCTATAAGACTAGAGGGTAAGGCAGTTAGATAGTTCGAGCCTATGTAGAATAACTATCTTACTAAGGAAGATAAAGACGACTAAGACACGTTTATATAGGTAGTCTTTTGATCTTATAACTGTTTTAAAGAAGAGCTTTAGAAGGTTTTTGGCGACAAAGACAAGAAGATTTATATATAAGAAAGACTTGCTAGTCTCTAATAGACTAAGTTAGTAGCCTCCTATACTATATAGTTTAGATAGGATATATTTAAGTCTTAGCTTAATAATAAGACATTAATATAACTATTCTATAATAGCCTAAAGGAAAAGGTTAAAGATAAACTATATTAGTATAACTAGCCTAAGACCTTAGACAAATATATTATATAGGCTATTAGGATTAATAATCAACTTTATATATAAGAGTAGTAAAAACAAGGTTAGATAAATAGAACCATAGTTAAGGCTAACAATAAGAAAAAACAAGTATATATTAGCACCTCGTATAGGATATATCCTAGAGCTATAAATATAGATATAGCATAGAAGTAGGATAAGAAGAAGACGACTAAAGACAAGTCTAACGTTACCTACTATAACTATAGAAAGAAAGAACACTATAAATAAGAATATCGAAGTCCGAAGAAAGACTAGAAACTAGTCCCTAGAAAGAAAATTATAGCTATTAATAAAACTACTAAGAATATTATCAAGGTAATAGCTACAAGTTACGAAAATGGGGATAGCGATACGGATAGTCTTAGACGCGATAGTAATAGTAAAGACAAACAAGCACCGTACTCCGAACTAGTCACTATAGATTTAGAGATAGGTCTTGCTAAATAGGATACGGCAAGAGAATATATACTACTAATTTCGATTCTCCTAGCCTTAAGGTAGTAGGGTTTTATAGTTACCTAGAGGTAAGATAGATCGTAGACAACCGATACCTAAGGAATCGAAAGACCTAGACCTAATGTTCTATTCCTCTAGGAACAAATCGAATGGTACTATAACGAAGTTTTCTAGCTTAACACGGAACTATACGAACGGGATAGACGCTTGATTCGACTTGCCTAGTAGAGCGATAAGATAAGGGACGAGATAAGGGAACTCTAACGTATCGTAGAAACTATTAAAGGGGAATAGCCTGTAATATATAATAGGCCTAATAGCTACGTTAAGTATTTTAATGATTAGTAACTTAGCTATAACGTACGGAACCTAGAGTACCAGTTTATATATATAAACTATAGAAAAGACAGACGTACGTAGGAAAACTACTAGAAGAAATACTCCTACCTTAATATTAGAGTACCTATGGTCTATATATAGTGGGAAGGATTTGGAAAAGAATTCTAATACCTTCTAGGTAACGCTACGCGACTATACCTATAATACAAGGCATATATATAAGTGCCCTAGTTCTAGTATGTGTTATATAAATGCTAATACCACTTTTACGACAAATTTGAAAACAATTACTAGCCGACCTAACAAGGAAATGAGAACAGAAGCCTCTATCCTATGGAATAGGTCTATGATATAGAAAACAGAGCGGCCGAATTACTTTAGAAAATCGAAGCCCGTGATCTAGAAGGTATTACGGTAGTTCTAAAACGAGCCTGGCCTAGGTACTACGGAATAGGACGAGACATATAGGACTCGTACTAGAGCAACGATTACCTCTATTACGTAGACGAAAAGAAATTACGAATTTAGGAACTTTAGATGAAGTTATAGTATATATAACGGAAAGTAGAACAGACCTAATAGTAGGAAGCTATAAGTATTTAATAGCTCGTGGAAATAGGTACGATTAATGAAGCCGTTATTAGCTAGATAACTAGAGAGGTTAGTACTGACCTAGGAAACGGGTTAGGGCCTTTCGAGGGGCCCGAAAATCATTAATGCCTATATAGCGGAAAGTGGTAGCGTAGTATAGGAGGAACTAGCGTAAGAGACTACTATATCGAGACCTCCCGGTAGAAATATAGGAAATCGCTATAATCTTTAGACGACGGCGGCAAGATAAGCGATTATGGATAATAGTACAATAGAAACAGTATGAAATGCTTGTACTAGTAGATAGTAGAGTAGAGATAAACCTGATTTTGCTAACACTTGTAAATTAGCTACAGATACCCTAGGGAATAAAGTAGAAGTATAGTATAGTCAAAGGGCTATTTCCGATATAATAGGTATATAGGGAGACTAAACTAATCGATATTACTATAGTAAGGAAGACTATAGTAGTTATATTTAGTATTATAGATATAGGTAATGATAAAGATATAATATTAGGATTACTATAGCATGAAGATTACGACCTAGACATTAGCTAGAAGAATAGTAGCTATCTATAACCCCGAACGGAGTTATATTTAACTAGTGAGATAGGGAGTATATAAGGATTACAAGTAGACGATGCTTAGGGGAAGGCATATCTTATAGATCTACCGCAAGAGATAGACAGTAGTAGGCAGACTACTATAGACTCTAGAAGAAGTAGCATAATGACACTGACGTTACGATAGGAGGAATAAGCTAAACCGCTAATAGCTATTCTCTCCGTTGACGAATGCGGAGCACTATAACTAGAGTAGTAGGTTAAGACAGAAGAAATCGCTAGCATCGCTATGGACGGAACCAAGTTTGTATACTATTAGAGAACCGAGAGACGAGATAAGACTAGGAAAGTACCAAAGAAATACGAAGGATACCTAGTATTTGAACCAAAGCATCTAGAGGGATTACTAGAATATAGCCTATAGGATTACGAGATCAAGCTTAAGGAAGGAATATAACTAAAGTTCTTTAAGATCTACTATATAAGCTAGACTTAGAACGAAGAACTTAAGCGATATTTGGAGGAGAACCTTTAAAGAGGATATATCTGCCTATCGACATTACTAGTAGGCTACCTAATCCTGTTTATGCCTAAGAAAGATAGAAAGCTATAGTTATATGTCGACTATCGGTAACTTAATAAATAGACCGTGAAAAACTAATACCTATTACCGCTAATCTTATAGTTTTAAGATTAGTTAGCAGGAGCCTAATATTTTACACGTCTTGACTTGCCATTAGCCTATAACTATATATAGATTAAAGAAGGCAACGAGTAGAAAACGGCCTTTAGGATATCCTATAGCCACTGTAAGTATCTTATCATGCTATTTAGACTTACGAACGCGCTAGTAACGTTCTAAGCCCTAATTGATCAAGCTATCTAACCCTTTCTTAACAAATTTACGGTATATTATCTTGACAATATACTTATCTTCTCTAAGACGATAGATAAATACTAGAAGTATATAAAAGTAGTACTAGATATATTATATATATATAAGCTATTAGTTAACAAGGAAAAGAGTAAATTCTATATTAGGAAAACGGTGTTTTTAGGATACAAGATATCCCTAGGATAAATTCGGATAGAACCTTTAAAGGTTAAAGCTATCAAGAATTGGCTACGACTGATGTTAGTCACGGAAGTATAAAGTTTCATCGGATTTACAAACTTCTACTAGATGTTTATTAAGAACTTTAGAGCGATCGTATAACCCTTATACGAACTTACTAAGAAGAACGCTAAATTCCAATAGGAAGAGCAATATAAGCAAGCATTTATATAGATCTGTAACGCTATTATTAAAGATCTAGTACTAGTGCTACTAGACCCTAAGAAGCCATTTAAGGTAGAAACAGACGCTTTAGACTACACCATCGGAAGACAGTTAGGATAACGAAATAAACAAGGGAAGCTATATCCTATAGCCTTCTTTTTTAAGAAGCTCGATAGACTATATCTTAATTATCTAATCTATAACAAAGAACTACTTACAATTATCGAAGCTTTTAAGGAATGGCGACTATACCTTAGTAGTACGACTAAACTAGTACAAGTATATATAGATTATAAGAATTTACGATACTTTACGATAACAAAGGAGCTTAACGGATGACAAATACGATAGGTAGAATTCCTTATAGAATTTAATTTCGAGATCCGCTACAAGAAGGGCAAAGAGAACGTACAAGCGGATGCCTTAAGCTGACGAATAGATTATATAGAAGGACGAACGGAAATAACGCTACCGTTATTTAAGGAACGAATAGACAGAACGCTATATTATAAAATATAGATACCTGTAGAAGATAATCTATTTGACTCGTTCCTAGAATGTTATATAATCTTTCGGGAAGAAAGGATTAACAAGATATAATACTAAGTAGCACCTAGACTAGTAGTACCTAACGGAGTAGAAGAAAAAGATAGGGAACTCTAGTACCAAGGTAAAGTATATATCTATAATAGGGATTAATAGCTACGAATGATTCGAGAACTCTACAAATCGAAACTTGGAGGATATAAAGGAGTTATGAAGACTATCGTATAAGTTAAGAAATACTACGACTTTCTATAGTTAACGGTATAAGTTAAGGAAGTTATATAGAACTACAACATCTATAGTCGAAGCAAAACGGCATAGCATAAGCTATATAGGCTACTCTAGCCACTATTAATAGCTAACAAACTATAGAGTTTAGTTATAATAGACTTTATTATAAAGCTACTAGAATCTAAGGATATAGCTATAGGAGTAACCTATAATAGTATTCTTACTATAGTAAATCGCCTGACTAAATGGGTATACTTCTTCCTATATAAGGAGTCCTAGATAGCTAAACAGTTAGCAGACGTGATCTATTAGCAAGTTGCATTAGTGTACGCCTAGCCGTAAGAATAGATTATCGATAGAGATACCAAGTTCGTATCGAAATTCTAACAAGCGTTAATATAACGATTAGGCGTTAGTAATAAGCTATTAACAGCATATTACCCATAGACTAACAGACAAACGGAGTAACTAAACTAAGTTGTCGAGTAGTACCTCTATTCTTACGTTAACTACTAGTAAGATGACTAGGTTATACTATTGCTAACAGTATAACTTGCCTATAATATAACGCTAATAGAAACGACCAAAGTTATACCGTTCTTTACGAACTATAGATACAAAGCAGACCTTAGACAAGGACTAGAGGTTACGGTGCTAAGAGCAATAGTCAAAGCGGAACAAATATATATACTATATAAGAAGCTTAAAAAGGAACTCGAGTTTGTTAGGACTAGAATAAAGAACTACTATAACAAATATAGGCTTAAGGGACCTTGTTTAGAGAAGGGAGACAAAGTCTACCTAATTATATAAAACCTGCGAACCAAATAACTAAGTATAAAGCTAGACTTTAAGAAGGTTAGACCCTTCGTTATCAAAGAACGAATCTCGACATCTAACTACTAATTATCATTACCATCATCTATACGACTACAGACAGATGTTTTTTATATTTTACTTCTCGAACTAGTACTAAAGAATGCTAAGGTTGTCATATACATTAAAGTAGAGGATAAAGAGGAAGAATAGGACGTTAAAGAAATTCTAGATTTATATATTATTAATAGAGAACTATAGTACCTAGTTAAATAGCTTAATTTCGGACTAGAAGATAACTTATAGGAACCTATTAAGAACCTAAATTACCCTAAGAAACTAGAGTAGTTCTACTAATAGAATCCTAACTAGCTATAAGAACCGGCTCTAAAGCCTATTTCCTAATAGAAAAAGAGGAGAACATACTAGAATTAAGACTAGGATCTAACCTAATCAACTCCTAATCGAGTACGTCAAAAGCACCTAACGCCTAAGCCCAACCCGCGAAGGTCTACGTCTCCGATATCGGCGGAGGAGTATCTAGTTCTTCCTCCTCCTCTAGACGAGCTATACTATAACGAAAAACTTTAGCACTACGATCGCGTAGGGATTGCTATAAATGACGTAATCGACTTAAACGGCTTAGCGTCTAAGCAAGTAGTACCTTGGTCTTAGTAATCTCTCTTAAAACCTTCTCCTACTCTAACAAATTTGAAAGGACTAAGATAGTTAGTAACCTAAGACTATAAAGAAAAATAACAAGGAACCTATAGGTATCTGTAACGTTTAGACTACTATACTTCTTGCCTATATAAATATAGTTTTAACACTTGTTTAAACCCTTTATTATTATATAACGCTTTTATAGCTTCGTATTCTAATAATACTTATAAGGTATAGTAACCTTGTAACCCTCTTGCTTAATCTTAATCGTAATGATATATTGTTTGCGTTTAAGATCGCGACGATTTCTAGGAATACGATTAGCTATAACGAAAGGAAGTTAGCGGAAGAAGGACGTTACCTACTAGAAAAAGGGGGTATTAATAGTATTTAAAACAAGTTATAAGAAGCTTTCGGGTCGAAAGTCCTAAAGAGGGGGTATCGTATTACGAGCTAACTATATACTACGACCCGGTAGCGTATAGGAGGCTAAATAAGCTACTAATCAAGAAGGGCACGAAGCAAGGCTAACACCAGATCGCTAAGGAGCGCAGGCTACTATAGGTAAACGATTGCTAAAAAGGGAAAGATAGCGGAGGATAGCTAGCTACTAAAGGCAATCTAAAGGCAGGATAGAAGGGGACTATAAGCGATCAGTAGAAGTATATATATATATAAATAGCTACTCGTTATAGTAGACTCTAGGAGTTTACTAGTAATAGTAACTTATAATTATAATACTTATACTAAGTATCGTTAACTATTATAAGAGATAACTCTAGTATTATTATAAACCCTTTAGCTTTACTAAATCCCTTAGATAACTTATATACTTGTCTTACTTAACCTACCTTCGTCTAAACCCTTTTAGAAGAAGTCTAAGTTAGGTTCGTCACATTTTCCTTCAAGCTATTATAGAATAGTTATATTAATGCCTTATCATTAAGCTAAGACTTAAGTATGTCCTATCTAAACTATATAATATAAGAGGCTATTAACTTAGTCTATCGGAGATTAGCAAGTCTTTCTTACATATAAATCTTCTTATCTTTGTCGCTAAAAACCTTCTAAAGCTCTTCTTTAAAACGGTTATAAGATCAAAAGACTACTTACATAAATACGTCTTGGTTATCTTTATCTTCCTTAGTAAGATAGTCATTTTACATAGGCTTAAACTATCTAAGTACCTTGCCCTCTAGTCTTATAGCTATATAGAGGACTTTAACTTTGTCATCTAGAAACTTGTCGTCATTAAGCTAGAAGTAAGATTAGAGGTTCGTTAAGAATCCTATAAGATCCTCCTTAGTTCCTCCGTATTTGCTAGGTAGTTTGATCTTAATACGACTCGCTTTGGCGCCTTCGAGTGCCTTGATTTTGGTGTAGGCCTTGTTAACTAGCTTCTATAAGTGCTTTTCGCTATTCTCGAGTTCCTTAATCTAAGCTTAAGCAACCTTATCTCTCTAGTCTAACTCCTGGATCTGCTACTAGAGTTAACCGAGCTAGGTAAGCAGCTATTCGGCTGTAACGTTAGTAGCTATGTCGATGTCGAGGTCGAAATCACCTCCGTTCTAAGCCATGATAGAACAAAGGGAGTGATAGCAATGTATGACGAACCTAACTTAGACTTCTTCTAAAAGGGTTTAGACAGAGGTAAATTAAGTAGGACAAGCGTATAGGTTGTCTAAGGGATTTGGTGAAGTTAAAGAGTTTATAATAACACTAGAGTTATCTCTTATGGTAGTTAGCGATACTTAGTATAAGTATTATAATTATAGGTTAGGTTACTATTACTAGTAAATTCCTAGAGTCTACTATAACGAGTGACTATCTATATGTATATATAATCCTAGGATTACTAATAGTTATGGTAATCCTCTGTATTAGCTTACCTAGCTTATATCGTAAGCTAGTGATCCTCTGCTAGGATCATTTCTTGCTAAGTATGATCCTATCCTGATTGGCCTATCATTCCTGCTATTCTATTGGCCTGTTAGGGAGGCGGCTTAGGCGGCATCCTGTATGTATATTTCCGTGACAATGGCCTGGCAGGCTATAGCTAGGATATAGGACATTCTGATAGCTAATTACTTGACAGACTAATCAGAAGATTATTACCGCTAAGACTAAGGTCTTCATTAGTGATAATAATATATTACCGTCGATAATACGGAATTACAGAGTAAAAGGAGAAATAGTACTAGTAATAACTATTAAAGAGGGACAGACAATTGTATATATATAGCTAGCTAGTCACTTGTTAGGTAGACTCTAAGAGTTCACTAGTGGTAATAATTACAATCATAGTACTTATACTAAGTATTGCTGATTACTATAAGAGATAACTCTAGTGTTGTTATGAACCCTTTGGCTTTACCGAATTCCTTAGACGACCTGCCTACTTGTCCTGCTTAATCTACCTTTGTCTGAACCCTTTTAGAAGAAGTCTGAGTTAGGTTCGTTATATACTTGTATATATACCTCATGTCGAGGGTATAGTTGTATAGCGTTGCCTAGGAGGTATTAGAACTCTTTCCTAAATCCTTCTTACTATATGTAAACTATAGATACCTTAATACTAAGGTAGGAATGTTTCTTCTAGTAGCTTTCCTATATACGTTCGTCTTTTCCGTAGTTCGTATATATAAACTAGTACTCTGGATTCTATATATTATAGTTAAGTTACTAATCGTCAAAGCATTTAATATAGCTATCGGGCCTATTATATATTATAGGCTATTCTCCTTTGATAGTTTTTACAATATGTCAAAGTTCTCTTATCTTATCCCTTATCTTATCGCTTTACTAGGCAAGTCGAGTTAAGCGTCTATCCTATTCGCGTAGTTCCGTATTAAGCCGGAAAACTTTGTTATAATACTATTCGATTCGTTCCTAGAGGAATAAAAAATTAGGTCCGGGTCTTTCGATTCCTTAGGTGTCGGTTATCTACGATCTATCCCGCCTCTATATAATTATAAAATCCTACTACCTCAAGGCTAGAAGAATCGAAATTAGTAGTATATACTCTCCTACTATATCCTATTTGGCAAGACCTATCTCTAGGTCTATAGTGACTAGTTTGGAGTATAGTACTTGTTTGTCTTTACTATTACTATCGTATCTAAGACTATCTATACTACTATCCTTATCTTTATAGCTTGTAGCCGCTACTTCGATAATATCTTTAGTAGTTTTATTAATAACTGTAATTTCCTTCTTAGGGACTAGTTTCTAATCTCTCTTCGGGCTTCGATATTCTTATTTATAATATCCTTTCTTTCCGTAGTTATAATAGGTAACATTAGACTTGTCTTTAGTTATCTTCTTCCGATCTTACTTCTACGCTATATCTATATCTATAGCTCTAGGGTATATCCTATATAAGGTACTAATATACGCTCGCTTTTTCTTGTCGTTAGCCTTAATTATAGTTCCATTTATTTAACCTCGTTTCCATTACTCCTATATATAGAGCCGATCGTCGATTCTAATAGCCTATATAATATATTTATCTAGAGTCTTAGGCTAATTGTACTTATATAGTTTATCTTTAACCTTTTCCTTCAAGCCATTATAGAATAGTTATATTAACGCCTTATCGTTAAGCTAAGACTTAAGTATATTCTATCTAAACTATATAGTATAGGAAGCTACTAACTTAGTCTATTAGAGATTAGCAAGTCTTTCTTATACGTAAATCTTCTTATCTTTATCGCTAAAGACCTTCCGAAGCTCTTCTTTAAAACAGTCATAGGATCGAAAGACTACCTATATAAACGCATCTCGGTTATCTTTGTCTTCTTTAGTAAGATAGTCGTTCTACGTAGGCTCGAACTATCTAAGTGCCTTACCCTCTAGTCTCGTAGCTATATAGAGGACTTTAGCTTTATCGTCTAGAAACTTGTTATTATTAAGCTAGAAGTAGGATCAGAGGTTCGTTAGGAATCTTATAAGATCCTCCTTAGTTCCTCCGTATTTGCTAGGTAGTTCGATCTTGATATGGCTCGCTTTGGCAGTCTCGAGCGCCTTAATTTTAGTATAGGCCTCGTTAACCAGTTTCTATAAGTGCTTTTCGCCGTTCTCGAGTTCCTTAATTCGAGCTTAAATAGCCTTATCTCTTTAGTCTAACTCTTAGATTTGCTACTAGAGTTAATCAAGCTAGGCAAATAGCTATTTAGCTATAACATTAGTAGCTATATCAATATTAAGGTCGAAATTACCTTCGTCCTAAACTATAATAGAATAAAGGGAGTAATAGCAACGTGTAATAAACCTAACTTAGACTTCTTCTAAAAGGGTTTAGACAAAGGTAGGTTAAGTAGGGCAGGTATATAGGTCGTCTAAGGGATTTGGTAAAGCTAAAGGGTTTATAACAACACTAGAGTTATCTCTTATAGTAGCTAGCGATGCTTGGTATAAGTACTATAATTGTAGGTTGCTATTACTAGTAAACTCCTAGAGTCTACTATAACGAGTAACTATCTATATATATATATAATCCTAGGATTACTCTTTATCTAGTGATCCTTTGCTGTCTGGATTACGGCTATGGTAGTGATCCTATAGTGTATAGATCACTTTGCTAAGTGTGATCCTTTTCTGATTGGTCCGTTCGTGCCTGCTGTCCTATTGGCTTGTTAGGGGAGGCGGCTTAGGCGGCATCTTGCATGTATATTTCCGTGACAAGATAGTATATTCCAATAATAGTTATATTAGCGGTTTTAGGGTTACTTGTCTATATAATTAAGTATAAATAGAATACGATTCTATAATGTTTTAAACTACTTAAGGTTTCCTTAAAAAGTATATTATAAATCTTAAAGCTACTCTTACTATTACTAATAGGTTATTATATTAGTAAATTAAATTAGATTAATAACCTTAATAGCTTTAGAATAGTATTCTAAATCATTAGAATTAGAAGATTTAGTAGGTAATTAAGGTCGTTTTAAGGCCTTTATATAGTCTAGTAATCCTAGCTTTTCTAGTAGAAATTTTTCCTAGTCTTATAGCTATTATAGCCTTTCTAGCTCCTTAACCTAGCCTTCTAAATTCTAGACAAGCTCTTTACGGTTAGGGCCTTATATTAAAGGCTCCGAGTTAGGGGGTATCGGGATATAAAGAAGGGGTTTAGAATAGTTTCGTAGCTAATACTAGGCTAAAAGGGTCTCGCTTTAGCTTAAAGGTTCTTCCTCTAGTCCTATAGGCATTAAACGACTAAATGATAATACCATCTCGATTAATAAAGGGTAGGAAGGATTAGAAACTGTTACGGCAGCCTACTATTAGGCTAGTTATCAAGAGAGGTAGTATTATTACGAAGGCCTTTCTAAGCAGGTTCGCATTAATCATAGGAGTAGGGAGAGTTAATCGTTTTAGGGTTAATAGCTACCTATTCTTATCCTACTCAAATTGTAATTATATAGACTAATCCTTAGGGAGGAAAACCTCCCTTTCGGATCTATAGGCTAATAGATATATCTTATATTACGGATCGGCTATCCCCTTTCCCTAGCCGTGCCCTGATCGTGCCCGTTATAGTAGGGTTATGCCTATTGGTGCCTGGGCGTAGGCCTTCTAGCTGCTGTGGCCCGGCCGTAGGCGCGGGTTGGCTTGCGTTTGTAACATCTTTGCAACTCTATATATTTCCCTAGCTACTTAAATCCTTCTAGTAATTTGTAGACAATAGGATTGTCTTCCGGTTATTTGGTATTAAGGAACGCTTATACTATATTAAACTACTTAACTTCTAAGTTAAAGTATATAATGATTACTATTATTATATAGAATAAATATACTACTAGAGTAGCTACATATATACTTTCTACTAAGTTAATGTCTTATAGATCTCTTTGTATATAGATCCTTGCTTTGTATTTTCCTAAGAAACCGTCCTTATTAAACTTATATACGAAGACCTATTTTAAGGGGATAGGTCGCGCTTTTGCCTGTTTGCGTGGTACGATCTTCTATGTTCCCTTGCTCTCTAAGTTATATATCTTCTTATAAGCTATATCTTTAAACTGTTATCCTAACAGGTAGTTATATAGGTCTTGCTAGTTAGTAGGAACACGAGTAAGATCGTTAATATACTAACACGGCTTATTTAGGGCTATTTTTAGGCATATAGTATCCTTCTATTATATAGTAGTAGTGTCACGATTCGACCATATAAGGCGACCTGACAAGGCACACGGAACCAATTAGGAACCACAAGACCTAAGGACCAATCAGGAAGTAATCGCAGTAATCGCACTTCGATCAAGGCAAGCACCCGAACAATGATCGAAGGATCGTAGTAGCGATTATACAATCAGAATCTAGGGGAGAACACTTAGGAATAAGGAAACCAGACAAGTATATTAGATAGCTAGTCACTCGTTCTAGTAAACTCTAGGAGTTTACCAGTAGTAACAATCACAATCACAGTACTCACACCAAGCATTGCTAATTACTATAAGAGATAACTCTAGTATTATTATAAACCCTTTGGCTTTACCAAATCCCTTAGACGACCTGCCTACTTGTCACGCTCAATCTACCTCCGTCTAGACCCTTTTAGAAGAAGTCTAAGTTAGGTTCGTCATACGTTATTACCACTCCCTTTGTTCTATTATGGTTCAGAACGGAGGTGACTTCGACCTCGACATCGACATAGCTACTAACGTCACAGCCAAATAGCTGCTTACTTAGCTTAGTTAACTCTAGCAGCAGATCTAGGAGTTAGACTAGAGAGACAAGGCTGCTCAAGCTCGAATCAAGGAACTCGAGAACCGCGAAAAGTACTTATAGAAGTTAGTTAACAAGGCCTACGCCAAAATCGAGGCACTCGAGGGCGCCAAAGCGAAGCGCATCAAGATTGAACTACCTAGCAAATATAGAGGAACTAAAGAGGATCTTATAGGATTCCTAACAAACCTCCGATCCTACTTCTAGCTTAATAACGACAAGTTTCTAGACGATAAAGCTAAAGTCCTTTATATAGCTATAAGACTAGAGGGCAAGGTACTTAGATAGTTCAAGCCTATATAGAACGACTATCTTATAGAGGAAGACGAAGACGATCGAGACGTGTTTATATAGGTAGTCTTCCGATCTTACGACCGTTTCGAAGAAGAGCTTTAGAAAGTTTTTGGCGACAAAGACAAGAAGATTTATATATAAGAAAGACTTGCTAATCTCCGATAGACTAAGTTAGTAGCCTCCTATATTATATAGTTTAGACAAGATATACTCAAGTCTTAGCTTAATAATAAAGCATTGATACAATTGTTCTATAATAGCCTAAAGGAAAAGGTTAAAGATAAGCTATATAAGTATAATTGGCCTAAGACTCTAGACAAATATATTATATAGGCTATTAGGATCGATAATTGACTCTATATACAAGAGTAGTAAAAACAAGGTCAAATAAACAGAACCATAGTCAAGGCCAACGACAAGAAAAAGCGAACGTACGTTAGTACTTCATACGGGATGTACCCTAGAGCTATAGTTATAGATATAGCGTAAAAGCAGGACCGGAAGAAGACGACCAAAGACAAGTCTAATGTTACCTACTATAACTACAGAAAGAAAGGGCACTATAAGCAAGAATGCTAAAGCCTAAAGAAAGAGTAGAAGCTAGTCCCTAGAAAAGAAATCATAGACATCGACAAAACTACTAAGAACGTCACCAAAGTAGTAGCCACGAGCTACAAAGACAAGGGCAGTAATACAGATAGTCTTAGATACGACGGTAATAATAAAGATAAACAAGCACTATACTCCGAACTGGTCACTATAAACCTAGAGATAGGTCTTGCTAAATAGGACATAGTAGGAGAATATACACCGCTAGTTTCGATTCTCCTAGCCTTAAGGCAGTAGGGTTTCATAGTCACGTAGAGGCAGGATAGATCGTAGACGACCGACACCTAAGGAATCGAAAGACCTAGACCTAATATTCTATTCCTCTAGGAACGAATCGAATAGTACTATAACGAAGTTTTCCGGCTTAACATGGAACTATACAAACGGGATAAACGCTTAATTTGACTTACCTAGCAAAGCGATAGAATGAGGGACGAAATAAAGGAACTCTAACGTATTATAGAAACCATTAAAGGAGGACAGCCTATAATATATAATAGGCCTAACAGCTACACCAAGTATCTTGACGGCTAGTAACTTAGTAACGACATATGGAACCTAGAATACTAGTTTATACGTACGAACCGTAGAAAAGACGAGCGTACGTAGGAAAGCTACTAGAAGAAACACTCTTATATTAGCACTAGAGTACCTACGATCTACGTACAATGGGAAGGATCTAGGAAAGAATTCCAATACCTCCTAGGCGATGCTATATGACTATACCCTCGACACAAGGTATATACGCAAGTGCCCTAGTTCCAGTGTATAGCATACAAATACTAATACCACTTCCGCGACAAATTCAAAAATAATCACTAGCCGACCTAATAAGGAAATAAGGATAGAAGCTTACGCCCTATAGAATAGGTCTATGATATAGGAAATAGAGCGGCCAAATTGCTCTAGAAGATCGAAGCCCGCGATCTAGAAAGCATTATAATAGTTCTAAGACGAGCCTAGCCTAGGTACTACGGAACCAGACGAGACACGTAGGACTCGTGCTAGAGTAACGACTGCCTCTATTACGTAGACGAAAAGAAATTGCAAATTCGGGAGCTTTAGATGAAGCTATAGTACGTATAACGGAAAGTAGAACGGACCTAATGGTAGGAAGCCGTAAGCACCTAATGGCTTATGGAAATGAGTACGATCGATAAAGCCGCTATTAGCCAAATAACTAGAGAGGTTAGCACTGACTTGGGAAATAGGTCAGGGCCCTTCGAGGGGCCCGGAAACTATTAACGCCTGTGTAACGGCAAGTGGTAGCGTAGTATAGGAGGAACTAGCATAAGAGACCACTATACCGAGACCTCCTAGCAGAAATATAGGAAATCGCTACAATCTTTAGACGACAGTAGTAAGACAAGCGATTATAGATAATAGCATAGTAAAAATAGTACGAAATGCTCGTACTAGTAGATAGTAGAGCAGAGATAAACCTGATTTCGCCGACGCTTGTAAATTAGCTACGGATACCCTAGAGAATGAAGCGGAAGTATAGCATAGTCAAAGGGCCATTTCCGACGTAATAGGTATATAGAGAGACTAAACCGATTAACATTACTATAGTAGGGAAGACTATAGTAGTTATATTTAGTATTGTAGACATAGGTAACGATAAAGATATAATATTAAGGTTACTATAGTATAAAGATTACAACCTAGATATTAGCTAGAAGAATAGTAGCCACTTATAACCCTAAACGGAGTTGTATTCGACTAGCAAGATAGGAAGTACGCAAAGATCGCGAGCAGACAATGCTCAAGGAAAGGTATATCTTACGGATCTATGTGACGAACCCAACTCAGACTGCTTCTGAAAGGGTCCAGACGGAGGTGGGTGAGCGGGACAAGCAGGCAGGTCGTCTGAGGGATTCGGTGAAGCCAAAGGGTTCACAACAACACTTAGAGTTGTCTCTCACAGTAATCAGCAATGCTTGGTATGAGTACTGTGATTGTGATTGTTACCACTGGTGAACTCCCAGAGTTCGCCAGAACGAGTGACTATATACAATTTCCTTGTCCTTTCCCCCTTGAGTCTTGATCGTGCGATCGCTGCTGCGATCCTGCGATCGTTACCCAAGTGCTCGTCTTGATCGAAGTGCGATCACTGCGATCACTTCCTGATTGGTCCTTAGGTCTTGTGGTTCCTGATTGGTTCTGTGCGCCTTGCCGGGTCGCCTTATGCAGCCAAATCGTGACACGATGCCCCTCCTTCAGGTCTTTCGTCCTCGAAAGACTCCGGTCCGTTTCAAATAGCGCCATCATCCCCTGTCTGTACGTAATTGCGTTTCCCAGTTTCTTCCTTCCTTTGCCTTCCCACGATGTTGTCGAGATGGCTGATCGTGTGAGAAAGAAGTCGAAATCTAAACCTGCTGCGTCGACTCTTCGTGCCAACCATCTCCTGGCCGCGATTCTCTCCTCGGATAATCTTTTAACGATGCGTCCTTGTACGCCGTGCGAGTCCAAAGGCCTTAGTTCGTGCGAGGTTTCGAAAAGCGATTCTTCTCGATGCGCAGAGTGCGTTCGCAACAAGCGTTCGAATTGTGACGTTCTTGGCGTTTCTCCTGCTCAGCTTCGGTCTATTGCGGCTCAGCATCAAAAACTTGAGGATGAGCTTATGGCTGCTGAGGAGCGGGTCCTTCGTCTCCGGAAACAGAAGCGAATGTGGTTTGAGAAGATGATGAGGGCTATCGCTCGGGGTATCGACAGTGTGGAGGAGTTGGAGCGAGTGGAACGTGAGGAGGCTGCGGCGGCGGTGGCAGCGGAAGCTTCTGGGGTTACTGCGTCTTCTTCGACCCCATCTCGCCTGTCCGCCGATTTCGGACAGCTTTGGGATGCCGTGTATCCTGAAGTTCCTTTGGATCCGTCCTTGCTGGCCGATTTCGGGTTGGTTTCGGGTTCGTCGCTTTCGGTCGGTCAGGGTTCCTCTGGTGGAACTGCTGAAGTTTCTCGGGGCAACTCAGGTTCTTAACTGGTTCCCATGAGTTGTCTTCTGGCCCAAAATCAAGCCATTTGACCAGGTACTGCAGTTCTCCGTTGATGATGCGTGAATCCAGAATTTCTTCGACGTCCCATTCTTCTTCTTCGTCTTCCGCTTCGGTGTTCGTGGCGATTTTGGCGTTCTTCGGTGCTGGTTCGAGAAGTGAAATATGAAAAACATCCGTCCGTAGTCGCATAGATGACGGTAACGATAGTCGGTAGTTGGATGTCGAAATTCGTTCTTTGATAACGAAGGGTCCGACCTTCTTGAAGTCCAGCTTCGTGCTTGGTCGTTTGGTTCGTAAGTTTCGTGCGATCAGGTAGACTTTATCTCCCCTCTCTAGGCGAGGTCCCTCGAGCCTGTGTTTGTCGTAGTAGTTCTTCATTCTGGTCTTGACAAACTCGAGTTCCTTCTTGAGCTTCTCGTGCAGTGCGTGCATCTGTTCTGCTTTGACTGCTGCTCTTGGCACTGTGACCTCTGGTCCTTGCCTAAGGTCTGCTTCATATCCGTAGTTCGCGAAGAACGGTGTGACTTTGGTCGTTTCTGTCGGCGTCGTGTTGTAGGCGAGTTGTGCTGTTGGTAACAGCATGACCCAGTCGTTTTGCTGGTAGTTGACGTAAGAGCGGAGGTACTGCTCAACAACTTGGTTTAGTCGCTCCGTTTGTCCGTCAGTCTGTGGGTGATATGCCGTTGACAGCTTGCTGTTAACGCCCAATCGTTGCATTAACGCTTGCCAGAACTTCGATGCGAACTTGGTGTCTCTGTCGGTGATCCATTCTTGCGGCCAAGCATGCACTGATGCAACTTGCCGATAGATCACGTCTGCCAACTGTTCCGCTGTCCAGGACTCCTTGTAGGGAAAGAAGTATGCCCACTTAGTCAGGCGATCTACTACAGTAAGAATACTGTCGTAGGTCACTCCTGTGGCCGTGTCCTTGGATTCTGGCAGCTTCGTAATGAAGTCCATCGTAACTGAACTCCATGGTTTGTCAGCTGTTGGTAGTGGCTGAAGTAGCCCGTACGGCTTGTGTCGTGCCGTTTTGCTCCGATTGCAGATGTCGCAGTTCCGTACGACTTCCTTAACTCGTGTCGTCAACTGTGGAAAGTCGTAGTGTTTCTTGACTTGTGCGACAGTCTTCGTAACTCCTTTGTGTCCTCCGAGTTTCGACTCGTGGAGTTCTCGAATCATCCGCAGCTGTTGACCTTTGTCGTGGATGTACGCTTTGCCTCGGTACCAGAGTTTCCCATCTTTCTCTTCTACTCCGTCAGGTACCACTGGTCCGGGTGCTGCTTGATACTGTGCCTCGTTGATCCTTTCTTCTCGAAAGATTGCGCAGCATTCGAGGAACGAGTCAAGTGGATCATCTTCCACGGGTGTCTGCGTCTCGTGATGCAGCGTTCCGTCTGTCCGTTCCTTGAACAACGGTGGTGTCGTTCCCGTTCGTCCTTCCGTGTGATCCGTTCGTCGACTTAAGATGTCCGCTCGTGCGTTCTCTTTGCCCTTCTTGTAGCGGATCTCAAAGTTGAATTCCGCGAGGAATTCTGCCCATCGTATTTGTCGTCCGTTGAGTTCCTTCGTCGTCGTGAAGTATCGCAAATTCTTGTGATCCGTATATACTTGTACCGGTTCAATCGTGCCGCTGAGGTATGGTCGCCATTCCTTGAAAGCTTCGACAATCGCAAGTAGTTCCTTGTCGTGGATCGGATAATTGAGACGTGGTCCATCGAGCTTCTTTGAAAAGAAGGCTACAGGATGTAGCTTCCCTTGTTCGTCTCGTTGTCCCAATTGTCCTCCGATGGCGTAGTCTGAAGCGTCCGTTTCTACCTCGAATGGCTTCTTGGGGTCTGGCAGTACCAGTACTGGATCCTCGGTGATGGCGTCGCGAATCTGCGTAAATGCCTGCTCGTGTTGCTCTTCCCATTGGAATTCAGCGTTCTTCTTGGTAAGTTCGTGCAAAGGTCGTGCGATCGCTCCAAAGTTCCTGAGGAACATCCGGTAGAAGTTTGCAAATCCGATGAAGCTTCGTACTTCCGTGACTGACGTCGGTCGTGGCCAATTCTTGATAGCTTCAACCTTTGAAGGTTCCATCCGGATTTGTCCTGGGGATATCTCGTATCCCAGAAACACCGTTTTCCTGACGTGGAATTCGCTCTTTCCCTTGTTGACTGATAGCTTGTACGCGTGCAGCGCGTCCAGCACTGCTTTTACGTGCTTCCGGTGTTCGTCCATCGTCTTGGAGAAGATGAGTATATCGTCGAGATAACATACCGCAAATTTGTCGAGAAAGGGTCGGATAGCTTGATCAATCAGGGCTTGGAACGTTGCCGGCGCGTTCGTAAGTCCAAATGGCATGACGAGGTACTCGTAGTGGCCATAAGGTGTCCTAAAGGCCGTTTTCCACTCGTCGCCTTCTTTGATCCGTATGTGGTTGTAGGCCGATGGCAAGTCAAGACGCGTGAAATATTGGGCTCCTGCCAACTGATCTCGGAGCCGTGAGATCAGCGGTAACGGGTATCGATTTTTCACGGTCTGTTCGTTGAGTTGCCGATAGTCGACACATAACCGTAGCTTTCCGTCTTTCTTGGGCACAAACAGGATTGGGTAGCCTGCTGGCGATGTCGACGGGCGGATATGTCCTCTTCGAAGGTTCTCCTCCAAATATCGCTTAAGTTCTTCGTTCTGTGTCTGGCTCGTGTGGTAAATCTTGAAGAACTTCAGTCGTGCTCCTTCCTTGAGCTTGATCTCGTGATCCCATGGGCCGTGTTCTGGTAATCCTTCCAGATGCTTCGGTTCGAATGCTGGGTGTCCTTCGTATTCCTTCGGTACTTCCCCAGTCTTGTCCCGTCTCTCGGTTTTCTGGTAGTATGCGAACTTGGTTCCGTCCATGGCGATGCTGGCGATTTCTTCTGTCTCAACCCACTGCTCCAGTTGCAGTGCTCCGCATTCGTCAACGGAGAGAACAGCTATCGGCGGTTCAGCTCGTTCCTCCTGTCGCAACGTCGGTATCGTTATGCCGCTTCTTCCAGAGTCCGTAGTGGTCTGCCTGCCACTGTCCGTCTCTTGCGGTGGATCCGTAGGACATGCCTTTCTCTGAGCATCGTCCGCTCGCGATCCTTGCGCGCTCCCCATCTCGCTGGTCGAATACGACTCCATTCGGGGTCGCAGGTGGCCACCGTTCTTCCAGCTGATGTCCGGGTCGTAATCTTCATGCCATGGTAACCCCAATATCATGTCTTTGTCGTTGCCCATGTCCACGATGCTGAATACGACTGCTGTGGTCTTCCCTGCCACAGTGATGTCGATCGGTTCGGTCTCCCTGCGTACCCATTGCGTCGGAAATGGCCCTTTGACTATGCCATGCTTCCGCTTCATTCTCCAGGGTATCCGCAGCTGATTCACAAGTGTCGGCGAAATCAGATTCATCTCTGCTCCACTGTCCACTAGTGCGAGCATTTCGTGCTGTTTCCACTGTGCTGTTATCCACAGCCGCTTGTCTTGCCGCCGTCGTCCAAAGATTGCGGCGATTTCCCATGTTTCTGCCGGGAGGTCTCGGTATAGTGGTCTCTTGCGCCAGTTCCTCCTGTACTGCGCTACCACTCGCCGCTGCGCGGGCGTTAATGGTTTCCGGGCCCCTCGAAGGGCCCTGACCCGTTTCCCAGGTCAGTGCTGACCTCTTCGGTTGTTCGGCTGATAGCGGCTTCGTCGATCGTGCTCATTTCCGTGAGCCATTGAGTGCTTGCGGCTTCCCACCATTGGGTCCGTTCTGCTTTCCGTCGTGCGTGCCATAGCTTCATCTGAAGCTCCCGAATTCGCAATTTCTTTTCGTCCGCGTGATAGAGGCAATCGTTGCTCCAGCACGAGTCCCATGTGTCTCGTCCCGTTCCGCAGTGCCTAGGCCAGGCTCGTCTTGGAACTATCGTGATGCTTTCTAGATCGCGGGCTTCGATCTTCCAAAGCAATTCGGCCGCTCTGTTTCCTGCATCGTAGACCCATTCCACAGGGCACAAGCCTCCGTCCCTGTTTTCCTGTCGGGTCGGCCAGTGATTGTTTTCGAATTTGTCGCGGAAGTGGTATCGGCATTCGTGTGCCACACACTGGAACCAGGGCACTTGCGCATGTGCCTCGTGTCGAGGGTGCAGTCGCGTGGCGTCGCCTGGAAGGTATTGGAACTCTTTCCCGAATCCTTCCCACTGTACGTGGACCGTAGGTACTCCAGTGCTGACATAGGAGTGTTTCTTCCAGTAGCTTTCCCACGTACGCTCATCTTTTCCGCGGTTCGCGCGCATGAACTGGTACTCGGGGTTCCGTACGTCGTGGCTGAGTTGCTGATCGTCAAAGTGCTCGGCGTAGCTATCGGGCCCATCATATGTCACAGGCTGTTCCCCTTTGATGGTTTCCACGATACGTCGGAGTTCCCTCATTTCGTCCTTCATCTCATCGCTCTGCTGGGCGAGTCGAGTCAAGCGCCCATCCCGTTCGCGCAGTTCCGTGTTGAGTCGGAAAACTTCGTTGCGGTACCATTCGATTCGTTCCTGGAGGAATAGAGCATTGGGTCCGGGTCTTTCGATTCCTTGGGTGTCGGTTGTCCACGATCCATCCCGCCTCTGCGTGACTGTGAAACCCCACTGCCTCAAGATTGGGAGAATCGAAATTGGCGGCGCATACTCTCCTGCCATGTCCCATTCGGCAAGACCTGTCTCTGGGTCCACAGTGACCAGTTCGGAGTACGGTGCTTGTTCGTCTTCACCGTTGCCGTCGTGTCCGAGACTGTCCGTGTCACTGTCCTTGTCTTCGTAGCTCGTGGCTGCTACTTCGGTGACGTTCTTGGTGGTTTCGTCGATGTCCGCGATTTCTTTTCCAGGGACTGGCTTCCATTCTTTCTTCGGGCTCCGGCATTCTCGCTTGTAATGCCCTTTCTTTCCGCAGTTGTAGCAGGTAACATTGGACTTGTCTTTGGTCGCCTTCTTCTGGTCCTGCTTCTGCGCTGCGTCCACATCCATGGCTCCGGGGTGCGTCCCGTACGAGGTACTAACGTACGCTCGCTTTTTCTTGTCGTTGGCCTTAACCGTGGTTCCGTTCATTCGACCTCGTTTCTGCTGCTCTCGTGCGTAGAGTCGATCATCGATCCTGATGGCCTGCGCGATGTATTCATCCAGAGTCTCAGGCCGATCGTACTTGTACAGCTCGTCCTTGACCTTTTCCTTCAAGCCGTTGTAGAACAGTTGCATCAACGCCTCGTCGTTAAGCTGAGACTTGAGCATGTCCTGTCTGAACTGTGCGGCGTAGGAGGCTGCTGACTTGGTCTGTCGGAGATTGGCGAGTCTTTCTTGCGCATGAATCTTCTCGTCTTTGTCGCCAAAAACTTTCCGAAGCTCTTCTTCGAAACGGTCGTAAGATCGGAAGACTGCCCGTGTAAACGCGTCTCGATCGTCTTCGTCTTCCTCCGTGAGATAGTCGTTCCACGTAGGCTCGAACCATCTGAGTGCCTTGCCCTCTAGTCTCGTGGCTGCGTAGAGGACTTTGGCTTTGTCGTCCGGAAACTTGTCGTCATTGAGCCGGAAGTAGGATCGGAGGTTTGTCAGGAATCCTGCGAGATCCTCCTTGGTTCCTCCGTATTTACCAGGTGGTTCGATCTTGATGCGGCTCGCCTTGGCGGTCTCGAGCGCTTCGATTTTGGCGTAGGCTTCGTTGACCAACTTCTGCGAGTACTTTTCGCGGTTCTCGAGTTCCTTGATTCGAGCTTGAGCAGCCTTGTCTCTCTGGTCCAACTCCTGGATCCGCTGCTGGAGTTGACCAAGCTGAGCGAGCAGCTGTTCGGCCGTGACGTTGGTAGCCATGTCGATGTCGAGGTCGAAGTCACCTCCGTTCTGAACCATGACAGAACAAAGGGAGTGGTAACAACGTGTGACGAACCCAACTCAGACTGCTTCTGAAAGGGTCCAGACGGAGGTGGGTGAGCGGGACAAGCAGGCAGGTCGTCTGAGGGATTCGGTGAAGCCAAAGGGTTCACAACAACACTTAGAGTTGTCTCTCACAGTAATCAGCAATGCTTGGTATGAGTACTGTGATTGTGATTGTTACCACTGGTGAACTCCCAGAGTTCGCCAGAACGAGTGACTATATACAATTTCCTTGTCCTTTCCCCCTTGAGTCTTGATCGTGCGATCGCTGCTGCGATCCTGCGATCGTTACCCAAGTGCTCGTCTTGATCGAAGTGCGATCACTGCGATCACTTCCTGATTGGTCCTTAGGTCTTGTGGTTCCTGATTGGTTCTGTGCGCCTTGCCGGGTCGCCTTATGCAGCCAAATCGTGACAATCTACCGTAAGAGACGGATAGTAGCAGGCAGACCACTACAGACTCTGGAAGAGGCGGTATAACGATATCAATATCGCGATAGGAGGAACGAGCTAAATCGCCGATAGCTGTTCTCTCCGTTAACGAATGTAGAGCACTACAATTAGAGTAGTAGGTTAAGATAGGAGAAATCGCTAGTATCGCTATAGATAGAACCAAGTTCGTATATTATTAGAAAACCGAGAGACGAGACAAGACTAGGGAAGTACCAAAGGAGTACGAGGGACACCTAGCATTTGAACCGAAATATCTAGAAGGGCTACCAGAACACGGCCTATAGGATCACGAGATTAAGCTTAAGGAAGGAGCACGACTAAAGTTCTTCAAGATTTACTATACAAGCTAGATATAGAACGAAGAACTTAAGCGATATTTAGAGGAGAACCTTCGAAGAGGATATATCTGCCTGTCGATATCGCTAGCAGGCTACCTAATCCTATTTGTGCCTAAGAAAGATAGAAAGCTATAGTTATACGTCGACTACTAGTAACTTAACAAACAGACCGTGAAAAACCGATACCTATTACTATTAATCTTATAGCTCTAAGATTAGTTAGTAAGAGCCTAATATTTTACGCGTCTTAACTTGCTATCGGCCTATAACTATATATAGATCAAAGAAGGCAACAAGTGGAAAACGGCCTTTAGGATACCCTATAGCTACTATAAGTACCTTGTTATACTATTTAGACTTACAAACACGCTAGTAACGTTCTAAGCCTTAATTAATCAAGCTATCTGACCCTTTCTTGACAAATTTACAGTATATTATCTTAACAATATACTTATCTTCTCTAAGACAATAGACAAATACCGAAAGTATATAAAAGCAGTACTAGATACACTATACGTATATAAGCTATCAGTTAACAAGGAAAAGAGCAAATTCTATATCAAGAAGATAGTCTTTTTAGGATACGAAATATCCCTAGGACAAATTCGGATAGAACCTTTAAAGGTTAAAGCCATTAAGAATTAGCTACGACCGACATCAGTTATAGACGTACAAAGCTTCATCGGATTTACGAACTTCTACCGAATGTTTATTAGGAACTTTAGAGCGATTGTACGACCTTTATATAAACTTACCAAGAAGAACGCTAAATTCCAATGGGAAGAGCAACACGAGTAAGCATTTGCGTAAATCCGTGACACCATTACTAAAGATCTAGTACTAGTACTATTAGACCCTAAGAAGCTATTTAAGGTGGAAACGGATGCTTTAGACTATGCCATCGGAGGACAATTAGGATAATAAGACGAACAAAGGAAGCTACATCCTATAGCCTTCTTTTCAAAGAAGCTTGACAGACCACGTCTCAATTATCCGATTTATAATAAGGAACTACTTATAATTATCAAAGCTTTTAAGGAATAGCGACTATACCTTAGTAGTACAATTAAACTAGTACAAGTGTATATAGATCACAAGAATTTGCGATACTTCACGACGATAAAGGAGCTTAACGGACGACAAATATAATAGGTAGAATTCCTTGTGGAATTTAACTTCGAGATCCGCTATAAGAAGGGCAAAGAGAACGTACGAGCAGATATCTTAAGTCAACGAACGGATCATATAAAAGGACGAACGGGAACAATACTACCGTTATTCAAAGAACGAACAGACGGAACGCTATATCACGAAATATAGACACCTATAGAAGATGATCTACTTGACTCGTTCTTAGAATACTACGTAATCTTTCAAGAGGAAAGGATCAACGAGGCACAGTATTAAGTAACACCTAGACTAGTAGTACCTAATAAAGTAAAAGAAAGAGATAGGAAACTCTAGTACTAAGGCAAAGTATATATCTACGATAGGGATTAATAGCTGCAAATGATTCGAGAACTCTATAAGTCGAAACTCGGAGGACATAAAGGAGTTATAAAGACTGTCGCACAAGTTAAGAAACACTACGACTTTCTATAGTTAACGGCACAAGTTAAGGAAGTTATACGGAACTACGATACCTGTAATCGAAGCAAAACGGCACGATATAAGCCGTATAGGCTACTTTAGCCACTGCTAATAGCTGACAAACCATGGAGCTTGGTCACGATAGACTTCATTACGAAGCTACTAGAATCCAAGGACATAGCTATAGGAGTGACTTACGATAGTATTCTCACTATAGTAGATCGCCTAACCAAATAGGTATACTTCTTTCCCTATAAGGAGTCCTAGATAGCTAAACAGCTAGTAGACGTGATCTATCGGTAAGTTGTATTAGTACATGCTTAGCCGCGAGAATAGATTACCGACAGAGACACTAAATTCGTATCAAAGTTCTAGCAAGCGTTAATATAACGATTAGGCATTAATAGCAAGCTATTAATGGCATATTACCTACAGACTAACAGACAAACGGAACGACTAAACCAAGTTATTAAGTAATACCTCCGCTCTTACATCAATTACTAGTAAGATAACTAGGTCATGCTATTACTAATAGCATAACTTGCCTATAATATAACGCCAATAGAAACGACTAAAGTCACACCGTTCTTTATAAACTATAGATATAAAGCAGACCTTAGGCAAGGACTAGAGGTCATAGTGCCGAGAGCAGTAGTCAAAGCAGAACAAATGTACGCACTATATAAGAAGCTCAAGAAGGAACTCGAGTTTATTAAAACCAGAATGAAGAATTACTACAACAAACATAGGCTCGAGGGACCTCGCCTAGAGGGGGGAGACAAAGTCTACCTAATCGTACGAAACTTACGAACTAAATGACTAAGCGCGAAGCTAGACTTTAAGAAGGTCAGACCCTTCGTTATCAAAGAACGAATTTCGACATCTAACTACCGACTATCGTTACCATCATCTATATGACTATAGACAGATGTTTTTTATATTTCACTTCTCGAACTAGCACCGAAAAACGCTAAGGTTGCTATATATATCGAAGTAGAAGACGAGGAAGAAGAATAGAATATCGAAGAAATTCTAGATTTATATATTATTAATAGGGAACTATAATATCTAGTTAAATGGCTTGATTTCAGATTAGAAGATAACTTATAGGAACTAGTTAAGAACCTAAGTTACCCTAAGAAACTTTAGCAGTTCTACTAGAGGAACCCTAACCGACTAAAAGCAACAGACTCGAAACTAACCTAAGGAACTTTAGGATATATAGAATCCTAAAGCTGTCCGAAATCGGCGGACAAGCGAGATAGGGTCAAAGAAGGCGTAGTAACCCTAGAAGCCTCCGCTACTGCCGCCGCTTTAGCCTCCTTACGTTCTACTTGCTCTAACTCCTCTACACTGTTAATACCCCGAGCGATAGCCCTTATTATCTTCTTAAACCACATTCGCTTCTGTTTCTAGAGACGAAGGACCTGCTCCTTAGTAGTTATAAGCTTATCCTTAAGTTTTTAATACTAAGCCGTAATAGACCGAAGCTAAGTAGGAGAAACGCTAAGAACGTTATAATTTAAACGCTTGTTACGAACGTACTCTATATATCAAGAAGAATCGCTTTTCGAAACCTCGTACAAACTAAGGCCTTTAGACTTGTATAGCGTACAAGGACATATCGTTAAAAGATTATCTAAGGAAAGAATCGCGGCTAGGAGATGGTTAGTACAAAGAGTTAACGTAGTAGGCTTAGACTTTAACTTCTTTCTTATACGATCAATCATCTTAATAATATTATAAAAGAAAGAGAAAAGGGGGAGGACTAAAGAATATAACTATATACAAGTAGGGGGGGGAAGTATTAGTATTATTTGAAAAGGACCTAAGTCTTTCGAGGACAAAAGACCTAGGGGAGGGGCATCGTGTCACGATTCGACCGTATAAGGCAACCTGACAAGGTACACGGAACCAATTAGGAACCGCAAGACCTAAGGACCAATCAGGAAGTGATCGCAGTAATCGCACTTCGATTAAGGCGAGCACCCGAACAATGATCGAAGGATTGTAGTAGCGATCACACGATCGGAATCTAGGGGAGAACACTTAGGAATGAGGAAACCAGATAAGTATATTAGATAGCTAGTTACTCGTTCTGGTGGACTCTGGGAGTTTACCAGTGGTAATAATCATAATCACAGTACTTATACCAAGCATTGCTAATTACTGTAAGAGATAACTCTAGTGTTGTTGTGAACCCTTTGGCTTTACCGAATCCCTTAGACGACCTGCCTACTTGTCACGCTTAATCTACCTCCGTCTGGACCCTTTTAGAAGAAGTCTGAGTTGGGTTCGTCACAAGTAGCGAACACCGTATATATTGTTCTTATACTCTAGTCTTCTAGGTAAGCTTCCTATTAATTAGGTAGGTAAGTCTTATAGAACTATCGCTAGAGTTCCTTGATTATATAGATAAAAGAGTAGTGGTAATTAACCTTCTCTTTGTTTTATAGCCGTTTACTTGACCAGATGGAGTCCCTAGGCTTGTAAGCCCTCTTCCTACCTCTGCCTCTCCTTGTAGAAGGTTACTAAGTAGCTTCTCCTTCGCTTCTACCTTCTAGAGGATACGTTAGCTAATCCGGACTTTGCTTAACGCTCTACTCCTCTAGCCTAGCTAGATATAATATATCGGTAGTACCGTCTCTAGCTTCTAGCTCTTCTATTATACTATACGTACTCTACTCTTCTATAGAAGGTATTCCTTTGCTAGATTCGGCAGCTCCCCTACTCTCCCTAGCGTCTAGTTAGCTAGCTAGCGACTAGGGAGGCCCTAATTTAAACCCTCCTACTTCCTAATAGACATCCCCTTTACTAGCCGGCATAGGGCAAGTTACTAAGGGCTTAGATATATATTCAAAGGTCAAGAGTCCTCTAAAGCTCTCTATCTATTTAGTAAGTTCGTCTATTGCTTATGTCTCTATTATAAGAGTCTCTAGAGCTAATTGCTCGCTTATAGGCTATATATTAAAGAGCTCCCTTACCCCCAAGTCTTAACCCTATTAAAGAGATTAGTCTATCGCTAGACTCTCTTACGATAGAGGTAGCTAAGCTACTATAATAGAGTCTTCCACTAGTTGCTAGGTCTATTATAATGCTTTCTAGAGAAAATCGGTATCCTAGGAATCTTTGCCAAGATCAAACTAATTGACTTCCTAGCTCCTTACCGCTAGTAATAACTCTGTTGGCTACTCTTCGCCTAGACGGTAGAAAGTCTTTTTATCGAAGCGAACGTTACAAGTTATAATGACCCTATCAAGCTTGGATATCTAAACGTGATAGATGTTAGACGTATAATATCCTATGAGATACCCTGTTAGCCTACGTAGTAGCACCTTAAAGTCCTTTATATGCGGCTTAGCTTCCCTATCCTTATAGAGGATATACGCCTGGCATCTATATATAAAGACGCTACTCTAGTCTAGATATAAGTCGCTAGTTAACGTAATTGTTAAGCTAGGTTTGTATTAGCGAAAATACTATTTAAACTAGCTATAAAGCACTTCGTTAGGAGTTCTAAACGAGTAAGCACGGCTTAGGCTTATCGCGTATAAGTACGCTACTACTTGTATGCTTTCTGACTAGAGCTTTATAGGTAGATTTACGCTATTAAGTATCTTAATTAAGCGTAAGATTAGCTCTTGCCCTACTTACTCTACTAGTCCGTTAGGCTTATAGGTATATAAAGGTAAGAGTTCAAGATTAATACTGCTTTCTATGGCCTAAGTCCGGTAGCGTATTAGTATACGCCTTACTAAACTAATCGTCATAGTATCGTTATCCTACTTAATCTTATAGATAGCAAGCCTATATTAACGTCTTACCTGGCTCTTGAAATTCTAGATAACTCTTATAATCTAGTCTAATGACTTTATCGTTAAGAGGAAAGGGAAGAGCTTCCTACTATACTTATTAATAATCATAAGTAGCTATCGCAATCTATTAATCGCTTTAGGGTAGTCGAATGGATCTTAGGCTACTTGCTAGAATAGGTACGTAGACTTCTACTTAGGTAGTATTTTCCTAGAGATAACCTTACTTATATAAGTACAAGTATAGCTCTTATACTTAATATATACTATCTCCTTAATATAGACGTTTCTAGTGTTATTGATAAGCGCTTTTAACGCTTCTAGTCCAAGGTAGCCAGCTCTTAAATGCTAAAGATCCTTAGTATCCTCTTTTATGGTAGGTAATACTCGCGTCCGGGACCTTCTATTATATATAGTAAATACGTTCTATAAGGATATATGAACATTTATGATACCTGCTTTACTAGTTAAGATATAGTTTAGGAAGCTTAAGTAGTAGGAAAGTGGCTTGTATTTAAGGAAGGTAAGATTATACTTGTATTCTAACTTACGAAGTATAACGTTATCTTCTAATATTCCGAAATATAGAGAGTAATCTAAGCTATAGTACTAAACGCCTACCTTAAGCAATAGAGCTTCTAAGATAATATTAATATAGAATCCTTCGACGATAGTGATATCTTTAAACGTTAGGCTCTTAGTATACGGTCTATATAGTCTATCTAGAACGTTCTCGATTACCTAAGTGCCCCTCCTATTAATAGGAAAGGTCGTCGTACCTACTTTGACAAACTTAGAATTATCTACCTTAATAAACGTCCTAGGTAAAAAGAACTTCTTATTATTAACTAAGTAGGTCATACTATATAAGTCTAGTAAAGTGCTTTCTAAAAGAGGATAATATTATAAAGTAACTATACTAAATGCCCTATAGTAAGTTAAAAGCTTACCAAGTAGTTAAAAGCTAATAATTAACGTATTAAGGGAACTAAGGTATCCTACCCCTAACTACCTAGAATAGGATAGCTCCCTTTACTTAGTAATAAGTTAATTTTTCAGTCTAGCCTACTTCGGCTTATTAAGCTCTTAGCAAATCCTCTTATACTCTTTATCGGAAAGGTATAAGCGTTGCTCGTTACCGTAGACAGCTTACTTAAGTATATAATAGTCTACTAGATCCTATAGATATTTTAGACGCTTGTAAGGACATCTTATATTATACCGTTAACTACTATAAAAGTCTCTACACGAGTCTCTACCTCTCTCCTTACCACTCTTTTAAGCTATAGGAAGTGTTAGTATATAAGTTATCGAAAAGATTCTATACTTCCGAGAGACTCTAGGTTACGTATTATTATTAATTAGGATCTTGGCTATTATAACAAGAGTACTAAGCTCTAGAAGTAGTTATCCTATACCATTAGCAAGCTCGATTTCTATCCTCTTATTTACTACCTAGGTTAGTAGGATATATATAGCGATAGTATCAAGAAAGGTATAAAGTCCTTATACGCCTTATACTTCTAGGATATTATATTAGATAGCCTGCTAGAAGGCGATATTAAAGTTACGAATCTAGCGTTATAGATTAACTCCTAAACGCTTAGCTACGTTAAGACTAGTTATATATTACGCTATAACTATCGTATAGAGCGTTACGACAGATAGCGTAAGTATAGAGCGAAGCGCTTAGATAATCCCCCTAATAAGGTTAACATCCTTCTTTCTATATGCTTTCGTAGCTTTGTAGAGTTTAGGATCTATAGTATACGCTAGCTAGTATTATAGCTATCCTATCTACTTGCTAACGTCTATAGTATACGCGATATCTTTATAAAAGGAATCTTATAGTTACACGAATTTGGCTATAATGGCTACGTCAGAAGGCATTAAATCTATAGATATCAAGGGCGATAATCCTTTTTAGAGCTGCTCCTAAGAAGCTAGGATAAGGTTATCTCTGGCTTGCTTATAGGTTAGGCGCTACGGAACTTCTAGATCTAGCTCGTAGTCACCGTTAGGGTTAACGAATCCCTATATACCGGCGAATTTAGCCTATAACTATAGTTTAATATATTACAAGTTCTAAGAACTAGGCCCTATAAGGCATATAGAAGTGTTAACTAGGGTCTTAGATATAATAGATAGATATATCGTCGAATATATATAGAAGCAGGGTAAGAGAATTCGTAACCGAAGAAAGAAGCTACCACTAATATTAAAGATACGTCGGCAGAGGAGCAGTCAAGGCGCCGGGCTTATAACTGCCGAACGTAATAGGAGCTCCGGGAGCGTTGAAAGCAGTGTCTGTAGTGGGTGGCTGTACGAAGGAAACAGCGTCTTATTGAAACTATCTATAAAGGAGACAAAACGACTGATATTTATAGACAAAGGAACTGGCCAAAGCGTTGGTAACGACGCCTCATATGCTGTGGCACGTATGTGGCTAATACTCTTAGAAGCTCCACAGCTTCTGACAGCCTGGCAAGTGGTCGGCTCGGGCTCTTGCGTATAGAATGCACTTAGCGGCCTCCAGTGTTTGAGCAACACTCCGTGCACGCGGCGAGATTGTCGTTCATTGGTGTGGTGTGACGGTAACGTCTGGGGGCCGGCTGGCTGGCCGAGGAAGTCTTCAGGCGCTTGTGGTCACTCCCTATCTCGTTGTGGAGCTGAGCAAAGACCTTGGGTTTGCACTTGAACGAATTGATCTATTCTGATAGTTGACGAGCTGAGCCAAGATACCCATGTTACGGAGTTACGTCTGTTGAAATCCGGGGTTGGCCCGGTCGGCAGGGTCATGGGGAAGCTCTCTCACCAGGACCCAATTCGACAGGCCAGGCTCGTTGGCAACCGCACTGCGGTGATGGGGCGGCCTTTGGCTTCTTCGTCCCTTGCTCACGTCATGCTCGGGCTGACCAACAGCTGGATGGAAGAGCCTCCAGCCCGTGTTCCAGGAGGAGGTTGGACGTGGGGGCGGCGCGACCCCGTTTCACCAGCCGCGACGATTGTTGCTATTCGGCGCGGAATCGGACAGAAAGGGTCCTTCCAGAAGCAACGGCATACCACCTTAGTGTAGCAACCCAACGTTTCGCAGATGGGAAAAAGAGGCGTTGTGTGCGGGGTCAAAAGGCAGCCAAATCCGTAACCGTGTGATGTGGATTCGTAGGCACATACACTCTTGATACGCACTTAGGTAGGAACATACCTAAGCTAAAGTTTGCAGCCAAAGGTGCAATGTGCCCGCGAGTAGTGTAGGGCGGGTTGTCTGTGACCTTCCACGCGGACGGCCGAGGAGGGCTTGGCTCCAGTGTCACCTTCAATCCACGTGCCTGCATTGACCCCGTCAGGTGATGTTCGTCATTGTCTCGCCTTGCGGAGATAGCATGGTCCCATGCTAGAGTCGGCACAGAGGACGGAACTTGCGGACGGAGGCAAAAAGAAAAAGAAAGAAACGAGAGATCACGTTGGCTCTAGGTTCCAAGAGTAATGAGACGATTCCCAGATTTCTACCGAGCGAGTAGTAACCTCAAGCCAAGCAAATTGGTCATCATCCGGAGGTAGCCGACCAGGCGCTCCTTGCCGTCTCGTCCCTTCTCGTCCGAGTTCGTGATTCTTGCGCGAACTCAAAGTAAGCAGCTGCGAATCGGTTCCGGAGGCACCTGCCCAATTCGCAACGCCGCAGCTGGGGCGGACAAGAGGCTGAGCACGCGCGTTTTTATCGGCCTGTTACGAGTAGAAGCGTTAGAGCCGGGGGAGAATGGAATTGTCACGGTCGTGATGGGCATGCGTTTTTATCAAATCAATCCCCCTGGAGCCACATCGCCGCGTGACAACTGCCCGAGTGAGTGGCATTCGAGACACCCCACAAACACCAAGGCCCAGGAACCCCCCACCAACGCTAATCAGGAAGTGCTTCGCAACACCCTGGTCCCTGTACCTAGCCATCACCGGTCAGCAGGGGAACGGGAAGGTTGCACATACGTTGCCTTCCACATCCGTTTGGCAATTTACGTCCGGGAGTGAAATTGTCTTGAATTCTTCACTTCGCGCCTTCTCGAGCAGCCAGGCAGCCAGTAGCGGCCAGCACTTTGGTCAGCCATTCATTTGCTCCTTTCCACCGCTCCTTCCTCTGGCGAGGTCGGCTGGCTGGATCGCTCCTGGCCCGAGGTGGCCGTTTCTTTTTGCAGGGCGCGCCTCCCTCAAACACCGCCGCGCATGAACTCGGCAAACTCCGGTCTTTTCGCTGTCTCCTCTCGGATTGAATCGAATCCGCCAAACAAGCTCGAACACTCACTCTTCCGTGTTGGGCAACAACTTCCCTATATTTTCTCGTCATCTTGGGCCCAGGACAGTGGGCCGGATCTGGGGCCGACAGATTAGGGTTTAGAAGGGCGGCGGTGAAGAAGAATTCTCCACTCGTCCCAGCCCGCCGTCGGGCCCCAAGAGCCTTTGAACGGCGTGTGGTGCTTTGTAAGTGTCTGACAGCCCCCTCCCCTCCTTCCTGTACCCAACCTGAGCGGCACGACACAGAAAGCCCAGACGATGATGGTTGGTGCCTTTGGTTGGCACAACGGGATAAGAAGCAAGTCGCGCGGCGGGCAGGAGCTTCGTGGGTTTGCATTCTTGTCATCGGAGCTATCCATCCAGGTTGCCGGCTTGCTGGCCTGTTTGCGACAAGAGTCACCTCCAACCTCCATGGCAGAGAGACCCTCTTCACTCCTCCGCGTCCTGGGCCCTACGCCCAGACGGCGACCACGTCACCGTGGTCGGGTCTGCCAGGCCCTCTACATACCTCACCCCACCCTTTCCCTCCAGCTGAAGGCCCCATATCCTACCTCACACCCTCACACACCTAAGAAACCATTCATCCCATTGGCGGAGCATTCTGCGAGCCAGTACTGTTTTTTTGGTGAGAGACTAACTATCACCAAGACCTGATACTACACCGAACCTCTATCATCTGTGATTTTAAAATCCCTCTTTTGAGGGTTCTCCGGCTAGAAGGCGCCTTATCTCACCTCATGCGTGCCTTTCCGTAAGGCACGGAAAACGAGTGGGACCGAACTGCCTGGAGCTCTGCGCAAGCCATGGTCTCGCGGCATCCACGAAGTGCCGACTGTCTGCTAGACCGCCGCGACTTGCCAACCCAAGGGCGACCACATCCAAAATGGGCGCGGTGATGCCCGTAGGCTTTTTCGAAAACACCAAAGAAATCTACGCTGAAATAGCGAGCTATCCCGTAGTCCCCCCTGAGAAGATTAGACAATACTGGAATGGTAATTCCTATTGATTTCGTTACAGATATACTCCGCTCGAATAGCTGAACTAACTCGCTTACCAGTTTACACAACTACATTCCGAAGGTTGTTCGACCCTAGCGCATTCCGCCTTGAAAACTTCTGGTGGCACGTCTGGGGAAGTGCCAGGTTACGAAACCTCAGTGGTCCAGAGCTTGCCAGGCTCTTCGAGGAGTTTTCGAACGGTCCGACAGTCGTTCCGTTACCTTCACCTGCCGACCGGTTCAAGCGGCCAAAGGTACGCTGTTGTGCAGTCTGTGGTGGCATGCGAATGCTAATTCGGCTGCTTTCAGGCGCCTGGCCCAAGTCACAGAGCTGAAGGTCACGGCAACGAGTCGACCCCATCCCTACGCGATGCTTCAGACCAAGGATCTGCCTCTTCGGGCGGAAAGAAGGGGTTGACACCTTCTTCCTCGAGGCCACCACCGCCGCACCCAATTCTGAAGAAGTCGAGGGGGCCGTCGTCATCGGGTCCTCGACCCACTGCACGATTCGCCTCGCCGCCCGCTTCTGGTGAAGAAGCCGTACATGATGGCGAAGCCGTATCATCAAGCACGGCCTCGGTAACCACTTCGGAAATGCCTCCCCCACCGCTGCCCTTGTCGGTAAAGCAGAGACAAAACACTGCTTCCGCGAGCTCTCCTCCTGCGTCGAACCTCACCGAGACGACAGGAAGGAAGCAACCCGCAGTCGCGCCCGCGGCAGACATGCCACCTCCACCGGTTCCTCTCCCAGCGGGCGAGAAGCCTGCACCCACTCTCGGAAAGAAGGTTGTGGCGACCACTGCAGCATCTAAGCGGCGGCCTGTTCTGATCCGCAGACCAAGCTCACAATCGTCCACAGGGTCAGATTCGAATCAGCGAGTGGTGGCGGGCCTGGGCACGGCTTCTAAGCGCTCAACATCTAAGCGATCAACTCCAAACCCCCCTCAGATGTCTGGGCAGGGGTCATCGTCATCGCAAACCAGCGATTCCGGCCTAAGCATTAAAACTGCCGGAAAGCGCCGAGCAAATCCAGGAGCCATCAAGCGGTCCACTTCTCAGACTGTCACCGTTGAGGCCGGGGGGCAGTCCGACCAAGCTGAAACAGAGCAGCAATCGCATCCACCTAGCCCGCAACGGAGATCAACATGGGATGTTAGGGATAGCGTTGTATACCATGAGGCTGCCGAAGGCCGGCAAGAAACCTTCCAACAACGTTCAGCGGCCCCTCCCCGAGCCGCTCCTCCGCCAGTCGCGGGATTCGTGGCAGACCAGGCATTTGGGTATGCAGCACCTCTCATGGTTCGTTCACGTTCGAGCAATTCAGACCGCCCACATCGGGCTCGAGAGCCTGGCGTTGCACTTCTCCCGTCGCAGCCCACAAGTAGTGTGGCAATGGTCACCGCAACCGCCCGAGGCCAGTTTGACTCGGAGATGGTGACGTCAGATCCCGCTGTTCCCGAGGCGAGGGACATACCTGATCGGGTCATGCTCGGCTCACGACCGTCATCTTCGATGCTTGACCAGCAACTCAAGCCGACGCCTCCCAGTCCCGTGCCGGCGATTCCCTTCGGACGGTCAAAGAGCGAGCTTACTCTGCTCTTGGCGCGCGGTGGCAAGCCTCGAAAGGGCGAAGACAAGTAGATGCACATCTCAGCCATACTGAGGCGATTTGCACCATACGCAACATACGGTAGGGCAGTCGGTGTTTTGAACACCCAACGCGTTTTGTAGGGAACTGGAGTCATTCGGGCAGCATTTTCGGGCATGATGTGCAAGGGCACTCACCGACATTTCAAGTAATCATATCATCTGCATAGCATTCGGCGTCTTAGGGGCATATGAACGGCCTAGGTCCTTTCTCAAGCCTTCCCTTACTTGTCAAAAAGGTTGAATGGGCGATCCTTCCGCGAGAAGGAGACGATATAAGATGAGCAGTCTATGTTCCAAGATGGCCCTGAATCCTACATCCCGACAGCCCAAACACTTGCACATTTTGATGGACAGGGCAATTAGTATATACGTTTACCCAGGCACATTCATATGCAAGCCCCACAGCATTCTTGCAAACTGATTTGCAATTGTTGATGGTGTAAAAATTCATGTCGACAGCTCTCTCCCGCAAGACAGATGAGATCCAGACTTTCCTTTCCAACAATGGGGTATATACGCGTGCTAAAACGATTTCTTGCCTGAATGGTGTTGTATCTCCTGTCGAGATTGAAGTTCCGGGCGATTTAACTGTCGCGAGCTCCACCTCTTCCCTACCGCGCAACTCACGATTTAAACTTTTCCCTTTGTCCCTGCGCCAGACAAGAGCTGACTCCAGTCTTCCATTACCCCGAGTTAATCATTAAGGCGCAGCATCTTCCTCAACGCGCCGAGTCTCTTCCTTCTCGTCGTTGAAGACGCGCCCGCCAGGCTGCCCTCCAAAACAGACCCATCCACACTTCCTCCACCGCCACCACCACCACCACCATCACCAACACGACCAACACGACCACCGCCACTGCCAACGTCCATGCCCATAGATGCGGCTCTTCGCCGGGGGTGGAGATGAAAGAACCCCCCGCCGCCGCCGCCGCCGCCGCCGCAGAGCGTCCTGGTACCCAGGCTACCAGATAATGAGCTGCCGGTGGCGCGCTTCGCCAGCTGCTGATGCTGCGCAGGGCCGAAGGCGCCGACACCCCCATCATCCCCATCGCCGTTTATGAGCATGTCGATTGCGGCGACACCGGCGCCGGTGTCGGCGCCGGCACCACCACTGGCACCACCACCACCATCATTACCATTACCAACGCCTACAGGAGGATGGGGGGAAGAAGTAGATGAAGGAGGAGCATGGGGCGGCACAGGGCCGCCTGCGTCCGAGGGGGCCGCGGCCGACTTGGACGGCACGCCGACCCACGAAGCGCGACGACCGCTGCTGCTCCAGCGCTTCTGCAACCGCGGGCTCCTGCGCGACGACGGCAGCGCCGCCCCATCATGCCCGTCCTCGCGCTCGTTCTCCGTCTCCTCCAAGTCGAAGTCGTCGTCGTCGTCGTCGTCGTCGTCGCCCCCCTGGCCGCGTCTCCGGATCGTCTCGAGCTCGTCGACGCTGCGTTCCAGCCTGGTATCCCGCCGCGCCGCGCTCTCGCTGATCTCGGGCCGGACGATCTTGTTAGTAGTAGTAGTAGTGGTAGTAGTGGTGGTGGTGGTGCCGCTGTCCCGCCTGCGGCGGAGGGGCCGCAGGACCGACCAGAGGATGCTCTTCCGTCGCGAGCTGCGGGGGGCTTCGTTCTTGCTGTCGCCATTGGGTTGGGAGGGAAGGGCGGAGGAGGGCGGGTGATTCGAGGCGGGGAGCAGTTGACCCTTTCCGGAGCGGGCGCGGCGGAGGGTGTTCCTCGCTGTGCCGTTCGGCGACGTTGGGCAGGCGGCGGCATTGCCATGGCGCTCCTCCTGTATCGCTGCTCCCCCGCTGGGGCCTTGGGATCCTTCACTGCTCTCTTCCAGCTCCTCCGGCAGGGCGGTGCTCGCGACGGAGCTTTCCTTGCGCAGGTGTCGGTTGCCGGAGACTGGATATGCACGCGAGGCGGGGATCGGCACGACAGGTTCGTCGTCATCGCTCGAGTCCTCGAAGCGACTCCGGAAGCCTGATCCGAAGGCAGCATCGTCCCCTTCTTCATCGCTTGAATCGGCTAGCCGGCTCGGGCGTACTTCCCGTTTAGGACCCTTTCGACCACTCTTCTTGGCCCCGCCGTACGGAAGGCTGAAGCTGGGCAATCGGATACCATGAGACGACGTTTGTTTTCCGGTGGAGGGGCCACGTAGCGTAGTGCGCATTCGAGACGCTGGGGAAGAGACGGAGCTCCCGGGGGACGGGGCCCTCAACGAGAACCTCTTGGCGGCATGATCCTCGCTTACGGTTGACGGGGGGGATGTTGGTCTCAGAGACTGACGAAATCCGAAACCCTGCTTCCTGCTGGACCGCGACCGTTTAAAGCTGCTTTCGCTCCCCGTAGAACTCCGTCTCCCGAGAGAGGGTTGGATAACCTCTACTTGTGTCGCCGACCTGCGATGTCCTCCTGTCTTTGGAGCAGGAACAGCGAGGGCGGCGGGGTATGACTCCGGTCGCTTGGATGGTGTTCGTGCTTCCGTTGGTCGGTTCTCATGGTTGCTCGCGTTCAGACCGTTCGCACGCATTGACTTCCGTAGACGCGACCCTGCGATAGGGGCGACTGGAGTCTCCTGGCACGGTTCGTCACGCATGCTCTTCCGCATGGCTGGAATTGCCAGATCACCCTCTCCTGCCCACCGCTCGCCGGGCTTGATCATATAGGTGCGGTCTGGGTCCGCTTGCCTCACTGGTTTTTGTTGTGCCATCATTTGCTGCGCCATCTGGGCGGCCAACGCTTTCCGTTCAGAATCTCTCCGCTCGACCGTCTCCTTCTCCGGTCTCGTCTCGGGTTGTTCCTCTTCTTTCTCTCCTTTGGTTCCTGCCTCTTCCAAGGCCTCCTTCTCCAGCAAGGCACGTTTCTCGGCCGTGAGGCTTCTCCAGAATGCCTTTGCTTTTCCCCAATCGTCGTCCTGAGGGTCCGGTGCGGGCGGTGACTGGACGGCGGTTGTTGCCGAAGGAGCTCCTGTTTGGGGTTGAGGCATTCCTCCCGGGGCTGCCTGGTTTGGAGCTTCTGTCGAGACCTGGGTTGGGGCTTCTTTGGGGACCCGTTCAGGCTGGGAAGCTGGACGAGGGCTTTGCTGAAGTGGGCTTTCCAAGACGGCATCGAGTGACTGAAACCCTTCGCCTTCGATTTCTGAGAGGTCTTCGTAAGCATCGCTGTAGATCTCGCTATCTGAATCGCTCGAACTCTCCGCTGCAGGGGGTTGAGGCGTGCGTTCAAGGTGCTCATCTTGCTGAGTGGTCTCAGCCGGGTCGATGACGGTTGCGTCGCCCGAGTTGTCCTTGTCGGCTGAGGGAACTGACTGGCCCGAATCATCATTGGGAAACCCTCCGGGAAGATCCATAAAATATTGCACAGATGAGCCATTCCCTGTGCCAGGAGGTGTCGGCTGCGAAATGGATATCTCGGGTATCTGCGGCTTCCCCTCCAACGCGTCCTGCCGCCGCACGGAGGCGACGACCGGAGGCGAGACCACTTCGCTCCCCGGACCTGTCGTTGAGTTCTCGGCGGGTGCTTTGTGCTCCTCGGTTGGCAGACCTGCCGGCGGTTCGGAGCGCGGTTCTGCCACTTGCCTCGGTGGAGTGGCTGGATGCGGATCGAACTCGGAACTGAGCAATGAGCTGGTATCAGAAGTGTCACTAAAGTAGCCTGTGCCTTCCACGCTGGTAACGATGGGCGGCAATGGCTCCCTATGCTGCAGAGTGTCTTGGGGGATCCCGCTCGTTTTCTCGGCCCCTGCAGCATCTGTGGACAAGACTGTGCCGAGGGCGTGATCGCTACTTGCGCCCAGCGGCGGGCTGGGAAGCAGCGGTGTTGGTGCAGAATATCTCGTCTCTCCTTTGGGCCGGACGAGTGGTCGCTCGAGTTCCTCTGTGCCCGTGTCGCGAGGCTTCCTGCCTCTCACGCTGCCAAAACTGGGCAGAGCTGGCCGCGGCATCATCACAAAGTCATCGTCAAATGGCGCCGATACATGATTGCGGGCATTGTTGCCCAGCCAACTGTGGCGGTCCGAACACGGCGGCCTGGTGGTCAACGGCGAGCCATTCTGGTTGATAGAGGCCGGTCCATCCGCCCCCTCTTTAGCGTTGTCATCAAAGCTAACCCGTACAGACTTCTTGCGTGACACAGGGGCCTCTTGGCCGGCGCTCCCGGAGATCTCCGAAGTGTCGTCAGAGGGCGATGTGCACTCGGGCGGGTTGGTTTGTTTCATAGCCGACTTGCGCGGCGAGCTCGATCGGGGCGGAGGGGAGTGCTTGACCGTCAGACTATCCTGCACAGGGCCGAAATGGGCCTGCCGGATAGGGCTGTTGGAATGCGTCCGCTGACGCAAGGCGTGCGCAACCCTCCCCTGCTCCGTCGCGTCGGACAGGGGCTTCCTGTCGTTGGAGATATCAACCAGGTCAAGCCTGGCATTCTGGTCGACTTGGCTGGCTGAGTGATGTCCAAAAGGGCGCCTCGTCGCCGCGCTGACATTTTGCGGCGGCGTCATGGGTACGCGAGCTTCCTGAGCAACAGCAACAACCCCGGTCTGCGCTCTCTGCCGCGACGACGGTACCGCATCAAGAGCATCTAGGGTGATCGCCTGGCCTCTCTCTTCGCCTTTGGCCTCTTCTGGTTCTTGCTTCTCCTGAATCACAGAAGGCTGTCTCCTCACGAAGAACTGTGCCCCGTCTGGAACAACCGAGGCCGCCGGACTGGTGACAGCCCGAGAACTGGTACGGGCCTGATCGACGGCCTTTTCGGCGGGCGGCTGCCCGAGCTTCTTCTCTGTTATCGGGTTTGGAGGACCCGCGACCAAGTCTTCCGGATATTCCTCAGCATCCCTTTGGCTGCCCTGGGGCCGGCCTGGTCCCTTTGGCTGTCGTGGTCGCGCAGAAGGCTGCGGCTGATCCTGGGACGCAAGGTTCGAGGGCTGGGCTTTCGCGGCGGAGGAAGTGCGACATGTTTCGGCGTCGGCGCGGCTCATTGTACCCGCAGCCAGATGCGAACCAGCCCTCTGCGGAGTTCTCTTCTTCTTGGGCCCTGTCGGTTGCGATGAGATGCCGGACAACAGAGCTTGCTGAGCATGTTCAACCGCGAGCAGATCTGCCTGCCGTACCATCCTCCGCGAATTCGCATCGTACACCAGCTCCTGGTCTGCGGAAGTGGGGTTGGGCTGTCCTCTTGTCGATGGCGCGGCGGATTGCCTCGTTGGCGGTGGATGTTTGGTCGTCCGTGTTGTTGATAGTTGATGGTCTCGAAGTGCTACCGGCGCCGGGTCCGTCTGAGATGATGCCTGGGTAGTTGAGCTCGCCTCGGCGGCTGGCAAGACGGTGGTAGAACCCCGCCTCGTCCGCGTCGGGTAGGAGAAATTGATGGAAGAGGCCTGACTGCCCGGCCGTACTCCCTCCGGCTGATCCTCCTCCCGCGCCACCACCGGCAGCGGGCTCGACGGGGGGCTAGCCATTGCCGGATCTGTCCTGCGCACACTCCCAAGGTCTCCCAGCCTCGCGGCGCCAAACCAGGATGGCGCATCCCCTGAAGCAAGCTTCTGGGAGGCGAGCCGCACCGGGGTACTACTCATGCGGATGTTGTTGGTAAACCGACCGGCCTGCCCCGATGTCACAGCATCCATATCTCGGGGCAGCGCCGGGACGGGCGGGGGCGGATCGTCGTCGAGAGACAGGCTGCGCTGTTGACCCGAGGCGCTGCTCCCGGGGCGGTTCGGGCTAGGAGTTCGGAATGTTCGCTCGGCCATTGAGCCGCTACTGCTATGCCTGCGCAGTCCTGTCGCGTCTCGGGTCCGCTCTGGCGCAGTGCGCGTCGAAGCAACGGACGCGCTCCGTCGCATCGTCCGTTTCGTCTGGACATCGGCTACGCGAGTTGGCGTGGTCGGCCGCGCGCGGAGGGCAGCGGCCGCGGCAGAGGCCGACAAGGAAGAATTCGACTCATGGCGTCTGAAAACGGTGGCGGCGGCGGTAGCAGCTTCGGGGTTTGCGGTTGCCGCTGTGAGAGGCTGTCCAACGAGTGGCATTATTCACACATTAGCAGGCCAAACATTCGCGACGGAACTGTGGTGGACACCGGGGTGGGTAGCAGAGTGATGTTATGCGATTTATGCGACAAGATCGGCGCTCGGGACCGGAAATTCAACACCGCAAGCACCCGTCTCCCATGACAAGAAGCTTTCCAAAGGAACGGGTCAAGGTGCAATGACGACATACCGGGTTCAATGCGCGATGCCTGCGGGAGCGGGAGCCAAACATCCTTGCAGATGATACTCGGCCGACCCGGGCATGTAGTGGGCGACTTTACTTGTGGGGGTCATAAGGATGATTTGTTGGATGCACGATGCAGGATGCCTTGAGCGACTTGCGCGACGACGAAATTGACTTTGCGACACTTTTTTTTTTTTTTTTTTTTTTTTTTCTGCGAGATGCCAAAGTTCGCCGGAGACGGGCTGGGCGAAGGATGGGGGGGAGGACGTTCAAACCACACAGCCAAAGGTCCCCTGCTGTTTTGTCGACCAGGTCGCCGCGCACGGCAGTCCGTCGATCAGTCGCGGGTGGAGACGGTGCACTGCCTGCTTTGCAGGAAGTTGAAGGGGGCGGTTTACGTAGGGAACGCGCGCAGGAGTCGAGGAAACGGTATCGTACTATCGTACCTGCATGTACTGTATGTACATACATACAGTACACGAACGCTGATTAGTTACCGGTATCAATACGTCATCTACCATTCCAAACGAGTTGGGTCTCCTCCCCCATTTGGCGCCATCGAGGAAGCGCACACAGAAGCATTTCAAAAAATGTATAAGCCGTAGTTACTCGTATGTATGTAACTACTTTGTATGTATGTACATACAAATACCTATGTGGTCGATCTTGTTTAGCGGCACCGAGGCTTACAGACTTGTCGAGACCCCTTTTATGCAACCAAGACCTCGCTTGATCTCATCAGCCTCTCAGCCGACTGCCGCGTGTCCGTCTGAACTGTTCCTCTCTAACCAAATCGCCGAAACGCGACCATTGGTGATTAGGTTTAGGAATGACCGGCTGATACCCGGTGCAGAGAGCCCTACTAGTAGGGAAGCAGAAGTTAAGGTATCCACCTCCCCGCCCAACGTGTTCACCATGATACATGGAAAAACCCAACGCAGTACATACCGGCATCGAGTTGTCGTGTTACCTTGCTTCTGGTGATCCCCTGCATTGCACGCATGATTCAGGTTACAGGACGCCCAACAGCATTGTCAGGTAAATTTACATACCGTATGTACCGTAGGAGTCGGGAACACGCCGCATGCTCTTACACTACAAGCCAGAATCCACAGTGGCCGGCTATGACGCAATGAGCGGAACATGTGCCCAGTTTTTGCCGACCCACACAGAGGTTGCCCGCAATTGTACACTACTATGGTAAAGGACTGGTTGAGGAGCGCGAAAGGCAATGGATACTATCGCGTCATGAAAAGTCTCGTCATTTTCGCTGTACAACTACGGTACTGGCTAGCTGTCCACGGCCACAAGAGAACAGCCAGGGTCAACAGGTTGGTGAGCGGGCGAACGCTCGGCGGCCGCAGACTCCGAGCTGCACTGTTTTGCTGTGATGAGAGGAGTTAGGGAATAGGTTTGCTCTAACGCTAAAGAGGACAGAGGATTGATGTTGGTGACCTGAACCCGCAACATCTTCTGTCGAAAGCTGGTATTCTCGAGATGTCGCAGATGGCCGTATAAGTGGCCCAACAAAGGCCCAGCCCGACTCAGCCGCCTCCGTTCTGAACATGTCATCTCGAGATCGATCCCGTCTTCGACAAAATCGTCATCTTTCCAGTATCCAGCCAAGGAGGGTTATCACCATAGGCTGATCGAGACACGAGCAATTTGCCCCTCCATTTGGCCCCGCCTTGCCCATCATTGACCATGCCCACCCGTCTGCTAGCCAGATGTGTGCTGTCACATTTTAGCCTGTCAACGCTCTGGCCCGCGGGAGATGGGAAGAGGTATGTGGGAGGATTGGCCTAACGCCGGAGCAGAACCACCAGAGCAGGATCTGACTAGGTCCCCCCACCATCATGGATTGCAGAACTGTCGCCAAAGTGGGCTGGAGTACCGTCATGCCGTCCCAGACTTCCCGGGCCGTGTTCAATAGCCACCTCCTCTTCGGCATCGTACTCCTCGTCCTCGTAGTATTCGTCGTCGTAGTACTCGTCTCCTTGATCTCCGTGGTCGTAGTGCCCGCCATGAGCTCCTCCGCCGCCGTCCGCATGGTGATGCGAATCATGGCCCGCGTGGCTGTTTTTGGCTGGCAGCTTGCTGTTCTTTCTTCCCTTGTGCTTTCCCTTCTTCATCCTCTCCCACTGGGCCCGCCGCTGTTCTTCCAGCTGGCGCTGTTTCCGCTCTTTGATCTCGTACGCCCGAACCAGGGCCTCCGGCGGGTGCCCGAAAATCCACTCATATTCGCAAAAGTGGCAGATCCACATGTCTTCGGGTTTCGGCGGGTGGCGCTTGTTGTACAGCTGCGTTTCCCGGCGACGCGCCCTAGCCGCAGCTAAGTACTCCTTCGTTGCACTTCGGCGGGAAGCCTTCTGGGGCGGCGCTGTGTGTTGACTCTGCCCGCCAGTCCCACCTCTCGACGGACCTTCTTTGGCCGCGTCTGCCGCCTGTGGCATCGCTGGCGCTGGATGCCCATGTTGGGCCGATTGTGACGTACGAGACCAGTTTTCTTTCCCTTGGCTCACTGTGGCTCCTTGGTGTTGCGGCATCGCCATCTTCCGATCGGAACCGGGCCAAGCCAACGATCCAGGTACCTGCGAATCACACGTGAATGTGAACTGCGTCGAGGCCGGGCTACGCTTGTTGGGCAATGGCTGGTGTAGGAGGCTGATATTCTCTTGTCCATGGTGCGGTGGAAGTTTTTCCGCGTTGGCGATGGCATTCGAGATGATGCCAGTGCTCTCGCCTTTGGAAACTGTCAGCCACTTAATGTCACGCCCTCACGCCAATCCACATACTGCTTCCGCTTGTCCACTGACCTGCGCGCGGTTTGGCGGTCCTCCCGGCCCAGCTATTAGTCGAGTCGTAGAGGGGTCGCAGTGGGTTTTTACCGCTCCTAGGCCGGCCAAACCTTCCTCGGCCCGGCCCAGGAATGTTATGGGCACTGGACGCGAGACTCCCAGACGCAGATGGGGCAATCGAATCCTCGCCATGACCTTCCGCAGATTGAGCACAAGCCGCAAGCGAGCCCGTTCCAGTCCCAGAATCGTTGGAAACCTGTCCTCCGCTTGGTGCGGAGTCCCCGGCAGTCGGAATCTTCCTTTTCTTGTTATTAGTGTTTTCGAAAGGATCGTATCCGTCGGCCGAGGACGCGGTCGAGGATAGCGGAAGTGCATCCGCATACCGCCCATGCTCCGGCTTCGGGCGCGTGACAAGCCTGGTGTGTTGTAAAGCTGGTCGGCCAGTTGTGCCTTGTTTCAGCGCAGTATCCTCCGCCTTCCGGTCGTTCACCACATCGTTGCTTTGTGGCTTGCGCTGTTCGTGATGGGACCCAGCGTCACGGACGGCTGATCGGCCAGCTTCAGGAGACTCTTCTGGCAGTGGGTATGGGAAAGAGAACAGTGAAGTCGAGCTTTGTGGCAGAGGTGGGTACTGGATCGACTCGGCAACTTCGGGGGACAGCCGCTCTCTAAGCCGTCGCTTTGGCAGCGGCCGGATGGGTCTGTTGGGAAAAAGAGACGATACCGATTCGGTAGCCATCTTGAGAGCCTGATCGGGTTCTAGCTCGGGTGCTGAGTCACCCTGTGTTAGCTTCAACCCGACGCTGAGAATGGCGGAAACCAAAACAAGAGAGGCAGTGAGCATCGCCAGATATTTAGGAGCGATAGAGAGGGCAGGTTCGCTCTGCACGGCTCCTGACAGGTGCGTCCTGTCAAGTGGACAAGTGCCTCCTGCCATGGTGACCGATGATCCGGAGCGATAATGTGTACTCGCCGGCATGTTGTGGAAGGGTGAAAGGGGAGGAACACAGGCTGTGCTCTCCGATGTGCAAAAGGCGGTTTCTAGGAAACAGAGGGCGGAGGGGAAGGTGCAGAAGTGAACGTACACATCGGAACTTCATAGTACCCAAAGAAGCTCAAGGCAGCAGGCAGACTGGCAACACCAAAACTGCGAGTCTTCCCCCACGGAATGGCCGGGGCTGCTGCGACTGCACCGGCCCAGGCGCAAAGCGTGCAGCCTTACGTCGTCAACAAGCAAGCACAAGTTCGGTGCGCTGCAAAATGGGAATTAGATCGGCTCGAGAATGTTGGCAGGACTCTCTGTCGGGGTATGGACTGGGCTGGCGGCGGCTTTTCTCCAGACGGTGCGTTAGTAACGCTATCCCATTAGGCTCGTACTATTCAAAGGGCACTATAAACCCTCGAGAGTGTGGCAGGCGAAGCGCCGGACCGTCCGTTCGTGGAAATACCCCTCTTGCCCGCGGATGCGGTGAGGTGGCCGGATCGGACAGCTGGGCCTCCGCAAAGCTGGGATCTAGGGCCCGGCCCGAGTTTGGGTCGGTAGGCGGAGAAGCACCCACCTTTTCGTTCAAAATGAGGTTCCGCACGATTTTCGAGTCAAATTGCCTTGAAAGGGGTCTGACAGCCTAGCGGATATCCTGCAAACCAACTCAAAGAGCTAGAGTGTTGGAATTCGAATCACGAGCTCTGTGGCTTTGACGGCGGGTAGTTTCTTGTGATGGAGGAGGAACACTGGTCTAGCGCTGGCAACTCGATGAACGAAGGGAATTACATAAGCCGTCTTTCCGACCCCTCGTTAAAAGCGCGGCCCGACCACTGAGCCCGAGGTTCTCCCGGGACCCCTGACGGCCACTAAGTTACTGGTGGAACCCCCTGGGTTCACTGTGCAGGCCAGCTCCCGCTCGACAGAATGGTACAGTGTATCATCGTATCTACAGAGCAGGTATGTACCGCAGCGTACTTACAAACACAAGTAAGCTGTCGCGATAGTGGAGAGTTAATCAGCAGGGGAGATTGTCTCTCGCTTCAATATTGCCCGAGGAGCCGATGCCAGACAGTCAACAAGATAGGAGTATTCAAAGAGTCAAACTTCGCGCCATTAGGGCTTTTCGGCACAGACTTTTCACATTCCACCAGGCTTTCCAACTTCAGAATACGGAGTCGAAATTCGCTTTGTCCTAATCGACTCGCCGTCATGCTTCGCTTGTTGTTGAGGCCGAGTTTCGAGGCAGGGAACCTGGGCAGTCACGTCCGTCTCGTGTTACCTACGCGTAGAGTTCACACTGTACCAGCCGATAACCTGCACTGCCTGGGAGCATGGAGCTACATACACTGCGGTCCCACTAACTACCTTACGTTACCTGTGTTAGCCCCGCACGAGCCGCTGTTCCCACCTCGGCGCATCTGCTAAAAATTGGTCGCTGCAAGCACGCTTCGAGAAAAGGCGTGTTGGTGCTGGATCCAAAGCGTTCCCGCTCGTTACCTCACTGACCCGGTCCGCTCCCCCCTCCACCATCCCACCACCACTTCGAATTTCCGATCGTTCGGCCGGATTCTTCCCTCTGCAATAGTCCCAGTCATGATCAGAGCCTACTTTTTGCAAAGATACGCTGCGAGCCTTGTGCAGACATCCAAACTCTGACGCCGTGGCGCTCGTCCCAGCATCGTCCTCGTCACGCTCCCTCTTTCGTTCGCTTCCGCCGGTGTCGCAACCAGTCTCGTACCGCCGCCGGCGTCCAACCTTAGCTGCCAATTGAACTTCCTGCGATTGACGATAGTGCGACATCCTAGCAGCATTCACTGCACCGGGTTTTCGCTGCCGCGTCAAGTCGAGGCGACCCGCGCCGCCGCGACGCTCGAACTGGCCTGCCTCGTCCCTTCTCCATCCAACGACAGCCAACGCGCGACTTCGAACGCCGGGCACAAACCTTTACCGAGACAATATACTACAAAGGGATACCATCAAGCCATTGGTTCGAGACCCTTCCCGGCAGGTTCTCCCTGTCCAGGCGCCGTGTCCGCGTGTTCCCGGCCCGCTTGAGACCGAAGGTCTCAGGCTCGCCTCTTCTTGTGACACCAGGTTGTCTCTTCCGGCGAATCCGGGATCGAAAGCGTCAATCATCCCACTTATAATTTTCAACTCGAAAACACTTCTTGATCAGTCATCACTTCCTAGGGTCCTTTCAGCTCACTAGCCGATCGGACAGAACCACTCGATTGCTGCGACTACTTCATATCACACCGTTTCTTCTGTCATTGTTCACGTAGCGCTTGCTGCGGACAATGGCAGCGACGGACCCGAGGCGGTCTTCAAGGGCGCGAACAAATCAATCGCAGTCGCAAAACTCCTCTACTACCTCGACCACCTCGGGGCGCTCCGAGCGTAGCTCTCGATACTTCAATAAAGGCGGTTCGCCACAGAAGTCCACATCTACAGGATCGCTTTCCTCCGAACCTCCAGAGGACACCATTACAGCCGAGGATCCATTCGGAACCCGCCGGCGCACCCGAGGTCAAGTCGAAGAGAGGGAAAGAGCGGGGAGCAAGGCCGAAGCAATTGATATGGCCAACGGCGATGACGATGTCCAGGAGGAGGACGAGGCCGTCCGCTGCGTTTGCGGGAACGAAGAGTATCAAGGCCCTCCGCCCTTCGACGAAGACTCCAAGCACGGTTCCAAACATGCCTATGGCCTTGAGCCGTTCTTCTCGGCCGACGTGACCGATGACACCGCTGGATTGTTTGTCCAGTGCGACATCTGCAAAGTTTGGCAACACGGCGGCTGCGTCGGAATCATGACAGAGGAATCGAGTCCCGAGGAATACTTCTGCGAGCAGTGCCGACAGGATTTGCACAAGCTTTGGACAGCAAGCAACGGGTGAGTACTCTTTCCCTGTTGGTTCTAGAGTTTGGAAATTCGCGTTTGTTGGTTCTAGGGTTTGGGGAGTCGCGTGGTGCTTGGGGCCGAACCCTTGGCTGTTTGGACCGCTTGGGCGGTGCACTGACGATCATGTCTCATGCGGCTACCCTTACTCCTGACTCCTGGCCTATCTTTATCGCCAATTTGGTGCGCTAACGATATGGCTCGCAGAAGCGTATATTCTCACTACCTTCCTTTAAAACGACACGCCCGGACTTCGTCGCGGTCGGCGTCTCTGAATAAGGAAGCGATTCGCTCACCGACCAAAGAAAAGGACACCAGGAACGGGCGCGGGTCTTCGGCGACTACCTCCAAGAGGCGGTCCACGTTGAATAGTAGAGAAGCTGGATATGACGAAGCGGAGGCTCTGAGGAGGGCAATTGAGGCCAGCAAGGAGGATGCTCACATGGAGTCAAATGAGAGCGGAAATCGACGGCCCAAACGGGGAAGAAGCGATAGCCAAGAGTATGTTGGTCCGTCACTCCGGGCCATGCTACGTTGCTGACAACCTGAAAAAGCAAGCCAGAGAATACGAAACGACAGAAGACGACCTCCCGGTCAGCATCGCCGTTATCGGACAATGCCGACGACTCCGATGAGGCCGGAACTACTGGGCGCAACGGGGCAACGAAATCAAAGTCGCGGAGTGCAGCGGCCGGGCGGAATTTGCGACTCGAAAAGGTGTCGGAGAAAGAGGAGAAAGAGCGGCAGCGGGTCGAGTCTGCGAATAAACGGAAGGGCAAAGGCGATCGTCGGCGAGGAGATGGTAAGCGTTGTCAAGCTCAGATAAGAATTACCTAGCACTCACACAGAGACAGACTCGGATCCTTCCGAAGAAGTACCTTTGGCGACCCGAGCAGCTACAAACAAATCGGCACAGGCCTCTGGGGGCTCGAATGCGGCCGCTGCCGCTGCCACTGCCACTGCCACTGCCACCGCCACGGACGCCGCCCGGTCACCAGCAACAACGGAGCCACCGGCTGCTTCAAACCCGGCGCCGGATACACCTCCTACAATTACCGTTCAGACAAAGGCAGATAAAAAGAGATCGCACAAAAAGAAGGGCCGCAATCAGTACACACGAGACCGCGATGGACACGACGACGACTCGCCCGCACGGTCACAGTCGCGGGACATTCAGAAAGATGATCACGGGGCGCAGGGCAGCGGGAAAACAGGTGGAGAGAGTGGTGGCAAGACAAACGCCAAATCAAAAGGCGGAATGAGCAGCAAGATCACCATGAACGACATGAAGCGGAGAGCGGCGGCACTGCTGGACTTTATCTCGCGGACGCAGCTGGAGCTAGCGGGCGAGTCGCTTTCAGCACCAGGCACGGCAAGTGTAAACGGCACTAATGGCAATTCCTCGACGGCCGCGGAGAAGCCCGCGGCCCCGTCGGAGGGCGCAGCCAACAACCCGCCTGTGCTAGCACTAGGAGAAGGGGAGAACTCTGCCCCGGAAAAGGACTTCAACGAGCTCGGCTGCATGGAGATGATGGACAGTTTGACTCGGCGGTTGGTCAAGTGGCAACAACAGTACGCCCAATGATGCGGGTACAAGACCGTCGGCGTTTGTGGCTCGTTGTATACATGAAATGGATGGTATTGTGGTCTGCATTTTGATGGCGTTAATGGTATTGGGGCATGGGACGGGCGTCAAGGTGTTCTCAGCTCTTTCTTCTCTTCACTGCTCGTTCTTCCAGCGAACGGCATCCCGATCGAGCTCGGCCAGGGGCTATCGCAGGTTGGGATAGGAGCGGGAAGGGTTACTACGATATGGGTTGGCGGTTGTCACGGACATGATGGTACGGCTTGATAATATATACCTTGCGAGAGGCGGCGCTTCGGTCGAGAAATATGCTAAGGGATATCCTTTTTCGTCTTGGCCGTTTTTACTTTGGTTTCCGATCTGTATTCACAGGGGGGGGGGGCTAATAAACTGCTTTCATACTGAGTCGCGAAGAAAAGAGGCTTGTCCGTCCGTCATGGGAGCCATCTTTGAAGCTTGTATGTGGCCAAGCTTTCATTCAACCCGGGCCGAACAGAATCCAATTTTTAATATTACATCCATAATAGTACGCAAGAAAGTGAGCCTCCGCAGATCCCGCTCTTCCCCTTGCTTGCTTGCTTGCTAATCTAATCCCCTTCATCAGCGTCCGAGATACCCAATCTCTTGGCTTCGTTCCTCGCCTTCCTAGCCTGTTTGTCCTTCTTCCTGGCCTGATTCATGCTCAACGCCGTCTCCCTGGCCTCCTCCATGGCCGCCGCCAGCGACTCGGGAGTGACCTCGTCCAAGAGGGCCTTCCCGAGCCCGCCGCTCCTCCATTCCTGCACCGCCCACTCGGCCGCCGCGTCGTAGTTGGCCCGGCCTCCCTTGGCCAACTTGCCGAGGCGCCTCGCGACGGCCTCGAGGAACTCGGTCACGTCGTTGGTCGGCCCGTCCATGCCCAGCCGGGCGACGTACGCGGGCTCGCCGCCGGCGCCGGTGCCGGTGCCGTAGTCCAGGTTCAGCCGGTACAGCAGGTAGTCGGCCAGCGTCTCGCGCGGCAGGATGCCGTCGCGGACGCAGCCCACCAGCGCCAGCTTGAGCATCTTCTCCGGGTCGGAGACGTACGGGATGAAGACGCCCGGGGTGTCGACGACGAAGACGCCCTCGCCGACGCCGCGCAGCGACGGGTCGTCGGGCGTCTCGGGCGGCACGATTCGCACGGGCGAGCTCAGCTTGCGCGTGACGCCCGGGTTGGCGCCGGTGCGGGCCACCTTGGGGGCGGCGGCGGCGGCGGCGGGCCTGCCGATGCCGCTGCGCCGGCGCAGCGCGTTGAGCAGCGTCGACTTGCCGGCGTTGGGCATGCCGACGACGAGGGCGCGCAGCCCCGTCAGGCTGTCGCGCTCGCGGGCGACGCGCTTGACGGCGGAGAGGAGGGCGCCGGTCGGGGACTTGTAGGAAGGGCCGGTGCCGGTGAAGAGCACCTCGACGGCGTGGTTGTGCCGCAGGTGGAAGTCGCGGAGGTGGCGGGCGGCGGTGGAGGAGACGGACACGGGGGGGTGGTCGTCGGGCCCCAGGTCGCGGTGGGTGTAGACGATGATGCGGGCGCGCTCGGAGGCGGACGAGGCGGCCAGGGACTGCTCGAGGAGCGGGTTCCAGGAGGTGATGGGTACCCGGAAGTCGCGGCACTCGATGATCAGGCCGATGGTGGACAGGGTCTGGCGCATGCGGGCAAGGCCGGCGTGGTGGTGGCCGAGGAAGAAGGAGCGCGGGATGTTGGGGGACACGTCGTAGGTCAAGCGCGGCTTGAAGGCGGCGCGGCCCGCCGTGAAGGCAGCGGCGTTCTTTGCGGCCTCCTTGGCGACCGTACTTAATGGCGTGGATGTCATCATGTAGTTTGGCGTGTGAGTGAGCGAGATATGATGACAAGGGGGTTGAGTGTGAGATGAGAGATGAGCGGGTAGAGAGAGTGAAGAAGTTTTGTGGGAAATCGAATGTGCCTCGCGCGGTCCCGAACCGGTGCTGATGCCTTGTGATTTCACATGGTTCTCTCTCTGTAATATGAGTTCCAGCGTTTCTCTCACATATAACTACGTCTTTGTCAGTCTAAATCAATAACCCGAGCTGGAAAAGTGCTTGTTGTGGTGGTTAAGTTCCCGGAACGGAGGATCCGCTAAAACCGAGATTGGCGTACACTTAATCGGGGTCCTTTTTTTTCGGATACATGGTTACAACATTTCTCCTGAAGAATATGTGCACAGGCAGGGTCCGCTCAAGGTTTATTTTTGCCCCAGTCCGCCATATTGATCGAGATAAACGATAGGTTTTGCTTGATTCTGTAGAGCAGGTTTCGTACATCAATTATGTCGTGTGCTGCGTTGTGCTTCGAGCGTCGTCTCGGTTCACCTCGCTTTGAGTTTAACGGGGGCCTCCAGTAACCGAAACTAAAGTGGAGCGCATATGGCCCAAGTCATCAACCTGAAAAAGCATGTCGACGACGCCAACCGAAACACACACTCAATTTTCTGAAGAGGCTCGAGTTCTTAGAAGCGTTTTCTATGGCTCGTTATACTGGCCTACCGATGCTGCAGGTGGCAGGACTGTCTTGAGGCCGCAAGGCGCAAGGAACTATTTTGCGGACACATCGGTTGCCTAATTCGGAACACCTATGCCTCGATGAGCCTGGGTGCAGTACCCGACCACTTACTGGGGTCCTTCCAGCAAACCATGCTTTCCCTCGAATTGCTTCGAGGGAAGGAGCCGAGGTTACTCGGTTTTCAATGTGGAAAGACAAGACAACCGTGGTGCACAGTTTACCTTTTATGGCGCCCTCAACGTTAGCTATTCTGACCTGGAGGCTAATTAATACTCCCAATTATCCGCGTCATATATAGCATGCTGTGTCCAACGAACTCTGTTTCACCCCCAACTCAGCAAACTATTTTCCACCCATTAGTCCCCTTGTACACATTATGCCCCTCGAGCGAAGGCAGGATTATCATTCTTCAACGAAACTAAGACCGAACCGCATCTTTTGCGACAAGGAAGAGGTCTGTCAGCGGATCGCCTCCCATTGGAAGGAACACATCCGAGAAGAAGCGAAACAGCTCATCGTCGATTGGCCGTGGGACAGAAAGTACTTCGACGACAACGACGTCGTCGTAAGAGTTAAGATCAGAATCCTGGCTGGCGGCTCCGATCTCGAGGGGATCGTCCCTGCAACCATCGCGGCCATGGCATGGACGAAGGGCGAGTTCCCTGCGTCTTGGCACCACGCACTCGCTCAGCTCCCGGGGCCGACGGAGCTGCGGCTGCGGTCGTTCTTCAACGACTTCTCCACTCCGCATGGAAACCCAATCTAGAGGAAGTTTCTGGACCTACCGAGGACAAAGGAGCAGCGCTTGGCGGCTTCCCTCAAGAGGAAGGTGCGAGAGTTGGAGTTGGCGGGACGAAACAAACCGGACGACGCTGACGGTGCGTTTTTAACAGATTGATTTGCTCTCTTTCAAGCTGAGGGAATCGACCCCTGAGCTGCCCATGTTTTCAGACCGCCTCCAGCATCCATGGATAGATTTGGAGCCTATCGAGCGACAAAATTCCTCGGAGGACGCCGACGACGAATGGAGCGAGTGGGATGACGCCTGATAGACGACATGAACAGCGAGGAGGAGGGAACATAAGAGACTCAGGGCAAGACATGCTGCCCAGGGAGTAAATGTCGGCCACTAAACCAAGCCCCTGGACATACAGGGACGCGCGTTCAAATTGGTGAATGTTTTGGAATGTGCATGCATGCCTGGGATAATCATGCAGGGAGCGTTTGGGTATGCACTGCCAATTCGTGGGATCGACCTTAGCGATGCGATAGCAAGACCGGGAGAGATTGCATGTACTTTTCAGAGCGCAGTGTGCAGCCAGGTATTTCACCACAACTTCCATCCACGTCTACAACCGGGACTGCGGCATCCCCCGGCCATTGATGTTCTTCTTGACTGCCTCGCCAGCCACAAACCACGCCCTAACCAACATCTCAGACAGAGAAACAGAGGTTACAATCGGGACCACAAAAAAGTCCGTTGAAAAGCAAAGCTATAAATTATTAGAAAGCGCATCTTGCCCCGTGCGCAAAACACTCCTTGTTCAACCTAACTCATAACCCAATATAGCGTCTCTCTCCCACGGTCCTCTTACTCATCTACACCAGTTCGTGCAGCACGGCCGGATGTGAACAGGTCTCAAAACACCCAGTCCCTCCCTCCATTCGACTCTCTACTTCTTGGCACGGACAGAATGCCTCCGGGCGCCGGCAGGGCTCCTGACGGCCGCGGCCGCGGCCGCACCTCCTGACGATCCCTTCAATCTGCCGACCTCAACCCCCCCGGTAGTCACGCCGCCCACCGCTTTGCCTGTCACGATTCAGACAGAGTCAGTAAATATATTCACCCCAAACAGACTAGAAAAAATAGACAGAACAAAACAAATGGCCAGAGATGAAAGCAGGCAGCCGGCTTGCAGTGATCACATACTAGCCCCCAGACTGATGCCCTTCCCGTCCCTCATCGAATCCGGACTCAGCTGACTGCTCCCCTTCTGGGAAACGAGGGGTGCCGCCACCGTGACGCGCGGTAAGCTCGCCGCGGCCGGGGGCGCGGCATCCTCCGGCCGCTCCACAGCGACGTTCGCATCCGCCACCGGCGGCGCGTCGCCCAGTCGCGGGGCGACGGCCCTCAACGGGCTCTGCCCGCCGGCATGGCTAGGCGATCGCAGGGGCGAGCCGGAGCTGTCCCCTGTCTCCGTACCCGCTCCGACCCTGGCCCCGGCAGCTCTGCCTGCTAAGGTAGTGCCACCGCCCACCTCGCTCTCGTTCTCTTCGTCATCCTCCTCCTCTTCCTCCTCCTCCTCCTCTTCCTCCTCATGGGTGCTACACCCGCCCACGGCCGTGCTGACGTCGCTATCCGCCACGTCGCTTCCTCTTGCCACATGCGCCCGCGTGTTCTTCCCGACGGCACTACCACCGTGCCCGCCGCCACTCGCACCCGCGCGTGCCGCCAAATCCGAATTCTGCCTGGCTAACTGATACCGCGCGTACTCCTCGCGTGTGTGCTCCGGCCCCGTGAAGCTCTCGAGCGCGTCAAAGACGTGCCTGAAGACCTGCTCGTGCACGTCGCGTGCCCACAGGAAGTCGAGATGCTCGTAGTGGGGTATCTCGGCGGCGATGGTCTGGGGCGGCAGCTCGCGCAGCATGGCCTTGATGTCGACGAGCGAGTCGCTGCCGCCGTAGACGAGCACGATGGGCGTGCGGATGTTGCGGGTCGGGTACCTAGCCACCTTGGTGTACTTCCTGCTGCCGGCCGAGGAGAAGGGGGATAAGGGTGGGACGTCGTCGTCGTACATCTGGAATGACTTGGTGCGGATGATCTGGAACCAGTGGACGACCGACTTGGTGCTGGTGAAGGAGTAGAGGTGAGGGTAGGCGGCGAGCTTCTGGGACATGCTGATGTTATGGGTGCGCCAGTTGAAGAGGAAGGACAGACCCAGATCGATGAGCTTGGCAAAGAGCGGCGGGTAGAGCAGAGACTCCCACATGGTGGCGGAGCTGAGGATGGAGCGGCGGCCAAAGAGCAGGAAAAGGACCTGCGGGGAGGCTTTGACGAGCGCGTCAACCACCCCGTTGGAGAGGCCGGCCGGGGACATGGCGGGAGCGAGAGCGATGAAGACATTGATTTGATCGTTGAGCCTCGGGTGGACCGCCAGGCTTGCAAAGGCCTGAGCAGTGCCTTGGGAGAACCCGATGTAGGATAGCGACTCCTGGCCAGTGGTCTCGAGGATGTAGTTGATGCTGTCGGGAATGTCGTGGAAGGCGAACTCATCGATGGAGAAGTTCCAGAATTTGACGGAGTTAGGCGACGAATGGATGGACTTCTTGGAGTACTTGTTGCCGCGGTTGTTTCCAAACTGCCATGGTCAGCGTGGCTGCTCAGCATCCCTCTTCTCTGGCCCCCGGTCACGAGAGACCTACCCAGACATCAAATCCCTTCTCGACCAGGCGGAACGGCAAGGTCCGCTGCTCGTCGGTCAGGCAGACCCAGACCTCGCTGTTCATCAGGAGCCCATGATGTAGGTAGACGACCCTTTTCTTGACGCTCTTGGGGCCGCGGTTCGCTCGGACATGCTCCTCCCCCTTCTTCCACGCCAGCCGGTGGAGTCCCAGCAAGTACCCATCCTTGGTCTGCACGATGTGTTCCTCAGCTGTGTATCCAAAGGCAGCGCAGAGGTCGACAAAATCAGAAGCGTTCCGGATCGTCGTGGAGATGGCTGGGTTGGCCTGGATCAGCATTCATGTGTCTGTACCATTGTGGGAGACTCTCGTCTCTTCATCTCTCTCGCTCTTTCTCTCTCTGCCGGGGCGCCAGTGCCGGATACTTACACCTCCTTCTCCGCTCTGCCCTCTTCTGCGCAGGACTGGTCAACTTATTAAACAAGCGACGGGATATCCTGTAGCATAGGTCGAGTAGCCACGGCGCTGCATGCTGTTAGACGGGCGAGCGGGGCGGGGCGTTGTTGATGGTCAGGGGCGGGTGCTCACGTAGCGCGAGCGTGAAAATGCGGACGAAGGCCTCAAGGCCTACGAGAAGGAAGGATCCGACGAGGGCAGCATATTCGGTGCTGTTGGTTTGGGGTTAGCACGCGTTCTGGGAAATCAAAGCACCAAAGCACACATCGATGCGGGTCTCACACGTTGAGGCGCCCCAGAAAGGGGACAGGCATCTTGGCAGCTCACGAGGTATTCTGTCTACCCCGTCATTGACGCCTGGAGTGTCCAAAACTAGGCGGGAGATATGGCACCGATATGATGCTAAGACAGTTACAATTGATGAGGTAGCCTATGTCAGAACTCGTGAATGTTTCCAAAGTCGTCTCGGGAAGGAGGGCGCGGATGGGGGGATGGCGTTTCCAAAAAGGGCGGTTGAAACGCTCGGGTCCCTTGTGACATCACCTGTCACATGCGAAACTGTTGGTCTGCTGCGCCGCCCTTCTGATCCCTGCCCTGTTGATTGGTTGAACTTCAGCAGCTTGCAAGAAGGTTCGCACCGAGTGTCGGAGTAGTTACTCCGTACTCTAGTTACATGTATTTCCGAGTATTTAACATGTCTGCCTTCGGTTCCTCGATTCTTACATCTTTGCAAGAGAAAGGATAAATAGAGCGAAATAGATAAGGTAACTATCGAACGTAATTTGAGCAATACTTGCTCCAGGTACCTAGCATACGAAGCACTGACCGTCGTTCTGTGACCGACTCCCGTAGAAACTGATGTGTTTGAACACGTTTGTATGCCAGATGTTTATGGGATGCGTAAGGAACTTACGAAGTAACTAATTACGGCTGTAACGTACTGGAGTCCCCCCCGGAGCTCGTGCCACTTTGCGCCCCCGGCTGCTCTTCAAGTCACTCCTACTGTACTCGATAGTTGGTTTGGAATCTCGAGAATCAAAACGCAGCATCCACAGCAGACAAGATGCCGAGCTCATGTAAAGAAATAAGTACGCGCCCACCCGTCATCCCCGGCCCCCCTTCTCTGCGATTGCCAGGCAAAGGCTAACGCCTCCTCCAAGGAGCCGCGCTGGCGCAATGCCTCCAAGAGTCCGAATGTGTCATGGTCCATCGCCACACGGCCGCTGAGTGCCTGCGCGAGCCGCTCGTCAACACCCTCCCGCTCAAGTGCCAGCAGCTCAAGAAGGGCTTTGGCGAGTGCCGTCGCGGCATGATCGACATGCGCAAGCGCTTCCGCGGCAACCAGCCCGTCGCCTTCCGCCAGCTCGAGCAGACCGAAAAGACGGGCGAGGGGTACCAGCTGTACGCCGGCAAGTCGGCTTTTGCGGGGACGCGGGGCGAGACAGATGGCAACGAGAAGGAGCCGCAGGACTGGAGAGAACTGGAGAACCAAAAATACAGGGCGGCGGTTACGGCGGCATCGGCCGACAAGTCGACCAAGTCATGACAAGGACGGCGGTTCCGACGACTTGAGCCGGGCGAGAGCGTGAGAGAGCGTTCGAGAGCGTTCAAGGTAACCTGATTCTTCTGTATGATACTGTACATGTACGAACTTTACACCAACACCATACCAAGTGGTCAAAGGCATGGCGTGCAGTGAAGCTGGCTGGGATGCAAGTGTTTCTTGCCTCCGGCTCAATCAAGATCCCGTTTGGCCTGCTGGATGGATTTTGAGAACTTCCTGTTCGTGACCCAAAGAGGTCCATAAATGCTCGGGTAAGGGACGACTGGGGCGGGTCATGGTGTCGAGTCCGGGAAATCAAGACAAGAATTGCCATTCGAGAACGGATCGATAACGAGGGATGGCCGAAGTCCCCCAGACCAACTCGTTTTGTTGCATACATTAAATGAAACCCATGTTTGCTGCAACTCCAAGTTTAGTACGTTCGCGGATCACCTGGCCGCACCATGTGGACTGTAGGACCGGTACCGACTCGCGGAATTCTGGGTCATTGCATTTTGGATGCCTTCCGTATACGTCAAGCGTGTTAAGAGAACTCTTAAGCTTCGGCCCTTGCCACGTCAGACTTCCCCATGTGCAACAACTTAACACTCTGACCTCGAATCGGCAAAAAGCGAAGCGAACAACAACCGCAACCATCACAACAGCCGTGTGACCATGCGGCAAGCTTGCTCTCTGAAACTGGATACTGTGACGGTTGATCTGGGCTGCACGACCTAATTGATCTATTAAGACGCATCCTAGTCTTCTTGATGGCGCCACAGTCAATCGCCCAGCTCTTCCCTCGCCATCGCCGGGGACCAAGTCGGCCCCTAATCTTGCTCATCGCCGGCCTAGCATTCCTGACACTGTGTCTCTTCGCCTCCCACTTGCCGGTCTTGCGACACTTCACCAGCGTGCGGCCGTTCGGCGCTTCGACCGACAGAAGCCGGATGACGTCTGCGGGCCCAGGTGCTGCTACATCGCCCCACCAACACCACCAAGGTCCCTCAGAAGCCCAGGTCCTGCTCGATCTGATCGAGCGGGAAAAGGCCAAAAAGTTCGGCGAGCTCGCGATGGAATACGGCACAAACAAGCATCCGTCCTTCAGGGATGACCCGCCGCTGCTCATCGCGGATCTTCCCCGAGAGCACGTCCCGTCTCACCCACCGCCGTCGCTGGGAGACGGAGAGGACAGGACGAATGGAAAGAGGTTGGTCATCGTTGGCGACGTGCATGGGCACCGTGCGGCGCTCGAGGCCCTTCTGCGCAAGATTGGGTTTGACCACAGAAACGGGGACCACCTTATCCTCGCTGGTGACATGGTCACCAAGGGACCCGATAGCAAGGGCGTGGTCGAGCTGGCCATGGAGATCGGAGCGAGTGCTGTGAGGGGCAACCAGGACGACAAGGTGCTAGCGACCGCCCGGGAGATTGGCCGGTTCTCGGTCGATGGCGAGTCGACGCCGGGGCCGGCGACCGAAGAGGATGATGAACAAGACGAAGTGGGCGGGAAAGAGGGAGCGGATGGCAAGGCAGAGACCAAGACCCGGCGCAAGGCCAACGCTCGCCGAGTCGCCCGTTCCCTAACCCGCTCCCAGCTCGCCTGGATCCGGTCACTCCCGCTGATCCTCCGCGTCGGGAACATTCCGGGCGCGACCTCACCCCCATGGAACGCCAGCACGCTAGTCGTGATCCACGGCGGTCTGGTTCCCGGCCTGCCACCAGAGAAGCAGGACCCCTGGGCGGTGATGAACATGCGGAGTCTAATATACCCGCGCGTGGGCAAGGGGAAGAAAAACAAGGACAAAGACGGGAGACGCCATGCTCGTGATGAACCAGAATCGGAAATCGACGAGACGGAAACCGACATGGACGAGACTGATCCCGCCAGCGTTCGGGCCGCGGTCGCCATCCCCACCGACCGCCATGGCGGCGAGCCATGGAGCCACGCCTGGTAAGCGCTCCCTTTACCTCTCTTTCCCTCCTGTTTTTTTTTTTTTTTTCCTTCCCAGTCCCTAATCAAGTATGAATCTCTTCAGGAACCGCTATCAGAACAACCTGCCCCCCACAGCCCCTCGCACCGTAGCCGTCTACGGCCACGACGCCAAAGCAGGACTGCAAGTTGACCCTGTAGTCGACATCTCCCCCTACTCCGGTTCCCCGTCATCATCCAAGAAGAAGAAGAAGAAGAAGAACAAGAAGAACAAACATAAGGACAAGAACGGGAAAGACCACGTAAACGATGCGGCCGAAGACGAGGACAAAGCGGAAGACCAGGGTGCGAAGAAAGGCATCCGGTACGCCTTCGGTCTCGACTCGGGGTGCGGCCACGGCAGGCAGCTTACCGCGTTGGTTATTGAATCCGGGGCCGATGGAATAAAACACAGGATTGAACAAGTAGATTGCGCAGATGTTGTTTAGGCGGAGGGGTTTTCAGGGAAAACGATTCAAAACAAAAAACAAATAGAGACCAGAAAAGACGAGGGGGGCCCCGTCGCGTATGTTGCAGGGCTAGGCATGGTCGACAGCGCGGCGGTGATGTGAGTTACATGGCATACGTGCCTGAATGCTTCACTAGATTGGTGAAGGAGAGGAGGAAGGTGCTTCTCGGACTCCTGGTGCACTGTACAATCAAAATGAGGTTTGTTTACAAATTGGATTTACCGAGTTTATTCCGACTGTGTGTGTGTGTGTATATATCGGCGGGCTTGCTCGTGTGTCCCATCACCCAAACCGAAAAGACTGAGCATTCTTGCTTTAACGATAACCCATTTTTTTTGTTTCGAGCGCATGCCCAAGCAGTCCGGCCCATTCTAGACTAGTCATCAAATATCCATTACCACAATCTGTCCGTCTCCTGGACCGAAACCATTTACTCCAGCTTGGCCCTGATGAGACCCTTGAGGGTGACGGCGTCGGCCGCAAACTTGCTGATGCCTTCCCGAAGCTTCTCGACGGCCATCTGGTCCTCGTTGAAGTCGAAGCGGAAGTTGGCCTCCTCGTTGATGTACGTCCTCTTCTGGATGTCGAGCGCGCTGGCGGCGGCGGCATCGAGCTTCTTGGGAACGGGCTCGGTCGAGTTGATGAGCTCCTCAAGAAGGCTGGGCTGTTGATGGAGTTAGCATCACCGGAGCACACCGAGACAAGCGCTGTTTTGGTGTTTGGTGTGTGTGTGTGTGTGTGTGTTGGGGGGGCCGGGGGAAGAACTCAGTGGCAAACGTACAGAGATGGTCAGGTAGTCGCAGCCGGCCAGCTCGGTGATCTCGCCGGTGTTGCGGAAGGAGGCACCCATGACGATGGTCTTGTAGCCGAACTTCTTGTAGTAGTTGAAGATGTTCTTGACGCTGGCAACACCCGGATCCTCCTCCTTGGTGTAGTCCTTCTTGGTGGCCGCCTTGAACCAGTCAAGGATACGGCCAACGAAGGGGGAGATGAGGTAGGCACCAGCCTCGGCGGCGGCGATGGCCTGGACGATCGAGAACATGAGCGTCAGGTTGCAGTTGACGCCGTGGTCCCGCTGCAGGATCTCGGCCGCCTTGATACCCTCCCATGTCGAGGCGATCTTGATCAAGACACGGTCCTTGCTGATACCCTCCTTCTCGTAGAGCTGTGGGATGACGAAGTCAGCACAGGCACGCGTCCACGCGAACGGTCCGGGAAAGGGGAGCCGGGGATCGGAAACATACCTTGATGATGTGAAGCGCCTTGTCAACCGAGTCCTTTGTGCTGAAGGAGAAAGCGGCATCGACCTCGGTGGAGACCTTGCCGGGGATGATCTCAAGGATCTTCTTGCCGAATTGGACGAGCAGGTGGTCCAGGGCCGAGTCAACCTGCTGGTCGATCGAGCCGCCCTCGGCCTTGGCCTTGGCGACAGCAATGTCCAAGAGCCCCGCATACTCGGGCTTCTTTGTTGCGGCGAGGATCAGGGACGGGTTGGTGGTGGCATCCTGGGGCTTGTACTTGCCGATGGCTACGGACTGTGAGCAGAGGTCGCTCGACAAGAGGGGTTTCGGATGGGCAGACTAACAGGCAAAGTCACCGGAGTCGCTAACAACGACCTATTCGACGGACAGCAGTGTCAGCAAAAGGTTTTGTACAACTAAAAATTCACCGACCGGCAACTTCGCGACAACCCGACGACGCCGCGCTGGTCATTCCAGCCGTTCCAGCACGATGGGCGCCATCGGCCACTTTTCTTCCCCAACGAGGGGTTTGGTGGGGTAGTTGAAGTCATCGACATACCGTGCCGGTAGCCTTGAGTTGCTCGAGCGAGTTGGCCATGATGGGCAAAAGTGAATCGGCGAAAAGACAACGGGTATAAAGGCGTGAAGCTTTTGGACCTAGGACTAGGCGTAGGAAATTTTCGCGGTTTGCAGGTTTGTTTGTTGTTGCTGGAAGAATAAATGGGGGGGACCAAGAGGGTCGACGGATAATATCTCTCGCCTTCCTGGAACGTGGGGCGACACTCTCGTCATAACGTTAACACCCTTGTTCCCCTGGCCTCTCTGCCCCTCCTTGCCGCAATGCCCCGCCGCCGGCAGCGGGGCCCAACTCGATGCTGTTATGAGTGAGAAACCATTCTTTGGTCCGTCCTCTCCGTCTGTAATAAAGTCCGATCACTACAGTAAATCCAAAGAAAACAAGAAGCGACTTTTTCGTTCACCCTTTCTTCAAAACCCATACAGGTGCTTGCTGATCATACAAACAGGTCAAGCCATCTTTTTCCTCGTGCACTGCAACCCCCGCGCATCGCCCGATTGAACTCCGACGTTTGGCCGATGCCGGGTCCCGTCTCGAAGATTCATCAGGAGCTTGGAGCTCCTTTACTCATCCGCGCCAACCAAGCTTGTCACCCAGAGCGCGCCACATCCCTTGCCCTGATTGGGGGCAATGGTGACGGGTCCACCCGCCTTTCAAATAGCCGGGAAAGCAGAATGTGGTCCACCAAGCGCCTCCGCGCCGCGCCGCGGAGAACGCTCCCTTGCTTCGCATTACGTATCCGATGCCCCCAACACAACTGATCACGAGTTTGTCCATGATACGCGGACTGCAATATTGCTTTTTTTTCTTCTTCTTCTTCTTCCTCATCATCTTGCCCCAATGCTATGGACAACGGTTGCAAGGTCATGCGATTACACAAGGTTTTGTAAGCGCGCAAACTTAGAACACGCGGCGCGGTTTTACTCAAGTTCCTGTCCCTTTCCTATCCACCGGTTCCGCTCCTCCCGGAGATACTCGCTCTCCTGATGATGCGGGATATCATGCTCGTCATATCCGCAGTCACACGAATCACCACCTGCACTGCTTCAGTCCTCCGTGATATCGCCATACTCCCAGATGCCGCGGCGCCCCTCCTTGGCCTCGGCCTCAGCCTCCCGGAGGCTCTTGAGGACCGGCTCAAAGACCTTGCTACGCTCCCACGCCTTCAGCTTGCGCGCTACCAGGGCATGGCCTTCCAGCACCACGCTGCGGTTAATCGACTCGCTGGAGTTGTTGCCCTCCGGCTTGCCGTCATACAGGGTCACGTAGCTGACGCCCTCCTTGCTGTCGACGTAGTCGAAGCTGGCCACCAGCCGCTTGCCCTCGGTGAGCTCGTACAGGTAGTTGATGGCGTCGCCGAGGTAGTCGGGCGACGCCGGGAGCTGCACGAATGACAGCTGCGTGTCGACGGCCTGCGGCTTCAGCCTCTGGACCGTGAACTGGGGCTGGTTGAGCGGCCGGAGCTTGGACCACGGCTGCTTCTCCGAGTTGCCGTAGTCGATATACACGACCTCGGCCACCTTGGCCGCGCGGTCGTTGGACCGGATGCGGGCTCTGTACCACTCCCCGTCCTCGGTGAACTGGGCGGCCACGTAGTCGCCGGCCTTGGGCACGTCCTTGATGGTGGCGCTGTTGGTCGGGTTCAGATGGAACTGCCTGAACTCCTCCATTAGGGTCTCGAGTGCGTCCGTGCCCTTGCCGATCTCCTGGACCTTGATCCTGCCGTTGGAGTCGATGTTGGTGACGATGACGTCGCGGTAGTCCTCTGGTTTCTTGTCGATGGTCACCGAAGCGTCCGCGGCGGCCTCGCCGGCGGTGGTGGTCTCGCCTTCCTCCTCGACATCCTGGGATGGGTCCCAATCGTGCCACAGGCCCTTCCTGGCCTGCTTTGCGCGGTCCTGCGCTGCCAGCAGCTCGGCAGCGTTGCCCGACTTCTCGGCCGAGTACTTGTGAACGGTGGCCAGCCCTTCCTCGACGAGGACCTTGGCGAAGCTCTCCCGGTTCACATACAGGTCGCCGATGAAGCCGCCCACCTTGTCAATGTCGTGGACGTCAATCTCGCAATCTCTCTGATTGCAGCGCCTGTTAGCCAGATCCAAGGCCTCCTGTCCGAATGGCTCTCCCTTCTCCTGAGGGGTCCGACCAGCCCGGGGCGCGCGGATACCGGCGAGGACCAGCGTCAGCTTGGCACTCTCGCGAGGCACCAGGATGGTAAAGCGAGACCCGGACTTGCAGAAGTCGACAATGCCCGGAACCTTGCGCTGCCGCGACAGTGTCGACAGTTGCAGCTTGGCCTTTTGCAGGCTCTCCGACACGTCGATGTACTGCTTGACCTTGGGCGGCTTGCCGGACCACATCCCCTTCTTCTGTTCCTTTGCGGCTTCCTGAGCTGCCAGCAGCTCATCGTAGTTGGGAGCCCTGTCGGTGTCGTCCTTGCGGTGCCTGATGACGGAGCAGTAGCCCTCCTGGACGAGCTGAAGACCAATGTTCTTGCCGTTATGAGTGACGGTGGCGACCTCGCGGGCTTCGAACTCATCGCTCGCAGGCTTGCTCCCATCGACCGAGATGCGGACATGCTTGCCGATCAGCCTCTTGCGCAAGAACTCCTTCGCGTCGTCTCTAAAAGGAGCCTCAGAGGGCTCTCCAGCACGAGGTCCCCGGACACTGCTCAAGCTGATGCGCTTCTCGACGCCGGCCTTGTTCCGCACAATGATTGTATCGGCTCCAATAATCTTGGTGACGGTCGCATCGTGGTCCTTGCTCTCCGTAGACTTGGCCACGAATGCCTTGTGCAGGCGACGGCGGGCGGCCTGGGCCTCCTTCTCGGCGGCGCGAAGGGGAGCCATGTCGGCTCCGAGCATGGTAGAGTGGAAGTCGTTGCAGCGAGCCAGGCCTTCCTTCAAGAGGAACTCGGCAATGTTTCCCCGAGGGTGAAGAATGGCGCCGACGAGCTGTCCCTGGGGGCTCGCACCGACGATCTTGACCTTGACCGGCCGCTGGAGCAGGCGCTGCTCCACGAACGCGCGGGCTTCGTTGCCAAACTCCTCTGCGGGCTGCGTTTGCCCGTTCGACTGGTTCACACGCTCGGTTGAAGGCGCCCTGATGCCAGCGATGAGCGTCATGACCTGCCAATGCTTCTTCTCCGTAAGGAGCAGGCGGACCAGCAGTCGGTCACCGCTGATCACGCGCTCGATGATGCCATCTACCGTCTTGCCCTTCCACTGGTTCATGAACTCCGGCCCGCCGAGATCATTCTGGACTTCGATAACGCCGCCGGGTCCGGCGTGCAATCCCTTGCCTTGCTCCTTTGCTTGTGCCTCCAAGCTGCGCAACGTGTCGATCTTGGCGAGGATGTCCTCGGACTCCTCCTTTCGACCAGCATCGTCCCTGACCTTGACCCAGCCCGCCTGGACCGCCGCGTCCGGAAGTTGCGTCCCGTCCTGGAGGAGAGCCGTCCCATATTCCCGGCCAGAGTTGGGAATTGTGTCTATGGAATAGGTGAGCATGCCACTGGAGCTTTGGCGAGAGTACCGGACCTCGGCCGGCACGGAACCCTGAATGGAATTGTCACTCACACGAGACGCTGAATTTGATCTGCTTCCCGACCGTCAAGGCCCTGAGAAACTCGCGCGATTGAAAAGCATACGGTTCATCGCCGTCCTTGCTCAGACGAGGGGCGGAGACGTAAGCCAGCGAGAGCGTCCGCTCCGCCGCAGGATTGTTAGGACTGGTGAGCACGAGCGTGTCTCCGCTCAGAACCGACTTGACGTTGGCAAGGAGAGACATTGTGTTGAGCGAAGGCCGGCCCTAGGGGAGTAGGTTTAGGTAGGTATATATATAGTGTATGGGAGCCGCCTCTGATCCACTCTCGTTAGCTCAGTTCCTCAAACACACCGCTGTCCATCCAGTGCCGACTCTTTGCCTGAGCTCAAAAGTAACATAATCATGCCAGGCTTGCGTGTTTGAGGGTGATTTTTTTTAAAAAAAACAGCTGAATCGAAAAACCTCGAGGTGTAGGGAACTCCGCATCATCTGCCGCTGGCCATAGTGAGCGAGCTCAACGACATGTTGATCCGATGTCCTCCAGTCACTGTAAGATACACAGAGTGACCGAGGTTTGGCAGCACTTTCGCGGGCTGTGGTAAACAGGGGAAGGGTTTGAAATGCAGAACGGTCATCACAGAGCAAAGATTGCATACGTACCGTGATATAGCGGGAGACGACGACGGGAAAGGAGAGAGTAGCGGTATGTTGAAGCAGTTAAGGAGACACAGGAGCTTGGATCTAGGTAAGGCCAGCAATTGGCATTTTGACAGCTTTCAGGTCGAATTTGGATTGGTTCGCAGCTGTCTGTGGGGAACAGCTTTCCCCAGGGAAACGTTCAGGGGGTCTCCAGCGGGCATCAGGCCAGAACTGGGCTGGCCCCACAAGTCCGAAAATGGCATGTTTAACACCGGATATGCGCAGTACTGGATGTATGTATTTCGTGGTATACTTGCAGAAGATTCATACCGTGACTCAGCAGCTCACAGATCCCCGTAGCTTACATTTTGACAAGCGCATTGCATCTGGCGGCACTATTCGACGTATTTGCATTCGTAGAGTGGAATCATTGTTGGCAAACTACTTAAGTACCTGAGTTTTGCCGCTCTTCCCTGCTGCATTGAATTGTTACGGAAGCCCCGCATGTCGCAAGTACGCTCATTCAGTAGTGTACTGTGGGGAGAAAGTGAAATTAGATCTCAATTCTCCATTTTTTTCCAGGACCGTTGAGTAGATCATGGCATTTATCTTCTCACGGCAACATGCGAACGACGAAGTACTGATGCATGGGAACCAGTATTTTTAGGTGGGCTGTCAGCCAGCCGTGGAGAGCCGCGGGCCACCAACTACCGCGCACTGTGGGCTCTGGTCGAGGAGACACAGCTACCCCGCACGCTCCGTCTTTCGGCGACTTGCACCGGTCCATGGTCACTACTACGCAATCGTACAACTGCACGATAATCACCTTGGAACGTGTGTACGTTTTTGGATTTATTTAAGGCCAAAGAGTAAAAGAGATGTTGCCGCAGTCAGAGAGCCTCGTACCTCCCACCCAGCATGCGGAAAAGCTCGAGTTGATTCCCCCCTAACGGTTGCGGTTCCTCCTCTCACTCTTGGGTTGGAACTAATCTCGACTTGTTTACTGCGAGATGCCGATGACGCCTGAGAGATTTTGGTCAGCCCTGACATCAAGACACAAGGGAAGGTAGTAGGTGTCCTACCGCACGCAGGGCGCGGGCCGGCGTTGCCGGTCTTGAGCGACTCCTCGTTGCCGCCCTTGCCGAGATCATCGGTGCCGGCGTGGACAACGACGGTGCGCTGGCTATCTGTTAGTACTTTGCTGCTCGAAACGTCATTTTTTGTGAGACATACGCCGATGACGCTCTCGGGGCCGATCAGCTTGATGAGACTGTCCGTCACAGAGCCCTTGGAGTTGCCTTGGGCATCAGTCTCAATGTTGCCGAGGTCACCGACGTGGCGGTTCTCGTCGGTCGGGGCGCCGTGGTTCTTGCCGTGGGGGTTGACTGTAAAAGAGCTTCAGCAGCTGTCCGTATCCTGGCAGACGGCCAACGAGGCCGAGGGACTGCTCGGAGCACATACAGTGCGGGCCGGCCGAGGTGCACCCGTTGGTGTTGTCACCGAAGGTGTGGATGTGGAAGCCACGCTTGGCGTTGGGATCATGGCCGCTGATGTCCCAGGTAATCTTGGTAGGGGCGGACTCGGACTCCTGCTCGAAGACGACGGTGCCGGTGACCTTGGAGTCACCCCGGACGACAGCGACTGGACGCGTACATGTTAGCAATGGCTCGTCTATTTGCTCCAATCCCGCCTGCACGTCCAATGCAGGGTACCGTCGCCGAGGGATCCGGGGGATTGGTTCGTCCAGTGGTTTTTGGAGTGTCCATCAAGGTTGCGAGTCGAGGTTGGGATGAGCTCTTTTAACCCCTCCCATACGGGACATGCCTCGACCAGAACCGTGGGGCATCCGCAGATGGCGGGGCAGATCGAGAAAGATGTTTGACTTACCAGCCTTGACCATTGTGACGGTAGTGTGCGAGTTGGTATTTAGTTTTAGACGGTTGTGTTTCCGAGAAGTCGTCGAGAAGGCGGGCGAGATGTGTGAGAGAACAAGTGGGAACCTCTGAGAAGAGCTCCTGATAAAGCTTCCTTTGCGTGCTCGGGTTCCGAGGGTTTGCTCGCTGTTACGCGGTGGGGCGGAATTATGACGAAGATTCGCAACGCCGAACTCAACGACCCCGCACCGCATGCGGTCATACGAACGCCAGGGGTTCAACCAAATTAGAAACCACTCAAGAACACGGGAGAGAACCTGAAGCCTGGGCATCCAGCGTGTTGTGCCATGAGCGAAAAATTGTTTGGAAGCAAGGCTTTAAAGCCATTCATTCATATACTCATAAACCACCGTCTTGTCTTGGATTTTTTAAAAAAATAATCCGTACATTTTACTTCTTCGTATTAGGTCCCTTGATCTCCCTCGCAACGATGGAGACCCTTGCTCAGCGAGACGGGAGCGGGGTGAAGTGGAAGCGGTACACGAAGATCGTTGTGAGATAAGCCGGACTTATGATGTATGTTCTGTACATACCTACTTTCTCTCACGATGCAAGACCATTGCGTGATTTGCTCTTCGTCTGGCGGGGTACCGTTTTCCGGCTATCAGCGAAGCTCAGCTCCTTCAAGGATTGAAAACGTTAACGATAGAAATATCGTTCCAGCTCTGAACTGGTCGGGCTCTGCGCAGCCTCGGCTCCAGGCAAGAAGAAGCTGGCCGACTCGACCTGCAGGGCATTACGGCGCATGGTATGTATGAACGGACGGATGTGCAGGGCGGACGTGTCGAATTTAGCGCTTCTTCACTCACCCGACGCCGGCATATTCAACCCATGGATGCCGATCCAACCGAAACGCCTAGTTTGCCAGTCCAAGAGCACAACAAACTCGCCGCACCTCTGATACAGAGTACTTTATTTGTAAAAAGCTTTGGTAGCCTATGGGGCGACTCTAATCATACTCGAGAACCTCCATCTCCGACCATTTTGTTGTTTCATTCGGTGGATTCCATGCGACCCTGCTCCAGGTCCATTGACAAACTTGCTGCCTGCCTTGGCTGTACATAGTACTATAACTTATGCTTTTCTTTTACGGAGTGTTGTCGGTTACCGTGTTTGGCCACGGTGCCGCAAGTTGCGCGGGGCCCCAGTCCGCCCACGCTAGTGTTGTAGCCCAGGGTAAGAAGGTAGCCAACGTTGTGGCTGCCACTCACAGCCTGGTCCTCTCGCCCTCTCACAAACCACTATCACAAACCACTATCACCCACTCATCCCAAAATACTGCAGAACTGACGTCGGAGAATCTCCATACGACGATTCGTTTGTTCGCTTCCATTTCACGACAGAGTTTGGCAGTTTGATTGGCTTTTTTACGACTCGAGTGCAGACATCCGCAAGAAGAGTCTTGGAAGAGGCGTCGTTGCAGGGTTTCCGATGTGCCTGAAACGGGCGACTTCTTAGGTCCCTTCGTGCTCCACTCGACCCTGCGGGCACCTGCCTTACCCACCCGCGACCGCACCCTGTGTCGGCTCCTCTTCCGACAGCGAAAACCTACTACATCCATGTCTTGACGATCCTTCGAGCGCACACCGTGTTCTTTGTCCGCGAGGGACCACGCACGAGGGCGGACGATTGATTCTTGAGCCGCCCTGGCCCACGCGATCGCCGGTGGGGTGACTAGGCTAGTTACCCACGATCAACCGACAAAGTTGCGCACCTGCCTTGTCGCTTCCGTGAAGCACACAATCTCTATTTTGCAGAGCACGGCTCTCTGCCACCAGCCAGCGCGACATGTCCTTTCGCAGCGATGACTCGCGCCGGTACGGCCATGTGCCGCCAGCGCAATATTCTGTTGCCACCCCTCCACAGGAGCCTGCCGGATACCCCGCGCGGCGACTGAGCTTCAACAGCGGCGATGATGCCAACTACTTCGAACAGCCCAACACTCGACCCCAACGGTCATACACGGGTAGCACAGGCAGGGCCGACGAGGAGCTCTTCATAACTGGACCGACTGCTGAGAGCCAGCCGGCCGCTAACCGGGCGAGCTACGTCTCTCACAACGCAGCAGCAGCTACCTACCAGCGTCAATACCAGGTCCCGCCCCCTCCCCCGTCGCATTCGACATACAACCCCCAGGCCTTTGCTCGCTCGCAGTCGACTTCACTCCCGTACCACCCCGCACAGAACTTGCGGCAAACACCGTCCACGAGCCCAATTTACACTTCCCCCCCGACGACCTACACGCCCCCGGTATACAACCCCGCAGCATACGCGAACACCAACTCGGCCCTTTCCCACAGGCAATCCACCGGCGGGTACAACAACTATGGCTACGGAAACTATACCACACCTGCCGTTCCTCACGTATCCACAGCATACGTCCCTCAGCCGCCGTCAACTTATGGCGCCGGCGGATCACAACCCTCTTCGGCGACCACGCCTTCGGCCCCGCAACGATATGAGCCTGCGCTGCACAGTCCGCAATATGCACCCGCAGCAGCGCCGTCCGCCGTCTCGCCTCAGTACGAATCGCCATATCCCACATCGTATGGTGGTCAACAATACTCCGGGTCGTCGTATGCTAGCAACGGTGTCACGGCCGGGTCGAGCCCAGCATACTCTGCGCCTACCGCGCATACACCGTACCCTGTGCACTCCCTGATGCCCGTTGGGCCCGCCTACTCTCCAGACCCGAACTCTTTCTCTAACCGGGTGTCTCGATCCAACTCTCAGCCGTCGCCGCTGCCGTCTCCCCCAACTCATTCCCAGGCATCGCCTCAGGTCCAGAGGCATCCGACAAATGCGCCGCTTCCCAGTCGCCCGATGGATGACTTGCCGGAGGAATCAGACTGGACAATCAATGGTGGCGGCGAGACTGATTTCCAGGTGGCTCAAGAGAGCTTGATTCAGGACATTGTCTCCGATTTGGGTATAACGCACACCCAGCGGCCCCAGACCGCCAATGGTGCCGCCTCGGATGATCTTCTGGACAAGGCGCATCGGTACAATTCTACCTCGTCGAGGACGACTTCCGACACGGGCGTGAACCGGTACCCGTCAAATGCCTCGTCCGCCTTCAATAACACCGTGGTCTCCACCAACACCACCTACACCTGGGATTCTGAAGAAAGCGACCCAGAAGGTGCAGCTGGTCTGCTGGCGATGAGAGACGATATGGACGATCGAAGGTTTGGTGGAATCACATTTCCGGCATATATGGAACCACTCGCCTCCCCGCCGCCGCCGCCGCCGCAGCAGCAGCAGCAACCGCACCAGTCGCCGTCTCAGCAGTCAGCGCAGCAACATTCTCACCAGCCGCTCCGGTCGCACTCGCCGCTTCCCGAGCCTCCTGAGGAGCAGGTGAGTACAGGCAACGAGTTCGGCGGAATGGATCTCGGCATGTACGGAGGCGGCTACGCCGGGAATCTGCAGTATGGCAACGAGGTCGGTTCCCCACCGGCAATTACCCAGAGCCAGGACGCCCCTCGTCCGCTGCCGATGCCTCAGGGTCAGGGAGCCGAGTACCCGCCTTTCTCTGATGTGTCGGTCGATTACGGAGGCACGGGCGGCCTTCTCCCTCCTCAGACTCGTCGCTTGAGCTTCGACGACGGCGATGAGCGAGCATCCCTCCATTCTCGGCACAGCGGGAGCGATTCTCCCCCCAAGGAGGAATACCCTTATGATCAAATGTTCTGGCACCCAGGCCTCTCACACCGTCCGTTGCCTGCCCTCCCCTCTCAGACTGCAGATGGCGGCTCGCAGGTTTCACCACAACCTTCTGTCAGGTCTGGTTACCAGCACAACTACTCCCTGAGCGCAGACTCGAGGCTCCCTTACCCGCCCGACACACCTGTCCTCTACCAAGGTCAACATTCCGCCCAACCTCCCGTCGAGAGGTCAATATCGCTTTCGAACCACAGCACCACACCCCCGGTCCAGGCGCCTGCGCGGTCCCGAACAGATGCTACTGAGGAGCGGAGGCGAGCGCTCAAGCATATGTCCCAACCGCATGCACACTCCTACCAGCACGGCGCCGCGGCACCATACGAGAGCTATGATACTGGAACGCCGTCCTCACTGGCCGCTTATGATATGATCACGTTGCCCACCGGTCGGAAGAGGAAGTTTGTGCCTTCGAAACTCACGGCCGCGGATTTCAAGCGCTGTGCGGAGCCCTGGGCTTTGAGTGGCATCACATCCTGGATTCGCGAAATGGCGGAGGGCGAACCGGATCTGAAGAGGAAGACGATTGAAGAAGGCGTTCTTAAGCTCTTCTGTGCCAAGGTGCCGACCATGAACGTTGCCGATGCGGAGTTGCTAAGTGCGAGGGTGGTCGATTGTATGTTCGCCACCGGCATTCTGATTCCCGAGGAAGAATGGGTCAAGTTCGGCGCAGGACAGCTCTCCGGTGTGCTGGTGCAGCTCACCGGCTCTGGGTGCTTCGCGCCCAAGTTGCATGAGGACGAGGGGATGGCGCCCAGGTTGCACGACAACGGCATACCGGTGAGGTGTTATTCTCACACCTGTGGCAGGACCCTCAAGAAGGTAAATCTCGACAATATGATGTCCGAAGAGGACGTTGTCGTCTTGGACTGGGCCACCTTCCATGGCGTGACCAAGGAGGAGATCCAGTCGAAGCCCAAGAAGGAGGTCGAGCGGCAGAATGTCCTGCATGAGATCGTAACAGGAGAGGAGGAATACATGGGCCAGCTCGACGTTCTTCGTCTGCTATATCGCGACTGGCTCCGGGCGTGGCAGCCGCCCATCATCGCGGAAAACCGGATGGAGAAATTCATCGACGCTGTGTTCGGCAAGGTGGATGCTGTCCAGCAAATCAACAAGGAGCATCTGCTCGCTCAGCTCAAATACCGCCAACAAGAACAAGGCCCGTGGATCGTCGGATTTAGCGACTTGTTCAGAGAGTGGATTCGAAAAGCCAGACCGATCTATATCGAGTACTGCTCGTCGTTTCCGTATGCCTCGTATCTAATCAGGAAAGAGGCGGCCAGAAACCTGCTCTTCCGCCAGTTCCTCGATGTGGTCCGAGACCACAAACGCTCCAAACGTCTGGAGTGGACAACGTTTGTCAAGGCGCCCATCACCAGGCTTCAAAGATACGGTCTCCTTCTCGAAACGGTCAAGAAGAACATGCCTGGGGAGAGCGAGGAGAAGACGAATCTCGAGCGAGCTCTGGAAGAGATCAAGAAGGTCACCCACGAGTGCGATGAGAAAGTAGCGGAGATGACAAGGAAGGTTGAGCTGCTCGAGCTGCAGTCCATGCTGGTTCTGCGACCTGGCTTCCAGTCCGTCCTCAATCTCGACCACCTTGGCCGAGAGCTGCTCAAGCAGGGCGACCTGCAAAGACAGGGCTCGAAAGGTGTCCGCTGGGTTGACACCCATGCCCTACTCTTTGACCACTACTTCATTCTTGCCAAGGCAGTACCCTCAAAGGACGGGAGGACCGATAAGAAATATGATGTGTCCAAGGAGGTACGTGTACACCAAGGTTTCAGAGGTTTGTCTGACGATGCTGACGGCCGAATGATCCAGCCCATCCCCATGCCCCTGCTCTTCCTCGAGAGCATGAACGACGACCCGGTCGCCAAGCAGAAGGGCTTGACGGCCCCTTTGGCTCGAACCACAGCGGCAACCGGTTCCGGGACACAGCTTAACAAGGTGAACTCGAATGGAGGCGACCGGCCCGGAATTGAACATACCGCAACCGGACCGTCCATGAGTTCTCTCAATACGGTATCGCGGCTCACATCGGCAGGGGCCGATGACGGCAAGATTATTTATCCGTTCAGGATCAAGCATCTTGGTCACGATATCTATACGCTTTATGCATCGTCGGCTCAAGAGCGCGCCGCTTGGTGTTCGGCCATAATCGAGGCCAAGACCAGGCATGCCAGAGCGCTCCATGCACAAAACGCCGAGCCGTTCCGCCTGCGCGTCATTGCGGACAGCGCGTTCGCGTATGACTCGGCGTCACTCTTGGGAAGGCAGCCCAGCGTGTCGATCAGGGGCACGCCTTTGGACAGAGCGATCCGCGAGATGGAGCAGGTGTACGGCCCGGGGAGAGGCCCGCCTCCGGTGTGTCGGGCGATGGTGAACTGCGCCTGCGGTTTCACGGCGTTTGGCAAGTCTCTCATCGCCATTGGGACCGATTATGGCGTTTACATATCTGAGGTGTCGAACCCTAGGGGTTGGACACGGTCGGTTCAGATCAACAGAGTTACGCAGATTGCCGTCCTGGAGGAGTTCTCTGTCTGCCTCCTTATCGCGGATCGATCGCTGATTTCGTACCCGCTCGACGTGATTGCGCCGGTATCGAATTTCCCTGCACCGGCGCACGACAGTCCGCGCCGCGCGCCGCAACGTCTTGCCAAGGACGTGGCCTTCTTTGCGACGGCCCGCATGAAGGACAGGATGCTCGTCTTCTACAAGCGCAAGGAGGGTATGCATAACACGTTCAGAGTCCTCGAGCCAGTGTTCCAAAAGGCGAGCGAAAAGCGATCTCGCCTCTTCGGTAGCCGCCGCGGAGGCTCGGGCGGGACGACCGAGTCCTTCCGGGACTACGATGCCTTCTACATTCCGACTGAGTGCTTCTCGCTCAATCTCTTCCAGAACTACATCGCAGTCGCGACTGCCAAGGGCTTCGAACTGCTCACGCTCGACAAGAAGGTCACACAATCTATTCCGCGCGATCTCGGCCAGGCCGCCATCGCCAACATCGCCTCGCGCATCAAGGAGCCACACCCGCTCGGCATGTTCAAGCTGAACGATCAGGAGTTCCTGCTCACCTACGACGACTGCGCCGTTTACGTGGACAAGCACGGCGAGATCAGCCGCACCCTCATCATGGAGTACTCGGGCAAGCAGAAGAAGGCGAAAGCAGCCACGATGTTTGGCCAATATCTCGTGCTGTTCAACGACGACTACGTCGAGGTGCGTAATGCCGAGAACGGTCGCCTGCGGCAGATCATTGCCGGGCGCGATGTGCGCTGTCTAGATTTCGGGTTCCGCGGTCCCACGGGGACTGCCGCTGGCGGGGTCGGTGGTGGTGGTGCCGGCTTGGCCGGGCTACAGCCTCCCACGGGGGCGCAGCAGGATTCCAAGGGCACGGTCAAGATCTGCATGAGCCATCCGGAGGTGCCCGGCGGGCAGATCGTGCTAGAGATGTTGTTGAATGACGGACACGCGGAATGATGCTGAGACGGGGATTATGGAGAGGAAATGGTCATGATCGTGACGGGCGAATGAACTACAACACCATGGGAAGAAGGTGAAGTGAGCACAGCAGTGATGATGACAGTGATGACAACAAGGCCAACAGTTGGGTTGGCGATGACGGTACTCCTTTGATTTACGAGATGTGGAAGCTCAATCTTGTTGGAGGATTGAGGTTTCCGTTTGTTGTCTTGGAAAGACGGTTGTTGAGTCGATTGAGAGGGATTTCATAATTTTTTTGTCTGTTTCTTTCTTCAATCCTCATTACTCCTGCTTCTTACGCGGTTGCTCGGTTGATGATACGGGGTCCTTGGTCTTTTTTTTTTTCTGATGCGGCAGTGATTTCACGATTCCCCTATGTTATCTCCTTTGGCGCGATCCTAGTTTGGTTGATCGTTGGTGTATGTTAGTCGGGTGCAGCGTTCCGGTCACTTGCTGGACAGAAGTCAGTGAGCAGTGGGATTTTGTTACCCTGCAGCGTATGGTTTCAAGTGGATGGTTCCTAGACTTGACTGCTCTCTTATTGATCCGGCAAATATGACATCGACGGAGTATATATATTATGGGGGAAAAAAAGGGAGGAAGAAAAATATGGTGAACGTAGTGCGTCAGCCGCGAATCGAACGCGGGGCCCATCGATGGCAACGATGGATTTTACCACTAAACCACTGACGCTGTGTTGTGATGGTTGTAAAATCCTGTCTGATGGGGGGTTTAACAACGGGGAGCTCGACTTTGCCCCGAACCGAATTTTATTGAGAACCCCTTGTTGAAAGGGAAGACCGCCATTCGCCATAGGCAGGTGACTCGAATAAATATGAGTCCTTGGGACGAGATCGGCGGGGGGGGAGGGGGGGGGAAGTGGACGACTTGACACCGATGCACTCAACATGCTCCATACTCCAATTATAGCTAGGATCCAGCACACGCAAGATAGAAGAAGGATAGATAGCTTTGTTTTCACAAGAAAGCAAAAACTACCACGACCAGCCTTACTCGTCATCCCAATGCCTCCGACTTATTATAATGGGCCTCGCCGGATCCCAGGGCCCGTATATCTCGTTCTTGTACTTCTGCAGCCCTATCAGCCACCAGCTGCACCCGCCCATGGCCAGGGCGGCGATCAGACAGCCGACCAGCATGCCCAGGAGCCCCTTCTTCCACGGCCAGCCCTTCCCGTCGCCCAGGATCATGCCGACGCCGGCGCCGGCGCCGAGGACGAGCAGCACGGTCAGCGCGACGTGGTACCGCCAGCTGCGGTGGCGCGCGTACTGGCGGAAGACGGGGAACAGGCCGAAGACCTCGATGCTGAACAGCGTCAGGCTGAACACCTGGCCGGTGCTGGGCAGCCGGCTCGCCAGCACCGTGGACGCCATCAGCGCGGCGTTGGTCGACAGCGACGCCACGGGCATCCGCTTGCTGCTGCCGCTCCTCCCGCCGCCGCCGTGCGTCCCGGCAACCACGCCGCCGGCGGCCCAGCTGCTGCCCGAGTAGTCGAAGAAGAAGACGTTGATGGCGAGCAGCCAGAAGGACATGGCCCAGATGCTGTCGGAGGAGGTCGAGCGGGTGAGGGACTTGAGGATGGGGGAGAGGCCCAGGAGGGTGAAGTAGATGAGGATGGCCGACTTGATGGTGCCGAGGCGGACGTAGGCGCGGCCATTGCGGGCCAGGGGAGGAGATGGAGCCGGATCGCCGGCATGGCTGTGGTTATCCGGGCCATCGGGGCCGAGGCGAGCGGCGGCGGTGGTCGCGGCGCTGGCCTGGGAGGCGACGGAGCTGACGGAGCGCGAGTGGGGATGGCCCGGGATGAGGAGGCCGCTGTTACTGCTGCTGCTGCTGCCGCTGTTGCTGCTGTTGCTGTTGCTGCCGCCGCTAGCGCCACTCACCGAGAGGGAGGGTCGTTGTGGTTGTTGTGGTTGTTGGTGGTGTGAGTGGTCTTGGAGGAGGTTTGAGGTCGAACTCGCCGCGGATGGGAGGTTCGAGACGCTCGAGTTGCTCGCAGTGTTGGGGTTGGGCACCGGCTGGTCGAGGCCGGACGAGTCCTGCGGCCGCGGCGAGCGGTCTTCCCTGTACGCTCGTCCATCCCGCATCATGCGCGCCCTGGCATCCTCATCGCCTAGGCCGCTTGTCGACTCCTTGGTGACCCACCAGTCCCACAGCAACCAGCCGAGGAATGTCGCAAAGCTGCTCCATCCGACCACCGAAACAGGGCTGACGCGCTCTTGGAATATGCCCACGAAGCATACTACGAAAATTATGACGGAGCAGACGTGCTGCACGATGACGGTCGAGTCGGCTACTAGAGGCCAGAAGTCGTATGGCCGGACGCGGGGATTGCGCTGGAGGTTTTCGAGAAAGGTTGCTTGGTCGGTGTAGTTGTCCGGGTCTGTTCCATGGAGACGTCAGCACACCTCGTAGTCCGACCGCTCAGGATTAAAAAAAAAAAAAAAAAAAGAAAAGAAAAAAAAAGAGAGCGAAAGAAAGAAGCGGCGGGGCGTTGCGCACATGACTGCTTCACCCAGAGCAGCTTCTGGAAGCGCTTCCGGCGCCTGCTCCGGCTTCGATTGGGATCCTTGTGCCTAATGCGGCCTCGGCGTGACTCTGCACCGGAGGCATTCACCCCTCTGTCGAGACTCGCGAGGCGGTGCGGCGGGGAGAAGGGTGCGTAGGCGTCTTCGGGCGACAGATGCGACGGGTCGGCGCGGCGTGACCTGAGACCGGCGGGCACGGTCGACGATCGGACCAGCGGCGGGAACGGCGTCTCGGAATCGGAGGGGATGGCCGATTGATGGAGACCCGAGGGAGGGGCCATGGATCAACTAGGATGGTGCTCCATGAACAGCGCTCTGTCGGAATAGAGATGTCGGGATGGCACACGGATACCGCCCGTTTCCCAACTTGCAGCTGCAGTTGCAGTGCGTGTGTGTGTGCGCGTGTTTGGGTGTGAGTTGTGGCTAACGACTACTCCGCACCCCTGACGTGAAGCGCACTCCATGTTTCGAGGAAAACAAGCTTCGAACACGCGCAGGCCAATTCTTAGCACTGGCATGGGTTGGGCAGCCCCGCTGCTTTAGTGGGCCCTCAGCTTCCGATCCTGCATCAACCCACGGCACATACCAACTGAAAACGGCCGAGTGTTGGAGCTCTCACTACTATACTATGGTATACCACATGACATATTTGACTGAAGTCTGGAGGTCGTATTATCCAGATTAACCTCAACTCGCGGTCCGCCATGTTAGAGGAGGCATTTCTGACAAAATCAAGGTCAGGGCAACGGTGATCCGTTTGACCCCAAATCAGCGCGCAGATGGACAACAGAACCGAAGGCAGACAGCTTCCGCATTTAGTTTGCGCGAGCATCAGCACACACAGCTTTCCCCAACCCCAGCCCTCATGACGTATGTACTACGATCGCCCGTTGCGGGCGACTCTCTCACCGGCGCTGGAGCTTACGTAGCATTTCCGCAGAGAGGTGCTGGCAGAAGTCCTGGGGTGCATGGAGGAACGGAGAAATCCGTAGGCCGACGAAAACAACCTGAACTAATAATGGTGAGCCCAATCTTGCTCCAGCTCATGTCTGTCCGGACATAAATACGCTTTTGAACAGTAGTATACAGTGAGCACTGCCTTGCATGTGCACGCGCACACATATTGCACGTCGCCGGTCGAGTCGCTGGTCGAGACGCCGACTGACTCATATATGCTTATCTTGGCACATCAAGACAGGGGCTTAGTGTACTCCGTAGCCAGGCACGAATCGGCCTACCCAATTGGGTCTTCTTGTGTAACAACAGCTGAAGTGCCCCTGACAACCGCAGCAGCAGCTTCTTTCCCAATTGTCAAGCGTAGTAATTACCTATGTATGTACATACATGATCCGTACGTGGTCCTTCCCCGTTCGGCTTATGGAGACCAAGCCCAATCGGCGGCGAGTCAGAGCTGCCGGATGCCCCTTAGCCGGTCGGTACTTTACTTATTATGTTGACCTGCGAAGCATGAGATCATCGGATCGGCGGTTCTTTCTCCTGTTCCATCATAACCTTTTGAGTACAAAGCCATCATCATCCACGGTATCCCATTCTGCTATCCATTGGTCGGGTATCTCGTCTTGTTATGTACCATACATCTCCTTTTCCACAACAGCCTCCCACCACAGCTTCCGCCGCTCTTCGTTCAGCATCGACACTGTGCTGTCGGGCCCTATAGAGGAGCAGTAACTAACGCGCTACGATGAAGGCGAGCTGCCTGTGTCTCACGCTCGGCGTCGCGCCACTCGCGATATGCGCGCCAGTATCCAGGTTCCTTCCGGGGCCTGGTGGCGAAGCTCTGGACCACGCAATCAATCGTTTCGCGCCAGAACCCTGGTTTGCCCAAGGAAGCCAGACCGTCGAGAAGGCGGAACCACAACAAGGCTTCAATCCCCACGAGCTGCCTCCAGCCAAAGTGGCCCAGCCCAATGTCCTCCCTCCTCTTTCGAGACACCGGCCACCACCGCCCGCAGAGAGACCGGAGGAACCAGAGACCGACGCCGTATTTGTGCCTCACCCGGCCCAAGACGACCCTAATACCCCTGAGCTTTTCGAATCACAAACCACTGAAACCTCCGAGTCTGCCATTCCGTGCCATCAGGCTTTGTCCCCTCGTGAGCACAATGACGTGCTCGTTGTCTGCTTGGTAGCTGCCTTCATTCTGGTGGTCGTAGTGATGGAGATGTGGAAGAGCCTCTTCAGGAGGTACGCCTTCCTTTTTTTTTCCCTAGTTCCGTGGAAAAAAACATCTCTTTGAGGCTAACCAATGTTCCGTGTTCTGCCTTCCAGGAAAGGAGCCATTCGACTAGAATCAAGCGCCAGCCCGTCGCAAGTTTCATTTCGGGATACGCAAGACGACGGAAGTCACGCCCAAAACGAAAAGCGTCGTGTGTGAAGCGTTCCAAATTCGCAGCGAGCTACCGGTAACAGACGGCGACGCTAACGCCCACTTCAACTCGGCTGCGCCTGGCATCCGCGATCTCATTATCTGACGCGCCTCGAATGTTGTCCGGGATAAGATTGGGTTTGACTTTTTTAATACCGCACGGTTCATTGTCCACGTAGCACTTGCATCGCGGAGGAAGCGGGTCGGCTCTTGGAGGACTTTCTTTGTGCGGGAGAATTATGGAATCACCAGGAAACAGGCCAGGAGTTGCAGGGCAAATAAATCTTTTTTCAGGTACCATCGCGGTCGTGGCACAGCTGACAAAACGGCTAACTGCAACGAAGAATGACTTTTCAAGGTGAGGGACTGTGATCCCTCCGATTCCATCTCGTCTCTGGGGCATGCCGTGTCCATGATCGAGAACTGACAATCCGCACGAAGTACTCGAGTTAAAAAAAACCGGGCGAACTTGTTCTCATTGAACAGTCATCCATCTGAATTCGGAAAGCGTGTTTGCTATGAAAGTCAGCCCACCCAAGTCGACCAAAAGCGGCAGCTCCCTTCGGGACCAGCGATGACACGCCCATGACCTCAACGAGCGACAATCAATTACCCAGCATTGCGGAATCCGTCGTCGACCAATCTCTCGACAATCCTTGGACCGGAGATGTGTAATCAGCCGGCCGCCGCAGCGATTCACGGGGTCGTGGCTTGCAGAACAAGGCTGGCCGGGTAACCCATCGGCCCCGCTCTCCACCAGACACGGGACCGGGAGCGCATGGAGCTTTTCGCGGAGCGGTCTGCGCGCCAAGAAGGAGAATACCCACATCGGGTACGCCGCCAAGAGGGGTGAGCTAAGCCCGATGCTCTCTCGGCTTTTCGCGCGCCATGTCGCCGGCGGGAAGAAGCACGGGAGCGGGACCCGAGCGTGGCTGAAGAGCGGAGTACGACAGAAGAGAGCATCCTTCTTGGTCTTGGCTTTCCGGACGAAGCCGTACCTGGCTCGTAGGTGTAGCACGCGTTCTTGTGCTCCGTCCAACAAATCGTCCCAATTGGGGTGGGGGGGGGGGAGGGCCCGACTGGCTATTTCAACTTGACCCGTGGCAGGCAACAGCGGAAGTATAGGCTTGGGCCCGCCTTCTGCCAGTGAAACACGGGAAAGAGGGCCTTGTGCAGCTACCTCTGAGCTAGCATTGCAAGGTACATACGGATTACATACCTTCCAAAGCCACTGACTACAGTGTAGCTTCCCCAGCCCCAGCCTCAATCATGCGCAGGGGTTTCGAGCCCCGCGCCTTCATGCCCTGCTCGGCCTTTCCGGTGTGGCACGTCGTGATTGTTCCTAGCAAAAGCTTAAAAAGACCACAGTTCTTGCCCTGGGCTCGAAGACGTTTTCAAGCATCATAAGACGTCCTGTCGTCAATCGGCATCCAGTGCTGTCTTGGTTCTTTGCTCTTTTTCTTTTTTTCTTCTTCTTCTTTTGGTGTATGTTTGTGTGTTTTCTTTAAGCCCCTCCAGCCCCTCCTCAACAAAACTTGGCCAAGCCCTGAGCCTGAGATTGAGTGGAAGGATTAACAGTTTGGGACACCCCGCATTCCGAAGCACAACAAGCAAACGCTGCGGCTGAGAAGTCACTTCGGATTCGGCTGGCAGCTGGGCTGTAGACAAATACCACAAACCTGCCAGAATAAGGTAGCTACGCGATATGTCGCTGCAGGTGGACGACGGCAGCCGTCGTGGCCGCTCCCGCTCTCCCGGGCGTCGCGGGGCAGATGAGGACGGGGGGCGCGACCGAAGCCGTACCCGTGCCTCGCCCAACGTGGTCGAGGTTCCGTACCCGGGCTCCACCGACTCGTTGCGGGGGGACCCGGCCTCTGCGGCCTACGAGTATGAGCGCCTGTCGAGATGGCCGGCCGGTACCGACGCCGCTGCGGGCTACTATCCACCACCGCGCGGGAAGCCGGCCGACGACCGCGACGACCCTTACGCCCAGGCGCGGCGCGAGGTCGACTACGGCTACGAGAGGGACGGGCCGCGCGACCGGGAAAGCGACTCGGACCGCGACAGGGGCCGCCAGCGCCCGGACCTGTACCTGCCTCCCAAGTACGCCGCCAAGATCGTGACGGTCGAGCCCGGGTCACCCTCCCGCCAGTCACGCGACTCCCTCCCGGCGGGCAAGGACCGCGAGTCGGAAAAGGAGCGCGAGCGCCGCCGCAAGAAGGAGAAGCTAGAGGAAGACCTGGCCTACGGCAAGCTCCCCGGCCCTTCCAAGTACGAAGCCCCTCCGTCCCCGCGCCCGGAGAGCTATGGATACGCCCAGCCGAAGCCGTGGGAGTACGCCAAGCCACCGGAGGAGCTCCGGTATAACGCGACCCATCTGGACGTCCACGGGCCGGGTGGGGGCCCCGGCCGCTCCCCGAGCCCCGATCCGCCCTCGCCGATCAAGTCGGCCATGAAGCGCGACCGGTCACGGTCCCCCATGCCACCGACGGCGCGCATGTCGACCCTGAGCGTCGACACCCCTCGCCCCGCTGCCGGCCTCTCCGTCTCGGCCGCCCCGGTGTCCCCGCTGCTGGAGGCCTACCACGGCACCTGGCAGTCCCTGTCCCCCATGCCCTCCCCGATGCTTCCCCCGACCGCCGACCCGCAGATCCTCGAGGCACTCTCGCCCATCGCCTCGGACGACGAGCGCGCGGGCGACAAGCGCCGCGCCCGCCGCGCCCGCTTCAACGACCCGGCCGACGATGCCGCCCGCCTCGCCAAGGCGCTCAAGGGCGAGAGGCGCGCGCCCGACACGGAACCCCTGATCGAGATCCTGCCGGGGCTCACCCACGAGCAGGTGATGGAACTGCGCGCCGAGTACAAGCGCATCGTCAAGACGGGCGCCGAGCGCAAGGGCGTCAACATTGCCAAGCACATCCGCGCCCGCCTCAAGGACGAGGACCCGAACCTGATGAAGGTGTGCTACGCGACGGCGCTCGGCCGGTGGGAGTCGGAGGCATACTGGGCCAACTTCTGGTACCACGGCGACAAGACGCGGCGCGAGCTGCTGATCGAGGCGCTCATGGGCCGCACCAACGACGAGATCCGGCGCATCAAGGAGGGCTTCAGAGACAAGAAGTACGCCAACAGCCTGACCAAGTGCATGCGCACCGAGCTCAAGGAGGACAAGTTCAAGAAGGCCGTCCTCATGGTGCTCGACGAGCAGCGCATGGAGGAGGTGGACGCGTACGGCCGCCCGCTGCGCATCGACTACGACCTGGTCGACGACGACGTCCGCCAGCTGCACCACGCCGTCCGCAGCGAGAAGGGCGGCGAGAGCCTCATGATCTCCATCGTCACCCAGCGCAGCGACGCCCACCTGAGGGAGGTCCTGAGGGAGTACAAGGACAAGTACAGGGGTGCCAATTTCGCAAAGGACGCCCTCAAGAAGAGCGGGAACCTGGTCGTAAGTCTTTTTTTTCTTCTTCCCATTCTCTTTTCTTCTTTCACTCTTTTCCCCTTCCCTCCTTCTTTTCTTCCTTTCTTTCTTTTTTCCCCCTCTTTTCTTCCCCGTTCGTTCTTTGTTGCTTTCACCTCCTTCCTCACTTCTCCCCATCCTCCTCCCTCCTCGCCCTACATCCCGTTCCCCCCTTCCCCTCCCCTACTCTTTCCGCTTTTAGCATCATGCACTAACCGCCCCACGCTCCCTTTTCCCCGCCAAACAGGGCGAAGTGCTCGCGCACATCCTCAACGGCGTCATCAACAAACCGATGCGCGACGCCATGCTGCTGCACCACGCCCTGACGGCCTCGCGCCGCGACGAGCTCCGCCGCGAGCTGCTCATCTCGCGGCTCGTCCGGTACCACTGGGATGCCCAGCACATGGCGCTCGTCAAGCGCGCCTACCGCGAGCACTACGGCCGCGAGCTGCAGGACGCCGTGCGGGAGGCGACCCGCGGCGAGTGGGGGGAGTTCTGCGTCGCCCTGTGCATCGTGCGGATGCCGGACGATGTGAGGCAGGTCGAGAGGGTGGATATTCATCGGTAGTCCTCTTTCCAAACCTTGATCCATGCTAGCTTCTCTCTCTTTTCTTTTTTCACTCTCACCCTCTCCTTTCTCCCTTTTTTTTCTTTGCGCTTTTTGGCGCCTTGCCGGTTGAGGTGTGTGTTTTGAATGGGTTTCGGGTATATGAGGCTCGGAGTCGTCTGCTTGGATCGGTCGAGTGAATGGAGGTTGGGACATGGCTCTTTCGGCCTTCTTTGCTTTCCTTTCTTTCATCTATCAATCCTCCATCTGGATGCGTATCCCCGATTTTCGGTGGTATTTGTAGTGGTTGTGGATCTCCAGAAAAAGGGACGGTAATTGATAACGGACTGCCTAGGCCCATCTGGTTCGGTTGAGAACATGGTCAGTCGTCTCTAATCGTGAGAACTTGTCTTCGACCTCTGTTGGTGGCGTCGGATGAGATTCGTTTCCTTGTTAGGCCCCATCCGTTGCTCTTATATCAATATCAGACACCAACTCGACGCATGACCCCACCAACGACGCGGATCTCTTTACAGAGTGTTTCAAAATGCCTTTCCCCCTTCCGCCCGAACTGTTATCCGTCCCTCTTTGTACCGGGATATGCTGTACGGGACATACATACTCGCAATTCAGCAATGCGTACACTCATCCAGCTGGTCAGCAATCGTCGGAGACTGAGACCCTGGGCCCCTCCATCAGCCCGGGGGGAGAGGTGGTTTCACACCAGCAACATGGCCCTTGGATCGCTAATAAGCGGGATGTGATGAGGCAGCCCTCCCGACAGACGGGCACTTCTCTCGGACGCGCAAGAGGAGCGCGTATGCGAACCCATATTACGGGCGTCTGCTTGCTCCGGGGCAAAGCCGCGAGACGCATTTTTTTTTTCTCGAGCGATATAGCCTCATCTCACTGAGCAGATCCCCTCCATCTTCTTTGGCTTTTCAAGGGATGCATACGCCAGGGGTGGTCATTTCTTAAGTCTACTCCCGAGATAAGAGGACGAAGTAGAGTAGTATAGGAATGATCAGGGTCGATCCTGCTGACAATGATCGAGACTGCTGTCGGCCCGTCTGCTCGTAACTACGAGCCTGAAAGGTACCCGAGCTGAGATGGACGTTTCTTGTTTCTTCCCCCCGTCCACACGGCTGGTCCTTCTTTCGTCTGATCTCATCAAGACCTCTCCCGACCCTCCGTATGTAGGTTTGGCTTTGTTCGGTCATGACACCTGCGCAGAACACTACGTATGTACAGTATATAAATGTACACTGACCAAGTACAGGTTACAGATGGCACTAACTCCGTAACAACACTCGCAAGCATGCACACTCTCACACCTCTCTCGGCCTCGCTCGCCTTCATTCGTACGCGTACATACACTATAGAATGGATCCCGAAAGTCGATCCTTGATAACCCTGCAAACTGGAACGCCCAGCTGCATGTAGTATGTATGCATGTTTCGGGTTTCGGGCTCCGACACAGGCACTGTTATGATAAGTGAGGTACTTGCGTGTACATACATACAAGGGCAGAAACTTTCAGTACATGGACCAATAAACCCGGTATTTTGATTTGGTTTTCCCTCTGTGCGCTTGTGTAAGAGTATTGTGTGTTTCGGTCCCTGCGGGTGGTGCTGGCCCGAGACATTCACCCGGCCTCCACTGCCTCCTACACAGTAAAACAGGGACTTATTATAACTACGGATAGTTTAGTAGTTTAGTAAGTTTAGGAGAAGACGTTGGGAGGGAAATAAGTTTGTCCGCTTCTGGCTTCGAAAGAGTCGAGAACGGGGAAAAAGAAGAGCACGCGGCTCTTGAGTAGATGTTTAGTCAGCCGGAATAAAGAGAGGCGTGCGCTGACAAATTGTAGAACTTGGTTATTTTTTTAATTTTTTCTTCTTCTCTGATATATTATGTAACTATGTATGTACGTACGGCTGTACGGATTACATATGGCGACTTGGCGCGCACAGCCGCCATGAACGGGAAGGTCGATTTGTGATTGGGTTGGGAAGAGAGGGGGCAAGTGCGAGGGTTGCTTCCCGGATATTGTTTCGAAACCCACTCAAGGTCAGGTGAGGTAAGCTGCATCTTCCCCACCTCTGGGCGGTCAATCAACAGGTAGCGTTCTCTCAGGGATGAGCCAAAGAATTCTACACATTGGGAGAGCATCATGGGCTGCTCACAGGTGGTTATGCGCTAGTGTTGTGTCACCGCAGATTTACATACTGCGTAGCTTGCATGCCGCTCCGCGATATTCCCGCTCAGGGGCAGCACAATGTGTATTTCGTCTCTCAATGAGATCCTGAAGGGCAGCTCCGCATAACAAGACCTTGGCAACGACGTTGGTTGGAATGCATGAGGCACATAGATATACCTTACGCAGTACATACATGCCACCTATAGAGTATTGTCCATACATTCATCTTGTAGTGTAGTGTGCCTTCGTACCGCAGCATGTATACAGAATATGCCTAACCCTGCAGCGGGCTGCGACGTCTTGCCGCTTCACCAACCGCCGTTGTACCTAGCAACGTCGGGACTCCACAGAGACGATCGATTTCCCCAATCGGGTAGGAGAAGGTAGTACCTTATTTTTACGGTATTCGGGGAGGCGTCAGCTGTGGCACGAGGCCTGTCTCTTGACGAACTCGCACGTTGAGAGGGAAAGTGACACTCGCCCTCGTCAGGCAATGGCTTCATTCTATTTCCTTCCTTCCTGCCTTCCTTTCTTCTCCCGGTAAGAGCTTCCTCATATTACGACCCAAAATCGAGGAAAGGACGAAAAAGAAGCAAGGCACAGACACACACACACACACACGCACACACAGAGAGAGAGAGAGAGAGCGAGCGTGTGTGTGGGTGCGAGGGTGCGTCTTCTATTCGGAAAAAAGAAAACTACCTTCGCTTGCCTCGCTTTCGGTTATCGAGAGAGCAGTGGAGAACTTGTACATCGTTCCAAGCTCGGCCGAGAGCTAGCCGGCTTGGCTTTTCAATCGGCGCCGTGCCCTCGGGCGATGCACGTTTTCTTGGCCCGTCCCGGAGCGAGTTCCGCCTTCCAGTGGGTTGTTGGCAACCCGCGGGGGATCCACCAGGGGTTCCTCTCGCGCAAAAAGAATGTCGGTTCAAGTACTCCGTATGGAGTCCTCCGTACAATTTGCATCTTGGAACTTGTCGCAGCCAAGAGCTTTCCCTCCAATCGCCTTCCCTCGACCTGAAGGTGGATTCTCCAAGGATTTTTTTTTTTTTTTTTAAAAAAAAAGCCCTCTCTTTCGTTTCGAAACGGGAATCGGGCGCGCGGCCAGAAAGCTCCAAATGCTCAATCGGCGTTAAAGCAGCCCGCCCGCCGAGATCTGCCCACCTTTTTTTTCGGCGATAGTTGGTATGGCTTTTCCCGCTGGGCAAAAACGATTCGTGACTATGACTGGCTGGGATATCTGTTCCCACCCCATTCCTTCTTTTCTTCCCCCTTGCTTTCAGATGGGAATGGACCTCGGCGATGATTCATCATGACCAACGGACTTAACTCGCCGGACTTAGCCCGGGTTCCGTCAGCAACTTGGCGCCGGTTTTTTGTTTTTTTTTTTTTGGTGGGGGGGTGGGTGTGTGTGAGCTTCCCACACCAAGTCAGTGCTGCTGAGCGCCGTCTCTGGAGTCATGCTCTCCCTGGCCAAAATCTTACTGCAGACAGCGACCTTCGCAGGGACCTAGTTACAGCTAGCTACCTTACTTGTTCACAGACCTTGGTACTGCGTAGTCAGCCGTACGAAGTATGACCAACCACCCACCCCCCTTCCTCACCCCCTTCCCTCCCTCATTCCACCCCGGTTTGGTCAGGGTCCAATTGCAGGCGCTTAGCCTCTGTCGTTCCGTTCCGTTTAGCGACCAGAAAACCGGGCCGTCTTTCTTCATCAGGTGGTCTCAAGCGGGCATGTGCTGCGCCCCGTTTCGTGTTCCTCTCTGCTCTTTTGTCTCTAGTTCCACATCTTTATGCAGCATAGACGAGACTACTGCACTATTGACCGTACGATTGGTTTTTTTGTAGAAGAGCGATGTACATACATACTCTTTTGCCCTGGATTCGACCGCGGTGGGTGGGACGCAGTACGGACATAACTACGGTAAAGAGGTTACCCCAATATTGCGGGACGATCCAGGCCCCGGAGGCCCGCGGAGCATTCACGGCGCCGGGACTCGGGGTCCAGAAAATCCCGATCGTGAGGGCACGTTCCTCCGTCCTATTCGAAGGGCGGAATCCGCCTGACCCCATGAACACAAAGCCGCGCCTCGGGAAGTCCATTGGGATATTTTCTATTGGTGATATTATGATGGGAACACACATTCTTCGATGTTTTGTCTTGCATGGAGTCGGCCACCGCTTCGGGGGTTGTCTCACGCCTTATGGCCCGCCTGGTTGGCTGCACTGCTCCCCCAAGGTTTGGCCATGAAACCCAGAAAACTCCGACCGAGCCAACCCCGCGTTTTACATTCCGCGTATCGCGTATTTTGGGCTGCTGAGATTACGGCATGTGGCCCCTCGCCGAGCATGACGACGCCTCTTGGCTGACACCGAGATGATCCCCAAATGGGGAGGCAAAACTGCGTCCTTGTCGACAATCAAATCCGTCGCAATCCCGGAGAGATTGGTGGCTGTTTTTCAGAAAAGATCCGAGACGGTGCTCTTGGCTCCTCTGTTGATCCGTCTCGTTGACCGTTCCGATACGTTTTGAGGCACTCCGTAACGCCCATGTCAATTGGTATGCATGCTTCTTCCTCGTTTCTTCCCTCTTCCCCCTATATATATATCTATCTATACTAGGACTATGGGGCGAAAAAAAACCCATATGACCAAAGAAAAAAATATATAAACAAAGACCCGACTTCTCCCGCTGTCAGCTGAGAAATGCGAGAGTCCGGATTATGAATCATGGCCAAATCCACATCTGACCTGTTTCCGAGGGACATCGGCGAAAACTGTTGGACAAAACGGAAAAGCAAGGCAGCCTCGGAGCAGCCAGAAATCACTAATCCGTAAACCCAGCTCCGTGGATTCGGGCACTTTTCGGCGCGTTACGGAGGAACCTGATGGGTCTCAAACGCACGCTCGGCCCGTTATCTTGTCCGTTTTTTTTCGGTGGGGCTGTGGATTTGAGTTGTGCGATGGGCGAAGTCACCGACGACTTCTCGCTGGTTCCCCTTGTTTCCTGTATTCCAAATCTAGTAGGAGCGGGGTTGTGAGTTTTGTGTGCATCCATCATGAATTGAACAATAATGCTGTCGTCATGCACCTGGGCTGGGCCGCCGCCAGGTTACGCATCGTTGTAGCCGTAGGGCTGAGGCAGGGGTGCACATCGTCATCGTCGTCGTCGTCGTCGTCGTCGTCGTCGTCGTCGAAGAAAGACATGTGAGGTCCGCCGTATGGGAGAGACGAGAGGAAGCAGCGGTTTTTGATGAATTTTGGCATTAACGGCAGTGACGGCTTTGTCAAGTCAGCCGTTCTCCTATCACCCCTTCCGCTGGTCACGCGCATTCAGACGCAAAGTGCTCACACCACTCAACCCAGCTCATGCCTCTAATTGTACAGTCCAATGGGTCAAGCCAAACCGCTCCTGGGACGCCCCGTGTTGTGTTTGAGATCCTCACCGGTCTTTCCGTACGCCTGCGCCAATAACGCCTCCCGAACGTAAAACAAGAGCAAAGCAAATCACGGTCCCATCCTCCTGTTGACTCCCAGGTTTCATAAACCCAAGAGGGGAATAAAAAAGGAAGAAGAAGAAGAAGAAGGAAAAAAAAAGAGAGAGAGAAATTCGAAGCCCTAAATGTTTGTATTGGAAAAGAGTGGTCGTAAACTGTCTTCTTCGAACCCGGAGAATATCATGGGGTCGCCCATTCCCATCATAACTTCGGGGTTCCGACAGGAGGACGAGAAGCCGGTGGGCTTGGCCGTGTAGTTAGATCCCAGGACTCCCGAGGAGATCATGTCCGTGCCCACGAAACCTTGACTCGCCATCCACAATTGCTGGGTCGTGAAATCCATCGACGACGGCCGGCTCATCCACTGGAAGTTGTTCGGAGCCGCGGGGACGGTGGGAGACTGCTGGCTCGGCGGGAACCCGTCCGACGGCGCCGCGGGCGGCGGGGAGAGGTCAAAGTCGGGGTAGCTGAGGCTGGCGGGCGACAAGCTGACGGCGCTGGCGGTGCCGAACGCGGCCCTGCGGTAGTCGGGTTCGAGATCGAAATCCGAATGCTCGGCGTCTGAGGCGGCAGAGGAACTGGCTCGATCTGTCCGGTTGCAGGCGGTATTAGACTCGGTCTCTTGCCCGGAGCTGCTATTGCTACCGCTGCTGTTCTGCGATGCGTCGCCGGCTGATGCCGACGACGACGATGATGATGATGACGATGACGATGACGCTGATGATGCCGCAGCGTGCTCCTGCAATTGCCGAGCCAGCTCCGCCATCCCGGCCTCATCCTCGGGGAAGATGGAATGAACGGGAAGATCCAGGTCGCTGTTGGGTCGTAAACAGCCGAGTTTGGCGGCAACGTTGTGAATGACAGGTTGACCACGGTCGTTCAATTCGGGCTCCCCCAGGTCCCAGGGCTCTCCGTTCCGCACCATCGAGTAGAGCTTCTGGACCGTGGCAATCAGGACAAACTGCGTGTTTTCCAGCACCTCGGCGTACCCCGGCGGTAGTTGTTTGTACTCGGTCTTCTTTCGAGTCCCAGCCGTGCATATTAACCCGTCGTCTTTACACCTCTTGCAAGGAAATTCTCCATCGCACTAACATTGCGTGTCAGTAAGGGAGATTACGGCCAGTGACAATCCCCAAGGTGTACAAATACAAAAGTATATATAAGAGCGAGCCCGGTTACCTTTGTCTTTTTCATGCGACACCTCTCGCAGGCCTTCCATACTCGCTTATGCCTCCCATCGCTGTGCTGCGAATGGCTTTCCTTGGCTGGTGACGGAGGGTGGCTATGTGTACTCGTCCGCTTCAGTGTCCGATGTACTGTCTTGATAGGCTTGGATGCTGCATGGGGCCGCTTCGACCCCTGAGGTCTGGTATGCTCCTCGTTTGGAGGGGTAGGTAGGCTGTCCATCATCGTCATGGGAGGGGCAGGTGGGAAGGAAGCAATAGCAGGTGTAGTGAGAGGTAGGCATGTAAGTGAGAGCGAGCGCGCATGGAGGGGGCCAATGCATATATGTACAACAAGTACAACAAGTACAAGGGTGGCTGACGGAAACAGGGCGTATCGTAGGCAACTCCGTTTTCACCAGAAGCTGCGCGAGCGCATAATAGTGTAAGCCGCAGGAGTAACTATTCTGGGGCGATTAATAATACTGGGGCAGCCAAGAGGACAAGCAGGTTGTTGACAGGACGACAAGGGGCATGGGGTCCTGGGGAGGAGTGGAGGAAGGAAGGGGGATCGTTTGGCGAGGGTAGTTACAAAGCATGCAGTGCGCCTCTGTGCCTGCTCGCTCTCGGTAGTGCTGATACGGAGCAACCGTTGGGGAAAATCGAATGGCTCGGAGCTGGGGTCTTGTCGCCGCGCGAGTCGTGGTGGTATCAACGGGTCGGCCTGTTGGTCATGTCCGAGAGCGCGCCTACACTACACTAGTGTACCCGCGATGCTTCCCACGCAGTCGTTTAGCGTACCCTACTAAGGTAGAAAAGCAGTGGAGCAGGTTCCGCCGTGTACATACAGTACACTACATACAAACGCGTGAACATGCGATGCACTAATTCTTTTTTTTTTTCCTCTTTTTTTCTCGAAGTCCATTATTGCGGAGATGCCCAAACAACTGACGTCCTCATGACCAGGGAATGACCGTCAAGAACACAATGATCATCTAGACACCCACTTGGGCGGCGACACATCCCTGCTCGACTCGAGCTCCGGGTCCGCCTTTCAACCCGATCTGCCCAGGCCTCAAAGCTCGGTGGCATCCTGGGAGTGGGCTGAAAGCGCGAGATGCGCCCAGCCAAATGCGAACGTGAACGTAGCTTGCGAGCTTGGTGCAAGGAAAACAATGAGAAACAAAAAGCAAGAACCGGAATACCCACCCTCTCCCATCATGGTTCGATGGGCCGGTCAAGCGTGCTCAATTGATTTGTCGGCCAAGAAGGTTGGCAAGCTTGGTGAGGAAACGGTACGGTGGGGTACTTGGCGGTACATGAGGTACCTTGGGTACGAAGGTATGGAGTAACCCAGGTACTCCGCATCGGGCTTTGGGGCGCGCAAAGGCCGACCGAACAGCGACCTGAGTAAGCTCTGTTCACAGGCCATTTCTGCTACCCCCATTAACCAGCAGTCCCTCGTCTGCAACCCAACGCTGCAGCGAAGCATCGCCCCTTCGGGGTCAAAGTAGTTCTTCGTTCAACCCGCACTCTTCGCGATGAGCAGGGACTATTCCGCCTTGATGGATGAGCAATTCTTTATCCGAAGCGACAGGCATAAAGCAGAATTGAAATTGATAATGCCTCCCACCACCCCCTCCTTTTGGTGATGATTCATGTGATAAAGCGAGACCAAGAATTGATTGTCGGACTCAGTGGCGGGCTGTTGCCGAATCCCGACTGATGAAATGATGAAAGAGGAGGGGCAGGGTTCAGGTTGGCAAAAATTAGAGCGAAAATGGGTTCGATATTGGAGGTCACAGGTAAAACTGGGGATCGAAAAGCTCGACCGACCCCACTTATTAGGCAATCCTGCGCGAGGAAGGTACCCGTATCGTGCAACGCTACTTTTTTTACCCCATCCTACTACTTTAGTGTAGTAGCGAAAAGGCCAGGACGTCATCGACCACTCAAAGAGCCAACACCGCATCGGAATTCCGCAGAGCCGACCGCTTCCACCCTGCGTCTTTCTCTCAGGCGAAACTTGCGATCTCTGGGCAACGGTCAGCAAACCACAGATCCGATGCCTGCAAACTGGACAATGTCGCCATTGCCAGGTCCCTTGTAATCCGCACTTACCTTTCCAACCTGGAGCAGGACCTAGCGTCCGATGCTCTCCGAATCGGGGCTACGTAACAAATATGATTATACGGAGGACAGAGGACCTGTCGCTGTTCGCCGAAAGCACGATGCACGCGACACCAACGGGGATATTCCGGATTTTGTCCGCTACCCGCAAAACCTTGCTCCGCGGAGTATTATACATACCTTGGTGCGGATATACCCCTGGTAGATGGCGCGCCCAAGGGTAGCAGGCTACTGGGGATGTCATGCGGACCGAGTTGATGCCGCCAAGTAAGTCCCTCACTGCGTATGAGAGATAAATCGCGTCAAAAGGCGCGAGGCATGTATAGTACTAGTACAGCGTAGCGTCCATCCGCACCGGTGCATCTCGCACACAGAATGGGGTGTACGGATAATCTCTAGTTATTCGGTTACGCAGTGCCGAGTTAAGGGCGCCCAGCAGCAGTTCAGGGCTGATGCGCCATGGCTTCCTTGGTCAAGGCGCTCTCATACGACATGCGGCGGATGTCGCTCACGATATAATTTATTCCGCTACGTATCCGGAAAATATGCTGTGCACCTCGCCTCGCCCACGTCGACATTGTTCGGCCCATGGATCCGCCTTAGTACCACGGCAGAAGCCCGATTGCGGTGCAGAACTTGGCACCTCCTTGCCGGCTTCTAGAAGGATTCGCGGGACACCCGCACCCACAATTGAGACGGGGCAAGGCTGAGGTGGGGAGGGTACCTGTACCTGCTCACAGTGTATGCAGTAGTAGGTTGTTTTAGAGAACTGGAAACCAGGATCCTTGGTTGTCTACGAGATACTACGACCGCATCGTCGGTGTGGGCAGCATCTTGCCCGGTTCTTCCCGTTCACTACTCCGTAAACACGCGCGATTTTTGGAACGCCGGCATGGAGGGATCATGCGCAGACAGCATCGTCTACGCAGGACGGCCTCGCGCAGTCGAACCAGCTGTTATCGGATCGAGCTGTCGAGCATTGGCACTACCTCTCGAGGGTCCAGTGCTTCGGTATGTGGCCCCAAACCGGCACACGATGCCGAGCGGGCGTCTCCACACATCGTCAGATTCGAGCATGGACAGAATATTATTCAGATGCCGGAGTTGCAAAATCATGCTGAAGAGCTAACTATCCTGATGGCAGCGCGGGAACTCCAACCTTCTCATCGGCCCCGAGTTGGCATTAACGTATGCTGTTTGCTCCAACTTGTCCCGCGTGCGGGACGATGGCGATGCCGAAAATTGGTTCTAGTCCAGGGTTGGTCTCGAACGTTAAGGGCTGGCGCGTGACGCCGAACAGCGAGACTCGATGTCACGGTTGGTCCCCGGATTCCACTTGGAGAGGTCTAACGTCGGCGATCGCAGGTTCGGCATCCTTTATTAAAGTTGAGGGCGGGCCGGATGTGGAGCCAGACCAATGAACCTCGTCCCGCGAACGCGGTTTGGGGCGCGAGTTCAATGGTACATACGCGGCTTGGGGCATCGGGCCCCCTTCCTGATGAATAGGGTTGATAAACCTTGAAAGAATGGGGAGAGGGGGAGAGGGCAAGGTTCGGCGCTTCCCTCGTGATAAGAAAGCTCAAGCCGGGATGCTAGTGGATGGCCTGGAGTGAGGTGAGATTGAAGGTTCAGGTTTTGACCTCGGCTGAGGTCACACCTTTTGCGGCCTTTTGCGGCCTTCTCGCAACTTTGGCGCAGCCTGGGAGTGATGGATGTGCGGCGCATGCCTGACCTTCAGAATTGGAAGGTCCAAGCGCTACTACACGTTGTCACCACTTTCCTCCCCAGTCCCTTCCCTACCCCTCCCTCCATGAGCGGCCGACTTTGAGATCGCGTTCATCCATCAGTTTGGTATTATTATTTTTTCTTTTCTTTTCTTTTCTTTTTTTTCTTTTTTTTTCACACAGCCGGAGACTCTTGAGAAATCAGCCAGCTCACAGAACGTCGCCAGAGATCTAGGAAGCTTTCTTGGAGGCGCACAACCTTTTTGAACTCCTTCCTGACCCGTCTTCATGCTCATGCAGAGGCAGTATGACCGATTGCATGACGAGGCCGCCCATTCCCGTGTGGCGCCTGCTAAATAGCGGTCGATCTTGAGGCGCATGTGTGGGTGGTATGTATGGAAGAAGGCTCAGGCGAGGCTGCCCGAGCTACCTGAATTGGACACGGGAGTGAGGCGTGCTCTTCGCGAAGCGCCCGCCAAGAGCTGTTGGTTGCGGGAAGGGTCACATGCGATGCTCTGTGAAGCTGGAGGACGCACTACAGAGATACTAATTTATCACGATTCCCTAGGGCCTCCGTGATGATGAAACACTGATTGTATCGCCGTTGCTCGAATAGCACCCGCACCGCACCGCAAGGGGGGCGGTCGCGGCGAGGATCTCGAAGCCGATATTTACAGAATTCTCTTGACGCAACATTTGCACAACTATCGAATATGAACCACCTGGCCGTGCCTCCTCATCTGCGGGTTGCCCACGGCGGCAGCATCCAACAACACGGCTGGTCGCCAGACACGACCACGCCCACGCCCACGCCCACCGGGTCTGACGAGTCAATCACGACAACAACACTCGACCTAGAAGCCACCTTGGCCGCCACCTCAACCCCCCTCTTTTCGACGGGCAGCCCCACGGGCAGTAGTCCCCAGGTCCGCCGTCCTTCAACACCACCGGAAGCCCCCGAGTACATCAACCACGAGATCGCCACCCTTCTCCGCAACCCGGCCGGGCTCTCCCCCAGCCAAATCGAATGGGGCTACGTCTACCTTCTTACAACCTCCCACGACGGCACGCCCCTCGTCAAGATCGGTTCTACCAAGGGCAGCCCGGACGCCCGCAAGCAGAAACACCGGTTGCAGTGCGGCGCCACCCTCGGCGACCTCGAGACCTTCGGCAACCCGCACGTCGTCTGCCGCTACCCCAGGCACGTCGAGCGGCTCGCCCACGCCGAGCTCCGGGACCGCCAATACCCCTTCGGCTGCGCCTGCGGCATCCGCAACCACCGCGAGTACTTCGCCGTCGACCCCCACGTTGCCCGGCGCGTCGTCGAGCGCTGGATCCGCTTCTGCGACCAGGAGCCGTGGCACTTCCCCGGTCGTGCTGCTTCTTCCCCCACCACGGACGGCGGTTTCCCCTGCGATCATGATCCCGCGGGCGGTCCGCGGTGGTGCCGGTCACCCGGCCGGTCACCTAGGCAGGGCGCGTGCCGCGGCAGGCTGGAGAGGGAGTGGGTGAACCGGCTGGAGCGGTATAAGGACCGGATCGCCGCGCCGACTCCTCAGGAAGACCTGGAGGCGAGGATGGAGCTGTGGGACGAATTCGTGGGCGCCGTGGCGTGGGACTGGGTCTGGGACGACGCCATGTGCGCGGGGGCGGCGCTGAGGCGGTACCGGCGGACCATTGGCATCGTGGTCCTCCTGGTCATCTGCGTGGTCTTGTGCCTGAGAGTGGGCAGGGGGCTCCTGGCGGGGCTGCCGATGGGCGCTCTCGTGCTCGTGCTTGCGGCCACCGCGGTGACGGTCTCGAAGGACCGCGGGTGGGGCGAGCCGCTGCGGCACCGGTTGCAGCGGCTCGGCTTCACCGGCTCGTTGGTCCTTCTCACCATTCTCGGCTTCTCGCTGGGCTGGGTCCGTTTCACCTGGATGCTGATGTGGATGCTAGTGGCTGACCTGCTCTCCTCGGTCCTGGAGCTTTTAGAGGCCAGGTGCGCGACTGTGGAGCATTTGCTGAGGCTCTTGAGAGCCAGTAGCCGGTCTCGGTCCCTCTAGCGCCCCCATCGTCATCAGCTTACGGTGCGCTGACATATCTTGCAAGGGTTGGTTTAGTGAATCAGCATGCGGTTGGGCGACAACACAGAAGTGGCGGGACAATTCCGAGCATCAAGGTAAGCTCTTTTACGGTCAAAGAATCTTCTGCTGTCCTTTTCTGTTTTCCTTTTTTTTTTCCGGAGCGTATCTTCATTCGGCTGAGTAACTTCTGAGTCGAAGTTGCTCGAAATGGGTCATGGGTATTGTTTGCCCTCTGTGTACATTATCTAGACATTATCTGGAAGCAACTTCGGGACCACGGGCCATCAGGGTGTATGTACAGGCAGCATGGTATAGACATTCAATACACTGTTTTCGCCAAGCTTAGGATGTGGTGTGTTAGATACAGGAATTGGGACTCCGTCCACCGAGGAAGTACTTGGAGCCTAAGGTAATGCCCATCAGTCACTTTGTTCCAGGGTTGTATCTACATATATATATATATATATATATTTGTGGTATTCCCATATAGCTGTACTGGATTCATAGCGTTGGTCACATGGTACGTACAGTTGGGTCATTGAGTTTGGGTACCTTTTTAGGGGAAAGGGGAAGGGTATTAACTATTATCTACAGTTTGGTGTGTATGTACATACATACACGCCAGCCGTATCAACACCTAAAAATACAAGCTCTCTTACACAGCGGAGGGAAGCAGGCCTCCCCCAACCTGGTAAAAATCAGGGTCTTGCCTCTCCTTCCACCCTTGTGTTCTTCCCATTGTTTTCCCCCTCACATGCCTATATACATGTCCGCTGGCCCCCTTTCCCCCTTTCCATCTTGCTGTTTGTTTTTTTTCGCGCCTCCTTCAAAAGAATTAGAAAGGCAAGCCACACCACACGAGATGAAAAAAAAAATGGAAAAAATTGAAAATGAAAAAGATACAACAAAGATGTTTGTGTGCCACAATAACCATGGAAGACAACCAACCCCTTTCCCTCTCGGTTGACCGCCTGCGTGCGTGCATGATGCCGGACATGATTCCCGGGGAAAAAAAGATGTGTCGTACTTGTGTGTGTTCATAAGGAACGTGAGAATCGGACTGGTTTCCCTGTCTTATATAAGGACGGGATGATATTATGAGAGAAAGGAGGGACCAGCTGGGGAATTATCCTCGGTTCCTTTACTTTAGAGAGCAAGGGCGAAGAAAGCAAGGGCGGCAGCCAGGCCGAAGCTGGCGGTGACGCGGCCGCTGCCAGCGACGACGACGGTGCTGTCGGTGGGGCGGGGCGAGCTGGTGAAGCTCGGGGTGGTGATGCCGGTGAAGGTGCCGTTGGCGGTGACGACGGCGCCGGGGCCGGCGGGGCTGCTGGAGCCCGAGTCACCGGCAGGCAGGGCGGAGGTGGTGACGGCAGGCGGGGCGGAGGTGACGGGGATGACGTCGACGTCGGACGAGCCCGAGGTGAAGCCGACCTGGGGCACCGTCAGGCTGGTGCTGACGGTGACGGTGGTGCTGGAGCTCGGGATGACCTCGCCGGCGTCGTTGGTGCAGGGGACGACGGTGGTGACGTCGACGGTGACGGTGGTGTAGACGGGCGCGACGGTGGGCGTGGCCGTCACGGTGATGTAGGTGGTGATGGTGGCGCCGGTCGCGATGGCCGGGTTCTGGCCGGCCCAGTTGCCGCAGATGCCCTGGAAGTAGGCGATGGCCTCGGCGATGATGGCGTCGCTCTCGCCGTGGGCGTAGAGGCAGTCGTACACGTTCTTGACGAAGGTGGCATCCGGGCAGTAGCAGGCGGCATCGGTGTTGTCGGAGCAGCCGACGCTGAAGAGGAACGTGTTCAGGCAGGACGGGACGATGGCCGGGCAGGGGAGGGTCTCGACGGGCGAGACGGAGCTGACCGCGCTGCTGACCGCGCTGCTGCTGCTGCTGCTGCTGTCGCCGCCGCCAGACACACGGGTGGACGTGGTGCCGGCACCGGGAACCGCCGAGGTAACGCCCGAGGGGACGACGCCCGACGGGGAGCCAGGGGTGGAGTCAGACGGGACGCCCGAGGGAGCCGAGGGAGCCGAGCCGGTGGGAGCAACGCCGCTGACGGTAGGCTGGCTCTCGACGGTGGTGCGAGTCTCGGTGACGGGGCAGACGGTGGTCGAGATGGCAATGGTGACGACCGTAGTGGAGACCGAGTTGGCCGGGCACTCCGCGGACTTCTCAGGCGCGCACGACGTGATGGTCTGGATGGAGGTGGTGAAGATGGTCGACGTGCTGTCGAAGCTGGTCGTGATGGTCTTGGTCACGGGAGGCACGATGACGATGCTGCTATCAGAGCTCTCGCTCGCCGGGGGGTTGACGATGCTGCTGCTGCTGCCCGTCTCCTCGCCGGGGGAAACACTGCTTGTGCTGGTGACCTCGGGGACGGAGACGGTGGTGCTGCTTCCCGGAACAACCTCAGTGCTCGTCTGGGCCGGGGGGGCGCCAGTCTCGGCGGTGGAGGTAGACGAAGCCTCGACCTCAGAGGTAGTAGTAGTAGTAGTGGCGTCGGCGGGAGGAGTGGAAGTGCCGGGAGTCTCGGTCGTCTTCGTCTTCGTCTTGGGAGGCTGGGTGCTGGAAGCGGTGCTGCAGTCGAAGGAGATGGTGGGCACCTGGATGCTGCAGCTGGGCTTCGGCTTGTTCGGCTGCGGGGGGTAGACGATGGTGACGTTCTTGGCACCACCGCACTGGGTGTTGTGGACGGTGGTACCCGACTTGCTGCAGGGGCTGCGGTGCTTGCAGATGGAACCGTCAGGCATGTCGTAGTGGAACTCGAGGTCGCAGTCGAACTCGGGCTTGACGTGGATGGAGCCTAGAGAGAACTTGTCGACGTTGGGGCCGCATCCGAACGAGGGCGACTGGCTCTTGTCCGAGTGGCATGTGCCGCCGATGGCCTTCTTGAAGGTGCGAGGAGCGAAGCGGCCCCTCTTCTCGCTGGCATCCTCGCACTTCCAGCCGCGGAAGTGGAAGCCGCCATAGTCGAAAAAGTCACCAAAATCCAAATCATCCCAGCTGAACCCGGGCTTCTGCTTGTCGGTGCATTGGTTGTCCGTGTTGGCCGGGCAGGTGAAGGGAGGGGCATGGATGAACTATATGCGCAGCGGCGGCGTCTAAGTGAGTGCCGATCAAGAGCAGCCGAGATGGGAAGGGAGAAAGTGGAAACTTACAGTAGCCGACACGCCAGCGGCGAGGGCCACGAAAGGGACAAATGTCTTCATGTCGTAGAAGTGTTGCTGCTGCTGCTGCTGCTGCTGCTCTGGACTGACGTGAAGATGAACGATAGACGGGGGCTACGTTGCTTCAAGAAAAAAAAGGGCCTGATATGGCCGTGGCCTTCTCGCCAACGAGAGTATGAACAATCAAGTGCGAAGAAAGAAGAGAACAGGGCAAAGAAACGAATGACTTTGCCTCAGTTGGCCGCACAAAGAACAAGACGAAGAAAGGAGGACAGCAAGGTTGAAGATGAGGCAAAAGGAAGATGCGAGAATAAGGGAGAAGGGGTTAGCAGTTATTGATATAGGCATAGCAACAACGTGGGCCCGGACATGCCATGCCACTTCGCCCTTGCAGGTCACTCGACATGGTGAGAGCCGAACAGAGGACGGTGGACCATGGCCGGCGGCCGGGGGGATCCAGGGTGACAAGGGGGGGAGGGGGGTGCGGGCGTGCGGTTTGCACACGCGCGAACATACAAATTACACTAATTAGTGTATGTACATACAGTACACACGATACTGTAAAAACATTCACTATAGTGTACGGACTATAGGGGAGCTAATGATGTGTCAATGTTTCTTTCGGCGGCGTCCCAAGGCACTGCCACCAAAGGCGTCCCGGAGGCCCAAAGAGCAGACTCGGCAGCCGACGGGCGTACCCGTCGCGGCAACGCTCGACATTGTAGGGTGTCATGTCTCGCAGAGTCAGATAGGGGAGTGGTTGTCGAGTCTCCTTTCTGCGGGCGGGCGCAGTTTGGGCACAACGGACTGAGTGGCGAGCACTGGGTTGACGATGTTTACGGATTACTGTGTCTCCGTCCTAGTAGCGTACTATGTACTCGTACACTATGTGCTTGGGCTTTCCTGATTCGGTGGCGCGCGGCTCTGGCAAGCGGCGTGTGTGGTTGGCTGACAGGATTGGCGGGTAAGGGGTAGTTATTTCGTCAGGGGTGCGCTCGAGATCTGGCCCAGTCGAGGCCGACCAGCACGCGGCCAACCGTTAGTTACTCCGTACTAGTACACAGTTGACGCCAAGCTTCGGAAAGTATTGTCTTAGCTCAGGGAGGCCATACACTATTGACCAGCAGATGGGTCAAATAAGCTTTGAAATGAGGGCCTGAATCGAGAGGCCTGTCCTTGGGAGGTGTCCTTTCGAAAAAAAAAAAAGAAAAAGAAAAAAAAAACCGGCCAATCCGTTGTGGCCATGGCCAGCCAAGGGAACTTGGACAATGTTGCAACTTCGTTATGCCAAGGGAATGTTTGTAATTTGTATGTTTCTGCAGAGCACGGATTAGTGTAGACTGGACGTCTGCGTACTGCAAGTAGTCGTATGTTCGGTACGTACTATATGTAGGTACATACATACCTGACACAGGTCTATACATACAGTATAACTACTGTTGTATCGCGTGTTGAAAGAACTAATCCGTCTAGTGTAGAATTTGCGTCGAGCGAGCGGTGTTGCTTTTGAAACAAACGGCGACATTGCTCAGCCACGCCGACGGCACTACCACACTGTTGTACGCTAGTGTGCTCGACGACTTTAGGGTGCGAGTGTAGTGTAGTGTAGTAGTGTACGCAGTAACAGTTTTGGCTCCTGCAGGAACCGAGTGTGCATCCTGCTACGGAGTAGTTACTGCCGAAAAGCGAGCATTGGCATGCTTGTTTGTTCCTGGATCTCGCGTGGGTCCCGAATGTACTGTACTAATAATGGCCGATGCCAAGCCTCGGGTTCAGTCATCCCTGCTGCCTGTCCCCTTCTGGGCCTTCCCCGCAGCGCAGGGAAAGGGAACGATTCCCAAAGAAAACAGAAGCATCGGAGCGAATTCCTCGAACCGTCAAGCGAACCCTACTGTGTACATCATGCGCTCATAGGTTCTCCCCGTGGTGTAAGTCCTGTTTTTTTAGTGTATAAGTAGCGCTTCTTGATGGATCAAAAGTGCATTCTTACCATAAAAGCCCCGCCACGTTTGGCTGGCTGCTTTGTCTCGTTTCTCTTCGAATATCAACCGGCGGCGCTTGGAGTGCCAGAGCCAGCTGAGAAAAGCAAGGACTCCCGCTTCCGCCGAGTCTAGACGTTTGGATGTTCGCGTTCCAGGCTGCGGTCCAGCGGCTGCCCGCTCGATCCAGTGTCGTGTTTCACATTGGTCTTTGCAACCGGCGCCTGGGAGCTTCATGTTTCAGGTGCGTGCGCGCCCAGAAGAGCGAGCCTTGGCGTTACACTAGGTACCGCCACAACCTTTACACAGTACACTACGGAGTAGGTGGGTCAATCAAGCGGCGGCTTCCAGTTCTGGCAATGGCAGCGACTCTTTGATCGAATTGATTCCTGGCCAAAGTGTTCCGGAATGCTTACAAGTTGGTTGAGGTTGACAACTCGGGTCAAAAAAGGCAAATGTCAACCAAAAGCACCACGGATGCGACGATGGCATGGGATAACACGCTGCTCGAACTTGGCCGGCCCGTGCCAAAAGTCCGCCACATCACACACACAGCAACGTATTCCATACCGTATGTACACGAATGCTACAGCATTACTGCACTGCAAAGTCCCCCTCTCCCCCCCTTTTTCTTTTTTCAAGAGTTTTCAAGCGCCTCTTTTGGCTTTAGCAACCTAACTCGCACTTGCCAAGCCTCAGACTGGGAAGTCTATCCACCTAGGATGTAAGTTTGTCCTTGTCAGTTTGCAAATACTGTACACACCAAACACAGCACAAAACTGTAGAGAAGACATGGCAGTTAATCCGTGCTTGCATACCAGATACTGTCTTCCGCACAGCACGCTTCGTGCTTGTGTGTAGCGTATGAGATTACACTTCCGCTTACACTCGAATTGTCGTCTCGTGTCAAGCCGAAAGAGATGAACCGTGATCCACACAGAACCGTTTTTAGCTCCACCTCGCTCTCCCTGACGGCACGAGCGGCAGACCTGGAACGCTCGAGATCTACGGAGAATTCTCCTAGTACTGTAAGCGAGTGCAGCTGTGGACCCACCCCGGATATGGGGCTGGCGAATCGCCACTGTCATCCTGATGATTTTCCTTTTTCGCCTGTCAGTAATCGGAAATCTGCAATGATCAGCGGAGCTTCTTTTTCAGCCTTTTTTTGACTTTTGACGACAACCGCCGCCTCTGCCGCCGGCCCACATTCGATATTTCTACACTATTGACGGGCCGCATTTTATTTGTCTGGAAACATGGAAATTGAAATAAACCAAACAAAGCTGCGCAAAAGCCGCCATTTTCAATAGCAGGTCTCAGATTGACTCGGGAGCAGGAAAAAGGAGGGAATTACCACCGTAACCGCTTGGCACAATCCTTTTGGCCGTTGCTTCCGCGATGGGACCGACAACCGAGCGCACAGATGCCGACTAAGCGGTTAAACATACGACTCAGTACTTCGTACAGTGGCCGTGTATGGATTACAAGTGGCGTGAGCCTGTACGGATTACACACAGTACATACGGAGTAGTGTAATCTGTTCCTTCGTACTAGTCCATCGATAGTCGGGGGCAGCGCGGACACGCCGGGGTGCGCTCGGGCTCCGGAAGCAACTCCACCATACCACTCGCTTGGCAAGCAATGCAACGCCCAGAACAGTCAAGACTCAGGGGCAGCAAGTTAAGTTACCCTCGTCTAGCAAGTGATGCAGCCATCAACCCATCCGGTGGGCAGCCGCTCCTCCCCGCCCTCGCCCCAGGGTTTCGGCTGTTGGTTAGTCTGATCTCAGCGAGCTCGTATCGTGATGCTGCGACACGCCGGCCCACGTCCTCAGATGCTCCGACCTCCACCACCACCACTGTCCTCTGCCAGATCTGCCGACATCGTGGCTGTGTCTCCTCCTTGTCATTTGTTTGGGGGGAAGAGGGCCCCGGGTTCCGGCAATCTGGGAGTTGTGTCCGGCCCACTCGGGATGCGGACACGACTCGCTCCGCCAGGAACATGTAGTTGTACGAGTAGTCCGTAGTGGTGCACCTGGCTACTCGGGAGAAGTTTCCCTGTCTTCCAGCTGCACTACGCTTAATGTTACGGCGTACACTTGTGTGTCCTGTTGGTCCTCCTCATGATCCACATTGCCCCGAAACGACATTATTACCACCGCACCAGCAAACGGCGAGGGGCCCCTTGCCGCCCAATCTCGAAATACAACATGCCTTCCAGACAGTTGAGACCACCTCCAGCGCCACAGTGTCTGAGAAGCCGCAAGCAACAAGTGACTTGAAACTTGCCAACAAACATCCCAACCGACGCGCTTTCGAAGAATATCTCCTTTTTTCCCCACCTCTCACGGGAAAAGCGGCGTGCCAAAGTAGCCACCCAATCGCCCATGGCCGTTGCTACATGCTAGTTAGTTCGTGGCCTAATACAATAGTCCCCGAATATTGATCCCTGGGTGGCACAGCGCCACGAAATGGTGAACCAACTCAATTGACACAAGTACTGCACGCCGTGGTAGGAATGAGGCGCACAGATGCAGTGTAAAAAATAAGGCAAGAGATGGTCCAGGAACCAATAACTAAGTTACTTAGATCCTCGTCCTCGGTCCCTGCAGAATATTGTTTACCAATTAATTGTAGGACCGCCGTGGTGTGTTGCACACAGGGGCACGGGTTACACACAGGCAGCTCTCTATATCTCTCTGCTTTCATCTTGTTTACTTTGTTCTTCTTTCTTTTGTTTTGAACCATGGTTGGCGGCATTAACTAGTAACTTGCCCACTCTTTCCCGCAAGTTGTCACAAAACACCGAGGGAGATCCGAATCTCGGACTTCAGGCCACACGACACAATCCACACGCCTGCGATTTCCCACTCTCAAAAAAAAGGCCGGGAACACTATCGTGTGGCCATCAATGCTCTTACGCAGTAGTCCTCTGGGGAACCAGTACAGCACCCGTCACCGCCCTTCACTCGGTTTTGAAGTCCCGCCCGGGTCCGCCCTCCCCCGCGGCCGAGTGGGTCCCTGTCGGTCCCCGGTAAGGACCCCCTCCGATCCGATCCTCCCGTGCATGCAAAACTCGGCCGACCCCACCGGCCGACCCGGCCCGGCCTCGACCCCGACCCATCCGTTCGATCGTTCGTTCGGCCACCTGCTGGCTGAGAAGGCTGCCCTGCCCGCCTTTGTCAACTTTGACGACTCTCACCAAAAAAAATTTCTTCCTGCCTATTTCGAGTAGGATTGGTGTCGATATTTAATACTGTCCCTGATCACTACTCCTTACGCCTCAACAAACAACGAACAGTCCTCAGTCCTCAGGAGTAAAAAGTACAGAGTAGAAGGCGTCTCTGGAGCAAAGCTGCCGTTCTTGCTGGGTTCTCGAGTAGGCCAGGGGAAATGTGCCCCGTTGAGTGCCCTTGTAGCTCTACGACCCCGTAGATCTTATAAGGCCGGAGAAACAAGCTGGCGCAGCTCCACTTCGAGACCCTCATCCGTGGGATATACTTCGCTTGCCAGGTGACGTGCTGAGATGCCATAACGGAGCTACAGGTTCGGATAGCCTCCCGACCTTGGGGCGATGAAGCATAGTAGTTAGTAGTGGTAGGCTACGATGGCTGGACAGGTGCAAACCATGCGTGCAATTTTATTATTAGGGCATGCAAGCGTGTGTGTATGTATATGTAGCCATCTACTTATGCACCTGCGCGCGACCTGCCGACCAGCTTTCCCCGAGTTAACACCCACCCTCCCTCCTCTCTCCTCCCCTCTCCTCCCCTCCCCTCTGTCCTCTCTCACACACACACGCAAAAAAAAAAAAAAAAAAAAAAAAAAAAAAAAAAAAGCTTACCCGCCCGCCTTCATCCGCCTGATCCTCTCCTCGGCCGCTCTCGCCCTGCGCTCCCGCTCCAGCCGCATCCTCTGCTCGGGCGTCAGGCCCCTGGCCTCCTCGGCCCTCCTCTCCTCTGCCGTCTTGGGCGGCCCGCCCAGGAGGCTGCCGCCGCCCTTGGACGACGAGGACGACGACGAGGACGACTTCTTGTTGTTGTTGTTGTTGGCGTCGGGGATCTTGGGGCCCTCGACCTTGAGGCGCTCCTCCTCGGCCCTCCGACGGAGCTGCTCGTCCCTCTCGAGCGCGCTGCGCTCCCGCTCGGCCCGCTGCTCGGCCTCCGCCCGCCGGAGCGGCGCCGGCACCCGCGCGGCGTCCCAGTCCCAGGCGGCCTCGCCCAGCTCGGCGCGGGCGACCCGGAAGGCGTCGCGCGTCGCGCGGTCGCCGGCCAGGTCGAACGGCGTCTTGCCCTCGGGGCTGAGCACCGTCGGGTCGGCCCCGGCGCGCGTGAGCAGGCCGGCGACGAGCGGGGCCGAGTTCTGCGCGGCGGCGAGGTGCAGCGGGGTCGGCGCGTGGCGGTTCTGCTGCGAGTCGGCCGGCTGGAAGACGAAGTCCGGCGGGAGGTTGTTGGTGGTGAGGTAGGAGAGGAGCGCGGGGAGCTTGGAGCGGCGGATCGTGGCTTGGAGTTGGGTGGTGTGGAAGATGGCGGCCTCTTCTTCGTCGCTACGTTTTCGGGTTGCCGGTTTGGCGTCGGCTTTCGGTTTGGAGGCTTTGTTGGATGTCTCACCCGCGGGCGCCGGGGGCGCTTCGGGCCGGATCTCTCTGACTTTGAGGCGCGTGAGTTCGATGAAGGAACGCATGAGCTCGCTCTGTGTTGCTCTTCGCGTGCTGAAGGGGAAGCCCCTGATGCGGGGGTCGTTGGGGCGGAGGACCTGGCCGTCGTACGGCCCGAACAAGGTCCGCCTGTTCGTGGCGCCCGTTGCCCGGATGAAGAGCAGATCCGAGGTATCGATCAGGGCTTTCCAATCCCTGAGCAGCCCCCGGACGTCATCGACGAGGGCCTGCTCGTTGTACCGGCGGAGTGAGGCGCCGGCGGAGTGCGCTGCCCCCTTGGCATTGTCGTTGGCGGACTGCGAGCCACCCTGCTTCCGCCGGGTTGTGTACCGGTGGAAGGTCTTGTGCGCCAGCACGACGGCCTCCCTATTGAGCGGCCCGGTAGAGCCGTGCTTGTTCTGCTTCGGGGCCAAGCAGACTACCATGGCGGCGAAGTGGCCGCCTCCCATCATGCAGAGAAAGATGTGTCTGCCATTGTAGGCTGGGGGCACCGAAGTCCCGTCCTTGGGAGCCTTGGGCATGGATATCGGCGGCAACTGTCTTTGCCGGATCGCCTCCACGATGGCATCCTCCTTGTCCAACTCCTCGGGCGTGAACATCGCGCGGTATATCCCAAAGTAGTGATGATCCGGCAACTTTGGCGAAGTGAACCAGAGTAACGGCGGCTTTCCCGTGCCCCTCCTTTTCGCCTTCGGCTCGTCATCTTGGTCCCCATCGTCTGGCCTGCGTTTCTCCGCCAGCGACGCTTGTTTTTTCAGCAGTGCCGAAAGCGTCGACTCCTTGCGGGATGACTCGTCGTCGTCGTCGTCGTCGTCGTCTTCGTTATCCGACGTCTCGGAACCCGATATGCTTACGTCGTTCTCTTCCACGAGCTTCTCGAACTCGGTCTCCGACACAGGCTTGAGACCGTTCATTTTCTGTTTGAGGTTGTAATAATGGAGGTCGGTCTTGAGGTGTTCCTTCTGCTCCTGGACGGTGACAAAGGCCATGCCACAGAGGGAGCAAGCCTGCGACCCGAGGACGTTTTCGGTACTACCGGCCGGGCTAGGGATCGGCTCCCCCGACGAGGTCGTCTTGGTGGGCGCATCGTCTTCGGCTAGGGCAGGCAGTCCCGCGTCCGGCTTGGGAGCGAGCGAATCGAGGATTTCTAGAGGCAAGTCAAAGAGATAGAGGGGCCGCCGCAGCAGCGCGTCTTGTGTCTTGTCCATTCTCACCCAGGCCGGCGCTATGCAAGAAAGTTTGGCGGCTAATCCGATTGCCAGGATGCTAGCACGACGAAGCAACGGTGCCTGCCCTGCTTTGGAGCCTTCGAGCACGATAGCGGGGTGGCGGGGTGCTTTATCAGGGTAGGTACGGAGTACTGTACAGCACCTAACTAACTAATCGCTTTGGCCGATTCGACTCATTCGGTCAGCCAGGGAACCTTAACACCCTAACCCTGTTCGAAAGCGCTCAGTGGGAGACACGGAGACGGTGGAGAGGAAGAGAGCGACAACATCGCATCATGCTGGCCGAGATTGCACTTCTGATGTCTCTCAAGTTTATATTTAAATTTTTTTCTTCAGGATGGGGAAGGTTTAAATTTTATAACATAGATATCTTGACACGTCTTCTCAAATCCTATATAGACATAACTCGAACTACTACGTCCTATCACTACGAATCGTAATACTCACACTCGCCTTTCCATCGACTGCTTCTGCACACATCGTAACAGGAGAGATAAGCCCAAACGGTCGTGCAAACGGTTTTCCAAAGTCAACACCAGAGTCATCCGCAGCCATGGGCTTCCGGGATGAACCCGATACGGGCTAGGCTGGAGAGGAGGTTAGGCTAGCTAAGGCGAGGCAAATTTCGGTGCCGGCTCACCATAGGTAGCCAGCAGCAGAAATACGATCCTCTTGCGCCTCCTTCGCCTCTGACGCCTAATGTTCTCTCTCCGGTGCCGAGGGCGCGTCGGTGCCATCCGAGGAGGCCACCACCTCTTAGGGCGGCGGACTGACGCTTCTCAGACCAGCCAGTTCTGCTGCCTCGTCCGGGTCCAGGTCGGAAATGGAGAAATGGCTGGTCATGCTGGGCTCGTCCTCGTTGATGACCAAGACAATCTTCAAGGGTGCGCCGTCGAGGATGACACCCACCAACTCTTTGTCGAGGGCGTTAGGATCTGGCTGTGGAAATGGCACCGGTTCATCGGTTGGAGAGTCTCGGGTTGGCTCAGCGGAGACGTCGAAGCTAGTCGATCTTAGCACCCGGTAATTTGCTGGTGCGGGTGCTTCGGGGATGCTGATGCCGTCGATGTCACTGGAGACAGGTCCGCAACCATCGCCGCGGGGTTTCTGGTTAGTTGTTTCGACTCCAGTCGGGCCATTATTATGACCAGTAGCCTCCTGCTGCTTGGCCGGCGCCGTCAAACTGCGAGACGGCGGCCCATCGAACGGGAGAGGAATCTGCTTGGCGCTATGACCCATTTCATGCCCGGTCTGCGACGGCGTTGGGGACGCCGGAGGGATACCCGATTGTCCTGGGTCAGTAGTTGTAGTTGTAGGCTCCTGCGTTTCCCCCGACTGGGGCATGATCCTTTGGGGAACCTCACCGCACAGCCTCGCAAGTGTCTCGGGGTGATGATACGGAGGCTTCCCTGTTTTGCGCGAAGCAGTAACCCTCGTAGCGGGTTCTTGCTCCTCGCCGTGTTCGGTTATCGAACTGAGCACATGGGCATGTGGGTAGGCCGACATGGGAGACGCTGCTTGTGGCTGTACGCGCACCACATGTTCAACAACAGGCTCGCGGGTCTCATGGCTAGCCGTCACGGTACTCCACCTGCCGGCCAGATCCAGCGTGACTGATCTGGCCTTCTCGAGCCTCCCGAAGCCAGTCCCGCCGTCTCTCGAACGGCTGTTGCGGCCATACCCGGTCAAGCGCAAGCAGTTCGCACCTAGGTCTGGCGAAGCCGTCGGTGACAGGCATGAGCCCCGCGAGAACCTCGCCGGGGACGGCTTGGGGAGAGACGCTGTATGAGAAGCCGTGGAGGGTCTTGTAAGCCCAGTAGTTCAGGATGGCATCCACGCTATTGGTGTCGTATCCTCTGTAGTGCTCGCGGCACTCGGGGCAGAACCAATACTTGAGCTTGGCCAGCTCACAGGGACGGCAGCTCCGGAGGGCTAGCTGGATGTTAGCACAAAAACCGCTGTATTCTAACTGCCTGACCAGGGCTCTCTGCCGACCACACTCAACCAGGTCTCCAACACCGGTGTGAGCACACACCGTGTAAACGTTCTTCTCAATGTAGCACATGCTGAATGGATGTGCTGATTTTGTTCCAGACCCGGGCTGTTGTTGTGTTGGCCAACCCTCCGGGATGTGAGAAGCCGTGGGCGACGAAGTCGGATGGAATGCGCAACGGAGATTGACGGAGGCAACTGATGAGGCCTGCGACTAGCAGCAGAATAAATACAAGCCATGCTGAATGCGTGTACTCGCAAAGTCATTGTAGTGTCTTATTGTCTGGACACACAAGGCTGTAATATAAGGGCCAAACAATGGCAAAGCGAGTCTTCGTTCGCCGGACAAAGAAGGGGAACATTGCACCACCAAAATAACCCTCAAGAGAACAACCTTCGAGGGAATTGAACCACTTGTGTCGTCTCCAGGACCCGCCACAGGAGCAAGATAATGGAGCTCGAAAAGAGCTACAAAGTTTTCGAGTTTGGCTTTGTCAGAGCCAGGTCAGTGACTTTTCCTTTTCTTCTTTTTTTTTCCTCTTTTTCTTCAAGCATGTGAACACTTAGGAGCTAGATGCGAACTGCGCAACGGTGATAATGCGCGGTGATGTTTTGTTGCGTTGGTGGAGCTCGAAGATCAAAGAATTGGAAAACCTAAAAGTTAGGTATGTACCAGTACTGTACAGTACAGCATTCCATTCTGTGTGAAGGTTGTGGAGGCCAGAAATCATTGAAAGCATGAGGTAATCATCCGTCAGCACTCTGGCAGGCCAGGCTCCACTTTGCCGTCGCCCGATCCTCGAATGGGTCACGATGTGGATGGATGTTCACTAAAGTAAGGCAAATATGGTCTGTAGAACTTAGTTTGAAATGCTTAGCATATCATGAATGATAATACCAATGAGTCCACCGACTGCTTCGTCCTTCTCCTAAGCTGGATTCTCTGTGATACAAAAAGCTCTCGAGCCTGGGCTCTCCTGAAAAAGAAGTGATGTCAAGAATCATCAACTGATCCCATTCAAGAAATAATAATAATAAAAAAACCTTAATCGACGAGAAACACTTATTACCCATCATCGCCGGACGGGCGTATGTACATGTCAAACTCAATAAGAACCGCCATGTCGAGCACGCTTCGCCACGCCAAAATCACACCGCACCGGTCTGCTGCCCGGGGCCACGCCAACCACGGCTGGCTCGACACCTACCACTCCTTCAGCTTCGCCAACTGGTACAACCCCAACTTCACCCAGTTCGGCTCGTTGCGGGTGCTCAACGAGGACCGGGTCAAGCCCAATTCGGGCTTCCCGACCCATCCGCACCGCGACTTTGAGATCTTTAGCTACATCCTCTCGGGCGAGCTGACGCACACTGATTCAACACAACAACATAAGAGGACGAAGAACAGCAGCAGCAGCCGCAGTGAACAAGGAGAACAGGAGGAGTCCGACCTCTTCTGCAGGGTCCGGCGGGGCGACATCCAGTTCACGACGGCCGGCACGGGTGTCACGCACGCCGAGTTCAACTACCACCGCGAGGAGCCGGTGCACTTTTTGCAGATCTGGGTCATCCCCTGGAAGCGCGGGCTGGCACCGCGGTACGACCGGGCCCGCTTCGCCGACGACGACAAGCGCAGGGGCTTCGTCCCGCTGCTGAGCCCGCTCCGGGGCGGCGTCGACGCGACACCCGCGCAGGAGCGCGCCGCCGAGCCCGTGATCCCGGGCACCATCGCCATCCACGCCGACTTCGTCATGGCGGCCGGCATCATCGCGCCGGGCGGCCGCTTCGAGTACACGGTGGGCGCCAACGCGACCGACGCGGCCAGGCGGAAGGTCTACGTGCATCTGCCCATGACCAAGGGCGGGAGAGCCAGGATCAGGCTGGACGGCAGGGAGGAGGATGAGGGGGGCGTGCTTGCTGAGGGAGACGGCGCCTTTGTTGAGGGAGTCAATGCCGGAGACAAGCTTGTCGTGGAGAGCGTGGGCGACGCCGAGGCCGAAGTCATCATTCTGGATACCGCTTAGGGCCTACTAAAAGCGTGAGGAAAATGAAAAAGAACAATTGTCGAAAGAGAACAAAAATACGTACCATATTGCTTGATAGTGTAGGAGCGAGCTCTGCATTAATAACATGCTGTCGTTGTTCCCTGCAGTCCGCCGCGGTCATCGCGACGAAACCCAAACCTTCCTCGCCTCGTCCCTCATGGGCCGATGGAAATGAAGGAAAATGTTAAAATTCCTGCAGAGAGGAAGATGTTCCAAAAATTCCCTGCCAGGTCGAAACCCAACAGGAGCGGTCAGGTTGTAGTTTTCAACTAGCAAAAACGTGATCTCGGACGAATCCTCACTGATACACGTAAAACCCCTGCACTCGGATGGGGAAAGAAAGAGAGAAAAAGTCGAAGTTCGTGGAAGATCGCCGGCGGTTTTTATAGACTTGCGCGTGGTCTGTGCACAACTGCAGTTGACCGGGCCCACTTTTCAGGCCCTCCACGTTCTGAGCCGCTTCAGGCACGAGAGGCTGCAGTGGCTTGTTGTCAACGGATTAGAGTGCTGCAGTGACCCAATCGGTACCTAGAACCCATCTGTGTGGCCTCGGTTCCAATCGCTGCATTGAATTCTCCTCCCCCTCAACCAAGTACGGCAACCACGGAGCGCTACATACATCGGGTTGACTAGACTCAATCCTTAATATCTGGTACCTAGAAAACCACTCTCGCCGAGATACTTTTGTCAACACTTAAAATGCCCAGGTTGCAACGAATGGTAGATCTTGCGCATATTCTGCAAGGCAACCTCTGGGAGGGGGACCACCCATTTCGCACTCGTGATGTCATTATACCGCTCGATGAACCCAGCTCTTGTAATCCGTAAACAATTTAGCAAGAGCAAAACTTCATCTTACTTGACCCAACGAAGGGTTGAAGCTTTCATTCACTGACGATCTTCACACTTCGTGTCTCAATTGATAACTAATAAACCTCATCATTCAAAATACACTGCCTGCTTGTTCATCGAGTCGCCCATAATGTCTCTATCGCGCCAGGTAAGTAGACTTTTTGTCACTGATCCTTTTATTTCTCTCTTCCTTTCTATTATGGAGGAGGTAAAAGGAAAAAAGAAAAGAAACAAAGGGGGAATGGGTGACGTCGAACCAGAGTTGTCTAACAAGTCCCGCCAGGTCGATCCGGAGGAGATCATTCAGCACTTCCAAGACCTGCGCACGCCCTCGACGAGCCCCAGCTCCCTAGGAGGAGGAAGAGGAGAACATCTGACCCCCTTCTCGACCCCCTACGCCAGCCAGCGCGACATCCCCAAGTACCAGATCCCGCAGGACGGCGCGCCGGGCGACACGGTGTACGAGATGATCAAGGACGAGCTGGACCTCGACGGCAGGCCGAACCTCAACCTGGCCAGCTTCGTCGACACGTACCTCGAGGGCAACGCGCAGCGGCTCATGGTCGAGAACCTGAGCAAGAACCTGGCCGACAACGACGAGTACCCGGCCATGCTGGCCATCTCGAACCGGTGCGTCTCCATCCTGGCGCACCTGTGGGGGGTGCGCAAGGGCGAGAGGGCCGTCGGCGCCCCCACCGTCGGCTCCTCCGAGGCCATCCACCTCGGCGGCCTGGCCATGAAGCGCCGCTGGCAGGAGCGGCGGCGGGCCCAGGGCAGGGACACGGCGCGCCCCAACATCGTCATGGGCGCCAACGCCCAGGTCGCCCTGCTCAAGTTCGCGAGGTACTTCGAGGTGGAGGAGCGGGTGCTGCCCGTGTCGGCCAAGAGCAGGTACTGCCTGGACCCGGACCTGGTCAGGGAGAACATCGACGAGAACACGATCGGCGTCTTTGTGATCCTGGGGAGCACGTACACGGGGCATTACGAGCCCGTCGAGGAGATCAGCCGGATCCTGGACCAGTTCCAGGAGAAGACCGGGGTCGACATCCCCATCCACGTGGACGCGGCCAGCGGTGGTTTCGTAGCCCCGTTTACCCACGCAGGGGCCGGCGGGCGGAAGTGGTGAGTTGGTTTTTTTTTTTTTTTTTTTTTTTTTTTTTTTTTTTTGGCGAGAGGAGATCATTCTTAGTCTGTCTGCTTACAACTAAATCGCAGGAACTTTGAGCTCCCCCGGGTAGTCTCCATCAACAGCTCAGGTCACAAGTATGGTCTAGTAACGGCCGGAGTCGGCTGGATCATCTGGCGCGACCAGTCCTACCTCTCCCGGGACCTCATCTTTGAGTTGCACTACCTCGGCGGGACCGAGGAGTCCTTCACCCTCAACTTCTCCCGCCCGGGCTCGCAGGTGATCGTGCAGTACTACAACCTCATCCACCTCGGCTTCTCGGGCTACCGCGAGATCATGGAGAACTGCCTGGCCAACGCCCGCATCCTCTCCCAGAGCCTCGAGGCCACCGGTTGGTACACCTGCATCAGCGAGATCCACCGGCCGTTGGCGCCGCCCAGCCCCGCCGCTGGGGCAGGGCCTGGGCCTCGGGGCCGCCGCCGTCGCGTCAAGGGGGCCGTCACGGGCCAACCCGCCGCGCCGGACGGGGAGGGGACGACGGGGACGACGACGACGACGACGACCGAGACGTCGGCGGGTTACGTCGCCGGGCTGCCCGTCGTCTCTTTCCGGCTGACGGACGAGTTCCGGCGCGAGTACCCGCACGTCCGGCAGGAGACCATCTCGCTCCTGCTGCGGGCGCGCCAGTGGATCGTGCCCAACTACGCGCTCCCGCCCGGCGAGGACGGCACCGAGATCCTGCGCGTCGTCGTCCGCGTCAGCATGAGCTTCGACCTGCTCGACCGCCTGGTGACCGACATCGTGCAGGTGACCGAGACGCTGATGGAGCGGGACGAGGTGGACCTGTCGGTGCTGCCCGCGCAGCACGTGGGCCCGCGGCCGCGGGTGAAGAAGCGGGAGGGGGAGAGGCTGAAGGACGTCGGGAGGGAGGCCGGGAAGAAGAGGATGACGGGCGGGATCCATCGGTCCGTCTGCTGAGCTCAGTCTATGCAATCATGGCTACTGCGATGAATAATGACATGCCCACATGGGTGCGGCCCCTAAGTGTTGGATATCGGGAGATGGGAACAAAAACCGAATTTGTCGCCGGAGAGGGTTGGACTTAAGGGGCCATACTCGGGCTAGAATATGACAACGTTACTTCACTCCTATTTGACATGCCTCACTCACATGGTAGTAGCAGCTTGACTCTTTTGTATGTGAGCTTGTTTCGAAAACAGCGGCTCCCTGGTAGTAGGAGGCAGCGCGCCGACCAAACCAAAAAAATGACACCAGCCGCAGCAGACACGCTAACGCACAAACAGAAAACATCATCATAAGTGATCGCACACACATTACGAGGACCTATCACCCGGAACCCCGAGAAACAGGTCAGAGCTTGGCCCCCTTGGCCCTCCTGGCTTCCCTCTCCTTGTCCCTTAGCAGCCGCCGCAGGATCTTGCCGCTCGGGCTCTTGGGGACGGCGTCGATGAACTCGATGCCGCCCTTGAGCCACTTGTAGTGCGCCTTGTGGTCCCGGACGTGCTTGATGATCTCGGCCGCCACCTCCTCCTTGTTACGCGACGCCATCGAGGCCGGCGTCACGACGAAGGCCTTGGGCACCTCGCCGTCGCGCTCGTCGGGCACCGCGATGACGGCGCAGTCGTCGACGGCCGGGTGGGTCAGCAGGTGGGCTTCCAGCTCGGCGGGAGCGACTTGGTGACCCTGTGGTTGAGCAAGGATGGTAATATTAGCCTTTGTTTCGCGTCTCTTGTTGCGGGGGGAAGGGGGGGGAAGACGGGAAATGAAATATGTCTGTCTGCCATACCTTGACCTTGATCAACTCCTTCAGGCGGTCGACGATGGTGATGTGCTCGTACCCGCTGTCCGCCTTGGTCACGATGACCTCGTCGCCGGTGCGAAGCCACCGCCCGTCCTCGTCCCAGATGAAAGCCTCGGCCGTAGCCTTCTCATTGTTTAGGTAGCCCAGCGTGACCGACGGGGACTGGACGAGCAGCTCGCCGGGCTTTCCGTACTCGGTGATCTCCTTGCCGTCTTGGTCAATGACCTTGGCCCGCGTGCCCGGTACCAGAGAGCCCGATGTACCGGGGCAGATGTCGTGCTCGCTGGTCGAGCAGACCACCGTTGACGACTCGGTCATGCCTGTGCGCGGGTCAGTCGACCTTTTCTCGTAGACGCTCGGCCAGAAGGGACGTTTAAGGGTCTAGACGTACCGTAACCCTGACCAAGGCGCCAGTTTGGATACAGCCGGACGACTTCTTCGGCCGTCTCCTTGCCCAGCGGTGCGGCCCCTGTAAAGATCATGCGCACGCTGCTGAGGTCGTACTTCTTGAGCAAGTCCTTGCTGCTCAACATGCGGACGACAATCGGGGGAACCTGGATCGTTTTAGCTGGAGAACGACGGGCCTGCAGGCATCGGCTGACTTACGAGAAGAAGATGGTTGATCTTGAACCGTTCGATGGCCCGGAGATACTCGGTGAGCTCGAACTTGGGCAGAACAATGACCTCGTCACCGCGCCACGTTGCCGAGTGCGCCACTACCACCAGACCGTAAATGTGGCTGAACGGAAGCAACCCAAGTGTCACCTGGGTATCGATGCCGAATTTCTTCCTAGAGACGTCCTCGAAGAGGCAGTACTGCATCGTGTTGGCGATGACGTTTCGATGCGAGATCATGACGGCTTTCTGTTCTTGGTCAGAAAAAAAAACAGAAAAGAGAAAAGGGCGGCAAGCATTAGCGGATTGTGAATGGCGAACTCACGGGTAAGCCAGAGGTGCCACTAGAATAACACAGGAAGGCCACCTGACGGGCGCCCTGTCCCTTGACCCATCTCAGGGGCTCGAGGTCCGGAAGGGACCGCCCTAGCTCAACCAGGTCATCGACCGTTTTGAAAGGAGGTTTCTGAGTTTGGTTGGGCAGATCCATGATGAAGACCTTGTCCTCGGGTATCCCCACTGCTTTGGCGGCCTGGAGAGCCGTCTCCAACACTGGGACGCAGGTAAAGAGGGCCTTGGCTCCCGAGGACCTGAGCTGGTGCGCCAGCTCGCTTGCTGAGTATGCAACATTGGCAGGCGTGGCGATGCCGGATAGGCGATGGACGGCATGCAGGACCGAAAGGTAGTCGATCTGTGAACACGCATTTATGTATATGTATGAGAATACCATTGCCTGCTAGCTTGTACCACCAGGGATCCTCACCGTGTTGAAGGAGAAAACAGCGATCACCTTGTCCCAGGGCGAGTCGGCATTGGGCTGCCAACCCATGATCTTAGACAAGGCCTTCGCAATCTCATCGGAACGCTGGTACGACTCGATGGCTGTGTATGTCTTGCCCGTGAGGCCGCAGGTGAAGGGATTCCGGCTCTTGGAAATTGGACGACGGCCGTAAATCTCGTTCCGCATGAATTCCCCAATCGTGACCGAGTCGGGCGGGTCTGTGTGAGTGGAAGTTAGCATATGAGTGAGCCGATCCAGACACTCAGACCTACCGAACGGGAGCTTCGGAACCCATGGCGGAGGATAGAAGACCATCTTGCTGAGGCTACTGTGTGCCGAAGTGCTTCAAAAGTTTTTGGAACGGTGTTCGAGCTTGGTTTCTCTCGCGCGATTGACGGGTTAAATCTCAGATCCAGAAGAGCGAGGAAAATGTAAGAACCTCAAAACGCTTGAAACAAGGTTTGCGCAAGGGCACACTGCTTGGCAAAAGGAAGTCACTGTGTTTTGGCGACCGAGGAATTGAACATTTCAAAAAGGTGGGAGGGTAAAACGGCGAGGGAACCCGAGTAATCCGTACTTGACACCTCCGGGAGACCAAGCCCCAATCTCACCGCCGTGCCGGCTCCCCCATACCCGTTGATCATGCTCTTTATGTACTCGGGTAGGGGTTAATGTACGTATCTAGTGTGTGGAGAGTGTGGATTCCACGTGGAATCCACACTACACCTCTTCCAGCATTATTAATCCTAGTGCGATACATGCCCCACAACTAACGCAAATCAGAAAAGTAGCCAAGAAGTCTAGGTACAACTAACACAATACAAATTTCTATAAGACAGAAGTATCAATACCCAGTTTCTCCCTCCGAGTTTTCAAGCCGTCGGGGCATTGAGCGTGCCAGGCACTGAAGAAACTCGGGGGGCACTGCCTCCCACGCCTCTAGAACAGCCAGTCGAAGCCCTGTAAGGCTCAGCGATTGAACATCGTAGCGATGTTTAAGCCAATCCTTCATCCAGTGCCATACATTATAAATAGGGCTCAAATCTGAGCTTCGAGCCGGCCACTATAGGACCTGGATTCCTATACTCGAAAGGATATCCCTTGCTAACTTGGCTGTCAACCTAGGGATTTTATCTGTAAGTACCTTTATATAGAAAATTATAAGGAGAGTGACATGGTGTGAGAATTGTGTAAGTGGCTTGCAAAAGAATTGAAAAAGTGGGGCAGGTATCGCACTAGGATTAATAATGCTGGAAGAGGTGTAGTGTAGAAAAACAAGCATCGCGAACAGCACATTGCAACAAGGGGGCCCCTCGACCAACCAAGCACGCTGGGGAAGAAGTGTACCAATCCAGGCGTGTGACCGCCTAGTGTGCTCCACTTCCCCACGCCTCCTCGGGCCAATTTGATGCCAAGCCAGATACCCCGCAGTCCCCAACTCCTCGACCGTGAGGGGGCTCAGCACGCTACCTCCCGAATCTCAATACCGGGTCCGCTTTCAACGACCATGGAGACGGTTTCATCCAATAGAGGAAGCCTGGAAACCTCGGCTTCTCGCCTGCTCGAGTCGTTCCGGGCCTGCTGGGCGTTCCTCGGCTATCAGCGAGCGAGGCCTGACTGAATTCCACACGCTTTGTGTATGGCGTTCGTTCCTTGTTGATTACGAATCTACCTGCCAATGAAAGTGGCTCCAAAAGGACTCGGCGTTGTCCCGCCCACCGACAAAGCTAATCAGCCCCTGAATGCCGTAAACAGACGACGTCGTCACACACGGATGACAGACCCGCCTCACCTCACCCTGCTTGTTTGCTTCTCCTGAGTCACTTTTCTGCAACTCACTTTGGCCGAGCACACATATAGCGCAGAGATATCAGATCGTCTTATACAACGGCAGAGGGCGCATACCATCAATCAGGCTGTTGGCTGACTCTACGGCGGCTAGAGGGTTGATGTGCGTGCTAAACCACATCTTTGTCACGCGTAACTTGCACCATCCTTCACATCACCGCAACTCAACTGAGCTGGATGGGGAGGAGGGCAGCTATCACTTTCCTTTCGTGAATACAATTCCATGTGGCAATGGCCCTCTTACTTGCTTCTTGTTGGGAGCCAACATCGAGGGGCATGCCTCTCAACCAACCCCAGACGGGTTTGGAGTCGTCGAGCTCTAATATCCTGCACATCCAGAGTTGTCTGGTCAGGGCTCATTCACCCACACGTGACCTTCTCACATGCCTCCCATTGCTGTATCGCATCAGTCTGCTGCAGCCTTCAGCATTCAGCATGCAGTGCTCTGTTTAGGGGGCCTGTGCGGTCCTTCAAGGCCTCTTGACTGTCGCACCTTCCTTGACACCCAACCATCACCAATCAATCAAAGGAGGAAGGCACCAAGTTGCAAACCATTCCATACCTAGGGAGTTTCGCTCGCTTGCCACCCGATCTCGTTTGCATCCAGATTCATCCACTATATTCCAACCCTTCGTGTCTCCAATCAACTAGTTCATCGCACTCTGGCATCCCTACTGGAGGTCACAAGGGGACCATCGGCCGACCCGATTACGCGTAATCCTCCAGCCATTCCACATCCAGGCTGTTGACTGAGAGTCCTTCTCCTCGTTCACCCTCTCTTACCAAGTCATTTGTCCTCTGAACTCTATCGGCCTCTCACCCCTTCACGATCGCGGCAAAGACGCACTTTGCGTACACAACTTCGGCAATTATCGAGTCATCCTAGGCTGCCGCGCACCCACCATCGCAATTCTGGTCATAACGTCGGTAACCTTAGCTGGCCTTTCTCATCATAAACCGAGGTTGTTTGGGACTGCCAGGAGAATAGGCTGCCCTACCGCCCGATAACGCTATTACTGGTTTGTATATCGAACGAGGGAAAATGACTGCAAACTCTAGCACAATTGGCCATCTCCGCAAACATTTGCGATGATCTCTTGGTTCCTGTGTCAAGGTAGCTCAGCTACTAACGTCTTCAACAGGGAGTTAGTCCTTCGTCAACCCCTTCTTCGCACGCTTTGATTCTCCCATGACAGTTACCGAGCTCCTCCAGCATCGTCTCGACAAGATCCCGGCACTTTCAGGCGCTCAAAGGTACGCTCGAATCTTCAACCAAGTCGATCTCCCGAACCAGGCAGTCCTAGGAAACCAATGCCTACTTCATTAATCTATATTGCCAGGGGCATTTCCATTTTCATGCCAATGATAAGCATCATGAGGCTCTCATATCGATCAGCCTAGGCGTTCTCTGCCCGGCTTCCGCTTTTCGGGACGAGGCATTAGGACAGTTCAGACGGCTGGTCAGACGGCGAGTGAAGGGGTCACACTGCAGATTCAAGCTCACTGCTTCTCAAACATAAGAGCAAACATTGCTTCCGCCTCTTTACTCTCCTCCTCTCCCCTGTCCACCCATCCAAGCATCTTCCATAAATTCTACCCTTCGCTCCCAGACTGCCTTCCCAGACCCTACAGAGATCAGCTACTTACCCATACGGGCATTTGATTTCTGCTGCTACCAAGCTCTTTCACAGCTCTCAACTGAATTGCCTCCCTATCTTCCCCCTTCGATTCATCGATTGCAGTTTTCGTTTGCCGTGAACCACTTTCTCGATACTACCTCCGAAGCTTCCTCCACTTGGACCTTGCTCCTCATCCTCTTAAGCAGTCACGGATTTGCATACTTGATTCAATACTCTCAGCTTCTTTCCTTCAATCAATGTCCTCCCCAATTCAGTAGGGGAAGCGGATACCCTTTCACGTTTGTCCTTCCCTTCACAATGAGAGTGGTGAAAACTCAAACCTTTCATGGCAAACTAATGATGACATAACTGACAATTTGCTCCTACATACACACAGTCACGGTTTGAAGCAACTTACATATATATATCTTGACGATTGAACCTCTAAGGAGCGTTCCTGGCCCTCACGACCGCGTCCCCAAGACCAGAAACAATCAGGTAAGCAACCATGATTGGGGGACCAGTCCTATGTTTAGCATCTTTCATCAGCAGCCGCGCGAGAGCCTTAAAAAGACAGAGAGATATTCGAAAATTGAATATCCGGAAACGTGCCTCTCTTCGCAGGGTCTAGATCAGAATTCGAAACTCAAGAGTTCTCAGTTTCATGTACCAACATGCTCTCTGCCTTGCACAGGACTCCAGTTTGCATACTGTTTTTCACATCTTTCAAAGCAGATAGCTTCCTAACAACGAAGATGCTTGATTGGATTGCTGACAAGTCGGTAGCTGAAACTATAGCACAAGGATATATATTACTCACAAAGCCTGCCGACATGAGTAACATCACCAACAAAGTGATTTCCCAGACGCTGTCCCCCGTGGACGTACCGCCAAAGACGTTCACCAGTTCAGACACTACGAAGAGGTCTGGTGACGGCGACAAGATTGACCTTATTGTTACGCTACGGACGTCTAGTCGATTGGCTGCCCAGCGCCTGAGAATTGCAACCAAGAGAGCCGCAGCGGACCTGGAAGACAGCACGTCGGCGAACCCCGAGAAACGTATCCGCCTTGATGCTAGCGAGGGCGGGGAGTCTTCAGAGTCTAATCTTGCACAACGTACTACGGACAGGAATGACGGCGACAAACCCAATGATTCCTCGAAACCCATCATCGGGTCTAGAACGGATGCCAGTGAAGAGGCATCTTTCACACAGCATCAAGTCATCCAACCCATATCCAATCGTTCACCGGCAGCGGGCAGGCCCTTGGTGTGGGCAAACGGACGTGGAAGTCTGTGCGAAGCACTGCCCTACTTTAGAGCGTTCAAAGGCAGTCTTCATTCGGCAGATCTGGTCTGCCAGGGGTTTCTGATAGACCAAGAAGCCGACCAGCGGGATGTCTTTGGTTCCCAAGTCATCATTTCCTCTGTGTAAGTCCGAGACAATTCCTCGATCAACTAACTAGCCTCTCATGTCTTCTTCGCATTATGCTTATCACCCTCCAAATTCAAGGGGCGGCGGTCGTACCAAAGACCCAGGCACAGGCAGCATGATACGGTCTAAGGATGCCTCCGATACTGCGAGCAACATCAAGGCAATCATGAATGCCTACCACAATAAGTCTCTTGTAGCAGTAATTGCCGGTAAGGCCCTTAAACTTCCAAAGAAGTTTCCATGAGTTTTTGCTTATTGACCTTTGCAGGTGAGGGTCATCCCTTGTATCCGTGCCAGCCACCATGTACCTACGCTGTCCTTGCATACTTCCACATCACCGACGTCTGGAAGGAGAAGCAGATTCCGATTGGGGGGAGTAAGGACGTCACGGTTTGGCGCATGCGCTTTGAGAAAGCCGATCTAACCGAGCCTTCCTGGTGGGTTCCCAAAGGCGAAGATGCCACAATGCCCGCCGCCTCTCTCAACACCGACGTGAAGGCACCAGTCGCAATCTGCAAGCAGTGCAACACTCCAAGTAAGGAGATTTTTACCGCTGGCTGGTTCTGCCTCAACCACAAGTGCGAGAACTACTTCGTGCTTCCAACAGGCATGGCTGTTGATGCAGCAAGCCTCGCATACAGTGACACGTTCCTCAATGAGCGGAGTCCTTTTATGGGCGCTATTCCCTCCGTGAAGCCCGCGGTCCACGACTTTGAAGGTTTTCACGGCACAGAACTTGCTCTACGCCGGGGGTTTGTGTGTCCAGATTGCGGTTGCTGCAATCGCCGTGTCTACTGGAACCGCTGGGTGTGCGAGAATAAGGAGTGCCAGTACGCCCGCGATGCACTCATGCTTCCGTATCCAGAGGCCCTGTTGAGGAAAGAGAACAAAGAGTTCGATGGCCGCATGCAGAGACGGAGTATCAGATACGGCGTTAACGAAAACACGCTTCACCAGGAGGACTATCTACATGACCCATTTGCGACCATCTACCAACGCGGCTATCTGCAGTTCTCCCAAACACTTACGCTTGGAGGGTTTGAAGTTCGCCAATACTTCCTTCCAAATTCCCAGGGTCGGATTCTGGGGTCGTTTAGCATCTTTTCGGCTAGCAAAGAGATCACCAGCAAGCCCAATGGCCCAGATGACCTCTTTAGGACACTTGAGCTCACCGACATTGGTCTTCGCCGGAACCCAGCTGCCGTGGTCGGCCGTAAGTGATTCACCTTTGAGATTCCCAAAGAGTACAAAAGTTAACGTATTACTCAGATAAGCTTGAGGGATACACCCGGCATTTCCAGCAGAACTTTGTAAGTCGCCTCTTTACTTTGTAAAAAGCGTCCTGCTGATCTGTATAGGGGGCAAGGTACAAGTTTGGCGTAACCGTTCAGTCGAAGGGCTTCTCTGAGGCACCCGATATAATCCTTCGCGCTCTTCAACGCCTCATCTGGGCAAAGCAGGTCGCAGTAGAGCATTCCAATGCCTTCATCAAAGCCCTGGATCCGAAACACGTTGGGAAGCACGCTGTCGTCTCTAACAGCGGGGATTTCAACGAACTGCTGGCCCTGGGATATATGGAGCAAGATAAGATCAATGTGAGTGTCTTGATATTTCTGGTACCTTTTTTCTTTCTCGGTTTCTCGATTGCTGACATGTTCAACACTAGTACCATGACGACGGCGAACGCGAGCTTGGTCCCGTCGTTGCAGCTCTTTCGCTGGGCTCCCCTTCGACTATGCGATTCCGGCCCAAGCGCAACACCCAGTTCTTCCTTCCTACGCAACAAGTACAAGGAAAGACTTGCTACAAGGAGGTACTAGAGGTCACCATGAAACATGGTGACATGATGGTCATGATCGGGACGGAGATCCAGAAGGTCTATGAGGTGAGTCCCAGGCACTTGAAAGCTGAGGCGTGATGCAACTGACAAGGCTCAGCACACCGTCGAGCCATACGGAAAGCGCCGCTTCTCACTGACCGCCCGATATATCGATCCGGAGAAGATGGAGTCGCAGGAAGACCGGGACGATGCCGCAGTAAAAGGCGCTATCCCCAAACACGCCCAGGCCTTTTCCTATGATGGCTTCTGAACCCCCTCACTCAATCCTTGTACCCTTAATTATCTTCACAGCATTGCTTCTTTCCATTTACGCTTTCATTTTCGACTGTCTTGTTTGCACATACAAGACTACGTTGCAAGGAGGATGCACATTTTGCAATTTGCTCAAAAGATCTGAACGTCATCTTATGTAGTCCACCCAATTACTAGACTCGATTTGGGGTCCCATTTACACTTATGCAGTTCTGGCAAAGGAGTATGGGGAACAAGGGGCACAAACAAAGCACGAAGCATTGGCCTGGGATGAGCATGGAGTCCTTGCTATAACTTGACTATGTGACTGTTTTACCGTCTGCATTTTTTTTGTTCGTTCTGCTAGCTTCGTGACGACGGAGTTGTATCAAGGGTAGATATGCGCTGAGCTAAGTGCAGTGCAAGCTTGCATACTGCTTGCGCCCAAAGGTGAGCGCTAGGTGACTTGCTGCTGCTATGTCTGGGCGAGTCGTGGTGGATTGTTCAAAGCACGTTCGCGTTCGAATCAGGAGAGCTACAGTTAATTAGGTTCGCCGGAAATGGATCGAATTGATTATACAGGAATGTACAGACACGCGCCCAAAGCTTGCGGAATGCCGTGGCGTGGTGGTGGAGCGTGGCGTGGCGATGAATCAGTTGTCGGCCTCGTCTGCCCGTCAAGTTCCAACTCAGCTGGTGCTCGTATTGGAGGAGGAGGACGCCTTCCCGGTGCCCGAGACAAGCAGGACCACGCTTCCCAGCTGACGTCGCAGGTCCTCCCTGTCAACATCATGCGTGTCGTCCACCTCGCCCCACTGCTGGGTCTGCCAGTCGACCTCGAGGCTCACCGCGCGCGCGGCCTCCTCGACGCCGAACCGCTCGTCGGACGTCTCCCCAGGCTGTTGTTGCTCGGCGGCCGCCGCCGGCGGAGAGCGGGACTCCCGGGCGCCGGCGCCCTCCTCGCTCCACTCGGCCACCAGCCGGGCGGCGGCCAGCAGGCTCTTTCCGGCGAGGGTGGCGCGCTCGAGACCGGCCAGCTCGAAGGGCGAGAGGGCGAGGATCCAGCCCTGGACGACCTCGCGGGTGCCGGGGGGCTGCTGGCGCGGGAGGATGGAGTCGCCGTCGAGGACGGGCACGATGGAGATGCCCGGCCAGAGGCGGGCGGTCAGGTAGCGCACCGTCGAGGCGTAGGCGCGCTCCTGGGCGGCGCGGAGCGAGGCGCTGCCGTCGTCTCGGCCCTCCTCCTCCTCCGGGGGCGGGGAGAAGCAGAGGAGCGAGTCGGTGTCGAGGTAGCGGAGCACGGTGGCGGCGATGCCGGCGCGCAGCGAGGGGTCGGCGGCGATGTCGAGGGCGCGGCAGGTCAGCGACGTCAGCGGGATCAGGTGCTGCTTGGTCGCCTGCTGCGCCGACGTCAGCCCGTCCCACTCGATCGCGAGCGCGTGCGCCAGGTCCGGCTTGGAGGCGGGCAGCCGGATGACGGCCTTGGTGGTCGGGTGCCGGAGCGGGCGGGAGTCGAGGTGGATCTCGAGGGCGCCTGTTTTTTTGTTTTTGTTGTTGTTGTTATTATTGTTGTTGTTTTTGTGAGTATTCTGCTTTTCCATCCATCCATCCACACACACACACACACACACACATACACACACACACACCAGATTTGATTTGGGGGAACAAGGTTTTTTTTTTGTTGTAATAACGTACCATTGACCTCTCTCACATAAACATCCTTCCAGAACCGGCGCTTGAGCGTCCTGGGCTTCTCGTTCTGGTTCTGGTTCTGGCGCGAGACCCTGACGTCGCCGGCGTGCCTGAGCAGCTCGGCCTGGCGCTTCCTCCGTGCCAGCCGTTCCTGACGCTCGGCCTGCTCCTCGGCGGCTAGCTCGGGGCTGGGCTGCGGCGGCTCGGGCGGCGGGCCGGTGCCGTATACCGGGACGACCTTGGCGGGCTGCGCCGGGTGGGTGTGGATCGCGCGTGCGGCCGCGCATGTGGTGGCAGTGATTCGGCGACGACTGCTCCGGACTGCTGCTGCTGCTGCTGCTCCTGCTGCTGCTCCGGCTGCTGCTCCGGCTGCTGCTCCGGCCGTTACTCCTGTTCCCGCAGCTGCGACGGCGGGACGCAGAGGGAGGAGGAGACATAATCTCGTCGCGGGCGCCATTATTTCGAAGCCTCCGACCGTGGAGGTCAGGCGCGGTAGGGAGAAAAACTCGGAACTAAAAAAGAAATCCAGGTGCCTGGTATGCGCGCCGCGAGACGGGATACATCCATACATCAACACGATGCGCGGGAGAAATTTTGGGGCTGATCCCGTGATGAATAGTTTCACACAGGGATGAAGCAACTTTCTGGCCGCCGCAAAAAGTTCTCGGCCTTTGGGGCGGAGGAGCAGGGGTGAAGAAGCGCTAACCAAGGGTAACTAGCTCTTTCGTGCTGCGGGTGCAATTTCGCCGATTGGAGGGCGTGTGGCTGACGTCACTGCTGGTGCTCTCTCAATCCGGGGTCTCAAGAAAATCCGTTGTTTCCTCACATCGCAATGAATAATCTAATGTCTGTTTCAAGAGACTTCACACTGCGGAGTATGTGTACCGTGCATGAAATCACTTCTCCTTGAGGGAACGTCAGAGATTGGAACAGGAAAATCCATGCATCTATTCTCTCTCTGGCCAGTGAGTGTAGTCCACGAGATTTTATCTTCCCCTATGTGTCATAAGGGCCTGCCGGACCATCTCTAAAGCAGAAGAAGGATCGGAGTGCTACGGATTACCGAGTGCGGAGTAGCGTATGAACAAAGAACAAAAAAAATGAAGAACCCTCTAGTTGGGTAAAGGGAAAGAGCGAAAGAACTCTCCTCGAGGCCTCACACCACCGGCACATTATTACCAACTTCAGAGGCCCCGACCGTAATATCCAGTTCCAGTGTATATATATGCTAAACAATATCCCCAACTCTCAAAACCCCCTCGCCGCCCAGAAACGTAGTATATACTACAGCCAAGCAACCGCCCGCCGCCCAATCTGGCAATTTTGCTGAGACAGAACACAACCTCCCACCCCCCCCCCCCTCTTCCCCCCCAAACCGGGCTGAGAATTACACCCTTCTAACAACCGCTCTTCTGCTGCGAGTTTGGGCGTGGAAGGGTGGGCAGAGCAAACCTTAGTACGGCGGCCTGGTGACCGCTCCCAGCCCTTGCCCTCCCGCCTCTCCCTCCCCAACGCGCGCATCGATGCCCCTCAGCAGCGCATCCAGGTCCATCCTGGGCACCGGCGGCGCCCTGTCGTCGGCCGATGCCCAGGAACCCGACAGCGCGCGGTGCTCGCCGCCGCCGCCGCCACCCCCTCTGCTCTTGACGCTCCGCCTGGACGTCGACGGACGACGCAGCGTGGCCGCGCGGTCCTGCTGTGCTGCTGTCTTGGTCGACGCCGACCGCCCGACTCTCTCCACCCCTACCAGGCCCGTCGGGAGGGGCGGCACGGGAGGGACGTCGTCGTCTCCGCCGCCACTCTCGGAGTTCCCGTTACCAAGTCTCCCGTCTTCATCGTCATCCCTGCCAACTTCTTGCGTCTTGCGTTCGCGGGAAACGGGTCGCTGTTGGCGCTGTTGGCCTAGTCGGTCTGTTGCGCCAAGCTGCTGCTCCTCCTGCCCGAAGTCGTTTCCGTCGCCGTGGCCGTTGCCGGGAAGGGTGGCTGGGTTGAACGAGAGCTCGCTCGGGGTCATGTCGTAGCTGACGAGGCTGTCGCTGCTCGAGTCGTCGTGCTGGAAGCTGGGCCCGCCGTGCATCGTCGGCGGCGGCGGCGGCTGCAGGTGGCCGGAGAGGACGAGCTTGAGCCGCTCGACCGAGGCGACGACTTGTTCCTTGGCCTCGCCGTTGCCTGCCGGTGCCGGTATGCGGTGGCCGCCGCTGCGGAGGCTTGCCTTGCCAGCCGCGTCCCCTGCCGGCGAGGTGGACGGGCGCAGGTTTGCCCGGCTGCCCTGGGGCGATGACCTGTCCGCTCGGGCGTTGTACCCGTTCGGCGCCAGCCCGCCGCTCTGAGTGTTGAGCCGGTTGGTGCCCGTGGTCCCCGACCGGGACCCGTTGAGGGATTCGGATTTGCTGGCCGTCTGCACGGCGGCCAGCACGGCATCGCGGCTCCATTCGCTCAGCATCTGCTCGCGGAAGCTGGCGGGTATCTCCTGGTCCGTCTCGACGTTCGGCATGTTGTTGGTCGCGGCCGAGCCCATGACGGGGTGCGAGAAGCCCCGGCCGGGACTAGCGGCCGGACTCTGCGACGGAGAAACGGTCTGCTCCTGATACGCCGCGCACAGGCACTCCACCAGGCCCAGCCGCTCGTCGAAGGGGAGCAGCGCTTCCGATTCGATCTCCTCCGTAGGCAGCCTCGGTTGACGCCCGACCGTGCCCGGCGTCCCCATCAGGTCGATGAGAGGCGGCGGCATGCTGATGCCCTCGACCCAGAAGTTCTTGCTGCGGCGCCGGACAATCTCGTTATGAATCGCCCTGCCGATGACGGAGCCCTCAAAGTCGAACTTCTCGGTCAGGATCCAAAAGTACCCATGCACGAGACTGCCCAGCCGGACTTTGTGGATGGGCGTTTCGGCGTCCTGGATGTCCTCCTGGAGCCGGAAGATCATGGGGAGACCATAGCCGACGGCGTTGATGCCGAGCTTGTCGACGAGCTTGGCCAGCAAGACGTGGAGGAGCAGCATGTCGTTCTCGTAGTCGATATACTGGATCGCGTTGTCGTAGATGGACAGGTGGAGAAGCTGCAGGAAGTGCGATCGGGTCGCCTTGGCGGGCTTCTCGCGGGCCGAGGCGCTCGACACGGCCCGCTTCGCAAGGGAGGCGCCCGGCTCGCGGTGCTTGGGCATCGGCCGGGCCGTCTCGTCCCTGGCCCTCGAGTCGGCTGAGGTCGTCTCGCGGTCCAGCCATGTGACGACGGCGTCGGCATAGGCCTTGCGCACGAGGCCGTCGGGGTCCCGCAGCAGCCAATGCGTGCCGTCCCAGACCCGGATAGGAACGCGGCTCCTCGACAAGCCGACGTTCCCGCTCATCTTGGTCCGCGGATTGGCTACCAGGAGAACCGATTTGATGGCCCTCAGCGCGGCAATCTTGGCCACGGTAAGGCCGAAGAGAGAGTCGTCGTGGTGATGCTCGTCCGCGAGGGCGTTGACGGACGACTGGGGCGTGTCCGTCTTGTCGCCGGGGGGCGAGCCGGAGGAGCTGCTGGACCTGGACGGCCTCAGCTTCTGCAGGAGGAGGGAGATCATGTCGAAGATCTGGTCGGCGTAGTAAACATGGGTTGCCAGGTCCCCGATGCACTCCTGCAGCCGGAACAGGAGATTCTTGCGCTGGGCTGCGGCCTGCTCCGCCGTGCCGCTGAGCTGCAGCCCGGCCAGATAGCGGGGATCGGGCTCGCCCGGAACGTGCGGCTCGGTCCGCAGACTGTCCGGGTCTCCCGGCATCTGCACGAGCTTCCTGATGTGGCCGACGAGCTGGAGGAGGACGTCCATCACGCTGAGGCCGATCAGGTTGATATCCGATCGCAGAAGGGCGCCGATCATGGCCGTCAGGACGACGTGCTGGCGCAGGGTGTCGTCGGTGAGGGGGTGCTGGGTGAGCGCGTCCATGGCGGTGATGAGGATGGTGAAGCGGTCGGCCACGGGAGCCCATCGGGCGACCAGGAGGAACATCTTGATGGCCCAGCCGCTGTCTCTCCCGTCCGAATCCGTCTTGACGACGTCCTCCTGCTGGGTCACGCGCTCCTGTATGAACTTGAGCAGGGCAACGGTGGCGGCATGGACCTGGGACCGGTTGGTGGCGACGAAGATCTGCCTCAAGCACTCCATCGCCAGCACGCCCGTGTTCTCCTCGGCCAGCTTGTCCATGTCGACGGCGGTGTCGGCGAGCGCGATCGGGTTCGCGTCGGACTCGCTCTCGGCCGTCTGCACCGTGGCGACGCTCGTGCGCCTCCTCAGCAGCGTCGTCCCGCCCAGCTTCTCTCCCATCTCGGCTCGCTGGTGCAGGACGTCGAGGAAGTCCTCGTTGTCGGTCCACAGGTTCTCGAGGATCACGGGGACGGTCAGGTCGTACTGCTGCGTCATGGCAGAGGAGAGGGCGTCGGACGAGGCAATGCTCTTGATGGCCTTGAGCCCCGTGTTCCTCCACCGAAGGGCTATCGGCTTGCTGGGTTCCAGCCTTCCGGGGAAGGCGCGCGTCGAGGCGAGGGAGGCATACTGCTGGACGACGTCTAGGTACTGGCGTTGGTAGGCCTGGTCGGCCACGAGCGAGGTCGGGTCATGGTGGGAGCAGAAGGCCTCGAAGGTGGGGATGGACGATTCCACCATGGTGATGTCGCGGGACTTGAGGATCTGCTCGAGGATTTGCAGGACGCATGAGGCAAACAGAAGGAGGTCTTTGGGCGTCTTTTCGATCAGTGCCGTCAGGATCTGCAGCGTGACCTGGACGTTTCTGCCCAGTTGCCGAGCGAGTTAGCCCGTGGGGGGAAGGAAAGCCTAAGGGAGGTTGGGGAGCGTTAAGCCCAAGCACTGCCTGCCTACCCGATCCGTTGGCGATAAACATCGCTGGCCGTCTTCTTGCCGAGGAAGCTGCCGACTTTCTGGATCTTGGACCGGCGCGACTGCGCGTAGAACAAGAGGTAGCTGAGCTCGCTCGAATTGGGTTTGACGTCAACAGCACCCTTAGTGGTCCGCGGGTAACACTTCAGGACGAGCACCTGGTGCTTGGGGCGGCATTTTTGCTGAATGGCGTTCATGATGGCGGGCGAGCGGACGGCGGGCGAGCGGACGGGGGCGCCGGGTCGTGTGCTCGTGCAAGGTCCGGAGGGCGTCACGAGGACGGCGAAAGTCGAAGATTGAACGATTCGGCAATTTTGGGAGCCTCGGGATCACGGTGCTGCAAACGCGATGGCTCGGAGACGGTCCCTGGATGGTGCGCCCCAGCTCAAAGGTCCAGTCGTCATCGGAGAGCCCCTGGTGTGGAAGACGTGGTTCAAGTGCTGACGGCAAATGCCATGGGAAATTGCGGCGCGATAACTACCTGGCGTTGGTCTGGGCTGGGCTGACATGGGGGGAGGGGGTACGTAAATTAACAGCTTGGCTGCGCAACCTTGGCAAGAAGCCTCGGCGGTTTCCATACTAGTGAAGGCCAAGGCCAACACCACTAAACAAGTTACCTTATCCATACGGATTACGGAGCACATACTCCGTACATTTATGTATGTACATAGTAACATACCACAGTAGGTAACGTTATTCGGAAACCAGTATTTACTTAACAGACATACGGATACGCCGTGCCCCGTATTGTTTTTGCACCAGACGGCGCCGAACAAATTATGCCGCACGGTTCTGAAGACATCGGATCCTGTAGCGATGATGATGGAGAACGTACAAACCGAATGAGGAAAATGACCGCATGCCAATCTCGGAGGGTTTCGGGGCCAGACCTCATGAGCTCGACAGCGGAGTTACAGACACATGCGGGGAGATGGGGCGTGACGCACGAGCAAACGGCCAACTGCTTGCCGCGTTGGTTTCGAGATTCCAAATCTCAAGGAGATTGTAAAACCCAGAACTGCGCCCGTTACTCTCGTTGCCCATGCAGGGGTTGGGCGCATATACGGGGTACGTCCGTACCCTGCGGCGCTGTCAGTCTAGGCCCCCAATCGCGAAGTTGTGAACCAAGAACGACAACATTTCAAGCGCACAAATGTCTCAAGCGCTCATTATACACCTAGCGCATGCGCGCAACTCAACGCTCAGTGTGGATATATGGTGGAAAATGAATGTATATTGTACGCAGTACGAATACAGTAGTACATATTGCGTGAAATATGTTCCGTCTATCAGCATCTCGTGCCCACGGCCTTCCCCGGCGTCTTGGGTCAGATGTTCGGGTTCCGTGGGGGAAGATCAAACGGGATTCCAGAAACTTTCTGTGCTTCGGGCTCTCCGTGCCTTTTGTGTCGTAGCGACGTACGGAGTACGGATTACTCTCAGGAGGAATGGGAAATTAGTTGATCGGTGTTGGACCAATCAGGAGAGACAGGAGCAGGCTGCCTCGATCCGCAAATCTCACCGGGGTTTAAGGAGGTGATGATGATGACGACGACGAGGCAGATTAAGAATGCCGGGACTGCGAAGATGCACTTGCTGCGAGTCTGCCATCGACTTCTGGTAATAACCATCAAATCCTTGTGCGACGCGCACACGTGGATCACCCCGAGAGAGAGAGAGAGAGCGAGAGAGTGGCGAACCATGCCAAGCCCCTCAGCTCCATTCCCGTATCCGTCGCGAATCGGCAGCGCACCTATGAGATCGCTGGTTGCAACTGAATGCGGCAACTGAAGCGCATTGCGGGCTGCCACTGCCCGCCCCGCGGTGGAGGTCGGCCTTGGGTCCCGCCGTGATGACAGCGGCCCGGTGCCCTACACTACACACCACACTACACTACGCTCCACTAGTTGCCCCCGACAGGAACCGGGCGCGTGGGTCCCAGGGCTGTGAGCGGCCATCCGCAGCACCAACGCAAAAATAAGGCAGCAAGGAAACTTGGGGATGCCTGGCTGGTGCCAATCGACAACGATCCCGAGGAATACGGACAATGCTTGACGTCGCAAGCAAGCAGCGATCCCCGAATGAGCTCCATCAGCAACAGAGACAATGCGACAGCGACAGCACCACGAGGTACCCGATGCCAACCTCGAATGACGTGAATATAAATGTCGAAGGTTGTCCCTGACCTGGAGTTAAAATGCGAAAATGGGGGGAACAAGTCGACGAGCGCACTGCGACGACCTCTTGAGCGTTTAATTGATTGGTTGTTTTGGCCGTGCGCTTCTTCATTCATTCCTTTGCCAGGTTTCTCCCTCTTCAACATGTCACCTCCTCGTGGTCTCGTCTCCGCTCTTCAGCTCCTCTCTTCGGTCCTCGCCGTCGCCGCCGGGCTGACGCCCTCTCTCCGGTCGGATATCGAGCACTCGTCGCATCCGCGCTGCAAGGCGGTGCCGGGCTCGCCGGGCTGGCCGTCCACCCGAGAATGGAACCGTCTAAATGAGTCGATTGCCGGAAGACTGCTGCGCCCGACTCCTCCAGGAGCTGTCTGCCATTCCGGACAAGGAGACGGCGAGTCCCCCGAATGCGCCGCCGTCCGTGAGCAGTGGTCGACCTACGAGTTCCACCAGGCCGACCCAGTCTCGGTCGACTGGAACAACTGGGCCAACGACACCTGCCTTCCATTCCCAGGTGCTCCATGCAGCGGTCAAGGATATCCTGTCTTCGTTATAAACGCCACAGAAGCTCGCCATGTCCAGCTCGGCGTTCAGTTTGGTGAGCACGACATTCCGACGGGCGCCTTTCTCCCCGCAGCCCGGACCTGGCACGTACTGACCGTTGGCTCCGATGCCTTATTATTACCTCCTTAGCCAAGAAGCACAACATCAGGCTGGTTGTCAAGAGCACCGGCCACGACTATGTCGGCCGCTCGGTTGCCCCCAACTCGCTCTCCATCTGGACCCACTACATGAGAGACATCAAGACTCACAAGTCGTTCCGCCCGAAGCGCTGCAAAGCCACCATTGACAGCACCGCCGTCACGGTCGGTGCCGGCACGCAGATGTGGGATCTGTACAACGCCCTCGACCTCTTGAACCAGACCGTCGTCGGTGGCGGCTCGAAGACCGTCTCCGTGGGCGGCTACGTGACAGGCGCCGGTCACGGTCTGCTGTCTCCGACCTACGGCCTGGCCGCCGACCAGGTCCTCGAAATGGAGCTCGTGACTCCCAACGGGGACATTGTCACGGCCAACGAGTGCCAGAACGAGGACCTCTTCTGGGCCATGCGCGGCGTGAGTGGTTTCTTCCCCCCCCTTCCCCTCTGTCTTTTTTTTTTTTTTTTTAAAAAAAAATATCTACTTCGGTGTAGTTGTATTATATACATATAATACACATATACATACATACATACATACATACATACACACGGTGCTCACATCCCAAATCTCAGGGCGGCGGCTCGACCTTTGGCGTCCTGACTTCGGTCACCATGAAAACCTTCGCCACCCCCAGGATCGAGGCGGCAACCGTCATGCTCATGACCACCGACGTCGCCCAACCGCGCCCCATCTTCGACATGGTCGCCTACGTCCTCAGCCAGTTCCCCTCCCTCGCCGACCGGGGCCTGTCCGGCTACAGCTACGTCATCCGAGAGACTCCCAATCCGCTCGACAACGGCACGACCAGCGTCGGCGGCATCGTCTTCGCGGGCGTCGTGCAGAACTCGTCCCCGGAGGGGATGCGCAAGCTCTGGGACCCCGTCCTCGCCCGCGTCAACGCCACCTGGCCGGGCCGGTTCGTACACATCTACGAGCCGAGCTCCTACCCGACCTTCCTCTCCTGGTTCTCGGAGCACTTCGACTCCGACGAGGCCGGCCACGACGTCATCCTCGGCTCGCGCCTCCTCGACCGCGCCGCCCTCACCGCCAACCTGACCGCCCTCTCGGCCGCCTACGACCGCTTCACCGCCGGCGCCACCTCCACCGCCTACCTGGTCTCCGGCAGGGGCGTGCACCACGCCCGCCCGCGCGGCCCCCGCGGCAACGCCGTGCTCCCCGCCTGGCGCTCCGCCTACGTCCACGCCACCCTAGGCGAGGGCTTCCCCCCGCTCAACGCGACCGCCGCCGCCGCCGCCAAGGAGCGCGTGCGCGAGCGCGTCGCGGCGCTGAGGGAGCTGGCGCCCCGGATGGGCGCCTACGTCAACGAGGTGCGTCCTCCCCAGCCTCCCCCTCTTCCCACTCCACACTTTCTCCTCGCACCCTCATCTATTGTGTGTCTTCACTGACACGTGGCCGACCGCGCCGGCTGCAGGCCAACCCCGAAGAACCCAACTGGCAAAAGGAGTTTTGGGGCTCCAACTACAAGCGACTGTATGTGTTGCTCTACTTTCTCTTTTTTTTTTCCTTTTCTTTTTTTCTCTTTTCGCTTCTCTTTTCTTCTCTGGCCTGTGGAACTGCAACCATGAGATGACCTCCTGCTGACCCCTGAGCCACAAAAAAAAAAAAAAAAAATTATGACAGCCATGCCATCAAGCGCGCCGTTGACCCAGACGACGTTCTCTGGTGTACCCCCTGCGTGGGCAACGAGCGCTGGGAGCAGGTGGGCGACCGCCTCTGCCGCGTTGAGAGATCCCATTAGAACAATCATCTGCACAGCTAAGCTCGGGCTTCATTTGTGTTCCCTCTCTTGGCGAAATTGGCCCATCATCTCTTCCCCAGGAGGTAGTGAGGGGAGAGCTTTTTGGATTGGATAGTCTGTAATCATGAAAATAGACGGACACCGAATAATCAGAATGATCAACATGTTGTTTGGCAACAAGGACCGACCATACATACGTCCCATGCTCACCTGATGCTACTGTGAGGCTCATGGTCGGTCATATTCATTTTTTGCTGCAAAAGTTCTCGGCCGGTGTTCATATCTAAGCTTCTTCATGTCTCCCTGGACCTAACACATGCAATTCTGTTTCTCCGTTGGAGTCCTGTCTTCCTCGCCACTTCATTCCAACCCTCTCCCTTAGCGCCACACTTCCCAACCATCCCGACGTTAATTAACTCCTTTCCCCGAGGGCACCCAAACTGTCTCGAAAGTTAATAATTTTATTCTCACATTCAGACAAAAGCGGAACCCTCATCGCCCCAACCCCTCTTCTCACATTCCGCACCCTCTTCCAGAACCTGTGCGATTCCCGGGGGACCACTATATCCCCAGCGCTCCCCCTTTGGCCCATCGCCGTTAAGCCCAGATCCAAACCCAACCCTTGACCCGGACCCGGAACCCAGACCAACAAGATTTCCGCCAAACTGCCTCCGCACAGCCTCCGTCAACCCAGGGCTTGACAGCACACTGGCACTCCCGCTTCCAGACGCCACCGGATTGGTGGCAACGTCAGCATCACCAGCATTCGGCCTCCAGATCCGTAGCGGCTCAGGCCGCAACTTGCTCCTAGGCGGTATGGGTGGAGGAGACGGCGGCGACGGCGGGGGCAAGCGTGTTGGGCTCTCATTCTCAACGAGCAGATTGCTGGAGGCGATATTGGTCCCGCCCAAAGAGTGAGATGTGAAACGCCGTTTGATAGACCCGGTGTGCCGGAGAGGTGAAGGAAAGGGATTGGTGATGATGTTTGGTTGAACTTGACTGAGCGGTGCTGTGTTTGTCCACGCTGTTTGGCGTTCGGTGGCAGACTGGTAGAAGACGTCGTCCTCTCCGTTGTAGGTCTCGCTGCTCTTGTGGTCGCAGTCGTTGTCATCATTGATCTGGGCCAGCTCGCGGACGTGGCCGCTGACGGATGCGAACTGCTTTGTGGCGGTCCTGGAGACCTCCCGGGGCTGGATGAGTCGTGTCTTGGATGGCCTCAACGGAGATACGGCAGGGTCGAATCTGTCGAAGTTGGCTGATAGCAGTGTTTTCCACCCCACTGAACTGGCTGTTGACGCTTCGCGGCGTCCGCCTAGGCGGGACATGGGTGGTGCACCCAGGGAGCTCTTTCGTCTGCCCGCATCCACCTCCTTTGCGGGTCCACTCTCGCCCTCGTCCGAGGAATACGCACTCTCGGAGTAGACGAGGTCCTTGGCCGAGTCGGAGTCGGTTTCCGGCAGGTGGTGGACATCACTCGCGTAGCGAATCTCCGTGCCCTTCTCCGATTCTTGATCTGCCGCGGCTCTCTGCTGAGCCCAGGCGTCCTGCTCTTCCTGTATTGACTTTCTAAGCGCACGCCGGTACGGGCTTCCTGTTCTGAAGAGGTGCGAGCCAGGACTGCCGACATTGCTCGTCCGCCAACCTGAACATGCTTCCCCTCGCCCCAGAGTAGCGCTGTTTCCCGCTATCAGGAGATCCTCATCGTGGGACACCGCCGTGTATTCATGCTCCTGGAAGACACGCTTGACTGTTGCAGGCGTTCCAGTGGAATGTCTTTCAGCCTTCTTGTCCGTCACCAACGTAGGGTTTTCGAGGATACCGCTCGCAGGCTGTTCCTCCAGTCCTTCCCTGGTGTCATTCGTCGCCTGCATCCGCTTAACGAGGGCCGAGTAAATCCGCTGGCTGTCCACCTTCTGTTGAGGAGGAGCATGGCCTTCAGCAGTCCCGTCGGGCGGTCGAAAAGTTTCCGAGCCAAGCACTCGTCTCCGGAGGGAGGGCGAGGGGACATGTGCGTCATTCTCCCCAATAACGGAGAGGCGCTGCTTTTCCCACTCTCTCCACTGCTGCTGCTCCTGGCTCGTGAGCGTGCTGGGCCCGGAATGTGCCCAGCTGGTCAGTGACGACGAGCTGCCTGATACTTTGCGATCATCTCGCCCGCTCTTTAGACTATCCACGCTCGCCTTTCTGGAATGAACAAGCTCGGCCGGTACATGCAAAAAGGGGGCCTTGGCTGGAGGGCTGCGTATATGTTCTCGAGATCCTTCAGCTGATCCTTCGACGCTGGTGCATGGCGTCTGACTGTGGGTGACAACATGAGTCCTTCGTGCCTCAATGTGTTGGCATGGGATCGAGGGCGTCTCTCCCTCCGGCTTGGAGGTTAGAAACAAGCTCTTCAACTTGACTCTGAGAGACCTCGAGACATGTCTAGCTCTGGATTTCAGAGTAATCGATTGTTGCGGGCATTGCTGGGACTCGAGGGTTGCTGCCCCAAAATCTTCAGTTGAGCTGCTGCCGCGAAGAGACTTGGGCATTGTAGGGTCTGAACGGCGGCTCATGGAACCGATAAATGTAGATGACTTGTGCTTGGGTTGTGGCGTGCGTCCTTCGGCACCAGAGAATCCATCCTCGGGGACATCGGGTAAGCCGGAGGGAACCGAACCTGACGCACTCCCATCTCGGTTGAGACTAAATCTGGACCGGGACCTCCGGGTGGTCAAAAAGCTCATTGACTTCGGAGCCTTCAATGTCTGGACTTCTCGTGACGAATTATCGTGGTTGGGCTCCGAATGGAACAATCTGCGCGAAGTTGATGCATAAAACGGCCTGGTTCTCAGGGATATGCTGGTTAGAGGCTGCCCAGAGCTTTCATGGCAACTTCGCACCCCCGGAAGATCTGTGAGCATGGATCTGGACCTATGCAGGCGGCGGTATGAGGACGGGGCAGAGGCTATGTCGTCTTCAGGAGTATATGATTCTTGGGCGGCACTGAGGGAATCAAGGTAGCTCGCCGCGATCGGGAAAACGTGAATTGGAGGCGATACTCTCCTGGGCAGACCGAGTGCCTCTGTGTTCGACTTCCCCTCGCTACTATTTCGGTTGCTGACCTTTTGGCTCTCCTGTGTGTTCATTGCGCCCCGGCTCCTACCGGTAGGGCTGCATGACTTGGGGGCGTCCCGACTCGTCGCCAGTGTTGAACAAGGCCCTATAAACCGAACACTCTGACGACGAGGGAGGCCTTGCGCCTCATTCCGAGCAGAGTCTTTCCAATCGGGAGCGGTAAGTCCCGAAAGTGGGCGTTGAGGAGACGACTGGGGAGTCATGGGGAAGAGCGGCGGTTCTGCCATGATACGGCTCTGGGCTCTGACGTAGGCCTCCTAAGCCGCAATATGAGCATCCCGTTGTGCCAGCGCCGGGTCGTGATGCTCAAGGACAACCCCCTGCGTTGACAAGGTGGACTTGCGGCGTTTGAGGTTTGTCCTCGACTTGAGGCTGGGCCGACGCAGCATTGAAACGGTGGAACAAGGCGGTGCCCGCGTAACGGTGCAGTCGCACCGAAACAGCGACGCGGTAACAGTTTGTCAGGGAGAGGAGACTAATCAACAGTAAAACTGTGTAGCTAAACCTATGCCAAGAGAGATGAGATGCACAGGTTCGTGGCACAATGTGGGTTCCGCGGATACGACAGAGGACGAAAGACCCTAGGCCAAACGGGAGCGGGGGAGAGGAGAGCGAGATAGATGGAAGCCATCATGGAGAAACAAGGGCCGAGTACACAGGGGGACCGGGGGCGAGAGAGGGAAGGGAAGGGAAGGGAAGGGAAGGGGAGGGGGAGGGGGCCCGCGGGTTCCTAGGGAAAGCACAACTGGATCAGAGCTGCCGCGGAGAACACGAGCGGAAGGAGCAGAATGGACCACGGCCAGCCGCATTTCGAGAGACGGGCAGAGTGGACGGCCTGATTGATGCGAGGCCGTCAGTGGACGAATGAGAACTGATCAATGATGGAGCTGAACGAACGCGACTACCCTCAAATGCAAACCAAGCCAGACAATCTTGCGTCCGTCCGAATCCCATGTTACCCATCCAGTACAAGGAACACCCACCGTGTCGATGTATGCCCGTCCAATAGACCAAGAAAAGCAGAGACGAAAAAAAAAACAATCCCTATCCCCTAATCCCAGACCAAAATACGCATCTCAGGCTGCACGCTCACAACGCCGATGGCATGTCTAAGGCTTAGGCAGCGATGTCCTCAAGAAACTCCTTGAGTTCCTCATCGACCAGCTCGTGAATCTTCTCAGAGAACTTCTCGGCCTTGTCCGCAAACGACGAGACGCCCTTGACAACCTTGCCAGAGATGACCTCAAAATCGTGCTCGATAAGCTTCTCAAGCTCAGAGACCGAGGCGCCAATGTCAACCTTGTCAGTCGTGGTCTTCTTCTTGGCCTTGTAGCCGCCAGCCTCGACGATGGCGGTATAGTTGTTGCAGCCACCGCCGTTCCAGGCGAGCAGATTGGGCGTCTCGTCGGGGATGTCAGTAAGGGCATCCTGGGTGGCGATCTTGAGCAAGTTCGACTTCATCTTCTCAGGGGTGATGGGAGCGACCGAGTACTCCGAATCGGTGGCGGGCTGGAGCGAGAGATAGTAGGCCAGCAGACCAGCAATATGGGGGGAGGCCATCGAGGTGCCAGAGATGGTGTTGGTGGCATACTTGCTGCCGATCCAGGTGGAGAGGATGCTCAGGCCGGGGGCGAAGATGTCGGTGCACTTGCCGTAGTTGGAGAAGTAGGCACGGCTGTCGTCAATAGCCGAGGCACCAACCGTGACAGCCTTCTCGGCCGCAGCAGGCGAGTAGTTGCAGGCATCGGCGTTGTCGTTGCCGGCGGCGACGGCGAAGTGGATACCGACAGAGACAGCAGCGTTCACAGTGTCATCGAGGGCCCTGGTCTTGCCGCCTCCAAGCGACATGTTGGCGACGGAACCCTTGAAGCCCTTGCGCTTGCCATCCTTGGCAGCCTGCACCTGCTCCAGATGGGACTTGGCAGCCCATTCGACACCGGCAACGACATCAGCCATGGTGCCGGAGCCGTTGGAGCGCAGAACCTTGACGGCATAGACATTCGCCTTCTTGGCGACGCCGTACTTCTTGCCAGCGATGGTGCCGGAGCAGTGGGTTCCGTGGCCGTTGCCGTCAACATCAGCATCGCCTGCGGGGATGGTCTTGCCCCATTTGGCGCGACCCTCGAAGTCGACGTGCTCAATGTTGGTACCGGTGTCGATGACGTACGCGTCAACGCCCTCACCGCCCTCGGCGGCATACAGATACTTGTTGAACGTCGAGAAGCCGAGCGTATCTCGGTGCGAGATACGGGCCAAGCCCCAAGGAGCGGCCTTCTCAAGCTCGCCATCGCATGTTTCCTCGGTGACACGCATCGTGTGGACAATGCTGTCGCGCTCAATGTACTCCACCTGTCGCCCGTGTGGATCAGCATGTGGAAAGAGCCCAATCGCCCTGGAGTCAACTTACATCGGGGTGCCTCCGGACTTGCTCGATGGTTTCGTCATCAAAATGGCCAGAGTAGCCAAGGAACTCTTGGCCAATCTTGTAGGTGTGCTTGAGGCCATGGAAGACGTCGTCAAGCAGCGGCACCTGGCCGCGCTTCTTCAAGTCTTGACGAACTTTCTCGCGCGAGGTATGGATGTCTTGGATCCAGGCATGGTGGGCGGAGGCCGAGCTCTCATCCACATGCTTCTTGAACTTGATGATATACGAGTTGGGGACGACCTCGGCATTCGACGAGGAGAGAATGGGGGCATGCTCGCCGTTGATGGTCTCGGTCTTGAAGCTCGGCGCTGCCGAAACGCAGGCTGCGAGCGAGAATGCGACGAGGCCTCTCATGGTGAACGAAAGAGAGGCGAAGCCGTAAAAATTGCGACTTCGAGAAACTCGGGGGATAAAAAGCAAGTCTGTCACCTCTTCCCTTGATTCGGCGAACAGGAAGAGGAAGATGGTTTGATGAAGGAAGAAGAGAGGAGCAGCGAGCGTGGGAGAGGACCGGAGCTGCTTTAACGGAAGGCGCAGCTGGCAGTTGCCTCAGACCAATGCTGGTTTGGCCCGCTTTCACCTAATGCGGACTAGTCAAGGCGGGGCATCCAATCACGTATGAGCCTGCTCCGGGCGTGTTGTCTCTGGGGAAGGGAGATAACGGGTGGACCAGCGCTTATCGGACAGTCACCAGGCCGCTGATAGCCTGATACCGCCATCACCAAGTGCAGTGGGCGAAGTGCAAGACTCCTCAGTTGCGAAGCTCCATAAGATAGGTAGGCAGGCAGCGTGCAGCATACGTAAACGATTCTTATTTCCGGCAGAAGTTGCGCACCAAAGCGTCTATTGTACGGTGAAACAAAGGCGTCGCACGCAGATGCCGCGGCGAGGCTGACTGTCCGGGATCTGCGGCCAGTTGAGCTCCCACCGCTTTCGGACCCCCGGCTGTTACCTACTGGGAGTTACTGGGTACATGACTTGGTCCCGTCCACACCGCGTACCAGACGGTTGGCTGCCTTGGCTTGCCCTGGGCTCGGCTGCCCTGCATTCTCCACTGGCTTGCACTGGCAGACCAGGTCGTAAAAGCTCGGTTGGAGGTGCAGTTCCGGGGGAGCGAGGCAGCGATTTCCTCTGTTGGCTCAATGCAGCCGGAACTTGATAAGCTGTCAAACATCTTGACCCGCTGTCCGCTGTTGACTGCTTGCACGTTGAGGTCAGATCTGATTCCGGGCACGTCACCGCCAAGCCAAGTAGTGCAAGGGCGGGGCGTCATCTCCACCCCTGCCAACCCGCCGCTCCCTGTCAGGGACGGATGATGGGTCACGAGCGACGAAGCTGTGCAAGGGGTCGCATCGCATTGTCCGTCTGACTCGACCGTGATCCCAGCAGACCCTGGATTCCGCGAGTGGACGGAGTACCAGTGCGAGTATCCGTCAAAAACATTGCGCACTGCACTTTGTGCATAAATAATTATTGCACAGCGTAGTAGTTCCTCCATCGGGCAAAAGGTGATTCGTTGAACAGCCTATCGGTGTCATATTCACCAGGCGGAATATCAGCTGTCAGCTGTTGCAATATTATAGGTCATACTGGACCTCCGGAGCAACACTCGCTCCAAATCGATCGACTGAGAGATGATTCATTCGGCTATGCGAAACCAGCCCCCTTTGGTTGCCCACCTTAGTCTCGGGCGCAAAAGTCGAGACTACTTTAATAACCCGCGGACTGTAACCAAGTTGCCAGGTCAGGTTCGTGGAGCATATCCTTGATGCCACAGATCTTGTGAAAACATTATCCGTCGTATTCTCTATCTAGGGTATCCACGACGTTTGCTTAAAAGAAAAAAGCCTAGACAATAACAATGCCGCAGCATTTTCAATGATGTTGGTAGATATGCTGGGGACAATGCGTGGTAGTGTGTCAGGTTCGAAGAGCGTTGGGAGCATACGAGGAAATAGGAATGGTCGAGTTTTGTAAACATCGATCGTTGTAACCAACATGTCTCCTTTTTGAAGTCAATGCTAGGAAGTTGTTGGGCGATCGAGCCGATGCTGTGCTCCATGATTCTAGGGAGTTGCCCGAACGCGATCTGTAATACTTACGCGTAAGGGCAAGCAACTAAATATGTTTCGAGAGAACACTTTCTGGAATTGACAAGAGTCAACGGATGCGAGGATAAGAGTTCATAGATCGTTTCAGTCCATGCAAGAAACAACATTCAGACCATTTGTATAGTGCCCCCCTTATCACTGGCATTACTTTGACCATGACAGGTCTGACCATCAAGGTAGCCATCCATTCGGCTTGCTCGCTTTTTCTCCGACTCTCCATTAGTCTTCAGAGGTACACAGGGTTAGGGTTTTGTATGACCGCGGGGAGCTGCAAGGCAGCAGCTAGCTTGGCGTGCATAGGATGCTTTGGTGAACATAACATATTCCGCAGAACTGGAGTACAAGAAGAGCCCGCTGACTGAAGGATCGTGACAGCAAGCAGGTCGATTCGAGCGTGTGTGCGTACTGCGCAAATTCACTACCCGACACCCCACACGGCTCTATCGGCAACAATTTGCAGAAACCCCATCGAGCAGCCAGATCCTGCAGCCTTGAGCTGCTGTGCTGTTGGCCCAGTCGCTGCCTTCCAGACCCGCGACAGGCCTCGCTTGGCTGTCCGTGGCAGTCGATGAGTCGATGACGAACTTGCCAGCTCCCGAACCTAGGCCCTCGATGGGTTCTGGGGATTCCACCGACTCCGAATCATAGCCATCTAATCCAATCCATCGGCAGACTGGCGAAATCGAGCGCCGACGCACCAACCCAGAATGCTGCCCTTACGATCGCGCCGCTATCGAGCGTCGACATCGGCCTCTACCCTCCAAACCTCCAAGGCCGCCGAGGTGCTTCAGGCACTCCTTGAACGCCTGTCTGGCACGGTGCGGTCTGCACCAGAGGGCTCGTACCCCCAAATTGAGGAATTGGTGGACCGGACTCGCCAGGTTCATCAGCACATCGCCGCCGCCGCGCCGCCCTCCTCACCACAGGACGACTTCCGCCATCTTCGCGGTTTCCAGACTCTGCTCGACGTTCTGCGGTCCTTTTCTGGTTTCTACAATCCGCATAAGCGCAGGGAGGATGAGAGGAGGGCGATATTTGACTTGTTACATGTCGTGTTGGCGACACTCTCTGCCGCCTTCCGCGGCCACCCGGGCAACAGGCGATACTTTCGGGACAGGGTAGATGGCGGTGGCTGGGAAGCCCTGGAGCAGACCATCGCCAGCATCGGTGTGGGAGGCGGCGACTCGGATCTCTGGACCAACTGCCAGCTGTTCGGGAAGCTGCTCTCCTTCGCCCTGGACGACCAGCGCTTAGACGAGCTATGTCGCTCGGTGTCCGCTTGGACGGATACCGACGAACTCCCGGAGCCGCTGGACGGCACTCGCCGGGAGGCAGAGGATTCCATAGAAGGACCATCATCGCCGAAACACGACACCGCGCCGAGCCTAGAAGCCATCGAGAAGAGGGTGGGCGAGATCGTTGGTCCCAACACCGTTCTTCGGAATGCCGAAATCATCCGGGCCGTTGTTGCCTTCTGGGAATCGATACCAAGAGGACCGGGTGTCGGGACAAGTCGTGCATCGATCTTAGTCTTGTCAACACTGTCAAACCTGGCATCCGTCTCGCTCTTCAACCTCGAGGCTCTGCATGGGGCGGGTGTTCTGTCCAGGCTGCTGCGCTTACTTTTTGCTCAGGACAGCGTTCTCACGACGCTTGAGATGGAGAAAGCACTGCCGCTTTGCAAATCTCTGATGCAACTTGGCATTGGCCAGCTAGCAGACGCGCAGTTCTTGCTGAGCTGCCGGGACCCCGCCACTTCCGAGTTCTGTCTAAGCATGACAGAGAAGTACGCCGGCCCCCCCTTTATCCAGTTCGACCTCTCTCTACATGGCCACTCGTCCATAGAGCTTGCGAATCTTGGCAGGTCATTCCCGCCACAGACAGCTCCCGGGTACACTTTTACTGCCTGGATCCGGATCGATAAGTTTGACCCGAGCTCCCACACAACCCTCTTCGGGGTCTTTGACGCTACCCAGACCTGTTTCCTTCTGGCCTACCTTGAAAAGGACACCAAGAACTTCATCCTCCAGACATCAGTCACGTCCTCGCGCCCCAGTGTGAGGTTCAAGTCGGTTGTGTTCAAGGAGCACCAATGGTACCATATTGCCCTAGTTCACCGCAGGCCCAAGACCATGGTTGCGAGTAAGGCAAGCCTTTACGTCAATGGGGAGTTCGCCGAGCAGCTCCGCGCTGCCTACCCAAGCCTTCCCCCGGCCCCGCCTACCAACGCCAGCACGGAGAGCTTTGTTTCTTTTTCGTCAAGCAGTAGCAAGACAAACCCTGTGCAGGGCTTCTTGGGGACGCCGCGCGGGCTCGCAGCACAGCTCGGCCCCGGACTTGTTCATTCCAAATGGTCTCTGGCTTCGGCGCACTTGTTCGAGGATGTCCTCAGCGATGACCTGCTCGCCGTCTACTTTCGTCTGGGACCACGGTATCAGGGAAATTTTCAGGATTGTCTCGGTGGCTTCCAGACTTACGAGGCCTCGGCTGCCCTCGGGCTCCGAAATGAGGTGTTTCATCCGGGCAAGGACGAGAACTCGGACATTCTAAAGGCCATCAGGGATAAAGCGAGCAGCATCGTACCGGAGCATCGGGTGCTGCTCAGTCACTTTCCGCGGGCTGTCTTTTCGGCGGATGGGAAGTTCATGGATTCTCTGCTCTTTCGTTCGCTGTGTAAGAGCTCGGCCAGCAGCCTCTTCCACTCGACCGTCAAGAGCGGATCAGCGGTGGCCGTCAACGGAGCTGTGCCCTGCATCAACGATGCCCTGATCAGGTTGAACGGCATCTCACTTCTCACGGGCGACCCAGTTGCTGCTAACCCCTATCATTTTGATGACAACCTTTGGAGGCTTGGAGGCTTCACGCCTGTGGCCCTCAAGCTCGTCGAGCGGTCGTCCACAGACGATGAACTGCTCCGCTCCGTCGAGCTCATGTTCCATTGCATCAGCAACAGCTGGAGGAACAGCGAGGCCATGGAAAGAGACAAGGGTTACGCCATTCTGAGCATGCTGCTTCGCGCTAAACTTGGCTTTGGCGTACCGGGCTCGGACACCCAGTCGCAGGCATGGCGGCTTCCGTTGACTAACGAGGCAAGGGACCGGTTGAGTTTCCAGCTGCTCAGTTTGATACTCCAATTTGTTGGCTACAAGCACGCAAACCCGATCGAGTCCTTCATCATTAACCCGCTGGCCTACCGGGTTTTGCTGATCGACCCCGACACATGGCGGAGGTCGTCACCCCTGACCCAGGAGCTATACTACAAACAATTTGTAACTTTTGCGGTCAAGAGCAAGCATCACCAGTTCAATAGCCGCCGGCTCCTCCGAATGCGTAAGTTCCAGTTCTGTGTACTCTCCTCCGGGGTATGGTAAGCTCACCCGTTTTGGGTAGGGATCATTAAGAGGCTTTTGGATGCGCTGAAGGCCGAGACGGTCTCGGAAGAAATCATGCCTCACTTCATGGCTTCTTTTGAGAGCCTTGTGAAATGCAATTACAATGCCGAGGTTCATCGCTCCATTGCTCTTTTCATCACCTACGCCTTCCACACCGCGCCTGGCTCTCTGCCGCGGACCCCGAAGCCGGCATCCACAAGCGGTCGAACCGCCGCCTCTAGCCTCGGCGTCTCGCGGAGGCCCACGACAGAGAGCGGCCGTCCTTCCTCTGTGGCGGGCTCGAGAATGCTCACCAAGAAGGAGGTGGGCATCAGGATCCTGGAGATGTACACCCGGCTCCTGTGTGACAAGTCCGGCCTGGCCAACATTCGGAAGTTTGCCAAAACCGTGACTAACAAGGTGACATACGGAGTTGGCCCGAAGAAGAAGAAAGAATACGTGCTGACTTCCGGGCAGTGGCTTCTCTATCTGCTCGCAGAGAACGACCCGGAAATCGTGGTTCTTGGCTGCAAGATCCTGGCTCGCCTGCTTGTCACACAGCCATCCGGCTACACGGCCAAGTTTGCTAGCAAAACTGGCGGTTTCTGGATCATGGCCCATCGCTTGAAGCAATGGTGGGACATTGCGACTCTCTGGCCGATCCTGTTCAGCATCCTGTTCGGCTATGACGTGGCCAATATCGACTTTGACAAATCCTTTGATTTCTTCAGCCTTCTGGAGATTTTCGGCGACAGCCGCGTCGTGTTTCCGGATCTCTTGCCCGTCATAACTGCTATGCTGCAGCAAGGTCTGCGAGACATTCTCAGATATCAAGATGACCCAGATTCCCCCTCCCGCGACCCCAACGCAACAGTTAGTTCCCGAGAGAGTCTCAGTGCTGTTCAGACGAGGCCCAGAGCGCGCTCCATGGAACTGCGCCAGGCGCTCGAGCCAAGGAGTGAGTAAGCCCGTCCCATCTCACATACAGTCTACTGACGCCGTTCTCAGGAACGCAGTTGCCTGACAAGGAGAGAGTCACAGCGAACGCTGCAGTCCTTCAGACTGTTGTTCGTTTCTTGTCTGATATGCACAACCGTTCAGTCAATTTCAGGGACTTCGCACTCTCTTCGGACTACGTTCGACACCTTTGTGCCGCCCTGTATCCAATCGTCGTCAGTTCCGACCCGGTCACTGCTGAGACGGAATTAAACTCCAAAGACACGCTCAACTTTGAGGGAGGCGATGTCATCATCAAACCGGTCCCTGGCTCTTCGTCGACTGCGATTCCAATCATCAAAACGGCTAATTCGGCGCCGTCGGATACCCAGCCAGCATCTCAAAGCCCAGGTCGAGGCACCCCTCTCCGCCGACCGTCATCGTTCATCCTGGTCACGTCCCAATCGCCGCCCTCTGCCCCAGCTCCCGCGCGTCTGAGTCTCGCCATGTCTCCGACGAAGAAACCCACGACTAGGAGTCCCAGCAATGCTGTCTTGGAAGGCGTTCTGGAGCTTATCATTAGCGTGTTCATCGACCAGATAATAGTTAGGAAGGAGTTCCACGGATTCGGCCTTCTCTCAAAAGTCCCCCCAGGTTTCCAGGAGCACCGTGCCTACTTTGAGACATACATTTTGCGGAATGTCATTACGCACCTGCAGAATACCATCCAGCTTGACCAGAAGGTACTCACAGAACCCAAGACGCTGCAGAACTTGGCGCGTTTGAACCTCCACATTGCGGAGGCCGTGTTCGAGGGGTCGTTCATGAATGGAGCTGAAACAATGATCAACTTCACGGGAACATTGCTGGAATATCTCCAGCGGCCTGATGTCTCGTCGCTCAAGAGCGTCCGATTGTGCAGTTCTGCTGTTGCGACGATTCGCTCGACCTTCCTGAAATGCACGCTGCTCAGACTCTCAGACATGGGCGACCCCGAAACGAAGGATTCTGAAGCTCAGTCTACCATGGACCAGCTCCTCTACTGGCAGGCGGTCCTGCTCGGTTGTTTGTCGATGGAGGACGATTACATGAAACTTCTCTGGTATCAACTTTACAACAAACTCGTCGGATCCCGACAAAACATCCGCCTCGTCGCTGCAATGCTCTGGCGAATCATGCTTGTTCAGAAGCCTGAAGAGTCGGCAGAGATCTTTCGGCAAATCATGACAGCGGATCAGCGGCCGCTGGCTCGAGGCTTTGAGAAACTGACCGAGCTGGATGACGCTGCGTTCCTGGAGTGGGTGGACCAACATCGCCCGTCGCTCGATGTCCTCTTTTTGGGTGGCATGTCTAAGTCCTGGGAGGACTTTGTCGGTGCCGAGAATCATCGCACAGCGGAGGCTTCCAAGCTGAGGTTGAAGAACAGGAAGGAAAAGTTGAAGCAATGGCACACCGAATCGCTGGAGAGGGACAATATCCTCCTTCGGCACGAGATGGCCAACAGCGCGTGGATGAAGAGCATCTACTTCACGGAGCATTTCAAGCATCAGAGGCTCCTGCAAGATTTGCAGGACGACAATGCCTTCCTTGCCTCGACCTTTGCCAAGATGGAGCGCGACCTATCTCGGCCAGGCGCCGTATTCAGCCAGCCACAGACCATCAAGTGGCAGTTGGACCGAACCGAGGGAAGGAATCGCATGCGCCTCAGACTTCTTCCCCAGTATCCTAGTCCGCAGCAGCAGGATTTCCAACCCAAGAAGAACAATGGCGCTGCAGGGAACTCAAGAGCCACTGTGAATCCCGGTAACCCCTCAACGACACAGGGAACCCGACCCACGACACCAGCACCCGCCCAGTCCACGGACGTCGAGGCTGGTGTCAGTGTAAATAATCCCGACATTTCGGCAGATGCCGATCCGGTTTCCGGAGACGCAGACCAACAGAGCGTTGCGCCGGAAGAAGACTTCGAACTGGTGGATGACCCTAACGAGCCCGAAGGTGATGATACCTTTGAGGACAAGAACAGGAAGGTAATGAGGCGGCTCCAGCAGGGAGATTCTGTCCTGAATGTGTTCAACATCTCGCGAATCATTGGCCTCGATGCCTCTGAGGGTATCCTGATCGTCGGAAAGGAGGCCCTCTACATCATGGACAATCTCTTCCAGAGCGCAGACGGAGAGATTATCAACGTCTGGCAAGCCCCGCCTGAGGAACGCGATCCATTTTCCATCATCATCACCGGCGGCAAGCCCGGCGAGAGGCGACCAAATCAGGGTCGCACCGACCAGGAGTCGCGCAGTTGGAAATGGCAGGATGTGCTCAGCATATCGAAGCGGCGGTTCCTGTTCCGCGATGTCGCCATTGAGATCTTCTTCACCGACGGCCGAAGCTACCTCCTGACCGCTATAAACCCAGCCATGCGGGATGAGGTCTATTCGAGGCTGACAGCCATGACGCCGCACACCAACAACCCGAGTCTGCTGCCAAACCCGGAGGATGTCTGGCGCCTCGAAAGCCTTAGGTTCACCGAAGAGGCCCCGCAGACGCTTGGTGCTAAATTTGGCAGCATCTTCCAGTCGTCAGCATGGAACCCCATGATGAAGCGATGGCAGAGGGGGGAGATATCCAATTTCCACTACCTCATGCTCGTGAACACCATGGCAGGCCGGACGTTCAATGACCTTACCCAATACCCCATCTTTCCTTGGGTCCTGGCAGACTACACCAGCGAGGAGCTCGACCTCAACAATCCGGCCTCGTTCAGGGACTTGTCGAAGCCGATGGGAGCGCAGTCGCCAGGTCGTGCAGCCGACTTTGCTATGAGATATAAGAGTCTTGCCGAGATCGGCGAAACACCGTTCCATTACGGGACGCATTATTCGTCTGCGATGATCGTCTCGTCGTACCTCATCCGGCTCCCGCCGTTTGTGCAGTCCTTCGTCCTGCTGCAAGGGGGCACGTTTGACCACCCTGACCGATTGTTCTTCTCCATCGAGGGCGCTTGGAATTCGGCCTCCCGCGACAATGGCTCGGACGTGCGCGAGCTGATTCCGGAGTTCTTCTACCTTCCGGACTTCCTGACCAACATCAACGGCTACAATTTTGGTGTCCGGCAGGGAGACGGAGGCAGAGTGGATAATGTCATTTTGCCGCCGTGGGCCAAGGGCGACCCTAAAATCTTCATCGCGAAGAACCGCGAAGCACTGGAGAGCCCGTACGTCAGTCAGCGGTTGCATCAATGGATCGATCTCGTCTTCGGCTACAAGCAGCGCGGGGAGCAGGCCGTGGAAAACCTGAACGTCTTCCATCCTCTGTCGTACAAGGGCGCCAGAGACCTTGATAACATCACGGATCCTCAGGAACGGGCTATCACCACGGGGATCATCCACAACTTTGGACAAACTCCGCACCAGGTCTTCACGAAGCCTCATCCACCAAGGGAGTACGACCGATGTCCGATTAAGCGGCTGGACACATCTGTCGGAGCTCTGACCAGGGTGTCTTACCCACTGCTAGGTGCGACCCGGCGGCACTCACATGTGTTTTTTTTTTTTTTTTTTTTTTTTGCGTTGTAAAGACCTACTGACAAGTCACAGAGAGCCGTGAGCGAGTGGCTTCGCTTACCTATGTGCCCAAGCTCGATCGCCTTCTCTGCGCGTCACCGTTCCGCCTCAACCTCCCTCCACACTACGATAAATTCCTCGAATGGGGCTACACCGACAACAGTGTGCGCTTCTTCCTGAGCGATAATAGAAAGGTAAGTCCTCTGGCCGCTCTTGAGGTTCGTGACCCATCTAACACGTCGGAGCCCGCTGGTCTCTTTGAGAACCTACACATCGGCCAAATCTCGACGCTCATCTTCGCCGACTCCAAGACCCTCATCACGGCCGGTGAGGACTGCGTCGTCTCCGTTTACACGGTCCAGTCCTCCCCAAGCAAACCGCTCGTCGACCTGCAACTCCGCTCCTCCCTTTTCGGGCACAAGACCCCGGTCACGCACATGGCCGTGTCCAAGGCGTTCAGCACGATCCTGACCGTCTCCCAGGACGGCGTTGCCTTCCTCTGGGATCTCAACCGGCTCGAGTTCATCCGCAAGCTGCCGCTGGTCCGGCCGGGCGTCGAGTGCGCCAAGATCAACGACGTGACGGGCGACGTGATGTTGTGCGCGGGCCAGCACGTGCTGCTGTACACGCTCAACGGCGAGCTCATCCTTGACCAGAACGTCTGCGCGGGGACTCACGAGGCGGCGGCCGAGGACTACGTGCACTCGTGCGCCTTCTACGAAGGGTCCGGCGGGAACGAGTGGCTGGAGAACCAGCTCGTCTTCACGGGCCACAAGAGGGGGGTAGTGAACGTGTGGCGCAAGACGGTGGGCCCGAGGTCGGGCCGGTGGATGCTCGAGTTCATGCGCCGGCTGGACCACGTCAATCTCAAGAGCGAGACGGGCGCCAACATCGAGGCGGCTATCACGTGCATCGCGCCGTTGCCGGGGCTGGTGTACACTGGGGATGATGATGGCCGGGTGGTGAGTTTCTTTCTCCGACTCTTGCTTTCTTCTGTTTTGTAGGTATGACGGGAAGTTGCTAACTTGGTGACAGTGGGAATGGAACTTGGTTCAGCGTGATAGGTAAAACGACGGAACGAGAGGCGGGGATCATAGAGTTTAGGCATCGGCCCAAAGATAGAGGATGAGGAGGGTTGAAAGAAGAGTTAAAAAAAAGGAGAAGGGGGTAAAATGGTTGCATATAGAATGAGGGAATGCATGGCTCTACCTCTTTCCCTCAATGGCTACGCGGAGTCTTGGTCGGGGGTGGTTGATAAACAGCATGGATGCGGATGTCGTTTTATTTCATCCCTTGGTCGAACAGCGTTAGGTAAAGGTAGAACTGGATGCATTTTTTGTCTCTCATGGACGTGCCTTCTTTGTGGCAGCCTCCGAGTCCACGTCCGTGTTAACCTATACACGCGTCCCCTCTCTCTCTCTTTTACCCCCCTGCCGCTCCTGATGCCGTTATGTACAGATTTTCCAGCCGCCTTCTACCGTCTCGGTTGTGCGCATACACACGCGCAAGCTCGAGCTTGACCACCTATTTCGTCTCCTGACCACACTTCGAAACACCGACTCTGGCTCCCCCTTCTTAATTTAATCCTTCTCGGTGTCATCGTCATATCCGGTCAACGTCTTCCTTGGCCCGGTGGGTACTGTCAAAGCCAGAAGATGGAAGATCTCCATGTTAGCACATCTCTTTTCTTTCCATTTGTTGCCTTAACACAGCATCATTTCCCCAATTCTCCAACTCTCTCCATCTTCGTCCCTGCCAGCTAGCTGGTCGGGTGGAAAGAAAAACGTACCCGGATAAGTCAGGGGGATGGGAGCGGCGTCCTCGTCGCCCAGGGCGCGGCGGATGGGCGGGACGACGGCGAGGGTCACGGGGCCCAGGGCGCCGATGACGACGGACCAGAAGAAGGCGGGGCGCTCGCGAGCGGCCCAGCGCCAGTAGCGGAGGGGGCCGGCCCAGAAGCGCGGGGCTGCGCCGTTCATTGTCTCTTGCGTCCTCTTGTGTTTTCTTCGGGGCTGACAGGGAGGGGCGACGGACAGTGGATGGGTGGTTCCGTCGGAGGGTAACCTGGGGAAGATGGGGATCTGGAGTGAGTGGTTAGATTCCTCAAGTAGACGACAAAAACGGTCGTTTGTTTGTTCGGAACGAAATTGTGGAGACGAGATCGGGTCGAGGGATAACGTTATGGAGAGGGCGATATTTGGTGGTTCTGGCGATCCGATGGGGGGCGTATGTACCTTGTGTTGTTCAATTGGCCAGCACACCAGACGGAGCGCGAGGCAGTTCGTCCTCGTTGACGTCGGATGTTGGTGAGCACGGAGCTTGGCTGGGTGGATTGGATTTCGAGGGTCTCGCGACTTTGCGGCGAAACTGCGGCTAATCTTGGGCGATGGGCTTCCACTCAGGAACCTCCGGAAGCTTGCTGAGTCCGGGACAGGGCGCTAGTTACCTGAATTGGAGGCCGAGTGGGTCCCTTCCAGCTGGGACCCTGGCTCGCCCTTTTGGCAAGGCTACGTATGCCGAATCACTCAATGTGAGTCCCAATCCGCTTTGCTGGAGCTGTTCGCGGGACGAGGCAAGCTTCCGTGGCATGAACTCGAACGACTCCGAGTTTGCGCCCGTCGATTCCACTCGCTGCCCACTCACACACCGCGGTTGCTTAGGAGTGGGATAGCACCTCAAGCCAGCAGCAGCAGCTCACCATGCGGTCGCTCCTTTCCTTCGTCGTCGCCTTTGTCTTCGCGGCCGTGGTCTCGGCCGTCAGCACATCTGGCAACAGGTTGCTGGCCATCCTGGACGATGTCGCCGATAAGGACAATTACTCCAAGTTCCTGGGCGATCTGGAGAGTACGTGATGATTTGGAGTTGGAGATGAGGAGTTGGAGATGATTGAAGAAACGAACTTCAACGGCATTCGTTGGCTGACAATTGGCAGGCAGAGGATTCCAGATCTCTTTTGAAACCCCCAAGAGCGAATCGTTGGCCCTGTTCCACCTCGGCGAGCGATCCTATGACCACATCCTCCTGTTCCCGACCAGGACAAAGGGTAAGGGTGTTATAACTTCGCTACCCCAATATGTTGCTTTGTTTGTTTAATAATGGCTGGCACCTCGCGGCTGACAATCGTCAAGGCCTCGGCCCCAACTTGACCCCCAACATCCTCGTCGACTTCATGAACGCCAAGGGCAACATCCTCGTGGCCCTCAGCTCCGGGGTCGCGGCCCCGAGCTCGCTCGTCTCCCTGCTCTCCGAACTCGACATCCAGCTCCCCGCCGACCGCACCGGCCTGGTGGTGGACCACTTCAGCTACGACGCCTCGAGCGCTCCCGACGCCCACGACGTGCTCGTCCTGCCGCCCCCGCACCCCACCCGGCCGGACGTCAAGGACTTCTTCGGCGCCGGCGCCGGCCGGGACGAGGTCCTCGCCTTCCCGCGCGGCGTGGGCGCCGCCCTCGGCCAGAGCGCGCTCCTCACCCCCGTCGTCCGCGCCCCGCGCACCGCCTACAGCTACAACCCCAAGGAGCAGGCCGAGGTGGTGGACGACCTCTTCGCGGCCGGCGAGCAGCTCGCCCTCGTCTCGGCCTTCCAGGCCCGCAACTCGGCGCGCTTCACCCTGGTCGGCTCCGCCGAGATGCTGCAGGACAAGTGGTTCGACGCCGAGGTCACCAAGGCGGGCGGCAACAAGGCGGCTAAGACGTTCAACCGCGAGTTCGCCAAGCGCGTCAGCGGGTGGACGTTCAACGAGATTGGCGTGCTGCGGGTCAACTGGATCGAGCACCACCTCGACGAGGCGGGGGCGGCGGCCAACGAATCTAACCCCAAGATCTACCGCATCAAGAACGACGTGGTAAGTTATTTTTTTTTTTTTTTGATCTACTCCTCCGCTTCATACTAATCACGCAAGTTACCAACCAACAGAAATACACAATCTCTCTCTCCGAATACGCTTGGGACACCTGGACGGCCTTCTCCCTCCCATCGAATGACGCACTCCAGCTGGAATTCTCCATGCTGTCACCCTTCCACCGCCTCCCGCTCGCCCTCGATGCGCCCCAGTCCTCGGACTCGGCGTCGGCCTACAGCGTGTCCTTCAAGCTGCCGGACCAGCACGGCATTTTCAACTTCAAGGTCAACTACAAGAGGCCGTTCCTGTCCAATGTCGAGGAGAAGAATACCGTGTCGGTGCGACACATCGCCCACAATGAGTGGCCGCGCAGCTATGTCATCAGCGGCGCCTGGCCGTGGATTGCCGGCATCGGAGTGACCGTGACTGGTTGGCTGGCTTTCTGTGCCTTGTGGTTGTACAGCGCGCCTGTGGGAGGGCCTCGGGAGACCAAAAAGACGCAGTGAGTGAGGGGTGGGGATGTGGCAGGCCAGAATGTATGCTGTGACGGGTGCTAGACGGTGGCGGTTGTTGTTTTCGTCTCATGTGGCTGTGGTTTCGTTCTGTATACAATATACACCGTACCGGATGGCAGGCGTAAAATATCGGTTCTCCTTAAAAAGCTATGAATAAACGGATGGCTCCAGATCTTTCCCGCCCGGTCGTGTAAAGTGAGATGAAATCATCGACAAAGGTTGATCGTGCTCATGATAAACACTGTTCCTATTTGCATTTCGTGTGCCCTCGTTCCATACGGAGAGAATGAAGAGCGAAAAAGGAAGTCAGGAGATGAGGAATAGAGGCAAAACAGGAAAGGCAAACCGAAGGGACGAGATGAAACCAAAACAGGAGCAATGCCCTCAGATCAGCTCTCTTATGTTCCCACTGACAACCCGACAGGCAAGCCTACCGCAGTAGGTAAGCCAGATCCCGTCTGCTGCCTGCAAATTTGGCTTTTTGGACCTTCCGTCATCACCGGGCATGCTCTCGTTCTTGTTTCGGTTTGCCTCTTGGTGCCAACGGAGGACAACCAAGGGTATAAAACCACACCCATATTGCTTCCCCGTCCACTCTCCCCAGCGACTTCTCCCCACCCGCTCAACGACTGACCCATTCCAAGCAAGCCCGGAAACCCCTGGCGTTTCCCTGACTCGCTGCTCCGATTGAAAACTACTTATATAGACATTAACCGTCATCAGTGCTGCACTGTCACGCCGAGACACCTTCTCTCCTCTCCTCCTCCTCCTCGCCTGCCTGCCTGGCTGACCGGCTGCACGCTCCGCTGGAGAAGCGGTACGGAGTCAGCAGTGCAACAGGAAGAGGTGGGAAGGGAGAGAGAGAGAGGGCCGCTCCAGCGCCGGAGCACCTCCGCATCTGAGGATTGTCGTCATGGCAGGGAGAAAGGGAAGGGAAACCGCGCCGCTTGGTATGGGCCCGGCATCGAAAAGAAAAATGGGGTGTGGAAGAAAGGAGATGGTGTGGGAGTGGCGGCCTCTCTTGCAAGAGTTCGGGGAATGAGTGTACCAAGAGAACGTCTTGGCTGCTCAGATATCCATTCTTGTTGGCCTCAGCCCCATCCGCGTCGCGTGACGGGATGAGTTGGCTTTGGAAGTGTGTTCATCATTGCAGCGTTTAGGTTGTTTGTTGTTCTTGATGTTGCAGCGGGCGCGCCGTCGGTGGCCGGATATCACTTGATATCAAGCAAGCGCTAGCAGAGCTGACGGACCGGGCGCCTGGGGTTCAGCGCGGAAGCCGCCTTAGGTGCCGACCTTGCGGCATCACTAAAGGAAACTAACGAGGGGGAAAGTGTGCCAGGTCAGGTCGAGCAGTGAATGGTTTTACGGCCACGATGAGTCTAGAATTAAGACTGCTGGCAAAGACAATAGCCGTCGAGGGGATGAATGAATGAGGGATGGAGTGGGATCGATGGCTGTCATCGAACTGGCGATGGCGACGTTGCTTGCGGAGAGGGTTCGATGGCGAAGAGGGGGAACGCGAACGCGCTGGGCGCTGCTGAGCCGCGTTTTGACCGAGCGAAGCGACCGTTATTACCAGGTAATGTATGTATGTACATACAGATTCCATACGGATATGTATGCATGTAACTACTGTACTGCGCCGCGGGGGGCTTGCTCGCCAGGCGGAGCTTGTGCCACACTGGGCTGCGGACGGCGCTGCAAAACGTCCCAAGTGCAACTCCCTACTTTGCATCGCGTATGTACAGCACAAGTATGTACGATATATAAAATGAGGTATGTACAATATATAAAATGAGGTATGTACAATATATAAAATGAGGTATGTACAATATATAAAATGAGGTATGTACAATATATAAAATGAGGTAGATAAAGTAGCTGCGGGGTTCAGCTTCAACTGTCTCTCTTCAGCTTGCTAGTCTGTTCTTGGCGATCTTCTCGTTCAACGTTCTTCCTAGCTCAGGCTCCCTATATGATTTGATCGTCTCGTTTAGCTTCGTCAACATGCCGAACTTTGTCTCTTTCTCTTTGTGATCAGGTGGATGACATGGATAACGTATCTGGGAGCTCTCAGACACCATCCCAAGATCTACCATTTGGGCTTGAAAGCATCAAACGCGATAGTATAAGCGCGGAGCTGGTTCGTCTATGCTCGGACATCATCCCACGACTGCCCCCGCGAGCAGTGGTCCTGGGGAGGAGACATCCGCACGTAGACGAAGAGTCAGCTATCAGGGTAGACGTTTCGGGATAAGAACCATTCATCCATTACCGATATCTCAGCCAGCACAATCCATGATGCAAAGCCCATCCGGAGTGGAAAGAGTCAAGGATCACTATGCCCGATCGTTCTTTGGCAGGATTGCCCCAAACACCCCCTGTACCTTTCTTTGTGTGGGACGACCGGGGAAATGTCGAATCGTTCAAGTCAAGCTCAAGGACGGCGATGACGACGCAGCCATTTTCGAGAAAATGAGGAAGATTTGGTATAATAAGCTGAGAACACGGCTACCTTTCCGCCGGGTCTCCAGAGTAGAGGAGGTGACGGTAGGTGATATTCGATACCAAACCATTTTCTGCGACTGCTAACCCGACTTTCAATCCCAGTTTCGCTTTTGTGGTCTTGAGGATCCGGAAGAAGGAGTTGTGTTTGTTGGGACGTACGACATCTTGAATGTCGGGCAACTGCGTCAAAGGCTTAACGAACAGGCTGAAGAGCGTCAGAAGCCCGTGTCCGAGTTGCTGGACGATTGTTACCAGTGTTACAAGGATGCAGCAAGTGGGGATTGTGTGCATTCGGATACTAGTAGATGCCCCGGCTGGGATTTCCCCTATCGCGACTGCGACTTTCAAGGACTTGACAGGCTACTTTACCGCCTACGAAACCTTGACCTTCTGCCTTTCACACGGAGTACTCCGTATGGAGGTCGGATCCCGTCGAGCCTCCAGCGGAATAGCTTACTATAGTATGTACATGGTACCCGTACAAGCATTCAAAGTGGGGCCAAGGCTCTAGTACGTGTATTGATTGGAGAGCGTGCGCACCTAACTACCGGTACCTAAGGTACCCACTAGTGTTGAGATGGTGGGCCGAACTTTGGAGAAGCCATAGCTTCCCTTTGGCACGATTTCCATATCAGGACCAACAACCTTCGTCATCACCCTCAGCCCTCACGCGCAGAGCACCGCCTAACCTCCAAGCTACTCGCGCACGCCGCCCTACCTCTGAGGATAACCACCACCCCGGGGACTTACTTGTGTGTGTTGTCGTCCACCGACATACCCAGTCAAAATGGTACGCCACCCAGCAAAACCCTCCAAAAAATCGAATTACGGAGCGAGCGCAGTACAGTACAGTACCCTAACCTAGAAGGGGTGTGGGCGGGGGGGTTGATGAAACAGCCCCCCTCCCGCCTCCGTTTAAATAACAGGCGCGCAACTCGGAAAAGGCCCAGTCGATGCTCTTCCGCTTCCGCGAGGCGCAGGCGGCGGACCTGGGCATCATCGACGCGGGGCGGACGCGGCGGCCGCGGAACATCACGGAGCAGGACAGCATCCCGGCGTGCGAGAAGTGGCGGGGACAGGTGCTCAAGGAGATTTCGCGCAAGGTGTCGCGCATCCAGGACCCGGCGCTGTCCGACTACCAGATCCGCGACCTCAACGACGAGATCAACAAGCTGATGCGCGAGAAGCACATGTGGGAGGTGCAGATCCGCAACCTGGGCGGGCCCAACTACATGCGCGCCGGCGGCAAGGTCTACGACGAGGCCGGCCGCGAGATCCCGGGCGGGGGCAAGGGGTACCGCTACTTCGGCCGCGCCCGCGACCTCCCCGGCGTCAAGGAGCTCTTCGAGGCCGCCGCCAAGGCCCGCCAGGAGGAGGAGAAGCCGCTCGAGGAGCGCGCCGACCTCCGCCGCCAGGTCGACGCCGCCTACTACGCCTACGCCCCCGGCGAGGAGGACGACGAGCTGCTCGCCTACGAGCGCGCCAGGGAGAAGATGGCCTTCGACGCGCTGGCCAAGGCTGGCCCGGCCGAGACGCCGCCCGGGTGGGAGCCGTTGCCGGGGGATACGGGAGACGGGAGAGTGTGGGAATTGCCTACGTTGGATGAGGTCCAGCAGGAACTGATCGAGAGGAGGAGGAGGAGGCTGCTCGACCAGTTATAGCCCCCCCGGGTGCTGCTGTCAGTCTTCCCGTTCGAGCACACTTTGTTTTTTTTTTTTTTTTTTAAAAAAAAAAATAGGCGTTGGTTTGGCGTTTCAAGGCGCAACGGGGAAAACAAAGTCACGACTGGGATTATATATGGCTCTTTCTTTGGGGTGGAATGCCCGTCTTCTCGGAATACCCCCTTTCTAAGGCGATTATTGCTCGGCAGAATGATGATGATGCTGCTACTCATTGCTTGAAACCGCCAGTCCCCCAGTCTATGTATTATGCGATTTGTTAAACAGGAGTGTGTCAGAAATTTCACAAAGACAGCCCGGAATGCGCAACCCAATGTCGGCGCCCAGAACGTATTCCCTCGAACCAAGCAGGGGACCTGTCTCGTGGAGATAACCCAAAAATATAACGCCCCATATACCATAGCCTAGCAGTCCTTTGGCCAGTTCTTCTCGATCCACCCAGTCATCAATCCGGTCAACGTTCCTTCGATGTAGGGTTGAACGTCCTTTTGGCTATACTCGCCGCCGAGGAGTCTCAGAGCCATCAGCACCCACGGGGTGATAAAGTCCAGAAAGACGAGGTCTACCGTCTCGGGCTCTCCGTCCGTCGGGAATTCCACCTCTGCCTGAACGCAGTTGGGAACGACGTAGAAGTTGACGGGTGCATGTACGGTATCGTCGCCGTCGCTTCCGATATCATCCTTAGTGGTGTAACCCTCGGTCAGACGAGGTCGCTTCTCAGCGCTGCCCCCGAGTGGCTTCTGCCCGAAGGCGTCCGCATACGCATCAGCCGCGGGGCTTTCATGGACGATGTCTTCATGAATGACAAGCTGCTCCGGGATCGCCATGAACCGGTTGTCCATCGGGCCCGACTCCATGATCTTGCCCGCGCTATTCAGCAGTTTGATGACCTTCCGGGCGATGCGATACGGCACGTTGGGGATATACGTAAAAGCGCTGAGGAACGGCGAGACGATGTAGGTAGTGTCCCGAGTGAAGGGGCCCTTGAAGATATCAAAGCGGATGGCGCCCGTGTTGAGGATAACCAGACGTGGGACATCTCCTCTGCTGGAATTGACAGCCACGTCTGGGAGAACCTCGTTCTCGAGCCAGCTGTAGATGCTATCTTTCCCCGGGTAAGGCGATCGAGACATCCACAAGGTCTTCGGAGCGCACCCAAACGTCTGATCAAGCTTGAGCTCGTCACGAGCCTTGGTGATCATGGCCGAGACGTTGCGGCCATGCTCGGTGGGGAAGGTGCTCTCGTTGAGGCCGGTGTGGTAATGCAGACCCACGAGGTTGTTGTCGATGTACCTGCGGTGGAAGGAGAAATCGGCGTCCTCGGAGTGCGCCGTGCGCTCCAGCTCGCCGTCGACGGACATCCACCCGATCGTCTCAAAGTACCTCCCGCTGGCCACCGCAAAGGACCGCGAGTCGTAAGCGGTGGCATCCCGGACATGGACATGGCCACCAAAGAAGAGAATGGGAGCCAGCGGGTTCTGCTTGCGGATCGCCCTAAAGATGGTCCTGAACTCGGGCATGTGCACCCCGACATGGCCGATCACGACGAAAACATCTGCTTCTTCACGAATGGCGTCCTGGAACCACTGCTCCTGGACCGTCTCCTCGACCGGCTGGACGACCGTGTTGTTGGCGTTGCCGGTGAAATCGAAGAGGAAGCCGAAGGCGACGACATCCAGCTTTTGGTTCTTGGTCTGAAACTTGCGATACCTCTGCGCCATCGGCATCCTCTCGCCAGACTCGGGGTCTACGTAGTCGAGATTGGACGCAATGTAATTCTGCCTGAAGTTGGGCACGGTGCGCTGGTGCTCGCGGTCGGCAGTCGAGGCGACGTAGAGCTCGTGGTTGCCCGTGCATATGAGGTCGACAGCCTGCTCCCGGTAGATGTCGTAATAGTACTTTCCTTTCGGATCGGACGCATCATACAGCCCGTTGCCCTCGACGCGGTCGCCCGTGTCGACCAGCAGGAGGTCGACGCCGTCCCTGTCGGCCTTCGCACGCATGTGCTCGGCGAAGGAGACATAGTCGCCCCAGTCGGCCGAGTACTGAGGTTCTTGCAAATGACCCGCATGCCAGCCATGCGTGTCTGTCCTGTATGTTGTTGTTGTTATTATTGTTGTTGTTGTTGCGCAAATGAGCGAGGGATGTTCAGAGATGTTCAGAGCAGAGCTCAGAAAATGATGGGTGGCTTTACTTACGTATGTAGAAAATTGAGTTTACCCCATACAAGATCCCGCATCGGCGCAGGCACCGGCTGCGCTGCACCGGGCTGCGCTGCACCAACCGTCCGAGCAAGCGCAGCAAACGCGCTGCCAATGACGGCAGCTTTCTGTAACATCGCGTCGGGTTTGAACTAGTCCCAACCAAGGAACGTCAATTCTTGTACGGTATCCTCGCCCTCCTACAGCTGGCCGTGGCTTTTTCAAGACCCAGGCGATGAGCTTATCGAGCGTTCCGTGTCTTCGAGACTGTCATCGAGTTGCTGACTCTTGATTCCCGTCCTCCGGTGGTTTGGCGGGCTGGCACATGAGCCCCTGCACATGCTCCCGCCCGAGACCCTCGGTTCTGATCAGCAACAGGGGCCCTGGCCGGGTGACCTTCCCGTAGTACTCTGTAATCCGTATAGTGCACGGATACGTACTGGCTCGGGGCACCAGGCTTTCTTGGCACCAACAGCACCGAACACCGTCCTGTAACGATAAGGCACCATTTGCTCGATGATGGCGGCTAACATTCTTTTATAGATAGCCTGCTCTGCCCTGGGAAGCAACAGGCCCCCCAGAATCCTATGTAAGTCTACTGTGGTAAGACAGCCGTTTCGCTAACCAGAAATGAAGAGGTGAGATTTTGAAATAGCCTCATCAGGTAAGAGTCCGCGATTCCACTCGCGCTTGGTGATTGACGACGTGGTGAACGTGAATGCATCACCGGCCAGTGAGCAAACAGCCATCGCTTACCAACATGTCAACCTAGTTGGTCATGGAGAGGCGTCTGCGACAGATTTAACAGGGTGCCGCAATTTGGGGGATGGAAAGGCAATGGCCTTGTTAACGCGCACACAATCATCCGCCCGGGCCATTCCATTGGCCATCTCCTCGCGCCATTTCCCACCTTCTAGGTCTTCGTTTCATACAATGAATGCCGCGGGCGGCCGGAACGCGAGAGGAGGAACTCCTCGGTGCAAAGAAGATGGGTACTCGGCAAACATAGCATACACTACACTAGTTCCCGGGGCCTCCGGCGAATCGATACGGGTATGGGACCACTCCAAAAGTCCACAACCACTGGGAGAAACACCTACTATGTAGGTACCGCGGTACAGAACCCCCACCCGGTGTTTCCTCCCTCCAAGAATGGATGGTTCCTGCAGCAGATGCGGTGGAGTAAACTGCCCTTGCCTTGTCTTGCTCGTTCCTGCCGAGACCCGCAAAACCGTTCCAAGCTGGGAAACACAGAGCTGGACGGAGCCTTCCGTGGAGCCGGATCTGATCGCTGGGTGCCAGGCCAGATCGAACCTACTCTCAGCGAGCAAGTACTAGTACTGTGTAGTGTACAGTACATAGGCAGTACTTCAATACCATATTAGGTTTCTGGCCTCGGGGTACACGAGCCTAGGTCCCGCCAAAGACTTTCGAGTTGAGGTAACTGTTACGGCAGCCGAGGGTAAAAGGAGCAGCCGGGGCGTATCTCGTGCGGCCCATAGTTCTGAGGGTCAGGTCTTCCTGCAGGCTCAGCCCCGTTTTCGTGGGGAGCACAAGATACCCACTCCCAGAATCTGACGGAACACACGCCAAGCTTGACGTGGATGTGTGAGAGGTGGTGCCAAGGCCCTGCCGCAACCCCGCATAACCCCCTCCCATTACGACACTTTGGAGCACTTTTTGGAGCGCTTTGGGAGGGCTGAGCCGAGGAGCGGTCCGTGGCACGCAACCACGAGAGGATGGCTGGGCAGCCAGTAGTTAGTTCTACGGATTTGAACGCCCGCAGCGGCCGGACGGCTGCTGGCTCGTCCCGTTCTCGAAGCCAACCGGCCCTGCAGTTCGTTATACTACTTTCCTAATAATACGCAGATCCCCTTGCATCCCACACCTCATCTTTCTTCTTTAAGAAGTTGACCACGAGAGCAAGGGACAGTCACCTTACCCGCTCTTCGCAGCTTTTCGTCGACCCGAGCTCGAGTCCGCTAGACCGTCTGATATCCAGCTTTCCAACGGTGCGGAGCTGGCTTGGGTTGACCTTGTTGCCCGTTGCTTCTTCTTCAGAGCTTCCTTCCCCGCCTCGTGATTGCGCTTAGATGCCCACAACTTAGAACCCAGGTGGCTGTAGTACATTACACTCCTGCCGTCACTCTTTGAACCGTATCTCTTTTGGTTCTTTCGTCGTCTTCCCAAATCACACCATCTGGTGCGGTATCATGGCCGAAGCCACTATGGCTACCTCCATTGCAGACGAAGGCCCGGGGCTCGCACGGGAGTCCTTCAGTGCAGAGGACTTCGAGACAGCCTCGGTGCGCTCAATCCGCTCGGCAGCTCCTTCATACAGTAAGTCTTATATATATATATATATATATAATATATATATATATATATATATATATATATATATATATAATATATATATATATATATATATATATATATATATATATACAGCTGCTACCCCTCCCCAATGGTCGTTGAATGCTGACATAACCGCTCCCTTCCAGCGTCTGACGCCCCCTCATACCACACAATCAACCCTCATCCCGAGCCACTCCCTCCCTACTCACCACCAGCCCGCCCCAACCCGACGCCAGCGACGGCGTCGAGGCCAACACCGGCCCCACGGAACGGCAGTGTCTCCTCCCTCCTCGACCTCGAACCCTTCCAATCCTCCACTACTTCCAGCTCCAGCTCCAGCTCCAGCACCGCGTCGTCCTCCAACTCGTCAACGCCGCGCCGATACGGCCTGCCTCCGGTCCCGCCGGGGCCTCCCCGGCCGCCGCCCGCCGAGCTGCCCTCGCTCGCCCACTTCCGCACGCCTACGTGGTCCTCGGCCGGCGGCGGCGCCTCCAACCCGACGGCGCGCATCTACCAGAACGTGGCGCTGCGGCGGGCGAGCGCGGCGAGCAGCAGCAGCGACAACAGCAGCAGCAGAAACGGCAGGGGTAGCCACCTGGAAAGGGCGATGCTGCGGCGCGTCATGCTGGAGAGGATCGACGAGGAGGAGCGCAACAGCTTGAACCGGGTGCGGCCGCTCGAGGACCCGTACCTGGTCGGGGAGGAGGCGGCGGCCCGGGCTCGGGCCGAGCGGCTGGCGCGGGAGAGGAACCTCGGGGACGAGATTCTGATCAGGGAGGACCGGAGGTGGGATTGGTTCCTGGGTAAGTCATTCCGTCGTGTTCTCGTATTTTTTTCTTCTCCCCCCCCTCTTTTCTCATCCCTTTAGTTTTTTCCTCCTTTTTTTGGCCTCGTGCTTGTTTCTGCGTAGGAGCAAGAAAGGATCAGTGGCTAATTGTTTTCACTCAGCACAAATGAGAGACCGCGAGGAGCGTGAGCGGAACTGGAAGCGGTTCCGGAAGGATATCGAAAAGCGAACAAACAGCAGGCTCCCGTTCCGCATTGGCGCGCGTTTCTGAAAGAGACGGAACACGCTTCCTCCTTCGACGCATTGTTTGATGGTTAGGCGTTGTCGGCTTCAGGTTGCCATGGTTCGCATTGCCTTGCTATTTCTCGCTCCTTTTTCCTCCTCGAGGGTTCTGTCCTAGTCATAGGCTCATTATCTTCTTGCATTGGGAGGGTATTTGCTCTTCGCAGTGTTTGGCGTCGGGTACCCGGTTAGCATCGCCAGATTGCCGTATTGGCATTCCGGTTCGAGTTTGCATGGGTTGGTTGAAGGAGCTTTTTTTTCCGAGTCGGATCTCGAGGGAATGTTGGATACTACTTCGCAAGTCACATGGTTCGGCTTTGCCTCACTCGTGTCTATGGGATCAGCAGTATGCATTGGGCACTTACATGCAGCAGCCCTCATCGTCGTTTAGATCTGGCAGGCCTTAATGATGGAAAATTTGGCAAAGAGAAGCGGCGTGTTCAAGGGGTAAAAGTAGGTTTCGGATGTGAAGTCCGAATTCCCGGCGTGCCTGCCTGAATCATAACCTCCCATGAGTCAAGTACACATCCGTCAACGCCAGACCAAATGCTTTCTAAATGACACCCCCGTCAGCAGACTCGCGACTTGTATACAGGTTTTGCACACAACTTCTGGCAAACCATAACCGGCCCCATTCCCTTTAACCCTTGCTCTTGGTGTTGAGAATCAGGGCAACAATGAGTCTGCGGATTTGTCAGTGAATGTTGCCGTGTTGTTATTCTAGTCAGGTTTGATCTCACCCATAGAGCCCCAGAACTTCGCCGAAAATAAGAATCAAAACCATGCCGACGAACACCCTGGACTGCTGCATGTACGACCTGACGCCTTTGTCGCCGACAATGCCAATGCAGTATCCAGCTGCGAGGCCTGTCAGGCCAACCGAGAGCCCGCAAGCAAGATGCATAAATCCACTGATTTGGATGTCAGCGTATCAGGAATGGAGCTTCGTTTCGATGCGGGAGGCGCACTTGAAGAGACTATAGTTGGATCCGCCCAGCGCCGGCGGGTTAAGGTCCTGGGCAATGAGGACGGAGATGACAAGGGAGTAGACGGCAATGATACCGGACATGACGACGGGGATCAGGCACTGTCGAGAGCCGGTCAGCGGGGGGTCATCCCACATTGAATAAACCTACGTAGCCTTCAGCTTCTTCCTACCTTCATAATCAGGTCCGGCCGAAAAGTGCCCACACCCGCAATACCAATGCCAGACTTTGCGGTGCCATAAGCTGCGCCCATGCCTACATGATCGGTCCCGGGTCAGCTGCTCGTCGCTTTCGTCGGAGGGGTCCAGGTTCGCTCGGGAAGGGGGTTCTCGCGCGCACATCCAAAAATCATGGCCGCCGCAATGCCGCTCTAAAATTTAAAACTTCTAGTCAGCAGCTGTCGCTGGTAGTCACGTCCTTCCCTCCCCGCGTCCACGGTAGGATACAGATGCTGCAATAGGGACAATAGTCCACTTACCATGCCGACAAACGGCGCGAACTTGGGACTATAAACGGAATCCGCCATGGTGTAGAGCCGTGCAGACCTTGTAAAGAAGAAGGGAATGAAGTCGATGTCAGCGCAGTCGGGTTGCTGCGCAGATGATGCGAGGCTACACCGTAATAGCGGGTTCGGCAACAGCAACAACGGCCGCAGCTCAGCGTTGCGAATGCGCCAAGACATCCAACTGGAAGCCAACGGCTCTGAAGGTCACGTGATTTATTGGTAGCGTACTATTCTACTACGCGTATTCCATGTTGCCGTGCCACAGACTCTGCGTGCTTGGTCGTCGATCCCCCGTCAGAATCCGGCCCAGGATCCAAATCGCAGTGCGGAAGATGGTATTGATCCTCGGCGTTGCCTTACAACTACACAGTACGGAGGCGTTTTCCACGGAGAGTTCCCACCCACACACAGCTGAGAATTACCTGGCACCTCCGGTACAGGTATTTACACTAGGCGCACGCAAGTTCGCAGTGCAAGGTATTTGGTACGGTTCCCGTAACTAGTACGGATACTGCGTAGGTCATGCACTAATTGAACCAGCTAAACCTAGCTTCACATGGTTTCGCTGAAACTTCGGCAGTTGCTCTCGTTAGGCGAATTGATCGCACTGTGCAGCCCCGAAGCAACTTCGACTTGAAGCCCGTGTAATCCGTACACTACCTACCAGAGCAGATGCACACTGACAAATGCACCTATGCTTTCGATCTCTCCCCAGGCAGACAAGAAAGCCTGGAAATGTCAGAAACAAGTCGCGTCTGAAACTTAGGATGTTTCTTCCCTGCCTCTTGTGCCGTCTGACCCCGGTTCGCACCTGAGGACTCCAACTGTCCTTGACCCGGGCCGATCCAGGGGAAGCACAGCTGCGCCACAGCCCGTTACCCTCGCTAACAGGGTAAGGTACGTACTGTACATACACAGTAACTCGATAGACATCAGCAATGCGAAATGTTAAGCGAACACTGTACGGAGTAGGGTCGGTCACCAAAAAGCATGCTTGCGGAGCTGATCTCGTTGTATCCGCAGTGTAGTCCGTACTCGCAGGATAGTAGGTGCTCTTCGGGCGCTGGGCGTTTGGCAAAAAGATTGGCCACCAATCCACAACCTTCACGGTTAGGCTGATAGCGATAGTGACATCGCACCCTCCACACCACTGACGCTCGAATCATTTTCTCCTTTTCGACAAACAGCCAACAAATAGCCCACCCGGCGTCTTCCATTGCCGAATGAGGCCTTGTTCCGGGTTTTCGGGTCCCCTGCTCGAAGCTTACCACCAGATAACTTGGCCGTTGCGGGTGCCGGTGCCTTTGGCGGCTTCTCCCAGCCAAGAGCCGCCAAAAAATTGTTGTTAGGGGGTCAAGCGAGCCAAGACCTAACGTCACCCCCGGACGCGGAACCATCCTCGAGCAACGTCTTCTGCTCCGCTCCATCCATCATCCCGAGCGCTGCCAACGACAGGGAACAACGGCACCGCCCGTTGCGGCCTCCGACGCGCTCCTTGATCATCTTTTCTTCCCATCTCCCTTGTTGTCGGGCCCATTTTCTATACCTGGAGCACGATTGCGGGCGAGTGCAGGCTGAAAGGCAGTTGGCGAGCCGCTGGCTCTTGGAATCAACGAGTAAGTTGGCTCCCTAACTCCACCTCCGAATTCGATTCCCACCCACCCCTGGCGCTCTCCTCTGCCCGTCTCTGGCCGTCGACCGCTGCCGCTTGGATCGGGACAAGCGAGAGAGCATCGGGGAAGGAAAGATAAAAGACAAGAAGGCAGTTCATCCCGTTACTGACACAAGACCGCTTCGAGCAGCAGCAGCAGCAGCAGCAGCAGCAGCAGCAGCCATGGCCGACTACCAGCGCGACCGGATGCCGCCGCCGAGGCAGCCGCCCCAGCAACAACGAGTCCAGCCGTACGGAAGCGATTACCAGCGCGATGCCGCTTTTTCCAACATCTTTGGCGCCGCTCCTCCTCCCGGCCGCTCGCAGACCATGACCTCGTCCGTGGCGCCGCCTCAGTTCAACCAGGATGGGCGTACCAATACAATGTCGTCGACCGTATCGGACATGCATCGATCGCCACCCCCGCGGCCGGTGCCGGGCGGTGACCATCAGTTCCTCCCTCCTCGCCCGCGCCCCGACGGCAGCGGCCAGGGTTACGGTTATTATCAAGGCCAGCAGCGCTCGGCATCGGGCGGCCAGCAAGTCCCCTCTCCCCAGTATCTCCAGCAGCAACAGCAGGCGCGCCGCCCGTACCCCGGCGGCCCGGCCGTTCAGCAGCACGCGCCACCCCGATTCGACCCTCGAAGAGGCCCGCCACCGCCCCAAGGCTACTACGACAACGGTGCTCAACCCACTCCGGCCCAGCGCTTCTACCAGGACGGAAGGCCCGCGCCCGCCATGAACACAGATCCATACCGGTCCCAGTCTCTGGCTAACTACCCGAGACCTCAGATGTACCAGCAATCTCCGCCTCAACCGTACCTGCCCCAGCCGGCTCCGGCCAACGCCTTCCGAAATGCCCAGTACAACCAGCACTCTGCCCGAACAACAGCGCAGGGCCGGATTGTTCCCGAGAGACACATGGAAGACCGGTCCATGACCATGACTGGATATCCTTCGCACGACCGAGATGCGCACCAGACCATGAGCGGACGCGTGATTCCCAACCGGCGCCCGGTCGGCATGGCGCCCTCACGTCCAGATTTTTCGAGCAGCCATGGATCGTCAAACCCCGGATTCCCTGCGGGATACGGACCGCCCGGCTCTCAGACAAGGACTACCAGCATGGGCTCGTCAGTCGGCAAGGACAGCAACAGGTCCATGTCGATGGCCTCTACAATAGCGCCGCCCCCCTCGGTAGCACCCAGTGACAAGTCGGACGCGCAGACTCTTGTGCAACAACGCACGTCGATGACCAATTCGATCAACGGTGAACGCCCGCCCACTGCCAAGATCAGGCCGCCCATCGTCTATCCCGCCCTGCTTTCCCGCGTCGCCGAATGCTTCCGCCAGAAGATCGTCACGGGCGACCGCACCAAGAACGAGCTCACGTACAAGAATGCCTTTAGCGGCGCCGAGGCCGTCGACGTTCTCTCGTACATCATCCGGACTACCGACAGGAACCTGGCGCTGCTCCTCGGTCGGGCTCTAGATGCGCAGAAATTTTTTCACGACGTCACGTACGAGCACCGGTTGCGCGACTCTACATATGAAATGTACCAGTTCCGGGAAACCATGACGGATGATCCCGAGGAGAAGCCTGCTGTCAATGGCGTCTTTGTTTTGCTTACTGAGTGCTACTCCCCGACGTGCACAAGGGATCAGCTCTGCTACTCCATTGCCTGCCCGCGGCGACTAGAGCAGGTGTCGAGGTTGAACCTCAAGATGGGTCCTGGTCTCAAGGGTGCGGGGAATGCGACGATGCATGACGATGATATGGACCAGACAGACGAGCAGAAGCTCTGGATCAACAGCGTGCCCAAGGAGATTGCCGACAGCATAGGCGACCGGGAAAAGAAGAGGCAGGAGATCATCTCGGAGATCTGCTACACGGAACGCGATTTCGTCAAGGATCTCGAATACCTCAGGGACTTTTGGATCTACCCACTGCGCGGCAAGATCAACGGCCTCTCGCCAATACCGCCACAGAGGAGGGAGAGGGTCGTCCGGACCATATTCACCAACATTATCGACGCCCCGAGCATCCACGGCGTGAGCTCGAGATTCGCGAGGGCCTTGACGGAGCGGCAACAGAAGACACCAGTGGTGAGGAATGTGGGCGACATCTTCCTGGAGTTCGTGCCGCAGTTTGAGCCCTTCATCCTGTACGGTTCCAAGCAGCTCGAGGGTAAATTCGAGTTTGAGAACGAACGAGCCATCAATAAGGATTTCGCCCGATTCGTGGATGAAGTCGAGCGGCGGCGGGAGTCCCGGAAGCTCGAGCTCAACGGTTACCTGACCAAGCCGACGACCCGATTGGCCAGGTACCCGTTGCTCCTCGAAAACGTGCTCAAATATACGGAGCCCGACAACCCGGACAAGGAGGACCTTCCGAAGGTCCTGACCATGATTAGGGACTTGCTAGGACGGGTCAACGAGGAATCCGGCAAGGCCGAAAATCGCTTCAACCTGCGCCGTCTCCACGAGCAGCTCAAGTTCCGCCCGAACGAGAGGGTGGACCTGAAGCTCACAGAGGAAGGCCGAGAACTGGTGTTCAAGAGCCAGTTCAAGAAGTCGCCAACGGAGAATCCGGACATTACCGCGTTCCTGTTTGATCATGCGGTGCTGCTTGTGCGCATCAAGCAGGTGGGCAAGACAGAGGAGGTGAAGGCGTACCGAAGGGTGAGTTTTTCGGGTGGAAATATATATCCGGGGAAGACAAAATTGTTGTGATGCTGACGAACAACAGCCTATTCCGCTCGAGTTGCTCTCAATCAAGGAGATGGAAGAAGTGATACCCCAGTCGGGCGTGAAGCGCTCCTCGTCGGGAATCCTCCCTGCCTTGCGCAACACGGGGACGGAAGCAAAGAAGGGCGAGGGCTGGCCGATCACGTTCCGGCACCTCGGTAAGAACGGCTACGAGCTGACGCTCTACGCATCCAACCAGTCGGGCCGGCAGAAGTGGCTCGAGGTGATCGACAATGCCCAACAGAAGCTCAGGGCTCGTGCCGACTTCCTGAATACGACGGTTATCACATCGGGCTTCTTCGCTGGCACGAATAAGGTTAACTGCGTGGCACCATTCGGTAAGCTTTCTGCGACACTGGCTCCCAGATGACGTTTATTTTACTGACTGTGTGCTATTTGCAGATGGCGGTCGTAAACTCATCTACGGAACCGACAACGGCATCTACGTGTCGGACCGCAGGTCAAAGGAGAACTCGACGCCCAAGCGTGTCATTGACGTGCCGAGCGTGACGCAGGTCGACGTTCTCGAGGAGTATCAACTGCTGCTTGTGCTCTCGAACCGGTCGCTCTTGTCGTACCAGCTTAGCGCCCTGGATCCCAACGAGCCGATCTCGTCGAAGCGTGCCAAGAAGATCCAGAGCCACTGCAACTTCTTCAAGACGGGCATCTGCCTCGGCCGGCACTTGGTCTGCTGCGTCAAGAGCTCCGCGCTGTCGACGACCATCAAGGTCTACGAGCCGAATGATGCCATGTCCCGGACCAAGAAGCAAAAGGGTCTCAGCAAGATGTTCAATGCCGGGCAGGACGAGCTCAAGCCGTTCAAGGAGTTCTACATCCCGACCGAATCCAGCTCGGTGCACTTCCTCAAGTCCAAGCTCTGCGTCGCGTGCGCCCGCGGGTTCGAGGTGGTCTCTCTCGAGACGCTCGAGACGCAGTCCCTCCTTGACCAGGCGGACACGTCGCTCGACTTTGTCGCGCGCAAGGAGGGCGTCAAGCCGATCCACATCGAGCGGCTCAACGGCGAGTTCCTGCTCAACTACTCCGAGTTCTCCTTCTTTGTCAACCGGAACGGGTGGCGGGCGAGACCCGAGTGGCGGCTCGACTGGGAAGGCACGCCGCAGGCGTTCGCCCTGTCGTATCCCTGGATCCTGGCGTTCGAGCCCAACTTCATCGAGCTCAGGCATATCGAGAACCTGGCGGTGCATATTGTGCCACACAGGAACATTCGCATGCTGCATAGCAGCACGCATGAGGTGAGTTACAGAGAGAGAGGCAGGCCACACAAGGCCTCGGGGGAGCACAGGACTAATCATTGCTGGTACAGATTCTGTTTGCATATGAAGATGAGCGCGGTGAAGATGTCGTCGAGGCCCTTGACTTCTGGAAGAGCCAGCGAAAGTCGGAGTTGTATCAGGGCGGTGCCACCAACCCAAGTTCACCACCCGGTAGCTCGCAGGGTCCGTCGCGGCTGGGTACCGGGCAATGATTCTGAGCATTGTGCCGGACGTGGGCCGTCAAGAGGAGTGCGGCAAAGCCCGAAGTGCTGGGCACGCGGGACAGTGGCAAGAGGAAAGAGGAGGAGGCGGGGAGCGGCATAGCACCTGTTCCTGAAAAGGGAAAAAGGGGGGGGGGGGGAGGGGGGAGTGAGAGACGAGCTCGGCGTGGGGTCGAGGCGGTCGAGGCGGTTGAGGGACGACGAAGCGGGCCCGGGCTGACAGGGCTTGGTCCGTCAATGGGCCAGCGCGAGGTGCGAGAGAGAGGTAAAGGCTCATCCACGGAGTCGCTGTTTCTGGTTTGTCCCAGCACACTCTGCGTTACATGCAACAGAGGAAGTTGTTCGGTTTTGGTGTGGGGCGTCTTTACAAGTTCTGCAATCTACCTGCTGCGCCTTTTCTCGTAATTTTATTTTCTCCTCTTGTCGTTTCTTTTCAAGATTTCGGGATCATATCTTTGCTTCTGCTCTTGGTTCTCTAGCACGGCGGAATGGAGAAGGATCCTGTGTATTATTCTAGATCCCTTTCGCAGCGGGCTTGCCTGACGGGGGTAGAAGCTTGGGTGGCTCGAGGAGGAGGAAAATGTGGCTGAGATGGGTCAATTTGGGATTGATACCGTAGATCTTTGATGGCAATGGACTTTAATCCTGCAAGTTAAGCGCCATGTGCCATGTTGCTGGCCGTTTGAACTTGGGACGAGAAAGTGGATCGCTGAGCAGTTTGCCTCCTTTACGGACCGTACTGTGCGCAGCACTGGTTTCTACCCGGCACCTCAGGGTCAGGTAGGCCGAACCAACCTCGAGGCGGGCCCTCTGGGGACAGGAATTCCGGGGGCTGCACTGTAGTAATCCGTACATACCGACGGCTACTGTAGGGGGTGCCAACCCCTTGAACCCCCTGAAGCTTTAGCGATCGGATAGCGGCAACTTGGGAGAACCGCCCGCCTGTGCTGCGGCGACTTGGCGGCTTGGCTAAAGTATCCTAGCGGGGTCACGACCGCCGCTTGCGCGTCGTCGGTTCATCAATTCCCATTTCCCTTCCCTCCTCCACTTCCGATAAGCCCCGCGAACCTCTTTACAACCAACTTTTCTCTCTCCGCCTTTTTAGCCATCGATTGCAGCAACGTCGAACGAACGAAAACGGTGCGACATTCCATCAGTGTAGTTGTTCGTTCACAAAACCGGACCATAGCGGAGTAAAAGCGGTTCGAGAAGCAGTCGCCATGTCTGAGGCTCGGCAGCGGGTCATCGAGACCAACCGGTCTCTTCGTTTGATCAAGAATGCAAGCTGAGCTCCTCCGGGTCTACGTAGCATGATTGTCCCGTCGGCGCCCTTCTTCTAATCATCTCGGCCGCCAGGAACTCGAATCCCTCCTCGAAAAGGGCGTCATAAGCGATTCCGCCTTCGACTCGATCAACGCCCTCCTCCCGGCCGAGTCCCCCCTCTCGGGCCCGGGACCCCGAAGCAACAACCCGACCCCGGCGCCGCCCGCCGACTCCCCGGCATCGACGGCGGCGCCGCCCTCGTACGCTCAGTCCACCGCCTCCCCGCCATCCCTCCCCGCGCGCAACAACTCTGCCGCGCCGCCGCAGAAGCAGCAGCAGCAGCAGCAGCAACCGCCGCCACCGCCACCGCAGCCCGAGAAGCCCGTGCTGGTCTACGCCCGGGCGCTCTACCGCTACACGGCCGGCGACGCGCGCGACTGCTCCTTCGAGCGCGATGACCGCCTCGCCGTGCACGAGTACATGAACGCCGACTGGTGGCTCGGCAAGAACCTGCGGACCGGCCAGGAGGGCATCTTCCCGCGCAACTACGTCGTCGTCGTCGAGGAGGCCCACCAGAAGGCCGCCGCCCAGCCGCCACCCGCGCCGGTCGCGTCGTCGTACCAGCAGCCGCAGTACGCCGCGCCCGCCTCCGCCTCCGGGTATCCCGTCTCGCCCGTCCCCGTGCACGGGTACTCGGCCGCGCCGCCGCCGGGGCAGCAGCAGCAGGGGGAGGAGAGCGGCGGGGGGAGCAAGCTGGGCGAGCACGGCAAGAAGTTTGGCAAGAAGCTGGGGAACGCGGCCATCTTTGGTGCGGGCGCGACCATCGGCAGCAATATCGTGAACTCGATCTTTTAAAAGGAGGGGGGGGTTCTCTTTGTTCTTTGTGTCTTGTTGTTTCTGTTCTGGTTGTTGTACGGATAGGAAAGGCCTGTTCGAAATCATTCGGGGGGTTTTGGAAAGCTTGGTCGAGGATTTGAGGGTTTTTTTTACGTTGGCTGGAATAGGAGGTCCTCGTCGTTTTTTTGGGGGGGTGTGTAGTAGCAAGCTCTCCTTTAACGCTTGATGCCGCACAGCGTGCTTGTCACCGGCTTCTTCTTCTTCTTCTCGAGCAGTCGGTTTCAGAGCCGCATCCTGTAACACGCACTCCGCAGCCGCACGCCTCACTACACTCGGAATGTTTTGTTGTCTTTGCTATCGGAGTCATGGTTCAAAACACGCTAGGTCGTCCGCAGTACATATACTACATACACTCTGTACGCACTGCGTATGGGCAGTATCCCTTACGTGGGACAAACCAGTCTGCCCCGTGCTCTATCTAGCACGAATCTAGAAGAAGGGGCAGGTGTCTGATCATGTCCCCATCCTGTCTCCAACTAATCTTGTAATGTACATACTATATGTATCTACATAGGGTATACCTGCAGTTCGTTCGTTAAGCAGTCTGCCAAAGTCTGGCCGTTAAAACCAGGGGACACCCGAACGGAGGAGCCATGGACCCATCCGGGGTAGCGTCGTATCGACGGCCGACACACCGCGACCCCGAACATCACCGAGACCAAGTGGGCCTTTGCCCCGGGGGGAGGACGCCAGCAGTGCGTTGACGGGGCCAGTATCATCTTGGCAGCCGTCATTCCCATGCTCCGCTGTTAAACCGTTTTAGTCACATGGTGGGAACGGCAATCGAAAGATTCTTTGGGTCTATTCTGTATATCTCGATGACATGGCCCGATGAGGAGACGGGGGGATTTAATTAGTGTAGTGGTATCGTGCGTTCCTAGCTCCAAGTTAAAGCCGCCGACGCCATGCTAGGAGGAGAGCTTCATCCCCGAGCGAAACGCGTTTCCCGAAACAAAGCCATCCCCTCCCCGTCCCCTCGTTCCTTCGTATCTCTTTCCTAGTCCCGACATCGAAAGGAGACAACCAGATGCCCCCCCGAGGAGAAGGACCATGGATGGGGCCCAGCGTGATGCATGCAGTAAAACGCTCGTAGAAAAGATGTTGCGGAAACGGTAACTGTCCGACCTCAAAACTCCACGCTCCCCCAGATCACGCTCAAAAAAAAACCCTGCCTGGAAATTCGACGCCCCTCGTTCCACGCCGCAGCTGCAAAGCCGCGGGGGGGTGGGGGAGAAATGTCCGCAGATGAAGCCCGAAGGAAAGAGTAACAAGTCGGAAAACATGAAAGCAGACATGGCTTCACGCCCGTAGAACAGCGTGGGGAAGAAGAATGGTGCATAAGGGAGGAGGAAGATTAAAGGAAACGAAAGAAGGAAGAGAGAAGATGAGATTGAAGAAAAAAGGCTAAAAGAGAAGAGAGCAGAAGAGAAGAGAAGAGAACAGGAATTGAAAAAATGGAACGGTGAGTGATTACGCGCAACCCACTTCCACGGCCATGCGGCGAGGCTCCTCCTCCTCCTCCTCCTCCTCCTCCTCGTCCGGCCAGGGGGTGACGGGCATGGGGGCGAACCTGCGGCGGTGGCGGGCCTCGAGCTCGGCGCGGAGGACCTCGGCGGCGAGGAGCCAGCGGCGGGCGAGGCGGGCGCGGCGGTCGGCGAGGGTGCGCAGGAGGGCGTCCTCCTCGTTGGCGAAGCGGACCGCGAGGTCCTCGACCTCCTCGGCGCGGCGGTCGGCCAGCGCCTCGCGCTCCCGCTCGTGCCGCCCCACCAGCTCCTCCATGCTCCTGGCCTGCTTCTCGCGCAGGCCGTTGATCTGCGACCGGTGCCGCCGCTCCATGCCGTCGCGCAGGCTGTACTGCTGCCGCAGCTGCTCCAGGTCGCGCTCCGTGACCTTGCGCTGGGGCATGCTGCGACGGCTGCTGCTGCTGCTGCTGCTGCCGGCGTCTGGTGGGGGCGCCGCCTGGGTTTGGTGGGCTTGGTGTTGTTGTTCTTGTGGCGATGGTGGCGATGGTGATGATGGTGATGATGGTGATGAAGGTAATGATGATGATGATGGTGGTGCTGTTGGTGGTGATGGATGTGGTGATTGTGGTGATTGTGGTGATGATAATGACGGGGATGATTCGTCGTTGCCGTCGTTGCCGTCGTTGCCGGAGGCCGCGATCTTGCCTGCGCAGTAGTCTTCCATGTGGCGGAGCTTGATCTGGACCCTCTTCCGCTTCTCTTCCAGGCTGGCCTGCAGCTCGATCTCGGCCATGACCTGGAGGTCCTCGAGGTGCTGCTCCGTCTTGGCGTGCCGCTCGCGCATGCGGTCCATCAGGTCCGAGAACTTGTCGGCCAGGGCGACCTTCCTGCGCTGCTGCCGCGCCCGCAGGGCCTCCTTCACCCTCCGCTCGTAGGCTCCGAACCGGGCCCTCTCGGCCTCCTGCTCCGCCCTGAGCGCCCGGAACTCGGGGCTCTCGCGCGTCCGCCTCTCGGCGTCCTCCTTCTCCCTCTCCTCGGCCTCGGCCTCCCTCTGGCGCGCCTCCTTCTCGGCCTCGAGCTCGGCCCGCCGGGCCTCCTCCTCCACGCGGCGGCGCTCCATCTCCTCCTCGCCGTTGCAGAAGTTGGGGCAGCCGACGGCAGGGTCCCAGACGGCGCCGCAGATGTAGCAGAACTGCGCCTTGCACCGGCACGTGATGTGGGTGCACCCCTGGGCCAGCTCGACCAGGGACCGGCACTTGTAGCAGCGGCGCCAGCCGGACCGCTCGCCCATGCGGAGCACCGCGTCGCTTTCCTTGTCCTCGGGGCAGTCCTGGCCCAGCTGGTGGGCGCTGCGCTTGCACATGGTGCAGACGCGCGTCTGGCACGACTGGCAGAGCGTCTCGAACGGGTGCTTGGTGTCGGGCTTGCTCGCGGGCGGGATGAACTCGCCGCACGAAGTGTTTGGGCAGAAGACGCGCGCCTCCCAGGGCGTGCTGTACTGCACCACCGCCTTGAGGAAGAGCTGCTGCTTCTCCCTCGGGAGGACCGTCTTGATGATGGCGGCGGGGATCGGCTGGGTGCAACACCGCGGCGGCATCTTGGACTCGTCCAGCATGGACTGCTCGACCATGATGGTAAGGCAGTCGCGGCAGTAGCAATGACCGCAAGGTATCGTGTGCAGGGCCGTGTTGCCGACAAGGAAGTCCTCGCGACAGCAAATACAAGGCCTTTTGAGAAACGAGGGAAAACAAAGGAAAAAAAAATGGAGGTCAGACACCCGCGTTGAAATCTATGGGGGGCCTAAGTCTCTTTCTGTTGGATAACTCACATTGGCTGATCCGGGCTCGGCTTTCTCCTCCTCAACCTGGCCGTGATGCTGCGAGTGATACCCCTGACACCCTTCTTCCCGCTCGGTTTCGCAGCGATGCCCCCGGCCGGCTCCGATTTCTGGAACTTTGACTGTTCGAGCGCGGGATCGACCTGGCTGATGTACCTCTCGTACTGGGAGAAGCTGAGGCTCCTCGACCGCCTTCTCGTTGCCGTTGCTTCCCTTGTCATTGTTGTTTCCCTTGTTATTGTTGCTGTTGCTGGTGTACCGGGACTCGCCGCCCCACGGTCCGAGATCTGCAGCGTCGCGGAACAATCTGCGCTGCCGCCGTCCGAGCCCGTCGAGGCCGCGCTGTTCTGCTGCTGCTGCTGCACGCCGGGCGCCCGCGGCTCGTGCGAGCGCTCTTGCGGATCCGGAAACGGAAACGCTGACGCGGGCAGCTCGATGCGCAGGGCGGCGGCCTTGGACACCAACTCGTGCTCGATGTCGGCCTCGGTCGCGCCGTCGGACCGGGCCAGGACCTCGCGGACGTAGTCGGCATCTGCGAGTTCGGGCAGCTGGAGCTTCCAACCTGCGACCGGCTCGTCCAGGAGCAGCGAGGGCCGGGCCATGGGACTCATGGTCGAGGCGCCTCTGTGGCCGTCTTGGAGGAGCTTGTGCGTGCCACCGTCTCGGGAGACATGACCTAGAAGAACCAGGTGCGATGGCGTGGGGGAGCGGGCGCGGGCGCGGACGGTGTTGTAAGGCATGTAAATCGTATCGTTATCGGGCACGATCGCCCGTCACAAAGGTGGGCAGGGGGGCAGGGGGTAGTCGCCCAACCAGAGTCTTGGCTGATCTTGTGATCTCGCCAAGGCGGCACTTGGTTACCACAGTAGTAGTGAGCTTGTTCTGTGGCGCTCCACCAGCGACGCGACCTAGTGTAAGTGTAATTCGTAATGTCGCAGGTGTTGCATGTACAGTACAGTACGGTAGTGTCCCGTTTCGTCCACCCAAAGAGCTGCCTCTCTCAGGACAATGGAGAAGCAAGAAGAACGAGACGAAAAAGCGGTCGTGCAAACAGGGAACGAAAGCAACGAGGGGCTCTCGGATCGCAAGTCGCAGATTCCACCACACGGTCCGTTCTTGGCAGAGTTCCGAACGATAGTTTTCTGGACGCTCGATCCTCGATCGTAGCACTTCGTAGCAGTCGTGCAAGCAAAGAAGACCCTGCGTCCTAGGAGGAGACAGAACGGCCAGGTTTAGGAGAATTATGTCGACAGATGGTGCGGAGCGAAGTGCCGACCGAGCTCCTACTTGTAGTCATGGGATGGGTGTGTATGTAGGTCCAAACTTGATAGAGTGTAATCCGTATGTATGTACTGCGGTAGTGTGTACTCTGTATGTCCTGTATCCCGTACGGACACACACACACACACACAACGCAGGGCAAGCAAGGGAGGGTGCCTGGCAGTGTTTGGTGCCCAGCGCCACCCCTCCTCAACTTGCGGCCCTGCCGTTTGCCGTTTGCGCCCCCCAACCTGCCGCGCTGGATTTGTACTGTGTAGTGTAGTGTATAGTAGGGCACCGATAGTTAGCCCGCCATGCAGTGGGCGCGGTAAGGCCCTTGATCCACTGATCCACTGATCCGCTGATCCACTGATCCACAAAGGGTCGGGAAGGACAGCCGAGATCCGGATCAGTGCGGACCCTACTGTACTCTGCAGTGTAGATCCCCACCGCCTGGGCCTAGAATCAGGGAGCACGGTATCGTCTAGCAGCGGGACTGCACATCCCAGTGTTATCCGTAGCATGAGCGCAGGTGATTGGAGACACCGAGACACCCAGATCATACCCGCTAAAAAGAGCGATCCCGCCGTGATCCTGCCGGTGTGCAAGTGACCTCGTAGTGTACTGTGTAATCCGTCTTAACTATCCGTAGTTAGTGGACGACTTTGACGATCGGCCGTGGCTGCAGACGCGCCCCCCTGGCTCTCGTCCCGCCGCAGTTGGCAGGCTTGCAGGACGACCCGGAACGTCGGAGTTTTGGGGAAGGACCAATGTGACGGGTTGCGATTTCGGGTGAGCGATTGTCGCATGCGCCACTCTTGATTGCTCCAAGTGGGATTACGATCTCCAAAATTACAGATCGGGTCGGACCTGGGGAGCGCATGAGCTTCAGGTTTGTCTCAGACCTAAGCCCTTTCCCAGAGCCCAGCGTACAGCCGCTGCCTCTCTCTCACACACATCGACCCTTGCTTCTGCTTCTTCTGCTTCAATGCAGGACGTTGCCGTCAGCCCGGTAGGAGTCGTCAGGTCTCCTTTTGATTTGCGTCATATCGGCCCTGCTTCGCAACCGCTCACCCGCTCAGACGCGGACATATTCCGCCGAGAGCTGTCTGTGCGCTCTCACTCCAGTCGTATGTACTGCGCTAGATCCTGCGTGACCGAGGGTTTTCGGGGAGTAGGAGGGGGAGAAGGGGAGGGGGTTGGATTTGTTGCCAATCTTTTTCTCGTTGGACTGTTTTGGCGCCCCGTCTACTTCTCCGCGGCTTGCACTTCTCTCAACCCGACAAACGGGCTTCGGCCTCCTGAAACAAATCATGCAAAATGCCTCGTTTCGTAGGAAAAAGAAAGAAAAAGAAGCAACAGGGGCCGTCCCAACAAGGCGGTCGGCCGGGAACACTGAACCCTGTCAAACAAGCTCCCACCTCGCCAGCCATCCCACACTCTCGCCCGCGTTCCTCACGATGCAGAGCTTGCCTTCCCTAGCCCCTGCCTCCCGCATCGCCTCCAATGCCCTCGCTGCCGAGATGGAGCCGATCGCCGTGCCCTTGCCCTCGCTCAGGCTGAACGCGCCCGTGGTCACGAAGCCAAGCAGATCCCCCTCGTCTGGGCATAGAGGATGGTGCCCGCCAATGTCGAGCTCGTTGGGAGCCGGCTTGGGGTAAGGAAGTTCCGTCTCGACGATGGATTGCGCCAGGAGCCTCTTGCGCGTTTCCATGTCGACCCCCAAGGGCATCCGTGGGGGCGCCGTCAATCGCGATCGGCTGCCCTGACCCCTGTCGATTGGCTGGGGCAGTTTCCTCAGCCACTGATCTCTCAGATCTCGAGGAAGGGTGCGCGAGCTAGTAGTGGTCGGGGTGGGATCCGTGGCGAGCACTTCGGCATCCGCAGAAGGCTCGGCGACCCTCGAACCCCGAGAAGGTAATCGGTAGATTCTGGCGCAGGTGTTTGCGACACCTCTCGCGACAAAGGTTAGATTGACTGTGATGATAGAGTTCGCCGGCGGCGTCTCCGAGTTGGGTGACCTGAGCAGCGAGGTAAAAGAGGCCTTGGGCAGGCACTGGATCAGCCCTGAGGGCGCTGGCGCTCCTAGAGGCTCTGAAACTTCGGTCTCTTCCGACCGGTCCGGAGCGTCAATGTCCATCATCTCGGCCCCATCCGCGATCGACGGCCCGGTGGCTTGGCGATCCGGGGGTTCCTCTGCGGAGGAGCTCCCAAACAAGTGTTCGAAATCGCACGCGAACCCATTTCCGATCTCGCCTTTGCGGCCAGCACCGAGGTCCAATGACTTCCACTCGACCCTCTTGCCTTTCGGGCGGCGATCCCACTCCTGTTTTTGTTTGGCCCGCTGCTCCAGCTCCCAGTTGCGCCCGGCGTCGGTCGCGGGAAAGTCGGCGGGGAACCACGGGGCTCCGTGCTCAAACGCGATTTGTCTCTGCTCGTCCAGGCCGCCGAGCCGAGGGTTGCCGCCGGTCGAGAGGGGATAGTGCATGAGGGCATACCAGAGCGGCATGATGCACTTCCACGGTGCCAGTAACGTCCATGTGCCTTGCGCCTGTCCGCCGGTGGAAGGTCTCGAGGCCAGCAGCACGACCGGGATTGGGGGATCGGCCGGAGTGACGCGGAGGGGTTCTCCCGGCGCGTTCGCCCCCTTTCGGCGGTTGATGGCTTTCTGAGAGGGCAGTCTCGAAGCCCGAAATCGAGAGTCACGGCTGAAGATGCCGAACGGTTTCAATCCTTCTTCGACCGGCCATCGGGTGAGTGTCTCGACGAGAGAACCGTCTCCGCCCCCGGCTGGGAGGTCGACTCTCTTTGGGGGATACGCCAACCGAGGGTCTTTCACAGAGAAGGCGAGGAGCGCATCCTCAGGGAGCGAGGCAGGGTTCGTGACGCCGGCGAGGGACTTGAAGACTTGGCCGTGACGCTCCTCACCGTCCGACCCGTCGTGGTATGGCTGGAGAATGCCCAACAGCGCCTCGGTAGACCCGGGACCGATCAGCTCAATGCTGCCAATTTCGAAACGCAAATCCTCAATGTAGAGCTGCGGTGTCTGCATCTTGACGAGTTTCCGGAGCTCCTGGAACAGCTCGAGAAAGCAGGACGGATGCGTACGGATGAACAGTTGCCTTTGCGAATTCGCGCTGCGGGTGGAAGTCGTCACATCGTCACCCTGAGCAGGTGCTTGGGGGTTCCAGATGATGGTCGCGGGCCCGATGTCACGCCTCGACCCTTCTTTGGTCTGCCTGCTGAGGATGCCCGTCCACTTCCGAACTCCAGCCCTCCACTTCTGGCCCCGGGCGCCCCAGAGTCCCTCCCCGGTCAGGCCCAAGGCTTTCAGAACCCGCTCGACGCCTTCGGCCGCGCCGTACAGGCCGATCGTGCTCATATAGCTCATATCCCACGCCACCACCCCTTTCTGGCCCGCGGCACGATGCGTCGGCCTGTAGCATTTCTCTGTGGGGGTGAGGGGAATTGCGAAGCGCCACAGCGGCTTGCTCGGCTCCGTCATCCTTGCCCGCTTCGCGTGCCAGAGGTGCGTCGGCAACCATGTCTTGTTGATCTGCCTCTTTCTGAACTTGGAGTCCGGCTTGGGGGGCTCGTTCAGCGTGTTGCGCCGGATCTTCGGCCTCGCCGCCCTGGTGTCCACGGTCGGCTTCGGTTCCACCCCGCCTGTATCAATTCCCTCGGCGGCTGCCCTCTCGCGCATCTTCTTCCGTTTCCTCTCTGCCAGCTTCGCGAGCTTCTTGGCCGTCTCGGCGCGAATCCGGGCTCGGGTCGTGCGGGGGCGTCGCTTTCTGGCCTCGACGGTGGGCGTGTTGTCCTCAATCATCTCTCTTCTTGCCCTCTCGCGCAGCCTCTTCGGCACCCTCTTGGCGTTGTGGCTCGCCGTCCTCCGCCTCATGGCGCGCGGTACCTGCTGGAACACGCGGGTTGCATTGGCGGCCTTGCACTTGCGCATGCTCTCCTCGAGCGCATTGATCTCGAACTCGCGGGCATTGAGAAATTTTTGCAGGTCAAGTTTGCCATCCTCGAGGGCGGCATCCGACGGCTGCGTGCGGATGTTGCGGGCATCTTGGAACTTGACGCGCTTCGCCGAGCGCGCCGTCGTCGGTGTCGATCGTCCATCTTGTTGTCGAGACCCGTCTCTGGACTGCGCCGGCGCGTCCTTTCGCTTCTTCATGTCCGTCCCCTTCTCCGGGGGCAAGGATCGATTCTTGTCCATGTGAAGAGCATGGGTTCGGGCACTGCGCCGGCTTGTTTTGCGTGCTGGAAGGGGAGGCCTTGTTCTGAAAGAGTAAACCTGTGAGTGGCAGATCGAGGGTCCCGAGTCAATTCCTGACCCCAGAATTTTGAAGCTCTTATCTCCCCCAAATGTTCATCTTATCGGCTGCCCCACTAGCGATCGCTGAGGTGCCGTGCAGGGGGTTGTGGTGTCCCCCGCCTCTTGTCCCTGCAAATGCTCTACTAATAACAGGTAACTAACTTTTAGTGAACAATTAGTGCTTGAATTTGCGGGGCCAACCGCTGTGGCCTGGGGAGTGCCCCTGGAATTATGACAAAACCCCCACTGGTGCTAGACAAGCTTTCGCCCCCCGTTTTCATAACTACGTGCCTGTTGCTGCCCGGCGCTGACGCTACACCGCACTAACCTACCAACCGAAGTTACTGACTGAAAGCACCAGCACCTGCTGCTCCCAACAAAGTAACTAGTACGTACAGTACCTTGCATACACTCAACCACTTTGTAACCCTTGAATCGACCAAGGAACATCAGCAGCGTTCTTGGCAGCCGACGTCAGCCCTTCCTCCTTCTCTCCACACCTCGAGCAAACTGTAACAGGAACAAGGAACCAAGTCAGAAAACGGCCGTTCACCCGCAGCATCCAAGGTGGTCCCGGTTTGCCGGCCGGGGGAATGAGCTTCCCCTGGTGTTCGCGCTCGCGATAGGTCATTGATAACGACCCAAACCGAACATGGCATCCCTCAGTAAGCTCAACACCCACCCACTCCGCCCCCCCTTCCCTTCTCTTCTCTTATCCCTCTTCACATGCTCGCTGTTCCAGATCTGCCGCTTGTTTGTCTCAGCCGCCGTCGCCAGTCCTTCTTGCCTATTCTTCTCTTCCTTGAACCTCTCACTCTGCCGAATGCATTTTCCCCCGTTCAAAACCAACACCATGCTCTTCTTGTTTTGCAGGCGCATCCAAGTTCTTGCCGTGCACTGAAGGAAGCGGCTTTTTGTTGTCACGATGGGGGCTGGCAACTCCGAACGCGCCTAGATCCAACTCCTCATCGCCTCGACGTGCCCGGTCCCTTACCGGCATCCCTTTGAAAGCTCCTGAGCTAATATGCGGTTCTTTCCCATAGTCAACAAGGCTCGAAAGGTTGGGACACTCCCCCTCTGTTTCGACGTGCCAACCTCCGGTGATCGAAAGCTGACGAAGTGATCAATATACAGCCGAAATTCGATGTTCACATCAAGGCAAGTATGGCAGTCAAATTGTTCTTTTTTTTAAAGAAGAAAAAAAATATCCCCACGCCCACCACTCCTTCGCTAACTGAACCCGCGCAGATATCTGACCTCAACAATGTGCCGCTTGTGTCGGGGGTGTCCATGGTCAAGTGGCACCTCCCACATAGCATACACGGGGAGCATCGCGGACGGACGCAAAAGTGCCCCATTGTGAACCACAGGGTCGAGTACAACTACTCCAAGATCGTCTCGGTCCGCATCGGCATCGACCGCAACGACAGCCTGAACGAGTGCCCCATCGAGTTCGAGGTCGTGCAGGAGTTCAGCGCCGGCGGCGTCTCGGGCGCCGCGGGGCGAGACGAGAAGATCACCCTCGGCACCGTCCGCCTCAACCTCAGCGAGTATGTCGAGGAGAGCGAGGCGGTGTTGCGCGACGGCCGCACGGCCAACGCCATCAAGGAGGCTCTCATGTCGCCCGTTCAAAAGTCGTCGACCCACCGCCGCCAGCGCAGCTCCCTGAGCAACGCCGGCCTCCCGGAGACCGATCCGAGCCCTCGGTCGTCGCGCGACGAGGAACCCCCGGAGGGCGAGATCCAGGACGGCGTCGTGCGGCGCTACCTGATGCAGGACAGCAAGATCAACTCGACGCTCAAGATCAGCATCCTGATGGTGCAGGTCGACGGCGAGCGCAACTACGTCGCGCCGCCGCCCAAGTCCGCCCCCGTCTTTGGCGGCATCGCCGGGTTCGTCGCCGGCGACGCCTTCGAGCCCGTCGACGTCGGCGCCGCCACCACCCCGGGCCACCCGCCCTCGTCCTTCACCGGCAAGTCGCGCGACGCCTTCGAGGTCCAGGACATGTACCGCCGCGCCCTGGCCGCCAGCTGGGCGAGCCAGCCCGGCGAGCTGTCGGCCGACCAGTGCATCGAGAACATCTTCAGCGGCGGCGAGGGCTTCGAGCCGCCTCCGGCCGCCCCCTCCTCCTCCTCCCACGCGCGGAGCCACTCGCGCCGCCACACCGCCATCGCCGGGCATGGCACCGGCGCCGGCGGCGGCGGCGGCAGCGGGACTTCGGGGATGGACGGCGACACCTCTCCCAACCCGGGAGGAGGAGGAGGAGGAGGAGGAGGGAGGAGAAGGAGAAGGAGGGGAGGGGGAGGGGGAGTGGGCGGCCGGGGGCGCTACCCGCCGCAAGAGGACAGCGGCTCGGTGTCGGACGACGAAGGGGAGGAGAGCGGCGGCGACGTGATGGGCACCCTCCGGCCGCGCGACGTCGCCCGGCTGCAGCGGCACCACCTGCGCGAGCAGAGCGTCGCGAGCGACCGGAGCGCGGCCACGGTGCTCGTGGTCGGCGGCGGCGGCGGCGGCAGTGGAGTCCGGGATCTCGGCCGCGAGTCGAGCCGCGGCATCGGGCTCCCCCCCAGCGGCCCGCTCCGCGAGCCGTTCCCGTCCTTCCACCGCCGCGAGGAGAGCAAGATCACGCACGCCGGCGGGGGCCTGCGCAGCCGGAGCTCGAGCCTCGTCAGCGTGGCCACGGCGACCACGCTCGGCAGCGACAGGGAGAGGGGGAGGGAAGGGTTCAAGCGCGCCAAGGAGGTGGACGAGTTCGAGGTACGGGAGGACTTGGTTGCTTGGACCGTTCCGGGATCTCGATATTAGATGGAGATGTGGTTTGGCAGAGGAGCGGGTTTTATTTTTCTTCTTGTAGTTCTCTTGGGTATATTTCTATGAGCCAAGTTCGCAGTTGTTGATGGTTCTTCCGTGGATATGAGCATTCATAATACTCGGAAGAAGCTTGCCCCCAAGGCGCATGTGCATTTATTTACATACGCCACCTACATCTCGTTCTATGACATGCTGTCGGACTTTGAGGAGTCATCGTATAATCCACCGTTCCTGCGCATTGCACCCCCCATCACTGTCTCTTACCCTCTCGCCGCCTCAGGGATGAGTCTAAATCTCCCATTATCCAAAACGAGCAAATGCGATATGGCATAGGAACCCAAAGACGAAAAGTTCCTTACCATCATCTGAATTCACACTAGAGCTGTTTGTCGCGTCTTCCCAACGGATGTCTAAAGGGGGAGAATTGGGCGGGGGAGAGACCAGCTTTCGATCCGGTACCGCCATCAGAAGTTGTGCGGCACCGAAGCGGATAAGGCAATGCGAGTGAAAACGGGCCGGAGAAAGATTGCGGACAACGAGGTGCGAGCATCAGTCGTATAGGTAAGAGTGTCTATCGGAGCAGGCAAATCATAACCAGCCATGATGATGTTCCTTTGGAAACCAGCACGCCCCAGCCAAAGCAAGGGGGATGCATCACGCTTCCCCTAGAGTCTATGCGACAGCCTACCGCCGTACCCTTGGTCTAAGGAATGCCTCCTAAGCACTCGCCAGTGTCCCACGAACGGCGCCCTTGCCGCCAACCTCCCGCGCTGTTACGATAACCGACAAATCCGAGTTCACCGTGATCGAGACCTCCACCTTGCCGCCCTTCTTCACCCCCTTGACGGCCGCCTCGGCGAGGGTAGACCCGATCTTCCAGACCTTCTCCCGCTTCTCCTCCTCTTCCTCTTCCTCATCCGAGAAATCGCTGTCGTCTTCGTCGCTGTCGTCGGCGTCCTCGACCTTGGCCTTCTTGTTGTCGTCGCCGTCGCCGTCCTCCTTGGGCTTCGGCTTCGGCTCCGGCTGCGTCACCTTGATGTGCGTGTTGCCCTCGACAACCTTGACCAGGACGTCGCCACCGTTGGGCGCGGAGAGGTGGACCGTCCGCCGAGCCGGCACGGCAGTGTCGGGAGGGACGATGGGCACGAACACGTCCTCGCCGGCCTCGTTGACCGAGACGACGCCGATGGCGTTGAAGACGTGGGGAACCGTGGTGACGGCGGCGTGGGTCGACTGCTCGATGTCCTCGGCCTCGTAGTCCCGGATTAGGCTGGCCTGCAGGGCGGCGCCGCGGGCCTCGGCTTCTGAGGGGTTGACGGCGGTCGGCTCGGTCGAGGGCGCCAATATCCTCGTGCTCTGGGGGAAGATGTAGCGAAGGTTGGCAGCGATGCGCGGGGTGTGCGAGGTACCGCCGACCAGCATCACCTCGTCCACGTCCAGCACGTCCAGGCCGGCCTTCTTGACCGCCGACTCCACCAGGCGGTTGATGCCCTCGAATACGGTCCTCCCGATCGTCTCGTACCGCAGGCGGTTGATGGTGCTGGCGAAGTCAATGCCGTTCAACAGACTCTCGACGCTGAAGCTGGCGTTGGTGCCCAGGCTGAGCGCCCTCTTGGTGGCTTCGGCCTCGAGCTTCAGCTTGGCCAGGCTCTTGGCGTTCTCGCGCGGATCCCCGGCCCCGGAGTTCTTCTTCATGAACTCCTTGGCAAAGTGATCCACCAGCACCTTGTCCAGCGCAAAGCCGGCGAACTCGTAGTCGTGAACCGTCGCGAGCACGGTGTACATGCCGCCGCGGCTGGCGACGACGGCGACGTCGGACCGGGTGCCGCCCAGATCCGCGACCACGATGATCTTGTCCTGAATCTTGGCCTCGGGGCGCCCATCGTAGGCGAGGATCGCGGCAATGGGTTCGCTGACGAGCTGCAGGACCTCGAGGTCGGCGGCGGCGGCAGCCTCGATCAGGGCGGCTTTTTGCTTGTCGGTAAAGTTGGTCGGGACCGTGATGACAGCCGAGGTGACCTTTCTCCCAAGATACTCCGACGCAGAGCCGACCAGGCGCCGGAGGTAGCGGGTGGCGACCTCGGAAACCGACAGTGTCGACGGGGCCTCCTCTTCTCCGTCCTTGTCCTTGACCGTGAACGAGACTGTCTCACCCGTTTCTTGCGGGTGGGCAGAGGCGTGGTTGTGAGTAGGGTCGATCGACTTGAACTCCTTCCCTAGGAAATCGCGGAAGTAGGCGATCGTGTTCTTGGGGTTCCTGACGAGGAAGTTCTTGGCCTGCTGACCGTAGTACTCGTCGCCCTCGACGTACGACAGAATCGTGGGGATTTGGCGGTCTAGAAAGGGGACTGATCAGTATGCGACCAGGCTGACGGCATTGCCGAGGCTCCTCACCTCCATCCTCGTTCGCAATGACCTCGGCCTTGTCGTCGACAACATGGGCGATGGAGCTGTTGGAGTTGCCGAAGGTGATGCCGATGACGGTACGCTCGCTTGGCTCAACGCCAGGCTTAGCCGCTGTGTCACTCATTTTTTTCCCTCTCTAAATGCGAAGTACGTCGAAGGAAGTGAGCGGAAGGGCGAGGGAAGGGTCGTCGATCCAAAGGTAAACGGGCAGTTTTGAATGTATTTGGTGGTGGGGTTACCAAAAATTTCGGATTTGGGCCGCTGTTTAAGACGAGTCCCTGCTGCTTGGCAAGCTGGGCTGAATGCCCCACAATCAAGTACTGCGTAAAAGTCGCTGTACTCCGTAGGTACACTTAAAAGGTTATCAACTATTGTCCTTCACACAGACGAACTTCACTTTTAGGCAAATGATGTGCTCTCTCCTGAAGAGGTAGTACTGTGGCGCGCATGATCATGCAGGGCTTAGAGTCGTGTTCTCAGCAAGTTTTTTTTACCCTGCATGGACTTCAATGACCCCTTCAATGACCCCTCGGTCCCTGTTGCACTTGTGTGGTAATGTAGAGTACATACATACAGTACCTGATCGTGACTACAACAGTACTGCATCGTACCTTAGTGTATTCACCTACCCCTGTAAGCCCCACCATTGGTGGCTGCTAATAAACGTCAATTGCCGGCCGCAAACAAGGCTGCCTTTTACACTGGAACAAATTCTAGAACGACCACCATATCGAGCCTCGAGAACCTCACTGTCGCAACCTACCTACCTATTCAGCATATATTTGCGTCTAAACCGTTTCTACCTCGTAGAGCTCCCCAGGAACGCACGCAAACAGCATGGCGGCCACCGAACGCCCCGTCGTCCTCCCAGGCGAGACGATCGACCCTTCTCTGATCCCTTCCGACCCCAAGAAGGCCCTCCGCCTGGGCCCAGGGCTTCGACACATCCCTCCCACCGACATCGTCCCGACAGTGGCCGGACAACTCATGACCAACCCAGTCAAGAACTCCATGTGGATTGAGTACAACTCCAACCGCGTAAGCCCCCTCTCCCTTCTCCCGCTTCTCCTCCTCTCCTCCAGCTCCAAAACCAACTGTTGTTCCCCGTACTGTTTCTTTTTTTTTTGCACCGACGAAACTAACCAACCAAAAAAAAATAAAATAAAATAAAAAAATAACAGTACATCCCCGCCCCCAACGACATCGTGCTCGCCCAGGTCCTCCGCTCGACGACCGACTTCTACCTCTGCACCCTCTCCCCGCACACGGCGCCGGCGACGCTGCCGCACCTGGCCTTCGAGTCGGCGACCAAGAAGACGCGGCCGGTGCTGGCGCCCGGCCAGCTCGTCTACGCGCGCGTGACGGTCGCCAACAAGCACATGGACCCGGAGCTCGAGTGCGTCAACTCGTCGACGGGCAAGGCGGAGGGGCTCGGCCCCGTCACGGGGCCCGGGTGCGTCTTCGACGTCAGCCTCGGCTTCGCGCGGCGCCTGCTGATGGCGCGGAGCCGGGAGGACGGCGGGATCGCCGTCCTCGAGATGCTGGGCGGGGAGGAGGGCGGCGGGCTGGCGTTCGAGACGGCGGTGGGCAGGAACGGCAAGGTCTGGGTGGGCAGCGAGAGCGCGCGGACGGTGGTGCTGGTGGGGAGGGCGCTGCAGGAGACGGATCGCGCGCGGCTGGGCATCGAAGGGCAGCGCAGGCTGGTCAAGAAGTTGGTTAGGGAGATGAGGTGAGGAAGGGGAGGGCCTGTTTCGAGCGTTCGACGTTCGACGTTCGACGTTCGAGGGTACGATGGATGAGCACGGCCGTATACTCTGACCTCCTCACGGCCTTTTTTTTCTCCCCGGTCGCGGGAGAGACGTGGGCAGATGGACGACGTGCCAGCCGAAGTGCCGAGGCACTCAGCTCACTCACTCACATACCTCGTGCCAGGGGGGGTTGTTGAGCCGTTATCTGTCTGGAGAGGCACCCGACGCCACATCCCAGAGGGCGGAAGGTCGCTATTTCTCTGGAAGCACGTGTCCCCTATTTGGGAAGTCAAAGCCTTCATGGGGGGAGTTGTAACCGTGTTATTGTTCGGACAGCTCGGACGGACAGCTCCCCTTACAAGGTCTGCAATCGCAAGACGCTAATAAGCGCTGGTCTAAAACCGCGCTGAAGAAGCTACAATGAATATATAATTCCATACAGAGAATTACCGCCGTTGAATATGCTCCCAGCAAATGGCCCGGCCCGCTAATTTTCCTTTCCTGGCGACTTAAAAAAAAAAAAAAAAAACCTGCGATCGCTCTGGTGCGTTTTGCCTCGGCGCGTCTGGGCTGTGTCCCGGGCACCGGCAAAATGACTCTCGCGATGGCCCATGCCCCGTGCTGCCTGGCACGCAGGACACTTTAAGGCCGGTTTGGCCGGGCCTGGCAAGTCCAGCCTAGCCGGGTACCTCCTCGTCACGGGTCTTTCCAAGATACCGTGACCTTGGGCATAGAAGGAATGGGCTTCTGGGTCCCGTGCCGCTGTCCTATGGGCACTAACTCGAATAACATGCATGGATGGAGAACTGCTGCAGGACGAAATCCGCCTAGCACTAGCCCCCCTCCCGACTGTGGCTGTTCATGGCCCATCCATTACAACATCGTCGCCTAGATAATCTTCATCCGTCGCGTTCTGCGGATCGACCGAGTGTTTCTTCAACATGTGTCGCTTCCAGTTGTCCTTCCTAGGGAAAGACTTTGTGCCCTGCCTCGAATAGTCGCACCCAGGTTCGGTGCAGTAGAACCTTCGGGTTTTGTGATGCTTGTCATTGACATGTCGCCGCAGATGTGTCACTGTACCAAACCTCCGTCCGCACCCTGGATGCTGGCAGGGGAACGGCCGGTCATGATACCGTCGGTGATGATTGAACTGATGGTACGAGCTCTTCACGGCGCCGCACACATCGCAGACGAAACCGCCCGGTGGCCGGGCCGGGGAGCGACCTGGCGATGGCACGGGAGAGAGACCCGGAGACGGAGCTGGCGAAAGACCAGGGCTTGGCGACAAACCGGCTGAATGACCTGGTGATGGCATTAGATGGCTGTTGACGGTTGCCCCGGCTTCGGCCTGTGGAGACGGAGAGGTCGTATACGGCGTTAGTCTAGTGTCGGGTGTGTCCAAAATCGACGGCCCCGTGGATGGCGGTGGTGTCGAGTAATCAGAGGTAGTAGTGAGCGTGTTGGCGTTGTAATCGGACGTAACCACCGTAGTCACCGCGCTCGCGTTGTACTCGGAAGTAGCCAGAGAGTTGGTGTTGTTGAGGTATCCAGTGGTTTCCTCGCCAATCTGCGTTTCGTGTTCCGCTACCGTCTGTGGAGGGGACTGATACGGCGACTGATATTGAACCTCCAACTGGGACTGGAATTGCGGCTTCGCGTCGTTGCCGAACGTTTGACCGGCGAATCCATCTGTGGGCACAGACACAAGGGATGCCGGCTCGAGCACCGGAGCCGCCGGCGGCTGCGGCGAGTTCTGGATCATGCGCATCTCGTGCTCCAGCATCCATGCGCTTTCGGCTGAATTGGTCGGCTTCATCATCTCCATCGGGTTCCCGCTCGGGACGGTGCCGGTGTACTGGAGGGATGGTGGGCTGGGAAGATCGGACACGATGGTTGGAAGCGGAAAGCTGTCGGTGCGTTGCAGAGATCCGCCGGGACCCTTGCCCTGGAGAGACGTGCTCTGGGTGTTTAGAACGCCAGGTGTCACTGTCGCGTCGCTATCTGACGAGGTAGTGTATACTCCCTCTGTGATGGGGCCCGTTCCCATGGACGGAGCAACTCCCGCTCCGGTCACAGGAATCTGGCCACCTGGGAAGCTGGATCCGGCGGGGGCAAAGCCTAAAGGAAGCGAAGACGGGGCAATGCTAGCCGAGGTTGGAATGGGCGCAGACTGCTGGTAAGTGTCGGGCAGGTCAATACCCAAGTTCGGATCGTGGTAGTAGTCCCAAGCCAGGCCTGGAGTCTCCACGTCGATTTCGAGGCCGGATGGTGTTTGCGAGAGTTCAGGTTGCTGTGAGAGATAGTCGTTGGTGGAAACAGAAGGCGAGCGCGCTCCGTCGGTGCCGGCTTGTGTGGACCGCTTGCTGTCTCGGCGATGGTGAGAAGAACGGCGACGGTGGATCAAGCCGCGGAGGGATTCCTTGAGGTGGGGGAAGTGGCCGTGCTCGGGGGAACCAGAGGGGCGATCGATGGACTCGGGCTCCTCTGTTATGCCGACAGCGGTGATACCGGTGAGCTCACGGCTAGGCGGGCCGTGTGAGTCACCAAAGCTGGCCTCGCGGGTGCTCTCGCAACTGACGGTGCCCCTCGATGCGTCGCGGGACGACTTGGACGTGAGCTCGACAGGCGACCGGGCGAGGGCGGGGGCGGCAACGGTCGAGGGCGAGACTGCGCGCTCGTCGACGCGAGAAGACGGATCGGTCGGCGACGCAGGAGATGATGATACAGGCGACGGAAGGCCGTGACCAACAGTGACAGCCTGTGGTAGGGCTGACTGAGACTTCTGATTCAGGTCCGCCGGTTGTGGGACATGGTGAGCGGTGGCGCTCTCGGGACCGGACCCTGAGGATCTTTTGTAGGAAATGTCGTCCACTTCTTGGGGATTGAGACTGGGCCGTCCGGGGCGCTGCCCCATCTCGGCGAGGCCGGGATCATCATGGCGGGTGAGCCGTCGGCGTCTGGCACGGACAATGAAGGGGAAGACGCAGAAGGCGATGAGGAGGGCGCCGACGACGGACCCGACCACAGCCCCAGCGATGCCGCCGGGTGAGAGCGAAGTGGATCTAGGAACGAGCATGGACCGAGCGGGCGGCCGCACAGCCAAAGCTGCTGCGGTGCGCTGCTGGAACTGGTGCATCAATTGAGAGTGAGAAATCTGGTTTTCTGCCGGGCTTTACTCCGTAGGGGAAACGATAATAATCAAGCGTGGTTCAGGGTGCTTGAACAAGGGGCGGCCCCAGCCACGGTGTGATGGGCCGCGAGTGGTGGTCGGGGTGAGGCTGTGCCAGCACCCTGCTGCTTAGCGCAATTCGCGCGCTGGAGGCCCCAGAGAGCCCGCGACTGGAGCGTAGCTCCAGTGAAGAGCGGAATCTGGCTCTCTGGCGACGGAAGAAAAAAAGAGATCCAAGGGGGAAAAAAAATATAGAGAAGGCAACTTCTGCGGGAGAGGGCGCGACTATCTCCAGCTGGTGCTAGAGAGCAATAGTTGTGGCGGGGAGGAAAGGATCCATGACGAGTTGACAGTATTGAAGAGCTGTGTGCTGTGTGATGAACTGGACAAGACCTGAGATGCCCTGAGATGAGCGGGAATTGAGTGACAGGAGAGGGAGGCCTGAGTGGATGCAAGTCGGGTCCGGTTTCCAGGCCTGGCACCCTGGGAGTGGCAGCCTGCGAAAGCCTGATAACTAACTGCACCAGGCAGACTCGTTACGGTAGGCGCATGCCCCCGTTCGGCGGGTTGCATTGTCACGGCCAGTTTCGCAGGCGAAAGCTAGGTTTCCATCTTCTTGCTGCCATCAGGCTACGAGTAAGGAGTACGGAGTACTAGGCAAAATCACCAACGTACCAGATTGCCGTGCCGAGAGGTCGTTGGGAGGTTGGATGCTCAAGCGCCCTACAGGACCAGGATGGTGGAGGTACCATCTGTACTAGTATGTATGTACTGTGCAGTACTGCAGTAGGATGCACTGTACCCCCTCCCTTACCACGCAAGAAGGAGCACAGTGCAGCAGGAGCCGCGAAGGAGGGGCGGCCTCAATAAGCGGTACACGGTCTAATAACTCAAATTGGTGGCCTGTTTCAGCCGCCCCCAATTGGCCCCACGTTGCGCCTTCTCTACAAAGTATGCCCCATTCGAGCTTGACATCGGAGGACAACGAACATCCAAGCAACAAGGTTGAAATCGAGTCGGCCAAGTTGCTTGGTACACGCACAGGTGTTTCGTGCCGCTTGGAAGAATGGAGATGAACGTGGCGACTTGTGTTACCGCCCGTGTAAGCACACCACACTTACTGCGTACAACTACACTACTGCGTAGCACTACATAGTTAGACACCCGACGTTCTTCCCCGCGCCAAGCAACTCCAGCCTTATTCTCCCCACAGCGCAAGCATACACTAGCATACAAGCGAAGGAATATTACACATAAGTATCCGTACACACCTACCTACACTACCGCTACACACAATGCTCGATACTTTGTCAGCCGCCAAAAGCAGCCAAGAAGACGCGGCGCCCAGTCAGCCCTTCGGCCCAGAGTCCCCGCATCCAACAGACGAAGCGGGGAAACCGTTCTAGCCATTCCGTCCGAACATACACTACTTGTCACTAATCGTCTCGTCTTGACCTGTTATCCAGCCTTCGCTTGGTTACAAACCCCTAATGGTTCTGGGTCGTGTTTCCAATTTGAGCTCCTGTTGGCCCTACTAGTACTTAGGCGGATGAGGATGGGTCACATCCAACGTGCGCCGCGTTTGAGAGTATGCAAAGCTGCACCAACTACAGAAAGGCCAAGGTACGGAATTATGCAGCAAAGCATAAGCGCAGGCAAAAAAACAACGTCCACCCCTCGAAAAACCAACAGCGACTCGAGCTTGGTTGTATCAACAGCATAGCACCTTCAAATGCCCTTCGAAAGACGCTGACCAGCACGTTGTGGCTCGGCATGGCCCATGGTGAGCTGGCAAAAGACACCGCTGTCCCTCATAGCATGGTATGTACGTACGTACATACATACCTTACACATCTCTGTGGCTGGACAGTACATACAGCATACATTCCTTGCGTTAGTGTACTGTGTATATATACATCGGAGGAGGCGACTGCTCCAAACCGGGAGTGGATGGGCTGATGGGCAATCGAATGATGAAAAGACCATGACGCACTTCGGCTCGGCGATTGCCCTACACGAGCGCATTGCAATTCCAGCAGAATTCACTCGAAAGGCGTGCTAACGCGTTGGAATCGCGGGGGGTCAAGCGACCAATCAGTTCTTCTCACGCTGATGGCGATGACGAGTCGCATGCGTATTGAAGCATCCGCCCATTCCGGGCCTAACTGTTCCTCCATCTCTAAATACTTCTCCGGCGGTCGTTGAAAACGGCAGCTGTAAAGTAACTTCTGCCCATGTGTCTCTCCACTGCATGAGTCTGTTCTTCAGGATCTGTCTCCCCCCCAGAGAGAGAAAAACAAGCTAGCTACTGAAGCTGTTAGGCTACTTAGTTAGACCTGAAGCAGACGGCGAAAATATGAGATCGGTCTTGTTCTTAGTTGCAGCTACCGCTGCCGCCCTCGCCACTCGCGACGATGCCAAAAGGGATCAGATTGTCCTCATCGAAAACCAGGACAGTACAGCGGACGCAAACGCAGTTCAAGCTTGGTGGGATGCGTTCCCCAATCCAGGCAGTCTCCTGTCCTCCGTCGAGGAACGCATAACCAAGAGCATCCGGGGCAGCAAACTTGACAACTTCCTCTCCTTGGCCGACTCCGACTCGGACGATGAGGATGAGGGCGAAGAGGGCAACCCTCATTTGCCCCACGGCGGCCACGGGGACGACCACAGACACGAGGACAAGACCATCTATGAGCTGATCAAGGACAGCCAGCATGCCTCCAAGTTCGCCAAGCTCCTCGAGGAGCATGGCGAGATCAAGCAGCTGCTGGATGACGAGGAGCACAACTACACCCTGTTCGTCCCGACCGACCGCGCCCTTGACCGTATCCACGGCGGCCATCACGGCCACCACGGCCACCACGGCCACCACGGCGACGACGGTGGCAATGACGACGACGGCGACCGCAAACATCGCCATGAGAAGCCCAGTAAGGAGTTCATCCTCGCCTTCCTCAAATACCACATCGTCCCGGGCCTCTACCCGGCCCACCGCATCCAAACGAGCCGCACCCTGCCTTCCGAGCTCCACCCCGCGGCCCTCGACGGCGCCTCCACCCGTCGTCACAAGCAGCACCACCCGCAGCGCATCCGCGCCTTCACCGTCCCCATCGTCCACCTCACCCGGCTCAACTTCCAGACGCGCCTCGTCGGCCCGGAATTCCACGCCAAGAACGGCATCCTCCGGGCGGTCGACTTCCCCCTGATCCCCCCGCCCTCCCAGACGACCGTCGTCCGCCTCCTGCCGGGCCAGTTCAGCACGCTGGCGCTGGCGCTCGAGACGACGGGGCTCGGCGGGGAGCTGGACCGGCTGGAGCGCCGCGGCGGCGGCACGCTGTTCGCGCCGACGAACCGCGCCTGGGCCGCCCTGGGGCCGCGCCTCAACGCCTTCCTGTTCTCGGACCCCGGGCGCAGGTACCTGCGGGCGCTGCTGCGCTATCACGTCGTGGTGAACGAGACGCTCTACTCGGACGCCTACTATCGCGGCGGCGGGGAGCACGACCACGACGACGACGACGGAGAGGACGGCGATGGGGCGGCGCGGGTCGGCGATGCCGGACGTGGTTATTTGCATGTCGACCTGCCGAGCCTGCTACACGGGGCGCCGATCAGCGTGGATATCAGGACCTGGAAGGAGTTCGTGTCGATCGTGGTGAACGGGTTCGCCAGGGTGGATGTGAGAGACGTGGTCGCGGATGACGGCGTCGTGCAGGTGGTTAGGCAGGTCCTGATCCCGCCGCACAAGCACCGTGGTGCTCACGGTGACGTTGGTGACGAGAATGAGGGTAAGAGTAAGAGGGAGATGAGCGTCGAGGAGCTGAAGGCTCGGCTGGAGCCCTATTTGGAAACGCCGGAAACGACCAGCGGCCGGGACAATATGGGAGATCTCTAAGTTGTACTAAGTTGTAAGGTTCATAGTTGCTCAAGGGTAAAACCCCTGTGTTGTTGTCGAAGGAGTCGGAAAGGCTGCTGCTGTCCGGCATGTACGTTAGTGAGCGAAGTAGCTCCCTACGAAATCACTAGTTGGATCCGCCACTTCTTACCCGGTCCGCATCGGGCATCTTCCACCTTTTCACCTTCCACACGTGATGTTTATCGTCCTTAACCGAATTCCCATTCCGTCACGGGATGGTTGCATTCACAACCCTACCCTCCTCATCAACATCCACCGCCGCCCACCTTTGCTCTCTGCTCCTCCTCTCTCTCCACTCCAAGCTATCACCGTCGCGCTTCTCGTACACTCCGAGCTCGTCTAGTAACACCTCCACGACCCAAGCATACGAGACATCCATGATATTCATCCCGGGATTCGCCATCAGCGCTGCGCTGTCTGCCCTTGTCCTGGGCACGCGGGTACATAGCAGGTGGAGATCAAGCATCTGAGAGAAGACCAGCCCGAAGGAGGGCTTGTTCCTCCTGGCAGAAGAAGCAGCGGCAGACGTGCTGGCTTCCTGCTGTGCTCCCGCGGCGAGCACGGTCTGCGTGGCTGGAGGAGGAGGAGGGGGGGGAGGGTTAAAGATCGAGCGGAGTGTGGAGTCGAGGTGTTTTGACGGCGGCCGGGGTGTGTCTCTTGATGGCGCGGTGAGTGTAGTGTCGTCGGCGTGGGGAGGTTGTGGAAAGGCGGCAGGCGAGGTTGTAGAGTTGAGGAATATGAACAGGGGCGCGCCGTGGGCTGAGGAGCGGGTGAGGGCGTGGAGGCGGGAGGCGAGGAGGAGCATCATATTGTGGGCGGTGTCCTTGTCGCGGCCGGTGAAGAGGGCGTTGAGGAGGGTGGAAGTATGGGTGACGAGGATAATGTCGGGGAGTGTCGGTGACGGTGACCTGGCCTCTACTGGCGTGCTTTCGGGTTGTGGTGATGGTTTTGAGGAGGGCGCCTCCGAAGACGAGAGACCGCCGTCGTCCTCGCTGTTTGGGATTTCGCTTCTCTTCCCGGTTTGTGTCGGCCGGGGTGATTCGCCGTCTCTCACAAGCACGGTATCCTCCAGCTCCTCAAGCACCTCCCACAGTCCCTCGATGTCAAACACCCTGGAAATGGAGATCCTCTCAAGGCATGCCTGTAATTCAGCTTGGAAATTCTGCCAGCCGCCTTGGACTTTCATCAGCTGTCCGACAAGGGCGTTCCTGAGCTTCGGCAAGAGAACCGTTGCCGACAATGTCGTCACAACCATTGCCCTTGCTGTCGACTTAGAAGCCAACAAATGCGCAACCGTTTGCAGACCGATCTACCTCGATCAACCGAGGTCAACACATGCACGTTCAGACGCACGTACGTCCCTCTTCTCAAGCGGGAAAGAAACGCACCAGCAATCCAATCTCTTCCTCTCCATCCTCCTCGGCACTGACGCCCACCACAGACCCGCGCTCGAATCCGCCCAGCAGGACGTACTCGTCCAGCTCGCGGCAGCCGGTCATCAGGTTCCCGTTGGCGGCGAGCCCTTCCTTCCGGGCGATCTCGCGGTCCAGCAGAAGCGAGGCGGGCAGCGGCTGCTCGATGGGGAAGTGCGAGCTGGCCTGGGAGAAGGGAAACGCTGCGGCCATGGGATCGTCATCTACGATTGGGGCGGTGCGCAGCGCTCGTGTGCGCGTGTCTGTAGCCTATTACCAGTCTAGGACCCTACGGTATGCAAAGTGACCGGGTCGGTGGATGTTGAGGCTCTAGGAGTGGTGAGGGCTTGGTTGATTTTCGCGGCCGGCAAATCCAGGTCGGGCTATGGGGAAGACCTAGCCAAGGTCGACGAGTCTTTTTCGGTGACGTCGGAATTTTCTGCGTTGTCAGAGGTATGTATCTCGTTGATGTTTGTTGACATGCATGACCTTAATCGCCATATCAGTCCCGATCTGGTACTGCACATACCTCGGTGAGTTCAATACGTTCTCAGTGTGTTAGGTTCCGGGTTGCTTACCGACCCGTTGCTGGGGTTCCTACGCTCGACACCTCAGGCAGTGCATCGTCATGTCATTGCCCAAATGGGAGGAACCATTTCTGGCTGCCTAAGGAACTATTTGCGAGGTTGAAACATATCGCGAACACACAAGTCGGATATTCAGACCCAGAATGTTTTGACGACTTCGTTGCTTGATGCCAAGAACGACGATCGATGTATCAAGCGACTTGAAGCCCACACACAGCACACCAGCTCTCCTCTGCTGAACTCCACAATCAATGATGTTAGCATTGCACAGTGGAATAATGTTCTTGTTCATTACAATACTCAATTTAACTTGCCAATGAAAGCGACGCCGCGAGCCTAGCTCGCTGAAAGGGCAAGACCCAAAACAACCCAATGACAAGAAACGGTTGTGTAGGGAACCTCGCCAGTCCTTCAAAGTCCTCCAAGAAAAAAAAAAAAAAAAAGGCCCACCTCGTCCAAGCCCACCGAAATAGCAAGAGTTTTGTGATGTACATGAGCTACCGTTAAGAAGGAAACCGCTGCCCCTCATACCGTCTGGTGCCCATGGGTATTATTTGGCAAAGTCTTGGATCTGCTGCCATCCCGTTGCTATTCGTTCTCGCGCCGCACCATTGCGAGTCAAACATAATAATAAGAGGGGAAGAACAAACGAGGAAAAAAAAAAAAAAAAAAAACACCACAACCTGTAACCGTGGTCTTGAAATGTATACTACAGTACTGTCCCAACACAGCATGCGTTCGTGAAGGCCCAGTCTTAGGGTTCTCACATGGGCCGGAGGCCCAAGACTTCCCGCATCTTGTACTCTCTTCGTTGCCTGCTGAGGATATTTGGCGCGTAAGGGGAGGTAACCACAGGGAAACATCCAACAGTGGCTAGTGTCGAATGGGCGCCGCAGTAACCGCAATCATCGCGAGTGGAATAAGAGAGGGATCGAATCCCAGCCTTTCGCCGGCCTCGCTATAAAATATGAAGCGGCTCCTCTAAGCCGCTGTTCCAGGGGGGGGAATCAGTTCCGCACTACCCGCGGCAGGATTCGGGCGTTGACGTCTTCCCTTCAGGCTCTTCATCCGGCCCAGGATTCCGCTCGCCTTGGGTTGAACATCCTCGCCCCCGGTGGCATCAGTCGTCGACCTGCGCTCAAGACCAGGCCCGCTCCTGGGGCTGGAAGGAGAAGGTTTGCTTCCATTCGTAACCGTCTTGCGCACCGTAAACTCGTCCTCGCCCTTTCCGGATCCGAAATCCGAAAAGAAAGGGCTGCGCTCTGACGCCGAAGCAGAGGCCGGCCCACTGTTGGAAGGTGACCGACGTGAGCCGAAGTCTGTCTCAGGATTAGTGAGCCTACCGGAGGACTGAAAGTCGCGATTCCCCCGGTTGATGTTGCGAATACGGTGCGCGAGGGATTTCTTGCGTTGAAGACCCTCGTTCTGAGCCTCAAGAGCTCGCTCTTCCTCGCGTTTCTGGATTGCCGTCCGAGCTGCCGGGGTCCCCTCCAGGAAGGTCGATGTACCAAGGCCGAGCGATTGGTCGCCGTGGAGTATGGTGCCGCGGCTGAGAGGATCAAACACGGGCATTTCCTTGTGTGAGGACGAAAACTCGGAACCATCCTTGCCACTTCGAGACCACTCCTTGAAAGCCTCATCATCTTGGTTCCCCATGAATGTGGAATGGTCTGGCCGGGTATTCAACGGCCCAGCCCCGCCAATTGTGTTGTTCAGTGAACCCTCGGGGAAGGCTTGCATTGGCGCACGCCGACTGCCTTGTCGATTTCGGTGAGGGTTCAGGGCGTCAAAGGGGCCGTCGTGGTGGAAGACTGGAAGAAGCGAAAGTCAGCAGACTAAGAAACATGAGGGCGGAAACGGGGCGATGCCGCCACCTACTTCCGGTCCCATAGATGCTGGTCGCATCTAGCTGGTCAATAATGTCAAGTTTGCGGCTGACAGGCTTCTTGTCCCTGTTCTCACGGTGCCGGCGCTCGCGCTCGCGGCGTCTTAAATCGCGCTGCCTCCGCTCCTCCTCTGTCATGTTGGCGTCGATGATTGACGAATCCGAATTCCTGCGAGGTCGCCTCTCCTGGCGCCGTTGAGGCGAGCGGGAGGGGTCCGGACGGCCGTCTTTCTCTTGCATCTTCCGGGCGCGGAGTGCCTCCTCCTGTGACCGCGTAGGACGATGGTTCGGCGGAGGTGGCCTCCGATTGGGCGCCGGCGCACCGTCCCGGTGTGAAGGCGGAGGCGGAGGACCACGGCGTCCTGGGGGTGGCGGCGGCTTCGCGGCGCTTGGGCGCGGCGGTGCATCGTTTGTGGCGGTTGAATCCTCGAGCGTCAATGAACCCTGCCCAAACCATGGTCAGCCGCCCATGTCCTGAGGATGCTCAAACAGAAGAGAATGGCGAAAAGAAAAGAACAAGAAGCAACAAGGGAAGGTCAAGCAGCGGAAAGTGTGGCAATTCAGTACGTACAAAGATCTCCTCGGCCGTGAGAGACGGCCTTTTATCCGACGACATGGTCTCCGACGCCGATCGGAGGTTCGAGAAACTGGACCTGCTCGTAATCGCGGGATCGAGGAACGGGTTACGCGAGAGGGGTCGCGGCGGCGGGTCGTCAAAAGGAGAAGCTGGGCTGGGCGATACAGCGCGATTGCGGAAAGGATTGTTTGAAGAAAGGTTCAATGACAACCCGGCAGATCGCTGGTCTAAATGGGAAACAACCCTCAGCAGGTTAGCAATCAGGTCGGGAGCGATGAAAAGGTTCGGCCGTTTGCAGCATGCATGCAAATGACGACGCTGATAGCAACATGAAACAACAATCTCCTTAACATGACACAACTGGCTCAAACGAAGGAGCGAACCGGTGGGCATGCCCAGGCGCCAAAACGGCCCCTTGGACGCAAGAACAAGGAACGAGGTTGCGACCGACCAGGCTCTGCTGCTTGGATCGACCCTGACCGCTCGCTCCTTGCGTTTCCCGCCATTGCGAGGCAGCGCAGCGGGGTCGCTTTGCAGCGGAGAATCGCAAAGTGGTTCTGTAAAAAAAGGGGGGGGATAGAAAAATTAGGTTGGGCTGCGCTCACCTTGCCGCGAGTCTTCCATGATGGGCAGCGGGTTGCGAACCTGATGAACGAAGGGTTATTTGCTGTGTTTCCAGAAATTGGCTGGTGGCAGGCCGCTGCTTGCGTGTTACTTCGGGTTGATGCTGCCGTGTGCGACCGTGTCAAAACGCCTGGATCGAATTCCTTTGACCGGGGCAGGCGTCATACCAGTGGGGATAAGGGGCGTTTCTTCAGACAGCGGGTCGTTGCCGTCGTGGGTCCGTCTCAAACGCGCTGTTCTTTCCTGGCGGCGAAGAAAATGGTTTGCTTGTCGATGAACTCGACCGGCCTGAGGTACAGTAATTATCAGCTTGCTCGGTGCAACCGCGCCGGTCGAGATAGGACGAAGGATGTCGTGGGTCTTCGTAGTAGCGCGGATGTCTTTGATTTGAGCTCGTGAGGCTGCAGAATCGAGTACGGGCTGGAAAGCCAACTACCAGAAACCCGCCGGACAAAGGTAGTGGGTATCGCCTAACTTCGCGCACCAGTACCCTTTTACACAGGCGACTATCTTTCGAGCTCGCGAGCGCAGTGCCGCCAGGGTGTAACTTCGTGGTCGGTTTAAGTAGGATCAGAAGCGGTTTCGCTCTCGCCCGCGTGTGCTGCTTTTGTGGGGGAGAGGGCAGGCTGGTTGAGCGGCTGCCGACACGATGGGGTTTTTAGGGGTCCCGTCCTGAGAATGAGGGTAAAGTCTCTGGAGAGCGACCTGGACGGATCGGCATCAAGTGTCGCGATTTACGCTGAATGATGGCAGGGTCAACAAGAGGGCACTGCTCGTTCTCCTGTGCCACAGGCCAACTGGAGACGGAAGAAAGACCAGAATTGCGACCGGCAATGAAAGCAGTTCCAGATTTGGACCCTGCGCTCCTTGGTAGCGCCTGTGGACCAGTGGAGTTCGGGGATCCGACGCCGAGAAGCCAGCGGTGTGCGGGCGTGGCGGGGAGTGCCCGGCTTCGGATGATCAGAGCGAGGGACCGAGTGGAAGAATGGCTCCGAGGATGTTGCCACAAGAACTGATGCAAGCTGTTGGCTAGACACACGTTTTATGACACGACGGACAAGAGTGGCTCTTGTTGAAGTTGCAAGTTTGTTGAGGAGGCAAGCCAAGGCAATAAATGGACTGCATGAGCAAACCCGATGTTCCCCAGCTCTTTCTCTAACCAATGTGGAGTGGATCACACCCTATTCCTGTTTGGGTTTGCCTCCATGCTCGGCTGGGTTTAGTCCGATTTCAGTTAGCCACTTTGATTGCCCCTGACCAGATGTCCTGCAGGAACTTCCCGATCAGTCTTACCACCTCACCACAAATGGAGGCGTAATACTCCGTACGGTCCCTCGTAAGTAGTTCACTGATCTCAGCATTGCGCTTGACTAAGGTACGGAGTAGAGTATGTGCGTCATTAAGAGATGGACTGCTGGATCATTGACAGCGAGATGAACTTTCATGACGGGGTTGTCGAGCAGGCGGCATGAGCAGCCGACGGCACTTTTATTCCCGGGTGGTTCCTTCCCTTAACTAAAGTAGTGTAGTTGGCTGATGAAGATCCCACCCTCGTGAGCGCTACCTTTGGTCGCATCGCGCAAACGCACGCAGGTCCTCGGCACCAGGAGCGGCGGCGATTTTGTGCCTGGCCCATCTCCCAAGTTACGAAGTCGGCGGGCTACGAGACATCACTCTCCTTGTTGCCGCTGGATTGCCAAGACGGCAAGGAAATGGTGTGTTTGTAGACTTGGTACCTCTCCTCCATACCTCACGCCTCTACCTCGCAGGACGCGCTCGAGTAAGTCAGCCAGTCTTCACATGCAGGAATGCATCGTCTTCCTACCAAATACTCAGTGATTTGCATGATCGTGGGCTCGACACTACTTCGTACGGTACTTGCATACAAGATGATTCCATGATTCCCACGTCAGCGTCTGCACAGTAGAGCGAACCATGTGGGCATCTCCTACTGTGTCGGTACAAGCAAGGTACCGGTTCGGTGCCCAGAAACCTAATGCCCGGCCGTCGGCAGCCTCCTGCGGTACTTGCAAACGTACCAACTAGTTACCTTACTCCCTGGTAAGATCTCCACAATTTCTGTTCGTCTGGTGAACGACGACCCGCGAGCGCTTCGCCCCGCAAACAGGGCGTTGTGCGTAAGGTATTCGACTTACTCTGGTAGGTGGAGATCCAGGCACACTAACAAGCAGCTACTGGGGTCGATGTGTTTCCCAACAATCGTCGCCCACCCGCTCTGAGGACACGATCAAGCGAAGGAGACCCTAGTTGTCACACTGAAATCAGGGAAGAATGCGAAAAGGGGGGCCTGAGTTCGATGCCGTTGCCCCGCCTTCCAGATGCAGCAGGCGGTGGGGTCACCCTGGAAATTTGGTTGCGAACCGCTCATCGAAGAGAACGGATCGGACTGCGTAATACTCCGTACTGCGAATGTTATGTCCATATATCGCACATACAACGAGATCAGCCATACCAAGTAGTTTTACACTTGTAACGTCATGCTTATGTCAGGATCGTTCGTTCAAGGTCGACATAACGCGTCCTCTTAGTGATATCTTGATCGTACCGGGGTCTTTTCGAGGAATGCTGCGACCTCCTGTTGAGTTCTGCTGTCCAGTTTTTCTATATAAATAGCTCCGCTGTGTTTGAGGCAGGTCCGTCGGCGTTGTGCCCCTGGCAGCGGACAGGGGCCCGCTCTACCAATAGACGAGAAAACTAGCACCTACCTTGGGCCGGCACGATTTATCGCTTTACTTGGCAATGGAAGACACGCGGGCGGTGAATAGCGATGGCTTCGTGGCACCAGCAGCTGGAAGGATGCGGAAGTTAACTCCGTAGGATGTGTTCTCATATGGATATGCACGCGGGTGTCTACCGAGTTGACGCCCGGTCGGTGGTCAGCAACCACACCGACGGACTCTCTGCCCGGCTAACTAGCCAGCTCGGGGACGCTGAGGCCAACAACACCACTGCTTAGACGGACTCGGCCGAGATGAGCTTAAAAGCACTTACAACCTCTGAGTTTCCCATCTCATGAGGCCGAAGTATCTAGAACGCTATTTAGGGGAAGTGTAGGGCTGGCACCATAACCAATCCATTGGCTAATTATTGTTCAGAAGGCAATTGAAATGCAGCTGCTATTTGTACCGCATTTCGGTCAAGGAAGGTCTTACAAGCAGTCATGTGCCGATAAAAGGCAACGCAGCCGACACTACTTGGAAAGCAGGTAAACGTGATGGCTGGCCTGCTATAGCCATTGTGGGGTCGGTGTTGAGGATGCCCTCGTCGCCAGCCATAATTCCATTAGAGCCTTCGAGTCAGAGTGGTGGCGGGTCTGGTAGGCTTGCTGTGCCAGCGCCCGTCGCCGTAGCTGTTCAATTCAAAGAAACCAACACACGATCGTAACCAAGGATGTAAATTTGAGTCATGTAATAGGCAAGCATTTTGTATCTCACCCTGCGAACATCCGAAGCCCTTCGAGTCCCGATGGTTGATAGCTTCATGGTGCGACCCATTTGGCGGGTTTGAACCGGAGGGCCGCCGCTGCGGAAAGAGCTGGCTTGCAGAGCCGGGTCAGGCGGCAAGTAAGGCGCCGTGGCGCGCGCTCTTTTTTTCGCGCACAGGCAGTGGAAGCTCCCCAAGATCTAGAACTTCGGCTTTGCCGCCTCACGCCCTTTGCGTGGAGCTTCATTCAATGCATTTTTGGCCCCTTTTCCTTTTGTCTGTGCCCGCTTATTAGACACAATCCTGCTTCCGAAATCTGGAATGGTGCCGTGCGGCGTAAACTTCTAAGCCCGGCGACAACACTGTATTACACAGTGTGCACCTGATGGCCCGCCTCGTCGCAAATCGCGAAGCTACAAACGATGCGTAAGAGTAGGGTAAGCGAGGTATCGCCTGCTCCAGATGTCAGAACACTTCTCGGAGGGCGGCCAATAAATATTGCCTAAGTTGATTCCACCAATATATGAAATGCGTATAGAGTGTACCAGACAGCTTGTTCTGTCATTTTGCATCGTGAAAGCGGCATAAGAGCTGGGTTAGGTGGGCAATTTTTGGAGTCTAGCCTCAACGTTGCGTCTTCCCATGGCGGAAGAGGGGCTGGTTTGATGCATGCCTGTTTGCTAGAAGGGGCTTGGGGTTCTTTTGGCAGGGACAATGCTGCCCTGCTGTGTTTCTGCGAGGTTGCGTGTCTGCACGCATGGGAGCCACGCCTTTGGCGGACAAGCAGCGCCAAAGCGCCCTGTGAGCCTCGTGACAACAGCAGGGGCAGCCAAAACATGTATCCGCATGTTCCGATCAATTCCTATAAAGTCCGCCACATTGCAAAATCAGCTCAGGATGGTGTGCGTTGGCACGGCTGGTCCGGATTGAGAACTGGACCGCTGGCTCGAAGAGCACCTGAGGACAGGGAGGGGCTGAAGCAAGGAGCGCGCCAGCGACCAGCTTCGCCTGCTGGATTGGGCACCCTCTGCCTGATATGCAGCAGGGTTGCCTCCAGCCTGAAGACCAGGATGTGGCCACTTCGCACTGTACGAGCGGCGCCCTTTAAGCGCATGCGCACTGTGGAACACTTTCCTTGGCCACGGCAACGTGAGGTCGACGACTGGGTGCTTGCCGCCCCCCCCTGCACGCATTTCTGGCTCGCGCCCTCTGCCCACACAGCCCAGGTTCCATTGTGCCTCAAAGTCGGGTTGGCGGCCCAAGACCCCCATTCTCACCAGTTCCCCTTCTCTCCTACTTTCCCTTCAAGTTCACTGTAAAACCTATCGTTCTCCGCCTTTCGCAACCACAAGAGCGAAGCAGGCTTACTCCGAAGGTAAAGTAGCACCCCGTTAATTTATGATCATTTTTTATTGGAAGTTTTGATTTCGTCTAATCTTCACCGTAGGTTGTCTGACCTTTTGCAGCGGGATTCCGGTTCTCGTTGCCACTCTCCGGTCGGCATTTTAAATCCTCACCGACCGTTCTTGGGCAGCTTTCCCATTTTCACACACACATCACATCGAAAAAAAAAACATTTTGCAGGTAAGACCATCAGTCTACACGTTTCTTTTATTTGCCAAAAAGTCATATTTTCGTGTGCAATCAAGACCTGAACGCCGAGGACGCAGTACCTCGGCGAGGCGAGGAGCTTGCAGTCACCGCCGCTCGGCTTTCGCCGCTCGAGCTCGAGGCGACATTTTGCCGTCATTCTATTTCAAACACGGCTTTCGCTGGTTTAGATTCATAACAAGGCTGACAATTTCCGCTCCAAGCAACTTCCACCTTTGATCTACGAATCAACGACGCGAGCCACGATCAGGGATATCAGAGACCAACGAAATCAATCCGGCAAGATGACGACGATGGTACGAACCCCTAATCATCATACTTGATACCTACTTGTACCACGCATCGTTGTTGATGCTGCCTTGACAACATCACACCCGCTTCGCATCATGATACGCGATGGAGGTGGTGACTGGCGGTGTGACGGCGAACCTCGCGTAGTTCCGTGATGTCTCGACTTACTAACGAATGGAAACACAGGATTTGCGCGTCGGGAACAAGTACCGGATCGGTCGCAAGATCGGTTCGGGCTCGTTTGGTGATATCTATCTCGGAACCAACATCATTTCTGGCGAGGAGATTGCCATCAAGCTTGAGAGTGTGAAGGCGAAGCACCCTCAGCTCGAGTATGAGGCTCGCGTCTACAAGTCGCTCGCTGGCGGCGTTGGCATCCCGTTTGTTCGGTGGTTCGGCACCGAGTGCGACTATAACGCTATGGTCCTTGATCTCCTCGGTCCTAGCTTGGAGGACCTGTTCAACTTCTGCAACCGCAAGTTCTCGCTGAAGACGGTTTTGCTACTCGCCGATCAGTTGATCTCTCGAATCGAATACATCCACGCGAAGTCGTTCATTCACCGCGATATCAAGCCCGACAACTTCCTCATGGGTATCGGCAAGCGGGGCAACCAAGTCAACGTCATCGACTTTGGTCTTGCCAAGAAGTACCGCGACCCTAAAACGCACTTCCACATTCCGTACAGAGAGAACAAGAACCTGACGGGCACGGCTCGCTATGCTTCCATCAACACCCACCTCGGTGTTGAGCAGTCTCGTCGCGACGACATGGAGTCGCTGGGTTACGTGATGCTCTACTTCTGCCGTGGCTCGCTCCCTTGGCAGGGCCTGAAGGCTGCCACCAAGAAGCAGAAGTACGACCGCATCATGGAGAAGAAGATGACGACCCCCACCGACGTGCTCTGCCGTGGTTTCCCCAACGAGTTCGCCATCTACCTGAACTACACCCGGTCGCTCCGCTTCGACGACAAGCCTGACTACAGCTACCTGCGCAAGATCTTCCGCGACCTCTTTGTCCGCGAGGGCTTCCAGTACGACTACGTCTTCGACTGGACCGTCTACAAGTACCAGAAGAATGCGCAGGCCATCCAGCAGGCTGCCGGCAACGCTACCAACCAGCCTGCTCAGGGCGATCCCAAAGACGCCCAGGCTGCCCGCAAGGATGCGCAGCAGGCGCTGCCTCGCGGAACCCGGAAGCAGATCACCGGCGAGACTCCGGACACCAACCGCGCCGTTGGCGGAAGCGACAGGATGTGAGTGACTTACCAAGCCTAGCCCAAAGCATTCCTCGTAAGGAATCATATTTCCTTCGTGTTTGGTGTGCTCATTGACGCTGGCCGGAGGAACAATGCTGACATGGCATGCTGACGCTCAGTTTGCGATAATAGGCTGCGCTCAGCTGCAAAGGCTCAGGGCGCTGGCTATGCTTCCAAACAGTACCGGCCCATGGACTGAAACACAGAACGGCGATTGGCTGCACGGCTCCTTTTGGGCTGTTTGAGTTCCGTTTTCTTGTTGACTGGCTGGGCGCGGACCCTTTGGCGGGTTTTCGCCACGATCATCCGGGCTCTGCGCAGAAGCACTTGTGCTCTGCCGCGACTGGATCAGCATCGATATACACGACCCCCCAGTACCAGCATACCGGGACTGCTTTTTTACCCCCGAATTTTCCTTCGACATCTCATCGGTTCATGGCCTTTATTTTGCTCGGACGACCTCTGGCCCGGCGTGTTGTCGGATGGTTCTGGCTTTGGCCAGCCTCCTGACTCGCTGTCCGGATCAGGATCTACCGAACGGCATGTCCGGCACTCTGATCGGCTCGGGGTGCCGTCTAGGGGGAAGGGGCAGCCGTCGTTTGCGGCAGCGTTACGTCAAGCAGCGTTGCAGGGTTGAGAGCAATGGTCAACTATGAGAAGAGTCTTTGATGCGATGTCGACTGTACGGAGCAGTCGCCTTGGGGTCTCGTCGCTGGAACCTTGCAAATTGCACCTTACACAGGACGCTCTGCTCATATCCCCCTTGTGCTTGTTTTTTTTTCTTTCGGTTTTTTTATTTATTTTTATTTTGCGGTCTTGCATTTTTCCTTTTCCGTTCACTGCATTTTGTCGCCGCACCGGGATTCGCTTGTGGGGAGGCAACAGGGGACGAAGCGATTCCTGGGATGAACGGCGATGATAATTGTCAGTCTTGATCACCAGGTTATGGCGCCAAAGACGGATACTGGTCTTTAATAAGGAAGAATGAGGTGCCATAAGGTGGGGGACCGGTTGCCGGAACGTACGGGGCACTACGACTGCTATTCGACATTGGGTGAGCCGTTAAGTTGGGGTTGGCTGATGGTAGAAGGCGACTTGGAGGGCGGGCTCTTCTGGTGGCAGCCCGAAAGCATGGTACCCAGCCATCCGATGATTCGTGGTTTCGCAACGGCGTTTGCAGTTGTGACAAGCTGGGACATGCTCCGCTCGTTCAGGGCGACTGGTGGCATTTTGGACCGAGGAAGCCGGGGGTTGAGTGGCACTTGTGTCTGCCCCAGATCCCAGGTTGTCAACTCGCGGCGGATGGGTCTAGATTGCTGCTGATAGTGCACGCCGGGTAGTCTCGTTAATTTCAGTTTCGTTTTGCTTTTTACGTGTGTGTCTCATACAACGATGAATGCCGGAACGGGAAGGCGTGCCATGGTTCACTCCAAGATACGCAAATGGCGCCGTGCTCAGCCTCCCATGACGCATAGGAAAAGTCGGTGTCTGGGGGCTGTACAGACGTTTAGACAAACAGGCGGGCGGTCCGGGCGACCTCTTTGGTAGGCATCAACAGGCAGGAGTTGTATAAAATGACAGCGGCTGCCCGTGAGTGGGCCAAGAGATTGACGGAAGCTCCTTACTACGGACCGTACACTTAACTAATCCGTACATTTAGCAACTAGAGGTTGTCCGGCCAGTCGCTCTGTCACCGCCTGCCTAGTTATTTTTTCTCTGCATTCAGCCTCTGCCGCCCCTTCCCCCGCGTTGCGTTAGCACGAGGACCCCTGCCGGGAAACTGACTTTTGGGGGAAACCGGGTCATTTCCAGTCTTGGACACGTACAAGTAAGTACTGGACGGATTACATACATAATTATACGGATTACATACGGAGTTAATCCCAGTCACCATTCGACTACCACACTTACAACACATGTCGATGGGTCTCGTGACCGGGTCGCCCAAGAGGTCCACAACCGCTGCTGTAGCCATGGCGCCGTCCACGCTCGACCTCTTTATCCTCACCTTCAACTGCGCCAAGAATCTGATCAACCCGCCCGTCTTTGCCGCGCATCTCCATGGCGCGCTGTCGCAGAACGCGACGGGTCTGCCAGACCTGGTTGTCTTGTAAGTTTTTACAAAATTTCCCCTGCAAGGAAACACCAGGTCTGGTGTCCCACGGATCAGACGGGATGGGATTGCGACGGAAAACCTGGGACGCAAGGCGCTCCGGAGCCCGAGCCCGCCCCCGAGGGAAGAAGAGAGGGAGGGGTTAGGTTAGGGGGGGGGGGGGAAACAAAAGCGCTGGGCTTTCCGACTCGCGCCCTCGTTCCTCATTCCTCGTTCCTCGTTCTTCTTTCCTCGTTGTCGGTGACTGGGGCGCATGTTCATTGCTTACAATCTCTCTTTTTTTTCTCTCTTCGTTTTGTCGCGTCGACAGCTCTCTCCAGGAGGTAGCACCGCTCTCGTACGCCTTCGCCGGCTCCTACTTTCTGAATCCCTACTACGCCCGCTTCGGGGAAGCGCTCAACCTCGCATCGGCGAAACTGCTCGCAGCAACAACAACAACAACGACGACGACGACACCAACAACACCAACAAGAGCAACAAGAGCAACAAGAGCAACAACCACCGACGACCGCGACGAGGATGCGAGGCCCAGCTCACCGCCGCCATACACGCTCGTACGTGCCAAGAACGTCGGGATGACGGCCATCCTGCTGTACGCGCGCGACCCGGCCTCGATACAGAAGTTGGAAGAGGCGGAGTGCGGCTTCGGCGCGGCAGATATGGGTAACAAGGGCGCCGTCGGGCTAAGGGTGACGTGGAACGGGCGGCAGCAGCAGGACGAACAGCAAGACGAGCAGCACGAGCGGGGCAGCACGACGACGACGACGACAACCACGACGACTACGGAGCTCACCTTTGTGGCCGCCCACCTCGCGGCCATGGAATGGAACCTCAAGAAGCGCAACGCCAACTGGCGCAGCATCGTCGCCGGCCTGACCTTTGCCAACCCGCGGTCCATCCTCCCGGACGTCTTCCCGCCCAGCCGCGCCGGCCCGAACCCGGACCGCTCCGGCGCCGGCGACATCGCACCGCTCCGCCTACCCACGGGCGACAGCCCCGATCCCAGCGAAGAGGAGCCCGAGGAAGGTGAGGAGGAAGGAGGAGGAGGAGCAGAAGGAGCAGAAGGGACAGATACCCGCCCGCTCCTCCCCCACGACCCGTCGCGCGACCCGGCCACCCTCGCGGCCCTGCAGCAGATCTCCATCTACAAGCCGTCGTCGCACCTCTTCGTCGCCGGGGACCTCAACTACCGCATCGCCTCCACCACCCCGCCGCCCCTCGCCGCCTTCCCCTCCTTCGACCCGGCCTCGGAGCACCACTTCGCCGCCTTCCTCCCGCGCGACCAGCTCACCCGCGAGCGCCTCGCCGGCCGCACCCTGCACGGCCTGTCCGAGGCCCCCATCGCGTTCGGGCCGACCTATAAGTTCGACGTCCTCCCCCCCGACGAGAACGACGAGGCGGGCGGCGGCGGCGGCGGCGGAGAAGTCACGGGGCCGGGAGAGGTGCGCTGGCGGTTCGCGCCCCACCGCTGGCCCGGGTGGTGCGACCGCGTGCTGTACCTGGACGTGCCGCGGCGGCCAGCAACCCCCGGCAGTGGCGGCGGTGGCAGCGATGGCGGCGGCGACGAGGTGGAGAATCGAGAGCAGCCGAAGAAGCAGCAGCAGCAGCAGCAGCAGCAGCAGCAGACAGGGGTCGAGGTGCGCGCGTACGACGCGCTCCCCGTGATGGAGACGAGCGACCACCGCGCCGTCTACTTCCGCGCCAGCGTGCCCGTGCTCGGGGAGGACGAGATGAGGTCCCGCCTGGACGCTGCTGCTGCTGCTGCCTCTTACTCGTCCTCGTCCTCCTCCTCCGCGGCCGCAGCGGTGTTGACTGCGGTAGATCCCCGGCTGAAGATGCCCGTGCCGGTGGACGTGCACGCGTGGGAGAGGCGGGCGGCCGCGAGGAGGAAGGAGATGGTTGTCGGCTGGACGGGTCTCCTGTGGAGCACGCGCGAGGGCGCCGTCGCGCTGGCTACGGTGCTGGCGCTCGGGGTCGGCAGTTGGTGGCTGACGCGGGTGTGGTGGTGAGATGGTGACGGCGCACTCAAGACGAGACAGAATTGGGTGTGTGTGTGTGTGTGTGTGTGTGTGTGAGGGGGGGGGGGACACCGAGTGCGCGAATCGGATGGACGGATAAACATGGTTACGGCAGCACCTCATATGTCGTCTGTCTTCTTGTACGTCTCCTTCGTAGTGTGGTGTGTGTAAAGAGAGGGGCCCGAGAGGGGGGAGAAGGCTCGTTGATAGATTCAGATACCATTATACCCATGATATACTCAAATGTTTTTTTTTCCCCCTCGCTGTACCGATGGGGAAGCATGCCGTTTCAAAACATTGTCCCTCATCTCTTGTTCTTTGGTCTATGGTCCCGCACCTGACCGATGTGTGCTACTCTTCGACTGTGGGCATCATGAGATATTCCCCGTTCTCAAGCAAAAGGCAGGTTTGAGCTTGGTTCGAAACGGAATACAAACAAGATGCAATGAACGTTACAAATAGGTCCACCAAGGTCTGTACTTCCGAGGTGTATATGGTAACTCGGTCTCTTTGCGCTGTGTTAAGTTAGGCTAAAGCGTTTATACTCGGTCTTCATTTGTGGGCATCACCAACGTCGCTGCCATCATCAAACACGATCCGCTCTCGACTCCAGACCTTGAGTCATAACGCTATCATTAGAATAATACACGGCACTGCCTGCATCAACCCTGTCTCACCCTGTCCTGTGTCCCAACTGCCCATTGTTTGTACCGCATGCACATAGTTGTATGCTCCACCCAGCAAACCCGAAACGCCAACCACCCGTCTCCCATGACAACACAAAAATGCCTCCCACTCTGTGTCTTCTGCTGGACAGGAAAGAATATTAACGAGACAGCGTCTCCAGGACCGTCCCTATAATCTCTCGGAGTCATGCCATTCCTCTGCGCATGCTCTAAACTTCCGCTGCCGAAACCAGCGCGCCTCCACCATCTTTCTGGCCGGGTATTTCACACTCGAGACCCCAAGAAAAAAAAAGAAGAAGAGAGACATGAAGGAGAGAGGCACCAAAACTAGAGAGATAGCCAGGTGCACGCTACCGCCGTCTCTGGACCTTCTCTTCCCCAATCTTTGAATCCATTCTAAAAGTCCTTGAAATACTCGTCGTACTGCTTCGCCATCTCATCGGTGTACTCGTCTCGGGTCGCGTCCTCCTCCGGGTAAATGTCGAAACATTGGGCATCACCCGGATACCTAATGGGGGGGATGATGGGCCCCCGGTGGCGCTTTTGGTAGACAGCGTCCCAGTCGACCCCCGCAAAGAAAGGATGAGCCTTGACTTTTGCGGCGCCGCCCGAGATATTGCCAAGGCGGCGGGAGCGGTCGACGGTGCAGAACTGGCGAATAATGTCCTTTGCCGCGTCGCTGATGGGCGGTTCCTGGGGGAAAACAACTGGTTTTTCGACGATCCTGCTCTTGGGTTAGACAGACCGGGAGAAAGGAAGCGGGGCGTGAAGGGGGAAAGAGGTTGAGACGGCGGAAACACATACTGCTTGTAGATCTCGATTGGGTTCTGATGCCAGAACGGAGGGTACCCCGTCAGGAACTCGTAGATCAAGATTCCCAGCGCCCACCAGTCCACCGCGGTGGTGTGGCCCTTGTTGTGGATGACCTCTGGCGCGAGATACTCGGGTGTGCCGCACAGAGTGTAGGTTTCTTCCGGGTGGCCGGACTCGTTATTCCCCAGCCGCTTGGCGAAACCAAAGTCAACCAGTTTGATGTGGCCGTCGGCATCCAGCAGCAGGTTCTCTGGCTTCATGTCCCGGTATGCTATCCCTCCTTGTTGTTCGTGCAGATGCTCGAGAATCAGCACAATCTCGGCGGCGTAGAACCGGGCCATGTCTTCGTCGAACCGGCGATACTTGCGCAGGTAAGTGAAGAGCTCGCCGCCGGGCACGTAGTCGAGGAGAATGTAGAGGAAGTCGTGGTCCGAAAACGAAGTCACGAAATTGGTAATGAACGGATGCCCTCGTACATCGGCCAGGATCTGTCGCTCGTGGCGCACATGGTCGATCTGCTTCAGTCTGATCACTGCGACGCGACGGGTCAGTACCGACTGCGCTGCCGCTCTAGACCAACTAGGGGGGACAGCTCACCTTCGGTCTTGCGGAGTATCTTGAGGGCATACACCCGGCTGCGATCGGCTTCGGTGCCGTGGGACGGCCGGACGAGGCAAACACGGGCAAAGGTGCCTGGCGACGGGTGTAAGTGACCATGTCCTTCCACCCAGCGAGGAAGGCTGAGCAAGTGCCGGATCGCATGTTATGGACATACCTGTCCCTAATGTCCGAACCTTGACCAGATCGTTCACAGACAATTTCCTAGACGTCACATCGAAGGGCTTGTCGTCGATTTCCCTCGGCGGTGGTTGCGGTTGCTGCTGCCCGTTGCCGGCGGCCGCCCTCAGGGCAGCTGCTTGCAGGGGATGGAGCCCGGACGGTATCGCCTGAGAATGCGCGACCGTGGCTGCCATTGCATGTATGGATGTGGCAGAGGCTTGGCCGAGCGGCTGCTTGTAGGTGAGTCGCGTATGAGGGACCTTGGTTCTAAGTGGCAAGCTGGGCCTTCTTGAAGATCTATTCGGAATGCGGTGATTCAACGTTCGGGAGGTGTGTAGGTTGCCGCTGCCGGGTGATTGCGGGGCAAGCAGAGGAGTTGAATGGTTGGTCGCAAGGAGGAAGGGGAGGGGGCGCGCAGATCGACCCCGCGGGCTCGGGGAGGATGTATAACTAGAGAGACGTGGAGGGAAGGCGATCGAAGAGTTCCAGAGGAGGGGGGGAGTTAGAGCTGTAGTGTAAGATTGGGGATCGGAATCGAGGAGTCCAGCCCCCGGGAGTGGCGTTTACCGAGGCCCGGTGGAGTGCTAACAAGAAAGGCTACGGCTCGCGCCGGAATGGACAATGGATGATGAACAATTGGATGAATTGGACGGAATCACTGTTGGTACTCGAGTCGGCCCGCCGCCTGGGGACTCGCGGGTTTTAACAACGTGGGGCAGGGGACAGGGGTGGGGGGTTTGAGGAAGGCGATCAGAGGCGCTGGGGCTCGCAGGAGGAAGTGAGGGATGACGTTGGCGTTGCAGGACGGAGGGACCCTCAAATGTCGCCAAATCCCGGAAGCGATCGCTGGGGGGACCCGGTGAAGCCTGAGGAACAAGCTGGAAAGGAGACGTCAACAGACAGCAAATCAGGAAAAAAATAATTACTCGCTAGTCTTGGGTGGTTAGCGAGGCCGAGCGATGCCGGCCCAAAGCTTTACTTGCGTTGGTTAATCTCTCAAGAGGGCAAGTACCAACAAGCCGGAAAGTTGCGACTCGCAGCAGATGCCGCACTGCCGCCCTGCCGCCCAGCCGATGGCGCCGTGACGACGCTGTCATTGAAGCAATCTGCCCGAAACGGCGCCCGGGCCGGTCTCCTTGGTGGACCCCATGCCTTTTGGTCGAGGCCGGAAATGAGGGAGGTAACTCGAGGGATGCGAGGCATGGAATGTCAGACTCCTTAGTGTCTGTAGCGAAGAAGTGAAACGACCACGGCAACCACGAAATACAACTTGAGGCACGAGGCCAATTTTGATGGATGCACACGAGGTATGTATGTACAAACACTTGTAGGTACGGAGTACATTACATGCGCTTAGCAAGTACTCCGTTGTTATATATAGTTAGGTACATACAATACATCCATACCGCCTACCAGTACTGGATATGGTAGGGAACAGCAAAATATCCGCACCGAGTTCCCTACACTACCTACCTACAACATTCCTACGTTACCTTATTTAGTACATACCTACCTATGATTTGTGGTGCGAAACAGGGATTAGATATGCTCTCGGTTCTCTGCAGGACACGAACTCACATGGCCTGAGCACCAATCTAAGAAATTGGAGAGTAATCCGTACTGCCACCGCACTGCAATATCGATGCAGACAGACCACGTATGGCAAGAACGTGACGTTCTTCCCACTTTCTCCTGACGGGTCTAAGCACCTTCCCTATTGCTCACCTTCTAATAACAAGCATGTTTGGCACCTGGCATCTCTGTTGTTCCAATAAGTACCTTACCTAGCTCCATCGCATCCCAGCCAGGCTCAGTGGCTAAGTTCAACAGTTTCCAATGGGTGTTGCTCGTGTAGCTGGTTAGTAGTGTACAGGGTTTCATGATGAATGGTGATGCAACTTAGCGACCTGATGGAGACACTAACGATTGGTCTCTTACCACTAACAGCACGGGACTCCTCGAGGGGCCAGCGGCGAGGGTGCCGCAAGACCGCCCATCCACAAGCGGGTGGGGCGCTACCTTACCGTACTCCTAGTTGGAGTGCGGTAGGTGAGAGTGACCGAGAATGAAGAGTGGGCTCCAAAGTTGCCCTCGAGGTGCTGCCATGCGCTGTGACAGCTATGACAGCTAGGAGCGCGGGAGCTGGGGTCTAGACAGCGGGGCTCCACATTTGGCGGCGGCAGGCTGGCACTGGTGCTGTTTGGTGCCGGCAGTGCTCCCGCTGCTGCCTTGTGGGCACAACACATCCGTTCTGGTTCCCATCGGCACCTGTTTGGCCGCCCATCAACCATCTATCAGCCGCACGAAGGGGAACAGGGAAGGAAAAAAAAAGGGGGGAAGAGAAAAAGATTGAGAGAGAGACAAAAAGAGAAGAACGTGGGATTTGACACGATAACAGCGAGTCTTTGCCAGAGATTTAGGCGCCTAACTACACTAGACCTTCACTCGTTGAGCACGCGCCGACTGCCCGAAGCATCCGTTGCTGCGCGGGTCGCCGAACATCGCAACCTCGGCGAGTCCCTCCCCGTCCCTCCCCTCCGATACCCCGCCGTCGGGGGCTGCGACCAGAGACAGAGAGCGTCCGTGAATCAGCAGACACAGGATGTTGAATTTCTCGAGCTTCGTTCAAAAGGCGCAGCAGCTGTTGGAACCTGTGCAGGGTTTAAACCTCACCGAGTCCGACAAGAACCCGTCCAAGGCGTCGCTGTTTCAGAACCAGTTTCGGCTCCCCTCGTCCCAGCACCCGCTCTACGAGATCAACGCCGAGCTCACTATCCCGCCCACCAACGCTACGCAAGGAGACAGAGACCGGGACCGAGGATACCAGTACGCCGGCAAGCTCCACCTCTCCGAGGCCTACCTCTCCTTCTCGACCACCCCCTCGAGCTTCCTGCAGTCGGCGACCGCCAGCACCTCTTCGATATTCACGGGACAGACACACGGCGGCGGGCCGAGCGGCAATGGCTTCACCTTCCCCCTCTGCTCGATCCGGAGGGTAGAACGGTTACACAGTCCCAACTTCCAGGTAAAACAGAAAAACAAAAACAACACACAACAGCGCCTGCTCCTCGCAGCTGTGCAGGTGGAGGCTGACGAATTCCCTTCCCTAGTTTGCCCTCTCAATAACCACGTGGAATGGCATAAGCCAAGAAGCGGCCAAGGAAAAGGACAAGAAGGACCTGAGGGAGCAGCGCGTGACGTTGCAGCTTGCCGGCAGCCGGCAAGCCTGCGAGCGGTTCTGTGACGGCCTCAAGAAGGGTTTGCGGGCTAATGTGGGAAATGTGGCCAAGCTGAAGAAGGTCACGGCCGAGTGCTACTCGGAATACCTCCTCCGGCCCGACGACAAGAAGAACGCGACGCCGCCCGACGCCGGCCTGGGCATGCTCTTCAAATACCCCGGCGACCCAAAGAAGCTGCGCGACCGAGCCAAGATGAGGTTATGGGCCGAATATCTGAGAGACAACGGTCGCAACGCCACGCTGATCCGCCAGCCTACCTTCCACAAGCTCATCAGGGTCGGCCTGCCAAACAGGCTAAGGGGCGAGATCTGGGAGCTGACCTCGGGCTCCCTCTATCTCAGGTTAGAGAACCCGACGCTCTACGCCGACACGCTGGCCAAGTTCTCCGGGCAGGAGTCGCTGGCCATCGACGAGATCGAGAAGGACCTCAACCGCAGCCTGCCCGAGTACCCGGGTTTTCAGAGCGAAGAGGGCATCGGCCGTCTCCGCCGGGTCCTCACGGCCTACAGCTGGCTGAACGCCGACGTCGGCTACTGCCAGGCTATGAACATCGTCGTCGCCGCACTGCTCATCTACATGTCGGAGGCCCAGGCCTTCTTCCTCCTCTCGGCCCTATGCGAGAGGCTGGTGCCCGGGTACTACTCGACTACCATGTACGGCACCCTCCTCGACCAGAAGGTGTTTGAATCCCTGGTGGAGAAGACAATGCCCGTCTTGTGGGACCACCTCGTTAAGAGCGACGTCCAGCTGTCTGTCGTCTCGCTTCCCTGGTTCCTCTCGCTCTACATCAACTCAATGCCCCTGGTGTTTGCCTTCCGAGTCCTTGACGTCTTCTTTGTCGAGGGCCCCAAGGTGCTATTCCAAATCGGCTTGGCCATTCTCCGGATCAACGGGGAGGAGCTGCTGGACGCCTCCGACGACGGTGCCTTCATTTCGGTCCTCAAGTCCTACTTTTCCCGCCTGGATGAGTCCGCGCATCCGAAGTCGGAGAATCCGAAGCTGAGGGCCGTCACAAAGTTCCAGGAGCTCATGGTCGTGGCTTTCAAGGAGTTCTCGGGCATCACTCACAGCACCATCACCGACCTCCGCCTGAAGAACAAGGATGCCGTCCTGAGCAACATCGAGAACTTTGCCAAGCGCACAGCCATCAGGAACCTGGGGCCGGATAGTAAGCTGCTCAGCAACGATGAGCTAGGCGCGCTATACGACCGCTTCTACGGCATCCTGTACGAGCGACAGCAGCGCGACCGCATCATCAAGCAGGAGCAGGCAAGGCGTGCCAAGAACAGCCGGTCGCGCATCCCAGAAGCCGCTAGCGCGGGAAGCCACGGCATCGAGAAGGGGCGCGTCGGTCTCGGCCCGAGTACGAGCCTCATGGACTACGACGCGTTCCGCGAGTTTCTGGCCGGCATGTGTAAATGGGCCATCTCGGACTCGCCAACCACGCCCCAGCGGGACGCGTTCTCCGAGAAGGACAAGGGTGGTTTCTATGGCAGCTTCAGGCGCTCCGATGCGCTGCTGCTGTCGCCATGGGGGGCGGGGCCCGAGCCGGCAGACCACGAGTTCGTCCAGAGGCTGTTCCGGAAGTGGGACACCGACTCGTCCTCGGCCCTCACCCTGCAGAAAGTCGTCTCCGGGCTGGCCCGGATCAAGGGGAAGCGCGACATCATGGGGGCCATCAACTACTTTTTCGAACTCTACGACGATGACGGCGACGGCAAGGTCGACCGCGAAGGCATCCTGCGCATGTCGGAGGCCCTCCTCTTCCTCTCTCGCCGCGGGCTGGAAGGCACGCCGAGCCCGTCGGCCTCAACCGTGGCGCTCGGTGGCGACAGCATCAACGGCGCCCAGGGGGTCGTTGCCGGCCAGCCCGTGAGCGAACGATTTCTCGGCAGTGTTAGTGCCTTCATACGGAGATGCTTCGAGTATGCCGATCCGGACCATCCGAAAAATAAGGATGGCGCGGTGCAGGAGGTGCAACAACGGCTCGAGTCAACTCGGCTGGACGAAGCCGCCGACGAGGAGCTGGCAAATCCCGACGCATTCGCCATTGGCGATGACGACGACGACGACGACGACGACCTCCTCGCGATGGATTCTCCCGCCGGCAGCCCGAAAACGGCCGCCAAGAAGCCCGATAATGCGCCACCGGCGCTCCAGCTCAACTCGACGAGCCTGCCCCCAGACCAACAGGACCCGGACGCTCGCCGGCGCGTCTCCAAGGCCCAATCCGAGAAGGCTAACATAGCCCTGGACCCATCCAACCCCCTCCACATCACTCTGCCTACCTTCCGCATGGTCGTCCTCGCCGACGAGCTCCTGGAACACTTCTTCGAGACTTCCTTCCCCGCCTCCTTCCACATCATCGAGGGCCTGCAGACCACGCCCACGAGCGCCTCGTCCCTAACCACCTTCTCCAGCCTGGGCATCGGGACCGGGCGCGCGGCCAGCGCAGCCGGCGGGGCCGGGCGCGGCCTGCGCGGCGTGCTGGACAACATCGTGACGGACGGCATGCGCGTCGCGGCCGAGGTCCGGCGGCGCATGGAGGAGGCGCAGAAAGAGCTGGAAAAGAACGCGCTCTCCGGCCAGCCGCAGCAGGGGCAGGGGCAGGCACAAGGGCAGGCGCAGCAGGCGCAGCGGGGTGGCGACGACGAGGACGACGACGAGGACGACGACGGCGGGTTCGACCGGGCGTCGACCCGCAGCGGCAAGAGCGGGACCGGCGGCGGCGGCGGCGGCGGCGCGTACCGCGGGGACGCGGAGCGCCGGAGCGTGAGGAGCTCGGATCGGGACCTGCTGACGGGTGCGGATGCCGAGGCGAGCGATGAGGCGCTTCTGCCGGGCGGAGCAGGCGGAGTCGGCGGGACGGCCGACGGCGGCGAGAGGAATGACGGGGGCGGTGCGGGGACGAGCGCCGACGTTGAGGCCGGTCCGAGCAAGGTCGTCGGGGTCGAGTTTGACGGCTAGGCGCTGTCGAAGCTCCCTGCGCGCGGACTATGGTTGGGGACGGGATAGTTGGGGGGAACGGATGGCCGTGCTTCTTTTTCCTTTTCCTTTTTTTTCTTTACTCCCTCCGTTTTCTCTCCCCTTGGTTTGAACATGGGTTGTCTTTGCTGGGGGTTGGCATCATCGTTGGTTGTATTCACTTCTCGACTCTGGCGTCAGGAGGGACGGGCATGGAGTCAGGAGCAGCGTGCATGGACAGGGAGGTGGTGTTTGTAAGTTGGACACTCGCCACCCCACTAGGATCGAAATCGGCATCTTCTGATGTTTTCTGGTATTATTATTGGTGGTCGAAGCTCAAAATACTAGTCCGCTGGAGATGCTGATATGTCATTACTCTCATGGCTGCTATGCCGGCAGCGTCTCCTCACTCTTCCGGAAGCTCGGCATCTCTCAACGGGACATCTCCGCGAACATCCCTTTCCCCCCCTTTCCCCCCTATCCCCGCGCTCTTTGACATCTTTGTCTACAACACTGCATTCTCAAGTATCCTCCTTTCTTCCTGCTTTAATTACCCGACCCGACTGCTCTTGCACCTTCTCGATTTCAGGCCCAGTCCTGCCGTTTCTTATTAATAGAAACCCAGAATCTCTCCGACGATGCTCCGGTATATGCCGTTAGGGTCGAAGCGTTTCCGGACGGCGTTGAAGCGGCGAAGATGCTACGTTTCCATGTCAGAGATGCGTGGAAATGAACAGGCAAAAAAAGGGAATCACTGGCGTTCGGCCGGCCTGCCGGCAAGGGGACAGACAATAGCAACTTACGTCGGGATCGAGGTTCTTGACGGATCGAGCAAAGACCTCGCGCGTGTTCTTGGTCCAGTGCGGGCGGCACGGGAACTCGTCAATGAGCGTGTTCGCTAGCTTGTGGTCTTGTTGTTGTGGGGAGGAGAATCGTCAGTCTTTTATTTGCTGCTTGGATTCGAGAAGAGAGAGACGGAAAAAGGGAAGGGAAGGGAAAGGGTTGCCCCGTCGATCACTTACAGAACGGCTCGTTGAAGCGCTTGTGGTCGCCGATGGTGGGCCGGTACGAGGGGAAGTCGAACATGATGGCGCCCTTGCTCCAGTCGGCCCCGTCGGACGTGTTGTACGTGACCTGGCCGAGGAGGTCGTAGTAGGCCTTGCCGACTGCGAGAGGGGGAAACATCTTCTTCGTCAGCACCTCGTTTCTTTTCTTGGGGGGGGGGTCTCTCTCTCTCTCATCCTTTCCTCTTTCTGTCTCTCTGTGTCTCACTCGGGGAACTGCCACTCACACTTGATGTTGATGCCGCTCCGGTACGTGGACGTCATGACGATGCCCTTCTTGAGCTCGTCGTCAAACAGCTGACGGACCCTCTTGAGCATCTGGTTTGCCATGGTGACGGGGAAGGCCAGCTCGAGTGTGTAGCCGGCCAGGCCGTACTCCCACTCGGGCTTCTGGTCCGGGTACAGGCCGCCGATGAGGACGTCGTAGTTCCAGCCGTAGACGGGCCACTCGTCGATCGCCTCGTTGGTCTTCTTCTCGCGGAAGTTGGGCTTGGACCACAGGCCGAAGAAGATCTCCTCGGCCAACATGTTGGACGTCGGCAGGTACTTGCCGCTGTCGAGCATGGTGCGCGCCGTCACCGCCTCCAGCTCCGTCACGGAGAAGGTGTTCTGGAAGCCCTCCTGCGGCGTCGAGTTGGCCGGCACCGTGTCGTAGTACCGCTGGTGGAACTTTCTCTTGTACGGCCACCACTGCGAGTTTTGTTCTGTCAGCACAGAGCGGTTGAGGGTCGAGCGAGAGCGAGAGGTCGATAGGGGGTAGCCAGACCCTTTAATGATGATGATGATGACCACGACAACGGGCGGTTGAAGGGATTCAGCTTACCCAGAGATTGGCGGTTGCATACGGCGCAATCAAGCCATAGACGTCGCCGTCCAGAACGTCCTTCTCGTCGAGCCTTGCACAGAGGCCATCCCATCAGTCTCGGCCCCGTGTTCCTCCGTCTTTTCCTCCTCCTCGTCCTCCTCCTCCTCTCTTCCTCCCCTGTCCTGTAGAGGAAAAGGGGTAAGGGGGGGAGAGGGGGAAAGAAAAGGGGGGGGGGGGGTAAGGAGAAGAAAAAAGGGGTTGAGTAGTACTCACGTCTCCTGCTTGGCATAGACCTTGGTGTCCGGATACACCTTGAGCTGGATTCTCACGATGATGCCCAGCAGGCCGAGGGAGGTCGAGGCGGCGAGCCACTCGTCGTCGCTCTCGTCCCTGACGACGCGCCTCACCTCGCCGGCGCCGTCCACAATGTCCATGGCCAGCACGCCGGCGGCGACCATGCTGTCCTCGCGGATGGAGGACCGGTGGGCGCCCATGGCGACGCTGCCGCCGAAGCTGATGTTCCAGTTGGTCAGCGTGTAGCCGACCGAGGCGCCCCGCTCGTGCAGGTACTCGGCCAGCTGGAAGAAGGTCACGCCGGCCTCGACCCAGACCGACCCGCTCTCGGCACCGGCGGGCAGGTCCAGGTCCGAGATGGCGTGGAGGTCCTCGGTGCGGACGAGCACCGTCTGGGAGTCGCTGCACTGCGTGTCGTACCACATGTGGCCCTTGCCCGCCGCCCGCACGCGCACCGCCGTGTTGTTGTTGGAGGCCGTCAGGGACTTGACCAGCGAGGCCACGTCGTCCACGCTCGTGGCGTTGTAGACCCTCGACACGTTGTGGCACGAGGGAAACCCGGGCCCGTCGAACGTGTAGTACTCGAACGCCGCCGCCCTGGTCGCCGCCGAGGCGAGGACCAAGAGGATGGCCAGGGGGGAGACCATCATCATCTTGTGGAACATGATCGATTACCTTCTCACACACTACTTCCCCCGCCTTACCTACCCACCATAGAGTATACCTACCCGCCCGAAAAAGTTAGGTATGTACTAAGTAACGAGTTGCTCTGGGAATGGGACAGAAAGGTCGGTTGAAAGAGAAGCGAGAGTGAGCAATGACGGAGAAGCACGTCTATACCAGCAGAACCCCTGGAGGATATATATATATATATATCCGTGTCTGTACACATACTTACATACACACATACATATATATAGAGAGAGGGAGAGAGAGAGACGCGCCCGCTCCCGTCCGTGTGTGGGATTGTGCAACGTCGTGGCCAGCAATCCCGGATTGCAGCCTCGGCCATCGCTCTCTTCACGCACATGTGATGCTGAGCATGTCCTTTTGTTCCTGTTCAACGTTGCATCGAGGCCGAGGGGAGGGAGGAATGAGGGTAGTTGGGGGCCAGATGCTACCCGGACGAAGGATTCACGAGCGGGAGAGGCATCTATCAGTACTCAAAGTGAGTTGACGATCAGCTTCTCTTCGTGGTCATGCGAGCGACTAACAAGGTAATCGACCTGCTTTCCTTCCATATAAAACCCCCCCTCCCCCCCGGGGCCAATAAGGGGCTGGCCCGCAAAAGGCCGTTACACATAGGGAGAGTCGACGGCGCCAAGTCGGTAGTCATTCTCAACTTGGAAAATGGTCGTCTACGCGATGTTGATCCCTGCGAATCGGGGCCGCAACCCGCATGGCTTCTCCAAAAGAAAAAAAAACGCGGGGAAATACTATATACTACATACTACCCCTCGATGGAACGGTCCCTCGCATGCGGAGACTTAACTGGGGTTGTGCCGCCAATCAAGGCCGGCGAAGAATCCCTTTGCTGTCCAAGCGGGAGATGAAGCGGTCTATGTATGTAGTAAGAAGGCCGAGGGGACTTGTGAAGTAAATGTTGGGAAGACTTGATCCTAAGACGAACGGGGTATGGGGTACACGTCCGTTCCAAGTACTACATACGCAGTTGACGTAGTTAGCCAGAGAGCTTGGGAAGAGCAACAGGATACCCAATGCGAAAGGACCGAAAGAAAGCCCGAGGGTCAAGTTGGGCTCCAAAAAATGGGCGAGAGCCCCCAGACTTCTTCGGGTAAAAAAATAAAGAAAAGGCGATTCGCGTCAAGATCGACTCCTTCGGCTTCTGCTCAGTCAGCATCTCTTCAGCATCTCTTGTTAGAGTCGGCATCGGTAGGCGTCCTTGTGTTACCCAGCAAAGCGCAGCAAAACGTTCATCCGTTTTCGCTGCCGGGCTCCGGAGACTCTCACCTCGTAGGGAAGAGGACCAGGGCCAGTTGCCTCTGAACGCAACCTTCGACCTCGAACCAACAACGCCAACCCCAGCGTCACTCTTGGAGGACGGTTGCTGCTCGAAACGCTTTATTTTCTTGGGATTGTATCCAAAAGTAACACGCCGCCAATCGCTCGCACTCAACCTGAACCATTATAAGCAAGCATCAGAAACGGAACAGCAAACAAGTTAGTCACCTTCATGATGCGTAACCACATAATTTGTTGTCAGATGTGCCGCCGCCCAATATCGATGCTCATACTTCCGGATATGATGATGAACGCGGGACTCGAAGAAAACCAAACGCCAACCCTCCGTGATCGTTTCGTGGTTGCTCATGACGGTTATGTAATAAACGACGAATCCGGGTAATTAGTAGACACAACGCATGACGGACCTTTCCTCCCCGTCTACCCCGCCCAATGACTGCGAGACAAAGATACACATGAAGGTAGAAATCTGGGACTCTCCAGGGAACGACCGGACGATATCGTGATGATGGAATCCTGAAAACCCAAAAAACCCCCAGCCCGGAAGAACAACACACATCGTGCTCGCTTATTGCCAGACAAAAGACGTGAGAAACAAAAGACAAAATCCCCGGGTATCCATCCCATGCCCTGGCCCCAACTACCCCCACCGAACCCCGAAAGGAGCAACACCAAAATCACTCCCCTACACACCACGCCCACACAAGGATGATGGTAATTGCATATGAGTAAAGACGACAAAAGGAAAAAAAAATTAAAATCCTCCTCTCCTAATCTGTCCCTCCCCTTCCCTTTTCTCCCCCCCCATCCCCAAAGAAGAAATCATCACTGCACCTTTCTGGCTTCAAACAGCGCCAGGCTCAACGCCGTATCGTTCTCCCCCACGTTCGGTGTCGGCTCGTTCAGCATCTCCCACCGGCGGTACTGAAACACGCTCAGCCGCTCGGTGGCCTGGCCGCGATCGACCGCCCACAGCGACGCCGGCGTGCCCAGCAGGCCGCCGAACATGGCGCCGCCCCCGCCCCCGCCGTTGCCACCACCACCACCGCCGGCGGCGGCCCCGGCCGAACGGCCTCCGGCCGCCTTCTCGCGGTGCGCCAGCATCAGCCCGCTGTCTCCGCACCCCCCGTCCGCCGCCGCGCCCGTTCCGGACGTGGAGGAGGTAAAGCTGAAGAGGTACCGCAGCCTCGCATCCCCGCCGGCACACCCGGCGACCGCCCTCACGCACATCATCCTCGCCTCCTCGGGGAGGTTGTCGACCAGCAGACAGGCCAGGTCAAACACCCTCCTGCTCAGCGACGCCGCGTCCGCGGGGAGAGGCCCTGGCATGTGATGCGAATGCCGAGGCGGAGGCGGAGGTAGCGGCAGGGCATCCAGCTCCTGCATGAGTCCGGCACAGGCGACGAGGACCTTGGCGCGCACTTCATTGTTCGCCCGGGACGGATCGAGCGTGTGCGCGTGAAGGGTGACGAGGTTGAGAAGCAGCGGTAACCAGTGGGCGAGGACGGCTGTTTTTGGGTTTGTAGTCGTGGCCGCTACTGTTGCTTCAATGGTTGTTGTTGTTGTTGTTGCTGTTGCTGCTGCTGCGGGTTCGGTATCAATCTCCATCATGTCCGGGTCGTTGCTTCTCTTGCCGTGGTCGCCGCTGCCGCCGTTGTCACCGTCTAGCGGCGCCGCGAGGAGTTCCCACAGGTCGACGAGTTTGTCGACGACGGCGGGCGGGAGCTGTGATTGACGGGCACCGCCGGCTGAACTACCGCGCATGATGGCGTCGATCACCGAGAGGAGGTTCTCGGCCATCTGGAGATTCTGTGCGAGGGCGTCGTCGTCGGTTGGTGGGGGCTTGCGGAGAGAAGGCATGAGCTCGAGGAAGCGGTTCTGGGCGCGGACTTTGAGGTGCTGGGTGATATCCGGGCTAAGGCAACTTAGCATGCCCACCCACGAGATGTTACCGGCGCTGATGGCCTTGTCCATGGCGTTACCGAAGAGCTCGACGTGCGACTGCTGCCGGTCGGCGGAATCCTGGCTGCTCTGCTCGCCGGGACTGAGGCTGAGTGCGAGCTTGACCTGGCAGAACGGCAGGGTGAACTCGTTGGTGAGCTCAAGAACCTGGTCGAAGGAGATGCGCGTGTGAGCGTCGGCCGTTGGGACGAGCAGCTTGGTTGTTACGCTGTCGATCCAGCCGCTGGCTTGAGAATTCGGGCTTTTCATCCCCAACGTCCTCGCCACCCCGGTGGCATCCCTCAGCACCAGCCGCTTGAGCAAGTCGAGGAGGCTCTGCCGAACCGATTCGCACTCTAGCGGTAGGCCCTCCAGGTCATTCTGTGCCTTAGCGTACGAGTACTCGGCCGACGCGAGGAAGATGAGACCAAGGACCTCCTTGGGGCACTCTCTGACCGCTTGATCTTGGAAGATGGAAAAGCGATATACCTCATCCGCAGTTAAGAGGTCACTGCAGCGGATCGGCGCGGTGAGCAGCTGCAGCACCTCTTGCATGTACCTGGTGCGGTATGTGATTTGGACCACCTGAGGTACGGCCGCGCCGGTCGTGGTGAGCACCCGCGCAGTGGGCACGCCTTGCCCAGCCGGAATGTCTGATGCTGTTGCCAGGATAGCGCCCATGTCCAGACACCCGACCGATACGAGCAGTGGGAATATTCGGAGAATGGATGGGCGGTTGGCGAGGGTGCGGAGACTCAGGAGCCACTTGACCATGAGTCCGTCGAAATGCTGCGTGTTGAAGAGGCGGAGACGGCCCAGCAAGCTGCTGTAGGCCCGCTGTTTGTCTGCCGCCTTGGACCAACTCGCCTGCAGGCGCTGGACGAGGGTTTGGAAAAGGCGTTCCATGGTGTTCCGGTCGACGCTTGAACCGCCGGCCAAGAGCTTCTCGATCTCCTCGTGTAACTCGCCAGCGTCATCTTGCAGCCGAGCGACCACGGTGTCGGACACGGGAGAACAGGCATCCACGGGATTCTGGCGGTCGTTCAGTGCCAGATCCCTCTTCAGCCGCGAGGCCGCTTCCTCCATTCCCGGTATCCTCGGGGCGAGTGTAACGAGCGAGGCCAAGAGCGGGCGCAGTGCGAAGCCGTGTTCTTGGACGGCGGCCTTGAGACGCAGATGGAGGCTGCGAAACAAGGCCGCGGTTATGCCCAGGGCGGAGAAGACGAAAAAATGCCGACTGACCGTGTCGGCAATGGCCGCTAGGACATCTACGCCGGAACGCTTTGCAAGCGTCTCCAGGACATCTCCGAACATTGAAAAGTCCTCAGCTGCCTCCATCACGGATCGAACAACATAAAAGTTGGCGGGCGAGGTCTCGAGCGCCGGGCTGCCTTCCCCGTCCCCATCATTCTCCTCGGCGTGGGCGGCCAATGTGGTGGACCAAAGCCAGTAACCGAGCTCGGCTTTGAGCGCTCGATCTGCAGATGCGATCCTCTTCGTTAACTTTGCGAGTGACAGGGGTTTCAGCCCGGCGAGATCCACCGGAATCCCTAGCACATGCTTCAGGTGCATGACGGCGAGCTCGGCGTCTGCTGCCGCTTCCATCACGCTAAACGAGGCACGACGGAGGATCTCGGCCCTGGAATTCCGCTGAGATGGGGCAAGGGCATGGACAGGAACCTCAACCAGCAGGCGGGTTGCCGCCGGGCCGTCCCTTGACACGAGGTCCGGATCCCTTAGCCCTCCACGCGCAATCAGCCATTGGATGTAGCGAGAAACCGAGAAGAGGCCGGAGCGAACCAGCTCGCAGACGACGTGATAGAGCAGCGATTTGCGCTCCTCCTCTTCGCAGGCATCCGTCTCTAGGAAGGCCAACACGGCGGTCGTCGAGTCCAAACCCGTAGTGCTCCAGTGCTGCAGGATCCGGCTTGTGACGTAGACCTTGGCAATACCCGGGCGATAGAGAGAAGTGCACCACTCAAGCAAGGCCCTCGCTAGCGCGTCTTTATCCTTGGAGATCCCCCAGCACTGGGCGGGGAGCTCATTGGGCATCGGCGCCTGGAGGGTCCCGTCAAGCATCCGCACGAGAATATGTCGGGCAGCCGGTTGAGATCTGTTGGCGGCCGCAGCGAGCTGTTCGTTCCGGAGGTTGATGGCCCCAAATGCGTTGTGTCGGGCCTCATCCCCCGCAGGAAGGCAAGCTTTCAGGGCATCGCGGTACTTTGACCAAGCCGATGGAGACACAAAGTTCTCGGGACTGCTCAGCAGCAGCGTGTTGAGACACTGGGTCAGGTTCTTGAGCAGCGGAAGCAGTATGTCTTTGTCGGGGTGGTTATATAACTGCAGTAGTGTTAGCATCCGCACTCCCGTAGGGGCGCACAAGGGGGGGGAAGTTGGGGGGGTTGTGTACTAGGTGATGATGGCTGACGAGGGCAGTGACCAGCCTGCGGCCGTACTTTCTCAGCTTGAGCAGGTCCTTCCAGTACAGCTGGGTAATAAGCATCCACATGGGGAGCTTGGATTCCGGGCTGTTCTCGAGGTTTGAAACGAGCCATTCCGAGTAGTGCTCGCGGTCAAGCAGGCATTCGGCGTATAGGTGCGCCGCCAGCCGGGTTCTGCCGTGAGGTTAGCCTAGCGATGATGGGACGAGTGGAAAGAAGGCTTTCCCCCGCTACTCACGTGTAATGCACCTTGGCTTTCCAGTCGTCCTCGCCAAATGAGAAGTAGACGTTCTCGATGAACTGCTCTACCGAAACGGTCCAGTCCTTGATCCACCTGGTCTCTCCGCCCATCACTAGGGTACTGACGCCCTTCCGCTTGGTTGCCCTGATTTCGTTCGCACCAACACACTTGATCAACCAGACGGCACGGTCTGTGGGGACGCGTTTGTTCAAGCACTGCTCGAGAAGCACCTTACCACGGATGCCGTGGGGTATGGTTCGGCTGAGGCGGCGGAGCGAGATGGCCGGGTTCGCAAGGTCCTTCAACCATAGCTCGCGCTTGGTGTCGGTGAGGGTAACCCGGGGTGGGGGCTTGAAGGTGGATGGCGCCGTGATCTGTCCGTTATGCCTCCTCTGGCCCAGCACGGCCGTGAAGACGGACGAGAGCGCCGTGAGGCCGGTCTTGTGCTTCAAGGCCGGGAACAGTATGTTCTTGGCTGACTGCGTCTCGGCCGTGGAGAAAAGGCCTTTGTCGTAGTATCCGTGCCGAATCACATTGTCGGAAAAGTGATCTTCCGGGTGGTTACCCGTCCAGGGGTAGAAATCAGCGTATGCAATCTTGGGCGTGCCTGTCTTTGTCTGAGAGTCAGGACGCGTTGCGTACCGCGGGGCCGCAGCCGGCGGGTCTACCGCGAACGGTTTCGGACGGGCGTCTCTCTTGGGAGGGTTGGCGCTCGTCGGCGGCGGCGGCATCTCGCGACGCGGGGCGCTGGGAACGAATGGCGGGGGACGTCGAGGCAGGGGTAGAGGAGCGTCAATCTCGACGCTCAACGGATGGGCCGAGAGATGGGGGCTCATATCCCCCAGTTCTGAGGAGTCGGTAGGGGGCATGATGCGCGAAGGTGTGAAGGCTTTGGACGACTCGGCAGCACCCGGAGACTCGGTGACGGCAGCGTGCTGCTGCAACGAGTCGGCTGAATCGTGCGACAGCTCCAGCTTGAGGCGCGAGCCGCCGCGGCGCGTGGCGCCATGGCGAGCCGAAGGGCCATCGACGGTGGCATCCGCCGAGGTCAAGTCGTAGAATGGGGTGTCCTTGCGTACGGGAGAGAGCGATGGATGTTGTTGTTGTTGTTGCTGTTGCTGTTGCTGTTGCTGTTGCTGTTGCTGCTGCTGCTGCGGCTGCGGCTGCGGCTGCGGCTGCGACTGCTGAGAAAGAGCGCGCTGGTGGGCGGCGCCCGGCCGCTGCGACAGAGTCGGCCCGTTCAGCTTGTGCTGGGGCGGTCGCTGCTGGACGCCCAAGGGGGTCCGGGAGGTCATCGCAAGAGGCCGAGCGACTGCGCCATTCCGTATAATGTCGTTGTGGCGAATGGGAGGTTGTTTTCGGTTAAGAGGACGGGGACGAGGCTACCTGATGGCGATGGCAATGGCGTTGGCGATGGGGATGGGATGGAGGTTGGACGGTGCCCGCTCGAACCCGACCCCTGCAGCGATGGTGTGCTGTCGACAAGTCGGCCGGTCTTCGGGCGGAAGCAGCGAGTGATGGCACGATTCGATCCGCGGTTCGACGGAGCCGGGGACCAAGATTTGACATTGGCAACGGAGGGCAAGAAAAGTGACAGATGTGCCACGGCTTTTGAGCGTCTCAGCGCTTTTTGCCGTGAAGCATCCAAGATCGGTAGGGGAGGTTGCTTTTCGGGAGGTCGGCTGCGCAGGCCCCAGAACCCGCAGAGGCTTCGGCCGGGCTGCGGGACCCTGGGCTCCATTCTTGGGCGATGGCGGGCACTCAACCCCCTCCCGCCTCGCCCCCCAAATTGGGAGGCAGGGGGCCAGATGCGCTAGTGCACGCTAGCGATCTGCACACAGTGTTCCCGCCGGGGGGGAGGGGTGGTCATGAGCTTGCAGGCCACCAAGCACCAAGATAGAGTTAAAGCAGGCTCAAGTTCGTCAAGCCGCAACGCGCTCGAACGGGAGCTTTGTTGCACCCTCGAAACAGGTCTACAGTCAGAGTGTGCCTCTATCTTTATACCTAGGGGATATACACCTAGGTTCATCCTAGGCCAGCTGGGCAATTACAGTTATCGTAATCATCAGTACGGTTAGTGAGTGTAAGGTACACCTTATAGTGCGTATCTAATCCGTGTATGTACATATGTAAAGGTAGAATATCTCTGAGAGTGCGCTCAGTTAGCACGGTGGGGCCCCGGCTTGATTGTGCCCTCCTACTGATGCGAGTTGGTCATCATTGTTCGGCTGCCATTCATCAATACCTTCATATGGATCGATACATTACTGCGTACTTGTATTCCGTGATCCAAATGAAACGACCCGCTTATGCCACTGTCGGCGGGTATGTACTGTATGTACGGATTACTGTACAGGCAGGTGCCGCGGGATGCCTGCCGCAGTTTCGGTCTCAGCAGTGGGCAGCCGGAAAAACGGGATGGATAGTTGGGCATGTTTTTATGTATGTACATATGCCTAGCATGGCCATTGGTAGGGGACATACTTTCGTCCATTCAGCAGCTTCCGGATTGAGGTGGCGATCTCACAGATCGCGTAGATCGCCGCCCGCGCCGTTGCTATTCAAGTTCTGCCGTTTCTGCACAATTCATGGACAGTTGGCACCTGCGTGCCTTAGTTACCTACATTGCCTGACGTGTACGCACTTGAGTTGATTGTGAGCGCCTCGTAAACACCGCTGTGGTGGAAAAAAGCAAGCAAATACAGTTGATCAAGTTGTGCTGAGAAGAGCAGTTCGAGGTGTACTAGTATACCCACCACTCCTCTGGTATGTCTCTCTCTCTCCCTCTCTCTCTCTCGATATATATATATATATATATATATATATATATATACATTTTTTTATCTCTCTGCAGTCTTCTTCAATCCGCCAATTCCCGCCAAGAAACAACGGTAGTACGATTCGTAGGCCACCTTCGCCGATGCACTCATTGTATTCGGACTCTGGGCGGATTTGTGTCACCAACAGTGCGACTGTAGTGTATCTCCGCCGATATCAAATACGGTTGCTCTGCACTTCCGGCGGATTGGATGGATGTGGTCTGTATATGTATGTACGTGCGCCAGCCTTTACGGAGCAGTTTCCAGTGTCTGAGGCTTGGGCTACCTTTTTTTTTTAGAAAAAAAAAAGAATAGGTAAGAAAACAAAAGAAAAAGGCTTGGAAGCATCTGCTCCCACATCACGCGACAAGCCCTGTGGTCGATTGCAAACTGGAGACTCGGCGACAGCTCGGGAAAAGATCCGTCACGTATGTATTGTACCTACTTGGTAATGGCTCCGATGTCTCCGCTTGCCGAGTATGCAAGTTCGGTCTTGCATTTGCAGCTGATAGTTCCTCCATACATAGTGTATAGCGATGGGAGGATGGAAGGGCGGGGCCCAATCTGAATCGAGCGGAGACCGTTAGCGTGCCGCCCCTGGAGCTCTTCCGAGCCCCCGGATTCGTTATTGTGGGGCAACCTGACGAGAAGTGGACTGCAGGTAGGGGGTCTGCACCGAACGACAACTCTATCGGAACCAGCACCCAAAGAGCATCGCCGGTTATCTACGTTACGCGTCGTGGATATCTAAGACACCGACCGCGCAGTCGTCACAATGGACTTTAGCAAAGAGAAAGACATGAGGCAGTCGGACTTGAGTAAGTGCAGAGAGAACTCAATCGCGGCTGCAGATTCCAACGCGAGCCTGGAAGAGCATGCGCACTAACTCTCGATCGCGTCAGTCATCCCGTATCAAGAGCCGGCCGCGAAAGGCGACAACCCCGAGTTCCAGTCGACCATTGCCTCGACCCTGCCCATGGCTGCCGTCTTCATGCGGAATAAATATATCGGATGGTAAGCTTAGGCCGATCGCTGTTAGCTACCTCGACACCTGGTGTCCCCCCTTGACCATTCTGCGTCTTTCGGAACTGCGCGCATCTCTCTCCAACCACCTGCATCATCGGTCCGACTTACGATATGCTGACGGCTTTATCACATGCAGGGCGGCAGTTCTCTTCAGCCTGCAGAGCTGGCTGGGCGAGAGCGAGGAGACGAGGAAGAGTAACGGCACACCTGGCTACTTCAATGTCGGCATGGCGCGTACGGCGGGACTCCCCTACCCGAGGTTTGCGTTACTTACATCTGACGTGATTGTCTAGTGACGTCCCTGCTTGTTACGTACCTGCCCCTCTTTCTTCCACAGCCCGGCGCGAGAGTAGCGAGCCAAACAGGCGCCCCCGCCCCGGCCCCTGGCCCGGCATAGTCGATAACGGCGCAGCGCCGTCTATGAGGATGACTTGAAGAAGAGCTGGCAGTGAGGGGGAGCTAGCGCGGTTGAAAATGGGCCAATACCTAAGGAGGGACAGATGATCTGCATAGAGGAGCGGATTGCTGGTCGGTTGTAACTATACCCAATGTGTAATGTGGAAGCTTTCGTCTCCTGCGCTTGATTGCTGAGTCCCTTAGCAGGCGGTTTGCGGCGGCTGCTACTTACTCCTTTTACAATGTATTAGCGGCAGCCAAAGCGGGCGGTCTCGCGGGTCCATGGTTTAAACAAAACAGACACCGGCTCGCTGGGGAATACCCATGTCAAGCTGTAGCGAAGGCCAGCATAGCGATTGAGTGACAAAACAGACAGTTGGCTTGGCCAATTGGTCTTAAGAGATGAGCCGGGGCATCAAATTAGACTCAGGGAATAATATATATGTAGAAGAGAATCCACCCCAGCAACATCCACAGACAATTGAACCCTCGGTTTGCTTGATGTGATATCACCTGAGCTCCGACCGCGCAACCAAAAGCCGAACTCTAACACAACATTAAACCTCCGACGGCCACTTTTTTTTTTGCACTGCAAGGACCCATAAGACGGTGGTGCTCGAAGACACCGCTGCCCGCACCGCGAGCGTCCCACTCTTTCCGTGCCCTGTGATTCAACAGGGCACCACAGTGTTAGAGGTAATATCAGTTGTTCCTGAGAGGTCTGCACCAGTCCGGTTAGCCACAGAACAAGCAAGCACAAGGCACCAACGACACCACCACGACGCGCAGAGTGTGGATCACGTACCCGCATCCCTGAGGCGTTGTCACCCCAAAATAGCAGTCACCATTGGTCTTGGGAACAACCTGATCCGGCAGGATGGGAGTGCGCACGACGCCGGCGCTGACAAGCGAGGCGCACAGCGAAAGTGCGGCGGCGGCGAATGCGGCGAGCTTCATGGTTGACTTGGCTTTGATCCGGCCCTCGAGAGGAATTGTCGTGGCCACAGTGTCTTGCACGGTCCGTTCGTCCACCAGGGAAAAAGGGATCCAGATTCAAATTAAGAGAATATGAAGGATAGTCAGACCAGCTGTTCTGTATTAAGAGAAAGTGAAGAAAAGAAAGCGAGGCGGATTTCCTTCAACGCCGGGAAAGGGTGAAAACGATCAGACGAAGAAAACTATTCGTAGAGGGAGAGGAAGAGATGAAAGAAAGGGAAGCCGATCGATGTGGCAAGACAGCACAGCTCCAAGCGCCGAGTCGCGACTGGGCGGTAAAGCCTCTCGTCGCATCTTTGAAACCCGCCGCTGCGACAGTCCTTTCTGGGCCCCGAAAAGGGGGGGGAGAGGGGGGGGCAATGCGGGCGGGGGGCTGCAACTTGCGACCGCTTCGGCCCAGGTCGAGCCTCCAGGTTTCAGACTTGACAGGCTTGAAACTGCCCTGGGTCTCCGCGGCGCCCAGGGCTTGTGACGGCTCACTGTGTAAGAGGTCCCGTAAATTTCCTGTCGGGAAATAACAACCCAAGCGGGCGAGTCACTGTCAAAAAGAGTCTCTGTCGGGTCTCCAAAAGTCTGTTAGCGGTCCGGATAATCCGTGCATGATACCATACATCATTGAGTGGTTACCACGGGACAGTACGAGTACAGCCCAGATTAACTACCTAGAGGTTAAGCTTAGCTATCGAGGGTTATAGGCGAGAGGGCGCCCAGGTCGCAGCGCAAGGGGCCCTGACGAATGGAAACCTGGAAATGGCCTGATGGGGTTCGCTTAGCGCCCAGGTACCCTGCCGAGAGCCCACTTGAAAACGAGTACGGATTACATACCGCATGTATATATGTACCTCCTCCTTACACAATACTCAGTATCTCATGGCTTGGCTGTCAGGGACTTGTCCGTCACAGGAAAGCACTTGTGGGACGGATTACCAAGAACTTAAGGCGGGCACTGATGGTTCGGCAAGGAATACGAGTTTCGTTTACTCATATAAAGTGTCGGTGTGTGTACAGTATACTTCTATCATTGATGCCGGGCAACCAGGAGAAACCGCAGTGCCTTCGAGCTACCAGCCCGCAGTACTCCGTAGTAAGTAGGCTTTGGCTACCTTCATGTGTAGTGGGCGGATTAGTAAATGCAAGAATGCCACTCCATCTTCCGTGTGTAATTACACTACAGTATATCCATACCTATCCACCCGAGCCACCCAAGGTACTTGAGAGTAGTTAACTAAGCTCAGAGTACTAGTATCTCCGTTTCGGAGGCAGATCAGATCTCCACGTGTCTCATCACGGGCCCGGTCCGGGCCCGGCCTCATGCCCTTCACTAACTCCATACACGGTACGGACTACTCCGTATGTAATCCGTATTTAGTATCCGTCATAAACCGGCAACCTACAGTCCAAATCACATCAAGCTGAGAATCTTTGCCACGTAGGCATCGTGTATAGAGGCTGCACCAAACTTCGCGCCAATCGTTTCCTCCCTCCCTCGCCCGGGCTCTCCCGTTAGAACTGTCGAAGGAGCGGGTAACGTAGGCACTCCAGATGCCGGCCCTGGGGCCGCGGGCTCGGCCCTCCAGAAGCTGTCGTTCTTGACCGGCAGATCTTCCAGCCGAGTGGTGGCGGCCGTCACCTCGACTTTTCTGTCGTTCGAACAACTCCGGGGGCGAGAAGAGAGAGGTCCAAGGTGGGGCGACCGAGAGTCGTGCCAGACACATCACGGGCGATGGGTCGTGGCTGGCTGCCTGCAGAACTGCAGTCGTTCCATTGTTGCCGGCAAGAATAGTCGTTACCCTTGCTCTAGAGTTCGGACCCAAAGGTGAAGGACCACTGGTGGTCCCCGACTCAAAACATCTCATGCAGATAGACCTTGAACGAGCATGACGATTCGTAACCATGACGATTCGTAACCATGACGATTCGTAACAATGACGCCCTGTGGGCTCCCCGTTCAGCCCGTGCATGTTAAGAAATACCTTACAGCGGACGTCCAACCCTCATAAACGGCAATCTTGGAAACTCAAACGCCCTATAAATGCAGCCATGCAGCACGTCATTCTGCGCCCCGCAACTCCCACGCTGACCCGAGGTTCTCCCACTCAACATAATCCGATCCCATAAGACGTCCCCGTTCTAAACCATGTCAGCAAGAGTTCGAATATCTAAGCGGCCCCGCCCGCCTTGAGCTGCCTCTTGGGTGAGTATATCCGGAACTGCACAAAGATGATGCAGTCCTCGACCATGGTCCCCAGCGAGCCGAGCAACCACGGCAGCGCCCTGACGAGATAGTCACGTTCCTGGGAATACGAGACGACGCTGGCGCCGTACGTGAAGTTGCCCGTCAGCGACAGCAGGAAGAAAAGGAGCGCGAGCCCCTCGCACGACTTTTCGCGGTAGTTCTTGATGATTTGCGGGATGCGAGCACTGACAAGAACCGACCCGGAAAGTTAGCACCTCCGTGACCAATACTCGGCGCAGAAACAGAAACAACAGACGGAAGCAGAACCGAAGAAGAACGAGCGAGGAAAAGGAGAAGAGACGACGAAAAGAGACATACCACAGATAGCACAGCGCGCTCGCATACCCAAGGACCATCCCCACGACCGCCACCGGCTCCTTCATCATCTCCTCCCCGTCTCCCGGGACGGGCGCGGCGAGATCCTCGTTCCCGTTCCCGGCATCGGCCCCCCACGCGGCCACCCTGTAGCTGAAGTACCACCCGGCCGCGCCCATCACCCAGACCGCGACCAGGCTGACCGTGTTGTGCAGCCACGTGCGGCCGGCGCCGGACGCGTCGTCGTCCTCGCTCGTGATGATGCGCACCAGCGGGTCGCTCAGCAGCGGCCCGCCGCTGCTGCTGCCGGTGCTGCCGCGCCGGTTGTTCAGGAGGCTCTCGTGGTGCCGGCAGTGGGAGTCCCCCGTCGCTCCGCCCGCCGCCGTGGCGGTGGCGCTGGAGGGAGGGAGTAATGGGTCGGTTTCGGTGGGTGTCGGAGCCGCGTGGTGATCGGCTACGGCGGAGGAGGCACTCGCGCCCGGCTCGTCGTCGGTCGAAAGCCTGGGATGACGATGGTGGTGGTGGTGGTGGTGGTGGTGTTGGTGATGATGGTGATGGTGGAGGTGGGCCTCGCGACGGGCTTGCCGGCGGGCGTTGATGGTGTTGTAGTAGGTGCATTGGCTGATCAGGATCAGGTCGGCAACGCAAAAGTAGCTCGCGAGTGCTATCGTGGACGGCGCGAGGCTCGTGAAGAGGGCGCCTGGGATATGGTACATAGTTAGACTAACGCTAGCAGGATGACGCGCTTCGAGTAGCCCCGGTCTACGGTCGACAGCAGGCGTGGTTTCAAAGAAAGCTCGCGAGCCACTAACCAGACAAATTGGAGACATCACCGAGGAGCCAAATCAGAAGGAACTTCATTGATAAGGCGTCTGCGCTCTTGGTTTTGTAGTTGGTGATCAACTGGGGGAGCTACGACACCGTCAGCCGTTCACCTTCCCAATGACGTGCTTGTTGTCGCCTACCAAGAGACATATCCATGCCGTCAAGCTCACGCTGCCGAAGATCCCCGAGAGCACCTCGCCGAGTCTCGGCCGATAAGGCGTCTCAAGGGCGGCAGCGATAAAGGGCAGCATCACGGAACAAGGCTTCGTCGCAATAAAAAAAATAAATGAAAGCAAGCCGAGCAGGTATGCCGTTCAAGGTCTATCCATGAATCCCGTTGTGTTCTTGTTGGATACGGGAGAGATGTTGTAAAAGGGGATTTGGTTTGGTGTTTTCAGAGTTTGCGTCTCGCGTTCGAGTCATCCAGTGAAGTCTGGGGGCAAACCGCAAGGGTTGCCGCGTGCCGAGGGCCTTATCGCGGGGCGCAGATCGGCGCAGAGGGATCTCTGATAACTACACCATCCCAGAAGGGGAAAGTTAGCGATTTCTCACGCCTGGCTGACCGCTTTTAGTGTGCTACGCTTTACACTAGTGTAGACACAAGTAGTGCAGGTGGGCCATCGTGACGCACGCTGTTGTCATTTGGCTGCGAATCTCTGCCTGGAGCTGCAACTTGGAGAGGCGGGAAGGGTTACAAGCTGCCGAAAGTCGACCTACACTAGTGTAGATAAGGCACCCCGCATCTGCATCCCGCTGCGCATTTGTGGGGTCCAAGGACGCGGAGATGGTCATGCTCGACAGCCAATCTCGTTTTGGTCCGAGAACCCTCTCATTGCCATAGTCGTTGATTGAAGGTACTCTAACAACGAACGAGGGACGAAAATGGCCTTAATAACGTTATTACTGGGAGGGGGAGGGAGCGAGGAGTAGAAGAAATGGAGGCCGCCTCGTGACCTTCAAACAACCTGTTCTCGGGTAAAAGAGGATTGTTGGGTTCTCCACACTGGTAGTTGTTCTGTCGTGCGTCTTGGATATCCGAGACACCTATCTAAGATGCTACAGGGCCCGGAGAGGCTACGTTTCGGAGCTTACGTGCTAGGTATGTAGCTAAGGTACGGATTAATTCGTACTGGCAGGCGCAAACAACAGGTTTGAACAAATACGTGGTGTACAGTACATACTCCGTATTCTTGAACCTACTCTGTAGTACGGACTGAACCGTTCACCCGATAACGTTAAACGGCTGCCGATAAGGAGCACGTAGGGCACCTGTGCACTGACATACGCGACAACCCCAGAGTATTCCATAATCTACTACCCGGTGGTTAGTTGCTGACTAATTAGTTCAGGACTACCACCTGTCTCCCGACAGGTAGGGCCAAAACCCCTAGACATGCCAACATAGCCGGATACATCACTACCAAATTTCCTATACATTCGTATCTTTACAAAAGGTACCATCAAGTTTAATTTAAGTTCAATTACCCTTATAACAATAGCCTTAAATAGCTATAAATAGTTTAATTGTAAACTAGGCTCTAAAAAGCTTAAAAACGTAGTAAAATTTAATTCTACCTAGTTATAACTAGTCAAATAACAGGTTATATAACTCGCCTTCGTCTCCCTTTCCTTCTATATTATACCCCCTATCCTTATTACTCCTAATACTCCTAATTATAGTAGTACCTTCTCTTTTAGCCTCCTAGTAATAGCTATTATCTTCTGTCCCTAGCGTTATTACTACAGACTTATAGGTATATTGCTTCTTAAACCTCCTAATATCCTTAATAATGGCTATATATAGAGACTCCTTCTTACCCCTAGATAGAGATGGTGACTTGACATCCTCTTCCTACCTATCTTTACTATTTGTAAAGTTAAATCTGTCATTATTGCTATCGTCAATTGACATTATAGTCATACCGCTAATCTATATCCTAGGACGTTTAGGGGATAGGAGTTTGACTTCTAATAACGGCTTCTTGGCTAACTAGGGGATTAGGACTTCTTTTCTATCTCTAAAGTCGAAAAATGCTAGTGGCTAACGTTCCTTTAGTAGAACCTAGAGAGGGTCCTTATTGTTAAGAGGAAGATAGTCGTTCTTATTAGTCTTTTCTAAGAATTTGGTAAAGGTTGCTATACGAAGGCGACGTCTATTAGTATTAGGAATCTTGTTTTCTAGGTGCCTTTTCTAGACTTTATATTCCTCCTTATACTCTTATTTAATCTGCTTGATAGTAATATAGGTAGCTTTTTAGCTAGTATCTCGAATTATCTTAGTGCTTTTCTAAGCTTAGATCTCCTAAAACTGTCAAATCTATTAGATAGTTATACTTGTTATAACCTTTCCTATTAGCTTAACAAGTTAGCTTTATATTTTTTTAATAGATAGTATAGCTAGATAGGCTCTCTTATCCTTAGTAAAGTTATTTAGATATTTATATACTAGCTAACCCTTATTAACTATTAATATAATATCCCGAAAGTATTCTTATATTAGTAAACTAAAAAGCTTAAGATACTACTCTTAAATATAGTTAATATCTTTTTTATATATACCTATTACTTATTATTAGAAATTATTATAGAATATCTAATACTTATATTAGATAATACTTTCTTCCTAATCTAATTTATTATGATATATTGGTTTGGTAGAAAAAGACTAGTCTTTTCAAATCCTACTATAATATTTTAGTATTTAAAACTAGTATCCTAGATTTCCTAGAATCCTCTAATAAAGTCTGCCTAAGTAAATATAAGATTACTATTTTAAACTACCTATTAGAGATATCGTTAATATACTTCCTTAAGATAGCGAAAGACTTTTATATCTATTAGCTAAATAAAGTATATTAAATAGAGAGGGAGGAAGATAATAATAATATTAAATAAGAGGTAATATTTATAAAGCTTAAGGTTATAATATCCTATAAAGTTATCTAAGATAAGTAGTTAGTATATATATTCTTCTAATAGTATAGATATATGGACTAAATCTTTAAAGGTAATATTATCTAGGTTAATAAAGTATATATTAAGAGTAGGACTAAAGTTATAATAGTCATAACTAAACTATTCCTTAAAGCTTATACTATATTACTAGAACTTAGTATAGATAATAAAGAAGTATTTATTAAAATATCGTATCTAATCTATTATAATTTTAACATTATTAAATACTATTTCTAACTTATAGAATCAAATCTCCTTATTAAGACTATTAATATTCTAATCTTCTAATAGCTACTATTTAAAGATATAGAATACTAAGATAATATCGCTAATAGCATTTCTAGCGCTAATTATACTTATTAACTCTCGGTTATAAAGATCTAGAATCTCTAGCTAATAAAATACTATAATAAGTATTCTATATTAATATTTAAAGGAAGGAACTAACCTTCTTCTTCTTATCTACTTTAACTATTAAGATCTTAAACCGCCTATTTAATATTACAAGTATATATCTAGTTTTATCTATATTCCAATGGCTAGATATAGTAATCTTAAAGCTTTTAATAATATCCTTAAGCTTATTAAAGAATATCTCTAGTTCTTCTACCTACTACTTAGCCAAGAGTCGGTTTACTTTAACTAGTTTAAAGAATATTAGCTAAAACTATAGATAATCTTATTTCTAACGTAATTACTAGTGCTTATTAATAGGAAGGCAGGGAGGATCACGATATACCTATAAACGGTTAGCAGCATCTTAGAGAAGATCTTTAGTAGTAAGAGAACCAGATTCGATAAGCTAGTATATATATCCTTCGAGGGCCGAATCTTCGTCGTTTCGAAGCGACCAAGGTCTTCTAACTGCATTACTACTAATAGCTAGAAGTCTAGTATCCTTTAAAGACTTTAAGTGCCGGCTAACCTAGGTCTTTCTAGTCTTAAATAGCTAAGCCACGTGCCAAATACTAGGTTACTTTCTATAGGGTAAACGGCTAGTTCGGTAGCGAGCTTAAGCGGTAAGGAGCCATTTGGCAGCCCGTATACTAGCCGGTTCCTAGATTTGGTTAGTTAGAGGCATCGTATACAGGAGAGTAGGTTTAACTAGGCTTGTAGTAGTGGTTATGTCTTCGAATATAGGGAGTTGGCTAGTAAAATTAGACGCGGATTTGGACGTATACCTGTCCGGCTATATTGGCATGTCCGGGGGTTTTGGCCCCACCTGTCGGGAGACAGGTGGTAGTCCTGAACTAATTAGTCAGCAACTAACCACCGGGTATGTACGGAATGTCATTGGCCTGAACGGTTCCTCCATAAACAACTCTCAGGGGGGCTGGTCCTGTCAGGAGGCTGCCCTGGCCCGTTGATAGCCCTGCCCAGCTGACCGCGATCAGCTGTTGATACAGGAGGACGGTGGACAAGCTTGTGTTTGTGACGGTTTCCAACATCTCATTGTACATTACAAAGAGAATTTACCCTTCGGAACCCGCCCAAAACCGAGGCGAACAGAGGGCGTCACTCCGCGGAGTCGTCGTTCACACCGTTCTTCGAAATGAAACCCTCAACCGCCGCCATTGGTGCGGCAACCGTACCGGGAGTCCTGGCATGGGGTGGTAAGGCCTCTCTCTCTTCATTCATTGTCCCCATCGTCCCATCGTCCCAGGCGTGATCTAACCTTGTCGGCACATCGCAATACCAGGCTTCGGACACATCAGCGTGGCCTACATAGCGAGCAACTTCGTCTCGCCAGCCACCACCGACTACCTCCAATCCCTCCTGCGCAACGACACGGGTGACTACCTCGCGGGCGTCGCGACGTGGGCCGACTCGATCCGGTACACCAAATGGGGCCGCTTCACGTCCGACTTCCACTTCATCGACGCCAAGGACGACCCGCCGCGGTACTGCGGCGTCGACTTTGAGCGCGACTGCAAGAAGGACCGGGGCTGCGTGGTGAGCGCGCTGCAGAACTACACGTCGCGCATGCTGGACGCGGACCTGCGCGAGTCGGAGCGCGCCATCGCCGCCAAGTTCGTCGTCCACTTTGTCGGCGACATCCATCAGCCGCTGCACACCGAGAACGTCGCCCGCGGCGGCAACGGCATCCCCGTGCTCTTCGACGGCCGCCGCTTCAACCTGCACCACGTCTGGGACACGAGCATCGTCGAGAAGCTGGTCGGCGGCGGCGTGAGGCGGAAGCCGTATCCCGCCGCCAAGCGGTGGGCGGACGAGCTGACCAGGGAGATCAACGAGGGCAAGTATGCCTCTGAGAGGATCAGCTGGTTGAGGTCGGCGAACTTGTCGGATCCGATCGCCACGGCCTTGGCCTGGGCCACCGAGGCGAATTCCTACGTCTGCACCACAGGTGAGTCTCGACCAACGTCCGAGTCCTGGATCATCATCTCTTTGTATCCTTCGCGTGGCGTATCAAAGTGTGACTAAACTGCTCGCAGTCTTGCCCGACGGCCCGGACGCCATCAAGGACCAAGAGCTTGGTTCTGACTACTACGAGGCCGCTGCGCCGGTGATCGAGGTGCAGGTAGCGAGGGCGGGATATCGCTTGGCTGCGTGGCTGGATCTGATCGTCACTAGCCTGAAGACCGCGTCAGGTTCGGAAGACCTTTAAGCAGCTGTTCCATCTGTGAGACGTCAGAAGAACCCTAGTATCATAGCCGATACTCCCGCGGAACGACAGGTGAGCGGCGCATCTATGCTCCCTCCACGGAATATGGTGTTTTAGTGGGCTTTCCTAGGAAAAGATATTCCTCGTGGCACCCACACATGGAACCTGGGTTCCGGCGACGGGGACGATGCTCGTCCCACAGTGAAGGAAACGCCATCTGTCTGATCTTCCCGGCTGGGCCAACGATCATGACAAAACACCGACTCCGATGACGGCATTAGGTCGTGCCGAGCGATTCGGTGATGTCTCGTGTTTCGTTCCGCCAATCTAACCTAGTGGGGTCCCCCAGAAACCTTGTGCCAGACCCCAGCATTGGGTTTTACAAGTACTATTTACGGATGACATACAGGCTGCTAGTCGCAGGTCGTTTGACAGATGCCGACCGATCCGGTCAGGGTGAGTACTCTGTCTCTTCGACACACTCAACTCCGCTTCTCGTAGGAATGAAGGGTTGGAAATGTTGGGTGGATCGGTTTTAATAGAGGGTCACGCTGTTTCAGGAGAGCGAAAAGTTCTCGAGCTACTGCGTACTTTAGTCGGAGACTGAAAGGGGGTAGGGAAAGGAATTGGGAGGAGCACCATGTCTCGAATCGCGCAGGGGCCCCTTCGGCTTGCCCCCGGCGCTTACAATACGGAGTATAGCTGGATAGCCACTGGCTATCAGCTGTCGATTTTCCGCAAATGCCAACAAAACCAATTCGTGGCCCAGCGGCAAATCACAGGTCTAATGTCCATATGGAATGCGATTCAATGAACACGATTCGTTTCGACGCAAACCGGAGCGATGGGCACGGGGATGCCAGCTTTCGCGAAACCAGCCGGTTGAGTTTTACTTTGAACGACCATATCAAATTTGCACAGTCCGCTGTCCGAACCGTACCGCCCACGAGCAGCCTTGACCTCCCGAGTCCTGCTTGTTGCTCGGCAGCAAAGTGCCGACCTGGGGCCGCCAGCGTCTCGACAGAAACAAAAATACGGATAGGAGGCTTGGCAAGCCCTATAAGAGTTGGCCATTTCGGTAACGTTACGGTAGGATTGTCTTCCTCCAGCTTGAGCTTTTTGGCGCAGGAGGCCTGGAGTGTAACTAGTGGAACTCCTCATTTCTGTGGGAACTTTGTCTCGCCTACCTTACTCCGTAGTTTAGGTTCTTAAACTTCACCCCCCCCTCGCAGGGATGGGAAGGAGCGGCAGGGTCACCATGACAGCGTCCCATCCAGGAAACATGTCGAGCAAATTGTTGCACAGGACAGGGATACAGCCGGCCCGGGGATAAACAACCCACGGCAGCTGAGAATTGATTCCCATCAAATGCGATCCTGATGACAAAAATGACCCCGGTCTATCTTGCCAACGTTAATTGCGCGTAGCGTACCTTCCGAAGGTGCTATAAAGGTATTTTTTTTTTATGCGGATCCTCGAGATGGGCCGAATCGCCACAAGCCTGCCCGACCCAAAGACTGTTATGTCAGGCGTGCCCCAGCACTCTGTAGAACAGCGAAGGTAAGTCGAGTTGACCGGGAGGCTGACGGCTGGCACAACTCGGCCCGGGTCTTGGTCCGACGATCGACCGGCTGCCGCGAGGGCTGCGGCAAGGAAATTGGCTGACAAGCGCTGCACATGACGGCGAGAGCAAAGACTCTGTCCTGATACAACGGACGGGCACCGGCGCCAATGCTCAGACAGCGACAGCGAAAATCCTAACCTGTTGTGAACTACCGCAGTGTTCTCGTCGTTTCGGAGGTTTGCCGATATCCGATATCCGTTGACAGGCAATCGCCGTGCGGCTCTCTGACATGTTGAGGGAAAAGGGCATCTGGTCAACGCGGGGCTGAAAAGCGCCTGGTGGCCCATGTGGGGAAGTGCACTACACTAGTCCCATAGCGGGTTCCAGGCAGCGCGGAGCTCATGCTCGCTCGCTTGCGCTTCATCCCGAAACTTAAGCTGCCCGATCGTCATGGCCAGGGCGATCCAATTGGTTGAACTTGGGACGAGCAGGGCTAGCCTTGAACATATGGCACACGAGCCGCCTCAACTGCTACTCCAGCATCCAAGCTTCAAGGCAAACCGTTGCTACCGAGAGACAGTGCACCCTCTGTCTTTCCCTCTGCAGCGTCGTGTCTGACTGTACTGTGTAGTACGGCCGCGAAGTGCCAGACCTAAAAACCTCATCAAGCGGTCGTTTTGGCCACTCACACCTGTGGGGTTCGGTAAGCGGTGCAAACAGACGGCAGCGCGCTTTCCGAGTCCCTCGACGCCTTGCATTGTTGCTCAGTCTTACCTGCACTGCGTAGTAGTAGTACTTACCAGTCGGTAGGGCAAGCTCTTCTTAACCCCCTCGTGTGTAATCCGTAATCCGTACATTCCTCAGGTAGTGGACCTGCCCCGTGTTCCTTCCGGGTCCGAAAGTCCTGGAGCCCCAGGAACCCCAATGCCCCTGCCGTCCCAACTTCGATATCAAAAAATTCTGAATTGGGATCTCGGCAATGCAGGGTCACTTTCTTGCTCGTGGAGGTTGTAACCCATCCATCCTCGGTCCATCGTGTCTGTGTGACGGCTCTGAGAACTTTCCTCCTCCAGAAAGCACTCCGTCTGCATCGCCCCCCTGCACCACGTTTTGGAATCATGGGGCAAGCATACAACCTTGTCTCTATTGCCAAGCCTGCGACGACCAGGAACCTTCAAACAGCCCCAGCAGAGTGGCAGGAGGCCCGGATGTGCTCGAAACCGCTTGGCTTGCAGGGCCTTTGAGAAACGCTGGCTTGGCATTGTCGTCGGATCGTCGTCGCAGCAATTCCCCCCTGCTCTTCTCCGGGGCGGCTCGTCTCATATAACATTCAGTGCGCCGCCCGGGGATCGTACGACCGCTTCTTTCTTCGACCATGTCCCGTTCACATTCTCTGCGGTGCTAGCTGCTCTTATCGCTCTTCTTTTTTCCTTCCCATCCTTCCATTCGTTCCTTTCTTTGGGTGCGGATTGTTGTACTTGTACATACATATCCGATTTGGTCGACACCAGTTGTCGCGCACCACTCCTTTTTACTTTGCTTCTGACGGTCTGGAACCATCTTCTCTCTCAAACCAACTCTCGAATCCTGCGGAGCCTTAGGCGCTCTCCGAATCCCCTTCGACCGGCCTCCACAAACGCCCAGCATGTTGATGAACGCAGCCCTGGCGGCCCTGTTGGGCCTGGCGATGGTTACTGATGCGGCGACCTTGCACCAGTACAGGTCCCCCAGCGCCCTTGCGCGGCGGCAGAACAACCAATTTCGCGGCGGTTTTGGCAACGGCTTTGGCGGCAATTTCGGCGGCAACAACCGCCAGAACAATGGCCAGAACAACGGCCAGAACAACGGCCAGAACAACGGCCAGAACAACGGCCAGAACAATGGCCAGAACAATGGCCAGAACAACGGCGGCAACAACAACAACGGTAGCAACAACAACAACGGCAACAACAACAATGGTGCCACTGCCACTTGCCTGGCAGCCAACGCACTTCAAACCGGCTCGCAGTCTACCGGCCAGAACGGCGGGAATGTCGAGCCGGGCCAGGTGGAATCGGCTACGTAGGTCCCAATCCTTCACTGAACTGACTACTACAGCCTAGGCTAACCCACTCCTCCACAGCGACGATGCCAACTTCATCAACTTCTGTGCCGGCCAGACCCTGACCAATGGCCAGCAGAACCGCGCTGGTTCTTGCAACGGTATCCGTACGTACATGCCACGCTACGAACGACCGGCTCTGTTGCTAACCCTACCCCAGCAATGGGCAAGATTCCGGCCGCAAATAAGATGGTCTCGACGGTGATTCTTAACCCCAAGAATGGCGACGACCTCCCTGAGCTCCAGACTTTCAACATTCAGGTCAAGATCGCCAACATGGCTCTCGGTTCCTTCACCAACGCCCAGACCACTTATTATTCGGCTCCGCAGGACCTGAATGGACAGGGCTTGGTCATCGGCCATACTCACGTCACGGTCCAGGATACTGGCAACACCTTGAACCCCACCCAACCTCTCGATGCCTCCCAGTTTGCCTTCTTCAAGGGCATCAACGATGACGGGGATGGTCAGGGCACTTTGTCTGCCGAGGTGACGGGCGGCCTTCCAGCGGGCTGTTACCGTGTCTGCACCATGGCCGGCGCCTCCAATCATCAACCTGTTCTGATGCCTGTTGCTCAACGTGGCTCGCAAGAGGACTGCCGCTACTTCAGCGTGGGCGGTGCCTGCGGAAATGGTGGTAACAACAACGGCGGCAACAACAACAACAACGGCGGAAACAACGGCGGCAACAACAACAATGCCGGCAACAACAACAACAATGCCGGCAACAACAACAACAATGCCGGCAACAACAACAACGCCGGCAACAACAACGCCGGCAACAACGGCGGCAACAACAACAACGGCGGTAACCGCGGCCAGGGTCGGAACAACAATGGTCGGAACGTGGCTGCTGGCGGGAGCGCCATTGCCGGTATCGAGGCTCCAGCGATTGAGAACACCAACGATCCTCAGCGCCCATTCAGTGTCAACGGCAACACATTTGCCACGAGGGATGCCGCCGTTCAACGGGCTTGTGCCATTCAGAACAACGCCTGCGCCGACGCTGTCAACGGAGGGAAAGCGCCGGGTGTGACCGTTGCACAGTGCAATGAACAAGAAGCCGCATGCCGTGCTGCCGGGGGCGCCTAAGCCTGTCCAAGTCGCCTAGTGCCATACCGACCTTTACGGCGCCACTCTGTGACTTGGGAGCCGATCGACCATCTCCCCTGTCATGTCCGGGTACGGGAAGTGCCAGTCCTTGAACCAGAAGGCTGGGTGTACTTGGCCCCCCCTCCCCTCCCCGGGGGGTTCCGAAGTTGCCTTCGGGGCCATAGGGCTGGCGCGTGTGGGCTGTAACTGTGAGGAATGGTGTACCACGGAACCTTTTAATTTCTACGGCGGACGGAAGGTGACGCTCCAGTACTCAATTTGTGGTTAGAGGTGTTGGGTCGTCTACTTGGAAGCCTGCAGGAATATTCCCCTTTCAGAGAAGGTTTGAGAGACGTTTTTCTATTTATTTTTTTCCTTTTTCCTCTCGATATGTGGGCGATGTGTATGACGTGTTCTTTATATGAGGCTGCGCATCGTGCCATCGCGAATGTAATACGTGAATGTGGACGTGGTAACTTAGCAGGGAGTAGCTAGAGGGGACAATATCATTCCGGTCTGTGACCGGGATTGTGAAATATGTCAAATTGTCTGAACACGGGCTGGTTGGTTAAGGTTAGGGGGAAGGGGTTTCATCTCAAGTAGTGACTCGACAGCCTGTGCCATCTGACTCGAATGAAAACCTGACTCGGGGAAGGCGTTTGCTGGAAGCAGAGGTATACCAACATTTCTGTGGGTGTTTCGGCATTTGTCGCTCCTCGGGAGTGACATGGCCCGAGCAAGGGGTGTGAGGGAACCTGGGGTTCGGGCATTTTGTGAACCGGTCGGAAGGGGGTGTGGTGAAACGAGGGCAGGTCTGAGCGTCTCGATTGCTCACTGCGACCTGGTGGAGGAACGGGAATGGGGGGGCAAAAGGCAGGTAACAGGGGAGGGCTCGGAGAGGGAATCTTCCGTGCAAATATATGCGCCATGGGGAGCGGGCGCGAGCCAAAGTGTGCTGTCCCATCATGGTACATACCTGTAGAATACTACAGTATAGTGTGTTGTTAGTTGGATGGGGTGGGGTACTCGGGGTGGCGGAATACCTTATATGTGCAGAATTATCTAGGTTGATCGGGGGCTCCGTCTGAACGACCCTGGACGAGAAGGGAAATGCCTCGGTCAGTTCGACCGCGTGGTAAGAGTAGTCTCAAAAAGGAATCATTGTCCTGGCCGTTCAATGGGCTTAGGCCGTTGATGGTGAGTGATGCCGGGGCAATATCCTCGTCGTGAACCTGAGCAGTTAATTACGGTTCCGGGGACACCTGAGGAATGAGCAAAGAAGTTGAGAGGTCACATGTGGCCCCCAGGTGAGCACCTCAGTGGGAAAGGGAGAAAAGGCGGACTCGATCCAAGTTCCATTCCCGCCTTTGTCTCCTGCCAGTTTACACATTCGATATAATTATGGTTCTGGACCTGAGATCAGCATCGTGTCGAGGAGGTCATCCTTTGCAGTTCCGTCTTGATCCATCACGCAAGGACAGAGTAGCGAGGGGAGGAAACGGTCATTGAGAGCTGCGGTATCGCGAGATGGCGAGCGACGCCACGGTAGAGTTAAATAATTGTTGTCTCCTTCCTTCTTTCCATCCCATACATCGAGGTTTTTTTCACCAGCGTACTCTTGTTCTACTTGCGGACAATATAGAATTGAACCTTCCGCCCTGAGCCACGTCGCTGTTCTTTCCCTTCGGACCTCCGAACGAACGCCCGGCACCGCCAGTGAGCGTAGTCTGCTCGCGCCTTCCGCACAATCTGAGCTCAACGGGCTTCCCCCAATCCTTTTTCGTTCTCGCATCCCATGTCCGATCATATCCTTGCCCCATGGCCTCGCCGTTCCAATTTCGGAAGCAGTCCACACTCAACTGCTTCCCGATGCACGCCCATCGACCAGATGGGAGGCGGAAGGGAACCATCGAGATGCCTTTTTGCGGAGTGTGGATGTTTGACGAGATGGGTAGGGCAGTTGAGCATTGGTATGTTTCCAACGTTGATGTTTTCGGCTTGTGCTGTTCAAATTGTCACTGCTGACCCCTTCCCCTCCTCTAATGCCGTTCGCTACTTTCCCCCTCCTTAGATTTCGCTGGCTTGGTCAGACGGAGCTAACACTGTTACGTTGGGCAGGGAGAACGTTGCAGACCCAGAGGCGCTGAGTAGATGGCTCAGGGGCGAGTGAATGAACGGATGGGTTGTCAAGCAGAAACGAGCAGCATATAGTATATGTTCGTCCAGTGGTCCGTAAAAGTTCCCAACTTTTGTTATTTATACAATGGATCTCGAGGCACACACAGCCGCCGCCTCGAACCGACCGACTAACTAGTAAAACACACTTTGTTGCCTTGTGAAGTTATAAATGATCGGCAGTGATGCCATGGCCTGCAGAGCAAGCTCTTTTTCTACGCAGCAATGAGGTGAAACCACTGGGCACCGTCAGCTTTCCCAGAACCAGACTCAGATAACAAACCATAAACGGCATCCCCCTTTCCTCTTTACTCAGGCCGCCCACCGCCGCCGTTGACGTAGTCTTGCAACAACATGACCTACGCCAGCCGTCGGCAAAGAAGGCTGAATAAGACCTTGAAAGGTGGCACCTCCTCGCCAACGAAAGACGACGACGACCTCTCCGCCCTCCTTCCCTCCCTAAAATCAAACATCATGAGTCGTTTTTTTCTTTCGTTCTCCTTTCGTGCGTCGTACTCTTCCTGTTCTTCCATCTTTCGTCCTTCATACTCAGTCTCCCCCCCTCCCCCCCAACGAGTGAGAGTAGTCGGTGCATTCGTTTGGTTGGTCAATCAGTCATCCGCTTCCCTCTCGGCACGCATTCTGTCGTTGAACTTCCGCTTGCCGACGCGGGTCTCGTAGTGCGGCGCAGCCGTCTTGACGTCCTGCATGATGCTCTCCATGGCACTACGCGTCTTGTTGCGGTAGCAGTCCACTGCGTGCGAGTCACGTCAGTTTAAGACCAATAACCAACAAGAAAAAAAACCAGAGCCGGAAGCCGAGTGAGATGAAAAAAAGGAAAAAAAAAAAAAAAAAAACTCACAAGCTCGCTGCAAAAACACCGTCCTTCCGGCAAACACTCTGCTCTGCAGCCACGCCATGCGATAGCCCAGGTCGTTGAGGCGAACCTCCTTGCCCCGGAAGACCTTGCGCATCCTCGGGATAGCCACCTCGCCTTCCTGGCCCTCGGCCAGCGGCACCTTGACCATGACTCTCCCGCGCTTCGACGACGCGCCGGGGCGCCGTCCGGACCGGCGACCACCACCGCCTTCCGTCTCGGTAGTCCCGTCATCCTCGCCGTCGCTCGCGTCGTCGGTGAAGAACTTGCTGCCCGTGGCGCTGGGCGGGGGGCTCTGCATCTCGCGCGGGAAGTAGCTGCGCGGGTAGACGCTACTGCTCTTGCGGAAGCTGTCCGGGATCTCGCGCGTGTCGACGCCGTCGAGCGTGACGCGCACGCGCAGCCGGCTCTGCCGGTCGCTGTCCTCTACCAGGATGAACTTGCGCTTCTTGGCCTCGGGGATGTCCGGGAAGAGATCCTCGGGCATGTCCGGGTCCCCGCGGGAGTGGCTCGTCCGGCGGGCGGCGGCGAGGGGCGCGTGGTTGCCGTCACCCAGGGCGTCGTGGATGGACGGCATCGAGGATCCCTGCGGCGGCGCTCCGCTGTAGGAACCGTAGCCGGAGAAAACATGGGCTGGGCGTTCCTCTGTGCCGGATTGGGTAGGTGGCTGGTGATGGTGATGGTGGTGGTGATGATGCTGGTCCCCTGAGTAGTCCCCTTCGCCTAAAGAGAAAGTCTTCGCGTCAGCCCATCGGCGCTCTCTACCTCTTCCGGGGGTGGTTGGGGGTTGTGAGGGGGTTTGGTTATGGTTATATGGTTCAGGGGGATAATCATTGCAAGGCCCTCAAGTCAACGCGCGTCGGTCATGTTAAGTGTGATACTCTCGAAGCAAGACAGCGCAGCAAAATCAAAATCGACGCGGCAAAGGATGCAAGGAGCCGAGCATCTCGGGGTGCCATCATCTCGCTCAGGCTCCCCTGTCAAAGACACTCGGACATGATGTGGGTGCTGAGGATGAAGGTGCCGGTTGATATGTGTGATGAGCGATGCTGTTGAATGTCGCTGCAAAGCAGGGAGATGCAGTGCAACCAACCGAGTTCTGCCAGCAGCCAGCCAGACGACTAGACGACGACGACCGAGAACCTGCAAAACAGACTAACAGCAAACGCGACTAAGTGTAATGTACAGTTCTTTCTTGTTTGTACCAGGTTCCTGTTGTCGGCCCAGGTAAACATCAATGCTCGAAAACAATCGAGTGGTCGCGCGATCCGGTATATAATAACAGCAGATGTGCAACGGGGGAGGCCGCGAGCGAGTATTTTTCCCAAGAATTCCAGACACAACCAAACCAAAACACGATAGGACAAAAAATATGTGAGAGAGAGAGAGAGAGAGATAGGAAAGAAGGAGAAGAAAGAAGAGCAGGCGCATGTAAGACAGCTTGGCTCGAAGAGGTATCACACTTAATCACAACAAAACGCGCGCGCTTTAGGCCATCTGGTGAAACATACCGACTTCGTCTCCTCCCTGAGCGCTTCCGTCCTGCTGACCGCCGTGGTGGTGATGCATCTGGGGGGCCATGTTGTTCATGACCGGCTTAGCCATGGCCGGATTGCTGCCCGGGGCCATGGCCGTCGGCGTTAGAGCCGTTGAGCCGGGAGCAGCGGGCGCGGGCAACTGAGCAGTATGAGGGGTGGTCGAGCCCGCCTTCTGGTTGCGGTAGTTCATCTTGGCCATACGCCGGACGCGACGGCTCCTCAGCCGAGGGTCCTGGTTGCTGTTCCGCCAGCTGTCCACGGCGCGCTGAATGAGGCCCCTCTTGCCCCGGAGGGGCGGGTTCAGCTGCGCGAGCGCCCAACCGACCGTGTTGCACTCTGTCTCGTACTGCAACCGGTTACCGCGGTACTGTTCCTTGGGGCAGCACGCGCGCGGGTAGACGCAGTTCTCCGACTTGAATTCGGGCGTCAACTCGTCTTGGTTCACCGACTCAACATCGCAACGGATGGTGTACTCCATCTTGACACGATCCCTCGAATACTCGAAGGCGATCCATTGGACACCGTTAGTGTCCTGCCTGACAACCAGCGGCGTGGTTGCCGGGATCGGGCCCGGGGCCGCGTTCGGGTTCACGCCGGAAGAGGTGGTGGGCGTAGACAGAGAGGCGCCGTTTTGGGGGCTCGTTGACGGCGTGTTGTTCATGGCCACTGGGGCTGATGTCCCCGATATCCGGTGGCTGAGCGCGTGCGTCTCCATCTTATCCGGGCGCGGGCTGACCGTCATCCCTGACTGCGCGTGCTGCGTGGGATGCTGGCTGATGGGGTGCTGGGGAGGGGTGTGTGACATCATCATGCCGGCCTGGGATCCCATCGGCTGATGAGGCTGTTGCGCATGCGAGGCATAGGGCGACTGCGCGGCCTGGGCCGGCATGGACGAGTACTGCTGCTGGGGAGCCGGATAGTACATGGGTTGATGTTGTAGTTGAGATGGAGGCTGGCCGTACATGCCTCGCTGCTGGTCGTGACCCGAGGGCGATGCTACCGATGCGGGCGAGTTTGACTGGGGTGTATGGTATGAAATTGGAGGATAGGGTCTCGGCATAGTGGCAGCCATCATGTCGCCGGTGTCTGTGGACGGCTGGGGTCAGCGAGGCCGGGGTCAAAAACTTGGGCAACAGAGCCGAACACAGCAGACTCACCTGCGGACGTGTATCCGCTCGTCCCACCCGGTGTGCTGTAGGGGCTTGGATGCGCGTAGTACGAGGGCAGGCCGTGGTCCTGGGTGTTGCTCCCCTGGTTTTGTTGCGGGTATGCGTACGCGCCCGAATGTTGTGGTTGCTGTTGCTGGTGGTGCTGCTGCTGCTGCGCGGTGGGCTGGGGGTGATGCTGCTGATGAACCACGCTCGAGGGCCGCGAGTGCTGCAGATGCGGGGGGACAGGACCCTGCTGTTGGTGGGTGTGGTGCTGCATAGAGGAGACAACCATTAGTCCTCACGCTACAGGGTTCGTCTTGAGGCGAAAACCATGTGTGTGTATGGAGTGTGTGCGTGTGTGTTTTGGAGTGCCGGGGACGCGTCTGGGAATGTTGTGGCTTTTTTTTTTCCTTCGCGGAACGCAAGGGCGCGTGCAAGGACTGGGGCGCCGGGAAGTAAGGTCGGTCCCCTGAAAAAGACGAGGGACCCACGGGCGAGGTGGGCTAGCCTCGGGGATACGGTGGGTGGGATTTTGTAGGACAAGGCTTCTGTCCACGCGGTCTCCCAGCCGACAGCAAGGAGCAAGGGAAAGCCAATGCTACCCACAGGGTGGAGCAACGAAGGGCTCGGAATCCTCTCCCGAGCTTTCGAGATTCCCACTCGGGAGAGCCCTTCGGGCTGCTCGGCGTCAACGTGGTAAGTGTCCTGGCAATTGTTCTCGCTGCCAGCAGCAACTTGACCCCGGACAGCGCATGGGAAAGAAAATGAACGGGGCCGCTAGTGCAAACTAACCGAAGATGCAGTCCCGCGGCGAGGAATGCGGGAGCGACAGGATTGACAGGATTAGTCCTGACCCCAACAAGACGGTTCAGGGGAAAGCTATTGTGGGGATAGCGAGTTTATGGAGGTATGGCCAGGGTTCTGCAGCAACGGGGAATAACCACGAGACTTGTCGAATATGCTTGCAAAAGAGCCGGGCAGGGGGGTGGAAAGAGAAGACTGACAATGCCTGACAGGCCGAGTACAGCGGAAGATGATATACCCAGCAGGGGGGGTGGGAAGGGGGGGGAGGGAGGCGTATTTTGTGGTGGGCTTAACTTTTTTTTTCACTGCGCTGCCCAGATTGAACCAGTGATAACACCGCGCAAGCAGAGCCCGAGCCCCGCAACGCAATGAAAAATGTTCGAGAGGTGTGGGTTGATGCGCCAAGGATGACGGGGGGCCGGGGCTGGGCAACCGTCCTGGAGGAAGTTGGCAAGGGGGGGAAGAAAGGCGAGCAGGGGGGCGACTGCAACTTTGATGAGGTGGCCAATGGCAAGGTCCAGAGCAGAGGCAGGTAGCACAACTATTGCCCAACGAGGAATAGCCAACCGGGGCTAGCCACTGAACGGGCAAGACCTCTGATGGGAATTCCTGGCTGTTCCGACCCTGTCATCTGCCACTCATCTTCCTGTCGATTCCCCATTTCCTTTCGCGGGCAGGGACAAGGGGCGGTGAGAAGAGCGGGTCCCGCACACCATTCCATGCGCCAGAATCCCTGCGATGGGCTGGACTTCCCCGACGACGACCAGTTCCCAAGTCCCGCGGCGCCCTTGCTCCGGTGCACACACCCGCATCATTCTTGACTGGATCGCTTGAAACAGCTGGCTGGTCTTGAGGACACGCGAACGTGAGAAGTCTGGACTTCCGCTGGGAATTGGGAGTCTGCCAGTCAAGCATGCATGCCTCTCTGCTTGCATCGCCCGTTGTCCACTTGGAGCAGCGTTTGCAGCAGCTGCGGAGAAGATGAGACGGCCACGGAAAAGTTGTGTTTCTGCCAAAACTTTCTGGCTCTGTGGGTCCTTTGGTCGGAACGCTCTGGACTGGTGTCCAGGAGCTGCTAGCGACCCCACATCACGCGCCTTAGGGGTACGAAGCTGTCCCACAATGCGCTGATATCGCCTCCCAATTCCCCACCCGCTAGTGAGGAACTGACTCTAGCCAAGGCTCTCTCGTATGCCGAGCATCATTCCGCTCGGGACAGCGCACATCAGGCATGGCAAGACCGTCGCACGAGTGTCGTCAGCGCGCCCACAGCCGACGAGACTGAATTCAGTGCAAAAGACGTGCTTGTGCGGACAGGCGCGTTGGCCAGGGAGCCGATCGCTGAATCGTGTACGCAGTTCTTAAATGGTTTATAACCATTGATGGGCGGTGGGGGACAAGCGCGTGGGGTGGGGATACCAAGACCAGCCAGGGCCCCAAATGCTTCGCCGTTGGGTCTGCCGGCATGCCCGCGCGGCCATGCTTGGGGGGGGGCGCCGCTGATGGCGTAACCGCGAGGGACCAGAACAGCGAGTGCAGCTGCTGCGCGCGGGCGATGCGTTCTGCAGCCATCCGCTGCCGCTGCCGCCAGCCTAGCTTTCTGGCGGTCCCCAGTCCCTTTCAACACTTGTCGAATTGCGGAATGGATGCAACTCAAGGGGCAGCAACATGCGAGCATGGGGGTTGCCCGCCGCGCTGCCAAAGTTGACAGGGTGGAAGCGCGTTGTGCATCCCGGCAGTGCCCCATGTCGCATGATACCGGAGCCCTGTCTGCTGGTGAAACAGCTCGCCCCCCTTGTAATTCCCAGCAGCATCCCCTCCCCGGCCAGCCAAGGATGCGGCAGCGGCATGCAGTTTTCTGGAACGAATTGCGTAGCTCTGCCGGGGTTGCTGAACAAGGGAAATTGAGAACGTGGGTGCATGGGTTATTCAACACCAAGATATCTCGTCGCAGCCGCCACGCATCCTCGAGATGAACTTACCCCGAGGAAGCGGCCACCCCCAATATAGGGCGAGTTGGGTAGAGTTCCGCGGCACTGCCGCATTGACAGATGACAGCGGAGTGACGGATGTTGTCGATGACTTGGGTGGAGGGTCGCAATGCAAGTAGAGAAAACGAAATTGTCACCTCACCGAGTCATGACCGGGCTCTTCCTTGAATTGGCGGGGCGCCTGCCGGTGTTGGGCCATTGTCATCAATCCCATTCTATGGTAGAATGACGGCGACAGGATGCGCTGATTGTTGGTGTACAGTACAGGTACCGCTTGCTTCTGTTTCGGTTGCTCCAAGTCAGTAACCATCGACCAAGGCCGGGTGCGGAAAGGCAATGAATGAGTTAACGTTTGGCCGCTTTGGTGTTTGTTTGGTGGAACTGCGACCCGTGGAACCGAAGCGCGGCTTCGATGATCCTCTCGAAGGTCGCTGTCGCGAGCGGCCGGAAAACCAGGTTTCCGCCAGCAACCGTGCGTCCCGCCACAACAGGTGTCTCGTGATGTGAGACCGGCCGGTGCCTTGCGGCGCGCCCTGCTGTCCGAGCCACAAGGCACGAGCAATCGGGACAACTTACGAGTAAGTCGTCTGACCAAAGTAAGGGCAGACGAACCAGGCGCTGTTTGATGTTGTGTAGGGACGCGGAAGGGCGCCTTTCTTCGATGATTATGAAGCGGTTGCTGAAATCAACCGTTCCAGCTTTCTGGCGGATGAACGCGTGAGTTGGGAGGGGGTTGTGGTTTGTGTTCGGAGAGCTTACCCAAGACACGCAAGGGTTTGTCTGGGGCAATACCGAGAAAACGAAAGGTCAGCTTGGAAGAACAAGAGAAATTTAAAAAGACAAGGCAGCGATTTCAAAATGAACTTGCGACGGGGAAAGAACCGCTAGGGTTGCATGTTGAAATTTGCAGCCCATCTCATGCGATACCAGAACGGGGACTAGGGTGGAACACTGCCGAGATTGAAACGGGAGTGATTGCGCTGTGACACTCGAGAACCCTGGTCCGCTTTCCGAAGCGGTTACCGCAGAGCGGAGCACGCTGATTCGCTCGCGTGAGGCGCCGCAACAGGGGATTGGCGAATAACCTGGTGCCAGCGCGGAAGACGTCGCACATCGTGTAGTCCGTACGTACATACACCACGGTGAATGCAGAATTCCTCTTGTTGGGGTCCAACATAGACTCGACAAAAAGCGTCGAGCATACTGTGTAAGTAACTGACTGGGGGGGCCCAACGTCGCGTGGCGCCGAACTGGGCGAGATCGAGGCCAAAGCCCGAGGAGAAGGGCTTCTTGAGGCCTACCTACGGGATGGCGACGGCCGGGTTTCCGGTCGAGAAAAGCCACGTGCAGAAGAGAAGAGGATGGTATTTTGGTGGTCAATAATAAGTGGAAACTTCGCGCATGCCTTAAGTTTGTTCTTCCTCGCAGTGGTGCCTCTGCTCACGATTTAGTAGTGGATTTAGCTTGACAAGCTGCATGTAGGGAGAAGCAGTGCAGACTTCGTGGCAGCAGAGGAACTGTGCAGCATGCAGGGAAATGCGGTTCGTTGCTGGTGCAGGAAAAGGCGGTGGAAAGACGATTAAGCGGGCAGTCGTTGCCCGAGTTGTCAGCAGGTCATAAAACGCGCAGGTTGTCGGTGAGCAGCGCAAGTAAATGGCGGTCATACGGAGTAGTAGTGCGCGGGAGAAGTTCCTGATGTAAAGGCAAGAAAGAAACCAAATGCAGGGCAACTTGCCTCAGACACCGGCCTTGCCGGGGAAGGATGAGGACTCGCATTACTATCTAACAGCCAGGGCCGCGCTAGGAGAAATCAGGTAGGCATTTGACATTTATGAACAATACAAGAACTTCAGAAAGAAGAACCAAAACGTATCTGGGCAGTGGTAATGTTTGTTGTCTCTGAGATACTTGTCCTTTTCCTTCAGCTGAACAGACAGAATTGGTGGTTATGTCAACCTTCGGCGCCGTGCCCGATTCGACGGACCGCCTGCTTGGGAGCTTGTGCTGACGGAGTTCAGCAAGGGTGTCGGGACAAGCCGCGGGAGGAAACCCCCCACCCCCACTCCGGCCCAATAAAACGTAACGCTAACAAATAAGGTGGTTATGCGGCGGTCAGGGGCCAGGGCATGCAGTGTCTCGAACTGAGCGGCGAGTGTACTCTACACAAGGAAATGTACACATAGTGCAGTCGACTTGTTCAGGCCGCCTATGATATAACTATACTCAAGACGTTTTGTGTGTGAGAGAGAGAGAGAGAGAGAGAAAGAGGGGGTGGGCAGAATGGCCCATGCAGCACAGCAACAGACGTCTCAAGATCCTACTTCGGCGCCGTCGACTCTCGTCTCGATACGCAAGACAGGGATCCGGATCCCGTCAAGCGGGAGTTGGACCCAGGTCAGGGGTCTCGGAAAGTTAACCAAGGCCTTGGGGCGCGCAACGGTCAAGGTTCACGACACAACAAAGAAGCCCAGGAAGTGTGGACTACGCAGATACCACGGACATCCTGCCTGTAGTTACGGGCTGGCCATGGGCAGTGTTACAAGACGACAAGTAGCGGATATATTCTGCATTCGATTACACGGGCGTCACCTCCTTCGCCATGCTGCTTAGCTCATAGCGCAGTATAATGCTACAAAGTACTGTATATCATCCGTCCACCACCTGCACAGCAGGCAGTTTCGGGCCTTGCTGATTGGCGAGTCTACGTTGCGACTGGGACAGTAGCATTTGGAGGGATCGTAACGGAGGTGTTTCGCATTCATGATACCGGTGAAGATTATCGACGAGATCGAGATTTCATGCGGTACGGAGGTATAGTATGTGCGCTCCTAGGGCCGCGCTCCGAATACCCTCTTAAATTAAAGCTGATTTCGACGCGTCGGCTGCTGGGCAAGGGTCTGTGTGGGGTGGCTTGAGACACGTTCTTTCGGCACGCCGACACGTGAGTTGATGCGGAAGGGTTTCTGTGGTGTCGACAAGCCTCGGGAACAAGTGCGTCCCAAAACCTCGGGGCTTGAGGCTCCAGCAAGGAAGCCGTCGAAGGGTTGGGCTTCCCTGAGAGTTTTATTTCTTATCGACAGCGGGCTCGAACGAATGGTTTTTCATACAAATGATTGATTCCGACAAGACTATTTAAAAAAAAAAACCTGTCGATAAGCATTCCCTTTTCTTTCCCACTTGTGGGCAATTGCGCGCATTCGTTGCGATCGAGATTGCGAGCACGAAAACGGAATTACGACCTGATACACCAAGCTTACGACTCGCCACGAGGTTCGAGTCGCCGGGGCCGACCGCCCCACGGGTTTGTGGGGGAGGGCTCGCCAGCTCGCCAAGGAGATTATCCGCTACTGCGCACGTCTTGTCCACGTCAGGCAAATCTCGCCAGTGGTACTCCGTAGCGGCACGCTTTGTCTTCAATCCACCAATCACCCCTCTGCCACTTCTACACCGAGGTTTTTTCTGTCAGGCTACGAGAACGTTCGTGCCGGGGATATTTCCAAATCCTTCACCGCTAATAGCCAGTCAGAAATTGACCGAGGGCCACCACCAATATTCCATTGGGCTCTCGTCAGAATGACACAATCTGTTGGTTATGGGGGCCAAACAGACAGCTCGAGAGTCAATTGACACTGTTTCCTACTCTGTACACTACACACACACGCTAACTAGAGCGGAGTGACCGCGCATACGGTTGCAACGCTACAACTCCGCGCGGCAGATCTCGTCCTGCCTTGCTACACTACAATATCCTGCAGCACCAAACGCATCGAGCCACACCACGCAAGCGTTCGGGAACCGTTGGCAACCCTTTACGGAGTACATAGTAGTGTATACCAAAGTTGTCAATTCGAGTAGGTACGTTAATACTAGACATATACAGCTACAAGTATTGGGCGTTTTCTTTGCCGTGCAATTCGCCCCAAGGTTTTCTTTTACAGATGTACTCCGTACTATACAGTACTATCTAAACACCTACCCCATTTGTCGGGTACTTGCAGTACTGTACGTACACTGGCATACTAGGATCGCTGGCAACATTAGTTTAGTGTATGTTACCGTAGCTTGGAGTGCTACGTAATGGCGTGTACGTACTCAAGGAAATCCCGAGAAGACCAGAGAATGAAACCGGAAACCAAGAACCGCAGAGTGTGTCTCGCTCGCGCCCGTTGTCCTTTCTTGAACCTGAGTGATTTGACGGCACCATGAGAAGCACGACGGCGGAAGCAATTTCGGGGAACTTTGCTTGAGCAATCACGGGGCGCGTGGACTCGAGACGCTCCAGCTATCAGCCAATGAGGCGATTTAAGGCGGCGGCCTCGCACCCCCACTCAGGCAAGCATTGATCAATCGGAAGCGGAGCAGCTCCTCACGTGCAGCATGCAGCAGGGGCGGCGCGAAGGCTCGCCTATTTGTTCTCGTCACACCGGGTTCAACACGCTTCGACCGGGACGGAAGCTCTACTGTATACTAGCAAAAAAATGGGAAACTTACAGCGCGTTTCGAATGAGCGTGATGAAGGGAATGCACTACGAAAAAAGGACCTTCCACAAGCACTTTGCGCTATAACTGCAAGTGCGTAGCCGCTCTTCACCCGGCGATCAATAGTTATACGAAACGCTGCCGTGTTGCGGATTAGGTCAGCTTCCGGAAGTCTCTCCCGCTCGCACATTTGGTCTTGAGTCTTCTACTGTGCGTGTTTCTTGGTCCACCAATGTCCGTTCGTACTGTAATCCGTACATGTGCATACCTTCATAACCCGTCGGTCAGTACATAATGGGGCTTTTGACGTCGTACACACAGACAATTGATAAGTACATACATCCTTCGCATCTCCAGACCTATGCTGCCAGTTCTTCTTTTGCCTCGCAACCAGTGTCCCACACTACGCTAGTGTCGAACAGGAGACCAAGTGCCACGCAAGTGCGTTATAACCATGTTGACAACGCAGGAAATAAACACGCAGAAGTGGTGGCCATGGTTCGCCCGAAGGCTAGAAGCGGTATGGCTTGTGAGGCGGTCGGAAGCGACAGGAGTGACAGGAACATCCTTACTGTAAACCGCAACCAAGCGGGAACTCATCCGCTTGGCACTCCGACGGAAGGGGGTACCGTGGTACTACTATGTAAGGTACTGTACGGAGTACATACACTACCCAATCCGTCTAGCACACGATGGATTACTCGGGACCTTGCCTTCGGTCAGTAATTGCAGTTCGGATTACACATGCAGTACACAACACCAAGTATCCGTACAAGCGGTACATACAAAAGAAAGGATAGAAGATACGGTAAACACCACACTGCTCTAGGAAAGCAGCTTACACTGAAGTATACTCTCGTACATCGCCAAAGGCTACTGTTCTGACCCGGACGCTGGGGATGGACTCCAGAGTGCTTGTAATCAGGAATGACTATTCCTGCTATTACGCGCACAGTATGCCGGCAAATTCGGTGAGTAAAGGGAATATCGGAGATCACCGAAGAACGGTTGGATTTATCAGCAAAGACAGCAACCAATACCTCGCACTCCATGCGATGACCAGTAGGTTACCTCAGGTGCTTATTAGCTCACTACCTACACTGATACGAATCCTCGCGCAGTCGCAGTCCGTACTCCGGACTTCAGGCTCAAAGAAAAAGGAGGACCCGACGCTTCCCGTTTCATTTCACCGCTGTGGGTCCGCGTATCATCATTGATTCAAACAGCAACTGTCAGTGCGCGCGCATCGGGTTCAGAGCCGTGGCAGGCAACCACAGGCTCGGGCTAATCATGTCGGATCCCTCTGCGCTTTACTGCGGTCCTACCGAGAGTTCAGAAACAGCAAAAAACGGCGAGGATTTCCCGGATAAAAACACTAATTATAGCTTAGCTGTACCGACCTGACACAAGTTACAATTCGCGGGGCACGAGCTCTTTTGGCAAAAAGGTTGCTTTGAGGTCCCTCAGGCCCTGGCTTACGCCGATCAGTAAGAATCAAATTTCGAGGTTTTTGAGGGGGTAGTTACACTTGTTCCTGCCTCCCTTGGCAAAGATAAGTGGTGAAAGTCTATGCCACTTGCCCGCATACACTTTTTTTTTGTTTGTTATTCCTGTAAAGTTACCTTACCTTGTGCAGTTCTTAGGATGGGCAAACTCCGCACTAAAGTACGGAAGGATTATTATTACGAACACGAAAATAAATAAATACATAAACATCATACCAAGTAAGCGGAGGTTAGTGTTATGTCTAATATACTACGCTGCGGAGCACACCACTATAACTTACGGAATACATACGCTGCGCTACACTACACTACACACTACACTACACTACCTTGCACTGTTCCCAGCCTTACGGTTAACGTTCGACCGGGGCGTTGGGGAGGCCTGGTCGCTGCCGGCTGCTATGCCAGGGTGGGAGGCATGGGCCTTGGAGTCGCACAATAAAAGAAGATTCCCCTGCCGCCCCGTTGCATCGTGCCGTTCGCCAGCCACCCTTGCCGAGATTTTGGGGGGGAGGGAGGGAAGGGGGCAGAAGAAGCTTGGGGGTGCGGGTTTCGATGACAGGCACAGGGGTGCGTTTGGATGCGACCGAACCTGCAGAGGCGCGCGACGCCAAAAATAAGCAATACCACCCCGCCAAGATATCTCGTCGGGCAACGTCGAGGTCGAGGGCCGACAACACCGTGCAACGACAAAGACGCTCCGGAGAGCCGGCCTCGACACACCAATGTATCCTCGCCTTCCTGTCGATGTATTCCACTCACCGGCAGTCGTCCTGCGTGGGACAGACGAAGAGCGTGGCGATCTGGGGTTTAACCGGGCAGTGAAGATCTGCAGATCGTATCATTCAGTTTGACAAACAGCCGTGGAACGGAGGCAACTGCTACACTTGGACGAAAGAGAGACACCACACTCCGTCTACTTGCATGAATTACTACAATTCATCGACCGGCAGTGACTGTTAGCTAGGACTAGTAGTAGTAACGAACAATTACATATAGGTGCAACTAGATCTGGGAAGCTACGACGGCGACAGGAAGAAAAAAGAACGAGTTCCGCCGTCGGCAGCAGCTACCCGAGCAGCCCCCCCCCGGCCAGCAAACACGATGTCGAGACAGCGCCCCCCAAATTGATCAAACCATGAGGTAGGAAAAAGAACAACAAGAAGTTCAGAAACAACTCCATTCCCGACGAAAAAGCGGTCACGCGGCCGTGTGCGACTGCTCCTTTCTCGCCGGATCGACGAACCGAGACACACGGCTTGGGAAGCTTCTCCTTGCAAGAGCCACGAGCATGAACGCAGCAGAAACCACTCCCCCTCCTACGACAAACGCGGCCGAATCACGACAGCACACAAGCACGCTCGACTTCGCCCATTGCGCGATCCCATTTTGTGTGAAACGCGCAGCCCGGGCATCGCCTCGTAAAAAGAGCTCCTTCCCTCCCGCTTCCAGAGGTCAGAAACAACCTTTACTCGTGTCTTAGACGATCTGAACGGGCCTTGTATTTTCTTTTTCCGTTGGTTTTTCTTTCCTTTCTGTTCTTCCCCCCGCTCAATTGTCTCGGCTGAGAAACTTCGTCGCTCTTTCCTGCCGCCGTCGGTAATCACCGAGAGAGACTCGGCGATTGCCGGGCGTTGGAGGGGGCCTGGCGACGGCTTGGGTGACAGGCCAGGCACGAATACTCTACAGTACATACACTACACTACTTCCCTCCTTGGTGTACGCACGCCAAGGATGAAAAAAAAAAAAAAAAAAAAAAAAAAAGAGAGAGAGAGAGAGAGAGAGAGAAAGAAAATAAAAAGAATAGCCCGAAAGAGCCCAAGCCGGTTGCGTCCGGTCTGGTTTTTCGGACGGCCGAGAATCGCTTCGGTTCCGTTATCAAGACGAGAGCGAAGAGCAAAGTGGGCGCGCTATCATCAATCGTTAATAATGTTCGCATCGCATGGTCTGGGACATGGCGTCTTCACCGGAATGGTTTGCGGTGGCCTCGCGTGCTTGGTAAGCATCTCGTTTCTGCTTATTAGGGAGACTCGGGAGTCGAGTTGCCCCTTTGCTTACGGGGCGGAGCGTGCCGACCTATATTCGGGACTTTAGTATTCCGGCACAAGGCAACAATCAGGTAGTTGGTGGCATTGGGCCTCGCGAAATTTGCTCGCCTTAGATCACAAGCAATAATACCGTGGGACGTTGAGCAATTGGGATTGGGATCGGGGCCCCCGATCGGTCTTGCCCCATGATAACTCTCGAAACTTGTCGCGTCGTTCCGGGTCCCCTCGGTCCTTTTTGATGCAAGAATGGTCCCGAGCCTGTTCTTATTCGGTGTCTTCCAACGAGGGGCAAAGAGCGAATCGATGATAGGAAGAAGAAAATGACTCGAGAGGATTCTCTCTTGCTCGTCTGAGTTGGCGCCTTTCGTCCAGTCCAGGTCAGGGAAGCTTTGTGGCCCCCAAGCTTCTCTGAACTCGCTCAGTTCACACGAGGCAGCAACTAGCTCACAAAGAACCCAGCCTCCTCCTTCTCATCTCGTCTCCTCATTCGCAACAAGCGCTGTGCGCCACCGCAGAACGGCGCCTCCCCCAAACATCCCGCTCCGGATATACTCGGTAGTGTAAAGGATTCGGGAGCGGAGCATCTGCGTGCCTCAGAGGATGTGATCACCTGATACACCTGATATACACCCTGTCCTGTACAACATAATCCTCCGGATTGAGAGTCGCGGCTGTTGGAGAATTTCATAAGAGAAACTGAATAAGAGAAGAGAACGAAAAGAACACAGAGAGAGGCACAGGGAGACACGCAAAAGGACGCAAGGCTCATCATCCAACCCTCCTCCCTCATTCCTCTTTGCTGGCCTGGATGGCATGCGGCCTTGGTTATCCAGTACACTGCTCCATCGAGTCATGTCTCCCACTGTCGTGCGGGAGTCATGCAGCACTAAGAGGGGGGGGGGGGGGGGGGTAGCAGGCGGGCGTCCCTTGGTCGGTCTTGCGCCGCATCCGCACGGGGAAGATGGGTTATTATTGGGTCGGAGGAGTAGTAGTCATGTTGGCGGCGCGGCACAAGCCAAGTCTTATGCTTGGTTTTTCCCATGTCTCTACTCTTTTTGTTCTTTCTTTGTGTATACCATATCTCTCTATCTGTAGACCTCAGCGGGTGGAAGAACCGGGGTCGGGGCAAGGGAGGGTATTCGGGGGTTTCTGTGGCCTTTCCCCTTCTTTCTTGTATGGACATAACGTACGGGGATAGTGTCCCTCAAGATCAAAAGACCGTCGAGTTTAGAAGGGCTAAGTTGGTTTCCGGCCGTACCGCGCCGGGAGTGCTTAGACGAGACCAAGAGGCAGGGGCCGAGCATTGGCACAACAACATGGGTTGGAAATGGGATATCAGATACAATCCCCAGCATGGGGGCTCAGATCTCTTTTGTGTTCCTTAAGCCTGGTGCCTGGCCAGAGCCATGGAGAAAGCGGAACTCGACAGATTCTGGAAGATGGGGAACTCTGTCTGACGAGAGTCTTTTTGAGATACGGAGCTGTCAAGAGGTATGATGCACCGTCGAACAACCCTCAATCGACCGGCTTCAGACTTTGGAAGAACAATCTGCGCATCGTTGCTCTGCCTAGGATCATTATTTACTCTGCCTTGGCGCCGGGAGCATAAGAAGTCGTCAAAGAAGTCGTCACCATGGGAATGTTGATATCATGCTGTATTGTTCGAAACTGGAGGTGCGTTTTTATATCGAACCCGGAGTCAGTTAACGTTGAGGTCAAGGTACATACTTTTCTTGGATCACTCCCCATAGAATCTTCCCCTACTTCTGTGATTGAAAAGCAGACCGCTCCATCAATTTGTTTTCCAACCCTCGAACCCGAACAACCCCCAAGACATATACCCAACATGGCGTCGTTGAAGACATCAAAACATATCCATCCCTCGTACAAACATGGCTTTTTGGACTATCCATCCCTCAACATCCAAAAACACCAACCCATCCGTCTAGTAGATCATTTGAGAGAACCATCAAGTCATCATCAAATCGTAAGCTCGTATCCCATCCTTCCCACCCAGTGTCCGCCAGTCACTAGTTCCTGTGCGACCTATGGTGCCGCCTCGTTTCGTACTCTTCGTCGTCCTCGTTGGCATCCGGGTCGCGTCGATGCCGGCGATATCTATCCCTATCCTCCCTGTCCCGATCCCTATCCCTATCCCGGTCTCTGGCACGCCTGTCGTCGTCCTTTTCCCGGTGGTGCTGACGGTGCCGCCTCCTCTTGTCGTCGTCCTCGTCGTCATCACGATCACGATCACGATCACGATCACGGTCACGCTCACGGTCACGGTCGCGGTCACGGTCACGGTCGCGGTCGCGGTCGCGGTCCTCATCATACTCGGCCTCGCCACGCATCTCACGCTCATACTCCTTCTTCCGGCGCTCTGTGTACCGTTCCATGTTAGCATTCCCAGGCACAAAACCCGCGAGAGGAAAAACAAAATACATCACCGGGGGACCCTACCCCTCAGTGCAGCGGTTGCCGCAGTATAAGCCTGGATCTCCTCCCTGCTGAGCACCCGCAACACAATGACAAAGTCGTCACGGACCTCGAAGCGCTCCTTGCCAATCCTTAGCGCTTCCGGGTTGACCAGCTTGCGGCTGATTTTGGTCCACCGCGCGCCGGGCGGCACGTTGGCCTTGGACTTGTCGTCCTTGTGCGGAGCGACGCCCTCGCGGACCGGGTTCGGCTCCTCGGGGAACTGGGCCCGCGGTTGCTTAAGGATGCCCTTGATTGGCTTCTTTTCCGCGACAGGTTCCTTCGGCGGCGTCACCAACCGCACCTGCTTCTCTTCCCGCGGCGGTGGGCTCTTGTCGTCAGTATTATCCCTGGGGACCAGGGCGGAGGCATCCGGGTCCGCTTCCCGCCGCTCGACGGGGGACGGTTTGCGCTCCGGAGAGCCTTCTTTTGCTGCTGGAGGTGCCTTTTCGTCGCCGGCGCGGTCGTCCTGCTGCGGACCGTCTTTGTCCTCGACCTTGAGTTCGGCGAGTCGCGCTTTCATCTCGGCCAGGGCGGCAGTGTCGTTGGGGTTGAAGGAGGAAGCCCTCAGACGACGGCGAGGCTTTGCCTTGCCCTCGTCATCATCCACGGACGAAGAGTGGTCTCGAGATGGCGAAGCGGCGGCATCGTCATCCTTTTTGGATTCCCGGGCTTCCGCCCCTGGCTCTTCTTCTGGCTTTCGTTCCTCCTCACGATCCTTTGGATGCTCGACAATCTCAAACTCTTCGTCGCCAAGGAGAGGCTCCTTTCGGCCTGGTCTGTCCCGCTGGTCAACCTCCTCGCGCTCCCGGCGACCGGCATCCTCATCCGCATGCCTCCTTGTGGGTGATGAGTCTCCGGCTTTTTCATCCCTACGTTTCAGCGCGGACTTGAGGCCGACAGAAACGGCGGCAAGACCGAGACCAGCGGCAGCCTTGTCACGGACTTTATTGTCTTTCTTGCTGCTAGGTTCATCATCGTCATCGTCGTTGCCGCCGCCGCCGCCGCCGCCTTCGTCATCGGATCTACGATCTCTCCTCGCCCGCGGGCGGTCATCTACAATTGTATAGCGGTCCTCACTGGGGCCTTTGTAATCCCGATCGTCGTACTCGTGCCTGATGATTTCTAGGTCATCATCTGACCGCCTCCTCAGCTCGCAGACCTCGTAGCGCTTCCCGCGGCGCTCGGGGCGTTCATCATGATACACTCTTTCGGGCCGCCGACGATAATCGTCTATGTCGATGTCGTTCGGGTCGACGAGAATTCCGAAGCCGCGGGCGGCGACACGGTCATCACGGAAGTAGTGGTGATCGCGGGAGTCCTCATAGTAATAGTCATCATGCGGATGGCGGAGGTCCTCCTCGGTCACCGGCAGGGGGCGGGGACCACCGCGATGCTCTTCTCTCGGGCTTCTCGGGGTCTCGAGCAGGCCGGAATGGCGCGCCTCGGGGCCCAAGGGGACGGTTGGCGGAAGAGGCATACGGGATCCGGCGCCGTCATAGATACCACCGGTTGCCTGGCTCCACCCAATCTTCTCCAAACCTCTGGTTGCTGGCGGGGGGCCTCGCGCTCGCCGGTCGGGACGGTCGAAGGGGCGGGCTAGGTCCGTGCTGATGCTGACGGTTGGGCGGTAGTACCGGTCTATGCTCTCGCGGCGGATCCTGTGACGGTGGTCGTGGTCGAGGTCATATCTCGCCAGGTCGCTCGGTTTCGTGTACTCGTATCCTTCGTCGTCGTACTCGTAGCTGCTGGCCCGGTGACTGGGACCGGCGTAGAGAGGGCCCGAGGGCGGGGAGCGGTACGGGTCGGCGCCGCGGCCTCCCAGCCTGTCATGGTGAGTCCTCTCCTTCAGGCGCCGGTATTCCTCCTCGTCCATGGCCACGCTCGAGGGGATGTGGCCGGCAGCTCGGCTTCTCGGTATGGAGGAGGCTGGCTGGGCATAATACTGCCCCTCGTCGCTAGATCGATAAGGGTCGCGTGACGGGCTTCCGGACCTTGCCGGGGCCGGGGGCTGGTGTTTCGTGGTCACGATGACGGGGCGCTTGGCGCTGTGGTCGTAGACGCGGTGTGCCCGAGGCCCGTCGTTCACACTGGTGCTCCTCGATAGCGGCTCCTTCCGCACGGCGTAGGTGGTGGTGCTGACCGGGACGGCGCTCGTGCGGTATTCGTCGGTGGGGCGGGAGAGGCCTTCGTGATGGGACGCCGACATGGCATGGAGATCGCCGCTGTAGAGGGGGCCGTAACCGCCGCCGGTGACGGGCATCGAAGAGCGAGCCGGGTTGTAGAGGGGAGGCGAGCGCCTCCCCGCCGAGTCCATGTAGCGGAAGCGGCCAGGGTCGGCCATCTCTGTGGCGGGAGAGCACACCGACCCAGAAAGACAGTTTGCGATGCTCGTTTGGCAATGACTGCTGTCTACTACGCAGCGATCTGTAGCGAAGAGAAAACCGTGAAGAAAAGACAGTCTGCGACACCAGCTCCGAGCTGCACCTACTCAATGGCAGCAGGATGCTGAGGAAAAAAAAAGAGAAAAAAAAAAAAAAAAAGAGCGGTGACTGTCCACGTGGAGCGGTGGTTCGGTTTTGGAGAGGGGTGGGCGGATGGAAAAAGGCACGGTTAAGTGGTAAGTGTGTTCCGTCCGTATGTATGTGTGTGTGTGTGTGCGCGTGTGTGCGTCGTCCTGCTTGTCGGGGGCGCAGCGAAGGAGGGGCTCCCGGGCCTCTCTGTGGTGTGCCCAGGTGGGGTTCAGATATGACGGATGGCGGGGCAGCCCGGGGTGTAAGCTCTGCCGCTCGCTGCGCTTTCGGCCCCCTGTGGTTTATGTAAAAGCAAATATGTACGCGGCGTCGGCTTGGGAAACAAGGCTGGGAGGATATTAGACGAACCCAGGTCGGAGTTGAGCGGGGATTGGACCGCGCAGACACAGATGGCGACGGCGCTCTTGTGCAGACTTGGACCTCCGGAGGGGTGGTTTCTAAAAGTAACTTGCAGCAGTTCGTCGATTGCCTTGGAACGGACGAAATGTGGAGCCGGCGTATCTGCCTGACGTTAGCGTTTGGATGATTGATTGATGAGCCCCAAGCTCCTTCTCTGACGGCCATTCTCCAAAAATTCCTCAATGGCTGCCCACTATACTTCCATAACTTCAGATGAATTAAAAAAAAAGAATACTCAAGGCTGGCTGAACACTTGAGCTGTGCTCCTCGAGGCGCGTACCCTGTCAGAAAACTTTTAAATTTTTTTTTTTCACATTGAATCATCACACGGAGCACCCAGGTTTGTTCGGTCTCCCGGTAAACAATGCCGGCGGCCGTGCGTCTCCGTTTTTTTATTTCTTTCTTCCCACTCTTTCTTTCTCTCTGCTTGTTGCCTTGCGCCACAGTGCACGGCATTTCGACACAACTCGGGCCATGACCAGACCTCGTGGCAACCAGATGCAACCACTGAATAATGCGCAACCTGGTCAGAATAACTATCTGGGGTTGAGAGGTGGTTTACGCCCAGCTACAGAGGCCAAGCATGGCCAAGGTGAAGCATGACGTCCGGCTCAGAAAAAACGGTGCCTAATTGGGTAATCAACTACATAGTAAACCTCGGTAGCGGCATTCGGCCAGGGCTGAGCTTCGTCCAAAAACGGGTCCTAGCAGGAGGAACATGCCGTGGGCCCGTTTTGCAGCCCTCCTCGGGCCGTTCCACCAGCTTGGACAAGAACCCTGATGATTCCGCCTTCGAGATTAAACATGATCGCCTTGACGCGCATACTAGTATGTACATACAAGCAAGGCGTAGGGGTCTAGGAATGGGGGAGCCAAAGTGCACGCCCGAACGGCAAACACGAGCCCTGCCTTCTCTCTGATCGCCCCATCACGGCAAAGCTTTCACCTTCTCAATCGACGTGGAACATGGAGATTGCCGACATGATCCCTAAGCAAACTTGCCACACGGGTTACGGGGCCCGGCAGTGGCAAACGGACCCCGTCGCTCTCGTCACGCGCGTTGATCAGCGAAAACGCACCATCTCCCGCTCCGAATGCTATCCTCGGCCTCCGAGTTCGTTCTTGGTTACCTTTCATTCTGATGCAATCATGGCAATCATGGCCGCACCACGGGAGGTGGGCACTGCTTACTGATTGCCGACATGGCTTACACAGCATGGTGAACCGGCTGGTGATCTCTTGGCTCGCACTTTACAGGTAATTAGAGGTTTTGGACGTTCCCCTGATCGGGCACATCTCGCCACGCTCTCTCGGGTGAAGCGAACGGAGGGTCGCGGGAGAGGAGGGTCGCAGAGCGTAACGGTAGTTCGGATTGGGCACCGATGGCCAGATACCCAACCCACTCAACACTGTTGCCGTCCCCATCTGAATGGTCTGTCTTGCTCACCTCTGAACTCCTGTCTCGTTTCGCATTCGCGACTCGAGTGAGATACTCCGTAGTAGATAGCGAATAAGCAGGAGAGCACTCTCTAGTTGCTCCGTACACAAAACATACACAAGCAGACACACAGACCGGCAAAGCCAGATACAGGCAAAACATGTCTCACCGGATGCGGTGCTCTGTTCCCACTCGGCCGCAACCCCAACAATCACCTGGGACATAGTACATACCGTACCGTACTGGTTTGCCTCAAGTTGCCTTGCCTCGCCTCGCCTCGTCTCGTCTGATCATGCCCCACTGATGTGGTAACGCCTTGGGATCCCAGTTGCCTTGTCTACATCCAAACAAACAGGGCATGACATTGGTTCGGGCATCGCCCTGCTAGGCTGGATAACACTTCGAATAGCCAGATAAAGGGGGGGGGGGGTGGAAGAGAAGGGCTGGTGTGCCTAGGAAAGATCACATTGTATACATATCAAATAACCCTCGCTGGTTGATCCGTTTCGGACGGTAAGAGAGATATTGACCAAACAAAAATAAAATAAAATAAAACCAAAAAAAGGGGGGGGAGGGGGCGCCAAAAATGGTCAGACGCCCCCTTCCCCCCACACCCAGCTTTCTCTCCCCCCCCCCCCCCCCCCCTTCTTTTTCCATGGCGAGCATTACCCCGATATAGGAGGAGGCAAAAAAAAAAAAAGCTAAAAACTCGGCTACGCCAAGCTCCCCATCGGGTCCCAGCGCGGCAGCACGACCGGTTCCGTCTCCTCGTCCACGTGCACGCCGGTGAGGACCATGATGTGCGTCATGAGCGACTCGCCCGTCCGCAGCCGCGCCGGCGGCAGCAGCAGCAGCGACACGTTTAATGCGGCCTCCCAGTCGACGGGCGGAGGTCCATGAGGCGCGGCGCGGGAGTCGCTGGGCTGGCCTGGCCGACGTCGCAGCCGAAGAAAGACGGGCATGCCGCGCCGCGCCGTCCGCGCCCGCCCGGACTTGTCCGTGAACTCCCAGGTGAAGGGCTCCTCGGCCGACTGCGAGGGCCCCAGCGTCAGGGTGAGGATCGTGTGGATCTCGCGGAGCATCTTGGCCTTGGTCTCTGACAGAGAGGAGGCGGAGGAGGAGGAGGAGGAGGAGAAGAGGTGCTGGAGGACGAGGGCGTACTCGCGGAGCTTGGTGAAGAGGATGCTGTTGAGGGTACTACTGGCGCCGGCCGAGAAGGAGTCGGGGTAGAGGCCCTGCCGGACGATGCCGTGCTTGGCGACCAGGTTGTAGACCATGTCCCACTTATGGGCAGGCAGAAGGAAAAGGCAATGGGTGTCAGTCAAGGCCGGCGCTGCGGGAGAGCATCGAACGGAGGAAACGCAAAACAAAACAAAACAAGATAAAAGGGTCGTACCTGTCCGCCGTCGCTCAGGGGCTCCTGTAGCAGTGTCGATCTGTTCCAGGAATCAGTTGCTCTTCTCAAGCTTGTCCCAGTAGAAGAAGAGGTGGGCTTGCGACAACTCAAACGAATCCGGGTTGTACTTTTGCATCAGGGCGATCCGGAAGATGTTCGTACTCGCAAAGAGCCAGCAGCGGCCGCTCTGCCTCTGGTTGGTGATGGGTCCGCCCTCGAACGGAATCTTGATGTTGAACACGTGCTGGTCGGCAATCTTGCGCTGGCGAGGCGAGCACCGTCTTGGGATTGGTCGAGTTCAAGGCATTGATGGCGAGCCTGTTCCCCAGTTAATCGGATGCTCTCTCCGCGGCTGGTGAAAGCTGTATCGTTGATAGATGACCTGTTCTTGGGATCCTTGAGCAGCGCATCCTGCCATTCGGCCACCACCGAGACTGGGACAGTTTGGGGCAGCCGAGATCGCAACAGAGCGTAGACGTGACATAATCCTCTTCTGATCCTCCCATCTTCTCAGTTTGCAAGGCACCAAGTCGCTCGGAATCTGCTCCCTTCCGGCTACTGGCAACGGCAGAGGGCTCAGCAAGCGTGGACTGGTTAGAGCCCATATTTGCTGTTGTGTTCGACGAATCCAGGGGAAAACGCGATGTCGATAACTTTGGAAGATTGGCGTACAACAGCCGGGAATGTAATTGACGGGATGGCGGGACGGCTAATGAACTAGAGTGATGATGGTTAGCTATGTCAGGATGCACTGTTAAGTGTGTACGGATTAGACCTCTCGAAGATGAGGTTGGGAGATAAGCGTACAACCTGAACGGCGGGAGGGGAGGGTAGCGGGAGAACTGGAGCTTCCTGGAACAGGAAAGTGGTTGTTTCGTAGTTAGGTGTGGTAGTGGCTCGGAGGGGTTGCGTTTCAGATCATTCAAGAGAGGCTACTTACTGTAGGGGAGGGACTTCGATTCCCCACGCCCGTTGAAGGTGGGATATCAAGGCAACCTTGTGATAAACGGTGCATACCTCACTCTCACTTAATCACTGTTCACTCACACGACCAGAAAAAAGGTTCAAGATATCAATCGCAAAGTTGGCCATAAACATCCATCCATTACAGTCATCATATACACGTGAAACTAGCGACATGAAACCTTCATATCCTCCCGAGGAACATGTATATCCATCCGGCGCCAGGAGTCGACCAAGGCGCAGCTTTCAATCTTCAAATGACATACACGCCGTAACCAAGATGCATCAAACGCAAACCCAATGCCGCCCGACTCGTAGCCCCAAAGCTTGCATGAAAGCCTGCCGGCTTGACTTAGAGGCGCGAGCCGTGGACGACCTTCATGTCAACAGCCATCTCGTTGCCGTTGTCAGAAACGACCAGGACACGGACGCTGCCGCGGCCAGTCTCGAAGGCCTGCTTGAGGCGGCCCCAGAGGTTGCTCTGGTCGATGACGGGCAGGTTCTGCTTGACATCGCCCGTCTCGGTCATGGCGACGATGTGGCCGTCCTGCATGTCGAGGACGCGGTACTGCTTGAAAACAGGGCCAAGCATCGTCTGGACGACGACGCTGGGAGCAGGGTTCGAGACGAACGACGACTCCTCATGGAGCTGCTTGGTGAAGAGGTCGACACCAAGATAGCGGTGCTGGCCAGTGGCAGCCGAGGTCGAGATACGGATGACCTGGCAGGGGCGGCCCTGGAGGATCAGGATGTCGCCGAGGCGGATGTGGTGGCACGGAATGGTGACCGTGTTCGGCGTGTACGCCTCCGAAGACGGAGCGCGGGTGCGGCGGGTCTCACGAACCTCGCTCACCTCAACGCGGTCATGGCCTTCAGGATGCGCAATACGGTCAGCCAACTTGTGCAATCCATGGCGGAAAGAGTGGTAGTGGCCTGATATCGGCGTGAGCACGGCACTTGTCACAACACTTGTGTGTGGCTAAGAAAGCATACGACCGATGGATGTCACGGGTAAGGAACAACATCAAAGGGGAAGGAAGATGCTTACCGTCCTCGTCGTAGTAGCCCATCTTGTTGTTGTTGTTGTGTTGAGGAGCGTAACGGTGAGCGTCAACGGTCTCTTCAACAATGTTCACCTGCTCGTGGTAGGTCGAACGAGGAGCAGGGGGGTCAACAGTGGTACCGGCGACTTCAACCGACTCCTTCTTGTAGACGGGGCGGTGGCTAGGGGGATCGACGGTGTACTCGTCGGTGTGGGTGGAGGTGGTGCTGCTGGCCTTGCGGCTGTGGCTGAAGCGGGATCCGTCGACGGTGGTACCGACTACGGAAGCTTCCTTGCGGTAGTTGGGCTGGACACGGGCACGATACTCGCTCTCAGCAACGTCAATGACGGAGTTGTGAGTGCGGTGCTCAGTATCGAACTCGATGCGAGACTCGGAGTAGGTTGACTGAGGGCTAATGTTGGAGTGGTTGGTTAGTTAAAGGAAAAGAGAAAAGAAAAAGGAAAACCCTGTGTCATGCATGGGTTTGAGTGGCTCAAGTAGTAGTAGTCTTCACCGTCCCTTGGTCAACCCAGGCCACCCCCCCCCCCCCAGCTGAGGGTGGGGGGGGGGGTGTGTGTGTGTGAAGATGGCCTTGGCAATGCCCTACACTAGACAGGGGCAAGAGAGCAAGGGAAGAAAAAGAAAAAGGCGGGGAAGACAATGGGTGGTGAATCAAAACAAAAACTAAACTTACCGGTGACGCTCCTCGCGGTGAACGAACTCTTCACGGATGCCGGGACGGCGGTGATGTTCCTCTTGACGAGTGATGCGGACCTCTTCTTCTCTGAAGCGACCCTCTCCGCTGGGAGGAAGATGTGCTTGGGCTTGGAATGAAGAGTGTTGACCTTCCCGTCCGGCGAGCTGGGGGAGCTTGATCTCAACCTCTTCGTGGGAGTGGGTTTGGGTGGCGGTCTCGGACTCCCTGTACGAGGACGGGAAGACACTGAAAGGGACCGGAACACGTGCTTCAAAGTCCAGGTTGGCGACTTTGGGGGCAGAGGCAATCTTCTCCTCGACCTTCCGTGAACCAGAAGGTGGACAAGAAGAATGACTCTTGCTTCTTTTCCTAGAAAGAAGTCGAGAGAAAGGTGAGAAGGCGGTCTCTAGACGGACCCGTCTTCTTTTTCAATCGAATTCCAACAAGGGAAAGAAAAAGCGGGGGGGTTTTGGGAGAGGAGGAGGATGTGTGGTTGCCTGCGAGTGGACGCGACGAGATGCAAGGTGCAGAAGGAGGAGGAGAAGGTCAGGCACAGGTTGCTCGAGCGAGGCGCCCTCAAATACGCATTTGCGCCGCTGTTCCCGGACCTGGCGCTGGTTGGCGGGGAGAGCGACTGCGTGATGAGGAACCCAATGGGAGCGTGCGAACTGCTGTGTGCTCGCGATGGCTGGGGTCCATTGGCAGTCGTCAGACTTCGAAACCCTCCCAGTGTGGCAGGAGCTTCTGAGCCTCTGTTTACATGATGTGGGGCCCTCTCTTGTTTATTGTGGCCCGAATTGGATTAGCTGGCCCTGCACGGGCTCCACAGGGCCGACCGCAGCTCCCCACTCCCTGCTCTTCCTGCGGAGCATTTTCCCCAACCTCCCCCTGTCCGTTCCGCCGCTTCCAGCCACTCCGACCTACGGAGTAGCATTCGCCCATTGAGAGCTGAAAAGCTCCTGCCATCCACCACGGCAACGGGCCCATCACCCCAGGGCCCAGGGCCCAGGGCGACGCGAAGTGGGCGATCCGAGACTCCAGCCTCCTCAAGTGCGGGGCCAGATCTCCCGTATTGGTGGTGGAGAGAGCCCTCCAAGAATCAACTTGCAGCTTCCGGGGCTGCAAGTGCTACGGCATAGTTATCTTAGTGAAGGCTTCGAATTTTCCAGCAACGTCGTCCAAAGGTGGAGGGTGACGTGACAGCTGGTGGCCAGACCGAAAGATCTTGGAACTCCTGCAGCCCAGAATACGCAGGCAGCATCTTTACTATCGGTGGCTGGGCGGAGAGGTTGGTCAAACCCCTGGCTGCTGCTGCTGCTGGTGCCGCTGCTGCACGAGAGAGAAAGAGAATCTGCGGGCTGGGAAATGCATGGTTGATCACCAGCCGACCCAGAACCTCAATTGGCCATTTTGCCACAGCTTGTCGCCGCGTCTCGCCCAGCCTTCTTTCCTCGACCTCCGATTTCGTGGGCGCTCGCGATTGGGCCGTTCGGCACCGGCCCAGGATTGGAATTGAGCTGAAGCCGCGAGCAAAAGACCCCAGCCGCCGTCCCAGCGCTTGTCACTCGTATCAGGCCAGAATTGTGTCAACAACAGGGCAGGCTCTCGGCTCTCGCTTACAGGCATCTGATTGAGATAAAGTAACCCCCATCTTCCTGCTTGATACACTATCTACATACTCGTACATGCCGAGGTGCTTTCTCGGCTCTCCACCTTGTGAAGCACGCCATTGACTGTTGTCATGGCAACTACGGAGTACTGCCGTCAACAACACGCCGAGTTGCTGCGCGGAAGAGTCCGGGTCATCCGCCCGAGCCGATCACTCCCCCGGAGCCGCTTGTTGTTCACATGCGAGTTCCGCAACCGGTTGTTATGTGCCGATGTGGTGCTGATTGGTGACAATTGTTTTGACGAGCGAGCGTTTACTCCTATACTTGGTCTGGAACTTCGTGGCTAATCCTGGGACGAGCGGTCCCGGTCTTGCTTTTCGACGTTCGCCTTCGCTTCGGGGCGGGGAACGTTTCTGCCGGGCCCGTAGTTTTGGTCCCAGTTAGAGTTCCTACACTGCCACTATGTTTGTGCTCTGTAACGCCTTTGTTCGGCTTCCAGCAAGCTCAGCTTGTTGCGGCGTCTTCTGGGACGGCGGGAGTGCAAAGAAAGACACTACTTGCACGCCGTACACAGTACATACATACAGTACAGTACACCGCCAGTTGTCGGCTTAAAAACAATAGGTTTGAGCTGACTGGAGCGCTTGCCGGGCGGTGTGTGTCTTGGAATGAGGATTCGCGGCTCTTGGAGCTGGCTTGGGGGGTTACTCCGTAGGGTTCTTTGATCGAATGCCTCGTGTCTACGTCGGAACTGAGTTCAGGGTCCGTCCGTAATCCGTATGGATTACGCAGTCGTGTTGTCCGCATTTTGGTGGATGCCACGCCGCAGTCACCGCTCGGGACCAGCTGCAGGTGGAGCGCAACCGCACTTCCTCACTTCGACTTGTTTGCAAAAGGCCACCCGTAGAGTCTCCAACAAGGGACAATTTCAACACAATGGAAGTTTTGAAGGTAATGTACTCTCTTGCGATCGGAATTGGCCTCGGCGGTTTGGCTTTTGCCTTGACATACTATTTTTCGTCAATCATCTTGCATAGATTGCAGAGACGGACTTCCTCGACAATGGCCCCGACCTCGTCTTGATTTTTTTACTGTTCAAAATTACAATCCGTTTCCTGTATGGACGTCCCGCGATCGTTGATACAGAGAAGAAAAAAAGAGAAAGGGGGTAAAAAATGAGAGAAGGAAGATGAAGAGAATAATGAACTATGAACAGGAGGCTCAAGCGAAACACAAGAGTGATGATCGAGAAGGCGAGTCCAACCTGTCCTGCGGACTGCGCGCAGACTCGCAGGGTCTCGGAACCAGTGGGACCCTAAACCCCACTTGCTCTTTTGGGACGCCGACCTGCCTTGAGGCTGCCCCGCCATGACATCGAGGCTCTGAGCGTCGCAAGACCTGCCTACGAGAAACCGGACCATAGGCTGGTAGGCTGCCTACAAGCTACAGACACGCCCAAGATGAAGCAGAGATTCTCGTCCCTAGATGTCAAGGTATGCCCGCTGCCATTCCATGTACCGCCGATTCAACCCCGCGCTGACTTGCCGCTCTTTCCGCGGTCCAGGTCATTTCGCACGAGCTTGCCGAAGCACTCGTCTCTCTGCGCCTGTCCAACATCTACGATCTCAATTCCAAGATCCTCCTTCTCAAGTTTGCGAAACCAAACAGCAGGCAGCAGTTGCTCATTGAGTCCGGTTTCCGCTGCCATCTGACCGATTTTGCCCGTGCCGCAGCTCCCGCACCAAGCCAGTTCGTCTCGCGTCTGCGCAAGTTCCTCAAGACCCGCCGAGTCACGGCCGTCTCCCAGATTGGCACAGACCGCATCATAGAAATCCAGTTCAGTGATGGAGCTTACCGGCTTTACCTCGAGTTCTTCGCCAGCGGCAATATCATCTTGACAGATGCAGAACTCAAGATCCTCGCCCTGCTACGCAATGTACCCGAGGGAGAAGGGCAAGAACCCCAGCGGGTGGGCTTGACCTACACGTTGGAGAACCGGCAGAACTTTGGAGGTGTTCCTCCCTTGACGAAAGAGCGCCTCCGCGATGCTCTGAGGACTGCGTTGGCGCAAGCCGAGTCGAAGAAGGCGAAGAAAAAGACTTCGGACGAACTCAGACGAGGTCTCGTAACAACAATAACCGAGCTGCCGCCAGTTCTCATCGACCATGCATTCCGCCTGGCAAACTTCGATCCAGCCATTAAGCCGGCCGAGATCCTGGAGGACGAGTCGCTGTTGGACGCGTTGTTTCAGTCTCTGGAGCGAGGCCGTTCAATCTTGGACGATGTCATCAGTTCCTCCACCACCAAGGGCTACATCATCGCAAAGCCCAACCCCCGCGCTCAAGAGCCGGTAGCGGAGGGTGAGGATGCGCAGATCAGCAGGCCGCGCAACTTGCTGTATGAGGACTTCCAGCCATTCCTACCTAAGCAGTTTGAGGACGATCCTAGCTGCCAGGTACTGAGCTTCGACGGTTACAACAAGACAGTCGACGAGTTCTTCTCCTCGCTTGAGGGCCAGAAGCTCGAATCGCGCTTGCAAGAACGCGAGGCCATAGCTAAGCGGAAACTCGAAGCCGCGCGCCGGGATCAGGAGCAACGAATCGAGGGCCTTCAGGAAGCGCAGATGCTGAACCTACGCAAGGCGGCAGCCATCGAGGCCAACATCGAACGGGTTCAGGAAGCCATGGACGCCGTCAATGGCCTACTCCAGCAAGGCATGGATTGGGTAGACGTCAACAAACTGGTCGAGCGCGAGCAAAAATTGCACAACCCTGTCGCCGAGATCATCCAGCTTCCAATGAGGCTGCATGAAAACGTGATTACGCTGCTGCTCGGCGAGGAAGAGGAGGAAGGCGAGGCCGAGGACAAGTTGGACTTTGACTACGACACTGACGAAGAAGCAGCCGACGATGGCGTACCAGACAAGGCCAAGGGGCCTGCTAAGCGGCTCGCCATCGACATTAACCTCAAGCTTTCCCCTTGGAACAACGCGCGAGAATACTACGAGCAGAAGCGAACAGCAGCCGAAAAACAGCAAAAGACTGTTCAGCAGTCCGAGATCGCACTCAAGAATGCGGAACAGAAAATCGCCGAAGACCTCAAGAAAGGACTGAAGCAGGAGAAGCCCGTGCTTCAGCCCATTAGGAAGCAGTTATGGTTCGAGAAGTTCATCTGGTTTATATCGTCGGACGGCTATCTCGTCCTCGGTGGGCGTGATGCCCAGCAGAATGAGATCCTCTACAAGCGGTACCTGAGGAAAGGCGACGTCTATGTCCACGCAGACATGCACGGGGCGCCGACCGTCATCGTCAAGAACAACCCGAAAACGCCCGACGCCCCCATCCCACCCTCAACGCTCGCTCAGGCAGGCAGCCTGTCTGTGTGTTGCTCGAACGCCTGGGACTCGAAAGCGGCAATGGGTGCCTACTGGGTGAATGCCGATCAGGTGTCCAAGTCGGCACCCGCGGGCGAATACCTTCCCGTCGGTTCCTTTATGGTCCGGGGGAAGCGCAATCCCCTCCCGCCAGCGCTACTCATGCTCGGCTTCGGGTTGATGTTCAAGGTTTCCGAGGAGAGCAAGGCCAGGCATGTCAAGCATAGACTATATGACGCAGATGTTGGCACGGCTGGCGCGGCGCCTGTGAGTGTCGCCACTGAAGTTGAGGCCGATGCCACATCTGAGAAAGGGGACCTCGGAGACAGCAGCGATGAAGAGGGAGACGAGGAAAATCGCGCGAGGGCAAATCCTCTGCAATCGGGGGCGGCGAATGGAGAAGAGACCACGCCCGATTCAGAGCAAGGCACCAAGGAGGAACCCGGCCCGCCGACCGAGGAGATGGCGCATCTCGACGTCAATGCAGACGCTCCTGCCGGTACGGCACCCGAGGAACAGGACGCCCAGCCCGACACCGCCGAGGCAGAAGCCGAAGCAGAGGCAGAACCAGAGCCAGAGCCAGAGCCAGAGCCAGAAGAAAAAGCAGAAACAGAAGCAGAGCAGTCAAAACCTTCCACCCGCCCAGAAACACCCTCCACCGTGTCCCAACAGCCACAAAAGAAACAACAGCCGCTCAAGCGCGGCCAGCGCGGCAAAGCCAAGAAGATCGCCACCAAGTACAAATACCAAGACGAAGAAGACCGCGCCCTGATGGAAGAGCTCCTCGGTGTAGCCGCAGCGCGACAAAAGGCCGAGGCTGAGGCCGCCGCCCGCGCCAAGCGCGAAGCCGAGGCCGCTGCCGCTGCGGAACGCCGCCGCCAGGCGCAGGAGCGCGCCAAGAAGCGGATTGCCGAGCACGAGGAGATGCGCCGGCAGATGCTCGAGGGGGGCGGCGTCGACGGCCTCGACGACTCGGAGGCCATAGAGTTCGGTCCGCTGGACGCGCTGGTCGGTACCCCCCTGCCCGGGGATGAGATCCTCGAGGTGGTGCCCGTGTGCGCGCCGTGGAACGCGCTCGCCAAGGTCAAGTACAAGGTCAAGTTGCAACCGGGGCAGGTCAAGAAGGGGAAGGCGATCAAGGAGATTGTGGAGCGGTGGAAGCTGGCCGCGGGCAAGAAAGGCGCCGTGGACGAGAAGTCGGCCGACGTGGAGCGCATGTGGCCCAGGGAGGTGGCGTTGATAAAGGGTCTGAAGGTGGAGGAGGCCTTCAATGTTGTCCCCGTCAGCAAGGTGACGGTCATGACGTCGGGCGGTATGGCTGGCGGTGGTGGATCGGGCGGCAAGGGGGGCGGGAAGGGTGGTGGCGGCGGAGGTGGGCAAAAGGGGCAGAAAGGGAAGGGAGGGAAGAAGAAGTAAGAGGTTGTCTGCTAGACGGTCAACCGCCATACCTCTATATACATACATGCATACGCTGTATTGTACAGCTTTCCATCACGACTTGTTTGGGTGACAACGACCACGATGGTATGTATCTCCGGGCTGATTGGATGGCTTGGATGTCCCTCCTCAGTAACATGTAAGCACCGCCATCGAACAAGCATATGCACCAAAAGGTGCTCAAGACGCTCTCGACACTTTTTTAAAGTAGGATGTATCTTGCCCCCCAGAGCGCACACAACGATCGGACCGCTGTTTGTGTGGGTTATATCTCTCAGGATTGGAACCAAGAGGGGGAAAACACTAAGCTAAAAAGTCGGACCTGATGAGGGACACCAGGGAGTAGAAGGGAAGGGAGAACGGGAATGGGTTCTAGACGGCGGGAAAGGAAAGGAACAATAATAAGCCTTGGCGCTACCTTGAGATCCTAAAATAGGCTCTATTTACCCCCAGTTATCATTCTATCTTGATCGTGCTCGACCAGGTGCTGAACGATGACTGCAGAGGTCCATGTGTGTACATGCAATTACACTAAGAGACATTTTCCTGCATTCACTTGGGTAGGCACTTAGGTGATGATGGTTGAGCACTTCTGGAGACATGGCTTGGGGCGTCTTGTCCCATTACTTAATCCCGCATGCATTTTCATTGTAGAGTGCGTGGTCGGGTGCGGACGCGGAGCGATGGCGGTTCACATACTGTCCTGTATTGTGTGTATACTCTATTCTCGTATGTGTAGGCGTTAAGTTCCGATGCGTGGAGGTATCCCGCGCAGGTACCGTCCGCGCGAGGTGCTCAGGCCAGCTGCGGAATCTCGCCTCGCCTCAGCCCTCGATTCTTACAGTAGACACGGGGAGATTTTGAGGGGGACGATTGCCCTGCCTTAACATGCAGATATTCGAGGGATCATCTCGTCTGTCGACGACAATCCGCGAGAACTATCATTGCCACTAGCTTCCCACCAGCGTTGCGTCGACATCCTCAGTCCACTGGATCGAGAACCGTGGTTTCCCAGTTCATGTCTATTCGTACAGTCGTCTACGTGACCATAAGTTAATAGGCGCGGGTCCCTTTAGCGGGCCCGCTTGGATTCTTTGCCCTTGGCCTTGACGCCGGGCTGAATCCTGGCCATCATCTCCTCCTTCGTGATCAGATGGTCAATGCGTTCCAGCAGGCCGAGCAGGCTCTTCATGTTGAAACTCCATTCATTCAGGATCTCGTCGGCATCGCGCGGCTTGGCGAAGTTGACGATGCGAGCGGGACGGTCGATCTTGGCGTAGATCGTCTTGGACGTCACCAGCTCGCTGATGTACTTTTCCGTCTCGTCCTCGGTCAGGTCTAGCAGCTGGGTGAGGCGGCCCATCCGGATGCGGGTATAGTACTTGGCAATCACGCGCACGTTGTGCTCGATGACGCGCTTGCGCAGGTCCTGCCACCGCTCAAAGGCCTTCTCGTCGTCCGAGTCGCCCAGCTCCGCGTCGAAGACGTCCGTCTCCGTCAGGTGCGGACCGAAGACCCGCGCGACCTCGGGCCACCGCATGAGCTCGGGAACGGTAAAGAGTTTGAGGAGCTCCGCATCTTCGGGGACCAAGGACTTCCGAGGATCCCTGTGAATTCTGTGGAGCAGATCGTGTTGCTCGTTGTCATGCGGCGCCAGGATGATGAAGTAGATGATCCTCTGCAGCACCTAATCACAGGGTTAGCGATGCCGTTCCGATCCCAGCGACGACTTGGCGCGCTTACAAAGCGGAGCTTCTCTGGGTCTTCCTCGACCGTCTCCGTGTCCAGCACTTGTCTGTAGTGCTTGCACACGTCGAGGTACTTGCCCTCATGCTGGGCCAGCAGGATCTGCTGCCTGTAGTAACGCAGCTTGAGATCCGTAACGTCCTCCTCCTTCTCGGGCTCTTCCTCGACCTTGCCCTTCTTCTCACGCTCCTTCTTCTCTTTCTCAAGCTGCTCCGGCGTCTTCTTGGGTTTCCGCGCCAGGTACTTGGTGCTGATCTTGCGGCTGAGGATGCCTGCTTGTGTCCAATCCCCAATCTCGATGCAAAGCCCCACCTGAGCCAGAATGAACTCGACCTTCTCGCGGCGGTCCATCGAGCCGAAGGTCTCGACCTGAAGTTCGCACAGCGTGTCCGTAGCCCCCTTGAGATCACCCTGCTTCTTCTTGATGTCGGAAAGGATCTTGGTCACGCGAGCCCGTTCAACCTCGACAAAGATCTTGCCCTCGGTGACCGTACGAAGAGTCTCGATCACGGATAGCTTGGTCTCCAAGTTCGGTGTCTGGTCTAGGAAGCCCATGACGGTCTGGACCATCTTGGTGATGGCCTGTTTGAGCTGGCCATGCTTCTTGGAGAGCACCAGGGTCTGGTCGTTGAGCAGGCTCCAATCGCCGGCATTTTTGCAGATGGTAACGATGGTGACGAGGATCCGTGATGTTGATGCGAGATCGGATGCCTTGTCGTGCGCCAGTCTGTTAGATGCGGTTCGGCGCGGGGTAGGAACGTGGGCATTACCTGGCGTGTCTGCTTCTCGAGAATCGAGAGCTTTTCGATAGCGGCATGAATGTCTGTCTACCACGGGCATCAGTTACTGATCTGCAGCTCAGTCAAAGTGCTTCCCGAACCTTTGCGAGCTGCTCGGCCTCGGGAATCAGGGTGTCGGCCTCCTTCGAGTAGTCCCTCTCGGGCTTAAACGCCGCGTCCGCCATTGCGAGAAATTATCCTTCCGTTGCCCGAGATAATCGTGCTGAATTTTTTTATTTCTTGTTTTGGTTCGGCGGGGCTACTTCGCGGCGAGGCGCAAGCTCGAAAGGGCGAGATGGTTTGTTGTTGGGTCAAGCGGTTCGTACATGCACTCCGTACGGACCGTTGGTGCTGGAGCTCGAGATTCCGCAGCTGGAGCGCACCCGCAGCCAAGCCCACGTCAGTTTGGTCTGCCTGCCTGCTGCGCAAGGTTCGGCGCTAAGCCCAAATCTTTTGCAGATTCCTTTTGTACCATGACAGCCACATCCCACCTTGCAACGAGTGTGGCTGGTGCTTCTGGCACATATACAGTACACTACACAAGCCACCATTTCAAGTACCGAGTACGGATTACGGAAATCTCCGTACTGCGTACTCTTCCATACCGTATAGGCCATTTCGTAGTGTTATCCACTTCCAGCTTGAGTACGGTCCGTACTCGCCCCCCATCGTGGTAGACTGCGTTACAAGTGTAACTTTGGGTAAGCAGAATGCATGTCTCTCAAGCCTTCTCACACTCACAACTACTTGAGACACGTTTTCATTATCGCAAACATTTGAAATTTCCAAACCAGAGCACTCGTATGCCTTCGCCACTCGCTGTGGATGTCGTTTCAGTGTTCCGTACTTACAAGTGGTTGCCGAAGCTCACAGCAACTCTCCGCCGACCAGTCGAAGAGGCGAGGAATAACTCTTGGAATTGAGATGGAGTTCGACTGGGCACAGTCAACAACAGCCACTCTTCGCTCCACTCCTTGATCTCTCTTGTGATCGAGATCGCATTGTCCGTCATGAGACGGGCACTTTCCACTGATTCTAAGCGGATTGGCCAGGGAACAAGTCCGGGGACCGGGATCCACCACCGCAAACGTTGCCACACCCGTCGGTCCGCCTGGAACAAAAGCAAAAAGCCGACGCCGCCCTGCGAGTTGTCGTCCAGTAGCCTGCCTTGAAGAGAGTGGTGGACATTTAACATTGCCCCTTGCCGGCACAAGGAGGGAAGGTAGTTAATAAGATACTAGTAGGCACTTATACACTAGGTAGGTGTGGACGAAGTGCGGGCATTATTGCTACCTCGCAGCGTTGCCCCCCACACTCGAGAGCGGAGACCGAGAGCCGCTGCTCAAAACATCTACCTCCAACTCTTATTTCATACAAGAGCCAAGGCCCCGCTCATTCTACTGGCGCGCCCCGTTGCGCCTTAACTCAATCCCTTGCGCAGTCGATTGATAGGCTGGCTTCAGCATCGAGTCTCGCTACGGGTCGACTCTAGGGGCGAATCTCTTGTCAAGAGGGCCAGCTTCCTCGCCGCGCCACCGCGTTCGCTCCATCAACCCCATGGTCCGTCATCCCCGATGTGTAAACTACACTAATCTAAGCGACGTCGTGGCATTCAAAAAGTCAATTTGGTCAAGGAGCGCTTTCCAGAAGCCCCTGAGCTTTCGGCACCTGACATTGGCCGTCCCAAATCGCCGTCACAGACCCCGCTCCTCACCCGGGACTAATTCTTGAAATCGAAGTTCAGTAACATTCACGAATACACACACACAACACACCTACACGCACATACAACCACATACACAATACATACACACCCAACCTGCCTACCTCCACAACCGGCGCTCGTCAACCGCGGGCTGCGAAAGTCTGCCCCCGATTCCGTGTGGCAGCTGATTCCCCCAAGTGGCCAGCTGTCGGCTCTAAAGACGTCAGGCGTGTATTCGGCATCTGCGGCTGGACGGTGAGGACTGTCGTATACTCGTTTGTGTAACCGCCGGAGCCCGATAATAAACCTACCACGGCCACCGTCTCTTCTCGGCCCGGCATTTCCTTCGACCGGATCTTGGAAGTAGAGGCTCGAGCCAGCCAGTGAGTGCATCATGGAACAGTCGCGAGACCAGCCGGCCGTTCCAGTGGCGCCCATTGTCGAGACCAAGTCCAAGAAACGCAGCCGCGCAGAGACGGACGCCCCTTCGCCAACAGACGTCGTCGCACAGGCAGCACTCCCGGTTGCAACGACGGCAACGCCACGGCCCGTCCCGGATCACGCATCGCGGAGCAGCGCGGACGATGTCGGTAGCTGGCGCAACGTGCCGCTCGAACCTCCCTTCTCGGTCACCGGGCGTGAGTCCGCTACAGCCAACGACAGCGCCTCTATCCTCTCCATGCCGGACAGCGCTTTCTCTGAGGGTTGCTCATCATCGACCTCCGTGCCCAGCTATCCTGCCGGACCACGCGGGAGCCTCTCGCCGCCTTACATGTTCTCCGGTCCCCACCAACCTCCTCAAACCTCAGCACGGCCGGCGGACAACGGCGACGATGGAGCGGACGACGCTGATGATCGGAGGGAAGATGAAGAGGAGGAGGATGTGGAGCAAGCCGCCACAGAACAGGCGGAAGAAGGCAGCATCATTGTCGATGACGACGATCTGGCCACGGACGATGGCTACGGAACGGACATGAACACATCGGCGACGACGTCGCTTGCCGAGAGCGTGCGCGACTACATCTACGAGAACGGGCGCCGCTATCACCGGTTCCGCGAGGGACGGTATAACTTCCCGAATGACGATGTCGAGCAGCAGCGCGAAGACATGAAGCATGCCATGGTCAAGATGCTTTGTGGCCAGTTGCACTTCGCGCCCATCGGCGATAACCCGCACCAGATCCTCGATATCGGGACAGGGACGGGCATCTGGGCGATCGAGAGTATGCACTGTCTGTCACGATAGAGTCCCGTATGGTGCGGAACTGACCACCTTTCCGAACCAGTGGGAGACCAGTTTCCGACCGCAAGCATCCTCGGGGTCGACCTGAGTCCCATCCAGCCCGAGTGGGTGCCACCAAATGTGCGGTTCATCGTGGACGATGTGGAGTAAGTACTTCCTGGGTTTTCCCTCGCTCGAACGCGAATGTTTGCTGACGCAAAACTACTCGCAGGAGCCCGTATGTGTAACATGCTGCGCCCAGCCGTCCGTATCTGCGTAACTAACCATGACGGTATATCTCTAGCTGGCTTCACCCGCGCAACTACTTTGACTACATCCACTCGCGTCACACAGTCATGGCGATCAAAGACTGGCCCAAGCTGATGCGCCGATGTCTAGAGTACTGTTCCCCTTCCCCCCTACTTACTTCCCTTCACCACTTTTGTTCTTCTTGTGATTTTCCCTCTTTACCGTCTTCGCTGACTTCTCATCTTCCCAACCTCCAAACAGACACCTCCGCCCCGGTGGCTGGTTCGAGATGCAAGAGGTCTACCACTACCCCATCTCGGCCAACCGCGCCAAGCCGATACAGCCGGACCACCCGGTGGCGCGGTACTGGTCGCTCATCATGGAAGGGCTCACCAACCTGGGGGTCGACTTCCACGCGGCGGCCGACGGGCGGCTGGCGGACATGATGCGCGAGGCCGGCTTCGTCAACGTGACGGAGCGGGTGCTGCAGATCCCCATCGGGACATGGGCCAAGAACAAGGTGCTCAAGACGGTCGGGCTGTACTGGCGCACCATCCTGATGGACGGGATCCAGGCCATCGCGCTCGGCCCGCTGACGAGGGGGTGCGGCTGGACGCGGGAGCAGGTCGAGCTGTTCCTGGTCGATGTCAGGAAGGCGTACTACGATAACACCATGCTGGCCTACATGCCGTTCCACATCGTCTACGGGCAGAAGCCGAAGGGGTACTAGTTGCAGGGTGGTCTGGGAAGGAGAAGAGAGAGAGAGAGAGAGAGAGAGAGAGAGAGAGAGAGAGAGAGAGAGAGAGAGAGAGAGAGCCGCAGCGTGCGGCGGGTGAATCCATTCCTAGGACGTCTCATGGGTGATGCATGCGAAGCAGGATGATACCACTGCTATTGTTGATGCCGTCCGAATGGATCGGATGGATACTGCAGCAGCAAATAGAAGAACACTTGGACAATCATCTCGTCTCCTCACAGATTTAAGAACGAAAGAACGAAAAGCGGGTTAAACCGGCGCGCTGTCACTAAGTGGTTGTCCGCCGAGCAGGAATGGCCTCGCATACAATTCAGAGAGTGTGTGATTGATTGTGTGTGTGGGTGTGTCGCGAGAGCCCAAGAGCTGCTGAACTACCGAGTTCCTTCCGTGGGGTGGCGTATCAAGGTGACGCTTCGCTGGTCTCGGCTTGCTGCCGAGCCAATCGCGACCCAGAATGGAAGGTCTCGGCCCCACGATGAGACCTGTGCAGCGCCTGCCCTGCTTCCCGACTCCACGGCACGCTGCCTAGTGGACCCCTCTTTCGGTTTCCTTCCCTTTCCTGCAAACCCGACTCGGCTGGATTGGCGGATCAAGAGCTCGTCCGTGGCGTTTTCCATTGCCGTGGCTGCATCACTGCGTCGTGATCGGCTTCCGCTCTTTCTGTCACGTCTGCCACAGACCGGAATGGTACGGCGGCGCTTCCCCCAACGAAGGAACCGCGGTCGATGGGACGAGATAGGTACTCGGTAAGTGCGGATTACAAGTAATGGTACATCCAATTGGGCTACATCTGCGGTCGGCGGCCGCTGTAGCAGACGCTAATCATGTATGTTCATACTCAGGCAGTAGTTTAATATATTCTCAACACTACGGAAGGCATACATACCAAGGATGTGCTCTATTACAGACATAGCGCGCATGAGCCAGTTCCTCAGCCCCGAGCTGACGTACAAAATACACTAGTTTATTAGGATATACTATGGAGCCCGGGATCGACAGAGTCAAATCTGGCTCGGTCTCCTGGGCCACCAGCATACCCTGAATACACTAAGTTAGTGTGACGGGGCTGGCTCGTTAGCTGGGCCTTCACCGTTCCCTTCCACCACTTCGGAAAAAAAAGGAAACAAAGGAAGAAACAACCACCACCACTAACGGCCCCGATCGGAGCCCTTGATATAGCACCGGGAATCGCTTCACCTTGTCGCAACCTCGGCAGTATCGAGTATGTACTGTCTCACACTACGGAGCACACTCAGGGACCGATCCGCCAACCTGGTTCCTTTACGCGTGCAAGGTAACCCCCCACACCCCATTGTCAGTCCACCGTGATGTTCCCGTCTCTCCCCGCTGTCGATCATGGTTGGCCGGGTAGTGTGGGCCGCCATGTCTCTCATTTGAGTAGCATTATACGGCTGTATTTGCTCTCCACACACCCGCCCTCTTCTCTCCCTCTGCTGTGTAGCCGCTAACCTCCGCAGGACCACTGTCGTGCAACTGGAAACTCTGGCCAATTCGTTTACCAGGCTTTGGCGTCTGTCAGTCAGCATCAGTTGCCGATAATCGCCATCCCTGCCTACCCTACCTCGGAATCAGGATCGGGACAAGGGACTATTTGCACAGCGTACGGAAGAAGTATTCCCGTAGACCACACCGCATCAGCCATTGGCAAAGCCAGGTACTGCTTCCTCCCTTTCTTACCTTCTCATCGTCTCTTACTTGTACTTGGATCCTTTTTTTTTTTTTTTTTTTTTTTGCGAACAAGTGCAATTATGGTGGGTGGGTAAGGGGGAGGGTTTCTCTTCGACGGCCTCACCAGGATCCCGTCAACAATGATGCGTAACAACCCCCCCCCCCTTTTCCTCCCCCTCCCCCCTGCTTTCCATCGCCATACATCTTGGTTGCTTGATTGCTTCGGTTTTGCTTTCTGGGGTAGCATCCCACGTGCTGACCATCCAATGACCCAATCTAGCGGAGCTCTCGGTTGTCCTCTCCCCAAAGGCAGCACGCCCCAATTCTCTTGCTTCATTTGACCGGAAGGTGGCACAAGCGACACGCTCTAAAGATGAGCAAGTTGAAGCTGAGCTCCCTCTTCCGATCTAGCTCCCCGTCGAGCGACGATGCCGCGGCCAAGAAGCTGGACCGGCGTTCATCCTCCGCCCTGTCCGCGTCTCTCCGGCAGCGAGACGACGAGGCAAGCGGAGCCTCCGCCCCCGAGGCTGAGACTGCAACGGAGGAGACTGCAACAGAGCAGTCGACGTCTCGGATGGTTGCTCTTGCCAAGAAGATCACCAAGGCTACGGAGAAGCTGGAGGCGTACATGAAGTCCGAGAACCTGCCCCTGCCCAGCTTTGACGCCGACGCCCCGGCGGATTACCCCCCGCTCCCTGCAGATGTTCAGCAGAGCAGACAGGACATCATCCACGCGGCCAAGGAGCTGAGCCTGCTGGCCCATGGCCCCCGCGAGGCCGTCAGATGGGGCATCTGGGAGGTCAGAACACGCCCTTGGAAGACCACCACCACGGGAGATCTGAAACTGACGGGCCTGCTCAGTTCCTTGACGTTCTTGCGCTGACTGCCGTCAACCACTATGGGCTCGGTGAGTAGTCTCGATGCCGTTACCGTCACGTTTCAGGTTCCCGCGCGCCCGCTGACCCCCAGAGCCTAGCCAAACTCGTCCCGATCGACTCGACCATCACCCTTGCCGAACTGCAGACCAAGACGCCCCTGGATCCAATCAACCTCGCCCGTCTGGTCCGTCTGGCCATGACCAATGGCATCTTCCGGGAGCCTAGTCCGGGGGTCATCGCCCACACCTCGGCGTCTCGCGTCCTCGCCGAGGACGAGAACATGCAGTCCTGGATCGGTTTCAACGGCGAGGACATCTTCCCCGCCTCGGCGCACGTCCTGCAGGCCCTCAAGGCCTACCCGGAAGCCACGTCGCTGACCCGGACCGGCTTCCAGTTCGCCTTTGACACGGTCGACAAGGAGCCCATGTTTGCCACGTTCGGCAAGGACCCGGACCGGGCGCGCCGCATGGGCCGCGCCATGGCGAGCCTGACGGGCGGCGAGGGCTACGAGCCGTCCTACTTTGTCGACGTCGAGAAGGGCGGCTACGACTTCAGCGACCTCGACGCCGCGGGCGGCACCTTTGTCGACGTCGGCGGCTCGCACGGCTTCATATGCGTCGACCTGGCCGCCAGGTACAGGAACATGAAGTTCGTCGTCCAGGACCTGCAAAAGACGGTCGACAGCGCGCCGAAACCCCTCTGCGCCGATCCCCAGGTCGCCGAGCGCATCACCCTGATGGCGCACGATTTCTTTACCGAGCAGCCGATTAAGGGTGCAGATGGTACGCACTCTCCTTTAACGCCTTCTCTGCCTTTTTTTTCCCTCTCCCCCCCTTTTCCCCCCCCCCTTTCTTCTTCTCCTTATTCTTCCGGTGTCGTCTTTTCGTCTCTGAGAAGGTAAAGTAACAACACGGGTGGGAACAGGACGCTAACAAATGAAACAAAATAGTCTACTATTTCCGTTGGATCATCCATAACTACTCCACGCCCTACGCGGTGCGCATCCTCCAGAACCTGATCCCCGCCCTCAAGCCCGGGGCGCGCATCATAATCAACGACCACTGCCTGCGCGAGCCCGGGCAGGAGAACCCCTGGGACGAGCGTGTCATGCGCCGCATGGACGTCGTCATGCTCGCCCTGCTCAACGCCCAGGAGCGCACCGAGGCCGAGTTCAGGGAGCTGTTTGCCGCCGCCAGTGACGGCTTCGTCTTCAAGGTGAGTTCGCGTCTTTGCCGCCTCGGTTTTTTTTTCTCCCTACTATGCCCTACCCTAACCACCCCGGGAACACACACCACACCTCTCCCTTGCTTCGCCAATTTCGACGATGCTGACAGCCGGTTTCTCTAGGGCGTCACGAGGGCCAAGGGCTGTCGGATGAGCGTCATCGAGGCCGTGTGGCAGCCTGACCGGGCAGCGGGGGCCGGCGGCCAGGCTGCTGGCGCGGCTGCCGATAACGCTGCTGCTACGGCCGCCCCGGCCGCCGTGACGGAAGAAGAAGCTGCTGCTACTGCCGCTCCTGTGGCCGCTTCTGCAGAGCCAAAGTCCGAGGAGGCCAAGTAGGTTCGAGAAACACTTCCGAGCCCTGTGGGGCCCAGAGCTTCGAGGTCATCGTGGGCGACCTGGCTTTTGTATATATCGAAAGATAATAATAATACCCGCTTCGAATCGGACACAAGGCCGACGGGATAGCTGTCTGTTGTCGAGCCTGTGTATTTCAATGGACATGTACTTTATGCTTGTGATTTTTTTTCTGTTTCTTTCTTCGCTTCGATACCATACCGGCAAGCACAACTGGGCCATTTCCCTAGCCAAACGGCATTGGTTGCTTTTGCGTACTGATAGCTTGTGGCGAACACGGGCGGATCTTGGAACAAAACCATTTGTGGCAACATCAACACTCCACTACCCTCCGGCAATGCCATTCCCGGACTCGGGGCTTCCAGGCTCTTTCCTCTCTTCTTCATCGTCCTCTTCCTCTTCTTCTTTGCTGGACAGCCCGTCTCCCCTGCGGCTGCTTCCACTGCTGCCGGAAGAGTTGCTGGATGAGGTGGTGGCAGCGCACCACAACGCAATCTTTGGGGCATTTGAGGTATGTATGGACATACATACATACGGATTTACGTACGGTACAAGTTAAAAACGGCCAGTAATTAGGAACAGGCTAGGTACCGTGTAATTGCGCGGGAAGGTAAGGCACCCTGGAATCGGGGCGACCCGCTTCCCCCAGCATCTTACGCCGCTACTAGTAGGTCCACAGCGGCTTCTCCCACCCACGCCCCACTGTACAGCAGCAACTAACAACAGGGGGTTCCTGGGGCGCTGAGACCTCTAACTCCCGGCGTCTTGGCCTCAAAAACCGATCGGGCTCACAACACGAAATCTCGCGCCGACTGCCCCGGGCCTCGCTCAACCAGTCAGCAAGCAGTCAGCAACCCGAACCATGTCAGACGAACCATCCTCCCACGCCGTAACGGGCCCGCCAATTCCCACCATCACTTATGGTTCTGGCGGGTCTTTCAGCGTCTCATGCTCCTCCCGCATCGCTGCCACGCCGAAAGAGTGCCTGGACGTGGTAACGGCCGCGTCAGAGTGTATGTATTGATTGTACCGTACAGTACTAATAGTACATAAAGCCCACCCATTCGGCCCATCTCCATCCATCCTTCTTGTCTCTTCTTCCCTTGACGCTGACTTATAATTTTTTTTTCATTCTCTCGACAAAGATCCCGCCTGGAATCGCTTCTGCCGGAAATGCACCATCGACGCCCAGCCCCCCGCGGCGGCGGCGGCGGCGGCGACGGCGGCGAGAAACAGCGACGACGGGCCATGCCCAGACACGTTCCTCCGCCTCGGCACCCAATTCACCTTTGACGTCCACCTGGACCCGGAGGGCCCCGACGGTAAGCCCGGCCGCCCGACCGCCCTCGAGGTCAGCGTGCTGGAGCCCATCGACGAGGAGGAGGACCCCGGGGACGGCTCGGGGGGCCGCCGCCGCCGCAGGGGCTGGCGCATCGCCTGGAAGCAGCGCCACGGCCTGCTCATGCCGGCCGCGATGCTCCGCTCCGAGCGCGTGCAGGAGTTTGTCGAGGTCGCCGGCGACGGCGACGGCCGCCCGCCCGGGACGCAGTACTACTGCTGGGAGACCTTCTACGGCCCGCTGGCCCCCGTGGTGCGGCTGATCGTTGGAAGGCAGGTCGAGCGGGGCTTCGATGCCTGGTTGCGGGGGTTGAAGGCGAGAGTCGAGATGACGGGGCAGGGGCAGGGCCAGGGGCAGGGGCAGGGGCGGGGTGGCTGCTTGAAAGAGGGCAAGAGAACCGATCGGTAGCGTGACCCAGGCGTGTACGATGTAATTTTTTTTTTTTTTTGGTTCCCCCTCGAGTCGTGTATGGTATGCTGTATATATAGTTGGCATCCTGACTCAGCATAGTAACCATTTCTCTGTTCACCTCGACGGAGCCCCCCCTCTCTCCAAGCTAACAGTGTAGGCTCTCTCAACATTGGCGGTCAAATCCGCGTCCTGTTGTTGCCCACCCTCCCGGACTTCTAACGATACACTCCCCCTTCCCCGCCCATCTCCTTCCTCCGGTGTCTTCTCAGACAGACTCTTCCAGCTCGGTCACCAGGACGAGCGGCGGCGCCAGCACACTCCCTAGGCTCATCACCCGCTCCTTGAGGGCCTTATGGGCAGGGCACTCGCTGTCAAAGTATCGCATGTCTTCCGCGCTGGCGAATGACGTCCGCGCCCTCAGTGTATACCCCTGAGAGGCCTTGTGATCTAGCAGCGGTCTAACCTCGACGCTGCGCCCGGTCAGTCAACCCTCTTTGACCACTCGTTACCTACTCCTTGGACGTGGAGGGCCCAAACGAGACAAAGCGAAAGGGCAAGGAGGTATTACTCAGCAATGTAAGGTTTCCCATCCTAGTGGAGAGCAAGGTATTGTTAGTTTCTGCTGGGAGGACACCAAAGTTTTGCGAGAGAATATGACGCGTGGTCCAGCAGCACCGTGGACAAGTTCTCCAAGAAGAAGAGGGAAAAAGAAAAAAATCTAAAAGAGCATCGAAACATTGATATTTGAACCAAGAGCACATCGAGCAGCTCGAGCAGCCCTTCAGAGATCTCAAAAGCGTTCAAACAACTCGGAAGCCACGAAGACGAGCCGAGCAGAGAGACATCAGACACGCACCTTTCTGGCCTCCCGCGCCAGCACTTGGTACGCTTCGATCAGCCGGTCCCGATCCTGCTTGTTCCCACCAGCAAGCTTGAACAAGGTATCGCGCTGAAGCACCGGCATCTTCTTTTTTTTTTTTATTTCTTGCTCTTCTGGGAATGTGTCTTGTGAGGTGGCACAGTTATATCATAAGAATTAAAGAAGAAGGGAAAAAAGCCAAGATAACAACAAACAAGAAGAGGAAGCGCATCACTTATGTACATACATCCCCCCCCCCCCCCAAAAAAAAAAAAAAACACTCCTTTACACATTATGACATCGAAAAGAAGAGAATCCCACGTCCTCCTCGGACACCCCCACCCGCCTCCTGTGTCGCATCGACTAGCAGATCCTAGGGGTTGCACAAGCTCGTCGTCATCCCGCATCCCGCATCCCGCATCCCGGAGACGGGCCCATAACCACTCCCGTGTCGGATCACCGAAATGACAGTGTATCAGGATGCATACCGGCGCGCTTGCAAACATGGCGGGCAAAACCACGCTCGGCTCTGTGTGTGTGTGGGGGTGGGGGGGGGGGGGAAAATGAAATATCCGTTGCCTTGGGCCTCACAGGCCGGCTTAACCTCCTCCTGCCCCAGGAGTTACACGGCATTGGGTGACGAGCATAGCATGAGCGGCTCGGAGCGCTGATCTGTCCTGTGCACACAATACGGGAGTATTCCCGTAAAAGATTTTGCTTGACGCAGCAGAGACAGACGCTCCCGCACCGAGGTGCCTCAGCTGTATATGCGCAGAGCCGATACGCGTACAGTACAGTACGTACGGCTTACAGCTAGCTAACATGTGGCTGGTTCATCAACTTTAGCACATACCAAGAAGAAGGGGAAGGGTTGCCGTCAGTCGGATGTAAAGCACGTATTATAATGCAGCTTATTTTAAATACTACTTCTACTTCATAAGCAAAGGGTATCCGCAATCTCCATCCCACATAACAGAGTAGATGAGCGAGACCAGCCCCGAATACAACGCAGCAAAGGTGCGCATAGAAAAAGAAAAAAAAAAGAAAGAAAGGATCCATGACCGCCAAAACACCCATCACCATGCAATGCTATGCAGTCCCGCGCCAACCCTTCCCTTCATCAACACCGACAATGAAATCCCAAAGAAAGGCTTTGTTGCTTCCCGCCCTTGAATCATTGCCTGCGCCACGGTTCGTCCCTGGTCTTTGTATTTTCTTCCCCCGATAACCTTACCTTGCCGTTCTCCAACCTGGACCAATCCCATAATGGAAAACATCAGAACCAACCTATCCTCTCCCATCTCTCTTTCTTTTGCCTCCCGTTCTTACCTTTTTATCCCTTTTTTTTCTTGTCTTCTTTTCCTTCGTCTTACCTCCCTCTCGTCTTACCTCCCTCTTCGATTTAGTTCCCTCTCCTCTCGCTCAATTCACTATCCCTATACCATCTCCCTCTCCCTCCTCCTCCTCCTCCTCCTTCGTCGGCCCCTCCATCTTGATAACCCCCAGGCCTTCTGCAGCATCCTTAGCAGGAGTATCCGCGCTCTCACGCTCCGGCGCCTTCTCACCTTCGGAACCAACCACTTTTCCCATCACCGTCTTCATCCTCTCCAGCAGCTCGGGCATGCGATACGGCTTCACCAGCACATCGTCACACCCGGCTTCCTTGGCCTCCAGGATCTGCTCCATCCTGGCGTTGGCGCTGACGGCAATGATGGGGATCCTCCCTCCGACAATCTTGCCCGCGCGTTCCAGCTCCCTGATATTGCGGGTGCACGTGAGCCCGTCCTGGATGGGCATTTCAATGTCCATCAGGATCATCGACAGTGGGAAGGGCTGTGCGGGCGGCGTCAGGGCGCTGCTGGTATTGCTGAAGCCTATGGACTGGGCGGATGATGCTGGTGCTGGTAGCGGCGGCGGTGGCAGTGGCAATGGTGAGGAGGAGGAGGAGGTGGTGGTGGTGGTGATGGTGGTGGTGGTGGTGGAGGACAGACTGCTCGCGCTAGAGGGGAAGGGGAATGAAGACCCTCCCGCACCCGCACCCGCTCCCGCTCCCGCTCCCGCTCCCGCTTCCGGAGTGGTGGAAGCCGAGGAAGAGGTGGCAGGGTGATAGCGGTCCGTTCGGCGTAGCTTGTCGAGGGCTTCGATACCGTGGTTCGCGACATCGACGGTGAAGCCCATGCTGAGCAGACCGCGGCGGGTGATCTGCTGGTTGATGAGGTTGTCTTCAACAACCAAGACACCCGTGATCTGCGGTGCGGGTGACGCCACTGGGGTCGGGCTCCCACCAGTCTCGCTGGTGGGGGTCACTGCCGCGGTGGCGGTAGGGCTGGTGCCCGAGGTGGTTGGCGTGGCGATGGTAGACTCGCTGGTGAGCGTGCTGGTGCTGATGGCGCGCCTGTTGCTTCCCCTTCTGCTCAAGCTGGCGTTCGCTCGCAGGTCCGATACGGCTGGGTCGGAAAGGGTCCCGCTGGCCTCTGCCTCGCGCAGGGCCTCCTCGGTTGGCCGGTAAGCCTCGATGTAGAAGGCGAAGGTGCTGCCGACACCCGGTTCGGACCTGACACCTATGGAGCCGTGCTGTAGCTCGGCCAGCCTTCGGCTGATGAAGAGGCCGAGACCGGAACCTCCGTACTTGACGTGGGTGCGGCTCGAGGCTTGGACGAAGCGTTGGAAGAGACTCTTCTTCTCCTCCTCCGTCAGACCCTCGCCCGTGTCTTCGACCTCGAACATCAGGAACACCGGGTTAGCGTGGTCGACGGGGACCGGGTGGTCGTGGATCACCTCCCCCAGGGACTCCTGGGAACGCGGGATGAAGGATACCTTGCTGGTGGCCTCGGTGGGCTCGGTGAGGCTGGCGCTCACGGCTACTGTGACGTTCCTGGTCGGCCCGGTCTTGGTGAACTTGAGCGCGTTGGTGAGCAGGTTGATCAGGACCTGCTTCAGACGAGACGGGTCGAAAACGAGGTACTTGATGCCGAGCTCGTGGTAGCACGGGTCGACAACCATGCTCAGGTTGATGTCGACCCGCCGAGCTTCCACCTCGAACATCTTGAGGGCCTCCTTGACCATCTTGATTGGGTCAACCATGACCCTGGTGATGGAGATCAGGCTCGAATCCAGCTTTGACATTGTCAGGATATCGTCGACGATGCGCTTCTGGTGTTGCGCGCACGTGACGATGGTCTCGGCGTTGTCGATGCAGTTGTCCACAAGTTCCCGGGCTTCGATCGCCCAATCCTCGTTCGCCTCGCCCATGCCCGCCTCGGCCGCTTCCTTCCTGGCAAGATCGGGAACACCGCCGCCGCCGCCGCCAGCGCCACCAAGGCCACTGCTGTCGAGAAGCTCTTGGACGCGGCAAAGCGTCGCGGTGATGGCGTCCGCGCAGTGGATGATGGCGCTCAGGGGGTTCCGCATCTCGTGCGACGTCATGTCGATGAAGTTCTCCTGCTGCCGCTTGGACTCGATGGCTTCCTCTTTCCGCTCCTTTTCCCAATCCAACTGCCACTTCTGCAGCGACACGTCGTTGAGGCAGCCGGTAAAGCTCTGAATCTTCCCCTCGGGCGTCTTGACCGGGAGCAGGGTCGCCTGGACCCAGCGCGGCACGACAACCTTGCGGCCCGAGCCGTCGTCGGCCGTCCAGGTGGTGTTGAGCCTGACCTCGACGTTCTGCACCTTGTCCTCGCGCACCATCTTCTCGAGCTTCTCGACGAGCACGGAGATGTCCTCCTTGTGCACGCAGCTCTGCCAAGGCCTCACGTCGACCACGGCCGGGTCGACCTTGCGCAAGCCGCACATCTCGAAGAAGACGGTGTTGGCACCGAGCAGGCGCCCGTCGAGGTCCATGTCGTACAGGCCGACGGTGGCGAACTCTGCCATGCGCTTGAGGTTCTCGGCTTGTTGTGCGCGGCGCAGAGCCTCGCCGGCCACCCTCTTCTGGGGGGTGACGTCCGTCAGGCAGGTCAGCACGCGCACCAAACTCCCGTCGGCCGCATATTCGGCCCTAGCACTGGCCAAGACGTGGCGTTCTTTCACGGCCTCCAGCGAGACGAGGTCGATGTCCTCCTTCTCAAAGCTCGGCGACGTGCGCGCCAGGGGCGGCGAGGGGTCTCCTCCCTCGGCTGCGTCATCCTGGCACCTCACGCGAAACTCAAACTCGACGTTGCGGACGGTCTTGAGCTTTTCGTACTCGGAGATGATGATCTCGTGGTCTTCCTCTTTGACGCAGGAGAGGAAGCCGTGGTTGGCCACTGGCCCGGTCCCGGGGTACCCGGTGATCTTGTACCAGGCATCGTTGGCGTACGTGATGTTCCCCTCCGGATCGCCGAAGCTCATGCCGACGGGGACGAACTCGGCGACGGCCTCGAACATCTGCAGCGACTCATTGGCCTCCTTGGTCTGCACCTCGAGCTTTTCCTTGAGCATGGCCTGGTCGAACGCGGCCTGCTCGGCAGCGCTCCGGCCTCTCCGAGCCTCCTCCTCGAGCAGGACAATGGAGGCCAAAGAGGTGGCCAACTTCTGGCTCAGGAGGGAAATGTATTGGCGGTAGTCGTTGTCGTACGGACGCCTAGAGTTGAGGCCCAGGAGGAGGAATCCCATCACGCTCTCTTCCTTGGTCGGTCGGATGGGGCAGATGACGGCAGCTCGGCAGGGGTCGCCAAAGCCTCGCCACTGCAGTCCCTCGAGGAGCTCTTGGGGAAGCGTACCGTCGCTTGTCTGCAGCAGAATGGGATGCGGCGCATCGATGGCACGACTGAAGGAGGAGGCAAGAGGCTCGCTGTTGGCTCGCAGGTTAATGGTCTCGGGCGCTATTGGGTGGTTCTCTGGGACGCCCAAAGTGCCGGCAAGCCGGCATATCTTGGCGGGGCCAGCGGCGAACGAGGACGAGGACGAGGACGAGGACAAGGAGGAGGAGGAGGAGGAGGAGGAGGATGATGCATCAGTGGTCTCCGTGTCGTCTTGGACCGTGTACAGGATTGCCAAGGGAATATCGTAGCGCGGTTCGACGGCGGCAAGCTCCTGGATCACCTTCTCCCAGTAGCTTTCGACGTCCCTTGCCGTGACCAGAACCTCGCCAAGCTCGATGAGCATATTCATGCGCCTTTCCCAGAGACGCACGCTCGTTGTCTCGGCGACGGGGTGCATGAAGCCAAGGCACTCGTTGTTTTCCACGATAGGAATCATGGACCACCTCAGATACGTCTCCTCGAGCCAGGGTTCACCGCCCTCGACCTCGGACTCTCTCTCGACAAAGAATCGCCACTCATCCTCGACGGCGCCCTTCGTGTTCGCGGAGATGGTGCGCATGGTTTCCCTTAGGCGCTGGCCCGCCTCGGCCCACGCTTCCTGAACCGGCATGCCAAGCATGGAAGGGTGCTTTGACCCGCAGAGCTTGCTGAAGGCTTCGTTGTACACGGTGATGTAGGACGGGCCCCAGTAGACGGCGATGGGCCGGCTGTCGACGAGGATCTGGTTGATGGTCTCGTCAAGCTTGCGGTGCCAGCTCCGCATGGGGCCGAGCGGCGTCTGGGCCCAGTCCACGCTGTTGATGTCGTCGAGAAACGGGCGTTGCTCTGGTATGGGAGGTCAGTTGCTTTGCCGTCTTCGCCCCTCAAAACGGGCGTCGGCATCTGCAGACTAAACATACCTGGGGTGGTGGTGTCGGGCAATATCCACGCGGGCTCGGATATTGTCCGGCCGACGGACTGCACGGCCTCTGCACGGGAGGGCGGCCTCTCCGGCCGCTCCTTTGGGTTGACCGGCAATGCGGCCGGGGTGGACTTGGGGCGGGATTCGACATCGAGAACCGGGATGGAAGGGACCGAGGTCTCGGCCGCCGCGGTTCCCGCTTCGTTCTCCACGGGCACGATGCGCCTCGGCAGCAGCAGGTCGCGCGGCTGAGACGGCGGGACCTGCTCGTTTGCACCCACGACCACCATCTGCTCATGGACGACCGATCGGGTCCAGTAGATGTTGGAATAGGAGAAGGACGCGGCGGCGGGGGCCCGGCTGCTGTTTGGCGGGGCCTCCGAAGGCGGCTGGGTCGGGCTATACGTTCCCCCGGTAATCCATTCCCACAGCGGCGCGGAATCGTCGCCCTTGGCGGTGATCAGGTCCAGGAGGGACGAATAGGCTGCGAACGCCGGGTTCGTGTAGACGACGGTGGGCGGGTGAGGGGTCAGGGCGACGATCAGGGACGGTCGCGGGTCGGCCTCGAGCAAGTCGATGATGCTGGTGTCTAGAATGGAGGGATGCATCGTGATCTCTCTCTCTCTCTGGGTGCGAGCCGCGGGCGCTAGAAGCGGGTCGAGGCTCGAATGGGCAGCCGCAGGGTCGTGGCAGCGCGCACCTGCATGTTCTCGCGGCTGTGCGCTCGATGATCTCGATGATCTCGATGATCTCGATATCCGGAAGGAAGCGAGAGTTGGAGACAGAGAGCCAAGCGGGGCAGCCAGAGCCTCTCTCCCCGTCGTCAGCTGGCTCAGGTTCTATCGGGGCTCTCCGTGCTCTTCCTGTCTGCAGCACCCGCGTGCACGCACACTCTCTGATACGGGGAGCAGGTACCCCGTATAGTTGAATTAGCTCGAGACTATGCAATGCAGCTGCAGTCGACGGTGGCCTGACTTGAGAAAAGGACCGGGAATCGTGGCGGGATGGCCGGGGAACTGGAGTTGCGGAGTTCCGGCCGGGGGAATCGGGCCAAAAAGATGCAACGGGAAACCATCAGGCCAAACCCCTCCTCACCGCGCAGCGGGTCACTGCCAGTTCGATTCTGCAAGACCCCCCGGCCACCTCAGTCCGCTTTTGCGGCATGTGGGGGCGTGGAACCCGACAACTTTTGCTGCTCACATATCGCAGGGAGGTACTTTACTTAGGTAGCCAACTACCTGCCTAGCTACCTGAGACCTACGGCAACTATAATGTGTACCTAGGGCAACTCGTGCTTGAAATTATTTTCGTCTTAAAGCCGGCGGTCTGTAGGTGAGGTAATGTATCGAGCAGCTTTGCGCATGTTGCATGAAGTAACCTAATAGAGCGCGGATTTCACCTGTAGCCCCTCAGTGCCAAGCACACATTGTTGGCTCCAAGCTTTGCACCGGGCAAATGTTAATCGCAGAAGTGTAGCATCCTATAACAGATCTGGAATCCTATAATGGTGCGGCAGCGAAGAGCCAAGAATTTCCGAGTTAGTTTATGGCTATATCTCGGTACGGTATAAGTAAGGTAGTAGGAACAGTACATAGCAAGCGTGTAGCTCCCTGAGAACGTAGTCAGTCACCTTGCCAAACTCCAGGTTTCGCTCCGTTCATTTAGCGCCGAGCTTGACACCTCCACGTGCTTGTTACCGTTCGTTGGTACGGAGTAGTATACGTGAAATGAGAACCAACTTCCATTCTGGGAGAAGTGATTGAACTGCCGGTCCTAGCTCTGTGTCTTCTGACCGATATCCGTACACTTACTACTGCGCAGTACTGTACCTAATGTCGTCTGAACCGGATTGTTACATGCATAGGTAGATATACTGTACCTATGTCTGCGCGTAACCTCCGCACTCTGTACTCGAGAGCGAGTATAAGTGGTATAGTGTAGGATTTTATGTTAATCATTCTCGTGCATTCTCTTGCATTCTTGCTCTTCCTGTCTCGACCACCTCCTACTCTGTACACTACATTAAACTACTAAGTAGATGGATTGTGATGAAATCATCCTACGCCGACGAAAGCCCGGTGGGGCAGGGGCAGCCTGACTCAGTGAGCCCAAGTGCTACAAGGGCGGCTCTTGCCGCCGATTGTGGTTCTTTGGCCCCGCCCATCTCTGCCGATCCTGCGCTACTGAGTTAGCATCAAGTAGCTTTCCCGGCAGCTACGCCGTAAGCCCTAACCAGTGTATGGATAATCTTCTCGACTCGGCAATCCTTACACTACAATCCACTAGCGGGCAACGGTCTGAAGCACTTCGAAAGCCATTAAATTTACTGCACACGGGTGTCGCACAAGGGCTCTCGGAAGCTCTCAGATGAATTTAACGAGCCTTCCTCAAAAGGAGTCTCGTAGTGTATCGGATTGCGCGCTCCTGCGGAGAGAACCTCGCGTGCCGCAACCCACAACCCACAACCCACGACGAGGAAGCGACTGGAAGAGAAGGGTCATTTCGGTGTCCTCGTGAGATCGTGGGGCCGGAGGATCAAGCCAACGTGTTCGGCAGTCGACAGCACAGCGGCACGGTGTCCGCTTGTTGCCGAAGCAATCCGACTGGCTGGGCCGTCTCGGCGCCGACTCTCTCAAGTCTCAGCCGGCGGTTGGTTGCTGCTACTGTACAGTACATACAACTTCGTTGGCCCTGGGACCCTGGGTACGGTACCAAGATTAGCGAACCAGCGTCCTGTTCGCCGGTGTGAGAATCCCCTCGATTCTATTCCATACGCCCGTACGTATCCCGCACACCTGACTACGTCTACGCTCCCACGGCTCTGTACTGTACATACGGATCCGTGCATGCGGAGGCATGTACAGTGCGTCCAATTTGTCAACATAACATACAAAGTACTATGTCTCCGTAGACCGCTCCTTGGAAATGCTCACCCCGCCAGACACAACCCCCAAAGGCCAAGAGGAGCTGCGCGGTCTTGGCACCATGCCGGGAGGGCGGTTGGGATCTCGGCCAAAACAGCATACATAGTACGCTGCAGTAGTACGCTGCTCCGTACTCCGTACACTAACACCTCCGTCCACCCAAGAGCGCAGTCTCGGTGTGTCTACTATGTATGTATGTATGTCATACGGGGCCTGCGGGCATACATCGGTCCTTGGTCCTGGGCCTCCCCTTTGGAATCAGCTCGGCGCCCACGAACGCTGTCGGCGGCTCGGAACCATCTTGGCACCACCGCCGCCGTCGCCCAACAGCGCTGATCTGTCTGGGCGCCAAGCCCCGCCTGGAGTCACTCTTACATTTCTGCTCGCTCCCAAGACCGTGCCGAGAAGCTACTCCCAACAAGATCCAAACCGCCAAGGAGCAGGAGCAGGAGTCGGGGAGGATAAATAAAATGGCGTCCACGTCCAGTCCGGCAGGGGGAGGGGGTTTAGGAAACCGGACCCTTGACCATAATTACACAAGCAAGCGCCGCCTCCAGCATGCTTTGACACTTCTCTGTCGTCTCGCCAACTTCCCGCTCTCCAACGAGTCTGCCACTCTAACGAATGGTCGGAGGAGGCATGGCCACGGCGGAAGACCACGGCGGAAGACAAGGAATCTGAAACCGGTTGACCCCGTCTTGACACTCCGCCTACGACATCAAGAAGCACCGGCTCCCGGCGAGCCCCAAAAATGAAGCCCTCATCCGCCATACTGCTAGCTCTGGCTCCTGGTTCCTCGTCTAAAAATGTTGTCGAGTTCAGCGTTAGCAGAGGCCTTCCAGGCAACCGCACCCCGCTCTCCTTTCCTCCGTTGACACGGCGGGAGACGTACTCGGAGAGACTCATCAACAACATCGCAGGCGGCGGCTATTACGTGCAGGTCCAGGTCGGAACCCCCCCACAGAACTTGACGATGCTGCTAGACACGGGGAGCAGCGACGCCTGGGTGCTGAGCCACGAGGCAGATCTCTGTATCAGCCCGGCCCTGCAGGATTTCTACGGCATGCCGTGTACCGACACCTACGACCCTTCCAAGAGCTCGTCCAAGAAGATGGTGGAGGAGGGCGGGTTCAAAATCACCTACCTCGACGGCGGCACCGCCTCGGGGGACTACATCACCGACCACTTCACCATCGGCGGTGTCACCGTCCAGTCGCTACAGATGGCCTGCGTGACCAAGGCCGTCAGGGGCACCGGCATCCTGGGTCTCGGCTTCAGCATCAGCGAACGTGCATCCACCAAGTATCCCAATATCATCGACGAGATGTACAGCCAGGGCCTGATCAAGAGCAAAGCCTTCTCCCTCTACCTCAACGATCGGCGCGCCGACTCGGGCACCCTCCTCTTCGGCGGCATCGACACCGACAAGTTCATCGGCCCGCTCGGGGTCCTCCCGCTGCATAAGCCTCCAGGCGATCGCGACTACTCCTCCTTCGAAGTCAACTTCACCTCCGTCTCCCTCACCTACACCAACGGCTCCCGCCACACCATCCCGACCGCCATCCTCAACCACCCCGCCCCGGCCGTCCTCGACTCGGGCACCACCCTCTCCTACCTCCCCGACGAGCTGGCCGACCCCATCAACACGGCCCTCGACACCTTCTACGACGACCGGCTCCAGATGACCCTGATCGACTGCTCCCACCCCCTGCTCCGGACCGACCCGGACTTCCACCTGGCCTTCACCTTCACCCCGACGACGAGCATCACCGTCCCGCTGGGCGATCTGGTCCTCGACATCCTCCCGCCAACCTACCCCCAATCCAACAGCAATAACAACAACGAAGTCGAAGACGACGACGACGACGACGATGACGATGATGACGACGACAAAGTCCCCCCCGCTACCGAAAGGAGGTGGTGCGTCTTTGGCATCCAGTCAACCACCCGCTTCGCCGCCTCCTCCGGCCAGAGCGAGGCCAACTTCACCCTCCTGGGCGACACCTTCCTCCGCTCCGCCTACGTCGTCTACGACCTGTCGCACTACCAGATCGGCCTGGCCCAGGCCAACCTCAACAGCAGCAGCAGCAGCACCAACACGAACACCATCGTGGAGCTCACCGCCGACAACCACGACGACGGCGCCTCCGAGAGAGGCGAGGGCGCGGGCGCGGGCGCCGACGCGGGCACGCGCACGGTGATCGCTGGTGGCCTCCCGAGCGGCCTGATGGGCGTCGAGGCGCAGCAGACGACCTTTACCCCGACAGCCACCGCCAATGGTCACCCGGGTTACGGAGGAGGCCCGGGCGGGAGCACCCGGCCCGGCTCGGAGCGGAATGCGGCTGCCGGAGGTTTCACGGCGGTCAGGACGGGCCTGCTCGGGGAACTGGTCGGTGTTGCTGCGGTGACGGCTCTGTTTATCCTCTTAGGGGGCGCACTCATAGCAGTCTGATGATGATGATTGCCCGCCCGTCCACATGTTTTATTTTAAAACAAGATGCATGAATGTACCAGCTCTGTCTTTCTACATAGTTCATCTAGCGAGATAGAAACGGGCCAGTCAGTTCCCCTATTGTGCCGTCGCTCAGCATGCCGTGGGGCTGGACTCTCCACCGTTCAGATACCGAGGATATCGATTCAGCTGGCTACCAATTACCAAAAAAAATAAAAAAAATAAAAAATAAAAAATAAAAAGAATTGAGCTCTACTGGGCAGGTATGGTCTCTAGAGTACTGCAAAATGTAACAAGATCAAAAACCAACGTCTTCTATGCTGATTCCCAACCAAGGATGACCTACGCCGTGATGTCATTTCAACCCCCCCCCCCCCCCAAGTTGCTCCACAAACAACTCTGTCTCACACTCTTGTCTCACACTCGCAACCGAGACACACAGGCCGCAGACAAGCGCCCGTTTCGTGTGTCTTAACTCTCCGAGTATCGTGGGGAAGATCACTTCCGAAAGCTTCCCCAGGAAACTCGGAGCGGCCAGTGCGGCTGATCAGACTCGTGGGCGCTGCTATAACCAGCATAAGATGACAGATATATCGCGTGAGACGCGGAGGACTCAAACAAGAGTAAACAACCCCCGTCTGCCTAGAAGATTCAATCACACCGTTATCTAGTCGTGATAGTGATAATCTCGCTTTCTTTCTCGCACCCCCGTTGGGAGTAATAGTCAGGAATAATTAGGAAGCCAGGCTCCAATTCTGCCAAGATGACAAGTTGTGTCTCGAAGAGCACGAAAGTATTTATTGCTCGAGCCAGGTAACTTTCGACACCCCGGTACCAATGATCAACGTAGAATCATATTACGTGCCACCAAACTCAGAAGGCACGTAGTGACGTCCAAGACGTTACAAGTGGTTGCAACCTTGACCCGCAAGCTTCGAGTATTCCAAACATAACAGGCGCTCATAGACAGCCTCCGTATAATTGCAAGACATCTACATGAATGATCAAGCCCTCGGGCTACGGGGTATATGATACCTGATGCGCCGCCTCAACCCGCCGTACAAAAACCAGCAAAAAAAAAGAAAAAAACGTCGCTTTTCCCCCTGTCGAGGAGGGTTTAGTAATACATGGTATCGCGGGGGGGGGGGGGGGGGGAGAGTTTAGGTTGAGACATGTCGACAGCTTCAATCTGCATCTGACGACGATGTGACCCAGCCGCCATACATACCGGCAGAGCTCGTCGCGGAGCACGTGTGCAGGTGAGCTCTGCGATTGGCGTCGCTTTTCCCCCTGTCGAGGAGGGTTTAGTAATACATGGTATCGCGGGGGGGGGGGGGGGGAGAGAGAGGGGGGGAGAGAGAGAGAGGGGGAGAGAGAGAGAGGGGGAGAGAGAGAGAGGGGGAGAGAGAGAGAGGGGGAGAGAGAGAGAGAGAGAGAGAGGGGGGGGCAGTAACGAGAGAACATCACATCTTCTCGAACCGCTCCCTGGCCCTCTCCTTTGTCTTTTGCACAAATGATGCAAAATCGCCCCGCGTCTTCCTCGCTGCCTCCTCGCTCGCATCGCCCAGCTTACCACCCTCGGCGCCCAGGCCCACGCCAGGGGCATACACCTCGGTCGAGATGGCCTCGGTCCTGCCGGCACCCTCGGCGCCGAGCCCTGCGCCCTCGGTCCAGCCCATCTTGGCGAGCATGCCGGCGCCCTTGGACTTCTTGGCAGCGGGCTGTTGGTCTTTGGCGTCGCTGTCCGCCGTTGCGGCGGCGGGCTCCTTGCGTTTCTCCGGAACGGAGGCGGCGGCGGTTGACGGCACGGCCACGGGTTGCTTCGGCTGGCCAAACGCCCTCCGTCGCTCGAGCGCCCGATCGCGGTACTGCGGCTGCGCGAAGCGAGCGCGCTGCAGTTCCCAAAGCCGCTTGAACTCGGCGTCAGGTTCGACGATGCACATCTTCTTGCCCATCCGCTTGAACTCGTCCGCTGCGCGCGCCCGATTCTGCGGGTCGGCTAGCATGCGCTTGTGTAACTCGCTCTGCTGCTCGTGCAGCCAGACCAGCCTGGCCTCCTTGAATATGCGTTTGCAGAGGACGCAGCGCAAACGATCGAGGTCAGCGTAGGACTTGTAGACGGGCAGGCGCTCAGACCTGAGACGCGGGGTGCGGCGAAGAACCTGGCGAGGCTCCCTACCCAGAGCGGCAAGAGCCGCCGCGGCTTTTTCCTTGGCCTGCTCGTCACGAAAGAATTGGTGGGCGCGCCCCTCATGTTCTATGAGGAGGTCGGCCCTGGTCTGGGGCCAGCCGCGCTCATCAATCTCCGCCTGGGTGGGCGGCTCCCAGCCGCAAGCAAGACAGGCCAGGGCGTCCCAGTCGGCATAGGAGAGATACCGATCAGCCCATTGCGGGGTAACCGGCCCGTCTTGCTGAGTTTCCTCGGCCTCGCCGGAAGCACCACGGGTCACAGCCAGCTTGACCTCTTCGAGCTCTCGGGAGGAGGGCGACGCAGCGTCGGTGACCGGTTTGGAGCCGTGCAGCTGGGCCGACGCCTTGGCCCACAGCTGCACCTGAGGTATCATGGATACCTTGGCGACGGGGGCTGACTCCTTGGCGGTTTTCACTTTCTTTGAAGGCCGAGACTTGGTGCCGTCGTCGCTGCCGGCAGTGCGGTCGGGGGCCGGCGCGCTCGGGAGCGGGTCGGTCGATACGACGCGGACGCTGGGGTAAACCCGTTCATCCCAGTACTTGACGCGCACGGCCGGATTGTAGATGGGAGTGAACGAGTACTCCGGATTCTCGGTTGCCGGAGTGTCAAAGGCAGGAATGAAGACGCCAGTATGGATGAAAGCTACCACGACGGGTTTGGAAGCAATCGTAAATCTCGGAGACGCCCGGAACTTCGCAACGGCGGCTATGGCGTCTTCGACAGTCGCAAACTCGGCGAACCCGTACCTCCAGGACTGGTTCGTCTTGCGGTCACGCATTAGGAAAACGCGACGAAGCGAGCCAGGCTTCGCCCCGAGGCCAGCCGTGCTGTTTGTGGGAGCTGTCGATTTGAGCTTATTGGTGCAGCTGGGGGCTTCTTTTGCGGGCTCCGAATTTTCGACAAACAGCTTCATGACACCTTTGGCGAGAACCTCCTCGGTAACGGATCCTTCCAGGTCCCGGACGACGACATATTGAGACGGAGTCTGCTGCGGGCACTCGTCCGTTTCACCGGTTAAGACGGGACCGGAATCGCCATAATCATCTTCTGCTCGGGTTAGCAAGTAGAGCAGACGACGGGAATAAGGCCGCAGAACTGCTTACCAGGTCGTTCGGTTTTGCATTTGAAACAGAGAGCTCGGTGGGGGTAGTTGACAATGCCACACTTTTGATTGTTTAGCCTCTGCCAGGGACACTTTGCGGAGGGCGCGAGGGGTTGAAGGGGTGAGGGGTGCTTACCTTGACGCATTGCCAACCGTCGTCGTCCCTGCGTGAGTCACGCGCCGAGTCCATATCGTCGCCGTTGTCTGGAATGGTGACTCCCGCTGTGATGGGCTCAGAATCGATGCCGCGGGAATGTTCCAGGGGGAAGGAGACGTCGGGGTAGTATCGGTCATAGAAGTATTCGGCGTCCGATCGACGATGAAACTCGACAAGGGCACAGCGACCGCCTGTAAGAGTGAGCAATTGAAGGGTGTTGTGGCGTGGCAGGCGGGTGGTGCTAACCGTTGTGGTCGTTACGAACCCGAGCGATTCTCACCTTATCGCTCGAGAAGTGGCGGTCCCTAGTAATATAGTCGAGACCGTAGAGGATATCTCGCTCGGTGGCATCCTCAGGAAGGCCGTTTAGGACAATAGCACGCCCTGAGTCACCTAAATGTCGGCGATCTAGGTGACGTCTATCATGATGTTGACCAGACCCACGATGATCAGATGCGGAGCTCCGATACCCGCCAGAACCCCGAAAAGGATGCTGATCCACGTGGCCTCTGCAGACAACTTATGGTTGGTACTTGAAAATGCCGAGAGCAACAGAGGAGAAAAGGAGGTATAGGTTGGACCTACGCTCGAGCGGGGTCGTCGTTCTCGTAATACCGGTCTCTTGGTGCACGGTAGCGGTTCCGCCCGGTCCCAGGGTGGTCGTCTGCACCGTCGCCGTCATCGTAGTTCAAGTCTCTTGGAGGATCTGGAGGATCTTTTGGTGGCAGCGAGGGGGAGGAGAGCCCAAAGTTAGCCAATTCCAGCTCGACCGACAGACAATCGAAAGCACTCAAGCAATGCCATCGCCAAGGTTCATCGTGCGGGCTATAGTACCCTTCCTCGACCGCCGGTAGTCGCCGTCTCTGTCGTCGAAGCGGCGGGCATAGGGGCTGCGACTGCGGCGATCGCGGTCGCGGTCGCGGTCACGGTCGCGGTAGCCGGCGCCATCGCGCGACGCCGAACGATGTACGCTTTGGTACATTGCTGGCGATCGCGGAGGACGGGAGGAGAGGGAGCGGCGAAATCGGTAAGAGAGCGGTCTTGCGGATGCGATCCGCCTTCCCTCTAAGTAAACCTGCAGCTGCGCACAGGAAATCTGGCTGCAAATTGCAACCGAAGGGTTCGAAAGACAAAAGGATTGAGGACTTGGATGTGGATACAGGCGGTACTGAAGCTCACTTTGTCAAGCCCGTTAGGTGGGATGCCCGCCAGCGTTGACTGCGACTGCCGAAGTTCTGCCGGGGGCCCAATCAATTACCATAGTACAGTGTGATATGCCTTGGTTCCGATAACGGTAATGGAGTGGATCGCTCTTGACAACTTGCTGTGTGAACGACGGTTGAAGTGGGAGCTGTGAAGATGAAAGGAAAGTAACGATCGGACTGCCTGTTAGGGAACTCTGCTTGATGCTTCAAAATTTCGAGAAGCAAACAAAGGGAAAAACAAAAAAAAAAAAAGACGCAGGAATACACGCCAAGTCCCCTATTCGCAGCCGCTTAGTTCTAAGATTTGCGTGCAATCACTCACCCTTCCACGTCCCCCGTTCCTCGCGCTCGTGCACATCCGCTAGGTGTGCCTCTACACCTTATAACCGGTAATAGACCGCTGGAAGACCTCCGTTATCTCAGAATCACAGCTTCGTGATTCAGTCTCTTGCACTAGCAAAGGTGGACCTAAACCCTTCTACACGGACGAGGTCCCGCCCGCAGGCATTTGTGACAACAACAGCCAAGTGCCAGCTTGTCAACCTCTCCAGGTGCAGGCCAAGGCACGCCTTGGAGTACCAAGTTATAGGTAGCCTGAGGTCCCTCACGGTCATTTCTAAACCACTCCAACAACCGCACCCGACCCGATCGTTCGTTGGCTTAGGTTGGACTGAGCAACCAACCATACCTCCACCGACCATGGCCACCACAACCACCGACACCCCGCAGACCCAAGTCTCCTCCCTCTCCCAGGAGGGCTGCTACATCGCCCTGACCTCTTCGCCGCTCAATATTCAATCCGTCATGGATCGCGTGCGCTCCCCCCAAGCAGGCGCCATCGTCCTCTTTGCAGGTCCGCCTCAACCCCTCCCCTCCCCCCTTCCCCTCATTCTCTTCTTGCTTCTCCCTTTCTCCTCCCCCTTTCCCCCCCGCCCTTCCCTTTTGGTCTCCTTGGAATAATCAGACAGGACAGACCCGACCAACACGCACGACTTGCGACTCGGCTGCAGGCACGACCCGGGACTCGTTCGACAACGAGCCGGTCAAGGAGCTCCAGTACACGGCGTACGCGCCGCTCGCGCTGCGGACCATGCAGGACATTGCCGCCGCGCTGCGGGCCAAGCACGGGCTCAAGGGCATCGCCATGGTCCACCGCCTCGGCGTGGTGCCCGTCGGCGAGGAGAGCATCCTCATCGCCGTGTCGGCGCCCCATCGGCAGGCCGCCTGGCGCGCCGGCGAGGAGGCGCTCGAGGAGTGCAAGGCACGGGTGGAGGTGTGGAAGCGCGAGGAGTTTGAGGGCGGCGAGGGCGTCTGGAGGGCGAATCGGGATGGGGCGAAGGGAGAGCGGGTCGGGTGAGGAAGAAGGGATACACTTGTTCTTCTCTCTCTCTCCTCTCTTCATATTGCTTCCTGTTCATATATATATATATTTCTCTTCTTTTTACTCCTCCCAGCGAGGCCATATAACCCCCCCGGGGGGAGGGGGCTGTTGAAGTGACGAGGTGCCACGAATTTGGATTGTGCGGCAATATATATGTATGTATGTCTGTTCATACATAAGGGTACTTGAGCTGGCTCTCCGGCGGCATGCGGAGACCCCATCCAGGTTCTGGTTTTCGTGACATCAACACCTGCGTCGCCAGTGGTTTTCGGAGCATATGGTCTTTTCGTGCTGAAGCAGGACCCGTGAGGATAAGTGCATATATAATCCGTACTTGCCGGTTCAACAACCACAATACCACAATACATCCGCTGCAGATCCGGACCAGCCCTCGAGGAGCGATACTAAGCAACGAAGGAAGAGAGCACTTTCTCATTACCATTGAAAGTACACCATTGCTGACAAGACAACCACCACCACCACGACCACCCCAGCCTAACGTCTAATGACACCCCACCCATGGGTAGTCCCGTGGGGAGAGCATTAGATGACGTTCATCCAACCATCATTCATCCCACATTCAACTCAAATTCCACGCTAGCTTTGTCCACCTGCCGTTCCCATCAAGCCGGGACATACAGTTTGAAGCCGAGGGCATAGCCCTGCCATCAAGAAGATACCCGACTGAACGCTGTTGACGCGAAACTCCCAACACCGCCGCTGATACGATCCGCCCGGTCGCCGGAAAGAGAAGAGCACTTCTTCTTCTCCCGGAAAACGACGGGTGGCCCTCTCTCCAGTCCAAGGGCTAGGAACCATTCATAAAGTGAATACCCGAGGAACATAACAGAATACGAAAGGGAAAAAAAAAAGACGAAGAGATACCACCATGCTAGATCCCATCCCAAAAGATAGAGAAAACTCCTAGACTCCGACCCACTCCGTCATCGCATTACCAGAAAAAGAAAACAAGGAACAAGAGCATTTCTATTGAAAAGAGAATCTGTCAAAACCCTCTCTTCAAACCCACGTCTTTGGCCCAAACGTCTCCCCAGGCGGGACGGGGCTCTGCACCGCCTTGCTGAGCATGTCCATGGTGCTCAGCGCGGCCCTGTTGCCGAACCAATTGGGCGCCTCGGTGCCGCTGAGGTAGAGCGCAAAGAAGATGACGAGGGTCGAGACGATCAGGCCGCAGTCGAGGGCCGATGACGTGACGTAGTTGTAGTGGAGCCACCAGCCGGTGCGGCGGCGGCGGATGAAGAAGTTGAAGACGGTGCCGACGATGCCCCAGCAGTAGTAGATGAAGACGGTGGCGGGCGGCAGCATGCCTGAACCGCCAAAGATGAGGGGCATGTTGACGTAGCGCCAGATGCCGCGGCGGTAGCGGCGCGCGAGGAACCACGTCGCCACGGGGGCGAGGGCGCCGACGAGCCAGAACCACTGCAGCGAGCTGTAGAGGGCGCCGTGGGAGAACATGCGGCGGGGGCCGATGGCGCCCCAGATGATCGAGGCCGTGTAGAAGACGCGGGCGCTGGGACAGTTCCACTGGTGCACCTGGGTCTCGGAGCAGACGTCGGGAATGGTCTCGAGCGCCCAGTTCATGACGGCAATCTGGACGACGGCCGACCAGATGGACGCAACCAGCTGGGACCAGAACATGACGCGCGGGGGGACCTTCATGTAGTGACCGAGCTTGAGGTCCTGGACGAAGTAGAGCGCCTGCGACATGCAGAGATAGCCGTAGTTCTTGAACATCATCATGGCGAGGGGGCGGCCGGGGAGCATGTAGCCGACGATGTACTCGGTAAGGACGTTGAGGCCAAGCTGGATATTGGTGATGGCCTGCACGATGCCGATCGGGATCGTCCACACCAGGGGGATCAGGACGCAGACGACGTAAGCCCACCAGGGAAAGTTGGTGTCCCACGCGCAAACGACGGCGAACGAAAGGCCGAGCATGATGACGAACAACAGAGCGTACCACCAGTCCTCGGCGTCGCGATACTTCTTCATCAGCCGCATGTGGACGTCGTCCTCTTGGGACCGAGCCAGCTTCCACTGTGTCCAAATCTCGCAGCCGTGGTACAGAGCGACATGGGTGATGACGGCGGCGAGGGCGGCGAAAGAGAGGCCATAGGCAAGGGCGAACTGAGTGGGGAGATATAGGGGCGAGTAAGCATGGTACTTGGCCTCGTCGAACTGCATCTTGTCGTTAAGGATCGCCGAGACATTGTACAGATTGCCGGTGTTGTCGTAGGCGTGCGAGTTCTGGACCGGCAGGTAAGCCGAGTACCACATGCCCGAGTAATGGATGCCGATCGAGATAATAACGAAGAAGACGGTGACGCCTCCCACGACGTTTGCGATGGCGTGGAAGGGCGGGATGAGCGGGGACATGACATAGGCGGAGATGATACTCCAATCCTGATAATAAAGTTAGCAGGGTCTTCGGGATCAAGGGTGCCAAACGCGTCACTGCTCACAAAAGTAATGGGGAACAGGCCGTAGCCGCTGTAGCCCCCAAACAGCTGGTTGACAATGACATTGTCGGGCCAGATCCAGGTGAGCCAGCAGAACCACGAGAGCCCCTGGAACAGGTAACCGGGGAACCAATACCACAAAAACGACCCGAAGAAGACAAGCATGAACCACTTGTAGCGGCTGATGGACCAGCCGTTGGTCCGTGTCGGATCGGTCGGAGAGTGGTCGTGTAGGGTGTAGAATAGGGCACAGTTGACGAGATCGGTCGGCCAAATCATGGCGGCAGGCCAGACCAGGAACCTCCTCGCCAGTCCGGCCAACCCATAGCCCGTGCAGAGCGTCGTGATGCCGAACAAGAGCTGCCATAACCAACCAAAGTTCTGGTGGTACCAGATGCGCTGAGCGATAATCACATCGGAGGCGTAGAGCGCGCCACCGCCATACGCAGCCTAGGAAAGAGGAAGAAAAGAAAGCAAAGAGTCAGCTACTCGTTTTTCTGACGTGAAGCTGGAACAACATAAGACCTACATTCGACATGACCACGATGATGACGTGCTCTTTAAAGTTGAATGGCCCCGGCTTGAGGTTGAACTTGAGGCCCCAGAGATTGAAGACTCGATCAGGGAAGATCAAGTCCCAGGCAAGGCCCAAAGGGTATGCGATCAGCTGAATGACAAAGGTCGTGAGGGAGATGCTGGGATTCCTGAGCGACAGTATCATGTTGACTGCGGACCCAATCGTGCACAGGAGCAGGCCAATGGTCCAGGCCCGTATCGTATTGACAGGCATATCGACGTCGAAATTCCGGACCGAGGCTCGTACCTGGATGAGAAGAAGGCGGGGGTTGGTTAGCAACACTCGCACACGCACGTCTTCCTTCTCACGCCTTCAGTCTGCAAGTCTCGTGTGATCTCACTTCTGGATATGGCGAGTTATCCTCGGCCAGGATCTGTTCAATCTCGGCCCCCTTCTCGAGATTGGCCGTCTCCAGCGCGTTGCCGACCTCCTCCAGCTCGTCCAAGGGTAGATTCGGGTCGAAGCGGTGCATCTTTTCGAACTGCTTGAGCGATGCGAAGCCCGTGGGCCCCCCTTCGACCGATCCCACCACCGATCCCTCCATGTCCGGCTTCACGTCATCCTCCCGCCGCCGCCGGAGGGACCGGATGAGTCGCGACGCCATCTCTCCGGCTCTCTATCTTCTTCCCCAGCCGTGCGAGGCCGAGCCCGCTCGTGCGTTTCGCCGCGACGAGGCAGGGCGAGAGCGATTCGGTTCAACGGTCTCCTTCCTGTCGGCTTTTTGTCGGGACCGTTCCAATCGTCGCCGCAAACCGTCGCCTTCGTTCGTCCGATCTTCTTCTAGGTGCGCTCCTCGGGTGGGCGAATAAGAGGAACAAAAATATAAAAAAAAATTGAAAAAAAGAGGGAAAAGGCGGAATCGGAGGGGATCGAGGCAATCAATACAGGCACACAAAGCACAAAGTGCAGTTACAACAGGGGCGGGTAATGTCGAGCGAGCGTGAACATGGCTGTCGCGCGCTCGGCGCAGATCGCTGAGCGGGGCTTGGGGTTGACGAGGACCAGAATGCAAAGAATTCCAAAAATAAAATAAAATAAAAATAAAAAATAAAAAATAAAAAAAGGGAGACGCAGGCGAGGGAAAGTTAAGTGGAAAGGGTTCCAAGGCCCGCTTGCGACTTTGGGAGGACCGGAGGGCGGCGCTGGGCGACCCTGTGGTGGCTCGCTGCTGGGGCCTACCAGATAACCGTCTCTCGAATTAGTGGGCAGTCGCAGGGAAGGGGAGGGGGCCACCACGCCTGGGGAACATGTGGGAGAAGCCGGGGAGGGGCGTGATTACTGGAAGGAGCACGCCAGCCAGCCGGCGAGTATCGCGGGAGATGCAAGGCCCAGCAACGTTAATCTGCTGACCTGCCTAAATTGGTTTGATGCTGGGCAATGGGTCGAGCTCCCGATGGATTTGACAAGGATTGAAAGCGGGGACTGGCCCGCAACCACGGTCTGGGGCGCAGACCCGACCGTTTTAGTGTACGGATTAGTTAGTATGATATGTAGACCGTACTCTTCCATTCGGCAACTACACCACGCGATCCATTCATTCTTGATCCAATAACACCGGTACGATATGCCGATACGATTGAACAGGCAGTCTCTGGCTCCTCCCTCAGGGAAGAAGAAGGGAGCCCAAACTGCATCCAGAAAACAGAGAAATCTGATTGAGCAAGGGGTTACCATAATTCGGGGGTTGTTCTTGGGGTCTGCTTCTATCCCATGACTGCTGGAGGTCCGAAGAACGGCAGTCGGGAAAACGGTACCCCATTCCAGAAAAAAAACGCACCACCTGCAACTTTCGGTGCTACTGTGTAGGTTGCCATCAGCGGCTGAAGTGGAACCGCCGCATGCCATGGAACGACTTGGCCAATAGTGCGGGGCCGTTGCGCTGCACGCCAACAGCTATCAAGACTCACATGTAGCGTGCTCCGTACTGTATCCGTAGTGTGCACTCGGTTCGCTTATCTCCTGCCGTCAACTACTGCAGCCCCGTTTCGTTGCAGACCCGGTCATCAGCATCCGACTGCGTACCGTACGAAGTACTCTGCGTGGTATGTCGTCCTCTTCCAATGCGCACCATCTTTGCGTGGGAAGGCAGTCTCAGCCCTGGCAGCAGGAGGACTCCCAGCAAAAATCAAATCCAGATTATGCAGGATGAGGCCAAGGATGACGGAGCTACAGGAATTGCAAGGCATGTGGGGCTCCAAGAACTGGCGTCATTCGTCCTACGACTTTGATAATGAATGGTCCGCGGCTTGGAACGCTCCGTTTGGCTGCGCCAAGGTCTGCGTTCCGGAGCACCAAATGCCGAAGCCAAATCGTTTTGGTGGACGGCGACTTTCGAGTCCAGTAACGGAGCTGAATCGACCTCCTCTTCTTTGCGGTATTCGTCGAGACATTTTGTTTGGAGAGGTGCAAGCTTCGCGATGTCAAGTCGCCGGATCGCGGACGCACCACAAGACATCCACAAGCCCAGGATTCGAGAAGATCTCAAAGGGGAGGTCGGTTCGCTGGAAAATAAAATGAACCGAAGAACAGGTGCGGGCACCGTGTTGGTAATCCCGGTTTCCTCATCGAGCCGGTCAGGTCAGGCCAAACCCCTCATCCCACTCCCGCGCCTCTCCCGTTTGAGCTCTGCATCCGAGTGTGTGCGTGTCGAGCCTGGGTTGTCCTGAATACAGACACCGAGACTCAAGATCGGGGATATGCAGCCAAACCGCCGGCTGTGACACCGATGGGAGACTGGACGAATGGAGGGCCCAGGACTTTGCCGAGCCTTTGCGCCTTGACACGCTAGTAGCTCTTGTCCTTCACACCATCCATCCAGACTCCTTCAAACCTTCTTGGTTCTTTTGCTCTTGGCCTTTGGGAATGGTCTGGCCGGAGAGCCGCGGGTTTCCATGCGAGGCCTACTTCCCAGAACTGTTTTCACTGATAAGGTACTCGACGCTGAGTCGGAGTGGGGAGGAACTTGGAACCTGGCTGGGAGAGAGCGAACCGATCCTGCGAAGCCTCTCTGTCTACACCACGCGAATCCGGACCGTGGTTTCTCTGGTCGGTGTGCACTATTCCGCACACTACCGAGTGCATTCCGAGTCTGGTTCATCTGCGCCTAGTACACTACGTACGACCTGGTCCCGGCCTCTTGGACAATCCCCAGCCAACAAGCTCGAGATCGCAGCCTGCGTGCACCCTTAAAACGTTTAACTACTATCGAGGCCGGCGGTGTCCCAGGTTCCCGGCTGCGGGCGCTTGCCAAGTAGCGCCGGATGGTAGACGTCGCCGCGAAAATAGCAGCGCATTAGATTGGCACAGCTCCCGGCTATTTACAATATATTATCCCGCTACCACAGCAGATTGGATTGCCGGAGACACGAAAAGCTTGGTTTTTTTTTTTTTTTGGCCCTTGTCATATCATCCCGGGCGTCTTTCTGGTTCTTTTTGAGGTTGCTGCCATCGTGGTCTCGTAAGAGACAGCCAAGCCTTATCTCGCCCTGTCCGGAAGAAGCCGTGAGGTCCTGTGTGACCAAAAGCCTGCGAGCCGAGCCACAGTCTGTCGCCAGTCTGGAGTGGATGGCAATATACAGATTGTATGGACGATGTCAATACCTGCATATGCCTCCCATTCAAAAAAGAGATAGAGTTCAAAGAACACAAAAGAACGCGGGACTGCCGGAAACCCTCAGAACTGAGGATCTCAGCTTGTATTATGTCAAGACTTTCTTCTGGCTCAAAGTCCGCGGGTTCTCCGCGGGATAATGCTCGGTCCACCACCGCTCGGAATTGTATAAATAATGCAAAAAGAAACTAGGCCATTTCCGTCCGCCACTGGGCAATGGGAGGTAGGTGGTAGGGGAGTAAACGCCACTAAGTCTCCTGATCCAACAAAAAGGAAAGAAGAGGCAAAAATCAAGGGTAAAACAGCAAAACGAAAGTTACGTTGATGGGGCTTGGCCGGGGATCGAACCCGGGACCTCTCGCAGCTGGAGCTGTAGGGTTTACCCTAAGCGAGAATCATACCACTAGACCACCAAGCCAATGTGATTGTTGGGATCCGAGGACCCGAAGTACAGCTCAAGTGACCGCGAGGCCAGCCTCCTCCCCAGGCTAACAACTTCTCTTCTTGCCGAACGCAGTGGGAGCTCCGGGAGCGTTGAAAGCAGTCTGCAGTGGGTGGCTATACGAAGGAGACAGTGCCTTGTTGAACTATCTACAAAGGAGACAAAACGACTGATATTTATAGACAAAGGAACTGGCTAATGCGTTGGCAACGACGCCTTATACGCTGTGGCAAACGCGTGGCTAATACGTTTAGAAGCTCTATAGCTTCCGACACACCCCCTAGTTAAAGGCGATAGTCGTTTAACTACGCTTTGTGGTGATACTGTTCTTGGTGTTATATCCTTTGTCGCTCTTACCTTGATAGCTCCTTTAGGGGGCCTGCCTTCTGTATTTGGAAGTCTGAAAGAGTCGAGTATAGTAGAGCGATTCCTTTGAAGCTGTAGATTAAATATAGCTATTGTAGTTATAATAGCGATAGTATTACTAGTTTTAATTATAATAATAACAATAGGATAACGCCTCCTACGCTTGAATTAATAGATGATTTGTTAGATACGCCTGTCGTAAACACGGCTACTACTAGTAAGTTGACTCCTACTCCTATAATGCCTTGAAGATATAAGTACGCTAAAGCTTCTAAACTGTAAGTGTTTCTATTTATTGCTAGTTTTATAGTTTTCTAGCGCTTTGCTAGTTACGTTAAGATCGTTCAAGCTAACTAAATATAGTGACATTACTATTAGCGAGCTTTACAAGGTGCCCTATGGAATATATATATAGTTAGCTCTAGTAAGACGTTCTTTTGGCAAATATTATAATTGTTCTAGCGCTAGCTCCTACTACTACTATTATACCTATAGTTCCCATAAATATAAGGAGATATATACTAATTACTTATATATCTAATAGCTCTTATAATGCTTATACTAACTATATTAGTAGTTTTACTTCTTACGTTAGGTTAGTAAAGGATTTGACAAAGGCTCTATTAGATAGAGCTAAGGCTTTTATAAGTCCCTGGATCTTAAACCTCTACCCCTGATATATAGGTAAATCGCTAACAGATATGTATAGGATCTTAAGAAGTTATATATAGTTCTTTAGAGTGACCTAAAACGTGCTAGTATAGACAATACGGAGGAGTATAAGCTTGATAAGGCTAAACTTATACGTTTTATAAAGATCGCCTACTCTATATATAACATCTTCTATTAGTTAGGCAAGATTAAGGAGGCTTATAATGTTCGCTTTAGCGTGTCTAATGACGTGTTAGGCGCTATATCGTTACCTAGCCCAGATAAAGGCAAGGGTAAGGCTGTTAATCCTAATGATAGCTAATTGTCACGGAAATATACATGCAGATGCCGCCTGGGCCACCGGCACAAACGGGCCAATCAAGCCGAAGGAACGGAAGGACCAATTACAACATGGGAAGTACAGTGATTACTACGCTCACTAGCGATCAGGGTGATCACCACCATGCGATCACTCACGATCACCATGATCAGGAGTAATCACTAGGATTATATATACATATAGATAGTCACTCGTATAGTAGACTCCAGGAGTTTACTAATGATAATAATCATGATCATAGTACTTATACCAAGCATTGCTAATTACTATAAGAGACAACTCTAGTGTTATTATAAACCCTTTAGCTTCACCGAATCCCTCAGACGACCTGTGTCACGGATAAGCACATAGACGGCCTGACAGGCTGCAGCCAGGACGCGGGACATTCCGACAGCCAATCACTTGACGGACCAATTAGAAGATTATCACCGCCAAGACCAAGGTCTTCACTGGTGATAATAACATGTCACCGTCGACGACGTGGAGTCACGGAGTAAAAGGAGAAATAGTACTAGTGATAACTATTGAAGAGGGACAGACAATTATATATATATAGCTAGCTAGTCATTCGTTATAGTAGACTCTAGGAGTTCACCAGTAGTAACAATCACAATTATAGTACTTATACTAAGCATTGCTAATTACTATAAGAGACAACTCTAGTATTGTTATAAACCCTTTAGCTTCACCAAATCCCTCAGACGACCTACCTGCTTGTCCCGCTCAATCTACCTCCGTCTAGACCCTTTCAGAAGCAGTCTGAGTTGGGTTCGTCACACGTTGTTACTACTCCCTTTGTTCTGTCATGGTTCAGAACGGAGGTGACGTCGACCTCGACATCGACATGGCTGCCAACGTCACGGCCGAACAGCTGCTCGCTTAGCTTGGTCAACTCTAGCAGCGGATCCAGGAGTTAGACCAGAGAGACAAGGCTACTTAAGCTCGAATTAAGGAACTTGAGAACCGCGAAAAGTACTCGTAGAAGTTGGTCAATAAGGCCTATGCTAAAATCGAGGCACTCGAGGGCACTAAAGCGAAGCGTATTAAGATTGAACTACCTGGTAAATATAGAGGAACTAAGGAGGATCTTATAGGATTCCTAATAAACCTCCGATCTTACTTCCGGCTTAATGATGACAAGTTTCCGGATAATAAAGCCAAAGTCCTTTACGTAGCTATAAGATTAAAGGGCAAGGTACTAAGATAGTTCGAGCCTATATAGAATAACTATCTCACTAAGGAAGACGAAGACGACCGAGACACGTTTATATAGGCAGTCTTCTAATCTTATAACCGTTTCGAAGAAGAGCTTTGGAAAGTTTTTAGCGACAAAGACAAGAAGATTCATATATAAGAAAGACTTGCTAATCTCCGATAGACTAAGTTAGTAGCCTCCTACGCTATATAGTTTAGATAGGACATGCTTAAGTCTTAGCTTAACGATAAGGCGTTAATACAATTATTCTATAATAGCTTGAAGGAAAAGGTTAAAGATAAGCTATATAAGTACGATCGGCCTAAGACTTTGGACAAATATATTATGTAGGCTATTAGGATCGATAATCGACTCTACACACAAGAGTAGTAGAAACGAGGTCAAATAAATGGAACTACGGTTAAGGCTAATGACAAGAAAAAGCAAGTATACGTTAGTATATCGTACGGGACGTACCCCGGAGCTATAGATATAGACGTAGCGTAGAAGCAAGACCAGAAGAAGACAACCAAAGACAAGTCCAATATTACCTACTATAACTACGGAAAGAAAGGGCACTACAAGCAAGAATGTCAAAGCCTAAAGAAAGAGTAGAAGCTAGTCCCTAGAAAAGAAATCACGGACATCGACGAAACTACTAAGAATGTCACCAAAGTAGTAGCCATAAGCTACGAAGACAAGGACAGCGACACGGACAGTTTCGGACACGACAGCAATAGAGAAGACAGACAAGTACCATACTCCGAACTAGTCACTATAAACCCAGAGATAGGTCTCGCTAAATAGGATACGGTAGGAGAGTATACACCGCTAATCTCGATTCTCCTAGCCTTAAGGCAATGGGGTTTTACAGTTACGCAGAGGCGGGATGGATCGTAGACAGCCGATACCTAAGGAATCGAAAGACCCGGACCCAATGCTCTATTCCTCTAGGAACGAATCGAATGGTACCGTAACGAAGTTTTCTAACTTAACACGGAACTACGCGAACGGGATAGGCGCTTGACTTGACTTGCCTAGTAGAGTAATGAGATAAAGGACAAAATGAGGGAACTCCGACGTATCGTAGAAGCCATTAAAGGAGAACAGCCTATGACGTATAATAGGCCTGATAGCTACGCCGAGCATTTTGACGATTAGCAACTTAGTAACGATATACGGAACCTAGAATACCAGTTTATACAAGCGAACCGTAGGAAAGACGAGCATACGTAGGAAAGCTACTAGAAGAAACACTCTTATCTTAGCATTAGAGTGCCTACGGCCTACGTATAGTAGGAAGGATTCGGGAAAGAATTCCAATACCTCCCAGGCAACACCACGCGACTATACCCTCGACACGAGGCATATACGCAAGTGCCCTGGTTCCAGTGTATGGCATACGAATGCCAATATCACTTCCGCGACAAATTCAAAAACAATCACTAGCCAACCTAACAAGGAAATAAGGACAGAAGCTTACGCCCTGTAGAATAGGTCTACGATATAGGAAACAGAGCGGCCGAATTGCTCTGGAAGATCGAAGCCCGCGATCTAGAAAGCATTATAATAGTTCTAAAACGAGCCTAGCCTAGGTACTACGGAACAGGACGAGACATATAGGACTCGTGCTAGAGTAACGATTGCCTCTATCACGCAGACGAAAAGAAATTGCGAATTTGGGAGCTTTAGATAAAGCTATAACACGTACGATGGAAAGCAGAACAGACCTAATAGTAGGAAGCTATAAACACTCAATGGCTTACGGAAATGAGTACGATCGACGAAGCCGCTATTAGCCAAACAACTAAAGAGGTTAGTACTAACCTGGGAAACAGGTCAGGGCCCTTCGAGGGGCCTGGAAACTATTAACGCCCGTGTAGCGGCAAGTAGTAGCATAGTATAGGAGGAACTAGCGTAAGAGACCACTATATCAAGACCTCCCGGCAGAAACATAGGAAATCGCCATAATCTTTGGACGACAGCGGCAAGACAAGCGACTATAGATAATAGCATAATGGAAACAGCACGAAATGCTTGTACTAGTAGACAGTAGAGCAGAGATAAACCTGATTTCGCCAACACTTATAAATTAGCTACGGGTACCCTAGAGAATGAAACAGAAGCATAGTATAGTCAAAGGGCTATTTCCGACATAATAGATATATAGGGAGACCAAACCGATCGATATCACTATAGCAGGGAAGACTATAGTAGTCGTATTTAGCATCGTAGATATAGGCAATGACAAAGATATAATATTAGGGTTACTATAGTATGAAGATTATAACCCGGACATTAGCTAGAAGAATAGTAGCTACCTATAACCCTAAACGGAGTCGTATTCGACTAGTAAGATAAGGAGCGTATAAGGATCGCGAGTAGACGATGCTTAGAGAAAGGCATATCCTACGGATCTACCGCAAGAGACGGATAGTGGCAGGAAGACCACTATAGACTCTAGAAGAGGCAGTATAACGACATCGATATCGCGACAGGAAGAACGAGCTAAACCACCGATAGCTATTCTCTCCGTTAACGAATGCGGAGCACTATAATTAGAGCAGTAGGTTGAGACAGGAGAAATCGCCAGCATCGCTATAGACGGAACCAAGTTCGCATATTATCAGGAAACCAAGAGACGAGACAAGACTAGGGAAGTACCAAAGGAGTACGAAGGACACCTAGCATTCGAACCGAAGCATCTAGAAGGATTACCAGAACACGGCCCATAGGATCACGAGATCAAGCTCAAGGAAGGAGCACGACTAAAGTTCTTCAAGATTTACCATACGAGCTAGACGCAGAACGAAGAACTTAAGCAATATTTAGAGGAGAACCTTCGAAGAGGATATATCTGCCTATTAACATCGCTAACAGGCTACCTAATCCTATTTATGCCTAAGAAAGACAGAAAGCTACAGTTATACGTCGACTATTGGCAACTTAACAAACAGACTATGAAAAACCAATACCCGTTACCGCTAATCTTATGGCTCTAAGATTAGTTAGCAGGAGCCTAATATTTTACGCGTCTTGACTTGCCATCGGCCTATAACTATATACGGATCAAAGAAGGCAATAAGTGGAAAACGGCCTTTAGAACACCCTATGGCTACTACAAGTACCTTGTCATGCCATTTGGACTTACAAACGCGCTAGCAACGTTCCAAGCCCTGATTAATCAAGCTATCCGACCCTTTCTCGACAAATTTACGGTATATTATCTCGACGATATACTTATCTTCTCTAAGACGATAGACGAACACCGGAAGTATGTAAAAGTAGTACTAGACGCGCTATACGCGTATAAGCTATTAGTTAATAAGGAAAAGAGCGAATTCCATGTCAGGAAGACAGTCTTTTTAGGATACGAAATTGTGACGAACCCAACTCAGACTTCTTCTGAAAGGGTCCAGACGGAGGTGGGTGAAGCAGGACAAGCAGGCAGGTCGTCTGAGGGATTCGGTGAAGCCAAAGGGTTCACAACAACACTTAGAGTTGTCTCTCACAGTAATCAGCAATGCTTGGTATGAGTACTGTGATTGTGATTGTTACCACTGGTGAACTCCCAGAGTCCACCATAACGAGTGACTAGCTAGCTATATATACACAATTGTCTGTCCTTCTTCAATAGTTATCACCAGTACCACTCCTCCTTTCACTTCGTGATTCTGCGTTGTCGACGGTGACATGTTATTATCACCAGTGAAGACCTTAGTCTTGGCGGTGATAATCTTCTGATTGGTCCGTCAAGTGATTGGCTGTCGGAATGTCCCGCGTCCTGGCTGCAGCCTGCCAGGCCGCCCATGTGCTTATTCGTGACACGATGCCCCTCCTTCAAGGCTTTCGACCCGAAAGCCCTCTTAGGCCGTTTCAAATAGCGCCAACAACCCTTCGCTTGTGAGTACTGCATTCTCCCTGTTTCTGCGTCGTGGTCGTCATGTTGACAAAATGCCGATAGAGAAACGGAAGTCGCATTCTGCACGTTACCGTGCTTCCCTTGCTCAGAACATCGCTGAGAACGGTTTTGTCGTTATGCCTTGCTCTTGGTGCGCGTCGCAAGGCCTCGTTTGCAAAATGATCGCGCGTACGAAGCGTTGCGAAGCCTGCGTTCGTCGAGGTCGTTCTTGCGATGGCTCTGGCATACCGCTTTCTTCCTGTAAGCACGTTTTCTTCTTCTTTTTTTTTTTTTTTTTTTTTTGAATGTGATTCCTGATGTTCGTTCTAGTGGATCGCATTCTCCAGGAGCAGCGTCGTATCAAGGATGCTGAACGTCGTGCCGAACTTGAGCTGGATGAATCTCAACGCCGTCTGGAAGAAGCCCAGCGCGAGTTGTCCGAAAAGCTTGCGCGGCTCCGGCGTCTTCGTCAGCAGAAGGAGTTTTTGGTGGAGAAAGGTGCCGACATGGTGGCGCGTGGTCTGTCGACCTTGGACGAGTTGGAGGAGGTTGAGCGGCAAGAGACGCCTGCTATGCCCTCGTCACAGATTAATGATGCCGTCGATGCTGTCGACTGGGGCGCCGTCTTTGGTTCTGTCCCGGGTTTTCCTTTGGTCGATCCGGATTCTGCCGGTGGAACTGTTCCAGTTTCTCAGGGCAGTTCAAATTCTTGACTGGTTCCCATGAGTTGTCCTCTGGTCCAAAATCAAGCCATTTGACCAGGTACTGCAGTTCCCCGTTGATGATGCGTGAATCCAGAATTTCTTCGACGTCCCATTCTTCCTCTTCGTCCTCTGCTTCGATGTGCGTGGCAACCTTGGCGTTCTTTGGTGCTGGTTCGAGAAGTGAAATATGAAAAACATCCGTCCGTAGTCGCATAGATGACGGTAACGATAGTCGGTAGTTGGATGTCGAGATTCGTTCTTTGATAACGAAGGGTCCGACCTTCTTGAAGTCCAGCTTCGTGCTTGGTCGTTTGGTTCGCAAGTTTCGTGCGATCAGGTAGACTTTGTCTCCCCTCTCTAGGCGAGGTCCCTCGAGCCTGTGTTTGTCGTAGTAGTTCTTCATTCTGGTCTTGACAAACTCGAGTTCCTTTTTGAGCTTTTCATGCAGTGCGTGCATCTGTTCTGCTTTGACTGCTGCTCTCGGCACTGTGACCTCTGGTCCTTGCCTAAGGTCTGCTTCATATCCGTAGTTCGCGAAGAACGGTGTGACTTTGGTCGTTTCTGTCGGCGTCGTGTTGTAGGCGAGTTGTGCTGTTGGTAACAGCATGACCCAGTCGTCTTGTTGGTAATTGACGTAAGAGCGGAGGTATTGCTCAACAACTTGGTTTAGTCGCTCCGTTTGTCCGTCGGTCTGCGGGTGATATGCCGTTGACAGCTTGCTGTTGACGCCTAATCGTTGCATTAACGCTTGCCAGAACTTCGATGCGAACTTGGTGTCTCTGTCGGTGATCCATTCTTGCGGCCAAGCATGCACTGATGCAACTTGCCGATAGATCACGTCTGCCAACTGTTCCGCTGTCCAGGACTCCTTGTAGGGAAAGAAATATGCCCACTTAGTCAGGCGATCTACTACAGTAAGAATACTGTCGTAGGTCACTCCTGTGGCTGTGTCCTTGGATTCTGGCAGCTTCGTGATGAAGTCCATCGCAACTGAACTCCATGGTTTGTCAGCTGTTGGTAGTGGCTGAAGTAGCCCGTACGGCTTGTGTCGTGCCGTTTTGCTCCGATTGCAGATGTCGCAGTTCCGTACGACTTCCTTAACTCGTGCCGTTAACTGTGGAAAGTCGTAGTGCTTCTTGACTTGTGCGACAGTCTTCGTGACTCCTTTGTGTCCTCCGAGTTTTGATTCGTGGAGTTCTCGAATCATTCGCAGCTGTTGATCCTTGTCGTGGATGTACGCTTTGTCTCGGTACCAGAGTTTCCCATCTCTTTCTTCCACTCCGTCAGGTACCACTGGTCCGGGTGCTGCTTGATACTGTGCCTCGTTGATCCTTTCCTCTCGAAAGATTGCGCAGCATTCTAGGAACGAGTCAAGTGGATCATCTTCCACGGGTGTCTGCGTTTCGTGGTGCAACGTCCCGTCTGTTCGTTCCTTGAACAACGGTGGTGTTGTTCCCGTTCGTCCTTTCGTGTGATCCGTTCGTCGGCTTAAAATGTCTGCTCGTGCGTTTTCTTTGCCCTTCTTGTAGCGGATCTCGAAGTTGAATTCCGCGAGGAATTCTGCCCATCGTATTTGTCGTCCGTTGAGTTCCTTCGTCGTCGTGAAGTATCGCAAGTTCTTGTGATCCGTATACACTTGTACCGGTTCAATCGTGCCGCTGAGGTATGGTCGCCATTCCTTGAAAGCTTCGACAATCGCAAGTAGTTCCTCGTCGTGGATCGGATAATTGAGACGTGGTCCGTCGAGCTTCTTTGAAAAGAAGGCTACAGGATGTAGCTTCCCTTGTTCGTCTCGTTGTCCCAATTGTCCTCCGATGGCGTAGTCTGAAGCGTCCGTTTCCACCTCGAATGGCTTCTTGGGGTCTGGCAGTACCAGTACTGGATCTTCGGTAATGGCGTCGCGGATTTGCGTGAATGCTTGCTCGTGTTGCTCTTCCCATTGGAATTCAGCATTCTTCTTGGTGAGTTCGTGCAAAGGTCGTGCGATCGCTCCAAAGTTCCTGATGAACATCCGGTAGAAGTTCGCAAATCCGATGAAACTTCGTACTTCCGTGGCTGACGCTGGTTGTGGCCAATTCTTGATGGCTTCAACCTTTGAAGGTTCCATCCGGATTTGTCCGGGGGATATTTCGTATCCCAAAAAGACTGTCTTCCTGACATGGAATTCGCTCTTTTCCTTGTTGACTGATAGCTTGTACGCGTGCAGCGCGTCCAGCACTGCTTTCACGTGCCTCCGGTGTTCGTCCATCGTCTTGGAGAAGATGAGTATGTCGTCGAGATAACATACCGCAAATTTGTCGAGAAAGGGTTGGATAGCTTGATCAATCAGGGCTTGGAACGTTGCCGGCGCGTTCGTAAGTCCGAATGGCATGACGAGGTACTCGTAGTGGCCATAGGGTGTCCTAAAGGCCGTTTTCCACTCGTCGCCTTCTTTGATCCGTATGTGGTTGTAGGCCGATGGCAAGTCAAGACGCGTGAAATATTGGGCTCCTGCCAACTGATCTCGGAGCCGTGAGATCAGCGGTAACGGGTATCGGTTTTTCACGGTCTGTTCGTTGAGTTGCCGATAGTCGACACATAACCGTAGCTTTCCGTCTTTCTTTGGCACAAACAGGATTGGGTAGCCTGCTGGCGATGTCGACGGGCGGATATGTCCTCTTCGAAGGTTCTCCTCCAAATATCGCTTAAGTTCTTCGTTCTGCGTCTGGCTCGTGTGGTAAATCTTGAAGAACTTCAGTCGTGCTCCTTCCTTGAGCTTGATCTCGTGATCCCATGGGCCGTGTTCTGGTAATCCTTCCAGATGTTTCGGTTCGAATGCTGGGTGTCCCTCATACTCCTTCGGTACTTCCCCAGTCTTGTCTCGTCTCTCGGTTTTCTGATAGTATGCGAACTTGGTTCCGTCCATGGCGATACTGGCGATTTCTCCTGTCTCAACCCACTGCTCCAATTGCAGTGCTCCGCATTCGTCAACGGAGAGAACAGCTATCGGCGATTCAGCTCGTTCCTCCTGTCGCAATATCGATGTCGTTGTGCCGCCTCTTCCAGAGTCCGTAGTGGTCTGCCTGCCACTGTCCGTCTCTTGCGGTGGATCCGTAGGACATGCCTTTCCTTGAGCATCGTCCGCTCGCGATCCTTGCGCGCTCCCCATCTTGCTGGTCGAATACGACTCCGTTCGGGGTCGCAGGTGGCCACCATTCTTCCAGCTGATGTCCGGGTCGTAATCTTCATGCCATGGTAACCCCAATATCATGTCTTTGTCGTTGCCCATGTCCACGATGCTGAATACGACTGCTGTGGTCTTCCCTGCCACAGTGATGTCGATCGGTTCGGTCTCTCTGCGTACCCATTGCGTCGGAAATGGCCCTTTGACTATGCCATGCTTCCGCTTCATTCTCCAGGGTATCCGTAGCTGATTCACAAGTGTCGGCGAAATCAGATTCATCTCTGCTCCACTGTCCACTAGTGCGAGCATTTCGTGCTGTCTCCATTGTGCTGTTATCCACAGTCGCTTGTCTTGCCGCCGTCGTCCAAAGATTGCAGCGATTTCCCATGTTTCTGCCGGGAGGTCTCGATATAGTGGTCCCTTGCGCCAGTTCCTCCTGTACTGCGCTACCACTTGCCGCTGCACGGGCGTTAATGGTTTCCGGGCCCCTCGAAGGGCCCTGACCCGTTTCCCAGGTCAGTGCTGACCTCTTCGGTTGTTCGGCTGATAGCGGCTTCGTCGATCGTGCTCATTTCCGTGAGCCATTGAGTGCTTGCGGCTTCCCACCATTGGGTCCGTTCTGCTTTCCGTCGTGCGTGCCATAGCTTCGTCTGAAGCTCCCGAATTCGCAATTTCTTTTCGTCCGCGTGATAGAGGCAATCGTTGCTCCAGCACGAGTCCCATGTGTCTCGTCCGGTTCCGCAGTGCCTAGGCCAGGCTCGTCTTGGAACTATCGTGATGCTTTCTGAATTGCGGGCTTCGATCTTCCAGAGCAATTCGGCCGCTCTGTTTCCTGCATCGTAGACCCATTCCACAGGGCGTAAGCCTCCGTCCCCGTTTTCCTGTCGGGTCGGCCAATGATTGTTTTCGAATTTGTCGCGGAAGTGATATCGACATTCGTGTGCCACACACTGAAACCAGGGCACTTGCGCATGTGCCTCGTGTCGAGGGTGCAGTCGCATGGCGTCGCCTGGGAGGTATTGGAATTCTTTCCCGAATCCTTCCCATTGTACGTGGACCGTAGGTACTCCAGTGCTGACATAGGAGTGTTTCTTCCAGTAGCTTTCCCACGTGCGTTCGTCTTTTCCGCGGTTCGCGCGCATGAACTGGTATTCTGGGTTCCGCACGTCGTTGCTGAGTTGCTGATCGTCAAGGTACTCGGCGTAGCTATCGGGCCCATCATATGTCACAGGCTGTTCTCCTTTGATGGCTTCCACGATACGTCGGAGTTCCCTCATTTCGTCCTTCATCTCTTCGCTCTGCTGGGCGAGTCGAGTCAAGCGCCCATCCCGTTCGCGCAGTTCCGTGTTGAGTCGGAAAACTTCGTTGCGGTACCATTCGATTCGTTCCTGGAGGAATAGAGCATTGGGTCCGGGTCTTTCGATTCCTTGGGTGTCGGTTGTCCACGATCCATCCCGCCTCTGCGTGACTGTGAAACCCCACTGCCTCAAGGCTGGGAGAATCGAAACTGGCGGTGCATATTCTCCTGCCATGTCCCATTCGGCAAGACCTGTCTCTGGGTCCACAGTGACCAGTTCGGAGTACGGTGCTTGTTCGTCTTCACCGTTGCCGTCGTGTCCGAGACTGTCCGTGTCACTGCCCTTGTCTTCGTAGCTCGTGGCCGCTACTTCGATGACGTCCTTGGTGGTTTCGTCGATGGCCGCAATTTCCTTTCCAGGGGTTGGTTTCCATTCTTTCTTCGGGCTTCGGCATTCTCGCTTGTAGTGCCCTTTCTTTCCGCAGTTGTAGCAGGTAACATTAGACTTGTCTTTGGCCGTCTTCTTCTGGTCCTGCTTCTGCGCTGCATCCACATCCATGGCTCCGGGGTGCGTCCCGTACGAGGTACTGACGTACGCTCGCTTTTTCTTGTCGTTGGCCTTAACCGTGGTTCCGTTCATTCGACCTCGTTTCTGCTGCTCTCGTGCGTAGAGTCGATCATCGATCCTGATGGCCTGCGCGATGTATTCGTCCAGAGTCTCAGGCCGATCGTACTTGTACAGCTCGTCCTTGACCTTTTCCTTCAAGCCGTTATAGAACAATTGCATCAACGCCTCGTCGTTAAGCTGAGACTTGAGCATGTCCTGTCTGAACTGTGCGGCGTAGGAGGCTGCTGACTTGGTCTGTCGGAGATTGGCGAGTCTTTCTTGCGCATGGATTTTCTCGTCTTTGTCGCCAAAGACCTTCCGAAGCTCTTCTTCGAAACGGTCGTAGGATCGAAAGACTGCCTGCGTGAACGCGTCTCGGTCGTCTTCGTCTTCCTCGGTGAGATAGTCGTTCCACGTAGGCTCGAACCATCTGAGTGCCTTGCCCTCTAGTCTCGTGGCTGCGTAGAGGACTTTGGCTTTGTCGTCCGGAAACTTGTCGTCATTGAGCCGGAAGTAGGATCGGAGGTTTGTCAAGAATCCTGCGAGATCCTCCTTGGTTCCTCCGTATTTGCCAGGTGGTTCGATCTTGATGCGCTTCGCTTTGGCGCCCTCGAGTGCCTCGATTTTGGCGTAGGCCTCGTTGACCAACTTCTGCGAGTACTTTTCGCGGTTCTCGAGTTCCTTGATTCGAGCTTGAGCAGCCTTGTCTCTCTGGTCCAACTCCTGGATCCGCTGCTGGAGTTGACCAAGCTGGGCGAGCAGTTGTTCGGCCGTGACGTTGGTATCCATGTCGGTGTCGAGGTCGAGGTCTCCTCCGTTCTGAACCATGACAGAACAAAGGGAGTGGTAACAACGTGTGACGAACCCAACTCAGACTTCTTCTGAAAGGGTCCAGACGGAGGTGGGTGAAGCAGGACAAGCAGGCAGGTCGTCTGAGGGATTCGGTGAAGCCAAAGGGTTCACAACAACACTTAGAGTTGTCTCTCACAGTAATCAGCAATGCTTGGTATGAGTACTGTGATTGTGATTGTTACCACTGGTGAACTCCCAGAGTCCACCATAACGAGTGACTAGCTAGCTATATATACACAATTGTCTGTCCTTCTTCAATAGTTATCACCAGTACCACTCCTCCTTTCACTTCGTGATTCTGCGTTGTCGACGGTGACATGTTATTATCACCAGTGAAGACCTTAGTCTTGGCGGTGATAATCTTCTGATTGGTCCGTCAAGTGATTGGCTGTCGGAATGTCCCGCGTCCTGGCTGCAGCCTGCCAGGCCGCCCATGTGCTTATTCGTGACAGAAATATCCCCTGGATAAATCCGGATAGAACCTTTAAAGGTTAAAGCCATCAAGAATTGGCTACGACCGACGTCAATTACGGAAGTACGAAGCTTCATCGGATTTGCGAACTTCTACCAAATGTTTATTAGGAACTTTAGAGCGATCGTACGACCTTTGCACGAACTCACCAAAAAGGACGTTAAATTCCAATGGGAAGAGCGACACAAGCAAACATTTACACAGATCTGTAACGCCATTACTAAAGATCTAGTACTAGTACTGCCAGACCCTAAGAAGCCATTTAAGGTAGAAATGGATACTTCAGACTACGCCATCGGAGGACAATTAGGACAACGAGACGAACAAAGGAAGCTACATCCTATAGCCTTCTTTTCAAAGAAGCTCGACAGACTACGTCTCAATTATCCGATTTACGACAAGGAACTACTTACAATTATCGAAGCTTTCAAGGAATGGCGACCATACCTTAGTAGTACGATTGAACTAGTACAAGTATATATAGATTATAAGAATTTACGATACTTTACGATGACAAAGGAACTTAACGGATAACAAATACGATAGGTAGAATTCCTCGTGGAATTTAACTTCGAGATCTGCTACAAGAAGGGCAAAGAAAACGTACAAGCAGACATTTTAAGTCGACGAACGGATCACACGAAAGGACAAACGGGAACAACACTACCATTATTTAAGGAACGAACAGATAGAACGCTACATTACGAAACGCAAACACCTATAGAAGATAATCTACTTGACTCGTTCCTAGAATGCTACGCAATCTTTCAAGAGGAAAGGATTAACGAGGCACAGTATCAAGCAGCACCCGGACTAGTAGTACCTGACGGAGTAGAAGAGAAAGATAGGAAACTCTGGTACCGAGGTAAAGCGTACATCTACGATAAAGACCAATAGCTACGGATGATTCGAGAACTCCACAAGTCAAAACTCGGAGGACATAAAGGAGTTATAAAGACTATTACACAAGTCAAGAAACACTACGACTTTCTACAGTTAACGGTACGAGTTAAGGAAGTCGTACGGAGCTACGACATCTGTAATCAAAGCAAAACGGCACGATATAAGCCATACAGGCTACTTCAGCCACTACCAATAGCTGACAAACTATAAAGTTTGGTTACGATAGACTTTATCACGAAGCTGCTAGAATCTAAGGACATAGCTATAGGAGTAATCTACGATAGTATTCTTACTATAGTAGATCGCCTAACTAAATAGGTATACTTCTTTCCCTATAAGGAGTTATAGACAGCGGAACAGTTGGCAGACGTGATCTATCGGCAAGTTGTATTAGTATATACTTAGCCGTAAGAATAGATTACCGACAGAGACACCAAGTTCGTATTAAAGTTCTAGCAAGCGTTAATACGACAATTAGGCGTCAACAGCAAGCTGTCAACGGCATATTACCTACAGACCGACAGATAAACGGAGCAATTAAACCAAGTTATTAAGCAATACCTCCGCTCTTATATCAACTACTAGCAAGACGACTAGGTTATGCTGTTGCCAACAGTATAACTTGCTTATAATACGACGCTAACGGAAATGACTAAAGTCACATCGTTCTTCGCGAACTACGGATATAAAGCAGACCTTAGGCAAGGACCAGAGGTCACAGTGCCAAGAGCAGCAGTCAAAGCGGAACAAATGTACGTACTACATAAAAAGCTTAAAAAAGAACTCGAGTTTGTCAAAACTAGAATAAAGAACTACTACAACAAACATAGGCTCAAGGGACCTTACCTAGAGAGGGGAGACAAAGTCTACCTGATCGTACGAAACTTGTAAACCAAACGACTAAGCACGAAGCTAGACTTTAAGAAAGTCGGACCCTTCGTTATCAAGGAACAAATTTCGATATCTAACTATCAACTATCGTTACTATTATCTATACGCCTACAGACGGATGTTTTTTATATTTCACTTCTCGAACTAGCACCGAAAAACGCCAAGGTTGCTACGTATATTGAAGCAGAAGACGAGGAAGAAGAATGGGACGTCGAAGAAATTCTAGATTTACGTATCATTAACGGAGAACTATAGTACCTAGTCAAATAGCTTGATTTTAGACTAGAAGATAACTTATAGGAACTAGTTAAGAACCTAAATTACCCTAAGAAACTAGAACAGTTCCACCGGCAGAATCCGGATTGACTAAAGGGAAACCTAGGACGGAACCAAAGACGATGCCCTAGTCGATAGTATCAGCAGCGTCATTAATCTCTGACGAGGGCATAGCAGGCACCTCTTGCCGTTCTTGCCGTTCAACTACCTCTAACTCGTCTAAGGTCGACAGACCACGCGCCACCATATCGGTACCTTTCTCTACCAAAAACTCCTTCTGCTAACAAAGATGCCAGAGCCGCGTAAGCTTTTCGGATAACTCGCGCTAGGCTTCTTCTAGACAGCGTTAGGATTCATCTAGCTTAAGTTCGGCACGACGTTTAGCATCCTTGATACGACGCTACTCCTAGAGAATGCGATCTACTAGAAAGAACATTAGAAATTATACTCAAAAAAAAAAAAAAAAGAAGAGAGAGAGACGAGCTTATAGGAAGAAAGCGGGATGCTAGAGCTATCGTAAGAACGACCTCGACGAACATAGGCCTCGCAACGCTTTGTACGCGCGATCATTTTGCAAACAAGGCCTTGAGACGCGCACCAAGAACAAGGCATAACGACAAAACCGTTCTTAGCGATGTTCTGAGCGAGGGAAGCACGGTAATATGTAGAATGCGACTTCTGTTTCTCTACTAGCATTTTGTTAACATGGCGACTACAACGTAGAAACAGGAAGAATGCAGTACTTACAAGCAAAGGGTATTAGTACTATTTGAAACGGCCTAAGAGGGCTTTCAGGTCGAAAGCCTTAAAGGAGGGGCATCGTGTCACAGATAAGCATATAGATAGCCTGACAGGCTATAGCCAGGACGCGGGACATTCCGACAGCCAATCACTTGACGGACTAATCAGAAGATTATCACCGCCAAGACTAAGGTCTTCACTAGTGATAATAACATGTCACCGTCAACGACACGGAGTCACAGAGTAAAAGGAGAAATGGTACTAGTGATAACTATTGAAGAGGGACAGACAATTGTATATATATAGCTAGCTAGTCATTCGTTATGGTAGACTCTGGGAGTTCACTAGTGGTAACAATCACAATTACAGTACTTATACTAAGCATTGCTGATTACTGTGAGAGACAACTCTAGTGTTGTTGTAAACCCTTTGGCTTTACCGAATCCCTCAGACGACCTGCCTACTTGTCCCGCTCAATCTACCTCCGTCTGGACCCTTTTAGAAGCAGTCTGAGTTGGGTTCGTCACAACCTGCCTACTCGTCACGCTCAATCTACCTCTGTCTAGACCCTTTTAGAAGAAGTCTGAGTTAGGTTCGTCATATGTTGTTATTACTCCCTTTGTTCTATTATGGTTTAGAACGGAGGTGACTTTGACCTTAATATCGACATGGCTACTAACGTTACAGCCGAATAGCTACTCGCTTAGCTTAGTCAACTCTAGCAGCAGATCTAGGAGTTAGACTAGAGAGATAAGGCTACTTAAGCTCGAATCAAGGAACTCGAGAACCGCGAAAAGTACTTGTAGAAGTTGGTTAACGAGGCTTACGCCAAAATCGAGGCATTCGAGGGCACTAAAGCGAAGCATATTAAGATTAAACTACCTAACAAATATAGAGGAACTAAGGAGGATCTTATAGGATTCTTAATAAACCTCTGATCTTACTTCTAGCTTAATGATAATAAGTTTCTAGATAATAAAGCTAAAGTCCTCTATATAGCTACGAGACTAGAGGGTAAGGCACTTAGATAGTTCGAGCCTATATAGAATAATTATCTTACTAAGGAAGACAAAGACGACTAAGATACGTTTATATGGGTAGTCTTCTAATCTTACGACCATTTTAAAGAAGAGCTTTAGAAAGTTTTTAGTGACAAAGACGAGAAGATTTATATATAAGAAAGACCTGCTAATCTCTAATAGACTAAGTTAGTAACCTCTTACGCCGTATAGTTTAGATAGGATATACTTAAGTCTTAGCTTAACGATAAGGTATTAATATAATTGTTCTATAATAGCTTAAAGGAAAAGGTTAAGGACAAGCTATATAAGTATAATCGGCCTAAGACTCTAGATAAATATATTATATAGGCTATTAGAATTAATAATTAACTTTACGTACAAGAGTAATAGAAATGAGGTCGAATAAACGGAACTATAGTTAAGGCTAATAATAAGAAAAAGCAAGTATACGTTAGTACCTTATATAGGATGTACCTTAGAGCTATAGATATAGACGTAGCGTAGAAGCAGGACTAGAAGAAGACGACCAAAGACAAGTCCAATGTTACCTATTATAACTACGGAAAGAAAGGGCACTATAAGCAAGAATGCTAGAGCCTAAAGAAAGAATAGAAACCAGCCCCTAGAAAGGAAATTGCGGCCATCGACGAAACTACTAAGGACGTCATCGAAGTAGCGGCTATAAGCTATAAAGACAGGGACAGTGACACGGACAGTCTCGGACACGACAGCGATAGTAAAGACAAACAAGCACCGTACCCCGAACTGGTCACTATGAACCTAGAGACAGGTCTTGCCGAATGGGACACGGCAGGAGAACCTGGACCTAATGTTCTATTCCTCTAGGAACGAATTGAATAGTACCGTAACAAAGTTCTCTGACTTAATACGGAACTACGTGAATAGGATGGGCGCTTGACTTGACTTGCCTACTAGAGCGATAAGATGAAGGACGAAATAAGGGAACTCTAATGTATTATAGAAGCTATTAAAGGAGAACAGCCTGTGACATATAATGGACCCGATAGCTATACCGAGTATCTTGACGACTAGCAACTTAGCAACGATATACGGAACCTAGAATACTAGTTCATACGTACGAACCACGGAAAAGACGAGCGTACGTGGGAAAGCTACTAGAAGAAATACTCCTATATTAGCACTAGAGTACCTATAGCCTATATATAGTGGGAAGGATTCGGGAAAGAATTCCAATACCTCCTAGGCGACGCTACGTGACTATACCCTCGACACGAGGCATATACGTAAGTGCCCTAGTTCCAGTATATAGCATACGAATGTCGATATCACTTCCGTGACAAATTCGAAAACAATCACTAGCCGACCTGATAGGAAAACGGGGATAGAGGCTTGTGCCCTATAGAATAGGTCTATGATATAGGAAACAGAGTAGCCGAATTGCTCTGGAAAATCGAAGCCTGCGATCTAGAAAGCATTACGATAGTTCTAAAACGAGCCTAGCCTAGGCGCTACGGAACCGGACGAAATATATAGGACTCGTACTAAAGTAACGATTACCTCTATTACGTAGATAAAAAGAAATTACGAATTCAGGAGCTTTAGATAAAGCTATAGTATATACGACAGAAAGCGGAACAGACCTAATGGTAGGAAGCTATAAGCACTTAATAGCTTATAGAAATGAGCATGATTGATAAAGCTACTATTAGCTAAATAACCGAAGAGGTTAGCACTAACCTAGGAAACGGGTCAGGGCCCTTCGAGGGGCCTAGAAACTATTAATGCCTGTATAGTGGCGAGTGGTAGCGCAGTATAGGAGGGACTAGCGCAAGAGACCACTATATCGAGACCTCCTAGTAAAAACATAGGAAATCGCCGTAATCTTTGGACAACGGCGGCAAGACAAGCGACTGTGGATAATAGCATAATAGAAACAGTATGAAATGCTTGTACTAGTAGATAGTAGAGCAGAGATAAACCTGATCTCGCTAACGCTTATAAATTAGCTATAGATACCCTAGAGAATGAAGTAGAAGTATAGTATAATCAAAGGGCTATTTCTGACGTAATAGGTATATAAGGAGACTAAACCAATTAACATTACTATAGTAAGGAAGACTATAATAGTTATATTTAGCATTATAGATATAGGTAACGACAAAGACATAATATTAGGGTTACTATAGTATGAAGATTATAACCCGGACATTAGCTAGAAGAATAGTAGCTACCTATAACCCCGAACGGAGTCGTATTTGACTAGCGAGATAGGGAGCGCGCAAGGATTGCGAGCAGACGATGCTTAGAGAAAGGCATGTCCTATAGATCTACCGTAAGAGACAGATAGTAGCAGGCAGACCACTACGGACTCTAGAAGAGGCAGTATAACGACATCAATATTATAATAGGAGGAACGAGCTAAATCGCTAATAGCTATTCTCTCTATTGATAAATACGGAGCACTATAATTAGAGTAGTAGGTTAAGATAGGAGAAATCGCTAGTATTGCTATAGATAGAACTAAGTTCGTATATTATTAGAAAACCGAGAGACGAGATAAGACTAGGGAAGTACCAAAGGAATACGAAAGACACCTAGCATTCGAACCGAAGCATCTAGAAGGATTACTAGAACACGGCCTATAGGATTACGAGATTAAGCTTAAGGAAGGAGTACGATTAAAGTTCTTTAAGATTTACTATATAAGCTAGACATAGAACGAAGAACTTAAGCGATATTTAGAGGAGAACCTTTGAAGAGGATATATCTGCCTATCGACATCACTAGCAGGCTACCTAATCCCATTTATGCCTAAGAAAGACAGAAAGCTATAGTTATATATTGACTATTAGTAACTTAACGAACAGACCGTGAAAAATCGATACCTATTACTACTAATCTTATAGCTCCGAGATTAGTTAGTAAGAGCCTAATATTTTACGCGTCTTGACTTGCTATCGGCCTATAACTATATATAGATCAAAGAAGGCGATGAGTGGAAAACGGCCTTTAGGATACCCTATGGCCACTATAAGTACCTCGTCATGCTATTCGGACTTACAAATGCGCTAGCAACGTTCTAAGCCCTAATTGATCAAGCTATCCGACCCTTTCTCGACAAATTTGCGGTATGTTATCTCGATGATATACTTATCTTCTCTAAGACGATAGACGAATACCAGAAGCATATAAAAGTAGTACTAGACGCGCTATATGTATATAAGCTATTAGTTAACAAGGAAAAGAGCGAATTCCACGTTAGGAAAACAGTATTTCTAGGATATAAGATATCCCTAGGACAAATTCGGATAGAACCTTTAAAAGTTAAAGCTATCAAGAATTGGCTATAACTAATGTCAGTCACGGAAGTACAAAGTTTCATCGGATTTACGAACTTCTACCGAATGTTCATTAGGAACTTTAGAGCGATCGTACGACCTTTATACAAACTTACTAAGAAGAACGCTAAATTCTAATAGGAAGAGCGATACGAGTAAGCATTTACGTAGATCCGTAACACCATTACTAAAGATCTAGTACTAGTACTACTAGACCCTAAGAAGCCATTTGAGGTAGAAATAGACACTTTAGACTATGCTATCGGAGGACAATTAGGATAATAAGACGAACAAGGGAAGCTATATCCTATAGCCTTCTTTTCAAAGAAGCTTAATAGACTATATCTTAATTATCTAATCTATAATAAGGAACTACTTGTGATTGTCAAAGCCTTTAAGAAATGGCAACCATACCTTAGTAGTACGATTAAACTAGTATAAGTATATATAGATTATAAGAACCTACGATACTTTATAACGACGAAAGAACTTAATAGACAACAAATATAATAGGTAGAATTCCTCGTGGAATTTAACTTCGAGATCCGCTACAAGAAGGGCAAAGAAAACGTACGAGCGGACATTTTAAGCCAATAAACGGATCACACGGAAGGACGAACGGAAATAATACCACCGTTGTTTAAGGAACGAACAGACGGAACGCTATATTACAAAACGTAGACACCCGTAGAAGATGATCTACTTGACTCGTTCCTCGAATGCTATACAATCTTTCGAGAGAAAAGGATCAATAAGGCATAATATTAAGTAGCACCCGGACTAGTGATACCTGATGGAGTAGAAGAGAAAGATAGGAAACTCTAGTACTAAGGTAAAGCATATATCTACGATAAGGATCAATAGCTACGGATGATTCAAGAACTCTACGAGTCGAAACTTGGAGGATATAAAGGAGTTACAAAGACTGTCGCACAAGTCAAGAAACACTACGACTTTCTACAGTTAACGGCACGAGTTAAGGAAGTCGTACGGAGCTACGATATCTGCAATCGAAGCAAAACGGCACGATACAAGCCATATAGGCTACTTTAGCTACTATTAATAGCTAACAAACCATAGAGTTTAGTTACGATAGACTTTATTATAAAGCTGCTAGAATCTAAGGACACGGCTATAGGAGTAATCTATAATAGTATTCTTACTATAGTAGATCGCCTGACTAAATAGGTATACTTCTTTCCCTATAAGGAGTTCTAGACAGCTAAACAGCTGGCAGACGTGATCTATCGGCAAGTTACATCAGTGTATACTTAGCCGCAAGAATAGATCACCGACAGAGACACCAAGTTTGCATCGAAGTTCTAGCAAGCGTTAATACGACGATTAGGCGTTAATAGCAAGCTATCAATAGCATATTACCTGCAGACTAATAGGCAAACAGAGCGATTAAACTAAGTTATTAAGCAGTATCTCCGTTCTTATGTCAACTACTAGCAAGACGACTAGGTCATACTATTGCCAATAGTATAACTCGCCTATAACACGACACCGACAGAAACGACCAAAGTTATACCGTTCTTCTCGAATTACGGATATAAAGCAGACCTTAGGCAAGGACTAGAGGTTATAGTGCTAAGAGCAGTAGTCAAAGCAAAACAGATATACGTATTATATAAGAAGCTTAAGAAGGAACTCGAGTTTATTAAGACCAGAATAAAGAACTACTATAACAAACACAGGCTCGAGGGACCTTGCCTAGAGAGGGGAGACAAAGTCTACCTGATCGTACGAGACTTACGAACCAAACGACCAAGTACGAAGCTAGACTTTAAGAAGGTCGGACCCTTTATTATCAAAGAACGAATTTCGACATCTAACTACCGACTATCGTTACTATCATCTATATAACTACAGACAGATGTTTTTCATATTTCACTTCTCGAACCAGCACTAAAGAATGCCAAGGTTGCTACGTATATCGAAGCAGAGGACGAAGAGAAAGAATAGGACGTCGAAGAAATTCTAGATTCACACATTATTAATAGGGAACTATAGTACTTAGTCAAATAGCTTAATTTCGGACTAAAAGATAACTTATAGGAACTAGTTAAGAACTTAAACTGCCCTAAGAAACTAGAATAGTTCTATCGGCAGAACCTAGATCGGCCAAAGGCAAACCTAGGACAGAACCGAAAACAGCGCCCTAGTTAACAACGTTAATGCTACCGTTAAGTTACACGATGGCCCCTGATTCCTACTGTTCTACCGCCTCTAATTCGTCTAGATTCGACAAACCCCGTGTAACCATGTCTGCCCCCTTCTCTACTAGGAACTCTCGTTCTTTATGAACCCGAGTCAGATGGGCTAACGCCTTAGAAGCTTTATATTAATATTCCTATAGCAAGGCTTTAGCCTCTTTCTCTTTAGCCTTTAAATAACGTTACTCGCGTATAATACAATCTACTACATTACGATTAGAGACGTGCCCTCGTAAGAAAATAAGAACTTATAAGAAGAAACTAGAACGCTAGAACTATCGTAAGCACGACCCTAACGTACGTAAGCCTTGTAGCGACGAGATTTTTCAATCATCTTACATACTCGGTTATACTCTATACAATAGGAACACGCCATCACTACGAACCCGTGATCGGAAATAAACTAAGCCAAACGCTTATAACGAATAGATGCTAGGGATCTATACGCGTTAGATGGCATGATTGATAGCACAAAGGGCAACAAGGACTAAGGAAAAAAACATGTATAAGGAACACAAGGGATATTAGCGCTATTTGAGATGGCCTAAAAAAGAGGGCTTTTAGGTTAAAAGCCTCAGAGGGAGGGCATCGTATCACGGAAATATATATACAGATACCGCCTAGGCCACTAGCATAAACGGGCCAATCAAGCCGAAGGAACGGAAGGACTAATTATAACATAGGAAGTATAGTGATCACTACGCTCACTAGCGATCAGGGTGATCACCACCATGCGATCACTTACGATCACCGTGATCAGGAGTGATCACTAGGATTATATATACATGTAGATAGTCACTCGTATAGTGGACTCTGGGAGTTCACTAGTGGTAACAATCACAATCACAGTACTTATACCGAGCATTGCTGATTACTGTGAGAGACAACTCTAGTGTTGTTGTAAACCCTTTGGCTTTACCGAATCCCTTAGACGACCTGCCTGCTCGTCACGCTCAATCCACCTCCGTCTAGACCCTTTCAGAAGAAGTCTGAGTTGGGTTCGTTACACTAATAATAGTAGATAGGGAGTATTAGGCGGTATTTTGTTTAGTAAATTTAACTTATTTTCTACCCCCTAGTTATATAAGCCTATAACTAATATCTTAAAGATTAAGGAGAGCTCCCTAATGCTTAAAAGCTTATTAGCTAAGTTACTTAGTAAGCCTATCTATTAGTATCTAACTAGTTAGTAGATATATAGCTTTAAACGTTTCTTTTACTACTTCCTAGTATAATTATATATTATAGATATCCATATACCATAGGCAAATGTTAATGTGTTCGTTCTTAGCTATTACTAGTTAAATAGTTTGCTAATTATCGTAGTAAATGTTCTAGGGTTCCCTAAGCTTAAGACCGATATCTATAAATAGCCTTTTAAATGCTATAGCCTCTCTTACTATAAGGGAGAGCATTAGAAGTTCTACTTTAGTGCTCGATATTATAATAATATCCTAGTATAACGCCTTCTACGTAATAGGACTTCTAAATAGAAAGAAGATATATCCCTATAATAAATACCGTATATCTAGATTATCTATATATAAAGCGTCTCTAGCGATTACAAGCGTCAGACTTTCTAGCGCTTGCTTACCTCTATATTAGATTAATAGGTAAGAGCTCCTAAATAGATATCTTACTACTTACTATACCTCTAACAAGTAGTCTAGTCCTAGGTTAGTCAGGTATTAAGAGAGTACTAATGTGACGAACCCAACTCAGACTTCTTCTAAAAGGGTTCAGACGAAGGTAGATTGAGCGGGACAAGCAGGCAGGTCGTCTGAGGGATTCGGTGAAGCCAAAGGGTTCATAACAACACTAGAGTTGCCTCTCATAGTAATCAGCAATGCTTGGTATAAGTACGATAATTATAGGTTACTATCACTAGTAAACTCCTAGAGTCTACTATAACGAGTGACTATTTATATATATATATACTTCTATCGATTACTTATAGTCCCCTTCTATCCTGTCCTTAGATCGCCTTCGGTAGCTAGCTATCCTCTGCTATCTTTCCCTTTTTGGCAATTGTTCGCCCGTAGTAGCCCGTGCTCCCTAGCGATTCCATGTTAGCCTCACTTCGTGCCCTTCTTGATTAGTGGCTCATTTAGCCTGCTACACCCTACTAGGTCGTGATATATGGTTAGCTCGTGACATAATGCCCCCTCTTTAGGGCTTTCGACCTAAAAGCTTCTTATGACTTGTTTTAAGTATTACTAATACCCCCTTTTCCTAGTAGGTAACGTCCTTCTTTTGCTAACTTCCTTCTACTATAGCTAATTGTATTTCTAGGAATTGTTATAATCTTAAATGTAAACGATATACTATTATAATTAAGATTAAGCAAGAGGGTTATAAGGTCGCTATACCTTATAAGCGTTATTAGAATACGAAGCTACGAAAGCATTATATAATGATAGAAGGTTTAAACAAGTATTAAAACTATATTTATATAGGTAAGAAGTATAGTAGTCTAAACGTTATAGATGCCTATAGGTTCCTTGTTATTTTTCTTTATAGTCTTAGGTTACTAACTATCTTAGTCCTTTCGAATTTGTCAGAGCAGGAGAAGGTTTTAAAGGAGATTGCTAAGACCGAGACGTTACTTGCTTAGATACTAAGCCGTTTAAGTCAATTATATCGTTTATAGCAATCCCTACACGATCGTAGTACCGAAGTTTTTTGTTATAGCGTAGCTTGTCTAGAGAAGGAAGAAGAGCTAGGTACTCCTCTACCGATATCGGAGACGTAGACCCTCATAGGTTAGGCTTAGGTATTAGGTGCTTTTGACGTGCTTGATTAGGAGTCGATTAGGTTAGATCCCGGTCCTAATTCTAGCAGGTTCCCCTCTTTTTCCGTTAGGGAATAGGCTTTAGAGCCGGTTCTTATAGCTAGTTAGGATTCCGCCGGTAAAACTACTTTAGTTTCTTAGGGCAATTTAGGTTCTTAATAGGTTCCTATAAGTTATCTTCTAGTCTAAAATTAAGCTATTTAACTAGGTACTATAGTTCTCTATTAATAATATATAAATCTAGAATTTCTTCGACGTCCTATTCTTTCTCTTTGTCCTTTACTTCGATATATATAGCAACCTTAGCATTCTTTAGTATTAGTTTAAGAAGTAAAATATAAAAAACATCCGTCTATAGTCGTATAGATGACGGTAACGATAGTCGGTAGTTAGATGTCAAAATTCGTTCTTTAATAATAAAGGGTCTAACCTTCTTAAAGTCTAGCTTTATGCTTAGTCATTTGGTTTATAAGTTTCGTACGATTAGGTAGACTTTGTCTCCCCTCTCTAGGCAAGGTCCCTTAAGCCTGTGTTTAAAAAGTCTAGCTTTATGCTTGGTCATTTGGTTTATAAGTTTCGTACGATTAGGTAGACTTTGTCTCCCCTCTCTAGGCAATCTAGGCAAGGTCCCTTAAGCCTGTGTTTATCGTAGTAGTTCTTTATTCTAGTCCTGACAAACTCGAGTTCCTTTTTAAGCTTTTTATATAGTACGTACATTTGTTCCGCTTTAACTACTACTCTTAGTATTATAATCTCTAGTCCTTACCTAAGGTCTACTTTATATCTGTAGTTTGTAAAGAATAGTATAACTTTAGTTGTTTCTATTAGTGTTATATTGTAAGCAAGTTATACTATTGGTAATAGTATGACCTAATCGTCTTGCTAGTAGTTAACGTAAGAATAGAGATATTACTTGATAACTTAGTTTAGTTGCTCCGTTTGTCCGTTAGTCTGTAGGTGATATACTGTTAATAGCTTACTATTAATGCCTAATCATTATATTAACGCTTGCCAGAACTTTGATACGAACTTAGTATCTCTATTAGTAATCTATTCTTACGGCTAAGCATGTACTAATGTAACTTACTAATAGATTATGTCTACTAACTATTTAGCTATCTAGGACTTCTTATAGGAAAAGAAGTATGCCTATTTAGTTAGGCAATCTACTATAATAAGAATACCATTATAGATTACTCCTATAGCCGTGTCCTTAGATTCTAATAGCTTTATAATAAAGTCTATTATAACTAAACTCTATAGTTTGTTAGCTATTAGCAGTAGCTAAAGTAGCCTATATAGCTTATATCGTGCCGTTTTGCTTTAATTACAAATGTTACAGTTCCATATAACTTTCTTAACTTATACCATTAACTATAGAAAGTTATAGTGTTTCCTAACTTATATAATGGTCTTCGTAACTCCTTCATATCCTCCGAGTTTCGACTCGTAGAGTTCTTAAATCATTTATAGCTATTAATCCCTATCGTAAATATATGCTTTGCCTTAGTACTAGAGTTTCCTATCTCTTTCTTCTACTCCGTTAGGTACTACTAGTCTAGGTACTACTTAATACTATATCTTATTAATTCTTTCTTCTCGAAAGATTACGTAATATTCTAGGAACAAGTCAAGTAGATTATCTTCTATAGATGTCTATGTTTCATGATATAGCGTTCCGTTTGTTCGTTCCTTAAATAATAGTAATGTTATTTCCGTTCGTCCTTCTGTATGATCCGTTTATCGGCTTAAGATGTTCGCTTATATGTTCTCTTTGCCCTTTTTATAGCGGATCTTAAAGTTAAATTCCGCGAGGAATTCTACCTATTATATTTGTCGTCTATTAAGCTCCTTTATCATCGTAAAGTATTATAAATTCTTATAATTCGTATACACTTATACCGGTTTAATCGTACCGCTAAAGTATAGTCGCTATTCCTTAAAAGCTTCAACAATTGCAAGCAGTTCCTTGTTATAGATCAGATAATTAAGATATAGTCTATCGAGCTTCTTTAAAAAAAAGGCTATAGGATATAGCTTTTCTTATTCGTCTTATTATTCTAATTGTCCTCTAATAGCGTAGTCTAAAGTGTTCGTTTCTACCTCAAATAGCTTCTTAGGATTTGGTAATACTAGTACTAGATCTTTAGTAATGGCGTTACGGATCTACGTAAATGCTTACTCATACTATTCTTCCCATTGGAATTTAGCATTCTTCCTAGTAAGTTTGTACAAAGGTCGTACGATCGCTCCAAAATTTCTAATAAACATCTAGTAGAAGTTTACAAATCTAATAAAGCTTTATATTTCTATAACTAACGTTAGTTATAGCTAATTCTTAATAGCTTTAACCTTTAAAGGTTCTATCCGGATTTGTCCTAGAGATATTTTATATCCTAAAAATACCGTCTTCCTGATATGGAATTTGCTCTTTTCCTTATTAACTAATAGTTTATATACGTATAGTACGTCTAGCACTACTTTTATATACTTCTAGTGTTCGTTTATCGTCTTAGAGAAGATAAGTATATTATCGAGATAATATACTGTAAATTTGTTAAGAAAGGGTCGGATAGCTTGATCAATTAGGGCTTAGAACGTTACTAGCGCGTTTATAAGTCCGAATAGTATAACGAGGTACTTATAGTAGCTATAAGGTATCCTAAAGGCCGTTTTCCACTTGTTGCCTTCTTTAATCTATATATAGTTATAGGCTAATGGCAAGTCAAGACGTGTAAAATATTAGGCTCCTACTAACTAATCTCGGAGCTATAAGATTAGTAGTAACGGGTATTGGTTTTTTATAGTCTATTCGTTAAGTTACTAATAGTCGATATATAACCGTAGCTTTCTATCTTTCTTAGGTATAAATAGGATTAGGTAGCTTGCTAGCGATATCGATAGGTAGATATATCCTCTTCAAAGGTTCTTCTCTAAATATTACTTAAGTTCTTCGTTTTATATCTAGCTTATATAATAGATCTTAAAGAACTTTAGTCGTGCTTCTTCCTTAAGCTTAATCTTGTAATCCTATAAGCTATGTTCTAGTAATCCTTCTAGATGCTTCGGTTCGAATGCTAGGTATCCTTTGTATTCTTTTGGTACTTCTCTAGTCTTGTCTCGTCTCTTGGTTTTCTAATAGTATACGAACTTAGTTCCGTCCATAGCGATACTAGCGATTTCTCCTATCTTAACCTACTACTCTAATTACAGTGCTCCGTATTTGTTAACGGAGAGAACAGCTATCGGCGGTTCGGCTTGTTCCTCCTATTGCGATATTAATATTGTTATGCCGCCTCTTCTAGAGTCTGTAGTGGTCTGTCTACTACTATCTGTCTCTTTATAACGAATCTAACTTAGACTTCTTCTAAAAGGGTTTAGATAAAGGTAGATTGAGTAGGATAAGCAGGCAGGTTATCTAAGAGATTTGGTAAAGCCAAAAGGTTTATAATAACACTAGAGTTATCTCTTATAGTAATTAGCAATGCTTAGTATAAGTACTATGATTATAATTATTACCATTAGTAAACTCTTAAAGTCTACCTAACAAGTGACTAGCTAGCTATATATATATAATTATCTATCCCTCTTCAATAGTTATTACTAGTACCATTTCTCCTTTCACTCTATAATTCCGTATTATTGATAATGACATGTTATTATCACTAGTGAAGACCTTAGTCTTGGCGGTGATAATCTTCTGATTAGTCCGTCAAGTGATTAGCTGTCGGAATGTCCTACGTCCTAGCTATAGCCTGCTAGGCCATCTATATACTTATCTGTAACACGATGCCCCTCCTTTAAGGCTTTCGACCTAAAAGCCCTCTTAGGCCGTTTTAAATAGTGCTAATACCCTTCGCTTGTAAGTACTATATTCTTCCTATTTCTACGTTATAGTCGCTATATTGATAAAATGCCGATAGAGAAACGGAAGTCGCTTTCTATACGTTACCGTGCTTCCCTTGCTTAGAACATTGCTAAGAACGGTTTTGTCGTTATACCTTGCTCTTAGTACGTGTTACAAGGCCTTATCTGTGAAATGATTGTACGTATAAAGTATTACGAGGCCTATATTCGTCGAGGTCGTTCTTATGATAGCTCTAGCATCCTACTTTCTTCCTATAAGCTCGTCTCCCTTTTTTTTTTTTTAAGTATAATTCCTAATGTTCGTTCTAGTAGATCGTATTCTCTGGGAGTAGCATCATATTAAGGATGCTAAACGTCATACCGAACTTAAGCTAGATAAATCCTAACGCCATCTAGAAGAAGCCTAGCGCGAGTTATCCGAAAAGCTTATATAGCTCCGGCGTCTTTATTAGCAAAAGGAGTTTTTAGTGGAGAAAGGTGCTAATATAGTAGTATATAGTCTATTGATCTTAGACAAGTTAAAGGCAGTTAAGTGGTAAGAGTAGTAAGAGGCGCCTACTATATCCTTATTAGAGATTAATAATACTATTGATATTATTAACTAGGGTATTGTCTTTAGTTCTGTCTTAGGTTTTCCTTTAGTCGATCTAGGTTCTACTAGTAGAACTGTTCTAATTTCTTAGGGTAGTTTAGGTTCTTAATAGGTTCTTATAAGTTGTCTTCTAGTCTAAAATTAAGCCATTTAACTAGATACTATAGTTCCCTATTAATAGTATGTAAATCTAGAATTTCTTCGACGTCCTATTCTTCCTCTTTGTCCTTTGCTTCAATATATATAGCAACCTTAGTATTTTTTAGTACTAGTTTGAAAAGTGAAATATGAAAAATATCTGTCCGTAGTTATATAGATAATAGTAACAATAGTTAGTAGTTAGATGTCAAAATTCGTTCTTTGATAACGAAGGGTCTGACCTTCTTAAAGTCTAGCTTTATACTTAGTCATTTAGTTTATAAGTTTTGTACGATTAGGTAGACTTTGTCTCCCCTCTCTAGGCAAGGTCCCTTAAGCCTATATTTGTTATAGTAGTTCTTTATTCTGGTCTTGACAAACTCGAGCTCCTTTTTAAGCTTTTTATATAGTACGTACATTTGTTCCACTTTAACTGCTGCTCTTAGCACTATAACCTCTAGTCCTTGCCTAAGATCTGCTTTATATCTGTAGTTTACGAAGAACGGTATAACTTTAGTCGTTTCTATTAGCGTTATATTATAAGCGAGTTATACTATTAGTAATAGTATAACCTAGTTGTCTTACTAGTAGTTAACGTAAGAGCAGAGGTATTATTTAATAACTTGGTTTAGTCGCTCCGTTTATCTGTTAGTCTGTAGGTAGTATGCTATTAATAGCTTGCTATTGACGCCTAATCGTTACATTAACGCTTGTTAGAACTTCGATGCGAACTTAGTGTCTTTATTAGTAATCCATTCCTATAGCTAAGCATATACTAATGTAACTTGCCGATGGATTATATCTGCTAGCTATTTAGCTATCTAAGATTCCTTGTAGGAAAAGAAGTATACCTATTTAGTTAGGCGATTTACTATAGTAAGAATACTATTATAGATTACTCCTATAGCTATATCTTTAGATTCTAGCAGCTTTATAATAAAGTCTATCGTGATTAAACTCTATAGTTTGTTAGCTATTAGCAGTGGCTAAAGTAACCTATATGGCTTATATCGTGCCGTTTTGCTTCGATTACAAATATTATAGTTTCATATAACTTCCTTAACTCGTGCCGTTAACTATAGAAAGTCATAATGTTTCCTAACTTGTGTAATAGTCTTCGTGACTCCTTTATATCCTCTAAGTTTTGACTTATAGAGTTCTCGAATCATTCGTAGCTATTAATCCCCGTCGTAGATATATACTTTGCCTTAGTACTAGAGTTTCCTATCTCTTTCTTCTACTCTATTAGGTACTACTAGTCTAGGTATTACTTAATACTATATCTCGTTAATCCTTTCTTCTCGAAAGATTACGTAACATTCTAGGAACGAGTCAAGTAGATTATCTTCTATAGGTGTCTACGTTTCGTAATATAGCGTTTCGTCTGTTTGTTTCTTAAACAACGGTAGTATTATTTCCGTTCGTCCTTCCGTATAATCCGTTTGTCGGCTTAAGATGTTTGCTTATACGTTCTCTTTGCCCTTCTTATAACAGATCTCAAAGTTAAATTCCGTAAGAAATTCTACCTATTGTATTTGTTGTTTGTTAAGCTCTTTTATTATTATAAAGTATTGTAAATTCTTGTAGTCTATATATACTTATATCGGTTTAATTGTACTACTAAGGTATAGTTACCATTCTTTAAAAGCTTTAATAATCGTAAGTAGTTCCTTGTTATAGATTAGATAATTAAGATATAGTCTATCGAGCTTCTTTAAAAAGAAGGCTATAGGATATAGCTTTTCTTGTTCGTCTTATTATCCTAATTATTTTCTAATAGTATAGTCTAAAGCGTCTGTTTCTACCTCGAATAGCTTCTTAGGATTTAGTAATACTAGTACTAGATCTTTAGTAATGGCGTCGCGGATCTGCGTAAATGCTTACTCGTGCTGTTCTTTCTATTGGAATTTAACGTTCTTCTTTATAAGTTTATATAAAGGTCATACAATCGCTCTAAAGTTCCTAATAGACATTTAGTAGAAGTTTATGAATCCGATAAAGCTTTATACTTCTATAACTAATGTCGGTTGTAGCCAATTCTTGATAGCTTTAACCTTTAAAGGTTCTATTTGAATTTGTCCTAGGGATATTTTATATCCTAAAAATACCGTTTTCCTGATATGGAATTCGCTCTTTTCTTTTTTAACTAATAGTTTATACACGTATAACATGTCTAGCACTGCTTTTACGTGCTTCTAGTATTTATCTATTGTCTTAGAGAAAATAAGTATATCGTCAAGATAATATATCGTAAATTTATTAAGAAAGGGTCGGATAGCTTGATTAATTAGGGCTTAGAATGTTGCTAGTATGTTCGTAAGTCTAAATAGCATAACAAGGTACTTATAATAGCTATAGGGTATCTTAAAGGCCGTTTTCTACTTATTGCCTTCTTTAATTTATATATAGTTATAGGCTAATAGCAAGTCAAGATACGTGAAATATTAGGCTCTTACTAACTAATCTTAGAGCTATGAGATTAGCGGTAATAGGTATTGGTTTTTCACGGTCTGTTCGTTAAGTTGCCGATAGTCGATATATAACTATAGCTTTCCGTCTTTCTTAGGCACAAATAGAACTAGGTAACCTGCTAACGATATCGATAGGCGGATATATCCTCTTCGAAGGTTCTCCTCCAAATATCGCTTAAGTTCTTCGTTCTAAGTCTGGCTTATATAATAGATCTTAAAGAACTTTAGTTATACTCCTTCCTTAAGCTTAATCTTATAATCCTATAGGCCGTATTCTGGTAGTCCTTCTAGATATTTCGGTTTAAATGCTAGGTATCCTTCGTATTCCTTCGGTACTTCCCTAGTCTTGTCTTGTCTTTTGGTTTTCTAATAGTATACAAACTTGGTTCTATCTATAGCGATGCTAGCGATTTCTCCTGTCTTAACCTATTACTCTAATTATAGTGCTCCGCATTCGTTAACGGAGAGAACAGCTATCGGTAGTTTAGCTCGTTCTTCCTATTATAATGTCGGTGTTATTATACCGCTTCTTCTAGAGTCTATAGTGGTCTGCCTACTATTGTCCGTCTCTTATAGTAGATCTGTAGGATATACCTTCTCCTAAGTATCGTCTGCTTACGATCCTTGCGTGCTCCCTATCTCGCTAGTCGAATATAACTTCGTTTAGGGTCGTAGGTAGCTACTATTCTTCTAGCTAATGTCTAGGTCGTAGTCTTTATATTATAATAACCCTAATATTATATCTTTATCATTACCTATATTTACGATGCTAAATACGACTACCATAATCTTTCCTACTATAGTGATATTAATTAGTTTGGTCCCTTTATATATCTATTATATCGGAAATAGCCCTTTAACTATACTATACTTCTACTTTATTCTCTAAGGTATCTATAGCTAATTTACAAGTATTAGCGAAATCAGGTTTATCTCTACTCCACTGTCTACTAGTACAAGCATTTCGTGCTATTTCTATTGTACTATTATCTATAGTCGCTTGTCTTGCCACTGTTGTCCAAAGATTACGGCGATTTCCTATATTTCTGCTAGGAGGTCTCGATATAGTGGTCTCTTACGCTAGTTCCTCCTATACTACGCTACCACTCGCCGCTACGCGGGCGTTAATGGTTTCCAGGCCCCTCAAAGGGCCCTAACCCGTTTCCCAGGTCAGTGCTAACCTCTTTAGTTATTCGGCTAATAGCGGCTTTGTCGATCGTGCTCATTTCTATAAGCTATTAAGTGCTTATGACTTTCTACTATTAAGTCTATTTTGCTTTCTATTATATATACTATAGCTTTATCTAAAGCTCCCGAATTTACGATTTCTTTTTGTCTGTGTAATAGAGGTAATCGTTACTCTAGTATAAGTTCTATATATCTCGTCCTATTCCGTAGTGCCTAGGCTAGGCTCATTTTAGAACTATTGTAATGCCTTCTAAATTATAGGCTTTGATCTTCTAAAGCAATTCGGCTACTCTATTTCCTATATTGTAGACCTATTCTATAAGGCGGAGGCTTCCGTCCTCATTCCCTTGTCAGGTCGGCTAATGATTGTTTTCGAATTTGTCATAGAAGTAATATTAGCATTTATATACTATACATTAGAACTAGGGCACTTGCGTATATGCCTTATATCGAGGGTATAGTTATATAGCGTTACCTAGGAGGTATTAGAATTCTTTCCTAAATCCTTTCTACTATACGTAGACTGTAGGTACTCTAATGCTAAAGTAAGAGTGTTTCTTCTAGTAGCTTCCCTATATATGCTTGTCTTTTCTATAATTCATATATATAAACTAGTATTCTAGGTTCCGTATATCATTACTAGGTTACTAGTCGTCAAGGTACTCGGCGTAGCTATTAGGCCTATTATATATTATAGGCTGTCCTCCTTTAATAGTTTCTATAATATGTCGGAGTTCCTTCGTTTCGTCCCTTATCTTATTACTCTACTAGGCAAGTCGAGTTAAGCGTCTATCCTATTCGCGTAGTTCCGTATTAAATCAGAAAACTTTATTACGGTACTATTTGATTTGTTCCTAGAGGAATAGAATATTAGGTCTAGGTCTTTCGATTCCTTAGGTATCGGTTGTCTACGATCTATCCTGCCTCTATATAACTATAAAACCCCACTACCTTAAGGCTAGGAGAATCGAAATTAGTGGTATATATTCTTCTACCGTATCCTATTTAGCAAGACCTATCTCTAGGTCTATAATAACTAGTTCGGAGTATAGTACTTGTTCGTCTTCTCCGTTACCGTCGTATCTAAAACTATCTATATTACTACCCCTATCTTTATAGCTTGTAGCTGCTACTTTGATAACGTCCTTAGTAGTTTTGTTAATAACCGTAATTTCCTTTCTAGGGACTATCTTCTACTCTTTCTTCGGGCTTTGACATTCTCGCTTATAGTGCCCTTTCTTTCTATAGTTATAGTAGGTAATATTAGACTTATCTTTAGTCGTCTTCTTCTAGTCCTGCTTCTATACTACGTCTATATCTATAGCTCTAGGGTACATCCTATATAAGGTACTAACATATGCTCGCTTTTTCTTATCGTTAGCCCTAACTATAGTTCTATTTATTCGACCTTATTTCTATTACTCTTATATATAGTGTTAATTATTGATTCTAATAGCCTATACGATATATTTGTCTAGAGTCTTAGGCTAATTATACTTATATAGCTCGTCTTTAACCTTTTTCTTTAAGCTATTATAGAATAGTTATATCAACGCCTTGTCATTAAGCTAAGACTTAAGTATATCCTATCTAAACTATATAGTATAAGAGGTTACTAACTTAGTCTATTAAAGATTAGCAAGTCTTTCTTATATATAAATCTTCTTATCTTCATCACTAAAAACCTTCTAAAGCTCTTCTTCAAAACGGTTATAGGATTAAAAGACTACCTATATAAATACGTCTTAGTCGTCTTCGTCTTCCTTAGTAAGGTAGTCATTCTATATAGGCTTAAACTATCCAAGTACCTTGCCCTCTAGTCTCGTAGCTATATAGAGAACTTTAGCTTTATCGTCCGGAAACTTGTCGTTATTAAGCCAGAAGTAGGATTAAAGGTTTATTAGGAATCCTACAAGATCTTCCTTAGTTCCTCCGTATTTACTAGGTAGTTCGATCTTAATATAGCTTGCTTTGGCGCCCTCGAGTGCCTTAATTTTAGTGTAGGCCTTATTAACTAGTTTCTACGAGTGCTTTTCGCCGTTCTCGAGTTCCTTAATTCGAGCTTAAGTAGCCTTATCTCTCTAGTCTAACTCCTAGATTCGCTAATAGAGTTGACCAAGCTAGGCAAGTAGCTATTCGGCTATAACGTTAGTAGCCATGTCGATGTCAAGGTCGAAGTTACCTCCGTTCTGAACTATGACAGAACAAAGGGAGTGATAGCAACGTGTGACAAACCTAACTTAGACTTCTTCTAAAAGGGTTTAGACAAAGGTAAATTAAGCGGGACAAGTAGGCAGGTTGTCTAAGGGATTTAGTAAAGCTAAAGGGTTTATAGTAATACTAGAGTTGCCTCTTATAGTAATTAGCAATGCTTGGTATAAGTACTATAATTGTAGGTTACCATTACTAGTAAACTCCTAGAGTCTACTATAACGAGTGACTATTTATATATATATATACTTTTGTTGATCGTTTATAGTCCCCTTTTATCTTGTTCTTAGATTGCCTTTGGTAGCTAGCTATCCTTTACTATCTTTCCCTTTTTGGCAATTGTTTGCCCGTAGTAGCCTATACTCCCTAGCGATCCTATATTAGCCTTGCTTTGTGCCCTTCTTGATTAGTAGCTTATTTAGCCTGCTACACCCTATCGGGTCGCGGTATATGGTTGGCTCGTGACAACTAAATAGGTATATATGATATCTAGACGTAATATAACTATATAGTATAGGATTAATCTAACAAGCTCTTAATACTCTTTAATCTATATACCAGTAATGCTCCCTTCAAACTTTTTAAGTTCTTTATAGCTTAAGGGAGTTAGCTTATATACACTAGGCACGTCTAGCCTATATCTTCTTGCTACCTTTCTAATATATTGGTTATAGACTAACTATATCTTATATATAGGTTGGTCTCGAATTACCCTAATGCCAAGGAACTAACTAATATTACCCTGCTTATAGACGTTATATCGAGCTTTAATTTCTTCCATTATACGCTTAGCCGCTATAGCGTTACTTTTATAAAAGAAGACTAAGAAGTCGTTAATATAGAAGATTAGGATGACTCGTTTATTATAGCTTAAGAAGAGGCACTTCTCTTTGCCTAATAGTTCTATATTTAGATCTAATAGCGTTTTATAGAACTCCTTATACTATAAGAGTAGCGAGTCTCTTAAGCCGTACAGAGCTCTTCGTAACTCTATATACTTCCCTAGCTACTTAAATCCTTCTAGTAATTTATAGATAATAGGATCGTCTTCCGGTCGTTTAGCGTTAAGGAACGCTTACGCTATATTAAACTACTTAACTTCTAAGTCAAAATATATAGCAATTACTATCATTATATAGAACGACTATACCGCTAGAGTAGCTATATATATACTTTCTACTAAGCTAATATCTTATAGATCTCCTTATATATAGATCCTTACCTTATATTTCTCTAAGAAACTATCCTTATTAAACTTATACGTAAAGACCTATTTTAACAGGATAGGTCGTGCTTTTACTTACTCGTATAATATAATCTTCTACATTCCCCTACTCTCTAAGTTATATATCTCCCTATAAGCCGTGTCTTTAAACTATTGTTTTAATAGATAGTTATATAGGTCTTATTAGTTAGTAGGAACATAAGTAAGATCGTCGATATACTAATATAGCTTATTTAGGGCTGCTCTAAAGTACGTAGTATCCTTCTATCGTATAGCGGTAGTAAACACTATATATATTATTCGAAAGCTTTAGTCTCCTAGATAAGCTTCCTATTAATTAGGCAGGTAAGTCTTATAGAACTATTACTAGAGTTCCTTCGTTACGTAGATAAAGAAATAGTAGTAGTTGACCCTCTTTTTGTTTTATAGCCGTTCGCTTAACTAGACAGGGTCTTTAGGCTTATAAGCCCTCCTCCTGCCTCTACCTCTCCTTATAGGGGGTTGCCAAATAGCTTCTCCTTTGCTTCTACCTTCTAGGGGATACGTTAGCTAATCCAGACTTTACTTAACGCTCCACTCCTCTAGTCTAGCCAGGTATAATATATCGGTAGTACCATCCCTAGCTCCTAGCTATTCCGTCCTATGACGAACCCAACTCAAACTTCTTCTAAAAGAGTTCAGACGAAGGTAGATTGAGCGGGACAAGCAGGCAGGTCGTCTAAAGGATTCGGTAAAGCCAAAGGGTTTATAACAACACTAGAGTTATCTCTTATAGTAATTAGCAATACTTAGTATAAGTACTGTGATTATAATTATTACCACTAGTAAACTCCTAGAGTCTACCTAACGAGTGACTAGCTAGCTATATATATATAATTGTCTGTCTCTCTTTAATAGTTATCACTAGTGCTATTTCTCCTTTTACTCTGTAATTCCGTATTATCGACGGTGATATATTATTATCACTAGTAAAGACCTTAGTCTTGGCGGTGATAATTTTCTAGTTGGTCTGTCAAATGATTAGCTATCGGAATGTCCCGTGTCCTAGCTATAGCCTGCTAGGCCGTCTATATACTTATCTGTAATACGACGCCCCTCCTTTAAGGCTTTCGACCTAAAAGCCCTCTTAGGCCGTTTTAAATAGTACTAACACTCTTCGCTTATAAGTACTACATTCTTGCTATTTCTAAGTTATAGTCGCTATATTAACAAAATGCCGATAAAGAAATAGAAGTCGTATTCTATACGTTACTATGCTTCCCTTGCTTAGAACATTGCTAAGAACGGTTTTATCGTTATACTTTGCTCTTAGTACGTATTATAAGGCCTTGTCTGCAAAATGATCACATATATAAAGCGTTATAAGACCTATATTTGTTAAGGTCGTTCTTACGATAGCTCTAGCATCTTGCTTTCTTCCTATAAGCTTGTCTCCCCTTTTTTTTTTTTAAGTATAGTTCCTAATGTTCGTTTTAATAGATTATATTCTCTAGGAGTAGCGTTATATTAAGGATGCTAAATGTCGTACTAAACTTAAGATAGATAAATCCTAATACTATCTAAAAGAAGCCTAGTACGAGTTATCTAAAAAGCTTATATGGCTTTAGCATCTTCGTTAGTAGAAGAAGTTTTTAGTAAAGAAAGGTGCTGATATGGTAGCGTGTAGTCTGTCGACCTTAGATAAGTTAGAGGCAGTTAAGCGGCAAGAGCGGTAAGAGGCGCCTACTATACCCTCGTCAGAGATTAATAATGCTATCGATGCTATTAACTAGGGCGTTATCTTTGGTTCTATCCTAGGTTTTCCTTTAGTCGATCTAGGTTCTGCTAGTAGAACTATTCTAGTTTCTTAAGGCAGTTTAAATTCTTAACTAGTTCCTATAAGTTGTCTTCTAGTTTAAAATCAAGCTATTTAACTAGGTACTATAGTTCTCCATTAATAATACGTAAATCTAGAATCTTTTTAATGTTCTATTCTTCCTCTTTATCCTCTGCTTCGATATATATAGCGACCTTAGCGTTTTTTAGTACTAGTTCGAGAAGTGAAATATGAAAAACATCTGTCTGTAGTCATATAGATGACGGTAACAATAGTTGGTAATTAGATATTAAAATTCGTTCTTTAATAATAAAGGGTCCGACCTTCTTAAAGTCTAGCTTCGTGCTTAGTCGTTTGGTTTATAAGTTTCGTACGATTAGATAGACTTTATCTCCCCTCTCTAAGCGAGGTCCCTCAAGCCTATATTTATTGTAGTAGTTCTTTATTCTAGTCTTAATAAACTCGAGTTCCTTTTTAAGCTTCTCGTATAGTGTGTACATTTGTTCCGCTTTAACCGCTGCTCTTAGCACTATAACCTCTAGTCCTTGCCTAAGGTCTACTTTATATCTGTAGTTCGCGAAGAATAGTGTAACTTTGGTCGTTTCTATTAGTGTTATATTATAAGCAAGTTATACTGTTGGTAATAGTATAACCTAATTGTCTTGCTAGTAGTTGACGTAAGAACGGAGATACTGCTCGATAACTTGGTTTAATCGCTCCGTTTGTCTGTTAGTCTGCGGGTGATATGCCGTTAATAGCTTGCTATTAATGCCTAATTGTTATATTAACGCTTGCTAGAACTTCGATACGAACTTGGTATCTCTATTAGTAATCTATTCTTATGGCCAAGTATATACTAATATAACTTACCGATAGATTACGTCTGCTAGCTATTTAGCTATCTAGGACTCCTTATAGGGAAAGAAGTATACCTATTTAGTTAGGCGATCTACTATAGTAAGAATACCATTATGGATTATTCCTATAGCTATATCCTTAGATTCTAGTAGCTTTGTAATAAAGTCTATTATAACCGAGCTCTATAGTTTATTAGCTATTAGCAGTAGCTAAAGTAGCTTATATAGCTTATATCGTACCGTTTTGCTTCGATTATAGATATCGTAGTTCTATATAACTTCCTTAACTTATACTATTAACTATAGAAAGTCATAGTGTTTTCTAACTTATACGATAGTCTTTGTAACTCCTTTATATCCTCCGAGTTTCGACTTATAGAGTTCTCGAATCATTTGTAGCTGTTAATCCCCATCGTAGATATATACTTTGCCTCGATACTAGAGTTTCCTATCTCTTTCTTCTACTCCATTAGGTACTAGTGGTCTAGGTGCTACTTAATATTATACCTCGTTAATTCTTTCTTCTTAAAAGATTGTATAGTATTCTAGAAACGAGTTAAGTAGATTATCTTCTATAGGTATCTACGTTTCGTAATATAGTATTTTATCTATTCGTTCCTTAAATAATAGTAATGTTATTTCCGTTTATCCTTCTGTATAATCCGTTCGTCGGCTTAAGATGTCTGCTTATATATTCTCTTTGCCTTTCTTATAGCAGATCTTAAAGTTAAATTCCGTAAGGAATTCTACCTATCGTATTTGTCGTCTATTAAGCTCTTTTATCGTCGTAAAGTATCGCAAATTCTTATAATCTGTATATACTTATACCGGTTTAATCGTACTACTAAGGTATAGTCGCCATTCCTTGAAAGCTTTGACAATCGCAAGTAGTTCCTTGTCATAGATCGAATAATTAAGATATAGTCTATTAAGCTTCTTTAAAAAGAAGGCTACAGGATATAGCTTTCCTTGTTCGTCTCGTTATTCTAATTATCCTCCGATAGCATAGTCTAAAGCGTCCGTTTCTACCTTAAATAGCTTCTTAGGATTTGGTAATACTAGTACTGGATCTTTAGTAATAGTATTACGGATCTATGTAAATGCTTGCTTATACTATTCTTTCTATTAGAATTTAACGTTCTTCCTAGTAAGTTTGTATAAAGGTTATATAATCGCTCCGAAATTTCTAATAAATATCTGGTAGAAGTTTACAAATCTAATAAAGCTTCGTACTTCCGTAACTAACATAGGTCGTAGCCAATTCTTGATAGCTTTAACCTTTAAAGGTTCTATCTAGATTTGTCCTAGGGATATCTCGTATTCTAAAAATACCGTTTTCCTAATATAGAATTTGCTCTTTTTCTTATTAACTAATAGTTTATACGCGTATGGCACATCTAGCACTGCTTTTATATACTTCTAGTATTCGTTTATTATCTTAGAGAAGATAAGTATGTCGTCAAGATAATATACCGTAAATTTATTGAGAAAGGGTTGGATAGCTTAATTAATTAGGGCTTAGAACGTTACTAGCGTGTTTATAAGTCCGAATAGCATAACGAGGTACTTGTAATAGCTATAGGGTATCCTAAAGGCTGTTTTCTACTTATCGCCTTCTTTAATCTATATATAGTTATAGGCCGATAGCAAGTCAAGACACGTGAAATATTAGGCTCCTGCTAATTAATCTCGGAGCTATAAGATTAGTAGTAATAGGTATCGGTTTTTCATGGTCTATTCGTTAAGTTACCGATAGTCGATATATAACCGTAGCTTTCTGTCTTTTTTAGGCATAAACAAGATTAGGTAACCTACTAGCGATGTCAACAGGCAAATATATCCTCTTTGAAGGTTGTCCTCTAAATATCGCTTAAGTTCTTTATTTTATATCTAGCTCGTATAGTAAATCTTAAAGAACTTTAGTTATGCTCCTTCTTTGAGCTTAATCTTGTAATCCTATAGGCCGTGTTCTAGTAATCCTTCTAGATACTTTAGTTCAAATGCTAGGTATCCTTTATATTCTTTCGGTACTTCCCTAGTCTTATCTTATCTCTCGGTTTTCTAATAGTATACGAACTTAGTTCTATCTATAGCGATACTAGTAATTTCTTCTGTCTCAACCTACTACTCTAATTATAGTGCTCTATATTCGTCAATAGAGAGAACAGCTATCGGCGGTTTAGCTCGTTCCTCCTATCGTAACGTTAGTATTATTATACTACTTCTTCTAGAGTCTATAGTAGTCTGCCTACTACTATCTGTCTCTTATAGTAGATCTATAGGATATACCTTCCCCTAAGTATCGTCTGCTTGCGATCCTTACGTACTCCCTATCTCGCTAGTCAAATACGACTCCGTTTAGGGTTATAGGTAGTTACTATTCTTCTAGCTAATGTCTAGGTCATAATCTTTATATTATAGTAACCCTAATATTATATCTTTGTCGTTGCCTATATTTATAATGCTAAATATAATTACTATAGTCTTCCTTACTATAGTGATATTAATTAGTTCGGTCTCTCTATATACCTATTATATCAAAAATGGCCCTTTGACTATACTATACTTCCGCTTCATTCTCTAAGGTATCTATAGCTAATTTACAAGTATTAGCGAAATTAGGTTTATCTTTACTTTACTATCTACTAGTATAAGCATTTCGTGCTATTTCTATTATGCTATTATCTATAGTCGCTTATCTTACTGCCGTCATCTAAAGATTACGGCGATTTCCTATGTTTCTGCTAGGAGGTCTCGATATAGTGGTCTCTTATGCTAGTTCCTCCTATACTATACTACTACCTGCCGCTATATAGGCGTTAATAGTTTCCAGGCCCCTTAAAGGGCCCTAACCTATTTCCTAGGTTAGTGCTAACCTCTTTAGTTATTTAGCTAATAGCAGCTTCGTCGATTGTGCTTATTTCCATAAGCCATTAAGTACTTATAGCTTTTCACCATTAAGTTCGTTCTACTTTCCGTTATACGTACTATAGCTTTATCTAAAGCTCCCGAATTTATAATTTCTTTTTGTCTACGTAATAGAGGCAATCGTTACTCTAGTACGAGTCCTATATATCTCGTCCTATTCCGTAGTACCTAGGCTAGGCTTGTCTTAGAACTATCGTAATGCCTTCTAGATTATAGGCTTCGATCTTCTAGAGCAATTCGGCCGCTCTGTTTCCTATATTATAGACCTATTCTATAGGGTATAAGCTTCTGTCCTCATTTTCTTGTCGGGTCAGCTAGTGATTATTTTCGAATTTGTCGCGGAAGTGGTATTGGCATCTATATGCTATATACTAGAACTAGGGCACTTATATATATGCCTTGTATCAAGGGTATAATCGTATAGCGTTGCCTAGGAGGTATTAGAATTCTTTCCCGAATCCTTCCTATTATATATAGACTATAGGTACTCTAATGCTAAAGTAAGAGTGTTTCTTCTAGTAGCTTTCCTATATACGCCTATCTTTTCCGCGGTTTGTACGTGTAAACTGGTATTTTAGGTTCTATACGTCGTTACTAAGTTACTAGTTATTAAGGTACTCGGCATAGCTATCGGGCCTATTATATATTATAGGCTGTTTTCCTTTGATAGTTTCTATAATATATTAAAGTTCTCTTGTTTCGTTCTTTATCTTATCGCTCTACTAAGTAAGTCGAGTCAAGCGCCTATCCTATTTATATAGTTCTATGTTAAGTCGGAAAACTTCATTATAGTACTATTCGATTTGTTCCTGGAGGAATAGAACATTAGGTCTAGGTCTTTCGATTCCTTAGGTATCGGTTGTCTACGATCTGTCCTACCTCTATATAACTATAAAACCTTATTACCTTAAGGCTAGGAGAATCGAAATTGGTAGTATATATTCTCCTGCCATATCCCATTCGGCAAGACCTATCTCTAGGTCTATAGTGACTAGTTCGGAGTATAGTGCTTATTCGTCTTTACCGTTACCGTCGTATCTAAGACTATCTATATCATTGCCCCTATCTTTGTAGCTTATAGCTACTACTTCGATGACGTCCTTAGTGGTTTTGTCGATAACTATAATTTTCTTTCTAGGGACTATCTTCTATTCTTTCTTTAGGCTTTAATATTCTTACTTATAGTGCCCTTTCTTTCCATAGTTATAGTAGATAACATTAGACTTATCTTTAGTCGTCTTCTTCTAGTCTTGCTTCTACGCTATATCTATATCTATAGCTCTAGAGTACGTCCTATACGAGGTACTAATATATGCTTGCTTTTTTTTATCGTTAGCCTTAACTATAATTCTATTTATTTGGCCTTGTTTCCATTACTCTTATATATAGAGTCAAATATCGATTCTAATAACCTATATAATATATTTATCCAGAGTCTTAGACCAATTATATTTATATAGCTTATCTTTAACCTTTTTCTTTAAGCTATTATAGAATAGTTATATCAATACCTTATTATTAAGCTAAGACTTAAGTATATCCTATCTAAACTATATAATATAGGAGGCTATTAACTTAGTCTATTAGAGATTAGTAAGTCTTTCTTATATATAAATCTTCTTATCTTTATCGCTAAAAACCTTCTAAAGCTCTTCTTCAAAACGGTTATAAGATTGAAAGACTACCTATATAAATATATCTTAGTCGTCTTCATCTTCCTTAATAAGGTAGTCGTTCTATATAGGCTTAAACTATCTAAGTACCTTACCCTCTAGTCTTATAGCTATATAGAGAACTTTAGCTTTATTATCTAGAAACTTATTACTATTAAGCCAGAAGTAAGATCAAAGGTTTATTAGGAATCCTATAAAATCTTCCTTAGTTCCTCTATATTTACTAGGTAGTTCGATCTTAATACGGCTCGCTTTGGCAATCTTAAGTGCCTTGATTTTAGTATAGGCCTTGTTAACTAACTTCTATAAGTGCTTTTCGCCATTCTCGAGTTCCTTGATTCGAGCTTAAGCAGCCTTATCTCTCTAGTCTAACTTCTAGATTCGCTAATAGAGTTGACTAAGCTAGGTAAGCAGCTATTTGGCTGTAACGTTAGTAGCTATATCGATGTCAAGGTCGAAGTTACCTCCGTTCTAAACCATAACAGAACAAAGGGAGTAGTAATAACGTATAACGAACCTAAATTAGATTTTTTCTAAAAGGGTTTAGACAAAGGTAGATTGAGCGAGATAAGTGTGACGAACCTAACTCAGACTTCTTCTAAAAGGGTCCAGACGGAGGTAGGTGAAGCAGGACAAGCAGGCAGGTCGTCTGAGGGATTCGGTAAAGCCAAAGGGTTCACAACAACACTTAGAGTTATCTCTCACAGTAAACAGCAATGCTTGGTATGAGTACTGTGATTGTGATTGTTACCACTGGTGAACTCCCAGAGTCCACTATAACAAGTGACTGTTTACATGTATATATACTTCTGTCGATCGCTTATAGTCCCCTTCTATCCTGTCCTTGGATTGCCTTTGGTAGCTAGCTATCCTCTACTATCTTTCCCTTTTGGCAATTGTTCGCCCGTGGTAGCCCGCGCTCCCTAGCGATCTTGTGTCAGCCTTGCTTCGTACCCTTCTTGATTGGTGGCTCATTTAGCCTTCTGTGCCCCACTGGGTCGCGGTATATGGTTGGCTCGTGACACGATACCCCCTCTTTAGGGCTTTTGACTTGAAAGCTTCTTATGACTTGTTTTAAATACTACTAACACCCCCTTTTTCTAGTAGGTAACGTCCTTCTTCCGCTAACTTCCTTTCGCCATAGCTAATCGTGTTCCTAGGAATCGTCGCGATCTCAAACGCGAACGACATGCTATTACGATTAAGATTGAGCGAGAGGGTTATGAGGTCGCTATGCCTTACAAGCGTTGTTAGAATACGAAGCCGCGAAAGCGTTATGTAATGATAGAGGGTTTAAACAAGTGTCAAAACTGTGTTCGCATGGGCAAGAAGTGCAGTGGTCCGAACGTTACAGATGCCCGTAGGTTCCTTATTATTTCCCTTTATAGTCCTAGGTTGCTGACTCTCTTAGTCCTTTCGAATTTGTCAGAGCAGGAGAAGGTTTCGAAAGAGATTGCTAAGACCGAGGCGCTACTTGCTCAGACGCTAAGCCGTTTGAGTCGATTACGTCGTTTATAGTAATCCCTGTACGATCGTGGTACCGAAGTTTTTCGTCGTGGCGTAGCTCGTCTGGAAGAAGAGGAAGAACCAGATACTCCTCCGCCGATGTCGGAGACATAGACCCTCATAGGTCAGGCTTAGGCGTTAGATACTTTTGACGTGCTTGATTGGGAGTCGATCGGGTTAGATCCTAGTCCTAATTCTAGCAGGTTCCCCTCTTTTTCTGTTGGGGAATGGGCTTTGGAGCCGGTTCTTGTGGCCGGTCAGGATTCTGCTGGTGGAACTGCTCCAGTTTCTCAGGGCAATTCAGGTTCTTGACGGGTTCCTATGAGTTGTCTTCTAGTCCGAAATCGAGCCATTTGACCAGATACTACAGTTCTCTGTTAATGATATATGAATCCAGAATTTCTTCGACGTCCTATTCTTCTTCCTTATCTTCTGCTTCGATGTGCGTGGCAACCTTGGCGTTTTTCGGTGCTGGTTCGAGGAGCGAAATATAGAAAACATCCGTCCGTAGTCGTATAGATGACGGTAACGATAGTTGGTAGTTAGATGTCGAAATTCGTTCTTTGATAACGAAGGGTCTGACCTTCTTAAAGTCTAGCTTCGTGCTTAGTCGTTTGGTTTGCAGGTTTCGTGTAATCAGGTAGACTTTGTCTCCCCTCTCTAGGCGAGGTCCCTTAAGCCTATATTTGTCGTAGTAGTTCTTCATTCTGGTTCTAACAAACTCGAGTTCCTTCTTAAGCTTCTCGTATAGTACGTATATCTGTTCTGCTTTGACTGCTGCTCTTGGCACTATGACCTCTAGTCCTTGCCTAAGGTCTGCTTCATATCCGTAGTTCGTGAAGAACGGTGTGACTTTGGTCGTTTCTGTCGGCGTCGTGTTATAGGCAAGTTATACTGTTGGTAATAGTATAACCTAGTCGTCTTGCTAGTAGTTGACATAAGAATGGAGATACTGCTTGACAACTTGGTTTAGTCGCTCCGTTTGTCTGTCAGTCTGTAGGTGATATGCCGTTAATAGCTTGCTATTAACGCCTAATCGTTGTATTAACGCTTGCTAGAACTTCGATATAAACTTGGTGTCTCTGTTAGTGATCCATTCTTACGGCTAAGCATGCACTGATGCAACTTGCCAATAGATCACGTCTGCTAACTGTTCCACTGTCTAGGACTCCTTATAGGGAAAGAAATATACCTACTTAGTCAGGCGATCTACTATAGTAAGAATACTGTTATAGGTCACTCCTATAGCTATATCCTTAGATTCTAGCAGCTTCGTAATGAAGTCTATCGTAACTAAACTCTATAGTTTGTCAGCTATTGGTAGTGGCTAAAGTAGCCTATATAGCTTATGTCGTGCCATTTTGCTTCGGTTGTAGATGTCGCAGCTTTATATAACTTCCTTGACCTGTGCCATTAACTATGGAAAGTCGTAGTGTCTCTTGACTTGTGCGACAGTCTTCATGACTCCTTTGTGTCCTCCAAGTTTCGACTCGTGGAGTTCTCGAATCATCTACAGCTGTTAGTCTTTATCGTAGATATACGCTTTGCCTCGGTACTAGAGTTTCCTATCTTTCTCTTCTACTCCGTCAGGTACCACTAGTCCGGGTGCTGCTTAATACTATACCTCGTTAATCCTTTCCTCTCGAAAGATTACGTAGCATTCGAGGAACGAATCAAGTGGGTCATCTTCTACGGGTGTCTGCGTTTCGTGATGTAGCGTTCTGTCTGTTCGTTCCTTAAACAACGGTGGTATTATTTCTATTTGTCCTTTCATGTGATCCGTTCGTCGACTTAAAATGTCCGCTTGTACGTTTTCTTTACCTTTCTTATAGCGGATCTCGAAGTTAAATTCTACGAGGAATTCTGCCTATCGTATTTGTCGTCCGTTAAGTTCCTTTGTTATCGTAAAGTATCGTAAATTCTTGTGATCTGTATATACTTGTATTGGTTTAATCGTACTACTAAGGTATAGTCGCCATTCCTTGAAAGCTTCGACAATCGTAAGTAGTTCCTTATTGTAAATTAGATAATTAAGACGTGGTCCGTCGAGCTTCTTTGAAAAGAAGGCTATAGGATATAGCTTCCCTTGTTCGTCTCGTTGTCCCAATTGTCCTCTGATAGTGTAGTCTAAAGCGTCCGTTTCTACCTTGAATAGCTTCTTAGGGTCTAGCAGTACTAGTACTAGATCTTTAGTAATGGCGTTATGGATCTACGTAAGTGCTTGCTCGTGTTGCTCTTCCTATTGGAATTTAGCGTTCTTCTTGGTAAGTTCGTGCAAAGGTCGTGTGATCGCTCTAAAGTTCCTAATGAACATTCGGTAGAAGTTCGTAAATCTGATAAAGCTTCGTACTTCTATAACTGACGTCGGTCGTAGCTAATTCTTGATGGCTTTAACCTTTGAAGGTTCTATCCGAATTTGTCCGGGGGATATTTCGTATCCTAGAAACACCGTTTTCCTGACGTGGAATTCGCTCTTTTCCTTGTTAACTGATAGCTTATACACGTATAGCGCGTCTAGCACTACTTCCACGTACTTCTGGTGTTCGTCTATTGTCTTGGAGAAGATAAGTATGTCGTCGAGATAATATACCGTAAATTTGTCGAGAAAGGGTCGGATAGCTTGATCAATTAGGGCTTAGAACGTTGCTGGCGTGTTTGTAAGTCCGAATGGCATAACAAGGTACTTATAGTGGCCATAGGGTGTCCTAAAGGCCGTTTTCCACTCGTCGCCTTCTTTGATCCGTATATGGTTGTAGGCCGATGGCAAGTCAAGACGTGTAAAATATTAGGCTCCTACCAACTAATCTCGGAGCCGTGAGATCAGTGGTAACGGGTATCGGTTTTTCACGGTCTGTTCGTTGAGTTACCGATAGTCGACATATAACCGTAGCTTTCCGTCTTTCTTTGGCACAAATAGGATTAGGTAGCCTGCTAGCGATGTCAACAGGTAGATATGTCCTCTTTGAAGGTTCTCCTCCAAATATTACTTAAGTTCTTCGTTCTGTGTTTAGCTTGTATAGTAAATCTTAAAGAACTTCAATCGTGCTCCTTCCTTAAGCTTGATCTCGTGATCCTATGGGCCGTGTTCTGGTAGTCCTTCTAGATATTTCGGTTCGAATGCTAGGTGTCCTTTGTATTCCTTTGGTACTTCCCTAGTCTTGTCTTATCTCTTGGTTTTCTAATAGTATACGAACTTGGTTCCGTCTATGGCGATGCTGGCGATTTCTCCTGTCTCAACCTACTACTCTAATTACAGTGCTCTGTATTCGTCGACGGAGAGAATAGCTATCGGCGATTTAGCTCGTTCCTCCTATCGCGATATCGATGTCGTTATACTGCCTCTTCTAGAGTCTGTAGTAGTCTGTCTGCCACTGTCCGTCTCTTGTAGTAGATCCGTAGGACATGCCTTTCCTTGAGCATCGTCCGCTCGCGATCCTTGTATACTCCCTATCTCGCTAGTCGAATACGACTCCGTTCGGGGTCGTAGGTAGCTACCATTCTTCTAGCTAATATCCGGGTCGTAATCCTCATGCCATAGTAACCCTAATATTATGTCTTTGTCGTTACCCATGTCTATAATGCTAAATACGACTACTATAGTCTTTCCTGCCATAGTGATATCGATTAGTTCGGTCTCCCTATATATCTATTACGTCGGAAATGGCCCTTTGACTATGCCATGCTTCCGCTTCATTCTCTAGGGTATCCGTAGCTAATTTATAAGCGTCGGCGAAATCAGATTTATCTCTGCTCCACTATCTACTAGTACAAGCATTTCGTGCTGTTTCCATTGTGCTGTTATCTATAATCGCTTGTCTTGCCGCCGTCGTCCAAAGATTGCAGCGATTTCCTATATTTCTACCAGGAGGTCTCGATATAGTGGTCTCTTACGCTAGTTCCTCCTGTATTGTGCTACTACTTGCCGCTACGCGGGCGTTAATAGTTTCCGGGCCCCTCGAAGGGCCCTGACCCGTTTCCTAGGTCAGTGCTAACCTCTTCGGTTGTTCGGCTAATAGCAGCTTCGTCGATCGTGCTCATTTCCGTAAGCTATTAAGTGCTTGTAGCTTCCTACTATTAGGTCCGTTCCGCTTTCTATCGTACATACTATAGCTTTATCTAAAGCTCCCGAATTTGCAATTTCTTTTCGTCCGCGTAATAGAGGTAATCGTTACTCTAGCACGAGTCCTATATGTCTTGTCCTGTTCTATAGTGCCTAGGCTAGGCTTGTCTTGGAACTATTGTAATGCTTTCTAGATCGCGGGCTTCGATCTTCTAGAGCAATTCGGCCGCTCTGTTTCCTATATCGTAGACCTATTCCACAGGGCATAAGCCTCCGTCCCTGTTTTCCTATTAGGTCGGCCAGTGATTGTTTTCGAATTTGTCACGGAAGTGATATCGGCATTCGTGCGCCATACACTAGAACCAAGGCACTTATGTATGTGCCTTATATCGAGGGTATAGTCACGTGGCGTTGCCTAGGAGGTATTGGAATTCTTTCCTAAATCCTTCCCACTATACGTAGACCGTAGGTACTCTAGTGCTAATATAGGAGTGTTTCTTCTAGTAGCTTTCCTACATACGCTCGTCTTTTCCACGGTTTGCGCGTATAAACTGGTATTCTAGGTTCTATATATCGTTACTAAGTTGCTGATCGTCAAGGTACTTAGTGTAGCTATCAGGCCTATTGTATGTCATAGGCTGTTCTCCTTTGATAGTTTCCACAATACGTCAGAGTTCCCTTATTTCGTCCCTTATTCTATCGCTTTATTAGGCGAGTCGAATTAAGCGCCTGTCCCGTTTGCGTAGTTCCGTGTTAAGCCAGAAAACTTCGTTACGGTACCATTCGATTTGTTCCTAGAGGAATAGAACATTAGGTCCGGGTCTTTCGATTCCTTAGGTGTCGGTTATCTACGATCCATCCCGCCTCTGTGTAACTATAAAACCCTACTGCCTCAAGGCTAGGAGAATCGAAACTGGCGGTGTATATTCTCCTGCCATGTCCTATTCGGCAAGACCTATCTCTAGATCCATAGTGACTAGTTCAGAGTACGGTGCTTGTTCGTCTTTACCGTTACCATCGTATCCGAGACTGTCCGTGTTACTGCCCTTATCTTTGTAGGTCGTGGCCGCTACTTCGATGACGTCCTTGGTAGTTTCGTCGATAGCCGTAATTTCCTTTCTAGGGGTTAGTTTCTATTCTTTCTTCGGGCTTCGATATTCTCGCTTATAGTGCCCTTTCTTTCTATAGTTATAGTAGGTAACATTGGACTTGTCTTTGGTCGTCTTCTTCTAGTCCTGCTTCTACGCTGCGTCTATATCTATAGCTCCGGGGTACGTCCCGTACGAGGTACTGACGTACACTTGCTTTTTCTTGTCGTTAGCCTTAACTATAGTTCTATTTATTTGACCTTGTTTCTGCTACTCTCGTATATAGAGTCGATCATCGATCCTGATAGCCTATACGATATATTTATCTAGAGTCTTAGGCCGATCGTACTTATATAGCTTGTCCTTGACCTTTTCCTTTAAGCCATTATAGAACAGTTACATTAACGCCTTATCATTAAGCTAAGACTTAAGCATGTCCTATCTAAACTATATAGCGTAAGAAGCTACTAACTTAGTCTATCAGAGATTAACAAGTCTTTCTTACGTATGAATCTTCTCGTCTTTGTCGCCGAAAACTTTCCGAAGCTCTTCTTCGAAACGGTTATAAGATCAGAAGACTACCCGTGTAAATACGTCTCGATCGTCTTCGTCTTCCTCTATAAGATAGTCGTTCTACATAGGCTCGAACCATCTAAGTACCTTACCCTCTAGTCTCGTGGCTATATAGAGGACTTTGGCTTTGTCATCCGGAAACTTATCGTCATTAAGCCGGAAGTAAGATCAAAGGTTTATTAAGAATCCTACAAGATCCTCCTTAGTTCCTCCGTATTTGCCGGGTAGTTCGATCTTAATACGCTTTGCTTTAGCGCCCTCGAGTGCCTCGATTTTGGCGTAGGCCTCGTTGACCAACTTCTACAAGTACTTTTCACGATTCTCGAGTTCCTTGATTCGAGCTTAAGCAGCCTTGTCTCTCTAGTCCAACTCCTAGATCCGCTACTAGAGTTGACCAAGCTAAGCGAGCAGCTGTTCGGCCGTGACGTTAGTAGCCATGTCGATGTCGAGGTCGAAGTCTCCTCCGTTCTGAACTATGACAGAACAAAGGGAGTGGTAACAACGTATGACGAACCTAACTCAGACTTCTTCTAAAAGGGTCTAGACGGAGGTAGGTGAAGCAGGACAAGCAGGCAGGTCGTCTAAGGGATTCGGTGAAGCCAAAGGGTTTATAACAACACTTAGAGTTGTCTCTCATAGTAAACAGCAATGCTTGGTATGAGTACTGTGATTGTGATTGTTACCACTGGTGAACTCCCAGAGTCTACTATAACAAGTGACTATTTATATGTATATATACTTCTGTCGATCGCTTATAGTCCCCTTCTATCCTGTCCTTGGATCGCTTTTGGTAGCTAGCTATCCTCTGCTATCTTTCCCTTTTGGCAATTGTTCGCCTGTAGTAGCCTGCGCTCCCTAGCGATCTTGTGTCAGCCTCGCTTCGTGCCCTTCTTGATTGGTGGCTCATTCAGCCTTCTGTGCCCCACCGGGTCGCGGTATATGGTTGGCTCGTGACAATAAGTAAGCAGGTTATCTAAGGGATTTGGTAAAGCTAAAGGGTTTACAATAACACTAGAGTTATCTCTTATAGTAATTAGCAATACTTAGTATAAGTACTGTAATTATGATTATTACTACTAGTAAACTCTTAGAGTCTACCTAATGAGTAACTAGCTAGCTATATATATATAATTGTCTGTCTCTCTTTAATAGTTATTACTAGTGCTATTTCTCTTTTTACTCTATAATTCTGTGTTATTGACGGTGACATGTTATTATTATTAGTAAAGACCTTAGTCTTGGCGGTGATAATCTTCTGGTTAGTCTGTCAAGTGATTAGCTGTTGGAATGTCCCGCGTCCTGGCTATAGCCTGCTAGGCCGTCTATGTGCTTATCCGTGACACGTCCACTTGTTATACGTGCTAGATTCTTCTATAAAAGGCATTCCTCCGTTAGATTTGACGGCTTCCCTACTCTCTTTAGCATCTAGTAGGCTAGCTAGTGACTAGGAAGGCCTTAATTTAAACCCTCCTACTTCCTAGTAGATAACCCCTTTACTAGCTAGCGTAGGGCAAGTTACTAAGGGCTTAGGCGTATATTCAAGGGTTAAGAGTCCTCTAAAGCTCTCTATCTATTTAGTAAGTTTGTCTATTGCTTATATCTCTGCTATAAAAGTCTCTAGAACTGATTACTTGCTTGTAGGCTACGTATTAGAGAGCTCCCTTACCCTCGAGTCTTGACCCTGTTAGAGAGGTTAGTCTACCGCCGGACTCTCTTACAATAGAGGTAGCTAAGTTACTATAATAGAGTCTTCTACTAGTTATTAGGTCTATTATAACGCTTCCTAGAGAAAGTCGGTATCTTAGGAATCTTTACTAAGATTAAATTGATTAACTTCCTAGCTTACTACTACTAACGACGACTCTATCGGCTATTCTTTACCTAGATGGTAGAAAGTCTTCTTATTGAAGTGAACGTTACGAGTTATAATGACCCTATCGAGCTTAGGTATCTAAACGCAATAGATATTAGATATGTAATATCCTATAAAATACCTTATTAGCCTATATAATAGTACCTTAAAGTTCTTTATATACTACTTAGCTTCCTTATCCTTATAGAGAATATACGCCTGGAATTTATATATAAAGATATTACTTTAGTCTAGGTATAAGTTACTAGTTAATATAATTATTAAGCTAGGTTTATATTAGCAAAAATACCATTTAAACTAGCTATAAAGCACTTCGTTAGGAGTTCTAAACGAGTAAGTATAGCTTAAGCTTATCGTATATAAGTATACTACCACTTATATACTTTCTGACTAGAGCTTTATAGGTAGATTTATACTGTTAAGCATCTTAATTAAGTATAAGATTAGTTCTTGCCTTACTTGCTCTGCTAGTTTGTTAGGCTTATAGGTATACGAAGGTAAGAGTTTAAGATTAATACTACTTTCTATAGCCTAAGTCTAGTAGCACGTCGGTATGCGCCCTACTAAATTAATCGTCGTAATATCGTTATCTTGCTTAATCTTATAGATAGCAAGCCTATATTAGCATCTTACCTAGCTCTTAAAGTTCTAGATAACTCCTATAATCTAGTCTAGCAACTTCGTCATTAGGAAGAAAGGGAAGAGCTTCCTACTATACTCGTTAACAATTATAAGTAGCTATTACGATCCATTAATTGCTTTAGAATAGTTAAACAGATCCTAGGTTACTTGCTAAAACGGGTATATAGACTTCTACTTAGGTAGTATTTTTCTAGAGATAACCTTACTTATATAAGTACAAGTATAGCTCTCATACTTAATACGTGCTATCCCCTTGATATAGACGTTTCTAGCGTTATTAATAAGCGCTTTTAACGCTTCTAGTCCAAGGTAGCTAGCTCTTAAGTGCTAAAGATCCTTAGTGTCCTCTCTTACGGTAGGTAATGCTCGCGTCTAAGACCTTCTACTATACGTAGCAAACACATTCTTATGACGAACCCAACTCAGACTTCTTCTAAAAGGGTCCAGACAGAGGTAGATTAAGCGTAACAAGCAGGCAGGTTGTCTAAGGGATTCGGTAAAGCCAAAGGGTTTATAACAACACTAGAGTTGCCTCTTATAGTAATCAGCAATGCTCGGTATAAGTACTATGATTGTAATTGTTACCACTAGTGAACTCCCAGAGTCCACTATAACAAGTGACTATTTACATGTATATATACTCCTAGGATCACTAGCAGTCGTGGTGATCATTTATACTAGCTTACCTAGCTCATATCATGAGCTAGTGATCCTCTGTTAGAATCATTTCTTGCTAAGCGTAATCCCGTCCTAATTGGTCTATTATTCCTTCGGCTTAATTAGCCCGTTCGTGCCAGTGGCTTAGGCGGCATCTATATATATATTTCCGTGACACGATGCCCTCCCTCCAAGGCTTTCAACCCGAAAGCCCTCTTTTAGGCCGTTTCAAATAGCGCTAACATCCTTTCCATGTATACCTTGTAATTTTTCCCTTTTCCCGTACTGCTAGTGACTAACAAGATGGCAGATCATGTTTCTAAGCGCCGATCCTCGAAATCCCAACAGCACGCCACGCTTGCTTCTTTTATTGATTCTTCTAGCGTGGACGTCATACCATGTTCGTAGTGTTTTAAGCAGAACTTGGCTTATCGCATGGCGTCAGGCTCTTCTTGCTATAGCAAGTACGTACGTCGGGGTCATTCTTGCGATGGTTCCGACGTAGCGTCTGCTTGTTCGTAACCTAGTTTGTTGCCTTAATGTTTGTAGCTAATTCTTTATAGTAACGAAGATTATATCTAAACAAAAGCGTGTAAAACAAGAAGAGGCCGATGCTAAAGAGGCCCTTTTTGTTCTTCAGACTTAACTTTAGATAGCTATCGGTCGATTAGCTTGTCTTCGTTGCTAGAAACGTTTCTTAAAGGAGCGGGGTTCCGAGCTGTTTCGTCGAGGTATACAGTCTCTAGAGGAAATAGAGGCAGAAGAACGGAGGGTGCGGGAGTCCGAAGCATGTATTATTAGTAATATACGGTCCTAAGGTACTAACGTCCCGTTTGACTAGTCTTCTTTAGGCCTAGATTTGTCAGAGGCCGACTTGGCTGTTTTGTCTAAGCCAGTGCCTATAGTCGATTCAGGTTCTGCTGGTAGAACTGTTCTAATTTCTTAGGGCAGTTCAAGTTCTTAACTAGTTCCTATAAGTTATCTTCTAGTCTAAAATCAAGCCATTTAACTAGGTACTATAGTTCCCTATTAATGATACATAAATCTAGAATTTCTTTAATGTCCTATTCTTCTTCCTTATCTTCTGCTTCGATATATATAGCAACCTTGGCGTTTTTCGGTGCTGGTTCGAGGAGTAAAATATAAAAAACATCCGTCTATAGTTACATAGATAACGGTAACGATAGTCGGTAGTTAGATGTCGAAATTCGTTCTTTGATAACAAAGGGTCCGACCTTCTTAAAGTCTAGCTTCGCGCTTAGTTATTTGGTTCGTAAGTTTCGTACGATTAGGTAGACTTTGTCTCCCCTCTCTAGGTAAGGTCCCTCGAGCCTGTGTTTGTCGTAATAGTTCTTTATTCTGGTCTTGACAAACTCGAGTTCCTTCTTGAGCTTCTTATATAATGCGTATATCTGTTCTGCTTTGACTACTGCTCTTGGCACTATAACCTCTGGTCCTTGCCTAAGGTTTGCTTTATATCTGTAGTTTGCGAAGAACGGTGTAACTTTAGTCGTTTCTATCGGTATCGTATTATAGGCGAGTTATATTATTAGTAATAGCATGACCTAGTCGTCTTGCTAGTAGTTAATATAAGAACAGAGGTACTGCTTAATAACTTGGTTTAATCGTTCCGTTTGCCTGTTAATCTATAGGTAATATACTATTAATAGTTTACTATTGACGCCTAATCATTGTATTAACGCTTACTAGAATTTCGACGCGAACTTCATATCTCTATCGGTGATCCATTCTTGCGGCCAAGCATGTACTAATGTAACTTACCGATAGATTATGTCTACTAACTGTTCTGCTATCTAGGACTCCTTATAGGGAAAGAAGTATGCCTACTTAGTCAGGCAATCTACTATAGTAAGAATACTATCGTAGATTACTCTTATGGCCGTGTCCTTAGATTCTAGCAGCTTTGTAATAAAGTCTATCGTAACCAAGCTCTATAATTTGTTAGCTATTAGCAGTGGCTAAAGTAGCCCGTATAGCTTATATCGTACTATTTTGCTTCGATTGTAGATATCGTAGCTCCGTACGACTTCCTTAACTCGTGCCGTTAACTATAGAAAGTCGTAGTGTTTCTTGACTTATACGACAGTCTTCGTAACTCCTTTATATCCTCCGAGTTTCGACTCGTAGAGTTCTCAAATCATCTATAGCTATTGATCCTTGTCGTAGATATATGCTTTACCTCGGTACCAGAGTTTCCTATCTTTCTCTTCTACTCCGTCAGGTACTACTGGTCCGGGTGCTGCTTGATACTATGCCTCGTTAATCCTTTCCTCTCGAAAGATTATATAGCATTCGAGGAACGAGTTAAGCAGATCATCTTCTATAGGTATCTACGTTTCGTAATGTAGCGTTCTATCTGTTCGTTCCTTAAACAACGGTGGTATTGTTTCCGTTTGTCCTTTCGTGTGATCTGTTCGTCGGCTTAAAATGTCTACTTGTATGTTTTCTTTGCCCTTCTTATAGCAGATCTCGAAGTTGAATTCCGCGAGGAATTCTACCTATCGTATTTGTCGTCTGTTGAGTTCCTTTGTCGTCGTGAAGTATCGTAGGTTCTTATAATCCGTATACACTTATACTAGTTTAATCGTACTACTAAGGTATAGTTGCCATTCCTTGAAAGCTTTAACAATTGCAAGTAGTTCCTTATTATAGATCGGATAATTAAGGCATAGTCCGTCGAGCTTCTTTAAAAAGAAGGCTATAGGATATAACTTCCCTTGTTTGTCTCGTTATTCTAATTGTCCTCCGATGGTATAGTCTAAAGTGTCCGTTTCTACCTCGAATGGCTTCTTAGGGTCTAGTAGTACTAGTACTAGATCTTTAGTAATGGCGTTGCAGATCTACGTAAATGCTTACTTATATCGCTCTTCCCATTGGAATTTAGCGTTCTTCTTAGTAAGTTCGTACAAAGGTCGTACGATCGCTCTAAAGTTCCTAATAAACATCTGGTAGAAGTTCGTAAATCTGATGAAACTTCGTACTTCCGTGACTGACGTTGGTCGTGGCTAATTCTTGATAGCTTTAACTTTTGAAGGTTCTATCTAAATTTATCCTAGGGATATCTTATATCCTAGAAACACCGTTTTCCTAACGTAGAATTTGCTCTTTTCCTTGTTAACTAATAGCTTATACGTATATAATATGTCTAATACTATTTTTACATGCTTCTGGTATTTGTCTATCGTCTTAGAGAAGATAAGTATATTATCGAGATAACATACTGTAAATTTGTCAAGAAAGGGTCGGATAGCTTGATTAATCAGGGCTTAGAACGTTACTAGCACGTTTATAAGTCTAAATAGCATGACAAGGTACTTATAGTAGCTATAGGGTGTCCTAAAGGCCGTTTTCTACTCGTCGCCTTCTTTGATCTATATATAGTTATAGGCCGATGGCAAGTCAAGACGCGTAAAATATTAGGCTCCTACTAACTAATCTTAGAGCCGTAAGATTAGTAGTAACAGGTATTGATTTTTCATAGTCTGTTCGTTAAGTTACTAATAGTTAACATATAACCATAGCTTTCTATCTTTCTTAGGCACAAATAGGATTAGGTAGCCTGCTAGTGATATCAACAGGCAGATATATCCTCTTTAAAGGTTCTCCTCTAAATATCGCTTAAGTTCTTCGTTCTATATCTAGCTCGTATAGTAAATCTTAAAGAACTTTAGTCATGCTCCTTCCTTAAGCTTGATCTTGTAATCCTATAGGCCGTGTTCTGGTAGTCCTTTTAGATGCTTCGGTTCGAATGCTAGGTGTCCTTTGTATTCCTTCGGTACTTCCCTAGTCTTGTCTTGTCTCTCGGTTTTCTAATAGTATACGAACTTAGTTCCGTCTATAGCGATGCTAGCGATTTCTCCTATCTTAACCTACTGCTCCAATTACAGTGCTCTACATTCATTAATAGAGAGAACAGCTATTAGCGATTTAGCTCGTTCTTCCTATTACGATATCGATGTCGTTATACTACCTCTTCTAGAGTCTATAATGGTCTACCTGCTACTGTCCGTCTCTTACGGTAGATCCATAGGACATGCCTTCCTTTGAGCATCGTCTGCTCGTGATCCTTGCATGCTCCCTATCTCACTAGTCGAATATGACTCCATTTAGGGTTATAGGTAGCTACTATTCTTCTAGCTAATATCCGGGTTGTAATCTTCATACTATAGTAACCCTAATATTATATCTTTATCATTGCCTATATCTATAATGCTAAATACGATTACTATAATCTTCCCTACCATAGTAATGTTAATTAGTTTAGTCTCCCTATATACCTATTATATTAGAAATAGCCCTTTGACTATGCTATACTTCTGCTTCATTCTCTAGGGTATCTGTAGCTAATTTACAAGTATTAGTAAAATCAGGTTTATCTCTACTCCACTATCTACTAGTACGAGCATTTCGTGCTGTTTCTATTATGCTATTGTCTATAGCCACTTGTCTTGCTGCTATCGTCCAAAGATTACGGCGATTTCCTATGCTTCTACTAGGAGGTCTCGATATAGTAGTCTCTTACGCTAGTCCCTCCTATACTATGCTACCACTCGCCATTATATAGGCGTTAATGGTTTTCGGGCCCCTCGAAGGGCCCTAACCCGTTTCCCAGGTTAGTGTTAACCTCTTCGGTTGTTTAGCTAATAGCAGCTTCGTCAATCGTGCTCATTTCCGTAAGCCATTAAGTGCTTATAGCTTCCTACTATTAGGTCCGTTCTACTTTCCGTCATATATACTATAGCTTCGTCTAAAGCTCCCGAATTTGCAATTTCTTTTTATCTATATAATAGAGGTAATCGTTGCTCTAGCACGAGTCCTATATGTCTCGTCCCGTTCTGTAGTGCCTAGGCTAGGCTTGTTTTAGAACTATTATGATGCTTTCTAGATCGTAGGCTTCGATCTCTTAGAGCAATTCGGCCGCTCTGTTTCCTATATCGTAGACCTATTCTACAGGGCATAAGCTTCTATCCTTATTTCCTTGTCAGGTTAGCTAGTGATTATTTTTAAATTTGTTATAGAAGTGATATTGGCATTTATATGCCATACATTAGAACTAGGGCACTTACGTATATACCTCGTGTTAAGGGTATAGTCGCGTAGCGTCGCCTAGGAGGTATTAGAATTCTTTTCCAAATCCTTCCCACTATACGTAGACTATAGGTACTCTAATGCTAAGATAGGAGTGTTTCTTCTAGTAGCTTTCCTACGTACGTTTGTCTTTTCTGTGGTTCGTACGTATAAACTAGTATTCTAGGTTCTATACATCATTACTAAGTTGCTAGTTATCAAGATACTTGGTATAGCTATCGGGTCTATTATATATTATAGGCTGTTCTCCTTTAATAGCTTCTACGATACGTTAGAGTTCCCTCATTTCGTCCTTTATCTTATCGCTCTACTAGGCAAGTCAAGTCAAACGCCTATCCCGTTTACATAGTTCTATATTAAGTTAGAAAACTTCGTTACGGTACTATTCGATTCGTTCTTAGAAGAATAGAATATTAGGTCTAGGTCTTTCGATTCCTTAGGTATCGGTTGTCTACGATCTATCCTACCTCTACGTAACTATAAAACCCCACTAACTCAAGGCTAGGAGAATCGAAATTGGTAGTGCGTACTCTCCTGCCGTGTCCTATTTGGCAAGACCTGTCTCTGGGTCTGTAGTGACTAGTTCGGAGTACGGTGCTTGTTCGTCTTTACTATTGCCATTATATCCGAAACTGTCCGTATTACTATCCCTATCTTCGTAGCTTGTGGCCGCTACTTCGATAACGTCCTTAGTAGTTTCGTCGATAGCCATAATTTCCTTTCTAGGGGCTAGTTTCCATTCTTTCTTCGGGCTCTGGCATTCTTGCTTATAGTGTCCTTTCTTTCCGTAGTTATAGTAGGTAACATTAGACTTGTCTTTGGTCGTCTTCTTCTAGTCCTACTTCTACACTACGTCTATATCTATAGCTCTAGGGTACGTCCTGTACGAGGTACTAACGTATACTCGCTTTTTCTTATTATTAGCCTTAACCGTAGTTCCATTTATTTGACCTTGTTTCTACTACTCTTGTATATAGAGTCGATTATTGATCCTAATAGCCTATACGATATATTTGTCTAGAGTCTTAGGCTAATCGTACTTATATAGCTTGTTCTTAACCTTTTCCTTTAAGCCATTATAAAATAATTATATTAATGCCTTATCATTAAGCTAAGACTTGAGTATATCCTATCTAAATTATATAGCATAAGAGGCTATTGACTTGGTCTATCGGAGATTGGCAAGTCTTTCTTACATATAAATCTTCTCGTCTTTATCACTAAAAACTTTCTAAAGCTCTTCTTCGAAACGGTTATAAGATCGGAAGACTGCCTATATAAACGCGTCTCGGTCGTCTTCGTCTTCCTTAGTAAGATAGTCATTCTATGTAGGCTCGAACTATCTAAGTGCCTTACTCTCTAGTCTCGTAGCTATATAAAGGACTTTAGCTTTATTATCTAGAAACTTGTTATTATTAAGCCAGAAGTAGGATTAGAGGTTTATTAGGAATCCTACAAGATCTTCCTTAGTTCCTCTATATTTGCTAGGTAGTTCGATCTTAATACGCTTCGCTTTGGCGCCCTCGAGTGCCTCGATTTTGGCGTAGGCCTCGTTAACTAACTTCTATAAATACTTTTCGCGGTTCTCGAGTTCCTTAATTCGAGCTTAAGCAGCCTTATCTCTCTAGTCTAACTCCTAGACCCGCTACTAGAGTTGACCAAGCTGAGCGAGCAGCTGTTCGGCCGTGACGTTAGTAGCCATGTCGATATCAAGGTCGAAGTCACCTCCGTTCTGAACTATAATAGAACAAAGGGAGTGGTAATAACGTGTAACGAACCTAACTCAGACTTCTTCTAAAAGGGTCTAGACAGAGGTGGATTGAGCGTAACGAGCAGGCAGGTCGTCTAAGGGATTCGGTGAAGCCAAAGGGTTTATAACAATACTAGAGTTGCCTTTTATAGTAATTAGTAATGCTTGGTATAAGTACTATGATTGTGATTGTTACCACTGGTGAACTCCCAGAGTCCACTATAACGAGTGACTATTTACATGCATATATACTCCTAGGATTACTAGCAGTCGTGGTGATCATTTATACTGGCTTACCTGGCTTATATCGTGAGCTAGTGATCCTCTGTTGGGATCATTTCTTGCTAAGCGTGATCCTGTCCTAATTAGTCTATCATTCCTTTGGCTTGATTAGCCCGTTCGTGCCAGTGGCTCAGGCGGCATCTGCATGCATATTTCCGTGACAATTCTATAAGGATATATAAATATTTATAATACCTGCTTTACTAATTAAGATATAGTCTAGGAAGCTTAAGTAGTGGGAAAGTAGCTTATATTCAAGGAAGGTAAGATTATACTTATATTCTAACTTATAAAGAATAATATTATATTCTAGTGTTCTAAAATGTAATAAGTAGTCTAAGCTATAGTACTAAGCGCCTACCTTAAGTAATAGAGCTTCTAAGATAATGTTAATATAGAATATCTTGACAATAGTAATATCCTTAGGCGTTAGGCTCTTAGTATATAGTCTATATAGTCTATCTAGAACGTTCTTAATCACCTAAGTGCCCCTCCTACTAATAGGAAAGGTTATTATACCCGCTTTGACAAACTTAGGATCTTCTACCTTAACGAATGTCCTAGGTAAAAGGAACTTCTTATTGTTAACCAAGTAGGTCGTACTATATAAGTTTAGTAGAGTGCTTTCCGAAAGAGGATAACGTTATAGAGCGACTATACTAAATACCTTATAGTAAGTTAAGAGCTTACTAAGTAGTTAAGGGCTAATAATTAATGTATTAAGGGAGCTAGGGTATCCTGCCCTTGACTACCTAGAATAGGATAGCTCCCTCTACTTAGTAATAAGTTAATTTTTCAGTCTAGCCTACTTTAGCTTATCGAGCTCCTAGCGAATCCTCTTATACTCCTTATTAGAAAGGTATAAGCGTTACTCGTTACCATGGACGGCTTACTTAAGCACGTAGCAGTCTACTAAATCCTATAGATGTCTTAGACGCTTATAAGGATATCTTGTATTACGCTACCAACCGCTATAAGAGTCTCTATATAAGTCTCTGCCTCTTTCCTTACTACTCTTCTAAGCTATAGAAAGTATTAGTATATAAGTTGTTAAGAAGATTCTATACTTTCGAGAGACTCTAGGTTATGTGTTATTATTAATTAGGATCTTAGCTATCATAATAAGGATACTAAGCTTTAGAAGTAGCTATCTTATATTATTAGCAAGCTTGATTTCTATCCTCTTGTTTACTACCTAAGTTAGTAAGATATATATAGTAATAGTGTTAAGAAAGGTATAAAGTCCTTATATACCCTATACTTCTAGAATATTATATTAGATAGCTTACTAGAAGGTAACATTAAAGTTATAAATCTAGCGCTATAGATTGACTCCTGAACGTTTAGCTATATTAAGACTAGTTATATATTATATAGTAACTATTATATAAAGCATTATGACAAATAGTATAAGTATAGAGTAAAGCGCTTAGATAATCCCCCTAATAAGGTTAATATCCTTCTTCTTATACCCTTTTATAGCTTTATAAAGTTTGGAATCTATAATATATATTAGCTAGCATTATAGCTATCCTATCTACTTACTAACATCTATAACGTATATGATATCTTTATAAAAGGAGTCTTATAATCATATGAATTTAGCTATAACGGCTATATTAGAAGGCATTAAGTCTATAGATATTAAGGGCGATAATCCCTCTTAGAGTTACTCCTAGGAAGCTAGGATAAGGTTATCTCTAGCTTACTTATAAGTTAGGCACTACAGAACTTCTAGATCTAGCTCATAGTTACTATCAAGGTCAACAAATCCCTATATACTAGCGAATTCAGCTTATAACTATGGTTTAATATACTACAAGTTCTAGGAACTAGGCCCTATAAGGCGTATAAAAGTGTTAACTAGGGTCTTAGACATAATAGACAGATATGTCATTAAATACGTATAGAAGCAGGGTAAGAGAGTTTATAACCGAAGAAAGAAGCTACCACTAATATTAAAGATACGTCGGCAGAGGAGCAGTCAAGGCGCCGGGCTTATAACTGCCGAACGTAGTAGGAGCTCCGGGAGCGTTGAAAGCAGTCTATAGTAGGTGGCTGTACGAAGGAGACAGTGCCTTGTTGAACTATCTACAAAGGAGACAAAACGACTGATATTTATAGACAAAGAAACTGGCCAATGCGTTGGCAACGACGCCTTATACGCTGTGGCGAACGCGTGGCTAATACGTTTGGAAGCTCCATAGCTTCCGACACTTCTCGATACAAACGATGCATTCCCCGAGTCTATCCTCACAAAAAGCGTTTGCTAGGTAGCCGTACAAAGCAGTACATGGGATAACTGTGTAGACTCAAGCAAGCTCAGAACCAACCCTCTTCCCTTTTTGTTCCTTTTTGTTTGTTGGGGGGGGGGGACACCTGGCCCGCCATATCCAATGCTGCACCCCGGAGACTACCATCGTCATCCTGATGGAGGGTAATGGAGGGTACGGAGAGAACTTCCGAGCGCCATATCTATCCTATGCGCTAAACCGCACTGAAAGAGTTATCTAACCCCTCAAAACCCCCCCCCCCCTTTTCCAAGAAAAAGAGGAACCACAAAGCTCCCCATCACCGTAGCTCCCCGTCCTCCGTCACACAACGGTGCCATCCTTCCCTCCTGAGCGCCCACCTCACCGCCGCCGTCACGTCGTCCGCCACCGTCCTCGGCTCGAACCGCCCCTCCAGCTTACCCCCCCTCGCCTCGCTCCACACGCCCGTCCGGACCAGCACCGGCACCCACTCGGTCCCCTCCGGGCTGGCGTACCCGTTGGCGCCCGCGACGTCGCTCTCCGGGTTGTCCCCGATCATGTACACCCGCCGCAGCGCCGCCTCCCCGCCCTTGTCGCCGCCGCCGCCGCTGCCACCATCGGGAGCGAGATCAGCGGGAGGATCCTGTCGGTGCTGGTGGTGGTGCTGGTAGTGGAGGACATGATGGCCCATGGCGCGCAGGACCTCGCGCCTGTGGGCGGCCAGGACGCGCTCGGCGAAGCGGTACGTCTCGGCGAAGGGCTTGCCGATGCTGGTGCGCCGCAGCTCGGCGGCGCCGCCCGTGATGCGCCGCCAGAGCCCCGCCAGCGCAGCCTGGAACGCGCCCTGGCCCAGCCGCGGCAGGTGGTAGCCCGCGCTCCACAGCAGGTCGGCGTTGCTGAAGTAGAGCCGCGGCTGCCCGTCCTGCTGCCAGCCGCCGCCGTTGTCGCCGTTGCCCTTGCCGTTGAGCGGGGAGTAGGTCCCCAGGTAGCCGGCGTGGGAGAGCAGGAGGTCGGTGATGATCTGGGTGTCGAGCGCCCAGTCGCGGGGGTCGTTGAGGACAAAGATGGCGTCGATCTTGAGATGTGAGGGGAGGGATGCCCGGTCGAGGGTCGGCTTGTTGTAGAGCGGCTTGGGGAGGGGCTGGCTCGGGTGGGGGTACGAGGAAGCGGACTGGAAGGGGAAGATGGTCGGGTCTGCGGCGAAAATGTCGGCTGGAGTCACGACATTTTGGAAACCGTATCTGCAGGTGCATTGGTGGAGAACTCAGAATCAGTATGACGCGTTCACCGTGGACGTATATATATATATATATATATGTATTATATCAGGTGGCGCTCAGCGGAGGGGGGCAGGGCTGCATACTCCTTGAAGATGGAACGGCACTTCTCGTAGTCGGACCCCGTCACCAGGACCGTCTTGTCCCGCAGGCTGTCCGGCCCTTCGAGAAGCTCCTGGAAGGGCGTGTGAGACTGGACAAAGTTGTCTGTGGACAGCTGGACGCCCAGTTTCTCGCTGAGATCCCGGACACGGTCCCTTTCGTGCTTGCCGCCGCCGTTGGTGAGCAATATGAAGGGGATGTTGTAGTCGTTCAGGAACCGGAGCACCTCAGCAGCCCCGGGAATCGGCTTGGCGACGTGAAGCAGGACGCCGTCGATGCTGTTCCGCAGGTCAGTCGGTCGAGATGACCTGATACCGGAAATTGACGAGGTTGGAAAGCAAAAAAAAGCTCACTCAAAAGCAAACGCAAAGGGAGGCGGCTCCAGACCCGAACCTCCAACCTTGACGTCGGTCTTGAACCCTCTCGCCCGCCCGACAACAACCCGGGTCCTTGTGGGCGGCAGCTGAGCAGCAGTCAGAGGCCGTCTCGTGCCCGCAGCAGAGCTCAGGCACGATGCGCACCTCAACCCCCGTATTACTCGGGGAGAGATGGGACGTGCAGCACAACGTGTTGGTAGTGCGGTTGTCGTCAACCCCCGGAGGGAGTTCCTGGCATGAGTTAGCGAAAGAGGCTCCGACTTTCGCGATCGCGTTGCATGGCTGATTGTATTTTTTTTTTTAAAAAAAAAAAAAAAACACTGACCGCGCCGGCATCGGTGGATTTGGCTCGACAAGACAGCTCCGAAAGTGACAACCATGGAGGTATTCTCTAGAATGTTCGCCAGGTTAGACATACCTGTAAATGGGAGCCGCAACGCCCGCCATGTCGAACGAGATTGATGGCGGTTTGCTTCTACGCGCTCTGTTGGGGAATGGAACTTCCCCGTTCAATTCCCCCAAGCCGTATATTTCACGAGGGGCGTTCGAAAGTCGTGTTAAAGAGATCGGGTTAGCCCAATTGCCTGTATGAATTACCCTGATGTAAGGAAAGTAATAATTCAATCAGAATCAATGGGTTCTCTAACGAATGAGAAGAGTTGGAGCCCAGGTTGTTGATTGCCATTTGTTTGCCCGACTCGAGGTTGCCAGGCGAAGCCTGCGGTGGAGCCCAAGTATACACTACATACGGATTACACAGTACGGAGTACAGGGACCTCTAGGGTCCCGCCCCACCTGGCTTTACTGTACTTGGGTAGCGGACGTTTCCGAACCAACTGCCGCTGTAGTGTAAGGAGAGAACGTTATTGTCAATCAATTAAAATCACCACTGGGGCATGTAAGCGGCTGTAAGCAGTAAGGTATCTTCCCATCAGCACCGAGAGCACCAGACAAAAAAAGCCCAGAGCGAGCGGGTGGTGGTGATGGTTTGAGATAACTTCGGCAAGCTGCAACAATTTTACCGAAGTGGAATATCACGGAACCCGGCTTCTAGGGGTTCTAACCTTGAAGCGCGCATAACATGCCAAAATCGTCCCATTCATTCCATCTCCCATCAAGTTCACTACAAGTACAAAAAGACGGCCCGGATCCCTCCCTCTCCGGCTTCTAGGTTGTACTCCGGGAAAGGGATAAAGTGTTTTTCCCTCCCCCGACATCCCATGACTCGACGTTGCTGCTCATCACGAACCACACATCCACGACGGCCCCGTCCTCCACATTACGATTATGTCCTCCACTTCCGACTCTTCACCACCGCTCCGCAACGCCTCACCATGGAGACAGAGTAACAAACCGGCCATCCAGGAGAGAGGTGGTCGATCGAATAGGAACCGGGATCCGCCTAATCGTGGCGTTCCGAACAAGTCAAAAAAGGTAGGACATGCCATGCCGTGCTGATGTCGTCTATTCCGTTCCGATTCGTGAAACAAGGCGTTCTGTTCTTTACCATCATGGCCACCCAAACACCCCCATAACTTCCGATGTCGAACTTTTGCCTTTTCCCTCCTGATCTTCTGTCGGGTCTCACATGAAGCTTCGCCCAAGAAAAGAGCGAGCTTGATGCCAGCAGCAGACCTCAGATGCAACGGACCAGAAGAGAAAAGGCGATTAAAAGAGATGTAAGAAAGAAGAAGATATGATGCATGCAATCTCCAAGCCAATCTCTTGCTTCTCCTAAGCGAACGCCGCGCAGAAACCAGCTTAAGAACTTGAAACGCGGACTCGAGAGAAAATCACAATATGCAGTGTAGATGCCGAAGTCGTATTCGCAAAGATGTCGTCCTCCATTGTCGGTCCTCCGTATCATTCACCGGTATTCAGGAAACGTCGTACACCGAACAATGACGATGAAGAGACCGAGCTGCCTCAGATCGGCTGGGCGGAAGGTTACCAGGGCGGAAGTGTTTTCGGACGAAGCTGACGGAGGATCCATGGTCAACAGGGCGAGAAAGGGTCTTGCTTTGCCAAGGTGGCCGCAGCCACTCTATAAGAAGAGCAGACGCCAAATGCCGAAAAAGAAACAAATGCTCATGCTGAACACACAACAAGCCGCCTGCTGATGATGAGATGCTATGCGATGCAGTATGCATCCGGGGAAAGCCGAGATCCGCCGATAGAGAGATACATGGCCGAGTCGACGAGCCGCAAGCCGCAATCCAATGATCCCCTGTTGTATGTCATCGCGCCGGTTTGGTAGGTGCAATGTTTGATCGTCTTTCGCCATGCTCGATCTTGCAGGACACGCACGCATGCACGCACGCACGCACGCACGCAAGCATACAAGAAGAGCAAGGCTCAGGCGCGACTTGCATGGCTCATTGATGTGCGGCTGCGCTCATCCTCCTCTATCACGTCGCTCAGCCGGGTGGGGTGGTGGTGACGGGGCATGGTCTCCCAGCCAGGCGCGGCAAAGCCCTGGCCCGTGTAGTCGCCTACGCCGGCGTGCTGACTAGCCCAGTGAGAACTAGATGGGGGGTAGCTTGTGGGCGCCTGCGAGGCCGGGCTCTCGTAGTCCTCAGCGGCGGCATCCGGCCGTCTGCCCCTGCTCGGCGAAGTGGAGGGGCTGTGGAAGGGGATCTTGTTGCCGTGCTCATCTCTCAGATAATTTCCCCTCGCATCGACCATATATTCGCCCTCACTGTATCCCGCCTCCGAGCCCGCACCGTAGTCGCCGGCTTCCTGACCGCTGGCTTCGCCCTGCTGGTAGTATCTAGCGCTCGGATCGCCCGCCGGGGCCGGCGACTGCGGTGCGCCGTGCGAGGGCGAAGCTGCGGGAGGATATTGACTCGTTTGCCCGGCCATGTAATCCGACGTGTCGGCAGCCTGGCTGCCCGACCGGTTGTGCCGGCTTGCAGTGCGACTCGGGATATGTTGGGTCATGGGTACGACTTGCACTCCGCCGACAATGGTCGGGTGACCTTGCTGAAGCGAGACTGTCCGATCGCGCTCTTCTTGTTCGCGGCGGCCAAGCTCCTCCCAGGCGCGACGAGCCTCCTCCTTGGAGATGAGCAATTCTCGCCGCATTTCGGCCACCATCTTCTGGAGCTTCACATTCTCGGCTTCGTGCTGCGCAGCCTTGCGGACGGCGTCGGCCCTGGCCTGTCGCTCTTGTTCCATTTGAGCCTCCAGCATCGCGTTGACCTCCTGGTGCCGCTCCAGCTCGGCACGGGTCTCGAAGAACCACCTTTGGAATTTGCGCTCGGAACTGGCGCGGAGCCTCTGCAGCTCGACAACGGCATGAAAGAGGTTAGCGCCGGCGGCCGAGAGATCGGCAACCTGCCGCGAAAGCTGTGTGCTTATCGGGTTGCGCCCGGCCTCGTCTGTGTTCTCCTGGAGTCGCCGCAGCCAGAAGCTCGTCATGCCTTCCCAATGGGCCGAGAGAGCCTCCCACCGCTCGAAGGCGTGGGGGAAGGTGTTCTTGATACGGGTAGTGCCTCCTCCGGCGGCACCTGCGCCTTGGGTGGACGACTCGCCCGCCGCCGGCGCAGGTGCTGGGGCGTTGACACCGGGCTGGGGCGCAGAGCTGCTAAAGTTCTGCGGTGTCTGAGCTGTCTCCGGGACTCTCGTTGGGCGTAAAGGCGGTACAGTTGCCGAGGGGTGCTGCGCGGAAGCCGAAGGCATACCGGCAGGGACTCGCGAAGATGCCTGGGCCTCCTGCGCACGCTGTTGCCGGCGTTGAGCCGCCGGGTCTGCGGCTATGTCGCCGCCCGAAACAGCGCCAGCAACGTGTGATCTCTGTTCTGCCGCCCGGCGTTGTGTCTCTTCGAGCAACCGAGCCTCCTCCTCGGCGCGGGCGCGCTCCATCTGCTCTCGCTCCGCTCGTTGTCGGGCCTCACGTTCTGCCCGCTCGCGCATGATCATGCGGGGACCGCGGATAACTTGTTGTGGCGATCCCGTCTGGGCTGGAGGCGCAGTCGGACGGGAAGACGAGGTAGCGTGGCCATTGGTTGTGGCAGGGCCGCTGGTGCCGCCCAGAAGATCTGCCATCGAAGCGTTCTCCTCCACGGGGTCCGGAGTGAAAGGATGGGGTTTTCGAAGGGCTTCTTCGAGGGCCCAGAGGATAGCGCTCCTGGTGTGCTTGGAGAGTCGGACGGCCGGATGGGGCTTGGGTCTTGTCTGGAGGGGGGTTTGTGGGACCGGGTTGAACGAGGACGGTTGAACAGTCGACGCTTCTTCGGGATCGTCGCTCAACTCCTGGGAGAGTTGCCGCCGGAAGGATTGGAAGACTTGCTCGGCCGGTGCAGTTCGTGCAGCTCCACCGAGGGTCGAGAAGAGGGGCCGCGGAGTGATGCCAAGGGTAGCGGCTTCGAGGTGGACTCGACGCGGCGCGGGATCGGGCGGGCGGGGGCTCGGACTGGAACTGGCTGAGAAGCGAGAAGTTCGGCGGAGGGTGCGGTGGGAAGATGGAGTGGGCGATCTGTCTTCTTGTCGGGAGGTCAACGAGCCTTGTCGGCGAGGAAGCGTCCGTTGCTGGCGCTGTTGGACGGGGGTAATGGGGCTTCCGTGAAACTCGCTGGAGGTACGAGGGGACGACACTTCTTGACTGCCAGCAGCAAGGTCTCCCAAGGCACCAGCGAACGCTGGTGTGGTCGACAAGGCGAACAGTCACCACGCGCAGTGGTGACGTGGATTTGCTGCTGCTAAAGTCCGGTTGCTGTTGTGTGGAAACAACTCAGGGTCAGATACTAGCGGTGGGCACAGTTGTGTGCGGGGATGCTCCTCGCAGCGGGGGGCAGTCGAACACAACTTACCCTGGAAAATGCTGGGGTGGGTGTTTACACGAAAGGAGGGATGCCCCCGTGATTTCCTCTTCGGAGAAGCAAGGATTGGGTGGTGACGGGACTGAATGGAAGAATGGGGCGAAGAGGCCTGCTCTCGGGCACTGCACAGGGGCCTTCGACAAGCTTGCAAGAGCAAGCTTGTGAGGTTGCAGTGAGGTAGCAGTGATTGGGCGCTGTGCGGAAAAGCGGGAGGCGGGACTCGAAAAAGTGCGTGGCTGGCAAAAGGGACCAAGAGTGACTTGGCCAAATCATTAAGCGCTTGCAGGTACGGAGTAGGTCGGTGGTCGTGCAGCGGCAAAAATGCGATTTAATACAAAAGGAGTGACTGCTTGGGCATCTCAAAGCATCTAGCGCCTGGCTGTGTCGGATCCTGCGACAAGAGAGAGTGAAGCTGTCGGGAGGTTTGTCAGGACCTCTTGTCGTTTTTTTGGTCTCGCGATGCTTAGCTGGCTTGCCCGCCAGACCAGCTCTCGTGGCCGAGCTTGGAATTGTCACTTACCGCTATCCCGGCAGCACGACAAGACACCGCCGCGATGCTTAAAACGAATGACTGTGGAAATAGAGTGCCTGGCTGCTGGCGCAGGGCATACTCGAGTTCCAATGGCGCGAAACGAGGGTTCAATCCGGCCGAAGCTCAACAGGTTGCTAGAGCCGTTGAAATTGGGCGACTGGCGAATTTGAAAGATCGGTCAAGAGAGCTGAGCTCTTCTGGCACTTGCCGACAACAAAGCAACTGGCAGGGGATGAAGCGCTAACTGGTGCACGGGCCTAGATTGGCTCAGCTGAGCTAAGTATCTTCTGATAGGGACACGAAGGTCGTGGATGAGTTCGTTAAGCTTCCTCCGTCTCCGATCTCTACTTTTGCTGTCAAGCGGTCTGAACACCGAGGGAAAACGGTGGTTCTCCTAACAGTCTATTTGGCGTTGGAGGAGGGGGAAAGGGAGGGGGGGGGGGGCGGCGGCTACGGAGTGCGGTCACAGATGACCTGCCTTCAGGACGAATTACACGACCCGGCCGCTATAAAAAAAAGGACTATAGGGTATAATAGCGTATACTAGACCCTCTATGCATTATCAGCTCGCTGGAGCTCGGATGATCTGGTTCCTGTGCTTTCCTTGCGCATTCCATCTTGAGGGTATCCAAGTCCACGAGTCCACGCAGAATCAGCGTCGCTCCCACGCAGGCCCTTTCACGTCAGGAATCTGCAGGCACCTGGGTAGCTTCACAGCGGCTTGTCAAAGATACTTCTTGCCAATCTCCCTCGCCAATCTCGTAGCTGAGCGCTCAATCGCTCTTACCGACCCCGAAAATCTCGTCTATTGAAAAAAATAGAGGGGTTGGGTGACTAGTGTAAGACTAAGATCAAGAGGAGGGGAAAGCTCTGAGTTGGCAGTACATACAGGAGTGACGAAACAATGGGTCCCTTTGCACCAATCGCAGCTTGGATTGAGATCCCAGCCTTCCCGATAGGGCGGTTCCGGCAGGGGCCTTCACACCCTCTTTTGCTCCTGCCCTGTTCGTTCTGCACATACCTCGCGGCTTCAATGCCTCAAGGGTTCAACCCTACCAGAGATCCAATTTGTTCTTGGCTCTGGCCTGGCATTGCACTCACCTTGCCGGCCCAATGATGATCACTCGGCGAAATAGTAAGCTTGGTGGGAGTTGAAGGGTTCTCTTACCACAAACACCAGCAGCGTGAGCAAAGGGGCTGCAGCCCCGCGATCACAATGCGATGCTCGGATGCGTTCTACTATTGAAAGGAGAAAAGAAATAAAAAAAAAGTTAAGAAAATAAAAGAAAAAGGCTTACAACGAGACAGTAGGAAGCTGTTGCATACTAACAACGACACAAAGGGGAGATATCCCAATGTATGTAACCTAGAGACGCTTGATATAACCCCTCTTCTTGCTCGACAGCGGACGTTGCACCTGGATTAAAGCAACACCATGTCCAAGGAAGGTATAATTCCTGGTCCGGGCCTCTTGTTTCTTTTTGAAACTCGCTGCCCGACTTCAAAGAGTCAGCAAACAGCCACAAGAAGCAAATTGTTTCATACACGAAGAGGCTCCTTTCCAACATTATCCCACGGTTCCGGTATCGAGCAGCGGCAAGGTAAATCAAGGCAGAGCTATCTGCAGCATACGGCCACGAACTTTCCAGTCGTGTTGGCGTTCACACGGTCCAATGGAGATATAAACTTAGAAGACTCGGTGGTCTCTCACTCTTCAATGACCTTACCTTCAGCTGAGTTGAGTGTCCTCGATCGCTGTGACGTAGGCTTTTCCTGAGAGCAATTATTCGACCCAAGCCCTGCGATGGCGGCCTCCGTCGTATTGATCTCTCACGGACACAGCAAACTAAACATACCTTATGGTTCTAGAGCAGATCTGCTAATAACCGTGCCTGCGTGAGCAGAGGCCATAACTCGCAAGTTGAGAGTGGGTTACTGAATACCCAGGTTCCTAAGGTGAACCCTTGATGATTTACTTTGTAGGCTGTCTAAGAGTCAGAGCTTTCCGGCCAAGTGCTTGAGTGGCCATCCATGGCTGGAAAACATTGAAACTTAATGTATGACGACCGGATTTTCCAAGGTGACAAGTGTTAGTGAAAATCTCGGTAGCACCTCATCTCAGTCATACAAGCCGAAGCCAGTAGCACTCAGACATCGAGACCTCACCTTATACTCCTCTTGAACCTTGGCGCCTGAAGTCACGTAAAGCTTGCCTTCTTCGTGGACTTTCCTGTCATGGTGGAGATCTCAGGCTCTATGTCCCTCCAGGTTCAGTCGTATGAGAGGAATGAGAGGAGATATGTTCCCCTAGTGTGTCGGGCCATCACTGTTTTTAAACCCTGCTGACTTGCTTGTCACCATCATCTTCCTAGGTTGCTCTGTCTGTCTGCCAACTACGAAGACATGAGTTACTCGCTTGGTGACGCCTTAAAGGCAGCAGAGGCCAGGCTGGTCACGGCCACAGCCTCGACACCAACGCTGTATCCGCTCAACCAGCCTCTGGGCTCCGTCATGTTCGAGGCGATGGGTACGGAGAACCGATTGGTCCCACGCCTAGCCAGACGTTTGAGGGAGACTTGGTGCGTACTATCCCGGCTCCACGCCAGTTTAGCACAATATCAAACCATCAAAAAGTGCTCGGAGTTCCGGCGACAAACCGTGTGTGGCCTGGCCCCCAGTCCACTCCGTTTCCATCAACTTTTCGCGGAGGCGGAGGGGCGGGTGGCTGTGACGACTCTAGGTCGTGCTTGCGGACATCCGTCTCCAGATCATAGTAGGTACTGGGCGACTACGGAATCGAGGAACCGTTCCGCCTTAGAAAACAAGGGTATGTTTGGTGTGTGAATATCGAAGTTGCGTAGCTCCTAAATCCTCGAGGTCAAAGGCGACATCCTCATAGAGGCGTACGTGTCTGAACTCAACCACCCAAGCAGCCATAGGGTAGGTGACTACACTATGGAGAGCGTGGCAGTCAGGGCGTAGTTTCCGGTCTCGGGGCCTGTGGAGCAGGTTTCACTCGCTGAATACTGCACAGGGAATTGTTACATTCCCGCAGGTACCAGATCAGACCGGTGGGACATCCGGATCGGTGAGATAGATGTGTCGACGGTAGCATAGTACCCTCTTATACAGTGCAAAGGCGATCTTTGGTGGGGTTGCAGCACTAGCTTTTTGCGGAGCCCATGTTGGGTTTGAGAGCAGCAAGGACCTATATGTGACGATCTCATACTCCATCTTGTTAGCACGGGCCGCACATCATACAAAACCGTTTGGCCAGTTATAAGGCTGGCGTTGCGTATCAACAGGTATGTGGTTGGTAATCGGGGCCGTGCCGTGACTCATAGCCGTGGCCTTTCGGTATTCTGTTTCCTTGGAGCATTGTCGGCGTTGTACGTTGCTGTTGGCTTCTCCGTAGCTCCAGTGAGTGTGTGTACGGAGTACTTGTAGCCCTTCGCCCACCCTGAGTGCGGTGTCAACCCTCGGACTGTTGCTAGTGAGGAATTGAAGAAGTCAGGGGAAGAAACAAGAAATGGTAGGAAGAAGCAGGAAATACCAGGGTAATTTACTTGAGCTGCAGTAGTAAGTGGGGATGCGGTGGGAGAACAAAAGTCAAATTGTGGATTTCCAGTTTGGGAACGAGAAACTGCAATCTCTCCCAAACAGGACTTCAGTTGGCAGTTGAGGCCCAGATCTACAAGCACCCGGAGACACAGCACCTAGTATTCGCACATACACTACACCTGGTGCCTGCAGGTACCAGATTGGAGGGCGAGGTATTTTAGGGACTTATATGCCTGCTATGGAAGCAATGGCATGTAGTTCTGGCAGTTGTAGGTTTTAAGTCCGCCCCTTCCGGATAGAGGACCTGATCGAACTCTACGGCATGTTCCGATCTCTGCATCGGTGGGGTACGAAGAAACCTCATGAAATCACGAGCCGTAGCAAGAACGCGCACAAACTCTCAGGGGTCCGACGTTTACTCTGCAAATGCTTCTTGTCTCCTTGTTGATTCCGCCCAACACAGGAACAACCGGGAACACCCTTTGGTTGAAAGAATCGTAGCAAGCAACCTGAACGGCGGCAAGTAGCAAACTTGGGCTGTAGCAGCTTGACATACATCGATCTTGCTATGCGTATAACCCGCAACTTTCTGCGCGTTCCTCATGCGAGAGTAACAAGGTCATCCCCAATGGAATGATGCCTAACGGCTTTCCTGGTCTCGAATCCTGTTCAAGGCAGTTCTGAAATCGCTGTTGCATGGCGCAAGCGGATTCCGATTGGGTCGATCTCTTTTCTTGGCAAATCTTGGCATCTGTGGAGCACCGGGAGATCGACAAACGAGGAGGCAAGGGTGGTTCGAGACAGCAGCCCACAAAAGCAATTGGAGACGCCTCTGGTGCCAGAGCCGGGTATTGAATCCGGAATGCCTTGGACACGACTGCGGAATGTCTTGGCTATCCATGCTCGTAGTGGGTGTTAGGCCCACCTTCTTCCACTTCCTGCGGTCCACTTTCCGACTAGAGATTGAAAGATCGGACAACGGAATCAGAGAGTGATGGATGCGCTTCACTGCAGCCTGTCTTGGACTGGCTGGTTTTGGCTACCTTCGGCCCCAGTCTAGAAAGGGAAAGAGAGGTCTTTGAGCCCTTGCTTCGTATATGGACCAACTTCACATGGCTGTTAGCACTTGCCCTATGGCCGTAAAAATGGGAGGGGCTCGTAGGGAAGTTGCGCTTCTCAGCCCTCGACTTCCAGCTTTCCGCCTGATATGTGATCGTTACTTTTTGTACTCCTTTTACTCCGTCACTCTGTCAACCCTATCAATCAATACATATAGCACACCAAAGCAGCAAGTTTTCTTTTCTGAGCCTTGCCCGCCCAATAAGCAACGCATCGCTGCGCTTGCTAGACTGGCGACCCGGCTATACTTCCCGGGATATCCAACAGTTTGCTTCTTCGGCGGCCTGGCGCTCGTTCTTACTACGTCATACGCATCGGTCACGGACAATGGCCAAGGCCAGACTCAATCTCAGGACGCGTTTTGACGCGCCCCTACTGCGTTTCGCTGAATCCGGCCCACCTAAGAAGTGGGCAAAGCAATGCAATGGCGTACCTCGCTGCGCCTTTGTGCCCCTCCGTGTGCCACTCACCCTGCTTATCAGCACATTACTGTACTGGCATATGGGGGGTTTCAAGGCATTCCTCGATTGCCCACCGTATCTCTCGCATTAGTCTACATGTATGTCTTCTTCACCTACCCCCCCCCCCCCCTTCTCCTCCAATCACCAATCGTGCAAGTGGGCGCGTTCTGACCAAGCTCCCGTCCGTTAGCCTTCCTTGTAGAGTTCCTGGGGCTCGGTATATACGTGTTCAGGACGCATGAAGCACGGGCATATAACATTTGATGCTTTCACACCTGTTTACGAGGTTTACCTGCTTCCTTCAGTTTTTATCGACTGACTAGATCATTGCTACTTGGCGGCCATTTTGAGGAGCGAACAGCTTCATCTTCTATCTCTGCTCATCTCCATCCTTGGATCGAGTGTCAATCAACATGTGGCTGATGAAGCCGCCTATGCCGGACAACTTCCAGGATGCTGACGAAAGACGATGGCATTCCATTTCGAGACAGCACATAGCCAACTTCTCATATCCCCGTTCAGACTTGGTTCACTATTATCCAAAGCAGCACTTGACCGCTCGGAACTCTCAGGGGTCCGACTCCTCTCCGCCACAGCTGGTGGAAGACCACGGTTCTGATGTCTCGGTAGAGGACGACCCCCAATTTCGAACATTGGAAGCCGACTCATGGAACTCCTGGCATGCGAGGGGAGATCAGAGGGTAAAATCGAACCATCCCGCGCTCATCGACTCTGCTGGGTCTCGCGAGGTCACAGCCCGAGGCCCTACGCTGACACGTGGAGACTCCTCTCCAACAACGCGTAGCCCGGTGGACTCGGGGAGCCAGACGGACGAGACAGCTCGGCGTGTGGCTACATCGTGCCAGGAACAAGTGCTCCAGCCCCCAAGGACTCCTCAAAAAGCCTGCTATTCTCTGTTTCCTTCGACCGACCCTTGTCCGAAGCGCAGTCCCGCGCGACTGCAGATATGTTTAGATGGGCAACCACCAGGGCTGGAGACCTCGCCGCTCTATTATGACTTCCCATCTCCCCCACGATCCCGGGCCGCCATCACCAGCGGGAAGAACAACGCAACAGAAACGCCAAGATCGGGCTCCTCAAGGGCCACAACACCCTGCTCAAGGCATGCGGGTTCCAGCGCGGCGAGCTCGCCGGATTCAATACCCTTGCTACTCCGGAGTCCCGGGCCAACTCCACCAGGATCCCCTTCGACCAGGTACTCCTCGGAGAGCCCCAACTGCTCCTCCTTCGAAGTGAGGAATTACTCTCCTCCACACAATAACCTCCGCAACATTTCTCTATCAGAGATTTCAGCTCAATCTTCACCATCACTCCCGAATCTAGCCAACACCCAACGGCAAAATCAGCCTCTAAACCGCTCCACCAACAGCAGACCGCTGGTCCGTGCCGGTATCTACTACGACCGGCCGCTCCCGCCCTTGCCCACGGAACGTTCTTCTTCGCCACCGCACATTTCCGTCTTCGAAACAGACTCGGACGACGAAGACGGCGGGGAGGACGATCGGCCATCCAGCATTACCGAGTCCACCAGGAACTTGGCCCGCCGTTTCATGCACGGGCTAGTTCACCACAGTCACCACCATCACCACCGTCATCATCAATCAAGTCCCGTCGGGCGGGAGAAGAGACTCGGACAACGTCCGGATCATAAGCGAAGCGTGAGCGATGAGGGGCCACCCACGTCAGCTTCTGCGGCCAAGAGCAAGGACAGCGATAGTAGCGATGGCGGCAGCGCAAGGATCGGCATAGCTCGGAAGCTGAATGCGGCGGCAGGGTACAGGAAGGGCGGCACGACTGCAGCCGTCAAGGCCGCGGCATCGAGAGCAGTTGTGAGCATGGATCTGCCAAGGGGTAGCGCTAGCCCGGGAGGAGGGGTTGAGGGGTACGGGGGACAAAAGGCGGGGAGGAGGAGGGTAGATTTCTTCTGGGGGAGGATCCTAAGGAGAAAAGGAGGAGATTGACTCGGCCGTCTTCTCCTATTCTGTTCTGATATCTCTATATATCCTTGACTTCATTTCCTTCCTCCACTTCTTCTACCTTGACCTTTTCCTTTTCCCGATTGTTTCTGTTCTCTTCTGCTTGATGGGTTGGTCCTTCCTCTGTCTTTCTGTTTATCAAGAGGCGGGCAACCGCTGGTTGGGAAAGTCCTTTACTTTCTTCCCGTTTTCTCTTCTACTCCGATTCTCCAACAGGGGGTTTATTTTTTCTTCTTCTTTCCTCTACTCTTGCGGGTCTGCACAGGGTCTGCTAAATGCAGGGCAATGGCGTCGGCTGGAGGGGTGTGGGGAAAGACAATGCGATATGGCTACGGCCGGATGATGATATGAGGATGATAGATGTTTGGGATATGATATATTGTGTTTTAAGATCTAGTTTTTTTTTTTCTTTTTTGGGGGGAGGGGGGTTAGTCCCCTCTGGATTAGCCCTGGATCTGAGTTATGGGCTGCTGCTTGGGAGAGAGTGGTGGTGGGAACAGGTTATGGAATTCGCTTCCACTTAGAATAGCCTCCGTTGGCAAAAATGATATTGTTCCAGCTGCGGCTTTCGATATCCAAACGCGGTTTCTCACTTATTTCGCTCGTCTTTCGCTGACTCAGACGCGACTCACTCGTTTCGCGACAAGATACGCGTCAGGAAGTTGGCTATTAATGCAACTAATTAGTGTAAAGAATGTCCGCCAGCCCATCAATCTATCCGACGGTGGCCCCTGAGTTATGCTCAAGTCTCAGTCCACAACGAGGCTGGCACTCCCACACACTCACCGGTATGGGCACCCCAGACAGATGACGCAGTGAATGATGTGTGTGATTCATGTCTCACCAAGGCGTTTCAGGTACGGATTACTCCGGAATGCATACAGCCTGCTCAGGTGACTCTGAACGACTTGGCCTTGAGCGTGCGCCAATTAGACAGCAGCAAATTGGATTGAAGGGTATTATACTCCCTTGGTGCATATTGTGGAGAGTCTGGCTGTATGTGATCCGTATGTACTGTACTACAGAACCCAGTTCCATTTCTGCTACAGCCTGCAAAACCCCACCATCTCCGATACGCATACATACACAGTCGTAGTCATTCTGGTTAAGTCGTCACAGACCCCCCATATCGCCCTGTCATGATACATTATTCTAGAACAAGTTGGTTGGACAAACACCAACCGGACTCATCATGATCATCCATAGCTCGTCACCCAACAACTCGGCGCCGGCCCATGCATAAAAAAAAGGAAGAGAAAAAAAGAGAAGAAAAAGAAAAATCGAGAGAGAAAGACGAAATAAAGGGGTAGAGATAAAGCCAGACAAGAGATCACTGATCTTTTTCCAAGGTGCCACCACCTTTGGTATCGTTTCCCATCATAAGTTTCGCCCCCATCCGTGATGCCCCCTTTTCCCCGGGCCAGCTCACAGAAACGGCCGACGAATCTGGCTCTTCCTCACCCTCCGCTTCTCGGTAAACCTCCTCACCCTCCTCACACCCAACTCTCCGTTGCCCACGCCGCCGTCGCCGTCGCCGTCGCCGAAACCAAACACCCACCGGGTCTGCATGCCGGCCGGCGCGTCTCCGCCGGCGCCCATCTTGCCCGCCATCTCCCGCCGGCTCACGCACCGCTTGAACGCGGGCTCCTCCCTGATCTCGGAGTTGACCAGGTACCCGACGATCTCGGCCAGGCAGGTGACGCCGTGCGGCATGCGGAACGCCTGCCGGGCCGGGAGCAGGACCGCGAGTCCGGCGACGTACAGCGCCAGCAGGCCGAGCAGGATGCCGTACGCGACCTGGTTGGCGAACATGCGCACCTCGCCCCACTCCCCCCCCTCCTCCTCGCCGCCGCCCCCCGCGCGCCCGCGGGGCGTGACGGCCATGAAGGAGCCGCCCGCCAGCACGGGGATGAGGACGAAGAGGTCGGCGAGCAGGGACACGCCGGCGACGCGCCAGTGGCCGTTACGCAGCGCCCGCGCCGTCGCCTCGCCCGGCGCGCAGGCCGCGTAGTCGGCGAGGACGCTCGCCTCGGCGGGCGCGCCGGCGAGCGGCGGGTTTGTCGTCGTCGTCGTTGACGAGGACGAGGACGGGGACAGGGAAGAAGACATGGCGGCCCAGGGCTGCAGGACGCGCAGGTGCTTGTCCAAGGTCTGATAGGCGAGGAAGACGAGCATGCCGAGGAGGGAGGGCAGGAAGGCGAAGAGAAAGTCGGCCGGGGAGAAGGCGCCCCCGCGCGGGGCGGTGCGCAGCCTCGGGGGGAATCCCTTCTCCAGGCGGGTGGAGGGGAGGAAAGTGACGACGAAGATGGCGATGACGAGGACGGTCGCCGTGATGGTTGCCCAGAGAAGCGGGGAGGTGCGTAGCGGGAGGGGGAGGTATTCGTATTGGTGGCGGGAGGCGCCGTTGGAGGCCTCGGGATCATGGTTGTGGTAAGGGTCGTGGTCGGGATGTTTCTCGTCGTGGCGTTGCATTCGCTGTGCGGTCGCCGGGTCCGGGATGGGCAGGAGGGGGTCGGCATCTTCCATGGGGTTGCCGAGCGTGTACCAGAGGCCGTGGCGGCCGTCTTTCCAGGTCCAGTAGCACAGCCTGTCGGTGGCGCGGCGGCGCAGGGCGAAGCGGATGCCGTCGCGGCTCCGGGCCAACTGGGTACCGCGGTAGTCGTCGGCCGTGTTGGTCTCGGAGACGAGGGCGGCAATGTCGGCTAGGGAGCGGGGGTCCCAGATGACGCCGGTGCTCTCCAGGCCGGACCAATACCGCCAGGCGATCGCGGTCGAGGCTAGCAGGGCGAGGTATAGCGCGACGAGGGTCCAGGCGACGCCCTGGACGGTTGCCCAAACCCACCTCCGCTCCACGAGGATGACGGTGAACAGCGAGCTCTGCAGCGGGATGGTGAAGTTCGCCAGCCAGGTGACGAAAACCGGAACCCAGACGTTCCACGGCCCGGCCAAGCGCGGCCAGAGGAACGAGGGGTAGAGCTCCTGGAACAGGGCGCCTTCCCTCTCTTCGGCCGACTTGGACGCCAGTCGCACGAAGGGAATCATGCGGGACATGGTTCTAACCATGTGCTGCGCATATAGAAGCATCGGAGCAGCTATTAGCTGTGGGAAAATGCGGAAGAGGAAGTACCGTCCGCCGTAGAGTGAGTCCCATTCTAGCAGGCCTTGGTGAAGCTGCGAATAGACAGCGCTCAGGATCAGAGCCGCAATCATGAGGAGGCAGAGGAGCATAAAGACAAGGAGTGCCGGAGTCCGCAGCGGCCATGGTCTGAAGGTTGGCAGTGGCACGTGGCTTCCGGTGACGAGAAGCTCGTCTTGTTCGACGGGCCGCCATGCGTGAGGCTGGGGCGGGCGCGAGCCCTTCTTCAGGAGGCTCTCGGCAAGCGACTGGGCAGATTCCTGCGGCCCGGGCATGAACGGACGCGTGAGTGGCTGCAGCCGCGTGTCTGGCGGCGCGGTCTCGGCATGGGGATGGGCCTCCGGAGGGTGGGACAATAGAGGAGCGGAGGCCGGAGGGGGTTGCTGTTGTGGTGGTGGCTGGGGCTGGTAGGACTGAGGGCCATGTCCCTGAGGACCATGCCCCGGTGGTGGTGGTGCGAAGGCAGGCCCGGATGAAGAGCTTTGGCTGCCCGAGTTGGTAGCCGAGAAGCCAGTGTCCCGGTCTCGGCTGAGAGCCTCGATGGCGTAGTGGATGAAGGGCGTGTTGTCGACGCCCGGGGTGATAACGCCGTCGAGCCGGGCGAGCTCATCCCGGAAATCGGTCGCCATAGCGGGATTCATTGACGTCGACCAGTCTGACCGCTCGTACGGAGCCAAAGGGGGAATCTCCGGGACGCGGCGGTAGGGGCCCTCAATGATGACGGGAGGCCCGTACGATCGGGCGACGGTGGCGGGGGTGAAGATGTCGTCTGGCAGAATGGCCGGAAAAGACTGATTGTAAGGGGCGGCTGTTTGATGTGTCGTCTGCGTTTGCAAGTGGCGCGCAGACGGATCAACGGTTGACGGAGAATCCTGTCCCGGTCTCACCTCGGGCGAAGGCTGCAGATGCGTTCCTATCACACAGCCATGAGCAAAGCGGCGCTAATATCAGATGATGGGCAGCATACACGTACGAGGCTGCTCCACATGTTCTTCCGAGTTGAAGCTGTGTGAATTGCGTGAGTTGCGATAGTTTTGTGAGTGCGAGTGCGAGTCGGAGTTCATGCTTCGGAGTGCGAGGAGCCGGCGACAGGCACCACACGAACAGGAGCTGCGCGGTCAATTGCCCATCCAAAGCTCAGAACAAGAATCGATGATGCATTGATGATGCAGGAAAAAAATGTATCGTGCCCCAAAACAAGGAGAGGAATAGTTCACGGGCGGATTTGTGCGAGGTTGGGCAGGAGATAAGAGAGTCGGTGGTTGGGCTACCAGCCACCGCTTTTCTCTCGTTGAAGTTGTGCGTTTTGCTGATCTGGAGCGGTTCCCTCTCCATAATGACAACACACTGCCAGGTGCTTCGCAAAGCTCAATTTTCAAGAGCCGTTGTGCGCCATTTTGTTTCGGCACTGTGATGCCTTTCTGCTCACGCAAACATCCAAGGCATGCATCTCGGTCACTCATCAGTACTTTCAGCGAGCGCCTGATGTGCAAGGTACTGTATTACTGTAGTAAAGTGTGCGAAAGTTGGCGGGGGTGGGGCTGTTGCCAAGAACAAGTGCAGTGGGGACTCTGAACCGGTGCCTGGAGCCCGGACCACCATGACCCCTGCTCTTCTCGACTTGGACCATGCCGTCCCTGGCAGGGCTGAACCTCCAAATGATGGGGCCATAATTAATTTAACCGCAAAAGGACATGAAAAGAACTGGCTTTGGAGACCTACATGCATCAGAAAGCAGACACAAATGCTGCTTTCTTTTTTTTTTCCGTGGAATTTTTTTTAACTCTTCAGTCCTCAGATAAGGGAGTTCCCTGTCCCGCTCTGTGGCCGGCCCTTATAGCCTACTATCCTGGCCGTGCTTCCCTAACGGGAGCCGGTTCTCTCCGTTTTGGTTCCGATACGCTCTCGTAAATGTTTTGATTTCCGCGTAACCTCAAGGACAACCACCTGTTACGTTACCTGCAAAGGATGTACGGATTACTATCTTCATGACCAATCTACTCGCTAATTAAGCTGAAAACGTCGTCCAAATTGTCCCGTTATCGGCTAATGGCTGGACTTTGTGAACCTCATCTGATTGAAGATGGAAGATGGAACGAAAGGGAAAGGAGGCTTACACAGCGAAGACGGGGCATGTCCCGGGAATCTTGAGATCCGATGGATTCTTCCCTGCCAACTCTTCATCATGTCTCTGAGTGGCACTTATGAAACTCCAAACGAGGTACATAAAGAAAGCCCCGCACGGCCGTAGAGGGACAGCCGCTTTGCGATCCCCCAGAGCACCCGAGGACCGGCCGCCGTAGTTGATGAGATATTCGGCCTTGATATATGCGAACAAGCCGCACCTGAGCCAGGGAGAAACACATGCTACACATTAGCATGGTAGGCTTGCGCCTGGCCAGCATGGTGTTGCGAAGACCAAGAGCCCGCATCATCCCGAACCTGTACGCTTCCGTACATTCAGACCACGGCCGCTCAAGAGAATTCTTCGAAAGTTAGTACATATCACTAACATCGACATCCTACGTACAATGAGTGACATATCTTCTTCCACTTGGTTACAGCCCATCCGTCCAACCGTTGGCTGGCCTCGGCCTGTTCTGTCTTCCACCCTTCTCTCCTCTCTCTCTCTCCCTCCTCTTCGCATCTCACCACAATAACCAAGCCAGAAAAACTTCGCCTCCGTTTCGGTCTGCGGTTTGTTCATGAAGACATATCAACCGTCGCCGCCCGGCTTTCAATACTCGACAAACTTGAGCTTTCCCCGGACCTCATCTCCGAGCTCCTCGGGCTTGACCAGTCCCTTCAAGACGCAGTCTCCCAAGAAGAAGAAGGCCCTCTCCTGCGCGTAGGCGAGGTAGTCGAACTCGTCCTCGGCATCGTCCTCGCTCTCCGTCTCTCCATTGGCGCCCGCCGCCGCCGCCTCCTCCTCCTCCTTCCCTGGCATTTTCGCCCCGCCAGCCGCATCCAGCCCTGGGATCTTGGCCTGCACGATCCCCCAGGCGACCCACTGCGCGCTGTTGGCGGTCCGCCACAGCCTCGTCTCCTCTAGGAGCGCCCTCACCTTGGCCTCGGCCTCCTCTTCCCTCTTGCGCTCCTCCTCCTTCCACCCGCCCGCGGGGGCGCGAGCGTCCAACATGAAGTCGACGATCGAGCTCGTCGACGGCACGGCGTGCAGCCCGTTGCTGGCAGACGGCGAGGGAGCGGAGCCGGCCGCGGCGCCGGCAGAAGCAGCTGGGGAGTCAGCGCGGGAATACTGCGGGCGGTGGTCCACGTAGGCTCTGATGAAGCGCCGCTGCTGCTCCGGGGTCGGGTACCGCGACGTGTCGCAGGCGTAGGGCCGGACGGCGTCGTGGTAGTTGTAGGCCCACTCGGTAAAGTGGTTCGCAAACTCTAGACCCGGCACGTTGGCTGCGGCGTACTCAAAGTCGATCACAACCAGCTGTTTGTGTTCGTTGGCCGGCTGGAGCAGCGGCGATTTTTGGTCGTCGGGCCGGACGCGGAGGATGTTACCGTATTGTGTCTGCAGTTGGTGGGCGCGCGCCGGGGGGGAGGGGGGAGGGGGGTGGTTAGCGTCCCAGTTTAGTAGTTGAAGGAAGTGGAAAGGAAGGGAGGGAAGGGAGACGGCTTACATCATTATGGGCAAAGACAAGCCTGTCGCGTATCTTCTTAGGATCGCCGTAGTAGGCATCAACGTATCGGCGATATTTCTCTACGAGCGCCTTGAAGACGGGCCACTGCACACCACAAACGAAACCCGGCGATTTCGACGCGCCGTTTGATGGGTTCTGGGAATGGGAGAGGGTCCGTCTATCGAGGAACAAAACCGCCTTTTCGACTTGACCAACCCACTTGTCCCAGTTCTTCCACACCGCCGGCCCTTGGTCCTTCTCTTCCTCGAGCAGCTCAATGCCGTCATGCAGCTCCCGCATACGCTTGGCAATCTGCCTGGACGTGTCCGCTTCACGCATACTGCCCGGGGTCAGCGCCGTGGCATTCAAGTACTGCTCGAACCTGCCGTTGAGAAACGTGCCTAGCAGCCGGGGGCCGATCTTCTTCCGAGCAAGCCGTCTGAGCACTCCCAGCTCGTTCTCCCGGTCGATCAAGTGATCCACCTGGGGCCCGTAGACCCTCAGCAACACCTTTCCCGGCTGCTTCTTGCCGGGTTCCCGGGGCAGTAGGGACTCCGGGGGCGGCGACACCACGTAGACGGCATTGGTCAGCGCGCCACTAAGGCGCTCGACCGAGATGGTTTCGCCGCTGTCTAGCGGGACGCGCCTCCAGCCCTTGAGGCGCAGAGTATGCGCCAGACGGATTATCTCGTTTTTGAAGGTGATCCAGTGCTGTCGCTCTTTCTCCTCCTTACGGCTCGAGACGGAGGCCCCGTCTTCGGCACTGGCTTTGCCGCCGCTGTAGGCAAGAGTCTTTGAATTGTCCAGGAAGGCATCGCAGCTGGGCACCACAACGTCGTCGTCGAGCCACTCGGTGTCGGACGACGCGGCCCGGGCGAGGTTCCTGCTCGATCTCTTTCGGTGTCTCCGTCCCAAACGCGGCAGAGGTTGCGTGAGGGAACCCAAGCCCAGGGCGGCCATGCTCTCGTCCAAGATCCTCTGCAGACGGTCCAGTGACGCCTCGCTCGAGTCGGACTCGATGGAATCGGCGCGGGGCCTCCCCGGTTCGGGAACCGGAATGCTGACATCGTTGTGCGGTGTCTTTCCCCGTAGGCGGGACCGCCGGGACCTCCTGCTGGCTTGTTTGACCTTCTCCCGCTCGAGCCACTCTGCCACCTGGGACAGGAGCCGTTCGGTCACCATATCGGGCTTGTGTCGGTGATGAGCATGAGGCTGCTGGGTCTGGACTTCTTCTCCGGAGGCGGTAGAAGAGGTTGCGACTGCCGAGTTCTGGCCACCTTCCGAGCTGGCTTGGCTGAGGGTAGAAGGCCGCGAAGGGGTGGCGGGAAGAGGGGGTCGTCCGCTGAGTCGCTTCGCAGCGACACCGGCCGAGAATTGCTTCTTCACCTGCAGGTCATCGGGAGAAGCAGGCGAGGGCGCGGGCTCAGCGATCTGAACAGCTGCCATGTATTAACACAAGTGCGCTCCGACCACGAAACAAGAAAAGAGGGGGAGAAAGGGCGGGACGAGCAAGCTCCCACTTGGGCAGGCGAAGCGCTTGTGCTCCCTGACCGATAAGAGTTAGCGTATCTCAGGGTGCCGCGGCGGGACTGGGCAGATGATACGCTTCGTCGAGATGCTGTCATGCTCGGCCGGGGTGGGAAGGAAAGTTTTGAAACAATTCGAGATGTGTGTACAAACCTTTGACGGGAGCGCTGAGAGGGGACACCCGCTCGGCCTCGCCGTCGGCCTTGAGGGCGGAGCGCCTTGGCTGGGTTGAATTCCCTGGGGAGGGTGCAGGCATGGTATCAGATGGGCTCGGACAGCGGAGTGAAGCGAGGGTGCGATGCAGGATGGTCCTTTCTTTTCGCGTACGCCTCGAAATGCAGTGCGCGACAATGATAAGGGTCCTTCAGAAACTACTAATGTACCCAGGGCAGGTTGGACGTTTCGATGCCCAAGTCACTAGTATTCGCTCTTCCCCGCGCGGTCGGTTCTCGCAAGGAAGAGGAGATAAGCGTTTACCGGTGTGCCCGTGTACTTCGTAGCTAGTTAGTACCTTAGGGCGGCACTGGATGAGACTGGTCTGTTAGGAGATAAGACGAGACCAAAAGTTTTATCGCATCAAAGGCAAGCTACAGCACGAGAAGAAATTTGAAGTCTTTTTTTTTTTTTTTTTTTTGCTCGAAAATGGCAGGTATCGGTCGGGAAACTGATCTCGTGGGCTCGGTGGGGAAGCGGTTGGCGGTTACATCGGTGGGTCTGGATCCACATCCCTTGTTCACTCCCTTGCCCTTGTTTCTGTATCTGGGCCGAGTGAAGTGCAAATGACGGAGCTTGGCTCGTGCTTTCCTTGACGGAATGACGTATGTGTGTTCCTGTACTATGTAGTTATCGTTGCAATGCCGTTGGACCCTGTCTCTTAGATTTGGCATGCAGAGTACCACTCCTGAGCTGCCCTATCGGATTCAAGGTACCGTACCGGGCGTCTGGGACGCACGTGCGGGATAACCTGAATGCCAGGGGTTACAGGGCAGACACAGAGGGAGACCAAATTCGTTTTCAGCTTAGTTTGGAGATGTATAGCAGACTCCCCAGTCTTTCACAGCATCACGCATGAACGGTAAATTAGTGCATGACTCCGGAGTACACAGCACTGCAGGTACAAAATAGTCCCGTAAAAGTTGCTCTCTTTTCCAAGGACTAATCGAACAAGTTGGGCGTGTATGATACAATTCTAATACAGTCATTGGCCTCCTGGCCTCAGTTCATCCTAACTGTTCCCTTCCAGTCTTTCATGTGGTCCAGAATAATCTTGGCGCCCTGCTCTGGCGAGTGCTGCCGCCCAAGTGCCTCGACAAAGTCGCCATCTGGATCCATCAGATAGAAGTAGATGCTGTGGTCGACCAGGTAGTCTTGGCCGGGTTTGACGTTGCTCGGTGTGCTGAAGTAGACGCGGTACGCCTTGCACATGGCCTTGATCTGCTCATATGTGCCCGTCAGGCCGATAAACTTGGGGTGAAACTCGACAAGATACTCCTTCAGCTCCTTGGGGCCATCGCGCGCCGGGTCACAAGTAACAAAGACGGGTGTCAAGAAGCCGGGGCGCTTCTCCTCAACCAGGTCGAACATGCGCGCCATCTTGTCCAGCTCATCGGGGCAGATGTCGGGGCAGTGGGTGAAGCCGAAGTATACCTGGAGTAGAGCAAGACGTCAGCATGGGAACCGTACGGGCGCCTCGCCATCTTGCCGCAACACGACGTACCAGAGAATAACGCCCCTTCAAGTCTCCGTCCGTAAACTTGTTGCCGTTCTGGTCGATCAGCTCGAACGGCCCGCCCACCTTGGGCTTGCCCACTCCCTTGGTCGACTCGGCGACCCGCTTCCGTTGCATCCGCTCCTTTTCGCTCTCAAAATACCACACAAGGCCGGCGGCCGTGATGACGAAGAGGAGCCCGGCCTTCCATGAGAAGGGCTGCACCCCAACAGGTTAGCCAGAGTGCCGCGCAATCGACCGGCAGAGCGCAATTACGCGCGGTTGCGTACCCCGGATCTGTACCGGCTCTTCGCCTCGTCCACTGTCTTGAAAAACCTCCGCTGCCCCGTCGGCTGGCAGGGTAAGGACCGAAGCTGAGATCTGGCAGGGCTCGGAGCTGTCGGTCGCTTCGCCGGTAGGCTTCGCACTGTCGACATTGGGCGGGCGCACTGTCGCCGTGCTGCTCTCGAAGCGGTACTGAGAGCGGCGCGTGCCGCCGCTGCTGGTTGCGACATCGTGGTGTAAGGTGTGTGTCTGGTCGTCGAGTTGTAGGACAGCAGGTCCGGTCGGGTTCGGCGGACGGAAAGCTTCCTCTTCGGCTTCGGCGATGTACAAGCTTCAATGGAAGCCTAGTGTAAGCTCAGGTTGTCAAAATCTCCTGATTGGCGCCTCCTGCACGCGCCACTTGTGTGTGCTGCCTCCGCAGTTATCAGCTTATCGGTCGAGACCCGCTTAAGTGCATGCCAAGGAGAATGTGGGACAAGTCGGCGGGAACAGTAATATGCTTCTATTCAACTCACACTTTCTCTCGTGTGCCTCACAGAATCACGACGGCGTGAAACTTACGAGGCGTTTAATCCATCAGTTCAAAGGCAGCTGTGCGACTGTGATGCCTGTTTGAACAAGCCTGGGCCTTACCATGTGGGTCTGGAGATTCACAAAACAGCTGGTGCCGGCCCGAATCTCGCATGGATGATGGCCTTCTCGTCCTCCTTCTTTACTCCCAAAATGGCATCCGCCAGCGACGAGCAGCAGCAGCAGGATCCTCAGCCAATCAAGCAAGAACCGGTGGCTGAAGGAGAGCCTGGCCATTCTTTGCCCGACATGTCTCGTTCCGACAATAGTCAGGCTCCGCAAGATGCTGCCGATGGCAACGACCACGAGATGGGCGACAACAACGACAACAACAACAACAACAACAACGATGGCGGCGCCGCCGTGGGGAGCGCAGCCAGCACAGCGTCTAAGAGTGTCGCTTCCAGCAACAACAATAACAACAACAACAACACCAAAAAGAAGAAGGGCACCGCTGCCGCCGTCAAGGGCCCTTCGAAACGCGGGCGTCCCGGCGGCGCCAAGAAGACCAAGGGCGGCGGAACCAAAAAGGCGAAGACGGATGCCACGGCAAGGCAGGCCTGCGGCGACGGCGGCAACTCGAGCGAGTCCGACAACGGGCCCTACTGCCTCTGCCGCGGCCCAGACGATCACCGCTTCATGATCGCCTGCGACCGGTGCGAGGACTGGTTCCACGGCGAGTGCATCGGCATGGACAAGCACACGGGCGAGAACCTGGTACAAAAGTACATCTGTCCGAACTGCACCGACGGCGGCCGGTACTCGACGCGCTACAAGAAGATGTGCTCGCTTGCCGGCTGCAACAATCCGGCGCGCATCTACGACTCGGCCCGTCCCAGCATCTTTTGCTCGTCCGAGCACTGCCAGGCCTGGTGGGAGCAGCTCATCGCCACCCTGCCGCGAACCAAATCCGGCTCGGACGCCGACGAGCTGACCCAGGAGGAGTTCATGGGCCTGCTCGACGCCTCCCGCACATCCTCCTCGCCAGACGACACGCGCCCCTGGCGCCTCGGCACCCCGCCGTTCTCCACGCCGTCCAACTTCTGGGACCTGCCCGCCTCCTCGCACGCGCTCACGCCGGAGGAGCAGGAGTTCCTCACCGCGTCCGCCACGGCCCGCTACCAGCTCGGCGAGGAGATCGTCCTCTGCAAGAAGATGCTCCAGCTGATCGAGATGGCCCTGAAGCAGCGCGAGGCGGCCATCGCCGCCGGCAAGGGCACCGCCAAGGACCTGTGCGGCTACGACTCGCGGCTCGACACGGTCGGCGCCACCCGCCAGTTCGCCATGTTCCTCCAGACCCCGGAAGGCGAGGCGGCCCTGTCCAAGTTCGGCACCACCGCCACGACAACAACGACAACGACCACCACCACCACCAACGGTACCACCAACGGTACCACCAACGGTACCACCAACGGCACCACCAACGGCACCGCCGCGGTGAACGGAGCCGCCTCGGACTCGATCCCGACCAACGCAGTCGCCGCCGCGGCCGGCGCCAGCTCCATGCCCGGCAGCGATCCGGACTTCCCTTACATGTGCCCCAAGAAGAAGTGCAAGCCGCACAACGGCTGGAGCGCCATCCTCACCAAGAGCGTCAAGCGCGACATCAAGGAGCTCGCGGCGCAGGCCAAGGAGATGCTCGATGCCGAGCAGCGCGTGCGCGACGGCGCCGCCGGCCGGTTCCGGCGGCGGATGAAGGAGGGGAACAGGGTCATCGTCCTCTCCGACGGAGCGATGGACGGCTCATGAGGCAGGCAGGCAGGACGGAACGGAACCGTCATGTCTTTGTCTGGAATGGTGGAATCCGAAAGAGGGGGTCGAATAGGAAAGGCTGTGTTCTGTCAACTTGGGCATCTCGCATTTGAGCAATGGAGTTGAGCAAGGGAGTTATGGTTATGAAAGAAAGATCTCGGTAACTGGATCCGGAAAACTAGGTAATAATGCAACGAATGAACAATCGGGCTTGATATCCTGAATTGCCAGATGGGGCTCTCGAAATGTTGTTGTAACTGTCATCATCGCTTTCGGGCATCGCAAAGTCTGCGCCAATCATGCTAGTAATCATATTCATTCAGATTCTATGCTATATACACCCCGTCAAAATTTAGTAAACAGCTGTCATACCAACCAGTCCCGTGTTCTTACGTCGTACGTCGTACGTCGGACATCCTGTCGCTCTCAAGCGTGCAGTGCTAGTTCGTGAAAGACGCGAGAGAAATGAACCCAAGTCTCATAAACTGAACAGAAGAGGGCCTGGAGAGAACATATCAGAGATATGGTAAAGAAGAGCAGGAAAAGATGGAATCATGCCCCCTTTCATAACAACGTAAAATCAGTCATACTTTTTTTGCAGACCAGAAGAGAAACCAGAGGTAAACGACCACCGCCGAAAGATCAAAGCAAGCCATACATCTGATCTGGAGAGAGAACTCAAATGGAAAAGAAATGAAGATTCATAAGGCCGCGAGACCTGTTTTTTTCCCGTCTTGATTCGGCCGCGAGGCCCATCCTGTCTTCTTGGGACGCCGTCATGAAAGTCGAATGCAAACCGCTCAATAAAAAAGCTATGATGATCTTCCCTCCCTCGTCACATAGCTTTGTTTCTTTGTTCTTCGTCAGAAGCGGGACTAGACGGAGAGTTAGCGGTCCTGTTGATCCCCGCTGATCCCCGCTGTGGTCAAGCCGCGGGCCTGTGGACTTTCGCGATGGGGTTTCCCACGCATTTTCACCCCCCTCTTCTTCCCTATTGCCCTGTGTGAATGGTGTGATTAGGATAGTATACCAGCGTGAACATGGGCGTTTCTCTTTCTCTTCCAGTTGCGGAGCATCCAACGATGCATGATATCCAGGAGCTCACAGCTGCCGAGCCAATGCTGCTCTTCCCGCCTTCCCAGGTGCCATAGCTCTGCGTCTTCCCCAGTCCTAGGCGGCGTGATTTATCTCGCCATTGGCACGCCCTATCAGGACCGACGTTTCCCGGTACTGCTGGAATGGCCATGGCTGCGGCGGGACGACCCCCCCGGCCGCCTCGAGCTGCTACCGCTGCCGGACCGCTCCAGCTCGCGTTCCAACTCCTCGGCCCTCTGGCGAAACCCCCGGACAATCTCGCGAATCTGAGCAATGCGGTCAAAGTCCAGTTCGAGCTCGTCAATCTGGGCCATGATGTCGTGGTACCGCGCAATCTCGGCGTCAGCATTGTCGATAAGGTTTCCAGCGTGGTCGTAGACGCTCAGTGTCACGATTTGAGACTGCTCCATCAGGTACTCGAGCCGCTGCTGTATCGACTGCATGACACGGTCGAAGTGGTGGCCCAGGGCGGTTAATGACGAGGTATCCATCAGTAGCAGCCCTTGCGACGAAGCGCGGCTTGCCGCGCGTGACGAGGTCGACCCGCCACCTGCCGCGGCCACAGCTTGCTGCCCATGTCGCAAGAGTTCAATCTGATCTTCTGTCAAGCCCAGTTGCGTTTCTGGCACGGCATTCGCATCCGGAGCCGGTTGTTGCGACGACATGGCGGCTGTGACACCAAGAGCTGAAGCTCCGGTCCCGGATAGGTGGCTAGGAGATGATATTGTCCGTGCAGCTAGGCGAGGTTGCCGCTCTAGATTGGATATACCTGCCGGGTCACCGAGCTACGCGAGAGGACTGCAGGCTGGCGTCCGGGTTCCTCGAGAGTCCCTGAACCCGGCCTGCGGGGTCACAGGCTGCTATGACAGTACAGTGTGCTCCTGATGCCTACGCGGCGCCGCCAATGTCCGCACCCACACTGTGGTCAACCTTGCGCCCTCCCGGACTCGGAAGCACCAAGCGGTATGACGGCTGTAAAGTGGTGACAAGACTACGGGGTATGCGATGGCTGCACCCAGTGACCCGGTGCCCGGTTGCTGGCGGAGGCGAATGCGACACCGAAAGCTGGAGCGTCGGCGACGTCTTGGGCTCGTGCAGCATCATTGTTCCGCTCGCAGTGTGATCACTGCATCGATGCCATAACAGCTTGGCCGACGGGCAATCGTGAGGGCGCTGTGCGGGTTTTCATTCGAAGATAGAAACGCTTGGATGAGGGTCGAGCAGAGGGTAAATTCGGGGAGCGTCCGCGAGGAGCGATCGCAGCGATGCCTGGCCGTTCCGGATTCCTTTTCCCCCTCTTGTGATACGCATCCAAAAATGCTGCTCGACCGGCCGTGTCATTCATGTGTTGCGCTGTGTCCCACTCTACCGTCCGTATTCCGTAAACTGTCGCGACAGCAATTCTTATGTGGAGAAAGATATCTCGGTCGTCCTTGGTCGGGGACAGCTCCCCTTTGCCTCCGAGACACTCGCAGCTTTTGGTGGAGCACTAGTTCGGCTGGATGTTCAAAACCGGGACTTCGCGACGGCTGCTGGGGTGTGGTTGCTTATTACCGCCTTTTCCCCACGCGGGAGTGCAACGCATCAGGTGACAGCGGGATGTTCGAGGAGCCCACCACTGCTGGGATGCGCCAAAAGGATAACCCAGATCGACACGACTAGTAAGAAATCTGCAGTTTTAGTTTAGAAGCGCGCGCAAGGTTCGACGGGTCCGTCCGTCCTAGTAATACGATGAAGAACGGAGAGGGCTGTGCTCGACGATCGTGACATGAGCTCGGTGATAATGCACCAATTTCCACTGGGGAGGTGTGTACTCTGGACTGTGAGTAGTCGTGAGAGAATGGCCAGTTGAGCTGATCATGGACATCCGACATCCGCAAAGTTGCATCTGGTTTCCCTCATTGGGCATCGCGTAGACTTGGCAACCGAGTCCCACACAAAGGTTCGACAGGGATACGGAATAAAGTGTAAAATCGAAGCGGAACCGCGCCATTGTGTGCTGCCATGTTCAAGTGAGCCTCTGAAAAACACCATTTTGGATGATGATGACGCTCAATGAAGAAGATATCGGGCCCCACATGCCGCCTCTAAGTACGCTTTCGGCTTCCAGTCGCAATCACTGCGGCCACCAATGCCTCTCACAACTTTTAGCACAAACCGAGCCGCCATCGGAAGAGAAGGTGCGTGTATCCGGCTGGGCGGAACGAAAATGGAACCCGGTTCGTAGTGCCGCACCCGACGTCACGAAACGCAGTGTTGTAGGGCTGGGTTGCTCAAGCTGGAAGGCATGTTGATAAGATGAACTCAGGTCGACTACCAGGGGTTTGGGGCAAATGCGTACACACACAGAGGCCGTGGCCTTGTTCTTGGCCTACAGGATTTCAGATGCAATTCAGGAAGACTTGCCAACCAACTTGTGGAGTCCCGGAGAGGCCCCCTCCGCCCGGTAAAAGGTGTGCCTTCCGGATCTTCTTCATCGTGCATACAGGTCCCGCCGCATTCCTGTGTAAGCCTAAGGTCCGACCCTAAGTCGGATGTCGCTTCCACAATGCTCCTTGACCGCGGTAGGCAGGTGCTCCTGCAGTACAGTCCGCCGGTGGAATGGGGACAACTAATTTGTTCTCGCGTGGGTAGCAAGTGAGCTGGGCTCTTGCCGGAATTGGGGAATTCTCGCTTCGCTCCCGAGGGGACATATGGCTCAGGTACCTAGTCGTGCCAATTCTCTCGGCCGCCATCACGGACGGAGAACCGCTTCGAAATCGAGCACGGCTCCGATATCCCGCGCTCCCACTCCAAGCCCCGCATTCTCCTACGATTTGCTTCCGTTCGCATATTTCCATCAATGAACAGCCGTTGCAATGTAGGGGGGAAAGCGCGCATAAATATCGTGTGCTGCCGAACATGATGCTCAAGAGGCGGGCCAGCTGCCCTTAACCCGGTCACCAACCATGGTGTCGTTTTCGAGCCTGGCCATCCTCGGCCTAAACCTAGCCGCACGAGTATCTTCAACCATTCTTCAGAATGGCCAAGTAAGAAAGACCAATTTCCCAGATACTCGAATTAATCCGGCAGACTACTCGTTTACGACGTACCCGGCCAATGCCACCGAGATCTCGTACAAAGGGCGGTGGGACTCGAAACATGTCTCCTGGTGGTCGTGAGTCGAAACCGCCGAAAAGGCCTGTTGGATTCGGGAAGCTAATCACCGCACCGGCAGAGCCCCCGGTATCAAGTTTGGCTATACCGGAAAGACAGTAGCCATCACCTTTGGCAACCTGACGGATAATGGCGTTCTCGTCGGCTATCGCATTGGAGGGCTCGACTGGATGTTCACCAACATTACAGCAGGGGCTACTCACCTCCTCGTGAGCCCAGAAACGCCGGGTTCAAATGAGACAGGCCCAATCAACCCGTGGACGTTTGAGATGCGGGTGTCGAATTGGGCATACGGCGTGCAAATCGACTCCGTTCACGTTGCCGCCGGGGAGAAGCTGGTCAAGATCCCGGATTTTGGCCGCCGGATCGAGGTAATTGGCGATAGCCTCGCCGCGGGCATGTACACGACGTACGAAGGGTTGTCAAGTTGGGCCTAGTATGGTTGTCCTGATCTGCTCGTGCGCAGCATATGATGCTGACGACAGGAAGCGGCCTGGGAGCTGGCCTGGGCAACACCGAGTTCACGGTGACTGCGTATCCCGGAATTTGCGCCGCAGACCAGGATTGTTGGGGAAACCCTCGTGGACAGGTACACCAGTGGTTTTATACTTCTGATACGAGCTACCGTGCTTCGGTGATACATGGCGGTCAGTCAGCTCCGCGAGCCTCCTGACGCTGCGACGACTCTCACACACCATGGCACAGACGACCCAGAGCCCTGGGACTTTGCGAAACACCCAGCTGCAGACATTGTCGTCATCAACATCGGCACGAACGACAGGAATGAGGCGAACAATGTTTCGACAGAGGCCTACATCGATGCGTTGACAAAGATCATTGAGGGCATCCACGGCAAGTGGCCGAAGGCCCAGGTCATAGTCATGGTGGGTTCTCAACTGTCTAGGTCTTTTGCAGCCCACATAGCGTAGTCTCTTACATGGCATTGCTGCAGTCTCTCTGGCTCGGATTCTACCAGAGCGGGAACACCTACCTCCCCAATGCGCCAGATGGCTGGGTCAAGGAAATCTATGACATGGTTCGGTGGTGGGTAGATTCTGCGCACCTCGCAAGCAACGTTAGCTCAGCTTACCACATGGACAGGTTCAACTCGGACGACTACCTCCGCAACCCAATTATTTACGACGGCGTCACCAAAAAGACATCAAGAACCGGAAAACGGGCAAAGCCCTTTGTCCACTACTTCAACACGACAGGCATCATGCAACACAACGACATTGGCCCGCTGTGGCACCCGACTGATGTAGGCGCCGTCAAGGTGGCCAGTCACCTGCAGCAGTTCATTCGTATCAAGTTCGGGTGGGACTTTTATGCCACCGGCCCGGAGTGAGTTTCCTCTTTCTCCCTCACCCAATGGCTCATCATGTTTTAGAGGGGCTGACAGATGCGTTAGGATATTCCACGAGACCCTGTACTGGAATGACGAGCCGAACTACTAATGAAGCTTACGATAGCCAGTCGGACATGGACCAAGGAGTGGAAATGGCGCACTTGTCAGTGCCAATGCCCGGAATCGTAATAGCCAGGGTTGAGTGGCACGTCAATGGTGCCGCTGGAGGCAGCGGAGATGCCCAAAGCTTGGGGATTAGATGCTTCCGTCCTCTTTGTGTTTGACCAGTTAGATGAGATAGGAACCAGAGCGAACCAACACCCAATTACCCGTCTTCAATCTTCTGTGGGTTGTATTGCGTCGCTTGACATTGTGTACCACCGAGTGCACCCAACCTCTCTGTCACCGTGATCTCTTGCTATTAAGAAGAGGGGGTATTGTTTACGCAATGAGCACGCTTGGGTGCCGACATCGTAGGCCTAAGTAGCCAGTATCAACTGAACATATTGTGAGAAGCTGGTCCCATCACGTTGGAGAGCTTGACCCCTCGGTTTCCAGGCGCGCTCCGAGACCCTACTGTCGGATACTTTTGCCAGGGGCGGATTGCTTTCATGAAAGTGCCTGCCCCAGACTATGAAGTACAGTAAGGGCTCAGTGTACCTAGCAGGGGAAACAAACAGCAAAACGGTAGATGCTTCTCTAAACTGACCACTGCTTTGAGTGGCTGTTGTGAGTGTGTGGTCCAACTGGCGCTTCCACCTCCCAAGAACCGAGAATTACGTGATGGGCAGGTTACTGTGAAAAGAACAGCCGAGTTACGGCTACCTGGGTCCGGCCTCCATTCCCTCCACTGACAGACACTCAATCCTGGGGCATCAAACTCGGACGGGTTAGCTACCTATGAACAGAGGTATCCCGTGGTGAGGAGCCTGGCCAGAACAAGCTTTTTTTACTCGCTTCGCGTCTGTTTCTTTCATCCTTTTCTTTTCTTTTCTTGTCCTATTTGTTCTATATTTTTCCCTCTCGGCTGTTGAGTCCTCAAAGTACAGTCGATACATGTGACTTGAGCAAGGCGTGATGAGCGACTCTGCCCGCGGCGAAATCGGCCATCATGTTCTTTCTAATCCGTACATGACTTTGCTTTCCATGGCCACGCAGTGACCACTCCATACTGCAGATCTACACAACGGTCGAGGAACTTCCGTCCCGTGCCGCAGCCGGGGGGGTGGGGTGAGGGGGCCGAAAGTGCTCGGTACCGTTCACCCCGAGTTTTGAGGGGCGTTGATCATCATTCTTAAGCTTAGCCGTAGTGTAGGGCGTTTCATACACTAAACACTGGCGGAAAATGCTTAGTACGATATAGGACTTGTACTCTTTGCTGGGCAAGGAACTTGCACATCTCCTGGTTAATTAGAGACTACCGAGATTGATGAGGCAGGGCTCTGACGTTTGATGTCAAAGTCTCTCCAAATTGCACCTCACCACGGAACACCAGGAGATGCTTCCGGGGCCGCTGTCGAGATCCCCTGGTCTGTTCTTGTCGCTGCTGCGGTTGGAAGGTGTCTTTTGGCCAGAGGATTAAGTGACAGCAGCAGGTCTTCGCAGCCGCTACAAGCCAGGTTTAGCTTGCGAGCTCCATTTGCCATCCGTTCAATAGCTCTTTGTAATCCGTACATTCAGACGAGTTGGATGTTCCTCTTCATGGTGCAGAGCACTAACTATGCTTTCGCGAGAAACGCCTTTCCCTTCCAGACTTCTCTCTTCTCTCGCCTAAGCAGTGAGCCACTGCGAAAATGTACCCTGCATACCCAGTTAATAATTTATAATTTCGCAAGTCGTGCTGTTAAGTTGGCTGGCGAACCTCTACTGTGGGCGTGCTCTGGAGAAGCTACCCACAGAGAGTACAAGCAGGTATGAAAGTGCACCCAAACCACATTCTTCTCCAGTGTATGTATGTACAACACGTAATCCGTACACTACTGCAATCTCGGCTTCTTTTGAGCGAGGTTCCCAGACTAGGGCCCCGCAAAACCTTGCTTCTTTGTTGCTTACCCTAACCCTGTTATTTACATTAACGTAGTAAAACTTACACTAGTGTGCAAGCACGGGCCAGCAAACAATACTAGTGTAGTGTACTCTGTATGGTATATAGTCTATTTGGTAATGTTGACCAGGCCCCCCCTGTTGCCCCTTGACTCGGCAGCCGGCCGACCCGGCTTGTTGGGGCTTTAGCGCGGCGTCTCTGAAACGCCAACCCTGTCTAAGCACGTTGGCCTCCCTTTTAAGGTCGAGCCCCAAAGGGGAAGACGGGGAAAACAAGGAAGAAAGTGTATCCGTACAGAAAAGGTCAACTCACCATCACCATCCGATCGCTTACCTAACGACATAATAACTCCCCCCCGTACATTACGTGTACACGAAACTTGTATCGATCAGGCGCAAGGCTGTCGATCAGCCTCGTCGGGATCGGGAAATCAGGCTCCGGATCCCGAGTCGAGACTTCCCGCAACAAGTTACCAACTTCTCTCTTGAATCCAGCAATCGTCATACTTGAATCACATTTCCAATGTTGTCTAGCACATACGACCATACCCACGTGAAAACACGGGATCCCGTCCGCTCTCCCTTAGTTAAACACGTGAGGGCCCGAGTAGTAGTTGGGTCGGTGACGACCAGCGAATGTCGGGTGTTGTATGTCTTTTTTTGTGGCCCACAGTCAGCAAAGATTCATCCATGCAATATTAATCAACAATATCCTGTGACAGGCTGACAAATGAAACCCGAATCCGAGAATCTCCATCCGATCGGCGACGTTGCTTACACTAGACCGTCGGTCGGTTTTATTTGTATCCGACTTGGCATATGTTGTGGTCGAGTGGAGTGCGGTGATCGAAGCACAGATTACGGAATAGTACTAGTAAGTAGTACTTGTACATACAGAGTATACTATTAGTGTAGAGTACATAGTATTTGCATGCTTTCGGAGGTCGAGTGTGTCTTTTTCCCGGTTGCGGTGCAACCTACAGGTAATTTCATTTTCCCACATGCCACATGTCACATCCCACAGGACCTATTTTTATCCTTATCACATCACACATTGAGACTGGTGGTTGGAGGAGAGGGAAAGCCAGGGCGGAAGAGGGGGGACTGGGGAAGAGTTTGCTTGAGGGACGATTGTTCGCTTGCCTGGCAATAACCGCACTTCCATCCTCTGCAGCCATTGGAAGGCAAGAATGTCGGACCTACCTCCGTGCACTAGTGTATACTGGTCTTAGTGTAGTGTATAGTGTATATGTATAGGGCCTAGTGACCTACACTAGTAGCGGTTGCCTAGCGCCTTTCCCCGTCCGGCTTGGGCAAGACACAAGGGCATATATCTAACCAAGTCTGAGACATGCATACAGGAGACGAGATTGGTGACTTCACTAACTACCATTGTAGAGTAGTTAACTGAACCTTTCTGGCGGGGCCGAGACAAAGCGGGGGGGAGGGAAGGAGGGAGAAAATGAGAGAAAAAAATATACAGGAGAAAAAAATAAGAAGAAAGATCTAGCCACCAACAGGCCTTTCCCCTGTTCCCCTCCCCCGGCCGGCGTTGACGAGTCGTGCGATCGGCGACTACCTTTGTTAGATTCGTAGGATCCCCCTACGCAGTAGTTACTGCGTAGTGTAGTGAGCGAAAATGGCAGAAATGGGTTTAGCAAATGACCCGGGGACATGGGTACGGGCGGGTTTAGTGGTGTGTGGTACGTGCGCTCCGTGCTTGTTTGTCGTTAGTGTAGCTTCAGGCTAGCGTAGCGCCCTGATCTTCCTGGGGAGAAGGAGGGGAAAGGGGAGGGGGGGGAGGGGGCCCTTTCGGCGCCACGCAGAACGCCATCGTTTCAGCTTCTGCCACGGCTCCTAGCGAAGCACATCGGATGCGGATGATTCCAATGACGATCCCCCGGGGAATACTCAAAAGGATGCGGAACCCGGCGGGGCGGGAGCGCGCCTTCTGCTCAGCTTGGATTCGCATCACATTTCCCACGAAGCACTAGGCACAGTAATTAAAGCTTCAGGCACTTGGCCCTGAACCGTTCGGACTGCTCCGCCGGTCGGTCGGTCCGCTCAAAGCCCCACCCGCTTTTTGCTTGCGTCACGGCATTAACCGATATCTGGCGCACGCTACTCTTGATGTTTGTCTTGATGGTTATCCTTCGTAATCAGTTTTTCCGTATATAGTGATGTAGCTCATGACTCTGCCTTGCGATCTAGGAATACCGTTGCATCGAAGTGTGTATATACGAGTGTGTATATACGCTATCACGATGTAGTGCACTGAATACCTTGGGATACCTACTGTCGCATCTTATGTCCTCTAAAAGTATCTTCCGCTACTATGCCCTACTCTGTAATTCAAGGTGCTGGCCCTACACTAGTAATAGATAGCTTCCTGGGAAACTAGGCGGCGATGTGCCGGTGGTGACGGCATGCCGGGTCTAGGCCTGTGGCGATCGGTGAAACGATCGATCTGGCGTCCGACCGGTGTGGGTTTATTTACCAATGGGTAGGTACGGTTGCGTCGTGGACAGTGGCTATTGCAAAACATTAGACTCGCCAAACGCAGTCGTGTGCGCAGCATGTACAGTACTCGTACACTACATACCTCTCTACCTTACTTACACTACGTACACTAGTGCAGTAGCGTGCCGTGGGGAACACTACACCTACTATGGCCAGTCAAGCAAATTTATGCGCAAATCCTGGTTTTGACATCCCGTCGGCCGCTGCACGAGTCATTAACCACGCCGCGCCACAGGCGGCCACCCGGAATCCGTAAACCAATCGTGAGGCAAGAAAGGCGAGGAAGGCAAGCGAAGGCACAGCGGAGGGTTTGGTCGTGTCCACGTGCGATATTCGCTCCCATCATGGGCGTTCTGGGTACATCATTCCGTTGTCCTCTCGAAGCGGGAGGAAGAGAAGAGGTGGAAATAAAAGGAGCAGAAAACGATTCGCAATCTGACAAGTCGCATATCCCCAATCTCCGGGAGTTGCGGTCTCGAACTTCGGAGATGTACGTACGAAACATCCATGATCCTAACCAAAATCCCAAATGACGTCTCCCCCACTCCTCTGGCCCCCACTTCGGCCAGAGGCTAAGTAAGCTATTAGAGCAACTACTGTGTAGTGTAATCCGTCTTACCACCCGAGCCACCGTAGTACATGAGTCTATACGCCTGTATGTCTGTGTTCGACTTTCACTGCGTCCTGTACAAGAACCGAAGTATAGTGGGCTGCGTAGTGTAATCTGCAGTATAATGTACATACTGTACATATTGTATCCTGTAATACGGCGCCGAAAGACTTACCGTTTCTATTAAAAGCGGCCCACGCCGAGCCCGACATTTTTGACTTTGCCAAGCGGGCCATCGCTTCTCGCCTAGTCAGGATGGAAATCATGACATCAGCAGCCAGCAACCGGAACCAGCAACCTAGCGCACCCAGCTCCAGCGCCAGCGCCGGCAGAAGCAGCGCCCCCGAAATTGCCACGCCATTGCGCTGAACGGATTACTCGAGAGCAGAGGGAAGAAAGGGAAAAAAAAAAAGGTGGCTCGCGCGCGCGCGTGGGGCGCCGCGCTGATCACTGATCGACGTGCGTCCTGCATTTGCTCTCCGGCAGACCGAAAGTCCCCTGCTTTTGCCCTCGCCAAACGGTTCCAAATTCAGAATGAGATGGGCGGCATGCATCGAGTCTTGGCAGGAGCGGCTAACCAATCCTTGGAAACTGATCGACGTGATTGACCGACAGGCAAGAGGAAAGGGTGGGTTGGGGTGGGGAATGGTCGAAATGGCGGACGCGGACGCTGACGGGAGAGCTTGGACAAGAGTTGATCGACGAGCGACGATGCAGAATTGGGACAGGCATCCGAAGAAGTCCAGAAAAAGCCGAACACGGGCCACGGGTGGGGATAGAGCAGACTAATGCACGCCAGAAGGTCGCTAGAATAGCAGCCAGAAAGCCTGAACCCCACCCCCCCCTTCCCCCCCAACCAACTGCCACGACCGCCGTGTGTCGCGCGGACCAGAGTTTGCCAACGGGAACCCCACAGATGCGCGCCGAAGGGACAAAAAAAGAGATGGAAGGGGGTGTCTGATGCACGTTCTCGACCCACCACAACGGACATTGAGCATGGTTTTTGGCAGCACCGAGCGCAGATCCCCGGCTGCGCGTGTACACTACATAGTACAATATACATACATTCATACACTACACGTACTCTACTCCGTATGCACAGTGTAGACCGTTGTCCATGAAGAATACGTTCATGGTCACCTCCCGACAACTCCTGCTGCTATTTGAAAAGATTGGTAGACGTGCACGGTGCAACAGTCTGACACTTTCATCAGACAGAGAAGGAAAATCCACTTTTTCGGTGTTGTGCGCGTGTGGAAAGTCACGCGCACATTGTCAGGATCAAGCCCCTTCCCCCACAACGACTCGCTGGTTGTTTCAACTGCCACGCTTTCCCCCTGTTGCTTCGTTTTGTCGTCATCCTAAGAAACTTGGGTGGTCATCAAGTAAATCTTCTATATCTTTCTTTCTTCCTTCCTAGGCATCTTGCTTTTTTCGTTCCCGTTCTTCATTTCTTCTTTCTCGCCTGCACCCATCAATACCAGAGTAGTGCAGAAACCAAAGCCTGGGTCGGTCGCGCAAGTGACCGATTTCCGTATCCACTTTATTCCGGGTAGTCCCCCGGTGATCTGCGATGATCCCTGTATCGTGGGGTATCTCGAGGGATCCGGCCAGGGGCTCGAATCCGTTGCGACCGGCGGCGCCGGGGCTAACCTGCAATTCCGCAAGCCTGAATGAACTTTTCCCCCCTCATCCTGTAAAGAAGAAAAAAAAGGCGGTCTGGCTGCAACCCCTCTCCCCCTTAACGAACTAAAGATCGGGAATTGAGGTGATGATGGTGATTTGGTGTGGATGCATGAAATCCATGCTTGGTTACTTCGTAGAGATATCGGTCAATGCGCACTGTATTGGTCGCGTAGCGGTATATTCGCCATGTCCACGGCACTACCGAACTAACCTGTATGGTAGGTGTATCTAAGGTACGGTACTCACAGACGGTGATCAAATGGCGGGCGGAATTGCCGAGTTAGTTGCTAGACTACCTTATGAAGGGCAGCCGATCGGCCGGGAGGCCGCCATTGTCAATCGGCACAGCATTGATCTCTAAAAAACCGGCATTTTGGGAACGGTAACCTGCGAGATTGCTGATGTAAAAAAAAAAAAAAAAAGATAACGTTACAAACACTTAAGGATCTTGTATACTATGGCTCTTTCCGGCACCGATAGATTATCTCCGCCTCCAGACAACTCAAAAGTGATCGCTCCCTCGTCTTGTTTAACGAGCAGCGTTGCGAGAGATGCCTCGCCTGCGTGTGAGGAGGGGTACACGGAACTACTCCGTCCCCAAGGTACCCACGGAGTACCACCTGTCTCTCGTCTCTCCCTGTCAGGTAGGTATTCTCCGAATCAGGTTGGGAGGTCCCCTGTTTAACAATCATGTTTCAAAACATGATCGCCATGCGACACATGATGCTGTGTCATGGAACGCGCGTGGCTGTGTTCGATACATATTTTGACTCAGTTCGTTTTGACTCAGTTCATTTCATATTTTTTTTGACCCATTTACACCGCTATCTTGTCCATCATCGGTGTCACCCGTATTTGTATGGCGCACCCAGGAGATTGTACAAGTCATTCCGTGGGCGAGTCGAATTCCCCTCGGCCCCGCCAAATCTATATACATACACATTACGTCTTCTCTCTGCGAGACAGACGTGGGTCGGATACCTCATGTCGACAAAGGAAATAGAAGCCAAACCAGAAAGTAAAACACAGAGACTCTAACGCCCGTGTAAATGCTCTACATTCCAACCCTTTGGAGAAAAGAGGGGGAAAGAATGAAGCACCTTGCCCCCTGAACCGGTTCGCCGCCGCCGCCGCGCCGTGTTAATTGCCGTATCATTCTGGGGAGGGCACTAACCCTGCCCAGAAGAGCCCCATTCCCCTTTGTTTTGCCACCATATCCCGTAGCACCGCATGAAGATCTTCCCGAAACAACACCGCCTCCGAATTTTTGCCTCGATGCGCCAGAGCCGTGCAGGTAATGGTCCATCCTTTGTGACTCCGTTGAGATGATCGTCCGGAAATGAAAGACATTAGAAACTAAAAAATAAAACGGTTTTCTTCTGTTGTGTTTTAGGTTGCCGCGGCTTGCAATATCCCTATACCGCCAGGGTCCTGGATGAACAGGGAGGTCGTCTATGGAGTGAACCCCTTGTAACTCGTCTTCTCCTCGTCCAGATTACGCCACGGTCGAGGAAGCCTCAAGCTTCAATCAGGGTCGGCGCCCACTGTTAGGGTTGCTCCCGTTGCCGCTACTGGTGGTAGTAGCGGCGGCGGCGGCGGCGTTGCTGCTGCTGCTGCTGCTGTCGTAGTTGTGACATCCGCGCTCGTGCCTCTTCATGTTGCTGCGAACGCTAAAGGCCTTGCCGCAGCCGGGGAAGGGGCACTTGAAAGGCTTCTCGCCCGTGTGGGAATGGCTGTGAATGCGGAGGGAACTCGGCCGCGAGAAGGCCTTGTTGCACGTCTGGCAGATGTACCGGTCTTGGCTCTGAGGGAAGGATGCCGACGCCGAGGGAGCGATGTAGTGGTGATGCTGCCAGGGGTTGCCGGTCGCCGGGGCCAGAGTCACTGACATGGGCAGCGGGGGCGGGAAAGACTAGGAGAAAAGTTAGCAAGAGGTCCCCCGTCGGGGTTGGGCGCGAATCACGGCTCACCTGAGGGAGTGGCCGCTGATAATAGAGGCCGGACACCTGCGTCTGGGATTGCCCTGCGGCTTGGATGGGAGAGTAGTACGATGATACGGCAGGCTGACTCGCGTACGCAGAACCGGCGAACTGGGGCTGATAGGTCGAGGGCTGGACCGAGACTCGCGGAACCGCAGCAGTGGCGTTCATCTGTCGCGTATCGGCCTCCACCGGGAGCGGTGGTGTCGTCTCGAAATAGTAGTTTGAACTATTCGGCACTTGGCTCACCGACCTGGTCGACGGCGAGTTGAAACCCTCAAACGAGGCATCCGAGGACATGGGCGGGCTGGGAGGAAGCCCCGTCCGGAGCATTGCTGGATTGCCATAGTGCGAAGAGTTTGGCCTGGTATCAGGCGTGGTTACCTGAGCTGGGGTAAAGTCAGTTTCCGGAATTCCCATCCCCCACCAAGAACTGGTCATACATTGTTGCTGTTGCGGTTGCTGCTGAGACTGGGGCGACGTTTCTGAGGTCGGTGACCCTTGGTCGGCAAGCCCGAGCAGGTTTGAGATGGAAGGCAACGAGCACTTGGCGGTCTCATCCATGGGCGGTGAGGGCGGTGGCATGTAAGGGTAATGGAGGCTTTGTTGGGCCCCAGGCGCATAGTGCGTTGCGACCATGGTGCTTGCCATGCTTGCTGGGGGATGATGGAGGGGATGATGGACAGCTGCTGTGGCAAGACTACGACGCTGCTGACAATGCTGATGCTGGTGCCGGTGCTGGGCGAAGCGCGATGCAGTGGCAGGGCCTTCGGCTGCCGCGATCCTCCTTGATGAATAAGCGGGCCGATATACAGAGCGTGTGAAATTCCTTGTGATTTTCCGAGTCGACAGATCTCGTTGTGGGAGTTCGGCGTGCGGGCTGGATTAAGTACTAGGCAGTTACGAGGAAGAGACTTGGTGGCTTTTGGGGTGATGGAGGGGGCGGGAAGCCCGGGCGTTTTGTACCATTAGATCTCCCGAAGAACATCCATGGAGAATCTGTGGATGATCTAGTGGGAATCCACACTGAGTCCACACGTTGATCGCCGGGACCAAGGCGACCACGGGTTGTTGTCAGAAATTACCGGTGGGTCTGACCGGCGGCCTGGGGTTGCTGTGCCAGACCAGGACCACGGCCCAAGGCCGAGCGATGATCAGAAGATGCCAACCTACCCTCCGCCCCCCCGGTCCTCTACACACCCCTTCACCCCCAATCCCGCCAGGGCCCTTTTCTGGAGAGTGTGGGCGGTACATGGCACATCCGTCCCAACTCGACGCCTCCTGTTCGACAATATTACCAAGTCCTTGCAGTAGGGTGCGATGGCTCCGACTCCGGGTGCGTCGCGGAACGCCCTGATTTGACGCCTTAGCCCAATGTCGAGGCCCATACGGTTCTTTGTCGTCGGCTCTGCATGTCAATACCAGCCGGAAGCAACGCACAACGAACGGACCGAGGGCCGCTGAGGCAAAGACGCGACCGTCGTGATTGCCTTTGATCGACCGAGTCCAAACGTCGGAGACTCATCATGCTCAGTAACACGGGGAGATGCTGAACAGGTGACTCTGGAATAGGCGGCCTTCTTACACCTAGGGGTACTCCGTGTGTGCGCTGCTCGAATGAGCGTGCACGCGGAATTTCTTGCACACTCGTCATGTCAAGAGCTCGAGGAACAAAGTTTTGGGTGTACGTTTCTGGGGGCGCGAGCTGCGAATTGCCACGCTAACTCGAAGAGGTGATTTATCCTCCCCACTTTCCCTGGCTGCCGGTGCCGGGCGCCGGTTCCAACAAGCGCACACGGACCACTTACCGAAACAAGGGCTGCTGCCGGGCGCAGGCTCTGGTTTTGTGGAGGGCGACTCGGTACGTAGTTACTGGATGTGCTTAGTTAATTCGTACGGAGTACATACATACAACAGGTACCGCAGTACTCCGTACACTCTGGCCTTCGGGCGCTGTGGGGCCGGAACCGAGCCCCTGAGCCAGCCACACAAGGGACGATAAGGGACGCAAACTTGAGACGAGTAGCGCCTCCCCAGGTTTTGTGCTGCATCATGGCTAAGACCTCAGGGGTAGCATGCATTGGTTTGTGCTGTGACCGGATGGCAGAATCAATCTTATGCCGTTCATCGTGAGAGCTTCAAGCTGCCATCACGAAACGTGCAGTTCTAAGCGGCCGGTCACCGATTTCCTGGCTATCCTCACTGTGTTCTTCGAGCCTCTACACAGTAATGATCGTGCTGAGCCGCGTCGCCACACCCCGCCCCATCTCTATGATTTAAAACAAGCTTTTGTCATTTTCGCGTGCAGCTGAGTTTGAGTCGCTGCGTCATCGAGCTCATTCTTCCGGTTGCGTAGGTGGGAGGGCATACTGTAGTGTATCACTACGGAGGAGCAGGCGCGTCTTGCATCAGGCAGGAAGCCCGTCTCTGGTGAAACCACTGGCGGTCGGTGGTTGTACAGGCGTGTGAAGAACGGTAATCTTGACCTCGACGTTTCTTTCGGAGACCGGCAGTTGCAACGATCGACGGCCGGCTGAGATCGCTGCAATGATGAGTGGACATCGGTGGGCTGGCCGTTGCTGGTGTTGCTTTTCTCATTGTTCTGAATACAACGTACTGTTACCCTCGCTTACGCTAGTAATGTGGCCTTTCGGAGCCCCTTACCAGAAGCGATCCCCAATAACCGCCGTCATTAGCACCAGCACTGGCGCCACAACTGCGAGGTGCAGTGTACCCATCACTGGCATGGGCCGCGTCAGTCAGTAACATTGGCTGCCATCTTCGCTCTGTTCTCCCCGCAAGGCTGCCGGGAAAGATTCAGCTGGGCTTAGCACTGAATGCTATCTCTGGGATGGCAGCCGTCACGGCGCAAACTCTGTTCTTCTAGCCCGCCCGTTCCTCAACGGAGCAGCAGCACCCGGGGGGGTGGGTTCGGGAAAAAGGAGTGATGATCCTCGGAGTTCACCTCAGCTCCCAATTTGGTGTGAGTATGGAAACCATTGGCCAACGGATTAGCGCGTGGTTCAGGGATTCTGGCTCAATCACTGGTAATGGTTCTCTTGTTGACTGGGGTTGACTGGAAAGGAAGAAGCTTGTCTGGTCCTGTGTTTGACGTGCTGCAGGGGCCATGGAATAATGCTAAGGAACTTGTAGGCTTGATTTGCTTGGATCGCTCTGGGCTCCTGCTGAGGCCGGAATGAGAAAGAAGCACACCCGAACCAGGCCTTGTTGTGCTACATCCTGCCACATCCGTGGCTCGCTGCAGGCTAACCAGGCCTGAGCCGCAACCTTCACGAGAAGGAATAGACACAAATCTAGTCTTCGCCGATAGGAATCGGCAGGCATGCGAAACTTTGGGATGACAAGCAATTAGTTGCAGACAGTTCCCTCGGAAACCGCAGTTTGCTGCTTAACATGTCAACCTCCCACCGTTCCCGAGATCTTCATTTTTTCATTCCCTCGTGAAAAAGGGCAAGCTGTACGGAGTACAGACGACTGCCAAAACAACTCCATAAAGACCAAGGGGCTGTGATGCTGAGACTTTTGGGTGTGATATGTGGTTGTTATAGACCCTTCCAAAGTTTTTTGCTGTGCTGCCGGTATCCACTGAGGAAGGACCCTTGTTAGCGATTTCCAACGTGCCTTAGAGACCAACGTACTGTACAATACATATACATCTACGGCAAGAGCGAAGGTTCTGACTCGACAGCAGAAAAGAACCCACGATTCCCGCCTATCGCTGTTGTCAGAGTACAACAATACAGACTCTTCCTTCCTAATTTTTCTTCTTTTCCTTGTCTTATTGGGGGAAGGGGGAGGTGGGGGGGGTTGGTTTCGTTGCCCACTAAAGCCTCTTGCTACCATATTTGAGTCTGTCATCGACCGCCATTGTTGGTACATCGTGTGCTTGTCCAAAGATACATCTGAGGGTTGCAAAACCCCGCGATTAGGATTTTGAGTAGGCCAGGCCCGGTATGGACCCGGTATCCGCCTGGAGATGGCCTTGCAGTGGCCTCCACGACCCATTCAACAGTCCGATTTCTCCAGTTGCTCTGTTTCGCAAGCGGACGAAGTTCCAGGCCTGCTCTTCGGCCAACTCTGCGGCAACTTGCGGCACAGCAACTTGGCAGCAACTTTGCTCGAAAACTGTACGGAACACACACACACACACGTTCATAGTTATGCTGTCCAGCTCGAGCTTAGCGTCACTCACTATTATCTTCCCTACAGAAGCCACCGAAGAATGTTGCGCAGAGCCAATCGGATCCCGTTTTATATTATAGTCCCACCTCGCATCCGGTCAACCACCTCGGTCCACCACTTTCCAGCGATGACGGCTGCGCGGGTTGCCCAGAAGATTCGAGCCCGTCAAGCAATCGTTCGACCGCTTTGGACCCCGGAGATCAACCGACGAAGTATCTTCCCATCAAACTCAAGTTGTGGTTTTGGCTCGAGCTTTACGCGGCAACAGCTCAGAGCGGCTGTACGGACGTACTTCGGGCGCTCTTTGATTGCCGTTCTTAAGACGAGTAATATAGCCCGTTACTGTTGCCTTTAGGGAACTTGTTGACGGCTATCAGACTGCCCGCTTTGGGCTCAGCGTCGCATTCAACTATCGCTCTTCCCTGCGAACAATACCGGTTACCATACGGAGGTGACCCGCCGCACGGGCGATCGACGAGGCGTTGGATCAGCGCCGCTCGCTTAGTGTAAGTTCTGGAAAGGCATCAATGCCCCTTCAGGAATAGTGCCTGATCGGCAACCGTTTTTCACCCATTGGGTTCGGGAAATATGCCACGCTGAGGTCGCATGTCATCGACCTTTAACCACCTTCCTCTTCCGGGCATTTACCGGCGCCGTCACGATGGAGGCGGCAGCCGCAGGCTCCATCGTCTGGTGCACCGCTACCAAACATCGGTTCATCATTAGTGTACAGGATCTTGGCCTTGCGGCATCCCCACTGGCTGGAAGACTACTTTGCATACTAACGGGTATACTATGTACTGTGTATGTGGACAGCACTCCATATTCCGCCGACAGACCGCCAGTTTCCTGCCGTCCCGCGCATCCCGGCCGCTCGAGAAAATTTTAATCGCCGAACATCCACCCGAGATATCAACGAAGGCTCCTTGCCGACATGTCACGTGCGGTGGGAATAGATGAGCAAGAGTCGTGGACACGCACCAGACCTCGAAAAGTGTCCTTTCGGCGCAGTCGCAAAGTTCCCCAAATCTCTGTTGACAAGTACACTAAGATGGAAGACGATGATGTAACCGCAGTGCTAACATTGGTGACCAAAGTTGGTCTGCGGCGCCTAGAAAGCTCCCCAATTGGTCCGAGGTGGCGAGCATGGGAGGCTTCGGCCCCCCTTCCGATGCAACCAAGACGATCTTCAAGGGCGGAATAGAGTTTGTGGAATCCGTCGATCAACGCAGGGAGATCCGAGGACTGCGTCTGTTGTCACCCTTTGGTGGGCGACGCTACTGTGTACTCTGTCTGTTAGATCTCAAGGGCCGTCGGGGAGGCACACCCGTTGCTTCATTCGAGACGGAGGTCAAAACACCAGGTGCGGTCAGCGTCTGTGCTTCTGAGCCCAAAGAAAACAATGCGACAAGCGAAGGAGGGCCCCTCCGTGCAGTCCTCAACCACTAACACTTACACTACGCTACCCAAAACCAAGACACCTACTTGTGCTCATCTCATTCCAACGACGACTCAGTTAAAGATAGCGACTATTATAGTGCTCTTCTCGGTACCAGCTCGGCAACCACAGCCGAACGAGATGACTTAAATAGTAAAACTGTGGCCGCACTATCCGGTTTGGTGGTTTGCGCGGTTCCAGCACACGGGGGTGCCATTATCGATCTTCGTTCCAAAGCGCTGGCGAACCCGGTGTAACACTACCGCCTCATCGAGCTTCCTTCTAGGGATGACAGTTGCAACTGTGACCAAGATAGGTATCCTATCGCGACGAGCCAGCTGTTCAAGCCCGCCAGTGGCGTCTCTCCACGCGATCAACAACCCACGCGCCTTGAAGGAGCATCACATGGGAACGGGAACGTGATAGTGTGGTCTTCTCCTGGTTGAGCTGTTGCTCCCTTCGACATAGTGATGGGGCGGCCGTCGTAATGGGGATTGGAGCTCGATGATGGGCATGATCGATCGATCGCTCATTGCTGCAAACACGCGCCGAATTCCTCAGTGTCGATTACTTGTCTGTGGCACGCAGCGGAACAAGGCAATCGCAACGGCGAGCAGTGCGCAAACGAGACCCCTTCAATGAACCAAGCAATGCTTTTTCTATGACCTTCGCAGTTCATACACCAGACTACGGCAGCTAGACATTGGATATTCGGACGAAAAAGGCATGCAGAGCGTAAACTATTGTGTCCCGCTTTGGTCAGATACCGGCGTGTCGCCAATCCCGCTTCCTACATGCGCTTTGGCAGAACGGCACCAGTCAGGAGAATCTGAGCTTGCGAGCGAGTTATTCCCCCAGATTCCGTTGGTCGACTAGGTCGCGCCAGACGATACCTGCGAAGAGGCATCACGACCGACAAACTACTCATCATCGGCTGTGGGACAACGTATCGATGACTGTGTTGACAAGCCAAGAAGCGGTCTCCCAACACTGCAGTCATACCCTGCGTACCTCTCTACCCTGCTGCAAATCGTCACAGGTCGATGATCGACAAGACGGTTAAACATTGGACAAAACGCGTAAAGTCGACCGCCAATCCGTGGGATAATGGCAAACCGGTGGCGGCAGGCTGCCAATAGCTAGCCTGATGGGTGAAGATTCCACCGAGGGAGCAAGACATCGTGAGTTGCCATCAATCTAGACTCTTCCTTCCCGTTTCCACCAACGTCACGAGCCCCGAAGTTGTCGCTCCTCCATCGGTTCTTGGAAGCTTGGCGGGCTAAAGTTGGACAAGGGGGGTAGGAAAGGGCGGTGTCGGTGACGGCCGAAGTTGGTCAGGGGCCCCTCATCCCAGGATCCCCAACCCCGGGGACTTCGTCACACCCATACTACAGTACTCCACTAGTGTGGTAGTTATGGCTCGGGATGATCATCCCACGCTGAGGTAACAGCCCCGAGTTGCATCTTGACGGCGCTGATCGCCGTGCTGAACAAGGCAGTGGAGAGTAAAACCAGCGCACAGGGTCTTCGGCACCACCAGCAGGCGAGATGCATTCGTCCCTCGCTCCAGATCGAGCGGTCATTTGCCCTCGAGAGCAGAACCTGGTCGGCTTCCAATACGCTGGTCACTCGGCTTTCTCTTCCGCCCTTCGCACCGCGAGAACAACGCGGCGAGCCTTGCGGACCAGACGGGACCAGAGACACGAGTTCCAGCCACGGAGTTGGTTTTTCTTCTCCTCCATCGCCGTTTTGCAAATGGAACATCGCACCGTCATGGCCTGCTTCCTCAACTAAGGATAATGGAAGAGGTACTCCGTACTTGTCTTGCCATCCATAAAGAGGTTTCGCAAACACGAATGTGAGAAGTGCCCAACACCCAGCACACAGCAAGTCTGTACGGATCGGATACTGTACAGCTCAGGCCGGCGGCATCCAGAAATGGGCTGCAGAGCTTGCCCGCATATGTCACACCACCACTACCACCACCGCCACCAAATCTCCCAAGAAGATTTAGTTCGAATCATCAGGAACGGTTCCAGCCCTCACCCCTCACAACCCCATGTGCCGGCGCTCAGGTCGTGTTTTGTGTCCGGAGTAATAAAGAGGCTTCATTTGTTTGGCAGGAAGCAAAAACAAGTAACTAGTGCAGTTCGCAGACGCAGGGGCGATTGCTGCAACACCGGCGCGTTCGGAAACCCCCCCCCCCCCCCCCCGCCGGGGCTGATCTTCTCCGGCACATGTCGTTGGGATGTGCGAAACGGTCATCAGCCTCAACTTTTGCTTTTTGCTGCGTCTCTTGGTTCCTATTGGACAATACCCTCGCCGTTTCTTGACCGTTGCGACAAATGTCTCACCTTATTTTAGCTCCCCTGTCCGCGCCCAAAAGCGAAATGCCAATGCAAGCCCCCCTCCTACTGCCCGGGCCCCACCCTGACAAGACAATGTCAAACGGTTCAGTGCACAAAGGCCGTGGACGGGAGAATTGTAGCTGGAGAAGGACGATGAGCTTAGGAATGGCTTCTACCGGCCGATTCTGCTTCTCTCGCCTGAATCCATAGCTCTCCATACCTGCTCGATTCGTCTCGCTAAAGGCAAAAAAAAAAGTACATGTTTACATGTCGTTGGATTGTGCGTGGAGGAGTTCTTCCCAGCCACTGCATGGAACTCGCACAACCCTTGAACATCAAGGCCAGCCACTGACGGACGGCGTTGACACCGCTCCCAACTAACCCCTCCCCTCTCCTGCATCCCCCGCAACAGTCATCAAGCAAGGCGGTTGGAGAAGCAAGAAGCGAAAGGCACGGCCCGGATATTCCTTGTGTCATAAGGCATGTACGGACTACACACACCACAGTACCATAGCACGGCTACCAAGGTGTGCTGCCAAGGGGCTCGGACTCGAGGGAGGTGTCTCATCAATGGAACCCCCTACGAACCGAGCGAAGCAAGCACTGGCCAAGTGCTATGTATGTACATACATACATACAACAATAGAACAAGGTAACCCCAAGGCTGACCGCATGCAGCGACGGACCGGGTCGATGAGAGGACGGCAGTGATTGTCGATTCCAGTTTCTCACTTACTCATGCTGCTGTAATGCGTCATGGGGTGCCGGAGACGGTTGACGAAGATCCCGATCTGACCTCCCTTGCTGCATGTTTTGTGGCGCGCTGAAAGTTCCACTTCTGCCGACCGGAACGGGGACCGCCTGCAGCTCACTCTTTCGCGGACCCTGTTTCTGTCATGTCTCAACTGCTGCGCGGCATGGCGTGGCAGCACCTGGAAAGTCTCGTCATTCTCTCCGCGATCCGCGCTCCGCGCTCCGTTGCCGCCGTAAGGTCCTCTTTTTTTTTTCCCCCTTGAAGGACCGGCAGAAGCGCCCTCTCTCAACCATGCTCGAGCGTAGTGTACGGAGTAAAGCAGTCGCTCAACAAAGAACAATGTATGTAACGTTATATGTACACCGTTTGCTCGCGTCGGCCAAGCTGGGGACAGCCCAGTCCGCGTCGGCCGACCGACAACATACGTGTATGAACAGTACATACAAATCCGTACATACCACCACAACCACCACAATCCATCGATGTGTTAGGCTGGATGAAGCGGGGAATTGCGGAGAAGGGCGGCAGATCACCAGAGACCTGGACGGCTCGATGGCGACCCTCTTCCCTCTGGAGAAGCAAAGACCGGGATGGACGGCCGGTTGTTAACGCGGACAAGGGCACATGGATGGCTTTCCCATCCAGCTCCGGCCACCACTGACTGCGCGCGCGTATGCACCACCAACTACACTACTGCAAGCAGGCACACAATGAGGAGGGAGTGGCTGGCTGGCACGCGGCGACTGGCGGGCACGCGGCGACTGGCGACTGGGGACTGGAAACTGGGGGGCGGCCGTGTCTTTTTTGTCATCATCCTCCTTATCCTTTTTGCTTGACTGCTTCGGCTTCTTCGATTCCTACCCCAGGGTGTCGTACAACCCCCCCTTCCCCCAACCACTCTCAAATCGGCTTGCGTCGCGGAGCTGCTGTGTTATGTGATAGATACACATATGTACATGTACGCATCCATGTATGTCCAACTACAGCTATGAATGGATGGATGTATGTACATACATGTCAGCTGGCCCGTTGGGCGGATGTACAGTACATACATCCTTACATTACACGCGACCGTTGCCGCGGGGGATCCTTATCAGACCGGTCGTTTCACGAAGTGATCGATTGGGTTACCGATGTGATGTGTTACTACAATAGTAAAGAAGTACGCGTGTTTAATTTTTGGTCCCAAAGTTCAGACTGAGCCATGACAGACCGACTTCACCTCTTCCCCCTCTCCCACTTCCCCCCCTTTTTTGTCCATCATCACAGACAGCGAAAGCTCAGGGTGGTTCAGGTTCGGAGGGTAAGAACGGGACGTCCCGTGCAAGTCAGAACAACAAGAATGCCGAGCACTGATCCTATTTAACACGGTTGACAAGTCTTTTTTTTTTTTCTTCCTTCTTCCCTCCCTCAAGACGGGAACTTCGAACTTGGGGGGGAATCCGCACTCGCATCCCAAGGCTGGCTGGCCCTTAACCCGGCCTCCTCCCCTCCCTCCAACCCCCCACCCCCCACTACCAACACCCCCTTCCCTACCTCTCACAACTCACAACTTACAGTATGTTATTGCAAACAGAGCTGCCCTGCACTGGCATTTGGGGGGGGGGGGGGGGGGGATTACGAGTCACATGCAGAAAGTTCAAACAAGCCGACCGGGCTGACTGGGTGACAAAAAAGCAAGTGGCTTTCTTTGCCATCCATGCCCAAACAGAAAAGAAATGATAAAGAAAAATAAAAAGAAAGGGTCCAAAAAGCAACCCCTGGCCCACATGGACAGGAATTCATATGTAACTACATGTACGGACTACATATATTATACATGCCTACATACATACATGTGTAGTTAGTTACACGGACAGTAAGTAAACTGCAAAGGGGAACCAACACAGCCAGCGGTTCCGCGGCCAACCTTTCCGTACCGTACTCCGTACTTTACCTCGCGCAATGACCCTTTCCATCTCCCCTCTTGAGGAACCCCTCACCCTCTTTCCTTCTTAGACACTGGACTGGCAGTCCATGCAAGTCAAGCACGAATTAAGTGATTGGGGAAGCTAGCGAAAACGGTTCGGCCTCCTTCCTCGTCCTCATACCATGCCATGCAACAGTTTGGTCACTCACCACGATGACTTCAGGGAGCGAGAAAGCAGTTATGGAGTTGACCTGATTAACTAAGCCTGGGAAGACCAGACTCCTAACCATAGCGTGACACTGTATCTAACACAAGAGGAACCCCAAGCAGGTAAAAAAAAGAAATCAAATCATTCCATTCACCCATCCAGACAGACACAGACACCGTCTCCAAAACGCCCCGTTTCCTAGTTGCTCCGTCCTGCCCATCACGCCCCTTTCGTATAATGACAAAGGAAAGAGTGAGCCAGGAATTCCCTAGCCCCATGAGCGGCGATATGTTTTGTTTTGTTGTGTTGTTTGTGTCGTTGTTCATGGTGATAATGATGCTGATGATGATGATGATGACCACTGACGACGACGATGACGACGACGATGATTATAGCGCTTCTTTTTCCCCTTTGCTTTCCCCTTTCCTTTCCCCCTCGGGCGGTAGCCAAGATCACCAGGACACGAGGCGGGAAAGAGAAGAAAAAAGCAGATCGCTCCAACAGTCTCGTCGGCCAAAATGGGCCCCTACTGCGCTGAACCCCCGTCATCCGTCATCGTCGCTGTCGTCGTCGTCGCTGTCATCGTCGTCGTCGTCGTCGTCGTCGTAGTCATCCTTCGCTATCATAAGTCGACAAAGGGAATGAAATCCAAGGAAAAAGGAGATATAAACGAGTGTGGGCCCAAAACCAGAATGCAATGGGTATCTCTGACCGCCGCTGTTCCTCAGCCCCAACTCTCTCCCCACACACACCTCTACACCTCTGGAAGTGTGGATGGATGGATGGGTGGATGGATGGATGGAAGGGAGGGGAAAGAGGGTATGTCCTCCCCTTCCCTTTGCCCCGCCCTCTTCTTTCCCATCCCTCTTCCCCATCACCCACCCACCAACCTCCCTCCTACCCTATCGGGGGAAGGTGGCGTGTCACGCGCTGCCCCTGTCACCCCTGCCAAAGCCCAGGCCGCCAACACCACCGCCATTCCCGCCGGCGGCCGCCGCCGCAGGCTGCTTCCGCCGGACCAGGAACGGGCTCGGCATCTCGTCCCGCTCCGGGTCCCACACGGCCGGCTCCGCCATCATCAGCGCCGCGCCGCGGTTCGCCGCCGCCGCGTGTTCCCGGAACGCTCGGACGGGGCTCGCGTTGGGCCCTCCTCCTGCCGCTACCACTCCCGCTCCGCCGAGCTCGTTGCTGTAGACGGCGCTCATGGGCCGCCCCCCTGCGCGCGCCTGCTGGAGCTCCACCAGGGTGCGGCCGCGGATGTTGGTGTTCTTGCCCGCGCCGCCGGCGGTGGGGAGTTTGTTGAGGACGGGCGGTTGCGGACCCGTCGTTTGGGTTGTCTGTTGTTGTTGTTGCTGTTGTTGTTGCTCCTCCTTCTTGTTGTTCATCGTGTTGGCGGATGGTTTGTGGTTGAGGGGCCCGGGAGCGGAGGAAGAAGAGGAGGAGTTGTCGCTGCCGTTGTTGATCCTGAGGTTGGCCGCCGACGGGATCTTGCTAATGCGCCGGCCGGGACTGTTGCTGCCGCCCGTGGTCCTAACGGCGGTCTGCAGGTCCGGCGTCGAGGCCGCGACGGGGATGGTCTTGCCCTGGAGCGCGGCCCCTGATTGCTTAGACTGTAGGCGGTGGACGGGCATCGACTTTTGGGCGTGCAGCTGCGGCCGGGTCTTGGAGGTGAAAGGGTTCTTGCTCGACTTGATCATGCGAGTTGGCGAGGGAATCTGGATGTCGTCGTCCGAGTCCGAGTCCGAGTCCTGTGCGGGTTCCCAGCGGGGCTCGCCCGCCATCTGGTTGGCGGCGAAGATGTTGCCCGGGTTGACCATCGGCGGTTTGGCGCCGGCGTTACGGCGCGGAGACAGAGACAAGGAGGCGATGGTCATGGGCGAGGGCGAGGCCATCTCGATGTCCATGGGCGTGCCGGCGGGCGGCATGGCGAACATGGTCTGGGCTCGGGTGAACGGGGTCCGGGCGCTCTTCTTGAGCGGGTGCGTGGAGGCGTCGGGGGACTCGACAGAGATCTCGGACATGTCGGTCGTCGACGAGAGCTCGGCCCCATTGCTCCCTATCGACGAGTGTGGGTAGTCGGACTTGGAGGCCGAGGATCCCAGGTCGTGCCGCGACTCCTCGTCCCTAATCCTGTTCTGGAGCTCCATCTCGACTCGGAGCTGCACTTCCTGCTCGAACTTCCTCTGCAGCTGCTCAATCTCCTGCGCGACCAACCGGTCAATCTCCAGCCGGGCCTTGACCTCCCACTCCCTCCGGAGGGAAGAGTCGATCTCCTGCCGCAGCGACGCCTTGTTCTGATCGAGCGCCGCCATCTTCTGGTCGAGCTCCCGCATGCGCTTGTTGAGCGACTCCTCCTTGGCCTTGAGCGTCTTGTTAAACTCGAGCACCTCTCTCTCCTTGCGCATCAGGCGCACGATGGGCAGGTTGAGCAGCATGGCCGTGTCCGGCCTCCTGTCGGGGTTCACCCGCAGACAGTCCTTGATGATGGAGAAGAGCTCGTTCGAGTAGATGGCCGGCAGCGGCGCAATCTTGCCCTCCTTGATCTTCTGGACCAGCTGATAGTGCGTCTTCGCGTTGAATGGCGGTTCCCGCGCGCAGAGCTCGTAGATGATGCAGCCGAGCGACCAGATGTCCGACTTGAGTGTGTACTTTTCGGCGGCGCAGATCTCGGGCGACATGTAGAAGGGAGTGCCCACGTACGTCGAGGCAAAGTCGTGAGACTGCATCACCTTGGAGAGGCCAAAGTCACCCAGCTTCACCGAGTTGTCCTCGCCGAGGAACACTGTGCCGAACGATTAGAAGAGGGCCGGATCTCGGCAGGCGGTTTTCAGACGAGAGAGACAGGTGCTTTCCACGTACCGTTCTCGGGTTTGAGGTCACGGTGCAGGATGGTCATCCCCCCGGCTGGCGGCTTTGGTCTCGCCGTCGACCCAAGCCCCAGGATGGACTTGCCCACCTCGGGCGGGTCGACGCCGTAGTGGCAGCGGTATAGCGCCGTCACGAGTTGGGAGAAGATGCTCCAAACGAACGACTCCTCGGCATATTGGTTCTTCTCGGCCAGGTTCCGGATCACACGCCCCAGGTCTCCGTTGCCGCAGTATTCCATGTACAGATGCAGGTCTTGGGTCGCCTTGAGGTGCTCGCGGTGGTAGTAGCCGACAATGTTGGGATGCCGTAGGGTCGACAGGATCTGGAACTCGGCGTGGAGCTGCTCGCGCTCCTTCTGGGACATTTTTAGGTAGCTGATCTCTTTCCGGCAGAGAATCATGCCGTCGGCCTTGCGACGGACTTTTCGGATGACGCCAAACGAGCCATGGCCTGGTCCGATCGGTGGTTAGTTGTTAGCCTGCGTGCTCCGTGTTCCCGGGTGGGCGGCGGGTGCATACCGATCTTTTCCAGCACCTCGTACTTGTCGCTTTCCGACATGGTGGGCAACCTCGAAGCGCAATTAGGGAGTAGCGTCTCAGTGTCAAACCGTGCTCTCCATTCATAAGCAAACGAAAGCGCTGAATGGAAATCGGCAAGAAAGAAAAAAAGATGGTGGCTGTCGAGGTTAGTAAGACTCCTGTGAGGCTGACTGCTGAAGGATTGGCGATGGTTGAAGAAGCGGAAACAGGTAGGTCTCGGTTGAGGAAAGTGTCTGGTTGCACTCACTGCTCCTGTGCCGTTCGGAGAATCCTGGCATCACGAGTCAACAAATCCCTCGCTGCCTAGGCAACCGTCCGCATTGGGAAAGGTGGGCCCACAATAACGCAGGGGGTGCCGCTGAATTGGGAGGAAATGGGGAAGAATTGCGAGCCCGCTCGGGATTCGCCGGTCGAGCTCCCAGATTTGGCTCAGTGATGATAGGGTATGCACACTGTGAAGTGCCACTGTATGGCATTTTCAGTGAGCCGCCACCTTAAGCTTGAGGACGGAGCGCACTTGCCCATTCCAGAGGTTCTCTACAACGGAAACTCCAAACTTATATCTCTGATACCTATCTTCTGTTTAACAAACTCTTGCCGTTACTTCATTTTATATTTTTTTTCGGTTTCCGTTATATATTTTTATTATCATACATACTCTTATTTCTCTCTCCTTCTCTCTTTCCTGATGTTCCTGTAGACAGGCGATTAACAACATTTCGAATAGAACATGGCGATCCGCAAATTCGAGTTAGAGGCCAAGCTCAAAGCCGACAATCAACTCATCCGCACAGGCGTTCTCCGGAATGACCACCCTTTAGATACTTCCCAAGAGTTCCAGGAATTCCTGCAAGCATGCCGTAGGGGCGATCTGAAACGTTGTCAGGAACTTATCTCAGCCGGCGTTAACATCAACGCCAAGGACCAGTTCGACTATACCCCGCTCGTCATTGTGAGTACTTCTCGCGGCGGGGGATGCCCGGGGCCCGGTGTTGGACACTGCCCGTGATATTGACTCGATTATAGGCCAGCCTATGTGGTCATTTCGAGCTAGTTCAACTACTCTTAGAATCAGGTAGATTTGTGTTGCCCCCCTTCAGCTCGAGAGGGACTTGGCACTTACACAAAGACCACAACCCCCAGGAGCCTTGGCTGACCCCGACTCGTTTGAGCGGGAGCGGGCCGTCTACAATGCTCTCAACAACAAGATTCGGAACCTGCTTCTGTCATACGACTACTCCAAGGCGGCAGACCCCCTGCAGCCGTGGTCCTCGCACATTTCGTCGCTGCTGGTCCGCGACAACCCCCCAACATCCGACATCGTCCTCTCAGCTCCGGCAGAGGATTTCCACTTGCACAAGTTCCTCCTCTCCGCCAGGTCGCCATATTTCATGCGCAAGTTTACCGCCGACCCCGAGACGGTGACATGGAAGCTGCCCCACGCCATTCCCGTCGAGGCCTTTCGGGTAGTGCTGCGCTACCTCTATCTCGGCGACCTGCCACGCGACTTGGTTGGCCCCAAGAGCGACGTCTCCGAGGAGGACGTCTTCAAGGGCATCGACAAGCTGTGCAGGCAGCTTGAGCTTGACAAGTTGTGGGAGGCCGTGCTGTCCATCAACGACCGCCGGCTAGCGAGGCAGCGCCACCAGGACGAAGTCCGCCGAGCCCAGGCCCAAGTGGAAGCTATGTTTCGTAACACCGTGCTCAAGAACAAGATAGAAGTCGACACCCGCAAGGCCGCCGACGTCAAATGGCCTCGCCACAACTTCATATTCGCAGACTGCCTCCTGAGAGCAGATGATCAAGCAGAAGGCGAGAATCCCGCGGATTCGGAAGCCGTCCCGGACGGAACCGCTATCCCGGTCGGCCCAGCTGGCGAGCACGCAGCCCCAAGCGACGCCTCCGCGGAACGCCGGGGCCGCTCCGTCCTCTTCCCGGTGCACAAGTCATTCCTGATCCGCAGCCCTTACTTCGAGACCATGTTCTCCTCGGACTTCCTCGAGGCCCACGACGACCAAGACCACCTGCACATCATCAAGGTCGACTGCAGTCCGGCCGTCCTCGAGATCATACTCCTCTTCCTCTACACCGAAAAGGCCGATTGCCCCCTCGAGCATGCCCTGGACCTGCTCTACGCCGCCGACATGCTCCTTCTCGACAAGCTCAAGGCCAAGGCCGCCGTCACCATCTCGACGCTCGGCAGCGGCAACAACAACGCCCTGGTCGACCGCACACACAACAGCCACCCGTCCAACTCCAACCAACCATCCACCCCCGGTCAAGACGGAGCGGCGTCGGCGTCGGCGTCGGCACCGGCACCGGCACCGGCACCGGCACCGGCAGCCGAAGTCGACGAGCCCATCAACGTCTACGACGTGATCCACGCCGCCTGGGACCTCAAGGTGCAGCGCCTCGAGGAGTTCGCCGCGCGGTACCTGGCCGGCCGGCTCGAGGACTACATCGACGAGCCCGAGTTCGCCGAGCTGATCCGCGAGAGCGCCGACCGCATCAAGGAGCGGCACGAGACCGACACCATCGAGCTGCTCGACGACATCCGCTACTTCCTCTCGGAGCGCTTCCGCCTGCGCTTCGAGGGCGACGGCCTCGAGGAGATGTTGGACGAAGAGGCAGCGCAGAAGGTTGGGGGGAAGGAGGAAGAGGCGGCGGCGGAGAAGGGCGTCAAGACCGGCGGAGAAGAAGCTGCTGCCGCTGCCGCTGCCGCTGCTGGTAGCGGTGGTAGTGGTGGACCTCGGGGAGTGAGGACCCTGAACGGGGAGGTGGTGGAGGACGAGTTTGCATCGGATGCGATCAACTACCAGATCCTATTGGAAAAGATCGATAGAATGTTGGAGAGGCTGAAGCTGGATGCCTGATGAACGGCCATCGGGGTTGAGCATGATTAATAATAGCGTAGATGAGAGCGAGATCTAGACGCCGCTTTATCCAAACATGCATGTATGACGACGACGATGATGATGATGAGTTCATGAGTTCCTTGGTACAAACTTCAACCTGCTGCTTTGCTTCATACCGAGTGAGTGCATGACAGCGATTAGAACATGAAAATCCAACGCCCGACAAATCGAGCCTCCCAGATATGGAGCAGTACTCCGTATGTACATGCTGCGTATGTTCGTCTTGCGAGGTCTATCAAAACCGAGACAGCGGCCGCCCTTGATCATGTCCAAACTCCCACAGCAACCCCTCCTCGCCCACGAAGGTTTCTCGCGCAACCCAAGATCCCACCAATCTCCTAGGCCGGCACGACGGTGTTCTGCTTTCCAAACACGACAAAGCCGCCGCCCTCTGCCTTCTCGTGCGCGAACCCGACCTCCTCCAGCGCGAGCCTCTGCAACTCGCCGCCGTCCGCGCTCGCCGGGGGTTCCCCGAGGAGGTACCTGCGGTGCCACGGCCCGACAAACATGCCCTCCGGGTCGGCCTCGTCCCGCACCTTGCAGAACTGCCGCCAGTCGTCGCCATACCAGGTCGCGAACTCGCCCGGGGTGACGGAGAAGGTCTTGGCCCAGTGCGGCTTCCCGCCCAGGTCGCGCATCAGCCACTCGAAGGCCCGGTAGTACCGCTCCGTGGCCTCGTAGGTGGGGTCGCGGTAGTAGGGCCGGTACATGGTGGCGTTCAGGTACAGCGCGGGGCCGTCGTCCGGGGTGATGTCCAGGTAGGGGCGGTTGCCCTTCTCCGCGCTCGTCTTGACGGTCGTGTCGGCCACGCGCACCTCGAGCGGGCTGTGCACCCACAAGCCCTCGGCGCTGAAGGGGATCCGGTGGTCGACGTATCCCGGGTCGCCCGGCCGGAGGCGGTTCAGCCACGCGCCGAGCCGCTGCAGCGCTTCCGGGCCCTTGTGGAGCGGGATGGCCCACTCGTTGACGAACTGGCTGTAGAGACAGTTGAGCAGGAAGGCCCTGTAGCTCTCCTGGCACCCGCTGACGCGCGTGCTCTCGCCGTTCCGGAAGCCGTAGTTGATGCCGAACACGAACCACTCGATCCAGGGCGTCAGCCGCGGGAACCAGCGGGCCAGGGCCAGCAGGTTCTGGTAGATGAAGTAGCCCAGCCTGCTGTCCTGGAAGCTGGTGCGCGGCCGGACGTGCCTCGCCCGCCCGGCCTCGATGTCCTCCTTCGGCACCCGGTCCGCCTTCCAGACCACCGCCCGGCGCGTGTACGGGAACCACCAGACCCGGACGAACTCGGCCTGCTTCCACAGCACGTCGTCCCACTGCTCAAACAGGCGCGCGTCGGCGTCGATCGCCTGGCTCCAGGCCAGCGAGAAGGCCGGGACGGCCCTCAGGGTCACCTCGACGATGACGCCCAGCGCGCCGACCGAGAGCAGCGCGGCCCGGAAGAGCTCGGGCCTCTCCCGGGCCGAGCAGGAGCGCGTCTTGCCGTCGGCCATGGTCAGCTTGAGCGCGACGACGGACTCGCTGACCAGCCCGTGCGACAGGCTGCTCCCGTGGGTGCCCGTGGAGATGGCGCCCGCGATGCTCTGCTCGTCGATGCTCCCCAGGCTCGGCAGCGCCAGCCCCGCGGCGTCCAGCTCGGCGCTGAGCCGGTGCAGGCGGATGCCCGCCTCGACGGTGCACAGCCCGGACTCGCGGTCGATGCGCAGCACGCGGGCGAAGCGGTCCAGGTTGAGCATCCAGGAGGAGGTGCACGTCAGGTCCGAGGGCGAGTGGCCCGAGCCGACGGTGACCAGGCGGCGGCGGCATTGGCGGGCGAGCGTGACCGCCTTTTCGATCTCGGCCAGTGACTCGGGCTGGATGAAGAGCTCCGGGAGGGAGGTGAAAGTGCGCGCCCAGGTCCGGTGCGTGTACGCGGTGCGGGCCCGGAAGGGAACGTCGTCCGAGGAGGCCTTGATGGCTATGCGAACCTCGGCGGGAAGCGCGGCCAGGTCTTCTGGGGAGGCCATTTTTTGACGGCGAAGTCGAGACTTCGGCGCGCTAATTGAGTGTGTATGTACTTGCGACGGTGAAATTACCGATAATAAAATAAATGACGTCTGAGAACCCGTGGAGGCTCAAAAAAAAAAAAAAAGTTCACTTATTGGAGCATCGTGTTTCTAGTGGAACGGACTTTCGTGCCGAAGGAAAGGGAAACCAGTTCTTCAGTGGAATGCCCAGCCGGGTGTTTCGGACTGTCTCAGCAAGGTAACAACGAGTTGAAGGCGCGACCTGGTCTAGAAATCAAGTCATCAGTCCATGCTTACAGAAGGACCCTCTTTTGCGCGCGCACACACACACCCTGCGAGCACAAAGCTGAGTGGGGGTTTAGATGGTGGGGTGAATGATAACGGGCGATTGATAAGATCGGGCACACAGGCACATCCTTGCAATTCGATCGGCCGAACGGGACCCACCTCAATTAACTCGATGCCTTGCCTCGAACATGAACAAGCCTTCTCAGCGATGACCAATTTCATGTTCCTCTTCGAAGCACTCAAGAGCCGCTTGGTTTCCTTTGTGTTGAAGAGCCCTCGGTTCTCCAAAGTTGACAGTGAGGAATCCTGATGAAAACCACCAGCAGATGATTCCTTGAACGTGTCCCGGTTATCGAGAGTCTCACTACTACGCCATAAGTAGGAAGCAGATACGCTGAACCTTTCTAACCCTAAGCCTCTTTCACGAGCCATGCCGGCAAACCGGGCTTCGTCGTCTGGCAACTCGTTTAATATCTTTTAGAAGCGCGCAATTGCCTAGATAAATGCATGGGGATGAGAAGGCCTTTCTTTTTTGAAGTAGTTTGAGCTCACTCCCGATCCAGGGCATCCACGATGTTCAACGGCTCGCTGACAAGAGTATGGTTCTTTTGCCGTCAGGATCCAGCTACTAACCTTCCTGCTGCCGTCTTTCTTGATCTTATCGATGAGAGACGAAACCGATGTGAGAACCATGGTTTCAACGGGTATTGGGCAACGATCACCCAGCTTTCTATCCTGTTAAGAGAGTGTTCTAAGTTCTAGCAACAGGTTCGCCGGCCGTTGCATGACCTTCTCCTCTTGCGCTCCCCTTAGTCTTTGCTCAATCAAGCGGTCTGCCTGGCAATTGTCCCACAAGCATATACCCAGACCAAATCGTTTCTGGATCAGGACTCGCCCAACCAACCAAAGACTGGCCAGGACTGGGACAATTCGTTCGAGTACAAGTAACTTGATGGTTGCCACCTTGCTCCAGAGTATGTAACCTCGGGCCTCTAGTAAGGGTTTAAGGAGACCTTGGCCAGGCGAAATCCTATCAACCGCCGTTGTAGAAGATTTAGAGACTTTCAGCATGTGTTCTCGACGAGCAATGAACAGGCAGAAGCAGTAATTGCTGATATGGTCCTTTGTGCGCTGGAGAATGTCCACAACGGGTCTCCCTTCAAACTGAGGTGAGTAATTCAGTTGAAAAAAGTCTTTATTCTGATTCCCTTTCGGCCTACCAGCTTCAATTAGCACAAGGCCTGTCAGGCTGGGATATCGAGCTGTTACAGTGGACTCAGAAATACGGCCAGTTCTTGTCGTGCGCGCCTTCCCTGGTGAGAGATCGACTTGGGATGAGGCGCGTGGGTGCCTCGTTGCCTCGGATTGATGGAATACGTTCTAGGCTTCATCTCTTCCCGGCTTCCATTTCCCTTTCCTGCAGTTCCAATACTGTATTATGGATCATCCCAGCAGCCATGCGAAACTCGACGCCATTCTCTCATTCACACGACGCGTTTCGGCACCCTATGTCCAGCATTCAAGAACCCCATGACCCCTTCTCCCCGCCTAACACATTAGCCCTCTATTTTACACTTCCACGTCCCCGCTGGTACATAACATCCTTGACTTATTATTCTACCCCCTTTTCGACGACCCTTCTACTTACTATCCTTTTTCGGGCGAGATTCAACAGGGGAACAACTCCTTCTTGGGCAGCGCGCCATGTTTTACAGTCATGAAAGTAGGCACACTCCAGCAGTTGGACTTCGCAGAAACTTTGCGTTGACAAAAAGACGTAGTTCTCACCAGCCAGGCATATGGCGTGGCGACGGTCTGGTACGAAGATGCGGTTGTTGTCGTTGTCGTTGTTGTTGTTGTTGTTGTTGTTGCTGGAAACCGAGTACTAACCGCGACCCCGTTCAGGCTGGTTTCTACGCTCGGTCTCAAGTCAAGTACCCGCAAGATCTCAAGAAAAGCCATCCAGGAGGTCGACGTACAGAAGGCATGCGAAACCATCCTGCAGCCTGGCGCGCCCATCGCGTTGCGCCTCCAGGGTAGCCTCCTCTATGGGGTCTCCCGAGTTTACTTGCAGCAGTGTCAGTATGTTCTGACTGACGCCGAGAGGGTCCAAGCCCACATGAGGGCTTTCTATCGGGCGTTGGGCGGAAGCGACAACGCACTCGACCCTCAAGCCGGGAGATCAAAGTACGTCTGTCAATGAATTAATAGCTCTGACGTGGCTGCCGAAACTAACAGAAACAAGGCGGAAGGATCTGATACTCGAGGACGATCCGGAGTTCGATCCAAATCCTGATCTTCCTGCATTCCATTTTGACGATGATGGGAATCTGATAATTCCTCAGATCAGTCAGACCTCGCGCAAGACTTCTTCTCAACTCTCGCCTTTGCAGCCAGACGGTTCTTTCTCCGGTTCCAATCGCTCCATCCTCGGCGGTTTCGATCTCTCGCAGTCACCATTCGGTGGCGGCGGCATCATTACAGAACCGTTCGGGGCAGGAACAATGACGCCTGGTAAAGAAGGCGAGAATCTAATGCTATTTGGTGACGAGGAACGGGAACTGCAAGCACTCGACGATTGGGGCATCGAAATCGACGCGGAAGGAAACATCGTGCCAGCTATGGAAGAGCCCCAGTTGCCGCGACTACCACAACCAGACCAGGAGGAAGATGCGGGTGCCATCCAACTAGACGAACTTATCCAGATTGACGATCAAGGTGATCTGATTATGGCTGGTGCTGGCGGCGGCAATGTCTTCCATTCGGACCCGCCTCTTCCTGCGCAGCAGGAGCGGCAGCAGCAAGAAGCGCAAGAGAAACAACATCGACGGGCACAAGAGGAACAGGAGGTAGCGGTTGAAGATGAAGTTAGCTCCGGCCAGGCTCCAGTGCGCGCCCAGCGCAAACGGCGCCGTCCGATCTTCACGCCCGACGAACAAACGAAGATCACCCGGCAGGAACTCAAGGCGTGGTCTGCCGATTACCTCGACAACGCCGAGCAGGCAAGCCAGCCGCGGCTAAGCGTCACGCTCACCGAAGCACGCAAGAACGCCTTTGACCTGGTTTTCGGCCGCGGCATCGCCGGTGTCGGCTTCCCGACCGGCGTTCCGGGGTTTCCCCACCCCCTGGCATCGCACTTCGCTGGTGATGGCCTGCAAGCCCGACTTCTGGGTATTGTCATTGCCCATCCCGGCGATGGAAGTCTTGAAAGGCCGCGTGGCCGCCGTCGTTCCGCGTTTGAAGCGCTCGATCTCGAACAAGACGATGCAGAGCGCCGCGTACGCCGTCGACTAAGCGACGAAGAAGAGGAAGACTTTGAGCACGCCCAGAACCTGCTCCCTCAACACGGCGATGACGCCCTTCCTCTCCCCGGAGATGACGAGCTGCCCCCGGTAGAAGTAGGCAGGCGCGCCGGGTCTGCACTCCCGGACGTATCCTCCGACGTGCCCTGGAACCGACCGTCCTCTCAAGTCCCGAGCTCCTCCGTCAAAGGCGCGGGCGCGGGAAGCAGACCACCCAGCCGACAGGTCAGCGCCAGCCCGCTCCACGGCCGAGGAGCTCTCCTCCCGCCCATCCCGGGCCCCGAGATCGAGCGCTTCAGTGACAACAACGACGACGCTCAGCAGCGCTTGCTCGACTCGGACGGTTTCGCGCCGTTACACTCCGGCCCGGCGGGCAGCTTCGGCAGCGGTTCCCACCCCTCCAACCCTTTTCAAGACCTCGTGATGGGGGGGTATCAAACGGCATCTCGACGGATGCGCGCCGCGCTGGACCGCGAAGGCCGCAATTTCCTAGCCTACGTCGAGGCAGCCGCCCGCGAGAAGGGCTCACCCGACGACAGCGATAGCAGAAAGAGATGGGTGCCATTCGAGGCGCTCTTCCAAGCTGAGGACCAGACGCGCGCCGTGGTGGCACAGGCCTTCTACCACGTCCTGTCGCTCGCTACCAAGAATGTGATCGAGGTCCGGCAGGACGGGCAGGGCGGCAATGTCGCGTTTGGACCCATCCGGCTTGGGGTGGAGGCGCCTCCGCCGGACGCAGTTGAGGATGCCGAGGCCATGGAGGGCGTGGTGGAGGGAGTTGAGCACTGAGGACGATGGTGCCGAAGATGATGACACAGGACGTGTGCGGACGATGCCCGTTTATAATCGCGGCATCCAGATTCTGATTGCTAGCGCTGCTCATGACATTGCTCGTTGGTACTGCCAACAGGAGGAGTGGAGCACAAATAGTGTTGAGCCAGAAGCTGCTGGCGCTGACTTCAGCGAAGCGATGACGCTGAACAGGGGAACTCTTGCCATATACTGCATCCCGGAAAGGGATGCCTCGGAATTTATACGCCAAGTTCATCAAGGCCGAGAGAGATCAAAGGATTCATTTGGGGAAGGTAATGGGAACGGGGAAATTTACAGGTACTAAGAGGCACGGTGCATCATCAGCGGGAAAAATTACAACCCATAGCTTCGTATTGGCATTCAATTGACTTTCTGCGATGACCTTTTTTGTATTGCGCGTGAGTAGAGGGCCACTCTTACCATCATGTCCGTTACTCGTAAACATCGTCATCATCCACGGCACCCTCTCGGTCCTCAAAGACCATGTACTGTGCTTCCGCAGCGGCTTCGCCCATGACCTTAGTCCAAGCCTCGCGGACTGGTTCCAGCACCGAGTCATTGAAAGCAAGAGAGGGAGAGGGCGTGGGAAACGTAACAATCGAGCCCTCTACGGAAGTGACATCCGTGCCCGCGAGCTGCTCATATTGCAGCCGAAATAGTATTTGAGGAGCTTCAGCGCCACCGGCAACATGAGTGAAGGCTTCCAGTGCCCGCTCCAACAATTCCTTCGAATTAGCAGTCGCAAGCGTCGTCAAATACAAAACACCTAATGACCTTCAAATTAGCCTTGATCCTGCCAGAGGAGAAATCGGCAAAAAAAAGGTGCTTTTGAAGATGAGTACATCAGAATGTCAGAGGTTGTTGACGTCAATGCCGAAGCTCAGACAATGTAGATAAGTATTCATTTTGAAGGTCATCATGTACTCGGGGTAATGAGGATGCGCGGGCATGAAATGGAACTTACTCTGACCAAAGGGGCATTCCCCGGTCTCGCTGGAGTGAGCAGACAGATAGACCGGGTACTCCGAGGCCTCACCAGCGGCGGTTGACAAGGAACCGGCAGGGAAGGCGATGAGTGCTACGGCAGGCCTGGGGGCGCCTTCCACAACCGCTTCAAACAAAGACGTAAATGGCGAGCCTACCACGGCTACAAGCCTGCTGATACCGGTTCTGCTGCTTGGGCTGTCATCGGAGCGGACCAACATCCGTGTTCGAATGGCGTCGCCGCTTGTGAGCTGGAGTTTGACCTCGTCTCCGGCGGTTTCCATCGTCTCGATACCGGTCCCAAGCATGTACACGGCCCCGCCGACGGCACCGGCACGGCACGAAACCTGAGCAATTTCTGAGAGACCACCCCACTTGGGGTAGATGGCGGCAAACCCGGGACCGTAGACACCCATCGACGAGAGATGGCGACGGATGACAGCCAACCCGTCTCTGGTGCTGATCTTCCCATCCAGTGAGAGAGTGAGAGTGACAACGTATGTCTGCAGCTCTGGGCCCATCTTGAATTCTCTGTTCAAGAAACCCACCAGTGGCGAGTCCGCATATGCCTGCCAGGTCTCCAGCTGCGGCGAGCTTTCATAATCCAGAACAAACTTGAGGAACTTCATCAGTAGCCGCTTGTCTTTCGCCGAGACTGCGGTTGTCGAGAAGACTTCCTCGCGGGTGGACGGGATGCGGGCCAAGCCGGATTCCTGGGCCGACTCTTGGGGTTGGTTGAAGATGTAGAAGGAACCCACGGCTAGGAACTCGACTTGACGATAGGCACGTGAGGAGACCAACTGCGACAGGAGCGCCGAGCGCGCATGGATAAGCTGTGGTGCAAGAGCCAGCGAGTACGCTCGAGACGGGGACAAGCCAGAAGCGCCCTCGGGCCGCGTAATGGACGCGGACCTGAAGAGACCACGGCTACCATCCGAAATGCGGGCCACCCATGACTCGGCATCCTGAAGACTCAAAGCCGCCTCGGTGCCGCCATAGAACTCGTTTGGGTCTATGTGCAATATCTTCTTGCCGGACCGCGAGAGAGCTCTTTAGGAGAAAGAAGAGAAAGCTAAGTCAGTCAGAATTGGCAAACCGAGACATCAGCAGCTCGTCGATACTCACAAGGCAAGCAGCGACTGCTGCAGTCCGGTGCCGCTGATGACGACATCCCAGAGGGCGTCGCTCAGAGACTCCATGTTCACATGGAGGAGCGCCTGGTAGCGAGCAGGACCGTCTGGAGCAGCCGAGTTGTGGAAGAGACTGCGAGAATTGAACGAAGCGGAAGAGGTGGGTTGCAGGCAGCGAAAATTTGTCTGGTCGAACTGAATGAAGGTGGGACCCGCATTGCAACAAGCTACTAGTACGGCAGAAATTCGGCCCGCTCGTGTGCACGGACCTTCTCGTGCTAAACCTCCCAGAATCGGCAGCAGATTCGCTCAAATCTTTTCTTGAAAAAACACGGCGCTCAACAAACCACGCAATAGCTGCTTCACAACCAAGGCGTTTGCGAATGGCTGAGGTCCTTTCATTAGGACCTCTTCAGTTGGGCGATAGATCAACTCTGTCTTCCTGTATCTACTGCTCTGGAATGTTGATCTGTAAGGGCGGTTCGAAAGGTTTGACACATCAACGCGCGAGCTCAACAAGACCTTGCCCTTGGGGCTTCGTCCAAATCATTGTTGCTGTGACCAATACGAGTCTGACATCTATGACTTTTTGCCTGCTCAGCTGCCATTTGAAACAGGTGTTATGCACCAGAAGTTCTCTGCTGTCTTTATCACATGGTTTCTGTCTAAGTGCCGTTCCCTCGAGAGAAGACGCAACTTGGATAAAAATGCTGTCCTAGGCCTCTCAGGTCTCCGTGCTCCATCAGTGCACACCGATATCGCCGAGCATTCTGTTAGAGTCCGTATCATCGACCGAACGCAGGCCTGGGCTAGATGGAGAGGAACGGACGATAACCTCGACAGCACAATGCGGCTTGGATTGGAAATGTGAGAGATACTACGATGACTTGTAGCCTTTTCGCTCGCAAACTTGCGGGTGAAGAACAGTGAGGAAGGCGGCCATCCAACTCCGGCATGGCTTTGTTTTCAATATCGTAGAACATAGACAGCTCTTAAAAGGAGCAGGCAGTTGAAGCAGCGAACCCAGGAGAAAGAGGAAAAGTCCGGGATTACCGTAGTGGGCATATGGGGAGGGTACCGGCCGGTTTATACCAAATTATCCAAACAGTTCTATTAGCTTGCCTAGTCCGTGGAGAATGGTGCACCGGTCTTTGGGAGGGAGAGAAGGAATCGGTTGTGCGATGTACTAGACAACAACGGCGGCACGCACAACATGTTTGCTCTGGTTGGGAAACCCGTACTCGAAACTTGGGGCCTGCCAACTTTTTTTGTGACCGTCAACACACACAGTCTTCCGGCGTTTCCACTCTGTGACGGGTGGTGAGCACTAAGCAGCAGTCCGTCCCCGTCCTGTGCCTTGCCTTTGCTATCCTGCCTGTCGGCTTGGCTCGTTCGTGTCCCTCTGCATCCGTATTAAGGCGAGGTGGTGGCCCGAACCTGAACCAGTGTTCGACGAGGATGTCGCTCGCTACTTGTCTTGATATTCAGGTGGCGGCGTCAAGGAACCCAGGTAAGGGCGTCCTAGAGACATTCGTGGACTCTCCGTGCGCTCTTCAGTGAACACAAGCCCCCGGCAGGCTCGCCTCCTCCCTTTCCTAGCCAGGACAGGATCCTCAGATGATTCACAGCCACCTTTCTTCCCGGCAGGCCCTTCTTAAGTGACCGTGACCCACGTCTTGTCAACACCGTAGCCCTTGACAGAAGAAGGTCGTCAAGCATTCAAGCATGCTGCTAGAACAGGGCCCAGGAGAGCTCCGGGGCCATCTGGCAAGAGCATTTCTCCATCTTGATCCAGTCATAGGTTCCATCATCTCATCCAAGCCCACAGACATCAGTTCATGGCGTCCTTGACCTCCTCCCATCTCTTTCCCGCAATCCCCGCAAAGCCGCGTATCAGCTCCCTCCCGATTGTTGTGCCGCCTTGCTTCTCGATGCTCTTGATCCTCGTCTCCCCATCGCTGCAGTCCACCACCATTGTGATCGTTTCGCGGCATAGGCTCTCCTCCAGCCGATCCGGATCCAGGAGCAACCAATGCCTGCCTTCGGCAGTGCCGGTCCCGACCTCGCCCAAGTCCTTCTCCTCGAAAACGGCGGCGGTGCACGCCACCGGCAGACCGGTCACGTTGAGCTTCCTCTTCTCGGTGCGCGAGCACACCACCATCTCCCGCTCCGGATCCCACCTCGCGACCGGCAGACTGGTATCCCTCAACGCCGCCACGACCGCCGCCCAAGCCGCGTCGAACGGGTTCCCGTCAAAGGACACGAAGAGAAGGTCGATGTACAGCACCCAGTAGGCAACCACCCTGTCCTCCTCCTCCTCCTCCTCCTCCTCTTCCTTCTCCACGTCTCCGTCTTCTCGCCCCCCCCCCTCTTCCTCCGCCCCGCCCATCCTGACATCCTCTCCCTTCTGCTGCTGCGGCCCTGACCCGGGGGTAGACCAGACCCTCAGATCCCTCACGCCGACCAGGCCGGTCGAGTGCAGCAGCGAGTACAGCCGGGTGGACAAGGTCTGCGCGAGGACGGTCGGCGGGGCGCCGGGCAGGAACTGGGGCGCCGAGCCCGTGGCCAGCTCGATGTTAGGCACGAGCAGGTCGTAGTCCTTGAGCTCGCCCCTCCCCACACCACTGCCGTCGCCGTCCCCGTCGCGGTCGCGGTCGCGGTCGTCGCCCGCCGCCCTCCTCCTCTCCTCCGCGGGGACGGGCCTGAACCCGGGGATGCGGTCGACGGGCAGCAGCTCGCCGCGGACGCCGCACAGGACGGTGGTGTCGCCGAGGCGGACGAGCGCGCTGCCGTGGGCGTGGGAGAGCGACGAGGACTTTACGAGCAGCGGGCGGGTCTCCTGGGTGCTGCGGCCGTTGGTGCGGGCGGGCGGGCGGTCCGGGCCGGCGGCGGAGGTGAGGTTGCGCAGGAGGAAGGGGTGCGGCGAGAGCTTGGCGAAGAGCGGGGCGGGGAGTTTTACCGTCGGGGCTGTCATCTTTTCTCTCGAGTCGTCTCGTTTCGCTTTGTTTTCCTGTCCTCCCTCTTGTTTCTTATTGTCTTATCCTTCTTTTTCTTCTTTTCTTGCTTTGCGAAAGAAACTTGAGGGGTGCGATGTGCTTTATGCGCGCGAGCCCTGGGCGTTACGGCGTTTTTTTTTTTTTTTTCCTTATCTCTGTTGGAGGGTCGTTTGTTGTTTGAGTCAAGCCGTTCCCCGGACCTGTCCTGCGACCAGGTGCGCTTAATTGGTCGGGCAATCGGTCGGTCGGTAGATCGGTCGGTTGGTCGCTCGTCAAATGGAGGCCGAGCAGGCAAGTTTTGGCAGAGGATGTATGGGCACCAGTAACCTTATCGCTGTGAAGTTCTTTCAGCCTTGCGGGTGGTGGGTTGCACCCACGCTTAGGGCGGCCAATCGGATCTTACAGTGGCCGAATAGGTACCCTTCAGTGCATCTGCAGGGCGGAAGTTGCTATCGGAACCAAGTTTCCAGCAAAGGCGGGACCCCGCGTGATTGAGAACCCCCTCCATTCAACTGCTATAAGAAGTCTTGACTTCGATTGATTTCGATCATCATCATCTTGAAAGTGATACCCGTCCTGGATCTGTGAATTCTCCCAGCAAAAAAAAAAAAAAAAAAAAACCGATGCCAGCTCGAAAGCGGTGATGTTCATTTCTATGCCACGTCTAACCCCTCTATCTACAGATTCAAGAAAACCAGTTTTTCTCTCTCGAGTTCTCTCTCATTTTGTAGTTCTTTCCCAGAAATTCGTCATCACGGCTGCCACTTCGTCGGCCTTGGTCATGACGAGCTCGTGACCGGCGTCCAGCACCACCGCCTCGAACCCGTCCTCGCCCAGAACGGCGGTGGCGTCATGGATCAGCTCCTCCTTCACGATGACCGGGTCGGATGCCCCCAGCACCAGCAGGATCTTGCCTCCGCTGAGCCCGGGCCCCGGCGACCGGTCGGCCGCGTCGTCCTCCCAGCCCTGCTTCTCCCTCCTCTCGGCCAGCATCTGCCCCAGCGCGAGCCAGTCCTCCTTTTGGTCGTAGATGGGCGCGTGCCGGATGCTGCTCACGAACGCGGGGATGAACCCGTCGTGATGCCGTAGCTGCCACTCCATGACCGACGAGACGGTGTGCTCCGGCCGCCGCGCCAGGAGCACCGCGTTGTCGAACGACCGGCCCCCGCTCGCGTCGCTGTTCTTGTGGCGTCCCTTTACCTCCACCACCTCCTTGGCCATCTCCGTCTCCGTGACCGCGCCGTCCTGCCCCTGCCCCTGCCCGCCCTCCGCGCCAGTCCTACGGGGCATCAACCGCCTCCTCACGAACCACCTCACCAGCCCGTCGGGCACCCACCTCGCCGTTGCCGCCGAGTACAGCACCCGGCTCCTCCACCCCACGTGCTCGCCGCGGATGAGCCCGCCTCCGGCGATCACGACGACCGACTTCAGCATGCCGGCGAAGTAGCGCGCAAAGGACACTGCGAGCCCGCCGCCCAGCGAGTACCCGACCAGGTGAAATCCGGCATTACTCGCCCCCCCGTCATCGTCTGTGGCGGCGCTGCTCGTCCCCGTCCCCGTCCCCGTCCAGGCCAGCGGCGAGCTCGCCAGCGCCAGCAGGACCTGGGTGGTGTACAGGCGCAGGTCGTAGGGCAGGTCGGCGGGCGCGTCCGAGTAGCCGCGCCCGAAGAGGTCGAACAGCATGACGCGGTACCCGCGCGCGACGAGCGCCTCGGCCAGGCCGCCCAGCGCCACGCACGGCGTGCTGATGCCGTGCAGCAGCAGCACCTTCTCGCCGCGCGGGGGGCCCCACTCGAACACCTGGATCGTGCCGTACGGGGTGGCGACGGCCCGGCCGCCCGGGAGCACGTCCGGGGGGTAGGGGAGGGCGGCGACGGCGGCTGGGGCCAAGGTTGGGAGGTGTGTTCTGAGGGGGGAAGGGATGGCGGGTTTGTGGCTGGCGGGAGAGGTCGTTGACGGCGGCGGGGAGGAGGAGGAAGCAAAGGAGAAGCCGAGGAGGGTGTTGGCGAGGAGGCACGTCGAGATGCCGAAGGCCGCGCCCAGGGCGAGGTATAAGGCGGCTTCCCCCCCGCATCCGCCTCCACCTCCTGCCGACGACTGGGAACGGAGGGCGAGGGCCCAGGCTGGCATCGGAGGGGGTGAGGGTTGGGTGTCGGGCAGACGATGTTATGGGGGGACAACAGGTGGGCAGTAAAGAAAGTCCTCAGTTGCTGTTCCTCCCAAAGCAAGTAAGCAATCTCACGGGAAAAAACGGGCCGGTCGGCGGTTGTCTTCTCGGATGCGGGTGGCCGATGTCTCGGAGAAGACGGACGGACGGGTGGTCGGCAATAAATCCTGCCCAGGCGGACACTCCTCGGTTCGGCAGTTAGACTGCGGGGCCGTCTTGGCAGGGTATCGCCGCGCGGTTCCGAAACCATCTTTATTTACCTCGCTTCCGGTGTCTGAAAGAGTGGCGTGGGCAGCAAGCCCAGACTTCCCGGTTTTATGTGTTATACCGGGATCTGAGGATCTGACCAGATAACAGCAACATACCGGGATCAAATAAGAAACTGTCAAGTATTCGAGCACCCGGCGAGTTGCGCATCGCCTGCTTGAAGTTCACCAGGGTCTGGCGGGGTAACGTAACACCGCCGTGTCAAAGGGTCCCCCCCCAACCACTCACTACACGATGACGTTGGATGCCGCGGGCATCCTCCCATCGTCACCTTTACTTTTCTCTCCGGTAGAGCTCCTTCAACTTTGACAGCTGTCGGCGGACGATGCCCTTCTCTTTGTCCGCGTCGCTATCAGAGAGTTCGAAAGAGGATGAGGGCGGGCCGGACCCGTTCATATCCTTAACCAGCTTCCGCGTCGGCAGCCGTTCAGCAGCCCAGGACGATCGGCTTTCCGCAGCGGCCATCCATGGCCTCGACGGAGGGTCAGCGATCTTGCCCCTGGATTGCTCCCGGGGCTGTTCTTGGACCGAGGCAGCCGGGTCAAGGAGCGACAAGTACGCCGACTGGTCAAAGTCAAAGGGCGGCTTGAGAGCAGAGTGTCGGCTTCGAAAGAGCTTCGCCATCGTGAATCAGCGGGACGTACTAGTAGGTGAACAAAGGCAAAGATTTACAATGCTGATGAGATTTGCCTGCGGATATTACGGGGCGGCGGGGACCCTCGCCGTTCACGAGACCTTAGCGCCCACTTCGGTCGCCCCCTTTTCACCGTTGAAGCCACAAATGCCAGGGTTAGGGTCAAGCGGGATCCGAACCTTGTGGCTGCTTGAGCAAACATGTTCGTCCGACTCCCAACATTCCTTGACCAAATCACTTTGACCTTGTTCATCCGAGCAAGAACATGGCTTTCCAAAGTTTATGGTTTCCGGGACGCATGCAAATGGGTCCCCGTTGCCTTCCATACTGTATACTGAGCGCCACCGTTCAAGCGCATGGCCAATTCTCCCTCAGGCTGCGGAGAGACTCGAAAAAAAAAAAAGGGCAGCGCTAAGAAGCTTAATGACCCGTCATTGGCCAGTCACTAGCGCTTCTGGCTTCGAGATGGGCCTCTTGGGTAAGGAGAAGTGCAGCGGCGAAGCACTGAATCGGGCAGATGGGCGCAGTGTTGGTGTGGTAGGTATATGTACAGCGTCTCGATCCTATGAATACGGCGCTATGCTCGCAGGAATGAATGCCTCGACCAGGTCGCTCCTTTTTTTTTTTTCTTTTTCATTGACCTCGGAAATTTTCCATCTCATTCCTTGACGAGCTTCGTGACCGTCTCCTCGATCTGCTTGTCGGTAAGACCTGGGGTGCCGCAGTTAGCCCATGTGCTGATCGACCGAGAACTTCTGTCATACCTTCCAACGACTCGCTCTTCTCCTTTCCAAACTCTGCCTCAATTGTTAGCAAGCAAGTCCCACGGCTCATCGCGGAAGCAACTTGTCGACGGACCGTATCGCGCATAGACCCGGGGAAGGGTGCCCTGAGCTTCCCGCAGCATGATGGGAATCGTCGGGTTGTTCTTCTTCATGATCGGGTAAGCTCGCGTGAGGAAGGACCTGCGCCGAAAAACAGCTGTTAGCATCTTTGCTCGAGGAGGGGAGAAGTTGTGAGCGCCCGTGACGCACCTCGTCGCGGAGCTGTGTTCGCCGGTTTGGCAAAAGAGGAACCGCAGCTCCTTCAGACCCTTGGCGAAAGCATATCTGCCCGACATCTTAGCGGTATGTCGACGGACTGGCCGGCGTGGATTCGGTGGTCAATTGGGTCGTCGACGTTCTGGACCCGAGGCAAGCGGAAGCGGGCTTTCCTGATCGCGCTGCAAATGAGGCTGGTGAAAATGGGGCTTGACTGCACGAGGCTGACTCTCCAACAATATGACAAGGTCTTCCGCACTTCTGCACGAATACGTATCCGTATCTTGGCCCCGAATCTGACAAGTTAGTGACTTACTTCTACAGGATTCGTTGAGGCCATCCCTCCAGCACCACATAATAACTCCGGGTTGACTGAGAAAAAAATATACTTGTTATTCCCTTAGAATACTCATAAATGACCTAGTTTTGACAAATTGAAGTCATCGGTTTCATAGTCATGCTGTGCTTCTGATCCGGGATAAGACCTCTCTCAAGTACCGCACTAACTCTTTCCATGTCAAGTAATGTGGGCCGCAAACATGAAGTTTTCCCCCCCGGAATCCCCAACAACCCGACGCGTCCGAGCGTCAACCAAGATTGCGGGCTGCTATCACCGAACGTGGACTTGGTATTGAAGCCATCCTTGTCGGTGCGATTTAAGAATTTCCACGCGCTTGCAGTAGGCACTTCGGAGCACAGCTTCCCAAACTCTCCACTCATTGTATGTTTCGCATGCTCTCACGGATAGTGATTATGTCACCGACCACGAACTAACTTGCTGTCCAAAGCCTTTTTTTCCCCATCCCGCTGAAGCAACGCTGTACATTCCGGTTCGCCAACTTGTCCGACGATCGGAGTCCGCCTCCCTCATATCTGAAAGTCGCCGACCCGCCACCTTCGGAGCGCCGTCGCGCAAATCCATCACGAGACCGAGACCAGTTCTTCGGCTCGGAACGACGACTTTGCTCGTAGTTATCCCAGACCATCAACAGTCAAATCGCCATGTCGCCGACAAGCAGCATCTTCCGCGCGGCCCGGCCGGCCTTTCGCGCCCGCCCGTTCTTCTTCCGCCCCAAGCTGCAGCAGCACCAGGCCGGTCGCGCTCGCTTCCAGAGCACGACGGCCGGCGCCACGACCGAGTCGTGGGTTAAGCGCATGTGGAACAGCCCCGTGGGACTGAAGACGGTGCACTTCTGGTACGCGCCTTCCTAACCCCTCCCCCCCCCCAACCGCGCGCCCCAACGCCCTTCTCCTCCCATCTTTCCACCCCTCTGTCTCTAGAGACACCGCACACGCAAAGCAGACATGAGATCGCTAACCACTGCTGGTCGGAACGGACAGGGCCCCCATCATGAAGTGGGCTCTCGTCATCGCCGGCATCTCCGACTTCACCCGCCCGGCCGAGAAGCTCTCGCTCACGCAGAACATCGCGCTGACCTGCACCGGCCTGATCTGGACCCGGTGGTGCCTGATCATCAAGCCCAAGAACTACCTGTATGTTTACTCTTCCCCTCTCTCCCCGTTCTGACCCCTCCTTCTTCAATTGGCAGCCTCTGCTCGGTGGTTGTCACGCTTCTTTTTTTTTTTTTCTCCCTTTCCCGTGGATGTACGACGGACGTACTAACACTATGCGATGCTACGCAGCCTCGCGGCCGTCAACTTCTTCCTCGGTTGTGTCGGCGTCGTCCAAGTCACCCGCATCGGTATCTGGCACCAGTCGCAAAAGCGCCTGCCCCAGAAGGTCGAGGAGGCCAAGGAGGCGGCTGTTGCCAAGTCCTAGATGGGGAGACCTTCGTTGAGTTGGGATGATTGTGTGAGAGACAAAAACAAAAAAGGAGTTTCTCTGTTCATGGTTGGGGAGTTCGTCGCCGTGGATCGCTCAACCGACTCAACAGACAAAGTGCGGGGTGGTCAGGATGCCCCGAGAAATGACAGGAGAGGCGGAGCCAGGTCCGAGAAAGGGGATGCGGGATGGAGAGGCGGCCTGTGTCACCCATCGGCCCTAACTGTGTACAACAACCGGCAGCTTGTTTGGGTGTAATCATGGGGTTCAGTAAGCGCAGCTTACTCCGTGTTTGCAGGACACTGCAAGGGTTCTTATATAGAGTGGGAAGGGGTTCGTTCGGTCGGTCGGTGCTCAGAGAACCACAACATCTACGAAGAGAAGGTAGACACCAAGAGATATGCACCGTCTTTTCCTTAAAACCAGCTTTGCCCCGAAAAGAGAGTCCAACAGAAAGTCGATGGGTCAAAAAATAGATGGCTGTTATGGAGATGGCTCACATCCTCAACAAGGAAGCGACCCGGGAACTGATGGCCCAGTCGGATGGATAATACTGCTACCTCCACTGTCTTCTAAGTCTATCGTTTGCGGCCCGGAAGACACCCATCGCCGTATATCAGGCAGGAGAAAACTTCCTGCTGTCCAAACTCCGCTATCTCACAAAGGATATCAGCTTAACACGCCATGCTCGCTAGGGTTGTTTTCATAACAATAAAAAGAGGAAAAAAAAAGAGAGAGAGAGAGAAGAAAACCCGGATATCAACGAGGAGAAGCTTCCCTCAAAGGTCAGCAAGCTCAGGCTACTCTACCGCCTCAGATCCTTTGCCATTTAAACTCCCGGGAACATCACCTTGGGCAGGACCAGCCGCATCGGACCACTCGGCCGCCCTCCCCCTCTCGGCCTTCAGCCTCAACTCCAACGGTGCAGCCACCTCCTCGAAGCTGCCCCTCCGGCCCCAGTTCCGGGGCTGCCGCTTGAGGAACGCGCCCACGGCTCCGAGGTATCCCTCGTGGCGCAGGAAGTAAGCCTGCTTGGCGCCGCGCGACCAGAACTTGATGGCGTAGCTGAGCGTGTTCATGGTCTGCGGGTGGCCACGAATGAAGGAGCCGCCAAAGTAGATGTGGGAGAGGCCGTGGATCTGTGATTGCAAGAATGCGATCTGGCCGATGTTGTTGGAGATGGCATACAGGAGGGACACGGAGATGTCGGCGGCGTTGAAGGGGCGGGACTCGTCATGGGTGGTTTCCGGGGAAGGAGTCGTCCTCCCATGTTCTTCTGAGGGAGAGGAGGGATTGTGATCCGGATGGTTGTGCCGGTAGTTTTTGTGCCGCTGACCGCCGCTATCCTCGGCTGCCTGTTCCGCTTGCCGCTTCTTCCGGAAGACTTTGCCAAAGGAACTAGCGATGGTCGTGCTCTTGAGCCCAATCTTGCTGTAGTCGGTGCCGTAAATGTCGCCGACGAGCATGTCGACCCTGGTGTTATCCCCTTGGGAGGCGAGCTCTAGCATCTCATCAAAGGTACGCGCCCCCGTCAGCAGACTGAGCAGACCCCAAAGAGTGCCACCGCCTAGGGATGTACCGCCCACCCGCTGGTACTCGCGCGGGCCAGACACTTTGAGGAAGGACACGCCCGAGCCGATGTTAACGAGTAAATAGGGGTAGACGTTCTCCGAGGGCTCGACAAAATGCATGGGGTCGGCTTCGGAGTAGGTGAAGACCTCGCGAGGAATCTCGTTGATGAAGAAGTCGAGGCCGATAATCAGGCACTCCATCTCATCCTCCCTCAGCACGTCCACTCCGAGCACGTCACGGATCTTGTCGTAGTACTTGTACGCCCCTCCACCCGTTGCCATCACACACAACTCGCTAGCCGGCCGCTTGGAGGAGCCGCTCTCATCGCTGCCGCCATTGAGTTCCAGGTGCTTGTCCCTGAGCTGGCGCATGAACTCAATGCACTCATCGATGCGTTCTGTTTCGAAACTGGCAAAATTCAGCCGTCCACCAAGCTCGGTCGAGTGCGCCTCGCGCGAGAAATAGACAAGCTTGGCAAGAGAGCCGCCAATCTGCGAAAAGGCTGAAGGTTAGCCGAGTCCCGGGGCGGTGGTATAAGCAAGCACAAATGACATCATAACGGCCTAACGATGGAAGAATAAAAAATAAAGGAAAAAAGAAAAGAAGAATAGTGAACAACAGGGATCGGGGAGTTGCTGAAACGGGCTTCGTACATCAACTGCGATATGGCTCACCACGGCTGTGTGGTTGGGCAGCCGGATGTCCTTCGTTTCGTGGCGGCCGGGAGATCCGCTGCGGCCATCGGGAGTTGTGGGGGTCGCCGTGTCCTGGTCGACGATGAAGGCGCCCTTGACATTGATACAAACCGAGCCCGGGTGGCTCAACGTCTCGTCAATCACGGCGGTGTCGGCCGTCGCGGTGCGTGGGCGACCGGTGGGTGGGAGCGGCCCGGCACTGTTCTCTGGCTGATGTCGGCGCTGCTCCCGGGCCTCTTCCGGAAGCGGCCGCTGCGGGGGTTCGGCTTGGTCGACTTCGCTCGGCATAGTCAATCGCTGCGGCCCGTCGGAAGCGGGCGGATAGGTCAAGGTAATTCAAGGGGGCTTCATAGGAATGTCCATTGGAGTGGGTATTTTCGGGCTCGGGCAGGTCGCGTGTGCGCTCCAAGGCTTATAAAATAGGGAATGCTCAAAATTACATTGTAGAACTCATCCCGGTGTTTCTGGACGCTACGAACGGCCGTGTGGAGGAAAGCATGGGTGCTCGCGGCTTTGAGGCACTTTATCGATAATGGGGCGCCCCTCCTCCCCCCTTTGTCCGAAGCTGCGTCCTAAATTGGAAGCCACCATGCCGCCGATTGGCCGATCCTCCCTCGCAACTCGGAGGGTCCGGGGAAAATCAAGTCAGTTGACATCCCACTGACCCCAATTATTAACGGCTCTTGGGTTGCTGTCTTCTTTCGTCTGCGGAGGACACTGTCCAGACTGGAGTTGAAAGTCATGCCACTAATCGTTGCAAGTTACCTTCGTCTCCTCTCGTGAGAACTTCGAGACATTTTGTTAGAACGAATTCATGGGCTTTGGTCGTACTTAAACCACCCGTCACAAGTGTCGGCCATTTTCGTTCTCTCTCTCCTCCCATTTACACAGGACTCACACCCTCTTCTCAGTCTCCGCAAGTCGTCATGATCCGTTTCAAACGGCCGCTTTCTAGCTGAAGTGCCTCTTTTCTTTTGATTCCTTTTTTAGAAAACAAATTACGTACTCGCGCCGCTGCTCTTCCGAGACACGAAATACACCCGCTCCAAATTACATCAGGGAAAACAGCTGGAATCAAGTCGGGACCAGATCGCAATGACAAGATTCTCGATCTTGGGCACTGCAGCAGGTCTGATACCTCCAGGCAATTAAAAGAACCCACCACTCGGCACGGCCACAAACACCGCCGTTAGAATGGCGGCGCAGATGAGGGCAAACAAAAGGCTTCGCGCAATGATGGTATCCTGAATGCGCCGCAGCGCGGGTTCCTCGATCCGCACCTCCCGGTCGAAGATCTTGCGTAGCATGTGCCGTTTCCGATACCGGATCACCCACGGTTCATCCTCGTAGCTGCCGTGAGACCCAGACCTATCCAACGAGCGCCTGCTGGCGGCATCGATAGGGTCTCCGTCTCTGTCGTCCTCGCGGGGTTCCGAATCGAAGAGTTCCCAGGGACGGATGTGTCGGTGGTGGAGGCCGTGAAGGATGAGACACTGTGCTTGGTCAGTAGCCCTTTTATTTGTACTCTCCCGAGGGTCGTTCACAAAAACACGACGGCCATCCGGGGCCTGTTTTCTGGCCAACGTACCATCCCTTTATGAGCGGCCATCACGGTCGCGAACCCGGCTACCCAGGCGATCGCCGCCAGCGCGCGGTAGCCCCTTCCGGCCCCCGAAAGCGTCAAAATCACAGCCACCGCGACCCCGGCCAGGACTGTTGCTACGCCCAGCACTAACGCAAAGGTCAGGCGCAGCGGGTTGCCGTTGCAGACGCTCCACCGGATGAAGTTTGGGTGGGCCTGCTCCCGCAGCGTGGCCTCGACCAGGCGGACGAGCACCCTGAAGGCGGACGGGTGGGTGGTGTAAGACAGGGCTTGGAGCACTGTTTTCTGCTCTTGTTCTGAGAGGTTAAGTTGGCGGGGGGCGCCATCCATAATGTAGTTGGCAATGATGCGGTCAACTTCCTTGCGGAACGGCTGGATCCTGACTTTGAGAAGCTGGTGAGCTTGCAGGTCACGCATGGGCTTGAGTGCCGGGTCATGATAGGAACTTACGGGGATCCTTCACTCCCGCTGACGCGAACGCCCGGGTTGCTAGTTGATGGTACTTGTCCGCCACCATCTCGGACCCGTTCCTTTTGTCGTTGCCCTTCTCAATGTCGGCGCCTCCGAAATTGGCTCTGGCGTCCTTTGACGCCCTGCGTATCTTGTCGGCGTGCTCCTTCTTGAGGCGTGCGATGATCCCGTCCTCCATCTCTTGGGTCCACTCGGGGGCAAGCGAGAGGTCGGCCGTTGTGGCGGCGGCAAAGCGTCGCTCATAGTCTCGGTACCAGAGAAAGAACTGGAGGTTCTCCGCGGACCGCTCAACATGGACGAGATAATCCATGAAGTCGCACAGTGTACATGGCTGGCTACTTGTCAGTCCGGGTCGGGTCGGAAGTGCACTGGAAACAGACCGAGCACGTTTCCCCTTCAAGGATCCTATCGAGACTGAGCGCCGGAGGAATCCCACTGGGGGGGTTAAACCCGACGGGGTGAAAGGGGTCGCCCGATATGCCTCCATTGTGAATTGGGCTCCGGCTTCCGGCGGATTTTGGTCTCGTACTGGATGTCGGGCGGCGAAAGCTGAGTGGGAAAAGGCCCATGTTGAAGACCGGCGCGAGATCGCAGACGGGAGGATTGATATTTGTTGATGATCAGAACGAGGACCCCGAGAAACGATAAGCCAGGGTGTCCATCTGATGATGCCCTAGTGACAGATATACAAGGATGATCGTGGGCTGGGGGCGCGCCTCAGAAGCCTTCGACCATGTGGCTGTCTCGATCACGAAGATGGTTTCGGGGAGGAGCACCCAGAGCTCTCGAGCTTTTCCAAGAAGTGAACAACTTGGACATGAATTGTCGCGGATGGGACTAGCTCCCGCGTCTTCCGCGAGGCGAAAACGTCATGAAGACACTGGACGGAACGACGAGGGCGAGTTTTCATGATGGGGTGGTGGTAGACTGGAAAGGTGCGAGCAAGGGTAGCTCGTCCAGAGTGATGATCCGAGTCCCAGACATACCATTCTCATGGGTTAGAACCCCGCATAAATCAACAGGTCGCTGCAATTGAAGCTGACAGCTTCATCATTCCCTTCGCCTTTGCGCAACCCCTGCCTTTGCCAGGGAATAGGGCTTGGTTCATTCGCGTGCTTCGCGGCGTCGGGAGGAGGAAGGCAACATCCGGAAAGATCTGAGCTAACTAATTTCGTAGCAGATCGGCTTCCGCAGGGGGCCCAGTGCGAGATCAACTCCCTCCCCAGCTAGCTGGTTCGTGAGCCATGCTCGCCGTGGTAGTGTAGTGTACTGGATTTGGAACCCCTGTTTCGGGCCGTCCTGCCCACTAGGGTAACTGAGAAGCAAACATGGAAGGGGCAGCGAATGGGGTCCTGCGCGTTACGCCACGCCACGCCACCAAACTGGAAGATTGTTCGAGATTCATATCTCAGGGAATGCAGTACCTTACCTTACCTGATCTTAGGTCCCTGAAGGTACCTTATGTATGGGCAATTCCAGCTCATCATCACCCAAAGTTGGAGCCATCGACCAAACCCACCAGGGTCTGGGCTAGGAACGCAGTTACACAAGTTCAAGCGAAATACAGATTACAGATTGCATATGGATTAGTTATCCGCATCTGTCTCCCGGCGCCTCCACGCTCACCCACACATGTGCCGCTTGCAGTGGATGTTCGGTTGGCGAGATAGGTAGTTACACTGGAGTGATAGTGGCTGCAGAGTGGCCTCTTGGCTCCTGAAGCCACACAACACCCTGCATCGCATCGAAATCTCGGGAGAGAAGCCTAGACCTCGATAACCCAGCCACTATGAAGTGTGCTTCGAAGACAATGCAGCCCTGACTCTTTATCACTCAATTATTTTCTTAGTTTCAATCGTTCACAGAAATGCCGTAGGCGAATGCACCCTCACATATAATCCCAAGACTTCGAGTTTAGGTGAAATTGACACGCATTTGTATTGTATGTACATACATATATGCAGTACACAGTGTAAGTGACGACTGCTTGCTAACCTACCAATGCTTCTCGCTTATCTCAACAGTGTCAACGTCAACCCCGTCCTTGAACCACCGCTCATCTTCCTGGATCTTCACATCATTCCCGCTCATCTGCCTCTTCTTCATCAGACCGTTGTCTGCGAACGTCCAGTCCTCCAGCCCGTACGTCCGCCACCACTGGCCCGTCTCGTCTCTCCACTCGTACCAAAACTGGACAGCAATCTGGCTTAATTGTCACTCAACTGTCCCGGCTCTTTTTTTTTTCCTTTTTTCTTTTTTTTTTGTTTTGTTTTGTTTTTATTTTGTTCCGGTGGGGGGGAAAGGGAACGGACCTTGTTGTCTGTAAAGGCGAACAACTCTTTCCTCAGGCGGTAGTCTCTTTCCTTTGCCCACTTCTTGCGGAGGAAGTCGACGATCGCCTCCCGGCCCTGCAGGAAGGTGTCCCGGTTGCGCCAGATCGAGTCAGGGGTGTAGGCGAATTGGACAAGCTCGGGGTTTCTGGATAATACAACCCTGGTCAGCCCAAGAGGTCTATGGCAAATTAAAAGTGACCGAAGGCTTAGTTACTTGGTGTTCCAAGCAGCTTGGGCAGCTTTGACCTTCTGCCGGGCCGTTTCCTGCGTGAACGGAGGGAAGGGCGGCTTGGACTCGGTCGCCATAACTGTTACACCGATGGCCGAAGAGGACTGATGAGGACTGATCCTAAAAATTAAACTAACTACGAAAAGCTCTTCGAGGTAGCTCGTGGCCTTGTTGTTGTCAGGTAGTGACAAGCAGAGTTGTACAGTACCATTTGATTAACTCCCCGACGGATGGATGGGTGGGTATATACTACGCTCCAGAGGAGAGTCTCCAAAATTCGGGCCCACCTCAGAATGACACACCACGCCCGCGAAGGGCGTGGTGTTTCCAAGGCTTAATCAGCAGGACAAGCACTCGAATGATGCCATAGTGAGATTGTCATGTCACAATGGGTTGCCGACTTGCGGCGAACTTGACGACGAAACTTCGTTCGGCCCCGGGGAATTTATTGACCGATGCTACAAGAACCATCAACAAAGGGCAGCGAACGTCTTCGCATGTTCTGGTAATGCGGGGTCTTTCGCGTGGGAAAGGCGGGGCTCGGGTTCGGACCGGAGTCGCGCAGGATTGCATACCCAAGTGACCGATTGCGCAACACTGGCTACGAACCGCCTGTGAAGTGTCCGTAGAGGTGTCAATCGAGAGTGATGTATCCATTGCGTGTCCCACGGTCCCCGCCGTGCTTGCTTGGTGGTGTGATGTGACGGGAGTAAAAGCGGATCCCTTCAAGAGGAATTGACCCCTCATTCAACCCACCCCGCTATAATAAACAAACCCGTAGCACCCAGGGGCATCGCCAACCCGGCCAAATTTCAACTCAAGTGAACTCCAGGCACTTCCACTAACAACGAGACTCATCCATACAAAATGGCTCCTCTCGAAGTCGGCTCCCCTTTCCCTGAGGGTGTGACCTTCTCGTACATCCACCCCACGGGCAGCCTCGACCTCACTTCTTGCGGCCTGCCCACCAAGTTTGAGGCCAGCAAGGGTATGTCTCTCTCTCTCTCTCTCTCTCTCTCTCTCTCTCTCTTCTTCTAGTCCCTTCCCTAGCCTTGACCGGCACGCGCTAGGGGAAGGGGGGTTGAAGACTATACCAAGAATCGTCACCTTACCGGTCATCAAAAAGAACAATCAAGCTAAGATCTCTCGCGCGCACAGAGTTCCAAAACAAGAAGGCGGTCCTGGTCGCCGTCCCCGGCGCCTTCACGCCTACCTGCCAGGAGCAGCACATCACGTCGTACATTGCCAATCTGGAGAAGCTCCGGGCCAAGGGCGTCGACAGCATCGTCTTCATCGCGTCCAACGACGCCTTCGTCATGTCGGCCTGGGGCAAGGCCAACGGCATCAAGGACGAGTCCATCGTACGTTCTCCCCCCCCCCCCCCTTTTCCCTTCTCCCCTTCTCTCACTGGCTGCTTTTCTTTTCTTTCACTTCAACTCTTTGTGGCACCTTGCTCCCCCGAATAACGTCAAAAGCACTGAATGTTTCGCTAACGATGGGGTGCTTGTTCAGCTCTTCGCCTCCGACGATGGCGCCGCGTTCAGCAAGAGCATCGGCTGGGCGTCCGGGGACAGGACTGGGCGGTACGCTGTTGTGATCGACCACGGCAAGGTGGTCTATGCCGCGATCGATACCCAGCGGGGAAGCATTGAGAACTCTGGGGCCGAGGCCGTTTTGGCCAAGCTTTGAACGGGGGAAAAACAGAAACAACCAAGAAAAAAAATGGAGAGGTTAAGCTTGGGAAGGAGAGGTCATTAGGTAGATTCGCGCGTCCCTGAAGTCGGGGCAGATGAGCTGCGTTCCATCGCGCGCGTAACACACACTCATATAAAACCACCTGTTCTCCTCCCTGCCCAAATCTGCTCTCGCGCTGGGCGTGTTGTGGAAGACGAATGCATAAGTCGGCATTCTGTGAGGCTACCCATGCAAATGTCCCCCCTGAATCCCCTTAAGTCACGCAGGATCCATTGCAACCGGCCCCGTTCAGAAAAAACAAGCTGGCTCTTGTCAACTTGTTTGCGAGAGCAGAAACCCTTTTAAGAGAGTTGAGCAGGCAAGAAAACCCGAGTACCGTACCGACCGACTCCAGCGTTTTACCCTTTCCGGCCACAGGCAAGACCGTAAGATAACCATTTCATCTATTGCGCTCCTCTCATGACCTGGCTTTCCCTTTCGCCTCAGAAAGAACACGCACCCCTCCCGCCAAAGAGCGAGCCCCCCTTAACGAGACTTGGCCTGGACCTTGATCGGCGCACCCTTCGCACCCTGCTTGCTGGTGACGCGGCCGGCGGCCTGGCCCTTGGCGGCGGCGGCGGCGTTCTTAGCCTTCTCGGCCTTCTTGGCCGCCTGCGCAGCCTGCTTCTTCTCCTTGCTCTCCTTGATGGCGGCCAGACGGGCGGCGCTCCGGGCCTCGGGGCGCATCGAGCGGCGCTCCTTGATCACCTCGAGAGAGGCGCCGACGATGGCACGCTGCGACTTGATGGTGCGGCGCGTGCGCTTCTTGGCGACTTCCTGTGAGGGGAGTCAGCGAGCCGTTCTGATGGATCCCTTACGGGATATCCTCCATGTCGTCATCGCCATCTGCTCCTTCCCAGGCCTCTCTCCCTCTCTCTTCCATCTCGGGAACTCGGATATATATGTGTGTGTGCGTATAGACGCGGGTGCAATCGTACCTCAGAGATGCCCTTGCGGTGTTGCCGGCGGTAGAGGACAGTCCAGGCAATGCGGCGGGGGTTCTTGCGCTGGAGGAAGAGCGACTCGGACTTGCCATTCTGGAAGCGAAAGATCTTGCTGTCGCCACGGACGTACAGCTTACCCTGTAGTGCACAACATGGTCAGAATCGCCGCTTTCTCGGCCGAAAAGAAGTTCCCAATTATTCCATCGACAGATCCCCCACCCCGGTCTTCGTTTGGCGTCATTCGCGACTTTGCGAGGAGCTCTCGGGTCGCTGCGGGACTCGGGGATGGGAAGAATCGTCGTCCGTCTCGATCCGCAAGAATGGTCAATTCGTACCTTGCCGGGGTAGATCCGCTGGCCGGAGAAGCTATCGTCGTAAGTCCTCATTTTGGCGGTGGTTGTCGATTGTCGTTGTCGGGGTTGCTTCCTCTGAGTTCCAAGGCTCCAGGTCGATTTTCGCCAAATTCTTTGGTGCAGGTTGTGGGATAGGGCTGCTTTGTGATAGGCTGCGGTGTCAGCCACAGAGACCCACTTTTTGAGAACGTGGCTACGGGCCATGTAATGCGAGGTACAAGCCACATTTGCATTACCCACATTCATCCCTCGAAGGAGAAGAATCAGAAGAGTCTTTTCCGGGTTGACAGTGAACATTTACGGAAGCGAAGACTGTGTTCCGTAGATAGCCTAATACAGACAAGTTCAAGCGTATATAGCATGCCTCAACCGACAAGTTCCAACATGCGGTTCCAACATGATGTTCCGTCGCAGCCAACCCTAACCCTTACTGAGTTCCCGCACTTTCCTGCTCTCAATGTTGCGTACCCTCCCCGACAACCACCCAGGTAATGAAGCCAAAATCGCAAGGTTCTGATGGCGAACGAGGCGGACGAGATAGCACTTGCTGTTCTGGAAGAGTTCAGAAGGCTCCCAGCGAAGCGCAAACCTGCTGTCCGCGACAATGGCGTCCACGAATGGGTACCCCTGAGCGGCATTGTAGTGAAAGGTGTCTGGCAATCATCAGCTGGGGCTTCGGTGTGCAAATTCAACATTACTGACTTGAGATCTGGTGATTAGGTCCAAAGTTTTTGAAATGCGTGGCGCTGGCGTGAGTATATTCCAAGAATTGGGAACTCCTACTCGAGGTTCGGGCAACCACGAATATGCTTAACACTCTCTGGGGTCCGTATAGCACTGGCATGAAGTGTCTCCCTGCATCTAAGTTGGCCCAGGCCAACGGGGTTGCTCTTCACGACTGGCACGCCGAGGTCCTCGCCATTCGTGCCTTCAACCGATTCATCCTGGACGAATGCCACCGCCTGGCTAGGGACGATGCTGCAGAATCAGACTTTCTACGCCGGAGGACTCAAGAAGAGCTACCCCCCATCTCAAACGGACCTTGGCATCATCAACCGTTCGCATGGCGTGAAGACCTCACCCTGCATATGTATTGCTCTGAAGCCCCGTGTACGTTACCCGCTCCCCTCCGGGCTCCCCTTCCCCCTTACCCGCCGTGATCACTACGTAGTCACTGACACCCACTACCAGGCGGCGATGCCTCGATGGAACTGATCATGTCCTCCCAGGACGACGCCACCCCCTGGGAAGAGCCCTCGCCCTTATGTCCTTCTCCTTCTCCCGCATCCCCTTCCTCGTCCACCGCCCTCTCACCTTCTTTTTCTTCTTCTTCTTCTTCTTCTCCTCCTCCTCCTCATCATCATCATCATCCTCCATCATCATCCGAGCCCACCTTGTTGGGGAGGGGCTTCTTCTCGCGGCTGGGCATCGTGCGCCGCAAGCCGTCGCGCGCCGACGCGCCCCCTTCGCGCTCCAAGTCGTGCAGCGACAAGCTTGCCCTCCACCAGTGCACCTCGCTGCTCTCCTCGCTCGCCTCCCTCTTCGTCTCCCCGCGCGGCGCCTACCTGGCCAGCCTCGTCCTGCCGGCGTCGCAGCACTCGCCCGCCGCCTGCCGGCGCTGCTTCTCGGCCGAGCCGCCCGACGGCCGGATGGCGGGGCTCGACAAGGAAGGGCCCGCGTGGCGCGGCACGGGGTACGGGTTCCATCCCTTTCGGGTGCAGGCCACGGAGAGGGAGTTTGAATTTTCGAGGAGGGGGATCAGGGCTAGGAGTACTGATGGGGCCGCTGGCGGAGGACGAGGCGAGGAGATCAAAGTTGTGGCGAGCAATCTTGCTGTCGCGTGGACCGTCGGCGGGGAGGTGGAGGAGGGATTGATAGGCGGGGTTATGCAGGGGAGGAAGGGGTTTGACGTGAAGGGGGCCAGTTTGACGTCGCGGAGGAAGATGTGGGCGGCGGCGGTAGAGGTTGCCGGCACGCTGGGGGACAAGGTCATCTCGGAAGCATTGGCGATGGGCTCATATGACGGGGTCAAGGGTGGGCACCTCCTGGAGGGCAGGAGGAGAGTGAAAGAACAAGTGAGGGGGGAAGTGTTGAAGGGATGGCTGAGGAACACCGGCGACGAGGATTTTAGTCTGTGACGCTGCCCAGAATTCCGGATGTGCATGTGCTGGCATCCTGGCGGCTAACCAGACGAAGATACGCCATTTGCCCTTCCGTTTCAACATGGTCACATACTCTTCATCAGCCCCGTGGAATCTTTGGATATCGATCATATGTCCCTCCTTCCTATCCCCCACCTTGCCTGGGCTCTGGAGCCAATGCTACTTACGAAGACCGCCAAAGACGCCGCCTGTTCCCTGGATGGAAAAACCAAATTCGTGTCTGTCCCTTCATACACAAAGCAGCGGAGAGGAAATTGCCAGATTGCGGTAAGAGTTTTATTTTTCCGACATCGGGCCGTTTACTCGACCTTGTTCTCGAAGTTCTCGCCAGCCACGAGGTCGGGAATCTCATCGTCATCAGCCTCCTTCTCATTCTTCTGCATGTTCTGGTAGCTCTCGGCCAGCTTGCGGAGCGAGGCAAGCGAGTCGGGGCCGAGCTGGTTCAGGATGCCGGGAACGAGCTCCGTAAGCTCCTTCTCCTCTCCGTTGCCGTAGATGGCGAAGGTGTTGGCGGGAACAGCAGCATGGACTGCAGCCCGACCGTCAGCATTCATTCTATCCTCGGTTCATCGATAAGCGTCTTGTACAAACCCTTGGGGGCGGAAAAGTGGATGACGTTGCCGTCGCTCTTGAACATGTTGACCTCCTCAATGGCCTGGATGGGCTGAACATTGAGCTTCTTGAGCGTCTGCTGCAGCTTCTTGTCGTCGCCGGCGGAGCGCGCGGGAGCGCGCTTCACCTTCCTCCGGGGAGTACCCTTGCCACTGTCCGTCAAGTATAGCTCGTTAGAATCTCTCGGTCAAATGCGCTGACGTCGAGGCGGTTTCGGAGGGATCGGATCTAGACATACCCTGGCGGCGAGGTGGGTTAGTCGGCCGATCCGGAGCGGGGGAGGGATGCTGGAGAAACAGCAACGTACCGATGCGAGCAGAAGCTCCGAGCTTCTTCAACCGTTCCTGAACGTCCGCCATGTTGATGGATAGTGTGTTGGGATGGGGTTTTGGTGGGGAGGTTCGAGATGGAGGGGCGACTCGGTGAAGCTCGAGCTCGAGATTGATCAGTCAGCCTAGGGCAGGTTCCGGCCCGGTGTGCACACACACACACAACCACACACACACACACCCACAAACTCCTAGCTTGCGGCGTGGGAAGACAACCGTCGCAGGTGCAAAAAAAAAGCGGCTGGGGACGTACTCTGTCAATCAGGGATAAATTCAGTCCTTGGATTTACCTCGGAATGTCGTGATAGGCCCGCGATACCTTAAGCCGTGTCCGGTCGTCAGTAGTTGGAGAAATTGTGCGCGCCTGGGCCCTGATATTTTTCGCTGCCGCAATAACTTTTACCCCACTTTGACAGCCGCTCACCGTCCCGCTCACCGAACCTCTCACCTTGCACAGACGCCGACGGTGTGTTTGCTTCTGAATATCGGCGGCAGCCTTCGACTGGGCAATGTTGAACGCACAGCAACGGTTAACATTTTGCTTTTCTTTGTGTACTAATGCTCAAATCCCAATTGCACCAGACGTCCAGACAGTAGGCTGGCCCCCGTGCAGCCCTGGCAATGCCTGATTTTGTTCGTTCGCTCCCTTTGGTCTCTGAGAACCACATCAGGATCCCCTTTTCGCCCCTGAGATGCCCCGTTTTACTGCCCGAAAAATGAACATACATATCGTACACTCGCACTCGCCGAACCGTCCCCTTCTCTCTTTCCGACCGGACTACCTAGTATCCGAGGACGAAGTTGACTCTGTTGGCAACCCAGCCTCTCGTCTGATTGCTTCTCTCCTGGCCTTGACCTCCTCTGCCAACTTCAACGACTCAGCTATGGAAGCCTGCTTCGCCCGCTCCTTCTCTGCCTCGGCTTGCACGATCCATACTATGCCTGAATTAGTTCCGTAATGATGGGTCACTTCCCTCCAAACATCTCGGCACTCACTTGGCTTGTCCGACTTTGAGTACTCCTTAAGCTTCGTAACAAAATCATCGAATTCCTGCTGCCGCTCGACCCTCCGTTCCAGGCTCCGCTTCTTGAGCTCGGGGTTGTATCTCTGGAAGAGCTCCTCATCTGTGGGTTGCACCCATCGTGTCAGAGCAGGACCTCCGACACAAATGGCACCGCCGCTGTGCACATTATCAGCAGCTTGATTGCTTTCCCTGCAGCCGATGCGGGGACTCACACGACGAGCATCTTTGTCCACAGCCACCAGTTGACAGGTTTCTTGGCCATAATGAGGAATGTGTCTCTTAGACCCCTCAGCAAATCACAATGTCAACGGGAACAAGAAATCAGAGATGCTGTTCCCAAGGTCGTGTTTGTTGCCAGACTCGCCGTTCCCGGTCTGCTTCATGAACCCTCTCGTTGATGAGGTCAGCCTCTCACTCGAGGGCGGCCAGATGCGGCAGAAACCAAGCTACGGCGTATCGCAGAACTGACTTTTTTGGGCAGCCGACAACACCTGGCTCACCGAATTCATCAGGAAGGTACGGAGACACTGGTTCGGCTTGGTGGTGTGGATCCCGGGTCATTCGGTACTTTACCTCACAGGTCAATCGCGCTAGCTCGCGGTAATCCCCGTTAAACTCGGAGCATCCAGGGTCTTTAACGGCTGCCGTGTCTCGGGACTCGGGAGAGGATGCGTGGTGCGCCTATAGTATTTGACACAGGTTTCAATCTGAGGGTGAACTGCGGCTTTCCTTGCACTCCCTTCCCATGACTCGAACAAGCGTGAGAGAGAGCATCGGGACTTCCTCGGAATTCCAGGTTCGGCCGGCTGAGGACCCTACCCGGCTAAGTTGTGTCTCCAGTCCAAGAGCAAACAAGGACCCAGGCATCGGCACAGATACATAGTTACGTGTCTTGAAACGCCGGGCTAGGGCGATCATGAAAACAGTATTGAAGGCCTGGTCCTCTCTGGGGCTTACGTGTTTGGCGTCGACATAACTACTCCGTGATGTGAGAGCATTGCGTGCGCCGCTGGCTTGCAGGCAGATGCGCTGCTGTATTCCCCTGTCCCAGGTCTTAGAGCGGCGCGTACCAGATTCGCGGGGGCTGAAGAAAACCAATCACTGCCAAACAGCGGACAGCTTTTGATACGCATCATGTCGGGCAACTCTGCCAGTTCAACAAAAAGCTTCGAAACTCACTTTGAAACTCTTGGGCCTTTTTCAGCTGTGCAGTGAATGTACAAAAGACGGGAAGCGGCAATTTCTCTACAAAACCTCTTGCAAATGGGGCAAAGACACGAATTAGGTCTGCCGTGTTCCGCGGGGCAAGTCAGCCCAGTGATAATCTCGGATAGTTCAGCAGCTTCTCCCGCTGTTGGGCCTGAATGTTTTGTTTATGTATGGGCCTTGTTGCTACCCTACCGACACTACTTAGGTACGTACATATATACATACTATGCACGTTATACATATAAGGGGTAACTCCGCACAACTGTTCGGATATCAGCCCAGCCGACAGCGCAGTCACGTTTCAGTTGCACGAGGTCTGAACAGCAGCATCAAACATCGTCGGTAACAAAAGAGAAAATTGTTCATTCTATGCCAACTTTGGCAGGTAGCATCAATACTAACATAGTTTACTACCGGCTCGAAAAAAAGTTAGATCTCCATGCGTTCTCTGCTGGTATGGTCCTTGTTGATGGACAAGGAGAAAAAGGCGCTCTCATGGCTACTCCGTAACACAGCCTATGACTCGGCGCAGGATTCCGTATTTCAATGTTCAAACAGGGCTGTACGGAGTATCGGACCCTTGGCTCGTGTAACAAACCCTGGTCCCCGGAACAGGCCCCGCGCTGCCCAAACCCACTCGCGCCATTCTCCCCATTCAATTCTGAGGGGTGCGCCCATGGACCCTTGTAACGGAAGAACGGACTTTTTAGCTGATCCAGCAAGGCACAATGCACAATGCAGTCCTTGCCTCTGGGCTGTGACCCTTTTGACTGCCGCACTTTTCAATGCCTTTTCGATCTCACCATCTCCGTTAATAACTGCTAAGAGTTAGCGCCTAGCCGATTGTTTCACGCCCTTCTTTCCGTAATCTCAGCGCCTTGACCTCCCGATTAGCGCGCCTCGACAATCACAGTGACGGCGACGACGACGACAACGACGACGAACACGACGATAACGATAAACGATCACAACCACCACCATCACGACTCCCGACCCTTCATTCGTGCTGTTGCGCTGCGCAAATCACACGGCTGTCGGTCCCTTGTGTGCCGTCTACCGCTTCCATCTCAGCTGTCGCGTACCATTCGGCGGAATTTGTCGAGACCGGGGTCCAGGTCGGCCAACTCGAACCGGACATCCTAAATTCGCCTAGACGCGCCGTTTGCCATGCGACTTATCTAGACGCATTGCGCTCACCTACCAGCTCAGGAGCTCACCTCACAAGGACAGCGCTCTTGGACGATCCCGATTGCGCCGCGATCTGCAGCTGCGGCGACCGGTTCTCGGAGACGTCTCGGAGCTAGGGCAGCACCGACACCCGCACGGAGCGCTGGCATTATGGCGTACAACGGACAATACGATGGGGGTGCTGGTGGCGGGCGCCAATACGGCGGAGGGCCGGGTCCTCAGCGCCCTCCGCCGCAGCGACATTACCCCCCGGGCCCTGGAGCGCCGCGGCAATACAACGGACCGCCGCCCCAGCAGTACGACCAGTATCAGGACGGATATGACCCCGGCTATGACGGATATGGGAATGGATATGGCCAGGGTTACGATCAAGGCTACGGCGGGCAGTACGACGACGGCGGCTACGGAAGAGGAGGCCCTCCTCCCAACCAAGACTATTATCAGCAGGACTACTACGACCCCGGCCCCCCGGGGCCCGGAAGGGGCGGGCGACCGATGCCGGGTGGAAGAGAAGGCCCCATGAGGCCTCCCCCCAGCGGTTCTGGTCGGGGAGGTCCTTATCCACCTCGCGGTGGCGGTTACCCTCCTGGCCCTGGCAGCCGAGGCCCTCCCCCTCCCGGCCGTGGCGGTCGGCCAGGTCCAGGGGATAGGGTTCCCCACTCAGATCCCGGCGGTGAGTTTGGCATTCTGTCTAGGCACTCCAGCCTCACCAACGAGGTTATGCTAACATGAGCTCAGCAAGTCGGGGTCCGCCCATGGCTGGCCCTGGCCCAGGCAACGGCGGCGATCCCGGCTTCAATGGCCCTTTCCCCTCGTTTCCTGGCGCACCGCGCAGGTCAGATATGGAACAGGAGCAGCAGATCGTAGCGCAGTTGGAAGGTATGGACATATCGGGAAACCGGCCGGGTCCGAGAGGACCGAACGGTCCGCCGCAGCAGCAGAGAGGACCCATGCGCCCTCCCCCAAACGGCTACGGGAGACCCGGGCCGATGGGACCTCCCCGTGGCCCACCGCAAGGGTACCACCCGCAAGACTACCCCGACCAGCGACGTGGCCCTCCTCCGGTCCCCGGATATGGACCGCAGGGGGGCGGTTACCAGGAGGAGAATTTCGGGCCTCCGCCTCGAAGCATGACGATGCCGGCCGGAGATCAAATGGACATGCGCCAGGCCGGTCCTCTCATGCGGGCAGATAGCGCACCTTACAGGGGCCCTATCGGCCCCGGCGTGCCGCAGCGACCGAGCACCGCGCAGGGAATGCGACAGCCCCCGCCGAGGATCTATCCTCCAAACAACCACGGCCCTCCGCCTCAAGAAGCACGCCGGGATGGCCCAGAGGAAGCCGGGCATGACTCGGGCTACGGTCAAGACCGCCCTTCATCGGTCGACGACCTCTACGACTACTACGGCGGCAATGACGGCTATCCCGCCCACAACCCTCCCTCGGCCGCGTCCGACGTCCCCGATTTCGATGCCATGCCCTCACATCGCCCCAAGAACTCGTTAGACCGGCACATGCAGCCTATCCAGCAAGAGCTGGCCCAGCGCGGTCCTGGCCGGCACCCCGAGATGACCCGGGCGAAGTCTCAGCCCAACTTGCGCAACTCGCAGACGGCCGTGTTCGAGATGGCCGGCGACATCCCCCCGCTGCCCACCCATCAGCCCGGCGGCCCACAATCTCACCAGGAGCCCGGGCCCGGCCCGGCTCCGGGCCAGGGATTGCCTCCAGGTCCGGCGCCTTACAGGCCCGGAGTGCAGCAGCCTTCGTCTCAACCAGGCCACAACCCGGATAGCCTTCCCTCGCATCCCACGCCCGTTCGTCCCGGGCACATGCCCGGGTCGGTGGTTAACCTCAACGACCGGCCGCCGCCGGTGAGGAACTACAGTGGTACTCCCGGCGGTTACGGCGCCAATACGACCAGTCCCCCCGCCGGGGGCTACCAGCAAGGCCCGCCGCCTGATCAGGCGGCCAACGGGTCCGGGGCGCAGCCCGCGGAACCACCCGTCACCGTCGAGGAACTGGAGCACCTTCGGGCCACGGTCAAGAACGACCCCGGGGACCAAGCCACGGCCCTCCGGCTGGCCAAGCGGCTGGTCGAAGCGTCGGACGCGCTGGTGCCTAACCTCCCCGACCCCAAAGCGCGCGCTCGGTCCCGCGAACGCTACCTCGTGGACGCGCAGAAGATCCTCCGCAAGCTCGAGAAGGCCAACAACCCGGACGCCATGTTCTTCCTGGCCGACTGCCTCGGGCGCGGCCTGTTCGGCGAGCCCGACAACGCGCACGCCTTCTCGCTCTACCAGTCGGCGGCCAAGCTGGGCCACGCGGCGGCGGCCTACCGCACGGCCGTGTGCTGCGAGATCGGCAACGACGAGGGCGGCGGCACGCGCAAGGACCCGCTCAAGGCCATCCAGTGGTACAAGCGGGCGGCGACGCTCGGCGACACGCCGGCCATGTACAAGATGGGCATGATCCTGCTCAAGGGCCTGCTGGGGCAGCCGCGCAACCCGCGCGAGGCCATCAGCTGGCTCAAGCGGGCGGCCGAGCGCGCCACGCCCGAGAACCCGCACGCGCTGCACGAGCTGGCGCTGCTGTACGAGAGCGCGGAGCCCAACGACGTGATCCTGCGCGACGAGGCCTACGCCTTCCAGCTGTTCAAGCAGGCCGCCGAGCTGGGCTACAAGTTCAGCCAGTTCCGCCTCGGCTGCGCCTACGAGTACGGCCTGCTCGGCTGCCCCATCGACCCGCGCCTGTCCATCATGTGGTACAGCCGCGCCGCCGTCCAGGAGGAGCACCAGAGCGAGCTCGCCCTCTCGGGCTGGTACCTGACCGGCAGCGAGGGCGTCCTGCAGCAGAGCGACACCGAGGCCTACCTGTGGGCCAGGAAGGCCGCCCTGGCCGGCCTGAGCAAGGCCGAGTACGCGATGGGCTACTTCACCGAGGTCGGTATCGGCGTGCCCGCGAACCTGGAGGATGCGAAGAGGTGGTACTGGAGAGCTGCTGGTGAGTTTCTCTCTCTCTCTCTCTCTCTCTTTTTTTTTTTTTTTCCCCTCCTCGCTTTTTTTTGATGACTTCCCGAAATATCGGGGTTTTGGTCGAGCCGGGCAACAATCCTGACAGCCGCTGCGACAGCCCAGGATTTCCCCAAGGCGAGAGAGCGATTAGAGGACCTCAAGCGGTCCGGCAAGAGTGGCCCTCGCACCCGAGAGAGGATATCCAGGAGCAAGATCGGGAAGCAGCAGGAGGGCGAGTGCTCCGTCATGTAAGCGACAGAGCGTTCGCGTCTCGGTAGGGCTTTGCTCATCCCTGGAGGTGACGGTTAGCCAGGGCGTAATGAGCGGTTGGGTGGTGATGAAGAGGCTAGTTATGCTGGCAAAGTGGCAACGGTAGCCGCGTGCGGCGTCTGGTTGCGGCCGATCCAGATCTCCCTCCTCGAGAAGAGAGGAATGCCATAACTTGTAAATTCTCAAGCCGCGGAGGCGGCCATGCGGTCATGAAAGCAGCAGTGTTGAGCCCTCGATGCAAGACGAGCAAGAGGGGGGAATTTGTTTGTCTATATGTCTAGGATGTAAATACGAAAGAAAGGGGCATAATATGGCGTTTCAACGAGGCTGAATTGGCGTGTGTTTTAAAGGGATAAATAAAGTTTGCACAATATAGTAAAGCTGCAACCCCTGGGATGGGGCACTTGGCGTTCCCGGAACGGTGACGACGGAAACAAATCGCCCTCCGCCATACCATGTGGCAAACCGCATTAAGAATACTTGTAGATACATTCGCCGTGTGCTCCAATAGAGAGCTCTGACCAATCTCCCTACTCCGGAGCAGAGCAATCGAAAACCTCACTCGGGAATCATGGCCAACCACTCTCAAACTCCAACAGCACCATCTATAGACATCCGGTCATAAACTTCCCCCCCTTCGTGGTCTCTCATGATCATCCAGCCTCGGTAGCATCATTCCGCAGCGCATAGCGTCGTGACCCCAACCACCAAACCAACAAGAGACACCAACTCGAAAACTCCAACGCCAAAACCCAACGCCAGATATATGTTGATTCGGCGATGCCAATCTCACTTGGAAGTAGGCATGCTAGCCAGAAAGAGAAATTAAAAAAAAAAACACCGCATCTTTTGCCGGTACCCCGGTCTTTTCAAGATTGGAATGACACCTGTGCTCGCCCTCCGGGCCCTAACCAGTCCCACAACGCGCCAATCTGGACCAGACCGGTAAGCAAAAGGAACAACATTACGACGAGCAAACGGGCTGGCGGTTTCCCGCCCGGCGTTTCGGCCAACCAGTTCTTGATCCTCATGTCTCCCTCTTCGCCTTGGCCATCTAGGTCGCTCGCCGGTTCCTTTCTCTTTCCTTTTTGTTGCCTCTTCTTCTTCTTCTTCTTCTTGTTGTGGTTGTTCTTCTTGTTACCCTTCTTGCCTTTCGTCTTCTTTTTATTCCCTTTCTTGCTGGTCCCCTTCTTCTTCTTCTTCTTTCCGGGAATGCCGCGGCTCTTCTCTGCAGCAGTGATAACAGCCGCCGCCGCCGCCGCCGCCGCTTCCGCTTCTGCGTCTCTGTCCTGCTGTTCCTCGTGATCCTCCTCCTCGTGATCCTCCTGCTCCTGCAACAGAGGTGGCGGCAGCAGCAGCGGCAGCGACAGCTCCGATTCCCCGTCCGTCCCTTGCGCCACCGCAGGCTCGTCAGACCCCTACTCCTGCTGCGCCTGGTCCTCCCGATTCCGGTTCTCCTCCTCCGGGTCCCGGCCGTCTTCTTGGTCCCGGTGGTGGTCCCTGAAGAGATCCCGCACGTCGCCCCTTGCCGCGGGTGGCGGTCGCTTCTTGCCGCCGTGCATGGCGAGCCGCTGCCGGGGGATCCGGAGGGAGCCGCCCGCGTTGGCGCGGTATGCGGACGGGCGGGTTGCGGCGCCGGCTCTCTTGGCGTAGGCCGCAGCGTTGTAGTTGTAGTTGTAGTTGTTGTTGTTGTTGGTGGTGGTGGTGGTAGTGGTAATGATGGCGGGTTCGTTGTCCTTGGTCGTATCGGTCTTGTCGGCAGTTTCGGCCTCGGAAGCGGCGGCGGCGGCGGCGGTAATGTCCTCGCCGGTGTCGTGCGCGAGCTCCTTGACGGTGTGAGCCGCGCCGTTCTTTCTCTCCGCCGCGTTGCCGTCTTGTCTTGTCTCGCCGACGCTCGGGGGAGGAGCCGTCTTCTCGCCGCCGCTCTGGTCACCGGCCGCCTTCTTCCGGGCCCAGTGCCAGCTCTTGCCGCCACCACCACTACCACTGCCATGGCCGGCACTCTTCTTCCAGCCTTTACCCGTTGTGCTGCTGCTACTCTCTCCGCCGTTGCCCACCGCGGCGTGCTCATCCAGCCAATCGCCGCCGCCTTTGCTGCTGGCTTGAACTGCCACACGAGATGGCGAGGCCTGCTAGGCCTCCCCGCTGCCGGTGTCATTGTTGTAGTCCTTGTCTCGTTCCAAAGTAGCCGGTACCGCCTTTCCTTTGCCCTTCCTGTCCCGCTTCAGCATGCCGTTGCGGGTTTCCACGCCGTCAATCGCCTCCTCGACGTGGTTGGCAATGCCGCCGTCGCCCGGAGTCTGCTGCTGCGGCTGGGGTACGACGGGCTGGTGGTCCTCTCCGCTCTGAAGCAGAAGGGGCTGGATGGTGGTGTCCTGGTGCTGCCCCGGGGACGAACGGGCCGACGTCTCGCCGTTGGCGAAGGCTGATGGGCCGGCGGCCGCCTCCTGGGGCGCAAGAGCGTTGTTGTGGTTCGCGGCCTCGGGGATGGGAGTGCTCGAGCGAGTTGCGGTCTGGGAGCTGAGGCGGGACTTGTTCCTATACTTGTTTCTCCGCTTCTTGCCCTTTTGCTTCAACATGTAGGGCTCGCCAGGCCGGTAATGCTGGTAATGCTGAGGTCGCGGGGCGGGCGCAAAAGGTGCGACGGCCGGGTTCCAAGCCTGGGATGGCGAAGTCTCATCCTGTGCCTGCAGCCATGTTGCGGCGTTTATTCCTCCAGCTTGCGGCTGCGATGAAGCATCCGGATAGGTCGGCTGAGCTACAGGGGGGAATCCGTCCCCTATCCAGGAAGAATACACGCGGCCATGGCGCGGCGGCCGGCGGATCACGGTGGCGTTGTACTCGGGATCGAGCCTGACGTCCCCCACGTTCTGACGAGACGGGAGTGTGGTAGGTTTGTCGAGTTGCCCTTCAGACCCCGTTTCATTTTCATGATCGTTCTCTGCGTTGGCCGGCTTGGATTCGTGGCTCACGTGGGGTTCGCGGCATCCGTTGATGTACTGTTGTTGTTGGGTTGGAGTGGATGGAGTCGGCTGCTGGGTGCGCCCAGCGTGGGGACCTCTGGGCGCTCGGGTGTCGTCGTCCGAGGTGAGGACCTGAGTGCCACTGCATGTCATTGCACTGCCGGCGGGAGGTGCGCTGGGGGGTGCCGGAGCAGCTGCTGGTGTGGGCGTCGTGGACTCTGAGCGCCCAGCAGCAGCGGGAGAAGCGGTTGTCGACCCCGGCGTCTCGGGGGGACCAAAGTCTCCAAAGGTGATGCGCCTCACAGAGCTGTTCGGGCGCGCCCTGATACGATCCGGGACGGTGACGGGAGCGGGCCCCCCGGTGTCCATCTCGGAAGAAGACACATCACCAAAATTGATCCGCCTGACGGGACTATCCTCCTTGACCTTGTTATGACTCGGAAGGATAGGGACGGTGTCCGGGAAGTGCTTATCCTCGGGAAACTCCGGCAGGCGGACCTTGACGCTTGTGCTCGCGATAGAACTCTGAGCCGAGTGGGTTGAGGTGTTGGATGAAATCGGGTAGCTCCCAAATGCCTCTGTTTCAGAAGGCGGTTTTGTCTGCGCGGAGAAGGTTGGGGAGGAATGGCCCTGAGGTTGAGTGCCGCAGCCGTAAGCCGGTTGAGGAAGAGGCGGCTGCGGAGACCTTGCGGCGCAGTGAAACCCGGGGTGACGCGCCTCCTCAGAACCGGGATAGTGTTGTGCGTGCGGCGGAGGCGGGGGCGGAGGCGGGGGCAGGGGCGGATAGTACGAAGACGCAGCGGGTGGCATGGACATGTCCGGCCAGGGATGGTGTGGGTACGGGCTGCTGAAGAATGGCTGGTAAGGAGGTGGTGGTACGTAATGCCCCGGGAGTGGCGGCGGTGGGAGATGCGGGTTGAACGAAGGAGCTCCCCGAGGGTAGTGGTGGCTGGACCAGGGTCCATTCTCACACGAGGGAGAGCCGGAGAAGGTGCCGGCGGACGATGAAGGCCAATGCCGATGCTGGTTCTGGTTCCGGTACTGGAACTGGAGCTGGAGCTGGAGCTGACCAGGCTGCATCATGCTGTGCGACCGCTTGGCCCCAGGGGCTGCCGGGTGCGGCGGATCCGGGAACTGGTGGCTCAGTGACCGACGGGGGGGCGTCCTGATGCTGGAGAGGAGTGCCCTCTCGGCCCGTTGGTGATGGTGCGAGCGTGAACCGCGACCGAAGCGCTGCTGCAACTGCCGCTCTTGTGAGAACGACTGCCGTGTGCCCTGAGAGCCACCACCGTATCGAGGGCTCCCACCGTCCCGGGCCGAGGAGAGATTGCCGGTGCCACCCGAAGATGGGCTCCCGTTGCCCGCGGAATGATGACTTCCGCTGCTCCCCAGTCGAGGTCTGGGTTCGGGCCTGAAGTGCTTGGATCTCAGCGGGTAGGAGATGGTGAAGCATCCCAGCCTCGGGTGTCCGCGGACATCCTCTTTCGACCGGCGGACGGCAAGGTGAGCACTGGCCTCGCTGGAGAACCGGACGAGGGCGTAGTAGTTGTCCCTGTAGGACTTCTTCAGCTCGCAGCCCTCCACGTGGCCCCACTGACTCAGGTGCTCGGCGATGGCGGCCCGGGCCTCCCTGTTGGACATGTCTCCTATCTCGAGGGGTGCGATATGAACGCTGCGCGCTTTCTCGACGCACTGCTGGCAAGAGCAGGGGGCAAACCTGAAATCCGAGCCGTGGTTCCGGCGGCCGTGATTGGGGCAGCGAGCACGATGGCCGGAGCCCTGGGAGCGTGGATGGGGGTCGTGGCCGGTCCTGTTGGCAATGCCGGCCTCGACGGAGCCGGGGATCGGCTGGGTCGGCTGGTTCGGCTGTCGAGAAGCACCGTTGGCCCGGCTGAATAGGTTTTGTGAGCTGCTCGGCAACCGGGAGGGGCCTGGGCCCTCGACGCCAGCGCCTCTCGTTGCCAGCGAATGGGCCGGACGAACCGCGGGAGCCGGGCCGGATTTGGAATGCTTATGACCCCTGCCCTGCTTCTCGCCCGTGCGAGCTTCTGCCAGCCTAGAGCCGGACGACAGCTGGTGCGTCCTGGCGGCGGTCGTTCCATTCATAATGACAACGGCCGGGTTCGCGACGTAGGTATATTCGCCGTCGTCCCGGCGCGAGCTTGCGCGCGGCAGGGATAGCGAGCTGGAGCGGCGCCGCGGACGGCTGGTCGGCGCGATGGAGCTCGGCTCGGGCCTGCTGAGGGCGATGTCATTATCTGTGACGCGGTTAGCCATCTCGGTTTCGCCATAATATGCTTCCAGTTCAGGGGCCGACACAAGAGGGGAGAAGAAGTCCAACCGGTAAAGTTCGTACGTACCATCGAGTGCGCGAGCAGGCGACGAGTCCTGAGCGTCTTGACAGCTGCTGCTGCTTGCCGACACGGCCGAGACGCCCTGGCCGTTGTCCCCCTGTCGGGACTGGTTCTTGTAGAAACGAGACCAGTACCTGAGCGCCCCGCGGAGCGCCGAGAGCTCCTGGACACCGCAGCACGAGACATTGTTGATCTCGGCCGGCGACAGGACGCACAGGATATCGGACCGCTCGTCCCACGCGCTTAGGCGAGTGCGGTGCTCCTCGTGGGTGCACCAATCGTATGCCCACTCGTCGACGACTTCAAAGGCGGCGAACTTGGAGGAAGACGGCTCGCCGGGGGCCCCTTCGTTCTCGTCGCATGCGAAATGGACGACCCGCCAGAGGTTCCAGGCGCCCATGGTCCAGAGATCGACGGCGTCAAAGTACTGGTACATGTCCTCCCACGTCCTCGGCCGAACGAGCGTGTTCATCTTAGGACCACGCCTGACGCGAAGAGCAGCGGCCGCATCGCAGACGTAACCGTCGTCCCAGGCCACGCTACGACGGCCGTGAGGGATCTCGCCGCGCTTGAAGCAGCGGCGTGCTTTGGGGAGCGAGAGGATGCAAGGCGCATCCTGCGGCATGTTCCAGTAGAAACCCATCAAGGGCTGTGGGATCGCAATGTCGTTTTTTGCGAGGCCCCAGATCCAGTCGACTTTGGATTGATGAGGCAGCAGCACCTCTCGAACGCTACCAGGAGGAGCCATCTCAAGTGACCCGAGAGCTCTGTAGGACGAGAGAGCGGGCGGTTAGCGAGCATGTCTGCGATAATGCTTCCACGATGGGGCACAGAGAATGTTATTTGCGCTTCTCTCTTTCTTCTTTTTTTTCTCTCCTTCTCGTTTTCTTTTCTCTAGCTTACCTTCGTCGGAAAGTATCGTCGGAAAGTTTGATGGGAGAGCAGGAATGAGGCAAAAGCGATGGTAGAGGCTCGATTCCGACAATCTTGTGTTCGAAACACCTCGGCCACAGCGAGCAGAAATGGTTATGAGTAGAATTTCGTTGACCAAGCGAGCGACTAAACGAGCGGAAGAAGAAGAAGAAGAACAAGAAGAAGAAGGGGGGAAGAGATGCCAATGGGCGCAATGGGAGGATGGGCAGATGGGCAGATTGAGAACAAGATGGGATGAAATGAGAGATGGGAATGTGGAACAACCTCCCCGGGCAGAATAGTTGCAGCTTGCTGTGGTTGAAAAGGGTTTACTACAACCAGGCTTTGTAGGTAAGCTCAGATCTGCTTTTCCTAGTGTTGTTCATGAATGAGGAGTTTGGCTAGAGTAGGTCAAGGTGCAGAAAACAAGTAAGGTAGTGAGTGCAGGCTCGAAAGCATACCCAGTCGGGCCTGGCAGAACCTCACCAACGGGGGGGCACCTTCGATCACGCCCCGACATTGGCATTGCCGGCATGCGATGGACATGAGATTATCTCATGGTGAAGCCCCATTCCACACTCTTCAAGCATTCCTATTCCGGGTGAGCAGGCGCGCTGCCGAGTAGGAAACACTCGACTCCGATCGGCCAATGGATTCTCAATGCAGTCCTCGTCTTCCGGCGCCCCAAGGGCGCTATTACAGTCTCAACCTCTCCTCTTGCAGAATAACGCGCGTCCTTTTGCCACTTCTGCATCAAGAACAACAGAACATACAGTTCTTGCAGCACCACGAGCACCGACCAAAAGGTTAATGTACAATGAGGAGGGATAAGAGATAAGAGAGAGAAGCAGCGGATTAAAGGAAGCAAGCTCTTCTCCAGCGGACAGAAAGAGGCCCTAAAAGGGAGGAGGATGAGAGACGAGATACCCACGAAAGCAGAATGGTCATTCACAACAGTGGTACATGACTGGCTGCCTTATTTCGGCAGGTCGTTGAGCATCTTCAAGATTTCCGACTCGTTCTCTCCGGCTGCGACCTTGCCGTTATTCCAGTCGACAACCTGCACAATGCATCATTAGCCGCCACAACGGAGATTGGAAGAAAGAGAGGCGCAAATGGAATAACAGAGCCAATGAAAATGAATAGGCAGAGAGCAAAGGAGAGAAAAAAAAAGAAGAAAAGAAGAAAAAAAAGAAAGAAAGAAAGCAGATAGAAGAGAGGCTGGAACATACCACCGGCCTCTGCAGATTCTCGACGTTCTCCTTGAACTTCCTCAGCGCGTCCTGCTCGTCGCTGGCGCCCTTGACGATGGTGCCAACGCGCTGCTTGCCGGCGTAGTCGAGAATGGTGCGCAGTTGGTCAGCCGTCGGCAGGCTCTCGGTGATCTCGAGCTTGAACTCGGGCCTCCGCACCGCGGCCGACTGCGCCGAGTGGTCGCTGGCCTGGTCCTCGGTCGACGTCTCCGAGGCGGCGGCCGACGCTTGGCGCAGCGCTGCCGCCAGCCTCACCGAGGCCGGCGAGCTCGCCTTATGGAATAGGGTAATGATGTCAAGCGTTTTGTGCTGTATGTGTGGTTTTCCACGTCGGACCGGAGTCAGCAAATCTGGAAACACACTGGCTTTGTTGTATGATGAAGAAATGGCTCAGTTGATGTGTGATATGAAATGTTTTTTTGGTCCTTACAAATCGGAACATCTTTGAGCAACAATGCTACTTCTCTTTTATATTTTTTTCCCAGGGACTTGGGCAGTTCTAGGTATGGTGTTTGGGGCGCTGCTTCGATGCACTCCTCTCGAGGTTGCCTTGTTCACGGCGCAGTTACGAGGTGAGGTCCAACCTGCCTGGCATCTTCCGAGCACTGTTCAAACCGGCAAGGAAGCTTGGGCCACATTGCTCCACCCAGCCAGTCCGGTTTCTGCCTGCTGCTGGGTTCAGTCACAGCGAGCTGGCTACGAGTTTGTTCTGAAGCCTCTTTCCACTTATTACAACAACAATGGAACTTGGAGGCTGCGGCGCCTCGACGACGAAACTCTATACCCGTGCCGGCGTTTAATTTCAGGATGTGAACCAATTTATGCATTGCGCTGCTTCTTTCAGATGGTTGCTAAAGAGTTGTTAAAGCGGTTCTCTATCAACCTCTTATCCCCTTCTTTTCTTTTAGCTCGGTTGAGAGTTTGATGGCCGAGTGACTGCTTCACTGCCAAGCCTTGCAAGCCACCATGCCACTTTGTGAAATGTCTATATACCATTTCAGAATAAGGCACAGAAAGTCTTTTAATCTGTCTGGGCCATATTGTCTACATAACTTCCTTGGCAAGGCACAGCCAGCACAAGCATCTCTAGAAACATGTATGATGTCCATCTGTTCATGATTGCCGCTCCATTCTCCACTTGTGCCTGGGGGAAGGGGGGGAAAGGAATTGAGATGACGTAGAGTAGGGGAGCTCTCGCATCTCGCGAGATACAAAAGGATGGTGTTGGGCAAAGATAGCTGTCCTCCAGTATTCAGCAATCGATTCAATTTATTTATTTATTTATTTATTTATTTTTTCAGATTGAGAGTGAGAGTACATCGCCTCAGAAATCATAATGCAGTCAAACGTCGGAAACCGGCAGGTCTACGAGGCTGGCGACCAGCGCAACCCAAAGGCCACCGAGACGGGGTCGGGAACTCGTTGCAACAAAGGGACAGCAAACTCGCACCTGCAGAACGACTCGAGTATGTGCTAGTTCACCCCCGGCTCCGGGGTCCCAGACAGTGACTGACCAATGCGCCCTCAGAGGATCAAAGATCACTCTCGAAACGGGCAGCCGCCGAGGTAAGTGTCTGCACACAGTCATGGCCGGCCCGGTCTCTCAGTGACTGGTCTTGTGGCTGATAATAGTATCAAAGGGGTTGTTGAAGCAGCAGGAGGAATCTCACGAGACGTCGCGACATAAGAAGGACCCAACGCTCCCGGTGAGTGCTGTCCTCCTTCACTCGCTAAGTAAGCAGCAACGGGGCACAGAAAGCTGACAGCATCACTTTCAATGGACAGGCCAAGGCGCACGGAAACGAGCCCTCAAAGGGCGCCCAGATCGATGCCGAGCTGCAAGCGGAGGATGAGGAGCTGATGAAGAAGAAGGGGCAGAGCCTGACCGGCAAGAAGATGTAATGAAATTCATGAACGAGAATCTGTCTATCTACCAAGTAATGAAATGACTCTGGTGCCAAATGACAAGAGATCATTTCCATCAGTTCGGTTGAATGAGCTGGTACTCTGTTGGTGCACCGTTGAGTCGGTGAGGGCAACGGCAACCACGGATAGAGCTCTGCGGGGCCAATTCCCGGTCCCCAACAGGTGGCCATCAAGGTGCGCACCACCGCCAACGTCGCCGTTGCGGCCGGGGTGTGCTTTCCTGGCCTATAGCAAAGGAAGCAATTTTGGTTGAATACCTGTCAACGTCACCAACAACGCCAAGCGGGCAGCAAACTCCAAACGTCCAACCATGACCGCCACCGACCTTTCCTGGTCCTCGTCAAAAGGCGCCTCGCGTGCCGGTACTCAATCAAGACCCAGAGCCATTCCCGACCCGGCAATCCCTCCCTCGTCTCCCTCGACCGTTGCACAGGTTTCCGCCGAGGGAGAGTCGACAATGCCTCCCAACAATGATCCCAATTCTCGCGAGACACTCGCCGTGCATACCTCCCTCCTCTTCGACCCCATCCAGAAGTCCTTTCTGAAGAATGTCTCGGTTGAGGTTAACACCAAAACCGGTGCCATTGCCCGTCTTTACCAACGCGACAGCTCCCATCTCCCGGGCCCTCTGTCCGAGCACGATATCGATCTCCGCGGCAAAGTAGTCCTCCCGGGCTTTGTTGACTCGCACACCCACATCTTCCTGCACTCAGACAAGTACTTCCCCCTCCTCCATTCTCCCTTACCCCTTACCCGGGGGGACCGGCTTGGCCCCCGCCCCATCCTCCTTTCCACCATCCTTACTTGGAACCAGACTGATCACAACCCAATTAGAGAACGTCTTCACTCACACCAGATGCGCGACGAGTCCCCCGTCGAGCGCACCGTGCGGGCGGTCAACCACGCCCGCGCCGCCCTCCTGGCAGGGTACACGACGTACCGGGACCTGGGCACCGAGGCGCTGGGCAACGCCGACGCCAACCTGCGCGACTGCATCAACCGCGGCCTGACGCCCGGGCCGCGCCTGCTCGTCGCCACCGAGGCCCTCGCCTCGAACGGCAGCTACGAGATCCGCACCGAGAACCGCCTCGCCCGCGGGTCCGCCGTGGGCCTGACCCTGCCGCGTGCCTCGGACCCGGCCGACGGCGTCTGGGCCGTCCGCGCAGCCGTCCGGAGGCGCGTCGGCGAGGGCGCCGACGTCATCAAGTTCTACGCCGACTACCGCCGCCGCGTGATGCGCTTCCCGCCCGACACCGAGGGCCCCGGCGGCCGCCTGCTGTTCCCGCCCGACCGCCGCGAGAGGAACCCCGCGCTGCCGCTCTACTCGCAGGAGGAGATGGACGCCATCGTCGCCGAGGCGAGGCTGGCCGACGTGCCCGTGGCCGCCCACGCCGCCGAGACGAGCACCGCGCTGATGGCAGTCAGGGCTGGCGTCACCACGGTCGAGCACATCTTCGCCGACACGTCTCGGTGCCGGGACGAGATGGTGGCCGAGATGGCGGGGAGGGGCACCATCTGGGTGCCCACCCTTAGCACGGCCGAGGAAGGGTTCGACGAGCACAAGTTTGAGTGCTGCAAGAGGGCCGTCAAGGAGGCCTTTGATCGGGGCGTGAGGCTGGCGGCCGGGGCCGACACCGGCGTCTTCAACCACGGCCGCAACTGCAGGGAGATGGAGATCATGATCGAGGCCGGCATCCCGGTGGAAGACGTGCTCGTCGCCGGTACGTACACCGGGTGGCATGCCTGCGGCGGGGACGCCTCCGGGTTCCGGTTCGGGTGGTGGGACGAGGGTAACCGGGCCGACATTGTCGCCCTGGACGCCGACCCCAGAGAGGACCCGAAGGCGTTCCGGAAGGTCAGCTTCGTCATGAAGGACGGCCTGGTGTGGAAGCGGGACGGGCGGCCGGTCGACGCGTTCCCTGCGACGCAGTGGCCGGAGGAGGAAGCCGCAGAGTCGGCCGAGGAGAGCGGGACACTCAGGGAGCCGGCGGCGATCCCTCTCAGATCTGCGTTGTGTGCGGCGTCGACCGCGTCGCCCTCTGCGCCATCGTTCGGCGGACCGACTCCGGCCACGTCGAGTATCAAGGGTTCTAGGGATCCAACACCAGCTGCTACGTCTGATGTAGGCTGGGAGACGGACTCGTTTGATGTCAATCTCGGTTGAAGTGTTCTTGGCCTCGCTGGTTGCCGCCGAGGATATTCTCTGTCTGGGGGCTGGATAGAGAAAAAGAAAACATCATTACAAATATACATATCCTGGTTCGCCACTTCGCTTCCTGAGACAGCTGAATTCAGCTAAGTTGAAAAAAAGAGAGATGACTGATGCTCGAAAGGTTAGGTGACAAGGGAGTGGTGACAAGGGAGGCAGCCGGATATTTGGTGTTGTTGGCCTTTCCTTTCTAGCCAGTGCACAGCTCTGGCTCAATGGAAAGTATCCTGATGAAGCATGCGCAGACCTCTTGAACTCTGCCGGCTCACGACCGATCTGTGTCTAGATTTCTGCGTGGTCCCACACCGCGGTGTCTGACGACCACGGGAGTCAGTTCTTAGAATGGAGTGAAGCAGGGGAGAGGTGTTGTCACTCCCCGGATGCGTCGCTTCCACTTAGGATACGCCCCAAAGAAAGGAATTGACCAAGGCGGAGTTGGCGTCCCTTGTCATTCACGGGGCGCAATGTGTTGCTAATCCAAGATTATCAAACCATCGGCGGCTCGGGCTGTCAAAACATGTCGTGCACTTCAGAAATTCAGACCCATCCACACAGCACGTCAGCGAAGGGGGGATTTTCGGCAAGGCAAAAAACATGCGCAAGAGGCACAACACCAAGGCAGCTCGCCCGACCTACCCCCTTCGCCGCCCCTTCGGTGGCAGCATATTCTGTACATAACTCGGCGCGCGCCCCGGGGCTCCGGCCCGACTAGTCAGACGCGCCTCTTTCCACGCCGCCGCCTAACCCGCGCCCACTGACGGTGCCGGGAGCGCGAATACACACATACGTGCTCACTGCTCGCCGTAGCTGGTCAGCAAGGCGACGCGGCCGCTGAACGAGGGGCGGGGGGGTTAACGAGCGGATGGGCTACCTACCACCTTGCCCAGGGCGCCGGGGCATGCCTTTGTGGGTGGGAAAGAGTCCGATGGGGGGGGAAGGGTTCGATAAGAGTGGGGGTGGGGCTCTTGACGGCGGAGGTGGAGTTGGGAATCCCGAGCGAAGGTGGGAGGGGAGGGGATGTGCCGCTAGGTTTCGAGTTTCCGGCCATCGAGCGCGGACGGCGCCATAGTTAGCTGGGTGAACTGGATTCCGCGAGTTGCTTTTTGCCTCCTCTTGGGCCTTCTTGCACCACCATCACCACCACCACCACCACCTCCTCCTCCTCCTCTCCTCCTCCTATCTGCTTCTCTTTTCCCCTTTCTCTCCCTCTACCTATCACGCAACGCCGATATCTCCCAAGAAGTACATCTCACAACTGGGGTCCCGCGGTTGCCCCGAGACACGCATGACATATATGCGCGGCTTCCTACATGCTCTCATCTCGTTGCGGGAGCTTCCCCTGTGGTATTCCTGACCTGTCACAGGTCCCCTGGACTATACTATTCCGTACATAGTTAGGAAGCTAACTCATGTCTTGCACTGACCACATTGATCAAGGTTGCGGCGCCAGAGGGGTTCTGGTGATGTCTCTGTTCACCCGTCAACTCTTTCCTTGATTCGCAGCGGTTAGAGACGACAATTTGGATCGCTTTTTCCATTTTCGACATCCCGAGCGCGGGGTGCGTCTCCTAACCCACTGGGCCATATCCTGCGGTGTGCTGTGTTTCACTGCAAATACCGTAGCCCCGCGTCCCTGCAGGTGTCGTGCGCACTATCATTGCACTAGTGCCGTAGTGTATTGGTGATGGATGTCCATCACAGAGTACACTACTTCGTAGCGAGAGGGGTGTTTGCGCGGCAGACAGGAACAGGTTTAGTCTCTCGCTAAATAGAGGAGGCGAGGGTTTGTTGAAATCTGGAGTCGGTGGGTCGATTACTCGGTCTCATCGTTGGTGGGTCGCTGAGGCTGTCAAGCTAGTGTGCACTGGCCAGCTGCTTCGGTCCGCATCAGGATCTTCGGCTGCACAGTTTTGCTTTGGATCAGGTCCCTTAGTGTACGTACACTATCATCCGTAGTGTATTCATGGCCTTTTCCCTCGCCCCTCGTCATTATCTCGGCCGCGCAGGAGCCTAGTGAACTGGGCGGGCAATGTAGTAGGGAAATCATGCTGGACCGTAATCCGTACCAAAGGTAACTAAGGTATTCATTGTCCAACTCCATCACTGTAGAGTGGGGGAGCCAAGCGGCACGGCAAGACAATGAATGGTGACCCAGCGTGTTGGTTGTGGTGGCTTGATCTAAACGCGGAAAACCGAGCAAGGTGTCGGGCCTGCCATGGAGGCTTTGGAGTGCGACAATTGAGGGCAATTGGCCCATTTCCCGTTTCTTTGTGTCCAGCTTCCAGAATAAAAAGGCTGAAACATGTACATACAGTACCACTGCCGGGCGGCACGTCGAGCGGTGAGGTGTGGAGGAAACATGTCCTGCAATCGACTCGGTGAACAAAAAGCTTAGGAAGGACCTTACGAGCTGCCATCGCGTTCCATCACCTGAGACGGTGTTAAAGGAGAATGGAAAATCAAGGCAAGAGTCATCAGCCGGCACTGGTCGCAATTTCCTCGCCGCCACGCGTGACCCTTAATTGCAACCACTTGACCTCCCAGCTGCTGTGATGTGACGACTTGCCGTGACGAGCTGAGGAAAAGCTGCAAAGAGATGCGCAACAAATAGTGTAGGTGGAGTGATACCACCATTTCCTGTCGGCGCGCTGATGGGAAAGGGAAGAAGCGTGCTAAGGTGACATTTGAGTGTGGGGTTGAGTTTCTAACTAATCCGTACATAGTAGGTCCATTTCACCCTGGGCCGATTCTGGCAATGCCAAGCACGGCGACAATCTGGCCGCCGAAAAGAGCGGCAATTACCGCGGGGTCCAGCCGGTTGCGCGGAGATCGGATGGGACCAAAGCCCCGGGTCTGGACCTGGCCATGGATGTTTGTCTTAAGAGCAGCAAACTTCGTAGCGCTGATTAATGGTAGAAAGGTAAGGCGAACACACGCCGGAGGTTCCGTCCGGTGGCGATCGGGATGAGTATAGTAGAGGTTACCACATGAGGTGATTGTTTCGAATTTGGTTTATTCAGATCGGATCAAAAAAACTGTTCCGAGCTTGTATTTCGCCAACTGCTGCACGAATTCTCGGAAGTAGGTTGATACATGCAACGTTAAAGAGGCTAGCCTGAAAGAGAGAGCGAGAGTGTGTGTGAAAAAGAGAAGACAATTTATTTTTTTTGCCCATGGTATCGTATTGTAGTGTGATGCAGCCCATGACTCCGGCAACGCCACCAAAAGAACCCCGAGAATGCCGATGCAAAAAAGGGCCTTGATCCAAGTGTGTTCCTTCCCGCAGCCATGCATGCAACCCAAAGTCCCACCCAGACCTCCAGGCCCCCCTGATCCAGAACCCACTCTCCCCAAGAAACCGTAGTAGTGGAGACCTCAACGCCGGCCGTAGTACCATGCAAATGCAAACGCTCGCCAGCTGTAGCGATAAAGAAAAATGAATAACAATAGTCAACAGAAGAAGGGTCGAAAGAGTGGTATCGAGTAAGATAAAATAAAAGAATCAAGAGATGGTTCAAATCTCGAACGTCTCGTCCTCCCCGGCGAGCGTCGGGCCCGAGTCGACAAAGACGATGCCTCGCCTCTTCCACCCGCCGCGCCGGAAGTAGTAGTCGGCGTCTTCGGGTCCGCCGTCGTAAGTTCGCGGTCTTGGCCGTGGCCTGGGCCTGGGAGGGGGCGCAGGGGCGAGGCCGAGACCGCCGCCGGGCCCAATCTCCTCTTCGGGCCACGAGTCGTCCGCGGCCGACGATCCGCTGAAGGTCAAGCTGCACTCGCTGCTGGCGTCGCTGGGCGTCAGCGAGGGAGCTCGCCTCCTGGCGCTGTGAGGAGCGGTGGCGTTGGTGAACTTGGTCAGGGCCGGGGTGGGATGGTAGTTGCTGTTGTTGCTGTTATTGTTGCTGCTGTGGTTGCGGTTGCTGTCGCTGTTGTCGAAGCCAAAGTTGAAGCCGTCATAGATGACCGTTTCTGATGACGGGTTCCGGCCGTGTAGCGGAGACGACGGCGGTTGGTGAGCAGCTCGGCTGGACCGGGCGAGCCGCAGCTCGTGTGGCAGGTACGGCCTGGAGCTGCTCTCGCTGAAGGCATCCCGGAGCGGCGCAGACGGGGCCGGAGCAAGAGACGGGTGCAGCCGTAGAGGATCCCAGTCGATCGACAAGTCTGTCCTGGGGGAGCTTGTGGAATCGATCGATGGGCGGGCCGGCGAGCCGGCAACGCTGGCGAGGTGCTGGTGGCGGCGAGGCATCTCGCTCTGGTTCTCGAGAGGCTCGCTGCTGTCGCTCCTGTGTTGTCTAGAATTCCTGTGTCTCCGAAAACCGTGGAGGAAGCTGTGGAGGTGATTGCTCGAGGTAGGCTGGAGGCCGCACAACATCACGCGGGATCGATGTCCTTCTAGTCAGGTATGTATCGGCTCGTGGAATACGAACTTTCGGTCTGGCAATCGGCTGTTGCCGGTTGCATTTGGCCGAGACGGGCACGGCTCCGTGTTGGTGTGCGAGGTGAAGGCTAACAAGTCCTGGCAGAACGGGGCTCCGGACGAAGTGGAGGGGGAGGGGAACATGATAGTAAGTATGCAGGTCCCGCATCCAGGATTATTTGTGCCTGACGACCATATCCTGGGCGAACGGTGACCCGATCTCCGCGATGACAAAAAGGTGTGGTACCTTGCAGGGTCAAGCAAAGGTCCAAGCTGAAAAAGGGACAGGATTCGGTGATTACTGGTCGCTGCGCAGTATGTGGCTGACTAGTAGCAGCTAAGGTAACTACGTCAGTCCAGAGATGGCAAGATTTGGGGGTGTGACCTGATGTTTCTTAGCTGCACACCATCTCCGCCATGCTGCTGGTGTGGCCATGGGGTGAGACCGGAGGGGCGTGCAACCAGAGATATAATAGTTCTCAACCCTTAAGTATACCCCAATCAATCCCACGATTGTTGTACAGTCCTCTCTGCCTGGTCGGTGTGTACGGCTTACTCGATGTCGTGTCCCAACGATCAAAGCCAACTCATCAACAATCCTAAACAACGACACCTGTCAAAATGAACAATCCATCGTGTACGGTCGTGTACGGACAACACTTGGCTGTCCCCGTAGTGTACCAACGCGGCCTTGATATGCTGCTGCTGACAAACAAAGCCCCGTCTCAGGGTCGTTGTGCCGTCATTCCGTCATTGAGACAAACGATGAACAAACTAACCGACGCTAACCCGCCAACCAGCCGTCCTCAGCCCACCGATCCTCTTGGGGGTTTGCCTGCGCAAAAAGTGGCCACGTCGACGTCATGGACGCCGCAAGCAGATCACTCGGCCCCGCTGAGCAAGCAGCCCCAGACACTGGTGGGTGGGTCTCCTTGATCTGCTGTGGAACCATTGCACGGTTTAACCTTGCCGGCCTGCTAAGCTAGTCCGTAGTGTACACTACGAGGTATGATGGGTAAGTTTGACCCCCTGTCTGGGTATTAACAGGGGGCTTGACAGGCGCGCGTAGGCAGGAAAAACTGGTGGTAGAGGCCTGAGAGGTTTTTCCGAGAGATCCCTGTCGGTACCTGTGCAGGGGGTGAAACTTTGGCTCGCAACCATAGTACACTACTACGTACCTAGCAGTAGTGTAGAGTACTTCCCTAGTCAAGTGTACAACTCCACTACGCTAATCCGTAGTGTAGTGTAATTCGGTCAGGCTGTGCTAGCTGTACTACTTACAAAACGCCACCAACGCTTACGATAATAGGAAGCTAGCGAGACTGGAGATCGTTTGTTGCTTGGGATGCCCTGGGCTCACAGCCTTCTCGACCCGATTTGTATCGGACAAAATCTGGAGAAAGCCCACTTGCTGGCCCTCGCCCCAGGGCCCAGAGATCTAGGTATCAGCACAGGGCACAATAGCCATTTGAAGCTACACTCAGCAAATTACCTTATCTGGGGATGCATTGCTTTAATGGACACAGAGGAAGGGGGATTTTTTTTTTAAAAAAAAAAAAACCGTTCGTATTTGTTCACCGGGTCTCGCTCCGAACCCCCGACCTTAGTTATTTCATCGCGCGGCATCTGCTCACGGGACCGGACCAGCTGGCGCTGTGAGCTGCTGCATGCTTGATTGGTATGTTCCAAATTGGGCGCTGTCAGCAACCCGGCTGTGTGGTTGATCCGCAGATCCTGCGCCCGGCGCTGCGAATGGGAGCGGCTGTCCCGATATGTGGCGTCGAGTTAGGTGCTTGGCACCCGCTCCTGCTGCGTTTCGAGACACGGCAAGGCCCAAGACTGCGAAGCTGGACTTTCCCCAAACCGTCGTCGCCGCACTCCGAAGGCGGCAGGCTGAGCCGAGGAACCCCACCTACACTACAAGACACTATCACCACCGACAGCCTCGAGGAATATCAGCCCCTGGTGTCAAAAACAACAACTGGGACCGACCAACTCCGAGGTAGTTGATGGCCCCCCAGGATTCCCTGTTCGTCCCAATAGTAGCTCGGGCCTGAGCCTTGTCGTCCAACGGTTCAGCCACCCCGCAGTTTCTGATCGGTCAAGAGTTACCCTGCTCCATCGCAAGATTGGCCCAGCTGCAGCCCGTTACAGAGCTTTGGCGCTCTTGCCTCTACCATCGCTCCGTACTGTAGTACACACACGTCATATTCAAGGTTTGGGTGCCAAGAGCCGGCCAGCGCCGGCGCGAATTGACACATGACGCGAGTACAGAGTCGGATTTTCTGGTATGACGGGGTGACAACGAGCAACTACCGTCGCTTACTCCTACGGATCCGGGACCGGACGAGCGCAAAGCCTCGTTGTGGCTCGAATACTTGACCCTCTGAAACACTCGAGGAATCCGAGCGCTGTCAGTCCAAGGATCCTTGGTGACGGTCACAGGCAAAGCAAACAACAAACACTATTCCGCTAAATTGAGCGTAACATCCTGTAACGCCGTGGGTTGTAAATCGTCATGCGCTCCCCGACTCGCTACCACGTCGAGCGCATCACATAACAACATCTCGAACCTCAGTGGTTTTGCTCTAGGGCCTGGACAATCCCCGATCTCTCGTGGCGGCCTCGGACAGCCGCGAAATGCCGACCCGTTCATTGTCCTTATCAAGTAGGTACCTGTACGTACGGATACCCATGACAGATCTGCCCCGCTTTGAAGACCCGATGCAACCTCCCTGAGTCGGGTGCACATTGACGCACGTGGTACCCAGATTGCGCTGCTTACTCTCCACACCGATCCCCCAATGTGAACCGCCACAAGCTTCAGCTTTCCGATGCGCTTTGTTTTTTTTCTGTGATACCGACCCGTGTCGCAGCAATGCGATCAACCTTGTCGCCAGCGCCTCGAATCGGGGCCCGTGTGCATAACCTGGCTTGGTCTGTCTTGCTGGGGGCGGGAGAACAGGAAACGGAAATGAAGTGGGTGCACTATCCCGACGTGCTTGTCCTGGTAAAGAGAGGATTAGTGGTCGCTTGAGGAGGTACCTCTCTTCGATGCAGCAGCCCGCAACACCCAATGTTTTGCAGTTTGAGTCTCTCTCTCTCTCTCTCCCTCTCTCTTTCTCCCTCCAGGGAGACACCGTGTAGACACGAGAGCTAGCGCTTATGCGAGATCATGAAGGGTATAGCCTGCGTGAGAGTAGTGTAATGAAGGCAAGGAAGCTCTTCACTCCGACGGGCGGTGCGAGGAGGCAGCGCGCATCGAAAAGCTAACCATCGCCTCTGGTCGCGCATTTGTGACTTGTGCACTGCCTGCCTCGTCACAGGATACCGTCGCTCTCCCCCTTGAGCCGCTTGACTCGCTTCTGTTCCCAGTTGTCGAGGTCTTTTGCTGCCAGTCTCTGTAGATAAGAACACCACGTCAGCGAATAAGCCACTCCCGGCTTGCTAATGGAAATGGAGTGGCCAAAAAAGGAGGTAAAGGAAGACACATACGTAGTACTCCTCCCGAATGTCAACCTTCCTGCCCGATTTGCCCAGACCAAGCTCCTCCTCGCGCGTCATCTGCCGGACTTTCCGGTCGTGCCGCTCGTACCTGATCGCCGTCGCCGGGGTGAGCGCGAAGGAGCCACCCACGATAACGGTCATGAAGGGTAGACCGAAGAGCAAGAAGGGCCGCTTGGCCATCATGGCGCGGTAGCGCGCCCCGAAGGTGTTGGACTCTGCCGCTGAGCGGTATTTGCGGTTCTGAAAGACTGCCATTGTTCTTTCCTCCTTTGCTTTCCCCAGCCGGTTCTTTTTTATTTTTGAATTTTATCAAGCTTTCTGCTCGAAGTGTTGAGGTGCCGCGGGCTGTGGGAAGTCGAGGTCATATACCGGGTTGGGGCCGATATTGTTGTGGTGTGATTTTGAAATGGAGCTCGGTCGAGATTGACATGCAGCGCGGCATTGGGGAGCATTGGAAGCATTGAGCGCGATTTGAGTGGGTCTATCTGGAGGGGCACGGAAGTTGTTGAAGACCGCGGGTTAGGGTTTTCCGAGTTATCAGCTTGCGCTCAGAGCCACTTGAGCAAGCTCTCTCACCGCTCACTGTGCCTGATTCTTCGGCACCGCATTGTTGAAATTCACGTCACCCGGGTACATGGAACGTGACTTTGTGCGGACGCGCTTGAATTTTTGGATCTTGGAAGACACCAATTACTGTTTCGGGCCTCTTTACAAGTGTGGGCAATGCCTCGAGCAGGAGCAACCCTGCGAAACGTGTGGCTATCGACATGTCGTTTTGGCTCTCTCAGGAGGCTCGGGCAGTCGAAGGGCACTTGGAGGTAGCACCCCATCGCAGATTCTCTCTACGCTACGCTAGCTTGTCAGTTCGTCTCTTCAAATAACCTCTGTCCGTAATGGCCGCAAAGGCCACAACGCCACCGAAGTTGCGCCTTACAAGCAAACCACACGGCGCCCGATGTAGTGCCCATTTTGGCTTCAGCTGATTCTAGGATGTCCATCATGGCCGACCTCCAGAAGTTTGCGCCGTCATATCGAGCATATCAAAGCTCCAATGAGTTAGAGCCAGCTGGCCAATACGGCGACGAAACCTCTTGGTCTCAAGTGCTTGCGCTTTAGTCCGGAGAGACTAGACGCAGTTTTCATTGGGCACCGACGGTACTTGAGCTGTGCCTTCCCATTTGAAGTGTCCCTTAGTTTTGCGTGAAACTGCTGCATTTCGTGCTACACGCTTTCAAGCAACCAGGACAACTCTTGCCCGTTTTGTTCAAAGAAGTAAATGCCAGTAGATGCCAGTTGAACCCCTCGGGCCGCTCTGCGCCGCAAAGGATTGTCTCGAGGCCACAGAAACACCCTCTTGGACGGGGACTACCAAAGTTTTCTGCACATTTCCATTCATATCAAAAGTCAGATTCATTGAAGTTCTGGCCTGAAAGGGCGGCCCGTCACCTGGAAGGTCGTAAGGTCTCGTATGACCTTAAGACCCGGAGCGCCTTCCGTGGTCCACTGGCTCTCTTCCCAGTGGCTCCCTTCCCAGACTGTCTACGCCGAAGCAGTTGTTCTGCGGTACTCAACTAATTGCTTCATGCTCTACCATCCACAGCTTGAGTGCCTCAAGCCTCTACACTCCCTTGCCCCTCGATCCTTCGCATCTTTGGTTCATCTCAAGGTTAATCTCAACCAATCTCCCTAGCATGAACTTGATGGTGCTGGCTTCTGTTTGCAGTCACATTTCTGCGCGCGTGGACAAGCTTGATTTGAGGTGATGCCTGCTACGGGATTACCTCCCATGCGCACCGTCCGTCCACTGGCTAGCCACACAAGCACCGGGATTAGTAACAGCAGCAGCAAGAACGAAACAACAGTCAATGTCATGCTCAGAGGTTGGATCATGGCTACTGCTCATATCTCGAACTATAATCCTGCCAGGCCAACTTCACTCCTCCTAAACTTACGATATTGATTCACCAGCAGAACGATTCACTTGCCTTGGCTGAGACCATTGTATCTTCGTTACAACATCTACCCAGACAACCCGCAGAAGCATAAAAGAAACTCAGAGCAAAAGCGATCGTGAAGGCTTCCATGAGTCTCATAAGACCTCAAAGACACCTGGGAGCCGGGAACGACGTCTTGGCCGGCTTGCACAATCAGCTTCCCTCTATATCCAATGAGATGAAGGCCGGTGACTACCGTTCGTTCAACTCGAGCAAGAAGATTCAAGGAATTTCACGAATGCTACGTTATGGGTGAGCTGTAAGACATCCCTTACGCTAATAACAGCTTCGGAGAACTTTGAGCGAAGAATGTTGTGGTCTCTGCCTGATCCTTACGACCTAGAGCTAGGAACAGGAGCCGGCATTCCATGATGGAGACGGGACTTGGCGACGAAAACCTTAAAGGCCCCGCAGACATTGCGGAGATAATCACTTCCGTCTGCTAGGGCCTCAGAGACAGGGTGAGTTTTCATACCGCACGAAGTCAAGACAAACTCAGGTCCCCGTCACGCTTGAAATATTTGTGAAGGAATAGAATGAGTTCGCCAGCAATATCTTTGGTAGCTCAGCCGTCCACCCGGTAGCCAGACGATTAAGCGCTCAGCATGCAGTTGTCATGCTCGCTATTTTCTGATATCCACACCAGCCAGCAGCGGTCTCCTTACGGGACAGCGAAGGACAGTTATGCCCCTTAGAAAGTGGCCGATACCGTCAAATCGATCCGCCCATTCCTGCTTCCTGCCGAAATAAGTAGAGGTTCATCATTCATCACCCAGAGCTTGATTCCAATTTCAATTATTGGCGAGCAACTTCGTCCTCCCTAACGACAGCCCCAGTCCGGACTAAAGACGAACCGTTTGTAACAGTCCAAGGTCCCCTTTGGTAAAATAGATAGCGGGCTTTGTTGCGAAATCTCCGGTTTCTCTTTCAGTCATGGCGGCAAGGATCGTGAATGACATACTGATCCTAAGTCAACTCGAAAGAGTTCCCTTAATCTCGGCAGCAGTTCCGAAGCAGGGTGAGATCAAGCTCAATCCATGGGGAAGAGCAGGAGGGTAGTCGGAGGGCCGAGGGTGTTGTCAGAAGCAGTCATAGCAGAGCGAGGGCCTGGGGTTAGCTAGACAGGCGCACAACACACAGAACAGACGTGCCGGAAATGGAATCGGTTCGATTAATAATGTGAAATTTGTCCTCCCCCTCCGGCCAGGAGCCCTCCCTCAGCGCTCGGGCTATCTACAATGCTAGAGTACACAAAGAAAAAGGGGAATCGGGCAGCGGATCGTTTATAGCACGGAGAGGTCGCCGAATCTCTCCTGTTGGCATTGTCAGCATCCTCGGTCCAGAAAGGGTTCGAGGTGGAAGCGAAATGAATGGGGAAAGAAGAAAGAAAGCCCACCTTGTAGCCTGGCACGGACCAGCGGCCCTTGGACACGAGCTTGGAGGTCTTCTCGTCGATGCTGGGCTCGGCGGCGGCGACCTCGTCGACGGTAAGGTCCTCAAACGGCCGGGCCTCCTCAATGTTCTTGAGCGTCTTCTCGAGATCCTTGAGCTCGAGGTCGACCTTGGCCTTGGTGGCCTCGGCGTTCTTGATGGCCTCGACCTCGAAGGCCTCGATGGCCTTGAGCTGGCGGTTGAGATCGTAGGTGGCGGGCTGGAAGGCGTTGAAGCGCTTCTCGATCTCGTCGACGATCGCCTGGTTCTTGAGCACGGAGCGGTAGTAGGCGAAGTCGACCGTGGTCGGCTGTTCCGAGAGGAGCTGCACCTTGCGGCGGACGTCGTCGTTGCGCTTCTTGAAGGCCTGAAGTCCGGCCACCGTCTGGCCGCGCAGGCCCAGCGACGTCGTGATCTTGGCCCAGTCGACCTTGAGAGCTGCGCTTCGCTGTAGTATTTTGCGAAATACAGGAGACGCGAAATTAGCTCAGCCCGGCAACCTCGCAAAAGCCTAGCCAGCGCCCAACTGCCTGCCGCATCCCAATTCCCCAAACGCCCGTTCCCTAAACCGTGAAAAGAGGCTCCAATTGATTGGGGAGACTTACTGCGGCCATTGTTGCTGTGGTTCTGCGGTGGTCTGGAGTGGGGGGAGTTCAAGGGACGTTGTTGCTCGAGTTTGCCGAATCCAAAGCAACCTCTGCCGGCGCCAGGAACGGTCACGTGATCTTACGGGATGACCCGGCCGGTTCCCGCGACTCCTGCTAACCATGCTGGGAACCTGGTGCCAACGCGGGTGTGGTACGGAATCTTTTTCCATCTAACGCAATATCATGGACTTCAAGCTCGATATCTCGCAATTTTTTTTTTTTCAGTCGATGGATTTCAACTAATGAACAGATGTAACCAGCAGCACACACACACACTCTCTCTCTTCTTTTACCGCTACATGTAAAAGCAGACCAAACAGCGAGCATTACGGATTACACGCATCAACACCCGGGGACAGAGCAATTGCGCAACGGTTTCCATTCAACGACTCAAATATGGTCGTCGTCAACTGACCAGCATCAGATACCGATGTCGATAACTGGCAGAGCCTCTTGCTTCCAAGAATGTACCCGAAAATCCACGAACAACGCTGGCTTCCCGCTCCAGACTAGACACTCAATGCCATGATTGAGTTGACTATGTCATTGTCGTTCTCTTTCAGCGCCTTGATGGCCTTCTTCCGGGACACATTGGCTTGAGTCATGACGAGCTCGATGTCCTTGTCCTCGATGCCTTCCGCATCCACCTCCTCGCCATCATCCTCTTCCTCCTCCTTGGCAGCCTCCTGCTTGTGGTCGTGAGCGTGGCCGGCGTGGTCGTGCTCGGCGGTCTGGCTGGCGAGCTGCTGGGCGGCAGCGGCCTGGGCGCTGGCGTTGAGGTCCTCGATCTTGGCCTCGCCAAAGACGCTAGTGGCGGGGTCAGTTCCGAGCTTCACACGAGGCGTCGGTAAAACACTCACATGTAGGTGTTGCTGTTGGGGGACTTGTACACCTCGGGGTTGTTGATCACGAAGAGGATCTATCCATATCCGTCAGCGGTCCGGTCCCCTTGCTCCCTCGGCCCATGACCGAGTTCCCGCCCCGCCCACCGGTGGGCTCAGGCCACGTAGCCCTTCTTCCGTTGCACTCACGTTCTTGGGGCGGCGCAGAGTGACGCGGGTGATGCCCGGCACCCGGGTGAGGTGCAGCTTCTCGATGGCCTTGCGGGCCTTCTTCTCGTTGCGGGAGTGGATCACGGCAGTCGAGCCAGCGGGAATGCTAGTATCACCACCAGCCTCGGCCTCGGACTCGTCGCTGGAGGACTCATCGAGCTCCTCGACGGTGGGCTTCTTGGTCTCCTCCTCGGGGACTTCCTCAACGCGGGGTTCGGCCATCTTGGAGAGCTAGCACCGTCCAACTTTGTCAGCTCGCCACGCTCCGCACACAACACAATTGCTTTTAGCCACTGCAGCAGCCGCAGTGGCCAGGCTTCCTGTACAATACGGGAGCCTGGAATCACATGGAATTGGTGATGCTCAAACGGGACTCACATTGATGCAGGAAATGCCGCTAAAATGGGTATGCGGGGGTTAGAAGGAGCTGGTCAGTCGTGGTGGGAAAGAAATGTTCGGGGTCCAATTTTCAGGTAGGGCTTGTTCGGCACCTGCAGAGGTACAGACGCTAGTCCCGATTAGGTAATCATTGTCTTCATCAAGTTCCCTAACAAAACGACCAGCGCAACTGGGCCTGGATCTTCAATGACCAACCTGTTTCACACTTGTCAAACTCTCACTAAATAAGAAACATGCGTAGAACACCCAAGCAGAACGGAAGGGAAATATTTGTCGCCACGGCGTCCGCCAGGGTTTCGTATTCTGATAGCTCACACAGCTGCGCGCAACCGGCGCTGTGCTTGTGGCATGGGCAACAACAGCCCGTAGGTCTTGGCTGTTTTTAGGCTCAATTTCGCATTTTCCATATGACGCCGGTCACCTTGACGATGTGACATACAGGTCTTCCGAAAGCGACGCAGAGATAAACCCAGCAACCCGAATGCTGATGTTCATGCAGACCGTTCCAGAATACCATCCTTCCCCCCCAGAAAAGCCATGCCGAACCAAAACGCTCCCCCAACACAAAGCAGCAGATTGCCTTTATGCCGCGGCCCTGATCTTGGCAAGAGCCTTGCGCTCCTCGAACCTCCGCTGCTTCTTCAACCGCATAACCTTGAAGCGGTCGAAGTCGGTGAGCGACTGGCGGCGCTCCTGCTGAAGCTGCTTCTTGGCCCAGTTGCTCTCCTTCCACTTGGCGTCCACACCGCTGGCCTCCCACGCCTTCTTAACGGCCGCCGTGCGCGCACCGCGGGGAAGCTTCTCGATAACGATCGGGGTAAGAAGAGTCCGGGAGAGCTGGACAACGCCGCGGGGAGTGGCGAGCTTAGGGTCTGAGGAAGGACCATCCACGAGGACCTAAATTTCAGCAGTTTAGTCTCTCCGTTCATGCGAGCCTCCAATGCCCCGGCGGGCCCGTCACGGATCGGATTCCACGTACGCGCTTGTGGTCAACGATCTCGACGATGGCCGCCAGGCTGCCGTTCTCGAGCTTGAGCACGCGGCCAACCTGGACGCGGCGCCAGCTTGTCGCTCCGATCTCGATCGATGCCATTTTGGTCGACGTTCTGATACGGTCGGTCGTGTTAGTTGACTGGTTCGCAGGGGGGGCCGGCGAGATTGAAATCGTGCAATATGCGCAAAATGGCGAGAATATATTATTCGTCGTCTAGAGTCACAAGGAAGTAGGTAGGAAATGCTCGGCGTACCTTTGATGCTATTCCGGTGCCGTCAAAGAATCCGTGTCGCTGCCGTTCGCCGATATCGAGACCGGGCAATTTTTGTGCGCGCCTTGGTAATTGGCAGGGCTCGACCAAATTTTGCGGAACACAAGGTCCCGATTCCGACGGCCGAGCTGCAAGCCACACAAGGTGGGGCTGGCTCCTATGCCATGGTGGCTTGAGTCCCTTAGTGACCCACATTATCGACTCCATCTTCCCCAGATTGACTTCATCTGATTCTCCATCAGTTGCCCTTAGAGGGCCTCCGTTTGACGTATTGCTCTGCAGCGGGTAGTAGACTCTCTGCTTGAAACGCCGAGGTAATGTCTAGTCGTGTCACCTACCAAAGTGGTATAACCCTCCTTGAGATTTTATGCGCTCCGAACAGTTATAGCATCAGATAGAGGTTCGTCAACGCCTGATAGCTTTGGGTACTCTCTGTGATCTCCTCAACGTACCCAAATGCCTGGTACAACCAAGGTAGGCATTGCAGCTGTGAAAACAAAAATAATACGCTCGCAACTATCCTACAATAGTAGTGTAAAGTAAGGACGGGATGCATTCCTCAGTCGAGGGCAATGGGCAGATGCGAAAGCCCCACCCTAGCCTGGAAGCCGTCCGGTTCTCTTGCTGATTGGCAGGACGTGGTTGCCATGTGGTTGCATATGCTCGAGCAGGCACCGACAAAAAAGATATAACTAAAGACAAAGAAGGGCAAGCCAGAAACAACCCTGAGCCTTGCCTGCAGCTCGAACCCCAGAAGGTGGGGGGCCAGCCACAGCAGTTACAGTACGTCGGATACGCAACAGCAAGGCGGAGCAACACCTCGGATACCCAGCTTCTTCGATACACAAGCACGGATCAGCTACTTCACAGTAACCTCGAAAGCGAAACATTAAGTCGCTTCTTTCCATATTTAGCCAGGACCATCAGGTACTCGAAACAGCAACCCCAAGGGATCCACCGCCCCTCATCTCGTCTTATGTGGAAAGCACATCAACCCCACAGATCGATGCCGAGAGAGAGAGAGGAGGAGTTCGTGAAGACTAGTTGTGTCAACATCCGTCAACAGGAGACATCTACGGCCTCGCCGACCATACCAGCATTTCGTGCTTGCTAACCCAAGCACTCAAAGAAATATCCGAAGCCGCTGGTCCAGCGAACAGCAGCGATGGCTCAGCCAATGGGCCTCACGGCCTCAGACATAGAATTCGCCGAAGCTACGCCAGAGCAGCGGCGGATCTCATGGGAGCTGTGCAGTCGAAAATGGGCGGCCCCTATGTCCGTCGACGATTATGTTGAGCGGGAGCAACACATGGCGGAACATGAGCTCAACCGGGATGGGGGCTGCCGATATTGGGTGCTCTACCTCAAGGGTTACCCCAGACAGGTGATTGCCAGTTGCGAGACATTGCGAAAGCCGATGTTTATCGCCGACTGCGCCGAGAGACGTGTCCGCGAGGCCCACGGTTACGTCGTCACCAACGTCTATACCAACCCGACCTACCGCCGGCAGGGAATGGCCGCCTTCCTGCTCCGGCGCGTCCAGGAGCGAATGGACGCCGACAGCGACTGCAGCGTGCTATACAGCGACAGCGGGCGGAGCTACTACGCCAGCCTTGGCTGGCTACCCATCACCAGCCACCAAGCGACCCTCACCCTGCTCCCATCGACCTCATCGTCACCATCAACAACCCCCTCAACCCCGCCGCGGCGGCCGCAAACCCGGCCTCTTAACCTCTCCGAGCTTCCAGATCTCTGCCAGAAAGACATTGCCCACCTCACTAGGACCCTCACCTCCCTCGTGACCGCCACCGCCGCTAGCAACAACAACAACACCTCCATCTGCTTCTTGCCCACCTACGCGCAGATCTCCTGGCACCTCGCCCGCGCCAAGTTCGACGCGCTCAAGATCCTCCCCTCTACTACCATGGCCACTACCCCGCTGACCGTAGGCGCCGTGACGCTCCCCTCCCAACAGGGCGTCGCCTGGGCGTGCTGGTCTCACGACTGGCGCAACAAGCGGCTGCGGGTGCTGAGGCTGGCGCGTGAGGGTGACAGCCGAGTCGAGGGCGGGGCGGGGAAGGAGGATGAGGTGTTGGAGGAGGTGGAGGAGGGAAGCGACGTGGCCGTGGACGAGACCGCGTGCGTTGACGTCGCGGCGCTGCTGGAGGCGGCGGTGGCCGAGGCGCGGCAGTGGGGGTTCCTGGAGGTGGTGGTGTGGAATCCGAGCGACCTCGTCAAGATGGGCTGCAAGAGCGTGGGGAACGCGCTTCCGGATGAGGTCAAGGTGGTATTTGAGCAGCGCGTGGAAGGGTGTGTGCCGAGCCTGAGGTGGAAGGGAGGGAAGGTCTTAGCGGGCGTGGTGTGGGAGGAGAATCATGGGTATTGTGGGTGTTGACGGCAGAGCGGGTGGATCGAAGCATGGTTATGCTGGAATGCTGGGATGCTGGAATGGGCTCGCTGCAGGATGAGAAGAAAGCTGTGCAGGCGACCCAGCTGGGAGCCTCACCACCCATCAATTTTGGCCTGGCCGGCCAGGGCTGGAAATGGGTGAAGAGTAAGTACCTAGGCTTGTCAGCTGGGTGTCAAGACCCGTAGCAGACTGAGCAAGCCTTGGCGCTGCGTGTTTTTGACCCCCTTCTGATTTCTGTCTTTCTTTAGTGCTTTCTTTCTTCCTCTTTTTCTTCTCTCATTTTTTTTTTTTCATTTTTTCTCTCCTCTGGTTGTATTTGCATTGACTACCGGGTTGTTTTAACAAGCTTTCCGGTGATAGAAGGTGGCTAAAAGTTCTTAGAAGTTGGGTGGATTCAATTGATGTTGGGTATCCACTTCCTCTGGGATCCCTGCCGGGAACCCCTTGCTAGACATGATGAAACCAGCCAGGTTCAAGCCAATCAGCTGTGGCCTTCGCATCCTTATGTGAGACTCGGTCGTCTCTTATCATCGCTCGACTTCTCATCGACCAAAGGCATTCGCTATCACTCTCTCGCCGTTCGCACCGTTCTCTGCCATGATTGACTGACCAATTGGCGCCTTAACGAGGTCCGTATACCCAGACAAATGGGAGCGCCCTTCGTCCACCCAGAATGTCGCTGCAGCCGTTGAAAACGACCGCCGTCGGCGGCCGCGACCCCTCGCTCCTCTCGCCCTCCGAATACGACGCCGACGCCATTTCCATTCGCAGCGACCAGGACACCGACAGCGATGACGACGAGCGTCAGCTTCGTGCGAGGAACAGCCGCGAGCTCCGCGCGCACGACAGGCTGGTGCTGATGGAGGAGGAAGAGCTGGACCACTTGGTCATCGAAAACCGGAGGAAGCAGGAACGCCAGCGTAGGGGTTCCGGGCTGCCGATACCCAACCCGCTCAGGTTGTTGACCAGGCGGCTCAGTGACGTATCACCATCGTCGTCGAGGAGCCCGTCTGTGCAGCCGGGCGAGTCGGTTGACGACCTTAGGGCAGAAAAGAGGCGGGCGAGGCGGCAGAGGAGAGAGATGAAGCGAGATCGGCTGCTGGCTGATGCACAGCACGGCGAGGACGGCGAGCTCATGTACGAGATGGAAGAGGGCGGCATGAAGGAGGGCAGCTCGACCGGCGAAAGCAGCGAACGAGAGGATAGCGACGAGGTCGACCGGAAGCACTTGCTGCATGTTACCGATACCAAGTCGAAGCGAAAACGCAACTGTTGCCGTTGGGTGTTGTTTTACGCCATCATTGCCGTCGCCTTTGCCATCCTCGTCCTTGTGGCGTGGAAGGTATCCCTGGATCGGAAGACGACGCGTTATAGCCAGAAACTCGTCAGCAACGGCACCGCCATGTTCGCACCCACCACAATCATTATCAGCTTGGACGGGTTCCGGGCCGATTTTCTCAATCGGGGGTTGACGCCGAGGCTCAACGCCCTCGTTAAGGAGGGCGTATCACCCCTCTATATGCTCCCGTCTTTTCCTAGTGTCACGTTTCCCAACCACTACACGATGGCTACAGGGCTCTACCCGGAGTCCCACGGCGTTGTGGGCAACAGCTTCTGGGACCCGATGTTGCGGGAAGAGTTTTATTATACGGACCCTTCGCGGAGCATGGATCCCAAGTGGTGGAAAGGTGAACCCTTTTGGGTTACAGCGCAGAAGCAAGGGCTCAAGACCGCCATACACATGTGGCCCGGCAGCGAGGCAAACATCCTCAATGTTGACCCCACGTATTTGGACAAGTACAACGGAAAAGAGCTGTTGCCGAAGAAGGTGGACAGGATTCTTGAGTTTTTGGACATGCCGGACTCGGACCGGCCTCAAATCATCGCGGCGTATGTTCCTAACGTCGATGCTGACGGGCACAAGTACGGGCCGAATAGTACTGAGATCCGGTCCACCATCCAGAAGGTGGACAAGATGCTGGACGACTTGTTCAAGGGGCTAGAAGAACGGCATCTGGCGGACATTGTCAATATCATCGTGGTTTCTGACCATGGCATGGCGACTACGGACGTCTCCCGGCTGGTACAGCTCGAGGATCTGGTGGACCTGAGCAAGATCGAGCACACGGACGGCTGGCCACTGATCGGATTAAGGCCAAAAGATCCCGCTGATCTCAAGGACATATACAATGGGCTGATCGAGAAAACGAAGGGGAACCCCAACCTCGAGGTCTACCTCCGCGACGTTGACATGCCAGCACGGTATCACTTTTCTAACAACCAGCGCATTGCTCCGTTGTGGATCGTGCCTAAGGCGGGCTGGGCGCTGGTCAAGATGGACGAGATGAACTTGAAAGAGGCACAGGCTCAAGGGGCGGTGTATCATCCGAGGGGCCTTCACGGCTATGATCATGAACATCCGCTGATGAGGGCAATATTCATCGCCCGTGGCCCGGCTTTCCCGCACCAGCCAAACAGCAAACTCGAGGTATTCCGTAGGTGTCATCTGTCCCGCAATAACCCATATTCGTGTGCTAACGCTGCCAGAAAATATCGAGGTTTACAACATGCTGTGCGACTCCGTAGGGATCGAGCCAGCGCCCAATAACGGCACCCTTCGGCTGCCCCTCAAGCCAATCGGGCTGCATGATGACTCGGCCACGGACGGCCTGGACACGCCAGCCGATCCCGTGGAGGCTCACACCATTTCAACCGCTTCTACAAGCAGCGCTCAGACGAGCGTCCCGTCGAAGTCCGTTGGCGTTGACCAGCCGGTGCCGCCGCCGCGGCCGACCCAGGCGCCCTCGGGCTCGGACAATGGCGGCGAAAGTGACAGTGACGATGACGACGACCACAAGGATGATTCCTCGGCCGTCGACAATGCCGAGTCGAAAGTTAAGGAGTTTTGGGATTGGTTCACCGGAAAGGTGAGCACCTGGTGGGGGAAAGTGACGGGTAACGGCAAGGAAGGTGAGGATGGTGGCAAAGACAATTCCTCCGGATAGCCAATTCTTTGCTTGCTTGCATGCATTCTTCAGTGTATAGTATATTAGTTTACAAGCGGCATTTGCTTTTGGGTGCTGCGTGGCGTCACAGTTTTGGTGTTGGTTATGTTTAGCAGGCGCATTAAGTTTTGCTTTCTAAAGCGCTTTGGGCGTTTCGATGTGCACATCACGCAGTCATGACGAGCGTTCGCGGTTGTCACAGAGAGCGAATGAGAGGGATCCGTCTTTTATTATCAGAAGAAATCCAAAGCAATGCCACTTTTCGGTGTTGCATATCGATACCAAGAGTATTACTACAAGTAAACCACGCCCCGCCAAGCCGTGGTCCGGCGAACCCAGATGTGGAGTCGCCAGGGGCAAGTCGCGCATCTCATGTCGAGGCGCGCGCCGGGGTGGGGCAAGGCAGGGTGCCATTTGCGGTTGGTTCCGCGAGGCTTGGAGGATGAAGGTGCATTCTTGAGAGCATCCATTTAATGAGAACCAGAGGCTCGGGCCTGCACTTTCGGTCAAGCGACAGTGTAAGTGGCATCCATGTCTGAATGCGCAGCGGGTTGGCCTCAGCCATCGCCAATCGATTTTTTGGCCCGAGCCTACTGCGTAATTCTTGCTCTGTGGTTTCTTGATCAAGTCGTTGACGCGTGGACCGTGCCTTCCTGTTCTGTCCAACGCGAGACATTGAACCGAGGCAGCCGCGTCCGACTCCCAACAGGCAACACTACACAGGACCCCAACTGATCGGTCAGAAAATTCGCCCTTTGGTCCTGGTGTTCTTCCTAAATTCTTCCTTATCTTTGTTTCTGGCTGGCCCGCACTTTTTTGCGCTGCTTTAAAGCCGCGTACAGCGCCTCAGCAGCCTGGAACTCGTACGGCTCTCTTTGATTCCGAGCGGGCCTTGTGCTGTTCCCTCTGAACGCATTATTCGGTGTTCCTGCAGCCATTTACCACAGAACAAGGCCTCCGTTCCAAGCAGCCTTGTCTCTTGCCACTGCCCTTTACAATAACTGCAGCTTTCTGTCAGCCGAGCTCGGCGGTCGCAGGATTTATTCGTCGGGGCATCAGCATGACCGCCGCGCGCCATGGATTCCAGGACAAGCGACTCTTCTCCGTCCTCAACCGTTTCGCACACCATTTACGATATCCCAGCCCTCCTTGACGAGCTAGCCATTCAGCGAACTGTGCTAGCATCTCTCATCAACGACTTCCCTGATGATTCGGATCCCGCTGTAGCGCAGGAGGTAGAACGTGTTAAGGCAAAGATTGCGAACCTTAGGCGCCAGATTGCCCGACCTAAGGGCAAAGGTGCGATTTACCAAACTTCCCAGATACTGGCAGCCGCATATCCTAACCCGAGCGTTTTGCAGACCAACCAGGATTCCCAACTATGGAGGGCAAAGAGGGTACGGCTACTATTAAGAATTCCTCAACTACCTCGGCGGCGAGCACTGACCACAACCAGAAGATGGCCGCTTCCACAGTACTTCAACACCTTCCAGCAATAGCAGCTCGTTAGATATGAGTCTAGGAGAGGGACAGATGCAAGACTCGGGCATCCCAACGCGAAAACGTTCTATCGGTAGCTCCCACCTCGCTGCAGACTCGCCGAGCCGGAGCGCTTACAAGTCTCGACGAACCACCCCTACCCCGGCTCCTGGGCCGTCCGACTTCACCTTTGAAGCGTTTTGTGATGTTCCGGACGACCAGGTCATCGACCTTACTTGGTAAGTTGGTTCCAGTCCCCAATGAGGGTTGGGAAAAGATGAGAAGCCCACGGGGTCGCGCTGAGGCTCAACAGATGCTAACTACGTCTTTCAGTGATGATGACAATGTGTGGCGGTTAGCCATTCAACGACAGAAAGAAGCGGAGGCGCGCGCGAGTCAAGTAAAGGCCGAGGTGGATAGAGATGCCGCCATTGCTAGAGCCTTCAGTGGGCGGGCCTCACCAGACCCGAACAGTCCGACTTCCGCATCGCCATCTCAATTAGGTCAAAACAATGCCCTCAACAGAATTCTTGACAGATCCTCTCAGTCCTCGTCGTGGGCGTCGGGGGTGCCGGATCGAACCAAACAGGAACCGGGCTTGACACCGGCGGCGAGGCCGCCTAGATCAGTCAAAGCGGAGCCAATCGACTTGACAGGGGGCAGCGCTGACGGGCGTCCTTGGAAACATTCCGCAGTCATGCCTGAAATGGCACAGAATTCCCTCCGGACGCCGGTCACTTATATTGATTCAGATGACGAAACTGATGCGTCTGGGGGTGCCACTTCTCGAACGTCCATTGGTGCCGGCCCTCAATCTTCCCGACCGTCCTTACCTTCACTTCCTTCAGTATTTTCTCGTCCTGGGTCCTCCAGTTCAGCGGCCTCCACGCCTGTGTTGCCGTCGTCATCGCGGAATGTCACCTCTGGGCTACCTGCCATTGAGTTGGCCCGACAGACCTCCATGGCGCGGCAAGAAGGCCGCCTTTGGCCACCAGCCGCCCCTATCGGCCAGCGACTGCACACGATAAGCGGATCATCACAGGGTGTCTTGAACGGCTATTCATCGGGCCTAACACCCCCAGCCGCTAACCGGCCAGGATATGTGAGCAATGGCGCATACTATACTCTGTCAGGGCGCTCAGCATTTTCTGGTCCGAGCCTTGCCGAAACCATCAACCGTGTCAACAAGTATGACTTCAACAGCATGACGGATATGCACGGGAATCCGTTAAACGAACGCCTCACTACTTTTCTCGACGACTACGTCAATGACCCTAGGAAGACAGAAGAAGATATCCAGAAGCTGCTCTCGAATATCCGGCCTGACATGGACGTTCCCGAGGAGGAGCGCGGCGAAACTCCCGATGCCATGAAGTACCCTCTTTATCCACATCAGCAGTTGGCACTGAAATGGATGTCAGATATGGAAGAGGGAACAAACAAGGGCGGCATCTTGGCAGATGACATGGGTCTCGGCAAGACCATCTCAACTCTTGCCTTGATTGTCTCCCGGCCATCTACCGACAACATCAAGGTATGTAGCGCTCATTGTCAGGAATGCATACTTGAACGCGGACGTTCTAAGACTTCTGCAGACCAATCTCATTATTGGCCCCGTCGCTCTCATCAAGCAATGGGAACTTGAGGTGAAGAAGAAGTTGAAAAGCACTCATAAGCTGAGCACGTTCCTCTTCTATTCCAAGAAGCGGCCTTACTCCGAGCTGAAGAAATACGATGTCGTACTCACGACATACGGATCGGTAGCTGCGGAATGGAAGAGATACAACCAACATGTCGCGCAACGCAATGAATCAGACGATTATCGAGAGGAAGATGATATGGAGTTGTTCAACAAATGTCCAGTCCTCCACCCGCGGAGCAGATTTTACCGCATCATCCTGGACGAGGCTCAATGCATCAAGAACAAAGACACCCAGAGCTCGACGGCCGTGCACAGAATCAATGCGACGTACCGCTGGTGCCTTACAGGTACTCCGATGATGAACGGCGTATCAGAATTGTACCCACTCATCCGATTTCTCAGAATCCGGCCATATTCTGATTTCAAAACCTTCCAGAGGGTATGATGTCCCCCCCGTACACACCGCAACACTTCATGGGCAGTTTCTCATCCGTTTGCAGACATTTAGGGGTTTGAGCGCAAAGGGCTACGTGTCGGACTACACGCGTGACAATGCTATGCGGCAGCTTCAAGCCGTCCTCAAGGCGATGATGCTGAGACGGATGAAGGACTCGATGATTGACGGCAAGCCCATTCTGACACTGCCACCAAAGACAGAGAACTCGGAGCACGTTGTTTTTTCCGACGATGAGCGCCAATTTTATCAGGACCTCGAGACACGGTCTCGGGTGCAGTTCAACAGGTTCCTCCGTGCGGGAACCGTCGGCAAGAATTACTCCAATATCCTAGTCCTTCTTCTACGTCTTAGACAAGCCTGCTGTCACCCTCACCTGACAGAATTCGAGTCTACGGCCGCAGCCATTGAGGACATCGACATGGAGTCTCTAGCAAGGGAGTTGGATGGCACGGTTGTTGAGCGCATCAAAGCCATCGAAGCGTTTGAGTGCCCGATATGCTACGATGGTGTTGAGGACCCGCTCCTCGTCATTCCATGCGGCCACGATACTTGCACTGAGTGTTTTACTTCACTCACTGAGAACACGGCACAAGACAATATCAGGTTGGGTGATGAGAACCGGGCCGCCAAATGCCCGGTCTGCCGTGGGCCGGTCGAACCAAAGAAGGTCATCACGCTTACCGCTTTCCGGAAAGTGCATGCACCAGAAACCCTCGAGGCCGAAGACGGTGTACTGGACGAACTCTCGGAGATTCCCGACTCGGAAAATGACGACTTTACATCTGATAGCGAGACCGAAACTGATGCGGACCAATTTGGGAATCTTTCAGGTTTTGTTGTTCCAGATAGCGAGGATGGCGACGGCGATGGGATCGACGGCGCCGAGTCCGACACTGGACTGGACACTGCTGCCACGGCTTTGAACGGCGAGAAAGGAGAACGCCCTCTGGGAGAAAGGGACGCTAAATCTTCTGGGAAGCCGGCCACAAAGGGAAGACAGCGCCGTAAGGCAAAGGAAAAGGCGACAGGCAAGCGCACGGCCGAGGAAATCAAACCCCACATGCTGAAGCAGCTCCGGAACGACGCGGATAAGAACCGAGAAGCCCGCCGTCGGTACATGCATTACCTTCGTGATAACTGGGAGGATTCGGCCAAGATCACCCAGGTCATTGAACTCCTCCGGGAGATCCAGGAAACCGATGAGAAGACGATCATCTTTTCTCAGTGGACCACTCTTCTCGACCTGATTGAATGCCAGATCAAGTACAAACTCAACCTCCGCTACTGCCGTTACACGGGCAAGATGTCGCGCAATCAGCGCGATGAGGCCGTCCGGGACTTCATTGAGAACCCGCGCAGCACCGTCATGCTTGTCTCGTTGCGCGCGGGCAATGCGGGCCTCAACCTGACTGCCGCCAGCCGCATCATCATCTGCGATCCCTTCTGGAACCCTTTCATTGAAGCGCAGGCTATCGATCGCGCCCACCGTATCGGCCAGCAACGCGAGGTGAAAGTACATCGTATCCTTGTCAAGGAGACGGTTGAAGACAGAATCTTGGCACTACAGGAGAGCAAGCGGAAGCTTGTGGAGGCGGCCCTCGATGAGGGCCAGAGTAAGAATGTCGGCAGGTTGAGTGAGCGTGAGCTCGCCTATCTGTTTGGGGTTAACCCGGCGAGGGGGTGAGAGTGCAATGTGTGGTGGTTAGTGTGCTGTTGATTTCACCTTCAATGGCGGCGAGCGAGGCTCGTCTTGCTACTCATCTACTGTGGCTCCCGCCTCGGCTATGTTGGACAAGGGGCCCTGTCCATTGTTGTATCTCATCGGGATTGCTGTTTGAGTAATGGCTTGCTCGTTTCAGAACTAAACGTCCAGTTGTCATGGAGAATGGAGACCTTGCGCTCGGCGACATGGCTCTAGATTTGTGGCACGGGCCTTCGGCTTGGAGGATTGGGGGGGGTTACTATCCTGGGTTCGGAGTTGGGCTGTTTGGGGGGAAGACTTTGCGATACCGCTCATGTTCTAGCTGGGTATCATATTCATGATGCTACGAAGACAGGGCATGGCCCAGGACTTGAACTTGGCTGCCATCATCCCTCTGGCTTGTTTGGGTTAGTACTCAGCGGCGTCTGTATTGGCTGATGATTAACCACAATGTTAAAGCTTGGCCACATCTCATGATTGACACTCAGTCCAAGTTCTCGTGGTGTTTTCCTGAACCACGGTTGAAGGTGTTCCCTTTAATGGCGGACCCATTTGTACAGGTTGTGGTCTGAAGAGAGTCCGCGTACATTCGCCGCCAGCCATTCATGGGCTGTGAGCGAGATGTTGCTCGATCCGCGCTTCCCTGCAAACTTGAGGCACAAATAGCATCTTGGGTAGCCCGAACTTACCAAGAAGAATGAGACGAGGCAGAATATCCAAGTCGGTTCTACGCACAATTTGAATCACTGAGTTTTTGATAAAAACAGAGGTTGTTTGTTAAATACAAAACATAAATACGTGAAATGGACCAGAAAGCCGAGGCGCCTTTCCTGGTCTGGGTATCCAAGTCGCTAATCACCAGTACAGACGCGAAATGCACATACTAGTAGAAACTCCGTCGCTTTTCAGTACTTGCTCCTCAGACCGTGTGTGTCACTCATCACCTCCAGAGACTCTAAGACTGCCAATCTCATTGCCTCTGCTGATGGGGCTCGAGCCACTGCTTCGGTTGTTCGGCCGGCTGTTCATGGAAGGACCAGTGCGAAGGGAGCTCATATATAGGTTGCGACTGGGCGTACATCTCGCCCCTGGCTGTGGGGTCCAGTTCCGCGCGTGCGGTATTACTGTCCATCTCCAATCGGGTTGCGCCGTCCAGCTGTTGCAGCTGCTGCTCAGAAGGCAATTCCTGCGCTCGTATCGGTGCCACCTTCTGGTCATAGCCGTACTTCTGCGCTCCCAACGCATGCGCAAGAGCTGGGGAACCATCTGGCGTTGCGGGCGTGCGGGGACCGAGAGTGGTCGAACCTGCTTCAGTCTCCGCCAGGTGCTCTGAAGCTTGCTTCTTCCTTCGCGCCAGGATGACAATGGCGATAATGGTAGCGAACGCAATCGCGCCCAGCGAGACGCCAACGCCGATGCCTGCCTTGGCACCGGTGGACAGCCCGGCGTCTGAGCCCGTGGGGTCATCTGTCGAGGCGGACGGTGTCGGTAGCGGCGGTGGTTCTTGAAGTGCGGACCATGATTGCCAGGTGTTGTCTGCATACTTAACCTCGCCAAGCCGATCCTGAACAAAGTAGTAAAGCCATACCCTGCTGGTAAACATGTCGTAGGCAACGCCTAGATGACCGTTCGGGTCGTCGGCCTGGGGCCAGACAGTGTTGGGTTGGCTGGCTCGCCGGCCCCAAGTGTAGTTCTGATTGGCCAGCAGGTAGAGATTTCTGTCATTGCCAATGTACCAAAGGAAACGCGTATAGACATTGTCAATGGTGACTCCAATGCTTTTAGTCTTGCCGTCCCACGCGGGCAGCGTGAAGTTGGCCGGAGTCCCCTCATCTAGGGAAATGTCATCCCTGGCGGTCTCGGCGGTAGCGAATCCGCCCACGAGCGCGAGCGGGTGTGGCAGGGTGGCTGTTGGCGAATGTCAGCAGCTCAGTCAGCAAGAAGGTGGTTATGGAGGAGTAAGGGGGGAAAAGGGAGACGGAGTAAAACCATACTTCGATACCAAGTCTCATCCTTGTTCCACCGGGTCGCCGCAATGTTCCTCTCATCGCGCGGGGAGGCAACAGTGATGTTTTCCCTGCCGCTGAATGCGGCACCTAAGGCGGGCAGGGAGTTTATATCCTGAGAGATGGGACCCCAATACTCCCAGCCGATATCGCGGTTATAGAAAAGCTCGTTGATGGCGCCGTCTTCGTCATGGAAGTACACGCGGTAGCCGGTGTCCGCGCCGAGGACAACAGCAGCCAAGCCCGAGTTGGAATGAACGGACGGGGCGCCGCTGGTGACGGTCCAGTTTCCCTGCAGCAGAAACTGGCCAGTTGTCATGTTGCAGTTGAAGAAGGCATTCGTGATATTGTTGGTCTCGTCGAGGTACCAGATCGAAGCTCTGATATGCCCGTCAGTCAACACGCCAGTTCGACGGGAGAAGCGAGCACACACTGGGTCATGGTATTGTCATACCAACCCACTCCGGTTAGCGGCGTGCCAATCTTGGGTTTGATGTCGAGGGTGAGCGAATAGTCGTCGATGTACGAGTATGTCGGCTTGTCATTGCTGTTACAGGCCGTGTAGCGGATCTCGTTGGTCGTGTCATTGACCAGAATGACCTGCGGTCCGTATGCAGTATACCAAGCCGAAATACTTCCTGCCCATGCCGGAGATACGGCAGCCCCCAAGAGAAAGAGAAGCAGTCTCCCTACGAGCAGCGCCATTGGCACCAGCCCATTCTCGAGCTCACCAGTGCCTGAATCGCGCACCCAGTCAGGGCCTCTCAACGGCTCCCCTAACGGAACCCTCCCGCGGCGAGGCCGGGTGTGGCTGACTCGGTTGGTTGTTCAGGCACCGCCGTCTTTGTTCGAGACGTCTGTCAAGCCCAGCAGATAAGCGGAGGGTTGCTTTATGAATATTATATGTAATTCGACAAAGCAAGGGAAATCGGCTCTGGTCGTCGTCCTGTTGTCGAGGAGCGACGTTACCGGCATGAGACAGAAAGCTTTGTTTCTATTCTGTCCGAGAAAAAAAAAAGAGAGAATATGAAGGATGCAAGCAGACAGGCAGCAGCAGTAGAAGCGCGGGGCGAAAGGAACTCGAACAACGAGGCACAGGAAAATAAGGTGCGGGCTCGAGGTTCGATTGGGGAAAGCGCACTTGGAACCATTGGCGACGATAATACGTTGAGATACCCAATTAGTGCCAGTTTGAATGCTCCGTAGAGAGGACTGCCAGCAAATCCAGCTGTCTAGGCCCGAATAGGCATCTTTTTTCATCGCGCGTTCTGACTTCCACAGACGGTGGCAGCCATTCTCTGTGGCACTCCATTCCACCGATCTCTCTCAACGGACCTCTCCCGCGTCCCCTGTCCTCTTCATTCCAGGCCCTTTGAGGCTGAACCAAGCTTTCGGTTTCGTGTGTGTGCAAATTCGACGGGGGAATATTGAATGGCTGGAAGAGCAAGGTGCAAGAGGCCGGAGCCCATGAGACAACGGTCATCTTGCACGGAGTTAGTTCCGGACTTTTCCACTGGGCTGACTACTACTCTGGGGTCTCAACGAAAGCAACTCTGGACGGAATCACTCCTGAACCTGGTGTAATTAGGCAGGTATGCGTACCCCGCCCTCTTCGGTGCAGATCTTGGGTCGTTCCGCCTCGGGTCACGGGAGGGAAATATGGAATTTTGTTCGGGTTTGGCTTGTGCTGGAAACACATCTTGTAACCCGGAATATGCAGTGACACCTGCATAACGAGACGGTGAACTAGTGTACGGCTACTCTGTAATAACTAAGGTGCAAACTGGCCCTGGTCCTCGAGAGTACCGCTTCCGGCACTTCGAAAATTAACTCCAGTAAGGGTTAAGTGTACACTACGGATTAAGAAAATCCTTGATTTTCGTATACGGCATATACGGAGTAGAGTATTTGTAAACAGCCGGCTGATGGTTACATAGTAGTTAAACGAGCAGAGACGGTGGGCGATTGGCCGAAATGCATCGTTTAGCGGCTTCCAGCATCCCGCCATTTCGTCCGGGCTCGGCGGTACCTGCTGATTCGCCACTAACTGAAGGCTTACGGAGTAGCTTCCGCGAAAAACAGCTTCCCCGTTCAAGGAGCTGCTCGCTACACAGTAGCCCCCTAACAGGCGGGCCTTCAGAACAGGCGGCAACTCCATGCAGGCCACCCTTGACCAGCCAAGAAAGACGCTTACTGAGCAACATCCCCACCAGCCCCAGACTGCCCGAATTCGCAATGCTTCTTTTAGAGGACGGCAGTTGTCAGGCAAGTTCCGGTGAGCGTGTAAAAACTGCCGACAACCTCGGGGCTGACTGGTTGATTACTGTGTAAGTGTACTACCCCCCGAGGCCGCAGTGACGAGTACGGAGTACTGTGTACGGATTAAGAATGTACAGTACTATTAGTGTAATCCGTACTCTCTATGGGAAGGGAAACGCAATCCAGGGTCCTTGCACCATGAACCACACAGATGGACTACTTGTAGATCGACTCCAGGGGTTCGACAACAAAATGCCCCAATTGGGCAATGCATTATCGAACATCAGCCGTTGGGCTGTCTTGCACCATCTTACACAGTACACTAAGGGGTAACTATCTTTGCAACGGAGACATGAGTGGACCAAAGGTCGAATCTCTCAAGTTTCAAAAGTATCCGTATCCGTCTTCAACTTTACATGGATCCGCCTACACTACACTGTCCGTCCTCTACACTTCGCCTACACCTTCGTCTCCTCGATACCCCGATCTGGATGACAATACGCAAGAGCAAGAGAGGGGGGGGGGGGGGTACAAGCGTGGGTGGGCTAATGCAAGACAAAGACGAGCAACAACTTTCCGAACAAACAGCAGCCAGCCAACGCCGCATGGCCACATTCTAGTCCACTGCCCTCTCCCCAAAGCACGCAGGACGATCACGCGTAGCCCAAGTCAAATCCCATTTTCATACATACCCTCTCCTCTCCCCTCCCCAGAGAGGAAGGGGGTAAAGACATGGGTCCCTTGTTAAAGGGTTTCGATCCCCCTCTTCACATCCTTAGCCTTGAGCCCCTTGAGGTCCGGCTCCGGTAGCTCGTGCTTGGGCCTACCGGACAGGATATCGCAGATCTCCCCAATGTCCTTCCAGAAGACCTTTTTGGGACGGCGGTTGGGCCAGTCGGTCTCCTCCTCCTCGACCTGCTTTACTGGTGTGAAGACGACGCTGGCGCCCTTGATGCCGATGACGGTGGCGCTCATGGGGTCGTTCTTGACACGATTGTGCACGCTGCGGCCGAACTGCTCCAGGTGCTGAATACACCGGATGGCCAGGCGCACCGCGCGGCACCGGTCCATGGGCGAGGGCACACCGCCCTGCTGCATGTGGCCCGGGATGCCCTCGCGGCTCTCGAACCGGCCGTGGGCCTCTTCTCGGAGGATCTCGGCGATCAAGCGGGCGTTGTAGACCCTGGAGGCCTTCTCGTTGATGAGGATCAACCGGCCGGCGCGGGACTGGCCCTGGTCCTTGGCAAACACGGACTTGAGGTGGCGCACGTCGGCCGCGAGCATCTCGAGGCTGAGGCCCTCCTCGGGCGTGTAGACGGCCGAGGCGCCCACGCCGAGACCGGCGAGCGTAGCGACGTACCCGCAGCGGCCGCCCTGGGTTTCGATGACGAAGACGCGGCGCCGAGTGGCCGAAGCGGACTGCTTGATCTTGTCGCAGTATTCGACCAGCTCGTTGAGGCACGTGTCCGAGCCAAGGGAGTACTCGGTCCCCGGCACGTTGTTGGAGATGGTAGCAGGCAGCAGCGTGATGGGGATGCACAGGGAAGGGTACTGGTCCCTGGCCTTGCGCAGCTGGCAGACGGCATGGAACGCTTCGAACCCACCAATGAGGAAGAGAGCGTCAAATTGGTAGAGCTCGATCAGATCGGCGATCTTCTCCATACCCGACTCGCTGGGAAGCTCGCGGTTCGTTCCGATCTCCGAACCACCCTTGCTTGCCCAGCCATCGACTTCGAGCCAGTCGAACGGCCGAACCGCTCCCAGCGGCTTATCGTCGTGGTGGCGGGCGAATCCGGCGAATCCGTTGTAGATGGCGACCGGCTCGTGACCGCGAGACAGGCAGTACGCTACGCCGGCGCGAACCGCGGCGTTCATGCCGCCGGCTGGGGCGCCGACATTGATGAAGCCGATTTTCATGCGCTTGGAGCTCTGTTAGCACGTCCCAAAACTTGCTCTTCAGTTTAGAGACAGGTACTTGCCTCTTTTTCTGGTAGCAACATCTTGTGGTCAATCTGGACCGCCGTCGTCATCATAAAGGACCTGTACTGCTCCGAGAATTCGGTATCCCGGAGCCCCATGGCCCGGTCAAAATCCTGATTTTCTATCGCCTTGGCCACCATCTTTGTCTCCTTCACAGCCTCCATGAGGTTCTTCCTGACGATCTTGTTCTCGTTGATGGTGATGACGCACGTAGGCGTGTCAGGCTTGGCTTCCAGAACAGCCTTTACGGCCTCGACTCCCTGGAGCGTTGCCAGCATCCGGTCGTACGCGACGGCAGTTCCGCCACGCTGGACGTGGCCGAGGGTCGTGATCCGGGTGTCGAGGCCGAGGCCATTCTTGTCGGCCAGCAGATCCTTCACCATCTCGGGAGTGATCTTGTTGCCCTCCCTGTCGATGGCGCCCTCGGCGATAATGACGATGGTCTTGCGTTTTCCGAGTTTCCGGTGCTGTCGCTCTGCGTCAGCTCCCTACTGCTCTAAACCAAGGAGAAATCGAGAAGAAAAGAGGGAGAGGAAAGGAAGGAAGAGCACGAACGTGTTCGACGATACCGCACATCTCCTCCCTCCAGTTGTCCTCTCTAGGCTTCTCCGGAATGAAGATAAAATCCGCACCCGTAGCAACGCCAGCCATCAACGCCAGCCATCCGCAGTGTCTCCCCATCACCTCAATCACGAAAGCCCGCGAGTGGGAGGAAGCGGTGGCCTCAATGAGATCGACGGCATGGCAGATCCGCGCAAGAGCCGAGTAGCAGCCGATCGTAGCGTCCGTCCCGGAAAGGTCATTATCGATGGACCCGACCAAGCCGACGATGTTGAGGTGGCGGTAGGGTTCGAGTTCGAGGGCGGTGTACTCGCCGGTGTCCTCGAGTTCCTGTATGAGCGACGGCCATTCGGCGCGGAACCTATCGGCTCCGGTGAGCGAGCCATCTCCGCCGCAGATGATGAGCGCATCGATGCCGTGGGAGATCAGATTTCTGGCGGCGGCCAGACGGCCGGCGCGCTCGTAGAATGCCATGCAGCGGGCGGTGCCGATCAGAGTGCCGCCCTCGGACAGCCATCCGCGCACGTCGTGCCAGTGCATCTGCCGTATCAAATCGCCGCCGCGAACAAGACCCTCGTAACCCTCGTAGACGCAGTAGGCATCGCAGCCCAGGTGGATGGCCATCCGGACGCAAGCGCGCACGACGCCGTTCATGCCGGGCGAATCTCCGCCCGACGTCATGATGGCGATCTTCTTTTTGGCCGCCATTTTGGTGCTCGCGGATCGTGGCTGTGAAGCGAGGGCAGGGCGATTGGCGAGTTTTCGGGGTGTGCGGAAGAAGACGGTGATGGGAATCGACAGGACGACAAAGGCAAGGAGGGCCCGGAAGGGAGATGCGAAGACGGAGACGGGCCGAAGAGGAAAGTTTATACTTGATAGGGGCATGCTCCAGGCGATTCGCCTGGGACTGTAAATCCTAGGTCGTTCGGTGAAGCGAAGCTTTGAAGAAGCAGGATTTTCTCCCTCCTGATCCTCTTTCAAAATATCTTCCAGGACTGTTGGTTAATCCAGGACGGTACCCGGTTCGCAGTACAGTACTCGTACATGCATGCACCAGGTTTATGAGAAGCAACACCACCTGAGGCCTGATTCGGACTTCGTGGGTCCTCGGGCAGAAGCTCTTATCTTATCGTTCACTTTAGCGCGGGGCACAATCCGAAACCGCAGATTGGAATTGGAGAGATGCTGGTTTGCTGTGTTTCTAGGGTCTAGTGTAGGAACAAAAATGGTCAATTCGGCGAATTATCTCTCACGCCGAACGTGGCGCCTTGGACAATTGGCTCCCATGCTGGGGCTTGTTTGTTTTGTGGCACAGAATTTTGTGAAAAAGACCAGCTGAGGCTGCTCTGTGGTGGGGTTTGATGATGCTGTGAGGGGTTTACGGATCCAGTATCATCGCAATGACATAGCTCCTTATGTAAACCGTGTGGCTTTTTGGTGGGGTTGCAGCAAGGCTGTTTCAATTCAGCCATACTCCCTTGTACCAGAGTAGTACACTACAAGCAACGAGTTACGCAAACAAGCTCAACTGAGAGACAGCATGTGCACCGTCCAATTCCGTATTTATCAGGTGAGCTTCCGATGCTGCTGTACGCCATGATATGACAAATCCAGGGATTTGAAGTTTTTTCATGTCAAAGATAGCCTTGCGTATCTCGCTTTTCATCCTGCAAACGTGTTGTACTGTGTACGCAGATATAGCGTATGTTGTGGTGTAACTTTTATCTTTGACATATCCACAAATAGCGTCACTGACATGGATGCTGGGTATGGGGATCTACACTACTGTGTAGTGTACCGAACGCGCGGCAACCTACTAGAGTAAGACTGTTGAGAGATTTGGTGACCCCCAACAGCTGCCCCCACCTCAGCTACCCTTATCGGCCAGAAAGGCGGGGCCGAACACGGAAGTCCGGCCACGGAACGCTATCCGACCTGCCTGCCTGCAAGTCTCGAGCTTCGACAGGGGTCTCGGGTGGGATTTGCGTTCCTGTTCCCACACCCGATCAATTGAATGCCAAAACCACCACCCCCGCAAACCGCACAATGGACGACCGACCGTTCTCATTACAGCCGCGCACGGCGCCGCAACAAGGGCCGCGATCCATTTCCGAGTTCATCCAACGGGCCAATGCCCAACCGGGCGGGTTTCGGGCCCTCAATTGGGCCGATGTTCGTCGAGAACTCGAGGCTAGCCAGAATGGCGGCGGCGACCACGATGTCGACATGACCGGTGACGGCTCCGAGGCCGACAGTGAGACCGCCGAGACAAAGGATATCGCTGCCGCCCGCGAAGAGATACTCCGCGCAATACACCAGACCCATCAGATATCCATGTTCGCCCTGGATTTCGTGTCGCTCCTCCTGTCGAAAGAGAATCCCGCCCTGGCTGTCAGCACCCTAAGTCCCGGGCTTCGAGACATGGTTGGAATTGGCACGCTTGGCGCGACCATGCTCAATGCTCCTACCCCAGTAGCGCAGAGCCGGGTGCCCGATCACAAGATGGTGTCCATTGGGAAACGTCTGATGGATCTGAACCGGGCGGCAGATACCGCTTTGGCAACGTCGAAGAGACTACAACGAGAAATAGACCTCGAAACCAAGTACTGGTCTGAGGTGCTGGGCGTGGGCGAAGGCGGCTGGCAGACATTCCGATTGCCCCACGAACCACAGACTCTAGGGGTCAAGTTCGGCTTCTCCAACACCGCTCCCGAATTCAAAGCCAGCGGCATCGCCCCGTTGAGGAGAGCCGAAGATGGGTCCGTCAGGCTGGAGCACGGAGTCATGGGCCGGGGTTCGAAACGGATTCAAGTCAAGATACTGGAGAAGGGGGTCGTTGTCGGCAAGTCGTCGCTGCCACCGCCTCTACCTCCTGACGCTCCGCTCCAGGATCGTGTCAAGGAATCGCGGGATACCGTGTTTGCCCAGGAGCTGTGGTACGAGGTAAATCGTGAAGCTCGCAGCGGCCTAGATGACATTGTCCGCATCGGAAAGTCGACGGCTACATACGACCTGGATCCCGCAACGAGCATCTCCCTCCAGCTCGTAACACTCGGCGAGGAAGACGCGACGGCGGAACAGCAAACCGGACCACAGGACGCCTGGGCGGATGCCGTGTCTGTCATTCTAGGCCTCCTGCTGACCAACGCACACCGAGTCAACGAGCTCAAGAGATCCGAGCCCACCTTCAAGAAAGGGCCCACCCCTCCCTACTTCATCCTCCGGCCCCTGATCGCCTACCATCGGTACAGCCAGTCTGTCCAGAAGTGCGCAGAATTCCTCACGGCGCTCATCTCTGTTCTCCGGTCCGCTGGCGTCGCTTCATCCGTAGCTATGAGAGAGCCACCCCTCGCCCTCTCTCCGGGAAACAGCCGAACGGTCACGCCAGCCTCCACATCACTCGCCACTCTTCTCCTCAAGCCACCAGCCGTCCACTTCGACCTGACCATCACCCCGACATCCCGCCTCCGCATCCTCCTCAAACCGGCCCTCCTCTCCGGCGCATCCTATGCCGTCTCTATGCTCCCGCCCCTCCAGCAGCCAAGCCAGCCCCCGCACTCTACCGCCGTCAACCCGCTCCCGGCCTTCTGCCCCGCCGCATCCGAAGACTACCTCTACTTGCCCCAGCTGGTCACCTACCTCTGCGAGGCCGTCCCCTGCGCCCTCGCGGCGGCCTACTTTGAACGGGCGGTGACGCTACCCGGGCGGCAGCGGGCGGCGGCTGCCGCTCAAGCTACGCAGGACGATTCCGCCGCGGACCAGGAAGGAGGGCAGCAGCAAGGACCTAGGGAGGGGGAGGCGCTGTGGGGGATGGACGTCCTGGGCAAGGGCATCGTCGACCTGGATACGGGCGGGGAGTACGGAGTGCACTTTGACATTGTACGCGAGGAACATGACGGCGACCACAAGGCTGCGGGGGCGGGGAGATTGGAACTGAGAGTGAAGGCGGATTATCTGGAACCAACGGCCGGGGAGGGCGAGATGGTCGGGGGAGTGGGAGGAGGAGGAGGAGGAGGAGGAGCGAAGAAGGTACATAGGGAGTGGAGGTGGCCTGGGGCCGGAGAGAGCGTAGGGGTCGTTGTGAAGCAGGTGCTCAGTAACGGCCCTGTTGAGTAGACCGGGGCTCGGGCCGAGGAGTGTTTAGAAGAGGCAACCGCGTAGCCCAGCAGGTTCATCCAGCAATTTGCCCAAAGGGCGTTATCCTGACCAAGCGGGGAGTCTTTGGGCGCTTCGATTTGAACCAACTTGGGCAAAGTCTAACGGCGACCGTCATAAATTCCGAGGAAGGTAACGTTGGTAAGGTTGGATATCTAGAGGTGTCCGACTAGATAGGAGTTGACCCTGGAGGGAAGTGAGACCTACAGTATCTCAACTGGAAGTGGGATATCAGGCCGTCCCACCACAGACATAACGGGGCTTCTACAGGGAGCACCGCCATAAGAACTAGGTCCGACCATAGTTGCCTAATGAACGTTCAACGAGATTGCAATCCAAGCAAAAGACGCGTAGCAAAACACAAAGCGTCTATTTGACACGAAGATACTACGGCATCAACCAAAAGAAGAAGAAAAAAACACTTCTTTCGAGTCCGCCACAGGTCCCAACATGACACGATCCAGCCCCGGTTCAAAACTCATTCTTTTCTTGTCTAGATCATCAGAGTCGTTACGGAACATGATCGAACATGCTACTCAAGAAGGGAGCGACAGCGGACGGGCAAAACCCCAATCCCATGCCATAGGCTCATTAGAAGAAGCAGAGGGCAATAACAATCAAGGAAATGCAGGACAAAGGACCAAGAACAATGCTAGGAAATAAGGGGGGGGCGGAATGGAAAGAAAAGAAAAGAAAAACAAAAAAAAAATCCAAAAAACACTCATCATATCATCAACCCATCCATATGCATCCTCTTGCCATCAGGACCGAAGAAAAGAACGTCCAAGCGTCCCAACCAAGCAACAGTCTAAAACGTCATCATAAAAGCACGCACCGCGTCGCTCTCTCGCTATCGTTCGTATCATGTCATCACATCATGTTTTCGTATCATCAGAAAGACGCCTCAGACAGAACGCTTCCAGTCAGTTCGGGGGCCGGGTCGGGAGGGGGCGATAGCGCCATGGCGGTGTAGGAGAGGGAACGGATCAAATCAAGACGGGAACTTTGGTTGGCTGAGTTGAGCTAAGGTTGGTTGTGGGTAACGAAACGTTCAGTGACGATACCCTCTCCCCGGATGGCGGGTCTCGTAGGTGATCTCGCGCTCGACGACGCGGTCGTCCTCGTAGTCGACCGAATAACGGCGGCGGCGGTGGTGGTGATGGTTGCGATGATCCCAGTCGTCGCGCCATTCGCGCTCGTAGGCAATCTCGCGGGCGCGCTCCTTCCGGGCGGCGCGGATGCGGTCCGACAGGTTCACGAGGCGGACGACGTCCTCCTTTACCATGGGTGTTAGCAGTCCGTGTCGTGCGTGGCAGCAGAAGCGCGAAGAAGGGGGAAGGGACTCCACCAGGGAAAAAAAAAGGGGGGGGGGGTTTGCTTACATAGGATAGGTACTCGACGATATAGTAGAAGTAGTCGGTCTCTTCATACTCGTAGTTCAGTTGTTCGATTGCCTCCCGGCAGACTAGGTCCTTGGTGATCTCGGTCCAGGTCTCGGAGCGGTTGCGGGGCGGGGGCGTCGAGCCACGGATGGTGATGCGACGATCCGTCACCTTTTCGACGTCGACATTGCGCTCCCTGCTCACGGCACGGTCGTTGTCGACCACGTGCACGCTCAGCCGCCTCTCGCGCTCGGCAGGGGCCCGCAGCTCCGAGAGGCTAGTCGACGACGACACCGCCGAGCTCTTGTCGTCGCGCTCGGGAATGAACTTGGTGCGACGCACGCCGCTGTACTTCTGCCACGTAACCTCGGCCGAGGCGCCGCCGGCGCCGTCCAAGCGCACGCGCTCCGTCCCGGGCGGCACGTCGATGATGGACCAATCCTTGGTGATGCCGTTCCAGGCCTCGCCCATCCTGCCTCGGGAGTCGATCTTGCGCGTGATCTCGAGCGCTTCGTCGTCGTAGTCGATGGCCGGAGGAGCTGCCGAGTGCGCACGCCGGCCCCGGGAGGTGCTCCTCCAATGCTCAATGTCAACCTGCAGTTGCCTGCGGTCTGACTGGACGACGACGTCATCGTCCCAGGTCTGGAGCGCGCGACGTGATGTCCGCTCGCGGGAAACAGACCGGCCACGGCCGTGCCTGTGAATATCAACTTCTGTCTGATTGCGCGACGTGTAGATGTCGATCTCCGTGTCGCGATTATGGCGAGCGGGGGGAGGCGAGGGAGGACGAGGAGCTGCCACAACGCCTGCCGGGTGTTAGCGCGAGGAGCCCTCGAAGATGTCTCTGCCAGTGCGACTCACCATGGTCGATATCCCGGTAGTGTGTGATCACTTCTCTCTCGATGATCGGCCCCTTAATAACCTTGGGCGTGGGAGGCTGCGGCGCAGGAGCCGGGCTTGGGGCACGCTCCTTTTCCCTCTCTACGATCCGGATTCGATCCCGCACCTCCGGCGAGGGCGACCGCGAGCGTGGCTGAACGATACGGATCCTCTCAGTAGGACCACGGCTAGGTTCCCTCACGACCCTCTGAAACCGCACTTCCTCCTCCACCCTCCTCTGGGCGGGGCTGACGCTTCGGGCTCGCTGGACTATGCGTTGGGTGACACGGACAGGACTGGGTGACCTCGGACGGGGCCGCTCGATAGTCTCGACTTCTCTTTGTCTGAGCACCAACTGGCCCGGCTCCGGACGTCTGTTCTCCTCTCTCATGAAGTATGGAAGACGGTCATTCACGCGCTCGCGAGAGCGCTCGCGGACGCGAAGCTCGACGTCGTCATACTCCCGCGCAACGGCGCGGCGCGGCTGCTCTCGGTAATGCTCGCGCTCTTCGAACTCGACTCGACTTCTCGACATGGTTGCTGTTTGGTGTGGCAATATTCGTCACTGTTTCCGGGGATTGAAGTCCAAGTTGCTGCTGATCGGCAATCAGGCGGGGTGGACAGGTTGACCAGGCAGAAGAGGGCGGGGCAGGTCGGCGGGCAAGCTACGCTGCCTAAGCTCGGTCTATTGCTTTGGCGTTCTGTTCCAAAAAGAAAAAAAAAGAAAAAGAGAAGAATAAGAAGAGAAGGAGCACTCGGAGTTGTCCTTCTTCTTCTTGCCGCAAGAAAGGAGCGGCTGCGCGTAGAAAAGCTTTGGGTCAGCCCGGTCGAGGGTCGAGGGGGGCTGTGACGTTTAAGGTAGGTTGGGGATTGGAGGGAAGTCGTGTGCGGGAGCCAAGGCGGGGCAGCCAATGTGACCCAGGAACCTTGGCAGACCAGCCTCCTCTGTGTGCTCGCCACTCTGCTCCGTCACTTTGGTCTCGGACGGTCGCTGTCTGGTAGAATGCAGAACTTATTGCGGTGCGGGCGGGTGAATTGATGTTGCAGGGGCCCCGACGGTATTAAGAAAAGGGCCACAACGATGCGAGTTGGGAGCCGGTATGAGAGATACCTCCAAATCAAATCCAGGGCGGGCGTGTTGTTGGCCGCCTGGTCGATCGTTAAGACAAGCAACAGAGAGAACAAGGTTGGCCCCGGTGAGGTTTCAGGGCCTGCTTGGGTTGCTGCAGCTGGCCAATCGTTCCGGAACCAGAATTGGCTCGAAACCAACGTCGTCATCCCACAGCCGCTGCTCGGGATCGCAGGCCAATCCCTGCGCCCTAGGACGGCGCCTGTCGTGCACTAACAGCGAAGCTGTTTAGCGCGCGGAATACTTCGTACTGTACTATGTACTAAGTGCAAGTTTGCTGACGGGCTGAGACCAGACGAATTGTTGGCACGATCCTTCTGCGCACCGTCCGTATTATGAGCCGAGGGCTGCAGACAAGGGCAATACATCCAGTGCGCGAGTTACATATAGCCAGCTTCACCAAGGCTCGACAGCACGCCGTGTATACAAGTAGAGGGAGATTAACAGAATTTTTCAAACATCAACTCCGCCGGGGACGAGCATGTGCGAATCACACCAGGACTCGGTTTTCTCTCTCGAAAGTTCTAAAACAAGGTCAGACAGCAGCGAGGTGGCTGCAAACGCGAACGTGAACTCCTTGCGAAGCGTGCCACAGCCGCCGAAGCGAACACAGGGTCGCCTTAACAGGCCTGGTGGTTTGCTTGGTGGTCTGGTGGGGGGCTCCAAAAACGGATTAGAGCCTGAGGGTGTCATGTTGCTGGCGCCTTGGTTTCTTGCCGCAGGCAACTTGTGTCACTAGACGCCAACTAGGCAAGCACCAGAAGACTCGGGCTCACCCACACCCAAGTGAGTCACCCACCCAAGTGAGCATGGCCGAGGGAGAGGCTGTTCAAAAGGAAAAATCAAGCAGGCAAAAAACATTCCTCCGCCGTTTTTAGCCTGGTCTTTGAGCCCTACTGGGCGAGCAGGAGGCAATTCTTTCCCACTTCCCACTTTTCTGTGCCTTCTCGAAGCATCCTTACCTTCAAGGCGGACCCTCGCGCTCTGGCAGAACCTGGTCGGATTTTGCCTCCATTGTCACCTGGCTCAAGACTATGCGACCGAGATGTTGTCGGTTAGGCTAAGGGGCTTTTTTTCCTTATCCACAGACTTGTTGTGCTAGGTCTGATGTGAGAGGCAGTCCAGAAATGGTGTGGGATTCACATGGGCTGAATTGGTAGAATTGAGTATTTGAGTAGCTGACAGTGACGCAATACCGTATCACGAGCCTGCAGACTACCCTCCCAAAACCACACAGGTCACAAGCTCTGTGCCCCCAATCAGATCGCGGGAAAGCAATGCCCCAAGTCCTGCCGACCCATATCACACCAAATGCCAAGCATCATGCGACCGGCCGCTCCAGCCTCGTACTGTACGTCTCCTGTTCTCCAGAAGGCTTTAGAAGAATACACCTGGCTCTGTCATGAATTCTCGACATTGCCGCTAGCGAGAAGCCACCGCAAGAGAGGAAATTGGAACCAAAAACCTCCCAGACACCGAGAGACCTGTGCCTCGCAAAAAAACACCCGTTGGTGGTGGATAAATCCAGCTGCTCAGGGGTTGATGGATGCGGCACAAGATGCGCTACTCCCGGCCCGACCCAGCCCAAGGTCCAGGGCGGTCCAGGGCAATGTAACCCGTGCCACTGGATCTGTTACCTACCGGCTCCTTCGAGATTGCCGAGAGCAGAAGACGCTCGAATATACCCGACGAGTTTCGTGACATGCTGAGCCGTTTTGTTGTGGGGGTAGTTGGTTGGGCAATCGGTGAAGTTGCCGAAGGGCACACCATCAAGTCGAGGGTTAGCTGCCCTCCGCCCACAGCGACACAGGCCCACAGAAGGACAGCCTTGAACGTGAATCCATCCATTATCACTCCCTTGGCATAGCTTGTTCTCCCATGCTGCAATATTTTGTGATACACAGACGCCTGTTCTTGCCGCACCTGTGCCGCCCTCAGGAACCACCAGGAACCCCCCCGCCCCAACCCCCCTCCCCCTCCCATTCCAGCTAGCTGCAGAGTAGGACAGCTGATGAGCCTTATCCGATCTAAAATCCCCTCGGTAGCTCAACCAAACGGAAGGAAATGGAGCAATCGAGCGACTATCCCCCCCTGTGGGAATCAAGCTGTTGGCGTAGAGAGTTTACACTTCCTCAAACCGCCCTGCAAACAGTGGGTTAGCAAAGCACTTACAAGCAGTCTCACTCCTGTACTTACGCCTTTCTGGCCCGTCCCTTCAACATAGGAACGGACTTCTTCTCTGAACCCTTGCGGCCCTTCTTGGTCTTCGCCGCGGTGTTCTCCTCGCCTCTTTCTTCCTCTTCTTCTTTTCCTGGCTTAGACGCACCGGATTTGGGAGCAGACGTGGATGCGACGCCGGCGCCAGACTTCGTGTCGGGCTCAGGAGAAGCCGAGGCCTCCTTTTTTACTTTTTTAGACCTCGAAGCTTTCTTCTTGGCCGGCTCGGGCTCAGGCTCAGGTTCGGCCCCTGACACCCCATCGCTCTCCTCCTTGACGGCAACCTTGGCGGCACGCTTGCCTCTGCCTTCCTTCTTGGGTTTTTCCGGTGTCGGCTCGGGTGGGAGCTCGGGCTCACTCTCCTCTTTGAGAGCAGCGCTACCTCTGGCACCACCCTTGCCCTTGCCTGCTGCTTTTTTCGAGTTTTCTGGCTTAGCCGCCGGCTCGGGCATAGAATCCTTCTTGGAGGCGCGCTTGGCCTTCTTGACAGGCGGAGCCGGCTCATCGGCGTTCTCGTCTGGCTCATGTTTCTCCTCCCGGCCACGCTTGCCGGTTGCTTTCCTGGGTCTTTTGGGCTCCGGTTCGTCGGCCTCCTCGTCCTCAACCTCCGTCTTTCCGCGATGGCGCTTAGAACCCGCTTTCTTGGACTTTTTGGCCCCCTTCTGCTCGCGCTCCGCCTCGTCCTTGTTCCCATCTTTGACCTCCTCGCCTGATGCTGGCTCGGCTTCGGGCTCTGTCTTGGTCTTCTTCTGGCGCCGATGGATACCCTTCTGCCCCGGGACGTTCATCTCGGGGTCCTTGATTGCCCACGTCAGCCCATCTGTGGTGATTTAGTGGCGGGACGCGACATGGTACTCACGCCATTGAAATCTTCAGGATCTATATGGCCCTGCCTGATGACTCGCTTGATCTTCTCCCGAATATCAGGGCGATCTCTGCTCGCCGTCAGCATCCTGCGCATACAATCCCAAAGTGCAAAGCAGCGAACTGCAGCATCGGGCTTACTCCAGATCCTCCCAGCCATCAATAGCATCCCACCTATACTCGCCATTGGAATCCTTGCCAATCTTCTGTTGTATGTGCACAACCTGCTCTCCAGAGACGCAGCCCCTGGTGGAAGAGATTCGTCAATACCCCTCCCTCCCACCGACATGCGACGATTATAACGGGAGAAGGGCGCGTACCAATGTCTCCATTGCCAGCCGCCGCGGTCCTGCTCCCTGTACTCGACCCAGCTTCCCAGGCGGAGTTCGCCTTTCGCAATCTTCTTGCCCTCCTTCTTGCATGCTGATACCTGACAGCCTGCCCGTCCAGAGGGCGAGATTTCTGCAAAAACAAGATTAGCCGCAAATTTCATCTCAACGTTTGACTACATGTCAATGCTACTGTGGTCTGGCGGTGATCAATGCCAGTCCATCATTTGCGGGAGGGAGTCTTGGACGTCTTAACGCTGGAGTCCATCTCCAAGCTTGAGCTTCAGAGAGGAGCATGAGAGCTGCGCAGGTTGAACATGTGCGTCAAACCGGATGAAATCAGGCTTACCAATGCGATAAGACATTTTGCGCGCAGAACCTGATGATGATCGGGCTTTCTCAACGAGCACCTCTCACAAAACGGTGTCGAAACTAATAGGTTTGGAGCTGCTTGCAGATCAGAGAGAATTCGACCCGTTGCTTTGTGGATGACGCCGCGTCAATTGGAAAGGCCAAGCGTGTGTGGCGGCGCGCCACAGAGGCCGCGTTAGTTACTCTGCTGGTCCGTCTTAATCTCGGCTGCGCTCTCTTGAGAATAGGGACGTGTTTCAAGCCTCAATGAGAACAAATTTGATCATAATGCATTACTGGGGGCAGCAGCTGAAATTTCGTTTTGGGACTGGAAAGTGCGATGCGAGAGAGATAGATGAACGAGCCTGCCAGGGTCGCTGACCTCACTGCCACTACCGCATTTGGCGGGGATCGATTGCCCACTGCAGGAAACCAAAGCATTGCGGTGAATACCTATATGTACTGTACATACATACAGTACAGTATATAACTACCGCGCATGTATGTATGTACATACATACAATACTGTACATACATACATACATGCCTACATACATACATACATGCCTACATACTATAACTACATGCCTAATTGCAGTGCGATGGATTCCTCTTCATTTCGACCTCTGTTGTGAATCACAACAGCAAAATTCGACATCCTGCACGTAAATCCATTTCATTTCCTATAAATTCATTCTCATCATGAATTCATACAATCAATCAATCCCAATTTCCCATGTTGCGCTTGACCTTTCAATGATGCTCTGAAGAGGCCGCCCGTTTCCCTTGAACGACCATCATCATCATCAAGCAATAACTCCCCCCCCCCCCCCCCGGGGGCCCCAAATAACTCATCACATGAAAGGTAACCAACCGATATACATGGCCGCCAGATTCTTCGGGTCGATGGCCTGCTTAATCAACTCCTCCACCTGGCCTTCCACGCCAAGAGGTATGCTCTCTTCCGGCAACAGGCCCCTGATCTTGCGCCGGATGGTTTCGACCACGCGGGTCGGGTTGAGCGGAGGCCCCTTCTGAGGCCGCTTCTTACTGTTCTGTAAGTCCAGCGTGGGATCGTAGATGAAGGCCTCGAGGATGGTCATGAGCGTCTCCTCCTGCTGCCGCAGGATCCGCAGCGTTACCTCGCTGCAGTGCCTGAAGGGGCCCTCGTAGCGGTAGATGCCCATCGCTGTCTCCATGTTGTGCGTCAGCCGGAACGGCACGCGCTCCGGCTGGGCCAAGTGAAGCCCTTTTTCGAACAGGCAGTTGAAGTCAACGTGGAGGATGCCACCATTGCCCTCCTCGAGCAGCAGGTTTTCGGCGTGTCTGTCGCCCAGCCCGAGGATGGTGCCAACCATGGACATGACTGCGCAGGAGCGCGTAAATTTGAGTCGGGCGGCGAACCACGCCGACGGATTTGGGAACTGCGCAATGAACCATTCGGGTAACACTGGCGGGTACATTCCAAGTAAGTCCTCGGTGAAGATGCGGATATTCGCGTCCGACAAGAGGGCCCGGTTCATCATTTGAGCGGCCTCGTTGTATTCAATCTTGATGCCGCGCGACGTCAATAATTTGGTTGCGATTTCTCGCAGCGTTTTGAGGCCGTCGACCCACTCGATGATGCCAACCCTTTCGTTCAGCGGCGTGACGGCGTAGGTCCGGATGTAGAGCTGTCTGCGGCTGGATTCAGCGTCGCGCTTGAGGGAGCGGTTGATGAGGGTGTTAAACTCCATCAGCCGCTGGTCAGTGCGGAGGTCATCTTTCGGTTTGACCAGCAAGCCGTAGAGCTTGCCGTCCGATCCGCGCGCGGTGAGCTTGCGCGGCTTCGCCAGTGAGCCGAGGACCAGGACGTGGTCCAGAAACGAATCAATGGTGATGACGTCGCGCGAAAATGGCTTGTGTTTTCGAACATTGTCCGTTAGAGTCGGCAGCGTAGCTGTTAAACAAGCCTCAATCGGCAGCACAAGTGGACAAGGCGTGCACTTGTGGTTGAAGTTGAGATCTTTCGTGATGCTTGCCGTGCTCGTCTTGTTATTCGGGAAGGATCCATTGGTGGCAGCGATCAATAGCTGCTCGGCCAGCTTCTCGCCTTTTCTGAGTAGCACCCCCAAACCTTCGGAGAAGCCGTCGCCCTTCGCGTTGATACTACGGACAGCTTTCAAGATATGGAAGCTCCTGGCCCGCCGCTCACCGGCTTGGTTCGCCGCCATGAGCGGGAAGAGGCTCCATAGCGCTTGTCGAGGATGGTTCTCGACCACTTTGAGGATCATCTGCTCCAAAACCCTGAACACCTCGGGGTGTGGGTGCGCTATCCTTGCCACAATCTGTGGCAAAGAAGTGTAAAATATGTACGCTGGTAAGCGCGTGATGTGCTTTTGAAACTGCTTGGACAACTCCTGGAGAATGATCTTCCTGCGGTCTCGCAACTCCTGAGACAGTGAGATTTTGCCATCAGGAGCCTTGTCGACTTGGCTGCCCAACTCGAGAAACAGAGTAAGGATGCGTGGCAAGGTCTGAGAGAGATACTTCGTCCCAAAACTGAGCGAGCGGAGATAGTTCTCGATGACCAGCTTGGCGGTCTCGCCGGTCAAGTACTCGTCTGTCTGATCGTCCGGCGTGAGAGCCTTCTCCGACTCCAAGACTTTTTTGTAGTGGCGGCCGAGGTAATAATGCCCCTTCTCCCACTGAGGGTGAGTCTTCGCCGCTTGCTGGTATTGTGAGCGAAGAGCGCTGGCATGTGTCTGGCCCGTAGAGTCCAGCCATTTCGCCAGGAGAAGGTAAGCCCTTGCTGTCAAGAGGCTGCGTTGTGCCTCCGGTCCCTTGCTAGACGTCGGCGGGACACTAATGACACTGGTGGAGCTGTCGTTGATGAAAGAGTTGGTCGAGATGGCAAGCTGCAAGATCTGAATTGCTTTGCGGTGATGGCCGTCCTTGTACAGTAACCTGGCGTTCTCGATGATGGCGGAGCCGTCTCCAAGCTGCTGAGCATGTAGCACCGCGTTGAAGGACTGATGCATGGACCCATATTTCCTTGCCAAACGCGCACTGGACAACCACTGGGAGGAAATATCCTCGTTTGTGAATCTGGGTCTGAGAACGTTAGCAGACGCTGGTGCTTCAGGGGAGGTTGTTTCACGTACCTCATCAACTCCATCGCTGCTCTCCTGATCCCAAGGAGATACTGCTTGTCACTCACATAAGCTCCGAGAACTTCAAGCCGCCGCTCGAGCGCCAGAAGAACACTTTGCCGGTCCCCATCCCCTTTGAACTTGTCACTGGCAATCAACTCCAGATCGCCCAGGACGTGGCACTTGAGCATGGCGTCGTGGCTAGCTCGCAGTGAGGAGGTAGTCGAGTACGTTAATGAACCCGATACCTTGTCTCGAAGCATCTGGATGTGCTCTTTGAACTTATCCACATTTCCATCCTTGAGACAAAGCAGAGCTTGTCCGACGCCAAGGTTGAACACCTCGGAGACATCCCCAGCATTATACAGTCGAAGATATTTCTCGAGCGTTTGCCATCTGCCCGTTGCCCACGAAGCTTCGACAGCAAACGGTGCGATTCTGTTCACCGTGTTTGCGTTTGCGGCCATGCCTTCGACGTAGTTGAGCAAGACATCTGCGGGCGCGGGAGTCAGTAACAGAAGGAGGTCTTATGCCCACCGGAGGGGCTTACCGTGTTGTCCAGACTCCTTGAGGCATGTGAGGAGATCCAATTGAATATCTGCATCGTCGGGAGATTCCGCCAGTCGGATCTCGTACCAAGTCTGTGCTGCCGTCCAGCGTCCGGCTTTGCGATGATTGAGGGCTTGTTGGCCCAGGGTGATGTGCTGCAAGCGTGCCGACACGCCGTCAAGACCATCCGGGTCGTCAATCTGTGTGTAGATGTCCTGCAGAGACTGCAATATGCGGTCGTTTTCTTCCTTTCCAGCCTTTTTCTCTCGGTTCTCAAAGTGTGGCTCCAAGAAGAAGAGTGCTCGAGCATATTCGTTGCAATCCACAGCTCGCTGAGAGATAAGCTCCGGATCGAGAGAACCAATGACTTCATCGACCCATTTGATCCAGGTTTGGCCTTTTTCCGTAAGCCCGGGTTGGGACTGTTTGACCTGCTTCCACCTCATGCAATAGTCGAGGATGCGAAAGACTGCCTAACAGGAGTCAGCAAAGATTCCTAAAGAAAATTCGCGAACAATTACCTGGTAAAACATCTTCGTCTCTTCCTTTTCCACGTAGGACGCAGTCTCCGGGGGCTGGTACTCCAGCACGGCCGCCAGCTCGGCAGAAATCTTCTTCCTAAACTCGTCCTTCTCCTCCTGCCCGACAATGACATGTAGGACAACATACGGCAGTAAAAACTCCGTGACTGTAAGGTCCTTAACCTTGATCAGCCGGCAGAGCGGTTCAAAAACCGTCTGGCTGAAGAGATTCTGGCCGTTGCGAAGAAGGTCAAGAACAAGAGCCCTAAGCCAAACCGCGTACGACTTCCGAGGCTTGAAGACGGGGTACTCCGTCGCCTGCCGAGGCATGGGCGCAACAACAAATCTCGAAGATAGAAAGGGCGTCAACACTTCTCGCGTTTTTTCCGAGAAGGCCAGCCATTTCCTGTAGATTGTCTCGCTGGATCCCTGCCCACGATCGGCGCACGAATCTCTGAAGCCGGTCGATCCCAAGAGCTCCTGCATCGCGTAGGAGAGGAAGCCTTGGAACTTGGTGTCGGTAGTTGACAGAAAGGCTTTGACGAGTACATTCTCGAGCATAAATGCCACGAAATCAGTGGTTTCGCCGGCGTCCTCAAAGTTGTGGGTCACAACGAATTGTTTCTGCTCGCGTTCCGTCTCCAAGCGGTTCGAGTCCAGGCAGCCGATGAGGCCAATCGCTTGGGCACAAAACCGGCCGATCTCGACATGCCAGCCGTTGTACTTGGCGGAGCAGTCGAGAAGCGAGCGTATCAGTATCGCAATGACCGAGTCTGGCTGCTCGCTGACAGCCGACGTCTGGAGGTAGCCTTGGTGCCTGTCGAGGAACGCACACAATTCTACCAGCGCTTGCTCCACCACACCGGGGATTTCATGGCTTATTCGCTTGGCGAACACAGCAAAGGCTTCCCTATTGTCTAAGGGTTCTTTAAGTCTGTCCAATGCCTGGCGTATTTCGACAAGCTCATCAACGTTGCCGAGCGAAGGCAGATAATGAGCGTGGTGAGCCAGCAATTCTCTGTGGTCTTTGAGAAGGTTCAGGATCAGAAGTTCGGCTTTCTTCTTGGTCGAACTGTCGAACAGCTTCCAATAATAGCCAATGATAAAAAATGTCGTTTCAATCAGCGCCTCGACATCCGCCTCCTCCATGTGAGTGAGCATCACTTCCCAGCAAGAGAAGGCCGCCGAACGCAACTCGTCAGATGCGAGCGCAGAGATGAGGCAAGCCGATATCTGTGGGCGAGCAATGCACACAAAAGAGTTGCAGACTCGTATCATCTCTTCCATGGCCCCAAGGCATCTTCGTTGTTCGGAGACTGGAGGGTGCATCAACCAGGGGTCGTTGATAACCTCGCTGAGCCGAGCGGTCAGGCCGAGGGCGTGTTGCTGAAGGTAGCGCCCGACGACCTGAGATTTCTTTTTCTTGTCTTTGTCTTTTTGATCCGCTAAGAGCAGAGCTATTGTAGTAAGCGCTTCTCGGACCTGGGTGCTGTTAGTCTCCTTAATATCTCGGCCATACCGGATCGGACCTACCCGCGCCTTGCGTGCCTCACTCGCATCAGCAGCAGCCTTGAAGAGTTCCAGGGCGATTGGGAGGGGATCTGTCCGCAATAGCTCGGCCAACTCGAAGCTGTTCACGCGAGGAGAGATGTGGCCAAGCAGGGACATGGTATGAGCAGCGATGTCAGGAGCATCCTGAATGAGAAGAAGCGCCAGGATAGACGGCAAGTTGTTGGCGTCCATACATGTCTCCCAGATTTCTTTATCGCCGCGTGCTTCGGCAATTTTTTGGATCACCTCGCGTTTCTTGGTCAGGACCAACCAGGGCAAGGCATGCTTCTGCAGCATGCGCAAGAGGTCCGAGACGCTTATCTGCATTAGATCGGCAACCAACTGCGCCGTCTGCGGCTTCGTCACCAGGTCTTTGACAACGGAGAACGCCAGGTTTCCCCAGAAGGGTTCAAAGAGCTGTGCCGGTGTCTCCCCCCGGGACTCGGCGAGGTTCAAAATCTCGCTGAAGGCGAGGCCAGACACTATCATGTTGCGGTGCCCCAGGTACTCCACCAGTTTGATGACAGCCAGGTTGAGTCCGTCAACAGACACAGCTTTCCCGACCTGGGCCCAAGCCATAATGCAGGTCTCGTTCAGATTCGCTGCACCCTTTTCGGAAACTGACTTGAGAAAACCCAACGCGTTGGCCCGGTTCCGTGACAGGACTGCCCAGTCGAAGCCGGGGATGGGTGGCTCCGATATGAAAACAGAGAGGGTGCGCCCAGCGGCGATGCGGAGTTCTCGGATGGAACTTTGCAACGACTGAAGGCACCATTGCCCTGGGCCAGATTTTTCCAGGTCCCAAAACTCGCTAGTTGTAGAGTGTTTTGCTAAACGTCGGAGAGCAATCATAGCTAGCACTCGAAGCCGCCTGGATTCTAGGAACTTCGGAAGCTTGATGATCTTGCTGAAGGTAGATATTCCCATATCAGCAAGTTGTTCGCATCGAGGAGCAACAGGGAAAACGTCCGGGTTTGTCTCAGAGCAAAAGGAGCACAGATAGCCAGCCATCGGAGACTGTTTGCTTCTCACAAGCTTTAAGGTGTTGTCGGCAGCGCACGCGGTACGAGAGACAAGGTCAATGAGCTGACATTGGTCCTCTCCATCCATGAGAGGGAGTTGTTCCCTGTTCCCCGGTCAGCTGAAGCTCAGCAGAAAGGCAGGGGAAACAAACAGTATATGAGTCTCCAAGGCATCCAACGGGCTGTTAGAATCAGCTTTGACCAGACGACAGAGTTGGCCTTTGAGCTCGAGCAATGGCGATGACTCGCCATCATCAACCTTTCTGCACTCATCGCCATCATCAACCTTTCTGCGCTTTGCAATGGGACCCCTAACTCGGTCGTTCCCTTGCCGAAGAACCATGCTCTGCACCTGAGAGCGGAGCTCGCTGTCCACGAAATTACCGGGGTCGATTTCGATTCCAGAGCCTTCTGGTGGGGAGGTGGTCGTTGTCTCGGTGAGGAGCTGAACGGCTCGCTACGTAACATTAGCAAAGAAACATTGAGAGAGACACGGAAACCGTACCCAGACATCAGTGCCCGTTCCGATCACCGGATTCTCGGAGATGAGACGGTGAGCAAGAGGAAGCAACCCGGAGGTGATGAGTCGCGATGTGGGCGCATGATCCGCCAAAGCGCTGGCGAGGTGGATCAACGCAAAGCAGAGAGTTCGTCGAAGAGAGACGCCATCGTCATCTTCGGCGAGTAGCGCAGAAGGGTTGCGTAAGAATTTAGCGCAGACCAAACTCAACGTAGCGCATCCTTTGTGGTAGAGTGCCGAGTCAGGACTGCGGGAGAGTCTGTAAGCTTCAACCACATCTATTGATGCCTGAAGCACTGGAGCTAGACTGACACCTAGCGGCGTCGGCCAGTTGATGAGGATCGCACCGAGTGTCTGCAAAGCGTCCAAGAACCAGACGGTATCTTGACCGTAGAGCAGCGAAGCTTGCGATCCTGGCTCTTGCACTACTACGCCCTTGATTACTACTAGAATGCTTAGAGCGTGTCGGAGAAGATGTTCGGCATCTCGAAGGGTGTAGGTGCATCCGCGAGCCGCGCCATCAGGCAGGGCGTCGAGGAGAGCTCTCGGAGGTAGCCTGATCTCGATCGTGCTCTCGCTCGAACCCGGCAATGTCTGCTTGAACCTTGCGATGACCGCTGGAGAGAGTGACATGTCAGAGCCACGTATTTGCACACAAAAGACCAATGGACTCACCACTGAGGTTCGCTTGAAAGTACCCCATCAGGCTCCTTCCCAGATCCCACAAACCCGGCTGTTCCGCAGCAAGGAGCAGCACATAACGGCACAACTCCTCAACATCTCGGGATATCCCCAGACACCGCCTGTGTCCCAGCAAGCGCAGCAGCCTCGGCAGGATCCACGCCCAAAGAGGCTCCTTGCCCCTCCTCAAGAAAGTATTGCCGTTGGTAGTTCGCTTCAGCACCGTCGGCGTCTCCTTGATTGTGACCCTCAGGAAATTGATCGCCTTGAGCGCATCCGTCCGGAGCCGCTCACGGTCCGCAAAAGCGTCATCCGGCTTGAGGCCCTCGAGGAAAACGCCGCCGCAAACGTAGACAAGCAGGTGGTTATGCTCGACGCGGTCGTCGTGGGTCGTGAGGCAGCCCGGGTCGTTTTTTACCTTCTCGATGGTTGCAAAAATGTGCTTCAATTCAGCCGTCTCGTCCGGCCGCGAGGACTTGGAGGCCGAGGTGGAGATGTTTTGGACGAGTTGGGCAGCGAGAGTTGAGGGCGGCGGTCCATCGCTGAGATCGGCAAAATTATGTTGCTGCTGTGGTTGTTGCTGCTGTTGATAGTCACCGGAACGGGCCGGTTTTCCATGCAAATCGGAAGCCATATTCCGCTCCCATCATTGGGGCTGCGGCCGTGAAGCAAGGACGTGTCGCTGCTGCAATGGAGGAAAAGAGACGCGAAGTTGTGATAGCATACGGAGAGGCGCGTTTCGCGGGGTTGAAACGCAGCTGGGGAGGCACGAAAGCACGTGACAGTCAATTTGAAAGAGAGCAATTGGAAAGAGCCACATATACAACCCTAACCCTTATCCTTCCTTCCCTTGCCCCTGAGAACCGAGACACGGGTAACTATCCTTTTGCATCCCAGAAAATTGCACCTTTGCATACATGCTCATGTCTTAGCCAGGGAGGAGACGTTGACTATCCCGAGTGCAAACTACCCTAGACGCGCTTCATGTCCACTTAGCCCTCCGCAACCACTTCATGCGCTGCTCAACAGCTTCTCGACCGCCCACTTGACCGAGAAGTTCCTCAAGTCCGAATAGTGCTGGCCAACACCAACAAACAAGACCGGCACGTTCGTGGCATGTACGATGCTAACCAGAGTGCCTACCATATCCCCGACGGTATCGCACTTGGAGATGATGAAGCCGTCCAGCGACCGGCCAGACCCGAAAGCGGCGTTGAAGTTTCTCGCCTGCGCAACCGAGTCCGTTCCGACGAGTGCCTGTGCCCGTTAGCATGTTCTGCAAGTCCTAAGGCACCATCGATGTAAGTAACAACATACCTCGCCAACCATCAGAATCTTGTCCGGCTGCGCGAACTTGGCAAACTTTTCCAGCGATGACATCAACCGCTGGTCGTTATGCCTCCGCCCAGCAGTATCGATGAGCACAACATCGAAACCCTCTTGGGCGGCAAAGGCGACTGCGTCCTTGGCCACGGCTGCCGCATCCTTGCCGTACCCCTTCTGGTACAACTCGACCTTGCCGCCCTCTCGGGCGGTTAGCTCTTTCAGGTTGCGCACGTGCACAGCTAACTGCTCGACCGCGCCGGAGCGGAATGTGTCGCCGGCGGCGATGAGCACCTTGTACTGGTTCTGCAGGAGGAAAAAGCAGATCTTGGAGAGGTTGGTGGACTTGCCAACGCCGTTCACGCCGACAATGGACATGACGTAAGGGCGGGCTTTGCGAAGCGAAGTGGCGGGCGGGGACGTGACCGAGTCGATTTCGCGAAGAAGATCGAGGGAAGAGGTGGGGGTAAGCATCTTGGTGAGCGAGGCTTCCATGGCCTTTCGTATCCTAGAGTTGATGCCTGGTCTTGATGTTAGCGGCGGGGTTCAAGGAGCAGGAGGAGGAGGAGGAGGAGGAGGAGGAGGAGGAGGAGGAGGAGGAGGAGGAGGAGGAGGAGGAGGAGGAGGAGGAGGAGGAGGAGGAGGAGGAGGAGGAGGAGAAGAAGAAGAAGAAGAAGAAGAAGAAGAAGAAGAAAAAGCATACTCTCAAAGCTTCCGGTCTTGACGCCGATGAGTTCTTTCTCCACGCCCTCGCATAACCTCACGGCGGCCTCGCGTGCAACATTCTTCTTGAGCAGATGCTCCTCCATCCCCTTCATGGCCTTCTCGAGATCCTGCTTCGTCAACGTCTTGCCACCAACGACGTTCCTGAAGAGTCCTCCGATAGCGCTTAGACTCGACCCGACAAGGCCGGTGGATGCTTCCGTCTCGGTTGCCGCCTTGTTCTTAGCCTCGGCATCTGCCAGGATTGAATGCACCTCATCGCCCAAGTCCCTGAGTACGAACTTCCCCTTTGTCCTTGATCCCCAGGTAGAAGCATCCACCTCCTCGACGGCACCGGGCCTCCCGCCAGCAACAGCTTCATTGTCGGTCGTAGATGCGTGGACTGAGTAGTCGAGTTGGACATCGTCGGTCTCGTCCGCCAACCCGTCGGCATCCCACTTCCTCCCGCGCTTGGCAGCTTTGGCCGGCTTGCCCTTTCGCCCCGTGGCTTCGTCCCCTGAAGAGGGCGGTACCGGGTTATTATTCTGCATCTTCCTGGCTCGTCTCGACATTTTGGCCCCTGGGCCAGGCTTGGCCACTAGCAAGTGGCTTGCACTGGGAGTCGACGGGCGCGAGACATTGGGCGTCGGAACCGGGCTGGACTCGGCCGACGACTTGTTCTGGGCCTTGGCATGGTTCGAAAGAGCGGATGGCAGAGGAGGTTCATCCTTTATACTCCCTGAAACCGTCTCATCACCGTACGCGCGCGCGTCTGACTTGTTTCCCGCTTGTTCGAGCTCTCGGAGCTGCTGGTCGAAGTACTCGTCGAACTTGACGCACTGGACAATTGTGGTATTCGGCTTCTTGAGCTGGTCGTCGTAGAGACTCACGAAGATGGCTTTAATGTTGTCGACAAGCTTATCGACCCAGGGCAGGTGCAGGAGAGAGCGGTAGACGGCCTTTCACCGGTGTTAGGGGCGAAGAGCAGGCAATTTGATATCCCCCCTCCGACAGGCCGTCACTTACGACAAAAATGATACCGAGTTCCTTGTTGAAGGTCCATCGCAAGCTGTGCTGGTCGTGCTTGTACGGTGGGTTAGAGGCCGCCGATGCGCCGTCCTTTGCGCCAGCGACTGTACTCTTCTCCTCGATGAAGACATCCGAGATGAAGTTGTTGACCACCGAGGGGCTAACAGGCGCATAGCTCCTGGACCAGAGTACAACCCCCGAAGTATTGATAATCTCGAAGGCGTCCAACATCCTGAACCGCAGGCCGAGTGCTGGACTTGTTGGTGCTATGACTGGCGCAGGGATGCGTAATGAGATCTCAAAACCTGTCCAGATACGGGTCCCTGCTACTTCCATAAAACCGGGAATCGCATTCGGTGATTGGCGTATCCGTAGCCCAGCCCTGCGTCAGCAACCTCCGAGTCCCAAGTAGGTAAATAGCGCCGGGATTTAACCGGCTGCACTCTGCTGCTTTGCCAAGCCCGCTGCTTCTCTGCAACAGGGGCTGGACACCTAGCATGCACCTTTGCAGGCAGCCCTGCTTGGGAAGCAGCCCTTGAAAACACATTGCGCAGAAACAGGACCTCGACTTGCCGCATTTCAAGAACCACCACCACCAAAGAACAGGAACTGCTGCCACACAACTTTCTCGTCGAACTTCAGTCACGACGATCAATTCGCCCGCCCACTACGACATCCCTCGCGTCGTTTCCTAGGATTTCGCAGCGCCTACGCATCCGATCCGACAAGTTGTCGCTTAACCATGCAGCGCGCAACCTACGGACGGTCCCCCCCTCTACACCACCCGGTGCCGCAACACGTCTCGACCGTCCCCCAGCTGCGATCTCCGCCTCCACCGGCATCGCAACCACAGAGCGGCTATGACGGCAGCCCGTACCCCCAACAACAGGCGCCTTCGGCCGGCCCTACGATGTTTGGGCAGTATGGCAACTTCATCAACGACCCAGCCGCGCAGCTAGCAACACAGTTCGGCCAAAGCGCATTCAGGCAGGGCCAGGAATACATAGAACAGAACGTGAGCGACCGCCGGGGCCTACACGTCCCGTTCGTCGTGCTGCTTCCGTGCTAACGCGCAGCCAACCACGCCAGGTAAACCGCTTCGTCAACGTCTCGGCGCTCAAGCACTACTTCATCGTCACCAATTCGTACGTAATAAACAAGCTGTTCCTCGTCCTCTTTCCTTGGAGGCACAAGCCGTGGACTCGACGACAGGCCACGGGCCCTTCGGGCCAGGAGACCTGGTACCTGCCGCCGCGCGACGACATCAACAGCCCCGACATGTACATCCCCGTCATGTCGCTAGTGACGTACATCTTCTTGCAGGCGCTCATCTCGGGGCTCAAGGGCCAGTTCCAGCCGGAGCTGTTTGGGTACATTGCGACGACGGCGCTGGTGGCCGTGATCGTGGAGATTCTGGGGCTGAAGCTGGGCTGCTACCTGCTGAGCATCTCCAACGAGTCGCAGCTGCTGGACCTTGTGGCCTACTCGGGATACAAGTTTGTCGGCGTCATCGTCACGATCAGTGTGGCTGAGGTGGTCAACGGCGGCAAGGGGACGGGCGGCTGGGTTGGGTGGACTGTGTTTATCTATACTTTCCTGGCAAACTCCCTTTTCCTGGTAAGTCTTTGTTGTGCCAGCTGCCAGGCTAGGTAGTGTCGCAGCTCTAACACTGTCGTCAGATGCGGTCTCTCAAATACGTGCTGCTGCCGGAAAACAATAACGACAACCGGGGCCCCATGCAGACGATGCACCCACTCGATTCTCGGGCGAAGAGGAACCAGCGGACCCAGTTCCTCTTCTTCTACTCTTACATTGTGCAGCTATTCTTTATGTGGATCCTCTGCCGGTCATAGCTGTTTGGTTCGGTGAATAAGGAGCATGGGAGCTGTGCGTTGGGAAGTGCTAGGCTAGGCCTCGCTAAGACGATGCGAATTCTGGCGGGCACAGGCCGGCGCGATCAGTATCTATTGCTGCCTGTGAGATGGACGGCCTAGAAGCACACTTGAACCAAAGATTTAACCACGATTGTCATGACGGTTTGCCGAGGGGGGCATATGAAGAGGATAAGTGCAGATGATCGAAACATCATGTTATCATGTTTCCACTCTCGTCAAATAAAGGAAGAAAAGAATTTCCGTAACTGCATTACTGGTTCAACTCATTATTCGACTACCAGAGTTCTCGAGGCTACCCTTTGTTCGGGTTGTGATCAACTAGCGACTGCAAGATTGCTTCGGCGTCCCAAGTTCAATCCTTACCATTTTTGGGCTCAACCACTCGCACATCCGCTTAAACTACAGGGTGGGTCCAATGTTACGCTGTCGTCAGGTACTTTACTGCGTGCGGCACGTACTGTACTGCACGTATGTATGTATGTATGTATGTATGTACATACATACATATAATACAAGCACAGTGATCCCGCGGGGCTATGTTTAAACAACACCAGTCCCGTCTCAAGCTGAAACACACTTCCAACAATCAACCTTTTTGATCACGCACTGTTTTTACCTGGTGTCACTTTCAGCAAGACCACAGTCGAGCAGAGAATAATAAATCGATTTCTCCAAAAAGAGAGTTCAAAGCATTTAAAGTAAAGCAGCTATGGCGCCCCCAATTGTGTCCGCTACAATCCAAACAGCAATCATCTCCGCCATCTCCAACATTCTCGCACAGGCCATCACAGCCCACCAGACCGGCGTGAGTTTCTTCCCCAGCATTGGTATCCAACCCGCGGTAATCCCAATTCCCCTTCTGACATTCACACCCAGACCCCTCTGATCATCGACCCCATCCCCGTCTTCCAATACGCCCTCTTCTCCCTGCTCTCCACGCCTCCCAACTTCCTCTGGCAGGACTTTCTCGAGTCCACCTTCCCGGCCTACGGCCCATCCGCGTCAGCAGCGCCTGCGCCTGCTGCGGGGTCCAAGGACGCCAAGGGCGCCGCCCCCGCCGCCGCCGAGGCGAGACCGCGGCTCAACAAGCGCAACACGGTCGTCAAGACGCTGCTCGACCAGACGGTCGGCATGGCCGCCAACACGGTGCTCTTCAGCCTGTTCATGCACGGGATCCGGCAGGGCATGGCGCACCACTACGCGGCGAGGGAGGCCGCCGGGGACGGGGACGCGAGGTTCGGCGGGCTGGGGCTGGGGTTCCTGCTCGGCAGCGACGCGGTGCGGTACCGGGACGTCGCGTGGGCCAGCGTCTGGGCCAAGGCGAAGGGCGAGTTCTGGGACCTGGCCAAGGCCGGCTGGCGCTTCTGGCCGCTGGTCAGCCTGGTCAATTACGTCTTCGTCACGAGCGTGGAGGCGAGGAGCCTGGTGGGCGCGCTGGCTGGGTTGGGCTGGGGCATCTACCTCTGCTTGGTGACGGGGCAGTAGCTGAAAACGCATCTGGGACGAGATGACAAGGGTTGTGCAACCTCAGGGTCTGGACGTTGCCGTTTTGCAACATGCTATAAAAGCAGCAGTACTGAGTGGGGTTAGAGGATGGGTAGGGTTCACCCACAACCGGTCAGGTGCATCAGTCATGTGTGTATGTATATATATATGTACGTAGACTTTCGTAAGCAAAGGGTCGCACTTGTTTGACTCGACAGTCACCAGATGAAGGCAATGTATCCAAGGACCCGAGACTGCGGAGTTGTTAACAGTAAGCATGTCTTCTTAATGTAGTTCTAGTCATTGCACAACTCTAGCCCGTCTCTGTTCTGTTAAGACCAAAGCGTACACCTGCGAGCGAAACGACTTGTAGCCATCAGAACCCTCAAGTCCGAAACACAGCGGAAGAGACAGTGGTATATATTATCTCGAACGTCGCAAAAGCCTGCTGGCAACTGCCAGAACAACGAGTGGATATGACCTTGTTTCGCCCTCATTGACTTCATCCAGCATTCCTCACCCACTGCCCGAGTCTCCAACAGCAACAGCGAGAACGGGCCGCCTATATATCCAGACACACAGCAACCACTAAATGGGTACAATTAAGAGCATTTTCCTGTAGGTAACCAGCCCAGCTTCCACAGTGTACACCCCGCAAAGCTCAATGAAAGAGTGAAAGAAAAGGCGGGGAAGAAAAAGAGAAATAAGCCAGGTAAAAAAAAAAAAAAACGCGTCTGACAAAATGCGTGCGTGTCTCAAGTCAGTTGAAACAAGACGACGAGATGGAAACAGGTCGACGGCCCAAGGCTCAGTCAGAAAAAGAAAGAAGAATGAAAAAGGAAGAGACGAAAAATATTCCTCAGCCACCCCAGCGAGAGGTCAAAACAAGATGGGCCCCCTCCCCCAAAAAAGGTGTTTGTAGTACACACTCTTCAAGCCTGGCTGCAAAACACCGTCGTGTGCACAAAGACGCCACGCCCTCGTCAAGCCAAACCCGTCGTCGAACAAGAGCCCGCCCTATTTCCCACCAGGAGTATCCGGATGGCTCTCATCCAGCCTCTTCCTCCAGTCCGCCAGACTCTCGCTCAGCCCCAGCCCAGCCCCACTCTCATCTTTCCTCCCGGACGACGCGTTGGCCGCCGCGGCCGCCGTCACCGGGTTGGCGTCAAAGTCGAACGTGTTGCTCAGCCGGTAGTTCTTATTAGTCGCTTCCCAGTGGCTGCGCAGAGTCTCCAGCTCGTTGGCCAGGCTGTCCAGCGCCGCACTGTTCCGGGCATCGCCCAGGCTAAGGTGAGAGGTATCTCCATGGGCGCCGGGAGCGGAGGGGTCGTAGAGGCTCTCCGACTCGCTGGCGGTGGACTCCTGGCGCAAGTGGCCGGGAATGCGGTGGTGTTTGCTGCCACCGCTGCTACCGCCGTTGCCGTTGGCGGGGCCGGAGCCGCCCAGGCCGGTGGTTTCCGAATTGACGCTTGGGGCCTGTCGGCTTCGGCGGCGGTAGTTGTCGACCGAGAGCTCGACTTGGTCAAGGAGTGTGCTGACCTTCTGTTCAGCGTCCTGGGCGCGGCGTTCGAGCAGCGCATTTTCTTGCTGAAGTTGTTCTAGGTCGCGTTTGGCAGCCTCTAGACGGCGATTCGCCTCTTCGTTGTCCTGGAGGGTGGCATTGCGTTCGCGCTGGGCGTCGGCAAGTTCCTGCCGAAGCGATTTCAGTTGCTCTTCGAGGTTGGATGCCGTGTCGTGGAGCTCTGCCTGAAGTCTTTCGACCTCTGCTTTCAAGGTCTTCTGTTGCGTTTCCCAGTCTGCGGCGCCCTGCTGGCCTTTAGGGGATGAGGGCTCGGCCTCGAGCCTCTCCTCTAACTCGACCAGCTGCTCCTTCAACTTGGCGTTCTCAGCCTTGTAGCGCGAGAGCTGCTCCTTGAGCTGCTTCAGCATCTTCTCGGTGCCCTTGACGTAATGCACAGCCGACTGATAGTCGTTCTCAAGCTGCGCCAGTTTGTCGCGGTATGTTGATTCCGACTCCTGCGCCTGAGCCGCGGCCTGGTTTCTTGTCTCCTCAAGCGCTGCCCGTGCGGCAGTGAGCTGCTGCTCCAGCTCACGCAGACGCATCTGCTCAGGAGACCCCTCGCGTGGACTGTTGCGCGGGCTGCTGCGGGATCGCACGGCTGCGGTCGGCGAAATCCCTCTCTCGCCGAGGATCTCTTTCAGGGCGTTGTACTGAATCAGCAGCGCATTGGTCTCCTGCTGTTGCTTGGCCAATTGCTGCTTGAGCTCCGAGTTCCCGGCTTGGAGGCTTTGGATTTCCCTCAGGGCGTTCTGCAATTGCCGACGAATCGACACGCCCTCACGGCTGGCCTGTTCTTGGTATGCTTCCAGTCCAGCGATGCGTTCTTCCGCGCCCCGTAACTTGTCCGCTGCTCCATCCGCTTCCTGCTGATACTTTCTGACCAAGGCGTTGGCGGCATCAATCTGACTCTGAAGAGTGCGGATCCGTTCGCTCTCGCCCTTATCCGACTTGGTCGTATCCTTCATCGAGATCTTTTCAAGACCAGCCATCACGGCTTCGCGGTGCAGCCGCGCCTCGTTGGCGTGCTGCTCCGCCAGCTCCTCCGCATCTCGTAGGCGCTGGGTGGCGGCGACCAGCTCCGCCGTCCGCGCTTCGTGCTCGGCCTTGAGCTTGTTAAGCTTCGTTTCAACCGTTTCCCGAAGCGCCCGCTCCTCGTCGAGTTTCCGCTCCAGCAGCGCCTTGGTTTCGGCGGAAGCGGCTACGGCTCCCCGCAAGCTGGCGAAGGTTTCCGCGTGTTCCTTGGAGCTTCCCACCGCCTCGTTGTATTTCTGTTCAATCTCCTCCTTCTCAACTCGAAGCATCTCCGCGGAGGCCGCGGCTTCCGCGGCGGCCACGGACTGCTCCCGCGCTTCCCGCTGGGACAAGTGCAGCTCAGCCTTAAGCCGCTCAAGTTCAGATGCGTTCTGCTGCCTGTAGTTCTCCAGGTCCGCCATCCTCTTGTGTGCCGCGTTGGCCGTCTCATCCGCCAACTTGCGCGCCTTCCTCTCGGCTTCATATTCGGTGCTGAGACGGTCCAGCTGATCCTGGAGTTCCTTCTGGGCATTGAGCGCGACCGCAAGTTTCTTGCTAATCTCACTAACCCTGTCGTCTACGTCTTGCTCACCGTCAAGCCGCGGCGTGCTGTTAGCGCTCCCCCCTACACGTGCGGCCAATTTCGCCTTGGCGTACACGGCTTCCTGAATCGCGGCGTCTCTTTGCCTCTCCGCCTCAGCGATCTGCTTAGCCGCCAGAACGGCTTGTTTGTCGACGGAAGCCTGGACATTGGCCAGCTCCGTCCGCATAGCGAGCAGCGCTTCGATGAGTGGCTTATCCTCGTCGTCAAACGTTTCCATGGCACGGTTGTCGAGGACCGGGCTGAGCGACGTACTCGGCACATACCCAGCCCTGCGAGCCAGCTCCAGCTCTGATGCATACCAGGCATTTCGACTTCTGGCGGCATCAAGTTCCTTGAGCAGAGCAACAGTCTGGGAGTTTCTGGTAGAAGATCTTCGAGATAGAGGATTGCTAGGTTGCCGATTAGGAGGTGGAGGAGAGGAGGGGCGCGGCACCGCCTGTTTGAGTGTGGGCTCGGTCGAGCTGTCAACAGATCCCTGACTTCGTCCCTGTTTGGATGATTTCGCTTTAGGTGCATCAACGGGCTGATTTTCTGCTTGCCTCGAGGAAGATCGCGGAGGATTCTGTGTGGGAGGAGTGCGCCTGCCGTTTACCGCGGCGCTCTCAGCCTCACGGAGCGCTGAGACCTGTTGTGGGGCAGCGGATGCTATGGGGGAAGTAGGCGATTGCTCTTGACGGTCCAACGAGGATGTCCTCGGTCGGGATGTCGCCGCATTGGAATTCGGCTTTGGTGGCTGTCCCTGCGGCGGCGGGCCAGCAGGCGCTGGGGGACCTGTCGATCTCGGAAGCCTGGAAGGGCCGTTAGGCTGGCCGTTCGGTGCACCGGAATCGCCTGTTGGGGACCGGAAGCCGCTGGGAGCGTTGGGAACTCCAGTCTGCCTCCTGGTATCGGACGGGCCGTTGGAGACGTCGCGTGAGGGCGTGTTCCTGGCAGATGTCGAGGCAGAGACATCACTGGGTCGCCTGGTCCTCGGTGCAGCCCCGGAGTCGTTTGGATAGCGGATCTTGGTAGTATCCAAGCAATACACAAGCGCCAAATCATTGACCGCGGTCGTTGCAGAGCTCGGTTCCCCCCCGACGACTACGATCGTCTTGCCGACCGTAGTCATGCTGTGTCCAGACCTTGGCGAGGGAGACGGACCCATATTCTGGAAAGTGTACCAGCGGCGAGTGGTAATCCTGAACGCAGCCAGGTCGCCGAGATCCGACCCATCCTCTGTGCGGCCTCCAAAGACGTACATGACATCGTCGACTAACGCTGCCGCATGACCTTCCCGTGGACACGGAATGTAGCCAATACAATCCAACAGTGACCACGTATTTGTCACAGGGTCGTAAGACCAGACGTCGTTGAACCACTGGAACCCATTCGTGCCACCAAACCTGGCCGATCTTAGTCAACAATCCTTTGACCATTAGTGATCAGAAGATACTCACAGGTACAGCTTGTCATTGAAAGTCACCATGGTATGATTTGTCCTTGCTGGCGGTACCTTTCCCGGAGGCTGGACCCCGCTGTCACTGTTGGGAAGCAGCATCTCCCAACGATTATTGGGGTTCTGCAGCTGGTTCAAATCAAAGGCGGTTAGATCGTTCATGAAATATCCTTCCACTTGGCCACCGAAGATGTAGATTTTCGAGCCAAGAATATTCAACGAGTGGCCGTATCGACCCGAGGGCCGTGGCCCGGGAGGTAGCGCTCTTGACCATTGCCGCGTCGCTGAGCGGCGTTAGCAAGTCCGTCACACCGAGGAACTGCGACCGTGTCTTACATGTGTTCAACAGGTAAAGAGTCTCGTCGAGGACGTCTGTTTCTTCGATCTTGGTATCTCCTCCGAACACAATGAATGCGTTGCCCACCAGCAGGCTTGCATGGCCGACTCTCGGGCCCGGTCCCTCGGCGGTGGTTGCCAGCGGGTAGCAAGCCATGTTGGCACCAGCTTCGATCAGCCACAAGTCGCCCTTCACCGTTGAGCTATTGATCAGGCCGCCCATCACATAGATGTCGCCCTCCTTGGACGAAACCGAATTGACTGCAGCACCATATCTCGGAAACGGGCTCGGGTGCGATGATGTGTAGGTTAACCTTCGCTGCGACCAGGGGTACAACGAAGCGTTCGGGTTTGCCGCCAACTGCGGGGCCGTGCCATTGCGATACTAAACGATGATATGTCAGTTATTCGTTCCATGTCGATAGACCTGGCGGAAGAAGCGACCCGTACCGGCGGCTCGTTTGGATGTTGCTGGTGTTGCGGCTGTCGATCCAGACTCTGACCTCTCTGGCGGGCGTACGCTTGATCTGGGCTTCCCATACTTCCATCGTTGTCGAGCGAATGGAGACTGCCGGTGGGCGTGGATCGAGATCCCTTCTCTTCCCTCACACGGCCTGCCGCACCCCCCGCCGACCCGGAGCCCTGCGATCCATCTCGGCTCGAGAGTCCCCGGTCCTGGTGCTTCTTGGATTTGAAGAGAAATGCCATGACGGGTCGGAAAGGATTGCTCGCTCGGCAATCGGGTCTCGCAGAGCTAACGGCAGGCTCCTTGCGATGTCGGATGGGCCTTGGTGGCGGAACCTTGGGAGAAAGCGCGCGCTCCTCAGCTGACCGTACGAGAGCGCAAAGCCGCCCAGTGACGTCTTATGGCAGGATGGTGCAGACGGCTACGACACGGGAGGCGTAGGGATGTCGGCAATGGACTCGGCGCTCGAGTATAGCGATGGCTGGGAAAGCATCGGTTTCGCGGTGGAGTCGGCGCAGCAGCAAGGCAGTCCGAGTTTGTTTGGTGTTCAACCTCCTGTCTTTTTTTTCGGATGAGGGGGATCCCCTGGCCAGTGACCACAGAGGGAGTAACCAGCACGGGAAAAAAACGGGTATGTATGACGCACGTCGTGAGGGAAGCTGGTATCAAAACCGCAAAGCCGGTTGTTTCTGTCGCGAGCACCGACTGCTAGTCCCGCGGGAGTGTAAATGGATGCCGAAGGCAAGCTCAACGCGCCCTGTCCGAGAAAGATTTCGAGCTGGGAAGCCTGAAGGCCCAGCAGCACTCAAGGCCCTTGGCCAATGTAGCAAGTTACACTAGAGCGGCAGGCATGGGGGGGATTCGGGGCACGGAAAGGGTGGGCCCCAGACCACGGACCACTATGAAGCCTTAGCACCTGCCGCCTCATAGAAAACCGAGCGGCTGGCCAATCACAGCATTTTTTAGCCTCAAGACTTCGCCTGGCATGAGCGAAAAGGGGCAGAAAGCAGCATTCAGGGGTTACAGCTTCTCCAAGAAGCACCCTTCTCCCGGCCACTCAACACTCGGCGTTCCCCAGCACATTCAGCACATTCAGCAACATCTCGGCGCAGTCGAGGCGCTGTTGAAACATACTACGGGTGACACCACAACCATACTTGTAGTTTGAGATGTTGCGTATTCCGTACACACTCTGCAACATCCGTCTCGCAGCCACTGCGCGGCTGAGGTAGTTTCTATAATTGGAAGTGCTGATTCCCAAGCACACCGGTGTACAACATAGACACTGTGTATCCGCAATGTCGTGCCGTTTTCACTTCATGTATAGACTACGGAGGACGTACACATGATCTGGAACGAGAACATGTATAAAATTTTTGTCTTCGGTTGACGCATCTGATAGCGCGACGGACTCTCCTTCAATGTGACTGCTCATGCACATCATCCCCATTTTGAGGATCCGCGACGGCGAAAGTGGCGCCCCAACAGAATCCAAGCGCCTGGAAACATGATGCCGGAAGGTGAACACGATGAACTTCGCTGCTTCTTGGGGGGGAAAAAGGAAAAGAGAAGGGAAATAACGATATAGGATCGAAGAGGTCACATAGTTAATGTACGAGTAAGTTGGTGCATACCCCGTAGCATTGTGGATGCCGTGCAGGAATCTTCACCTTTTTTCCGCCCACATTGCCCAAGCGTTGATCTATCGCTTGCCCGCCCAGCAGGTGCTGCTGCCTCGCAAGCCCGAACAAGGTGCCATTCGACCCCATGTTGTTTCATGTTTCACGCTAGCGAAATGCGTGGTGCAACCTTAAATGACAGAACATCCGGAGTACGCGCGTGCCCCGATAATGTAGACGTGAAATCCGTGTTCCTAGCATTGTCCAGAGACTACCTGTACTGCGATATGTACAGTATGTACGTCCGTACAATACATACATATCACTCCGTCATCCCTTCGAAGGTGCCTATCAACAAAGTCTCATAAAGAGGTTTTTTTTCCGGCCTCCCAAGCTCATTGATTGTGCCATTGCTTTCGTCCGCCTATTCCTATATATATTTTCCACGCGCCGTAGGTACATAAATCTCTCGCCTCCTCTTGACCATTTACACCATGCATACGTTTCTAAACATGTGCTTGTGGGCACTCATCAAGGCAGCAATCAGCCTTAGAGGTTTTGCTGGCAACTTGACAACAAAGGGGGAGCAGAGCGTTTCGGTAGTACGGATAATGTATGTACAGTACTTGTCGAGTGCGGGCATTCATCATCCGTATATCCCATTGGCTGCTCCCTCCCATCCCGTCTGCATCAGCCGCGCCCATTTGGGGGAGGTTCCTCATACATACCGCAGTAAGCGAACTTTCCGCCTCTCCGTGTCGACCAATGCAGTGTGGACTTGTCGTTGAAGTTGGTGGGCGAATGCGACCGACTTCTTCTAAGTTGTCACGTGCTGCTAATTGTCTGGGGTCGGGCGCTTGCGAGGCTTTGGGATCTCCGTAATCCGTACGGAGTATCTGCAGTGTACGGAACTACGGACCCTGCTGTTGGCACTGGCGGGGTTGGTGAGGTCCACTCTTTTTGGGGGGCCTTGGGGTAAGGAGCGGGCGGTCTGCTCGGGTTACACTACACCCGCTGCAGCGAGCCAAGGCCGCGCACACCTGAGCTGTCGTGCCCGGAGTCGAGACCGAGCGCGCTGAACGACGTCAACCTGAGCCATCTCAGTCTCTCCACCCATTCTTGGTTCGCATCGGTTTGTCGCGCCGTTCCTTGCGCCGGCAATCCACTCCACATCTTCAGGCCTTTAGACTGGGCAATGATGCACGAGTTGTTTTCCATGCTCTTCATGCCTGTGTGTTGATTTCTCTGGCGCTCCGCGACTGCCGCTCCTATCACTTCCGACCGCGAACAGACGGGCCCGTCGTCGGCTCCTGCCAGCGACCATATTCGACCTAGGAAGTACGGCCGAGTTGTCGCTGGATCATGATTTCCTGCCTTTTTTAGTCAACCATGACGGCCATTTCCCTCGACGTGCCGCAGCCTGCCCAACTCGGCCGAGGGCAGGCCTCGGCTCAATTCTCGAGAGCCGCCACTCTTGCCGCGTCCTCACCGTCCCGACATCCTGGCTCCTTCTCTCGACAGACGACGCACGCCATGTCGTATCTCCAGGCCCAGTACGCCGAAGCGTCGGCATCGACATCGGCAGCGGCATCATCGTCGCAATCCAACAAGAACATGAATGGTGCTTCTTCGGCGCATGCTCCCGCGCTCGCTCCGGCGCGGCCGGGACAGCCGCTCGCAAATGACAGACCGGTCACGTCCCCGACCCCCGCCTCCACGCACCGCCCGTCCAGCGCCCCTGGGGACAATCAGGTTGCGGTCCCAAACAACCGTGCCGATTCCGGACCAGTCGAAGGAAATCGCTCTGCTGCCACGAGGCCAGCCAAACCTCCTTTGCTTCGATCCAAGAGTGAGCACCGCCCGCGTTTTGACGAGGCCGACGACAATGTTGAGGAAGAGTACTACGACCTGGGCGCCAGGCATGGATTCGAGGACCATTACCTGTCTGAAGACATCATCGCTCAACTCGCCAATGTAAGTGACATTTCAGTTACCGGGAGCGCGACCGTGGGGTGCGGATGTTATTTTGTCGGTCAATGCACCTTGACTCCTGCAAGTGCATACTTAACTCCGCGTCAACCCTGCATGAATTCTGGATGAATCCAGAGCGCTCCATGCCTGCTGTGGTTCGCGGTACTGTTCCCCCGCCTTGCCTCTCAGGGCAGCGGGTGCCGACGTCGACGGCCCAAAACATATCCGGAAACAGCCTGAGTCTTGGGGCTGATGCCTTTGCAGAATTGGTACATGTATTTCACCGACAAACGCCATGAGACGACGGGGAAGCCCAAGTCACCGGCCTTCGAACTTCAGGACTGGCGAATGCGCGATCGGCTCAAGACGGTTTCGGCTGCCATTGCCGTCTGCCTGAACATTGGCGTTGAGCCTCCAGACCAGCTGCGAACCACACCCGGAGCCAAGCTAGAGGCCTGGCAGGACCCAACCGTTCCGCCAGTCGGCAAAGCGTTGGAAAACATTGGCAAAGCTCTGCAGGCTCAATACGAGAACCTCGCCCTCCGAACTCGCTATAAGCAATACCTCGACCCGTCGATCGAGGAGACCAAGAAGTTCTGCATATCCCTTCGCCGGAACGCCAAGGATGAACGAGTTCTCTTCCACTATAACGGGCATGGAGTGCCCAAGCCGACCGCTTCTGGCGAGATCTGGGTCTTCAACAAAAACTATACCCAGTATATCCCGGTTTCGCTATATGACCTTCAGCAGTGGCTCCAGGCTCCCACGATTTTCGTTTGGGATTGCTCCGAGGCGGGGAACATCCTCAGAAACTACCACAAGTTCGTCGAGAAACATGAGCAAGAAGAGGAGGAGCAGATGCTCAAGGATCCGAATCATGAGAAGACGAATTACCGCCCCTACATACATCTGGCGGCCTGCGACTCCAAGGAGAACCTACCGACGAATCCCCTGCTGCCAGCCGATCTCTTTACTTGCTGCTTGACCACGCCGATTGAGATGGCTCTTTGGTTCTTTGTACTACAGAACCCGCTCAAAACCAATATCACCCCTGAGAGAGCTCGGAAGCTCCCGGGAAGGCTCCAGGAACGACGGACGCCCCTGGGAGAGCTGAACTGGATCTTCACGGCCATTACGGATACCATAGCCTGGACAACTCTCCCGCGTCCGCTGTTTCGCAAGTTCTTCCGACAAGACTTGATGGGTGAGCCTTTCTTCCTCCCAAGTTATCCTTCTTTTTTTTTTCCTGTGCTCTCCTAACTCCGTTGAACGCCTTTGCAGTGGCGGCTCTATTCCGCAACTTCCTCTTGGCACAGCGCATCATGCCAGTCTATGGGTGTACTCCCAAGTCCTACCCTGAGCTGCCGGACACCCGCCGGCACCCGCTCTGGGAGAGCTGGGACCTCGCGGTTGACATGGCGCTCGCGCAACTCCCCATGCTGGAACGGAGGGAGCAAGAGGGCATCCCGTACGAGTACGTCAACTCGACCTTCTTCACAGAACAGCTCACAGCTTTCGAGATCTACTTGACAAGGGGGGATGCCGTCTCGCAGAAGCCCCCAGAGCAACTTCCCGTGGTCCTCCAAGTCCTCCTCAGCCAGCAGCATCGACTACGAGCCTTGATCCTCTTGGGCAGATTCCTTGACCTCGGCCCCTGGGCAGTACAGCTGGCACTGAGCATAGGCATCTTTCCTTACGTGCTCAAATTGCTGCAATCGGCCGCGCAAGAACTCAAGCCAGTCATGGTTTTCATCTGGACTCGCGTGCTGGCTGTCGACATCTCGTGCCAGCAAGACCTTATCAAGGATAACGGCTATACCTATTTTGCGGCTATAATGAAGCCACAAGAGACGTTCCCGGTCGTTGGCGTTGTCGTCCTGGACGAACACAAGGCCATGTGCGCGTTCATCTTGGCGATGCTCTGCAAGGGCTTCAAGCCCGGTCAGATTGTCTGCAACTCAACCGACATCATGACCTACTGCCTTCATCATATTGAGCACCCCGAGAATCCTCTACTACGTCAATGGTCCTGTCTCTGCATCAGTCAGCTTTGGAGTGATCTTCCCGATGCGAAGTGGAGGGGCATCCGGGAGAACGCTCACCATAAGCTTTCCTACCTCATTAAGGATCACTGCCCCGAGGTTCGCGCCGCGATGGCGCACGCCATGACCACGTTTCTTGGCATCCCCGACCTCACCGATGAAGTGGCCAGGATTGAAGAGGGTATTGCTTGGGCCATGCTAGAGCTGGCTACGGACAGCAGCCCTATCGTTCGGAAAGAACTACTTGTCTTCTTTTCACACTTTGTTCTCCGCTACGAGAATAAGTTCCTCGTTGCTGCCTACGAGCAACTTCTTGAGGAGAAGGAGTACCAGCTCTTCCCTCCCCCGGAGGACGGATTGGACCACAAAATGGGTCTCCATTACGCGCGGCGCGAGAACCGTGAGCGGGACGGCACCATCTCGCCCAGTGCGTTTGGCGTGGCCCACGATTCGGTGTTTGCAGCATGCTGGAAGCACATCAACATCCTGAGCGTCGATCCCCACCCGGAGGTACAAAGGGACGCCACCATAATCATGGACTATGTCCACCACGCGCTGCTGCACTCTCCTGTGGGCGCTCAAGCGCAGTCTCTGATGGACGAGATCCTTCGCCGCTCTAGGAAAGTGTCGAGAGGCGACACGAGCCAGAGGACCACCGTGGCGGGCAGCCGTACCGCGGCGGCGCAGCCGATGCCGTCTCCCGGACTTCTCAAGCGGACCGCAAGCTACCTTTTTGGTCCCCTTATGGGAACGCTGGACGCATCCTCCAATGCTCCAACACTCCCCGCAACTCCCGGATTGCAAAGGTCATTCTCTCAGCGAAGTTGGAAGGGACCGAGCCTCGAAAACGCACCACCGGAGCAGCACGACCAGGCTGCGCCGCCATCAAACTATCATGTTGCGAACGAGCCGCTCTGTGCGGGTTACAAGGAACGCGACCCCAAGGAGACGCCCACCCTTCCCCTGGTCAGCACTTTTCTGGAATGGTCAACCGAGTACTTCCGAGAACCTCAAATGAAGGCACCCGAGGCAGAAGAACCAGGAAGCAACGAGTACAATGAGCGGCTCTGGCGGCGGTCTCGCAACGAAGCTGTTCTTAGAGAGACTCAGCCTCAAAAAACATACGCCAGGACACACAGATGGAATAGTCAGGCGGGAGTCATCGTAACTGGCTCACAGCCGTCGAAGATGACTTTCCACCAATTTGAAAACCACATCGCGGTTGCCGACGATGGGAACACTGTCACCATCTTGGATTGGAAGACCAATACCCGCAAGAGCCGCTTCTCGAACGGCAATCCAGAAGGTTCCAAGATCTCCGACATGCGGTTCATCAACGAGGACGACCAGGCACTCCTCATGACCGGTTCATCGGATGGCGTCATCCGTGTTTATAACAAGTACGACAGCGATGAGGGCGTGGAGCTTGCATCTTCGTGGCGCGCATTAACCCACATGGTTCCTTCCAATGTCAACTCCGGCATGGTGTTTGAGTGGCAGCAGGTCAACGGTCAGGTGCTGGTGGCCGGCGATGAGCGAGTCATCCGGATTTGGAACGCGGGCCACGAGATGTGCACACACGAAATCCCAGCGCGATCGGGCTCCTGCGTGACGTCGCTGACGTCGGATCAGATGACGGGCAACATCTTCGTCGCAGGCTTCGGTGACGGCGCCGTCCGCGTCTTCGACACGCGCTTGAAGCCGCAGGAGTCGATGGTCCGCAAGTGGAAGGACGAGAACAGGCAGTGGGTGCGCTCGGTGCATATGCAGCGCGGCGGTCAACGTGAGCTACTGTCTGCGAGCCGCAACGGCAAGGTGAACCTCTGGGATATTCGCATGGAGCAGCCCCTCAAGACGTTCCAGACAACCAAGGACGTGCTCCGAACGGCCAGCACGCATGAGCATTTACCTGTGTTTGCCATGTAAGTGTGACCATGGAGCACCGAACTTCTGCTTACGAGTTTCGGGCGACTAACTGTTTGATTAGCGGTACTTCTGCGCACCTCGTCAAGGTGTTCGACTTTGATGGGCATGAAATCACTCGCCTAGAGCCCTATTCAGGGTTCCTGGGCCACAAAGCTGCCCCGCTTGCGGCCACTGCTTTCCACCCGCACCGTATGCTCCTAGGTTGTGCCGCCCGCGGCGATAACCATGTCAGCCTGTACACTTGTGGCAACGAGCGGGTTGGGCCGTTCTGAGCACTGCTTTCTTTCACTTTTTCTCTTTCTTCCTCCCTTATCACATGCTTTCCCCATATCCTTTAGGTTGGCAAGGGCGCAGTCTCATTTGGCTCTTCTTTGGTTCGCTTCAGGCGTTTGGGAGATACACGGTTCTGGCGGGATATATATATATATATGTGTATATATACCTGGAGGCGTTTCGGGTATAACGAGAGGGGAAGCATGCTCGGGTTGGCTTCCGGATTCTCAACAGTGACATTATTTCTGACACAGTTACGACCCCCCACTAATCTAATACCTTCAACAATCCCTCTCTGTCTTTCGTTGGGTGGTCAACGTTGGAGATTGAGGCATGCTAGCTCGTCCTAAGTAGATGTCAAGGCGCGGAGTTGTTGTACCTTACTCTTCCCAGCTTTAGCCACGTTATAAATAGGCGCGACCGGCTTCTAGTTCCAATAGATATACAAATGTGGTAGCTATTGTAGGCGATTCCACTTAACAAACGCCTTTCGATATGTCACGCAGCTGGGTGGAAACGGGACCGCCCAGCTTGTGCTCTAGCTTTCGCTAGCTATCCTTGTGAGCCGAGTATGGCCGGACCATACCATGCGAAGCGCCACGGTGGCAGGGATGGAGATGGACTAAATCCCAGTTCAGCGAAGCCGTCGTGGCTGTATCGGGGCGAACTTGTCGAACACGCCCCCCCTTTTGACAACAGGAAGAGCGGCCTGACAATTTGGACAAGCTCGTAGTGCCAATCGCTTTGCCGCACGTCTTCCCAGCAGGGTAACTCACTCGGGAAGGAAGAAACCCACTAGTCAAACGAGCACATGGACACAGTTGATACAGTTGAGACCGCCTCTCCGCTTCGGCTGGACTGCGCCGGGCTAGCCCTGCGCTCTCTGGAACGAGCCCGCGATCTTACGGGGTAAGCTCGCGCCGAGTGAGTCACCCAGTCCCAACGGGCCGGCTGCTCAGTCCCAATCATCGTCGTCGTCATCGTCGTCATTTCGTTTCGCCGCAACCCTACTACTAGTCCTGATACCCCTGCTGCCACCCGCGGCGTTTTCCTCTTCGGCATCCTCCGCTGCCCTCCTCCGCTTGACCACTCGCAAGTCATCTTCCTTGACCGCGCCCACTTCGACGAGAATCTTGTCCAGATCGAGCATGCTCATGCGCACCCCGCCCACCGTCGCCAGGGTGACGATTTGCTTGACGATGTCACCTTTGTTGTAGACCAGGATTGTCGGGCAGTTTCGCTCCGGATAGCCCTCGATGGCCTTGTCGGCGGGCATCTCGCAGAACTTGACGTCTCCGTACTCGCGCGCCGCCTGGCGCCAGAGACCCGAGAGCACGCGCGACTCGACGTTGCTGCCCTGCGACGAAGTGAGGTTGACGAGCACGGGCCCGTTCTGCGACGCCTCGGTCACCTCGCGCGCGTAGTCGGGCTTGGAGATGGGGTAGACGGAGCCGTGGACCGACTTTTGCCGGAGCTCCGAGAGCTCCCGGATGCGCTTCTGGCGGTATTGCTCGAGAAAGGCCTCGTCTTCTTCGTCTTCGAGATCCGAGAGGTCGGAAAGGTCCTTGCCTTCGAGGCGGTTCTTGTGCGCCAGCCGGCGCGCTTCCAGAATGGCCTCCTCGATGAGCGGGGTAGGGGAGGGCGGCTTCTCCGGGATTATGCCGTGTTTGCGGAGAATGTCATTCCTGTGTGAGTGATCGCGTCAATATCGGAGAGCCAACTGAGACGCGAACGGGCCCGGTCTGACCATTCAGTGTCGGCGTTGGGGTCATCAATGGGAACGGCGATCCGTTGGTCTACGGGTGCTGCCATGGTGAGGGGCCCCTCTCGAGGAATATGTTATTATGCTGGGACCGGGCTTGTGGATCTTCTCGTTTGTCGAAGTGCACTTAAGTGGGTTGAGGTCGCCTCTCAATTCCGGATCCTAACGGCGCTCAGGCTCAAAGGTTATCGGATCCTGCTGCCTGAAGATGTCGTCAGAAAACACTCTCGCGCCGTCTGCAAGGTGAGTACGGCGTACGTAAGGCACGATGGCTCCGCTACCCAGCCGCAGATAACTTACCCCATTCTTGCATGCTTGATCAACCCCACCTTGAGTCAATCGCTCACTGCCCGAGAGGTTACTCCACTTTGGCTCGGCAGGGCAGGGGTAGAGCCACATCTCATTGGTCACGCGAGCAAGCCCTAACAGGCCGCTTTCGAAGGTAGCCAATTTTGCCTTTTGCTCCTCACAGACCCAAATTTTGCCTCTCGAACTTCGTTCCCGCTGGGTCCGCCTGAAAATCCCCTCCGCAACCATCAACGAGCCAGAGTCTGCCGCCAACTCCATCCAGATTTCATCAATCAAGCTACCGCTCGTCTTTTCGACATTCGGAAATAGTTAGTCAAGATGGTAAGTAAGGAGCCGGTCCTCTGCTGAATTTCCACGATACTGCGCGTTCGATGTCCCCCCCCCCGCGATACTACGAGCTCTGCATCTACACCATGCAGTGTTGGAAGGCCGAACTTGGAGCCGGATATCGGAATCCATCAACAAACAGCCTGAGTTTTGGGATCGATACGGATTGTTTTGCAGAGGAAAGAGGGGCATCGATGGGCAAACGAAAAATGCGATCATGAGCGAGGCGTCGTGCTGACGGATGATTTTGTGAAGGTTCTCGCCGTTGACCTCCTGAACCCCAGCCCGGCCGCCGAGGCCCGCAAGCACAAGCTCAAGGTACGCGACAAACCCGTTAAGAGCAATGCCCTTGTGCCGGCAATGTTGACAATTCCATTTCACAGACCCTTGTGCCTTCTCCTCGCTCCTTCTTCATGGACGTCAAGTGCCCGGGTTGCTTCACCATCACCACCGTCTTCTCACACGCCCAGACCGTCGTCATCTGCCAGGGCTGCACGACTGTCCTCTGCCAGCCGACCGGCGGGAAGGCCAGGCTCACCGAGGGCTGCTCGTTCCGGAGGAAGTAAGCGGTTCGCACGCGGCTGTTTTCTTTCTTTGGGCATCATGACATGGTAATGGGATCACCTCGGTATCTGCAAGGCTGGTTCGAGTTGGGCGTCTAGAACACATTACTCTCGGTCGTCAAATCAATCTCATTTGCGGATAGAAGATGGATTCGCCAACATTCACCCCGCACAACAACCTGGGAGGGCGTTTGGGGTCCGGATATCTTGCATCATCGACTTCTTCGACTTTCTCTCGATCTGCGTTTTCCGATCGTTCGTCTTGTCTTCTTGCTGTATAGGCAGGTGATACTGCATGGGAGGATCGCTGGCAGAAGCATTTTCACAAGTGTTTAGACTGTCGTGCCACGGGCGGGTGGCAAGGCTCTTCTAAACGCGAGGACGTGGATCGCTGAGGGCTGCCGAGAGGCTCGGTGCAGTTTGCAGAAACAAAATTGGGGGATCGTTGTTGCTTCGCGACGACAAATTGACGAGATTCCATGACCACTCTCGAAGCGTCAGATTGACATGATAGTGACTTTGCGGCACAGCTGGACCGCTTCTCCCTTTCCCAGAGATGCTCAGCGATCCCGGACGAGCTGGCTGACCGTTGTGTGAAGCCTCTCTCATGAGGGAGGAAAATGATTTTGACGAGCAGTGCGTCCTTGTTCTGATGTTTCGTAGCACCCAGCTTGCTCCGCTTGTGTGGAGAGTTGGACGGCGGAGAGTTTATTTTGGGAATGTTTTGCGACAGACCAGGCTAACTCTGGGCCAACTACTCCGTAGCTGTGCCAGAATGTCCGTTTCATGCAAGGAAGCGGCCACGTTTGGGGTCTGAGGTCTCGAAAGCTCGCACTAGTCGAATTCCGCACTTTCGTAATCCGTATGTGTTTGCACAATCTCAAGCAGGTACAAACTCTAAGACAAGGGGCAGCGGTGTTGGTTTCAGCAGAATCTCGGCCAACAGAATTGCAACACACTGTAACAGTATGTGGGAGTTGTTACGAATATAGCCCTCAGAAAACAAGAATCCTTATGTATGTACTGGGGCGGTGTGTAGTGCTCAAAATCGAATTTCAACTGCGCATTGAGAGAGTTGGCCATGTTCCGCTCCTTGCGGTGTCAAGATCTGCCGGGTACCTCCACGCAATACTATACTACTCGTATAGTGTAGCCTTTCCCCAGCCCCCTGCTTCTTGAACAACCAACCAATCATCTGCACGGAAATCCAATTAACGCGTCAAAACACGGTCGTTCGCGCCTTAATTCACCTCGACCCCAACGCGCCCAATTCCCAAATTGGTCAGTTCCCTTTCAGTGCAGCTCGCCCCAGCCTCTCTTTGCTTCCTTCCGTCAGCCTGCAATCGCAGCTAGCCCATCCACAACCTCTGCATCCCTACGATCCCAGGGCACTCCCCAATACGAAAGAAAGCTACTGAGCTTCGAGCCCACAACCCCAGCAACTCCAAACATGACGGGTCCTCGCACAAAGCGGCAATTTGCCGGCGCAGCCAGCGATCCCTCGCAGCGTTCCATAACGTCCTTCTTCCCAAGGACCGTTTCCTCGGCCGCCTCTGCCGATGCAGCTTCGAAACCAGTGAGCCACGGGGCCCTCGGTGGTCCTACTCTCCCGCCGCAAATTCAAACGGACCTCCTGAACGTCGGTATGCGCGTCCGCAAAGCCATTCCCGAGGGCTACAAGACAGGCGGTGCCTACAGCGCCTTCACGCTATGGGCCGAAGATAGCACCAGCGGCTCCGCCAACTCCCGCTCAACGACAACTACCCCCAGCACGACGTTCACCTCGACAATACGCGAACTCGAGCCTTTTTGCGGCCTCAACAAAGTGGGCGGCCTCGCCTACCAACCCGCCTATTACAGCAACAATCACGGCGCCGCAACTGCTGCCGATGACAACGACCTCGACTCCGTCCCCGGCCTAACCAGCAGCCAAGACACGGTCGCCAGCACAGCCTCGTCACAGACGACAGCTGGCTTCAGGTCTCTCAACATCTCGACTGCCACCACCACGGCCGCCGCCGCACTACCAAGTCGCAAACGCTTCTTCACCTCGGACGAGGAAGAAGCCGCCGACGATGCGCAGGCTGCAACTCTCCCCTACCGCGGCCCCACTCGCCTCAGCTGCGACAGCCAAGAATCGTGGCTCCTCGAAGAGGAGATCTCGCCACGGAGCCTGGTGCCGCCGGCGGGGCTGTGGGAGAATGCGCGGGTGCTGGCCGTGCCGAGGCGGTCGAAGCAGAAGCTGGCGGGCAGGAAGCGCCCGGGAGATGTCGGGCAGGAGAACGTCATGGTGTCGGTGCCGCAAGGGGGCCAGGACGGTAATGACTTTGAGGAGGCGGCCTTCTTGGACTACGGGTTGGCTGGGGATCTGAGAATGGAGATGGAGGAAGGGAGGAAGGGAAATTCACTGGATCATTACCGGGCTGGGCGGTACGGTACGACTGACGGAATTGGTTGGCGGTGGCCCCATCTGGACTCGTTGCATTTTGCAGCGTTACATGGCGTTTTACTGTTTGGTTTGGTTGGGACGACTCATTGGGCGGAGGGAAGAAGTTGCATTATACCATAGTTACGAGGCGGCTGTTTGGTGGGATTCTAGCATTGCGTTTCTGTTGTTGTCTCGCGAAACTAACTTGTATGAAGACGGCAAAGGCAAGGGCACTTTCAATTTTAATTACTGTTCGAGTACGCTTACAAACTAATAGCGTGGGCAAGTGAATTGAACGTTAGATGAACGATAAATCACCTTTGAGAAAAAAAGGTCGTACATGCGGTCGTGGTCCGCAGCTGACATGCGATATTGATGTAAAGACAAAGAGTTACAAATGTGGTTCCTGACTTACACTGCAGGGAATGGGTCCCGGAACTCGAGCAGGTCCCTCTGCCCGTAAAACTCACCAGCCACCGTGAGTATCATGTTCAGGGTCGCCCGCAGGTTAACTTGCGGATCGGTCCCTTCAGATACGGCGGCCTTATTCTCACCGTCCCCGCCCCGTTGGTGCTGACCTGCGTCTGCATCTGCAGGGGTTGGCAGCTCTTCGTCCTGTTGTACTTCAGGACTCCCCTCCTCAAGGCGCGCCAACAGTCGGGCCTTGGCTGCAGCGATGTCGGCCTCAAGGTCCTCGTTGCCAGCAGTTGTTGGCTGGTCGTCATCGGTGACTTCCCCGTCGTCTATGTTCATTTCCACCTCTCCATCTTTGTTTTCTTCGACCTTATTAGTCGCGACGTTGGCGCGTGCCTTGGACTCGGTCGGCAGAGGACCGGCGAGACCGCTCTCGCCATCCTCATCAACCACCATATCCCCGATGAATCCCTCCCCGCCGTTGTCGTCGTCCTTGTCGCCATCGTCATCATCGTCCTCATCCCCCTCAATGGTCCCTTCTAGGTCCCCGTCCACCTCCTCCTTCAGCGCCTCCATCTGTGCGATGCTCATCATCATCAGCACGGCCCTCTTGCCCAGCTCGCGCACCCACCCGACCTCGGCATAGTCCAGCTCGCCGCGGTCGGGCAGCCGCGCCAGCAGCGCCCAGATCCACCTGCTGGTCCGCTCGCGCAGCTCGTACCCGCGCCGGATGAACTTGCCGCCCAGGATGACGCGCAGCAGCTTCAGCACGCTCTGCCGGTTCAGCGCGGCGATCTGCACCGGCAGGGGGTCCGTGTGCCGGATGCGCCTGGTCCAGACGCGGAAGGTCCACGAGTTGGCGCCGAAGGAGCCAACCTCGGTGCCGTGGTCGCGCGGGAGGGCGGCGACGAGGGCGGGCGGCGGGGTCCGGTGCAGGAGCGCGCGGAGGGCGAGGAACTGGCGCGTGAGGGAGGCAAAGTAGGCCTTGCGGAGGGCAGCTTTCCGGGCGGCGACGCGGTCGGCTTCGGTGGCGGAGAGGACCTCGCCTTCTTCGTCCGAGGAGTCAACGGAAGGGTCGGGATCCGGGGCCGCTGTGTAGGCGCCGTCGTGGTAGTAGCCTCGCGAGTCGCCGACGCCGTTGGCGTAGATGCTGCGGTCGACCTCGTCGTCGCCTTGGAGGTGGGGAGGAAGCTGTGGCCCGACTTTGGGGGCCACTAGGACGTGGGGAACGCCGCTGGCTTCTTGTCTGCGAGATACTTACCATTAGCTTACCCGTCTATTTCTGCGCTTTTGTTTCATCATCAGTCTGCTGAGAAGCGGGCAGAATGGTTGTTGTTTTAGCAGATGTTGGATTGATGACGGGTGCAGTTGCAACACGGGGAAGTAAGACTTACCGGACAGCTCTCAAATAGGCTAATGCGTCGCTGTTCTCCTCGAATTCCAAGTCGTCATCGGATATTTGCGCAGAATCATCGTCGTCGAGCCCCGGGAATGCTGCACGCTGACCGTAAGTAGGATCGGGTTTGCCTTCTACTTGTTTCGGCCTCAAGCTCTGCTGCTCGCGTCGCCTCTTGCTCGACGACTGCGATGGCTCGCTATCGTCAGCAGCGACGGCATCGTGATCGCGCTTCGACCCCATCATGAGCGATACCTTCGAAGGCTCTTTGATGGATCATGCACTTTTGTTCATCTAAGTTCTGGCCCATTTCGGGAAACTGGATTGCTGGGTCGCGACTCGTGAGCAACGCCATGATCGCTTAGAAGGATATCGTTATCGCGTGGTGCACCTCGATAGATCCCTATCGCTTAGTTCAAAACTACTCGCAGTACGGATACAAAATAAGTGCTGCAGGTAGCGATATCTTCACCTGGCTCTCTTGAAAAAACTGACTCAGTGCAGACCTTGGCTGCTTTCAATGATGTCCATTGCATGTCAATTAACACCAGAAACATGCTCAATTTAATTGTATTCGCCTGAACATGCGTGTGTTCAGAGGCATACGCTTGTGCGCCCAGGGTTAGGGTTCCTCTCGCTGCTCGGCTTGATACCACGCGAGAGAAACTGCCCCTCGATGCCCCGCCAAAAAGATGCGTGCCCCTCAACCTGGTATCGTTCCAGGCCGAGATCTTCGGTGACTCGTCAAACTCGACTCGCACGAACGTTCGAGGTGCAAGACTACACGGCTTTCTTGGTGAACCCTACCGCTCCCCACCGATTCCGCGTCCGAGAGACCACGAGCACCTTCAAAACCCCAATCGACCCAAAAATGGCTGACCCTGCAGCGAACGCGACCCCCCCTCCGGCGGAGACTCCAGCTGCGGCTCCTGCTGCCGGGGTTGGTGAGGAAGGCGGCATCTCCAAGAAGGCTGCCAAGAAGGCAGAAGCCAAGGCCAAGAAGGAGGCAGAGAAGGCTCGCCGCGCCGCCGAACGGGCTGCTGCGGCTGCAGCGTCCAGTTCGGCGGCCCAGGCTGAAGATCTCGCCAAAGACAACTACGGCCAGGAGACTCACGAGACAAAGCTCTCCCCTGACGTGATCGAGATCAACCTGAAGACCCTCGGCGAGGAGCATGTGGGCAAGACGGTCGAGCTGCGCGCTTGGCTCCAGAATGCACGCATGCAGGGCGCCAAGATGGCCTTTGTTGAGTTGCGCGAGGAGGGTAACTGGTCGATCCAGGGTGTCGTGGCGGCCAACCCGGAGGGCACTCCCGTCAGTCGGCAGATGGTCAAGTGGGTGGGCGCTATCAACCCGGAGAGCTTCGTCGTCGTCGAGGCCAAGGTCCAGAAGCCCCTCGAGCCCGTCAAGAGCTGCCGCGTCTCCAACTACGAGCTGCACATCACCAAGTGCTTCGTCCACGCCGCCGCGCCGAACGTTCTGGGCATGACGCTTGCCGCGGCGAACCGACCGATCGCCAACTTCAGTGACGAGGAGCCGCCCGTCGAGCAGGAGGTTGAGAAGCTCAGCATCGCCGGCGAGGGCCCGGGCATCCCGGCTGCCACCATGCTTACCCATCTTGACAACATTGTCATGCATAAGCGATCGGCCGTGCAGCAGGCCATTGCCGACATTCGCGCGGAGATGAAGGAGCTATACCGTTCCTACCTCAGATCTCACGGCTTCAAGGAGTTTGAGCCCCCGTGCCTCATTGGCGCCGCGTCCGAGGGCGGCGCCAATGTGTTCCGCTTGCCCTACTTCGAAAAGGACGCCTACTTGGGTACGTGATTTGCGTTCTTACACTCTCTGGACTTGTGCTGATTCGCCCCAAGCGCAATCTCCACAGTTCTACAAGCAGATTGAGATCGCGGGCGGGCGAAAGCGGGTGTTCAGCATTGGCCCTGTTTTCAGAGCCGAGAACTCCAACACGCCGAGGCACATGACCGAGTTCACTGGTCTTGATATGGAGATGGAAATCAAGAAGGATTATCACGAGGTTGTGGTATGATAGAGACCTTTCCCCTTCACCATTTTTTTTTCGGCGGGCCCACTGAAACAAAACGCATAGTACATGCTTGAAGGTGTCCTGCTGTACATGTTCCGCGAGATCAAGGAGCGCTGCCGCGACGAGATCGCGCTCGTCCGCTCCGTATACCCGGCCGAGGAATTCCTCCTCCCGGAGCCGGGCAAGGAGGTCCGGCTGACCTTCGCCGAAGGGCAGAAGCTGCTCCGCGAGGAGGGCCCTGAGGAGTTCCGCAACGTCAGCGACGACGAGGACATGAGCACGCCGCAGGAGAAGGCGCTCGGCGCCATCATTCGCAAGAAATACAACACCGACTTCTACGTGCTCGACAAGTTCCCCGAGGGCGCCCGGCCCTTCTACGCCAAGGAGGACCCGACCAACCGCAAGGTGACCAACGCGTACGACCTGTTCATGCGCGGCCAGGAGATCTGCTCGGGCGGGCAGCGTATCAACGACCCCGTCGAGCTGGAGGCGCGCATCCGCACCAAGGGCATCGACCCGGCCAGCCCCGGTATCAAGGAGTACGTCGACATCTTCAGGCAGGCGGGCGTGCCTGCCCACGGCGGCGGAGGTATCGGCCTGGACCGCGTGGTGGCGTGGTACCTGAACCTGCCCAGCGTCCATCTCGCGGCTTTCTACCCCCGGACGCCGAAGAGGCTGCTCCCGTAAGGAAAGGGCTAGGTTTCTTCTTATTCCTTGTCCCCGTTTTAGCGCTACGCCGCTGAGGCTCCGCATCTGTCTGTCATGTGATATGGCTTGTGATGATGAGCGTGCGAAGTAAATAAAGGTCTTCTTAGGAATAGACTCCTGTGTGTGACATGTTATCACCGGACAAAGATAATGCGTCCCTGTGTGGTCAGTGGTAGATTCTGTTTCTGATGTTTGAAATCAGTCTTCCAAAAGAGCCCTGCTGCAGGTGACCATTCCATTTTGTCCAACTGCACTTAAACCAGCCGGCCGGTTCCTCCTTCCAGTTAATTTGTGACGAAGAGAGTTTCATAGAGTTCTCAGAAAGTACTCGGTATTAATTAGGCCACAATGGCACAGAAGCAGCTTCCTCTTGTGTAATCAAGTTTTTTCATAAGATTTTGACCACCGCAACCTCAGGAAGGTGAGTCACCGTGGATGACGCGAAGATGGGCATTTTCCAGCCTAAAGGTTTGGCCAAAAAGAGAAGAATGCAACACTCCAGATACGATGTGTATCTTGGGGAGTCAGAGGATAGCCGAGCTATGACTTCAGGCCCAAGTTTCACCCTTGAAGCATCGCCACTCGAAATACCGTTTTCCTTCGCCGTTGGCGTCCCTGGGAGCGCGACGGAACTCGTATGGCGAGTCCTCGTCCGAGATACCGCCGTGGTGGTATTTCTTTATGGTGGGGTAGCACTTGCTACAGACGTCGAAGTCGGGGCAGGAGGTGCATTTCTAGCAGTAGCCGAGGATGTCCTGGGCAGGAGAGGATGGTGAGCAGGTGTTTGTGTGTGCGTCAGTGCCGTGAAAGCAGAAAATGAGGAAACAAAAAGCAAAGAAGATCAAGGACGAACGAATGGGAAGAAGAACCATGGAGGGTGCGGACACTTACAGCCATGCAGACGTCACATCTAGCGCTAGCAACCGTATATCGACAAACAGGCTTGCCGGCATCATCTTTATCCAGGCGGAGGTCCTGGAGGAGCACCTCCAGGGCGCTGACTACCTCGTAGGCAGAGCTGCTGCGGCGGGCTAGGGTCAGCGGGCTGAGAGACTCAATAGCGTCTCTGTCTCCGTCATAGAGCCCGCACTCGACACGGGCATCGGCACCGCTCTCGATTAGGAGGCGGACGACGGCGGCGTGGTCGAGCAGGAAGCGGATCCCGCTCGGCTGCGACGAATTCTCCTTGAGCGACCACGACGCCTCAAAGTGGTTCCCCCACTCGTCCGGCGGCCGATTGCCCGTCACCTCGGCCGCGTACGTCTCGGTCTGCTCAATCGTCTTCGCGAACTTGCCGCCCGCCTGACCAATGATGCCGCCGCCGCCAACCCGACAGCCCTCCCAAGAACTCCCCCGCGCGGGTCACCAAAGCAGTCGTCTGCATCATTGTGTGCGTGGCGAAGGGGGCTATCTCATGGACCAGGGGCCCTGCCCCGGCGACGCCCGTCTTGCTCCGAAACTCAAAGTGAATACGCGCCCTCTTGATCCGCACCGAGGGTACGACAAGAAGCAGAAGCCGTAGACGAGCAGCGTCGACCGAGTGCCCGACACCCGGCTGAGAGTGCCGTGAACGATAGCCTTGGCCTCGCAGCCGACAAAGAAAGCCGGCCGTCTCCTGGATCCGGAGCTGTATCCCGTCACCACGTCGCGCTGCTTCTTCCCGGAGGTGTTGCTGGTTCGGAAGTCTGGGGAGAGGGGCGCGGAGAAGTGATACGGGATGCCCCATTTTCGTCAGCCTCGTTGCCCTCGGGACTTGGTAGGGCCGCCGGCCAGGGACCGGATTTACGCGTGCTTACCTCCTTCTTGTCCAATCCGTTCCAGATTGAGCCGGAAGTAGGTAGGATCGGGCGAACTTGCAGCCGCCCCTTGGTCGTCGCGGTCGTCTTATTCTTCCTCTTCATCGCTGTTCATCCAAAACTCGGACTCGTCCACAATTTCTGTCATGCCAACGCACGGCTATTCACGAGCAGTCCCAGAAGAAGTGGCACAAGCGGTCTGGCCGAATTCTCAGACAGCTGCTCCGGAGCAGGCGACAACCCAGTAAGCCAAGTGGCAGGGTCTCTTTTATCTTCCCAGCACGCACGCTTCCCGTTCAGCTGCATCCAGATAAGTGGTGGTGCAGAAAGCTCTGGATCTGACAGGGGAAGTTGAAAGGGAGGAAGAGGGTTTTTGCCCCGGGGGGGGGGGGGGGGGAAAGCATATTGTCACACCCGAAAGTTCCTCAGAGCGCTACATCCCACAGCCACTGTGTTGGTTGGGCATACACTAGGCTGTGGCTATCACGGTCTTGCTTCTTTTCCCGTCGCCCCTCTCACGCATATGCATACATGTTATGCACGGGCGATGTACTGTATGTACTGTACATGTATGTATTTAGCCCCCCCCTACCGAACCCCAACCTTTCCCCCTTCCCACACCTCCCCCACCACCACTTCCTCTCCCAACTCGATTTCCCGCCAGATTACCCAGACTTTTGGCCGATGCCCCGTCGCTTCGCTTCCGGTGATCGGGCAAGGAATGTTGAGGGAATGTTTCTCCGCCTGGGAATAGGTTGTCAATGGTGGCAATCTGCACCTGCGCCTTTCCAGTAATAGGAGCAGAACAGCTGCGACCACTTCCCAGCAAGCGTTCAGCACTGAAACTTATTAGCCATTACTCGCCTGGTCCATGAAGGAGGAGTTGGCTGTCAAGTACATACACTCCCGCATTCACTTATCCCGTCCCGCCTTCCCACCTCTCTCTCCAGTTTTAACTGTGCTTATCCACAGGAGCACGCTTCGCCAACAAAAAACATATCTGAATATGGCGGGGAACGAGTTGACGAAGTCGTCTATGATATGGACGACGAGGATGAGCTTGACATGTCTTTATCAGATCAAGAGGAGCGAGACGACCGCGGCGGTGCTGGCTTTCACGCCTTACAAGCCCAGGACAGCGACCAAGCAGTATGGCTCGCGTGGGAGCTGGGGCGTCAGTTAAAAGACGTCATGGACCTCCTCGAAAGAAAACTACGCACGTGGGACGACAGCCAAGGGCCAAGCGATGTAGAGCCCCTTGAACCGTACAAGAAGAAGGCACTGTTAATGGGCAGAGGTGCGGAGCCCACCCGAGCAACGGCGCTGCATATCATGGTCAGTAACTACGTACTCGACAGCTACGACAAGTTTCCTGACGAGATCATAAGGCCCATGATCCGCGATTTCCTCTCAGAGTACCTCGCATCCTGGGACAAGACCGAGACGGAGGAAGAGAAGAAGGACAAGAGGAAAGAGGAGCCAATCTTGAAGGTAGCCATCAAGCTGCGCGACAATGACGGCTTTGTCCAGCAGATCAGGGAGTCCTGCCCAACAGAACACCTGGCAGCTCTCCTCGCCGACCAAGACGGCGACGGGCAAAACGCTCTGCACCACATCTTCACCTGGCCCGACGACAAGCCGAGGAGCAGAACAGAGGCCGACGCCAAAAGAGTCCTGACACGAGCGCAGGAGCTCGTCCCCCTGGCGACGGCCGAAATGCTGGCTGCCAAGGACAAGGACGGGAACACGCCCATCCACTATGCGGCCGACTCCCGACAGTGCCTCTGCCGGGGCGACGACTACGTCGACCTGTTCACGAAGATGGTGGAAAAAGCTGACACGCTCATGAAGGCCGACAAAGCCTTCAGCAACAATGACGAATCCCCAATAACATATGCGCAACGCATCTGGCGCCGCCTTCTGGAGATGAGAAAGCGCGAGAAGAAGGACCGTGACGGGATCCAAGAAGCACCAGCCACCACCACCATCATCACGCCGTCCGCCTTCTCCACGGACCCAAAACGGGTCGCTTTATCAACGGACTTCAAGTCCCAGAAGCTCCAGCAGCGCCCCCATTACCCCACAAATTACAGAGAGACCTACCGACAGCCCAACAACGTGGAAAGACCCCAAGGACAGCTCGCACTGGATCGTGAAACTGGGCCGGTCCAACACCGGACTGGAGGGAGGAGGAGGAGGAGGAGGAGATAGAACCGTCGATGGCGGCACTGTGTCATCCAGCAAGAGCAATATCAAGAAGACGCTCGAGGGCCGTAACTCTCGTCGCATGTCGATAGCTGACGGGACCAAAGAAGGGTTTCTGAGCGACTTGAAAAGGATGCCACCGCCACCGCCAGTGACCCCAATGACGTCTCAGAAAAAGCAACCTATAGATCTCAAGGGAGCAAAGAATGTCATGGTCAAGTCGACTGGCACGGGAAACAACGCAGCAGCCGGTGCTACCAAGAAACAGCCGGGGGCTTACCTGAAGATCCAGGAGTTTCTCGAGCTGCACTACATCCGCAATCGGCCCGACATGGAAGCCCGCGATTTGATCTACGGCAAGGATGCTTCTGGTGGGTTGTCCATTCCTTCTCACTGTACTCTCGTGCAGAGCCTGGGCCCCTCCCCCTGAGGGCCCCAGAGCCAGGCCGACATGCGAAAGAGAATACAGCGTGCTTAGAATGCTCCGGTTGCGCTAACCTGGCCGTTTTTGTGCTGGTTGGGTTGGAACCAGACATCAATCTCTACTTCGACGCATCGGGTCACAGTCGGGCCGACAGCATCATCACCCTGATTGAGCGCATGTCGGCGGGCGGCTTCCAGAAAACCCTGTCCTACGTCTACATTCCCAGCCTGGACCATGGCCAGGGCGGCAGCGACAGCCCCGGGACGCGCCCGGAACGGAGGGCTTACGGAGCAAGCACAGGAACCACGCGAGAACCCCAACATGGGCCGCAGCGACCTGGTCAGCGTGTTTGACAAACTGTCCAAGTGCGGTGTGAAACGCATCCTCCGGCTGCAGGTCGATGACCTGAAGCCGCCCGCACACACCGACGCGGCCATTGAGCTGGCCCTCAAGGGTATCGAGTCCCTTCAGCTTCCGCAGGGTCGTGAAACCGCCATCGTTTTCTCCTCGTGGCGTAACCAGGCCCCAGCCGAAGAGAGGCAGAAATCCCGGGAGCCGATCCTGGTGGAAAACTGGTGAGAGCACCGTTCCTTACTTTTCGGTGCTAGAAAAGACCTCTGCCTACTTGTCCGGTTAGGTTAGCATAATTAGCAAGGCCAGGAGTACATGCATACTTACCAATGGCCTCGCCTTACAGGGACTGGCGGAAGCCCGACCTGAGTTCAGACGTCATTTTCTTCGCCGCGCCGCAAGTCGAACATGTCAACCTGTACTGGAGCGGGAACCAGACAATGTTAAAGGGCTAGGGAAGTGCCAACGGTCTCCCTAGGCTGACCAAGCTGTAGACCCTCAAGTTCTATGCTGCACCGGTATGCTCATGACCCAAGTTCGCCCAAAGCGCGTGGTTGCGAAGGTTTCCTAGAGATATGATATAAACATCAATGATCGTATCAAATGATGATGCTCATGAGGATTTCAGGGACTAGAGAGTGCCGCAAGAATGGATAAGATGATCGAAATATTCAAAAACGACCTCGCCTCAAACAGCAGGGGGAGAATCGATGTCAAAGTCGCTCGGAGACTGAAGTGGCTGGTCGCTAACCAAACCGGCAACGAAGAGCAGAGCGATGCGACTGGTAACCCAGCCGAAAGTAGCCCGCTCACCATAGCCCAGAGACAGCACGTCTGGGTCACGACGATGGACAGGTTTAGAAAATCGCTAGGGATTGTACTCAGAGAGATTGGTGTCAAAATAGAGGAACCCAGCAAGATCAAGGTAAGCACGGGGGAAAAAAATATAACGAGTTCATTGTCAAGAGGCCCATGGCAGCAAGCGAACTCGCAAGATTGGACGGTCTACTGATGATATGGCGTTCGCACGAAACAGCTCGCTTTGATCGACGACGGGGTTGACATCGATCACCTTCGTACCTACAACGGCATCGTCACCGCCAGGGGTAGGAGCTACTACCCGCCGAGCGGGCACGCGGAGAATCCGTGGCACCGCTCCGCCGACGGTCACGGCACCGTCATGGCCAACATGATCGCGCGCATCAACCCCTGGGTTTCCGTCCAGGTGCTGAGAGTCCACAGCAAGCGGCTGCCCAACGGCGACCGCACCATCTTTGCCGAGAGCGCGGCCAAGGCGATCCGGGGCGCCATCCGGCGCGGGTTGGACATCATCTCCATCTCGTGGACCTTCAAGAGCAAGAAGCCGAGAGAGCAGCATGACGACCGCGACCTGGGAGCGACCAGGTAGCCGCCGGACCCGGAAACCGCTGCCATCACGGAGCTCGAGGCGGCCATCAGAGAGGGGGTGAGGGAAAAGATACTGATCTTCTGCTCGGCGAGCGACCAGTTCGGCGAGAGCGCCAAGGATTCGCTGCCGTATCGCCAGGCGCCCGACTACGTCTTCCGCATCGGCGCCGCGCTGGCACACGGCGAGTCGGCGCCCCAGATCGAGGACAAGGCCTTTGCCAACATCGGAACCGGCAATCTCGAGAACAAGTAGCTCGAGGTCTGGAAGGAATTCGGCTCGGTTTCCGACGATATCATCAAGCTGGCCACGACAGGAACGCTACGGCGGACGAGAAGAAGAAGAGGAGGAGGATGGTGAGGAAGCTGGGGGCCTTGGTCCGGGACTTGTGCCATTTCAAAAAGTAAACCGGGCAAGGAAGCAAGGAAATGCGGTTGCCAGGGTTATAACTTAGGCCACGCATGCACTAATTAGATTGCCACTCCTGCCACCTCAAGTCATTAGCGAGGTAATGAGACAAAATGGCAGTATCCTCAGGCTACTTGCAGTGACTCACGCCACAGCCATCATCATCATCTAAAAGAATGTCATTATGTGATTGGGTGAGTAATTAGCTTGGAACATGAGGACAGTGCCTGATCACCTCTCTCTGTACCGACTTGACCGAGGTCCATCACTCGAAGAATCTTTGTTGCTACAATGTAAGGAAAAGAGGCATGTGCTGTAGAATATATATTATTTAGCTGGACCAAAGAGCTTGTTAGCAATGAATCCCACATCACGGGGTTGTCACAGTCTTGCTCCTTCCCCTCTTACTCCCCAGGCATCCAAACACTGCAACCAAATCGCCGTTTACAAATCTCTGTTTTGGCCACTCCTTTGCTCAGTACTCGAACCACTTCTTGACAGCAGCACAGCAGACACGACAAGCTCAGCTTTCCATTGTCATTCATTCATCGTCCAGGGTTGGCAATTTTCAACAACTTTGATCCGGTATTGTTACAGTTTCAAGTTGCCAACGTCCCCAGAAAGGCAAGCGCCTTCTGGCCACAGTGGCAGAGCGGATGGGCGTTCGCACCACATGTTCTCGATCTTCCATCACTCACATAAACCCCGAATCAACCTCGCAAAGAGGCCGAGCACCTTTCCGTTCTTTCAACTTCTCCAGTATCCCTGATCGGTTGTCTATTCCGATTTACGATGATCTCTCGCAAGCGTGAGTATTCGCAATGATCTTCTTCTTCTCCTCCTCCTCCTCCCTCTTCTCCTCCTCCTCCTCCCTCTTCTCCTCCTCCTCCTCCCTCTTCTCCTCCTTCTCCTCCTCCAGCCTGGATTTTCATATTCTGCCTCCAGTCCTCGTGGTCTTAGCAGCTTATCCTAAGCTTGCCCTTCTCTTCTTTTCAATGTGCTATTCCAAAGAAGCAGACTAGGCCTCTAGCTAATTAACTGACCTTATTCCCCCAGCTACCTCTCCGCCCTCCCCACACCTCCCCCGACAGGGCGTCCTCACCGGCCGCATCGATCGCAACAACGAGGATGGCAGCTCGGACGGCGAGAGCCCTTACAAGCAAAATCAGCATCGTATGGTCGCCGGGACGACTCACGCTGAAGGTGCCGGTGCCGACCCTCCCGTCCCGGGCCAACCGCGCGGGAGGACCAACCGCGGCGGCGGGAAGTATGGCCGTTGCCCGCGCTGCGGGACGGGCCGCCGCGTGCGCTCCCGCTTCAACCCGTACGGCCAGTCGGTGCACAGGGGGAAGTTCCGCTTCGTCTGCAGCGACCGCGCCAACCACGGTTGCGGCTATTCCGAGGTGCTTGAGTCGGATCCCGCTCTGGACCCGGAGTCCTATCTTGAGCATTCGGCTGCTCCCCCGCAGGCAGCCCCCAGCTCCGCGTCCGCGGCTATCCGGAACCGGCGTCAGGGACAGAGTCAGGGCCGCACTCGCGGTTCTAGCGCCAGTGGCAGTGGTGGCGTGAACCTGGATGCGAGTCGTGATGGCATCGGCAGAGGTACTGTCAGTTGCGGGAACGGGAAATATGACATTGAATATGAGGAAGAAAGAAGCGAGGAGGAAAATGAGAATGAAGAAGACCCCGAGCCGGTGCGCCGACGCCCGCTCACTACTGCCTCCGAAGCCTTCAGCAATCGCGCCAATGATGATAGAGGCGCCGGCCGGGACACACCCCAGCAGAGACTCGGCTGCCCCCAATGCATGCAGGGCCGCCTGTTCAAAAAGTACAAGAACGTCGCTCCGTTTACCGAGGCCGTCCTGGTCTGCGAGAAGGGTCGGAACGGCAAGAACACGATGGGCGGCTGCGGCTACATGGTCGACATCGGCGCCGAGCCGGCCGACGATGACGACGCCGGCGCCGGCGCCGCTATTATTACCGCCGACGACCAGGACAAGGGCGAGAGGGCGGCCAACGCTCGAGCACAGATACGGCAGCTCAAGAAGAACTCGGCCCGGCAGTTTGCCCGCGAGAGGAAGGAGAAAGAGAAGTTCATCATGGAGGAGCGCGCCCGCGCCGTGGCCGACCCCAACGCCGCGGCCGTCATGGCCGCCCCTGACCCCAAGACCAAGAGAAAGAAGATCCTCGTCGACCTCACCAGCGACGACGAGCTCCTGCGCCCTGCCCGCCCGGAGCTGGCCGGCGAGGCCGTCGGCCCTTACGCGCCGATCTTCATCGTGAGCAGCGACGACGAGGCCGCCCCGCCCGTCAAGCCCGCGAGGCGACCAATCAGAACTGCCGAGGTCACTATTGGGTCTCTCCAAGGGCCCGAAGCCACCGCGCCTGACGACTTTGATTCCGTCGACGACGCGGAGCTCACCCGGCTCGCCGAGCTCGCCGAACAGGCCGGCCGCGCTGATCACAGAACCGATGACAACAGCAGAAAGGAAAAAGAGAAAGAGGAGGAGGAGACCTGCGGAGACAACGAGACGGACATGATGCTGCTGGCCGGACGACTCGCTTACGAGAGAACCGAGAGAGGTCAGAGCGCCGCTGCCAGGGCCGCGAGGATCAGAACAACCTCCAGAGATTCCATGTGAGGCGTCCCGTATGGTCGGCGACTTGGCTACGCATCCCAAGATTCATGAGGTCTTTCTGAAGAGATAAATGATTATGAAAAACCGGCGTCTTTTGGAGTTGAAGTGTCACTGGCATTGGGCTTCTCGGTGCCTCATTCCGTTGGTTTTACTCATCGACGGGTCCTTTCTATCTCTCACGCTGCTACATCAAGAGATATCGGTTTTCTGGTTCCGTAGGTAATTAGTCTAGTCTAGGTAATTAGTCTGGAGCGCGTTGAGAGAAGCATAGAGCTCATGAGATTGGTATGCAGCGATGCAGACACGTCACGAACAAATTACCACTACAACAGAGCAGAATTGGGCCTGATCCGAAGAACTCGCACCATTGCTTTCGCGTGAGCTTTAACGTGAACATTGCCTGCCGGATCTTGAACATGTACGGTTTTTTTATCGCTCCCTCACTGGTAGTGCGGCTAAGCCAGCTTGTAATTAAGGTCTTCCGAATGGAAGAGAGAAGGTCTTGGGGTAAACTTCTATCACTAGTACTGCGCAGTGCTGCATCAGCGAGCGTTGTACATACATACAGAGGTACAGTATATACACTCCTGTGTACGGAGTAGTTCCGTGCGTATAGTAGCTACCGAATAAGGCAATTAATAGGCTTAAAGATGCCAGGTGCAATGGTCAGGTTGCAACGAGCGAGACTCTCGGGCCCGGCATCCAGGATTGGCAGTTTGGACCCCACACAGCTTGCCAAGCAGCGCCAAGGTTGAGCCAAGTTAGTGGCCGGGGTCGTTTTGCCAAGACCAGAACGGCTCCAGTGGGGTCGAGACCCAAGTCGCGATAGGTACGGAGTAACTGGCCTCGAAGTACGCGACTGACGCGACTTTGGTGTTTCTTCGAAAATAATCTCCACGAGCGTGTTCTTTTCTTCTTCTTCAACTTTTTGACAGCCGGAACATCAATTGTCCCTGTACTACCCTTACGTGTGTAGTCGGTACGGAATACAGGTTGTCGTTTCAATTGTCAATTGATGTGTTTCATTCAGACTCATATTTTCCTTTCTGACACATCTCACGCATGCAGAGAGGTGCTTGCATCTCGGCCCAAGCTTCGAGTCCCACCGTTGTGCATCCGTTCATCCCCCACCACCAGTCGCAAGCGGCTACATTCTTCTATTGAATTCTCATAGGCCCACACACAGTGCCAGGTTTATCGTCAGTCAGTCATAAAGGGAAGAACTTGTGAGAGGAATAGAGAGAAAGAAAGAAGTACATGAAAGAGGCGAGGAGGAGACGCAGCCATGGCTGACGAACCCACGCTCCCTCCTCTTCCCCCTTTGCAGGCGGGCGACAGAAAGAAACGGAGCCGTCGGCCAGACTCTCCTCCTCCTCCGCCACACTCCTCATCAAGCGATCCTGCCTTCTTCTCCAGCGATGACGACCCGGCCATCGACAACTACCAGACCCTCGGGCGCCGCAAGCGCAGGTACGTGGGCACTTGGTATGACCAGCAGCCCGCATCGTCCGACTCGGCCTTGGGCGACGAGACGCAGCCGCGCTACCCTCCGCCTCGCGGCACCAAACCGCCAAAGCCGCAGAAGCGCGAGTTCCGAAGGCAGCTCGACAGCGGCGTCTGGATGGGTACCGAAGGCTCCGTCACCGACACCGACGACGGCTTCGACCTCGAACCAGCCGCCGCGAGACTACCACTCGCGGCTCCCCGACCTCGCGTTACGGCGATGCCGCCTCCTTCGGTTCGGCCGCGCCTCTCGCCGCTGGAGCAGAGAGTCCAGGACGCCATCGACTTTTGCGTCGAGACCGGCACCGAGCAGGTTGACCTCTCGTAAGTCATTGCATCGTTCCAACGCCCTCTCTCTCCCTGATGAGGGACTCTAGCTCAGCGACAACGGTATCTAACGCCTGTTGGTGCGTAGCGGCATGGACTTGGAGACCATTCCAGACCACCAGATCCGGTCCCTCTCCAACATCGTGCCCATCCCACATGTGACAAGGGATGTGGCCTTTGAGCAGAGAGAGCCCGAGATCCAGCTTTTTCTCTCCAACAACCGCCTGCGCCGCTTCCCCGTCGCCCTCGTCAACGTCGAGAACATTACGGTCCTTAGCCTGCGCGCCAACCGCTTGGTGACCCTCCCCCCGGCGATCGCCAAGCTCGTCAACCTCGAAACGCTGAACATCGCCCAGAATTTCCTCAACTTCCTCCCTGGAGAGCTGCTTGCCCTCCTCCGTCGCGGCGGCAAGATGCGGAACTTCGCATTCGAGCCGAACCGCTTCTGGCAGCCCCAGGCGACGGCGGCCACCGCCGCCGCCGCCAACCCGCAACACGCTGCCGAGTACGAGCGGCTCACCTTCCCCGGCCGACCGGCCGAAGCGAAACCCCAGCCCACCTGGTCCGGCGTGACCACCGAGCTCTACGCCCGCACGCCCGTCCACTTCCTGGACAGCGCGCTTAACGCCTGCACCCCGTTCACCCTTCCTCCATCCCTCTACAACCCCCCCGCGCCTTCGCCAGAGAAGTCGCAGGCGCGGGAGCAAGGCGAAAACCCCGCCGCCCCCCTGTTGGAGATCGAACCGTTCACCGCCCTCGCCACGCCTACCAAGCCCATCTACCGCGACATGATGCTCCTCGCCGCAGACCCACACCGACGGAGAAGCAGCGGCGCCAGGGGGCCCAGGTCCCTCTTCGAGCTCGCCCTCCGCGCGTGCGCCACAGCCTCGATCGCGGCGACGGGCCGCGACGATGACGATGACGACGACGCGCACGCGCACGCGCACGACTGCCAACTCCACCCCGCCGGACGCCGAGCCGACCTCGTGCCGTCCTGGATGCCGCGCTACTTCGCGCGCGCCGTCCAGCGCGCCGTCGACATCCGCCGCGAGGGCGGCGCCAGCTGCGCCGTCTGCGGCCGCGACACGGCCATGCCGCTGGCGCTGTGGGTCGAGTTTCGCCGCGTCGGTCGGGCGGCGGCCGCGGCCGCGGTCGCCGGCGAGGGCGCCGACAACGACGGGGCGGAGGGGCGGGGGAGAGGAGTAGGAGGAAGAGAGGCGGGCGAGGAGACGGCTGGCGCCTCCGCCGCAGCCGCCGCCGCCGCCGGTGCCGGGTTTCCGTCGGCCGCGGCGGGGATGGGGATGGGGATGGGGGCCGAGGGCGGGGGTATGGTGTTGGTGCCGTTCCTGCGCGTCGCGTGCTCGTGGGCGTGCGTGCCTGTCAAGGTGGGCGAGGTCCGGACGGAGCGGGAAGAGGAAGGGGAGGTCTGAGTGTAAGGGCTGGCCAGGGAAGGGGCCCGATGAAGGGCTGTGGGCCTCTTTTTTTCTTTTTCCGTAGTTTGGTTTCTCACCAGAGTCGAAGGGAGTTCAGGTGGCCATTTCTTCGCCGGGCGCGTTTAGATACTGTCACGGCGATGGACAGGACCTGGGCTTATTATATCCTGTGTGTAATGTGTAGGGCCCGTTTCTCAGGTACTGTACATAATAAAGTACATGAAAGTGTGAATGCTGGAAAATCCAGAGAACTCGGTTGTTGTGTCTCGCGTTTGTCCTGCGCAGTTCGTGATTAATTATCTCAAACAATCAATGCTCTCATGGCCGTTTCTTCCAAAAGCGAGCGCAGCTCCGCGTCGACGGCTGTGGGGAGATCGTCCAGACAAGCAACTGCCTGAGAGCTACTGGGCTTCAAAACCTGCGTCTTCTCTCCTTTTGTATGTGGCCTTCAAACAAATTTGACTTTGGGACCTTGCGTGGTACGGAATGCGACTACGCTAGGATAAGGTCGGTTTCGGGGGTAACACTATCAGTTCCTTGCTGGTGGCAATGCCAAGACATCTTTCGGGCAGGGGTTCCTTCCGCTGCAGTATGCACAGAGACGCTGCACCGGCAACGCCTTCCAATTGTTTTAACGTCACCTCTTCTCGCTGGAGCTCCCATTACCACCGCAGCGGAGCTTCCCCAAAGCTCGAGCTTTCCCATCCCATCGCCAACGATAAGGCCGGCCACTCAACATCGCAAAACCAAAACCATCATCTCCCATATTGCTTGCTTTGGCAGATCAATGGCCCACGAAACGAAAATTACGATCCTAAACCTAAAGTAGTTGCAAGACCTCGAATCGCCCGTCAGCGCGCCTCGGCTTGCGCTCCCTCCCCCTCTCCGCCCCCCCGGGGCCGCCAATACCCAGGAGACCTATCCCAAAAGTAAGGGAGAAGAAGAAAACGAAAAGATTTAAAAAGGAAAAAAATAAAAAGAAAAGAAGAGAGATATAGCTAGGAAACATGCGCCCCCCACACCTCCTACCGACCCTCTGCTCCCTCGGCACCCTCCTCCTACTCCAAGCCCCCGGCGCACAGGCCGTCTTCCGCGACGAGGTCGGCCACATCGACTACCACCACCAGCTTCTGGGCCTGCCCCAGCGCGAGACCACCTTCTTCCACCGCCCCCGCCGCGATGACCGCGCCAGCCTGCTCTACACCCTCAGCGACCTCGGCGTCCTCGGCGCCGTGAACCCGGGCACCGGCGAGGTCGTCTGGCGGCAGTCGGTATCGGGATCCGGATCCGGCGGACCGAACGCGGACCCGGGCGGCCGGACTCGGGAAGACGGCGGCAGGGGCGTCCGCGGCTTCATGCGGGCCGGCGAGGGGGAAGGGTGGGTCGTCAGCGCGTACGGCGGCGCCGTGCATGCGTGGGACGCGGTGAGTGGGAGGAACAAGTTCTGGGTGCGGCTTGGCGGCGGCGGCGGCGGCGGCGTGGAGGTGGTGAGGGACCTGGAGGTCGTGGAGTTGACGGAGAGCGGGCCCGGCAGGAAGGACGTGCTGGTGCTGTCGGAGGAGGGCGAGCGCGCGGCGACGGTGGCGCGCCGGCTCAGCGCCGAGGACGGGAGCGTGGTGTGGGAGTTTCGGGAGGTGACGGGGGACCTGCCGCTGCAGGTGAGCACCAACCTGGAAAAGGTGTTCGTCGTCAGCCTGAAGGGGGCCCCCGGAGCGTACAGCCTCAAGGTCACCGTGCTCGATCCCGTCACGGGGAGGAAGCTGGACGAGATGACGGTCGGGTCGAGGGCGGACGTGCACGACAGGCAGGACGTCGTGCTCGTCGGCGCCAACTCGGCCGCGCCGGTCGTCGCCTGGACCGACCACGCCCGCAGGACGCTGTGGGTCAACGTGCTGGGTACCAAGACGCGCCACGAGTTTCCCCTGCCCGCCGACACGGTCGAGGTCGAGGTCCACGCGCCGCACCTCGCCCAGTCGCAGCCGCACTTTTTGGTCCACAGCAAGACGGCCGCCGGCCACCGCGGCGAGGTCTTCCACGTCGATCTGAAGACGAATGCCGTCTCCAAGGCCTACAGCCTGCCGCTTCTTCCTGGCCCCGGCGCCTTTTCCACGAGCTCCGACGGCGCCAACGTCTACTTCACCCGCATCACCGAGGATGAGGTGGTTCTGCTGTCGTCGCAGTCTCACGGCGTGCTCGGGCGCTGGACGCTGAAGACGGGTGACCCGAATGCTGCCGCCGTCGTCCACGCAGTGTCCGAGGTGGTCAAGAAGGGCGGCGGTTCGGGGGACAGCTACGCGGTGCGGGCAGCGGCGGTAACCGACCTGGACGACTGGGTGCTGATTCGCAACGGCGAGTCCGCCTGGACTCGTCACGAGGGCATGAGCGGGGGAGTTGCGGCCACGTTTGCCGAGATCCCCGAGAGCGAGGACCTGGCTAGGTCGCTCGAGGTCGAGGCGCACAGCAACCCCGTGCAGGCTTACATCCACCGAGTCAAGCGCCACATCAATGACTTGCAGTACCTCCCGGCCTGGATCGACAGCATCCCGTCGAGGTTCATGAGCAGCGTCCTCGGCAAGGATGTGCCTTCCACCACCGGTAAGCTGGCCCGGGACAGCTTTGGCTTCCACAAGCTGGCCGTCTTGGCCACGAGGCGCGGGATGCTCTACGCTCTCGATGTCGGCAACGGCGGCAGAGTGGTGTGGCACAAGCGGGCCTTTACGATCCCCAAGGCCAGCAAGTGGGACGTCAAGGGAATCTACGCCCACGAATCCACGGGCGAGGTCACCATCCTCGGCTCCAACAATGACTTCGTCGTCTTGAAGGGCGATACTGGCGAGATCATCGAGGCGAAAAGCCCCAGCCCCGAGGCCACCACTCAGGCTACCGCTCTGGTCGACACCTATTCTGGCAAGCAACTCATCCGGATCGGGCGCGACGGCAAGATTGGTGACCTCCACGTCTACAAGGCCCCGAGGCAGACCGTGGTGACACGGGGCGCCGCAGGCGAGCTCAGGGGCGTCGTCTTTGTCGCCAACGGCACGAGCTCGTACGAGTCGACCTCGTGGACCTTCTCCCCGCCGCAGGGCCAGAGGATCGTAAACATTGCGACCCGCCCGGCCCACGACGTCGTCGCCTCCATCGGCCGTGTCCTCGGCGATCGCACCGTCAAGTACAAGTACCTCAACCCCAACACGCTCGTCGCCGCCGCCGTCAACGACAAGGCCCAGACGCTGACCGTCTATCTCCTCGACACCGTCTCAGGCCAGATCCTCTACTCGGCCCAGTACGAGGGCATCGACCTCGCCAAGCCCATCGAGTGCGCCATGGCCGAGAACTGGTTCGTCTGCACCTACTTCGGCCAGTACGCGCTGCGCGACAACGCCGCCCAGTCCCTCAGGGGCTACCAGATCCTCGTCGCCGACCTCTACGAGAGCACCGAGGCCAACGACCGCGGCCCGCTCGGCGCCGCCGGCTCCTACTCCTCCATCGGCCCGGTCGACGTCCCCACGGCGGACGGCGTCCTCCGCCCCGCGGTGACGTCCCAGTCGTACGTCCTGAGCGCGCCCATCTCGGCGCTGCAGGTCACCCAGACCCGCCAGGGCATCACGTCGCGGCAGGTGCTCGCCTACCTGCCCGAGTTGCACGGCATCGTCGGCATCCCCCGCGCCGTCCTCGAGCCGCGCCGCCCCGTCGGCCGCGACCCCACCCCGGCCGAGGCCGAGGAGGGCCTGATCCGCTACCACCCGGCCATCGAGGTCGACCCCAAGACCGTCGTCACCCACGAGCGCGACGTCCTCGGCGTCGACCGCATCATCGCCACCCCCGCCGTCGTCGAGAGCACCAGCCTCGTCCTGGCCTACGGCGTCGACGTCTTCGGCACCAGGGTCGCCCCGAGCTTCCTTTTCGACATCCTAGGCAAGGGCTTCAACAAGGTCGCCCTGGTCGGGACCGTCTTGGCCTTGCTGGTCGGGGTAATCATTCTGGCGCCGGTGGTAAGTCCTCCTTCCTTTGGTTTTTTCTTCTCTTCTTTTGGTCCTTTATTTTTTTGGTTTTGGTTTCTTTCCCCTTTGTCTCCCGTGTCCTGGGCCAAGTTGTGTGTCATGTTTTTGTTTGCTAACGATATCGCAGGTGAAGAGGAAACAGATCAATCTGAGGTGGCAGGCCCCAATGTAGAAATGCATTATCTCTGAGGATCTTCTCTCTTTCTTATTGGGACTTTGCTATTTTAGACATAATGCACGCGTGGGAAATACAAAACATCGCCATTTTTTTTTTGTGTGTGTGTGTTTTGATGCTTTCCGTGGGCAAAATATTCTGCTAGTCCTGCTGCCATGGTTGGGCATCCACTTGCCCTAGATTTGTCGCTCTAACGTGGTGACCGATCAATGCTTCAGTGTGAGTGAGCTTCGATCAACCAGGAATGTCAACAAACGGAGCGGCCCCAACCGAGCAGCGAGGGCAATGCGACAAAGTTGACAGATCTTTGGAGATAAACAAACTGGAACCGGCCGATCATCATCAAGCAATTGGGTAGCATCCTCTGTGGCGCAATTGGCTAGCGCGTCTGACTGTTAATCAGGAGGTTGGAAGTTCGAGCCTTCCCGGAGGAGCTTCGGTTTTTTTTCTTGTTTGCCCGAAAGCAACAACAATCAGGGTCACGAATGCACGTAATCCTCGTTGATGTTCTTTTTTTTTTTCTCTTTTTGATTTTCATTTAGCCGGCTTGTCGATTAATTCGCCGCTGGGTCGGCTTCGTTGGAAGGACACTTACAGGCAGTAATGTAACAGAGAGCAGTGCTTAGACGCCTCGCTTGCAACTTGCGGTAAAGGGACAAAATCGCTGTGTCGTCTGAGCTCGGCACTGCACCAACCAGACTGGGAGGGTTCGCGGAGGTTACTGAGGTAAACTAGTTTACTTACTTACAAGCTCCCGCACTATCGCCACTTCGCCCCTTGAAGTTATTCCCCCCCCCCCCCCCCCCCCGGGTAAATAAACAAATGATGATTGCACGCAATACCTGCCAAAGCCTTGTATGTTCCCAACGGAAAGCTTCAACCCGCCGCCCGCTCCTGACTAGGTAACCCACACCCTCTGGCTCGTCGGCATGTCTCTTGAACCAGGTCATCATGTTACAGACTAGCCGCTACCCAACAATATGTCTCCTCCTTTGGAACTTGGGCCAATCAATCATCATCATCGAAGATCTGGAACGTGTTCTGTAAGATGGTATCCACCACTCTCACCTGCCAGCCGGCATCTGACATGCTGGACCCGGGCGCGGTGCCCATGAGCGTGGGGCCAAACACGATGGCCAGATTCTGCGAGCTCATCCGGTTGGTTGACGCGTTCTCCATGACACGGTGCAGGTGCAGCGTCAGGGCCCGCAGGGTGGCGTAGTTGGGGTCGGGAAGATTGTTGATGATGGCGTGGAGGGAATCGCGCCGGACGATGTCGTCTTCATGTTCTGTCACCTTCGTTAGTGCTCTGTCGTGCGCCAGGACGAGGCAGCGGGCCGAGCACTAGCACTTACGAGCTGCTTCGATAAAAGCAAAGTAGCTTTCCCTCGTCAACAGAGGGTCGGGCAGGTCACGGAAAAACTGCTTGAGCAGGCCGGCGACGCTGTTGACATCGTGGAAGAAGTTTTCGGGATTGCGGAAGTCGAGATTGGCAGAAGTCGAATCTGCTACTGTTAGTCCGTGTGCGAACAGCGAGCAGGGACGGAGACACGCGACGAACCTGTGTCGAAGAGATTCTTCAGCTTGTTAACGTGCGGCATCGAGCCGGATAAGCGGTAGATGCCCTCGACATTCAAGCCGAAGAGATCGACTGCCTGAATGCATTGGTAGACGACCATTGGCACGGCCAGCCCATCTCTCTCGTAGAGCGTGGAGAGGTTGACTCCGAATACGGGGCGGGCCGGAGGAACGTGCGGAGTTAGCGGCGGAGATTGCAAGTGCGCCTGGGCAGGCACCATCGCAGAAGTCTGCTGAGACGTGCTCGCGGCTGAGCTGCCTTGCTGCGACGGCAGTGGTACGTAAGAGGGCTGCTGTGATGGCTGAGAAGAGGGGGTTTGGAAAGATAACGCCCCCAGTTGCGGCGGTCCCTGGGAGGTGACGGAGCCAAAGGAGCCATCGAACCTTGAGGAGGAAGGCTGAGTTTGGTGTGATTGCGCGCCAGGGCCGCGGTACTGCTGGCTTCCGGGACCGTTGCTCTGGTTGATGGTGCTTCCGTGACTGTAACTTCTCTCGTGCTGCGGCTGAGAGGGTGGCGGCGGGCCACCGAGCAATGGCAGGGAGCCCATGCTCTGGTTATAGCTGTGGCCCATGGGCCCCTGGTTTGTCGAAGGAACAGCCGCGTCAGAAAAGGTGCTTGATCGAGCGCCCTGAAAGATGCCGGACGGCGGTGGCTGCACGGCATTCGAAGTTTGCTGCTGTGACGGGTTATGGCTGCCGGCCGGTGCGGCCGGAATCGTGGCTCGATTTGCGGAGTCGAGGAGCTGGGAATGTCAGTGACGGCCGGGAGAGCTCGTCACAGGAATAATGGGACTTACTTGGTTACGCTCATATTTGGGCGGGCCTGTCCTGGGCGGCATCTTGGAGTGCTGGCTGCTCAGATAGTCGTTCAGGTCCTTGTCATTGTCAATGGCGAGGACACTCTCGCGTAAGCTCCGCGCGTCGGGCGATTGCTTGAGAGGGCTAATGCAGAGACCGTTGCTGAGCACCAGCTTCTCGTTGAAGGACGCTGAGAGAGAGAGCTTGGTCAGCGGATCACGTACATAAAAAAAAAAAAAATGCGAGACCGACATACCAAACTTTTGCATCTGTAACGCCAACCCCGAGTCGCATTCCCTCACAATATCCTGGAGCGCCTGCACGGTTTCCGGCCTGGTCTTGGTCTCCAGCTCGTTCCTCTCCGCCGATGCGACCTGGACCTTGCCTTGATAGTCTTGGTCGGCCGCCTGAGCCTTCCGAAGCAGATCTTCCTCGTGCCCAGCACCCGACTTGTGCGCCTTGAAGCCGAACATCTTTCCGCCCTGGCGGCCAGCCGTATCTCCGGTACGGACCCGGTCGTACTCCTCCGCCAGGCCGTCGTATTTCAACTTGGACTTGCGCATCGCGGCCTCGAGCTCGGCGACGCGTTGCTCAGCGGCCAGGCCGCTCTGTTTCCATCCCTTCCTGGACTTATCGGCCATGAGGGCGAGCTCGGTCAGGTCCTCGGCCATCGATTGCAGTGACATGGCGAACTGTATCCCGTTCTCCGCCATGCGCTCGTGGACCGCCATCATCTCTTCGTACGCCTTGCCGAAGGTACCGCCCCGGTGCTCGCCCCGCTGCATGTTGTCCTGAGACAACCGGCATAGCTTCTTGAGTGAGTTCGCATGTTCGTCTTCGAGGGTCGCCCGCTTCTTGAGGAATTGCGCAAACTCCTAGCGGCCCGAGGTCAGCAGCGGCATAGAGAAGGGTGGGTACCAGCTGGGAAGAGTGAACGGTACCTTTGCCGAGGCGATACTCTGTTTGAGGCGGTTGAGCATCACCGAGATGCCAATCTATCAGGCAATTTGTGTAAGCGCATGCATGGAAGGAGGAATCGGTCGGAGTCAGATGCAGTCAGATGCACACACCTCTGAGCTCAGGACTTCCTGCACTTGCGCCCTAGTTTCTTCGCTCAACGGCGCCGGTGTTGGCTGAGATGTGGCTCCATTTTCGGGGGCGACGGCGGTCGTCGCCCCCGCCGTTTCCGCAGTGGACATGGCGCTCGCAAGCCCGAGTAGTCGGTGGACTACCGTCGACTGCAATGCGCGGGGTTCTGGTGTTGAATCCTGAAAGTTCGAAGTCGTGCTCCGGGGCGCGAGTTTCCAGGCTCGGGATCGGGCATGACGGGCTAACAAGGTGAACGAAGTGCTAACGTACCCCTCTACACGAGCCAGGGGCCACGCGACCAATGGATGATGAGTGGGGAAGGAGCTGCGTACACTAGAGCAAGGTATGTATGTATGTATGTACATACATACCTGCTCCAGTCGCTTTCGGCTCCACTACAACAACAGCTCCATAGCTTACAAGCTTCCTTGTTAACTCTGTCCCAATGTATTGTATAAGCATACGCCTGCCAGAACCGGTAAAGTTGAACAACAAAAATACCAAACTTCAATTAGCCAGCCCATTACTCTGATTTTTGAATCATACCAGTACACAGTAATACAACCCCCCCGGTGTCTTATCCCCCAGGAGGTTTCAGGAGTTGGCATGAACAGCTGCGGTTTCAACAGTGCCTCGAAGGTCGAGAGACCCGAGAAAACAAAGTGGACGGTTCTTTGGCGCGAGCTATTGTTGTGTTGAGGCTCTTCTTGAACCCCCCCCCCAAAAAAAAAAAAAAAAAAAAAGATAATTCCTATGTCGGGCCAACATGCGATTTCCAAGAGCGATCATTCAGTTTGCTTTGGAGCTTCTACTTGGCGCCCCTAGTAAGGGCTATACTGGGATGGCGGTAGCGAGTGCGCCTTCGTTATGCCGGAGTCCATCCTCGGAAGCTGATGCATGCAAAGGAGTGAACGTGTGTCGAGAGAGCTGTCTAAGCATCCACAGCAGCTGTCTCGCATTCTCCGTCCACCTCGCTTAGCCCGATCGTCAGGTAAGTCCGCGAACTAATTACTACAAAAGTAAAAGCAAACCGTCTTGGAGAACGGCTGACCGAAATTCGGGTACCGAGTATGCGAGTATGCAGGATGCCGCCATTCAACCAACCATGTCTGACACTCTACGAGAGTGGGCTAAGCGTCTGGAATACGTCCGTAAATGTCTCGAAATGGCCCTTGCTGTTGGCGTCCACGAAGCAGGGGTTTTGTTGGTGGGGGGACCACGACAACGCACCGTTCTCGGAGCCTGTATGTATGTGTGTATGTGTGTATGTACGGACGTATGTCTGTACAACTACGCCAAGATTGTTTGCAAGAACTGGACATATTCTGGGAACAACACAGCAACTATCCGTATCCTTGCGCGCATTTTTTTAAATATATACGACCGCCAAAGTTTTAGCATTTGCAACTAACGCCGGCGCTGGATGCGTTCAATGAGCCTACGCTCGGCCCCTAAACAAAACCCTTGAGAATGGCGGCTTCGGCGTTGATTATAGATGAGCCAGCAGCACCGATGACGGCTAGACACAACGTCAGCGGGGGGGCGCCGGGGCGTTTGCGGGTCGAGATACTCACTGTTATGGCTCAAGGCAACAAACTTGATATCAAAGATGCCGCTCTCGTCCTCGCGGACGCGGCCGACACTGACGGTGTAGCCGTTTGACAAGTCGCGGTCCAGCCGGGGCTGCGGCCTGTCGGGCTCGTCAAACACCTTGATGGGCGGGTTGGGCGCCGAGGGGCAGCCCAGCCGCTGGGCCTCGGACACGTAGCTGCGCATGGCCTCCTTGACCTGCTCGGCCGTCGGCGGCGGCCGCTGGGCGAAGCGCAGTGACACGCACACCGTGTGACCGTCCATCACGGGCACGCGGTTGCACGCGGCCGAGACGCGGAGCGTCTCCTGCGCCTCGAAGGCGGTGGCGTCGGCGTTGATGCTGCCCAGGATCTTGCGCGCCTCCGCCTCGAGCTTGTCCTCCTCGCCCGGGATGAAGGGCACCACGTTGTCAATGATGTCCATGCTGCTCACCCCGGGATAGCCGGCGCCCGAGACGGACTGCATGGTGACGACCGAGACGGTATCGATCTTGCCGAACCTGGCCTGCAGCGCGGCGAAGGGGATGACGAGGCCGATAACGGCGCAGTTGCTGTTGCACACGAGGAAGCCCTTTCTCAGACCGAGCGTCTTCTGCTGGTGCGGGATCAGGGCGAGGTGATCGAGGTTGACGGTGGGCACCACGAGGGGCACGAGCGGGTCGCGGCGGTAGTTTTTGGCATTGGAAAAGACGGCCAGGTTCGCCTGCCGGAACTCCTTCTCGATCTCGCCGGCGACGTCGCTGTCGAGGCCGCTGAAGACGATGTCGCAGTCGGCGAACTCGCTCGCCTTGCATTCGCGCACCACCAGGTCGCCGACTTCGGGTGAGATGGGGCTCGCCTGCTTCCACCGCACGGCATCGCGGTACTTCTTGCCCGCCGACCGGGACGACGCGCCGACGGCCACGAGGCGCAGGGACGGGTGCTGCTGGAGCAGCAGGATGAAGCGCTGCCCTACCGAGCCGGTGCAGCCCAGAACACCTGCCAAAGGGGCATGTCAGCGCGGACTTGCGCCGGGAAGATAGACTATAATTAGCGGGGCAAGAAAGTCGCTGTCTCGGCCACCGTACCGCAATTCTTTACGGGCAATTGTGACATTTTGGTGTGCGTCCGTCTGTTGGGCTCCTCTACCGACTGCCGTGGTATTCGCGCGACGAGCTGCCAACTACGGGGAGAGCTGAGGGAATATATCTTGATAGAGGTGAGTCAGTCTTTGCCCAATGTGTGATCTTCGTGCGTCCCCGACTTTTTTGTTCGGCGTCACTCATGCCCCGCCACCGCCCGGCATCGGAGCCGGGGGTGGAGCCCGTGGGGTTGCGCTCCAAGGCCCCAAGGAGCCCAACACTTGCAGGGGAGCCTGGGTACACTAACGCTAGAGGTCCACCCGCGGTACCGTAGGGCTGGTGTCTCCAGAGTGTCCGCCAGGACGATCGCTCCCAGCGCATCTGGTTCCGGCCCCATCAAGTTCCAGGTTGTTACCTATCCTTTCTTATATGACGGCGTTGCTGAATACAGGCGCTAAAATAATAATAGAATGGAAGAGAGAATGAAGCAAAATGAGCCTACACACCGAACCGGAGATCGAGAGGTTTTAGGATGCTCGTCGCAAAATTATTGAACGCGAGAGGTGGGATACCGGTGTTCATTTCGAGGTTTCTCCATGTCGTCGAAGCCGTTTCCGACACCGATCCCACGCGTCTTGGCCTTGCACGGTAGCCACAGCAGTCTCTTTGAGTCTGGTGAAAAACACCGCGTGGGAGGCCAGATAATGTCAGGGGTAGTAGGAGCGTGCGGTCGCCAAGTCAATTTATACTCGGGCTCCACCAACCGAGCCATTCATTGGTCCTCTTTGTTCAGAACCTCTTTTGAGATCTTCGCAGAGAAGATAGTGCAGCGTGTTGGCATGACCTGCCACCACCTCTGTGCAACCCAACAAATGCCGATGCGAAAGGGACCCGGCGAATTGGAATCGAACAACTGCTACGAATCCCCGACTCCCAATGCTGCCAGACAATAATTACTCAATACTCGAGGGTGTGTGGTGTTCTGGACCGGCAAATACCGCTGGTCTGCCCAGACAGCGCCGAGAAGCTTCCCAAGCCACTTCAGCTCCCATCGATTCTGGCTTGTTGGGGCTAGCAAGGATTGGCAATTAACTATGTACAGTACAGTACGTACGGAGTATGTATGTACAGCATAACAATATAACTATGTATGTACAGTACCTAGTTAGTCCGAAATCGACCCCCGGCTCCGACATGCCAGCCCGCTCGTCAGTGTTGTCTTCCCACTTGAACTTTCACCAACGTCTTGTTGCTGTTGTTAGATCTAGGTCCAGTCCGCTTCACAACTGGAACTGGCACCGGCGCCTGTTTATCCGATCTTCCTGTACACACGGGACGGGACACGCGATACCGCGTGTCTCAGCTGAGCAACCAATTTGCCCAGCGAAAGAAGGCGTATGACGAGGCCGGGAGGATTCCTCGGATTAAGGTTCGGAAAACCCATCAGCTTAAGAAGTGGTAGAAATCCAGTACCCCAAACACACTTGAAAAGTGTAAACTATCATCAACTCGGCTCGCTGATAGTGAACCAGAAAGCAACAACATCTCCGAGATCAGCACACCAACATCATCATCATGATCACCCCTCCGAGAGACGACGACCCCTGGAGCGTGGTCAACGTGGTAGGCCAGTCACCTCCCGTGGACTGCTCCAAGCCGTATGACCCGTCCGCTCTAGCGGGCAGGACCATCCTCATCACGGGGGGCGCGTCCGGCCTCGGCGCGGCCTTCGCGCGGCACTGGGCCGGCCACGGCGCCCACATCGTCATCGGCGACATCAACGACCGCCTGGGCGAGGAACTCGTCGCCGAGCTGCGCTCCTCGCCGTCCGCCGCCCCGGGCCAGGTCATCGCCTACCAGCACTGCGACGTGACCTCGTGGACGGACCAGGTCGCCCTCTTCCAGACCGCCGTCTCCCTCTCCCCGACCGGCTCCCTCGACGCCGTCGTCGCCGGCGCCGGCATCGCCGAGTCCGCCAACCTCCTCGACCCCTCCCCGCCCCCGACCCTCTTCGACGCGCCCCCCGCCACCATCGACGCCTCCACCCCGCCTCCCCCGCTCCGCGTCCTCGCCGTCAACCTGACCGGCGTCATGTACACCGCCCACCTGGCCCTGCACCACCTCCCCCGCAAGAAGCACGACGGCCGCCGGGACAACGGCGACCGCGACGGCGACCGCCACCTCCTGCTGATCGCCTCCATCGCCGGGCTGCTGCCGCTGCCGGGGCAGACCGAGTACACGGCGTCGAAGCACGCGGTGGTGGGCATGTTCCGGGCGCTGCGCGGGACCGCCTGGGCGACGCGCGGGGTCCGCGTCAACGCGCTGGCGCCCTACTTCGTCGACACGCCCATCCTGCCCGGCTCCGCCGTCGCCCTGCTCGCCGGCGCGGGCCAGACCGACCCGGCCGACGTCGTCGACGCCGCCACCCGCCTGGTCGCCGACCGGCAGATCAGGGGGCGCGCCCTGTGCGTGGGACCCAAGGTGAGGCTCGTCGACGCGGACGGCGGCGGCGGCGAGGCGGGGGAGGGGAAGGAGGGGGGGCTCGGGGGGGCCGGCGTGCGGGTGGTGGAGGGGCTGGGAGAGCAGCCGGGGGAGAGGAGGCAGGCGGTCTGGGAGATGTACGGGCACGACTACGCGCGAGTCGAGACCTTCGTCTGGAGGTACTTGGCGGTGCTGAACTTGATGAGGCAAGTCAGGGGGTGGGTCGGGTTCGTCGGTGATCTGTTGGAGGTCTGGTTTCGCAGGAGGGCGAGGGAGAGGAGGAAGTAAGACTGCACCTGCTGTTGCTTAGCCGCCTCTTTCCAGGGTTAGATAGATCGGATGATTCCCGACAGTTAGGGATTTGGCGAGTTTCAAGATCGCCCTGATCTCCCGTATTGATTGATTGACACCATGGGCTGTGTTTGGTCCGCTTTGTCTTGTTGATTCGGGCCCTTCGTTAGTCCTCGAATGCGCATCTCGTGGGTCTTGGCAAACTCCTTTTGAGGTTTCAATGAAGGTACCGGGATTCCTTGTGTGATGGATTCCTTGGCCAGACTTGTGTTCCACCTCCTAGGAATTCAGGGGACGATTCGGGTTGCTCAGATCTCGGTCCATATCCTCGGAGAAGCCCCTCCAAACTCTCTAACGCCTGCCATATCAACTCTGTCCTACGGCAGCCCTGGTACATACGACCATATCCGCTAGGAAGCACGGGATCCCGTCCGCTCTCCCCGAGTTAAGCTAGCGAGAGCTCGAGTAGTAGTTGGGTCGGTGACGACCAGCGAATGCCGAGTGTTGTATGTCTTTTTGCGCTTCTTGTTGGTCTTCGCATGCCCTCTCTCGTTTGGTTGGTGTTGGCAATCTTCTGCCATGGATGACACCGTTCCGTGTCATGCACGGCAAAGCAGTCCGCCAAACACCGCTGAGACTAGACTGACCCTTGATCGTGAAACCAACGGACGTCAAACAAGTCACTTGGCTGACGTGTTTGGGCACGGCAAAGACTCGATTAATCTCAAACCACTCCGTAAGCTACTATGCGACCAAAAAGAGAAAATAACAAGAGAAACAAAAGAGGAAACGATGCGTGCTTTGTGTGATGCATCAAGCGCGAGCAGAGCGACAACAGACGGACCCACCCCCAACCCTGTTCCAGGAGCATGTCTTGAGCCACTTGAGAACAAGAACGTCGAGCGATGGTTCGGCCATCCATGCACGCATCCAGCACCGGATACACTCTGATTCCGGCTTCCGGGAGCTTTCGCGCTGGTAGTAGCAGCCGGAACCCCCAAGCCGATGGTTAATCCAAGGTCAGGAAACGAACTCCAGCGCCTCCATAGAATATCCCACTAAACCCAGCCAAATAAACACAGCCCACGCAATTCTCAAGGTATTGGATCCGACCACAATGAACCATTTATATCAGCAAGCAACCACAATGACGATGACAAGAAATAAAGTAACTGGACCAACCAGGCACCACCGCTGTGAAACCCACCAAGAAAAAAAGAGAATCGCCAGTCAGGCACATGCAACGTCCAGGTACATTGCCATGGCCTGCAGAACGGAGCCGAGGGGCTTCTGGCGAGGGGTAAGGTGTGTCGAGCCAACCTCGCGGACCCTGGGAGCTTTGCTGGCATGGAGAAAAATTGAAAGTCAACAACAAGGAAAAACAAAAACAAGAAAAAGCCGGCCTTGTTGAAGATCGTAATGGAGAATGAGGGTATGGAGGACAAAAAAACAAATAGGAAAACAAGGGAATGGGGTGCAATGCCCAGATCCGAATGCGAACCTGACCGGACCCCGATGAACAATGAACCGAGCCCAGCTTGTAAGAAAACCCACGATGCAATCCCTTTTTGCCGAAAGCTTGTAAAGCGCCAGTGATGTATCAGTCCTTCCTTCCCAAATCTTTGTGCTGGTATATCCCGGATGTGTGTTGCCTGTCCCTGTGCGTGCCCCTCTCGTGGTGATGACTCCTTACGGCGTTGCTTTTTTTTTCTTTTTCTCCTTTTCTTCCTTCGCCGACGTGCTGTTGTGACATGGTCATAACGTACCACCATTAAGGTCCGGGAGGAAGCCGCGGTGACCCGAGTCCGTATGTGTTGGTCAGGAGTTATGACACCGTGCGTTAGCTTGCCGGCTGCTAAAAAAAAGATTCCCTCCTCCTCCGACCATTTTTGCGGTTGATACCAAAACTCCAACAGACCCCCGATGAACCTCCCAAGGGATGTGTATCGCTGCTCGATGCTCGCCTCTGATACGATGATAGTGATGTCAAACCGACGAGACGCCGTAGGCCATATAATATAACCCCCCTCTTTTCGCCTTCCTGCATGACCTTGCGCCCTGCTTGCCATGATTTGTGTATGTGCGAAACCAAGCCGAGATGATAGCCGCGTGACCATGACCCAACGAAGGGTTAGGGGGCCACTGCGATCCGTCCCAATGCCAGAGGGGAATCACAACGAAAGTAGACTCTAAGACTTTGATGCCCGCCGCGAAACCCCGTCACAAGGCCAACAAATGCAACCAACCAAATGACCCACAAATCGTCGTAAACCTGGGAATCATTACGTGCGCAGAGTAAAAAAAGAGAAAAAAGAAAAGGAAAGAAAAGAAGAACAAGATAAAAAAACAAATGACTGATGAAGAAACAAGATAAAGTACCCCCAGTTTCGGACCGAGGATATCGAGTGAGTCAAGCTCGGTCTGGAGCTGAATCTCAAGGGAACAATGCCTAAGCCTCTGGGCGGTGGATCGGTGAATGATCGAGTGAACGGCCCTGACCAGCTGAAGCCGGAAGATAGGAAATGGCCAGCTATAACGACGGAGGAATTTTCACGCGTCGTTAGGTTATCGCCCCATCATATAAGGCGGGAATGCCGATGGATTACCGGCCATCACAGGGCCGTTTCCGTTGTACACACCGCCCCATGGGTTGCCAGGTGCGTTTGACATGTTGGGAGGGGCGTACATGCTGGTGGTGCCAGTGGCGAGGCCGGTCGATGGCGGGTATCCACCACGATTCGAGGAGAGACCTGGAGGCGCACTCAATCCGGGTGGAGGGCCGCTGGCTGTGGTGAATCCGCTGGCGGACCCGGAGTGCATCCCGTTCATGCCGCTGCCCATGGCGCCCGCGCCGTTTTGGTTTTGGTTCTGATTTGATCGTACACCGAGAGGGTTCTTGGAGAAGCTCAAGCGGATGCCTCCCTTGACGCTGTTGTGGAGCGGTTGTCCGTAGAGTTCGTGCAAGGCCTTAGTCGCAAAGGTGACGTCTTCAAACTCGACAAAGCACATGGGCCCATTCTGTTTGGTCCTGAAGCAGAGGCGTTTGTATCCACGCTGCCGCGAGAACATGGCCTTCAGCTCCTCCTCAGAGGTGTCAAGGGGCAGGTTGCCGACGTAGAGCGTGTTGCACGGCGGGTTCTGGTCGGCCGGGTTCGCTGGTGGGAAGTTATTCATCCGGTGGGGCATCGGGGCATTGTATCCTGTGCCGTGGCCGCCCATTGCTGTGGGCGACATCGTGTTTGGCATTCCAGGAAGTGTCCCCATGCCGGCGTGGCCGTAGTACCCCATCGGAGTGTGTGTAGCGGCAGGGCTCGGGGTGGTGTTCAGTGACAGGTTCGCCATGCGGGATATCGGCAGCTGCGGCGCTGTCTGTCGACGCTGCAGACCGTTCTCGGCAAAGCCGACGGGGTCTTTGAGCAGCTCCTTGGTCTCATCGTCCTCGGCAGAATCGATCAGCGATTTGCTGGTCATCTGCGTGCCGGTGGCGAGATGGTTTCCGATCGGCGATTGCGGCCCGAAGATGTTATGGTAGGGGGCGCTAGCTTCGTGCGCGGTCAAATCTCCAAACTTGTTGTTCAGAGGAGGCGTGATCTTGTCCAGCGATTGGAACGTCCCGTTGAACCGCGATGTCTGTCTTGACGACGGAGCAGATGGAGTCGCGGAGCCGTTCGAGTTGGGAGCGCCCGCGGACATGATGGCGTCGTTGGAAAATCGCTTGCCCAGGGCCGTGGGACTCGAGCTGCCGAGGATCTCGACAATCATCTCGGCATCGTTCGAAATGTTGGATTTCCCGTCGAGCATGTTCTTGGCTTCCTGTGCGCCCGCCGGGCTTTTGAACTTGAGGATCGCGGATCGGAAACCGGCATCGGCGGATTGTTCAACAGGCAAGACCTCGACATCGACCAAATCCTTGGAAAAAACCATCATCAAGCGCAGTGACTCCTCCGACGTGTTGAGCGGGAGGTTACGAATCAGCGCTGAGGAGAGAGTCGGGGGCGTCGCGGATTGCAGGGTGCCCAGAGACTTTTTGGTGCCGCGATCAAAGGAATTGGCATTGGAAAGTGACGGCGGGTAGCCCGGCTGAGAAGACGCAGGCGGGCGGTAGGCCTGCGCCGGGGGAAGATAGGCCGGGACGGCCATTGTGGTCTTCGTCGCGGCGGTGGTCGCGGGGAAGGGACTCGCGCGACTCGACGCCAGGGCGGCAAACGAGCCGTTGGCTGGCGCGCCAGTGGTCGAACTCGGCGGGTTGTTATCCCCGTTCATGCCTCGCGACGCATGCAGCGCTGCGCAGTGGAGGAAATGGGTTGTGTCGTTGGCTGCGACGATTGCGACGATTGCGACGATTGCGACGATTGCGACGATTGCGACGATTGCGCTGATCGGGAGACGAGGTTCGGGGGTTACGAGTGGGAACGCGCAGCAGTGCGCGACAACTGGTGGAGAAAGGATGTCAAGTACCGCGAGGGCAATGAGGGCTCTTGCCGTGCTTTTGTTGGAATCGGTGCTCTTCGGTTGGAACGCGCGGCAGGGGAGCCCAAGCCGAGTAGGAAGGATAACTGACGACGCTGAGGGGCGGGCGCAATAAGACACCGGGCGGAGGACTTTGGGTGCAGGTACAGATTAGGAGCTGCGCAAGATGAACGATGACTGGAAGGGGGAAAAAAAGGTTGGGGGTTGGAGAAAGATTTGGTGTGGGATGATGAGGGGAGCTTTGCAGAAGGCTGCGCGCGCGGGACTGGGGATTGACGGGTGGGCGAGAACTGCTTGGGACGTTCCAGTCAATGGTAAAGCTTCCCGGGGCACCTCATCGATTGTGAGTGATTACGAGCCTTATTACACCGTACACAGTTCAGTACCGTATCGGTTAGCGCTAACGGAAAGAAAGGAAGCCTGAGACAGTGCAAGTTTGCAGAACCAAACATTGTTCGTCGGCCAGAACCTGCTCCGGCTCGGATTATAATAGTTAACCACTTTGACAGCGGTAGTTACTTTGTTGCTGTGAAGCACAGCCACGAGGCGAGAGCACACATTATCAACCGAAAGCCACTCACGTTGGTATTAGCGTAGATTAGGTTGCGAACTGAGATTAACAGAGTACTGTGTAAAAAATTCTGCATGCCGTACTGTGTATACGTACAGTGGGAGAAATGATCAGAGTGACGGGAAACGGCGTAAAAGTGAAGCCTAAAACCTGGACCCCAGCCAATCAAAAAAGGGCTGGCACATGTGCCTTCGACCGCAGTACGGAGTACAGCGTACTGCGAATCAAGCAGGTGGTCTCCTGAACCAAATCGTCTTGGGCATCGGCAGAATTGGGAACAACGACATGGTCCCTATGTCCTCCTGTGAGCTTACAGGAGAGGATGTGATTTTATTGGTGATGGTCGCAGTGGTGGTGATTGCTTTTTATGAGCATTGCCCTGGCGGAGCTCCGCCCGGCAAGGAACGAACATTTATTAGTGTAGGAGCAACAAGTGTGCTCTCTCGGGCGAAATCAGGGCTCGGAGAGATCCAGCCAAACTCTGGTTTGGAGAGGGCCGGTGGGCTGGCGACCACGCTAGCCCCAAAACCGATGCGCAACACTGCCCAGGAGAGCGAAGGTCTGGAAGAGCGGGGCTGCCCCACTGCCCTGCGATGATGGTGTACGACTGTATTGTACGGATTACTTGTACACTAGTGTATTATTATGAGCCGAAAGTTGTTCTGATCGAGTGCCGTTTCCAGTACGGAATATAGGATACCAAGTGTGCACGCGTCCAGGCTGTAAGGAATATCCCTGGAACATACTCGTACACGTCGGTCGCGCGGGTGCCGAAGGAAACCTTTGGTTCGGGGTTAATGCAGGCAAATGAGGAGGATCTTCACCGGTTCGCCGGGCGCAACCCTGGAAGGATGGATACACTACCTACCAAGTACTTTGCACTCAGGACTGTGGCGGAGAACCGCAGCTCCTCCTGGCGCAAACCAGCGTTGCAACCTGTGGTTGGATCACCACCCAACAGGGCCCCCCTCATTGTTTCGGGTCGCAAGTGGTGTGCTTCGGAGCCCTGCAGGGAACTCAAACCACGCTCCGCCATGGCCGGTGTCTCTGGGCATCTTCTCGGGTCCAGAACGAGCCGTTGAGAGCCTGCGGTCGAGCGCCACAATTCCACTCTTGATTGTTTGGGAGAGCTGCGCTGACGGACCACGTTCGGGCCCGAAGAGAGAGGTCTTTCCGTCGATGTCCATGCTCATGTAATCCGTAGACCATCATCATTCAAAGCGCGGCGGGCCGATAAAAGCCTTTCCATCAACCGTGACCGGCTAGTGGCGAAGATGCGCACACCAGCCGCGACCCCGTCTGACGTACTTCGTAGAAGCGCACAGTAGTGTATGTATGTACTGTACATTGGCTGCACCCGGCTCTGGGAATTTGGTGTCCCGAGAGCAATGGCCATTGGCTTTGGCACGGTCGCAGGAGAGATGGGAGGTTTGCGATGTCGAGGCACTCGGAACGACACCTGGATGATGGCATTCCCGAGACACCATGACGGGGCGCATGTGTTGAAACGCGCGGACTGCGTCATGAATTCATGCTGGCGTGCGAGCAGCGCGAAGACAAGAAGTACGGTGCCCTGTAACAGTGCTACAAAGTAATTTCGCCAACTCAACCATCGACTTGAATAATAGAGTCGCGTTCATTATACCTAAAACAATTGTCGCAGAGAGCCTGTGGTTCGGAGGTTCCGTAAGATGCGATGCAGGAACCGAAAAGTCATGTATTACCGGTGTAAAAAATGCGCTGTACTGTGTACGGAATAACGGTATTAATACTAGTATCACCCATAGTGTAAATGACCAGATTCCGGATCCACAACGGTGGCTTACCCTACAGCGAGCCAGCAGGGGCCTGATCCACACAGTAGGAACTGTGTTTCCGGAATCTTTCCAGGGACTGGCGATCTTGGCGATTTCGGACCAAGCCGGCTTCCATCGATCGCGACTCCTCATGCCGCAGTCGAAAACAGACGCCAATTTTCCAATGTAGTGTGCTGCTGCGAGATGCCGCAGCTCCAAGGAGAAACTTCTTACCAAGAGCTCGGGTATGAAGAAAGGCGCACCGCAAACTGCATTCGAACCAGCGATGAAAAAACGGGAACAGTAGTACTAACCGAAGGATGGAGGGTTGGAGCCTGGGCAAAAAAAATGAAGCAGGCAGCAGCAGCAGCAGCAGCAGCAGCAGCAGTTCAACATCTTCAAATCGAATACAAGCGCAGCACCATCCAGTCTCGAATCCGCTCATATGCTTTGGCATTTGAATTCTCCGAGCTGACCATGATGAAGTAGTGGGCTGTGTTACCTAAGTCGGCAAGTAGCGGACTGAAGGGGCCCTCGAGTCCGTCGGCATAGGGTACATATACTACCACCAACGATCTCGAGAGATACAGCATTACGCAGTATCTCGCGCGAAGCACGAACGAGGGAAGAACGCCGATCGCCGACCCCAGCCCTGGCCCGGCTACACTAGCTGTGCCGCTCCGCCGGTTTAGCAGGGAGTTGGAGTGCTTGACGATTTCGGCAGACGGCTGCTGGCATACACTAGCTTTGTTCCGGGACTCGAATCGGACAGTATGAATGTATGTACGGACTACACTAGGTCTAGGCCTAGACCATGGCTCACTGGCAGTAGTGTGATCCGTACTTGGATGTATGTCCGCGGTACATCTTACCCTCGATCGAGTAGCTGCTATCATCACCGCGCGTATGACGTGAGTGCGAGGACGAGCCACAGCATCTTCGCGGGGTACTCTGTCCGAGCCAAGGCTATCTGTCCCGTTGTTGGGTGACTCATATCTGAATCAACTGTCTTTGTCGCCCACCGAGATCCTCGCGATGGGCGGGAGGGGTCATTCAACGAATACAGTGAGGGGACGGCCAGCCGACAAGCCGATTGCTTCGTACGCTACGGTAGGTGACACAAGGAGGCGTTGGGTCGCTCTCGAGAGCGAGCCTCGTCATTATATCACAAGCGTGGAAGCAGGACCGCCTCGCGTGGAGTTGTGCTGCCCCAGGCCACCGGTGTACTCTCATGTACTGTACGTGTATGTATGTGCACACAGACAGACAGAGTGGATGGGCACAATTAGATTTGGAAGAGCGCTGTCAGGCCGGGTCGGCTGAAAAGCACAGCCAACAAGAACGGCTTGCTGCACGTCGCGCAGCTGCTCAGCACGACACTGCGGACTTCGCACCAGCGCCGAGTCCACTTCGCTCCCCAGCACCCGACGCTACTGCGAGTATACGACACGACGCTACAGCCGGTGACTGGGCAGTACCACGCCCTCCTATCGGGCCCGGCAATTGGCAACCTGCATAACCGTTCTGTAGGGCGACTCGAACACCCTTGAAGCGAACTCAGGAGCAATACCACACTCAAGCCTGGCCCAATCAGGACAGGCTTAGGGAAAGACATCATTGCCCCCCAGCCCTTTCTTCTTTCTGGTGCCTGTTGTCGGGGCACAGGGTATCTTAGTAACAATCATCAATTTTTTTTTTTTTTTTTCAATCGTCTGCCTTGACGCGCAGGCACGTATGTCTCCCATTACCAATCTGGGCTGCCGCAGATCGCTCTTGATCTTCATGCGCAGCGTGCCAAACAGACGAACTGTAGATGGAAACAGCCATTCTTCCTTGCTGCGACACGAACTGAAGTTGCCGGGTACCGTTTCCCTGGTCCCTGAAACAGCTGTTAATGGGAGCAATCAAGGCATGCCCGACATCAGGCCCCTGGGCGAAACTGGAAAGAAGTCACGAAACCGCGACACGGAACCCGTCGCACCTTGGGAGGAAAAAAGGTGGTCACTGGGTAATAAGCGACCTTTGGCCGTGTACATACGGCTTACAAATCACGTCCATACGCACATCTACTTGTGTATAGTTAAATGTGAACAGCCTCGTCACGGAAACTCTGCCGTGCCACACCAAACCGCGATCCACCCACACACATGCTCCAAGTTTTTTGGATCGGGCGAGCGAGGCGTGAGCGGGGAGGACTCCAACCACAGAGCGGGGCCGCCGGGGTCCAGCGCTTTGACCTCTCAGGAACCTTGCGAGACAAGCTTCTGCAGATCCTCGGCCTAGGATCAGCTCAGAAAACGTTCCAAATAACTGACTACTGTGTAGTCCCTGTGTGAACACTGTGTCGACACTAAGATTGACGGTCTGCTCAATCAGAGGCCACAGCAGCCCTGGGCAGGTGCGGTGCGGGAACCCCAGTCGCCGATTGTTGGCATTGATTCGATCGTTTTCTTTTCTCTTTCCGCCATTTCTCCCGATTCTGCCCTGATGCAGCCACCAACCAGCGACCGAGGTAAAGGTGTCGAGCCATGACAGTGGCTGGAGGACTCCGTGGTGGACACACGGAATCCGCCAAACAAAGAGATTTGGCCATGACGCGCGTGCGAAGCCAGTCACATGTTCCCCACCGGCTTCACTTGTCTCTCTCGCACTTGCGCCCGAGCCTGGCACAGCCATAACAAAGGAGTCTGAGGTCAAAGTGAAAACGTTCTTAGTGCACTATCTGATGTTTACCTGTCCGTTACACCCGGCACGTTTTAGTTCTGTTTTGGGTCGGACTCAGATACGTGCAATGTTCACCCAGCCTTTTTGGTAAGGCAGGTAGCAGCAAATGACAGATCGGGAAGGGGGAAGGCAGGAAGAAGGGAAGGGAGCAGAGGAAATGAAAGGCAACCGTGACCAAGTATTGCTCTCTCTTCTTCTCGGCAGGCATTCAACGGATGGCAAAGTTCAGCGGTCAAGATCACCTCCACCAGTTCGATATGTTACAATTTGAGCGCAGTGTTTGATCCGATCAACTCCCTCATAACAAGCAGCAAAAGATAGAGGGGAAATTGGCAAACAGAGGAGAGAGGGATGAAGGAAGGTAATAAAGACAGGAAGCAACACTCTAGCGATGTAAACGCCACACCAACCCCTACAAGGTGTCGACATCCATCCCGCCTTGGGCCCAGCCCATGATCATGGCCGTCCACAAGTCACCTGCCGATGCAACGTCGCCGCCATCCAACTGAGCCGTTCCCGTTCCGTGCGCTTGCATCATGCCGAGCCCGGTGCCGGCCAGATTGCTGTTGAACGTCTCGTCCCAGTACGGGTAGTACGGGTCCAAGCTGCCATCCATCACAGGACACGCAGTAGGGACGGAACCATGGCCTAGCGCCCCTCCTCCTCTTCCTTCCCCGGCGGGCATCGGGTGCGGCGCTGCCGCAGCCAGCATCGCCTCCAATTCCTTCTGCTGCTGCTGCTGCTGCTGTTGCTGTTGCTGCTGCTTCCTTTCCAACCTCGCAACCCTCTCTCGATACTTGGACTTGACCATCTCTAGCACAATCTTGCTAGCGCTGAGTACGTCTATGCTTCTTACCGACTGTTCACTGGCAGCCCCTCCCCCCTCCCCGGCCGCCGCCGCCGCCGTCGTCGTCGTCGTGCCCAGAGAACTGCTTCTAATCTCGCTCGCGTCCTCGCCGCCGCCCATCCGACATAACCGGTCCATGTACTCCCCGAACCGGACCGCCTCGCGTGCCGCGCGGTCATCCCACTCGGGACACGCCGCGAGCGGGAAGGACATGCGGAAGCCGAGGATGACGGAGAGGATGAGGATGCGCCACTCGACGCCGGTGAGGGAGTTGATCTGGGTCTTGCTGAGCGTCAAGAAGAAGCCGTACAGCGCGTGCAGAGAGGGGATGACGGCCATCAGCCGCTGCGGGTCGGGGCGGAAGGAGGCGGTCGCCGACAACGATGGGTCGGCCGACGTCGCCGCCTGACGCGCCCTGGCCCAGGACAGGTGGAGCAGCGGGGCGCCCGACAAGAAGACGCGCGTGAAGAGGACGGCGAGCCGGATCGACGCGTTGGCGGCGACGGCCGGCTCGATGCGCGCCTCCCACTCGGCCAGCTGCGTCTCCATGCCCCGGATCATGAGGCCAATCTGATACTCGCTCTGGGAGCGGCCCCGGTGGGTGCGCCGGAGGTCGTTGGTGTCCTCGACCAGGCGCTGGAGCCGCACCTGCCAGGCCAGCACGCGGTCGCCCTGGTGCGGGCTGTGGCGGTGGAGGAGGTCGCAGCAGAGCTCCGTGTAGTCGGTATACGTGAGGGACGAAGCGTTGCCCCAAGACGAGGCAGATCTGCGAACAACAACCGAGTTAGTTGGAAATATACGTAACGAGGAGAGGGGGAAAGGGGAAAAACCGAGCGCGTACACCGACACCATGTAGTAGCTTGCTATGTATAGCCTAATTTGGTCGAGTCGCTCAGGGGTTGGCGGAACGTCCATCAAGTCAATCCCGGGGTCCTGGTCGAGTTCGAGGTCGCTGACAATGTCGACGACCATCCGGAGGTACTGTCTGGACTGCTTGTTCTTCGGCCGGAGGTGGAACGGGTACCTATAACAATCAGCAACAAACACAGAGAGAGGTTCGAGCTTATACACAAGCAACTCACCAGCCGTTGTAGATCAACAGACCCTGGAGCAGTTCCAGCGTCCTCTCACCACCCGCCACGAACTTCAACCCGAGAACCTTTCTAAACTCCTCATCATACAGACTGTGCCCTTGCAGAGTGCGGCTAGCACTCGCAGCCGCCAACACGGCCAGCAGCACAAACGGCCGCTCCCTGGCCATGCCGGCCACCGTCTCGCCCTCCCCGATCACCACACAGTGAAAGTAACTCAGCATGTGATCACGAAACGTCTCGAGCAGCTTCCCGGCCGAGTCGAGGTTGAACCGCGGCTGCAGCCTCAGGCTCGCCAGCGTCCTCGGCCTCGCCCCCCTCCCCGCCTCGCCCTGCACGGCCCGGCCTTGACCGTCGAGACCGGTCGGCGGCTGCGGGCCCCGGCCCGCGACACTGCTCGGGGGCGTGGACAGCGCGGACGCGCCGACGGGGAGGGACGAGGCGTTCGAGAGCACCGAGCCCGCGCCCGAAACGGACGCTTGGTCCTGGTCCTGGTCCCGGTCCCGGTCCTCATCGTCCTCGTCCTCCTCCCCCTCCCCCTCTTCCTCCTCGCCGGCGGAGCCGAGGGGCACGAGCAGGTCGATGGCTTGGTCGTGGGCCAGGCGCAGGGCCTCGAGGGAGTCGGTGATGTCGTCCTCGGCGGGCATGGGGATGTCGATGGTAAAGGTTTTGGAAGGGCCGGGAGGAGGCGGATACGCGGCGGTTGCCGCTGCTGCTCTGGCGGCTGCGGCTGCGGCTGCGGCTGCGGCGGCAGGAGCAACAACAGCAGAGCCCGTGGAAGAGCCGCTGGGTGCCGCGGGTTGATTATTGAGTCTCTTGTTGAGCTGCCTTGGCCGGCGGGTCCGAGGGCCTGTCTTGAAGATGCACTCCCGTTTGGATTCGAGACATCTGAGTGTCCGAGGCCAGATCAGTCTGAGAAGCCAACCGTCCGGCCCATATGGGCTCAGAAACAGGGGCAGGGAAGGGGGGGGGAGTGGGGGGCGGAGTATGGAAAGAAATAGTTGCGGACTCCCCCGTTTTTTTTGGGGGGGGGAGGGAAGAGAGGAAGCAAGTTGTCCTCTTCCCCCCTTTAGCGGCTGGGTTATGACCAACACCCTAAGACACTTCGGGCGGGAGTCCAAATCGGCTCGCTCGCGTACCTCTTGCATATCCCTGACTGGGGACCGGGCTGGCACTTGACCTTGGCAGCCCTACACGCCTCACAGGCGTAGGTGACGCGTGAAGCCCGTGGGGTCGGGGTCGCTTGTGCCCGGGTCTCTGGGGCGTCCATTGTTCGGAACTAGTGCTTGGGAGCCCACCGGGGGAAATAAGCCAACAGGAACGCGCCCCTCCCAAAAGAAGAGTGTAATGATGGGTCGAAGCCCTGCTTCTAACGGTGCACTGCCGATGAGAGAGAAAAGAGGCGAGCTCAGACAAGATTTTCAGAAGCCACCCGATTGCGCCCCTCGTCTCTCAAGTTCGAGCTGTGAAAACCCCGTCCGCAATACTGCTCGTCTTCCGACACGTCTCGGGGGTTGAGAGAACCAGACCCGAGCTACCCCACGTACTCTCTAATAATGGTGGAGCCGGACGGGTCCGGAGGAGGGGCGGCGAAGGCGGAAAGTTGGTGGAGACTGGGAAGCCTTATTCTCCGATCGGGCACGGAAATTAGCACGGAGGGCGAAGTTGTGCCAAGACATAATCCCGCACGTCATCTCGTCGTTCACAACCCGGCCCGTGAGCCGGACCTTGATCTTTTTTGTCGTACCGTTTCTACTTCGCCCATATACGCTCCAGAATACGGATTATATGGCGAAGAGTGGTCTGATCTAGTATCCGTCCCATTTCTTCTTTTCTTTTCGCTTTTTTATTTTTTTTTTTTTCAATTTCCTTGTGTGTGAACGCAGCGAATTGGCATAGTGCAGAACCTCTCACTCGATAAAACACCCTACACCGCTTGCCAAAACTTCAAGCTGCATAGGATTGTAATAGGATTGTAAACCTACCGGACAAGGTGCTCTTATTTCCTTGTTTTGAAACGATGGCTGGTCCCTAGAAGGTCTAGGTGGAGTTCTTGTAGGGTAGGGTGGAACGGCTAGTGCGCAACGGATGTCGCGGACCGTCCGCGTCTGGGATCCTTCCAACCCAAGACGATACCCCGACATTAATGATCTTGTTCAACCTTTTTTCTCTTGAGATAACAAGGAATCCAAAGGCCGGATAAGTTGGCGTTGTCCTACGCTATGACACGATGGCAGACTCCGTACGACTTTCGGAAGTACCCTCTTGTGTGTGTTACGCCGTTTCGGCTTGATGACGAGCAGGTGTAGGTCTTGGATGATGCTCTCCGCGAATTCTTGCTTCTTGACCAACCACGCAATATAGCTCGCCGTCGAATATTTTGTGGACAAAGCAATTAGTAGTTGCAAAAAATTGCTTTGGCATGGCCGATGTGCCAGACATCCCAAGTGTTCGAATAGTCAACCGCCTCGCTCCTTGGATATTCGGATAAATTATGATAAAGGAGAGCCAGCGGATAAGGGCGGGCAACAACCGATCCGGAGAACCAAGAGCAAGCCATTGTGATGCTGTTCTCGTTTGGGTGAGATAGAAATCGGGTTTAACAAAACTCAGTCGAGGAGACCTAGCTGGATGTCTTTTTTGCTTTTCATAAACGTACCTTCCGTCATGAGAAAAGGGTCACAAAAAGGTAAGCGGTGCCCACGAACATGGGAACCCATCAATCTACCGATATAAATTTTAACTGATGAATTAACTTTTTTTTTCGCAGCGATTGTAACCCCCCCCCTCCCTTTCACCCAGCCTCCCGAAGAGAAAAGGAAAGGAAAACTAGAAAAAAAAAGGTAAAGGAAGGCGAGGGAAGAAACGCAAATTAAAAGCGCAATAACCTGAACACAAAATGAACGCGAGTGAAACGGGGCAACCGATCCGCCCTCAAGAGCACCGCACCGCACCTCCCCATCAGCGGTGCACATCACAACACCAAAATCGTACAACCAACTGTTCCTCCGCCCATAGCCGACACTGGCTCCTCGTTTTCCTTATAACCCCCCCAAGGACCCTTTCTCAGCACACCTCACGACCTCGCAAAGCGCTCTCATCAGGACAGGCTCGACCGCCTCGACGCTCTCCGCAGGCTCCGCCCCCAGCTTCAGCCCGGACCCGGATAGGATGCCGCCCACCTCATCCGCCAGCGCCTCCTCCTCCTGCCCGTCCCCCGGAGCAGCAGCGGCGGTAGTGCGCATCGTAGCGACCAGCAGGTGCACGCACCTCCGCAACCCGGTCAGCAACTCCCCCATCGCCGCCGCCGCCGCCGACGACGACGACGCCGACCCGCCACTACCGCCCCCTTCGTGCTGCTGATGCTGATCCCGATGATGCTGCAAAGGGAGCGAGCCCCTGGCCGCCGCGTGCCCGCCCGACGACGACCCATGACTCGTCGCGCTGCGCGGAGGCAGCCACCAACCGCCGCCGCCGCCGCCGCCGCCGCCGCCAGCCCCGTCATCACAGTCACTGCAACCGCACCCGTGACTGGTCGCGGACCGCGGAGCAAACCAGCCACCGCCACCGCCGGCATTCGGACCGGCGGGAGACGGAATGAGCCCCGCCAGCGGGTAGTAGCTGATCCGCCGCCGACCCCGACTGCGCGACAGCGCGCGCCGTCGGGGCTGCTCCTCCTCCTGCTGCTGCTGCTGCTGCTGCTGCTGGTGATGGTGGTGGTGCTGGTACGCCGTCGTCGCAGCCGACACGGGGTCGTCCATGCCCAGGAGGCTGGCGGCTTTCTGCGGGATTCCGAGGCGGCTCCCGCCCTCTGCGCTGCTGGCGCCTAGGTCCTCCGCAGGAGTTGCCTGGAAAGAAGGTTGGGGGCGGCGCTGGTATCGGTACTGGTGGTGGTCGTGGTGGTGGTGCTCCGGGTGGCTTGTCGACGTCGACGGCCTTCTTACCGCCCCGCCCGCTCCGGTTGCTGCTGCTTCTTCTTGCCCCAACCTCCTGCCTGTACCTGCTCCTGTTCCTGGCCCCGTTCCTGTTCGTGGTCTGAGGGAATGGCCGGGGTGGAAGAAGGAGGAGGAGGGGGAGGAGGAGGGGGAGGAGGAGGGGGAGGATGGTGGGTTAGCTGGTGGGGCGAGGGAGACGATGTAGTTGTAGACGAGCAGGTGTGCGTACAGTGCGTCGCAGAGGTGGTCCGAGGCGGAGGGGAAAATGTTCTTGATGGCCACCCATGTTGGGGTTCGTGGTTCTGCGCCGGCAAGGGTGAGGTTGGACGTGGCAGATGGCGAAGATCGGTTGCCTCGCGGGAAAGGGTAACTGTGTTGTTGTTGCTGTTCTTGTTGTTGTGGTCGTTGCCGGGGCGGCTGGAATTGGTCTTGCTTGTTGCTGCGCGCGGAATGTCCCAGCCAGCCCATGTTCCACCGTCTTGGTGGTTTGTGGTTTTGCGAGGCCGAGGGGAAGAAGGCTGAGCCCGTGTCGACAGCCCTCAACCGGCAATCCGTGTCTACTCGGTGCCTGAACTTCTTGGAGTAGACTCGGATGGTCTCAACGGAGAGGCTTGACGTGAGAAGCATGGTCTCGGGGAAACAAGATATCGACACCCGCAAAGACTCAACGATCTCTGGCGGTAGCGGAATGCCCGGGGCCGGCACACTTGGTGTACAGGGCGTGGACTTCCGAGATGAGGCAAGTGTTTCGGCGCCGGCGTCGACCAAGTGGCGGAGGTCAACAAGTGACGGTTTTCTACCCTCCCCGAGCGACTGCGCACATGCTCCGGCGCCGAGTTCTCGGCCGGTGCCGGGCGCCTCGTCCTCCTGATCGGTAGCATCGGTTGCTATGGCAGACGGCGGACGAGCATGGGAATGATGCAAAGCCTGCGATCGGTTGGCAAAGGCGATGGGAGGGGGCGGTGCTGATGCGTCAATGACGGTTCGGCCACTCGCCGTCTCAATCAAAGATACGCTGCAGCACGGCGCTTGCAGAGAGTTGCCGTTGGAGAGCGTCCCTCGCCGCTCCGCCGTCCTCGCAGAGGTTAGCCCGAGGTCCGACGCGGCCAGAGCGGACTCGGCGCCCTGCCGACTCCGCTGCAGTGAAGAGGTGCGTTTTGGGCTTGTTGTTATCGGAGGGATGTCGACCATGCGCGGCTTTTCGGGAGGTGCTTGATTTCCAGGAGTGCGCTGCCGCGTACGCGTGGCACAGCCGCCTTCTGAGGAGAAAGCCTCTGTGGTAACCCAGGGAATGCCGTGCCCGTCGGCGGCTCGCTTCTCCTTGGCCATGTCGTTATCGCTGTCATTCTCCGTCTCCGTCTCCGTGACCGGCCGGTGAGGGTCAGAAATCGACGTCCCTGCCGTGAAGATGGAGCTTCCGGGCGTCTCTCGCGGGGAGTCTGGCTCGTCTTCGTACCAAGTGCTGTGCGGACTGCTTTCCCTCCTCCGAAGAGACGGCGAGAAGACGGGTGGGGTTGGTGAGAGGGCGTTGTTGTGTGAAAAGAGCGATGAACAGCGACCGGAATCTGACGTGGCCGCCGTGGCAACAGATTGCTGACGGGTGCGAGCTAGGGAAAGCGCCATTCCTATTGATGCGGCATTGGATGAATCAGGACATCCTTCCTGACTTCCTAGATGCCCGTTCTCGTCGAGTTCCTCAGCGCACGCGTCTGGTCCCTCCGCCACAAGCCAGTTCATCAGGGACGTCCTCGTCCCCGTCGGTCGTCCCTGAGAGCTTCCGCGACACGGTACAAGCGGCCGTCGAAACGAAGGCATCGGCTCGCGGCTGGGAGCCGCGAGGCCAGCGTAGGGACACCCAGCAGTCATGGCTCTTGATCTGAAGGTGTCCTCTGATGTTGCCAGATCTTTCACCAGCAACTCGGGGAGATTGCAGTCAACCACGGGCTCACTAGTACCCATCTCAGAATCCGAAGAATATGATGGGAGTGTCGTCGAGGTGGTGCGCCTGGCGAGAGCGGACTGCATTAAGATTTTCGAGCAGGGTTCTCTCGGGGCTCGAATCAGATCGGCTGTGGCTGTGGCGTGCTATCCCTGCGCGGATCATCGATGCTCACCTTGTATCTACACAGTATGCGAGAAATAGGGCATAGGGCGTTTTGTCGCCGAGTCTGGACCCGTTACGGGTCTAAGAGGAAGAGCGAGAGAACGACACGCTTAATTACGGACCATAGTGTATACAATGTCCCTGAGACTGGAGCAGACCCGAAGGCTGGAAGACGGGCCATCAACGTCTCTGGTCTCCCTGAAAACACTCACCAAAGCAAATGCAGGGGGAGTGTACTATATGTCGTGACACCCAAAACCGGACAATGCTGGCGCGACGGGGAAAAAAAGGAGGGTGGCCGCGATGCTCGCCCGTCCGTGCATCGCCTCTCACCGTCCCCCATTCCCCGATCTAGCGCACCAAGTACGGCACAACGAAGCAAGAGAAACAAGATACCTGGCCGAGACAACTACTTTAGCAAAGTTGGTGGTAGTAGATCAGCCGCGTTCCAAGATATGGTGGAGCACGCCATGCAGTGAGCGGATGCTTGAGACAGCTTCGCCTGCGCATGGCTCGCTTCCCCCCCACCCCTGTTGCTAGCTTCAGGATAGGATGCATCGACTTGTTGAGCCGTTCTAGATACCTAAGTGACAGTTGAATGGTGGGTGCCTCGTCTAACGTTGCTCCATGTCGGGCTGGTCTCGTGTTGGTCTCGTGTTGAATTACGCGAGCAATCAGAGTTTACGGATAACTGCAGACTTTGCAAGAAACTCAAGCCATCTACAGATGATGAACCCTTTCTTCTGCTATGAAAGTCGGCGGGGTATGGAAGGTCGGGGGCTTTCAGGTCATCGCGTGGCGTGGGACAAGGGATTGTTGGCGGGTAGACTGCCCGAAACAAGGCACCAGTGCCCCCACTGAGACACAATATTCCGTGCTTCGATACATACGCTAGCCGCTTGCGCTCTTGCCGGCTGCAGGTCAGAGCAGCCAGGTTTTCCTGGGGGCGGAATTTGAAATCTGATTCATCCCCGCAGCAGATCCGAGGAAGGGTAAACCTCGTTCGCCGTCTCGAGCTGGGCGCTGCCGGAAGCCGGATGAAGGGTCGACAGTTTGGCGCGATTGCCCGTGCAGGTGAGCCCCATATTCCGTAAACAATGCGGCGCATCCGGCATTCCGACGTCGCTGTCGGCGACCAGAATCGTATGCGGATGGGCTTTATTGCATGACAGCTCCGAAAGAGGCATCTGTGGTATATGCTCCCTGCGCGGGAAAAACAAAGATAATACCAGGGTTGGGTGGTCTCTTGCACAAACATTACACTTATTTTAGGGGAAACGAAAAAAAAAAAAAAAAAAAAAAAAAAAAAAAAAAAAAACAACGAGTGAAAGCTTAACCGGTTTTGGATCCACCCGCAGGGCCGATCGGGGAACTGTCTGCGGGGCGGGGAAATCGCCCTGCGGCTGAGACGGGGATCGACGGGCCACCTATTTGACCCACCTCAAACATCAAAGCTTTCGTGCAACCAATCATGAGCGCTGGGGAGCAGAAAAAGGAAAGTCGCAGCTTCTTTTTTTTCACAAAATATCGATGAATGAAGCAACAGCAGCTGCGGCCTCGACCTTGAATTTTTCACACAACCCTCTTTCCCCTGGAAGCCACACCACGCTGTTTAGACCATTCCCACTTTATCTAAACGTGGCTCCTCCCTTACCCACTTCGACACGCACAAGGCACACTCTGTCTCACTACAACACTTGGTGGTTGTGAAACCGTCTGCCGTCTGCGTCCATCGGCCGGAATCCCAGCTGGGGCAGCCGTGGGTCTGAATCTCTCAGAAACAAAGACAAGTCTGGAAAAGCCGCCGGTCGCTCCTGATTGGCTGCGGCTCATTCCACCGATTGCACACTCGATTGATCAGTCCGTCTGCGCTGGACAGACATCTCCCGGGGGGAAGACGTACACTAATCAGAGAGAGGAAGTTGAGCTCACTGGTGAGCACTTGAGGCGGAGAGGCAAACGGCAATCATGCTCTCGGAGGAATTCGTTTCTGCGATCTGCGGAGCCCCTCTATCCTCCAACACCGCCATCGCCAAAGATGTCGGCATCTACTTCCACTCCCTCAGCCCCACATACTCGGTCAAATCGACTTTCAAGAAGAGCTCAAGTCCTGTAAACGGCCTTGCTGTCAGCGAGACTCACGTCTTTGCCGCGCAGCATGAAAAGGCCTACGTGCATGTCTACTCTAGGCTCCGTGGGAATCAGGAGGCATTTGTGGCCTTTCCCGAAAGGATACGATGCTTGACCCTAGCCGGGGATGTCCTGATACTAGGCACTACAGAAGGCCGCCTCATGCTTTGGGAGGTGAGATGATTTTTTTTTCTCGCTTTTTCCCAAGAGACACGTTAACCACTTTCGGGCTGTCGTGGTCGGCTAACAATGGCCACAGACGTGCACTGGCCGACTGGTATCGACCCCGGCGCGCCACGTCCAGGCGGTCTCGTGCGTTGCTGCAACGCCATACCATGTTCTTACGGGTTCCGACGACTCGGATATTCACGTGTGGTCGCTGCTTCAGCTTCTGGAGCTCGACTCTGCGGCCGAGCACCAACCGCAACGGAGCCTCTCCAACCACAGGGCTGCCATCACCGGCCTTTCCGTGAGCCCGAGCGTCAGCAGCGACACAAATTTCTGTGTTTCTGCGAGCAAGGACAAGTCATGCATAATCTGGAATTATCAGACCGGCGATGCCCTGCGAACGCTTCTTTTCCCCAGCTCTCCCCTTTGCCTGTCTCTCGACCCGTCCTCCAGAGCCATCTGCGTCTCCTGCGACGATGGGTCTCTCTATGTCACCGAGGTCTTTTCCGAAAAGCCTCTCTTGGGACCAGGGGCCGAGGAAGCCACGACAGTCGTCCAGATCTCCTCGCCCTTTGGTGCGACGCAGCCCGATGTTGGGCCTGCTTCCTGCCTGAGCTGGAGCTATGACGGTACGATGCTGCTCACGGGGCACCCCAAGGGCCAGATAATGCGGTGGGATGTTGCGGAAAACAAGTCGCCCGTTGAACTGGCCAACCTTAACGCCGCCGTCACAAATGTCTTGTTTATCTCCCCCTTCCCGGCGGAGAGGCCGACCAAGACGGTAAATATCATCAAACCATCCCAAGCCGAGCGCACTTACGCCCTCGCGGTGCAATTTGAGTCGTATCCTGGCTCCGAAACCGGGTTTGACTCGCTGCTCAATGCCTCAGGGTTTCCAAACCAGGCCATGGAGAACGCGATAGCAGCGTTCAATCAGCCGGCCGCCGAGTCTGCCACCGAACAAGAATTGCGGAAGCAGAACGAAGAGCTGTGGGAAATCATCAACGAACAGAAGGCGCTACAAAAACAAACTCTCCAACGTTATGTCGAGGCAAAGTCCAGCCGTTAAGTCAGCGCAGCTCTCGCACAGTGTCGTAAAGATAGGGAATGCGCATCAAGAAGTGGGCTCGCAGCTCATATAAGGGGCACGCCAAACACATAGAGTGCGTTGCTAAAGATACTCCATAAAGCCGAAGAAATAGACACGACAGGGATCCTCTTCTTCTTCTCCGCCTCGAGGCGGTGCCTCAAAGCATTGCAAGTAGAAGACAATTCTTCCCAAACGACTCATGCAGTTGTTTGACCGCCTTGATCGCTCGACAATGTTTCAGCGAATGACCCCGAGTCAAAACCGCTGCGAGGTCATAAGGTGAGAGCTACATAACCTCCTACAGCAGCTGCTATTGCCGCCGGGGTTAAACCGCAAACCGCTCCCCCGCTCGACCCCAGTCGCGGTAAGGAATGATGGGAGCCGCAAACTCGCCGAGACGACATCAGCGAGCCTTGATTGTATCCCTCTATGGTTTGAGTAAGTTTAGAAACGTAGCCACTACGTCGGAGGAAGTGTTGGAGTTGGTCCAAATCGGCCTTTGATTGAGTCCCATTCCAACCCCCTGAACTCCATCATGTTCTCCCTCGGGACTTTCTCTCCCACACTCGCGGGCAGCAGAGAGTCTCCGCGAGATTAACACGCGTTTGGCTCGCACAACGAGCTGTCCCCTCGTTTCAATGGCTTGTTACACTCCGTCGCTGACGGTCTTGGTGCGTACTCGGGCATCCGTTAGGCAGACGATAAAAGGTGCGCATGCGAGAGAGTGGGAATCGGTCCTCTTCTAGCCCAGTCCTTAATCTATCCATCAATATTATTTGCTCTGCATGAACGCCACGCGAAAAGAGTTTGCATCCCAGGCAAAGCAAAAACAAACCAAAACAAGAAAAGCAAACGATTCATGGCGCGGCCTCTATGCTCTACGACTGTTCGTTCAACCCGTTTTCTTCCTGCTCACCTTGGCCTCGACTCGAGAACTGAGCTCCTTCTCCCAACAGACTCATTCACCGCCGGGCACACACATAAGAATGGGACCATTATGCAGGGTTGTCCGGCTAATTTGCCGGCCCGCCATACCCCATCTCTGCTTGACTTTCGGGATTTACCCCGACTCTATCCACGACCGGCCTCGAGCGGTTCTGCCGCGCCGGGCCCTGGTAACCGCTAGTAGCACTACTCGAAGTGTCCGGCGCGACCCTCACAACACGACGATCTGGAGGACGGGAATGAGCGGCAGGCGGCGCCGGAGGGGCTGGCCTGCCTGCCGCAGCGTTGTTCGATCCGCCGAGCACCTCCGCGGCAGGCGTGGCCGGGTTGGGCTGGCTCTCGGCGACCTCGACGGCGACGCCGTTGACGACCATCTTGCTGGCCTTGGCGTTGCTCAGCGCCAGCAGGGCGGCCGAGGTCAGCAGCAGCGCCATCATGATCATGGAGCCGACCTGGGTCATGTTGCCGGACAGGGCGGCGACCAGGTAGACCAGCAGCTTGGCGGCGCCCTCGAGGAAGTCCTCGACCTGCGTCTTTCGGCGGAGCCTGGTATCCCCAGAAAAGACATGTGACAAAAACAACAAACAAATCAGACAAAGGAAGAATAATAATAATAATAATAATAATAATAATCGAACTTGGATAGCTACGGTGCGGTAGCTTTTCTTTTCGTGGTCTTGGATCGGATGTAGGAAGGGAAGGTGAGAGGAAAGGAAGGGTAGCAGCTTGGGAGGGGCCAGGGGGATTGGGGACATGACTTACCACTGTTTGGAGATGGCGTCGCGGAGGTCGTTTTTCTTTCCGCGCAGGTGCACCATGGCCTTGCGCTCAAAGTCAGCTACGCGGAGGAAGCAATGACATAACCGTTGGCGGGTTTCCGAAAAAGACAAGCGACCTGGGCGATTGGACCTGCCCGAGTTCTCCCCGGGGCCGCGGGCCGTGTTCGACGTGTGCGAGGGCGGGCTCTGTGGGGTCTGAGGGCTCTGAGGGGTCTGAGGGGAATCTTTGGAGTTGTCTGTATGGGATGCCCGCCTCTTGATCACCCAGATGTTAAGGATGCGGGAGGTCATCAGGGCCACGATGGATAAGAGTGTCCACCCTTTTCGGTTGGTTTGTTGGTCATATTCCCGTACGTTAGTGACTGGTCTGTATATATATATATCGATAGACTAGGGCGTGTCCCCGTAGGGGGGGGGGTGGGGGGGAAGATGGGGAGAGGAGGAGGGATCCCACAGTCTTTGAAAATCACAACGAGCGCAATCGAAACGACGGTGATGAAGGGAGTCGTCAGGTACAGGGCGTGTGACAGCCATCCGGTGTCCGGCTTCACCGTGTCCCTCCAGGCCGTGGCGTGGAGACCGCTGTTGGAACGGCTCAGCTTGTATCGGCCCTTGGCAGCCACGACACGGCCGACGTCGAGTGTCACCGTCATGCCGGGCTTGGCAACCTGCTGGATGTAGTGGGCAATGGCGGCGTTCTTGAGCTCGAAGGTCACGGGTGATCCGCGAAACTCGTCGACAACGTCGGTAATCGCCACGGCGCCGCCCTTACGAAACAACTCGTCGGCTGCCTGCTGGTAGTGGATGCCAGGGGCGAGCACAAGCGCATCAAACCAGCTCGCCCCGCCGGCGATGGCGGTGCGTTGTGCAATGGTCTGCAAGTCGGCGAGTGCCAGAACGCCGCCAGCGGAAAAGGCGAGTTTGGGAAAGGGCTTCGAAGTCCATCCGTCTATGAAGGTGGTCATTCCAGCCAGCCAACCAACCAAAATTTGGTCTAAGACGTTGCTAGCAAAGAGACCCTGCCCCGTTCGTCTCGCCCTCGAGTATTATCTAGAGGAAATATGGCTCCGGACGGGTCCAGTCGCGCCGTCAAGTGGTGAGATCGAGTGAACAGGGTGGGAATAGGCGACAGGGCGAGAGTTTCCTGTTCCTTTTCCGGTTCCGTGTTTGGTCGGATCATGTACATATATATGTGCAAGCCGGAGCAATGGTAGCACAAGGGCAATCGAAGACGAGGGTAACCGCTCGGGAGCGGGCCGTCGACGGGATGCCGCTACCTTTTCAAACCCTCTCTCTCGTCGGTCACCCCCAGGTCGACAGGACGAAGTAGGGAATCTGCCGAGCGACGGCGGCCGGGCGGCCGGGCGACCGGGCTCATCGTGACACGAAGCATCGCGAGGTCCGGCGTCTGGTTGGAGCTTAGTTTCAAGGGTTGACGGCCGGATTCGAGGCCGCTTTCTGGTGGTAACAAGTTTGGCTGTCGTTCTCACCCGAGATTGTTAGTGGCCGGGCCGGAAACGGCCCGGAGGTCGGGCCTGGCCGAAACAGCCTCCGTAAGGTTGCGATGAAGTTGCGGCACAGTTCCTCTACGGAGTACGGATACGGATTACTCCGTACTGTATTCCGTATTTCTTATACTCCACAACGGAGTCACTCCCGCCGCATGGTCGGTCGGCCGATGCGGCGTGGGGTCCACTAAACGGCCAAAGCTTCCCGCACACAGCAACCCTTGGCGGCTGCTTGTCTGCTTGGTGGGGGGGGGGCCCCCCAGTCCATTGGGGCCCGCTTTTTTATCAATCACACGCGAGCTCCGCAGCGAGAAAGCGCACGCACGTTCTCGCACTCCCTCGTCATCGCCCATTGTCCCGCTCTTGGAGGGGCCTACGAAAACTATACAGCTGTCTCAGTTCAAGATAACTTGCTGATTTAGACGTCTACAACAACAATACCACAAGCCGGACATGCGCTGAGCCGCGGCAACCGGTTCCCAATCCCATCGGGAGACTGTTGTCATCACGTTACTTTAATCGACCAAACCGTGCGGACTGCCCCCCCAAAGATGCAGCAATCTCTGCGCCGGGACTCCATGATGCGACGCCTCCTTCTCCTTCGCCTCGTGCCGTCCCGGAAGCTGCAACGCACCTTTACGCATAGTACCGCCCTTCGCACCCATCTCCGCGGCCGGCCCCAGCTGCCCTTTCTGTCCGTCACGAGTTCCCGCAGTGGGCGTGTCCGCTACCTCACCACCGAGCGCAAGGCGCAACTCAAGTACGAGATCAAGACGGGCATCAAGTACACGGGGTACATATGGATTGCCGGCTTCTCTCTGCTCGCCGCCTGGTTCGCCATCGTCCAGGAGCGCCTCGAGCGCAGGTATCCCACGCCCCACGAGTGGACCTTCCGGACGCGCATGGACTTCCGTGGCGGCAACTGCGCGAGGTTCGAGCCTTCGCCGGGAAAAATCACAGACTGGCAGCAGGTTGCCTGGTGGTTTGAGACCACGGTCAAGCGGCTTGAGGATCCCAACATTGACGGGCAGGGCGTAAAGGATGCTCCGCACGAGTACCCCCCCGGGACCAAGGATGTGACGGCAAAGTCGGAGGAGTGGAGGAGAGGATACTACGAGGCCATGATGGGATATGCCAAGGCAGCTGAGCACATGGACGGTTGGGTGCTCGATAAGTCCAGGAATATTGTCTTTCCTCCGGGAACCATGATCGGGCCGTCAAATCCCTTCCCCAAGCCACTCCCGCCGGGCTTCAAGGGCGCGCCGCGCGAGGAGGACTGCGAGCTGCGGTTCGAGTCCCCTGATGCCATCTACCTGCGCATCCTGTCCACCCCCGGGTTCACAAATCGTCAAAAGATCGAGGCCGGCCTGGCTTACGGTTCCTGGCTGGAGTACAAAGGCATCAACGGCCCGGCCAGCGTCATCCTCGAGGATGCCGTGAACCTCGCGGCCTCCGAGCGGCCAGGCCTGCCCGCCGAGCCCCTCGACAAGAAGACCTGGACCCTCAGCGAAGCCGCCGGTCTCCCTTCCGAGAACCTCCTCAACGCTCTCACAGCCTACGCCACCTTCCGCGCCCGCCAGGGTGCCCTCGACTCCGCCCTGCCCATCCTCGTCTCCATCCTCAAAGCCCGCCGCAGCCTCCCGCCGCCCACGGCCCACTCCTCGTCCTCCTCGAACTCCATAACCGCTGCCCTGAACAGCAACAATAACAACAACAACAACAACAACGGCAACGGCAACGGCAACAAGCCCGCCGGGGCCCGATCAGCAGGCATCTGGTCCACCCTCACGGCATTCCTCGCGCCGCCCCCTTACCCCCCACCCCCGCCAGACGGCACCGCCCCGCCCACCCGCGACGCCCTCGACCTCTGCCAGGAAGCCGCCCTGAGCCTGCACATCGGCGAGATCTTGTACGCCTCCTCCCCCGGCAGCCGCGAGGAGGGCCTCGGCTGGACGCGCGAGGCCGTCGACGTCGCCGAGGAGCAGCTGCACCAGCTGCCGCAAAAGGCCACGCGGGACAGCCCCGCGCGCGCCGCCTGCCGCGAGTGCCTCGCCACCGGCCTGGGCAACTGGGCCGCCATGGTGCGGAAGCTCGCCAGGGAGGAGGAGGAGGAGAAGGAGAAGAGGCAGAAGAAGGGTACCGGGGCCGGCGGCGGCTGGTTCGGCGGGTTGTGGGGCCAAGGTGTCGCCAGGGTGGAGGAGGTGGATCGCTGGGCGGCCGAGGAGAAAGTCATCGAGGAGAGGCAGAGGAGGGTCAGGGAGCTGTTGGAGGATCTCAAGCCGCCGCCGCGGGGGATTCTCTCCTTCTTCCAGGCCTGATATCAGATGATGTTGGCCGGGTGCGTCACTGCCTCCTATCTCAAGTATAGCGGAGAAAGGAGAAGCAAGGATGACCGAGATGCTCTTGCATTCAATGTATGGATATGTGTGTTTGGGTCGGTGGTGCAACTTGTATTGTACAAAAATTGGCTTTGACGAGTAGTAATGTTGTGGCATAGGACGGACGGGCCCCATATTGAGTACACCACACACGCATGGATTACATCCGGGGAAAATTAACCTCAGATTGAGTGTCTCCCTGCAAGCTGTATGGTATGCCGGCGAGTCCCCAAAAAGTTGCAAGACTGCTCAACTCGGAATACACTGCAGTGCATCCATCATCGACGGGCCAGGTAAAATTGGCAAATCATCTCACCTGGCGCTCTGCCGTCCGCCTAGTGCTGGACTTTCAGATCCCTGATGTCCTCCAGCAATTACTTCAGGTCTTAGGCGTCAGGGCCGTCGCTGGTCTTCACCTTATCGTCATGATCCTCGACATCACGAGCGCCTGCCGCACCGTTCCTCACAGGCCGTGCTGCTACCCCTCTGTTCGGCACGTCCTCGAGGTTGGCCCCGGAGCCCTCTGCGTTATGGCGGACTTCGCCGGTATTGTCCTCGGCCTTACCCTTGGCCCGGTCGGTGTCCTTCGTCTGAACCCTCGCCTCACTCTTGTTATTACCGCGCACGCCTATGGCATCTTTCCGCGCTTCCGTCTCGTCCACCGCGTTGCAGCCCTCCTCCGTCACACCCCACCACGAATTGGACTCCTCGGCGGTGGCACCGCTATCGTTGTCCCCGAAGATTTTGACGACCGCGTTTTTGTACGCCGTTCCTTCCATAGCGACCTCCTGCATCCACTTGAGCACGGCCGACTGAGCCTCAATCAGCATGGTTTCAGTCTCCTTGGCTGGGCCCGCGCTGAAGACCGGGCAGCCGTACGAGGTGAACCCCGCCGTGTCAGGGCTGCCTTCGGGGCCGGCAACGGGAGTGTCGAGATGCGCGTGGTGGATGATATAGGCGCGGGCGCGCTGTGCTGAGTTAGTATCTTTTCCATCCCTGTAAAGGAAGGAAAAACATACCTCTGCCACGAACCTCTTGAAACCTTCACACTTGAATTTCTTAGAGCTGTAGCACCCTCCCAGCACCACCATACAGCTCAGCCTGTCGCCAGCGACTTCCCAAACCTCGTCATCGTCCAGGTAGTTAACTACTTCCTCCGCCGTATCGCCCACGGCAATGACATCCACTTTGGCCTTCTCATCGACCAGTTCCCCCCTCAAGGTAGCATCGAACACCCCTCTCACATGCTCCCCGGCCGTTCCGTTCCCCGCCACCTCGTTCACCTTCGGATCGTGATACCTCCCGAGGTGCACGGCGCTCGCCATCGGCACGCGGTGCCTGTCCACCGGCGTCAGCCCGCACCGGCCCTCGGGCCACCACCACAGCTCGCCGGCGTTGGCCAGCAGGACGCCCGGCGGCGATGGGTCAGCGGCCGAGGACGGCTGGGCGCGGAGCGCCGCGACGAGGCCCAGCACCGATCCCCGCGTGATGCCGCCCCTGCCGCCGATCACGCGGTGCGCGAGCACGCCGAGCGGCTGGCACGACTCGCCGAAGAGCAGCACCACGCGGCTTGCGGCGGCGAGGTCCGGGGTCGTGCGGATCGGGACGTGCGGGTCCGTGGGGGGCGTGCCGAGCGGGAGGGGGATGGTGGTGAAGTTTTGGGCGTCGAGGCGGGTGTGAATCTCTCTGCGGACCGCTTCTGTTGAGGGCTGTTAGTGGAATGAAGAGGGACTCCCGCGCGTGGGAATAGCAGAGAGGAAGGAATACGGTTGAAGGCGAAGCGCTGGCGCTCGTTCCAGCGCTCGTTCTTGGTCAGGTAGTACTTGAAGTAGTAGTCAGGGTTCTCGATGGAGCGGATCTCGTCGACGTCGTTGATAAAGTACCTTTGAAAGGAATCTTGATTAGCACAGCGAGTGGCTTCATTGTCAGTAATTAAGCGAAAACAGAGAACGTACCCAAGCTCTCTGAAGTCTGATGGGAAGACCGGGTCTGCTGGAAGACCCGACCAGCGTCGGCGAAACATGGCCAGCCAGTCAGTTCGACGACAACGTACTCGAGATCCGAAAGTTGCAATTTCCGTGTAGGAGGAGTAAAATAACCTGCGGCGGAATAACGAGCCAGGGACTGATGAGGATCCGGTAATCAGCAAGAACTTCAAGAAACCAGAAGCAAGTGCGCATATCGGCTCGGGTATACGCAGAAAGGTGCCGAGAGAGGAATGTATGTTTGCGGAAAAGCAGGATCAAGCCACTCAACAAGGAGTGGAATGCAAACGGGCAACGAGATTGCAAACATGTGCAGCACAAAAGCTGGGGCTTTGCTAAGTTTGTTGAGGGCCATTGATTGTGTTTCTTCTTGCAAGTCTGAGCAATTAATCGGAGAAATGGAAGAGAAGGCAGCTTTCGGGAAAGAACAACTAAGACAGGAAAACAAGACAACCGGAATTAAAGCGCTGCCATGGGATAGCAACTTGGTGTCGGCTTCTTTGAGTCCGCGAACCTTTCCATTGTTAACCACCACGCTAGCATCATATTATCAGTGTATATTGCTGCTACTTCAATACTCAACCATTTGACTCGACTTGGCGCCCTTTTCAAGGAGAATTACAATTTAAAGAACTCACTATGATAACCCCACGCGTGTCATGAAGTGGTCAACCTTTATTCACGGGTTCTGTTCTGTTCTCAGCTGAGAACTACCGGCTGTTATTACCGGGATTCGGCTGCTCATAGGCATAGGGCGTGAATATCATGCTTACCAGGGAGCCGTTGACTGACTGGCCGGAAGTAACTCAGGAAGAGCCCAGAAAATTGGGCAGACTATGCCTTCCATACATGGAAGCCTCCCCGGAGACATAGACAAGCAAGTTGCACCCCAGATGGAAGCTCCAGACATTGCACAAGATGTGAAACGCAAAAGCAACGCCGCAATTGCTGCTTCCAGCAATTGCACCTATATGTTGTATTTTGACACGAGCCGCTGCTGAGTTCAGATTAGATCACGCTGCCAAATTGCGACCTCTTCTCTCTACATCCAAAACAAAACTCAAGACTGCAACCAAGAACCACGCTTCTCGTCACCCAGAGGCAGTGAGTACCAGGGAGATGGTGAGGCTCATCTTCGATCAAGCTCGATGAGCTGATCATTCGAGCCAAAAATCTACTTGATCATAATAGCGCTAATCTGATGGTTTCGTGGATTCATGAAAAAAGAGAGTTACTAATTTTAATATAGTCAGGGGCAGGGGTAACTAGAGAACAAGAGAGAACGAGAGCAACCAACATATACAACTTCCTCTATTGTACACACCATCGCTCTTGTACGGATCACAACTGTACATACAGATGTTGCTGGTCTGTGCATATTGCAGCTGTCACTTGTGCACGGACTTCCTCCTCGGATGGCCAGTTGCTGGCGCGGACGAAATTCCCCTACACCGCCCGGCAGAATCGTGACATCGAACCACAACGCAAGACGTCCTCGCCGCAGAGCCAAAGACGACGACGCCCCAAGAGGCCGAGAACCTCTCCGTGCACAGGCAATTTCACGCCAGTCATTAGACGGACAATTGCAAAGATGTCTATGTTCAGGGCAAAGAAGCTCGACCTCGGGTGCTTCACCAACATCAGGGTCATCCGCGACCACTCGAAGCGAAAGGCCTTCGAGGCCGCCGAAGCGGAGAGGTAACGGGGCTCAATCTGAATTCGCGCGCCGACGCGGTACTTGAACGGACTGCTGACGTACATTTACCGCTCCACAGGCAAGCCCTCCGCTACATTGTCCGCAACACGACCCTTCCCGCTCGCACCCGCGCGACCGCGCAGCTGCAGCTGACGCAGATGCACTGCTACACGCGCCCGACCCAGATCCGGAACCGGTGTATCCTCGGCGGAAAGGGGAGGGGTATTTTCAGAGATTTCAAGATGTCAAGAGTGAGGAGACACCACATACGGAGGGGAGTTTTGACGAGCTAACAATTTGGCAGTACAACTTCCGGTTACAGGCGCTCGCTGGCAACTTGCCGGGCGTCAAGAAGGCCAGCTGGTAAGGGGGGCAGCGCCGTGCGGCATCAGAGCCAGCATCGGAGTCACGGGAAACGAGTCGCTCGGCCGAATCGAAGATATCAGGTTCGGATCAGCGGTGTGAGGCACGCATCGAGGTCCCTGATGTGTGTCGTGTACAATTCATGTTTACAGTAGTAGAGGCAAATGATTAAAGACCGTTCCCAAACGCCGTCCTGTCCAATGCAATACCGCGCGAATCCCGTCTATACCGCGAATGGTGTGTGAAACGCCATCCCCAAAGATGTTGAAAAGCCTTCCGACGGATAAGAATCACAGAGCCTTGCTACTCCCCCCCTCGGCCGCTACGGCCTGGCCAAGGTTCTCTGCCGCCATGGCCTTCTCGCCGGCCCGCTTCCGTAACACGTTCTCAATGAACGCCTCGCCGGCCTTGTAGGACGACCGGACGAGGGGACCGCTGGCGCAATACAGGAAGCCCATGTCCAGGGCGCGCTGCCTCCAGATCTCAAACTCCTCGGGCGTGACATAGCGCTCCACCTTGAGATGGCGCTTGGTGGGCCGCATGTACTGGCCAAAGGTGACGACGTCGACATCCACCTTCCTCAGCTCTGCCGAAGTGTTGTTAGTCAACGCTTTCAGGTCCTCGGAACGGGATCGAAAAAAAAAAAAAACCAAAACCTACCCCTCAGCGTCTCCCAGATCTCCTCCTCGGTCTCGCCCAGACCCAGCATGATGCTGGTCTTGGTGATGATCCCCTCCTTCCCCCTGACCTCCTTGACGTGCTCCAGCACCTTCAAGCTCTGCCTGAACGTGGCCCGCCGGTCCCTCACGTACGGGGTCAAGGCCTCGACGGTCTCGACGTTGTGCGCGTACACGTCCAGGCCGCTCTCGGCGACGATCCGGACCATGTCGAGATCGCCGGCAAAGTCGCCCGTCAGGGCCTCGACCAGCATGGTCGGCTTCTTGGCCTTGATCTTGCGGATCGTCTCGGCAAAGTGCCTGGCGCCGCCGTCGGGCAGGTCGTCGCGGTCGACGCTCGTCAGGACGACGTAGCCGAGCCCCCAGCGGGCGAGCGCCTCGGCCGTGTTCTCGGGCTCGTGCGGGTCCAGCGGCGGCGGCGTGCGGCTCGTCTTGACGGAGCAGAAGCGGCACCCGCGCGTGCACGTGTCGCCCATGAGCATGATGGTGGCCGTGGCGGCCGCCTTGCTGCTGCCGCCCCAGCACTCGCCGATGTTGGGGCAGCGCGCCTCCTCGCAGACCGTGTGCAGGCCCAGCCCGCGCAGGTCCGCCTTGATCTTGGCGAAGTTGGGGTTGGCCCCGGCCGAGGGGATCGGCGTCTTGAGCCAGTCGGGCAGCCGCGTGATGGTGCGCTTGCGCCCCTCGGGCCCGACGGTGGCGGTGCGCGGGGCGTAGGCCTCGCTGGGCGGGAGGGGCGCGGAGGGCGAGGTGGGGAGGAAGTCGCTGAAGGAGGCTAGGGTGGTGTTTTTGAAGTAGGTCGGGCGCGCGGGCTTGGTCGGGGCGGTGGTGGTGGGTTCGCTGCCAGCCGATGCCGGTCGTGCCGTCGGGTCCGAAGGGGACGGGATCGTGGCGTAAGTACGGGATGAGAAAACCGAAGATCGCGCCAGGGTGCGCCGGAGAGGCGCTTGTATCTTCTGGAGGGGTATCGGAGAGGCCATGGTTGCTGCTGTTGGATAGGATGAGCTCGGGGAGGTTGGCCGGAGCGAGCAACAAATCCCTACTATGACTGATGCCGGCTAAGAGCGGCGATGCGAACTGATTACACTAGAAAAAAAAGCGGCTCTTGGCGTCATCCTCTCAGATTTGTAGAGATAAGGGTAAGGGTTAGCTTAGGTACTCTCCCCTGATGCGACAGCGCTCTCTTGCCACTGCCACTCGAGGAGCCAGGGACTAATAAGTTAAAGAGCGAGGCGTATCTGTCCTGCGTATTACACACCGGAAGAGCGGAAGATCCAATGTCTGTCATCACTGATCCCTACATGGATCTACTGTGTAGGTGATTACTCGATACGAGCTCTTGTCCCGCAAATGGCAGCGTCTCCCACAAGCCGTTTCCGCTTACAACTCTGTGCCCGAGAGTGCAATCTTGCCAGTCACAGTGCTTGCAATAGCTTTAGTTATCCTGAGACCCCGCTGGAACGCAGGCGCCTTGGTCCAAAACAAAACAATGAACGCTACGGCGGCAAAATTGCGGGGACCCGAGGGCATGACTTGTTGGGGTTACTCGGTAAAGTCCTTCGTAATAAAGGGGTAAGATCTTAGTGCACAGTCTACCAAGTGGTGATGAAACCAGGCTGCGACAGAATGCCGCACCAGACTTGTTCACACCTCGACGAGAAAATCCGAGAACCCCGGAGAACTTGAGCATTCGGACTCGCCAGGACGGCCAAACACCACGGGCTGTTTTTGAGCAATGTTCAAATCCCAAGCAGGTTTTAGCGTCCTGGTGCAGATGCCGACGATGTGCACTCTGCCATTTGGGTTTCTCATTTAACCTCAGTCCCTAAGCGAGAAGAGTGCAGCTCATTGGAGATTGCTGATATTACGGAGTATTCATCACCAACAAATTCCATCTCTTCCAGAACAAAGCCTTGCATGCGCCTACTTGCTTGCTTTGATACGGACTGGCTCTTGGCAGAGTGGCTCGGCTGCCTGACAGGTGGCTCTGAGCCCTTCTAAGTGGTTGCTCCACTATCAGCTTACGGCTGAGTTCCCCATTAAATCTGTTAGCGGATACCTCGCACAATTCAGCGGGTATCTCGGTGGTTCGAGCGCCACCTGCCAGCGGCGTGTGCCCCCCGGTAACCCCCCTGGTCAGATGTATGGCTGGCGTGTCGCCTGAAGAAAACAGGTTCGTCAGTCATCGGCGCAGCCAACTCCTCCAGCAACCCGCTTCATTCCGCCATCTCTGCACCAATCTCGAGCACAGTTGCCATCACTTCCCAATAGCGCGCCGAATTCCTCACCAAACCGAGCATTTGCTCTTGCGATTCCTGCACACTGCGACTTTGATCCATCGATAGTCGTCGTCTGCGATTGTCAAAATGTCCACGTCGCCCTACGATCCTTACATCCCGAACAGCTCCAGCGGGCCCGGCGAGGGGGCTTCGGCGGGGAACTCGAGGTTCGAGGAGGCTAACAAGGTAGGTTGATTGTATTCGTGATACTTCCACAGTTGAAGGCGCGTGAGGATGGATGGGGGTTCGCAGCCGAAGCCCAAACGCCGAGCGACCGACGACATTGCCGTCGCCGACGTCATCGCCGTCTCCCACAGCCATGCGACAAACCATCCGCACGCTGCAGCATCTAATCAGTTGTTCAATCTGGGATTTGATGTCTCTGTTTGACAACTATCGTGCCATCCGCGACGTTCCGGTGACAGCCCGATGCACAAGATTTTGGTTTGCAGTGGCGGCAGTGGCTCCTGCCCGAGGAAGCTGAGCATCGTCGATGCTCTCCTCTTTGTCGCATCGGGTCACCTTTTCGAATCTTCATGCTTCATACTTTTTATGCCCGAGAGGACTGGGAATGTGTCGGCTGACCCTCTCGGTAGGAAATCCAAGCGGCCAAGCTTGAGCTTCAGAAGAATGCGGAGAGGCTCATGGACCGGAGGGAAAGAATCGAAGACCTACATGAACAGTCGAACAAGCTGGCCGATTCCGCCCAGACCTTCCGTCGCAGCGCCAACAGGGTCCGGAAGCAGATGTGGTGGAAGGTGAGCAGGATCCGTGATTTTTCCTGCCTCGTTTCGATCTATCTAACCGGTCCGCAGGATATGAAGATGCGTATTTGGCTCGGCATCGGCATTATTGTCCTCCTCGCGATCATCATCATTCCAGCAGGTTTGTGGTACCACTGTACGCCCCTTCCAAAACTCTCCCCGCTGACGAGATGCGTAGTCGTTACCTCGACGAAGAAATGATCCCAGCGATGACCGTGACGACTTTGAACTGGTTGTAAAGCAAGACGGAAAGGATATAAGCCGTGGATTGGCTCCCGCCGGGATGAATCGTGCTCGTTTGGAATTTTCATGTTTTGGGCCTTTGCTTTTTGATTTCGCGGTCTCGGGGCTGGTCGCGCAGACTAGCCGTGGGTCGCTTGGCGTTGCGTGGATCTCAGCATGGAGCAACACTGTCACTTCCAACGGAGGTAGCTGTACTTATGATGGGTCGAGGGAGCAGGTTCCCTTGGGCAATTAATCGAGATGGTGGTTATGATGAGCATTCACGACTCTTCTTAGTACCAGAAGGGGAAAGCAACGCGCTTCTGTACATGCTGTGCTAAACATAACCAGGACGCGCTTTTGGGGAGGGGGGGGGGGGTTCAGCGTGGGAACTGAGAAGTCCCGGCGGTTGAGGTGTACGGATTACATCCAATACATCCAATACTGATTAGTCTGGTGATCCAAAGGTTGCACGTCATTCATCGCGCATAGGTGGACCGAGATGCCCCGGGTTAGGTTCAGTGCGAGGGACGGATAACTGCAATTGGAAACGGGGAATATGTACACATTATGTCCTTTGGGACATGTTCCACCCAAGTCATAGATGGTTTCCTGACCTTCTCTCGCCGACACGCGAAGCCTTGGATGGCTGCCCGAGTTTAGCCCGACCAGCTCACCCACTACAGCAGCTGCGCTGCGTGCACTATATACTATATATCCTACTTGCTTTCAAGTACGGAATTCCTCAATACCTATGCGCGATTAACCTGTTTCCAGAAGAGAATGGCGTGGTTTTTTTATTGGGGTCAGTAGCTGATGGTTGGTTTGCTGCCATATCCAGGTTTGGTGCCGAAGTCGCTCCACAGCACCTGCAGGCACTAACAGGGGCTCGGCATGCTGGACCAGTCCCGTCCCCCCTCTGCGAAAGCGGTTTCGGTCAATTTTTTTTTCTTTGGTTGCCCCTCCACCACCGCTTGACCGACACTTGCCAGGCCCCTACATTCAAAAAAGCCTTGGGACGACCACCGACTCCGGCTTTACCTCCGGCCTCGACCTCGTGCCATTGACTCTCGGCAGGGCCTCCGCCGCTCCTCCGTCTCTGATCCCTTGGCTTCTCCGCCGTCAATGGTAGGTGGTCCGCTCGCTATTGACTCATCCGAGGTCCAGCTCCAGCCGAGTGCAAGGTAGCTCCGATTCGTCGCGAGGTTCACTGCTCCTCTGGAACATCTCCCCGGAAACCTCCTTCCCTCTCGGTCGCACACCGCTCGGGTTTCCTTAGCCAAACAGCTCGACTGTTCGAATTTCTCTTCAACCGACCGTCAGCTTCCCCACGATGCTTTCCGCTTGTGCTGTTGCCCTGAGGGCGGGCGCCCGCCGCAGCGTCCGCCGCCTGCCCCGGTCGCGCCTCGCCGCCGTGCCTGCTTCCCTTCATCGAGCGAGACCTTTCTCGTCTTCTGCCGCCCGATCCATCGACCTCAGCACCCGCGGCATGATCGTGCAGACGCTGTCGTCTGTGGGATCCAAGCGCGAAGTTCAGCAGTACCTCTCGCTCTTCACCTCCGTTTCGTCGCAGCGCTTCGCCGTCATCAAGGTCGGCGGTGCCATCCTGACCGACTACCTGGACGAGTTATGCTCTAGCTTGGCATTCCTCTACGCCGTCGGCCTCTATCCCGTCATCGTCCACGGGGCCGGGCCCCAGCTCAACACCCTGCTCGAGCAGGCCGGCGTCGAGCCTCAGTTTGAGGAAGGGATCCGGGTGACCGACTCCAAGACTCTGCGTGTCGCACGCGACCTGTTCCTCCAGGAGAACCTCAACCTGGTGAACAAGCTGGAGGAGAAGGGCGTGCACGCCCAGCCCCTGACGACCGGCATGTTCAGGGCAGACTATCTTGACAAGGACAAGTGGGGCTTTGTCGGAAAGATCACGAGCGTCAACAAGAAGCCCATCGAGACGGCCATCAACAATGGCTATCTTCCGATTCTCACCTCCATGGCCGAGACCGACGATGGCCAGATCCTCAATGTCAATGCCGACGTCGCTGCTGCCGAGCTGGCCCGGGCCCTGGAGCCCCTCAAGGTCGTCTACCTGTCCGAGAAGGGTGGTCTTTTCGACGCTGCGGGCCAGAGGATCTCGGCCATCAACCTGGACGAGGAGTATGACTACCTCATGTCGCAGTCATGGGTCAAGTACGGCACCCGGTTGAAGATCAAGGAGATCAAGGAGCTGCTGGATACCCTGCCTCGCGCTACCAGTGTCGCCATCATTCACCCTGGAGAGCTCCAGAAGGAACTGTTCACGGACTCCGGGGCCGGCACGCTCATCCGCCGCGGCAACAAGCTGCTCTCGGCTACCAGCCTGTCCGAGTTCAAGGACCTGGACGCCCTGAAGGAGGTGCTGATTCGCGACCGGGAGGGCCCCGATGCCCGGGCCACCGTTGACAAGTACCTCGACTTCCTCCAGGAAAACGACTTCAAGGCGTATTACGACGGGCCGATGAACGCCCTTGCCATCGTCTTGCCGGCGCGCAACGGGCGCCAGGCTACCCTTGCTACCCTGACTATCACCAAGTCTGGGTGGCTGACCAACGTCGCCGATAACATCTTCACGGCCCTCCGCAAGGAGCACCCCCAGCTTGTCTGGACCGTGAGGGAGGATGACGAGAACCTCGGGTGGTTCTTCGACAAGGCTGACGGCAGCATCACCCGGAACGGCAGTGTTATGTTCTGGTACGGGATCGAGAACGGCGAGGAGGTGGTGCAGTTGATGAAGGACTTCACGCAGCATGGCCGTGCCATGCTTGGCGACTCCAACCTCGAGTCGCGGTTGCAGCGCGCCGCCACGAAGCAGCGCGCCGCCACGAACGGGGCCAAGCCGGTAGCCCAGCAGGCCCGTGCCTATTCCACGCTCGCTCGCCGCCCCATCCTCTCGGCGCCAACCTCTGGCCAGACGGCTCGGAGGACCTACGTTACCCAGACCAACCCCAACCCCCCGATCGGCAAGAAGAACGCATCCAAGTCGCAGCCCGCCAGGGTGGCATTGATTGGCGCCCGCGGCTACACCGGCCAGGAGCTGATCCGCTTGCTCGACTCTCACCCGAACATGGATCTGCGCCATGTCTCCTCCCGCGAGCTTGCGGGCACCAAGCTCGAAGGGTACAACAAGCGAGACGTCATCTACGAGAATCTCAGCCCCGAAGACGTCCGGGATATGGAGCGGCGGGGCGAGATCGACTGTTGGGTCCTGGCTCTGCCGAACGGCGTCTGCAAGCCATTCGTCGAGGCCGTGTACGAGGGCCGCAAGGGCTCGGACCATAAGAGCGTCATCGTCGACTTGTCAGCAGACTACCGTTTCGACAACACCTGGACTTACGGTCTCCCCGAGCTCGTTTCTAGGGCGAACCTCACCCAGGCCACCCAGATCGCTAACCCCGGCTGCTACGCCACGGCTGCCCAGCTCGGTATCGCTCCCCTTGTCCCCCATCTCGGCGGCATGCCTCACGTGTTTGGCGTCTCCGGCTACTCGGGCGCGGGCACTAAGCCTTCTCCCAAGAACGACGTCAACCTGCTCACGGATAACATCATCCCGTACAGCCTGACGGGCCATATCCACGAGCGCGAGGTTAGCACGCAGCTCGGCGCGCAGGTGGCGTTTATCCCGCACGTCGCTGTCTGGTTCCGCGGCATCCACCACACCATCTCGATCCCGCTCAACAAGACCATGACGTCGCGCGACATCCGCCAGATCTATCAGGACCGCTATGCCGGCGAGAAGCTGGTCAAGGTGGTAGGCGAGGCGCCGCTGGTCAAGAACATCAGCGGCAAGCACGGCGTCGAGATTGGCGGGTTCGAGGTGGACAAGAGCGGGAAGCGTGTCGTCGTGTGCGCCACCATCGACAACCTGCTCAAGGGCGCCGCTACTCAATGTTTGCGTAAGTTCCTCCTGCTACCAATCCGCTCTCTCCATTGCGTACGGTATCGGTTGTGCTAATGCCAGGGAAATAGAAAACATGAACCTCGCCCTGGGTTACGCAGAGTACGAAGGTATTCCCGTCATGTAAAATGATCTTGCAAGAGAGTACATATGCGTTTCTTTGCTGGGGGCCGATCAGGGGCTTCGATACCACATCGGCACTCGTTAGCAGGTTCGTCTCTTGTTCCCTCCTATTCTGTTCATATGGTCGTTCTCTCTCCTTCCGGAGTTTTGGCGGGGAATATTTTTGTTTCGCAAAAATCGGGTTTCGGCTTCGGCTATGGGACAGACGATTCGGGTTTCGTCACTGAGTCGGTAGGTTTTGTATATAAGGGGAAGAGGAATCTCAAGGCCGGGGGGCCTTTTGCGTCGATCGTGTCTCTCCGTGGTTCAATTCTGCATTATATGGCGTCTCGTTGCCAAGCGGGTTGCGAAGTTCCCCGACCCTTGACTCCACTCACAGGAGCAAACTCTTGATGATGATGATGCAAGCTCAAGTTTAACCCACGCGATTTATTCGCCTCGTGTGTGTAGTCGAGCATGATTACAAGGTGCGGTGAGGCTTTCGTAGCGTGGCACCAGGCTGGGGGTGCAGAACCATCGCGTCTCTAGCTGCTCCCGCGACTATACTAAACCTACTCCGAGGTCGGACAATATTGGTAATCATTGAATACATCATTTACGTCGTCAAAAAAACATGGTTGAATGCGAGAGGCAAAATGGCGTTCAATGACACCAGCCCTAGGTATCGACGATAAGGGGCTACTGCAAAAACCTCACTGAGACTTCACAGCACCTTGGCATCGAACCGGATAATACGCGCTGCCCCTTTTCAGCGATGCTACGGAGTCAGGTCTCAAGGGACACTGAATGTACGACGGCGCCGACATCGAGCGGCTGTGGTTGTTTACGGCTTGACAAAGGTAACGACCGGGCAGATAGATGTCGTCCGAGTCCCCGCCGAGGCGGTCGTACCCTTGGCACGGAGCGACCAGAGGCCGCGAATAAATATTCTTAGAGATGGAACGCTTGGCACCCTGTGGATACCAGTTAGTGACAGCGACGGCTTGCTTTCATTCTTACCGGGTGGCGCCAGGTTTGAGATGCACTTTGAGCGCGTCTAGCCTACTCTGGCTGGCCCCAAGAAGTATGGCCGCACTGGGAGCACGTCTTTGCGTTCCTAGTGTAGGATAGAGTTAGCCCCGATTCCTTTCTTTGAAACACGCGTTGCCTTGTCTCGTGGGTATTATTATGTTTGTTCGAGATTTGCTCGAGATGCGCCTTTCCTCCCCTTTGCCCGGTGTCATCGCTCATCCCAGATCTAGTTATTTTTGTCCATGTCACGCTTTCAGAATCGCTTTCGCTTTTTCCCTGATTTTTTATTCTCCTTTCTTTCTTCTCTTTCGACCTTTTCTGTTTCTCTTTTTTTTTTTTTTACTTCTTTCCTTTTTTGTCTAATTAGTTTGTTTTTTTTCTTGTTCACCGTTCATTCTTTTTATAATCTTGCCCGGTGCACAGGTAAACATGGTTTCTGCGGCACCCTCCCATTACCACCTTTCAGCTTGTGACTTCCGCTCTTTGTAATCCTCCGTCCGATGTCAATTCGGAGCGGCAAGCTCTCCGAGCATGCTGAACTGCGCGCCAGCACCGACCCAGACAAACCGCTTGTCCGCGACCGAGTCGTGAGTGATGGGAGTCGCAACCTCGACTTCCTCTTGCTTGTGTCCAATCTGTTTCGTCAAGTTGAGGCCCCATGTGTAGATCTTCTCGTCGACCGTGACCGCAAGGCTGTGTTCGCTTGCGGCTGCCACGAAGCTGGCCGGGAACCCAGGGACAGCCGTCGGAACGCTGAGAAAGCTCGGCTTGCCCCGGGAGTCCAGAACGACGAATTGCGGTGGCAAGGCATCGATCTTGAGGCCTGTAGCGAACGAGTAGAGGCGGCCCCACGTCAGACACCGGCCGTCCTCCGTAACTGCGATGCTGTGGAAGTTGCCGCCCGTAATTTGTTTGATGCGCGGCAAGCCCTCCAAGCTCTGTACGAGACTCGGGACGGGCACGGTGATGGCAAAATCGTACTCCGATTCGTATTCGCCAGCATCGTCGACGACTCCGATCTGGCCCGCGTTATTGAAACCCCAGCCGAAAAGTCGACCGGCACGGTCGACAGCGAAGGAGTGATTGGAGCCGCTGCCAATCTCGACAATGTCCTTCAGCCCGGCGACCTTCTGCGGGATGAGTCCTTGCTTGTTCCAATCCACGACCCGGGAGGAGAAGCGGCGACCGAGCTGGCCATCAGTGCCCCGGCCCCAAGTGTACACGAAGCCATCGGCGGTCAGAGCCATGACATGATTGCTTCCGCAGCAAATCTTGATGATATTCTCGACCTGGTGTATGAGGACCGGGAGAGACTGTACCCGGACTGTTGGGGTGAATGACAGCTTCCCGTCCTCCGACTATCAAAGTATGTCAGTACAGCCGGCCGGCTTCAGGACCACGGCGGAATATTAGCGGCTTACCCTGAAAGTACCCCATCCGTACACACGACCGGTGCTGGTCAAGGCGAAGGTGGCATTGTCGGTGGCCGCCACTTGTGTGAAGATGGTATCTGACGGCACGGCACTCATGTCGACCGGTGTCGGGGTGGACTCTTTTGGGTTGAGCTCGCCCTCGTCCTCGCTATCGTCGTCGTCGTCGCGGTCGTCGTCGTCTATATCCACCAGCTTATCCTCCCACGCGGTGTCACGGCCAAGAGCGCCATGGTCGTTGACTCCCCAGGTCAGGATCTTGTTGTCCAGCGTGAGGGCGACGCCGTGCATGGCACCGAGCGAGACTTGGACAACACCGACGGGACCGGAGAGATACGGGTTCAGACGGGGTTTTGTCGCGTTCCCGGATTTGACCGAGGGTCCGAGGCCGAGCTCGCCGCCGCTGTTGGCGCCGAGGACATAGATGTTCAGAGGCTCGGTAGGTCTGCGGTTGAGGATGGGCGACGTGTTGCTAGGTCGCCGCCCTGCCGTCTGGCTCCGAGACGATGATGACGGCGCATGTTCGGCAGCTTGGGACTGGATAGGATCTCCGACAATAGCGCATGTTCTTCGTCGCTTTACTCGGCTCTCTGACACGGTGGTCGTGTCGGTCGCGTCGACCACGACGGTTGCGTTTGGCCGCTTTATGAGGACGTTTCTACGGCCCCTCGCAGCTGCACTCGGCTTGTCCAGTGCCATAACCCTCTCCGATCGGTAAAAAAGCAGTCCAAACGTGGTGACCAATGGTCGGAACAAGTATACAGTAATAGCTCTCAGACGGCAGAGATCATCATCTGTTACAGGGAATGACTGAAAAGTGTTGGTTGTGGGCTACTGAGAGGTGCCTGCTCATGGCTGCGCCTCCAACAGGCGGACAATTGCGCCACATTTAACTATTTCCCGTCTTTGTCCACGTTCTGGTGCTACCAAATACTTGTTTGCGTGGCCGGTTGCCGAAGTTTGGTACGAAACCTTCGGGTTGGGAACGGGAATGCGTTATATCACTTATACGGGGAAGTTACTACGGATACCTACGGGTGCCTCTACAGATTACAGTGCCGCCAAGGCAGTAAGTTACACGCATGGTGGGGACTGCGGTGTGTGGAGCTGTTGCTGCTTCCACACAGGTGCCTCCTGCTTACTGTAGTAAGTGAGGTATCCACGAACGGAAAGTCGCGGGAGAGTATGGATGGAGCCGGCACAGACCCATGGATTGCCGTGTGGGTTCGCCGCAGATGCCCCTCCTTCCCCTCCATGCCCCGAGCTCCTTGGGAAAATGTAATTGACGCTGTTGGTTGCCGAGACTCGTCGGATCACTGCACCTCCCCCGTTCAGCCTACCTTACCATCCTTACCTTTTTTTCCCTACTAGCCAATTGAGGAGCTTCTGGACGAGGCTCACCCTCTCGCTCTCGTCTGGTTCGAGAGTTCGATTGGAATCCCAGCTTACGCACAATCCCTAGGTCTCGACAAAATCGCCCAACCGGAACTTGGTCGTCCTTGGGATCGAGTCAGTCAGAGACGCCATTTGTACGCAACGCATCCGATACCGTAACGGTTGTCTAGATTGCCATCCCTCTCTCATCATCGCTGGAGCGGCCCAATACGAAATAAAAAGGCGCACATCATGATTGAAATTCCTCTGGATCACGGCTCGTTAGAGCACCTCCTCCCAGCCTCGTGGAAGTCCCAGGTCACCGCCTGGCTCGCCGAGGACACGCCCTCCTTCGACGTGGGGGGCTTCGTCGTTGGCGATCACCCACGCACGGCGACGCTCTGGGGCAAGTCATCCGGCATCCTCGCCGGCGTCCCCTTCTTCAACGAGGTGTTCGCCCAATGCGGGTGCACGGTCGAATGGCACGCCCGCGAGGGGTCGCACATCGAGTCGCACGGTGACAAGACGGCGCTGGCGACCGTCAAGGGCCCCGCGCGAGGCATCCTGGAGGGCGAGCGGGTGGCCCTCAACATCTTGGCGCGGTGCTCTGGCATTGCGACGATGAGCCGCAGGCTGCTGGTCAACCTGCGTAGCGCCGGCTGGCAGGGCACTCTGGCAGGCACGCGGAAGACGACGCCCGGCTTCCGGCTCGTGGAGAAGTACGGCATGCTGGTCGGCGGCGCCGATACTCATCGGATGGATCTGAGCACAATGACCATGCTCAAAGATAACCACGTGTGGAGCCGCGGGAGCATCACCCAGGCAGTCAAGGCTGCCAAGGCCGCGGGGGGATTCAGCTTGAAGGTCGAGGTCGAGGTACAAAGCGAGGAGGAGGCTGACGAGGCCATTGCCGCCGGCGCCGATATCGTCATGCTCGACAATTTCACCGGAGAAGGCGTCAAGGCCACGTCGCGGAGCCTCAAGGAGAAGTGGAAGGGGAAAAAGCAGTTCCTGCTCGAGGTCTCGGGGGGGCTGAGCGAGGATAATGCTGAACTCTACATCTGCAACGGTAAGCTCTCGCCACCAACCGTTCCCGTACGAGGGGAATTTTTGGCGGCGTGGATTGGCTGACGATGCTCGCAGATGTCGACATTCTCTCGACAAGCTCCATTCACCAGGGTGTACGCCACATCGACTTCTCTCTCAAGATCAATGTGTGAGAACAGGGACTGGCCAGGGAAAGTTTGGGGCCGATCAGCACGCAGGAAAGTCCACGAGCCTGATACACCCGGCAACCGGACAAAGAAAGAGGGATTATTATGCGCCCTACGTAACATGGGCTGCCCCTCGCTGTGGGTCAATAAAAGCAAAACACGAATCTCCGCTGTTTATGATTTGCAGAGCCTTGGCAGCTGTACTGTATAGTTGGTGAGCTGCATCGGCAACGGGCAATTCTGCCTTTTTCCCCTTGCTCACCGCTGCTTCCTGGCTGCATGCACCTGTAACATTGAGTAGTGTAGTGTAACCCCAGATTGCGGCATCGTGATCTGCGCACGTCTGACCGGACGCAGGGGTTGGTGACCAGGGACGCCCACGTGGCAACCAAGCGATCAGGCCTTGAGCGTAGTTACTGCATACAAGGCTTGAGGGTTTCGCCACATCGATTCGCCCTGGATGTATGTACATACATGTATGTACATACATACTGTACTCCGTACGCTACAGACCCCTGTAACTCCGTATTGTATGTACGTCGGCCAGTGGCACAGCACCGAGCTGACTGACTGGCAGCAGCCTTTAGCCTCCTTCGGTAAAACAAATTCTCGACCGTTATGACTCTCGCTGCAGCCGACGAGTTTCATGCTTCTTATATTTACTCGGGAGAATTCAAATCTTAGTAGTCACGGTTAATAAGAAGCATGCAGTGCTCGCTGTTTCCATGGCAATGCTCTGGGCGAAATGTTGACACTCAAGGGGTACATACTAAATTCTATCTACTGGGTTAGTCTGCTCATCGACTTAGCGATTGTATGTACGACAGAACGCCAGCCCCAGATTTCCCGGTCTGATGACAGAGGACAAGAGATGCTTTCTTTTCATTCCTAACTTCCTCACCCCAACCTTTCAGCCTCGGATTCTCGTTTCGGCAGGGGTGTCGCACTGTGGCTGCGGTGGGCGGCGCGGGCTCCCCTCCCCTTTTTTTTCCCCGGTCGTGCCTCGAAAGATCCCTGTTAATCTCCGCGCCTTTCCACGTGGCGAAGGATTCGCAACCCGGCCTGACAACCCCGGCATTGGCAGGTTTGACAGCAACTACTCAACCATAACGCCCAATAGCGGATGTGGGATGTGGGATGTGGGTGGGATGCAGGACCTTGTGCCAGCGAGCATGAAGCGTAGCCTATAAGTACGTACACCACTGTACAAGACTTATGACTGCCAAGCCCCTATCATCTCTCCCTCCCCTCTTGCAGCATGCCTGTGGTCTGAGACTTGAGAACACCGCTAGGTAGTCTTGTGATCTGGGAGATAGACTCCGTACTCGCACAAACACTGCCGCAAAGTGCAAGGGGTGTTTCGTACTATCAATACCGGATCCCGGGTGCTATACCCCCCCCCCCCCCCCCAACCAAGGCCCAGGTTGCTTTCACTGGTAGCGCTTCAGAGCCAAAACTACCAACTTCCCACCTAAGCAGGAGGAGTCTGCGGCACAGATTAGGTGTATTGGAGATGCTGGGCAATGAGTGTGCATACATACGTGTAGCATACGTGTAGTGTATACTCGCCGTCGGAGAGCCCCCTGAGTGTCCCTGCGATAGGTATGTACAGTATGCACACGTGTACATACGTACATTTTACACACGTGATATATTGGACGTGTAACAGAAGCTCCCTCTTTCTCCGAAAAACCCCCTGCAGTCTCACACCATGTCCAATGTCGCCATCTCAGGCTTGGCTTGCTCGGTAAGGACCGCGTGGCGGATGCCTTAGCCGCAGCTCTTGATCCAGATGGCCCAATGGGACCCTTGCGTTGCGCTGCTATCATTGCCCACCGCTCCTCACCTAAATCCCTGTCGCCATGTGGTTGACAAGGGGGGGCGAAGCGGAACGGGTGAGCAAGGACCGCCCCCCCCCCCCTTCTTTTTGCGCGCACACTCCTGTATACCTGGGGTCTCTCGGGGACTCGTAACTCTCTGTCCCAAGTGCGAGCGCCATCCCCCTCTCCCCCCGGCATGGAACTTCCCGCGGAGCAGGAGAAGCACGGCGCTGATCGTGTTCAAAAAAAGGGCTGGGGACGTGTCCGGACTTGAGGAGCCTAGCTTGCTACTCGCCTCTCTCCTTTAGTATTAATGAAGCTGGCCGCCCCGACATCCTGTTCCGCCCAACCACGCCGACGCCCATTGCGCATTTATTTGCCTCGCAGGAACCCCAAGCGTTTCTCGTGCCAAGGCTACTTACATCTTATTGTCCTGTTCTTTGCCGCCTCCTCCTGAACCCATCACCCAGTCCCAACCCGCACACACGCCAACCTCCTCAGTCAAACACGATGGACGCCCAGGATGCACAAGACTCCCAAGACTGGACCAGACTATTTGTCGAAGCGGCCCAGAGCGAGCGGCAGAAGCGGGAGGACCACACGACGGACGTGGCCGAGTCGATCCGGCAGCACACGGCAGCGGCCGAGGCCAAGATCGCGGCCGCCCTGGGCCCGGAACTCGACACGCTGCTCCCGAGTACCGACGGAAACCCCAGAGCGGCAGCACGGGGCTAACGGGGAGGCAGAATCTCCTTCGTGTGTATGATACGTTTGCGCGGGAGAGAACCGCGCAGTTATGTTGGCCACTCCGGGATGGAAGGGGAACCACACAGCGGACGTACCGAGGTAAGCTTTTCCGTAAGGGACCGATCCTGCCGTCACAGCTGTATCCGCTGACCGTTGTAGACTTCCCATGGCATGCGAGACCCGATCGAATGAGGTCTATCTGCGTCCATCAGTCACGGGTAGTTCTCGAGCCAGACGGGCCTGGAGCCTTGGAGTTGACCACCGCACGCTGTGAGGGTCGGAAATAATCAAGATGTTCGTCAGCGAGTACTCACTGGAAGAATAGAAGGAGCTCCCAAGAAAGAGGGCTGAAGAGGGGAGAGTGGAGAGGGGAAAGGGGACGCATGCTTACATATAAGTATGTCCATCTCTCTCCGGCTCTGGCTATATATTTCACCCCGTAGCTTTGTTAATGTAATATGATCAACCGATCCATTCCCGGAGCGTCTTCGTGGTGAGGAGCAACAAACACATGAACATGAACAGACCAAGTGGATGACCATCCCCTTTCCGATCAAAACTCCGTGGTATGTCTCAATCTCCTTGATCGAAGGAGAACTCGCAACTCGTACGCATACGCCCCGAGAACGAACCCTGAGCAGGTTGCAATACCGGGTGCTTTCTTCACGCAGTGTATGTCAGTCACTTGCTCTATGTAACCGCTGAGAAGTCATAATAATATCAACAACACCTCGGAGGGAGATATGCTTCCTCTCTCCCGTGATGATGATTGCTTGTTTCAAAGCTGGGATGAATGTGAGCCGCTGAAACAATAAGGGGTACTCGACCTTTTTGGGCGCAAGACTTTTTTCGCACCCTCGACTAACGAGCTGTCAACCCACCCCCCCCCCCCCCAAAAAAAAAAAAAAATTAAACACTTGCTCTTGGTCTGCATTGCACGGAAAGTTCAGCTTATCAAGCCGCCGATCTTTGCTTCACAGGCGATGACTGTGGGAGAGCTGGGCGGCTCGAGTTTCAGAAGTCCGGCGCCGTGTAGTGTGCAGAAACTGATCGTCACGCGCTCGCTTGACACCCGCGGAGCTAACACTCGGACGCAGGCGTTCTGTTGTGAAGGTGCTGACGGCGACCGAGACTATAGCCGGCGCATTTCCGTATCGCAGTAGACTTCGTGCCGACACTTTGCAACTCTGCAGCCAGAAGAAAAAGGGCGTTCGGTGTTTGAGATTACACGTTTCGTGAAAGAAGCAAAAAAAAAAAAAAAAAAAAACCGAGAAAGGGAATGCACGTCCAGGGAAAGGTATCTCTTGGTGGATCTGACCGGTGGTATTACTTCAGCCGGAAGGATGTTGTACATACATTAGGTACTCTCTTTGCCTCACTCTGGTGATCAAGGATGCCAGTCAAGGCCACACCGCCTCGGCTCAAACCTGTCACGTTGGTTGGCATTTCATCAGTTGGCATTACGATCTGTTCCTCGGTTCGAGCCAGAAGGTCCGATTATCGGGAGCATCATGGTTGGCATGGGACAATTGAAAGTTTAATAATGAAAGCACTAAATGTGAATCGCGACGCCGACGGAGATTCGAGTCCGGGTGGACCTCTCCCGAGCCGATTCGGCGCTTGCTTACCTGACATGCCAGGCTCGGAGTCGCAAAGCCGCAGAAACAGCGGCCTGCGTGGCGGAGCCCACTGGTCCACGCCGTCTTCAGCAGGGCGGCCGAGTGACTCTGACTCCAACGCCGGCCAACCAATAAGCATGGAGCCAGAGCTAAATCGGGAAGCTACCAAACATTAGTGCAATCGATGGGCATATGAGAACGGAAAATGGTTGACTTTTTCGGCGAAAGAGTTTCAGCAATACTGAAACGAGTTTGTGGTGATCAGATAAAAGCAAAGCACTTGCCTGCCGCTGAACTCGGGTAATTGAGGCTCGCTATCCCCCAACTTTTTTACCCGCTTGCTTTGTTGACCCATCAACTTCGCCATTTCTCATTGCCCCCGTTACAGTCGTTGCTCCCCACACCACGACAAGCCCGCTGAATCGGGTTGCATCCTAACCCACACACACACACACACACACAACAACAACAAAAAGTAAGTCCACATATCTTTCTCTGGTTGTGTTATTTCATGGCCGACTGGTAGCGGTCCAAGTCATACACTGTTCAAGAAAAATGTATAAAAAGAAAATATCTTTTGAAGCAGCTGCTTACGAAATCCAAACAGTTTCGCTCGCTCATTGATAAAATCAGAGATGAAGGAAGAAAAACCCATTATCGAGCTCGATGGCAGAACCGGCGAGGGCGGCGGCCAGCTCGTACGAATTGCCTCCGCTTTGGCGTCGGTCGCGTCTCAGCCGATTCGCATCACCCATGTCCGGGGCAATAGGGAAGGCTCTCGGGGCGGTGGTACGTTCGTTCATTTGTTTACATCTCACCACTCCGCCTCACACCAGACATTCCACGCTGACACAGGAGGGGATTTTTCTAATTCTATTCTAAACGAATAAAAGGCCTAAAGTCCCAACACGTAACATCTATTGACTATCTCGCCAAGGCCACAGCAGCCGACGTCTCGGGACTCTCCATCGGCAGCCAGACGCTGGAGTTCCGTCCCCAGCTGCGGCCGTCCGAGCTCGAGGAGCGCCACATCAAGATCGCCGCCGACTCGCCGGCCGCGTCCACCCTGCTCATCTTCCAGGCCGTGTTCCCCTTCCTGCTCTTCGCGGGCAACGAGAAGGGCGAGCCCATCACGCTCGAGATCTCGGGCGGGACCAACGTGGCTTGGTCGCTGTCCTTCGAGTACCTCGATCAGGTGCTGCTGCCGGCGCTGCACGAGGCGTTCGGCATCACGGTCGAGCGCAAGCTGCTCGCGCGCGGGTGGAGCCTGGGCAGGCAGCAGCAGCGCGGCACGGTCGAGTTCAAGTTCAAGCCGCTCAAACCCGGCGAGAAGCTCCGGCTCAAGGACAACAGCAAGGACGGCGCCGTGGCTGTTTATCCTGGAGATGGGACCTTGCCCGTCGTGGAGGATGTCAAGGAAATTGATGTCTCGATGATTGTGCCTCTCGGGATGCGCGAGTCGATGATGGAGGCACTCGTGGAAGACTTGGAGCAGCTGTTTCCTGATGTGCCGGTGGAGTTCAAGGTCGACGAGGACAGTGGGGACGACGCGAGGATTTACGTCTTGCTGGTCGCCAAGGCAGGCACGGTGCGCTGGGGTCGAGATGTTCTCACATCGATGCCAAAGAAGGCCAAGGGTAAGGGCGGCGTGCAGACGGCCAGCTCGCTGAGCGCGACGATCTCCCGAAGGGTTTCCAAGGAGCTGTATGAGGAGGTGTCGAGCGGGGCAGTTGTCGACGAATTCCTCCAGGACCAACTGATCATCTTCCAAGCGCTGGCTGAAGGCCGGACGTCGTTCCCTCGGGCCGAGAATAAGGACAGCCTCGAGCAGGCGGTGGCCAGGCTGGCGATTGACAACAGGCTGCGCAAGGACAAGACAGATGAACCATTCGGCGAAGGAAGCGGTCACACGACTACCGCCCGCTGGGTCGTATCACAGCTGCTGCCGGGCGTCGAGTGGTACAACAGGGGCCTGCTTTGCCAGGGCATCGGCATGCATATGCCCAAGAAGTAATTAATCGGATGCGGGGTTCGCGGCGGCGGCGGTCTCTGCTGTTTGATGGGTTGGCGTTGTTGGGTTGTTGCATTTCGCTGACGCAGTCTCTGCTTTTCGGAGCGTTAGTCACTGATACCCAAAGCGCGTAATAAACGGTATACCGATTTTTTCTCTCGCGACAGAGGGAAGGTTGGGAAATCGGGAATGCGCCGAGCAAGAGCAAATGACCGAATGAAAAGGCGTAACGCTAACTCACTGTTCACATGACAAAGACCTCGAGATGGCGCGGCTCTCATCGTCATTACGACCGCAACCATTCCACACTCATCTATAGCGCTCATAGGCCTCGGCCTCCTTTTGGCGGGCCTCAACCAGCTCAATGACCTCCCGGCTGTACACGTCCTCGAGGCTCTTGTCCCCAAGAAGCACCTCCTTCAGGTGCCTCACGGCTTCCTCCTTTGTCATGCAAACCAGATCACGGAGCCTGAGGTTGGAGGACTTTTGTTCTTCGCTGCCCTCTCCAATCCGAACCAGCGGGGATTGCTGGGGCTTCTTCCACCGGATCAGCATGAGCTTTGTCGGGATGCCAGTGACCGCGCTCCTGCCCCGGAAAGCTTCTTCGATCAGGAAGCAGATGTCGCCCGGTGTGATGGGAATCTTGAGACCAATGCAAATGTCCGCCCGGCCTCCTTCAAACATGCGGACAATTTTCTCCTCGGTGGCCTGCACGTACGCCAGGATGGCCTCGTACATCTTATCACGGGCCTTGGCGGGTTGATAGTCCATCGGGTAGCCTGGAAGGTCAGCTATGGCTCGAGCAGCGACAAAGAGAAAAGGAGGGGGGGGGGGGTGGGGGGAATAAGGATGACTCACCAGAGATCTTAGTGATAACGTGGTTCGCTGCGACATATCCAAACACAGCCGGCATGGTACCCAATACCGGCAGGATGCGCACGCGGAAATCGGGCAGCACGCTGAGGTCGCCCACCGATCCCTTTTGGAACTCTTCTTCGGGAAGCGGCAGCAAGGCCGCCTTGCCCTCGCCCATCTTCTCGGTCGAGTAGACGACGGGGATGCCGCTGGTCACGCCGAGCAGCTTCAGCCGCCTCCTCGTCGCCCTCGACAGGCCGTCCTCGAAGCTGGCGCCGATGTCGCCGACCATGACCCTGGTCGGGTCGCTCTTGGTGCCGGCGCCCATGGCCGAGATGACGGGCAGGCCCTCGTCGTGGCAGAACTTGAGCAGCTCGACCTTGCTGTCGATGTTGTCGATGGCGTCGATGACAAAGTCGGGCCTCCGGCCCGGGTCGCCCTCCCACCCTTCCAGCAGGGAGGCGGCCACGGTCTTGTCGAACTTTTGCAGCCGGAGGTCGAAGCGGACCCAGGGGGCGATGGCGACCAGGCGGCGCTGCAGGCACTGGACCTTGGGCAGGCCGACGTCGGCCAGGGTGGCGACGGCGTGGCGGTTGAGGCTGCTGAGGGTGACCTGGTCGAAGTCGATGAGCCGGAGCCGCTGGACGCCGGAGCGGGCGAGGGCGGTGCAGGCGTGCGAGCCGACGCCGCCGCAGCCGACGACGACGACGAAGGCGGCGCGCAGCCGGCCCAAGCCGTCGTCGCCCAGGAAGACGCGGTTGCGCGCAAGCTGCTCGAGGATCAGCTCGTCGTCGAAGTCGCCGTTCTGGGCGCGGTGGGCCAGCGCCTGGTTGTGCTCGTCTTCTTTGTCGGGTCTCGGGAGGGGCCCAACGCGTGTTACCTGGTATAGGAAGAAAGGGTTAGTGGGTTGATTGGCCGGTTTGTGGTTGTTGTTGTGGTGGTGGTGGGAGGAGAGGGTACCGATTGGAGGGCAAGTTCTATCTCGCTGGACTGGGACTGTGGGATAGACTGCTTCAGGCGGGAGACGCGGTCGCCTTGTTGCAGGCGCTGGTAGCTGAGGACGACGGCGGCGGCGACGGCCGCGGACGCAACGGCTGTGGCGGCCAGTTGAACCTTAGGGTTGGACGCGAGGGAGGTCATTGTGTTTTTAAATCAGGATGTATATTTGATATAGAGGGTCATATCCCAGTTTATGTGCCCTAGGTTGCGGTCAATTGCTGGCGAGATGCTCTCGTTTTCGGCGGTGGTGGTCGGAATTAGGTTGGATCGAAAATTCAATTCAAATTGATCTCGTCCCATAATAATCGCGATTTCGTCATTTTCACCGGGACAGGGGATTAGCTTTGCCGGACCCACCAGCCCCTTGGAAGCCCCCGTGTTGGCACCGCAACAGCTGCTCCCCAAGTGCGTATGTAGTCCGTACAGTACCTATGTACGGATGTACGGACATACATACCAATGTAAGGTACTTCGTAGTTACTCTGCACAGTACTCCGTACATTACTCGCATGTATGTATGTACGATACGCTGGACTCCGCAGCGAAGCCCGGCTCCTTCCTCGGGGTACCTGGATCGCCCGCAATCCCTCCAAGTACTCCATCGACCGAAGAATGATCAGAAAACATGATGGAAATGCATCAGCGAATATTCATCGTTAGGCATCAGCGGTTTTGCTCATTTGTTCTCAAAATGGGCTGACATCTCTGTGATGCGCAATCCTTGCTTGCTCTTTTTGTTTCGAACCATCGTTATATTTCTTTCCTTTTTTTTTTTTCAGACAGCTCCTACAACAGGATTGAGCGACTCATTTACAATGTTAATTCCAAGGTAAAATTGAGATGTTCCTTGTTTTATTTACTGGATAACCACGGCCAGAGAGCTGGCAGCTTCGAAAGCGAGCGAATGTTCAGCTACCTTGCTCGCGGTCGCATTCGGATTCGCATTTCGTACTGAGTTGCAACCCACCATCGCTTGCCCCGCGATCTCGCATTCTTATCCGGGTTGGCGCTCCCGAAGAGAAGCAGGGTCCAGTGCGCGTGGGACGGTCCACCCGGAGACAGGGCCAGACTCCGCTCTCCCCCGAATGGACTTGCAACATAGAATTCTTGGTATGCAGTGTATGCATGCTCTATATTGTACGCGAATTATCCGACCCCGCAATGGCTCCTCCGTGGACAAAGGGGAACATCATGGAGCGAGCAGCATAAGAAGGTTGTCTGGCGCCTCGTCCAGTCCACGTACTCTTCTTCCTCCAAGGCGGGGACCAGCGACGAACTACACTCCCTCCTCCTCCTCCCCGCACACAAAGTCAACAAGAGCAGCTCCGAAAGGGACCTTCCTTCCCAGCTTCCTCACCTCGCGTCTCGTAACGCAATGGCTTCGGCCCAGGGCAAGACCGTGATCGTCACGGGCGCCGGCGGCGGTCTCGGAAAGGCCATCGCGGCCGCTTTCCTCGCCGCCGGTGCCAACGTGGCCATCTGCGACGTCCTGCCACAGCGCATCGCCGACGTCATCAGTGAGTGGTCGGAGCCGTACGGCGACAGGTTCATCACCCGGCCCGTGGACGTCACGGACGCGGCTGCCGTCCAGGGGCTTATCGACGACACCGTCGCCGCCTACGGCCGTCTGGACGTCCTCGTCAACGCGGCCGGGGTCATGGACGGCTTCGAGCCGGCTGGCGATCTCCCCAAGGAGAAGTGGGATCGCGTGCTCAACATCAACCTGACGGGTCCCTTCCTCACCACCAAGGCCGCCATCGCCCAGTTCGAGAAGCAGGAGGGCTCATACGGCGTCATCATCAACATTGGCTCTGTCGCCAGCGTGCACGGCTTCAAGAGCGGCGCCGCCTACGCCGTGTCCAAGGCCGGCCTCATGGCCTTGACCAAGAACACGGCCGGCTACTACGGCGACAAGGGCATCTACAGCATCGGGCTGATGCTCGGCGGTATGTCATAAACCCGGTTCCCCACGGTCCGGAGTGGGGGGGAAGGTTAAGACTAACCATATCATCCTCCCCAGCCATGGACACCAACATCACGGATGCCTTCGTCCACGGGATGCACACCGAGATGTACAAGAAGATCCAGGCCTCGCAGACCCCTTTCCGTCCGGATCTCCAGATACCTCTCGAATCGGTGGCCAAGTACTGCGTCTTCCTTACCGACAAGGACATCGCGCCTAGTGCCAACGGCTCATGGATTCCATTCAATAAGAACTGGCCCGAGGCGTGAGCTCGTCGACTTGAGAAGCGGAGAAAAGGAGGTTTGCGAGTCAACTTCAGGGGGGCCAGTGAATTAATAATACAAGCATCTCCTCGCCCCGGCCAGCGACCCACTGTTTGTCCACTTGTTATACGAATTCACGACAAGTATTTGATTCTTTCGAGTCTGAGAAATGTGCTTCCGGGATGAATTGCCATGTTCCACCAATGGCTGAAACCCTTGGGCAACCGCAACCCGGGGCATCCCGTTTTCCCTGCTTCTCTCAGCAATATAAACAGATGGCATCTCGGAGATGACAGCTCAACATGGCCAATCATGATGACTGCAACTATTTCGCTCTTCAATACCCTGCATCGATGCATTTCCCCAAAACATTATCATCCCTGGTTGCATCTACAGCAACGACTGGGGATGATGGCTTCTTATCGCCCCGCCTCAAGCAACTGCTTGGCCGTCTCCCTCAACTTGAACTTCTGGATCTTGCCGCTCGCCGTCTTGGGATACTCCTTTACGAACCAGACGTGCTTGGGCACCAGGTGGCTCGACAGATGGGTCCTCACCCATTCGCGCACGCTATCCCGCGTCAGCACCTCCCCTTTGGCCCCCGGCGTAGTCTCCGTCGTCTTCTCCTCCCCTTCTCCCCCTTCTCCCCCTTCTCCCTCCACCACGACGCCCTCGCGCGCGATGACGAACGCCCCGACGCTCTCGCCGTACTTGTCGTCCGGCACGCCGACGACGCTGACCTCGGCCACGAGCGGGTGCTGGAAGAGGCAGTTCTCGATCTCGAGCGGGTGGATGTTCTCGCCGCCCCGGATGATCAGGTCCTTGATCCGCCCCGTGATCTCCACGTAGCCGTCCTCGTCCATGCTCGCCTCGTCCCCGCTGTACATCCACACTTCCTCCGTGGCCCCTTCTCCCTCCCCGTCCCGCTCCACCCGCCTCACCTCCTCCGTCCGCTCCTTGTCCCCCCAGTAACCCTGCATGACCAGGTACCCGGCGGCGGCCAGCTCGCCCTTCTCCCCGATGGGGAGCACGCGGCGGCGGTCCGAAGGGTCCACGATCTTGACCTTGGTGTGCGGCATGACGCGGCCGACGGTCCTCGTCCGCTTCTCGAACGTGTCCGCCGGCGACGTCATGCAGCTGACGGGGCTGGTCTCGGTCATGCCGTAGCAGATGACGAGGTCGCGCAGGCCAAAGGTCGCGTAGAGGCGGCGCATGATGGACTCGGGCACCGAGCTGCCCGCGCCGATGCCCTTGCGCAGGTGCGTCGGGAAGGCGGCCACCTTGTCGCGGGGGATGAGGTCCGGCCGCTGGTGCAGCAGCTCGAACATGGCGACGAACATGGTGGCGACGCCGTAGAGGCCCGTGGCGCGGTGGTCCGCCACCATGCGCAGCGTCGCCTGCGGGTCGAAGGCCGGCGAGGGGAAGAGGATGGCCGCGCCCGTCGTGGCCGTCGCCATGTAGCCGAGCACGGAGCCGAAGCAGTGGAACAGGGGCGGCGGGCAGACGATCAGGTCGGACGGTTCGAGGCCCATGCGGTGCGCGATCAGCGCGCCGTTGTTGAGGATGTTTGTGTGAGAGAGCATGGCGGCCTTCGGCTGTGAGGTGGTGCCCGAGGTGAATTGGATGTTTACTAAAAGGGCCCAGTTGTCAGTCTCACAAACGCCCCCGGGGAGAGGAGGTCGCCGTTTTTTTTTTTTTTTTTTTTTTTTTTTTTTTTTTTTTGGCGACGCGCATTCGTTGTGTGGCGGAGGTAGCAAGTTGTACAGGTGAATGAACACCGGCCACCCGCGCTTATATAGTATAGTTGCACAATGAATCGGAAGCGTTGGCCATGCTACTCACCTGTGTCGGTAGCAGAAAGCGGGGAATCGGGATTCACGGCTCGGGCGGCGAAAGTCGAGGCGGAGGCTCGGAGAGTAGTGAGGTCGGGTACGAGCGAGGTAAACGGCGTCAGGGAGCGGAGGGAGGCGAGTGGTGGGAAGCCACTGAGAGGGTGCGAGGCAGAGTTGTCGACTATCACCACGGTCTTGAGAGTTGGGACCTCGGGGGACTCGACGCGTCCGGACTCGAGATCAGGGACGAGGGTTTGCAGGAGGGGGAGGTTGCTGCGTCCGCGGCATGGCTTATAGGCGAGGTCGGTAACAGCCCCGATGATGAGCAGCTCGACGCCCAGGTGGTTCAGCGCGGCGGTGACCTGCTTAACGTTGAAACTCGGGTTGAGGGGGACAAGAATGGCGCCGAGCTTGAAGATGGCGTAGGTCAGGGCGGCAAACTCGGCCGTGTTCCCCAAGCTCACGGCCACTCGATCGCCCTTCTTGACACCCAGGGAGCGCAAGGAATGGGCCAACGCATTGGACGCGAGATCCAGCTTCTCGTAGCTGAGCGTCGTCTCCACGGCGGCGGGGAGCCCTTCGGCGGGCAGTTTCGGGAGCGCATCTCGATCCGTGGTTGGTGTGCGGCAGATGACGGCCGGCCTATCGCCAAATTCGCGTACTATCGAGCTGAAGTGCTCCGGTATGGTGTGCGGAAGCAGAGGCGGCTAAGACGGGTCAGCGCTCACGACAAGGCGAGGTTCCGAGCTAGGGCTTAGGTCTACCTCTGATGGCCCTTCGTAGATGCTCCTCGTTAAGGTGCTGACCACCCTCCCCGCACCAATTCTTGCCCTCATGTTCTCGGCCCGTCGCCATGTTGAAGTAATGCAGGATGGGGCTCTGACCGACTTTGAGAGAAACCCGCCGGCTGAGACTGATGAGAAGAAGACTCCTGTCGTCCGCCGCGTCTGAAGGCGCATCCTGAAGTGGGATTTGTTGCCTTACTCTCCGTTTCTCTCTTCCTGATTGTGCTGAACTGACATCAATCAAGCATATGAAAGTCCAAAGGCTGTTCCCGGTGTATACCTGAATCTCTTCGTCGTAGGGAAAAGGAAAGCAAAGTAAAATAAACAGCGAATTCAAAGGAGAAGATCAACAGCCACGAGACCGTCTTGCTTGCCGCGGGGTAACCCCAGGGCCCTCGCGTTGCAGAGCGCCCAGCCCCGAAGCAACCTACCTGAACAAGGATGGTCCACGAGCTAAGTGCTCTTGGCAGTTGGAGAGATTGCGGGGTGCAGCAAGACCGGCCGCTGATTCCCCGCAGTTTACGCGCTTGGCAGGCCCTGAAAGCCGATTGGGGCTGCCGGTTCTGGCAGCCTACCCCCTATTCGAATGGAGACGGAAGAGCCAGGTAAGCAACCTTACTTGGTAGCAACACAAAACCACATGCTCTTGTGAGCTTGGAGAGTTCCTCTATCTCGTCTCTTTCGTTTTCCTACAATTCCAGTTCACTACTTTGTAACTCCCCCTCATTGTCAAGTTCAGCGCCATTGTTCTTCTCACTTTTCGTCCCTGGACAACGGGCAACGGGGCATGCGGAGTCGATGGAAGGTGCCCCGCTATTCTCCGCTCTCAGTTCCGCGGCACTCACCGAAGATGTCTGGAGAAGTGACGGGGAGCGGAACAACCGAGAATCGGCGACACTGCATCGCGTACGATTGAGCCGCTCCCAACCGAAACTTGCTCCGGGCCTACGCCAAACGACAGCCAACAGTATACACTACCTGGACGTAACTATAATTCTGGACCCAAACCCGCGATACGACTTCCTCGAAGCACGCATGCGAAGCTTGGGGTCCTCGAAGCTACCATAAATACAAATGTCTGATCAGGGAAGCCGAAAGTGCTCTCGTTGAATACTAGCCTTTTAATTGGCCATAGTGTACATACATATTAGTACGGAGTACATACATACATAACCCTCTAAGACTGGGTACTGCATAGGACCGAGGTCAAAAGGACTAACCTAGCAGTTCTCCACTAGGTGCTGGCCGCCCCAGTCTACACAGTAAGAACCGCGCAGTTGATAAAAACATCCGGAATTCCCCTAGCGATATCTTGATCACCTCCTCCTACCCACCTAAAAGCGGTCCCTTTCCGTCAACATGTGACGGGCCGCCCCTCTCCCGCTCCCCGCCCGAGCATGGTGCTCAACCTCCTAAGGCATACTCTATGTCGTGCACGTACAGTACAAAGACCTCAAAGACTGACATGGGAGCAAACCGCAGTTTTTTGTACACTTTCTATCCTTCCTCTGCCTTCCAGGAGCCACCCGGAAATGATGCAGTGTTTGACAACCATGATAACGCCGAACCATGCAGGTTTGTAAAATGATATTAAAAGAGAGTGTGCGTCGTCGCCGAGGGAAGCAGAAAGAACATCATCAAAGATAGACAGCAATGTCGGGAGAGTCCCGCTACTCGCCGATATGCCGTTCGCTCTCGGGTTTCCAGGTCCCTTGTGCACACGAACCCAGGTTAGCGACGGGCATGTAGGGGCGAGAAAAAAAAGTGCTAGAAGCGGGGGAAAAGGGGACATACCTTCGAAATCGTGCTTCACAAACGCCATCGGGTCGTCGTAGTCCTTGGCACCCATCTGCTGCACGCCCGGCGAGAAGCTCGTAATCGGCAGCACGACGATATCCCCAACTCGCCTCGGGTTCTCCATCCCCGTGAAGTTCCTCCAATCGATTGGCCCGGGGGATTGGCTCAGGTCAAAGTACCGCGGATCGTTGAAGTACTCGAAGATAGTGTCCGTCCATAGCGCAGGACCCGTAAACTCGATGACGCGATCGTTGGTCACCTCCTTCAGCGACCCGGCCTTCTTGCGCTCCAGCGTCTTCTGCGTTATCCGCGCGACCACCTCCCGGAGGACCGGATGGCCAGGCTTGGCCTGGATCGTCCACTGACAGAACTGGATCCGCCGGCTGTACCACTGGTTCCAGTCGGGCCGGTCCGGGTCTGCCTCGATGCCAATCACCAGACCGACGGTGTCGCGGGGCACCGTATCCGGAATCCACTCCAGTGCGCTGCGGAGTGCGTAGGTATCAATGTCCGAGTAGATGCCACCTCGCGCGAGCAGGATCAGATACCGAAAGAAGTCGGCCTTGAGCACGGCCAGCGGCAGCGCTTCGTACGCCTCGACCACCTCGGGCACCGATGCGTACAGCAGGCGGATCAGGTACACGGCGACCTGGTCTGTGATGACCTCGTGGATGAAGCCCGGGTGCAGCTCGGTCCACGTTGCCTCCTGCTCGCGAAAGTGGAACTCGCCGTGCGCGGGCGTCCACTTCCACGTCTGCCAGATGTACGCGGGGAACTTGGATTCGACGTCGTAGGGGAATTGGTACGCGAGCTTTTCGTGCAGCGTCATCTTGGACATGTCATGCATCGGCTGTTGCCCGTTCGAGGGGGTTCGGTCGCGGTCGTTCCCGCCGGCGTGGACGGCATTACCTGTGTCTGTTGACGTCGTCGATTGCGAGTCATCTTTCGAGCCGGGATCGGAAGGCGATTTGGGAAACTCGACCGCCAGTGACGAGGCTGCTGGGGAGGTCGATCGTGTCGTGAAGAAGAGGATAGTTAAAAAGAAGGCCGCGGCCACGAGGGCACGGCGGAAGCTGAGCATCGTGCCAATTCGATCGCCTGGTGAGGCGCAAACCCGTCCGCGCCCCGGCTACCTGGTAATCCGACTATCTAGCGCACTGGCGGCACGCCGTGCTCGGGAGTAGCGACAGCGATTCTCAAAGCTGATCCTGGTATTCTTCCCTGTGTACTGACTTATTAAGATCGAGAACGCGAGTGACGTGGCGCGAGGCGGGAAGGAAATCCCGGGGCAGGTACGTAGGATCGAATGCAAGCCGAATATGAGAAAGAAAGGAAGGGCCGGCAGCGTTGCACAAGGAGCGTCGGGAAAAGTGATCAGCAACAGGAGGTCGCAAAGTGATCGGACGCTCGCGTTCTCGGAGTTTGCGAAGTTGGAATGCTACCCCTTGAGAGGGCGACCGAGCCCGCGAATCGCCAGGCGGGGGGGAAAGATTCGGATGGACAGGGGTTCAGATTCGCAGTCCGTTGATCAAACCTTGCGACCTTGCTTTGGACCAGAGGAACGGCTTTCGAGGCAGATAAGATCGGGAGAGGGCCAAGAATTTAACTACTGCAGTCAGGGATTGCCGCAACAAAATGGTTCGCAGGCTGCTGCTGGATTTGGACCCCTGCCGTCCGTTCTCTCGAACCTCAAGGCTCTGGGCGCATGCACAGCGGCGAACTTGATGGTGATGCCTTGATAGTTAACGTCAGAACGAGCAAGTGCTCAGCACGGTTGAAGATATCTGTGTCCTCTGCCCCGTTTCTAGAACAATTTCTGGCGAAAATGCGAAGACGCCAAGGGGCACAACTGTACTGTGTAGTACATACATAGAGGGAGTGTGGGGTCGCCTGGTTAACCGAGACAACCTCAGGTCTTGGCCCCGAATAATGACGTTGATGTAGCGCGCCAGTTGATGCTAATCTGTGCAACGAGACTGAAGGGCCAATTGGTTAAAAGGAAGTGTGAAGTTGAACTGCTACACAGCAGTGTAACTGGTTCTGCGTTGAACTTTTACATCAGATTTTTACAGAGGGCAGAGCAGCAGCGGCATGGTGGGTCCCCCTACTCGAGATTGCACACACGTCATCCAGTCCCCACGAGGCCCTGCTTTCCTCCTTTTTCCACTGCCGCGCGTCTGATAGACCCTGAACTACGGAGTTCGGAGTAATCCATGCATAGTGTAATCCGTACATACGCCAGCACGCACACACACACACTCATACCACTCCACTTCAATGACACTTGGCTAAACAGAGGGTTTTTGCAACAAAACCGCCTGAGTATGTCAGAGTATGCGTCGCTTTATATCCGTGGTAGACATTTCTGCTTCGCCCGCTTGGCTGCCGAGTTCCACCAAGTGCCACTTTTTTTCCCACCGATTGTGCGACCACTTTCAGTACTAGTAGCCTTCTTTTGGTGATCCACTTGACGATCTGCCTTTCGGGGCACTCAACATGAAACAAATCTTTTACCGTCGGCCCCTGCACGAGCCTACGCGGCCAAGCCCCGCCAAGCAATCACCCCGAGAGCTACTGCGTACTTGTACTTCAGCGAGTGATGAAAGTCTCTCGATCCTACACAGTACACGACTCTTCGACTCTTTGACGATATACTGTTTACCAAGTACTGCACGAAGTAGTGCGAACATACTTCGTAGAGATTCAGCCTGTCAGGCCTGCAGGATCGCCGCATTATCAATGAATACTGCGGAGAGAAAGGTCATGGATCATTACTGCGCGCGGGGGAGACAAAAGACATCAGTCCGCCGGAACCCCTTCGGTTTCTTACACAGTTAAGGTATCTTGCCCGTCGTCAGCAGGCCCAGAGGCCAAGCAATACGCAACCATGTGGACCCCGATTGTACGCACTCTGTACTGCGTAGCCACCTCTCCAAATGGCGACCACTAGTTGGCCATCCCCTGTTATCGGAACCAAAACGGAGAACCGGCTCCCGGTAGGGAACCACGGCCAGGATGATAGGCTATAAGGGCGCCCAAACCCTGCCACACCTGTATATAGTACATTAGGCACAAACATGATGCCACAGGTTTATCCGGGTCATCTGGGAACTCGCACACTTGCCTTGGCGCCTGATAAGGACACCTGACCGATCCTGGCAGAGAAGGATGGATAGGAGCTGGGCCCAGCGCTCCTCATGCTCCTAAAGGCGTCGAGAGTTTTTGCTGGAAGTTTGTGTGCAAAAGGATTCAGGAGGAACGCAAAGTTCTCGCCTGCGTGGTACTAGAGTCAAGGCCACTTGGGTGTCATGCTGAAATCAGATATTTATCAAAGTTATGTGCGAGAGCTAATTCAATGCTGAAAGGGATAGTCACTGCTAGTAACAGCCAACTACCTCATCTCTCAACAGCTCCAGGTTTTCCGTCCATAGCCCAGTTACCCCCCTGTTGGTCGACGCGATGCAAATATGGATGAAACGATAGTGGCAGAAGAGACGAAACACCAAAAAATTTAATGGAATTTGTCCTGCTGGATGAGCCCCTTCCTCGCCTTAGACATGCATCAAGGACTTGGACATAGTAGACAGCCACACGTTGCAGGACCTGTGAGTCATCAACAGACAAATAAAAATATAACAAATAAGAATATAAATCACGCCGGTAGGCATAACCCATACCCAACCAACATGTGCGAGGTGGCCCAAGAAAAACGGCCAACGGGCCCAGCTCACCGACTGTGTGGCAAGAAAAAACAAAAGAAAAGGAGAAAAAGGAAAGAAGCCCACCTCAGCCCGAGTCTCTTTATGACTTCCGTCTTGCCGCCGTTCCATGTTTTGTCTTATTGAGGAGCTGCGTTAACCACGACCCAGTCCTTGTCTTCTCTGTCGCTGGCGCCCAGGTCTCTCGAACCATCCAGGCTGCAAATGTCGACATCGGAGATACTGGCCGCGTACGGGGTTTGGCTCACGTACTCGTAATACGGAGAGCCGGCAAATTCGGGTTCCCCTTCGTCTGGCTGGCGACCAATAAGTCGCGAATAACAGTCCTCTTCTCTCCAGTTTACCTCGGCAGACACGACGTTTCTATCATACTCCCCCCAGACCTGGACGGCATCGGGGTACGCTGCAGGCACCCAGCTTGTTTCTCCTCCGTCCGTCATCCTTCTCGCTCCGGCATCGTCCGCTCTTTCGTGATGGAGCGCTGCTAGGGAGTAGGAGCTACGAGGGGAATGTCAGAGGCAACAGAGGATCACTGGTTTAGGTTAGGAGGGGAGATGACACTCACTGGCAGGGGGGAGACGCCGAGCCGTCACGGACATACATAGACGCGGCCGAATCGTCGTCGTCGTCGTCGGCAGCTGCCGCCACGCGGGACGACATGCCGTGCGAGAGTGCGGGCTGATGATGAGCGTCCTGCCGCGGACCCGACCGCAAGGGGTGCCAGTCTGCTTCTTCTGCCTGTCCACTCCGGGAACCGGCGGCGTCTTCGACAAGATCGGGCTGGTGTTGGTATTGGTATTGGTATTCTTGAGTGAGGTGCAAGAACAAACCCATCGACATGTGTGATGGGATTGTGATGGTCGGTTGCGGTGTGTCCTCTCTCCGCCTCGCTGGGTGTGATGACGACTCCACGACGACGCGCGATGCGGAACGCCGAGACCGTTCGATACGGCGATTGTCGGACCGTGAGTCTCCTTGTGTTCTGGAGCGTCGAGCGTTGTCAGCCATGATAGCGAGTGTTGCGAAGGCCTTGCAATTTTTTTTTTTTGGGGGGGGGGGGAGGGTTGACGAGATCTTTGGCAAGGTTGAAGAGCGCAGTAAGACACGCAAGAGGGAGAGGGGGAGTGTGTGAGTGTGAGACAGAGAATGGATGGGTATTTGCTGAAGGAAGTCGAAATGAGGGAGGCAAAATATCAAAGCCCAAGGCGATCCTGTCGGAAAAGGGGGTCAACTGGGTGCAGACAAGCGGTGAGTGTTTGGTTGAGCAGCGACGGGCAAGGCTGGATGGTTATCACAATGGCCGAGAGCACTTCGTGGGGCCATGGCCACGTAGGTTGGTGCTCCGGCCTTTGAATGGATGCTCCTGACGTTCCTGCCCGCCCAACAAGCCTGATCAAATCCGCCCTCCGTCTCCAGGATCGGAGATCCTATGGCCATGGTATGGGGAACGCGGTTGGTCATATCTGGTTTTGGCCCGGACGATGGCCGTCAAAAACAGCTCGGAGCTCGCGTACCGGACCGAGGAGTTGGAGGAAGGTTGGGAACTTGTTTCCGGCGACCCGAGCCCAGGGAGCACGCAATATCAAAATAACTCGGGGGCCGGCCACCAAGATATCTACAAGTACCTGCGCAAAATGCTGCCGCGGCTATCCCCTTTCCTGGACTTCGGGCGGCAGCTGACCTAATGTCTTTCCACCGTGTTCCAGCGCCATGCTAAGCGTAACAGTTTTCTGCAAATGGCTGCAGCTATCACATTTGTCCGAGGCCGGGGCCCCTCTGCGGCTGCTCGTTGGAACCTCGGTATAGGATCCCACTGTCTAATGAAGATGCGACTGTGACGGTCATGTCCTGTACAACGTAGGAGAGGCTTTATGGGGATAATCCCGCTGGGAAATGGACGAGGTGATTGATTACCTGGTTCCCGTGACCGTATCCGCCCTAACAAAGCATGCACCAACCGTAGTTCACTCCAACCATCCAAGAGATTCCTGGAGCAGGGCAACGCCAGGCAACCCTTTGAGGAGAATGCGTGATCACGTTGTCACTTCATGAGAACAGTCTGCCAAAAAAAATATACCTACAGGCGGGGGGCTTGTCTCCGCCCGATAGTTGCTCACTCCCAATTGTTCCTTGAGTTCTACACGCCGTGTGCCTCGCCCTCGAAATTCCTTCAGGAAAATTGCGACCCGAGACTTTACTTTGTTGTTGTTAGTACTCAGTAAGTAACGGGACTCTGTTTCCCCGCTTGTATTGAGGACAGCTGCAGGGTCGCTAACCAGAACGTGCGGCTGCATATCCGCCTCCGGCTTTGGCCGTCGCCTGTACATACATGAACCGCTCTTGCCGCCTATCAAGAACGGCTAGCTCGGCACTCCAATATTGTCCCGAAATGCTCTCCATTTTGATCCTGCCAAGCCTTTCTGGATGCTAACGTATGATGCGGCGACTACACACCCCGCAATGTTGCGGCTGCGTTTCTCGGTCGCCCCTTTTAGCAATCGTCGACGCTGCCAAGTACCTCTGCGACACCGACAGAAAGCACAAAGTTGCCCAAATTATTGTGTCCATTCTTTAAACTCACCAGAGAGTATTGCTGCCAACAGAATCGACAGGTTCGTAGACTTCCCGTCGTGGTTTACTTGTTTCTGGACTGCCCTCTGCGTACCGTACGTACGCGCCGCTGCGACCACCTTCCCGGGAAGCGTGGCAAGCGCCACCTCAAGGCTCTTCCAGGCCCAATGCTAACTTTGACAGATTCCTTTTAGTTTCTGACCCCAGTAACCGGGCCGAATACGGACTGCAAAGAGTCGTTCGAGATACAGTCTCTCACATATCTTCCCTGTGTCAGCTCAGCCGACTGCGACTTTAAACCTTTCTCCCGTCACGACGAGATTTGTGTGGAACCTTCTTCTTTTCACTCTTCATTAGAAGTCGAGTTATTGGTCCGCGAAACCGTCACGAATATGGCAGCCTCACAGCATTCCTTGCAAGTGAGCTCGCTGGCTCAGCGCACATTGCTTGTCGTGATGGCCGAGTTCCCACTACTGACTTTGACTTAGACACAAGACAGCGTCGATTGACAAATAAAGTCCCTTGGTCCCCGCATCAATATCGCATATGCAGACCCTTCGACCGATCGTCTCCTGCCCCTTTGCGCCAGTACCCAACACCATTGCGATCACCTACCTAGAGAAGGTCCGATCGCAGGCCTTTTGGTTGATAGAGACCGTGTGGCCGACCGAATTCTACAACAAAATCAAGAGATGGAAGGGACGGCGTTGAGACCAAGGGGATCGCGTCGGCAGGCCATTGAGGCTACCGGGGTGGCGGAAGTTCACGGGACCTGAGCCGGCCTTGGCTTTTGGCACACCGCCTTAGAGGTCGAAATAAGCTTCAGGGAACCTGTAGTAACCACGGCCCGGACCGCCCTGTGGACCTGTTGTGTGAGGGTTCTTCGCGCTGGACCCCGGTGCCCGGGCCAAATCGGATTTAACATCTGGGCTGCCAGAGACGAGATGCTATGCCCGCCAACAGCCAGGGGGGGCAACGTCCTGGACGCATGGGATCAATCACGAGCGAGCGATGAGCTGTCCGCTTTTCCCACCCAGAGTTGACTGCTCCACTCCTGCAATGGTGAGGCAGATGCGCCAGGGATATGAGACGTCAGATTGGCAAGGCAGCATCCCAATCGTGCCAGCCAACGGGGAGACCATGCTTGTCAACGACAGCTTCGTTGTGCCTCGTTGTCGGGAGCAAAAATTTGTTACTGGGGACTGGCCCACAATTCGCCAGTGTTACTGCAGGTATTTTCGTCGGAACCGCGGAAAGCAGCAGATAAATCGACACACAAGCCACGCAAGCAGCATTCATGCGTTTGGCTTCGCCTCGGCGGCGCCTGGTGATTGGTGGTTTCGGAAGAGTCTCGAGTCGAGACCTGCGTGAAGGGTTGTGCAGTAAGCCATGCAATGTCATACCATGGTGATGCCAGACAGACTTGGCGAGGTACAGTAAGTACACAAAGGAATTCTTTGAGTTGCAAGACTCAGTCGTAGGAGCTGGGTTGAAGTTGGGGGGTGGGATTCGCTTACGTAGGCAGGGAAGGTCCGAAGGACTTCCCCTTTTGGACTGAAACGGCTCCTTTGATCTCGTGTCAGCACCAACCCCGCACCAGAGGCAAGATCCCATATTAACCCAAAATTCCCTCGCAGTCTACAACATCAACCAGAGCACTGAATTTACTCCGTTAACGGCTTTCGGCTTCAGAAGAGCTTTCAAAAAAAAAGAAAGAATATGCAAGCTCATGGCATAGCATTTGCGTTAAGAGTGGCGATCAATCGCAGCCGCACAACTGTGGAGGAGACCAGTCCTCACTGACTGGGCATGTATGAGAATCAAGCATAATATAGCTCAGAAGTACATTTCGAACTGTTATACACTAATACAGCTGCAGAATACAAGGTACATACAAAACACATACATCTCGCCAAACATAGGTACCCAAGGACTCGAGGGATCCACAGTTGGGGTGCCGGTGCCTTGACACGGTTAGTAATTGAGGACGCCTTACAACCTTCCAAATCTCTTCCTTCTCTTGAGCCCGGAACCATCTCTTGATATATCATGTGTTATTTCGGCGCCGCGTCGTTGTTCTCGGGTTGCGGAGCCCGGCCGGACTGCAACATACGACCACCTACACTGTCGCATTGTACGATCCAGCTCGAGACTCTTTCGTGCCTCAGCGCTTCATCCTCGGGAGATGAGGAATGGGATGGGCGCCTGGGCCGACGCTTCTTGTCAGCCAGTCAGCCTGGGAAGGAACTGTGTGTTCCTACCCCGATGGAGGTAGCTAACGCGCGCGGGGGGGTAGAAGGAGGAGAAAGGGGGTTTTCCCCGCCCTCGTCGTGACGGGAGAGGGTCGGTATTGTGTTATTCTCTTACGCTTCCAAGGCCGGCGGCGAGCTAGGTCGGGGGCCGTCCTGTGCCGGCTGGCCGTCGCCCACCCAGGCTGTTTTGCCGTTGCTGAGGCCGACCTCTGGGCCGGGCCGGTCCAGGTCGCCGAGCTCACGGATTCGTTCTGCATCGCCTGGCTGGTTCAACAGGATGACATCGGGGGAGGAGCTCGGCGCGGTCCTGTTTGGGAGACGCCGCGGGTTAGTGGGGGTGCTGGGTCGACGACCGGCAATCCCATTGAGGTGCAGTTTGGCTGCTACCGTTGAAGGGGCCTCCGACTTAGATGCCATGTCGAGATAACTCTTTGGTTTCTTGTTGGATGGATCTTGGTTCAATGCCTTGGGAAGGAAAGAGGGGGGGGGGAGGGGAGGTTGTAGAGCTTGTTGTGGAAGCCGAAGAACGATTCGGGGGGATAGAGAGCAGCACACGTTGATATATTCTGTGGATGCCAGAAGAAGGAAAGCTGAGGGATCAAGCACGTGTTGCAGAACGCTAAGATTCACCGACGGTAGTTTTCTGCACCGCCTCAAAGCCAGAAACCAATTTCAGCTACGTCTGCAGACTCTCAGGGGTTGGTTGCTCGGCGAACACCTGTGTTGCCAAACATGAAAGGCCAGAGATTCCCCGAATATCTGTGTTTATAGCATGTGTTCCACGGCAGGGATTCAGCAACTGCAATTGCAAAATATTCCCGACTGGTTTACTCGTATTTCTTCTTGGTCAAGGGTTGGTATCGGAGTTTGTTGGGATTCCGGGGTCAGGTGGCAGTTGGACTGGACACTACATTGTCCCGCTACTATCCGCAGCGCTTTCCATTGTCCCTTGGCCAAACGGTAATGACACCGGCGGTATGCTTGGCAGGAAAGGGTGCAGATATTGTTTATGTCACGGACCCTGAGATCCTCCCAGGCGGTTGATAATTATGCCATTGGCCAGTAATGTACGTATCTTTTTTGATCTGTTTTTCGGGTGTGCTTCATGTCCAATAAAGTTCGCAGAAATCAAGCTGTCGCCTCGGGGTGAATCCCGGTTAGGCGAGGCCATTGTAGAACTGGCGCTGATGGAGCGCGGACCGCCAGCTTCAACCGCTCAGAGCGGATGCTTCCTGTTTGTGGCTTAGGGACTCTGGGAAGAAAAAGATAATTCAGAGATTTACAGTACATAACAACCCAAAGTGGAACTGCTTGGCTACGGAGTACTGGTTTACGATCTACTCCGTATATTCCCCAGGTAGATGCCCAAGGTACCTGCGTACCTGCCCCTGACGTGTGCCAGGATGAGGGTAGCTGAGACAGCTACGTGGCGTGTTTCTATGGCTGTTGGTTGGTGGAGGCAACGGCCTTGCTTTCCAGTCCGCGGGGGATTCTGTGCATATCGTCCCACAAGGCGCTCTCTTAGCTGAACCTTAGAATGGCATCCGACGTATTCACAGCTCCTGCTAATAGTGTGAAAACCTTAGGTAGTCAGTCACACCTTGACAATATGGCACAGCATCCCACGCCGAAAGCTTAGTCACACGCAGCAGGTGTTTCAAACTGCCTTTTTCGAGTCTCAAAACGCAGGCATGCTGGAGACGATTTCCATGCACCGCCACGTTACACACACCTGGGCCTAACCGGTCCTGGTAAGATTCCAAGCTTCAAGTTCTTCAACCGAACTTACTCCGTCCCCAACGACTAGGGATTTCAAGAAATTGACACGGAAAACCCCAAAACCGGCCCTTTCAACGGGCATTTCGCAGCCCAGATATACACACACTGGCGCCTCGAGACCTGTCGCATCGAATGGCACGCAGGGAAGCTAGCGCACCATGCAGCAAACATGTCCAATCACTACCTGCGTGAACATGCGGACGAAGTTGCTGCTGCTGCTGCTCCCAGATATGCCCTGCCCGGTTTGTCCGGAAAAGGAACCGCCACTCGACGAGGCAACGGATGGCAAGGATCCTGACAACACCCAGACTCACAAACCCGAAACCGATAAAACGGACCGGTTCGCAGCGATCGATATCCGTTACAACAACCATCTACCATAAAGGTACGCGGACATGTAGATTCCTCAATACACTGTGGGCAGTGGACCACATGTTTCCGGGTGCCCCACTGGCGGCACAGAGGAGAAAGAGCGTGGATTGATGCGGTTACCGTACCCGGGTTTGCCGCCTTTTTGCTGGGGCTACCTTGTCCGTCTCCAGGGGTCGATCTGCAACCGGCCTGCAACCTCTCGCATCTCTCCTACTTGAAAAGTCAACGTGCAGCTCTGGCACATTTCTTGTCGCCTTTTGTTTCGAATTTTATACTCCGGAAAAAACATTTCTGCTGGGCGCCCAACCCGGCCAGTGTAAACGCAAGCTTCCCTGCCAAACACGCTATGGGTTGCCGCGGGACGCTGACCGTCAAGACTTGACCCCTTAACACCTAAAATGGACCAAGCCAACTCGGGCTATTGGATGGCCTCCAAGTTCCGGCGTTCGACGCTTCCAACCGGAGTGTTCCAAGCCCATATTCAATTCAACAATCTGTCGTAATCGTGGTAGTCGTCGCAGTCGTTTGAAAGAGTACAGTAGGATGTAGAGAGACAGGGAGCTAAAGTCGGTACATACATCGCTGCGAATACTGGCGTTGCTTTATCCCTTATTATGAGCCGAGGTCAATTCCTTGCGATGCCACCCCCACACAACTTTTCCCGATTGCAGTCACATTGGAGAAATGACCGTTGTCAGCAAAAAGCATTGCATGGAGGACGGATGACGGATTCTCAGTACGCAGTAGTGGGGAGTAGCTGTCCTCGCCCAGTTCTTGGGTTAATACTCCGTAACTACGGATTGCTGGACAGCAGTTCCCGAGGCGGGGACCGGCCCCTCATCCTTTTCGCCAGTGCAACCGCTGCTCAACCATTGATGCCTCACGATACACCACGCAGTCTGGAGGAGCTACGCAGTACAACCCCTGATGCAAACCGAAAATAAGCCTCTTATTAGCCAATCACTGCAGAGCTTTGTCTCTTGGCCTCACCTTGCTCCTTACTTACCCCGAACTCTGGCATACTGCACTGCGCTGAGTCATCAATCGACTTGGTGGGCGCTGAAATAAACCTGCACTTTTTGGTAATGAACTCTGCCCTGATTTTTGCTTTGTTATGGCGGCTCGAAGCTGACGAGCGGCTCTCTTTTTGCAACTGGTGCTTGGGAAAGCGGTGTTGCGCGTGAGATATGGCGTGTTCGGCCAGGAACTGCCGCAGCGAGGATGAAGGCTCCAGTTGTGACAGAGCGACATTATCACAGGACTGGGTTCGTACCAGCCAATAGCATGGAAATAAACAGGAGAAATAGTTACTTCGTAACTCCAGCGGCACCAAACTTCCTGGAGGGAGCTGGGGCCGGAATTCCCCTGTCACACTGCCTTGTTCAGAGACGCGTAGGCCCCAGGCGGCGCTGCCGCCAAGGCGCATGGTTGTGGAATGGCACCTGCCTTTTTGGATCTCTATTCACTGTGAGCTGCGCACTACTGAACGAATGCTACCCGACACAGACGAATTTTTAAAAACGGTCAGATCCCTCGCTCCCTGTCTGGCATCGTGACCCCTCCCCTTTGCGCCGAACAGAGAGTGAGAGTCGGTACGGCATGCACGGGAATACGTCCTTCTCCGATACCCTACTCCTGGCCGAGGCCAACTTTGGCCCTTCGGCCAAGGACCGGTTCGACTTCACCCTCACTTTTGAGAACGCCATCTTGTCCATCATTCCGTCGGCCATCTTCTGCATCTTGGCACCACACCGCCTCTATTTGTTGTGGAGACAGCCTCATAAGGTGGCCAAGAGCCCACGGCACGTCTTCAAACTGGTATGCATGGAGCTGTAACCCTAGCAGAGGCTTGCTCACCGTTATGAATCCCTAACTCGGTTTTTTTTTTTTTTTTTTTTTTTTTGGCAATTGGCAATTAGGGACTGATCGGCACATACACCTTGTTGCAACTCGCCGTCTTGCTCTACTGGACAGTTGGCCCTCTCCCGACTCTGACCTGGCAGATCGCCGCCGCCGTGCTTGTGTTCGTGGACGGCCTCCTGCTGCTGTTTGTGTCGCATGCCGAGCACACCCGCTCGGTGAAGCCGTCGACTCTGATCAATGTCTATCTGCTGCTCTCCCTGCTCTTCGACTGTGCCATCGCCAGAACGGCATGGCTTGTCTACAATGCAGACGCCGTCGCCAAGCTGTACACTTCGTCGGCCGCCATCAAGCTCCTTGTCTTGGCCGCCGAAGCGTGGGAGAAGAGGGCCATTCTTCTCGATCGGTACCAGCATCTCTCGCCGGAGACGACCAGCGGCATCCTGGCTCGGAGCGTCTTTTGGTGGATCAACCCTCTGATGAAAGCCGGGTTTGGCCACTGTTTGACCGATCAGGATCTGTAATTGCCACGCTCGCTGCTCATCTCCTTCATCGGCTCGGCTGACGCGCTTCTAGATACCCGATTCATGATGCCATGGCAGCAGGAAGCTTGCTTCCGAAAGCACAAAATTCATGGGCATCAGGTATCGTGATCCCCCACATCGGATCCTCATGCAGAACTCTCCTAGTCAGATGCAAACTAACCAGAGTCTAGTCAACCAACCCAAAAAGAATTCTCTCTTCTGGTCGACATTGTGGGCCACCAGATACGCCTTTGGCTCCGGCATGCTGGCTCGCCTCTGTTTGATAGGTTTCAGATACGCACAACCATTCCTTATCCATCGCACAACAAATTTCACTGCTTCTCTGGAACAACCGGACGAGGTCGGCTGGGGCTTAACCGGAGCATGGCTCTTGGTTTTCCTCGGTTTGGCGGTAAGCCCTCTTTTGCTCAATACAACAGGTATATGCGTGCGCACGAATTGCCGCTAAAAGCAATCAGGTCTCCAATGGGTTCTACTACCACATGACGTATCGGTAGGAGTGCTTCTCTCCCACTCTCCTTCTCTCCGAGACTGACATTTTGCAGGTTCGTAACGTCAGTAAGAGGTAGTCTGTGCGGCTTGATTTACGGCAAGACGCTCGAACTTAGTGTTACTGCCCTTGATGAATCGAGTAAGATGCAGATGACACCCCTTTGAGATCGGCCCTGGCTAATAGAGATGACAGTCGCCGTGACACTCATGTCTACTGACACAGAGCTCATCTGCCGGAGCTTTGTTACCCTGCACGAAGTCTGGGCATCGCCCATAGAGTGCGGAGTGGCCTTGTATTTACTATACACGCAGCTCGGCCTTGCCTTCCTAGCTCCCATGATAGTGTCCATCAGTGAGCAAACCGTTGCCCTTCTCCTTGAAAGCTTCACCTAATATGTCTCTAGTCGCTACTGTGGCTATCATGCAGCTTGCAAACTACATCGGCAACGCTCAAAAGAAATGGGTCCGCGGTGTTCAGACCCGGGTGGACGTCACAGCGTCTATGCTGGGATCGATGAAAGTGCGTACTCCAATCTTGTGACTTTGTAACTCCTCATGATTAACTCTGTCCTAGGAAGTCAAAATGCTCGCCTTTTCGGATACTCTAGCCGATATGGTTCAAAACCTTCGTGTGAAGGAGCTCAAGCTTTCAAAGGCCTATCGCAAGCTTCTGTGTCTCCGAGTTCTTCTCGGTACGAGCGCTCCGGTCTCCTTTGAATGAACGAATGGTTATCACTGACGGCCAGCAGGAAGCAGCACTCAGACCATCGCTCCATTGGCCACCTTTGCGACCTTTGTTATTATTTCCCAGAGCACAGGCCGGCCTCTAGATGTGCCTTCAGCTTATACATCGCTTTCCCTGATACACCTCTTGTCGGAACCCATGGTTACCGTCATCCGCACCATCCCAATGGTCAGCTCTGCTCTGGCCTGCTTTGACCGGATTCGAAAGTTCCTGCTGTCGGAGAGCTGTAACGATCACCGATTGCCCATGAACCAGGGTGACAGCCCAGTGGAAGGCACTTCACCCGAAGGAAGCATTACCCCTACTGAGGGTGATGTAGCACCAAGAGAGCTGCAAGAACTCAAGGAGGAGAATAGCCTGCAGCCTGGAGCGCCGCTGATGGCAATATCAAATGCCAGCTTCGGCTGGGTGAACGGAGAGCCACCCATCTTGGACAACATCTCTTGCACCATCCCCAAGTCTCGGTTCACCTTCATTGTCGGGAATGTGGGCTCGGGCAAAAGCACGCTGATGAAAGCGTTGCTGGGGGAAATAAAACCATCCAAGGGATACGTGTACACTGCTGCCCGCAAGATTGCGTTTGTCAGTCAACACGCCTGGATCCAAAATTTGACGATACGGCAAAACATCTTAGGCGTGTCGACCTACGACGAAGGTTGGTATAACAGAGTGGTCTACGCGTGTGCATTGGAGCAAGATCTCGCAGAACTTCCAGACAAGGATGCGACCAAGGCCGGCAGCGGCGGCGTTTCGCTCAGCGGCGGACAAAAACAACGAGTTGCCCTCGCTCGTGCCGTTTATTCCAGGCAAAAGGTAGTCTTCCTAGATGACGTCTTCGCCGGACAAGATGCTGCGACGGAAGAGCACATCCATCAAAACCTGTTTGCTGAGAAGGGACTCTTCCGAGAGATGGGCACGACTGTGGTCTGTATCACGAACGCGAGTAAGTCTTACCCTTCAATGGTCTCGAGTGTAGCCTGCATAAGCTCATTGCAGTCTCCTCGCAGTTCATCGGCTTTCATACGCGGACCATGTCATCGCCCTAGATGAGAGAGGGTGCATCTTGCATGAGGGAACTTTCGAACAACTCCAAACGGCTACGGACTACCTCCTGGGACTGAGTACAAAACAAAACGGCTCCACTATTGCCACTGGGGATAGGGCTGAGCAGCAGACAGCCAAGCGTGCAACGGCACCGGGTCCGTCTAATCCCAAGGACGAGAAGGAACCCAAGTCGTCCACACGGTTTCTGGGAGAGTTTGCCACATACAGATACTACTTCGGCTCTGTCCCGCGCTGGTACCCGTTTGTATCCGCCGCCTTCATTATCCTCTACGGAGGGGCCTTGAAATCGACAGAGTTATTGCTCAGCTTCTGGACCGGCCATGTCGGTGCTGCAGTTGCTGAGCAGACGTCCGACAACACCAAAAACAGCTTCTATCTCGGGATCTACGGAATGCTTTCTGGTCTTGCCATGATTGGCATTGTGGGGGCCGCGTACTTCTTCCTTATCATCATGGTTCCTCGGAGTTCTGAGGTGCTCCATGCTCGGCTGCTGACATCCGTCATGGCTGCCCCTCTGGCCTTCTTCTCCAAGACGGACGTTGGAGTCGTAACGAACCGCTTCAGCCAAGATATGTCAGTCATCGACACGGAATTGCCGTTTGCCATGATCGACTTCTCCATCAACTTGACCATCACCCTGTTCGCCGCGGTTCTCATGTGCGTCTTTTCAGGCTACTTCGCTGCGACCTTGGTGCCCCTGATTCTCTTCTGTTGGGCGCTCCAAAAGTTCTACCTCAAGACCTCCCGCCAGATGCGCATCCTCGATCTCGAGGCGAAGTCCCCCCTCTTCACCCAGTTCCTTGACTTGCTCCAGGGCCTGTCAAATGTCAGGGCGTTTGCCTGGCAAGCTGCATTCAGGGAGAGATACCTGGAGCTTCTCGATGCCTCCCAGCGCCCCTATTACCTCCTCTTTTGCGTCCAACGGTGGCTGGCCTTCGTCCTAGACGTGCTAGTTGCCGTCCTAGCAACCGTCATCATGATCTTGGTCGTCACACTCCGCTCGCAATTTTCATCCCAGTTCGTCGCCCTGGCCCTACTCAACGTCACTTCCTTCAGCCAGTTCCTCGCGCTAGTCATACAAGGCTGGACGCAGCTAGAAACGTCCTTCGGCGCGGTCGCGCGCGTCCAAGAATTCTGTAGCGCCACCGAAAATGAAAACCGGCCCACGGAAACATCCCCAGCGCCGGAACACTGGCCTTCGCGTGGTCATGTTGCCCTCGAGAACCTGACCGCCTCGTACGCCGTGGGTGCCGCGCCTGTTCTGCACGGCGTCACCCTTGACATACCCGCCGGCACTAAGGTCGGCATCTGCGGCCGCAGCGGCAGCGGCAAGAGTTCCCTCGTAGCATGTTTGCTCCGGATGCTGGAGATTAGCTCGAACTCGCATATACGATTCGACGGCATCGATATCTCCACCCTCCCGCGGCAGGCCGTGCGCGCGGCGGTGGCCGTCGTCCCACAGCACCCGTTCCTCTTGCGCATGACCAGCATTCGCGACAACCTCGTTCCGCGGCGCGATGAGCAGCAGCAGCAGCAGCACAGCGACGGCAAAATACTCTCTGTGCTCAGTCGTCTGAATATGAGGGACGTCGTAGAGCGAATGGGCGGCCTCGACAGCCCACTCGACTTGGATCGGCTGTCACAGGGCCAGCGCCAGCTGCTGTGCCTTGCAAGAGCGGTGCTAGCGAACAAGAAGATTGTCCTGCTCGACGAGGCAAATAGCAATGTGGACGAGAGGTCGGAGCGGCTGATGCGGGAGGTGATTCGCGACGAGTTTGCCGGCTGCACCGTCATTGCCATTGTCCATCGTCTTGGGGCTGTGACCGATTTTGATCGGATTGCTGTTATAGACAGTGGTCGTGTCGTGGAGTGGGACAGCCCCAAAGCACTGCTGGAGCGGGACAGCGAGTTCAAGAGGCTGTGGGATCTTGGGTCGAGCTAGGTTGGATGTCGTGGAGAGAGACCATCTCTCGCGGGAGAGGTACCGGGTTTCAAGTTTATTCCCCCGCCCCCCCCAAAAAGGCTCTGTACACGGTGTACTGTGTATTGCGAGGGGGTCACCTAATTAGGGAGGTGAAGTGTAAGAGATTTGGCCACCAGTCTCCACTACAGTATGCACCTGACGCGGATGTAGCTGGTGGCTCCGAGCGGCGCAGATAAATTAACTTAACCGCGATGGCAACTGCAGTTCATTGCATCGTACGTCTGACATGATCCACTAATGGGACTACGTTCTAGAGGCCAACTCCGTAATCTATGCAATTTTGGAAGGTGATCCAGACATCGCGGGCGAGGGCTGAGGGGAGCTTGAACAACGGGGTTCCGGGTTCTAGGCTGAGGTCGTTTCCGTCCGGACGTGGCATCGTATGCCACGGAAGGTTTACACCAATACTTCGTACCGTAGTAGTTTTCGAGGCGGCACAGACCAAGGACAACCTAAGTCTGCACGGGAAGTCGAATCTGGTTGCTTCGGAGATTCTGTCTTGAATGCCGTGAACGAGAGAGAAGAATCTTCTCAAGAAGTAGTTGCAAAGATGGTCCTCATCACCACCACCCCCAACAAGCCCACCACCACGGTCCGCCTCGATGTGACGCTCGCCGACCTCTACTGACAGGAAGGTCTCACCAACCTGCTGTAGATGCCCCATTATCCGAGCTCGCAGATCGAGTTTGGTCCCAGCCATCCGTGCAACAAGAGATTCCACATCCATGACGTCGTCACCCTTCCGCCCGGCCTGACCGAGGATCCAGCGCCAGTTCTTTGCCCTCAATTTCACCGTCCGGCAGATGATGCACTTCAAGTTCCTCCTGGGCAACATGGACGTGTTGCGCATCTGCTCCCGAGACTGTCCGCCCGGGACGCCAGGTCCGGGCGGGATCACAACGCGTGCAACCTGATCTGTGCGGCGAGGACCGAGGAGCAGTTGAATGCCAGCTTGGACGAGATCTACGACTATTGCGAGGGCAGCACTGTCGCTGCTCAAGGTGACCGGTATTAGATTTTGGCCTTATTAGTTATGTGCTGCGCTTCGAAGGTCTCTGTAATTAATAGTTGCACGATAGGTTCCTAGGTAGATAGAGATGAGTAAGGACAAGCAGGTTGTCTTTCAGTTGATAGGTACATACACCCGCACTGCCGTCCTTGATTAGTCCGTCTCCTCCTCCCCGTCTCGGCTTCGCGGCTCTTTCGGAAGGAAGCCGAGCGCTATGGTGCCGGCCAGGAAGAAGGCAGCTGCCACGATGAACGGTAGTCCCGTCCAGACCGGGCCGAGCTTCAACCCAAACCCAAAGCTCCATGCGAAGATGGGTCCCGCGACGGCGGATCCAATGCGCATCATCATGGTCACCATGGAGTAGACCAGGGTGACATCTTGAGGACGCACCAGGTCTGTGACGAGAGATCGCAGGATGGTGACGACGGCCATGCCGAGGGACATGATAACGACGCCTGATCAGGGGGAACGGGCTTCTTAGCTCGAGGTTTTCGCCTAGGGATGGAAAGATAGTCTTCGAATTGATCCTGTAGGATATCTTACCTCCAGCTGCCCACACGACGGTGGGTGCGAATGCTGTGCATAGGGCTCCAACAAGAAGAAGCACGCCCTCGGTCTGCACAATGATTCGGTCTCGTACATACGACGTGACACCACCGTACTCGAGCAGCACGTTGCTGAGCACCGGAAGCAGCACCAGATAGGTCACGAGCATCACGACAGTGCCGAATGCGGCGAGCATGTTTGCCTAACGCAAGACGGTTAGAATGTCCTGCTTACCAGATCTAGGTAGGGAGGCGGTGACTTACGTCCCCAATGCTCCAGCCATATCGCTTTGAAACGTACAGCAGGATGACGGTGAACATTGAATCCTCGCCGAGGGGAAATGCAAACGCCGAGATTAGGACGACAACAACTTCCGGATTGCTTCGCAGAGTCGATTCCACCCTCCGGAGGAACTGCAGGGCAACGCGGCCGAGTTCTTCTGCTGAGCAGCCATTCCGGGAGGTGATAGCCTCGCACTCATCATCGTCAGAAGAAGGAGCACTGGCTGTCGGTTTTGCTCTTGTCTGGGACACGAGAGAAAATGACAGAACCAAGGCCAGAATGTTGAGCCCGCACCCGAGGTAGGCCGGAAGCCAGATATCGCTATGCATCATCCGGGTCGTCACAAACTGGCCAAGAGCCCTCGATACCAGAGAGCTTGCGTTCAGGTAGAGAAAGGTACGTGTCCTATCCACAGTTAGCAAGCCCGTAACTAAGTTTAATTAGGGATTGGATGCTTAAGGTCAGGATACACATACCGGGACTCCGCCGACACGAAATTGAGCAAAACGAGGTTAAACATTGTGACCGTGACTGTGATTCCGCCTCCGATTGCCTCGAATGCAATCCCCAGCCAGACCCAGTAGATGGAGAGATATCCGTTAAGGTGGCCTGGCACAGATTCGATTAATGAGTTGGGAAAAAAAGGAGATAATAATTTAAAAAGAGTAAAAAAGCGAGCAATTGTAAGGATCACTGACAGACAAACAGAGGCCAAATCATCTCCAGCACAATCCCCAATAGTGAGAGCGACAGAATGGGGCCATGACCGTACTTGTCCGCCATGAAGCTATATGGGATACTAAGAACGCCTGATGATTAGCACACAAAGACGGGCCCTAATAGTCAGCAACGATTTCCATCAAAACAGCAGAGAAAACAAAGGGAAGGGGGGGGGGGTGTCGTTGGAGCATACTCAGAAACACCGTCAGAAACTCTTCCATGCCCAGCACAAAAGCCACTTCGGCCTGGACGTCGGCGTCTTTGCACCGTCCCGAGCCGGGTGCGAGCGGGAGTGGCCCAGTGCCGCCGCCGCCGCCGCCGCCGCCGTCTCTGGATGAGGAGTCCCGACACACAATTTCCTCGTACATCTGCATCCGGGGGGCGAGCACCATCGTCTGGCCGCTGTAGAGGAGCATGTTGAGCGCAAAAACCAGGAGCAATGTCGGGTGCACCGGCGCCGACTGCCACCGCTGCCGCCAGCACCACCACGACGACGACTTAGATCGCTCGACATTTTCGTGTTGCGCTTGTCGTTCATGTTGCTGTCCGACTTGATCCACCCGGTTGGTGCCTAGGAGAGGCGTGGTCTCGTCAGAAGTCATTGTGATATTGATATTTTGTTCTTTGTATTATTTGTTAATTATCTTTTGGAAAAAAGAAAGGAGGGGAAAGGGGAAAACGAGAAGAAATGCGAAGAAAGGTGGATTAATAACATTCAAAAAGGAGAGTGAATCAAATCAGGGATTCCTGTAAGGAGGAAGGATTGCCGTTCAAGTTGGGCGAAAGAAAGAGTATGAATGATATCGAGAGGAGTCGGGCGACACGCGTTGCGCCCAGTATTAATCACAGGTTAAACTCCTGCATAATAAGCCGGTGACTGTGCTGAACCAACAACATTGGGATCGAAGAAAGTGGGGCGCCGCCCGGATCGTGTTCCGTATACTAGTATGGTCCGAACCTAGTCGTGCATGCGCCAAGGCATCATCTACGGATTATCATCGTATACGTGCTAAAACGGAGTACTCGCTCGAAATGGCCGCTCATTGCGGACACTTACGGATGAACGAATCAGTACAACTCGCTGCCTTCATACCTCGTTAAATCGAAGCGGTGTCTACTCAACCCTAACCCTCTAAAGGTTGCATGACCTCCGCAAACAACGAAGGGAGCTAGCGAAGGATTGTTGAAGCGACGATATAATGACTGAGTGGCATACGTTGAAGAAGGAAGGAAGCAGCTTCGCTTCTATTGAATGGCGAATCCTCCGTGATTTCATCTTGGATGCCACACTTCGGCCCTCCCCCGATGCTCCTTCCCTGCGTGACTCCCGCAATTGAGGGCACATTCGCCACAGAGGTGTAGCTGTCGATGTAAGTGGCCATGGGAAAGATAATGGTCGACATGGTTTTTTCATCCGGCACACTACCGTGCAGGCCGCAAATTGCTGAAACAGCTATACTGGGTGATCAGCAAGACACTTATGATAGTTGTCTGCAAATGTGCACAATACACAATACACGTTGTTGTTGAGGTAATAGCTGACATAGGGAACCTATAAGGATCTGGGATTACCCCGACAATTTGCGTATCGAGCCAATAGAGTACCTGACTACCTACCTTAGTACGTAGCTTCGCTTCATACCTAGAGTGGCCCGAGAAGCGAAGTGCGGGAAGCGGACACCATAGTTGGGATATCCTAATTGTAGGTTAATTAGATCTGCAGGTCTCCCTTTCTGGCCAGAGCTGTAATACTCCAATTTCCAGGTGTGCTATGTAGTTACCTTTGTATTCAATATTCTGGACTCCCGGTTTCCATGCTGGGCATGCTCAACTCCAAAGTAGAAGACCTACAGGACCGCACAGGGGATCCTGTCCGCTCTCCCTGCACGTATGCTCTGGCTCTGATACTCTCGGCCGTTGACCGATTTGTTACAGGATTTGGCTGTCAGGGGTTCAGATCTGACAGACCCACTGTCAGGAGGAACTAACCGGGGTCATGACTTGTATTTAGACAGCATCTTCCAATGCCTCCGGCATTTGGAAATAATCAACGAATTACCACCACTTCTGAGGCTCATACGAGAGTTCCAGCGGTGCCTGCCACAGCGCTTACACCGCTGTGCTTGTCCCGATTTGCAGCACACCCTGCCGTGCTGTAGCAAACGGTCTGCATCCACAATCTTGTCAACTACCCCGAGACCCGCCTCATTCGTCCTGGGGCCCTTTTCTCCCCTTGTCTCCGAGTTTTTATTCTCCTATCTGTCTTTTTCCACCCACGAGGTTCGTTTGTCCTCTTTGACACGGCCCACCTTGAACTTGCATACCACTTGCCATTTCCTGGCTCGATATGGCCAAGAGGACACCAGCAGTGGAGCTAATGAGGTTGGCGACGGTCACGGCACCTCGGGACAAAAGCCATCTTTGCCAATGCCTTGTATGCAGTGTGCAAAAGGAGCATTTGTCTCTGAGCCCTTGTTGTTGAGCGACCCCTCAGCGGCCGCGTCCGCTGAGTTCTGCTTGAGCCCGAGGAGGGCTTGGAGCCAGAGACAACGGCCGACAACTTCCGTCGCCAAAGGGAAAAGAAAAACTTTATTCCCTCTACTTGCCTCATTGGAAGAGAGCCCAGGCCACTGATGAGACGTCGCTCTCCATGGCTGACTCCGCTCTATCCGCGGTTCCTATTGTGCGTTCTAGGGGGCTATTTCAAACGTAGTACGGGAACTGTATGGTTGCGTCATCTGGTTATCCTGTTACACCTGCAGGACGAAAAGGTCCTCGTCATCAAACTGCACTTTGTCCGTGTCACGACTTTCTCAGTTCCGAGGCTGTCAGACCCTGGAATCCCCCCCCCCCCCCCCCCGCGGGGCTCGCGAGGACCTGCAGGATTAACAAAGGCACAGCCATCGACCCTCAAGCCTGCCTACCACTTTCCAATACCTACCGATGTGAACAGAATGAAGGTTTCATTCGGTATGAAGTAAACTCTGTACAGCGCGCATGGGTTTCTGACGGCAAAGCCGGACGAATCAGAACCTAATAACCGGAACCTTCTCAGCGGACACCTCGGACCGAACTTTGGGTAGACGAGAAGGGGGGTTGGGGAGGGGGAAGGTGTGACGTTGCCTTGAAAACCAACCCCCCTTCCCCTCCTTCCCTCCCGAGCCGCCCACCGGGCGTCTAGGGCTGACCTCTCCCTGATCTGGGGGAGGTTTCATGCCGGGTGAAGGCCCGATTACTGGGTGCTGGTTTGCCTCCAATGATAACTCTGCGGCACCCCACTGCTGTTGCCCAAAGATGCACAAAGCCGGCCGGCCGGTTTAGAAGTGCGGCCTTGTGTGATAGGACACATAGCACAAGGCTGCCAGTGGCGGACTCAAGTGACCGAGTCGATGCCGATTGTATCCGTCCTTCCATAAGCGAGAGGGCGGCGCCTTGCTTGAGGTTGAGCTTTGTCCAAAAAGGGGGATAATATTAATATTGGAATCGCATTCTCAAATCAGATAATTATTTATTCAAGGGCGTATCCGAAAATAGCACAAAACGCCGTGGCCACCGGTATCAGGCGGACCAGACAGGTGTTTTGTACGTACTCCACGGATAAGTACACTAGCGAGGATGAGAGAAGACGTTCGGCCATGAACAGCCTCTTGCCCCAATGGAGGACGAGCTCTGGACTTACACTACGCTAATTACTTCGTACATGTAGAGACGAGCATATGGGCCCCAGAATGTGGTCGGGTCTTGCACGAAGTTCCGTTTATGATCAGCCTTGGAGCCGCATCTAGTTAAATCCTGCAGCACTTTGGCTAGCCACGATTCGGAATGGCTCTTGGCGTCTTGCGAGAAAGAACCCGGGTCGTTACACATACACGAGATAGGTTATGGGAAGACCCACTTAGCTAAGGTACGGATACCTAGGTACCAAGGCAGCAACTGTAGGACTCGAGAAGCTAGCTTCCTTAGCAACACACAGGCCGGTTCATGCAGCGTGACTTCATGTTAGTAGTGTGACCTCGGGAGCAAGGAAGTCACCCACCGAGATGTTCAGAATACAGAAATGGTGTAATTATGTCTGAGACGTTCTCTCCAGGCCACCAATGATGTGCTGATTTAAGAATGCACTGCAATCTTCGGCAGGTAGGCGACCTATTATGAGGCGAAAAGCGGCGCAAGGCAACCACTGCGGGGAACCAGGATTCTGGAACATACCAACCGGAACTAATACGCAGTAAGGTACAGTACCTACTCGCCAAGCTGGGGCAAGGCAAACATTGCCTATTATTAACCCCGTACAAACACGCACTTGCATGCTGTATAGGCGCAAAAAAGAACCTTATGGAGCATGATTTAAATTCCTTCTCTCGGTGTACCAAACTGGCACTTCCGAACTTCCCTGAAATTGAGTCGTTAACAAGGGGCAGGTGTGCGACATCTGGTCACATGTGAAAGGGCGGCGCATAACCATCACGATCTGGGCTTGATTCACTCCTCAAGGCGTCAAGATCTCTCAGAGGCTTGCTCGAGTCGAGAAGATGTTGCCTTCCGTCTGCCCGTCCTCAGCGTACTGTGCAACAGCCACTGGCGAGGGGATCGATTGGATAATAATTAATCATCGCCGAACAAGGATGTCACGAACACGAAAACATCCCGTCTTGAGCTGCCCACGGGCGTGGCAGGAGAGCCTTGCCTGAAGATGCGCCCGAGCAAGGCGTCAATTACTGCAGTTGCCGGAGACAAGCTTTGCGCAAGACATATCATGAGAGCCTGTTGACCGAGAGACGTCAGTGAGCACAGGCGGCGGAGATCTACACGCCGCCAACCGCGTGGCAGGCAGCCAGCCAATTTAGGAAAGTCTGTGCTGGAGACGTTCACATCAGATAGGTAAGTAGCTATCCGTAATTAACCCCCAAATTCCGAACATGGCCAGACGGACGTGCTTGGTACCAGCTCGCCTAGCAAGGCAGCCAAAACACGAACTGGGGCGCCTTTGAAACAATTTTGAGGGCCTTAGCGTATGCAACATTGGCTCGTGGTGTGCATGTTTCGTGGGGGTCGTTTAGGGGAGACATCAGTTTAGATTTGGGGTGCTCGGCCCGAGCCTCATCATCCCGCGAAAGAAACAACAAAATCTGCCGCCCGCTAAGCCCCGTCGGACGTCTCCGACGATCTCTCCTTTCTCGAGGTAAATGTTCAGACAAGGGAGGGAAGGGGGTGGGGGAAGGTCGCGGAAGGCTCAACATGAACTACTGCTTCTCACCTCATTACCTCATGACCATGCCTGATTTATCGCTGGGAGGTATTATTGATGGGAGATAGGCAACAACATGATCTGTCAAATCACACCATCTGTGAGATGATTTGCCTTAATATACCAGAGAGTTGAAAACATGGCATGGGGGCCAAGAGACCGAGAAAGCACGCGACTCGAAATCCCGCTCGCCTGACACGCCCTTGAGACGTCCTCTCTGCGCACGCAGTCATGGGGCCAAATGGGTCGACCTGCTGATCCGGGGTCTCTTGGAGATAGCCGCTTTTGCCTATTAATGGGGACGGAATGAAGCGAGGGTTAAAAAAAAGGCACAAGTTTATGAGATCTCCAACAATCACAGCGGGTGCGAGGTGATTATTCTAGAGAGCAGCCCAGTCCGAATCCACGTCTCTTTCGAGTTCCCTCAGAGAGGGCTAGATCCATAGCATTAGCTACCCAGATACCTACATAGTCGCGAGGTTCCTACGGAGTTGATGTGAGCGAGCATATCTGATTATCAGCATTACCTCGCTGCTTAACGGATTGTGCAACCCTGTACATACATGATAGGTATACACCTATAGCAGTATGAAATAGTACTTAGATATACGGTATATTAATTAACGCGTGGATCGACAGTTCATGCACGGATTGGACATGGAATTCGGACGAAATCGAGCCCACGCACCCAAACACTAATAATTAATAATAAGTTTGTATGGGAATGGGCGGTCCACAGGTAGGGGTGGTCCACTAGGGGGGGTTCCACTAGGGGGGGTCCGACTTAATACTGGGTTCTCTGCTCGCAACGTATTGTTCTAAATTTTGAGTACCACAACTATCACGATCTCGAGCCATAAATGGTGAGAGGGTGTCTGGGTCAGTTCTAGAATACAAATGAAAACACAAGTAGCCCACCTGTTCATTCCAACGCCGAGGCCCAACATGCATGTGAAGAATTGACCTCCTTCCGGAAATTCTAGACTTAACATCACCGACATCATGGCCAGCTCTGAACCACCCGAAGAGCGCGAACCATGGCCGTTGAGACCTTTGACGTTATTAGAGAACGCCGGTGCCAAGCGGCCAGCAACCTCCAGCGACCTCTACCACCATCGTCCATGCCTGGCCTCGTTTATGCCCGTTTGCCGCGAGGGCCAATGTGTCCCCAAGACTTCTGATGCAGAGCTGGCGAGTCCATCGCACAGGTTGTTTTGTATCTTGCCATTTTGAAGACGAGCTGCATTGTTGAAAGAATGCAGCAATTCAGGAAGCTGTCGTGCCCAAGTTGGGTTAATGACGACCATGCCACCCTTGAGGCTTTCGGTCAGGACGGCCCGGATGTCTCTCGTCAGCTGACCTGGGATGGAGTCTCTTTGACTCTGCGGAGGAGCCATACACCACCGGTATGGGTCGGTGCGCGCCAAGAGCGCCGTTTGCATGCTTGGCTCGTCGGGCATCGAGATCCGTCTTCCCAACTTTCCTGCTTGTCGGTTTGACGGCTCGACCGGCCATCCTGCAGGCCCGGATCCCTCCAGCAGGCCTCAGAATCATGTGACGGTCCCAGCATCCGGAAGTTCGCCAAAATCCACACTCTCCCCGGGCGTGGCAGGCATCTGGCTTGTCATCTCCAGATCCAGCTCGACGTCGTAGGTCGGATTCACGTCGAATCTTTGAGCCTCCTTGTCGAAGCGCAACCATTTTCCCCCCTCCCTCCCTGCAATCCGACACCCCAGCCAGACCACTCGCTGCCGCCTCTCCTCCAGCATGCTGGGGAGCTCAAGATACTTCTCGTCGTCATCGATCCTCTCGTCCGTGACGAAGAAACCATCGGGAAAGTACGTCTCGGTCCAGGGGAACCCTCTCATCGCGTAATCGTCTGCCAACGGTTTCTTCCTCCGGGCGACACCGATTCCGCCAGAAGCCTCCTCGTGCTTAGCGTCCCGCCCGCCGGTCTCGGACTGTACCTCTTCGAACCCAGGAAATCGGGCGTCCTCAAGGAGAGGAACCAGGGATTCTGAAACGTTCTGAGCTGGAGAGGTCGATGATATCGACGACGACGTAGCGGGTTCCGTTAACAACGTATTAAGCATATGGGCGGTAAGCTTCCAGGGAAAGCGGGGGGCAACGTGGACCATGGCGTCGGGACAAAATGTAAGGTGGTAAATGAAGACCAGGGTGACGTGCAAAAAGGGTAGGACGTTGGGATCGCTAAAGCGGCGACAGACAATATCGTATGTCTTGGTGAACAAGGAAAGGGCGTTGGGGAACTGCTTGCTCGGGGCCGCGGGCTTGGAGGGTGTGGTTTCGGTCTCCGAGGCGGCAGCGTCTTGCATAGGCTGATCTTGCGAATCTGTCGCATGCTTGTGGTTGACCCGAGAGAAGGCCTTGAGGGCCATAGTGATTGGGTTACTCTCGTCGCCAAAACCGCTGATCGCACAGATGTTGGAGATCGCCATATGGTACCTGGACATGGTAAGCAAGTTTCGTGATTCAGAAGGGGGCCGGGTCTAGCGAGCCAAGTCCCCCCCCTCTAACTTACTTACCCAGGCTCAAGCCATCGACGTGTGGAGCGGGCGATATGGTTATTCAAGACCTGGAGAAAGGCCTCCATTGTAGCGTCCAGCTCCTCTAACTGCCTGCCACTGAACAGAATGGCATGTGTCTTTACAAAGAAGACCTCGGTCGGCTGGAGACGCTTTTGCTGCGAATTTGGCGCAGAGGACAGGGTAGGCTCAAACAGCGTCATGATACTTTCGCGGGTAGACGGAAAGGGTATCTCTACACATAGCGACTTCTCATAGTAGTAGAGCTGCTGCAAGATGTTAGGCCGGGCCAGGATGGCCAAGTGATGGTAGAGGCGCCCAGTCGTCGGAGCCTTGTCGGAAGCCTGAGAGTACCAACGCCTGCTTACGCCAGTCCAGATCTCGCGGTCCCGAATGTCGTCATCCTCAATCGCCATACGGTAGCGGCCGAGATCGCCGAGGCACTCGATCCAGGTATCCTCAAAGGCAGGAACCGTCTCATAGAGAAGGGCCATGATCGAGTAGGCCAAGTAAATGAACGTAAGCATGTGCTCCCGGCTTGCCGGGAGGCGGTGCCTCAGGAGCTCGAGGAAGCTGTGGATGCCGTGGCGCCACATACGGGCAGGCATCGCGTACTTGGCAGCCAACCTCCTCAATGCCGGACTTGCCGAGGGGTGTTGGGAGGCGAGGAAGAAGTCGTGGTGCTCGTGAAGCAGGGTCCGATGGAGGGCGATCAGGGCCTGCCATTGGTCGTTGTTGAGCTTTCCGGCGTCGGTCTGCGAGCTCTGGTTGCTGTCCACTTCAATGCATTTACTCTCAACCATGACCAGACCGGCGTAGATGCCTTTTACCTCGGCCACCAGCTGTTCCTGGGAGATGGGCCGGGTCTCCGGCTGCTTGATGATCTCAGCCGAGTCGTCATCTGGTGGTGGGGCTGCCGGGCCGCGAGCCGGAAGAGTGTGAGGCTGACGGTGGAGCTTGTGGCCCGAGCCGGAAGAAGGACGCTGGCGCTGGTGGCTGGCGATATTGGACCTGTCCGGGCGGGCACGGGGAGCAGCAGCAGTATCGTCGTCCGGAGTCCACAGCTTGCCTTTGTAGGCCCCCCTTTCAAAGTCTGCCGGGTCGTCGTCGTCAGCGGCTGCGGCTGCGGCTGCGGCTGCGGCCCGAGCCTTGCGCTTCGGGGGGCTGACGGATCTACTCCTGGACCCTTCCCTCTTGAAGCCGGGGGAGGGGCTCTTGTTCTTCCGGCCCTCAGCTGCAGCTGCAGCTGCTGGAGGTGACGCATTCCGCTTGTTGGCATCCGGATGAACCCCCTGAGTGGCAGAGTGGGCTTTGCCAGACTCCCTGAATATCGAGTCAGCGACCGGGATTCGGATTCGAGAACAAGTAGGGGGGGAGCGAGAAGACCAGTGCCCGATAGCACTAGCAAGCGGCCAACCTTTCATTCGAGAGCGATTGCTTGGCATTCTCCCATCGTGACTTCACAAAGTCGGACCTGTCCGCTTCCTCGCCCTTCTCGAGGAGCAGCGGGGCGTGAGAATCGGAGTAATGCTTCTCAAACGCGGCAAACAGCGCATCGACACCCTCCCGAGCGTCGCGAGAGAGGAAGCCATGGCCACAGTCGGGACATCGGATTCTCGGTTTCAACTTCTTCTGGGCTTCCCGACGAAGATGCTCGTTCCAGCCCTTGTGCAACTCCATTTGAGAGAGAGAGGTATGAGCGAGACTCGTTTTGAGGTGGGGCGTGTTGTGTTAAGCAAGTCTTGCACCATCTGGCAATCTCGGGGCCGCGGGATGTTGCCAAGAGCGGGGTCAATGAACGGGGCGAACTTGCGGGTGCTTCTCAGAGCAGACACATCGGGTACCCTAACGTTGGAACAGTGCAGCTTCGGAAGAAACTAACAAGAGGAGGAGAGGAGGCCTTGAGTTTAAAACTGAAGGGTGAGTTTTCATTGTCAACTTTGTGAGGCCGCGCCCCTCCAAGCATGCCAGCTTTTTGAGGATGTTAATTCGTTCTTCTCACCGACCCCACCGCGTGGTTGCCTTGTGGTGCGCGAACTGGATGCGGCTGAATCGCTAGGGCCAGGCGGGAAACCGCGGCCCCTCCCCCCGGATTTAGAACAACATTCGAGCCGCATTAGTTTCACCGACGTCACAGCAGCTTCATTGAATTCAAATGCCATGCCCTCAAAAAGCCACCACCAGTTTTATCCTGTGACTCTACTCAACCCTAGAGAATGAATTGAGCAGGATGAGAATTAATGAATGCCGCAAAATCCATCTAGCCTAACGGCCGAGGTGGTCGTTTCTGCGTGTTCCTAAAATTGTAATTATCTGCTTCGCCCGGCCGGGGCTCTGCAGAGTAGTGAACTGATTACTTTCCCAGAGTTGATGGGCAGAGCATTGCGTACGACCGGAGGACTCAATGCCCCTATCTTGGAACTACATTCTATGAAGCTGGGCTGGTGAGGCTGGGCGTAGTGTTACAGGATTTGACTGCCAGTGGGTCAGATCTGGCTGACCCACCAACAGGGATGACAAGCCAGGGTGTTGACATGTATTTAGACAGCATCTCCAAGTGCCTCTGGCACTTGGAACAATCAACGCTTTTATCACCTACTTCTGCAGACCGTACCAGTTGGTCCAGAAGTGCCGCCCACGGCGCGAATACCGCTGTGCTGTCGTATTATTGCAGCCTTTTCTGAGCTGTGCTGACTTGCAGCCACCGAGCTGTAGCACGTAGAGCTCGTTGAGAAAGAAGAGCTCTTCAGGAATTTGGACGAACGCTCCAATGCACAGGCCCGCAACTTTTGTGCGCGGCAAGAGCCTGCTCCCAAGAACACAGGCACCAGGGTGTTTCCAGCTACGGACGCTGTTCGGCTCGTTTGTCTCTTCTCTGGTGATCGAGACCGTTAACATGGTCAAAGACTGTGGTGTTTGTGCGTGTGCGCGTTGCTCAGGTACCTTGATTGTGGTGCAGGTGACGATCCAGCCAGGTATCAATCTTCATCGATGAGAGAAGACCACTTCAGTCAGTGATAAGTTGGATTTTTTTTTTTTTGCCCCGTCTAAGTTCATTTCAGTGCTAATTATGGCGACAAAATTGGGTCTGACAAGTCCTTTTTAAAATTGAATTGCTTAGGGGCTCCCCCCCCCCAATGGCCACCGATTTATCAACCAGCCAAGCCAGAGCCCGAGTACTAGTAGATCGCCACATTCAGTTGCTTAATTAATTGCTTCAACTCTTTCTGGTTTTTGGGAGATTTTAAGTTTAGCTGTAACACCATCTCCGGCTCGCTTCCTCGAGAAACGAAGTTCCCAATCAGCGCTCGCAGACCAGAACACTCGACACCATACACAAACAGCCTTTCGGCCCGGCGACAGAAGACAAAGTCACCTTTTCCGGGGAGCTCTAGGAAGTGGTAAAATGGTTGATCGATACCTTAGCAAGGGAGAGAGTGGTTAACCTGAGCCGGGACTTGGAGTCTTCCCGCTCGAGGCGGTCAAGCGTTAGACGAACAGGCATTCGGAGACCCATCATTCAGAGAGCGTTGCTAGTGCTCCCTTCTCCACCGGCTGCCCCTTATTGCTTTCTTCTCGCGCCCCTGGGGCGGCTTAAGATTGTGAAGGCGAACAAAAAGGGAACTCTCGACCAATGCTCTCATTCTAGGGCGATGGCAGGCTGGCGGCGATCCCGAAGGCAGACGGCCTGCAAATAACCTAATTGGACGGTTTCTGCATGGCCAGCGATTGCGGCAACATGGATTAGGTTTCCCGGGGCACCGAATAGGCGATAATGGATGGTGCCCTCCGCGCCTTGCAATTTTGTAGAGGAAGGTCCAGCTAACTCAAGGGTTCCAAGGTCGATACGGCATGGTGAGTCATGAGCTGCCTGCTGCCTGCTGCTTGCTGCTATTTGTAGGCACAAGCTCTGTTGCTCAATGCTCAGAGGACTAGAGAGGGAGGTGTCGTTATGGAAGAGTTGGTTGACCTGGTTGGTCGGATATGGATTAGTTTGGCGAAAGAGGTTGCCCTGCTGATGGATAAAGCACTTGTTTACCAGGTCCTACTATATGTATGAACGCCGACGGCTGTCTGACGAAACAGTTCAACGGGGCTGGCTGTTCACCGAACTGCCGCCGGCGCACCGGACCCTTCTCAAAACAGTCACAAGCTGGAGCACGTTCACACACCGAGGTTTGTTTCCTCCATATACACTTGATGTACATACACACATGGCAGCCTGCAACATAACAAACTGTTTAGTGGTTCAGCCCTGCACACGGCCTATTATATGCCTCGCCTTTATTGTTCGACAGCCTCTTCCAGTTACAGTCCCTTGTCTCGCAGAGTTCTGCTACCCTTTGCCCCCGGACACCATACGGAACTGTGCCTCGTTTACCGTTCTATTTTGGGCCCCAAGCTGATAAGAACGAGGCGTTGTGATCTACCTAGACAACTGCCGTGATTGTTTGCCCGTAGGTACGTAGTTAGGCATGCGACTGGTTGGGCTTGTTTGTAAACGCAGGTATCCTTCTCTATCACCAACACCCGCGTGGTTGCCCGAACTAGCCTCGTCCCTGTTGGACCATCAAAGTTCCCTCAATCTAATTAGATGTTAGGGACCTTAACCACCCCTGCGCCCCCTTTCTTTCCCCCCTGGCGTCACAAACTTTTTTTCTCTTTTGTTTGTGCATGTAGAATGTGAAAACTGATATCAGACGGAAGGTGAAACGATTGCCTTTACCAACCGTGGCTAACTGCGTATGATAATTCGGATGCAATTATGTTTCGGGACATGTGGCGGGAGGAGAGAATAGCTGCGTTCAACACTTGTGTAGAGCCATGTCAGACTCTAATTAAGGCAAATTGTATGTACAGATGGGATAGCAATCCATCAGATCATGGCGATTTCTGTGTTGCTTTTCGCCTCGAGAAACTCCACACCGCAAGTCCGAGGCAATCGGGTCTAGTACCGGATGGGTGAACAGACTACACCGCTTCTTGATGCTTTTCTGCTACGTCTGGCCATTCTCGTCCTGCAGCATGCCGGATTCGTTTGCTAGGAATACTAATACTCTCAGGCCCCTCAAACCTGTCCCTCATTCATGCTAGACATGCACATCTGCCCAACTCCTCCCAAAGAAGCATATTCGACCAGCCCCGAAAACCTTCCACGTCAAAGGATCCCCACTTGGGTACTATTGATATGCCCCATAGCTTCTTGCGAAGCAGCTAATTAGGAATTCTGTGGTCTAGTTTTGTAAATGTTTTGGGTTCTCAGTGGAGGCTTTGTCGGATGATCGTCTGTCGGGCGGAAAGGTCAGAACGAGGGCAGTTCCTGTTGAGGCAGCTGCAGAAGCAGTGCCCAAGCACTAATTAATCAATATGCTTAGAGCTGGACACTTGTCAGAACCTGATAGTTGCTGATTGGGACGTGTCATACCGTGCGTGTCACTTAGCTGCGAGGTCTTCCCTTGGCCAGCCACTTGATGTGTTCTTGATTTGTTGGAGCGAGGAGCTCCAGAAAACTTGCACACCACGATCGTGGCCTCTCCGACAAGATGCAAACGCTGGGCTGCTGCACCTATCATGTGAGTTTCAACTGTGAGGCACCCAGAAGGGAACACGAAGTTGGAAGCTACTGGACTGAGTTGGGAACTCCTTACCCGTCATTTAATGGTCTGGATGTCATTGGCCAGTGTACTCGTGCAAGTGTTCTATCGCTTCCGTGCGAGCTTGCTCCCTCGGGAAATCTTGGGCTTCTGCCACAGTTTCATAGACACCCTTCTCTTGTCCCGTCTGATTGTCGTGTTTCTGCTCTTTTGGCAGGCTCCGAGGTTGCCCAACGTTTGACCGTGACTTCTCGAAGCATACAGATGCCTTGGGAGAGTACTTGAGGACCGGTACTTGGAGGGCACAGTGGATGGATGCTTGATGTTATTGCCAACCAATCACTAGGTAGGTAATTGCTCCGTACCTGTCCCGCCCATTCATATCAACCCGGAACGCATGATCAATCAATACATCAGTTTCCAGATGCACGTCAAGCGTTTATGCAGACATCGAAGCCATGCCAAAGCTCTGGAAAAATGCCGTCATCCTAGGGCCAGGTCGTCTCACTTGAATGACGGACTTCATTCATGAGGCGGGAGCAGAAAGCTCCGGACGCCTCCGCTTCTACTCGGTACCTTAAAAATATTCTCTATAGTATAGTAAATACGTGACCGACCTGGAACCCAGCTGTTCATCGACCTTCGGCAGTACGGACATTCTCGGTTCATCCCAGGTAGCAACCGGAAGATCCCTCGCTTCTTGGTGTAGTGCTCCGTTCGTGTAAAGTAATGTACTATAACGGACTACGTGTTGGCACCTAATTAAGTACCGAAAGCATGGCGCGGACCATTGAGGGTGATTCAACAGCAACAGGCCACCGCACTCTTTTGTGGCTGCGCCTTGGACGATGTGGTTGGACCGGGCCCCACTAGGGTTCCCGGCCCCACCACGGTTGCAGCCACCCACATCTTCCTGCAGGATGGCCCTGGTCAGCCTCTTCCTTCTTCCTCCTCCATCGAACTCCATAAGCAGTCGTACGAAGATCGTTGTTTTCCGCATCCTACAGACGACAATCGCGTGGAATGCGCGGATTTAATAACTAAGGTAATCTCCTAAACTTACTGATTATACTGGCAGCAAAGCAACTTTAATTGGCGTCACATGGCTAGCTGGACAGCCAGGGCGAAGTAATTAATCGTAGCAGTGTTGGTCCAGGCTGCCGCTGGAGATTACACTATATTCGGCAAGATTTCGGCCTTCGGTGAACAACCGCCAAGGCTCCTACAGCGAGCGGCACGGTAACGCTGAGATGGACGACCAGCCAAGGCAGCCCTGTGATACCAACCATCCATCCCGTGGGGGATGTAGTCGCCTTATTAGCACTTCCTGCGGCTAAGTCCCGCAAGGCTGGAGGCTCAGGGGTCGGCTTTCAATGTCCGATCATGAACGCGAGATGATACCCCACACCGGGGTCGTGCATTTCATGGGTAATTATGAAGTATTAACTATTTGTTTGAAAGTGCAGGTTAGGTACTCAGCACACCCAACCCCAGCCTCAACTGCCTATTACCTCAGGTAATAATCAGGTGCTGCCTTTTTGTCTCGGGTATTATTCCCGCGCAAGCAACAGCAGGGGTTCAACGCCAACCACTCCTATTGTTTTTCGCCTAGTTCTTCACCAATCCAGCCACCCGCTCTCAGCCTTCCTGGACGAGTGTCACCATCCGCCCGGTGTAACAGCGGCACGCGCTCATACCGTCTCGAGTCCGAGGCAACATGTTGTACCTAAGTTTCACTACACTTCCTTGTGCTCCCCGGTTCCTTCCGACAAGATGCAACAAACTTCCGGCTGGGAAAGGAGACTTTCTGTGCTGCACTGACTGACTCGCTTACCTGGTATTTAGAATCAAGAATCACTCGCCGGCGACATAATAATACGGGCTAATTAGAGACGAGGTGCTCGGCCCCCACTCCAGATAATAATGCTGAATTAGCATGGTGGCGGTTGACGGCACCATTTAGGTAGGGAATGCTACTCCCAGAGGCCGGGCAACCAATCGGGGGCGAAGGCATCCGGACCCCGCGAAGGACAAGGCGGGCAGCAAGGCAGCAAGACCAGCTCCAACGTATGCACATACATCCGTAATTATACATCGGCACTCCCTCCGAATGGGGGATGTCGTGTGACCGGATATGTAGGTCCAAACTCGGTGTGAGGATGTATGCAGGTAGGTATACGGATAACCGCTTCCGAACGATGCGATTTGCATACAAGGTTGATGCACGAGCGTCGTAACCGATCAATCTTCCGATGAAAACGCACCCTGCAGCAGCCTATCGGAGGAGGAGAAGGCCTGGAGTTCCCGAAGCTTGAGCAACTCTGCTACAGCTCGGTGGCTGCAATCAGTACAGCTCTGGGAGGCTGCAAACAAGTACGACACCACAGCGGTATTCGCGCCGTGGGCGGCACTCCTGGACCAACTGTTACGGTCTGCAGAAGTAGGTGATAAAAGCGTTGATTGTTCTAAGTGCCAGAGGCACTCAGAGAAGCTATCTAAATACACGTTGACCCTGGCTCGTCATCCCTGTTGGTGGGTCAGCCAGATCTGACCCACAGACAGTCAAATCCTGTAACAAACTCGGGCCAAGACCAACAGGATTGAATGGGCTCCCCGTTGTCCCTTTTGAAAACACCCTATTACCCTTCTGGACAGCAAACAGCAGTCATGGGAGATCATCCAGGGCTCCCGTGCCTTTGGCGTCACCAGACGGCATCATTTGATGATGATGGCCAGCCATATGATCTGCTGTAATGGTTGCTAAATGGACATACGAAATGCCATTCTAAGCCTTCCATTCCCCTGTAATAACGGGCCTCCTACCAAGTCCCCTAATTACGCCGTAGAATGCTAATAAGCTAACCTCTAGGACAAACGCTCTAAATTCAGAGGGCTCGTATGTATGTATGTACATACCTAATTACTACGCAAGGCTTCCATTCCGTTGCGAGGGACAACAACTCTTCTACCCCTAAATATTAATTACAATCTCCGCATCCCTATTTACCTATCCTCACTCTTATGTCCAACTCGACGTCTCATAATGTTCACAGACAATAAATATCTTTCCTTATTGACCGGGATACTCTGATATTGGCTAATTAGCATGTCTTAGCTGGCCTGTCACAGAGAGCAAGGCTTTGTGCAATAATTAAGGTGCCAAGGGAGCGTGCCAGGCGGCTCTTTTTCTTTAGACGGGCGCTCTACTCATGTAATTATGTACAGTACATACAGTACATACATATGTACACGGCAGCCCCGCGGAGTACCTAGGAACGTAATTAACAGTTTAGCTACCACGCTCTCTTAGGAATGAATCATTGGGGAAGACAGTGTGCTTCACACAAAATACGAATGCGGCGGCGGGACTGGAGGGGGTAATTACTGGTTGACAAAAAGGGTACTTACAAGACCTAGTTAACCCTTCAAATCTACTAATTAATGCATACGAAGCAATCTATTTAATTAGAAACAAAGCAGGTCTACTGTCTACTGCGTCTCACGACCCCTCCCCCCACCCCCCCCCCCAACAACATGTCGCTACGGGAACGAGAAGCAACACGCAACCGACAACAATAGCAGCAGCCGCGAAACCTCCGCCGTGCGTCTTAACAGGTTTCGCACCCAGACCCGTCCATCCCCTCCGCACCTTATTTAATTTTTTTTTTTGGTTCAGAAAATCGGCTCCAAACCCTGCCAAACCCCCTCCCTCCCCGGCCCGGCCCTTTCCCTCACTTTCCAATACTCGCCATTGAACTGCCAGTACGTCTCCCCCGTGATCTCGCACTTGGCCTTGTAGAACCAAGCCGGGACGAACTCCTCCCCCTTCGCCTCCCGGGCCCTTCTCCTCGCGCGCTGCGCCTCCTCGAGCCGGTTCTTCTCCGCCGCGGCAAAGTCGTACTCGCCCTCCTCCATGGCCCGCTGGTCCGGTCGGAAGCGCGAGTCGGTCGGCGCGAGCCAGGGGCGGAGCTGGTCGTCGATGTGGTTGAAGGTCAGAACGAACGGCGTGAGGTTGAACGGGATGCCCTCCGGGCGGGGGTTGGCCTGCCAGATGAGGAAGGCTTTGTTGGGGTCGGTGATGCTGTCGCCCTTGCCAGCGGAGCTGTCTTTGTCGGCCGCCGCCGCCGCCGCGTCGTCGATGGTGGCCTCGTAGCCCGGGGTATAGCGAGCGTAGAGCTTCGAGTTCCAGCGCCCACCGATGCTGAAGCGCACGCGGCCACTGGCGTCGACGACCTTGCCCGTGATGCCGTACGCGCTCGAGGCCTTCCAGCCGCGGGGCTTGAAATCGAGGTGGCAGACCTCGCCCGTAGTCCAGTTCTTGATCTCCATCGGGCCGTAGTTGTCGACAACTGGGTTACCCGTGATGATGCCGACGACCGAGGAAGTGACCTTTTTCCAGGTGTAAAAATCTTCCTTGCCGCCGTGGGTGGGCCGCAGCCTGAGGAACCAGGTGCCGAGGGGGTTGATGTCGAAGGAGCGGCCGTAGAACTTGGATTTGACGGCCGACTCGCCGTAATAGGTCCACTTCGGCGACTCGGCCCAGGCGGCCCCGATTGGCGGGTGGTGACTGACCTGCTCAATGAAGAAGCGGTAGTTCTTGTCTGGCCTGGCGTACTCGAACGTCTCGCCAAGCAGCGGGTTGAACGGCTTGGCGACCCGACCAATGGTAGACGCGTACTCGCTGGCAGCGAAAGCGGCAACGTACAGGAGCCGTTCGATTGAGTCCGCCCGATCGGCCGCAAGATCTAGGAGATCTGAATACTCCATGTCCTCGCCACAGCGGTGGAGGAGAGATGTGGGTTCGTTGAATGAGACGGGCAGCGTCATCTTCGTCATGTCCTTCCCGACCATGGACTTGAGGATGCCCTATGACTTAGGTGAGCAAACGATATCCTCCATCAGAATGTCCACTGGAACCTACCCAGAGCGAGATCTTTGGCCGGTTATCCGCGTCCAAGTTCAACCGCGTACGGATCCCGTTCTCATATCCCTTGAATGAGCTGCTGATATCACATGCGTCCGAGATGACCAGCTGCTGCTTCTCCTGGGAGGTAGTGACCTCCGAGGGCGGAAGCTGCGAGACTTCGACTTCACCGGCATCGACCGCGTCGAAGAACTCTTCCTCGTCGGACTCGGAGTCCGAGATGACCGCCATCTGGGTCATCACAGTCTGCCGCCTTGACAGGCTGGTGGGAGGCGACTTCGCACTCACGCCATCGGCTGGGGCCTCGGTGTCAGCCCCCTCCTGAAGTGCCGCTTCAGCAGCCTGACCGGTCGAAGCGGGGACTTGGCCGCCCTCGAGGATGCCGTTCTCGACGACCTCCTTAAGAATGCGCTTCGTCATCCTCCGCTTTAACTCGGCCTCGCCGATACGGGCCTCGAGCTCTTCTTGCTCCTTAGCGACCTGCGCCATACTCTCCTCCCACATGCGCCGCATCTCAGACTCCCGGTCGAGGCGGTACTGCCAGTATGCGTCGCGGTCTTTTGAGATGCGGAGCAGGTCCCCGATGAGGCCGGTGAGCGAGCGGATGGCGGCGTCGTAGGTCGCCAAAGCTTGCGACGTCTTGGGATCAGACAAGGTGAGTGCGGGGTTCTTGGAAGACTCGAGAAGCAGGGCAGAGGTGACATTAGCCATGGACTCAAGCTGCAGCTTCGCTGACTGAGCCGTGATGGTGAAGGCGTCCTTGCTCGCCGGGGGGGCATCCTGTCCGCTCGACACCTCGCCATACTCGTCGTCGTCGGCGTCGTCCTCCGCAACCGTTCCGCCGCCGTTGCGATCCGTCTTGTCTGCCTCCGTAGCGGCGTCGCCGGGGTCATCGTCATCGTTGCTACCGCTAGCCTGGACCCCGCTCTTGCTAGACGCACGAGCGGAGGAGTGCATCCGCGTGAGCTGTATGCTGCTGCGCGACGTTTCAGCAACGCTAGCGTTCTCGCTTGGCGTTTCGGCCAAATGGGAGTGCTCGGCTTTCGCTTGCTTCAGCAACTCAGCGTTGCGAGCCCGCTGTCGTTCCTCCTCCTTGGCTTGATCCTTGGTCCACTGGATCGAGTTGTTAAGGGCCCAAAACCAGCGCTTGGCTTCGACCTCGTGGTTTGCCTTGAGAATGTATTTAACGGAAGACTTGCCGTGAATCTCAAATTTGGTCTTCTCGTCGGGGCTCATGTGCAGCTTGGCTATGCGCATGTTGATGGCGCCGCGACAGGCCGAGCCGGCGTCATCCTGGTGCTTGTAGTAACTGAGAACGCCATCCTCCAGGACGAACCACCGCAACTGGTATCCTTTGCGATAGTTTGTCCACTTCTTGAGGTATCCTTTCATCTCCCGCGCCTCGCGCCCGGCAAGTGGGTCGCCGGGCGTCGCCGAGGCCGCACCTTGCGCCGTGGAACCCAAGACGGCCTTCTCCTGGATGCCCCTCTGGGCCGCCACAGCAGCCGGCGACTTCTTCAACATTGCCCGTGTGATCTCGTCCTTTGTCACGTCTTGCGGCAACCTGCCCTTGCGATCCCGGCGGAACGGGTCGGCGCCGTGTAGGAGCAAGACCTGGATCAGGCGGCTGTTCTTGCGACGTGCCGCCTCATGCAGCAGCGTTCCGCCCGTTTGCACCGTAGTCGGTTCCGAAGCAAACTCGGGGCTGTTGATATCCAGGACCGTCTTGAAGCGCGGTTCCTCCAACACCTGCTCCAAGACCTTGAGTTCGCCGTGGAGGATGAGATCCTGCACCTGCCGAACCTTGTTTTCGGCGAACAAAGACCTCGAAAGTTGCAGCTGTTGAAAGATGTCGGGATTTCGGGCAAGGTCAATGGGGAGACGGCCCTGATGGTTGGCGATAGCGTCGTTGATGTCTTTGTTCTCTAGAAGCAGCCTCACGACCTGCGTCCTGCCCTGGGCCGCCGCCAGATGGAGGGGTGTGTTGCCATCCTTATCCCGCGCATTGATATCGAGCGAGCCGGCGCCGTCGGACAGGACGTACTCGACGACAGGTTGTTCAGCGCACTGGATTGCCAAATGGAGTATTGTGGTATCTTCGAGAGGTCCTGACGGGGTGGTGAATGAGGAGGTGCTCATGCGAGGACCGTTGTCGGCGCTTTCGCGGATGGCCTTGGAGATGAATGCCGTGTCGCCGTTACGTAACGCCTCGACGATGCGGAATTTCCTGACGGATGATTCGAGCGAGGTCCCTCTGTCATTCGGATTGAGAGACCTTCCACCGGCTATCGAGGGGGTGTTCGAGGGTACTCGGCCGATGGAAGCTCCAGAAACAGAGAGCTTCGAGCTGTGGCTCTTGTTCGATTGTTGATGTGCAACAGCCTCGGAAGTTGTTTGTGGCGCGCTAGTTCCTGGTGCCGTCGTGCTTGCGCCCGCACCGCCGGGCCTGGCACTGTCGGATGAAGACATGGCGTCCTCGGTGCCCTTTCGCCTCAACAGAGACAACGTGGAAGATTTAGTTCGTCGATGGGAGCTGGGCGCAAAAGGGTCGTGTTAGCCAGGGGTTTCAACAACAACAACAACGTCTTGCTGCGACCTGCGCGGGGCAGAATCGAAAGTCTGGGAGACAACATCTTGTCGGAGTAGCTCACACCACTGGCTGCTGTCAGAGAGCTAAGATCCGAGTGGTTAGAGCTGCCTACCTCTCCCCCGCGTCAGGCATGGTCAGACAACGAACCACCTCGGACCAGCAATCGTCGTCGAGCGGCTGGGCTCGGGTATTGAATCGGATCCAAGTCTGGTCGTAGCTTCAAGGAGCGCAATCTGTTGGAGAAAAAAGAATGAAATGAAAAAAGAATGCCCAAGTGCAATCGCGCGCGCGGTTGGCGTGGAGTGGTAGGGACTTCGGAGGGGGGTCGAAGCAGCGTTGTGGAGGCAAGACGAGTGGGTAGAGCGGGGATGTTGTGCTCAAGACCGATATGTTCCCTGCCGCGCTGGGGTCTGGAGAAATGACGTTGGCATCTGGCGTTCCAGATCCTTACTGTAGGGACAACGGGCCCAACCGACGCGCATCGGCCATTCACGTGGTTTGGCAGTCGCCTGTTGGTTCCTGAGAGCAAGCAAGCGGGGCCTGAAACAGGCCAGACACGGTACGGCGGCACAGGACCGTGCTTCTGGCCAGGAACATTAACAGACCTACTAATCCGTACGAAGTATGTATGTATGTATGTACATACATACACACACGTGTGTACGGAGTACTGTACCTATTATATAAGACATCGGCCATGGTTTGTGATGCCAACTGTTCGGGAACTGTTCGCAGAATCAGTCACAAACTCTTCCCCTTCTCTTATCTTTCACTTTCTCTCCCTCTCTGTTTCGTGGTTTACAATATTTCCCTCCTCTTCAGAAAGAAGATGAATACGACAAGATATTTTTGTTACTATTTTACTTGGGCTGCCGATTGTGCCTCAAATGCCAGTTGCTTCACCAGCTACCTTATTTGCACTGTGCTTTTTCTCCCCACGATGAACATATCCATCAAGCCATGCCCGAGGAAGGAATGATTAGATAGCTGTACCATCCGTTTTTAACTACACTAGGTGTCAGGGGCAAAGTTCGACGACTAGTCTGATTGACACCTTCTCGTTGACATCGAAATACAGATACCTAAGCTAGTGTAACTCAAGCATTTTCCAATGCGATCGATCTGATGAAGCGGGCAAGGTTTGACGGGGAAATGACGGGGAAACCGTTGTATCCGGTTGCCGACATATCTACCTTTTCAATTTCAGCGAGGTATAACCTGTACAGTACATCAGACATTCGCCAGCTCGATCTGTGACAAATCCCTGAATGGCTCATGAGCCACAGCCCTCATTACTGCCGAGGGTCGACCTGATCACAATCCGTGCACTGAACCCAAACCGCGAACCAAGTCGTAACATCTGGCACCTAATTATCCCTGACAGCGTCCCGCTTTGCACCCTTCGCAAAGCTCAAACATGTGCGGGGGGCCACCCGATATTATCCCACGATACAATGGCATCTCCATGGGGACGCCAGCCCACTTCTTCAGCCGGTACGCGACTCTCTCAACGTATGAGTTGTCGTCGAGCCGAAGCGTGCCCAGCCTGTCGCAGGACTTGCAACGCTGCTTGTAAACGGTCGCATTGTAGCCGGAGTTTGGAAACCGCCGGATGCAGATGGCAATCTTCTTGCTACTCCAACCGCGTTGAGGGCATTTTTGGTTGCGACAGTCGAATCGACCCATGACGAATGTTGAGTAGTCCTCCATCACGGTCCCGTCGGTCTCGTTGTTATTGAACCACGGCTCGGGGACAATCGAGCACTCAGCAAGCGCGTTCATGACGTCCTCGTGGAGGGAGGGGAACATGGCAGTCGTCTCCTCATATCTCTGGGCTTTGGGCTTGTATCGCTTGGCAGTAGGGACCATGTTGAACTGAAGAGAAGACGCTGATCGGGCGGTTTCCCCGAGGCAGGCAGCCAGAACGCGATTCGGTGAGTCGTTCAGATATCCAAACGCTGGGCAAAGATCTTGGAGGGGGCCCACGGAATATGATTCTCTGACCTCTAATTATCTGATAAATACCTCCTCGCATTGCCGCGTTATTAATTATTTATTTATTTCCTTAGGTAGCCATCGTCTCGGCCTCACCAGCGAAGCTCGACAACATCGGGCACGCTGGTTCTGACGCGGCCAACCAGGCACATTTCCGTCCAGTCAACGATGAAATACGCATTCTCCCGCGGCGTCATCTGCCAATGGAAAGGCGAAGGTATCAGTGTGGTTAACGGAGTAGTAGGCCTCACTGCATCGATTTTGCCCGTGCCAATTGCAATCACGACAACCCACTGCATCCAATGGAACCTCGCAACCCCAGTGAAGAGTCTACCATCACAAAACTCGACTGCCAAACCCCGGCGTCGTTTTTGCGCACTGCTTAAGTGCAAGTCTGCGACTTGGGTCCTGATGCCCTGACGATGTGGCGAGTGTCGGTGAAGGTGTTCACCTAAAAAAGCACAGACTATGACTTGCTTGATTGGATGATGGATCATGAATTGTCTCGGATCCATCTTACCATCTGAAATTTGGCTGACCTTTCCGCACCCATGACGCGACCATCATCATTCCGCTCCAACGCCCCCGGGGCAAATGGGTGCTTTCTCCAGAGACAACCAACCAGCGCGTGATGCCCTGCACTCCTCTTCGGCATACTGCCCCGAAGCCCCATATACCGAGGGCGACCCCCTCGGCGAGCGATCGAGCAACACGTTAGCGGCGACGCGACGGTCGGCCTCCCAACAGTTAATTACGGCTCTCGCTGATCGTCCGAGAGCCGGAAAGGGCCCAGAAATAACCCGATTTGGCCATGCCAACCCGTGGCCAGCCAAAGTCTTCGTCGATGGCCACTAATATTAATACTGAATCCAACACCCGGAAACTGATCTCATGCATGTCGGTTATGGCAGCAATGTCATTGCTGTTTATGGCGCTCCGCTTCTGGTGTAAGAGGAGATACCACAAGGTCATTGGTTTGGACGATTACATCTTGATATTTTCTTGGGTATGTTGGCCCCATCCGTTGAACTATTTAATACATCGGTAGCCGGTTCCCGGATCCACCGCGGGCTCATCGCTGATGGAGGCGCTCCACTGCCAGATGCTCCTTGCCCTGTACGTTGCCCTCACAATCGCCTCGACGAGATGGGGAGTCGGCCGACATCTGGATTCCGTGTCGTTGGATGACTCCATCGCGGCCGGACGACTGCTCTTCGTTGCCGAGTTCTTCGCCATCTTGGCCGTCGCCGTCAGCAAGACCTCGTTCGCCGTCACCCTGCTCCGCTTTGCCTTTGAGCGGTGGCACAGAGTCTTCCTGTGGAGTGTCATCGTGAGCGTCAATATGGCCATGTGGTCGTGCGCGGCCCTGCTCCTCGCCCAGTGTCAGCCGACCGAGAAATTGTGGGACGTTGAGCTCGACGGCTCGTGCTGGCCACGAGCCGTCTACACTGCTTACTCGATTTTTGCAGGCTGTATGTCCTTAACCTCTCCTTAACCCTCGGCATCATTCCGATCCGTCGCAAAATCTAAAACCAACTGTCGATTGGTGGACGGGTGGGCTGACTTGCTGCTTTAATCTTGGAGCAGCTTGGTCCGCCGCGATGGACTTTGCCCTCGCTATATTCCCCTGGGTTCTCATTTGGCCCATGAGGATTCAAACAGCCGAGAAAATTGGCGTCGGCATCGCGATGAGTTTAGGAGTCCTGTACGGTGCAGGATGGATGACCATACACCCCCATTTCGGATCGCGCGCTAATAGCGGATAATATCGCATCGTTGCTAGGGCTGGCGTCACAGCGGTTATCAAGACAACCTTCCTGCCAATGGCAGGAAAACCGAAATCAGACTTCACCTGTGTGTCATGTCCATGACACCCGTCCTCGCCCATGGGGCTGTCAAAAGTACGAGCTAACTCTCCCAAGACGTTTCTACAGACTTGATCATCTGGGCCGCCGCCGAAGCCGCTGTTATCATCAGCGCCGCCTCCATCCCCTTCATGCGCCCGCTGCTTTTGAATACCTGCCGTAGCATCAGAGGGAGACATATAGCCCTCCGCGGAGAGATTCAGGGGAGCAGAGATTCAACCCAGGTTGCGGGATCCGAAACTGGGAGATGGACCGTCAGGAGAGAGGTCGAACACAGTCACTGGTGTGTCCTAAAGAAAATCGCAGAGAGAGGTGGCGGGATTACGAGCAGCGCGACTAGAAGCAGTAATACTCAAGCAATGGACTAAAACATAAGAAACATCAAGTGCGCATGACGAAGGTAGGTTGGGTACGGTGTGACCACCTCTCTCGCAACTGAACAAAACGACGGCAAATGATCTAATTATTACTTGGGATCTAATTAACCCCCCTTTCCCCTCCCTCCTCCCCGTTGCGCCTCCATCATTCATAGTTGGGTTCTACTCCTACATTCAGAATCTCTATTTCGGTGAATAATAGACGAGTGTAGGCATGTAAACCTCGAACATAGACGTCATTGCAAAGCGTTCAGTGTCCTCGGAGCGTTCGATGACGTAGCGGCGGGACAGTCTTCCAGACCAACTCGCAACGGCCTCTTTGTTTCCCTTCAATAATACACGCACAGAAAAGCTGCTTCAGCCAAATAGCTATTGGCTCTTCTTTCTCCGATTGAAAAAGAGCTAGCGATAGCACAACACCTAATTGATAATTACCACACAAACGTCCAGCCTACCATGTCTGACGCTCAACCACAAGGAGGAAACCTCTTCGATATGGCCAAGGAGGGCGCCAAGAGTCTGTAACCCTTTCTGCTCCATCACCTCCACACCCTTTCTCTCTCTCTCTCCAGAAACCCCACGCTTTTTGATTAATTACCACCCGTAATTATGCTGTTGACATGCCGTCCCTTAATTAATACTGACCCGTCCCGTCCCACTCGCAGTCTCCGCAGACGCCGCCAAGCCGAACGTGATCTCGGCCGGCGAAGGGGGGAGCCGGAAGGGAGCAGCAGAAGGAAGCGCGGCCGGGGCCGGCCTCGACGACAGCAAGCTGGGGGCCACCTCTCTCGGAGAGGTGGTCAGCGCGGCCGGGGGCGAGCTCCCCGAGGACATCGGGCAGAAGTACAGCCGCGCCGGCGGCAAGGAGCGGAGGGACCACCACAGGGCGCCCCACGGTGGGCGGAACCAGCCCTCTCACGGCTGAGTTGCTCTGATTATTAAGAGAGAGGGGCGGTTTTCCTTGTAGTTCTCTCGTTTTTCTATCAACCTTTCCTGGGCCGCGCCCGTGTCTTGTTGGCTATGGAAAGACGGACAAGGCGTGGTAACTAACAGGGGGGTCGTTGTTGACATGATGTTGTCGGTAATTAGGAGACGGTGGAGAGAGGACAAGGAAAATGAGAAGAAGCCGCCCTCGCAGGAGAATGAAATGGGTTATCTTAGCTTTCCGGATGTGAGGGTAATATTCAGCGTCTAGAAGGCAAAAGATAAGAGTATTAGGTAGTTTATGCCCTGGAAATCAAACATGCGTCGATGCCTTTCGTTAATTAAACACATCAGAATGGACATGACAACCTAGCAAAGCCCGTACTGAGCTTCGAGAGTTTACATATATTTTCGGAAGTGTTAGCGCAACTTGGCAGACAGTTTCTATGTCGCAGTCTGCCGAACGCAGTGGGAGCTTCGGGAGCGTTGAAAGCAGTTTGTAGTAGGTGGCTGTACGAAGGAGACAGTGCCTTATTAAGACTATCTACAAAGGAGACAAAACGACTGATATTTATAGACAAAGGAACTGGCCAAAGCGTTGGCAACGACGCCTCATACGCTATAGCACGTATGTGGCTAATACTCTTAGAAGCTCTATAGCTTCTGACATACCCCCTAGTTGAAGGCGATAGTCGTTTAACTACGCTTTGTAGTAATACTATTCCTAGTGTTATATCCTTTGTTACTCTTACCCTAATAGCTCCTTTAGGGGCCTGCCTTCTGTATTTAGAAGTCTAAAAGAGTCAAATATAGTAGAGCGATTTCTTTAAAGCTATAGATTAAATATAGCTATTATAACTATAGTAGTAATAGTATTACTAGTTTTAATTATAGTAATAATAGGATAGCGCCTCTTATGCTTGAATTAATAGATAACTCGTTAAGTATGCCTATCACGAATACGGCTACTACTAGTAGGTCGATTCCTGCTCCTATAATGCCTCGAAAGCGTAAGCGCGCTAAAGCTTTTAAACTAGCTTCTAAACTATAAGTATTCCTGTTGTCCCTGCTAGTTTTGCCGTTTCTCGGCGCTTTGCTAGTCACGTTAAGATCGTTCGAGCTGACTAAATATAGTGACATCATTACTAGCAAGCTTTACAAGGTGCCCTATAGAATATATATACGGTCGGCTCTAGTAGGACGTTCTTTTGGCAAATATTATAATCATTCTGGTGCTAGCTCCTACTACTACTATTATACCTACGGTTCCTATAAGTGTAAGGAGATATATACTAATTGCCTATATGTCTGATAGCTCTTGCGATGCTTATACTAACTATAATAGTAGTTTTACTTCTTACGTTAGGTCGGCAAAGGATTTGACAAAGGCTCTGCTAGATAGAGCCAAGGCTTCTATAAGTCCCTAGATCCCGAACCTCTACCCCTAATGTATAGGCAAATCGCTAACAGTTACGTATAGGATCTTAAGAAGTTACGTATAGTTCTTCGGAGTGACCTAAAACACGCTAGTATAGACAATACGGAGAAGTACGAGCTCGATAAGGCTAAACTCGCGCGTTTTACAAAGATCGCTTGCTTAGTATACGACATCTTCTACTAGTTAGGCAAGATTAAGGAGGCTCGTAATACTCGTGTTAGCGTGTCCGATGATACGTTAGGTACTATGTCGTTACCTAGCTAGGATAAAGGCAAAGGTAAGGCTATTAATCCTAGCGATAGCTAATAGTAGTAGATAAAGAGTATTAGGTAGTATTTTATTTAGTAAATTTAACTTATTTTCTACCCCCTAATTATATAAGCCTATAATTAATATCTTAAAGATTAAGGAAAGCTCTTTAACATTTAAAGGCTTATTAGCTAAGTCGTTTAGTAAGCTTATCTATTAATATCTAACTAGTTAGTAGATATATAGCTTTAAATATCCCTTTTACTACTTCCTAGTATAACTATATATTATAGATATCCATATGCTATAGGTAAGTATTGATACGTTCGTTCTTAGCTATCACTAGTCAAATAGTTTGCTAATTATTATAGTAGATGTTCTAGGGTTCCCTAAGCTTAAGATCGATATGTATAAATAGCCTTTTAAGTGCTATAGCCTCTCTTATTATAAGGGAGAGCGTTAGAAGTTCTACTTTAGTACTTGACATTATAATAGTATCCTAGTGTAATGCCTTCTATATAATAGGACCTCTAAATAGGAAGAAGATATATCCTTATAACAAATACCATATATCTAGATTATCTATATATAAAGCGTCCCTAGCGATTATAAGCGTTAGACTTTCTAGCACTTGCTTACCTCTATATTAGATTAATAGGTAAGAGCTCCTAAATAGATATCTTACTACTTACTATACCTCTAACAAGTAGTCTAGTCCTAGGTTAGTTAGGTATTAAGAGAGTATTAAATAGATATATATCACGAGCCAACTATATGCCGCGACCCGGTAGGGCATAGCAGGCTAAATGAGCCACCAATTAAGAAGGGCACAAAGCGAGGCTGACATAGGATCGCTAGGGAGCGCGGGCTACTACGGGCGAACGATTGCTAAAAGGGAAAGATAGCAGAGGATAGCTAGCTACCAAAGGCGATCTGAGGACAGGATAGAAGGGGACTATAAGCGATCAGCAGAAGTATATATATATATAAATAGTCACTCGTTAAGGTAGACTCTAGGAGTTTACTAGTAATAGTAACCTAACCTATAATTATAAGTATATATACCAAGCATTACTAACTATTATAGGAGATAACTCTAGTATTGTTATAAACCCTTTGGCTTTACCAAATCCCTTAGACGACCTATACGCTTGTCTTGCTAAATTTACCTCTGTCTAAACCCTTTTAGAAGAAGTCTAAGTTAGGTTTATTATACATTACTATTACTCTCTTTATTTTATTATAGCTTAGAATAGAGGTAATTTCGACCTTAATATTAATATAGCTACTAATGTCATGGCTAAATAACTACTTACCTAGCTTAATTAACTCTAGTAGCAGATCTAGGAGTTAGACTAGAGAGATAAGGTTACTTAAGCTCAGATCAAAGAACTTAAAAACGGCAAAAAGCACTTATAGAAGCTAGTTAACAAGGCCTATACTAAAATCAAGGCACTCGAGGGCATTAAAGTAAACTATATTAAGATCGAACTACCTAGTAAATATAGAGGAACTAAGGAGGATCTTGTAGGATTCCTAACGAACCTCTGATCTTACTTCTAGCTTAATAATGACAAGTTTCTAGATAATAAAGCTAAAGTTCTCTATATAGCTATAAGACTAGAAGGTAAGGTATTTAGATAGTTTAAGCCTATATAGAATAACTATCTTACTAAGGAAGACAAAGATGACCGAGACACATTTATATAGGTAGTTTTTTAATCTTACGATCGGTTTAAAGAAGAGCTTTAGAAGGTTTTTAGTAATAAAGATAAGAAGATTTATATATAAGAAAGACTTACTAATCTCTAATAGATTAAGTTAATAGCCTCCTACGCTATATAGTTTAGATAAGACATACTTAAGTCTTAGCTTAACAATAAGGCGTTAATATAACTATTTTATAATAGCTTAAAGGAAAAGGTTAAAGATAAACTATATAAGTACGACTAGCCTAAGACCCTAGATAAATATATTATATAGGCTATTAGAATTGATGATTGACTTTATATATAAAAGTAGTAGAAACAAGGTTAGATAAATAGAACTATAGTTAAGGCTAATAATAAGAAAAAACGAGTATACGTCAATACATTATATAGGACATATCCTAGAGCTATAGATATAGATATATCATAGAAGTAAGACTAAAAGAAGACGACCAAAGACAAGTCCTATATTACCTACTATAACTATAGAAAGAAGGAGCATTATAAGCAAGAATGTCGAAGCCTAAAGAAAGACTAGAAACTAGTCCCTAGAAAGGAAATTACGGCTATTAATAAAACCGCTAAGGATATTATCGAAGTAGCGGCTACGAGCTATAAAAACAGGGATAGCGACATAGATAGTCTTAGATACGATAGTAACGATAAAGACGAACAAGTACTATACTCTAAACTGGTTACGGTAGACCTAGAGATAGATCTTGCTAAATAGGATATAGTAGGAAAGTATACACTACTAATTTCGATTCTCCTAGCCCTAAGGCAATAGGGTTTCATAATTACCTAGAGGTAGGATAGATTATAGACGACCGATACTTAAGGAATCGAAAGACCTAGACCTAATATTCTATTCCTCTAGGAACGAATTAAATAGTACTGTAACGAAGTTTTCTAGCTTAATATGGAACTACGTGAACGGGATAGACGCTTGATTTGACTTGCCTAGTAGAGCGATAAGATAAGGGACAAGATAAGGGAACTCTGACGTATTGTAGAAACTATTAGAGGAGAATGGTCTATAATATACGATAGGCCCGATAGCTATGCTAAGTATTTTGACAATTAGTAACTTAGCTATAATATATAGAACCTAGGGTACTAATTTATACGCGTAAATTGTGGAAAAGACGAATATATATAGGAAAACTACTAGAAGAAACACTCTTACCTTGATATTAGAGTACCTATAGTATATGTATAGTAGGAAGAATTTAGAAAAGAATTCTAATACCTTCTAAGTAACGCTATATGACTATACCTATAGTATAAGGTATATATATAAGTGCCCTAGTTCTAATATATATTATATAAATACCGATATTACTTTTACAACAAATTCGAAAATAATTACTAGCTAACCTGACAAGGAAATAAGGATAGAAGCCTCTGCCCCGTAAAATAGGTCTATAATATAGGAAATAGAGCGGCCGAATTGCTCTAGAAGATCGAAGCCCGCGATCTAGAAAGTATTATAGTAGTTCTAAAACAAGCCTAGCCTAGGCACTATAGAACAGGACAAGATATATAGGACTCGTGCCAAAATAACGACTACCTCTACCACGCGAACAAAAAAAAATCGCGGATCTAGGAACTTCAGATAAAGCTATAGTACGTATAATAAAAAGTAGAACGGACCTAATAATAGAAAGCTACTAGCACTTAATGGCTTATAGAAATAAGTACGATCGACGAAGCCATTATTAGCCAAACAACCGAAGAGGTTAGCACTGACCTAGGAAATAGGTCAGGGCCCTTCGAGGGGCCCGAAAACTATTAACGCCTATATAGCGGCGAGTAGTAGCGTAGTATAGGAGGAACTAGCGTAAGAGACTACTATATCGAGACCTCCTGGCAGAAATATAGGAAATCGCCGTGATCTTTAGACGATAGCGGTAAGATAAGTAACTATAGATAATAGTATGATAGAGATAGCATGAAATACTTATACTAGTAGATAGTAAAGTAGAGATGAACCTGATTTCGCCGACGCTTATAAATTAGCTACAGATACCTTAGAGAATAAAGCGGAAGTATAGTATAGTCAAAGGGCTATTTCTAATGTAATAGGTATATAGAGAGACCGAACTAATTAACATTACTATGGTAGGAAAGACTATAGTAGTTATATTTAGCATCGTAGATATAGGTAACGACAAAGATATAATATTAGGGTTACTATAGTATGAAGATTACGACCCGGACATTAGTTAGAAGAATAGTAGCTACCTATAACCCTGAATGAAGTTATATTTAACTAGCGAGATAGGGAGCGTATAAGGATCGCGAGTAGATGATACTTAGGGGAAGGCATGTCCTATAGATCTACTATAAGAGATGGATAGTAGTAAATAGACTACTATAGACTCTAGAAGAAGTAGTATAACGATACTAACGTTACGATAGAAGGAATGAGCTAAACCGCTAATAGCTATTCTCTCTATTAACGAATACAGAGCACTATAAATGGAGTAGTAGGTTAAGATAGGAGAAATCGCTAGTATTGCTATAGATAGAACTAAGTTCGTATATTATTAGAAAGCTAAGAGATAAGACAAGACTAGGGAAGTACTAAAGGAATATAAAGAATATCTAGCATTTAAACCAAAGTATCTAGAAGGGTTACTAGAGTACGGCTTTTAGGATTACGAGATTAAGCTTAAGGAAGGAGCATGACTAAAGTCCTTTAAGATTTATTATACGAGCTAGATATAGAACGAAGAACTTAAGCGATACTTAGAGGAGAATCTTTAAAGAGGATATATCTGCCTATCGACATTACTAGTAGGCTACCTAATCCTGTTTATACCTAAGAAAGATGGAAAGCTATGGTTATACGTTGACTATTAGTAACTTAACGAACAGATCGTAAAAAACTAATACCTATTACTACTAATCTTATAGCTCCGAGATTAGTTAATAGGAGCCTAATATTTTACGCGTCTTGACTTACTATCGGCCTATAATTATATATAGATTAAAGAAGACAACAAATAGAAAATAGCCTTTAGAATACCTTATAGCTACTATAAGTACCTTGTTATGCTATTTAGACTTATAAACGCGCTAGTAACGTTCTAAGCCCTGATTAATTAAGCTATCCGATCCTTTTTTAACAAATTTACAGTATATTATCTTAATAATATACTTATTTTCTCTAAAATGATAGACAAATACTAGAAGCATATAAGAGTAGTATTAGATACGTTATATATATATAAGCTATTAGTTAACAAGGAAAAGAGCGAATTCTACGTTAGGAAGACGGTGTTTTTGGGATATAAAATATCCCTAGGACAAATCCAGATAGAACCTTTAAAGGTTAAAGCTATTAAGGATTAGCTACAACCGACGTCAGTCACGGAAGTACAAAGTTTCATTAGGTTTACGAACTTCTACTAGATATTCATTAGGAACTTTAGAGCAATCGTACGACCTTTATATAAACTTACTAAGAAGAACGCTAAATTCTAATAGAAAGAGTAATATAAGTAAGCATTTATATAGATCTGTAACGCTATTATTAAAGATCTAGTACTAGTACTACTAGACCCTAAAAAGCCATTTGAGGTAGAAACGGACGCTTTAGACTACGCTATCGGAGGACAGTTAGGATAACGAGACGAACAAGGGAAGCTATATCCTATAGCCTTCTTTTTAAAGAAGCTTAATAGACCACGTCTTAATTATCTAATCTATAACAAGGAACTACTTACGATTATCGAAGCTTTCAAGGAATAGCGACTATACCTTAGTAGTACGATTAAACTAGTATAAGTATATATAGATTATAAGAATTTACGATACTTTACGATGATAAAGGAGCTTAATAGACGATGAATATAATAAGTAGAATTCCTTACGGAATTCAATTTTAAGATCTGCTATAAGAAGGGCAAAGAGAACGTACAAGCAGACACCTTAAGCCGACGAACGGATCATATAGAAGGACGAACGGAAACAACGCTACTATTATTCAAGGAATAAATAGACGGAACGCTATATCACGAAACGTAGACACCCGTAGAAAATGACCTACTTGACTCGTTCCTAGAATATTATGTAATCTTTCGAGAAGAAAGGATTAACAAGGTATAGTATCAAGCAACACCTAGACTAGTGGTACTTAATAGAGTAGAAGAAAAAAATAAGAAACTCTAGTACCGAGGCAAAGCGTATATCTATGATAAAGATCAATAGCTACGAATAATTTAAGGACTCTATAAGTCGAAACTCAGAGGATATAAAGGAGTTATAAAGACTATTATATAAGTTAAAAAATACTACGATTTTCTATAGTTAACGACATAAGTCAAGGAAGTTATATAGAGCTATAATATCTACAATCGAAGCAAAACGGCACGATATAAGCTATATAGGTTACTTTAGCCACTACTAATAGCCAACAAAGTATAGAGTTTAGTTACAATAGACTTCATTATAAAACTACTAGAATCTAAGGACATAGCTATAGGGGTAATCTATAATAGTATTCTCACTATAGTAGACCGCCTAATTAAATAGGCATACTTCTTTCCCTATAAGGAGTCCTAGATAGCGGAATAGCTAGCAGACGTAATCTATCGGCAAGTCGCATTAATGTACGCTTGGCCATAGGAATAGATTACCGACAGAGACACCAAATTCATATCAAAGTTCTAGCAAGCGTTAATATAATGATTAGGCGTTAATAGCAAGCTATTAATAGCATATTACCTATAAACCGACAGACAAACGGAGCGACTAAACTAAGTTATTAAGCAGTACCTCCATTCTTACGTTAACTACTAGTAGGACGACTAGGTTATGCTGTTACTAACAGTATAACTCGCTTATAACATAATACTAACGGAAACGACTAAAGTTATACCGTTCTTCGTGAACTATAGATATAAAGCAGACCTTAGGTAAGGACTAGAAGTTATGGTGCCGAAAGTAGTAGTTAAAGTAGAACAAATGTACGTACTATATAAGAAGCTTAAAAAGGAACTTAAGTTTGTTAGAACTAGAATAAAGAACTATTACAACAAATATAGGCTCGAGGGACCTTGCCTAGAGAGGGGAGACAAAGTCTACCTAATTATACGAAACTTACAAACTAAACGACTAAATACAAAGCTAGACTTTAAAAAGGTTAGACCCTTCGTTATCAAAGAACAAATCTCGATATCTAACTACTAACTATCGTTACCATTATCTATATAACTATAGATAGATATTTTTTATATTTTACTTCTCGAACTAATACTAAAGAACGCTAAGATTGCTATATATATTGAAGTAGAGGATAAAGAGGAAGAATAGAATATTAAAGAAATCCTAGATTAACGTATCATTAATAGAAAACTATAGTACCTAGTTAAATAGCTTGATTTTAGATTAGAAGACAACTTATAGGAACTAGTTAAGAACCTAAGTTACCCTAAGAAACTAGAGCAATTCTACTAGTAGAATTCTAACCGGCTATAAGAACCGGCTTTAAAGCCTATTCCCTAATAAAAAAAGAGGGGAACCTGCTGGAATTAAGACTAGGATCTAACCTAATTGACTCCTAATCAAGTACGTCAAAAGCACCTAATGCCTAAGCCTAACCTGCGAGGGTCTATATCTCTAATATCGGTAGAGGAGTATCTGGTTCTTCTTCCTCCTCTAGACGAGCTACGCTACGACGAAAAACCTCGGTATTACGATCATATAAGAATTGCTATAAACGATATAATCGACTTAAACGGCTTAGTATCTAAGCAAGAAGCGCCTTGGTCTTAGTAATCTCTTTTAAAACCTTCTCCTACTCCGACAAATTTAAAAGGACTAAGATAGTTAGTAACCTAGGACTATAAAGAAAAATAATAAGGAACCTATAGGTATCTATAACGTTTAGGCTACTATACTTCTTGCCTATATAAATATAGTTCTAATACTTATTTAAACCCTCTATTATTATATAATACTTTTATAGCTTTATATTCTAATAATGCTTACAAGGTATAGTAACCCTATAACCCTCTCGCTTAATCTTAATTATAATAGTATATCGTTCGCGCTTAAGATCGCGATAGTTCCTAGGAACACGATTAGCTATAGCGGAAGGAAGCTAGCAAAAAAAGGACATTACCTATAGGGAAAGAAAAGGGGGTATTAATAGTCTTTAAAACAAGTTATAAAAAGCTTTCGGGTTAAAAGCTCTAAAGAGGGGGCATCGTATCACGAGCTAACTATATGCCGTGACCTAGTAGGGCATAGCAGGCTAAATAAGCCACCAATCAAGAAGGGCACGAAGCGAGGCTAACACAGGATCGCTAGGGAGCACGGGCTACTACGGGCGAACGATTGCTAAAAGGGAAAGATAGCAGAGGATAGCTAGCTACTAAAGGCAATCTAAGGATAGAATAGAAGGGGACTATAAGCGATCGGTAGAAGTATATATATATATAAATAGTCACTTGTTAAGGTAGACTCTAGGAGTTCACTAGTGATAGCAACCTAACCTATAATTATAAGTACGTATACTAAGTATCACTGACTATTATAGGAGATAACTCTAGTGTTATTATAAACCCTTTGGCTTTACCGAATCCCTTAGACGACCTGTACGCTTGTCCCGCTGAATTTACCTCTGTCTGAACCCTTTTAGAAGAAGTCTGAGTTGGGTTTGTTATAGTATATATAATATCTAGATATAATATAACTATATAGTATAAGATTAATCTAATAAGCTCCTAATACTCTTTGATCTATATACTAGTAATGCTCCCTTTAAACTTCTCAAGTTCTTTATAGCTTAAAGGAGTTAGCTTATATATGCTAGGTATATCTAGTCTATATCTTCTTACTACCTTTCTAATATATTAGTTATAAACTAACTATATCTTATATATAGGTTGGTCTCGAATCACCCTAATACTAAGGAACTAACCGATATCACCCTACTTATAGACGTTATATCAAGCTTTAATTCTTTCTATTATACGCTTGGCCGCTATAGAGTTACTTTTATAGAAGAAGACTAAGAAGTCGTTAATATAGAAGATTAGGATGACTCATTCATCATAGCTTAAGAAGAGGCACTTCTCTTTGCCTGATAGTTCTATACCTAGATCTAAAAGCGTTTCATAGAACTCCTTATACTATAAGAGTAGCAAGTCTCTCAAGCCATACAGAGCTCTTTATAACTCTACGCATTTCCCTAGCTACTTAAATCCTTCTGGCAATTCGTAGACAATAGGATCGTCTTTAGGTCGTTTAGCGTTAAGGAACGCTTGTACTATATCGAACTACTTGACTTCTAAGTCGAAGTATATAGCGATCGCCATTATTATATAGAATGACTATACCGCTAGAGTAGCTATATACGTACTTTCTACTAAGCTAATATCTTATAGATTTCCTCGTATGTAGATCCTCGCCTTATACTTCTCTAAGAAACCGTCCTTGTCAAACTTATATATAAAGACCTATTTTAACGGGATAGGTTATACTTTCGCCTACTTATATAGTACGATCTTCTACGTTCCCTTACTCTCTAAGTTACATATCTCCTTACGAGCTACGTCTTTAAACCATTGTCTTAATAGGTGGTTATATAGGTCTTGCTAGTTAATAGGAACGTAAGTAAGATTATTAATATACTAACACGGCTTATTTAGGGCTACTCTAAGGTATATAGTATTTTTCTATTATATAGTGATAGCAAACATTATATATATTGTTCTTATACTCTAGTCTTCTAGGTAAGCTTCCTATTAATTAGATAGGTAAGTCTTATAGAACTATTACTAGAGTTCCTTAGTTACATAGATAAAGGAGTAATGATAATTAACCTTCTCTTTGTTTCATAACCGTTCGCTTAACTAGACAGGGTCTTGTCATAGATAAGCACATAGATAGCCTGGCAGGCTATAGCCAAGACGCGGGACACTCCGACAGCCAATCACTTAACAGACCAATCAGAAGATTATTACCGCCAAGACTAAGGTCTTCACTAGTGATAATAACATGTCACCATCGACAACACAGAATCATAGAGTAAAAGGAGGAATAGTACTAGTGATAACTATTAAAGAGGGACAGACAATTATATATATATAGCTAGCTAGTCAATCGTTAGGTAGACTCTAAGAGTTTACTAGTAATAGTAACCTATAATTATAGTACTTATACTAAGCATTGCTAATTACTATAAGAGATAACTCTAGTGTTATTATAAACCCTTTAGCTTTACCGAATCCCTTAGACGACCTGCCTACTTATCCTGCTTAATCTACCTTTGTCTAAACCCTTTTAGAAGAAGTCTAAGTTAGGTTCGTTATATATTGCTATCACTCTCTTTATTCTGTTATAGTTTAGAATGGAGGTAACTTTGACCTTAATATTGATATAGCTACTAACGTTATAGCCGAATAACTACTTACCTAGCTTAGTTAACTCTATTAGTAGATCTAGGAGTTAGACTAGAGAGATAAGGCTATTTAAGCCTAAATTAAGGAACTCGAGAACGGCGAAAAGTACTTATAGAAACTAGTTAACGAGGCCTATACCAAAATTAAGGCACTTAAGAGCGCTAAAGCGAGCCGTATTAAGATCGAACTACTTAGTAAATATAGAGGAACTAAGAAAGACCTTATAGGATTTCTAATAAACCTTTAATCTTACTTCTAGCTTAATAATGACAAGTTTCTAGACGACAAAGCCAAAGTCTTCTAAATAGCTATAAGACTAGAGGGTAAGGTACTTAGATAGTTTAAGCCTATGTAGAATGATTATCTTACTAAGGAAGATAAAGATGACTAAGACGCGTTTATATAGGTAGTCTTTTGATCTTATGACCATTTCAAAGAAGAGCTTTGGAAGGTTTTTAGCGATAAAGATAAGAAGATTTATATATAAGAAAGACTTACTAATCTCTAACAGACTAAGTTAATAGCCTCCTATGCTATATAGTTTAGATAGGATATGCTTAAGTCTTAGCTTAACGATAAGGCATTAATATAACTATTCTATAATAGCTTGAAGGAAAAGGTTAAAGATAAGCTATATAAGTATAATTAGCCTAAGACTCTAAATAAATATATTATATAGGCTATTAAAATCGATAATCGACTCTATATACAAGAGTAGTAGAAATAAGGTCAAATAAATGGAACTATAGTTAAGGCTAATGATAAGAAAAAGCGAGTATACGTTAGTACCTTATATAGAATATACCCTAGAGCTATAGATATAGACGTAACATAAAAGCAGGACTAGAAGAAGACGACTAAAGATAAGTCTAATGTTACTTACTATAACTATAGAAAGAAAGGGCACTATAAGTAAGAATGTCGAAGCCTAAAGAAAGAGTAAAAGATAGTCCTTAGAAAGGAAATTACAGTCATCGATAAAATGTGACGAACCTAACTCAGACTGCTTCTGAAAGGGTCCAGACGGAGGTGGGTTAAGCGGGACAAGCAGGCAGGTCGTCTGAGGGATTCGGTGAAGCCAAAGGGTTCATAACAACACTTAGAGTTGTCTCTCACAGTAATCAGCAATACTTGGTATGAGTACTGTGATTGTAATTGTTACCACTGGTGAACTCCCAGAGTCCACCATAACGAGTGACTATTTACATGTATATATACTCCTAGGATCACTAGCAGTCGTAGTGATCATTTATACTGGCTCACCTGGCTCATATCGTGAGCTAGTGATCCTCTGTTGGGATCATTTCTTGCCAAGCGTGATCCCGTCCTGATTGGTCCATCATTCCTTCGGCTTGATTGGCCCGTTCGTGCTAGTGGCTTAGGCAGCATCTGTATGCATATTTCCGTGACACGATGCCCTCCCTCCGAGGCTTTCAACCTGAAAGCCCTCTTTTAGGCCGTTTCAAATAGCGCCAACATCCTTTCCACGTATACCTTGTAATTTTTTCCCTTTTCCCGTATTGCTGGCGACTGACAAGATGGCAGATCGTGTTTCTAAGCGCCGATCCTCGAAATCCTAACAGCGTGCCGCGCTTGCTTCTTTTATTGATTCTTCTAGCGTAGACGTCATACCGTGTTCGTGGTATTTTAAGCGGAACTTGGCTTGTCGTATGGCGTCAGGCTCTTCTCGCTGTAGCAAGTACGTACGTCGGGGTCGTTCTTGCGATGGTTCCGACGTAGCGTCTGCTTGTTTGTGACCTGGTTTGTTGCCTTAATGTTCGTGGCTGATTCTTTATAGTAACGAAGATTATGTCCGAACAAAAGCGTGTGGAACAAGAAGAGGCTAATGCCGAAGAGGCCCTCTTTGTCCTTCAGACTTAACTTCAGGCGGCTGTCGGTCGATTAGCTTGTCTTTGTCGCCAGAAACGTTTCTTGAAGGAGCGGGGTTCCGAGCTGTTTCGTCGAGGCATGCAGTCTCTGGAGGAAATAGAGGCGGAAGAACGGAGGGTGTAGGAGTCCGAAGCACGCGTTATTAGTGATGTACGGTCCTGGGGTGCTGACGTCCTGTTTGACTGGTCCTCTTTGGGCCTGGATTTGTCGGAGGCCGACTTGGCCGTTTTGTCCGAGCCAGTGCCTGCGGTCGATCCGGGTTCTGCCGGTGGAACTGTTCCAGTTTCTTAGGGTAGTTCAAGTTCTTAACTAGTTCCTATGAGTTGTCTTCTGGTCCAAAATCAAGCCATTTGACCAGGTACTATAGTTCCCTATTAATGATGTATAAATCTAGAATTTCTTCGACGTCCTATTCTTCTTCTTTGTCCTCTGCTTCGATGTACGTAGCAACCTTGGCGTTCTTTGGTGCTGGTTCGAGAAGTGAAATATGAAAAACATCCGTCTATAGTCGTATAGATGACGGTAACAATAGTCGGTAGTTAGATGTCGAAATTCGTTCTTTGATAACGAAGGGTCCGACCTTCTTAAAGTCTAGCTTCGTGCTTGGTCGTTTGGTTCGTAAGTTTCGTGTAATCAGGTAGACTTTGTCTCCCCTCTCTAGGCGAGGTCCCTTGAGCCTATGTTTGTCGTAGTAGTTCTTCATTCTAGTCTTGACAAACTCGAGTTCCTTTTTGAGCTTTTCGTGTAGTGCGTGCATCTGTTCTGCTTTGACTACTGCTCTTGGCACTGTAACCTCTAGTCCTTGCCTAAGGTCTGCTTTATATCTATAGTTTGCGAAGAACGGTGTAACTTTGGTCGTTTCTGTCGGCGTCGTATTATAGGCGAGTTGTGCTATTAGTAACAGCATGACCTAGTCGTCTTATTAGTAGTTGATGTAAGAGCGGAGGTACTGTTTAATAACTTGGTTTAGTCGCTCCGTTTGTCCGTCGGTCTGCGGGTGATATGCCGTTGACAGCTTGCTGTTGACGCCCAATTGTTACATTAACGCTTGCCAGAACTTCGATGCGAACTTAGTGTCTCTGTCGGTGATCCATTCTTGCGGCTAAGCATGCACTAATGTAACTTGCCGATAGATTACATCTGCCAGCTATTTAGCTATCTAGGACTCCTTGTAGGGAAAGAAGTATACCCATTTAGTCAGGCGATCTACTATAGTAAGAATACTGTCGTAGGTCACTCCTGTGGCTATGTCCTTGGATTCTGGCAGCTTCGTGATGAAGTCTATCGTGACTAAACTCCATAGTTTGTCAGCTGTTGGTAGTGGCTAAAGTAGCCTATACAGCTTGTGTCATGCCGTCTTGCTTCGATTGCAAATGTCGTAGTTCTGTATGACTTCCTTAACTCGTGCCGTCAACTATGGAAAGTCGTAGTGTTTCTTGACTTGTGCGATAGTCTTCGTAACTCCTTTGTATCCTCCGAGTTTCGACTTATAGAGTTCTCGAATCATCCGTAGCTGTTAGTCTTTATTGTGGATATACGCTTTGCCTCGGTACTAGAGTTTCCCATCTTTCTCTTCCACTCCGTCAGGTACCACTAGTCCGGGTGCTGCTTAATACTATGCCTCGTTGATCCTTTCCTCTCGAAAGATTACATAGTATTCTAGGAACGAGTCAAGTGGATCATCTTCCACAGGTGTCTACGTTTCGTGATGCAGCGTTCCGTCTGTTCGTTCCTTGAACAATGGTGGTATTGTTCCCGTTTGTCCTTTCGTATGATCCGTTCGTTGACTTAAAATGTCCGCTCGTACGTTTTCTTTGCCTTTCTTATAGCGGATCTCGAAGTTGAATTCCGCGAGGAATTCTGCCTATCGTATTTGTCGTCCGTTAAGTTCCTTTGTCGTCGTGAAGTATCGTAAATTCTTGTGATCCGTATACACTTATACTAGTTCAATTGTGCTACTGAGGTATAGTCGCTATTCCTTAAAAGCTTCGACAATCGTAAGTAGTTCCTTATTGTAAATCGGATAATTGAGACGTGGTCTATCGAGCTTCTTTAAAAGGAAGGCTATAGGATGCAGCTTCCCTTGTTCGTCTCGTTATCCCAATTGTCCTCCGATAGCGTAGTCTAAAGCGTCCGTTTCCACCTCGAATAGCTTCTTGGGGTCTGGCAGTACCAGTACTAGATCTTCAGTAATGGCGTCGCGGATCTGCGTAAATGCTTGCTTGTGTTGCTCTTCCCATTGGAATTTAGTATTCTTCTTGGTAAGCTCGTGCAAAGGTCGTGCGATCGCTCCAAAGTTCCTGATGAACATTCGGTAGAAGTTTGCAAATCCGATGAAGCTTCGTACTTCCGTGACTAACGTCGGTCGTGGCCAATTCTTGATAGCTTCAACCTTTGAAGGTACCATCCGGATTTGTCCTGGGGATATTTCGTATTCCAAAAAGACTGTCTTCCTAACGTGGAATTCGCTCTTTTCCTTGTTGACTGATAGCTTGTACGCGTGTAGCGCGTCTAGTACTGCTATCACGTGCTTCCGGTGTTCGTCTATCGTCTTAGAGAAGATGAGTATGTCGTCGAGATAATATACCGTAAATTTGTCAAGAAAGGGTCGGATAGCTTGATCAATTAGGGCTTGGAACGTTACTGGCGTGTTCGTAAGTCCGAATGGCATGACGAGGTACTTATAGTGGCCATAGGGTGTCCTAAAGGCCGTTTTCCACTTGTCGCCTTCTTTGATCCGTATATAGTTATAGGCCAATAGCAAGTCAAGACACATGAAATATTAGGCTCCTGCTAACTGATCTCGGAGCCGTAAGATCAGCGGTAACGGGTATCGGTTTTTCACGGTCTGTTTGTTAAGTTGCCGATAGTCGACATATAACCGTAGCTTTCCGTCTTTCTTTGGCACAAATAGAATTAGGTAGCCTGCTAGCGATATCGACAGGCGGATATATCCTCTTCGAAGGTTCTCCTCCAAATATCGCTTAAGTTCTTCGTTTTGCGTCTAGCTCGTATAGTAAATCTTGAAGAACTTTAGTCATGCTCCTTCCTTAAGCTTAATCTCGTGATCCTATAGGCCGTATTCTAGTAATCCTTCTAGATGCTTTAGTTCGAATGCTAGGTGTCCTTCGTACTCCTTCGGTACTTCCCTAGTCTTATCTCGTCTCTCGGTTTTCTGATAGTATGCGAACTTGGTTCCGTCTATAGCGATACTGGCGATTTCTCCTGTCTCAACCTACTACTCCAATTGCAGTGCTCCGCATTCGTCAACGGAGAGAACAGCTATCGGCAATTCAGCTCGTTCCTCCTGTCGCAATATCGATGTCGTTGTGCCGCCTCTTCTAGAGTCCGTAGTGGTCTGCCTGCCACTGTCCGTCTCTTGCGGTAGATCCGTAGGACATGCCTTTCCTTGAGCATCGTCCGCTTGCGATCCTTGCGCGCTCCTCATCTCGCTAGTCAAATATAACTCCGTTCGGGGTTATAGGTAGCTACCATTCTTCTAGCTAATGTCCGGGTCGTAATCTTTATACTATGGTAACCCTAATATCATGTCTTTGTCGTTACCTATATCTACGATACTAAATACGACTGCTATAGTCTTCCCTACCATAGTGATGTCGATCGGTTCGGTCTCTCTGCGTACCCATTACGTCAGAAATGGCCCTTTGACTATGCCATGCTTCCGCTTCATTCTCCAGGGTATCCGCAGCTGATTCACAAGCGTCGGCAAGATCAGGTTCATCTCTGCTCCACTGTCCACTAGTACGAGCATTTCGTGCTATTTCCATTGTGCTATTATCTACAGTCGCTTGTCTTGCCGCCGTCGTCCAAAGATTGCGGCGATTTCCTATGCTTCTGCCGGGAGGTCTCGATATAGTGGTCCCTTGCGCTAGTTCCTCCTGTACTGCGCTACCACTTACCGCTACGCGGGCGTTAATGGTTTCCGGGCCCCTCGAAGGGCCCTAACCTATTTCCTAGGTTAGTGCTGACCTCTTTGGTTGTTCGGCTCATAGCGGCTTTGTCGATCGTGCTCATTTCCGTGAGCCATTGAGTGCTTGCGGCTTCCTACTATTGGGTCCGTTCCGCTTTCCATCGTACGTGCTATAGCTTTATCTAAAGCTCCCGAATTCGTAATTTCTTTTCATCCGCGTGATAGAGGCAATCGTTGCTCTAGCACGAGTCCTATATGTCTCGTCCGGTTCCGTAGTGCCTAGGCCAGGCTCGTTTTGGAACTACCGTAATGCTTTCTAGATCGCGGGCTTCGATCTTCCAGAGCAATTCGGCCGCTCTGTTTCCTACATCGTAGACCCATTCCACAGGGCGTAAGCCTCTGTCCCCGTTTTCCTGTCGGGTCGGCTAGTGATTGTTTTCGAATTTGTCGCGGAAGTGATATCGGCATTCGTATGCCATACACTGGAACCAGGGCACTTGCGTATGTGCCTCATGTCGAGGGTACAGTCGCGTAGCGTTGCCTAGGAGGTATTGGAATTCTTTCCTGAATCCTTCCTATTGTACGTAGGCTGTAGGTACTCTAGTGCTGATATAGGAGTGTTTCTTCTAGTAGCTTTCCCACATACGCTCGTCTTTTCTGCGGTTCGCGCGTATGAACTGGTATTTTGGGTTCCGTACGTCGTTGCTAAGTTATTGGCCGTCAAGATACTCGGCGTAGCTATCAGGCCTATCGTATATTACAGGCTGTTCTCCTTTGATGGTTTCTACGATACGTCGGAGTTCCCTCATTTCGTCCCTCATTTTATCGCTCTACTAGGCGAGTCGAATCAAGCGCCTATCCCGTTCGCGCAGTTCCGTGTTAAGCCGAAAAACTTCGTTACGGTACCATTCGATTCGTTCCTAGAGGAATAGAACATTAGGTCCGGGTCTTTCGATTCCTTGGGTGTCGGTTGTCCACGATCTATCCCGCCTCTACATGACTATGAAACCCTACTGCCTCAAGACTAGGAGAATCGAAGCTGGCGGTGCATATTCTCCTGCCATGTCCTATTTGGCAAGACTTGTCTCTAGGTCCATAGTGACCAGTTCGGAGTACGGTGCTTGTTCGTCTTTACTGTTGCCGTCGTGTCCGAGACTGTCCGTGTCACTGCCCTTGTCTTCGTAGCTTGTGGCCGCTACTTCGATGACGTCCTTAGTGGTTTCGTCGATAGCCGTAATTTCCTTTCTAGGGGCTAGTTTCTATTCTTTCTTCGGGCTCCGGCATTCTCGCTTATAGTGCCCTTTCTTTCCGTAGTTATAGTAGGTAACATTAGACTTGTCTTTGGTCGTCTTCTTCTAGTCCTGCTTCTGCGCTGCGTCTACATCTATGGCTCCGGGGTGTGTCCCGTACGAGGTACTGACGTACGCTCGCTTTTTCTTGTCATTGGCCTTAACCGTGGTTCCGTTTATTTGACCTCGTTTCTGCTGCTCTCGTGTGTAGAGTCGATTATCGATTCTGATAGCCTGCGCGATGTATTCGTCTAGAGTCTCAGGCCGATCGTACTTGTATAGCTTGTCCTTGACCTTTTCCTTCAGGCCATTATAGAACAATTACATTAATGCCTTATCATTAAGCTAAGACTTGAGCATGTCCTGTCTAAACTATACGGCGTAGGAGGCTACTGACTTGGTCTGTCGGAGATTGGCGAGTCTTTCTTGTGTATGAATCTTCTCGTCTTTGTCGCCAAAAACTTTCCGAAGCTCCTCTTCGAAACGGTCGTAAGATCGGAAGACTGCCTGTGTGAACGCGTCTCGGTCGTCTTCGTCTTCCTTAGTGAGATAGTCGTTCCATGTAGGCTCGAACTATCTAAGTGCCTTGCCCTCTAGTCTCGTGGCTACGTAAAGGACTTTGGCTTTTTTATCTAGGAACTTATCGTCGTTAAGCCGGAAGTAGGATCGGAGATTTGTCAAGAATCCTACGAGATCCTCCTTAGTTCCTCTATATTTGCCAGGTGGTTCGATCTTGATGCGCTTCGCTTTGGCGCCCTCGAGTGCCTCGATTTTGGCGTAGGCCTCGTTAACCAACTTCTGCGAGTACTTTTCGCGGTTCTCGAGTTCCTTGATTCGAGCTTGAGCAGCCTTGTCTCTCTGGTCCAACTCCTGGATCCGCTGCTAGAGTTGACCAAGCTAGGCGAGCAGTTGTTCGGCCGTGACGTCGGTAGCCATGTCGGTGTCGAGGTCGAAGTCACCTCCGTTCTGAACCATGACAGAACAAAGGGAGTGGTAACAACGTGTGACGAACCTAACTCAGACTGCTTCTGAAAGGGTCCAGACGGAGGTAGGTTGAGCGGGACAAGCAGGCAGGTCGTCTGAGGGATTCGGTGAAGCCAAAGGGTTTATAACAACACTTAGAGTTATCTCTTATAGTAATTAGCAATGCTTGGTATAAGTACTGTGATTGTGATTGTTACTACTGGTGAACTCCTAGAGTCCACTATAACGAGTGACTATTTACATGTATATATACTCCTAGGATCACTAGTAGTCGTGGTGATCATTCATACTAGCTCACCTGGCTCATATCGTGAGCCAGTGATCCTCTGTTGGGATTATTTCTTGCCAAGCGTGATCCTGTCCTGATTAGTCTATCATTCCTTCGGCTTGATTGGCCCGTTCGTGCTAGTGGCTCAGGCGGCATCTGCATGTATATTTCCGTGACATAAAACTACCAAGGATATTATTAAAGTAGTAGCTATAGGCTACGAAGATAAGGGTAGTGATACGGATAGTCTCGGATATGACGGCAATAGTGAAGACAAACAAGCACCGTACTCTGAACTGGTCACTATAGACCTAGAGACAGGTCTTGCCAAATAGAATACGGTAAGAGAGTATATACCGCTAATTTCGATTCTCCTAGCCTTAAGGTAGTAGGGTTTTATAGTTATATAGAGGCGGGATGGATTATAGATAACTAATACCTAAGGAATCGAAAGACCTAGACCTAATGTTTTATTCCTCTAGGAACGAATCGAATAGTACTATAATAAAGTTTTCTAACTTAATATAGAACTACGTAAACGGGATAGACGCTTAATTTGACTTGTCTAGTAGAGTAATAAGATAAGGGATAAGACGAGAGAACTCTAATATATTGTAGAAACTATTAAAGAAAGATAGCTTATAATATATAATAGGCCTAATAGCTATACTAGGTACCTTAATAACTAGTAATTTAGTAACGACGTATAGAACCTAGAATACTAGTTTATACGCGTAAACGGTGGAAAAGACAAGTATATATAGGAAAGCTACTAGAAAAAATATTCCTACCTTAGCGTTAAGGTACCTATAGTCTATATATAATAGGAAGGATTTGGGAAAGAATTCTAATACCTCCTAGGTAACGCTATATAACTATATCCTTAATACGAGGTATATATATAAGTACCCTAGTTCTAATATATAGTATATAGATACCAATACCACTTTTACGACAAATTCGAAAATAATTACTAGCCGACCTAATAAGGAAATGAGGACAAAAGCTTACGTCCTATAGAATAGGTCTATAATATGGAAAATAGAGCGGCCGAATTACTCTAGAAGATCGAAGCCTATAATCTAGAAGGCATTACAATAGTTCTAAAACGAGCCTAGCCTAGGCATTACGGAATGGGACAAGATATATAGGACTTATACTAGAGTAACGACTGCCTCTATCACGCAGACAAAAAGAAATCGCGAATTTAGGAGCTTCAGATAAAGCTATAGCACGTATAACGGAAAGCAGAACGGACTTAATAGTAGAAAGTTATAAGCACTTAATGGCTTACGGAAATAAGCACGATTAACAAAGCCGCTATTAGCCAAATAACCGAAGAGGTTAGTACTAACCTAGGAAATAGGTTAGGGCCCTTCGAGGGGCCTGGAAACTATTAATGCCTACGTAATAGCGAGTAATAGCGTAGTATAAGAGGAACTAGCGTAAGAGACTACTATATCGAGACCTCCTAGTAGAAATATAAGAAATTGCTATAATCTTTAGACGACGGTAGCAAGACAAGCGACTATGGATAATAGCACAATAGAAATAGCACGAAATGCTTGTACTAGTAGATAGTAGAGTAGAGATAAACCTAATTTCGCCGACGCTTATAAATTAGCTATAGATACCTTAGAGAATAAAGTAGAAGTATAGCATAGTCAAAGGGCTATTTCTAATATAATAGGTATATAAGGAGACTAAACTAATTAATATTACTATAGTAGGGAAGACTATAGTAGTTATATTTAGTATCGTAAATATAGGTAACGATAAAGATATAATATTAGGGTTACTATAGTATAAAGATTATAACCTAGACATTAGCTAGAAGAATAGTAGCTACCTATAACCCCAAACGGAGTCATATTCGACTAGCAAGATAGGGAGCACGTAAGGATCACAAGCAGATAATACTTAGGGGAAGGCATATCCTATAGATCTACCGTAAGAGACAGACAGTTATCACGGAAATATACATGCAGATGCCGCCTAGGCCACCGGCACAAACGGGCCAATCAAGCCGAAGGAACGGAAGGACCAATTACAACATAGGAAGTACAATGATCACTACGCTCACCAGCAATTAGGGTGATCACCACCATACGATCACTCACGATCACCGTGATCAGGAGTAATCACTAGGATTATATATACATATAGATAGTCACTCGTTATAGAGGACTCTAGGAGTTTACCAGTGGTAACAATTACAATCATAGTACTTATACTAAGCATTGCTAATTACTATAAGAGACAACTCTAGTGTTGTTATGAACCCTTTGGCTTTACCGAATCCCTTAGACGACCCGCCTGCTCGTCACGCTCAGCCTGCCTCTGTCTAGACCCTTTCAGAAGAAGTCTGAGTTAGGTTTGTCACACGTTGTTACTACTCCCTTTGTTCTGTCATGGTTTAGAACGGAGGTGACTTCGACCTTGATATCGATATAGCTACTAACGTTACGGCCGAACAGCTGCTTGCTTAGCTTGGTTAACTCTAGCAGCGGATCTAGGAGTTGGACTAGAGAGACAAGGCTGCTTAAGCTCGAATCAAGGAACTTGAAAACCGCGAAAAGTACTTACAGAAGTTAGTTAACGAGGCCTATACCAAAATCGAGGCACTTGAGGGCGCTAAAGCAAAGCGTATTAAGATCGAATTACCTAGTAAATACGGAGGAACTAAGGAGGATCTTGTAGGATTCCTAACAAACCTCTGATCTTACTTCCGGCTTAATGATAACAAGTTTTTAGATGACAAAGCTAAAGTTCTCTATGTAGCTATAAGACTAGAGGGCAAGGCACTTAGATGGTTCGAGCCTACGTAGAACGACTATCTTACGGAGGAAGACGAAGACGATCGAGACGTGTTTATATAGGTAGTCTTCCGATCTTACGACCGTTTCGAAGAAGAGCTTTAGAAGGTTTTTAGTAACAAAGACGAGAAGATTTATATGTAAGAAAGACTTACTAATCTCTAATAGACTAAGTTAGTAGCCTCCTATACTATATAGTTTAGATAGGACATGCTTAAGTCTTAGCTTAACGATAAGGCGTTAATATAATTATTCTATAATAGCTTAAAGGAAAAGGTTAAGGACGAGCTATATAAGTATGATTAGCCTAAGACTCTAGATAAATACATCGTGTAGGCCATTAGGATCGATGATCGACTCTATATACGAGAGTAGTAGAAACGAGGTCAAATGAATGGAACCATAGTTAAGGCTAACGACAAGAAAAAGCGAGCATACGTTAGTACCTCGTATAGAACATACCCTAGAGCTATAGATATAGACGTAACGTAGAAGCAGGACCAGAAGAAGACAACCAAAGATAAGTCTAATGTTACCTACTATAACTATAGAAAGAAAGGGCACTACAAGCAAGAATGCCAGAGCCTAAAGAAAGAATAGAAACCAGCCCCTAGAAAGGAAATTATAGCTATTAACAAAACCACTAAAGACGTCATCGAAGTAGTAGCTACGAGCTACGAAGACAAGGGCAGTGACATAGATAGTCTCGGACACGATGGCAACGGTAAAGACGAATAAGTACCGTACTCCAAACTAGTCACTATAGACCTAGAGACAGGTCTTGCTAGATTGGACATGGCAGGAGAATATACATTGCCAGCTTCGATTCTCCTGGCCTTAGGACAGTAGGGTTTCATAGTCATGTAGAGGCGGGATAGATCGTGGATAACTGACACCTAAGGAATCGAAAGACCTAGACCTAATGTTCTATTCCTCTAGGAATAAATCGAATGGTATTGTAACGAAGTTTTCTGGCTTAATATAGAACTACGTAAACGGGATGAACGCTTGATTTGACTTACCTAGTAGAGCAATGGAATGAGGGACAAGATAAGGGAACTCCGACGTATTGTAGAAGCTATCAAAGGAGAATAGCCTGTGATATATGATAGGCCTGATAGCTATGCTGAGTACCTTGACGATTAGCAACTTAGTAACGACGTATGGAACCTAGAATACTAGTTTATACGAGCAAATCGTAGGAAAGACGAGCGTATATAGGAAAGCTACTAGAAGAAGTACTCTTATTTTAGTATTAGAGTACCTACGGCCTATGTATAGTAGGAAGGATTCGGAAAAGAATTCTAATACCTCCTAGGCGACGCTATACGACTATACCCTCGATACGAGGCATATACGCAAGTGCCCTAGTTCCAGTGTATAGCACACAAATGCCGATATCACTTCCGTGACAAATTCGAAAATAATCACTGGCCGACCCGACAGGAAAATAGGGACAGAGGCTTATACCCTGTAGAATAGGTCTACGATGTAGGAAACAGAGCGGCCGAATTGCTCTAGGAAATCGAAGCCCGAGACCTAGAAAGCATTACAGTAGTTCTAAAATGAGCCTGGCCTAGGCACTACGGAACCGGACGAGACATATAGGACTCATGCTAGAGTAACGATTACCTCTATTATATAGATGAAAAGAAATTACGAATTTAGGAGCTTTAGATGAAGCTATAGTATGTATAATGGAAAGCAAAACGGACCTAATAGTAGGAAGCTATAAGCACCTAATAGCTTATAAAAATAAGTATAATTGATAAAGCTACTATTAGCCAAATAATTAGAGAGGTTAGCACTGACCTAGGAAACGGGTCAGGGCCCTTCGAGGGGCCTAGAAACCATTAACGCCTACGTAGCAGCGAGTGGTAGCATAGTACAGGAGGGACTAGCATAAGAGACCACTATACCAAGACCTCCCGGCAGAAACATAGGAAATCGCCACGATCTTTGGACAACGGCGGTAAGACAAGTAACTATAGATAATAGCATAGTAGAAACAGCACGAAATGCTTGTACTAGTAGACAGTAGAGCAGAGATAAACCTGATTTCGCTAACACTTGTAAATTAGCTACGGATACCCTAGAGAATGAAGCGGAAGTATAGCATAGTCAAAGGGCTATTTCCGACGTAATAGGTACGTAGAGAGACCGAACCGATCGATATCACTATAGTAAGGAAGACTATAGTAGTTATATTTAGTATCGTAGATATAGGCAACGACAAAGATATAATATTAGGGTTACTATGGTATAAAGATTATAACCCGGATATTAGCTAGAAGAATGGTAGCTACCTACGACCCCGAACGGAGTCGTATTCGACTAGCGAGATAGGGAGCACGTAAGGATCGTAAGCAGACAATACTCAGAGAAAGGTATATCCTATAGATCCACCGCAAGAGACAGACAGTGGCAGGCAGACTACTACAGACTCTAGAAGAGGCAGCATAACGACATCGATATCACGATAGGAGGAACGAGCTAAATCGCCGATAGTTATTCTCTCCGTTGACGAATGTAGAGTACTGTAATTAGAGTAGTAGGTTAAGATAGGAGAAATCGCTAATATCGCTATAGACAGAACCAAGTTCGTATATTATTAGAAAACTAAGAGACGAGATAAGACTAAGGAAGTACCGAAAGAATACGAAGGACACCTAGCATTCGAACCAAAGTATCTAGAAGGATTACCAGAACACGGCCTATAGGATTACGAGATTAAGCTTAAGGAAGGAGTACGACTAAAGTTCTTTAAGATTTACTATACGAGCCAGATATAGAACGAAGAACTTAAGCGATATTTAGAGGAGAACCTTTGAAGAGGATATATCCGCCTGTCGATATTGCCAGCAGGCTACCTAATCCTGTTTATACTTAAGAAAGACGGAAAGCTACGGTTATATATCAACTATCGGCAACTTAACGAACAGACCGTGAAAAACCAATACCCGTTACCACTAATCTTACAGCTCCGAGATTAGTTGGCAGGAGCCTAATATTTTACATGTCTTGACTTGCCATTAGCCTATAATTATATATAGATCAAAGAAGGCGACGAGTAGAAAACGGCCTTTAGGATACCTTATAGCCACTATAAGTACCTTGTTATGCCATTCGGACTTACGAACGCGCTGGCAACGTTCTAAGCCTTGATTGATCAAGCTATCCGACCCTTTCTCGATAAATTTACGGTATATTATCTCGACGATATACTTATCTTCTCTAAGACGATAGACGAATACTAGAAGTACGTAATAGTAGTACTAGACGTGCTATACGCGTATAAACTATTAGTTAACAAGGAAAAGAGCGAATTCCATATTAGGAAGATAGTCTTTTTGGGATACGAAATATCCCTAAGACAAATCCGGATAGAACCTTCAAAGGTTAAAGCTATCAAGAATTAGCTACGACCGACGTCAGTTACAGAAGTATAAAGCTTTATCGGATTTACGAACTTCTACCAAATGTTTATTAGGAACTTTAAAGCAATCGTATAACCTTTATACGAACTTACTAAGAAGAACGCTAAATTCCAATAGGAAGAGCGACACGAGTAAGCATTTATATAGATCTGTAATGCCATTACTAAAGATCTAGTACTAGTACTACTAGACCCTAAGAAGCCATTTAAGGTAGAAACAGACGCTTCAGACTACGCTATTAGAGGACAATTGGGATAACGAGACAAACAAGGGAAGCTATATCCTATAGCCTTCTTTTCAAAGAAGCTCAATAGACTATGTCTCAATTATCCGATTTACGATAAGGAACTACTTGCGATTATCAAAGCTTTCAAGGAATGGCGACCATACCTTAGTAGCACGATTAAACTAGTATAAGTATATATAGATCACAAGAATTTACGATACTTTACAACAACAAAGGAACTTAACAGATAACAAATACAATAGGCAGAATTCCTTACAGAATTTAACTTCGAGATCCGCTACAAGAAGGGCAAAGAAAACGTACAAGCAGACATTTTAAGCCAACGAACGGATCATACGAAAGGACAAACGGGAATAATACTACTGTTGTTCAAGGAACGAACAGACAGGACATTGTACTACGAAACGTAGACACCTGTGGAAGATAATCTACTTGACTTGTTCCTAGAATGCTACGTAATCTTTCGAGAGGAAAGGATTAACGAGGTATAGTATCAAGTAGCACCCGGACTAGTAGTACCTAACGGAGTAAAAGAAAAAGATAGAAAACTCTAGTACCGAGGCAAAGTGTATATCTATAATAAAGATCAATAGCTGCAAATGATTCGAGAACTCTATAAATCAAAACTCGGAGGATATAAAGGAGCTATAAAGACTGTTGTACAAGTCAAGAGACACTACGACTTTCTATAGTTAACGGTACAGATTAAGGAAGTCGTATAGAACTACGACATCTACAATCGAAGCAAAACGGCACGATATAAGCCGTATAGACTACTTTAGCTACTGCTAATAGCTGACAAACTATAGAGTTTAGTTACGATAGACTTTATTACAAAGCTGTTAGAATCTAAGGATATAGCTATAGGAGTAACCTATAACAGTATTCTTACTATAGTAGATTGCCTGACCAAGTAGGCATACTTCTTTCCCTATAAAGAGTCCTAGACAGCGGAACAGTTAGTAGACATAATCTATCGGCAAGTTATATTAGTACATGCTTAGCCGCAAGAATAGATTACCGATAGAGACACGAAGTTCGTATCGAAGTTCTGGCAAGCATTAATATAACGATTAAGCGTCAATAGCAAGCTATTAACGGCATATTACCTATAGACTAACAGACAAACGGAGCGACTAAACCAAGTTATTAAGCAATACCTCCACTCTTACGTTAACTACTAGCAAGATAACTAGGTCATACTATTGCCAATAGTATAACTCGCTTACAACACGACGCTAATGGAAACGACTAAAGTTATACCGTTCTTCGCAAACTACAGATATAAAGCAGACCTTAGGCAAGGACTAGAGGTCACAGTGCCAAGAGCAGCAGCCAAAGTAGAACAGATGTACGTACTATACGAGAAGCTCAAGAAGGAACTCGAGTTATCAAAACCAGAATAAAGAACTACTACGACAAACATAGGCTCGAAGGACCTTGCCTAGAGAGGGGAGACAAAGTCTATCTAATTATATAAAACTTGCGAACCAAACGACCAAGCACAAAGCTAGACTTTAAGAAGGTCAGACCCTTTATTATCAAGGAACGAATTTTAATATCCAACTATCGACTATCGTTACCGTCATCTATACGACTACAGATAGATGTTTTTCATATTTCACTTCTCGAACCAGCACCAAAGAACGTCAAGGTTACTACGCACATCAAAGCAGAGGACAAAGAGGAAGAATAGGACGTCAAAGAAATTCTAGATTCACGTATTATTAATAGGGAACTATAGTACTTAGTCAAATGGCTTGATTTCGGACTAGAAGATAACTTATAGGAACTAGTTAAGAATTTGAACTACCCTAAGAAACTAGAATAGTTCTATCGGCAGAACCTGGATCGGCTAAAGGCAAACCTAGGACAGAACCGAAAACAGCGCCCTAGTTAATAACGTTAATGCCACCGTTAAGTTACACAACGGCCCCTAATTCCTGCTATTCTACCGCCTCTAATTTGTCTAGATCTGACAAACCCTATATAACCATGTCTGCCCCCTTCTCTACCAGGAACTCTCGTTGTTCACGAACCCGAGTCAGACAGGCCAACGCCTTAGAAGCTTTATATTAATATTCTCGTAGCAAGGCTTCGGCCTCTTTCTCTTCAGCCTTCAAACGACGTTGCTCGCGTATGATACGATCTACTGTGTTACGATCAGAGACGTGCCCTCGCAAGAAAATAGGAACTTACAAGAAGAAACTAGAACGCCGGAACCATTGTAAGCACGACCCTAACGCATGTAAGCCTCGTAGTAACGAGATTTTTCAATCATCTTATACACTTGGTTATACTCTGTGTAATAGGAATACGCTATCACTACGAACCTATGATCGGAAATAAACTAAGCCAAACGCTCACGATAAATAGACACTAGGGATCTATATACATTAGACGGCATGATTAACAGCACGAAGGGCAACGAGGACTAAGGAGAAAAACACGTATAAGGAACGCGAGGGATGTTAGCGCTATTTGAGACGGCCTAAAAAGAGGGCTTTCGGGTCGAAAGCCTCGGAGGGAGGGCATCGCGTGTCACGGAAATATGTATACAGATGCTGCCTAGGCCACCGGCACAAACGGGCCAATCAAGCCGAAGGAACGGAAGGACCAATTACAACATAGGAAGTACAGTGATCACTACGCTCACCAGCGATCAGGGTGATCACCACCATGCGATCACTCACGATCACCGTGATCAGGAGTGATCACTAGGATTATATATACATGTAGATAGTCACTCGTTATAGAGGACTCTAGGAGTTTACCAGTAGTAATAATCATAATCACAGTACTTATACCAAGCATTGCTAATTACTATGAGAGACAACTCTAGTGTTGTTGTGAACCCTTTGGCTTCACCGAATCCCTTAGACGACCCGCCTGCTCGTCACGCTCAGCCTGCCTCCGTCTGGACCCTTTTAGAAGAAGTCTGAGTTAGGTTCGTCACAACAGTAGTAGACAGACTACTACAGACTCTAGAAGAGGTGGTATAACAATATTGATATCGTAATAGGAAGAACGAGCCGAACCGCTAATAGCTATTCTCTCTGTTAACAAATGCGGAGCACTGTAATTAGAGTAGTAGGTTGAGATAGGAGAAATCGCTAGTATCGCTATAGACGGAACTAAGTTTATATACTATTAGAAAACCGAGAGATGAGACAAGACTAGGGAAGTACTAAAGGAATACGAAGGATACCTAGCATTCGAACCGAAATATCTAGAAGGACTACTAGAATACGGCCTATAGCATCACAAGATCAAGCTTAAGGAAGGAGCATGCCTGAAGTTCTTTAAGATCTATTATATAAGCTAGACTTGGAACGAAGAACTTAAGCGATATTTAAAGGAGAACCTTCGAAGAGGATATATTTGCCTATTGATATTACTAGTAAGCTACTTAATCCTATTTATACCTAAGAAAGATAGAAAGCTATAGTTATATATTAACTATTAGTAACTTAACAAACAGACTATAAAAAACTAATACCTATTACCGCTAATCTTATAGCTCTAAGATTAGTTAGTAAGAGCCTAATATTTTACGCGTCTTGACTTACTATCGGCCTATAACTATATATAGATTAAAGAAGGTAATAAGTGGAAAATGGCCTTTAGGACACTCTATAGCTACTATAAATACCTCGTTATACTATTCGGACTTATAAACGCGCTAGTAACGTTCTAAGCCCTGATTAATTAAGCTATCTAACCCTTTCTTGACAAATTTACGGTATATTATCTCGATAATATACTTATCTTCTCTAAGACAATAGATAAACACTAGAAGTGCGTAAAAGCAGTGCTAGACACGCTATATACGTATAAACTATTAGTTAATAAAGAAAAGAGCGAATTCTATATTAGGAAAACGGTATTTTTAGGATATGAAATATCCCTAAGATAAATTCGGATAGAACCTTTAAAGGTTAAAGCTATTAAGAATTGGCTACGACTGACGTTAGTTACGGAAGTATAAAGCTTTATTAGATTTGTAAACTTCTACCGAATGTTTATCAGGAACTTTAGAGCAATCGTACGACCTTTGTACAAACTTATAAAGAAGAACGCTAAATTCTAATGGAAAGAACAGTACGAGCAAGCATTTATATAGATCTACGATACTATTACTAAAGATCTAGTACTAGTATTACCAAATCCTAAGAAGCCATTTAAGGTAGAAACGGATACTTTAGACTACGCTATTAGAGGATAATTAGGATAACGAGACGAACAAAGAAAGCTATATCCTATAGCCTTCTTTTTAAAGAAGCTCAATAGACTATATCTTAATTATCTGATCTATAATAAGGAACTACTTATGATTGTCAAAGCTTTTAAAGAATAGCGACTATACCTTAGCGGTATAATTAAACTGGTATAAGTATATACAGACTATAAGAATTTACGATACTTTATAACGACAAAGGAGCTTAACGGACGACAAATATAATAGGTAGAATTCCTCGTGGAATATAACTTCAAGATCTGCTATAAGAAGGGCAAAGAGAATGTATAAGTGGACATCTTAAGCTAATAAACGGATTATATAGAAGGATAAACGGAAATAATACTACTATTATTTAAGGAACAAACAGATAGAACGCTATATTACAAAACGTAGATACCTATAGAAAATAATCTACTTAACTCGTTCCTAGAATATTACGTAATCTTTTGAGAAGAAAGAATTAACAAGATATAGTATCAAGTAGTACCTAGACTAGTAGTACCTAACGGAGTGGAAAAAAGAGATAGGAAACTCTAGTACCAAGGTAAAGCATATATCTACAACAGGGACTAATAGCTATGAATGATTTAAGACCTCTATAAGTCAAAACTCGGAGGATATAAAGGAGTTATAATGTAACAAACCTAACTCAGACTTCTTCTAAAAGGGTTTAGACAGAGGTAAATTTAGCGGGACAAGTATATAGGTCGTCTAAGGGATTCGGTAAAGCTAAAGGGTTTATAACAACACTAGAGTCATCTCCTACAATAGTCAGTAATACTTGGTATATATACTTGTAATTATAGGTTAGGTTGCTATCACTAGTAAACTCCTAGAGTCTACCTTAACGAGTAACTATTTATATATATATATACTTCTACTAATTGCTTATAGTCTCCTTCTATCCTATCCTTAGATCGCCTTTAGTAGCTAGCTATCCTCCGCTATCTTTCCCTTTTGGTAATTGTTCGCCCATAGTAGCCTACGCTCCCTAGCGATCCTATATTAGCCTCGCTTCGTGCCCTTCTTGATTGGTGGCTCATTTAGCCTGCTATGCCCTACTAGGTCGCGGTATATGGTTAGCTTGTGATACGATGCCCCCTCTTTAGGGCTTTCGACCTGAAAGCTTCTTATAACTTGTTTTAAAGACTATTAATACCCCCTTTTCTTTCCCTATAGGTAACGTCCTTTTTCTACTAGCTTCCTTCTGCTATAGCTAATTGTATTCCTAGGAACTGTTGTAATCTTAAGCATAAATAATACGTTATTACGATTAAGATTAAGCGAGAGGGTTACAAGGTCGCTATACCTTATAAGCGTTATTAGAATACAAAGCTATAAAAGTGTTATATAATAATAGAAGGTTTAAATAAGTATTAAAACCATATTTATATAGGTAAGAAATATAGTAGCCTAAATGTTACAGATACCTATAGGTTCCTTATTATTTTCCTTCGTAGTCCTAGGTTATTAACTATCTTAGTCCTTTTAAATTTGTTAGAGCAAGAGAAGGTTTTAAAAGAGATTACTAAGACCGAGGCGCTTTTTGCTTAGACACTAAGCCGTTTAAGTCGATTACGTCGTTTGTAGCAATCCCTATACGATCGTAGTACCAAGGTTTTTCGTCGTGGTATAGCTTGTCTAGAGGAGGAGGAAGAACTAGATACTCCTCTGCCGATATCGGAGACGTAGACCCTCGCGGGTTAGGCTTAGGCGTTAGGTGCTTTTGATATACTCGATTAGGAGTTAATTAGGTTAGATCCTAGTCCTAATTCTAGTAGGTTCTTTTCTTTTTCTATTAGGGAATAGGCTTTAGAACCGGTTCTTATAGCTGGTTAGGATTCTACTAGTAGAACTACTCTAATTTCTTAGGGCAACTTAGGTTCTTAACTAGTTTCTATAAGTTATCTTCTAGTCTAAAATCAAGCTATTTAACTAGGTACTATAGTTCTTTATTAATAATATATAAATCTAGGATTTCTTTAACGTCCTATTCTTCCTCTTCGTCCTCTGCTTCGATGTATATAGTAACCTTAGCATTCTTTAGTACTAGTTTAAGAAGTGAAATATAAAAAATATCTGTCTATAGTTATATAGATGACAGTAATAATAGTCGATAGTTAGATATTAAGATTCGTTCTTTAATAATAAAGGGTCTAACCTTTTTAAAGTCTAGCTTTGTACTTAGTCATTTAGTTTATAAGTTTTATATAATTAGGTAAACTTTGTCTCCCCTCTCTAGGTAAGGTCTCTTAAGCCTATATTTGTCATAATAGTTCTTTATTCTAGTTCTAACAAACTTAAGTTCCTTTTTAAGCTTCTCGTATAGTATATACATTTGTTTTACTTTGACTGCTACTCTCGGCACTATAACCTCTAATCCTTGCCTAAGATCTACTTTATATCTATAGTTTGCGAAGAACGATATAACTTTAGTCATTTCTGTTAGCGTTATATTATAAGCGAGTTATACTATTAGTAATAGCATGACCTAGTCATCCTACTAGTAGTTAACGTAAGAACGGAGGTACTACTCGATAACTTGGTTTAGTCGCTCCGTTTGTCTGTTGGTTTGTAGGTAATATGCCGTTAATAGCTTGCTATTAACGCCTAATCGTTGTATTAACGCTTGCTAGAACTTCGATACAAACTTAGTATCTCTGTTAGTGATCTATTCTTATAGCCAAGCGTATACTAATACGACTTGCTAATAGATTACGTCTACTAGCTGTTCTGCTATCTAGGACCCCTTATAGGGAAAGAAGTATACCTATTTAGTTAGGCAGTCTATTATAGTAAGAATACTATTATAGATTACCCCTATAGCTATATCCTTAGATTCTAGTAGTTTCGTAATAAAGTCTATTATAACTAAACTCTATAGTTTGTTAGCTATTAATAGTAGCTAAAGTAGCCTATATAGCTTGTATTATGCCGTTTTGCTTCGATTATAGATATCATAGCTCTATATAACTTCCTTGACTCGTATTATTAAGTATAGAAAATCGTAGTGTTTTTTGACTTATATAATAGTCTTCGTAACTCCTTTATATCCTCTAAGTTTTGACTTGTAAAGTCCTTAAATCATTTATAGCTATTGATCTTTATCGTAGATATACGCTTTGCCTTGGTACCAGAGTTTCCTATCTTTTTCTTCTACTCCGTTAGGTACCACTAGTCTAGGTATTGCTTAATACTATACTTTATTAATCCTTTCTTCTCGAAAGATTACGTAATATTCCAGGAACGAGTCGAGTAGGTTATCTTCTATAGGTATCTACGTTTCGTGATATAGCGTTCTATCTATTCGTTCCTTAAATAACGGTGGCGTTATTTCCGTTCGTCCTTCTATATAATCTATTCGTCGGCTTAAGGCGTCTACTTATATATTCTCTTTACCCTTCTTATAGCAGATCTCAAAATTAAATTCTATAAGGAATTCTACCTATTATATTTGTCGTCTATTAAGCTCCTTCGTCATCGTAAAGTATTATAAATTCTTATAATCCGTATATATTTATACTAGTTTAATCGTACTACTAAGGTATAGTCGCTATTCCTTGAAAGCTTCGATAATCGTAAGTAGTTCCTTATTATAGATTAGATAATTAAGATATAGTCTGTCGAGCTTCTTTAAAAAGAAGGCTATAGGATATAGCTTCCCTTGTTCGTCTCATTATTCTAACTATCCTCTGATAGCATAGTCTGAAGCGTCCGTTTCCACCTTAAATAGCTTCTTAGGGTCTAGTAGTACTAGTACTAGATCTTTAGTAATGGCGTCGCGAATCTATATAAATGCTTACTTGTGTTACTCTTTCTATTGGAATTTAGTGTTCTTCTTAGTAAGTTCGTATAAAGGTCATATAATCGCTCTAAAGTTCCTAATAAATATCTAGTAGAAGTTCGTAAACCTAATAAAACTTTATACTTCTGTAACTGACATCGGTCATAGCTAATCCTTAATAGCTTCGACCTTTAAAGGTTCTATCTGGATTTGTCCTAGGGATATTTTATATTCTAAAAACACTATCTTCCTAACGTAGAATTTGCTCTTTTCCTTATTGATTAATAGCTTGTACGCGTATAATACATCTAGTACTACTCTTACGACTTTTGGTATTTGTCTATCGTTTTAGAGAAGATAAGTATATTATTAAGATAATATACTGTAAATTCATTAAGAAAGAATTAGATAGCTTAATTAATTAGGGCTTAGAACGTTGCTAGCGTATTTATAAGTCTAAATAGCATAACAAGGTACTTGTAATGGCTATAGGGTATTCTAAAGGCCGTTTTCCACTCGTCGCCTTCTTTAATCTATATATAGTTATAGGCTAATAGTAAGTCAAGACGTGTAAAATATTAGGCTCTTACTAACTAATCTTAGAGCTATAAGATTAGTAGTAATAGGTATTAGTTTTTTACGATCTATTCGTTAAGTTACTAATAGTTAACGTATAACTATAGCTTTCTATCTTTCTTAAGTATAAATAGGATTAGGTAGCCTACTAGTAATGTTAACAGGTAGATATATCCTCTTTAAAGATTCTCCTCTAAGTATTACTTAAGTTCTTTATTCTATGTCTAGCTCGTATAATAAATCTTAAAGGACTTTAGTCATGCTCCTTCCTTAAGCTTGATCTCGTAATCCTATAGGCCGTGCTCTAGTAACCCTTCTAGATGCTTTAGTTCGAATGCTAGGTATCCTTTGTATTTCTTCGGTACTTCTCTAGTCTTGTCTTGTCTCTCGGCTTTCTAATAATATACGAACTTGGTTTCGTCTATAGCAATATTAGCGATTTCTCCTATCTTAACCTATTACTCTATTTATAGTGCTCTATATTCGTTAATAGAGAGAATAGCTATCGGCAGTTTAGCTCGTTCCTCCTATTGTAATATTAGTGTCATTATACTACTTCTTCTAGAGTCTATAGTAGTCTACCTACTACTGTCTATCTCTTACGGTAGATCCGTAAGATATGCCTTCCCCTGAGTATCGTCTGCTCGCGATCCTTATATGCTCCCTATCTTGCTAGTCAAATACGACTCTATTTAGGGTCATAGGTAGCTACTATTCTTCTAGCTAATGTCTAGGTTATAATCTTCATACTATAGTAACCTTAATATTATATCTTTATCATTACCTATGTCTATAATGCTAAATACGACTACTATAGTCTTTCCTACTATAGTAATGTCGATCGGTTTAGTCTCCTTATATACCTATTACATCGGAAATAGCCCTTTAATTATACTATACTTCCGCTTTATTTTCTAGGGTATCTATAGCTAATTTACAAGTATTGGCAAAATTAGGTTTATCTCTGCTCCACTATCTACTAGTATAAGCATTTCGTGCTATCTCTATTGTACTATTATCTATAGTCGCTTATCTTGCCGCCGTCGTCTAAAGATTACGGCGATTTCCTATGTTTTTGCTAAGAGGTCTCGATATAGTGGTCTCTTACGCTAGTTCCTCCTATACTACGCTACTACTCGCCGTTATACGGGCGTTAATGGTTTTCGGGCCCCTCGAAGGGCCCTGACCCGTTTCCTAGGTTAGTACTAACTTCTTTAGTTATTTAGCTAATAGTAGCTTTGTCGATTGTACTTATTTCTATAAGCTATTAAGTGCTAGTAGCTTCTTACTATTAGGTCCGTTTTACTTTCTGTCATATATACTATAGCTTTATCTAAAGTTCCTAGATCTGCGATTTCTTTTTGTCCGCGTGGTAGAGGCAGTCGTTATTTCGGCACAAGTCCTATATATCTCGTCCTGTTCTATAGTACCTAGGCTAAACTCGTTTTAGAACTACTATAATGCTTTCTAGATCGCGGGCTTCGATTTTCTAGAGCAATTCGGCCGCTCTGTTTCCTATATTATAGACCTATTCTATAGGGTAGAGGCTTCTATCCTTATTTTCTTATTAGGTTAGCTAGTAATTATTTTCGAATTTGTCGTAAAAGTGGTATCGATATTCGTATAATATATACTAGAACTAGGGCACTTGTATATATGCCTTATATTATAGGTATAGTCGTATAGCGTTGCCTAGAAAGTATTAGAATTCTTTTCTAAATCCTTCCTACCATATATATACTATAGGTACTCTAATGCTAAGGTAGGAGTGTTTCTTCTAGTAGTTTTCCTATATACGTTTATCTTTTCTATAGTTTACATATATAAACTAGTACTCTAGGTTCTATATATTATAGCTAAGTTGCTAATTATTAAAATACTTAGCATAGCTATTAGGCCTATCGTATATTATAGACCGTTCTCCTCTAATGGTTTCTATAATACGTCAGAGTTCCCTTATCTCGTCCCTTATCTCATCGCTCTACTAGGCAAGTCAAATCAAGCGTCTATCCCGTTCGTATAGTTCCGTATTAAGCCGGAAAACTTCGTTATAGTACCATTTGATTCGTTCCTAGAGGAATAGAACATTAGGTCCGGGTCTTTTAATTCCTTAGGTATCGGTCGTCTATAATCTATCCTACCTCTAGGTAACTATAAAACCCTACTACCTTAGGGCTAGGAGAATCGAAATTGGTAGTGTATACTCTCCTACTATGTTCCATTTGGCAAGACCTGTCTCTAGGTCTATTATAACTAGTTCGGAGTACGGTGCTTGTTCGTCTTTACTATTGCCGTCGTATCCGAGACTATCCGTGTCGCTGTTCCTATTCTTATAGCTTGTAGCCGCTACTTCGATAATATCTTTAACGGTTTCGTTAATAGCCGTAATTTCCTTTCTAGGGACTAGTTTCTAGTCTTTCTTTAGGCTTTGACATTCTCGCTTATAGTACCCTTTCTTTCTATAGTTATAGTAGGTAATATAGGACTTATCTTTAGTTATCTTCTTTTAGTCTTACTTCTATATTATATCTATATCTATAGCTCCAGGATATGTCCTATGCAATGTGCTAATGTATATTCGTTTTTTCTTATTATTAGCCTTGACCGTAGTTCTGTTTATCTAACCTTGTTTCTACTACTCTTATATATAGAGTCGATTATTAATTCTAATAGCCTATATAATATATTTATCTAAGGTCTTAGGCTAGTCGTACTTATATAGTTTATCTTTAACCTTTTCTTTTAAGCTATTATAGAATAGTTATATTAATACCTTATCGTTAAGCTAAGACTTAAATATATCCTATCTAAACTATATAGTATAAGAGGCTACTAACTTAGTCCATCGGAGATTAGTAAGTCTTTCTTACGTATAAATCTTCTTATCTTTATCGCTAAAAACCTTCTAAAGCTCTTCTTTAAAACGGTTATAAGATCAAAAGATTACTTATATAAATATATCTTGGTTATCTTCGTCTTCCTTAATAAGATAATCATTCTATATAGGCTCGAACTATCTAAGTACCTTACCTTCTAGTCTTATAGCTATATAAAGGACTTTAGCTTTATTATCTAGAAACTTATCGTCATTAAGCCAAAAGTAGGATCGGAGGTTTATTAGGAATCTTACAAGATCCTCCTTAGTTCCTCTATATTTACCAGGTAGTTCGATCTTAATACGGCTCGCTTTGGCGCCTTCGAGTGCCTTGATTTTGGCGTAGGCCTTATTAACTAGCTTCTATAAGTGCTTTTCACCGTTCTCGAGTTCCTTAATCCGAGCTTAAGTAATCTTATCTCTCTAGTCTAACTCCTAGATCTGCTGCTAGAATTAACTAAGCTAGGTAAGCAGCTATTCGGCCGTGACGTTAGTAGCTATATCGATGTCAAGGTCGAAATTACCTCTGTTCTGAGCTATAATAGAATAAAGGGAGTAATAGCAACGTATAACGAACCTAACTCAGACTTCCTCTAAAAGGGTTTAGATGGAGGTAAATTAAGCAAGGCAAGTGTATAGGTCGTCTAAGGGATTTGGTAAAGTCAAAGGGTTTATAATAATACTAGAGTTATCTCTTATAATAGTTAGCAATACTTGGTATAAGTGCTATAATTGTAGGTTACTATTACTAGTAAACTCCTAGAGTTTACTATAACGAGTGACTAGCTAGCTATATATATATGTCACGGAAATATGCATGCAGATGCCGCCTGAGCCACTGGCACGAACGGGCCAATCAAGCCGAAGGAATGATGGACCAATCAGGACGGGATCACGCTTGGCAAGAAATGATCCCAACAGAGGATCACTGGCTCACGATATGAGCCAGGTGAGCCAGTATGAATGATCACCACGACTGCTAGTGATCCTAGGAGTATATATACATGTAAATAGTCACTCGTTATGGTGGACTCTGGGAGTTCACCAGTGGTAACAATCACAATCACAGTACTCATACCAAGCATTGCTGATTACTGTGAGAGACAACTCTAAGTGTTGTTGTGAACCCTTTGGCTTCACCGAATCCCTCAGACGACCTGCCTGCTTGTCCCGCTTAACCCACCTCCGTCTGGACCCTTTCAGAAGCAGTCTGAGTTGGGTTCGTCACAATATATAATTATCTGTCCCTCTTTAATAGTTATTACTAGTACCATTTCTTCTTTTATTCTGTAATTCTGTATTGTTGACGGTGACATGTTATTATTACTAGTGAAGACCTTAGTCTTGGCAGTGATAGTCTTCTAATTGGTCTGTTAAGTGATTGGCTGTCGGAATGTCCTGTGTCCTAGCTGCAGCCTGCCGGGCTGTCCATGTGCTTATCCGTGACAGTTCCTTAGTAAGGCGCCTAAGGGACTTAGGCTACCTTAGCTACTTTAATAGGCGCTTAAGTATCCCTGTAAACCAAGGATAGCTATTTACTAGCGTATAGTAAAACAGGTAAAGGAGTAACTCATAGCTATAGAAGGATAAGGAAAGTCTTTAGGGTTATAGTAGTAGCAACTAGTCAAGTAGGTACCTTTGGTAATATGACGGCCGCCTAGTTAGACCAAGACAAAGCTGAGTAAGCCGGCATAGATACAGGAGATACGCTCGACCCGAGCCGCTAAGAAAGGACAGGCTCGTTAGCGTCGTCCTGACGATGATCCTGCCAAATAGACTCGACCCCTACTATTCGAACGCTTAGGGCCTAAAGATCTTAAGCTAGTTCCTAAGTACCCGCTATAGTTTATAGGCTAGGATATGCTAGATACCAAAGTAAAAGCCTAGTAAAGGCATTAGGCGTCTAAGAAATAGCCCTTACTTAAAGAAAATAGTAAAGCCAAGTAGGCTAGGCATCGTAAGGAACGTAAGTAAGGTTTTAGGTCCAAATTCGCTAGCAAGAGCCTTAGGGCGAATTCAAAGGGGAAGTATAGATTAGGGCTAGAAGTTCTTAATATAACTAGAGGGATATAGGGTATAGTTTTGTTTTTCTAGTTCCGTAGAGCTTTACTATATACGATAGGCATAAATAGGGGTTGCCTATCTAAGGGCACCAGATAGATAGACAAGGACAACAGATAGCTTTTTAACACTTGTCTACTCTAATAGATTAGAGTGACAGGATGTAGTTCTTCTTTCTTTTATAAGTTATAGTACCTTTTTCCACGTAAGTAGACTCTTCTACGTCTATCTAGAGGGACATCGTTATCGCCACCTTCGCTCCTATCGTCGTTACCGTCTAGATGGTCGGACTTGCCTGCTATGACCGCGAATACTCAGACGCCCTGGACTTTTTGAGCCAAAGCTCCTCCCTATCTAACCAGATAGAGGTTTGGTTCTAGAGGTGCTAAGTAGTGCCCTAGAGGGTTGGCACCAGCTTACTAGTTAATCGTTAGATAGACTTTAAGAGTTTACTAATGATAGTAACCTATAATTATAGTACTTATACTAAGCATTGCTAATTACTATAAGAGATAACTCTAGTGTTATTATAAACCCTTTAGCTTTACCAAATCCCTTAGACGACCTGCCTACTTATCCCGCTTAATCTACCTTCGTCTGAACCCTTTTAGAAGAAGTCTAAGTTGGGTTCGTCATAGGTCTCTAGGCTTATAAGCCCTCTTCTTACCTTTGCCTTTCCTTATAGGAGGTTACTAAATAGCTTCTCCTTTACTTCTACCTTCTAGAGAATATATTAGCTAATCTAGACTTCGCTTAACGCTCTACTCCTTTAGCCTAGCCAGGTATAATATATCGGTAGTACCGTCCCTAGCTTCTAGCTCTTCTATTATACTACACATACTTGACTCTTCTATAGAAGGCATTCCTCTACTAGATTTGGCAGCTTCCCTACTCTCCCTAGCATCTGGTTAGCTAGCTAGCGACTAGGAAGGCCCTAATTTAAACCCTCCTACTTCCTAGTAGACATCCCCTTTACTAGCTAGCGTAAGGTAAGTTACCAAAGGCTTAGGCGTATATTTAGGGGTCAAGAGTCCTCTGAAGCTCTCTATCTATTTGGTAAGTTCGTCTGTTACTTACGTCTCTGCTATAAAAGTCTCTAGAGCTAATTGCTCGCTCATAGGCTACGTGTCAGAGAGCTCCCTTACCCTTAAGTCTTGACCCTATTAGAGAGGTTGGTCTACTACCAGACTCTCTTACAATAGAGGTAGCCAAGCTATTATAATAGAGTCTTCTACTGGTTATTAGGTCTATTATGACGTTTCCTAGAGAAAGTTAGTATCCTAGGAATCTTTGCTAAGATCGAATTAATTGACTTCCTAGCTCCCTACTACTAGCGATAACTCTATTAGCTACTCTTTGCCTAGATAGTAGAAAGTCTTCTTATTAAAGCAAACGTTACAAGTTATAATGACCTTATCAAGCTTAGGTATCTAAATATAATGGATATTGGATACGTAATATTCCATAAGATACTCTATTAGCCCATATAATGATACCTTAAAGTTCTTTATATACTACTTAGCTTCCCTATCCTTATAGAGGATATACGCCTAGTATCCATATATAAAGATGCTACTCTAGTCTAGGTATAAGTTGCTAGTTAACGTAATTGTCAAGCCAGGTTCATACTAGCGAAAATACTATTTAAACTAGCTATAGAGTACCTTATTAGGAGTTCTAAACGAGTAAGTATAGCTTAGGCTTATTGTATATAAATACGCTACTACTTATATACTTTCTAACTAGAGCTTTATAGGCAGATTCGCGCTATTAAGTATCTTAATTAAGCGTAAGATTAGCTCTTGCCCTGCTTACTTTGCCAGACCGTTAGGCTTATGGGTATATAAAGGTAAGAGTTTAAGATTAATACCGCTTTCTATAGCCTAAGTCTAGTAGCATGTCAGTACGCGCCTTGCTAAACTAATCGTCGTAGTATCGTTATCCTGCTTAATCTTATAGATAGTAAGCCTATATTAGCGTCTTACCTAGCTCTTGAAATTCTAGATGACTCTTATGATCTGGTCTAGTAACTTCGTCGTTAAGAGAAAAGGGAAGAGCTTCCTACTATACTTATTAATAATTATAAGTAGCCATCGCAATCTATTAATCGCTTTAGGATAGTCGAATAGATCCTAGGCTACTTATTAGAATAGGCGTATAGACTTCTACTTAGGCGGTGTTTTCCTAGAGATGACCTTACTTACGTAAGTACAAGCGTAACTCTTATACTTAATATATACTATCCCCTTAATACGGACGTTTCTAGCGTTATTAATAAGCGCTTTTAACGTTTCTAGTCCGAGGTAGCTAGCTCTTAAGTGCTAAAGATCCTTAGTGTCCTCTCTTACAGTAGGTAATACTTATATCTAGGACCTTCTACTATATATAGTAAACACGTTCTATAAGGATATATAAATATTTATAATACCTACTTTACTAGTTAAGATATAGTTTAGGAAGCTCGAGTAGTAGAAAAGTGGCTTATATTTAAAGAAGGTAAGATTATACTTACGTTCTAACTTATAAAGTATAATATTGTTTTCTAGTATTTTAAAATATAAAGAGTAATCTAAGCTATAATACTAAGCACTTACCTTAAGTAATGGAGCTTCTAAGATAATATTAATATAGAATCCTTTAATAATAGTAATATCTTTAAGTATTAAGCTCTTAATATATAGTCTATATAGTCTATCTAGAATATTCTCGATTACCTAAGTACCCTTCCTACTAATAGGAAAGGTTATCGTACCTACTTTAATAAACTTAAGATCTTCTACCTTAACGAACGTCCCTAGTAAGAGAAACTTCTTATTATTAACTAAGTAGGTCACGCTATATAAATCTAGTAAAGTACTTTCCAAAAGAAGATAATACTATAGAGCGACTATACTAAACGCCCTATAATAAGTCAAGAGCTTACTAAGTAGTTAAGGGCTAATAATTAACGTATTAAGGGAATTAAGATATCTTACCCCTGACTACCTAGAATAAGATAGCTCCCTCTACTTAGTAATAAGTTAATTTTTTAGTCTAGCCTACTTCGGCTTATCAAGCTCTTAGCGAATCCTCTTATACTCTTTATTAGAAAGGTACAAGTGTGACGAACCTAACTTAGACTTCTTCTAAAAGGGTTTAGACGAAGGTAGATTAAGTAGGACAAGTAGGCAGGTCGTCTAAGGGATTTGGTAAAGCCAAAGGGTTTATAATAACACCAGAGTTATCTCTTATAGTAATTAGCAATGCTTAGTATAAGTACTATAATTATAGGTTACTATTACTAGTAAACTCCTAGAGTCTACCTAACAAGTAACTGGCTAGCTAGCTATATATATACAATTGTCTGTCTCTCTTTAATAGTTATTACTAGTATCATTTCTCCTTTTACCCTGTGATTCCGCGTTGTCGACGGTAACATGTTATTATCACTAGTAAAGACCTTAGTCTTGGCGGTAATAATCTTCTGATTAGTCTGTTAAGTGATTGGCTGTTAGAATGTCCTGCGTCCTGGCTACAGCCTGCTAGGCCGTCTATATACTTATCTGTAACACGATGCCCCTCCTTTAAGGCTTTCGACCTGAAAGCCTTCTTAGGCTATTTTAAATAGTGCTAATACCCTTCGCTTATAAGTACTACATTCTTCCTGTTTCTATGTTATAGTTACTATATTAATAAAATATCTATAGAGAAATAAAAGTTATATTCTATACGTTACTATGCTTCTCTTGTTTAGAATATTACTAAGAATGGTTTTATCGTTATGCCTTGCTCTTGGTACACATCGTAAGGCCTTATCTATAAAATGATTATACATATAAAGCGTTATAAGGCCTATATTTATCAAGGTTGTTCTTATAATAGCTCTAGCATCCCGCTTTCTTTCTATAAGCTCGTTTCCCTTTTTTTTTTAGTACTATAATTCCTAATGTTTATTCTAGTAGATCGTATTCTTTAGGAGCAACATTATGTCAAGGATATTAAACGTCGTACCGAACTTAAGCTAGATAAATCCTAACGCTATCTAGAAGAAGCCTAACACAAGTTATCTAAAAAGCTTATATAGCTCTAGCGTCTTCGTCAATAGAAGGAGTTTTTGGTAGAGAAAGGTGCCGATATAGTAGTATATAGTTTATCGACCTTAGACGAGTTAGAGGCGGTTAAGCGGCAAGAGTAGCAAGAGGCGCCTACTATACCCTCGTCAGAGATTAATGATACCGTCGATACTATCGACTAGGGCGTCGTCTTTGGTTCTGTCCTAGGTTTTCCTTTAGTCGATCTAGGTTCTACTAGTAGAACTATTCTAGTTTCTTAGGGCAGTTTAAATTCTTAATTAGTTCTCATAAGTTATCTTTTAGTCCGAAATCAAGCTATTTAACTAGGTATTATAGTTCTCTATTAATAATATATAAATCTAGAATTTCTTTGATATCCTATTCTTCCTCTTTATCCTTTACTTCGATATATGTAATAACCTTAGCGTTCTTTGGTACTAGTTCGAGAAGTAAAATATAAAAAACATTTATCTATAGTCGTATAGATGACGGTAACGATAGTTAGTAATTAGATGTCGAAATTCGTTCTTTGATAACGAAGGGTCTAACCTTCTTAAAGTCTAGCTTCGTATTTAGTCGTTTGGTTCGTAAGTTTCGTATAATCAGGTAGACTTTATCTCCCTTCTCTAGGCAAGGTCCCTTAAGCCTATGTTTATTATAGTAGTTCTTTATTCTAGTCTTGACATACTCGAGTTCTTTTTTAAGCTTCTTATATAGTACGTATATTTGTTTCGCTTTGACTACTACTCTTAGCACTATAACTTCTAGTCCTTACCTAAGGTCTGCTTTATATCTATAGTTCGTAAAGAACGGTATAACTTTAGTCGTTTCTATTAGTATTATATTATAAGCGAGTTATACTATTAGTAATAGTATGACCTAGTTATCTTACTAGTAGTTAATGTAAGAGCGGAGGTACTACTTAATAACTTAGTTTAGTCGCTCCGTTTGTCCGTCAGTCTATAGGTAGTATATTATTAATAGCTTGCTATTAACGCTTAATTATTACATTAACGCTTGCTAGAACTTTGATACGAACTTGGTGTCTCTGTCGGTAATCTATTCTTACGGCCAAGCATATACTAATATAACTTACCAATAGATTACGTCTGCTAGCTATTTAGCTATCTAGGACTCCTTATAGGGAAAGAAGTATATCTATTTAGTTAGGCAATTTACTATAGTAAGAATACTATTATAGGTTACTCCTATAGCTATATCTTTAGATTTTAGCAGCTTTATAATAAAGTCTATCGTAACTAAGCTCCATAGTTTGTTAGCTATTAGCAATAGCTAAAGTAGCCTATACGGCTTATATCGTGCCGTTTTGCTTCGATTACAAATGTCGTAGTTCCGTATGACTTCCTTAACCTATACTATTAACTATAGAAAGTCGTAGTGTTTCTTAACTTATATAACAGTCTTTATAACTCCTTTATATCCTCTAAGTTTCGACTTGTAGAGTTCTCGAATTATCCGTAGCTATTGATCCTAGTTATAGATATATACTTTGCCTTGGTACTAGAGTTTCCTATCTCTTTCTTCTACTCCATTAGGTACTTGTAGTCCAGGTACTGCTTAATACTATACCTTGTTAATCCTTTTTTTCTTGAAAGATTACGTAACATTCTAGGAACGAGTTAAGTAGATTATCTTCTATAGGTGTCTGCGTTTTATAATATAGCGTTCTGTCTATTCGTTCTTTGAATAACGGTAGTATTATTTCCGTTTGTCCTTCTATATAATCTGTTCGTTAGCTTAAGATATCTACTCGTACGTTCTCTTTATCCTTCTTATAGCAGATCTTAAAATTAAATTCTACAAGGAATTCTACCTATCGTATTTATTATCTATTAAGCTTCTTTATCGTTATAAAGTATCGTAAATTCTTATAATTCATATATACTTATACCGGTTTAATTATACTGCTAAGGTATAGTCACTATTCCTTAAAAGCTTTGACAATCGTAAGTAGTTCCTTATTATAGATCGGATAATTAAGACGTAGTCTATCGAGCTTCTTTGAAAAGAAGGCTATAGGATATAGCTTTCCTTGTTCGTCTCGTTATCCTAATTGTCCTCTAATAGCGTAGTCTAAAGCGTCTATTTCTACCTCGAATGGCTTCTTAGGGTCTAGTAGTACTAGTACTAGATCTTTAGTAATAGTATCGCAGATCTACGTAAATACTTACTCGTGCTATTCTTCCCATTGGAATTTAGCGTTCTTTTTAGTAAGTTCGTATAAAGGTCGTATAATCACTCTAAAGTTCCTAATAAACATTTAATAGAAGTTTGTAAATCCGATGAAGCTTCGTATTTCTATAACTAATGTTAGTCGTAGCTACTCCTTAATAGCTTTAACCTTTAAGGGTTCTATCTGGATTTGTCCTAGGGATATTTCGTATTCTAAAAACACTATCTTCCTAATATAGAATTCGCTCTTTTCTTTATTAATTAATAGTTTATACGTATATAGCGCGTCTAGCACTACTTTTACGTACTTCTAGTATTTATCTATCGTCTTAAAGAAGATAAGTATATTATCAAGATAATATACTATAAATTTATCAAGAAAGGGTTAGATAGCTTGATTAATTAGGGCTTAGAACGTTACTAGCGCGTTCGTAAGTCTAAATAGCATGACAAGGTACTTATAATAGCTATAGAGTATCTTAAAGGCCATTTTCTACTTATTACCTTCTTTAATCTATATATAGTTATAGGCTAATAGCAAGTCAAGATATATAAAATATTAGGCTCCTACTAACTAATCTTAGAGCTATAAGATTAGCGGTAATAGGTATCGGTTTTTCACGGTCTATTTATTAAGTTACTAATAGTTAATATATAACTATAGCTTTCTATCTTTCTTAGGCATAAATAAGATTAGGTAGCCTACTAGCAATATTAATAGGTAGATATATCCTTTTTAAAGGTTTTCCTCTAAATATCGCTTAAGTTCTTCGTTCTATATCTAGCTCGTATAGTAAATCCTAAAGAACTTTAGTCATGCTCCTTCCTTAAGCTTAATCTTATAATTCTATAGGCTGTGTTCTAGTAATCCTTCTAGATACTTCGGTTTGAATACCAGGTGTCCTTCGTATTCCTTTAGTACTTCCCTAGTCTTGTCTTGTCTCTCGGTTTTCTAATAGTATACGAACTTAGTTCCGTCTATAGCAATGCTAGCGATTTCTCCTATCTCAGCCTACTACTCTAATTACAGTGCTCTGTATTTGTTAATAGAGAGAATAGCTATTAGCGATTCGGCTCGTTCTTCCTATTATGATATCGATATCGTTATACTGCCTCTTCTAGAGTCTATAGTAGTCTATCTGCTACTATCTGTCTTTTACAATGGATCTGTAGAACATGCCTTCCCTTAAATATCATCTGCTCGCGATCCTTATATACTCCCTATCTTACTAGTTAAATATAACTCTATTTAGGGTTATAGGTAGCTACTATTCTTCTAGCTAATATCTAGGTTATAATCTTTATACTATAGTAACCCTAATATTATATCTTTATCGTTACCTATATCTAAAATACTAAATATAACCACTATAGTCTTTCCTACTATAGTAATATTAATTGGTTTAGTCTCCCTATATACCCATTACATCGGAAATAGCCCTTTAACTATACCATGCTTCTGCTTCATTCTCTAAAGTATCTATAGTTAATTTACAAGTGTTAGCGAAATTAGGTTTATCTCTACTCTACTATCTACTAGTACAAGCATTTTATACTATTTCCATTATGCTATTATTTATAGTCGCTTATCTTACCGCCGTCATCTAAAGATTACGGCGATTTCCTATATTTCTGCTAAGAGGTCTTAATATAGTGGTCTCTTACACTAGTTCCTCCTATATTATACTACTACTTACCGCTACATAGGCGTTAATAGTTTCTAGGCCCCTCGAAGGGCCCTAACCCGTTTCCTAGGTTAGTACTAACCTCTTCGGTTGTTTGGCTAATAGCAGCTTCGTCGATCATGCTCATTTCTATAAACCATTAAGTGCTTATAGCTTCCTACTATTAAGTCTATTCTGCTTTTCGTCGTATATACTATAGCTTTATCTAAAGCTCCCGAATTCGCGATTTCTTTTCGTCCGTATAATAGGGGCAATCGTTACTCTAGCACGAGTCCTATATGTCTTGTCCTATTCCGTAGTACCTAGGCTAGGCTCGTTTTAGAACTACTATAATGCCTTCTAGATCGCGGGTTTCGATCTTCTAGAGCAATTCGGCTACTCTGTTTTCTATATTATAGACCTATTCTATAGGGTAGAGGCTTCTGTCCTTATTTCCTTGTCAGGTCGGCTAATAATTGTTTTCGAATTTGTTATAGAGGTAATATTAGTATTTATATATCATATACTAGAACTAGGGCACTTGTATATATACCTTATGTCAAGGGTATAGTTATATAGTGTTGCCTAGGAGGTATTAGAATTCTTTCCTAAATCCTTCCTATTATATATAGACTATAGGTACTCTAATGCTAAAGTAGGAGTATTTCTTCCAGTAGCTTTCCTATATATGCTCGTCTTTTCCGCGGTTTATACGTATAAATTAGTATTCTAGGTTCTATACGTCGTTACTAAGTTACTAGTTATTAAAGTACTTAGTATAGCTATTAGGCCTATTATATATCATAGGCTATTTTCCTTTAATAGTTTCTATAATATATTAGAGTTCTCTTATTTTGTCTTTTATCTTATCGCTCTATTAGGCAAGTTAAGTTAAGTACCTATCCTATTTACGTAGTTCTATATTAAGTTAGAAAACTTTATTATAGTATTATTCGATTTGTTCCTAGAGGAATAGAACATTAGGTCTAGGTCTTTCGATTCCTTAGGTATCAGTTATCTACAATCTATCCTACCTCTATATAACTATAAAACCCTATTACCTTAAGGCTAGGAGAATCGAAATTGGTAGTACATATTCTCCTACCATGTCCTATTCGGCAAAACCTATCTCTAGGTCTATAGTGACTAGTTTAGAGTACGGTGCTTATTTGTCTTTACCGTTGCCGTCGTGTCCAAGATTATCTATATCACTGCCCCTATCTTCGTAGCTCGTAGCTGTTACTTCGATGACATCCTTAGTAGTTTTGTTAATAACTGTAATTTCCTTTCTAGGGACTATCTTTTACTCTTTTTTTAGGCTTTGACATTCTCGCTTATAGTGCCCTTTCTTTCTATAGTTATAGTAGGTAACATTAGACTTATCTTTGCTCGTCTTCTTCTGGTCTTACTTTTATGCTATATTTATATCTATAGCTCTAGAGTACGTCCTATATAAGGTACTAACGTACGCTTACTTTTTCTTATTATTAGCCTTAACTATAGTTCCGTTTATTTGGCCTTATTTTTACTACTCTCGTATATAAAGTCGATTATCGATTTTAATAGCTTATATAATATGTTTATCTAAGGTCTTAGGCTAATCGTACTTATATAGCTTGTCTTTAACCTTTTCCTTTAAGCTATTATAAAATAGTTATATTAACGCTTTATTATTAAGCTAAGACTTAAGTATATCCTATCTAAACTATATAGTATAAAAGACTATTAACTCAGTCCATTAGAGATTAGTAAGTCTTTCTTATATATAAATCTTCTTATCTTTATTACTAAAAACCTTTTAAAGCTCTTCTTCGAAATAGTTATAGGATCGAAAGACTACTTACGTAAACGCGTCTTAGTTATCTTTATCTTCCTCAATAAAGTAGTTATTCTATATAGGCTCAAACTATCTAAGTACCTTGCCCTCTAGTCTTATAGCTATATAGAGAACTTTAGCTTTATCATCTAGAAACTTATTATCATTAAGCTAGAAGTAAGATTAAAGGTTTATTAGGAATCTTATAAGATCCTCTTTAGTTCCCCTATATTTGCTAGGTAGTTCAATCTTAATATAGCTCGCTTTAGCGCCCTTAAGTGCCTTAATTTTAGTATAAGCCTTATTAATTAACTTCTATAAATGCTTTTCACTATTCTTAAGTTCCTTAATTCGGGCTTAAGTAGCCTTATCTCTCTAGTCTAACTCCTAGATCTACTAATAGAGTTAACTAAGCTAAGTAAACAGCTATTTAGCTATAACATTAGTAGCTATATTAATATCAAGGTCAAAGTTACCTCTGTTCTAAATCATGACAAAACAAAGGGAGTAATAGCAACGTGTAACAAACCTAACTCAGATTTCTTCTAAAAGGGTTCAGACAAAGGTAGATTAAGCGGGACAAGTAGGCAGGTCGTCTAAGGGATTTGGTAAAGCTAAAGGGTTTATAATAACACTAGAGTTATCCCTTATAGTAATTAGCAATGCTTGGTATAAGTATTATAATTATAGGTTACTATTACTAGTGAACTCCTAAAGTCTATCTAATAAGTGACTAGTTAGCTAGCTATATATATATAATTGTCTATCCCTCTTTAATAGTCATTACTAGTACTATTTTTCCTTTTACCCTGTGATTCTACATTGTCGATGGTGATATATTATTATTACTAGTGAAGACCTTAGTCTTGGCGGTGATAATCTTCTAATTGGTCTATTAAGTAATTAGCTATTAGAATGTCCTATGTCCTAGCTATAGCCTGCCAGGCCGTCTATATGCTTATCTGTGACAACAAGCGTTACTTATTACCGTAGACAGCTTACTTAAGTATATAGTAGTCTACTAGATCCTATAGATGTCTTAGACACTTATAAGAATATCTTGTATTACGCTATTAACCGTTATAAGAGTCTCTATATAAGTCTCTACCTCTCTCCTCACCGCTCTTCTAAGCTATAGGAAGTGTTAGCGTATAAGTTATCGAGAAGATTCTATACTTCTAAGAGACTCTAGGTTATACGTCGTCATTAATTAGGATCTTGGCCATTATAACGAGGGTACTAAGCTCCGGAAGTGGCTATCCTATGCTATTAGCAAGCTTGATTTCTATCTTCTTGTTTGCTACCTAGGTTAGTAAGATATATATAGCGATAGCGTTAAGAAAGGTATAAAGTCCTTATACGCCCTATACTTCTAGGATGTTATATTAGATAGCTTGCTAGAAGGCGACATTAAAGTTACGAATCTAGCGCTATAGATTAACTCCCAAACGCTTGGCTATATTAAGACTAGTTATATATTATATGGTAATCATTATATAGAGCGTTATAACAGATAGCGTAAGTATAGAGCGAAGCGCCTAGATGATCCCCCTAATAAGGTTAATATCCTTCTTCCTACGCGCTTTTATAGCTTTGTAAAGTTTGGGATCCATAGTATATACTAGCTAGCATTATAGCTATCCTATCCGCTTACTAACGTCTATAGTATATATAATGTCTTTATAAAAAGAGTCTTATAATTATATAAATTTGGCTATAACGGCTATATTAGAAGGTATTAAATCTATAGATATCGAAGGCAATAATCCTTTTATAAGTTATTCGTAGGAAGCTAGGATAAGGTTATCTCTAGCTTATTTATAGGTTAGGCACTACAGAACTTCCAGATCTGGCTCGCGGTCGCCATTAGGGTTAACGAATCCCTATATACTAGCGAACTTAGCCTACGACTATAGTTCGATATACTACAAGTTCTAGGAACTAGGCCCTATAAGGCACGTAGAAGTCTTGACTAGGATCTCGGACATAATAGACAAATACGTTGTCGAAAGCGTATTAAAGCAGGGTAAGAGAGTTTGTAATAGAAAAAGCTACTACTAATATTAAAGATACGTCGGTAAAGGAGTAGTCAAGGCGCCAGGCTTATAACTGCCGAACGTAGTGGGAGCTTCGGGAGCGTTAAAAGCAGTTTATAGTAGGTGGCTATACGAAGGAGACAGTGCCTTGTTAAGACTATCTATAAAGGAGACAAAACGACTGATATTTATAGACAAAGGAACTGGCCAAAGCGTTGGCAACGACGCCTTATACGCTGTGGCACGTATGTGGCTAATACTCTTAGAAGCTCTACAGCTTCTGACACAGTCTAAGGCATTTCCTCAGGGAAAGGCGTCGGAGGGGTGCAGAGGGGGAAAGAGCACGGCAGCGTGTTTGTCGTGACCTGTGTAGTTGTGCTGCGCCATGTTGCTTGTTGACTAATTAATTATTAATCACTTTACTCCGTTGCAATAATCATTCTCCGCAGAGAAAGCCTCGATCGAAATGTCAAGAAACATGGGAAAGGAAACATTTGAGTAGACACCTTAGATCCCTTTCCTCTCCTTCGCCTACGTTAATTACGCAGTAATTATGCCTTACGCTTACCAATTAGGTATACGAGCGCTTTTTTTCCTTAATGATTTCTAAGAGTGCATACAGGTAGTCGTGAGGTTGGCAAGTTCTTTATGGGTGCATGCCGCCATTAAACGATGAAAGGACTGCAATATTGATATTCTTCTGAAGAATGATTATGAGGTATGTAATTACAGTACCAAAGTCCCAACTGCATTGCGCCCAGCTTGTCTAACAATGGACGTGACACAGCGGATTATGGCACGGAGTTCGGGACATTAGGCCCGCTTCTTGGCCTCCTTGGCTCCGATCACTGACAACTAGTCGGTGCCGATAGACCTCGGCAACTGAGCGTGGGGCTTTGCAGCCCCTGTACCACATGGCATCAATCGCAAGCATCCATAGATATCTCGGCCTCGAATCCGTACGTTCATGCGAATTGCGTCGACAAAAAAAAAGAAAAGAAGAAAAGAAAAAGAAACGAAAAAACCCAGGGCGCCTTTCTGGAGCACGGAATACACGTGGTTTAACCAAACAATTAGCGTGGCCAGCGCAGTGCCCTTCGCATCTCAGCCGCTAACCGCTTTTGCACATCGCCGACATCGACGACGACTCGGTCTTGCCGTCCTGCTGCTGTCGCTTCGTCTCACTTCAGGATCGCAGAGTAGACGGGAACTGCTGCTTTCGTCGCAAGGACCACTAAGCGCCGCCCGACTTGCATTCGGCCGGCCACATCGGGCTTCGGGCTTCACACTAACGATGGCTGACCGTCCAACATTGCTCCGGCCGCCTCCTGAGGACCCCGACAAGGCGCAGATTGAAAATGCCTTGGAGGTGATCGAGCTGGCCGTCCTGGGTCCTGTAAGTTTGACATCTGCGCACGCAGCTATACCCCTTGTGCATACGTACTGCGCCGTGTGCTCATCCGGAGTCCCTGGTTCCTCCCCCCTCCCCCCCCCCCTTTTTTTTTTTTTCTCTCCTATTGCAATTTCTTGATTGGTAGTACCTTTTGCACATCCCTCGCTCAGTCTGACAACCTGTACAGAACATCTTCACCAACGCCCGCCAGCCCTGGCACCCCCCGGGAGCCCGCGGCATCTATGGCGGCGCCGTGATCGCCATGTGCCTGGCCGCGGCGCAGCGCACCGTCGCGCCGGATTTCCTCGTCCACTCCTGCCACTGCTACTTCCTCCTGGCCGGCTCCTCCGAGCTGCCCATCCTCTTCCACGTCGAGCAGGTCCGCGACGGCCGCTCCTTCGCCACCCGCACCGTCCAAGCCCGCCAGCGCGGCCGCTGCATCTTCACCACCACCATCTCCTTTGTCCGGGACACCCCCACCTCCACCAGCAGCAGCAGCAGCAGCAACGACAACGGGGGCGTCCGCACCGTCAGCCACGCGAGCGAGATGCCGCGCGGGCCGGACGGCCAGCCGCTGCGGCCTCCCCCGGACGACTACGCCGACGAGCCGGAGGTGATGGCGCAGGGCCCGTTCCAGGGGACCAAGATCGAGATCGTCAGCGACGGGGCGGACGGCGGCGACAAGGCCGGGTCCAAGAAGACGCGGCAGTGGGTGCGGGCGCGGGGGCGGATCCGCGGCGGGGTGGCGGCGCAGCTGGAGGCGCTCGCGTACGTGTCCGACAGCTACTTCATCGGCACCATCACGCGCATCCACCGGCTCTGGCGGTTCCCCTTCCCGCCCGAGGAGTACGACCGCCTGCCGGCCGACCTGCAGGCCAAGATCCGCACCGTGCACCAGTGGGAGGGCATGGGCGACGACCCCCGCGAGATGGCCGGCCGCCCCGTCATCGGCATGATGGTCAGCCTCGACCACACCATCTACTTCCACGAACCCCGCCGCGTCCGCGCCGACGAGTGGATGCTGACCGAGATGGAGAGCCCCTGGGCCGGCGACGAGAGGGCCGTGGTCATGCAAAAGATCTTCAGCAAGGACGGGACGCTGCTCGCGACCTGCGTCCAAGAGGTATGAGCTCTTTCCCTTTTCCTTGCTGCCTTGTGTTTTTTCTCCTGGCCCAGAGAGGGTGAGAAGGGGGGGGGGAGAGAGAGCTTTGCTAACTGCGCTACCCAGGGGCTCGTCCGTCTCCAGCAGCCCGCTGCCAAGGGCAACGAGTCGAAATTGTAAAACTGGCACACCTCGATTAGACTATTAGGATATGATATTGCTTGTAAATCTTGGTGCATGTTTGGATTTGGGTGAATTAGACCTAGTACCGCAGCCGTTGTTCAATAGAACGAGCCCAGCAGAGCGAAGCGCTTTGCACGCCATGTCCTTCCGCAAAGAAAAAGAAGAGCTTGCATGAAGTTCGCGTAGGCATTTCCTTCTCTGGCAATCGTTGTTGAGCTTCAAAGTGTCAACCATTCTTCTGACCCTCAGATCCAGACGCCACGAGGCAGACGCAATAAGGCCAAGGCTGATTCGCAAGCATGAACTAAGTGTTTATCGGTCATAACCAACTGGGTCTTCGATCTCGTAGAACCACAACGGGATGGCATACGGTGCATTATGCTCCGGCTCATATCTCTCCGCTTCCGCGAAGCAGCTGACGGACATCATGTCGCCCGTTCCTTGCTCCACCGGCTATTCTCAAGTAGCCGAGACTCTTCCCAACGTTGATCGGATGCTTCTTGCTTCTTCGCCAGGCCCTCGCCCCTCCCTCTTCGTCCTGGACCGACTCTTACAAGCTTTGACGAAGCTGGGTATCGCATTCCTACAACACTCATCCTGATGTCCCACGGGACTCTTGCGTCCCTGTTCGACCAAAGTCGAACGTGCACCAGCGGGCATGGTGCAAGACGCCCCAACACAGAAGGCAGAGACCGTCCCAGCGAACGCCGAACGCCAAACGTGCAATTGGAGAACTCGCACGGGGGAAAGAATGAAGAAGCTGGTAATAAATCTACTGTCGAGTGGGCACGCAGAACTGGGCTGGTGACGTGGGGCTTGCCACTGTCCAGTTCAAAATCCCAGCTGAATAGGGGTTATATCAGATGGTGACACCCTCCAACCGGAGCACCTTGGACTTGTCTCCGAGAAACCGGGAGCGGAATTCAACGATTCCGCGCGCTATAGTGTCGAAGTCCTTGACCTTATCGGCCTTGAATTTCTGGAGAAGCTCCCGCAGGCCTTGGATGAACCCGCTCTTTTGGTCGCCAGTAAAGTCGTCGGAATTTCCGAGCTCCAGGAGGATTTGGTCATCTGGAAGGTCAAAGTGCCAAAAGTCAGTTTCTACCGGGGGGGTTTGAAGGACTGATGTTAGCAGTCTAGTAATGGTCCGGTTAGACTCACCGGGTGCACTGATGGAGCTGAAGTGCTGATACTCGCAATTGTCTGGGCACTGTTCTCCAGTAAGCTCGGAAGGGCACAGCTCCTTGTCGGGGTCAATTCTGTTGCTGTAAGTCAAAGACCTCAGGCCACCGGCAACTGCTTTTGGGTACTCTGGATGGAACCGGTATGCGTGGAAATAGCGAAGCGGGCTTTGGTATGGTTTCAACGTGCTCTCGGATTTGGACACTGGGTAACCCTGTACCTGCTGCTCCGTCAGCCCCGAGGTCCCAGTGGCAGGGGAAGAAACGACATGTACTTCTCCTGCGACTTCGGTCTCTATCTCTTGCGCTGCCTCTCGGGGTTGCGCGGGTCCTGATATTTGGTCGGGCAATGGTGCCGGAGACTCCGCATTGGCACTGCTGGCATGCTCCAGCGCCTGCGGGCTAGGCGATTGCGACTCTAATTCCATCGGTGTGGTCTCGTCGGCATTCGGACTGCCCAGTTGTTCGGGCACATCAGAGGCAGCAGCATTGTTTGCGGCTGGCGTTAGTGCTGACGAAGGGATTGGCGAATCCCCGGCATTTCCTTGGACAACCGCATCGCTCTTTGGTGGAGATGTCTCTGTCTCTGTCGTTCTTTCGTGTGGATGGTCGGCGGAGTCACTCATCGCACGGCCTCCAATACAGCCGTCGCCATCGTGAGCAGCAGGCCGCTCTTCCGACTGATTGCTCGGGGTTTGACCTTCATTCAGTCCATCGCCAGTTTTTTCGCCAGACACGGATTGGGTAAACGAAGATCGGCGCGTCTGGGCATTTGCTGTCACGCTTCCTGTCTGCGAAACGGAAGATTCATCTTCCTGCCAATCGCTCGACGTCTCTCGGGGTTGTGACTGGAATGGTTGACCTCCACCATCCCCTGCCTCTGATCCGTTTGGCCTCGCAGCCTCGGTGGAAGGCGAAGCTGTGTCGAGCTGTTGCAATTCTGCAGCTAGCTTCTTCTGCTCGGCGATGCTCCTCTCAATTTCGGCCTTGAGCCGTTCTTCTTCGTCTTGAAGTTGCTTTAACCGCTTCATCTTTTCTGAGAGGGAAGACTCGACTCGGGGAATTTCAAGGCTCATGATACGGCCCCGGCGTTGAGCTCGCTGAAGCGGGTCCAGGTGTGTCTCGGATGGCTTGGGCGGTTTGGCTGTCGACGGTTCCGGTGTAGGTCCAGAAGAACCCCTCTCCGAGCCACCCTGACTGCTTGTGGATTCGGTCGTTTGGGTCAACGGCGGCCGAGGACCTTCGCCCACCTTGTTCTCTGTTTCTGACCGATTTGGCGTGACCGAACCACCTGCGGATTGCTTGACCTTCCTCTTCGCCTCTGCAAGGGCGATCTTCCGTCTCATCTCTTGTATGGCTTTTTCTTTCAGATCCAGCTCCGTTGTCCGGTTCACTCGCCCCCCAGGCGGTGTTACAGAAGGCGCAGGACTCGACAATTGGCGTTTGGATGAACTATCTGTCAGCGGCGGAAAGTCACGGATGACCGGTCCACGTTGACTGGACATGCCGCCGGTTTGAACCGGCATTGTCTCCTCGATCGGCGAGCCCATGTCCATATCCATCTCCATCTCCCCGTCATCAGACTCGTCACTAACATCAATAATAAGCGAGGTCTCTTGGCGAGGTTGGGCAAAGGGTCGCTTGGCGGCGCTCGGCCCAGATGGATAGTCGACGAAGTCTAATGCTCCTGGGCGCTTGCGCTGGTTCGAAGTGATCTGTGGACCGTTCGGTGTCAGGGCTAAGCCGAAGAGAGAGGGGTGAGGCTGGGAGAGAGCTGGTTGGGAGTTGGCCGGCCGTTGAACTCCGTTGGGTGCTCGAGGGCCTGTCGGGATAGATGGCAGAGCGGGGCTCCCTGTCGTAACTCCTTGGGGTTTGAGAGTCCCATTATTACTATCCTCCCCTTGTACAGCCTTCGCGCCAGCTGTGGCTTCTGCAGACTTTCGGGCTTCTCGAGCCTTCTGCAAAGCAGCTATCTTCTGTTGAAGCAAGCGTTCTTTCTCGCCCCACGTCTTGCCTCGAGGAGCAGTTGACGTCTGCGCTGCTGACGAAGTCTCCGGCTGCTGTTTCTCCGGAGCTGCTTTCTCGGGAGCTGTTGGAGCGGGTTTGGGCGGGTTCAGCGCCGCTGGTGGTTTCGCTGCTTTCGCTGCAAGGAGCCGTGCGATGCGGTCCTTACGTTCTTCGCCCTTCTGTGGCTGTTCCGACGTGGAGGAGGTCTCCTTTGCGGCAGTAGTCGCCTGCAGCTGCAGGTTGGATGCTTGGCTTGACTTGCTCGAGTCAGTTCCGCCACCCTGATGCGGTTGTGTTGCTTTAGATGGCGCATCGGGCGGGCTGGCAGCTGCCTTTGGCATGCCGAGATGAAGGTCAAGGAAGAGCCCCTTGATTAGTTTTTCATCAAACCCTTCGTCAATGTAATTCTGGTATTTAACACCCAATGGCCATAACCGCAGGATAGCCTTCTGCGCCTCCTTCTTGGCCTCTTGAAGGGATTTGAACGAGTTCAGTGGGTCGTCTTGCGATTGATATGCGGGACCTTCGAGTTTGGAAGAAGTATTGTTGGCAGAGGCCGTTGTCGAAGCCTGAGCCGGAGACCGCAGGCCTGGGACGGTCGAGTTCTGCGTCCCCACGTCTGGTTGAGCCGAGGCTGTTTGAGGTCCCTGATCCGCCACCCTTTGCGGTGTTGGGATCTCACTTTGAACCTCCCGTGGGGATAAAAAGGGCGAGTAGGACGCCGAACGCTCACGGCCTGCGCTCGTCAGTTTCATGAGCTTGTCGCGAAAGGAAGCAGAAACCGTGGGACGTACCTTCAGGACCCCTCGGATCCTTACCACCGTCATCTTCATCAGTGCCATAAAACCCTCCGTCGGGAGTGTCGGCAGTGCTGGCCGGTTGACTCGATTCTGCAGCCGGTAAAGGTACGGGCTTGTCAATGGGTTGCGCGGGCGCATCAGAAGCGTCTTCTCGCGGCTCGTAGAGGTCTTCGAACTGACCCTCGCTCAATTCGCCTTCTTCCATCTCAACAGCTGCGCTTGGGCGTGGATGTCCTTGCGGTCCTTGCGCGGGCTGAGTCGAAGGCGGCACAGCAGATTTCGAAGCACCGGAAGAGCTGGGCGGAGGGCCGTCGAAGTTAAAATGGTTTGCGCCATGTGTCGGGAGGGGTGCGTTTGATGTCGGAACTGGAGGTCCATTGGGCTGGTTCCACGACGCAGCACCCGACGCGAAGGTGCCATAGGTGTTGACTGGAGCCGCCCCTCCCATCCCAAGCCCAGGTATATGGGTCAAATTCATACCGTAAGCAGCCTGCGACGCATCGTGGTGTGATGGGGTCATGGAGGGGTTGTAGGGAATGGCTGCGGACGCAGGATAACCGGGAACGTTTGGATAGGCGTATGCTTGAGGTGGCGGCTGGCCGTGATATTGGCCGTAGCCATACGGAGGCGGGTATTGGGACATGGCGGTGATTTTGTGGCTAGAGTTCGGGCATCTCGACGGCCGTACACACGGAGTTGGCCAGGAAAAGCACGTTGCGGGGCAATCCCAGGGTGTCGGAAAAGAAAACGCTGTTGGTCGAATCGGAGACACCAAGAGCTCTGTCGCAAGAAAGAGAGACTACTCGTCGGCGTTAGTGTAGTTGTGGTGCGGCGCCCGAATCTAAGCACTTCAAAACGGCAGCCGCACTCTAAGGTCTTTGGGTTGAAAGACACGCGATGCAAGAGATCTCAGCAACAGACCGAGGACAAGCCTAATCTCTGCTTAGGAATACCTTGCCGAATTATCGGGGGTGTTGATCACTTTTGCGCAGTTGCAAATGTCGGGTTGGCAGCGATGCGTTGAAGCGCGCGCGTCAGTTGATGGAAAAGATGGTCCAGCCCTCGAGCGAATCCACTAGTCCGAATCCGGGGTGGCGTGCACGGTTCAACCTCTGACATCAGGCAGGAGCCGAAGGGTTGCAGTTGCCAGGCCCAGTTTGTTTACTTACCAGGATGTGCTCCGGGCAACTGTGAACCAGTTGGGCGGCACCCGTTTGCCCACCAAGAATCACGCTCCTTCCCCTCGTCGATGCCTGACCTAGACATCGAAAAAGGAACTTGACAAAAATCAAGGGTCTATCCGTTGCATTTTCTCTCTTACTTCTCTGCCAGTGCGATCCCAGCATTTTCCTATTGGGTTATTGCATAGCCGGCATCGCTTGCACAGGACGCCCTTTTTCCGAATGTTTACATGCTCCGCACTCCGATCAGAGCAGAACTACGACAGTTTTCACGAACAATATTCCATGACTTCTTGCATTCGTGACCTGCCGACACGAACGCACCATGTCGGTCCGCAATAATCCCTTTGCGAGGAACGCCTCAACCTCGACTGGTTCGAGTGGTCTTGGCCGTCCAAAATCTGTCATTGCTCCCTCATCACCGTCTCTCCTAACGGGGACGCCTTCCCCACCTACCCACTCGAGGACGCAATCCCAAAACTCACACAATTTCAAGGCGGCGACAACATTAACGTCGCCAGCACCCGTCCGAAATGGCCATGCCCGCGGCACATCACGAGAAGGGACGCCGAGCTCAACCACTTTTGCGCCGTCCTACCTTAAAACCGAAGACATGCGGAAACCCACCGACATTGTCAAAGGGATTGAGGGCGAGAACGACTTTTCAGGCAAAAAGTATGTCTGGCTTAAGGACCCGCAGACGGCTTTTGTCAAAGGCTGGGTAGTAGAAGAGCTGGAGGGAAACCGGCTCTTGGTTCAGTGTGATGACGGTAGCGTGAGTGCGCCGCGGAGAGTCTTAAGTAGCGCATTTCACTGACACGAGGAAACAGCAACGAGAAGTCGATGCTGAGAGCGTCGACAAGGTCAATCCAGCCAAGTTTGACAAGGCGAACGACATGGCCGAGCTTACTCACCTGAACGAGGCTTCCGTCGTCCACAACCTGCACACACGGTACATGTCCGACCTGATTTACACCTACTCAGGCTTGTTCCTTGTGACAGTCAATCCTTACGCTCCTCTTCCAATATACACCAACGAGTACATCAACATGTACAAAGGCAGAAGCAGGGAGGACAACAAGCCGCACATATTTGCCATGGCCGACGAAGCATTCCGCAACTTGGTCGACGAACATGAGAACCAGAGCATCTTAGTTACCGGCGAATCCGGCGCCGGGAAGACTGAAAACACCAAGAAGGTCATCCAGTACCTTGCCGCAGTTGCTCAATCGCAGGCGCCTGCGAAGAGCAGGGCGAAACAGCACTCGAACCTATCAGCCCAGATTTTGAGGGCAAACCCGATCCTCGAAGCCTTTGGAAATGCACAAACCGTGCGAAACAACAATTCGTCTCGATTCGGCAAGTTCATCAGGATTGAGTTCAACCGCGACGGATCAATTGCTGGAGCTTTCATCGATTGGTATCTCCTCGAAAAATCCCGGGTCGTAAGGATCAACGGCCAGGAGCGCAACTATCACATTTTCTACCAGCTGCTCAAGGGCGCGGACGAGGCGCTAAAGAAAGATTTCTTTCTTGACGGCTTGGACGTTGGCGATTTCGTCTACACTCGGGACGGGCAAGAGATCATTACAGGCGTGTCCGACCGGGACGAGTGGGAAACGTTGATGGAGGCCTTCATGGTCATGGGCTTTTCCGACGAGGAGCAGGCGTCCATTCTACGCACCGTGGCCGCTGTGCTTCACCTTGGCAACATTTCCGTTGTCAAGGAGAGCAGATCGGCAGACCAGGCTCGCCTCGCGCCAGAGGCCAACGAAGTTGCTGCCAAAGTCTGCAAGCTGCTTGGTGTGCCCCTTGAGCCTTTCCTTCGCGGGTTGCTGCACCCCAAGGTAAAAGCAGGCAAGGAATGGGTTGAGAAGGTGCAGACGCCGGAGCAAGTCCGCTTCAGCGTCGATGCCCTCGCCAAAGGCATATACGAACGGGGGTTTGGCGATCTGGTGACCAGAATCAACCGTCAGCTCGACCGTGCGACCATGGGCCTCGATGACACCCGCTTCATCGGTGTGTTGGATATTGCGGGATTCGAAATCTTTGAGCACAACAGCTTCGAGCAGCTTTGCATCAACTACACGAATGAGAAGTTGCAGCAGTTTTTCAACCACCACATGTTTGTTTTGGAGCAAGAGGAGTATGCCAGGGAGCAAATCGAGTGGCAATTTATCGATTTTGGCAAAGACCTGCAACCGACAATCGACCTGATTGAGCTTTCCAACCCGATCGGTATCTTCTCGTGCTTGGACGAAGACTGCGTCATGCCAAAAGCCACCGACAAAACCTTCACCGAGAAGCTAAACTCATTGTGGGATAAGAAGTCACAAAAGTATCGGCCTTCTCGGCTGGGACAGGGTTTCATCCTCACACATTACGCTGCGGAGGTTGAGTACACCACCGAAGGCTGGCTGGAGAAGAACAAAGACCCTCTGAATGATAACTTGACCCGCCTGCTTGCCGCCTCAGCCGATAAACATGTCGCCAACCTTTTCGCTGACTGTGCCGACCATGACGATGAGACGGGCGGTATGAGGAGTAGGGTGAAGAAAGGTCTCTTTCGAACGGTGGCCCAAAGACACAAGGAACAACTCACGAGTCTCATGGGCCAGTTGCATCTGACACATCCGCACTTCGTTCGATGTATTCTTCCAAACCACACCAAGAGGCCGAAGCAGTTCAGTGGGCCCTTGGTCCTGGACCAACTACGGTGCAACGGTGTGCTAGAGGGCATCCGTATTGCTCGTACGGGCTTTCCCAACAGGCTCCCGTTCGCCGAATTCCGCCAGCGGTATGAGGTGCTTTGCCGAGACATGCCCAAAGGTTATATCGAAGGTCAGGCGGCGGCAAAAATCATGCTGGACAAATTTGGCTTAGAGAAGTCTCTCTATCGGATCGGTCTGACCAAGGTGTTCTTCCGTGCTGGCGTCCTTGCTGAGCTTGAGGAGCAACGTGACGCACTCATCACGGAAATCATGTCCAAGTTCCAATCAGTCGCTCGGGGTTACATGCAACGACGGATTGCGTTCAAAAGGCTTTACCGAGCCGAGGCCACCAGGGTTATCCAGCGAAATTTCCAGGTGTACATCGATCTATGCGATAATCCATGGTGGCAGCTGCTTGTGAGGATGAAGCCCCTCTTGGGCGCGACCCGAACTGCGGCTGAAGTAAAAAAGCGAGACGACATGATCCGCCAGCTTAATGAGAAAATGCTCCAAGAACAAGAGAATCGACAGAGACTCGAAGACGAACGAAGGAATGTGCATGCAGAGCTGCTCCGAATCCAGCAAACCCTGGAGAGCGAACGTGCTCTGGCACTGGACAAGGAAGAGATCTTCAAACGACTCCAACTCCGGGAGGTGGAATTGGAGGATAAGCTGGCCGGTGCCCTGGAGGATCAAGAGAAGCTCGAGGACCAGCTGGATAGCCTGCTCGAGGCCAAGAAACGAGCGGAAGAGGATGTGGAGCGGTGTCGTACACAGCTTGAACAAGCAGCCGGCATCATCTCGAGATTGGAACATGAGAAGTCTGAACTCGCTGGCCGTGTTGAGGACCTTGAGCGCGCCATCGACGATATTACCAAGGCTCAGTCCGAACGCAGCGAGCAGGAGGCTGCCCTTGAGGGCGAGATCAAGATGCTGCAGAGCCAACTCTCGCTCAAGGAGCGCAAGGTTCGCGACCTCGAAGCCAAGCTGCTCAAGACAGATCAAGATCTTGAGGTCAAATTGATGACCGCTCAAAAGGAGCTGCAATCGTCGAGGAGCAAGAATTCTCAACTGAGCGCCGAAAACCGCGAAATCCAGCAGCAGCTGGCTCAGTTGTCCAAGACTTCGACAGACTATGAGGATCTGGTCAGGAAGAAGGAGAGCGAACTCGCATTGCTTCGCTCAGACAAGCGGAAGCTGGAGATTGAGCGGCGCAGTCTTGAAGACCAGAATAGGAGTCTCAGCGCAGAGAGAGAAAAGACTGCTGACAGACTTCGCGAGGTTCAAGCCCAGTTATCGGCAATGAAATCCCAGCACTCTCAGCTACAGCGGGAGGCGGAGGATGCAAAGAGGCTTCTAGAAGCCCGGCTCTCTGAAGACGCCCAAGCCGACGAGAACAGGCAGGTCCTTGAAGCTCAAATCAGGGACCTTAAGGATGAACTGTACAAGACCCAGGTGGAACTCAGCAGGGAGCGCCAGTCACGCGACGATGTCCAGCTGCTTGGTGAACACAAATACCAGACCTTGAAGGACGAATACGACCACCTGAATGAATCGAAAATCACCATTGAAAAAGAGCTCTACGCCCAGCAAGATAAGCTCCGGAGGACCATGGAAGCTCGGGCTACGGCGGAAAAAGAACGTGACGAAGCTCGCGAGGAAATCCGGCGGCTTCGTGCCGCCAAGATCCAGGCGGAGGAAGCCCGGCGCGAAGCCGAGATTGTTGGAGAACGAGCTGCTTTCAAGATCGCAAGAGAACGTGAGGAAAGTCTCCGTAAAGACCTCGAGGCGGCTCAGGAGCGACTCAGGTGGTTTGAAGAAGAGTGCGCCAAGCTCAATCGCCAAGTCGAAGACTTAAACAAGTTGATTCTCGAGTCCGGCGAATTTGGACTGAAGAACGACCAGGCAAAGGAGCGGATGGAGCGCGAGCTCCAAACCGTAAAGAGTCGACTTGCTGCCTCTGAGAACGACAATCGGGCGCTGCTCAATAAACTGCAGCAAAAGGGGCTCGAAATTGCCCGGTCGGCATCGAGAGCAAGCGAGGCCTCTCGTGGTCAGGTCCTCTCTCTGCAACGTGAGAAGGCAAAGTTAGAAGAGCAGAACGCCAAACTCAACAAGCAACTTGGTGACTCACATCTCACCATTGCTTCGCTAGAGAAGCGGCTCGAGAAGCTGCAACTTGACCTTGAAGACCTCAACCACGAGGTAGCCAGAGAGGTTCAAAGCAGCCGCAATGCCGAAAAGGCTTCGTCGAACTTCACGGTTCAGTTGGCAGAGGCGAACCGCACCATTGAATCGGAGAAGCAACTGCGGGCGCAAGCTCAAGGAACTGTCCGCGCCTTACAGTCCACCCTTGATGCCCGGGATGCAGAGCTTGCGGAACTGAGGGCTCAACTGCTAAACGCGCTTAAAGTCGTTGACCCAGAGGCGGCGCCTCTTGTTAGCTCAGATGGCGGTTCTGATTCGTTTTCCAACAAGAACTTCGATTTGGTTCGAAGGATCGAGGAACTGCAACAAGACTTGCGTGTTCAAAAAGCTGGCCGTGCCAACGCCGAGGCTCAGCTAGCAGAGCTCAGAGCTGCCAGGAACGGCTCTCCGACTAGACGTGGCCTGGAAGAGATTAGCATCGGTGAGGCCCCGTTCACTACGTCGCCGACACAGAAGCACTCCAAGCCTAATGCTCGCCACTACTCGAATACATCGACACCGCCACGTCGGTTTGCAAATGCCGAAAATGATCATCTTTTTGACTCGGTTCGCTCAGACAAGACTGCAGACATTCTGAGCTTCAACAATCGCATGGATCTTAAGGCAGAGGTCGAGGAATTGCAAAACCAACTTCAGATTGCACAAATGCAAAATCGGCACCTCCAGAGCCAACTGGAGCGCTCAGTACCAGCTTCAGATGTGCACCCTGATGACAGTAGCCGAGTGCGGAAGCTTGAGCAAGCAAACGGGCGGCTGCAGGATCTGCTCGACGAGTCGGCGAAGCAGGTTTCGGCTCTGGAGAAAGCCCTTCATAGCGGTGAACTGTCTCTCCGGGACATTCAAACGAAGTCTCACGAAGAGATTCTTGAACTCCTCCATAGCCAGGAGGATTCTCGCCGGGCGCTCTTGCATAGCCATAATGATGCCATCGCGGAGTTGACAGAGATGAAGGGCCAGCTGGAGAGGTTGAGGCATGACCGTGCGAAGCTCGAAGTGGACTACCGCGACGCCAAGTCAGACCTTCAGGAGATGTCACTCGCGAGAGAGCAAGAGGCAGCTAGCCGCGTCCAGCTGCTGCAGGAGTACGCCGATCTCCAGATTCGCCTGGACGCCGAGAGCTCTAAGCTTGCCGATGTAACTGCTAGTCTCAACCTTTACAAGAGCCGTGCGGATGAGTACTTTAGCAAGCTGGAGCAGGCCGAGCTCGCTGTGCTTAAAGCGAGCCGTGCCGAACAGTTTGCAAAGTCCCAGGCTAAGGAGGCGGAGGAGAGCTGTGCAGAGATGATGGCGGAGAGGAAACGTCTCGAAGACACCATTGAGGATCTGCAGCAACAGACGCAGAGACTCGAGGAGAAGCTGGAGGACATGTCGACGGACCTGGAATCCGCAATTCAGGCGAAGAAGAGACTGCAGCACGAACTCGAGGACTACCGCAATCAGCGAGCGAACGACATTGAGGACAAGGAGTCGAGCATGGAGCAGCTACGCAAGAAGTACCAGGCCGAGTTTGCCACTCTCACGAAGGAGCTGGATCTCGCGCGAGAGGAGAAGTTGTTCAAGCAGGCGGAGATTGCGAGGCTGCGCGAAGAGCTCGATGATTTGCGGTCCAAGTGGGATGACGAAGTGCTTAACAGCTCCACATGGTCCAAAGAGAAGGCACGTCTGCAGACTACGCTCGCTGATGTGGTGGCTTCGCGGGATGAGGCGGTTGCTGCTCACAACGAGGCTCAGGGCAAGATCGTGTCACTCCTGTCGCAAGTTCGCTCCCTCCGGTCGACAGTCGATGAGATTACCGCCGACCGTGACAGCCTTCTTCGCGAGAAGCGGAGCATCGAGTCTCGGTTGGAGGAAGCCAAAGCCGGTCTTGAAGAGCTTGCCAAGAGTGAGAGCCCGTCGCTTCGCAACGCTGCCAGCATCGACAAGGAAATTCTCGAGCTTAGGGCAGGGCTTGCGCAACAAGAAGACATCGCAGCCGCAGCGGTGGAGAAGATGCGCCGTGCTGAGTCGCTTGTGTCGGAAATCCAAAAGGACATCGTCGCAGAGAGGGAGGCGAGCGCCGAGCTGCTCAAGCAGAAAGCAGCCCTCGAGAAGTCGCTCAACGAGGCCCAGCTCAAGCTTATCGATCTCGAGACTAAGGGTTACTCGACGGCCAGCCACGACATCAAGTTCCTGCATAAGCGCATTCAAGAGGTAAGCCCGCCCCCCGCCCCTTTGTACTCGATCATGTCTAACCTGTCTATGGTAGCTTGAGTCCCAGCTCGAGGAGCAGGAGACGGAGCGCAACAAGTCGCAGCGCTCTGTGCGCAACGTCGACCGCATCGTCAAGGACCTGCAGTCGCAGATTGAGCGGAAGGACAAGCAAAATGGGCAGCTCACCGAGGACATTAATCGCATGCGTGACAAGATGGACAAGCTACTCAAGACCATCGAGGAGCTGCAGGCGTCCGAGAGCAACAACGAACTGTCGGCGCGCCGGGCAGAGCGCGAGCTTCGCGAGGAGAAGGAGCGCGCGTTAATGCTAGAGCGCGAGTTGGAGGCTTGGAAGCTGAGGGTGGAGAAGGGTAGCAACGCTGGGTCAGTAGCCGGGAGCGTCTTTGGCGGGAGTATGAGGAACAGGCATGTGGGCTGGACTGGCGACGAGACGGTCAGCATTCCGCAGAGGAAGAGTAGCCTTAGTCGGGTACCTTCCATGACAAAGGGGTTCTTGTGAGAAGGGCTGGAATTTGGGATAGGCATCGGCTTGTCCGGACAGCGAGGCATTGTCGGACGGGTCGGGCGGGTTCTGCATTTGGAACGGAATTGTCGGGGCGGAGCTGCGGGTTTGGTTGAAATGTTTCTGCGTACGCGATTACTGCGTATGTGCCGCGAGGCCAGGGCATTGAGCTACGAATTCATGATATCATGTTACGTAATTGAGCAACGAATCGATTAGAGTTCATACATTCTGTCCCTTACAGCTGATCATTGAAGCGAATGCCTCGAACTTGTGTAAGGAGATGAGCGTTGGAAGTGCTGGGAAAAGTTGGTTCAGTTGCTTGCTTCTGATAGGATTTTGTCTTTCTGCGAAGAAACAACTGAGCCTTGGCCAGTATCCTCTGTGGCGCAATTGGCTAGCGCGTCTGACTGTTAATCAGGAGGTTGGAAGTTCGAGCCTTCCCGGAGGAGAAACGCTGTCAGATGCATTTTTTTTTCCTTCAGTTTCTGAATGGTTTGGTGACCTCCGCCCTCTCCCCTCCAACTGGAACTGCGGGCAGGAACCGACGTTGCCGCAGTTTTCTGTACCTTTAGTAACTCTTTTTCGTGCTTCGTTCCGTGTTCAAACCAGCGCCTTGATTCGGACAAATGTCGAGACTCGAAACTCCCTCATACTAAATAAATAGCGGATTTTCCGTGGCCACCATGCTCTATGCTTGCAGACATTCTCCCATCCAGCTGCTCACTGCAAGTGTACTGTCGTCGGTCATGCTCATGGCAGATCTCAAGAGCCCTAGGGGGCCGAGGGCGAATCAAGCCCGAGTGCTCGGTTGAAGGCTCAAATGGCTAGTGGGGTGTAAACACACGCAGACCTCGTCGGATCTCAGCTAGCAGAAGATGAACCGAATAGGAAAACGGCGGAACAAGCATCTCGGCCATTCCTCCCGTTTGTCGTGGGGGGGGGTGGCCCTTTAGTGGCTTCGGCCGAATCTCTTCCTCGTTACCTGTTCACCCAAGAATCCGGACTAACGTCACCATTAACCCAGATTGCCTACCTCATCGGCGCTGTAAGCGCGGCAGGATGCTCCGCCACTGATATTGGCTGTCAAGCTGATAGATGCCGTGATCGCCGCAGGTATTTGAGAAATCCCTAAGACTGGTCAGGTCAAGCCCCCAGGTGTGCTACCTCAGTGCATGATAAGAAACGATGACTAGTCTTGAAACCAAGACACTGCACCATGTTTGAGTGTTTTTTCTAGAAAGGGGTCGCCGTCTTGGATGGATATGCTTGAAGTTAGGTAACAATACGTGATTGCTCGGTATACGCTAATACCGTAAGTTTCACTTAATACAGTCTGATACAGTTTCCCTCTCACCTTCCAAGAGCTTCACCATGAACCTCACCACCGCGAGGTATCTCTCGGTATTTTACATCATCGCGCCTCTTTTGCGATTCATTAGTCTATGATTAATAGAGCACAAGTCGGGTCTCACCAGTAATAGTTCCTGACGAGGTTGTTCATTCGCTCGACTTTTACAAAAGCATTTCAACAGCACCGACATCCCACGGTTCTGAAACTCGCAGTCCTCAACATGGCAACCGACGTAGCTCTAGAGACCTCCATGGCATGGACCACCAATCTCTTTCCAACTACCCATGGAAGAAGCGAACACCGGGCTAACGCGCCCAAATTCACAGGGCACCATCATCGTCGAGCTCTACAACCAGCACGCGCCCAAGACGTGCCAGAACTTTGCGGCCCTCGCCTCGCGCGGCTACTACAACAATACCATCTTCCACCGCATCATCAAGGACTTTATGGTCCAAGGCGGCGACCCGACGGGGACGGGCCGCGGCGGGACTAGCATCTACGGCGACAAGTTCGAGGACGAGATCCGCAGCGACCTGAAGCGTATGTGTTTTGTTGACGTTCTTGTTTGTTTGTCGCATATCTGATAAACACCCATCCCTACCCTTCGTCTGGTTCTTTTCTTCTTTCCTTCTTTCTCTCCTTTTTTCCCCCTCGTTGTATGAATAGGAAAGAGGGCATCGTGGTGTGGTAGGCGGGCAAAAGTGCCCCGTGATGACCAGTGAAGAAAAAAAAAACCGGGAAAAAATCTCCACGTAGGAAAGAGAAGCATACTAACCAACGCCGGCGGCCGGCGCGATACACAGATACGGGCGCAGGCATCCTCAGCATGGCCAACGCAGGCCCCAACACCAACGGCAGCCAGTTCTTCATCACATTGGCACCCACGCCGTGGCTGGACGGCAAGCACACCATCTTTGGGCGGGTCAAGAAGGGTATTCGGGTGGTGCAGCGGATGGGCCTGGTGCCGACCGACGCGGAGGACCGGCCCAAGACGGAGGTCAAAATCGTCAGGGCCTACGTCGTGACCCAGGAGGAAGAGGTTTAGACCGCAGCAACTGGACCAATAACTAATTGGTGTGAAGTACGAGGTCGTGACTGGCACGGACAAGGAGAAGGTAGTTGTGTATGTCACATTCGTGCCTTTGACCCATCCGTATTCCGGTGCACACATATGTACACGTAAATGGGAAACGCCTGCGCTGATCACGTTGTACAGCGATGCGAGTCCCTAGAGAAAAAGACCTTCCATGTATCATACGCCTTGGGAAAAAAAAAACGACTTGGGCAGCAGACAGCAAAGTAAATAAATCAATCCGTCCGACTGCCTCTTCTTCCGTGTATACAACCAACCAGACCACTTGCATGTAACGCCCGCTGAGGCTCCTTTTTCTTCGTCGTAATAGTACAAGAGTCATGTCCCGTAAATGCCCGGAGCCGATGAACGCAAATGCAGAGAACGCCGCCAACCCGGACCAGCCCACCGTGGGCAATGATGCGAAACGTTTCCGAACCGTGACCAATGTGATGCGCAGAGAGAAGCAAGTGTCGATGCGAAGTGGGAAACAACAATTTGAAGTCGACAGAGCTGGCCATCGACCGGCCGCCGAGTTAGCGAGGCGGCGATGACGGAGTCCCCGAAGACTCGCTCTCCAAGTCGCGATCCTTCTTAACCTTCTTGCCGGCCGGCGAGGGCAACCGTGGCTTCGCCGCTCCCAGCTTGATCTTCTTGGTTGGCGAGGCGCTTTTTGAAATCGGCGCCGGTTTCTTCGGCGCCACTTGCACCGTCGAGTCCTTTGCGTCGTCGTCGTCGTCCACCGTTTGCTCCACGTTGAGCATCGAGCTAGGCTTTACCTTGTCCTTCTTCAGATTGCCGAGTGCGGCGGAACTCTTGGCCTTCAGAATGACCTTCTTGGTCAGCGAGTTCGGCTTGATCTTCTTTTTCTTGGGATTGTTTTGGTCAGAGTCCTCCCCATCCTCGTCGAATTCGTCACCGTCCCGCTTCCTGGGGCTCGCACCCCGGCTTCCGGGTCGCGGCGTGCCCTTCTGGCTTCCGGGCGGGGTGTTGTCGTTGTTCTGGCTGCCCCCGTTGCTGCCGTTGCTAATCTTCTGCGCGGCCGCTCTGCTGGCATTGCGCCCGCTGTTGCCAATGCATCCGCCCATGTGGTTGTTCAAACGCGTCACCAGGATGCACCTCTTGCACTTGGGGCACGTCGCGCTGGGAAAGCTCAGCACGTTAGACGGCCGGTCCTTTGCGCTTCCTTCGCCGGGCGCCGGGGAGCTCGGGTCATTGGGGTCGAGCTTCTGATCCTTCTTCTTCTTGCCTCGGCCCGGCCCTGGCGCAACCCACGTCTGCCCGTAAATGTCGTAGCCCGCCTTCTCAATGTAGGGGTGCTTCTTGCAGTAGATAACGCCGGGGTCCGGCTTCCTCGCGCCCTTGCCGTCCGTGGGGTACAGCAGTCGGGGGAGGTGGCATTTCGGGCACAGGATTTCCTTGGTCGTCTTGAGCGGGTTGCCCTTCAGCATCACCTTCCCCTCCTTATATATAGCTGCATCCGTTTCGACCTCGACATCGGGGCTGGGGTCCGTTGTGCCATCCGTAGTGTTCTTTGCGAGCTTCTCCACCTTGATGGCGGCCGTGTTTGCGCGCGCAATCTTCTCGTCTCGGTGCACTTTGAGCAGGAGGTCGTGGACGATGTTATACAATAGATCGTCGACAACGGCGTGGGACTGGATGGGGATCAAGTCAATATCGCGGAGGGCCGGAGCGCAAACTGCCACAACTCACAAGCTTGTCCAGGGGAGGCGCCCCGTCTTGCGCGACGATAACTCCGGCCTTGCCGGTTTCCCCTCCTTCGGCGGACATTGTGATTGTGTGTGGGGGGGGGTTGCTCGATGCTTGAGGAGATTGAACCGTCTCGGGAGGGCGCTGTGGGTGTGTTTGGAAGGTAGGCCAGGACCTCCCAGCCTTTTAATTGAAACGGCTCCGACTTTTGGGGCCTCGGCGGTCGGAGAAGGTCGACGGGCCTCAGACCCGCGCTCGGCTGCAGCAAGCTCGCTCCGCCCGGTGACCGTTGCACCTGGGCAGTAGACGTCGGGAAAACAAAGAAAAGTCAATCGAACGATTTGCGTCACCCAAGCAGCGATCCGCCGGGGGTCTTTATCGCCAACAGTGGATGTTTGACGGCGATTCTCTACCCGACGGTTTGAGTGGGTATCCGGTCGGAAGGAGTTGGAATGATTGACTAAGGTAGGATAGTCGAGGGAAAAGCTCTCTCAGCCCACCAGCCGCCGTTTTGTTAGGCGTTGAACGCACCGGGCAGTTGGCGTAATGCACCGCAAATGCAGGACCTCACAATCCCTGAATTACATCTGATTTACGGATTACAGCGGCACCGTCCTACCTTGAATGGCCCACCACTTTGCCTATTTGGACGAGGGGGGAAAATAGCACGGAGCATTTGCGCTGCGTCAAAACTCAATAGGACGCACGCACACCATACGAGTAGTTTAGTTTCTATTGTCGGTTATAAACAACAATATGAAGTAGGGCAAGGCTATCCCCTAACAAAACCTATTGAGAGAGAGACGCCTGTTGTGGCCGCGGAAGCCAATTCAATCCCGCCTACGGTCTTGTCCATAATCATACTGCCAACATTGGCAGGCAGGGTGGGCAGACCAAACGACAAGTCTTAATCCAGGGTTTTTTCCCCCTTCTTTTTTTTTTTTTTTTTTTTTTCCTGAAAGCGCAAACCTCTTGCATTTCTATTTTGCCCTCTCACTGCTCCCATTACCTTACTTGCGAAATGTAATCAGCCTAGTATGCACGAGGATCTTAGTGCACAAGGAGAAAGTATAGCGCATGTACGCAGCAGTTTTCACAATCATTCAAGCTCAAGCTGGCCCAACTTTCCCGTGATATCATGTACTGTACGGAGTAGTCCGTACATCCGTATAATTGCCATTAGCGGAGCTGCGGTGGGGCGAGAGGACGGGATGCTGAGCGGCGCGGTGTTTGGCATCGATCTATCGGGCGGATCCGCTTTTCTGCCGCTGGCCGAGCAGGGGTCCCAGGGGCATCAACAAAGATCGGAGGCTGTTACTTGGCCATACACAGTAGAGGCTTTACAAGTTCACCTGCCGACAACATTTTCTCCTTTCCACGACTTGGTCATGTAGCCGACTCCCACATCCTCGTTGAACAATGCAGCGCACTCAGCAATCCTCAATCCGCTCCTTCTTTCAACCGCGACGCCAGCCTGAATATACTGCCCCGCCATCGACTGCCCCGCCGCAACACAACAATGCTACGACACAGCAAACATCAACACCACCGCCGCCACCACCACCACCCCCCCCCCCTCCGCCTCCGGATTCGGCCGCGGTACAGCCCGTGACAATACCAATTACCCTTCCCCCGAACGGTGTCCCGGTCCTCCCATCACCGCCGTCCATCCCCTCGGGCGCAACCATTGTGCCGCTAGCGGAAGAACACGTACCCGCTTTGCGGCGCATCAACTCCCTGCTTCTCCCGGTCCCTTACCCGGACTCATTCTATGCCAGGGCTCTTGAGCCTCTTTCATCGGGCCTCTTCTCGCGTGCCATTCTCTGGCAGGACTCCGACGCGGACACGCCCAAGGTCATCGGCGGTCTAATCTGCCGTCTCGAGCCGAACCCGTTCCTCGACGCCCAAGGCAGACCGCTCCCCCAACCCTCCGTCCCTACGCACTCTCAGAAGCCGTCCAGCGTACCTCCCGACACGCCGTACCACGCAATCTACATCCAATCCCTCGCCCTGCTCTCCCCCTACCGTTCCCTCGGCCTCGCCGCCGCCGCGCTCGAGCACATCATCGCAAGCGCCAGCCTCCTCCCGGAAGCCGGCAGCAACATCGACGCCCGGACTATATATGCCCACGTCTGGACCGAGAACAAGGAGGGTCTCAGGTGGTACGAGGCGCGCGGGTTCGCCCGCGAGGGCAGCGAGCCGGTCAAGGGGTACTACTTCAAGCTGCGGCCTGACTCGGCGTGGGTTGTGCGCCGGCACATTGGGCCCGCAGCTGCCGCTGCCGCTGCCGCTGCCGCTGCCTCTGCCGCAAGCACGCGCGCGTCTGAGACCGCGTCGGGCATCACAGTCACTGGCCCGCACGGCGCCGATACGAAGCCGTCTTCCGCCGCCTCAGCTGCTGCATCGCAGCCTCACCCTCCCGAGTCCGTCCTCGCAGCAGCCGTCAATCTCCCCCCGATATCCTCGGCGCCGCTAGCAGCACCACCAACAACTGCAGCACCAGCTGCAGCACCAGCTGCAGCCGCAGCAGCCGCACATGCCACAGCGTCCGCGACCACCACCCGGAACTCCTCCAACCCGCCACCACCGCCCACGCGCTGCCTCGCAGCAGCCGCGTCACCCTCCCCCGCCCCCTCCACTACGTCAACAGCAGCATCGTCGGCGTCATCATCGGTGTCGATCTCGTACCAGAACACGCGCCCGCAGACAGAGTGGAACGACCTGCCCCCGGACATGGTCGTGCCCAGCTCGAACGGCGGCGGTAAGAGGAAGACAGGCGGCAGCAGCAGCAGCAGCAGCAGCAGCACCACCGACCTGCAGGGGCTGTTGAGTCCCAACAGCCATGCCGGGGCGGGAGCCGCGTCGGGGGCGAGCAGCGGTTCGCGGAGCAGCTCGACGGCTAGGAAGAAGAGGGAAAGGACGTATCCTTCCGCTGCGTTTGGGGCATAGTTTTGGACAAATATTACGGGAAGGGATGGGGAATGGTGGGAGTTGGGTTATGTATGGGTCGAGAAACCGGGTAGTTTAGCGTTGAGGTTGTTGGGATTGAGTTGGGTCATTTCAGATCGGAGACAGGAGACGGGTTATAAAAAAATGAAAGAGAATTTATAAACCGGCGTGCGAAATGTTGTTCGTGCCGCCGTAGAAGTGGTCCAAAGGCCGTTTTCATCTTCGGCAAGGCGAGGGCGACGCGCTGAACTTCTATGCTTGCTTCGCTGCTGATTGTACTAGTAAGCCATCCTGCCTCATACCTTGAGCTTGAGACCTACGGAGTGAGAAGTCAACGCTAGCTACCCTAGTTTCAGTCCCGTCCCCCAGTTCCCCGCTCCCGACCTGAAGCCCCTTTCTTGTACATGGAATCATATCAGGATGCGTGCGACCAGAAGAGTCCAAATTAATGATCCATGCAAGTAAAAGCCCAAGACGACTTCGCTGCTGCTCCGTTGCCCAGGCCCAACCACCACCCCAACCGATAGAAAAAAACAATGGAAAATCGTACACGCCGTGCAATGCACCCCAGCCCCAGGAGGAGCAACTGCTTGACTGCCACACTAGATAACATAACTAGATATGGCCTTGTAAAGTGCGCTGAGGCTCTCCCATCACATGAGATCACAGCATCTGCCTAGTCGCTTTTGCAAAAGTATGGTAGGAGCAGGCCACACCCAGGACTCCTAGTCGGAAGCGGCTTTCTCGTCCACGGCAGAAGGTTCCGCCTTGACAGTCGAGCGCAGTTCGCCGATGTAATCCACGTTGCTGGTGTTCTTCTCCATGCTGGCAGCAACCGACGCGATGAGGGCAGCGCCAACGCCGGACCCGTCCTGGGTAAGGCCAATCTTGATGCGGTTCGCGCTCTCTCCGATGCCCTCGGTGATCTTTAGAGCCTCGGTGATCATGGAGCGGAAACCCGGGTAATGCTCTACGAGGCTGCCGTCGACGCCAATGTCGATCTCCTCGCCCAGGAGCTCCGGGTCGTCCAGCTTGCCGGTCTGGATAACGACGGCGGCAATGGCGACGGCAGCGAGACGGGCGGCACGGCGACCAATGGCATGCGAGATCCGCTTGAACGCCAGGGCGTCTTCGTACGCCGGGGCGTAGATCTTCAGGTCCTTCTCTAGCGACTGGCGGAGGGCCGAAAGCTCGGGGTCGTGGTCCGCCTCCGCAGTCGACATGATGGACGTGTCGACACCCCACGGCTTGTAGAGCGGCGAATCTCTGTCGATGACGGTAACCGAACCCCTATCGTTGAAGCTGGAGTTCTCGTCCTTGAAGAACGAAACGTTGGGGTTGTTGTGGAGCTCGAGAGTGACCAAGCGCAGAATCTCTCCCAAAAACATTCCCGAGACACGTTTCTCATACATCTGGTAGCCAGGATTGATGCTGCCCTTCTCCAAAGCATCGTCCCATTTCGTGGTGGGCAAGACATTAAGCTGGTTGTCGAACGATCCCCACTCTGTGTTGATAACCATGTGGCCCGTCGTATCGTCATACTCGCCAGCGAGGCCCTTCTTCAGATTTGACAGCTTCTCGATATAGGCACCATTGGTACCGGTGCCGAAAATGGCACCCAGAATCGAGCCGTGCTTGTTGGGAGAGGTGTACGAGCGCGCCATGAGCGTTCCGACCGTGTCGTTGACGAGCGCGGCCACCTTCACCGGCAGATGGAGCTTGTCAATCTCCTCCTGCAGGAGAGCGCAGACGTCCTTGCCGACGGCATCCGGAATGTCAAAGCCCTTGGTCCATCTTATGAGGGTGCCCTTGTTTATCCCAACCTGCTTTACCGGGAAGCTGAAGGTGAAGCCCATGCGGAAGATGTGCTCGTCCCTGAAGCCTTCTGGGGCGCTCACTGTCATCCGGCGTCTAATGTGGTGCTCAAAGTCCTCGTTGTGGTGCTCCTGAAGGAACTTCTTGATCTCCAATGCCAGGAATGCGAACAGCTCCTGCGCCGTCTTGGCAACCATGAGGTGTTTGGGGATGGCAACCTTGTTGTAGGTGTGTCTAAAGGAATTGTTCCCCAGAAGCTGAATTGAGCAGACGCGGAAGTTTGTGCCACCGAGGTCGACGGCCATGTAGAGACCCTTTCCGCGTCGTCAGCGTCTGTCTCTACGCCCGTCGGGATGCATGTTGGACATTCCAATACTGACCTTCTCGGAACCATTGGGTACTGCGGTCACGTACGTGGGAATCTGGCTCAAGCTGGTTCCATCCTTCCTCAGACCCTCATCTTCGGACCCTGTCAGCGATGGCGGCCGACATGCCAAGCACGAAGGGACGAATCGAACACGTACCCATCTGACGAAGGAACTCCTTAACCGCTCTGTTGACATCGTCGTCCGAGAACTCGAACTGGTCGACGATCGCCTGCGTCTCTGCTTCGAGGGCCATGGCGGGCGACGGCGTGGAGAGAGGAGCGGCGGGAGGAAATGGGGGTGGGCGCGGATGCTCGCAGGTCCCTGATTCGTGGCCTGACACCGTGGGGAAAGACTGGATTGCCTGATCGAGGGGAGCGCGGGAACTTATGGGCCAAGAGAGATAGCGCGCGCTGTGACGGAAGAGAGTCTTTTGAGCGTTTTGTTAGCCGGGATGAAAAAAAGCTCCGAGCTTCAGAGATATTAATTGGGTATTGCGCAGGAGTTCCTGGTGCAGATTCCGACCGCCTTGTTTGAAGTGCTGCGGAATGGAGTGCTTGTTGGTGGGGAGTAATGGAGGGGCACAGGTTGGCGGCGCGGCCAGCTAATGCGGGGCACGTAAGAGCGGCGTCTCGTAGTCTCTGCGCCAGAGAAAACAGCAGCCGGGAGCTGCATTTGATATACGACTTACCGAGGCGAGGATGATGAAAGCCACAGAACACAGATGCACCAGGCTGGGAAACGTCAGGCCACGATAGCTGCGCGAATTGGTTTTTTGGAGCGCAGCACCTGGTGGGTTCTTAAAGGTGGCCGGGCGCCCCGCGGCGCCGGACGAGCTTGGGGATGACGTTTTGTCGGTTCCAATAGGGCTCCCCAACTGGTTTAGCTCCGATGGACTCGTGGGGTCACGCTGGGGCCCCGCCGCAAGTGAAAACGGCCCGGATTTGGGTGCCAGTTGCTCAGGCGGGGGGTCATTGGCTGGCTGCGCTCTCGCTGCGGCTTCGGCGGTGGCCCCCCCAAATGCTGGAGCCTCCTGAAATTACCTCAATGTCAGTAATAACAACACGCGACCCGCGACTCGCAAACTGCGGAGCGACCTGCCGTGCCGGCGTTTGAATCGGCGAATTAGGCGGTGCTAGCTCGGCCGGAAAGGTGTTGTTGCAGTTCGTTTATGCCCGTCCAGATTTCGCGAGTATCGAAACGGCCGGGCATGCGATAGAAGTCGAGGTGCGTCCCTGCCGAGGGCCAGAGCGCTCTCGCTTCAACCTCGTGTGAACCCCAGACGTTCGTTCTTCTTGCGCTCCCCGGTGCCGAGGATAGGTGTAACCTGCAATGCCTCTTACTGCGGGATTTGCCAACGAACCAAGGCAGATGAGGCCACCAACACGTGGAATGCTCGAGCTCAGACGAGTCGCGTGTCGACAACACGCCGCGAACCACAAAAACGGCCCTATCACTGGACAATGGCTGTTATCGCGAGGCACTTGGCCCCAAATTTTGAAGCCTCGTTCACAGCCGCTTGGGATTGGTTTGGAAACGGCACGTCCGAAACGCAATGAGCTTCTTCCTCACAGACATCCGAAAGAGTGCTGAAGTTCAGGTTGGAAGCATTAGTTGTGTATTCCGTACTCCGTACATACATACGTAGGTACGCAGTCGGCTGGCTCCGGCGGCCCTAAGACAAATATGGATGTGGAGACCATCTTCAACAACAAGGGTTAAGGTCAACGCTGGGTTGTGCTACAACACTAGTGGTCCCACTAACCAAAGGGGAGCATGGCCTGGTCGACACCAGATCATCAAAGATCTTGGGAAAAGACCAAGGGTAACTAGTGTACGTAGTAGAGAGCACGGATACACGCGCATTCCAGCTGCTTCAATGCCTGTCGCAATCACCTTACTCGGCACTACTAACCGGGCCTAAGACGGCACATGATCGGGCCTTGTTGACTAGTTGCCACAGTCAGGATACTTACAACAGTACGAACCTTTCCCAGTCCAGCGAATCATATTCCCGTTTTTGAACATCCAAGGGCCGAATTGGGAGACATGGCAAGATTCCGGACGAGTGCACCTCCATAGACGCACGCAATCCACCTCTCTATCAGAATGCAGGTGTTTTGTGAAAATGCTCTTAGATTGGCCCTCTCAGCGTGTGAATCCACAAGGTAGTGTACGTACAATATGTCCCTCCTTCCATCCACCAGCCAAGCGCTCCTCTTAACACAGGCAGGAGAATGGAGTGTACGGAGTAGATCGAGCTTCCCAAGCCATGCTTTGTCAATCGCATTTGGCTAGTGCCATTCGGATCCAACATACACCAATCCGGAATTAAGGTAACATCTGGTCAAGACACATCCTAGTGGATTCCTCCCACACAACGACCCCGGTCACCCAGAGATAGCACGCCTTATAGTGTTGAGCATTTCGATCTTTTATAGCTTTTTTTTGTCATGTTTTATTTTCCTTGCCTATGCCTATGCTTTAGGCAGGCGACAGAAAGATCATCGAGGGCGCATGAGCTGATGAAAAAGTGGTTGAATTCTTGAGATATTTGCTTCATTCCACCGACTGCATTGTTCTTTTTGCGCAGCTTCCCTCTCTCCGACACTTGTCAGATGATTTGTCCGCTCTGTCTCTGGCCAGGATAGATAGTCAACGCCGCGACCGGCACCAGGCAGCTATGGAACTTATGCCGTCCGACCATGACTGTTCTACGTGAGTATCTAATGACTTTGGGCTCTGGTCGACGTCAAGAGCATCTTGATGGGGAAACCAGAAGAGAATGGAGGATCAAGGGATTGAGTAAGACTCATTCATAGACCACAACATCACTGCTGCCCAGTCAGATGTTATGTATGCATGACGGAAAGGCATCCATGCCTTCCTGCTCCCTCCCGAATAAGCCTTTATCGGGAAAGTGAACATACTCAACATGCTATTGTATCGCCATGGGGTGCCGATATTGGAAGAGCAATGTGCAGCAAGACTGGCTGCAGCATCTCGTGTTACTCCATCAAACGTCTAGTGAGAGCATTAGCACTCTAATTGGAACTGTCAACGTCAACGGAGGTACCATTTTACACTAAGGCAAGCTGGTGCTCCGGCTCTTTCCACGGTTTCAAGTAATAGAGGTCGGCTGTCGCAATGGTGCAGCGCACCCCGGAGATCCCGAATGTTACGACGGTGACACATCTCCTCAGCGGGTTGCTGTTGGGGGCGAAGTCTAACTTACTTATATGCCAAAACGACGAGCCGCTTTGATGAACCACCAGCGAACACAAGATGTGGGACTGTTTGAGAGTAGTGTACAAAGCCACACGGTTCCTCAAGGTTTGAGACATACCGAGACAGCCAACGTTGTCTTCCGTGCAGCACCTTTGTACTCCAGTCTTGCTACCAAACTCCAGTCCCCCTGCGGCGCATGAGGCCCACGAGTCTCTTAGACTCTTGGCAACCCCAAGCGCCCCCGAGTCGTGCGGCTTGTTGTGGTGGATACCCGACCTTCCTCAGACCATCCCGATGGCACCGTACGCGGGAAGATCGAGCTGCTTGAACAACGGTGCGGTAGTAGGTCGAATAGGGCAACAATTATTGTTGGTTTCATGTTGGGGACGGAAGTCTGTCACGTTCACTGATCCCGAGGCAGTTCAAGGCGTTGATCGATGTACGGAGGAGGCAAGGGCGCCAGTGGGTCGCGGCAGAACTTCAAAAGTGTAACCGTCCCCACACGTGATACGGAACTGCCGTTGCTTCCATCAATTACGAATTATGTGTGCCGACAGTTCAGTTGAACTGTGCCGCTAGCGATAGCGAATTACTACCGCCCGCCAGCCAACCCAACAGCGCATATTCCGCGAATCCAGAGTTGGGGGCCGCTTATGAAAACGGGCTGTCCTGTCAGACGAGCAGGTTGCAAGCTACTTTTGAGAATGACCTCCGCGGCATGTTTGATTGTCCGTCTCTAACTCTCGAGCAGTGGTTTGCAATGCACGCTAGGCGATCTCAATGCGAGGTTCTGGAGATCCACACAATTCACCCATGTTGCTGGCAGCCAAGAAACACTGGGGTTTGCAGCTGTCGCGTGGAGGCCTGGGGGATCGTTTTCGTGTGAATAAGCTCCCCGAGAGTCAACGCCGACTGTCTCCTCCGATGTGCACAATGCAACCCAGTGAGAGAGTTCCATGCGGCTGACAGGAAGAACCTTTTGGGCCGCCATGGAAACACAAAATACCAATAAGAAGTGCAGGCCTAAAATTTCGCTGATTGGCCATCATCTGCGGCAAACAGGCGCAGCGCCTCAGAACTCAGCCACAGATCCACATGCTCTCGCCTCTCAAGTCCTACGAAGGTCCTACCATCCAAGAACCCCGATTAAGCTTAGGTCAGGCACCTGGAAAATGGGGACCCATTCTTCCGTCTTCGGGGAGAAATGCATCGTCAACACGACCCGCTCGCGCCGTGTCGACGAGCGAGAGTGTTAAAATCGTTAGTGATGATTGATTGGTGATCAATGCATACCATGGGCGTATTCTCCATCACTTGGTTTGTAATTGTCAGCACAACGTGAGGTGATCACTGCTAGGTCCGGGGCCCGCCTCGAGAGAGGATGGAAATGGAACTGAGGACAGGGGCACCACCAGTTCGTCAACCCATGCCTGTCTTGGCCAGCGCCGTATAAGGAAGCTGTGGATCGACTTCGCATCCCTGGGAGACTGCGCAACCAGGGTCACATGAAACCGTCCTCGTCGGACTGTCCTTGATGTTTTCACGGCAAATTCGATGATTTTCTGTCCTATCTCCAACCGATGCAGTAGATCTTCGAACAGTCGTTGGAGTGAAAACCGCTTCTTGTTCCTGTACTAATACTGTATGGTTGGCGCGTTGCTGTGTCCAGCTGCATGGAAGTGGAGTCTGCTCACCAGGAGAGCACCGGGGGGTTGATTACCGACAGTTGGTGAGGTGTGCCTTCTACCATTCCATGCAGTGCCAGTGATTAATTCAGCCCTAGGGTGGGCTTCAGTTGTCGAAACATTCCGTAGGGTCAAGGTATCTGACTTTCAACATTTCCATACCATCTATTGTGCTTCTTCGGTATTTGACTCTTCTCAATATCACATTACTTTGCTTGGCCGCCTGATTCCAATCGTTCGAGGCAGGGTTTTGTTTGGGAGATAACCAGCGGAACCAAGCTTCCCCGCCCCCGCGCTGACAGCGCCAATCTGCCCAACAGGCTTCAGCCTTATATGCTAGGTCGGCTCACTCGATATTTGCAAGGCGCCCTCGCCGCTGTCCTTACGCCCGGCTGGGAAAGCCCTCTCAGCCACACTTCAGACCTTCCCAGACTGGTTTCGCACCTTCTTTGACCACACACGGTCTAAACTCGGAGCAAGCTTTGCGAGCCGCCGCCCACACCGACCTCTGGGACCCAGCGAGCACACCCCTCCCTCAACAACCCGCCGCGAATCCACCCGCTGCAACCTGAGTCCTACCCCGGTTGCAGAGCAGCCGAATTTCCCGCTGGTTCTTTCTTGGTTTGCCCAGCCTGCTGCCGCTCACAGCCTCCCCTCCCGTCTGTCTTACTTGCGTTACCCTCCCCCTCATTAAGCCCCCGATCGCCGCTCTTCTCTTAAGTCCTCGTAATCTTCACCTGACCATCCCCTTATGAGTTCTTTGAACTCTCGCCTGAAAGGCTTTGGTTTCAAACGGAAGTCGAGCGCCCCGAACCAGCCTCAGGGGAGTGCCAGCCCCGACTCCAGCGAGCAGCAGAGCCCGACCCCGCCTCCGGGACCTCCTCAGATACCGCCGCCGTTCCCCTCGCGCCCGGGTCCCGTCCCGCCGAGTGCACCCAACTCATCGCAGACGAGCCTCCAAATGAATCACCCAGGTGTTGGTCCGCGGCCGCCTAGCTACTCAGCAAACTACCCTCCTGGCCCTCCCGGCCCCATCGGCCGCACCAGCCCTCTCGCGAACCAAGGCCCGACCCGCACTCCACCGTCGCAAATGGTTGGAGGCCCTCCCCCCATCAACACCGGGGCCCCTCCGGTCGCTGGGTATCCACCTCCCGTCATGGGAGGCGGTCCTCCGCCTGTCCCTGGCGGCCCTCCGGGATATGCGGGCCCTACCGGCTACCCTCCGCCGGTCCCTGCGCAACCAGCCGGGCCCATTGCGCCTTACGCGCGCAATACTGCCGCCGAGGTCGAAGGTAACAGCCGGAGCAAGGCCCAGCTGATCGTTGGCATCGATTTTGTAAGCAACTTGTCCTACCTAACCTCCCTTCCCCCCTTCTTCCCTTTCACCTTCTCATCGTCTACTGCTTCTTTCTGTGCTGTTCTAACCTCTGCTTTCCTCGTAGGGTACCACGTTTTCCGGCGTTGCGTTTGCGTTTGCGACAAACAACGAAGCGAAGGAGGATATTATCACGGAGTGGCCCGGCGCCGGCTCATATACAAAGCAAAAGGTAGGTTCCCGCGCTACGCACCATCCGTGGGTGAATGCAAGCGTAGGTCCCAGAGCTGACGGCCTGCGTTTCTTGTGCCTTTTAGATCCCGACTGTGCTCTACTATGACCAGTACCAGAAAGTCGTTGGCTGGGGCCCCGATATCGCCGACGCCCTCGCCCCGACCGGCTACCCCAAGCCGGGTGTGCAGAAGGTGGAATGGTTCAAACTGCAGCTGATGCTGTCAGGTAACACATACATTGATCCCATCAACCTCCCGCCCCTGCCGCCGGGCAAATCGGAAATCGACGTTGCGGCCGACTACCTCTTCAAGCTCCGCCAGGCGATGCGCGCGGCTCTCCAGAAGACGCTGGGTGAGGTGTTCAACCGCGAGGAGAGAAACATCCGATACTACCTGACCGTGCCCGCCATCTGGAACGATGCTGGCAAGGCGGCGACAAGAGCAGCGGCCATTCAGGCCGGTTTCCTCCGCGACGAGAACGATAACCGCCTGACGCTGGTCAGCGAGCCCGAGGCCGCCGCTCTCTTCTGCTCCAAGACCGGCCTGCTGAATCTCAAGGTGCACGACGCGGTCCTCATTGTCGATTGCGGTGGCGGCACGGTAGACTTGATCGCCTACGAAGTTGAAGACGAGAATCCCTTCACGGTCGCGGAATGCACAGCCGGTTCTGGCGACTCGTGCGGCTCGACGGCTCTGAACCGGAACTTCAGCAACATTCTCCGGACGAAGATCCGCAAGATGAAGCTGCCTGACGGCTCCAAGACTGCCGGCCGTGTGTATGCCAAGTGCATCATGGACTTCGAGAACCGGATCAAGGCCGACTTCCGGAATAACGGTCAGAAGTGGGCTGTGGACGTTGGCATTGAGGCCGAGTTCCCCGAGGCGGGCATCGAAGAGGGCTACATGACCTTCACGAACGAGGAGATTCTGCAGTGCTTCGAGCCCGTCGTCAACCGTATTCTGGAGCTCGTCCGGAACCAGATCATTGCGATCCAGGCGCAGAACCGGACCCTCCAGAACATCTTGGTCGTCGGCGGCTTCGGCGCCTCGGAATATCTCTTCCAGCAGATCAAGCTCCACGTCCCTCCGCAGTTCCAGTCCAAGGTCGTCCGGCCCATGGACTCGGTCGCCGCGATTGTCAAGGGTGCCGTCACTGCCGGTATCACCGAGAGAGTCATCACGCACCGTGTTGCCCGCCGCCACTACCTCATGGCCACCCTCCAGCCCTTCAAGGAAGGCTACCATCCCGAGGCATATCGCGTGCCCTCGCTTGACGGCAAGGACCGCTGCAAGTTTACCCGCCAGATATTCGTCCAGAAGGGGCAGAAGGTCAAGATTGGCGAGCCGGTTAAGGTGTCGTTCTTCCGCCAGGTCGCCCCTGGCGCTACCCTCATGTACGAGGACATTCTGTACGCCTGCGATGACGACGTTTGCCCAGAGTACACCAAGGATCCGAGTAAGTTGTTTTTCCCTTCCACCAGCTCGTTTTGCTGGAGTTGCTGCTAACGAGCCCAACAGGAATCAAGGAGGTGGTGACGCTCACGTCGGACCTGTCCCGCAAGAACCTGGAGAAGGACTTCGAGCGCATGGACACGCCTCAGGGCACCTTCTACCGTGTCTACTTCGACATCTACCTTACGCTTGACGGCTCCGAGTTCAGCGCCGAGCTTGTCTGCCAAGGCGAAGTCATGGGCCGTTGCAGGGCACGGTTTAGGTAAAGCAGGAGACAGGCGTGTTTGGACGGAAGTTTAGCTGCTTTTCATTTTCGCACCGCATCGGATCTCCACAGTGATACCTCTTGAAGTAAAAATGGGCGTGTTTCGCATAGCAGGCAATGTGAGGCTCATTCAATTAAACATGGCAATATGCTGAGTTTGGGTGGGGGTGTTGACAGTTGTTTTGGTTCGCTTGACTCGATGGAGGAGGGAGAAAGGAACAGTGGGGGAGGATAATTTTTGATGGATTTAGAACTTCGAGACGGAGTCGATTTAGATGATTCTGTGTCGACTTGTTTGTTCAAACTTCTCCACAGATCTTCTTCCATCGTGGCAACGGGCGTACTGTACGGAGTATGTAAGCCAGACCAGATCTCCAGAGTGTCTCTTCCAAAGTAAACTGCCCGGATCCGCGCCAACAGCCGAAATGTGTGTACGGAATAGTTCGCTAAAGTTGGCTTCCATAGGCATCCACTCGTTGCCATTATATAGGACGTGGATTCACTATTTCTCGTTTCCAAACCAACGTCCAATCTCCACCCGAGGCGATCTCATCAGAAATGTATATAGACCGGCGTACAGGCAACCCTCAGGTCAACAAAAGCCTAAGTTTCGCCTCACAAGTAGAAAGCCGCCAATCAAGTATCCACTAGTACCTCGAGGCTACAACTGCAATTGCCATCTTTTGCATGCCGGCTACCTTCCATAGTTCTCTCTTTTCGTGGGAGACTCTTGCCGGATTCCATGTCAAGCTGCAACGGCTAAGGGACGGCAGTGGCAAACTAAACGAAGGTACCTGACTTTGGTACCTTGGTAGGTGCTCTACCCAACGTAGCTGCCAAAGATACCTGTTGTTTTAGTCTCCTCCTCCTTCTGTTGGCAGCGAAATGCGATGTGATTTGCTTTCTTTGGCCAGAAGCCTGCTGGCGATGCCCCAGGATAGCTCCGTTCTTCCCATATTCGTCAATAACCACACAGACCTGGTCACCTTGGATTCCTTTCGGTCATCGCATCGTTTACCAATCTGAATCGTATTCCTCTTTCTTATGTTTTTGATTGTACCATAGATATCAGACTCTTTTGCGTCACATATCCATGTGTTCCCCTCAGCAAGTACCGCTCTAGCTCTCTGAACTTCATTCGAGTCTCTGACCTCGGCGGGAATTGTCTCGAACACCTCACAGCTCAGAGGGCAACCCCAGATCAAGGGAATTCGGGAAGTCGCCCAACAGTTCAGAGTTTAGCTGGTAATGGCAGAGCAGAGGAAGCAGGAGGCCAGGTCGCAAGCTCCGCGAGGAAACCCTACTCTTGCTATGGTTGTTCAGTAGACGAGATGCCGCATCGAGCTTCACTTCCGGCTGAAGCACGCCTCCCAGTCCAACAGCAGCCAGTGCCCCCCTGTTTCCGTTCAACATAACTACCGGTGGTGTTTATTGTAAGCCCGTGGAACATAACGGTCAGCAATACTAACGGAACGGCCCGGTTCCCCAGCTGATCTGCCGAGTGATAGCACCCCGATTCGGTTAACTGTCGCAAACAGTTGCGGCGAGTCGATATGGCCGGGCATCGTGACCTCGAACGGCGTTGCGCCTGCAACGGGTGGTTTTGAATTGACGCCCGGCACCAGCAGGATGATTTTTGGAAAGCTCAGATTGGGCCGGCCGGATATGGGGCAGGACGAAATGCTCGATCAAGAGTGACGGCGGCGGACCGAGCACATCTAGCGGCGTGAACGGGTACGGGGCGGAGCAGGAGAAGGGGCCATACTGTACCAAGCAAAGTCTATTCCGGCTCCAGCAATGCAAAAGACGTAAGAACATCCAGCGTTCCGACGCCAAACCCCATCGCCGACCTGCCCGACAAAAAACAAAAGAGGACAGCCAAAGTGTCCCGTGAGCATTCACCCTCTCTTAGCTTTCCTCCTCCGCTCCCACTCGGCCCTCTCATCCTCGTCGCTCCCGCTAAACTCGGCGTCCTCGTCGTCCTCGTCCTGTGGCACAGACGCGGATGCCGCGAGGCCCTTGCCGCCCTTGACGTCCTCGGGGCTGACGAAATCACCGGCGTTGAGGGCGGCGTACTCGTGTTTCCGAATCACCTCCTTGAGCCCCTCGTTACGCGGGTCGACGAGCTGCAGCGGGGTGAGGCCGCCCTTGTTCTTGATGCGCGGGTTCGAGCCGGCCTCGAGCATCATCTTGACCAGGGCGTTGCCGAACTCGCGCTGCTCGGGGGGCTCCCCGTTGATCCAGCGGACGGCCGAGTGCAGGGGCGTGTCCCCGTCGGTCCGGTTGACCGGGTCGCACTCGAACCCGGGCTGGTCGAGCAGCACGTCGATGATCTCGTAGTTGCCCCGCGAGGCCGCCTCGTGGTACAGGTGGTTGCCGAGCACCGTCGTGGTCGTGTTGAGCAGCTCGGCCGTCGCCTCCTCGTCGTCGCGCAGCGGCGGCGACGAGAGGATCTCGCTCAGGAGCTCCGTGTTGTTGCGCCGGCAGGCTTCGATCAGCAGCTCGCGGGTCGAGGCGCCCTGTATGTTGTTGGAGGGAGAGAAAGATTCGTCAGCAGCATGAAGAGGCCAGGAAAAGAAGGGCGTTGTGTTCGTTCGTTTATGGTCGGGGTTATGGGTAGTTAGGTGCACGGGTAGGAGGGGCGGGAAAGAGTGCACATACCTCATGTTCTTCCTCCTTTGCGCGGTTGGCCATTGCGACGGCTTGCTCGGGTGTATGTATGTATGTGTGTGCGCGCGCGTCTGTTGGTGTTGGTGGTTTTGAGGGCCGCAAGGGAGACGGAAACCCGGCGGGGCGAGGGGCAGACAAGTCTCAACAAGCCCAGGTGTATGGCGCTAGATCCAAGGAAAGATGACAAAGAGTGAATGTATGGATAATAGTGTATTTTGTTTTAGTAGATGCTGAGAATCGAATCACGTAACAGCCGCGCGGCTAGGTCCCCGCGGATGGTGGTCTTCGTCGTGTCTCTATGTACCTTACCTACATACGAGTTGTGCAATAGGGTAGGTGAGCTACAGTACGACTTACTGCGTTCGCGGTAGGAGGTGGCAGTGATGCACTGCAGCAGCAGCAGCAGCAGCAGCGTGTTGCGCCGCCGAGCCCGGGGTCCCACTCCCTGTCGTGGGTGGGGTCGCCAATAGATGGGATCGCTTGGTTCTAGAGTGATGATGTGCTGTGGTGTTTGCTGCCGACCCAGCAACGCCTGGCACAAAGACTTGAGGCGTTATGGAACACCATTTGCTATCATGTTCGGTACAGTGTGTGCCTTTGGAGCTCTTGATCACATGCGTAGCACGCAATCAATCAGTAGGGTGAGTTGTTGCTTTGAAGATCAAGGGTTAGGGTGTGTTTGATTCAGAGTTAAGTTCCTGCAGCCCCCGCCAAGCAGCGTTTTTAAGTCTTTGGCCCACATAAAAAGATGATATATATCCAATACTGAGGTTCTTACATAGGCGCAAGTACTTCTGAGAACCGGATTCAGGTAATTTCCTCTTTCAAGACCAAAGGAACTCTGTCTGCCTGCCCACAGGGAGAGAAAGAAAGGAAAAGAAAAATTACAGAAGCGCGCACTGTCTCGGCCATTTCTGAACTGCGTGTAGAAGAGGGGCACGAATTTATCTCGGTCGTCCAATCTTTCACAGTCGGCCAAAATGCCAATCCTTTGTAAGCCTCCTCTTACTTATTGTCCTATTCATTGCGCCTTTATTGACTCCATACCTAGTCTGCCCTTATTGTGCGAACCTTCTCATCCTCTCGAGGATGGAAACGGGCAGCAACCGGCTAGAGTGCCGGACCTGTCCCTACCAGCACGCCATCGACATGCCCATCTACTCGCGAAAGAACTTCCCGCGCAAGGAGAAGGAGGATGTGTTCGGCGGTCCAGGGGCATGGGACAATGCCCAGAAGGGCAAGGTGCAGTGTCCGACGTCCAACTGTAGCGGAGACGAGGCGGCCTTCTTCCAGGTGCAGATTCGCAGTGCCGATGAGCCGATGACGACCTTCTATAAGGTCCGTTTTCCCGTGGTTGAGTTCTTGTTGTTGTGCGGTATGAAGCTGACAAAGTCAATCCAGTGCATGACCTGCGGACATCGGTGGAGAGAGAACTGATACCTCAAGAGATGGTGTTGCACATGGGCGGCTGGCCGGAGGGAATATCACAGAAAGCATTGGGCGGAGTTATGGGCTTGGGTATCTTTTATTTGGTCATCTATGGGTTTGATCTGCTAGACTTGACGTTACCTGCATGTAGCCTGGCTCTCAAAAAGTGGTGCGGCGGTCATTGTCACAGGCTGTCAAGTCTTCCTGGCCGCCTTTCCCCTTCCTCCTCCCGTCTGCCCGTGAGGGCGAAGCGATTGCTAGGCTGTCGGCTGCTGCGGCTGCTGCTCGACATTTTTGATCATGGTTTCGTTCTATAGGGCAGAGCGCAGCGCACCAGATCGATGCGGCCCGTCCGGATGTGCTGCACTGTCCTCTCTGTTTGTTCATCTCTCCTTCTTAGCAGCCGGCCTCAACCCTCGCGATGCCACTCCACCGCCGTCTTCATCCCTTCCATGATCATAGCATGCGCAAGATCCGGGCTAATGATGTCCTGGCGAAATTTTTCTTGCTGCAAGAGCTCTAGCATTTTGAGGGTCGCGGTGGGAAACGTGAGATATTTCAAGTACGGCGGGCGCGTCCAATACTGCAGGTAGTCGAGGTAGGCCACAAACGCGGGATTGGTAAGGAACTTGCGTGACGCTAGGTAGTTGAGATACTGTGGGTTCGCCAGGGACTGAACAAACTGTTGATCGTCAGCTCTATGGCCGTCAAAAAAAAGGAAGCGCAGCGGCGAGTGTATAGGTGTCAGGTGTGTACACACCTCGAGCTCCAGCTCGAACCGTGAATGGCCGCCGTACTTTGGCTCGTTTGCGCCGTCCGCAGGCAGGGAAGGCGGTTCCAGCGCTGCGCTGTCCACCGACATGGGCTCCGATTCCATGGCGGAACTGCGGCGGCGCTCACTGCTCTGATCGGGGTGACGAGTCGCGGTCAGGAACTATTTGCTTCTTGATGAGGTGGCGGAGGTTGAAAAGCGACCGCTTGGGCAGTTGATAGGATGCGGTTATGGAAGCAGAAGGGCCCCTGCACTGGCTCCCCAGCCAGGGTTAGTTGTTTAATTTACAGAGGGTCGCCTCTGTGCCAAGCATCAATTTGTCCCACAGTGAGTGCTTGGGAGCCTGCAGCCCAAGTGCGCCCCGCCGAAAAAGGAACTTAAAACAACTTGAGGACAACATCTCACTTTTGACCCTTTCACAGGGGCCTTACAAGGAGATCAAAGGGGGTTATATATGTTTGTTACTCAAGGGTGTACGTTCATTCAGGGTGTTTACGATCCTTATCAAGCCCAATTTGCTTGGGTCGGTCGTCGAGGGCTTGGTGCTTGCGACTTTCGCCGCTCTAACTAAACCTAAGCTTGGGCACCGTCGACCTCTCGACCTCACCCTACCTGGACATCAGCTTTTATCCAAGAAATGTCTTCTCCGGACCAGAGCCCGCCAAATGTGGCTGACATATCCTCGCCATCGGCCCCAGTCCCAAGCGACTCGCCTTTGCCGCCAGTCTTCAGCTTCGCTAGGCTCTTCGAGCCCCAGTACCTTCTCGTGGTCTTGAGCGCGCTTGGCGTCATCTGGGTCGGCGCCCATGGCTCCCTCCGCCGGCCGCCCTCGGCCGCCCCGCCGAAAGTTAAGAAAGGCGAAAAGAAACGAGAGGAAGAAAAGTTCATCGAAGGGCTTGTTGCATCGGACGCCATCCGCTTCCCACTCCTGCTCGCCGCTGTCTTGATGGGGCTCTACTACCTGATCCAGTGGCTTCAGGATCCGTCCATCTTGAACAAGATACTCCGGGGCTACATGTCCATTATGTCCATTACCGGCCTGGGCGCGCTTGCGGGCGACGCCTTGGACGTTCTCACGAGCTTGGTCTTCCCGACAATGTGGGCGGACGGCAAGGGCCAGGTCTACCACATCGACTCCCACCGCCGTTGCCAGTACGTGGTCGACAAGGAGACTGCTGAGGAAACCGTTATCAACAGCAAGGATACACCACTTCCGGGGCGTCTGTCCGACTTGACGTTGTCACCGGCCCTGAAACGGTTCTTATGGGAGCTGCGCCATCTGCTCACCCGGGATTGGACGGCCCGGCTTGCTGTTTACGGGAAGACTCTGGCCAAGGTGGATTTCCATGTCAACGATCTGCTCCGCTTTGCCATCGCCGGGCTTGTCGCCGCAGCATACCATTGGACCGGATGGGATGCGCTTTCCAACCTGCTCAGCATGGCTATGTGCTATTTCTCCTTCCTGATGTTCTCTCCCACATCGTTCACCATCGGGACCATGGTTCTAGCCAGTCTCTTCATTTACGATGTCGTCATGGTATTTTACACGTACGTCTCCGTCGTCCCCCGCGCTTACTACTCTGGATTCTCCCACTAACTCTTGACGCCTCCCAGCCCCTACATGATCACGGTCGCCAAGAACATCGACGCGCCGATCAAGCTCGTCTTCACCAGCGCCAAGGGTGCTAGCATGCTCGGCCTGGGCGACATTGTCGTCCCCGGCATGCTGATGGCGCTCGCCCTGCGCTTCGACCTCTTCCAGTACTACCAGAGACAGATCAGGCTGGAGCCGGTCGAGCTCGCGACGGAGACCGCCTCCGGGACCTCCACCACCACGACGCAGAACCGCCGTGTCAAGGCTCCTTACGTCGACACCCGCGGCCAGTGGGGCAACCGCTTCTGGACGACGCCTCTCGGCCGCCTCTCTCCCGTGCGCGACGCCGCCGAAGCCATCTCGGCGACCGCGTTCCCAAAGCCCTACTTCTACGCCTCGGTCGTGGGGTACGCCGCCGGCATGCTGGTCACGCTGACGGTCATGCTCGTCTTCAACCACGGCCAGCCGGCGCTGCTGTACTTGGTGCCCGGTGTGACGGGATCGCTGTGGCTGACGGGGTTGGTGAGGGGCGAGGTCAAGGACATGTGGAACTACACCGAGGACGGGAGCCTGGATACGGAGGATGTGATTGTGGTAGTTGAGGTAGACGCCGAGGGTAATATTGTGAAGGAGAGCAAGGAGAAGGAGAAGGGGACGGAAAAGGAGAGCGGGAAAAGCGAGGACGGGCGGGTTCAGGAAACTGCTGGCAAGGATAAGGAGACGGAGCGGGGAGAAGAACAGGATGCGATCACAGCCGGGCATCATGAGCTGTTTTTGTTTTCGATAACTGCACCGCGAGCGGTGGCGTCGATGCCTTAGATCCGGCTGAAAGAGGAGAAGAAGAAGAAGAAGTGGTGCCAATAGCTGATTGTTTTGGAATTCAACGGCAACAATGCTTGATGGCCCCGCAGCTTGACAGCCTGGACTGCAGCCGTGGCTCGGCAACATCACTCCGGAACAAAAATGGCTTGGGGGGGGCTTTTTCAGCCTGCGAGTTATGAGGGCTCCCCGAGCCCAGTCATATATGCGCCGAAGGTAGGTAACCTGCAGAGTGATCCCGTTTGGTCCTTTTTAGTTCGTTAGAGTTCTCACGCTACGGATTGGGACAAGTTCTTCCCACCCCTATTTGGTGCGTGCATGACAAGTCGTCGAGACGAGACTGGCAGTCACCCACTGGCCTCGGCAAAGTCCAACACCCCCTCTAACGACAGCACCTCGTACGGCCCAAGTGCCGACCCTAGCCGGGCTGCCTTCCTCCCGGGCGTCCTCACGGCGGTGGCGATCATGAAATCCGGCCCTATCGACCGCAGACACATGTCCACGTCTTCGACCTTGTCCCCCCGCAGCCAGATCCCGATATCCCTCAGCACCTGGCCCTCCTCCTCGCGGGCGGGCGAATCCCATCCGGGCGTCGGGCTCGGCGTCCGGAACCCGCGGAACTCGAGGTCGCGGACCCAGTCGGCCACGAGCCCGGTACCGCCCAGCTTGAGGTAGGACTCGCGCAGGGCCCACAGCGCGTAGAAGGCCCTCAGCCTCCCGTCGTCGCCGTCGTCGTCGTCGGCCGCCGGCACCTGGTGCTTGAGGTACGCCACCTCGCCGTGCCCGAGCACCTCGGCGTGCATGTCGACGAAGGCGGCCCAGCCGTTCGCGGCGATGTACTCGTGATCGCGCGCGCGCCGTTCCGCCGGCGACACGACGTCCACGCCCACCTGCACCACTTCTTCTTCTTCTTCTTCCCCTTTCCCCTCCTCGCCCGCGCCGCCTGCCGCGACGGCGACGATGGCGACGATCCCGGCCTGGTGGCTGACGTTGAAGAAGACGGGCTGCGTGCCGGTGGCCGGGTCGACGTAGACGGGCTTGGTGCCGCCGCCGGGGGGCGCGGTGAAGCCCGTGGCGACGACGCGGGACCAGGGGATCCGGGCGCGCGAGAGCTTGGCGACGGCGTAGTGCTTGAGCAGGGCCGAGGCGAGCGCCATCTTGGCGTCGGGCGGGCGGACATAGCGCAGGACTTGCGAGCGCGTGGCGTGGGAAAGGAGGGAGAAGGCGCGGGAGGCCTATGGTTGTATAGGAAAGGGGAAGAGGGGGAAGCCTGTGAGTAACGTGTGCTTTGTGCGCGGGGACGGGTTGGAGGGGGAAGACAGGTTTGCATCGCTCATGCTTGCATCGATCCAAAGAGCACGTGGGTTGGGGTGTGCAATGTTGGGCAGATTGAGATTCGAGATTGCCTGAGCGACTGGCATCGAGTGAGGATTTGGGGTGTGATGAACTCACGTGTGTTTCGAGTTGGTGAACCTTCTCTACTTCGGGGTACCAAGAGCGGGTGTCAAGGATCCATTGCCCTAATATCGGGATCGGGGATGTGCTCGGGGGAGTCATCTTGAAGAAGCGGTCGTCTGGAAGGGCGGTTCTGCCTCGAAGGCGTAGGCACCAACTTAGGCACTCAGTCGTACAATATGGGGGGAAGGGGGTGGTGGTGGTGTGCTTCGATGTCTCAGTCGTCGCCTCACTGAGGGTCAACTGTAAGTGAGCGCGGGGCTGAGTTGCTGCGGTTGTTGGGAAAGGCGCAACTGCCAGCTGAACTAGTCGGCTCAAGTTCCTGCAGTGCAACCCATTCGGGATTCACGTTATAAACTTCTATTTTTGAGGCATCAAGGAATCCACTTCCTCTAGCTGCAGTCTTCAATTCCTCATGCGTTCCTTGTGCCGCCTTCAACCTGATTTCGGTTTGTTCGGATTGAGGTGCATATGCTTCCGTTATTCGCATCGGCTGCCATGATGGCTCCCAGCGCAAATCATTGCTTTAATCAGCTGCTAACAGTGCTGAATAACAAATCACTTTTGCAACAGCAATCGCTTCCCGCTCTCCTGCCGGAAAACAGAACTGTGAGGTAATCACCCCCACAAGCTCGTCGGCTTCGCTGACATTGCCGCCCACCGCACCCATTGCTCAATCCCCGAACCCTCGCGCGAACCGGCGTCGGCCCGTCCCGCGCGCATGCGGGCCCAGACCAGGACACCAGCAGATAAAGCTCGCTGTTGACCTTGCCGTCGCCGCTGCTAATGCCCACCACGTTCATAAGCACCCAATACCTGTATTCTGTACTAACTCATTGCGCTTGACTCGGTTCTATGTACATTCTGCTCCCCTAATGTCATTGATCGTTCGCCCACCTCAATCTGCGGTTCCCCTGTGCCAGAGCGCCCACCCAGGCACCAAGCTATGAACCGAACGTTGAGCTCGCCATTCCGACAGAAGAGGTGTTTTCCAGGTCCCGCCAGGTTTACCCCTTGTTTCGAGGAGTGCTCGGGGGGGACGTCACCGCTCCCCCGATGAGCGCTTTCAAGCTCTGTTAGTCAGCACCTCCACGCCGCCGCCTCTTACCTGCGCCCGGATGAGAGAGACAGGGACGGGAGTGCTCAAGCGGAGCCAGCATCCAGCGAATCGCCTTCTGACCCCTCCCCGGGGTTCTAAAGCACCCTTCCACAAGACACTTCAGTGACTCGGAGTGCCTCAGTGCCAGAGAGCGGCCCGCTTGCCACGAGGCGGTCAAAGGGCGCCCGTAATGTGAGTGTCACATGATGGTATCTCCGTTCTGATGGGTTCTTCGTAAGATGGCCATCTTGTAATGCGTACTCTGTACTGTTATCCGTTCCACTTGGCTTCTGACGGCTTTTGACGGCAATCGGTGCAACGCTTGAACGGGTTCATCGGTCTTCCTGAAGATGATACGGAGTAACGCTGACCGGTTTTACAAGGTGGATTCGGGCGATGAGAACCGACACTAGCCTAAGACCTACGGTTTCGCCTGTGTTCTTCATGTCCTACTCCGTATTAGCCTATTGCTTTGTTAAGCTCTTTATAACTAGTTCTTGGAGCACCCTGCATGGCAGCGCGGAGGGCTATCGCTCCCGGGGCCTGGTGTTTGCCTCGCCGCTACCTTACACTACTCCCAGACGAGCAACCCGAGACCTTTGAGTGGGTTTGTTTCCCTTTCTTTTGTGCGAAGTCTTCGTTGCTCCCTACTTGCATAGCAAAGAAACCCCCTCCTGCTGTGGTAGGTCTGAATCCACGGTGTTACCAGACCACAGGCCTTCCTTGGCTTCACAATCACAAAAGCCCTTGTGTAACGCTCCGCAAAAGCAATGGAATTGAATCATCCCTCTTCGGCCCCTACCGCTCTAGTAGTAGGAGTGGACTAAACAAGCGCCGCTTCCCTGGGCAACCACGGTTTATTTCTAAACGTGATTTGTTCGCGAGACCTAGGACAGCACATCCAATTGCCCGCCAAAAGGGAGAGGGAAAAAAAGAAGAAAAGAAGAAACCGACCTCGTGGAGGGAAGCAAAAGATTTAGCAAAAGATTTACGTTAAATCTCTCCTCCGGGAAGGCTCGAACTTCCAACCTCCTGATTAACAGTCAGACGCGCTAGCCAATTGCGCCACAGAGGATTGACCAAATTGTTGATTGGATGTCCTGCCGGCTACGGTCCTGAGTTGAAGAGGACACCCATGCGCGATTTCGGCTGTTCGGATCTCAAAAGGCGGACGTGGTGGGTCCTAAAGCAACAGCAGCTCGAAACCATGCGTGGAGCGGAGCGGAGCGGAGCCGAGGTTGTGTCGGTTGCTTCCGTGGAGTGGAGGCATGTCAGGATCTACTCCGGAACCAGTGAGTCCGATGAGAGAGAAGGCGGCGCGAGTTGAGCGTGGAAGAGGAAGAGGAACCCAGATCCTCGGTGTGCTTCTGCCCTGCACTTGGGCGGCTAGCTCTGTGCTTTCTTTGACCGGCTCCGAGTAGCGAGCGAGACGACTACGGAGAAGACTTAGCTAATAGTTAAACTAACTTAGCGGTCAGCTAACCAGTGGTCACTACAGATCACAGAGAATACAGACTGGGAGTTCAAAGTCGTCGACGCACCAATGATGGCATGGCGGCCGGGGCCTGGGACTGAGACATGTTAGCTCAATCTAGACCTGGCTGTGAGGGGGTTCACAATTTGTTGTTCAACATCTATCAATGTTTGCTTGTACTCCGTATTTAAAATGAATAAGGTACTATGTAGTGTACGTATGTATGTGCCCGAACGTTAAATACAAGACTCTACTACTACCAGGCCAAGTTGGCGTGTGTCTCGACTTACCGTGGTATTGAACTCAACACACTGCGTTGCAACACGGAGGATAGTTACCGGAGAAACCAACCGGCACTTGGTTGAGCATGACGTCGGCAGCTGGCCCGCCAAAATTCGTGGTGTGGTCTGCTGGCGTTGGCTGGGGTTTGTTGCTGTGCAATGGGCTGCTGAAAGCCAGCGGCGATCCGTGCTGAAGGTGGGGTAGTTTCCTGCTACACTAGTGCAATTGGCTACTTACCTCCCGCCAAGGCGTGGCTGTTTAAGAGTTTGCGTCATCCAAGGGTCTTCGCTGGAGATCGAGACCCGCAACAGCTTGGTCCCACAGCTGGACAACCACTTTCTCAAGGCAAGCGGGACGGAAATGTGGTGTGGTTTGGTCGACAAGACGCGCGACAGGATAAATGGTGGCGTTGGGCATCCACCCGCCGACGTAACCAGAGCTGGTAGTCGCTTTACTATTATTTTGGCCCATGGACGATAAGTGGCTGTAGCCCTGCTCACCTCGACATATACGGATTACTTCCTCGATTACCTGTGTTCAAGAGCTGGTCCAGTCCACCACCAATCGTACCTTCCAACACGGTGTGTGTCACGCCCTGCTTCCCGCCCCATCACCCTTTGCGGTGACCATCTGAAGTTGAATTTGAAAACGTCACCATAGCAGGCCTGTCTGGGACGACTCCAGACGTTGCACAATCTTCGCTTGCGGTGCAGACCAGGATCTCGTTCTGAGCAGCACCCAAAGCACGGCTTTAATCAGTCGCAAAGGTGGCCAGTACAACCACCCAGCAGCAATCATAACTTAATTTTTTCCTTATTTTCTTTACCAATTTGCGACAGTCTACGTTGAGCTTCGTTTGGCATCTCCCAATCTCTTTCCCGCCAGGCTTGTTTGAATAGAGTATTTCTCTAAATCTTTTTTCCCCCCATCTGCTCCCCCAGACGAACATCAGGAGTCGCAATGTCGCGCAGTAAGTCTCGACCCCCCCTTGCCCGCATTTTGGAGGGATGGGGGCTGCCCTAACAACCGCCTTCAGCAACGGGTCTGGCCCCGGCAGCGCTGCTGCTCCTTGCCGGCTCCCTCCTCCTCCTGTGGTTCGTGATCCTCTCGGGCGTCACGGACACCTCGCCCCTCCGCCAGACCTACTTCCTCCGCGCCGATACCTCGGGCATCCAAGGCGCCCGGCCCGTCACGCAGTGGACCTACTTCAAGACCTGCGGCGAGGGCAACACCGACTGCGGTCCCGCCCGCCCGGGCCTCCCGCTCGGCGACGCCTGGGCGAGCAACGCCCGCGGCGCTCCGTCCGACCTCATTGGCCGCTACGGAAACGACACGACTAGCTACTACTACTGGTACATGTGGCGCTTCGGATGGGTCTTCTTCCTCATCGCCCTATTCTTCGAGGTCCTGGCCTTCTTCTCCGGATTCCTCGCCCTGTGCAGCAGGCTGGGCTCGACCTTGGCCTGCCTGATCTCGCTCGTCGCTCTGTTCTTCTTGTCGATTGCCGTCTCTCTGATGACGTACGTTCTGCCCTTCCACCCCCCGGGGACCCCCCAACCCTCTCTCACCTTCCCCCCATCACCCACAATTTTGTCTCTGTTCGGTCCCCGAAAACGAAATGAAACAAAAAAAGAAAGCCAGAATCTAACCACCAAAACAGGGCTACCTTTGTCAAGATGCGCAACGTCTTCACCAGTGAGGGCCGCAGCGCGTCGCTGGGCAGGTGGGCGTTCGGCTTCAGCTGGGGCTCCTGGGCCGCCCTGTTCATCAGCACCATCCTCTTCTGCCTCTCCCGGCATAAGCGCAGAGACACGACGACCGCCGCACCCGCGACCACCGGCACCACTCGTCGGGGCTGGCCCTTCGGCCGGCGCACCGCCAGCCGGAAGTCGTACGAGGGGCGCCGGGTGAAGGACGAGTATGCGTGAGAATGAAGAGAACAAGTTTCTATCGATCGGTTCAAGACAAATAGGAGATGTGCAACGATTATGCGATGAGGCGAACAGGCTGATAGATCACTAAGGGGTGAGATGATAATGATGCTGACGACGACGACGACGACGAAGTTGTTGTTGTTGTTGTTGCGGGTGGGACGTTGAAAGTGGTAATAATGATGGACGGCAGTGACGGAGAGCTTGCAATTCACTCGGCGCAAGCCAGCCTCGTTTTTTATGATACCAACAGCATCCGATGCTTTACCTGTCTGAAGACCTTTTCAAAATTTGTTCTTCTAATCAATCGCTGATTAGCGGGAAATGCTTTAGGTGTAGCGGGACATTCCTTGGCCATAGTTTAGGATAGATCCCTTTAAAGTTTGTCAAGGGCGAAACGAACTGCAAATCTTCCTCTTCTTTCTCTGTTCCATAAGGACCATTAGCTCCTTGAAGAGCGTTCCAAACTGCTCCTCTGACTGCTGACTGCTTCAATTCAGCTCCCCTTGAAATTGAAGTAGCCTCTCCGGATGCCATGTAACTGCAACGAACTGCCGATTGAGGTGACGGATGCAGATGATAAGAAACGAGTGGGGAGGAAAAGAAAAAAAAAAAAGAAACATGGAGAGCGCCTTGAATCCACATACCGCAGGAACAATCCACCCCCCAGCAGCAGCAATCATACCAATGTCGGTATACCACGGTCTAGACCCCAAGGTGACATGTTGACGTAGGAGAAGTTGGGGGAGTGCTCATTCACCAGGAACAAGCACCGAATGCCCCTTCACATTCGCCAGGGAGAAAAGGAGGAAAAAAAGAACACAGCCCCAACTAGGGACAAGGTAAAGAACTCATCTCCGTCTCGGACATCTACCCCCGTCAATGAGCATCCTAATCTACCTGCCAACACCACCGAACCCAGACCGGCGAGACCAAATGGAAGGAGGAAAAATGAGGAAGAACTAGTGACAAGAAAAGGAACAGGAGGGCGGATGGAAAGCCCGAAAATCAGCGCTCTCCTAGCGGGCTAGCCATAGGGCTAAGGGTATCCAGAGGCGCGGCATGCAGCGCCGGCTTTTTTGCCTCCTCCTTCAGGAGTCCGTCTCGCTTGCGCTGCAGCACGGCCTTGACCCACTCGGCCACCTCGTAGTCCCCTTCGCGCACCTGGCCCGAAGGATTATTTAGGCTCAGCGAGCCCGTGGCGTCGGCGAGGGCGTCGTCAGCGGCAGCCTCCTCGGCCTCGGCATCTTCGGTGATTGTCTCGGGCTTCCCGAGAGACTTGATCCACGGGTGAGCGAGCAGCATTGGGTAGGTGTGCCGCTTGTGCGGGTTCTTGTTGAGGCAGCACCGGACAAAGTCTTGGGCGAGGGCCGAGTAGCCGTCGGAGGGGAGGTCGGGGGGGTCACCTTCGACGATGGCCTGTCGAGTTGAACATGGATTAGATATACTTGAGACCCGAATATTGTTTTGGGCAAGGGATTGGATGGATGCTTACGCTCAGTTGGCTGAAGATGTTGCTGGATACCTCGGGCGGGTAAGGATACTTGCCCATGGCGCACTCGATGATGGTCAGACCCAGACTCCAGATGTCGCTCTGCACGTTGTACGTCCCGGAGGCGGCGCCCGCGGCCAGCGCGCCGCCGCTGATGCGCTCGGGTGCCATGTAGCTCTGACAGCCAATGTTGGTCTTGGCGATACTCGCTACCAGGTTGCCCGACACGCCAAAGTCGCAAATCTTGACCTGCCCATTGGTATTTACCAGGATGTTGGTTGGCTTGACGTCGCGGTGGATGATGTTGTGGTCGTCCTTAAGCGTCTTGAGGCCGACAATGGTGGCGAAGGTGATCTTGCGGAGCACGTTTTCTGGTATCCCGCCCGCGTACAGCTTGTCAATGCTGCCGCCGTCCATGTACTCGATGCACATGTACACCGCGCCTTCTTGGAAGAAGGCACCGTAAAAGTCAATGATGTAGGGCGATACACATTCGTGGAGAATGACGAGTTCTTTGAGAATGGTGGTGAACTTGGCTTCGTCGAGTTCCAGCCGAATCTCCTTCATGGCCATGATCACGCCTGACGTCGCCCTGCTCCCGCCAGAGGCGCCGCTTGATGGTGTATCGTTGGGTGACTCGTCTGTCTCGTTAGAGGATTGCGAGGAAACCGACGGCCGAAATTTGCTCAATCCTTGGCCGAACCGCGGTACTTTTGGCCTGGCGTGCCTGACCTTGTACACGGTGCCGTAATTGCCCTTGCCGAGCTCGTCCAGAACGTCAACCTCGTCAAGCGAGATGGAGAACGTCTGCCCGTTGGCAAAATTGACCCCTGTTCCTGTGATGGTCGCTGCGCCGTCAAAGGTGATCCAGCCCTTGTCTGCATCGATGTAGTTCTTGAAGTCGCTCAGTTTGGAGCCCCGGCCTTCCCCGTTCAGTGACGGCTGGTTTTCCGCGTCGTCTCCAAGATCCCGCAACTTTGGTGGGGCGGCAGCAGGTGAAGAGGCCCCTTGTCCGGGGAGGTTGCCTAGCTTCATGGCCCGCCTCTCGCTCAGGCTTGGGGGTTTCTTCGAGCCTGGGACTGAGGGAGCCGACTTCGGGAACGCAGGAGGCAAGGGCCGGGACACGCCTCCCGGCATCTTGAGGTTGGACGGCATGCCGCCGGCTAGCCCGCCGGCGCTGGGTCCTCCCACGTTCATCTGCCTGCCTATACTACCCATGTTCAGGTTCCCTGCAGAAGGGCTGGACCGGGCCGCCATGTTCATGCGCTGCTCTTGAAGGGCCCGCGCCCTCTGCATGATATCAAACGGCAGGCTCGATGCGCTAGGGGTCGGTCTCCTCGCCGTGTTCAGAAGCCCGGTGACGCTCGAGGTAGGGCTCATATGGCTGGAGTTTTGCGGGTCCGAGACTGTTCTCAACGACGGTAACCGGCGGGGCAGTTCGGCGGGAGAAGGACTGGGCTGCGCGTCGGAGCTCGAACTTGGGATGTCGAGGGGCGTGCTCGCCTCCGAGTCGTCGCCAAGCGAGCCCGGCGAGGTCGGGTTGCTCGGGTCATACTCATCCGCCGGCGTGGTGGGGTCGGTATTGTCGTGATGGCCGGCCATGGTGCCGGTATTTCAGAAAAATAGGAGGATGTCCCGTTTCTACCTGCTGCTCGACATACACCGTGGAGGAAATGATTTTCCTTTGCGAAAATAAAACAAAAAAAAATCCGGCCTTGTGGTGTGTTGAGTAATCGTGTCCGGAGTCGAGACAGCGAGATAGAAGATGGTGGGGTTGAAGGCGGCTTTTGGAAGGCCGCGCTCTCACCAGATGGTCGACGAGAACCTTGTTGGGTACAAACCCTCAAATTTGCCCAAGACCTGGAGGAAAACGCTATGAAAAATGTCGATGGCGGAATTGACCGAGTTCGCAGCAGCCGAGCTCAAGGAAAAACCGAACACGGCCCAAAAGGAGAGGTCGCAGGTTGACGATGGGGCTTGGGCCGTAAGAGGGATCGAGGTCGAAGAAACGGCTTCCAAGTCCTGTCGGCCTGTGCGGGCGGCTGAGCCGACGTATGAGCGCTGTGATTGGCCACGAAGCGGCCGGATGGAGTTCTAGAGAGGCGGTTCTGGGAGCTGTGACAAACGAGACTTATCGGCGCACCCCAAGGTTAATAAGGCTCCTTGTCTTGCCCAGGAGCAATTGTCGGCGACTCCGCTTGGAAACAGGAACCGTTGAGTTCGACCTTGCACCGGAGAGGAGCCCAAGACTCAGGCAATGGATGTTCATCCATTCGAGCAAGGCGAAACCTAAAATTCCTGGCCTGCCAATCAGCATGGCAGTGTGGCGCCGGTAGGGGCTTTTGCTCCGGTAGTTAACCCCTCCATGGTCGGTTTGTCTTGCTCCACGCCTGCCAAGATGCGACTTCCAGGCTCGCGTGTAACGACCAAGGGGCGAAAAGTGCGGTGGCACCGGGGATTGGCCGCAATGCCCTGCTGGGTATAACTGATTTGGTTAGGTATTGAGAGCCGCCTCTTCCCGAATTAGAGAAGTATTGGTGAAAAGGGCCGTGAGGTTGGTAGAATGGACACGAGACAAGGGCGGAAGGCAAAAACCGCATACGGAAGCTTGTTCCTTCTGACGACTGCGCACACTTAACATGTCTGCCTCGAGACGATGTGCGCCCGCTTGGGCCGCCGAACCGGTTTGTTGTAATCCGTACTTTCGGATGCCTCATTCCCTAGAGCAAGATACCCGCTTAGGCAGTCGCAGCCACGCAGTATGACGTCCATAAACCACGCGTGCGGAGACCGGCGATGTGGCCGGTGGCTCCAATTGGAGGGCCGCCCAACGCTTGCCGACACCTGCAGCAGCAGCCAAGCAAGAGATCTTCACAATGGCCGCTTAGTGCACGTCACCCTGCTGGAAGCCTGGGCAGCTAAGATGCGAAATCAAGTTGCTTTTTTTCGTCTCTTCTTCTCACTGACCGTCGAAACGACCCTGGACGTGTACTAGGCAGTCCGAGTCGATTCAGTCGTGCGGCTGGGTTTGTCGAGCACAAGCATAGCTCACCGGCTAGTAGTGGCTTGTGGTTCCGAGAGGACGAAGCCAATTATAGCGGGCCTGTCTTTTAGAAGCTACTTCGTACTACCTACGCAGCAAAGAACAGGACATTTTGTGATCGCGATGTTCAGTGGCTAGCCCATTGACAAAGCACTTTGTCAAACCTGCCTTGTGTCGTTACCAACTAGCCGCCTAAGACAAGTGAATGGAACAGAACATTTGAAGCACTCGCCTTCACTAACCTACCGCGTATTGTATGCGCAGTTCTGTACTGCGTATGTGCGGATTGGTTATCAACCATCACCCATTGCGGTTGATGCAGCCCCGCCAGGCATGATTAGTGTAAGGTGATTGCTTGCTAACCTGGAACTTGCCCTATTTGGGGTAGACATGTGGCTGTGAACCTGACCGTTCCGATATTCCGACGAGCCACAGGTGGCGAGGTTGTAGAAAAATTGTACGGAGTACTAACTACACTCGAAAGAACGAAGACTGCAAGTCGAGCCGAGCTACGAGATCTGCGACGACGTCCTTGAGTGCCTCGGCAACGATGTCGGGATGCAAGTGCCCCTCTTTGTAACTCCTGATCTGCACTGATAACGCACTCAATATTTCCCCAACAAAGGCCAGTGGTGGAGTTCAATGTCGGACGCCCTTGGCTGCTTGGCAGGTCCTTGATCGACTGCGGCGGCCCGATGGCGTTTTTGCCGTGCGTGCTGTGGCTTCGCTGCAATTGGTGATGGTGCCATCCAAAGCCCGAAGCCTGCATATCCTCTCTCTGCATTGAGTATATTTGAGAATCGGATTGCGACAGGAGCAGCCAACCGGAAGCGGAGTCAGAAACGCGTCTCAATCAGGAGGGTGGTGGAGAAGGCCGCCCGACGAACACTTCGAGATGACTTAGTCAGGTTCAGGCCAAAGAGAGAGTTCCAGAGACTTGTACGGTAGTAATAGGGTTCTTAAAGGGCCTAGGCATGTCCAAAACACCTCTCCTTCTCACTTTCCCCCTCTCTTCTCCTTCACTCTTCTTTGTTGTCGCTGCTCTTATTCGGTTTGCATCGCAACCTACTCTACGACGCCCAGTAAAACCGATCCCGCGGATCTCCCGCTGTTTCCTTTGCGTCTGGGGCTTAGCAGCGTCACTACCGCTGCACGTTTTGCGATTCAAGCGTCTGCTGGGAGCTTGGCACCTCCTTGGCAGCTCCTTGGCGTTACTTGGCGGCCAGATCGAGAGGCACAGCAAGTCGGCCGGCGCTTGTAGTGAGACACCTTCCGTTGTTTGGGCGTTTCTAGCTCTTGGGCAGGTACCGCACTAACACTTGGCTGCGCCTTCTGTTGGCGTTAGTTATCGCGAGACGCCACTGCCGTCTTCAGCGAGAGCCAATCCATGCCACCACGCGGGAGAGATGGCGTTCTCAGCAATTGCCCGATTGTCCCATTGCAATGCGGCAATGCACAGGAAAATATCCTTGCGCAGTTATAAGGCGTTGCCCAGGGCGCCTTCTTAGTTTCTTCGTTTCCTTACTAATTTTCTGACACTTTGCTGTCTCGCTTGGGCACCCAGCTCCACACAACTCCCTTCGCGCTGTCCCAGGGCGCTTCTCCTTTTTTGGGCCGCCTATGACAACATTGCAGTGCAGGGGCGATATCTCGGGCTCTACTCCGTATAAGCACCCGGGTCTACGCTAGCTCCGGCTTTTGCCCTCTTCCGAGCTTCAGCATCCAATTCATCACCCGTTCTCATCGCCATTAACCAGCGCCAAACCACAGGGACTTTTGATGGGCTTCTTGGACATCCGGGCGCCGACGTCGTTTCGGCTCTCGTTGGGCGATGCCTGGGACCCTGCATCGATGACCACTGGGCCTTCGCCCTTTGTCATTTTCCAGAAGCAGCCGCAGGAGACCCACCCCTCCATCGGCAACCTGGTGCTCCTTGTGGTCGGCGCCGTCCTCCAGGTCGTCTGCGTTAGCTTGCCCGGTTACATCATCGCGCGCCTGGGCCACTTTGACGCCGAGAAGCAGAAGTTCCTCGCCAACCTCAATGTCATGCTATTCACGCCATGCCTAAGTATGCATGCTAACCGCACCGTGATGCGAGATTCTGCCGATTGTCGGGTTCTAACAAGCGCCTAGTCTTCACCAAACTCGCCTCGCAGTTGAATGCCGATAAGCTCATCGAACTCGGCGTTATCCCCATCATCTTCGTCATCCAGACCTTTGTCTCGTACATCGTCTCGAGGGTCGTGGCGAAATGCTTCGGCTTCAACCGACGGGCCTCCAACTTCGTGACGGCCATGGGCGTGTTCGGCAACTCCAATTCGCTCCCCATCTCCCTTGTCATTTCGTTGTCGCAGACATTGAAGGGGCTGCACTGGGATAAAATACCGGGCGACAACGACGATGAAGTGGCTGCGCGGGGCATTCTCTACCTGCTGCTCTTCCAGCAGCTCGGTCAGCTGGTCAGATGGAGTTGGGGTTACCACGTCTTGTTGGCACCGAAATCCAAGTATGAAGAGTACAACGACGAGGCCATCGAGGAGGGCCGCCATCGCGACGAAGAGGTGGAGGATGCAGACGAAACGCAGGGGCTGATTGAAGGCATTGACATACTCCACGAAACCGAGACGCACGAGCACGAGCACGAGCACCATCGGTCTTCGAGTCCCACACGCACGGACGATTCATCGGCCCGTTACGAACCAGCCGGAAGGACGCCTGTCGGGGGTTCCTCGGGCGCGTCGCCCAACGACTCAGAGGATGAGGAGCAGCATGACGGGGTATGGAAGGCGAATGGAAAGCCGTCCGCGGACGAACTTGGATTGCACAGCCAGCTCGAAGGCCACGAAGATTTGGACAGGATGCTCTCTTTTCCTCGCATCAACAAAGCCGACGCGTTGGAAGCGAGGCCGGGCATCAAAGGCGTCCCCGTGAGGTTGCGACGCTTCATCCGACGGTGGGAGCTCAAGATCTGGGACTCCCTCCGCGCCGCCGGCCGGCGTGCGTACAACTCCCTCCCGCGCCCCATCCAGGCCACCCTCACGACGCTGTACCGCGCGTGCCAGCGCGTCTACCGATTCCTCTGGGACTTCATGAACCCGCCACTCTGGGCGATGCTCATCGCCGTCTTTGTCGCCTCCGTCCCCGACTTGCAAGCCCTCTTCTTCCGCGAAGGGTCCTTCATCAAGACGTCCGTCACGAGCGCCATTAGCTCCTCGGCCGGAGTCGCGGTCCCCCTGATCCTCGTCGTCCTCGGCGCCAACTTGGCACGCAACACGCAGGTCAGCGATGACGAGACGGACCCGGAGGAGAAGCAGATCGGCACGCGCCTGTTGGTGGCCAGCCTTATCAGCCGCATGCTGCTGCCGACGCTCATCATGGCTCCCATCTTGGCCCTGTTCGCCAAGTACGTGCCCGTCAGCATCCTCGACGACCCCATCTTTGTCATTGTCTGCTTCCTGCTCACGGGCGCCCCGAGCGCCCTGCAGCTGGCGCAGATCTGCCAGATCAACAACGTCTACGAGACCATCATGGGGAAGATTCTTTTCCAGAGCTATGTTGTCTGGTTAGTCGCTACCACCCCACACACCCGCGCACGATTTCAACTTCCACTCGAAACCCGAATTTCAATGTGCTAACAGTTGGTGATGACAGGATCATTCCGTCGACGCTGATTCTCGTAATGTGCGCGTTGGAGGTGGTTGAATGGGCTAAGTGAGTGTGTGTTCCCACACAGGTTTGGGTGATGGTGGGATTGGAAATCGCATTTTCGTCTCATATTGGGGTTTCTCAATCTGTTCGACTGGCTTTGAGCGCGGAGACCGTAACTTCTTTGGGTCCGGTGATATTGGCGTTCATGGGCGAAATGGCTGCATAGATGTATGCCTTCGTGGGCTGGCTGGGTGGAACATTGCTCTTCCGTCTTTTATCTCCGTGGCTGCGGACCCAAACTGGGAGTTGGCGGGTGGGGAATGGCATTGGATTTTGTTCGCTATCAGCAGCATTCAACGGTTTGTTCACCGGGGTTAGAAGGAAGTTTCGGGGCACAAATCGACGAAAGCCCAAAGGGGGAGGCAAATGGTGGGATGGACAGGGCATTTATTGGGGATTACTGCGTACTATGCAGTATTTCGTGATAGGGCCATGTACACTACGAACCAGGGTTATATCGGGATGATTTTTTTTTTTTTTTTTTGGGGGGGGGGGGGGGGGGAGGGGAGGAGGGGGGGTGTTTGTGAGTGGGCAAGAGGTCCTACAGGGAAAGCGGAGCGACTTGCCTAGTTTGTTAACTACCTAATTAGGTGATATAAAGTTCGATTCATTCTACACACATCCTGCTAGACGAGTCCCAGTCCGTTGTATTTGGTGGCCTCGAACACTGAGCGGTCTTCTCGTCAGAGACCATATCAACTCTTCCCATCCTGCTCATCATCATCGATTCGTTTTATTTCCCAGATGAAATCAGATCAATACAGATGAGAAAGCCTAGCCGTACACGGTGCCACCCCTATTAGGGCACCCCATTCACGACCGCTTCTTGCCCCTCAGGCGCTGCAATGACCCAGTCCGTGACGCCGCCCTTCCAATCCGCGATCCTCACGTCCCGTATCCCGACCACGATAACCCTCACATCATCCCCCACCGCAAACCTGCCTGCACCGGCGCCGCTGCCGTTGCTATTTCCACCACCGCCTTGCCTCCCCTCCTCCGCTCCTCCATCCGCAGTAGCAGGGGGGGCGGCAGCGTCGCCGCGATCAAAAAGCCCCGCGCCCGTATCCACCGCGCTGTCGAACGTGTTGTTCTCGAGGTGCACCTGGCGGTAGTAGCGTTCCTCGTCCGACCCGCGCTCGACCAAGCGGGCACTGCCGTTGATGGTGGCGCTGATGGAGGAGACGGCCGAGGTGTTGAGGTTGAAGAGAAGGGCGGCGAGGGAGGAGTGCGGCTCGCGGTTGGGCGAGCGGGAGGTGCCGCCCGCGTTTTCGGAAGACAGGCGGCGGGCCTGGGAGGTGGGTGTTGGGCGGTGCGAGACCCCTATATATATAGGGAGATTGCCGATGGTTGGTTAGCTGCGTGGGTGATTGGCTGAGGGAAGAGGATAGGAGGGGTAGAGAGGGAAAAGAAGGGGGGGGGGGTTGGTGGCGAGCGAATGGAAAGGGACAAAAGAAGGGGCGGCGGCGTGCGTACAGTCGTGGACGAGCAGGGAGACGTTGGGGTTGCTGGCGAGATTGTTCATCTTCTTGCTGGCTGGGTTGGTGGTCATGATGATGACCGGGGAGCGCGAGTAAGGGGACGACGGGAGGTAGGTGTAGTTCATCAGAGATACGTGTGGGATGTTGTTGGAGCATGTCGCCAGGTGGAGGAAACGGGCGTTCTCGAGACACTGCACGACCTCGGGCGGTAACGAGGTCGTTACACGCACGTTGGTGTTGCCAGCCGAGGCTTCATGGCTGAGAGGTATTTGCTGCTCCATGGTGGTGGTCTGGTGTTGTCGTAAAGATATGCGTCGAGTTGTGTTTGAGTGATACCGTGGGTGGTTCCTCAAGACATGTTATCTCAGCCGGAGTATCTCGGATGTCTATCTGACGAGTAACATGGGCTGAGGATGGTGGGAATGCTGCAGTTGACGGCAAATCATCCAGGGTGGGGTAAATGAGAGCCAACTGTTACCCCAGAAAGGATGACTAATGCGGGGTAGTTGGCAGCTGGCCTGTCGCCTGTGAACAATGACGTTGATGCCCCAAAAGACCCTGTATTCCCCATAAAACTATAATGCGCAGGTACCATTAGTGTGGACAGAGACTACGGCCCGGCAGCGACGATGCTGAGCTAATGGCACGCACCTGAAAACTTAGGGCCCGGAAGCGCGTAATTGCATAGAAAGTATGTACATTTAAAAAGCCCAGACTGCATTGGGTCTGGGAACAAATTGAGGATTGGTCACGGGGGCTCATTCAGTTTGCTTTGGCTCAAGTTTTGGATCAGCGTGAAGTACTTTCAGGAACCTGGAGTCAGGGGTCCACGGCTACTGTCGGCGTTCCGCATCCTCGGTATTCCCTTGTATGCTGCCTTCCCGACACCAGCAGCAAAACCTCTGGGATTTTCCATTCCCAATTCCTCTCTCTTGCTCTCCTTCCTCCCTCCCTCATTCCACCACAAGTCATTGCAGCTGCTGCCCATTCCAGCATCACACAATGCGGTCCCTCAAACGAACATCACGCCGCCTCCGGGCAACCCCGCTCACCACTGCCCAGCCGCCGACCCCGTCCTCCCCATTCCTCCTCCAGCGGCGCCCGGTCTCCACCCATCCCGCCAGCTCCAACACCACCACGACCGTGACCCCGATCAAGTCGCTGCTGATCGCCAACCGCGGCGAGATCGCCCTGCGCATCGCGCGCACCGCGGCGGCCATGGGCATCCGCACAACCACGCTGTACACGGACGTGGACGCGGGCTCGCAGCACGTCAAGGCGTCCTCGCCACACGCCCTCGCCCTCGGCCCGGCCGCGTCGGGCTACCTCGACGGCGCCCGCATCGTGCAGCTTGCCCGCCAGCACGGCATCCAGGCCCTGCACCCGGGGTACGGCTTCCTGTCGGAGAACGCCGCGTTCGCGCGCGCCTGCGAGGAGGCCGGTATCGTCTTCGTCGGCCCCCCAGCCCGCGCCATGGCCGACATGGGCGACAAGGCGCGCAGCAAGGAGATCATGACGGCCGCCGGCGTGCCGTGCGTCCCCGGGTACCATGGCCCCGAGCAGGCACCGGCGGAGCTGAGGGCCCGAGCGGCGGAGATCGGCTACCCCGTGCTGCTGAAGAGCGTCAAGGGCGGCGGCGGGAAGGGGATGCGCATCGTGCGGAGCGACGACGAGTTCGAGGCGCAACTGCGGAGCGCGCGCGCCGAGGCGAGGGCGAGCTTCGGGGACGGCGGGGAGGTCATGCTGGTGGAGAAGTACGTCGAGCGGCCGCGGCACGTCGAGGTGCAGATCTTTGCCGACAAGTACGGAAACTGCGTGGCGCTGGGCGAGAGGGATTGCAGCGTGCAGAGGCGGCACCAGAAGATCTTGGAGGAGAGCCCCGCCCCGTTGCTGGACGACCTGACGAGGCATGACCTGTGGGACAAGGCGCGCACGGCGGCCCTCGCGGTCGGATACGTGGGGGCCGGGACGGTCGAGTTCATCCTGGACAAGGACACGGGCAAGTTCTACTTTATGGAGATGAACACGCGCCTGCAGGTCGAGCACCCCGTCAGCGAGATGGTCACGGGCACCGACCTGGTCGAGTGGCAGTTCCGGATCGCCGCCGGCGAGCGGCTGCCGCTGACGCAGGACGAGATCGAGGCGCGTATCCTCGAGCGCGGCGCCGCCATCGAGGCCCGCATTTACGCCGAGAACCCCGACAAGGGCTTCTTCCCCGACTCGGGCAAGCTGGTGCACCTCGTCACCCCCAAGACGGATCCCGACGTCCGCATCGACGCTGGGTTCGTCGAGGGCGACACCGTGTCGGAGGCATACGACGGCATGATAGCGAAGCTGATCGTGCGCGGGCGGGACCGCGAGACGGCGATTCGCAAGCTGGAGCTGGCGCTGCGCGAGTACGAGGTCGTTGGTCTCAGCACGAACATCGAGTTCCTCAAGCGTCTGTGCCGCAGCCAGGCGTTCATCGACGGAGACGTCGAAACCGGTTTCATCGAGCACCGGAAGGACGAGCTCTTCCAGCCGAGGCACATGTCGGACGAAGTATTTGCACAGGCAGCGTTGGGCCTTCTCAGCTCCCAGATCAAGTCGAATGTCACTGCCGGACCGCACGGGGGCACCCTCGGGTTTGGCGAAAAGGGGCTACAGAACACGCGCAAGTTTGCCTTTAGCGTGCGGAACGATGCCGCCGCCGCCGCCGAGGAGAGCGAAGCCGAGGTTGTCCAGGTGGAAGTCACCCAGCAGGGGAATGCGCTCTACAGTGTGTCAGTCGCGCGAAACAACAGCCGGACGCCCATCGTGTTCGAGAACGTTGTCAGTGAGCCGTCGCTCACTGGCGCCACCAAGACCAAGATCACCTCCTTCTTCCCCATGGCGCGCATCGAGTCGACCGTAGTGCAGGACCCGGCTGCTCCGGAGAAGCTGACCATCTTCCAACTGGGTGAGAAGACGGAGCTAACGCTAGTGCCGCCCGGCTGGTTTGATAAGGCGCTGGGGCTGAAGGAGGTTGTGGGCAGCGTCGTGGCGCCCATGCCGTGCAAGATCTTGAGGAATGAGGTTGCCGAGGGGCAGACGGTGGAGAAGGGAGCTCCATTAGTAGTGTGAGTACTTGTGCCCTCCACCTGGACGATATCGAACGAGACATGTTAACCCCCGGACTCTGCAGTATCGAGTCGATGAAGATGGAGACGGTGATTCGATCTCCACAGAATGGTGTTGTCAAGAGGCTAGCACACAAAGAAGGGGTACGTCTTCCTTTACTGCGGAACGTTAGCAAGCCATCATGTTACTAACCCGAGAGTAGGATATCTGCAAGGCCGGCACGGTTCTGGTCATTTTTGAAGACGCTGAGGGCAGCAAGTCGGCCCAGTGATGACGACCAAGGGGTCGGTTACTGTGGGACTACGGGGTTCTCTCTTGGATACCGTTCGCAAGAAATCGGCTTTTGGAGAGCTCCTTTTGTCAGGTTATCATTCAATACAATGGCATGGTTAATGAGATGCATGTTGGCTATTATATTCAATTTTTGCAACACATTCTGTGTCCGCTCATCGGCCTATCTTCTCGCGCGTGCTGTTAAAACTAGATATCTGTATGCAAACGGGGAATTCCTGGCTCTCGAGAGGCCTGGATGTAGCGAGAAAGAAAGAGAACGCGGTGCCATGAATAAGTGCAAAGCAGGCCATGGCACAAGCAGGTTCAGACGGCATCTTGGCATCTTGATAGACGTGCCTGAGCACGGACAGGTGGTTTCCAAAAAAAAAAAAAAAAAAAAAAAAAAAAAAAAAAAGGAACGTTCTTTTTCCTCTTCAGAGGAAGTACGGAACAAAGCCGAGTGCAACGTTTTTTAGCACGGCTCTTTTTGATGCATTGATGCGGCAAGAGCTCTGCTGCCCGGTGTCTACGTACGTATGTGCATACCTGTATATACACACATAGAATGGGTGGCAGGACGAGCTTTCGACTTACCGTCTCTTATTAACGAGCTAATTCGCAGACTTCCTGAGCCCCCCCGTCTGAAGTTGCACTGTCCCCGTGAACTACTCCGTACGGCTAGTTATCACTAATCCGCACGCTAAATAAATACCGAGGCACCCCACACCTGCACATCAGTTCGCTCAGGAGCCGACAGGGGGATTGGCCAATGGGGGTTAACGGCGCAAGCCGCGAATTTCCTAACCCGAGCGGGTTCTCAGGTCCCATCCATGCATGCTGTGCGACACCGGCATTAACCCAGTCTTGGATCTTGCCGGACCCGGACCCGGACCACCGCAAACATTGTTCTTCTGGTCGAGGAGTCGCAACAACCATGGGCTCCAAAATACAGTACCGCCACCTGCTGAGGCTGGCCCGGCGCCGGCAAACGGCGCTTCCCGCCAGATTCCCTCCAACAACGCCGTCGCTCCTCGTGTCGCGGTTCCAGCACCTCCAGCCCTTCTCGACCTCCCCGAGCACGCGGCAAGAACAGCGGCACGAACCCAGCCAGCATTCCGCGTTAGGAGGATCCGCCGCCGATTCCACGGCGAAAACTGCAGCACCGACGGCGACGGGCTCACCACCAACAATACCACCATCTCCTCCTCCTCCGACCGACCCTTCCCTCCCCGCAGGCCACGAGCAACAACAAGAACAACAGAGCACCAAGAAGAAGAAGAGGCCACCACGTCAGGCCCGTGGCCGCCTCTTTCTCGCCCTAGCCAGCACCCTCGTCGGCCTGTCCCTCGGGTCCGCCGTGCGCGTGCTGGTGTCCCCCCCCAACCCTCCGGAACCGAATACAGAGGAGGATGAGTACACGATTCGAATCATCCGCGAGCAGGCGGCCAAGCTGCCGATCGTGCAGCAGATGACGGGCGACCCGGAGCAGTGGGAGTGGTGGGACGCGTACGAGTCGCTGCCGGCGGAGCACCGGGCGCAGCACATCTCGGCCTCGGCGCTGGCCGGGTCGCGCGGCGTGGGCGCGTACCAGCGCGTCTTCTGCAACCGGAGCACGGGCGAGCTCGTGAGCGTCATCCACTTCGGCAGCGCCACCACCAGCTGGCCCGGCGTCGTCCACGGCGGCTGCCTGGCCACCATCGTCGACGAGAGCTGCGGCCGCGCCGCCTTCCGGGACCCCGAGTGGGGCGGCCGCGTCGGCCTGACGGCCCGCCTGACGCTCGAGTACAAGAAGCCGACGCTGGCCAACAACTTCTACGTCGTCCGCGCCCGCGTCCGCCCGGACGAGGAGCTGCCCGAGTCGGAGAGGGGCAAGAGGCACTACAAGTGCTGGATCGACGCCAGCATCGAGGACGCCCGCACCGGCACCGTGACCGTCACCGCCGAGGCGCTCTTCGTCGGCGGCAAGGGCAACGGCAAGACGAAGAAATCCCCGCTTGGCGGCGACGAGGCGCGGCAGAAGCATGTCAAGTTCTGAGGTTACGGTGGCCACGGCCGGTGGTGGCGGTGGCGGCGCGATGGGGGTGGTGGTGGTGGTGGTGGTGTTGCGATGGTGATACCTGGCGATGGCGATGGCGGTGGCGGTTGCATCAATTGGAGTCTTATTTTCACCACGAGGGTCATGGCATCACTAGACCGCGAGGCGTTCGAGGTAGCAGGCGACATTCAACGGTGGCAGTCGACGACGACGGTGATGGGAATCATGAATATCTCAAGTTTTCAAGATTTGCTTCCCACGATACATATCACCGACCCCCGCCCCTCGACTTAAGTTCAGCGGTGGACGGGAGAGGGGCGGTTGGCACCCGTGAACCTGGGCATGGGCTGCGAACATCCATTAGATGCTCTTATCTGGATTCTAAAGAAGACATAGCGTATCATTTCGTTCTTGGTGTAGACGACGGATAGAGAACGCAAGCAAACCGCTACAAAACATTTGGGGTTATTTTGGAAGGTTGGTCATTAATACAGCCTCTATTAGTCAGACCTGCTACGACGCGGTTGAGAATCTTGCAAGTGAAGCTCATTTTCGTTACTATTTTATGAAGAACATTGGTAGATCTATCTGGTTCATAATTAGATCTGCTTTCCTGCTAGGAGTTTTAATAGCTATTAATGCCTGCTTGATTCGAAAATTTTGAGTCTGTAAAGAGGATGAGAAAAATAGATTTCAAAAATGAAAAAGAGGGAAAGAAGGAAAGAAGGAGATAAAAGAGAATAATTACAACTTTGGGGACTACTCTGACAACTATTAATTTGGTTTCTTTTCTCTGGTTAAGTATTAATCTGATAAAGATGAACAACCTTCCTATTAATTACCAATTTATCAGGGCAACACCCTATACATTCTTGAAACCTGCCCTTTACCTACGACGAGCGGATGTTTTCTAAGATAGCATTGAGAGAGCTTTTAAGGCCTCGTGAAAGAGGGATCGCTACCTTGACCTATCTCTTTATAGCCATTTGAAGGAGATAACAAAACATTAGTTGTCAACCGACTTAAAGAGAGTGAGCGCCATAAGCTTCTGGCGCAAGTGGAGAGGGAAAATAACTACGTGATTATGCAGTCGCTCCCCCGATTCAGAGAGTGAGGTTGCCAGTGTTTTCTTTCCATGGGACAAACCGGTCTAGAGCGCCCTAGGAGCCTCAACTTCGAGTTTTGTTAATTAGAGGTCTTGTAGGATTGGGACTTCCGTTTTCGTTCAATTTTTTATAAAAAAACTTTTTTTTCATCAAAACAAAGTCTCTTTACACCCTCACAATGGAACGGCTGTACTGAAGACTAGGAGAAGGCCAAAGTGTGTTATCTTGTTGTTGATGGCCTTACTTTCTTCGCCCTAGCTCTGCTTGAATAGGTACATCCTGATGACGTCTGACCCGAGCGGTACCATAAAATGGACCTTTGAAATGTACTCTAGTATGCAGTATTACTCCGTACAAGTATTTTCCTCCTTCCATGTTACCGGTATGATGGAACCCTGTCTCAGACACATCACACCCTTTTGATCTCTGTCCACCCTCCCCCTCCCTTGACCACGGTAGCACAAAAGCATATGCGCGCAGTGCAAGCACCGAGTGTAAGCACCGCACGGGCTACCAGCGGGCAGGATCGGGTTGACTCGATTCACTGAAGCAGCGGAGTGTCTACTCTGTCCACAAAACAAGGAACAGAACCTGAACAGGGCGTCCATCACGCTGCTGTGTAACACGAGAGCAGCCGTAACTACAGCTCTGTGCACAATTTTGTGATTCAATTCCTTCGGACTCTCGGATAATTAATTGGCGATTGCTTACTGGCCCAGGGCGCGCTGCGCTACATACTGTTCGCTTCCGCAGGTGGATGCAGTTAGAATGCAGCAACGTGGCACCGACCAGCTGGGTACGGTACACGGAGCCGTTCGGGCGGCGGTGTAACACCGTTTGTTTGTCTGACCACCCAAGAAATCCCAGACGGCTGGGCGGTTAAATGACAAAACGCGACAACTCATCAGCTGAATGTATGTACAGTGCATCCATGAACATGTACCGGTACATGGACGTCCTTCGCCGACAGATATGCTGCAGTGATCCTTTTCCAAGCAGATGGTTGATGCGGTCAATAAAAATGCAGCTCGATCAACACGAGGTATGCATGCGCCCTGATGCCTATCATCTACACCTCGCCAAACACCGACATCAATGCCCAGACCGCCCAGCCTTGATCCTTCGGAAGAGGGATTTGACCTAGGCCACCCTCCTTGCTTGCTGGGACTGCGAGCGTAGCGTATGTATGTTCATACAGACATACACTACGGAGTACACAATGTTGAACGGATTAGTCGCCCTTTTGTTGCGCGCGACTCTTGGCTGTTGCAGGGAGCGATCTTCGAGCAAGGGAGGAGCGGTCAAGTTCCGTTACAGTAGCTGTTGTAAAATGATCGTATCTCGCTTGCATCAACGAGCCAGTTATGGGCGCAGTCGGAGTTAGCTCCGGGGTGTTCAACCGTTTTCGTAACGGTGGGATGAACCGAGAGACCTCGTGGGATGTTAAATTCGGAGGGACCCTTCGGCTCCGTTTTCTTCTTGGTCGCCCCCCCAAATCCACCTTCCCTGGAGGCTGTTGGGAGCTAGTGTAGTCACACATGATCCATGTCCAGACTTCCGCCGGGGGGGTGTGGGGGAGGGGTGGAGGGGAGGGAGGGAGAGGAAGGGCTGAAGGGGCGTACACTAATAAGGGCGCTTTTTGACCAACGAGGCTGCATGCGCTCTCCCTCCACGTGCAGCTGTGTGATGTGATGGGAAGCGTGGGCTGGCCAGGCCCCAACCGGATGGATCACGTTCCGACGCCCTGGAACTCATCCCACCAGATTTGCGGATCGTCACTGGCCCTTTGCTGGTTCATCCTTTCCTTTTTTGTGCATCTTCGCCGGCGCGGCCAAGGTTGACGCTCTGCCTTAGCGTGAAGTATGTAAGCCGCCCGTTGAAGCAGAAGGGCCAGGCATCTTGGGACGCGTAGTTAACACTGACAGAACGTCTTGACGGTGGCGGTGATGCGACAACCCTTGCGGCGTTGAACCGGCTAGCAGTGTGGTGCCTTGGTTTGCCATGGCGTGTCCCTATTGCTGACGGGCGTCTGCAGCCCAGAACAGCGCGCCCTGTTGGGAATGCATGATGAACCCGAAGCTGTCAGGCAGGAATTGCGAGCTAATTGTTCTCTTTCGGAAAGAAGAGGGGGTTGGGGGGAAGGGTACGCCGAACTCGCATGTGCCTGGCTATTATCTCCCTCCGACAAGTCCCCCCCTTGCCCAACCTTTCAAAAGTTCTAGGATCAGCGACAAGGATAGCGAAGTCCTCTTCCGCCCGTACTCACTGACCGTTGGTTGGAGCTCTCTGGGTGGCTGCGAGAGCTCCTGTTCCCAAAGGTTGGAAAACGTATGTGTGATTTTGCAATGCATATGCTAGCCGGGTCAGCTGCTATCCCACAACCTCCGTAGCCCCGTCATGGCTATCAACAACGCCTCATCGGTTCTGATACCCCTTGTGCCCTGATTCGGCAACACGTTCACCCAGTGATCGAAGAGTTCCTTGGTCCTCGAGCCAGAAATGCCCATCTCGCTCAGCTGCGGGTCATTCATTGCCGCGTACTCCAGGCCGCGTGGGCCGCCAAAGATAACAATCAGGTGCTTGAAGTCGGCCTGCTCGTAGCTGGGAAAGGCTTTCGACAGCGGCACGCCGCGCTCCGATGTGCCGATGCTCAGATCATAACCATCTTCGTACGGGCTTTCGGTAAGCACATTGGACAGTGACGAGGCCCTGCGCACGCTGAAGCCCCAGAAGTAGCCGCCTTCTGTCCTTGGTGCGGTCGGGTGCACCGGCTCGGGTGTCCCGCGAGGGTCGTCCGGCATCTTGAGAGTTAGCCGCGTCTTGGGAGGGATCGACTCCGCTATGGTAACAGTATTGGGCATGCCGATATCCACGACCGTGCTGAGATGTTGAGCGTTAGCGGGCAGCCCGGGAATGTGCATGATTAGCAGGTTAGAGCCTACCCCTTCCCTCCCTTTGGTGGGGTTTCCAGCGTCATGCCTTCTCGGTACGGTAGCCACTCGTCCTTGTGCGGATGGTGCGGCATGTCGAGACTCGGGAGCAAACCCTGGGAGCGCAGGTTCGGATGGAGGGGAAAGAGCACTTTGCGCATGAATGGCGGCGTCTCGAGGTAATTCAGGATGTGATCCATGAAGTGAGCCGGGTCCACATCGCCAGTGTAGGCATCTGGGTCGGCATTGGTGATGCGCTTGTCCATGGGGCTGTCGTCATACACGACAACCTCGTCGACGGAGAAGATGGCCAGGGCACGCGCAACGCGACCGACGTTGGTTGTCCTCTGCTCTCGTGTTACGCAGCTGGATGCGAGTTAGCAGGTGGATGATGCATGGTCGCTAAAGACGGAAGCCGTACTCTGTGATCAAGCTGGTGGGCACCGCAATCGAAACGGTCCATTCCCTGGGAACTGTTGGCCTAAAACGGGCCGGCGCCCTGAAGTTCGACGCATCGCCGCCGTCCTCGGTATCCAGACGGCGTTTCTGTCAGTGTCAGCCATTCTCCGAGGCTCTGAACACACAAATTGTCTGGACACTCACCTTTGATTGGTGCTCGTATGGCGGCATAGCAAATTACACTCACATAAACAACGTCAAGAGAGTGGTACTATTCGGCAAATCACCCAGCTCGAACCCAAAACACGATTGCTGGAGCAATGAATCCACACGTTCTGGATGCCCCAGAAGTTTTGGCTGGAAAGACCGGCAGAATTTCGCAAATCTCGACCGCCTTGCGGATCTCTTACAGGGGTTAAGCGGATTAAGACCCTAACCCTCGGCCTTATCAGTCGATCTGGCCAACTATCAATGTTCAATTGCCCGAAGCTGCTGGGTGACTTAGGTACACTACTAACTCTGGAGCCTGCCGCTGACACCATCAACTTCCAAGCTTCCACGCCGACACCTGCTCTGATCCACAACCATCACCTCCCCGACATCCTGAGCCATGTCTACGAAGATCACATCACCGGCGCACTGGCGCCAAACCCTCCGCTCTCATGCGATCGTCATCGCTGACTGTAAGCGCCTCCGCTCAACCCCCCCCCCCTCCGAGGGTTCGTTCGAAGAGCTATCGAATCGTATGTATGCAACTTGATTAACATTGCGACAGTCTACGCCGACTGGTGCGGACCCTGCAAGATGATCGCGCCGACGTTCGAGTCGCTGGCGACCAAGCACGCCAAGCCGAACAAGATCGCCTTCGTCAAGGTCGACGTCGACAGCCAGGGCGAGGTCGCGCAGGAGCACGGCGTCCGCGCCATGCCCACCTTCCTGATCCTGCGCAACGGCACCGTCATCAACACCATCCGGGGCGCCAACCCGCCCGCCCTCGTCGCCGCCGTCGGCGAGGCCGTCAAGCTCGCCGGCCCCGGCGCCGGCGGCGGCGCCGCCTTCTCCGGGACCGGCCACAGGCTCGGCGGCAGCGGGGTCGGGCGGCCGAGCGTGGCCAGGCCGGTCGGCGCAGGGTGGAGTCTGAAGGGCTTTGTGGAGGGGCTGATTGCCTTCTTTGGGCTGTACTTCTGGTCGCTGTTCTCGGTGAGTTTCTGGCTCTACCCATCTGGCGGGCCGCGTGCTGCTGCTGCTGCTGCTGCTGTTTGGTATGCGGTGTGGTATGCTGTGTGCTATCGCTAACCATGCGTGACAGCTCGACCCCTACAAGGCGGCAGAGAACTCGCCGTTCCGTAAAGGAAACGCGCCATCAGCCGCGAAACCGGCAGGCGGCGGAACTAGGCCTGGCGGCAGCCGCCCCGCGTTCAAGACGTTGGCAGACTTGGGCAGCTCATGATGGTTTTTTTTTGTTTTGTTTTTTGGGGCTTGGGGTTTATATAAACTTGGAGTACAGGGCGTTCTTCGAGCGGCATAAGGGAGGTTTGCTATGCATTTTGTACGTTTCTCTTTATCGATACTAATCGAGTCAATCTCATGTGTTCACTGTGATTTATTGGTCTTGCCATTCGCTCTGTCCAAGTTGTTGCTATTGTTCTTGTTTGCCACACTAGGGATGCAATCACGTGCGGTGGATGTTGATGAGATGAGATGGTCTACTAGTGTAAGCTCGGACCCTAGGAAACTCTTTTTTTCATCGCCTCTCGACACCCAGTTTTTGCACGACACAGTAACGGCGGAACAGCATGTTATCGGCCGGCAAAATGCAGAATCGGTGTCCTGGGTGTCGCGCACAGCTTCTGAGCTTTTACGACGCCCTTTTGCTGCCGCGCAGCAGGCCGGTGGCCCAGCCAATTCTTCGTCGGCGGCTGCAGGGCCCCTCGTCAGCATCAAGCGCCGCTGCCTCCCGTCTCTGGCGAACGACTTCCATCAGGCAATTCTCGACAAGCACGCCCATTCGGCAAGAACAGACGACCGGGGTCGATCCTACAGAGTCACGGACTGCGGGACAGCCAACGCCAGAAGACATCGAGACAATCGTGCGCCAGGCGAGACAAACGTTTGGCAACACGCTGCCCGCCAACTACCTGACGCCCGAGGAATACAAGGTCTACGAGAGGTTATACGGACCACCTATCCGTGAGACCCGCCCGGAAGATGTCGGAATTCCGTTTCCCAATGGACAGGAGCCTGAGCAGCATGCTTTGCTGAGGGAGACGGAGCACGGCACCTTGGAGGAGGTCGAGTATATCCTGGATCGCTCAAGGGCTATACGGTCGGAGGGTGTAAAAGAGGACACTGTTCCAGAGAATGGCGACGAAGCTGGAGCATTGGAGCTAGCGAGCGCGCTTGGGCAGGACAGCGGGGGCCAGATCGACTATCTCCAAGCGACGGCTAATAACCAACGCGAGTACGACGCGCTGCTGAAGCTGCAGCGCGATTTCGAGGCTGCGTCGTTGCAGCCAGCCGAAGAGGTCCACGAAGAAGAAAACATCATCGAGGAGGAGGAGCCCCGCGAGGAAGAGGAAATCGAGGAGGACCAAGGAGAGCCCGATGCCGTTTTCCAGGAACCTCGGGGCTCGCGGCTGCACGAGTACACGCGGATGGGACAGTTCAGGACCTTCCCCAGCACGCTGCAGCTCCCAAAGCCGACCTTTGTCGAACCAATTACCGAGCTGCTCGGCAGAACCGACATTACGCACATCAAGGAGACGGCAGAACGCGTGCTGGGCGGTCCCGGACTCCCCTACGGCGTGGGAACACCCAAGTTCAGGGGCAACTACCCGCAGAGGGGTATCGCATTGGAGGCCGGGCATCACAGGATGTCCGAGATCGAGGCGGATGCCTACCTTGCCACCATCCTTCCGGGCTTGTACGCGTCGGTGATGAGCGTCCTGGTCGAGGTGCGCAAGCGCCTCGGTGAGGAGTGGCTCAGGGGACTAATCAATCGGCCTGACGGAAAGGGCCCTCGGGTGCTCGACGTCGGCGCCGGCGGCGCCGGGTTAGCAGCGTGGCAGGATGTGCTCCAGGCCGGATGGGATGTCCTCCGCGAGAAGGGAGAAGTCAAGGGCGAGCACCCGCCCGGCAAGAGAACTGTGGTCGTGGGCTCAGACAATCTCCGTCACCGCATTTCGCGGTTCCTTCACAACACGACCTTCCTCCCCCGGCTACCAGACTACATCCACTCGATCGAGGGATCCGAGCGAAAGCTCGACTCTGGCGGCGCTCCTGCGCCGCGCAAGGTGTTCGATGTCATCATTGCATCGCACATGCTGATGCCTCTCGACAAGGAGTATAAGCGCAAGGACCTGTTGGACAACCTCTGGAGCATGCTTTCGCCCGAAGGCGGCGTGCTCATCATGCTGGAGAAAGGACACCCGCGCGGTTTCGAGGCGGTGGCTAACGTACGCGACCGCATCCTCGATGAGTTCATCATTCCGCCTGCGCCGCAGCCGCGCAGCGAGGAGATTCAGCCGGCGACGGAGCGGGTAAGAGAGCCCGGCATGATCGTCGCGCCCTGCACCAACCACACCAAGTGCCCGATGTACCTCACGCCCGGCCTCAGCCACGGCCGCAAGGATTTCTGCCACTTCACCCAGCGCTACATCCGGCCGCCATTCCTGCAGAAGGTTCTCGGCGCCTCGCACCGCAGCCACGAGGACATCCAGTTCAGCTACATCGCCGTGCGCAGGGGCGCCCAGCCGGAGCCTGGCTCGTTCCTCCAAGGCAAGGAGGCGGCGGACAGGGCGTTCAAGGGCTACGAAGACAAGTCGGGCGGGCCGCCGCACCCGCTCTCGCTGCCGCGCAACATTCTCACCCCGCTCAAGCGGCGCGGCCACGTCACGCTCGACCTGTGCACGCCGGCGGGCCAGATCGAGCGGTGGGTGGTGCCCAAGTCGTTCTCCAAGCAGGCGTACCACGACGCCCGCAAGGCGGCCTGGGGCGACCTGTGGGCGCTCGGCGCCAAGACGCGGACCGCACGCAATATCCGGCTCGGAAAGGGCGGCGTCGACCCGGGCGACGGCGGCGTGCGCTCCCGGGAAGCGGCGGCCGCGAACAGCAAGAAACCCAAGGTTGTCGATATCAACGTGCACCCTCAGCTCGGCGTCTTAGGGGCGAGGGAGAGGTATCCTGGTGGCCGGGCGCCGCCCGAGAGGCGGACCAAGGGCGGCAGGAAGGTCAAGCTGGACGACCTGATGGACAAGATGGGCGCCAACGAGATTGAGGACCCGGATGACATTGAGGATGCCGAGTTTATGCGCGGGGGGCGGTGAGGGAAGACTGTATACTACACTCTGGGTCGTGCGAGACCTCTGTAACAACATCTCACCATGTACAGTACTGCAACTGTACGCACAGTACACATATGTATGCATGTATGTATGTACAATAAACTAGCCCATGACACCCGCCGGTCGCCGACCACCTTGAGCTCCAATGCTCAATTCCAATCCTCCACCCCATCAGCAGCCTCCATTTCGCACTCCAGCCTCTGAAGGGAAAGCAGATCGGTCGATCCAAGGAAATTGCACGCTAGAAATTACTAGCAAAATACACATGTATGTGTATATATGTACATACAGTACGAGTACATTACACTAATTGTAGGGTAGCGTGCTGCGTGACTCGGTGTATCATAGTAGTTACTTGGGTACGAGTATCCCGCACCTTGGAGTACCAAGGTAAAAAAATGTGTCGATTCCCCCCGGCCCGTTTGTCGAACCGGCCTCACTCCTGGCCCTGCGCCGGCAGTCCTCCATCTCGTGCATGCGGGGGTCCGTCCTTGCATTCGAATCCCTGCCCGGGCTTCCTTGGGTTCCTTCGAAAGGTTACGCCCAGCGTAAGACGGATCAATAGGAGTGTAGACCAATAGACGGACTTTCCCTCCCTAACCTTCGCTCCTCCACACTGAGCCTTTCGTCACAGAAGTCTCGGATTTTCCCACTGCCGGCGCTGGGAACGTTGCATTGCATTGCGCCAGTTTCTCGCGTTTCGTGTGGCCCTCACTCATGTGGTGTCGCAGGCCTTTGCATGCCCACAATCAAGGTAAAAAACTTTTGAATTTTTTTTTATGGAGGCGGCGAGACAATCCCGTGTCTCCACCCCAACCGGCACGGGCACAGATGTTGTTTCCGCAAGGACCCGCGGGCGCGGCCTCTGCCGCTGCGGGGCTTATTCTGTCTGGGCCTGGCCCATGCCGACTCCAGTCTGAAAGGCGGCCGCTATCCGTTGGTTTTGCTGGCTCCACCGCGCGCAGAAAAAAAAAAAATTAAAAAATAAAGAAATAACATGGGGGGAAGAGTCTGTCGGGACGGAGCGAAAGCACCGTGCTCGAATAGCGACTCGGTACACCAACGGTCATTCCGCAACGGAGGACGGGCGAGAGAGAAACGACACCTAAAATCAAAGGAGCACCATCGAAATTAACGAGTCTCTGGGCTGAGACACGGGCTGGGGCGACTGACACAGCGCACTATACTAACTACGCACTACGGATTACGATACACAGTAGCGTCCACTACAGTACACTACGCTAGTGTAGTCGGCTCCCTCGAGGGTGGAGAGAGAGGGAACGCGGGACGGGAGCTGATTGATGTGCACCCTTCTATCCATCCATCCCTGGTAGTCATTGTCCAACTCGATCCCGGACCGAAACAAGGAAAAGAACGCGGACCCAGGAGCGCAGTTCGGAGCGCAGTTCGGAGCGCAGTTCCGGGTTGTTGTGCTTGAAGAGCGGTTCTAGCGTGGTGTAGTGTACAGTGGGGTTACACTACTCTACTCTACTCTGCTTCTACTCTACTCCGTACTCCGTGCAGCTTGTGTGTGTGTACCCACATACGTACACCCACTAAACCAAACTCGCCACAACGTCGCGGTGGCCCACGGCGGCCTACGGCATCTGTTCCCGAATCCTAGCCCCCGACCGGACGGCAACTCGGGGCAGCCCGGGACGGTCGGCGACCCCCGGCCCACGATGGCCCCGCTCCGCCTCCGGCACCTGCACCTCCCGAGCATCCACCCGGACTACGTCCCATACAGCTTGGCCAGCCGCGTGCAAGAGCACCTCCGGCGCCAGCACCTCGATTTCAAGGACGGCTCGTCGACCGGGCAGCCACCGCCCACCCTCATCTCCTTCACCCCTTCGCCCATCTTCACCCTCGGCCGCCGCCAGACCGCCCCCCTGACCCCTTCCGAGGCCGCCCGCCTCACCGCGCCGCTGCACATCCCATCCCCGTTCCCATCGCCAGACGACGGCGGCGCCTCCTTCCGCCCGCGTCTCGTCCACTCGCCCCGCGGCGGCCTGACGACGTACCACGGGCCGGGCCAGATCGTGCTCTGGCCCGTGCTGGACCTGCGGTCGCCGCGCCACCGCAACTACACGGTCAGGTGCTACGCCCGCCTGCTCGAGTCCACCACCATCGCCACCCTGCGCGCCCTCTTCGGCATCCGCGCCTTCACCACCGACGACCCGGGCGTCTGGGTGGTGCTGCCGTCATCACCAGCAGGACAACCACCAGGAGCACCAGACCAGGATGGCCCTGCCGCCGCCGCCGCCACCTGCTCCGCCGCCGCCTCGGCCACGGACACGGGCGCGCTGGCCAAGATCGCGGCCCTCGGCGTCCACCTGCGCAGGCACGTCACCGCCCTCGGCACGGCCATCAACGTCGCCATGCCCGAGCAGCGCCCCGGGCCCGTCGTCCCGGACAACAACAACAACAAGAAGAAGGACGAGGAGGCGGCCAACCCGTGGGCGCGCTTTGTCGCCTGCGGGCTCCAGGGCCGCGGAGTGACCTCCATCGCGGGGCAGCAGCAACAGCAACAACAGTCGCCAGCTCCGGCCGCGAGCAGCGGCGGGACGGAGAGGATGGTGGCGGATGCCTGGGCGGAGGAGCTGGCCGAGAGGCTTGGGCTCGGGCTTGGGTCTGGGTCTGGGTCTGGCGACGAGGGCGGCCTGGTGGAGGTGGTCGGGGAGGAGGAGGTGCTGCGGCTGATGGAGGAGCTGGTGTCGTCGTCGTCGTCGTTGTCGGGGGAACGGGGCGGTGAGTCGGCGGAGGAAGGGGAGGAGGAGGAGGAGGAGGAGGTATTGGAAGAGGAGAGGGCGTATCTGCGGCGGATGAGGCACGCGCTCGGCGGGAGGTGAAACCCGCCGTACACTAACAGATGGAGCGCCACCCATGGATGATGGGACTGCGGCGACGTCAAGTGTCTTAAGATCCCTTTGTGAAAGGACAACAACCGCTGCTGTAATATCTTGTATTATTATTATATAATTATAACCTAGGAAGAGCGTACGGTGCATCGAGTATCTTTCAAAATACCTGCATTGGTAAGGGACTTAGATGTGTATGTATGTGCTCCGTACAAGTACGATAACTGCACAGCTACTACGAAGTACACATACTATAGGCACATAGGGTAGATTCGATATTCAGGGCCACATTCAAAATGTCCAGATCTGGGCTCTCACCGCTCTCACCCTTCGCTTTCAGATGTGGTCCAAGCTTGGCCAATCCCCAACCCCCAGGGAGGGGTGTATGTACGGATTACTCCGTACCGTAGTACACTACACTAAGGGGTACGGCACCCCTTGCTCGGCCACCTTAGTGTAAAGCGGCGCAGCACAAGCACCAACATCCGAGCTGATAACTAGCGCCTTTGCCATGCGGTGTCGCTGCTGGTCTTCTGCTGGGGTTCCCTGACGTCGCTCCACCGCGGCGACGCAACTCTCGGAGCTGAGACCGATGGCCCCTTGCATACATGGTTATAACTATGTAGTTGTAGGTCCATACACTAAGGAATGCACTGTACAGTAATCCGTACATAAACAGATTCGCACATCCGTAAACACACCGCAAAATGAATGAAACAGAATACGGTATGTACGGTACGGAGTATGTATGTATATCGACAAGTTGCTCCCTACCCTAGCGGGCAGATGCGAATTCCGTACGCTAATACCCGCTCCGTACATTATTGTTAACGTTATGTGTTGTAAGACTGCGTTGCTTGAAAAGTTCTGCCACACAATAATAACGCTCGGTTTGTCTCTGCTGCTGCATGAACTGCTCAACAACGGGGCATTTACACTAGTTTCTGGCCTGTCGATCCTTCCTCTTTTGGAGGCAAGACAGTCGACAGCGAAAGCTATTCAATTCTCCAACCGACTTTTAGAAACGTAAGAGTTGTACGGCATCCCAGGCGTCGTCGAGTCGGGTTTGAGATGCGTCAATGTATCGCCGCTGGCCGTTCATCTTGTTCTGCAGAGGCTAGAACATGGAGACCGGTTTGTTTGTGGCACCAAACGGCCAAGGTCAGGTATTCCATTCATCCGTATCTCGTCTCATGAAACCAAGCTAAAGCCTCGTCCGAGCCAAATTCCAGTAGTAGTGGTTACTTGGCTAATATATACCGTGCCATTGACAGCCACCCTCCGAAGCCATCGCCCAAGGGCGGCGCAGAGCACGGCGACGCTCTCGTCCCCACCCGCCCGAGGTCGATCACTCGCAATTGGCCAACCGTAGACTGCGGTACCAAACCAGCCATATCTGACACTTCATCAAGCATACCTGTTACCGGCGCATTCGAATTGACACGCCGCAATTACTTTGTTCTCTGAGATCTCTTCTCTCCAAAGCTTTTCCATGCAGGCTTGCCGATCTCGGCCTGGCTCTCGTGCTTCCTTTTCCCCTCAACCCCTTTATGAACCCGTCACGCCACCGCTTGCAGATGCAATGTTCAAGACGAAAAGCGAGTCATTGAGAGGAGAAACAAGCGAGAAAAAAAAATAAATGGCCCATTGACTCTCCATCCATGAACACCATATACCGTAACAGTTAGTGCAGGACAAGTTGAGATATCACTGAGTGTCAGCAAAACCAACCCGTCATCGCCTGCCGTTTCATCGTTTCGCCGGGCCCAACGGCGATGCTCCAGATATGCTGCAGACAGGAAGGCCCTGCACGGCGAATGCCCAGCCTGCTTCTGGACCCTCGTCTGAGTGACGGCGAAGGGCACGGCCCCGTCTGGGGAGGCCTCTCGCTTCGATACCGCCGACCAAAGCACCACGGAGAGGGGTAAAGAGACGCCCGAGGGCTCGAACCCAAAAACAAATCGTGATATCTTCATTATAAGCATCTTCCAACTCCTTGTTCGTTTCCGGTATTACATCCTCCGACCGTTACCAGACTCTGGCTTCGCAGGTGATGGTGTGGATCCTGGTTGGCACAGCCAGCCGTCTTGCGGCTCCGTTTATACACTGCCTCGCTTGCGGCCGCTGACCCGCGGCGGCGTATCGTGGTCGTCGGCTCCTGGCTTGTACTCTTCCGGCTGGAAGTTGGGATTGTTGTAGTGCGCCACATTGAAATGGCTATTTTTGAATGTCGTGGTCTGCAGCGCCGGCTCCCGCCACGTGTTGTTGTCGACGTACTCGCGAAGCTGGCAGTACTCGCTGAACCGTAGCGGGTGCGTCTGCTGCGCCGGGGCCGGTGTTGGTGCCGGCGCCGGAGTTGGGACTGGCAACGGTGCCGGGGTTGCTTGCTGTAATGTGTCCACATAGGGCCATGGTGACACAGGGCTTGGGCTGTATGTGCTGAGCGGGGACGGGGTAGTGTCCAGAATGGGCGCCAGACCCGTCGCGGGGGCACCGAACCCGGGGATGAGTGATAGCGTTTGCATGTCGACCGAACCAAAGTTTTGCATGGCCATGGGCGTGCTCTGGATCTGGTAGCTCTGCGAAAAGCCGGCCACGCGGTGGACCTGCAGATTGACCGGTTCGGGAGCGTACAGGATGTCGTAATGGTCTGGGCGGTAGAGAAGGTGAATGATGGGTCCCAGCTCCGAACTAAGACGCCCGTTGGCCTCTTCGGGGAAACGATATGTGTTAACCTCGGACCCGGGGCTCCGGTCGAGATAGGCTACCTCGAGCACGAATCCAGCGTCCTTCAGGAGCACGTTGACCAGCAGGACCAGTCCTAGGTGGTCGATCTCGACATTGTGACGCTCAAGCACGTTTTGGCAATAGCCGTCGACACCGGCGTCGTCACCGGTGATGAAGGCGCCGTATGCCTCCCGATTGCCCTTGAGGTACGAGCTGGCCAGCATCCTAAAGTGATAGACGATCGAGTTGGAGACCTCTGGCGTGTTGAAGGCTTCCTGCAGCGCCGTCATTGCCTGCTCCTTGTGGCCAGACAGGCCTGCGATCTTCTGCAGGAGATTCAAGGTCTCCTCGACGAAGTCCTGGAACACATAGGGCGAAAACTGGCCGATGTTCTCGATGAGGGCGTTCAACCCCTCCAGCCGTTGCCTCTCGGCTTCGATGCGGGCCTTGTCGCCCAGCTTGACCAGGGTCTCGAAGTAGCCGAAGCCAATTGCTGCCTCTCGGAATCAGCGAGGGAAATCCGACACCCTCTGCAGCGCACAGCAATGTATGACTTACCCCGCCAGCCGCAGTTTCCATCTCCTTGGATGGGCCGGTAATGCGTGTATGTTTGAGGCAACACCTGAGATGGAGAGGCCAGTCAGTCAGCGGTCAACAAGCTGAACCATCATGACGGACGGTGCATGGGAATTCCCACCATCGTCTTCTGTATGTATATCGGGTCGGCCTTGGCATATTCCTCCATGATCACCGTACTCGGCGTCTTTTCGCCGACGAGGGGTCCCTAAGTGCAGCGCGGGGCATTGTTAGCGCTGGTGAACTTTCACTCCCCTTCTTTCCCCCCTTCTTAACATTGGGGCAGAGGATAACACGTACCACGAGCTGTGGCTGGTATTCCCGAGCGGCGGCCTCCTGGACAGCAAGGTCGTCGGGGTGCGTTTCCATCTTGAGCGAGATTGGTATCGAAGATTGGGGGTGAGGCGGCGCGGCGACAGTCACAGTGGCGGCGGTGGCAGCGGCGGCGGCGGCGGCGGTGGTTGCCGATGACGGCGGGTTGAGGTGAAAGTCGAAGGAGCCCGAGGCCGAGGGTGCGGGGCCGACAACGGCGCTATTGGCGGCGTTGAACAGATGGGTCTCGTAGAGCAGTGCACTCGCCGTGTTGCCGCCAGCGCCTGCCGCAGTGGCGCCTCGCCCGTCACTCAAGCGTAACTGGATCTCGTCGAAGGCGTAGTCAGGAAAGCTCTGCGGGATCGCAAAGCCGGTCGACAACTGGAGAAATGACGTTGGTTCAGGCTGGTACATGCCGGGGAGAGGGATGCGGAGCCGTGCCAGTGGGTGGTGGTCTTTTTAGCGTGTCAGAACGGAGCCGGAAAGCGTGCCGAAATTCAGCGTGTGGAGTCGTGCTTGGAGCATGTGTGCACACCGGAACAGCAAGAAACTCGCAGTTGCCTTGTCCGGATGCCTCAGCATCGAACGCCCAGTGGCAGTACCTCACGAGGAGCACCGGCAACCAACAACTCTGGACACACCTGCAGGCGGCAGGAGTGATGTCTTTTTTTTATCTGCCCACTGCGGGGAGTCGGAGTGGAGATGTGGTAACGCCAGCCGAGTCGGCTGTATGTACTGTCCCAGATCCTGTGGGTTCCCAACCGACCAGTGAATCACAAGTAACCCGCCGGTAGCAACAGCCGCCCACCGACAGACAAACGAGTTATAGGGATATGGGCGCAAACGGGCGAGCCACGGGGACAACGGGCCGACTTGAGAAAACAGATGCAAACGGGACCACGATGAGGGAACGCACTGGGGTGTCGAAATCCCAACTTCCTCCGGTCAGGCAGTGTGTGCCGCAAAAGGAACTTTAAATGCAGAAGAAGAAGAATGGAAGGAAAGACGGGAAAGGATGGGCGACGAGGAGCCGGGCAGGGCGGCGATGATGAAGAGCGAGAAAGCAGCGAGGGCCGGAAGGAACAATTATTATGTACTAGTACGCTTGTGCGAGCGACGGGTAGTGTGAGGTAGAGAAGGCTCGACCCAAGACTCCAACCTGTTGAGGTGGGGACACTTCATGAATTGATGCGAGCCGGGATGCATTGCTGTTGCCGCTTCGGGTTCTTGCTGGAGCCTGGCAACCGCCCTCCGTTGTGGTGGCTGCTGTTCAATGACTTGCGGGCCCGCGATGGTCGTCTGCGGCACTCGGGCATTCAAAGTCCACAACAATGCCTGCCCAGTCCCGTCTCGTCTGCGGGAAATAAAAAAACAAAATAAAACAACATAAAACAAAAATGGGGAATCGATCAGATCCCTGGCCTTGACTTCCATACATAGTACTTTGGTGCCTACTCAACGGAGTACCGTACTGTACATACAATGCATACATACAGACCGGCTCACTGTCCAGCCGGCCTTACACTACTACCTTGCTTGGTAGACGCACTGGTCCGTCCTACCACGCTACAACGCTACGACGCAGTCACGTCCAGGTTGCCGACCTGCGCCCAATGAGCAACCTTTATTAACCTTGCCGTTGACGACGAGAAGCCGGCTCGCTGTGAGACAAGGATTGGCGGTCTGGCCCCTCTCCCCTCTTCCCCCCCCCCCGGGCGGGAGAGTTCGACTTGGTACCTTAGGTTATTCAAAAGGAGTGCATACGCATGGGACACTGTAGTGTAGACCGCGTCCTGTATGCACATTAATGCGCATCCTGTCGTGGCTTTGTGATGCAATCCTGTCATGCTCGGCTCCGATCGCACCTTGATCCTGGCTGGACGTGGGTGTGCACCCCGAACTGATCGCTGGCGGGACCAAGCTTCCCCGACGCCGTCGACTCCCGTCCCCGGTTGGGGTCAGGGCCCTGGCCTGCTAGTGCGCGGCAGGCTCCGCCGACCCACTGCCGTTTTCCCATGAGTTGTCTCTCCGTTGGCAGCTCCACAGCCCTGCCGTCGCGGGCCACCCCCTGCTCGCTTTCCAAACGAGCCCGTCTGCCAATGTCTTCTTCCACCCTGACTTGATGGAGGTTGCGTGGAGAGTAATCCGCACTCCGTCCTTCGAACCTCTTGCGGTGCTACGAAGATGCAACCGAGCACTCCGCTTTCAGCACCTCCGCAATAGTGCTTCAGTAACCTCCCTTAGTGACCAAGGTACCTCCTCCCTGCTGTGTCAAGTGGCTAGCTTGAGGGGTCCATGAAGCACTGAACCTCCCTATGTGCAAGTGTGCGCTCCGGAGTAATTATGGATACTGTACACCGGATTCGAAGTTTTGGCCCAGCCAACACCAGCTCGCGATTTTTGTGTGCCCTGCGCATGTGGGAAACGGCGGGGGTTTCGTAGTGTACTCCGTACACTAGTGTAGGGTACTGTGTAGTTGTACGGATTACATTACACTATCTGTGATTAGCGTCGCCTGCCGGGTCCCACAGCAAGGTCTCCATTTTCTGGGGAGCTGCAGGGGAGGGGGGGAGGGGGGGAGGGGTCCTGGAACGGGGGTGTGAGCTCAGCAGCCTGGAAGTCAGGCGCCACTCCGCTGCTGTTGTTGGTCCGAAGCTGCAGTTCCAAAAGGTTCCCCGCCTGGCGCCCTGAGATGAAGTTGCCCAGCGAGACAGCTCCCTGGTGTCTAATGCCGTCAGGAGAGCAGTTCGGATAGTTGCAGTACAGTACACACACCAACCCCCGAGGGAAGATGCAATTCGGGGGTTTACAGAGAGAATAGTCGCTAACATACCACCGCCTGGTCTTCCTGCTCGAGGGCCTCCGGGGTCATGGCGACGTCGAGGCTGCTTTGGCGGGGTCAGCTATCTTGGTGCTATCTGTATATTACACCCACTCGGTACATTGGAGAGTGTCCCCCCCTTCAAACATGTTCCCTTCCCGAACACCCCTTTCCCCTATGCGTGAACCAACGGGTGCCGAGAGAGCGTTCCTGGAAGCGACTTGACGGCAAGGTTTCTTGCTTTCGGTTCCGAACCTTGCTTCCCAGAGGCGCGCCCGGTGGTCGAGCAATTAAACCGACAATTCCTGTTCGTTTATGAGCCCCTACGTCCGTCTTATGTGAGTTCTTTTGGCTTATTTCAAGCTGAGTATTGCCCGCCGCATTTCTACGCCATGGTATTTCTTCAGGGGTTGTTGTGCCACATTTGATTTCTCAAGAAGCGTCATGCTCTTCGAGGTGCCGCGGGCAATGGCTGCGCGGTCTTCTCCCATGATCAAACTTGTTTGTGCATGGATCATGCGAGGCTCGCTCTCCTGCGCATTGTAGATCTCTTCCGCCCGCGATACGCCTCTACAAGTGTAGTTAGACTTGCGAGGGCATGGCGCCCCGAGCCGGAGAGGCGGGCACTTGCGGGCTGGAAGGATGTCCGTTGCACGACAATCGTCACAATGCCAAGGCGGAAGTCTGACGCGCATGGCATGGAGTGGTGTAAGTGGATGCGCCCCCGCTAACGAGATCTGTGTTAGCTCATCAACCGAGTTTTAGGTCTGGGGGAACTAACTGTGAGGACTCCTCGAAGGCTGCGCATCCGTCGTCATCTGTTGATTGGCTCGAGTTGTCCCAAGCTTACGGTACGCAGTACACCCCTGTGGGGTCCGGTGTTGGAAGGGCCTGTTGAAAATTGAAAGGGAGGAAACGTGCCCTGAGGGGCCTCCTCGAAGACTGTGTTGCTGTGTCCTCTAGAACTGCGTGCGTGTAGTGTCCACGCAGTGACGTGATTACACCTTAAATACCATACTACGTCAGAGTCAGCTTTGCTAAAAATACACACGTAAGATTCAACAACCATCGCTCACCTTTCCTGTGTGGAGTGTGTCGTACATACCAAGGTACTGTATAGACTAGTAGAGTACCGTGGTTTCCAGTGGGAAGGGTAAGTGCCGCTTCTTCACTTCTCGTCTCGAGGACGTTCTTATCAAGGACAAAGGACACCGCAATATTGGGAAACTTGTTTCGACTAACGTTGCTCAAGGCCTGTTCTGAGATAGTCGAGAGATACGACAGGGAAGCATCTGATAACAACCATTGTGCTCTTCACTGCCAGTATACCAGTACAGTAAGTTATATCAGCGTGCGCGTGGAGTGGGAACGGACACTGCTTGGCATCATGTGGTTATTTTGGCAATGTAACGGAGCCCAAGTTTGGTCGAAAGATGTGGATGCTCCTATGTGGATGCTCGTGCGGTCGTTGCATCCGATTCGTGTTTGCCAAGGAGGTGGTGCTCGGCGCTGGGCATAGTTTGCAGTGCCAGTGTAAAAAAGTCGCTTGAGTTCGAGCATAGATTGGCGTGCCGTGGGAAGTGGTGCGTAGGAAGGGCCAACTAACGCCAACCAACCCGAGCACGCTAGTGTCCACTAAACCGGACCGAGGAATGGGACGTCCTGTGCGGGCCAATGCGACTTGGCATGGCAGACCTCTGGGGTACGGGGTAGAAGTGGGTGTGGTGTAGTCTGCAGTCAGTGTAGGAACGCCATCCTGAGCCTGCCCTGATGCAGCACCAGGGGTGTTCGACGAGCGAATCGTTCATTGGGTAGTGTAATGCCTGGCCGGAGTAGGATCGACGGAGAGAGCTTGAATGTACCTTATGTACACTACACAGGTAGAGTACACTAGGATAGTTTGCGTACCTGTACGGCGGAATGTGTCAGCAAGAGGAGTTTCGCTACTAGTTTACCCGGATACTAAGGTACCTCTAGTAACTAATCGTTAGCTTGCTTGGTTCGTAGTATGCGTAAGGTACATTACATATATAAGTTACCTTAGGTACCTAAATAGTCGCAGTATTGGCAGCGTGGTCTTCTGGCGACGGAATTCTCCGCTGCAAGGTCGCCAGGTTGAAACTGGCCCCTCAAGAGATTCAGCACAGAGTAGTGTAGTGATCGGTACCCTGGAAGCGGTGGACGTTCGTCAGGCAACTTCTGGGGTAGTGTAAGCCGGCATGTCAAGGGACGCCCCCGAACCCTGCGGGGCTTGAGTGGCTGCAACCCTGGAATGTCGGTATTGTATGTACGGATTACTGTGTTTGTACGAAGTACGGCGGTAAAGTACTAAAAACTCAGGTTGTTCGATGCGGAGTGTTTCTTCCCTTGTGCTGGGTAATAAGGTAGGTACTATCCCAGGACGGGACCGGGAAGGTGCACCCTGCATAGATCCACCACCTACCCCCTGGCAGAACGTCAGCTCTTGTTAAAGCCCCCATTCTGAGCTTCTGAAGCTCCGAAATGGAGGGTTGTCAACTGCCGACCTTTACCAATCAAATTCGTTCGATGCTGCCCTACCCTCTCACAGCTGGTTTCTCTCCACGCCGCTACGTAGTCGAGACTGAGTCTGTTCCCACCCATGCATCCAAGCTGCATAACGCAGCGGAACCGCGATGGAACCGCTATGCTGATAGGTGCCGTCAGAGAAATGCTGCCGCTGTTACTCTCACACAGCAGCCTCCAAAGCCACTAGGCAGCTCGGTCACCCGGCCCTACCCTCCCACTCTTCAGGACCTCTTGAGGAAACACCATCAATCACACCCTTATGCTCCCGTTTAAGCTGCGCCCATCCCCCGCACTCCAGCTCGCCATCGATCTGCTCGATGCCGGACTTCTACTTCCAGTGCAATAGCTCCCTGTATCGTCCTGCACCATTTATTATCCTACAGAACACCTTTATCGCAGAATGCAGGCTCCTATGCATCTCTGAGTGGATACACCATTACTGAGGTAAACTGGATTCCCCCGTCTAGCCCTTCCCTCTTCACCAGAGCCTTTCTCTTCCCTTCTTGCCTTCTCCTCTGTTTCTGTTTCTTTGTGCGGAGCTCGACTAGGATTACCGAGCTAATAGTTGTACGGATTACAGTGACTGGAATGCAATTCTCTGACATATTAATGCTTGGTCAAGCACTCCCAGTTCCCGGCTTGGTGCCCGTGACGGCGGACGGAGGGACCGGCATTGATGGCCCTTCCTGCTGGATGGACCGTCAAATTCCAGGAAGAATCTAGCATTTCAGGACGTATTGTGGGTCACATTCGGTGAATATACACTTTCGTTACCGCTAGAACAACAAGTGTTCGAAGACATGTCCTGTCGCTGGACAGCTTGATCACTGCCTCGACATTTTTTTCATCCAAGCAGCATGCTCAGATTGAAGCACCTGATTATAATGACAACATCGGCACGCCATGGCCATACTGGCAACTCCACAACTATGCCATCCTTGGAGCTGTCTCATCTTGTTCTTGCAAGCTGGCATAGTGAGTTCCGACTGGTGAATCTGAGGGTGCAGTCGCCAGCAGGGACGTTGAGCCGGGCATCCTTCTGCTGCTCTGCGTAACGATAAAGGGAAACAAAAGACACCCACCACTAGAAGCAGGCTGAACCCCATGAGCCATGGGCCGAGTTCGAATCCGATGCCCAAGCGCTCTCGGCGATAGTTACCGCAGGTCTCCGATCAACAGCTCCGAAGAATCCGATCTGCACGTTGCCGCCTCTGCCGAGCTCCAGAGTTGTCCTTCCCGTGCCGGGTAGGGAGAGCCCGTGTTTTCCAGCAGCCATGTGAGCTGCCGGATGGGCTTCCGAATCCAAACGACCCGTTTCGAAACGGCAACCCCATGGTTCCGGCTGGCCACAGCGGTGTAGCTTGTCCCTATTTCACGTTCAAAATGACCGCAATGGCACTCGTGGTCTGATGATATCCCCCTGCCCTCTCCTCTGCAATCGCTCCCGGTCGGTATGGGCGCTGGGGTCATGTTGTGGCTGACCGAAGTACTGTACAAATTCACAGGGCAGAATCGTATCTGCCGTGTTACCTTAGGCGGGATGTGCGTAATCGGCCTGCTCATTATGTATGCCGCGAATCCAGAGCACAATCGAGATCGAGCTCGCCGCCATCGGGTCTCTTCCATTTGGACACGCCGGGGTTGCTAAACACCCGAGCCCGGGAGATGCCCGCAGATGATGCATTGAACGACAGCGCACCTACTTTTCGAAGTAAAGCCCGACGCTCGACGCCGGTCGGAGCGTCGATCGATCCCTCGATGACAAGGCGGGTGTCACGACGGGGACCGCGGGCTCTTCCAGTTACGACGGCGGCACGGCGCGGGATTTCCATCGAGCTAATTACAATTCGTTGGGAGAATCCAGCCCGTCTTCCCTTCGTCCCGCTCCCGTCCCCAGTTTAAGTGGATCGAGGCTACTGGCGAGTACATAGTACGTGCAGAACGTGCAGATGTGGGCAGGGTCCAATTGGCACAACCTCAACTCCAGAAAACACACTCCTCTTCCCCACTGCAGTGGTTGGGGAAAAAGAAAAGGCTACGTGTACGACAAGTGGCTTAAGTGGCCCAAACCAAGCTGCCTCCGGACGCAGTTCAGGTGGGGAAACGGCCGCTATCCCTTGCGATGCAGGGCCGAACGTTGAAGGGCGCTTTGCAACGTATTGAACACATCGGTAGAAACCGAGGGATTCAAACGGGCCCTAGGCGAAAGCCGTTGCAGATAACCGCCATAATTATCCAAAGCCATGCCGGGCCACTCGGAGGCCAACGCCTTTGCAGGACGCCCGGAAGGGGCAAACTCTCCGACATGGATTGGGTGCTGCCCCCCTACTCTGGCCGTCTCCCGACAACCTCTTGGGCTTCAGGTGAGGTGGTCAACTTCTGACACAGCGCTCCCACAAATAACCGTCCTGCGCCAAGTTCCATAATTCATTGATTATCATAACCCTATCCTCTTCGTTCAATCCATCCGATCCCTTGGCCATGTAGTGATGCTGCTCATGAAACTCGTTACTTCCCTGCCGAAGCTGGGCACCGCTGGCGGGCCCTCATGTCGGTCTCTAATGCACCCCCATAGCCAGAACACTCTTCATGCCTCCCCGGCGCTGGGCCCGCCCTCCTCTCCCCCCGCGAGCTCTGTCCCGATCGGGATGCCCGAACGCACCGCCGAAATCGCCCATCGAGTCGCCGAAACCGGCGGCGCCGGCCATCTCGCCGACCAAGCGGAAGCCGTCGGCGTCCTTGAACACCGCGGTGTACAGGTCCTTTACGGCCAACGCCATGGCCTCGATGGCCTTGGCGCGCTCGGCATCCCCCTCCGACTCGATCTCGACGGTGCCGTTGTGCTCGTCGATGCGGCCCCGGACGCGGCCGTCGACGATCAGGTAGCTGACGATGTCCTGGGCCTCGGGCTCGCTGATGCGCAGGCGCTCGGCAATCCAGGAGAGACGCATGCGCGTGTACGGCGCGATCAGCTTGAGGACACCCTTGGTGCGCATGTTACGCGTCACCTCGTCGATGTTCTCGGCGATGAAGGGGTCGGCGAGCAAGTCTGTATTCTTCTGCAGAACCTCCTCGTACTTGAAGATGTCATCGCGCTGGTAGGCGTCGACGAGTTCCGTCATGGCAGCGATGCGCGGGTCGTTCTTGTAGGGCTTGGTCTCCTGGCTGTCAAAGGGGTTGATGTCCGACTTCATGAGCATGGTGACGAGGAGCAGGTATTTGAGGACCTGTATCCGGCGCAGATCGCCGGCTTCGTCGTAGTTGCGAAATGCCTCAAAGAAGTCGATCTGCGCCGAGTTCCAATTCTCCTCGCTCATGTGCATCTTGCCGCCGCACTCGCGTATCACGCCCTGGATCTTGGGGTGGGGCACCGCCGAGCGGACCCTGAGTGCTTTCTGGTAGAGCGCCTTGAGCTGGTTGTTGTTGCGTGTCTCGGAGTACATCTGAATCTCGAGGGCGTAGATCTCGAGCGAATACGTGCCCTTGCTCGGGTCGTCGGTACCGTCCTCCTTTTGGCACACCTTGTGGAGCTCCCTAAGCTTCCGCCCAACGGCGTGGTAGTCCTTGCGGTCGAGGAGCAGCTTGGCTAGCTTGATGTTCGTCTTGAGCCACAGCCGCTCATTGTTGGTACTCTGGAAGCATTGGAGGGTGAGCGAGTAGAACTGCTCAATACACTGGACCGCCTCGGGGTTGTCCGCGCCCTTTTCAATGAAGTTGAGCATGTTGTCGATCGACTTCTCTGAGTAGTTCCTCGTCACTGCCGATTTCACATATGTCAATAGCTCCCTGTAATGCTCTGTGGCCTATCCAATGTCAGAGAGATCCTGGCCAGATATCGGCTTCTCGGGACCAACCTTTTCATAACGCTGGAGCTTGAACTCCAATTTGATGGCCTGCTTGAGCGCCTTGAAACCCCATTCTCCCTTCTCTGATTCTAATGCCGGTATGCCAAGAAACTCTTCTAACGCCTCCTCTGGGTCGGATATCTTGGTCTGCTTCGCATTGTAGTACTTGTTCTCGATGTCGACGTCGCCGTTGTCCTCTTCCTCTTCATCTTCGTACTCGAAATCGTACTCCTCGTCGGAGGCCTGCATAAAATCGTCGTCTGACATGATGACTGAACTCGAGATTTATTTTTGTTTCCAGAGCAGTAAATGTGGACAGAATCGGTCAGTAATGTCGGGTGCTGGTTGCTGTCTGGTTCTTCGAGCCGTGAATTTGGGGGAAGCCAGGCAGGCAGTCGGTGTCAGGCAAGGCTGAGCGCGAGGAGCTGGTGTGGGGTAGCTGCTTATCGATTGGCTGCAGAATGCGCGTCACTCGGGAGAGCCGCAGTACTTTAGTTAATCATAAGTGCAGTAACATCATCCCTTGCAACTGAGCCACCTAATTTTGGTAATCGACATTCGCCGAGTCGCCACGCTTTGGGCAAATAAATTTCATCAACCGCACAACAGCAGACACGCCCGCCGAATTTTTTCTGCTTAGGAACAGACGCGAAAAGTTGTCTGCCGCTTAGATTATCAATTCGTCAATTTGAAACTCGCGCTGCGCCGGCAGCACCAACACCGCTAACATGGGGTCCGGAGACCTGAACATGAAAAAGAGCTGGCATCCCCAGCGATCGGGGAACATCGCCGCAACACAAAAGGCTGAACAGGAAGCGCTAGCTGAGCGCAAGAAACTACAACAGCGTCTCCAGGAGATCGAGGAGGAACGGAAGAGGGAGGAGATTCAGAAGGCGCTCGAAGCCGCCGGTGGAAAGCCAAGGCTTCAAAGAGTGGAATGGATGTATGCCGGGCCAACAGATGGCCAAGCCGGCGATGTAGCGGAAAATGAAGCATACCTGCTCGGAAAACGCCGAATCGACAAGCTCTTGCAGGACAACGACATCAAAAAGCTGCAAAAACAGCCAAGCCAGGACGCATTCCAGGGGGCGCCTGTCGCCGCCGTCACCAATCCCCGGGATATAGCGGCGAAGATTAGAGAGGATCCATTACTCGCGATTAAGCGTCAGGAACAGCAAGCATACGAGGCGATGATGAACGATCCGATCAAGAGGCGGCAGCTGTTGGCATCCATGGGCATTGACGACGCGCAGGATAAAGCGAAGCGCAGGGAAGAGAAAGAGAGACGACACAAACACCGCCATTCCCACCGATCACACCGCCATCACGATGACCGAGACGACGAGAGACATTCTCGTCGGCGCAGGTCCGATTCTAGGGATAGGTCGAGGAGTCCCAGGAGGTACGATTCAGAGGAGGAAGATAGGAGGAGACGGAGGGATTCCCGCGAGCGTAGGCGAGATAGGCCGGCTTCTATGGATTCTCGGGACAGAAGAGATCGGCGAGATAGGCGAGAAGATCGGGGCCGAAGAAGCAGTAGGGAGAGACGGGATGGGGGGGACAGAAGGGAGGACGGCCGAGATCGGTATAGGAGCGACTCTCGGTCAGCTTCCCCACCACCGCGGAGGAGGGAATACTCTCCAGATCGCGACGAGCGGAGACGGAGAGATCGGTCGGTGGAGCGCTCCGGGTCGTCTCGAAGACATGAAGAGGACGTCGCCAGCTATCGCGATGGCGGCGCTTACACCTCGCGCAGACGACATGACGACCGTCGCGATCGCTACCCACTAAGACAAGACAGAGATTCTCGTGAAGACGCCGACACAGATAGAGAAAAGGCCAAAGAGGAGGAACGCGCCCGCAAGCTGGCGGCGATGCAAGCGGCCGCGACACACCTTGACAAGGACCGTGAGCGCCGGCTAGCCCTTATAGCGGAGCAGGAGCGGGCGGCAGAAGAGGCGGAAGAAAAGGCGCGGCAGCGTAACAAGCGGTACGGTGGCGACGCTGGGTTCATGAACCAGCTTCATAGCCGGGCGGCCGAGCTCAAGGTTGCGGACCGCGTGGGGAGGCGGTAGGGCTTGGGAGATTTGAAGCTGGCCCGGGTAGGCCGGATAATACGCTAGCCGTCACTCAGATGGGGGAATACGAGTTAATACATACGAACTGTGATACCCCGCAACTCTTGGTGGCTTTCGTGTATTTTGAACCAAAACGCTTGCCTCATGCGCACCACCAATACTCGCCTTTTGCTTGCTGAAAGGCCCTAAGAGAAGGAAGTAGTGTACGCAGATACGCCATGCCGAGAAGGGGCCAACTTGTGGAGCTTCCTTACACAGTAATCCGTACTTACAAGTAAGGAGGTGTCCTTGCTGGGCAGCCCACATCGATGATGAACCGAAGGTGGACCAGTATTAACGGTGGCGCATTACGCATTGTTCAAGATGAACATCCACTGAACTTATTCAAGATGGTAGGCTTTCTTGGTCAAACATAGCGAGACGTTTTGAGAATCTCTCTTGGTAATTCAGCTAGATGGGAACCCATTGCCAAGGCAAGAATATCCTCTACAACTAAACCTCCCTCCAAGATGCGTGCGCAACAAAGGCAAAAAGGGGGACGTGCAACATGTTGCATCACCACACAGCCTGTACTGTAAGTTACCGCTGCCGTTACCACACGGGCCAGCAAATGGACCCTTCCCTCCCTCATTTGCGAGGGACGCCCCACAGACACTGCCCCAAGCCCGTGATCCTTGCAGGTGAAGCCTGGCCACTTCCCTCTCCAGCCTGCGGCACCCCGGTCGATGACAGACCAGTGTCACTGGCGCGCTTCAGAACCTTGCTGACTTCATCTCCGGCCTCAATTTCTCGCCAGAATTGGTCTTTTTTCTCCCCTTCGTCCTTTTTCCGCTCGCTCGCTCGCTCGTTTGACTTGGCCGTTTGCCGTGGAGGTCGCGCAGCCTCGTGTCGCAACACGTTGCACTTCTGGTGGCCGCTCCAATTCGCCACATCTCTACTCGGCGCTTGCTCCTTTCGGATCAAGATCCCACCCGGGCGCCCGGCCGGGCTGTGCTGAACAAGTACGTCAAGCCTCCGACTCATGATTCCACTACCTACCTGCAAGAAGTGATCTTCCATCACGTTCGCACCTTCTCTTGACGGCATTTCGCCCTACCCTTTCAACCCGCTATATCCCATCGCCTATCCTACCCGATCTGGTGCCGACCACAACCTGCGCTGCAAGCATCTCCTTTGCATCCAGTTCTAAGCCCTAGACGAATAGAACCGATACTTCGGGCGTCACTTGCCATCGCTTTGTTAACCGGCGACCACTCTACGACGTTGTGATTCTTTGGTTTTCGCACCGACGACTCGCGACAATGCCTTGTGGAATCGGGGGTTCCAAGACAGTCCAGCGCAAGCTTGTTCTCCTGTGAGTCGTCCTTATCAGCCGGTTGCGCTGGTTTGAAAGGGAGGGGGTCCTTGGCAGCGAAAGACGAGAAGCTAATGCGACGTGTTGTTATAGAGGGGACGGTGCTTGCGGAAAGACCTCGTTGCTCAACGTCTTCACTCGAGGGTGAGTGCGAGCGACGCAATGCCGCGCGGCCGATCTGAAGGCTCGTTGCTCAACATGCCGTAGCTATTTCCCCACCGTTTACGAACCGACAGTCTTCGAAAACTACGTCCACGGTGCGTTCAGCCTTGTGGGGAAACAGAAGTTCGGATTGTTGTGTGCGTTGTGTGTATGAACGGAAACGCTGACACGTATCCTGTTTCAGATATCTTTGTTGACAACGTCCATATCGAGCTGTCACTATGGGATACAGCAGGACAGGAGGAGTTCGACAGGTTACGGAGTCTGTCATATGGTGAGACGGCACATTCTTTCTTTGGCTGCACCCCTGGCAATCCGCTGACGGGTTGCAGACGACACGGACCTGATCATGCTCTGCTACTCGGTGGATAGCAAAGACTCGCTCGAAAACGTCGAGAGCAAGTGGGTGGGCGAGATTGCCGACAACTGCCCGGGAGTTAAGCTTGTTCTGGTGGCGCTGAAGTGCGACCTGCGGGAGGCGGCCGAGGAAGACGACGGGCCGGGCGAGGACGGAAACCCGCGGGAGAAGAAGCCGATGATCAACTACGACCAAGGGCTTGAAGTCGCTCGCCGCATCCACGCTCTCCGGTATCTCGAGTGCTCCGCCATGCGAAATCGGGGAGTCAACGAGGCCTTCACAGAAGCCGCCCGTGTCGCGCTTTCGGTGAAGAAGGAAAGCGACGAATCCAAGTGTACTGTCATGTGAGTGGGACAGAAGTTTGTTTTTGACGACTCTCGATACCCAGTCCGAAGCGCCTCAGACCTCATGACGCATGCGAACCTGCCGATGGATGATGCCCTCATTCGGGAGTCGGACACCGATGGGGGTTCAATTGTCGGACTCGCTCTAAGCTTGGGCATTCCGCGACATTGGCAAGATGCTACCTCTGTTGTCATGCTTTATTAGTTCTTTTTCCGTTCCCCACCGGGGGACCCTTTAGGGGACAGCTTGGGCTATTGTTGGGCGCTTTCGGCGTGTACATACTTTTTTTTGGCCGACATTTTTTTCCTTTTTTTTCGGCCGAGATGATCTCGGGCCTCGATTTCGATTCGACACAAGATCCGGTCGAACGCTGATACAGTCCGCCGGTGCACAAACATTTACCGGGCCTCGAAGTTTACGGTTGTGCCGACAACGGCTCTTTCGGTTAGAGATGGTAGTTCAGGATGGCTCGGACGCACCGGCAGACATGGCAGCGAACTTCGGCTGGGTCCTGGTTTACGGGGCAAAAGCGGACTGCAACAGGGAGGGTGCATCGGCGGCTTTTGTCTTCGAGTTTTCCATTTTGTTCCTTTTTGCGTTAGAGCTGTTTAATTTGGGCGGCTTCTCAGTCGCGGCGGCGTCATGTTATCGTTGTTCTACCGTCCTCTACACAAGAAATAGAACACAACGGGCAAGAAGCATGACGAGGTATTGAACCTCGAAGATCGCTGATTGCAATCCTCGAGCAGCCGATGTTTGACTACAAATTAGTCCACTGGTTCTGGACCATTGAGGTCGCATACAAAGGACGCTGATATACGGAATACATGGATCTCGGACACGCCACCGCCTCGACTGTCACCGAATCTTGGGAAGTGTACTTTATGGATAAGTCCGTGGCTCATCATTTGTCACGAGCATGGTGAGGGGGGGGTAAAAAAAGGCACTGGCTTGAGGATCTCCGGACCGGCGACGTATCCCCGCGGAATCTCGACTCTGGGCCACTGTTACCGGAAAAGTGGGGTGGCGATAAGGTGATAAGGAGATTCTGACCCCGTGAAATGGCGTCAGCGGGCGCTAAACTCGACTTGAAAAGAATTTGGTGTAAGTCGAGAATTGCCGCCTCTGGTTGGTCCAATTGCCCGATTCAACGTCTGGAAGCTCCTTCTGCGCTGATAAAGACTCAAGGTTGAACATGCCACGCGGGTAGTGTACTAGTAGAACGCCAGCGGAGATGTGGATATCGTGGTCTAGAGTGGCTTTTTTTAAATAAAAATATCCTGAAGGGAGGGTATATAGACTTCTCATTACGTTGGCAAAATGAAATATTTCGCTCAAGGCACACTCGTCTCGAGGCTCAAATTCTCCAAAGCTCTATCTAGTTTTCTGATTTTGCTCTCGAGTCATTCATTCCGGGATCATGCCTTCTTCAACTCCATCTGGCATAAGGTGACTAGCAATCATCGACAAGCCCAGTGATTCATTTCCTCCCAGGAAACAAGCCCAGTTTCGGCCTCACGCAAGCACAGAGGACGAGATGGCGTCCTCACCACCACATCCGCAGCCAATGGCGTCTAGACAATACCAAACCTCCCTCCTCACTGCCCAGCATTGTACAGGGCACGTCCACCTCATTCTCGGCGCAAACCCCCTCGCAGCAGCACGCGCCTCTTCCTCCCTCGCCGCTGGCGCAAAACCTATCCTCATCTCGCCCTTTCCATCATCATCATCATCATCACTATCATCATCACCATCTCCTGTTCCAGCTTCTGCATCCCCAGAACAACAACAACAACATCATCATCATCATCATCAACCGCCACAACAACAGCAATACGAACCACAACCTCAGCTCCACTACAGCTTGACGGCCCTCATCGCCGCTGGTTCTCTCACCCACATTTGCCGGGCCTTTACCAAGGCCGATCTCTTCACCCTCGGCCGCGAAGACGTCGACGGCGTCGTCGATGCCGTCTTCATCACCTCGCCGCTGCCCTCCCCGCCATCTCGCGCGGAGGCCGAAACGGAGGAAGCGCCGCTCGACGCCGCGGCCGTGGCCGCGCTCTGCAAGCGGCACCGCATCCCCGTCAACGTGGTGGACGCGCCCGAGCTGTGCTCCTTCAGCCTGCTCAGTGTCCACGCCGACGGCCCGCTGCAGGTCGGCGTCACCACCAACGGCCGCGGCTGCAAGCTGGCCGGGCGCATCCGCCGCGAGATCGCCGCCTCGCTGCCGCCTGGCCTGGGCGCCGCCGTCGAGCGGCTCGGCGGCCTGAGGAGGCGGCTCCTGCTGATGCAGCAGCAGGAGCAGCAGGAGCAGAAGGCCGATGGTGGAGGAGATGGCGGGGCGATGACGACGACGACCACCGCCGCCGCCACCGTTATCGGCGGGAGCGGGAGCGGGGAGGAAGGGCTCGAAGACGACTCGGTGGATCAGCCGGCCGGACTGAACAGGCTGGTCCTAGAAGGGGACGCGGAGGCGGCCAAGACGAGGCGGATGCGGTGGCTGGCGCAGGTGTGCGAGTACTGGCCGCTGAGGAGGCTTGCCGAGGTCAGCGACGAGGACGTCGAGGCGGTTCTGAAGGCGTACCCCGGTTCCGGGTCCGGGTCCGGGTCTGGGCCCAACGAGGACGGCCGGGCGGAGCGCCTCGACCGCGGGCTCCGGCCTCCCACGAGGACCGGGCGGGTGATCCTGGCCGGCAGCGGGCCGGGCCATCCGGACCTGCTGACCCGCGCGACGTACAAGGCGATCCAGGCGGCCGACGTGGTCCTGGCGGACAAGCTGGTGCCCGCGGGCGTGCTGGACCTGATCCCGCGGCGGACGCCCGTCTCGATCGCGCGCAAGTTCCCCGGGAACGCCGACCGCGCCCAGGAGGAGCTCCTCGAGCAGGCCCTCGAGGGCGTGCGCGCCGGCAAGACCGTCCTCCGCCTGAAGCAGGGCGACCCCTTCGTCTACGGCCGCGGCGGCGAGGAGGTCGCCTTCTTCCGCCGCCACGGCCTCGGCGACCGCGTCGTCGTCCTCCCCGGCATCACCAGCAGCCTCAGTGCGCCCCTGTTCGCCGCCATCCCGCCCACCCAGCGGGACGTCGCCGACCAGGTCCTCGTCTGCACGGGCACGGGCAAGAAGGGCAAGGCGCCCCGGCCGCCCGAGTTTGTCGAGAGCAGGACGGTCGTCTTCCTCATGGCCCTGCACCGCATCGAGGGCCTCGTCGCGGAGCTCACCAAGTACACGGAGCAGGAGGAGGAGCAGGAGCAGGAACAACAGCAACCCGTGTCTCCCGGTAGCGAACAGGACGGAGAGGGAGAAGGACAAGGACAAGGACAAGGACAAGGACAAGGACAAGGACAACAACAAGGAGACGCAAGGCAAGCGCGGCGAGGACGGCGGGCGCTCTGGCCGCTCGACACGCCGTGCGCCGTCATCGAGCGGGCGAGCTGCCCCGACCAGCGGGTCATCCGGACGACGCTGCGGTTCGTGGCCGAGGCGATCGAGCAGGAGGGCAGCCGGCCGCCGGGGCTGCTCGTGGTCGGCAGGGCGTGCGAGGCGCTGTACGCGCCCGAGAGGGGCCGCTCCTGGGTGGTCGAGGACGGGTTCCGGGGGGTAGACCTGGACTCCATCGCGGGCGGCTCTTTCACCGCCGGCGGGTTGGGTGTTGCTGGCATGGCTTAGGCCTGCTAGTCTCTCTCTCTGTCTGTCTGTCTGTCTGTTTGTCTGTACATATACAATACGCACGAGTAAAACGGTAGTATATATATCACGTTGATGAAAAACCAGCCTTAAAACTTCTTGGTACCGACTTACAAGCATGCTTGTCCAGTTGTGCCCGGAGAGGCAAGAGTTCGCTTGGTGAAAACAATTAGCACAGAGATCTGTTTTGAGCAATGCTTTACTGTCTACGAAGTGTACAGCGCTCCTTTTTAACACCCAGATAAGGCCCTCCCCAACTTGGAAAAAAAAGGAAGTAAAAGCAAAAAGGAATTATAAAAGAATATTTGACATGGAATGAATGTTTTCAACAAACATTTATCGTCCTGGTTCTGCTCTCCATCGCCCTGCCAACGCCACTATTAATTCCTCCGAGCGCAGTCGTTGCAAAGATCCCCTCCCCTCGTGTTGCTTTCAAGTCCCGCTATCGATCTGGTCTACGACGTTATACTTGGACCACATCGCCCACGCCCGACAGTTCTTCTCCACGTCGCGGGGGATCTCCATGCGCTCCACCTCGTCGGGCTTGACGATCAGCGTCGCCATGAAGCCGCCGGACACGTGCCAAGCGATGTGGCAGTGGAAGGGCCAGACGCCTGTTGTGTTTTTATTTTATTTTTTTTTGTTGGGTTAGAACCTTCTGTTCTGTTTTACAACGGTGACAGAGCACGTAGGAGCCGGAAGGGGCACTCCGGATGGGAAGAAATGGATGGGTCAGCTTACCGGGCGCGCCGTCAAACTGAATCACCAAGTGGCCCTTGCTCCGTACCGAGTACACGTCTCTCCTGCGGGGGTTCGACGGACGGACGATGGTGCCGTCCCATTCTCCCGGGCCCTCGTGGAGAACGTAGAAATTGTGACCGTGGAGATGCATCGGGTGACTTTTGATAGCAGCGAGAAGTTGAGAAAAGGGGGGGGGGGGTTAGTTCAGTGCTCTGTCTGACTCTAACAGGGGGAAATGGTGGTGGTGGTGGAGGAGGAGGAGGAGGAGGAGGAGGAGGAGAAAAGGGGTGTCAGAATGAATTCGACACTCACGCGCTGGGGCTCCTGTTGTTCACGATGATGCGGATGGCCGTGTGGTTGTGCTGGTTGACCACGTTCCACTGGGGTGGGTAGGTGAAATTGCCGTCGTTGGCCAGCAGGAGGACGGGACTGTTGTAGTCGGCACGCATCGAGACGCCGTTGAACTTCCACAGCGTCACGTTGGAGGCGTTGGTGAAGAGCTCGATGTCCATGGTATGGGTCAGGGTCGGTTCGGGCAGTGGGATGGGAAACAGCGGCTCGGTGATGTCGAGGTCGTCATTTGTGCACGTTCCGGGGTCGAGGACGTCCCAGGCCCTGCTCGATGGCGTGGTTGAAGTGTCCGCTTGGTCATAGTAGACGGCCGCCACGGCATAGGGTTGCCGCGCCGGCAGGCACGACGACAGGTTGGACCGCATCCAGAAGGCCGAGGTGGGCTCGCCGACATTTGCCGTGACGAGCACGTCGGCGCGCTGACCGACCCCCAGGGTGACCACCGAGGTGTTGTAGGGTTTCACCGGTACAAAGTCCTCAGCGATGACGGTGAGTGTGTGCTCGTCGATCGAGAAGCGCTGAACGCCGTCAGCACCGCCGTTGATCAGGCGCAGCCTATGCGTCTTGCCCGTCTGAAACCTGAACTTGGAGACTCCGGCGTTGTCGAAGCACGGAGTGTTATCCCCTGGAGCGACAGTCGAGCAGTCGAAATGCATCTTGCCGTCGATCAAGTTGTTGTCCGACACCACCTTGGCGCTGCCGCCAGGAGCGAGCATTTCCTCGATGATGTCGAAATATTCTCTGTGGTACCAGTCTGTACAAGCGTTAGCTTCTCCTATCCTTCTCCCCCCCTTCTCCCCCCCCCTTTTTCCTTTTTTTCCGGGTTCCTTTCCCAACAAAACATGTTCTGCAATATGGGCTCGCCCAACGAACTCACCGGTGAGCAGGATGGGACCGAGGTCGATATCGTAATTCTCGCGCGTTGGGCCGTGAATCACAATGGGCCCGAAGAGACCGCCGGCGAATTGGGCCGAGTAGTGGGAGTGGTACCAGCTTGTGCCGTAAAGACTAGCGACGAACTCATACCTGTAGCTTCTCCTGGGCGGGATCGGACATTGGGTTATGCCAGGAACGCCGTCCTCCCAGGGCGTCCCGTGCTGCAAAAACCCGTGCCAATGGATTGCTGTGCCCTCCTCCGGCCCGGTAATGTCGTTATGGACATCCACCACGATCGTGTCGCCCCAGTTGGCCTCGACCAGCGGCCCGGGGAAGGCCCCGTTGACGAGGAGCACATCGCGTAGGTACCCGTCGGGAGCGATAGAAGCCCGGCTCACCGTGAAGTCGTAGTGTCTTGTCACGCCGGTCCTGGGGCACTCCGTGTACGGGTTGGTACCCTCGTCGGTCAGCTCCCCCCACGGGTACCCATCTGGCAAAGAGTTGTTGGTTAGGAAGAGAGGTAAGGTAGGGGCTAAGAGAGTCCCCAGGAGCGAGAGGCTGTGGTTCGATTAGACGAGATTTAGTGCCGGCGAGATACTATACTCATCGATATGGTAGAGGCTTACCCATTTGTCCTGCTCTGCGTCAAACTACCTGTTGCTGTGTAAAGCGAGTCGAGGGCGGTGTCGACGACCCCCTCGAGCAGACCGCGCAGCGAGCCCATGGTGGGCAGTTAAGAAACCAGACGGGGAAGTATTACAGGAACCACCAGGCCGGTGAAAGAGCGACATTGACGAGAAAAGGCGTCCAGTCCGCTGAGCCGGAAGGAGGCCGGTTAGTTCGCTGGCTGGGGTGTTACAGCCGGCATATATAAGAAATGCCGGGGAGCATCGAGGAATCAGCGGAAGCGAGCTGGCACAGGCCGCAACATATGCTCATGACGGTTTTTGGAGGGACCCCTGTCGGCGCCGCATGCTGTGAAGGGCACACCACAGAGAGCATGACAAAGCAATGGCTAGCAAACAGGGCTATCCGGAGCTTGATCGGCTACCAGGATTTCCGTATTGGCGAACGCCTCGTGTAGAGTGCCATGATCTCGGTTCACGACCGGGATAAGGAAGGGCTGGCCCCCAGAGGAGCCACATGTGCATCTTGGTACGTAAGAAGCCCGTGATGGTTGTCGCTCAGACAGTTTGTCAAGACTAAAAATATGTCGACAGACCTATAAGAGTGCGCCAGCTCCAAAGGCCATATCCGGCGGTGCCTGTCTAGGCCCGGGGCCCAAGCGCTCGGGTCCCATACTCCGCGGTCGATGTATATATATGTATATATATATAAGTACGTGTAGGGATATTTCGAGTCCCCTACCTGTGGCTCGTGGCCTTGACACAGTCTGAGCCAAGAAGGTCTGTGGGGGAGCCGCGTATCCGCAAGGTCCCGAGAGAATCGATAACTCTGGGGCGATCGCTACCGGAGATGGCTCTGAGGAAGAATGAAGAGGATAAGGGAGCGGCGGGAAGGAGCACCGTGGAACAGGATCGAGGCCGGACTATGGCCGGACTCGCTGCCAATTGACGACGGCCGCAGAGAGACAGGTCCGAGACGGAGTGGACGAAACAGGGAACCCTAGTGAACGTGGAAAGGGCCGAAGGAAAGGGGGGAGAGGAGGGGAGGAAGGTACTGTGTAGGAGGAGGTCTAGCAGCGGCCAGAATAGCAACAAAGTCGCAGGGATTCCCATGGGCGGCGCCTGTCGTGGCAAGCCAACTTCAGCTCGTCGGAATGCTGCATCACTTCCGCAAGGGGGAGTAGCCGCCAGCTGTATGATAAATTCGCCGCTTACAATCAAGCAGCCAGATTTTGGCTATTGATCCATTCACCCGGCTTTGCGGGTTCCCAGTGAAGCTGCAGAGAGGCTTTCTTTGGAGTAATCTCAGTACCAAGAGGTACAAGTCTTCGTGCGATCCGTTCTGACGGGAGGTGTGTATGAGTCCTGGAAACGAGGTTGGAAGGGGTAGGCCTGTTTGGGGCGCGTCGGCATATCTGCGGCGGGGGGGGGTTTGGGGTTTGGTTGGTTTCGACGCTTCCATAAAGCTCCCTCATCTGCCATGGCACGACTATCAAGATATCAAGACGCTCCGAGATGCTGAGCACCGGGTGACTCGGTCAGGAGTCGATATCGCTGACGCTTGGTGCTTCGCTTTGTTTGCCGCGACTAGACCAGTTTCGGACGGTAAACAACGATGGTGCCGGGGGATTGTCTCTCAGTCGGTGATTACGCGACAAATACTGGACGCAAATCGTCCGAACAGATGACGCTGTACCACGTCAGATGTGTCTCTCTTCCAGGGATCGGGATCAAGTGGCCAATGCGTACATTCGGGCCTCGTATTTCAGAGTATCGAAGCACCGGGTCGATTCCCTCCCCCCCCCCCCCCAAAAAGAAAGCGACACTATCGCAAGAGATTAGATCTTTGGACCGGGTCTGGATTCAGATGGCGGCGAGAGAGCTTACACGAACTATTTGCACGTGCCGGCCGGAGGTTTCGAAGTCGAGCCTGGCCGCACGTAAGCTGCACCGTTGGTTGCCGACGACCCGCCGAGGAATTGAATGAGTTTATGGGCTGACTTGAGAAATGGCTTGATTAAGACCACATCGGTATGGTATGGTGGTATGGTATGGTATGGATGAATGTTTTCTGCCCTCCTAAACGCCGTCCCATTCCGCCCAGTCGGGCAAACCACATGATGTATATACAACACATATCATTTTACATCGTCGTGCGCTTATCGCTTCGGACCGGTTGCGGAGCGTATTTTTCGTCCCGAGCACGCGCGCCAACGTTTCGAAAGCTTCCACGTTTCAGTAGTCGCGCCGCGTCGACTGGTAGGGACGGAAAGCCTGTGACGCCATCACGATGGGTCGCCTCTGGGCGCGGAGATAGGCCTCCTGAACAATGGGCGAGGCGTCAGACCGGATCACGCTGCCGATGGACATGAAGAAGCTGGAAGCAAGGTCAGCAGCGCTCCCCCAGTGTTATTTATATCTGCCCGGGTGGAAAACAAAGCCATACCCAAAGGTCGCGCCAGAGCCGAGCATGTACTGGCCTAGTGTCCTCATGATGCCGTTCGGGCCGGCGCCGTATCTAAAGATGTTGACGGTTCCTAAGCTCGGTGTTAGACCAACGGTATTGCCTTGGTCGGATCTCTTGCTTGTTTCATTCGGCCGGGAGTGTCGCACCGAAGATGAAGCCGATGATTACGCCGACAGCTATGTAGAGGGCCAGTTAGCACGGCAGAGCACGCCCAGAGTGATGACAGAGTCAACCTACTTCCGCCCATCAAGGCTCCCATCTTGACTGCTCACGAGTCAGCCCTTGTCCGCGAGAGGTCCTGTACCGCGTGCTCTGAAGAGCATTGGGGCATGACATACACTTGTCAAAGTTCGATGGCCCGACGGCTCCTGGATGGCTAGGAGGAGGCGGCATTGTGAGGAGTACTTGATCGTAAGTTGAATCCAGTGGGGTTGTTTTATGCGGAGCACGTCCTGAGGTCGCTGCTGCTTGGAACAGAAATTCTCTATGGCGGGCTCTTGCTGCATCTGCTGCTTCTCTCCCCACCGAGGAAGTTGTTTCCGGTGATTTGGGACGCACGGGCCACGCGGATCTTGAATCTTCACCCCACCGCGGCGCCGAGACTTCTGATTCTATACGGAGTACAGCATATTTGTATTTCTTGTGCTGGGCACACGGCGTTACAGGCGACATACAGGTGCAAGCACGGCATATCAACGTCGCCTCTACAATAGTGCAGAGAGAAGGAACCTCATGAAGCCTCCGAGAGAAATAGACTGTAAATTGTACTGAAATGCCTTTCTCTCGACAGACCACAAGATGGCACTGACACCGTCTCTTGTCACGAAAGCGCTGAATGGAATGCAGTCCCGCAAATCACAATGCTTTGCCAGGAATACCTACCAGGGCCGTCGATTGTCGGATTGGGCGTATTTTCTGTAGCGCTCTCCGAAAGTTTGGCCTTACTGTGGTAACGCACGAGACGCGCCCAGTTGTTCTGAAGGAGAATCTCACGTGATAGCGCAGGAAGGTGTACGTACTCCTTGAAGGTTCATATGATCAAAGGGAGGGAGTAAGCGAGCCACGTCGCGGTGGCAATGAATATGATAACTATCTAGGTTCATATATTCACTCCAGAACGACAAGTCAAGAGCTCCTCTGTCCTTCGAGAAAGCGATGTGCTGTACGGAGTAGAGTAGATGAACAAGCCGTCGCAAATTGCTGCTCAAACCCGCGAATCAGGAGGCAGGAAGAAAAGCTGTGCACTGGCAGGCATCTGACACGGGAATCCAACTTGCTGGCCAGCCAGTCTCCAGGCAGTGGGTGCACCCAAGGTTCCAGGTGCAAGCAAGGTGCCAGTGCGCAGGCCACCTCCTGGCCCGCTCGTCAAGCGCCTCGACAGCCCCGGCCCAGGAGACAATCCATCAAAATTCATCCACTTCTGTACTCCTGTATCTTCGCATCCTCTGACCGCGCTTGCCACCACTGAAGTGACCGCGACACTGCATCTCCGCCAGGTGCGTCTCTCGCTCAATCTTTCTGCTGCCTGCTCTTGTTTTTTTTTTGCGACCTCCCGAGCCCGTGGATGCTCGGGCGCGCTCTTTCGCGATTGCCGACCCCGAGATTTCGGTTGCGCCCTCGACGTCAGTGCTGATCCTCAAGAAATCTCCACACAGGTGGCCGCAACTCGTCTGCATGCTCTCCTGTGCTCTCCTGTGGGGCCCACTCCGGAAGAGCAAAGCAATATTGCTCCTGCCTGGCACCTCGACGGAGCCCGGACACGCATGCGAACCACGGGGGGGATCCCTATCGCGCCAGCGTCGGCTTGACCTCGCCCGCAGCACTCTCATTGCCCTCGCCCGCCCTCCGCCTCGCCCATCATCTCCTGCCGCACCTTCCTCATGACTGCCGTTGCCAACCCCCCCAGCTTCACGAACCTCAACCGGCCAGGATGGATTAACGACGGACAGCCGCTGAACTCGATCAACCCGCCGTCGAATGACGCCAGAGGGGCCAACATGTTTATGCAGCGGAAGTCTCTTCAACGAACAAGCTCTTCCTCGTCCGTGTCGTCGACGTCGTCGAGCTCGTCCACCTCGACCGTCACCTCCAACTCCGTCTCGCAGCCGAATGGCATCTCCATGCCCGGGACTGGCGGCGCTGATGGGTGGTCGAATCCCCCAGGCCGCAAGCGGCCCTCCACCAAGGGTCAGTGGTCGAACGGGAAGGCCGACGGGCCCGCCGACTTCTCGAGGACCGCGTCCGGCCGCGCACCCATGACCAACGGCATCAGTGGCGCGTCGGCTCTTCACCAGCAGCAGTCGATGCTCGCGTCCCAGAATCAGCCCATGGGCCAGAACGGAATGGGCCGCCCAGGCGGCGGCGACCCCACGGGACAGGGACGGCAACCGGTCCTCTACCTGCTCTCCTTGAATGGCAGCTTCGAGCGCAAGACCATCACGGTTCCCTTCTTTCCCGATACCCTTCGGATCGGGCGCCAGACCAACGCGAAGACGGTTCCCACCCCAGTCAACGGTTACTTCGACAGCAAGGTGCTGTCGAGGCAGCACGCCGAGATCTGGGCCGACGCCAACGGGAAGATCTGGATTCGGGACGTCAAGTCGTCCAACGGGACCTTTGTCAACGGCACGCGGTTGTCGCCCGAGAATAGAGAGTCCGATCCGCACGAGCTGCAAGCCCAGGACCACCTGGAACTCGGCATCGACATCGTCAGCGAAGACCAGAAGACGGTAGTACATCACAAGGTGGCCGCCAAGGTCGAGCACGCCGGTTTCCTCACACCCTCCAGCAACGTGATGGATATGAACTTTGGCGATCTCGATCCCTCCAACAACTCCATGATGCTCCCGATGGGGGGCGCCCCTCCGTTCCGCGGTCGCACCGGCAGCCAGCCCGGGGCTCCGGCAAACAATCGCACGGCTCCGGGCAACATGAACGGGCAGCCAAATACGATGGCGCAGCAACGGCAATTCTGGCTGAACCCGGTTACGACCGAGCACATCGTCAAGAAACTTCATGTCGGTATTCTCGCGGCATAGCCTTTTGTGGGCCGTTGTACTAACAGCGATCTAGACCGAGATGCGCAATGCACGACTGCAGAACCAGGACCTGGCCCGGACAAGCCAGTTCCTCAACGCGCTCCTATCCAAGGATGACATCAAGAACGCGGATAAGCCCGAAGTTCCCGAACCCCCCAAAGCGCCTGTGCCCAACGGCAATGTCTCGTTCCGTTCCGATGGTGGAAAGACGCGATTCTCGGAACCACCAGCCCCGCCGCCGTCTCAGCCGCTTCCCGAGAAGCCCGATGCCGCGCGCGGTGCAGACGCGCCTTCGCTAAAACGAGGCACGACGGAGCGGCCGAAGGCGGCGAGCTCATCGCCCATTCGCCAAGACAACAACAACAACAATAACAACAACAACAATAACCTGAACCAGATCCTTCTCCTGACGGAAGCGCTCAACAATGCCAAGAGGGAGCTCGATAACCACACGGCAAGAGTGCGTGATCTCGAGGAGATGCTGACCAAGGAGCGGGAAGCTCGGCTGCATGCCGAGGACATGATCCAGAAGATGGAGGAGGCCAACCAGTCCAAGGTCAACGGCTCCGCCGACACGGCGCTCGTTAACGGGCATTCCGAGCTCGACAGTGCCTTCGACGCCGCAGCCGAACAGGCCCAGACTACCGAGACCGAGAAGCCGTCGACCGGCCCGGCAGAGGAGAAAGCGCCGACCGAAGCGGACAAGGCCGAGACGCTCGCCGCAGCATTCCAGGCGAAGATCGACTCGATGGCGCTGGAAATGAACAGTCTTAGGGAGCAGCTCGAGGCATTCAGGTTGCGGGCGGAGAAGGCAGAGGCCGAAAGAGATGCCGATCGCAAGACGCTGGCCGAGATGGTGGCCCAGATACGACGGCGGGATGAGGAGGACAAGAAGCGGGAGGCCGAGAGACGGGCCAGATCCGCTTCCAGGGGCATGCGGCGTAGATCTAGCCAGGCCGAGCTCCTGGAGAAGGCGGCTCCGGAGATGAACGGCAGCGCCAAGGCGGCACCGGCTGTGGAGCTCGATGGACTCTCGGAGGAGAAGAGCTCCGACGCGGCAGCACCCACGCCCTCCGAGACGAGTGCGGCGAAGCCCAGCGGTGGAGCACTAGCGGTCCAGGCACAACCGTCGCAGGAACCAGCGCTCATACACACGCTGCCATACGCGTCCATGATCGGGGTGGTCCTCTTCGGCATGGGGCTAATGGCCTACCTAAACGGCTGGCAGCCGCAACCGAGACTGGACCGCTAGCTTGGCCTATGGTGACGCGAGTTGCGGCAACAGCACTTTGCTCGGAGAGATCAGTCTGTGAAATTATATATATGGGCGATTGTCATGGCGCACTGTTGTTCTCGAGCTGCATGGCGTGTGTGTGCATTAGCAATGGGCGCGAGCACGGGCACATGGGATTGGCGGCGGCGATGGCGATCGCTTCTGACATGACGACAAAAAAAAGCAACACAAACACACCGAGACATTTTGACAACAACCAACCGAAAGCCATAATGCTCTACTAGGGACGAACGATTATGACGGGACATGGGAATTTTTTCTCTCTCTACTATTATCACTACTACTCTTACCACCGACGGTTTCGACTGCTTTCCTTTGTCGACATTTTAGTTTTGGCTCTGGCTATTAACATATTGAAGCAAGGGGAAAGAAAGCATTCTCAGTCTTGGAACCCACGGCGGAGCGCAGTTGTTTCCCAGTCTTGTTTTGTACCTTCCGTCACTCGTTTCTGTCGGCACTTGAACAAGCGAGCAACTTCGGGCATATATGTACATTGGTCCTTTTTATTGTTGTGCTCTTTTCTTTCCTGCTTTTTTTCTTTTCTTTTCTTTTTTTTTTTTTTTGGAGTTCGGGTTGAGTCAGTTTGGGGCAGAGAGGGCCGGCGTTTGTATTCTGGAGTTAATTGACCTCTACTGATAACCCAAGCGGGAGTCAGCATTGCTCCCTTTTACTTCCCCTGCTGATGAATGATGGGCTCCACTGCGCGACCCCGATCCGTGATCATGTCGTTCGTCTCCGCGGGCGTTGGTCTGGCCTCAGTTCGTGTTGATGAATGGGTGAGACGGCCAGCAAGTGCTCCTCGTATGGTGCCATCTGCATGTGTCAACCACCCTGTTCTCGACTTCCCGGCCTTCCTCCCGCTCCGGCATGGAAATGATTCAGAAGGCCGACGATTTCGTTGCCCCCGCTTCATGGTATGTGATAACAGCCTCTGCCCTGTCGACACACGGTCATCGAGCGTCGAGCAATAATGCCGTTTCCCTGGTATTCCCCTCGGTCGCAGAAGACGCAGTCCTCATTGCCGTCCAGGCGGGCCAGGTGCACAATGTGCTCGAGGTCGGCCGCTACCCCCCCCTCCTCATGTTCCGCCCCCGACCTCGATATGAGCGGCGATCTTGTCCTCCGGTCGGAGGTCCATGGTCATCGGTTGATCGGTGTGGTAATCGCCGGTGTGGCCCATCCGGACGGTGTTCCTCCCAGTCTGATGGAGAGGAGTGAGGGTGACAAGGATAGGTTGGGAGGATCCTAGGAGTTCGAGTCGCTCAACGGGCGATGAGCAACAAACCTGCTCTTCTTCTACGTAATTAGGCACTGGGTAGGTTAATTTGATTTATTAGTCGACACACCGCGCGGCCCCCAACTCTGACTCAGAGATAGGATAAGGGGTAATTAGGTATTGCAGAGACTACCTACTACTACCACCTCCGGAGCCCGGCATGGGAGGGAGTTAGGGATAGGGGGATACAACTCCTGCGCACGACGGGCACGGTCAATAATTATATCATGATCCCTTGATTGCTCCCATCGCTGCCCCCGAGCTGCCTGCTTCAACCACCTCCGACTATTGGGTGATTATTTTCTGTATCCTTAATCGTCTGTACTGTGTACAGCTGGATTGACTTTGCTCATAGTTTACTATGCTGGTCATGTATTTAATGGGTCATACTTGGTACATCATCTGCTGAAGCCCAGCCTGGAGTAATTAATAGTGGCAACTCGTGATCAAGCGATGTCGAAAGCAACCGAGCCACTGCACCTTCATCAGCCCCATTAATTAGGACTCTCACCCAACCGAAGGTAGGTAACAGGTACTCACATTGATACAAAAGGCGCCTTATCAAGTCCCCCCAACGCCCCCGATTGCTCCGAGCGATTTGGGTAATTAGCCGTGCGACGCCCTGAAGAACAGAGAGGTGAGAGGTATGATTCAATCCCCCCCATCACGCCATCTCGGCCGCGTCGTCGCAGCACGCACCCCTCGAGTGCGCCCCGCACGACCAACACAGGAACTCGTACCGGCTGTTGCCGCTGGCGCACCCGCAGCACGCCCAGTTCCGGTCCCGGTCCCAGTCTATTAGGTTCCGTAATCCGGCTTTGTTATCCAACCCCATCACCACGACGCCGCGCCGGTCAGCCACGCGCTGGCGCACCCGCCGGGGAGAGGAGGAGGAAGAAGAAGAAGAAGAGGAGGAGGAGGTGGTGGTGGTGGTGGTGGAGGTGAGGAAGAGGGGCCCCGCGCGCGCGATCTGCAGCCGCTCGTTGAGCCAGCCCTCGCGGAACGGCACCGTCGTCTCCAGCTGCGGCGGCGGCGGGATAGCAATGGGGCGGCTCTTCTCCTGGGGGATGGGGACGCTGTCCGTCGTGGTGGTGGCGGCGGTAGCGGGATCGGTCCGCTCTGCTTCTTTGGTGGTCGCCGTGTCTTCTCCCCTGCCTTTTTTGCCTTGTCTGGTTCGCGGGTGGCCGGCGGCGGTGACCCTGCTGATGATGGCGGACATGAGACCGGCCAGGGAGCGGGCTACGGTCTGGATAATGGCCGGCTGCTGTTGCTGTTGCTGTGGGCGGGCCATCTGCTGCTCGGAGTCGAAGACGGATGCCGGGCAAGAGTCGGGGGTCTGCATGTCCGCGAGCACTCGTTGGCTCGGGGGCAGATAGTCGCCGTCGCTGTCGCTGTCGACCTCAGTCTCGCTGTCGGCGCCATCGCTCGTGTCTTCCCACTCTCCCCCGGGCGTGGTGATGGGCATGGGCGCTACCGCCGTCCGTCTAGTTGAGCGAGCCAGCGCAAGAGTGAGGAGCGAGGTCGGTTTCTTGACCTCGCTGCCGCCCGATGACCTCAAGGATGGCCGCGTGCGAAGAATCGGCCGCTTGTCGAAGCGAAGCTGGCCGTCGCTGCCACAGCTGCCGGAAGAGTCCGTCTCGAATTCATCATCGCTGTCGAAACATGGCGGATAGTATTCGATGCCCGGCTTAGCGGGCACTGGTGTCCGCGACCGGCGTCTCGACGATGTGGTCGAGTGAGAGCGACCCAATCGGGGAAGCTCAAACTTGACCATGTTTGCAGGTGGAATAGCAAGACGAAGAGGCGGCCGCGCACTGAATTCAATACAAGAACATTCGGCTCGGTCAATTTGAAGATGGCCGCAACGGTGAGGACTTGATATCGAGATGTTGCCGAGCCACTTAATTACGGTCGTGGCTGCAAAAAAAGGGCGATGGCAAGGGAGTGAAAGGCGGAAGGAAAAGAGAGGCGGTCCATCGTTGCTGTGTGTGTACACTCTTGTGTTTATATCACTAAGTAATTCACGGTAATTAAGGTGCTGGGAGTCACCGCGGCGTGAAACAGCTGCTTCTGTTGTTGAACACAACAACTGTTCCGACGAAATGCAGAGCTCCTTTGTGACTCGCGGAACAGCAGCGGTAGACTCGGTAAATGGCGAAGCATGATATTAAGGGTAAACAAAACCACATGAACCTACACAAAGCCAAAGAACACGTTAGCAAGCATCTAATTATGGTTTGATGACACTCTCGATGCATGACCAGGCAAACGAGACTAAAACAATCTAAATAAGGGGAGCTACTAATTAATATACTACATCCACTGGTGAGGTCGACACCTTGAAGTGTACGGAAGGACGGCGGTCCCATTCGATAAGGTCAGGAGAGCTTTGAATGATCGTGGAAGGATAATTAAAATTTTAATTTGAGGTGAGGAGAGTTATTCAGGAGCAAATTCAAACAAACGTGGGCCAAATGTTAGGACGGAGTTATCAGTTGCAAAACAGATTTCTATTCCCATTCGTGATTATTACTATTTACTCGGTCATTTGGCATCGAGTTATTCTCTCTCTAGTCGCAGATGAACACCATATACCCGCCAGCTGGTCACCGAATCAGAGTCTAATCCGCCTTCTTCTCGGCATCGTCTCCGCCATCATTCTTCTCTCCTTGCTCCGCCGGACTTTGTTTTGCACCGTTGTCAGTTCCTGAGGAATCGGTCTCGTCCTCGGGCCGAGGCTCAGCAATAGGTTCGGTCCGTGGGCACGCCTCACCTTCACCTTCTCCTGCCTCTCCAGCCTGACACCCTGCGCCGGCTCCGGTTGCAGAAGCATCCCGGGAGTGATCCGCCTGGCCCTCCCGCTTTGCCTCCTCGGCTTCTTCTTCCTTCCCATCGATACGGAGCACCTCCTCCACCTCTTCCGCGAGCTTGTCGACCTCGTCATGCAGAGCGGCGAGCCGCTTGGAAGCGCCCTGCAGCTGCCTCTCCGCCTCCTCGTCTCCGACCAGCGCCCTCCAGCTCTTCTCTAGCTCGTCCCCCCACCCGAGCGCGGCCGCCAGCTTCCTCACCCCGGCGTCGCAGTCCCCCAGCACCATGACGTCGTCCGCCCGCGTCCCGAAGGACCCGACCCGCTCCAGGTTGAAAAGGACCCGCGGCACGCCCTGCTCCACCATGTTGGGCAGGCCGGCGAACGGGTGGACCTGCAGGCTGGTGCCCATGACCAGGACCAGGTCGGCCTCCTGGACGGCCCCGCTCCGCTCGAAGAAGGCCTTGGGCAGGGACTCGCCGAAGAAGACGATGTCGGGCTTCACCAGCCCGCCGCAGCGCTCCGCCTTCCCGCCGGCACCGCCGGCACCACCGGCACCGGCCGCGGCGACCACCCTCTCGCACCGCGGCACCTCGCCCTTCTCGACAAAGGCCCGCATCTCGGCGTCCGGGAAGGGGTGGCGGCAGTCGATGCAGCGCTGGGTGGCGAAGCTGCCGTGGGCCTCGACGATGCGGTCGGCGGGGACGCCGGCGGCGCGCTCGAGGCAGTCGATGTTCTGGGTGAAGAGGACGTGCAGCAGGCCCTTGCGCGCCAGCAGGGCGATGAAGGCGTGCGAGACGGTGGGGCGGTAGCGCGCCCCCGGGTACAGCTCCCGCGCCAGCGCGTAGAACGGCCGCGGGTTCTGCCGGAAGAAGGTCAGGTCGAAGACGGCCTCGGGCTCGGGAAGGTCGAGCGCCGCCAGGTTGGCGTAGAGCCCCGTTTCGGGAGAACGGAAGTCGGGGACTATTTTTTAATTATTTGAATTTTTGTTGTTCCGTGTTAGTTAATAATATTCAGTTTAATTAATCTTCATTTGTTAGATTGTTGAATGGCTGTCCGCCCCCTTTCCCCCCCCCCCGAAAAACAGTGGAAGGAGAAGGAGAAGGAGAAGGAGAAGGAGAAGGAGAAAAGAGAGTTTGGAAGGGTGAAACTTACTGCCCGCCGCGGTGGAGATGCCCGCGCCGGTCATGACGACGATGCGGCGGACGCTGCCGGACTTGATGAAATCGGCGACGGCGGTGAGGCTGCGCTCCGCCAGCGTCTGAGGCGGGGTGTCCTCGCTGATCAGGATCGACGACTGCTCCTGGCCCATTTTGCGCTGGTTCCGTCCCCCTTTCCTCCTTGCGTTTTTGGGTTTCGAGTGCCTCTGCCTCCCTTGGACGCGAAAGTCGTCAAAAACGCCGAAGTCGTCCGGGCCGTCGTACTGCTTTCCCTTAAATGGGCGCGGCCCTGCGCCGTGTCTGCGACCTATCTTGGCGATGCTGCGGCTGTGCCCGTCTGAGGGGCACAGATCACAATCGACCAACAAGATGCGGTCAAAGCAACGAAAATAAAAATTAGAAAAGGAAAGAAAAAAAGAGAAAAAAAATAGATTTGAGGCTGGATCACGACGCGGAATCAAGAACTGGTGAGATGTGGTATTGCTATCGCCTCTTAGAGTAAGAATAAGTTGCAGAGCTGAGACGACGGATCTTGCAAGATGAGATTCCGAGAATGGCGGCGCCGAGGGACCTGAGTGGTTGATGTCTCAGCACAGGGCTCGGTGACCTTGGGGCATCGGCCGAAGGAATGCAGGGTTAGGGTCTGCCATTCTGACCTGGGCTCGCTCAGTAAAATGTAAATGCTATCTGCATCAAATGATTGGCTTTCGCGACACTCTAGTAAGGACCATTGAACCCTCTGCTTGTAGCCCGTTCTACGGAGTTTACGCTGAATATTCGAGATCAGGTTGGAGACAAGTCATAATCAAAGGCTGGGCAGCTTAGATAGAGTACGTCGCTAGAGGATACAAACTGCGATGATCAGACGATAGCTGAGATGTCCAAGCGAGAAGAATGTCTTCGGAAAGAAAACGAGGAAGATGATCGAGGGAATGGCAGCATTCGGCAATAGCGAGAAGGAATCGGAAGAGGGAAGGAAGCCTTTAGGGATGTAGTTGACTTTGTACAAAGCAAGTACGTCTCGTAAAGCCTCGGAAAGTAAGAAGTTTGACCGTCTCCATCAACTTTACTGCCAAATAATTATCGAGTAATTAGTTGCGTTGTTCTCGCGCACCCACGCTCGGTTTAAAGTGCGCCATTGTTCAGAGGGTTGCTAGATACCAGCACTTTTCAGTCTCGCGAAAACTGATGTGGCAGTACGGATACATTTACGGGCGGTTGGAGAACTCAGTCCCGTGACCATGGGTTTGTGCCCCACTTGGCGAAGTACTACAGTACGTCCGTAGATGCCCTTGTTACGGTTTCTCCAAGTCCCGACCAGTGCGATCTCCACAGTTGCTATCGGGTATGTTTGGCGATTCTTCATAATACTTTCTCCGATTTCAAAAACCAACTAATCATGAAACCGTGTCAAAGCTTAGTTGATTGAATCGGCCCTCGCAAATTTCGGTTTTCGATTGTCCACGATGGAATTCCTAAGCGAAACGTATACCGACATTCGTCAGTTCCTGCTCTCTGCGGCTCGCTGGGCTTGGGGCATACCTGACCCGTTGACTATCGAGTTCTTGCCCAGAACGTATGACGAGAATGGAGTTCAGCCGCGAAAACGATGGATCAAGCTCATTTTACGCTCCTCTCGCTCGACCTGGCACCTTAAACTCACCTTCCAAGGCACTATCACGGACGATCGACACCCAATCTTTGGCAAAAAGCCGAAGCGTCGGAAGGATCTACAGGATCTTTGTCACTGTATTGACTTTCACCGGGTACAACTTTTGGACGATACAGTTACCGAGGTCATTCTGGCACTTGACCCCGTTAAGGAGAGCGTTAGGCTGCCGTACGAGAAACGACCAGGCCCAGATAACGAATTCTTCTCCGTCATCGACCAGCTCTGGGTCTATACTAGGGAAGACCCAGACAGAGTACGGTTCCCAACCTTCAATAGTAATAGTTCTATTCCGACCAGGGAGCTGTCCGATATTAGAAGCAAGGAAGAACTCGACGGCCATTCGGTTTACAAGGTGCTTCTTCATAGCGATGAGACGCCGTACATCTACAAGGAGATTGAACGACCACATTATATCCCCGCAGACACGGAAGTCCTGGAACAAGAGCTATACAACCTAGAGCTATTTCGTGGCAACACATTTGGCATCGTCTAGTTAATTGCGGCAGTTGTCTCGCAAAACCCATACCAGACCACACCGTCTGCTAAGAAGAGAAGCCCCGGCGTCTTGCATGGTGTTCTTCTCGAATACCATCCAAATGGCACATTAGAGGATGCATTGAAGATACGAGAGCCCCAGATCAATGGGCGCTGGTGCCAGTGGGCAGTCCAGATCGCCTCGGCGCTCTTTGAAATGCACCGACGTGGTATCACCCACATGGATCTAAAGCCCGCCAACGTCGTCATCACTGCCAACTTTGACGCAGTGCTGATCGATGTTAGTGGCATCGGAGGCGTCACTCGTAAATGGCTTTCCCCCGAAATGAGGGGTAACGAGAACCCATTCTCCAAGAGCATCGAGGAAAGGAAGCAAAATGACATCTGGGCGCTTGGACGGATAATGATGGCAATGGCGGATGCGTAAGCTTGCTCCGATGATGAAAAGCAGAAGCTAAGGAGCGTTGCACAAGCTGCTACACGATCCCCTCCGCGAATTCCTCTTGGGCACGTCATCGCGGCATTGTCGGAACGCCCTTCAACCCCTTAAAACTCGTCCCAACCAACCTGGTCTGGGTCGGATCCGCCGTTTGTCCTAGTTCCTGCAAGGGAGATCAACAATCATCCTATTATTGGACCTAGTAGCACATCGTTAACTCACCTGGCCCCTCGCGAACCCCTCCATATTTCTTGTCATAACCGTCATGGTTACAGGCTAATCCGGTTGTACGGGAGTCTTCATTCCCGCTGTCACACACTTTCCTTGTTGCCCTCGCATCTTTGCAGGGGTTCTTTAGGCTCTTGTTGTAATGGCCGCAGGTATAGTCTCGAAGAGTAAAGGTACGTACACATTGCGAGGCTTCTGTGTAAGTGACTGCTAGCTATCTGTGATGGCAGAGACAGGTAAAAGAGAATTAGAATTGGGTAGATAACAAGCGAAGATCATTTGGGAATGCTTACCCTTTAGTCATATAGGATGCTATCTAGATAGGATGGATGAGGCCCAAGCCTGCTTGATTACCAGTACAAGAGACAGCATGGGATAATTATATGATAGTACATGCCATACTAACCCGAGACAGAAATCCCGTCTATGTATGATAGGATTTGGGAAGTCCTGGTAGGTTTACATTAGTACCTAGATATTATGTAGTATATCAAGACCTTGCCTCTCCCCTTCGATACTACCTGCCTGAGCTTCGTGGTTTGGAGAATCTGGAAGGACAGTCTAAGATCTAGCGACAGTATTGGAAGCGTAAGCGCAGGCACCTCCCTTGAATGCTTTACAAGCAACCTATAGTAACAAATAATCCTCGCTATATGCATTGACCGTTTTCCTTTGTCTATATATAGCGCTCTTCCTTCTTTCTTACGCAGTCTACAATGTACTTTATCAAGACCTTCGACGCCACCGCTGAAGAGCCTATAATTAATCTGATCTTCCCGTTGACTGAGTCTTCTAACTGCGTTTCCCAACAATTATGAGGCAGCCCAGGGCAGGATCCCTCGCTGAGTTAATCTGAGTCGAGAAATGCCTCTCTTCGGGTGTAATAACTCAGTAAACGGAGTGGCAGAATATCATTCACTGCTTCTTTCAAGCACTTATATAAACAAAGCATCATTGAACTCGTAGGTGTTCAGACCTAGAAGGAACCGTCATCCCTTAATTATTAGGGCAGAATCCGGCCCTGCCTCGTCGCCTGGCCAACCTCTGACTGGGTCGTGTCCTCGGCATACCGCCTGTACGCCTCGACGTACTTTTCGTCGTCGCTCCACGTCGCCTTGACGCTGTCCCGCTCGACGACGGCCTCGAACCACCTGTCCCACCGGGCCCAGACCTCCTCCTCCTCGCCCGGGCGCCTCTCGCCCTTCTTCGGAATACCCACCCCGCCCGGCTTGTAGTGGTCGATCAGGAACAGCCGCTTGGCCCAGGGCGCGAGCACGACGTCGACCAGGCTGAACCGGGCGCCGAGGAAGTACGGCCCGGCCCGACCGCTCCCCGAGGCCACCATCTCGGCGGCGAACTCTCTCAGGCCCTTGAGGAACTCGGCCCGCGCCTCCTCGATCGGGTACGGCTTGTCGGGCGTGTGCTGCAGCAGCCGGTAGAACCCGGGCACCACCCTCGTGACCACGTGGTTGATCCACAGCCGGCACCGCGCCCGCTCGTATGCCCCGTCTTCTTCACCCTCCTTCTCCTCCTCCTCCTCCTCCGCTCCTGGCTCCCGTGACGACGACGACGACCTCGGCCCCGATCCCGGCAGCAGCCGGGGCCCGTGGCGTGCCTCGTCCGCGTAGCGCTCGTCCAGGTACTCGCAGATGACGGTGCTCTCGTACAGGGCCCGCTGCTTCCTTTTTGACCCCCTCTTCTCCTCCTCCTCCTCTTCCTTATCCTCGTCGATGGCCAGCGTGGGCACCAGCCCGCGCGGGTTGAGCCGCAGCAGGGCCTCCTCCTTCTTGTACGGGTTGATCTCGACGTACTGGTGGGGGATGCGCTTCTCGACCAGGACGATCCAGGCGCGCTGGACAAAGGGGCAGAACCAGCCGCCGTAGAGCCGCAGCCGGTGCGGGGCGGCGTGTTGCGCGGCGAGCGAGGCGGCAGCGCCAGTGGCGTTGGGGATGAGGGATGTGTCGATCGTGGCCATATTTTTTTTTCTCTTGACTCTTTTTCTTATTCTGTCTTGTTGAAATTTCTTCTCTTCCGCCTACCAAGTGTACCTTGTACATACACTATCCGGGCGGGTTACGCTAATGAGCTTAGGGTGTTGGGCTGCTCGTAATTAAATGTGTCTTTGTGTGAGCGTAGCCGGTGAGTGGTGAAATGATAAAAAGAATAAATGAAGACTGAACGGAATTTCCGGCAGGAGGGAGAAGTCTTTTACGCCATTCGACGGGGTGGTGCAGATTGGGATGAGATGTGATGGAACCGTTGTGATGCTGCATCTTGGAGCGAGGTCGGGGGGCAACGGTCGAATGACGTGATGCTGGCCACCGGCCCCAGGTGGGGGAGCCGGAACCGAGCGGGAAAACGAAAGAGCACACAACAAGCGCAATCTGCGTCTTGAACTGGCAAGGCGCACATATTTACAAAAGAAACTCGCAATCTTGTCTGTGTATGTATATACGTACATACATACTATCTAGATACATCCACCAACATTGCGTCGCCAGCGCTAAATATTTATACGGGACAAACACCACGCGGACACGACACCATCCAATACCCAAGACACAAACGATCGGGCCACTCAACAGTCACGCACGTTCTCAGCGCCTGGATACCTTACGGGGCGCTTGGACACCACATAAACCCGTATTAGCCAAACCAGCGCGCGGTAGTGTTTGTGGTCTCGGTGGTCATGGTCTCTCTCCCGTAGTAAGCCGGCTTGGGCTGCTGCAACCCCCTCGTGCCGCCGCTCGGCATGGTCGCCGAGTTGTGCGGCATCGCGGGGGTGGGAGGGATCTCGGGCCCGTTCGGCTGCGTGGGCGTCTTCACCCCCTCCAGCCACTGCATCACCGGCTTCATGGTCGATCCGGGCGTGGGCGGGCCCGCGAGCGCCATGTACGCCTTCTCGTCCATGTAGACATTGACCTCTTGATGACGCTGTTCCTGATAGGGCTGCTGTTGCTGATGCGACTGCTGCTGCTGCTGCTGCTTCTGGAACTGTTGGGGCGGCAGCTTGGGCTCGGCTGGCGGGGCGTAGGCACCTGCCATATCGTTCTTGCCGTTATCGGCCGCGTAGGCGGCTTTCATCAGGTCGTCCATGATCTGGGTGTTCGTCTTGGCCGCGTTGGGCCCGCCCAGTCTGCCCGGGAGAGGCCCCGTGACTGCGGGTGGCGGCGGCGCGTCGTCGTCATCACGGAGGCGCAAGCGAGCTTGCGAAAAGAATGGAAGGCCACGGTCGCGGCGATGTTTGCGCCAGAGCAGGGCGGCGCCGACAAGAATGCCGACAAAGGCTAGAATGGCGTTAGCTGCGGGGAAGTCGATCAAAGACGGTCTGGGCGGGAGACGTACCAAGAACACCGATGACGATACCCGCCACTGCGCCCTTGTCAAGCTTGTTTGAAGGAGCGTTGCCGATATTGATACCCTCTTTCCCGCGCTCGTCCGCTTGGGGAATGGGCGGGATGACCTGGCCATCTTGGGACTGCGTCGCGTCGGTCACCGGAACGGTAGGTGAAGCCGAGCTTGTTGGTGATGCCAACGACGTCCCTACAAGCGAGGTCACGAGCCCATCAAGACTTGTCGAACCGGTGCTTGCTGAAGGCGCGACGATGGGTTCCGTGGTTGTGCTCGTGATTCCTGGAGAGCCTGAAGTTGAGGTGATGGCCGGTGGCGGCGGAGATGCCTCCCCTGGAGGCGTCGTGGCAGCCGGGGGAGGGGTCGTAGACTCCTCAGCCGGATCTTCTTCATCACCGGACACGTCTCCGTCAGACTCAAACCCATCAGAAGCAGAGTCCAGCGCGGACTCGGGGTCTTCAGGCTCTTCAGGCTCTTCTGGCTCTTCACGCTTATCCTCTGGTTCCTTGGCCGCGTCGACATCGTCAGCTGCAAGGGTGACGCCAGGTGCCAGCCTCGGGACGTGCAGGTCTCTGATCCACTTCTCCGTCCGCACTCGGGCGCTCACGGAAGCAGCAATCGAGGGTCGCACCTTGACGGCAACAGAAGCCGGGCTCGTGGTCTGCGTAGGCTGAGGGTTGTTCCCGTCGTTAGAAGAGTCGAGCGAATCGAGGGAGTCAGAAGAATCGAGGGAGTCGAGCGACTCATTATCGGAGGTAAACCCATCATCCGAGGCATCGTCTTGCTGCTGGCGTCGAGAGAGACGCCCGATCCTCGCACGGGCGCTTGCGGAAGCAGCAAGTGAGGGTTGCACCCTCGTAGGGACCCGAGTCGGACGTGAAGCCGGGACAGGTCCAGCGTCGTTCCCGTTGTCGGAAGAATTGAGCGAGTTCAACGAATCCAGGGAGTCGAGGGAGTTGACGGAGTCGTTGTCGGAGAAACCACCACCGTCTGAGGTATCGCCCTGCTGGCGTCGAGCAAGTCGGCCAGCCCCTACAGCCTCTACCCGTGCGCTCGCGGAAGCAGCAAGCGAGGGCCGCACTTTTGTGGCACCAAGAGACTGACGTAGAGTCGGGCCAGGGGGCGTCGTGATCCCGTCATCGGAGGAGTCGAGCGAGTCGAGCGAATCGAGGGAATCGCTGTTGTCCTCCGACGTATCATCCTGCTGCTGGCGCCGCGCAAGCTGCTCCGACCTCCTCAGTCGGTTCCTCATCTGAAGCCATGCATGGTTGCGCCGTCGGGCGGTTGGACCTGTCGTCCTCATTGTGATGAACTGCTGGTTTCCACCTCACGTTCCCGGTCGAGTTCGAGGCAGTGGCAGCAATGTTGGCGTGTCGGCACCTGTCCGGCTAGAGAAAAATTGAGATCCAGAAGAACAAGGAAAAAAAGTAGCCAACGCCAAAATTGCAGACCAGCTGCCTTGTCCAAAAGAAGCGAAGTGGGTGAGAAAACAAAAGAGAGATCGTCAGTTAAACAAGTGTGGCGCGAGCTCAGATAATAATAATAAGTCGCTGACTGCCCTGCAAGGGCGGGCGACTTTCTTGGGGAGGCGCAACAGCCGCCGCGAGCAAACTCAGCCACCAACCCCCGCAATCCCGTCGAACCCCTTGCATCTGCACCATTGTCGCGACGAGGCAAGTTGGAGACTCCGTTTCCGAGTTCCCGTGTCCGTCCCCGGGGCGAGTGCGCCCGGTGCTATTGTCATCTCGATCAAGCACCTGCTCGTTGCTGGCCCCGGACACAGGCGTGTCAGCCAAGAGCAGGGTGAGACAGTTACTTGATGCCAAGATAAAGCGATATTACTGCGTAGAGAAGGCTGTGCGAGTCAAGGGCGCTTCACGGAACCGGTCCATGTCCCAATTCCGCAAATGCACAGCGCTGCCGGGGTCGATCACACCGCGATCGCTGCCCAGGAGAGTGGGCCAGGAGAGAAACCCAAAATGCAACAGCCGTGTGGAACCCGCCGAGTTTCTTTAGTGTGCACTATGCCAGGATTGGCTGCTGGTTGGCCAGGGCTTGCAGCTAGCAGGGAAGCAACTTCCTCCACGGGGGCTCTGACGTCGGCGGGCTTGGGCGCTCGCGTTCGCGCTCCCCCTTTTGCGGTTACTGGGCAGGCGACCAATTGCCTCAAATTCTGTGGGCGCAAAAGAAAGCTAGAATGCGAAGAACTATACGGAGTAGTGTACGGAGTACGCCTTCGACTCGCTGCTCAATGCCTTCAGCGTGACTCTGTATTAACTACACTACTGCTATCTATCTCCAGCTGGCTGCACGAGTCACGACCGGATTGCACATGACAGAAGCTTTGTTGTTGTTATTTTTTCTTCTTTATCTGTTCCTTTTTGGTTTTCCCCGAGAACATCCAGCTGCTCCATGAATGGCCGAGTTCAACGACGCTCAATAATGGGGTTTCGTATTTCAATACGTGGGCAAGTCGAACCGATGCCGAGACACACCCACATCACCCCTGACACACGAGGTAACAAGGCAAGCAGAACCGAACACGCTCTCAAATCAAACTTCCAAAAAAGGACAACAGCGAGGAAGCATCAAAACGAGCCGCTTCGTCTAGGGTGTTGCCCGCAACCCAAAGGGCAACAAGTTAAAGTGTCTACGGAATACCACTGAGGAATTAGCGTGGCGTTCGGCTTCTTGTTGATGGTTTGGTTGTTAGTTGGAGGGGTCTTCCAACCTTTCCGGGTCTCCCCAGCCGCGACAGCACCAGCTCGTCCAGACCGCCATGCCATCGCTACGGTCCGGGGTCGGCACCTTTTAAGATATTCCCACTATACCGAGTACTCCGCAGATGACTCTGTGTTTTGGTGGGTTTTCGGACCCGGTGGACTCAAAAAGTCTAGTGTAGCTTCGCTTTCGCACCGCAGGGCGAAAAGAGCCGAGGATAAGGTACGTTGCATTTGCAGAGAATGAAAGAGGGCAGGGATGCCGGCGAGCGGATCAAATCTGTATCGCACAATGTTTCAGAGTCAACCTTGGATTACCACTTGGCCGACCCTCTCCAGCCTCACCAGCGTGCAAAGTTACACTATTAATTATTAATAATACCGCCTCACCAGCAATGCCCAGCCCAGGAGAGATTGATTTGGAAATGCCAGCCGACACCAGCCCTTCCCGTCTTGTTTCGTCCCATTCCTCCGTCTCGCAATCTAATTTTGGCAGCGGCTCGTGCTGCCGCTGCGCTCGATCGAAGCTAGAGAATGATTATTAGTTAGATGGAACCTGCAAGAAACACGCGACCCCCTTGCCAATGCGCTACCGTGTAGCCGCCATCATGTACAGTACAGTACGACTCGTCAACTCCATGCTCCGGGGGAGCCGAGTATCCGTAGAGTCGACATCTTGGCTTGGGCGTTTCCCAAGCAACAGCGCCCAAAGAGAACCCCCTTCAGCGAACCGTGTAAATGCGCTTGTGCCTCCCTGTGACTCTTGGCGATGTGTCAAACGAAGGAACCGGCCTCGATCGTAGGGTTGAAGTCGTTTGTATAAAGCAAAGACGATGTCGCCGGTGATCAGCACACAGAAGTAGATACAAGTCCGCCTTCCTCTATCCCCGTTGTTTCTGTTCGTCCGAAGCCCTGGTGTGCCTCCTTTCTTTTGATCAGTCCCGTTTGATTCGTCTTTCGTTTCGTGCTTCCATTTTCCGTACATAATACGGAGTACACAAACGACTCATTCTTCCGTACATCATTCCCTTTCTGTACACACCTCACCATCCACCATGAAGCTGTCGACCAGCGTCCTTATTGCAGCCCAGCTCCTCTCGGCTCTCGCCGCCCCTGCGCTGAGGAGGGATGAACAAACGACCAGCGTCAGCGAGGGTGCCGCAACAACAACCGCGGAGGGGGCAACAACAACAACAACAACAACCGCGGAGCCCGCTGCGACTACGACTGGGGCCGCTGGTGGTGATACCGGGGCGGGTGAGGGCGAGGGCGGTGGCGAGGGCGAGGGCGAGGAGGGAGAGGAGAACGAGGTTGAGCAGCAGGGCCAGTTCGACCAGGTCATCCAACTAAGCGGCGGCAACGTCAAGATCGACACGCTCTTCCCTGCTGGTGTAATTAAGTGCCTCTTTCCCCTTTTCCTCTCTTTCACGACCCACCCCATCACCAACCGCCACACAACCCCTTAAATCATGAATTCCGTCCCGCGTGCTAACACTTTTCTTTTCTTTTTTCTTTTTTCTTTCTTTCTTTTTTTTGCGCGCCTAGACCAACGGCGTCTTCGAGGTCGAGTTCCAGAACCAGCAGGGCCGCCGGCTGAGGGTCACCGAGAACAGGAATCCGGCCCCGCCGCCGCAGGGCTTCGTCGCGCTCGAGCCCGTATCGTACAAGGTCGAGCTGAGCGGCGGGCGGGCCGGTGCCCGGGGCCTGACGCTGCAGAAGATTGACTACATCCGGAATGCCAATAGTGAGAGAATTCCCTTTCCCCCCTCTCTCCCCTTCTCTTTCACTTTTGATTATCATCTAATTATCTCTCTCTGTCCTCTCTCGCCCTCCCCCGATCTTAACAACTCCTTTATAGACGCGCTAACATGGGAAATTTTTTTTTTTTGGTGAAAAGGCACGGTCGACATCTCCGCTGGCAAGGTCGCCCGCTTCTGCCAGGAGGCCAACGCGTTCGTCCTTGGCGAGGGTGAGCTCGAGTTCGAGGCCGAGGAGAACGAGCTGGCCCTCACCGTCAGCAACGTGGTCGGCGAGTGGGCCTTCTTCGTGCCGGAGGCTGCCGCCGGTGCGGGTGCGGGTGCGGATGCCGAGGCCGGTACCGGTGCCGGTGAGACTGCGGAAGGGGGTGTTGATGCCGGCACCGGTATTGGTACCGGTACTGATCCTGCCAACATTTGCGGCGCCGGAACGACCTGCCGCTCCCTGTTGGACGCTCTCCAGAGGTTGATTGGCGGCGGTGCCGGCGCCGGCGCCGCTGCTACGCCTGCCCGCAAGGCTTAAGTACGTATTAAGGAATGGTTGTCTCCGCTGTTCCGGTTCAACTCACGACCGGCCGTCTATTTGGCGCTTGTCCGGTTTTGCTTGTACGGATGGTTCCCTTTCTCCTTTGTGGTTTTTCTCTCTCCTCCCCCCCCCACTCCTCCCTTTGCAAAGCGCCGCTCTGAACCTGTGACAACAGGAAATGGTGGTCATGTATTACAAAAGCCAAAATAGGTCTGCGGCAGGTTTCCTGCGGGTAGTGCCTGCTGAGCGTGTCGTTGATTCCCCTGTACATACATATATACAAAACAAGAGCCAGCCACGCTGGCCACACAATGGAATGACGGACTTGACAGACTTTCTACGTTTCCAATGTCATCGAGTGTCCCATGGTTGAAATGATGGTAGAACAAAAATGGCAGCGTGGCAAAAGTGAAATTGTCCCCTCGACCGGAATCGAGCCGGTGACCTTTCGGTATCAATAAATTCCTTTACAGCCGAACGTGATAGCCAACTACACCACAAGGGGCTTAAATTCTGAATTATTTTCATCAAGTATCGCTATTTGAGCTCCTGAGGGTTGCGTGGAGTCGCGCGAGTCGTGGCGCAAAAGGGTGGAGGTTGTCGGAGACGAAAATTCGTTGCTCCGTTTTCTCTCGTACGGCTTCCATCGTCCATGCAGGACAGAAGCACATATTGAGCCCCGGAAAAAGGAAAGATTTAAACAAGGAATTCGCCGAGTGCTTCTCCGTACGCCCCCTTCGCTGTGAAAGAGTGCGCAAAGTTGCACCGGCAAAAGAGAAGGTGACCATCGGGGCCACCCGGGGATCGAACCCGGGACCTCTCGCAAACGTTGCCGTAGGGTGAGCCCTAAGCGAGAATCATACCACTAGACCAGCGGCCCTTGATATGTGTTGTTGCTAGTAATCGTGACTTGCCTCCATGTGCCAAGCAGGTGGGATCCGTGACGAACAAGAATAGCAAAGAAAATGACGAAGAGAACTGGAAGTCGTCTGGATTGCCCGGAATCGAACAGTGGAGTTGCTGTCTGTTTGGACTTGCCAAGTTCCGAAGGCAAGTACAGGCACCAATCTATGTGCATAGCTCTTGTAAACAGGTTTCTTTGATCGAGCACTTGCAGCTTTGACCAAGGCAATTCTATCTCGTCATCGTAAATCCAAGTACAGGTTGTGGAAGAGCATTGGGTTTCTCTTCTTCCAGACAGGGCAACTCGGTAATGTAATATTTCAGCTTCGATACGTACCTAATTATACATAAGTGACAGAGAGCCATTGTTGTGCTTTTTGGAAACAACATGAAAACAGGGAGTTTACTTAAGGTTTTGCCTCGAGGTTGGCATAGCCAAGAGTTTGGAGCATGTTGGCGAATCAAACTATTAATATTTTATGTCTTGTCTTAGGCAATCGAAAGATAAAGAAATTAAGTATACTTGACAACTTTACATAGGGCTAGTCTTCTTCGTTTGTATCACGCAATTTCTGTCTCGGTTTAATGCTTCGACGCGCTAGTTCATAAAGTTTTGGTGCAATGCTAGTAGTGGGTTTGCTAATTATGTTTCAAGCAACTCTTAGTTTCAACCCAGCAATCGAATGGCTGTCCAAAGAGAGGCAAAAGCCTCTCTTGTTCCACAGAATGTGGCACATTAGATTTAGCTATTACGAGAGTACCAACTACCTACATAGACATCACCAAACCAGGAGCATGCAAAGCGGAGTGCGTGCGGCTCCGTGGCCCGGAAGACGGCGAGGCGAACTTGACGTGCCCATGTTCTCTACATGCGGCGCCTTTGTTTCTTTCTCCCGTTTCCCGGATCAACTGGAGAGAGATCTTCAACAAAGTCCTACAACCCTTCCCAACCCCCCTCAGAGGTAGATGTAGCACATCTTGCCGTCCAGGCCGCCCACGGTGTTGAGCAGGTTCTCGATGGCGACGGCGGGGCCGTTGACGCCCAGGTTGACGAGGTCCTTGCCGGAGCCCGGGCGGCTGGAGCCGGCGACGGAACCGGCCACCTCGGACAGCCGGCCGGGCAGGCCGTGCGTCTGCCAGATCCACCAGACGCGGTCGATCATGGCGTGGTGCAGCCAGAAGGCCGGGTCGCCCGGCGACGAGTAGACGTCCTGTCGTTGTTCCCAAGAGAGAACTCGTGTCAGCTGGGCCAGGCGACAGAGGGAAAAAAATAAAAGGGCTCTTCTCTTTCTGAGAAAAGAAAGGAGGGTTGGTTTTTTTTTTTTTTTTGGGGGGGGGGGGGGGGAAGGGTCGGAGAATCAAAAATCCAACTTACGCCGCCAGGGTCGCCGCCGATGGTAAAGTGGCCGCCGGCATGCACGCCAGGGACGGCCTGCATGGTGTCCTGGAAGCGGGCAATGTCGGCGCTACCCGTGATGAGCGCATACGTCTTGTCGGCCGTGGTCATGGCCGCGTAGCTCTTGCTGATGTTGCGCTTCAGGCAGCGCGGGTTGTAGGCGAGAGAGGCCCCGGGGCCGAGGTTGACTTTCATGCTGAAGCGAAGGGAGAGGCCCGGTTAGCAATGTCTGAATAATTATCTGGCCACCCCTTATGGGGGGAAGAGGAGCAAAGAACTTACTCGGCGAAAGGGCCCGTGGTGACACAACCGCCGTTGACCGAGTTTCCGCTCAGGCTGGACGAGTTGCCGCTGAACAGGGGCGAGTTGGCCGGGTCGGCTGCGTACCGGTCCCAGTTCCAGTACGGCTGGAAGCCGGTGTAGCCGCACTCCTCGCGGAGGGCCTTCTCGTATGCCCACACGTAGTATCGGTGCCACGAGAGGAAGTTCGCCTTGAATCGAGGGACATGCGAAGTCAGTCTCAAACATATGACGGGCTCGCTAACTGGACAAGGGAGATAGATACGTAGAGAAAGGATGGGAAGTACGCAAGGCCGAATACGTACCGTGTAATGGATCGAGTCGGTCTGGTTAATGTGCGTGGCCACAAAGTCGTCGAAGCGGCTACGCGCGCCCGGGACTTGCTGTTTGGAAGACTTGGGGCTCGCCGACTGCAGGCACTTGACGGCGGCAATGTACTCCTCTCGCTCGGCGACGGAGAGGTCGGACCTGTTTGCTCCGGAGGTGCCTCTTGTTAGCCTTGGTTTCTCTCGTCTCGACGGAACGTAATTACTGTTCGAGAAGCAGGGGGGGTGGGTGGCTTACCATTCGCGGCGGATAGACGCGTTCTCGAGCGTGCAGCCTGTATTCGAGGGATTGCTCTTGAGGTACTCCTTGAGCTTGTCCACACCTGAGTCTCGGAGCTTGTCGACAATGTCGGCGGGATAAGCTCGATTGGGCAGGGTGGGTTCAGGACGTGTTTCCGTAGTGGACGAGGGCTTGGCCGAAGATGATGTCGTCGAGACCCGAGCAGATTGGGAGCTCGGTACAGCCGTAGACTTGGAAGTCGGTGTACTCATAGACTGCGAGCTCGTTACACCCGTAGATTGAGAAATTGTAATGCCCGTAGACTCCGAGCTCGGTGCATCGGTAGACTGCGAGCTTGTGAGACAGGTAGACGACGAGTTCGTTACAGCCGTAGGCTGAGAGATAGTCGTCCCCGTAGACTCGAAACTCGTTGTGCCTGTAGACTGCGAGTTTGAGGGACACGGAGACGACGAGCACGCCACACCCGTAGACAGCGAACTCGTGGTGTCCGTGAATTGCGAAAATTGCGAACTAATAATGTCCGTAGACTGCGGGATCGTTACAGCCGTAGATTGCGAACCCGTTATACCCGTAGACTCCGAGCACGGCGCATTCGTAGACTGCGAGATCATTGACGACCCATGACAGACGCGTGTAGAAAGGGGGCAGACGGTCGTGGTAGCGGTAATCACGACCGTCTTTACCGCATGACTGGTCCCAACTTCGAGGAGCAGCGCTCCGGTACTCAACAAAGAAAGCTGCATTGTCTTGTATAGCGGTATATGTGAAACACACACACACACAAAAAAAATACTTGAATGACAACAGGCGATGATTAGACGGCAGGCCGAGAGAGAGCGAATGCCAAACCGGATCGCCCAGGGAAAAGCGAGCGACGATAAACAGAGGTTGAGCGAGCGACGAGGGGGCGAGTGAGTTCGAAAACGAACTCGACTCCCGAGTTGGCGAAGAGATGTCTTTTTGATGGAAACCAACGACCAAAGACCCTCGGGCCACTCACGCGCCATCAGTGAGTGAGTGTGACGAATGCCGGCCGAGGAGAGAAGACACCGGAGTCGCGGAGTCTCCTTGGTGGTACCTTGGCTTAAGTTATTATAACAACCATGGCATGATGAACCCACCCCGTCCCTGACGTTGGTTTGTGTCGCTTACAGACCGGGAAGGTCCTGCTGGAGCAACTGGTGGCATGCCAAGTAGGGCGTTTCCCCCCTCCCCCCCTGTCAAGAATCCATCAATGGTTCTCTTCAGCGCCTCTCGGCTGCACTCCGATCGGTAGGGGTGAATGTTTCCCGACGGTCTTTGCCTCGTGGGGCCTGCCGACCAGGGGTCCATGGACGCGATGGCAGGACCACCACATTGACACTAGTGGAACTACACTAGGGTGCACTTTGACCGTGAAGTTGGGGTGAAAAAAGTGGGCAAAACGTGGCTTTTGCCCTTGTTTCCGAAAATAATAATTAATTCCGAACCAAACAACTGCTTCTCCATGGAACATGAATCAAGCACTGCAACAGTAAACACAGTTCTTGAGCAGAAAAGAAGTCCAAGTCAGCAATGCACTTCAGGTATGTCTGATGTACAGAAGGATCACAAACCACAGGCATGTACGGATACTTGCTTCTTGTAAGTGCCTTGCATCCATCCATTTCTTTACACAGTACTCCGTACACAGTAAGGCAATATCCTTGCCTGTTTCCCTTTTAGGAATCGATCTTTTCTCCGATGGAACTGAGTACGGTAGTACGAGATACAGTACGGAGTACGGATTACACTCGGGTACGTACTATGTACATACGGTACTTATGGAATACAACACTACATAGCACGTAGTTCGGAGTAACTATGTATGTACGCTAGTTACTGCGTAGCAGCTGGCCAGGTATCCTGGCATTCGGTTAGCGAAGCGAGCAACGTTGGTGACGGGGTACCTTCCTGACAGAGGTGGCTTGGGTGCATCCGTCGTGTGATCCAGGGGTAAGGACCGAGCCGCCAAGGCCATCATGTCGTTTTTTGTGATCCGTGCTGCAAAGGATGCACAGTACTCTGTATGGATTACACATTCCGTACCAACCTGCGTACAGAATATACGGATACGTAGTAGGTAATCCATACGGATATAAGCATCCCAGTACAGTGAAGAATCGAGAAAGGGGTTGTTCTGCAGCTGCCGCTGTGGCTGTGCAGGTGAGATATCTCAAACATTTGGGATATACTATGTAACTACCTAGATGCAACGGACTGTAGCATGCACGGTTCGCCATGGCTACTCGCTCTCTGGGTCCCGCACCTGTCATCCCGCCCGGGCCGGACCGGATGTGATTCGGCCATTCGAGTTCAATGGGTACGACAAGCAACAGTCTCAACAGATCGCGCGGTCTTGTGGGATATTGCGAACCCTTCAGGTAGTCTAGTTTGGAAGGCACCCCTATTTACGACGTGTATATCGAATCAAATCGCTAATTAAATAGATCGCCCACTCGAGGACCGGGGTAGGCTGAACGTGTTTGGGTTGACGACTCCAGTGTGGTCTTTGATTTCAATTCCTCTCAACGGCAATGACGAGGCCTTCGCAATTCAGCCAGTGCCCTTCTCGTTGAAACCCAACCTTTGGAGGCCAGAAGAAAATATAAAGAAAAAAAGGAAAGAATTCAAAACGGAAGGAAACAGAAGAAAAAAAGTAGAAGGGTTTCGGGAGTGGTAATTAAAGGCCTGGAGTACGGGTTTCTGCGCTCTCTCTGTAAAGGGCGCGATCAAGGAGTTTGCTGCGAAGTTATAATCACCTAGGTTGGCTGTTGGTTCGGCGGATTTTCCGGCACGACATTCCCCGCATTCGCTCTGGTAATTCTCGCGTTAATTATTCATAACCCGAACCAATTGCTCTCTTAACGGAAGAATTACGCCATGATCGGCAAACCTGATTCCTTCAAGAAACTCCCACTTCGCTAGGTAGTACCCTGGAGAATGGGCTTTCTTTGGCATAGCGCTTCCTACGTTCGTGACTTACTAGTACACCCGGTGCTCGAGTTCGCTATGAAATTAGACCGAGCACGGCCGTTTGCGCCCGTCGCCCGCCAATCCCCGGGATTGCGAAATCCGGAGTTACAGGCCGACCGGATGAAGCCCTTGTTACGGTTACACTGCTAACGATGGCTCAACCGCTACTCGCAACATCGTCATGCCGAAGAAGAAGGCGTGCTTTGGCCAGGCGGTTCCCGACCGTTGAGAAAATATTTGATAAGGAGCCGACCAAGTTGCCCGTCCTACTCTACTCCGAATCTCTCTAGAGGGCACTACTAGGTTCCCTTGCCTACCTACCTACCTGCCTACCACCCACTCAACTCGGAGCAAGCAGCTTGAAGAGCAGGGCCAATTCGACTGAGTCCTAGTCGGCTTCGCCCGCCTCAGCTTCGACATGGCGCGAGCCACTTGTCTCCTCGCCCTCCTGGGCGTTCTCGGGCGCGCCGCTCCGCTCAACAACAGCTCCTCCAGCAGTGTCAAGGTCAGCTGGATCGGCGACGCCCCGTCCCAGAACCTCGGTACCACCTTTGGCCTGCCCTGGCCGCAGGGCAAGTACCGGCCCGGCGAGGTCGACTTCCAGATCTCGGACGGGCAAAACCCGCTTCCGCTCCAGTCATGGGTCACCGGCTACTGGCGCGACGGCTCCATCAAGTGGTCGGCGCACGCCATCCCGAGAACCGACAAGGTCGCCGACGAGTACACCATCGAGGCCACGCCCGTCTCCAAGCGGAATCACAACCGCGAGCGGAAGCGCCCGAACCAGACTACCAAGCTGTCCGTGAAGGACGGCAGCAAAGAAGTGACGGTCGACACGGGCAAGATCACCGTCTCCTTCCCCAAGCAAGGGCGGTACCTGGTCAGCTCAATCAAGACCTCTGGGGGGAAGACCGTCGGCAAGGACGGCAGACTGGTGCTCTACAGCCAGGACGGGGTCCCGGAGACCGCCGATGACCGGGCGGATGCGAAGATCGAGCGATACAAGTTCGAGAGTAAGATCGAGGAGGTCACGGTCAGCAAGAACGACGGCAAGGACAACAACAACAATGACTCGGTCCGCGCGCTCGTCACGGTGCGCGGCAACCACACGGCCATCGCGAAGGGCTCTTCTTCTTCCGCCCACGGCGACTGGCTGCCGTTCGTCGTGCGCTTCTATCTCTACGCCGACTCGGACGCCATCCGGCTGGTGCACAGCATCACCTTCGACGGCCGGTACGACCGGGACTTCATCTCGGGCCTCGGCATCCAGTTCCGGGTCCCGCTGGGAGGGGAGGAGCTGTACAACCGCCACGTGCGCCTGGCCGGGACCGACGGCGGCTTCCTGAACGAGGCCGTCAAGGGCATCACCGGTCTCCGGCGCGACCCGGGCGCCGCCGTCCGGACGGCCCAGATCGAGGGCAAGGCCCTCCCGGCCGAGTCGACGTGGGACACGCGGGTGAGCAGCCGGCTGCGGTGGATCCCCGCCTGGAACGACTACCGGCTGAGCCAGCTCTCGCCCGACGGCTTCACCCTCAAGAAGCGGACCAAGGCCGGCCAGAGCTGGGTCAAGATCCCCGGCGGCACCCGGGCGGGCGGGCTCGCCTACCTGGGCGGCGCCACCCGGGGCGGGCTGGCCGTGGCCCTGCGGGATTTCTGGAAGCGCTACCCGACCGGCCTGGACGTCTCGGGCGCCGCGTCCGACGACGAGGGGCAGATCACGCTCTGGCTGTACAGCCCCGAGGCGGAGCCGCTCGACCTGCGGCCGTACCACGACGGCATGGGCCAGGACACGTACGAGAAGCAGCTGGACGCGCTCGAGATCACGTACGAGGACTACGAGGGCGGCTTCGACACCCCGTACGGCATCGCCCGGACCAGCGAGGTCTTCCTGTTCGCCTTCGAGGCCACGCCGCCCAGCGACGAGCTGGCCGAGCGAAACGCCCTCGCCCAGGTGCCGCCCGCGCTGGCCGCATCGCCGGGGTACATCCGGGAGACCAAGGCGCTCGGGTCGTACTGGGCCCTGCCCGAGAACGACGACGACGGTAACGCGGCCGCCTCGTCCTCGTCCTCGCCCGGCGCCCGGGCCCGGGCCAAGATCGAGACCAACCTGGACTTCCTGGTGCGGCACTACCAGAAGGAGGTGGAGGCGCGGCGGTGGTACGGCTTCCTCGACCACGGCGACGTGATGCACACGTACGACGCGGACCGGCACCAGTGGCGGTACGACGTGGGCGGGTACGCGTGGGACAACTCGGAGCTGTCGCCGGACCTGTTCGTGTGGCAGTACTTCCTGCGGACGGGGCGGGCGGACGTGTACCGGTTCGCGGAGGCGCTGACGCGGCACACGGGCGAGGTCGACTCGTACCACATCGGCGACTGGAAGGGCCTGGGCACGCGGCACGGGGTGGCGCACTGGGCCGACAGCGCCAAGCAGGCGCGCATCTCGCAGCCGCAGTACCGCAAGTACTTCTTCTACCTCTCCGGCGGCGACGAGCGCACCGGCGAGCTGCTCGAGCACACCCTCGACGCCGACAAGACGTACGGCATCCTCGACCCGCAGCGCAAGGTGCGCACCGACGGCTGGAAGCCGTCCCCGGGCGCGCCCGTGACCTTCGGCCTGGGCACCGACTGGGCGGCGCTGGCGGCCGGCTGGCTGATCGAGTGGGAGCGCCGGGGCCCGCGGTGGGAGGAGGCCAGGAGGAAGCTGGAGGGCACGGCGGCGGGCATCGCGGCGCTCAGGAACGGCTTCGTCACCGGCTCGGGCTCGTACGTGATCGAGAACGGGACGCTGCTGCCGCCGCCGGCGGACCCGGCCAACGAGGGCGTCGTGGCCATCTCGCACCTCAACGCCGTCTTCGGCATGCCCGAGGTCGTCTCGGAGCTGCTCGAGTACTGGGGCGACGAGGCGCCCGCGGGCTTCCGGGCCGCCTGGCTCGACTACGCCTACTACTACGGCGCCACCGCCGAGGAGCAGCGCGCCCGCTACGGCGCCGCCTTCTCGGGCGTCAGCCTCCGCCAGGCCCACTCCCGCCTCGCCGCCTACTACGCCGTCGCCGCCGGCCCCGAGTACAACGCGACCGTCGCCGCCCGCGCCTGGGACGCCTTCCGCACCGGCGACGGCATCCCGGAGTCGCAGGAGTTCGTCTCGACCCGCGTCCAGGGCAGCGCCGTCCTCCACCCCGTCGACGAGGCCGCCTGGCTTGCCACAAACGACTTTGCCCAGTACGGGCTCGCCAGCATCCAGAACCTGGCCTACATCGGTGATAGTCTTGAGGATTAGATTGCTGTAATATCTTCTTCATAACTTAGCTAATAACGTTTCTTTTTCCCCCTTGGCCTTTTTTTCTTTTTTTGTTTGATGTGGTGTGGGTTTATCTGTGTGTGTTTGTGTGTGTGGTGAGCCGAAGGAAGTACCACCCTACAATAATCAGGAAATGCTGTAGGAATCTGAGTTGGTGAAGTAATATTTTTTTCCATCAGAATGCAAGAAAAAAAAACCCAATTGCTAAAAAGAAAAGATAGGTATGTAGCTGCTCCTAAAATTTTTGGCATCGCTGATCGTGTCTCTGGAAGGAATAGCCCATTTCTGAGTGTCCCTTCCTCATGTTGGATGGGCAGGTAATTATGGCGAGAGTGTTTCTCCACTCCTCAAAAATCCCTGAAGCCCAAGGCAGACAAAAATCCAATTGCCTGGAATTCCGGGAACACAGCATGGGGAAGTGCATGCTTCCAGGTGGAGGTACATACCTCTCGCTGGGTTCCGACGAAAAGCTACGGCGGCCAAGAGCTCAGTCGTAATAATCCGGAACACAAAGGGAAGGTTGTGACTCAAACATATATGCTGTATCCCCGGCCTGGCGGAAGAGAAGACTTGCCAGAGCTTTCATGATTTCATTCTTGTATTCGTGTCATCTCATCATACACAGTCCTGTAATCCCAGGCCCCAGGCCTTTCTTTCCCTAAGGTATTATCCTCACGTACTTCAGCGCCTTCAGTTTTTGCTGCCCCTGCCGCCCTGGTTCTTCCCTTGGCTGTGTCCCGCGCCTGCGGGCTTACTCTGGATCCCCGCACCCTTGGAATGCTCGGGAAGAGGCGCTGTCTTGTCCGCGCGGCTGACGCGAGTTGACTACCAAAGATGTGTTAATTAGATGACTGGGATGGGAAGTACGGCGTTGTAAAGGTGCCAAGTATGCAATCGATACATACTTCTTCTGGGCCGGCGCCGTGAATGATATCGTGGCCAGCTTCAACGGCATTGTGTGAAGTGCTGTCTCCTGGGCGAGGCATGATGACGGTGTTGGTAATGTTGTTTGGTAGCTGGATGCTTTTTCGAATACAATGAACTCAAGGTACTTTTTAGGTGATCCGTCTCGTGATTTTACGATTGACACTGCTCTCGTGAAGCGGAGGGAAATACGATTCATATAAGCCATCGCGGAGCTATCTTACGTGACGTCATCCATCTTTTGCGTTGGTGTTGAAACGTCATGTCGGAGAACTGTGGGCAAGCGGATTGTCAAACTTGCAACAAAATGTGGAGGACACACAAAATGGAGTTCGCTCGGCGCCAAGCACAGGCACCGAACCCCGCTGCGGCCGGCCCCGCAGTAGCAAAACGGTTGAGGAGCCACAGATTGACGTCAGTTGCCGCAACCGGCGCGGAAACATTTCGTTCCAATTCAATTAATTGATCGGATCGAGGCCTAACACATTCCGTCCGGGAGGGGGGCCCACCCAAAAAGATACCGAGTGTAAACCGCGTCGGGGATGCGAGGTCGGTATCTGACCCTGCTCATCATGCCCGTCATCCTTGCGGCGCTCTACCAAAGCAGAACCACCCTCTTCCGCGCCTGGACCTCGTCATCGCCATTCGCCTCCCGGTCCGCGTGGGCTCCTACGAGTTCCAAAATGTCCACTTTCCAACACCCCGAGTACCACATCCCCATCTCCCTCCCTGAGGGTCTGTCCCAGTCGCAGCTCTTGAGCTTCCGCCCCTTCGCGGTACCGAACCCCCCCCCCCTCCCTCCCCCCTTACCTCTCCGTCAACATTTACACAATTGTCCCCACGTCTCTCATACTAACCACCAAGGTATGTACGTTACGGGGGTTACCGTACCGTACGGGTAACCGAGCAACAACAGAACTGGCTTGCGACTCTTCAGACCTCGCTCGCGGCCCAGCACTCCCGCCCGGACCACCCGTTCCACCGAGACCCGTACGCGCTGCGCTCCGTCACCGTCCAGTCCTACGACCTGTTCGGCACCGGCAAGGGCAAGGGCGGCGGCTCGGCGCCGCGGCTGGGCTTCGTCAAGCTGACGTCGCGCGTCGCCAACGGCGCGGGCGAGACCCTGCCGGGGGCCGTGTTCCTGCGCGGGCCGTCGGTCGCGATGCTGGTCCTGCTCGTACCCGACGACGCCGCAGACGTCGACGCGGAGCGGCGCGTGCTCCTGACGGTGCAGCCGCGCGTCGCCGCCGGCAGCCTGGGGTTCGCGGAGCTGCCGGCGGGCATGGTGGACGAGGGCGGCACGTTCGCGGGCCAGGCGGCGCGCGAGATGGAGGAGGAGCTGGGCCTCGTCATCGGCGAGCACGAGCTCGTCTGCCTGAGCGATTTGGCGGGGGGGGTCGGCGGCGCGGGGGAGGGAGTAGGAGGAGGAGGAGGAGGAGGAGCCGTCGGCGGAGAGGACCACCGGCTGCTCCCCCGCGCCGTGTATCCCAGCGCTGGCGGGTGCGACGAGTACATCCCGATCTACATGCACGAGCGACGGGTCCCCAGGGAGCAGCTGGCCCAGTGGTCGGGCAAGCTGACGGGCCTGAGGGACCAAGGGGAGAGGATCACGCTCAAGTTGGTGAGGATGCGGGATTTGTGGAAGGAGGGAGCGAAGGACGCCAAGTGCCTGGCCGCGGTGGCACTCTGGGAGGGCTTGAGGAGGGAGGGCAAGATCTAGGGTGTGAGCGTGCTCTCTATTTCGTTCGGTTGGTCTCTTCTGGTTTTCTCTATCCATCCTCTTATTCCTCTAACTCTGGCAGTCCTAACACCAACCTAATTCGTTGGCGCCACGGCGTTGCTCAAGATTGGCTGGCAGTTAAAGCTTGAACTTCTTGGCGATCTCGATACCCTCGGCGAGGTTGGCTATCCGTGCGTCGATAGCGTACCCTTCGGCCTCGAGCTTGATGCACGCGCTCCACAAGTCCGCGAGCTTGACGTGAAACACCTCAATGAACTCGTTTTCCTCGAGCTCGGGCTTGAGATCTTGGTTCGCCGGCAGGCTCATGTCCACCGTGACGTGGACCATGCGGAGATTGGTGTTGCAAAATCCGGGATCTAAAGGCATCCGGATGGTCAGGGCGGCTGGGGGATGGGGGGGAAGGACCGGGGATGGTTCAGGTGGCTGGCTGCCCGACTCACCGTTGAACATGACGGGCGACGTCTCGAGGGGCTCGGCCACGTATCCCGTCTCCTCCTTGAGCTCCCGGACCGCCGCCTGCTCGGCCGTCTCTCCCTCGTCGATGAGGCCTGCAGGCAGCTCAATGACGATCTTGTCCAACGGCGGACGGTACTGCTTCTGGAGGACAATCTCGGGCCCTGTTGTGCTTGGTTGGCTCGGGGAGTCAGCTGCGTCGAAGCGGTGGTCTCATCTACCTGTCTCCTTCTCCAAGATGGCGACGATGCCGACGCCGTCGATATCGCTGTTCTTCGGCCGAGTGGTTCGCTCGGCGGACTCCCATGTCCGCGTTACCCCGTTGGGGTCTTTATATGTTTTTCTGAATGGTTGTCAGGCACCTTTCGCGAACTGGTCATCCAAGGTTGGATGGCGGTTTCTGTCATCTCACTCACTTGACCAGCTTTGTCCACACCGCCTCGCTGGCGGCCTGATTATGGTGTTGCGCCAAAAGTGGTTAGTCTCGGGTGTGATCTCTATCTGCCGGCTGGATCTGGGCCGAAATCCCCAAGACATATTGACTTACGAGAGGCTCAGTGGATATGACTCTGGCTCGCCCTTCCGACATGATGTTGTGCGCGCAGGCGATCCAGAATCTCGGTTTTGTGTGCGGGTGGTGTAAGTTGCCTCTTTCAACTCCGTAATCAATGCTTCTGCGAGATTAGAGAGAAGCTTGAGCGGGTCCCGTGGTCCCTGTTGCGTTAGTGTGGATAGTGGACCCTTGACACCGAGCCCATCCCCGGCACAGGATCCGCGGTGCCGGGCGTCAGAACTACCGCAGTGGGTCCCGGGGCCGTCATCCAGTGAAATCCGGCGGTTGCCAGGGACCGGAGCCTCTTTCTGCACGCCAGCTCACCCGCATCGTCGCTTCCCCTGTCGATGCGCTGGCGGTCCCGCCCTGCTGTCTTGTGCCGTAGGTCCCAGTACCGACTCGCGCCAGCTAGCCTCTGAATTCTGCAGTCTTTCGTTTTTTTTCCTGTGCAACACCGTCGGACCCAAGTCTGGGTCACGGGATCAGGTGCAGAATTGTATGTACTGTACCTCGGGTTTCGGCACGGTCCTGTTGTCCGCGATGCAATTCAGCTGTTCGAGAGCTAGGGCTTCTTTGTACCTGCATATCGGGAGTACATTAGGGGCCTAAAATTGTTGCTGTATAAGTCAGGTAGCTATGATGTACATACATATGTAGCTTCCTCGATATGTACAGTACCTGCTTGATACACAACACCCTGGCATTGTCCTTCCCAGCCAAGCGCCAAACAGACCAAAGGTTTCCACAGCATCACCTGGCACTTCGCCCATGAGCGTCTCGGGACGGAAGCATCAAGCTCGGTTCCGGCTAGGAGAGATCCCGGTAAATGCTTCTGAGAAGCAGGATATAAGCCTCATGAAACAGGATATTTTCCACGCTTAATTGCAAGCGACTTAGAATAAGACTGCCGATGCACATCCTGCCGTTAAATGGAACACTGGGAGGCTCAAATTACCATGCTTTGGCGCGTTATAAGTTGAAAACCTCTTCCCCTCGAAGAAAAGAAGAAATAAAAATGAAACAGCAAACATTTACAGAGGCAACAAATGAACTCTGATCAGTCGAGAGCTATGCGGGCGTCGGTGAAGAGGTAAACGTTCGATGAAGAGTTTAAACGTCGTTGCGCTGGGAATCAATGACTACGCCTTGAGGATGTCGGATCTTGGGATGAAATACGGGGATTCTCTCGGTGTGTCTTGATTAAATTTCTTGGTACTCTAAGGTTTTAGAGAAATTGTGACATCGGATAGAGAGATTCGGTACTTGTTGTGGTGTGAATATCCAGAATCTGGCGTACCGCACTACAGGAAGTCAGTCTGCACCTTTCACCGTACGATAAGAGGTCAAGATAATGATAGTATATCGTCGGATTAGCTGGAGATTGGACATCTAGACGGGCCCATATCAGTATAGGGGAGAGCTTCACTAGATAATCAATTGCCAATTGTTGGACTTGGCAAATCCGGGATATTTTCGTGCACATTCTTGATGTGCTCGATCTGGACCCATCGGCTGGCGAAACCATTGCCCGGCCTCGACCGTCCACAGCCGGGGCTCGTACAGAGAAAACTGCCGCCTCCCTTGTGCATGTCGTGTTCCTTTTGCTCGTGGAGATACCGAATCTCCTGAGTCGCGAAGATCTTGCCGCAACTTTTGCATTGGAGCGACTTCATGTGCACCAACAGGAAATTGCTGGGTTCATGTCAGCCATGAAGACGATTGACGGTCGGGGTTATCCGCGACATACTCATAGTCCGCCCTCAGCACAGAAGGCTTATGATCACAGTAGTCCTCTCCTTCCCAAGGGCAGTGCCGTAAACCGTCCTCTTCCTGAACTGCGTCTTCGTAGAGGGTGTGGCCCTTCAACTCGTTGATATTCTTTATCGGGCGAAGGGTTGACGGGCCCTCGGGGCTGGCGCCGCTCTCGGGCTGTCCCGTCAATGTACCCGGATCGCGGTCGGAATCGCTGTCTTCTCCGTCGTTTCCAGGGTTTGCCGTTAGAGCCGCTAGGAACAGATGCCACAAGTGACGTTCCACATGGTTAATCGTCTTCTCTCTCCCGGCTTTGATAAATTGCTGACAGAATGGGCATGTCTTGTCGTCCCAGCGTGGATGGACTTCATGTTGAGCCTGAAGATGGGCGATCCACTCATTTCTTGTCTGGTAGGGCGTGCGCGAACAGTCGCAAGAGAGCTGGCAGCAAACCCACGGTCGTAGGTCCGAGAGCAGATGACGCCTGTACCAACAACCGTCAGTCGGACGATCACGACACCTTTCCTTTTTTTTTTTTTTTTTTTTTTTTTTTTTTGCGTTTTGTATCCCTGGGGCGAATACGTACCTCCACGCAGAGGCTCGTTCTGACTTAGCCACCTGCCTTCCGCACGCAATGCACGGAAACTTCTGCCCGACTTGGAGCCCCTCCGGCTGTGACGGTAACGGGGTCTTTGTGTCGCCTTCGTCAACTTCGGCATATGAGGCGAGGGTGCGAGCGTAGGAACTGCCGGCAGGCATGCTACCCTCGCGAATATCACCCGAGCCTTGGCTTGGATCCTTGATACTAGTCCCGTAACCTGAGTCCTTAGGAGGCTCTTCGCCAACCGCATCCGGCTTTGTTGTAACAGGAGCGGTTGCTGCTTGCCTCTCTGCGTGCAGTCTCATGGTTGTGTCGTAGAGCGCCCTGCTAATGGACCGGGCCAAGCCGTCGTCACACTGAGGGTACTTCTGCTTTATACCGTCAAAGAAAGGCTGGTACTTGATGAAATCTGAGACTTCGGGGGGCGGTGCGGGCGTCTCCTTGGGAAATTCACGGATTGGGTCTTCGAGGCAGGGTTCCAGATCAATCAGGAGCTCCACATCACTCTTGAGGCTCCCTAGAACCTCTTCAGTTGACGGCCCATCCGAAGCCGATTCCTCGGAATTCGCCTCTGAGTCGTCCGAGTCGGATTGAATTTGGACGTGCTGAAGCGCTCCGTCCCGGACCCATTCAATTTCCTTCGCCTTGGTCTGCAATGTTTCGATGTGTTCGCTTTGCTCTGAGCTCGATGGGCCGGCCTGCAGAGCCTGTATAATCAGAGGGAGGAGATCTGCGCAGGGAGTCTCGTCAGCGAGTGCAACTCTACTGCATCTATTTGACGTCTCAAGGTACCGTTCGTCAGCGTATCGCATATCCGAATCATAATTTTGATGATCAATTGCTGCAAGTTTTGCGAGTCCTTGAGGGCATCATCGAGATTGCCGTTCCCGACCTCGAGATCATCGCCCCATTCCACAAAGTTGTCGTACACATTGTCCAGAGTGAGAAACAACGGCTTGAACGTTGTCTCTCGGTCTTTCGCATCATGACTCTCCAGTCCAGTCAAAGCACCATTGCAGAAGGACGAGATGCAGTGGTAGAGCTGGCTAATGATCCTGTCTGGCCTTGTGTTCTCTTCGGACGTGGGCAGAACACGTTCAAACCATTCCTCTGTCATTCGGCGGCGAAACAGTGGGATGTCGTCCTGCCTAGAGTCAACACGTTCTAGTGCTTTGCCGGTGAGGGACATGATGACCAGTTGAAGAGTGAGGGAAACGTGGCAGCGCCGAGCGCATCGATGCTGTGTGACGGAATAAAGAGTCGCCCAAAGCGCAAAGCCAGCACTTCTTGCCCACTCTGCCGAGATCTTCGAAGGAATTGCTCGCTATGTCAGGTGATAAGGGCGATGAGAAGAGCCGCCTAACCCTCCCTTGGAAGGTCACGGGAGGGAAGAATTCAGGTCCGACTGGCACCGAACCGACAGAGCAGGGCAAGGTGAGTCGCTTTAGTGGCGGAGCAAGTCCGAATGCAAGCCACTTCTACCCGACATCTAAAAAGAACTTCGAAGTGAGCTGAGCCGTTTGCACATGATTGGGCACTCGTAGCACTGCCATACTGCGAGAAGGGGAAGGCTGCAGTCGTGTAACCCAGAACGAAACAGAAACAATGCCGATCGCAAGGCTCGAAGAAACCCTATTAGTCTGCTGAACCGTGAAGGAAGGGTGAGCCGCACTCGTCTCGCTTCAGCCTGTGCATGCCTTCAAAACCACCCTACAACAGCTTGGCTTTAATTTAGCATAGGCTTTTCGGCAATTCTACCCACTTGTTGCTTGTTGGAGTTTCAGTTTGGACTCCAGACTCTTTTCATCTAATATCCCGCGTCGTCTGAGTAGCCTACTGTTGTGCCTCGACTGCCTGCGGCCCACAATGGCCGAGATTGCTCTTGCCGTTGTCCCTATCTTCTTCGGCGCTCTGAAGGGCTTTTCCAAGATCCGAGAGATGGCCCATCTGCTGCGTCACTACCCAAAGGAGATCACGGATTTGCGTAACAAGGTTGACATTCAATGCAGATGCTTCAAAACAGAGGTCTATCATCTCATCATTGACACTCTCGACGACCACGTCGCCCAGTCCATCATATGGAATGAGCACCATGAATACTGGAGGAATGAGGCCCTTGGCGTGGCGCTTGAACAGCACCTTGGAGGGCTGTATCACCACTACACGGAGACCATGGAAAACGTCAATGCAGAGCTGGAGGAGATTGCAGCCAGCTAAGTGTTTTTGCATCGCCAGATAGCAAGGTAGGTCGACGAAGGTGTTGCAGAGGGGTGCTCCGCAGCAGCTGACTGGCAGGACCTACTATATAAATAATAGTCATCCAAGTTTAGGGAAACCAGGGACAGTTTTCGACTTGCCTTCAAGAAGGAGCAATACCGTGAAAGCATCCGCCAAATCAAAGAGTGGATTGCGCTGCTCAAGACGATCAGAAAGCTCGCCCGGAAGATGCCCAAGAAAGCCGAAGCCGCCATCGTTATCCAAAACGAAGCCGACCTCGAGAGCCTGCTAAAGCCAGCGCGCGAGATACCCAAGCAGGACAGAGCCGCCACCGACATCCAAGACGAAGACAATCTTGATAACCTGCTAAAGCAATACGGATCGATACGACACCTGTCCTCCGGGCTTCAGTCCCTCGTCCGACGGCAGTGGAGTTGCTCCTATTCTTTCCATTCCCATCACGTCAGCAGGTTGTTTCTTGAGCCGGATTGGAAGCAGAAACGCGTCTTCTGGCTACTCGAGACAACCGGGCAACAAGGCCATGCGGTGCTCAAGTTAGTGAGAAGCAGATCCTCGAAGATGAGCAATGCTAATGCTTTGCTAGTAATCGTTGTCTGTTCGGCGTTGAGAGCCAAGCGCTGGGACTCTTGACGCCAGTGAGCATGAGTTCCAAAACTCGCAGCGAGATCGAGACACCGAGCCAAAAGAGACCAAGGACATCGGTCGAGGGACCCCCGAGAACGATTGGAAATGCCCACATTGACGGGGTTCAATCCGCTGACAGCCAGTCCCTCTGCCAACAACTCGAAGGGCGTGCGGCGTCTCCATGCGCGGAAGCAGCGGGACAAGTCGACGACTACAAGGCGCGGGAACGATTCAGCTTCGAAGCCAAAGACCTAGGGAGCTGGAGCGGTTACGCAGTGTCGTTGGCGACCGAGCTCTTCAGTCAGCCAGTCGACGTCGTGTCGAACCGCGAGCGCGTGCAACTCGCGCTGGCGCTCCTCAAGGCTACTTTGATCAACCATTCGACCCCAGCGTGGCCCAAGGGCTGCGTGTTTGAGGCTGCCGACATCCTCAAGAAACCTGGTGCTCCCGTTCTTATCCGATGCACTTGGTACGCTGAATCTCCAGCTCCAAGTTGGCGACCCAGGCGGCGACGACATGGACATCGAGGACGGCTCGGTCGCGTCCGAGGAAGAACTTCGGGAAACATACGGCATACAGAACCAGGTCCTCTACAGACTCGGCGTTGCTCTCCTGTCCATCGGGCTGTGGGCCAAGATCGACTGGAGAGAGTTTGCGGCCGTTCGTCGCAAAGCAAGAGCGCTCGATTCTCTTGGTGGTGCCTACAGAAAAGCTGTAGAAAGGTTGATTTGGGCAAACTTCAACGTAGCCGCTCCCACGAATCTCGACAGCGAGGATTTACGGAAGGAAATCATTCAAACTGTCATTTGTCCTCTGGAGAAAAAAGCAAAAAGGCGATGAGAGCGTCATTGTAGGGCAACTCGGATCTGGCATATGTATGGAGTCGTTTTTGTCTGGGGTAATTATGCCAAGAACAGCAGGGGTTCGAAGCAGCTTGACGGAAATCACAAAAGTGCTTAGAGTGTGTGTGTCACTGTACGGATTCACCAAAGGCTTGCAATTTGGCCAAGGCAGACTGGGAAACCGGAAAACTGGGAACAGTTGGCTACCAAGTTGAATCTATTAACGAGTGTACTGTGCCGTATTTCCATCTATTCGCATGATGGATATGGCACAAGCGAGATGGTCACTGGAAGAGAAGAAGGCTAAGTGGTCCTGGCCACGCATGCCCCAGAGTTGGTGCCTAATCACATCTTGGGGTGTTCTTTGCCCTGGAACCACCATCCTGCCACCGCGCAAATGTATTTTTGTCAGGCGGGATCCTGCTGCTTGGCCTATGTTAATCAGATCGTGACGGGGCTGGGCTTGCCCTTGCAGCACGGCGGATATAACAGTCAGTATACAGTATGTATGTATGTATGTATGTATGTATGTACATACAATACATACATACTTGGGCCCTGTAGCAATGCATGCTCAGAAGAGAAGGAAGACGTGTCTGTTAACGTCACCAACCACGCTCGCCAGGGCTGGGCCAATTGAGGCGTGCCGCATTCTTGTTCTAATGCTGTGCCCCGAAGAATCGATCGATGCCAGGGCCGGGATCTGAACTATCTCTTGAAGGTCCAATCTGACCTGCCTTTTTGGGCGCTTAACGCCTTTGAAACGAGCACTGGCACCATCCTTAGCGGCGCATTTTTGCCGGGCGATTACGATTGATTACGCGGGCACTCATCCCTGCTTCTCTCCAAAAGACGTTCAAGTTATCCGTATAAACCCGTCCTCCCATCTGATTACACGGCTATTGCTGTTTCTTCGGCGTACTCGATCTCCAATTCGGTACATCCTTGCTGCAAAGGCACCCTCCTCACTGCCCTTATGTCTGGGTAGCCTGATTCTCCCAACCCCAAAGGACTGGACCCGACCAGGCTCCACACTCCACCATGGCCGCCAGCTCCCGCGCCCGATCCGTCGATCTCATCGACGCGGATACGGAGCGGACCGCGTTGCTGGCCGCCACGCCCACTCAGACGACACCCGCTTCCACCCGTTCTCAATCTCCCGGGTATAGGACAAGCAAATCCATCAGCCAGGCCGTACCCAACAACGAGGATGAGGATGAGGATGACGGCGACAATGATGCCGCCGCCTCGGCAGCCTCGGCCGCCGTAAACCACCTCCGCGCCCTCCTCCGCCCGCGCGTGGTCGTCCTCTCCATCGTCCTCATCTTCTTCATCGAGCTAGGAATCGGCATGGGCATCCCGCCCACCAACGCCGTCATGGAGAGCATCATCTGCAGGCAGATGCATCCGGGGATCTTCCTCCCCCCGGCGAACACCACTGCTCCCCCCGTTCACCTGCCTGGACCCAACGTCCCTGAGCTTCCCACCAGCACCAGCACCAGCACCACGGTCGCGGCGGCGCAGGGAGGCAAGATCCGCCGCTTTGCCGGCGGCGTGATCCTGGTCGACGACCCGACCTGCAAGCACCCGGACGTCCAGGGGTACTTGGCCATGCTGCGCGGGTGGCAGAACACGTTCGAGTGCTTCCCGGGCCTCATGGGCGCCGTGCCCTACGGCATCCTCTCGGACCGCTGGGGCCGACGGCCGGTGCTGGGACTGGGTCTGGCGGGGATCAGCGCGTCGGTTGCGTTCACTTACATCATTTGTCAGTGTCTTCTCTTTTCTTTTCTTCTCTTTCTTTCATTTCTCCCTTTTTCGCAGTCTTAGAGAAGGAAGAGTGTATGGCTTGCTGACGATGGAGCAGTCTACTTCTCGGACGTGGTGCCCTTGTGGACGACGTGGTTTTCGGCAGCCTTCCAACTGTGAGTTGTCCAGCCTGTTCGTGACGGCAAGAATGCTGTGTCTGACAATTCGGGTCCTTTTTTTTTTTTTTACTTTGTTAGCATTGGTGGCGGTGGCAGCATTGTTGTGGCCATGCTGTATACGGCCGTCGCAGACGTTGTCCCCCCGGCCGAGCGCACGACTGTGTTCTTCCAGATGGCGGCTGTCTTCCTCGCCTCGCAAATGATTGCTGGTCCTCTCGGCGGCGCCATGCTGCTCTGGGACCCGTGGATTCCGCTGCTCGTCTCCCTGCTTGTCCTGGTTCTCACAGCGCTATCGGTCCTGGTCTACCCAGAGACGGTCCACCTCCATGATGGGAAGGGATCGCGGGAAGAGTCGCACCGCGTCGGAGATGACACCCCCCCAGTGACAAAGCTCGTGCACAAGGTACGGGAGGGGTTCGTCGATATGCGGGCGTTTGTGCTCGGCAACGTGAGCGTGGTATTCTTGTTGCTGTCGTTCGTTTTTGTTGTCCTGGGCCGCTACGTCGGAGAGATTCTGCTGCAATATTCGACCGACAGGTACAGGTGGAGTTGGAGCACGGCGTCGATGGTCCTGACAATCCGCAACGCGGGTAGCTTGGTGACTCTGCTAGCAGCAATGCCCGTTGCTAGCTGGTTCTGCACTCAGCGCCTCGGCATGGAGAGCGTGGCCAAGGATCTCTGGTTGACCCGCTGGTCAGGCATATTCCACGTCGTGGGCAGCTTCACCATTGCCGCTGCCGCCAACGGTATCGTCTACTCGTTTGGACTCGCCTGGTTCGCTCTCGGATCGGGCATGGTAGCGACGACCCGCTCCTTACTCAACACATTGGTGGAGGAGCACCATGTCGGAACGCTCAACTCGCTCATTGCCTTCATGGAGACGGTGGGCCTATCAGTCTCCGGCCCCTTACTGGCCGGTAGTCTCCGTGTCGGGCTGGATCTCGGCGGGGCATGGATCGGCATGCCCTTCTTCACTGCCGGCGTATTTTTTGTTATTTCTACAGCGATAGTGTGGTTTTTCAGGCTGCCAGATTCGCGGTCCTCGAGTACAACAGCTGAGCCGTCATGCTGAGGAAGAATATCACATTCCCAACGCGTCTTCCGTTTCTCTCTCTCTCTCTCTTTTTCCTCCCCCCCCCCTGTGTTTGGAGTTCGGGGTGCGGTTAGATTGGGGTCGATATAGACAATTACTTCGAAGACACTGTATGGAGAGTTGGAACAGTTGGCGTTCCTGTATGTACAGGCATACACCTACCCCGGGTGGTTAACAGGTCTCTATCTGGAAACGCAACAGCATTTGAACCGGAGGGAGGAGGGAGAATGGAGTGAAGGGAAAGGGGGGGGGAAGAAGGGGGGCGGGGAGTTCTGGTTTGTGACTTCGCACCGATCCAGACACCATGGCTACGGGGTCATGCACTATCTGAGAGGAGTCGCATCAACCACCGAGACCACTGGCGAGATGGTTCGAGCTCTGCGATAGATCGTCTATGGTGTAGCATGCGAATCAGTGTCTGAATGCAAAATCAATGCCCCTTTAGAGAAGATGGAATACACGACGCCATATAACCAAATGGCATGGCGTCATACAAATAATTTACGGCAGTCACGCAGTCGCCTGGTCGGGATGTTCGAAGGTTCCGTGACGACTGTGCCCGCACCCCGTGATAAGAAGTTAAGTAAGGTTCGGGCACCAAACGATTCCTCCCGCTTGTCTCAGAGCAGCCACCAAGGGATGGGAAAGAAAAAAAATCGCAGTTACGGAGCATAAAATGCACGGGTATGCACAGTGTCTTACTTGCTGTGTTGTACATACGGATTATGTGATCCGCACAGCCAGGTTGATTGTGATTGTCGCCGTCTCGTGCTACTGTGCTCCGCACGAAGCCCTTGGGTACAGGCGCGGGGCGTTTTGCAACGGTAAGTACATACCAGGTACGCGTTCCGCGTTCGTCAGAGCGCGCCTTGGGGCGGTCTTTTTATGAATTGAACATGCACTGTGTGCTCTTCGAGGAGGAGGGAAGAAGAGACATTGGAAGAGAGAAAACGGAAAGAACAATGGAACGTAATAGTGTACTGTAGTATGTACGGATTAGTGTAATCCGTACGGTACTGTACACTACGGATTGCCCCTGAATGACCGGCTGAACGGCTCATCTATGTTCTCCAGATGCCGCTCTTTCCCGTTTTGGGTTAACTGACCCAGAAAAACAATCTCCTTGCGCTCAGGTTCTTACCTCTGCTCGGACCCTCGTAACTGTCAGTATTGGCCACTAACTGAACAGGACCAGCACGAAAAAGGAACGACCCCAAAGTTCGAGAAAAAGCTCGGCAGGGGAGTCGCATAGCCCTGTTCCCTGTTCAGCACACCAGCAAGGTGGTTACTGGCAACAGCGCGAATCATCTCCACAAGCGCGTGGCTCCATTTCAAGATCTGTCCCGAAAGGGATACGAGTGGCTCTCTATCCCAATTCGTCCTCTAGCCAATTCTTCCCCTTTTATTCCGTTACCCCCCTTTTCTGACCCAGGGTACTTTCGCCTTGCGGCGTGAAAGAATCACCATTGCGGCCCTGGGTTCGCCGCCCGCTGTCCGTTCCGGAGCCCACACTGCCGCTCTTTTCAGTGCGGACTCCCCTGTCGATCGTTTTCTCTGCCGTCATTCGCTTCGAATTTTGGAATTCTTCTACGGATTACAGCCTCACCGCCAAAGATCGGTGATATCAGAGCGTTTGCTTGCCGAACCCCACATTGACATAACCCCTTCCGGATTTGGCACCGCAGAGTGCCCGAGAGCATCTTCGGTTCATCTCTCTGCCCCCGGCGACCCCTGCTCGCTCGCCTGGGAACCAACTCAAACCGTGTCGAACGTCGGGAGGCCTGAAATGGCTGCTTGGATTGCCGTGGTCAAAAGAAGTCCTTCGACAACATAGCTTGGAAGCATTTCCACGTTCTCGGCTCCCACTGGGGCCCATGGCCAAGTGAGGTCGGTGCCCGAACCTGCGCGACCCTCAGCTGGCCCAAGCACTGACGACGGTTCTGCAGTTCATGGTATATTCAGAACCAAAAGTCGCTCGTTCAGCATGGTCTCGATCTTCGGCCTCAAGGTCGGCGGCAAGAAGAAGTAAGTGGGCTTATGGCTTTGGCAAGTCTGCCAGAGGGAACGCCTGCGAACCGCTGATGGCACAGGAAGTCCGATGACAGGCCCGACTCGGAAAGGCAGGCGCAGCAATGGAAGCGCGTAGATCAGAACGCCCTGGGAGAGGGCCAGTACTCTGGAGAGAACGCCAACCAAAAGGGCGTCGTCAACGGAGGCATCAACTCCGTGCCACGAGCCGGCACGCCCCAAGGGATTCGCAGCGGCGCCGGTCCATACGCCAATCGCGACACCCACAACCTCGCCGCCGCCAGCATGTTTGACCTAGGTTCCACCAACACTGCTCGCCGGGGCAGTCAAGCGGGCGTCCTGATTCGGCCCCACGCCTCCGACGCCAACATGCGGACTCGATTTGACGCCTACAACGGTTCGTCCACGAGCCTTGCCACACCCGGTCCCGGATTTGGTTCACGCTTCACTGCGAACAACGGATCTTCGACTAGCCTGGCGGCGCTAACGCGCGGATTCAGTGCGCGATTTGGCGCGAACAATGGATCTTCGACAAGTCTGGCCGGTCCGGGACCTGGAGCTGGATCGCAGCCAGGAACCCCGGGTCGGACGAAAGCATGGGTCAATCCGCTTGATGTTCACTTTGCGAGAAGTCCCCCTCCCGGCCGTTCCCCATCCGGTCCAACTACTCCCAGATCTCCGCTCGACTCTATACAGCTACCGCCGACACCGACCACAGATGGCGAGACGGGCTCGGTGTTTGGAGAGGGCGCGGATGAGATGGTTGACGCTGTTATAGCCTCAATCGAGAAGCGAGAGCAAGAGGAGAAGGAGGCAAAGAGAAGGGAGAGGGAACTGGAAAAGCAGAGGGAAACAGCCCGGTTGGAAATGGAGAGGCTGGAAAGACAGAAGTCTACCGAGAGCACTCTATCCACCAGGCGTCCCTCGGCCCCGCAATCACCATTGGAGCCGCAACAGAGGGCCGTCGAGGAACCCAAACTCCAGGAGCCCGTGTTCCGAGGCAACATTGACCTGAGGCCAGGCAGCCGAAACGGGCCAGCACAGCCCTCTTCCTTGCATCAGGGGCCACCTCCCACAGGCCCTCCAACCCAATGCCTCCCCCAACCACCCGGACAGGGTCCACCGCGCCAAGGACCTTTCGGTCCTGATGATGAAGTACCCGGGGGGCGGGCGCCACGTCAGGCTCCTTCGGTCAACGGACCCGGGCCAGGACCCGGGCCTCGACAGAATAGTTTCGGTCCCCAGCAGTCTCGCCCCAAAGGGCCCTATCCGGCTCCTCTAGCTCTCGGTGCCTACACGCGTGCCCAGGGGCCGAGTTCGCAAGAGACTCCTCAAAAGTCTCCTCAAAAGGTCTACCGCCCTTACCGGCCACCTCCTCTCCAGGGCTGCGGCCCGCTCGGCCCGCTACCGGACGGACTCCGGTCACCAAGCCCTCCTCCCCGCACGCCCGGCGTTGAAAGTCTTCGTTCGCAGAGCCCTGCACTTCGGAGCCCCGCCCTCAGAAAACCCTCTACCATTGAACAGCAACCCTCGGTGTCCAATTCGGAAGCGGAAGAATCCAATAGCAGACGAGGCACTCCTGCTCCGGAAGCGCAGGGCGTGGTGCCGCTGATATCCACACTGACCTCCCCTTCCACCGCGACCTCGCCGACAGGGTCAATCCGGAGATTATCTCTCGATGATGAACCAGCGGAGCAGCTTGCGCCGCCCGTCATTCGGAACGTTGCTGCCAAGCGTGATACGCTGAGATATAACACCCCGCGGCAACGGAGCCTGTCGATGAAAATTGAGGAATTGGAGAAGACGCTCCTCGACGCGCAACAAGCACATGTGTCTCGGGAACCATCACGCTCGGAGGCCGGTGTGGCCAGCGCGACCAGCAGCGTCTACAGCGACGGGATCAAGGACGATGACGATGATGACGGTCCGATCCTGTCCATCCAGCCAGCCCCGCTCCGAATCCCTCCGCCCATGTCGCCGCCGGTCCCGGCCGCCGCTGCTGTCTCTAACCGTCCGCAAAGTCCGATGAGGGGTCCTCCCAGACGAGGACCGCTGCCACGCCGGCCGGCCTTGGAGGAGTACGGGGTGTGTAGCAGCAAGGTGGCCAACAGTCGTGGGGGAACACCGACCCCGGCATCGAGGAGTGGCAGCACCGACACCTATAGCGCCCACAGTTCTCCGCCCTCCCGCACCGGCACGCCCCAGCTTCGTCATCACAACTTTAGGCGTGACCTGAACCGGGCCAGCCCGGCACCCACACTGGACGCTGCTGAGCGCGTCCGTCCAAATCCCGTCGTCGACACGGGCTTTAACTTTGACTTTGGCTTCACTTCGAGCAACATCAGGCCGCCCACTCCCGACTCGACGAATTGCTCGCTGGCGTCGCCGGCCGGTGAGGCGGGCCCAACGCTGCCTTCCACCTCGGAATCAGCCCAAACACAGTCGAAGGGCGAACCGAAGGGCGAACCGAAGGCCGAGCCGCCATCCAAGTTTACCCGTGCCAACGCTCCCGCGCCGCTCAACCTTGACTTCAACTTCTCTCCTGACGCGCCGTCTCGAGACCCGACTTTAAGTCCGGCAGGAGGGTTGTGGACGCCGCCTATCCGATCGGTACCGGCCGCCTCAACCACGTTTGACGGGAGACCGTCTACGTCGGGCGGACCAAGCCGGTTCGGGAATGGCGGTGGGTTGGCCGCGTCGCCAAACTTCGTCTCTAAGTTCCCCGAGAGGTTGGCATCCGAAGACGACGACGTAGCGACGTTTATGGGTATCGGCGTAGCGCGGGGCCCGAGCATCAGAGAGGTGAGGCGGCCGAAGACGTCGGGAGGGAGGAGGCCACAGGCGGGTATGGTGGATTCTTTTGGGACGGGCTTCATCTGAGGCATTGCATACTCTATCTATCTACTCTGTCGCTCGCTTTTCTCTTCTTCAGTTTTGCATATACCCCGATGTCATTTTCTTTTCCCCTTCATCTATACCCCCTCAATTCATCGATATCATCATGGCTGCATACTTTTCGGGTTTCAAAGGTTAAGACCATCAACATCAACCGGGACATGGGCAATTCATTTCTTTTACATGCTATCGCTTTGAACATAAGAACCAGATTTTGCCACCAAGCAGCTAATAACGCCGTGTGTGAAAAGCATCCAACCGCGCCCTAAGCCTTGTTTTCTTTTTAAAAATTCGCTACATCCATGCCTTCTCTCGTCCAACTGTGCCACATAGCCATTTCAGAGCTAGGCTTCAGCCCAGAAAGTTCTTCACCGCACCGCCGACCCCCTCGACGTCGAGGAGGAAGGTGTCGTGCCCAAACAGGCTCTGGACCTCGCTCAGCTCGTGGTGCTCGACCCGGTCGTTGCCGGCCCGGCGTAGCGCCTCGGCCACCTCTCGCTGCTGCCAGGCGGGGAACAGGATGTCGCTGGCCACGCCGAGGACCAGCACGGGGTGGTGGCGCAGCGGGGCGAGGCCGGCGACCAGGTCGGCGGGGGGCTGCTGCGGCTGGTGCGGGGGGAAGGTCTCGGCGCTCAGCGCCGAGAGCATGGGCGTGTCGGCTACCGGCTGCGGCTGTTCCTCGTAGGGCTTGTCCGGGAGGGTGAGGCTGCACGTGGGCGCGCCGCCGGCGGTACTGCTGCTGCTGCTGCTGCTGCCAGTGGTGGAAGAGGAGGATGGGGAGGAGGAAGGAGATTTGTCTGCGGATCGGGAGAGGGCGGCCAGGCGTTCGGCGCGGCGTTGGGCGGTGGCGAGCTGGTTGGCGCGGCCGAGGTCGAAAAGGTCCATGGCCTTGCTGACGTAGAGCAGGCTGTTGGCGTCGTAGGTGAGGCAGAACTTCTCGCCGGCGTGGTCGAGGTAGGTCTCGACGAGGAAGTCCGGGCACAGGGCCGGGGGCATGGAGGGGTCGGCGCGGCGGCGACCGAAGCGCTGCTCCCACTCGGGCCCGGAGCGGTAGGTGATGGTGGCGATCTCGCGGGCGAGCTTCATGCCGACGTGCGGGGGCACGCGGCCGTAGTAGAAGCCGCGGTTCCAGTTGGGGTCGTTGAGGATGGCGCGGCGCTGGACGTAGCGCATCGCGATGCTGTACGGGTGGCTGCGGGCGCAGGCCGAGATGGAGACGATGCGGCCGACGCGCGAGGGGAACTCGACGCCGGCGGCGAGCGACTGCATGCCGCCCATGCTGGAGCCGACGCTGGCGTACAGGACGTCGACGCCGAGGTGGTCGAGCAGGCGGAACTGGGCGCGCACCATGTCCTGGATGGTCAGGATGGGGAAGCGGGTGGCGTAGCGCTGGCCGTCGAGCGGGTCGATGCTGGAGGGGCCGGTCGAGCCGTAGCAGCCGCCGATGACATTGGTGCAGATGACGAAGTACTTGTTGGTATCGAGGGCCAGGCCCGGGCCGATGAACTTCTCCCACCAGCCCGGCTGCGGGTTCTCGGCGGTCGAGTGCGCGTGGGAGGAGGCGGAGAGGCCGGTGTGGAGGAGGATCACGTTGGAGCGGGTCGAGTTCATCTGGCCCCACGTCTCGTAGGCGATGTCGAACTCGTGGAGGTGGCCGCCATGGTCGAGCAGGAGAGGCTCTTTGCAGTGGTAAACCTTGGTCACGCCGACGGTGTAATGCGGCTCCGGGCCGCTGTTGTCGGAGCGCGCCGACGCCTGCCGCTCGAGGGTTGCCGACCGGTTTTCGAGGGCGTCGAGACAGGGAAACTGGATGGCCGGGTTGGAGGGCGCGCCGCTGCGCCGAGGTGGTTGCCCGTGGAGGCACCGCCGGGCCGGTGCCCTAGGAGCGAATTGCTGGCGGAAGCCGGGTCTCCGGGGCACGTTCGGGATTGGAATGCCCGGAGGGGCCAGAGCCATTGTCGCGGGAGCAGCCGTCGTGGCCGCAGTGAACCGCCGGGTGCTGGCCGGCGCCGCATTGCAGCAGACGGGCCTCACGACGGCGCCGCTCCGGAATGCCACGGCATCGGAGACGGCAGCCTGTGCATGGCGCAGGGTCGACGCTGCTCGGCGCGACCTCATTGCTGGGGTCCTCCTGCGAAGAGGATCCGAACCGTGAGAGGGAAAAAGGCAAAAGAAAAAAAAGGAAAAAAAAAGAGGGAGAGAGAAAAAGAAGGTATGTCCGTAGGCGAGCTGTCTTTCTGGCCTCGGCGCGGCCGCGCAAGCGTTGTCGGTGCACAAGGAAGGTTCCTGGAAAGAAAAGAATGAGTACGCGGTATTCCGTAGTTAACTTACTATGTAGGTATGGAAATCCCTACCTCCATACACACTCTGCCGCCATGTTCCGGGCAACAGCGGCCGTTGCCGGCGCCGTGGCCCGGGGTCGAGCACTGCGCTCCGCTGGATGTTCACATTCACCACTCCACGCTGCGGGTCTGCCCGTTTTTAGCGGAATTCGTCATTTCACGTGCCGTCTTGGCATCTTCAGTAAGCAAAATTACTATGTAGTGTAAGCATGCAAGGTGGGTCCAAACCAGTGGGCGGCAGCAGCAGACCCTCTTCATCCCCGCGTGTATTACCATACGCAGCACGGAGGAGGAGGGTACACTACGGAATCAGTGCATGCCATCTGGTCGCAAAGGGTGGGGGTGATGTCACTGAGTGACGTGCCCCTCGTGCGCGTTCCGCGCTGTTTCAGCGAGCAAGGTCCAGAGTGTGTGCGCATCAACCACCGCGCTGCTGCCTGACCATCGCATTCTGTAATAGGAAATAACCTGTCCGCTTCGGTTTCTCTTTTACGCAACTCAGGTTTCTTTTTGCGAATGCTCTTCGACACCAGAATCGCCGCAACCCTCGGCGCCTCGCTCTTGGCCTTGCACACGTATGCAACTTGGACTCGAAAGAAGATGACTACTGAGAGCACCACCGCGGCGCAGGGTCCCTATGAGCCTAGCGTTGCCGATGTTCTCGTCACCAAGGCGATGCTGTGCAAGGCCCTTCGTCTGCCCCCAGAGATTGTCGATACCATCGTCGACCATGCCGAGTACTGGCCGCATACCACGACCCGGGTCGACTACCCAAACGACAGCTTGATCGCCCGTGGAAAGAATAACTTTGGAAACAGATCCGCGACAGAGAATGTCTTTCTCGTACGTCTCCCCTCTGCCCTACTGCCGTCTCGGCTCTGTTGAGCAATGTCGCTCACTGACAAATTCGGGACCTAGCTTCGCTCCCCACCGCTCGGTTTGCATAACTGGAACCGCGTGTCCCGAGGCATGGGCGACACTCCCATCCACAGAACGGTGCCGAAACCACGACCGCCGGGTCAGGAATTTTTGGTCGACGACTTCCAGGAGCTCGTCGCATCACCCATATCGCTGCTAGCGCACCCTTGCCGCCGCATCGTCTTTACCATTCGCAGCCACGACCAAGGCTGGGGCGGCGCGCCTGGGGACCACGGCACTTACAACGGCTCGTGGACCTGGTTCGAGGCCGGGCTGGAGCGCTGGTGCAGATCGAGTCCCTCGCAAATAAGCTCGGCAGGCGGCCAACCGCCGCAGCAGCCTGACCACGGCCCATCACTGAAGCTGGATGACCTATGCACCGTATATCCAGAGGTCGAGTGGCAGTCGGAGGCTCAAGCCTACGTCTTCAAGCACGACCTCCTTGCGCGAGAAGAGTACAAGGTCCAGTGTAACATCACCGCGCAGAGGGAAACGCAGACCCACTGCGTCGTCTGGAGTTACACGGACGACATCGATCCTGAGCGCGACCCCGAGGCTGCCACCAGGCTCGCAGAGCAGGGCCGCGGCAAGGCTACAGGAAACGGCAAATTTGTGCGCGACCTCAAGCTGGGCGACATCGTCACCCTCTGGGCCAAGGCGAGATTCCCCGGCTGGGCCAACCACGTCGAGTCGGTCAGGATGGACGTGTATTATGCCGTTTGAGCAGCAATCCTCATAGCATCATCTCGCGTCGAGAAAGCACACAGTTCCTTGCCCAAGGCTCTCTCTCTCTCTCTCTCTCTCTCTATAAGACACATAGAACCTCTTGTGCACAAAGCTCGGAGAACTGCTTTTGCCCATCGCGAGACATGCATCTGCCAGCCGATGCAGAATCCCGCCACAGCTTCCGGAGGTACGGAGTAATCTGTACTAAAGCAGACCTGGGAACAAGGAGGCCAAGCAGGGCAACGTGCCAAACAAACTCAATTCCTTGGTTACACGGGCACTCTGTCCCCTGAAAGCAAAGGGTTGACTTCTCTCTCGGTCCGGGCGGCCGTGATCACAACCGCTGGTCTCCGACTCGGCGGTCCGAGTCAAGATAAGGCGGGAAACAGACAACCAACCGTCTCCGCTGCCCGCAATCACAGAACGTCAGCTGGGCTCAAGCTGTCCACCAATGTTGTCTGTTCCTCTCTTTCACCCCGAGCCAAGTGAGTCGCCTTAATCTGCATCGTGGAAGTGGCGCGGTCGGGGTGGGATAGGTGGTGTCACGACCGGGAGGCCCAGACACTGTTCTCCATCCGCAAATTCTGATATAGACTAGACCTCAACCGCTTGAGAGGAAACAGAAGGGTTAGTCGTTGGCATACATGTATTTTCACCAAAAGGATGAACCATGCTTTGACCATATTCCGTATCCATTCCTCATCTTGCTGTCCTCTCTCCTGTGGCGCTTCGCGTGCTGCGGGTGTGTGTGTGATGACGGAAATAGCCATGCCCTTCCCCTTTCCCGCTCTGCCATGCTTTTGGTCCCGCCGCTCCGTTTCATATTTCTTCCAATACAAACATAGCAAAACCAGAAACCGCAGCCATGGTATCCCATTCTATAAAAAAAATCCATGATGCGCACAGAACCTATATGAGAGAGACACGACCGCTCAGGGTGGGGAGAAGAGGGACTTTTTGGAAACAGTCAAATCCTTTCTTTCTCCCTGTTACACAAGACAAGAACCAGACACATTGAAACATGTCGGTGACTGACCGACCACCCGAGCCCGCTCTGCCGGGTCGCTCCCTGCTGCGGCCGCCGCTGCTGTCGCCGCTGCCCGGAGGGACTCGTTCGTGACCGCAAGCCGCTGCGCCGAGCCGAGTCGAATCTCGTTCCCTTGCCTTGCCCAGCATGTTGCCATGGCATCTCCGTTGCTGACCCCACCAACCCCCTTAAGGCCCGCCCGTCATCGCTGATATTCCTAACAATTCTTCGCTTCATATCTAATCGCCGCGAAGCGATAACGCTCGATCTTCTGGGTCACTCAGGTCAGTCGGCGGCGTCATTGTTGCCGTCGCCATCGTCGTTGTCGTCGCTCCGTGGTTCATAAACTGGAATGGATGCCCACGCCCCAAGATAGAAACCCTCGCTCAATGTATGCCAGTCCAAAAAGCAACCAGCCCGCATGCCCTATGATAATAAGAAAAAAAAATCGTACACTTTCCGAAACTCCAGACATTCCCAGCACCGCACCCAGAGCCTTTTAGATGCAACTCCATGCAGCATAGCATAGCACAAACGGCCTCAATCAGATGGCGAGATCCTGAAGGAAAAGGAGCTGTCCAACAACGACAACGACATCAACAACGGCGACAACAACAATAACAACAACGGAGGCGGCCTCAAAACTAACGAGTAATGGCCGTGCAAACTGGTAGGGTTAGACCCAAGCCGCGGGTACCCGCGTATCCAAACAGAAGCCACCTAGTCACTGGGGCTTTTTCTTTTTTTAGCGGCAAGGGGAGCTGCTCGGCGGGACTCAAGCACGACAGCGCATCACCACCCGCGACAAGGGAGACTCGTTCAGCCGCCTTTCCTGTCGGCATCATTCTTGGGGGGCGGCTCGCTGTGGGGCGAAAGGCCATTGCCATTGGCGGCTGCTCCCGCCGCGTGCTTCAGATCACTAACACCCTTCTTGCGGGACTTGGATTTCTGCCATCCGCCGAAGCTCTCTGTCTGGCTCTTAGCAGCGCGGACATGTCCGTTCTCCCTTGCCAACCCGTTGATTCTGTGGTCTTGGGCTGGCGATCGGACCGTGGCGTCTTGCTGTGATTGCTGTTGCTGTTGCTGCTGCTGCTGCTGCTGCTGCTGCTGTCTCGCGGGAGGACCGTTCGGTGACCTGTTGCCACTGTTGGAGGCCTTGTGAGCAGTTTTTGGAAACTCTTTTGTCGAGGGAGCCCCTGACGACTGAGCGACGGGCGATGGCTCAAACTTCCGCGGGACCGTCGGCGACGGGGTGCGCTGCTCGTAGACGGGGGAGAGGTGCGGCAACGCTTGCTGGACCGGAAAGTCGCCCATGGCTAGATCCAGTGGCGCCAGCGGCTGCCGAGTATGGACCCGCGAGAAGCCCGCGATGTTGTTCGGGTCCCCGGCAACGGCGGAATAAGCAGGCTGAAGACCCATGGCAACCCGCTGCTGGAATGACGCATCCACCATGTTAGGAGGCATGGCAGATGGCGAGCGGTTCGTTGAAGAGCCATTCACAATGACGGGCCGCTGCGAAGCGGGCGTTGCCTGAGGCTCGGCGCTGCTGGATGACGGGGTGGTGCTGTGCGGTTCTGGCCACGAATTGCCGGGGCTCGCACCGTGAATGTGCAGGGGGCTGTCAATGTTGATGTCATTGGCAGCGAGGACTTCGGCGGCCGGTGCAGGGTAGGCACCCCCGGGAGTTGATGCCGGTTTGGATGCGGTCCCGTTAACCACCAGCGGTTTGGACGGTGGTTTCCCGTTAGCTTGAGCTAAACAAGGTGCCGAGAGCGATGGCGTGGAGTTTACGCCGATAGTAGACACAGTCCTGGCATGCCCCATGGGCGATGGCGACCGCGACGTCCGCTTGATCCTCCGATCCAAGATGGACTGAGGAAGCTGGTCGGTCGACAACCGGCGACGTGCTCCCCCTCCTCCCTGGCTGCTCTGGCTACGCTCGCCGGATGCAACTCCATTGCCGGCGTTGCCGTTACTGGGGAAGCCATTCGCTTGGCGGCTATGGTTCGTGTAGTCGTTCACATAGTACCCAATGTAACGGGGACCGTCGTCCTGGGGTGGCGAATCTGACGACTTCGCCGCCGCGTCGTCGGATCCTCCGTCACCAGCTTCGTCCACGCTGTAACCGGATATGTGCATGCCACCCATCTGGCGCGAGAGCGACGCGGATACCCCATGATAAGACGACTGACTAGATGTCGAGTATGGGCCCGTAGATTGCGAAGCGGCCACGGGGGTTCTCGACGCTGGCTGGGATTGCGACCTAAGGGCACCGCTGCCAGACGACGTGCTGGAATCACTCGTGGGAGGGTTCCGGTGGAGGCTCCTACGGAACTCGGGCTGCCCGTTGGATGGCGGGGCCGCCGACGCCGGGGACGAAGGGTACGTGGTGAACCCCGGATGGAAGTAGGGCGTGTGCTGGATGGGGAATCCAAAGCCGTACATGAGCTCGGGCCGGATCGGGGCTGTCAGTGGAGGTTTGTCGAACGAGTTGGTGCGGGATCTGTCCGTTGCCGAACCGTTCTGCTGCATCCGCTGGGCGTGGGCGAGCACTTGTTGCTGGTTGAGCTGCGTGTACAGCTGGAACCGCATCGTCTCGTGCGCTAGCGCATTGAGCGACGTGGTAAAGATTTCCTGAGGCACGCCGAGCTGGGGATTCTGGGCCTGATACCACAAGATATCCTGGGGACTCAGGGTGGAGGGCACGGATCCCGGTGTGAAAGCCTGGCTGTTGTCGTGCGTGACACTCGACGAGGCCCTGCGATTCGCGTTGCTATTCCGGTGGAATTGCCGGCTGCCACGGAACCCGCCGCGGCCGCGGCCGCCACCGCTCTGTTGTTGCGAGGAACTCCTCAAGAGAACCGGCCTTGGTGCTGATGCCGGCTTCTGCCATATCCTCTCCTCCTCTTTGGGAAACACGTACTCCTCACAGCACTCTTCAAACTTGCCTTCGGAGATGAGGTCAAACGCCCTTCGCAATTCCAAATGTATCCCCCGAAAGGACGTGTCGTCGGCCGTGTTCCCCAGGTTCCGTACTGTGTTGAACGGCTCCTCGATGCAGAGCGCGTTGTTCGATCCAATATGCCAGTTCTTCTCCACCTTCGTCAGCAATTTGCCCATCCGTATTGACAAGGCGTACTTGTCGTAGTCGAACTCATGCGCGTAGAACCGAAAGAACTGGAACAGGAGAGCTGCCAGGCTGTCCTTGTTCTTCGAACCGAAGCCGCGCAGCTTCGGGATGTCGTCGGCAAACTCGCTACGTGTTCCATCGGGCTTGAGGAGCTTCAGGTTGTGGCGTTGGTGGAGCGCGGGGAGCACCGGAGGATCGCGTAACTGGAGGAAGGCAATGATCATGCAGATCCAAGTGTAGGAACTCAGAGTCCCGCCAAACGCTGTGTGGCAGGTGTGAGAAATGGTTACTGGTCATCGTACGTCGGGGATTTAAGTTTGGGGGCGGCGAACCTGCATCATTGATGACCCTCCTCCGCGTCCAGTACTTCACGATGATGGCCAGGGGCCGCACGCGATCGTCTATGCTGACGTACGTCCTCACCATGCGGGTGTTTTCGAGGGCCAGCGTGTTGTTGACGTTCATGTCGCAGGCCAACTTCAGTTCGGGGTCCCAGATCTTCACGATGGGCACCTTCGCCGACGAAACGCAGACAACCTTTTCCATGCCGTCTGGATTCTTGTCAGCCATCCGCAAAAACAAGGCAAAAAAGCGAGGGGCTCGTACGTCGTTCCAAAAGTTCTGCGATCTGACAAACACTCTCCAGATCCCGCCAGGGGGTGGTGATGCAGATGTCCACTGCAGCATGTCAGCGTAGGTTAAAAGAAGAAAGGCTGCTCCGGGACGCCTACCGTCAGAATCGTCGGAGCATAGCAGATTTCCTGATGACCCGAAAAGGTGTACCCGAATATCGTGGCCCGGCCACTCATCGTTGAAGAGCTTCTCAAGTTTGCTGACCAGCTTCCGCCGGTTCATCTCGATGGCCTCGGTGGGCAAGAGCCGGTTAAACAGCTCCCGCATGTCCCTCTCGAGTTTCTCTTCCTCCTCTTTCGACAACCTGACCTTGATCTTGTCCGGATCGACCTTCTCCAGCTTGTCGGTCCCGAGACTGTAGGGCATCCTTCGGCGGGAGTGGGGAATTGCGGTCTCGAAGCGGCATCCACCAAGCCTGGGAGGGAGAGGGCGGAGAGAGGGCACGTTCCCGTTCGTCTCGGAGTAGGCGGAGCGCGGAGAGTGGTTCTGCGTGGCGCCGGGGGAGTGTTCGCGGGACTCGAACGAGAACTTGCGAGGATGTTGGTGGGGTGTTGAGGGCACCGAGCTGGACTGGGCAGCGGCGGCGGGGGGAGCGCTCTGGCCAGCGGAGGACGGTAATCGCGCGGACCCGTCACGGCTCGCGGGTTGCTCGGATGACTTCTTGGCCGACATTTTGGAGGACGGTTCCTTCCCCGATTTCACAAGCGCGCGGTCGGCGATCTCTGATGACTTCGGCGCTCTATTCCCATGACAGCTTTGCGCGGCCGATTTCGTGTGCGAGTTATCCTTGTTTGACACCTTGGAAGACGACCTCGACCGCGTGGAGGCTTTGGCCTGCGGCGAGGAAAGCACGGGAGGCAGCTGCGGGCTCTGTAACCCTCCTCCACCGCCCCGACCGGCCGAGACGAGCTTGTTGTACTGGAGAAGCTTGTCCTGGTAGACCTGCTGGGGGAAGAGGATGGGGAGCAGCTCGAGCTGGGTGCCAAAGTAACCGGGGGAGGATTCCGACGGAGCCGTTGGTTTGAGCCTCGGAGTCGCAGACGCAGAAGGAGTGCCCGACCAAGCGTGGGACTGGTAATGATGCTTGAGTTCAGCCGTGGCAGGCTGGCCGTCCATGAAGTTTGAGGGCGGTGCACAGCTCGACGTGCGCTTGCTGCAGACTTGGCTCGGGCAAGTGGCGTGGCCTGACGCTCGCGATGCGTTGTGATGGGAAGGCGATTGACCGTTTCTGACCGATGCGATCCTGGGGTCGACGCTGCGTTCAAAGCGGGAAGCCTGGGCTGCTGCTACTTTGCGAGCCAAGCCCGTGCCACACGGAGAAGGCTACTTGACCAAAAGGAGTTCTCCTCAAGGGTTGGCAATATCAAGCCAATTGGCCCGCCGCTCCACAACCATCCACAGCAGTCATCCGGCCAGTCAGACGCAGAGTCAGCCCCGCCAGGCCCCCGGCGAAAACCAACACGCCTCGGAAGATCGCGCGAGATTCCCCAGTTCTCAGAACCGCACTGCCGAAATTCGCACAGAACAACTTGGAAGCGTGAAAAAAAAAAAAAAAATAGGGTCATTCCAAGGCCAGATTTGTCTCCTCCTTTCTGTGCCAAAGTTATACACTTAAGATAGCGTCACAATTTGCACGCAGCTGGATGATTCTTGGCGCATTGCCCCGGCTTCTTTGTCCTTCTTGTGGGCGATCCTCGCGTGAGCCACGCCGTCTTCCAAGAATCAATCTTGGTACCCGAGTCAGGCAGATATCATGTGCAGATGAGCTGTACCAGAGTAGTTTTCTTGAAAGAGGCAGGTAGTTCTGGTGACTTTCCATATCTTACCTTCCCACTTGCGCACGCAAGTGGTGTTCCATTCGAATCACTATGACTTCCTAATTAGTAAGGCAGAGCGCGGTTGAGTTTCAAGTAGCCCGGCTCCTTCCTGCAATAACAGTATGAACCTTGGCTTGTTTGAGGGTCCGCCGACCCGAAAGGGGTGCCCCAATTGCTAGCAGGAACAGGTACGCCTTGCCCATCTCGCTTCTCTGTTGTACCTCCCTTCGGTTACTACTGCTTGATCTCCAACTACGAAGCACTAGTCTAATCGCCCACGGACTAGGATGTGGAAGCTAGCCATACCCCAAGGTAATTAGTGTAGTCTCATTGCGGCTCACACTGTGTGTTCACTCAATGCTGCCGTCGTCGCCTTGACCGAGAGCAGCGAGGACTGTCGTTCATGACTGGTAGCAGCAGGATGCAAGGCCTGAACCCCCGCGGCTAGCCTTCGCCCTGGCAGCCGGGGTACGGAGTACCTTGCTGGCAAAGCCGTCATGCCACTGGCCCAAACCATTTCGAAAGCCAACCACGTGTTTCTTCACCGTCACAGAATCGCTCAATCATTGCACGCGAGCGTGACAGCTACGAACGCGTCTCAGTAGCTCTAGCAGCACTAGTGTGCTCGTACCTGGACGACCTCATCTTCGACCTCAAAGCTATGATCTGCATATTCAATGCCACCATCAAAGATGGTCCGACTAAATCTAGCCGGTCGAGTGTGGGAAGCATCGACTCCCTGCCAAGCAGTATCCGTAAAGCAACGGGCCCTTCACCTTTAGTATTCCAACGGGCTCAGTTCATCATGTGCGGCGAGTGCGGCCCCACCGTGCCTGGAAGCTGCGATGCGTGTTTGCTGTGGAATTTCTTCCCGTCCTGTCCGTCGCGCGTCCATGCCCCCCGTCCCAGGCTTCTCTACAACTAGTGCACGGAGTAGCTGTAGTGTGCCCCCCGCCTCCCCCCGCAATCGACGGCGGCAAGACATTGGGATCGGGTGCGAATATACATTGTATGTCCTGCGCAATGCTAGATTGGCACTGCACCCTCTCGCTCACCGAGTCTATGAATAGTGTTGTGTAATCCAGTCGCGCTGTCCCTTCGATACGGTGCAAGTGAGTGATGTGCTCCCAGGCCAGCAAGCTCGTTCCCCATCCTGATCACGGGAGGCCACCGAGTACGGATATAGAACTGCGACCAAAGGAGGATACGAGGAGTACCTCCGTACATCAGATGCCACCTTCATATATTTCCGACTGGTGCAAAGTAACCCAACACGTCTATTTCTGTTTCTAGAAAACGGACTGATCGAGATGTTCGATGCTTTGGGTATTTCCCATTCGTGGTTGACCGGAACCAGGTTCACCAAACCCGACAATGTTCCTTCACTTACCGCCGGGAATGCGCCGATGGGACCTGTGAAATGGCTACTGCCGAGCATGCATATATATATATATATATACAATACAGTATCCGTTGACTTCTAACCCTTTGCGGAGCCCATCGTCCGCATGTTCTTCGGGGTCCTCAGGTCCGCGACCGCAAGCGCTTTAGGAAAAGCGTGGTTCCAAGCCTTGGGCCCGAGCTGCGGTCCTGGCTCAGGCATGGATGCTCACTTAGCAAATCTAATACGAGAAACATTAGTGCACATCTCGCCTAGGCACCGTTGTTTGTTGGTTAGAGAGGCTGCAGTGTTTTGCGAGTCTGCGAGTGCCAAAACGAGATGCTTTCCTTGTTCTGAAATAGAGAAAAGAACAGGAACAAAAAAAAAACAAACTACATAGGTAAAATTAGGGACAGTTTCGCGACCAGCGCTGTTTGCATTTGAGGGGTGATTGTGGAGGGGAATGGGAGCTAACCTTTTCGATCTTCTGGATCTTCCAGACAGCTAGAAACTCTATCCGCCCTGTCGATGAAAATATACCACATTTCTTTACACGTAACCAGGATTGCTACCTATTAAGACAGGCAACCGTATGATTGGACTTTTTTTTTAAGAACATTACTCCGGTACTCTGGAGGCACATCACCGCTCATCCCGCAGCTCCCACCATTCAAAACGGGAGGGAGGGCTGAGAGGTGTCTGGGTTCCCCCTGGCGCGGGGAAGCTGACCACGCGGCTGGGCTGGACATGCCTGGGCCAAGGAACGGCTCGCCACCCATGGCCACGCAGCGGTGGAGCCATGGTCAGCAGGGCTTGCTGCTGTGGCCTTCTGAGTGGCTGCGCGAAGGATCCAACGTAAAGGGTCCAATCGGGAGTTAAGGGTTCCTGGAACTGACGTTTACGGGCATATATATATCTTGCTGTTCGCAAAATACCGACGGGAACTACGAAGGCGACAACTACAAGCCAACAATCAACTTCTCTACCCTTTCAGGACGACGGGAGAAGCCGTGTTCCAGGCCCTGGTCTCCGGAGACGGAGATCATACACCGGTCGTCCAGGATAATGGAAGGTAAGGCTGAAGGTAGATGATACGCCTTGTCGCCGCCGTCCGAACGAAGGGTTCGGAGCTCGAGCGCTCTGCGCCAACAAACCGTCCGCATCACGAAACTATATAGGAGCCTAAACAAGATGATCTCGTGTTCGGCGAGACTCGCTTTGAGGGCTCCCTTCCTCGTATTTTGTAGGCGGGCATTGGTTCGTGCATTCCGCGTTCCTTCCCTCGTCGACATGCCAACATACCCGGTCCTTTGTTGGTGACGTCGTGAAGAAGAACCTCGAGTATTGGTCGGCAAGGAAGCTCTCAGCATCTGCCAATCTTCTCCAAGGTGCAATTGTCATCGGCGAAGCGGCCATTTCCGTCACAAGCCGGCCAGCTTTCATGCGAAAGTCGATGCCAGCCGCTTTGCAGAGAGGCCCGTTAGCAGATCACAGCCCTCCTCCGAGGCCGTTCATGGTGATGCCCTCTCCGCTCACGAAGCAAGGGAAGGAGAACGCGCTGTAAGTCGTCCCCTGGGCCAGACTTGCAATTGGCCCCCACGGGCGCGTTGAGGATCCTGCAGACATGCGGCGTCCCGCGGTCGACAAGGGCGATGAGTAGTTCGGCGCCAGGATTCGGAGTCCGCGTCGTCCTTGGCTGTGACGTCGTCGACGTTGGCGCTCGTGATGGGGGTTGGCGCCGAGCCCGATGGGGAGCAGAGAGGCGACAAGGAGAAGTGTGAGCCTCGTGCTGGAGTTCTTGGTTAGGTATGCGTTGCGACGGTGAAGGCGACCGAAAACGGGTTGTTTGCTTCACCTGGTCACGAACAGAGCCCGTGCATGTTTATATCGCCATCTTGCCTGGCCGGTGGGTTGGCCTCGAGGTAAAACGGCAAAATCTGCCCCGTCGCGTTGCCATCATATTGTCCCAAGCATCCGCCGAAATGTCTTGCATGTGAGTCTCGGTTCGTGCCAGCGTAAACCGGTTTCGATTGACCGCGATGCCAAAAAGCAGGTACTTCTCTGAAGTCTTGCGAGATTCAATGTTGACCACGCTTCCCCAAAGTGCGTTCCTGGGCGATTTATTGCCTGCAACCTTACCACCCACCTACTAGTGTAAGTAAATGGCGTGATGAAGGCCGCCATGGCCGGATTGGCAGTTGCCTGATAGGCCTGGTTCATATTCTGGCCCGGGCTTGCCATTTGATACGCCATGCCAAGAGGATCCTTCTTTTCCGGCAGCGAATGAAGCTCGGGGGTTGAGCTTGCAAGCATTCATCCGAACCATACAACGGCAGGCAGGGCTTCCCAAAGCACACCTACTAGAGTAATCCGTACCTTTAAGAATGATTGCGACCTAGAGAGCACCGGACTGGAGAAAATACCGGCCCAGCCGAGGGCCGTGATCTGCTACAAGTATGTACTTCAAGCAGGTGCTTCGCGACCTTTGCTGATGCCTTGCAACTCGCGCATCTCTGTTGCTCCCCTCTCCCGGCGCGGTCATTGTCGAGAGCGCACCTCGACGATTCAATAGCTGGACCAGCATGGCCACCGTGACGACGTCGGCCCATCTAGACCCGGCGTGTTTTGCACCGTCGAACCTATGGTTCGAAGTTCGCCCGCCGGGTTACTGGTGCAACACCTACTACCCGCCATTCTCGTCGCGCCCGACGAAAGCCGTCACGCTCGAGAACTGTCCCTTTGCGCGACTGGGCCCCGTCACACTCGAAAACCCAAGCACCGATGCCTTTTCGTGCTACGCCTACGCCCGGGAGACGCCCTCCGGCACCGCATACAGCGATTGTCCCGAGGGCATGACGGTTGCTGAGACCAGCACGATCCCGTGGCTTGACGGGATCACTATTGTCGGGTCTACCTGCTGTCCAACGTGAGCTACACATAGTCCCCCCCCCCCCCCCCCCCTTGCAGGGGCGGCGGGGTATGCAAGGGACTGCAGCGGCTGACTGACGGTGACAGTGCATATTACTTTGGCGTGGGCAACACCGTCCCGACACCCGTCCCCAGCGTCATCGGCGGTACCACGTACCCCGTCACTTATACCACCGTCGGCATGTGCAAGGCCGCCTCCATTAAGGAGTTCTCGGATCAGCAGGTGACCTTGACGGTCAAGACCTCGCCGCTCTCGACCACCGAGGTGACATGGGACTACGACCACGACTTCCTCGTCGCGGAACCGGCCGTGATTCTCAAGTACCTCTACCCCGACCGCGCGGCCGGCACGACTTCGACCTGCTACGGCGCCTGTCCGACCGAGTCCAACCCGCTGAACGGCAGCCCGACGCCCACGCCAGCCCCGACGGGCACTTACGTCCCGCCCCTCGAGGCCCCTGTCACCCGGTTCACGCCCGCGGCGTCCTGCCTCGACCAGTCCAACCTCTGGCTCGTCTCGGCCAGCTGCTACCTCTACGAGAACGGGGACAGGCCGCCCTGGCTGGACTGCACCTACACGGGCGCCGGCGAGCCTAACCCGTGGGATACGGCATGCTACCCGACCGACTCGTTCGTCTCGAGCGACGGCGGGCCCAAGACCTTCTACTCGGCCTGCCCGGTCGGGTACACGCCCGCGCACTCGCACACGGACAAGCCGTTCGACCTCCCGCGCTACGCAAGCTGCAAGACCGAGACCTTTGACGTGTACGCCACGGCGCAGACGTGCTGCCCGGCCGCGTTCGGGGGCGACGGCGACGGCGGCGGCGGCGGCGGCGCCGTCCCCTTCACCTACAGCCTGCTCAGCACCACCAAGACGGTGCATGACGGGACCACCCAGGCCGTCTTCGTCTACCCGCTCCCGTGGTGCGTCGCGACTGGCATGTCGCAGCTCGACGGCGAGACGGTCACGCTGGGCCTGTACAGCGACTCGCGCGTGTGGGACCGCCGGGCCTGGGCCCGGGCCAAGCGGCAGGGCGAGACGTACGGCAGCACGACGGCCGTCTGGGACGCCGCCCGCGACACCCTCTTCGCCCAGGCCCCGCAGGTCTCGTGGACCGTCTTCCACGGCACCTACACGTGCTATGAGGGCTGCGACGACTACTTCACCTACTCGTACGGCAACACGGATCCCAACTACACGCCGGTGCCGGCCGAGGCCCTGTCCCAGCGCGAGGACGATCCGGTCTCTGAGGAGGAGGGTGCTGCCGAGGTCTCGACCACGGCCTCGATCGCCGCCGCGGCGCCGGTGGCGGGCATGGGCAGGGGAGATGTCGTCCAGGCCGGGATGCTCTCGGTGGTGGTTGTCGTGTTGACAGTCGTTCATGTCGCTGTCGGGGCCTTGCTGTGATTGAGCGGAGAGAGAGTGTGTGTGTGTCCTCTTTTTTTTTTTTCTGCTCTTCTCTCACACACATCTCTTTCTCCCTCTGTGTATGTGTAAGTGTGTATGTCGAGATCTCGGGAGTGTGCCTCCTCTTTTCTTCCGCGATTCGAGTGCGCATTTTCCTACCTACCTGAGCATACGAGAGATGTTTACGAAAGAGCCTTGCTAGTTGACGGAATGAGCTGAACCCTCCCCCTACTTGGTGTTGTCCCTGAAGCCTGGATGAGCGGTATTCCTGAGATTCGGCGCGGCTTCTCAAACCGCTGATGCGACTGTGCCGCCGTCATCAAAAAGAAGTAGAGTTCCTGCCAGCTCGACCCGTACCAAGGTCGCGGGCATCGTATCCATCTAAACAGGCCTGAAGCCGCACGGGCTGTGTGCTGTCAGATGTTCCCTGGGAAAGAAGGAGGGGAGGAAAAGGGAAAAAAAAAGGGGGGGGGGGGCAAAACCAAGGCATAAAGCACTGGAACGGGTAGTGTGTTGGGTGTCAGGCGGTGCGCGCCTCCTGTTTTCTTAAGTGTCTTTCAAGCAAATCACTTATTGGCCGTCAGCTCCGGAAGAGTTGGCTCCTGGGCTAGGATTGGTGGGCGAGCGAGCGCCAGCGGTGCGGAGGTCTGGGAGAAGAAGCTGTGTTTGTATGTGCTAGCTCCCGTCCCTCATCTGCCCAACCGGCAACAATCGAGACGAAAAAAAGACAAAAAGACAAAAAGACAAAAAAAGAAATTCAGACGTAGTCAAACCAGAGGTACTTCCCGACACTTCGTTGTGCGACCCCAATTCCTGATCACCTCACCTCGCCGGCCTTAACTGCTGTGGTTGCGCTTGCTTCGGCTGACCGATTGCCGACCGAGTGGGTCCGGGCACAGCAGATGTGGGGCCATCGCAGCGGCCGTCTCCGGAGCTCCGATTTGGAGCCCCGCAAGTCCCGATCCGATGTTGCAGCTTTGACAGTAGCCGCCACAGGTGTCAAGTTCGCTCGCCGTCTTCCAGAACGATGCGGGCAAGGACGGCAAAAGAGTTGAAACGAAGCTTCAAGTGAGACGGTCTCTCACCGGTAGAGCGCCCCTTTTATGGTTCACCAGAGGCTGACTCGCACTTGCGAAGCGGCAAGTTGCCCCGGCCTTGCTCCCTCATCAACTCAATTAAATAATTTGACTTTGGATTTCTTGAGACTCAGAGATTCTGCTTTGTACTTGTCGGCTGGTTTTTTGATCCATGATTGAGTGGGTCGTTTTGGACTGCTCTGCCTCGATTTCGCTGTTCCCTTTCCCCCCTCGTTTACGGAGTACACTATATGCAGTCCGCCTTTATTCTCCGATCTCCCATGTTTGCCACCCGGCCCCTTGAGCAGCGGGACACATCATCTCTGCTGCGGACCCTGCACGACCCTGGCCGGGCTGAATGTATGTACACACCATACGGAGTAGTAGGTGCATTACTCCGTAATCGCGTACAGAGTCGCGCGACTCGGGTGGCTTACGCGGTGGAAACGGCGGTGAGTCCCACTTTGTAGGGGACATCCCAGTGCCGGCCAACTCGACACTCGACCACCCAAACAAATGGCAGCCGAGACGCTCGGCAGAAACCTCCGCGACAGTGGAGAGGTACGGAGGAGCTTCTCCTTACGGGGAAAGCTCCAGATGGTTCCCCCCTTCTTAGGGCCCCTCTTCCATCTGCGGCTTTCTGTGCCGTACTATGTATACATCGCCCATGGCATTGCGAAGTACGGACGTACGCATACAGGCAGCCGACGGCACGGCGGCGGATAACGCGGAAGCCAAGACTCTTGGGTCGTCCCAAGTCCAGCCGCAAGACCCGTCTCAGTATCCACCGTCGCTGGCCCATCCCAAGCACAACCAAGCACAACCAAGCACAAAGGGTCTGCCCAGGGTGGCTTGGATCTGCCAAAGTGGGCCGAGAGTGGGACCCGAGAGGTCGTTGCCCGACCCGAGCTGCGGCGATGCCCAGCGGGATGCGGGGTGCGCAGTGTGCTAGCAGTTTGGGCGCCTACATCCACACGAAAGGGAGGGGGGGGGGGTTCTGAAGAAGCCCAAGAAGCAGAGCCACGACGGTCTCTCTCAGATGGAGCCCGTTTAGGAGTATATAAAGGGAGGCGGGCCGACATGGCCATGTCCACTCAGCAGTCCCTTGGTCTCCAACAACGCGAACAAGAACAACCCCCCTTCTTCCATCCTCCAAAGGCAACTCGCTCTCAGACGGTGCACCAATAATAACATCGTCAACACATCATCCACCATGACTTTCCACAACATCCACGGCGGCAACAACCACCCTCAGGGGTACGGCCAGGGAGAGGCGGCCTCCTACTATGCCAGCGCTCAGCAGCAGCAGCAATACCCCCCGCAGGGGCAGCCCGGCCGCGAGTCTTATAACGCGCCCCAGGAGGACGGCCAGGATGGCGAGCGCGGCTTTCTGGGCGCCGTGGGTGGCGGTATTGCCGGCGCCGTGGGCGGTAACAAGATCGGCGGCAAGCTGACGGGCCACAGCAAGACGAGCAGTACGTGTTACCCAGTCTTCCCTTTTCTTCTTCCTCGGTAATATTGTTGTATGGACACAGGCCTAACTGGTCGCAAGCCGTGATCGGTGCTATTGCCGGTGCCATTGCCGGGCACAAGATCCAAGACGGAGTGTCGGATTGGAAGGAACACCGGGACGAGGAGAAGGAGAAGAAGAAGAAGGAAGAGGAGGAGCGCAAGCGGAGGGAGGAGGAGGAGCGGAGGCGCAAGGAGGAAGAGAAGCACCACCGCCCGCAGCACCACGACGAGCGCCGCGCCGACCGCGGCATCAGCTACGCCGGCGGCTTCAGCGGCTCCTCGCGCGACATCCGCCTCGACGCCCACGGCGAGTACCTGCTGCACGCCTCCTGCCAGCGCCTCGACGGCTCGTACCAGGCCAGCAGCATCAGCCTGGCCAAGATCATCGAGAACGACCAGGGCAGCTTCCGCTGGGTCTCGAGGCACAACAACAACAACAACAATAACAGCAACAGCGGCGCCCAGTCGACCGTCACGGTCCAGCCCGGCGACACCCTCCGCCAGATCGCCGCCCGCTTCGGGACCTCGTTCGAGGAGATTGCGCGCCTCAACAACATCGCCAACCCGGACCTCATCTACCCCGGCCAGGTCCTCCAGGTTCCCGGCCGCGGCAGCAACGAGGGCAACAACAACAACAACAATAACAGCAGCACCCTTGCCTCCTCGGCGCGCAACCTCCGGCTCTCCGACGGCGGCAGCCGGCTCGACGGCGAGCTGCTCCGCGACGGCCGCTGGATCGGGAGCTCCATCATCCTGGACGAGAGGATAAGCAACAACAACGGCACGCTGACCTATATCGAGTGAGATCCGGAAAAAAAAGAAAAGAAAAAGAAAAAAGAAAAAGGGGGGGGGGGGGTGGTGTACACACGACCATGTACATGCCTACATGGTACATGTGCTTGCTAGAGAATCCGATCAACCAACGGACACCGCACTGCCGGCGCTATATTGGCCATCAGGTGGAAAGAGAAGAGGAAGAAGAGGGAGGGCTTGAAACAAGAGATAAAATAAAATAAAAAAAAAGAAGAGAAGAAGTCTAAGATACCAATGTAATAAGAATGAAGAATCCAATATATAATTCGTTGCCAAATCTTCCAGCCTCTCTCGTGTTCTGATTCCCAAACCCCATACGACTCCGACTCCGTACCCTTCTCGCTCACTCAATCCCTCCTCTCGTTTTCAACCACCACGTCGTCGTCCTTTCCCCCTTGTTGAATCCATAGGTACTCCGCCGGGACCGCCTGGTCACCCTCAAGATTCTCCTCTATCCGGCCATTCAAACCTTGCACCACCCCTCCTTGAGGTTCCTAGACAACGAGCAACTATCCTGACAAGGGGGAAGGTTTGCTCGACGCCTAGGTCTAGAAGGCAGACTGCTCCGAATTGGCACCTTGGCATCACCAGGGCAAGGTTATCTGGAACAAAATAGCCTAAGGGACGACGAGATGTATATTAAGGGTAATAACCCACGGGTAGAGCCACTAGGTAAGAGTGTATAGATGGTGTGAAGTGTCAACGAGGGATCTTGCATGCAGTGTAGTGTCGGAAATAGAGAAACGCAAACGCCAAACAATAACCCCAGAGAATCCCGCCAACCATCCACCCTCTCCCGGTTCAAAATGGAAAATGTGTCTCCCAACACCCCCTCTTCCCAGATGAGAAATTGCGCAAGCTCGCCCAATCCCTTCCCTCATTGTGGTGAAAGCCCGTCCAACCGCCACTCCGCTCCGTAATAACCTGCTCCGTTCCGTCTTCGCCAAATTGTGCCAAAACAAGGGGTTTTGACGCCGTCCCATCCCGTGATTGTTCCCTATATATCAACGCAGCCGAAAGAAAGCCCATGGAGACGTAGGCTGTGAGCTTGGTTCCTGGCCTTGCTGGTTGATCAGTCGTCTTGACAAGCGCCTCCCCTTCAGTCTTGTTGCTTCCTCGCAGCCCAGGCAAAACAAGGGTAGGTGAATGCCAACACGCAGTGGACTACCGTCCATGTCCGGAAAACTTAAACGTGTTGTTGTTGTCGCTTGCCATGTCGTGGTGGTCCCCGGGGAAGACGCTCCATGCCCATGTTCCAGGCAGTCAAAGACTGGCTAGGCGCCCAAGACCGACCAACGCCAATGCACTGCAAAACCAAGCCAACCGCGACAATCCCACTGCCCCGTAATGCCCATTCCTCCCTTCCGCAGTTTTCCCAAAATTCCATCTCTTGTGTGCGCAAGCAAGCATGAATGATCAAGGCTCAGGCGCCTGCCTACTCCCGCCGTGCCGATCCCAACAAAGTATGCCAGCCCTTTGCCCGAATCAAGGAAAAAAAAAAAAACAACCAACACCATTTCTTGCTTTTAACCACGCCACCCTGTTGATGTCCGTGCAACCTTGCTCAACCCGCGCCATCCTGATAAACGAGACTCCTAGGACTCCATATCCGAAACGCTACCCTGTGTGTTGCCGGTGCAGGTGACAAACCAAATGAAATTTCAGCCCCAGACACTCGCCTGAACACCGCCGAGACCAGGCTTGCTACCCCAGCCGTTGGGGCGGGCACCCCAGCCGGACAGACCAACATTGGCACCCTCAGTCGCCGGCGCCGACGTGTTAGGGGGGGCGGCGCTGCCCGAAGGACCGCTCTCCTCGTTGCCAGATGCGTTGTAACCCTGGCTAAGCGGGGACGCCAGCGGCGTGGTGGACCGTTTGTTCAGGGCAGGATTCGCCGGGGCGCCAGAAACGGAGGGCCGGGTGCCGATAGGAGCAACCGAGCTCTGGGAAGGCTTGCTGCCCGGAGCGCCCTGGCGGGGCGGAGACCCTCCCGGGGACGAGACGCTGGTGCGGTTCGACTGCTGGGCCACCGTCGTATCAAACACGCCCTTGCCTCCGGGGTTGGACTGAGGGCTGGAGTTGCTGTTAGCTCGGGCTTGCTCGTTGGTTCCAGCGGACTGCGACCCCTGGCCGCCTTCAGCAGCAACTTGAGCGCCCGCGTCAGGGTGGACGGGGGGGGCGCGTCCGTATTCGTAAGCCAGCGGGGAGTGTCCGCGCAGACCGGCCGGCCCAACCTGGGGTCCAGGGAGACCGGGCCGCGGAGTGCCCGTTTCATCAACGTAGCCGGCGCCCTCGGGATACGGGCCCTCTCCGTACAAGGCGCTACGCTGCTGAGCGATGAGCTTGCGGCGATCCTCCTCGGACAAGCTACCCGGGCTCATGGTGCGATCCGGCTTATTGCCACCGTACGACATATCGGCAAGAACGGCTATGAAGAGAACTCAACGTTAGCCTAGATTCCTTTGACGTTCTTGTCTTCTCGTAGCCCAGCAACCAGTAATAGATATTTCCGCCAGTGAGTGTCCATCTTTACAATTCAGAGAGCACAGGACCATTGGGCGTCGAACCGCACTTGTGGTGCAACATCGGTTGGAAAAAAGAAGCGCTTTGACCTCCGGGAAGGGCCGGAAGCAGCTCTATGATTTTTGTTTTCTCTGGTAGGAAGACTGATGCTATACAGAAGAGGGCGGCCTACTTCGGTTGTATTGCTGCTCTTGATGGTAATTCCGCAGGTCGCGCTCCCGCTGGGCGGCCGCCATTCTCCTCTTGGCCTGAATCATCTGTTCCGCCTCGTTCGAGCCGCGCGAGGGCTGGTGCCGCTGAGAGGCGTAGAAGTTCTGCAAGTTCGCGCCCGGGTGCGGGCCGCGGGCGTCACCAAAATCGGCCATGGAATGGGGACGGGAACCGGGGGCGGCAGGCGGGCGTCCTTCTAGCGTTAAAGGGTCAAAAGGTCAGTCGGTCGGGCTCGTCGATGGCGGCCCGGCCAGTCCCGGGCATACTTACCAAAAGCTGGGTACATTCTGATAGGACCAGGATAGGGTAGGGACTCACGACGGGCCCCGGGACCTCCAAACATCTTTCCGCTTTTTACGAGGTTGTCGATGGCTCGGTCGACCTCTGAATATCAGTCCGTCAGTCAGCGCGCCGTGCTTCCTCTCTAATAAAATGACACAGCATTCTCGGCGCCTGCCTGCCACTGGCCGATTCCATCTTTGCGTGTCGTGACGGCTGCGTCGGCCAGGGCGGCAGCGGCTGACTATGGATCAAAAGCGCAGTGTGCAATCACATACCCTCGAGTTGGTAGGCGAAGGCGGTCGGCTCTTCGCGAGGGACGGCGGAGCTAGCACCTGTTCGCCGGAACCATGTCAGCCTGGACTAGGTTACCCGACGCGTCTAATGGGGGGACAAACCCGAACGAGCAGGCGGCGGGGTCTGGTGGTCCCAGCCGGACTGGCCCGAGGAGGGCCATTGCGAGGGCTCGTAGTATCCCGACATGATGACGAGTATCTGTCTTGAGGCGTGCAGACCGGAAAGCCGCAACGATTATGGATAGCGCTGTGTGTTGGAATAGGCGTGGAGGATTCCGGCTCGACAGCTGGCTCTGCAGCCGATGATGTTAGCACACGCAAGATGCAATGCACGCAGTGGGCGGTGCGCTGAGGCGACGCGGCAGCGGCATGTGTCGGGCACAATCGCTTGCTGGTTCTGCGGCGCGGTCCGAGATCACCGAGCTTTGGGAAAAGGGGGGGAGGGAGCTGAGGCGCGCGAAAGTTGATGAGAGTTTGGCCGGCCGCGAGTGTGGCGCACCAGCAAAGCAGGGGGGGAGAGAAAAAAAATAATTATTCGGGGCTTTCCCAGTGCTCCCCAACGTGCGTGGTTTTCAAGTCGCACTTACCGCAAGTCAGGACTGCCCTTTTTGCTCAACAAATGGACCCAGACAGATCCAGGCGGAACAGATTGACAAGAGGACCCCAAAAGGAAGGGAAAAGGGGGAAGGCAGGAACTTCGGCACGCAGCTCAATGCGCGGGCGGTTTTTTTTAGTCGCGAGCCAGGAGTGGAGGGTTGGCAGAAGGAAAGGACCGGGGAGATGGAGGTTCTTAGGCCCGGCCGCAAAGGACGGGGACGTGGGTCGATCTGCCTGACGTGGAGGTCGCTCTTGCGAAAAAAGGGTACGATCCCCTTTTCGGCACGTCGAAGGCGCACGGGAACGGCAACACACGGAGCAGGGTCCAGAGGCGGGTTCAGCACGCCAATACCCCCAGCAAGATTGCTGCGAGGAAAGAGGGATATGGATATGGACAGTTCAACCCAATTTTTTCGAACCAGTTTGTAGCTCTTGCCATCATCCTAAGTAGTGCACTACATGCAGTCATTGGCGCTTTTCTAAAGAGTTCGAAAATCTGGCACCTTCCAGCAAGCATACGGCGCCCAACCCACAGGCCCAACCCATCCTCAACAGTAACAGGCCACAATTCTTCCAAGGTCGCAGGTCGTTTCTTCCAACAGCCAATCCCAGAACCTGCCCAGCAGGGATACCGATTTATGGGACGGCTAAGCACACTGTCGATTCTGCGGCGACGACGCCGGCAAGAAGGGAGGTTCTGGTGTAAAAGCAACGTCGGCCGCGTCGGCACGCAGCGACGAGAACACTATCGGGGGCCTGCGGGATTCGACAATGAGACCTTTTCGACGGGCGCGTGATGGTGGAAGAAACAGCTGGCCAAAGCTCCAATGGACCCGTTTCTTGGCCACGGAGTTCAGGTCTGGTGCGATGGGGATCTGCAACCCTCGTCGGCAAAGAAAGGCGACGAAGCAAAGGTGACGCACAGGAGCGCACTCTCAGCATCCACCATTGAGGGGCCGAGCTTGCATGATCACCTGCAGTGGTTGAGGAGGCCCGAGACCTCGACGCCGATGGACCGGTGCGGATAAGGCGGGTGTGAACTACTGTACATACATATTTTTTTTACATTATGTTGGGGGGGCACATCAGGTTGTTTGAGGTCCCGCGTCCATTCGGAACTCGGCAGTACTTGTAAAGCACAGGCCGATAGCGGGAGGTTTGTTGGAAAAGCGTTAGCGAGTGGAAAGACGGAAATCGTTACACAGTAATCCGGGTCTTTCCTGCTCGGTTGCAGCCGACGATGACGGGAGCGTTTTGGACGTTTCATTACATCATCCGCCACCTGGTGGTTTTCCTCTGCTTTCCATCCCGTGCTTAGGCTTCAAGGCGCAGTATCCGTCTACACCATTCTAATGTAATCTGTACATACATAGGTACATACAGCGTTGAAGCTGTCACAATAGACCCCCACTGTTCGACAACGATGGTTCCGCAGCTGTCCAGGGTAGTGTACACTAAGGAGTGTATGTAGCGGAAAGCCAGGGGATTGTTGCAAGGGTAGTGTACGTTACGCTTACACTACATTACGCGCACTACTCTGTATGTAATCCGTACGGTACATACATGAACGTCAAGGGTGTCTGGTTCAATTTGGCACTCCACTACGGGGTGTACGGAATACCGTCGTCGCTAATATCTAGTTGCAAGATTCAAATGAAACGTTATTTTAAAACGTTCGGTTTATATATGTAGGAATGCGAGCTTTGTTCTTCCACAGAAGTCGCTGTGACCTTACACAAGCATAACGAAGTACTCTTTAACGGTGTGGAGAGATGGGCAGCAAAAGTTCGGGATACTTGGACCGTTCGCGTGCATATTGCAAGTTGAAGTGGGAGCTCAGGCAAGATCGACCCGTTATTAGGGCCTCCATATCAGCCTCCTGGACCTGCAATCATCGTCATAGACCAACGATATCTTACGGAAACTGCTGCCAAACCGGTTACTGTTTTTGTTGGCTTGTCCAAAGCTTCCTGGGCCAGGAACACGTGGGCGTGGGTGTTGTGCATAAATCGGGTTATCTTTGCCGGGGATGACCATTCAGCCTTGGTTTGGTGTTTCTGCTGTTTCATCTTCTGCTGCATCAACACGATCGTGCCACCGAGTAAGGACAAGCTCCGACCAGGCCTTATTAATACGGCAAAGAGCAGCATTCCGTATCGATCCAGGATTCGACTTCGTTTTGCCTTCCCCAAGTCTGGCAAAGCACCCACCCCACAGTGATCGACCCTTCGAATTGAAGTGAGGGTAAAGTACAGCGACAGGCCTATTCGGATATCAAGAATGCCTAGCACACACATGTACCGAGTTATCAGACACCGGCGGTGTCGTCGACCTTTTTCCTCGTTGGAACGGGCCAGGAACTGGTCGGGCAAGCTGAGGGTCGGGCCTTCCATCAGAACCCGGAAGACCTCGCAGTGGGGCCGCCCGAACCGTTCCGTTCCCTTGCCGCCTTTTCCTCCGGGGTTAGACCAGGGTTTCGTCTGATGTTTTCAGCAAACATGCAGCAGTCTTCTAGTGAGCGGACGTGGGTACCATGTATCTCTTGGGTAGTTGTATCTCTTGGGTAGTTGTGTCTGGAGGTAAGATTTCTTGCTTACTACCCGTTTCTTTGTAACAATGACATACACTCCAAGTGGCTTGAGCTTGTCAGTGCTGACACCGATGGCATCTTTCAACAAATAAGAACACAACTCTCCGAGGGCAAGGGGGTAGGGAGGGGGGCTGACTTTGGCCATATCCCATCCAACCCCCCGGGACCGGAACCTCCCAACAACGAGCCAGGGGCCAGCTCGGATAGTGACAACGAACCATAGTTCTTGAGCCAAGCCGCAACTGTCCGGAACCGACATGACATCCACATAACGTCGAGCCGGCTCCCCAGCACCGTGTCAAAAAACATGCACTAACTACTTGAGTATAGGATATCTGATCTGTTCTTCGTTTTATGCTTCTTCTCCTTCTTCTTTTACTTCTTTTTATTTCATAAATTTAATTATTTTTTCAACCGCAAGGCGCGGCACAGCCATGTGTTGTTGGTCTCGGTCTCGTCCTTTCACGATACCTCCTGTGCCCAAGTCGCCCCACCAATCGCCCAACTCACTAAGGCCATGTGAGCCGTAGCCACCTCCTCTATTGTTCAATACTAAGGGCGCGATTACGGCCATAAATCTTGGGAAGCTGCATACTACTCAAGTATGTCTGGTTCAAGTGGAATTCGTGTAGTCCGCGTCTCTCGACCATAACGCTTCACAGATCCCGAGCTGCGGGCCGACCCGCTTGCTCCCAAGGCTGACGCACAAAACTGGAGTCAGACATCGCTCAATGGGTGCACTATGCAAGCAGAGTAATCATGATGTCAGGAATGGGAGACTTTGTCTGGCAGTGGGAGCATGGGGGAAGAGGCGTCTCGCTTGTGCTTCAGAGCAACTGCAACTTAATCCGTAAGGACGCTTGGGTGAGCGGCTTCAGGAGACAGTTCTTTCAAGGGTGTCGCAAGACGAAGCGCCCAATTTGGGAAAGAATGGGATGTGGTGAAGAGAACGGTTGCTGAGTGGCTGAGTTGCTCTTGCATAATGTGCGTGGGAACGCGGGGGTCTCTCGTGTCCCAGGAGCCAGGAGGCTGGTGGCTGGCGCAAGAAAGGGTTATTGGTTGTTGTACTCTGTAGTGTCTGTAATCCGTACAGCACCCACGCAGTGGCATGGGGCCGAGTTAGCAAGTACCTGTCTAATGTTTCTTGGAGTGTGGTGCAGCCCAGTGTCGGATTGGCTCCAGGGACGCGGACCGCATACCTGAGGAAATAAGCAAGCAATGCCTACTTTGCAAGGGCTGCAGCCGAGGTTGGTTCTTGTTGTAAAGCACAGTACGGGAGGCAGCACAATACACTACTCGAGACTACCAAGCGAAGCCGTCCTGGAGCGATCGTCTTGAGACATTGAGGCGATGGTGAAAAACCACGTGCAAGCTGCAACGTGCGGGGCCGTCCGGTTCCGGCCCCGCAGCGCCCCCGTGCTCCGGGTGGGCCCTCGGCGCCCGTTCTCGACTTGGCTCCAGCCCCGCAGCGCGCTAACGTGAAGGAGTAATTGCAGAGCAGACTTTTTTCGTGCTTCTAATTCCAACCCCGCGTTGTGGTCGACCTTATCACTTCTCGCTGGACTACTCCAAATTGTGTCTCTCACGGTCCTAGTGTACAGTAAGTCGCTGGCCTGTGAATCAATTTTTTCTGTTTTTTTTTTTCCTTCCGTTGCGTGCTCACTTCCCTCCGGATTGCCAATCCGCAGTTCCTGCTCGTCTGCCTGGTTCGATTTTGTCGGCATTCGCCACATTCACAACCACGCGCGAAGCAGCCTGCGGCTCTGCGCAACAATTTTCTAGTACATATCTACCTATGTACTCCTTGAGATTGGCGCTTCTCGATTTGGCCACCTCCTCGGCGCACGGCTTGATGTGCCGAGTCCTACAGCAGTAACCGATCGGCAAGCGACTTGGAGTCTTTGCGCTTGCTTAAAAGGGGTCGTAAGAAAGACTCACAGGCGGTGTTTCTCACACTTGGCTCACACTTGGCTTTCGTGTGAACCACGAGCCATACTCCCGTCTTGGAAAGTGCACCTGCGATCGTGACCCGATCCAGGCTTTGATGCCTGGCGAGACCGGACTTCTTCAAACCCTCCGCGACCATATTCTCGCCACGCTAGGTCTCCTCGGGCAAACCGCCCACGCCCAGGGGTATCAGTCTCTCGACGCCAACGCCGACATCATGGTCGTCGAAACGTCCTCCCCGGCCAATGAGGCCGCCTTTACCAAGCCGGGCACGGAGGATGACAACTATGGCACCACCACGTTCGTCTCGTCGTCCTCCTCAGATGCCGAAGCCGCCGCGGTCGCCGCGGGTCTCTCAGAGCTCGAGTCGCGCAACGTGCACTGGTACTCGTACTTCCTGACGATCGACTTCTGGCTCATCATCGCGCTCGGCCAGATCCTGTCGCTCTGCATCACGGCGACCAACACCTTTACCAGCTTCCTGGCCGGCGTCCACACCAACATCCCGGCCTTCCAGACCCTCTTCAACTATGCCCTCCTGACCCTGATCTGGCTGCCAATCACGCTGCGCCAGCACGGCCCCCGCAAGTGGGCCTCGATCGTGCTGCGCGACGGCTGGAAGTACTTCATCCTGTCCTTCCTCGACGTCGAGGGCAACTACTTCACCGTGCTGGCCTACAAGTACACCAACATCCTGTCGGCCCAGCTCATCAACTTCTGGTCCATCGTCTGCGTCGTCACCCTGTCCTTCTTCCTGCTCCGCGTCCGCTACCGCTGGCTCCAGATCGCCGGCATCCTCATTTGCTGCGGCGGCATGGGCCTCCTGCTCGCCAGCGACCACATCACCGGCTCCAACGGCGGGCCGGCCAGCGACATGCTCAAGGGTGATCTGTTCGCCCTGCTCGGCGCCTCCCTGTACGGCATCAGCAATGTCTTCGAGGAGTGGTTCGTCAGCAAGCGGCCCGTCTACGAGGTCCTCTCGTTCCTCGGCATCTTTGGCGCCTGCATCAACGGCGTCCAGGCCGCCATCTTTGACCGCTCCTCCTTCGACGGCGCCACCTGGAACGGCAAGGTCGCCGGCTGGCTGGTCGGCTACACGCTCTGCCTCTTCCTCTTCTACTCGATCGCCCCGCTGATCCTGCGCATGGGCAGCGCCGCCGTCTTCGACGTCAACCTGCTGACGGCCAACTTCTGGAGCGTCATCATCGGCACGCGGGTCTTTGGCTACGTCGTGCACTGGATGTACCCGATCGCCTTCGTCCTCATCATCTGCGGGCTTGTCATCTACTTCCTGGCCGGCAGCATCCTGGGCGACTCCAAGAAGCCCTGGCTCGGCGACAACCAGAAGGACGGCGTTGCTGGCATCGGGACGGCCAAGCTGAAGGCGCTGAACGCGGCCCGAAAGAAGGGGCTCGCCGGCCGGGCGGACGGCCAGGCATAAAGAGGTTCCTTGTTCGGATGAGTGTGAAATGTGGCAGCAGGATATTGGAAGGAAGAGAGGGGGAGGGTGTGAAGAGGTAGGACCTGACAGGTCATGGATGATTGGAAACTATTGTTGTTCTGAAGGTTGGTTAGGGACCGGAGGGTGGAAGGGCCTGGGTTCTTCACCAGGGACTGAGCCTTTTTTTGTTCCGTTTCTTGGATATTGTCTCTAGGATCCATTCCCCTCCCTTTTTTATCGTCATCCGAGGCGATGTAGTTGCCCGAAACCGCAGGGTTAGGGTACAAAGCCAATTCCATGCATCCTGATCCTGCAACTCGCCAGATGTTGCTGCCTATGCCTCTTCCGAATTGGTTTTCGTCTCTACCTGAGATGCAAAGTCGTGCCCTCCTACGTGAACCAACAGTCCGTTTTTAATCCCTTTCATTGTGACTCACCAACACCACTGAAACTTACTCAACTTATAATATAGTTAACCTGCACTGCCCCGCCACCGTTGAAAGACCCAACTTCCACAAACTAGCAATTGCCTCTTTTCTTTCAAACAGCATCACCTGCCCAGTATAACGCAACACCACACCATCCAAAAATGACCTCCCCAACCCTCTACTTCGCCTTCGGCAGCAACCTGTGGAAGCAGCAAATGTCTCTCCGCTGCCCCTCCTCCACTTACGTCGGCATAGGCCGCCTGTGCGGCTACGAGTGGTTCATCAACGCCCGCGGCTACGCCAACATCGCCCCGAGCGCCAAGGACGGCGGCCCGGGCGGCCAGGAGCCCGGCCAGGAGTTCGACGGCGAGGTTTGGGGTCTGGTCTACGAGCTCACCCACGACGACGAAGCCCGGGTCGACGCCAACGAGGGCGTCCCGTACGCCTACGAGAAGCAGACCATCCCCGTGGAGTTTTGGCCCGCGAGCCCGTCATCGTCGACATCACCGCCACGGGGCGTCGCAGCAGCAGCAGAAGCAGCAGCAGCAGCAGCAGCAGAAGCAGAAGCAGCAGAAGCAGCAGAAGCAGCAGCAGGAGCAGGAGCGGGGAAGGCGACCCCCATGCTCGTCTACGTCGACACCCGGCGCAACCGCGGCGGGTACCCGCCGCGCGACGAGTACGTGCACCGCATGAACGCGGGCATCCGCGACGCCCTGGACGAGGGGGTCCCCGCGGCGTACGTGCGGCGCGTGCTGAGGAGGTACATCCCCCCTCCTGCCGAGGGGGAAGAGGAGGCGGAGGAGAAGGCCGGCGGCAAGGAGGGTGAAGGGAAGGCGGCGGAGCAGGCAACGGGCTTCGCTGACAGTGCGGATGCCAGCCGGGCTCGGGCTGCCGCCCTTACGCCGGTTGGATCGGGAGTGGTGTCTCCTGATGAGGGGGAGAAGCGCAATGTGGGGAGCAAGGAGGATGAGGAGGAGTTGCGGGAGCGGGCAAGCGAGGTTTGTTATGCGAAGTACCTGGGAATCTAACTTTTACTACGAGGATTGTGGGCGCTTTCAGGGGAGATAAACAGGTGTATGTAGACGTTGATTTTGCCTCTTGAATTCTGCTTGCATGTTCGGAGAATAATAATGTCCTTTGAGCCTAACAAGCGGAGACGCGCCTTTGTATTGTGGTTGCTGTAAAAATGATATCGAGAGATATTAATAATTGTCGCCTGCATTTTGTCGCCTATCTTCCTTCCTCACCACGGAATGGTGCTCCCCCGGGCAATCGACATAGATAGAGAACAGAGTACGGCAGTGATGGGAGGTATAATATATGGAAGGAAATAAACAAAAAAAAAATCAATCGAAATCGAAGTCAAACTCGGCGCTGGAAAAAAGGATGCCCACTATCAGAATCGAACTGATGACCTTGTCATTGACCTAGCTTCTACTAGTGACACGCTCTACCACTGAGCCAAGCAGGCTGTATGAGCTTTGGATGCCTACAGATTCTTGATAACCGGTTTATCAACCAACAAGCAACCAACCAGAACCGGGTCTCGTATACGAATACGTAACTACCATATTCATTAAAAAGGGAACGGTGGAGCTTCGCACTTCGACGTAAAAGGCAAATAATCTAGACTTAACTCACTAAGAATTGAATGGTGCAGCTGAATGGGGACTTGGTCCTGCACTTGCTGCCTCGCACGCCAGGCAGACCGTGATGCCGTGACACCTCGTGTAGTGTAGCTTCGTTTTTTGGCGAGGCCGAGTGCTGCGATGGCGAGGCTTCCCGTTTCCCCAGCACGTCGCATGGGGCTCGTGTGGGCTCTTAGCAAGAAGACTTTGGAGAGGAGCCCCATGGGTTTGCCGATGTTGACTCGAGCTCCATCAGTTGCGGCACGCGGTTCCGGATTCCGACCCAGGTATGGCAAGACGAGATGTAGATCCGAGGTCGATCGGGCCTATTTTAGTGAACTGCGAACGCCGTTACAGTAGTGTATGTGCTTCGAGGGGAGTCTGTACTTTGAACTGTCCTGCAGATATCGAGAACAGACGATAGTTAATTATTCGATGCACGAGGGAAGGAAGTCCAATGGGCAAAAGTAGGCAGGCACGGTGCCAGGTGTTAAGAGCCTTGCTTCCAAGGACACCCGCATGCCACCATGCCGGAGATCTCTTCCTGTCAGGCGCAATCTAGCCTGCTTTGCGTCTAAAGTTTCTAGGTTCGTTTCAGCAGCCGTGTGTAGTCACAGCGGACCGCTCCACATGGGAATGACGAAAGGTGGTTGAAGCCGTTCGGGAGATTAGTTTGGAACGGTTGTCGGGTCCTTGGCGGTGCTTGAATCCAGGTTTCGGAGTGGAACCCATCAAGCCACCCGCAGCCGTCAAAAGCTTGGCGCAGCTTGTGGGGGTCACACACTCTTCAGCTCTTCACCACTCTCCCCGGTTTAAATAGCGACGACCAGTATCACTCCATTCGCCCCGGTATCAGGCAGTCTATCTGCCCACATAGCACTAACTACTAGGTAGATTTGTAGACTTGGAGCTCGGAGCTCGGATCGAACTTGGAGACTGCACCAGCTCTTTAACTTTTTGCGGAATTTCTAAGTGGAACCTCTTGAGCACCGAGTGGATGGGCCATGGCGTGTTTATGGGCCGGAGGAAATTATCATGGCCTTGTTGCTTGTCTTGACCGAGCAGATCGAAACCAAGGCGGCGCTGACAATAACAAGCCCACGGACTCAAGGACGTCTTAAAGAAACCATACGAAGTACAATATCGGCGAGGCTCTAGTTTCAGGAGCTTCCTGCCCAAGACAGCAGCACGTGGTGCATGGTCAATGACTCTAGGTAGAATATATGGAGTCAGAGAAGGAAGTCACCACCAAAGCTTATTAGAATATTTGCTTGGACCCTCTGTTCGCACAATGCTAACTCCCAACTGGTACCATAACACGATCCAACACCACTCAACACAACAGGCTCGGTAGTTCATATGTGCGATCCTCGTCCATATCGTACGCCCTGTGCTAGTGAATGGCTCAGGTAGTAGGGAAGGGTCATCAGCCCTCGTATGTTCTTGCGGTTGTGTTACGGGTGGACAATGGTCTTCGGCAGCCCTGCACTTGAATCGTGCCATTGACCGAAAGGAAAAAAGGGAATGGAATGCCATACCAACTCCAAGGCTTGTTAACGGAGTGCAGAGCGTAGTGGGCAGCGATGAGGGCACCGTCCTTCATAGGTACGCGTTTGAGGCCCGCATTCCATTCATCCCATCTGCGACTGCCCGTCTTGCGCTGTTAAGTATCCAGGTTCCAGTTTCCAAAGCACTCTGGAAGACGGGTAGTTGCACACTGCCGTATTCTACTGGTTCTTAAGCCCAGAGGCATAGAAAAATCTTTGTACGTGTCATCGTCGACCGTTACAATCTGGGTTTTGCCAAGTAAGTGTTACCATACCATATCTCGGCGACTCTTGTGTTCTCAAGTTGTGGGCGATACCGGCCCTTTGTGTTGGCGAGGAATCGGATGCTGCTCGATCAACCGGTCACAACAATCGTTTCAATACATTGCAACTGCAACAGCAATATCTTGGTTCGCAGCTAACACTCTCCCAGCAGGCGCAGCTACTCCGCGTAGTCTGGCCCAGCATGTCATCGTCTCCCACCGACCCGAGGGGCCGGCCGATGGCAGAGCCTCCCGCCGTTCTTCCTCCCGAGAATAAACCGGAGACATTAGGTCAGGATCACCAGTACGCCGAAACCCTGCAAAATCCCTTCCCGGAGGTTATCCTGTCTCCAGCGTCGAGCACAGCTGTTGGCACCGCACCAACATCGCCAGTCGCAGTCAACAGTGTCGACAACGCCAACGACGCGTCAACGGAGAATGAGACACGCTCTTCCCTCCATCATCAAGGCACAATCAGCAGCAAGGAGGACCCCGTCATGCGCGAGGATGTGTGGGTCGACCCAAGGGAGGAGCCGTGGTACAAGGCCGTCTCGCCGAGGAGGTGGGCCACCATCGTCATCTGTACCGTCGGCATCACCGGCGTTGTGCTGGCAATACTCGGCGCCATGAACAAGCTCTCTAGTGGAAGGTACTGAAAGACGCCAACGACCCCAAATCTAACTCCTTGACGCCGGATGAGAACATCCGCTAACCAGACCCAGTTCCTCTGACGCATCCCCCCTGGTCGGGGATGGTACATCGATGACAAGCACGACTCCTGCAACCCCGACGGCCTCTGCCGATCCAGATTCCACCGTAAGCCCTTTCTCTTTCCTGCCCCCGCCCCCCCCCCCCAAAAAAAAAAAAAAATTGGAGAGTGAGAAACCAACAGTCTCCTGGACTAACCCATCCCGGACGGATCCTTCCCAGCATCCCCTGAGCAACAAGATCGACTGCGCCGACAACTCCACCTTCCTGACCCCCGTCAACTGGGTCGGCACGACGGTCAACGCCTACACGAGCGCCTTCGCACAGGCCGCCTCGGCCGCAGGATGCTGCGCCGCCTGCCAGGCGCATCCCGGCGGCGGCTGCGCCGGCTGGCTGTACACGCCCGGCTCCGACTTCACGCCGTGCACCAAGATCATCGTCAGCCGGGAGCAGGACGACCGCGGCGGCGTGGACGACGGGTCCTGCCCGCTCGGCCGGGCGCCCATGACCTTCTTCAACCAGGACCTTGGGTCGGACGGGAGCACTCGGAGCACGGCCGGAATGGGACCGTGCTCGTTGGAAGGGAAGCTTCAGCAATGAGTCCTCTCCCCTCTTCTTCTGTTTTCTCTCTTGCTCTGCCATTTTGTTGCTGGGATTCGCCAGAGAAGCGAAGAGAGAAAAAAAAGAGCATTGTATTTGTCAAGTTCTGCCTCAGGGCGTGAACAAGGGCAATGGCATTTCCGGAAAGAATAGCACCATGTCACCATGGTAACAGTGGCTGGACGACTTAGGACGGCGTCTGCTCCGGCTGGGGAGCCGGTTCCGCGAGGAGTGTTCCGGGGGAGACCTAGAAACTTCTGCTAGTGGATCTGAGAGACTCGGAATCAACATCTTCGCTACATAGCACCACTGTCACAGCTCAATGTTCCCAGATGTCAGCCGCCGTTACTTGTTATCGCTGTTCGAATGTTAAAGGCAAGCCTCCGAACGAAACGCGTAGAAGTACATGGAAATCCCAACAACATGTCTATTAGACCATTACCAACCTCCTTCCATATCCCGCTAAAGACAATTGTGGCAGGCGTAAAAGAGAAAAAGATGTGGTGGGGTCATAAGGTTGACTTCCCCTGCACCTTTCGGCCTCTTCGCTTGCTATGCCAGTTCCATCATTGGCTGAAATCATTCCCGTCTCTCGCCAGTTCGAAGACACGCCCCCGCTCAGAGACGGAGCAACTTGGCGGCGTATTCCTCAATGAGCGCTTCGGTGGGGAAGCTCATCTCCTCGAGCTTCTGGGCGTACGGGGTCGGGACGTCGGCACCCGTGACACGCTGGGCGGGGGCGTCAAGGTAGTCAAAGGCGTACTCCATGGTGAGAGCGAGGATCTCGGCGCCGACGCCGAAGGCGGGGAAGCCGGACTCGACGGACATCAGGCGGTGCGTCTTCTTGACTGACTTGACGATGCTCTCGACGTCGAGGGGCTTGATGCTGCGCAGGTTGATGACCTCAACCTCGACACCGTACTTCTTCTTGAGGTTCTCAGCGGCCACAAGCGACTGGCCAACGCAGCGCGAGAGCGACACGATGGTCAGGTCCTTGCCGACGCGTTCAATCTTGGCCTTGCCAAAGGGAAGCACGAAGTCGTCCTTCTGCGCGGCCTCCGACATGGGGAACGCCTGGCCGTACAGAAGCTCGTTCTCGAGCACGACAACCGGGTTGGGGTCGCGAATGGCGGCCTTAAGCAGACCCTTGGCGTCCTCGGCCGACCAGGGTGAGACAACCTTGAGGCCGGGAATGCTGCCGTACCAGGCCGAGTAGTCTTGCGAGTGCTGGGCGGCGACACCGGCAGCAAAGCCGTTGGGGCCGCGGAAGGTGATGTTGCAGGGCTGGATACCGCCGGACATGTAGAGGGTCTTGGCGGCGGAGTTGACAACGTGGTCGATGGCCTGCATGGCGAAGTTGAAGGTCATGAACTCGCACTAAAATGCGTCAGCGTCAGCGCCTGCTGCGTCCCTCACTGCACTCTGGCCCGGGTTGCCGCGCGCTCTACTTACCACAGGCTGCAGCCCGCTAAGCGCGGCACCGACCGCCAAACCACAGAAGCCGGCCTCGGTGATGGGTGTGTCGATGACACGCTTCTCACCGAAGCGATCTAGTAGACCCTTGGTGACCTTGTATGCGCCATTGTACTGGGCAACCTCCTCGCCCAAGATAAACACCTTGGGGTTGCTCTCGAGCTCCTCGGCGAGGGCCTCGTTCAGGGCCTCGCGAACTGTGTACTCCTTGACGCCGGAGGCTTCGGCATATGTCCGTTTTTGTAAACTGGGCACAGCGGCGGCTCTGGAAAGGAAGAAGGTGGGAGCGGCAGGGCGGATGGCGGAGGCGCGCGCGGTCGCGGCGAGCCTGGCCGCTGGTCGGAGATAGCGCGACATGGCTCGAGATTTTGTTGGTTGAGGGAAAGGAGAAGCAAGGAGACAGAACCGGAGTCTGGATGGGCGACCGTTCCGACGGAAAAAAAATTATATGCTTAATTGAAATACGCTGCCTTCTCGTAATCCCAATTGAAAGCGACCAAGGCCCGGTAAGAACGGAACAAGTGGTGATGCAGAATGCAGGAGGGCTGACAATTGCTTAGAGGGAATTTTTCTTGCATCAATCAAGAAGCTTGGGACAGCATTCGGACAGTTTTGACGTTGAACCCCAACGGATCAATCCCCGCTAGTGCAAGAGCGGATTAGTCTGCTGGACCCTGCACGCTCTTCCAGACCCGCAGATAACCCGTCGGGAGCGTTGTCCGAGTTTGACAGTTTGAGCGCCCCCACCACACCTGAAGCAGTGGGTACTCAACGCCAGATGTCAAGACCGCGACATTGGGGCAGTTGAGCTTGCCAGGTAACCATTCTATGCTACAAGTACTTTGTGCAGCAAAATTCTCGCCCTTGTTTGCAGGTTGAGAAGAGCCACGCGGACGTCCGTCGAAGAAGCTGATTTTGCCTCGGGCGGCTCGTACAACAACATCAGCATCCGCGACGCGCATATTCCATCGCGAACATGAGAATCAAAAGAGGAAGGATGACCGTTCCTACCACGGCAGGTCAGCCTGACCGTGAGAAGATTGATTACGGTGTAGTGTACGTACTGAAGGCAGCGAGGCCGCGGTCGCCCAATCCCAATCGGCGATGTCCCAAACCCCCGAAGCATTATATTAATTACCGAGTATGCCTTTCCAGAGCCATCCCACTGCAATTGCCCCATCCGCATTACGATGCAGTCCTTTTTCTCATCCCGTCATAGCAAATGCAGAGCAGTCCGGTACAGACCGCTTAGTTGGCAGGCTTGCGGCCAACCATCAGGTACATAGGGGTGAAGAGGTCCTTCTTGGCGCCTGCGACGAGACCGTCGGCACCCTTGGCAAGAGAATCGGCTGTCTTCTTGGTGCCCTTGGGCGCGAGGCCGATGGTCTCGAGGAAACCGGTGAAGACATGCACCACCCGGCGGCCGGCGTGCGTCATGCGGAGCACGGTGAACAGATCCCAGTACGATTGCATGTACTTGGTCTCGCCCGCAATGCCCCAGTACCAGGGGATAGGGTCGGGTCGCTTGGCGAGGTCCTCGTGGTGGAGCAGCTCGAATCCGGCAGCCTTGAAGGCCTCAAGACCCTCGGAAATGGTCACCATGTTGGAGATGCCGTTGCCCTCCTCGATGGCGAGACGGATGTCGCGGTGCTCCAGGTTGTTGTTGTCGTAGTTGTCCGTCATCAACCACTCGTAAACGCCGAAGACACCGCCGGGCTTGAGCACTCGGTAGATCTCGCTGTAGACACCCTCCAGCTTGGGAGCGTGGACCGTAGCCTCAATGGCGTAGACGGCATCGAACGACTCATCGGGGAACGACATTTGCTGTTCAGGGTTAGCGCCGCCCGCGCCCGGTCACAAGCGTCTTCGGGGTGCTGTCATACCATAAAATCACCCTTGACAAACTTCAGCTGGTTTGAGAGACCCTCCTTGGCCGCATACCGTGTGGCGCGCTCGATTTGGTAGTCGTTGTTGTTGAGACCGGTGATGTGCGCGTCGGTGAACTTGGCAATCTCCCTTGCCGGCCCGCCGACACCGCAACCGACGTCGAGAACCTTCATACCGGCCTGGATGCCGATCTTCATGGCAAGATAGTGTTCATGACGCGCGATAGCTTGGTAGAAAGGCTCGCCAATCGAATACCGACAGAAGTGAAAGCTTTGGCCCCAACCGTACTCGTACAGATCGGTCGCAAGATTGTAGTAGCTGCGCGCAAATCAGACTCAGTATTCCATCGGCAGGACAAGTACGAGTCAGGGAACGTACTGCCGCGTGAGGGTCGCATATTCCCTGGTCCGCGCCTATTTTTTTTCTTTTCTTAGCATCCTCTTTTGCAATTGGGGTTGCAATGAGCTCACCTCTCTGTCGGCCTCTGTCTCGGTCTCTGCACTCTTGTTGTCGAAGTGCTTGAAGTACTCCTCGACCGCAATCTTCTTGGCCTCCTTGTCCTTGGCCAGCATAGCAGCAAAACCGCCAGCGGCCTCAGTCGACTTGCCGTGGAGGGCCTTCATGAAAGCGGCATCGCGCTCGTGGTCCTCCTTCTCGAGGATCACTTTCGTTTTTGTGGGAGCCATGATGAAGTGGTAGTTGCCGACGCGAAGATGATACTCGAGTGTAGAAAAAGAAAGTACCAAGATCGGCAAGAATGCGACAGCAAGAGAGCGGAGGGGTTGGTGTTGCGTTGGGTGACGTTCACAAAGAGGAAAAAGTTTCTTGACCCCCTATTAAATGTACGGACGAGGCGGTTCTCGATGGCGCTGGGAAACAAACAGGGATCCCGATAGCCGAACGCCAATCCAGCAAATCTCCTCGCTCAATTGGAACGGCGGCTTCAATATCAGGGGAAAGCCCCACAACTTCACATGGAAAAGGGCCAAGGAACCAAAAGTCGGGCCAATGGCCCTTGCTACCAGAGTATATTTTGTGTGCTCTCTGTACGTTATTGCGTACACTTCTGCCGGGCGTGCGGACCATCTGCTCGGTGAACTCATGCGAACAAGAGCTCGCATTTGTTTTATGCGGGACGGTGCACTGGCTGTCATTCATTTCGTTTTCGCATGTGCTTACCCACCGCTGAGAGCTCTTGGGAACTGCGACTCGAAAAGGAAAGCGGTAACGCGGAAAAGAACGCGAATACGAATAAGAGTGCACTGGCCACATATCAGCCACATCCGAGACCAGACAAGGTATCTGTGCGAGTTGAAGGACAAGAGTGAAAAATAACAGGAAATTCTAAAAAAGGATACGGAACTGGTAGCTACCAGGAAACATAAACAAGTCTAACTGATCGAGTCTAGCTGATCCAGGGGTAATTAATCCGTACTCGGCGTAGCCTGTTATGTGCTTACACGTTCCGTGTAGAGGCGGTGTCAACAGAGTGGCGTCCGATAAGGCTTATCAGTGAAAAGCCACAGCGCCACAGTAACCTTCTCTGCTTGCCCAAACTCGCCTCATCCAAACTCCATCCCGGGCCGTCACCCCACGCGAGCAAGCGACAAGTCCCCATCTTCGCGACGCCGCACCCTCATCAAGAACATCTTGCCCACCAGAAGCCGACCGAAAAATCATACCCCACAATGCCTCCTCCTCAGATTAAACAAGACTTGAACCGCTCCGGTTGGGAATCCACCGATTTCCCCTCGGTCTGCGAGAACTGCCTCCCCGAGAATCCGTACGTCAAGATGCTCAAGGAAGACTACGGCGCAGAGTGCAAGCTCTGCACCCGGCCCTTCACCGTCTTTAGCTGGTCCGGGGACGGGCGCGCCCACGGCCGCAAGCGGCGCACCAATATTTGCCTGACTTGCGCGCGCCTCAAGAACGCCTGCCAGTGCTGCATCATGGACCTGCAGTTCGGCCTGCCCATCGTCATTCGCGACAAGGCGCTCGAGCTGATCGCTCCCGGCCCGCAGAGCGAGATCAACCGCGAGTATTTCGCGCAGAACAACGAGAAGGCGATCGAGGAGGGGCGGGCCGGGGTGGAGGAGTACGAGAAGACGGACGAGAAGGCGCGGGAGCTGTTGAGGCGGCTGGCGCAGAGCAAGCCGTACTTTAGGAAGGGGAGAGAGGTGGATCAGGACGGAAATCCCGGTGGGAACCCGGCGGTTGGCGCGGGAGTCGGCGGCGCTGGGCCGATACGGACGAGAGACTCGAAAGCGGCGGCGGCGGTCGGGGCCAAGGCCGGTCCGCGGAGGGGACCGTTCGGTGCGGCTGCCCCGCCGCCGGGGCCGAAAGACTGGATGCCGCCCAAGGACCCCAACATCATGTCGTTGTTTGTCACGGGCATCGAAGACGACCTGCCCGAGTACAAGATCCGCGACTTTTTCAAGGTGTTCGGCAAGATCAAGTCGCTCGTGGTGTCGCACATGACGCATTGCGCGTTTGTCAACTATGAGACGCGCGAAGGAGCGGAGAAGGCGGCGGCCGAGTGCAAGGGGCGCGCCGTCATCGCGGGATGCCCGCTGCGGATCCGGTGGAGCGTGCCCAGGCCGATCGGGACGATGGACAAGGAGCAGAGGGCGGAGATGCTGCGCGACGGCCGGTCGGCTTTCCCGCAAGCGAACCGGAGAGGCCCGCAAAAGTCTATCGAGGGCGGTGCTGCACAAGAAGGCGGCTCCGCGGCCACACGGGGAGACGATCTCTCCAACCTTGCCGTGGCCGCCCCCCCTGGGGCAGCTGATGTACAATATGCCAGCTTGTCGGGTAACTAGCGCTTGGTACTGCGGAGGCCACAGTCCTATTTTTTGAGGTTTATATGGCGTTGGTGTTACGGGTTTGGGCTGCGGTTGGGAAAGGTGAACGATATCTCTGCTGCATTGCTTTCTGTTGGGCATCATGTCTCTGTTGTTACAGTACATTGAGGGGTATCATAGACGGCTATACAATACACGGCAGGAATCCTGACCCATGAGTTTGTCTACCTTGTCGCCCGTCCTGCGCCAAGTTTCGTGAGTTGATCCACGGCTCTTCCTCCACTAGCTCTCTGAGCAGCATTTGACGCCACCGGCAGGAGGGTTCTTGTTTCCTTTCTTAATGCTGTCGTTGTCTCCCCGTTCGGTATACTCGTGGATGCGGAGCTCTACAGCAAAACCAAGTTAGAATGCAATTCTTGATGTCGTGATGATGGTACGCAATGACTCACTGTATGTGTCTCCCTCCCGCTTCCCTTGGACAAGGTTGGCCTTCAGGAAGCTAGCAACCTCTTCCGCATGTTGGATCGCGGGTGCTATCGACGGGTCTGATGCCGGGAGCAAAGCCTTGTCGCGGAAGCCTTGGCGAATGGTTTGTTTCGCCGCGTCGAGCATCCTCACGTCGCCTGATACAAATAGATGTGTTAGTGGATGGTGAGGTTAGGATAATTGATTCTGAAAGTCTTTGGTACCATCAAAAGCAATCCTCGCTGCACGCAGAAGGTGCCTGTATGCTTGAATTGCCGCCATCTCGCGTTTGATATGCCGTGATTTCTCACGACGTTCAGTGTTTCTTAACGTTGTCGTCGTTGAGAAGAAGCCGCAAGTTTCTCACTACAGATGTTCCGGAACCTTTGTTTTACTTGGGAGTTGCCGCAAAGGCGAATGTATGTGGGCCGGCGAAGCGGCCTTGACATGATTGGGTAAACCGCTGCGGATGCTCAAGCTAATGTGTACGTTTGGTGGGGCCTGGCCAAGGTCAAAAAAAATATTCGAGACTGCCGCTGAAACTGCCCCTCCACACCAAACCTGGGAATAGTGAGTTAAAGTTCCGCTCACAATCACAGCACGATGGAGGCTACAGTTATTCCACTTCCCCTGCCTGCCCTTCCCGAGGGATGGGAGGCCGAGAACAACTTCAAGGCGATCGGAAAGATCACCAGGGAGGGCGCGACCGAGCGCACGTTGGAGCCAGTCGGGCCCTACTTCCTCGCCCATGCGCGCCGTGCCCGCCACAAGCGCACCTTTTCCGAAGATGACCGGATACAGGCTCAGGAACGCGCCAAGAAGGTCGAGGAAAACGAAGAGAGCGAGATCAGCGAACCCGAGGATCCATTGATGCTGCAGCGTGACGCCAAGGACTGGAAGACGCAGGACCACTACAAGGTGCTGGGTCTGTCCAAGTACCGCTGGAGAGCCACCGAGGAGCAGATCAAGCGCGCCCACCGCAAGAAGGTGCTGAAGCACCACCCCGACAAGAAGGCTGCTGCCGGCCGCGCCGACGATGACAACTTCTTCAAGTGCATCCAGAAGGCCACCGAGATCCTGCTCGACCCCGTGAAGCGCCGCCAGTATGACTCGGTGGACGAGGAAGCCAACGTGCCGCCGCCGACCAAGAAGCAGCTGGCCAAGGGTAACTACTACAAGCTGTGGGGCAACGTCTTCAAGTCCGAGGCCCGCTTCAGCAAGGTGCACCCGGTGCCGTCGTTCGGCGACGAGAACTCGACCAAGGAGGAGGTTGAGAACTTTTACAACTTCTGGTACAACTTTGACAGCTGGCGCACGTTTGAATACCTGGACGAGGACGTACCGGACGACAACGAGAACCGCGACCAGAAGCGGCACATGGAGCGCAAGAACGCCAACGCGCGCAAGAAGAAGAAGGCCGAGGACAACGCGCGCTTGCGCAAGCTGCTCGACGAGTGCTCTGCCGGCGACGAGCGCATCAAGCGCTTCCGCCAGGAGGCCAACGCGGCCAAGAATAAGAAGCGCCTCGAGCGGGAGGCGGCCGAGAAGAAGGCGGCCGAGGAGGCCCGCCTCAAGAAGGAAGCCGAGGAGAAGGCTGCTAAGGAGGCTGAGGAGAAGGCCAAGGCCGAGCGTGAGGCGGCCAAGAAGGCCAAGGAGGCGGCCAAGAACGCGGTCAAGAAGAACAAGCGCGTGCTGCGTGGCTCGGTCAAGGACGCCAACTACTTTGTTGAGGGTGACCCGTCCGCGGCGACCATCGACGCCGTGCTGGGCGACGTTGAGCTCATCCAGGGCAAGATCGACGCCGACGAGATCGCTGCTCTCGCTCAGAAGCTCAACGGCCTGAAGGTGGCTGACGAGATCAAGGGCGTGTGGAAAGCCGAGGTGGAGCGCCTTGTTGGCGCGGGGAGACTCAAGGAGGGAGAGGTCAAGACGCTTGCTTCTTGAGGAGGGGGATCTTCTTAGTTGCTGTAGATCAGCGGTTCGCGAAGATCATGACTGGCCGGTGCTAATCGAGGGCGTTTCAGCCAGTGATTCTCATGGACGGTGCTTGTTTGTGTGCTTTGTTGAATGATGAAAGTCTTCGAGCCGGTCCCGCTGCGAAGAGCGCGAGCCGAGTCCTTCTCCTCTCTGAAGCTCTGGAAGCAGCGGGGTTGTCAATGCGTCCCTATCTCAAACCCAAATGGCGAAGGGAAAGAGCCTGTTGCGGAATTGAGGAGACCACCCGGTCCCTCCAGCAGCCCAGATCGCCCATTCGTTCACGAGCAACATCCGAAACTCATCTCAAGAGCCCCGAGTATTGATTCTGCATCCCTTAAGAAACCACTAGGCCATTATTTATTAAAGCTCGTACTTTGGAGGAAAACTTAGAGACCACGCCTTCGTTTACGAGCCACGATGGCTGACGGCCGTACCGCAATGTCGGGCATCGATGCCGTGACAGGATCCGCTGCCGAGTTCGACTGGCAGTATGCAGCCGATTTCAGCATGGAGTCGCCCGGCCATCTCGAACTTCACTTTCGACTGGCAACAGAGGAAGATGTCGAGACGCTGGAGAAGATGAGCGACGATTCGGCCGCGCTCGATGACGGTTCGCTCCACGGGTTCCAAAAGGCCTGCCGCCCAACCGGACACCTCCTCGCCCTTCTGCGCAGAGCAAAGATGTACACGGAAAACGACTTCTTCACCTGCGTCATCGCGGTATACATCGGCGACAATCCCTGCATCCCGCGCGGCACGGTCGTCGGATACTCGGTCTGGGGCTGGGTCGAGTACATCGAGGACGACGAGGGAGGCTTGACGGTCCGAATGGGGATGCTGCCCCGGGTGCTGGATCTCTGGGACAAGCATCTGCCAGGTGAGCAGTGAAAGGCATCACGACGCCCACAGGTGCCAATACCCTCGGCTATGTACAGTACAGTGTTTACACATCACCGACAGGTAATTATAATCAGCTAACGTCACCGATCCTTACCCATCAGACTGCACGAAGCCCAACGAGAATCCCAGGTATCGCCCTCGCGTCCTTCAACACAGGTTGATGCCCGACCCAACCAAGAAGGGAAGCCGGATGAGAAGCAAGCAGCCCCAATTATGGGCACTCCATGACATGGAGTGGGATAAGAGCTTGGAAGAATGGCGCATCGAGGCAGAGCTGATCAGCTGGGGCTGCAGGATTGCCGACGAGGAGAAGATATGGCTGTGTGTGTTCCGCTGGCCGCTGCTTCGCTCGGACGAGTTCCTGGTTCAGGGATTCAACGACCACGAGATCCTGCCGGACTACAAGCTCACCGATCTGGACGGCGTGGAGCAGTCGCTCAGCATGGTTAAGTTGCGCAGGAAGCCTAAGGAGAGGAGAAGGAGCGCCGGCGGAGAGCTTCTGGTCCCAGCGCAATAGCACGGACAATCGGCAAAAACGACGACAAGGATAATGATAATAAGAGCGGCAGCGGCACCATCAGCGAAGGGTTTGTTGAAACATGGAAGGGAACGACGTCATATGGAACAACCGTGAAGTATTCAGCATTACCTTGGAAGGTTATTGGAAGTGTAAAGAATGCACGAGCGAATGCAGTAATAACCAGGCATGATTAGTGAACCCTTCCACCAACTCAAGAGATCCTTTCAGCAAGCAGAGACCGAGAAAGGGCAACGGCATGAGCAGCTATTAGCTAAGGCGCAGAGCTTGCCATGAACCTATGCTCGCTTGGGATGTACAAGCATCATCTCCCGTCAAGAGTAATCCAGTCCAAACGCCCGCCGCCCTCTCTTCCTGCCGTCAGTCACTCACTCACTCACTCATAGACGTAGCAGAAGGGCCCGTCGACGACGCTGACCAGGTCCCTGATGGGATAGACCTTGTCGGCGACGACGCCGAGGTCAACGGGGTCGTCGAGGGTCTGGGGAGGGCCGCCCATCATGCTGGAACCGCCGGCGATGACCTGGAGGCGGTTGTCGAGGTCCTGGCTCTGCCAGATGGTCCAGGTGCGGTCGATCATGCCGTGGTGGACCCAGAAGGCCGGGTCGTTGGGGGAGGTGTAGAAGTCGCCGCCCGGGTCGCCGGCGATGGTGAAGTGGCCGGCGGCGTGCACGCCCATGCCGCCGGGGCCGACGCCGAAGCCGCCGGCGCCCTGCATGACCGTCTGGAAGGTGCCAATGTCGGCCGACGTCGTGATCAGGTCGACAATGTCCTGCGTCCGCGCGTACTTGCTCGACAGCTGGTTCGAGATGTCACGCCGCAGGCACCGCGGGTTGTCGCCGTACCCGTCGCGCCGCGGGTTCGCCGGCGGCGCCGGGTCGATGGCGGGAGCGACGGGGCCCAGGTGGACGACCATGCTGGGGCGAAGGGGTTAGCCAGGAAAGGGTTGGAGAGAGATAAAAGAGACAACTAATAAGTGATGATGAGACTCACTCTTTGAAGGGACCCGACTTGACGCAGCCACCTCCGTTGCCGGCGGGTATGAAGCCCGAGGCCCTGTGCTCAATGTACTCGCCGTTGCCGCTGAGAGAGGTGTCGCTGCCGTCAAAGATGGGCGAGTTCTCCGGGTCGTCGGCCCAGCGCCCCCAGTCCCAGTACTGTGCAAAAGTGGTCAGCGGGCATAATACGGGTTATTTGGCGGGGCCCCGGGGGGGGGGGGGAGAGTCTTACGGGCTGGGTCCCGTTATACCCGCACTCCTCCTGGAGGGCGCGCTCAAACACCCAGGTGTAGTAGCGATGCCACGAGAGGAAGTTGCCCTGTGAAGAAGAAGAAGAAGAAGAAGAAGAAGAAGAGTCAGTCAGCGATGCCATGGCACTGAGGTGAGGGCAACCTCTCGGGGAAGGCAATTAATTACCGTGCCGTGGATGGACAGAGTCTGGTTCATGTGAACGACGACGAAGTCGTCGTACCGTGACTTGGCGCCGGGAAACTGGTTCGGGTCCAACCTGGACGGCTTCTCCATGATGCACAGCATGGCGGCGATGTAGGCCTTCTTCTCTTCGGCCGAGATGTCGCCCCTGGTTTCAACCCCCCCCCCCCCCTCTCTGTCAGTTTGCGTGGACATCACGGCTTAACCGGATACTTAAGGAGGACGACGGCGGCGGCAGACTCACCACTCGCGGCGGACCTGGAGTTTCTCTTTGGTGCATGTCGTCGACTTGGCCAGTTGAGCATCGATGGCGGGACGACCCTTTTCCTGGAGATCCAAGACTGCGTCGCCGGACACGAGGCCCGGGAGCAGGAGCCAGGGGACTGCAAGCAGCCCCGCGAGGGTGAGACGTGCCATGATGGCTTCTCTCTAGCAAGAGTCTCAGGGCTTGCTCTTGACACACTTGTTGAAGGAGACCTGTTCGAACCATAAATCACAGGCAAGGTTACCGTCCAGCGTTTTATATGACCTTCGAGACCAACACTTGCCACAACAACCCCCCCCCTTTCTTTCAACCCCCTTGTTCCCGTCCGCTTACGACTCCGCTTTCCCGGCGATGTTCCATACTAATTCTCCATACCTCCATGAGGTATGTACTGTACATATATACAACAACGGCCGCTTAAGCTGCCGAGCAACCCGCCCCTGCTCGGAGACGATCCATCGGCAGATATTAAAGCCTGGCGCTCGAGACGGTCTGTCCGATGCCTGTGCGCGTGCGACTTTCTGTACCAGGTAGGTAAAGAGACGCTGTAAACAAGGATCCCGGGTTAACCTGGCCCGCGCAACCTCTCGGAGCAGGCCCTGTTCGGATCCCGGCAGACGGCGCGGAACTTGGAATAAGCCATCGCCAAGCGAACGGTCGTCGAGGAGCGCATCTCTAAGCGAGGCGCCTAACCGGATGGGCTTCGCATATTGCGCCCTTATGCGAGCCAATGTGTGTCGCGCATGTTCCTCGACGACAGTCGGGCCGGTAGGGGATTCGGCTCAAGGCTTTCCGAACGAGGTAGGCATACGTTGTATCCGTTGGCCGTTTTGCTGCCGCATGGGAGTATACTAACTGTAACATGAAACAACAGGTGCCCCCCGGGGGAGGGGGGGGAGGAAGCCCTTTCGGAGGGACAAGATTCTTGGGTATCCAGTTCGCCGGGAGCGAAGTAGCTGGCGACGCTGCCGACTGGTTCGGGTTAAATGGCGGGCAATATACCCGCCAGCGGGCAGAGCTGGGGTAAAAGCCAGGCCAATCTCGCTCCACCGCTTGGCCAATATGAATATGCTTCCGTCTCTTCGATTTAAGCTTGGATTGCCGGGGCCCCATCACGCGCAACAAGACGACACAGTCTGGGGGGCGAATCAGGCTCATAGCAATCTGCTGACCAGCTTTTCAGTTTGTCCTACACTACTCGTATTATACCACCTTATTTCGATGCACAACGCTATAATGCTCTCGGTTCAACAAGTCCGAACCGCTGCGGCCAGCCCACCCAACCACACCAACTCTACTACCTTGTGACGTCCGATCAGTTCCTCTGTGCTTCTCTCTCACTCGTCGTTTGCCGGCTTGGAACTTCTTGGCACACAACTGCCGTCCGTCTGTGCGAGCTTGTGATGATGACCAAGGCTGCAGTTTCAAATTGCGTGTTTCAACGTTTTCCCCCACTCACGGAGGCATCACATGCAAAAAGATCTTTATAGATGAAAATCAAAAAGTGTATTAACAAGAAAGCACACGGTTGAGGTGGCTGTCATAATAGTATAATGTCCGGTAGCAAATTGCTGTGAAAGAGATCACAGAACCTACCCGAGGGAAGAAGAAAGAACATTGCTGAAGATAATATAAAGAAAACGCAACGAGAGAACCCCCAAAATCACCCACGAGACAATTGCATGACGCCCATCTAATATATCCGTACTATCGGGGTTGATCATACCCTGTGAGGATTCGATCCCTGCTGGGCAGCGATCTTCGTCTCAGCCTCTTGGCCTCGGGGAAAATTGGGCGCCTGCCACCCCTCCCGCCATTGAAGAGGTTATCTACCTTCCTCGGGACCGGATGAGATCCGGTTCGGGTGATCTGCTGGACCTGGTAATCGTTTAACTGAAAGAACCCGAGTGGCTACCTAATAATGCAGACGTTTTTCCTTTCGAGAAACACGTGGTTTAATTAATTAATACATAATTCCACAGAGCCCAGCCGCCCACCATTTGGATTGACATCCTCCAGCTCTGAACTGGGAACTATTCTTCTCATCATGAACACATGTTTCGCTGACGCCAACCCTACCCCCAACCTAGCCATCCGGTGATCCAGCCCGGCAGTGCTTTGGCGCGAGATTTCGGAAGGACGGGTGCCAAACGGCGTGACATTGCCACTGACCGCCGAGATGGCTTACTTAAGTACTTCTAATTAATATGCCTGGTGGCACGGTTGGCTTCATCGCTTCCGCGGTCGTGGCCGAAGGAGTACTTCAGGGAGGTGATCACTGATCACTTTCACCCTGGGCCGTCCGAGATGTGGTCGAACTGGTGAATAACATGCGATTTGTTAGATAGAAATAGTTAATTAGAAATGCAACGAGTCTGCGTTTTAATTTCTGTAATCGCGGCTACGGGTACGCCAGACTTGAAGAGGCTCGAAGGTAACCAGATGCCTGGGAGGTCGGATAGCAAGGTACTGTACGTCGTAAGGTACGCAGTAAGTTACGTAGAACATGGACCCCTATCTCTGGAAATTACCCTCGTTCACCAGGCGAGTTCGTTCACACCCATCGAGTCATCGAGTGTAGAACGCGTCCCGCGCATTCGCGGTGGAGATGCATTTTCGGCGCTAGGATCCCGTCCCCAATGGATGTCCCGCACTTCAGGCCGACCCCTCACTCGGTCGGCCTTCTTCCTCGAACAACCACCTCAACCTGGGCAACCGCCCTGGCACCCGCTCCCCACTTACAACTCGATCGATTCAACCATCCAAAAAAATGCTGCTTTTGGGGCCTATCCTCCTGTGCGCTTCCAGAGTCAAGTTTTACCCCGCCTCCTCCTGCGAGCATTGAATTCCCCCAGACGAATTTCGGATTCTGGACGATCCAACGCGCACTTGCAATGGCGGAACGTGGGGGGCTTGAAATGGTGCTGTCCCAGCTTCCTGATATATCTCTTGCCGAGTTCGACTTCCTGGACTCTTCCTTTTTCGTCAGCCAGTACCACGGTACGCGCAGTTGCCGCAAGCTACCGAGCCCGCAAGAGGTGCTAGACGCAAGCGGAAAGCCATTGGGCTGCGATGGAGTTTGGCACTTTCAGGAGTTCCAGGAACCGGGCTTGCTTGTCAAGTTTGGCCATCGTTCCAGGGTTCACTTGGAAGAGGCCCTGGCACTGCGTGTCATCAACAAGATTCTCCCCGACGGTGTCCCTGCCCCCGAGGTGTTTGGCTGGAAGTCGACCCGTGACCCAGGATACGAGTCGAATTTCATCTATATGAGTTTCCTTCCTGGCCAGACACTTCGGGATGCATGGGAAACGCTCAGTCAGAAGGACAAGGCTTCCGTGTCTCAACAACTAGCTGGTATAGTAAGAAGCCTAAGATCGGTGGGGCAAAGCCTTGCCGGTCAGTTCATCGGTACGTTCTGGTTAAATATGCAATATCAAAGGCTCCGTTTCTCTGTTGCTAACTTAAATTCTAACAGGTTCCTTAAACCGAGGGCCAGTTCAAGATCTCTACTTTAGCCCAGACCAGCACAAAGGCCCGTTTACAAGTACCCGAGCATTCCATGACTTTGTACAGTTTGTATCGGCACCTTGGGTGCCCGTTGAAGACAGAAATCCGGACCCTTACCGGCCTATGTTGCCGGATGCCGCACCAATATGTCTAACCCACGGGGACCTACATCCCGGCAACATTCTCGTTCTGAAATCACCTGATGGAAGTCAGATCACTGTATCGGGAATTGTAGACTGGGGGCAGGCCGGTTGGTATCCTGACTACTGGGAGTACTGCAAGGCCATGATCGTCGTGCCGTACAACGACGAATGGAGGGAGGGCGGATGGGCGGACATTATGCTTCAACCGAGCGAGCGCGAGCTTGAGGCTTTGGAGGCTTTTGAGTTCTATTGGAATTCGCGGTGCCCCTGAAACTCCTCGCTTGGGCGCATGATAGGCTGTAGCACACAGGATATGCCGTGTTTGAGCGTTGGTGATAGGAATGCAAGGGGATATGACAGCCATTTAGCAGGCAAAGGAAGGGGTTGCCTTCTCCTGCTGGGCTAATTCTTGCAATAAACTAGGGAGTTGGGTCAAGAGTGAATGCTGGTGTCATGTCAGAGAATCATGTTTTCGACGGGATCGTGTTGTCGGTGAATCATCAGTAGATCCGCCTTGCCGGCCGCGGGTATATTTGTCAAGGCGGCAATCGATGGGCTGAGTTGGCGGCCGGGAAAAGACCAGCCCTGTCCGTCGATAAACGTATGATTGTTCTGCTTAGAAGCTGCACTGAAGCATTTCAGATCAACATATTAATAGTGCGCAGACTTCGGAGTCTACCGTGTTAGAAGTGAAAGACCATCAGATTCGGGCCACAACGCTGCATGTCCCAACCTGAGCAGATGCCGTGACGTGTTCTGAACTTGAGGAGGCCATGCGTCAACAGGGGATTTTGGGCGTCCAAGACGTACGTACCAATGAAATTGAAGTACTTCCAGACACTCGTGCTGGGAAAGCGACCGGGGATTCCCCAGTTGTCACCGACCTGAGTACTACTAGTCCGGCGTCTAAAAGTCAAAAGTCTTATCTTTTCTGGGAAGAGGGGTCAGAAAACAGGTGGTTCCAGGAGCCGAAAACGGGCGCCTCTTTTCCTCTGTTAGTGATCTCCATTTCAAGAAAACGGTGAAACTGGCTGTGCCGTGGCACCGTAAGGCTTGGCGCAGCACAAGCAGCCAATCGTCCTCTGATTGGCTGCGATGGCGGGGAAGCTGGTCGGCAAGGATGCAAAAGGCGCTACTCCGTAGGTGTGCGAGCGACGAACTCTGCTGACTAAATCCGGCGGAAGCAGCCAGCATGCCACAGGACGCGCCTCTTCCGCTCTCTTTCCCGCTTTTCCCACTTCATTCACATCGAGAGCATGCCGTCCGCAATGGCAGACCAACCGCAGTCAAAGATCATTGAGGATAATCCCATCGGGAACGGCCTTGATGCCTTCCGCGCTTCGTTCAATACGGTCTGCTCAGGCTCGGACAGGACGATCTTAAGCATTCCAGACGCGCTTGGCCAACTTGACCAAGAAGGTATGACACTCCAGCTTCGTTGGCTATATGCTCATCTAACCTTCATATAGATCTCCGGAAGCTCGTACTTGCGTTTCTATCCACGGCACAGAATCTTCCTGCCGCCCGCCTACTACCTGCAAGGGCGGGTCGTGGCACCCTTCGAAGCGATCTCCTGCGCCTTGAACTCTCGCTCGACTCCGACGACTTCGACCTCGACCGCATCAAGCCTGTCCTAAACGCAGCACTCGCCGACCATCTAGACGATACCCTCATCTGGGACCGAGTCTACGACGCCGTTACCGAAGCCACTCCGCCTCCCCGACCGATAGCCTCTTCCCTCCAACAGACCCCATGGCTGCGCAACACTGGTAGCTTCGCCAATTCGTCCGAGCACCGTAAATACGTGGATAGCGTTCTTAAGGAGGAGCTCGGCCCTATGTATGTCGACCTCCGGGACTTCCACAAGACGTATTTTGGCTCGGTACGAAATCTGGAGACCGCATCTAAGACGTTCTTTGAGGACTGTTTGGAAGGTAGCGACCCGCTCTTTGGCAACGGCTGGAGGGGTTGGCCCGAGGAAGCGAAGCAGGATGATGTGCTGAGTTGGTTTGCCGATTTCACCGAGAAGCTGGCGTCATTTGCAGAGAGCTATAACTCGGCTCCGGCATATAAACGAAGACCGTTAGCGAAGCCTAACGAGCCAATTGCCGGCTCTGTCGGGAAACGGAAGATGGATATCGGCTTTGTAAACGACCCGACCGCTGGGAAACATTCGAGGTGTCACTGGAGCCAGATCCTCGTGCCTGGCGAGCTAAAGAGCAACCCATCCGCCGATATCCCTTCAGACGCGCGGCTCGATCTCGGCAGGTACGCTAGGGAAGTGCTCGCCGCTCAGGATACCCGTCGCTTTGTCTTGGGCTTCACCCTCTGCGGATCTCTCATGAGAGTATGGGTGTTTGACCGGCTCGGGGGCATCGCCTCTGAGCAATTTGATATCAATAAGGACGGACTGCGGTTCGTGTCTACGATCCTTGGATTTCTCTGGATGAGCGAGGAAGAGCTTGGGTTCGACCCGACGATCATAACGGCAAAGGGCCAACGGTTCATCGAGATCACGCGGGAGGGTACGACTGAGCGGTTTATCCTCGATAGGGTAATAAGACGTGCACGTTGTATCGCTGGCCGAGCAACGACCTGCTGGAAAGCATACCGCTATGAAGACCCGGATACCCAGTTTGTTGTCAAAGATTCATGGCAGTACCCAGAGCGCGAAGACGAGGGCGGGTTGCTCCGTGAAGCGACTGCCAAAGGTACGGTTTATGTGGCCCGGTATTATTACCACCAAACCGTTCAGGTACGGAATGCGGATGACGATGTCCAAAACAACGTCCGGAAGGGGCTGGATGTCACCAAGGCGTCGAACTACCAGGAGGATCGATCGCAACTTTCACCGAACATATACATAGTAGGTCGATCACGTACTAGTCGGAGCCGTAGCATCACTAGCACGAAGCGGTCGTCTGACCAAACTGGTGCTCCCTTGCCGCCTAGCAAGCGACACTGTTCTATATCACCGACCAAAGCTGGTAGCGATGTACTACCAAATCGAGTGCACCGGCGTCTCATCCTTTCTGACTGCGGGATCCCTATCTACGAAGCGGGCTCTCGACAGGTACTACTCGCTGCGCTAGCCGACTGTATCGAAGGGCATAAGTCGCTACGGCAAAACGCCGGCCTCCTTCATCGGGATATCTCTCTCAACAACCTTATGATCGATAAGGACAATCGCGGATTTTTGATTGACTTGGATCTCGCCATCAACGAGCGACGTGTTGGTACCTCAGGAGCAAAAGGGAAGACTGGCACATGGGCTTTTATGGCCATTGGGGCACTTCAGGGCGAGCAACACTCATTCATGCACGACCTTGAATCATTCTTTTGGGTGCTGTTCTGGATATGTATTCACTTCGACGGGCCAAAGAAGGACAGAGTCGTTCGACGGTTCGACAAGTGGAACTACGTCGATACGGATGAGCGTGCAGAGGAGCTGGCCGGGATGAAGCTCATCGTTGTGTCAAAGGAGGAGACGTTCATGAACACGACTACTAAATACTTCACACAGTACTACCAGCCCCTTGCGCCGTTGATGAACGAGCTACGGAAGGTAGTCTTCCCTGGGGACAAGCCGTGGAAACGTGAAGACGAGAGGCTCTACTCTCGAATGGGAGAAATCCTCCGGAAAGAGCCGGAGGACTTGAGGTGATGGGCATTCGGTTTGGGACTAGGTGGACAGACACCTCCGGCGCTGCCACTACCGAGAGCGTGGTGGCGGGCATTGGAGGACTGGTGTTTTGGCGGAGGACTAGCGTCCTTCTACTCGGCGAAATGGGCGGACATGACGTGGTAGCAGGCGGGCGGCCAGAAGCTGGACTCCGGAGTTTTCCTCGAGAAGCTCATCCGGTGTTTGCACAACTCGCATCTCTCCGGCTCGGTCGAGCGGGCGCGGATCTCATCGCGTAACTGGATGACTCGTTTGGACATGGTCGTTCTTCAGCGTCGTTGACATTGCCTTCGTCTGGTGGAGCGTGCATCTCGGGAACCCTCAGGCAAGGGTCAGACGGGTCTGTCGAGGTGTGTTCCAGAGGAGCTAGATCGGGGCAAGAGGCCATCCAGGTCGAGTCGAGACATTGAGCTTGTCGACATCCTTGCTTAGAAAAATAAACAGACAATCAATTGCTTATACTTAGTGCATGCTCTACTTATCCAATTCGGTCCTTCATCTTACCTATGCAGCGGCATCGAACCCTGCCGTTCGATTGCCATACGACGATCGCAAAGTGACAGTTGCTTGCAAAATCAGGGGGAGTAAACAAAATTTGGTTGCCACGGCAAGTCTCACATTTGGCCAAGGGATGGACATAGCAGGCCGAATGTCCTGGAAATTTAGATGCTCAAGTGGTGCAGGCTCGACCGGTACAAAAGAGCATTGGTTTCTCAACTCACTTGCTCTTCTCACTTCAGCACAATTTTTCAACAGCTACAACACCTACTTAACACCTACTTAGCAGCCACAACGTCAAGGCACAACAGCTACTAGTACAGCCAAAATGGGAATCCAACAGGGTAGTCGGTCTCAACGTGAAACCCACAACAGTTCCATTCACTACATTCATCTATTACCCTCCTATTCTCGAGCCGATCCTATCATTCCTCTCGGCTCTGGATGCTTCTCTTTTCTTAGGTATCCTTGGTCTTAGGTTTCACCGTGGTTGGCGGGAGACAGTCAAGATGTTCACAAACCCACTTAGAGACATCCCGGAAGTGGCACCATGGATCGTGACTATGATTGAGAATGGCCACGCCGCTTTCTTGACTGGGGAAGACCTGAATCGATGGAAATATCCACTCACTACATACGATAAGTTGAAATCCCCAGCAAATGTCCGGAATTCTACTGGCTAGAGACTACGACAAACGAAAATGGAGTTCAGTTGGTTTGGGCGAGTGCCTGCACGGCTGGTAGTGTCCCTGTCATCAGGCTTTGCCCGACACAATGGCAGGGTCAGCGTGACAAGAGAGAGGGCTTGGATGGCTAGCGGTTGATGCAGTACGTTGCCTGCGGACGCATCCTTCGTGTAAGGTTAGATTAGATAAGCCCTAGTGGGTCCTGGTATTGTGGGGCGGAGCCTTTGTTGTTCTACCCTCTTCTTATTTATACCTGGCTGCAGGGCCAGCATACAGGAACCTACGAACTTCCAGAGACATCAAACTATTAAACTATCTTGATTTTAACACAACTATCTTCCATCAGCGGTCTTCGGCTCGGCTCGGTGTGACAACGCCAGAATACCAATCCGCGCCGACGCTCCGACTCTGCCAATTTGGTCGTCCTTCCACCCCACGAGATACAGCCTTCGAGATGGGGCAGACTTTTCAACTGGCGGCCCCCCGGGCGAAGATGGCCTTGGATTGGGGATACACACTTGGAGAGATGCTTTTTGACGGGTCAGCCAGGACCCTCGTGACCCTCCTCGCGGTCCCTGTTCGACCGCATAATACATCTCCGCTAAGCCAGTCTCAAAGCGACCGTTGTGTCGCCCACGTGGCCGCTGGCGACTCGCATGAGATCTGGATGAGCAAACGTTCGAAGCGTAAAGCCGATGGCGAAATGCTGGCCGGCTCCCGACAACCACACAAGCGGGCAAAAGCCAAAGACGGCGACCACGGGCTGGACATCGTCCCTCCCATCACCTTTTCCGACCTTCCTGTGGAACTGCATCGACTTATCTTTGCTCATCTTGAGTCTATCGAAGACGTCATTTGCCTCGGTCTCACGAGTCGATACTTCTGGGCCATCGGTCAAGATTATGTCCACGATTATTACACTTCGTTCTTAGGGCGATGGGCAGGTCAGAACATCGTCTGTGTAGGAGAAGACGTCAAACCGGGCGACTTCCCGCCTGGATTGTTCTCGGCGGAAGAGGTGGATGAATTGTGTCAAAGGACAACCGACATACCGTATGATGACGACTATCCCGACGACGTGGCATTTCCCGCGGTCCCATTCACGCTTTACCACTTCACCTTTCCCAGCATTTCCAATAAAATGCGATCTGAACACAAAGTCGCAATTGATATATGTTGAGTGCATCGTCCGGGAGAGGCGGAGCGATAAACCCAAGGACCCTGCACTTGAGTTGGCATACTCGGACATCTGTGTCACAGAGTCAACGTACTTTCCCGAAACCCAACCATGGATTCTCAGAAACTTGACGACGAAAGAGTTTGTCCGCTCAGAAGCCATTGCCCTGAAACCGGAATTTATCCACGGCCCTAGCATCGACGTTTTAGGCTTTGGCGAAGTCGTCATGTCACGCATCTGTTGGTCAACATCGTCATACGTCAGTATGCACGACACGTCAAACATCTCCAGGGGAGTGTGGGCAGGGCACTGCTTCGACATCACAACGTGGGCGAGACATGCGGACGAGACGCGGGGAGCGGAGTGGAAAGATGTGAGCGAGGAGGTTGCGAGTGAGATTGCGGGTATTTGGGAGGCGGAATACGGCCCGGATTGGCGTGAGACCGTCTGCAACCTCTGGTATCAGACTTACGGGCGATAGACTATGGCAAGGCCGGTGTTGCGTCTGGGCATTGGTGGCTGGGAAGCAGCTGCCTGCTGCATGCGCTGTTCATTTTACGCTACTCAGTTGAGAGATATACATATGCCGCTGCTCCCACGAGTTCTCGGCCCAGATCATCCTCAACGGTTCTCGAAACCAATCCGGCTCAAGACGTCTCGGAGCTTCCATGGCAGCGCCGTAACGAAACCCCACCGCGACTCGAGTGCGGGACACCATTTACACCCGCTGCCAGGGATCACTGTAGGCTGTTTTCTAACATTCTGCATTCATCCCTATCGAGAACACACTGTGCAGAACGATCACACTCAGGGATCAGCTCGGCGGCTTGATAGACCCACCAGGAACTCGAAGGCAGCGTTCGCAGCCAGATATGACTTTGACTGCGTGCTCTTGTTGCGGAGTACCTGCCGCCCCGAGAACATCCTGGGGTAATGTTGCGGGAGACCACGTGACTGCGTGGTTCCTTGTCAAACAGTGTTGGTCTCAACGAACCTACACAGTAAGGCAAAAACGTGCTACCACGCGAACAGTTGCCTTGGCTCATGGTTCTTCAGGCAAAGTCACACCCCGACATCGCCGCCATGTGGGGCGAGTCAGAAAACGATAAGCGAGAATGTGACCTCGTGGCCGGTTAGCTGGCTCCGACTGACCAATCAAGTGACGAGAAACCATGAAAGGGGGAACCCGGTTCCTGCCCTTGCCAACCAAACCCGGCCGATCGTACCTGATCTGTTGCGTGGGTCTGCCCGGCAGTCAGTGCACGGATCGCCCCTTGGGATCTGGCGAACGCATGGCAAGAAATGCACTTTTTTCTACCGCACGAACTTCCCCATTGATCGCTTTGTAGATCATCCCTCAGAGATTTACCCTTTTTCCGAGGTTGCCCGCGTTTAGTGTAGGCACCCTTTTTGGCCTCGCGGTCGCGCGGTCGCGCGGTCTCTTCTTTTTTCTCTGGTACGCATGGAGCCATGCTTCTACGGACTAATTTACTACTCCGTATGTGTATATCCATCCATACATGATCCCCCCAAGACAATAGTCATAGCAGAGCAGTTTGAGACTACACTAGTCGCTGCTACCTTATCGCGGCCCATCATCGGGATGCCTGGTCTGGGGTACGGTAATTTTTTTGTTTCTTCAAGCCCTTGCGGGCTCATGGGCGTTCCACGTTGATATTGGCAGGGATAGTTGAATATAGCATGGCACGATCAGATCCGGTACCAAGCCGTACTCAGAGTAGTGTATATACACGACTAGAATTCTACGCTTACGCAGCACATGCCTCACTTGTGTGTACTCGTAGTCTGTTCAGTAGTTCATTGGTAGCGTAACCGAGGCGGACCCGCCCTGCTGGGCAGAGTCGGATCGCAGCATGTGGCCATCAAGGGCTACCCCCGTAGCGTGACTGCACTAGTCGGCAGCTGGCTACCACCGTGGATCACTATAAGGCGACCGTTTTGGTTCCGGATGAATGGAGTTGCCCATGACTTGAGCCTTGAGGCCCTGATCCACGCAGTCTCTCTTGCTGAGCCACCAACCGAACCATCCATCTATCGATCGACTGCAACGTCTTTATGTAGAAGTTTCCTCTCCTCCCCCTTCCTCCCTCCCCTTTCCCACCCCTCGCCGCCGCCGCCACCGCTCGCTGCTCGCCAGCGCAGTCGCTCCTTCGTCGTATCGCTCGCGCAAATACACATCACGAGGGGAACCAACCCCGGCCCTCTTCGCCCTCCTTTCGAATCAACAAAGACGATGATCATGATGAAAGCGATTCTATGGCTAGTCTTCGGGCTGCTGGCGGCGGTGGTGCCGACGGCGTCTGCGGACATGACAGCGACGCTCCAAGCTCTGCCTTCCTGTGCGGTATGTTCGTTGTCCTACGATTTTTGTTTTCCCTTTTCTTTTTCCTCTGGGGTGATTGAGTTCGGTCGAGGAGGGAAGAGGAAGAGGAAGAGAAAGAGAAAGAGAAAGAGAAAGAGGGAAACTAATGGGTTTTTCTTTATTCCCGACAGGCCACTTGCCTCGTTGAAGGCGTCATGGACTCGGCCTGCAAGAGGGACCCAACACCCGCCTGTGTGTGCACCAACGAGCCTCTCCAGAAACAGGTCACGCTGTGTATCAAGGCCAACTGCACCGTCAAGGAGGCGCTCGGTATGTTGACGTTGACTATCATCACTCTCTGCTTCCTCTCGGCATGGGCTGACTCCTTGGATTTCTTGGTGAAACAACACAACAGCGGCAAAGAACCTCACAAACACCGAGTGCGGCGTGCTGCCCCGGAACCGGGCGGTCGGCTTCCCCATCGCCTCGATCGTGCTGGCCGTGATATCGTGCGGCATGGTGGCGGTCCGGCTCGGCTTCAAGATCTTTGTGACGCGCAGCCTGTCACCCGACGACTACGCCGTCGCCGTGCTCGTCGCCTTTGCAATCCCCAGCATCGTCATCATCCACGTCGGCATCATTCCTAACGGGGTGGGCAAGGACATCTGGGCCCTGACCCCCGAAGAGATCACCAACTTCCTCTTCTACTTCTACCTCATGGCCGTCCTCTACTTTGCCCAGGTCATGCTGGTTAAGCTATGCATCCTCTTCTTCTACCTGCGCATCTTCCCCACCCGGGGCGTCCGCCGCCTGCTCTGGGCTACCCTCGCCTTCAACGTCGTCTGGGGCGTCCTCTACTTCTTCGTCGCCGTCTTCCAGTGCACACCCGTCAGCTACTTCTGGACCCACTGGGACGGCGAGCACGAGGGCAAGTGCCTCAACTCCAACGCCATCGCCTGGTCCAACGCCATCATCAGCATCGTCCTCGACCTTTGGATGCTCGCCACCCCCCTGGCCCAGATCCGCTCGCTCAAGCTCAACTGGAAAAAGAAAGTCGGCGTCGCCCTCATGTTTGTCGTTGGCACTTTGTACGTTTCTCCTTTTCTCTCTCTCTCTCTCTCTCCCCCCCCCTCTCCCACCATCTTTTTATTTTTCAGTCCTTGGAAACTAATCATACGTGTTTAAAAAAAAAAAACACAAAATAGCGTCACCGTGGTTTCCATCATCCGCCTGCAATCCCTCGTCGTCTTCGCCTCATCCGACAACGCCTCCTGGGACAACTTCCCCGTCTCGCTCTGGTCCACCGTCGAGATCAACGTCGGCATCATGTGCACCTGCATGCCCACCCTCCGCCTCGTCCTCGTCCGCCTCTTCCCCGCCCTCGGCGGCAGCGGGCCCGGCAGCAGCAGCTACGCCAACGTCAACAGCGGCGCCGGCCGCTACTGCGGCCGCTCCAAGGCGTCGTCGGCCCACCGCATGTCTCACTTCGCCGGCGCCGCCGCCTCCGCCTCCGCCGCGGCCCGCCGTAGTAGCCATCACAACCGCGCCCCGCTGGGCGGCACTAGCTGGACCACCACGTCTCGGCACGGCAACCGCGCCGACGACGACGTCACGGTGGTGGCGACCAGCACGGCGAGCGTCGACTCGGTGGCGGTGGCCAAGCCGCCATCGTCGTCGTCGGGCAACCCCCCGGCCCCGACCTCTGCCGCCGGCGGCGGCGGCGACGAGGAGAACCTCGCCGAGATACACGCCATCGGCAGGCCCGATCGGTCGATCACCGGAAGGGGTGGATAATTAAGGGGGTAACTACTCATTCATATCGAGGACAATAATAGGGTTTGTGCGATGAGTTTTTCTTTCTTGATGAAATAAGTACAAGATACATGAGATATCCCTTGGGCATGAATTTCTTGGGCATGAATTTTTTTTCTCTCTTCATTTTCTCTTTAATATCATCATTCCTTTCTCGCTTACAGGGGTTAGCAAGGGTAGTATTGCTTTAGGGTTCGGGAGGTAATCTGGCTTATCCAAGGTAATTACATAACGACAACCCGCAAACATCTTGATGATGATATCTCAAGTCGGTTTCGGTTCACTCTCTGCGTGGTTCGTGTTACCAGCGTTGGCGTTCCTGCCCTTGCCATGGTTGTCCTGAAGGGGAGATAATATGCCTCCTTACCTACCTACCTACCCACGTATCTACCTCGTAGGTGTTAACATACCAGCATTCATAAGGTATTGGTTGAGGCTATTCAGGTATATGAGTGTACTTCAGTCAGAAAGTCTCGATGCACAATTGACTTAAAGTGTTCAGGGGTCATGGCTATGTTGACAAGGTTACTACTGTACGTTAATAATAGTCCAAAAATCTGCTAGCTCGACTCCTGGCTTACGACTTAAGGTAGATTTTTCTCCCGAGCCCAGTGCTACCAGGCAGACAAGGATAACACCAGTGACATCATCTTATTATATATATACAAGTTTCATTGTCCATTGGCCTGGATCACGCTACTAAAATGACTTGGACAGCTTTCCGTAGTTTCTGCTACCTATCACCCCTCAGTGGGTCGGGTCGAAAATATCCCGTCGCCAACCAATACGACACGTTCCGTCCTCAATCCCTCTGGTCAGTATGGAAGGAAACATGCCATAAAATAAGCCCAGGAAACACGAATTCCCCCCCCCCCCCCTTCGTTCGTCATCAAATCTGCTCGACTTAGGGACAGATCTGATCCACCCTAAGCTGCTCTTGAATGCTGTTGTTCTCTCCTGGAAGGGTTCATGGGTGCTCGAGGGCCTCGAGATCACGGGCGTTGATACGGTTGACACGGTTGACCCGGCCGTTCCCGCGGTTCCGGCCGTTGGCGTTGGCACTCGCGCCCTGGTGGTGAGGCTCGCGGGTTTCGAGCAAACCGAAGGCCTGCCCGTTGTTGTTGTTGTTGTTGTTGTTCCTACCGTTGGCACTGTTGGCATTGGCATTGGTGTTGTTGTTCCTGTTCCTGCCGTTGGCGTTGTTCCTGTTCCGGCCGTTGCCATTTGTGTTGGCTCCGGCGCCCTGATGGTGGGGGGCGCGCGACTCGAGCGACTCGACGTCGCGGGCGTTGATGCGGTTGACTCGGTTGATGCGGCCGTTCCCACGGTTCCGGCCATTGGCGTTGGTGTTGGCGCCCTGATGATGGGGCGCGCGCGACTCCAGATCGAAGACGGCGGTCTGGTTGGTAGCACCGTTGCCCGCGCCGTTGCCGTTGCCGTTGCCCCTGTTCCGGCCCCTGCCGCTACCCCTGACACCGCCCCTGCCGTTCCCCCTGAGATTGCCCCGGGCGTTGCCGTTGGCGTTGGTACCGGCACCGGCGCCCTGATGGTGAGGCTCCCGGGTCTCGAGGGACGCGAGGATGTCACGGGCATTGTTCCGATTCCGGCCATTACGACCGTTCCGGTTGCCCTGGGTATTGGCTCCCTGGTGGTGAGGAGCGCGGGACTCAAGCTCGATCACGTCGTCGTCCTCCACATCATCGTCGTCCTCCTCGTGATCGGCAACGTCACGGGCGTTGTTCCGGTTCCGGCCATTACGACCGTTCCGATTACCCTGGACATTGGCTCCTTGGTGGTGAGGCTGCAGGGAATTTTGGGTCAGCGCTTGCAGTAAGACGAGGATAGACAAAGTATGGCGATGATGAGTGAACGGTGAACAACTTACAATGCGAGCCTCAATGCCAGGCAGGCCGTGGGCGGGGACGGCCAGAGCCAAGATGGGAGCCTGTGGAGAGATAAGATCAGTTCCTCTGATACGCGACAGCAAAGCGGGTTTGGTAGGGTGGAGGAGGTGTATAATTACCGCCACAAGCCGAGCGACTTCGCTGCCCGTGGGAGCCAAGGAAAACGACGAGACGGCCGAGGCGGCCATGACTCCAGCAACGAGCAAGTGTCCGAACGGTTGATGCATCTTGGGCAGATGTGATGGTGCTAAGTCTTTTTTTTTTTATGAGCGAAGCAAGGTAATGAACGGCTGGCCAGCCAGCAATGAATTGAAGTTGAAAGAAGGCCTAGTCAAGAAGAGAAGAAGAGGAGAGAAGAGACGAATGAAAGGGCACCAGGCGCGGGAGTGAACCAAGAGACGAACCGGACGTGGCGGGTTGGAGGTGAAGACAAGATTCAGCACCTTGGCTACTGGTATTTGTATTTAAGATACTTAGACCCGTATCCCATGTTGATTCTCACAAGCCCCACGACAACGCCCCCCCCCCCCCCCCCAAAAAAAAAAAAAAGAAAAGAAAAGAGAAACACTGCCGCCACCCCGTAAAGGCAGCGATCATCAGGGTTAAGGGGCTTCGTGTCAGTTGGCGATGCGCTTGCGAGAAATCCTTTGTTTTTCTGCGTTGCAATGCCCTGTGAGGAAACACAGGTAACAGAGATGAGATTTCACGAGTGTCAGGATGCCGGGCGGCATGGACTCTGTTAGGGTATGTATGTACAGTACATACATACATACATACTGTACATACATACTAGCCGCACAGGGCCAGGCGAGAGCGCTCAAGGGAGTTGCATTCGGGCTGAGTGTTGACGGGGGCTTGCAAGATTGCCAATGGGAAAACCTGCCGTGCCTTGGCTAAAAGCTTAGAGCGCGCCAAGCGATGAGACGTTGGTGCGGATGAACCCCAGACCCAGGTTTCAGTGTTGATCCGTTTTGGGGGCTCGCTAATGCAATGAATGAGAGAGCGAAGAAGCAGAGCTTCAACCCCTGGCTTCACAGTTCCCCTTAGGCGCCAAGACGAAACACATACTCCGTACTGCAAAGCGCAAATCTCATCTTTGTTTGGCGGAGTCTGAGGCCATCGGTAGAGTTAGCCTGCTACCTTGGCTAGGTACGGAGGATCGATCTTATTTCAGACGCTATTACTCCGTACCTGGGCAACTTTGAGTGCGAGCATGTTACTAATCCTAGTTTACTCCCGTCTTGCAGCCAATGGCACTGCCTCTCGTTCTCAGCTCGCGTCCCGTGCCCGCTCAGAGTTCTCTCCCCTAGATGCCCGTGGTCCATCTTGTCGAAACTTAAGACTGCATCAGATGATGTGCCAGATGGCGGCCTGCGACCAGCTTGTTTTTACGATGTGTTCCAGGCCATTCTGATGTTACCCGAGCTTTAGGGACTCTGATCCACGGCACATCTGTCTAGCATGAAAATCAGAGATCTTCACAGCTGCTTGTTTCCATTCCTCTTTCCCTCCAAGCTTTGCCCTGGCGGCAAACCGATCGTGTGTCTCTTCTTCGCTTCTTTCCATCTCTGGCAGATTTGATTATCATGCCTTTACTTTTGTCCCTTTAACTCAACAACCGACACAACATTGAATATTGGGCAGCATATTTCTTTTTTTCCCTCTCTTTCGTTGAACTCGGAATTGGCATAATTAGGAGTTACCGTCCTTCTTGGTCATCCCGAGTTTTTCCTTACCTTTCTCTGCATATTTCAACACTCCGCCGCCGGCGCGTGCGGACACAGAAACACAGGCCATGGCGCCAATGGGCGAGTACCAACCCATCCCTCTAGATGATGAAAAGCAATCCGATGCCAGCGCCTGGGGGAGGAGGATACGACACCTGGACGACTTCTATCATCACCAGGCGCAAACGGCGGGAAGGCTGTGCCAGCACTGGGTATGGCTCGTGCACGTCGCCCTGCTCTCCGTCTCAACGACCCTCTTCGCGCTCGCCTTCTGCTTGCACTATGGGGGGTCGTCCGGCCTCGTCGCGCCGCCCCAGTCCTCCATCTACTGTAAGTGTTGAAAAGTGTTGGACCATCATCGAGCCCTTCTCGGAAGGACAGGGGGTTGTGAGTATCTCGTGCGGCCTCGCTGACCGACGCCAAACCCCCCTACCAGCTCCCGCCGCGCCCATCGTTAGGTACGAGAACGTCAGGTACAACTTGACGCCGAACATGAACTGGTCGCCCTACGTGGGCAAGGGGCCCGAGGTGGACGAAGCATGGGAGCAAATATCGAGGGGTAAGGAGAAACCAACCAAGAGAGAAAAAAAAAAAAAACGGGCGACCCGGTCCCGAACACCGAAAGGTTGATTATAATATCTGGTTAAGTTGATCTGACCGTACTCGCGCAGTGGGCGACATGATGATCTCACGCGAGGAGGTCGAGCGCCTCGGGATGCCGCTCGACTCGCTCAAGGTTACCGACCCCAAGACGGGCAAGGTCGGCTACCGGGCGGCCATCGAGGTCTTCCACCAGCTGCACTGCCTGAACCTGCTCCGCCAGTTCACCTGGAAGGACTACTACGTCAACGAAGGCGGCGACATTAGCGCCGACCCGGAAGACGTCAGGGGGCACGTCGGTATGTTTAGCTTTTTTTTTCCTTTCTTTTTTCGTTTCTTTTCTTTTCTTTTTCTTTGTTCCTCTAACTCTTAGCGCCTCATCACTCACACGCATACAATAATAGACCACTGCCTGGAGACGTTGCGGATGAACCTCATGTGCCAGGCCGACGTCGGCGTCTTCACCTTCCGCGTGTACCCGGAGCTGGGCGACGACGACCCGTGGCCCGACTTCTCGACGATGCACACGTGCCGCAACTTTGACGAGATCCGCGATTGGGCCCGCTCCCGGGCCGTCACCTGGGACGACAACGCCTGAATGTGAGCGAGCAATTAGGTGGTACATATACGCAGACCCATACATGCCTGATCAAAGAGAGGCAGTTGAGTATCACTTACCTATAATTATTATCAGCTACAAAACAAAACAATTTGAAAGAAAAATGAAGGCCAGAGAAAACAAGGAATAAAAATCGAGCATATATTGATCATTAGGTGATTAATAGGTTATTACCCCCCATACCCGGCCCTTCGTTGACGGTACCGTGGCACGGTCATCGATGTGCAGGCCATCATGATGCACCAGGTCGATGTCGATATCGATGTCCCTATTGCTAGCGTTATTGTCGTTCTTATTGTTGCCGCGGTTAGCGTGGATGACGGGGATGGACGCGGCCATGATGGTGACGGCAGGCTCGAGGAAGGCCCAGATGACGAGAGGGAGGGCGTTGTCTGGAACAATGGAGCACCAAGAAAAAGGGGGGGAACTTAGCAAAGTGACAAGCTCGCTCAACCCTAGGTACCTTGGGTATTGTATTGAACAGGCCGCTAATTACACGGCACGGGGAACGAGGAAGGGAGGATGGCCCTTAATTACAGCTAAAGTTTTTGTCCCTGTAAAGGAGGGGAATCTTGGTCATCTTGAAGATGCAAGATATTCCAGCACTACAACTGTGGGCGTCAGTATGACCAATACACGAAAGCACAAATATAAAGTACCAACTAGTAGAGGAGGGACACGTATAAGATGCCCGTGCTCATGGCGATGGCGACGCCCCACTTTCTCTTTGTTATACATGTCGAACCTGAGGAGCAGCTGCCAAGGGAGGAGGGCGAGGGCAAAGTCGCAAAAGGTGGAGCACGCTACAACGCTCAGGGGGTTCAGCTTTGGGACACCGGGGAGTAGAGCAGAGAGGATGATGGTGATGGACGGCCCGGGCCGTCACTTCGGTCGGTAGTAGCTTACCTCCGATAAACAGGCTGATCTGAAGAGCACGGCGAGGACCGAGGCGAATCCGGCAACGTCGCTCAGGGCACCAATGAGGAGCAGGTTGTCGAGGAGGTGCCTAGGCTGGACGCGCCGGCGGGTCGGGCTGTGGGGTAGCAATGAGGAAAACGACGAATCCCACGAGTTGCCACGCAGAATTATAATATGCCCTCGAATATCAAAACCTGCCGATCTGGCCTGGGAACGTGACTTCATAGGTAATAGTCGATGAAGCGGCGGATGGAAAGGCATATTTCTGAAAATACATTTATCACCCTCAACGCGTGTCTGCCTAGATAGCGTGCCTAGACGGAGGGCTTGGACCCTATACCGACCTAACGAAGACCCCGGCCACTATAGCCTTGCCTTGTCTGCATCTGTCTACATGTAAAGGCATCGAGCAACGGCGTTACGGAGTAAAATGTCATCGGTAGGTACTTAGGTACCTTAGTAACCTGCGGTCAGCGATATGTGATGTGGTTTGAACACCGCAGTTTCCGGGTAGCAACAATGCTTTGGGCTTAGAAGGGCTCAGCGACCCACCATGGAATATGGTTCGTGCATTTTTTCTTTTCCTCTCGTCAAGAGAATAGTGACATCTCATTGATTAGTGGCCAGTGGTACAAGTCGATCAACGTCCGTTTGCCTCAAACATTAGAAATCTTTGCTTTGGGTGGTGTGTCTCGCCGTCTACCCTAACATCACAAGACCAAGTGGACAGTGGTCGCCGAGCCACAGTACCATACGGGGCACCTCTCAACGTCGTAGGCGTGGAAGGATGGGCCGATGTGCATACATACAAAGAGGGAGCTCCTTGTGCGCCAGATGACCATGCATTGTGCATGGTGGCTCTCTGCCAGGGAAGGCATCTTAGTTAGAACATACCCCCCCGGGCCACATGGGGCTGCAAGTCCGAATGGAATACCTCGCCAGAACTTAGCCCTGCCAATGAATTTACAGATAATTACCTATCTAAGGTGGCCATGGGTGCCAAGAGTAGACGGGCGCCCGACGTATCCAGATGTGTCAGCACTAGGTAAACAGCGTATATCCGCAAGGCTTAGCAAAATCGCGTATTCAGGAGTGGGACAGCGTATTTACACCAACACAGCCGTGCAATCAGTGCGTTGAGACCATCAGAAATCCGTTAGAGACAGGAGGTACAGCGAAATATATAAAGCAGGTAACCATGGCGCCTTTCGTCCTGCTCTTCATCCGCATCCGCATCCATATTAGCTTCATAAACCTTCTCCTTTGACTTCAAAGATAATTTTCATTTCACCCCTAACCTCGTCATTCTTGCCGAATCTTGCTTCCCTCTTAGACAAACACCCGTGTCGGTCCCGTCAAACTGACAAGATGTTTCTGAAGTTTCTGACCGTTCCTGTTACTCTGATGTCCCTCATATCGATGGCGACGGCACTCAGCATTCCCGCCCAGCTGCAGCTGGCCGACACGTGAGTCCAGCCGATCTATTATAATATCATGATTGCAAGTTGGGAGGCTGACCATCTACTCGTATTAGCGCTGTCGATAGATATAAGATTCTCCGCAACGACAAGGACTTTGTCTTTGACTTTGACAAGGCTACTTTCCCTATGGCCAACCGAAAGACCTTTCCCGCTCTCGTCGGGACGAACCTGGCCTTGGCCATTGCAGAAATCGAAGGTACGCACCAGACGACCGGCGGGGCGAAGAAATGCCAGATAAGAAGAGGTGAGGAAGCTAACCAAAGAAACTATCTTGAATTGTATTATGGAGAGAAAACAGGCTGCAGCATGGCCTCGCTCCACATCCACCCGCGCTCGGCCGAGATCTTCGTCGTGCTCTCGGGCCGCGTCGTGACCGAGATGATCCCCGAGGCCGGCGTGCTCGGGGCCGACGGCCGGCCGCGCACCATCCGCACCGAGCTGGCCGCCAACCAGACGACCATCTTCCCCCAGGGCTCCTTCCACGCGCAGTACAACCCGGACTGCGCCCCCGCGCTCGCCGTCGCCGCCTTCAGCTCTGACGACCCCGGCGCCGCCCTGGTCGTGCCTCAGGCCTTTGAGCAGACCGACGACTTCGTCGTCAACTCGTTCGGCGGCGTCATCTCTGCCGCGGACCTTGCCAGGTTCAGGGCCGCCATCCCTCAGGGGGCCATCTTCGACGTCGAGGCCTGCCGGAAGAAGTGTGGGCTGTAGGAGATCAGGTAGTTCCGCTGGTCTCAGGAGACTGGTTCCAGCTTTGTTTTGCTGCTACCTACTTATCGGCTGGTTGTCTGCACATTTCGACGTTCTGATTGTCGGAAGTGCCTTTCCTGTATTGGAAGGCGGTATATTGACCTGAGGGACCTGAGAGTTATCGTGTATTTATGCTTCTAACCTGCTACAACACGGTCAGATGTGCTGCAGTGGTCAACTATCCACAGCGGTATGAGCGCTGTGGCAGGCACTCCTGGAACTCTAGTATGAGCCTCAGAAGTGGTGATAAAAGATGCGTTGATTCTCTCAAGTGCCTCTGGCACTTGGAGGTGTTGTCTAAATACGGACTACATGTCGAACCCTGGTCTATCATCCCTGTTGGTGGGTCAGTCGGATCTGACCCACTGGTAGTCAAATCCTGTAACATAACCAGCTCGCAAATGGCATTGAGTGGCGTGTTGACCTACTAGTAAGGTACTAATTATTTAGCTCTTCCAAAATGTGTTGGGAATCTGGCTGGTGTGTCAGAATATAGTTAGTTCCCACACGCGGTCTTCTCCTGAAGTAACTGGCAGGTACGAAGTGTTAAGAAATGCATGAGTAAATTAAATAACTCGCTTTAGGAGCAAGTTGCACTCCTCTATCACCATTCGGCAAAAATATATAGCAACCCTTAATCGAAGAACCTACCTAGGAACCATTATTGATGTTTTGTAATCTGCACATACAGACACACAGGAATGACATTATTACAAAATGGAACGCGGGTAGGCGTGGATGTGCTCGTATTACGTACCAAGTTTCGGCGGTACGGAGTAAGCTTGTTCTCTTTCCAGTGCCAAGGAATCTCGAAGAGCTCAAAACCGGGTCTTGTCCTGCAACTTGTATGGAAGTCACCGAGAAGTATGAAAACCCCATGGAGCAAGTTGAATCAAGGAAGGAGAAAGAAAAAAAATGAGAAAAGTAAAGGGGAAGAGAATATTCTTCGTCTTGATTTTTTTTACAAGTTTTCTTCTACGTTCGCAGCCTTTCTCCGTCTTTCTCTGAAATCAGATTCCGCTCCTGCACCTTTTTTACGCCGAATTGTCGCAAATTCGGGTCGCTGACATTGACATGTCACCAAGCTCCCCGGCGGCAAACGAAAAACCTGGATTGGTGCCACCGCGTCACAGCCACGAGGCAGAATCCTCAAGGTTGGAAGTGCCATCACGTTGCTTGAGCAAGTGGCTCTTGGGCTTCCCCCAGCGGCCTTCAGGGCCGGAACGCGACGCCATTGGTTGCATCCAAATCGCCCCTGTTTCTGAATCGCAACAAGCCCCACCTTACCGCGGCCCCCGAGCAGCTCAACTCGAAAACCATTCCCCCTCTTGCTGAGCCGCTTCCAAGTTCCCCAACCAATTCTATCTCGACTATACATATTACTTAAATTCGCACCCGGCGTTGTTTCCTTGGCCCTTCCTCGTAACCAGCGTCTCCATCGCCCCTTGCAGTCTTTTCTTGCAAGTTGCATACCATCCACACCCTTGTTCTTAAACGTTGTTCTGTCCCGGATGTGTATGTGAGGTAAGGTATGTGATGTACATATAGTACAACGTACCTTGCGAGGTACATAACCCGCAGTGAACTGCGAACCAACCTACCTTACAGGGCGCAGGTTTTGATGCGCAAAACCTGTCTATGACGTCCACCCCGATACTCGGTCACAGAATCACACGCAACGTTTTTTTGCGAAGTTCTCGACACTGCTGCGTACGCTCAGGTAAGGCATTGTCACAAGTCTCGGCGCCCCAAATCCTGCCCCTCCTTCCCTCGTCAGCCTACCCCGGGTCGGCCTAGCGACCCCAACTCTCAGCCAGGCCCGCTGCCCGAGACCTCGTCGAATTGCGACAACCAGACAGACTGGCGAGGCGCAAATCCCGATCAATCAAACATTCGCTCACAGCAGCAGATCCGCGATCGCCCGCCTGCTGCGCTGCAAATATCCACTACCGGAGACGGCTGTACCACGATTACCACCTCAACATTTGGCAAGGGTAAGAGCACCTGCAAAGGATGCACATCCGTTGTCTCGGGACGCCCGCAGATGGGAGACGACTCCAGCATCATCGTTGGACCAACCCCGGTGGCCGGTAGGGCTCGTCGCGGCAACCTAGCCACCAAGCTCCTTCTTTCGCCAGCGGCTGGCCCTCCCAAAGTCGGATCGAGTGCTGTGGCGATATTCCTAGACCTGCCACGGCGCGACAGCTTGGGCATCAAAAAGAGGTTAGCTGACCCGTCGGAACAGGTCTTGACTTTTTTTTTTCTTTCTCTCCGTCGACGAGCCTCTCAATCCGACCCTGCTCTTCCCCGCCGACTCCATCGACGTCGATATCGCTAGCTAAATAAGTCGGCCTACCCTCTCGCGAGTTCCCTGATCCGATCCCTCCTTGTGAGCTTAGCTGTCGATTCTCCGTTCCGCGCAAAATGAACGGCGCGCAATACGCGAGCGACACGTCGGCGCAACAGTTGCCCCAAGGCGCATCGGCAGCGGCTGCGCCTTCGAACGGCAACTCGCCCCTATTGAATAAGAAGAGAAAGAAGGATGGCCTGAAGCCTATCATCACTACCGAGAGTCCTGGGTACGTGCATCGACCACACTTGAAGTGTTCGTCTTTCTGCTGCAGAGGATCGATCAAATGCCTTGGTTTTCTGTCCCATTTCTAGAAAGGCGGATTGCCCGTCCGAGTGGCCGTCCTCTCTCTTCCTTGGCACTGCCTGCGATTGCGGGCACGCGGGATCGCAGATCCCAGGTCCCCTCAACCTTGCGAACACATTGCGCAGCGTGTGCCTCAGCGAGGTGGCGGGGTGCGACAGGCGGGCCATGGGACCCACGAGCCCACGAACCATAAAACAGCCCACTGCCTCCGTACCCATGTGCTCACGCTGCGACATCACACCTGCGCATGGGTTTCGCAAAACCCCCCGAGCTTTTTGAAGGGCGAAACCACCCTGCAGATATTTGGGGACCCGTGTCTGTGGCTCAAGTGAGCTGGGGCCGTTCTCACACCTTGCACAACCCCTCTCTTCCCGCCTCCCGACTCCTCTCGCCCCAGCACCACCACCGCCAGGGGCAAAGAGACATCGAACCTCTCGCTGCAACATTCAGACTCGCCAGACAAACCACCTACGTTTTTCTCTGAGCAAACCCGTTCGTCCCCCCCCCGCTCTTGCGCAGTCGACATTCCAAAATGAAGACGATGTTAAAGACAAGGTTTTTTTTCTTGTTCTTTTTTTTTCGCTTTTGCTTGCCTTGCAACCGAGTCCTGGCTTCCTCCCCCCCCACCATTGCGGAGAGGTTGACAGTGGTTTCGGGCCGCCGAAAGTTCGGCGCCGTGTCTGCGCGCAGAGATGCAGCCCGACTTAGCCCCGCCGCCCAACTCTGCCTGGAGACAAACGATGCGGTCTTGGAGACGGGCATCTGCCTAGCTTAGCCAGCGTCGACCTGCTGCAATGCAGAGATTGGACAGTCCGCTTACACGTCTATTCCTGCAGGGCCGCCCACCTAGCATCAGCCATGACACATTCGCCGACATCGTCGTCCTCGCCGGAGGACGCCGCCGAGAACACCGCCGACGAGGAAGATTCGGAGGATTACTGCAAGGGAGGATACCATCCGGTTACGATCGGGGAGCAGTTCAAGGACGGGAGGTACACCGTAGTGCGAAAGCTGGGCTGGGGTCATTTCTCGACAGTCTGGCTCTCAAGAGACAATCACACAGGGAAGCACGTCGCGCTCAAGGTCGTACGGTCCGCCGCCCACTACACGGAAACCGCCATCGACGAAATCAAGCTCCTCAAGAAGATCGTCCAAGCGAATCCCAACCATCCCGGCCGTAAGCACGTCGTCAGCCTGCTGGATTCATTCGAGCATAAGGGACCGAACGGCACCCATGTGTGCATGGTCTTTGAGGTCCTGGGGGAGAACTTACTGGGCTTGATCAAGAAGTGGAACCACAGGGGCATCCCGATGCCTCTTGTCAAGCAAATCACAAAACAGGTGCTGCTGGGGCTGGACTATCTCCACCGGGAATGCGGCATCATCCACACCGATCTTAAGCCGGAGAACGTGCTCATCGAGATTGGCGACGTCGAACAAATCGTCAAACGGGTGGTTAAGAACGAACCCAGCGACAAGGAGAACAATCGGAACGGTCGCCGGAGGCGGAGGACTCTCATCACGGGCAGCCAACCGCTGCCGTCGCCCCTAAACGCGAGCTTCAACTCCAACTCGCTCTTCCCATCTCCCGGCTCCCAGAGCATCGGCCAGGTACTACAAGAGGGCATGTCTAACCCTGAGCGCAGGATCAAGTTTGGCTCCCCGCTGACCGCGTCTTTAACAAACAGGAAACAAGCAAAAAGAGTCTTCGCCGACGCCCGGCACGGACAGCACAGAGGAGAACCAGAAGCAACGAGAGAAGACGGCCGACATTTTGACGAGGGAAGTTTCGGGCATCTCGCTGGATAAGGCCGCGACCCCACCTTCCACCACGGGCGAGAAGCGCAAAGCCGACGACATGCAGGCTTGCGACATTATCAGCGTCAAGATTGCCGACCTCGGAAACGCCTGCTGGGTGAACCACCACTTTACCAACGACATTCAAACACGCCAGTACCGTTCGCCGGAAGTCATCCTCGGTGCGAAGTGGGGGGCCAGCACAGATGTATGGAGCATGGCGGCTATGGTATGCATATTTACAGTTTCCCACCTGTTCATCACACCACCCTTCACACAAAGGCTAACCATTCCCTCTCCCCGCCTTTCCTTGCAGGTCTTTGAGCTCATCACCGGCGATTACCTCTTCGACCCGCAGTCAGGCACGAAGTACGGCAAGGATGACGACCACATCGCTCAAATCATCGAGCTCCTGGGGCCCTTCCCCAAGTCTCTGTGCCTCTCAGGCAAGTGGTCGCAGGAGATTTTCAACCGCAAGGGCGAACTGCGCAACATTCACCGTCTGCGCCACTGGGCTCTGCCAGACGTGCTCCGGGAAAAGTACCATTTCAAGGAGGAGGAAAGCCGCCGCATCGCCGACTTCCTCCACCCCATGCTCGAGCTCATCCCCGAAAGGCGTGCCAATGCCGGCGGCATGGCCGCCCACCCCTGGCTCGAAGAGACGCCTGGTATGAAGGGCATCAAGATCGACAAGGTCGAGGTGGGCAGTCGCGGTGAGGGTATAGAAGGATGGGCGTGCGAGGTGCGCAAGCGGTAGAGGAAGGTAGAAAAGAGCGGTAAGAGCGGTGAGGGGGTGATGTGCTGGGACAGAGCAGTTGTATTTTTTCCGTCCTTGTTTGTCTGTTTTGTCTTGTTTGGTGCCGCGGCGGCCGCCCTTGCGAGGAACGGGCGCTCAAGGGCGCTGTCAATTGGGTATATACCGAGCAGGGGGAGGGAAACGTCTTCGCTCCCCTTTGCCGTGTGCTGCGTGCTTCTTTTTTCTTCTCACTTCCCATGGTAGAGCCATCGCGCACTCTGACGCAGCGTGCGCCTGGGCACCAGCGGCCACAGGATAGACAGACCGATGGATGCCTGGACGGACAGACGACGAGGACGGCGGGGACTTCCAATTTTTTTTTTTTTTTTTTGGCCCCTTTCTTCTTCTCTTTCCCTTCACAAAAAATCGCTCTGCCTTGATGATGGTATAGCCTGCCCCGCCCACACTGTTCATGATTGAACGTCATCTTCTGATGCTTGTCTGCTCGTTCCACAACAACAATCTTGTCTGTCTTTTTGTCTCTCATCGTTTAAAATCACACACTTTCTATCACCTTTTCTACTACACACACAAATTATTATTGGCTTCATGGTGGCATTTGGGAGGTCCGGAGCGCCCTCCGTTTCCTATGCGCGGAAAGACTTGGTTACGTTACACCTTAGAAGGCGATGCCCCGTTACGATGACCGTTTCCTTTGCATCGTGGTCGTTTGGTCGGTCGGTCAATTGTGTCGGTCTGTTGCTTGGTTGGAAGCGTATCTGCCTAATCTAATCTTAGCAGCTGTTGCAGCGCCCCATTTTCTTCTTCTTCTTCTTCTTCTTGATGTTGTTGTTGTTGTTGTTGTTCTTCTGGTACTGGTACCCATGGAACACGAGAGAGACGTTCATTCGAACACGTGCTCCCCGTTGCACACCAGATGATATAGAAACAGTCGAGTTCTGTATACCTCAGTTGGCATATGCTCTCGTCCACTGCACCGTGATGTTGGATGTGATGCAGAACTCGCTCATGACGAACCACTAAGAACATGAGTGCTCTGCACGATCTACTCTGGTTTTTGGTCTTGGTTGACCTGATTCCACTCTAGGCTAGGCAAAGGCACCGGCCGTGACTGTTGATGGATCTTAGGGATAGAGAAGAAAAAAAAAGAGATAATACAATGTCGATTGGTTAGTTGGTTGCTTGCTCTGTCCCTGATAACGAGGGGACGTTTAGGCTCCTTTTCAAAAGCAGAAGCCGAACGATACTTTCCCATTACCCAGCAGCTCAAACCTTTACATATGAGTCGATCCGTGAATCCCGCGCCGTGTCCTATAAGTTGCGTGCTCCAACCACCCAATCAGCAATCCAAAGCCCTCAGATGCCTGTAGGGAGGAAGCAGGCCGCCGAAGCTGGCCTAGCCTCCTTTCGTAAGAGCGATGAACTCGACCTCCAACTAAGCTTGTGTTCACGGTTTTTCCTCGAGCAACTAGCGTCTCCCACCCTTTCCTTTCTGGGTCATCTTTCTGAACGCCTCCAGTCCTGCAGACCCCATGGGACGGAACTCCGCTGCGGCTCGCGACGGGTCAAACGTGCTCCGCGGGGCGATGGTGTAGCTAGCCGGCAAGCCGGGGGGTTGCGCACGGTTCTTCTTGACTTCGGGGGCGAGGAGGCGTTCGCGCTCCAGCTCGAACCGCGTCTTGCCTGCAGGCCGTTGGGTAAGTGTTATTTGCGAGCCGGCGGCGGCGGCCTCTTGGCGCCGGGCAAGTCTTGCCGCGCTGTTGACACAAGTCAGTAACTGAGGGAGAAGGCGAAAATGATCAGGGAGGGGACGCACTTGATGTCAAAATCGCGAGTCTCGATTTGGCGCTTCTTGTAGTCATCTGTCCGCTTCAAAATCGGACGGCTCCACTCGCCGACCAGGCGTTCCGCTATCCGCTTGATGCTTGGTTCGGGTCGCTTGCTGCGGGTATAGAAATAGACAACCTTTCCAATGCCGCTGCTCAGGAGAACCTCTTTGTTGATCGGTAGCTTCGCGAGAGCGTTAAAGATGTCGCGCTGGATGTTGTAGGCTGGAAGGCTGCCGTCGTTCAGGGGCTCCAGGAAGAACTTGACCGATTGTAGGAAGTTGGTCTCGGGATCGAGGACCGAGTCTTGAATCGCGGTTCGGTTGAGCATGGCAGTGACTTGAGGGAGCAGCTTCAGCTTATGCGTGGCAGCCATGCCCTTGTCACGGGCTTCGTTATCCGCTTCGCAAGCCTTCTCCATCGCCACTTTGAGGTTCGCGATTTGGTCGTCGATTTCCTCCTCAAGGTCCTGTATAATGTCAGCTTTAGAGCGCTCGTCGGGGCGGAATGACAATGTACATACGATATCATCCTTCTTCCGCCTGCGCTTCGTTGGGTTCTTTAGGGCGTTATCCATGGCCCGCTGAATCGCCCGGCGACGCCGCTCCTCGGGCGTGAGATTCTCCTCGTTGACTTCCTCCTCTTCCTCCTCCATCCCCGCAGTCCGTCGCTCGCCGGTAGCGCGTGCTTTCCGCGGCCGGCGTTCACCCTCCTCCCCATCACCAACGTCGTCTTCAACCGCCCTTGACCTCTTCTTTGGTCTGCGCCCCTCCTTCGGCTTTCTCACTGTTTCGCCATCCGTCCGTTTGCGCTTGGCCGCCTTCAAAGTCATTGCAACATTTTCATCAATCTCAACGGGCCTCTCTTCGAGGGCTGGATCGTAGTCCTCGAACTGGTCTTCGTCGATTTCGGATAGCAGGTCGGAATCCTTGTCGGAGGCATTCCCGGCATCTCCATCGTGAACATCAGCAGCCCCATCAGGGCGCTCATCGTGATGAGTCGGTTCAGCTGACCCGGCTCGCGAGCCAGCCGGTGAGTTGGCTGCGGACATGGCTGTAACTGGTTCTCGTCGCGAATCGCTCAGACCGAAATTGGTAACTGATTGGACCGGCGACTTAACGTGTGACGTCCTGGGAAGGAATAGTGAGGTCACTGCGAGCTATAACTGATCCGCGATGACTGCCTTTTCGATGGGCGTACGTTGTCAAGAAATTGGTGAGTGGTTCTTTTTTCGAGGTTGAGAAATGGCAGCTGCAGTGCTGCCTTCTTTCATTGAGAACCCCCAGGAGGCGCGCTGCGGCAAATGGCCTGTGCTTGGCTCAATCAGCCGCAGATTCCCCGGTCCAGACAGGACAAGGGTGCGGCGGGTGCTTGAGAGCCACAGCTCGGGTGGGGCCGTTAGTTATTGCTTCCAGAAATCTGTCCCAGCGCGTGTTTACTTTTTGTCTTGCGGTTGCCACTAACGACGCTTCCGCCAACTTGCCGCGCCTTCGACATCATCTCGCGAAAGGAGGAGAAAACGCGGCACAACCCCGCTCTTCAATTGCGAGTTGTCTGTGTCTACTCCCTAGGAGATCCATACGGACCGCTCTCCTGCCTCATACAATGGATCGCCGCACGTACGAGGGACTGATGGACTGGGAGTATCAGTCACAACCCCCTGTGGATCACTCGAGTCCATTCGCAAAATTCTCGCAGAAGCAGCCGACGTGTGAGTTTTGGCGCGCCCCTTTACGGCTGCGAACCGTTTATCTGCTTGCCCCTCGCTCCTGTTATGTCGCAGCCTTCCTCCAGTGGACCGTTCCGATTCCAAGTGTCAAGAAGGCTAGGTACCATGGAACCCTACTGACGCAACATCTCATCCAACAGCAACCTTCAGTTCGCCGACGAAACAGCAATCGTCCAATCCCAACCCCTTCGCTACTGAGGGCACTCTCAATGGCTCGCCTTCCAGATCACAAGCTGAACCGCGACCACCGCACACCTCACTATTCAACCCTCAAATACAGCTTAAGCCATCGGCGCCAGCATTCAGAAACCCCGCATTCACCACACCTCAGAAACGTTTCGATGAACTTGTGGCTCCGGATTACTCTCCGGCGGACTCGAGTCCCTCTATGACAGATACGTCAGTGATGCCAGCAGATACCCCAGAGTTCGATCGAGAAGAGGATTTCAGGAAGCCCCTCGTCACGCCATCCACCGGAAAGACGCTGTTCAGCAAAACGTTGCTTCGGAATCACGCGTCTGGACGGGGAGAGATTCCAAGAGTCAGCCGAGACAAGGTCAGGAAACGGAAGAGGCTGAACGGCGACAGGGATGTTGGCAGCGTTCGGCCCCGCCTAGCGCACGACTCTGACGAGTCGGACTCCGAATTCGAAGATGGACAGGGCACCGGGGCCAAAGGAAGTAAACGGGGCAAAGAAGCTCCGCGGGGCTGGTTCAGCAGTTTTCTGTCCTCCATCAGCGACCACCCGAGCGCGCCAGCAATACTCTCGAAGTGGTTGCAGCTCGGCGTCAACCTTATCCTGACCAGCCTCGTGCTTTGGGCCATATTCTACGTCCTCCTCCAGATTCGGTCTGACCTGCATCATGCAAACGAAAAAGCCCGGGCCGCGCTCGCCAACGAGAAGTCGATCTGCTCCGAAAACTACATCAAAAACCGCTGCGAGCCGAGAAGAAACCGGGCGCCCGCTCTGGACGGGCCCTGCAACGAATGGGCAGCATGCATGGACCAGGATGAATCGGCTATCATGCAGGTCCAGATCTCAGTAAGGAATGTTGCGGAGATCATTAATGAGTTCGTTGGTGTCTTGACGTTCAAGACCTGGGTAGGCAAACCATAACAAACCCTTCCAACTATCGCGCCGCATCGCTGACACATCGCCCAGGGATTCCTTATATCGGTGTTCCTAGCCGTTGTCTTCGCTAATAATGTCGGGTTTGCCTTCCTACGCGAATCCGCGTTGCAGCAACCCCCAAAGCCGGTGGAACCCTTGCACCCTCCGCCAGTGGTGCCGCCTATGCTGGGGTCTGCAGCAGCACACAATCCCCAGCAGGCCTATATCTGGGCGCCGCTCAGCCAGACACCAAGGCATATCCGGAAGAGCTACTTTGTCAACGACGCCACCGACTCGGAGGCATCACCGGATTTCAAAATGATCCTGCCCCCGCAGACACCGTCAGGCAGGAGGAGCCCTAGCAAGGGGGATAGGGGGCGAAGTCCCTCAAAGGGCACGCGGGTACGGAGCCCGAGCAAGGGGTACTAGACCGGTGTGGACTACTGCCGGTGCACTTTTTCCGCCGGAGTTTTGTATTCTACCTATGTATATTGTACTTTACATTCTGAATCGTCTTTGTCCTGGGAAGTTTGGGGGTTGGACTGGTATTTGGCAGCACATCCTTGGTTCGTGAACATGGGATTGTTCCGTGGCTCTGCAACGGCGCGGTGATGTTTAATCTGGGTTATCTTCATCTAACACGAACACTACTACATTGGTGGCTAGATCTTCTGGTTATGTTCTCTTGCTCGGTACATCTGGACCTTGCAATCTCACTTCACTATGCTATCCCTTCACTTGAATTTTAATAACCAACCACGTGTGAAAGCTTGTCCAGCCATGAATAGCCATTTCTTAGCAGTGGATATCTAGTTCTTGCGACACGGTTTAATTAAGGACAAAATCTGCAATTTCCCTCTGTTGGATGTGTGGAGTTGCCTGGATGGGTCGCTAAACGGGATTCCTTCACAATGTCCCCCTGAATATTGCAGTGTGGAAGCAGTTGTCGGAAGCTCTTTCGCGACCTCTTTGAACTTTTCCTGGAACGTCTCGAGTATCGATTGCGGGGCAAACGACGTAAACTTGCGAACCTTAGTGCGGGCCGGAGGCCCACAGGAGACGAGTGCACAGGCCCGGCAGTGGCCTTTTTTTTTAGTTGTCCAGCCACAGCTCTATGTATCTACGTCCTTGTACATACATACCGTATGTGATCCGTACTCCGTAGGGCCTGGGCTCGCGGGGTTAACTGAGCGGTGCCGGGGTGCAGGCGGTTAGGTGGGGGTCTAGATGGGAGGAATTGCTTTTGCTTCCTTGGCGCTCCAACCAACTCCCAAAGGAGCACGGCCCGGGTAGCTTTACACTAGCTCTCTCTGACGCGACCCGAATAACACCGTGGCCCAGCCTGATGCAAGATCCCGCGTCAATCAAGTCGACGCCTGCCATTCAGGCCATCGAAATCCATCCAAATATACCTACCTGGTCTACCGCGGCGAATTGGCCGCATCTGGAACCGCTTTTTAAAAAGCTAGCTCAGCTCACTTCTTCCTCCTCCCGCCGTATTCTTTGCTTGACCCGCCCCAATCCGAGACATATCGAACGAGCCGGTGCCCGCTTCCCCGCGCTGCCGGTACGCACAGGCATGGGACGCACCGAAGCTTGCCCCCTATTTACTCGCGTGCCTAACCCACTTCGATCTCTCCAGGTGCTGAGCGTTTTGTTAAACCTGTCGACGCGAGACTTCCTCGGCTAAACCTGACCATGGTAGCTGGCGTTGAGTGGTCGGAGCTTGGTAATTGGATGACTGCTAGGCAAGCTCATGACAAGAGACACGGATCCAATGGATGAGGACAAGGCAGGAGGAATTTCCGACGCTGCGCCGCCAGCTCCCCAGTCGGGCTCCACTTCGACAAGCGGGAACAAGCAGGCACTCTCTCCAGCGCCCTCAGCTGCTCCTCCGTCAAACCCGGCTGCAGCTCCTCCAGGAGGCCCGAATTCGGGTACGTCGAAGCGAAAAAGAGGCCTCGGTGTCGTTACACCAAACGCTTGTACCGAATGCCGTAAGAAGCGCGCCAAGGTTCGTACACGCCCGGGGACCTTGAATATCTCCTTCCGGGGCTGGCGGGATTCTTTGGATGTACGCTCACACTGGGTCTCCGCGCAGTGCGACGGGAACAAGCCCTGCAGTCGGTGCAAGGCGCAAAAGGATGTCGAATGCGTATATGAATTGCCTGTCCGCCAGTCGAAAGAGAACCTCCGTCACGAGATCGAACAGCTACGCCAACAGCAGCGCAACAATGAGCGAGTCATCGCCGCTCTTGTGCGCCCCGATCTTTGGGAAGAAGTTCTCGCACGCCTGCGCAGCGGCCAGACCGTGGAATCCATCTCAGAATGGCTTGCAGGGACCACCCCTTCCGGAGGCGGCGCGTTACCGTCGATCACCCGCTTGCTGAACCAAGGGAGCGCTGCTCCGCCAACCTTATCGGGTTACGGAGCTGCCGCTTCGAGCAGATATACGCAACTCCCGCCCGGTATGAATGCGCTTAGCCCGGTCAGCAGCCAGCAGCAACACGGTATCCGGCGCGAGGCGGACCAGCAGAGCCCCTGGCGAGGTCACTATTCCGCCCAGAATCGTCCGACCCCGAGCCCTCTCACGGACGCATCGAGCTGGAAGACGGACGTCCAAAGGCAAGCACGATTGCGCGTCGGATCATGGGTCGACAGTCAAATCAGCAGCTCGGAACCGGGGAGGGGGCGTACCTTTGGCCCTGTCCTGCTTCCCGACTTCCCTGAGATGCGAGTCCCCCCAGGAACTTGGACGACAGTAACCAGCGACCCAGCTCTGGTTCAGCACCTGCTGGCCCTCTACTTTTGTTGGGAATATCCAACTTTTGCCTCCCTTAGCAAGGAGCACTTCCTCAAGGATTTCATGGAGGGCCGGCCCCGGTTTTGCTCGCCGATCCTGGTCAACGCGCTTTTGGCCCTCGGCTGCCGCTTCTCCCGCCGGCCAAACACTCGATCCAATCCCGACGATCCGCATACGTCCGGTAACCACTTCTTCAAGGAGTGTCAACGCCTGTTCTACCAGGAGGAGGACCACCACAAACTCACCACCATCCAGGCGCTAGGCATCATGTCCATTAGAGAGGCCAGCTGCGGCAGAGACTCTGAGAGCTGGTATTATGCTGGTCAGAGCATTCGTCTGGCTATCGAGATGGGGCTCCATCGGCTGCAAGACGACGGGCGGGACGACGACGAGAGTGCAGTCCAAGCCGCAACGTTTTGGGGGGCGTTTGCTCTCGATCAGTAAGCAGTATTGGCTCCATTCCGGTGAAGGGGTTCTTGCCGTAGTGTGGCTCGAATTTTAACCGATAGCCAGCGCGTGGTCCTTAGCAACCGGCTCACTCCCCCAGTGTTCGTGCTTCCCTCGCCTTCCGCCGAAACCGGCAATAATAGACGACATCGAGGCCTCGCTGCGGATCCCGTATACAGATGACGGTAAAGAATTTTCCCCATCCAGATGCCCCGTTTTCGTCCAGCTAAATGACTCGATGGAACAGGCGCGCCTTTACAGAGGTCCTGCGAGCAACCCTCCAACGTCCGCTCTGTCTATAAGTGCTTCTGCGAGCTTAGCGAACTAGTTCACCAGTCGTTATACGTTCTTCATTCGCCTGGCAGGCCGCTCACAAGCAGGGACTTGCTCGCTATCTATACTCAATACCTGAATTGGTATGACAGGATACCGGAGGTGCTGCGCCTCGGGCACAACTTCACCCCGGCCGTCCTATTCGCACAGTGAGTAGCTGCCTATCCAAGAACGCCGTCTTTGATGTGCCCGGTCGTCGAGGCTCACGCCTCAGTAGCATGTACTATCACTTTGCCATACTCCTTCTCTTTCGACCCTTAATCAAGCTGCGAATCATCGGCTCAAGTATATCCCCGCGCGATGTCTGCTCGCAGGCGGCCGATGCGATTACCGGACTATTGCGCTCTTATGCGCAACTTTACACGCTGAGACAAACACCATCGTTCGTACCATATTTTGTCCTCACATCATCAATCATGCACCTCACTTTAGCGGCGGTGAACTCCGGTACCCGACGAGCCGACAACGGTGGCCCAGCGCAGGGCGATGACCCTCAGAGGCCGCCGCCCAAGTCGGATCCTCACGTCGTCGAGGCCATCGGCCGGGGGATTGCAGACCTAGCGGAGATGGCGCCCTGCCATCATTTCGCAGAGCAGGCGCTGAATATACTAAAGTTCATGGCCAAGAAGTGGAACATTGATGTTGAGATCAAGAAGATGGCGGGAGACGAAGCCCGCGAAGTGGAATTCAACGACGTGGACAAGGCTACACGGCCGGTCGCAGGCAGCCTTAACTTCTTCGTGCCCAACTTTAAGGAATCGGACTTCAACTGCACGTGGGGGAATGCGGTCCCGGGCCTAGGCGCAGATAAAGAAGCCGGAGGCAAGCTTAAGGACGTCGCAGTGACAGCTGACAGCCCGGAGAATCCTCTGTTCTGGCCATTCCCTATGCAAGGCCGTCCCATGTTGCCTGCTGGGAAGGAGTTAGAGGAGGCCGGGTTCGAGTTAATCTAGCAAAAAATCTAAATGTGAAAAAGATCGCCAAAATGGAACGTACCCCACTCCAAGGGTCTGCCGGCTTCTCATCGTTCCTACCGGCGCCTTCGGTCAGAGGAGGCGGAAGAAGGAAGCGCGGCGGGGGAGAGAAAGGAGTACTGGAATCTTACAGATCAAAGAAAACTGGGTTCGACAGCCTCCATGACGGAGCACTGCCGGTATGCCGAGGAAAAAAAGCTAACGAGATATTAGGCAACAGCCCAATGAGTTTGGGGAAGAGCGGCGACCATTCCTGTGTTGCAGACACGGCATGCATTTCGGACTCCGTTTCGCTCAGGTTCAGGGATATGGCCCGTTCCACATTTTGGAGACCATTTGCTCTTCGCTCTTTTTCTGGCTTATTCAATACCCCGGTGGTTATTGTTGCTCGACACAAGAGAAGGTGTGCAGCTTTGTCTGCCAATATTCCAATACACAGCCGTTACACAACATGGCGCGCTCAAGAAGAAGCGGCACCTCGAATCCTGCCGTTGCGGCGCGAGGGCGGCAGCACTCGAGACACGGTAACGGATCCTCGAGCGGCTTGAACCGCTGGGCGGGCCCACTGGAAGGCCATACAAACGTATGATTGCAACAGCTTATCAGCGCTACCTCACTTCCTCGTCAAGCAAACAAGGGCTTCGCTCCTTATCGTGTATCGAGCTGGGAGGACGGAAGTCATCAAAGCAGCCTGTTCCCGCAAGACTGCGGCGAAGAGCCGCAAGGTTGAGAAGAGGAGTTGCCCAGTCCTTAATTGAACGGTTATTGGAATGCAGAACATGAAGGGTGCCAGGATCCTGGTTGAGCCCCAAGGCGTCCCCCGCGCGACCCACCGCTCGCGGTTCGATCTGATCTTAACAAGGGGACAGCACCCTTGTCTCCCTGCTGTTCGGATCACATGGAGAGCAACACCATCGTACGGATAACATCCACCTACGGATCATTACACTAGTGTACTGATTCCGCGACGTGTTGACACATATGGCCTGTACTGAGTACATGTAGGCGGGCCGGAATCCGCCATTCTGGGGGCCAGATGCGGGGTGAATGAACGAGAAGGGATGAAGTGAGAGGAGCAGCAGCGCCGCAGGAACCAGTCGCCTGTTGTTCGTCGCTTCTTTCTCTCGAATTGGCCGGAGGAATGCTACGCGCGATGCGAGGCAGCGGCGCCGGGCAAACAACAGCAGCACCACCAACAACAGCAACAAGACCCCCTTCACAACCGGGACGGCGCACACCTCGGACGCGCGCTGATTGGGCGCCACCCTGCAAGGCGTGGTGTTTCGAAACGCACTCGTCCAGCGCGGTTCCCGGCTTGTGTTTCAGGTCGACCAGGATGGGTAGGGGGGCTCTTTGCCCAATCAAGAGGGGGCACAACAGCGTCTGGGCTCTTGCAATTCTGGGCCAGAGAGAGGGTAGCAGACGATCTGCCGCACCCTGTCTTGTCACTGCCCTTCATCCTTGTTTGCCTTGTCGAGTTATCGAGACAAGTATGGATACCCCTATATCACTGAATAAAGAAGACGAAAAATAACCCAGAAAAATAAAACAAAACGAAAATAAATAAAAACGAGAGGCGGCGCATGGGAAGCAATTAGGGGATTATGGTCTGCGCTTTCTGAGAAGGTCTACGCCGCCGCCGCCGGCGGCCCGTCTTTCTCTTCGTTATCCTCCCTCCCGGTTCAGTCAGCATTTCCCGGTTCCGTCGGGCTGCGCCGCGCTCCATCCCCTGGAGTCCCTCCCGCCCCCCCCCCCCCCCCCCCCCGCCCGTCCTATTTGGAGAAGGAGGGTTGCAGCATCCTGCTGGGGCGCTCTCGTTTTATATTCCTGGCTCGCCTCCCACATACACGCGTGCTCGCACGCCTCTCTTGGATTGTCTCCCGCCTTTCGCTTCCCGATCCCTAACCTCGAGACGTCGCCATCAGCGAATGATGGACAGCTGACGACGTTGGATTCTGCCGAGAGCAATCCATCCACCTTACTGTCTCTTCTTCCTGACGTCTCGGTTCCATTCCCCGGTTGATGCTGAGCTGAACCGGGCTGGACTTGGCCTGCTGGTGTTTTGCTTTTTTTTTCCTCTTCCGCGCCATGGATCCTTTCCGCGATCCACCCGCAGACAGTCTTGCTGCGGCCCGTCTCCATGTGCAGGCTCTTACCGAGTGCGGTTTGTCACGAGAAGCGCTGCTGCAGGCGTTGCTGGAGGATTTCGGCGATGGTAAGACTCGCAGTCGCTCGTGTCGGGGCGCTGGGTGTTGATGATTCGGCTAGGGAACGCGACGGTGAGCATGGAGGGGAGCTTTCCCCAGCAGGGGGCGTTTCAGGGACAGCAGGCTGTCCAGGAAAAAGCAGGACATCAGGGCAGCTTCCATACCCGGTTCTCAATCTCGACAACAAGTTCCAAGTCGTCAGGGAGGGCGAGCGTCTTGTCTACGGCTACTTCGATGAGCTCGGTGTCCTCCCAGGCGGGTTTTGGGGGAGGAATCCAGGAGGTTGCCGTACCGCCACCACCGCCCGCGCCGCCCGTTAAGTCCAACAATCGGGGGAGTTCAAAGACGCAGGGCGCTTACTGGTGCACTTTTTGCGACGTCGCCTTTCAGCGCAAATTCGACTGGAAGCGCCACGAAGACGAGTTTCACGAGCGGTACAAGCGCTATCCCTGTCCCAACTGCAACCGCATTTTCTGGGGAGCCAACACCTTCAACCAACATCACAAAAACGCGCATGGGTGTACCACCTGCCCACATGCCGACCGCGTGGTGAAGTACACACAGAAGAAGACCGCGTGGTATGTAGCTTCTGGCCGTGCTAGCTCTCTCTGTTGTCTCCTCTTTCGAGCATGTTTTCTTTTTCTAGTTTCTCCCGTTATATCCGCTCCTATCTCGGGCTAAGAAACCGGACGGCGGGTCGACGAGAGGGGGCTGGGTTGTGTCACACGACCACGTGCATGGTGCTGCCCCAACAAGCAAACAAAAGATATGCTGACCATCTCACCAGGGCATGCGGCTTCTGTGGTGGATTCCTTGCCAGTCGGGATCGCTATTTCGACCACGTCGCTCGGCACTACGAAGATGGCTGCAACAAGTCTCACTGGAACCACTCCCTCGTCATCTACGGCCTCCTGCACCAGCCAACCATTATACACGCATGGAAAGAACTTGACTCGGAGCTTTACGGCCACCTGCCGCGCAACCAACAGCCCATGTTCGAATGGGATCCCAAGACAACAGGTCACGCCCAGGGGTTCCTCGAGGGTGAGAGTCCGGGGAAGCTGCAAGATCTCCTGGAGTTCTTCCGTGAGGGCCGGGACGATCCTAAGTTCCTCGCCCATCTCGCTCATGATTTGGCCACCATTCGACTCCGAAGCGAAGTGCAACCGACTGTCTCGTCTGTGCCATCCCCCGCATCCTCGACCACACGCCCGAGTTCTGAGCCGCCGAACCACAAGGCCCCAATGAAGTCACCGCCCCTGACAAAGCACATATCCGCGCCCCAACAGCAGCGACCACAGCAAGCGCTCCCACCACCACCGCCACCGCCACCGCCACCATCATCATCCTCATCATACGGTGAACAACACTATCAAGCGAAGCAATGCAACATTGCACCCCTCCCTTCTACCTTCCCGCCGAAAAATAACCCCTTCTTCAGCCTTCCCCAGCAACAGGAACAGATACCCCAACAGCCTCAAGGAGTGCTGTCCCCTTTTGGACAACCCATGATGGGCGCAGGCGCGGGCCCTTACTACGACCTATCCATCACGCACGTTCGTCCACACATGCAGCTGCTCTCGCAAATGCCGCCGGAGCAACAGCGGCAGATACAGCAAGAGCAGCAGCAGCAGCAGCAGCAGCAGCAGCAGCAACAACAACAACAACAACCGCAGCCGCACCTCCTGGCGCCGATGAATGTCTACGATGACTGGAGCAGCATGGCGGGGACCGTCGTCGATGACTCGGTGTTTGCGAGTGCCATGGCCATGGGATGGCAACATCAGCAGCCTCAGGAGCAGCAGCAGCAGCAGCAGCAACAACAACAACAACAACAACAATAGCAATGATATTGGTAAGGTGGTTTGGCAGGTACCATGACATTCCGAAGTCGGGATAATGAAATTCTGGCAGACATGCTGGTACATTCGCGAAAGGGGGGCGGTCTAAAGCTAGAACCCCCAATTTTTTTTTTTTTTTTTACATTCTTCATCGCCCCGTGCAAGTTCATTCAAAGGCACGTTTTCTTTTCTTTTCTTTTTGCCACCAAATAAGTTGGATTGTGTATATATAAGCATTGTACTTCTACTTCCGCAATATGTCTGGGATGGCTGGGCTGTCCAGGCATAAAGGTCTGAGTATTTTGTCTTTTCAATTCTTTCCTTTTGTCCAACAAAAAGAAAACGAGCAATGCGAAAAGGCAACCTATTAATGGCAAAATCTGGGTTCTGGGCGCGGGCCGGTGACCCGCATTTCCTGTGCTGAAGAGCAGCGTTACGCACTCGTCGTTTGTACGTCCGTACTTGAATCTGAACCCTAAAGAAATGATGTAACCACGCGCTATAATGATGTGGTCACTATAAGCCGATCCTTGCCCTATCTGCCACTCCCACGCCGATGGGACCTTGCCAGCGATGCATGGCTCGAGGGCCGGAGGGAGCCGGCGGGCTGACGGAGTGGGACCTGAAACGAAACCGGATGATGTAGTACGTTGTCTATAGACGCGTCCATCATGTAAGGCTAGATAAGATAAGACCTGTAGATCTGGTAAACGGGCTGGCAAACGGAGGGTTCTTTGTTCCTATCCTCTACTTATACAGAGCCATAGGGCCAGCTAACGTAGGAGGTAGACATCGCACTTTTAAACTATTTAGAACTTACCAACCTTCTTCTATCTATTGGAACCATCTTCTATCAAATGGTAGCGGAAACTCTGCTTCTAACCATCAAAACTGGATTCGTATCGCTTTGACGATTAATCTAGTACCACTTTCGCGATAGTTACGCTCTATTTCGGCGACTTAGTAACCGAACTAGGCAATTCTGTTGTAACTACTATAAAATCTCTATTCCTAGCGACTTGGTAACTAGGATAGTTCTCTTCCTATCTATTAACCCTATCTTCGTATGACCCTGGCGACTTGGTAACCGGTGGCTAGGCGAATCTTATATTAATCCTAGGATCATTTTCTATAAAAGATCCTCCTCGATCTTCCTATCCTTTAAATACTCCTACTAAAAAACTAAATATTAAGGAACTATCTAACTACGCTATAAGCGTTTTAAAGAGGCGCGATAAGATGCCCTATATACTATAGGTATAGGCATTAGATTATGATCCTAAAGGATAACTATAAGAAGAAGCTCCTCTATAGGAGCTGGAATTGCCACTTGAATTTGCTAACGAATACGAGCTATAGTAAGCTAAACCTAATAAGTTTAGCGCTAATAAGGAAACGTTAGCTTAGTTAAATGGCAAGATAGATCTTTAGTTTGATTAGCTAAAGGAACGAACTAACTATATTTCTAATAAGACTAAAGGAGCTATTTATAAGCTATTATAGATATTTAAAAAGAATCTTGCTAGGATAGATTATAACTTTGCTTACTACCTATAAGAAGCTAAAGATCGAATTTCCTAGCATCTAGAGAAATATATAGAAGAAATGATAGTATTATTAGCTAATTATATCAAAGGGCTAGAAATCTATATAAATTAATATAATAATATACTTAGCTAAGTAATAATTTAAATAAAGGAATTAGTTAATATAATATATAATATAAAAAGCGAGGTCGATAATTAACTACCTAGTTATTAGTAATCTTCTTTTAACCTTATTAGATTTAGTACTATTATAGAAAAAGTATAATAAGTTAGTAATCTTATAGAAGATATATAATATAATAGTAGTACTTTTCCTATACCCTTTAAGGGTATTAGTATCGGCTATCGTTATAATCTTAGTTATCTCGAACGTATATAGCCTTTATATAAAATCCTATACTTTGTAGCTAATAGAGGTAGAAAACCTAGTTTCTTAAGCTCTAACAATAGCAATAAAGAGCTATCTAACTATTACTAACCTTTAGGTAACTAGAATCTAAGACGTTATTATAGCGCTCTGTACCCTAGCAATAGCGGTAGTAGTAACGGTAGTAGTAATAACGGCGACAATAGCAATAGACGTCATAGATACGAGTCTATATACGATACTATTACAAGTATATAGAGCTGCTTAGACTTTAAGATTAAGAAAGACGATATTAGCTAGTTTGATCCTTCTTTCCCTAACCTATATTCCTTAGGCATTATCAATAACGGTAAGAATCTAGTATTTACTAATCTAACGTCTACTGCTTTGCTAACCATATTAAAACCTTCCTAGAAAGCGACCTTAGTAATAGCGTTAAGATATAGATTCTATCCTTCTTCTAAACTCTTCTTAGTGGTCTAGCTATCATTTAGTAGACTAACAAGTTAAACAGCTCTATATATAGACAATTATATAAATTAGGTCTTTAAGCTATTATAGATTAACTATAGGAATACCTTATACCTAACGCTATAATTGCTACTTATAAGTTTAACGAAGCCTGCTTACGTTTAAAGGATATTACGAAGGACGAGCAAGCGCTTAGTTTCTTCGTTTAGAAGATACTTCGTTAGGCACACTTAATATATATACTTAACGAATATAACGATAACTAGTAAGGAGTCATAATTTAAGTCTAGTTAGCTATAGACCTCTATATTAAGTAGTATTTAGATCCTACCTAGCGACATTCCTTACTTAGTATATATATATAGTATATTAAGTAGTCTCGATCTATCGTTTTAGTAGCCGCTCTTGACTATTACCCATATCTATAGAAAAGGTTATCCATAGACAGTAAATTAGAGTCTCCTAGGGCTAAAGATAAGGGCTTATATAAGCCTATACACTGTAATGCTAATTAACCTTAATAATTTGGCTATAGATATAATAAGTCTCCTAAATATAACTAGTACGACCGTAGATTTAACTATAATCGCTAGTTTGATCACAATCACGGATTTAACTATAACTACAACTAGGATCACCGTAACTAGGATCGCTACAATTAGGATCACTAGGAGCAGGGCAATCGTAGCCAAAAGTAGGTCAGATTTAGGAAGGATAACCGCTAGCAAAAGAAATATCGCAACTGTACCTACTTTGCTAAAGAAGCTAGCAATAGCTCCGAGCCGGATCAATCTAACATATAGTTAGCCAAAAGTGCCCTGTCACGGAAATATATATATAGGACGCTGCCTAAGCCGCCTCCCTAACAGACCAATAGGATAGTAGGAATAATAGGCCAATCAGGACGGGATCACACTTAGCAAGAAATGATCCTAGCAGAGGATCACTAGCTTACGATATAAGCTAGGTAAGTTAGTACAGAGAATCACTACAACTATTAGTGATCCTAGAATTATATATATAGATAGTTACTCGTTATAGTGGACTCCAGGAGTTTCCTAATAATAGTAATTATAACTATAGTATTTATACTAAGTATCGTTAAATACTATATAAAATAACTCTAGCATTATTATAAACTCTTTAGCTTTACCAAATCCCTTAGATAACCTATATACTTATTCTAATTAATCTACCTTTGTCTAAACCCTTTTAGAAGAAGTCTAAGTTAGGTTCGTTACACGTTGTTATTACTCTCTTTGTTCTATTATAGTTTAGAATAAAGGTAATTTCGACCTTAATATTGATATAGCTATTAACGTTATAGCCGAATAGCTACTTACCTAGCTTGGTTAACTTTAGTAGTAGATCTAGAAGTTAGACTAGAGAGATAAGGCTACTTAAGCTTAGATTAAGGAACTCGAGAACGGTAAAAAGTACTTATAGAAGCTGGTTAACGAAGCCTATACCAAAATTAAAGCACTTAAGGGCGCTAAAGCGAGCCGTATTAAGATCGAACTACCTAATAAATATAGAGGAACCAAGGAGGATCTTGTAGGATTTCTAACGAACCTCTGATCCTACTTCTAGCTTAATGATAATAAGTTTCTAGATAATAAGGCTAAAGTCTTTTATATAGCTATAAGACTAGAGGGCAAGGTACTTAGATAGTTTAAGCCTATATGGAATGACTATCTTATTAAGAAAGATAAAGACGACTAGGATATATTTATATAGGTAGTCTTTTAATTCTATAACCGTTTTAAAGAAAAGCTTTAGAAGGTTTTTAGCGATAAAGATAAGAAGATTTATATATAAGAAAGACTTACTAATCTCTAATGGATTAAGTTAGTAGCCTCTTATACTATATAGTTTAGATAGGATATACTTAAGTCTTAGCTTAATAATGAAGCGTTAATATAACTATTCTATAATAGCTTAAAGGAAAAGGTTAAAGATAAACTATATAAGTATAACTAGCCTAAGACCTTAGATAAATATATTATATGAGCTATTAGAATCGATAATCGACTCTATATATAAGAGTAATGGAAATAAGGTCAAATAAATAGAACTATAGTTAAGGCTAATAATAAGAAAAAATAGGTATACGTTAGCACCTTATATAGGATGTATTCTAGAGCTATAGATATAGATATAGTATAGAAGTAGGACTAGAAGAAGACAACCAAAGATAAGTCTAATATTACCTACTATAATTATAGAAAGAAAGAACATTATAAATAAGAATGCCGAAGCCTAAAGGAAGAGTAGAAAATAGTCTCTAGAAAGGAAATTACGGTCATTAACGAAACCACTAAAGATGTTATTAAAGTAGTAGCTACGAGCTACGAAAATAGGGATAGCGATATAGATAGTCTCGGACGTGATAGCAATAGTAAAGATAAATAAGCACTATACTCCGAACTAATTACTATAGACCTAGAGATAGGTCTTGCCGAATAGGATATGGTAGGAAAGTATATACTACTAATTTCGATTCTCCTAGCCTTAAGGCAATAGGGTTTTATAGTTATATAGAGGTAGGATAGATCGTAGATAACCAATACCTAAGGAATCGAAAGACCTAGACCTAATATTCCATTCCTCTAGGAACGAATTGAATGGTACTATAACGAAGTTTTCCGGCTTAATATGGAACTATACAAATAGGATAGACGCTTAATTTAACTTGCCTAGTAAAGTAATAAGATAAGGGATAAGATAAGGGAACTCTAATATATTATAGAAACTATTAAAGGGGAATAGCCTATGATATATAATAGGCCTAATAGCTATATTAAGTATTTTAATAACTAATAACTTAGCTACGATGTACGGAACCTAGAGTACTAGTTTATATATATAAACTATAGAAAAGACGAATATACGTAGGAAAACTATTAGAAGAAATATTCCTATCCTAGTATTAAGGTATCTATAGTCCATATATAATAGGAAGGATTCGGGAAAGAGTTCTAATACCTCCCTAGTGATACTATATAACTATACCTTTAATATAAGGTATATACGTAAGTGCCCTAGTTCTAGTATATATTATATAAATGCTAATACCACTTTTACGACAAATTTGAAAATAATTACTAGCCGACCTAACGAGGAAATGAGGACAGAAGCCTCCACCCTATGGAATAGGTCTATAATGTAGGAAATGGAGCGGCCGAATTACTTTAGAAAATCGAAGCCTACGATCTAGAAGGCATTATAGTAGTTCTAAAACGAGCCTAGCCTAGGCATTACGGAATAGGACGAGATATATAGGACTTGTGCTAGAGTAACGATTGCCTTTACTATATAGACGAAAAGAAATCACGGATCTGGAAGCTTTAGATAAAGCTATAATATATACGACGAAAAGTAGAATAGACTTAATAGTAGGAAGCTATAAGCACTTAATGGCTTATAGAAATGAGTATAATTAATAAAGCTACTATTAGCCGAATAACTAAAGAGGTTAGTACTAATCTAGGAAATAGGTTAGGGCCTTTTAAGGGGCCTAGAAACTATTAATATCTATATAGTGGCAAGTAGTAGCATAGTATAGGAGGAACTAGTGTAAGAGACTACTATATCGAGACCTCCTAGCAGAAATATAGGAAATCGCTATAATCTTTAGACGATAGTAGTAAGACAAGCGACTATAGATAATAGTATAATGGAAGTAGCACGAAATGCTTATACTAGTAGGTAGTAGAGTAGAAATAAACCTAATTTCGCTAATACTTATAAATTAGCTATAGATACCCTAGAGAATAAAGCGAAAGTATAGTATAGTTAAAGGGCCATTTCTAATATAATAGGTATATAGGGAGACCAAACTAATCGATATTACTATAGTAGGGAAGACTATAGTAGTCGTATTTAGTATTATAAATATAGGTAATAATAAAGATATAATATTAGGGTTACTATAGTATAAAGATTATAACCTAGATATTAGCTAGAAGAATGGTAGCTATCTATAACCCTAAATAGAGTTATATTCGACTAGCGGAATAGGGAGTATATAAGAATTATAAGCGGATAATACTTAAGGGAAGGAATATTCTATAGATCTATTATAAGAGACAGATAGTAGTAGGTAGACTACTATAGACTTTAAAAGAAGTGGTATAACAATACTAATATTACGATAGGAGAAACAAGCTAAACCACTAATAGCTATTCTCTCCATTAACGAATACAGAGTACTATAACTAGAGTAGTAAGTTAAGATAGAAGAAATTGCTAGTATTGCTATAGATAGGACCAAGTTTGTATACTATTAGAAAACCAAGAGATAAGATAAGACTAAGAAAGTACTAAAGAAATACGAAAGATACCTAGCATTTGAACCGAAACATCTAGAAGAATTACTAGAACACGGCTCATAGGATTATAAGATCAAGCTTAAGGAAGGAGTATAACTAAAGTTCTTTAAGATTTACTATATAAGCTAGACTTAGAACGAAGAACTTAAACGATATTTAGAGGAGAACATTTGAAGAGGATATATCTACCTATCGACATCGCTAGTAAGCTATCTAATCCTATTTGTGCCTAAGAAAGATAGAAAGCTATAGTTATATATCGACTATCGGTAACTTAACGAATAGATTATAAAAAACCGATACCTATTATTACTAATCTTATAGCTCTAAGATTAGTTAGTAGGAGCCTAATATTTTATATATCTTGACTTGCTATCGGCTTATAATTATATATAGATCAAAGAAGGCGATAAGTAGAAAACGGCCTTTAAAATACCCCATAGCTACTATAAGTACCTTGTTATTCTATTTAGACTTACAAACGTATTAGTAACGTTCTAAACTCTAATTGATCAAGCTATCCGACTCTTTCTCAATGAATTTATAATATATTATCTTAACGATATACTTATCTTCTCTAAAACAATAGACAAATACCAGAAGTATATAAAGAATAGTACTAGATATGTTATATATATATAAGCTATTAGTTAATAAGGAAAAGAGCGAATTCTATATTAGGAAAACGGTATTTTTAGGATATAAAATATCCCTAGGATAAATCTAGATAGAACCTTTAAAGGTTAAAGCTATTAAGGATTAGCTATAACTAACGTTAGTTACAGAAGTACAAAGCTTTATTAGATTTACAAACTTCTATCGAATGTTCATTAGAAATTTTAGAGCGATTATACGACCTTTATACGAACTTACTAAGAAGAATGCTAAATTCTAATAGGAAGAATAGTATAAGTAAGCATTTACGTAGATTTGTAATACTATTACTAAAGATCCAATATTAGTACTACTAGACCCTAAGAAGCTATTTAAGGTAAAAACGGACGCTTTAGACTATACTATCGGAGGATAATTAGGATAATAAGATAAATAAAGGAAGCTATATCCTATAGCCTTCTTTTTAAAGAAGCTTAATGGACTACGTCTTAATTATCCAATCTATAACAAGGAACTACTTATAATTATCAAAGCTTTTAAGGAATAGTGATTATATCTTAGTAGTACAATCGAACTAGTATAAGTATATATGGATTATAAGAATTTATAGTACTTTATAATAATAAAGAAGCTTAATAGACGATAAATACGATAGGCAGAATTCCTTACGGAATTCAATTTTGAGATCTGCTATAAGAAGGGCAAAGAGAATATATAAGCAGATGCCTTAAGCCGATGAACGGATCATACAAAAGGACGAACGGAAATAACGCTACCGTTATTCAAGGAACGAATGAATAGAACGCTATATTACGAAACGTAGATACCTATAAAAGATAATCTACTTGACTTGTTCCTAGAATGTTACGTAATCTTTCGAGAAGAAAGGATCTATAAGGTGTAGTATCAAGTAGCACTTAGATTAGCGGTACCTAATAGAGTAGAAGAAAAAGATAGGAAACTCTAGTACTAAGGTAAAGCGTATATCTATAATAAAGACTAATAACTACGAATAATTTGAGAACTTTATAAGTCGAAACTCGGAGGATATAAAGAAGTTACGAAGACTATTGTATAAGTCAAAAAACACTATAACTTTCTATAGTTAATAGTATAAGTTAAGGAAGTCGTATAGAGCTATAATCTCTATAATCAAAGTAAAACGGTATAATATAAGCTATATAGGCTACTTTAGCTACTGTTAATGGCTGATAAACTATAGAGTTTAGTTATAATAGACTTTATTATAAAGCTACTGGAATCTAAAGATATAGCTATAAGAGTAATCTATAATAGTATTCTTACTATAGTAGACTGCCTAACTAAATAGATATACTTCTTTCCCTATAAGGAGTCCTAGATAGTGGAATAGTTAGTAGATATAATCCATTAGTAAGTTATATTAGTATACGTTTAGCTATAAGAATAGATTACCGATAGAGATATTAAGTTCATATCGAAGTTCTAATAAGTATTAATATAATAATTAGACATTAATAGTAAGCTATTAATGATATATTACCTATAGACTAATAGATAAATAGAGTAACTAAACTAAGTTATTAAATAGTACCTCTATTCTTACGTTAACTACTAGTAAGATAACTAGGTTATATTATTACTAATAATATAACTTATTTATAATATGATACTAATAGAAACGACTAAAGTTATACTATTCTTCGTAAACTATGGATATAAAGTAGGCCTTAGGTAAGGACTAGAGGTTATAATGCCAAGAGTAGTAGTCAAAGTAAAACAAATATACGTACTATATAAGAAGCTTAAAAAGAAACTCGAGTTTATCAGAACTAGAATAAAGAACTACTATAATAAATATAGGCTCAAGGGATCTTACCTAGAGAGGGGAGACAAAGTCTATCTAATTATATAAAATCTATAAACTAAATGACTAAGTATAAAGCTAGACTTTAAAAAGGTTAGGCCGTTTGTTATCAAAGAACGAATCTGGATATCTAACTATCGATTATTGTTACCGTTATCTATATGACTACGGACAGACGTTTTTTATATTTTACTTCTCGAACTAGCACTAAAAAACGCTAAGGTTGCTACGTATATTGAAGTAAAAGACAAGGAGGAAGAATAGAACGTCAAAGAAATTCTGGATTTATATATTATTAATAGGGAACTATAGTATCTAGTTAAATAGCTTGATTTCGGACTAGAAGATAACTTATAGGAACTAGTTAAGAACTTGAACTGCCCTAAGAAACTAGAATAGTTCTACTGCTAGAACCTGGATTAACTATAGGTACTAGTTTAGATAAAATAGCTAAGTTAGCCTCTAATAAATCTAGGCCTAAAGAGGACTAATTAAATAGGACGTTAATACCCTAGGACTATATATTACTAATAATATATACCTTAGAATCCCGTACCTTCTGTTTTTCTACCTTTATTTCCTCTAAAAACTATATACCCTAACGAAATAGCTTAGAACCCTACTCCTTTAAGAAACGTTTCTAATAACGAAGACAAGCTAATCGACCGATAGCTGTCTAAAGTTAAGTCTAAAGAACAAAAAGGGCCTCTTTAGTATCGGCCTCTTTTTATTTTACGCGTTTTTATTTAGATATAATCTTTGTTATTATAAAATATTAGCTATAAATATTAAGATAATAAATAAGGCTATAAATAAGTAGACGTTATATTGGAACTATTATAAGAACGACCCTAACGTATATACTTGCTATAGTAAGAAGAGCTTAACGCTATATGATAAGCCAAGTTCCACTTAAAATACTATAAATATAGTATAATGTCTATACTAGAAGAATCAATAAAAGAAGCAAGCGTAGCGCGCTATTAGGATTTCGAAGATCGGCACTTAGAGATACGATCCGCTATCTTATCAATTACCGGTAGTACAGAAAAAAGAAAAAAATTACAAGGTATACGTAAAAAGGATATTAGCGCTATTTGAAACGGCCTAGGATAGGCTTTCGGGTTAAAAGCCTTAAAGGAGGGGCATCGTGTCATAGAAATATATATATAGGACGCCGCCTAAGCCGCCTCCCTAATAGACTAATAGGATAGTAGGAATAATAGGCCAATTAGGATAGGATCACACTTGGCAAGAAATAATCCTAATAGAGGATTACTAGCTTACAATATAAGCTAGGTAAGCTAGTACGGAGGATCACTACGACTATTAGTAATCCTAGGATTATATATATAAATAGTTACTCGTTACGGTAGACTCTAGGAGTTTACTAGTGATAGTAATTATAACTATAGTACTTATATTAAGTATTGTTAAATACTGTACGAGATAACTCTAGTGTTGTTATAAACCCTTTGGCTTTACCGAATCCTTTAGACGACCTGTACGCTTATTCTGATTAATCTACCTTCGTCTGAACCCTTTTAGAGGAAGTCTAAGTTGGGTTTGTTATAGTAATTTGCCTATGTATGTATAATGGTTTATAGATTAGCTATTGTAACTGTATTCCTCCTATTATTACGTGTTTATTAACGATATTGTTATCTTCTTAGATATAGCTAAGAATTATATATGACATTTAAAGACTATTTTTAATCTATTTTATAAGAAGAATATTATTATCTTACCTACTAAGTTATATATCGGCTACCTAAATGTAGAACTACTTAGCTTTTGTATAGATAGTCCTGGCCTTACTAATATAGATTAGCGTGTTAAAGCGTTTAAGTAGTTATCCTTTCCACGTATATTAAAAGCGCTGGAATAGTACTTAGGTGCTACTAGTTTCCTTTGACACTTGATTCTATACTATACGAAGATCGCCAAGCCGCTCTAGAAACACAAGACTAACTTGCTTACATATAGCTATAAGTCTAGCGAACTAGAAGTTAGCAACTATACCTAGAGGATAGGCTACTATAGCTATACTTCCTTCGAGCTAACTAAGTAGGAAGAAGCGTCCTTTATAGCCCTATAAGAGGCTATATATCACGAGAACCTAACTATCCTCTACTACTTTAATCCTAATAAGTAGCTATATATTTAACTCGACGGCTATTTAGAACGCGGATTTAGCGTTATAGTCTTCTATACTCGTGATAGATACGATTAGCGCCCGGGCAACCCTATCCTAGCCAACCAAGTGCTACTAGTAATATTCTTAAGCCGTCTATTAACAAAGGCTAAGATACGATATAGACCCTCTAAATAAGAAGTCGCCTATATAGTCTAGGCAATTCGTAAACTATATATAATAGTCTATTTAGTATGTATGCTAGTTATCATTCTAACTAACTATGCTATTATACGCGGTATTATAGAATAAACTAACCTAGATACGAGTTTAACCGACCGTGCTAACTGTTGCCTAATTAACACGTCTATTTACCTATCGTAATATAACCTTAAAATCTACCACCTACCTAGAAAACTTAACTTCGTACCAGACGCCTTAAGCAGATTAAGTGCCTTAGGGGACCCTGAACCTTCTAAACGCTTAGATAGATTGGCCGTACTTGACAACGTTTAGTTTGCTTTCGTTAAGGCGTAGATAGATCCGGATCTCAAGGCAAAGTTCGTTAACGGCTATAAGGCTAATGCTAAGTATACTCCTATTATAGAAGATTTAAAAAACAACCGTGTGGATAGGACTATTGACGATAAGGGTATTACTATTTTCTTATACCGTAGGCTACCATTCGTTCTAATTGACAAGCTCCTTTACTACATTTACCTAGATAGTATACACGTACTATATATTCTATCGAGCCTTGTGTAATATATCCTAAGCTTAGCCTATGATAAGAAGCATCATTTCGGAACTAATAGGATAATATATAACTTACATAGCATTACGATCGACAGAAAAACCAGGTATATATAGGACTATATAAAGTATTACCCTGTCTATCAAGTTAACGCCACTGATCGTAATCTTCCTATAGGTAACTACTAGCCAATTTATCTATTAGATATATTACCTATATAAGTAATCGCTATCGACGTTATAGCGGCATTGCCATTAGTTCCGTTAGCCAGAACACTATAGTATTTAAACAGGTATAAAGAGTTTAATTTAATAATAACTATATCTTATAAATCGTCTAAACGAACGCTCCTTATACCTAGCTACTCTAACTATACCACTATAAACTAAGGCTATATATTAATACGATAACTATTTCTATCTGACTAGGGAGTACTAACCGCTATTATATCTAACTATGACTATGAATTTATATCAGAGCTATGGACTAGTATATAGAAAGCGTTAGGTATAAAGCTATTAATAACTACTATATACTACCTATAGGGAGACAGTCTCGTAAAGCAAAAGAACTAGATGGTAGAAATCGCTCTACACTTCTTTATCTATAAGAAACTTAACGACAATTAGACTACGATACTTCCATAGCTTTAATGGCATTTAAACAGCATATATACCACCTCTGTTAGCATGTCTCCCTATAAGCTACTATATGGTTTCAAACCAGCCAGGCCACTAAAAGTGCTAACAGCACTATTATCAAAAACAGTATAGGATATCCTAGTTCTACACGAATATCTATATTAAGATACCTAGATAGTAATAGACTTTATAATAGCCCGCGCTAAATATAGATACGACGCTAGCTATCGCGACATCGAATTTAAGCTAGGCAACTAAGTATATCTATACCTATACTATAGCTATTATCTACTAGGTCAACCATCATATAAGTTATCCTAATAGCACGCTAGACCTTTTAAAGTCATTAAACGTATTAGCCGTTTAGCGTACTATTTTTATCTACTGCCGAATATAGACATCTATCCTATAATATTAGTAATATACTTATTACCTATACCTCTAGGCACTAACCTATATAACCATACTATATCGCCTCCTAACCCTATTAAGGATAGCTATACTAATAGCGGTTTAGAATCTAGAGACAAGTACGAACTCGAGCGTATCTAGAACTACAAGCTTATACGTAGCAAGTATAAGTACCTAGTTAAATAGAAAGGACTTAGCTATAAATACGACATTTAGAAGACCAACTTCTAGCTACGCTATATATATAAGATAGTTAACAAGTACTAAACATGCTAGGGAGGTCAACCTATAGTAGTTTAAGCAATATAGATCAAACCCCTATATAGACGCCCTTATAAGAAGGTATCAAAGATTCCCCCGAAAGGAGCTATAGATAAAATACGCTAAAGTAAGGCTATAGGTAGCTAAGAGAAAAATATATAGGACACTATAATAGTAAGATAACACTATTACTTTCTATTACAATGTTGCTACGGAAAGAAGGCGCGTTTAAGAGCTATTTAGAGCTATAGTGTAGGCACTACGCTTTTCCTTCTAGGCGGGGGACTTGATGTAGTACGTTGTCTACGGACGTATCTATTATATAAGGCTGGATAAGATAAGACCTGTGGATCTGGTAAATGGGCTGGTAAACGGAGGGTTCTTTGTTCCTATCCTCTACTTATATAGAGCCATAGGGCTAGCCAACGTAGGAGGTAGACATCGCACTTTTGAACTATTTAGAACTTACCAACCTTCTTCCATCTATTGGAACCATCTTCTATCACCGGATCTCAGGTTACGGGAAACACCCCCGAGTTTACATACAATGGACGGAATACACTAGGGGCAAACACAGCCTCGGGCCGGAAAGATCCACAAGGCTCTGAATAGGCGAACCAAATCTCGGAACTACACTAAGTCGTAGGGCTGAGCTTACCCTGTTCATGCCATGCATCAGGTTATGTCGATCGCGGCAAGGGGGTCGCTAATTAGTCTACTTTGGCCATCCAGAAGAGAGGGGTCCATATGCTCTGCCACTGTATAATGTACTTGGCTCACCTGAGACGAGGGTATGCCACGTAGACGGAAGTGCTGTGATGTTGAAAGATGGCGATCAGAACCAGTGGAATTGCAGGTTTCTTAGAAGAACAGAGACCATGGCTCCGGGTAATTAATTACATATTCAGCATCGAAGCCCATTCTTCTTTTTTCATGACACGAGCACTTTGGTCATTCCGTACTCCTCTCTTTCACCTTCCAAATCATCCATCAGCTAATCTAACACCATTCCCTGAAGCGAGGCTCCTCTAGTGTCGGTGATCTCTATTAGGTACTGAGGGGCATTCAGACTGACGTCGTCCTTCGCAGACAAACTCGAGATTCCTTGCGCTAATTAAGTCATAACCGTCAAATCCGCGAGGTTCCCTCTCACAACCCCTTCCTGCTTTGGGCGAGACGATTCCACCAAGATAGCAGCCTCCCTATGGGGTGTCCTCGAAAATATCACGGCTTGAGAGAAAACCATGATAGATAATTTCACTCATCATAACGCGATTCGCTCATTATCCCGCCGCAACGCCATGAGCTGTCAATTCAGCATATACATTGACGGCGGTCACGCATCCTGCATCCACGGTGGGGGCAGCGGACTGGTTGAGAGAGCAGCTTCGTCAGATTACTACACTCTCGACAGATGGTTGGCGGAGAGCAAAGCTGAGCAGCCAGGGTGTTAATTATGCCACTCTCCGTGGACATCTAACAGAGTCTGAAGGATCAGCAAGCGGTGATGGGAAAAAAGCAAGAAAGGAGGTAGAACGCTTGAGAAGAGAGGTTATGACATACGTCGGGCTGTTGCAAATGGACGGTGTAGAATGATTCGGCGAGCTTCTCCTACCTCGGGACTCTATTTTCGGCTCATTGCCTGCCTTTCTTTTGTTCATTCGATATAACATCTTTGTACAACCATCACCCACCCCATGCTCTGCGACTGATACATCTTCTGATCCAACTTCTGATCCAATAGCTCAATCTCTTTCCGTCGATAACATTGCCGTACCGACCCTGTACCGCACAATTTGAGGGCTGGAGTGAGACATCATTGAAAACTCGCCACCAGGTATGGTGGCGGCGGCGGCAGCAAACAAACCTGGCAATTATTCAACCGTTCACGGATGGGGTTGTTCGTGCTCTGTCGAGGAACATAAAAAGGCTCCGCCTTCCTAGTGGGCAAGGAAATTCCATGCATATCATGTCGGGGCGCGAGACGTGTAAATAACTGAGGTTTTCTCTTCCAAGAGCTGCTTGGGGCAAGGAAATTCCATGCATATCATGTCGGGACGCGAGACGTGTAAATAACTGAGGTTTTCTCTTCCAAGAGCTGCTTGGGATTGGCCACCAGGTGGTCTCTTCGAACCCTTGGTTGACGTTGTATCCAAGATGGGAAAGGCGTCCGTTCGGTGTTGAGAGTGGGAAAGTGGAGGTAATTAGTGGTAGCCCATAATTCTGAGAACTAAGGTCGTGAGGAGGTGGGTTCTACAACAACCCCCATCAACATCAACAACAGACATTGAGGTCTGCTTAGCCGGGCTGACCCACGCAAGCCAACGGCAACGGGCATTCCTTGGTATTCCCCGGTGTCTGGGGTCCCAACCTCCATTAAGCTGGACCATGATGAAGTGGATGCGGCCGTTGGGCACAAGATTGGTGGAACTCTCAGAAAGTATATGAGTGTTACTCCGTGCTCAGAATAATCGAACGATGAAAACGATGAGCTCGCATTGCGTTTGGCCCCGGATCTTGTCTTGACCCTGATCCGAGTCGCACGGCGTCGTAAGTTGCGCGCTGCGGACGGGGAACTGTTGCACCCGTCGGCGGAAGCGCTGATCCTGACACGACCAGAGGACCGCCGAGAAAAGGCAAAAGGATGGTCGGTGATTGCGCAGGGCCGTGCGTGAGGGCGTGGTTGAGGCTCGGGAAAGAGTGGGCGAGGTTCCTTCTTGCATTGAACCACATGCCCCGGAAGGTTGCACGAGCTTGGCAAAAGGCCGAGAGCTAACTAGCTTGGCGTTCGTTTTGGCCAATGAAGGGAGCGACTCTATCAGGCTGCGGGGTGCTGAGGGCGGGGGAATTGGGCGATCCTGGCGTGTTGGTTGGTCAATGCCCCACTGCGACCGCGAGGTGTGATCCCTTCTGTAGCTTAAGAAAACCGGGCAACGACCCTCGACTTTTTCGGTTCCCCTCTTTCTTCTGTACACTACAGCTTTTTTTTTTTCCGTTGGCAGCGGTCCAAGAAACTCTACTTGGTACGAGTACACGCCACCCGAACCCGGGTGGTTTGAGGGTTGCTGGTTCAGTTTTTTGTGCCGGCCGGCCGGATTCAGAGCTGCCCCAGGGAAAGAAGGGACTTCGAGCTAAGCAGTGGGCTGGATCCCGACGCGAACCGACCCACATCACCAAGCACCAAGACGCGCTGGCGACGCACAAGACGCGGATGGCTCAAGATCGGACAGATCCAGAGACGCGCCAGCTTTTAGCAGGCTCGGAGAATGCAGAAAATTCTCCCATGAGTATCCAATCTGCGCCGGCAGATCTGAGCGCCGCTGACGCGTCCTCCTCCACGGGTCCCCCTCTCCAAACTTCGGATTCGGAGCCGGTCCCGAGCACGACCTCAACGGCAGTCTCAAATCCCGAGCGCCGGCAATGCTTCCCACAGAATGCCAGGCATTTCAGCCCCAAACCACGCGCCATGTCGTCCCACGTACTGCTGGCTAAACTTGCTACCTTCTCGGTGAGTGGGGTCTCTGCATGCCGCGCCATCGTCTTTGCTGTGCTGACCGTTGACCATTATTCCAGGATGCGTTTCTCTCGGGCCTTGTGAGTTTCGCGCGGATGCCGGACGATGCCGTTGGGCGCCCTATTAACCGGACATAGGTTCTCCCCATCTTCCCAGCCATCCTTCAACACCGAACCCTGCTGCGTCAACAGATCCCTCCCGAGGCGCTGCAAATATGGATTTCTGTCGCCGTCTCTGCCTACAGCGGCGGTATTGCAGTTGCGTCTCGTGAGTGCCTCTGTCAATGCAATTCCCGGACGCTTGCTGACCTGTTTTTTTCTTTTCCTTGAATAACAGCCTTGATCGCTCTCCTCACACGACAGGGCCCAGGCGGCTTTGTCGTACTGCTAGCCGGTCTAGCTCTCACCGCCGTTGCATTTGCCCTTTTCCAGTTCTCTAGTGATGCCCTTCTGTTGATAGCGGCGCGCGCTCTTCAGGGCCTCGCAGCTGCAGCTCTCACCGGCGCTTCTTCCGGGCTGCTTGCTACGGCGTCTAGTACCGGGCGCAATTGGCTCTCGGTCGCCTTCCTGCAAAACGTTGCCATGACCACGGCACCTTTCATCGGCGGGCTACTTTACGATCGGTACCGTATCGATGCTGTATTTTACAGCGCCTACGGTCTCGTCGCATTGAACGTGGTGCTGGCTCTGCTGGCCGCTGGTTCCGGGCGAGCCACTCCGGCCAGCTCTGCGAACGAAAGAGCGGCTCTCCTCGCGTCGGAGACCCAGCGGGGCGGTTACGGTACGATGCCTCCAACTGAGACCGGCAGCCTCAGTGGAAGATCCTCTCGATCAGTGTCTCCGACATCGATGCCTGTGAGGTCGAGTCGGCGCAATGCGCCCACAAGCTTCGTCGCCGCCTTCTCGTGGAGTCCTCGGCTCTTGGTCGCCTTTGGTGGATACCTTGTCCTTAGCCTACTCACCTCTGCGCTCCAGAGCGTGCTTCCGCTCTTTGTTCAACGCCAATATGAGTGGTCAGTGTTAGCAAGTGGATCCGTGTTTGTTCCGCTGTCAGCGCCTGCTGCTGTGCTCGGGATTTTATCTGGCGCGATCGCGGCACGCGTGCCCCGGTCGATCCGGTTCCTTGCGACAACTGGCTTTCTGGCTTACATCCCGGCCTTATTACACCTAGGGCAACTCGAAGAGAACACCAAGGTTGCACAACACGCGTTCCTCCTGACGCTCGGCGCCATCTCTTCTGCCACCGGTTTCATCGCAGACCCGCTGGTCAAAGAGATGACGAATGCTGCAGGGTCCTCCTCCTTCGGTGACTCTTGGAGTGCCACAGCGCAGGCCAATGCCGCTCCGCTACTCGCCAACGCCTGGGGTGGCCTGTTTGGGCCTGTCCTTGCTGCCGCCCTCAGCTACCTTTACGGCTGGCAGTTCATGACGAAGTCGTTGGCGGTAATCTCAGCGGGAATGGGCGCTGGTGCTTTGCTGTTTCTCCAGGGTTGGATTGCGAGCCCCTACTCGGAGGCGCGCGCGCGCTCCGCAGGGACGACCTCGGACGAAGAGGCTGGCCCCTTGCTAAGGGGCAGTGGTCCCAATGACGACGCGTTCCAGAGCCCTGAGGCTTACAGCGGCAAGGAGGACCGGTATGCTCGCTCGGACGGGGGATCGTCGGACGCCCGCCACGACGCGAATCGCAAGCATCGCCCGCACCGCCGCCACTTCAGTGTCGACAACTTCTCCGTAGCTACAACGGCGGGGCCTGGCAGCATGGACTCGTCCACCTCCTCGGTCCGTTTCCAGGCAGCGCTGGAGACGCCCGTGCAGGGGCGCAGACGGTCGGAGGCTTGTGACAGCACAAGCAAGGGGAGCAGCACGGAGCGGCGCTACGTCATGCGAGAGGCACCCCACGCACCAGCCACGGATCCGCTGCTGGCTGCAGGCAGTCTGTACGTGATTGACGAGGAGCGCGACACCGCGCAAGGGGTGGAGAGGCAGAGGCAGAAACGGCGCGTCGTGGTGTTCCCCGAAGGCGCTGCACCGCCCGAACTGCTCGCGCGTAATCGCCACCACGTTGTCGCGATCAACGCGGTGGATGGGACTGCGCACATGGTTTCGGACAGCACCGACAACCACGCACTTCACGTTACCGAAGAGGCCGTCGATAACGAGGCCGCTTTCCAAGAAGCGAACTGTCGGCGCTATGTCGTTGTGGTGGTAGAGGGTGAGGATGCCGAGTCGGAGTGAGCACGAACGATATGTAACCTGGTCGAAAAGGGGGGGAAAGGTGGGGGAGAGGGGGAGGGGGGCCGGGAGACTGGGTTGGAATGCGGGGCTGATTTTGATGTTTGACACGATAAGGATATGGTGTAATGACTGTGGATGACGCAGATACCCTGACGACGACATTGACGTCGCAGTTTGATTTTAAAGCCTTGTTTGTTCCCTTTTTTTTCCCAATCAGAATTGTCATATAACTTGAGCGTGATTCCGATTGTGATCGCTTGTCTGACGGGAAGTAATTAGTGTTGCATCGGGCGCGCTGGGGTTCGTTCGGAGGCAGCTAAATGCCCAGAATCTGCACACCTTGGTGTACGCAGCACGGTCCCCAGCTAACAACCTGACGTACATCGACTTCGAAGTCCGGAAGCTGCATCCAGATGAAGTATGAGCTGCATCTCCTAAGGGTATCACTGACGCGCAACAGTGTGCGTGTACCCAACGGCCCCAACTGCCTATAAAATCATGAAAAGAGACCCTCCGGCTTGTCATTGGTCATTTATTAGTTGAATCTTCTACCTTGGTTCATGACGGCTTTCACCGCCATAATTCAAAGTCAATACCTGCAGCTTCTGGTCCTCGAATTACACATCTCCGACTTCGATCACCCGCTTCGTCGAGTCTTTAGTTGTCGGCCGGAATCCTAATCTCGTCAACACCATCTCTGATCTCCGCTGCAGGACAAGCTTGATACCTTCGTTGCCGGCCGACATGGTAAGCCTTATCTTGCCCAAAAAAATACCCATCGCAAGGCACTAAACCAGAATCAACAACAGACCTTTCCTGCATTCCACGATATCCTCTGGCGCCTGAGACGCCCGGATCCCCATTTGGAGCGGCTGCGCCGCCCTGTTCCCGCCCTTGCCCGCGGTGTCGACCGTGTCTTGCATCCCCGCCGCTTCCTATCCCTCGACCTGTACGCGATCCTTGATGAGGCCGAGGACGAGCCCCTGCCGCTCTACACCCGGTGGGCTATTGACGCCGAGTTCACCCCTCCGGCATACGCCCCGCGTCCTACGGGACCTCCTCCAGTGCGTCTCTGTTCCTTTGGGCTTTGAGCTTCCTCTAATATACATCTATGAATGCCTAATTACCTCTGCACTACCTTTTCCCTGTGGCCCTCTCTTCTTACAATCCCTGCCTCCTTCCCCTCATGGCTGACGATCCCCAACCCACAGAGCTACGAGGACACCCTCCGCCACGACCTTCTCGGCACTCCACCCGTAGCTCCCTCCCCTTCCTCCGGCCCCGGTCCTGACCACCATCGCCACGTCACATTCGGCGCCGGCACGAAGCAAAGGCGTCCCCGACCGCCCTCGCTACAGCCCGCACTTGCCCGCCCCGCGGGCGGCATCGGACTGTCGCAGCGACCGCCCACACCGCGGCCGCGGTCGCCGCCGCCGCCGCCACGGCAACAACAACAACAACAACAACAACAACACTACCTCCATCACCACTACCATCACTATCACCACCACCACCGTCACCATCACCTCCAGCAACAGCAGCAGCGGCAGCGGCAGCGGCAGCAGCAGGAGGAGCTGCAGCTACTGACCCCGGCGCAGCGGGCCATGCGCGGGAAGTGGTTGCGGGTCCCGCCCAAGATTGCCGGGACGATGCGTGCGTCCCTGGCGGCGGCTGATAATAATAATACCGCTGCCGGTGGCGTTACTGCTGGATTTGGGGGCGTCTGATGAGAAGACGGGATGCAGCGTCTTTCTTTTTCAAATTTTTTTTAAAAGAAAATCCCACGGAGGGTTCGGATTGTTTGAATGCACGGATCCGGATGTGCTTAGGTCATGATGAGAATGGCGTTGAGGGTAATGATGGGTGCTTCAAAAGGGAGAAGAAAAACAGGCGTGATCATATATTATCTTTGGCGTTTTCGGTTTCATGGGCGTTGGGAGGAAGATACCCGCTTGTATCTTGTACATACAGGACCGGGGGGGGGGGCTGCTCTTGTTGGTGCGCAGTATATAAGGTATCTGATGCAGTACGTTGTCTACAGACGCGTCCTTCATGTAAGGTTAGATTAGATAAGCCCCTATAGGTCCTGGTTTCTTTGTTCTACCCTCTTCTTATACCAGGGCCAGCGTATAGGATCAAACAGAAGAAGAGACATCAAACATTTGAACTATCTTGATTTTACCACACCCATCTTCCATTAGTATCCGTACATACACTGATTCGTCCTAGTTACTAGGGAGTACAGTGTACTTATTATATAACATCGGTGATATAACTCCTATACATTAGCATACCCAAATCGTTCTCATTTAAAAGATAACTGGGATCATCACGAGACCACATATACGGGCATCAAACAGGCGAGGCTGTTGCAAGAGAAAGGAGTTGCAATTGCAGAGGCCCTATCTGGACAAAATGCATAATAAGTAGTAGCTAAATTGGTGTGGTTGTCGGAAAAAGAGAAGGAAGAATAAAGCAGTGGAACAAATGTTTCTATTATTATTCCCCAAGAGCTCCCGTTTATGCTTTCCTTGGACCGAAGCATGAACTGGCTGACATGCCCTTTCCCATTGTACCCTCACTCCCAATGCGCTACCTGCTCCTCTCTCTCTCTCTCTATAAGCATCGGTTGACGTCCTTCTCGTCGAGGTGTTCTTGGATTGGCCTAGGCCTAGGCCTGGAGCTGCAGACTGTGACAAAGCGACACATTCTGGTCTTGGTTATTAGGTCAATCCGTCTCATCCCCGCCGGCGCCCAGGTGCCAGCTCATCTTCTCGCGGCGGGCGGCCTTGCAATCCTGCTTGCCGTCGCGGTACCGGCTCAGGCGGGACTTGACGGCCAAGCAGGCGGAGCAGCGGTGGACCTTGTTGGGCTTGCCCGCGCGGCCGACGTCGAGAGCGTTGCAGTACTTGTGGCGGATCTCGTCCTGCCATTCTGGAGCGTGTGTTGGACGGGTAAGCGCTTTTTAATCAAAAAAATCGATTTCGATTGCTTGCATGAGCGCGAAGACAGGTGCTCGAGGATGTCAAAGTCCACATTTCATTTTTTTTCTTTTTCTTTTTTTTTTTTCCGGATAGGCATCTTCCATTTGGGAATCATAGATGTCTGCTTACGGGGCGGTGTGCGAGCCGTGGTGCTCGGCTTTTTGGGGTAAGAATGGCCCATGACGGAGCGATGGCGGTTTTAGTTCAAGGTGCTCGTGTCCTGATGATAGATGATATTGGTGTGACGTGGTGTGTTCTGCAGATTTTTGAAGCTTGGGGGATGTAACTCGGCCCAAGAGGAAAGTGCGGAGATGTGTGCTCAATCGAGGTACTTAATGTTCCGTATTCTTTCCTCCTCAGGCTATTATCTCGTGCAGTGGCGAATCTGAAGAGTGTCACGGGTACTTCGTAGGTACCAAAGCTTCACCGTCTTTGGACACGTCGATAGCGACGTACCTGCAGCAGTGGTCTGATGTGTCTGAAATTTGTCTTGATTCCCGATGGCGACAGGTGTCTGTTATGAGAACCTACCTGACCGAGAGTGGCCAGGCAAGAGAACCAATAGCTATATTTTCAAACTCGCTATTTCAAGCTTGACCTCGAAATGGAAAACCGACTATCAGCAGTGACAATCAATCACGGGCCAGAGTGCATTAAATGGATGTACTGTGGGATGCGGAAAGCGAACTATAGTATCTTCGTTTAACTGCTACTGCTGCTGGTAAGTGGTGGTCGAAGGAAGCGAAGGCTGACTGGGGCCACCGTGCAGGAAGATATGGGTGGCTGTAACCCTGGTGGGGCCGGGAGCCCTAGTGGGGCCCGACCACCACAAGTATGTACTGTGTACGTCCGTATATACGGATTACATACATACCTACACAGTATAATTATCTGCGCATTGATTTCCGGAGAAACTACTCCGTACCTAGGTATACAGAAAAGAACCGCCAACGAAAAGTAATTAATTACGTACGCATCACGACTCGCACTCCTTTCCAGCGTACAAGGATTGTTTTGATTCCCTTTGAGGATGACATTCATTCCACGATACCAATGAGATAGCGGGTTTGGACATTTTTGACTCGAACGGAAATGATGAACAGCAAGCAGTATTAGTCGGCTCTCACACGCACACTGGCATCAAGCAGCAATCGAACACTTGCCGACTCAACGCATCATGACGGCAAAAACCCACGTGGGCATGATGTCCAAGTCCCTATATTCAGGAACCCCCCGGACCAGATGACGCATGGTACGGTACCTATGTGACATCAGGCTCGCCACCAGTTGTCTGTTCCCTATTATAATCCGCCTATTAATTAATTAGTAGCTCTGATTTGTAAAAGTGCAAGCCTGTTCTGATCATCTTCATGACCTCTACTCTGCAAGTCCGAACAAGAGATCACCATCAATTGCATATTATTCGATAATTAATACACTGTATCTGTACAAAGAACAGCACAAAACATATTTTTCTCCTGAATAATTATTACTACTCCCCCAGACCCAAACAAAAAAGTCTAATTACACCATGTCGGACACCTCGAACACCAAGACCGACCAGAAGGCCAAGACCGCGACAGACAAGGCCGGCGGCGTCCAGTCGACCGTCACCAATGTCGCCAAGGGGACCACCTCCACGCTCGGCAACGCGGTCGGCGGGCTGACCGAGACCGCCGGCGGCGTCCTGGGCGCCGCGACGCGAGGCCTAGGCGAGACCGTCACCAGCGTCACCGGCGAGGCCGGGAAGCCCGTCGGCGACGCTGTGACCAACATCGGGGCGGGGCTCGAGAGTGGCGCGCGAGAGACGGGCGAGGGAGTCAAGAAGGCCGGGCAGTGGAAGGGGACGTCCTAAAACGGCAACCTGCCTTGCCTGCTGGATAATTATGGCAGGGTGGTCATGTTTCATAAAAGTACCTTAATTACTTGATAGTTGTGGGACTTGGTTGTAGGACTTGGTTGTGGGACTCGAGTGCAGGCAGGATGAGAACAATGTGTATTTTGTGTACCTAATATGCCTTGAATGAACAAGATTGATTCGTATGGCTCGTAGTCGGCTCGCTTCTGTCTGTCCGTATACTCTATTCGTTGCTCGTGGTGCTGTGCCAAAAATGCCGTTATGATCTTGTCTAATAATTATTCAATATCCCTCCCCCCAACACAAATGCCTCTCTATTGTATCAAATCGGTGTAATATTAATTAATCACCATCCAAACTTCTCCACCGCCACCCGCACCTTCTTCCCCTTCCCGATAGCGTCCGCACACGCGTTCCTCACCGCCCGGTTCAGCCCGTCCGGCCCGGACACGACCACGCCGACCTCCCTCCCCTCGGCGGCGGCGGCCTCGATCCACCCTTGGACCATGCCGACCACGTCCGGGCGCCCGGCCTCGGCCGTCGGCTCGGGAATCACCAGGTCCAGCCCCCGCCGGACGCACTCGTCCAGCTCCCCGCGCCGCGGCAGCACCCACTCGCGATGCTCGCGCGCGTGCGTCACCCAGAGCAGGCGCACCGTCCGGTCCTCCCTGTCCTCGTCCCGATGGCCGCCCCCGCCGGAGCCGGGGCCGGAGCCGGGAGGAAGCAGCGCCCAGACGAGCGGCAGCGCCACCGCGATCCCGCTGCCCCCCGCGACGAGCACCGCGCTCCCGCTCGCCCGCAGCATGCCCAGCGCGTGCGGCGAGCCGTACGGCCCGTCCACCCGCGCCGACACGCGCCCGGCCTGCCGCGAGAGGTGCAGCAGGTCCCGTGTGAAGCCCGCGTAGGCGCGGATCAGGAGCGTCAGCCGCGCCGGCCGCGGGGTCACGGCGGCGGCGGTGGTGGGAATGGGGGGAATGGGGTAGGCGGTTGGTGTTTGCCCTCCTTCCGGAGATCCTTCTCCTTCTCCATCTACTCCTTCTAGTTCTTGTTTTGTGCTTGTCCCCCGGCGCAGCTCCTCGTGGGGCCTCCCCGGCGCCGCGGAGGCGATGGTAAAGGGGTGCGCCTGCAGGGGCGACAGGGCAGGGACGGTTAGGAAGACGTGGTCGGTCGGGTGCCAGCCGTGGAGCACCGTCTGGCGGGCGAGGAAAGATGGACTCCGCCACCAGCGGCAAGACCGGCGCGGCGGGGAGGGCGGGGGTAATATGTCCCAGCGGGCCTCCAAGATCAGCGTGTCGCCATCGAGGGGGCGCAGGTCCGCCTGGACGCGGGCGCTCTTGAGGCCGAGGCGCCAGACGAGACGGTCGGCGAGGAAGATGAGCAGGGCGGCGGCGGCGTAGGGCCGGGCGGTCGGGTAGTGGAACCAGAGGAGGACGAGGCCCAGGGCCTGCAGGAGGACGTGGCTGGCGAGGAAGAGCTCGTACCACCGTTGGCGGAAGGAGGCAAGCGAGGTGAAGAAGAGGAGCTCGTAGCAGACGAGGGCGCCGATGCCGCAGAGGATGATGGGGTGCGTGAAGTAGACGTAGGCGGAGCGCGAGGCGATCAGCCACTCGCGCGCGAGCAGGAACTGCCAGAGGAGCATGCTGACAAAGTGCAGGGCGGCCTCGAAGCAGAGCAGCTCGCCGACGCGGCGGTGGAAGATGTTGAGGGCCTCGTAGGAGTAGCCCGTCAGCCGGCGTAGCGGCTGGTTCTTGGCGCTGAGGAGGTAGAGCAGGGGCAGGTTGACGGCGAAGACGCAGCCGGTGCGGTCGGCGAAGATGAAGAAGAAGTCGGACCTCATCGGGAGGTGGTACAGGTGGAAGAAGACGTTGATGGCCAGCCAGGCGAGGATAAAGAGCGACGTGCCGTTGGAGGGCAGAGTCCTGTTGATGACGGGTAGGGGAGCCGGTTGCCGTGTAAGCCAACACCTCACCGCCCTACTGATTCTGGCTCCCATCCGCGGCTTCGCTGTTGTCCGGTTCTGGCCGTGTCGGGTCAACAGGGGAATCCTCTCGATGTCGATATTGTCCTTGGCATCGGGAGGCGGAGTTGCGGTTCCGGCGATAGCGATGCTCGACAGAAGCCCAGCCGGGGTAGATGCCGTTCCATCAGAGGTGTCGCCTCCCGGTGGCTGCCTCATCAGTCGCCGCCACTTCCTTTCGTCGCTTCGTGTTTCCGCCCAGTGCCACACCGCCAGCGCCAACACGATCAGGACGAGGACGACATTGTAACAGCGGATGATCGCCCGGGACTCATAAAGCAAGTCGAGGAGCTGTTGGATGTACTCCACTTTCTCTGGGTCATTCCTCCAGTTGAGGTCGTCGTCGTCGTCGTCGTCGCTGAGCGCGGTAAGCCCCGTCTTGCAGAGGGCGCGCAAAAATATTGGCAGTGCATCTTGCATAGCACCCTGCATTCGTCGGCACGGCTCTGCGCGGTTCATGGCTGCCGGATGCGAAGCGGTTGCAGCAGAGCCAGGACGAATGCTGGCGGCGGCAATGGCTGAGAGGAGAACGAGGGGAAATTGAGGGGTGCCTGGCGGCCGCGATAATTGTACGAGATAGGATCTAATCAGATCATCTGATAACTTTAGTCAGTGGAGCCTCTGTATTGGCTCAGTTTGGCTGCCTGAGCGAGAAAGGAGGTGTTGCCAGACCCACCCCTCTCCCAAGAGAAGTAGACGATGAAGTGGTTGGACCAGGACCCATTCAACCCGCGCATATGAGCAGCGAGATCGGAGTGCGTTGATGCAAATTCCCAGGCCATCAGAGAGACAGCAGGCTTTGGACCGCATGTTGGCTGATAATACAGTTTCTTGGACATGCTCGTAGGTGTGTAAAAAAAAAAAAGAAGAAAGCTTGACATAGCGTAATTAATCTGTAATTAGCGGATCTAATTCCTTGGATGAAAACCAATGCTTCTGTCAGAATACCCACACTTAAGGTGCAATTGCTGGCGGGCAATTGCGGCGTCGCTTTTGCTTTTCGACAGAGGCTGACTACCTACTAAGTTCGGACCACTCCGGAATTAAAACCTATCGGAACCAAAACAGAGAACCGGTTCCCGTTAGGGAACCACGGCCAGAATGGTGGGCTATAAGGGCGCCCAAACCCCTCCAGGCCACAGTTAATTATCAGTCGCCATGTTGGTACACTAATTAATTAAGGTGCAAGATTGTAGCGACTAATATGCTTTTTTTGGCAGCTGAATAGAGAGGTAATAGGTAGGGTTGGATTCGCGCTCTCTGATCAGTTTTCGTGAAGCTGATGAGGGTAAACAGACACATTTTGGCCATCATCACCTGCCATCCTTTTATTCTTGATCACAGACGATCCAACCAACGACATCGTACATCGTAACAAGTTGACCTCAATATACCACATGAAACCCATACAAACCATGCCACAGGTCAGCTCCCCCATTAATTAGACCCTCCGGGGATGGACATCGGTTAATGCGTCTTGGGGAGCACTCTGGCCGCCTCGAGCTCGCCAAAGACGTCAGAGAACGCCTTCCACGTGTCCTGGTACCTGTTGAGTTTCCGTCAGCAAATCTTGACCTCGCCAGCCAAATATCCCTCCCCCGATCCCAGCTCATGGTTTTTTTTTTGTTTTAAGAGGGGGGGGGGGGGGGGGCCCGGGGGGAATTCTTGGGAGCGGGAAAGAGTGCAGCTCACCCTGTCCAGCCAGCCTCCCTGGCCTTGCTCATGCTCAGCACGATGTCGTAGTCGCGCCCGAGCTCAAAGTCGACAAACGCCCACGTCGCGTTGTCGAACGCGTCCTTCTGGAGGCCCTCTCGCTCCGCCAGCCTGTCCCAGGCCTCGCGGACGTCCTCCCTCCGGCTCCACTTGGCCAGGCTCACCGTCTGCTCCAGCGCGCTGCCCCTGACGCGCCCGACGAGCCCGGCCTCCTTGGCGGCGACGCTGATGGGCGGGGTGTCGCCCAGCTCGGTCCTGGACTCGCAGCCGCTCGTGGCCGCCCCCGCCGCGGGGGGCCGGGAGAACTGATCCTCCCGGACGCGCGTGCCGAACCGCCTGGCCAGGCGCGGCCACAGGTCCTGCCAGCTCTGGGCGTCGCCATTGACCACGTTGAAGGCCTGGTCGGCGGCGCGGGGCTCGAGCGCGGCCCACTCGCAGAAGCGGGCGTGCAGCCTCGACGACGTGAACGTGTCGAAGCGGGTGTAGAAGGTCGGCGAGCCGGGGAAGGTCAGGCCCTCGTCCGGCGCGAGCTCCCGGCTCACGGCCGCGTAGAGGCCGATGCCCGTGGCCAGGTTCATAAAGTTGCCCTTGGCGAAACCGATCACGTCGTTGGGATACGTGACGGTCCAGTGGATGCCCCGGTGCTCGGCGCAGAAGTCGTGGAGGATGGTCTGCTGGCGGTAGTAGAAATTGGGCGGGAACGGGTCCGACGTGAGCCAGGGGTCGGTCTCGAGGAGCGGGTTCTTGGGCTGCCCGAGGTGCACGCCGTACTGCTTAGCGCCGGTGACGAGGAGGATGCGCTTGGTCTTTGCGTGAGAAACGGCCGAGAGGAAGTTGGAAAGCATATCGCCTGCCTGGGACGTCAATGTCTTCTATTATTGTTTACGGGGGGCTTCCAACAGAGCCCAAGAACAAAAGGCGCCTAATTAATTACCGTTCACCTGCCAATTCTCCTGTTCCGTGTCCTTCTGGAGATAGGCAGCGAAAAAGATGTACTCGGCCTCGACGCCCCGCAGGTCTTGGGCCATCTGGTCGGCCGAGCTCAGGAGGTCGATGTGCTTGGGCACAACGTTGGGCGGATACTCATCCTTCTTGCTGCGGGAGAGGGCATAGATGGTCTTCCACTTCTCCGGACTCTTTGCGAGCTGCTTCACTATTTCTCGGCCGAGAATGCCTAATTAAGCGGCGTGAGTGATCATAGGGCTCGATTTTCGGGGGGTGAGAATATCATGCGAAAAGAACACTCACCTGTGGCGCCGACTACGATTGCGGATGCCATGTTGGAAACCTAATTGGCAATGACTATCTGCGGCACGTTGAAGAGTTTGTTGTTGGCTTCAGAGCACCCCTTCAATGCGCTTGATTGCCTGGGATTGAAAGTTCCTTGTGGTCCAGATCTGAATTATAATTAAGGAACAGAACGGATGACGTCAAGTTGACCACAATCTGCGCCAACGCAACACTCCCACAAAGTTGGAGGCATCATCACCCCCTTGGATATTTATTACCTCCTGAAATATTGGTATTACCAAGTTTACGCATTGGACTAATGTTCGAGTCTCTTGATCAACTGGGACTTTGAGATTCCTATCTACAAGATAATTACCGCTTTCAAAGCCATCCGGTTAGTGCCCATCACTTCGGAACATAGCAAAGCACAAGAATAGAGAAAATAAACATCTGGGGGCCCATTGCTCCTGTGATTGAAAACATGAAAGAGGGCGGCGAAGAGGGCCATAGAGTCATTATTATGTATTAGTAAGTAGTATTCAAGTTCGTATCCGTGGGTATATCCTGTTTCCATCCGTGAGTGCAACCACACGGCGGCGCCGTGGAAGTCACTGTAATATGGCAAAGCACCAATCACTGTCCGCTTGATGTGCCTTCTTGAGGTCCTTCTTCATATAGCACCGGTGCTGGGCCCCTTCGTCCCCATCTAGGTAACCCCATGCACAACCTGTGCACTGGTCGAATGAGGCACAACTGTTCATGCAATCAGCCATGCTGTCAGTCCAGGCCTGGGCGAGATCCGTGGCACCGCTGCCGCCGTAGTCGACACCACACACTCGAAGGAAGCTCTTGGTGGAACCGGGAACGTGATAAATAGTGTTGTTTAGCGCAGGGCAATCCGAGTTGTAGGTCGGTCGAGGAGCCGGCGGCGACCCGGTCGTGGTGTCTGCCGAGGCTCCGGTGCCCCCGGGAGTTATGGTGGGAGCTTCTGTTGGGATAGGGCTCGTGTTCGGTCCCAGCTCAGGTATTGAACTACGGCGCCGTCAGAAACACCATCAGTGAGGAAATCGATACATGTTCGTATATGCAAACCTTGAGGGCGTATCCGTGGGTTCTGCCGCCGCTCCTCCCTTTGCCTTCAGGCCCACGCCCAAGCCGACCCCAACGCCAACGGCGACGCCGATCAATATCAAGGCGCCAACCGCGAAGATACCCCAAAGTGCCTTCTTTCTGGCCGCGGGTGATATTACTAGGCTGTTGCTGCCGGCATCGACACTCCAGCCTGCCGCCCCACCAAGGTTTAGAGGCCTCTGGCTGTACTCGCCATCGCTTCGTATCGTCCCCCCACCGGCCGTCGAGCTGTCTGTGAAGGCGGCCGGACGCGGTCCCCCATGGCCCACACTCTTCTCTGGGGACTCATCCTCGGGGGGCGTCGGGGTTGGTTCGCGGTAAAACGTGTATCCGGCGAGGTTGGCGTCACTCTCGCCGTCGACCTCCCTGTTGTTCTTCTTGTTGTCCCAGTACACTGATGGCAGGGCGGCGGAAGATGCGGCGGCGGGAGACCTGTCGCGTCGCGCTGTTGGCTGATAGATCCTGGAGCTGGCCAACGACTCCGGCCCGGCGAAGTGAACCGTCTGCAGATTGTCGTCGTTGTTGCCGTCGTCGTGGCTGCGCGGAAGCGGGTGGGACGGGGATCCCCTGTGCGCCGATGGGTCCATGATTCGAGTCAGAGCCGGGGTTCCATCTCCGGGGCCTATTCTCGGTACCCCGCTCCGTTCCGTAGCCGAGGCTGGTCAAACGGACGATGTTTCTCGTCGGCCGAAGTCAGTCGGTTCGGCGCTGTGGCGCGGTGCAAGTTTGCTCGAGAGGAGGAGAGATCGAAGGAAGGGGGGGGGGAGCCTGTCAAAGCAACAAAGCAAAAGTGATCCAGAACATTGTATGCAACCTTGGATGCCAGCGCTGATGCGCGCGCCGCCAAGGCCCCCGTCGCTTTTCCTTAGTACGAGAGCGAGATCCCGGTCACTGCAATTTCGCGAAATTGGCATCGCGAGTGCCCCGCTTTGACCCATGCTGGGCCGGGTACCATCGCAGGTCACCAGGCAGGGTTCTCTTCACGTCCTACTACTAGTGTAAGACGGGGGAGCTCCATAGTTAGCAAGAAGGAAGGAAACAATCGCATCCGACGGCGGCTCAGCAGCGGCGCTGCGGGCACCGTGTCCTTTTGCGCGGCACAGTTCTCCGTAGATCGCTACTACATAGTATGTAATTACTCCGTAAATATTCATGTTCTCCTTGACATCCGTGTTGGGGTTGCTGCTTGACCGGGGTGAAGATCACGTTCATCCACTACCCGAGCCGCGAGGGAACTGTGTTGGTCAGTTTTTGTTTTGGTTCAGTTCGCCGGTTTCCCTTCCTTGGGTTGCCAAGGGCGCACTTGCCTAACCCAGCCAAGCGCCAAAGGATTGATTCGCCGCCATTGAACGCGCCCCCGTGACGGAAGTGACGTCTGTGCCCCGGTTCTCGGCCGGATAAGGTTCTCGGCCACCCAATTTTATATACAAATTTTTCAAACTTTAGAAATTCATAATTAAATCATACCAAGACTAAACTTTATAAAAACTTGTAATTAGACCAATATTATAGTAACATATCGAATCATTTGAAGACATTTCAAAATATTTTAGGTTGTTTTCGAGAAATAACATTTAAACTGCTTATAACGATATTTCTATATCGTCGTAAACCGGAATAAGAGAACTAGCTAAGAAATACTAGAATTTAAGGACTATACCTAATTTTTATTATATTAAAGTGACTATATTAAATTTTGAAGGGTATTGCTTATAGATTTGATTTTATTATGAATTTTCAAAGTATTAGATTTTGTGTGTAAAATTAAGTGGCTGAGAACCTTATCCGGCCGAGAACCAGGGCACACACGTTAGTTCCTTCCAAGGTTCGGCCCCTGTTCCGAAATATCGGAAGTCGGAAAATAGGTAGTGTACGGACTACGGATGTACATACAGAATAACTATCCGTCAATCAGCTGCACACGTGGTGTTGCACCCCAGTAGTTAATACGGATACTGACCTTTGTGTTGAGAGGCTGCTCGCTAACAGAGACAGGGTTTTGAGGACCAATCTAGACCATTACCAAGTTAGGAATCAAGCATGTTAATGTTGAAGAGCAGTCTGAGTTTGGAATTTGAGAAGTAGGGAGTGAAAGTACCTAGGTACCCGACGGATGAAATGGTGTTGTGGAGTGGTGGCGTTGGGTGTGAGCCGCCTGGGCAACTCAGGTAAGCAGAACGGAAATGCTCTGTCCCATGATAGAGGTGCAATCAGGCAACTTGTTATCGCCGAACTACGTAAAGGCCGCCATATCACACTTTTTTCAATCTACGGATTACAGCCAAATGAGCCTCGAGGAAGAGCTAGCCGATGACAACTGATAAGGAACGATGGTGGTTGGGTCTTGTGGTGCGGTGTTGATCAGCACGCATGGGGTTGCGCTTTGAGAAGAGACGCGACACGAATGATGTAGATGACTCTGTCGGGAATGGTAGATTCGGCTCAAACAATCGGACGACCGTTATCCACGAAACCAAGCACACGCCTCATCAAGTTCTCAATTGTACCCTTTGACCGTGCGAGTCGCCCCAACCGTTACCATCACCGGAACAAGAAGTTTGCACGTTCCTAAGTACTAAGGTAGGAAGGCCAGCCCTCCAATAAGAACGAGAAACCGAAATCACTCTGGCCATGTTCATTCATAGCCTTGAAGTAAGCACTGCGGCTACCTTAGGGCAACGTTCTAGAAAATGCCGCTTGCGAGAATTGTCTCAAACGCAAGCGCTCAGCACCCGAAAAGGAATCTTCCAGACGTCGGGTTCGTTCTCGCTGGAAAACTTGGCGGATGCTGCAAATCAATAGCGGATCTGGTGTAACGTACCACTGAGCTGGTTTGTTGGTAGACACATCTGTAGGAGCTGGGCAAGGGTCAATCTCGAGCGTTGGAGTCATTATTAATTCAACGTTGAGTTTGGTGAAGATACCAAAAAAGAAAAAAAAAAAAGCACGAAGCTATGCCAGCCTGTGTCATTGGCGGGGAGGGGGTTGCCATTACGCGCTTGCCGCAGTTCTGGTGGTTGGTAATTACCTAAACTTCGAGCTTACACAACCGCTGATGCGATAGTACCTAAAACGTCGGGATACGTCCGCCCAAATGGTGCAATACTCGGCGAAGCGCACATGGGGTATGTACCCGCCCCTTGTTCGGGCTCCAATTTAGAAGTGCCGTTCATTTTCCGACATTATATAACTCCAGATCTGCCGTTACACAGCTTGCCGCCTAAAGCCCGCACTACGTAGGCACTTTAGTCGCGTCTCCCTCGAGTTGTATAAGTAGGGTCGGGCTCAGTCACGAGGTGCGTTTCAACCTTGCCAGCATGCTATGGCCATGGGGGAACTTGCAGGCACGTAGCACAGTTCATTGGTCGGTGATTCGAGCCCAACTCGAGGGTAGCCATGTGGCTCCCGTGTAGAGGACAACGAGCAACGAAAGCACCCGGCACCCCCACGACTTCCCAAACAACTATTAATCTTCTCTCGCCCTTGGCATGTGTTTCAGATTCCTAGGCAACTGTAAGCCTCCGATCCACCCAGGCACACAAGCAGAGGGCCAGACCTCATTAGTAATGCAGCCAAAACCGCCCATTCCCGGACATATTACCGAAAGCCATCACAGCACAGCAACATGACCAAGCCAAAGTCGACCAAAAAGAAGTCTGATTCCGACAAGCACAAGGAGAAGACCAAGACCTCAGCCCCAAGAGGGGGAGGTAACAGAGACAGAGATAAAGATCGGACAGGGAAGCCAGAGTCCTCCTCGAAGGGGAGGGATAATGAACCATGGCGATACCCATGCATGTGTATCTGCAGATGCCAAGGGCTGGCCGCCGTGGCTTACTCCTGCTGTCCCAACTGCAGGTTGGGTATCCACAGGACGTGAGTAATTACATACCATGAAATTCATGCAGCAAGCGGTAAAAAGAGATGGGTAATTAAAGGAACTGATCGCTAACCAGAACTTAGGAGAGACTGTTAGAATTATATCCTCATCTTCCTCCTCTTCGTCACATTTTCCCTAGGGCATGGTTGGTAACTGCGATCACCTACAAATCCGGGAGCATGGTTCAAGCATTGTTCATCTTGGCAATCTAACTTTCATGGAAAAAGGGCGGCATTCGGGAAGAGGACACGTTCGGTTAGCGATTTAGATTCGGATTATTTTGGACTTGTGTCATGGTTCTGGGATCACTAGATGATACCTGAGTTACGCCAGGTTCTTTTTTTTTTCAACTTAATTGGATGGATTTGTTGATTTATACACCTATACAGTTCACAAAGCGGTATATCTCCGCCTGGTGACAGAGATGGCGTAGAACTGGCCATTTAACATGCTATCCGATCCGCCACTCAGCAATAAGTCGTCGATCTATGGTCTATATGGAGGAATCTATTAATGAAATGGTCTCACCATCTCACTTTTAGTGAGTAATGGTGTGTATGGGAATATGTACAAGTCCTTGCTTTGACTTTCAGCCAAATACACAATGAATCACAAGATACACATAATTGCAACTCAACCACGCGGCTTCCCTAAACATGGCCCGGTCGAGTCGCACACATCCCAGCAGTAATTAACCATAAGAGCCATGTGGTTCATCTCGGAGTTGGGGCACCAGATGGGAGGTAAACGAAGCAGAGCGCGACCGTAGGAGGCAGATCGCCTATAAGAATCTGGTCTGCCTTGAGGCCCTATGCATTGGTAACTCAACCACCAGAGCCAATCCGCGGAAGGAGAATCGGTTCTCTAATTAAACTCTCAAACAATTTCTCAAACTCACCTCTCCGCAACCCTCCCGCATCCATCGAACTAAATACCCATCAAGACCAACGGAGATGGTAGAGTACAATACCGAATTCAGCACCAGATATGAAGTCGGGAGCGAGGATGAGGAAGAGAAGAAGAAGAAGAAGAAGCGAGAAGAGCGCAAGAGCAAGGACAGGAGGCGAGAAGACCGCCGAGGGAGCGACCAAAAGACGACAAAAGAGACAAGGAGAACTAATTATGCCGACCATGGGTCGTAGGATCGATTGATTGGCCGCCAGACGTGACACACCGGCGATGGAAGGTTGGGTTCAGGAAGGAGGATCATTCGCGTGAAGTGTGAGCTGGAAGGGGCCACCAGATTGGCACGGTACCGTGAATAGGAATAGATAATTATTCGATCATGGCGCTTGCGTGAGACTCGTGGTCTGGTTCCTGGCTGCTCGGTCCTAATAGAACAACAATTGCGTAAAATCCAAGCGCATCGGTTCGCTTTAAAATTATTAGGCAATCCTTGCGACCTTTTTTTCGATCCTGCCCCGGTATTGCTCGGGGATATGTATCCTCGAACCACCGGGCTTTACAGTTGCGTCATTGAATAAGGTATCTTAGCATATCAAGCACGAGAGGGTCACCAGGCAAGAGCAACAGTGTGAAGCCACCAGGAGGTGCGGGATGGCCTTGTTCAACTTTCGTCCTTTTTCCAATACATGACAGTGCTTGAAAACATGTAATCAAGGTCAGGAAATGGATATTTATCATAGGTTTCGTCCATCGTAGTATACGCAGCGAGCGGGTTATCCGTCGTTGAGCCTTGGTGGACGACCTTTTCCCATTCTTCCAAGCTAGCTCCGACGTAGATTGCTGGGAGTGTTGCCAAGGCTTGGTTATAGATGTCGAGCTCCATATGGATACCAAACAACAGCGTGTTCCCATCCACTAAGGAGAATCCGGCAGGGCTCTCGACAGCATCGATACCCAGTTTTGCGCAAAAGTCCTTGTCTGTTTGAGTGAACCGAGGCTCTTGAATTACGCACTTGATTTCTTGGCCACTCATAGTTTCTACATTCTGGTCAGCAACGACTCGACTCATTGAGAAGACCAAAAGGAGCCCTGACTTAGATGGTCAACAATGTAACAGAAGGCGGCTGTCTGCATGTGGGCAGTCTTCCTTGCTTTGACGCTCCCGTTACTTGGTTCGTACGGACCGGGTCCTAAGCAAACGGCCTTCGTGATGACAGGGCGGTGTGGCTTGTCCGAGGCCAGCTCGAGAACTTGTCGTAGTTGTGCCCACCACTCGATTAATTGCCAGTCCTTGGCCGCTGCTTCGTGGTACTTCCAGAGATCATCAACGGAGAGCTCGGGGTTGGGGTTAGGCCGAATGCCGTCGGGTAATGAGTCTGCCGCTCCATGTATTGAAGCAGGTATGTTGCGCAAACGGCCGCGTCTGCGCTTGACCTGATTCCACTCCGTCTCCATGACGGCGGATGCAACGGATGGTTGGGCGAATGAAGTGAATGGCAAAAGAAGTGCTCTTCGGTGAAAGATTAATATCAATTGGCAATTCCTGAGTCTGTTCTGCATAGGCCAATCAATTCAATGCCATCGTTTGCTGTTTCTGCTCCTCAACAATGTCTTGGGTTTGAGGCAGAGCTAGGCTTGTTTGTCTTCACCAAACATCAGTTCCTCTGGTTGAAATTTGGCGGGGCAGCAAGCTGATAAGGATACTGATAGGCAGAACTGGAGTCACCGCCTGCTTGTTTTGGCGGCCAAGCACGGATTCAGGTCCCAAGTCTCCACCCACTCGCCAACTACGGATTACAAGGGACCTTGTGGGGAGGGTGGGTCCGCGTCCCCGCTGTTCCTTAGCTTCGCGGCTGCTTTCCACTTCTCCTTCGCTACCTTCTCCGAGTCGACCAGCACGGCAACGAATGATCGTCTGCGCCTACAATCTCATTCAGGACCCATGACTCTGCACAGTACTGGCATCGCAAAATAAGGTATCATGGAGAAATAGTTTTGCTAAAAACGAATGCCGATTCGTGTGGCGGGTGCCCTGCGTGCGCGTTGCATGAAGCCTGCACCTGAACCTCAACCACTTGCTGCGCCGCGATGCGACTCAGCACCTGAAAACGCTGAGGCTATCGTGCATGTATGTACGGCCCTCACAATAATTACATATATATAGGACGGCTCCAGACACTTTCCTCTGCGATGCATACATTCTGAATCGCGTACTTTGAAAGTACGGAGATACTTCTGGATGGGACTTGGGATCAAAGTTAGCGCAGGGCGAGGAGAGTGGTCTGGATTGTTCGTCCAGCAAGGTACGCAGAGACTGTGTATGGGCGGAAGACTGAGCTTGAAGCAGGACCGCTCGCAATCGCCCGAGGGGTTGCGGCACATCATTCCTTTCCAGGTTGGGTGTCTCGGCGCTTAACGGTGCAACAAGGTTGGGCGGGACCTTACCGGGGTGGAGAGCGGCTTCAGGACCAGATGTGACTGGTGCCGACCTTCAGCCGTGCAACCGCCGGAACCTTGGCATCCTGTTGTCTTGCGCTGTCCCTGCGATCTCAAACAGCGAGTTCACCATTTCTACCTCGACATGATTGGGACTGTCAACTTAGGCAGGCATCAGCGCTATCCTGCACATTAGCATCTAGAAAAAATGACTTCCAGAACATGAAACTTACACTCTACACAGAATACCAGGTACGCACAAAGCCGGCGCTCGCTACAAGTTGAGCGGGTTAGGTGGTTCAAGTGGTTTGCTCTCTGCTGGTGGCGGAGAAGCCTTTTGGCGAGGTGATTGACCTGCAATCGCGCTCAGCACAGCGGCTCACTCACAGCCAAGCGGGCAAAGGCGGCCGCCCATTGGCCAGGGGGGAGCATCGGGTGACAGGGGGCGGGAGCACCGGCATGCATAGCTCTCACTTCTGCAGGCCGTTTGCTTCCTGTGAGTGGTCGAGTTGATGGCAAGCATGCTGCTGCCAAAAGACTCGTCGAAATTGGTGTGTGGGTGGGTGTTTCTTGTCTGCAGGCCCAAAGGAACGCTGGACCCATGGCCCCTTGCCGGAGCTGTGCGGAGGGGGGCGTCTGCAACAATGATTCGAAGTCACTATTCCCGGGCGGCTGGAGGGAGGGGAATTGATTGAAATGAATCGATTGCAGCGCATGCTGCGGTCACTAGATATCATCCTCCGCAGCCCAGCGACGGTTTCTCCCTCTCCCTCCGTATTCCTCTTTTTCGAATTCGCCGTATGCCGAGAGAAGTTCCTTTGACATCAAGTCCGGAATATCTTCGAGTCTTGTTGTCTAAGAAGACTCTGGTTGCGCCCAAGCGAATCCCGTCACTTGCGAGTCACACGCGGCACCCACGGAGATCAGAGACCGGCGAGGCGCGTTGACCGGGGGGATTACGTCTCGGCCATATCTGAGGAACAAATACAAGAGGGAAGATATTAGCAGAGAGGAAGGAGCCGTTTGGGCGCGATCCGAGGGATCTTGGGGATCTCTCTCCCTCTTCGCCCACCACAGTTGCTCGATCACACACACACAAACCCCTCACCATGTTTTCATCAACGCTTCTCGCCGTCGCCAGTGCGGCGCTCGCGTCCGCCCACACAGTCATCACATACCCTGGGTGGAGGGGCGACAACCTGATCACAAACGAGACGTTCCCCTACGGCATGCAATGGATGTATCCATGTGAGTGCCTCTTAGACAAACAAACCCTCTGCTCTCTCGTGGCTTTTTTTTTCTGACAAGTCATCACAAGGCGGCGGCATGCCCACGACCACAAACCGCACCTACTGGCCCACGACCGGCGGCGCCATCGCCTTCCAGCCGGGCTGGTTCTCGGGCCACGCGACGGCTTTCATCTACGTCAACTTGGGGCTCGGCAACATGGGCCCCGAGTTGGCGCCCGAGCTCGCCGGTCCGCCCAACATGAGCCACCCGATGCTCCCACCCTTCCAGATCCTCGGCCCCTCCAAGAACCCCTACCCGGGTACCGTCTGCCTCCCGCAAGTCCCCATGCCCCAGAATATCACCGTCAAGCCCGGCGACAACGCCACCATTCAGTTGATCGAGACGGCGGTGCATGGTGCCGCGCTGTATTCCGTACGTCGTCGCACTCACCCCACCGGGGAAAGAACCCTGCCCCACTCACCTTTCTTTTTCTCGTTCTTCCTTTCTTTTCTTTCTTTTTTTCCCTTTTCCCTCTGATCTGATCCGATCCGAACAAGGAGTGCTGACACTACTTGCCTGCCGGCCGCAAACAGTGCGTCGACATCACCTTCGCCGAGCCCGGGGACCCGCGCATCCCCCTCGTCAACGAGACCAACTGCTTCAACAGCACCGACATCGGCGTCGCCGACATCTACACCCTGACGCTGCGCGAGTCCGGCCAGACGACCACCCTCGCGGCCGGTAACGCGGCGTCGCGCAGTCTCGGGAGCTTGGCGCGCTGGGCGTACGCGCCCGTCCTGCTCGGCGGGCTGCTGGCGCTGCTATGATCGACTGATGCGATGCGCGCGTGAGGAAGTCTCCGCAGCAGCCAGGGATGGTGGAGAATGGGAGGTTAGAACGGCGTAGTTTCGGTCCTTGGTCGGGCTGTTTTGTGGCTGGGCCAGGCCGGCGCACTGTAATCCGGACATGTTTTTCTTCTTCTATCACTCTTGGGGGGAAACGGCGTTTGGATGGGTGGGGTTTGTGTGGTTCCTTTGGGCATATATCCGACCAGGAGGTCAAGTCTCAATTCTTCCTCTTTTGGCCTCGGTTCATGACAATATTTGCTTTGTTTTACAAGTTTTTGTCGCGAAATACAAGGTTGCTGTTCGAATGAGGCAACTCAGTTCCCATGTCCTTGGCGTCCGCCTTACATCTCTCATGCTCACCTTAAGATATTATTACTAATTATAAAAAAACGTCTAGGGAAAGAATTATGGCTGGCCGTCCGTGTTAGAGACTCATCAGGAGAAAGCGGTTAATGTGTCGACGCGGAGATGGAGGTCAATCACCGTTGCAAGCGGCAAATGAAGCACTTAGGGGGCGCTGACAGATCGAACGATTTTTCCGGGCTATCACCTTCCTTTCAAGCTCCAGTGAACGCCTATCGATATTTATTGATTCTAACAATGTAATGATGGTTCGCTGGCTAGGGTCGCGCGTGCTTTGCCCTGCTTAAGCAGCAGAAACTGATGTTGAGGTCGCCCTTGGTGGGGAGAACCCTTTATCACTCATGATGAATGGCGAGTTTGAGAAGGGGATACCGTCTCACGCGCTTTTACTCAGCTATCTATGCTTCATAGTGTAGGTAATGTTGCGTCAGGCACCCGCAACTCGATGGCCACCTACAACGACGTCGGGTGCGAGATCGCTCAACGCGCACTTTCGGAAGCAAGATATACACACCAACTCGGGACTCGCCAAGGCTCACGAATCGTGTCCATTCCGAGTATTTGGACAAGCGTGACGGCAGTCGAGGCTGCAGCCAGCCAAAGGTTGACCTGTTGCCGTATATCCATCACAAACCAATACCCTGTGTCCCTACCCTGTTCTCCGTTCATAGGCAGGAACCCTCATTGCTTCAGATACCCCAAGCACTCCTGCGCAAGCGCCTTGATCCTCGCCTCACCGGACTTCTTCGCCGCTTCGCCTATCGGCTCCCCAACCTCCAGCGTCTTGGCCAGGTCGAGCGCGTCGCCGCCCATGGCCAGCAGCATACCCAGTGTCATGAGCGCGCGGAAGAGCACTTCCGGGTCGTTCTGTCGACGAATGACCGCCTCGGCGACCTGGTAGAGTAGCATCAGCAACTCAAGGTCGACCGAGCCCTTCTCGTTTAGTGCCAGGCAGGTGAAGTTGAACGATGCCGACGTGACTGCAATCTGCAAGTTGAGATTGTCCGCCCCGATGGGCCCGCCTTGATCACCTTCTACTCCCGCAATACGCGCGATCAGGCTGATGATGGCAGTCGCTTCGGCGGCGGCAAGCTTGCGACCTTCTGCCGTGGCAAAGAGGTTGGTTACCGTGCGCAGTGCCATCATGACGTTGTTGATATTCAGCTTGGAAGCGTCAAAGCTTGCGATCAGCTCGGTCAGCGGGGTGTCGGTAGATGGGATAGGATCTTGAATGTCGAGGGCGCCCCTAAGGGCGATGCTGACTACATTGCCGTACTTGTTGTCGCCAAGCGATGCCGAACCCGGCCACGCCACGAAGCAGCGGAGAACGTCAAGGGCGGGGAGGCGGTCGCCGTATGGCCACTGCGTGATGAGATTATAGACGCTCCGCTGGGCTTCGAGGAGCGCTGGCGGGCTGGTCTTTTGGATCGGCGAGCCCATTGTCGTTTTGAGCACCGCCTCAAGACGGTTGACCCCGTCGGGATTCATTGCAATGAGTTTGTTCCCAGCCAACAGATGCTTCTCGTTAAGGCTTTTGAGCTTCTTCGTAACCGGTTCCCACTTGGCCTGCGTGAGAGCGAGGTATTCTCTATATGGTAAATACTTCTTAGGTTGTGTCGTCTGGCCAGGCTGAGACTGTGAGCTGGTTCCGAATGAGTCGGCCGGCGGAGCTTCCGCGGTTTGGCCAATGGTCGCGCCCTTGGTGTTGGTTATGATGAACTTTGCGACTTCATCGATGTATGATATGGGGAGCTGGTTATCCCCCAGAAATTTGGTTGCCGCTTCATATGGGTTTTCTGACAGGTTGTACGGCAGCTTGAGGGGTGGCTTGCCCTCTTCAATGTCTACATCGAAGACGTAGTCGTATTCTCGGCCATTGTACTGAACCTTCCGCCCACTGCTGCCGGTAGAGTCCACCACGGTCCCGACATGGACCCATCTCTGCTCACCTGTCGATGATAGTTAGAAGGCCACAGCCCTGAATATAGACAGTGTTACTGAGTTAAGTCTCACCTAATGACCACTGATAGGCCCCGATGCTGCCATCGTCTTCGAGTACCGTTGTAACTTGGCCGTCCTTCTTTCCTGGGTGGTTAAGAAGCCATGATTTTGGGTTCAGCCGCTCTTTGTTGATCGAAGGACCGAGCTGCTGTTGCGGGATAGCAAACGACCGAACCAGTTCTTCAAAGTGGGACAGCATCTCGGGCGGTGCTGTGCGATCAGCGTTGCGGGTGAAAACGCGAACCACATTGTCGCTGGCCCCCGTAACAATGTCTCCGTTTTCGGGGCACACGGCGACGGACCAGACGGAAATGGCGGGGTGTGTTATTGTCTGAATACACTCCGAACCCCTCCAGACCCGAAGCGTTCGGTCCTCCCCGGCGCTGACAATCTCGCTCGTCGGCAGGCAGGCGAGAGAGTATATGAAGCTATCGTGACCGTGAAGGGCGCCCACTTGTGTCCCATTCATTTTCCATAGCTGAATTATGCCATCATTGCCGGCACTTGCAAAATCGGCCCCGCTCGGGTGCCCCTTGATACCTCCAGGAAGCCTGCACAGCGCGCGAACAACAGAATTGGTGCTCAGAGTGCGGCGAGGCTCAACCTCACCGTTTCCATTAACCTGGCGAAGGTCGAAAATACGAATATAAGTGTCGGCGCTGCCGGTGATGACCGTGTGTTCGTCGTAGGCCAAGACGGCCCAGACGCTCTTGACCTCCCCCGCGTGAACAAGTTGGGCAGAGATCTGCCACTTCTCCGTATCCCAAACTAGCGCTTTCCCGTCCCAGCTTCCGGATACAACGTATGCTCCACGGGATGATGTGTCGAGCGCGCAGACATTGTGGCCGTGCCCGATAAGAAGACGGTCGGCATTGTCAGTTGTGGTCAAGGTTGGTCGCTTCGCTTCAATGATGGCATCCTGCCCGGCGGAAAGAATGAGGCCCTCGGGCCAGGCAGAAGAGGCACGGAGAAAGGCGAGGGAGTTTATGTAGCCGTGACCCTGGCTCGTAATGGTGGCTTCGAATGCAGGAGGTTTATCGGCAGTCTTGCGCCAGAGACGGACTGTTTGATCGCGGGAGCACGAGAGAACCGTATTTGCTGCAGGGAAGCAAACTGCGCGGACCTAATCATAGGGAGCTTAGCTTATGCACCGCGGTCATGTAAACGCGCGAAACCCACATCTGCATCGTGGCCCTTCAGCTGGGCCGAGAGCTTGAAGTCCGGCATGGCGGTCGAGCTCAGCAGGGTGGCCTTGGTGCTCAACGGCGGGGTAATCGAAGAGAATCACGAGATTGCGGGGGAGACCAAAGGCCACCAGAAAGGAACGACAGCAGACCTGGCGCAGCGTGGAGGAGCTAGCGCAGTTATCGTTATGTAGTCGCCAGACACCTGCGGCGACAGGTCGAGCTAAGATGCGAATTTGTCAGGCGCAGCAAGCAAATGGAACGACCTGGAATGGCTGTCACGGTGTTCGGGGAATGACGATGGGGAGCTTCCAGAAAGTGGGGTCCTAACAGGTACGGAGTACGGATTACACTAGCAGTGAACCCCACGTCTGCTGTGGTGCATACATACCGTACGCACTTAGGCACTGTACGGATACAGACCTTAGATAATAGTACCTGCCTTGAGCAGGAGGGGAGAGGTGTTGCACATCACCGAAGGTAATATGTACCCGTATCAAGCGTACAAGGAAGAACTTGGCCTCTGAACGATTACATCGTCCTTTTTTTTTTTTTTTTTTTGGCTACATGCGCATGATCATTAAGTTTCCTTTGAAGACTGACGGGAGCCACAGTGGCAGAATCGCGAAGCAATGCAAAGTGCCAAATTATAGCATGGTCTACTAGCTCTATCCACGGGTTGGGTGTCGAAGACGGACTTGCAAAGTCAGGAGCAAACCCGGGATCAAGAACGGCGAGTCGATGGATAGAGCAGCAAGGAGGAAGCACCTAATAGGAAACTAAGTAACCACAACCAGCTCCTCGCATTATGGGAGAAAGTGGGTAGCGCGAAGTTCAACCCTTGTTTCCGTTTTGGGGTGGTAGTAAACGGGCCCCACGACCAAGTTTGGCTAATAACTTCCAAGAGCAAGCGCTCCCCTGGCAGGTGGAACACCCCGCACTGGTCTGGACAACAGAGGCCGTTGGCCGCTGGTTTGTCGCATCAACTCTTTCCACTTCGCACAAGTGCAAACTCTGCCCACTGAAGGCACCGGGCGCGACGACCATTTTCGACCTAATTCCTCGCCTTCCTTTTGACAAACAACGACCGGCTCATGACTTTACGATTTTCCGTTCTTTGGCTTTCACTTCCCTTGGCTCTTTGAGTGTCCCTTGCCCTTCCTGCCTGATAGATCCAACTGTCATCGGTCCGGCTGCCTTCAGAACCGCCACAACCTTTAGTTCGGGACCGCCCCTATTCTAGCGTCTTAATTGTTGGCTTTAGAAGCGCCGACTTCGTCCGACAAGCAAGTCTTCTTCCCGTTCGACCATCCTCACTTTCACGGGTTCGCACCTTGTCTCAGATTCAACATGAGCGACTCCAACGCCCCTCGTCAATACGTGCCCTTAACCTGTCATGGCCACTCTCGACCTGTGCCTCACTTGAGTTTTTCACCGCTCGAGAAGGAGGACGTGTATTATATGATCTCGGCATGCAAAGGTTTGCGAGAGATGTATTTATTTGCGCCGCTGCGTTCGGCTGACCCAAGGTGCCGCAGATGGAAACCCCATGCTTCGTGATGGCCAAACGGGCGACTGGATTGGCACCTTTCTCGGCCACAAGGGCGCTGTATGGCAAGCGAGACTAAGCCCTGATGCTACCACTGCTGCGACCGCATCTGCCGATTTTACCGCGAAAGTCTGGGACACCCACACTGGCGAGCTGTTGTACATCCTTCAGCACGACCACATTGTCCGTGCCGTTGCCTACCCGTTCGACCAATCGGGAATGATCGCGACTGGCGGTTTTGAGAAGAAGCTTCGCATTTTTGATTTGCACGACCAGAAGCCGCCCGGCGAGCAGACGGCGACCAGCTCCGACGTTGTCACTCCGGTGACCATCGAGTCTTCCCGAGCGTTCGAGATTGGCGAGGGCGTGCACAAGGAGGCAATCAAATTTATCGTCTGGGCGCAAGACCCTCGAGTCATCATCACGGCATCTGGCGACACTTTGCGTTGGTTTGATTTGCCCACAAGGCGCTGCACCCGCGAGGTACGGCTTGAGGGGGAGATCAAGTCGTGTGAGCTTGTCTCGTTGGCGCGAGGCCACAGCTCACCCACAGATATTGGTGGTGGCCTCCCCGTGTTGGCCGTTGCCGCCGGAAAGACGGCGTACTTTTGGGGCGGACCGAGGGCCGAGGATGAGTTGAAGCAGATCAAACTCCCACACGGAATCGCGAGTGTTGGTCTCGATTTGAAAGGGAGGAAGTTTGTGGTTGGCGAGGAACCGGGCACCTGGGCCCGGGTGTACAGTTGGGATGATGCTAAGGAATTGGACGTACACAAGGGCCATCACGGCCCGATTTGGTCCATTGCCTTCTCGCCGGACGGGAATCTGTATGCGACAGGCTCAGAGGACGGGACGATTAAGATGTGGAAGAATTGTGAAGGTTTTTACGGGCTTTGGCGAGGGGGCGTGTCGGGTAACGGCACGGACTAGGAGGCGAACGAACGCCCTCTCGACATTCCGCCTGACACCGCTGGCATCGACGTGCCTCGCAGTCCTGCGCCGGCCCGGAGAGACAACCACGTTGCTCCGGTCACGACCCGCCATTTTGGTTCAAAGGCCACAGTGGTGTCATCTGAGGAGCAGAGCACTGTCGTCTTTGTTACCTCTCCGCCTACAGAAGTTGGAAAGAATGCGTCGCTGCTGCCACTTGAGCGCGGTTCCAAATCCTCGTGTTCCGATTTGCTCCTCAGTTACGAAGACACAGACAAGCAACCGCGGCCGCGGTGTACCTGCCCATCGTGTCCTCAGCATGGAAGCCCGGCCAAGTCAGGAGACATCCGGATGGAGGAATTCATGCGCCGGTCAGCCCTCCATATGATCAGTGCGGCTAGGCCTTGACCATCCAGGGGGGAGCCGGGTTAGGTTATGTTGGTGGTTATCTGTTTGTCCCGGGAACGGACTGCTTCAAGTCATTTCAGACGGCCACTCCCGTCGACCTGCATATTTTGCAGTTCAGTGATATGGGCGCTGCGAGATGGACTCTTAGATTTGCCTAGCTATTAGCATCCGTTGTCCTTGCCAGGACCTGACCGGGCTGTTGACGTGGTTGTTCCTAAGCGGATCTCACGATCCATCGAGCCATGGAACCCAGCATCGAGAATATACAACCCAGATATAAATTTATAACAGCGTTCTTCACTGCATCTAATGTCCGAACTTTGCTGAGGACCAGTTGCCGGACAGTCCTTCGTACAGAGCCCCGAAGATGGATTGCACAGAGCACCCTGAACCCGCTGTATGTATTGCATGTCCTGTATGTGCGAACAACATACTTTCGTAATTAATTTATTTTGTGTTTCTCTCCGTACTGCCCGGTCATACAAGTCCAGTCAGCTCCAGGCTTGAACTTCATAGTGGGGTTGCAGGTTGCGAGGTTGCGGGGTGTTTCCCAACGCGTCTTTGCAGGGGGTCATGGCGCCGCAATGGCGCTTCTCTTTTGTTCGGATGCTGAGCCGAAGCTTAGTGTATTTAGTAGTGTATGCCTTGCGCATCTGGTCCATTTGTTTCCTCGACCACGAAAAGCAAAGGAGCTGCTCCAAGCTACACCCAACAGTCACGTTCGTCTCTCAATTAAAATATTGACCGCCCTGATCTCTCTCTTTCTTCCCGAACCATCAAAATGGACGACGACTACGCAAGTTCCGAGAACGAGCAAGACGAACTGATGGAGGACGCCGAGGATCTCGAGGCCGAGAATGACGCCGAAGAGGAGAACGAGGACGAAGAGGAGGACCCGGACGATCAAGATGAGCCGGAACCAGAGCAAGAGGTAGAGCCGGAAGCTGACGTCGGTGAAGCCGAAGCCGAAGCCGAAGCCGAAGCAGAGGGCGAGTCCGAGTCCATCGATGCTTCCCAGGCGCTTGGTGCCGATGGACAAGCTACCAGTCGAGATGCCCCCGCCGGCGCATCTGCCGCGCCGACAAGCCCGGCGATCGCGTCGCAATGGCGTCCCGTCCTACGACAAGAGTACATCGATGCCCCGCTTTATGACATCGTGCCGACCATGGCGGCTCCCCAGGCCACGAGCATCAACGCGCTGGCGATTACCCCTGATCTTCGGTACTGGTTAACAGGAGGGTCGGATGGGTACATCCGCAAGTACGACGGCGTGAATACCATAAACGGCAAGCAACAGCTCACTGTTGCCCAACGACACCCATTCGTCGACAGCGTCGTCAAAGCAGGCGTGCTGATGAGCTACTGGGAGAACGAGGAACCCGCGCCCCCGAACGCGCGGCCCGAAGATAGGGTTCTGTCTCCTGTATACAGTTTGGCCGTACATAGTCGGGCGCTGTGGCTGCTGAGTGGCCTCGAGAGCGGCGGCATCAACCTGCAGAGCGTGCGCCATGACGAGGGCAAGAGGATACACTGCCTCCGCGAGGGCGGGCACACGAATGCCGTCAGCGTTCTGCAACTCGCGCCGGACGAGAAGAGCGTGCTGAGCGGGAGCTGGGACAAGACGGTCATCGATTGGGATCTAAACACGGGCAACGTCATACGCAAATTCGAAGGGAGCGGCGGTCAAATCTCAGCCATCGAGCTGCGCCCGGCCAACGGCGCGCCCGTCCCCGCCGAGGCGAGCCAGGTCGAGGTGAAGAGCGAGACGTTTTTCTCCGAGACCAAGCCCCGGGCGAATGGGTTTTTCCAAGATGGCGCGGCCGACGGAGCAAACTCTGGCGCCAACGGGACAGGCACGGTTGGAGATGGCCCGGGGTCGCCGGAGCACGAATCTCTCTTCGGTAGTCCGGCCGGATCCCTCTTTGGCGATAATGACACCATGGGCGGCGGCGGCGGGGGAGCGTTTGGTGATGATGACGACGAGTTTTCACGGGCCATGGACATGGGGCTTCACGACGACTCCAACACTCAGCCCTTGGATAACTCGGCAGATTTCACTATGGGTGATGCCGACATGCCCACCGGCTCCGGCTTGGATACGGGCGGGCAATCCACAACAGACGCCCCCCCACCAGCGCAAGAAGGACCCAGCGCGCCTCAGGACGGTAACGCGTCCAGCGACACCATGACCGGTGACACAGCCCACGACACGTCGGTCGACCTCAGCCAGCCCCCAACTGCCACCGAGCCCTCCCAACAAGATCAACAGCAGCAGCAGCAGCAGCAGCAACAACAACAACAACACCAACACCAACAGCCCGCTCCCTCCGATTCAGACCAACAAACCTCCCAGCCTCCAGACGGCCCTCAGCCGCCATCCTCCCACCCCAACGGTGACGGCCCTTCAACCCCCTCCATGGTCTTTTCCTCGACCGCACCACCACCCCAGAGCGATCCAACCCAAACTTCGGCCAACACCTTCCTCGCCGCCGCCATCGACGGCACCATCCGCATCTGGGACCGCCGCGTCCCCAACCCGGTCGCGCGCATCAGCAACCGTCGCGGGGTGCCTCCCTGGTGCATGGGCGCGTGCTGGTCGCCCGACGGCAACTGGATCTACGCGGGGCGGCGCAACGGCACGGTCGAGGAGTTCTCGATCCACAACGCGACCAGCTCCTGGCTGCCGGAGCGCACGCTCAAGTTCCCCGCCGGCTCGGGCGCCGTCAGCTGCGTCCGGCCCATGCCCAACGGCCGCCACCTCGTCTGCGCGTCCCACGACATCCTGCGCCTGTACGACCTGCGCGACACCTCGGCATTCAAGCACAGCAAGGTGCCCTTCATCATCATCCCCGGCCCGCCCAAGGCCGGCGTCATCTCCCAGCTCTACATCGACCCGACCTCGCGGATCATGATCTCGTTGGGCGGCACCAGGGGTTGGGATGGCACCTCTACCGAGGTCATGATCGGGTATGAGATCGCTGTTGCTAAATAGTGTAGGACATCGTGCGAGCCTAAGTCCTCTAGGAAAGTGACATTTTGGCAGCTGGTTGGAGATGGGTGCGTTGGGGCTGAAAAACAGGCTCTGAAATCAGGCCTGGTCAGCGGATAATTAGGCGTGGTAGGGCGTGCTGATGACGTCCATGGATGCGGTTATATGGGCCGTTATTATGAGTTTCTCGGGAGGATGGGGAATTGGGGATACCCATATGATGCGGCGTTAGAGTTATAATTGATCGAAGTTTTATGAGCCACAAAGGGATGGATTCCCGGCCTCTAAATAAACACGACCGTTTTCCTTCACTTGAGTCTCATGTGCGTATATAACTCCGTTTATTGTCACTAGCTGCAGAGATCGCCGTAGTCTTGAGGTGAATCCTGCAACGCTGTTTGAGTGGACTATTAGAACAAACGCTATGCATCTCGGACCCGACCACTAGCTGGTTGCAATGCAGCCATCGCTGTGCGCAAAAACCAGGAGACGCTCAGTCTTTCTCAAGCAGGGAGTTGCTGAAACCTCTATCGTTGTAACCGGACAACTATTAAGCCAACATTGTGAAGAGGGTAGGCGAGCAACAGGCTCTAAAAATCGAGACAAAATGGATCGACGATCTTCGTTGTGCAGGGAAAGATGTTGCCGAAAGGAAGATCTCCAGAGAGAAAACTTCAATCAAGCAGAGGAAAACCCTTTAAACTCCTGCATAACGGATGGGAGAAAAGAGCAAATCACAGGTCAATCAGCCAGTCCTCGCGGTCAGCATCCTGGACACCACCATCTAATTGCCCATCTTCGTTGACTTGGGCTTGAGTGCAGGCCAAAACCTGAGCCTGAGCTGGAGCTTGATACGGCGCTGAAATCTCACTCGAAGGTGCGAAGCACCCATTCACCGAGGTCGATGGCGTTGGTGTCGAAGCCTCAAACTGAGCGCAAGAGTGTGATATGACTGCATATCCTGGCCGAGGTGCAGGATGCATATCGCCCGGCGGGGGAGTGTCCGATGGAAGGGGATCTGTGAGGAGGTCAAGCTGAACTCCGGGTAGCCGGATTGGAGCGTGCTGAGTCGTGGTATGGCGAACCGAGAGGTGCTGCGGGACCGCGGCTTGCTGTGACGGGTCATTCTGCTCTTGAAGGGCGGTGTTCGCCGGACTTTTTCGGCTCGCTTTACCCTCGTGATGCTTTGGCGGGACACCATCGGGAGGCTTGTTCTCTGTGACGGGAAGACGCGGCACTCTCTCGCTGGACAGCATCGCAGACTGCCCATTCCCGCCTTGATGGGGGTTGTTGTTCAAAGACATATTGGCCAGCCCAGAAACAAGAGTCTCCTGACCACTGATAGAGACTCTAACCGCCTGGCTGTAGGACAAGTGTAACTGTTGCGCGACTTTGCTGCCTCTTCCGACTCTCTTGCCATCTGCGAGGGTGGTCGGTTGATAGACGTCGTTGACGACTATCTCTTGCCTCCGTGGTTGTGCAGTGGCGAGATGATTGTGTCGGGTTAGCAGCTCGTGCTCTTGTTTCAAGCTCTCGGCATAATCTCCCCATCGCGCTGCGGATTGTGCTGTTTGGATTGGAAAAGTTTGCATCAGTGGCTGGGTGTGTCTGCCATTTCCGTTTCCGCTTGACAAAACAGGCTGCTCTGGAACAGGAAGCTTCCGAACAGACCGGGACGGCTGGGGTATCGCGCTTCGGCTGTTCAGCTTGAACATCTCTGTCTCCTCTGCCCCCATCAGTCTCATCTTGTCCATTAAGGACATGCTCTGAACCGCAGTCTGGATAGCTCCAGTGAGCACCTCGAATTCCTTGCAGTCGCAGAAACACTTCTGCCCGCACAACTTCTGGCAGCCATGGCCGCACTCCAGCGTTTCGCGGCACGGTTCACCGCATGGGAGGACGTCATGCGGAAGACTGCATCCAGTATCAACGAATGCACCCAAAACAGTATGACGGTTTCTTTGACTTACGCATGACACTTAAGAGTGCAGAAGTGGCTGCAGTTTCGAGTTTGCTTGCAAGGCAAGTCACACCCACCAGAGTTGTCTCCCCAGTCTTCGACTTCCTTTATCCATATTTCTCTGTTGTGGGGCTGACATACAAGAGGGAGACCTCGCTCCCTCTGGATGCGCCCCTGCTTTGCAAAACCCGAGCAGATATTGTACCAGAGGTCGTGAGAGGCTTGGTGAGCGCCAAGGACGTTCTCAACGTTTCCAAAGACGTAGAATCCCCGACGAGCACGGCTGATGGCGACGACGGCACGGCGTTCATCTTCCAGAAAGCCGACAGCATATGCGCGGTCGAACTGAGGACTCCGGACGAGTGACAAGAGGATGATATCGTTTTCCTCGCCCTGGTAGGAGTCTACAGTACACACATTGAATATGGAGCCCATAATCGAAGGGTGACGCTTTAGCTTTCTCAACAAGACCTTGCACTGGCCCTTGTAGAATGTGAGAACCGTGATCCTTTCAGAAGGAGTGCCGTTCGCTACGAGATACGCGAAGAAGTTCGTAATCATTTCGGCTTCTCGTTCGTTGAATTTGCTGAAATCTGAATTCACGTCCTCGGGCCAGGTATGGTCGAAGAGCCAAGAGTTGCGGCCGCCCATTCCGAGAACATCAGGACGATGGTTGATAGACTCCACCGATGGGTGATCGTAGAGCTCCGGGTAGAACGGCTCCAGAATATAACGGAGCTCTGGCTTCATGCGGCGCTGTTGCTTGAGCATCACAAACGGCATGTTCAGGTTGACCATTCTCTGGAAGAGCGAGACATTGAGGTTGTAAGGCGCATCGCCGAGTCGTAAAATGTCGCACTTTGGTGCAAGCTGCTTGTGGTCACCGACCAAGATGAGTTGCTGAATCGAAGGGTACAGAGCAGAGACGATGTTGGCCTCACGGGTCTCGGCAGCCTCCTCGATAAGAAGAGACTGAGGCTGCATTGCGGCAAGGCATCCGCGATATTTAGTCAACCCAGTAGTGGTGCAGCCGACAATGTCGATCCTCTGCTTGTCGACGAGTTGGGCGTTGCCAAGGAATTTGAACGCTTTACGCTGCTTGCAGAGGTCCACGTTCTCGGCGATCAACGCAGCAAACTTTGGGGTCATGGCGTCTAGCAATCTGGCCTGAAAATGCTGGTAGACAGCGCCGCGCAGGTCGCGGTCGATGCTGAACAGATCCTGATTCCGGAGTGCTCGCGCGACGGCACGGTCCCAGCTTGTTAGGTTTGCTGGGTCTTTACCCGACCATACGTGCTTTAGTGGAATGACTGGACCGCGAAGGCGGTATAACTCGTCCTCCTCATCATAGGCGATGTTTTCGATGTCTTCTTCGTCCTCCCACTCACACTCGGGGAGATTCTTGCGCGCCTCCGCCTCGCTCAGCTCAAGTTGTGTCGGATGGCGTTCATCACGAATTCTGGCGGGAATGAGGCTGTCTCCCAGCCAGAGCGCGAAGGGGCCGTGTTCATTTATGGCTTCATGGGTTTCCATCGACTCGTCGCAAAGGGAGCTGTACTGGTCTGCGGTGATGATGCCGAAGTCCAAGAGCGTTTGTGGGTCCAAGAGGCGATTGCTGAACAGAGAATCAACAAGTTCCTGGATTTTCCTGACATTCTCCTGGCGCCTAGCATCAATGCTTCTACACTTGTTGTCCGCGGGGATCTGATTTCGCCCACACTTCTGGCGTACTTCGTACAAAGTGTATGGCTTGATGAGATCGCTCTGCGTTCTACCGCCAATTCGAAGGACATTGGTTCCGGCTCTGACGCAGTGTATGAGAATCTGGTCCAAAGCATGATTTGTCTGGGCGGCTACCAGGATGGGAGGACCCCGCCGCCGCCTACGGTTGGCAACCAAGACCCTAAGTGCTTCGACGGAGGTGTACGTTTTACCGGTGCCAGGTGGGCCCTGCACAATCGCAAGCTCCTTGGATATGATGCGATGAAGGCCAAGTAACTGGGACTCATCCAAGAAGGTGAGGTCTTTCAAGTCAGGGAGGGCACCGTTGACGATGTCGTATGCCCCCCACTCTGTCATCTCTTCAGAGTCCTTGGAAGTGGCTGCAGTGATAAGGGTAGAGAGGTCCGTAATCGGGTTTTCCTTGAGGAACTCGGGGTGTGCGTCACTGGTATAGGCTCCGGTCAAGTACTTGTCCAAAGGTGAACTGCGAGACGAGTGTAAGCGCGGGCTGGCTCGTTTAGGATTGTTTTACTAGTCACTCACTCAGTCCTTGCAGCATGTTGCAAACCAACCAGTGAATGTCTAGCGGACTCGAAGTAACCATGCAGCGACTCGATCATGATCAGCTCAAGATGTGGGTCGAGGACGGCATCCTCGGGGTTAGCCCAAACGAGGTCGACGACGGGAGGGTCCTGGTCGAGTCCATTTTTGTAGGGGCGCTGTGCAATCGTTGCGATCTTGCAGATCTTCTTGAAGCTGTCGCTCTTTGGTGACAGAGCCACAATTTTTCCCGGCTGGAGCCGCTTCGATTGCTGCCATTGAATACGGTACCTTGACCGCTCGGTAGAGAACGAGACTCGGGCAAGCGGGCCGATAGTCGACATCACATATTCCTTGGCTCGAACCTGCCAATGCGTCAAAGGTTGACCGGTTATATGAATTTGAGTGAAGGCACACCTGCGTGTAAATATTTGTGAAATCGTCATCCATCATCGACTCCTTGCGGCGGTGGTCTGCGAAGCTCCTTACGGAATATCGCAGACCCTCAGTGGCTTCGCGGCGTAGGATCTCATACTGAGCAGCCAGGTAGTCCTCTTTGGAGGACCAAGGAACGTCGACGGGGTTCTCGGGTAGCTCGTCAATGTCAGACTGCGTGGCAAGGATCTCAGCCGCAGTGGGAAATTCTGGCTTCGATTGCCAGTCATGCCTCCCTTTAGGGTTGAAGAACACATGCTCTCGGACAATATCTATTGCCGACTGTACCAGGAGAGAAAATCAGCTGCTAGCTCGGGATTGCCAGGAGCGATTTCAGGTCACAAATTCTAACCGGAAAGGACTGACCTGAGTGTTCGCATCGGTGCCGATGATGTTCATGTTGGACACCGCCTGTTGCTATTTGCCTTGAAAATGGCCAGTAGGTACTTGATCAGTTTGGAGAAATGGGTGGATTCTGGTGAGTTTTGCTGTGAGTGAAAGAATGGAGCTGGGGGAAGATTCAAACGGCCCGGCTACGCTGGGGTCTGGATCAACCTAGATGCAGGTCGCGACAGAGAAGACGAGATGCAGCCCTGTATTTCCCGAGGAAACGAGCTGTGGCGGAAATTGATGGATAAGCAGCTTCGAGGCGTGTTGGAATGAGGAAGAAAGGTGCAGGATTTTCAAGGCCTCATGAGGCACGAGTGTCTTTATTTTTGTTCAGTCCAGTGAGATAAAGTTGGACAGAGTGTTCTGGGAAATGCGGTTATTAGGGAAGGCGCAAAGAAGGAGCACCTGCCTTCCCTGTCCTCAAAATGTTTTGTCATTCGGATGATGAAAGTGCCTACCGTACGGTGGCCCCAATAAATAATAATACGTATGCTCTTTGTTGGGAAGCTCATCCTAGGAAAACAAATTCTGCACGGATAGGTGCTTTCAACGCAGATATCCGCGAGGTTTGCTAAATGGTTACATAATTAATTACATGTGGTTCCGTTGCTTGATTCACTCCGGGCTCGCATTGGTAAGTCTAATCAACCTTCGCATTCAGAGCGGATTTGGACAACAAACCACGGGCGAGCATTCACCCTAAGACAAGTTCCTGGTCTCCGCGTACGTGCATACAATACTTGGAGGTTGTGCCCAATGATCGTCCCTGGAACTGTTCGTTTGTTGACAAGGAAACGGGAACTTAGTGCACAAGGTTCATGCTCAAACAAAAGAAATCTCCATTTGCTCGCTGATCTGGAGGCTCCAGGAGGTGGATTGTCGGCGGCCAGTCTCAAGTCAAACACCTCAATTAAATCAGCTCGTTGTAGTAACAATCACGATAGCGACAATAAAAGTTTGGGAAGATTAGAAATATCCAACCGACATCCCGCACCAGCCGCTCGCTCCGAGCTCTCTCTCGGTTGTTCCCAGAATCACAGATCATCAACTGGTGCATGTCCGCTCATCCAAGTGAGCTCAGTATCCCTCATAAACTGCGCTCCCCACCGATTCGGAGTCTGCGGCCAGTCCCGAAAGCCCTTGACCAACTCATAAAACGCCTCCACGTTCTCCTCAGACGGATCTTCCACCAGCCTCTTGATGGCCTCCATCAACCCCTCGGGCTTCTCCTTGACCCCTTCCAGCACCCTCAGGAACCACTTGTGGTAGGGATACAGCACCTCATTCTCCGCCAGGATCAGCCGCCCGCCAAACAGGACCAGCTTGGTCGCCGCCAGCCCCAGCCAGTACGCGTTGCCTTTCTGCCGGGCCTCGCCGCAGAAGCACCGCCACGCGTCCAGCTGCGCGCGGAACCGCACCACCCGCTCCCTCTTGTCCTCGACAGGGTAGCGAACGGCCCGGCGGAGCACGTCCTCGAGCGCGCCGCCCCCGATCCTGTCGAACAGCACGACGGCCCCCTCGAGGGCGAACCGCGCCGGCTCGCTCCCGCGCGCGGCCACCTCCCGCAGAAAGCCAAGGCTCAGGTACTTTCCATCGACGAACCCGCCCGGGTAGGTCGCGACCTCGGCGTCGACGAAGTTGATCTCGCCCGTCTGCTGTCGCTCGGCATAGGCCTCCTCCGTCAGCACCACGAGGACGTCGACGTCCGACTCGGCCGTGGCGAAGCCGTGGGCGATGGAGCCCGACAGGATGAGGGCGAGGACGGATGGAATGGGGAAGAGGCGGGCGATGATGTTCTGGATGGTGGAGGCGTGGTGCGGATGCATGCCGGAAGGGGGGGCAAAGGTTGGTATGGGGTCCGAGGAGCCCATGATGTGTTCGTGTGGAGCGGTTGTGGATGATATTATTATAACTAGAGCTGTGGAATGTGGGTAAATGTCGGGATGGTTCAAGACTAGGCTCAAACACACGTTCTGGAGTTGAGGGAATCGACGAAGAGCACTCTGAGAGGGCGAGAGTAGGAGTCTTTGATTGACCGGGACTCGCACTCTGCGCTATGCATCTGATCGGTTTTTATAATTCTCTTTCTGAATGCCTCGCCTGAGCGTGATCTTTCTTGACTAATAATATCCCCGATAACGGGACGGGAGGGGACAACTGAGCAATGTAGGCTAAAATCCATCCCGTGGGCCGCCGATCTTCCCTTGTCGAATCATACATTCTGAGTTCTCTTGACCACGGCGTGCTTCTCCGAGGATGGTGTCCGGACTGCTGTCACCGTGCCGGGATCGGAAAACGCGTCGGCTACGGGCTGGTTCATGCGCGGAACCCCTTGCAACTGCGATCGCAGTACCTTTTTCGGCCACAAATAATTAATCACCTGAGACTCCGGAACAGTGTTGTTTCTGCCATCTTTGGCCGGAATCGGATGTACCGAGACTCGGCTACGAACGGGACTTCTTACCTGACTTGGTCAGACGATTCGCCCAAGAGAATCGCTGCAGCGTTAATTAATGCTTCGGCCCCTACGAGGCGAACAGCGGCTAACACACCTCCTTGGCACAAACCCAGTTGTTGTAGACCATAAACCCAGGGTCTGAAGCGCACAGGGCTAGATTAGCATCTTTAAGCCAATAATATTTTAAGGGAACGGACTTCGGGAGAGATAGCTTGAGGCCACTTGGCAAGCGAAGGAATCGCTGCTTGAAGGAATTTCCAAGCGCAATCTGCATCTCAGTACGGGGGGTAGCATCTATTAGATAGCGTTTACAGACAAACCTTACATGATCTGAGACATAGACATAGACCGTACTGGGGGAAGATGATGTTGGACCGGATCCCACCAACGCATTGCTGGTTCGGAAAGTGATCAGTGTCCAGCTCGGGATCCATGCAAGGAGAATACATGCTCCCTCCCCAGTTCTCGGCCGTGTAGCAGCGGTAGCACTGTTGCGTCTTGTTCCTGAGGTTGTCCGACTCGCGCTTGGTCGAATCTCCGCTGAGCATACGGAAACCCTGGAGGGACATCGTTAGCAACGATGAGCCCGCCCCGATGGCGCTGGAATCTCCTGTTCGCGTACTGCTTTGAAGTACAGGTTCGCTGTCCAATAATTGGAGAGATCCTCCTCGAAATGGCACGTCGTGCAGGACCCGAGTTTTGCGATATCCGTGGTAGGCATCGAGGCAGCGAAGGCGTTCCCTCCTACAACCTGGTGCATATGCGATGACGGCGTCGCGCCCGGTTCCACGAGACTTGTCTTCGTCAGTTTCCGGCCCGGAAGTTCTTGATGGTGCGCAGTCTGGAGGCTCAAACGCACGGATCAAGCCGCTCAATCACGACCTGTGAGCAGCCAAATCGAAGCATTGCTGAGGAGCTCGTTCGAGGAGGCCCCCTCAGCATCGGTTCGTCAAGTTCATATTCTGGGTAGTACTCTGCCCTTGCTAGGCCAGCAAACTTCCCACAGGCCAAGAGGTATGAAAAGAACATTGTGACGATGAGCTGATCGCAAGAAAGAACAGTTCTGAATCACCGCACGTAAACTGCGTCAAATACGCCTTTCTGGATCGTGCTTCGCCGCCAATACACCATGGCACAACAGGAATCTGGGTGACTATATAAGGACATTGAGTAGATCCGGGGAGCCAGACTTAGCCGCGATGTGCCGTATATTTACGTGCATCGATGCTGCATCTCTTGAAAACTGGCAATATCTTAGTTAAAAACTGGCCTATGGGAGCGCCCCTCGCCTCTCGAATGCCGCCTATTATGCATCTGCCGCTTTTGCCCATAAAAGTTCTGTGTCTGCTCAGAAGGGTCAAGAACAGGTAGCTTTAAGGACAAGAAACTGCACCTTCTAAACAACAACGAAGACCAGAAGCTGTCGTTATCATTGGGAGGGCGAGAACGTGTTTCTGAACCTGGTAGTTCACTTTCCAAACTGCTGACTCAGCAAAGCTTGTGTCACGGATTAAAGACGTTTTCTGAGAATTAAAACGGTCGGGAACGCGTATGCGATAAATGCAAGCTGATTGGATATCAGCTCAGGGAGTTCCAAAATTGCTGCACAATGCACCTTTTTTTCAGGGAGCCTCGCGTGAAGCGCGCACAGGCTGCAGTGCTGCTGTCTATTAATTATATCACTAACTAGTTCACTCCTTCAGGCTTGACCGGATGCAGGATCCAAGCCTTGGATAGTGCATCGCTGATCGCTGCCCTGCCTTGTTGTGTTGGCTCGTTGGCCACAATTCATCACTTGGCCCGCCTTCTCTCCTCGGCCTCTTTCCTCCACTTGCCGCCAAGCCTCCACTGCACCGCGAGCCCCAGCATCGCGACGAGCTGGGCCCCAACGCAGACGGTGCACGCCGGCCCGACGCCTATGCCATTGATCATGGGCATGACGAAGCTCGTGCCGCCGGCGGCGAACAGGCACCGGGCGAGATTGAGGCTCGCGCTGGCGGCCGCGCTGCGGTCGTGAAAGACGTCGACGAGGTACGTCATGACGACCGACTGCGTCGCGATGGCCGTCCAGCCCGTCACGAAGGTCGTCACGATCGGCACGGCGATGTGTACCCGCTGGGGGTACTGGATGGTCCAGCCGAAGACGATCACGGACGCGCACTGCAGGAGCGCAAAGACGGGGACCAGGTGCAGACGCGCCTTTTCGAGGGGGAAGTCATCCTCCGCGTCACCGTCGGTGTCGACGGCCGCCCGTGTCGATTCTAGCTGAAACTCGTACTGGGCCTTGAAGCGCCGATAGTCCATGTCGAGGATCTTGCCCATGATGAGCGTCCCAATCATGGAACCGACGCCGTTGGCGATAAAGGTCAAGCCAATCTCGGTCTCCCCGAGGCCGTAGTGCTCCTGAAAGAGACTGGACATGGCCGTGATGGTCATCTGCCAGACGGCGTAGTACACGGCGAGAAAGACGATGATCGGGGCGGCTTGCTTGCTGACGAGAATGTGAAAGGGACCGACGAGGTCGATGCGTTTTCTTGCCGGCGGCTCCGACGGCACTGTGTTGGGATCCCATTTGATCTTGGTGGTTCTTTGGTAGACGACCAGGGGATACTTGGCAGCTGGGTTCGACGGCGTCCGGCTCCCGTTCCCGACGATCGACCTCAGCGTCTCGGGCATGAAAAGAATGAGGAGCACGAGGAAAACACCGCTGTAGATGGCCAAGAACCAAAATATGGACCTCCATCCCAGGGATCCCGCAAGCGCCCCTCCGATCACAGGTCCCACAGCGACAGGCACGAGCAGCCCTGCCTGGAAGATGCCCATGAAACCCCCACGCTCATCACGGGTGGTGATGTCTCCAATCGCCCCGGAGCCAATGGCAATGGTGCTCGCGCTGCCGGTGCTCTGCAAACATCGCAACACGAGCACGGCAGCATACGTCTTGGCCTCTGCTAACCCGATGCAGGCCCCGAAGAACACAACAAACGTGCCGCAGTACGCGATCCGGCGCCCCTTGACATCTGACACAGGACCCCAGAGGCTGGGCGCGATGGCTTGAAACACGAGGTACGTGGTGACAGTGAGGTTGACAAGCTCGATGGAGATGCCGAGGTCCCTGGCGACTGTCGGGAGGGCAGGGAAGTAGATGTTGGACGCGAAACCGGAGACTGCATGATTCCATTCCACTTGTCAGAGTGCCAGCCTTGCAGCCCCGGAACGAGGTCACACACTCACATGTTGCGGCGACAGAAACGATCAGCACGATCAGTGCTTTCTGCCGCTTGTCGAAGATGCTGTATGGTGCCTCGGGAGTTTCTGGTGGAGGAGGCGTTGCAGGGGGAGTGTCGTCGGTTGGAGCTGGTTGGGCTTTCGTGGTCATGACGGGCAATCTTGTAGCGAAACAAGTCTAAACGATCATGGATGAAGGGTAGGTGAGATGATAAGTCTGTTTTCCAGGTCGAGGTGGAGGTACTAATAAGTAGAGATCACGAGCCTGGCTGACGTCGCCTGGCGGAATTCGGAGTTGAGATCCGTTTCAGGGGTTTAAACCCCGGGACCCGCTCCGGAGTTGAGCGGAGTTGAGCTGCGAAATAACAGGAGGCGCATAACCCAAGACCCAGCCAGCCTGATCAAGACACAAACCGATAGTTATGAGTTAGGCAAGTTGTTACCACGCCAGCCGTACCATTCGTTTCCTTGGTTCTTTCAGTTCCTTTGATTTTCCGGTCTTTTGTATCTTCACCATGGGCTCTGTGCAGCAACCCGAAGAGGCTGAGTGCAGCGTGGCATTTGGGCAACACTACGCCATCCTCCAACTGGACCTGATGTCGGTTCTGATAGATGCCGCCCAGGACGTCGACGAAGGGCAAGCGTTCATTTCCAGCTGCGTACGGTGGAACGATGCCGTGCACCGCAAGGTCCATCGGCCGCCCACCATCTTCACCACTCTCTCCTTCTCAAATGCTTCGCAACCCGAGTTGGCACCCGACGCCGACGCCCCATTTACCAAATTGGTACGAGAATTCGGCACTTTTGAGCGAGGTTCCCCCGGGGTCCGAATAGATTCTCGCTTCGTGGTCGATGAGAAGGACATTGTCCTGGAGAAGACAAGATGGTACGCCGGCGCCGGCAATGCCCTAGAGCAGATCCTAAAGTCGCAGAACATCGACACGGTTGTTATTGTAGGTTGCCAGTCAATCTCTCCAAGACCGATCGGGCTGTTGACAACGGCCATTTTACTTTAGTCCGGCTTGACACTTTCGGGCGTGGTGACGAGCACGGTTTATCGGCTGTTCGATTTGGACTACAGGGTATATGTCATCGCGGACAATGTGCTGGAAATGCCAGCGGGCCAGGCAACGGACTTTAAGCGCGTTATCTTGAACACTCTGTTTCCCAAGATGAACGTGCATGTCATCTCGATTGAGCAAGCCTTGCTGGCTCTGGAGCGGTCTTAGGATTAATGCTATTTCTTTGTCTTGTGTTTTCCTATCTCTGGTTATTATTCCCACTGGTCTGACGGGGCAGAGGATACAGTAGGATACAGTGATAGTAGTCTCCAAGCGCACTGCGAGAAGAATGGTTGGAAGAACGGTTCGCTCAGGCCTACACGCCATGCGTGCAGCTCGTTACCGCATACATCATTGTCCCAAACTCATCGACGCTCTGCAACCACCGGTCCACTCTGCTGTGTCTTTTGACAACATCTGCCTCGTCCAAGTCTGGGGGGAGTGACCAAAGCTCGTCGATGCGAAGGCCGCCCTCAGACCACTCGGCCAAGTAGACGTTGTATGATTTCTCCCACTCGTCCCGGGTTCCTGCATGCCATAGCCATTTGCTTGCTGGCGCAAGCAATCCTCGCAACTCTGTTCCGAGGAAGGTCGGGAGCCCAGCTTTGGCAGAAAGCATGTTGTCCAAGAGGTACATGGTGAACAGCGTCCGCCGCTTTGCCTCCGCAACGATCCAGGACTCCCATTTCGGACGAGTTCCACCTTGCTCGGCTGCGCACACGAGACCCTGCGACGAGCAAGAGCATGCAATCTCTTGGAGATTCATCATGGCCTGGCGGAGGAAAGGATCGGCTTCCCGCCCGAGCAGGAAGTAGAAGACCAAGATATATATCAGATAGGCTTGGAATGCAGCAAGCAGAGTCATGTCGTCGTAAGTGTCGTACTGCCCATGGAGCTTGTCCATCTCGCGCTGCAAAACCTCCGCAGCGACCCCTTCGCTACCAGGCAGCGGCTTTTCGCAGATCCGAATCAAACTCAAGCAGGCCGAGAGCGGCGGGTTCGGCCCTGTCTGAAGCGGCTGTGCTGGGTGTAGAAATGGCAGGCTGCCATGGCCTCGGACCGCGATAGCCGCGTAAGATTTTAAGATTCTGTAGGTGAAGGCTGTGACGGCCGTGGACAGAGTTTTGGTGGTCTGTCCAGGGACAGGAATGTAAGAGTTGAGCCAGCGGTTCCGGATGTCATCCGCGTTGATGGGACACACAAGGTCGAGGTGCGAGAAGTCAAGTGCAGCCGACCCTCGTTGGGCACCACGTGTCACCTCATGTCTCTGACGACCGGAATGACCGGCATCTGTGACGTTTGTCAAGGCCGTGTTGGCCGGGCTGGGAAGAGTAGCACCAATCGGAGGCTGTATCGATGCGGCGATTGGATTCGAGGTCTGACTTGTCGCTTCCGGTTCAGGGGTCAGTCTCGAGACTGGCCGACTCCCGAGCATTGAAACCGGGCTGCACGATTCCGTTTCCTCAATGACCGCTGTGTCTTGGAAAGAGGCTCGAGAGTGGAATGCTTGGGAATATGTGCAGGCCAATCCTCGCAGGGCACATCGGCCACAAGACGGTGCCTTGTGGTCGCATTTCGCCTTTGCATTCGAGCATGGCTGGCAGGCCTTTTGCCGTGATGTCGAGTATCTCGTAGTTTTCATGTCTGAATGGAAGGGGCTAAAACGTGGGGTTGTCTGCAAATATTGCTGAAGGGTAGGGCAGGTAACGAAGGTGGTGATGCTAAATGTCGCTGGATTGGTGGGCTGACTAAGGATGGTGAAGTGAGATGTACGGATCCGTAGTTACGGGGTAGTTATATTAGCCTAACTAACGAATCGTGCTGCGGGACACTGTATCCAGAAAAGGCGTTGGCCGACCGCCAATGAGTTGTTATCGCCACCACCCGCACCTGGCCAGTCCTTCATTGTCTTGGCCCATCTCACCATCAGTTTGATTCTCCTAAATTTTCGATCTCACGATTCCTACCTCAAATTGTTTTCCTGTAAATTCAATTATTCTGTGTTGTGAGGATTGAGATAAAAGAGGCGATGGATTCCGATGGTGGCACCGTTCCAGCCGTAGCTCTCCCTGCTACGGTCGCTCGCACACCTGCGAGGAAACGCAACCAGACGCACGACGATAGCACGAATAGCACATCAATCTTTTCCAAGGCTCCAGCCGCTACATACCGAGATGGAATGGGCGATGGCACATCTGTTGACAACGGCCCGGATCAGCCAACCAAAAAAGCACGTCTTGCCGTAAACTCTGCCGCCACTGCGCCCGAGGAAAAACGATTACGCAGGCATGTTCCTCTCCAACTCAACCATCATAGAATACACTGACCAATGCTGACCAAGCCAAACCTTACTCACAGATACCGTCCTCAACCTCCCAAATCCTTTCATGACCTCTACTTGCGCGCCACAACCCAGCGCTTCTACGTCCTCTCTCGTGTCCGCCGTGGCAAGCGCCGCCCCTTGGCCACCTCGTCCTCCGGCCCGGACGGAGGAGCAGCTGAGGAGGAGCAGGAGGAGGAGGAGGAGCTGTCCGAGACCGTCGAGCTGACGGGGTCGACGGGCAACATCTACACGGTGACCATCTCCCGCCAGCCGACGTGCGACTGCCCGCACGCGCGAAAGGGCAACCAGTGTAAGCACGTCGTGTACGTGCTGGCACGCGTGCTGCGCGCCAAGTTTGATTACGTCTATCAGTTGGCGCTTCTAGGGTCCGAGGTGAGGGAGATCCTGGACGGGGCGCCGCCGCCCTCGGGGGAGGGGGGTCCCGACAGTGATGGTCGTGAGGAGGGAAAAGGGAAGCGGAAACCCGTGGAGGGAGATTGTCCGATTTGCTTCTGCGAGATGGGGGAGAGTGAGGGCGCTGAGCCGGTGGTGTGGTGCCGAGCGGCCTGCGGACAGAACGTGCACAAGGCTTGCTTCGAGACCTGGGCGGCTACCAAGAGGAGGCAGGCTAGTAGTGGCGGCGACGAGGTGACGTGTCCATATTGTAGGAGCGCGTGGGAGGGAGACGAGGACATGCTGAAGACGATACGGAGGGATGGGAAGCGGAATGCGGATGGCTATATCAACGTCGCTTCGCAGCTGGGGATCAGCACACAGCGAGGTGAGTCTTCCCAGAATAATCTACGCAGTAAGTCAGCTCCAACTGCCAGATTTCTGACATTTGCCTAGACTACAGCACGTATTCGAGATGGTGGTCCGGTCACCCTGACAGCTATCGCCGCCGGTATTACTGAGAAACAAAGGATGGGGCGTGCCGGTGTGGATACTCCCGAGGAGGCAGCTCTGGCTGAAGACAGACTGCGCAATGGCTGCATAAAATTTCCTTCCTATATATTGATGACCTCTTTTGGTAAGCGATGCATTAGGTGCTCGCACTCCGGTGCTTATCTAAACGAAAGGGAGTGAGTTCAAGAAGATCAAGTTGCAACGGCCGGTCTATCATGGGTATAATAGTTATTCGACGGTTCTCGAGCCTATTCTCCGCTCAGTTTTTTCTCTGATCGTGGACGAGGGGCCTGTCTGCATGTTGATTCCCCCAAGAAGAGCAAAACCTCAACCACACTCCAAAAGACGGCTCTCGGCAACATAATCACCCGTGCACAGATTCTCGAACCCTTCAACTTGTTCGTATTATAACTTGCTTCGTATGAACAGGGTCAGCAACACATGCATCATATATTTGCGCCCGAAAACGTCACAGTAATGATATAAGCCCGAGTGATACCAATAAGGCTTCGAGGTAACTTCATCAATAGATAGGGAAATGTCGCACATGGCTACAGTATCTACCTTATCTTTGAGCTCTTTGATCTAGGTGTCGTCGGTAGGCTAGTGGAAAGTGCGCACGCCCCTCCCGCTTGAACACGTGGTGACGAAGGCCATACCATGCCAGGTAGTTCAGAATGTGGAAATGACCGGGCTTAGGCAACGGACCTAGTCTAAGCTACATCGGGCAAAGCTAGGGACAGGATTCCATGGGTTTTTACACGTCATCTCCAAAGACTCAGTCCTCCCATTTGGGATGTCTCGGGTCTCAAAAGTAGAGATGCGGGTTCGGAGGAGTCGGCGAGGAGATAATAAATTCAAAGTCAAAACAAGCTCGAAACAAGCTCAGCTGGGCACAAGGCTAGATGGGAGTGGGTCTTGGTCAAGAAGATGGGCGGAAGGAGGCGTGCTACAAATATTCCTTACTCGCTAATTTCTAATCGGAGCATGTAATAGGCATGTATGCAAATACGTGTCCAGTCAGCAGATCAAGCTAGATCATGCATGTCAGGTCCGTAATCCGGAAGCAGCACGCATGGTATTAATACAAGTGCAGACGAATGTCAGGAATGTAATGCAGGGATGTTGTACAGACCTACATACTTCTGCTGTCTAATTATCACCTAAAAACTACGGAGTACCCTTGTGCGTATTCGGCATGTATACGGTACAGCCAAAAACCAAAGGCGCTTGACTGCTTCCGGAGCCCGGGGGCCCGGTTCCGTTGTTTCGCGGGCAATGCCGAACACCACAACCCGCGGTCCGGCAACGGCAGACGGGTACCGCCGGTGCATTATGCGGAGAAGCACCGGCAGGTCCATGACCCAAGGAGACTGTCGACCGGAATCTGAGGGTCCCGATTTCGGTCTGGCCAGGAGTCGCTTTGCGCTTGAATTATGCAGCCCGCAGCCGGAGCGCTGAGTTGGACTGATATTCGAGGGCACCAATTTCAATCTTCGGGTTCAGGAAGCCACCTTCGAGGTTCCTATTTGTGCACGACTTAGATATCCGCAACCGGGCTCCGCGCTCTTCCAGAGAAGAAGTGGTCTTTGTGTTGCGCGGGAATGCGAAGACGGGGGTAAAACGCAAAGCGAGACAAACAGAACCAGACTTGGCGGACGACGTGGGCTGCCCTGGGTGGGTGGAGTGGGGGGTGCGAGCGGCCCGGGTCCGAGAGGTGCAGAACCGATCGAAGGAATGGGCCGCGTGCGGCGCAGCTGCCTGGCCTACATACCGGGCCCTGTACATTGCATTGCGGAGGCGATGACCGGCCAGGTTCGCCCAATCGTGTGGGGTGAGATGCCAACCAGGCGTCGCGGCCTGTCTGATGACCCCGGATCGCTTGCATTGGGGGGCTGCCCGGGCCTTGCTTTGTTTGGCGGCCGCTCAATCGTTTTTGTTCGGCGGCTCAGCCCACCTCGTCGGTTTCGCGGCAAACTGGTGGATTGCCGGGTGACTTGGTTCGACTGTCCCGGCTGGCCGATGATGCTGGTAGATGGCCATCTCCGGATCGATTTGCCTCAAAACGCCGGCTCGCACGCCACCGGCGATTGAGGACGGGATTCCTGTTGGGAAATCGGTCGGGTCGGAACCTCTCGCGCCACCTCATGCGCATTGAGGTATGGAGTAGGTACATACATACATACACACATGCATTCTGCGGAACGGCAGTGATGTCCTGGGCCCTGGGTTCGCATGTCTTACGCACGCAAGTGGATGAAGCGCGAGGCAGCCGCTTATTCGCAGTTTTGCAGTGGTGGTAAATGGTGCCAGAACCAGGTGCCTGAACCTGCGTCGTAGCGTAGCGATGCAGGTTTGCCTCCAATCGACTCCAGCAGGCGGCCGCTGAGGCAGGCCAAAAGGCGGTCTTCTGCTGGGTCCAACAAGGCTTGTGAGTCACTAACCGATTGTGGAGATGGCACCTAGCGCGCTCGCAGGCTTCCAGGCCACAGTGCTGCGCCTGCAGCTGACTGCAGATCTCCCCTGCTGCAAGCACACCGGGCAGACTCGGCATGAATGAATTAGAGTGCTGCTGCCTCGGCCTATAAAGACGAGCTCCCCGTCAGCTTTCTCACTTTCTCAGAAGCGGACTTGTGAGCGTTCGTTAAGAACAGCCTTTCGCGGCCGTATTGGCATATTTCCTTTCCTTCCAGCACGACAATCGCTCATTGCAGAGGCAGCCTTAACAATGCCTCGTTGCTGGCCTTCGTTCCGCTTCCGCTCCAAGAAGGAAGCGGGGGTGTCCACCAAGCCGGGCAAGCTCCCGGACAGCGGGTCCAGCGCCTCCACGCTCGGCTCCGACGCCAAGAGCAAGACAGCGGAGGAGAGCGAAAAGGTCAACGGGCTGGAAGAGGGTCAGGAAGAGAAGAAGGACGACAAGAAGAAAAACGACAAGAAGAAGGTCAAGAAAAAGAAGGACAAGAAGAAGGAGGATGAGGACTCCAAGGAGGATGGAGATACGAAGGACAAAAAGGAGGACGACAAAAAAGAGGACGACGATGAAGATGGCGACGAAGACAAGGACAACAAGGATGACGAAGACAAGGAAAAGAAGGTGATTGTAGGCTCGGTCAGCGAGGCCAAGAATATTTACAGGGGCGCCTCGGACGACGACGGGAACTGGACCTGGGTCGACAAGTATCCCGATGGCGTCGAGGAGGCGGCCGAGAACGAGGAGACGGCCAAGTACGCCATCGTCGTGCGAAATCAGAAGAGCAACGACAGCCGCAAAAAGCTCGAAGCCCACAGCATCATCGTGCAGAGCCCGCAGATCAGGGCTGTACTGGCCGAAATCATGGCCGACTACCCGGGAGTCGCCTGCGAGCTGACGCGCCTCGAGTTCGAGGCGCCCTTCAAGCCGTTTGTGCACCGATGGTATGTAATTATCCGCTGCTGTAATTACCTCCGAGAGTGTGCGCGCAAGAGTGGGTGGGGTGAGAGCAGCCAAAGCTGACGACGTCGCACCAGGAACGAGTTCCAGAAATACATTGAGAAGCCAGATCTCGATGAGAAGACCAAGAAGGACATGAAGGTGCTGATTGACATTATGAACTACGAGATTGGCGACAATGTCAAGACGTTCCAGGATTACGTCAAGAACGGGGTCGTGTGCTTCAAGGACCTGTGGATGATCTTCCAACCGGGCACCGTCGTCATCGCGACGGGCCAGGGCCAGCTCAGCGCCTTCGAGATGGTCGAGACCGAGTACCAGACGACCAACCGGGGCCGGTTCCTGGTGGTGCGGTGCGACTGCGTCGACTACGGCGGCAAGGAGTTTGGCAGGTACCAGGAGCAGATCCTCATCCCCGAGTTCATCGGCACCAAGAAGATCACGGGACTCAAGGTGTACCCCCTGCACTTCCACAAGGACAAGGAGTCGGTCGAGGCCAAGCTGATCAAGCGGGGCGAGCTCTTTGAGAAGCTGGCCGGGCATCACTACAAGCAGTACTCGGGCAAGGCGATCGGGTGGGACCGCGACGAGAACGAGATCGAGTTGGAGGTCTCGGGCCGCATCATTGTCGACATCGACAGCTTCAATCGCTTCAGCCCCTGGCGGGTCCGGTACGTCAACGAATGGAGCGCGACCGACCTGGACCGCTTCAGCAAGTACAAGGAGAAGATGGGCATCACGGACGACAAGTTCGTCCTGCCGCCCTACTACCAGATGCTCGCCCGGGCGCGGACGCGCGGCTACTCGCTCAAGTTCAAGAAGTGGCTCGACTTCTTCGTCGACCAGATCACCGAGGTCGAGTGGAACACGACGGCGTTCGACAGGCTGGTCCTCCCGCCGGACCAGAAGGAGCTCATCATGTCCTTCTCCGAGTCGCAGATCGCGGGTAGCCAGTTCGACGACATCATCCAGGGCAAGGGCAAGGGCATCATCTGCCTGCTGTCGGGCCCGCCCGGCGTGGGCAAGACGCTGACGGCCGAGGCGGTGGCCGAGACGCTCCGGGTGCCGCTGCACATGCTGAGCTCGGGCGACCTCGGGTCGAGCCCGTGGGAGGTCGAGCGCGAGCTCAACTCGATCCTGGAGCTCGTCGCCCGGTGGAACGCGATCCTGCTGCTGGACGAGTGCGACGTCTTCCTGGAGGCGCGCAGCACGCACGAGCTGGAGCGCAACAAGATCGTCTCCATCTTCCTGCGCACGCTCGAGTACTACGAGGGCATCATGTTCATGACGACCAACCGGGTCGAGGAGATCGACGCGGCCTTCCAGTCGCGCATCCACGTCAGCATCGAGTACCCCGACCTGACGGCCGCCTCGCGCCGCACCATCTGGACCAACTTCCTCCGCGGCTCCACCATCAAGAGCTCCCTCACCGACCGCGACATTGCCGAGCTGGCCGAGCTCAAGCTCAACGGCCGCCAGATCAAGAACGTGCTCAAGACGGCGCAGCTGCTGGCGGCCAGGAAGAAGAGCGAGACGCTGGACCGCAAGTACATCGAGACCGTCCTGGGCATCGAGAAGAAGCGGCCCGGGGCACCCCAGCAGATGATGCACTATCTCTAAGTCGTAGTAGTTGACGGTCGGCCGGTTTTGGGTAAGGAAGGGCGCAGACGGGTTGGGTGCGGAACGGCGTTTCGGCTTGGTGGGATGAAATGAAACGGCGGGCTGGGGGCCGGTCGATAATTAAAGGGAATATTACGGGGTGTTGTGGGAGAGCATATACATTTCTCTTTTGATGTCTGTTTTACTTTCCGTTTTTTTTTATATCCCTTTGTTTTTCCTTGTTCTCGGTGATGTCCTGATTTGTCTGTCTGTCTGTAATCACGGAGTTCCAATGGATAATAATAATTACCAGGCGTTGGATATTGAATTTTTTTTTTTTTGGGTCGTCGACTTGATTCATTCAGGATTACTCTCTCTCCTCGCTCATTTGGCCTACCAGTCATCGCTGTTCACCCTCTTAAAGATTATGACTATTCCGAACCATATTATCTTTACAAATCATCCCACATGGACCCGGGATCCTTGTCATCATCGTCAGCGGGTGGCATGGTGACTTCGTCCTTTTTGGCATCCTTAATCTCCTTGAGGAACCTCTCCCCGGCCTCCTTGTCGCCCTGGAACAGGGTGTCGGCCACCATGCGCCGGGGCGTCTCGCCGAGCCACTGGAAGAGCGAGAAGTCGCGGAACTCGCTGGCGCGGAAGATCTCGAGCATCTCGACCTCTTCGTCGCCCACGTTCTCGACGAAGTGGCCCATGTTCTTGGGCACGATGCCGACGTCGCCGGGCTGGTAGTCGAAGGTGCGGGCGCTGCCCTCGGCGCCGAAGACGGTGACGCGGGCGCGCCCCCGCAGGAAGAGCGACCACTCGTCGGCGTTGGGGTGCCAGTGCATCTCGCGCAGCGCGCCGGGCTCGATGACGACGTGCGCCGCCGCCACCGTCTTGGACACGGGAAAGTTGGTCGCGCTGTCGACCACGCGCACCCGCCCGCCCGTCGTGTTCTTGGGCGGCTGCGCCAGCAGCCGGTGCGTGAACTGCTGCCTCGACTTCTTGACGTGCCGCCCGGCGGGGAACTCGTCCCGCAGCGAGTCGGACGGGCGGGATCCCTGGAAGATGTAGCGTTCCGCCGCGGGAACGTGGGCGAAGATCTCGGGCGGCAGGTGGAAGTTCTTGGACAGGACGGACCGCGGGGTGTGGGCAAGCCAGTCGGTCAGCAGGAAAGTCGACTCCTCCGAGAAGTCGCCCGAGTCGAATATGAGGAGGAACTCGGTCCCGTTGGCGCCGAGGCCCTGCAGCGAGTGCGGCACCCCGGGCGGGAAGTACCACAGGTCGCCCTTGGCGAGGTCGTCCATGAAGGTGCCGCCCTCGTAGTCGATGGCCGTCACGCGCACGTGGCCCGCGAGCACGTAGCCCCACTCGGCCTCCTTGTGCCAGTGCAGCTCTCGGATGACTCCCTCGTCCAGCCGCATGTTGACGCCCGCGAGCTCCACGCTGGCGGGCAGCTCGCGGACCGTGGTCTGCCGGGTCCAGCCTCCTTCCTGCAGGTGGGGAGAGGGCAGAGAACGGGAGACTAGGTTAGCCGCTGCTTTTGTTCGAAGAAGGAGAAAGGGAGGGGGGGGGGGGGTATTCGGGCAGGATACGGACCTCGATCCTTATGTGGGAGTCGGCAAAGCTCCATCTCAGGTTCAGCATGTCGCCGTGGTCCGTCGACGGCGGCCGCACGATATCCGGGTTCTGACGGGCCCGCTCCCGGTTCCAAGGGCCCAGGACAGAGGCTCCGTCACCATTGCGGTACGGCAAGGGGTCGAGTTTCTCTCCAATGGCGTCCACGGCACTATCGTAGGGGTCTCGGTGTTCAGGCGTGTATGGCGGGGGTGGGTTCTTGCGGTACTTGGCCGGCAGCGGTTTGCCGTCCAGAAGCCGCTGTCTTGGGCTGTCCTGAATGGGAACGGCCACCGCGAGGTCCCCAAGGATGGCGGCCAGCACGAGGATAGTGGTAGCGGGAAGACGCATCGCGTGTTCTTGCCGCCAGCTCAACCGGTCGTCGGACGGTTTGATGTGTAAGCAAATTGGCAAGGACAAACTGGACCCTACGTTATGATATTAACCAAAGGAGGGGAGAGACAGAAAGAAGGGTCCGGCAAGATATATGATGGTCCTTCCATCATTCTTATGCTCTCCACCACCCAACGGTTCTCGGTCCGTCCTCCAACATCACCTACACATCAAAGCAGATTACGGGAGACAAGTTACGATGTTATCAAGAGTCAATTGATGCCGCCGACAACCGACCAACCTGATACACAAAGCACGGCTCCCAGAGATCTCGGAGCAGATAGAGGGGGGAGGGGGGGTTTCAGCAAAGGCGATGAGCATGCGCCGGAACTGCATGCTATGTCTTCTCGGAGGCCCAAGACGGAAGTTTGCCAAGTTGCCCCTGGCCATGACATCATGCACCGAGTCGAGGATTGGCTGCCCGGCACGGCAAGGCGCCAAGAGATTCGCAGCGGGACTCGGATGCCTCGTCGTCACCATCCACATACAGCCGGGTCTCGGCACCGACAGCCGACAATACCAGCAACCTCGAAGTGGATGTATGTATGTACTCCGTACCATCCACTAATACGTAGTGGAATGGATCGGTAAATCAGACTTGTAAGAGGGTTTTATCGATAATATAAGTAGGCATGAAATTTTTCCTGCTCATAAAAAGAAGGAAAAAAAAAAAAAAAAAGAACAGGAGCCAAAACCGGAGTGAAAGAAAGAACAACAGCGAAAAGGCAAAACAAGTCAACAAAAAGGACTGCCAGCATTGAGTCTCCAAAAAAAAGGTGACGGCCGGCCTCGTTAACTCACCCGAGACAGCATCGCCATGCCCTATAATACGCCGCCCGACGAGGAGACTCCGCTGCTGTCGACGCCGCAGCCGAGAGCCTGGTTACCCATATCGCGATGGCGCAAGCATCTGACGGCAGATGTCTCGCGGAACGGGGCTGACCGCATCCTGATCCTCTGTTATCTGATCACGGGCCTGCTCGACAGCGCCTCCATCTCCGTCTGGGGTTCCTTTGTGTCCATGCAGACCGGTAAGTTTTTTTTATATTTCTTCATGGGGACATTATTTTCAGATTGCCCCTTGGATTATATTAACGTGCCAGATGATGACTGACGTGGCATCGCACACGCTCCCCAGGAAACACCGTCTACGTCGGCCTCGGACTCGCCTCGCCCTCGAGCTCGACCCGGTGGATCAAGTCGGGCACCTCGTTGGTGGCCTTCTGTGCCGGGTCCTTCCTCTTCAGCCGCTTCCACCGCCGCTTCTCGCCCAAGCGCCGCTGGGTGCTCACGGCCTCGTTCGCCGCGCAGGCGGCGCTGACGGCGGCGGCGGCCGGGCTGGTCACGGCACCGGCGGCGGCCCCCGTCGGAAAGAACGACGACGACAGCCAAGGCGGAAGCGTCAGCGTAGTCGTCGGTGGTGGTGGTGGTGTCAGCTGGCGGGTGCTGGTGCCCATCGCGCTGGTGGCGCTCCAGAGCTGCGGGCAGGCGGTGGCGAGCCGGGCGCTGCGGTACAACGCGCTGACGAGCGTGGTGCTGACGAGCATCTACTGCGACCTCTTCTCGGACACGGACCTCTTCGCTGTGCGGAATCCGGCGCGGAACCAGAGGACGGCCGCGCCGCTGCTCCTCCTCCTCGGCGCCTTCCTCGGCGGCAAGCTCGCGGCGGGCCCCTGGGGGGTCGCCGGCGCGCTGTGGACCGCGTCTGCTCTCAAAGCGGCCTTGGTGTTCGTCTGGCTCATCTGGCCTGCCGATGGGTCTGTGGAAGCGTCATGACGCTGGGAAGGGGAAAGACAGAGTACTGGGTCCAGCGATGGGAAGAGCGGATCTCTCGGCTTGCAACCTCTGGGTTCCAGCTAATGCGTCTCATATGCGACCAGATATTTGACTTCTTCAGGGATGCAGTGATGACTCGGTAGATATCTGCGCGGTCTGCTTCCCAGGTGCTGTAGGCGACGATGTCATCCTTGTCAGGCTCAGGGACATCGCTGTCGAGGTAGCGGAACAGCTTGTACGGTGCCAGCGATGAGCGAAGCTGAGTGTCCCATGCCTCCAAATCTTTCTCGCCGCCGAGGGCAGGAAGTGCTACGAATGTCCTTTTCTCGGTAAAGAGAGCAGTGCCGTTGCCGTTGCCAGAAGCAAATGCCTGCAGCTGCTTCATGAAGACCATGTCGCGTTCCTTCTGTGGGCGATTCATGGACTCCCACAAGTCCATGATACGTTGCATGTCGGAGAGTAAACTCGCGCTCAGCCTGCAGTCTGGCTTCACGCTGGCGGATGAGCTCCTCCTCTTGTTCTTGTTGTTCCAGCATCTCATCCTCTCCTGCATCGCGCTCAGGCGCAGGGTCATCAAACGGACCAGTTGACGACATCTTGAAAGGTGTTGTGTGTGTGGATCAGTTGTGATTCCGAGCGATCTTTCCCTGGGAATATTTCTGCCTTGCCCGTTCCTTCTGACGGTAGACACCATTCACCCTCGGGTGGTGGGCTTATTCGTGTGAAGAAAGGTTTATAAGGTCTTACTGGTCTTACGACTTCCACAGAGTTGGAATCGCGGGTGTTCTTCTTGTCGCTTGACCTTGGTAGAGTGTTCTTGACGGAAGGAAAGTCGCCTCTATCGCTTGATGGAGACGATGGTCAGAATCGCTTGATTTGATGAGATATGTGGATTGACCGATTAGCAGTGATGCCAAAGAAGTTGTGTCGGAAGCTGTGGAGCTTCCAAACGTATTAGCCACGCGTTTGCCACAGCTGTATGAGGCTGTTCAACGCATTAGCCAGTCCCTTTGTCTATAAATACCACTTGTTTTGTCTCCTTTGTAGATAGCTTCAACAAGGCACTGTCTCCTTCGTACAGCCACCTACTACAGACTGCTTTCAACGCTCCCGGAGCTCCTACTACGTTCGGCAGTTATAAGCCCGGCGCCTTGACTACTCCTCTGCCGACGTATCTTTAATATTAGTGGTAGCTTCTTTCTTTGGTTATAAACTCTCTTACCCTGCTTCTATACGTATTCGACGATATATCTGTCTACTATGTCTAAGATCCTAGTCAAGACTTCTATATGCCTTATAGGGCCTAGTTCCTAGAACTTATAGTGTATCGAACTATAGTTATAGGCTAAATTCGCTAGTATATAGGGGTTCGTTAACCTTAATGGTGATTACGAGCTAGATCTAGAAGTTCCGTAGTGCCTAACCTGTAAGTAAGCTAGAGATAACCTTATCCTAGCTTCCTAGGAGTAGCTCTAAGAAGGATTATTGCCCTCGATGTCTATAGATTTAATACCTTCTAACGTAGCTATTATAGCCGAATTCGTATAACTATAAGACTCCTTTTATAAAGATATTATATATATTATAGACATTAGTAAGTAAATAGGATAGCTATAATACTAGCTAGTATATATTATAGATTCTAAACTCTATAAAGCTACGAAAGTATATAAGAAGAAGGATATTAACTTTATTAAGGGGATTATCTAGGCGCTTTACTCTATATTTACACTATCTATTATAATACTTTATATAATAGTTATAGTATAATATATAACTAGTCTTAATATAGCTAAACGTTTAGGAGTCAATCTATAGCGCTAGATTTGTAACTTTAATATTACTTTCTAATAAGCTATCTAATATAATATCCTAAAGGTATAAGGTATATAAAGACTTTATACCTTTCTTAATGCTATTACTATATATATCTTACTAACTTAGGTAGTAAACAAGAGAATAGAAATCGAGCTTGCTAATGGCATAGGATAGCTACTTCTAGAGCTTAGTACCCTTGTTATAATAGCTAAGATCCTAATTAATAACGATATATAACCTAGAGTCTCTTGGAAGTATAGAATCTTCTTGACAACTTATATGCTAACACTTCCTATAGTTTAGAAGAGCGATAAGGAGAGAGGCGGAGACTTGTATAGAGACTCTAATAGCGGTTAGTAGCGTAATATAAGATGTCCCTATAAGTGTCTAAGACATCTATAGGATCTAGTAGACTACTATACGCTTAAGTAAGCCGTCTATGGTAACGAGTAACGCTTATACCTTTCTAATAAGGAATATAAGAGGATTTGCTAGGAGCTTGATAAGCCGAAGTAGGATAGACTGAAAAATTAACTTATCGCTAAGTAGGAGGAGCTATCCTATTCTAGGTAGTTAGGGGTAGGATACTTTAATTCCCTTAATACGTTAATTATTAGCCTTTAGCTACTTAGCGAGCTCTTAACTTACTATAGGGCGTTTAGTATAGTCGCTTTATAGCGTTATCTTCTTTTAGAAAGTACTCTATTAGACTTATATAGCACGACCTACTTGGTTAACGATAAGAAGTTCCTTTTACCTAGGATATTCGTTAAGGTAGAAGATCCTAAGTTCGTTAAAGTAAGTATAATGACCTTTCCTATTAATAGGAAGGGCACTTAGGTAATTGAGAACGTTCTAGATAGACTATATAAACTATATATTAAGAGCCTAACGCTTAAAGATATTGCTATTGTCAAAGGATTCTATATTAGTATTATCTTGGAAGCTCTATTACTTAAGGTAGGTGCTTAGTACTATAGCTTAGATTGCTTACTACGTTTCGGAATACTAGAAAATAACGTTATACTTTGTAAGTTAGAATGTAAGTATAATCTTACCTTCCTTGAATACAAGCTACTTTCCTATTACTTAAGCTTCCTAGACTACGTCTTAAATAGTAAAGTAGGTATTATAAACGTTTATATATCCTTATGGAATATATTTGCTATATATAGTAGAAGGTTCTAGATATAAGCGTTACCTACCGTAAGAGAGGATACTAAGGATCTTTAATACTTAAAAGCTAGCTACCTTAGACTAGAAGCGTTAAAAGCGCTTGTTAATAACGCTAGAAACGTATATATTAAGGGGATAACGTATATTAAGTACGAGAGTTATACTTGTACTTATATGAGTAAGGTTATCTTTGGAAAAACATTACCTAAGCAGAAGTCTATACGCCTGTTCTAGCAAGTAGCCTAGGATTTATTTGACTATCCTAAAGCGATTAATAGATCGCGATAGCTACTTGTCATTATTAATAAGTATAGTAGGAAGCTCTTCCCTTTCCTCTTAATGATAAAGTTACTAGACTAGATTATAGGAGTCATCTAGAATTTCGAGAGCTAGGTAAGACGCTAATATAGGCTTGCTATCTATAAGATTAAGCAGGATAATAATACTATAACGATTAGTTTAGTAGGGTATATATTAACATACTACTAGACTTAGGCTATAGAAAGTGGTATTAATCTTAAACTCTAACCTTTGTATACCTATAAGCCTAATAGACTAGTAGAGTAAGTAGGGCAAGAACTAATCTTACGTTTAATTAAGATGCTTAATAGCGCGAATCTACCTATAAAGCTCTAGTTAGAAAGTATATAAGTAATAGTATACTTATATATAATAAGCCTAAGCCGTGCTTACTTGTTTAGAACTCCTAATAAGGTACTCTATAGCTAGTTTAAATAGTATTTTTGCTAGTACAAACCTAGCTTAACAATTACATTAACTAATGACTTATGCCTAGACTAAAGTAATATCTTTATATATAGATACTAGGTATATATCTTTTATAAGGATAAGGAAGTTAAGTAGCGTATAAAGGACTTTAAGGTACTACCGTATAGGCTAATAGGGTATCTCGTAGAATATTATACCTCTAATATCCATCGTGTTTAGATACCCGAGCTCGATAGGGTCATTATAACTTATAACGTTCGCTTTGATAAGAAGACTTTCTACCGTCTAGGCAAAGAGTAGCCGACAGAGTCATCGCTAGTAGTAACAAGCTAGGAAGTTAATTAATTTGATCTTAGCAAAGATTCCTAGGATATTAACTTTCTCTAGGAAGCGTTATAATAGACTTGACAACCAGTAGAAGACTCTATTATAGTAGCTTGGCTACCTCTATCGTAAGAGAGTCTAGCGATAGACCAACCTCTCTAATAGGGTTAAGACTCGGGGGTAAGGGAGCTCTCTAATATATAGCCTATAAGCGAGTAATTAGTTCTAGAGACTCTTATAGTAGAGACATAAGTAATAGATAAACTTACTAAATAGATAGAGAGCTTTAGAGGACTCTTAACCCCTAAATATACGCATAAGCCCTTGGTAACTTACCTTATACCGGCTAGTAAAGGGAATGTCTACTAGGAAGTAGAAGGGTTTGAATTAGGGCCTTCCTAGTTACTAGCTAGCTAACTAGACGCTAGGGAGAGCATAGGAGCCGCTAAATCTAGCAGAGGAATACCTTCTATAGAAGTGTGACGAACCCAGCTCAGACTTCTTCTAAAAGGGTTCAGACAAAGGTGGATTGAGCGGGACAGGCAGGCAGGTCGTCTGAGGGATTCGGTAAAGCCAAAGGGTTCATAATAACACTTAGAGTTATTTCTTACAGTAATCAGCAATACTTAGTATAAGTACTGTGATTGTGATTGTTACCACTGGTGAACTCCTAGAGTCCACTATAACGAGTGACTATCTACATATATATATAATCCTAGGATTACTAGCGGTCGTGGTGATCCTCCGTACTAGCTTACCTAGATCACGTCGTGAGCTAGTGATCCTCTGCTGGGATCGTTTCTTGCTAAGTGTGATCCTATCCTGATTGGTCTATCATTCTTCGGCTTGATTAGCCTGTTTATATTAGTGGCCTAGGCGGTAGCTATATATATATTTCTATGACATAATGCCCTCCCTCCGAGGCTTTTAACCTAAAAGCCCTCTTAGGTCATTTTAAATAGCGCTAATATCCTTTTCTATGTATACCTTGCAATTTTTTTCCTTTTTTCCGTACTACTAGTAGCTAATAAGATGGCAGATCGTATCTCTAAGTGCCGATCTTTGAAATCCTAATAGCACGCCGCGCTTGCTTCTTTTATTAACTCCTCTAGTATAGACGTCATACTATGTTTGTGATATTTTAAGCAGAACTTGGCTTATTATATGGCATTAGGCTCTTCTTGCTATAGCGAGTATATACGTTAGGGTCGTTCTTACGATAGTTCTAATATAGCGTCTACTTGTTTATGGCCTAGTTATTGCCTTAATGTTTATAGCTAATCTTTTTATAGTAACGAAGATTATATCTAAACAAAAACACGTAGAACAAGAAGAGGCTAATGCTAAAGAGGCCCTTTTCGTTCTTCAAACTTAACTTTAGACAGCTATCGGTCAATTAGCTCGTCTTTATCGCTAGAAACGTTTCTTGAAGGAGCAGGGTTCCGAGCTGTTTCGTCGAGGTATACAGTCTCTAGAGGAAATAGAGGTAGAAGAACGGAGGGTATAGGATTCCGAGGTACATATCATTAGTGACATACGGTCCTAGGGTGCTAATGTCCCGTTTGACTAGTCCTCTTTAGGCCTAGATTTGTCGGAGGCCGACTTGGCCGTTTTGTCCGAGCCAGTGCCTACGGTCGATCCGGGTTCTAGTAGTAGAACTGTTCTAGTTTCTTAGGGTAGTTCAAATTCTTAACTAGTTCCTATAAGTTATTTTCTAGTCCGAAATTAAGCCACTTAACTAGGTACTATAGTTCCCCGTTAATAATACGTAAATGTAGAATTTCTTTGACGTCCTATTTTTCCTCTTTGTCCTCTGCTTCGATATACGTAGCAACCTTAGCGTTTTTCGGTGCTAGTTTGAGAAGTGAAATATAAAAAACATCCGTCCGTAGTCGTATAGATAATAGTAACGATAGTCAATAGTTAGATATCGAAATTTGTTCTTTGATAACGAAGGGTCTGACTTTCTTAAAGTCTAGCTTTGTGCTTAGTCGTTTGGTTTATAAGTTTCGTACGATTAGGTAGACTTTGTCTCCCCTCTCTAGGCAAGGTCCCTCGAGCCTATATTTATTATAGTAGTTCTTTATTCTAATCTTGATAAACTCGAGTTCCTTTTTAAGTTTCTTGTATACTATATACATTTGTTCTACTTTGACTACTACTCTTGGCACTATAACCTCTAGTCCTTGCCTAAGGTCTGCTTTATATCTATAGTTTGCGAAGAACAGTATGACTTTAGTCGTTTCTATTAGCATTATATTATAAGCAAGTTGTGCCGTTAGCAATAGTATAACCTAATTATCTTGCTAATAGTTGACGTAAGAACGGAGGTACTACTCGATAACTTGGTTTAGTTGCTTCGTTTATCTATTAGTCTATAGGTAAAATGCCATTAATAGCTTGCTATTAACGCCTAATTATTACATTAACGCTTACTAGAACTTCGATACGAACTTGGTATCTCTGTCGGTGATCTATTCTTATAGCCAAGCATATACTAATGCGACTTGCCGATAGATCATATCTACTAACTGTTTAGCTATCTAGGACTCCTTATACGGGAAGAAGTATGCCCATTTAGTTAGGCGATCTACTATAGTGAGAATACTATCGTAGATTACCCCTATAGCCATATCCTTAGATTCTAGCAGTTTCGTAATAAAGTCTATTGTAACTAAACTCTATGGTTTGTCAGCTATTAACAGTGGCTAAAGTAGCCTATATAGCTTATATCGTGCCATTTTGCTTCGATTGTAGATATCGTAGCTCCGTACGACTTCCTTAACTTGTATTATTAACTATAGAAAGTTATAGTGTTTCTTAACTTATATAATAGTCTTCGTAACTCCTTTATATCCTCCGAGTTTCGACTTATGGAGTTTTCGAATCATTTGTAGCTGTTAGTCTTTGTCATAGATATATACTTTGCCTCGGTACCAGAGTTTCCTATCTTTTTCTTCTACTTCGTCAGGTACCGCTAGTCCGGGTATTGCTTAATACTATGCTTTGTCGATCCTTTCTTCTCGAAAGATTATATAACATTCTAGGAACGAGTCGAGTAGGTTATCTTCTATAGGTGTCTACATTTCGTGATGTAGCGTTCTGTCTATTCGTTCCTTGAATAATAGTAGCGTTGTTTCCATTTATCCTTCCGTATAATCCGTTTGTTAGCTTAAGGCATCCGCTTGTATATTCTCTTTGCCCTTCTTATAGCGGATCTCAAAGTTAAATTCTACAAGGAATTCTGCCTATTATATTTATCATCTGTTAAGTTCTTTCGTCATTATAAAGTATTACAAATTCTTATAATCTGTATATACTTATACTAGTTTAATCGTACTACTAAGGTATAGTCGTTATTCCTTAAAAGCTTTGACAATCGTAAGTAGTTCCTTGTTATAGATTAGATAATTAAGACATAGTCTATCGAGCTTCTTTAAAAAGAAGGCTATAGGATATAGCTTTCCTTATCTATCTCGTTGTCCTAATTGTCCTCCGATGGCATAGTCTAAAGCGTCTGTTTCTACCTCAAATGGCTTCTTAGGGTCTGGTAATACTAGTATTAAGTCTTTAGTAATAGTATTGCGGATCTACATAAGTGCTTGCTTATATTGCTCTTCCTATTAGAATTTAGCGTTCTTCCTAGTAAGTTTATATAAAGGTCGTACGATCGCTCTAAAGTTCCTAATAAACATCCGGTAGAAGTTTGTAAATCTGATGAAGCTTCGTACTTCCGTGACTAACGTCGGTTATAGCCAATTCTTAATAGCTTTAATCTTTGAAGGTTCTATCCGGATTTGTCCTAGGAATATCTTGTATCCTAAAAACACCGTTTTCCTAACATGGAATTTGCTCTTTTCCTTGTTAACTAATAGCTTGTACACATATAACGCGTCTAGTACTACTTTTATATACTTCTAGTGTTTGTCTATCGTTTTAGAGAAGATAAGTATATTGTTAAGGTAATATACCGTAAATTTGTCGAGAAAGGGTCGGATAGCTTAATTAATCAGGGCTTAGAACGTTACTAGCACGTTTATAAGTCCAAATGGCATAACAAGGTACTTATAATGGCCATAGGGTATCCTAAAGGCCGTTTTCTACTTGTCGCCTTCTTTAATCTATATATAGTTATAGGCCGATAGCAAGTCAAGACGCGTAAAATATTAGGCTCCTACTAACTAATCTCGGAGCCGTAAGATTAGTAATAATAGGTATTGGTTTTTCATAGTCTGTTCGTTAAGTTGCCAATAGTCGACATATAACTATAGCTTTCCGTCTTTCTTAGGCATAAATAGAATTAGGTAACCTGCTAGCGATGTCAATAGGCAGATATATCCTCTTTAAAGGTTCTCCTCTAAGTATCGCTTAAGTTCTTCGTTCTATATCTAGCTCGTATAGTAAATCTGTAATGAACCTAACTTAGACTTCTTCTAAAAGGGTTCAGACGAAGGTAGATTAAGCAGAGCCAGCAAGTAGGTCGTCTAAGGGATTCGGTAAAGCCAAAGGGTTTACAACAACACTTTAGTTGTCTCCTCACAATGTTAGGGTACTGTGAGTTGTGATTACTATCACTAGTGAACTCCCAGAGTTCGCCAGAACGAGTGACTATATACAATTTCCTTCCCCCTAGTCTTCTTCTGGATCTTTAGATCATTACCATGATCCAATGATCTAACTTACTGGATCATGTTGGTGTCCTAATGATCTATCTAGGATCATTCCTTAGTCCTGATGATCTGTTCCTAATTGGCTATGTATCTGTTGCCTGTGATTGGTTCTGCGTGCCCTGCCAGGTTGCCTTATACGGCCAAATTGTAACACGATGCCCCTCCTCTAGGTCTTTCGTCCTTGAAAGACCTAGGTTCATTTTAAATAGCGCTAACATCTTACGTTTATAAGTAGTTACATTTCTAGCTTTTCCCTTCTCTTCTTTCCTTCGTAATGTTACCAAAATGGCTAACTATATAAAGAAGAGGTCGAAATCTTGTAATTTCTATCCGAAGTCCATCCGGCGCTTTAAGTTAATTTAATTGATTCTCCGTGTGCCTACCCTTATATAGCGTCCGTATTCTTTCTATAAGTTTTATAAGTCATCTTGCGAGGTGTTAGCTTCTAATTCTTCTCGCTGTCTCGAATACGTTCGTCATAGCCAGTCTTAATACGATATATTTAGGATTTCGGTTTAATAACTTAATTGAATCGTTTCGTAGTATGATAAGCTTAAGGCTAAGATGGAAAAGGCTAAGGCTAAGTTAGCGGTATCTATAGCAAAGGTTAACCGTTTACGCCTCTAAAAGCAAATATGGTTCGAGAAAATGATGCGGGCTATCGCTTGGGGTATCGACAGTATGGAGGAGTTAGAGCGAGTAGAGCGTGAGGAGGCTGAAGCGGCGGCGGCAGCGGAGGCTTCTAGGGTTACTACGTCTTCTTTAACCTTATCTCGCCTATCTACTAATTTCGGATAGCTTTAGGATACCGTATATCCTAAAGTTCCTTTAGATCCGTCCTTGCTAGCCGATTTTAGGTTAGTCTCTAGTTCGTCGCTCTTAGTCGATTAGGGTTCCTCTAGTAGAACTGCTAAAGTTTCTTAGGGCAATTTAGGTTCTTGATAGGTTCCTATAAGTTGTCTTTTAGTTTAAAATCGAGCTATTTAACTAGATATTATAGTTCTCTATTAACAATATATAAATCTAGAATTTCTTCGACGTCCTATTCTTCCTCTTTATCCTCTGCTTCGATATTTATAGCAATCTTAGCGTCCTTTAGCACTGGTTCTAAGAGTGAAATATGAAAAACGTCCGTCCGTAGTCATATAGATGACGGTAACGATAGTCGATAGTTAGATGTCGAGATTTGCTCTTTGATAACGAATAGTCCTAATTTTTTAAAGTCTAGCTTCTCGTTTAATCGTTTAGTTTGTAGGTATCGTAAGATTAGGTAAACTTTGTCTCCCCTCTCTAGGCAAGGTCCCTTAAGCCTATATTTGTTATAGTAGTTCTTTATCTTAGTTTTGATAAACTCGAGTTCCTTTTTGAGCTTTTTATATAGTGTGTACATTTGTTCTGCTTTAACTACTGCTCTCGGCACTATAATCTCTAGTCCTTGTCTAAGGTCTGCTTTATATCTATAGTTCGTAAAGAATGGTGTGACCTTAGTCGTTTCCATTAGCGTTGTGTTATAAGCAAGTTATACTGTTGGCAATAGTATGACCTAGTCGTCTTATTAGTAGTTGACGTAAGAACGGAGATACTATTTAACGACTTGGTTTAGTCGCTCTGTTTGTCTATCGATCTATAGGTAATATGCCGTTAATAGCTTGCTATTGACGCCTAATCGTTATATTAATGCTTACTAGAACTTTGATACGAATTTGGTATCTCTATCGGTGATCTATTCTTATAGCCAAGTATATACTAATGTAACTTGCCGATAGATTACGTCTACTAGCTGTTTAGCTATCTAGGATTCCTTGTAAGGGAAGAAGTATACTTACTTAGTTAGGCAATCTACTATAGTAAGGATACTATCGTAGATTACTCCTGTAGCTATGTCCTTAGATTCTAGTAACTTTATGATAAAGTCTATCGTGACCGAACTCCATGGTTTGTCAGGTGTTAGCAGTGGCTAAAGTAGCCTATATAGCTTATATCGTGCCGTTTTGCTTCAATTATAGATATCGTAGCTTTATATGACTTCCTTGACTTGTGCTATTAACTATAGAAAGTCGTAGTGTTTCTTGACTTATACGATAGTTTTCGTAACTCCTTTGTATCCTCCGAGTTTCAACTTATAGAGTTCTTAAATCATTCGTAGCTATTGATCTTTGTCGTAGATATACGCTTTGCCTTAGTACCAGAGTTTCCTATCTCTTTCTTCGACTCCGTTAAGTACTACTAGTCTAGGTGCCATTTAATACTATGTCTCGTTAATCCTTTCTTCTCGAAAGATTATATAATATTCTAGGAATAAGTCGAGTAGATCGTCTTCTACGGGTGTTTGTATCTCGTGATATAGCGTCCTATCTATTTGTTCCTTGAATAACGGTAGTGTTATTTCTATCCGTTCTTCTGTATGATCTATTCGTCGGCTTAAGATATCTGCTCGTATATTCTCTTTGCCCTTCTTATAGCAGATCTCGAAGTTAAATTCTACGAGGAATTCTGCCTATCGTATTTGTCGTCTGTTAAGCTCCTTTGTCGTCGTAAAGTATCGCAGGTTCTTGTAATCCGTGTATACCTATACTAGTTTAATCGTACTACTAAGGTATAGTCGCCATTCCTTAAAAGCTTTGATAATCGTAAGTAGTTCCTTGTCGTAGATTGGATAATTAAGACGTAGTCTGTCAAGCTTCTTTGAAAAGAAGGCTATAGGATGTAGCTTTCCTTGTCCGTCTCGTTATCCTAATTGTCTTCCGATGGCGTAGTCTAAAGCGTCCGTTTTTACCTCAAATGGTTTCTTAGGATCTAGTAGTACTAGTACTAGGTCTTTAGTAATGGCGTTACGGATCTGTATAAATGCTTACTTATATTGTCCTTCCTATTAGAATTTAGTATTCTTCTTAGTAAGTTTGTATAAAGGTCGTACGATTGCTCTAAAGTTCCTAATAAACATTTGGTAGAAGTTTGTAAATCCGATAAAGCTTTGTACTTCTATAACTATCGTTAATCGTAGCTAATTCTTGATAGCTTTAACCTTTGAAGGTTCTATCTAAATTTATCCTAGGGATATTTTGTACCTTAAAAATACTGTTTTCCTAATATATAATTCGCTCTTTTCCTTGTTAACTAATAGCTTGTATATATATAGCGCGTCTAGTACTACTCTTACGTGCTTCCGGTATTTATCTATCGTCTTAGAGAAGATAAGTATGTCGTCGAGATAACATACTGCAAATTTGTCAAGAAAGGGTCAGATAGCTTGATTAATCAGGGCTTAGAACGTTGCTAGCGCGTTCGTAAGTCCGAATGGCATGACAAGGTACTTATAGTAGCTATAGGGTGTCCTAAAGGCCGTTTTCCACTTGTCGCCTTCTTTGATCTATATATAGTTATAGGCCGATGGCAAGTCAAGACGCGTAAAATATTAGGCTCCTGCTAACTAATCTTAGAGCCGTGAGATTAGTGGTAATGGGTATCGGTTTTTCATAGTCTGTTCGTTAAGTTACTAATAGTCGACATATAACTATAGCTTTCCGTCTTTCTTAGGCATGAATAGGATTAGGTAGCCTACTAGCAATATTAACAGGTAGATATATCCTCTTCGAAGGTTCTCCTCTAAATATTGCTTAAGTTCTTTATTTTACGTTTAGCTTATATAGTAAATCTTAAAGAACTTTAGTTATACTCTTTCCTTAAGCTTGATCTCGTAATCCTATAGGCCGTATTCTAGTAGTCCTTCTAGATATTTTAGTTTAAATGCTAGGTGTCCTTTATATTCCTTTGGTACTTCCCTAGTCTTGTCTTGTCTCTTAGTTTTCTAATAGTATATAAACTTGGTTCCGTCTATAGCGATACTAGCGATTTCTCCTGTCTTGACCTACTGCTCTAATTATAGTGCTCCGCACTTATCAACAGAGAGAATAGCTATCGACGGTTTAGCTCGTTCTTCCTATTACATTATCGTTATCGTTTTGCCGCTTCTTCTAGAGTCTATAGTAGTCTGTCTACCACTATTCGTCTCTTATAGTAGATCCGTAGGATATGCCTTCCCCTAAGCATCGTCCTCTTGCGATCCTTGCGCGCTCCCCATCTTGCTAGTTAAATACGACTCCATTCGGGGTTATAGGTAGCTACCATTCTTCTAGCTAATATCTAGGTCGTAATCTTCATGTAATAGTAACCCTAGTATTATGTCTTTGTCATCGCCTATATCTACGATACTAAATATAACTACTATAGTCTTTCTTACTATAGTAATGTTAATCGGTTTAGTCTCCCTATATACCTATTATATTAGAAATGGTCCTTTAACTATGTTATACTTCCGCTTTATTCTCTAGGGTATCTATAGCTAATTTACAAGTGTCGGCGAAATTAGGTTTATCTCTACTCTACTATCTACTAGTATAAGCATTTCGCGCTATTTCTATTATGCTATTATCTATAGTCGCTTGTCATACCGTCGTCGTCTAACGATTATAGCGATTTCCTATATCTCTGCCGGGAGGTCTCGATATAGTGGTCTCTTGTAGTAGTTCCTCCTATACTATACTACTACTCGTCACTATACAGGCGTTAATGGTTTTCGGGCCCCTTAAAGAGCCCTGACCCGTTTCCTAGGTCAGTGCTAACCTCTTCAGTCGTTCGGCTAATAGTGGCTTTGTCTATTATACTCATTTCTATAAGCCATTAAGTGCTTATAGCTTCCTACTATTAGGTCTGTTCTACTTTCTATTGTACGTACTATAGCTTTATCTAAAGCTCCCGAATTCGTAACTTCTTTTCGTCTATATAGTAGAGGCAATCGTTACTCTAGCATAAGTCCTATATATCTCGTCCTATTCCGTAGTGCCTAGGCTAGGCTTGTTTTAGAACTATCGTGATGCTTTCTAGACTCCGGTCTTTAATCTTCTAGAGCAATTCGGCCGCTCTGTTTCCTATATCGTAGACCTACTCTACCAGGCGTAAGCTTCCGTCCTCATTTCCTTATTAGGTCGGCTAGTAGTTATTCTCGAATTTGTCGTAGAAGTGGTATTAGTATTTATGTGCCACACATTAGAACCAGGGCACTTGCGTATATGCCTTGTATTGAGGGTACAATCGCGTGGCGTCGCCTAGGAGGTATTGGAATTCTCTCCTAAATCCTTCCCACTATACGTAGACCGTAGGTACTCTAATGCTAAGGTAAGAGTGTTTCTTCTAGTAGCTTTCCTACATACGCTCGTCTTTTCCGCGGTTCGTACGTATAAACTAATATTCTAGGTTCCGTACGTCGTTACTAAGTTACTGATCGTCAAAGTACTCGGCGTAGCTATCAGGTCTATTATATACTATAAGCTATTCTCCTTTGATAGTTTCCACGATACGTTAGAGTTCCCTCGTCTTGTCCCTCATCTTATTGCTTTACTAGGCAAGTTAAGTCAAACGTTTATCCTGTTCGTATAGTTCTATATTAAGCTAGAAAACTTCGTTATAGTACCCTTCGATTCGTTCCTATAGGAATAGAACATTAGGTCTAGGTCTTTTGGTTCCTTAGGTATTAGTCGTCTATAATCTATCCCGCCTCTATATGACCGTGAAACCCTACTATCTTAAGGCTAGGAAAATCGAAATTAGTAGTACGTACTCTCTGGCCGTATCCTATTTAGTAAGACCTATTTCTAGGTCTATAGTAACTAGTTTAGAGTATAGTACTTGTCTGTCTTCTCTATTACCGTTATGTCTAAAACTGTCTATATTGCTATCCTTGTCTTCGTAGCTTGTAGCTACTACTTTGGTAACGTTCTTAGTGGTTTCGTCAATATCCGCGATTTCTTTTCTAGGGACTAGCTTCTACTCTTTCTTCGGGCTTTGACATTCTCGCTTATAGTGCCCTTTCTTTCCATAGTTATAGTAGGTAACATTAGACTTATCTTTAGTTGTCTTCTTCCGGTCCTACTTCTACGCTATATCTATATCTATAGCTCTAGGGTACGTCCCGTACGAGGTACTAGTATATGTTCGTTTTTTCTTGTCGTTAGCCTTAACTATAGTTCTATTTATTTGACCTCGTTTCTACTACTCTCATATATAGAGCCGATTATTAATTCTAATGGCCTGTACGATGTATTTGTCTAAAGTCTTAGGTCGATCGTACTTATATAGCTTGTCTTTGACCTTTTCCTTTAGGCCATTATAGAATAATTATATTAATACCTTATTGTTAAACTAGGACTTAAATATGTCCTATCTAAACTATACGGTATAGGAGGCTACTGACTTGGTCTGTTGGAGATTAGCAAGTCTTTCTTATATATAGATTTTCTTGTCTTTGTCACTAAAAACCTTCCGAAGCTCTTCTTCAAAGCGATCGTAAGATCGGAAGACTGCCTATATAAATACGTCTCGGTCGTCTTCGTCTTCCTTAGTAAGATAGTCATTTTACATAGGCTCGAACTATCTAAGTGCCTTACCCTTTAGTCTTATAGCTATATAAAGGACTTTGGCTTTTTCGTCTAGAAACTTGTCATTATTAAGCTAGAAGTAGGATCAAAGGTTTGTCAAGAATCCTATAAGATCTTCCTTAGTTCCTCTATATTTGCCGGGTAGTTTGATCTTAATACGGCTCGCTTTAATAGTCTCGAGCGTCTCGATTTTGGCGTAAGCCTCGTTAATCAATTTCTACAAGTACTTTTCACCGTTCTTGAGTTCCTTAATTCGAGCTTAGGCAGCCTTGTCTCTCTAGTCTAACTCCTAGATCTGCTGCTAGAGTTAACCGATCTAGGCAAGCAGCTGTTCGGCCGTAACGTTAGTAGCTATGTCGGTGTCAAGGTCAAAGTCACCTCCGTTCTGAACTATAATAGAACAAAGGGAGTGATAGCAACGTGTAACGAACCTAACTTAGACTTCTTCTAAAAGGGTTCAGACAAAGGTAGATTGAGCGGAGCTAGTAAGCAGGTCGTCTAAGGGATTTAGTAAAGCTAAAGGGTTTATAACAACACTTTAGTTATCTCCTTACAATGTTAGGGTACTGTGAGTTGTGATTACTATTACTAGTGAACTCCTAGAGTTTGCTAGAACGAGTGACTATATATAATTTCCTTCCCCCTAGTCTTCTTCTAGATCTTTAGATCATTACTATAATCTAATGATCTAACTTACTAGATTATGTTAGTGTTCTAATGATTTATCTAGGATCATTCCTTAGTCCTAATAATCTGTTCCTAATTAGCTATGTATCTGTTGCCTGTGATTGGTTCTACGTGCCCTGCTAGGTTGCCTTATGCGGCCAAATCGTAACAAAATCTTAAAGAACTTTAGTTATATTCCTTCCTTGAGCTTGATCTCGTAATCCTATAGGCTGTACTCTAGTAATCCTTCTAGATACTTCGATTCGAATGCTAGGTATCCTTTATATTCCTTTGGTACTTCCCTAGTCTTGTCTTGTCTCTCGGCTTTCTAATAATATACGAACTTAGTTCCGTCTATAGCGATGCTAGCGATTTCTCCTATCTTAACCTATTACTCTAGTTATAGTGCTCCGCATTCGTTAACAGAGAGAATAGCTATCGGCGGTTTAGCTTGTTCTTCCTATCGTAACGTCGGTGTCGTTATACCGCTTCTTCTAGAGTCTATAGTGGTCTGCCTACTACTATCTGTCTCTTACGGTAGATCTATAGGACATGCCTTCCCTTAAGCATTGTCCGCTCGCGATCCTTGCGCGCTCCCTATCTCGCTAGTCAAATACGACTCTATTCGGGGTTATAGGTAGCTACTATTCTTCTAGCTAATGTCTAGGTCGTAGTCTTCATGCTATAGTAACCCTAATATTATGTCTTTGTCGTTACCTATGTCTACGATGCTAAATACGACTACTATAGTCTTCCCTACTATAGTAATATCGATTAGTTCGGTCTCTCTATATACCTATTATATCGGAAATAGCCCTTTAACTATACTATACTTCCGCTTCATTCTCTAGGGTATCTGTAGCTAATTTATAAGCGTTAGCGAAATCAGGTTTATCTCTACTCTACTATCCACTAGTACGAGCATTTCGTACTATTTCCATTATGCTATTATCCATAATCGCTTGTCTTACCGCCGTCATCTAAAGATTACGGCGATTTCCTATGTTTCTGCTAAGAGGTCTCGATATAGTGGTCTCTTGTGCTAGTTCCTCCTATACTACGCTACCACCTACCGCTACGTAGGCATTAATAGTTTCCAGGCCCCTCAAAGGGCCCTAACCCGTTTCCTAGGTTAGTGCTAACCTTTTCGATTATTCGGCTAATAGTAGCTTTGTCGATCGTGCTCATTTCCGTAAGCTATTAAGTGCTTACGGCTTCTTACTATTAGGTCTATTCTACTTTCTATCGAGCGTGTTATAGCTTCGTCTAAAGCTCCCGAATTCGCAATTTCTTTTCGTCTATATAATAGAGGTAATCGTTGCTTTAGCACGAGTCCTATATATCTCGTCTAGTTCTATAGTGCCTAGGCTAGGCTCGTCTTAGAACTATCGTAATGCCTTCTAGATTGCAGGCTTCGATCTTCTAGAGCAATTCGGCTGCTCTGTTTCCTATATTATAGACTCATTCTATAGGGCAGAGGCTTCCGTCCTCATTTCCTTGTCAGGTCGGCCAGTGATTATTTTCGAATTTGTCGCGAAAGTAATATTGGCATTCGTATGCCACACACTAGAACTAGGGCACTTATATATATGCCTCGTATTATAGGTATAGTCGCGTGGTATTGCCTAGAAGGTATTAGAACTCTTTTCTAAATCCTTCCTACTATACGTAGGCTATAGGTACTCTAATGCTAAGGTAGGAGTGTTTCTTCTAGTAGTTTTCTTATATACGCTTATCTTTTCCGCGGTTTGCGTATATAAACTAGTATTCTAGGTTCCGTACGTCATTACTAAGTTACTAGCCATCAAGATACTCGACGTAGCTATCAGGCCTATCATATATTACAGGCTGTTCTCCTTTAATAGTTTCTACGATATGTTAGAGTTCCCTTATTTCGTCCTATATTCTATCGCTCTATTAGGCAAGTCGGATCAAGCGTCCATCCTATTTACGTAGTTCCGTATTAAGCCAGAAAACTTCGTTACGATACCATTCGATTCGTTCCTAGAGGAATAGAGCATTAGGTCTAGGTCTTTCGATTCCTTAGGTATTAGTTGTCTACAATCTATCCTACCTCTACATGACCGTAAAACCCTACTATCTCAAGGCTAGGAGAATCGAAACTAGTGGTATATATTCTCCTGCTATATCCCATTCGGCAAGACTTGTCTCTAGGTCTACAGTGACTAGTTCGGAATACGGTGCTTATTCATCTTTACCATTGTCGTTATATCTAAGACTATCCGTATCACTACCTCTGTCTTCGTAGCTTATAGCTATTACTTTGATGACGTCCTTAGTAGTTTCGTCGATAGCTATAATTTCCTTCCTAGGGGTTAGTTTCCATTCTTTCTTTAGGCTCCAGCATTCTTGCTTATAGTGTCCTTTGTTTCTATAGTTATAATAGGTAGCATTAGACTTGTCTTTGGTCGTCTTCTTCTAGTCCTGCTTCTACGTTACGTCTATATCTATAGCTCTAGGGTACGTCCCGTATAAGGTACTAACGTACACTTGCTTTTTCTTGTCATTAGCCTTAACCGCGGTTCCATTTATTTGTCCTCGTTTCTACTACTCTTATATATAGAGTTGATCATCGATTCTAATGGCCTATATAATATATTTATCTAGGGTCTTAGGCCGATCGTACTTATATAGCTCGTCTTTAACCTTTTCCTTCAAGCCATTATAGAATAGTTATATTAACACCTTATCGTTAAGCTAAGACTTAAACATGTCCTATCTAAACTATATAGTATAAGAGGCTACTAACTTAGTCTATTAGAGATTAGCAAGTCTTTCTTACATATAAATCTTCCTATCTTTATCGCTAAAAACCTTTTAAAGCTCTTCTTCAAAACGGTTATAAGATCAGAAGACTACCTATATAAACGTGTCTCGGTTGTCTTCATCTTCCTCAGTAAGATAGTCATTCTATATAGGCTTAAACTATCTAAGTACCTTGCCCTCTAATCTCGTAGCTATATAGAGAACTTTAGCTTTATCGTCCGGAAACTTATTATTATTAAGCTAGAAGTAGGATTAGAGGTTTGTCAGGAATCCTATAAGATCCTCCTTAGTTCCTCCGTATTTACTAGGTAGTTCGATCTTAATACGGCTCGCTTTGGCAGTCTCGAGCGCTTCGATTTTGGCGTAGGCCTCATTAACCAGTTTCTACGAGTACTTTTTGCCGTTCTTGAGTTCCTTAATTCGGGCTTAAGCAACCTTATCTCTCTAGTCTAACTCCTAGATCCGCTACTAGAGTTGACCGAGCTAGGTAAGTAGCTGTTCGGCTATGACGTTAGTAGCTATATCGATGTCAAGGTCAAGGTTACCTCCGTTCTGAACTATGATAGAACAAAGGGAGTGGTAATAACGTATGACGAACCTAGCTTAGACTTCTTCTAAAAGGGTTCAGACAAAGGTAGATTAAGTGGGACAGGTAGGCAGGTCGTCTAAGGGATTTGGTAAAGCTAAAGGGTTTATAACAACACTTAGAGTTATTTCTTATAGTAATTAGCAATGCTTAGTATAAGTACTGTGATTGTAATTGTTACTACTGGTAAACTCCTAGAGTCCACTATAACGAGTGACTATCTATATATATATATAATTCTAGGATTACTAGCGGTTATAGTGATCCTCTGTACTAGCTTACCTAGATCACGTCGTGAGCTAGTGATCCTCTGCTAGGATCGTTTCTTGCCAAGTGTGATCCTGTCCTGATTGGTCTATCATTCTTCGGCTTAATTGGCCCGTTTGTATTGGTGGCCTAGGTGGCAGCTGCATGTATATTTCTGTGACAAGAAGAGTTAAGTGTATATAGTATGACGGAAAAGCTAGAAGCTAGGAACGGTACTACTAATATATTATACCTAGCTAGGCTAGAGGAGTAGAGTATTAAGCGAAGTCCGGATTAACTAATGTATCCTCTAAAAGGTAAAAGCAAAGGAGAAGCTACTTAATAACCTCCTATAAGGAGAGGTAGAGGTAGGAGGAGGGCTCGCGAGCCTAGGGACCCTATCTAGTCAAGCGAACGGCTATAAAACAAAGAGAGGGTCAATCACTATTACTCCTTTATCTATATAACCAAGGAACTCTAGTAATAGTTCTATAAGACTTACCTACCTAATTAATAGGAAGCTTACCTAGAGGACTAAAGTATAAGAACGATATATATAGTGTTTACCACTACTATACGATGGAAGGATATTATATACCTTAGAGTAGCCCTAAATAAGCCGTGTTAGTATATTAACGATCTTGCTCGCGTTCCTACTAACTAGCAAGACCTATATAACCACTCGTTAGGACAATAGTTTAAAGATACGGCTTGTAAGAAGATACGTAACTTGGAGAGCAGGGGAATATAGAAGATCGTAGTATACGAGTAGGCAAAAGTACGGCCTATCCCGTTAAAATAGGTCTTCGCGTATAAGTTTGATAAGGACGGTTTCTTAGGGAAGTATAAGGTAAGGATCTACGTACGAGGAGATCTATAAGATATTAGCTTAGTAAAAAGTACGTACATAGCTACTCTAGCAGCGTAGTTATTCTATATAATGATAGCGATCGTTATATACTTCGACTTAGAAGTCAAGTAGTTCGATATAGTATAAGCGTTCCTTAACGTTAAACGACCGGAAGACGATCCTATTATCTACAAATTACTAGAAGGATTTAAGTAGCTAGGGAAATACGTAGAGTTACAAAGAGCTCTGTACGGCTTAAGAGACTTGCTACTCTTATAGTATAAGGAGTTCTGTAAAATACTGTCAGATCTAGGTATAGAACTATCGGGTAAAGAGAAGTGCCTTTTCTTAAGCTACGATAAACGAGTTATCCTAATCTTCTATATTAACGACTTCTTGGTCTTCTTTTATAAAAGTAATGCTATAGCGGCCGAGCGTATAATAGAAGGAATCAAAGCTCGATATAACGTCTATAAGTAGGGTGATATCGGTTGGTTCCTTAGTATTAGGGTAATTTAAGACCGACCTATATATAAGATATAGTTAGTCTATAACTAATATATTAAAAAGGTAGTAAGAAGATATAGACTAGACGTGCTTAGTATGTATAAGCTAACTCCCTTAAGCTATAAAGAACTTAAGAAGTTAAAGGGGAGCGCTATTAATACGTAGATCAAAGAGTATTAGGAGCTCGTCAAATCGATCTTATACTATATAGTTATATTATATCTAGACGTTATATACGCCTGTTTAGTACTCTCTTGATACCTAATTAACCTAGGGCTAGACCACTTGTTAGAGGTACGGCGAGTAGTAAGATATCTATTTAGGAGCTTTTATTTATCAATCTAGTATAGAGGCAAGTAAGCGCTAGATAGTTCGACGCTTATAATTGCTAGGGACGCTTTATATATAGATGATCTAGATACGTGGTATTCGTTATAGGGATATATCTTCTTTCTATTTAGAGGTCCTATTATATAAAAGGCGTTATACTAGGATACTATTATAACGTTAAATACTAAGGTAGAACTTCTAACGCTCTCCCTTATAGCAAGAGAGGCTATAGCACTTAAAAGGCTATTTATAGATATCGATCTTAAGCTTAGGGAACCCTAGAATATCTATTACGATAATTAGCAAACTATTTAACTAATAATAGCTAAGAACAAACGTATCAATACCTATCTATAATATATAGATATCTATAATATATAGTTATACTAGGAAGTAATAAAAGGAACATTTAAAGCTATATATCCATTAACTAGTCAGATACTAGTAAATAGGCTTACTAAATGACTTAGCTAATAAGCCTTTAAGCGTTAAAGGGCTTTCCTTAATCTTTAAGATATTAGTTATAGGCTTATATAACTAAGGGGTAGAAAATAAGTTAAATTTACTAAATAAAATACCACCTAATACTCCCTATTATAATATACTAGCCTTATAGCAACTGCAGATAAGCATACAATATTCTATTCAACTATCTTAGGGAGGAAAAAAAGAAAGAATACAAGAGTTATACGGAGGGGCGCCTTTTAAGTATATACGTTGTAACCTAGGTAGGGCCCGGTTAGGCTCCGGGTCAGGCCCTAACCAGGCCTTGGCCGCGTATCCACCGGACGAGTTACGAACGAGCAATGAACGCTCTACGGACCCGTAGGGCGTAGGTAAGTAAGGCAGGGTAGGTCCGTTCCGTGCCCGGGTAAAGCCTAGGCATTGTCTAGCCCGGGTGTAGCCTAGGCCTATAATATACCCCCCCTCTTTTTTCGCGGTCGCCAGGCCGACCTGCCCTGTATCACGCCTTATATGTCGGTCCTACGAGCAGGCCCTGTACCTTCCTTCCTTTATTGCTATGATAATGTGACTCGTGTATATAATGGCGTATTATACGCGAATAGGCAGCTATTTGAGTTTAGATAAAACCCGTACCTCCTTCCCTTTATTATTAGAATAATATAACCCGCGCGTGTAGTAGTAAGTTATATATGTAATAAGTAGTCTGCCTAGGCCTAGTATACTCCCCTATTACCCTCCTCCTATATCTATAAATATACCCTCCTCTTCCCTCCTCCTCTTAATTTTTTCTTACTTATAACTAACTCTTCTCTTCTACACCCTCTAACTACTTCTACCTCCTATAACTATACTTGCGACTTATACCCTTATCGTACCCTTAAGTTTTTTTTTTTTAATTAATATCTATTTAATATATTAATAGCTGTCGGTTTACTTAGTAGTAGTAGTAATAGTTACTGCCCTAGTAGTAATAGGAATAAAGATTACTATATAAGTTTTTCCCCTACCTATATTGATTTTAGCTATTATATATATATATAGGGTATAGACTAACTCCTTATTTTATAGCGTAAAAATGCTAACCTCTCTCTTAGTAGGTATACTATTAAGGGTAACTCCTCTAATAAAGAGTTAGAACTATAGCCTAAGAAATAGTAGTACTACCTGCTATATATTAACTAACTTCTAAAAGGTAATAAGGTCAAGTATATCTAGGGTTAGAGCACCTCCTATATAACATGTTACAAGAACTATAGAAGCTATATTTAAGATCTATAGCTCTAGGCTAATAACCCCTACCTATATATAGGCATTAAGAAAATTATAGGTTATTATAATACTAATACTACCCTTGCCTTCCCCGCCTGCCACAAGACCGCTAACTAGGGTGCCTATTACGCTATCCTAATGCCTAAGTTCTCTATACTAGTACGTTTGTTCTCTACGCTCTTCGAGGCCGCCTAGTCTAACCATTTGCCTAGATAGGCTACCTTCGCCCCCGCCCTAGCCATAAGTTCTCGTCGTTCTAGTAATAACTTCGCCCTAGTCGTTACCACCGCCGCCCCTAATACCCCTACCTATCGCGGTAACATCGTCTAGCCTGCCGCTAGCCCTAACCCCACCCTACAAGCTACTAGGCAGCTTATACACCACGCTATAGCATAGAACAATAGCATACTACGCTAGATATAGCATACGAACAAGAATATATCGACTTTAGTTAACACTAATACTATCCTCGTCACCTACGTCCTAGGCACCCTATCGCCCGCCTCCTACGCCTATATAAGCGCCTCTACACGCCCTACACCCGTGCCGATCGACTTCGGCCGTTCCCGCGCCTGCCGCTCTTCCTTGCCTGCCAAGCGCGTAACGTGCCTAGTCCGCGACCACGATAACCCTACCCTTGCTGCCGTAACCATTATTTTAGAGGAGGAGGATAAGGAGGAGGATATTACGGAGTAAGCGTGTCATGCTCTAGTCGGTATGTTTGTTTTTATTTTTATAATTAGATCATCTCTATAATGTGTCTGTAACGTGTTTGTAACGCGTCTGTAACGCGTCTGTTGCTTGTTTGCTCTAGGTTTGCTTACTTATATGTAAATTCTAAATTATTTATTTTTATACCTTTCCCTACCTCCTGTTTATAACTAGTCTATTATTATAATATATATCTCCCTATTCCTATTTAAACGTATTAAGCGCCTTAGTATTTTCTAGATTCTCTAATGGTTCCTAAGTTAGGGTGTTATATCCTTTTTATTTTACTAATATATTATATTAATTTCCTCTCCTCTTCGTGTTCCTAGCTATAAGGATTACTTTTACTTTATATTCTTCCTATAGTAGTCCTTCTTAGGAGAGTTCTAATACTAGATCTGGTTAGAAATCTAATATATATTATAAAGGTAGTAGGTTGGATATAGTACGCTTGATAAGGTTAATATAGAAGATAGGGTAGAGGCTATAGGGAATATCTAGAGTTACCGTTAGTAGTATTAGTACTATAATTACTTTATACTCAGCGTTAACCTAGTTAAGTTTATAGCTAGGGTAGTTAGTCTTAATATTATATAAGGATAGCTATACTTTATCCCTTACTTCGAATCTCTTAGCTAGGCATTAAGAACGATTAGCGTTTTCTTACTAATATTATTATATATATATAATGGCGGCCTAGGTCCATTCTATACCTTCTCTTAGGTAATATAAGAAATTAGTAGCTCTTCCTTATAGGGTTAAGGTAGGAGCGTCTAGCAGGTTAGCAAACTATATTAGGCTTATATTATAACCGTAAAAGGGGTAGCTTACGCTTATCCTAGTCACTATCGAGTCGCGGTTATTAATTACAAGCTAGTATATAGGTAGATATTTAAGCTAATCATACTATACAAAGGAAACTACAGTCTATAGGATAGTCTATACCTCCTAATTTACACGTTCTATACCTCTATCTATCTACAGATAATAGGCTATTAACAGTAGCTGCTCGATTCTAATAGTCTTATAGAGAGTAGTCTAAAACTAGCTAAGCCAGTCCAAACCATAATTAGTGATAATTTATATCGGAAATCCGTAAAACTGCTACTATACGTCCTAGAACCAGAGCACGTACGCCTCGGCTCCTATCGAGGATATAGCTTCGAGTTAGACGTACTTTAACAGCCGGTCGGTAATTACTATAAGGTACTAGGGAGAATTCTCGTCTTGTATAGGGAGATTGACTATAAAATTGATAGAAATCTGCTTCTAGAAGCGGTTAGTAATAGATAGGGGCTAGAGGAGTCCTTGTCGCAATTAACATAAAATCTTAGCCCTCCGATATATATAATAGTTCCTTGTAAATCTCTTTACGTCTAGAGATATAAAGTCCTAGTAATAGTCCCATTAGAGCATTTTAAATAACCTGTTCCTCCCTAGGTAGCCCGACATAAGGGAGTTATAGATACGTTAAAGGATAGCAATAGTAAGTAGTTCCTATATAGGGAGCTAAAGTCTACCCCGGAACTAGAGAGTACCCTACATATTAAGGGAGTAGTCTATAATCTAAGTCTATACTATATTTGCTTCCTTCGGAAATTTTCAGGCCCTATCCTAGATAGCCTAGAGCTAGTATATATAATATTTGTCCTTGATAACTCCCTTATCCTATAAGGCTGCTAGCTGTTCGTCTATAAAAATGGTGCTCCCCTTCGGTAGGTAGGATACTTTAGATGATATCGAGGAATCTGTCGTGTCTATCCGGATAGTAGGGAGAAGTTATACTATACGCTATATATCTTTGAGAAAGTCTTGTTCGCGATGGGATAGGGCGTCGAGACGGGATGCTTACGACCCGGGTTAGTAATAGAGCTTAAAGTTAAAGAGGGAAAGTATCTTGGCCTATCGGGCTTGCCACTTACTAATTAAACGAGGCTAGGAAAAGTATTCGAGGTTTTTGTAGTCGGTTAAGATCTAAAAGAGAGCTATAATATTACGAAGCTTAGCCGACTAGGCCTTTAGGTACGAGATGATCGTAAGTAACTCCTTATTATAGATTATATAGTTCTATTTAGCTAGGGTTAGTTTTATAGAGTAGTAGGCTATAGGGTATAGGACCCTATTTTCTCCTTGCTAGGATAGGCACCCCCCTAGCGCTATCCTAGAGCAATCTGCCTTAAGTACTATCTCCTATTTAGGGTCCTATTACGTAAGGACAGGTTCTAATATAAAGGCTATCTTAAGGGCATCAAAGGCCTTCTATTCCTTAGTCCCCTACCAGAACAGGGTATTCTTACGGGTTAACTATATCAAGGGTTCCGTCAGCCCGGAAAAGTTAGGGATAAAGTCTTGGTAGAAATTGGCAAACCCTAGGAAGCTTCGTACTCCCCGAACCTTCTATAGTACTTCCTACTTACAGATAGCGGCTAGCTTTTCAGGGTCTAGGTAGACCTAGGCCCTTACCTCCATAATATAGCTAAAGTACTTAACTTCTTTTATAGTAAATATATACTTCTTAAGATCTAGTACGAGTCTTACTTTCTATAACCTTTGAAACATATCTCTTACTCTCTTTATATAATCTTTCCTACTACCTAAAGTATAAACTAAGATATTATTAAGGTATATCATTACAAAGTCTCTAAGCGTTAGGCCGAGAGCGTTATTAATATATTATTAGAAGGTTATAGGTACGCTTATAAGTCTAAAGGGACAGACAAGCCACTCGAAGAGGCCAAACCAGGTCCGGAATACTATCAAATGTTCGTAGCCCTCTATAATCCGGATATAGTAGAAGGCTGCCTAGACATCTAACTTTATAAACCACTTAGCTCTAGCTAGGGAGCGAAGCGTTTCCTTAATAAGTAAGAAGGGGTATCGATCTTGCTTTATAATCTTGTTTAACGCTTGATAGTCAATATAGAACCTCTAACCTCCGTCTGCTTTCTTTACTAAGAGGACAGGGGTAGCAGCCGAAGAGAAGCTGGCTTAGATCTATCCCTTATCTAGCAAGTTAACGACTTGCTTTCGGACTTCTAATAAATGATCCCGTAGCATGTTATAGAGAGGCCCCTAAGGGAGTTTAGGGATCTTTTCGTCTAGGCCCTCCTTTAATTTGATATAATAATCGGCCGTGCCACGATATAGGGGAAGTCTACTAGCTTTCTCCTTGTTAAAGAGGTTAGTAAAGTCGCGAAGTTTATCTAGTAAGGTAACCTCTAACTCTATACTAGGCCCTAATTAGGTACCCCTATTCTCCGTGCTTTCTCTATTAAGTTAGTATCTTGATTCTAGGATGGTTATTATTTCCTAGATACTAGTAACTAGGAAGGTATTAGAAGTCTTCTTCTTTTATACCTTCCGAACTATACCTATAAAGACTATACCTATAATTTAGAAGATTCCTATCTATCTCGACTATGAAGAGATCTTACAGATAAGTAATCCTAGTTATATTCCGATTTTAAGAATGCCTACGTATACATCTAGTTTGACCTCCTAGTGTTCTATCTATAGGAGACCTAGTATAACGTTATATACAAGTCCTAGGACTATATAAAACGCGGCCTAACTCTCCTAGCCATCGATATCTATCGTAATATAGGCTATCCGAGTGATCTTCCGGTTCTATTATAGCCTAGTTATGGTCCTAAAGGTATATATAGTAGGTAAACTAATCTACTTAATTCCGAGCTTCTAGTATATTCTTTTGCTAATAACGCTATAGCTAGAACATCTATTATCTACTTAAGTATTTATAAAGCTAGCAGAGTTAAGGAAGATTAGAATGAGAAAAGGAGGTCTATCTATTCTTTTATAAATCTCCATAAACTTGTCTTCTAGGTAGTCGTAGTCTTCTAGCCCCCTTACGAGACTTTACTCGGGGGCTACTCTTTTCCTTGCTTGCCGTCTCCTTTATTAGATAGGTCGTTATCTTCCTTCTAATCCTTAGCCTCTAAGGCATTAATATCGGTTCTTGGCTAGTTCTACTATACTAGCCTTAAAGTAGGGGCAAAGTAACACTTAGTAATAAAGTGACCCTTTTACCTATACTAGATATATGCTCTAACTACCTATTAGGCTATACATACTTCTAGACTAACCTATTTCGCCTATAGGGCGTTACCCTTACGTTTTCCTACCCTGTCCTTATTAGGTCCCTTCCTCTATAGGTTAGTACGTAACAAGTTAATTCCGGTTATTGGTATATCTCCTTCTACGTCCTTCTCTCTCTACGGTTCGGGTACTACCTGCCACCCCTATGTCTACTAATACTTATTACTAAGCCGAAGAGCCTCGAGATCTATAGCAATCTTACAGTATTTCTCGACCGCTATCATATAATTATCCTGGGGAATTCCTCGTCCGACCACCGTATGTTTGAGTTTCGGAGAGAGGCATTATTATAATTTAATTAGGCATAGCTCGTCGCTCTAAAGGAGACTGCCTGCCTTCGATAGCTTGGCCTTAAACCGAACAATAAAGGCAATAAACAGTTTGTCGTCTCTCTATCGAAGGAATTCTAGTTCCGACAGGGCTACTATCTTCTTATAGGGGTTAGAGAAAATGCTCTCGAGATATTAGAGGAACTCGGTCAGGTTATACCTAACTTTTAGGCCTATAGATTTATAGTAGGCCGTAACCTAAGTCTGTACCTAGCGTATAAGGTTTCCCTAGATAAAGACCTATTAGTTGTAATTAGAGCCGATAAAATCTCTATTAGCTATAAGGACGTGTTCTATTGTACTCTTTTATACTATAAAGAGTTCCTTTTTACCATTAAAAGGTTATCCGGTTAGAAGACACTTCTACTATAGCCGCTAAGCTTTAAAGGGTACCCTAGCCGACTTAGGGGTTAGGATAGGTTAGGTTTAGGATGCTTAGAGAATATCGATTATCGCGTTCTACTATTTTACTACTACTTAAAGGGAGCAGACAAGCTCCTATAATTCTGCTAAGCCCAAGGGCCTATATGCCATCGGATCTATCATGACTACGTTGTCGATAACTCCTTTAGGGAGTTACTACTAATAAGGAAGGTAGTCGAAATGTAATATGCTAGCCTTATAGTAACTATAGATAAGCGTATAATATTCTATTCGACTACCTTAGGGAGGAAAAAGAGAAAGAACACAAGAGTTATACGGAGGGGCGCTTTTTAAGTGTATACGTTATAACCTAGGTAGGGCCTGGTTAGGCTCCGGGTCGGGCCCTAACCGGGCCTTGGCCGCGTGTCTACCGGACGAGTTACGAACGAGCAACGAACGCTCTACAGACCTGTAGGGCGTGGGTGAGTGGGGCAGGGTGGGTCCGTTCCGTGCCTAGGTAAAGCCTAGGCATTGTCTAGCCCGGGTGTAGCCTGGGCCTATAATACCTATCTACTACTATTAGCCGTTATTAGGATTAATAGCCTTACCCTTGCCTTTATCCTAGCTAGGTAACAATATAGTGCCTAATATATTATTGGACGCGCTAATATAAGCATTACGAGCCTCCTTGATTTTACCTAACTAGTAGAAGATATTATATACTAAGCAGGTAATCTTTGTAAAATGTATAAGTTTAGCCTTATTAGGCTTATACTCCTCTATATTGTCTACGCTAGCACGTTTTAGGTCACTCTAAAGAACTATACGCAACTTCTTAAGATCCTATACGTAACTATTAGCGATTTGCCTACGTGTTAGGGGTAGAGGTTTAGGATCTAAGGACTTATAGAAGCCTTAGCTCTATCTAGTAGAGCCTTCGTTAAATCCTTTGCCAACCTGATGTAAGAAGCAGGACTACTATTATAGTTAGTATAAGTATTACAAGAGCTATTGGATATATAAGCGATTAGCGTATATCTCCTTACACTTATAGAAACTGTAGGTATAATAGTAGTAGCGGGAGCTAGCACTAGAATGATTACGACATTTGCCAAAAGAACGTCCTGCTAGAGCCGACTATATATATATTCTATAGGGTACCTTGTAAACCTCGCTAGTAGTAATATTACTATATTTAGTTAGCTCGAACGATCTTAACGCGACTAGCAAAGCGCTAGAAAACTATAAAACCGGCATGAAATCAATCGAATAGAGACAATAGAAACACTTATGGTTTAGAAGCTGGTTTGGAAGCTTTAGCACGCTTACGTTTTCGAGGGGTTACGGGAGCAGGAGTCGACCTACTAGCAGTGGCAGTGTTCGCGGCAGGCGTACCTGACAAGTTATCTGTTGATTCGAGTACAGGAGGCGTTATCCTGTTACTATTGTTACGATTGAAACTAGTAATACTGTCGCTACTACGGTTACAATAGCTATATTTGATCTATAGCTTTAAAGGAATCGCTCTACTATACTTAACTCTTTTAGACTTCCAAATATAGAAGGCAGGCCCCCCTAAAAGAGCTATCGAGGTAAGAGCGACAAAGGATATAACACTAAGAATAGTATTACTACAAAGCGTAGTTAAACGACTATCGCCTTTAACTAGGGGGTGTGTCGGAAGCTATAGAGCTTCTAAACGTATTAGCCATACGTTTGCTACAGCTGTATAAGGCTGTTTAACGCATTGGCTAGTCCCTTTGTCTATAAATACTACTCGTTTTGTCTCCTTTGTAAATAGCTTTAACAAGGCACTATCTCCTTTGTATAGCCACCTACTGTAGACTGCTTTTAACGCTCCTAGAGCTCCTACTGCGTTCGGCAAGTTGTAATCCGCAAGGAAAGAGAATAATTGATGGATTTCGCTGCAAATCGCTCGAACTGTCGGATTTCGATGTGACAGTCGCGATTTTGCAAACGAACGATAGATAGATTGATGGATGTAGGTAGCCATAGTTGAAATCGCTATACTGTGTAACTGTAGGAGCCTTAGAAAAGAGGGCTCATAACCCATAGTCAGGGGTCAAAAGTATAGGCCGCTTTACCTACTTAAACGCGTTTCGCAACACCTACACGTATCCTACCTTTTCTTTAACATCCTACAATTTAACAATATAGACCTCAATCTACAAGATTTTATACGCAAATTGAAGGCTAACCACAGGGCTAAACAGGAATTAAGCCTATATCTTTGAGTGGCCATTTGCAGCCTTGTGGCTACAGGGTATACTAAACAGTCTCTGGCAACCCTGTTCGGCATTTCTAGACACGCTATCCGTAGTATAATCGAACGCTAGAATTCTTACCACACTTTCGATTCCAAACCTCGAAGTGGCCGTCCTAGGGTTCTTACGCCTGCCGAGAAACGATATATTCTTTTGATAGTTAAAAAGGACCGACGTATAGCAAGGAAGGCCCTTATTAATGTAATTAGGAAGAAAGTGTTACCTTTAACCATTTGACGATTCCTCCGGGCTTACCGCTTATATAAATGGTGGGTAAAGAAGAGGATTCCTTTAATAAAAGAGCTAGTAAAGGATAGATATAACTTTATATATAATTGGTTAGAAAAGACCAATAAATTAGTTTAAGTAAGTTAAGTATAGTATAGTAATTCTTTTTGGTATTTCTAACTATATCTTAGACTATCTTTTCCAATAAGTGTTCTTATTAAAACAATACTTTAAATCCAATAGCCTAGCTATTCTGTTTTCCTTCTGAGAAGTATAACCGTTGATTTGTTAACTTGAAGAACTATATAAGGACAAATATTACGATCATAGTATAGGGGGTAATATAGGTAGGTAGTCGGAGTGAGCTTATTATCCTAGAGAGAGATCTAAGTACTCTACGCTATAGATATATAGCCTGGTCGTACTAGAAAGCTCTAGAAGAGGGCCTTCTACCTTATTACGATGGAACTTGACACTTTTAGTAAGACAATGCTCCTATATATATCTACGAATCTACGGAATAGTAGCTCCTAGCACGGGGGATTTCCTAGATCGAATAGCCTATATATAGCCCTAATTTAAACCCTATTAAATATATATAGGGCCTTCTTAAACGGAGGTTATATACGATGTTCCTAGATCTATAGAATTTGAGGTAGAATAGACTAGATATTAAAGAGTTTACTAGGTACCTACGGGAGGCGTGGTAGGCTATTGATTAGGGGCTAATCGATAAGCTAATCTAGGGAATACCGCATCGGCTGGCCGTAGTTAAACACGCTAGGGGGTGGTATATAAAATATTAAAGCTTAGAACCAGGGCTACTATCTAGTATAAACAGTTTTCTTATACAATTTGTGGTTATTGAGATATCCTATGTTAAAGTCTGGTAGTAAAAATGTAGATGGCTAGGGAAATGTAGGACTGGCCTATACTTTTGACCCCTTACCATAGAAGGAAGGAAAGGCTGACTAGGGCCACCCTATAGAGAAGATGTAGGTGGCTGCAACCCTAGTAGGGCTGGGAACCCTAGCGGGGTTAAATAAAAGAAGGGAAGAGAGAGAAAGATGGAAAATAGAGTGCCGAACGTAGTGATGAGCTTCCGGGAGCGTTAAAAGCAGTCTCTAATAGGTGGCTATATAAAGGAAAGAGTGCCCTTGTTAAACTATCTACAAAGGAGACAAAACGACTAATATTTATAGACAAAGGAACTAGCCAAAGCGTTAAACAGCCTTATATAGCTATAGCAAACGCGTGGCTAATACGCTTAGAAGCTCTATAGCTTCCGACATACCCCCTAGTTAAACGTGGTAGTCGTTTAACTACGCTTTATAGTAATACTATTCTTAGTGTTATATCCTTTGTCACTCTTACCTCAATAGCTCCTTTAGAGGCCTACCTTCCGTATTCGGAAGTCTAAAAGAGTCGAGTATAGTAGAGCGATCCCTTTAAAGCTATAGATCAAATATAGCTATTATAACCGTAGTAGCGATAGTATTACTAGTTTTAATTGTAGCAATAATAGGATGACACCTCTTATACTCGAATCAACAGATGACTTGTTAGGTACGCCTGCTACGAATACTATAACTACTAGCAGGTTAACTCCTACTCCCGTAATACCTCGAAAGTATAAGCGTACTAAAGCTTCTAAACCGTAAGTGTTCCTATTATCTCTATTCGATTAATTTTATCACCGGTTTTGTAGTTTTCTAGTGATTCTAGCGATTTAAGCAAGTTCATATAGTTTAGCTTCTTCTAATTGATTTGATAGCGACTCTGTTATAGTTTCTAGCGCTCTACCAGTCATATCTAGATCGTTTAAGCTAACTAAATATAGCAATATCGAAGCTAGTAAGCTTTGTAAGGTGCCTTATAGAATATATATACGGTCGGCTCTAGTAGGACGTTCTTTTGGCAAATGTCACGATCATTCCAGCGCTAGCTCCTACTACTACTATTATACCTATAGTTCCTATAAGTATAAAGAGATATACGCTAATCGCTTACATATCTAACAGCTCTTATAATACTTATACTAACTATAACGGTAGTCCTGCTTCTTATATTAGGTCAGCAAAGGATTTAACGAAGGCTCTACTAGATAGAGCTAAGGCTTCTATAAGTCCCTAGATTCTAAACCTCCACCCCTAACACCTAAGCAAATCGCTAACAAATACGTATAGGATCTTAAAAAGCTATATATAGTTCTTTAAAGTGACCTGAAACGCGCTAGCGTAGACAATACAGAGGAGTATAAGCTTGATAAGGCTAAACTTGTATGTTTTACAAAGATCGCCCGCTCTATATACGACATCTTCTACTAGTTAGGCAAGATCAAGGAGGCTTGTAATGCTCGTATTAGCGTATCCGATGACGCGTTAGGCGCTATATTATTACCTAGCTGGGATAAAGGTAAAGGTAAGGCTATTAATCCTAGTAACGGCTAATAGTAGTAGATAGGGAGTATTAGGTAGTATTTTATTTGGTAAATTTGACTTATTTTCCATCCCTTAGTTATATAAGCCTGTGACTAATATCTTAAAGATTAAGGAGAGCCCTTTAGCGCTTAAAGGCTTGTTAGCTAAGTCGTTTAGTAAGTCTATCTACTAATATCCAACTAGTTAGTAGATATATAGCTTTAAACGTTCCTTTCGCTGCTTCTTAGTATAACTATATATTATAGATATTTATATACTATAGGTAAGTATTAATACTTTTATTCTTAGCTATTACTAATTAAATAGTTCGTTAATTGTTATAGTAGATGTTCTAGGGTTCCCTAAGCTTAAGATTGATATCCGTAAATAGCCTTTTAAGTGCTATAGCCTCTCTTGCTATAAGGGAGAGCGTTAGAAGTTCTATTTTAGTGCTTAACGTTATAATAGTATCTTAGCGCGATACCTTCTATATAATAGGACCTCTAAATAGGAAGAAGATATATCCTTACAATAAATACTATATATCTAGATCATCTATATATAACGCGTCCCTAGTGATTATAAGCGTCGAACTATCTAGCGCTTGCTTGCCTCTATACCAGATTAATAGGTAAGAGCTTCTAAATAGATATCTTACTACTCGTTACGCCTCTAACAAATGATCTAGTCCTAGGTTAGTTAGGTATCGAGAGAGTACTAAATAGGTATATACGACGTCTAGATATAGTATAACTATATAGTATAGGATTGATCTAACGAGCTCCTAATACTCTTTAATCTATATACTAGTAACGCTCCCTTCGAACTTCTTAAGTTCTTCATAGCTTAAGGGAGTTAGCTTATATATACTAGGCATATCTAGCCTATATCTCCTTACTACCTTTCTAATATATTAGTTATAGACTAATTATATCTTATATATAGGTCGGTCTTAAATTACCCTAATACCGAGAAACTAACTAATATTACCTTACTTATAGACATTATATCGAGCTTTGATTCCTTTTATCACTAGCTTAGCCGCTATAGCATTACTTTTATAAAAGAAGACTAAGAAGTCGTCGATATAGAAGATTAGAATAACTCGTTTATCGTAGCTTAAGAAGAGGTACTTCTCTTTGCCTAATAGTTCTATACCTAGATCTAATAGCGTTTTATAGAACTCCTTATCCTATAAGAGTAGCAAGTCTCTTAAGCCGTATAGAGCTCTTTATAACTCTATATATTTCCCTAGCTACTTGAATTCTTCTAGTAATTTGTAGACGATAGGATCGTCTTCCGGTCGTTCGGCGTTAAAGAACGATTATACTATATCGAACTACTTAACTTCTAAATCGAAGTATATAGCGATCGCCATTATTATATAGAACGACTATACTACTAGAGTAGCTATATATATACTTTCTACTAAGCTAATATCTTATAGATCTCCTTATATATAGATCCTTACCTTGTACTTCTTTAAGAAACTGTCCTTGTCAAACTTATACGTAAAGACCTATTTTAATAGGATAGGTTACGCTTTCGCCTGCTTATATAGTACGATCCTCTATATTCCCTTTACTCTCTAAGTTACGTATCTCCTTATAAGCCGTATCTTTAAACTATTATCCTAATAGGTAGTTATATAGGTCTTACTAATTAGTAGGAATACGAGTAAGATCATTAATATACTAATATAGCTTATTTAGGGCTACTTTAAGGTATATAATATCCTTCTATCGTATAATAGTAACAAATACTATATATATCATTTTATACTCTAGTCCTCCAGGTAAGCTTCCTATTAATTAGGTAGATAAGTCCTATAGAACTATTACTAGAGTTCCTTAGTTATATAGATAAAGGAGTAGTAATAATTGACCCTTTCTTTATTTCATAGCCTTTCGCTTAACTAGATAGGGTCCTTAGGCTTACAAGCCCTCCTCCTACCTCTGCCTCTCCTTATAAGAGGTTATTAAATAGCTTCTCCTTTACTTCTACCTTCTAGAGGATATATTAGCTAATCCGGACTTCGCTTAACGCTTTACTCCTCTAGCCTAGCCGGGTACGATATATCGGTAGTACCGTCCCTAGCTCCTAGCTCTTCCGTCTACTCGTCGCGTACGTTAAATTCTTCCATAGAAGGTATTCCTCTATTAGATTTAATGGCTCCTCTACTCTCCTTAGTATCTAGTTAGCTAACTAGTAACTAGGAAGGCCCTAATTTAAACCCTCTTACTTCCTAGTAGATATCCCCTTTACTAGCTAGTGTAGGGCAAGTTACTAAGGGCTTAGGTATATATTTAGGGGTTAAGAGTCCTCTAAAGCTCTCTATCTATTCGGTAAGTTCGTCTATTGCTTACGTCTCTGCTATAAGAGTCTCTAGAACTGATTACTCGCTTATAGGCTATATATTAGAGAGCTCCCTTACCCCTAAGTCTTGACCCCATTAGAGAGGTTAATCTACCACCGGACTCTCTTATGATAGAGGTGGCTAAGCCACTATAATAGAGTCTTCTACTAGTTATTAGGTCTATTATAACGCTTCCTAGAGAAAGTTAGTATCCTAGGAATCTTCGCTAAGATTAAACTAATTAACTTCCTAGCTTACTACTACTAGTAATAACTCTATTAGCTACTCTCCACCTAGATAGTAGAAAGTCTTTTTATTAAAGTAAACGTTATGAGTTATAATGACCCTATTAAGCTTAGGTATCTAAATATAATGGATATTAGATATCCGATATCTTATAAGATATCTTATTAGCCTATATAGTAGTACCTTAAAGTCCTTTATATACTACTTAGCTTTCCTATCCTTATGGAGGATATATACCTAGCATTTATATATAAAGATACTACTCTAGTCTAGGTATAAGTCGCTAGTTAATATAATTATTAAGCTAGGTTCGTACCAGCGCAAATATTATTTAAACCAGCTATGAAGTACCTTATTAAGAGTTCTAAACGAGTAAGTACGGCTTAGGCTTATTATATATAAGTATACCACTACTTATACGCTTTCTAACTAGAGCTTCGTAGGTAGATTCGCGCTATTAAGTATCTTAATAGAGTATAAGATTAGCTCTTACCTTACTTACTTTACTAATCCATTAGGCTTATAGATATATAAAGGTAAGAGTTTAAAATTAATACCGCTTTCTATAGCCTAAGTCTAGTAACATATTAGTATATGCCTTACTAAACTAATCATTATAATATCATTATCTTACTTAATCTTCTCGATAGTATGCCTATATTAGTGTCTTACCTAGCTCTCGAAATTCTAGATAACTCCTATAATCTAATCTAATAACTTTATTATTAAGAGAAAAGGGAAGAGCTTCTTACTATTAGACTAAGGCTAGGAGTTCTTAATATAACCAAAAGGATACAAGGTACAGTTTTGTTTTTCCGGTTCTATAGAGCTTTATTATATATAATAGGCATAAATAAGGGTTACCTATCCAGGGGCGCCAGACAGATAGACAAGGATAATAGATAGCTTTTAACACTTGTTTACTCTAATAGATTAGAGTAATAAGATATAGTTCTTTATTCTTTCATAAGTTAAGGATATCTTTTTCTACGTAAGTAGACTCTTTTACATCCATCTAGAGGGACATTACTATTGCCGCCTTTACCCCTATTGTCGTTACCATCCAAATGGTCGGACTTGCCTACTATGACCGTAAATACTCGGATGCCCTAGATATTTTAAGCCAAAGCTCCTCCCTATCTGACTAGACGGAGGTTTGGTTCTAGAGGTGCTAAATAGTGCCTTGGAAGGTTAGCACTAGCTTATATTTTTAGGGGCTTAATTAGGGAAGAGCTTAGCTCTAAGTCTAAACTAGATTACTAGACTTCGAGTATAATAGGATAGTAATATTTATAATGGAGGAGTAAGGACATATATATAGAGGCGTATATAGTAAAACTATTAGTAAAGTAAGAAGAGCGAATATAGGTATTAAGAGATTAGTATATCTAGTAGTAGGCTAGGGAACCACTCTTGCCCTAATGTAATAATATTACCAGTAAAGATAGTAGGAATTGTAGGACGATAAGTTTAAAGGAGTTTAATGTCTATCTAGAGGGATAGAAACTCTAAAATATGGATTAATAACGCTAGAACTATTTAGGATTTAGAAACAAGATTTTGGAGTTATATAGGTACTAAAGAAGAGCTTTATAGCTATCTTAGCCCTAGTTACCTTAGTACTAGCATTTACTAGTAAGGGTATATCTATCTATATACCGCTACTCTTTAGTAGTCTAGTATAGATTTGTCTTATTATTTTAGGAGTTCTAACTTTAGAGGTTAAAGTGTTATTATTATAAGATATCCTTTATTAGAAGATTTAGGAATAGCTTTACTAGGTATACCCTAAAGGAGTAAAAGTGGTAGACTAAGTTTACGTTCGATCTTGCTAGTTATAGGAAGACTTAAAAGAAAGGAGGAAGGCTTCCTAGATTAACTACTTGGATAGAAACGTTATCTTTAAGGAAGTTATCTAAATAGAAAGGTATAATTAAGAATAGTAACCTTAGGTACTACTCTTTTTGATAGTTTAGTAAATACCTTAATTAGAATTACTACTTTTAATACCTCTTATATTTAGGTATATTAAAACCTTATTAGAAAGGACATTATTAGAATTGCCTTAATCGCTAGAGTTTAGAAACTTTACTTCGGACTTGGAAGTTAAGTATTATACTTAAGTAAATATTATAACGGATAGACTTACTAAAGTTATTTAGATTATATTCCCTTTACTAACAGATAAGGGATTACCTAGTCTCTTCTCTAGTTATAATACTACTAAGTACTTTAAGCGTTTTAAAAGAATTTATAAGATCTTTAGTAGAGATAATATTAATAAGATTTCTTACTTTAAGTAATAATATATAGATAACCTTTAGGAAATCCTAGACTAGTAGCCAGAGTTAAAGAAGAAGGATTAGGCTACTTTTAAAGCTGCTATTAAGGAACGCTAGAAGTAGAATAACTCTTGCTAGGAAATCTTTACTCGGGAGCTAGAACGTCTTTTAGATTCCTAGTATATGGATTTAGCTAAGTCTATCTATAACTACCTAGAGTACGTTAATGTCCTACTTACCTAAGTGCTAAAGAAGAAGAAAGCGGTCTATTAGTTATTAGCTATCTAGAAGGTATAGAACAGATTTTCCCTTACTCTCTGGACTAATCTTTAGATCTATAGGAAAGGTAAGTTATAGGTTAATAATATAGAGTAAGAGGACTTCTATAACTTTATATAGGAGTATCTATATAAGGGAGTTAACGCTAGGTTAATATATTATAAGTTAGATCTAAAAGGAAGAGAAGTTAAACTATAAGTAAGCTAGACTATTAAGAAAGGTCCTTTGGCTTCCTAGATATAGGAAAGTCCTTTAGGTTTATCTATTTAAAGAGATACTACCCTTAATAAGATCATTAATAGGCTTATAGATACCTTATATAAGCTTTAGATTAATAAAGGCAAAGTTAGCTATAAATCCTTAGATAGGGGTAGGTATTCCTATAACTAGATAGACGACCTAAGTAATAATAAGATTAAGGAGATCTAGATTTACCTATTAGCTACTTAAGAGTCTTAGTAAAAGAAGAAGAGCGATAGATTCTAGCTAAGTTTAACCTTAGCTATACCTTATAGCTACTACTATTATAGTAATTAGATATACTTTGCCTATAGATATCTAGTCTTAGTAAAAGATATCTATAATAATCTTATCTATTAGCTTGGTTTTAAATGGATCTTAGGTAAGAGAGATCTTAGTCTTTTAGAAAGCTGGTAAGTTAAGATCCTTAGTAAGAATATAGCTACTATAGCTAATTAAGGGACCTAGTAATATATTATTTATACTTATACCTCTCTTTAGCTAGATCTTCCTAGCTAAGAGCTATATTAATGGTTCATAAAGAACTATTAAAGAATTATAGTTAAGAGTACTATCTAGACTTAAACCTTATTACTAATAAGGCCTTCCTTTAATATACTAAAGGTTTATACCTACTAGAAGTAATTATAACCTCCTTTAATTATCTTATTGATACTAAGAGAGTTTCCCTGAAGTCGATCTATAATTATACTAAGGCTAGGGAGATCAATTTCTAGATAGACTATAAATAAGGTAGATATACTCTTGTCTAGTAGGTAAAACGGATAGCGTCTCGGACGGACGACCCTATTTTTGCCACCGACTATAAAGGCTTATTAACGGATACATTATAGTCTAACTAGATAGTAATATAAGCTTTTAATACTATCGAGTTAGAGGTTAATAGTAGAGATATTTCTAATAAGGATGGTAATATAGTAACTATAGTATAGAGTATTATCTTTATAAAGTACTATTTTATAGAAATAGAGAATAAGCTAATATAGGATCTTATTAAGTAAGAGGGGACTAATAAAATAAAGACTATTTAATTACTAAAAAGGAATATAGAAGTAAGAAAAGCTAACCCTCTAGTTATAAGCTAAGGGGTTATAGCTATCGTTAAGAGGGCTACTAATCTAGCTAATAAGGGAGCTCTCCCCATAGCTAGATAGAAATAAACTATTTGCTTTAAGAAATTGGAGAAATTAACTAAGGAAAATATAGCCTATAATATATTCTCTCTAGTTAGTAAGGCTCTTTAAGCGAAAACACTTACTATTAATAAGGTCTTAGGGATCTCCCTAGCGTTTAAGAATACGCTAATTATATTCCTTAAGCAGGATTACGAAAGTCTTTAGGAGGTGATAAAGTATAAGGGCTTGGCTATTCCCTTCCTTAACAAGCTAGCTTTATAAATAAGAAGGAGAGCGCTATAAGAGGTTAAGATATACCTTAGCTATTTAGACAGATAGAGTAGCATTAAAGGAGAAGAGTCTGTGATTACGGTTCTGGTATTTCTAAGGGTTACTAATGATAGCTAGTAGGCCATTATAATAGATAGGTTCTAGAGTAACTACCTTATTAAATAGCAAGACTAGCTAGATTTAGAAGAAATCGAAATATCCTTCTAGGCTCTAATCTATATACTTTCTACTAGCTAGAAGATCTAGCTAGGTATACTTATATGGATATATATATTACTAATACTCTATTATAATTTTAAGGATCTAAAGGGTAAAAAGGTACTTATTCTAATTAATATTAGATCTGAGTATAATATAATTACCTTTAGCCTAGTATAAAGATACTATCTCCTTATATAGATAATAATAGTAATTTCCTAAGGTCTTTATGATAGTAGGCCGTTCATTAGAGAAACGGTTAGTATAATTATCTTAGGGGCTATCTTAATCTATAAGCATTTTTTCATTTTAGATAAAGATACTAGTAGCTATTAAATCTTACTAGGTATACTATTTATCTATAATATAAGCCTAATATTTAGCTATAAAGATAGCTATCTAGTTATAGTAAATATTATTACTAAGAATAAATTAATTAAAGTATCGGTTATCCTAGATATTATAACTAAAATAACGTTCGAAAGAAAACATTAACTTATAAAGGATAAACTCTAGCATCTAGTCACGATGACTACTACTACCCCTACGTTTGCCGACATTTAGGATAGCGAAATTCTACGTAGATTTCTTAATAATTAGGCTAGAGAAGCTATTTTTAATATAATACTAAGGATTTCTTGCTTACCTCTTATTAATATATTTACTAAAGTTTCGACATTTTGTCTTACTGGATAGGACACTTTAAAATAGAGACTCTAGGAAATAGAGGGCGAAATAGACAAGCCTAGCTGTTTAAATAGATAGAAAACGCTTAGGAAACTTACATTAGAGGTTAGAAAAGGGTTATAAGAGGTATAAACGTTTACTATACGAAAGTCTATAGCTAGAAAAGTTTACCCTATAGATACGGCTATTAGTAGTAGTTTGGTACCTAATAGTAACCTTAACTAGTAGGAATAGTACCTAGGGGAAGCTACTAAGAAAATAAAGTTTAGGTTAGAGTAGGATAGCCTTATTATATTATAGTTTTTAGACCTAGAGCCTGGGATATAGCTTATAGCTAAACGGCTTAATATACTACTTATATCTATAAGAAGCTTTCTATCTAACTAGGAGAAGGAACTCTTTATATAGGTCCTATAGAATAGGGAGGCAGCCCTAGTATAGGATTTCACTAAATATAGGCGGATTTACCTTAATATTGTCCCCCCTTAGGTTATCCAGACTATCCCTTATACGGTATAGCAATTAAAGAGTATCCTTATCCCGAAGCTATTAATACTAAAGGTTATTAACCTCCTAAAGTAGCGGATCTAGTGTAGGATTATCGAGCCTAGCTATAGGAGCTACCGTAATAACTAGTTCCTAGTCCTTAAAAAGGACAGTAGTCTCTAACTAATTAATGACGCCTAGAAGACTAATGCTATGACTATATAGGACGTATTTATACTACCGGCTATAAAGGAATTTAGTAAGGACTTTAGGGGTCATAAAGTTATCTCCCTCTTAGACCTATTTTTCGAGTATAACTAAGTTAGCCTTAACAAAAGGAGCCGGGATCTTACTACCTTTTAAATGCCTATTAGCCTCTTCTAGGTATATACCCTCCTTATAGGCGGAACGAACTCTATTGCCTAGTTTTAACGAGTAATGACCCGGATCTTCTAGAACCTAATTCTAGATATCTACCACGTTTACCTAGATAATATCTATATAAAGGGGCTACGGTCTGACTATAATAGAGAAGAAGTTACCCCTAGGTTATAGAAGTTCGTAGTTAAATACCTCTAAAACATTAACGTAGTTCTCTTAAACGCTAAACTTACTAGAGCTACTATCGTAGCTAGGAAATCCTAATAGTACTACCTATAAGTAGTGTTACTTAGCTACCTTTATATACCTAAAGGGTAACTACCTAATAATGCTAAAGTTACGAAAATCCTTAAGTAGACTTCTTATTCGGATTTAAAGGATATTTATACCTTCCTAGAGATCGTTAGCTACTACTAGATCTAGATAAAGCACTTTGCTACTATTGCTCGGCCGTTATATAACCTGATAAAGAAGAATACCTATTAGGAATAAGGCCTTACTTAATAGCAGGCTATAAAGGAACTTTAAATTTAAATAACTACTACTCTAGTCCTTATATTACTTGTTTTCGATAACCTTAAATATAGTTAGATATATCTAATGACTAATATAAGTCTTTTCGGTTAGGGAGAAGTCATTAAATAAGTTAGCCCTAATAAGAAGAGGTACCTATACTGGTTTAAGAGTAGGATATAGTCTAAGGTAGAGAAACAGTACGACCTTACTAAATAAGAGCTCTATAGACTACTTTTTCTATTAAAGTATTTCCGATAGTACCTCTTTAGTATTTACTTTATTATGAAAATAGATACTTTTATCCTAGTTTACTAGTTAAATGACGTAGCTAGTAATATACCTAGAGCCTTAATAATATAGTAGATCGTATAGATTTGGCTATTTGACTTTAAGGTTAAGTACATTCTAGGTTCTAAAAATGCTATTACTAATAGGCTTTCATAGAAGCCTCCTAGTCTGTCTAACCAGATAGAGAAAGTAAACAAAGAGGATATTAACAATTAGGTTAATATGTAAATCTATACTAATCGTATTAGTAATCCTCCTAAACCTATAGACCTAAACCTTAAGGAAAGATACTCCGAACACTCTAAAGCTATCATACAGTACTTAGCCACTCTAGAAGAACCTATAGCCATCCGACTATACTAGCGGTAACATCTATTTAAAAAGGAAGCACTTAAATATTTAATAGACAAGGGCTATTTGTTCCTTTGGCTAGCGAACGATACCTAGAATCCTTGCTATATAGTAGATACCCTAGAAGAAAGGCGACGAATTTTCTAAGCTTACTATAATAAGATAGGCTATAAGGGTAGAGAAGCAACTTACCAAAGGGTTACTAACTACTATTACTAGAAGGGAATATACGCTAACGTAGCAGAGTAGATTTGTACCTACCTAGAGTGTTAGGCATGGGATATTAAAAGATTTAAGGAGGTATATTTATATTTAGAACCTTCTCTAATCCTATTTACAAAATGGTACTTAGATATCTAGTTTATGCTCTCTAACTAGAGGGGGAAGCCCTATTTCTTCGTCGAGGCGTATAACGATCTCTTAGGATTTATAGAAGCCGAAGTCCTACCTAATAAGTTAGCTAGAGTAGTAAAGAACTTCATTAACTATAATATTCTCCTTTGCTAGGGGCTCCTGATAGTTATAGTCGTTAATAAGGGATCTAAATTCAAAGGGGAAGTAAAAGCTATCCTAGAGGAACTAGGGGTAAAATATATTATCATTTCTTTTTATAACTCTAGGGCTAATGGTATTAGTAAGGCTAGGTATATACCCATTATAGCTATCTTAGTAAAGATAACTATAAGGACTAGAAAGAACTAGCGATAACTTTTTCCTTATATCTTATACGTTAACTATACTACTATTCGAAATAGCTATAGCTACTTACCCTTTAACCTTATCTATAACTATAATCCTATTAGCCTGATCGAAAATAATATTCCTACTTGGCGAATTCTTTATTAGGACTCTATAGCCATCTAATCAGATAGGGAAAATCAAATAGAGGCCTATCTATAACTATTAGAACTCTATACTAAGGTATTACTTAATATAGAATTCGATCTAAAAGTTACCGCTAAAAAAGTTACTAAAGCTAGACAAAAAATGGCTAAATGCTGAAATGAAGCCTACTATTGCAAAGTTAGAGCTAAGAATATCTAAGTCAAAGTAAGCAATCTTGTTCTAGTTTATAATAATATTCGGCAGATCGATATAAGTTTGTTTTGAAAACTCTAGTATTAGTAGTATAGCCTATACTAGGTCTAGGGAGTTAGGAATAAAAATACCTACTACTTAGAGACTCTTAACGGTATAACTATATAGATACTATATTCTATAAACCACGTTAAGAAGTTTTTCAAGTAGGATAGAGTTTAGCTTAAAGCTAATAGATCTGATAGTTTTCTAGGTAAGTAGAACCCCTAGAACTAGGAAGTAAGTTCTCTACTATTAGAAGCGTTTAAAGAAGTAATAGTAGAAGAGGAAGCTCCTAGATAAACTAGGTAACTATAACCAAGTAACCGACTTACTAGATCTAAAGCCTAAGAGTAATAATAGTAACGGTAGGAGTTTATAATTAAACTAACTAGAAGGAAACTACCTAGATTTTAATTTTTAAGCTATTAATAGAAATATAAGTTAACCCTATTTGATTTTACTTCTATTTACTCTTTATTACCTAAACCCCTAATTACCTCTTTTCTATACCGCCTTTACCCCTTTTCCCTAAATCCCTAATTCCCTACCTATAATTACCATTTACTCTATTTATAAGCTATCCGTTAATCCCTAACTATACTATCCAAATCCGTTGAAATTAGAGAGCTCTTTTTTTATATTACTAGCTAGATATTCTTTAGCTAGCTATTAAGGTTAAATTTGACCCCACCTATAAGTTAAAAGTCTAAATCTTAGGAGCCATCGTTAACTATATCTTCTTACGAGTACTTCTTATCACTCTAGTAGCAGTTTCTATACTATCTATCTAGGATAGGACCTATTAAAATGTAGCTATAGAATGGCTATATAGTATAGATAGTAATAGGCTTCTTATTCCTTAGAGGGATAACCTTAGTTATTGACCTTTGGTAAGACTATTTATAGGCCTAGTATAGTGCTAGATTCCTATATCCCTAATTAGCTCTTCCTCTGACTAGAGGGAAGAAATCGTTCTTATATATCTTTAAATACCTAGATAAACAAACTAAGGACTTAGGCCTAGTAAGTAACTATAGTATAAATCTATTGACTAAATAGACTACCGTTATTAATTTCTGTAAAAACTAGGTATAACCGCCTTATTAGAGCTCCCTTATAGGTATAGAAGAATTCTATATAGGTAGGAGCAAGTCTTAAGATTCTAAACATCCGCTCTAAAGCATTGGAATTAAGGTTTAGCTCCTAGCGATATATAAGATTACCTATATCTTAAGGTACTTAATGAAGAAGAATCTATAGTATAAAAGGAATAGCTTATACTAGTACTATATTAAGGCTACCTCTAGATAATCTAAAGGCATTAGGGGATCTTCTAGGTAAGCTACTCTTACTACCTATACAAACTCAGGAGGCGCTAGGAATCGATTATCCTAGGTAGTTATTAAATCTACCGGCCAGTTAGTTATCAAGGGAAGTATAAGCTTAGTATTCTTGTCAATTTCTATATCTTCCTAGATAGAGGATTTATATCTCTAGTACTTAACTCTTTTAGTAGATATAGTAGTTAAACTTACTTATAGGAGCTTATAACAAGTTCAAAGGGGAAGTAATATAAGAAGAAGCAATACTAGCTATCTAAGCAGAGGAAGATAATTATAAGCAAGAGTTAGTTAGAAGGGTAGAAAAGTAGGAAGAAGTTTAAAGAGAAATAAGAGATACTTGTCCTTTAAATAATTTAATAGTTAAGGCATTAGAACTACTAAACTTCTATTTGAAGAAGGTATACCTAGGCTAAAATAACCTATTATATAATAGGTTATACTCCTTTATTACTATTAGATAAAATATAAGTTAAAGTTATTCCTTAGGGTTATAATAAAGAATAACCTAGTTATATAAGGGCTAATACGGTTACCTATTAGATAGTATTAGAACTAGTAAATATAGCCTAGAATAGCTAGATAAGAAAGGTATCTAAGAGGAATTAAAAGGTCTATAAATACCCTTAACTTAACCCTCTTCTCCTCTCTCTTTTCTATAACTAATAACCACAAACTATAAATCACTAACTTGTAAAAACGCTAAATAAAATGTCTTCTCTACCTAGTCAGATGGCTAGGTACCGTTAGGTAAATATTCTACTAAGTAATTTATTTCTAAATGTTAGTAGTCTAGGTTTTAAGCGACTCTATATAAGTCTCTTAATAGTAAATACGTATAGGAATAACGTTAAAGAGTTAGATCGAAGAAGAAGAGAAGGATCGGTTCCTCTCCCTCTGACTAGAGGGCCGAGCTAACTAAGTATAGGACTACCTTTACTCTTCCTAGAGAAGGATCCTAAAACCCTAAGGCTCTTTCTTTGGTACCTCCTTATAACTTAGCTTCTAAGGGAAGAAATTACTAACTACCTAGGGAGTAGGAATACCTAGAAGCTCTTTAACGAACTATATACTAGGCTTATTCCTTACCTTAGGGAAGTTATAGCTGGAAGGCTAGAGTAGCTTATAAGTCTTAGTCTTAAGGCTAATAAGCGAATCGTTAGCTACCTATTTCCCTTATATACTAGGCTATATAATTAAGGGAAGATATACTTTAGCTAGTATTAGTATAATATTATTATAAGCCTATATAATATTAAAAGGCTTATATTAAGGAAGGAATACCTAAATAGCTATGACCTCCTAAACCTACTTTAATATATATTAATATCTTATAAGCTATATATCTATATCTTTTTAGAAGCCGTTAGCGACCTAAAGCCTAACTAGTTAATATTACCTTTATAAAAATAGAAGGATATAACTAGAAAACGATTCTAGGTAATCTTTTACTACTTATAATAATTATATTAGGCTATAACTATATATAACTAGATAAAGTCCTATCTTTATTATATAGACTCCTACCCTTCTAATAAGTAAAGTTAAAAAGATCTATTTAAGACTTTATAGGATAAGGTTATTCTCCCTAGCTTTCTTTTTCTACCGCCTATGGGTTATATATACTAGTTAATAGTATAGGCGACGTTAAAGTAGAAAGGCTAGTAGAAATATAATGTCTAGGTCACTAAGTTCTATTGGTTCTATTTCTAGGAGATTTAATATAGAGATAAAGTATAGCTTAAGCTCCCCTAGTAGAAGGGCTATCTATATATAGGGCTAAAAATACTAGAGGCTAAAAATAATATATTAACACTCTAGCTTAAAATAATCCGGATAGCTCTAGGCTATTTACCTAATAGCTCCCTCTAGCTAGAGAAGCTAAAGAACCCTTAGGGGGATATTAGTCCTTATTAACTACCTAGGTAGTCTATAGATAGGCTACTTTATAGGCCGCCGGTTCTATAGCTATAGCTATAGCTAGGATAAGCCAAATTAGTTATCTCTGTCTAGATAGAGGAAGGAGAAGATAACCTACCACTAATAAAGGAGTAATTAGTTATAAAGAAGGATTACTAGGTTCCCTTAGATAATATAGTCTAGCGGTTCCTTAGCAAGGCGCTTAAAGGACTTAGGCTGCCTTAGCTACTTTAATAGGCGCTCGAGTATCTCTATAAACCAAGGATAGCTATTTACTAGCGTATAGTGGAATAGGTAAAGGAGTAACTTATAGCTATAGAAGGATAAGGAGAACCTTTAAGGTCATAATAGTAATAGCTAGCTAAGTAGGCGCCTTTAGTGATATGATAGCCGCCTAGTTAGACTAAGACAAAGCTAAGTAAGCTAGTATAGATATAGGAGATACGCTTGACCTAAGCCACTAAGAAAGGATAGGCTTGTTAGCGTTGTCCTAACGATAATCTAGCTAAATAGATATAGCCCCTACTATTCGAACGTTTGGAACCTAAAGATCTAGAGCTAGTTCCTAAGTACCTACCGTAGTTTATAGGCTAGGATATATTAGATACTAAAGTAAAAGCCTAATAAAGGTATCGAGCGTCTAAGAAATGGCCCTTGCCTAAAGGTAATAGTAAAGCTAAATAGGCTAAGCGTTATAAGGAACGCGAGTAAGGTTTTAGGTCCGAATTTGCTAGTAAGAGCCTTAAAGCAAATTCAAAAGGGAAGTATAGACTAGGGCTAGGAGTTCTTAATATAATTAGAGAGACATAGGGTATAGTTTTATTTTTCCGGTTCTATAGAGCTTTATTATATACGATAGGTATAAATAAGGGTTACCTATCTAGGGGCGTTAGATAGATAGATAAAGATAATAGATAGCTTTTGATACTTATTTACTTTAATAGATTAGAGTAGTAGGATATAGTTCTTTATTCTTTTATAAGTTAAGGATATCCTTTTCCACGTAAGTAGACTCTTTTATGTATATCTAGAGGGACATTACTATTACTGCCTTTGCCTTTGTTGTCGTTACCATCCGAATGGTCGGACCTGCCTACTATAACCGCGAATACTTGGATACCTTGGACATTTTAAGCCAAAGCTCTTCCCTATCTGACTAGATAGAGGTTTAGTTCTAGAGGTGCTAAGTGGTGCCTTAGAGGGTTAGCACTAGCTTATTATATTTATTAATAATTATAAGTAGCCATCGCGATCTATTAATCGCTTTAGGATAGTTAAATAGATCCTAGGCTACTTGCTAGAACGGGTATATAGACTTTTGCTTAGGTAGTGTTTTCCTAGAGATAACCTTACTTATATAAGTATAAGTATAGCTCTTATACTTAATATATATTGTCCCCTTGATATGGACATTTCTAGCGTTATTAATAAGCGCTTTTAACGCCTCTAGTCTAAGGTAGCTAGCTCTTAAGTACTAAAGATCCTTGGTATTCTCTTTTATGGTAGGTAACGCTTATATCTAGGACCTTCTACTATATATAACGAATACGTTCTATAAGGATATACGAACGTTTATAATACCTGCTTTACTAATTAAGATATAGTCTAGGAAGCTTAAGTAGTAGGAAAGTAGCTTATATTTAAGGAAGGTAAAATTATATTTACATTCTAACTTATAAAGTATAATGTTGTTTTCTAGTATTCCGAAATGTAGTAAGCAGTCTAAGCTATAATACTAAGCGCTTACCTTAAGTAATAGAGCTTCTAGGACAATGTTAATATAAAATCTTTTAATAATAGTAATATCCTTTAGCGTTAACTTCTTGGTACGTAGTTTATATAGTCTATCTAGAACGTTCTCGATCACCTAAGTGCCCCTCCTACTAATAGGAAAGGTCGTCGTACCTACTTTAACAAACTTAGAATCTTTTACCTTAATAAACGTCCTAGGTAAAAGGAACTTCCTATTATTAACTAAGTAGGTTGTACCGTATAAGTCTAGTAAAGTGCTTTCTAAAGGAGGATAACGTTATAAAGTAACTATACTAAACACCCTATAATAAGTCAAGAGCTTACTAAGTAGCTAAGGGCTAATGATTAATATATTAAGGGAACTAAGGTATCTTACCCCTAACTACCTAGAATAGGATAGCTCCCCTTACTTAGTAATAAGTTAATTTTTTAGTCTAGCCTACTTTAGCTTATTAAGCTCCTAGTAAATCCTCTTATACTCCTTATTAGAAAGGTATAAACGTTACTTATTACTATAGACGGCTTACTTAAGTATATAATAAGCTAGTGCCAACCCTCTAGGGCACTACTTAGCACCTCTAAAACCAAACCTCCGTCTAGTCAGATAGGGAGGAGCTTCGGCTCAAAAAGTCCAGGGCGTCTAAGTATTCACGGTCATAGTAGGCAAGTCCGACTATCTAGACGGCAACGATAATAGGGGCGAAGGTAGCAATAACGATATCCCTCTAGATAGACGTAAAAGAGTCTACTTATATGGAAAAAGATATCCCTAACTTATAAAAGAAAGAAGAACTATATCCTACTACTCTAATCTATTAGAGTAAAACGAGTACTAAAAGCTATCTATTTTCCTTATCTATCTATCTAGCGCCCCTAGATAGGTAACCCTTATTTATACCTATTATATATAATAAAGCTCTATAGAACCGGAAAAACAAAACTATACCTTATATCCTTCTAATTATATTAAAACCTTCTAGCCCTAGTCTATACTTCCCTTTCGAATTTGCTTTAAGGCTCCTATCGGTAAATTCGGACCTAAAACTTTACTTATATTCCTTATAATGCTTAGCCTATTTAGCTCTACTATTACCTTTAGGTAAGGGCCGTTTTTTAGATACCTAATACCTTTGCTAGGCTTCTACTTTAATATCTAGTATATCCTAGCCTATGAACTATAGCAGGTACTTAGGAACTAACTTAAGATCTTTAGGTCTTAAACGTTTAAATAGTAGGGGCCGAGTCTATTTAGTAAGGTTATCGTTAGGACAACACTAATAAGCCTATCCTTTCTTAGTAGCTTAGGTCAAGTATATCTCTTACGTCTATACCGGCTTACTTGGCTTCGTCTTAGTCTAACTAGGTAGCTATCATGTCGTTAAAGGCGCCTACTTTACTAGTTACTACTATTATAACCCTAAAGGCTTTCCTTATCTTTCTATAGCTATAAGTTACTCTTCTATCTATTCTACTATACACTAGTAAATAGCTATCCTTGGTTTATAGGGATACTCGAGCGCCTATTAAAGTAGCTAAGGCGGCCTAAGTCCCTTAGGCGCCTTATTAAAAAACCGCTAGATAGTATTATCTAGGAGGACCTGACGATCCTTCTTTATAACTAGTTACTCCTTCGTCGGTAGTAGGTTATCTTTTCCTTCCTCTATCTAGACAGAGATAACTAATTTGGCCTATCCTAGCTATAGTTATAGTTATAGAACCGGCGGCCCATAAAGTGGCTTATCTATAGGCTACCTAGGTAGTTAATAGGGATAGATATCCCCTTAAGGGTTCTTTAGCTTCTCTAGCTAAAGGGAGCTATTAGGTAGATAGCCTAGAGCTATTTAGATTATTCTAAGTTAAAGTATTAATATCTTATTCTTAGCCTCCATTACTTTTAGTCTTATGTATAGATAGCCCTTTTACTAAGGGAGCTTAAGCTATACCTTATCTTTATATTAAATCTCCTAGAAGTAAAACCAATAGAATTTAGCGACCTAGACACTACATTCCTACTAGCCTTTCTACCTTAATGTTACCTATATTGTCGGCTAGTATATATAACCTATAGGTAGTAGAAAAAGAAAGCTAGGGAGAATAACCTTATCCTATAGAGTCTTAAATAGATCTTTTTAGCTCTACTTATTAGAAGGATAGGAATCTATATAATAGAGATAGGACTTTATCTAGTTATATATAGCTATAGCCTAATATAATTATTATAAGTAGTAAAGAATTACCTAGAATCGTTTTCTAGCCGTATCCTTCCAATTTTATAAGGGTAGTACTATCTACTTAGGCTTTAAGTTATTAATAGCTTCCGAAAAGATATAAATATATAGCTTATAAGATATTAACGTATACTAAAGTAGGTTTAGAAGGTTATAACCATTTAGATACTCCTTTCTTAATATAAGCCCTTTAATATTATATAGGCTTATAGCGATATCGTACTAATACTAGCCAAAGTATATCTTCCCTTAGCTATATAGCTTAGTATATAAGGGAAATAGGTAACTAATAATTCGCTCGTTAGTTTTAAGACTAGGACTTATAAGCTATTCTAGCCTTCTAGTTATTACTTCCCTAAGGTAGGGAATAGGCCCAGTATATAGTTTATTAAAGAGCTTCTAGGTATTACCACTCCCTAGGTAGTTAGCGATTTCTTCCCCCGGAACCTAAGTTATGAGGAGGTACTAAAGAAAGAGCCTTAGGGTTTCGGGATCCTCCCCTAAGAAGAGTAAAGGTAGTCCTACACTTAGTTAGCTTGGCCCTCTGGTTAGAGGAAGAGGAACCAATCCTTCTCTTCTTCTTTAATCTAACTCTCTAACGTTGTCCCTATATATATTTACCGTCGGAAGACTTATATAGAGTCGCTTAAAACCTAGACTACTGATATTTAGCAAGGAATCGCTTAGTGGAATACTTACCTAATAGTACCTAGCTATCTAACTAGGTAGAGAAGATATTTTATTTAGCGTTTTTATAAGTTAGCGATTTATAGTTTATAGTTATTAGTTATAGAAAAGAGAGAGGAGAAGAGGGTTAAGTTAAGGGTATTTATAGACCTTCTAGTCCCTTTTAGATACCTTCCTTATCTAGCTATTTTAGGCTATATTTACCGGTTCTAGTATTATCTAATAGGTAACTATATTAGCCTTTATATAACTAGGTTATTCTTTATTATAACCTTAAAGAATGACTTTAACTTACATTTTATCTAGTAATAATAAAAGAGTATAACTTATTATATAATGGGTTATTCTAGCCTAGGTATACCTTCTTTAAATGGAAGTCTAGTAGTTCTAGTACTCTAATTATTAAATTATTTAAAGGATAAGTATCTCTTATTTCTTTTTAAACTTCTTCCTACTTTTCTACCCTTCTAACTAACTCTTGTTTATAATTATCTTCCTTTACTTATATAGCTAGTATTACTTCTTCCTATATTACTTCCCTCTTGAACTTGCTATAAGCTCTTATAAGCAAGTTTAACTACTATATCTATTAAAAGAGTTAAGCGCTAGAGATATAAATCCTCTATCTAAGAAGACGTAGAAATCGATAAGGATACTAAGCCTATACTTCCCTTAATAACTAACTAACCGGTAGATTTAACGACTACCCAGGATAATCGGTTCCTAGCGCCTCTTAAGTTTATATAGGTAGTAAGAGTAGCTTACCTAGAAGATCCTCTAATGCCTTTAGATTATCTAGAGGTAGCCTTAATATAGTACTAGTATAAATTATTCCTTTTATACTATAGATTCTTCTTTATTAAGCACCTTAAGATATAGGTAGTCCTATACATTCGCTAGGAGCTAAACCCTAATCCTAATGCTCTAGAGCAAATATTTAGAATCCTAAGACTTACTCCTACCTATATAGAATTCTTCTATACCTATAAGGGAGCTCTAGCAAAATAGTTATACCTAGTTTTCACGGAAATTAATAACGGTAGTCTGTTTAGTTAGTAGATTTATACTATAGTTGCCTACTAGGCCTAAGTTCTCGGTTTATTTATCTAGGTATTTAGGGATATATAAGAATAACTTCCTCCCTCTAGTTAAAGGAAGAGCTAATTAGAGATATAGGAATCCGGTACCGTGCTAGGCCTATAAATAGTCCTACTAAAGGTCGATAACTAAGATTATCCCTCTAAGGAATAAGAAGCCTATTACTATCCATACTATATAGCTATTCTATAGCTACGTTTCAATAGGTCCTATCCTAGATAGATGGTATAGAAACTATTACTAGAGTGACAAGAAGTGCTTATAGGAAGATATAGTTAACGATGGCTCCTAAGATTCTAACCCTCGGCTTGTAGGTCAGGCCAAATTTAACCTTAATAGCTAGCTAAAGAATGTCTAGCTAATAATATAGAAAAAGAGCTCTCTAATTTTAACGGATTTGGACGGTATAGTTAGGGATTAATAGGTAGCTTATAAATAGGGTAAATGGCGATTATAGGTAGGGAATTAGAGATTTAAGGAAAAGGGGTAAAGGCGGTATAGAAAAGGGGTAATTAGGGGTTAGGTAGTAAAGAGTAAATAGAAGTGAAATCGAATAGGGTTAACTTATATCTCTATTAACGGCTTAAAGGTTAAAATCTAGGTAGTTTCCCTTTAGTTAGTTTGACTATAAGCTCCTACCGTTACTATTGTTACTTTTAGGCTTTAGATCTAGTAAGTCGGTCGCTTAATTATAGTTATCTAGTTCGTCTAGGAGCTTCCTCTTCTACTACTACTTCTTTAAGCACTTCTGGTAGTAAAGAACCTATTTAGTTCTAGGGGTTTTGCTTACCTAGAAAACTATTGAATCTATCGGCTTTAAGTTAAACTCTATCCCGCTTGAAAAACTTCTTAATATGGTTTATAGAATACAGTATCTATATAGTTATACTGTTAAGAGTCTCTAGGTAGTAGGTATTCCTATTCCCGACTTCCTAGACCTGATATAGACTATACTACTAGTATTAGAGTTTTCGAAACAAGCTTATATTAATCTACCGAATGTTATCGTAAACTAGAATAAGATTGCCTGCCTTGATTTAGGCATTCTTGGCTCTAAATTTATAGTAGTAGGCTTTATTTCGGCGTTTAGCCATTTTTCGCCTAGCTTTAGTAACCTTTTTAGTAGTAACTTCTAGATCGAATTCTATATTAAGTAATACCTTAGTATAGAGTTCTAGTAATTATAGATAGGCCTCTACTTGATTTTCCCTATCTAGTCAGACGGCTATAGAGTCCTATTAAAGGATTCGCTAGGTAGGGACATCGTTTTCAATCAGGATAATAGGATTATAGTTATAGATAAGGTTAAAGGGTAAGCGACTATAGCTATTCCAAATGGTAATATAATTAATATATGAGACGTAAGGAAGAAGCTATCGCTAGTTCTTTCTAATCCTTATAGTCATCTTTGCTAGGGTAGCTATAATAGGTATATATTTAGCCTTACTAATATCGTTAGCCCTAGAGTTATAGGGAGAGATAATAATACGTTTTACCCCTAGTTCCTCTAAAATAGCTTTCGCTTCCCCTTTAAATTTAGATCCCCTATTAATAACTATAACTATTAGGAGTCCCTAACGAAGGAGAATATTACGGTTAATAAAGGTCTTTACTACTCTAGCTAACTTATTAGGTAGGACTTTGGCTTCTATAAATCCTAAAAGATCGTTATATACCTTAAGGAGGAAACAGGGCTTCCCCCTTTGGTCAGAAGGTATAAACTAGATATCTAAGTGCCATTTTACAAATAGGATTAGAGAAGGTTCTAAATATAAATATACCTCCTTAAATCTTTTAGTATCCTACGCCTAATACTCTAGGTAAGTACAAATCTACTTTACTACGTTAGTATATATTCCCTTCTAGTAATAGTAGTTAATAACCCTCTAGTAAGTAGCTTCTCTGCCCTTATAGCCTATCTTATCGTGGCAAGCCTAGAAAATTTATTACCTTTCTTCTAGAGTATCTACTATATAGCAAGGATTCTAGGTATCGTTTGCTAGCCGAAGAAATAGATAGCCCTTATCTACCAAATATTTAAGCGCTTCCTTCTTAAATAGATGTCGCCGCCAATATGGTCGGATAGCTATAGGTTCTTCTAGAGTGGCTAAGTACTATACGATAGCTCTAGAGTATTTAGAGTATCCTTCCTTAAGGTTTAGGTCTATAGGTTTAGGAGGATCGCTAATATAGTTAGTATAGATTTATATATTAACCTAATCGTTAATATCTTCTTTGTTTGCTTTCTCTATCTGGTTAGACGGACTAGGAAGCTTCTATAAAAGCCTATTAGTAATAGCGTTTTTGGAATCTAGAATGTGCTTAACCTTAAAGTCGAATAGCTAAATCTATACAATCTACTATATTATTAAGACTCTAGGTATATTACTAGCCGTGCTGTTTAACTAGTAAACTAGGATAAGAGTATCTGTTTCTATAATAAAGTAAACGCTAAAGAGGTACCGTTAGAAACGTTTTAATAGGAAAAGTAGTCTATAGAGCTCCTATTTAGTAAGGTTATACTATTTCTCTACCTTAGACTATATCCTACTCTTAAACTAGTATAGGTACCTCTTCTTATTAAGGCCAACTTATTTAATAACTCCTCCCTAACTAAAAAGACTTATATTAGTCATTAGATATATCTAACTATATCTAAGGTTATCGAAAATAAGCGATACAAGGACTAAGGTAGTAGTTATTCGAGTTTAGAGTTCCTTTATAGCCTGCTATTAAGCAAGGCCCTATTCCTAACAGGTATTCTTCTTTATTAGGTTATATAACGGCCGAGTAATCGTAGCGAAGTGCTCTATCTAGATCCGGTAGTAGCTAATAATACCTAGGAAGGTATAAATATCCTTTAAATCCGAATAGGAAGTCTACTTAAGGATTTTTATAACTTTAATATTATTAGGTAGTCGCCCTTTAGGTATATAGAGATAGCTAAGTAACACTGCTTATAGGCGGCATTACTAGGATTTCCTAGCTACGATAGTAGCTCTGGCAAGTTTAGCGTTTAGAAGGACTATATTAACGTTTTAGAGGTATTTAACTACGAACTTCTATAACCTAGGGGCAACTTCTTCCCTATTATAGTTAGACCGCGGCCCTTTTATATAGATATTATCTAGGTAAATGTAGCAGATATCTAGAATCAGGTTTTGGAAGATCTAGGTCATCGCTTGTTAAAATTAGGTAATAGAGTTTATTCTGCCTATAGGGAGGGTATATATCCGGAAGAGGCCGATAGGCATTTGAAAGGTTATAAGGTCCTAGCTCTATTTATCAAGGCTAACTTGGTCATACCTAGAAAAGAGGTCTAAGAGAGAGATAACTTCATAACTACTAAAGTCTTTACTAAATTCCTCTATAGCCGGTGGTACGAATACGTCCTATATAGTTATAGCGTTAGCTTTCTAGGCATCATTAATTAGCTAGAGATCGCTATCCTTTTTAAAAACTAGAAACCAGTTATTATAATAGCTCCTATAGCTAGGCTTAATAATCCTACGCTAGATCCGCTACTTTAAAAGGTTAATAACCTTTGGCATTAACGGCTTCGGGATAGGGATACTCTTTGATTACTACGCTATATAAGGAATGGTCCGGATAACCTAAGGAGGGACAATGTCAGGGTAAATCCGCCTATATTTAGTAAAATCCTATACTAGGGCAGCCTCCTAGTTCTATAGGACCTATATAAAGAGTTCCTTTTCCTAGTTAGATAGAAAGCTTCCTATAGACGTAAGTAATATATTAAGCTATTCGGCCGTAAGCTATATCCTAGTCTCTAGGTCTAAAAACCGTAGCGTAATAAGGCTATTCTACTCTAACCTAAACTTTATCTTTTTAATAGCTTTTTCTAGGTACTATTTCTACTAGTTAGGGTTACTATTAGGTACTAAACTATTACTAACGGCCGTATCTATAGGGTGAACTTTTCTAGCTATAGACTTTCGTATAGTAAACGTCTATACCTCCTATAACTCTTTTCTAACCTCTGATATAAGTTTTCTAAGCGTTTTCCGTCTATCTAGACGGCTAGGCTTCTCTATTTTGCTCTCTATTTCCTAGTATCTCTGTTTTAAAGTGTCCTATCTAGTAAGATGAAATGTCGAAACTTTAGTAAGCGTATCGATAAGAGGTAGGCAAGAAATCCTTAGTATTATATTAAAAATAGCTTTATTAGCCTGATTATTAAGGAATCTAAGTAGAATTTTACTATCCTAAACGTTAGTAAATATAGGGGTAGTGGTAGTCGTCGTGACTAGACGCTGGAGTTTGTCCTCTATAAGTTAATATTTTCTTTCGAATGTCGTTTTAACTATAATGTCTAAGATAACCAACACTTTAATTAATTTATTCTTGATGATAATGTTTGCTATAACCAGACGGCCGGTTTTATAATTAAATGTTAGGCTTATATTATAGATAAATGGTATACCTAGTAAGATTTAGTAATTACTAGTATCTCTATCTAAAATGAAGAAATGTTTATGGATCGAGATAGCCCTTAAGATAATTATATTAACCGTTTCCCTAGTAAATGGCCTACTATTATAAAGACCTTAGGAAATTACCGTTATTATCTATATAAGGAGACGGTATTTCTATACTAGGCTAAGGGTAATTATATTATACTTAGATCTAGTATTAATTGGAACAAGTACCTTCTTACCCTTTAGATCTTTAAAGTTATAATAGAGCGTTAGTAATATATATATCTATATAAGTATATCTATCTAGATCTTCTAGCTAGCCGAAAGTATATAGATTAAAGCCTAAAAGGATATTTTAATCCCTTATAAGTCTAGCTAGTCTTGCCGTCTAATAAGGTAGTTACTCTAGAAACCGTCTATTATAATAGCCTACTAGCCATTACTAGTAACCCCTAAAAATACTAGAACCGTGATCGCGGACTCTTCTTCCTTAATACTACTCTATCTACCTAAATAGCTAAGGTATATCTTGACCTCTTATAGCGGTCTCCCTCTTATTTATAAAGCTAGCTTATTAGGGAAAGGAATAGCTAAGCCTTTATACTTAATTACCTCCTAAGGACCTTTATAATCCTGCTTAAAGAATGTAATTAGCACGTTCTTAAATGCTAGGGAGATCCTTAAGACTTTATTAATAGTAAGTGTCTTCGCTTAAAGAGCCTTACTAACTAGAGAGAGTACGTTATAGGCTATATTCTCCTTAGTCAATTTCTCTAATTCCCTAAAGCAAACAGTTTATTTCTATCTAGCTAAGGGGAAAGCTCCCTTACTAGCTAGATCGGTAGCCCTCTTAGTAATAGCTATAACTCTTTAGCTTATAGCTAGAAGGTAAGCTTCTCTTACTTCTATATTTCTTTTTAATAATTAAATAGTTTTTACTTTATCGATCCCCTCTTACCTAATAGGATCCTATATTAGCTTATCTTCTATTTCTATAAAACGGCACTTTATAAGGGTAATACTCTATATTATGGTCACTATATCGCCATCCTTATTAGAAATATCTTTATTATTAACCTCTAACTTAATAGTATTAAAAGCTTACATTACTATCTAGTTGGACTATAACACGTCTATTAGTAAACCCTTATAGTCAGTGGTAAAAACGGGGTCGTCTGTTCAAGACGTTGTCTATTTTACCTATTAGATAAGAATATATCTACCTTACTTACGATCTATCTAGAAGTTAATCTCTCTAGCCCTAGTATAATCATAGATTAACTCTAGGGAAACTCTTTTAATATTAGTAAGATAATTAAGGGAGGTTATAACTACTTTTAATAGGTATAAACCTTTAGTATATCAAAGGAAGGCCTTATTAGTAATAAGATTTAGATTTAGATAATATTCTTAATTATATTTCTTTTAGTAACTCCTTATAAATCGTTAATATAGCTTTTAATTGGAAAGATCTAGCTAAAGAGAGGTATAAGTATAAATAATATACTATTAGGTTCTTTAATTAGCTATAATAGTTATATCCTTACTAAGGATCTTAACTTACTAGCTTTCTAGAAGACTAGGATCTCTCTTACCTAAGATCTACTTAAAACTAGGCTAATAAACAAGACTATTATAGATATCCTCTACTAGGACTAGATACCTATAGGTAAAGTATATCTAATTACCATAGTAATAGTAGCTATGAGGCATAATTAAGGTTAAACTTAGCCAGAACCTACTACTCTCTTTCTTCTACTAAGACTCTTAAGCAGCCGATAGGTAGGTCCGGATCTCCTTAATCTTATCATTACTTAGATTATCTATCCGGTTATAGGAACACCTACCTCTATCCAAGGATTTATAGCTAACCTTGCCCTTATTAATCTAAAGCTTATATAAGGTATCTACAAGCCTATTAACGATCTTATCAAAGGTAGTATCTCTCTAGGCAGATAAACCTAAAGGACTTTCCTATATCTAAGGAGCTAAAGGGCTTTTCTTAATAGTCTAGCTTATCTATAGTTTAACTTCTCTTCCTTTCAGATCTAGCTTATAGTATATTAACCTAGTATTGACTCCCTTATATAGATACTTCTATATAAAGTTACAGAAATCCTCTTACTCTATATTATCAACCTACGAATTACCCTTCTTTTAGACCTAAAGACTAGTTTAGAAAGTAGAGGGAAACCTATCCTATACCTTCTAGATAGCCGATAACTAATAGACCGCTTTCTTTTTCTTTAGCACTTAGATAAGTAAGACGTTAATATGCTCTAGGTAGTTATAGATAGACTTGGCCAAATCTATATACTAGGAATCTAGAAGACGCTTTAGCTCCTAAGTAGAGGTTTCCTAGTAAGAGTCGTTCTACTTCTAGTGTTCCTTAATAGTAGCTTTAAGAGTAGCCTAGTCCTTTTTCTTTAATTCTGGCTACTAGTCTAAGATTTCCTAAAGGTTGTCTATATACTATTACTTAAAGTAAGAGATCTTATCGCTATTATCCTTACTAAAGATCTTATAAGCTTTTACAAAACGCTTAAGGTATTTAGTAATATTATAACTGGAAAAGAGACTAGGTAATCCCTTGTCTATTAGTAAAGGGAATATAACCTAAATAACTTTAGTAAGTCTATCTATTATAATATCTACTTAAGTATAACGCTTAACTTCTAAGTCTAAAGTAAGGTTTCTAAACTCTTATGATTAAGGTAATTCTAATAGCGTCCTTCCTAACAAGGTTTTAATATACCTAGATATAAAAGGCATTAAGAGTAGTAATTCTAATTAAGGTATTTACTAAACTATCAAGAAGAGTAGTACCTAAGGTTATTATCTTTAATTATACCTTTCTATTTAGATAACTTCCTTAAAGATAACTCTTTTATCTAAATAACTAATCTAGGAAGACTTCCTTCTTTTCTTTAAATCTTCTTATAACTAGTAAGATTAAAAATAAACTTGGTCTACCGCTTTTATTCCTTTAAAGTATACCTAGTAAAGCTATTCCTAAACCTTCTAATAAGGGATACCCTATAATAATAGCGCTCTAACCCCTAAAGTCAGAACTCTTAGAATAATAAAACAAATCTATACTAGATTACTAAAGAATAGTAATATATAGGTAGATATACCTTTGCTAGCAAGTGCTAATATTAAGGTAACTAGGGCTAAGATAGCTATAAAGCTTTCCTTTAGCGCCTATATAACTTTAAAATCTCGTTTCCGAATCCCAAACAGTTCTAGTGTCACTAATCTATATTTTAGAGGTTCTATCTCTCTAGATAGACGTCAAACTCCTTTAAACTTATTATCCCATAATTTCTACTATCTCTACCGGTAGTATTATTATATTAGGGCAAGAGTAGTTTCCTAGCCTACTACTAGATATACTAATCTCTTAGCACCTACATTTGCTCTTCTTACTTTCCTAATAGTTTTACTATATATATCTCTATATATATATCTTTATTCCTCTATTATAAATATTACTATCCTACTACACTTAAAGTCCGGTAGTCCAGTTTAGACTTAAAGCTAAGCTCCTCCCTAATTAAACCTCTAAAAATATAAGCTAGTGCTAATCCTCTAAGGTACTACTTAGCACCTCTAGAACCAAACCTCTATCTAGTCAAATAGGGAGGAGCTTTAGCTTAAAAAGTCCAGGGCGTCCGAGTATTTACGGTTATAGTAGGCAAGTCCGACTATCTAGACGGTAACGACGATAGGGGCAAAGGTAGCGATAACGATATCCCTCTAGACAGACGTAAAAGAGTCTACTTACGTAGAAAAAGATATCTCTAACTTATAAAAGAAAGAAGAACTATATCCTACTACTCTAATCTATTAGAGTAAAACGAGTACTAAAAGCTATCTATTTTCCTTATCTATCTATCTAGCGCCCCTAGATAGGTAACCTCTATTTATACTTATTATATATAATAAAGCTCTATAGAACTAGAAAAATAAAACTATACCTTATGTCTCTCTAGTTATATTAAGAACTTCTAGCCTTAGTCTAATAGTAATCTATTAGATCTTATAAATGTCTTAGACACTTATAAGGATATCTTATATTATATTACTAAGTATTTAAATCTTTGCCTCTTTTCTTATTACTCTTTTAAGCTATAGGAAGTATTAGTATATAAGTTATTAAGAAGATTCTATACTTCTAAAAGACTTTAGGTTATATATTATTATTAATTAGGATCTTAGCTATCGTAATAAGGGTACTAAGCTCTAGAAGTAGCTATCCTATACTATTAGTAAGCTTGATTTCTATCCTTTTATTTACTACCTAGGTTAATAAGATATATATAGCAATAGTATCAAGAAAGGTATAAAGTCCTTATATACCTTATACTTCTAGGATATTATAACAAACCTAGCTCAGACTTCTTCTAAAAGGGTTCAGACAAAGGTAGATTAAGCAAGACAGGCAGGCAGGTCGTCTAAGGGATTCGGTAAAGCCAAAGGGTTTACAACAACACTTAGAGTTATCTCTTATAGTAATTAGCAATGCTTGGTATAAGTACTGTGATTGTGATTGTTACCACTAGTAAACTCCCAGAGTTCGCCAGAGTCCGGTAGAACGAGTGACTATATACAATTCCCTGTCCTTCCTCCTTGAGTCTTGATCGTGCGATCGCTACTACGGTCCTGCGATCGTTACCTAAGTGCTCATCTTGATCGAAGTACGATCACTACGATCACTTCCTGATTAGTCCTTAGGTCTTGTAGTTCCTGATTGGTCCTGTGTGTCTTGCCGGGTCGCCTTATATAGCCAAATCGTAACACGATGCCCTTCCTTTAGGTCTTTTGTCCTCGAAAGACTCTGGTCTATTTTAAATAGCGCTAATATCCCCTATCTATACGTAATTGCGTTTCCTAGTTTCTTCCTTCCTTTGCCTTCCTACGATGTTGTCGAGATGGCTGATTATGTGAGAAAGAAGTCGAAATCTAAACCTGTTATATCGACTCTTCATGCTAATCACCTTCTTACGGCGATTCTTTCTTTAGATAGCCTTTTAACGATACGTCCTTATTCGCCATATAAGTCTAAAGGCCTTAGTTTATGTAAGGTCTCGAAAGCCGACTCTTCTTAATACGTAGAGTACGTCCGTAATAAACGCTCGAATTGTGACGTTCTTAGCGTTTCCCCTGCTCAGCTTCGTTCTATCGCGGCTTAGCATTAGAAACTTAAGGATAAACTTATAGCTACTAAGGAGCGAGTCCTTCGTCTTCGGAAACAAAAGCGGATGTAGTTTGAGAAGATAATAAGGGCTATTGCTCGGGGTATTAACAGTGTAGAGGAGTTAGAACGAGTAGAGCGTGAGGAGGCTAAGGTGGCGGCGGTAGCGGAAACTTTTAGGGTTACTACGTCTTCTTTGACCCTATCTCGTTTGTCTACCGATTTTAGGTAGCTTTGGGATACCGTATATTCTAAAGTTCCTTTAGATCCGTCCTTGCTAGCCGATTTCGGGTTGGTTTCTGGTCTGTCGCTTTCGGTCGATTAGGGTTCCTCTAGTAGAACTGCTAAAGTTTCTCAGGGCAATTTAGGTTCTTAATAGGTTCCTATAAGTTATCTTCTAGTCTAAAATCAAGCTATTTAACCAGATATTGTAGTTTTCTATTAATAACTCGTGAATCTAAGATTTCTTCAATATCTTATTCTTCCTCTTCGTCTTCTACTTCGATATTTGTAACGACTTTGGCGTTCTTTGGCGCTGGCTCTAAGAGTGAAATATAAAAAACGTCTGTCTGTAGTTATATAGATAATAGTAACAATAGTCGATAGTTAGATGTCGAGATTTGCTCTTTAATAATAAATGGTCCTAATTTTTTGAAGTCTAGCTTCTCGCTTAGTCGTTTGGTTCGTAGGTGTCGTGAGATTAGGTAAACTTTGTCTCCCCTCTCTAGGCGAGGTCCCTCGAGCCTGTGTTTGTCGTAGTAGTTCTTTATCCTTGTTTTGACAAACTCGAGTTCCTTTTTGAGCTTTTCATGTAGTGCGTGCATTTGTTCTGCTTTGACTGCTGCTCTCGGCACTATGATCTCTAGTCCTTGTCTAAGGTTTGCTTTATATCTGTAGTTCGCGAAGAATGGTGTGACCTTGGTCGTTTCTGTTAGCGTTGTGTTGTAAGCGAGCTATACTATTGGTAATAGTATGACCTAGTTGTCTTGTTGGTAGTTAATGTAAGAACGGAGATACTATTTGACGATTTAGTTTAATTGCTCCGTTTGTCTGTCGGTCTATAAGTGATATGCTATTGACAGTTTGCTATTAATGCCTAATCGTTATATTAACGCTTGCCAGAATTTTGATGCGAATTTGGTGTCTCTGTCGGTAATCTATTCTCGTGGCCAAGCATATACTAATATAACTTACTAATAGATTATATCTACTAACTATTCTACTATCTAGGACTCCTTATAGGGAAAGAAATATACCTATTTAGTTAGGCGATCTACTATAGTAAGGATGCTGTTATAGACTACTCCTGTAGCTATATCCTTAGATTCTAGCAGCTTCGTGATAAAGTCTATCGTAACCGAACTCTATGGTTTATCAGGTGTTAGCAGTAGCTAAAGTAGCCTATACGGCTTATATCATGCCATTTTGCTTCGGTTGTAGATATCGTAGCTTTGTATAACTTCCTTGACTTATACCGTTAACTATAGAAAGTCGTAGTGTTTCTTGACTTGTGCGACAGTTTTCGTAACTCTTTTATATCCTCCGAGTTTCGACTTATAGAGTTCTCGAATCATTCGTAGCTATTAATCCCTGTTATAGATATATGCTTTGCCTTAGTACTAGAGTTTCCTATCTCTTTCTTTCACTTCGTTAGGTACTAGTAGTCCGGGTGCTGCTTGATACTGTGCCTTGTTAATCCTTTCTTCTCGAAAGATTACGCAACATTCTAGGAATAAGTCAAGTGGATCATCTTCCACGGGTATCTACGTTTCGTGATATAACGTCCTGTCTATTCGTTCCTTGAATAATGGTAGCGTTATTTCCATTCGTCCTTCTATATGACCCGTTCGTTAGCTTAAGATGTCTGCTCGTGCGTTTTCCTTGCCCTTCTTATAGCAGATCTCAAAGTTAAATTCCGTAAGGAATTCTGCCTATTGTATTTGTCGTCTATTAAGCTCCTTTGTTGTTATAAAGTATCGCAGGTTCTTATAATCTATATATACTTATACTAGTTTGATCGTATTACTAAGGTATAGTCGCTATTCCTTAAAAGCTTTGACAATTGTAAGTAGTTCCTTGTTATAGATCGGATAATTAAGATGTAGTCTATCGAGCTTCTTTGAAAAGAAGGCTATAGGATATAGCTTTCCTTATCCATCTCGTTATCCTAATTGTCCTCTGATGGCGTAGTCTAAAGCGTCCGTTTCTACCTCAAATGGCCTCTTAGGGTCCGGCAGTACTAGTACTAGGTCTTTAGTAATGGCGTTACAAATCTATATAAATGCTTACTTATGTTATCCTTCCTATTGGAATTTAGTATTCTTCTTAGTAAGTTTGTATAAAGGTTGTACAATCGCTCTAAAGTTCCTAATAAACATTTGGTAGAAGTTTACAAATCTGATAAAGCTTTGTACTTCTATGACTATCGTTAGTTATGGCTAATTCTTGATAGCTTTAACCTTTGAAGGTTCTATCCGAATTTGTCCTAGGGATATTTCGTACCCTAAAAACACCATTTTCCGAACAAGGAATTCGCTCTTTTCCTTGTTAACTGATAGCTTGTACGCGTGTAGCGCGTCTAGCACTACTCTTACGTGCTTCTAGTATTCGTCTATTGTCTTGGAGAAGATAAGTATATCGTCGAGATAATATACCGCAAATTTGTCGAGAAAGGGTTGGATAGCTTAATTAATCAGGGCTTAGAACGTTACTAGCGCGTTTGTAAGTCCGAATGGCATAACGAGGTACTTATAGTAGCTATAGGGTGTCCTAAAGGCTGTTTTCCACTTGTCGCCTTCTTTAATCTATATATAGTTATAGGCCGATAGTAAGTCAAGACACGTAAAATATTAGGCTCTTACTAACTAATCTTAGAGCTGTAAGATTAGTAGTAACGGGTATTAGTTTTTCACGGTCTATTTATTAAGTTACTAATAGTTAACATATAACTATAGCTTTCCGTCTTTCTTTAGCATAAATAGGATTAGGTAGCCTGCTAGCAATATTAACAGGCAGATATATCCTCTTTAAAGGTTTTCCTCTAAATATCGCTTAAGTTCTTTATTCTATGTCTAGCTTGTATAGTAAATCTTAAAGAACTTTAATCGTGCTCCTTCCTTAAGCTTGATCTCGTAATCCTATAGGCCGTATTCTGGTAGCCCTTCTAGATATTTTGGTTCAAATGCTAGGTGTCCTTCGTATTCCTTCGGTACTTCCCTAGTCTTGTCTCGTCTCTCGGTTTTCTGATAGTATACGAACTTGGTTCTGTCTATAGCGATGCTAGCGATTTCTCCTATCTCGACCTACTGCTCTAGTTATAGTGCTCTATACTTATTAATAGAGAGAATAGCTATTAATGGTTTAGCTCGTTCCTCCTATTATAGCGTCGGTATTGTTTTGCTACTTCTTCTAGAGTCTATAGTAGTCTGTCTACCACTACCTGTCTCTTACGGTAGATCTGTAGGACATGCCTTTCCTCGAGCATCGTCCTCTTGCGATCCTTATATGCTCCCTATCTTGCTAGTCGAATATAACTCTATTTAGGGTTATAGGTAGCTACTATTCTTCTAGCTAATGTCTAGGTTATAATCTTCATACTATAGTAACCCTAGTATTATGTCTTTATTATTGCTTATATCTACGATACTAAATATGACTACTATAGTCTTTCCTACTATAGTGATATCGATCGGTTTGGTTTCCTTATATACCTATTACATTGGAAATAGTCCTTTGACTATGCTATGCTTCTACTTCATTCTCTAGGGTATCTATAGCTAATTTACAAACGTTAGCAAAATTAGGTTTATCTCTGCTCTACTGTCTACTAGTACAAGCATTTCGTGCTGTTTCTATTGTGTTGTTATCTATAGTTGCTTGTCTTGCCGCCGTCGTCTAAAGATTGCGGCGATTTCCTATATTTTTGCTGGGAGGTCTCGATATAGTGGTCTCTTATGGCAGTTCCTCCTATACTACGCTACCACTTGTCGCTATACAGTCGTTAATGGTTTCCAGGCCCCTCAAAGGGCCCTAACCTGTTTCCTAGGTTAGTGCTAACCTCTTTAGTCGTTCGGCTAATAGCAGCTTTATCTATCGTGCTCATTTTCGTAAGCCATTAGGTGCTTATAGCTTCTTACTATTAGGTCTATTCTGCTTTCCGTCATACATACCATAGCTTTATCTGAAGCTCCCGAATTCGTAACTTTTTTTTGTCTATATAGTAGAGGCAATCGTTGTTCTAGCATAAGTCCTATATATCTTGTCCTGTTCCGCAGTACCTAGGCTAGGCCCGTTTTAGAACTATCGTAATGCCTTCTAGACTCTGGTCTTTAATCTTCTAGAGCAATTTGGCCGCTCTATTTCCTATATTGTAGACTTACTCTACCAGGCATAAGCTTCTATCCTCATTTCCTTGTCAGGTCGGCCAGTAGTTGTTCTCGAATTTGTCGTAGAAGTGGTATCGGCATTCGTATGCCACACATTGGAACTAGGGTACTTGTATATGTGCCTCGTGTCGAGGGTATAATTGCATAGCGTTGCCTAGGAGGTATTAGAATTCTCTCCTAAATCCTTCCCACTGTACGTAGACTGTAGGTACTCTAATGCTAAGGTAGGAGTATTTCTTCTAGTAGCTTTCCCATATATGCTTGTCTTTTCTGTAGTTCGTGTATATAAACTAATATTCTAGGTTCCATACGTCGTTACTAAGTTGCTAATCGTCAAAGTACTTGGTATAGCTATTAGGTCTATTATATACTATAAGCTATTCTCCTTTAATAGTTTCTATAATACGTTAGAGTTCCCTCGTCTTGTCCCTTATCTTATCGCTTTGCTAGGCAAGTTAAGTCAAACATTTATCCTATTTATATAATTCCGTATTAAGCCAGAAAACTTCGTTATAGTACCCTTCGATTCGTTCCTAGAGGAATAGAACATTAGGTCCGGGTCTTTTAGTTCCTTAGGTATCGGTCGTCTACAATCTATCCCGCCTCTATATAATTGTAAAACCCTACTATCTCAAGGCTAAAAGAGTCAAAATTGGTAGTACGTACTCTCCTACTATGTCCTATTTAGCGAGACCTATCTCTAGGTTTATAGTGACTAGTTCGGAGTATAGTACTTGTCTGTCTTCTCTATTACTGTCGTGTCTAAAACTATCTATATCGCTGTCCTTGTCTTTATAGCTTGTAGCTACTACTTCGGTAACGTTCTTAGTAGTTTCGTCAATGTCTGCGATTTCTTTTCTAGGGACTAGCTTCTATTCTTTCTTTAGGCTTCGGCATTCTCGCTTATAGTGCCCTTTCTTTCTGCAGTTATAGTAGGTAACATTAGACTTGTCTTTGGTCGTCTTCTTCCGGTCCTGCTTCTACGCTACGTCTATATCTATAGCTCTAGGGTGCGTCCCGTACGAAGTACTGACGTACGTTTGCTTTTTCTTATCATTAGCCTTAACTATAGTTCTATTCATTTGACCTTATTTCTACTACTCTTATATATAGAGCCGATTATTAATTCTAATGGCCTATATAATATATTTGTCCAAAGTCTTAGGCTGATTGTACTTATATAGCTTGTCTTTAACCTTTTCCTTTAGGCCATTATAGAATAATTGCATTAATACCTCGTCGTTAAGTTAGGACTTAAACATGTCCTGTCTAAACTATATAGTATAGGAGGCTACTGACTTGGTCTATCAGAGATTGGCGAGTCTTTCTTACATATAAATTTTCTCGTCTTTATCGCTAAAAACCTTCTAAAGCTCTTCTTCAAAGCGGTTATAAGATCGGAAGACTGCCTATATAAACACGTCTTAGTTGTCTTTATCTTCCTTAGTAAGATAGTCGTTCTATATAGGCTCGAACTATCTAAGTACCTTGCCCTCTAGTCTCGTAGCTATATAAAGGACTTTAGCTTTTTTATCTAGAAACTTGTTATTATTAAGCCGAAAGTAAGATTAGAGGTTAGTTAAGAATCCTATAAGATCTTCCTTAGTTCCTCTATATTTACCAGGTAGTTCAATCTTAATACGGCTCGCTTTGACGGTTTCGAGCGTCTCGATTTTAGTATAGGCCTCGTTAATCAATTTCTATAAGTACTTTTCGCCGTTCTCGAGTTCCTTAATTTGAGCTTAAGCAGCCTTATCTCTCTAGTCCAACTCCTAGATCCGCTACTAGAGTTGACCAAGCTAGGCAAGCAATTGTTCGGCCGTAACGTTAGTAGCCATGTCGATGTCAAGGTCAAAGTCACCTCCGTTCTAAACCATAATAGAACAAAGGGAGTAGTAACAACGTATGACAAACCTAGCTTAGACTTCTTCTAAAAGGGTTCAGACGAAGGTAGATTGAGTAGGATAGGTAGGCAGGTCGTCTAAGGGATTCGGTAAAGCCAAAGGGTTTATAATAACACTTAGAATTATCTCTTACAGTAATTAGCAATGCTTGGTATAAGTACTGTGATTGTGATTGTTACTACTGGTGAACTCCTAGAGTTTGCTAGAGTCCGGTGGAACGAGTGACTATATACAATTCCCTGTCCTTCCTCCTTGAGTCTTGATCGTGCGATTGCTATTATAGTCCTGCGATTGTTACCTAAGTGCTTATCTTGATCGAAGTGCGATCACTGCGATCACTTTCTGATTGGTCCTTAGGTCTTGTGGTTCCTGATTGGTCTTGTGCGTCTTGCTAGGTTGCCTTATATAGCCAAATCGTGACAGATATTATATTAGATAGCTTACTAGAAAGCGACATTAAAGTTATAAATCTAATACTATAAATTAACTCCTAAATACTTAGCTACATTAAGACTAATTATATATTATGTTATAACTATTATATGGAGTATTATAATAGATAGCGTAAATATAGAGCAAAGCACCTAGATAATCCTCCTAATAAGGTTAATATCCTTCTTCCTATATACTTTTATAGCTTTATAAAGTTTAGGATCTATAATATATACTAACTAGCATTATAGCTATTCTATCTACTTACTAATATCTATAATATATATAATATCTTTATAAAAGGAGTCTTATAATTATACAAATTTAGCTATAATAGCTATATTAGAAGATATCAAATCTATAGATATTAAAGGTAATAATCCTTCTATAAGTTACTCCTAAGAAGCTAAGATAAGGTTATCTCTAGCTTACTTATAGGTTAGGTACTACAGAACTTCTAGATTTAGCTTATAGTCACTATCAAGGTTAACAAATCCCCATATATTAGCAAATTTAGCCTATAACTATAGTTCGATATACTATAAGTTCTAGGAACTAGGCCCTATAAGGTATATAGAAGTCTTGACTAAGATCTTAAACATAATAGACATATCGTCGAAAGTATATTAAAGCAAGGTAAGAGAGTTTATAATAGAAGAAGCTACTACTAATATTAAAGATACATCGGTAGAAGAGTAGTCAAGGCGCTAGGCTTATAACTACCAAACGTAGTGATAAGCTTCCGGGAGCGTTGAAAGCAGTCTCTAGTAGGTGGCTGTACGAAGGAAAGAGTGCCTTTGTTGAACTATCTATAAAGGAGACAAAACGACTGATATTTATAGACAAAGGAACTGGCCAAAGCGTTGAATAGCCTTATACAGCTGTGGCAAACGTGTGGCTAATACGCTTGGAAGCTCTACAGCTTCTGACATAGAGTGAACACTTAGCTTTGGTGCTCTTATCTGCTATAACTCTGCTAAGGGTAACATAGACGTCTCAAAGGAGAGGCTTAATTACGCACCTTATTAGGGTGCGTATCGTCCGGTGTTTCTGTTACGGCCATCACGTCACGCCAACAACTCAGACACATCGACGGATGTCACAGCTGATCAGGGTGGTTTACTACCATCTGGTTGCTTGATCTTTCATTCATGCATCGACCTAATATTGGTCAATTCATAACGATTTGCTGTTGTGCCTATTAATAGCAGCAGAGGTCCCCTTTCATCGGCTTGCTGGTTCAAACTGTCGAATCTCGATTGATTATCAGTCATGGGAAGGTAGTCAGCAGCTTTGGATAGTTCTTGGCTTCGGCCTGCAAGTCGGTGTAGATGCGGCCTGCATCGTCGTCGGCCAGGCTTTTCATTCTCTTCTCGTCCTCCTCCTCGAGCATCTCCATCTCCTCGGCAGGCTCGGCCTTGCCCTCCTCCTGGTCCTCCTTCTGCGGTTCCAGCGCCTTGTCCGTTCCCGACGACTCTCCAATCAGCAAGAACTGCGTGTTTACATAGTCCAGGTGCTTCGGCTGCGTCGGAACCCAGCGGAGAGAGCGGAACTCCTCGAGCAGCCTGCGATCGACATTAGTCGCCTCAACCAGAAGAGATACGCGGATCCTAGATATTTTGGGAGGTTAAGGGCAGGAGAGAGAAGAAAAGAAAGGGAAAAAAAAAAGGGGGGGTGGGTGGAGGGGGTGAAGATGACAGTACGGGACACTCACTCCTTGGGATAGTCGGGCCCCTTGGGCAAGCGGGCGTTGGCCGGGCCGGGGTACTCTGGGTTCTTGGTGCTGATGATGAAACTTCCGCGCTCCTTGAGGCCGAGCTCGCGCTGGATCTCGCCCGGCTGGCTGTCGCTGCTGCCGCTGCCGCTGTCGGGATGGGGCAGGGTCAACAGGTAGACGAGATGGCTGGCGCGGCCGGTGGTGGTGATGGCGTAGACGCCCTCGGCGACGGGGGTGGCGGCGGGCACGTGGCGGGTGCCGGCCGTCTTGGTCTCGTAGTCGCCCGACGGGGCCAGGAACTCGTCGCGCAGCTGGTCAAGCGAGGCGCCCGCCTTCTCGACGAAGGCCACCCAGCGGTCCCGCCCCGTACGCGGTAGCGTTTTCTTGGGCACCAGCAGCAGCCGGGCCTTGGCCGCCTCCCCGAGGGGCGCGCCCCCCTCCTTCTCGCCGCTCTGGTCGCCCTCGTCGCCCTCGTCGCCGCGGCCCCACTTCAGATCGGCGTGGCGGTCGATCGGCCGCAGCAGAATGTAGGTGCGGGCAATGTCGGAGACGGATGACGGGTCGTCGACGTTGACGCGGCCGCGGAAGAAGAAGTAGATGACGCCCTTCTCCAGGATGCTCGATGGGGTGTCGTCGTGGGCTTGCGGCCTCTCCCCCTGACTCTTGCTTTCGCCCTCAGCCTCTTCCTTTCCCCCCTCGTCCTTGTCCTCCTCCTTCTTGGCCCGCTTGGGACTGGGCGGTTTGGTGTGTTCCTCGGGCTCCGTCTTGTGCTTGGTTCCTGGCTCCGCTTCCTCGGCGAGACGTGCTCCCGAGGGTTGTTTGTCCTGGTTCTTGGCCGCTGATCTTGTCGTCGTCGTCATCTTTTTTCCCGGCCTCCAACTGCAGTCGCGAGAGGGCAATATCGTGTTGAGTTAGCTGCTCGGCGTATGTTGTAATTATAATACATGCGCTTGCGTTGTCCCAGGTGATATGATAATCATGGTTCACTCGGCAATTGCAGTAATTAAGCGACGTTAAAGAAAGGGTGCGGCTAACCTGCGTGATGTCATAGATGATGATGGAGCACGTATGCATCTCATGTCCTGCCAGGTAGGGATTACAAAACAATACGTCTGCTGTACATAATCCGTACATACCTACCTATTCGTCCGAGTGGCTGGAAGATGCAGCATTACACAAACACAACCCCAGAAGGGATCCTGAGGCGCCCTAGCATACGTATCATATAATTATGTATGCATGTCTCTGGTAGTATGCCGATTCGCCGCCAAACAATTAAGAAGATCAGGTGAATGCTCTAATTAACACGATGAACAACAACAAAGGTCGTTGTGAGCTGAAGCTCAAGTCTTTGGTTCTATACCACATGTGCTACGTGTAATATGTTCTGATCATGAAGAGGAAAGAAAAACGAAACGGGGGAAAAAAAGTACGGGGGAAAACGTAAAGAGAAAATAGAAAATACACAAAAAAGTGTGCAAGCCGTCCCGAGGTATGCATGCACCCCTTCGTCACTCCGTGTCTAGCAAAAGAAAAGCAGCAGAAAGCCTCACCACACACACACACAAAGACATGCCACAACACCACACACACAATCCAATCCCAAATCAGATTCCGGATTCATGAATGCTCCCCGAGGGCTCCGTGCTCCCGCATTATCTTGTCCTCGAAGCCGCGCCAGTGCCGTTCCGGGACGGCGAGGGCCCGCATCAGGTGGCGAAACTCTCTCGCGCGCCGCTCGCCCGGGTCCTCCGCGCTCAGGTGGCGGGCGCTCTCCGGCCGTAGCAGCCGCTGCAGCAAGGCGACGGCCAGGGCGGCGGCGAAGCGGGGGTCGGACCGGACGACGGCGGCCTCGGCGATGGTGCCGCAGATGACGAGCCAGCCGAGGATCAGGTCGGGGTCGACGGAGCCGTCCATGATGCGGAACTCCATCGTGCGCGGGTTGCGGCGCGCCCGCTCGTCCTCCTCCCCGAAGGCGCTAAAGTTGAAGCCCAGCCGCCGGTGCATCTTCTCGGGCCCCGAGAGCAGCCGGCCCAGCTCGAGGTGCGAGCCCGCCTTCCAGATCTCGGCGAGCGCGGCGACCTCCCTCGCCCGCGCGGCCCGCGACTCCGTCGACGCCCTCGGGCTGCTGCTGCTGCAGCGGACGACGGCGTCCGCTATCTGCTTGTCCGGGATGGTGATGGTGACGGCCGTCGCTAAGTCCTTCTCCTCCTCCTTCGTCTCTTGAGTGGCGGCACCATCCTCTTCTTCTAGCCGCCTGGCAAGCCGGCTGCGCTGGCGCAAGGCGAACCCCCAGGTGTACGTGTTGTCAAAATTGGGCGAGCTCGGGTCCCGGATGCTGCGCAGGGTCGGCTCGGCGGCCCAGAGGAGCGAGCCGAGCCGCTGGAGGGTGGGCAGGGACCAGGGGCGGCCGTCCATGCGGCCGAGGTGGACGTGGACCTCGCAGGAGCAGTTGGCGGCGAGGCGGTGGCGCGAGGCGAGGGCGGCCAGGACGGTGCGCATGCGGGCGCGCGTGGCCGGGTCGGCGAGGCGCATCCGGGGCGAGCAGATCTCGACGGGGACCCAGACGTACCGGCCGCGCCCCCGCGCCCTCTCGCCCTCCAGCGGCACCGCCGAGTTGGCCTTCTTGACCACCCACCCGGAAGCCCAGAGCTCCTTCTCCTCGACGCCCCGCCGCCGCAGCGAGTGCAGCGTCGCCGCCTCCTCGCCCGCCTCGCGGATCGTCTGCGCCACGCAGTCGTGCGCCTGCTCGAGACACCCCGGCTCGTCCGCCGCGCCGCCGCATCGCGCCTCCACCACCGGCCGCCCGTCCCCGGGCTCCGGGTCCCCCGTCCCCGGCACCAGCAGCGGAAACAACAGCTTCCACTCGAGAGCCACCGAGATGTCCCAGGCATTGTCGACCTCGGCCGCCTGGATGGCCGCCCCTGCTGCTTCCGGTGCTGGTGCTGGTGCTGATACCGAACCTGGCGCTGGCGCTGGAGCTTGTGCTTGTGCTTCCACTCGCGTTGGCGCTGTTGCTGCTGTTGCTGCTGCTACTGCTGCGGCTGGCGGTAATAATGGTGGTGGTAGTAGTGGTCGTGGTGGTGCAGCTGGCGGCAAATCCGTCGTCGTCGTCGTCGTTGTCGCCTCTGCTGTCGCCGTCACCGTCAGCTCCGCCACGTCGGCTTTCCGGCAGCCGGGATTGGCCGGGGCGGTCTTGGTTGTCTCTCGGCTCTGCCGATCATCGTCGAGCACGAAGGGCGCCATCCTCCGCGCCGAGAGTCTTCGGACGATCGCGCGGACGAGCAGCGGAAGGGCCCATAACCCGGCCAGCTTGAGCCCGAGCAGGAAGAGGACGGGCGGCGGCCGGCGCCCCGAGACGCCGCTGTTGGTGCTCCCTGACGCTATCATCCCGCGTCGGCCCGACGATACTGATGCTGATGCTGATGCTGATGCTGCTGACGCTGCTGACGCTGCTGACGCTGCGCCCCCTCCTCCGCAGTAAGGGATCGCGAATCTCTCCTCAGCCGAGCGCCCGAGCCCGTGGTCAGACGCACATGGGCGGCGGGGGGAACGGGAATCCGGTTCGCTCCGAAGTTGGACGACAGATAGCCGAGAACCCCATGCTCCCCAGCGCGCCGGGTTTCCAAGAAATAACTAATTAACGTTAGTTTGTACTGTAGTCGGGTGTATATACAACACTAAAATTATGCTGGGCCTACACTACACCAAATACCGTACAACTACGCTAGTGGGGAAAGAGAAGAGGGATGAGGGACGGGAGACTTACTCTAGTCAGTTAGCGAGCATCAGCGCCGCGCCCGAGCCGACCATCCATCATCTGCTTCCGCCATTACCACCACTACCACCACTACCACCAACTCCCTCACACCAACTTACCAGCACCCCCCCGGGCCCCCGCACGCGACAGGCGCGCCCAGCCTGCGGTTGGGCTCTTGGCGCGGCCCATACCCCAGCGCCCCCAATCCCCCCCTTGCTTCAGGCTCGTTCGGGCAGCACGGACAATTGCGCTGCATTCCAGACCACTGCTGCATGGTTAGGTGCATGTTCCCATGCATGCATGGCAGGCTCATCAGCAGACAAGCAAGCAGCGCCCTCTCCCCCTCTCCCCGGGGCATCTGAATCAAGGGTCTGCAAGATGCCGCCGCCAACAGATTGGCACATGCGCCGCCATGAACGGCCGCCCGTTCGCTCGCCAACTAGCCCGACACCCCGGTCCGTCGGAAACCACCCTCTCATCCCTCCCACCCCACCCCCTTGCCTCCCCCCACTCTCGACTTGTAACAGAAACCAATGCAAAAAAAAAAAAAAAAAAAAAAAGTTACCTGACTTTGATCTCTACGACGTGTAGAGATGTTGCTTCGAGGCCCGAAGCAGGCGCCGGGTGAAGAGGGGGGATGGGCTCCGCATTCGAATGATCGTGCTTACCGCAGACAGGTTTCGTATTCAAGTGGGTTACATACAAAGAGTGTACTTCATACGGATTAGTTCGTTAGACTAAATCCTTCTTAGTGTCCATGTACGGAGTACTGCTGTCGGGTTCGTGTACACTAGTGTAAGCAACGTCGGGAAGACGCCCCCGGGGTGGGTGGGGGCCCACATGACCACGCCGACAGCCGACAAAGTGCTGTGTGGTTGCTGCTGCTGCTGCTGCTTTGGGTGGCTGGTTCCCATTGTGGTCGAATGGGGCTCGACGTGCCTGCCCATCCCCAACCACGGTTCCTGCACCCGAACCTTGGTTGGCTAGTGTATACTAGTTGGGTTTCTTTCCCCCACACTCTGGGCCCTGGCTCTTCTCTTTCTGGGTCCTGTTTTTGCCGAGAAAGGGAAGGAGGGGTGAGGGGGGTGGTAGAAAAGACCCCCCGGGTAAAGACAAGTCCGAGGAGACTCGCGCAGTCCCGAGTGAGCTGGGCAAAAAAGGGGAGAGGACGCACGATAGCTGAGTTGTAGAAACCATGATCAGCCGGCATATCCGCTGACCTAAATGTGGTAAGCAATCAAAGAATCGTGTGCCATTGGAAGACAACAGCTTCATGTGTGACGAGGCTCGCGTCGTGGGGGGGGAGGCAGTCGAGACAAGATTGGGGGTGACTGGGCAAAAGAGAACGAAGCGCAAGTGAGGTTCGTTGCTGGCCCCGTGACGGTCTCTGACCTATCTCAAAAGACCCGAATCCAGACGTCCAAAAGTTCCTCGGCTGTCTGGTCAAGAGTCCAGAAAGCATCAATGCCATATCGGAGGGACTGCGCGAACGAGAGAGACGGAAAAACCAATAATACTCTTGGACAGTACCTGTATAACGCCGGGCTTAAACCCTTCCCCCAGAAATAAAAGAGACGCCAACTCGGTACACGTACCTATGACTCGTCCGCCATGAAGTTACGCCCAGCGAGAACCCTACGGCGCCCTCCCCCTCCTCTTCTAGAAGATCAATACGTACATACAAACAACATCCCCTAAGCAACGATTAAAACAAAGACAGGGTAGGGTATCCGCATCCCTGACGGAACTACAACATGATGCAACAAGGCGACAAGACTTCGAGAGTACCCAAGAAGTAGACAGGGAGAAAAGGAAATAGAAACAGAGAAAAAAAAAACAACTCGACCAAAAAAAAAGGTTATTTGCTACGACGACGACACCCGCTTCCCCCCGCAGTCCGGGATCTTGAGGCCGTCCTTGAGCTTCCGGTCGACCGTGAGGAGGCCCCACTTGTCCTCCCACTCCTTGCCGGGCTCGTTGAAGCGAATCTTCCAGGGCTCGTCGAAGGCCTCGAACCAGAAGTACTCGGTCCCGTCCTCGAGCGCGCGGCAGACCCAGTCCTCGAGGAAGCGGTTCATCTCGTCGATGCCGGCGACGGCGCCGTCCGGGCATTCGGTCACGTAGTCGCTGCCGCAGTTGGTGCCGCCGCTCGACGGCCAGCCCGTCTCGGCGATGATGTTCATGCTCTCGTCCTTCTTGAGGAACCCGCTCGTCTTGTTGCCCCAGAAGTACATGGTCCAGTCGGCCGCCTCGGTCACCTTGGTGCCCGAGAAGAAGGGGTGGATGTTGGCCATGATGGCGTCGCTCTGCGCCGCGAGCCCGGCCGTCCAGTTGTCGCCCAGGTCGCTCGTCGCCACGGGCAGCGACATCTTGCGCTCCGTCAGGTTGTGCCGCACCTCCTCCAGCAGGCTGCCCAGCTGCGTGATGGTCATCTCCTGCCGGAAGAGGATCTCGTTGGCCACGATGATGCCCTTGAAGTAGCTGGTGCCGTACTTGTCCAGTATGTTCCACATCTGCCTCAGCTGCCGCGCGTTGGTCGTCTCGTTCTTGTCCTGCCACACGCCCAGCCAGATCTTGACCTCGTCCTGGAGCTTGAGCTGGTTGACCGCGTGGATCACCATTTCGGTCTGGTTGCAGTCGGTGCCGTAGAGCCGGACGACGTTGGTCAGCTGCGAGAGGACCGCCATGTCGCGCGTCACGTTGTTCTGCGACGGCGGGTTCGTGAGGCAGTCGGGGTACTGCGTGTTGAGCGGCGTGTAGTCCATGCCCGGGAAGACCTTGCGGAGGTCCGGGTTGTTCATGAGCGCCTGGATCTCGGACGAGTCGGCGTCGAGGTCGCCGTTCGCCTTGGTGTCGCCATCGGCGGTCGACGTACTGTCGTCCGAGCCGGCGCCGCTCTTGCTGCCGCCCTTGTGGTCGTCCCTCAGCACGACGCCGAACAAGATGCCCAGGACGACGCCGGCGACGATAGCGACGGCGAGGGCGATCAGGATGGCGAACTTCCACTTCCTGCCCCGGCCGCTGCCCTTGGAGACGGCGCTGTGCAACGCCGCCTTCTCGCCGCCGGCAGCCGCACCGACGGCGGCGGCGGTGTATATCCCTCCTCCGCCGCCCGACCCGCCCGAAGCAGCGTCGCCGGGCGCCGCCGTGCTGACGGGCGCGTATTGGTTGCTCACGCTGCCGCTCCCGTTCCGGCCGACCAACCCTCCGAGGACACCGCCGGTGCCTGCGCCGCCCACGGCAGCGGCACCGTGGCTGTCACGTTTGGATCCGATGCTGAGCATGCTGGTCCGCGCGGCGGACCGTCCGTATTCGAGACCGTCGTCGCCGTCGTCGATGATGTCGTGCGGGTTGACGACCCCCAGGTCCGAGTCTTGGTGCCGCGAGTAATTCTGGTAAGGATCGTCCGTGTAGATGTCGACCCCGATCCTAGACGAGGTTCGCGAGCCCGGAGTGGAGTATCCCGACCCGAGGGGCGCGGCGGCGAGCCCTTGCAAGCTCGCGTGTGAATTTCTGTCTCCCGGGTAGTTGCTGCCGGGGGAGAGCATGCCCCTTTCTCCGTAGCCGTCTCCGCGTCCGTTTCCGTACTGGTGGTATGGTTGTTGTTGATGAGGTGGTGGTGGTGGTGGTTGTTGTTGTTGTTGTTGTTGACCGTGAATGGCGTCGAGGCCGCTCTCTCCTGCGTTCTGTTCTGCGCCTGTCAGGGCGATACCAGCCATGCCTCCGGCGGCAGCGTTGCTGAAATTGTCGGCTCCTGGTGCGATTGTGCTCTGGGGAGAAGGGCGTTGGGCCTGTGGCGGATACGAGGTGGCTTGTCCCCAGGAACGTCTCTCTGTACCGCGTTGTGGAGATGCCCGAGGTGGGGATGCCGGGTGGCCGTGGCCGCTGTATTCGCTCGGTAGTGTTGTGCCGGCCGCGGCGTATTGGCCTGTCCCTCCTCGCCCGCCGTTTGCGGCTTCTTGGTTGTAGCGTCTCTGGGAGCGAAGCCTGTCGAAGGACGGATCTGCTTGTGGCCTGGGCTGGTACTGCGACGGCGGGCGGTCGTGCGCGTCTTGGTAGTACTCGTAGTACGATTGTTGAAACTGGCGATGGCGCGGAGGAGTCGGGCCCGGCCCGCCAAGAGGTTGGCTCGCGGCCATCTCGTCGTCTGAATAGTATCGTGGCTGCGCCATTGCTCACGGTTGATGAGACGGGCGCAGCATAGGCTCGGTCTTGGCCCCCGCCAATTCCCCTTGACTCCACCGCGAATCGCAATTCGTGCAATGTCGAGCACCTTCCGGGGTGATCCAAGACCCTGTGCCCAGGAATCAGCACGTTAATCGACCCTCGTGCTCACCCCAAGAGCGCAGGAGCGAGCCGAAATTTTGGGTATGTTGGCGGGCTCAATGGAAACAGACCGAGGTGGAACAAGTGTCGTGTGCGAATTACGTGGCTTGGACGATTTCGCATCGAAGTGCCCGGGGTGACCCTCCAAAGGCTTTGTTCGTATTTGGGGCGCTGCGCCCCGGTCGTTGCCTTGTTTGGGCCCCACGTTCGCTAATAAGTTTAGTGCAAGGGGAATTGTCGCAGGATTTCGAATAAATGGTATAAAAAAAGCAGGGCGCTCAGAATCTCAGGGTCGGGCGGACGGAAGAATGTAAAGTTCCTGAACATACGACTATCCACGCGACGCAAACGGGAAGTGTGATGTTTCAGGGGGAGAGCTTTGTGCAACTCCCAGAGCCGAGATGGAAACTGTTTCTCTCGGGTGTCTCAGCAACCGACAAACTTGGCGGGCTGCAGACCAGATTCGGGCTTGGATCGAAGCCGCAACATGCAACGGGGTCCACAAAGTCCATGTGGCTGCAAGTGTGGTTGGCAGCAGGTTAACCACACTACTCCGTAGTGGCAGATGCAACGGCTGAAGGGGAACTCCCGAGAACGACCAGTGCCTTCCCGACTCAAGGTGTGGGCCAGTTTGGTTGTTGCTGGGCAGCGAACAGCGCTTTGCAGCGTCAGCCACGGAGGGTGTGCCAGCCAGTGCCCCGCCAACCACATCGGCATGGTCTGATACCCAGGGACTTGGGCTCACACGGCGAGGGACCATCGATCCGCCGCCTTCGAGTGTACCCCGTAGTGTATGTACCTTGTTCGTCGCTGCGAAAAACACCAAAAAGAAAAACCACAAAAAAGCTCCATGAAATCGGGAATATGCTATTTCGCCTTCCAGATGTCGACCTTGTTTACGAAGTAGCCACCCGAAGCACCAAGTACCTAAGGTAATTCCAGCACCACTTGCAGACAGGTACGGTCAGGGCCGCTACCCCGCCGCATTACATCATCCCGTTGGCAGGAGCAACGGTGCATCTGAATGAACATCTCTAACTACGGAGGACCGTACTTGTCAACATTCCCCGAGCTTGAAGCAGTCAACATACCTCATGCAGATCCTGCGGGTAGCGGCTCGTGATCGCTCTATCCTTCGTTGAGTGTCTCCATTGAAGCGTTGTGGATTTGTTGGAAATGCCTACGCCGGCGCCCACACTCAGTTACCAAAGTACCGAAGCCCCTCAATCCCGCGTTTGCTAGGGCGAGACAATGCAGCGCCCCTGAGACAAAAGCGGCGAAGGATGCGGCTGCAGAGAACCCTTCATGGCTTGATGAATCGTTTGGTACTTCAACTATCCTTACAAACACGAAGTGCTGATCGAGTTGCTTTCTCGTCCTCCTACGTCCCGGTACCCGGACTTGGAGTTTTACCGGGCACCTGACAAGACTGAAATGCGCCACGTCTGGGATACGCCGTCTTAGTACTCCATAAATTGTTAATCCCTGATGGTTAGGGAAGATGTTGCCCGCTGTGCTGTTTCACCGCGTAGAGCAAGTCGAATGACGCAGCACCATCTGCGAGGCGATTGACCTGACATCATGGAGAGGCGCAACAGATGGCCGGCCATGTATGTTAAAGCTGGAGCTGGGACACTCCCAAATGAAAGTCGATAGCAATTCAAATACTCATCAACCGCACCATCAAAGATACAGTCATTCAACGATTCAATTAAAAGAAATCACTCGACCGAACTACAACAAATCATCTTTGCAGACTCGCCTCAAAAAAGCCACATTGTCACCATGTCCGCCAACCCGAACCCCGTCGGAAACCAGGACCGTACGTACAACATTACTCAGCTTCTCATCGCTGAATTCCGGGAATTTCATCGACATGCCTGATTCCGGGGCGGGCTGACCTGTTCCTCGTCTCTTCAGAGTTCCATTCCAGTGTCCCGCCGGCAAAGCCAATGACGACCTCAGGGGTAAGCACCACCGTTTCCCCAGGTTCCACATCCCGACTTTTGTAAAGAATCTTCCTGCTGACACCCGCCTCCGTAACGCAGCACCAATTGGGACAGCAGGTCGGTAATGAGGCGGTGCCCGAGTTCCGAGCCGAGACACACGCGCCGGGCACGGCGCCCAAGCAGCACAGCTACCAGCCGAACCCTGTCCACGAGACGCCCGGGCAGGCGCTCAACCCGAACGCGTCGGCGGAGACGGGCGGGCGCACGGGGCCGCTCGACATGCCGGGCGCGACGAGCGGCGAGGTGCACAGCGCGTCGACGTTCGCGCGGCCGATGGAGGGCGAGAACTCGCGCGAGGCGCACGGGGCCCACGGCGTCGGCAAGCGCAAGGGCGAGCGCAGCGGGCTCGAGGGCGTCGGCGCCACGGCGTCCACCTCGGACGAGACGGTCGAGGGCCGCGTCCGCGCCCTCGGCGCCGACTTGCCCGAGGGCGTCGAGCGCGGCATCCGCGGCAAGGGCCCCGGCGCCGAGGAGTCCATTCCTGCCTCGGCCGCCGAGGTGGCCTCCGAGAAGAGGAGGCCGTGAGAGAAAAAAAAAAAAAAAGGGCTGCTTAGTGTACTGATATAAACCGGACGGATATCATGTCGGTGATGACGAACGGAATGTAAAAGTATAAGTCGGAAAAGTCGCAAATGCGACCAAAAGAGCAAAAGTTCATAACCTTGGAGAGGCCTTGGGTACAGTGCAGAGCAGTGCGTCAGCCGCGAATCGAACGCGGGGCCCATCGATGGCAACGATGGATTTTACCACTAAACCACTGACGCTTCTGGGATATGTGGCTGAGTCTCTTGGCATTTTGTTCCTCTGGGATGGAAAATTCGGGAACCATTTTCTCCAGGCTGTTTTCTCGAGAGTTACGCTAGTCTGCACTAGGCGTTGATATTTATCAACCGAATCCACACAGGGAAAATGAATAAAGTCGTTAAGTAGCCAGTTTGCTGCTCCGCAATTAATGACTCATGACCAGAGGCAACAATCTCCTGATGCAGAGCGGCTCTGTCCCTGGTTGGCAATCCCTGCACTAGCGAAGGGAAACAAAACCACAAGCATCTGCTGATCCCACGCCCGATAGGCTAGATGGTCAATTCCGTAAAATGGAACCGATGGGCCAGTTGAGAGTGAAATGTCGCGCAAGCGTATCACTATCTCGGCTACCTTAGGCTACTAAATAATTATCACACGAGCCTGGTGGGACAAGCCTCAGGAGACAACGACCTAAACCCATCACAGAAAGTGTTTCTCGTTGTTTAAAGTTAGATCGCTGTCATTTTTGGGTCGCACGTTGGGTGGAACAAATTCTATTATACACTACCTCCGTACTCCGTAAAGTTATTCGTAACTTCATCTCATACCCCATGTTCGGCATTGCCGCCGTGACATATGATTGCCCCCGCAGCAATGCACCCCGCCTCCAACGCCATAGTGTACAACACTTGTATCCAATCCAATCCAATCCGCCACCGTCGTGATTGGACTAGAGGGGGATAGGAGCCGTAACCAATAGCGGATGATGCGCCACCAGCGGCAACCTGTTAGAGACAGTAGCCAAGCATCTTGACTGCATTTCTCGGGACCTAAGTAGCATTGTTGAGGGAAGGAGGATGGGGAGGGAAGAAGGTCAGGAGGAGATGGAAGACGAAACTGACCCTATGGTACCTGAGAACGGGGTGGGTAAGACGATTTTCGCAGTGATCGGAAGCATGTGGAGGCCGCTCATCCTAGACGAGTCGTCGTGGACCGTCTGGAAGTAGATGGCGAGACAGAAGTCGGCAACCAACGTGCTGACCACAGGGAAGAATATGTTACGGAGTACAGACGATACAGGCAGTAGACCAGATGATACGATAGGTCAGTACGGAGTATGGTAAAGGGCGCTATGGCTTCATCGCCTCGGCGGCCATCCCACATAAGAACAGTCCGAACATGGCCTTCGGAGAGCCTCTCTGTTTGTTTAAAATAATAACAATAACAAAAGTGGCAGTGAGTTCTATCCTTCCGTCACTCTAGATCAAAACGATGGGTGACCGCGGACATGAAACTAATTGCGTGAGTGGAGAAGACACATAATATACCTTTCAGTAGGAGGGCAGAGGGCCGCACGGCCAGATTCACTCCGGCTCCGCCGGCGTAGGATATCTACCTAACTTCCCAACTGCTGTTCTGCCGTGATCATGAAAATCGGTTTGTCTTTGTTACTCTCTAAAATTTATCAACGCCCATACCAGGTAATTATCTGATGTTGCGTGCTTGCACCGTAGCCCGGCTACGGAATAGGGTGCGGCCGAGCGAGTGCCGGCGCCGGAGATGATTTCCAGGCGCCCCCCCACCAACGGCGCCGTCCCCGGCACACCCATTTCGAAAAGCGGACGGCCTGAGCCACCCGCGCTGCAACATTTGGAGTGAGCTCCGGAAATTGAAACAAGTTGGTTACACAATCTGTCGCATGCGCCAATGTGCCACATCTTTTGACACTTAGGTCTTCTTTCCTCTTCCCTCTCTCTCCCCCTAATTATCTCTTTTCGGCCGACCATGTTCACGTATGTAAGATCCAAATGAGTTGGCCACCGAACGGAACGTTGTTAGTGTTGGTCAGGGTTGCCCTGACCGCCCGTATAAAGCATGCGTTTTAGAGTTATTCAGTCGTGCTGGGCTGAGCCACAGGTTTCTACCCGAAAGAGCGGCAGCAGATGAAACGGTCGGGGAGGTTCCACATTCCATGAACCTTGGGCTTCACGATGGTGCCTCGAAAATTGGTGGGTAACCTGCCACCGCGACGGAACTCCGCACAAGTCTCTCTTTTTTTCCCTTTCGTTTCCTTTGCATGTCTTAAAAACTGAACTCTTCGGCACACTTGTCCCGTCTCGGCTTGCCGGCGCTGCTTGGAGGAGCTGAATGAGATCGGTTCATGGCCAAACTCCGTGTGGAAAGGGGCGGGACTCGGCGCTGCAAAAGCGGCCAAGAGGGGGAGGAGCAAAGAAACATGAATGACAGGGTCAACCCGCAGCGGATTTCCGCCGCGACGGCTTGGTTCCGGACCGCCGGGGTCAAAATTCTCCCTACCTACCGAGTAGTCTCTTGGAGGGGGGATCTTGAGGAAAAAAGCGATAGAGGCCGAACCATACCAGTAGGACCTGGCAGGTAACTTGATATCATAACTGGACGTGTCGCCTATCAGTACCATCGGTTAATTACCCGACGTAATTATGTGTTCCGTACTCCCCAGTCCGTGCCCTCGATCTATCAACACCGCACGATTCTAACAAGCCCCGCAGTGCGCCCTAGTACAGACATACACATGCGTATTGATCAATGTGTGACGGAATATGAATCTACGCCCGTCCATATTTGCTCCATCCAAAACCGCTGGCCGACGAAGTACCCCTTCTGCGGCGCAAAGGTAGCCAATCCCTCCCCCTCAGGGCCGAGACCAGCAGCACCGGCACTACCGTCCCTTTCACGGCCACCAACCCCGCCTGGCCTCAAGACCCCTTCCCTGAACTCTCTGAGAACCCTCTCTCTGAACCGGCGGAGCGCGCCAGCCAGCCCGCTAAACGTTCCCGCCCCCGCCACCATCCCCCGGTCCGTTACCTCGCTGCCAAGGGGTACGGCCTCCCCGGCCTCGCGAGCGAGCCCTTCCAGCCGCTCCTCAAGAGCCGCTAGGAGACCGGGAAGGTCCGGGAAGCCTCCGGAGGGAGCGGCGGCGGCGGCGGCGGCGGGATTCGGCATGTGGCGGCTGCGCAGCGCTACCAGACAGCGGGCGAGGTGGGCCCACTGCGGCAGGGCGATGCCGCGGAAGAGCGGGGCGGGCAAGGCGAGAAGGGCGGCGGCGCAGGCGTGAATTGCAGAGAGGGACGGCCACAGGGTGGGTGAGAGGCGTGCCGATGAGGTGTTTTTGTTGTTGTTGTTGTTGTCCCGAGATGGCGCGGTCGACGAAGGGCGGTTGCTGCTGGCGCCGGTGCCGTTGATTCCCGTCCTGTTACCCGGGTATTGCCAGGTGCTCGTGCTCGGAGGAGGGGGATTGGGTGCTAGTGTGGTCGCGACCGTGGACGCGCTGGCGTGGAGGGCTTCGTGGGAGGCGAGTTCGGCGTGGTGCAGGTGAGCATGGAGAGAACCTACTGTTGAATGTAATTACGTGATCAGTCAGCCGCAAAGTTAATGACATATTGATTGAAACCACAGAATAATTGGATCCATTTTGGACTTCGAGAGGTGATTACCCTGTTGTTGTTGGATCACTGGGCGGAGGGCCTCGAGCTTCTCTAGGAGTGACTCGGCAGCTGCGTGGTTCCGTTCGTAGTTCTGGTAGCGTACTTGAAAAGCCTGCTCCGTGAGCAGCTGGAGACGAACTTGCAAGGCTAGGATGTGGTCGCTCTGCGATCGGGTTGCGCTAATGGCTGCGAGGGCGCGGTCCATGTGCGGCGTCCAGCGCATGGCATGGACCTGCCCCGAGTAGGTCGAAGCCGCGCAGCTGAGCAGAAAACAGGCCAAGATGGCGCGTTGACATTCAAGATCATCTTCTACCAATGCGGTTTGATGGTCATATCCGATGCTGGTGCGGCCGTTGGTCTCCGGGATCAACAGCCCCAGCGTGTACGCATCTGAAGGGGCCGGCCCTTCAGAGCACAACTCGCCAACCAGGGAGGCAGCCAGCATCACCAACCGACCGATCAGACGGTGATCCAAACCCCAGGCAACGTAGACGAGGAGGCCAAGCAACAAGTCCACCGTTTTCTCTGTCTTATCCGGCCGGGTTCCCTTCTCATGTTCCGGCCCTCGAAGGAAGATCAAGTCATGCAAGACGCGCTTCAGCTCGCTCGACCGCGTCTGCCGCTCGCGCGACGTAGGCGATGCCACGCAGGTGATGGCGCGAAACAGGAACGGGCGGCGGAAGTGCAGTTGCTGTGCGGTCATGTGGGTGGGGAGGTGAAAGAATGGTAGATGGGGAAGCATGTGGGACCGAAACGTGTCGAGACAGGTCGCTGGTGAGGATCCCGAAGGTTCTGGTGGCCTGATATCCGGAACGTGATTGGGCACGGCAAAGAAGGGATCCATCGCGGCATCGAGGCCGGCGATGGCCCCGAGGCCCTCCGGCGGTCCAACTCGAACCCCTTGCCCGCCCGCTGCTTCACTTCCACCATTTTGCGATCGAAGTCGGAACGCAATGCCCTCCATCATGGCGGCTTGAGCCTTGGGAACCTGCTTTTGTTCGACAGCGCGACGGCGAATCGAGTTGGACGGAATGCACTGCCTCCCAAGGCGGAGGCATCTGTACAGAGAAGTAAGCATCGAAGCACAGGGTCCCCCTCCCCCCCACCCCCCGGGAAGGTCATCGGGGACTCACCTTTCGCATCCATCGCCATCAGACCGCGGGATGCACCGACACTTGGCTTTGAAGCAGCTCCTGCAGGCGTGCCCGTAGGGGGCCGAGTGGCTCACCGAACGCCTCTGCATGCTATTGCTATAGGAACTGGCTCAAGACGGGAGACAGCGACACGAGCGGTCGACTTGCTCGGGATGGACGAGAGATCAAGCTCTGGAGGAAACAGCAAAAGTTCGGTGAAGAGGTTCTAATCTCGCCTGCCTTCCGGATATGTTAATAGTTAGTCGTGCTAGAGCAACGGCCCCCAAATGGCATTCAGGATCAAGCGAGCGCTAAGTTCCCCTGGCAGATGGATCGTGCGACATTTGCAACGAGCTAAGGCCGCTCATATATAGCACCCTCCTCCCTAGTGCAGCTCACATAATACAGGATCCGGCGCGGCGCTTCAGGTCCGATTGCGCAACATGATCGAGGTCGAGTAGTGGCGATCGGTTGCAGAGGAATGGAAGCGGAGGAGACGGCTTGAGATTCTGGGGAAAGAGCGAATTTGGGGGCCGATTTGCGCTTGTCACCAGCGCTAGTAATACTAACCTTCAACCTCCTGCTCGCTTGGATTGCGCGGTCAATCCTCGGACCCAAGACGATCCCCTGTTCAGCCGCCTCTTTTGGCCTGCCACCGCTACACCCAGGGTGCAGTCGGTTGATGATTCATGAACTCATGAGAGGAAGTCTCGTGTATGTATGTATGCACATACAAAATTTATACTGTGCCTTCACTTTGCGGGCATCTCTGTGGACACTATCCCCAAGCGTATTCTGATGAAATGACACACAACACAAGAACTGGCTGCAAGTTGACTGTTACTAAACGAGTAACCCGTTCTCGTTCCTCTTTACCTTTCTTCACTCTCACCTTCCTCGCCCCACTATCCTCCCCTCGCCTCCCCTCTCTCCTGCGCCGCCTCCTACACTACTGTTTATTCCATTTCTTTCTCCCTTTTCTTTCCAACTTCCTTCCTTCGTTTATACTCTAGAACCGGGAACAGTGAGGACAGAACAGAACCATCAAGCGCACAACATGAGAGAGATCTATATTCGGACAAAATGATGTTCCAGAATCTGGAAAGATAATCCTGCCAGAGTCAGAGCAGAGCTCGATTCTACCGGATTTCGGGACAAAGTTGTAAAAGCAGCTAATGGGATCACCAACGGCCAGTACGTAATTAGGGTCCCGACATCTCGGGTGGCCCCGCACGCCGGCATACTGGCTTGTCTATCGGTATTAGCGCAGGTCTGCTCCTTTACCGGTTTCTTGCCCCGTGGAAAGACATGGCTAACTTGTTTGACTTTCCGCCAGAGGAACCCCTGCTCGACTAACTACACAGTAGGGCGGCCTTTGCCCCGTGGCGGCCTCCTGAACGCCTAACACTGCATAAGTGTTAATGAATTCCAAGCTGGCTAGGACCTGTCCAGAACAGGGAGACTAATAACGATCTCGTGCACGACTGCCGGGCGCTGACTGCAGCTGGTGTCAAAACCAAGAGGGCGGATGATCGTTGTCCAAGATCCCAGAACAAGACTGGGAGGTAGGGAAGGTGGTGTGCTTCGTATAGTAGTGTAGTTTAGTTTAAGCGTCTGGATATTTACCATGTCTTCTGTTGTCTTTGGGTTGCGTCTCGGGAATCGCGTGCGGTCTTCCGAATTAGTCCCAATCCTGATCTGTTCTTCTGGATCTTTTACGGTAACGTTAATTACCTGTTTGTTGCGCGGCACTTGGGTAGCTCGTAACTTGTTTACTGTGTAAGTTTAACTAAATTTGATACTACACTATGGCTCCACCGAGCCCACTCTCCCCTGCTCGGGGGCATCCCAAATAGTGTAGCATCCTCCGGCCCGATAAGATCCCATGCCGTGAAACGGTGGTACACTAAGAAGCTTGTTTTTTACCTACCTGTACACAGTACACTACTTCGTAGCAGCCTGAACGGCATTCGTTGGCTTTTGCTGTCAAATTCCTTTATACTGAAATTGTTGCGGCTTTAAGCCCTAATACGGCGAAAGTGCAATTCTCAGTGAGAACTCTCAGACCAAGTCCTCCCCTACATAATTAAGGCACTATTCGTACCTTATTACGGAGTAGTTCAGGATAAGGCATGCTTAAGCACAGACCTATTACGTGACACGTCTCTGCCCTAAATAAGCTCTTCACGCCAAGTTCAACAGCACGGTTTCGACCGGCATATCGCGCCCTGCTGGTGTTCACGCCGCATCAGCCCAGACACGTTGCGACCCGACGTTCTAGTGGATTGACCTGACCCTGGCGCATCCGATGCATCTTCCCATCCCCGCACGAATCGTTCCCAGTAGGGAGTAATTAACTCCGGGCCTCATCCTTATGTAACAATGCCGTAGTGGTAAAATGTGCTCATCAACCAACGGGACAAAGCAAGGTTTATTATTAAAATAAATATAAAATGAAATAAAAAGCATCCACTCGGCTTTACTATTAGTTTTCTACCTCAGACGGCCAGTGTTGGGAAGGGGGCTCTGCCTTGGTCAATATCTAAGTAATTAGGTCTCTCGAGTTCTCTTAAGCAGGGTCACGAAACCCTTAAGGCCGACTTGGTTTATGCTTAAACAGCGAGAAAACCGAGCGAGAGCTCCGGTCTACCCGGCCAGCAAAATGGAGCCGGAGTCTGAGAAAGCCGGCCGCTATGCCGGCTCCATTTTGCTAGCCGGGTAAACCACAAATTACCGCTCTCATTCGGTTTCCTCTCTCTAGAAGGGAAGAAGGTTAGGGTCAATACTATAAGAGCCTCGCTTTTGAGCAGATGGAATCGCATTCTTCCTTGTATATTATGCGAGCAAATTATCTTGTGCATATATATGTGCGTGTCTGGTGTAGTAGCGTATATAAGGTAATTATGTACATGGGAGCTGAGAAGTATAAAGAAGATTCTAATAGTCGTGAAGATCAACGACAGCACAAGCTGCCGGAATACTCGTTCCCGAACCAGATTTTCGTTCGGACAGCAAACCGGTTTGTTAAGGTGATAATCACATGAATGGTACAAGGCCGTTAGCAAACTGGAGCATGTCGAAGTTAGTGCGGCACTCGAGGTCAATCTGGCAGCCCAAAGCGCAGATCGCGGTGCGTTGCGAGAGCAAGTCACTGAGAGAGCGGTTCACCTTGGACAGCCTGGCCATCCATCTTCTTCACATGACTTTTCTGCATTGTATTACTGATCAATGAATTACCTTATCAAGCACGGGGTATCAACTCATCTCATCGTTTTCCCAACCATCATTCTCCCTTTTCCAGTCATGACTTAAAAGACTTTGGTGAACTCATCAGTGCTGTAGAGAGGCCAACAACCTGTACAAACGAACATGTCATGTTACCCTCATTACGAAGATTAATTAATCATGCTTCTCCGTGTTAAGGAGTGTGCAGTGGTGTTCATCCCCTCATTATCTCGGCTCTATATCATCGATCCCAGCAGCTCAGATCTATCGCTCTACGCCCCCTCGGGGCCCTGGTTCTTGTCATGACCCAGGCCTAATATTAGAGTTTGAAAGAAACCTTTCGCGCCAGGACGGCCTTGGCCACTCGCCTGCAGACGCCCACCAGGTTGGATGCGCTCAGGACGAGGGGGAAGAGCTGCCCAAAGGTCCTGCATTCGTAGACGCCCCGGACGGCATTCCACCAGAGCGTCAGTTCGACCGCGACGATGAAGAGGGCCCAGGCGGCGACGCGGCCGAGGGCGTGGCGCAGGAGCACCGTCGTCTTGCCGGCTCCCGGGTCGGCAGCAGCAGCGGCGGCTGCGGGGTCGTCGTGGTTGTTGCCGGGCGCCGGCGACGACAGCTCGATCATCGCGGGGGGCCAGTTGCGCAGCACCGCGGCGAGGGCGGCGCCGCGCCGGACGAGCTCGGCGGCCAGCAGCAGCGTCGACGCGGCCAGGCTGATGACGAAGAAGGCCTTGAACATGTCGTGGAACCAGCCAAACAGGCGGACGGGCGCAAAGAAGAAGGCCACCTCGTCGCACGCCGTCCGCGGCAGGAGGCGCAGCCTGGCAAAGAGCGTCCAGGTGCCGTAGGCGCACGCGACACACCCCAGCAGCTGCCGGAACAAGCCGGCGCCGCTGCTGCTGCTGCTGCTGGTGGTGGTTGTCGTCGTCGTCGTCGTCGTCGTCCTCGTCGTCGTTATCGGGCCCGTCAAGGCGCCCCCACTACCACTCCAGCGTCCTCCTCCTCCGGGCGGATCCTCCTCGTGGCCGCCCGACGACGACGATGACCACCACCACCGCCGCCACCACCCGCTGGACAGCCCCGAGGTCCGCGCGGCGGCCGGCACCGAGCCGACCCACACCCCGGCGAAGCAAAAGAGCAGCACGAGGAAGGCCTCGACGGCGAACACGCCGATCGTGAGGTCCTGCGTGACCAGGATGAGCCCTGAGAACATGGCCAGCTGGTAGCTGGCTTCAGCGGCCTGGGCGGCGTCGACATCGGCCGGGCTGGCCATCTCCGCGGCGATGGCGGCCAGCCACTGAAGGTAGATGCCCACGCGAATGCCGAGGCCGTATATGTCGCTGTTTCCCTCAAACCCGCACGTGGATTCGGATGAGGCGGCAATAATGGTAGTGGCGTTGGTGGAGGAGGTGGTGGAGGAGGAGGTGGTGGCGCTGCTAGTGGGAGTCGACTGTGCCGGGTTCATTGCAAGAAAGAGGAAGGTGACGAAAAAAATGAAAATTGCGCGTCTTAGACAGTGGGGGTCAAACTCTCTCTCTGTCTCTTTCCTCTCTCTTCTAGTCCCCGGGGGGTATATGTGTGTTTAAAACAGGGGGTCTTGTAGGGAGATTCAGGTGCTGGGAAAGGCAGGTGAAGTAAGTAAGACTACGCGCGGCCGACTCATTCCCATCAACGCCTGATGAAACCGATGAAATCGAGATACAACAATGTGGTAGATCCATGGGAATGAGGCTCTGCACGTGGCCAGATTTGACAAGTGACTGTTCTCACTCAAATCCGGACGCTGTGCGGCTGTGGAAGCTTGTGCTACCCACCCAGAGCGTGGCCAGTCGCTTAAGGGGACCTTTGGGTGGCAGGCTTGGGACAGAGCGGAGTCATGCTGTGGCCGACAGAAAAGGGAACCAACCATGTCTTGTTGAAAAGCTTCCCAGTTGGCTAAGCGTTGATGGTAGCTGCCAGTTCAAGACACGCTCCCCCCCCCCCTCTTTCCCCCTTCAGATGCCCCCAACAAAAGCCACCTGGCGCTGCACATCACGCGTTGAAGCCGTACGTATGAAGTTGCGCTCAGGTCCCTTCAGAAAATCACAGACGGACCAAAAAAAAAAAAAAAAAGACCGACACGTGGCCTCTCAAGCGGCTCATTTCGAGCGAGGCTGAAGAATATTAGGCCTTATTACTCCTTCTGCAATACGAAAGTCTCCTTTGTAAACACTTCCGGTCTGTCCAGGCGAGCTGGGTCCCACGCCCAGTGGAGAGCGCCGACTTTACCGCCGGCAGTCAGGGAGAAGGAGATCAGATAGTGCTCCGGGCCGTACTCTGTGTAGCGTCCGCGGCGCATGATCTCGTCGTGCGGCATCCACCAGCAGAACGTGTCGTGCTCGTAGTGCGACAGCCAGAACTCCTCCGACGCCAGGCCCTGCAGCCGCATGCAGAGCCTGTCGCCCCTTGCGCGTATCTCGATGGAGAAGGTGTGCACGTAGTTCCGGTACACGCCCGCGTACGCCCGGAGAGGCTTGCTCGGCGTCGTGCCCAGTTCCCTCCGCGCGAGGAGTTCTGCTCCGACTCGGCCCTGGCGGGCAACGGCTTCCCGGGTGAGCGCCCGGGCCTGCGACTCGAAGTCGATGGGCTGCGTCGGGTTGAGGAGCAGCTCTAGAACGAGCTGGCAGACGATATCGGCGGTGTCGACGGCCGTGATCGAGTTCTGCAGCACGAGGATCACGACGTCTTCGCTGGGAACTAGGCAGACGCAGGTTGTACTTCCGGGCATGCTGCCGTTGTGGTACAAGACGAGGGTTGACGGGGCGCCCTTGCCGACGTCTGGAGGGTCGCCAATGGCCGGGTTGAGACCGATGCGACCCATCGGACCGGGTAGCTGCGCCCGCGCCCATCCCAGCCCGTAGCCCTGTTCTCGCAGGGAGGCGGGCGGAATGGTGGAGTGGTGGGTGATGAGCTCGCCACAGCTCCGGAAGATGGATGGCCGAGTGAGGGGCGGTTCGCCGCCGCCGCCGCCTGTCGGCTGGCGAAAATCGTCCATAACGGCCGAGAGAAAAGCCGTATAGAAGCGGGAGAGGTCGGAAATGGTGGATTTGATGCCGCCCGGCGCCTCCATCGCGGTACCGGCGCCTAGCTGCGGCGGTGGAATCTCGACGAGGGAGAGGTTGCTGAGCACCGAGTACGACTTGGCCGTGTTGCAGTCGGCCGGGTCCCAGGCGGTCCCCGTTCTTGTCATGCCCAAGGGTTCAAAGATGTAGCTGTGCAAGAGGTCGGCCAGTCTCCGGCCGGTAACCTCTTCGAGGATGCCGCCGACCAGCATGTAAGCCCAGTTGTTGTAGATGAAGGAGGAACGGGTGGGCGCGACCTGCTCTAACGTCGCGAGCATCCTCCATGCATCCTCCTTCGTAAGCAGCAGAGAGTTGCGAGACCCGAGCCATATTGCATCGGGATTGTTAAGGCCGGAACGGTGAGAGAGGAGGTCGAGAATTGTGAGTTGATGGGCGAGACCCTTGTCCTTGAACGAGAAGTCCGGCAGGTGCGTCGCGACGGGGTCCGTGAGATTGAGAGCACCCGTGTCGGCGATGATGGCGGCCAAGGCCGAAATGAAGGCCTTGGACATGGAGTTTATGTTGTGTAGGGTGTCGTTGTCGGGCGCTAGCCTCCGCTCAACGTCCCGAAAGCCATGATGGGCCGTGTAAAGCGTCTTGCCGCCGCGGATGACCCGAACGCTGACCGAGGGGGCGCCCGTGATGGAGAGAATTCTGTCAATGACGCGTCGCGATCGGCGGAGCTTGGCTAAGATGTCTCTGGGCCGACGGGGACCGAGTCAGCAAAAAAGGCCGTCTGGTGCCGCCACCGAGCCGTTGCAAGATGAAACAGGTTACAATAAGTCGAGTCGACGGCAAAAGCGGAGTATGAGCGAGTATGTCAGGTACCTATCGGTCTTTTGGGCATGACGCCCGCTCGGCTGGCTTAGGAACGACCCCATCGCCAATACGACGTGCCTACACGCGGGTTCGGGTTCGCGCGCAGGTGTTGAGATAGCGTCTTCGCTCGATAATTAGATAATTAGTGAGCCGGTCACCCGCGGGCGTGGATCCCAGCGTGGATTGCCTTCGAAGTACATATCTACTGGCATCCATCTCGAATCTCGGAATTGTGAATCAAAGTGCTCTTCCACCGTTACAAGCAATCCCACATCGCGACCAATAAGACACTGCAGGTTGCGTCAGAAATGACATGCGAAACGTGTCTTCTCATTAGAGGGCAAGAGGAGCCGAGCTATCTGCAGCACGCCGTTTCGCAGCCTTCTGGGGAAAGACCTTGACCGGTTTGTTTTGTGACACTGTAATCTCGCTTGGCAAACACTTTACTGTACGGAGTATGTATGCATGTAATTACTAGTACTTACTAGTACATGCAAACAGGGAACATCTTCACCCACGCACCGACAAGGCTGCGCGATGTGACCTGTGACGCAGTTGTAACAAAGTGCCCGAGATGGCTTGCTCGTCGGCCATTTCTTGGGCGACTGGCGGGGATGAACACACCATCTGACAACGCCTCGATGCGGCATGGGGATGCCCGACGTTGTTTGCGGTTGGCCGAGACGAGAGCAGTGGAGGGGAGAAAAGAGGAGGGGGTGCACACCACTCCGGCTTTACACACCCGGCATTTATCAAATGAGAGATCAAGAGCACACTTTGGTTATTACTCCGAGCCTCAACCTCACGTCAACAGGTCTCGTTGATGGGGCGGGGTCATGGACAGCGAGTTCGCCAAAGCGCGTTAAACGCCCTCCATTCCCACCAGGCGCAAAGGCAACATATTAACCCATCTCTTCTTTCTTCCCAAGATTGTGCTCTGCTTGACCGGCACCCTCAAATAACCTCCTTAATCTTTGTCTCGACACCGACATAGAACCCCACGACAGCGGTCATAATTAACCATTCGGTCAAAACCATGCCCGCGGACAACGACTCGACCTGGCTCTGGCCCTCCAAGGCAGAGCAGGCCGCCCAAGAGGACCCGCGCGCCCAGCCCTGGAAAAAGCTGCTGAGCAGCCATCAGGACACCAAAACCGCGACAGGCACTGAAGACTTTGTTGCCGACTACGCGCGGTCGAACCAGCTCAACAACGGCGGATGCTCCGTGTGCGGAAGCTCGTCTTGCAACAGCTGCGGCGCTCCCACTGTTGCGGGCTAAGAGACGCCAAAGGACCTTCTCTTCACATGCAAGTCGGCCCCAGGTGTAGAGGCGAGGAGTGTGCAATGACCGTCGGATGTGACCATCGGGGGTCCAAAGCGCGGAAATTTGCGCAAGTGGCTGTTTTCGAATCTGGTGGGATAACGAGGGGAAGAAGATGTTTCACGTTTCTGTATTGGTTCGAGGAACACAAGTTATACTGGGATCAATTCCAAGTCTGTCACCCCCACGTAGGTTGTGGCCTACTTATCTTGGACTAATACTAGTACTCTTGGGTCCAATTTGTGTCGAGCTTGAGGTGGCCTACCCTTTTTTTTCCTTCTCTTTGTCAAAGTTTCCGCTGACTCCCACGCCCCCTCTCCCCTCTTTCCTCCACTTCCGTTTGTAAGTCCCAAAACTTCGGATATTAATACTGCCAGAAGGCTGAGCCTGATGAATAAGGAAGGAAAGAGGGGTATGCCGAGTAATATACACATGCACCTATACACATGCACGGAGCAGCGACCAATTATTGACATAGGTGTGATCTCTCAATCCGCGCCTGCCGAAATAAACCTAAATGATGCGTGGGGGGAGGGATGGTTACGCCTAAGCGTTCAAGCTTCGGAAAGAGCCACCTCTCCGAGCCGTCAACATGACGAACAGCACACGAACGCAGTCAGAAATCTTGCCGCAGTCAAGTCTAAAGGCTGTGCTCCAAGTTGCCGATATTGACCATCATGACCACGATCCATGCAAAGCTGCTCTATGTCAGAGACCTCCCCATTTACCGCCAGGAAAAGCCATACCAGATCCTATCTCATCTGCCTAACCTTGGAGATATTGCGCCCTCCAATCTGGTGTTTGAGGCAGTGGACGAGACCATCCAGGACGTTCGGCTCGCCGATCGGCCCTTCACCCTTGACGACAATGGATTCTGCCATGTCACCGCCCCAACCTCGTTCTCGGACTGGGATTCCCGGTCCAAGGTCGAGGAGTGTTACTTGCCTGAAGTCAAGTCGTTGCTCAAACGACTGGTGGATGGCGCCGACGAGGTCGAAATCTTTGATTGGAGAGTAAGCTGATGAATCTATTCCTTTGTTGTCTTTCATTCCTCATCTCTGTCACATTCTTTCTCTTTTTATTGGCGTTTTTTCCTCCTAGAAATTCTTCCTTCCCTTCCTGTGCGGATGACGGCAGTTAGTAGCTGACTTTCAGGAGAGGCGAAGGCAAATGGGAACACCTGCTACTCCTTCCCTAGATACATCGCAGACCCCTAGGCCGCCGAACATGAACGATCCGGCCGATCCTTTGCAGCCGGCCAAGCAGGCTCATGTTGGTGAGTTGGCTCTCTCTTCCGAGAGGGACCATAACTTCGGAGGCGCTAAAAAAACTGTGGGCATTGATGAGGGAATTGTGGATTCATGATGCTGACAGTGCTGAGTCTTCCAACCTTAATAGATCAGAGCCCGGCCGGCGCTATTAAGCGAGTCAAGACGGTGAAGGGTGACCGCGCGTCCTCCCTTCTCGAGGGCAGACTGAGAATCATCAAGTAATTAGAGTGCTCCATCTCTCGCGAGACCCTCCGCAACGCATAAGTCCCAGGTACTAATCAAGACGAGCGCAACCAAATCAGCTTGTGGCGGCCGACCGAGACCGTCGAGAACTGGCCGCTGGCCCTGTGCGACGGCGCCTCGATAACCAGAGATGACCTCCTCGAAACCGACCTTGTCCGACGCGACTATGTCGGATCCACCATGTTCGCGAAATATCGCCCCGGCTATCACTGGTATTATCTCAGCAACCAGAGGCCCGAAGAAGTCTGCCTGATCAAAAACTTTGACTCAGACGAGACGGTGAAGGCACAATGTGAGTATCGATTAGTGGCCGAATAAGACCGGCCCACTGCGCCATTCTTCCCCGTCGTGCCGGCTTAGCTGTGGCTTATCATGGTTTCAATTATCAGATTCAGCCCATGCGTCCTTTGAGCAGCAGAATGCGCCACCACATCATCTTCCTAGAAGCAGCATTGAAGTACGGGCCTTGGTGTTCAGCTATAGAAAGAAATAGCAATGCCATGGTCACAAGTGTCAGAAGCTATGGAGCTTCTAAGAGTATTAGCCACATATATGCCACAGCTGTATAAGGCTGTTCAACGCTTTGGCCAGCTCCTTTGTCTATAAATATCAGTCGTTTTGTCTCCTTTGTAGATAGTTTCAACAAGGCACTCTTTTCCTTTGTACAGCCACCTACTACAGACTGCTTTCAACGCTCCCAGAAGCTCATTACTACGTTCGGCAGTTATAAGCCCGGCGCCTTGACTACTCCTCTGCCGACGTATCTTTAATATTAGTAGTAGCTTCTTCTATTATAAACTCTCTTACCCTGCTTTAATACGCTTTCGATGACGTGTCTATTATATCTAAGATCCTAATCGAGACTTCTATATACCTTATAGGGCCTAGTTCCTAGAACTTATAGTATATTAAACTATAATTATAAGCTAAATTTACTAATATATAGGGATTTATTAACCTTAATGGTGACTATAAGCTAGATCTAAAAGTTTTATAGTACCTAACCTATAAGTAAGCTAGAGATAACCTTATCCTAGCTTTTTAGGAGTAACTCTTAGAAGGATTATTACCTTTAATATCTATAGATTTAATACCTTCTAATATAGCTATTATAGCTAAATTTATATAACTATAAGATTCCTTTTATAAAGATATTATATATATTATAGATATTAGTAAGTAGATAGGATAGTTATAATGCTAGTTAATATATATTATGGATTTTAAATTTTATAAAGCTATAAAAGTATATAGGAAGAAGGATATTAACCTTATTAGGGGAATTATCTAAGTGCTTTACTTTATACTTATATTATCTATTATAACGTTCTATATAATAGTTACTATATAATATATAGCTAGTCTTAATATAGCTAAGTATTTAGGAGTTAATCTATAGCGTTAAATTTATAACTTTAATATCGCCTTCTAGTAAGTTATCTAATATAATATCTTAGAAGTATAAGGTATATAAGGACTTTATACCTTTCTTAACGCTATTATTATATATATCTTACTAACCTAGGTAGTAAATAAGAAAATAGAAATCGAGCTTGCTAATAGTATAAGATAGCTACTTCTAGAGCTTAGTACCCTTATTATAATAGCCGAGATCCTAATTAATAATAATATATAACCTAGAGTTTCTTAGAAGTATAGAATTTTCTTAATAACTTATATACTAATACTTCTTATAGCTTAGAAGAGTAGTAAAGAGAGAGGCGGAGACTTGTATAGAGACTTTTATAGTAGTTAATAGTATAATACAAGATGTTCTTATAAGTATCTAAGATATCTATAGAATCTAGTAGACTACTATATATTTAAGTAAGCTATCCATAGTAATAAGTAACACTTATACCTTTCTAATAAGGAGTATAAGAGGATTTACTAGGAGCTTAATAAGCTAAAGTAGGCTAGACTAAAAAATTAACTTATCACTAAGTAGGGAGAACTATCTTATTCTAGGTAATTAGGGGTAAGATATCCTAGTTCCCTTAATATATTAATTATTAGCCCTTAACTACTTAATAAGCCCTTAACTTACTATAGGACGTTTAATATAGTCGCTCTATGGCGCTATCCTCTTTTAGAAAGCACTCTACTAGACTTATATAGTATAACCTACTTAGTTAACGATAAGAAGTTCCTTTTGCCTACGACATTTGTTAAGGTAAAAGATCCTAAGTTTATTAAAGTAGGTATAACGACCTTTCCTATTAATAAGAGGGGCACTTAGGTAATTAAGAATGTTCTAGATAGACTATATAGACTATATACTAAAAACCTAATGCTTAAAAATATTACTATTATTAAAGGATTCTATATTAATATTATCTTAGAAGCTCTATTACCTAAGATAGGCGCTTAGTATTATAGCTTAGACTACTTATTACGTTTCAAAACACTAGAAAATGACGTTATCCTTTATAAGTTAGAATATAAGTATAATCTTACATTCCTCGAATATAAGCTACTTTCCTATTACTCGAGCTTCCTAGACTATATCTTAATTAGTAAAGTAGGTATTATAAACGTTTATATATCCTTATAGAACGTATTTACTATATATAGTAGAAGGTTATATATATAAGCGTTACCTACTATAAGAGAGGATACTAAGGATCTTTAGCACTTAAGAGCTAGCTACCTTAGACTAGAAGCGTTAAAAGCATTCATTAATAACGTTAGAAACGTCTATATTAAGGGGACGGTATATATTAAGTATAAGAGCTACGCTTATACTTATATAAGCAAGGTCATCTCTAGGAAAATACTACCTAAGTAGAAGTCTATATACCTGTTCTAGTAAGTAGCCTAGGATCTATTTGACTATCTCGAAGCAATTAATAGATTATAATAGCTATTTATGATTGTTAATAAGTATAGTAGGAAGCTCTTCTCTTTCCTCTTAATAACAAAGTTACCAGACTAGATTATAAGAGTTATCTGGAATTTCGAGAGCTAGGTAAGACGCTAATATAGGTTTACTATCTATAAGATTAAGTAGGATAATAATATTACAATAATTAGTTTAGTAAGATATATATTATATTATTAGACTTAGGCTATAGAAAGCGGTATTAATCTTAAACTCTTACCTTCATATACCCATAAGCCTAATAGACTAGTAAAGCAAATAGGGTAAGAACTAATCTTATGCTTAATTAAGATACTTAATAGCACGAATCTCCTTATAAAGCTCTAGTTAGAAAGCGTATAAGTAGTAGTATACTTATACGTAATAAGCCTAAGCTATACTTACTCATTTAGGACTCCTAATAAAGTGCTCTATAGCTAGTTTAAATAGTATTTTCGTTAATATAAACCTAGCTTAATAATTATATTAATTAGCAACTTATACCTAGACTAGAGTAGTATCTTAATATATAGATACTAGATATATATCCTCTATGAGGATAGGAAAGCTAAGCGGCATATAAAGGACTTTAAAGTACTATTATATAGGCTAATGAGATATCTTATAAGATATTATATATTTAATATCTATTATATTTAGATACCTAAGCTCGATAGGGTCATTATAACTTATAACGTTTACTTCGACAAGAAGACTTTTCACTATCTAGGTAAAGAGTAGCCAATAGAGTCATTACTAGCGGTAGCAAGCTAGGAAGTTACTTAGTTCCATCTTAGCAAAGATTCCTAGGATAGCGATTTTCTCTAGGAAGCGTTATAATGGACCTAATAACTAGTGGAAGACTCTATTATAGTAGCTTAGCTACCTCTATTATAAGAGAGTCTAGTAATAGACTAACCTCTCTAACAAGGTTAAGACTTAGGGGTAAAGAAGCTCTCTAATATATAGCCTATAAGCGAGTAATCAGTTCTAGAGACTCTTATAGCGGAGATATAAGTAATAGACAAACTTACTAAATAAATAGAGAGCTTTAAAGGACTCTTAACCCCTAAATATATACCTAAGCCCTTAGTGACTTACCCTGCGCTAACTAGAAAAGGGGATATTTATTAGGAAGTAAGAAGGTTTTAATTAGAGCCTTCCTAGTCGCTAGCTAGCCAATTAGACGCTAGGGAGAGTAGGGGAGCTATTAGATCTAATAGAGAAATGCCTTCTATAGAAGAGTTAAATATATATAATATATTGATAGAAGAGCTAAAAGCTAGGGACGGTATTACTAATATATTATACCTAGCTAGGCTGGAGAAGTAAAGTATTAAGCAAAGTCTAGATTAGCTAATATATCTTCTAGAAGGTAAAAGTAAAGGAAAAGCTATTTGGTAACCTCCTATAAGGAGAGGTAGAGGTAGGAGGAAGGCTTATATACCTAGGGGCCCTATATAGTTAAGCGAATAGCTATAAAACAAAGAAAGGGTTAATTACTACTACTCCTTTATCTATATAATAAAGAAACTCTAGTAATAGTTCTATAAGACTTACCTACCTAATTAATAGGAAGCTTACCTAGAGGACTAGAGTATAAGAACAATATATATGGTATTTGCTACTACTATACGATAGAAGGATACTATATACTTTAGAGCAGCCCTAAATAAGCTATATTGGTATATCGACGATCTTACTTATATTCCTACTAATTAGTAAGACCTATATAACTACCTATTAGGATAATAGTTTAAAGATATAGCTCGCGAGGGGATATATAACTTAGAGAGTAGGGGAACGTAGAAGATTATACTATATAAGTAGATAAAAGCGCGACCTATCCCATTAAAATAGGTCTTTACGTATAAGTTTAATAAGGACGGTTACTTAGAGAAATATAAGGTAAGGATTCATATATAAGGAGATCTATAAGATATTAGCTTAGTAGAAAGTACATATATAGCTACTCTAGCGGTATAGTCGTTCCGTATAATAATAGCGATCACTACGTACTTTGACTTAGAAGTTAAGTAGTTCGATATAGTATAAGCGTTCCTTAACGCTAAACGACCAGAAGACGATCCTGTTATCTACGAATTGCTAAAAGGATTCAAGTAGCTAGGGAAATGTATAGAGTTATAAAGAGCTCTATATAGCTTAAGAGACTTGCTACTCTTATAGTATAAGGAGTTTTGTAAAACGTTATTAGATCTAGGTATAGAACTATTAGGTAAAGAGAAGTACCTCTTCCTAAGCTACGATAAACGTGTTATCCTAATCTTCTATATTAATGACTTCTTAGTCTTCTTCTATAAAAGTAACGCTATAGCGGCCGAGTAGGTAATAGAAGGAATTAAAGCTCGATATAATATCTATAAGTAAGGTAATATTAGTTAGTTCTTTGGTATTAGGGTAATTTAAGACTGACCTATATATAAGATATAGTTAGTCTATAATTAATATATTAGAAAGGTAGTAAAAAGATATATATTAGATATACCTAGTATATATAAGCTAACTCCCTTAAGTTATAAAGAACTTAAGAAGTTCGAAAGGAGCGTTACTAGTATATGGATTGAGGAGTATTAGGAGCTTGTTCGATTAATCCTATACTATATAGTTATATTATGTCTAGATGTTATATATGCCTATTTAGTACTCTCTTAATACCTAACTAACCTAGGACTAGACTACTTATTAGAGGTATAGATAGTAGTAAGATATCTATTTAGAAGCTCTTACCTATTAATCTAGTATAAAGGCAAGTAAGCGCTAGGAAGTCTAACGCTTATAATTGCTAGGGACGCTTTATATATAGATGATCTAGATATATAGTATTCGTTATAGGGATATATCTTCTTCTTATTCGGAGGTCCTATTATATAAAAGGCGTCATGCTAAGATACCATTATAACGTTAAGCACTAAAGTAGAACGTCTAATACTCTCCCTTATAGTAAGAGAGACTATAACACTTAAAAGGCTATTTATAGATATCGATCTTAAGCTTAGGGAACCTTAGAACATCTACTATAATAATTAGCAAACAATAAGACTAGTAATAGCTAAGAATAAACGTATTAATACTTACTTACGATATATAAATATCTATAATATATAGTTATATTAGGAAGTAGCAAAAGGAATATTTAGAGCTATATATCTACTAACTAGTTAGATACTAGTAAATAGGCTTACTAAACGACTTAGCCGATAAGCCTTTAAATACTAGAGGGCTCTCTTTAATCTTTAAGATGTCAATTATAGGCTTATATAACTAGAGGGTAGAAAATAAGTCAAATTCACTAAACAAAATACTATCTAGTACTCTCTATCTACTACTATCAGCTATTGCTAAGATTAATAGCCTTCCCCTTACCTTTATCCTAGTCAGGCGACAATATAGTACCTAATACGTTATCGGACATACTAATACAAGTATTACAAGCCTCCTTAATCTTGCCTAACTAGTAGAAGATATCGTATATAAAGTAGGCAATCTTTATAAAATATACGAGTTTAGCCTTATCAAGCTTATACTCCTCTATATTATCTATACTAGCGCGTTTAAGGTTACTCCGAAGAACTATATATAACTTCTTAAGATCCTATATGTAACTATTAGCAATTCGCTTATACGTTAGGGGTAAAGGTTTAGGATTTAGAGACTTATAGAAGCCTTAGCTCTATCTAATAAAGCCTTCGTCAAATCCTTTGCTAACCTAATATAAGAAGTAGGACTACCATTATAATTAATATAAGTATTACAAGAACTATTAGACATATAGGCAATTAATATATATATCCTTACACTTATAGGAACCGTAGGTATAATGGTAGTAGTAGGAGCTAGCACTAGAATGATTATAACATTCGCCAAAAGAACGTCCTACTAGAGCTAACTATATATACATTCTACAAGGTACCTTGCGAAGCTTACTAGCTTTAATATTACTATATTTAGTCAGCTTAAACGATCTTAATATAATTAGAATACTTATAGTATAGAAGCTTTAATATACTTACACTTTCGAGGCATTATAAGAGTAAGAGTCAACCTACTAGTAGTTATAGTATTCGCGATAAACGTACCTAATAAGTTATCTATTAATTTAAGCGTAGGAGGCATTATCCTATTATTATTATAATTAAAACTAGTAATACTATCGCTACTATAGTTATAATAGCTATATTTAAACTATAGCTTTAAAGGAATTACTCTACTATACTTAACTCTTTTAGACTTCCAAATATAGAAAGAGGGCCCCTTAAAGAAACTATCAAGGTAAGAGCAATAAAGGATATAATACTAGGAATAGTATTACTATAAAGTGTAGTTAAACAACTATCGCCTTTAACTAGGGGGTATATTAGAAGCTATAGAGCTTCTAAGAGTATTAGCCACATATATGCCACAGCTGTATAAGGCTGTTTAACGCTTTGGCCAGCTCCTTTGTCTATAAATATCAGTCGTTTTGTCTCCTTTGTAGATAGTTTCAACAAGGCACTCTTTTCCTTTGTACAGCCACCTATTGCAGACTGCTTTCAACGCTCCCGGAAGCTTATCACTGCGTTCGGCAACAAGGAAGTTTGGAATATTTAATTAGTCTTTGCTTAATTGATGTCAACTGGCCAAGTAATTACCTCACATAATTACGAATCAGGAGTTGGATCTCCGTGGCACAGTATAGAGAGAGGAAACTGTGTAGCAAGGAAATGTTTGATTTCTCTTGGTCCCACCCAGACTTGGGGGAGAGCACACACTAATTCCATACACGGCTGCTTATCATCAATCTCGATTTTGACACGCGGGAAGCAGATTCAGAAAGCGCTGCACCAGCGACCACGAAGGGGAAGCCTAGCGGCGTTTTCCATCTCCTTGCGCTGCTCCGACTTGTGAGCGTCGGAATACTTGCCCTGCAGCTGCCTCTCCAGCTCGAGCCAGTCGGGCGCCTCATCGGCCAGTTCCGCGACGGCCACGACCTCATCTTGAGCGGTTGGTCCGTCCTCCTCCCAGTCGTCGACGAAGCGGATGGTGAGACCGGCCCGCTCGCCCAGCAGGATGTCAGCATCGTTGACCCAGTGAAACAGGCTGCTGCCCGTGTTGAGGTGAGTACCAAAGCCGTTGAACTCGATGATGCGGGCCTTCCAGCCCGTAGTGTTGCCGGGCGGCGTCATGAGCAGGTCCATGGTGCATGTGTCGAAGGGGAGGAAACCCCGGACGCGGTCCCACAGGTCGAGGATGGCCTGGGCGAAGCCGTGCGAGTACTGCTCGCGCCAGCCCAGCTTCTTCCAGAAGGCGTCCTGGCTGACGGCCGTGACCCGGCCGCGGTAGCAGAAGACGCGGACCTCGCGCCGCATGTCGATCTCCTGGGACCACTGCTGGATCACAAAAGCCTCGCCCGGATCGGCCTGCCACACACGCTCGCTGAGCGCCAGGAGGCGGCCGACGACGCGGCCGCTGGTCAGCATGCGGCGGACCACCATGTCGGCATCGCGCGGCTGGAGTGGAGCCGGCTTGGTGCTGGGTTCATGGACGTCAAAACTGTCCTTGAACGAGGTGGCACCGAGGCGGACGAAGATGGGGCCGGATTCACCTCCGGCGGTGGCCGAGTCGAGGATGCGCTGCATCGAGTCCACCAGCAGCTGGCCCGGGGCCGAGGAGAGGGCGGCCGCGACACCCGACTCGAGCACAATCCTGAGGACTTCCTGGAGCGTGTTTAGGAGGTCGTCTTTGATGGGCGCGATGCTGAGCACGCGCGTGGCCATGAAGGGCGTCAGAGCGTCCGAGTACCACAGGTGGTACATGTACTGGTTGTTGGCCTCGGCGTACAGAGCGTCAAACTCGCGCGATCCAGCGACGACGTCGGGACCCCACGGATGCAGGTCATGGTGATTGTGCGAGTTCGAAGCGGACCGATGGCGGAAAGGGTCCTCCTCGCCCGGCTTTGCCGGCTCGTAGGCTGCTCGAGGCATGAACTCTACCGTGGTGACCAGCGGAGTTGCGACTGTGGAAGCCATGACAGTGCGTTGTTGCGCCGTTCTTTCCCGAAAAAGAAAAGAAAAAAGGACGAATGGCGCACAATACAGGCAAGACCAAAACGCCACAAGGTTCAATAGATCGTGCAGGTGATGTAGGTGCAGGTCCAGAAACAAGCTGAAATGGCCGTAACGGGATAACAAGCTAAGGGTAGAGCGTAGTGTCTGGACGAAATTGTCACGAGTTCAGGTTGATATAATAATGATTCCAATGTGCCTAGTCTCTGACGAGAAAACGTCTCGTATCAGTGCTGGTAAGAGCCCAAAGCTTATCCCAGAGCCTTCCTCTCTTGGAGAATTGGATTTTCTACGACGCGGCCACGCAGAGCCGCAGATGCCGGGCAACAAACTGCCTGAGACCCCAAAGTTGCCCTCTCTTCCCCCTAAGATGGGACGATGATGCCCAAAACAAGGCGGGCTGAGATAATTAATTACTCCGAGATAGGTTGGACCCCATGATGCCTCTGCAGCTCTTGACCGGTTATATCCCGCTTGGCGACGTCCGCTGTTGCACAGAGTGCTGCAGTACTGCGGACCGACATCTCGCACAATGTGGCTGCCCGCATGTGTAACTTGGTTTGGACAACGTTGCCATGTTCTGCTGTGGTAGTGCACACCATGTCAGGCCTGGCCCGTTTGCGAAACGGCATAAAACGGTGCATGGTTGAGCTCGCAGCACCCTAACGCCGCACATTTCCTTCTCCCAACAATCAAAAAAAAAGAAATCAGGATCCACTAAAATTATTCCAATGTAACTACCTAGAGACAGGAGAAAAACAGGTTGCGTTCGGGACGAAGTAATTGTGGAATAGAACACGAACACCAAGGAACAAGCATGAAATTATGAGCCTTTGATTCAACTCAGAATTACTAGCACGCATCGATCAATATCTTTGGTTCCTAATTTTCTCAACCTTAGAAGACATTCCAGGATGCCTTCAAGCAAAAAAACTAAGGGTAATTAAATCGGATAAAGTGAATTCGTTATTCCGTACTCCAAGCCCTCTCTGTAACGTTGTTTCACAGGGTAATACCCCTCCTCTGCTCTTCTCCCTGGCTCCTTCCCCCCTTCCCTCCCCCAACACAATCGGGTGCACCTCCATCGACGTCAAGCTGAGGATATCCAATTACCTGCCAAGCACGTAGTCGTAAGCGCATTAATAGCTGAAGGCTGAGCACACAGAACGGGCAATCCCTCAGAAGGCACGCCGTACAGGTAACAAGGAATCACCATGCAGCTAAACATTCCAGAGTACGTTTCTTCAATGGCCCATGGGCCAATTCGCCACTCTCTCCCCCTTTGCACAATGTTGCTAATTAATTTCTAATGTGGAGCTTCGAATCTCCTCTGATCAAGGAGCAGATCAGCCGGATCAAAGAGGCCTTTGGCACGCCCTCGATCTCGTGCGGCGTGCTGCATCACGGCCAAGTCATTTTTCGCCATTCCGAGGGCTATGCCAACGTGCAGGAGGGGAAGAAGGCAGATAGCGATACGGTTTACCTAATTGCTTCATGCTCCAAGGCCTTCGTCTCGGCCACGTGCGCAATCCTGGCCCACGAAGGGGTGCTCTCCTGGGACAGTCCGGTGTCCAATTACCTGCCCGAATTCGTGACGCCGGCCGACGAGATCGTGGGCCAGCGCGCCACGCTGGCAGACCTCTGCAGCCACGGCACCGGCTTGGCCCCGATTGACCACGCCGTCATGGGCTTCTGGGACGAGTTCTACGGCGACGGGGCCGACCAGGTTGCCGTTTCTGCCCGGCTGCCCGTGGTCTACGACTTCCGGTCCCGCTTCCTCTACAACAACAGCATGATGGGCGTTGCCGGCGAGGTCATCCGCGAGGTGTGCGGCAAGAGCACCGGCACTGTCCTGAAGGAGAAGATCCTGGCCCCGCTGGGACTGACGAGGACCTGCACCAGCGCGGCCGAGTACCCCGCGGACGGGAACGTGGCGATCGGATACTCGGTTCTGGACGACGGCTCCGTGCTGCCCCTCCGGGATCCGCACTGCCGCGACGGCAGCGTCCAGGCCGGCGCCGGGTTTGTGCGCAGCACCGTCAATGACATGCTCCGCTGGGCAAAGGCGGTCATGGATTCGGAGAAGGCCGAGGCGCGCGGCGAGACCCCCCTGCTGCCCGGCATCTCCTTCACGCGCTGTGCGCACCGGCCCTTGGTGATGGAGGACGGGCTCGGCGAGAACTCGTACGGGATGGGCTGGTTCCGGCACACCCTCCCTTCCCGCTGGCTCTCATCCATCGGCCCTAACTCCAAATTGCTGGACGATGACCCCCCTGTGATAGGCAAGAATAGCCCTCCGCGGCTCGCCCTCGCTCATTACGGCGAGTTTGGTGGCTTTCTCGCCGCATTCTACACCTTCCCGGCCACCGACAGCGCGATCGTCGTGCTGGCCAACTCGGCGCAGTCGCGCGGCGATCCGACGGACCTGATCGCCCAGGCTCTCTGCCAAGAGCTCTTCGACATGCGGCCCCGCGTCGCGCTGGACCAGTACGCAAGAGAAAGCGCCCGCCGGGCAGGGCTCAGGTGGTCAGCGCTGGTCCGCGAGTGGGAAGCCAACCGGGTGCCCGGCACGAGGATGAGGAACCCGGCCGACTACGTTGGAACCTATACGAATGAGGGGTTCAAGCTCGCCATCAGGGTGTACCTCCTGCCCGACTCGGCTGCCGCAGCGAGATCTGGGGGGAATAATAATCCGGAGCTGCTAGGGTTCCAGGTCAACGGGCTGCCGCGGCAGACGGCCAAACTGCGGCATTACCACTACGACACCTGGACCTTCCTCCCCGAGTCCCGCGACGACGCCTCCCGCAAGGGCATGGAATTATACCTGGCGCTCCCGTATGTACTGCTCGAGTTCAAGCGAGGCCATGATGATCGGGTGTGCGCCCTGGAATGGGATCTCCAAGGCGGCGACTGCGAGGGTCCGGCGCCGGGGCTCGATAGCTTGGTGAAACCGGTCAGGTTCGAGCGAGTGAGTTCGATTCGCAGCTATTTATAATTTCCATAATTAATTCATCAGACTCCCGTGATGTTCTCTCCCCCATTGAACCGAATCAATCACGCTGCTGAGGTCCTTTAACGATCGGCCCAGTCCTCGAAATGGTTAGTAATTATGCAGGTGTGAAGAAAACCCAAAAGTTAAAAGTTTTCGTGGCACCTTGGAACCTCGGGCTCTCACCGTTTCGGAGCCTTGCTGTTATCGTGCCTTCCAGAGTTCCTGCCGTTTCGGAGCCTTGCTGCTGTTAATATTCATGCCTTCTGGCTCCCCACAGCATCCGGTGCAAGCCGTCACAGGGTTGGTAGGTATGTTGTATGCAAGTAGATCAGGTAATTACCTACCTACCTGATAATAAGGAGTCCTTCTGGCAGGAGGGTGTGTTGTCAAGATAGCAGAATTTGGCATGTGCATGTGCACATTTGGGCAGCGATCACTTCTGATCTAACTAGAACGGAATTGGATGCCGCTGCAGCCGTTGTCCCAATCCTGCCACTCAAAGACCCTCCTCTCCAAAGACGTTCGCACCGCAACGGAACGATCTTGAGACCGGAGAATCTTGGCGGCTCCAGGCGGCGGTCATTCGATGAAGTCTTCTGAAGAGGAAAAAAAGAACATAATAAAATAAAAACACGCAGTGCTCATTGTAGTTCAGGTTGTTATTAGTAGCTCACTTCCTAATTATGAGGCGCGCACGCTGTGCCGTTTTGAGAGGAAAACGACAATGACCCAGAAGCAAACAATCGACTGGCTGCGCGGCGAGAAGCGCCTCCGTCGGGAGCTGTCGGCGGAGGAGCATGCCAAAGTGCACGCACTGTACTCGGCCAAGCTTCTCTCTGAGAGCCTGCAGATGCTGAAAGCGAGCCGGGAGTCGCTGCGCAACACCACCAACTGGGACCGGCTCACCAATGTTCTCGGATTGCTAAAGTCTGTCGCCAGGGCCGCTGACGTGCTGGCTGAGGGACTTTGTATTCCCTCCGGATCGCTGTGGGGGAGTTTTGGTTTGGTCGTCGAGGTTAGTTGGTTCCAAAACCCAGAGCGATCTTGCCTAATTAATTACTTCTACGTTTTCCCCTGTGCCAATTGGACGTCGTGATCAGGTTATCATGGCGCGACAGTTGCAGGATCCAGACTCAGGGCTGATTGCAAGGCATTCTTCAAAAGGTGGTTTCGGGCAACCAAAAGTATCTAGACTACGTGCTTCATCTCTACGAGGATCTCCTTCGGCGACTCCCCCGCGTCGAATCCTACCCGCCCCAAGCGCTGCAGAGTTCGGCACTTCGGCTCGCCCTCTTTGACGTCTATGAACTGCACCACTCGCTGGCGGTTCGATGTGTCAAGACGTTTGGTCGCGCCTCCAAGCCCGGTAATTACGGATTCCCCATGGTTCTGCATTTCTCTTAAAATTATTATCTCATTAATCACGTCTTTCTTCTCGGGCTAATTAGCCGTCTGACCACTGCAATTGCTATCGACAGGCATTCTCGCCAGAATCCGATGGATATTAGACAGTCCCATCTTCGAACAGGAGCTGCGACAGCTCAATTATCTCCTCCGCAGAGTGGACGAGGAGGCCGGTCATGCCCTGCAGCTTGAGAAGGCAGCGGCGGAAGAGCGCAGACACGCTGAGCTTGTCCAAAAGCAGGAGGGCATCCTCGCCGCGCTGACCGACAAGGGGTCCAGCAAGATGCGCCAGGTGCATATTACCGAGCGATTCACCGTGCCGTGGACGCGCAGCCGGTCCTTCATCGGGCGCGAGTCCATCCTGGCCGAGATCCATTCCCACCTGGCCCCGGACGGCGAGGCAGCGGCAGCGGCAGCGGCAGTGGCCTCCCACCAGCGCTCGGTTGCCATCTGCGGGCTCGGCGGCATCGGCAAGACCCAGATCGCGCTCGAGTACGCCCACCTCCACAAGGACAGCTATCAGGCCTGCTTCTGGGTGACTTGCGATGTGAGGGTCAAGATCACGACCGCCTTCTCCGAGATGGCGAGAGTGCTAGACTTCGACGACCTCGGCACCGACCAGAACATCATGAACGTGATGGACTGGCTCAAAACAACCGGTAAGTCCAGACCAGACCAGGCAGGCCTACTCCGGCCGGGGCGAGGCGAGGATGAATTATTAATATACCGCTGTGCTAACACGGCGCTTGTTGTGCTTGCGCTCTTGGGTGCACCTGCTCGCTAGCCGACAAGTGGTTGCTGATCTTTGACAATGCCGAGGAGCCCCAGTCGCTTGAGGGATTCTGGCCGCCGTCCAGCAATGGATCCATACTCCTGACATCGCAAGATACGAGCTGGATAGGACAGGACACGATCAACCACGGGATCAACCTCGGCTCTTTAGATGCCGACGACGGCGTGAAGCTGCTGCGAGGCATCTTTTCCCGCTGGAAGCGGACCATCTCTCGCGAGGCGGCCGAGCGGATCGTGCACGAGACCGGCGGTCTCCCCCTGGCCATTCGCCAGATCGGGTCGTACATCTGCTCGATCGGCACGGAACCGGAGGAGTTTATTTCCCGGTACAGCGAGGTTCAGAGCTCGACGGGGGTCGAACATTGGAGCGAGGGCACCCAGCTATCCTACTCCCGCACGCTTGCCACTTTCCTCGACTTCTCTTTCGGCAAGCTTGGCCGGCAGGCGCTGACGGCGCTCGGCGTGTTCTGCTTCCTGGATGTAGACAACGTCTGGGCCGAGATACTGAGCGGGTCGTCATCGGGAGCGCCGGGACCGCCGGGACATCTGTTCCATGCTGACAGTCCCGAGTAAGTATTAATTATTGCTCTGTTGGTATTAATTATTATTTCAACACCACCTTGTTTTTTTTTTCAACTTTCTGGGGTGGAAAACCGGTTGGGATGTGTGAATTGCTTGGCTGACCTAAGGACTGTTAAATTATTAATTTTACCTCTAATTAGGAACGTGCGTGCTCTGTCCCGTCACTCTCTAATTTACGGCAAGAGAACCAACGGTGCGTTGGTGTTCAGCATCCACAGAGAGGTGAAGCGGCGTCTGTTTGATCGCTTGGACGACGCACAACTCACACAGGGCCTGAGATGGGTAACTGTCCAGCTGCGGCATCTGTTCCCTCGACAGGTGCCTTACGAAGAGGATCTCAACGGCAAGAACAAGGCATGTGCCAGGTACATCCCTCACATCCTCGCCCTGAGCGACGCGCTGTCCCGGACTAGTCGCCTGTGCAGAGACGAGACCGTGTTGGCGCAACTGCTGCTCGACGGTGGCATATACCTATGGTCCATGCGGCTGCTAGACGACGCCGAGGCGCTGGTAAACAAGTCGCAACTGATATGTCAGAGGTGCGCCGGGGACAAGGTGCTCCTATGTGAAATCTATACCATCCACGCTGCGGTGCTCGCCGACTCTGGCAATCAAGACGAGGCCCTCGAGTACTTTGAGCGCGCAATGGCCGTCATCAAAGGGCACCTGACGGCCGTCAAGGGTAACCAGGGCGCCTACGACCAGGTCTACCTAGCCAATGCCTACAACAATCTGGGCGCCATGCACGCCCAGCTCGGTGACCACGACAGAGCCAGAGACGAAATCTTGGTGTCGCTGTCTCTGAAAGAGAAGTTGCAGAAACGAAACGTGCCCATGTCGCATCTTCTGTGTCTCTCGTATCAGAACCTCGGCAACATCCACGCGCATCTCGGCGATTTCGCAGAAGCCGCCAGCTTTTTCCAGAAGGCTCTCGAGACCGGCACCGCCGGTACCTCTACCCTGCGCGTTGCCCTCACCTACCACAATTACGGCGCCTTGAACCTGGCCCAATCCAACCTCGCCGAGGCTCGCCGCCTACTCGAGGAGGCCTACCAGCTGCGTGTCGAGGCCCTCGGCGACAGCCAGGACACAGCGGCAACGCTCCACCTCCTCGCATGCTGCAACCACCAAGCAGGTGACGAGGCTTCTTTGGAGGCTGCAAGGTGAGTGTGGACCCCCGAGTAGTAAACCTTCGTGTAATTACACGCATTTTGGGTTCCCTATCCTTGAATTGAAGCGTTGAAGATGCCCCCTCCCCTTTCTCTGCTCTACCTCCCAACCCTTAGATGTCTTGTTGCGTTGCGCGCCAGACACTGACTCGTCCGTCGCCTGTAGGGAGCTACTCGTGGAAGCGATACGAATTCTCAGGCAGCGACCGTCTAAGCTTTACAAGAGCCGCCTCGCGCGGTCCCTGTTCAAGCTGTCGCTCGTGCTGGCCGACATGGGCGACCGCGAGTCCGCCCGGCACCACCGAGATGAGGCACACAAACTATGGAGGGAGGTCAAGGGGGGGGAGGGCGAGCCGCCGGAGAAGGAGGAAGAATGGGACAACCTGCTTCCGTATGTATGAAGGACAGGATGAGGAAAAGTATAATTATTCCATGTCTCCTAAATACAGCAGCAGCGCGGGCGGGCGGAGGTGCCATGGGGGCTACCATGAAGCAGCTTTGTCGATTTACATATCTAGGTAGTCGTATGGCCCATCATCATCACGACCTACAAGATCGCGACCCCAATGAACGTCCGTACCTTAACCATGACATGCAATCCAACCCCCGAACAGGGCGGCTTCCTCGACTAATTAAATTTCCGACTCAAGATCTGTTTCTGATGCCATTTTAAATCAACTATTATTAATTACTTGTTCCAGAGCCAGTTGCCAACTTCCTCACTGCTTTGTTGGGCTCATCACAAGAGGCGAATCCTCTGCAATCGGGAGGCAGGGGGGTAAGCCGGTGAAGGGGAAGAAAGACCCCCGGGGGGGGGGGGGGGGGGAGGGGATTTGAACCTCGACAGCGCCGAGCCAGCAGAAGGGACAATCGCCAACACAGGACTCGTCGACGTGGGTTATTACTGAGGTACCCCGTGCCCTCGACTTACATGCATACACATGCTCGTAGTGCATCGGGTCCCATTGGCCTGCCTCAGTCGTAATCAGCGGTAATTACATACAGGTCTCTCTAATATTCTTACTCTAAATAGAGCCGTCAATCGTGTGTTGACTGCGCCGAGCTGGTGCTGGGTCGCATTCCGCGCGAAATGCTAATTAGTAATTATTCATTACTATCAGATTTTCTGAAGGGTATCTAATAGGTAATTTATCTTTTACGGATGCCGATTTTGCTGTGATGTAATAATAAATATTGCTGGTGACAGGATCCGGCATTTGATGGAGCAATAAACAAAATAATAGGGGAAAGATGACGGAACCGAAACGGAGAACCGGCTCCCGTTAATTAGGGAACCAACCCTAGAATGGTAGGCTATAAGGCCATACAACAAAAGAAGAACAAAAAAAAAGTCTCATCCGTGTAATTATTGATAGCCGGCTTCATTGCCGTAGACGTACATTTCATTGCCTCAGCCTCAGCAACTCCTGGACCTGCCTGAGTCGTTCCCTGACTCTTGCATGCCGATGCTCCGCATCGTAAAAGAGTGCAAACACTGCCGTGTTTCCTCCCCGCCAGGCGGCATGCCCAGAGTGCAGATCTGGGGGCTCCCAGTGCCCGCCGGGGTTCCCTGCTACGCCGGGGTTGGACGTGCCTCGGCCGAGCGCCACCGGCGGGCCCGGCGTAGCCTTGTGGTGTCGATGATGTTGCAGGGAATGTGTGCTCATTAACATCGATGAGGCTAGAAAAGTGCGGTCTAGCTCGTTTAGGAGATGAGCCATGAGATTTGCCATGACCGCTGCCTGCTGGTTGCACGTCGCGAGATAATAAGCGGGAAGATGCGGCGGCGTTGCGGGCGGCGTTCGTTGTTGTGGCGACTGGGCGAGATAGAGCAGCAATTAGGCCGAGATATGGTCGAAGACGCCGAGGAGGGCCTGGTGACACGCGTGGAGCGTCAGGCGGGTCGAAGAATCGAAGGCCGCATCGAGCGTGCTCCTTCTCCTGCTGCCGCTTTCTTGTGGTTCTTCCAGGGAGGACATGGCCTTCCCGGCGGTAAATCGGTCCACAGCGTCAGTCAGGGAGCAAGCGGCGTCGAGGACGTCGTTGACTGCGGCCAAGGACCATGGCGCCATCGTGGTGGATGGTTCGGGCAGGGAGCGTCCGCCAAGGTGGATGCGCAGGTTGATCTGCGACAGTTGCTCGAGGAGAGATTCCGAAGAGGAAGGGAGGCTCCACGAATAACCGCCAACAAAGTCGTGGTCTGCGGTCGGGATCATGTCGTTGGCAGGTTGTGGGAAGACGGATGCGCACGGGATCGCGGGAACAGCCGCGAAGGCGGCCAAGTCGCAAGTGTCGGCCGGAGTAGTCGGAGCGCCACTGGTGTGATATGACGGCGGATGCCACTGTTCTGTGAGAGGCGGAGCGTCTGTGTCCGGGTTGCGATGCACGTTTTGTTGCCATGCTGAGGCAACGGTAGAGCAAGGCAGAGAGGCCGTCTCGCGCGCGCCGGGATCTTGGGCGAAGAACTCTTGAGAAGGGTGATGTGCGATACTCAGGGGGATGCCGCCTGGAGATTCAGTGAGGGCGGATGTCTGGTGGGGAAGCGGTGCCGGCGACGGCTGGCTGTATTCTGGTGAAGCGGTGGAAGAAGAGGAGGAGGGGCTTATCGAGGCCCGTCTCCCTCGTCTCCGAGGCGGGGCCGCTCTCGAATCCTGTCGACGCCGTGGGCGGCCGGACGGTAACTGAGCTGCATATTGCTGTTAGTGGTCACCCAGCTAGCGTGAAAAAGCCTCAAGCTCATTGCCAAGGGGGGATGTTGACACATACGGCTGTAGATGCAAACCGCCCCGGCCTTTCTGCATCGCGCGCATGGCACCGACGAGATGAAGTGTCCGCCTGGGTTTTGGGTACCCTCCTCCGCAATATCCCCGAAAGCCTCGGAGCCAGCCGCCTCCACGGTGACACAGCGAACCTTTTGCTCATGGCAACGGTCGCACGACTGTCGACGAGGCATGCAAGGAAGCTCTGCGTCGACAGCACTGGACCGTGGCGGCGAGGCGGCCATGGTGATGGTATCGAAGGCTCGAATGGGGCGAGTTGAAGTGACCCTGATTTCGAAGAGATTCTTTGGAAGTCGGTAACCCGACTTGAACGACGTACTATGCTCCATTCCATGGCCAAAGGGGGAAACGATGATGTACGGACGTACATGTATCTCGTCGTCGTCATTACAGCTAGTGTATTTCCGGGATCGCGCGCGACAGGGGCGGACGGACAGTACTCCACCTTGTCCCCGAATCCGCAAGCCAGAAGGGGGCAAGGGGTCCCAGGGGAAGGTGGGAGGATCTCAACCCCCCGGCCCATCGCCCAAAGTCTCAAACAGGGGCGTGAGGAAGGGAGCGGCGAGATTAACTAACGGCGTGCCACCGCCGCGCTGCCTGCTGGAGACGGCCGGCCGGCCGGAGAAGCATTTTGGAATGTAGTTATGTAGGTACGGAGAGAGGTGACCGATAACAGTAGCACTAGTCCCTATAATAGGGCCAGTCGCAGCGGCGGACATCGGAAACACCACTGCGCCGCAGACGCCATGAGGCAAGCGTCAGATCGTCTGCTCCTGGTCTCTGAAGGTCTCGACGGTTTCTGTTTTGCCAGGATCGCCAATTAACCATAACCGGGGCGACAAAGTTCGATGAGACCCAAGGTGGCGTCGACGGGGATAGGCTTGCGGTTCGGATGCGATTCCGACGAACACACCGTGTCCCTGCAAATTGGTACACTAGTGTACATTCAACCTTCTTGGTGGGGAAGGTCCAAGCGGGGGGATGGTGGGGGGGGTCCGCGTTGCTTGTCTCCGTGCCGCCGGGCATGGCGTGATGTACATACATACATACATACATACTAACTCTAATAGTACACGCGCGTGTGACCGTGAAGCGCCGAAGCGCCGATCCAGCGGACAGACAGGCTCGCAAGCTGCGCCTTCTTCTGTACTCCTTCGACCAATCACCTGGTCTCTCGTGCTGGCCGGAGCGATGCCCGCAACGGCTCCCAGAACGAACCGAGTTAGGTCGAGTCGATCACTCAATAGTAGGCGGCTGATTGGGTTTGGCGATTAATTACTACAGTGTTACACGTACGTACGGAATACGTACCTGGTGTGGATTTTAACCTCGAGCAAAAAGGACGTCAACGATTCCTCTTGGTCGTAGGCTCGCTCAAAATCGGCTTCTGCGACAGAGACTTGCAGAAACCGCCTGCGATGTCTGTCGCGTTTGACGTCGGCATGTAGTGTGAATTTGTCGGTGGTTTGTGGCTGGTTGGTTAGGCTGATGCTGGTCTGATTCGGGGCGAAGCGAGCGGCGGACCTACTACGGCGTAGTGTACACTAGTGTAGCGTACGTAGCGTAGTGTATGCGGGCGAGTACGCACTCCTCCACACGACCCAAACTGCTGTGCCGCGTAAGTTTGTTCCCGCAGTTCCAAGGAGCAGAAGGAAGGTGGGGCCACAACCCGATCGCACAAATTGCGGGCTTTACCATGTCAGGAAGGCCGGCGGGGGGCTCTGAACATGAGCTAAGCCCGGGAGCCGGCGCCCCGGAGCGCAACCCCTGCAATTTACACTTGCGAGCGTTCCGGAGTAAAACCGAACCGCTTTCCAAGTTGCCGGGAGCTTGGGTTTGTGTTTCCATCGATCCACATAACTACCTTACCCTGTCTGACCTGGGACCCGGACACGAACATTCGCCAAGCTCACTGGATTCGCCCCAAAACGCTTGCCGTATTGTCGGGTGAGATAAGCCCGAGCGTTCTTCTAAAGGTCCCAAAAGACTAGACCTTTATTAGCAGCCGTCCCTGATCCATCAAGAAAAGGAGCCAACGAGTCATGTCGCTAGCCCAGAGCCTCCCTTCATAACAACCCCCCCGCTGACATTAGCATCGACCACTGACTTCGAGGATAAAGCTACCCGTCCCATACAAACCAAGGACTTTCCTTCTACGTGGAACTCTTCAGTCAAAATGGGCCATTTCCGTGGCCAGCCTATGGTGATCTATCCCACATTCATCGATCTGGGAAGGGCTGCGTGTTGTCTAGCTGGAGCGCCATCACGAGAAGGGAGAGAGGTATTCACTGCGATCGGAACCGCCCTGGATTCGCCGCCCAAGTGGTTCGTGGCCGATAGTGCGATCCTGATCTGCGGCCAGGTGAGGTCGTGCATTCTCCCGTGGCCATCCTTCTCAAATTCTCCTATTACGGTCGCGACTGCGACACAACCATCCATTTCCGTTATTTCCTATTTTATACTACGCAATACTACGCAATGCTGTGCAAAAGACGCGTGCCTGGCCGATGGCGACTTCCCCTTTCAGCCGCCAGTTGAAGCAGGAGGATGAGATGCGCCATGTGTCTTCTCAGGGTGGTTCGGGCAACCCGCATCATCGTTCGGGACCGAAGCATAAATCCGCTCGCCTCTATTTCGGGGAAGGTGAGCACCAGCGGGCAAAACAATTTAGATGAAACACGCTCACCAAGGATTCCAACCCTGCAGACACTGCCCGCTGCGAACTGCGCGTTAAGAAAACATCCAAAGCCAAAAAAAGCTGTTGGCATGTCCTCCTGTGCATAAGCATCCTATGCGCTCTAAATAGCACCTAGGCACCTAGGTAGTTCTCCAACATCTGTGCTCGCAGTGTTCTCCAAGATGCTGCCCCTACCTAGCGTAGCGGGAGATTCGCCCTCGCTCAAAGCTGCCATGTACTCGTATGTATGTATGTATGTGCATACATACAGTACATTGCGTTGGAGAGGCCGCTTGGTACACGTGGACTGTGATAATGTCCTTACATACGTTTGCTAACAGGGGTTGCACAATAGTACCTCGTAGGCACCGATGTTCAAAATATCATCTAATTAGGCTACCCGACAGCCAATAATAACAACCCCGTCGGCACCCGACTTGGGCCAGGAATCTACGAATACTCTGTGCCATACCAAGGACGGAGAAGTGGACTCCTTGTAAACTAATTGGTGTACGGAGTAGTGCGTGCATGGTTAGCGTAGACGTAACAGGTGGGATGTGCTCCTACGCCAAGAGAGGAGATAGACCACTTTGCCTCATCCTAACAAGGGTGCTGTCGCATCGCTTGTGACGTTTTTACAGAATCGGGAAGGTGCCCAGTGTCTCAATGCTGCCTACCGCCGCATATCAAACATCGGAAGCGTGAAACACCACCGGCGGCACTTTCCGCCATGCGCCGCCCAACATTGTGGCTCTCGGTCGGGATGGTGAACAGGAATCTTGGGGGACAGAGTCCGGATTTAGAAACCCTCTCCTAGCAAGGAAGTTTGCGGATCGATTTACTGGTGCTACTTACCTAGTCTTAATGTAAGATAGCCGGATACCCTAACGGGTATTAATGACTTGGATACACCTTTAGGTAGCCGTGGCAACCCACGTAATCTGGAGAGTTAGATCTGGCGAAAAGACCTGGCCCAGACAGCAAGAAGTCCACGCCCAGTAAATCGAAAAGGAATGCGTTAATATAAGGTCGTATAAGCAAGCTAAGCCTACACCAAAAACGTGATGGGGTGTTGTTAAAGTATAGGATGTACTCGGCACTTTTCGCCCGGACTGGTCCTCGAACTCGCGCGAGTAGGGATACTTGTACGGATGTATGTACTATGTAGATGCCTGCCTTGCCGCCTTACGTGGTAGCTGAGCGCAAAATGGATGCCCAAGCGCCCCACATGATCCACACAAGGCAAAGAGCAAGCGCCCGGCTTCCGGCAGCCGTGTTATCAACCCAACCTCGCGTGTTTTTACGCAGATCCGTATCACAACATCGCGTTCTCACTGGGGGGAGAGATGGGGAGAGGCTAGGAGCAAAGGGACAAAAGCGAAGACCACGAGACAAAGGAAAGCACAATGGCCGGAAAGAACGCTGCTTCTACTATTATGTCCCGGTGCCTCTAGCTGAAGCGTGTTGCTATCCTGCTGTCGGGAACTGATTGTATTCCTTCGTTCTCGTGAACAGTCAAATAGCGGTCCTCCCAACCATACGGCTTTCTCCAACCCAACATCGTGATGCCTCAACCCGTCGGCTCTATGATCTAGCTTCCGGGAGTCGAGTCCGTTTCTCTTTAGGCATTATCGTATGCTACTTACCCCGTAGCCATCTCAACATCACCACCACCACCACCTCCTCCTCCTCCGAATCGTCGAGGAAACGGATCCTGTTCTTGCGGCGAGCGCAGTGGGCAGCGGGCCGCATCTTCGACGCGCAGGTTTTCAAAGGCCTGTAGCATGGTCTCCGTGTCGATGGTGAGACAGTACTGGCGCCGTCCTCGTCCTCGTCCTCGTCCTCGTCCTCGTTCTCCACCCTTGCTCCGTCCTCGCTGTCCTGCTTGCCATCGAGGCTCTCTGTCTCGTACAGCTCCCGCGCGGCCCTACCCTACCGAGAACACCGACGCGACGTAGCCAGCACGCCACCGCCGGTCCGGTCCTGTGCAGGAACAGCAATGTCAGTGTGGTGTCTTGCCATGATGGGGCTGGGAAACTCGTTGCAGACGCATCTAATTATGGTGCTCAATATGCGAACAAGGCTTGCTCTACGAACGTCAAGCGCCGGCTGTCTCTGCACCCATTTGACAAACTCGATAGGGTCGCTCGCAAACGAGTTGCTGGGATTCTCGCCCAAGACTTTGGCCGCTTCTCGGAACATCTGTGAGAAGCACGTGTCGACGGCGTCGGTCGACAGCTTAGGCATGGCCTTTTTTTAGGCCAGCCATGACGGCTGCTTCCTTCCGGCGCGGGCACGCCTCCAGCGATGAGGGCTGTGGAATGCTTGGGCTTGCATTTTGCCTGCGATGTTTTTTATTTTTTTTTTGTGCCGCGGCCGGTGCCCATTATTGTCCAATATTGAAATGAGACGATCGTAACGGTGCAAGAAGAAAGAAGAAGAAGAAGAAGAAGAAAGAGCGAACAAAAAGATACCATCGATGGTAGAAAATGGCGAAAAGATCAGAAGCTAAGAGTCTGCGGCAATCCTCGGATGAATATGGAACAAAAAGTAGTTCAAGAGTTAGGTTGTTAATACAACAGAAGAGGAAAGACGAATTCTAGCGGGAAAAAAAAGAGAATTATTGAAACTAGGGAACATAAAACGCCTATAAGCGAGCCAAGTGCACCGTGTAACGTTGTTCGAAGAGAGAAAGAAGAGACGGATATTAATTAAAGGGAGCCGAAATCACAACTGAACTCCAGGAGCGGAGGAATCACCAAAACACCATGAAGTTATGAACAGAATAGATGACGAGCAAAAGCATATGGGTACAGCTACGCGAATAATTAGCTGTACCAAACCAGTAGAGCCCCCAGAACCGAACAAGTAGGGCCCCGTACCGGCACTGGATCTGAGCGTGAAAAGTGCGAGAGACTACGACGGCATTTGAACCCGCAGCTGCTAGGAGACAGGAAACGAAAGCGTGTATCGGTAGACCACCGAGCCAACCACCCCAAAGTTGGGGGACGGAAAGGAAGTTTAGGCTTATGACCCCTCTGACTGCTGTTGTTGGAGGGGCCGGCAGCTGGCAGATGTTGATGCCGGTGTCTCCCATCTTTCATCTCATCTCGAGCGGCTTCACCAGGCAGAGTTCTCTGACAGTATGGAAGCTATGAGAATTAAGGCAGGAGCACTGACCGGCCAGAAGGCTGTCATTCCGTGTAGGGCCGGCTTTTGCGGACCGCTAGACCTAGAAACAGCCCGATTTTCTTCCGTTCTCTTCCTGTTTCTGCCGTTTCCCATTCAATAGGAAAACAGCTTCAACTTTGAAGCATTTGTCGATCTAATTACGACTTTGCTTGATACTCTCCCGTTGACTTCTTTTTTTTTCTCCAAAGAACTAATTACATCGGCGATGGGAACCAATTCACAAACATGGGAGAGTTCGGTTCCGGGAAAGGGGGTTAGGTTTAATTACTGTGTCCATCTGCCAAATAATCTCGTTGGCAGTAGTAATGAACAGGCGATGCATTCTTCTATTCTCATGTAGGATACAAGTCTGCCGTCTTTGAGTGTTTGTACGCGACTAATAAGCCCATCATTTATTATAGTTATGTCGTTAATATAGCATGTTTGACATCAAGAGTGATACTCCATCAGCATAGCATATTCATACGAGAGGCACGAGAAACACAAACACGTTCGAGTTGACGTATGCTTCATTGCAATTGGTAAATCTTGTCTGTGTAAAACAGACATGTTTTCATGAACAGCGACTAAGTCACAAGCTCTTTCATGGTAAGGATCGTTGGATGGTTCTAAGACCAGCTCTTTGCCCCCCACCACCCAACGGTCAGCCGCTGACGGTGTACTGGGAGCTGCCGCCGGCGTTGCCCCAGCCCTCGGTGGCCAGGACCTGGTAGTCGTGCTGGCCCAGGTTCAGGCCGAGCTTCTGCCAGGCGGCGAAGTGGTTGGCGAGGGTGACGGTGCCGCCGTTGGGCCGCTGGCCGGACACGCGGTTCGAGATGTACTGCCAGAAGGTCGAGGTGCCCTCGATCGACGGCTGGTTGACCTGCTGGTGCCGCCAGATCTCGTACGTGCCCCCGTCGCTCTCGACCGTGCCCAGCTTCTCGCCCTGAGCGGAGCCGGCCCCGTTGGACGTGTACTCCTGCACGTAGTACTCGATCAGCGGGTTCCGGGTCCAGCCGTAGACGGAGACGAGCACGGTGCCCGAGGTATGCTGTGTCGATCCCGAGAAGGTGATGTTTCTGAAGATATTAGAAGGTTTGTCAACGCTGCCCGAAGCGTGTTTAAGAGTGGAGGAAAGGAAAAATGAAATAAAAGAAATCCACGGCTCAAGTCTGGATAACCATATAACCAATAACCCTGACGATTGTACGCTGCTGTCTTACCTGGTGGCTCCCGTCCTCCAGCCCTTCCCGACGACAAAATCTCCCGCGTTGGAGAAGCTGACCGAGTAGCCGTTGTCGGTGGGCGAGTAGTTGACGTTGCCGCTGGTCCTGTAGTTCTGGTTGTAGTCCAGCGCGCGGCGGGCGAGGTTGTTGACCCCGAGCTCAAAGTCGGGAAGGTCGGGGCCAGCTTCGGGCGTCGGGGCAGCCAGGCCAGTGCTGGAGATCATGGCCGCCGCGGCGACCGCCAGGCGAGTGAGGGTAACCATGATGCTGATGATGATTGTGGATCTAATGAGGTGCAAGATATTACACTAATATGTATATTGCGGTTCTGACGATGCTTCGAACGCCAATCCCTTGAGGGGAGCCAGTGGCTCTATTTATGTTCATGAGGAGGTGATAACCAGCTGCCCGATTTCCGGGTAAACATCCTCTAATTACACCATCAAAAGAGCTCACCGTCTCCGTGGCTCATTTGGATATTGCCATGTCACACTTTCCGCACCAATCGGTAGCTTCTGACACGAACCCCTGAGGCTCCAATGACATGTGGTTACACCTGTAATTACGCAAAAGCTTTTCTGCTGACAGGAAACAAAGCTCCGTTTCAAAGGGCGGGGGAAGGGAGATGCCAATCTACCCAAAAGAAGATATGGGTGCAATAACCATCTGGCATCTATGCCGGATCTGGCCAATAGGTGACCCGGGGCATTTCGTGATGCTTGGCTGGTGTTTCGTAACTTGTTAACCCAATGAGGAAGGGCATGTCGGCTTGGGCGAGAACAAGCCTCGGATGATCTAATTAAGACACGGCACGAGAGTGATATCACGGAGATATGCCGGGACAAACTGTGGGGAAACAAGGGGATGCATCAAAACTCTTTCCCCCTTTCGCCATTCTCCGGACCTAGGATTGCATTCGGTTAAATGCAAGCATTTTATACAGCGGAGTCTCTCTCATCTTGGACGGCCTCCGCGGCCTTCTGACCCAGCAGGACCCCGAGAAGCGTGCCGACGCCAAGGGCGGGCCAAAGCCTGTCCCATAATACCCATCCGAAGGGGTGGAGAAGAACAAGCTTTTGATCCGCGTACTTGGCTTTCTGGGCACTGCGGGCAGCTGTTCTTGGCTGCTTCTTCTTTCTAACCGTACCCGTTCTCGAAAAAAAACCAACTTCAGCTCGGAAGGCAGACGATGTCATTGATTCAAAACATGCTATGGAGGATCGCGGCACCGAGTGCGAATCGCTTCCCCGCGGAGAATGTATCGCGAGCTCTTCGGGTCGGCCGAATGGCTGTTTGGGTTTGCAGTCTCTACCTTAATTACTTATCTAGTTCCGGTGGGCTTCTCCAGTAAAGACAAGCATCCATTGCCATATGACGACTCGGTCCCAGGGCAAGCTTTTTGACCAAGTCTGTGAAGATTTAGGGGCATCTGAGGATGTCTGTTTCGCTGAGACAATCGAGCTTGGGACTGGAAAGTTTGAAGAAATACCCCATGTTGGACAAATTACGGAGTTACTCCGAGAATAGGGCTTGATGAATAATTAATACATCAGGGTCGAGTGCCACTAATTACCATACGAAGCCTAGGGTGCTTGACGAGCGTCAAGTTACGTCACGAAAACCGTCGCCGAATCAGAACATAGAGCCTGTCACTGCTCTCTCTAATGAGTCATGAAAAATTACTAGAGCTCTTATAATCTGAATTATGACTGAGAAGTTCAACACTGCTAAACCGGTAACGAGGGAGGTAGTCGTGATGTTTAGCATCTGTTTTGTGCTCATCCAGAGCGAGACAGACTTCCCAAGGCGAGATGCCATAAATCAGTAGTAGCCCAAGCCAATGAAACGTCAGTACTTTGTGGCGTTAAAAGCCACCAGCGGGTCCCTCATTATGGCGGCAACGCGGCGGGGGTCACCACGAAGCCTAAAATCGCGCAAGGATGGAGGGAACAGTGAACTGACTCCCGGCTGGCGACTGAGGTACTCGAGAAACTCCAAGTCTGCGGCCTCGACGCATAGTGTTTCAAGCGCATAGAATTCACGCAGGAGAAGGATGCCAGCGACCGAGCCGATCGGTTCGGATGGCGCCTCGTGCGAGTTGAGAATTGTCAGCTCCCTCAGGGTGCCCTTCCAAGGCTGGAGTACAGCGAGGACGTCACCGAAGCTGAGAGTGGGCGAGGATCGCCGGATTTTGAACTTGGAGAGTCTTGGTCCCACCGAGTTGAGGAGGGCGGCGAGAGAGGCGACTGAGAGCTGCGAGTCAGCTAAAGACAACTCGGTGAGCTTGGACAGCGGAGGGGGGTCGGCAGGCGAGTTACGGCCCAGAGAAGCGCTGAAAAGGTTGGTAACGGCACCGCACCTATCGAAATGCAGAGCCTCGAGATTTTGTGCCAAGCGCATGATGGGGGTGGCTTGATCAACCAGGAGGAACCTGTCATTGGATATGCTGCTGAAAGCAAGCTTCCTCAATGACGCGAGCGGCGGGGCCCGGGATATTATATCCGCAGCCAAGGCACAGAACGGTTCGTAGGGCAGGCAAAATCGGGCGGCCTCTGCGTTTGGGACGAGTTGAAGTAGCATAGAGACCAAAGCGGTGTGCTCCACGAGTCCGCCGAGATTGTGTATTATGCCGACAGGCGAGTCTTCCCCATCTTCCTGCACACCCAAGAGACCGTCCCGAGGTATTGATCCCGCTTCGCGTATACGCTCCTTCACTGCGTCAAGGAAGCTCGGCGGAAACGAGCGTCGTGATTCGGGCGCTGATGTCGAGGGGGACAGGGTGGGATACGCGATGGCGACTGCCGAGACCTTCAGCGCCAAGTCAGGCCTGTTCGACAAGGTGTTGACGAGGATCCAAAGATCTGGGTGTCTGGACGTGCAAGGGAAATGATACAGAAACGGTTCTGCAATGGCACGCAAGGTCCTGCACACGCGGCTGAGATTAAGCAGGCTCGCGGACCCCGTCCTCTCAAACCGCGATGCTGGTCGGCCATCGCCCTGCCACTGGGCGTCTGCGTCGAAGGGCCAGATGTTGGTTGTGTGTTTGCAAACACAGTGAGCGCACAGATAGCTGCAGATTTCCGCCAGGAGTTCATACGGAAGCCCTGTCAAGCCCCGGCTTGTGCTGCAATGTTCGGACATGTTTTCGGCCGAGAAGCAGTTGGCCGTGCTGAAGTCTGGAAACTCGTCCGCCTTAGCATCGTGGGGAGAGGGGTTAGGTGGAGGAGCATTAGTGAACGGGTTCCCGTTCATGAAGTAATTGCTCGAAATTGTCACCGAACCCGAGTGGGGCCGTGCTCTTCACGTCTGTTAATTACTCGGCTTCTTGTTGACAGCCTCTTTTCTCAATCTGAATATCATCAGACCGGCATGAGCTCCTCCCTCAAAATGAAAAACCCCACGAATCTTTTCGCCATCGCATCCTACTCAACATCAATTTTTAACGCCGCGGCGTGTGGGTGATATGGATGGTCCCTTTTCGGTCATCACGGCACGGCGGTTTGTGCGACAACAATATGCTTTTTAGCCCTTCGCTTTCTTTTATGACGTCCGTTTCCAGTTGTCTGGCCGAACAAGACGCTCAGTCCCAATGACCAGCAAACACAGAAATGCCGTTGCTAAGAGAAGCCGAGGAGAATGATGGACTGGTTGGGAGAGGACGCACGAGAGAAGAGCTCCATCGCTTTCAGCCGGCGATTATGAAGAGACAGGCGGCGGTGTGCATGCGCAGGATGACGGCAAAGCTGCACCGAAGACTTCTCAGGGACGCAGGTCCTATTTTTGTGAGCAAATCGGGTCGCCCACTGCGATGCCTGGGGGGATTGATGAATAATCCGTTAACGAGGTTCATTAAAAACCTCGCACACGCCTTGGCTCTGAACCCCAATCTGCCCAGCGCAGGCAAGGAAGGGATCTGACTCCGTGACGTCGCAAAAAGGAATTGAGAGTCCCTCAAGCACCCAGTCGGGGATTAGGATGCGTTATCGGAAAAGAGCCATCGGGTCAGCGTGAAAGCCTGGGCGCAGTGCTTGTTCGTATCGAATCAGGTGAATTTCTGCTAAACTCATGGTCTGAACATTGGCATTGCGCCAACGGCTAAGAAAAGATCCGAATCAATCGAGTCGAAATGGCCGGCCAAATGGGAGTTGTGCACTTTTCCCCGGATCGCGCGATATCTCGTGTCATGGGGGCCGAAGAAGCAACGACCAATGTCAGCAGCGGCCGAGGCCGACTGCCGCGCGGGCGGGCCGCTTTTGTGAAAGACAACCCCATTACCAAAGTTGCCCAGCTCCCAGGCCGGCGGCACGGCACATCGCCCCGAGGACCCCTGCCAGGGCCAGGTGCAGGCTTGCGGTCCTTCCTGGTTCACCAACCACGCGCACCGAGAGGCGGACACCGAACAGGCGGCATTTGCCCTGGCCTCGGGCGGCGGCTACGGGAGCTTAGATAAGCCAACAATGGGCGACCTCTTCGGGTTTGGTTCTCCACTTCGAGAGCGCAAGAAGGATTGGAATGGACTGATTGGCGGCGGCCCTCGCTTGAGGTGGCCTTTGCGCCTGGAGAGCGATCATCCAGACGACTTTCTGCCTGAACCCGAGGCTATTGCCCTATTGCCATCCAGCGTCGCTTCATTTTTTGCTTCGTTCTTTCCCACTTTGTCTTTCCATGCTATAGGCTCGGAAAGAGGGCTTCTTAGGCACAGCAGCCGAATGAGCAAGACTCTCGGCCCATGAACCTCGCCTGCGCTCGTTGGGTGGTAGAGGAAGACCCCTCAGGCCTCACTGGCCTACCCCACTTCAGAGACTCTGTTCTGCGACCCCGACAGCGCCCGGGGAGCAACGCCCCGCCGGGCCCTGCATCGTGAAGAATGATGGGTAGGGTTCCCTGGAGCAACGATGAGCACGGGATCTCGGCCTGCCGTCGCGATTGCTGTCGATGCATTCCTTATTTGCGCCGTGCGCTCACTCTGACGGTTTACCTCACAGGCGCGACTTTTAACGCCGCAGAGCCCGCGGCAGCTGATGAGCATGATGCTGCTGGTGCCGTGCAAAACCCGACTGATCAGCTGCACTATGCGTCGCATCATGGAGTCACGGATCCCATGGACCTCGACTTTGACCTTGACGCCGCTCTGTGGGCGGGCGACTTGGAACTTGCGGTCAGTCAACAGGAAGCTCACATGGGCGTCAACTACGGGCCGCTCGAAACTAGCATGCCCGCCGACCTTCTTTTCGTCGAGGATGAAGGCGTCCTGCCAGCTGCTCCAGACTACAGCGCTCAACCCGCCAACATGCCGCAGCAACCTTCTGCACCGCCCTCTACGCGCGCCGTCTTCCCGGCACCCCGTTCAGACGCTGGCTCGGACGATGCAAGGTTGCCGGACGAGGGGGGAACGCCCAATGGCGTAGCCCGTCAGCGATTGCGCCGGCAGTTGTCGCTCCTCTCCAAGGGCTGGGCTGGGGATGAAATCAGGTTCAAAAACTGCGACGCATCCAAGGCCATTGTGCTGCACTCATTGGCTATGGAGCTAGGTCTGGGGTATAACCACGACGTCAGGAGCCGCGAGGTCTCCATGTCGCGCCTCGAACCCGCTCAAGCCGCTTCCAAATCTCGGCAATGCGCAGCCCATCCGTCCTCCTCGTGTTCCCGCTCATCCACCGAGCTCGATACGACGCTGTGCCTCCCAGAACTGCCAACGGTGCCCGAGTACCAGGTGTTTAACGTCGCCTCCCACGCATCCCAGGAACCAAGTTCTCAGCCTGCTCAGCCAAAGGGGACAGGCACCGCCGTCAATCAGCAATTGATGCGACGGCCAAGCTGCAGCGAGCGCATCAGCGACTCGATCAGCAAGCACGTTTCAACCCTCAAGACTTCCATCTCCAAGAGCGGCGGCCGGCGAGGGCCCCTGACGGAAACTGGCCGCCGTGACATGAGGGCTCTGGAAGCGGCCGGCGGTGCTTGTTGGAGATGCAAAGTTCTGCGTCGCAAAGTAAGCCCCAACCATGGCTACCGCGCCTTCAGGTCTGCAAAGCTGATGATACCGCATCAAAGTGCGACCCCGGCAGCCCGTGCAGGTGCTGCCTGCAGAGCGTCCCGATGCCTCACCTCGGCGAGGATGCGCCTCTTTGGCCTCTCATCGGTTGCCGGCGGGGACCCCTACGCAACTCCATGCCACCTCAACTCCTCTGTCCCGAACCGAAGCCGGAGACGCGTGGCGCCTCAGGGCTTCCGCGGCGGTGCCGATCCGTGGACATTGCAGAGCAGTGTCTCCTATCTGCAGAGAGCCAAAGACTAGCCGACATGAAAGCCGTCCTCGAAGGCGCCGGCCATAAACTCTCCATCACCGACCCTGCATCCCAAGCCCGATTCATATCGTTCATCGAGGCGGGGAGATACCGCGATCGCACTTCCTTACAGAGAAGTTATTCATCGGGAGGCACCTCGGTCTCCTACACCGAGCTGATTGCTATAATCGCATGGGAGCTGGCCGAGAACCCGGCTCTATTGCCGGCGCTCGAAATCAAATCTTGGGAGAGCTTCATGAACATGCTGGAAACAGCATGCATCTACGAGGCGGAGGTTGGCCAGGTAAAGTTCACGCACCACGGGCGATGAATGAATTGCATCGCTGACTGTCGACGTCCCAAGACATCCCTGGTCATCATGTCCATGGTCTGTCTCAGGCACTGCCTCGAGGCCCTGCGGCTCCATTCGGCAAACCTCCTCTCTCCGGGCGAACATGAGGACTGCGGTGGCGGGCAATGCCAGGTGGAGTGCATTCACAGCCTGCGTACCCAAGTATCTGCCTTTGTCGACGAGCTGTCCTCCGTCATCTTCAACAAGGAGAACATGCGAGACAGGAGGTGGTGGCTATCGACCTTCTACAGCCTTTACATCCAGAGCTATGTGCGCCACGCCTTGATCATTATCGAAAAGCAGCTTCGTTTTCAATCGTCCGACGACGTCCCCGCCGAGGATCTCACCGCGACCCAATATATGCATCTTCCCGCCGTGCTCTTCACGGCGGCATCGGCCAAATACGATCCCCTGCTTGACGGACGGCTGCAGTACGCGTTGACGGACAATTCCGTCATCCCGGAGACCTCGGTCCCGGAGCTCCATCACGCCTCGGCTCGTGTCGCGTGCGAAGTCGACAAGTGGCCCGAGGCCGGCATCCGGACTCCCTACCAGTTCCTCCGGCGGCTGCTTCAGATTGGCTCGCTCGACTTTTTTGACTTCGGTCTGGAAACCACGGGTCAAAGGTCGCCGTTGTCTCTGGCCTCTCCTTCCTCCGTCCGTGGTATTAAAGTCGGGTCCCCCGTCTCCTTGAGTCCCAGCACGTTCGAGGATGGTCTCGGCTTCCCCAGTCCGTCCGTCGGTCAGGGGAAGAGGGACTCGTGGAACAGCCGTTACTCGGCACAAGCGTCGACGAGGTTCTCAAACTTGAGCTCGGATAGCCTAGCGCGAACTATGTCGACGGATGTAACCAGTCTGTACGAGTCATCCTTTGCTGCCGTCTCCTTCTGCGGTAGCGTGGCAGACCTGAACGGTGACGTGTCCGTCGACCTCGCGACCATCAACCCGACCGCGCTGTTCTCTGCGCACCACAACGGGTCTTCCCAGTCGCTCGATCAGGTGATGGCGGAGAGTGCTGCCGCTCGGCACGACGGGTCGGCTGCCGGCTTGGGCATCGTCGCTGTGCCCACCTTTGTTTGCAACTGCTGTCCGCGTGCCCCGCGGCATTTCCACACCCGCGAAGAGCTCACGTAAGTCTCTGTCCGCCAACCGTATAATAATTGTCGCACCAAGCCACCGCTAATTAACCCAATCTTGCTCTTCCCAGAAACCACGAAGCAGAAAAGCCGCACCCCTGCACGCAGTGCAAGAAGCGTTTCAAGTCTCCCACCGAGGCCGAGCGCCACCTCAACGCGATCCACCTCAAGGCCGATTTCTGGTCGTGCAAGGCCCTCGAGGACCCGCTGCAGGCCTACCACACGCAGTCGTACCAGGGCACGACCTGGGACGTGTGCGGCTTCTGCGGCGGCGAGTTTGTGCGCAAGGACGGCGACGATGGCGTCCCTGCCCTTGACCGGGCGGAGCTGGTTGCGCATGTCGAGTCCGTACACCGAATAAGCGACTGTGACCGCAACAAGAAGTTCTACCGCGCCGATAATTTCCGGCAACACCTCAAGAACACGCACGTGGCGCTCCCCGGCAGGTGGCTCAAGGCGCTTGAGAACGCGTGTAGGAGTACTGCGGCGAGAGAAGGCGGGCTGGTTTGATGTTTGTGATGATTGGGAAGAGTTAATAATTATGATGTGTGGAACGGTTTGTCTCTGATTGCGGGAGTTTGGATAGAGAGAGGTCTGTGGGAAACGGTCCGGATATAATTTAATAATACTTACAGATATCTGCCTCTTAGATTAATTAATGATTGACGAATATTATGTCCGAATAGTTAATACTACGCCTATCCCATCTACGAGCATTGATTCATTGTGCTATTATGCCACCGCTCTGCACCGTTAACTCAATGATTACGATAATTACAGCGGATCGCCGGTCTTTGGTTGTTCTGATCGGTGACGCCACTAGCCATATCCTTTATCCGCGAAAGAGAGTGTCAGCTGAGTAACTACTGCCGGGAAGTAGCAGGCATCAAGATGGGTGTCGTAAATCGCTGGAGAGGGAGGCCGCGTCCATTCAGGGGTTCCTTTAATTATTAATAATTAGTGCTAATGATCCCCTCCTTCGCGGCAGGTTTCAATCGACCATGAGTGACTAGTCCTCTCATCGAGGGGGGGAAGCTCGGACATTTGAAGTCTCGATAGTTTCCACCCATGTCAGAAGAATACCTGCCACCATTATCATATTCCGCGCGAGAGGCATGTGAGCAGGAATGTCCCGGGAGGACGGGAGAGGTTACAGGAAAAAAAATGTATATACCTCTGAATGCGGAAAATATGTGCAAAGAAGGTTGAGTAGGCGTCAAGGCAGAAGCCGATATGAGTCTGCCAATGTTCCTCCTCTCCAGTCCCCGTCTCCTATTAATATCATCTGGCCAAAAGGGGAGGAGATTAATTAGGGGGTGATGGACGTTGGCCATGCCATCCAACAAACACTCCTCTTCTTCTTCACCCTTTGCTTGCCACCACCCCCCCCCCCCCCTTCTCACCCTATTTATTATCCTCTCCCGCGCACACTGCTACCAACCACACCGCCTGTACAACGACACAACAACCGCCCGCCCCTGCGGCGCCGTCGGTCGTGTGGTCATTCTACAAGCACTGGCTGTAGTAGTCGTTGGTCTTCTGGCAGGTCGACCCGGCCGCGCACACGGTGCAGCCGCTGTAACCCTGTCCTCCGCACTGGCCCCTGCACAGAAAAACCGTCAGTCATTACGAGACAAAGACCGAATGTGGAAAGAAAGAAAGAAAGGGAAAAAATTAAAAAAAAAAGGGTTGTGGTGGGTTTTTTTGGGGGGGGGGGGGGGGGGTTAAGAGACGTACCACTTCGCGACGGTGCAGCTGGAGGGGCTGGTCGGGCTCGACGACGGCTGGGACTGGGCGGTGCTGGTGGACGGCCTGGTGGTGGTGGTGGTGGTGGTGGTGACTGGGTTGGAGCCGCCGCCGTTGTTGCCGCCGCTACCGTTGCAGGTGAAGACGGCTGGGCCAGGGACGGTGTAGTTGTGGAAGTTGTTGTAGATCTGTGTTTTTTTTTTTTTTTTTTTGGTTGTTATTCGGTGGTTAGCTTTGTGGGATCTCGGCAGCAGATGGTATTGGGGGGGGGAGGGGGCAGGCTTGGAGAAGAGGGAATCCGTTGATGGTTATGAAGGGGAAGGGAGAAAAGGCTCACGTTGACAGTGTAGCCCGGGTCGGTCTCCTTGAAGGCGCCTGGGATGGAGACGGTCGGGCCGGGGTTGGCACTGCCGCCACCAGTCACGGTGATCTGGGCACAAGAGATGTAGAACTGGGGGATGCCCGCGGGCCAAGGGTTGTGGATGCCGAGTTGCTGGATGCGAAGCAGGTAGTCGCCGGGGGGAATACATTCCGGAATCGTGGCGGTGTAGTCAGCTGGACGGAAGGTTTCGTTCGGTCAGTTGCGGGCTCCAAAGTCAAGGAGAACTCGAGGAAAGGGGAAGGGAGGGGACGGGAGGGAGGTGTAATTACATACACGCCAAGGTCCAGGTGGCCTGGCCGCTGCTAAAGTCGGCACCTAATATTGATCAAAACGGTTAATTAGTCGTGATGTGCCACAAGTGGCTATAATTTGAAAAAGAAGAGGGTTGGTTTGCGTACCCCAGTCCTTGATCTTGAACCAGCCGCCGCTGCCGTCGTAGTCGGACGCGCTGCCGGGGGCCTTGGACATGTAGCTGGATGCTACCGTCAGTGACTGTTGTGTTTCCCAGACAAGCAAGTTTGGAAGGCTCCGGGGCATGCTCACATCGAGGTCGGGCCCTGGTGGTAAACGGGCGTATCGGTCGTGAAGGTGAACGAATCGCCGGCGCGCACCGTGACGGTATCGGTGCCCGCACCGGTAGCACCCACATTGCAGCGGAGGTCGTTGGACGTCAGATCGGTCACGGGCGAGTTATAGTTGGTGTTCTTGCGGATGTACTGGTACACAGCGTGCTTGACGCCGCCCGTCGTCAGCTGCTGAAAGATGTAGTGGGCCGAGACATCGCTGACGGCCAGCGAGAGGGCGGCGGCGCCGAGGAGTCCCTTCATCGTGATGTCGCTGCTCAGAGGAGTGTTTTCTCCTTTGTTGGGGGTATTCTGGAGGGTTGTTGGGCAGGTTAACAGGATTGGACAAGAAACAAAGGAAGCCAAGAGCAAGAGCGAGGTGATAATCTTATATAGACACGAGAGTACACTTATTGCTAGGAGGGATGGCACTAACTAGGTGCTCTCTGCTCCTTTCTTTCCGGGTAACCGGGTTTAACTCTTCAAGTCATCTGCTAGGCTGCTCGGCTGCTAGGTCAACAAGGAGGGTATAATCATTCCGTACGCCGCACACTACACCATGACAAACCCAGGCGGCAGCGGGGACATTGCAACGGCAGCAGTGACAATGTCGGCAGCCCAACGCCAAACGGGCCGGCTGCCGAGACCGCTTGGTTGCTCCCGGCCTCTGGGCAGCACTCGGGCTTGCGCTAAATACGGAAACCCACGGACACCTCTTGTCCGGATACCTAAAACGGTGGATGTCATGGGCATCTCGCCCAATCAGGACCGAGTCGGATGGCTCATATTTAGCCGCCAGGAGGGTTGCGTTCGAACACACCCCACATACCAGGAAACCAGGAAACGGTCCCAACAGAACCCGGTCTCAAAGCTGATGGTCAGGGGGCCACGCCATGCGTTCAACGTTAAGGCCGAGAGACCATCTCGATAATCCCCCTGCTCGGCCAACAGTTTCAACTATACCAAGAGGCCACCGAAGGAGTGCGATTTTCAGGATACCCAATGTACCCAATGCCGACCCGGTTCCTGGAACGGCCTGCAAATTAAAAAAAAAAAAAAAAGGTGGGAAGCTCCGCAAGGTACGTCAGAGGCGCCAGCGAGTATGCAATACATAGTGTTTGCACTTTGGTATATACTTGCGGTATGTAGGTTTGACATACTTCAGGTATATACGCCGTGGACGAAGAAGTGTGCGTAGCATAATTAGTGTTGTGTCCGGGCGGGGCGAGAAGGATCTGGAACTTTTGCCTTTTTCACCGATCATCCTCGCCAGGTCTCCCCGAGGGTTGCAGCTGTCTGGTGGTGGGAGAGTTACTTATTATATCTTCCTCCAGCTGCCTACGTTGGTAGACCTAGTTCAGACACTCTCTTACCCGTGTCTGTTCTAGAGACAGGAAAGTCTTAACTCCCTGCTCAGCGGGCTCATCCTCTCCGTAAGACAAAAGGGGAAATAGAGAGCAGGGTGATGAAAGGAGTTGAGCAAGCCATGTTGAAAGCAAACTCTTGCTGTGAAAAGCTAACTCTTGCTAGCATAATTAGCTTGTATTCGAGAATGTCGATTAGATAGTAATGGCTCCGAGCTTGTCATCTTTTTGCCGAGTCTAGTTTCTAGTATTAATTACCCATCCCAGGGAGGCAGTACCTTTCATATTAACTGATCTAATTAACCTCGGCCGCCCCGGCGACAGACTGAGGTCGCCTCACCGCCCCGACTCCCAAGCTCTCGCGCCCTCTTAGGATATTAATACAGCTCATGATGCACTTGCAATAACTTCAAACCCAGAGCACCGCCAAAAACCAGGTAATGTCTGTTCTTTGCCTGTTCAAAAATGGACAATAGCGGTGAAAAACACCATCTCCAGTTGTCAAGAACAATGCCTCGATGTTTGCTCGGTTCGAAGGACCCCAGGGGTAAGGGTTTCCCCGTGTCCTATTACCCGAGCGGATGGTTATCCTAGACCGACGGGAAAGGAGTAAATGGGAAAAGGGGTGGCGGACGAGCCAGAGAAAGTCAGCAACACCGATATCAAAGGCGAAGAGAAACAGACTGCGAAAGCTGAAAACCCGGCTTTCTGGTCGCGGCAACTTCATTGCAAGCCTTGATAATTATTAAACTATCGCGAGCTCCAGGAGCTGTAATTAATTACCTAATTAATTAATACCTTACCCTTGGCAGCGTGCAGGCCTATACTCGCCTCGGAATAATTGCACCTAGTAAGCAATTAACCAACGGTGTAGGTTTCGTTGCCATGAGAGTGAATTGCAAAATAATAAAAGGCAAAATGGCACTCGCAGCATGTGGTTTGACTGATGGATTGAGGGGAAGGACCGCCGTCGGGAGGCGCCGTAAACTTGACGTCATTTTTGATCGAGTTGCCCATCTCACGTAACCGACGGGCAGAGCGTATTGAATCTCGGTTATGCTCGAGCACTGTAGAGGATTTCCAGGGTTCTTATTGTCTTTTTTTGTAAAAAAAAATGCAAGGGAAAGTGGGAATTTCTCGGCGAGCTCGGATGATCGTCTTGCTCGCCTAGCGTTAACTGACTCACGGGTGGAAAGCGGTGGATGCGTGAACACCAACCTGAATGCACGGCAGCAGTGGCAGTGAAACATTGGATCTTGAGATGTTTCACTTGGAAGCGGCAGCCCACAATAATTACACGACGAAGGTGGAGCCTGGCAAAGCAGGACAATGGGGCAGAGCTCTTGACGATCAAGGAACGAGCCAGAAGGCATATTCGGACACTGCCTGGCCTTGGTTATAATTTTCTCTTCATTCCCTGAAATGCGGTTGTTTGGGGGGTGAATTATGAAACGAAACCTTTTAAGATTAATCCCTCCCACGAAATGCCTGCCGAGGGTGATTCAGAATCCTGGCGACTGTGATTCTACGCCTCGTGTCGTAGGCAAAGGGATGCCTTAGGAGATCCCGACACTACGCGGCCTCGTCCGGGTATCGGAATATTATGTCGGAATCCGCCATCGACATCGCCCCAGTGGGAGACCACGTTTTGGTTGATCATCCACCAGATGGCGGACCCGGCGGGCTGGGCGACGATCTGGCAACCCCGGTCGGCGACCCTGATCTCGAGCCCCAGGGGGGTGGCGGGTCTCCAGCTCGATGGCGTGCTAAGCCTCGACCGGTTCTCGTCCCATATCCCGTGCACATTGGCCTCCAAAACGATATCAGGATCCGGCGGCGTCTGGCCCTATACCTACGTCTCGCCCTTCTATAATACACATACCTCTATATATATATATATATGTATCCATCCCGGGCCGTTCCGATGAAACCTGGCCCGCTGTTCTCTCTAAAATATAGCTTGTTCTAGAGGCCCGGTGGCGACCCACTGATAACATTGTCGAAGATGTGCTCGACAACGTTGCAAGCTTGGTTGTAGTGTCACTCGTCGAGAACCTATATACCGGCCCGCCTGTGGAACAGAGTGTATCTTAGCGCCTAGATATCCGAGGCAGTGCTAGATGAGCGGTCGATGTTAACCTTAGGAGCCAGAGATGTAGGCGAGGTACTTTGGTTAAAGCCTAGGTTCGGTGGGATTCCTAGTAGCAGTGGCTTCCCGAAGTCAATGATCTGGTCAAAGTTATCTACGCACCGTAGCAGGATAGTAAGGTACGAAGGGCTAAGATAGGTCAATCCAGGGGTTAGACGACTTGCTTAGGTACAGATGTCATCTTGCGGTTAATAATAGGGTATACCTTGTCTCGGACGCGTTTTCACGTGCCAAACGCAGTTACGAGCTCAAATAAGCGTATAGGAGGCGTTGAGAGTAGTGGCAAGGAAGGAACAGAAAGAGTGCCTTGTTAAACTATCTACAAAGGAGAGAAAGAGCGATATAAATAGATAAAGGAAAATGATCTATGTGCTGATAAGCATATAAAGTGGCGTGCATCGCTTATGGCTAGTGCCCTTGAAGCTCAGTCGCTTCTGACATCACTTAACTTGTCCGGGTCGGGAGGAGTACCTAGGACCATATTGGCTGCTATAGAAGTCTGTAAGCGTATAGTATCGCTTCTAATCTCGCTTTCGGCGTTCTCTCTCTCTCTGTCTTACTATTATCATCCCGTGACTGCCTTGGGAAAGCGAGACAGGAAGTGGCCAGGTCCTCTCTTGTAGATCCAGGATAAGATATAAAGTAGTCGGCAATGCTATCCTATACTAATCTTCCCAATCTCTCTCGACCTCTATCGCGTCTTCAAAGGCATTGCTGGTCAATTCTTCATTTGTTCCATTTACCCCCAGTCCTGTCTGTCTTTCAAGTTCAACCGCTGGCTGTCAAGGCAGTTAAACTGGCATGTCTGGTTATGCCCGTTTATTTGGATGAGATCTGGATACAAAGCGCGGATGGTTTCCGCTTCCAGGAGAAAAAAAAAAAAGATTCGACGCAGCGATCTGTCTCCGGGCACCTTTTGAACACCATCACCTACCCTCTGCCCCAGCCCACCATAAAAGAAAAAATCATTAAACTACCCCTAGGGAGCAAAAGAGCAAAATGTCGACATGGAACAGGCAACTTCCCGTCTCACAGACTCCTCCGGGAAGGCTCGAACTTCCAACCTCCTGATTAACAGTCAGACGCGCTAGCCAATTGCGCCACAGAGGAATGAGCTTGTGGACTGTGATGTGGATCAGCAAAGACGAGCTGGTTAAATCTGTCCCAGTTTCCGATTTCCACTTTCTCAGCGGCCTTCCGATGTAGCTCGACCTTGAATCTCTTTGCTTCTTGTTCCCCCGCAATCGTGAAGTAGTGTTTAAATAAAGCTGTCCTGTTTACCATTCACAATGGAGATCCCCTTGAACGACTCTTGTTTGATTCCATTTGCCTATCAGGAGGAATTGGCATGGCCTCTAGCACTCTAGCACCGAGACATGGAGGAGCTAGAGGAGGGGTGTGTGACTATGATTATAATTAGGTAATAGTCAGATCTGTATTCAATCCAGATTCAGCATGACCATCTCGGACGTGTGAGTTATCGCTCCCTCAGGCTTGTTACACCACCGTGCTCAGAAACCCGGCTCAGCGCAGCTATTCTCGGATCATGGCGGGCAAGTATCTATGAACCATTCTCTCGAGTGCACGCATGTGTAGATACTTTGACTAATAATATGACCCCTCCCTTCAGAAAGGTTGTGTTGTGCTTTCCCCGGTTTCCAAGCCATCCTGGTACCGGGTTTCTCATCTCGGTCATATTAATGTGACCTGCATTGCTACAAATCGCCGTAACCCACAAGGCGAGGGTTTGGTTTGCAGACTCACGCAACCCCATCTTGTCAGCAGACGATCCCTCGAGCAGCTTCCCCGCACCTCGTTGCCATCCCGTGTGTAATTATGTTATGTACCCGCCCTGTCGTGCCAACGTTACCACGCTGAGGTGTGTCGTTGCACCGCCCGCTCCGAGCGGTACCCTGTCCGACGCCGTTGCTTGTTTCCATGTGACCCCGAAAGCCTCGCGGAGCGGTCTAGCCCTTATATCTCAGCATCAGACATGGTAATTAAGTTGATGCCACGCGCTCGGCGGACGACGGCGCCTCTGTCGCATGATACGCTTGTGTCATGGAAAATAAATGACCTCGGCTTATCAACGTAGAGAAGAAAAGAAAAATGAATCAAGAATAAAAAAAAGACCTTAGAAACGAGCGAAGGAAAGTAAAAAGGGACGAAGAAAGAAAATACGGTTAGAGAACATTGTACGGAGTAATGAGACATTTCAAGCACACAATATGTTCGCTGGAGAATGATGCAAAGTGCCGAAAGGGATCAGTCAAACACCTTCCCAACAAGGTAATGGATGAACTCTACGCTCCTTGGCGGTGAGACGTCCGGCAGCGATCAAGTGATGGAATGCCAAGCGGGGAGAACGGTGAGGGGAGGCAAGAGATAGATCAGCGATGCCGCGGGAAGAACAAGGGGGAGAGGGGAGGGAGGGAAACGACTTCGAACATCCCGTCGCGCAAAGTGCTGAACGAAAAATAAAAGCGCTTGTGGATAATTAATATAGCAATGTTACCAGAACAAAGTTGTTTCCGGATCAAGCGACCGTAGTAACCCTCCCTCCCCTTTCGATGCAGACAAACGACAAACCAAAACCCCGGAATCTTCCTCACGTCAGCGTAGGGCTAGGTAAATTACCTCCCTCTCTGGATGTAAGGAAAACTAAGGTATGTACATACTTATTAGGTACCTTAGGGACCTAGAGGTAGTAAGTAATAATTAATAGACCTGTACCTCACTCACCCTTAGGTAACAAGGTACAATAGCTTATGAAGGAACTCGATAGAACAATACCGCCCCATAAACATAGCAACCCAGGGGATAATTAAGTAAAGCATCACAAAAACAGGCAGATAAAGGCAGGGTGGTAGTGTTTTTTTTTTTTATTTTTTTATTTGGCCCTCGCACGGGCGGCCTTGTAGAGGGCGCGGATGTCCTCGCGCCAGCGGTCGACGTCGACGCGGACGACGCGGCGGTCCATGGTCAGGAGGCCGTTGACCTCGCCCTCGACGTCGGTGGTCTGCGTGTAGACGGCGCCGCTGCAGGCGTAGCGCTCGACCTGCTCGCGCAGCTGGGTGAGGAGCACGTGGGCGCGGTAGTGGTACGACTCGAGCCCGGCGTGGATCTCGTACGTCTCGTTGATCGTCCTGACCGCCCCGTCGATGGGCCAGAGGCTGATTATTGTTGATTTCAGTTAGTGGGGTTGCTTGGTTTGGTCGAGTTGGTCCGTCATTAAATTTATTGATTGCAGATTGCATTGCTCGCTCAGCAACATCCACTTGTGCGCTCCGCCCTTGTTCCCTCTGTTCTTCCTTCCCCACTTCCCCCCGCAGTGAGGTGCTTCTGCTGATGCCATTGTTGCTGCTGCTGATCCTGCCCGGGGGAAAGAGGGATACCTTGAAGGAGAGCGGGAGAGTGGAGGAAGGGAGGGGGCACACTACACAAACGGCAAGAGGGGAGGAAAAGAAAAAAAAAAAAGGGGGGGGGGGGGGTTGGCGCCGAGGGGGGAAGGTACATACTTTTCATCGGCTGGGCGATGACCGATCCCTCCGAACTCGCCCTGGAAGCCGATCCGGTTCGGGTCGAACGGAGACGACGGCTGGGAATGCCAAGGCGTGCCGCACTGCGGTTCAGCATATTTATGATTGTCCTGTTGGGCATGTCAAGGTCAGCCCAAGATGCACGGTAACTCCATACATTACCTAGGGTGTATATGTGTAGGATAATTAGGGGAGGTAGGTGGGTATATCGATAGGGAGGAGGCGATTAGGTAGAGATTAACTTACCGAGAAGTCGCCCTGCCAAATAGAAAATAATTAACCCAAGCATCACAGCATTAGTCCAGGTCCAATCAAAGGGGCAAAACACGCCAAGAAGTCTTCTTGTGAGATCAACGTACCGCACCATGGTCGTGCCAGCCCGTGACCGAATCGATGAGCCTGGTCGGGTCGAGCTCGCGGACGCGGTCGGTCAGCGCGAACTCGGGGAAGTAGTCGGTTCTCTGACCCCAGCCCTCGTTGTAGAGGACCCAGGCGATGATGGACGGGTGGCTCTTGTGCTCGTTGACCATGATCTCCAGCTGACGCTCGAACTCCTTTTGCTCCGCGTCGGTGGGCCGCGCGTTGGTGAACACCCTCCTGCACAGCCGACGTCAGTCACACCCGCTCACACGCAAACAAACACACTGACGGTTAGACGGATGGATCATCCCCCCCCCCCCCCCCCCTCCTCTTCCCCTCCCCCACCTCACTGAGCCAGAGTCCGACCCCTCCCACAACAGAATCATTTTTTCAAACGCAAAGGGGGGCTGCTCACATTGAGGGCATGTCCTGGAAAACCATGACTCCGAGCCGGTCGCAGGCCTCATAGAACAGGTCTGGCTCAATCTTGATGTGTTTTCGGACTTTGATTGAATAATTAATAATTAATCAGGTTAGCCCCGTTTTTTTCCATCCTTTTTTTTGTTTGTTTTTGCATAATTATTTGACGTCCCGGGGGAAGAATAGGCGACCTACGCATGTTCATCCCCAGGCTCTTAATCACTCTCAGGTCGTAGACCATGGCTTCCAACGTCGGTGGGGTGTAGATGCCGTCCGGCCAGTAGCCCTGGTCGAGCGGGCCGAACAGGAAGACGAACTCGCCGTTGAGCAGGGGGCGCTTGATCCCGTTGACCACGCCGGAGGAGATGGTCCGGAAGCCCGTGTAGCTGGTGACCTCGTCCGCGCCCAACTTGACGGTGACGTTGTACAGGGTGGGCGAGTCGGGCGACCAGAGGTCGGGGTCGGGCACCCGGAGCGTGAACTCGCGGTCCGAGACGCCCTCGTGCTTGGCCCCCACACCGCCGTGCGGAGCCACGACCGAGATCTCGACCGGGGTCTCCTTCTTGGTCCGGCTGTGGACGGTGACGGTCAGCTTGCCGTCCATGTCGCCGGCCAGGTCGAGGCCCGAGATGAAGTTGTCCGGGACGCTCTCGAGCCACACGGTTCCCCAGATGCCCGTGCATGGCGTGTAGAAGATGTGCGAGGGTCGCTTGGTCTGCTTGCCCTGGGGGATGCTCTGGTCATCCGTCGGGTCGAAGACGAAGACGTGGCTAAACTCTGCTGTTAGCCCGCTTCACAGATATTATCTAGAAGACATTTCTCTCCTTCTTCTCCGTTTTCCTCATCTTTTACAGTTCATCGGCCTCTTTTTTTTTTTTTTTTTTTTTCCCTCTTTATACTTACAGCTCATTGGCACCGTTCTCAGCAAGGTGATCGGTAATGTCAAAGGTGAAGCGAGCGTAACCGCCGCGGTTGAACCCGACCTCCGCGCCATTGACGTAGACGGTGGCCTCGTAGTCGACCGCCTCAAAGTTGAGCAGGACGCGGCGGCCCGACTCGGTCCAGCGCGGGGGCACGGTGAAGTTGGTCCCGAACCACATCCTAGTGACCTGAAAACTCATATCCATAATGCCGGAGATACCGCTCTCGATGCACGAGGGAATCAGAACTTCCTTCTCCAGAGGCAGCTTCGGGAGGGCGCCGGCGTCGGGAGCGCCTTGGGTTGGCTGGTATGTCCAGATGCCGTTGAGCGTCTTCCAAGCATCGCGGCGGAGCTGGGGGCGAGGATGCTGCGGCCAAGGGTTCGTGCCCACATCTTTGGTCCACGGCGTGTCGAGGGGGGGAGCGCGAAGGCGGTACGGTTCGGCCGCTTCGGCGCACGCCAACAGCAGGCCGAGCGACACAAGAGCAAGCCGCAGGGGGAGATACATCATGCAAGACTGGGGTTCGTATGCAAGGTGAAGGGCGAAGGAGGGCGGTATTCCGGGTAGGATGAAGACAGGACGGGGCTGTCAATATATTCCCCCCCCCCCCCCCCCCCGGTAGAGTGGAGGAAGGGAAGAGGGGAGGGGGACGAGAGTGGAGAGGATGATGATGAAGGAATGAAGCCATGCTCGGTGCATCACCCCGTCTCATAGAAGACCTGCCGAACTTCCGATGGACGCTGCCATCCACCGCCTCTCTGGGCAGCGACGCCAAGTGAGGACTGAGCCCGCATTGTTCGCCTTGGCATCGTGGAGACCTTGAATGAGGAGGTGCCAAGCTAAGTGAGAGAGCAATGCAACACCGGAGGTCCGCCGTGGAGTTTGCTCAGGTGATGTGCTCAATCACGGGGCCTTCACCTGAGCTGCGAGAGAAAAACCCAACTGACCAGGTACAGGCCGAGTAGGCCCAACGAGAAGCATGGGAGGGTTGTTGGTGGTTGTCTTATTTGAGCTTCCTAGTTCGGGCCTATCACGCGCAAAGAAAACCGGTCGGAAACGGCTTGGCGACAGTGAGGTACAGTACATACATACCTATTACATAATACATAATCTGTACATACATGTCTGTAGGTATGTACCACGGAGTAATCCGTACACTACAGCTCTACACCATGCACACATAGGGATTCCTTCGCCGAACGGCAACAGAGTCCGGAATCCGACGAGATTGCTTGTAGATGGCAGGACGAGAAAGTTCGGGTGATTGGTGCGACCATGCCACCTGTGTCAGTCCCGCCCGGTTCACTTGGCAAGCGAAGGGAAGGGGGCATCAGAAAAAGGTTTGATTTAAAAAAAGCAAACAACTAACATGTGCTCATAGGTCCAGAACTGGCGGGTGAAACAACTTGTGTTATGTACCTGCTTCGTACCTTGATAAGGGTCTCAAATGACGCTGCGCTCAGCAAGGTTCAAGGTGCTGTACCTTAGACAGCCGCTATTTTCCCTGGCAGGAAAAGTGACCAGGCTCATTGGAAAGTGTGGTCCGGTGAATGATATTCCCGAGTTAATAGTGCTGTTTTCTTCAATTTTCGACTGTAGTATTTTATATTTGGACATTCAGTAACGCGAAGTCATTACAAAAATGGCTGTACTGAGGTTCCTGTTTTGTATATTAAGTTGTATATTAAGGGGGGGGGGGGGGGGGAATCTAGCAATAAACCTTTTTGAACGCTTAATTAGAAACTTCCTGGTTTTGAGGGGCAGGGCGCGGGGGATAGGCACAGGTTACATGGTAGGGAGGTATCTCCCAGGTAGGTAAGGGAGCGAATCATACCTGATTTGGGAGTACCTTAGGTAAGATGGGTGCAAGTACAGTGGGGTGTCAAAAGTCTCATGCCACCCCACCTGTCCCCAGCCATCTACATTTTTACCACCAGACTTTAATACAGGATATCTCAACAGCCACAAATTGTATAGGAAAACTGTTTACATTAGATAGTAGCCCTGGTTCCAAGCTTCAATATTTTATATACCACCCCCTGGCTCTTTTGACTGCGGCCAGCCGACGTGGCATTTCCTGGATCAGCTTGTCGATTAGCCCCTGATCAATAGCCTACCACGCCTCCCGCAGGCACTTAGTAAACTCTTTAATATCTAGCCTATTCTGCCTTAAATTCTATAGATCTGGGAACATCGTATATAGCCTCCGTTTAAGAAAGGCCTATATATGTTTAATAGGGTTCAAATTAGAGCTATATATAGGCCATTTAATCTAGAAAATCCCCTATACTAGGAGTCACTATTTGGTAGATTTATAGATATATATAGGAGCGTTATCTTACTAAAAGTGTCGAGTTCCATTATAATAAGGTAGAAGGCCCTCTTTTAGAGCCTTCTAGTATAACTAGGCTATATATCCATAGTATAGAGTGCTTAGATCCCTCTCTAGAATAATAAGCTTACTCTAACTACCTACCTATATTACCCCTTATACTATGATCGTAATATTTGCCCTTATATAGTTCTTTAAGTTGACAAATCCGCGGTTGTACTTCTTAGAAGGAAAACGGAATACCTAGGTAGTCAGATTTGAGGTATTATTTTAATAAGAATACTTATCAGAAAAGATAGTCTAAGATAGTTAGAAATACTAAAAAGAATCACTATACTATACTTAACTTATTTAAACCAATTCGTTAGTTTTTTCTAACTAGTTATATATAAAGTTATATCTATCCTTTACTAGCTCTTTTGTCAAAGGAATCCTCCTTTTTGCTTGCTATTTATATAAATAGTATACTTAGAGGAATCGTCAAATAGTTAAAGGTAATACTTTCTTCCTAATCATATTAATAAGGGCCTTCCTTGCTATATATCGTTCCTTTTTAATCATCAAAAGAATATATCACTTTTCCGAAGGCAAAAGAACCTTAGGACGGCCGCTTCGAGGTGGAGACTTAAAAGTATTATAAGAATTCCAGAGTTTAATGGTATAGTGGATAGCCGGTCGAGATACGCTAAACAGGGTTACTAGAGATCGCTTGCTATATCCTGTAGATGTAAGGCTACAAATAGTAACTCGAATATAAGGGCTTAATTCCTTATCACCGTTATGGTCAGCCGTCAATTTGGATATAAATTTGTGTAGTTTGGGCTTTATATTGTAGAGCTGTAGGATGTAGAAAAGAAGGTTGGGTACGCGTCTCTGTCGTGGAACGCGTTTATGTGGGTGGGGTGGCAGGGGACTTTTGACCCCTGACTGTACATACCTCTTTATGCGGGGTTGTTCAGATCTTGACAGACGAGAAACGCGATGGTACCGCTACGGTTCTTCCAGCCACACCTAATCTCTGGTCCGTTCTGGTCACGCTGGTAATTGAGATGAGCATGATACTAAAGAGTGACACCTTCGGTCCACGTTAACCCCCCAAAATCTACCCGCCGGGAAGTGACGAATAATAAATAAGGAGGTAAGCACTGACTAGGCCGACTGACTGCCGGCGCTGAGCTGGGCGCGATGTAACATGCCATCAGTGGAGCGGATCGAGTGCCGAATACGCTCGGACAGCCCCCAAACCTCAAAAAAGAGTGGGATAATTATGTCCTTGACAATATGTGCCTTTGGTCGCTGCCCGTCTCCACGTCCGATCTACTAGGTTCAGTTGATCTATACAGAAGTGCCAGCAATTTCTCGGTTGGAGTGCTGCAAGCCCTCAAGGGTGACTGGATGGAAGTTCGAGACTGGTCCTGGCGGTCCTCGCGTCTGCCAAGCCAACGAGACGCACGCGAAGATGACCTCGGGCAACCATAAAGTTTTCAATGCCGGCAAGCCACACCCAAAACTCGAGAATGTTGACGATCTCAAGGCAGCCCTAGCCAAAGTCGGGGTTCTCTGATTTGCTTTCTTGATCTGCTGGAAATGATGGAGCAGCCCTGGGCTGGTTGCAGTATAGGATCTCTATTGCTTTGGTTGTTGCCATGCGATAGTCGCTGATTGGTAGCCATTTGGAGAGAGGAAGATGTAGGACCACAGAGCAGCTTAGGTATTAGACTGACATCTCAATCTTGGTTGCTGAAATATCAACCCTCCGTGACAGACCCGCGAGTCCTTCCCTTCGCTTAAGCGACGGCGAGGCAGACGCAGACCTGGGAAGGAGCTGGCTGGCGGAGACCACGGCGCGTATCGGGCAACTCGATGAGATGTCGCCTTGCTGTTGGTGGTGCCAGGACGCTCCGTCCTAGTTTCCCTGCTGGTGCCAAAACTGGAAGGCTGGTGGTGCAATGAAAGGCAAACGCAAACCGGGAAATGTGTAGTTTGTGTAGATGCTTCAACTGTTGTAGAAGGCGAGGCGAAGAAAAGAGTGCTCTGTTGTGTTGAAGGAGATGCGGAGGCGCCATCTCCCGAGGCACTAATCTACCAGGGCACTGTGGGTCGGTGAGGTCTGACCGCTCTGTGGGGGTAACCCCCGCAACAGGTTGCAAGTGCTCTGTGACAGAGGGCATGATGGTCGAGCTCCTACCGCCAGATCCATCGAATTCAAGTATCACCGCTCAGCACCTAAACATATTCTAAGGCTTACGAACTTTAGCACTTTTCAATGCTCTAACGGAACAAGGAACAATGCCATGGCGACAAGGTACTCGGAGTACTCTGCTGTTGTAGAAATCGACGCCTTCTTTCAAAAAACATCAGCAACACGCTCCGGATGCGACGCCAGAGCACGGGAGCTTACTGGCGGCAAGGTCGTCCCTGTTGAAGTCCAGGGCGTCTGCAGCTACTCTGTTTATGCCGGCCCGGAACTGGAATACGTTGTTCAATTTCGCCTCGAGTCTCTGGCGCTCAAGACTGAAGTCACTTCTCTAGCGACCGAGATTTACGGGTCACTTGTACCGACGGTGTCCTTCGAAGGGAAAGTAGGGGAAGATGGGGAGAAAGAGCCAGTCTACGTCTACCTAATGAGCCGTCTGCGTGGAATGACCCATCTAGACTTTATTCTCGCCCATGGCTTCCCGGAACACTCACTCGACAACCTTTCCTGTCGCCGGAATCTGATCGGCGATATCGCGCAGTGCGTTCGCAATGTTAACACTTGTTAAACCCCGAAGCTGATGACCACCCGCAGCTTCATGGCTCTGTCTTGGAAAGCCCCTCGGCCAGTCAGCTCAGAGTATCGTGACACTTTGCGGCAGACTTATGTTAGGGATCTACGACTTTTGCAGGCTGCGCTTCCCTCCCGGTTCCGGTCTATCATTCAGACCTGTCTCAACTCGATAGACGACATCCTATCTCTACCCATCGTTCTTCTCCATCGAGATTTTGGCTCTTGCAATATCATAGTCGACGAAACGACATGCCATCTCGTTGGTGTTGTTGACTGGGCGGAAGCAGAAATATGTCCATTCGGAATGAACCTGCATTCTCTCCAGTCCCTAACCGGGAAGCTTCATCTGCGAAACGGCTGGACGCGATTCGAGGACTACGACGCTCTACAAGATGTCTTCTGGGAGAGGTTTAAGCAGGAAGTTGGTGGCTTGTCTGGCGATCAGCTCCGGACGATCAAGTTGGCAAGGGCCTTGGGTCTGTTATTGTCGTCTGGCTTTACTAGCCGTCTTGGGAACGAGCCACGACCAGTGCCGATTGGCGACGACGAGCATGGGCGCTACAACATGATGTCACTAGATGGATTCCTTATCAATCCGCAAACAAAGTTCGATGGTTTGGAGTACTAGGACTAGAAGTACCTCCGATAATCGTAGCTCTCGTGTCAGATAGGCATAAATCCGAGTTAGAATTGGCTCGACAGCGATGCTGGGTCTGTAGAAGCTGTCGTCCCATCTCGTTGGAGTTCTTGACTAGGCGGAGGCAGAAACATGCCCATTCGGAATGAACTTGAATTCTCTCCACATAGCACCAGCACTATTTCCTGTCGTTCCAGACGCAACTCCGATTCTCGTTCCAAAGGTATAGAGAGACAGCAGGGGAGAACACAGTACGAGACGATACGAGGCAGTCAGGACGCACTACACTAGAAGGCGGAGCGTCTCCCTGACGGCACGCCCATCTCTGATTCGCCCGCCCTGCGCTGACCAGCTTTGAGGCTATACAGACCCACCGCCGTACTAGCCAGCCAGTATCTTGGCGTAGCGACTTCGCGTCGGTCAGTCCCCGTCCTCTCTATTGCGCTGCTCTCCGTCGCAAGGCTTGCCCGAAATGGAGCAATTACAAGCTGATTTGCGACGTGTCAGGAGGAGTTGAAGGATTATGTTCGCCTCGGAGAATCATATATCCGGGCCCGCCTGTCACGAATTCAAAAGACCATCGGGACTCTTAAGAACCTGCCCATACAAATTTCCGTTCCCGTTCTTCAGCGACAGTAAACATGCGCCCTATTCTACCGTTCAGCGACCGCCCAGGGGAATGTCTTAGCATTGGGCCATCTCAGGGTCTTGTATACGCCATCGACCAGGAGATCGTCCTCAAAGTTCCCTTCCAGTATCCCGTTCTCCAGGATGATAGCACCCATTATTTATTAGATCTCGCTCTTAAAAGCTTCGTTTCCCTGGAAAGAGAATTGGCTGTTTACGACACCCTGAGGAACAACCCGCATCTCAATATCGCTAGAAGGCTGGAAACCGATCGGTCCGATTGCTTATTTCTAGAACGCCTTACACCATTAGCAGCTGCTTGGCCTGGCTCGAATGAACTAGATCGGCGACGGTGGGCTTTGGAACTGCTCGACGCTGTCAGCTGGCTAGAAGATTGCGGCTGGGCACATGGCGACCTTGCTGTGCGCAACCTTGGCGTCGACAGCACGAAGCGCTTGAAAGTGTTCGATTTTGGGTCTGCCATCCCACGCTCACACCCCGACTATGCAAACGAGGTGTGGAGAGATCATTTCGACCTGGCGACTTGTCTGCATTTCATCCTCTCTGGAATAGATCCATTTGCGGGGACGCGCTCCTGCTCCGAGGTCGAAAAGGTTCGGTCAACGCTGACGGCCGGTCGGGGGACCATCAGACACGGCGCCGATGTTCTTGCTGACATCATTCAAGACGGCTGGACCGGACGAGCTTCATCTACGACATTCCGCCAGCTCTCCCGACGAGCTAGCGATGCTCTTAGCTCCAGGGATCACGGCAGGCCAAGAGAACAGTCGGAAAGTCACTATCGATGTCTTGAATCTCGTTGCAGGGCCTGGCTTGACGGTGTATCCAGGAATCCAATGTGGAGGGATATCGGAGAGTACGTTTCGGCTTGTAAGGCTGTGGAACACGAAGTGGACATGGACATTTGGCGTTGATAACCAGCTTGAGGTTAGATTAGATAAGCCCTATAAGCCCTGGTTTGGTATGGTAGAGCCTTCTTTGTTCCACCCTCTAATACTTATACCTTCTACAGCGAGGCCACCCTGACCGCGCTGTGCACACCAACTTGCACCGAACCGCTGTCGTCCTATGTTAGCCGCATCCACTCTGCCTGCGGCACCAGCCGGTACACTGCCGGCAATGGCCTGAGCTATCTCGCCGCCTACAATGCCGAGCTTGCGCTGGAGAGGTACAAGGTAGTATGTCTGACAGACAGCTAAGTCCGCCGACACGATAGGTCTGTACATTCCGCACGCACTAACTCACGTACAAAGCGCTGGCCAGCGATGCAACTCACTGCTGGGGAAGCTGGCTGGTATCGACCCCAGCAACCCGCTGAGCACGGCGCAAGCCGCCCCTAGCCTCATGTGCAATGCCTGCGCCATGTCCATGATCAAAACGCAACTGGAGATGGCCCTCGTTTCCAGCGCTGATCTAGCCGCGGGCTTCACCAGCCTCATGGCGTCTTGCAAGACCACAGTCGGCATCACGCCACCAGGAACAGCTACGCAATGGGTCATCTCTGCGTCGACTACTAACTAGTACGAGCAGAACTGGTACAGCAACATCGTCGTCGGCAGCGAGCAGCACGACAGCTGCGTCCTGCCAAGGCAAGACGTAATATACCATCCAGGCCGGTGACACGTGTACCTCGGTCTCGCTCGCCCAACGTATCAGCACTACGCGCCTCCTCGTGGCCAACAACCTTAAGGCCGACTGTGCCAGCTTCCCCAAATCGGGAACCTTGTGCATCCCGTCATCAGCCATCTGCGAGCCGCGAAGGGTCAAGTTCGATACTCCTCGTGACTCTTGCGCAGACCTAGCGTCAGCAGCAAACGCAACAGTGTTACAGATCGTCGCCTGGAACCCAGAGCTCGGGGGCGAGAGCCGCCGCGGCCGGTGAGGAGGTGCCGAGACCAGTAGTGATTCCTTATTACGAGCGAGCGAACTGCTAGACTGAAACATATACACGTTGTCTCCAGGTTGCCTGGCTCGCCTCTCAATCGTCAAATCCGGCAATCAGGGAAACGGTGATGCTTGAGGTGATGTAGCTGGTCGGGATGAGCGTCATGGAGAGGGTAAATATAGTGCTGTGAAAGAATGTTGGCAAACCAAACGGTGTCTCAGGCGGGAAGGGAAAGGATACCTTACTCAGTCGACGTCGTCGTCGCGTTGGCCGTCGAACTTGGATGGGGGTTGACCCATGAGCCTCCGGGCGGCGAGACACACACGGTGTAGCCTTGGGTCTGGCGGTCCAGATTCGCGCAGTCGGCAGAGCCAGCTCCTTGTCCAGCACGCGGTCCGGGACGAAGTGCGTTTGAAAAAACTCAAAGACGTTGCCCCTCACGCCTCGAAAGTCTCCCAGCAGCCAACCCAGTTGCTCCAGGCGAAATGCGCCGAGATAGAAATCGCGCGGCGGCTCATCTTCGTCGTCCTCTGAGTCATCCTCGTATCCGTAATAGACTTGTAGAAAATGTCCGTGAACACCCTCACCGCCCTCATGAGTGGTCCTCTTAAGCGCTTCCTCCCACGAGTCTTTCAAATCGTGGATAACCCACAGGATCTTCCTGGACCCATAAAAGTCCTCGGCAATATACCACGAGGCGGCGACGGCCGGGTCCGGCAAAGGCAGCCGAACTTGGCGCTCGGCCTCATTGTGCGAGATGCAAATAACAGCCCGCTCCTCGTCCGTTGTAGAAGAAGGCAGCGGCAACGCTACAACCTCGATGCGATCCTCTCCGAAGCTCTCACTGGACATGCGATCGTAGCGTGTCAGCTCCGAGATGCGCCGCGCAAGCATCGCAGCGCGCTCGGCAGTGGCATCGGCCGTAGTATCGTAGAGGCGGATGCCGAATTTGGGGCGGTGTTTCTCTGGTTCCGTGGCTGGCGGGGAATTACCGTAGCCATCGTCGCTGTCCGGGTCGGCTTGCAGCTCAGGCAGGGGCACAGAGTAGGCGGCGAAGGTCGGCGCGCCGTCGTGGCTGGGCGCTGGCTCGACGACCACCTTTTCCGGGGGGCACGGACCCGGCAGTTGTTTTCGCGGCGCCCTGGGGGTTATGCCTTGGGCTCGGAGGGCGGCCAGCTGCTCCTGAAATCTTCGTACACGCGCCTCCTCCTCCGCTTTTCGCGCTGCGATCACCTCGGGCGGCGGAGATTGCAGTACAACGTCGAGACGGCGGCAGATATGACACATCTTTTCAAGGTTGGCCGCAAGCGGTCCAAGGGTACGTCGTGGGAATGATGAGACCTAAGTAGGTAGAAAGTGGAAATGATCGGACGATGGAAGAAGACCATGCGTAGTACTTGTACATACATACAATACAAGGCAGAAAGAGGGATTGATCAGGTTTTGTTGCGCATTATCATTTGTTGCGGGGCAGGCGCTGCTGTGGTAGTCAAGATGGAGAAAAAGGGATGCAAGGAAAGGAAATCCCCCCAAAAAAGGGATGAGAAGATAAGAAGAGAAATATACAGGTGTAAAACCCCGAATGAGTGATGTTATAGCCCCGGTATTTTCGTCCTCTGCCCTTACCTGAAGTCAATGCGCAAACCGCGGTCGAATTGTAACGTCAGAAGTTCTTGCAGCTGGTGCGAGTTCGCGACCTGCCAAGCAGCCGGCTTCTATACACGTCACTGGCACGGGCCCTCCGGCCGCCGCGGCCCGGGGCGGGCGCGGGTCGGCTTGCGTTCCTGACAGTTTGTGTGAGAAAGGTTCTCATGGGTTTCCCCGCTCACAGACCAGAACCAGACAGCTCGAGTCTTGCTCAGTTTCAGTGCCGGTTAGTTGATATTTATTCACCGAGTCCATCTTCCATATAGGCACCTAATTTCTTAATACCGCGGCCATTTCAGGACAAGGTCGATGTGACGTTTGGAGGCGGTGTGCTGAACTCAAGTGCAGCATCAGACACATTAATTACCGAGGTAATTAGGTGCGGTAGTGTGTCTTCTGCTAGGAAACGGCAGAATAGGACCACGAGAAGAAACAAATGAGAAAGAAAGTATAGGAAAAGAAGAGAAAAGAAAAGAAAAGAAAACAGCCTATTTATCGCTGACGTCTCCCTTTTGCTGCCGTTTGGGCTCAGACTTCTCCCGTGAATCCGCGTAGGTATTTTGTGGTTAGCAAAGTACAAAATCCCGTGTGTCAATCGTCATTCCCTTATTTGTATGGAGGACTCCGTAGACTAATAGGAATATGAAACCTTGATTGATATCTCCGTCTCCAGACGTTAATATTCCATTCCCGACGTGCCCCTTTATCGCCCTATCTCGCCATATTCCCTAGTGAAGCAGTCTAAACGGCCAGATAAGTTTACTACATGGCGAAAAAAAGAATGAATGACCGAAACAAAAGAAGAAAAAAGAACCCTTTCATGGTGATTCAGGAATGTGTTAATATGTTTTTTTTTCGCTTTGGCTATACTTGTCCTTTGTCCCATCGGCCACCTCCTGTTTCAGAGCGCTCTTTGATAAAACTTGTCCCTCAGCAGCAGGGAGAATCCGGCGTTACCGCCATGGAAGAACCTGCCGCGGCCCTTCCCAAGTCTATGATTATCTGACGGCCCGGCGCGTGCGAGTAACGTGCAAGTGATTACATCCTGCTCCCAGCTCCAACCACCCTAATGTCTGTGGTCGGTTGATCAGTGTTCAACTCCGAGGGGGATAGATGCGCTCGGGCAGGGCCTTCTTTGCTTAGTTCCGCCATCTGGGTGATTAATTATCCTGTCTAGATCCTTTCGAGTTATGACAAAATTGGCGGCAGCTGTGGCTGTCCTTGTCGTCGTTCATGCCGTGACAGATCTCTATCGTGTAAATAATTATGTACATATCTAGTCATTAACATGCTGCGTCAGGGCAACCCCTGAGCAAGCGAGCCACCGTTCTGTCGAGTAGACGTTGCCAGCAGCCATGACGCCCTCGAAGGGGAAGGGCCTCTGCGTGAAGAATGCGTGAGCACACGATACTGGCGTTTTAAGACGCTGTAGCTAGCATCTCGCAGGTAAGCCAAGCGCGTGTTGAGGCACACCGTACTTCTGCACCGTTAGAACCGGAACAAGCAGTCACCTTGACGCGAAACAAGATGACGGTTCAATGTCCCCAGGGTCGGAAATACACACCACACCAACACGCTGCGGGAACTCAGATCCTGTATCTTATACATACATGTTCAGTCACTCACCTCACAGTTTCATGCTTTGACTCAGCAAGAAGTTGAATAGAGACCCAAGAGTCGCGGTGAGCCAGCATCTGAGCAACCCCGTACATTGTTCGTTCGCAACGCTGAATACCAGCCAACGGGGAACATAAAACAGATTGCCTGTCTGTTTATGTTTATTTGAGTTATTGATCTTGCTATTTGCCCGTTAGATCTGCCCAGCGAAGTTAACTTGTCAAGATTGCCGCCGATTTCGTTGACACTTGCTGTAACATTGACATCACTACTATTGGGCGCTGCTACGCTTCTCTTCTAATTACGTTGGTGTATGGTGTCTGTTAACCCAGAACATAACAAGGCTTAAGCAACCACGGAGTTAAAAGTTATTGTCCCCGTGGTTTGTTTATCTGGTGAAATGCGTTGAAGAGTGTCGGAAGCTGTAGAGCTTCCAAACGTATTAGCCACACGTTTGCCACAGCTATATAAGGCTGTTTAACGCTTTGGCCAGCTCCTTTGTCTATAAATATCAGTCGTTTTGTCTCCTTTGTGGATAGTTTTAACAAGGCACTCTTTTCCTTCGTACAGCCACCTACTACAGACTATTTTTAACGCTCCCGGAAGCTTATTACTACGTTCGGCAGTTATAAGCCTAGCGCCTTGACTACTCCTTTACCGACGTATCTTTAATATTAGTGGTAGCTTCTTCTATTACGAACTCTCTTACCCTGCTTTAATACGCTTTTGATGACGTGTCTACTATATCTGAGATCCTAGTTAAGACTTCTATATACCTTACTAGGCCTAGTTCCTAGAACTTGTAATATATTAAACTATAGTTATAGGTTAAATTTGCTAGTATATAGGGATTTATTGACCCTAATAGTAATTATAAGCTAGATTTGGAAGTTCTATAGTATCTAACCTATAAGTAAGCTAGAGATAATCTTATCCTAGCTTTCTAGGAGTAACTCCTAAAAGGACTATTACCCTTAATATCTATAGATTTAATACCTTCCAATATAGCCGTTATAGCTAAATTTATATAACTATAAGACTCCTTTTATAAGGATATTATATATACTATAGATATTAATAAGTAGATAGGATAGCTATAACGCTAGCTAGTATATACTATAGATCCTAAACTCTATAAAGCTATAAAAGCGTATAGGAAGAAGGATATTAACCTTATTAGGGGAATTATCTAGGCGCTTTGCTCTATACTTATATTATCTATTATAACGCTTTATATAATAGTTATAGTATAATATATAGCTAGTCTTAATATAGCTAAGCATTTAGGAGTTAATCTATAGCGCTAGATTTATGACTTTAATATCGCCTTCTAGTAAGCTATCTAATATAATATCCTGGAAGTATAGGGTATATAAGGACTTTATACCTTTCTTAACGCTATTGCTATATATATCCTACCAACCTAGGTAGCGAATAAGAGGATAGAAATCGAGCTTACTAATAGTATAGGATAACTACTTCCGGAGCTTAGTACCCTTGTTACGATAGCCGAGATCCTAATTAATAATGATATATAACCTAGAGTGTCTCGGAAGTATAGAATCTTCTTAATAACTTATATATTAACACTTCCTATAGCTTAGAAGAGTAGTAAGGAGAGAGGTAGAGACTTGTATAGAGACTCTTATAACGGTTAGTAGTATAATATAAGATGTCCCTATAAGTATTTAAGATATCTATAGGATCTAGTAAACTACTATATACTTAAGTAAGCCGTCTATAATAACGAGTAATACTTATACCTTTCTAATAAGGAGTATAAGAGGATTTGCTAGAAGCTTAATAAGCTAAGGTAGGCTAGACTGAAAAATCAACTTATTACTATATAGGGGGAGCTATCCTATTCTAGGTAGTTAGGGATAAGATACCCTAATTTCCTTAATATATTAATTATTAGCCCTTAACTACTTAATAAGCTCTTGACTTACTATAGGATATTTAGTATAGTCGCTCTATAGCGTTATCCTCTTTTAGAAAGTACTCTACTAGACTTATATAGCGTGATCTACTTAGTTAATAATAAGAAGTTCCTTTTACCTAGGACGTTTATTAAGGTAGAAGATTCTAAGTTTATTAAAACGGGTATAACGACCTTTCCTATTAGTAGGAAGGGTACTTAGGTGATCAAGAATGTTCTGGATAGACTATATAGACTATATATAGAGAATCTAACGCCTAAGGATATCGCTATCGTCAAAGAATTCTATATTATTATTATCTCGGAAGCTCTATTACTTAAGGTAGGTACTTAGTACTATAGCTTAGACTACTTACTATGTTTCGGAATACTAGAAAATAACGTTATTCTTTGTAAGTTAGAATATAAGTATAATCTTACTTTCCTCGAATATAAGCTACTTTCCTACTACTCGAGCTTCCTGGACTATATCTTAATTAGTAAAGCAGGTATTATAAACGTTTATATATCCTTATAGAATGTGTTCGTTACGTATAGTAGAAGGTCTTAGACGTAAGTATTACCTATTATAAGAGAGAATACTAAGGATCTTTAGTACTTAGGAGCTAGCTACCTCGGACTAGAAGCATTAAAAGTGCTTATTAACAACGCTAGAAATATCTATATTAAGGGGACGGCGTATATTAAGTATAAGAGCTATACTTATATTTATATAAGTAAGATTATCTCTAGGAAAACACCGCCTAAGTAGAAGTCCATACGCCCATTCTGGTAAGTAGCCTAGGATCTGTTTAACTATCCTAAAGCGATTCATAGATCGTAATGGTTACTTATAATTGTTAATAAGTATAGTAGGAAGCTCTTCCCTTTCCTCCTAATGACAAAGTCGTTGAACCAGATTATAGGAGTTATCTAGAATTTCGAGAGCTAGGTAAGACGCTAATATAGGCTCGTTATCTATAAGATTAAGTAGGATAACGATATTATGACGATTAGTTTAGTAGGGCGTGTACCGATATGCTACTAGACTTAGGCTATAGAAAGTAGTATCGATCTTGAAATCTTACCTTTATATACCTACAAGCCTAATGGACTAGCGGAGCGAGTAGGGTAAGAACTAATCTTACGCTTAATTAAGATACTTAACGGCGCGAATCTGCCTACAAAGCTCTAGTTAGAAAGCGTATAAGCGGTAGTATACTTATATACGATAAGCCTAAGCTATACTTACTCGTTTAGAACTCCTAATAAGGTGCTCTATAGCTAGTTTAAATAGTATTTTTGCTAGTACGAACCTAGCTTAATAATTATGTTAACTAGTAACTTATACCTAGATTAGAGTAGAATCTTTATATATAGATACTAGGTATATATCCTCTATAAAGACAGGAAAGCTAAGCGGCATATAAAGGACTTTAAGGTACTACTACACGGGCTAATAGGGTATCTTATAGGATATCGTATATTTAATATCTATCGCGTTTAGATACCCGAGCTCGATAGGGTCATTATAACTTATAACGTTCGCTTTAATAAGAAGACTTTCTACTATCTAGGTAAAGAGTAGCCAATAGAGTTATCGCTAGTAGTAACAAGCTAGGAAGTTAATTAATTTGATCTTGGCGAGGATTCCTAGGATAGCAATTTTCTCTAGGAAGCGTTATAATAGACCTAACAACTAATGGAAAACTCTATTATAGTAGCTTAGCTACCTCTATCGTAAGAGAGTCCGATAATAGACTAATCTTTTTAATAGGGTCAAGACTTAGGGGTAAGGGAGCTCTCCGATATATAGCCTATAAGCGAGTAATCAGTTCTAGAGACTCTTATAGTAGAGATATAAGTAATAGACAAACTTACTAAATGAATAGAGAGCTTTAGAGGACTCTTGACCCCTAAATATATACCTAAGCCCTTGGTGACTTGCCTTATGCTGGCTAGTAAAGGGGATATTCATTAGGAAGTAGGAGGATTTAAATTAGGGCCTTCTTAGTCGCTAGCTAGCTAACTAGACGCTAGGGAGAGCAGGGGAGCCGTCGGATCTAATAGAGAAATGCCTTCCGTGGAAGAGTCGAGCGTATATAATATATTAATAGAAGAGCTAGAAGCTAGGGACGGTACTACTAATATATTATACCTAGCTAGGCTAGAGGAGTAGAGCGTTAAGCGAAGTCCGGATTAGCTAATGTATCCTCTAGAAGGTAGAAGCAAAGGAGAAGCTATTTAGTAACCTCCTATAAGGAGAGGCAGAGGTAGGAGGAAGGCTTATATACCTAGGGACCTTATATAGTTAAGCGAACGGCTATAAAATAAAGAAAGGGTTAATTACTACTACTCCTTTATCCATATAACTAAGGAACTCTAGCAATAGTTCTATAAGACTTACCTACCTGATTAATAGGAAGCTTACCTAAAGGACTAGAGTATAAGAATAATATATACGGTGTTCGCTGCTACTATATAATAGAAGGATACTATATACCTCGGAATAGCCCCGAATGAGCCACGTTAGTATATTAACAATCTTGCTTGTGTTCTTAATAACTAGTAAGACCTATATAATTACCTGTTAGAATAATAGTTTAAAGACACGGCTCGCGAGAAGATACGTAACTTAGAGAGCAGGGGAACGTAGAAGATCGTACTATACGAGTAGGCGAAAGCACGACCTATCCCGTTAAAATGGGTCTTTATATACAAGTTTAACAAGGACGGTTTCTTAGAGAAATATAAGGCGAGGATCTATATATAAGGAGATCTATAAGATATTAGCTTAGTAGAAAGTACGTATATAGCTACTCTGGCGGTATAGTTATTCTATATAATGATGGCGATTACTATATACTTTGACTTAGAAGTTAAGTAGTTTGATATAGCGTAAGCGTTCCTTAATGCTAAACGACTAAAAGACGACCTTATTATCTACGAACTACTAGAAGGATTTAAGTAGCTAGGGAAATATATAGAGTTATAAAGAGCTCTATACGGCTTAAGAGACTTGCTACTCTTATAGTATAAGGAGTTCTGTAAAACGCTATTAGATCTAGGTATAGAACTATCAGGTAAAGAGAAGTGCCTCTTTCTAAGCTATAATAAACGCGTTATCCTAATCTTCTATATTAACGACTTCTTAGTCTTCTTCTATAAAAGTAACGCCGTAGCGGCCGAGCAGGTAATAGAAGGAATTAATGCTCGATACGATATCTACAAGTAGGGCGATATCAGTTAGTTCCTTGGCATTAGGGTGATTCAAAACCGATCTATATATAAGATATAGTTAGTCTATAACTAATATATTAAAAAGGTAGTAAGAAGATATAGGCTAAATATGCCTAGTATATATAAGCTAACTCCCTTAAGCTATAAAGAACTTAAGAAGTTTAAAGGGAGCGCTACTAGTACGTAGATCAAAGAATATTAGGAGTTTGTCAGATCAATTCTATACTATATAGTTATACTATATCTAGACGTTATATATACCCATTTAATACTCTCTTGATACCTAACTAACCTAGGACTGGACTACTTGTTAGAGGCGTAGCAAGTAGTGAGATATCTATTTAGGAGCTCTTGCCTATTAATCTAGTATAGAGGCAAGCAGGCGCTAGAAAGTCTAATACTTGTAATCGCTAGGGACACTTCGTATATAGATGATCTAGACATATAGTATTCGTTATAAGGATATATCTTCTTCCTATTCAGAGGTCCTATTATATAGAAGGCGTCGTACTAGGATACTATTATAACGTCGAGCACTAAAGTAGAACTTCTAACACTCTCCCTTACGGCAAGAGAGACTATAGCACTTAAAAGGCTATTTATAAATATCAATCTTAAGCTCGGAGAACCCTAGAACATCCACTATAACAATTAGCAAACGATTAGACTAGTAATAGCTAAGAACGAACGTATTAATACTTACCTATGGTATATAGACATCTATAACATATAGTTACGCTAGGAAGTAGCAAAAGGAACGTTTAAAGCTATATATCTACTAACTAGTTAGATACTAGTAGATAGGCTTACTAAATGACTTAGCTAACAAGCCTTTAAGCGCTAGAGGGCTCCCCTTAATCTTTAAGATGTCAGTTATAGGCTTATATAATTAGGGGGTAGAAAATAAGTCAAATTCGCTAAATAAAATACCGCCTAATACTCCTTATCTACTGCTATTAGCCGTTACTATAGCCGTTACTAGGATTAATAGCCTTGCCCTTGCCTTTATCCTAGCTAGGCGACAATATAGCGCTTAACGCGTTATTAGATGTGCTAACACGAGCTTTACAATCCTCCTTAATCTTACCTAACTAGTAGAAGATATTATATATAGAGTAGGCGATCTTCGTAAAATGCGCGAGTTTAGCCTTATCAAGCTTATACTCCTCTATATTATTAACACCAGCACGTTTAAGGTCATTCCAAAGAACTATATATAACTTCTTAAGATTCCATATATAACTATTAGCGATTTGCCTATATATTAGGGGTAGAGGTTTAGGATCCAGGGATTTATAGAAGCCTTAGCTCTATCTAATAGAGCTTTCATTAAATCCTTCACTAACCCGATATAAGAAGTAAGACTACCATTATAGTTAATATAAGCATTACAAGAACAGGCCTTCGATAGGCTTATAGAGGCCCTCAAGGAGATAGCTTCGGTCTCGGCTCCGGCAAAGAAGGCTCGCACAGGTGGCAAACGAGCTCGATAGTAGACAAAGGAGGTTCGAGAGGCCCGGAAGAGGGCTAGGGAGGCAGAGAGAGCCTATAGGGGCACCCCGAACCCCTATACATAGGAGGCACTTCGGCAGGCCTTACGGGACTAGGCCAAGACCATTACAACCACAAAGACTAAGAGCTAGAGGGCCACGTTACAGGAAGCAACTAACCGGCCGGACCTGCTATAGAGGCTAGAGCAGTAGGCAAGGCTATAAAGCCACCTACCGGTCGAACCCCTAAAGCTCCCGGCCTTTGAAGGAGGGCTTACAACCTACTAATAGAAGGCCAGGGCACTGGCCGATAAGTTCTTCCCGAACCCGGAAGTAGACCTTTCGGATATTGACGACCCGGAGCTAAACGGCCACTAGGAGCCGAAGTTCGAGATAAGTCGGAGGGTTACAGTGAGTGACGTTAGGGCAGTACTAGCTAGAGCAGCCTTGTAGAAGGCCCCGGGGGAGGACCTCCTCCCTATAGGCCTGCTTAAGGCCTGTAGGCGGCCGCTCTACTAGATACTAGCTATACTAGCCTCGGAGAGCCTCCGGCTTAGCTATTTCCTAGCCTGGTTTAAAAGGGCTAAGACAGTGGTCCTCTGTAAGCCTAGTAAACCCCTATAGGCCTACTTTACCCTAGGTAGCTATAGGCCTATAGCACTCCTACTAATAGTAGGCAAGGTACTAGAAGCTATAGTTGCCTAGAAGGTAATGGCCGTTATAGAGGCTTATGGGCTTCTACCGGCCGAACAAATAGGTAACCAGGAATATAGGTCTATAGAACTAGCTATCCGGCTTATTACGGCTCAGGTCTAGGAGGCCTAGAGGTATAAGGCAGCTGCCTCCTTCCTTTAGCTCGATATCTTAGGGGCTTTCGACACTATTAACTATACCTGGCTATTAGCTACTTTATAGAGCTAGGGCTTCCTAAAGTGGTTAGTAGTCTAGGTTAGGGAGTGGCTATAAGATAGGGTAGCTATCCTTTACTTCGATAGCTAGGAAACAGAGGATATAGTAGTAAGGGCCGGGGTCCCCTAGGGGTTACCCCTCTCCCCTATATTATTCATCCTCTATATAGCCTCCCTTTACTAGGCCATTCGCTAGGCCTGCCCTATGGTTAGTTTAATAGGCTTCGCCAACAATATTAACCTTCTAGCCTTCAAGAGGGCCGAGGAGGCCTATAATGGTCAGCTATAGTGTTACGGAAATATGCATGCAGGACGCCGCCTAAGCCGCCTCCCTAACAGGCTAATAGGACAGCAGGAATGATAGGCCAATCAGGATAGGATCACACTTGGCAAGAAATGATCCCAGCAGAGGATCACTAGCTCACGATATAAGCCAGGTAAGCCAGTATAGAGGATCACTACAACTATTAGTGACCCTAGGATTATATAGATAGTCACTTGTTATAGTAGACTCTAGGAGTTCACTAGTGATAGCAACCTAACCTACAATTACAAGTACTTATACTAAGCATTACTAACTATTATAGGAGATAACTCTAGTGTTATTATAAACCCTTTAGCTTTACCAAATCCCTTAGACGACCTATACGCTTATCCTGCTTAATTTACCTCTGTCTAAACCCTTTTAGAAGAAGTCTAAGTTAGGTTCGTCACACGTTACTATCACTCCCTTTGTTCTATCATGGCTTAGAACGGAGGTAATTTCGACCTTGATATCGATATAGCTACTAACGTTATAGCCGAACAGCTGCTTACCTAGCTTGGTTAACTCTAGTAGCAGATCTAGGAGTTAGACTAGAGAGATAAGGTTACTTAAGCTCGGATCAAGGAACTCGAGAACGGCGAAAAGCACTCGCAGAAGCTGGTCAACGAGGCCTACGCTAAAATCAAGGCACTCGAGGGCGCTAAAGTAAGCCGTATCAAGATCGAACTACCTGGCAAATACGGAGGAACTAAGGAGAATCTTATAGGATTCTTAACGAACCTCTGATCTTACTTCTGGCTTAATGATGACAAGTTTCCGGATGATAAAGCTAAAGTCCTCTATATAGCTACAAGACTAGAGGGTAAGGTACTTAGATAGTTCGAGCCTATATAGAATGACTACCTTACTAAGGAAGACGAAGATGACTAAGACACGTTTACGTAGGCAGTCTTTCGATCCTATGACCATTTTGAAGAAGAGCTTTAGAAGGTTTTTAGCAATAAAGATAAGAAGATTTATATATAAGAAAGACTTGCTAATCTCCGATAGACTAAGTTAGTAGCCTCCTATACTATATAGTTTAGATAGGATATACTTAAGTCTTAGCTTAACGACGAGGCGTTAATATAACTATTCTATAACGGCCTAAAGGAAAAGGTCAAAGATAAACTATATAAATATAACTAGCCTAAGACCTTAGATAAATATATTATATAGGCTATTAGGATTAATAATTAACTCTATATATAAGAGTAGTAGAAATGAGGTCAGATGAATAGAACTATAGTTAAAGCTAATAATAAGAAAAAATAAGTATATATTAGTATATTATATAGGACATATCCTAGAGCTATAGATATAGATATAATATAGAAGTAAGATAAGAAAAAGATAGCCAAAGACAAGTCTAACATTACCTACTATAACTATAGAAAGAAAGGGCATTATAAGTAAGAATATTAAAGCCTAAAGAAAGACTAGAAACTAGTCCTTAGAAAGGAAATTATAGCTATTAACGAAACTACTAAGGATGTCATCGAAGTAGTAGCTATAAGCTATAAAGATAGGAATAGCGATACAGACAGTCTCGGACGTAATGGCGATAGTAAAGACAAACAAGTACCGTACTCCGAACTAGTTACTATAGACCTAGAGATAGGTCTTGCCAAATAGGATACGGCAGGAGAATATGTACTACCAATTTCGATTCTCCTAGCCTTGAGGTAGTAGGGTTTTACAGTTACCTAGAGGTGGGATAGATCGTAGACGACCGATACCTAAGGAATCGAAAGACCCGGACCTAATGTTCTATTCCTCTAGGAACGAATCGAATAGTACTATAACGAAGTTTTCTAGCTTAATACGGAACTATATAAATAGGATAGACGCTTGATTTGACTTGCCTAGTAGAGTAATAAGATAAGGGACGAGATAAGAGAACTCTAACGTATCGTAGAAACTATTAAAGGGAAATAGCCTATGATATACAATAGGCCTAATAGCTATACTAAGCATTTTAACGATTAGTAACTTAGCTACGATATATAGAACCTAGAGTACTAGTTTATATATATAAACTATGGAAAAGACAAACGTATATAGGAAAACTATTAGAAGAAACACTCCTACCTTAGCATTAGAGTACCTACAGTCTATATATAGTAGGAAGGATTTAGAAAAGAATTCTAATACCTTCTAGGTAACGCTATATAACTATACTTGCGATACGAGGCATATATATAAGTGCCCTAGTTCTAGTATATATTATACAAATACTAATACCACTTTCGCGATAAATTCGAAAATAATCACTGGCCAACCTAATAAGGAAATGAGGACAGAAGCCTCTACCCTATAGAATAGGTCTATAATATAGGAAACAGAGCGGCCGAATTGCTCTAGAAGATCGAAGCCTACGATCTAGAAGGCATTACGGTAGTTCTAAAATGAGCCTGGCCTAGGTACTATGGAATAGGACAAGACATATAGGACTCGTGCTAGAGTAACGATTGCCTCTACTACGCGGGCAAAAAGAAATCGCGAATTTAGGAGCTTTAAATGAAGCTATGGCACGTACGATGAAAAGTAAAACGGACCTAATGATAGGAAGCTATAAGCACTTAATGGCTCGTAGAAATGGGCATGATTGACAAAGCCACTATTAGCCGAATAACTAAAGAGGTTAGTACTGACCTAGGAAACGGGTTAGGGCCCTCCGAGGGGCCTGAAAACCATTAACGCCTGTATAGTAGCAAGTGATAGCATAGTATAGGAGGAACTAGCGTAAGAGACCATTATATCGAGACCTCCTAGTAGAAATATAGGAAGTTGCCGTAATCTTTGGACGACGGCGGCAAGACAAGCGACTATAGATAATAGCATAATAGAAACAGTACGAAATGCTTATACTAATAGATAGTAGAGTAGAGATAAACCTAATTTCGCCGATACTTGTAAATTAGCTATAGATACCCTAGAGAATAAAGCAAAAGCATAGTATAGTCAAAAAGCCATTTCTAATATAATAGGTATATAGGGAGACTGAACTAATTAATATTACTATAGCAGGGAAAACTATAATAGTCGTATTTAGTATTATAGATATAAGTAATGATAAAGATATAATATTAGGATTACTATAGTATAAAGATTACAACCTAGACATTAGCTAGAAGAATAATAGCTACTTATAACCCTAAACGGAGTCGTATTTAACTAGCAAGATAGGGAGTACACAAGGATCGTAAGCAGACAATGCTTAAGGGAAGGCATATCCTATAGATCTACCGCAAGAGATAGATAGTAGTAGATAGACTACTATAGACTCTAGAAGAAGTAGCATAACGACACTGACGTTACGATAGGAGGAACGAGCTAAACCGCCGACAGCTATTCTCTCCGTTAACGAATACGGAGCACTATAACTAGAGCAATAGGTTAAGATAGAAGAAATCGCTAGCATCGCTATAGACGGAACCAAGTTCGTATACTATTAGAAAGCCGAGAGACAAGACAAGACTAGGAAAGTACTAAAGGAATACGAAGGACACCTAGCATTTGAACCGAAGTATCTAGAAGGATTACTAGAACACGGCCTATAGGATTATAAGATTAAGCTTAAGGAAGGAGTATAACTAAAGTTCTTTAAGATTTACTATATAAGCTAGATATAGAATGAAGAACTTAAGCGATATTTAGAGGAAAACCTTCGAAGAGGATATATCTACCTGTTGACATCGCTAGTAGGCTACCTAATCCTGTTTGTGCCTAAGAAAGACGGAAAGCTATAGTTATATGTTAACTATTAGTAACTTAACGAACAGACTGTGAAAAACCAATACCCGTTACCACTGATCTTATAGCTCCAAGATTAGTTAGTAGGAGCCTAATATTTTACACGTCTTGACTTGCCATCAGCCTATAACTATATATAGATTAAAGAAGGTGATAAGTAGAAAACGGCCTTTAGGACACCTTATAGCTACTATAAGTACCTTATTATGCCATTTAGACTTATAAACGCGCTAGTAACGTTCTAAGCCTTGATTAATTAAGCTATCTGATCCTTTTTTAACAAATTTACGGTATATTATCTCGACAATATACTTATCTTCTCCAAGACGATAGACAAACACTAGAAGCATATAAGAGTAGTACTAGATATGTTACACGCGTACAAGCTATTAGTTAATAAGGAAAAGAGCGAATTCCACGTTAGGAAGACAGTGTTTTTAGGATATAAGATATCCCTAGAACAAATCTAGATAGAACCTTCAAAGGTCGAAGCCATCAAGGATTAGCTACGACCGACGTTAGTCACAGAAGTACGAAGTTTTATCGGATTTACGAACTTCTACCAGATGTTTATTAGGGACTTTAGAGCGATCGTACGACCTTTATACGAACTTACTAAGAAGAACGCTAAATTCCAATGGGAAGAATAGCACGAGTAAGCATTTACATAGATCCGCGATGCCATTACTAAAGATCTAGTACTAGTACTACTAGACCCTAAGAAGCCATTTAAGGTAGAAACGGACGCTTTAGACTATACTATTAGAGAACAATTAGGATAACAAGACAAATAAGGGAAGTTATATCCTATAGCCTTCTTTTTAAAGAAGCTTAATAGACTATATCTTAATTATCTAATCTATAACAAGGAACTACTTATAATTATCAAAGCTTTTAAGGAATGGTAACTATACCTTAGTAGTATAATCGAACTAGTATAAGTATATACAGATTATAAGAATTTATAATACTTTACGATGACAAAGGAGCTTAACGGACAACAAATACGATAGGCAGAATTCCTTATAGAATTCAATTTTAAGATCTGCTATAAGAAGAGTAAAGAGAACATACAAGTAGATACCTTAAGCTAACAAACGGATTATATAGAAGAACGAACGGAAATAACGCCACTGTTATTCAAGGAACGAATAGACGGAACGCTATATCACGAAACGTAGACACCTATAGAAGACAATCTACTTGACTTGTTCTTAAAATGTTATATAATCTTCCGAGAAGAAAGGATTAACAAGGTATAGTATTAAGCAACACCTAGACTAGTAGTACCTAATGAAGTGAAAGAAAAAGATAGGAAACTCTAGTACTGAGGCAAAGCGTATATCTATGACAAAGATTAATAGCTACAAATGATTTAAGGACTCTATAAGTCGAAACTTAGAGGATATAAAGGAGTTATAAGGACTATCGTATAAGTTAAAAAACACTATGACTTTCTATAGTCAACGACACAAGTTAAGGAAGTTATATAGAACTGTAACATCTGTAATCGAAGCAAAATGGCACGATATAAGCCGTATAGGCTACTTTAGCTACTACTAATAGCCGACAAACTATAGAGTTTAGTTATAATAGACTTTATTATAAAACTGCTAGAATCTAAGGACATGGCTATAGGGGTAATCTACGATAGTATTCTCACTATAGTAGACTGCCTAACTAAATAGGTATACTTCTTTCCCTATAAGGAGTCTTGGATAGCAGAACAGCTAGCAGACGTGATCTATCGGCAAGTCGTATCAATATACACTTAGCCATAGGAATAGATCACCGATAGAGACACCAAGTTCGTATCAAAGTTCTAGCAAGCGTTAATATAACGATTAGGCATTAATAGCAAGCTATTAACGGTATACTACCTATAGACTAATAGATAAACGGAACAACTAAACTAAGTTATTAAGCAGTACCTCTATTCTTATATTAACTACTAGCAAGACAACTAAGTCATACTATTGCTAACAGTATAACTCGCTTATAATATAACACTAATAGAAACGACCAAAGTTATACCGTTCTTTACGAACTACGGATATAAAGCAGACCTTAGGCAAGGACTAGAGGTTACGGTGCCGAGAGCAGCAGTTAAAGCAGAATAAATGTACGTACTATATAAGAAGCTTAAAAAGGAACTCGAGTTTATTAGGACTAGAATAAAGAACTACTATAACAAATATAAGCTCGAGGGACCTTGCCTAGAGAGGGGAAACAAAGTCTACCTAATCGTACGAAACCTACGAACCAAACGACTAAGCACGAAGCTAGACTTTAAGAAGGTCAGACCTTTCGTTATCAAAGAATAAATCTCGACATCTAACTATTAACTATCGTTATTACCATCTATATGACTATAGATAGACGTTTTTTATATTTTACTTCTCGAACTAGCGCTAAGGAATGTTAAAATCGCTACGAATATCGAAGTAAAGGACGAAGAGGAAGAATAGGACGTCGAAGAAATTCTAGATTTATATATTATTAATAGGGAACTGTAGTATCTAGTTAAATAGCTTGATTTTAGACTAGAAGATAACTTATAGGAACTAGTTAAGAATTTAAACTACCTTAAGAAACTAGAACAGTTCTACCGCTAGAACCTAGATTAACTATAAGCACTAGCTCGGATAAAACGGCCAAGTCGGCCTCTAACAAATCTAGGCCTAAAGAGGACTAATTAAACAGGATATTAACACCCTAAGACCGTATATTACTAATAACGTGTGCCTCGGAATCTTATACCCTCTATTCTTCTGCCTCTATTTCCTCTACAGACTATATGCCTCGACGAAACAGCTCGGAACCCTGCTCCTTTAAGAAACGTTTCTAGCAATAAAGATAAGCTAATCGACCGATAGCCGTCTGAAGTTAAGTCTAAAGAACGAAAAGGGCCTCTTTAGTATTAGCCTCTTTTTGTTCTATACGTTTCTGTTTAGATATAATCTTTGTCACTATAAAAGATTAGCTATAAACATTAAGGCGATAAGCAAGGCTATAAACAAGTAGATATTACGTTAGAACTATTGTAAGAATAACCTTAATATATATACTCGCTATAGTAAGAAGAGCCTAATACTATACAATAAGCCAAGTTCTGCTTAAAATACTACGAACACGGTATAACGTCTATGCTAGAAGAATCAATAAAAGAAGCAAGCGTGGCACGCTATTAGGATTTCAAAGATTGACGCTTAGAGATACGATTTGCCATCTCGTCAGTCACCAATAGTATAGAAAAAGGGAAAAAATTACGAGGTATACGTGGAAAAGGACGTTAGCGCTATTTGAAATGGCCTAAGATAGGCTTTTAGGTCAAAAGCCTTAAAGGAAGGGCATCGTGTCACGGAAATATATATATAGGACGCCGCCTAAGCCGCCTCCTTAATAGGCCAATAGGATAGCAGGAATGATAGGCTAATTAGGATAGGATTATACTTAGCAAGAAATGATCCTAGCAGAGGATCACTAGCTTACGATATAAGCTAGGTAAGCTAGTACGGAGGATCACTACGACTATTAGTGACCCTAGGATTATATATATATATAGATAGTCACTCGTTATAGTGGACTCTAGGAGTTCACCAGTGATAGCAACCTAACCTATAATTACAAGTACTTATACCAAGTATTACTAACTATTGTAGGAGATAACTCTAGTGTTGTTGTAAACCCTTTGGCTTTACCGAATCCCTTAGACGACCTGTATGCTTGTCCCGCTTAATTCACCTCCGTCTGAACCCTTTCAGAAGAAGTCTGAGTTGGGTTTGTCACATATAGAGGGCTTAGAAGGCCTGCCTATAGTAAGCAAAGACACGGGGTATAGCCTTTGCCCCGGAAAAGTATAAACTTATCTACTTTAATAGGGGCCGGAAATAGTAGTCGCGACCGCTAGAGCTCCTATAGCCTAGAGGGGGTACTACTACTATAGCCCTATTAAAGTCGGCTAGATTCCTAGGGGTCTAGCTAGACTAGAGGCTATAGTAAGGCCCTTATTATACAAAGGTAGCTAAGAAGCTAGAAACCTAAGAGTTTGCCCTAACTAGGCTCGCCGCAAAGACCTAGGGCCCTAGCCTCTTATAGGCCTATAAGGTCTATACTAAGTATATCTATAGCGCCCTAACTTATAGGGCCTTGAACTTCTATAAGCCTACTAAGCCAGGGGGCAAGCCGGAAGGCCCTGCTAGGGAACTATCAAAGGCCTAATATAGGGCCCTTCGAGTAGTTACTAGGGCCTATAAGGCTACCCCTATCCGGTGCCTCAAAACGGAAGCCTAGGTACTACCCCTCGACCTCTACCTTAATAAAAGGCTAGCCGACTTCGAAGCTAAACTAGACTAGCCACTTCTATAGACCGGGGCAGGCCTAGGGGCCCCCTAGGTCCCTACTAGGGCTCTTATCTAACAGGCCTATAATAGGCTAAGCTAGAGGTTCCGGAAGAGAAGGGTTAGGGCAAGGGGCTAGGAACTAAGGCCTATAGCCCTAGAGGTAGCAAGATCGACAGTCCGGTAGTAGGTTTAGGAGGGCTATAGAGAGGGTCGACCCCCCCTACAAACCCTACGAAAAAGGCTACGGGCTATGGAACTAGCTATAGTAGCAAGCTAGAGCAACCGCTAGAGGGCCGACTAAGCCGGTAGGAGGATATAGCGTATATCGGACAAGGACCTCCTATGTCTAGTTTTTATAGGGGAGGGCCTATAAAGGCACTAGGGCCTAACGAAGGCCCAGAGCTCCCTATTAGTATAGGCCTATATAAGGGCTATTAGCCTCTACGACTTCCTTTTTAGGGTGTAAGTCTCAGGGGTCAGTACCCCTTACTGTGCCTACGGCCAGGGGAGGGAGACTGTCGAGCATCTAGTTGTATAGTGCCTAAACCTACTAAGAAGCCGAATATAGAAATCCTAGGAAATACGGTTACAAAGGGACCTAGACCTCGTTTTACGGGGTATAGGAGCCTGTAACCATCGTTTGGCAAGGAGGGTTCTACAGTGGCTAATGGACCTAGGGAGGCTTCTGGAATACCGCCTTACAAGGAGGCTAGACCGGGAGGGAAGGCCTCTATAGGGCTATTCTAGCTACTTCTCCTTTTCTTTATAGTATATTAGTATTCTAGATTAGGCGTTAAAGGCGTAATAGAGGTTTTTATCTGGCCTATTAGGTACAGTTTCCTTTATATATAACTAGAGAGGCTCTAGCATGCTTATTAGCATAGTAGTATAAGACTAATAATAATAATAATAATAATAAGCATTATAAGAGCTATTAGATATATAGGCAATTAGTATATATATCCTTATACTTATAGGAACTATAGGTATAATAGTAGTAGTAGGAGCTAACATTAGAATAATCGTAATATTCGCCAAAAGAATATCCTACTAGAGCCAACTATATATATATTCTATAGGGTACCTTATAAAGCTTACTAGCTTTAATATTACTATATTTAGTTAGCTTAAATGATCTTAATATAACTAAAATACTTATAGTATAGAAGCTTTAATACACTTACACTTTCAAGGTATTATAAGAGTAAGAGTCGACCTACTAATAGTTATAATGTTTATAACAGGTATATCTAACAAGTTATCTATTAACTCAAGTATAAGAGGCGTTATCTTATCATTATTATAATTAAAACTAGTAATACTATCACTACTACAATTATAATAGCTATATTTAATCTATAGCTTTAAAGGAATCGCTCTACTATACTTAACTCTTTTAGACTTCCAATTACAGAAGGCAGGCCCCCTAAAGGAGCCATCAAGGTAGGAGCAACAAAGGATATAACACTAAGAACAGTATTACCATAAAGCGTAGTTAAACGATTACCGCGTTTAACTAGGGGGTGTGTCGGAAGCTATAGAGCTTCTAAACGTATTAGCCACGCATTTGCCATGACTATATAAGGCTGTTTAACGCTTTGGCCAGCTCCTTTGTCTATAAATATCAGTCGTTTTGTCTCCTTTGTAGATAGTTTTAACAAGGCACTCTTTTCCTTCGTACAGCCACCTATTGTAGACTGTTTTCAACGCTCCCGGAAGCTTATCACTGCGTTCGGCAAAGAGAGACAGATCCCCAATCTCTATTTCGGGAATCCAGCCCTACGTATCTCATGGGACAGCGTCCTTTAACTAAAGTCATGTACCACTGTATATCATAGGATTACGCCCGTACGTGCCATACGGAGCCATGAATATTATTAGTGCCTCGTCCAGTCCAGGCACATCACCACTTCTCGAACCCCCTCTTCCGGCCTTGACAGCGGCCGGCAGATTATATTATTACAATATCTGCAGAATCGCACGCCGGTATCAGCTGTAGCAGTTGGCAGGTTCTCTCTGCCTTTCTCTTCATCGCCGACCGAGCGGATCCCCTTCTTACGTAGGCTTGTGTATCCTCACGAGCGCCAGGAAGTAGTCCTCGAGCGGGAGCAGGTTCAGCAGGAGGTCGTTGAAGTTCCACGCAATGATGCAGGCGATGGCTCCCGCAACGGCATCCAGGACGTAGTGGTTCGCCGTCGCCACGATCGCGGTCAGGATGATGGCCGGATAGATCATGCCGATGCAGACGATAGCGAGGCGGCGCCAGCCGAGACGTCCGCGTTTGCGCAGGGGCATCGCGGCGATGGTCAAGCCGACGAGGAAGGAGTAGCCGAAGTGGAGCGAGGGCATCGCAGCTACGGGAACTTTTGGTTAGTTCCTAAGCTAGTGGAAGAGGCCGAATTGAAACGCCCAAAGAAAAAAAAGGAAGCAAAAAAAAAGAAAAGAAAGCAGAGAAAACACAGAGAAAATGGGAGCGAGGGCGAAAGGGGTGCAGGAGTTGGCACTTACCATACTGGTTGCAGAAGCGGTTGGTGGTCCAGACGCTGCTGTCGCCGTCGGCGCCGTGGACCGTGTCGACGAAGCCGTAGCTCTTGGCCTCGGCGGCGTGCTCGCCCGTGTACGTGGGATCGCTGAGCAGCCGTGGCGGCATGCAGGGCCAGAAGGTGAAGACGATGAAGGCCAGGAGGTTGCACATGGCCATGGTCCGCCTCCGCCGCTCATAGACGGCCGGCCCGAACTGGGGCGCCAGGTCCCGCCAGTTCTCCGAGAGGGTCTTGCCGCCATTCTCCTCCTGCAGCTTGTGCCGTGGTCTTGCCGTCGTGACGTGGTACAGGACGATCAGGTAGAGGATGGTGCCGGGGATGTGGATGAACGAGTACGTCTTGTTGGTCCACCGCATCAGCGTCGGCCGTTCGAGGAACCACCGCTGCACCGCGGGCTCGATGAAGATACCGAGGGCCTGCTCGGCGTGCACGACCTGGAGACCGTGCTCGCGAGCCGTGTTGACCGTGGAATCCTGCAGCGTCAAGGCGGTAAAGGCGCGACCAAGTTGGTAAACCTGGGAAAGCTGTGGTGAGCTATTGCTACCCCTTGACAATTTATGCATGTCTCAAAACGGGAAGCAAAAAAGGATGAAAAAGCGGACGCGACATAAAAAAAAGGCTGCGGCGGGCGGGACGGAGGGGCTGCATACCCAGTAAATCAGAGCCCAATACCAGACCTCAGCCAGGAACGGGAATCGCTGAAGCACACGGCTGAGGAGGCGGTCTCTGAAGATCTCAGTGTTGGGTGACGTGACGTCCTTCTCCCAGCTCATGAAGCGCAACTTGCGCGTCCGCCATCTCGGTATTGTCTTCCTCGACACGTCCTCTGCAAGCGTGCTGCTCGAGCTGCTGCTGGACCTGCTCAGCGGGGGTGGCAGGAGGGTGCGCTCGTCTGCCCTGGCCCTGCCGGTCTCGATATCCTCGTCCTCCGAATCGGTTGTGTACTTGAGATGCTCCCATGGTTCGGGTCGGTGGGAGAGTGGTGACCGGCCGCGAGCAGCTTTGGACTTGTTGCGGTTGACGATGGTGCCGAGAGCCAGCAGACCGACCACGACCAGTGGTTCCAAGATGGCACCAATCGCCATCTTCGCAATTCTTAGGGGCCGAGTCCGATCGGACGCTGTCGGTCTTTCCGTCAGAGGGTGTCGTCAAAACTTTGCGATGTAGAAAATAAAAAGAGAAAAGAACCGGACAGCGACGACCAGGAAGACGAAAAGTTGAAGAACAGACCCCAAGAGGAGAGAAATGGAGAGGGGAGGGGGATGCGTGCGCCGAGGGAACCGCTGCACAAAATACCCTAAACAGGGTCGTCAGACGGCAAGATTGGCTGGAACCTGCACTTGGCAGTAGGCTACAGACAATTTGTCCACCAAGCCCACGCATGGAATGTGCAGCACGCGACCATGGCTAGACAGCCAAAAAACCCGCTGTACACTTACTAATGTGCGTACTGTACGAAATACCGTATTCAGCAGTGACCGCCCACTGGCAGGTCACCGATTTTTACTAGCCTGCTCTGCAACAGGGCGTTGTTGTTGCACCAAAACCTCCTTTGGATCCTGCGATTCCCACGCCGCGGTGTGCCTTGCGTGCCTGTGTTTGTGGTGTTTGGAACACATACCCATGTTTCTCTGGCTCTGTGTGGACATTGGCCACGCGACCAATTAGTGAGATTCGACGGAATCCACAGCCACGGACCGAGGCAGATTTGGGGCGGGAAGGGGGTGTGGGGCAAGAATGTCTCCGGAGCCCATGTAATTTGTACTGTGTAACATTCTGAGTGCGCAACATGAATACCCAGTCTGCGACCGTAAGTACTGTACATAGTACATTACGCCGTAGAGTAGAGCACAAATACCTGATGATCCATTAAAGAACCGAAATTGAACTCTTCTCTCTGCGACCAGGTTTCTTTTTTTTTTTTTTCCAAGGGGCTTCACCAGGTAAGCCGGGAACAATCAATGGCCCCAAGGAGCGGGAGCACCTGTTCATCGGAAGAAAGTGGGGTATGGGCGCCATCCCCCTGCTTGCTCACATTTGCTCCGCCGGGAGCCCGGACACTGGATGTCCGATCCCCCAATTTTCAAGGCGCACCCATGATGTTTAGCGCCCTCCATCATCATGCGACAAGACGGGGTCGCGTGCCTGGAGCGTGTGCTGGAGTGTGCCTCAGGACGCGCTGGTAGTTACACAACCTGCCACGCCTGCGCACCCAGCAATCTGGAATCCGCTGGCTTTACGCAGTGCTGGAACACTACTCGCAGCAGCAGAAAAGATGTTGTCGTAGACGCGTGTGTGTATTCCATTTGCATTCTGTACGTACACTAGGCCGTTCCAGCCGCCATCATCTCAACAGTTATTTTGTATCTTGCCGCCATTCTCAATGCATGCGCACGCCAATGAAACATACATCAGGAGAGTAACCCTGGGAATTGATATTACAAAGTCTCCACGCTCGGTGTTATGCTTCTCGAATTCCGACCCGAGACATCAAGACCAACACTCGGAAGGACTTCGTTGTTGAATCTACGGAGTACTCCGTATAGTATCAGCATCCGTCGGGCTCGGATCAGCCTCATTAGCGCCGTGCCCCATCGATCGGACTACCCAATTGTCCGACAATCCGGATTGATCGTATCGTCGTATCGGAAACCGATTGCGAGCACATCGGCAAGGGCTGAACTAGTCCCGGAATAACCAAGCAATATCCTTGGCCTTCTTTCCAAGGATGTTGCTTTAAACAGTCTGCATACTGTACGGATCACTCCGTTGGGAAGGTACACTGCCTGTGCAATTCGCACACTAATCCGTATAGTGTAACTGCTCGTCAAAGAATATCGAACATTCGTCAGCACCCAAAATTTTAACGTTATCTAGTCCACGTATGTACAAATTGCTCTGTTTAGTAAATTTATACCATTACAAGAAGTTGTCTGCTTCTACGGAGCGCTCCGTAAGCGGTGCTGGAGGTGGTGCCGAGTACAGGCCTCTGACACTCATTACGTGCCTACCAATTACTTGCTTGGATACATGAAAAGCTATTCGTTGGCTCCTACGCCAAGGTTTTCCTTCCAATCAGTACTGTGTACCTCCTGACATGATGGACCGAAGTACGCCACACCAGTATTTCAATTCGCGCTTCCCGGTTTGCTGGCGCCACAGCAGCATTCACTAGCAACGACTCAGTTGCCCGCCACATCTTACGGAGGCACTCGCGGTGGCACTTAGCCAACCACATCATTGGCCTGAATCAGATCGCTTTGGATCTCTTGTGACTATGATGTTTTGTATTGCCCTTCTTCGTCTAAATCCCACATTTGTCATCCACGACTGGGATGGGACAGTTTGAATTAGGACATGAAACTCTGTCCGTTTCGTCCCAGAAACTCCTTATCGGGCAGACAAACTCGATAAGCCCGATCCGAGCTTTCGCCCGATCCGGAAAAGCTCGATGCGGAGGCAGATCGTCTACACGGAAAATGCGCTATGAAAGTCTCGATTGTGAGGCTGGTAGGACAGATAGGTATGTAGCTGTGAGGTCATATAATTACAGATTAATCCGTGCTTGACAGCCCCATCACTGTTTGTTGGAGCGCACTCGTTTGCATTTTTCCATGTACATACACCTCCATCTTTGTCCTTGCAGCTGCGATGTCAATGCCCTGGCTCAGATCAAACCACAGCCTGCCAAGCGGTCACTGTGCCACGCTCGCTACTGTGGTAGACCACCTCACTCTCGCGGAAGGAGGCAGGCTTGCTCCCTGTCCCGAGCCACAAACGAACCACGTCTCTGCAGGCCATAATTAGTTAGGTGATAAGACGAATAGCATTGATACGTGAGGCGCCGGTCCTGAGTCTTTCAATTGTTTGGAAGGTTAAAGGATTCGATCAGATGGAGTTTTTACTTTTCGTGCTGGTATTCCGAGCTTGAAGGAGCTGCCAGTGCGAGTTGCTTTGCTCTGGTTAGCGGATGTGGCGTGGGGCGTTAACTAGTGGGGCGGCAGTTAATCTTTCTGCCGTACGCGACCGCATCGCAGTGGGACAACCCACCGTTGCAAGCGCGGTTCGGCGCGTCTCCCTCCCGACGCGCTTGGCCAGCACCAACGAGCCGCACAATGCCGCCACCGAAGAAGCGAAGCTACTTGAATGCAAACCTTGACCATAGCAAGCTGCCACAGCCAAAGAAACGGTCTCGTCCTGAAGTCATTTCCCTAATCAGCAGCGACAGCGAACCGGAGGCTGATGATGTGCACGAGAACCTCAACAACGTCGCGGTTGAGGGCGACAACCGTGACGACCCCGACGGTAACGATGTCGGCGCATCGCCCAAAGTTCAGTCTCACCGTCCGCTGAGCTTGATTGAGCAGTTGCAGTTGGATGCTTTTGATGACCTCAAGGCCGACCTCTGCTTCGAATTGGACAGTCTATGCGAGTCGGCCAGTGAAGACGCCGAGCAAGGACTGCGCGACGTGCTGCGACAATGGGCGGGAGAAGACAAGGCATCACGGCACGCAAGCCATCTGTATTACCGGCTGGATCACAAGTACTGCGATAAACGTTTTCCGCCAGAAGTGTTTGTCAGACGGGATGCTACGGTGACCGCAAGCCTGAGTCGAGTCGCAGGCGACCTGGAGTTCGAACTTTTCCTTGCCCTGCTGGACAGGGACGACAGCAGTCCGACCTTGGACTACCTAGCCCGCAGCGTTGTTGACATTCAAAATGGGCATGAGCTAATCTCGTACATCCCTGTGGACGACAACAACGTGCTGCAGGCGGGGCCCTCTTTGCTGAAGACCCCCGCCTCTGGTTGTGAGACGGTGAGCTCTTGTAAGGTGTCAGATGCTCGGCGTATGTCGGATACTCATTTAGCACTGTTTAGGCAATCTTGATCATTCCTCGAGACGGCCTGGTGGACTTTGTGATGCAATACATCGATAACCTCGCGAACCCCGCCAGCTGCTCCGCCCGAGACCAAAGCCTGGAGGGCGTGGTCAAATACTTCATTTCCCGAATGGTGGACCCAAAAAGCCGCATTCAACTCCTTCCTATATTCAGGGATCTCTGCATTCGGATTTGGCAGCTGGATGGGTCAAAGGGACTCGCGGTACTTCCCGGGTTTACCATCCAGAACCTCCTCACAGCACTAGTCCAGGCGGAAGACTGGAGCTTCCTTGAACAGGCTGCTTCCCGGCTCGGGAACCGTACCCCCGTGGGTTTCTTCACGTGGATAGCCGACCAATTGGTCTCAGGATCGCTGCCCTTCCCTAAACTAGAACCAAGGTCTGTGTTGTGCCTATGGACGCAAGGAGGACTTGACTAATTAATGGGCCCATAGCTTGTTGATCGCTGCCACAGCTTCGACAACCTTGTTTGACAGACTTCACATCGCCTGGCAACTCGTGTCGACAGAGATTCCGCAACCTAATTGCAAACAGCTCGCGCGACAATTGATAGTCGACCTTCCGGAAGATCTGAGTTCATGCCCGCCCTGTTCCGCTCTTGGCCTCCTTCTGATGGATCTAATGTACGTAACGCAGCATGATAGCAAGTTTCTGGAATCCAAGTGAGTATCTCTAGCACTGCCATCCCTTTATGTTGTTCTCCCGAGTGCCCAGTATTAATTCCGAGTGAGGCTTGCCCTAATCGTCGAGAAAAACTCGGCGTGGACATCATTTGTGCTTGGCGTCCTGGACGGCCTCCGCTCCGGACCCCGGCCGGAACACGAAATCTCCTCGATCCCGAAAGGTCTTTTTGAACGCCTGGCACAGCTCTGCATCGACTCTCTCGATGTGTCGAAACTCTTTCAAAGGGGACAGCATGTATTCAAAGATGGCACGTGTGCGTGCCCTGGTCGGTTAACTCGTCAGCCTGGAGCGGCGGGCGCCATTGATGCCCTTCAGCTTGCCGTTACTGTCTCTCAGCTCCTGGCCAACGGCGCGGAGAGTGTGGTGGCATCCCTGGCTTGCAAGATCGTTGCAGATGTCGCACTCATTCCGCGCCAAGAATTTCCCTCTCTCTGGCTGCCGTTCCTGGGTCACCTCCTCAGGATCCTCGAGGAACGCAAGGCTCCGCTGTCGGCACCCCGGTACCGCCACCTCTTCGCCGCGATCCTCGAAACGTATCTGGCACGTTGTGTCGGCCCCTTTCCGTTTGAGTGGACTCCAAAGCTTAGGCGAACCCATTGCCGATGCACCATCTGCAACCTATTCACCCGCTTCCTCTCGAGCAGCGTCTCTGTTGCCAGCTTCAGCTGGCTCTCCTATGAGGCTGTGGGCCACATCAACGCGACCCTGATTCACTCCGCATGGCATCAGTATCGGTGTCAGTTTCGGGTCGAAGACGGCATGCTTGTCGTCAGGAAACTGTACGAGGTTGACCCCAACATCCGGAAGTGCTGGACAGAAAACATGGAGAAGGCGACTCTAAATATCGGGAAGTTGGACGGTCCAGCTCTGCGCGAAATTCTGGGCGACGATTATCCCCGAATTCGGAACTTTGATCAGTCTCATCAAATGCCCCAACAAGCTTCGCCAGTTCCTATCGAGAGTCTCGACGATTTGTGTGAGGGGACAGACCAGCTCACGACGTCATCGACTCCCGGTCCGACCACCAGGGGAGCTCCGTCTAACTTTACATATCAGCCTCAAGCTGCCGAGAGCTGTCCTCAGTCGAACCCATCTGAGCCCCCTCCTTCTGGCCAAAGCCCCCTCATCTCGTATGCTTCGCTGAATCGACCCAACCCAGCGACTGCACCAAGGGATGCGACAAGCATTATGCGCAACTTACACAATAGCTGCGGCATTAGTCGCAATCCGGGTCCGGCGCTCGACCTTAATTTGACGAGCCCTTTCAACCTCTTCTGCGAAGAGTTGGGCGCTAGCCTTCGCAGACGGGGGGGCGGTATAACGTCCAGGACAAGATTTCGGACCGCTGAGAGACGGTGGCTGTTGATGAGTGAGAAGGAAAAAGAACCCTATATCTTGAAGGCCCAGACGTTGCGTTCCCCATCGGGCTCAAACGTCGGCTCGTCGCCACACGCCGCCAAATCCCCGTCGCAACCTGCAGCCTCTTGGTTTTCATCGAATCCGGTGGTCGGACATTCTGGGGCCAACGTTGGATCCGGAGCAACGCAGCCACCCACACCGGCTTCGATCTCGCGGCTGCCGCCCGCCTCTTCTCCTTCATTATCGCGTGTGTTCGGGGCCCCCGCTTCTTCTAGCCGCCTCAACTCGTTGCCATCGGCCCAAGCTCATAGCCAAGGCAAGATAGAGACCGTAACGCAAGCGACATCAGGCATGGCTGGGAAGCAGCAGGCTGCATTGGTGATCGACCTCACCGGAGATGGCTGAAGCTCCCCGGCTCGGTTGGGTTCCTGCGTATGCATATTCCAGATATGTTATGCTGTACTTCACAAAACTCACACGAGGGGAAGGTTTGCTTACCATTCGCGGATACCCTTTTTTTTTCCTTTTCAAGTACGGCGGTTAATCCATGTTGTTCGCATGTTACAGGGCAGCCGGCGCGTGAGAGGCGCTGTGGCGGGTGGGGGGGCCTGTAAAGACTCCGAAGTGTTACTCCTCCAGTGCATGAAGCGCCGAGGCTGTGTGCAGATACCTTACGTACCTTACACAGGCGGCCTCTTAGGCAAACCTCGATTCTCATCAAAAAGCGGGAGCCCATGCAAGTTGCCTTCATTCTCGACTTGCTTGACCGGGTGCTGTGAGGCGATCCGGCCTACTCCGTACAACCAACCGTATTGGAATCATAGCCGAAGGTGGCTTGAAATGCGTCCGCATATCCAACCGCTTATTATTAGCGTATCGGATGTGTGGGGCTACGGCGATTCGCCCGGGGGAGGATTGCGCTCCGGGAGTGGCCCGCTGACATGGGGATTCACGCCAAGGCAGCTCGAGACAGGGGTCTCATCACGCCTCGCGGTTCCCGTGCCGCTTCTAGCTGCCAACAGGATGCAGGTGATTCAAAAGAAGGGCTCGGCCGCCCGGGTTGGGCGTCCTGATGATCTCCGTCTTCACTCACAGCGAAGACGGAGGGATCTCGCGAAGGCCACGACAGGTTTCACGCCGTTGCACCAGCATATACACACCAGTTGCACCCCCGCGCCGTGCCGCTTCGACCACGAAACCCCTCAACCCCTCCCTTCTTAGTGTACGAAGCGCCAGACGCCAGCCATGGCGCTTACAGCCAGCACGAAGCAGAACGCGGGACCGCCGTCCCAAACATCGACGATCTCTCCTGGAAAGAAACAGACGCCTACACTTACTCCATTTGAGTGCCTGCAAAGAGAGTTCAATGACGACCTCGAATATGTTTCGGTCGAGATCGCGGAGAAAGAGACGCGGAAGATGCTCAGGGCAAAGGAGGGCAGGAAGCAGTACCTGCCCGGCCAGCCGCGCATCCGCCTCAACCAGCCGGCGCACAATGCCGACGCCAACGAAGACAAACTTCTCAAGTACCTCAGACAATGCCACAATACCGACGGCCTCGACGAGCTTCTCCCGTACATGCGATACATCTTTGTCCAGACACCATCACACACCCACATCATGCCACTGCACCACCAGAAGTCCCATGCTCGCGAGATCAGGGTAACCGAAAGCCCTGGGCTGCACTTGGTCTGGTACTACGAGCTCATCTTCATCAAACCGATCCCGGCCTACTTCTACTCGCAAGCGTTTTGGGACTATCTGGAGAATGCCGACAAGAAGCTCTACGGCGCCTGCCTCGGCTTCATGCGCAGCTACTACATGCTCATACAGTACAACCTGGACTTTGAACTGGCTTGCAACCTGCGCCTGATCCCACCCAAGGGCGACGGCACCATGCCGACCTATGAAGAATGGTGCGACTTCATCGAGCCCTTCTCCCAGGTCGGCGATGCTCACGTGAACCGGCGATATCACTACGGGGAGCTCCGGCTCACGCGCATCAACCGCGCCGCCGTGCTGTTCAAGTTCAACCTGGCCTACTTCCACATCTACCCGCAGTGGGGCTCCTTCCTCGAGCACACCCTCGCGCCCATCATCACCGTCTTCGCCGTCTGCTCGGTCGTGCTCAACTCGATGCAGGTCAGCCTCGCCGTCATCGAGATCAAGCACGAGAGTAACCAGCCGCTGGGCGGGGCGTGGCCCAGGTTCATGGACGCCTCGCTCTGGTTCCCCGTCGTCGTCATGGTCAGCATCGCCGTCATACTCATCGCCGCCCTGTGCGGCATGGGCATCATGGGCCTGAAAGACCTGTTCCGCGGGAACTACGTTCGGAAGCGGAAGAAGAAGGGGGATCCTAGCGCCGGCACGCGGTCTCACGGTATGGTCTGGTAGAAGACCCGACTTGACCGTCATGTTTGTTGTTATTGCATTATACCTGGCATCTTATTATTCCTGGTTTTGCGGCGGGGGTTAGGATGGGTGGGGGCTCTCCTCCCCTTCACTGAGGTACATAGTGAAAAATTCACCTGTTAATTATCTGGCCCATCTTCTGAGTATAGCCCTTTTGGTCGATGGCCTTGTCTCTCTCCTCTCCACCTCTCTCTCTCCCCTTTTCTCTCTCTCTCTCTCCCCTTTTCTCTCTCTCTCTCCCCCCTTTTCTCTCTCTCTCTCCCCCCTTTTCTCTCTCTCTCTCCCCCCTTTTCTCTCTCTCTCTCTCCCCTTTTCTCTCTCTCTCCTTTTCTCTCTCTCAGACCTTTCCATTCAAGATTCCGTTGGTTTCGGCTTTCGGCTCGGCCCGTTTGACGCCAAAGCGCTGGCCTATCGACACCCAGCCGCCGACGACAAGCAAGATCCTAAAGGCCATGGGGTCACCGTCCTCGCCAAAGGCCCTGTCCAGCGCTCCCTTTACAACTTCCCAATCGACGAATCCCAGCTTGCCCACCGCCTCTTCGGTGCAGATCTCCCTCAGCTTCTTGTGCAGCGGTCCGTCCTTGGGCCATCGGTTCGGCGCCACGTACGGGTGCTTCTTGCGCTCGTACAGCTCCTTGGTGATGTACGGCTTCCCGGCCTCGCGGAGGATCCACTTCTCGCTAAAGAAGGTGGTGACGGCCTTGGTGTTGCCGGCCTTGGTGTTGCCCCCGGCCCAGGGCAGCCGGTTGCGCTCCTCGGCGTCCGGGGTGTACGCCCACTTCACGCTCGGCGGCAGCGCGTTCACGTACTCGGACAGCACGTGGTCCAGGAAGGGCGGGCGCGCCTCGATGCTGTGCGCCATCTCGGTGCGGTCGCCCAGGCAGGTGAGCAGGTTGTTGGCCAGCATCGTCCTGATCCAGAGGTAGTGCGACGTGTGCAAGGGGTGCCACTTGGTCGCCATCTTCTCCTTGGCCGCGGGCGGCATCTGGTTTGCCAGGGCCAGCTGGACGCTGGTGCCGGGCCACCGCTCCTGCACCCACGGCGCGAAGACGCCGAGCATCGGCTGCCACAACTGCAGCGCGTCCAGCAGCCTGGCGCCGTTCAGGTCGCGAAACGCTTCGTCGCCGAGCGGCCGGTGCCGGAACGCGCCGGCACGAGCTAACATGACCTCCCCGAGACCCTTCTGGGCCATCTCCCTGTACCGCTCGCGCAGTTCGTCGTCCTTGGACAGGGCCGAGTCGGGGGTGGCGAGATCGGGCTCGCGCAGCATGTCTTGCAGGAAGAAGGGGTAGCCGGAGAAGTGCTCGTCGGAGCCCTCGCCGGTCAGCACGACCTTGAAGCCGTGCTCGCGCGGGAGGGTAGATAGGCCAAACTTGCCGACGCTGTTGAGGTCCATGTTGTGGTGCTCGCAGTGGTACGCCGAGTCGGCAAAGTTCTCGGCCAGCGTGGCCTCGTCCATGCGCTTCTTGAGGATCTGCACCCCCAGCCAGTTGGCGGTCCTCTCGGCGATTGCTGCATCAAGAGTTGTTGTCAGCACTCCCTAACTCGCTCGCTCACCCCTCCGCTGCATCGCGCGCGTGTTTTTGCACAGTGGACCATCGGTGTCGACGGTCAACGCCGGAACGTAATAAGCTATGCAAGTACGGTACGGCACATACCTGACTCGTCAAAGTTGGAATCTGTCGGAAACTCGATGCTGAAGCAGCAGATCCGATCCGTGGCGTTGCGGTTGCCCATCTTGACGCCCTCCTCTCTCACGAGGTGGGTCACGATGCCGGCCACGAGCGACGAGTCGATCCCGCCGGACAAGTAGATGCCGACCGGCACGTCTGCCCTCAGCCGCATCCGAATCGCCTCGGTCAGCCGCTCTCTCACGCCGAGGATCATTTCCTCCAGCGATCTCGTCTCGGGCACCCGCTATTGAGAATTCCACCGCACCCCCGATCCCCCCTCACTGTCAGCCACTCCTGTTATTTTTTTTTTATTTTTATTATTCTACCTTTGTTCACCCTCCCAGAGGACAACAACAACAACAACAACAACAACAAAACGTACCTTGTCAGCATACTCTAGATCCCAGTACGTCCCCTTGGTCAGCTCCCCGTCGACGCCCAGCTCCACCCAACCGGCCGGCGCCACCTTCTGGACGCCCTGGAACAGGGTCCGCTCGCCGGTCTGCCAGACGCCCTCGACGATGGCGCCGACGTCCCACTCGGGCTCCCAGCCCATGGGCAGGAAGGCCTTGGCCTCGGAGGCGACGAGCAGGCGGCCGTCGCGGGCGGTCCAGAAGAGCGGCTTGATGCCGAAGCGGTCGCGGGCCAGGACGACGCGCCGGTCCCGCTCGTCGTACAGGACGAGGGCGAACTCGCCGCGCAGGCGCGACAGGAACTCGGGCGCGCGGCCGCCGCAGGCCAGGTACAGCGCCACGACCAGCTCCGTGTCGGCGCGCGAGCGGAACGCGTACCCGTGCTCGGCCTCGAGCCAGCGGCGCAGGGCGTCGTCCGGGTCGTAGATCTCGCCGTTGACGGCCGCGTGGACCCGGTTGCAGGGCGAGTGGTCTGTTTATCGTTTTGTTTTGAGCGGGTTTTGGTTTCACGTCAGGGCTGGCTCACGGGTCTACTTTGGTTTCGTTCTGAGTTTAAGAGAAGGGGGGGGGGGTAACCACGTACGAGGTTGGTTTGCCGAAGGAGAAAGATCGTTGATGGAGAGTCGGTTGTGAGCGAGGCCTGGAGTTACACATATTCCTGTTAGCAAATTTTATTCTTTTCATTCCTATTTTTTTTTTTTTTTGTGGGGGTGAGTGGTAAACGCAGGCGGAGAGGGAGGAACGTACCGACAGAGGCATCATCGTTGATCCAGATGCCTTTTGCGTCGGGCCCGCGGTGGGCGATCAAGTCGAGGCTCTTGCTGAGTCTGTCCTCGAGCTCCGCGCGTGTCTCGGGTGAACATGGCTGGCGTTGCCGCCGGTCAAGGGCAATGCTCGCGCTGATTCCGCACATGGTGTTTTTCGAGGACGGGCTAGTCACGGGATGAAGGAACGGGACGATTGGTCGTGCCCGAAACGATCTTCTTTCTTCCGCTTATTAGCAACGGGCGGTTTAATTACTTATACAGGTAATACACCTTCTTACCGAGATACCGACGCCCATTCGGTGATCAGCCGACCACCCTCAGTCGCTGCCGGTTTAGGTCACATCTTACACCTGTTGGATGCCACTGCTGATGCCGCGACACAGAAGTAATAGTCCCACCGTAGCTTCAGAGTGGCCGGTACCCGGGCGAGCGAGAGTCTTGCGGGATAGTGGCTCCCGGACCTCCGTTATTACCGGTTTCAACCCGGGCTTGCCTCTCCACGTTGACTAAGTGGCCATGCTGCGCATTAGGTAATTGCTTGCTCCCGGGCGGTGCAACCACCGCAACCGCCGCAACCTTGAATCATGGTACTGGTCCTTTTGCGAGGCCGGGGCTTTGTTTGGCGGGTCCGCTTTTGACGATTCAGGGGATGCGGGTGAAGCGGTTGGATGAGGATGTTCCCGAGGCCATTCCCCCGCATCCTCCTGGTGGCATTGCCCGATCCGCCACCACCATTGTCACACGGATAGGATGTACACCCAGGGCGGGAACATGACGTGACCGTTGGGGGGGGTTAGGGGGCTCAACAACCGGTACGTCACTCAGCTAACCCTCTGCTCCGAGGTCCCGAGCGCCATCAGGCTCCCGCCTAATTGATGATTAATCAAGGCCCCGTCTCGGAATTCCAATTCCAGTTCTCGGAGAATTCATGATTTGTCAAGACAGTCTCAGAAACGCAGTGCTCGCTAACTCGTTTGATTGCGCCATTCATCGTCCCATGAAGTTAATATCTATTTGTTTGCTGAATCTTGAAAGTAGGTAGACTCCGCCTTGAAAGTTCTCATCATCCTCTTGCTGTATTATCACTTAAGATGGAAATGTGTAGGAAGCGCTAGTCAAAGTGATTGTAGTAAGGAACGTTGGACCGATTGATTGGCGAGAAAGGAGCCAAGTCTGAGCACAATTGAGTACTATGATAATTAGCGCTTATTTCGCTCACCAAATATCTCACCTCAGATAGGGTGCCTTACTCATGTCTTCCTTCACCTCGTTCTTTGTCCAGTGACCGTGGACGGTGGCGATGAGTTTATCGTATACCCGAGGTAGTTGTTGGCTGCCCAAGGTAATGTCATATTTCAGGGGATGATGTCAGGGTTCGCGTACATCTCCAGAACACGGGGCTACCACGGGAGAGGAAGACTTTTCATGTGTTCACAACATGCACTTCGCTTGGTTCCATCAGTATGACGCAATTTGGAGCCCGGCTCTCGAGACCAGACAAGGGTATAGACCGCGATAACGAACATTCGATGGGTTTTCGGCGCCTTTCCCTTCTCCCTTTCATTGTCTAAATTTCATCTTACTTTTTTGGGTGGGGAAGAGGGGGGGTTCTTTCTTTCTACGTAAAACACGGTTACTAATGGGTTCGTAAACCGTAATTATAGTTTGCTAATTACTGCACGGTCAGATGGTGCTGCAATGCTGATGACCAGAAACCGCTGTGATCGGCACTTTCTGAACTCTTAGTATGAGCCTCAAAAGTTGTAGTAGCGGTTAATTACTTCCAGATGCCGGAGGTATGTGGGAGGTGCGTAGTCTAAATACGCGTAATATGACCCTGGGTGCTGACACGGTGTGCTCACATTTGACTCCCTGTCAGCCCGGCCCTGTACACGTTATACTACTTCCTGGCTATTCGGTCCTGTTGATGTTCCAAATAGGTTGTCGAAGGGAGAGACGTTAGAGCAACCCCAGAAATCAAACCAACCCTCTCCGTAAAAGAAGGAGGTCAAGGAAGTCATCAGGGATGTCGCCGTGTCTGAACTCCGACAAGATACTGTACACAACCTTGAACGTGATGGAGCGAATTGATTTCAGTAAGCTGTTATTTCCGCTGTGTCCCCGCAATGCATTGAACTATTTATCTTTTTAAAGCTGGGCTAAACCCTCGCTCGGCGATAGACATAGCCAGGCATCACACGCTACGATCTGGCCTATTGTTTTTCAGACCATATAACCGATTTCAACCACTTATTATATCCCTAATAACTCTCATTCCCGTCGAGCCGTCAGCTTACATCGTTCCAGCCTCCTAGCCCTTGCAAGTCGACAGGTTTACAGCCGTCTAAAGTACACGCCGCAATGCGTCTCAGTGGGAGGGCGTTGGCATGGGTGCCCTGGATTCTATCGAAGTGGTCGTGCCTAATAGCAGCCAACCAACGGCAGAGACACCTCGTAGAGGCAGTGGCAGGGCCAGAGACTCCCGGGCAAGCCGGGGAGGTAATACAGCTTAGTCAGGCTAGTTGCTTAGAAAAAAACACGCTTCGCCAGATTCGAATTATATTTCGTTTTTGAGCGATTTAGCGGCTGCAGATAGATTTGATCAATGAGTTCAATTGAACTGGCGTCTCTGCAGGAGCCGAAGTGAGCGCGCCGGGAGGGTGCGAGGGTTAGGGATATCTATAGGTATGGCCACATGGTACGGTATGAAAAGATAGGCATTATGGTCTGAAAAGGATGTCTCTTTTTCTTTCCTATTATTTTTTTTCTCGTGGTCAGGATCATTACGGTCTTTCAAACGCCAAAATGTGGTGGATTTGCGATCCCATTCAGTTAGGGTTAGTGCTTCGTATCTTCAAGCAGGTGCCGTTGTAATGTTGTCCTTGATCTTGACATCATGAAGGGTAGTTGGCCGGCTCAGCCCTCAAGGCTTCAGAAGATGCGTTACATAGGTATAAACAATCAATAGGTACCCAGAAGGAGCCAGTCCTCAACACAACCGAATCGAGTCCCCTGCTCTCCACCTGCACTCCAGTTTCCACCGTGATTCTCTTTAGCTTTAACCGATAGGAACGCACAGCGCCTCGTCGTCAAAGAGTCCGCATTTCAGGCCCGCGCAGCAGTCGGATTCTACTCGGCAGGATGACAGGATGGTGTGGCAGGCCTGGGCTTGTTAATCACATGGAGACACGCGATTGTCACTTGGATCATCATTGAGAAAAAACACTGGTAAGGTAGCGACATACAGTGTTTCTGGCGTGGGTTAGAACGGCAAATGGCTCCTCGGACTGGCGCCTCGGGAGGGCCAAACCGGTGGCCAGCCCCAACAGGAAAAAGAAGACGAAGTGGATAGTGTACCTCATGTTGCCGGATCAAATGAGAAGAAAATCAGGGCCTGCCCGATCCGGTGTTGGTGACGTCGAGTCCCCAAGTTGAAGAAGAAAAGGGGGTATTGTTCACCAAAAAGGAACCGAAAAAAATGAGAAACAAAGGCCAAAAAAAGGTGGGCAAGAGGGACGGTTACGGACCGAGGGCGCCTGTGGACTTTAATTCTAGTTTATTGCCACTAGTGATCGCCCGTTGGAACGCTGGAAAAGCGAAACGGGTTGCCGATTCACTCATTGTCCAAGCGTTCAGTGGGCCGGTCCGGGGAGGTTCGTCTGATGGTTAATTATTGTTGAATTTCTGAAACGGACGTGGGGTTGCGGATGTGCGCTAAACTCGAAATTTTACGCCAGGCCCGCAAATCATGTTTGCTATCGAGGTGTGCACGCAGGGAAGCGCATTGAGGGAAGCGTTTCAAGTTCGATGGCACCCCCAAAAGCTGCGGGGCACATTATCCATTTGGGCGCTTCCGTGGATTCGGGGGGGTCGCCGGCCAAACTTGAGATGAACTTTTCGCCCATAAAAGTTCTGTGTCTGCTCAGGAGGGTCCAGAACTGGTAGCTATAAGGACAAGAAAACGCACCCTTTGAACAACAACGAAAGACCAGAAGCTGTCGTTGTGGGGAGTGTAAAAACGCGAATCTGGACCTGGCATCCGTACTTCACTTCCTTTTTGGTCAAGATTACTGACTCAGCAGAGCTTAGGTCACGTGTTGAAGACGCTCTCTGAGGATTAAAACGGTAGCGAACGGGTATTGGAATTCCAAGTTGAGAGGTAATCCCGATTCTTCAACCCAAGTCCAGATCTCTCATCAGCCACTGTTTGGCTAAGAGCAGCCTCTCCACGCGGATCACAACCTGGAACCCCACTTTTTCCATGGCACAACCTGCGGCATCCTCCGCTCGCGCCCTGGTCAGCCTCTTCCTTCTTCCTCCTCCATCCTCTATCACCGAACTCTATAGCATATATACGAAGAGCGTTAATTTCCGTATCCATCCATCTACCACAGGTTCTAAAAAGGATTCATCATACGGCCTAGAGTTTAGAATTTAAGTTGCGCTGCCCGAAGCTACAAGTAAGTCCTGCTCTATGTCGGCACTTCCTTCCTCGTAAAGATTATGGAGAAATAGATACTAACCCGCGGACCAAATCGTACTAGAACTGCCAGACAATTTTGGACGTAAAGAGCATTCTCTATGAAAACAAGCACGGAAAAGAGATAGCAGACTCTTGTCAAAACTGGATACACGGCGCACCGTAACCTGCTAGCGTCGTCCCGACAGTTTGGAAGCGAAAGCGATACGCCACACCTCCAATCGGCCATAGGTCCCGGGACACCGACAGGTCCCTGCCTGGGGATATAAGGGTGCTAGGGCGCTATTCCCGAGGATGTGCCGAGACAGATTTGATTTAAATCAGTCTCAGCTGCTTCGCTAATTGGCCGGATATAATCAGACAGAGCCCCTGCGCCCGCGTTGGCGCCAAGGCGCGTCGCGATCACCAACCACGCTCCGTGCCTTCACGCGCATCATCTCGCACAGAAGCAGATCAGTCATCACCGGGGTGATGCAGCCCCCTATTGTCACGATCATAGTTACCATCAACTTGAAGATATCAAGTGGATATCCGCGGAGAAGCGCTTGGCCAGCTCTAATAATATCAGAATTCTTGCATCTGGTCGCTCGAGTAAAACACCCAGCTTGTTGCCTGCGGAAGCCCATCTAGAAAGGTAGATGCGATCATCATACAATAAGGTTCTTGCCGCCGCCAGATTCGTGCTCCTTTTGGTTTCCGGGCCAACCTGGTGACATTTGTTTACTGCCCCTGAGAAGGAACTCGCTCGAAGATATCTCGATTACTTCACTAAGCTGGCTCTTGGACACCGGGGCTGAGTGACCTACGCAGCCACTCCTTGGTCCGGCTATCCGCCCTGACCGCCGCAGAAGACTAGGCTAAGCAACCCTGCTAACTCTTTCGCAGATACAGTCAGTTCTACAGCATCAATACCTCCAGACGCACCAGTTCCAGGACCCCCCGCCGCCGTACGGCAAAGAGGGCCGGAGCCCGGACATGGTCTTTCTGGAAAGGACCGGCACGTTTCCGGCTACGCAGCTCCACATCGAATGATCTTACGGCTAGTCGTAGGTGGTTGCTCCCTCCTTAACGATCATCCTTAGATGGATCGGCGAAGTTGGTGCTATTTATATTGTGATCGTGACCCTTAGCTCGACCTTACAAACAAGCTTTGTATGGCTTAGGTCTAGCTTATTAACTTGCAGCCTAGGTTTAGACAAGCGACGGCCTCGGTAGCACTCGAGGTGCTGCCGTATGTATCTACAGTTTGAACCGTACTACGGGCAGATGGAACTGTATAGATAACCATGTACTTATATCTAGACTACCGGTTTGGGAAGAAGGATGGCGACGATGTGGCTGTCTGTGGGGGGGTGTTGATCGACCGGGACCCACTAGGGTTCCCGGCCCCACCAGGGTTGCAGCACCCACATCTTCCTGCAGGGTGCCACTGTCTTCCTTCTCCACCATCATCATCACCATCACCACCGTAGCAGAGACATACGAAGATCGTTGCTTTTCCGCACCCATCGTCCCACACAGCTCGATCGGCGCTCTCTTCCAGACCACGGCCAGTGTGCTGAGCGAGGCGGCGGAGAGCAGCAAGAGGCCAGCAGGATACAGGGCGGCTCTTGATTAGTATCAGAAGCTGTAGAGCTTCCAAGAGTATTAGCCACGCGTTTGCCACAGCTGTATAAGGCTGTTCAACGCATTGGCCAGTCCCTTTGTCTATAAATACTACTCCTTTTATCTCCTTTATAGATAGTTTAACAAGGTACTCTTTTCTTTCGTATAGCCACCTACCATAGACTATTTTTAACGCTCCCGGAAGCTTATCACTACGTTTAGCAGTTATAAGCCTAGCGCCTTGACTACTCCTCTGCCGACGTATCTTTAATATTAGTAGTATCTTCTTCTATTACGAACTCTCTTACCTTGCTTTAATATACTTTTAATGATATGTCTATTATATCCAAGATCCTAGTTAAGACTTCTATATACCTTATTAGGCCTAGTTCTTAGAACTTGTAGTATATTAAACTATAGTTATAGGCTAAATTTACTAGTATATAGGGATTTGTTAACCTTAATAGTAATCGTAAGCTAGATCTAGAAGTTCTATAGTATTTAACTTATAAGTAAGCTAGAGATAACCTTATCTTAGCTTCCTAGGAGTAACTCCTAGAAGGATTATTACCCTTAATATCTATAGATTTAATACCTTCTAATATAGCTATTATAACCGAATTTATATAATTATAAGACTCCTTTTATAAAGATATTATATATACTATAGATATTAGTAAGTAGATAGGATAGCTATAATATTAGCTAGTATATACTATAGATCTTAAACTCTATAAAGCTATAAAAGCGTATAAGAAAAACAATATTAACCTTATTAGGGGGATTATCTAGGTACTTTGCTCTATACTTATACTATCTATTGTAACGTTCTATATAATGGTTATAATATAATATATAGCTAGTCTTAATATAGCTAAGCGTTTAAGAGTTAATCTATAGCACTAGATTTGTAACTTTAATATTACCTTTTAGTAAGCTATCTAATATAATATCCTAGAAGTATAAGGTATATAAGAACTTTATACCTTTCTTAATACTATCGTTATATATATCTTACTAACCTAGGTAACGAATAAGAGGATAGAAATCGAGCTTACTAATAGTATAGGTTAGTTATTTCTAGAGCTTAGTACCTTTATTATAATAGCTAAGATCCTAATTAATAATAATATCTAATCTAGAGTCTCTTAGAAGTATAGAATCTTCTTAATAACTTATATACTAATACTTCCTATAGCTTAAAAGAGTAGTAAGGAAAGAGGCAGAGACTCGCGCGCTTAGTAGTATAATACAAGATATCTATATAAGCGTCTAAGATATCTATAGGATCTAGCAGACTACTATATACTTAAGCAAGCTATCTATAGTAACAAGTAACGCTTATACCTTTCTAATAAGAAGTATAAAAGGATTTGCTGGAAGCTTAATAAGCTAAAGTAGGCTAGACTGAAAAGTTAACTTATCGCTAAGTAGGGGGAGCTATCCTATTCTAGGTAGTTAGAGGTAGGATATCCTAGTTCCCTTAATACGTTAATTATTAGCCCTTAACTACTTGGTAAGCTCTTAACTTACTATAAGGCGTTTAATATAGTTGCTCTATAACGTTATCCTCTTTCGGAAAGCACTTTACTAGACTTATATAGCGTAACCTACTTAGTTAATGACAAGAAGTTCCTTTTGCCCAAGATATTTATTAAGGTAGATAATCCTAAGTTCGTTAAAGCAGGTACGACGACCTTTCCTATTAGTAAGAGGGGCACTTAGATGATTAAGAACGTTCTAGATGGATTATATAGACTATATACTAAGAACCTAACACTTAAAGATATTGCCATTGTCAAAGGATTCTATATTAATATTATCTTAAAAGCTCTATTACTTAAGGTAGGCACTTAATATTATAGCTTGGATTATTCTCTATATTTCGGTATACTAAAAAATAACGTTATCCTTTATAAGTTGGAATGTAAGTATAATCTTACCTTCTTAGAATATAAGCTACTTTTCTACTACTTAAGCTTCTTAGACTATATCTTAATTAGTAAAGCAGGTATTATAAACATTTATATATCCTTGTAGAACGTATTTGCTATATATAATAGAAGGTCCTGGATATAAGTATTACCTACCAAGAGAGAGAACACTAAGGATCTTTAGTACTTAAGAGCTAGCTACCTTAGACTAGAAGCGTTAAAAGCGCTTATTAATAACGTTAGAAACGTCTATATTAAAGGGATAGCACGTATTAAGTACAAGAGCTATACTTGTACTTACGTAAGCAAGGTTATCTCTAGGAAAACACTACCTAAGTAGAAGTCTATACGCTTATTCTAGTAAGTAGCCTAAGATCTATTTGACTATCCTAAAGCAATTAATAGATCGCGATAGCTACTTATAATTATTAACAAGTATAATAGAAAGCTCTTCCCTTTCCTCCTGACGACAAAGTCGCTAGATTAGATTATAGAAGTTATCTAGAATTTCGAGAGCTAGGTAAGACGCTAATATAGGCTTACTATCTATAAGATTAAGTAGAATAACGATATTACGACGATTAATTTAGCAGGGCATATACTAATATACTACTAGACTTAGGCTATAGAAAGCGATATTGATCTTAAACTCTTACCTTTATATACCTATAAGCCTAATAGATTAGTAGAGCGAGTAAGGTAAGAACTAATCTTACGTTTAATTAAGATACTTAATAACGCGAATCTACCTACAAAGCTCTAATTAGAAAGCATATAAGTAGTAGTATACTTATATATAATAAGCCTAAGCTATACTTACTCGTTTAATACTCCTAATAAGGTACTTTATAGCTAGTTTAAATAGTATTTTCGCTAGTACAAACCTAGCTTAATAATTACATTAACTAGCGACTTATACCTAGACTAGAGTAGCATCTTAATACACCCAAGGGGAAAAGCTTCTCTTATATCTTTACGAAAACCCTACCAAAATACACGAAACTACTATCGTTAGAAAGCGCTCAAAAAACGCTATCTAATGGTACCACTTTCAACTGCACGCGAGCCGTTGCGGCTGTACAACAGGCATCGCAAGCGTGGAAGCCGTATCCGACCGCATTCCGACCATACCTCGTACGCCCGTCAAAATTTTTACCGTACGGACTACCCGGAGCCCCTGAACGCCCCGAAACGTAATGTCGATTTAAAGCCTACTGCCAAGCTACTAAGTGGGGAGGCCTATAGCTTCGAACTAATCAAAGGGGGGCCTATTATAGACCTACCCTACCCTGGATATTAAGGAGCTAAGGGGTCTTGTTATATAGCTAGTCGACCTTATACTAAGCCCTGAACGGGGTAGGGCATAAGACCTTACTAATAGGTTCTTATAGGGTCTTATAACTACTATTATAGGCCCGGTTCTAAACTTATAGGAACTCGTGGCCGAGGAAGTCAAAAAGGGGCTTAAAGAAGCCTTTAAGGCTACCCCCTGCCCTACCTAGGCATAGGTAGCCGTAGGACTATAATAAGGGGTAATAGCCCCTTAAGGAGGCCTGCCGTCGGCTAAGGTAGTGCCGTTATAGGCCTTGCGGGAGGTTACGATACGGAATGCGAGCCTATGGGAGGACCTTAAAGCCCGAACCCTGGCCGAGATAGTCTAAGCAGTTAACAGGGCTTCTAGCTGCTAGGGAGCTATTACGGCTAGGAAGCTCCTAAGTAGGGATATAGTAGTGGTCTTTAAAGATAAGGCTACTAAGGATTGGTATTTGGCTAACAAGCGATAGGTGGCTATAGCCTTCGGAGAGGAGGCTAGGGAGGTCGGTAGGGCCTATATAGTCCTAGCTAAAGGAGTCCGGAAGGAGGAGCTATAGGGGGTTAGTAAATAAGACTTCAAGGGGGCCGTAGGCCTACACTCGATCGAAACGGTCAAGTTCCGGCTGCTAAAGAGCCTGTAAAGGAAGTGGGCCACGGTACTCCTCGGCCTACGGGACCTCGAAGAGGCCTAGAAGGCCTATAACGAGGGCGTGGTCTAGGATGCCTAGGTACTAGACTATAAGCCTTACTAGGATACTCTAGAGCCAAGGTAGTGCTATAGGTACTAGAGCTTCGGCTATACCTAGCGGTATTATTAGCGGCCAGCCTATTGTAGCCGTTATGGCGCAAAGGCCTATAGAGAGGGGGGGAAGACTAGGGAGGCCTAGTGCTCTACCTACTCTAACTAACTCCCTTATAGGTATATAGCCTATAGGGGCCCCTATATAGCTTAGTATAGGGGCTGCCTAAAGAAAGTCGAAGCCTAGGAACAGGCTAGAGAGGCCTATTAGTATAGACCCCGAACCTTCTAACTACTAGAGCAATGTGACGAACCCAACTCAGACTTCTTCTGAAAGGGTTCAGACGAAGGTGGATTGAGCGGGACAAGCAGGCAGGTTGTCACGGAAATATGCATGCAGATGCCGCCTGAGCCACTGGCACGAACGGGCCAATTAAGCCGAAGGAATGATGGACCAATCAGGACGGGATCACGCTTGGCAAGAAATGATCCTAACAGAGGATCACTAGCTCACGATATAAGCCAGGTAAGCTAGTATAAATGATCACTACGACTGCTAGTGATCCTAGGAGTATATATATATATAAATAGTCACTCGTTATAGTAGACTCTAGGAGTTTACCAGTAGTAATAATCATAATTACAGTACTTATACTAAGCATTGCTAATTACTATAAGAGATAACTCTAAGTATTGTTATAAACCCTTTAGCTTTACCAAATCCCTTAGACAACCTATACGCTTGTCTTACTCAATCTACCTTCGTCTAAACCCTTTTAGAAGCAGTCTAAGCTAGGTTCGTTACACGTTATTACTACTCCCTTTGTTCTATCATGGTTTAGAACGGAGGTGACTTTGACCTCGATATCGACATGGCTACTAACGTTACGGCCGAATAGCTGCTTACTTAGCTTGGTTAACTCTAGTAGCAGATCTAGGAGTTAGACTAGAGAGATAAGGCTACTTAAGCTCGAATTAAGGAACTTGAGAACTATAAAAAGTACTTATAGAAGTTAGTTAACGAGGCCTATACTAAAATCGAGGCACTCGAGACCGCTAAAGCGAGCTATATTAAGATCAAACTACCTAGCAAATATAGAGGAACTAAGGAAGATCTTATAGGATTCCTAACAAACCTCTGATCTTACTTCTAGCTTAATAACGACAAGTTTCTAGACAATAAAGCCAAAGTCTTCTATATAGCTACGAGACTAGAGGGCAAGGTACTTAGATGGTTTAAGCCTATGTAGAACGACTATCTTACTAAGGAAGACGAAGACGACCGAGACATATTTACGTAGGCAGTCTTCCAATCTTACGACCGTTTCGAAGAAGAGCTTTGGAAGGTTTTTAGCGACAAAGACGAGAAGATTTATATATAAGAAAGACTCGCTAATCTCTAATAGACCAAGTTAGCAGCCTCCTACGCTGTATAGTTTAGATAGGACATGCTTAAGTCTTAGCTTAATAATAAGGCATTAATATAATTATTCTATAACGGCTTAAAGGAAAAGGTTAAAGACAAGCTATATAAGTACGATTAGCCTAAGACCCTAGACAAATATATTATATAGGCTATTAGAATTGATAATCGACTCTATATATAAGAGTAGTAAAAACGAGGTTAAATAAATAGAACTATAGTTAAGGCTAATGATAAGAAAAAGCGAGTGTATATTAGTACCTTATACGGGATGTACCCTGGAGCTATAGATATAGATATAGCGTAGAAGCAGGACTAGAAGAAGACGACTAAAGACAAGTCTAATGTTACCTACTATAATTATAGAAAGAAAGGGCACTATAAGTAAGAATGCCGGAGCCCGAAGAAAGAATGGAAACCAACCCCTAGAAAGGAAATTATGACTATTGACAAAACTACTAAGGACGTCATCGAAGTAACAGCCACAAGCTACAAAGACAAGGGCAGTAATATAGACAGTCTTGGACACGATAGCGACGGTAAAGACAAACAAGTACCGTACTCCGAACTGGTCACAATAGACCTAGAGACAGGTCTTGCCGAATGGGATATGGTAGGAAAATATATACCGCTAGTTTCGATTCTCCTGGCCTTAAGGCAATAGGGTTTTATAGTTATATAGAGGTAGGATAGATTATAGATAACTAATACCTAAGGAATTAAAAGACCTAGACCTAATGTTCTATTCCTCTAGGAACGAATTAAATAGTATTGTAACGAAGTTTTTTAGCTTAATACAGAACTGCGTAAACGAGATAGACACTTAATTTGACTTGCTTACTAGAGCGATAGAATAAGAGACAAAATAAGGGAACTCTAACGTATTATAGAAACTATCAAAGGAGAATAGCCTATAATATACGATAGGCCTAATAGCTATACTAAGTATCTTGACAGCTAATAACTTAGTAACGACGTACGGAACCTAGAATACTAGTTTATATAAGTAAACCGTAGAAAAGACAAGCATATATAGGAAAGCTATTAGAAGAAATACTCCTATATTAGTATTAGAGTACCTACAGTCTATATATAATAGGAAGGATTTAGGAAAGAATTCTAATACCTCCTAGGCAATGCTACGTAACTATACCCTCGACACAAGGCACATGCGTAAGTGCCCTAGTTCTAGTGTGTGGCATACGAATGCCAATACCACTTCTATGACAAATTCGAAAATAATCACTGGCCGACCTGACAAGGAAATGAGGACGGAAGCTTATACCCTATGGAATAGGTCTACGATGTAGGAAATAGAGCGGCCGAATTGCTCTGGAAGATCGAAGCCCGTGATCTAGAAGGTATTACGATAGTTCTAAGACAAGCCTAGCCTAGGTACTACGGAACCGGACGAGATACGTAGGACTTATGCTAGAGTAACGATTGCCTCTATTACGCGGACGAAAAGAAATTGCGAATTCGGGAGCTTTAGACGAAGCTATGGTACGTACGACGGAAAGCAGAACGGACCTAATAGTAGGAAGCCGTAAGCACTTAATGGCTTATAAAAATAAGTACGATTAACGAAGCCGCTATTAGCCGAATAACTGAAGAGGTTAGCACTGACCTGGGAAACGGGTCAGGGCCCTTCGAGGGGCCTAAAAACTATTAACGCCCGTATAGCGGCGAGTAGTAGCATAGTATAGGAGGGACTAGTGTAAGAGACTACTATACTAAGACCTCCTAGCAGAAACATAGGAAATCGCTATAATCTTTGGATGACGGCGGTAAGACAAGCAATTATAGATAATAGTATAGTAGAAATAGCACGAAATGCTCGTACTAGTAGATAGTAGAGTAGAGATGAACCTGATTTTGCCGATACTTGTAAATTAGCTATAGATACCCTAGAGAATGAAGCGGAAGTATAGTATAGTCAAAGGGCTATTTCCGACGTAATAGGTATATAGAGAGACCAAACCGATCGATATCACTATAGCAGGGAGGATTATAGTAGTCATATTTAGTATTATAGATATAGGCAACAACAAAGACATAATATTAGGGTTACCATAGTATGAAGATTATAACCCGGACATTAGCTAGAAGAATGGTAGCTACCTGCGACCCCGAATGGAGTCGTATTTAACTAGTAAGATGGAGAGCGTGTAAGGATCGCGAGTAGACGATGCTTAAGGAAAGGCATGTCCTATAGATCTACTATAAGAGACAGATAGTAGTAGGCAGACTACTATAGACTCTGGAAGAGGTAGTATAACGATATCGATATCGCGATAGGAGGAACGAGCTGAATCGCCGATAGCTATTCTCTCCGTTAACAAATGCGGAGCACTATAATAGGAGTGGTAGGTTAAGATAAGAGAAATCGCTAACATCGCTATAGATAGAACCAAGTTCGTATACTATTAGAAAACCAAGAGACGAGACAAGACTAGGGAAGTACCGAAGGAATACGAAGAATACCTAGCATTTGAACCAAAATATCTAGAAGGATTACTAGAATATGGCCTATAGGATTACGAGATTAAGCTTAAGGAAGGAGTATAACTAAAGTTCTTTAAGATTTACTATATAAGCTAAATATAGAACGAAGAACTTAAGCGATATTTAGAGGAGAACCTTCGAAGAGGATATATCTGCCTGTCGACATCGCTAATAGGCTACCTAATCCTGTTTATGCCTAAGAAAGACGGAAAGCTATAGTTATATATCGACTATTAGTAACTTAACGAACAGACTATAAAAAACCGATACCTGTTACTACTAATCTTACGGCTCCAAGATCAGTTAGCAGGAGCCTAATATTTCACATGTCTTGACTTGCCATCGGCCTACAACTATATATAGATCAAAGAAGGCGACGAGTGGAAAACGGCCTTTAGGATACCCTATGGCTACTACAAGTACCTTATCATGCTATTTAGACTTACGAACGTGCTAGTAACGTTCTAAGCCCTGATTAATTAAGCTATCCGACCCTTTTTTAACAAATTTACGGTATATTATCTCGATAATATACTTATCTTCTCTAAGACGATAGACAAACACTAGAAGCACGTAAAAGCAGTACTAGACGCGCTATACGTGTATAAGCTATTAGTTAACAAGGAAAAGAGCGAATTCTATATTAGGAAGATAGTCTTTTTAGGATACAAGATATCCCTAGGACAAATTCAGATAGAACCTTTAAAGATTAAAGCTATCAAGAATTAGCTATAACTAACGTTAGTTACAGAAGTACGAAGTTTCATCGGATTTACGAACTTCTACCGGATGTTCATTAGGAACTTTGGAGCGATTGTATGACCTTTATACGAACTTACTAAGAAGAATGCTAAATTCCAATGGGAAGAACAATATAAGCAAGCATTTACGTAGATTTGTAACGCCATTACTAAAGATCTAGTACTGGTACTACTAGACCCTAAGAAACTATTTAAGGTAAAAATGGATACTTTAGACTATGCTATTAGAAGATAATTAGGATAACGAGACGGACAAGGAAAGCTACATCCTATAGCCTTCTTTTCAAAGAAGCTCGATAGACTACGTCTTAATTATCCGATCTATAACAAGGAACTACTTGCAATTGTCAAAGCTTTCAAGGAATGGCGACTATACCTTAGTAGTACAATTAAACCGGTATAAGTATATATAGATTACAAGAATTTACGATACTTTATAACGATAAAGGAGCTTAACAGACGACAAATACGATAGGCAGAATTCCTTATAGAATTTAACTTTGAGATCCGCTATAAGAAGGGTAAAGAGAACGTACAAGCGGATATCTTAAGCCGACGAATGGATCATATAGAAGGACGAACGGAAATAGTACTACCGTTATTCAAGGAACAAACAGACAGAACGCTACATTATGAAACACAGACACCCGTGGAAGATGATCTACTTAACTCGTTCCTAGAATACTATATAATCTTTTGAGAAGAAAGGATTAACGAGGCATAGTATTAAGCAGCACCCGGACCAGTGGTACTTAACAGAGTAGAAGAAAAAGATAGAAAACTCTGGTACCGAGGTAAAGCGTATATCTACGACAAAGATTAATAGCTATAGATGATTTGAGAACTCTATAAGTTAAAACTCGGAGGATATAAAGGAGTTACAAAGACTATCGTATAAGTTAAGAAATACTACGACTTTCTATAGTTAACGGCACAAGTTAAGGAAGTCGTATAGAACTATAATATCTATAATCGAAGCAAAACGGCACGATATAAGCCGTATAGGCTACTTTAGCTACTACTAATAGCTGACAAACCATGGAGCTCGGTTACGATAGACTTTATTACGAAGCTGCTAGAATCTAAGGACATAGCTATAGGAGTGACCTACAATAGTATTCTTACTATAGTAGATCGCCTGACTAAATGGGCATACTTCTTTCCCTACAAAGAGTCCTAGACAGCTAAACAGCTAGCAGACGTAATCTATTAGCAAGTTACATTAGTACATGCTTGGCCGTAAGAATGGATCACCGATAGAGATACCAAGTTGTCACGGAAATATACATACAGCTGCCGCCTAGGCCACCGACACAAACAGGCCAATCAAGCCGAGGAATGATAGACTAATTAGGACAGGATTACACTTGGCAAGAAATGATCCCAGCAGAGGATCACTAGCTTACGACGTGAGCTAGGTGAGCCAGTACAGAGGATCACCACGACCGCTAGTAATCCTAGGATTATATATATATATAGATAGTCACTTATTATAATAGACTCTAGGAGTTCACTAGTAGTAATAATCACAATCATAGTACTTATACTAAGTATTGCTAATTACTATAAGAGATAACTTTAAGTGTTATTATAAACCCTTTAGCTTTACCAAATCCCTTAGACGACCTGCCTACTTGTCCCGCTTCACCTACCTCTGTCTAGACCCTTTTAGAAGAAGTCTAAGTTAGGTTCGTCATACGTTGTTACCACTCCCTTTGTTCTATTATAGTTCAGAATAGAGGTAACCTTGACCTCGACATCGACATGGCTACTAACGTCACAGCCAAACAGCTGCTTGCTTAGCTTAGTCAACTCTAGCAGCAGATCTAGGAGTTGGACTAGAGAGACAAGGCTACTTAAGCTCGAATCAAGGAACTCGAGAACCGCGAAAAGTACTTGTAGAAGTTAGTTAACGAGGCCTATACTAAAATCGAGACGCTCGAGACCGCTAAAGTAAGCCGTATTAAGATCGAACTACCTAGCAAATATAGAAGAACTAAAGAGGATCTTATAGGATTCCTAACGAACCTCTGATCCTACTTTTAGCTTAATAACGACAAGTTTCCGGATGATAAAGCCAAAGTCCTCTATATAGCTACAAGACTAGAGGGCAAGGTACTTAGATGGTTCGAGCCTATATAGAACGACTATCTTACTAAGGAAGACGAAGACGACCAAGACGCGTTTATGTAGGCAGTCTTCCGATCTTACGACCGTTTCGAAGAAGAGCTTCGGAAGGTTTTTAGCGATAAAGATAAGAAGATTTATACGTAAGAAAGACTCGCTAATCTTTAATAGACTAAGTTAGTAGCCTCCTATACCGTATAGTTTAGACAGAACATACTTAAGTCTTAGCTTAACGACGAGGCGTTAATATAACTATTCTATAACGGCTTAAAGGAAAAGGTTAAGGATAAGCTATACAAGTACGATCAGCCTAAGACTCTAGACAAATATATTATGTAGGCTATTAGGATCGATAATCGACTCTACGTACGAGAGTAGTAGAAACGAGGTCGAATAAACGGAGCTACGGTTAAGGCTAACGATAAGAAAAAGCAAGCGTACGTCAATACCTCGTATAGGACGTACCCCGGAGCTATAAATATAGACATAGCGTAGAAGCAGGACTAGAAGAAGATAACCAAAGACAAGTCTAATGTTACCTACTATAACTATAGAAAGAAAGGGCACTATAAGTAAGAATGTTAAAGCCTAAAGAAAGAGTAGAAGATAGTCCCTAGAAAGAAAATTATAGCTATTAACGAAACTACTAAGGATATTATCGAAGTAGCGGCTACAAGCTACAAAGACAGGAGTAGTAATATAGACAGTCTTAGATATGACGACAATAGTAAAGATAAGTAAGCACCGTACTCCGAACTGGTCACTATAGACCTAGAGATAGGTCTTGCTAAATGGGACGTGGCAGGAGAATATATACTGCCAGTTTCGATTCTCCTAGCCTTGAGGTAGTAGGGTTTTACGGTCACGTAGAGGCAGGATAGATCGTAGACAACCGACACCTAAGGAATCGAAAGACCTAGACCTAATATTCTATTCCTCTAGGAATAAATCGAATAGTACTATAACAAAGTTTTCTGACTTAATACAGAACTACGCGAATAGGATAGACGCTTGATTTGACTTGCTTACTAGAGCGATAGAATAAGGGACAAAATGAGGGAACTCTGACGTATTATAGAAACCATTAAAGGAGAATAGCCTATGATATACGATAGGCCTAATAGCTATACTGAGTATCTTAATAGCTAATAACTTAGTAACGATATATAGAACCTAGAATACTAGTTTATGCGAGTAAACTACAGAAAAGACGAGTATACGTAGGAAAGCTATTAGAAGAAATACTCCTATATTAGCACTAGAGTACCTATAGTCTATATATAATAGGAAGGATTCAGGAAAGAATTCTAATACCTCCTAGGCAACGCCATATAACTACACCTTTAATACAAGGCATATATGCAAGTGCCCTAGTTCTAGTGTATGGCATACAAATGCCGATACCACTTCTGCGACAAATTCGAAAACAATCACTAGCCGACCTGATAAGGAAATGAGAACAGAAGCTTACGCCCTATAGAATAGGTCTACAATACAGGAAATAGAGCAGCCGAATTGCTCTAAAAGATCAAAGCCTGTGATCTAGAAGGCATTACGATAGTTCCAAGACAAGCCTGGCCTAGGTACTACAGAACCGGACGAGATATATAGGACTCGTGCTAGAGCAACGATTACCTCTATCACGTAAACGAAAAGAAATTACGAATTCGGGAGCTTTAGACGAAGCTATAGCACGTATAACGGAAAGTAGAACGGACCTAATAGTAAGAAGCTATAAGCACTCAATGGCTTATAGAAATAAGCACAATTGACGAAGCTACTATTAGCCGAATAACCAAAGAAGTTAGCACTGACCTAGGGAACGGGTCAGGGCCCTTCGAGGGGCCTAGAAACCATTAACGCCCGTGTAGTGGCGAGTAGTAGCGTAGTATAGGAGGGACTAGCGTAAGAGACTACTATATCGAGACCTCCTAGCAGAAATATAGGAAATCGCCGCAATCTTTAAACGATAGCGGCAAGACAAGTAATTGTAGATAACAGCATAATGGAAACAGTACGAAATGCTTACACTAGTAGACAGTGGGGTAGAGATGAACCTGATTTCGCTAATACTTATAAATTAGCTATAGATACCCTAGAGAATGAAGCGGAAGCATAGCATAGTCAAAGGGCCATTTCTAATATAATAGATATATAGGGAGACCGAACCGATCGATATTACTATAGTAGGGAAGACTATAGTAGTTATATTTAGTATCGTAGACATAGGTAATAACAAAGACATAATATTAGGGTTACTATAGCATAAAGACTACGACCTAGACATCAGCTAGAAGAATAGTAGCTACCTACGACCCCGAATAGAGTTATATTTAACTAGCAAGATAGGGAGCACGTAAGGATCGCAAGTAGATAATGCTCAAGGAAAGGCATATCCTACGGATCTACTGTAAGAGACAGACAGTAGTAGGCAGACTACTATAGACTCTAGAAGAGGCGGTATAATGACATCGATATCGCGACAGGAGGAACGAGCTAAACCGCTAATAGCTATTCTCTCTATTAACGAATGCGGAGCACTGTAATTAGAGTAGTAGGTTAAGACAGGAGAAATCGCTAGCATTGCTATAGACGGAACCAAGTTCGTATACTACTAGAAAACCGAGAGACGAGATAAGACTAGGGAAGTACCAAAGGAATACGAAGGACACCTAGCATTTGAACCGAAGCATCTAGAAAGACTACCAGAACACGGCCTATAGGATCACGAGATTAAGCTTAAAGAAGGAGCACGATTAAAGTTCTTTAAGATTTACTATATGAGCTAGATATAGAACGAAGAACTTAAGCGATATTTGGAGGAGAACCTTCGAAGAAGATATATCCGCCTGTTAACATCGCTAGCAGGCTACCTAATCCTATTTATGCCTAAGAAAGACAGAAAGCTATGGTTATATGTCGACTATTAGTAACTTAACAAATAGACTGTAAAAAACCGATACCTATTACCGCTAATCTCACGGCTCTAAGATCAGTTAGCAGGAGCCTAATATTTTACACGTCTTGACTTGCTATCGGCTTATAACTATATACGGATCAAAGAAGGCGACGAGTGGAAAACGGCCTTTAGGACACCCTATAGCTACTATAAGTACCTCGTCATGCTATTTAGACTTATAAACGCGCTAGCAACGTTCTAAGCCCTAATTAATTAAGCTATCCGACCCTTTCTCGACAAATTTGTAATATATTATCTTAACGATATACTTATCTTCTCTAAGACAATAGACAAATACCAAAAGCATATAAAAGCAGTACTAGACACGCTATATATATATAAACTATTAGTTAACAAGGAAAAAAGCGAATTTTACATTAGGAAAACGGTATTTCTAGGATACAAGATATCCCTAGGACAAATCTAGATAGAACCTTTAAAGGTTAAAGCTATTAAGAATTGGCTATAACCGACGTCAGTTACAGAAGTACGAAGCTTCATCAGATTTGCAAACTTCTACCAGATGTTCATTAGGAACTTTGGAGCGATCGTACAACCTTTATACGAACTCACTAGGAAGAACGCTAAATTCCAATAGGAAGAGCGACACGAGTAAGCATTTACGCAGATCCGTAACGCCATTACTAAAGATCTAGTACTAGTATTACTAGACCTTAAGAAGCCATTCGAGGTAGAAATGGACGCTTCAGACTACGCTATTAGAGGATAATTAGGATAATAAGACGGACAAGGGAAGCTACATCCTATAGCCTTCTTTTTAAAGAAACTCGATAGACTATGTCTTAATTATCCAATCTATAACAAGGAACTACTTACAATTATTAAAGCTTTCAAGGAATAGCAACTATACCTTAGTAGTACAATTGAACCGGTATAAGTATATATAGATTACAAGAATTTACGATACTTTATAATGATAAAGGAGCTTAATAGACGACAAATACGATAGGCAGAATTCCTTGCGGAATTTAACTTTGAGATCTGCTATAAGAAGGGCAAAGAGAACGTATAAGCAGACATCTTAAGCCAATAAACGGATTATATAGAAGGACAAACAGAAACAATACTACTATTATTTAAGGAACGAACAGACAGAACACTATATTATAAAATGTAGATACCTATAGAGGATAATCTACTTGACTCGTTCCTAGAATACTATATAATCTTTCGAGAAGAAAGGATTAACAAGGTATAGTATCAAGCAGCACCTGGACCACTAGTACCTAATGAAGTAGAAGAAAGAGATAGGAAACTCTAGTACCAAGGCAAAGCATATATCCATAACAAAGATCAATAGCTACAGATGATTCGAGAACTCTACAAGTCGAAACTCGGAGGACATAAAGGAGTTACGAAGACTATCGCACAAGTCAAGAAACACTACGACTTTCTATAGTTAATGGTATGAGTTAAGGAAGTTATATAGAACTATAATATCTATAATCGGAGCAAAACGGTATAATATAAGCCGTATAGGTTACTTTAGCCACTGCCGATAGCTGACAAACTATAGAGTTTAGTTATAATAGACTCTATTACAAAGCTACTAGAATCCAAGGATATAGCTATAGGAGTGACCTATAACAATATTCTTACTATAGTAGATCGCCTAACCAAGTAGGTATACTTCTTTCCCTATAAGGAGTCCTAGATAGCGGAACAGTTAGTAGACGTAATCTATCGGCAAGTTATATTAGTATATGCTTGGCCGTAAGAATGGATCACCGACAGAGATACCAAGTTCGCGTCGAAGTTCTAGTAAGCGTTAATACAATAATTAGACGTTAATAGCAAGCTATTAACGGCATATTACCTATAGACTAATAGACAAACAGAGCAACTAAACCAAGTTATTAAGCAGTACCTCTACTCTTATATTAACTACTAGCAAAATAACTAGGTTATACTATTGCTAATAGTATAACTCGCTTATAATATAACGCTAACGGAAATGACTAAAGTTATATCGTTCTTTACGAACTATAGATATAAAGCAGACCTTAGGCAAGGACTAGAGGTCATAGTGCCAAGAGCAGTAATCAAAGCGGAACAAATGTACGTATTGTATGAAAAGCTCAAAAAGGAACTCGAGTTTGTTAGAACCAGAATGAAGAACTACTACGATAAACATAGGCTCGAGGGACCTTGCCTAAAGAAGGGAGACAAAGTCTATCTAATCGTACAGAACTTACAAACTAAACGACCAAGCACGAAGCTAGACTTTAAGAAGGTCAGACCCTTTATTATTAAAGAACGAATTTTGACATCTAACTACCGACTATCGTTACCGTCATCTATACGACTATAGATAGATGTTTTTCATATTTCACTTCTCGAACTAGTACCAAAAAATGCTAAGGTTGCTATATATATCGAAGCAGAAGACGAGGAAGAAGAATAGGACGTCAAAGAAATTCTAGATTTATATATTATTAATAGGGAACTACAGTACCTAGTTAAGTGGCTCGATTTTAGACTAGAAGACAACTTATAGGAACTAGTTAAGAATTTAAACTACCCTAAGAAATTAGAACAGTTCTACCGCTAGAACCTAGATTAACTGTAGGCACTAGCTCGGACAAAACGGCCAAGTCGGCCTCTGACAAATCTAGGCCTAAAGAGGACTAGTCAAACGGGACGTTAGTACCCTAAGACCGTACGTTACTAATAATATGTGCCTCGGAATCCTATACCCTCCGTTCTTCCGCCTCTATTTCCTCTAGAGACTGTATACCTCAACGAAACAGCTCAGAACCCTGCTCCTTCAAGAAACGTTTCTAGTGACGAAGACGAGCCAATCGACCGATAGCCGTCTAAAGTTAAGTTTGAAGAATGAAAAGGGCCTCTTTAGCATCGGCCTCCTCTTATTCTATGTGTTTTTGTTTAGATATAATCTTTATTACTATAAAAGATTAGCTACAAATATTAAGATAATAATTAGGCTACGAATAAGCAGATGCTATGTCGGAACTATCGCAAGAACGACCCCGACATACACACTTGCTATAGCAAGAAGAGCCTAACGCTATACGACAAGCCAAGTTCCGCTTGAAACACTACAAACACGGTATGACGTCTACGCTAGAGGAGTTAATAAAAGAAGCAAGCGTGGCGTACTGTTAGGATTTTGAAGATCGGCACTTAGAGATACGATTTGCTATCTTATTAGCCACTAGCAGTACAGAAAAAGGGAAAAATTGCAAGGCATACGTGGAAAAGAATATTGGCGCTATTTGAAACAACCTAAAGAGGGCTTTCAGGTCGAAAGCCTCGGAGGGAGGGCATCGTGTCACGGAAATATATATGCAGCTACTGCCTAGGCTACTGACACAAACAGGCCAATTAAGCCAAGGAATGATAGACTAATCAGGACAGGATCACACTTAGCAAGAAATGATCCTAGCAGAGGATTACTAGCTCACGACGTAAGCTAGGTGAGCTAGTACAGAGGATTACTACGACCGCTAGTGATCCTAGGATTATATATATATGTAGATAGTCACTTGTTATAGTAGACTCTAGGAGTTCACTAGTAGTAACAATTATAATCATAGTACTTATACTAAGCATTGCTAATTACTATAAGAGATAACTCTAAGTGTTATTATAAACCCTTTAGCTTTACCAAATCCCTTAGACGACCTGCTTACTTGTCTTGCTTTACCTACCTCTGTCTGGACCCTTTTAGAAGAAGTCTGAGTTGGGTTCGTTACACAAGTTCGTATCAAAGTTCTGGCAAGCGTTAATGTAACGATTAGGCATTAATAGCAAACTGTTAATAGCATATTACCTATAGACTAACGGACAAATAGAACAATTAAACCAAGTTATTAAGCAGTATCTCCATTCTTATATTAACTACTAGCAAGATAACTAGGTCATGCTATTATCAATAGTATAACTTGCCTATAATACGACGCCGACAGAAACGACTAAAGTCACACCGTTCTTCGCGAACTACAGATATAAAGCAGACCTTAGGCAAGGACTAGAGGTCATAGTGCCAAGAGCAGTAGTCAAAGCGGAACAAATGTACGTACTATATAAAAAGCTTAAAAAGGAACTCGAGTTTGTCAAGACTAGAATAAAGAACTACTACGATAAACATAGGCTCAAGGGACCTTGCCTAGAGAGGGGAGACAAAGTCTACCTAATTATACAAAACTTATAAACTAAACGACTAAGCACAAAGCTAGACTTTAAGAAGGTTAGACCCTTTGTTATTAAAGAACGAATTTCGATATCTAACTACTAACTATCGTTACTATCATCTATACGACTACGGACGGATGTTTTTTATATTTCACTCCTCGAACCAATACCGAAAAACGCCAAGGTTGCTACATATATCGAAGCAGAAGACAAGGAAGAAGAATAGGACGTCAAAGAAATTCTAGATTTACGTATTATTAATAGGGAACTATAGTACCTAGTCAAATGGCTTAATTTTAGACTAGAAGACAACTTATAGGAACTAGTCAAGAACTTAAACTGCCCTAAGAAACTAGAACAGTTCTACCGGCAGAACCCGGATCGACCATAGGCACTAGCTCAGACAAAACAGCCAAGTCGGCCTCTAACAAATCTAGGCCTAAAGAAGACTAGTCAAATGGGACATTAGCACCCTAGGACCGTACATTACTAATAATATATACTTTGGAATCCTATACCCTCTGTTCTTCTGCCTCTATTTCCTCTAGAGACTATATGCCTCGACGAAACAGCTTGGAACCCTGCTCCTTTAAGAAACGTTTCTAGTAACAAAGACAAGCTAATCGACCGACAGCCGTCTAAAGTTAAGTCTAAAGAACAAAAAGGGCCTCTTTGGCATTAGCCTCTTCTTATTCTATATGCTTTTGTTCGGATATAATCTTCGTTACTATAAAAGATTAGCTATAAACATTAAGGTAATAAACTAGGTTATAAACAAGCAGACACTATATCGGAACTATCGCAAGAATGACCCTAACGTACGCACTCGCTATAGCAAGAAGAGCCTAACGCTATATGACAAGCTAAGTTCCGCTTAAAATACTACGAACACGGTATGACGTCTACGCTAGAAGAATCAATAAAAGAAGCAAGCGTAGCACGCTGTTAGGATTTCGAGGATCAGCGCTTAAAAATATAATCTGCCATCTTGTTAGTCACTAGTAGTACGGGAAAAGGGAAAAATTACAAGGCATACGTGGAAAGGATATTAGCACTATTTGAAACGGCCTAAAAGAGGGCTTTTAGGTCGAAAGCCTCGGAGGGAGGGTATTATATCACGGAAATATGTATATAGATGCTGCCTAAGCCACTGGCACGAACGGGCTAATCAAGCCAAAGGAATGATAGACTAATCAAGATGGGATCACGCTTAGCAAGAAATGATCCCAACAGAGGATCACTAGCTTACGATATAAGCTAGGTAAGCTAGTATAAATGATCACCACGACTACTAGTGATCCTAGGAGTATATATATATATAAATAGTCACTCGTTATAGTAGACTCTGGGAGTTCACCAGTAGTAACAATCATAATCACAGTACTTATACTAAGCATTGCTAATTACTGTGAGAGACAACTCTAAGTGTTGTTATGAACCCTTTGGCTTCACCGAATCCCTCAGACGACCTATACGCTTGTCCTGCTCAATCTACCTTCGTCTAAACCCTTTTAGAAGCAGTCTGAGCTGGGTTCGTCACACAGGTCGTCTAAGGGATTTGGTGAAGCCAAAGGGTTTATAATAACACTTAGAGTTGTCTCTTATAGTAATTAGCAATGCTTAGTATAAGTACTGTAATTATAATTGTTACTACTAGTAAACTCCTAGAGTCTACTATAACAAGTGACTATCTACATGTATATATAATCCTAGTGATCATTCCTGATCATGGTGATCGTGAGTGATCGCATGGTGGTGATCACCCTAATCACTGGTAAGCGTAGTGATCACTATGCTTCCTATACTATAATTGGTCCTTTCGTTCCTTCGACTTGATTGGCCTATTCGTGCCAGTGGCTTAGGTGGTATCTGTATATATATTTCCGTGACACGATGCCCTCCCTCCGAGGCTTTTGACCTGAAAGCCCTCTTTAGGCCATCTTAAATAACGCTAATATCCCTTATGTTCCTTGTACATGTTTTTCTCCTTAGCCTCTTATTACCCTTCGTACTATTAGTTATGCCGTCTAACGCGTATAGATCCCTAGTATCTATTCGTTATAAGCGTTTAGCTTAGTTTATTTCTAATTACAGGTTCGTAGTGATGGCGTGTTCTTATTACATAGAGTATAACCAAGTATATAAAATGATTAAAAAATCTCATCGCTACGAGGCTTACATGTGTCGGGGTTATACTTATAATGGTTCTAGCGTTCTAGTTTCTTCTTGTAAGTTCCCGTTTCCTTGCGAGAGTATATCTCTGATCGTAACGTAGTAGATCGTATTATACGCGAGCAACGTCGTTTGAAGGCTAAAGAGAAAAAGGCCGAAGCCTTGCTACAAGAATATCAACGCAAAGCTTCTAAGGCATTGGCCTGTCTGACTCGGGTCTATAAATAACGAGAGTTCCTAGTAGAGAAGGGGGTAAATATAGTTATATAGGGTTTGTCGAATCTAGACGAATTAGAGGCAGTAGAATAGCAGGAATTAGGGGCCGTTATATAGCTTAACGGTAGCGTCGACGTTATTAACTAGGGCGCTATTTTTAGTTCTATCCTAGATTTGCCTTTGGCTAATCTAGGTTCTACTAATAGAACTATTCTAGTTTCTTAGGGTAGTTTAAATTCTTGACAGGTTCTTATAAGTTATCTTCTAGTCCGAAATTAAGCTATTTAACTAAGTACTATAGTTCCCTATTAATAATATATAAATCTAGAATTTCTTCGACGTCCTATTCTTCCTCTTCATTCTCTACTTCGATATATATAGCAACCTTAGCGTTCTTTAGTACTAGTTCGAGAAGTGAAATATAAAAAACATCTGTCTATAGTCATATAGATGACGGTAACAATAGTCAATAGTTAGATGTCGAAATTCGTTCTTTGATAACGAAGGGTCTGACCTTCTTAAAGTCTAGCTTCGTGCTTAGTCGTTTGGTTTACAAGTTTTATACGATTAGGTAGACTTTGTCTTCCCTCTCTAGGTAAGGTCCCTCGAGCCTGTGTTTGTTATAGTAATTTTTTATTCTGGTCTTGACAACTCGAGTTCCTTTTTAAGCTTTTTATATAGTATATACATTTGTTCTGCTTTGACTATTGCTCTTGGCACTATGACCTCTAGTCCTTGCCTAAGGTCTGCTTTATATCTGTAGTTCGCGAAGAATGGTGTGACTTTGGTTATTTCTATTAGCGTCGTGTTATAAGCGAGTTATACTATTGGTAATAGCATGACCTAGTCGTTTTGCTAGTAATTGACGTAAGAGTAGAGGTATTGCTTAATAACTTGGTTTAGTCACTCTGTTTGTCCGTTAGTCTATAGGTGATATGCTGTTGATAGCTTGCTATTAATGCCTAATTGTTATATTAATGCTTGCTAGAACTTCGACGCAAACTTCGTGTCTCTGTTAGTGATCTATTCTTACGGCCAAGCATGTACTGATGTAACTTGCCAATAGATTATGTTTGCTAACTGTTCCGCTGTCTAGGAGTCTTTATAGGGAAAGAAGTATACTTACTTAGTTAGGTAATCTACTATAGTAAGAATACTATCGTAGGTTACTCCTATAACTATGTCCTTAGATTTTGGTAGCTTCGTAATGAAGTCTATCATAACTAAACTCTATAGTTTGTTAGCTATTAGTAGTGGCTAAAGTAGTCTATACAGCTTATGTCGTGCCGTCTTGCTTCGATTACAAATATCGTAGTTCCGTACGACTTCCTTAACTTGTACCGTTAACTATGGAAAGTCATAGTGTTTTTTGACTTATATAACAGTCTTCGTAACTCCTTTATATCCTCTAAGTTTCGACTCGTAGAGTTCTCGAATCATCCGTAGCTATTGATCTTTGTTGTAGATATACGCTTTGCCTTAGTACCAGAGTTTCCTATTCCTTTCTTCCACTCCGTTAGGTACTAGTGGTCTAGGTGCTACTTGATACTATACCTTGTTAATCCTTTCTTCTTAAAAGATTATATAGCATTCTAGGAACGAGTCAAGTAGATCATCTTCTATAGGTATCTACGTTTTGTGATGTAGCGTTCCGTCTATTTATTCCTTAAATAACGGTAGTATTGTTCCTGTTCGTTCTTCCGTGTGATCCGTTTATTGGCTTAAAGCGTCTGCTCGTACGTTCTCTTTGCCTTTCTTGTAGCAGATCTCAAAGTTAAATTCCGCAAGGAATTCTACCTATCGTATTTGTCGTCTATTAAGCTCCTTTATCGTCGTAAAGTATCGTAAATTCTTATAATCTATATATACTTATACTGGTTTAATCGTGCTACTAAGGTATAGTCGCTATTCCTTAAAAGCTTTAATAATTGTAAGTAGTTCCTTATCATGGATTAGGTAATTAAGACATAGTCTATCAAGCTTCTTTGAAAAGAAGGCTATAGGATATAGCTTTCCTTATCTGTCTCGTTATCCTAATTGTCCTCCGATAGTGTAGTCTAAAGCGTCCATTTCTACCTTGAATGGCTTCTTAGGGTCTAGTAGTACTAGTACTAGATCTTTAGTAATGGCGTCGCGAATCTACGTAAATACTTACTTATATTACTCTTCCTATTAGAATTTAGTATTCTTCCTGGTAAGTTTGTATAAAGATCGTATAATCGCTCTAAAGTTCCTAATGAACATTTGGTAGAAGTTTGTAAATCTAATGAAACTTCGTACTTCTATAACTAATGTTAGTCGTAGCTAATTCTTGATAGCTTCAATCTTTAAAGGTTCTATCCGGATTTATCTTAGGGATATCTCGTATCCTAAAAAGACTATCTTCCTAACATAGAATTCGCTCTTTTCCTTGTTAACTAATAGCTTGTACGCGTATAGCGTATCTAGTACTACTTTTACGTACTTCCGGTATTTGTCTATTGTCTTAGAGAAGATAAGTATATCGTCGAGATAATATATTATAAATTTGTCGAGAAAGGGTTAGATAGCTTGATTAATCAGGGCTTAGAATATTACCAGTGCGTTCGTAAGTCCGAATGGCATGACGAGGTACTTGTAGTAGCTATAGGGTGTCCTAAAGGCCGTTTTCCACTCGTCGCCTTCTTTGATCTATATATAGTTATAGGCCGATAGTAAGTCAAGACGCGTAAAATATTAGGCTCCTGCTAACTAATCTTAGAGCCGTGAGATTAGTGGTAACGGGTATCGGTTTTTTACGGTCTGTTCATTAAGTTGCCAATAATCGATATATAACTATAGCTTTCTATCTTTCTTAGGTATAAATAGGATTAAGTAGCCTACTAGCAATGTCGACAGACAGATATATCCTCTTCAAAGGTTCTCCTCCAAATATTGCTTAAGTTCTTTATTTTATATCTAGCTTGTATAGTAAATCTTAAAGAACTTTAGTTATACTCCTTCCTTAAGCTTAATCTTATAATCCTATGGGCTATATTCTAGTAGTCCTTCTAGATGTTTCGGTTCGAATGCTAGGTATCCTTTGTATTCCTTTAGCACTTCCCTAGTCTTGTCTTGTCTCTCGGTTTTCTGATAGTATACAAACTTGGTTCCGTCTATGGCGATACTAGCGATTTCTTCTATCTCAATCTACTACTCTAATTATAATGCTCCGCATTTGTCAACAGAGAGAATAGCTATCGGCGGTTTAGCTCGTTCCTCCTATCGCGATATCGGTGTCGTTATACTGCCTCTTCTAGAGTCTGTAGTGGTCTGCCTACTACTATCCGTCTCTTGTAGTAGATCTATAGGATATGCCTTCCCCTAAGCATCGTCTGCTTGTAATCCTTGTATATTCCCTATCTTGCTAGTCGAATATAACTCTATTTAGGGTTATAGGTAGCTACTATTCTTCTAGCTAATGTCTAGGTTATAGTCTTTATACTATAGTAACCCTAATATTATGTCTTTGTCGTTACCTATATCTATAATACTAAATATAACTGCTATAGTCTCCCCTACTATAGTGATATCGATCGGTTCGGTCTCCCTATATACCTATTATATTAGAAATAGCCCTTTGACTATGCTATACTTCTGCTTTATTCTCTAGGGTATCTATAGCTAATTTATAAGTATTGGCGAAATTAGGTTTATCTCTACTCTACTATCTACTAGTACAAGCATTTCGTGCTATTTCTACTATGCTATTATCTATAATTGCTTATCTTACCGCCGTCATCTAAAGATTATAGCAATTTCCTATCTTTCTACCGGGAGGTCTCGATATAGTGGTCTCTTATGCTAGTCCCTCCTATATTGTGCTACTACCTGCTACTATATAGGCGTTAATAGCTTCTAGGCCCCTCGAAAGGCCCTAACCTATTTCCTAGGTTAGTATTAACCTCTTTGGTTGTTCGGCTAATAGCGGCTTTGTTAATCGTGCTTATTTCCGTAAGCTATTAAGTGCTTATAGCTTCCTACCATTAGGTCTGTTCTACTTTCCATCGTGCGTGCTATAGCTTCGTCTGAAGCTCCCGAATTTGTTATTTCTTTTTGTCTATATAATAGAGGTAATCGTTGCTTTAGCACGAGTCCTATATATCTCGTCCTATTCTGCAGTACCTAGGCTAGGCTTGTCTTGGAACTATCGTAATGCCTTCTAGATCACGGGCTTCGATCTTCTAGAGCAATTCGGCTGCTCTGTTTCCTATATTGTAAACCTATTCTATAGAGCGTAAGCTTTCGTCCTCATTTCCTTGTCAGGTTAGCTAGTGATTGTTTTCGAATTTATCGCGGAAGTGGTATCGGCATTTGTATGCTATACACTGGAACTAGGGCACTTGCGTATATGCCTTGTGTCGAGGGTATAGTTGTATAACGTTGCCTAGGAGGTATTAGAATTCTTTCCTAAATCCTTCCCATTGTACGTGGACTATAGGTACTCTAGTACTAGTATAGGAGTATTTCTTCTAGTAGCTTTCCTATATATGTTCGTCTTTTCTACGGTTTATACGTATAAACTGGTATTCTAGGTTCTATATGTCGTTACTAAGTTGCTAGCCGTTAAGATACTTAACGTAGCTATTAGGCCTATTATATATTATAGGCTATTCTCCTTTGATAGTTTCTACGATATATTAGAGTTCCCTTATTTCGTCCCTTATTCTATTACTCTACTAGGCAAGTCAAATTAAGCGTCTATCCCGTTTACATAGTTCCGTGTTAAGCTAAAAAACTTTATTACGGTACTATTCGATTTATTCCTAGAGGAATAGAATATTAGGTCCAGGTCTTTCGATTCCTTAGGTGTCGGTTGTCTATAATCTATCCCACCTCTGCGTGACCGTGAAACCCTACTGCCTTAAGGCTGGGAGAATCGAAACTAGCGGTGTATATTCTCCTGCTATATCCTATTTGGCAAGACCTATCTCTGGGTCTATAGTGACCAGTTCGGAGTACGGTGCTTGTTCGTCTTTACTATTGTCGTTATATCCGGGACTATCTGTGTTACTACCCCTATCTTTATAGCTTATAGCCGTTACTTTGATGACGTCCTTAGTGGTTTTGTCAATAGTCGTAATTTCCTTTCTAAGGACTATCTTCTACTCTTTCTTTGGGCTTTGACATTCTTGCTTATAGTGCCCTTTCTTTCTATAGTTATAATAGGTAATATTGGACTTATCTTTGGTTGTCTTCTTCTAGTCCTGCTTCTATGCTACATCTATATCTATAGCTCTGGGGTATATCCTATATAAGGTACTGACGTACGTTCGCTTTTTCTTATTATTAGCTTTAACTATAGTTCTATTTATTCGACCTTGTTTTTACTACTCTTGTATATAGAGTTGATTATCGATTCTAATAGCCTATATAATATATTTGTCTAGGGTCTTAGGCCGATTATACTTATATAGCTTATCTTTAACCTTTTCCTTTAAGCTATTATAGAATAGTTATATTAATGCCTTATTATTAAGCTAAGACTTAAGTATATCCTATCTAAACTATATAGTATAAGAGGCTACTAACTTGGTCTATTAGAGATTAGCGAGTCTTTCTTATATATAAATCTTCTTGTCCTTATTATTAAAAACCTTCTAAAGCTCTTCTTTAAAATGGTTATAAGATCAGAAGACTACCTATATAAATATATCTTGGTCGTCTTTGTCTTCCTTAATGAGATAGTCATTCTATATAGGCTTAAACTATCTAAGTACCTTGCCCTTTAGTCTCGTAGCTATGTAGAGGACTTTGGCTTTATCGTCTAGAAACTTATTATTATTAAGCCGGAAGTAGGATCAGAGGTTCGTCAGGAATCCTACGAGATCTTCCTTAGTTCCTCCGTATTTGCTAGGTAGTTCGATCTTGATATAGCTTGCTTTGGCGGTCTCGAGCGCCTTAATTTTGGTATAGGCCTTGTTAATTAACTTCTATAAGTACTTTTCGTAGTTCTCGAGTTCCTTGATTCGAGCTTAAGTAGCCTTATCTCTCTAGTCTAACTCCTAAATCCACTACTAGAGTTAACCAAGCTAAGTAAGCAACTATTCGGCCGTGACGTTAGTAGCTATATCGATGTCAAGGTCAAAGTTACCTCCGTTCTAAACTATAATAGAACAAAGGGAGTGGTAATAATATGTAACGAACCTAACTTAGACTTCTTCTAAAAGGGTTTAGACGAAGGTAGATTGAGCGGGACAAGTAGGCAGGTCGTCTAAGGGATTTGGTAAAGCTAAAGGGTTTATAATAACACTTAGAGTTATCTCTTACAGTAATTAGCAATGCTTGGTATAAGTACTATGATTGTGATTGTTACCACTGGTGAACTCCTAGAGTCTACCATAACGAGTGACTATCTATATGTATATATAATCCTAGTAATCATTCCAGATCACGGTGATCATGAGTGATCGTATGGTAGTGATCACCCTGATCACTGGTGAGTGTAGTGATCACTATGCTTCCTATGCTGTAATTGGTCCTTTCGTCCCTTCGACTTGATTGGCCCATTTGTGCCAGTGGCTTAGGCGGCATCTGCATGTATATTTCCGTGACAAGTAACTATACTAGAAGGTAGCCTTCGAGTTTAATAACTAACCGGAAGACGATAACTATTACCAAACCGGGGCTAAACGCCCTTATAGGAGGCCTACCCTGGCCTAGTAGGCGGCTAGGAGTGCCTTATTCGACGCCTAACAGACCTATATCTCCTTTCTATAGCCTAGAACCCCCTCTTCCTTATAACTAGCTAAGGGGGTAATAGCTATAGAGCCTACTACTATACCTTTGGCCTCTGTCCTAGCTACCTCGAATGTAAATTAAGATCCTTTAGTAGAACACCTAAGGCAATAAATAGGCCCTCGAGGTCCTATTAGAGGAGGCTAAATACGACCTATTAGCTATCCAGGAGCTATAGATTAACTAGTTTACGGGGTTAATATACTACCCCCGGGCTTCGAAATACTACCTAGTTTATAAGCCTAAGGGCAAGGCGGCTATTCTAGTAGCTAAGCGCTTCTCGGTTAGCTAGTAAGACTATTTAGTAGAGGAGAAGTAGTATAGGGTAACCTTTCCGGCCCTAGGAGAGAGGAGGTTCAAGCTCTAGTTAATCTATAATAACAAGGGAGAGTAGGCCCTCTTATAAGACTTATAAGCCCTACCTCGGCTAACCTACCCCCTAGTTCTTATAGGTAATTTCAACCTCTATTACCTAGTCTAGGACCTATTTAATAGGCTTAGCCTAGGGGTTAGAGACCTCCTTAGCCTTGTAAACTAGTAAGACCTCGACCTATATATACCTTATAGCCAGGTCACTAGGGCCTCCTAGGGGGACCAACGTAGCCGGCCTTCTACGATAGACCTATTCTAGGCCTTAGCCAGATTAGAAGTAATCTATAGGGATATCGTAGAACAAGGGAAGTCCGACCACTACCCGCAGGCCCTATACGTCCCCTTCTAGGGGACTAATAGACCTATACCGGCTAGCAGAGGGTAGGACTAGAACAGCCTAGACAGGGAGGTCGTACGGGCCGAAGTGGTATACCTCTGTGACGAACCCGACTCAGACTTCTTCTGAAAGGGTCCAGACGGAGGTAGATTGAGCGTAACAAGCAGGCAGGTCGTCTGAGGGATTCGGTGAAGCCAAAGGGTTCACAACAACACTAGAGTTACCTCTCATAGTAATTAGCAATGCTTAGTATAAGTACTGTGATTGTGATTATTACCACTAGTGAACTCCCAGAGTCCACCATAATAAGTAACTAGCTAGCTATATATATATAATTGTCTGTCCTTCTTCAATAGTTATTACTAGTACCACTTCTCCTTTCACATCGTAATTCTACGTTGTCGACGGTAACATGTTATTATCACTAGTGAAGACCTTAGTCTTGGCGGTAATAATCTTCTGATTAGTCTATCGAGTGATTGGCTGTCGGAATGTCCCGCGTCCTAGCTATAGCCTGCTAGGCCGCCTATATGCTTATTCGTGACACGATGCCCTTCCTTTAAGGCTTTCGACCCGAAAGCCCTCTTAGGCCATTTCAAATAGCGCTAATAACCCTTCGCTTGTGAGTACTACATTCTTCCTGTTTCTGCGTCGTGGTCGCCATACTGACAAAATGCTAGTAGAGAAACGGAAGTCGTATTCTATACGTTACCGTGCTTCCCTTGCTTAGAATATTGCTAAGAACGGTTTTGTCGTTATGCCTTGCTCTTGGTGCGCGTCTTAAGGTCTTGTCTGCAAAATGATCATACGTATAAAGCGTTATAAGGCCTGTATTCGTTGAGGTTGTTCTTACGATAGCTCTAGTATCCTGCTTTCTTCCTATAAGCTTGTCTCCTTCCCCTTTTTTTTTTTTTTTTAAGTGTGATTCCTGATGTTTGTTCTAGTAGATCGTATTCTCTAGGAGTAGCGTCGTATTAAGGATGTTAAACGTCGTACCGAACTTGAGCTAGATAAATCCTAACGCCGTTTAGAAGAAGCCTAGCACGAGTTGTCCAAAAAGCTTGCGCGGCTCTGGCGTCTTTGTCAGTAGAAGGAGTTTTTAGTGGAGAAAGGTGCTAATATGGTAGTGTATGGTCTATCAACCTTAGACGAGTTGGAGGCAATTAAGCGGTAAGAGCGGCAAGAGGCGCCTACTATGCCTTTGTCAGAGATTAATGATACCGCTAATGCTATCGACTAGGGCGTTGTCTTTGATTCTATCCCAGGTTTTCCTTTGGTCGATCCGGATTCTGCCGGTAGAACTGTTCTAGTTTCTTAGGGCAATTTAGGTTCTTAACTAGTTCCTATAAGTTGTCTTCTAGTCCAAAATCAAGCCATTTGACTAGGTACTATAGTTCCCTGTTGATAATGCGTAAATCTAGAATTTCTTCGATGTCCTATTCTTCTTCCTTGTCTTTTGCTTCGATGTACGTGGCAACCTTGGCGTTTTTCGGTGCTGGTTCGAGAAGCGAAATATAAAAAACATCTGTCTATAGTTATATAGATGACAGTAACGATAGTCAATAGTTAGATGTCGAAATTCGTTCTTTGATAATAAAGGGTCTGACCTTAAAGTCTAGCTTCGTGCTTGGTCGTTTGGTTTGTAAGTTTTATACAATTAGGTAGACTTTGTCTCCCCTCTCTAGGCGAGGTCCCTTAAGCCTATGTTTGTTATAGTAGTTCTTTATTCTGGTTTTGACAAACTCGAGTTCCTTCTTAAGCTTCTTATATAGTGCGTGTATCTGTTCTGCTTTGGCTGCTGCTCTTGGCACTATAACCTCTAGTCCTTGCCTAAGGTCTACTTCGTATCCGTAGTTCGCGAAGAACGGTATAACTTTGGTCGTTTCCGTTAGCGTTATATTGTAAGCGAGTTATGCTATTGGCAATAGTATGACCTAGTCGTCTTGCTAGTAGTTGACGTAAGAGCGGAGGTATTGCTTAATAACTTGGTTTAGTCGCTCCGTTTGTCCGTCAGTCTGTAGGTGATATGCCGTTAATAGCTTGCTGTTGACGCCTAATCGTTGTATTAACGCTTGCCAGAACTTCGATACGAACTTCGTGTCTCTGTTGGTGATCTATTCTTGCGGCCAAGTATATACTAATGCAACTTGCCGATAGATCACGTCTGCCAACTGTTCCGCTGTCTAGGACTCCTTATAGGGAAAGAAGTATACCTACTTGGTCAGGCGATCTACTATAGTAAGAATACTATCGTAGGTCACTCCTATAGCTATGTCCTTAGATTCTAGTAGCTTTGTAATAAAGTCTATCGTAACTAAACTCTATAGTTTGTCAGCTATTAGCAGTGGCTAAAGTAGTCTATATAGCTTATATCGTGCCATTTTGCTTCGATTGTAGATATCGTAGTTCCGTATGACTTCCTTAACCCGTGCCATTAACTATAGAAAGTTATAGTGTCTCTTGACTTGTACAATAGTCTTCGTAACTCCTTTATATCCTCCGAGTTTTGATTCGTAGAGTTCTCAAATCATTCGCAGCTGTTGATCTTTGTCGTAGATATACGCTTTGCCTTGGTACCAGAGTTTCCCATCTTTTTCTTCCACTCCGTTAGGTACTACTGGTCCGGGTGCTGCTTGATACTATGCCTCGTTGATCCTTTCTTCTCGAAAGATTGTGTAGCATTCTAGGAATGAGTCAAGTGGATCATCTTCCTCGGGTATCTGCGTTTCGTGGTGTAACGTCCTGTCTATTTGCTCCTTGAACAACGGTGGTGTTGTTCCCGTTCGTCCTTCCGTGTGATCCGTTCGTCGGCTTAGAATGTCCGCTCGTACGTTTTCTTTGCCCTTCTTATAGCGGATCTCGAAGTTAAATTCCGCGAGGAATTCTGCCTATTGTATTTGTCGTCCGTTAAGCTCCTTTGTCGTCGTAAAGTATCGTAGGTTCTTATGATCTATATATACTTGTACCGGTTTAATTATGCTACTAAGGTATAGTTGCTATTCTTTAAAAGCTTTGAAAATTGTAAGTAGTTCCTTGTTGTAAATCGGATAATTGAGACGTAGTCTATCAAGCTTCTTAGAAAAGAAGGCTATAGGATATAGCTTCCCTTGTTTGTCTCGTTATCCCAATTATCCTCTAATAGCATAGTCTAAAGCGTCTGTTTCTACCTCGAATGGCTTCTTAGGGTCTGGTAGTACCAGTACTAGGTCTTTAGTAATGGCATTACAGATCTACGTAAATACTTGCTCGTATTACTCTTCCTATTGGAATTTAGCGTTCTTCTTGGTAAGTTTATATAAAGGTCGTACGATCGCTCTAAAGTTCCTAATGAACATCCGGTAGAAGTTCGTAAATCCGATGAAACTTCGTACTTCTATAACTAACGTCGGTCGTGGCCAATTCTTGATGGCTTTAACCTTAGAAGGTTCTATCTAGATTTGTCCGGGGGATATTTCGTATCCTAGAAACACCGTTTTCCTAACATGGAATTCGCTCTTTTCCTTGTTAACTAATAGTTTATACGTATATAGCGCGTCTAACACTACTTTTACATACTTCTGGTGTTTGTCTATCGTCTTAGAGAAGATAAGTATGTTGTCAAGATAATATACCGTAAATTTGTCGAGAAAGGGTCGGATAGCTTGATCAATCAGGGCTTAGAACGTTGCTAGCGCATTTGTAAGTCCAAATAGCATGACAAGGTACTTATAGTGGCTATAAGGTATCCTAAAGGCCGTTTTCTACTCGTCGCCTTCTTTAATCCGTATATAGTTGTAGGCTGATAGCAAGTTAAGACGCGTAAAATATTAGGCTCCTGCTAACTAATCTTAGAGCCGTGAGATTAGCGGTAACAGGTATCGGTTTTTCACGGTCTGTTCGTTAAGTTGCCAATAGTCGACATATAACTATAGCTTTCCATCCTTCTTAGGCACAAATAGGATTAGGTAGCCTATTAGTGATATCGACAGGCAGATATATCCTCTTCGAAGGTTCTCCTCCAAATATCGCTTAAGTTCTTCGTTCTATATCTAGCTCGTATAGTAAATCTTAAAGAACTTTAGTCATACTCCTTCCTTAAGCTTGATCTTGTAATCCTATAGGCCGTATTCTGGTAATCCTTCTAGATGCTTCGGTTCGAATGCTAGGTGTCCTTCGTATTCTTTCGGTACTTCCCTAGTCTTGTCTTATCTCTCGGTTTTCTAATAGTATGCGAACTTAGTCCCGTCTATAGCGATACTAGCGATTTCTCCTGTCTTAACCTACTGCTCTAATTGCAGTGCTCTATATTCGTCAATGGAGAGAACAGCTATCGGCAGTTTAGCTCGTTCCTCCTGTCGCGATATCGATGTCGTTATACCGCCTCTTCTAGAGTCCGTAGTAGTCTGCCTGCTACTATCTGTCTCTTGCGGTAGATCTGTAGGATATGCCTTTCTCTAAGCATCGTCTGCTCGTGATCCTTGTACGCTCCCTATCTCGCTAGTCGAATATAACTCTGTTTAGGGTCGTAGGTAGCTATCATTCTTCTAGCTAATGTCCGGGTTGTAATCTTTATGCTATAGTAACCCTAATATTATATCTTTGTCATTACCTATATCTACAATGCTAAATACGACTACTATAGTCTTCCCTACTATAGTGATATCGATCGGTTCGGTCTCTCTACGTACCTATTATGTTGGAAATGGCCCTTTGACTATACTATGCTTCCGCTTTATTCTCTAGGGTATCTATAGCTAATTTACAAGTATTAGCAAAATTAGGTTTATCTCTACTCTACTGTCTACTAGTATAAGTATTTCGTGCTATTTCTACCATGCTAATATCTATAGTCGCTTGTCTTGCTGCCGTCGTCTAAAGATTGCGGCGATTTCCTATGTTTCTGCCGGGAGGTCTTGGTATAGTGGTCTCTTACGCCAGTCCCTCCTATACTACGCTACCACTCGCTGCTACGTAGGCGTTAATGGTTTCCGGGCCCCTTAAAGGGCCCTAACCTATTTTCTAGGTCAGTGCTAGCCTCTCCGGTTGTTCGGCTAATAGCGGCTTTATCGATTATACTTATTTCCGTGAGCCATTAGGTGCTTGCGGCTTCCTACTATTAGGTCCGTTCTACTTTCCGTCGTACGTGCCATAGCTTCATCTAAAGCTCCCGAATTCGCAATTTCTTTTCGTCTATATAATAGAGGTAATCGTTACTCTAGCATAAGTCCTATATATCTCGTCCGATTCTATAGTGCCTAGGCTAGGCTTGTCTTAGAACTATCGTAATGCTTTCTAGATCGCGGGCTTCGATCTTCTAGAGCAATTCGGCTGCTCTGTTTCCTATATCGTAGACCTATTCCATAGGGTACAAGCTTCCGTCCTCATTTCCCTATCAGGTCGGCCAATGATTGTTTTCGAATTTGTCGCGGAAGTGATATCGACATTCGTATGCTATACACTAGAACCAGGGCACTTGCGTATATGCCTCATATCAAGGGTGTAGTCACGTAGCGTCGCCTAGGAGGTATTGGAATTCTTTCCCGAATCCTTCCTACTATATGTAGACTGTAGGTACTCTAATGCTAAGGTAGGAGTGTTTCTTCTAGTAGCTTTCCTATGTTTGCTCGTCTTTCCTACGGTTTGCTCGCATAAACTAGTATTCTAGGTTCTATATGTCGTTACTAAGTTGCTAATCGCCAAGGTACTTGGTATAGCTATCGGGCCTATCATATATCATAGGCTATTCTCCTTTGATGGCTTCTATAATACGTCAGAGTTCCCTTATCTTGTCCCTCATTCTATCGCTCTACTAGGTAAGTCAAATCAAGCGTTCATCCCGTTCGCGTAGTTCCGTGTTAAGCTAGAAAACTTCGTTATAGTACTATTCGATTCGTTCCTAGAGGAATAGAGCATTAGGTCCAGGTCTTTCGATTCCTTAGGTGTCGGTTGTCCACGATCTATCCCGCCTCTACGTGACCGTGAAACCCTACTGTCCTAAGGCCAGGAGAATCGAAGCTAGTGGTGTATATTCTCCTGCCATGTCCTATCCGGCGAGACCTATCTCTAGGTCTATAGTGACCAGTTCGGAGTATAGTGCTTGTTCGTCTTTACCGTTACCGTTGTATCTAAGACTGTCCGTGTCACTGCCCTTGTCTTTGTAGCTCGTGGCCGCTACTTCGATAACGTCCTTAGTGGTTTCGTCGATAGCTATAATTTCCTTTCTAGGGGCTAGTTTCTATTCTTTCTTCGGGCTTTGGCATTCTCGCTTATAATGCCCTTTCTTTCTATAGTTATAGTAGGTAATATTAGACTTGTCTTTAGTCGTCTTCTTCTAGTCTTACTTCTATGCTATATCTATATCTATAGCTCTAGGGTACGTCCTATACAAGGTACTGACGTACGCTTGCTTTTTCTTGTCGTTAGCCTTAACCGTGGTTCTGTTTATTTGACCTTGTTTCTATTACTCTTATATATAGAGTCGATTATCGATCCTAATGGCCTACGTGATATATTTATCTAGAGTCTTAGGCTAATCATACTTATATAGCTTGTCCTTAACCTTTTCCTTTAAGCTATTATAGAATAATTATATTAATGCCTTATCATTAAGCTAAGACTTGAGTATGTCCTATCTAAACTATATGGTATAGGAGGCTACTGACTTAGTCTATCGGAGATTAGCAAGTCTTTCTTACGTATAAATCTTCTTGTCTTTGTCGCTAAAAACCTTCCAAAGCTCTTCTTCGAAACGGTCGTAAGATCGGAAGACTGCCCGTATAAACGCGTCTCGATCGTCTTTGTCTTCCTCCGTAAGATAGTCGTTCTATATAGGCTCGAACTATCTAAGTGCCTTGCCCTCTAGTCTCGTGGCTACGTAGAGGACTTTGGCTTTGTCGTCTGGAAACTTGTCATCATTGAGCCAGAAGTAGGATCGGAGGTTTATTAGGAATCCTATAAGATCCTCCTTAGTTCCTCTATATTTGCTAGGTAGTTCGATCTTGATACGCTTCGCTTTGGCGCCCTCGAGTGCCTCGATTTTGGCATAGGCCTCGTTAACCAACTTCTACAAGTACTTTTCGCGGTTCTCGAGTTCCTTGATTCGAGCTTAAGCAGCCTTATCTCTCTAGTCTAACTCCTAGATCTGCTGCTAGAGTTAACTAAGCTAAGCGAGTAGCTATTCGGCTATGATGTTAGTAGCTATGTCGATGTCGAGGTCGAAGTCACCTCCGTTCTGAACCATGATAGAACAAAGGGAGTGGTAACAACGTGTGACGAACCTAACTTAGACTTCTTCTAAAAGGGTCTAGACGGAGGTAGATTAAGCGTGACAAGTAGGCAGGTCGTCTAAGGGATTTGGTAAAGCTAAAGGGTTTATAACAACACTAGAGTTGCCTCTTATAGTAATTAGCAATGCTTGGTATAAGTACTATAATTGTGATTGTTACTACTAGTAAACTCCTAGAGTCTACTATAACGAGTGACTAGCTAGCTATATATATATAATTGTCTGTCCTTCTTTAATAGTTATTACTAGTACCACTTCTCCTTTCACTTCGTGATTCTGCGTTATCGACGGTAATATGTTATTATCACTAGTGAAGACCTTAGTCTTGGCGGTGATAATCTTCTGATTGGTCCATCGAGTGATTGGCTGTCGGAATGTCCTGCGTCCTGGCTGCAGCCTGCCAGGCCGCCTATGTGCTTATTTGTGACAACCTCCTACTCCGGCTTAGCAGATAGGTATTATCCCAGGCTAGGCCTGTCTTCTAGGGCCTAGAGGAGCTTCTACAGGCCTTCGATAGGCTTATAGAGGCCCTTAAGGAGATAGCTTTGGTCTCGGCTCCGGCAAAAAAGGCTAGTGTAGGTAGTAAACGAGCTCGATAGTAGACAAAGGAGGTTTAAGAGGCCTAGAAGAGGGCTAGGGAGGTAGAGAGAGCCTATAGGGGTACCCCGAACCCCTATACGCAGGAGGCACTTCGGCAGGCCCTATAGGACCAGGCCAAGGTCATTACAGCTATAAAGACCAAGAGCTAGAGGGCTATATTACAGGAGGTAACCAACCGGCCGGACCTGCTATAGAGGCTAGAGTAATAGGCAAGGCTATAAAGCCACCTACTAGTCGACCCCCTAAAGCTCCTAGCCTTCGAAGGAAGGCTTATAACTTACTAATAGAAGGCTAGGGCACTAGCTAATAAGTTCTTTCCGAACCCGGAGGTAGACCTATTAGATATCGACGACCCGGAACTAAACGGCTAGTAGGAGCCGAAGTTCGAGATGAAACTAGGGGTTATAATAGATAAAGTTAGGGCAGTACTGGCTAGAGCGGCCCTATAGAAGGCCCTAGGGGAGAACCTCCTCCCTATAGGCCTTCTAAAGGCCTATAGGCGGCCGCTCTACCGGATACTAGCTATACTAGCCTCGGAGAGCCTATAGCTTGGCTGTTTCCTAGCCCGGTTTAAAAGGGCTAAGACAGTGGTCCTTCGTAAGCCTAGCAAACCCCTATAGGCCTACTTTACCCTAGGTAGCTATAGGCCTATAACACTCCTACTAATAGTAGGCAAGGTGCTAGAAGCTATAGTCGCCCGAAAGGTAACGGCTGCTATAGAGGCCTACGGGCTTCTCCTGGCCGAGTAGATAGGTAACTAGGAATATAGATCTACCGAACTAGCTATTCGGCTTGTTACGGCTTAGATTTAGGAGGCTTAGAAGTATAAGGTAGCTACCTCCCTCCTATAGCTCGATATCTTAGGGGCTTTCAATACTATTAACCACACCTAGCTACTAGCTACCTTATAGAGCCAGGGCTTCCCGAAGTGATTAGTAGTCTAGGTTAGGGAGTGGCTACGGGATAGGGTAGCTATCCTTTACTTCGATAGCCAGGAAACAGAGGATATAGTAGTAAGGGCCGGGGTCCCCTAGGGGTCACCCCTCTCCCCTATACTATTTATCCTCTATATAGCCTCTCTTTACTAGGCCATTTGCCAGGCTTGCCCTACGGTCAGTTTAATAGGCTTCGCTGACGATACTAACCTTCTAGCCTTTAGGAGGGCCGAGGAGGCCTATGATGGTCAGCTACAGAGGGCTTGGAAGGCCTACCTATAGTAGGCAAAGACCTAGGGTATGGCTTTTGCCCCGGAGAAGTACGAACTTATCTACTTCAACAGGGGCCGGAAACAGTAGTCACGACCGCTAGAGCTCCTACGGCCCGGAGGGGGTACTACTACTATAGCCCCGTCGAAGTCGGCTAGATTCCTAGGGGTCTGGCTAGACTAGAGGCTATAGTAAGGCCCTTACTACGCAAAGGTAGCTAAGAAGCTAAAAACCTAGGAGTTTGCCCTGACTAGGCTTGCCATAAAGACCTAGGGCCCTAGCTTTCTATAGGCCTACGAGGTCTATACTAAGTGTATCCATAGCGCCCTAGCTTACAGGGCCTTGAACTTCTATAAGCCTACTAAGCCAGGGGGCAAGCCGGAAGGCCTTGCTAGGGAACTATTAAAGGCCTAATATAAGGCCCTCCGAGTAATTACCAGGGCCTATAAGGCTACCCCTATCCGGTGCCTCGAAACGGAAGCCTAGGTACTACCCCTTGACCTCTACCTTAATAAGAGGCTAGCCGACTTCGAAGCTAAACTCAACCAGCCACTCCTACAGACCGGGACAGGCCTAGGGGCCCCCTAGGTCTCTATAAGGGCTCTTATCTAACAGGCCTATAATAGGCTAAGCCAGAGGTTCCAGAAGAGAAGGGCTAAGGCAAGGGGCTAGGAGCCAGGGCCTATAGCCCTAGAGGTAGTAAGATCGACAGTCCGGCAGTAGGTTTAGGAGGGCTATAGAGAGGGTCGACCCCCCCTACAGACCCTATAAAGAAGGCTACAGGCTACGGAACTAGCCGTAGTGGCAAGCTAGAGCAACCGTTAGAGGGCCGACTAAGCCGGCAGGAGGATATAGCGCGTATCGGACAAGGACCCCCCGCGCCTAGTTTTTACGGGGGAAGGCCTATAAAGGCACCAGGGCCTAACGAAGGCCTAGAGCTCCCTACTAGTATAAGCCCGTATAGGGGCTATTAGCCTCCGCGACTTCCTGTTTAGGGTTCAAGTTCCGGGGGTTAGTACCCCTTACTATGCCTGTGGCCAGGGGAGGGAGACTGTTAAGCACCTAGTAGTATAGTGCCTAAACCTACCAAGAAGCCGAACATGGGAATCCTAGGAAATACGGTCGCAAAGGGACCTAGACCTCGTTCTACGGGGTACAGGGGCCTGTAACCATCGTTTGGCAAGGAGGGTTCTATAGTGGCTAATAGACCTAGGGAGGCTCCTGGAATATCGCCTTACGAGAAGGCTAGACCGGGAGGCAAGGCCTCTATAGGGCTATTCTAGCCACTTCTCCTTTTCTTAGTAGTGTATTAGTATTCTAGATCGGGCGTTAAAGGAGGGACAGAGGTTTTCATCTGGCCTATTAGGCATGGTTTCCTTTGTATATAACTAGAGAGGCTCTAGCATGCTTGTTAGTATAGCGGCGTAGGACTAATAATAATAATAATAATAGAGTAGTATCTTTATATATAGATATTAGGTATATATTCTCTATAAGGATAGGGAAGCTAAGTAGTATATAAAGGACTTTAAGGTACTACTATATAGGCTAATAAGGTATTTTATAGGATATTATATATTTAACATCTATTATATTTAGATACCTAAGCTCGATAGGGTCATTATAACTTATAATGTTTACTTTAATAAAAAGACTTTCTACTATCTAGGCAAAGAGTAGCCGATGGAGTTATCGCTAGTAATAGCAAGCTAGGAAGTTAATTAGTTCGATCTTAGCAAAGATTCTTAGGATACCGATTTTCTTTAGGAAGCGTTACAATAGACCTGGCCACTAGTAAAAGACTCTATTATAGTAGCTTGGCCACCTTTATTATAAGAGAGTCTAGTAGTAGACTAACCTCTCTAATAGGGTTAAGACTTAGGGATAAGGGAGCTCTCCGACACGTAGCCCATAAGTAAGTAATTAGTTCTAAAGACTCCTATAGCAGAGACGTAAGTAATAGATAAACTTACCGAATAGATAGAGAGCTTTAGAGGACTCTTGACCCCTAAATATATACCTAAGCCCTTAGTAGTATACCTTACACTGGCTAGTAAAGGGGATATCTACTAGGAAGTAGGAGGGTTTAAATTAAGACCTTCCTAGTTACTAGCTAGCTAACTAGACGCTAGGGAGAGTAGGGGAGCTGTCGAATCTAATGGAGGAATGCCTTCTATAGAAGAATTAAGCATATATAATATGTCAATAGAAGAGCTAGAAGCTAGGAACAGTACTACTAATATATTATACCTGGCTAGGCTAGAGGAGTAGAGCGTTAAGCGAAGTCCGGATTAGCTAATATATCCTCTAGAAGGTAGAAGCGAAGGAGAAGCTATTTAGTAACCTCCTATAAAGAGAGGCAAAGGTAGGAAGAGGGCTCGTATACCTAGGGACCCTATATAGTCAAGCAAACGGCTATAAAACAAAGAGAAGGTTAATTACTACTACTCCTTTATCTATATAATGAAGGAACTCTAGTAATAGTTCTATAAGACTTACCTACCTAATTAATAGGAAGCTTACCTAGGAGACTAGAGCTTTCGAATAATATATATAGTGTTCGCTACTACTATATAATAGAAGGATACCATATACCTCAGAGCAGCCCTAAATAAGTCGTATTAGTATATTGATAATCTTATTTATATTCCTAATAACTAGTAAGACCTATATAATTACCCGTTAGGATAATAGTTTAAAGACACGGCTTGTAAGGAGATACGTAACTTAGAGAGCAGGGGAACGTAAAAGATCGTACCGTACAAGTAGGCGAAAGCGTAACCTATCCTATTGAAATAGGTCTTTATATACAAGTTTAATAAGGACGGTTTCTTAGAGAAATGTAAGGTAAGAATTTATATATAAGGAGATCTATAAGATATTAGCTTAGTAGAAAGTACGTATATAGCTACTCTAGCGGTATAATCATTCTATATAATAATAGCGATCGCTACGTACTTTGACTTGGAAGTCAAGTAGTTCGATGTAATATAAGCGTTCCTTAACGCCAAATGACCGGAAGACGATCTGGTTATCTATAAATTACCAGAAGGATTTAAGTAGCTAGGGAAATATATAGAGTTATAAAGAGCTCTATATAGCTTAAGAGACTTGCTACTCTTATAGTATAAGGAGTTCTATAAAACGCTATCGGAACTAGGTATAGAACTATTAGGCAAAGAGAAGTGCCTCTTCCTAAGCTATAATAAGCATATTATCCTGATCTTCTATATCGATAACTTCTTAGTCTTCTTCTATAAAAGTAACGTTATAGTAACTAAGCATATAATAGAAGGAATTAAAGCTCAATATAACGTCTATAAGCAGGGTAATGTTAGTTAGTTCCTTAGTATTAGAGTGATTCAAGACTAACCTATATATAAGATATAGTTAGTCTATAACTAATATATTAGAAAGATAGCGAGAAGATATAGGCTAGACGTGCCTAGTATATATAAACTAACTCCCTTAAGCTATAAAGAACTAAAGAAGTTCAAAGGGAGCGCTACTGGTATATAGATTAAAGAGTATTAGGAGCTTGTCAGATCAATTCTATATTATATAATTATATTATATCTAGACATCGTATATACCTATTTAGTACTCTTTTAATACCTAACTAACCTAGGACTAGACTACTTATCAGAGGTAAGGCAAGTAGTAAGATATCTATTTAGGAGCTTTTACCTATCAATCTAGTATAAGGGCAAGCAAGCGCTAGATAGTCTAATACTTGTAATCGCTAGGGACGCTTTATATATAGATAATCTAGATATATAGTATTCGTCGTAGGGATATATCTTCTTTCTGTTTGGCGGTCCTATCGCGTAGAAGGCGTCGCGCTAGGATACGGTTATAACGTCGAGCACTAAAGTAGAACTTCTAACGCTCTCCCTTATAGTAAGAGAGGCTATAGCGCTTAAAAGGCTATTTATAGACATTAATCTTAAGCTTAGAGAACCCTAGAACATCTACTACGACAATTAGCAAACTATTTGACTAGTAATAGCTAAGAACGAATATATTAATACTTACCTATAGTATATAGATATTTATAATATATAGTTACGCTAGGAAGTAGTAAAAGGAATATTTAAAGCTATATATCTATTAACTAGTTAGATACTAGTAGATAGGCTTACTAAACGACTTAGCTAACAAGCCTTTAAGCGTTAGAGGGCTCTCCTTAATCTTTAAGATATTAGTTATAGGCTTACGTAACTAGGGGGTAGAAAATAAGTTAAATTTGTAAAATAAAATACCGTCTAATACTCCCTATCTACTATTACTAGCTATTGCTAGGATTAATAGCCTTGCCCTTGCCTTTATCCTAGCTAGGCGACGATATAGCGCCTAACGCGTCATCAGACGTGCTAATGTAAGCATTACGACCCTCCTTGATCTTGCCTAACTAGTAGAAGATATTATATACGAAGTAGGTAATCTTTATAAAACGCGCGAGTTTAGCCTTATTAAGATCGTCCTTGACTTGCTTAGGAGAGACGCTAGTACGTTTAAGATCATTCTAAAGAACTATATATAACTTCTTAAGATCCTATATATAACTATTAGCAATTCGCCTATATATTAGGGGTAGAGGTTTAGGATCTAGGGACTTATAGAAGCCTTAGCTTTATCTAGTAGAGCCTTTATTAAATTCTTTACTAACCTAATATAAGAAGTAGGACTACTATTATAATTATATAAGTATTATAAGAGCTATCAGATATATAAGCGATTAATATATATATCCTTATACTTATAGTAACTATAGATATAGTCGTAATAGTAGGAGCTAGTGCTAGAATGATTATAATATTCGCTAAAGGAGCATCTTACTAGAGCCGACTATATATATATCCTATAAGGTACCTTATAAAGCTCGCTAGCTTTAATATTACTATATTTAATTAGCTTAAACGATCTAGATATAACTAGTAGAGTACTAGAAACTATAATAGAGCCGCTATTAAATTAACTAGAAGAAGCCGAACTATACGAACTCGCTTAAATTGCTAGAATCGCTAGAAAAACTACAAAACTAGCGATAAAGTCAATCGAATAAAGATAATAGGAACACTTATAATATAAAAGCTTTAATACACTTACACTTTTAAAGTATTATAAGAGTAGGAGTCAACCTACTAGCAATTATAGTATTTATAACAGGTATACCTAACAAGTCATCTATTAATTTAAGTATAAGAGGCATTATCTTATTATTACTATAATTAAAACTAATAATACTATTACTACTATAGTTATAATGGCTATATTTAAACTATAGCTTCAAAGGAATCGCTCTACTATACTTGACTCTTTCAGACTTCTAAATATAAAAGGCAGGCCCCCTAAAGGAGCTATTAAGGTATAAACGACAAAAGATATAATACTAGGAATAGTATGATCACAAAGCGTAGTTAAACGATTACTACGTTTAACTAGGGGGTGTGTTAGAAGCTATAGAGCTTCTAAGAGTATTAGCCACGCGTTTGCCATAGCTGTATAAGGCTGTTTAACGCATTGGCCAGTCCCTTTGTCTATAAATACCACTCCTTTTGTCTCCTTTGTAGATAGTTCAACAAGGCACTCTTTTCTTTCGTATAGCTACCTACTGCAGACTGTTTTCAACGCTCCCGGAAGCTTATCACTGCGTTCGGCAATTGGAGTTTCCCGTGCCATTTCCTGTTTCATTCTTTCCTCCCGCCTGCACGTTGAGCAGAGGAGAGTCGGACGGCTCTTTATTCGCTGTGACGGGCTGTGTGCGGGGTAGCCGGTCCGGGAGGTTGTGTAAGCGCTGCGAATTCGGCGGCCTTGCTCGATGACTTGCTGGATGGTTGCATCGGTGCAAGAGGAGGGGTAGGCAACCACAGAACGGGGACTTTTACTACCTGACGTACACGCAGAACCTGGAATTTTCCGGCGCTTGTGCACAAAGGCCAAACATGCAATTGTTTTGCTTCGCTTGCTCCAGGGACAACGCCCGGGAAGCCGAATCTCGGCTCGATGTACACACAGGTGGGCATCGAGCCCTGACGTCGTGGGCGGTTGCGAAAGAGCAGCTCCATTGGGGGCGTGATGGCATCCCAAATGATAACCGGATGCGAACCGGGCGGCCACAGTTCGTGTCGAGGCTCAACTGAGCCGAGCTGCCTGGGGATGCCTGATGGGGGGGCCTTGGGGAAGCGATTTGCAGCAAGCCTATCTCTGCTACCACCTGCAGATGGCTCACCCAACAACTGTTGATGGTTGGATGGGCTTGCCATGACGAGTGTTGGCTCTAAGCCTTAAAGAAGAGGGTCGGCCCAGGCAGCGATCAGTGGTCGGCGTATTATCCACCTGGATACATTGCTCGTCCAATGCTAGGCAAAGGGTAATTACCTATAGTTGGGTATGGTGTAGGAGAGTTGGACGGGCACACATTCGCTTGGCTAATTAGTCGCCCTCTTTTGGTTCAAGATGGGAGATTGGATAATTAGACATTCTTTCAAGTTCATGTTTTCTCTTTGGCCTACCTTGGTATAGGTAGTTTGCTGATTGCTGCTCCACCGTTTTGCCCGCCACGTTATAACATCTAATAAGAGGTGCGCAGTGTCACCCCAGGCCTGCCCAGTACTTGAGCCAAGGGTGGGATGCCGTCGCCGACACGCCCAGGAGGCAGGTATCACGACCGCCTCTGACGTCTTACATACAGAAATTCAGCATGCGGAGGGTTGAGTCCCGCGACGGCCCAAGCCTGATCATCTCGTTCGCGGATATCCGTCCGCGGCCACGGAGGGTTCCCAAGTGGTCCGGCACGTTGGGAACAAATCTCCCCGTATCTTTGCGGAAGCCGAGCTGGACGTCCCGAACCAAACCCTTACTCGTCTTGACCCACCAGACCCAGTGGACGTATTCTCTCACGTGTCCGCGTTCCAGCCAGGGCCAGAGATCCGGCTCAACCAATTCCCTGGCGACATGCCCAAACGGGCGCCAAGCCAAAGCCCGGGAGGAGTCGTCCTGGAGGCGAAAATTGTAGCGGTGTCGTAGCACGTCGGACCTCGAAACAGGTTCGTCCGGATGCGTATACGGGCTCGGCGACTCGTCGTCGAGGAACGACTGAGGGGAGCCCGTCCAGGCCGCCACGGTGCTGTCGGGAAGGGACATGGAACCAAAACCCCAACGCGCCTCGAGCGTTTCCAGATAGCGGGCGATCTAGTCGAGAATGGTGAAGTCGCCAAGGAGAAAGATGCCTAGCCACCACGAGGCAATCCGAGGTCGGCGGCATGCAAAGACCTTGGCGAGCTGGCCTATATTACGGGATTCTAGGATGGGCTTTAGGACGTGGGAGATGGAGGAGAGCCAGGGACTAACTAGATTGGCTTCGATGTCGGGTTGCCAAAAGATACTCCAGAGCGCGGACCCGAGGCACTTTGTATTCATGCTGAGCGTCATATAGTACCCAAGGTCGGCGGCGTATTGTCGAATCCGAGCAGGTTCCCTTGTAGCGCCCTTGGCTAAGTCGGGACCCCGGCCACCCCCCATTTGGGCCACATACACATGCCACACCGCTTCTTCAACCCAACCACTTTAATTAACCACAGCTTCTTCAATTTATAACTCTACCACTTCAAACTTCGTTAGTATATTGAATAGTCAAAATGGAATATACCTAGTAGGATTTATAGGATATACTTACTAAATACCAGAATAGTAATAGTTTAATTTGATCTATTGCTAAAGAGTTTAGTATTCTATAAGCTACTATTAGAACTAACTATATAGCTACTAAACCTATTTAACTAGTGCTAAATCGCTCTAGATACTTAGTTATATATAAGAAGAATAGCTTATCTAATAGGTATTAATCTAAGTTACTCTAGGTATTCTACTAGCCTAAATATAAATTAGGGAGTTTACTAGTTAAATACTCTAGGTATAAGGAGCTAGCTATATAATAATTAGAAAAGGCTAGATAATCTAGTTCCTTTATAGAAATCCCATCCTTTAAACCTAATAAGCCTATAAGATAGATTTAATTTATATTAACAATACTATTAACTTAGTTATATATAATTAATAGCTTATGATATATTAGCTTTATAACTATTATAGATAAGTATATAATGTTTTATTTAACTATCTTAGGGAAGGAAAAAGGGAAGTATAAGTGTAAGAGTTATAAGGGGAGTTTACTTCTTATATAATAGATATATATATACTCTAATTAGGGCCTAGTTAGGTTCTAAGTTAGGGCCTAACTAGGCCCTAAGCACGCGCCCTACAAACGCCCTATAAATTCCCTATAAACGCTTATAGGTCTAGTCTGTTACTAGGCAAAGCCTAGTATCGATTAGCCTAGGTAGAGCCCAGGCCTATAATAATGCTATAATTACTACTTCTAGTAATTATACCTAAGTATGTATTCTAATATAACCTATATAATGCTACCTATATAATGTGTCCTAGATATATAGATATATAACCACCCATTCGGCCATATAGTCTGCCAAGTGTGTATCGGATATTGAACTAACTGTAATAGTCATCTGTGATACGTGAGCTGAGGTGCAGCACCACTAATTAGGTAATACCAACTTGCACCACTCCTTCCACGCCCACAGAACCAACAAAGGCCCAGCATTGTGGGATGAGTTGCTGCCTGCCAGCCTGCATTATGTTAGCCCTCCGACCGCCTCGAGTTCCAGGCTGCCCTTCGCATGTTGCCGCCATTTCTACACAGCAACCAAATATTCGTCGGAGCTAGTCATCATTCTTCGTTCCCTCCAGCCTCCAAGATGACTCTTACCATCAAATCCTCCTCCCTCATCAAGCATATCACTCGTGATGGTCGGACAATCGCTCTCAAGTACGCAACGCAGACCGACGCGTGGAACCGTTCTTACCTCTCCTCGGACGTTGCGGAGAAGTTCGTCAAAGCCGTGGAGAACAAGGCCTATATTCCCCCCGACGTCACGGAGATCATCATGGCGTGAGTCGATCCCCCTGTATCCACAGACGGCCAACAAGTTTTGACTTGGTACTTTGATACTAGGGAAACCGACCACAAGAGCCCAGCAGACGAGCGTACTCACTTCACCGCTCAGGCCAATGACGACAAGGGCGAGCGCGTCGAGGTCATGCACATCCTTCCTGCCTCCGAGTGAGAAGCGAGACAACATGGCCTATGCATCTGCCAACACACGGCAATTTCCACATTTCGCATCCGTGTTCAGGATGGAAGTAGTGGTAGGTTGGTTTTTTTTGGGGGGGGGGTTGGTGTGGCGGGCTCAGTACGTGCTTTTGTGGGTCTAGGTACCTAATCATTTCACGTGGCCCTTGATAGGTGCCGCATTCAAGTCATAGCGTCCCGATCGTTCATTCCTTTTCATGTCGACATATCTCCATTGTGCTTTCCCATTAGCCTATCTAGTAGTTAGCTCATTCAATTCGTTTCTGCATCGATGTTCAGACACCTTGCCCGGCCCGTTCGTCGGCTTTCCCACAGCGCAAGTCTCAGAATGACATCCACAATTTTGGGCGCATCCGGTAGCCAGTATGTGCAAGGCGAAACACTCCACAAAAATGAGAACGGCAGCCCTACCATCTTCAAAGCCACGTACGTCTCTAGCACCGAACCCCTCATCACGTCGCTTTATCGTATTTCTAATTTTCTCTCAGGCGCGGAAATGAGGCTGTCGTTTTCAAGCAAGAGTCGAAGTCGATCTTCGATCTGTCCCGGCGCCTCGCAGACGAGTTTACGGGCTCCCGTCGGCTTCGGATGCCCATTGACTTCAACGCGCAGGATCGTATTGTCGTTTACCCCTACTTCAGAGACACTCTACTTGGCTTGATGCGGGCCGATCCCGACTTTCCTCCGACGGAGCTAAAGAAGATCCTACGGTGCGTAGGCGAGGCAATCCAGGAGTTCCACGCCAAAGACTGGCTCCATCTCGGTATGCCCTCCGCGACTCGAAAAGAAACTGGTGTGAAGACCCGCTATTGATCATTCATGTTTGCGGTAGATGTAAAACCTGACAACATCTTCGTCAATTGGACCTGTGACGAGGACGGGAACAAAACAGTCACCGATGCGGTCTTGGGCGATTTTGGCATCGCTTACAAGCAGGTAGGAGCAACACCACTTCGGACAGGCGTTGCCCTAGGGAATTTCATGTGGCGAAGCCCAGAAGGACAAACCGGAAGTGGTATGACAAAAGCATCCGACGTATTCTCGTATGGACTGGTGGTAAGTCAAGAATATACGCTATATAATTAACAACCGATGTCTCGACTTCATGCTAAGCTAGACTTGGATATATTAGTGTATATACGCTCTTGGGGGTGGGGACCTCCTGCTTTTAGAGGACAAGAAGGTGTTGGCAGAGCTAGCGGAGCTTGGCATTGCGCCGTACGAAGACATTCTGACTCGACACTTCACGTACTTTGGGCTTGTTAACGACGGGCTTCTCAAGCTGGTCGATAGTTGCAAGCACAATACTCTGAGAAAAGCGTCAGCAATAGCTGAGGTTGCGGTAAGGAACCAACCCGAGCTGAGATTCGAGGTATGGGGGAAGGAGCTTGGTGAGGCTGCATTAGAAATGATATCTGGAATGACAAGACCGGATCCGGCGGCTAGACTAACCATCGACCAAGTCTTGGGGTGCTCATGGTGGCAAGAGCATTAATAAGAGAGACCAAGCTCAAGCAAAACATGTACTCTCTGCCTGGTGCTCGGCAACTTCCTGTCAAAGCTTAATAGATGTTAAGGTAACTTACCTAGGTCAGGTGGCTTGTTGTGATAGAGCTGTCTTTCACAGGTACCGCGATATTGCTAGTTACAGGCCTGGTAGGTATCTATTCGTAATTAATTGCTAAACTAGTCGTTAATTACTTAACGAGGAGGCCTGGAAGAGCAGAATTCTGTGTAATTATTAGACCATCTTCTTCGCCTGTTCACGTTTGAAATTCACGATTCATTTCTGTATCTAATTAGTCAGTCCTTGATCATGCTCTCCACCCGTCTCCGCCGTCACCCTTCTTCCTTTCGGCTCAGTCCGCTCTGCGAAGAGGTTACAAGACAGACCTGGACCTGGTGTCATCCCTCGCACCTCATTTCCAGACTCCGAAAAAAATGAAAAAAAAATCAGCTAATAACCGTCAATCACAGGAGTAATCAAACGAGCAATCAATTTCCTATCTATTACCTACCTCCAGTAATAAGAGTCGCCAGCCCGAAAGCGAGGCCTTGATCAGCATACCACACACGCCGAGAGCGCCGAACCGGGAGGAGGATACTGCTGGCCGTTTTTGTCCACTCGCGGCTCGCACGTGCACCATTCCTCCTTAGGGATGCGGTCCATGACCTTGGGCACATGTTGGCCGCAGCCAAACCATGTAGCTTTGTCTAAGGTGGGTGAGTGAGTAGGTAGGTTCGTTAAAGGTATTGGTATTTATTGGGGCACCTACTGCAAGTACTGCACGACGCTTTGTGGCACATATTATTTAAGTGGTAATTACTGAGAGATGTGTGGGAGAAAGACTACCTTGCTTGGGTACCTCTCTGGCTTGCTCCAGTTCGATGGTCAGGGTCGGTTTGCTGGAAGATGGCAAGGTGTCCAGTATTAGCAGTGCTAGTTGGTGTCTGGAATGACTCGGAGATTGTTGTATTCGAGTTTGAGGTCATCCAATCGGATGGCAGGTTGCGTGAAGATGACGCGCCCTGGTAGGTCTTGGCTTGGCGTTACCTCCATTGCGCGCCACCCGGAAGTGTTTCCGGGACAGCCATCTACAAGGTCGAGTCAATAAGTGCGGAACTCTCGAGACTACTATACATGGATTCCAAAAACTTAGAATAAGGTGACTGTGTTGAATCTTTAGGTGTGCGGAACATTATGTATAGGTACCTTATCTAACCTAAAGGTAGGTAGGGACCTAGGTTGACTCATTGCCGGTCTCTGACGGGTAATTAACCATGGCAATCTAAGACCGAATTTGTCCCCCCTCGCTCTGCACAACCTGATCAAGCTCAAGCCGAAATGTTGACCTGGCATTCAACAGGCTCCTACCGAAACTACCTACCTAATGGGTTCGTTTGTTTGTTCAAAACCATCCGAAATCATTCGCTCTTTAGTCTCGGCGCGGTGCAGGGGAGACGCACCAGGGCGGTTCTGCAAGACGGCTTCTTCGGCCAGTGCTAGCCGCTGGAGAGGGCGGTTGTGTGTCTTGCCGAGCCGAGCATGACACTGTCTGAGGGGCGAGAAAAGGGCCGGCGGGGCGAGGGCAAGCCGGGCTGCCTCAGAACAACCTTCAGGCTGGTCCGAGCTGCGAGAGAGGTCGGAGAGTGGGCGCGGAGAGGCTCGAGAGAGCCTTAACGACGCTCAGGCAGTTCCCACTCCAGCGAGGAGGAAGGTGGAGTTCGGGGCAGGAGGAGCCTCAGGTCCTCAGGGGCTTCGACGTTCGCCGTGTTTCCTCCTTACAGGTGCGCAGTCGCGGTTTGATCCCCTGGACCGCGTGATTCATATGACCTCCAAACTCTTCTTTGACATAATCATATAATTACGCATCGAGGCTTGAGCTAGCCCCCTGAGCTAACGGAGCTAATGGTATGCAAGGGACTTCACTGCCGGTAATAATTATGCCCGTATAACATTCTGCGCCTAGTTATACGTTGCATCCGGATATTGCACACCCCTATGGTTCTTGGCCTTAAACAACCTAATTAATCGATGATACGCGCGAGGCACGAAGCGCCATGCACCTAATATGCTCATGAGTAATTACATGTTCTCTCCGGCTTAACTGAGAACTGAGTGTACCCAAGTTCTCCCGCGTACCGCAAAGTCCAAGACTATTACCAGGGTACTAATTATCCTACAGAATATTACTTTGGCCCTACGTTTCCCCGCTCTTCACGAGTGGTTGGCGGGCACGACATAGAATGGTTAAAAGTCTAGGGTCAGGAACACTGGGCAACACAGCCAGGGGCAAAGACTGATCCGAGTCATCCGGCTCAACCCCATTGGTTGGCGAGCGCGAATACGCAACCCACTATTCCGTAGGACTGTTAAGTGACGCAGTCAAGTTACGTCCGTATTACTTCGTAGAGTACGGAGGTAGTCTGCCGAGATTTCTCGCATCCAAGTCTTTTCAACAAAGAATACATCCCAGGAGCCGTTTGACCAACAACCCCATAATTAATCAATTGACAAGCCGATATCTACCAGTGTAATTAAATAAAACGAGCTCCACCGGGACCGAGACTGTTTTGTCATTGTCTGCTAATTACGGATCCGTACATAATAATTACACGGGCCGGTCGGTCTCTGCCAAAATGCTGGATCAGCGCGGCACGGGACCGGACCCGGACCCGGCCGTGGCCATCGCCGTCGCGGTTGCCGTCCTCGTCGCTCTATACTTGGTCCGCCTCAACCAGCTGTTTCTGAGCACGCCCGACGAGGTCAAGAAGGCGGCGCCGACCAGATGGACGGACAAACTGCTGCGAGACACGTACGCGAGGCTCGAGGCGCACCCCGTGACGACTAAATCCTACGCCGCCCGCATCCCTCCCAAGCTCGAGAGACGATATATCGTCACTGGCGGTTCCGGTGGGTCCCCTTCCCGTGCTCTCTGCCCGATGCCTAATTACATTGCGAGTCGACGCCAACTATATCATGCCGGGGGTGGGCGCGCCGGCCCGCGGCATCACGGCGGTCAAACGGCGGTCAAACGGCGGGCAAGCTCGGAGTTTTCGTTGAAATAATAATTAATCACTGCTTTCCCCCGCCGCTTCTAACACGTTGAATTCGGATTTTGTATCGTACCAGGTCTCGTGGGCGGCTTCATCGTCCTGCAGCTTCTCGAACGGGGCCAACCGCCCGAGAGCATCCGCGTCGTCGACTTTCGGGCGCCCGACCGCGCCGACATGCTCCGGGGCCCGGCGACGCGCGTCGACTTTGTCCGGACCGACATCTCCTCGGCCGAGGCGACGGCGAAGGCCTTCTCGAAGCCGTGGCACCCGTCGGTCGCGGGCCTGCCCCTGACCGTGTTCCACACCGCGGCCGTCATCGTGCCGTCGGACCGGTCCCGGCTCCTCTCGGGCTTCTGCGAGGCCGTCAACGTCCGGGGCACCCGCAACGTGGTGGAGGCGGCGCGGCGGGCGGGCGCCGACGTGCTCGTGTCCACCACGTCGGCCAGCATCAGCATCCGCCCCGTCGAGCTCTGGGTCCCGCCCTGGCGGCTGTGGTCGACCCGGGCCTCCCCGCCCCGGGGCTACTGGCAGGTGCAGGACGAGAGGGACTTCTTCGAGCCCCTGCGCGAGCACGCCGCCTTCTACGCCAACTACCCGGCGTCCAAGGCCGAGGCGGAGCGGACCGTGTGTGCGGCCAATTCGGCCGCCTTGCGGACCGGGTGCATCCGGCCCGCCAACGGAGTCTACGGCAACCCTACCGACAACACCGTCGGCGGCGCCCTGGCATGGAGACTCTATCCCACGTACTAATAATCCCCTCGCCCCTCGTTTCTCCTTCTCCTTCTTTTTTTTTATCCTTCGACCGGAATATATGACATATATATCTATATATGTTCGAATTCCTGTGTCATTCACTGACCCAGTCGTCGTCCCTGCGGCAGGTGGACTTCGCACATCGTCCAGAACTTTGTCCACGGCATCAACGTGGCCATCGCGCACCTCGACTTCGAAGCGATCCTCGCCGCGACCGGGTCCGAGTCGCGCCCGCAGGCCGGGCGGCCCTTTGTCGTCACGGACCCGAACCCGCCCATCCGCTATGGCGACCTGTACCGCCTCCTGCGGACCCTCTCCGTCACCCGGTTCCGCGTGCTGCCCCTCCAGCCGGTGCTCATGATCCTACTGTCGTACCCCATCGAGTGGTACACGCTCGCGCTCGCCCGGTGGCCCGCCCTGCGCCGGGTCCTGCCACGGCTCCCCGGCAACGTGAAGCACCTCCAGCCGGGCATCTTCAGCATCTGCACCCACCTGGTGGCGTCCAACGACGCGGCCGGCCGCCCGGTCGCCCAGGGAGGGCTCGGGTACACTGGGGTGCTGACGACGCTCGAGGGCATGACGCAGGAGGTCGTCGAGTGGAACCGGGACCACCGGGACGCCAAGGAGGGGCCGCCCAGGTCGTACAAGACCAGCGTCTCGCTGGCCGACGACATTGCCAGGGCGGCGGCGGTGATGGAGTCCGTTACAGGCGGTTGACCTGGACACGGCGAGGGGCTGTAGTCTGTAATTAGGACCTCCTTTGTAGAAGTCGGTGGGTGGGGGGGGGGAGGGGTCGATTGACGTGATGTGGGTTTAATTATTTGAAATACTGGGGTATCAAACATTATTACTTGTCGTGTAGCCTTATTATGTCTCACCCGCAGCAAACGGTAGGCTCGTCGATGGTGGCACCGCCATTCGTCCTCTTGCCCGCGCCGCCATCGCCGCCGGCGACACCGCCTCCAATCACGACCGCGCGGGTCATCCAGTCGCACAGGAACTTGCCCAGCAAGGCACCGATCAGAATGCTGATGATGACGTACCCGTTATAGTACATGGCCAGCAGCATGATGATGTAGGCGAGCCCAAAGGTGGCCGTGTGGAGCAGCGCCCGCACCAGCTGTTGCAGCGGCGACGCCCGGAACGTCACCACCGTCTGCGGCGCCTCCATCAGCAGCGCCGGCTCGACGACGCCCCTCCCCGTCTGACCCGCGTTCGCACCACCTGCCGTCGCCGTCCCCGCCGTCCCCGCCGTCGCCGGGCCGGCGTCAATACCGGCCCCGGCCGTGATCAGGGCGACGCGGGCGGCAAACTCGCGCTGGATGTGCTCGTCGTACTCGCGGGCCAGCCGGCGCAGGGCCTCGAGCAGCACCACCATCAGCACCACTCCGATGCAGGTCGCCGCGAAGGCTCCCCGGCTGGTGATGTGCCACGACGACGTCAGGAAGCACGCGTCGACCGTGTACCAGTTCCAGAGCATCTGTTGTTTGTTTTTGTCAGTCTCGAGCGTCACGAGGTTTGTGGCTTATTAATTACGCTACAAGTTAACGATTGGGAAGCGGTGGTGGTGGTAATTGGGGTTGTCGGGAGGGGGAAGGTCCAGGGTCGGTTGGCTTTGTGGGGTATTAATTAATTGATGAACATGGAATATAAGGTTACAGGCAAGGAAGTAATTATTATGAAAAGCTGAGATGGTGGGATCGCAAGTAGAAAAAGAAAGGGAAATGGCATACCGAGATCTTGCATGCTGGGCCAGAGCTGCCGCCATGGTTGCCGTGATCCATTTTTAATTAATTGATTCCTTTTCGGGCTCGAGAAATCTCCCGAGCAGTTACTTGTTCTCCAACGTATGTACTATCCCTCGGGAGGAATACTGCCGGCTTGGTCTCTTGGTGCGCAGGAGAAAGAGCAGAGGATGGAGATGAGGTCGTGTTCTGGGAAGGCTCCTTCTTTCCCGGACAGCGGATGGCACGGCACGGTACCAAAAATCTGGAGGGTAGGCGATATATGCGGATGCCGACACGGGAAACGTGGTATATATTGCGCTGCAGCTGGGGTGGTCGGGACGTGTGGTTGGTCTGTCCACGAGGGATCGAGCCACTGCACGAGTTGTTGTGAATTGAGGTTGGCGAGCAGTGTCCTCTTCAGCGCGGGACCTGATTCGAGTTGCTCGTGCTGAGTAATTAGTAGTTCGGGAGCAGTGTAGAGTGCAAATATGCCCTCTATTAGTTGTGCGGGCTTGTGCCGTCTTTTTAAAGGAAGCAGTTTACAAACCAAAGATTGGATCTTGCGTTCTCGCTCGCTATCTCAATCCAGCCCACACGTTCCATCTTTTTAGTCTGACGACTCGCGGCGCCTTCCGGGGTTGTTTGTTTCAACTCTCAGGCACTGTTGTAAACTTGCGCAACCAAGCCTGGCGAGCACGTTCGGAGAAGTCGCCCGAAATGGATCGCGCTAGATCCATCACCGCTCTTGTGGCCCGCCGCCAAGGCGGCACCAAGCACCCGTAGGGCAGTCGCGGGGCAGAGCAGCGAACCACAGGCACCAACCACCAACCACGTCCAAGCAATCGCCAATTGGGAGCACTACGGCCTGGGCAACTCGGGCTCGGCCCATCGGGTCCACCCTACTGATGCAAAAAAACATGCTCAAAGATGCTCAAACTCTTCCAGCAACAACAGGGCAAACATGACGGCGAAGAACTCGTCTTCTCTCCACCGCTCCGTGGCAAGAGTTCGCCACGGACGACTCATTCCCGCAGAATGGTGTGTTTCCCTTCTTTTTTTTCCCTCCTCTTCTAGTCAGAAGGTGCTCTGTATACTACTCTCTGTATGCGCAGTCGGTTAATTAATTAACTACCAACCTGGTTGAATAGGCAGTAAATTCTTCCTCCAAAATAATTAGGTAACGTTCGCGTAGTGCTGCAGAAACCTGCTCATCCCAGGGATCGGGGATGCTCCACCATTACCAAACACTCGGCTGAACGCCGTTCGGAGGGCACCTCCCGAATCTCGGCAAGGGAGCCGCTTGGCCTGAGCCTGAGCTACAATACGTGTCAGTAGTACGGATATATCGACTTCATAAAGACATGTCCGTCCCTGGGGGCCCCCCACTACCACCACTACAACCGTCATCACCACACGGCCCAGTCCCGCGAGATCGACATCGAGCCGGCTGTCATTGTCCTTGGTGTCTCGTTCGATCCGGGGCAACCTGACTCGTTCCGAGTCCGGATGAGCTGCCAGCTCGGCGACCAGAAAGTATTATTCTAAGCAACAGCAGCAACAGTAGTAGCCTTGGGCGTCTAATTGTTATACCATCATTCTTCTCCCAGGCCAGCACCAACTGAAACAACCCGATCGGGACGAGCCGCCGCAGCCATGGCGCTCACTCCCCGGCACATCCAGAACCTCTCCGCGGCCGAGACCCTCGAGCCGCACTGGGGGTACGCGGACCGGGCGATCCCATGCACCAATGACCCGGGCTCGTGCGCCTACCTGGACGTGGTCTACGCGGCCCACGACCGCGGCATGATCTACACGGGCATCTTTTGGCTAACCATCGGCGGCATCCTGCTGGTCTGGGCCGTCTGCCGCCGCCTCTTCCCCGCTCGCGGGCCCGAGGACGACCTCATCGCCGAGCAGCTCTCGCGCGCCCAACAAAAAGGGGCGGAGCAGCAGCAGCAGCAGCAGCAGCAGCAGCAACCACCATCACTCGAAACGGACCCCGAATCTCAACCGTCGTCGTCACCATCAGCATCAGCATCAGCATCAGCATCAGCATCAGCATCCAACCCGCCCAACCCCTACCCCTACCCCCAAACCCACCCCCGCCGACCCGCCCTCGCCCGTCTCTGGCGGGCCGTGGCGGCCACCGGGCGGCGGCACCTCCTGCCGACGGCGCCGGTGCGCATCCTCTTCGGCGCGACCACGCGGCTGCAGCTGCTGGTGCTGGCCGTGCTGGCGGGGTACCTGGCGGTGTGGACGTTCGTGGGGATCGCGTACGCTCGGTGGGTGACGCCGGTGGCCGGGCGGGCGGGGCTGAGCAACACGCGCACGTCGCTGGGCCCGTGGGCGGACCGGGTCGGGGTGCTGGCGTACGCGCTGACGCCGCTGTCGGTGCTGCTGGCGTCGCGCGAGTCGCTGCTGGGCCTGCTGACGGGCCTGCCGTACACCTCCTTCCTCTTCCTCCACCGCTGGACCGGCTATCTCGTCCTCGCCCAGTCGGTCCTGCACACGCTCGGCTGGGCCCTGGTCGAGGCCCGCCTGTACCGGCCCCAGCCCGAGGTGTGGAACGAGTGGGTGGCGCAGACGTACGCCGTCTGGGGCCTCGTCGCCCTCGTCCTGCTCGTCCTGCTCTGGGTCCTCTCCTGGCAGGTCGTCGTCCGCCGCGTGACGGGCTACGAGTTCTTCCGCAAGGCGCACTACGTGCTGGCCGCCGTCTACATCGGCGCCCTCATCGGCCACTGGAAGCAGCTGCAGTGCTTCCTGGTGCCCGGGCTGGTCCTGTGGGGGCTGGACCGCGGGGCCCGGCTGGTGCGGACCTGGATGCTGCATTACGGCTACTGGGCCTCCTCCTCCTCCTCCCCCTCCCCCGAGAACGGTGGCCGCAGCGGCAGTGGGGGGTGGTGGGGGTTCCGGAGCGTCGAGGCCCGCGCGAAAATGTGGAGGGACGCCGAGCACGGGGACATCGTCAGGCTCGACTTCGAGCACGCGCAGAAGCCCTGGAGCGTGGGGCAGCACTTCTTCCTCTGCTTCGCCGAGGGCAGCATCTGGCAGAGCCACCCGTTCACGCCGCTGTCGCTCCCCGCCGCGGGCGCGGGGGGCAAGGTCAGGCATTCGTACATCTTCCGGGCCAAGGGCGGCGAGACGAAAAAGATCGCCCGCCTCCTGGCCGACAAGGCGGCCGCGGGGGGCCCGTCTGCGGCGATGACGACGACGCCCGTCATCATGCAGGGCCCGTACGGGGCGGACGTGATTGGAGGCCTGACGCGGGACGTCAACGTGCTCTGCATCGCCGGCGGCACCGGCATCACCTACGTGCTGCCGGTCCTGCTGCGCCTGGTCAGGGGCAGGCCGGCGCCCGGGCGCAAGATGGAGCTCGTCTGGGCCGTCAAGAGGGCGCTGGATCTCGAATGGGTGCAGCCCGAGATGGAGGAGCTGCGCCGGCTGGGCGCCGCCCACCACCTGCGCATCCGCACCTTTGTCACGGCCGAGCCGCTTTCCGAGCACTCGTCGTCCTCCTCCTCCTCCTCCTCCTCCTCCAAGGAGGAAAAGGTCAAGATCGCGGACGAGAAAGGCCGGACAGAGTCGGACGACGACGTCGAGTCGACGCAGGGCGGCCCCTCCGCGGCGAGCAGAACTGGCCACCGACCGGATGTGGCCGCCGTCGTGGTCGACTTCGTCGGTGGTGTGGCACACGGTCCGACGCGCGTATTTGGCAGCGGCCCTCCAGGCATGGTGGTGGATATGAGGGCGGCCGTGGCCAAGTGCAACTCGGGAAGGAAGGTCTGGAAGGGAGAGGAACGGTTCGACGTGCGTCTTGTTTGCGATGATCGGTTAGAATGGTAAAGGATACCCCTATGTGAGGTTGAGTTCTGTCGGAGTTTACACCAGCCCAAACAATTGTCTGTTGCTCGAGGAAAAACAACAGGCGAAAATGTCTTCATTATATTCATTAAAAGTATCCTAGCTCGGTCCCCTGGCCGCTTAGATCACATCCATCTGGGAGAATCGTCAGAGATCATCCCCCTCGTACGAATCTGCTGCTCGGTTAGTATCTGTTAGCACGCTTCAGGGCCAACAGAATTTCCGGCCCCTACACTTCTCCTTCTCCTTCCACTCCTTCAGCCACGCCTTTACAAACTTGACCTCCGCCCGCTGCGCATCGGCCACCGGCTTGGGCGGCAGGCCCGGCCGGGTCTCGTTGGGGAACAGCCCGTTCTCGTCCCAGTGGTGCACGCCGTCCTTGATAAGGATGAAAGGCTCGCTGATGGTATTTTTGCGTTCGGGCAGCCCGATGCGGTGGGGCGAGGCGTACCGCCAGGGGTCGCGCTCGCCGTCGACGAAGGCCAGGCGCGGATAGCTGATATTGACGCCGCCAAGCTTGTTGATGCGCTCGACCTGCGATGGGGTTGTGATGTTGAAGGCCTCGCGGCAAACGACCGAGGTGAAGTTGAGGTCGATGAGGCGCGAGATGAGCGGGAGCTGGTTGGCGGGCACGCCCGAGCCGGTCTGCAAGTAGCCCCATCTGCGAAAGTGAGTCAGCAAGAGAGAGCTCGGAGCAATGGTAGATCGATAACGGGGGAATAAGTGGTCGAGACAAACGGAAAGGAGGAGTGGGAAACGCACTCAAAACAGTACTGGTATGGCCACAGGCGCCAGTCCTGCGTCTTGTCGTCTTGCTGGTAGAAGGTGGAGTTGTAGTTGGTGAAGCACTCGTCCTGGCTGTCCTTGTGGCAGGTCTGGACCGTCGTGGCGTTGACATAGCCCATGTAATTGAGGAGCTGGGTGGTGAGGGTGTCGGCCTCCTTGCCGTACCCACCGGCCTTGACGAGCTCGCGGGCCTCTTGCTCGAGGGCGGGGGAGGTCGGGTAGAGCGGCTTGGTGGCGGTCAGGTTGTTGCAGTATTCGCCGAACCCGGTGTCGTTCAGGGCCGGGTCCCAGTTCAGGCCCTGCAGGCCGCCGATGCCCCACGAGATGGCGTTGGCGAAGTCGTCGTTGCGCGTGACGCCGCCGAGACCGAAGCCGGTCTTGAGACGCCTGACGTAGTCGGTATCGGCCTTGTCGAGGAGGATGTTGTCCACGATGTGGGTCAGCTTCTGGGTGGCCACTACGCAGTCGTGAGGCGCGTAGATGCGCGCGGCCTCATAGTACTGCCAGTAGTCATAGATGGCCTCGGGGACGCCCGAGGAGGAGATGGCGCCCCAGTAGACGTCGGGATAGAGCTTCCGCAGAAAGGCCACAAAGGCGCCGGCGTAGGAGCCGCCGTAGGCAATGTAGGGGTTCTTGGCGGACGTCAGGTCCAGGTGCTCCAACCCCTTGAAGACGACGTGCCGGGCAAAGTAGGCCATGTCGGCCAGGGCCTGGTCCGTGGTCAAGAAGCGGAGCTTCTCGGTGCTGAAGTCGGGGGTCGGGATACTCTCGCCGTAATAGCGATGCTCGAGAATGACGCCGAGCCCGTTAGTGGCCCGGGCGAGCTGGGCGACGATGCCCTTCTGGAGGAAAGGGAGGCGGCCGACGCCGTCCGTCTCGCCACTCTGCAGAACGATGATGGGGCCGCCCTTCTTGTAGTGGCTGGCATCGAACCAGTAGCGCAGCGGGAAGGTCTCGGACGAGTGCGGCTCGTAGAGGCTGTCATTGTGGAAATGGTCGACAGGGACCTGGAGGGTGTGCGCCGGGTACAGATCCTGCAGGTCGCTGCTCCGGGCTTCCAGAGCGGCGCCGTCTCTAGCCTGACGCCGTTCCAGCTGCGTGGTGTCAACAGAAGTATTAGATATTTGAATGGTACAATCAAAGACGGAGATAATTATTATGTGCACGTGTTTTATTTATTCTGACTGTGCATCTGCACATACCTGTTCCCTAAAGTCCCGGAGCGTCAAGGAGGTCCGAAAAAGCGGCCCGTCGAGCCCCGCGACGAGCTGCGCGAGGCACGCCACGCCCACCGCGATCGTTCCGCGAAGCATGCTGCAGTTGAGGGCAAAAGATCCGGCCGAGCCCCGGGGAGGTGAAAGGCGTCCTAGGATAGAGGGGAAGGGAGGGAAAGGAAGACTCACCGAAACAGCAACAAGCGCACCCGAGCTCCTTTTTGAGCACGCGTTTTCGACCCAATTCCCCGGTTCCCGTTCCGCGCTGCTGGGGAAGGTGTTGTCTTGTTGCGAAAGTGGAAGGTACACACTTGGGGGGGCGGGGCAGCAGGGGAGCAGGGCAGCAGGGCAAACAGGCCTTTTTCAACTCCTTCCTATTCCAGGACTTGCGATCTGCAACGCTCATCGCGAGCGGTTCAACATTCGGCGCTAGCGAGGCGCCAAGTCGGGAGGGCCTGCGGGGCCGGGGCTTGGCAGGGCAGGGGACCCTCGGGCACTTTGCCATGCTTCCCGGGCCTCCTCCGCGTGCCTCATTAATAATAATAGCAGTACCAATTCCTCCGTACTCCGTACTTCGCAATACCTCGGCGGTTGATTGGCGCAACTTGCTGTACCGAAATATGTTCAATGGATCCGCTACCTGTTAAATGAAAACTCCTCCAGAAGTTAACATCGGACATCCGTAGGTACCTTATTACTCTTGAATGGATACTGTACCTACCTAACCTCCTGCGGTAAGCATCACGTTGACAACCCCCAATCGACAACTGAACATGGCACATTAAATATGTCTAAACTAACAAAAATTCATAGCCAATGAAACCAATGAACATCACACCCGCCTTTTCTGCTCCGATGCGCATTTGTTGCGGTATCTCTACAACCAGCCTCCTTGTCCTCATGGTGAACATGTGATGGTCTCCAAAATTGCGAAATGCGCAAAGACATTGTGTTGGATTTTACCAAACGCAGCATCTGCTCCCGATTCATCATTATGTGGCACATCTTTGGCTTTTTCTGAAGCGCTCGAGCCCTGAAAATGTGTGAGTCGATACTCTTGGGTTCGCCACTCCCTTCTTCTTCTTCTTCCCCTCCTCTTCCCGCTCACTTCTCGCACCTGACCTCGACGGCAAATTCGTGAGTCGAGTAGGCGTCGTCGGGGAGGTCGTTCAGCTCGGCGCAGCGGGCGACCAGCTCGATGGCGGCGCAGCCTTCGAGGCCCGCAGGGGAGTCTCCACGATGATAGTCGTAGGCGTACTGGAGCGTGGTGAAGGTCTCGTTGTAGTAGGGCACGACGGCGTTGCAGGCGAGCCAGGAGCCCCGTCTTCCCGCGTCCTCGGCGTTGACGAGCCGCCCGCGCGCGTCGACGTAGTGGCTCGTGCCCTGGCCGACGCTGATGTCGACGATGCGACGGGGCTCCCCGCCCGACTGCACCTGCATGCTGAAGGGGAAGGGTGGGGTGCCGCCGTCGGTGAGCAGGGTGCTCTTGCTCCTCATCCCCCCCGGGCGCGCTGCGGTGCCGTTCTGGTAGAAGACGCGCTCGGACCCGGCGTCGGCGTCGGCGAAGACGGCCGCGTTGAACCCGGCCCCCGTGTGCGCCGTCGTCAGCAGCAGACCCTCGACCGACGGGCTCAGATCGCTGCCCGGGTCGGCGACGTGCGCGACCAGGTTGAAGCCCTTGGACTTAGACAGGGCGGTCACTGTCGTCGCCGCGAGGGCAAGCGTGGGGATGGCGATTCGCACCATGTCGTTGTCCAAGGTGTGTCTCTCGTGCGTTACGCGTAAGGTGTGTGTGGTTACTTGATTGATGCAGGTATTAATCAGCGTTCAGATAAACCAAACTGGTTGGTGGTGTAATTAAGTAACAAGTCCAAGGAAAGCCAACGTTGTCTGTAATTAGTGAGAGATGGCCGCCGCTGGTTCATGTCATAGTCTCGGGTGGGCTTGCAACGACTTAAGCGTTATTTATGTAGGATTCCGTGGCCCCCTTTCGTGTACATACATAATTACATACACAGTCTAGCGCGAGCAGATCATGCTTCTTCTGGAAGCCATCGTGAACATCACTCGTGGTCGGATTCCCATTGTCCGAATTCCCGCCTCCCAGCCCATATATGGCATCGTGGCTTGGTTGGGAATAACCCGGCGTAGACGAGCCACGTTGCCGGGAGGGGTGGGGGTCCTTGCACAAGCTCGTATTTCAATGTCCCGCTGTGCTTACTCATTAAATATTCCGTACAGAGCAGGTGGTGTGGATGCTGCCACTTGCCAAATATGGCAACATTGTCAAGTAAAGGAATTTGTTTACAAACGGCTGGCGCATCACTTCACCGACTCTCACCAGCTTCAAGACATGCTCATACTCGAGTGTTATGGATGCTCTAATTACCTAGGGTTGGGTATACGTGACTCAGCCATGCCACAAGGTTTTTCTTAACCCTGTGTGGTAATTCTCAGCAATGGACAAGCATATAGTAAGAATCGCCCTGATGCTTTGCTGCTTGCCTCGGGTTTGCTTGGAAGTCGAAGGCTGGAGATGACCCTCCCTCTGACATTCCCGGGCCGCGGGTCACTCCAACATGTCTGCCGAGGTCAATATATTAGCTGCCTGAACATCTCTTTTTGTTATGCCAGTTCCATGTTGGTAACTGAATCGTGATTGAGAAACAGAGTCGCACATAGAGGTAGATACCTTACGAGGTAATCAATTTTGCATATTAAATATTCCCCTGTTGATCCCCTCTACTGTTCCATTAATAACCTCGGATGACTTGGGTAAGAATCTGTTCCCCTAACCTTCAATTAACTGCCTCCTCCCGGTCTTCAGTGGAGGGTTTAGAGCTAAAGGCAGTCTTTTGTAGGCTTAATTATTATGTCGTGCCTTTTCTTTTCCCTCTTTGTTGGCAAAATCTCGGTGAAGTTTCTCCACGTTTGCAGCCTGATCTTGGCCGAGAGCTCTCGTCTCTCCCCTTTCTCTTCTCGGAGGCTAGGATAAACGGAGAGTTCAACTGGTTTGATTGCTCAATGAAGGAATAATCTATTAGTAATCTGTGGTCTGATCTTGCTACTAGCTCAGTGATAATAGCTCTTTCCTCGTACCGTGCTAACCGACAAGGCAGACTCTTTCTAGAGCTGCGTGGATTGCGTCCAAGGCTACTACTGTATTTACTATAACGCGCAATGTAAACCTCCCAAGTCACCACCGGAAAGGCCTCGGCCCAGCCCTCGCCAAATCTCGGCACTTCGTCAACATTTTCTACCAAGGTTGTCTAATTAACTAACTGAGCCCTTTGTTTGAGAACACAGTAACTATTGGGAGAAACCAGACACATCCCAAACAAAGCAATCGGCCTTGGTTGCCAATGGCATAGGACTTTATCTTTGTTCGTAATGTTCCAGTGTCCTAAGTTGCGTAACAACAACACGATGCACCACACCCAGAAACTATCTCCAGTAACACACCTGGCATGTTCTCATCGCGCACAATCCTCGGGTCTTCCTCTGGGATGATTAAGGAATGTGAACAGCAGATATAGGATGGGGTTGAGTGTACTCGAGCTTTAATGAGGTGACTCGATATTTAAACCACCGGATCACGCTTCATTTCTCTCGAGTCAAGAAACAGCCAGACTTGTCGCTTACTTACCGCGACATGCTGCTGTCGGAACTCGAAGCGCCGGTAACAACCACCAGCCTCCCAAGCCGTCTGTAAGGGAGCAGTTGTAATTATTACAAGCTACCGCTTGTCTAGACGACCAAGTGAGATATCAGTTGGCTAGCTGTGACAGAAGCCAACATGGCGCCGGCGAGGACCGATGGCGTGGAGACGGTAAGTGTTCTTGTGCAGGAAGCGATGAATACCAGCATCCTGGGGCCGCTCGCTGACGAAGAAGGGGGAGGGTTGTACGGGTACATGTTCACGTTTGAGGGGCGGCGGCTGCTGTTTGTGCGCAACCTCGGGGCCGGGGTGGAATCGGTGGCGCAGCTGGTCCGGGACGCCGAGTCGGGCGAGGCCCTGGTGCGCAAGGTCAACGCCCGGCGGCTGGTCCACCACGCCGATGCCAACCGGACCGGGGCGCTCAAGAAGCCGACCGAGATCCGGGTGCTGGACGCCCTCAGGCGCATCTTCATCGTCAACAACGCTCCTCTCCCTCCTTCCCCTCTTCAGCACCACTGGATCGTCGACTGCTACGGGCACGAGTACATCGAGTCCACCGGCGGCAATGCCGCGGGGAGGGACTGGGCCATGTACCACTCGGTCTCGTACTGGAAGTTGTGCAACGGGCAGTCGGTGGGGACGCATTGGGTGACGCAGGGCGCGCTGCCGCCGACAGCCATCGTAGGCCGCATGGCGCGGCAGGTCCTGAGCACCCTCCAGTTCCTCTACACGGCTGGGCCGAGGCCGCTCTACCACCGCGACGCCCACCTGGGCAACGTCTGGATCCACTGGCCCTCCGCCTCCTCGGCCAACCCCGCCAACCACGACGACGACAAAGGTGACGATGCTGCCGCCCTGCCGCTGCCCGACTTTTACCTGGGCGACTTTGGCGAGGCCGCTTTCGACGATGACCTGTCCGCCGCCGAGAACCCGCGCAACAACTCCCCAGGGGATGTCGACGTGCCGGTCGCGGACCTGTCTAAGTTCAACAAGGGCCTCCGCGCGCTTCTAGCCGTGGCCAAGATGCGGCGGCGGGGTGGGGAGGAGGACGAGTGGCCCGGATACCGAGCACTGGAGGGGCTGGGCGGGGCGGTGACAGAGGAGGTCGAGCGGTGGAGCCAAGGAGCCGTAGTCGCCGCCGCCGCCGCCGCCACCACCGCCAGGAATCAGGCACTGCCACGGCCGCCGGACCTGGCGGGCCTGATCCAGCGGGCGGGCGCAATCGAGAACGAGTTCGGCCGTGGGGGCACGTCAGACGAGACCCGGTCAGCGGCGTACGCCCGGTACGTGGCTGAGGAGTGCCGGAGAGCCGCCGCGCTCGAGCGGGAGGGCCCGCTGGTTGTGTCCGGGAGCCGGAGGGAGGCGCTGAAACCGAGCAGGTGGAGGAAGAGGGTAAGGAGGATGAGGTGTATGATGCAGGGGGAGGGAGATGACGAAGAGGAGGAGGAGATGCGGCAGCCGGAGGAGGGGGAGGAGATGGAGGAGGTCCTGATGCGGATCCACGGTCCCTGGAGGCTGGTCAAGGCCGTCGGAGGGGACTGGGTTCCCGTTGAGGACCAGTGGGTGACGCATCACCGGCCGAACGGGGGCAGCGCCGCCGGCATTGCCGACTACGAGCTGTCAGAGACGGTCCGGCCACCCAACCCGCTGAGCCCAATGGTGCTCGAGCGCGAGGGTGAGTCACCCGCCCGGGAGCTGCCGCTCCTCTCCTTCTCATTTGCTCCGGGGGACGAGGTCTGCGGCCGGGACTTGCGGCCCCCGACCAAGAAGTCTCCTCCTGAAGATGAGGGAGGGATGAAAGAAGAAGAAGGCGTGGTAATCGTGAACAAGTCCTCTCCGGAGCCTGTGCCCCTCGTTCAGGGTAGGGTTAATCGATGGCTCGCCGCCGTGTACGGTCGGGCGTGGTACGACCACCGACGGCGGCTCGAACAAGACGAGGAGGCCTTGTTGAAAGCCGACCCGAGGGTCATGGAGACGGAGAAGAGGGTGCAGAGGGCAATCGCCGGCGTCAAGGAGGCGCGTTTTAATTTCGACGATCCCTTCGATTTTGAGCTTTTGTAATAATTGATAATAATTAGTACAACACCAATACTCCGTACAGAATACAGCACTAGTAGCCCGGAAATGGAAAAGAAATCAGATGACATAGGACCGACAAATATTTTCAAGCATTAACATGAAGCGAAGAACAAAAAACACTATTCAACGCCATGGCCAATGTACGTACCTAGGTGAATGATTATTACCAGGCGGTGTGGCCGCCGTCGATGACGAGATTGCTGCCGGTCAAGAAGCTGCTGGCGTTGTTGAGGAGGAAGAGGACGGCGCCTTTGAACTCGGTGGTCTCGGCGAGGTGACCCATGATATTCTCGGCCTCCCGGGTCTCGCGCAGGCCGGGGACCTCCTCAAAGTTCTTGCGCACCATCGGGGTCAGGATGTGGCCCGGGCTGATGCAGTTGACGCGGATGCCGCCGCTGCCGTCCTCGCGGACGGGGCTCCACTCCATGGCGAGGTTGCGGGTGAGCTGGATGACGGCGGCCTTGCTCGAGTTGTAGACGGGCAAGAGCAGGCCCTTGTTGAGTGCCGGCGTCACCTGCCGCATCCCGGCCGCCGCCACGACCCTGTCCAGCCGCCCGTTCTCGGCTGCGATATCGGCAATCAGCCGGTCCAGCAGCTCAGTGTCCGATACGTCCTGCTGCCGGTACAGCAGCGCCCCCCCGTACTCGGGCTCCACCGGCGCCATCGCCTCCTGCCACTGCTCGTCCGCCTCGGGGGACCGGTCCAGGGCATAATTAGACTGTTTTTATTTCACGTCAGCGGGGAGGGGAAAATCGTGAGAAGAAGAGAAGACTATTCCAAGTTTTGATAATATGCCAATGACAACAAAGTGCGATTGATCAAGTTGAATTTTCCAAAAGGTCAAGGGAAAGAGAGAGGAAAAGACCAAAATCTGAACGCACCTTTGCCGCCCGCCTCGACCAGCGCTTCGGCCATGGCCAGCCTCAGCCCTTGGGCAGCCCCCGTGACGACAAAGACCTTGCCTATCACGTTGAAATCGCCGAATCGTTTCCTGCCGATATTCTCGTCGGTGGCCGGCTTGTTGTCCCGGTTGGGGTGCGACCGAGGCTCCGGGCTCGTCGGCCAGTCGATCGCCCAGTCCTTACGCGACGTATGAATGCTTCTTACGCTGCTTTCTGCATTAAGAAGTGCAGGACGCAGTGTCTGGGGGTGGAAAGCGGTGGTGATGGTGGTGGTGCAAATGGCGGCGGTGATGTTGCTGGGTCGCTGCTGAACTGCTGTTGGTGTTTTGTGGGGGGCGCGGGTGCTGAAGCGCTGGCGGGCGGCCTGTCGCAGGGCTCTTGTCGCGGTGTTCATCTTGGATATTTTTTCTTTCTTTTTCTTCTAAGTGTTGTCGTTATTGTTGTTGTTGTTATGATTTTCTTTGGCTGTCTTGCTTCGTCTTCCTGATGGTCGGCGTGCGAGAGGAGGGGGAGCAACAGATGAGGAGAGGTGAGATTAGTGCGGTATCTGTGTACTCCGTAAGCGTGCATGTTTCTGTGCCTTCCAGGTGTATGATAGGAAGAACTGTCTGTATGGGGAAGACCGAAACAAAGGGCACCTCCTTCCTCTTAAAATCGCATCGCACGTCTGTGAATTCCTTGATCTTACGTCTTGAAGTCAGCGTCCAGGCCATCTCAGGAATAATTGCTCCGGAACGCGTTGGCGTTGACAGTTGGATATCGATGATCCCGACGTCATCCAAACTCATCGCCCAGCCAATTGCGGCTGCAGTCGCAGGCGGCATCCCCGTTGGGACCCGGCCCGTCTCCCGGGATTCCAGATGCGAATGTGTTGTGCGCTTCGCCGTACGGCGGAACCTGTCTTGGGAAGATGCAGAAACTCGACAATCACCTTGGAAAGAAACTGATGCCAAACATCGCAGCAACTTTTTGATTCATTTTTTCGTTATTTTATTTTTACCTTTCCTCCTCCCTCTTTTTTTTTGCTTCTTTCTTACTTGTCCTGGGCTTAGCATCCCTATCTCTGAGCATTCCGGCCCCGATGCCGATGCCGATCTTGGCCCACTTCCGGCGCGGTGCCCGGCTCCAGAACACATCAGATAATTGCGTTGCAGACGACATGCAAGGGGGGCTCTCATTGACCTGTTGATCGATCAATCGATCAGAATCACGCCAGCGCAGTAACGAGGAGTTTTCCTTTTTGAGTCTGCTGTCAAGGAGAGAATAATTAATATCTGAAAGCAGCAATCCCTAATCGGAATCATTTACATAATTACACTCTAGGTATCGATTTTCCCCCGCTCATTACTGGAAAATATGCATACGGTGGAGAAGGCAACGTACCGCGTGCACTAATTTATACCGCTTCGAATACGTCTTCCATGCGTACCATAGAGGTATTAAGTTCCTCTGTCCCCTCCGGCGACTCTCACCTTCTCTCCCCCCAACTTGCCACCACTGCCGACCGACTACACAGCGACAGCGTTCCAGTTCTGCACATTGTTCTCGCACTCGTTGGAGATGTCCTTGCCGCCCTCGACCGTGGCGATCGTCTTACCGTCCCTCGACACCGTGACGACGACCTCGCCCGTGTTGCCGCCGAACGGCGCGCTGCCCGTGTACACGCCCGGCGTCCCCGGCCCGGCGGCGGGCACGGTGCCGAACCGCCCGGGCAGCTTCTTGCCGCCGATGGACACCTCGACCGCGACGCCGTCGTCCGAGTCGAGCAGGGCCGCGTAGAAGACGCTGTTCTCGACCAGCTCCTCCGGCGGCAGCTCGGCCTGGCCCTGCGCCTTGTTGTTGCCCGTCGTGCCGCCGGCGGGGCAGGCCAGCGCCGGTGCGGTGCGGTAGTAGGCCATAACCCCTTCCTCGCCGACCCGGTCGGGCACCTTGCCCGTCTTGTAGACGTCGATGTAGAAGGGCAGGAACCGGCGCCAGCCGTCGTGGGTCATGCCGCGGGCGTAATTGAGGGGCGCGTCGGCGCTCTCAAACAGGCCCAGCTCCTTGTCGCGCACGGGGCCGACGTAGTGTGACTCGCCAAAGTCGTTCCACGTCAGGATCTCGACGAAATCTGGCCGCACCTCGGCCACCTGCCGCCACCGCGCGTCCCACAGGCCGTCACCGCGCCACAGCCAGTTCTTGCCCCCAAACCCGGGCAGGTTGGTGTAGAACCAGGGCGCCACCGGCATCATGTACGCCTTGTCGTCGCCGAGCGCCGCCCGGAATGCATCGTCGCCCTCGGTCGTCATGTTGGCCGCCCCATCGGGCCAAGCGTCGAAGCTGAACAGCCCGTCCGCCACGCCCCCCGCCGCCGCGACCGCCTCCTTTGCCGGAATGGAGGACCAATCCGGCACGAAGAAGACGTCGACCGCCGCCTTGATGTTCCGCCAGTCGTCCGCGTTCGAGGGGCCCTCAAAAGTGGACACGAACGGGCGCCGGCCGTCCGGCTTGAAGTAGGACTCGCTCGCGCCGTACTTTTTCACCAGCTCCGTCACGCGCTCGGCCGGCCACGGGCCCTGCGCCAGGTAGTCGAACGAGAAGAAGAGCGAGAAGCCGTCGCGCTCGCCGGCCGCCTCGAACGCCAGCTCCAGCGACGCCTCGATGGACGGGTCTTCGGCCGCAATGTTGAGCGCGAACCCGTCGATCTTGGCCTCCTGCGCCAGCCGCATGTCCTCCTCCCAGTCGGCCAGCGTGAACTCGGGCACGTTGCCCACCTGACTGCCCGTGTCAGCGATATTATACAACGGGAATGATATAACTTGTATGTATGTGATTGTCTAACGCACAATTACGTGAGCAAAGACCTCCCTAGCCGCCCGGATCTGCAGGAATGCCAAAGAGGCGGCCATCACGGCCGCGAACAAAACCTTCATGAAGTGGAATTATTAACGACGACGAGAATGCGGATTATATTAAGTGAATATGGATAATGAAAGAAAGCAGAGGCAGGACAAAAAAAGAAGGAAGCGAAATGAGAGAATAGAGAATAGAAAAGCAATAACAAGGAATAAAATAATTAAATATTATAAGAAGAGAAGGCCAGAGAGGCGAATTCCTGTCGCCCCAGAGTAGCGCGGTTGTGTGAACAAGCAAGTGTCTGTAATTATTAATTAGTGCACCACTTAGCACCTCAATGATGCATATCAAATTTTATAACATTGCAAAGCAATTCATTGTCTAGGAACATAGTATTAGTGTTCGGGGCATTTCAGTGCCAGAGAAAGGAGCGGCCCAAACGGGGGCCCAGAGTACAAAAGTTCCTCTGTGGCCGGGAATCAAACCGGGAATCAAACCGGAAATCAAATCCTATGTGATGAACATTACATGCGTCTTGACCGGCACGTAACACTGGTCTTCCGTCTCGAATTACGAAGCCAAATGTCTCTTGAGAATGGTTCATCTCTTCGTGCCGCGGGCCGTAAACATCCCCGGGCTTCTCCCCTGAATCCACGACGATCGCCAACCTAGTTTGAGCCTGTAGCTCTCTAACTCGAGGGTAGATCTGTCTGAACTAGGAATTGGTGGATCGGCCGCATCTGGATGGCCTCCCTTCCAATGCAGTGGCAGCCAAGAGAAGGATATGGTAACAGGGGCGGCTAATGAAACCTAACCACCTCAATCCGGGGAGTATTACGGCACGGCCATGCACCATCATCACTGTTGTAATTATTAATTACATGCTTCCTTCGCATACTCACATGATTTTCGCACTATTACTTCCAATATGTAGCACGACTATGTGAAAAAAAAAGGTATTTATTTTTTTTTCAAATATATTTTCTAATTAAATCCAGGTAACGAAAGAGTTATTAATTAAATTTTGTTGGCAGAACAGTCGTTTGATTGATTCCCAGATTCGCCAGCTACCTATGTTTGGGCCGTCACAAGTAAGCTTAGGTACCCGGTCTCAGACGAGAGCGAGAGAGAAAGAGATCTACCGGCGAGTTAAGTTACAAACCAAACACACTGAGAGGCGCTCCGTCAGCAGTTCAACAACTGGCCCTTGTTTGGGCCGTGTCGACATCTAAAGTTACACAAGTTTAATCCCCACTCCATCATACTCGAGTAAGACACATCCCAAGGCCAGCAGATTTTCGATTCCACAGCGTGCTCTATCAAATGTATTGACGTTTAATTATCCAGCTTGATGTAATTAAGGGGGAGCAAAAAGAGTGACTAACCCCCCCCTTCTCCTTTTTCTCTCTCTCATTCCTATCACTCGTCCCCCTGCTGTGCCCGCTCCTGGGTCGTGTACACCCCCGTCGGCACGGCGTGGTACCCCAGCTTGCCCACCTTCAGCGCCAGCTCGCTCCTCCACTCCTCCCCCCTGGCGACCTTGTCGACGGCCCTCTGGAATGTGTACACGGGCCGCCAGCCCAGCTCCCGGACCGCCCGGCCGGAATCGTACACGCGATCGACCCGCGTCAGGAACCGCCATCCCTTCGCAGCAAACACGTCACGCACCCCGGGAACGGCCCTCTCGAATACAGCCGCGGGGTCCCGGTCGAGCCCCCTCAGCACCTCCTCCCGTTCTTCTTTCTTCGCATCCTCAACCCCCTCCCCGTTGTCATCCCCCGCTCCAACAGCAGAAGTAGCAGTAGCAGCGGCGGCAAACGGCGTCGGCGCGCTGATGATATAGCGCCCCCAGAGGATCTCGCGGGCGGCGGCGCGCTCCATGGCGCAGACACAGGCGGTGACCACGTCGGCAATGTCGACGCGGCGGCAGGCGAGCTCCAGCACCTTGAGGTTGTCGGCGTCCGCCACCTCGCCGCGCCGGGCCTCGTCGTCGTCCTCCTCGGGAAAGAAGCGGCTGGTGCGTAGCACTATGACGGGCAAGCCGCCGCCGCCGCTCCTCCGTTGCGCCGCCAGCTGGCACACGTCCTCGGCCGCCGCCTTGGTGACGCCGTAGATGTTCTTGGGCACCGGGCGGACCGTCTCGTCGATCCAGGCGGCCGGCTGCCCCGGCGGCGGGGCGAGGGCGGAGCCGAAGGCGGAGGTGGTCGAGACAAAGACGAAGGAGCGGGCGCCGGCCGCCGCGGCCGCCTCCAGGAGCGCGACGGTGCCGGCGATGTTGGTCTGGACAAAGTCGTTCTGCGAGTGCGTCTGGACGTGCGGCTTGTGGAGCGTCGCCGCGTGGATGACGTGGGCGGGCTTGTGGGTGCCAAACACGGACGCCAGGAAGGCCGTGTCGGTGATGGAGCCCCGGAGCGTTGTCGTCGGGCTGCGGTTGATGTCGATGCCGATCGGCGTGTAGCCGAGCTCCGGCAGGGCGAGCATGAGGGCCTTGCCCAGGTGGCCGGCCGAACCGGTGACGAGGACGGCGGATTTGTCAGACATTGTCGTGGTTGAGGTGATAGTATTTCGGGTGAAGCGAGTGCTGTGTTGTAATTAGTTCGGTGGACCTCCTCGGTTCTTAATGCGTCGTGGCTGGTGAGTCACGCCGGCGAAACCGTTGGATGCGGGGATGTTGGCGAGTTTCTCCCAGCCCCTAAGAATCTGACCAGGGATGTGCGCATACACATACCCGAGGTATTAGTTAATACGCAGTCCCTGGATTGAGCTCTCTCTCACCTGGGGCTTCCGTATGAAACCAAAAGGGATCTGTGGCGTGACTCTGGATTACCCTGACTCTTGCGAACGCGTCCGAGAAGCACAGGCAGAAAGACAAAAAAAAAAATATTCATAAATTCCAGGGGTCCCATCCAGTCCGACTTCACAGAGGTATCGACTACAAGACCCATAAACTCCATGCCCTTCCCTCAATGACCCAAACAGCTAGCGCAACCAAAGTTTCAACGAAGAATCAGTTGCCGATTTAGACAGGCCCAAAGATACTGCCAACAAGTTAGCCAAAACCGTCCCAAGTCTTGGAGCCGAATCGCGCTGGCCGCCGAAGAGCTACCTCCTGGGCAGTACTTACGTCTCCATGATGATACCCGTGATCTGATACGGGTCGGCATTCGACGCCGGCCGGCGGTCCTCAAAGTAGCCGAAGCCCTTAGCGGCGACCTCACGCGGGATGCGGATGGAGGAGCCGCGGTTGGCGACGCCGTAGGTGAACTGGTCGATGGCGCCCGTCTCGTGGCGGCCTGTCAACCGCTTGTCGTTGTCGGCGCCGTAGACGGCAATGTGCTCGTTGTGGCGGGTGCCGAGCTTGGCAATGGCCGCCTCGATGTGCTTCATGCCGCCCTCCTCGCGCATCTCCTTTGTCGAGAAGTTGGTGTGCAGGCCGGCGCCGTTCCAGTCGCCCAAGATGGGCTTGGGGTGGACCGACACTTTGACGCCAAAGTCCTCGGCGATGCGGTGCAGGAGGAAGCGAGCCACCCAGAGCTGGTCGCCCACTGTGAAAAGAGTCGAGTCAATATAAATTACAAATCTTGGGCACGGTTCCCCTTGCGAAGTGATGTAAACTCACTCTCGATGCCCTCGCACGGCCCAACCTGGAACTCCCACTGAGCAGCTTCGGGTATGTTAGTTACATGTGCCATCAGCGATTCAGGAGGAAAGTGTCGGAATGCAACATACGCATCACCTAAATAAACCGGGATCGTTAGCATCATGCTTGAGACCTTCTTCACCACCCACCACCACCACCACCATCATCATCATCATCATGAGCAGTAATGGCAGCGGCGGCAGCGGCGGCGGCGGCGGCGGCAATGGGGCTTACCTCAGCATTGGTTCCCGAAATCTTAATGCCCGCATACAGGCACGCGCGGTAGTGCGCCTCGACAATATCGCGCTGCACGACCTTGCCGGCGCCCACACCGCAGTAGTAGGGGCCCTGAGGCGCGGGGAAGCCGTTTGGAGGCCAGCCATACGGCCGGTCGTTCAGGTCCAGGAGGGTGTACTCCTGCTCGAGGCCGAACCACGGCTTGTGGGCGGCGTGGGCCTCCATCAGCTTGGCCGTCTCGTGGCGGTTGTTGTACTTGTTGGGCGTTCCATCGGCGTCCCAGCACTCGGCCAACACCAGGATGTCCTTGCCACGGCGCAGCGGGTCCGGGAAAACAGCAACGGGTCGCAGGTAGACGTCCGAGTTGTCACCAGGAGCCTGGCCCGTCGACGAGCCGTCGAAGTTCCAGATCGGCAGTTCTTCGGGCTTATACCCGTCCTCCTTCTCGTCGAGGGTCTGCGTGGTGTCAGTCGTGAGCCGGATGATTTGGGATTTCTGTCCGGGTTCCGGGGATGCCATACCCTCGACTTGGACCGAGTGTTGCCTTCCGAGTCAATCCTGTGGTTGAGTTAGCCATTGTCCTCTTTCTTTGTGATATGACAACGGTTCCCGAAACTCTCTGTCATCGCCCCTCACGTCCATAGATGCACACACGCACAGAGAGAGAGAGAGAAGAGAGAGAACAAGAGAGAGCAAACAAAAGAGAACTCACCAAATGTACTCGGCAATGATCTTGCCCTTCTGATCGAGGGAGAAGTATTTCTGAAGCTGCACCACCATGCGCATGAGCCAACTGCTACCCCATCATCGGTGTGTGTTGGGTCGTTGGTCGCTTACAGTCCCAGTTTGGGAGATGAAGGTCGGGGATGTCGACTGTGGAAAGACCGGTCAGTCTCATGTCACATGTCGTCACCTCTGCTTACTGCTTCTCGTCATGGCGGCTTGTGCGGGTTCACGTACCATTGTTGCGATCTGAAGGGGGAGGAAAGAAAACAAACTCGGAGATGGGAAGAATTGATTCTGGACAGAACAACAAGGGCTCCAACCAAGTCAGGTCAGGGAAAAAGGCTGCTCGTAAACTGATGGATCACAGGCCGGGCTCGGATCTCAACGGTGGGATGCGTGGCTTTTAAAGATGGAGTCCGATGTCGCGGACCAGAACACGATCCGTTCCTGTCATGTGCACCGTGCAGGAGCGCGATAAAGAGCGCAAAGCGGGCCTTATCTCGTACTCCCCGCGCTTCAGACGAACCTCCCCATGCCGGAGAATGGGAAAAAAACCGCCACCACGCAGCGCACCCAGGAAGGGGTCCCCGTCTCCGGGGTTCTTGCGGTCAAGGTGGTCCACACTGGGCGCGGCAAAATGTGTGAGACTTGGATGGTCCAAGATAAGGCTAGCACGATGTTTCGGTGACCTTAGCGTCGACCCCAGGCATTCCATGATGGATCCCGCATTCCCCCGTGTCGCGGGGAGAGATTTGTCTTATCGCCGTTTCCCTATTGGTGGGCTACTTCTTCTTGCAATTCCCGTAACGTCATTGGATACAGAGGGGTAGGTGGATCTTGGAAGGGGGGGAGAGAGATCTGGGCTCCTTCCCTCGTGCTTGGTCTGCGACGGTTACTTCGTACTTCCGCGCCACACCCTTCACATGCAACCTGATTTGTCGCTTCAGGTGACATTCTGAGCCCCGCGAACCCGACGAACTGGGATGATGCGCGAGGGGCTGGCAAGGTGGGGTGACAAAACTGCATGCTTTTCGAAATCGCTTTAAGTAAGCGGGGCAGGGTCTTATCTTTGTTAACCTCATGCTGCAACTGTACTGTTGTACACTAGGTCCAAGTTGGGGGGGGGGCTTAACTCGACTTACCATCCAATGTGCATCCTCTTAAAAAGATGCACTAGTAATGGTCATGTCGTATAGTATAGTAATGGAAACACGATCAGCCTAGAGCTTTAATTTGGTGTAATTATCCTCCTTCATGTGTGTAACCAATTTTTTTGCAAGGTTGACAGAAAAAGCCTCGCCATCGTTCAGGCTCTGGATCTCCTCCAGTTTGAAAACTCGGCCAGGGCAATTTGTTTCCTGATTCAAATATCGGCAAGCAACGGACGTACCGCTGAAGACTGTGTGGCAAATTATCAGACGCGTGACCGCGTAATTATCACTTGATTACTAACTTGTAGGTAAAAAACAAGCATTCTGACCATGTTGGACTTTCCATGACGAGTGAAAACGCTCCCCACGCTTCCGAACTGCGCATTAATTATTATTTCTTCCATCGAATGCTAGGCGCAAAGTATTAGTTTGAAGTTCACTGACACGACGTTAGATGACGACGGCTGCCCGAGTCGTCACTTGTCAAACCGGCTGAATTTTCAAGGCCGGGAAAAGGAAAAGAGGACAAAAAAAGCATGATATAAACCCCCACACCCGGCGAAATCACATTGAGCACCCATTGCATCATTTCTCTGCATGGGAACGCTCAATGCCAGGGACCTTGCGATCCCGTTTAGCCACCATCACCAAGTTCGCACAGTTTCGAGGGGTGGAGGGGAAGGCTCATCACGGTAGAGCCATCTGTTGTGGTACTCGTCGATGTTAGTTCCCGGGGGTAGGACGAAGGGGTTGGGTCGCCGTGGAGGAGCCGGCGGTTCGGGCTTCTCGTCTCCTCCGTTCTCGAAGAGATCCAGGCACTCCTTGACCGTCTCCTCGAATTGCTTCCACCCGGGGTAGTCCTTCCACCTCGTACAGATCTCCGATATCCTTCTGAGGTTGGTGTAGATCATGCCGCGCCTCACGCCGTCCTCGCCGACAAAAGGGTAGCGTTTTTCCGCTGCTTCTCTGGCCTTCTTGTCAAACTGCTCCCCCAACTCCTTCCTGGCTTTCTCGATTTCGCGCTCCTGCAGAATCTCGATGGCACTGTTCCACTCCCGGAAGCAGCCCCATGCCTGGATGCGCTCCCCGTGCTGTATCGTGTCATCAAAGACACACGCGATGTGCATCAACGCCGCATCCTCAACGTCGATGTACCAATCTGCGCACGCACATTCCTGTGTTAGCATCCGCCACACACATGGCACCGGGGTGGTAGATTAGGTGGGTACGAATAAAACTTACGCGCTTGGCAGGGACCGCCGCCTCGGACGGCTGGCGCACTCTTGCCGAACTTCCACAGCCTCCAGAGCCAATTGTGTTTCCAGGCCGTCGTGTACTTGGTTGCGAAGTTGTATCCGATGATGTTGGACGGGACCACCACGTTCGCCTTGAAGTGTGGCTTCGCCTCATCCATCCAACTCCACAGTGCCTCCTCGGCCCGGACGTGGCACGAGTTGAACAGCATCTGGTAGTTGGGTACGGGCTTGCCAGATTCCTCGTACGCGCCGATCACCTCTCGCGTGTTGAAATCCCAAGCGTCGACGCGCGTATCCGTCTCCACCACGAGCGGCGTCACCGCCCCCAGGTTGCCAGTCATGACGAACGCCTTGATTTGGGGTTCAAGCTCCGCCGCGTCCAGGATGCTCGTTACGCTGTCGGCCGATTCCTGCCACGCGTCGTCAACGGGCTTGCGGTCGAGGTTGGGAATGGTCGGGGTATGGATGATGGCATCCACACCCTTGACCGCCTGTCTCCAGTACCGCTTGCGGAGGGGGGGTTCGGCCGGGAGAACCATGCGCTCAAACTGTTCAGATTCGACGAAGCATTTAAACACCTCGTCGAGCCATTCGGCGCGGTTGGCCATCGACACCGTCGTCCGGACCCGGCACCCCTCCTCGAGCAGCCGCTTGATGATGTGTAGGCGAAGTGGCTCAAAGCCGTTGGTCACGAGGACCGTCTTGTCATTAGGGAGTGTCGGCATGCACTCACGTGTCATGGTTGTAATGGTAGACTTGTTTGTGAAGACAAACAAATTAAACGAACGGACAGACAGGTGCTTTGCCTGCTGAAGAGATCAGCAAAAGAGATACGGTATGTGCCTGCTGTCAGAAAACTTGCTGAAATGACTCGAAGTCGAATGGTGATGGAGAAAACGGATTGCTCGGAGAATTGATTCCAGGGCCCCGGGGACTTGGAAGAGCTTTATAGACTGGAAGCTCGCTCCAGCCGCCGTTCGGGGAAGATGCTCATGACGGAATTGGGCAGGAAGCGCGCCACATCGGGGCTGCATCTCCATCGGCCGAGGTGTGTGTCATGCTTGGGAAAGAGATAACGAATTGGCCACTAGAGACGGAAGCGGCAGCGTGCCCATGACGAAAGCGCCCGGAACGGAAAGGAAAGAGTCGCGAATCTCAAAGCATCAACCAGCTGTTTCCCTCCGCAACTGCAGTTACGAGACCCCTTCACCTGACCCCATCATACGAAGGCAGGCGCATTTTAGGGAGAAGCTGGGACAATACGGGGCGACTTTTCTCCTCGTAAGGAAACGCACGCAGATTGAGATGCAGCTGAATGGAAACACGTGTGCAAGGCAACTAAATAAAGAACCTCGTTCCAAATGTGCGCGGTTTGATATTTCGTGTCAGCACATACCCATGGCAGACGCCCTCATTGTGTTAGAAAACATCTAAGTTTGTAGATGCTCTTGCTGTTACGCTGAACGTTTTCATTCTCAAGAGCTCGTCCAATTCCAAACCTATGCCATTTCAGTGCTCGCATACTCGGCATGAGATGGAATCCGCGTTCTTGTCCAGCTGCCCGGCCCTGATGTCCAAAGTTGCGCATCGCAAATGGAACTTTCCCTGCTGCAATCCCGTCAACACTGATACTCTCACAAAGTACCTAACAGAACCTGGTTCGTTCAAAACAATCGAATCTCGCCTTTCGCTTCGCATCCGAATGAGTTTGTCTAGCAAACCAGGCAATTAAGTCACTACAAACTTTGCAGCATCTCCCGACTTCGGGTCCGTTAGGCTTCGCATGCCGAAACATTCTTTGGAGGGCAAGTGTTACTCCCTTGAAATGACGGGAGATGGCAATAGCGATTGTCGTTCAGCATGGTATGTGGTGGCGGGCTACTTATAGCTACCTCCTAGCTACCTCTAATATGACTAGGCCCTTGTGCGTTGTGCCTTGCTCTTCTAGTGTGACCGACCAGGGGCTCACAGTCAAACGGAGCGATGACGGCAAAATTCGGTACAGTATGCTGAGACATAATTACGACGCCGAATGCGGAGCTCCGGACCGAGGCCGATCGGGAAGAGCCGGTATGTATGTACTGTACAGTACAAGGAGAGCGGAATCCGTTAGTTCAGCTGGTGACGGAGGTTCCAAATATTAGTTGTTTTACCTGCCGCCTAGTCTTGTGGTTCGCAGCCGTGGTTAGCCAATCACATTCTGGAAGAGGTCCAAAATGGCAATCATTCGATTTCGCTTGACAGTCAGACCACCACAGCCCCATCTGCCTTACCTCACACCACCACTGCTAAACATCGAGCTTGATAGTTTCTCAAGAAGGCGTCCAAAACATTCAAATATCCCCTTCCTCTCTAGCAGTTCGAATTCAGGACAACATCAGGTCCCTACACGTGCCCCTCGAGTATCTCACACGTAGTGTGAATTTGATCCGAGTCGAGTTGAAACCACTTGTTCTGCATGCCGATTGCTTGACAAAATAATTACACTTAATTATCCCTGAGCCAACAAAGATAATCACTCAAGATGTCGACAACAAAAACACGGCCAATGCAGCACATTGACCGCAAGTCGCTCTATACGGACCTCGAGTCTCGAATCCGCTACCTGCACTCATTCCTCGACTTTGGAGCCAGTGAGCCATCTCCCCTCCGCTCCCCTGCACTTACTATATCTTCTGGCGAAGGAGCGCCCGTACTTACCCCACTCCCAGGTGATATCGAAGCCCTCCGGTCAGGCTCTAGATACATTCAAGCCCTCACTCCAGCCGTAGTCAACATTGTCTACCGCAAGCTGCTGCAGTATGACATCACGGCTCGTGCGTTTCAGACCCGGAGCACCGCGTTTGAAGGGCCCATGGACTCGGACCCGGATGAGACGAGCCCGCAGATCCTGCACCGCAAGTCCTTTCTGCGCGCTTACCTCAAGAAGCTCTGCTCTGATCCGACGCAGATGGAGTTCTGGGAATATCTCGACAAAGTTGGGTATGTTTGCTCTACCGTTTTCCCCCACCTCTCATGGCGAAAGACTCCCTGGCCTCCTTCTCATTATTCCAGGAGAGGGTGACATGAGACAGAAGCTTTGAGAGACAGCAAACGATAAAAAAAAAGAAAGAAAGCTGACCTTGTGCCCCGTCAAAACCCCCGTCATCACGAAACAGCATGATGCACACGGGACTGGGCCGCTCCCGGCCGCTGCACATCGAGTACGTCCACATCGGCGCCACCCTGGCCGTGATCCAGGACGTCCTGAGTGAAGCCATCCTCTCACATCCGCGGCTGCCCCTGGCCCGCCGGATCGCCATCGTCAAGGCGCTCGGCAAGGTCGTGTGGATCCAGAACGACCTCTTCGCCCGCTGGTACGTCACCGACGGCGAGGAGTTCACCGACGGCGTCGACTACGCCTCCCGCCTGGCCGAGAAGGAGGGGTATCTCCACGGCAAGAGGGTGCTCACGCCCGACCAGGAGGAGGACGCCGCGGCGGCGGCGGCGGCGGCGGCGGTAGCAGCAGCAGAAGGGGAGGAGCAAGACGGGGCGAAGGAGGAGGCTGAGAAGGAGAAGAGCCCCGGGCAGCAGGGGCAGGGCCAACGCGGGGAAGAGGCGAAGGCCGGAGTGTGCCCTTTTGCAGGAATGGTGTCGGGGATGGAAGGATTGAAACTGCAGAACGGGGTGCAGGACGGCCAGGCGGGAGTTGACGGAGCGGTGCCGAAGACGGTTGGAGTGGGGTTCAATGAAGAGGAGGAGGGGACAAGGACGTGTTGAGAAGATGAAATACGCGTCAAAACGTCGTTGTATGATTAGTTTGCTTGGGAGAATTGGTGGCACGGACTTGAGCTTGGGTGTTGGGTGCATTGTACATATTAGATAATACCTATCTTGCTCAATCTAGACCGAGGCGGTCATTGATACCACAGCCGAGTCCAATTTCCCACTCTATATGTCCTTATGTTGGCGCTGCATGGGCAAGTAATGATTACGAAGCGTCCAGTTTTTTTTCAAACGGTCGAAGAATCAAACAAGAGTCGTCTTGATTCCCGGCCGCAACCACCGCACCTTAATTACCTGTCCTCCAAAACATCCTTCCCCAGCACCGCAGCCAGCGCGTTCCGCTTCTCAGCAAAGTGCGCCCAGAATTCAAAGTGCATGGGCACCAGTACGTCATCCTCGAGCTCCCGGAACAGGCTGGCATCCTCCGGCGTGTTCGTCACCTCAAATCTCTTTCCGCCAGCCTCAGGTGGAGGGTCTCCCTGCCACAAGTTATTAATTAATTACATGTCAGCTGCCATCCCGAGATAATTATTTCTGCATAACACCAGTAAGGATATTCGTTGCGAGAGGGAACGAAAAAGAGAACAAAGACGAGCCAGACGAGCCAAGGCTTGATAGCTCTCACGTCCGACCTCGGCGTAAGATTCTTTGCGCCATCAGGCGTCATCAACACCGGCAGGACCTCGAGAGCCGCGCGGCCCGGCTCGTCCCAGGTCGTCAGGACGGTCCTCGTGACCGAGCAGGACTTCATAGATGTGCGGCTGGTTTCTCATTCGGTGTCAGCAGAGGCGAAGACTAGGTCCGTCAGGAGCTTGATACCGTCAAATTGAATCGCCGCCGTGGCTGTGCCGATGTGGGTGATGGCCAGAGGGCGCGTCAAACTCTATGATTGAATCAATTGTGACGTCGGGGCATCATTGCGCGAGCGTAATACGCAAAAGGATAGCTACCTAGGCAGGATTATAATATCGATGTGCATAGGCGCGGCATGAGACTATATTAAGCCATGAGCTGATGACATAACATATACGAAGTAATTAACAAGTGTACTTAAACCTCTCGAGTTTGCATGCAGCCCAGCCTTTCTGGCAAGCTGGTACGACCTGATATACTGGTACTATTACGTCAAACACGGAGCAAAGAAGCTCTGCATCCTGCACTGCTTAAAGGTGTAGCGAGTCTTGCGCAGTAGGAGTCTTTAGCAACTGCAGCTATGCCTGCTCTATTACTTTGCAACGTCGGCATTCCCCGCACTGTCACAGAGTGGATGTTGCGAGTTCTCCGTCTCCCAATCCAGTTAATAGCATTGCCATTGACAGGCGGTCGTCACATAGGGCTGATCCGCACAGGAACAGTCCCGACACGAGGCGGGTTTCTCAGTTTCTCACGAGCCCCTGTTCTTGAAGTACTGAGAGGAGAACATGTAAAGCCACCGGAGAGTGTAGAAGGTCGCAGGAAAAAATCAAGTGCATGTAATAAATCACAATGAAACCTGAGCGAGGCAAACGAGAGCTTTGAGCTGTCACATGATGTAAGGATCTCATCGTGAGTCTGCACTTCTTCAACCGGCAGAAGTGCTGAGCCATGATACAGGGAATCGGCTGCCCTAGTAATTATGGCTGGAAAGGGCTTGATTATTCGGTCACTGTCGCCAGTGAAGCTCTTTCTTTGTTGACTATGGCGGCCTTTGCCGTCTCTATCATGAACAGGGCTTGAATTATTAATTAGACTTTCTTGATGCCGACATTCAGGGGCTTTCGAAGCCTACGATCAGCGTCTCATGCTTGTCATGGCTGTGCTCCATATCCTCAACGTACCGCGACTCTGCGGCTGTTACTTGTGGCCGCCTCGATGTGTCTGCGTTTCGTAAAGCTCTCGTCTCTGCGCCGCTGGACGTCTCAATCTTGACAGCCGCGACAATCCAATGCCACCATCTTGGCCTTAGGTCTAGTGTTGACCATTTGGGACGGGTTGTTGTCACAGCAGGACCAGCAATGGTGGTAGATGTTTCTCCGGTCCATCTCGCAACAACCTGCAAGCTGGACTCGCCTTCAAGAGAAATGGACCGTGGTGCATGCGCGCATATGTGGGAAGAGTGCTATGCCCCCAATTCTTTCAATCCTTCAGTGGAAAGACGGGAAGGGCGAAAACGCCGCTCGGAAGGTGTCACCGAATTTCGAGTTCGCGCCTGACGGGTTGAAAATCTGAAAGAATATCCATGCGTTGTCACTAGCGTCTATTATTAATTAATTACCAGAAAGAGAATGCTGCGAGCAAAAGCGTCGAGGCGTGCTCTCAGGAGAACATGGCCGTGTCAGTTTTAGAAGGATAATTAAATATGGGTCCACGTCCCAACTGCTGGCACTTCGACGCCGCGGGCGCGCCTCTGGCAACTTTGTTGCATAATAATACATGATAGGAAACTTCAAACCTCTCATATCTCTGTAGGTATCTTTTAGGAGCTCACAACATGTGAGTTGAGGTGCAATTGATTATTTGCACTGAGAGAGGGCCTGGAAGAACTTCAAGATGGTTGGTTTGTCGGGTCGAGCCCGACCCCGTTGCACAGTCGAGCGTCGAACAAACAGCAACGCCAAGCCCAAGAACAACTGGACCCACTCTCGCAAGGCAACAGAAGCTTGGGTAAGCTCTCGATCGCTCAACTGCCTCGCAGCGCAACCGGCACCAGCCGCAACCCAACCAACCTGGAACGCCACCACAAACGCCAGCAACCGACTCCATCGTCGCCGAACCCCACGAACGAACAGGAGCCTTCGCGCGCCGCTTCGACATCACATTTTGCCCGATCACCGCAAGGCCGAAATCAACAGCAAACCCCTCCCGAGCAGCAATGGCGTCAGACCAGGAGCGCGAGCACGCCCTCGCCTCCTTCAAGCAGAAGCTGATTGAGTCGCGGGAATGGGAGACGAAGCTCAAGAACCTCCGGATGGAAATCAAGAGCCTTCAAAAAGAATACGAGCAGACAGAAGAGAACATCAAGGCGTTGCAAAGCGTCGGGCAGATCATCGGCGAAGTGCTCAAGCAGTTGGACGACGAGAGATGTGTGTTCCCTCTGCCGCCGATAGCCATCAATGTTGAGATATTTGAACAAAAACGCTGACGTTTTCCTTTTCTTCCGCGCGCTACAGTCATAGTAAAGGCCTCGTCCGGGCCACGCTACGTCGTCGGGTGCCGATCCAAGGTGGACAAGAGCAAGCTGAAGCAGGGTACGCGCGTGGCGCTCGATATGACGACGCTCACCATCATGCGCATGCTTCCGCGCGAGGTCGACCCGCTGGTCTACAACATGTCTCTCGAGGACCCGGGACAGGTCAGCTTCGCCGGCATCGGCGGGCTCAACGAGCAGATCCGCGAGCTCAGAGAGGTGATTGAGCTGCCGCTCAAGAATCCGGAGCTGTTCCTGCGCGTCGGCATCAAGCCGCCCAAGGGTGTGCTCCTCTACGGGCCTCCCGGCACGGGAAAGACGCTGCTCGCGAGGGCGGTGGCTAGCAGTCTCGAAACTAACTTCTTGAAAGGTGCGTGACGTTCTCCGCTCCACTCCCTATGCCTCGCGCAACATGCCTGACTCACAATTATTCGTCCCGCACTACAGTCGTCTCCTCGGCTATCGTCGACAAGTATATTGGCGAGTCGGCACGCCTGATCCGCGAGATGTTCGGCTACGCCAAAGAGCACGAGCCGTGCATCATCTTCATGGACGAGATCGACGCCATCGGAGGGCGGCGGTTCAGCGAGGGCACGAGTGCGGACCGCGAGATCCAACGCACCCTCATGGAGCTGCTCAACCAGCTCGACGGCTTCGACTACCTTGGCAAGACCAAGATCATCATGGCAACTAACCGGCCCGACACGCTCGACCCGGCGCTGCTGCGCGCCGGCCGCCTGGACCGCAAGATCGAGATCCCGCTGCCCAACGAGGTGGGCCGGCTGGAGATTCTCAAGATTCATGCGGCCGGCGTGGCCAAGGAGGGCGAGATCGACTTTGAGAGCATCGTCAAGATGAGCGACGGGCTGAACGGGGCCGATCTGCGGAACGTGGTGACCGAGGCGTGAGTATCCCTCTGCTGACATGCCGATTCCCCTGCTCCCGCTCTGTCTTCTTCCACTGACACCCATCCTCCAGGGGCCTATTTGCCATCAAAGATGACAGGGACGCTATCAACCAGGACGACTTCAACAAGGCGGTGCGCAAGCTGGTCGAAGCGAAGAAGCTGGAGGGCAAGCTTGAGTACCAGAAGTTGTGAGGGGCGCAGGGGCAGACACGCTTGGTGCTTCTGCATAACCTTGCTTGCATTGGACCTTGTCATGAACACAGCTTGATGGGCCTGTGTGCCATTGTACCAATATTGAATGATGGGCCGATCAGCGCGAAGATAAGTTTAAACCCCCGTGGTGGTCAGCGTCCCAGCATCAGCTTGCGATATGGCCCGTCCCTCTGGTATTTTCGCATCTGCGAAGAGTATTCGGGGCCGTCATTCGGAATACACAGGTCCCCTACACCAGCTCGTCGCCAGACATGGCGTAGTCTGTCTGCATGCTCCTTCCTGATCCTTCCCGGTGATATCGATCCGGGGGGCTATGTTACCTAGCTCAATGCTACCCCCTGGCACAAGGAAGAGTGTAAAAGGGGTAGGAAGCTTACATAGTGTAATCCGTACATAGATAGGGCTGTGAGTGTGCAGAGTAGGGTGCATTAGCCTCATCTGGCAACACCGTTGGTAGGATTTGTCGGTCACTGCGGGACAGCCTCTCAGCCCCAAGATTACTAGTGCATACATAGACACACCTTAACTTTCCGCAGTGACGTTCTAGTGTAGTGGTAGGATTACGGTTGGCTACCATGTGCTAACTAACGAACCGTCAATTGGTGTGCCGGCTATTGGATGGCGATGCCGCTGCCGTGTGATGATCTCATATTCCAGCAAGGCCTTGATCCATGTGTTTGCTCGTGTTCCAAGGTCGTGTCCGGCACTTGGCCTCGTGGGGGCGGCGGCCTGAGTTCCAAGAATAGCTGCCAAGGCCAGGCGACCCCTTTACTCGGCGCGCTTCACAGCCGCAAAAGTGGGCTCCCGCGCCCATTGAGCAGGGACAAGGAGGGCCGAGAAAGACCCTTTTTGAGACTCGAGTCGTTATCGCGTCGGGTACGGAGTACTCTGTACTTACTAGTAACTACCACGCTGTTCCTGGTAATCCGTACGCGCTTACGAATGCTCCGTATCCCAAGATCCGGACAACACGCACACATCCATGCTGAAAGTCTGCACTGCACGTGCACCTATCTCCTCCACTTATTAAGGGTAGCAAAGATTCATCGAATTGGAGGGTCAGACATTGTGTAGACTTGAGTATGGCAAGGTTTGCTGAAGACCATGGGTGAATTGATGTTAGAGGAGCATAGAGGTGAGAATCGCTGGTAAACAAAAACAATGATGTGGTGTAACAACAGGGCAATGTACATACGAAATATTGAGTGCAACTGCGGTACTCAAAAGGGGGCTGCGTCGATCCAGCAAAATACGAAACTCTCATTGTCCGGCCGTTACCGAGAGAGGCTTTGGACCCGCCTACTGCCGAGACTTAGTCCGGTGGATTGTGGGAGCCATCGTCCGGATCCATCAGCTAGATTCAAGTTCAACATCGCTCATCAGAAAAACAGGCGAGATGGCGGGGTGGCGGTGAGCCTTCCCGAGATGCACGACAGGCTCTCGGCGTGCACAGGACAGGCGGCAGAGGGTCAGGGGGGCGGATTCTAGACGCCGTGATCGCCATGCCTCCTCCGCGATGCGTTTTCGCTGGGGAAAGCCCCCGAAGCGCCGCGCTGCTGGCTGCTGCCAAGGGAATCGTCGATTTTGAGGATGAAGCATAACAGACCCCAAAGGCGGAGATCCCCGGATATGGTTAACGGGAGAGCAAAAGTGCGGATTAATACATACATGCATCCATTAAGGTACGCGAACTGCATCCTCCTAGCGGCGCCATGCGTTGACGAGGCAGAATGCTGGGCATCAAGGCTGAGCTTATGTACGGAGTAGTGTAGTGCAATCCGTACATACACTACACTACACTACGCATGCTCCCCACCTCGCCCTCCGGTTTAGTGCCAGGTAATCCAGGTGTTGCGCAAAGTAACAAGATGGGCATGTGACGCTGCTCTCATCTTCATCTTCCCTATTCATGGAGAACTATACAGCGTACGTGAATAAATCGTCATGAGTCTTGCTGCTCGTGCGCATTCCTAGCCACTTGATATCCATCACCAAAAGACGGCCAAAGCAGTCCGATAGATTAAGCGAGGGTTTTCGAACACCTGGTAGGCACTTCTCGTCTACCGAACCACGCCATTGCGTACGTCTCCCCCGTAGTACTCCACTTTATGATCTCAAACCGGTGGGAAGAAAGCAAGAAGGGAAAGTAGCTTGTGCATATGCAGCATTCGTAGATTAATACAAAGCCCGGGAGGGAAGAAGCAATCAAGTTGCTCGCAGGTATTGAACACCATTTCACTGTCTCCTTCGAACAAGAAGGTGCTCTTCGCTCTTTGGGAGGCCCCTGTCGGGCAATGACGACTTGTCATGTCCCCTGCCCGGGCCTGGACAAACCCCTGCCTCGTCTGGCCGCCAACAGGCTCCACACTGCCTGCGGTCTGCAGCATTCCTCCCCGCCAGATCGCCCATAAAGTCAAGCTCCCCGGTGACCATAGCAACTGTTTCCTGTCCATCCCATCCTGCTCTTCCCCAACCACATCCCCATAAAACTGCGTTCTCTTCCTGGCACTTGGGGCCTTGCTACACCAGTTTTCGCGAATACCCCGGCATCTTGCGCCCGCGTTCCCAATTCCTTTCCGTTTCTTCGCGCCACTTGCTGCAAGTTGGTCCGTCAAGATGTGGTACGAGCGACCCCAAACCCGACCCCGCCTCCGCTCTCTACCCGCTTATGTGCTTGTGTTTTCTATGGCGGCTGTCCTCCGAGCGGGGTGTCGAGGCCAGAGGAAAACAAAAATCAGCACAGTTGACTGACCAGATGGTTACGCGCGTAGTGGCATTTTTGGCTACGTCAACTACCTGGTGGAAAAGGACCGCAAGTTCATCATTGACACACTCATCAATGGTATGTTGGACGCTGCGCCCTTGCTGCTGCGACAACCAACCGCTGCCCCGCCTTACCCAACCCCTCCCCTTCCCCCCCCCCCCCCTCTTTTTTTTTTTTTTTTTTTTTTTTTTTTTTTTTTTTTTTTTTTTTTTTTTCCCACCTGCGCGGAACAGACAACATGGGCAGGATTGCGAGACCGGAGTACTGACGTACGCCTCTGCGGTTAATTAGGCCTCTCCCGTCTCGAATACCGCGGCTACGACTCCGCCGGCTTTGCCATCGATGGCGATAAGAAGAAGGAGGTGTTTGCCTTCAAAGAGGTGGGCAAGGTCGCGAAGCTGAAGTCCCTCGTGGATGAGGCCCAGCTCGATCTCACCAAGGTCTTCGATTCACACTGCGGCATTGCCCACACGCGGTGGGCTACCCACGGCCCCCCGTCGCGCATCAACTGCCACCCTCACAGGTACGAAGGCTGACGCGGGGCAAATTGGATTGGTCCCCTGTAACCCCGTGCCGCGCTGCTAATGCGGCCGCCTCTGAAACAGGTCAGACCCCAACTGGGAGTTCTCCATCGTCCACAATGGCATCATCACCAATTACAAGGAGCTGAAGACGCTGCTCGAGAGCAAGGGCTTCCGGTTCGAGACCGAGACCGATACCGAGTGCATTGCCAAGCTCGCCAAGTACATCCACGATCAACACCCCAACGTGGGCTTCACCGACCTCGCCAAGGCTGTTATTAGCGAGCTTGAGGGCGCATACGGTCTGCTGATCAAGAGCGTGCACTACCCTCACGAGGTGATTGCTGCTCGCAAGGGTTCCCCGCTGGTCATTGGTGTCAAGACGCAGAAGCGCATGAAGGTCGACTTTGTCGATGTCGAGTATGCCGACGAGAGCAACCCGCTGCCCGCCGAGACGGCCGCGCAGAATGTGGCGCTGAAGAAGTCGGCCGGTGACGGCAACTTCCTGTCCCCCAATGGCCTGCTGGGCGCCGCCGACAAGTCGCTCCTCCACCGCTCGCAGTCGCGCGCCTTCATGACGGATGATGGACTGCCGATGCCCACCGAGTTCTTCCTCTCGTCGGATCCCTCCGCCATTGTTGAGCACACCAAGAAGGTCATGTACCTCGAAGACGACGATATCGCCCACATCCACGAGGGTTCGCTCAACATTCACCGCCTCAAGAAGGCCGACGGAAGCAGCAACGTGCGGACGATTCAGACGCTCGAGCTCGAGCTGCAGGAGATCATGAAGGGCAAGTTCGACCACTTCATGCAGAAGGAGATTTTCGAGCAGCCCGAGTCCGTCATCAACACGATGCGTGGCCGTCTCGACATCGCCAACAAGACGGTGACGTTGGGCGGCCTCCGCAACTACATCAGCACTATCCGCCGATGCCGTCGCATCATCTTCATCGCGTGCGGCACTTCGTATCACAGCTGCATGGCTGTCCGTGGTGTCTTCGAGGAGCTCGCCGAGATTCCCATCGCCGTGGAGCTCGCGTCCGATTTCCTCGACCGCCAGGCCCCGGTCTTCCGAGACGACACGTGCGTCTTTGTGTCTCAGTCTGGCGAGACGGCCGACTCGCTGATGGCCCTGAGGTACTGCCTTGAGCGCGGTGCCCTGACCGTGGGCATAGTGAACGTGGTCGGTTCGAGCATCTCCCTCCTCACCCACTGCGGTGTGCACGTCAACGCCGGTCCCGAGATTGGTGTTGCCTCGACCAAGGCCTACACCTCGCAGTTCATCGCCCTCGTCATGTTTGCCCTGTCGCTCAGCGAGGACCGGGCGTCGAAGCAGAAGCGACGTGAGGAGATCATGGAGGGTCTGAGCAAGATCAGCGACCAGATCAAGTCCGTCCTGCAGCAGGACCAGAAGATCAAGGAGCTCTGCGCCAAGACGTTTAAGAACCAGAAGAGTCTGCTCCTCCTCGGTCGTGGCAGCCAGTTCAGCACAGCGCTGGAGGGCGCCCTCAAGATTAAGGAGATCAGCTACCTGCACTGCGAGGCCGTCATGAGCGGTGAGCTCAAGCACGGCGTCCTCGCCCTGGTGGACGAGAATCTGCCCATCATCATGATCCTGACTCGTGACGAGATCTTCAAGAAGAGCCTCAACGCCTACCAGCAAGGTACGTCTCCCCGAGGCTTCCCCGCCCATGATATATATTTGTGTCAACTGACTAACATTTCGTATCCAGTCGTCGCTCGTGGTGGAAAGCCTATTGTGATTTGCAACCCGGATGACGAGGAGTTCAAGGCTAGCCAGGCCGAGAAGATCGAGATCCCCAAGACGGTCGATGTCCTGCAGGGCATTCTGAACGTCATTCCTCTGCAGCTGATTGCTTACTGGCTCGCAGTCATGGAGGGTCTCAACGTCGACTTCCCTCGTAACCTGGCCAAGTCGGTGACAGTGGAGTGAGGTGGGTTGTTGGTTTGTCGGATGAGCACGGAGCAATTTTTTTTTTTTTTTTAAAAAAAAAAAAAAAGGTTGGGCGCTCTGCCGGCCGTCCACGATGGACGTTAAGCCCAGAGCTTCTGTAGTAGTAATATCTGGCTCTGTTGCAGTCACATCCGAATGGTCAGGACCCTTCCGGGAAGGAGAAACTGCCGACGGCGCCGCGACGAATGAGGTCCGAGCATCATAGCCTCCTTCGTCTTTGTCTGGGTTGGAGAGGGGCACAAGAGGGATCGCAAAGGGAGATTATTATGGCCGGAGGAGCCACCATTTTTTTCTATGAAGCAAAGCATCACTTGTTATGAGGACAACCATACACAGTTCCGGCTTCACAAAGTAGTGGCTCAGCTCTGGTGCACTCATTGATGCATGTCATGCCTGCACTGTTTATGCGCTTGAACAACCCAAAAAAAATAAGAACAAGGAGATGGCATGCCGCTGGATGGTCGGAGCAAAATCTACAGGGGATCATGATTCATGCCTATACCCATCTAACCCATCCGAGTCCTCCTAGACAGTCTGGGTGCCATAGCCGCGGATCCGTTCGGCAAACGCCCAGCTCTGCTTCTCCAGCTGCTCGTTCTCGCTCAGCTCGACGCCGTCCTTGGTGACGATGGCGATGCTGTACCGGTCCAGCGAGCGCGCGTCGCGGTAAAAGAGCACCTTCATGCACTCCTTGACCACGTTGACGGCCTCGTCGCGCGTCAGCCGCGCGGCGTCCTCCTCGGTCGCGGCGAAGCGGCGCATGATGGGCTGGGCCAGCATGGCGCCGTAGCCCGTCGCCAGCGAGGGGGACGTGAAGGTGGTCCCGCGCAGGTCGACCGAGGCGAGGAAGGGCTTGGCCTGTCCGTCGAAGCCGGCCACGAGGATCTGGTTCCACAGCGGGTCGAAGTCGTTGCGGCGCCGGTACATGAGCTTGGAGAGGTACTTGTGCAGGTTGGCCGCGTTGAGCTGGCCGCCCCGCCCGCGGGACGAGGAGCCGTCGTCTGTCGCCGCCGCCGCCGCCGCCGCCGCCGCCGCCGCCTCTTGCTCGTACGACTCGTCGATGGCCAGCTCGTTCAGGTGGCGGTCGAGGAACTGCATGTCGGAGACGTCGCCGCCGAAGCCGACGACTGAGGTCGAGAGGAACGGGCGCAGCCTCTTCACGTCGGTGAATCGTGCTAGGGAGCCGTAGGAAGCTGGGGAGAGGAGGGGGAAAAAAAGAAAAGAAAAGAGGCGGTTAGTTGGAGCGGTAAAGAAAAAAAAAAGGGGGAAGGCGTAGAAGAGGGGAAGGAGAGTGGGAGGGACAGGGGCGTACCCAGGTTGTCGGCAGCCATGACGACGCCGTCCTTGAACTTGATGGCAATGACCGACGTGCCCGTCACGACGGGGGATTGTGTTGCCGTCTTGGGCCCGCTGGTCCGGAGGTAAGAGGCATCATAGGCGCCGTAGACGTCGTCTCTCGGCTGCGGGGAGTCAGCGGACGGAACTGCGACGGTTGCGGGCGAGCAGGCCGAGAAACACTACGAGACTGGGGAACATACTCGACCCCAGGCTTGCGGGCGGTGATCCATGACTGCGGGGTATGGGTATGGCTGATTGAATCAAGTCGGGGGGAAATCTTGACAATGTCGGCGAAAGTTATCTCGCGTTGAGTTTGTTTTCTTTTTAAAGGTTCGTGGGTGGAGATTTGTCGGCGGAAGGGTGGTGGTGGTTGTTGATGGTTTCGTCGTCGAGGATGTTGGCTTGCTCGCCAGTTGGGAAGTCGCCAAGACTGGAGCTCCCGCAGCTTGCTTCGCGTCCCAGTGCTGCCTTCTGCAGTGGCTGACAAGCCGAGTGCCAAGAGCCGGCTTGCTGAACTGCCTGAGGCGCAAGGTTGGGCTGGGCTCCACTCGAGCACAGTGGATTATGGGCCTGTAAGCACGTGATACCCTTCTTGATCACCCAAACCAAAGCGATTCCATTCTTAGCTCAATTGAGCTTCACAGGCGCGCGCTTGATATCGCATTTTCACACTTATCGACCAAACAATGGGTCTCGTGCAATACGATAGCAGTGACGAGGACGAGGAGGTCCAATCCCCTCCGACCGACCCTCACGTGTGTTTTTCTTTCTCGCATCTCATTCAATTCCCCGTTAAGGAAACAGGAAGTACTAATACAAAATGCTTGCAGCCTCCGAACTCGGCAGTCAAGCCGACTTCTTCCAGCTCCCAGAAGAGCGCACCAGGTGAGTTTCGTCAACAATGCCACCATACAACCCCGCACCACCACCTCTTCTTCATTGCTGACGCCATCGGCAGACTCAGCACCTGCTCCCGGTCCCTCAGAACCAGCAGCACCGCTGGCTCAACAACAACCAGAAGCCTCATCATCATCGTCATCAGCATCAGCATCAGAAGCGCAAGCCTCATCCGCCCCGGATCCAGCCCCGGCGCTCGGTCCTGTCCTGGGCCCGGCGTTTGGTCCCTCCCGGCCGCCCCCGAAGGAGGAACGACCGCGGCTGGAAGGAGAGTTGGAGTTGGAGGAGGATGAGGAGGGGGGAAGGGAAGGGGGGTTGGGAGAGGTCGACCTGTCCTTCCTGGACGACGCGGCGGGGGCCGGCGCCGGCGGCGGTTCGCCCCCGCGGTCCCCATACACGCGGACGCGGGCGCTCCTGCGCAACCTGACGCTGCCGTCGGTGCCCAACATGGACATCCCCCCCTCGCCGCCGGGCAGCCCGCCCGCGCACCTGGACGCGCTCACGGCCAAGTTCGACTCGTTCCTGCGGCTCAAGCGCGCCCGGGGCGTGCACTTCAACGAGCGGCTCGCCGGCTCCAGCGGCATGGCCAACCCGGCCGTGGCGGACAAGCTGCTCGCCTTTGTCGGGGTCGGCACCGAGTTCCCGACGGACGGGGACGGCGGCGGTAGCGGCGGCGGCAGAGGGCTGGAGCAGTACGCGACGGTGCTGAGTCCCGAGGTCTGGGACGGCGGGGCCAGCTTCCCCGAGTGGGCGTTCAAGGGCGCGCTGAGGAAGACGCAGGAGCGGGTGAACAAGGAGAGGGAGAGGGGCCGCGGGGAGGCGGTCGAGTTCGTCTCGGCCGGCGTGTTGGTTCCGGGCGCGGCGGGGGGCGGGGAGACTGCCGGGTCCGCGGGAGGGAGCAGAGCCGGAACACCGGGAGCGGGAAGTGGAGTGGGTAAGAGGAGAGGGAGGTGAGATGTGTGATATGGGGTGTTTATTACGCCGGTGGAGTCGTTTTAACAAGGGGCTGGATAGATGAAGTGGTGTGTGGATGGTTTTGCAACGCGTGTTTGTTGCTGTATGATTGATACCCTGTGAGAGACGGATCATAGGACCACACCAGATGCAGGTCACCAGCATTATACTCAGTAGCCGATGGAGGCTGGCTCAAGCAGTTGTTGAACCCAGCATTGCGTCTTGGTCTTCTGTTGCCTCGCCGAGCCGACGGCCAGACATTGGACTTGCTTGTCATTCACCATCTAGATAGATAGATTGTATGGCATGACAAACTCCGTAGCTGCTACCACTACCCAACATGTGCACAGTGTGCTATGGGCGTGATATGGGTACACACATGCCAGCCTGGCCGCTCCTAGCAACCGAAGGGCCCCCTTTCCTCATCGACTGCCGCGGGCAGCGAGAGGGAAAACCCAATTAGCCCGCCAATATGCTTTCTGCATGCAACATCGCCTCCCAGTTCATGGTATCTCTTTGTTATCATCATAACAGAATTTAAAAAAAAAAAAAAAAAAAAAAAAAAAAAAGACAAAAAGACCACATCTCGCAGATAACAGCCCGGGTCAACGAAATGATATCTAACACGGAATGAGAGGTCCAAGGTTAATTAAGACAGGGAATGTAAAGAGCCAACAACCCGCTCTTCTAGTTGTTACCGCCGCCGAGGCCACCGCACGGGACGGTGACGCCAAGCGACGACTTCACCGCCTCCCCGATAGGGATCGAGACGGTCTGGTTGTAGGCTGCCAGGGCATCGGCAAAGTAGGGCAGCGACTGGCCGTGGTTGACAACCGTCTTGCCGCGGATCTGGAACGGAAGGACGCCATTCTGCTCGCAGTAGGGCTTCTGTCCGAGCGCATCGATAACGGCTCCGTTGTCAATGGTGGCGCGCAGCGGGTACTCGTTGGTGCCCGGGCGGAGTGTCAGATTGTCAATGAAAACTGTGCCGACCTCCCGGCCGAGGAGATAGTTGTGGAACGTGACGTTGCCCTAATCCTTGTGTCAGCAGATCATCGAGCGGGAGACGGGAGAGAGAGTACGGGGGCTAGGAGCATCTCTTCTTACCAGCTCGAAGCTGACAGGGGAGCGGTTAGGAATGACGGTGGTAGCCCTGAAGTTGTTGCCCTTCTCGTCGGGCTTGAGGCTGACCCAGGTCGGCTTGACGACGGTGCCGTTGAGTCCGCGAAGACCTTGTCTCGATGTCAGTGAACAATTCTACCGCGACGAGGAATGTGGGCTTGGGGGGGAAGGGCGCTGCTCACCGGGAATGGTGATGGTCTTCTTGAAGGTGACCGCATACGATCGCGAGATGCCCCTCACGTGGACGTGGGTGTCGCCCTCAACGGTTACGCGCAGGGAGTCATTGACGAGCAGCCACGTGTTGAACCTGGTCAAGGCCTCGAGATTCTCAATGGGCACGAACTGCGTCACGTTGACCGTCTGGAGGGCGTCGGAAGTGGTCTCGGGGAAGTCGATCTTGGCGAAAGGAGTGTGAGGCTCATGGTCCTCGAGGTACATGACGCCCTGGAAGCCGTCGATCTTGGCGTGGACAGAGCCGTCGGACTTGATTGTGCTGTTGATGGACATGGAGAAGTTCTGGCCCTGCGTGTTGGTGACAACGATGCCATCGAGGATGAGCTCGGCGTCATCGAGCTTATTCTGGGCGATCTTGGGGACGCCGACCAAGAGGCTGAGAAGGGCGGTGGTTAGCATATGGCGCCCGCGATTTTGCCCATGAACGACCCCCCGAGAGAACTGCCCACTTACACCACTGGCACGACAATGACAACAATGACGACGAGCACGATCAGATACGCCCACCAGAACCTGGCCAGGTGGCCGAGGCAGCCGCGCTTCCTGGGCTTGTCCGAGACATTTTCCGCCTGAGCAACGGCGGCCTTATCGACGTCACCCATGGTTGGCGATAATCGCTAACGGGGCTTTTGATGTATCGGTGGGTGAAAGAAGGGCTTGTGCTGTGATACCGGTTCTATCCTCACTCGAGCGAGGGTCGAACAAGACCAGTGTCGACAGCGGGGCAGGCGAGAGAATGAATCGGCATAGGACCAGAACAGGTAGATAGGTTCGGGCAAGGCGAGAAAAAGAACGGGGTCGGGCACTTATACCTCCAGCTGAAAATTCCAGGGGACGAGCATGCGGTAGGGAATGTTGGGAGGGCGAATGGGGTCTCATTGGATCCAGATTGGCAAGGCCGAGCAAGGTTCGAGCAAGGAGATGGTTGCATGCGTTTCCCTCCCACCTACTATGTACGGAGTACCAGTAGCCGGATGCGAGGCCGGCAAGGGGTCGGCTCGATCATCGTTCCGCGTGTGGAAGAGGGAGGGAACGTACAGTACTATGTATGGGACGCAGCAAATCCATGCCCTTGCCACCAACCGATATCGAGTTTGAGCAAAACAAGTTAGTGATGCACGAGCCCAGAAACCCACCACGGTACGAGTAACAGCTTCCCCAGCTCTTGGGAGGCCCACTTCGGCCGCCCCTCGGAGGCAGCTAAGTCCCGTTTAAGAAGGTCGCCCGAACCGCATCTCAGAGCTCCAGAAGCGCGCAGGCCCCAGAGAAAGAAGACTGAGACCTTTGCACCCTACTCCGTACTTCGTACTGCATACTTGGATAATTTGTGCTTGCTTGTATGTACTTTGTATACTCAATCAAGTACGGACGTACACCACTTGCAAGCATCTGGCCGGAAATTGGCGCTCCCGAGAATAAGCTTGCATTCAGACCCTGCGCGACGTTGCATCCTGCGACCTGTTGTCTCTTCTCGTCTGCCCTGCACCGTCAGGGAGTGATCGAGTGATCAGGCGATCAGGCGATCACAAGCGATCTGTCGACAGCACCGCCATGTTGTCGCCTCGGGAGGGTTCTCTTGGCCTCCAGGCGGCGGCGGCCTTGGCCCGAGCGAGACTGCGGGGAATTGCGGAGGGACAAGGTTTGACATTCCCCAGACGCCGAGACATCGCAGGTCACGTTCTTGCCTTTTGACTTGCTGATGTGAAGAAATAACTAATTGGTAGGGATGTGGTTCGTCGCATTGTCGGAGAGACTCGAGCACATGCTGACCAGCATGCCCAAATGCCGGATGTGGATTAGTTGCAGCCCACTCTTTGGCCTGAACTATGTAATCCGTACTGCTTGTAGCGGCCCAGCTTCAGACCCCTGTCGACCTGGCCCACCCTCCTCGGCATCTTGGAGGGTCACCATGGAGCACATGGAGAAAAAAAAACACACTCGGGAATCCAGAAGGGATCCATCGACAGAAGCAAACTTGACTCTCCCAATCTCAGACGTCAGAGATGGACACTATTGGGAGCTCGCGGCATACCGCCGGGGAGGCAAGAGAAACGCCCATGCAGTTACCAACACCGAGAGGGTAATAGTTACGAGCAAAGAAGTGGACTCGGTTCGCGTTTTGGCATGTGGAAGCCAAGAAACAACAATCCCCCGTACCGGACTACTAGTGTGTGGTGTACGGGTTATTTTGTAGAGGGACGTCGAGGTTTGAGGGCAACTCGATACGATCACGAACTTTTTGACCCCCCCGGTGGCAGTGGCGGAAATGACCCGCCATTTAAGAAAATCATCGCCCGCTCTTTCTCGCATCGTTCCATCGAACAGATTTAAAGGCTTCACTTCTCCACACAAGGTGCGACAGCAAAGGAAATGACGAGCATGATTCGACGCGGGCGGTGTTCGATGCGGATCAGACTGGGCCCTTTCGGAGATTTGAGCCGGGCCTTGGTTACAGTATCAAGCTAGCTATGGATCATGGGTTCTTTCATGGCCTCCAGCGTCAGGACCTGCAGCTCAGCCCAGCAACTGGCACAGCGCATTCTCACTTGCAAAGATGCACAGCTCGTTGCAAATCGAAATATTTCCAAAATGGGGACGGCTGGCCGACACCGAAGGGGGCAGGAGAGTCACAGAGCCACAGAGCCACAGAGCCACAAATGCAGGGCAGGTAGGTCATGGGCCGATTTCACTGCGAAATAAAATAAATCAGCTCCAAAACCGCCAACACGATGCGGCGATCCACTCGGAAGGCAACTCTGACTGGCCATAGCCTGCATGAGCCATCCGTAACGGCCTTCTTAAACCAGCCCAAACGAACTAATTGGCGCTCAGGGAAAGGGGGCTTGGTTACGCAACGCAGTAATACTGTGTAGTAGTGTCATAGGTCGGCCTGCCGCGAAGCGAGGCGACTCCGGCCAGAAGCGTCTCGAAAATGAAAAGGGGCAACGGAGCAAGGGAACAAACATTGTGAGAAACGGCAGCGGTTCGAAGCTCGTCTCCTCGACTCAACGGGTGAGTGGCCGGGACCAGCAGGGTATATATACTGTATGTACGGAGTACTCTTGCACAAGTATGTATGTACTATACAACGGTGCAACTGCAACCGTTGTACTAAGGGCATGATGAAACTACTGTACGACAGATAGTAGGCGTTCCATCAAGTACGGAGTAGTCCGTGTCATCTACGAGTGCGGAATATCGTCCGATGTTAACCAGCCTGGTTCCGCCCGATATTGCGCCAGGCCAAACCAAGCAAGGCACCACCTAGTCCCAGTCTGTAGGCAAGAAAGCACCAAAAAAAAAAAAAAAAAAAAAAAAAAAAAAAAGATAGAGAGAAAGAAACACAAAAAGGAAGTAGGAATTGCCTCGCCGCTGCTTGCAGTTCCGGGGAATGGTCATCTGTGTCCACGACTTCACTTCTGCGAGATAGACGACTTGCATTCGTACTGCGTAACATCGTCGGCATGGCTTGTAGCGACCATTAGGATCCAGCTGTATGGACATACTATGTACGCAGTATTGCGGGATGGGAAACACACTAATAGCAAACCGAACTTCGTCCGTGTTCTTTGTGCGGCTTCCGAAGGCTTTTCGTCAGGGGTCACTCTTAGCTAATCGCCGACCAACTGCCGTATCCGTATCGCGGAGGGGGGTGAAGATGATCATAACGCTGGTGCACCTCCATAATTTACATGCAACTGTATCTACCCCAGCATACAGAACGCTACCCGAATAACCCTCCACGGCCCCGCTGTTTACTAGTAGTATAGGGCGAACTGAACGGTCTTTGAATCGGACAATCTGAAACCAAAGCTCGACGACCCCAGAGAAAAAAAGAGGTCTGGGGTAAGAAGGTCATTGGGTTCCGCCAGCGCACCACTGTGCGCCCCATTCCCACCCTTGGCATTGGCCGCTCCACCTTTTTTCCCACATGTCAAAGAAGCAAGCCGCCGAGGTTCGTGCTCGTAGTGTAGGGATCTGACATGAAGACAAAAGAGGTCGTCGCTCCCCGCATGCTTGGCAGCCACAGCTTGGATTGGGCTCAAAGCTTGGCGCGGGAAGGTGTCCACAATCCTGACCGGTCCAGGCCAGCATCGCCGTCGAAAATATCCCGCTCCACCATGCGGGTGTTGATCTGGGGGAAGGAAAAGGGGGAGGGGACATGGTCAGCGTTTCGGCTCGCTTTCGGGAGCAATGGTTGCCACTTACGAAGCGCGGGCCCAGTTCCGACAGGTTCCTGGCACCCATCATCTTCATACACGTCACGATCTCTCCTTGCAGGACTAGGGCATGGTCAGCAACCGCAAACAAATGCCGAAGGGGGGATAGTTGAAGCGACAACGAAAAAAAAAATGGCAAGAATAAAAAAAAGAAAAAAAAAGAAAACTTACTCTCAAACGTCCGCTCAACACCCTTCCACCCGCCGGCGCCCAGCCCCCAGAGCGCGGCTCTCCCGACTCCCACCGCCTTGGCACCCAGGCAGAGCGCCTTGACCACGTCGGTGCCGCGCCGGACGCCGCCGTCGACCCAGACCTCGATCGTGTCGAAGACCTCGGGGCAGTACTTCCTGATCTCGAGCAGGGTGTGCACCGCCGGCGGCGCGGTGTCGAGCGACCGGCCGCCGTGGTTGGACAGGATGATGGCCCGGACGGTGCCCGGGTGCTCGCGCGCGTACCGCGCCGCCAGGTAGGCGTCCTCGTGCGTCTGGATGCCCTTGAGCACGATGGGCAGGCTCGTGTGCTTGGCCAGCCACGGCAGCGTCGTCTCCCACGTCAGGTCGGCCGCCGTGCCGAAGAACAGCTGCTGGCCTACCCCGCTGTTGCTATCCGGCTTCTTGTTGTTGTCCTTGTTCGTCTTGTCCGCGCCGCCACCGCTGCTGCTACCGCCCGCCCCCGCCGACGACGACGACGGCTCGGGCGGCTTGGACGACTCGAGGAGCAGACGGGCCTCGATCCCCGCGCGCTCGTCGTGCTCGCGCTTGCTCGGTACGGGGGCATCGAGCGTCAGCACGATGCACTTGTAGTGCTCGGGCATCTTGGCGATGCGCGCCAGCATGGCCTCGCTCTTGGCCCGGTTGGTCTGGACGTACAGCTGCCAGCCAAAGATCTGGCCCGGCGCGGCGTTGGCGACGATCTGCTCGGGCGTCATGGACGCGTTGTGCGAGACGAGCTGCATGGCGCCGAAGCGCGAGATGCCCCGGGCGATGCCGGCCTCGCCGTCCGGGTGGGCCAGGCGAGCCATGGCGGCGGGTGAGACGTAGAGCGGTGTGGAGACGCGGTGGCCCAGCAGGGTGGTGCTCGTGTCGGCGCTCGTGACGTCGACGAAGACGCGCGGGCGCAGGAGGATGTTGCGATAGGCGAGGTTGTTGAGCGTCTTGGAGTACAGGTCATCGGCGGCGGAGAAGTAGTAGGCCCAGCACTTCTTGGACACCTGCTTCGTCGCGGCCGCTTCGATCTCGTCCAGGTTGAGGAGCGTGTCGAGGGGCGGTGGAGCGGCTTTCTGCTCGTCCTCTTGCGGCTTGCCCTGGGCGGCCTGCCGCTGGAGCTTCTTTAGGCTCTCTGGGTCCACCACCCCCAACTTGGCCTCCGGCTTGAGGTTCTCTTCCAGCGTCCCTGGCGGATGGATCGGGTCGTACTCGGCGGTGGCATCGCGCCCGGCGAGCTGGAGAATGATTCGCGACCCACCGGGGTGCTCCCGTAGGAAGTCGGTCACGTCGTAGACATTGCCGTGAAGGACGACCCAGCAGCTGTCTGGAGTGGTGTGTTTGGCGACTGGACAGACGGGAAAAAGCCGTGTTAGCAAGACATGTCCGCCGAGTTGTCGGCAGTTCTGGGCAGTCCTGCAGTTGTGCAGTTCGGCGGTAACGGAAACTTGCCTTCCTCCGCACTGAACACTTTCACCATTTTCACGAACAAAAAAAAATTCGGCAACCTTCCTGATTTCTCTCCAGAGACAAAACAATATATGGAAAAGAAAAAAAGACACAAGGGACCAGCGCAGCTCAAAAGGCGGGAATGCGCGATGTCTGGACCATTTTATAGCTCCCGAACCGAACGACTTGCGGAGTCGGAGCCGGCGTCGTCAATTGCCTGCTGTCGATTGGCTGGCTGACACCGGTTGATTGGGTGTTGATTTCCTTGGGCCTCTTGTTCCCCGGCCTGGTCCCCTCGCTGTGGAGCACCGACGCCCGCCGGTTCCAGGGGTGCAGTGGCCGTTTCGCATGGAGGATTGGAGGATAAATCGGCATCCGGGGGCGGCGGTTCGCTAGCTGTTGATCCGAGTCTTGGCGCTGACCGGGACAGACATTCCTTAAGCTGTCTCACCTGGGAAATTGTGCCCGTCGCCTCGAACTTGCCATCGCGTGCGGCTCAACACCCAACCGGCGTTCCCTCTCATCAAAAAGCAGATTGTCGTCAGTGAGACAGTTGCAAGGAATTGTGCTGTGCCCCTGGTGGGCTTGGATGACTGGCGCGTCAGGGCGGCGCAGTGACGGTAGCATCTTCCATCCTGTCACCGCATCAATCCGGCGGGTGTTCCCGTTTGGTGATTCTTGGCTCGATAGATATTCGCTTTTTGCGACGCCATGGTAGGCGCACCCTTGCAATAACGTCATAGCTGATGATGATGAACCGGGTGCTTTTGCGCCCTGACTTGCTCAAGGTTGCTTCTCCAACAGTCGAGAATCGGATCTGAGCATCAAAGCACAGGGCTTGGGCGATGTCCCGCATTAAATTCTGGCAGGATGGCAGATTGTCGTCCCCCACGACGAATTGAATAGATACCGAATATATGCACATACATGCCTATATACATACCTAGGTACGTACTACGTACAGACGTAACCTCCATTCGTACTTATACTGATAACTGATACTGTACTCCGTATGTGCATACTCACAGTATCTAACCTAAGAAGGCATGCGTAGTGCAGCGGTGAGAGTGGGGCACCCTAGCTTCTAGGCTGCTGTCCCGCCCCCGCCATGCGGGAGCTTCTGGCTCAGCTGCCTTATTAGCCCCGTGGACTTCACTCGGGGACAGCTCCAACTGCAACCCGTGCAAGCCAGCCTTACCCTCGACCTCCGTCTGTCTCACACCGGTACCGCGCACCGCCGACTCGTCTTTGTTTCGTTCCTTCTCCCCAGTCTTGTCTCGACTTGAACCCGGCAACCGTTTCGATTTCCGGTTACGCTGCCAAGTGGTACACCCTCCGCCCCGACGCGTGAGCGCCGTCATCATGACAGCGCGCCCCGATCTGCGCGTCCTCTGCTTCGGCGACTCGCTCACGGCCGGCTACTCCTACTGGGGGAGCGTCCATCACCCGTACAACGAGATGCTGGAGAACATGCTGTCCATGGCATACCCGGACCTGAAGATCGTCACGGTCGAAGATGGGCTTTCCGGGTCGACCGTCAAGCACGAGTTTCTGAGCCGGATGAACACGCAGTGTGGGTGCTGCTAACCCCTTGGGTCAACAACTCTTCCAAGCCGTATATTCGATGTGTGTGGGGGCCGGACTAACACCGTGACCGGACGCCGCAGTCGCCGCGCCCAAGAAGAAGAAGCAGGATGAGGGCCCTGATGGGAAACGGTACGACTGGGCCATCGTGCTTGGAGGGACAAAGTAGGCGCTCCCGACCGATACCTCGCAAACACAGATTCCCCCCTCCCCCAACCCCCCCTCCCCAGCTCTTCCCTAACATAACCGCAACAGTGATCTCGCCATGGGCTTCCCCCCGGAGGATATCTTCGAGACTCTCAAAGAAGTCTGGGACGTGCCGCTCTCGCACCAGTGCAAGGTCCTCGCCCTCACAGTACCGGAGGCGGGCGTGACAGGGGAGTCCAGGGAGCGGCTTGACGCCCGGCGAGACAAGCTCAATAATCTCATCAAGGGTTACAAGCGGGACAATTTGTGAGTGCGGAGCCCGGCCAACCCCTCTCAGAGGCTCCGCCGAAAGATCTCGGCGCCATGTTGCTAATTTCTCGCCGCCCCAAAGCCACGTCTTCGACTTGCACAAGGCTGTCCCCTACTGGGGTATGTCCGAGTCAGACCGCAGGAGATACTGGGACGACCACATCCATTTCACACCCGCCGGCTACGACTTGATCGGCAACAAGGTCGGCATTTCACTGGTCAGCCTCCTCGCGATGGAAAAGGCCAACTCCCCGCAGCGGCCGCAAAAGCGCAGGCGCATGTTCAAGGACGACGATAAGGAGTTTGAAGAAGAAGGCGGAGACCCTTCAGCCATCAATCAGGGTTACGTGGTGGTACGGAGGGCGGATTTGGACTAGATGGTACTCCTCCTTTGAGTGACGAGTCATTATTGATCGGGATGCACAGATTAGGATCGGGTTAAACTGGCGTTTTGGCGTACGGAACTAACGGCAAGAAGAGGCAGGACTCTTGTCCGGGGATAAGATAACACCAGGGATGGATTTCTGATTTTTTTTTTTTTTTCAAGTCGTAAATCGTGATTACGTCTCGGAACTCGCGAGACTGGGCCACATTGGGCCTACTAACTTAACTAACCTTGGGCCTACTAACTTAACTAACCTTGGGCCTACTAACTTAACTAACCTTGGGCAACCCACCACCCACCACTGAGGTGGGATCTTATCCCAGGTTCGTACGGCGACTCGTCACCAGGTAGGACATTGATTATAACCAATCGATCATACCGCGATTTGCGCGGCTACAAACTCTGGGAACTCTGCTTGCAGCGCGTCCGTCACCCGCTCCACATCCTCCGCCAACGCCTGCACGTTGCTATCGCATCGCCGCATCTCCTTGCCCACGGGCACCTCCGCCCTGCCGCTGCCCTTCTCTCCGGACGCCTCGGCGCCTTCGAACCAGATGATCCGGTCAATCTGGTCAATCGACCCGGCCAGCCGCCCCTGCTCGATCATCCTGGCCGTAGTGTCCTCCGCCTTGGTCCCGTCCAGGCCCAGCAACAAGCCCAGCTCGTCAAACCCGATATTGCTGTAGAGACGGCTGGCACTGAGCAGGTTGTGCTCCACCACGGCCTTGGCCAGCACCGTCGAGCCGTCCGACGTGGTGGCAAGCTGGTGCGGCGCGAGGCCCCGGGCAAACTTGTCGACCTCGGCGGCGCTCAGGAGCTGATCGAAAAACATCTTCTCGAGAATGCCATACTCCTCCAGCCCCGCGGACCGCTCGTCCTTGTATAGCTGGCCGAGCGCGCGGCTGCGCATGGGCCCCGCGGGCGCCAGGATGGCGCACTTGATGGCCATGGACAGCGTGTGCAGCCGCTCCTCCTCGGCGATGGCCGGCGAGAAGCTGATGTCGTGGTAGCTCTTGGCCGCCTGCAGGAACTGCCGGTTCGAGTCCTGGATGCGCGCCGCCGAGAGCCGGAAGTGCAGGTTGAGCTCCGGGTCCGCCACGTCGTGCATCACGTTCTTGAGCTTGTTGAGGTACGTCTCGGCCGCCGTGCTGTCGTCCACCTCGAGGTAGTTGCGCACGATGCGGACCCAGATGGCCGCCTTCTCCGCGTCGGGAACCCGCCGCTGCGAGCTATCGAGGGGTATCTCGGCGAGCGACTTGGCCGCTTCGACAAAGTCTTCGTTGGCCTCGTGCGCCGTCGCTATGAGCTCCCGGAGGGTGGCGGTCTGCTCGACGAGCGAGGACGAGAGCGGCGTGGTAGGGGTGGTTTCCACGACATGTCGACCGACTTCGATCCAGAGATCGTGATTGTCTAGGGAGCGGAGGGCGGCAATGAACTCGGTGACGAGACTGCGTGTGCTGACGACGCCGAGATTGCCAGTGAGAACGGCGTCGGCAAAGGCTTTCAGGTCTGTGCTAATGTTGTCTGGTGAGGAGAGCGACTTGATGTTTGCGAGAATGGCTGAATAGTCCGAGGCATTCGCCGACTTGGCCGCTTCCTCCAGCGCTGCCGCTACCTTGGGCGACGCCATCTCGGCCTGCGGTGACTGGAGGCGCGGTAAAGCTTATACGCCGTCCGCAAAATGTGCCTCGGTGAGAAGAGGATGAGGTAGCTGTTTCGTAAGGTCGGGACGTCGATTGTACACAAGGGGACATACACTAAAGCTGGATCGGAGTTGCTGCACTTGGAGACAGGGCTTGATGCTGGCACAGCTGGAAGCTGCAGCCTGGTCGGGCTCGGTGGGGTTGGCGGGGTGGTGGGGCAGCCAAGACCAGCCGTTGATCAGCTTCAGTGGGGTCTCACTTTCCGTCTGAGCTGGGAAGCTTCATTGTTCGACCAAACGCCTGCATGCTTGCCGGGTTTGCGTAATGTGAAATCTACTGAAGATCCTAACATAGGCGAGTTCTATCAGTATTTTTCGTGATGCTGCGGAATTAGTAAGCTGTCATTCCATCCCGAAATCATGGTTTGGCGCTCGATATCCCCGGCTTCTGTTATATGGGACAGCCGTACTGTAGTATGTGTCCAGGCCGAGTGTTCCAGGATAACAAATGGATTCAACTCTTCAAATCAATTGCTCGTCAAGGAGTCAGGCCCCTTTTCCTCCTGCCACCTAGTGAAGGTTATTTATGCTTTAGAGCAAATATACAGAATTTTTGCCCCAAAATTTAACCAACCACGCACGACGTTTCTAGGTGCTATTTTGGAGGCCAAAAAATAGGCTGACGAGCTCTCGCAACCTGTATTTGGGCCGAGAATCGTTTATTTGGGGGTGGGGGGTTCACTCACTGGCCGTTAGTTTCGTTGTTGGCACGTTTGTTGATCCCGAGCCCGTCGCCAGTGAATATACAGGCCCGACAAGACCATAGGGGGGACACTGTAGCCAGGGAGGGATGGCATTTTGACGGTTTTAGCTGGCAGCACCTCGCAAAGCAGGACTTTGCTGTACTGTGTAACGTCTGACCAAGAACTATATATGAACTCGTTGAACCACTCCACAGAAGCTCCAACCGGCCTCGGGGCTTAGCGGTAACGGATATTAGGCTGTCACGATTCGCCGACGCAGGAATCGTACGATCCAGGATCATTACCGATAAACATGGGCGGAAACAGGCGGAAACGGTCCCGCACCGTGCTCTCAAATCCGTCTTCTTTCCATCATCTGTGCTAACACTCTCGATTCTTTCCTTTCCATGCCTCACCATCGTGTGAAATATTGTACATTTTGAAACGAAGAAAGAAAAGAAACAGAAAAGAATCAACACCAGACGCTACCCAAATGGCGCAATCAACCAACTTTCACCTCTCTAGTCTTTCCGCAAGATCACCGACACTATTGAAACCTTGCCTATTCGGCCAACAAGTACAGTGCTGGGGTTGGGTATTTCTCATGCTAGATCCGCTAACACATGATTCAACCAACCATCTCTCTCAGTGACAGGTGACTCTTTAACGAACCGTACCCTCTATCGATCCAACTCGAACGCACTAGACTCCCGTACCCGCTTCCCCATACCCCTCGAGTCCATCTTTTTATACGCCGTATCCATTACACATACACACGCAGAGAGGAGAGAGAGAAAAGGAGGGAAGAAGAAAAAAACAAGAGAGAAAAGAGACAAAAGGAGAGGATCGAAGAAACGGGGTTGTCAGTGCTGCAGCACGACCGGTTTCCCCTTCTCCCAGTTCCTGACGCTCTCCCGGATGTTGACCCAGTACCGCAGCCGGACGGCCTCCTCCTTGGCGGCCTCGACGTCGCCGCTCTCGAGGGCCTCGCCGACGAGCCGCTCGCTCTCGCCGATGCGCGCCTCGTTGGCGGCCGCCACCTCCTCCAGGTCCTCCTCGCGCTCGGCCTCCTCGATCGCCTCGCGCGCCTCCAGCACCGTCATCAGCAGCTCCGGGTCCGGCGCCCCGCTCTGCGCGCCCCGCTCGTCCGCCTCCAGGTCCACGCCGTACTGCTCCCGCAGGAGGTACTGCGCCCGCAGCAGCGGCGACGACAGCGTCTTGTAGGCCGCGTTGATCAGGGCGGACGTCGCCTCGGCTCGGATGCGGGCGGCGGATTTATGGCCGTTGTTGTTGCTGTTGCTGTTGCTGTTGTTGCCACTGCCGCCGCTGCCGCCGCCGCCGCCGCCGCCGCTGCTGCTCTTCTCGGTAGCAGGAGACTGGCCCTCGCTGGCGGCGGCGTGGTGGTGGAAGTCGGGGTGGGAGGCGGCCTGCAGACGCAGGAACTCGTTGCGCAGGGCGCGGAGGTCGATGGCGAACTTGCCCTTGGGGGGCGGGCCGTCGGGAAGGGTCTCCGGGAAGAGTGCGTAATACGTCGGGATGGAGGACGGTTGGGACGGCGTCGAGGACGGGGTTGTCGCGTCGGGAGAGGCGCGGGTCGTGGCGGAGCGGGTCTGTCTCGTCGAGGGCCAGCGCTGGGCGGACGACCTTCGGTCGGCCGGGATCGCGATGGTCGAGATGTTCCGTCGCGATGGGGCTACCGGCACCGCCCTGATTAGAGCACCCTGGGAATCTAGGAACGCTCTCGCCTCCCTGCGGCATGCGGCGCAGAGGTACGTCGCTGCGCGGCCCGAGTGGGAGGCCAACGATGCCCTCATATTGACGGAAAAGAAAAAGAAAGACCTCAGCTAGACCTCGCTTCAGCCGTGTGTGTCCCGAATCCGAAATCCGAGCGTCAATATATGTTCGCCTAGTCTGTTTCGTCTCGATGAGGCAAATGGCCCGAATTCTGCCGCGAAACCGTCGTGCACCTTCGTGAATGGAAATGGTTCGGACGGCCGAGTCGAAAGTCCGAAGAATACGGGTAGGGTGGCAGAGGATGACGTCGGCTGCGTTTTATCAATCTTGCAGGAAATCCCCGATAGAACCGAGACGAAGCGAAGTTCAGCTCCAACCCTAACCCCCAGTCTCAGGCTCAAGCTGCTGGATGTCTGCGGAGGTGACTTTGGTTCATGAATAAATAAAAAAAAAAAAATTCGCTTTTCAATATGTCCAGAGGCAAGCCGAAAATGGTCATGACATCGTTATTAAGAGAGTATACTGGTGATTATAATAGTACATGGTACAATCCAAAACATAAGGTATCCGAGTCATAACATCATGTCCGCAGCGCCCTTCCCCCCCCGCACCCCTCCTCTCCCCTACCCCTAAATTTCGCATCATCCCCCTTTCTATCCCACACCATTATGTATTATTAGCCTCCTCCTCCTCCTCCTCCCCTTATGAAAGCACCAACTCCCGCCACCTCCCCCGTTCCTGATGCCACCACCGTTCCTTATCCTTCTTATCCACCACCGCGCTATTATGACTGTTCCACCTCCCGTTACACCCCTCTCTTCTCCCCTTCGCACCCGCACCGACGCCGCCGCTGCCCTCGGCGTCACTGTCGATCCCGTCCCGATCCCCTCCGCCTCTCCGCTTAGACTTTTTCTCCCCGCCGTCAATGAGCCCGACCATCTCCCCGCCGTCCTCCCTCATGAGGTCCTCGACCGCCACGACGCCGCCCCCCTCGTCCGTCGCGCCCGTCGCCCCGTCAGGCGCGAGCACATAACGGATGCGGGACTCGACGCGCCCGAGATAGGCGCCGACGCCGAACTTCTCGACCAGCGCGCCCCGCTCGTCCACGACGGTCACGAGGTACCGTGGGATGCGCTGCGCCGCCTCGAGGCGGGCCTGCGCGGCGAGCCGGGCCTGCAGGAGATTGCTGTTCTCGCGGGCAATCGTCAGCGCGTCCGGAGGGGGGAAGAGCGGACTGGCCGGCGGCGTGCTCCCGGGGGTGCCGGGAGTGCCCGGGGTACCGGGCCGGGCGGGGCTGTTGCGGAAGCCGGTCGTCTTGCCGTTGCCGAATAGGAGACCGCCGCCCACTCCGCCAGCGAAACTTCCGCGGCTGTGGGTCGATGAGAAACTCGAGCTATTCCGCGTGTGTCCCCAAGGCGCGTTGCTGCCGGGACCGGCGGCACCCGGGAAGGGGGCGCGGTAGCGGTCCGCGGGCAGGTCGATGCGTTCGCGCGGCGCGCAGAGGGCTTGGAAAATGCCTTCCGGGTCGTTGGGCGTGCAGAGGATTCGCAAGGATGGGAAACCTCCCGCGGCGATGCTCCGCGCGAGAATCGTGTCGGCCGGCGTGACCGTGTTGGGGAGATAGGGGATATCCCAGTGGAGCTTGCGGAGCGATTGGGAGGCGAGGTACGGGAAGAGCATGATGAACTCGTCCGGGGGCATTTCGGGGGCGTAAGTCTGAACGATCGTGAACGTTTCGAGGTTCGTGAGGTAAGAGAAGATGCGGGCAATGGCAGGGAGGGACTCGACGTTCATGTGGAGAAGCGTCAGCGTTTGGATCGAGACGCTGTTCCGACGGGTCGCAAGCGACGAGAGGCCTGCTGTTGTGACGCCGGTGCAGTAGTTCAGGGACAGCTTCTTGAGTGGGGGAAGGGAGAGGAGGCTGGTGTCGTCGAAAGTTGTCCGAGGTGCATGTGAGAGGTAGAGATTCTCCAGCGACGGCAGCGCTTTGATCGTACAGTCTAGAAGGTCGGCTGGGCCCAAGGCTGCCCCCGGTTGGCAGTGGACGACCAGCGTCGTGAGCTGCCTCCAATTGGCGTGATACGCCATGAACAGCTGAGCCTCCTGCGACGGCAGGTCTTCCGGGCCCCAATTGTCGTTGCGCGCAGACGAGCGCGTCCTCTGCTGTCGCTGCTGCGCCGAAGGCTCGAGAATCCAATTCATGGTTTTCAGACTCGTCCGCGTCGACAGCGCGTGGAATAACCGCTGAAACGAGTGATCATACGTGGGGTAATAGCCGACCAGTCGTTCGAAATTCGGACACGCCATCACTACCGAAGCGATCAGGTCGTTGTATGCGACCGCCGCGACAGAGAGCGGTCGCGCCGGTGGCTTTAACGACCGCACCATGGCGGCAATCTGCGGGTTCGCCCTGAGCGTCCGGCGCAACAAGACCAACCTCGACCCGTAAGCCGTCTTGGTCCGTTTCTTCATGGCAGGCCCCTCGTGGCCCACTAGCTGGATATGCTGGTACAAGGCCTCGCGGGCGTAACGTAGGAACTTGCGGGCAGCCACAGCAACCGAACAACAGTCCCGCATCCAGCACGTAGCACAACTGCTGCTGCCCGGCCGCAGGTGGAGCTTGCGCAGCTCCTCGAGGATCAGCTCCAGGACCTCTCCCGGCAGCGCCGCGAACAGCTCCCCTGGTTGCGCTTTGCGCCGCTGTTTAAGGGGCGCGGGTCTCTGCCAAGGGTACTGTTGGCCGGCGCCGCTGCTTGCCCAGGTGGCAGGAGGGGTGACGCCCGGGCGCGGGCTCACGCCGGGGCTGTAAGAGTCGAAGCTCGTCTGGCTACTGGCGACCGAGGCGGCACGTGCGCGGCTGTCGAAGCTGTCTTGGCCGGACACGACGCTGCTGGTGGCGGAGCTGGCGCTGCTGTTGGACAGGCGTCGCGGTTTGTTGTATCCCCCGGAGCGCTCCGGCCCTGGTAACGCGCCGTCCGGGTGGGCCGTCGGCATGTGGACCAGCGGTGCGTGCTCCATTCCGGGCGAGCTGGGTACCGACTGGGACCCCGTCGGCTGTTGCATCCTCGAGTCGGCCCGTTGTGTCCTTAGCGAAAGATCTAATTGCTCCCCGGGGTACACGGCCAGCGGGCCGTCGGAGCGAGACGGTGGTGGGCGGAGGGTCGGAGGCGCAGCAGTCGGCTTGAAACGCGGAGATGGGCCGGCAGGGGAAGGATTTCGCGAAGGCGCAGTGGGCGGTCTCAGCGGCGCGTCCTCATCGGGATTGATCGTGTACCACCGGAGGATTGCCGAGGCGGAAAATGTGTGCCTGTGCTTGACCTTGTTGAAGAACACTGGCGGAGGGCTAGACAGAGCGCATACCAAGTTCCCCGGTCAGCCACGAACATGCTTCTTTTCCGTCTTCTCCTTCAAAGATTGTTCTAGAGGAGGTGTAGAGAGTCTCGAGAAAAAGGAGAACCGAGATCCCGTGGGGATGGGACGGTGGGTGTGGGCCAAGCCGGGCATTTTAAAATGACATGCAGATCTCAGCCGCAAGTCGCGGCGGCAGACCGTTAACTAACTAACGAACGCAGCGCAACGCCAGATCAAAACTGGAGTGCCTTGTGGCCCATCCCGGTCGGAGTTTGACTCAGCCGTCGGTTCGGGGAAAGCGGCTTATAGGCTTGGAAGCCGAGAACGCCCATGGTGGCCAGTCAAGGCGGTCTCGTATGTTGCTGCTGTCTCAATCGAGAAGAATACTTCCAAGAACGATGCAGGAACGGCGCTTGCCTAGGGTGTTCGGTTGGCCGAAGATGCTAACCGGTTTGGATGCGCTGCTGAGAGTGGCCGGAAATAGCGCCACGCCCAGCACAGTGGAAATTACAGAGTAGGTGCCATTGGGGAGGTAAGAACGATGAGGGGGGATTGGGGGGAAGCGAGGGGAAAGGGGGCTCGAGTGGGGGGAATGATGGCCATCTGAACTCGGCAAAAAGCTCCCTTTCCTGAAAAGATTTTCTTTTTTTGAATGCCCATCGCTCCTTGATGAGCGTGGTCGCAATTCGATGGCCAGTTTGCCGCATGCACATGGGGAAAGGAACTTTCCCAGATACAAGAAAAAAAAAAAAAAAAAAAAAAAAACAGCAGACATGCGGGCGAAAACAGGGGAAACAGCAAGGGACAGGGGTTTGCTGCCTGTAAAAAGGGAACGTTCCATCCACCCATCGGCCCGGCCATCTCAACCTTGCCAGATGCCAATGCTACACCCGGCAAACTCGAGCCGGTATGTTAAGAGGCGCATGAAACGACAAAATTGTGGGGAAAGAAAAAAGAATAGCAACTGCAAATACGGAGTAAGGTAATTTAAATGTCTACTCACCGCGATTCTGATTTACTATCCTTTTTACCAGCGCCCGACCGGGGGGCGGCGGCACCCATAGAGGGCTTCCGTTCCTCGTCTGTCTCCTTGCCTTTTCGAGCCCCTGAAGTGGCACTGGGCGGCTCCGGTGGCCTCTTCCGGAGGACGTTGGGCTCCGTCCCAGTTCCCGAGAGCGAGTTTCTCCTTCCTGTCACAAACTCTCGCAAGCTCGACAGCGAGCTCTCGCTGTTGCGTCTCTTTCGACCGCTCCACGGCCATGGAGATCTTTGTGGTGGTGGTGGTGATGGTGGTGGGGGATCGTCCGTCCTGGTGGCCATGACGACGCCGACAACTCAATGTTGGCCGGATTCGAGATCTGAAATCGTAAGTCGTAGCTGGGGTGACCAAAAACTTTCCCCTTGGCGCTTGGCTACTGCCAGGGTGCTGGAACGCCGCAACGCGCGGCAGGCTATTGTCGAGCTGGGTTTGCACGTCTTAGCCGTACATGCTTCGTCTGGACGTTTGGATGATCGTTCCGTGTTCTGCTCTGATGGCTACCATCAAGTCCTGCGCTGCGGCGGTTTGAAGTTGGCGGATGGGCCAGATCGCGGGCATTATCAAACGGGCCAGTTTTTTGCTTTTCGAGAACCTTGGCCCACTTTCACAGCCTGCTCCCGGTTATTGTCTTTGGTTCTAATCCGGCCCGGCCAAAACCCGCGTTCGTCAGTTGTCTACTCCGCAGTCGCGATCGGACAGGTAAAAGAAAATGAGGAATGCGTAAAGAAAAAAGGCCGAGAATGGGTTGATCTGGGTCCTTCGCTCATGCTCGTGTCGGCAGCTGGTTGCGTCCTGGAAATACAACGTTGAATTCTCCTGTGCGGTCACCCCGCTCTTGTGAGGTCGCGGCAGTCCGAGACATTTCTCGCGACGCACGGTATGATCAAAGCGGGCCGGGCTTTTAAGGGTAGGGTCAAGTGTACTATGGTATACGGATTAAAACGGCCGATCCTACTAGGCCCGATCGCCATCTTGTTTTAGTAGTAGGGGCTTTGTCGTGCCACGCCATCCCGTCCGTACCACAGGCCTGCGTCCCCGGGCTGGGCAATTGAAGGTTCTGATGGATCGGGGCTGCGTCGTGCCTGCAGCTTTCTCATGAGACCTTTGGTAGACAAGACGGGCTGCGCTGTCCACTGCTCCACAGCTTTCGCGGCGATCAACAGCGCAGAGTTCAGTTCCAGTCTCGCCGAGGATCTGGCTTGGCACATCGCCCTCCAATCGAGTCCAGGAATCATGCGAGATGCTGCCCAGAAAGCGAGAAGGTGCGCGGTACGAGGCCCCGCGGGGTCGCGATTGGCGGGGCACCTCCGCAACCGACCTGAAAAAAGCGGGCGGAAGGCCCTCTGGGCTCCTCACCAAGCTGCGAACGATCTGGCGTCTCGGCGTTCTTACCAGCGCTGCAGCTGTCCATAAACACTTGGCTTGAAGAAAACGGCGCGATATCCAGCATTTCGTTTCCACCACCCAGGCCAAGTCGGATCGAAGCGCTAATGCACGCTATGACTGCCACTCTCCACCCTCTGACAGTAGAAGAACCTGCATGATTTTTTTATTGTTAGATTTTACGAGACCTCGGCGAATTATTGGCACTGATGGCATCATGGTATGTTCCCTCATCTAAGTACCTTGCTTGACGCCCTGACAATTCTTTCGACGTTGATGAGTTTAATGGAGATTGCACAAATGATGATATCCTACCCAACACTGGCGCTCGTTTTCGAAGAGGAAAGAAAGGAGGAAGAAAGCCTGCAGGACATTTAGAGGAGGCGGCCTCGAGCTCCATGTTCTCCTTGGAAGCCTATATTATGAATACTCTCACACCGATTCAACCCACGTCATTAGGTGTGTTTTATACGCTGGTCCTGGCACGTTCTCTGGTACTGGTACATACCTTTACTACGTCCGCTCGCCAAGGTACCTAAGTCAGTACGAGGTAGCTGTCATTTTCTTTCCGCCCCATTATTTCTACTTAGCTTTACGTAGAGAAGCATAATCAGCATTTCATCTGTGCCTCGAAACCGCTACTATCTCCTTATGACTCCCCGCAGTGGAACACAGAGACTCCTTTATAGGCCCCTCTCATTTGTCAGATCCGTTGATGAAGCCAACTCCTGCTCCCGTACACAAAATCAGAACAACAAGTTTGAGAGAAGAAGGCTAGTGGTCGTAGAAGAGAGAAGACCGACACAACCGTTACAACTCTTTGAGCCAACTTCTACAGGCATATATACGCTCTGAATAATAGGTTATTTAAGCTGATTCATTTGTCAAAATTACCTCTTGTGCGACAGCTCGGTGGCTGCAAATCAGTATAGCTCAGAAAGGCTGCAAATCGGTACGACACCACAGCGGTATTCGCGCCGTGGGCGGCACTCCTGGACCAACTGGTACGTTCTGCAGAAGTAGGTGATAAAAGCGTTGATTGTTCCAAGTGCCTCTGGCACTTGGAGATGCTGTCTAAATACATGTCAACAACCCTGGCTCGTCATCCCTGTTGGTGGGTCAGCCAGATCTGACCCACTGGCAGTCAAATCCTGTAACATCTTGCTTTCCTCCCCAGAAGCATATGTATATTATAAGCTACAAGGCCCACTCACTAGGTATTCATGTTAGACCAGCCCGCCTTAGCTCTTCCTGGAGCTGAGAATAAGAGATAGAAGACGAGGCAAAATACGGAGATAACAGGTACCCAAATATAAGACAAGTCGAGGTCAGATCGTATTATTGATGTGCGGTCTTGAGTGTCTCGCTGTATATATGAACCTGATCACACACTGTTGTGTTAGCAAGTATATCTCTACGGGCTATCTCGTGGAAACTAATTCGATAACATCTCTAGGAGTGTTTGCTGCATCGGACAGAGTCTAAAACAGGGCTGGTGGAAAGAAGCGTACCACCTACAGTGTAGTTAATTAAAGGGCGAAATTAGTACCTATACCCCATACAGGTGCAGAATCAGACATGGTGAGATTCAAGATCCATCCACTTATGCCGGCCCACTTCCAGCACTTCACGATGACCACTAAGCACCACCCCAGACACTGCGAACGAATTGGTCATAGGGAGTGGATACCATCTTGATCAGTCGCCTAGGGAGCTAGCACCGCCGAGCAGTGGGCAGCATGGTATTTTGCCCGGCTGCGAACTTGCCATTTGTGCCTGAGCCTTCTTGCCCGTGTGAATAATTATCTGGACATGAACTCCTTGAGTCTCGAGAGCTCTTGTTTCAATCTCCGGGCCGCACACTAGGTAAAATGAGACGCGGCGGATGACGACATCTCTCTGTTTCTTCTAGATAATTAGGGGTAAAAAGTGATCGAAAGAGGGCAAAGGGTGGGAGAGTAAGAATGCAGTCGGTATGCTGCAGCGTAGGTGGTTATTGTGTTGCTCCCATATGTCGAGCGTGTTCTGCAGGTGAGCTTGCCCCGGGATTATTAGAAACCTACTGGGGACATTTTTTTACCGCTGTATGATGGAATCGTACAGGGTCCATCAAGCCATTTTGAATTGGGGCAAGGAAATAGCTCGGCGGAGCGGTTTGTGCAGAGCGCTCGTGTCCGAGGTTGTGGCGGCGAAAGAGCTCCGCGACTTGATGGGGCCGGGGAAATGATCAGATGGATGGTTCAAACCAGACTCTCGCCGGCCTACAAGTGGTCGCAGCCCAAGGGCGTAGCCCTCCTCAAGATCCTCCTTCGCCTGGTAGGCCGAAAGACCTGGTACCCAGATCTGGCAGTGGCATGACCAATTCCAGGATGGCCACTATTCGAGCAACATTAATAATAGCCGAATATTAGTGGGCGCTACTCTTTTCTTGGGTGTGGTGGTCTTTACGCTTTAAATCGACGTCGCAGGCCGAGGTCTCAACTTGGGAGACGCAGGTGGGGGAACAGGAGAAAACAGACGAAAGTTCCCTTGCTGTCGTCGCCGCTCCGTGTGGGGAGCAACAAAGGGGGTTGCCTGCTCTCATTTCCGAAGCATCGTCAATATCCGCTGTTCTCCAATTCGTGACACAGGTCAGATTCTGCTCAGGCTGGGTTATTAGCGAAGGAACTGGGTGGGGACCGACTTGCTGTCAACGGCGAGTAGCGATCTGGTTGGAACCTCTCTCTGAGTGGGTGGAACTGTGATGGCCAGGGACAAGCTTGTCTCTTGGCCACGAGTGCTCGTCGAGGGCCGGGGCAGGGGTTCGCTGCCGAGTAGCCGAAAACGGCGTGATTGGATCCGCCAACGGGAAATGTTGCACGTTTTTGGAAAGAGAATGTGTGGTGTTCATTCCTGCCCAAGGCACAATGCCAAAGATCAGGTATCCTAAGCGCGCCTGACCACCAAAGCATGAAACCCGGATCTGGGAATCAAGCTTAAAGGGTGCATCGGCGTAATGTAGGTTTACAGCCCGTACACAACCGTTGACTTGCTGTAGCAGCATACACTAGCTACTTCTAGTGTACGGTGTAGTGAAGTATACTACTGTGCGTACTATATATGTACTGTAGTGCGCTAAACACAAATGTACGGCCTACCCGAATCGGTCAAACGCATGCGACAAACGCCGTCACGTCCTCGCCGCATTTCGACTGGCCGACTGCCGAATGTGGAATGCTGCGACATTGTACGAAACGGATCTCGTCATAACGATCTGTGCGATTGCTAACGCGATTGCGATTGCCCTAGCCCGTTACTTTGCGTGGGTTTCCCATTGCGCACTAAGTCGGATGGCGGCAGGATCTCTCCAGATCTTCGAGCAGGCCGGCCACCGGATCCGGGAATCCGGGAACCGGGGATTCCTGGTGTGGCGGATGATGAACTTCGCCCGTGATCGTGAAAACAGGGAGGGTCGTAAGGCCTCGTAACCGCAGATATGCCCCATACAAAGGCCAAGAGTCTCGAGCAATGCCAATGATACTTGTAATGCCGTAGTTGGCTACAGGTACGAGAAGCGGTGTGGTCGCTCTCAACTAGCAGCCACCGGGCCTTTAGTTCCCTGCTTATATGCATGCATTGTGTATATACTTATGTACATACATAAGTGAGGAGGTACACTACATACGCACTCTGGAACTATACATACCACATCTCATTATCCGCGATAGGCGGGCGGGTCTCAGGTGTCCAACATTCCCATCGGCGTCATCAGTCGCGGCCGGCCCAGCTGATCACGGCCAGTAAAGGCACGATGCTGACCGAGCGGTTTGATTTAAGTGGTGAAACAGCAGCAGGTGCTTTGTAGAGCATTCCAACGCTACTCGTCAACTTGTTAGCTCCATGCCTGGCGCCCTCCTATCTAAGGCTCCGTACTATTGGCCTATATTACGGTCATTATGGACAGGCAACGGCACCTGGGGCACTCCGTAAACAGCAGCAGCATCTCAAGCGGCCGTCTCCACACAAATACACCCATCAAGTGGCCCCAAGGTGTTATGCTCGTCAAACGAGGACACAATCGCTGTGTAGCCGACGGAGCGGGAGAACACCATACTCCGTCGTGTGCGCACATGCCTGAATTAAACTACACGGCCCTAAACATAGCACGCCATGGTGTGTTCTCGATGTATGTACGTACATACATACATACATACATCAAGTACCTTGGTGTGTATACGGATTACACATAGCACACTAGTTACTGCGTACACTTGCATTGCTAACGGCTGCAAGTGCGCCGGACCGTTCTCCATACGCCCACCTGCCAACCTGGAGCTGAGGAGGGCGAGCCAGGGTGAGACCGTCCCCACTGTACCGGGGTTTCGAGTCGGGAGGGGTCCTAAATGATCCGCCGCCCGTGTGGGGAATCCTGCTTCAAACTTGGACCTGCCGATCGTCCCGCCGTTTTGGGAAATCCGGACCTCGCACGGAGCGCTTCCGACAATGTCAAGAACAAACTGCAGGCACACGTTTGGTCCAATACCGGCACACGATCGCTGCATTCCAGGTTGCAATTACGCCAGTGCCGGGTAATTTTCGAGTCCGTCTGCCAAAACAAAACAGAAAATAAAGAAGAAGAGGACGTGCCTTCGCTCCGAAAGCCGAGCTTCTTCACCGTCCAATGAACTGTGTGTGCAGTTCCAGACTCGTGCTAAGGCTTGCATCGATCTGGCGGAGCGCTCGCCGCGCGCTCTCTGGAGCGCTAGCCCTTGCCTGTGCACAATTAGACTTCTTAGTATGAGCCGCACAGCGCGATGTTCAGCGGCCCCAGTCGGGGGCGAAAAAAGTACACTGGGCTACCACTACTTCGTACTGGGGCAAGATTATTCCCTACCCTGGTAAGTGTGCTTTTACACCTGCCTTAGGTACCTGATGAGTTGCCTTAGCTCGTTGAAACAGAATCCGTCTCTGCAGCAGGCACAAAGCGCTCCAGTTGCTGCCGCTCAAAAAGCTCGTTCCCGCCGATTCTTCAAGGGACAGCCAGACTCGGATCTTGCTTCCTGAATGACAAACTTGGGGTATGGGCTGCATGAAAACATGGTGACAGTCCCGCGTTTCGCGCCTTGTGCTTGGACCTCTCGCCGTATTTTCGCTGCCAATATCGGAGCTAAGGCGTGGGAGCGCCGAGGCAGAATTAGACGAATTGGCGCACGATCATCAATCCAAGTTTGGGGTTGTATACACTACCTTGGTACTAATTGTAACGGGTGGGGGTGGGGGGTTATATCAGATGCTGTCACGGCTTGGGGTGCGTAAGCCACAGGCGACCCGTCGAGAAGCCGCGTTCCACAACAGCTCCGTGTCGTTGCCAGTGCCAGAGCTGACACTCCCTGAGACCTGGTTGTAAGGATGTATGTGTATACATATATGTATATGTAGGTATGTATGCACATGATAACAATACATACACTATATGCACTTGTTGTGCTGCTCGACTGTACCAATTGAGCACCTCTCAATAGAACCAAGCAGTGAAGGTCATTCGGAATGCAGTGTCGAGCATCTCAAAGTACCGGCCAATTTACCTGTAAATGGCAGCATTGGCTTGCCCGCTCTTAGTGTACACAGTAAGCAAGGGTCCTCGGATGTGTGCAAGTAGCCTATTCGCGCAGCGCGCAAGCGTACGCCATTGAAACGGCGCCCTGGGATCGACGGTCCCACCGACAAAACTGTCAGCTGGCCATCCCACCACTACACAACGTTCTGCGTACAGTACGTATGGACCTCAAGTAATCCGTACAGACCACATCCCTCTAGATTCGGCAGATATCTTTGGATATTGCCAGTGACCAACAAGCGTGTCTCGACCAGGCAGAACCAAGATAGGCCCAGCTCATGATGGGATGCGAGTGATGCCACCCACAACAGGTTGGTCCCTTGCGGCGGCACTTCAACGGGCTAATGTTAAAGATTGGATGGAGAACTAACTACCTGTAGGTACTTCCATTTTTTGTCTCCTCCTGCCATGCCTCCGTTGCGTCGAGTGCGATCCGTGGTAGGAAGTACCCAGGCTGCCAGGTACCCGTGTACTTCTGCGGACTTACCCGGACAGGGTCAGGGCGGGCTCTTGGCGGGTCGTGTTGGAACAATCGGGGAAGGGGAAGCCCAAACTCATACACTACAGTACTTTCACTGCCCCTGGCTCCTTTGGGCTTTCCTCGCCCGGCTTAGAAGGAACGACTCCCCCTCTGCGGCTTGCATTTCCAGGTAGGAACAAAAAAAAAAGGATAAATGCCGTACCAGGGATAGAGCGCCTGGATCAGCTCGATCATGGTCCTGAGCGGCGTCGATCGATTGCATTTTTGACAAGGGGGCCATTTGTCCATTCCTGGACCACCAACTGCGATTCAACCTGGGCATTGCTCTCCCCTCCTCTCGTGCAACTTCTGCGCACGTCTTTCCACCCCTAGGGGGGTCACCCCACCACTCACCTTCCCACCCCACTCTCCCCCCCCCCCTTCCACAGGTCCTGGCGGAGGAACCGTTGGGCACCCCCAATGCGAGGTTGTACCGAAGAGGCGAGACGCGGATTTACCTCGCAGCATGCACACGTTGCTCGGAAAAGAGGACTCTCTTTGCACCCCTCTCCGGCCTCGTGGGACCTGTCTTCTCAGGGACCTGCGTTCGTGGGGCCTTTGATTTGGGACAGTCTGCACCACACCGCGCGCACTTTGTCGAATGGTGATCGCGTCAGATCTTCCCCCCTTCGGGCTGCCCCTTCGCTGGAGTGAACTGCAAAAGAGAAAAAGAAATTCTTCTTCTCTTGGTGTCTCATTCATTGACCGATCAACAGAGCAAACAGACAGGCACATGTATACATTACACGCGCGCGAGAAAACACACACATATAGACACCCACGCACCCACACATCCACACACACACATCCGTACACCTCCAAACGTTCGCCGAAGGCTGTTCACGCACAGAGCTCTCAGCCGAGAAAAGTGCCTTTCTCCGTGCCCCACATGTGGTCCCATCCGAAGATCCTGGATCAAGGCCAGTGCGGCATGCCCTGGTTCCGGTGTCTACGAACGACCACGGCTTCTTTGGCACTCGGGCTTTCTCCTCGTCCTTGGCCGAGGTGGTGTGCCCACAGCTCCCACCCATCATGGCTACATTTGTGTAGTCCTCAGACACAGAGCGTCTCCTGTTTTCCTTACCCTTAGGACAAGCCCCGGTCGGTCGGGAGAGGGGGGAGGGGCGTGCGTGTTATATCATGTCCCTTGCTCAATTCATGGCCATATGCTTTACCAAGCCCACACGCACACATACACACGTACATACACGCACCCCCCCCCCTTCTTCTCTGTTCCTTTCCCACTCCCCCAATCCCTTTCTTTCCTGTTCAAGTCTATTATTGCTCATTTGGGCTTCTCTGTCGATAACCCGAGTCTCGTACGTTTTTCTGCCCACCGTCGACGATAACGCACGTCGCTCACCTTCCTAAAGATGACGGTCACTAATGGGCCCGATTCAAGCGCCTAAATGACGACGACACCCTCCGCCCCGCCACCGTAAACTCGCTGACAGCCGGGGTCTTGGTCCACGGTTCACTGCGTATCTCGTGAGCAGCTCGGCGGTTTGTGCTCTCTTGCAGCTTGGACCATCTACCGGCTCGGGATATTGATCCTGGGCTTCTTGTTTCTTGTTTCCGGTCCGACCTCCACAGAGCAAACAAGAACCTATTCTTCGTTGGCAGAGTCACAATATATCGCACGCTTTGGGGGTCCCTTATAGCCCATCCTTGATTCACGCCTCATCGCCCTGCTTCTGCCTCGACTTACTCCTCCTGGGTGGGCCCATATCTCGTGGCCCCGTTTTCTGATATACCCCCTTCCCTCTGATTCTGTTGTTTATATAACTAGGAGCCGATTTCCGGGTCCTTCCTCGCCCGCCTGGCAGCATCGACCATCTCATCGCCAACATCCAGCACCTTGCCTCCCCCTCCACCCCCCGGGCATTCCGCCGTTGCATCCCAGGAGGATCCCGCCTCGCCAAGCGGCCCGCTCGCGCTCTGCTTCGCGACACCTTGATATATATATATCTACCTGTAGGCCCCCCATCTGAACTCACCCAACGCCAGGGATCTGTCTGCTTGTTCAACGTTGAGTACTGATTCACAAGTCACAAGTCCAGACCCCACACAGCCTGTCACGCTCAGCCTTGTTCTACATATATGCTACTCTCCTACCATTAGCCCTGAAGCAACACCATCTCCGGATTGCCAAACTTGCAGCTGCTCGCCATGTGCGACTTCACCAAGAATTACTACGTCTACACCTCCTGCGTCGACCCAGGAGCTCACTTTTTCCGCACCTCCCTGGACGGCAATTCTAAGCAGTCGTGCCCCAAGGGCCCGCATGAGCGCTACATCATGCTGCCGGGAGAGTGCCCATTGTGCCATGGCGGCTGAGGAACCCGATATCCACCCCCAAGGGCTTTGGGTCACTCTTCTTTCCATCATTCTTTTTTCTTCTCTATTTGCGACTGGGCATGGGTGGGCTGGAACCACGTCGTCGGGTTGTCTGCCCATCCACTCGACGGACCGACTGGATGGGCTTCTCTTAACCTGATGTCGCCATCATATGTTTCTGCATGGGAACATGGCCCAGCTACGGCCAAAGGGATGCGGTGGTGGGCGACAACGACGGGAGAGAGAGGCCGCGAACAGGCTAGCGGCGGCAAAATGAACCGGGTTTACGGAATTGATCGGCTTCGGAAACGGACAATGGCTACGAAACACGGGAGCACATGCCTCCTCCCTCCCTCTGACTTGATCTGCGACCTTCCTCAAACGAAACACCCCTCCAACATCCACCCACAAACCGCGAGAAACCCATCCATCTGTTCCCGCTCGCCACTACACCTATGGTAATGAAAGTCACGAAATGGAAACCAAAGCGAGCTGTAGTTGTTTCTCCTTCCTTTGGCTTTTCTGTTAGGCTTCTTCTCTTACCCCTTTGATCCGCATATGTCTTCCTTTCTTTTCCCTTGTTTTCCTGCCTTGGCACGCATATGTACATAACCCAGCAACATCGGGCGGCGTTAATCTTCTGAACCACACATAGCCAGAGCAGTCGTTACAGCAAGCGAAATGAGGAGCATGAGGTCCATTGAAGATGAGGTGCAGCATCTGTTCGTTTATTCATCTGTCTGTCTGTTAGTCAGCCTGTCTCTACTGGTACTTTTTTTTTTGTTCCGCCTTCCTGTTTCTCTCTCTCTCTCTCTCTTCTTCCTTCTCTCTATCGGGCCAGAGCAGGCGTGCAATGGACGACGAAAGGGCCGCTAATGTGGGAGCTTCCTACGGCTTGTGCCGCGCCCTTGTTGGGTGGATGACGAACAGTTTGGGGGACTGGCAATAGGGAGAAAGCAACGAGGTTTGAGGGCGGCCGTCCGAGGAGGACGAGGAGGATGTTGTTCTGCCTTGTTCTGCCATGTCTGCCCCATGATCCGAGCAAAGAGCACAAGTAGACCTCACGCAGTGGTCTGGTAGCCAGTCAGTAATGGGAACGGTACGTGTCTCTTTGGTTGCGAGAGAGAAGAAACAAGCCGTATCTATTTCTTTTTGCCTTTTTCGACACTGACGGATGGCCGCTGGTGCCATCATGGTTATGTGATCTTACGTATCCAATTTCCAGACCCGGAATCACCTGGCGTCTTCCCGTAGAGGCAGACCATCTTCTCAACGTTTCTCGTATATACCCTACCTTTACTCCGCGGCCAATCATTCTGCGCAGCGTAGAGGGCCGGCAAAGCGTGGCCGGCGTGACCGCCTCGTACAATCCTTTAGAGGCGCCGCCGCTGATAGGGCGCGCTACACACCCAAACCTCACGGTGAGGTGTGATGTGATGTGGCGCGTGGGTTAGGGGTCTTGTCACCGTGATCACTTTCCGTCTCTCGGTTCGAACCTCCTCCCCTGATTCGAGGTGTCTTCTCTGTTCAGCAACCGGACCTCCGGACAGCGAGCATGCTTTGATGCCCCGAGCGGCCAATATCACGGTCATGTCAGCGGATGGTGCCCTCCTCGGCGTGACCAGCAGGTGGAACGACCCGAACTTCAGGGTGAACGCGACATCCCAAGTGCCACCACACCAGCTATGCACGTCTCTCCTTTTGTCAGTTTGGGCCCCGCAGACCGGGCCCCATATTGCATGTTCTAAGCCCAGAATCCGGGCTAGAAGGGCGAGCGCCCTCGGTTGATCGTCCGGAACCAGGACGCTCTTCGCTTCCGGGATGTAATTGATTGGTGGTTGCGTAGGTGACATTTGGTCTAAGTGGCCGCCCTCCGAGACCGAAGTTGGTAGGCAACATAGTATCTAGCCACGGACATCCGGATGGGTTTGGACGACGGATACTGTTGATTGTGCGGAGTTCAATATTGCCACAGATCGTCTCTTGCCGCTCCATGGGCCGACAGCTCTACCATGGGCCTGGTCAGAGACCACCAACTCAAACGCAACCACGGTTGTTTCCGGTCACATCAGAAGACTAAATTGATCTATTGACCTGTGGACTACGCGCAAGCAACCGCAGGTGTGGGTGGCGTGGCTTACTTGCTGCCACGGCAGGCTAAGCGGAGGGGAGGCATGGAGGAGAAGGGTGTGCATGAAGAACATCTGCACATCATCTAGAGACTGTGAGGGGGCGTGGGTGTCTTTGCCAGGGGTAACGACTAGCTCTGATTCGGCACCCGAAGAACAGCTTGTGTAATCATGGCGATCCCCGCTAAGGATGACAGGAGATTGTCCCATCGGGCAGGCGGGAGGCCAGCCATGAAGTCCCAAGAATCAAGGGCCTCCGGTCTCTTTTTCCTCGTTGGGCGACCGGCAGGAGAGAAGCAAGTTCCCAGCACATGGTCAGCAGTAGCACGCTCTCCGCGCCAACCTATGATTGAGGAGCGCCATTCCAGAAAGCTGTTAAGGTACCGGCAGGAAAGAGGCTCTTTTGGTAGCTTGCTTTTGTTGGCAGTTTCTCCACGCTAGGCGTGATTCGTGACTCGGTCTTCTCCCGGGAGATCGATGACACGAATACTGACCCAGCTTCGCTCCCCAAACTCTGTCTGTCTCCCCGACTGCGCAAGCAAACACTATCCTCAGTCGGGCCTCTGAATGGTGAGATGCTTGACGAGCATGTTATGACAAGCGCAGATCCCGTAGTTGCCGCATGGGGCAGCAAGCATAAACTGGCATCGGGCTGCTTAAGGTGTGCGGGTTCACCCGCGATTCGACCGCCGGGGTAGGGGGCCGTGGGTCTGCTGAACGACTTGCAGTAGGATTGAGACCGGCTGCAGGGAGGGCAGGTAGCGTTTGGAAGATCAGGGCTCAAGCACAGATGCGGCCCAGAGAACGAGTGAAGTTGGCAGAGAGAGATTAGCGAGCAGGCGCTTGGTCCTCCATCAGCAACGTATCATTGGGCGAATTGGCGATCTGGGGTGCGCCGGACGGACAACATCGCACGCGCGAGGACAGCGGATTAAAGTGATGCAGCAATTGACCTGGCCAGCAGCGGGCCGTTGACGCAGTTCTCACAGCCCACGGTCTCAAGATGGAGGTCGTTTTCCGCAGGATTTTGTTTTGGCCATCCCTTGTAGAAAATCATCCGGTTCGCTCAAGGGATTGAGGTGAGGCAAGGAAGAGAGCTCGTCGACGCAACTCGTCGACGCAAGAGACCGAAAGAAGCCATGCTTTGGTCAATGCCCTCAATGCGCAAAGGCCGGTCGCCAATGGAAAGCAATCCCGTTTTCCGCCCCGCTGGTCAAGGCGGTAGCAGTCGCAGAACTACGGAGTAGGGAGGGGTCGAGTCGGAACGCATTGACCCTCTGCGTCTGAGAGAACAGGCTGATCAACGAGGCAGAAGACTGCTGTTTGAACCGGGGCAGACACGGCCCCGCGCTGTCGGTCCAGGCTCTCGGGCGGACTTGGCATGCGGGAGTGTGGGGGATCCTAGAGGTTTCGGCCGAAGCAAAGTCTACACTAACACAATCCGGGTATATCCGCTCAACCAGGGGCCCGCATTTTTTGCGTTTGGAAGACCACGCAGACCGGCACTGTTCCAGCGCATAGATTAGTTCCAAGTTTTATTGTGCTGTCAGGCACGTACTGTACCTGCTGTGCAGAAAACAAGTGGTGGACTCGGGCCTCTCCCCTGTTGTGCAGCATTCAGAACGGTCTGCCTGAAGACGAGAGGCCTGCGCTTTGAGACGGGATGGGATCAGACCGGGACTGCTGCCGTGTGGCGCAGGTACACGCAGGGGGGACGTGCATGAATCCCGCTTTCCGGGTCTCAATGTCGTGCTGATACAGAAACCCCGTCTTGGGCGGCGGGTCGGTGCGAAGGGCTAGTTAATTCCAACGTTTGCGCAATGACGTGTCTCGACTGAACTGGGCCATGTCAACTTAACATGACAAGCACGTCTTACTCAGGCTGAGCTGTTGGAGAATATGTGTTCTCATCGTGTCAGATCTCGTTGGCTTTCCGGTTTGTTTGTCTTCTTTTGTATCTTGCTTCTGCTTTCGCTTTTTGGTCAGATCAAGTCTCGTGTTTGATAACGGATTGTGTTGGTTGGCTTAGGTCCCGCTCAAGAAGTTGCTACCTTACTGCCGAGACAGTAGTTGCCCAAGCAAAGGAACCGTGTGTGGAAAGTTTATGTACAGTACGGAGTACATCAGTACATACATACATACCAATTTCTTCTGGAAGGGGCCGCCCGTAGGGAAGTGGGTTGCGAACACACTAGCAACCGACACTGCGCGTCTGCACGTACCTATTGAACCTGGAGATGAAACATGATATCGAGGTAGAGAATACCTAGGTAAGCTTAAGAATTGGAACATGGCCACTCCATCTTGATTGTTGAGGTTCGAAGCACTGCTTACCCAAGGGAGAGAATGAGCAAAATCCTTGGCCAACCGGCGTCAGCAGAAAGTTAGTTACCGGTTACTGATTCGAGTTCTCGTTCGGCTTACTGTGTACACTGTCTGTGGTAAGCGTCGAGATTTACCATGGTTGGTTGACAGGCCACTCATCAAGCTTTCAACCGCGTAATCCGTAGAGACTGAAGGAAGTAATGAAGTATGCAGAACTAGGCTACGAATACCTGTGCTAGGCTACTCCGTACGTAGGTACCGCAACTCGAGTACGTACTGTACAATACAATACTGTACGGAGTACGGATTATAGATTAACTACAGTACGAAGTAATCCGTAGTATACGGAGAATCCGCACAGGGCTCCCCAAACCCCACACTTCCCGTCCCTGCCTGCTGGAGCCCATATGCGAGTCAGCCTTATCGCTTGGCAATGGCTTATTTCGCAACTTCAGGCAACACCCAGCACAGAAAGGCTTCGTAAACACCATTCAATTCGATACTGCTATGGCGCCGGAGCTGATGAGTCGAGACTTGTTTCTCTTTCATGACCGGCAATAATGTCGCCGACGAGCCATTGGCGTTATATCGCCGCCGGTTGCCTGGTTCTTGACAAGACCGACTCGCTCCTTCCCGAAGGATTGTGGTCGCTCTTGGAACCAGGAGAATGGCGTCATTTCCGCCCACAGGGGCACTCGGCCACAGAGTATGCGGATGAGGCTCAGGTCGAGAATGGCGACTGTTCTCCAACCCGGAAAGGCTCATCCCACTGCCAGTGTCTGGACCAAAATATCCAGGAACATCTCGTGTCCTCCTCTGGTTGCCTCGCAGCCTACTCTTCGCTGTTGCGGCATGGCTGGATTCACATCAGTCTCAGCAAGGATGTTGACCGAGCTGAGAAACTTATCGTGCGGGTCTATCTTCTCCCAGACGATGTTGAGAACCGCACCGTACCCCGCCAGGATCCGTCATTGCGAAAGGCGAGGCTAAACCTCCTGACACGGCTGGATTTTTCCAACAGCACCTGGCGAGGATCGGCAGGCAGTGGTTTTCTTCCGAGTCCACCCCTTGTTGTCAATTCAGAAACAGTGAGCAGCATGCGAGACGGCCGGGGCGAGTCTCTATTACACATGTTCAACAGCATACCGTCGCCGGATCCGAATCCCGACGACATCCATGACTACGATGCCCGTAAGGCAGCTTACAGATTGATGAGCAGCGACGTGTTTGGTCTCTCCACCACGCTCTACAGTTATCAGCGCCGGTCTGCAGCGCTCATGCTCCAAAGAGAGTCGCAACCCCGGCATTTGCTGGACCCACGTCTCATGGAGGTCGCCGATCAGTTGGGGAAGCCATGGTATTACGACCCAACTACCGGCACTGCTTTGAGGGAACCGAGACTCTACAATGGGCCCTGTGGTGGCATTCTCGCGGAAGAGATGGGCGCCGGCAAGACTCTCATCTGCCTAGCGCTCATTCTAGCGACGCGGCATATGCCTTCCTCCACCCCCGACCTCTTTCGGGCGACCGAGCCTGTTGTCCGAAAGACTGTCGGTAGCCTTGCCGACATGGCTGCAGCTTGCATCACTCGCCACTCGGTGCCCTGGAAAACAGTGTTTGGTGCCCTCGAACCAGATGGTTTAGAGTATCCCAGCTGTGTTGACGCCATCCAACAGAACCCCGAGGTATATTACATCCCTCGCTCAATCCCACATCGCCAGAGCCGAAAGTCGTCTGCCTTGTCTCCTCCGATCAAAGTGTATCAGAGCCACTGCTCGCTTGTCATTGTTCCACCAAACCTAGTGCAGCAGTGGAAGCAGGAGATTGCGAAACACACTGTCGGCCTGCGGGTCTTGGTAGTCGACAAGAATCTCGCACTTCCAACCGTCCAGGAGCTTCTCGAATATGAGATAATATTGTTCTCGTCGACTCGATTTGAGAAGCTGGCCGAAGACCTTGGAGCCGACGGAAATGGTGCCCAGGTCCTCAGAAATCCCCTCGCAGCCATCCACTTCAAGCGCTGCATCGTTGACGAAGGTCATAAGCTTGGTAACTCCACGCTGGGTCGAAAGAGCAATATGCTCCTGATTATCGACCAGTTACAGGTTTCAGCAAAGTGGGTTGTCACTGGCACGCCGTCCAAGGGCCTCTTTGGAGTTGACGACTCGCCCAGCCCCGGCTCCGACGCCGGGCAACGCCACTTCACCAGACGACAGGCCGAAACATCCCCGGATCTGGAAAAGGAGGATCTGAGACGCATAGGGTCCATTGCAACCCTTTATTTACGCCTGCGCCCATGGGCGAATCAGTGGTTTGAGGCTGGAGATTCTCCGGCGGACTGGGCCGTCCACGTCATGCAACCGAGGCACTCGGCTCGGAGCATCGGCCGTACTGACTGTCTCAGAGCGACTTTGCGGTCACTTATTATCCGGCATCGGTTGTCCGAGGTTGGGGAGCTCCTGCCATCGGTTAATGAAAAGATCGTCTATCTCGACGGCTGCTATCAAGATCGGCTCGCTCTGAACCTGTTCTCCATGATGATCATCTTCAACGCCGTTCAGTCGCAACGAACGGACCAAGACTACTTCTTTCATCCGCGGCAGAGGAAGGCACTGCTCGAGCTTGTACATAATCTGAGGCAGGCGAGCTTTTTTGGCGGCTCCTTCTTCTCGCCCGACCAGATCCGGAAGGCTATCGACACGGCCGAAGAGTTTCTGAGGGAGGGCAAAGTTCAGATCAGCGCCGAGGACGAGGCTCTGCTACGCGACGCAATTGCACTCGGCCGGGTAGCCGAGAGAAACAACATCAAGCGATGTGCTAATCTGTTTCGCGAGATCCCGCTCTACGTCCGAAACTTCCCCTGGAACGCAGGCCGAGAATGGTCGCTCGACCTCAGAGACGGTGACCCTGTGTGTACGGACTCACGCATGATCTCTGCCCTACAGAGGTTTCTCTCTCCCTTGGTTGATGCCCCAACATCGTTACAGGTCATATTCGACACCGGCCGATTTGCAGCGCATGGCTGGGAAGAGCGAGCAAAGGGCATTGAGGAGCAGGGCGGTCACGAACGCAATGCTGAACGGAAATCGCTCGCCGGAAATACCCAGATGGGTCAGGATAGCAGCAGCCCGAGCAAACGGCGCTCGGCCATCCTGACCAACGTGCTGCCCAAGGCTGAAGTCACGCCCGAACCTGCTGAGCCTCTTGGGTCCGGGATTGCCGTGCCGCTTGCACAAACCCAACTCGTCTCGACGGCCTCGGCAAAGCTCTCGTACTTGATTGACCAGATCGTCAAATACAAAGACTCGGAGCAGATACTCGTCTTCTACGACAACGACAATGTGGCATACTATCTTGCTGGCGTTCTAGACATCGTGAGTGTTCCGTCCCGTTTCCACCTGGCCATACTCACGCAGGAAATGCAGCTTCAAATCCACCACCTCATCTACGCCAAGGGCTTGACCTCTGAGCGTAGGGCGCAATATGTGGCGACCTTCAATCACAATCCTAAATTCCGGTAAGCCACGCACACACCCTATCCCCTTCTCGCTTTCGCCTACCTTACCCCGTTTCCCCGGTCAACAAAGCTGACCCGATTGACTCCTCTCCCGCCGGGGGCTCACAGCGTTCTGCTTATGGACATCAGCCAGGCCGCCTTCGGCCTGGACATGCAGTCGGCGTCGCGCATCTACTTCCTGGGGCCGGTGCTCAACCCGCAGGTCGAGGCGCAGGCGATAGGGCGGGCCCGGCGCATCAGCCAGCGCAAGCCCGTGTCGGTCGAGACGCTGGTGCTGCGGGGCAGCGTCGAGGAGGTGATTGTACGCCGCCGAGGGGAGATGACGCAGGCCGAGATGTGGAAGTGCCGCTCGATCCTGGACGACCGACCGATCTACGACTGGATCCTGAACGCGAAGATCTTGCCCCTCTCTCCAGGCCGCGAGGGAGAGGGAGAAGGGGAGGGTGAAGATGACGGCGGGGAGGATCAGATGGCCAGGCTAGAAGTGCCGCAGTACCTTTTTGGGAGGGGCTTTGGGAGGGAGCTGAGTCACCCGGATCAAGATCTGTTTACTGTGAACGGATCGCCGCCGGGAGCAAAGAAGAACGGGGTTGTTGTCATGCCCGAAAGGGGGTTGAAGAGGAGATCTCCGGGCGGGAATACGCCGCGAGTGGGGACTCCGACGCCGGATGGTGGCGCCACGCCGAAGAAGGCCCGTGTGCGATTTGCTGGCTCGGACGGTGAGGCTGGGTGATGATCATGTTTCGTGCAGAACGAGACACCACAGAGATGAATCGCGAATGAAGCGCTCCGGCCATTCCACGTCAATCGTGGTACAAAGTTCTCGAGCTGCTCAGATTACTACAGCTTACCGCGAGATGTAAGTGGACAAGCTATACGATGACTCGAGGAGGGGGGTTGCTACATCCTATGCGCAGCACGGCGCGGACACGGGCAAGCAACTAAGGCCGTTTTCAGCGAGGGTTGACGGTGGCCTTTGTGAAGGGAGGCATACTGGGGTGGCACGGGATATGGTCTGTGGTGTTGCCAGAACATGGTAGTGGTGGTTTGTGGTTCTGGTTTGTGCCAGGGATACGCTGAAGATCTTGATATATTGGTGGAAAGCCAAAATGAAGTTAACAGACAGCCATGGAGACGTGGGAATTCGTACTCGCAAGAGAGCGTGTGACCTCGCCGTCCGGCACTCCTTGTTCGTTTCCATTTCCTTTCTTGCGGCATGCCGCGAGGGAAAGTACGCCGATAGCTGAGTGCCTGGGGTGTATATACCTAGGTGTATGTACACGGGGATTTTCACCCCCTCGAATATTGGCCGGCAGATTTGTTGGATCAGATTACTCTGCGTGACGTCGCCCAAGAGCCCGGGTTCTTGCAGTGGTGCAGGTCCCGGAGCAAAGAGCTCCGCTTCATGCAAGTCGGCCCGGCCCGCGAAGGGGGTCCCGCAGGAAATGTTGCCTGCCCGTGTAATGTACATACCAGTGTACTGTAAACTTACTACAGTGCCTTGTTGTGCTTGAACCCTTACACAACAAACGATCAGCCCTACAAGGCTTGCGGGGACCCGATTCTCATTGGTCAGAGTTTGCCCCGACTGCTAGTGTAGTAGTGGATCTGCCATGCTGGGACCTCGATCGCTCGATCGGCGATCGCAGGCGGGGTGCCGGTATGTTTCCTGTCTCCAGGGTGCCACTCTACAGTACGGAGTACGGATGACACTTCTACCGCATGGACCATGTATGTACAGTATGATATCGGCGCTTTCCAAGATCGCAGTGTGCACTAGCTCCGTTCACTTGGGCGAACAGGGCCTGGGCCGTAACGTGTTGCTCGAATACTTCCCGGGCGTGGCAATTGCCATGGCCATGTCGGGGCGGGCTACTGTCCAGTTGCTCATCTTGACCCGATATATTAGGTCACCTAGGGTAGGTAATCTCGATGTTCGCAACTCCGTGACAGTGATTGCGAGGGGATCAGGAACTCACCCAGTGCGGCGAGACGTTGCTAGACTGGCTCCACGTTGCCTGTGACGCGCTTGGCGTCTCGCCTGCCTCCGCACGCGCTGCTTGATGACGTAGGTGCCTGCCACTTCCCCAGACCCAAGGCCCCGCAAAGCGTTGGCTTCCTTTTTCAGTTCCTGCCTTCTGTGGCGCCCAGTAGTGTACTGGCCCCATTCGGGCCAGTCTGCCCTAACCAGCCGGTGAACGATGCACTTTCCTTTTCGGTGTACTCGAGCACTTTCCAGGTTTCTGCCAGAGTCAAGTTCTTCGAGATCGCTTCATATTTTGAGATTGGAGGGCACAGGGCTCCTCCTTCCTTTGCCAGTGATGGCCATCCACCTTGAGCTATTAGTACCGAGCACATCCACGTCTCAGGCTTCTCGAGGCACTACCCTGTCGTTGCGCGGGTATGTGTTCTGACATTGAAGTTCGATTCCACACCCATCTCGAATCCGTCTCCGCGGCCTCCCTCCCTGCCTCCTCGTACCGACCGACTCCAGTCCCAGTTGTTTACTAGCACCATACCCTGAACCCATCGACTCCTAGCTTCCGTTCTCGCCCCCGCTTCCCTCCGCGACTTCCACTGTGATCCCAGCCCTCCCTTCTCTGCTGGCCGGGGACGCCTCTACGCCGAGCTTTCCCTTCCATTACTGGGTAAGACGTGGGGTTCTGGGTGATGGTGGATGCACATTGCCTTTCTTGACCTGTTATGTCGTGGTCGGATCCGGCATACGGTCTCGAGCAGACAAGATATCCCTTGGCGCCGCATGCTTGCGGGCCCTGCTACCTTTCTGTACGTACCCGCGTGACAGGGAGCAACAGACTTGGGCGCACCCTGGTCGACGTACCTTGTGGGCTGACCGACGACTCCTAATAAACGCCGCGCGTCGACTGCACCTCAGGATGGAGAGCACTCCCGTCACGCCGACTATCCGATCCTCCGAGGCCTTCTCGAAGGTCACGCCTGCCAGCCTCTCGACCGCTGGTTCTCTGGAGATGAGCCAAAGGAAGGAGAGAGGTGCGATAGCGGCACAGGTCAGTCCAAAACCGGCCGGCTCCCATATATATCGATGTTATTATAAATCTAACCCAGCCTCAGGCCTGCGATACCTGCCGCAGTCGTAAACAAAGGTGCGACGAGCAACGGCCCAAGTGCGGCACATGTCAAAAGTTCCGGCTGGAGTGCAACTACCGGGAACCCCAACCGACCAAGTACGGTGTTCCCTTCCCCGGAACCGTGGCCGGGGTGCCAACTTATGCCGCTGCAGGAAAGACAAGACTCTGGTCGAGATACTTGATCGGATCAAGGGCCTCGAAGGCAAGCTTGACAACCTGGGCCACGGCACCTCGATCGGCCTGTCGGCCCCAGTATGCGTATGCTCTGTACCCGGCTCCCTCACATCCCCGCCCCCACAAGCTCAGGCAGTACTGGGCCAGCCGGTCCCTGCAAGCTCGTCCTATGCGTTTTCCGGAGAGGCCTCGACCCCGGAGGTGGTAGAAGAAGACCACTATCGATACGTGTCCTCCGTTCATCAGATGCTTAGGTGGCCCGCCATCCAACAGCTCCTTGCATCCATACAGCACAGAATCCCCGATGTCGACCTGTCTATTCTAGATATGGAAGGCCCGCTAAGCGCGATCGCTGCCCGCCAGTCTGGGCTCCGGCGTTTGTCAACCATCACCGGCAAAGCCATCCGACGGGGCTCCACCGTTTCCATGACCGACCGGGGAGCAGCGCAGGGTCCCATAACCATCACGGACCTGACCTGGGACACCATGCAGAGGCTGAGCAAGGCTTATTTTGACAGCTTCAATCTCCTCTGCCCCATCCTCGACCGACACTCCTTCATGTCCGAGACCTTGCCTGCCCTCTTCAACCACGGATTCGGCGATGACATGCCATCGACCATTGCCTTCCTTGTCTTCGCCTTGGGGGAGGTTGCCATTGCCGGTTCCGAAGGTCCACCGGTGCATGTGTATAACGGCCGAGCGAGTGGCGTAAAAGGAGGCACCAGAGACCGCCCGCCGGGCTTAGAGCTGTTCAACGAAGCTCGGCGGCGGATGGGCTTCAACTCGACAGAATGCAGTCTCGAAAACGTTCAGATGTTTGAACTTGCGAGGTAAGACTAGGGCTCTAGCTATGGAGGGCGTCTCGTACGTTGGCTGAATCCATGTAGCATCTACTACGGGACTTGTTTCTCCCCGTTGGTATGTCGTCCGTTCGCGGCACCCAAACCCCGCTTGGAAATTTTCTGACTGGTTTAGGATTTCTGGAGGATGAGTGGTTCCGCGTCCGCCGCTTGTCAGGCGCTCATTACGAGGTATTTCCAATCTCAAGCCGCTTCCTCCTCACCAACCCCCAACCCCCAATGCCATTGTTCGCCCAGCCCGGGGCACACTTCATCGCTTGGGCTAACGTTGCTAGTCATCCGAGCGTCCTGTCTTCTGCGCAGGCAGATCTGACTCGCCGAGCCTTTTGGCACTGCTCGATCGTGGAGACGTATGGACCCCGTTCACCGAATCATCACCGATCTGTCTAACCCATCGCTCCTAGTGGTCTCAAACTCGAGTTATGCTGCCCCCTCACAGGCTTGGCAAACATGGAATCGCTAGTCGGACTGCCCGATTTCAGCGGTCCGTTCCCAGAGGATGACTACATAAGTAATCAGGAGTCTCACTTCCAAGAGCATTTCGCCTCCCAAATTGTCCTTCGGCGGCTTTTGGTTGATTTCCATGCCGTCTTGAACCAAGGTGTGTTTCCCTCCGAGTTCCGGATGATTCCCCCCTCAATGGTCTTAACATTGTCGCCCTCCAGGCAAATCGGAGACGTCACTCTTCAGCCACATGTCGGGGCACTACAGTCCCGCGCCAACCTCCGCGGGCGTCGACCGGACCAAGATTCACCAATTCGCCCTCCAGCTTCAAAAATGGCGCGGCATGCTCCCAGTCCACCTGCGCTGGCAGGATGATGCCCCAGACATCTACCTCAATGGCAATGACAACCCTAGCGTCGGCCTCTACAGGACAAACGCATCCCTTTACACCCCGGCCACGACCCCGATCACTACGGCAGGACCCAACCCAATCCAACAACAATTACATCAATATCAACAACAACAACAACAACAACAACGGCAGCGGCGGCGGCGGAAGCAACAACAATCAGAACAGGTCCAACCCCAACCGCCGGTCCCAGGCCCTACAGACACTGCCCTGCACATGTTCACGACCGACCTTGATGCAGTCGCATCCCGTTATGCCTACATCCTAGACGTCCAAGTGGCACTCCTCCGCTCGCGCTACTACTATACTAAGTACCTGATCTACCGTCCCTTCATCTACAAAGCGCTGCATCATCCGGACGCCATGAGCCATGACGACGCGGTCGGCGCTGCCGAGTGCCTCAAGGCGGCTCTCAAGTGGCCCGTTGCCATGTCGCCTCCTTGTCGCCAGAAACGACTCATCCCCTGCAGCTTCTTCTTCACACAAAATTTCTTCGGCATTCTCGTGCTGCTCCATATGAGCTCAACGGTGCCCGTCCTGAGGAGGATACGGAGTACGCTGTGTGGGGAACGATTCGAGCTTGATGCCTCCGAGACGGTCGGGCTCTATTTAGATTGGTTAAGGGATCTGAAGGAGGTAGATGATGGAACCGTGTGGTTTTGGAGGGTAGCAAGGGCTATGTATGGATTGGAGGATGATTGACTGGACAGGAGAGGAAAAGTTCGTCCTGATATACTTCCCCTTTGGTTCTGCCTCGGTGGTCTTTTTGGTTGCTCTTGCATGCTCATGATATATAGGAGGGGAAAAGTGTGGGAAGCGATTTTTCTTCCGGTACTGAATCTTGGTCCAGATACCAGCAAGATGAGGAAGTTTGGATTCGTAATATGGCTGGTGAGACGCGGGTGAGGTTCAGAGAAGTCAACGTCTTTTTGTTTGTCACGCACTGCGTGGGAGCGGTGGAAGCAGAAGTAGAATCGTCACATGAGGGGTCAGCGAGTCTGCATAGCGCCACGGGTGACTGGGTTCGTCTCAGAAAACGGGGTTCCGAAGATAACGGTTCTAATATTACTTCTGTGGGAGTTACGACTCTGTGTCATCTTCTCGTTATCACTCGGCTGGAGCGCTGGATGACAAACTGCTCAAGCCCTGCCGCGACATGGGTACAGCATGTCTCTTTCCATGTTTCTCAGCGTAGCATAGCCCCGTCATGGTTTAACAGCAAATTCGACAGCAAATCTGCAGAGATGCATGGTGGATAAACTTGTGGTGATGTTCTGTGATGAAAAAGGACAATCCGTGGCTGAAGAGTGTTCCACGTCCAAGTCCGTAGTCACCAGTTGGGCTGGCATCGGATATGGGCCAAAGAAACCACTCTCTCTAAACATAAAAAAAGAAGCCAGGGGAGCAATTCACTGGTCCTCGAAGCACAAGTATAGTAATGAGCACAGTGCAACAATGCGATGTATTGTACATACCAGCATATGCCACAAGGGTCGTGATGCAGACCCGGTTATTAGGGTATGTGCAGAACATGAGACTCCTAAATGCCTATAAACCGTACTTTCTTTTTTTTTGGTTCCATCATGCAGTGGCCCATTACTCCAAATGCTCATGAGCCAAGAAAAGAAATAACCATGAAACGGAACCAGAACTCAACCGACTGTCCACCTCTCTCAAATCAATGCGACGACTACGCCGACTCCGACCCCGACTTTTCGCTCAGCCGCAGCTCACGCGCCGGACTTTTTCCTTTCTCGCTGCCCTCTCCCGTCACGAGGCCTTCGTCAGTGGTCTGACGGAAGTACTCGTTCACCTGTTCGGTCCAATCCTCGTCGTCGAGCTCCTCGGGGCCTGCGGGCTCACCGCCGGCCTCTCTTTGACGGCGGAGACGCTCCTTCCCGGCCCACTCCTCGCGCATGTCCTCGATCTTCTGCTTGATATCGAGCTCGGGGTTGTAGTTCTTGCCAACACCCCTCAGGCGCTCCCAGAGGGATAGGTGCTTGGGGTGGATGGCGATGCCGTGATACTCGGAGTCGCGGCCGGAGCGGATGTAGGCCCACCTGCGCTCCTGCTCCTTGAGATCGAGGCCGGTTGTATCAGGGAGGAACAGCCAGGTCAGGAACATGCCGGCGAGACCGAACCAAGGAACAACGTAGAACTTGGTCTGGGTATCGATGTAGTTGTACAGGACAGAGGCAAGCAGAGCGCCAGACTTGCCGATGCAGGCGGCGAAACCGTGGGCGGAGGCGCGGATAGGGGTCGGGAACACCTCGCCGGCGACGAGGAAGGTGACGCTATTGGGACCGAACTGGTTGAAGAAGCTGGACAGGAAGTACATGGCCTGGAAGCTCTTGATGCCGGCGGGTGAGGTGTAGTATTCGTAGTTGAAGGCGGGGATGATGAACATGATGAAGCACATGAGAAAGCCGACCTGCTGCATCATCTTGCGGCCGTAGAACTTGTTGTCGATCAGGATCGAGGCGACGTAGTAGCCGGCGAGCGAGACGATGACGTTGTACAAGTTCCAAATCCAGCCGGTCAGGACAGACGACGGGTTGTTGCTGATGACGGCGATGAATTGGGCCTGGAACAGCTTGTTGCCGTAGAAGAAGACGTCGTTGCAAAACCAAGTGCCGGCCGTGGCCAGCAGGCGACCTCCGAAAAAGGTGCCTGCCAGCCGGAGCGACTCGACGTCGTAGCCGGTCACGTTGTTCTTCTTCTTGGCCGCGGCGAGCTGACGGCTGGCGTGGGGCATCTTGTACGCGCGGTAGTACACAAGCCAGAGAGTTCCGACCGCGGGGATGGCAAACGACAGACGCCAGATCCATTGCACAGTCGTGGTGCCATACGGAGGGTTGCCATCGCCGTGGTGAAGGATCAGCAGAAGGAGGATCAAGACGGCCTGGTTGATGAGCTGGCCCCAGCCCTGCATCAGGAAAGCCATGGTGACCTTGCGGCCGCGGTGCAGGCGGTCCTCGCGCGTCGAGAGCTTCCCGGCAGAAACGGCATTCTCCATTGAGGATGTTGCGGTAATCGGATATTCGCCACCGACGCCGAAGCCTGGAAATCGGAGGTGGTTAGAACGAAGAGGGTGGCCGAGCCTCCAGAGGGGCGAACCAGACGACACGACATACCGTAGAAGAACAGAGACCAAGCGTAACAGATGACCCAGCCGTTCAGGTTCAGGCCCCAGCTGGCAGTGATCATGAGCAAGCCGACAAACATGATGGCGGCGTCCTGGATGAGACCCCAACGGCGACCGATCCAATCTCCAATGATGCCGACGGCCGTCTGACCAACCATGATGCCGACGACCTCGAGGTAGGTGACCGAGGCGATCCAATTGGCATCGCATTCGGTGGGCTTCTTCCCCCAGCACGTCGGCCAGGCGGCCTTGAAGAGCGGCTCGAGGTTGCCGATGCTAAAGAGCACGTAGCCCTCGAGGCCGAGGCCGGCCCCGGGCAGGACGGCGTTGCGGAAGTACCAGGACAGGGGGCTGAGGGGGTCGGCCTTCATCATGCGGCCGATGGCGGCCAGCTCCTTCTTGGTCTCCTCATTCTGAACCTTGTTGACAAAGGCGACGCGCTTCCGAAACGGGAGATCGGCCCAGTAGACGCCGTCGGCCGTGTAGCAGTCGTCGGGGTGGGTCAGATGCGCAAAGATGGTGCGCTCCTGTTCGGTGGCGCCGCCGGCTGGGTAGTGGCCGTGCTCATTGCCTACTTCCGGGCCATGGGGCACGGGGATCTCGCCAGCCGGGGGGTTGTGACGGTGGTGCTGCCGGACGGTGTCGGTCATTGCCGGGGCTTGCCTGGCCTTGTCGGGGGATTGTCGGAGGTGCCTCGGGATACCGGCGGTTTGAAAGAAGGTTGCTGTGGTCTCCCTCGTCGGTCACGGAGGACGGAGAAGGGGAGGACGGAGGAGGGGAGGACGGAGGTGCCCCCGGTGGATGGGCGGTGATCCTGAGGGTGATGGACGCGAGTGACGCGTAGTTGCAGTCGAATGACGTTGGGGAAGGGAAGGAGCAAGAGTGCGGACGGGTCAGGGTTTTTAAGCTTTACAGAGGGGCGTTCTGGGAGCGGGCGGGAAGAAAGGAAGGAAAGGGGCTTGGTGGACCCGGATGGTCCGCGTTCAAGTGGGTTATCCCGCGGAGGGAACACCGGAGCTTGTCGAGAGGCATGGTGGGTGGTGGTGTGGTGGGGGAGGAGCGAGTGGATGATGGTGTACTCTGTAATCCGTTTCAGTTGCTAAACTGGCATGCTAAAATGCACATGCAAGTACCAATGTACCGTAGCGGCTCCAGATTGACCAATGACGGGACTCGGGAAGGAAAAAAAAAACTGACATGGGAAGGCGAATCCTGGGCAGAGCCACATCTCCACCAATTCGCCGCGCCAAGCAATTCTAACCACTCGTTCTCCCACGGGCTCGGCATGGCACGATACTACTCAGAGTATCCGTACTCGTGACCAAACAACCAAACAATGCTCTGCTGCGATGCAGAGCGTTCGTCAGCAAACTCATCGCCATCATCAACCATAGAGTCACTCTCGCCGTCCTGACGCCGTTCTGGTCAAAGCATGTTTCTTTTCTTTTTTTTTTTTTTTGTTTCCGCCCCCACGCAGTTTTAGAAAGCTTCTCCGTGTTCCGACTTTGGTGAGTCCTTGTATGTACATACAGATATACACTAGGTCTGGGGTCCGCAGCCTGCCCTCTCATTGCCGACCGGCCGACTTACCTCGTACTCTTAGTCACCTCGACCATGACTGGAGAAGGAAACCTCGAGAGTGGAGAATCCCGAGCCCTCCGCAACCCCAGGCATGAGTATCTCACCGCCTGCCTACTTTACTAGTAGTACGGAGTACGGAGTAGTGTAGTAGTAACTACTATGTAGTGTAGTAGTATCGCAAACCGCCGCCGGCTCGTGTGAAAACGTCAACGTGGCCCGGGATCTGCACCCATTCCTTCTTGGCGATGATTCCGCTGTTAGTTTCCGATTTCCGTGGACGCCATAGTCCTCCCAAGACGAGGAGAGAGAAACAAGCAATCTTGGCAAAGCTTCGATGTGTACACTACGCCAGCTCAACCATGCCAGCGTCTCTTAGCAAGCCCCCACACTCGTCAGCCGACGGACAGCACACGAGCAAGACACTAACTTCATTAGTGTACCGAGTAACTAGCCCGTAGTGTACGTCACAACTCGTCGAACCATGGCCCTGCTTCCGAGCGCATGCCAAGTCCCCCTCACCTGCCCGAATCCGAAGCATCCAGACGGTAACAAGGTAATCTCCGCAGATCTCGGTTCCTGTCCCGTGTCGGTCCAACCAGAGCGTGCGACCCACCCACGTGGTGCCCTGATAGGATCTGAAAAGATCTCTCGACAAAGCCAAGCCTTCGAGCTACACTACACTAGTTTGGCAAGTGGGGAGGAGAGGAGGGGCCTTAACAGGCTGGCCGGTGGGCCCCACGTCCCCGCCCCTCAAAACGAAGGCGTCTCGTGCCGAAATGCTCGAATTCCCGATGTCACCGATGTCACCGGGCGATTAACCTTGGGAGACAGAGACCCCGCCAGAAAGTCCCAGGATGGGCGAAAGGTGGCCGGGGCGGGATTTCAAAGATGTGACATTCGATCCCGTGAAGGCCATCTGCTTACGCAAACCACTTGGGTCATCACTTTCAACGTGTTCTTCGAGGGCGTGTGCTGCAGTACACTTAGGCTACGCTACGGAGTATTAGTACGCTCTCGCACCACCGCTGATTGGCCAGACACCAAGAGCGGCGCCGGTCCTGCGGGAGGGTCGTTGAATCGCCTCTCTTGGCTTTCATTAGCTCTCCCTTGGCACTGCAACACCAGCCCAACGTCGCTGGAGAATGGATCTTGGCGTATGCATGGTTGTGAAGACTGACGACGTCGAGAGAGAGGGTGTCGCGTGTCCTCCTTCCTCGTTCGATGGGCTTGTACATACGGACGTGTGATGGCAACAAAGGGTGGGTGATCCGAGGCCGGCGCGCCTCAGCATGGTTTCATCGAGTCATCGAGTCACCGAGAGAGCATCACCTGATTTTCTTCATGCCCAGCGTGTCACGCAACACAATGGCCATTCTGCTGTGGGGTCAGTCGGGTAAGTAAATCGGTAAAGCGTGGGGTTTGAGCACGAACGGGTTTCCGAAATCCGCACTCCGTATCCCAAGCATAACTTCGAGGAAGAGTCACAGAAGAGACTACCGCAGAGATAAAGCCGGTTCAACCGAATACGTATGCGGGAAATATCTCAGCGGAGTGAAGCTCAAGGATGACCGAGGGTAGGTCGCTGCCAAAGTAACCCATTCTTATGGTGCCACGCTATGCTGCCCAAACCTGTCTCGTTGAATTTAACCTTGGTGGGTGTGCAACTTCCACCGACTTCGAATTTTCCCTTTACCGCAACCTAGTATATTTCTTCTTTTATTCCCAGCTTTCGTCCGCCCTTCTCGTCCTTTTCTCCCTTCCTCAAGTTGTCCCTTATGTTCCAGTAGACAGAGGCCTGTAACCTCAGCCCACTCAACATCGCCTGGCAGGATTATGTATGTACATAAAAAAAAGAACACACAACCTGCAACCGTGGACAACAGATTAAAAAGAAAGCAGGGAAGGAAAGCAAGGAAGCAGAGTGACGTGAAGGTGTTGGGTTAGGTGCGCTTAATCAAACCTCCAGCTCCCGTCCTTTTTACCCTGGTGCGCCCCAATCAAACCTAAGCGTCCCCAAAAGGAAAGGAACAGCAGGAGAGTGCAACGGGGTCTACTGGCGAAAGACCCAAGCAAATAAAGCAGAGCAATTGGGCTAGCCAAGCCAACAGGCGCAACGCTGTCAACCTCTCCACCCACGCTCGACGCTATCGCTTTGGCTGATGCCGTGCCCTGCCAATATGCCTGTGTCCTCGCCTTGCCCTCTCTGCTGCGTCTGTCCAGTGGAGTCCCATTTCCCCTTGTCACACCGCTTCGGCCACAGGAAAGACAAAAGAAAAAGGAAATGCAAAGTTGTGCTGTCGCCGCTGCCGCTGCTCAACCAGTTGATGATGCAACTTCGTGGTCTGCCTTTCTGTAACTACTCCTTTCTTCCGCCATTAACCCTGGCTCCGGGAACGCCGCGCTATGTGAGAGACAAAACAAACCAAAAAAAAAAAAAAAAAAAAAAAAAAAAAAAAAAAAAAAAAAAAAAAGAGGGAAAGGAAATGTGAACATGTCGGGTTGGATGGATAGTAGACAGTTTGGGTTAAAATTCTTCTTGGTAAACTCAAGCCAAGCCGCTCAAATTACCATAGTCTGGTCCTGGGTGTTGAGAAGAGCGAAGTATCATATCGCCCCAGGGAATGGCGACACCGACTCTTCGCGGCCAGTTACCTTCACCGGTGGCCGCCGCGGCGTCGGGTCCTCATCCTCGAACGGAGCCTTTCCCAAGGCCGACGTCAGGCGCGGCGTTTCCTCCACGTCAACGACCGCCTTATCGTCAAGCTCGCCTTCGCCTTCACCAACACTGGGAGGAGTGCGGACAGCGTCGGCACGCGTCTCCTTGAGGGGAGTATATGCCGGTGTTTCGGGGCCAGGAGCAGAAGCTTCGATCTTCGGGAATTCCGGCCGCTGCACCTCTTGATTTGGTGTGACCACCTGAGTTGCCGGCTCAACGGTGCTCGCGCTCTCAGACCCGGCGTTCATGCTATCGTGGCTGTTTGCGCGCATCATCTCGATTCCCAGCTTGGACGATGGCAGCACCGACTTACTGCGATACTGCTGGCCGCTCGAGGGCGAACCGGGATTACTGCCACTCACGCTACCACTGCCGCTCCTGCCTCCGCTCGTGGTTCCGCTGCTCGTCTGGATGCCTGGTGCTCCTGCTCCTGCGGCGGTGGCGCCAAGGCCGAGCTCGTCATCTTCATCATCCGCCGAGTCGACGCTGCCTTCGTACCGGCGCTTCTCGATCGACTCGCGTTTAGCCTTGAGCTTCTCTAGTGACCGCTTGGGCACAGGACCTTTGGGCGGCACTGACAAGTGCTCAATCTGAGCGGGCGCGGACTGTTGGGTGACGAAGCGTGGCTGAAGAGGGGATGAGGGGGGGTTGTTAGGGCCTGCGAGGATCGCGTCTGAACCCGAGAGGCCCAGGCCGCCCTCGTCCCAATCGCCTGTGGCTTTCCGGCTGATGAGAACCGGGATGTCATCCGTTGCCACCGACTCCGAGTCCCCATAGACACTGCTGATGGAGTCCTCGCGGAAACTGCTGCCAGACCGAGCCATGTACCCGGACGAGGCCGAAGTTGGGCTGTCCTCGAGCCGCAGGCTCTCTTGCCGCAGGCTAGACGGGACAGGATGTGGCAGCGTCAAAGAGAGGGAATTGGTTTGGCCGGGCGATAGAGGCTTCCAATGGCAAAGCGTACTCAAGACCTCGGTCAACTTTGACGAGCTGATCGGCTTCTCGACAAGGGAGTCAAAGTACTGGGGAGCCGGTAGCTCTTTGAGGTACGATGTGATGGCGACCATCGGAGTATGGGTATTGGCGTGCTTTGTGTCGCGGATCATACGGGCGACGTCAGACCCCGAGAGTTGCGGGAGCCGGAATTCAAGGAACATAATGTCAAACTTGATGTCGCTCATGGCGTACCGGATGGCTTCACTGCCCGTAGCTGCGGAGATGGTCCGGCATCGCAATTTCTCTAGCAACTTCTCCATCACCATCCGAGATACGGGGTGGTCGTCGCAAATCAGCACGTCCAGAGGGCGAAAGACGGGACCGTCGCCGGCAGCAATATAGGACAGGCGCCTTGAGCTCAGACGACGCCGCTGAACTCTGAGAAGAGCGTTCGCCTTGTCGCCTTCGTTGTCTGACGACGACGGAGACATGTCGAGGACCTGGCTGCGACGGTTCCTGTGATGGGCTGCTAGGATATCGGTGGTCACCGGACTGCCATCCTGTGAGCCGACGGTGAGCGAGCGAGAACGCCCGCCGGATGAGCTGCTGCTGTGTCGTGGGGTTGACATCACATGGTTCGGGACCGACTTTTGCTGCGAATTCGGCAGTTGGGCCGGTGCACCGCCGCGGCCTTTTCCAGCGGATGAGGTGGTCGAGATTGAAGTAGCCGCTTTCTGCAAACTAGGAGGAACGCGGGGAACCTCAAAGAAACTGCCTGGTTGCAACGAGCTCCCGGACGGTTGGGACAGACTGGAAGAATTGCTTGAGGTCTTTCTCCGACCGTCGGTTCCGCCAGCAACAAACGATACCAGCAAGGGGGACGACGGCTGCGAAACACGGTTAGGAGACGAGTTGGCGTGGCTGCCGCCCGAAGGAGACTGCGGTCTATGGGACGCCTTAGCATTGGCGAGCGGTTTTTGAACCGAGTTCGTCACGGTTTGACTGCCTTCGAGAGACGGCCCTGGAGACGTGAGGCTTCCCAGGCCACCGGGACTAATTGGCTTGCTTTGGGCTGCCAGCGCCTCAGCTCGCAACTTCTGGATCACGTCCTTGTTTGCCTTCTCGAGGACGGGCAAATTCTTGAATGAGAAGTTTCCGAAATCATCAGCCACGACTGGCTCGCTCAACCGCCTGCTCTTCAGGTCCCGGACGTGCGGCGGAATATGGAGCGGCATGAGGCCGCGCTTCATTGAAATAACCTGAGACCTGACGCGAGAGAGGGCGTCATGCGGACGATCCGGATAATCGGCAGCGGGAGCAGTGGTAGGAGGTGAATGCTGGTCCTCCATTTCCTCGGCAAAGGTCTGCAGGGTAGCACCGCGGGCGTCGAAATACTCAGTATCTTCGGGATTCTCGGGCTGCGGAACAAACTGGGCCTCGTCTTGGAGGAGCGTGTCCCAGTTGATATCGCTGAACCACGGGTGGTTGCGGATTTCCTCGCCGCCGCTTTGGAACTTGTCCTCACGGTTGGACCCCAGCCGCTGTCGAGGATCCATGCAGAGGAGCTTATTAATGAGATCCTTGGCTTCTGGCGAGACCTCATCCTCGCTCTCATCCGGCCAATGGATCCTGCGGGCCAGGATGTTCTCAAAGACCTGGTCGGGCTCGCTGGCATGGAACGGAGGAATGCCGTAGAGGAACTCGTACATGATGCAGCCGACAGACCACCAATCGCTCGTCTCGTCTTGCGGCTCGCCCTTTATAGTCTCTGGGGCCAGGTAATCGGGTGTGCCGACGAACCGACGATTCGTGTCTTCCGGATCAAACAGCGCCCAGTTGGGGGGCGCCATAGCGGGCGGCGGAGGAGTACCCTTGCCGGACTCGGTGCTATTCTGGGTGCTCGAGTGAGAAAGCATGATAAGGTCTGGGGAGCCAGAAGCCTCAGCCTCGCTGCCCTCGGCGGGCGACAGGATGGCTTGCGAGTTATTCACAAAAGGGTCGTTCAGAGACAAGCCTCCAAGCATTTGCGTCAAGGTTTCGCTGCTGCCGCTGTCGCTACGCTGGTTCGAGACGCGACGCGGTTCTTGAGAGAATGACCCGAGACTGAAGTACGAGGGCTGCGCCATGCTCGAACCATAGTCGCTCGGTGTCATCTGCGGGGTGGACCCCGGGGACTGGCTGCGGCCGTGGAGGTCCATCGAAGTCGATCGGGACGACGCCATTGAGGTAGACCGAGCGAACGGACCCTGCTTGAGGAGGTCGGGAGCTGCATCGGTGCCGCTGTTGAGCGCCCGCTTCTGTCGTCCGATCAGCCCCATGCGTGAAAGACCGAAGTCGGTGAGCTTGAGATGACCCTTCTGGTCGATAAGGAGGTTATCAGGCTTGAGGTCTCGATGCACGATTCCGCGACTGTGCAGATGCTCGACGCCCAGGACGACCTCTCCGAGGTACTTCTTTACCCAGTCCTCGGGAAGCCCCCCCAACACCTTGATCAGCGATGCACAATCACCCCCGTTAAGATACTCCATCACCAGATAAAGGTAATCTTTGCTCGAGAAGGTCCAGTACAGCTTCGCGACGAAGTCGCTCTCGCCCTGCCACATCATGATGGCGCGCTCAGCTTTGACATTGGTGACCTGGTTCTTTGCTACCATGTCCGCTTTCTTCAAGACCTTGATTGCAAAGTACTCGCCCGTGGATTTCTTCTTTGACAGATACACACTGCCGAAAGCACCTTTGCTGATGGGCTTGATGATCTCAAAGTCCTTGATCGAAGGCGGAACAGCTTTGGCCTGCGGACCGCCAACAACAGCGCTGAGCCGTGGCGACGGCGGTGGCTTCACTCCTACTACCTCTCCCGGGACCGAAAAAACTGCAGCCGACGATTGTCTCCGGTGATGGTGGTAAGAGTGCGAGATGCTGGGTGACGTGAACTCGCTGCCTGGAAGCATCGGCGACGCTTCGGGAGATACCAGGACATCCGAAGGGAACGGCAGACCCCGAGGCTTGTGAATCCGGAGCGGCGAAGAAGGCGGTCCACTTCTCGAGGGAGACTCTTGTCTTCGCGGTGACACGGCTCCTGGGAGAATCAGGCTTCTTCGCTGGTGCTGTCGGGAACTCGCCTGCCGGCGAAGATCGCCAAATTCGGACATTGGGGAGTCTGTCCGCTGCGGGGCTCTCGATGCGACAGAAGAAGACCTCAGACTCCCGTCGCTGTCCCCGGCATCACTTTCGAGAATCATGGATCCCCGCCGGGACTGACTGGCGCCAGCTAGAGTTCCAAGAGGGCCGCGATAGGACCTGGGCGTTGGACACTCCTTGGGGCTCCTTGACCTCGGGGATCGCAGCGCGGACAACCGACGCTTGTCGGGATCATCGCTAATGTCAGCATTTTCCAGAGCCAATGCGAGGGTAGAAGAAGCATCGAAGGATCCAGCGAAGATGCCTTCTTCAATGGCAGGAGACGCTCCAACGTCGGGTTCCTCCTCGTCGGCCGAGTCGCTGAGACGGCCAGCGGCGATCTTGGCAGCCTTGCGCATGGCGGCATCTATGCAGTCTTGAACCATGTAGGCAAACTCAATCCGGATTCGCTCCGAATACTCCAGGATCCTGCGGTGACGGAAGACGGCCTCAACCTTGTCCTTGGCGAACTTCTCGGTGTCAGCACAGAGCAGCGCGAGACCTTGCTCCTGCTCCAGAGTGTTCGTGCCTGGCGTTTCCCACTGCATCACCTGCGTGATTCGGCTCTCAGACTGCGGTGACTGGGTTCGGAAGTCACCCGGAGTCTGGGACGACTCCTTGATAGCGGGTGTGCTGATTTCAATCGCCGTATCGCAGAGATCCAGAAGCAGCTCAACAATCCGGGCCTGGGGCCTGCGGATGGCGAAGGACCGAGCTCTCGCGTGGCCGAAGCCCGACGAACGTTCGCGTGACCGGCCTGGGACAGCGCCCGGTGCTGGAGAGGAGTTGCCAGAGGACGAGTTGGAGGAGGTCGGGGGCCCAATCGCCAAGCCCTTGTAGTCGGAAACCGGCAGGTTGCTCTGATCTCCCGCCAACGAACGACTGTGTCTCGCCTCCAGCGCGTCGAGTACCTTGACGATCGCGTGGCGGTGTTCGGTGAGACCTTCCTGAGCCATCTGCACGTCCATTTCGGCGCGATGTTCCTGCAGACACAACTCTGTGTGCTTCTCAAACCACCACGGCGAGATCTGACGCTCGCATATCCGGCACAGAACCGGCGGAGGCGGAGGGTGCGTTTCTGGGTCGTCCACCCCGGACTCGGCGAGTTGGGTAAGATAGCTTGCAAGCACCTCTGCGCCGGATCCCAGCGAGTCAACAATGACGGGAGGGAGATCAATCTTGATCTCGCGCGGCGCCGCCCACTGCCGGATCATCCACATCGTCTGAGAAAGTAATGTCAGTACCCTCTTCTTCCGAGATGGAAGCCTTGGTGATGGCAAAAACCTACGTGGCTCTCCCCGCCCGAGGGTCCGCTGTAAACCATTATGCCTTGGGCCTCTAGGTCGACGATGACGGGCTGGGCGGGCTCCTCGGGCCCCTTCAACATGTCCAGAGGGATCAGCTTAGACAGCGGGCCAAGCTTGACGGCGAATCGGATGAACTGGCTCCTTCGGTCATCCTGGGCCATGCTCTGCACGACTTCCGAGAAGATGTTTGAGTTGTCGCTGACAATGAGGTCGGAAATAGGGGTGCCCACGACCGACTCCGGCTGGGTTCCAATCACATCGACCCAGGACGGGCTCACCCAGCGGATCGTCCCGTCAATGTTTAGATCCATGATGACGTTAAGAGTCTGCTCAGCAGCTTCGCGAAGCTCTTCCCTCTCCTCCCGGATGCCCTCGCTGGGGGATCGCTCCATTGGGCCGGCCCTCAGCGAGGCCACGGCCGGCGGAGCAAGCATGTTCGGCGCGGCAGCAGCTTCCCCCTCCATTGTCATGTATTGATCGTTCCGAGACCGATTATTGTTCCAAGCCCATCGGTAGCGACACTGGAAACGCAAATGCCTCTATCGCGGCTCTCTCGGCACGTTCGATATCCGCGGTCGTTTAGGGGACTTGTAGTTTCGAGGTCGGGGACAGGCGGTGGTCTGGAGGTCCGGATGGAACCAGCCAGGAGAGTCTCTGGCTGAGCTGCCAGAAGCTAGAGCCCAGCGCAAGCCCGAGACATAATGGGGTGCGGTTGACGCGATGTGTCCCGCAGCAATTACCGGAGAGGAGCGCGGTGCCGTTCGGTCACAACACGTGCTTCAATGGCAGCGAAAGGCCTCGCACGCCCGGAGAGGGTGCTGTCACTGTCAGAGAATCAGTGTTCGCGATCGGGGTGCGGGAAGCGCTGTTCGGCCGCAATCGGTCCCTGGTGGTTTATGGTTATCGCCGTTCCGGGCGTCGGCGCCGTGGCCAGGGCACTTGAAACGCGGTGCGGTGCGGCTGCAAGGCGGCGGCAGCTCGTCCTCGACACGACGAATTCCGGGATACAACCGAGGTGGGCCAACACGGGAGGGTGTCGCCGGCACCAGGGCAGCAATATGCCTTGCGATGGCTAGTCTTCGTCGACTCTGTCGAGCGGGCTTTTGTTGTCGCTTAGCTGGAAGCCAAAGTTTAAGTGGAGTTCCTTTGTTCGGCTCTGGGCTTCCTCTCGGAGACAGAAGCGGGAAAGCGGGAGATGCCCAACACTGGCAGAACAAGAGCCAGGCATCCAACGGCTTTGGCGAAACCGGGCGAAAGATTGGCAATTACGTCCAGTTTGATCCGTTGAGACCTCGTCTTGTTGGATGATTTTTGTCAAAACACGGCCCACGGTGACAACAGCCGGCCCAGGAGATCCGTCAATGCAGCGAGGGAAACGGGAACCGACACTGGAACACCCAGCGTAAATTCATCGAAAGAGACAGAGCACAGAGCCGAGTCACACTGTGGCCCACCCGCTTCCAGCTACTTTTCGAACCGTGCTCGCACTGCTCCGTGCTTGCGTCGTGTTGGTATCGTTGAAAGCGGGGAAGTCCAGAATCTGACCAATCAGCGATGCGAAATCTGCGGGCTGGGCAACGTGCCTGGTCGTGCCACACCATTGCTGCGTACACTACCTTCCCAGACAACTTGCATTCCAATTCCCTCTCTGTTACTTTTCCAAGCGAGTAAACAGCCACACACTGTCAGGTGGGTTTGTGTCCAGTCAAGATCCCGGAACGTTCGGACCACATGACGGGGCGTCCCCGGAATGGAACGGCGGAATGCCAAGCCGAAGGCCATACAAGATCCAACCCAGGAGAGACTGGTGGATGTCTTGCCCGTCGTCTTCCTGTGGATACTTGCAGTCCCTTTGGTCGTTTCTACACTAAGCAGCAGAACGACTGTGTACAGAGACTGAGACGAGTGTTCTGAGGAAACGGTGTTTTCCGCTTGCTTCCCTTTTGTCTACACATTTGCTTTTTTTAACAGTGTCCCGTCTCTTTCCTTCTTGGGTACACGGGATACAATATATCCATCCTGCTATGACGAGCTTTGACTTTTCTTTTGTCTCGTCATACCCAGGTGCTCTGGTATCCAAGCTACATACGTACAGTGCTCCCCAGGTGCACTGTCAAGAAGCCGTTAGTCGCACGACTTCCCTGATGACACAGCCCGACTTGCGCTTGCTAGGCAAGCGCCACCGCCTAGGCCACATCCGGGACGTCAATTGGTCTGGTTCAGGGCTTTTCTCCTTACCCAATTTTAGTTTCAGCGATTGAAGTCGTCCAGGGACGGCGGTGGCAGCAGCAGAAGCAGCAGTAGCGGTAGCGCAACCGAGTAGTTGCCTCCATCCAATCTTGCCCAACAGCTGATCTCCCCCAATCTTCGCGCTGCCCCGCGCCCATCCTACTACACCACACTGACTCGCGTCCGGTTCAAGCCATTTGGTGACCTCATCGCCCCGGGATCATAGTCGATGGTGCTCCAGCGGCTGTGCCTGCAAGTTGCATAGGACCAGTCCAGATTTCCTAGGTCACGCATGCAGCGAGCAATTAGCGCAGTGTAATGCAGCAGGCTACTACACTAACTCATTACTGTATCTCCTCATTCTCCCTTTCGGTATGCCGCTGCACGTCAAATCCATCAGACTAGAGAGAAGGCAGCCATCGAGCCAGACCTGGCACCTGATGTTCCTCCAAGGATTGTCCATGCCATGCTTGACAAGGGTTGGTCTCCCAACACCGAGTGAACGGCTTGTGGTTGAGGGAGGGGCATTTGGCGGAGAACTTGCCAAGTCGGAAACGTTCCAAAGTAGGGTGATAAGGTGGGCAGTAGTCAGTTCCCAGGCTCACACTCCCAGGCTACGAACGGCGGTATGCCGGTCCCCAAATAAAAGCACCTGCGCTATATCTGCAGGATTTTAGGACCCTTGGCACAGGTGGTGTTACTGTGACAAACGCGCTCGTTCCCAGTCTGGGCTGGATTGGTTTCCTGTGCTTGTGGGCGCAAGAACTTCCCCACTCCCCCAAAAAACAACCAAGCAAAGTCAGAAAGACATCTGGTCGAGTAGTTGAGCCAGCCCTGCTACTACATTCCGAGTGAGCCACTTGGACGGACAAGTAGCGTATGTAGTATTGTTCTGGCTTATAACCCCCACATCGCCGACCTTGCCACTGGTGAGAACCCATGGAGCTGCCTTATAGGGTGCACGCAGCGCAGGTTGCAGGCACATCCGGCGGGCAAATTTCTACAAGGGACTTCATTTAGATTCTTTGCTTGCATCATGGCCAGACATCTCGTGTTCCCCAGACCAGTATTCTGACCCCCTTCTTCGGGCTGCTTTAACACAACGGCTCGTGAGCGTGAGCGCCTCTCTACATTAGCTCTCGATGATAGCGCCAAACCCCCGCCCCCCAAAAAAAAAATCGAACCGCGTTTTAAGGAGTCCTTCTGACCCCACGGTCACTTATCCCTGGTTTCGAATACTTAGTTGTTAATAGGTAGATATGGCAAGGAGAAGCTCCAACCGCGATTTAACACAGCACAAACCTCGAACAGCATCATCTCTATAGGCCTATTCCTGCTCAAGCGTCTGTAAAAGCATTCGCAGCGGAGCGTAAGGATCACGAACCGATATTGGATAGTAGTGGGATCTAGCGTTGTTGATCTGGCTCAAAACGATGACCACTCGATTGTAAGCCACAACTATTATCGGCTCGATTTGCACTGTGAGATCCTAAAGCTTCGTGGTTATGTGCGGATTATTGTACCCTGCTTCAACTTCGCAGCCATGTTGTAAGTCACGACTGTTTCTTGTAGGTAATGTTTCGCTATTCTGTCTCTTCGGCAAGTGCACCTATGAGAGAGTAACTGCCACTCGAGGTCTCGGCAGCCACACTACACAATACACTCTCTAACTTGGCCAGTAGGGTATTAAGTACAGTATGTAGGTACACAACTTACGCACATCCCAATACAGTGTGCCACTACAGAGTACTCGAGCATCCAGCGGGACTGCTAGCTTTCGTACGGAGGTTGGCCCAGAAAGTCCATCCCCCAAGGCATGCCAAGCCCGGGCTGCTGACAACGTGCGAAGTGCATACACAATCTTGTTTATACTGTAATTTCTATTGTAAATTGATCTCTACCCACATATCTAGGTTTTTCCCTGCCCAACCTTGATGCCAGAGCCTACAAATCTCCCAAATTTAGTAGCCGTGATAATTCTAGAGCGTTTTGGTAAGCTGTCTTTCTAAGGTTAATAGACCTACTCTAACTAGCTTAGTACCGATAGAGCCTCCTATGCCCAGAGAGTCCGAAGTGCCCGCAATGCCCGAAATGCCTGCAGTCCCCGAAGTGCGCGCAGTCCCCGAAGTACCTACAGTCCCCGAAGTGCCCCCTAGGAAGGGCAAATATACTGCTGTTGTCTAACGAATATAGGCGTTAACCCTCTATAGTATAGGAGTTAAAATGTCTAAAATCGAAGATTAAACTAGGGTCAAAAAAGACACTCTAAAGGCTCTTCTTCGTAGGGCCAAGGCACGGAGATATATATTAGATAGCCCTATCAAGGACGAACATGTCGCTAATGTACCAAAGTCTAGGAGGCCGAAGGTTATAACCAAGTCTGTTTCCGAAGTTATCAAATAGGTGGTAACTAAAAATAGTACCACTAGATAGTATTCCTATTAGCAGATTGTTAATACGGTTGCTAATTAGCTTAGTAGAATAGGGCTAGGCTAGGAGACTATTTAGCAATGGTTAAAACAAACTAGCTTTAAGAATATCAAGTTAATAACCAAGCTAGGATTAAACAAGGCTTAGAAGATGGCTCGGCTTGAATTTACAATATAGGTAAAAGATTAGACCTTAGAGGACTAGAAGAAGGTAGTCTAGAGTAACGAAACCTCTGTCGTGATAGGTGCTATCTATAGAAAACGGCATATCTAGCGTCGAACCCGGGAGGTAAATAGCCTATATTATATAAAGAGGCGTTAGAAAGGGCAGATAGCCTTTATATTCTAGGGTTATTTTACATAGTCAGAGATCGGTCCTTATTATTATTAGCTAAAAGAGTTAGCAAAGATGATAATATAATATCAAGAACTAATAGATAAATATAACTAGGCTTATAAAGAGGAAGATTAGCAGCTCTAGGAGATAGAGATAAAGATAAAGAAGCTAATGCTAGTAAGAAAAGGAGGTCGTAAGCTATTATAGAGATATACTATAAAAACTAGTAAATAGGTCTATTAAGGGAAAGGAAGAATTAACTAGATACATTACTAATAGGAAGTCTTACTTCCCCTATTTCTTCCTTTTATAGAGAAACTCTAAAGAAAGTACAGCCTAGTTTATATTATATAAGAAGATAACGCTAGTGCTTTGTCACGATTTGGCTGCATAAGGCGACCCGGCAAGGCACACAGGACCAATCAGGAACCACAAGACCTAAGGACCAATCAGGAAGTGATCGCAGTGATTGCACTTCGATTAAGATGAGCACTTGGGTAACGATCGCAGGATCGCAGCAGCGATCGCACGATCAAGACTCAAGGAGGAAGGATAGGGAATTATATATAGTCACTCGTTCTACCGGACTCTGGCGAACTTTAGGAGTTTACTAGTGATAGTAACTTATAATCATAGTACTTATACCAGGCATTACTAATTACTATAAGAGATAACTTTAGTGTTATTATAAACCCTTTGGCTTTACCGAATCCCTTAGACGACCTATTTGCTGGTTCCATTTAACCTACCTTTGTCTAAACCCTTTTAGAAGAAGTCTGAGTTAGGTTTGTTATACGTTACTATTACTCCTTTTGTTCTATTATGGTTTAGAACGGAGGTAACTTTGACCTTGATACTAATATAGCTATTAACGTTATGGCCGAATAACTGCTTGCCTAGCTTAGTTAACTCTAGTAGTAGATCTAGGAATTAGACTAGAGAGATAAGGCTACTTAAGCTCGAATTAAGGAACTTGAGAACGGTGAAAAGTATTTATAGAAATTGATTAATGAGGCCTATACTAAAATCGAGACGCTTAAGGCTGTCAAAGCAAGCTATATCAAGATCAAACTACCTAGCAAATACAGAGGAACTAAGGAAGATCTTATAGGATTCCTAACAAACCTCTAATCCTATTTCCGGATTAATAATGACAAGTTTCTAGATAATAAAGCTAAAGTCCTTTATATAGCCACGAGACTAGAGGGCAAGGTACTTAGATGGTTCGAGCCTATATAGAATGACTATCTTACTAAGGAAGACAAAGACGACCGAGACGTGTTTATATAGGCAGTCTTCCGATCTTGTAACCGTTTCGAAGAAGAGCTTTAGAAGGTTTTTAGCGATAAAGACAAGAAAATCTATACATAAGAAAGACTCGCTAACCTCTAGTAGACCAAGTTAGTAGCCTCCTATATTATATAGTTTAGATAGAACATATTTAAGTCCTAACTTAACGACGAGGTATTAATATAATTGTTCTATAACAGCCTAAAGGAAAAGGTTAAAGACAAGCTATATAAGTACGATCAACCTGAGACTTTAGACGAATATATCATATAGGCTATTAAAATTGATAATCGGCTCTACGTACAAGAGTAGTAGAAACGAGGTCGAACAAATAGAACTATAGTTAAGGCTAATGACAAGAAAAAACGAACGTACGCTAGTACCTTGTATAGGATGTACCCTAGAGCTATAGATATAGATATAGCGTAAAAGCAGGACCGGAAGAAGACGACTAAAGACAAGTCTAATGTTACTTACTATAACTATAGAAAGAAAGGGCACTATAAGCGAGAATGTCGAAGCCTAAAGAAAGAATAGAAGCTAGTCCCTAGAAAAGAAATTATAGATATTGACGAAACTACTAAGAACATTACCAAAGTAGTAGCTATAAGTTACGAAGATAGGGGCAATGATATAGATAGTCTAGGATACGACGGTAACGGTAAAGACGAACGAGCACCGTATTCCGAACTGGTCACTGTGAACCTAGAGATAGGTCTTGCTTAATGGGACACGGCAGGAGAATATATACCACCAATTTCGATTCTCCTAGCCTTAGGGTAGTGGGGTTTTACAGTCATACAGAGGCAGAATAGATTATGGACGACAGATACCTAAGAAACCGAAAGACCTAGACCTAATGTTCTATTCCTCTAGGAACAAATCGAAGGGTACCGTAACGAAGTTTTCCGGCTTAATATAGAACTGTACGAACGGGATAAACGTTTAACTTAACTTGCCTAGTAGAGCGATAAGATGAGGGACAAGATAAGGGAACTCCGACGTATTATAGAAACTATTAAAGGAGAACAGCTTATAGTATATAATAGACCCGATAGCTATACCAAGTATTTTAACGATTAGCAACTTAGTAACGATATGTGGAACCTAGAATATTAGTTTATACGCGCGAACTGTAGAAAAGACAAGCGTATATAGGAAAGCTATTAGAAGAAACACTCCTACCTTAGCATTAGAGTACCTATAGTCTACGTATAGTGGGAAGGATTTAGGAGAGAATTCTAATACCTCCTAGGCAACGCTATATAACTGTACCCTCGACACGAGGCATATGCGCAAGTGCCCTGGTTCTAGTGTATAGCATACGAATGTTAATATTACTTCCGTGATAAATTTGAGAATAACCACTAGCCGACCCGATAAGAAAATGAGGACGGAAGCTTATACCCTATGGAATGGGTCTACGATGTAGGAAATAGAGTAGTCGAATTACTCTAGAAGATCGAAGACCGGAGTCTAGAAAGTATTACGATAGTTCTAAAACGGGCCTGGCCTAGGTACTATAGGACAGGATAAGATACATAGGACTTATGCTAGAGCAACGATTGCCTTTATCACGCGGACGAAAAGAAATTGCGAATTCGGGAGCTTTAGATGAAGCTATAGCACGTATAATGGAAAGTAGAACGGACCTAATGGTGGGAAGCTATAAGCACTTAATGGCTTATAGAAATGAGCACAATAGATAAAGCTGCTATTAGCCGAACGATTGAAGAGGTTAGTACTAACCTAGGAAACGGGTTAGGGCCCTTCGAGGGGCCCGAAAACCGTTAATGCCTATATAGTAGTAAGTGGTAGCATAGTATAGGAGGAATTGCTATAAGAAACCACTATATCGAGACCTCCTAGCAGAAACATAGGAAGTCGCCGCAATCTTTAGACAATGACGGCAGGACAAGCGACTATAGATAATAGTATAATGGAAACAGCATAAAATGCTCGTACTAGTGGACAGTGGAGCAGAGATAAACCTGATTTCGCCGATACTTATAAATCAGCTACGGATACCCTAGAGAATGAAGCGGAAGTATAGTATAGTCAAAGGACCATTTCTGACGTAATAGGTATATAGGGAGACCAAACCGATTGACATTACTATGGTAGGAAAGACTATAGTAGTCGTATTTAGTATTATAGATATAGGCGATGATAAAGATATAATATTAGGGTTACTATAGTACAAAGATTATAACCCGGACATTAGCTAGAAGAATGGTAGCCACCTATAACCCCGAATGGAGTCGTATTCGACTAGCGAGATAGGGAGCACGCAAGGATCGCGAAAGGACGATGCTCAAGGGAAGGCATGTCCTACAGATCCACCGCAAGAGATAGACAGTGGCAGACAGACCACTATAGACTCTAGAAGAAGCGGCAAAACGACAACAATATTATAATAAGAGGAACGAGCCAAACCGCCGATAGCTATTCTCTCCGTTGACAAATGTAAAGTATTATAACTAGAGTAGTAGGTTAAAATAGGAGAAATCGCTAGTATTGCTATAGATAGAACCAAGTTCGTATACTATTAGAAAACCGAGAGGCGAGACAAGACTAGGGAAGTACTAAAGGAATACGAAGGACACCTAGCATTCGAACCGAAACATCTGGAAGGACTACTAGAATATGGCCTATAGGATCACGAGATTAAGCTTAAGGAAGGAGTATAACTAAAGTTCTTTAAGATTTACTATACGAGCTAGATATAAAACGAAGAACTTAAGCGATATTTAGAGGAGAACCTTTAAAGAGGATATATCTACCTATTGACATTGTTAGCAGGCTACCTAATCCTGTTTGTGCCTAAGAAGGACAGAAAGCTATAGTTATATATCGACTATTAGTAACTTAATGAATAGACTATGAAAAACCGATACCTGTTACCGCTGATCTTATAGCTCCAAGATTAGTTAGCAGGAGCCTAATATTTTATATATCTTAACTTACCATTGGCCTATAACTATATATAGATCAAAGAAGGCGACGAGTGGAAAACGGCCTTTAGGACACCCTATAGCTATTACAAGTACCTCGTCATGCCATTTAGACTTACGAACGTACTAGCAACGTTCTAAGCCCTGATTGATCAAGCTATCTAACCCTTTTTTAATAAATTTACAGTATGTTATCTTGATAATATACTTATCTTCTCTAAGACAATAGACAAATACCAGAAGCACGTAAGAGTAGTGCTAGACGCGCTATATACATATAAGCTATTAGTTAACAAGGAAAAGAGCGAATTCCATGTTAGGAAGATAGTCTTTTTAGGATACGAGATATCCCTAGGACAAATTCGGATGGAACCTTTAAAGGTTGAAGCCATCAAGAATTAGCCACGACTAACGACAGTCACGGAAGTACGAAGCTTTATCGGATTTGCAAACTTCTACCGAATGTTCATTAGGAACTTTAGAGTAATTATATAACCTTTGTATAAACTTACTAAGAAGAATGCTAAATTCTAATAGGAAGGATAATATAAGTAAGCATTTGTATAGATCTGTAATACTATTACTAAAGATTTAGTACTAGTACTACTAGATCCTAAGAAACCATTTAAGGTAGAAACGGACGCTTTAGACTATGCTATCGGAGAATAATTAAGATAACGAGACAGACAAGGAAAGCTATATCCTATAGCCTTCTTTTTAAAGAAGCTCGATAGACTATATCTTAATTATCTAATCTATAACAAGGAACTACTTACGATTGTCAAAGCTTTTAAGGAATAGCGACTATACCTTAGTAGTACAATTAAACTAGTATAAGTATATATAGATTACAAGAATTTGCGATACTTTACGATGACAAAGGAACTTAATAGACGATAAATATAATAGGTAGAATTCCTTGCGGAATTTAACTTTGAGATTTGCTATAAGAAGGGTAAAGAGAACGTACGAGCAGATATCTTAAGCCGACGAACGGATTATATAAAAGGACAAATAGAAACAATACTACCATTGTTTAAGGAACGAGTAGACGGAACGCTACATTACGAAACGCAGATACCCGTAGAAGATGATCTACTCGACTTATTCCTAGAATGTTATATAATCTTTCGAGAAGAAAGGATTAACGAGACATAGTATTAAACGGCACCTGGACTAGTGGTATCTAATGGAGTGGAAGAAAGAGATAGGAAACTCTAGTACCGAGGCAAAGTATATATCTATAACGGGGATTAATAGCTACAAATGATTCGAGAACTCTACGAGTCGAAACTTGGAGGACACAAAGGAGTTACAAAAACTGTCGTATAAGTCAAGAAACACTACGACTTTCTACAGTTAACGGCACGAGTCAAGGAAGTCGTACGAAGCTACAACATCTACAACCGAAGCAAAACGGCACGATATAAGCTATATAGGCTACTCTAGCTACTGCCAACACCTGATAAACTATAGAGTTCGGTTACGATAGACTTTATTACGAAGCTGCTAGAATCCAAGGATATAGCTACAGGAGTGATCTACGATAGCATCCTCATTATAGTAGATCGCCTAACTAAATAGGTATACTTCTTCCCCTATAAGGAGTCCTAGATAGCGGAACAGTTAGCAGATATAATCTATCGGTAAGTTACATTAGTACACGCTTGGCCACAAGAATGGATCACTGACAGAGATACCAAGTTTGTATCGAAGTTCTAGCAAGCGTTAATATGACGATTAGGCGTTAATAGCAAGCTGTTAACGGTATATTACCCGTAGACCGACGGACAAACGGAGCGACTAAACCAAGTCGTCGAACAGTATCTATATTCTTACGTTAACTACTAACAAGACGACTAGGTCATACTATTACTAATAGTATAACTTGCTTATAACACGATGCCGATAGAAATAACTAAGGTCATACCATTCTTTACGAACTACAGATACGAAGCAGACCTTAGGCAAGGACTAGAGGTCATAGTACCAAGAGCAGTAGTCAAAGTAGAACAAATGTATATACTATATAAAAAGCTTAAAAAGGAACTCGAGTTTGTTAAGACTAGAATAAAGAATTATTATAATAAATATAGGCTTAAGGGACCTTGCCTAGAGAGGGGAGATAAAGTTTACCTGATCTTACAATACCTACAAACTAAATGACCAAGCAAGAAGCTAGACTTTAAGAAATTAGGACCATTTGTTATTAAAGAACGAATCTCGACATCTAACTATCGACTATCGTTACTATCATCTATATAACTACAGATAGACGTTTTTCATATTTTACTCTTAGAGCTAGCACTAAAGAATGCCAAAGTCATTACAAATATCGAAGCAGAAGACAAAGAGGAAGAATAGGACGTTAAAGAAATCTTGGATTTATAAGTTATTAACGGAGAACTGCAATATCTAGTTAAATAGCTTGATTTCGGACTAGAAGATAACTTATAGGAACCTGTCAAGAACCTAAATTACCCTAAGAAACTTTAGCAGTTCTACTAGAGGAACCCTGATTAACCGAAAGCGACAGACCAGAAACCAACCCGAAATCGGCTAGCAAGGACGGATCTAAAGGAACTTTAGGATATATAGTATCCTAAAGCTGCCCGAAATCGGCAGACAAACGAGATAGAGTCAAAGAAGACGTAGTAACCCTAGAAGTTTCCGCTACCGCCACCGCCTTAGCCTCCTTACGCTCCACTCGCTCTAACTCCTCTACACTATTAATACCCCAAGCAATAGCCCTTATTATCTTCTTAAACTATATCCGCTTTTATTTCCGAAGACAAAGGACTTGCTCCTTAGCAGCTATAAGTTCATCCTTAAGTTTCTAATACTAAGCCGCGATAGACCGAAGCTAAGCAGGGGAAATGCTAAGAACGTTATAATTTAAGCGTTTATTATAGATGTACTCTATATATTAAGAAGAGTTAGCTTTCGAGACCTTATATAAACTAAGGTCTTTAGACTTATATAGTAAACAAGGACGTATCGTTAAAAGGCTATCTAAAGAAAGAATTGCCGTAAGAAGGTAATTAGTATAAAGAGTCGATATAGCAGGTTTAGATTTCGACTTCTTTCTCACATAATCAGCCATCTCGATAACATCATAGGAAGGCAAAGGAAGGAAGAAACTAGGAAACGTAATTACATATAGATAGGGGATATTAACGCTATTTGAAACGGACCGGAGTCTTTCGAGGACGAAAGACCTAAAGGAAGGGCATCATATCACGATTTAGCTATATAAGGCGACCCGGCAAGGCGCACAGGACCAATTAGGAACCACAAGACCTAAGGACTAATCAGGAAGTGATCGCAGTGATTGCACTTCGATTAAGATGAGCACTTGGGTAACGATCGCAGGATCGTAGCAGCGATCGCACGATCAAGACTTAAGGAGGAAGGACAGGGAATTGTATATAGTTACTCGTTCCACCGGACTCTGGCGAACTCTAGGAGTTTACCAGTGATAGTAACTCATAATTATAGTACTTATACTAGGTATTACTGATTACTGTGAGAGATAACTTCAGTGTTGTTATAAACCCTTTGGCTTTACTGAATCCCTTAGACGACCTGCTTGCTGGTTCCGTTTAACCTACCTTCGTCTGAACCCTTTTAGAAGAAGTCTGAGTTAGGTTCGTTATATACTTATACGTCTCGATAGAACTATTAGCTTTAGGAGGAAGTAAAGTTTAAGGTTGTGACAAACCTAACTTAGACTTCTTCTAAAAGGGTTTAGATAAAGGTAGATTGAGCAGGACAAGTAGGCAGGTCGTCTAAGGGATTTGGTAAAGCCAAAGGGTTTATAATAACACTAGAGTTATCTCTTATAGTAGTTAATAACGATGCTTAGTATAAGTACTATAATTGTAGGGATTACTATTACTAGTAAACTCCTAGAGTCTACTATAACGAGTGACTATTTATATATATATATACTTCTATCGGTCGCTTATAGTCCCCTTCTATCCTGTCCTTAGATCGCCTTTAGTAGCTAGCTATCCTCTGCTATCTTTCCCTTTTTAGGAATTGTTTGCCTGTGGTAGCCTGCGCTCCCTAGCGATCCCGTATTAGCCTCGCTTCGTGCTCTTCTTAATTAGTGGCTTATTTAGCCTGCTACACCCTAGTAGGTCGTGGTATATAGTTAGCTTGTAATATAATACCCCCTCTTTAGGGCTTTCGACCTAAAAGCTTCTTATGATTTATTTTAAGTACTACTAATACCCCCTTTTCCTAGTAAGTAACGTCCTTCTTTTGCTAACTTCCTTTTGCTATAACTAATTGTATTCCTAGGAATCGTTACGATCTTAAATGTGAACAATATACTATTATAATTAAGATTAAGCAAGAAGGTTATAAAGTTACTATACCTTATAAGTATTATTAGAATATAAAGCTATAAAAGCATTATATAATGATAGAAGGTTTAAATAAATATTAAAACTATATTTATATAGGTAAGAAGTATAGTAATCTAAACATTATAGATACCTATAGGTTTCTTATTATTTTCCTTTATAATCTTAGGTTATTAACTATCTTAGTCCTTTTAAATTTGTCAAAGTAAGAGAAGGTTTCAAGGGAGATTACTAAGACTAAGGCATTACTTGCTTAAACATTAAACCATTTAAGTCAATTATATCATTTATAGCAATCTCTACGCGATCGTAGTACCGAAGTTTTTCGTCGTAGCGTAGCTCGTCTAGAGGAAGAGGAAGAGCTAGATACTCCTCTACCGATGTCGGAGACGTAGACCCTTATAGGTTAGGCCTAGGCGTTAGGTGCTTTTGATATACTTAATTAGGAGTCGATCAGGTTAGATCCTAGTCCTAATTCTAGTAGGTTTCTCTCTTTTTCTATTAGGGAATAGGCTTTAGAGCCGGTTCTTATAGCTGGTTAGGATTCTACTAGTAGAACTGCTTTAGTTTTTTAGAGTAATTTAGGTTCTTAACAGGTTCCTATAAGTTATCTTCTAATCCGAAATCAAGCCATTTAACTAGGTATTATAGTTCTTTATTAATAATATATAAATCTAGAATTTCTTTAATATCTTATTCTTTCTCTTTATCCTTTACTTCGATGTTTATAGCGATTTTAGTATTCTTTAGTACTAGTTTGAGAAGTGAAATATAAAAAACATTTGTCTATAGTTATATAGATAATAGTAACGATAATTAGTAGTTAGATATCGAAATTTGTTCTTTGATAATAAAGGGTCTAATCTTCTTAAAGTCTAGCTTCGTGCTTAGTCATTTAGTTTGTAGGTTTCGTATAATTAAGTAGACTTTGTCTCCCCTCTCTAGGCAAGGTCCCTCGAGCCTGTGTTTGTCGTAGTAGTTCTTTATTCTAGTCCTAATAAACTTGAGTTCCTTTTTAAGCTTCTTATATAGTATATATATCTATTTTACTTTGACTACTACTCTTGGCACTATAACCTCTAATCCTTACCTAAGGTTTACGTTATATCTATAGTTTACGAAGAACGGTATAACTTTAGTCGTTTCCGTTAGTATTATATTATAAGCAAGTTATGCTATCAGTAATAGTATAACCTAGTCGTCTTGCTAATAGTTAACGTAAGAGTAGAGGTACTACTTAATAACTTAGTTTAGTCACTCTATTTATCTATTAGTCTATAGGTAATATACTATTAATAGCTTACTATTAACGCCTAATCGTTATATTAACGCTTGCTAGAACTTTGATACAAACTTAGTGTCTCTGTTAGTGATCCATTCTTATAGTTAAGCATATACTAATGTAACTTGCTAATAGATCACGTCTACTAGCTATTTAGCTATCTAGGACTCCTTATAGGGAAAGAAGTATACCTATTTAGTCAGGCAATCTACTATAGTAAGAATATTATTATAGATTACTCCTGTAGCCGTGTCCTTAGATTCTAGTAGCTTCGTAATAAAGTCTATTGTAACTAAACTCTATAGTTTGTTAGCTATTAGCAATAGCTAAAGTAGCCTATATAGCTTATATTATACTATTTTGCTTCGATTATAAATATCGTAGTTTTGTATGACTTCCTTAACTTATACCGTTAACTATAGAAAGTCGTAGTATTTCCTAACTTGTATAACAATCTTTATAACTCCTTTATATTCTCCGAGTTTCGACTTATAGAGTTCTTAAATCATTTATAGCTATTAATCCCTATCGTAGATATATACTTTGCCTCGGTACTAGAGTTTCCTATCTCTTTCTTCTACTCTATTAAGTACTAGTAGTCTAGGTACTACTTAATATTATACCTTGTTAATTCTTTCTTCTCGAAAGATTATATAACATTCTAGGAGCAAGTTAAGTAGATTATCTTCCATAGGTATCTACGTTTCGTAATATAGCATTCTATCTATTTATTCCTTGAATAACGGTAATATTATTTCTGTTCGCCCTTCTGTATAATCTGTTCGTCAGCTTAAGATGTCCGCTTGTATGTTCTCTTTACCCTTCTTATAGCAGATCTCAAAGTTAAATTCTACAAGGAATTCTGCCTATCGTATTTGTTATCTATTAAGCTCCTTTATTGTCGTAAAGTGTCGCAAATTCTTATAATCTATATATACTTATACTGGTTTAATCGTACTACTAAGGTATAGTCGTTATTCCTTAAAAGCTTTAATAATTGCAAGTAGTTCCTTGTTATAGATTAGATAATTAAGATATAGTCTATCGAGCTTCTTTAAAAAGAAGGCTATAAGATATAGCTTTCCTTGTTCGTCTCGTTATCCTAATTATCCTCTAATAGCGTAGTCTAAAGCGTCCATTTCTACCTCAAATAGCTTCTTAGGGTCTAGTAGTACTAGTATTAGATCTTTAGTAATAGCGTTACAAATTTATATAAATGCTTGCTTATACCATTCTTCCTATTAGAATTTAGCGTTCTTCTTTATCAGTTTGTATAAAGGTCGTACGATCGCTCTAAAGTTCCTAATAAACATTTGGTAGAAGTTTACAAATCTGATAAAGCTTTATACTTCTATAACTAACGTCAGTTATAGCTAATTCTTAATAGCTTTAACCTTTAAGGGTTCTATCTAGATTTGTCCTAGGGATATTTCGTATCTTAAAAACACCGTAACCCTAATATAGAATTTGCTCTTTTCTTTGTTAACTAATAGTTTATACGCATATAGCATGTCTAGCACTACTTTTACGTACTTCTGGTGTTCGTCTATCGTCTTAGAGAAGATAAGTATATTGTTAAGATAATATACCGTAAATTTGTCGAGAAAGAGTTAGATAGCTTGATTAATTAGGGCTTAGAACGTTGCTAGCGTGTTCGTAAGTCTAAATAGTATGACGAGGTACTTGTAGTAGCTATAAGGTGTCCTAAAGGCCGTTTTCTACTCGTCGCCTTCTTTGATCTATATATAGTTATAGGCTAATAGCAAGTCAAGACACGTAAAATATCAAGCTCCTGCTAACTAATCTCGGAGCTGTAAGATTAGCAGTAATAGGTATCGGTTTTTTACAGTCTATTTGTTAAGTTACCGATAGTTAATATATAACTATAGCTTTCTGTCTTTCTTAGGTATAAATAGGATTAGGTAGCCTGCTAGCGATATTAATAAGCAGATATATCCTCTTCAAAGGTTCTCCTTTAAATATCGCTTAAGTTCTTCGTTCTAAGTCTAGCTTATATAATAGATCTTAAAAAACTTTAGTTATACTCCTTCCTTAAGCTTAATCTCGTGATCCTATAGGCCGTATTCTAGTAATCCTTCTAGATGCTTCGATTCAAATGCTAGGTATCCTTTGTATTCTTTTAATACCTTCCTAGTCTTATCTTATCTCTCGGTTTTCTAATAGTATACGAACTTAGTTCTATCTATAGCAATACTAGCGATTTCTTCTATCTTAACCTACTACTCTAATTATAGTGCTCCGTATTTGTTAACAGAGAGAATAGCTATCGGCGGTTTAGCTTATTCTTCCTATCATAATGTCGGTGTCGTTATACTACTTCTTCTAGAGTCTATAGTAGTCTGCCTACTACTATCTGTCTCTTGCGGTAGATCTATAGGATATGCCTTTCCCTAAGCATCGTCTGCTCGTGATCCTTATACGCTCCCTATCTTGCTAGTCGAATACGACTCTGTTTAGGGTCGTAGGTAGCTACCATTTTTCTAGCTAATGTCTAGGTCGTAGTCTTTATACTATAGTAACCTTAATATTATATCTTTATTATTACCTATATCTATAATACTAAATATAACTACTATAGTCTTCTTTACTATAATGATGTTAATTGGTTTAGTCTTTCTATATATTTATTATATCGGAAATAGCCCTTTGACTATGCTATACTTCTACTTCATTCTCTAAGGTATCTATAGCTAATTTACAAGCGTCGGCGAAATTAGGTTTATCTCTGCTCTACTATTTACTAGTACGAGCATTTCGTACTGTTTCCATTATACTCTTATCTATAGTCGCTTATCTTGCCGCCGTCGTCTAAAGATTATAGCGATTTTCTATGTTTCTACTAAGAGGTCTTAATATAGTAGTCTCTTGTGCTAGTTCCTCCTATACTATGCTACCACTCGCCACTACACGGGCATGAATAGTTTCCGGGCCCCTCAAAGGGCCTTGACCTATTTCCTAGGTCAGTGCTAACCTCTTTGGTTGTTTAGCTAATAGTAACTTCGTCAATCGTACTTATTTCTATAAGCCATTAAGTACTTATAGCTTTCTACTATTAAGTCCGTTTTACTTTCCGTCATATATACTATAGCTTTATCTAAAGCTCCTAAATTTGCAATTTCTTTTCGTCTATATAATAGAGGTAATCGTTACCCTAGTACGAGTCCTATATGTCTCGTCCTATTCTATAGTACCTAAGCTAGGCTTGTCTTAGAACTATTGTAATGCCTTCTAGATCGTAGGCTTCGATCTTCTAGAGCAATTTGGCTACTCTATTTCCTATATTATAGACTTATTTCATAGGGCGTAAGCTTCTATCCTTATTTTCTTATCGGGTCGGCTAATGATTATTTTCGAATTTATTATAGAAGTAATATTAGTATTTATATACTATATATTGAAACTAGGGCACTTATATATATGTCTCGTATCGAGGATATAATTATATAGCGTTACCTAGGAGGTATTAGAATTCTTTCCTAAATCCTTCCTACTATATATAGATTATAGGTACTCTAATACTAAAGTAAAAGTATTTCTTCTGGTAGCTTCCCCATATACGCTTGTCTTTTCCATGGTTTACGTGTATAAACTAGTATTCTAGGTTCTATATGTCGTTACTAAGTTACTAGTCGTTAAGGTACTTGGCATAGCTATTAGGCCTATTATATATTATAGGCTATTTTCCTTTAATAGTTTCTATAATATATCAGAGTTCCCTTATCTTATCCCTTATCTTATTACTCTACTAGACAAGTTAAATTAAGTGCCTATTCCATTTATATAGTTCTATTTTAAGCCGGAAAACTTCATTACGGTACTATTCGATTCGTTCCTAGAGGAATAGAACATTAGGTCCGGGTCTTTCGATTCCTTAGGTGTCGGTTATCTACAATCTATCCTACCTCTATATAACTATAAGTGTGACGAACCCAACTCAGACTTCTTCTAAAAGGGTTCAGATAGAGGTAAATTAAGCAGGACAAGCGTACAGGTCGTCTAAGGGATTCGGTAAAGCCAAAGGGTTCATAACAACACTAGAGTTATCTCCCACAATAGTCAGTGATGCTTAGTATAAGTACTTATAATTGTAGGTTAGGTTACTATCACTGGTGAACTCCTAGAGTCTACTATAACGAGTGACTATCTATATATATATATAATCCTAGGATCACTAATAGTCGTGGTGATCCTCCGTACTGGCTTACCTAGCTCATATCGTGAGCTAGTGATCCTCTGCTAGGATCATTTCTTACTAAGTGTGATCCTGTCCTAATTAGCCTATCATTCCTACTATCCTATTAGCCTGTTAGGGAGGCGGCTTAGGTGGCGTCCTATATATATATTTCCGTGACACGATGCCCCTCCTTTAAGGCTTTTAACCCAAAAGCCTATCTTAGGCTATTTTAAATAGCGCTAACGTTCTTTTCTACGTATACCTTGTAATTTTTTCCCTTTTCCTATATTATTAGTGACTGACGAGATGGCAGATCGTATCTCTAAGCGTCGATCTTCGAAATCCTAATAGCGTACCGCGCTTGCTTCTTTTATTGATTCTTCTAGTATAGACGTTATACCGTGTTTGTGGTGTTTTAAGCAGAACTTGGCTTGTCATATGGCGTTAGGCTCTTCTTACTATAGCAAGTACGTACGTTAGGGTTGTTCTTATAATGGTTCCGATGTAGCGTCTACTTGTTCGTAGCCTTGCTTATTACCTTAATGTTCGTGGCTAATCTTTTATAGTGACAAAGATTATATCTAAACAGAAACACGTAGAACAAGAAGAAGCTAATACTAAAGAGGCCCTTTTCGTTCTTTAGACTTAACTTTAGATAGCTATCGGTCGATTAGCTCGTCTTCGTCGCTAGAAACGTTTCTTGAAGGAGCGGGGTTCTAAGCTATTTCGTCAAGGCATATAGTCTGTAGAAGAAATAGAGGCGGAAGAACGGAGGGTACGAGATTCCGAGGTACGCGTTATTAGTGACGTACGGTCCTAGGGTGCTGACGTCCTGTTTGATTAGTCCTCTTTAGGCCTAGATTTGTTAGAGGCTGACTTGGCCGTTTTGTCCGAGCTAGTGCCTACAGTCAATCCGGGTTCTAGTAGTAGAACTATTCTAGTTTCTTAGGGTAGTTTAAATTCTTAACTAGTTTCTATAAGTTATCCTCTAGTCTAAAATCAAGCCATTTAACTAGATACTATAGTTCCCTATTAATAATATATGAATCTAGAATTTCTTCGACGTCCTATTCTTCCTCTTCGTCCTCTGCTTCGATATATGTAGCAACTTTAGCATTCTTTAGTACTAGTTTGAGAAGTGAAATATAAAAAACATCTATCTGTAATCGTATAGATGACAGTAACGATAGTCAGTAGTTAGATGTCGAAATTCGTTCCTTGATAACAAAGGGTCCGACCTTCTTAAAGTCTAGCTTCGTGCTTAGTTGTTTGGTTTATAAGTTTCGTACGATTAGGTAGACTTTGTCTCCCCTCTCTAGGCAAGGTCCCTCGAGCCTATGTTTATTATAATAGTTCCTTATTCTAGTTCTGACAAACTTAAGTTCCTTTTTAAGCTTCTTATATAGTGTATACATTTGTTTTACTTTGACTGCTGCTCTTGGCACTATGACCTCTGGTCCTTGCCTAAGGTCTACTTCGTATCTATAGTTTATAAAGAACGGTATAACTTTAGTCGTTTCTATTAGTATTATATTATAGGCAAGTTATACTATTAGTAATAGTATAACCTAGTTGTCTTGCTAGTAGTTGACGTAAGAACGGAGGTATTGCTTGATAACTTGGTTTAGTTGCTCCGTTTGTCTATTAGTCTATAGGTAATATGCCGTTAATAGCTTGCTATTAATGCCTAATTGTTATATTAACGCTTGCTAGAACTTTGATATAAACTTGGTGTCTCTATTAGTGATCTATTCCTATAGCTAAGCGTGTACTAATACGACTTACTAATAGATTACGTCTATTAACTATTCTACTATCTAGGACTCCTTATAGAGAAAGAAGTATACCTATTTAGTTAGATAGTCTACTATAGTGAAAATACTATTATAGATTACCCCTATAGCCGTGTCCTTAGATTCTAGTAGTTTCGTAATAAAGTCTATCATAACTAAACTCTATAGTTTGTTAGCTATTAGTAGTGGCTAAAGTAGCCTATATAGCTTGTATCGTGCCGTTTTGCTTTAATTGTAGATGTCGTAATTCCGTATGACTTCCTTGACTTGTATCGTTAACTATAGAAAGTCATAGTGTTTTTTAACTTATATAATAGTCTTCGTAACTCCTTTATATCCTCCGAGTTTCGACTCGTAGAGTCCTTAAATCATTCGTAGCTATTAATCTTTATCGTAGATATACACTTTACCTTAGTACTAGAGTTTCCTATCTTTTTCTTCTACTCCGTTAGGTACTACTAGTCCGGGTGTTACTTAATACTATACCTCGTTAATCCTTTCTTCTTGAAAGATTATATAACATTTTAGGAACGAGTCAAGTAGGTCATCTTCTACGGGTATCTACGTTTCGTAATATAGCGTTCTATCTATTCGTTCCTTAAATAATAGTAGCGTTATTTCCGTTCGTCCTTCTATATAATTCATTTATCGGCTTAAGGCGTCTACTTGTACGTTCTCTTTGCCCTTCTTATAGTAGATCTCAAAATTAAATTCTATAAGGAATTCTACCTATCGTATTTATCGTCCGTTAAGCTCCTTTGTCATTATAAAGTATTACAAATTCTTATAATCCATATATACTTATATTAGTTTGATCATACTGCTAAGGTATAATCGCCATTTCTTAAAAGCTTTAATAATTGCAAGTAGTTCCTTATTATAGATTAGATAATTAAGACGTAGTCTATCGAGCTTCTTTAAAAAGAAGGCTATAGGATGTAGCTTCCCTTATTTGTCTTGTTGTCCTAACTATCCTCCGATAGCGTAGTCTGAAGCGTCCGTTTCTACCTTAAATGGCTTCTTAGGGTCTAGTAATACTAGTACTAGATCTTTAGTAATAGCGTCACGGATCTATATAAATGCTTACTCGTGTTGCTCTTCCTATTAGAATTCAGCGTTCTTCTTAGTAAGTTCGTACAAAGGTTATACGATCGCTCTAAAGTTCCTAATGAATATCTGGTAGAAGTTTGTAAACCTGATGAAACTTTGTACTTCCGTGACTAACATTAGTCGTAGCTAATCCTTGATAGCTTTAACCTTTAAAGGTTCTATCTAGATTTGTCTTAGGGATATCTTATATTCTAAAAACACTATCTTCCTAACGTAGAATTTGCTCTTTTCCTTATTAACTAATAGCTTATATACATATAACGTATCTAGTACTACTCTTATATACTTCTGGTGTTTGTCTATTGTTTTAGAGAAGATAAGTATATTATCGAGATAATATACTATAAATTTGTTAAGAAAGGATTAGATAGCTTAATTAATTAGGGCTTAGAACATTGCTAGCGTATTTGTAAGTCTAAATAGCATGATAAGATACTTATAGTAGCTATAGGGTATCCTAAAGGCCGTTTTCTACTCATCGCCTTCTTTAATCTATATATAGTTATAGGCCGATAGTAAGTTAAGACACGTAAAATATTAGGCTCCTGCTAACTAATCTCGGAGCTATAAGATTAGTAGTAATAGGTATCGGTTTTTTACGATCTATTCGTTAAGTTACTAATAGTCGACATATAACCATAGCTTTCCATCTTTCTTAGGCACAAACAGGATTAGATAGCCTGCTAGCAATATCGACAGGTAGATATATCCTCTTCAAAGATTCTCCTCTAAGTATCGCTTAAGTTCTTTATTCTATGTCTAGCTTATATAGTAAATCTTAAAGAACTTTAGTCATACTCCTTCCTTAATCTTGATCTTGTAATCTTATAGGCCGTGCTCTAGTAATCCTTCTAGATACTTTAGTTCGAATGCTAGGTATCCTTCGTATTCCTTTGATACTTCCCTAGTCTTATCTCTTCTTTCGGCTTTCTAATAATATACGAACTTGGTTCCGTCTATAGCGATGCTAGCGATTTCTCCTATCTCAACCTACTACTCTAGTTACAGTGCTCCGTATTCTTTACAGAGAGAATAGCTATTGGCGATTTAGCTCGTTCCTCCTATTATAACGTTAGTATCGTTATGTTACTTCTTCTAGAGTCTATAGTAGTCTGCCTACTACTGTCTGTCTCTTATAGTAAATCTATAGGATATGCCTTTCCTTGAGCATCGTCTGCTCGCGATCCTTATACGCTCCCTATCTTGCTAGTCAAATATGACTCCGTTCGGGGTCATAGGTAGCTACTATTCTTCTAGCTAATATCTAGGTTGTAATCTTTATACTATAGTAATCCTAATATTATATCTTTATCGTTACCTATATCTATAATATTAAATACGACTACTATGGTTTTCCCTGCTATAGTAATATCGATTAGTTTAGTCTCCTTATATACCTATTATATCGGAAATGGCCCTTTGACTATGCTATACTTCCGCTTCATTCTCTAGGGTATCTATAGCTAATTTACAAGTGTCGGCAAAATCAGGTTCACTTCACTCTACTATCTACTAGTACAAGCATTTTATACTATTTCTATTATGCTATTATCTATAATCGCTTGTCTTGCCGCCATCGTCTAAAGATTATAGCAATTTCCTATATTTCTGCCAGGAGGTCTCGATATAGTAGTCTCTTACGCTAGTTCCTCCTATACTACATTACCACTTGCTACTATATAGGCGTTAATGGTTTTTAGGCCCCTCGAAGGGCCCTAACCCATTTCCTAGGTTAGTGCTAACCTCTTCGGTTATTCGGCTAATAGCAGCTTTATCGATCGTGCTCATTTCTATAAGCCATTAAGTACTAGTAGCTTCTTACCATTAGGTCTGTTCTGCTTTCCGTCGTACGTACTATAGCTTTATCTGAAGCTCCTAGATCCGCGATTTCTTTTCGTCCGCGTGGTAGAGGCAGTCGTTACTTCGGCACGAGTCCTATATGTCTTGTCCTATTCCGTAGTACCTAGGCTAGGCTCGTTTTAGTACTACCGTAATGCCTTCTAGATCGTAGGCTTCGATCTTCTAGAGCAATTCGGCTGCTCTATTCCCTATATCATAGACCTATTCTATAGGGCAAAGGCTCCCGTCCTTATTTTCTTATCAGGTTAGCTAGTAATTATTTTCGAATTTGTCGTGAAAGTAGTATTGGCATTTGTATAATATACACTAGAACCAGCGCACTTATATATATATCTTGTATCGCGGGTATAGTTATGTAGCGTCGCTTAGAAGGTATTAGAATTCTTTTCCAAATCCTTCCTACTATATATATACTATAGGTACTCTAATGCTAAGGTAGGAGTGTTTCTTCTAGTAGTTTTCCTATATACGTTTGTCTTTTCCATGGTTCGCGTATATAAACTAGTACTCTAGGTTCCATACGTCGTAGCTAAGTTACTAATCGTCAAAATACTTGGCATAGCTATCAGGCCTATTATATATTATAGGCTATTCCCCTTTAATGGTTTCTATAATATGTCGGAGTTCCCTTATCTCGTCCCTTATCTCATTACTCTACTAGGCAAGTCGAATCAAGCATTTATCCCATTTATACAATTCTGTATTAAGCCGGAAAACTTCGTTACAATACCATTCGATTCGTTCCTAGAGGAATAGAATATTAGGTCTAGGTCTTTTAATTCCTTAGGTATCGGTCGTCTACAATCTATCCTACCTCTAGGTAACTATAAAACCCCACTACCTTAAGGCTAGGAGAATCGAAATTGGTGGTGTATATTCTCCTACCATGTCCTATTTAGTAAGACCTGTCTCTAGGTCTATAGTAACTAGTTCGGAGTATAGTGCTTGTTCGTCTTTACTATCACCGTCGCGTCCGAAACTATCTATATTGCTATTCCTATCTTTATAGCTTATAGCTATTACTTCGATGATATCCTTAGCGGTTTCGTTAATAGCTATAATTTTCTTTCTAAGGACTAGTTTCTAGTCTTTCTTCGGGCTTTGACATTCTTATTTATAATGCCCTTTCTTTTTGTAGTTATAGTAGGTAACGTTAGACTTGTCTTTGGCCGTCTTTTTCTTATCCTGCTTTTATGCTATATCTATATCTATAGCTCTAGGATATGTCCTATGCGATGTACTAACGTATACTCGTTTTTTCTTATTATTAGCCTTAACTATGATTTTATTTATCTGACCTTGTTTTTGCTACTCTTGTATATAGAGTCGATTATCAATTCTAATAGCCTATATAATATATTCGTCTAGAGTCTTAGGCTAGTCGTACTTATATAGTTTGTCTTTAACCTTTTCCTTTAAGCTATTATAAAATAGTTACATTAACGCCTTATCGTTAAGCTAAGACTTAAGTATATCCTATCTAAACTATATAGTATAAGAGGCTACTAACTTAGTCTGTCAGAGATTAGTAAGTCTTTCTTATATATAAATCTTTTTATCTTTATCGCTAAAAACCTTCTAAAGCTCTTCTTTAAACTAGTCATAAGATTAAAAGACTACCTATATAAACGCGTCTCGGTCGTCTTCGTCTTCCTTAATAAGATAGTTATTCTATATAGGCTCGAACTATCTAAGTGCCTTACCCTTTAGTCTCGTAGCTATATAGAGGACTTTGGCTTTATCGTCTAGAAACTTGTCGTCATTAAGCCAAAAGTAGGATTAGAGGTTCGTTAGGAATCCTACAAGATCCTCCTTAGTTCCTCTATATTTGCTGGGTAGTTTAATCTTAATACGGCTCACTTTGACGCCCTCAAGTGCCTTAATTTTGGTATAGGCCTCGTTAACTAGCTTCTATAAGTGCTTTTCGCCGTTTTCGAGTTCCTTAATCCAAGCTTAGGTAACCTTGTCTCTCTAGTCTAACTCCTAGATCCGCTGCTAGAGTTGACCAAGCTAGGCGAGCAGCTGTTTGGCCGTAACGTTAGTAGCCATGTCGATATCGAGGTCGAAATCACCTCCGTTCTGAGCCATGACAGAATAAAGGGAGTGATAGCAACGTATAACGAACCTAACTCAGACTTCTTCTGAAAGGGTTCAGACAGAGGTAAATTAAGCAGGACAAGCGTATAGGTCGTCTAAGGGATTTGGTAAAGCTAAAGGGTTTATAATAATACTAGAGTTATCTCTTATAATAGTTAGTAATACTTGGTATAAGTACTTGTGATTATAGGTTAGGTTACTATCACTGGTGAACTCCTAGAGTCTACTATAACGAGTGACTATCTATATATATATATAATCCTAGGATCACTAATAGTTGTGGTGATCCTCCGTACTGGCTTACCTGGCTCACATCGTGAGCTAGTGATCCTCTGCTAGGATCATTTCTTGCTAGGTATAATCTTGTCCTAATTGGCCTATCATTCCTGCTGTCCTATTGGCCTGTTAGGGAGGCGGCTTAGGCGGCGTCCTGTATATATATTTCCATGACAATAAGACCTTACTGCCTCAAGGCTAGGAGAATCGAAATTAGCGATATATACTCCTTTACTGTATCCTATTCGGCAAGACCTATCTCTAGGTCCATAGTGACTAGTTTAGAGCACGGTGCTTATTTGTCTTTACTGTTGCTATCGTGTCCGAGATTGTCTATATTATTGCCCCTGTCTTTATAGCTTATAGCCGCTACTTTAATAATATCCTTAGTAGTTTCGTCGATAGCCGTAATTTCCTTTCTAGGGACTGTCTTCTACTCTTTCTTTAGGCTTTGACATTCTTGCTTATAGTGTTCTTTCTTTCTATAGTTATAGTAGGTAATATTAGACTTATCTTTAGTCGTCTTCTTCTAGTCCTGTTTCTATACTATATCTATATCTATAGCTCTAGGATACGTTCTATATAAGGTATTAACATATACTCGCTTTTTCTTATTATTAGCCTTAACTATAGTTCCATTTATTTGACCTTGTTTTTGCTACTCTTATATATAAAGTCGATTATCGATTCTAATAGCCTATATAATATATTTATCTAAGGTCTTAGGCTAATTATACTTATATAGCTTGTCTTTAAACTTTTCCTATAAACTATTATGGATTAATTATATTAATGCCTTATCATTAAGCTAAGATTTAAATATATCCTATCTAAACTATATGATATAAGAGGCTACTAACTTAGTTTATTAGAGATTAGCGAGTCTTTTTTATATATAAATCTTCTTATCTTTATCACTAAAAACCTTCTAAAGCTTTTCTTTAAAACGGTTATAAGATTAAAAGACTACCTATATAAATACGTCTTAGTTATCTTTATCTTCCTTAGTAAGGTAGTCATTCTATATAGGCTCGAACTATCTAAGTACCTTACCTTCTAGTCTTATAACTATATAGAGGACTTTATCTTTATTATCTAGAAACTTATCGTCATTAAGCTAGAAGTAAGATCGAAGGTTTATTAGGAATCCTACGAGATCTTCCTTGGTTCCTCTATATTTGCTAGGTAGTTCGATTTTGATACGGCTCACTTTGGCGCCCTTAAGTGCCTTGATTTTAGCGTAGGCCTTGTTAACTAGTTTCTATAAGTGCTTTTTGCCGTTCTCAAGTTCCTTGATTCGAGCTTAAGCAGCCTTATCTCTCTAGTCTAACTCCTAGATTTGCTAATAGAGTTAACTAAGCTAGGCAAGCAGCTATTCGGCTATAACATTAGTAGCTATATTGATATCGAGGTCGAAGTTACCTCCGTTCTAAACTATAATAGAATAAAGGGAGTGATAATAATATATAACGAACCTAACTTAGACTTCTTCTAAAAGGATTTAGACAAAGGTAGATTAAGCAGGACAAGTAGGCAGGTCGTTTAAGGGATTTAGTAAAGCTAAAGGGTTTATAATAATACTAGAGTTATCTCTTATAGTAGTTAATAACAATGCTTAGTATAAGTACTATGATTATAGGGGTTACTATTACTAGTGAACTCTTAGAGTCTATTATAACGAGTGACTATTTATATGTATATATACTTCTGTTAGTCGCTTATAGTCCCTTTCTATCCTGTCCTTAGATTGCCTTTGGTAGCTAGCTATCCTCTACTATCTTTCCCTTTTTGGGAATTATTCGCCTGTAGTAGCCCGCGCTCCCTAGCGATCCTATGTCAGCCTCGCTTCGTGCCCTTCTTGATTGGTGGCTCATTTAGCCTGCTGCACCCCACCGGGTCGTGGTATGGTTAGCTCGTGACAGAGGTCTATTATAGGCCTGGGCTTTACCTAGACTAAATAATACTAGGCTTTACCTAGTAATGGACCGGACCTACCTAGTAATAGACTGGACCTATTTGACCTACCTAAGCGTGTATAATTAGTTTATAAGACGTTTATAGGTCGTTCGTAGGGTACGTGGTCAGGGCCTGCTTAGGACCTAACCTAGAGCCTAACCGGGCCCTACCTAGGCTATATATATATATACTAAAAAGGTGCTCCTCTATATAACTCTTATATTCTTTCTCTTTTCCCTCTTTAAGGTAATTAAATAAAATATTATATACTTATCTATAGATATTATAAGGCTAGTATATTATATTTTAACTACCTTCCTTACTAGTAGTAACTCCTTAAGGGAGTTATTAATAACGTAGTTATAATAAATTTAGGAGTATATAGGCTCTTAGGCTTAGCGGAATTATAAGAGCTTATCTGCTCCCTTTAAGTAGTAGTAGAATAGTAGAATACTATAATTAATACCTTCTAGGTATCCTAAACCTAATCTATCCTAACCCCTAAGTCGGCTAGAGTACCCCTTAAAGCTTAACGGCTATAGCGGAAGCGTCTCCTGACTAGATAACCTTTCGACGGCAAAAAGAAACTCTTTATAGTATAGAAGAGTATAATAGAATATGTCCTTATAGCTAATAGAGATTTCATTGGCTCTAATTATAACTAATGGGTCTTTATCTAGGGAAACCTTATATACTAGGTATAGACCTAAGTTATAGCCTACTATAAATCTATAGGCCTGAAAGTTAGGTATGACCTAACTTAGTTCCTCTAATATCTTGAGAGCATCTTCTCTGACCCTTATAAGAAGATGGTAGCCTTGTTAGAACTAGAATTCTTACGATAGAGAGACGATAAACCGTTTACTACCTTTATTGTTTAGTTTAAGGCCAAGCTATCGAAGGTAGGTGGCCTCCTTTAGGGTGACGAGCTATACCTAATTAAATTATAATAATACCTCTCTCTAAAACTTAAATATACGGTAGTTAGATAAGGAATTCCTTAGGATAACTATATAATGGTAGTCGAGAAATACTATAAGATTGCTATAGATCTTAAGGCTCTTTGACTTAGCAATAAGTATTAATAGATATAAGGGTAGTAAGTAGCACCTAAACTATAGAAAGAGAAAGATATAGATAGAGATATACTAATAACTAGAATTAACTTATTATATACTAACCTATAGAAGAAGGAACCTAATAAGGATAGGGTAGGAAAATGTAAAGGTAATACCTTATAGGTAAAATAGGTTAATCTAGAAGTAAATATAGCCTGATAGGTAGCTAGAGTATATATCTAGTATAGGTAGAAAGGTCACTTTATTACTAAATATAACTTTGCCCTTACTTTAAAGCTAGTATAGTAGAACTAGTTAAGAACTACTATCAATGCCTTAGAGGCTAAGGATTAGAAGGAAGACGACGACCTATCTAACGAAGAAGATAGGGAGTAAGGAAAAGAGTAGCCTCTAAGCAAAGTCTCGTAAGGGAGCTAGAAAACTATAACTACTTAGAAGACGAGTTTATAGAGATTAGTAAAAGAATGGATAGACCTCCTTTTCTTATTCTAATCTTCCTTAACTCTGTCGGCTTTATAAATGCTCAAGTGGATAATAGATGTTCTAGCTATAGCGTTATTAGTAAGAGAATATACTAGAAGCTTAGAATCGAGCAGATTAGTTTGCCTATTATACGTACCCTTAGGACCATGACTAGGCTATAACCGGACTAGAAGATTACTCGGATAGCCTGTGTTAGAATAGATATTAATAGCTAGGAGAGCTAGGCTACGTTCTATATAATCCTAAGACTTATATATAATATTATACTAGGCCTCCTATAGATAAAATACTAGGAAGTTATACTAGACGTATATATAGGTATTCTTATAATCAGAATATAACTAGGACTATTTATCCATAAGATTTCTTCACGGCCTAGATAAATAGGAATCTCCTAAATAATAGGTATAGTCTTTACAGGTATAATATAGAGGGTATAGAAAAAGAAGACTTCTAATACCTTCCTAGTCATAAGTATCTAGAAGATAATAACTATCCTAGAATCGAGATACTAATTTAATAGAGACAGCCTAGGAAAAGGGGGTACCTAACCTAAGCCTAGTATAGAGTCAGAGGTTACCTTACTAGACAAACTTCGCGACTTTACTAACCTCTTTAATAAGAAGAAAGCTAATAGACTCTCCCTATATTATAGTATAGCTAATCATTATATTAAATTAAAGGAAGGCCTAGTGTGACGAACCTAACTCAGACTTCTTCTGAAAGGGTTTAGACGAAGGTAGATTGAGCGGGACAAGCAGGCAGGTCGTCTAAGGGATTCGGTGAAGCCAAAGGGTTCATAACAACACTTAGAGTTATCTCTTACAGTAACTAGCAATGCTTAGTATAAGTACTGTGATTGTGATTATTACCACTAGTGAACTCCCAGAGTCCACTATAACGAGTAACTATCTATATATATATATACTCCTTCTGACCGCTTATAGCCCTCTTCGATCCTATCCTTAGATCGCCTTTAGTAGCTAGCTATCTTCTGCTATCTTTCCCTTTTAGCAATTGTTCGCCCGTAGTAGCCTACGCTCCCTAGCGATCCGTGTCAGCCTCGCTTCGTATCCTTCTTGATTAGTGGCTCATTTAGCCTACTATACCCCACCGGGTCGTGGTATATGGTTGGCTCGTGATATGATGCCCCCTCTTTAGGGCTTTCGACCCGAAAGCTTCTCTTGACTTGTTTCAAATACTACCAACACCCCCCTTTTCTTAATAGGTAATGTCCTTCTTCTGCTAACTTCCTTTCGCTATGGCTGATCGTATTCCTAGGAATTATTGCGATCTCAAACACGAACGATACGCTATTACAATTAAGATTAAGCAAGAGGATTACAAAGTCGCTATACCTTACAAGCGTTATTAGAATACAAAGCCGTAGAAGCGTTATATAATAATAGAAGGTTTAAATAAGTGTCAAAATTATATTTATATAGGCAAGAAATATAGTAGTCCGAACGTCGTAGATACCTATAGGTTCCTTATTATTTTCCTTTATAGTCTTAGGTTACTAACTATCTTAGTCCTTTCAAATTTGTCGGAGCAGGAGAAGGTTTTAAAAGAAATTACTAAGACCAAGGCGCTACTTGCTTAGACGCTAAGCCGTTTAAGTCAATTACGTCGTTTATAGCAATCCCTACGCGATCGTGGTGCTAAAGTTTTTCGTCGTGGCGTAGCTCGTCTAGAAGAGGAGGAAGAACTAGATACTCCTCCGCCGATGTCGGAGACGTAGACCCTCGCGGGTTAGGCTTAGGCGTTAGGCGCTTTCGACGTGCTTGATTAGGAGTCGATCGGGTTAGATCCCGGTTTTAATTCTAGTGGATTCCCCTCTTTTTCTATCGGGGAATAGGCTTTAGAGCCGGTTCTTATAGCTAGCTAGGATTCTACTAGTAGAACTGCTCTAGCTTCTTAGGGCAATTTAGGTTCTTAACTAGTTCCTATAAGTTATCTTCTAGTCTAAAATCAAGCTATTTAACTAGATACTATAGTTCTCTGTTAATAATATGTAAATCTAGAATTTCTTTGACGTCCTATTCTTCTTCCTTGTCCTCTACTTCGATGTACGTAGCAACCTTAGCGTTTTTCGGTACTAGTTCGAGAAGCAAAATATAAAAAACATCTATCCGTAGTCGTATAGATGACGGTAACGATAGTCGGTAGTTAGATATCGAAATTTGTTCTTTGATAACAAAGGGTCCGACCTTCTTAAAGTCTGGCTTTGTGCTTAGTCGTTTGGTTTATAAGTTTTATACGATTAGGTAGACTTTATCTCCCCTCTCTAGGCAAGGTCCCTTGAGCCTATATTTGTTATAGTAGTTCTTTATTCTAGTTCTGACAAACTTGAGTTCCTTTTTGAGTTTCTTGTATAGTACGTATATTTGTTCTACTTTGACTACTACTCTTAGCACTATGACCTCTAGTCCTTGCCTAAGGTCTGCTTTATATCTGTAGTTTGCGAAGAACGGTATAACTTTGGTTATTTCCGTTAGCATCATATTATAAGCGAGTTATACCGTTAGTAATAGTATAACCTAGTTATCTTGCTAGTAGTTGACATAAGAACGGAGATACTGCTTAATAACTTGGTTTAGTCGCTCTGTTTGTCTATTAGTCTATAGGTGATATGCCGTTAATAGCTTACTATTAATGCCTAATTGTTATATTAACGCTTGCTAGAACTTTGACACGAACTTGGTGTCTCTATCGGTGATCTATTCTTGCGGCCAAGCATATACTAATGTAACTTGCCGATAGATCACGTCTGCTAACTGTTCTACTATCTAGGACTCCTTATAGGGAAAGAAGTATACCTACTTAGTCAGGTAATCTACTATAGTAAGAATACTATCGTAGGTTACTCTTATAGCTATATCCTTAGATTCTAGCAGCTTTGTAATAAAGTCTATCGTAACTAAGCTCTATAGTTTGTTAGCTATTAGTAGTGGCTAAAGTAGCCTATATGGCTTATATCGTGTCGTTTTGCTTCGATTACAGATATTATAGTTCTATACGACTTCCTTAACTCGTGCCGTTAACTGTGGAAAGTCGTAGTGTTTCTTGACTTATGCGACAGTCTTCGTAACTCCTTTATATTCTCCGAGTTTCGACTTGTAGAGTTCTTAAATCATTCGTAGCTATTGATCTTTGTTATGGATATACACTTTACCTTGGTACCAGAGTTTCCTATCTTTTTCTTCTACTTCGTTAGGTATTAGTAGTCTAGGTACTACTTGATACTATATCTTGTTAATCCTTTCTTCTCGAAAGATTGCGTAATATTCTAGGAACGAGTCAAGTAAATCATCTTCCACGGGTATCTACGTTCTATAATATAGCATTCTGTCTATTCGTTCCTTAAACAACGGTAGTGTTATCTCTATTCGTCCTTCCATATAATCCGTTCGTCGGCTTAAGGTGTCCGCTCGTGCGTTCTCTTTGCCCTTCTTATAGCGGATCTCGAAGTTAAATTCCGCGAGGAATTCTGCCTATTATATTTGTCGTCTGTTAAGTTCTTTCGTCATCGTAAAGTATCGCAAATTCTTATAATCTATATATACTTATACTGGTTTAATCGTACTACTAAGGTATAGTTACTACTCCTTAAAAGCTTCGATAATCGTAAGTAGTTCCTTATTATAAATCGGATAATTAAGATGTAGTCTATCAAGCTTCTTTAAAAAGAAGGCTATAGGATATAGCTTCCCTTATTCGTCTCGTTATCCTAATTGTCCTCCGATAGCATAGTCTAAAGCGTCCATTTCTACCTTAAATAGCTTCTTAGAGTCTGGTAGTACTAGTACTAGATCTTTAGTAATGGTATCGCAGATTTACGTAAATGCTTGCTTATATTACTCTTCCTATTAGAATTTAGTACTCTTCTTGGTAAGTTTATATAAAGGTCGTACGATCACTCTAAAGTTCCTAATAAACATCCGATAGAAGTTCGTAAATCCGATGAAACTTTATACTTCCGTAACTAACGTCGGTCGTAGCTAATTCTTAATAGCTTTAATCTTTAAAGGTTCTATCCGGATTTGTCCTAGGGATATTTCGTATCCTAAAAAGACTATCTTCCTAACATAGAATTCGCTCTTTTCCTTGTTAATTGATAGCTTATACGTGTATAGTACGTCTAGTACTACTTTTACGTACTTCTAGTGTTCGTCTATCGTCTTAGAGAAGATAAGTATATTATTAAGATAACATACTATAAATTTGTTAAGAAAGGGTCAGATAGCTTGATCAATCAGGGCTTAGAACGTTGCTAGCGCGTTTGTAAGTCTGAATGGCATAACAAGATACTTATAGTGGCCATAGGGTATCCTAAAGGCCGTTTTCCACTCGTCGCCTTCTTTGATCTATATATAGTTATAGGCCGATAGCAAATCAAGATATATAAAATATTAGGCTCCTACTAACTAATCTCAGAGCCGTAAGATCAGCGGTAACAGGTATCGGTTTTTCACGGTCTATTCGTTAAGTTACTAATAGTCGATATATAACTATAGCTTTCCGTCTTTCTTAGGCATAAATAGGATTAGGTAGCTTGCTAGCGATATCGATAGGCAGATATATCCTCTTCGAAGGTTCTCCTCCAAATATTACTTAAGTTCTTCGTTTTACGTCTAGCTCGTATAGTAAATCTTAAAGAACTTTAGTTATACTCCTTCCTTAAGTTTAATCTTATAATCCTATAGGCTGTATTCTAGTAGTCCTTCTAAATATTTCGGTTCGAATGCTAGGTATCCTTTATATTTCTTTAGTACTTCCCTAGTCTTATCTTGTCTCTCAGTTTTCTAATAGTATACGAACTTAGTTCCGTCTATAGCGATGCTAGCGATTTCTCCTATCTCAACCTACTGTTCTAATTGCAGTGCTTCGTATTTGTCAATAGAGAGAATAGCTATCGGCGGTTCAGCTCGTTCCTCCTATCGCGATATTAATGTCATTATACCGCCTCTTCCAGAGTCCGTAGTGGTCTGCCTACCACTGTCCGTCTCTTACGGTAGATCCGTAAGATATGCCTTTCCCTAAGCATCGTCTGCTTGCGATCCTTGTACGCTCCCTATCTTGCTAGTCGAATATGACTCTATTCGGGGTTATAGGTAGCTACTATTCTTCTAGCTAATATCTAGGTTATAGTCTTCATACTATAGTAACCCTAATATTATATCTTTATCGTTACCTATATCTACAATACTAAATATGACTACTATAGTCTTTCCTGCCATAGTAATATCGATCGGTTTGGTCTCCCTATATACCTATTATATTAGAAATGGCCCTTTGACTATACTATACTTCCGCTTCATTCTCTAGGGTATCCGTAGCTAATTCACAAGCATCGGCGAAATCAGGTTCATCTCTACTCCACTATCTACTAGTATAAGCATTTCGTGCTATTTCTATTATACTATTATCTATAATCGCTTATCTTGCTACCGTCGTCTAAAGATTGTAGCGATTTCCTATATTTCTGCCGGGAGGTCTTGATATAGTAGTCTCTTATGCCAGTTCCTCCTATACTACACTACCACCTGCCGCTACATAGGCGTTAATAGTTTCTAGGCCCCTCGAAGGGCCCTAACCCGTTTCCCAGGTCAGTGCTAACCTCTTTAATTATTTAGCTAATAGCGGCTTCGTTAATCGTACTCATTTCCGTAAGCCATTAAGTGCTTATAGCTTCCTACCATTAGTTCCGTTCTACTTTCCATCGTACGTACTATAGCTTCGTCTAAAGCTCCCGAATTCGCAATTTCTTTTCGTCTACGTAATAGAGGTAATCGTTGCTCTAGCACGAGTCTTACGTGTCTCGTCCTATTCCGTAGTGCCTAGGCTAGGCTTGTCTTAGAACTATCGTAATACCTTCTAGATCGCAGGCTTCGATCCTCTAGAGCAATTCGGCCGCTCTGTTTCCTACATCGTAAACCTATTCCATAGAGCGTAAGCTTCTGTCCTCATTTCCTTATCGGGTCGGCTAGTGATTATTTTCGAATTTGTCACGGAAGTGGTATCGGCATTTATATACCATACACTAGAACCAGGGCACTTGCGCATATGCCTCGTGTCAAGGGTGTAGTTGCGTAGCATCGCCTAGGAGGTATTAGAATTCTTTCCTGAATCCTTCCCATTATACGTAGACTATAGGTACTCTAGTACTAATATAGGAGTGTTTCTTCTAGTAGCTTTCCCACGTATACTCGTCTTTTCCACGGTTTATATATATAAACTAGTATTCTAGGTTTTATATGTCATTACTAAGTTACTAGCCGTCAAGATACTTAGTATAGCTATTAGGCCTATTATATATTATAGGCTATTCTCCTTTAATAATTTCTATAATATATCAGAGTTCCTTTATCTCATCCCTCATTCTATTACTCTACTAGGCAAGTCAAATCAAGCGTCTATCCCGTTTATATAGTTCTATATTAAGCCGAAAAACTTTATTATAGTACTATTCGATTCGTTCCTAAAGGAATAGAATATTAGGTCTAGGTCTTTCGATTCCTTAGGTATCGGTTGTCTACGATCTATCCTGCCTTTATATAACCATAAAACCCTACTGCCTCAAGGCTAGGAGAATCGAAACTAGCAGTATATATTCTCTTACTATATCCCATTTGGCAAGACCTATCTCTAGGTTTATAGTGACTAGTTCGGAGTTTAGTACTTGTTCGTCTTTACTATTATCGTTATATCCGAGACTATCCGTATTACTACCCCTGTCTTCGTAGCTCGTAGCCGCTACTTTGATAACGTCCTTAGTAGTTTCGTCGATAGCCGTAATTTCCTTCCTAGGGGTTAGTTTCCATTCTTTCTTTAGGCTCTAGTATTCTCGCTTATAGTGCCCTTTCTTTCCGTAGTTATAGTAAGTAGCATTAGACTTGTCTTTAGTCGTCTTTTTCTAGTCCTGCTTCTACGCTATATCTATATCTATAGCTCCGGGGTACGTCCTGTACGAGGTACTAATATACGCTCGCTTTTTCTTGTCATTAGCCTTGACTATAGTTCTATTTATTTGACCTCGTTTCTACTACTCTCGTATATAGAGTTAATCATCGATTCTAATGGCCTATACGATATATTTATCTAGGGTCTCAGGCCGATCGTACTTATATAGCTCTTCTTTAACCTTTTCCTTTAAGCCGTTATAGAATAATTATATTAACGCCTTATCGTTAAGCTAAGACTTAAATATATCCTATCTAAACTATATAGTATAGGAAACTACTGACTTAGTCTATCAGAGATTGGCAAGTCTTTCTTACGTATAAATCTTCTTGTCTTTATCGCCAAAAACCTTCCAAAGCTCTTCTTCGAAACGGTTGTAAGATTAGAAGACTGCCTATATAAACGTGTCTCGGTCGTCTTCGTCTTCCTCAGTGAGATAGTCGTTCCACGTAGGCTCAAACCATCTAAAGGCCTTGCCCTCTAGTCTTATAGCTATATAGAGGACTTTAGCTTTGTCATCTAGAAACTTGTTATTATTAAGCCAGAAGTAGGATCGGAGGTTTATTAGGAATCCTACGAGATCCTCCTTAGTTCCTCCGTATTTACTAGGTAATTCGATCTTGATATAGCTCACTTTAGCAGTCTTAAGCGCCTCGATTTTAGCGTAGGCCTTGTTAACCAGTTTCTATAAGTACTTTTCGCCGTTCTCGAGTTTCTTAATTCGGGCTTAAGTAGCCTTATCTCTCTAGTCTAACTCCTAGATCTGCTACTAGAGTTAACCAAGCTAGGCAAGCAGCTATTCGGCTATAACGTTAGTAGCTATATCGATATCGAGGTCGAGATTACCTCTGTTTTGAACCATAATAAAACAAAGGGAGTAGTAACAACGTGTGACGAACCTAACTCAGACTTCTTCTAAAAGGGTTCAGACAAAGGTAGATTAAGCGGGACAAGTAAGCAGGTCGTCTAAGGGATTTGGTAAAGCCAAAGGGTTTATAACAACACTTAGAGTTATCTCTTATAGTAACTAGTAATGCTTGGTATAAGTACTGTAATTATGATTGTTACCACTGGTGAACTCCCAGAGTCCACTATAACAAGTGACTATCTATATGTATATATACTCCTTCTGACTGCTTATGGCCCTCTTCGATCCTGTCCTTGGATCGCCTTTGGTAGCTAGCTATCTTCCGCTATCTTTCCCTTTTGGCAATTGTTCGCCCGTGGTAGCCTGTGCTCCCTAGCGATCCGTGTTAGCCTCGCTTCGTGTCCTTCTTGATTGGTGGCTCATTCAGCCTGCTGCACCCTACCGGGTCGCGGTATATGGTTGGCTCGTGACACCTAGATAGAAAGATTCCTAAACTCCCTTAGAGGCCTCTTTATAATATACTACGAGATCATTCATTAGAAGTCTAAAAGTAAGTTATTAACTTGCTAGATAAGGGATAGATCCGAGCTAGCTCTTCTTTAGCCGTTGCCCCTATCTTCTTAGTAAAGAAGGCAGATAGAAGATAGAGGTTCTATATCGACTATCGGACGTTAAATAAGATTACGAAGCAAGATTAGTACTCCCTTCCGTTTATTAAGGAGACGCTTTGCTCCCTAGCTAGAGCTAAGTGGTTTACGAAGCTTAACATCTAGGCGGCCTTCTACCGTATCTAGATTATGAAGAGCTATAAGTATTTAATAGTATTTCGGACCTAGTTTAGCCTCTTTAAATGGCTTATCTACCCCTTTAGACTTATAAGTATACCTATAACTTTCTAATAATATATTAATAATACTCTTAGCCTGATACTTAGAGACTTTATAATAATATACCTTAATAATATTTTAATTCATATATTAGATAGTAAAGAAGATTATATAAGGTAGGTAAGAGACGTGCTCTAAAGGCTATAAAAAGCAAGACTTATATTGGATCTTAAGAAGTATATATTTACTATAAAAGAAGTTAAATACCTTAGCTATATTGTAAAGGTAAGGGCTTAGGTTTACCTAGATCCTGAAAAGCTAGCCGCTATCTATAAGTAGGAGGTACTATATAAGGTCTAGGGAGTATAGAGTTTCCTAGGGTTTATAAACTTCTACTAAGACTTTATCCCTAACTTCTCCGAGTTAACTATATCCTTAATACAGTTAACTTATAAGAATACCCTATTTTAGTAAGGGACTAAGGAACAAGAGGCCTTTAAAGCTCTTAAGATAGCTTTTACGTTAGAACCTATCTATGACGAACCTAACTCAGACTTCTTCTAAAAGGGTTCAGACGAAGGTAGATTAAGCGTGACAAGCAGGCAGGTCATCTAAGGGATTCGGTAAAGCCAAAGGGTTCATAACAACACTAGAGTTGTCTCTCACAGTAATCAGCAATACTTAGTAAGAGTACTGTAATTATAATTATTACCACTAGTAAACTCCTAGAGTCTACTATAACGAATGACTATCTATATATATATATAATCCCGGGATTACTCTTCACTTAGTGATCCTTTGCCATTAGGATCACAGCTATATTAGTGATCCTGTAGTATATAGATCACTTTGCCAAGTGTGATCCTTTCCTAATTAGTCCGTTCGTGCCTGTTATCCCATTAGGCTACCAAGGAAGGCAGCTTAGGCGGCGTCCTATATATATATTTCCGTGATACGATGCCCCTCCTTCAAGGCTTTCGACCCGAAAGCCTATCTTAGGCCGTTTCAAATAGCGCTAACACCCCTAAGTGAGTTATATCCTGTTTTTCCCCTTTTTCTTCTATATACTACTAATAACATGCCTCGTATAGTAAAGCATTTGACAAAAAGGTCTGTAAAAACCGAGGAGTATATTACCCTAGTTACTACTATTAACAAGCTAGGGTTTGAAGTAATGCCTTGTTTCTATTGTTTTTCTTATAGCCTTTGCTACCATATAATAGAGAGCTCTTCCCGTTATAGTAAATACGTTCATTACAGGAGGTCATACGACGGTTCTAGGGTTCCTATGACGAACCTAACTCAGACTTCTTCTAAAAGGGTTCAGACAGAGGTAAATTAAGCGAGACAAGCGTACAGGTCGTCTAAGGGATTCGGTAAAGCCAAAGGGTTTATAACAACACTAGAGTTATCTCTCACAGTAGTTAGTAATGCTTATTATAAGTACTATAATTATAGGTTACTATCACTAGTAAACTCCCAGAGTCTACCATAACAAGTAATTATTTATATATATATATACTTCTATCGGTCGCTTATAGTCCCCTTCTAGCCTGCTCTAGGATCGCCTTTGGTAGCTGGCTATCCTCTGCTATCTTTCCCTTTTGGCAATTGTTCGCCCGTGGTAGCCCGCGCTCCCTAGCGATCCCGTATTGGCCTCGCTCCGTGCCCTTCTTGATTGGTGGCTCGTTTAGCCTGCTACGCCCTACCAGGTCATGGTATATAGTTGGCTCGTGACAGTTCCGGTCTTGTCTTGTCTATATTCCTTTATTAGTATATTTTTCCTATACTAACTTCTGTAGTATCTCGCATTATAGACGAGTTAAAACGCCTCGACCGATTAGAATAAGATGCTAAGGAGGCTCTCCGTGCCGATCGTAATTCGTTAGCAAAAGCGTAGCGTCGTCTAGACGAGTCTCTAGCTCGTTTAGACCGTATTCGTCGTCAGAAGCGATCGTTATTGTCTCAAGGGTCAGAGATAGTTCGCCGGGGTCTTATATCTTTAGATAAATTAGAAGAGGTAGGGCAGTAGGAATCGGAGGTGGTTCTAGGTATATAGCTTAATGGTAGCGTTAATGTTATTAACTAGGGTGCTGTCTTCGATTTTGTCCCGGTTTTGCCTTTAGTCAATCCGGGTTCTGCCGGTAGAACTATTCTAGTTTCTTAGGGTAGTTTAGGTTCTTAACTAGTTCCTATAAGTTGTCTTCTAGTCCGAAATCGAGCTATTTAACTAGATATTATAGTTCCCTATTAATAGTATATAAATCTAGAATTTCTTTAATGTCCTATTCTTCCTCTTTGTCCTTTGCTTCAATGTTTATAGCGATTTTGGCGTTCTTTGGTACTGGTTCGAGAAGTGAAATATAAGAAACATTTGTCTATAGTCGTATAGATGACGGTAACGATAGTCGGTAGTTAGATGTCGAAATTCGTTCTTTAATAACGAAAGGTCTAACCTTTTTAAAGTCTAGCTTTGTACTTAGTCGTTTAGTTCGTAGGTTTTATATAATTAAGTAGACTTTGTCTCCCTTTCCTAGGCAAGGTCCCTTAAGCCTATATTTATTATAGTAGTTTTTTATTCTGGTCTTGACAAACTCGAGTTCCTTTTTAAGCTTCTTATATGGTATATATATTTGTTTCGCTTTAACCATTGCTTTTGGCACTATAACCTCTAGTCCTTACCTAAGGTCTACTTTATATCTATAGTTTATAAAGAACGGTATAACTTTAGTTGTTTCTATTAGTATTATATTATAAGCAAGTTATACTATTAGCAATAGTATAACCTAGTTATCTTGCTAGTAGTTAATATAAAAGTAGAGGTATTACTTAATAACTTAGTTTAGTCGCTCCGTTTGTCTATTAGTCTGCGGGTAATATACTATTAATAGCTTGCTATTGACGCCTAATTGTTACATTAATACTTACTAGAACTTCGATACGAACTTAGTATCTCTATTGGTAATCTATTCTTATAGCTAAGCATATACTAATGCAACTTGCCGATAGATTACGTCTACTAACTATTTAGCTGTCTAGGACTCCTTATGGAGAAAGAAATATACCTATTTAGTTAGGCAATCTATTATAATAAGAATACTATTATAGATTACTCCTATAGCCATGTCCTTAGATTCTAGTAGCTTCGTAATAAAGTCTATTATAACCAAGCTCTATAGTTTATTAGCTATTAGTAATAGCTAAAGTAGCCTATACGGCTTATATTATACCGTTTTGCTTTGATTATAAATGTCGTAGTTCTATATAACTTCCTTAACTTATACCATTAATTATAGAAAGTCGTAGTGTTTCTTAACTTGTATAATAGTCTTTGTAACTCCTTTATATCCTCCGAGTTTTGACTTGTAGAGTTCTCGAATCATCCGTAGCTATTAATCTTAGTTATAGATATATACTTTGCCTCGATACTAGAGTTTCCTATCTCTTTCTTCTACTCTATTAGGTACTAGTAGTCTAGGTACTACTTAATACCATACCTCGTTAATCCTTTCTTCTCGAAAGATTACGTAGCATTCTAAGAACGAGTTAAGTAGATTATCTTCTATAGGTATCTACGTTTTGTAATATAGCGTTCCGTCTGTTCGTTCCTTAAACAATAGTAGTATTATTTCCGTTTATCCTTCCGTATAATCTGTTTATCGGCTTAAGATATCTGCTTGTATATTCTCTTTATTCTTTTCATAGCAGATCTTAAAGTTAAATTCTATAAAGAATTCTGCCTATTGTATTTATCGTCTATTAAGTTCTTTTGTCGTTATGAAGTATCGTAGGTTCTTATAATCTATATATACCTATACTAGTTTAGTCGTATTACTAAGGTATAGTCGCTATTCCTTAAAAGCTTTAATAATCATAAGTAGTTCCTTGTTATAGATCGGATAATTAAGATATAGTCTATCGAGCTTTTTTAAAAAGAAGGCTATAGAATATAGCTTCTTTTATTTGTCTCGTTGTGTGACGAACCCAACTCAGACTGCTTCTGAAAGGGTCCAGACGGAGGTGGGTGAAGCGGGACAAGCAGGCAGGTCGTCTGAGGGATTCGGTGAAGCCAAAGGGTTCACAACAACACTTAGAGTTGTCTCTCACAGTAATCAGCAATGCTTGGTATGAGTACTGTGATTGTGATTGTTACCACTGGTGAACTCCCAGAGTTCGCCAGAACGAGTGACTATATACAATTTCCTTGTCCTTTCCCCCTTGAGTCTTGATCGTGCGATCGCTGCTGCGATCCTGCGATCGTTACCCAAGTGCTCGTCTTGATCGAAGTGCGATCACTGCGATCACTTCCTGATTGGTCCTTAGGTCTTGTGGTTCCTGATTGGTTCTGTGCGCCTTGCCGGGTCGCCTTATGCAGCCAAATCGTGACACGATGCCCCTCCTTCAGGTCTTTCGTCCTCGAAAGACTCCGGTCCGTTTCAAATAGCGCCATCATCCCCTGTCTGTACGTAATTGCGTTTCCCAGTTTCTTCCTTCCTTTGCCTTCCCACGATGTTGTCGAGATGGCTGATCGTGTGAGAAAGAAGTCGAAATCTAAACCTGCTGCGTCGACTCTTCGTGCCAACCATCTCCTGGCCGCGATTCTCTCCTCGGATAATCTTTTAACGATGCGTCCTTGTACGCCGTGCGAGTCCAAAGGCCTTAGTTCGTGCGAGGTTTCGAAAAGCGATTCTTCTCGATGCGCAGAGTGCGTTCGCAACAAGCGTTCGAATTGTGACGTTCTTGGCGTTTCTCCTGCTCAGCTTCGGTCTATTGCGGCTCAGCATCAAAAACTTGAGGATGAGCTTATGGCTGCTGAGGAGCGGGTCCTTCGTCTCCGGAAACAGAAGCGAATGTGGTTTGAGAAGATGATGAGGGCTATCGCTCGGGGTATCGACAGTGTGGAGGAGTTGGAGCGAGTGGAACGTGAGGAGGCTGCGGCGGCGGTGGCAGCGGAAGCTTCTGGGGTTACTGCGTCTTCTTCGACCCCATCTCGCCTGTCCGCCGATTTCGGACAGCTTTGGGATGCCGTGTATCCTGAAGTTCCTTTGGATCCGTCCTTGCTGGCCGATTTCGGGTTGGTTTCGGGTTCGTCGCTTTCGGTCGGTCAGGGTTCCTCTGGTGGAACTGCTGAAGTTTCTCGGGGCAACTCAGGTTCTTAACTGGTTCCCATGAGTTGTCTTCTGGCCCAAAATCAAGCCATTTGACCAGGTACTGCAGTTCTCCGTTGATGATGCGTGAATCCAGAATTTCTTCGACGTCCCATTCTTCCTCTTCGTCCTCTGCTTCGATGTGCGTGGCAACCTTGGCGTTCTTTGGTGCTGGTTCGAGAAGTGAAATATGAAAAACATCCGTCCGTAGTCGCATAGATGACGGTAACGATAGTCGGTAGTTGGATGTCGAAATTCGTTCTTTGATAACGAAGGGTCCGACCTTCTTGAAGTCCAGCTTCGTGCTTGGTCGTTTGGTTCGTAAGTTTCGTGCGATCAGGTAGACTTTATCTCCCCTCTCTAGGCGAGGTCCCTCGAGCCTGTGTTTGTCGTAGTAGTTCTTCATTCTGGTCTTGACAAACTCGAGTTCCTTCTTGAGCTTCTCGTGCAGTGCGTGCATCTGTTCTGCTTTGACTGCTGCTCTTGGCACTGTGACCTCTGGTCCTTGCCTAAGGTCTGCTTCATATCCGTAGTTCGCGAAGAACGGTGTGACTTTGGTCGTCTCCGTTGGCGTCGTGTTGTAAGCGAGTTGTGCTGTTGGCAACAGCATGACCCAGTCGTTTTGCTGGTAGTTGACGTAAGAACGGAGGTACTGCTCAACAACTTGGTTTAGTCGCTCCGTTTGTCCGTCAGTCTGTGGGTGATATGCCGTTGACAGCTTGCTGTTAACGCCCAATCGTTGCATTAACGCTTGCCAGAACTTCGATGCGAACTTGGTGTCTCTGTCGGTGATCCATTCTTGCGGCCAAGCATGCACTGATGCAACTTGCCGATAGATCACGTCTGCCAACTGTTCCGCTGTCCAGGACTCCTTGTAGGGAAAGAAATATGCCCACTTAGTCAGGCGATCTACTACAGTAAGAATACTGTCGTAGGTCACTCCTGTGGCCGTGTCCTTGGATTCTGGCAGCTTCGTAATGAAGTCCATCGTAACTGAACTCCATGGTTTGTCAGCTGTTGGTAGTGGCTGAAGTAGCCCGTACGGCTTGTGTCGTGCCGTTTTGCTCCGATTGCAGATGTCGCAGTTCCGTACGACTTCCTTAACTCGTGTCGTCAACTGTGGAAAGTCGTAGTGTTTCTTGACTTGTGCGACAGTCTTCGTAACTCCTTTGTGTCCTCCGAGTTTCGACTCGTGGAGTTCTCGAATCATCCGCAGCTGTTGACCTTTGTCGTGGATGTACGCTTTGCCTCGGTACCAGAGTTTCCCATCTTTCTCTTCTACTCCGTCAGGTACCACTGGTCCGGGTGCTGCTTGATACTGTGCCTCGTTGATCCTTTCTTCTCGAAAGATTGCGCAGCATTCTAGGAACGAGTCAAGTGGATCGTCTTCCACGGGTGTCTGCGTTTCGTGATGCAGCGTTCCGTCTATTCGTTCCTTGAATAACGGTAGCGTTGTTTCCGTTCGTCCTTTCGTGTGATCCGTTCGTCGGCTTAAGATGTCCGCTCGTGCGTTCTCTTTGCCCTTCTTGTAGCGGATCTCGAAGTTGAATTCCGCGAGGAATTCTGCCCATCGTATTTGTCGTCCGTTGAGTTCCTTCGTCGTCGTGAAGTATCGCAGGTTCTTGTGATCCGTATACACTTGTACTGGTTCAATCGTGCCGCTGAGGTATGGTCGCCATTCCTTGAAAGCTTCGACAATCGCAAGTAGTTCCTTGTCGTGGATCGGATAATTGAGACGTGGTCCATCGAGCTTCTTTGAAAAGAAGGCTACAGGATGTAGCTTCCCTTGTTCGTCTCGTTGTCCCAATTGTCCTCCGATGGCGTAGTCTGAAGCGTCCGTTTCTACCTCGAATGGCTTCTTGGGGTCTGGCAGTACCAGTACTGGATCCTCGGTGATGGCGTCGCGAATCTGCGTAAATGCCTGCTCGTGTTGCTCTTCCCATTGGAATTCAGCGTTCTTCTTGGTAAGTTCGTGCAAAGGTCGTGCGATCGCTCCAAAGTTCCTGAGGAACATCCGGTAGAAGTTTGCAAATCCGATGAAGCTTCGTACTTCCGTGACTGACGTCGGTCGTGGCCAATTCTTGATAGCTTCAACCTTTGAAGGTTCCATCCGGATTTGTCCTGGGGATATCTCGTATCCCAGAAACACCGTTTTCCTGACGTGGAATTCGCTCTTTCCCTTGTTGACTGATAGCTTGTACGCGTGCAGCGCGTCCAGCACTGCTTTTACGTGCTTCCGGTGTTCGTCCATCGTCTTGGAGAAGATGAGTATATCGTCGAGATAACATACCGCAAATTTGTCGAGAAAGGGTCGGATAGCTTGATCAATCAGGGCTTGGAACGTTGCCGGCGCGTTCGTAAGTCCAAATGGCATGACGAGGTACTCGTAGTGGCCATAAGGTGTCCTAAAGGCCGTTTTCCACTCGTCGCCTTCTTTGATCCGTATGTGGTTGTAGGCCGATGGCAAGTCAAGACGCGTGAAATATTGGGCTCCTGCCAACTGATCTCGGAGCCGTGAGATCAGCGGTAACGGGTATCGATTTTTCACGGTCTGTTCGTTGAGTTGCCGATAGTCGACGCATAACCGTAGCTTTCCGTCTTTCTTGGGCACAAACAGGATTGGGTAGCCTGCTGGCGATGTCGACGGGCGGATATGTCCTCTTCGAAGGTTCTCCTCCAAATATCGCTTAAGTTCTTCGTTCTGTGTCTGGCTCGTGTGGTAAATCTTGAAGAACTTCAGTCGTGCTCCTTCCTTGAGCTTGATCTCGTGATCCCATGGGCCGTGTTCTGGTAATCCTTCCAGATGCTTCGGTTCGAATGCTGGGTGTCCTTCGTATTCCTTCGGTACTTCCCCAGTCTTGTCCCGTCTCTCGGTTTTCTGGTAGTATGCGAACTTGGTTCCGTCCATGGCGATACTGGCGATTTCTCCTGTCTCAACCCACTGCTCCCATTGCAGTGCTCCGCATTCGTCAACGGAGAGAACAGCTATCGGCGATTCAGCTCGTTCCTCCTGTCGCAACGTCGGTATCGTTATGCCGCTTCTTCCAGAGTCCGTAGTGGTCTGCCTGCCACTGTCCGTCTCTTGCGGTGGATCCGTAGGACATGCCTTTCTCTGAGCATCGTCCGCTCGCGATCCTTGCGCGCTCCCCATCTCGCTGGTCGAATACGACTCCATTCGGGGTCGCAGGTGGCCACCATTCTTCCAGCTGATGTCCGGGTCGTAGTCTTCATGCCATGGTAACCCCAATATCATGTCTTTGTCGTTGCCCATGTCCACGATGCTGAATACGACTGCTGTGGTCTTCCCTGCCACAGTGATGTCGATCGGTTCGGTCTCCCTGCGTACCCATTGCGTCGGAAATGGCCCTTTGACTATGCCATGCTTCCGCTTCATTCTCCAGGGTATCCGCAGCTGATTCACAAGTGTCGGCGAAATCAGATTCATCTCTGCTCCACTGTCCACTAGTGCGAGCATTTCGTGCTGTTTCCACTGTGCTGTTATCCACAGCCGCTTGTCTTGCCGCCGTCGTCCAAAGATTGCGGCGATTTCCCATGTTTCTGCCGGGAGGTCTCGGTATAGTGGTCTCTTGCGCCAGTTCCTCCTGTACTGCGCTACCACTCGCCGCTGCGCGGGCGTTAATGGTTTCCGGGCCCCTCGAAGGGCCCTGACCCGTTTCCCAGGTCAGTGCTGACCTCTTCGGTTGTTCGGCTGATAGCGGCTTCGTCGATCGTGCTCATTTCCGTGAGCCATTGAGTGCTTGCGGCTTCCCACCATTGGGTCCGTTCTGCTTTCCGTCGTGCGTGCCATAGCTTCATCTGAAGCTCCCGAATTCGCAATTTCTTTTCGTCCGCGTGATAGAGGCAATCGTTGCTCCAGCACGAGTCCCATGTGTCTCGTCCCGTTCCGCAGTGCCTAGGCCAGGCTCGTCTTGGAACTATCGTGATGCTTTCTAGATCGCGGGCTTCGATCTTCCAAAGCAATTCGGCCGCTCTGTTTCCTGCATCGTAGACCCATTCCACAGGGCACAAGCCTCCGTCCCCGTTCTCCTGTCGGGTCGGCCAGTGGTTGTTTTCGAATTTGTCGCGGAAGTGGTATCGGCATTCGTGTGCCACACACTGGAACCAGGGCACTTGCGCATGTGCCTCATGTCGAGGGTGCAGTCGCGTGGCGTCGCCTGGAAGGTATTGGAACTCTTTCCCGAATCCTTCCCATTGTACGTGGACCGTAGGTACTCCAGTGCTGACATAGGAGTGTTTCTTCCAGTAGCTTTCCCACGTACGCTCATCTTTTCCGCGGTTCGCGCGCATGAACTGGTACTCGGGGTTCCGTACGTCGTGGCTGAGTTGCTGATCGTCAAAGTGCTCGGCGTAGCTATCGGGCCCATCATATGTCACAGGCTGTTCCCCTTTGATGGTTTCCACGATACGTCGGAGTTCCCTCATTTCGTCCTTCATCTCATCGCTCTGCTGGGCGAGTCGAGTCAAGCGCCCATCCCGTTCGCGCAGTTCCGTGTTGAGTCGGAAAACTTCGTTGCGGTACCATTCGATTCGTTCCTGGAGGAATAGAGCATTGGGTCCGGGTCTTTCGATTCCTTGGGTGTCGGTTGTCCACGATCCATCCCGCCTCTGCGTGACTGTGAAACCCCACTGCCTCAAGATTGGGAGAATCGAAATTGGCGGCGCATACTCTCCTGCCATGTCCCATTCGGCAAGACCTGTCTCTGGGTCCACAGTGACCAGTTCGGAGTACGGTGCTTGTTCGTCTTCACCGTTGCCGTCGTGTCCGAGACTGTCCGTGTCACTGTCCTTGTCTTCGTAGCTCGTGGCTGCTACTTCGGTGACGTTCTTGGTGGTTTCGTCGATGTCCGCGATTTCTTTTCCAGGGACTGGCTTCCATTCTTTCTTCGGGCTCCGGCATTCTCGCTTGTAATGCCCTTTCTTTCCGCAGTTGTAGCAGGTAACATTGGACTTGTCTCTGGTCGCCTTCTTCTGGTCCTGCTTCTGCGCTGCGTCCACATCCATGGCTCCGGGGTGCGTCCCGTACGAGGTACTAACGTACGCTCGCTTTTTCTTGTCGTTGGCCTTAACCGTGGTTCCGTTCATTCGACCTCGTTTCTGCTGCTCTCGTGCGTAGAGTCGATCATCGATCCTGATGGCCTGCGCGATGTATTCATCCAGAGTCTCAGGCCGATCGTACTTGTACAGCTCGTCCTTGACCTTTTCCTTCAAGCCGTTGTAGAACAGTTGCATCAACGCCTCGTCGTTAAGCTGAGACTTGAGCATGTCCTGTCTGAACTGTGCGGCGTAGGAGGCTGCTGACTTGGTCTGTCGGAGATTGGCGAGTCTTTCTTGCGCATGAATCTTCTCGTCTTTGTCGCCAAAAACTTTCCGAAGCTCTTCTTCGAAACGGTCGTAAGATCGGAAGACTGCCCGTGTAAACGCGTCTCGATCGTCTTCGTCTTCCTCCGTGAGATAGTCGTTCCACGTAGGCTCGAACCATCTGAGTGCCTTGCCCTCTAGTCTCGTGGCTGCGTAGAGGACTTTGGCTTTGTCGTCCGGAAACTTGTCGTCATTGAGCCGGAAGTAGGATCGGAGGTTTGTCAGGAATCCTGCGAGATCCTCCTTGGTTCCTCCGTATTTACCAGGTGGTTCGATCTTGATGCGGCTCGCCTTGGCGGTCTCGAGCGCTTCGATTTTGGCGTAGGCTTCGTTGACCAACTTCTGCGAGTACTTTTCGCGGTTCTCGAGTTCCTTGATTCGAGCTTGAGCAGCCTTGTCTCTCTGGTCCAACTCCTGGATCCGCTGCTGGAGTTGACCAAGCTGAGCGAGCAGCTGTTCGGCCGTGACGTTGGTAGCCATGTCGATGTCGAGGTCGAAGTCACCTCCGTTCTGAACCATGACAGAACAAAGGGAGTGGTAACAACGTGTGACGAACCCAACTCAGACTGCTTCTGAAAGGGTCCAGACGGAGGTGGGTGAAGCGGGACAAGCAGGCAGGTCGTCTGAGGGATTCGGTGAAGCCAAAGGGTTCACAACAACACTTAGAGTTGTCTCTCACAGTAATCAGCAATGCTTGGTATGAGTACTGTGATTGTGATTGTTACCACTGGTGAACTCCCAGAGTTCGCCAGAACGAGTGACTATATACAATTTCCTTGTCCTTTCCCCCTTGAGTCTTGATCGTGCGATCGCTGCTGCGATCCTGCGATCGTTACCCAAGTGCTCGTCTTGATCGAAGTGCGATCACTGCGATCACTTCCTGATTGGTCCTTAGGTCTTGTGGTTCCTGATTGGTTCTGTGCGCCTTGCCGGGTCGCCTTATGCAGCCAAATCGTGACACGTTGTCCTAATTGTCCTCCGATAGCGTAGTCTAAAGCGTCCGTTTCTACCTCAAATAGCTTCTTAGGGTCTAGTAGTACTAGTACTAGATCTTCGGTAATAGCGTTACAGATCTATGTAAATGCTTGCTCGTGTTACTCTTCCTATTGGAATTTAGTGTTCTTCTTAGTAAGTTCGTACAAAGGTCGTACGATCGCTCTAAAGTTCCTAATAAATATTCGGTAGAAGTTTGTAAATCTAATAAAGCTTCGTATTTCTATAACTAACGTTAGTTATAGCTACTCCTTAATAGCTTTGACCTTTGAAGGTTCTATCTAGATTTGTCCTAGGGATATTTTATATCCTAGAAATACCGTTTTCCTAATATAGAATTCGCTCTTTTCCTTATTAACTAATAATTTATACGTATATAGCGTGTCTAACACTGCTTTTATATACTTCTAGTATTTATCTATTATCTTAGAGAAGATAAGTATATTATCGAGATAATATACTGTAAATTTGTCAAGAAAGGGTCGGATAGCTTGATTAATTAAGGCTTAGAACGTTACTAGCACGTTTATAAGTCTAAATAGTATAATAAGGTACTTATAATAACTATAGGATATCTTAAAGGCCGTTTTCTACTTATCGCCTTCTTTAATCTATATATAGTTATAGGCTAATAGCAAGTTAAGACGTATAAAATATTAGGCTCCTACTAACTAATCTTAGAGCCATAAGATTAGTAGTAATAGGTATCGGTTTTTTACGGTCTATTCGTTAAATTGCTAATAGTTAATATATAACTATAGCTTTCTATCTTTCTTAGGCACAAATAGGATTAGGTAGCCTACTAGTAATATTAATAGGCAGATATATCCTCTTTAAAGGTTTTCCTCTAAATATCGCTTAAGTTCTTTGTTCTATATCTAGCTTATATAGTAAATCTTAAAGAACTTTAGTCGTGCTCCTTCCTTAAGCTTGATCTCGTAATCCTATAGGCTATATTCTAGTAATCCTTCTAGATACTTTGGTTTAAACGCTAGGTATCCTTCGTATTCCTTCGGTACTTCCCTAGTCTTGTCTCGTCTCTTGGTTTTCTAATAGTATACGAACTTGGTTCTATCTATAGCGATGCTAGCAATTTCTCCCATCTTAACCTACTGCTCTAATTATAATGCTCTATATTCGTTAACGGAGAGAATAGCTATTAGCGGTTTAGCTCGTTCTTCCTATTACGATATTAATATCGTTATACCGCCTCTTCTAGAGTCTGTAGTGGTCTACCTACTACTATCCGTCTTTTGTAATAGATCTATAGGATATGCCTTCCCTTAAGTATCGTCTGTTCGTAATCCTTATACGCTCTCTATCTTGCTAGTCGAATACAACTCCGTTTAAGGTTATAGGTAGCTACTATTCTTCTAGCTAATGTCCGAGTTATAATCTTTATACTATGGTAACCCTAATATTATATCTTTGTTATTACCTATATCTATAATGCTAAATACGACTATTATAGTCTTCCTTATTATAGTAATGTCGATTGGTTCGGTCTCCCTATATACCTATTATATTAGAAATGGCCCTTTGACCTCACTATGCTTCTGCTTCATTCTCTAGGGTATCTATAGCTAATTTACAAGTGTCGGCGAAATTAGGTTTATCTCTACTCTACCATTTACTAGTACAAACATTTCGTGCTATTTCTATCATACTATTATCTATAGTCACTTATCTTACTACTGTCGTCTAAAGATTATAGCGATTTCCCATATTTCTGCTAGGAGGTCTCGATATAGTAGTCTCTTACGCTAATTCCTCCTATACTACGCTACTACTTGCCGCTATATAGGCGTTAATGGTTTCTAGGTCTCTTAAAGGGCTCTAACCCGTTTCCTAGGTTAGTGCTAACCTCTTTGGTTATTCGGCTAATAGCGGCTTTGTCGATCGTACTCATTTCCGTAAGCTATTAGGTGCTTATAGCTTTCTATTATTAAGTCTGTTTTGCTTTTTGTCGTATATACTATAGCTTTATCTAAAGCTCCCGAATTTACGATTTCTTTTTATCCGCGTAATAAAGGCAATCGTTACTCTAGTACGAGTTCTATATATCTCGTCCTATTCCGTAGTACCTAGGCTAGGCTCGTCTTAGAACTATTATAATACCTTCTAGATCGTAGGCTTCGATCTTTTAGAGCAATTCGGCCGCTCTGTTTCCTATATCGTAGACCTATTCTATAGGGTACAAGCTTCTGTCCCCGTTTTTCTGTCGGGTCGGCTAGTAATTATTTTTGAATTTGTTATAGAAGTAATATTAGCATTTGTATACTATACACTAGAATTAGGGCACTTACGTATATGCCTTATATCGAAGGTATAGTCGTGTAACATCGCCTAGGAGGTATTGGAATTCTTTCCTAAATCCTTCCTACTATATGTAGACTATAGGTACTCTAATGCTAAGATAGGAGTATTTCTTCTAGTAGCTTTCCTATATATGCTTATCTTTTCCGTGGTTCGCTTATATAAACTAGTATTCCAGGTTCTATACGTTATTACTAAGTTACTAGTCATTAAGGTACTTGGTATAACTATCAGGTGTAACGAACCCAGCTTAGACTTCTTCTGAAAGGGTTCAGACGAAGGTAGATTGAGCAGGACAGGCAGGCAGGTCGTCTAAGGGATTCGGTAAAGCCAAAGGGTTCACAACAACACTTAGAGTTATCTCTCACAGTAATCAGCAATGCTTGGTATGAGTACTGTGATTGTGATTGTTACCACTGGTGAACTCCCAGAGTTCGCCAGAGTCCGGTGGAACGAGTGACTATATACAATTCCCTGTCCTTCCTCCTTGAGTCTTGATCGTGCGATCGCTGCTGCGGTCCTGCGATCGTTACCCAAGTGCTCATCTTGATCGAAGTGCGATCACTGCGATCACTTCCTGATTGGTCCTTAGGTCTTGTGGTTCCTGATTGGTCCTGTGCGTCTTGCCGGGTTGCCTTATGCAGCCAAATCGTGATATTAGGCCTATTATATATTATAGGCTGTTTTCCTTTGATAGTTTCTATAATATGTTGGAGTTCCCTTATCTTATCTCTTATTTTATTACTCTACTAGGTAAGTTAAGTCAAGCGTCTATCCTATTTATGTAGTTCTATATTAAGTTAGAAAACTTTATTATAGTATTATTCGACTTGTTCCTAGAAAAATGGAACATTAGGTCTAGGTCTCTCGATTCCTTAGGTATCGGTTATCTATTATCTATCCTACCTCTATATAACTATAAAACCCTACTACCTTAAGGCTAGGAGAATCGAAATTAGTAATATATACTCTCCTACTATATCCCATTTAATAAGACCTATCTCTAGGTCTATAGTAACTAGTTCGGAGTACGGTGCTTATTCGTCTTTACTATTACTGTTATATCCGAGACTATCCGTATTACTACCCCTATCTTTATAGCTTGTAGCCGCTACTTTGATGACGTCCTTAGTAGTTTTGTCGATAACCGTAATTTCCTTTCTAGGGACTATCTTCTATTCTTTCTTTAGGCTTTAACATTCTCGCTTGTAGTGCCCTTTCTTTCTATAGTTATAGTAGATAACATTAGACTTATCTTTAGTTATATTCCTCTAGTCTTGCTTCTACGCTATATCTATATCTATAGCTCCAGGGTACGTCCTATATAAGGTACTAATATACGCTCGCTTTTTCTTATTACTAGCCTTAACCGTAGTTCTATTTATTTAGCCTTGTTTTTACTACTCTTATATATAGAGTTAATCATCGATTTCAATAGCCTATATAATATATTTATCTAGGGTCTTAGGCCGATTATACTTATATAGCTTGTCTTTAACCTTTTCCTTTAAGCTATTATAAAATAATTATATTAATGCTTTATTATTAAGCTAAGACTTAAGTATATTCTATCTAAACTATATAGTATAGGAAGCTACTAACTTAGTCTCTTAGAGATTAATAAGTCTTTCTTATATATAAATCTTCTTATCTTTATCATTAAAAACCTTTTAAAGCTCTTCTTCAAAGCGATTATAGGATTAAAAGACTACCTATATAAACGCGTCTTAGTTATCTTTATCTTCTTTAGTAAGGTAGTCATTCTATATAGGCTTAAACTATCTAAGTACCTTACCCTCTAGTCTTATAGCTATATAGAGAACTTTAGCTTTGTCGTTTAGAAACTTGTCATCATTAAGTCGGAAGTGAGATTAGAGGTTTGTTAGGAATCCGGCAAGATCTTCCTTAGTTCCTCTATATTTGTTAGGTAGTTCGATCTTGATACGGCTCGCTTTAGTAGTCTTAAGCGCCTTGATTTTGGCGTAGGCCTTGTTAACTAACTTCTACAAGTGCTTTTCGCTATTCTCGAGTTCCTTAATTCGGGCTTAAGCAGCCTTGTCTCTCTAGTCTAACTCCTAGATCTGCTACTAGAGTTAACTAAGCTAAGCGAACAGCTGTTCGGCTGTGATGTTAATAGCTATATCGATGTCAAGGTCAAAGTTACCTCTGTTCTAAACTATAATAGAATAAAGGGAGTAGTAATAACGTATAACGAACCTAACTTAGACTTCTTCTAAAAGGGTTTAGACGAAGGTAGATTAAGCGTAATAAGTAGGCAGGTCGTCTAAGGGATTTAGTAAAGCCAAAGGGTTTATAATAACATTAGAGTTATCTCTTATAGTAATTAGCAATGCTTAGTAAGAGTACTATAATTGTAATTATATTACAAACCTAACTTAGACTTCTTCTAAAAGGGTTTAGACGAAGGTAGATTAAGCAGGACAAGTAGGCAGGTTATCTAAGGGATTTGGTAAAGCTAAAGGGTTTATAATAATACTAGAATTATCTCTTATAGTAATTAACAATACTTAGTATAAGTACTATAATTATAGGTTACTATTACTAGTAAACTCTCAGAGTCTACCGTAACGAGTGACTATCTATATATATATATAATCCTAGGATTACTAGCAGTCGTAGTGATCCTCTATACTAGCTTACCTAGCTTATGTCGTAAGCTAGTGATTCTCTGCTAGGATCATTTCTTACTAAGTGTGATCCTATCCTAATTGGTCTATCATTCTCTCGGCTTAATTGGCCTATTTATGCCAGTGGCTTAGGCAGCATCTATATATATATTTCTATAATACGATGCCCTCCCTCTAAGGCTTTCGACCCGAAAGCCTTCTTTTAGGTCGTTTCAAATAGCGCTAACATTCTTTTCTACGTATACCTTGTAATTTTTCCCTTTTTCCATACTACTAGTAGCTAATAAGATAGCAGATCGTATCTCTAAGCGCCAATCTTTAAAATCCTAACAGCGCGCCATGCTTGCTTCTTTTATTAATTCTTCTAGTATAGACGTTATACCGTATTTGTAGTGTTTTAAGCGGAACTTGGCTTATTGTATAGCGTCAGGCTCTTCTCGCTATAGCAAGTATATACGTTAGGGTCGTTCTTATAATAGTTCCGACATAGTATCTGCTTATTTGTGACTTGGTTTGTTACCTTAATATTTATAGCTAACCTTTTATAATAACAAAGATTATATTTAAATAAAAATATATAGAATAAGAAGAGGCTAATACTAAAGAGGCTCTTTTTGTTCTTTAGACTTAACTTTAGATAGCTATCGGCCGATTAGCTTATCTTTATCGCCAGAAACGTTTTTTAAAGGAGCAGGGTTCCGAGCTGTTTCGTTAAGGTATATAGTCTCTAGAAGAAATAGAAGTAGAAGAACAGAGGGTATAGAATTCTAAGGTACGCATTATTGATAATATATAGTCCTAGGGTGCTAACGTCCTATTTAACTAGTCTTCTTTAGGCCTAGATTTGTCGGAGGCCGACTTAGCCGTTTTGTCTAAGCTAATGCTTACGGTCGATCCGGGTTCTGCCGGTGGAACTATTCTAGTTTCTTAAGGCAGTTCAAGTTCTTAACTAGTTTCTATAAGTTATCCTCTAGTCCAAAATCAAGCTATTTAACTAGATACTATAGTTCCCCATTAATAATACGTAAATCTAAAATTTCTTTAATGTCTTATTCTTCCTCTTTGTCCTCTACTTCGATGTATATAGCAACCTTAGCGTTCTTTGGTACTAGTTTAAGAAGTGAAATATAAAAAACATCTGTCTGTAGTTATATAGATAATAGTAACGATAGTTAGTAGTTAGATATCGAAATTCGTTCTTTGATAACGAAAGGTCTGACCTTTTTAAAGTCTAGCTTCGTACTTGGTCGTTTGGTTCGTAAGTTTTATATAATTAGGTAGACTTTGTCTCCCCTCTCTAGGTAAGGTCCCTCGAGCCTGTATTTGTCGTAATAGTTCTTTATTCCAGTCTTGATAAACTCGAGTTCCTTTTTAAGCTTTTTATATAGTATATATATTTATTTTGCTTTAACTACTGCTCTCGGCATTATAACCTTTAGTCCTTGCCTAAGGTCTACTTTATATCTGTAGTTTACGAAAAATAGTATAACTTTAGTCATTTTCGTTAGTATTATATTATAAGCGAGTTATATTATTAGTAATAGCATGACTTAGTCGTCTTATTAATAGTTAATGTAAGAGTAAAGGTATTGCTTAATAACTTGGTTTAGTCGCTCTATTTATCTATTAGTCTATAGGTAATATACTATTAATAGCTTACTATTAACGCCTAATTGTTATATTAATGCTTGCTAGAACTTTAATACGAACTTGGTATCTCTATTAGTAATCTATTCTTACGGCCAAGTATATACTAATATAACTTGCTAATAAATTACGTCTACTAGCTATTTAGCTATCTAGGACTCCTTATAGAGAAAGAAGTATACCTATTTAGTTAGGCAATCTACTATAATAAGAATACTATTATAGATTACTCCTATAGCTATATCCTTAGATTCTAGCAGCTTTATAATAAAGTCTATTATAACTAAACTTCATAGTTTATTAGCTGTTAGCAATGGCTAAAGTAACCTATATAGCTTATATTATACCGTTTTACTTCAATTATAGATGTCGTAGTTCCGTACGACTTCCTTAACTTGTACCGTTAACTATAGAAAGTCGTAGTGTTTCCTAACTTATACAATAGTCTTCGTAACTCCTTTGTATCCTCTAAGTTTTAACTTATAGAGTTCTCGAATCATTCGTAGCTATTGATCCCCGTCGTAGATATATACTTTACCTCGGTACCAGAGTTTCCTATCTCTTTCTTTCACTCCGTTAGGTACTACTAGTCCGGGTACTACTTAATACTATATCTCGTTAATTCTTTCTTCTCAAAAGATTATATAACATTCTAGGAACAAGTCAAGTAGATCATCTTCTATAGGTATCTACGTTTCGTAATATAGCGTTCCGTCTGTTTGTTCCTTAAATAATGGTAGTATTGTTTCCGTTCGTCCTTCTATATAATCTGTTCGTCGGCTTAAGATGTCTACTTATACGTTCTCTTTGCCCTTCTTATAGCGGATCTTAAAGTTAAATTCCGCGAGGAATTCTGCCTATCGTATTTGTCGTCTGTTAAGCTCCTTTATCGTCGTAAAGTATTGTAAATTTTTATAATCTATATATACTTATACTAGTTTAATTATACTACTAAGGTATAGTTACCATTCCTTAAAAGCTTTGACAATTATAAGTAGTTCTTTATTATAGATTAGATAATTAAGATGTGGTCTATTAAGCTTCTTTAAAAAGAAGGCTATAGGATGTAGCTTTCCTTGTTTGTCTTATTATCCTAATTGTCCTCTGATAGCATAGTCTAAAGCGTCTGTTTCTACCTTGAATGGCTTCTTAGGGTCTGGTAATACTAGTACTAGATCTTTAGTAATGGCGTTATAGATCTATATAAATGCTTGCTTATACCATTCTTCCTATTAGAATTTAGTGTTCTTCTTGGTAAGTTCGTATGAAGGTTATACGATCGCTCTAAAGTTCCTAATAAATATTTAATGGAAGTTTGTAAATCTGATAAAGCTTTATATTTCCGTGACTAACGTTAGTTATAGCTAATTCTTGATGGCTTTAACCTTTAAGAGTTCTATCTAGATTTGTCCTAGGGATATTTCGTATCCTAAAAATACTATCTTCCTTATATGGAATTCGCTCTTTTCTTTGTTAACTAATAGTTTATACACGTATAGTATATCTAGCATTGCTTTTATATACTTCCGGTATTCGTTTATCGTCTTAGAGAAGATAAGTATATCGTCGAGATAATATACTGTAAATTTGTTAAGAAAGGGTCAGATAGCTTGATTAATTAGGGCTTAGAACGTTACTAGCGTATTTGTAAGTCCGAATGGTATAACGAGATACTTATAGTAGCTATAGGGTATCCTAAAGGCCGTTTTCTACTCGTCGCCTTCTTTAATCCATATATAGTTATGGGCCGATAGCAAGTCAAGATATATAAAATATTAAGCTCCTACTAACTAATCTTAGAGCTATAAGATTAGCGATAACGGGTATCGGTTTTTTACGGTCTGTTTATTAAGTTGCCGATAATTAATATATAACCGTAGCTTTCTATCTTTCTTAGGTATAAATAGGATTAAGTAGCCTGCTAGCGATGTTAACAGGCAGATATATCCTCTTCGAAGGTTCTCCTCTAAATATCGCTTAAGTTCTTTATTCTATATCTAGCTCATATAGTAAATCTTAAAGAACTTTAATCGTACTCCTTCTTTAAGCTTGATCTCGTAATCCTATAGGCTATATTCCAGTAATCCTTCTAGATACTTCGGTTCGAATGCTAGGTATCCTTTGTATTCTTTTGGTACTTCCCTAGTCTTGTCTTGTCTCTCGGTTTTCTAATAGTATACGAACTTGGTTTCGTCTATAGCGATGCTAGCGATTTCTCCTATCTTAACCTACTACTCTAATTGTAGTGCTCCGTATTCGTTAATAGAGAGAATAGCTATCGGCGGTTTAGCTCGTTCCTCCTGTTACGATATTAATGTCGTTATACTGCCTCTTCTAGAGTCTATAGTGGTCTGTCCACTACTGTCTGTCTCTTGTAGTAGATCTATAGGATATGCCTTTCCCTAAGCATTATCTGCTTATAATCCTTATATACTCCCTATTTTGCTGGTCAAATATAACTCTATTTAGGGTTATAGGTAGCTACTATTCTTCTAGCTAATGTCCAGGTTATAATCTTTATATTATGATAACCCTAATATTATATCTTTGTCGTTACCTATATTTATAATGCTAAATACGACTACTATAGTCTTCTTTACTATAGTAATATCGATTAGTTTGGTCTCTCTATATACCTATTACATTAGAAATAGTTCTTTAACTATATTATACTTCTATTTTATTCTCTAGGGTATCTATAATTAATTTATAAGTATTAGCGAAATCAGGTTTATCTCTACTTTACTATCCATTAGTATAAGCATTTTATACTGTTTCTATTATACTATTATCCATAGTCGCTTATCTTATTGCTATCGTCTAAAGATTATAGTGATTTTCTATATTTCTACTAGGAGGTCTTAATATAATAGTCTCTTACGCTAGTTCCTCCTATACTACGCTACCACTCGTCGTTATACAGGCATTAATAGTTTCCGGGCCCCTTAAAGGGCTTTGACCTGTTTTCTAGGTTAGTGCTAACCTCTTTAGTTATTCGGCTAATAGCAGCTTCGTCAATCGTACTCATTTCCGTAAGCTATTAAGTGCTTACGGCTTCCTACCATTAAGTCCGTTCTACTTTTCATCATATATGTTATAGCTTTATCTAGAGCTCCCAAATTCGCGATTTCTTTTCGTCCGCGTAATAAAGGTAATTGTTGCTCTAGTACAAGTCCTATATGTCTCGTCCTGTTCCGTAGTGCCTAGGCTAGGCTTGTCTTGGAACTATTGTAATGCCTTCTAGATCGCAGGCTCCGATCTTCTAGAGCAATTCGGCCGCTCTATTTCCCATATTATAGACCTATTCTATAGGGTAGAGGCTTCTATCCTCATTTCCTTATTAGGTTGGCTAGTAATTGTTTTCGAATTTGTTATAGAAGTGATATTAGCATTCGTATACTATATACTAGAACTAGGGCACTTATATATGTGCCTCGTGTCGAGGGTATAGTCGTATAGCGTTGCCTAGGAGGTATTAGAATTCTTTCTTAAATTCTTCCTACTATATATAGACTATAGGTACTCTAATGCTAAAGTAGGAGTATTTCTTCTAGTAGCTTTCCTATATACGCTTGTCTTTTCCGCGGTTTACATATATAAACTGGTATTCCAGGTTCTATATATTATTACTAAGTTACTAGTCATTAAAGTACTTAGTATAGCTATTAGGCCTATTATATATCATAGGCTATCCTCCTTTAATAGTTTCTATAATATATCGGAGTTCCCTTGTCTCGTCCCTTATCTTATTACTCTACTAGATAAGTCAAATTAAGCGCCTATCTTATTTGTATAGTTCTATATTAAGTCGGAAAACTTTATTATAGTACTATTCGATTCGTTCTTAGAGGAATAGAACATTAGGTCTAGGTCTTTCAATTCCTTAGGTATTGGTTGTCTACGATCTATCCCGCCTCTATATAACTATAAAACCCTACTGCCTTAAGGCTAGGAGAATCGAAATTAGTAGTATGTATTCTCCTACCGTGTCCCATTTGGTAAGACCTGTCTCTAGGTCTATAGTGACCAGTTCGGAGTATAGTGCTTGTTTATCTTTACCGTTACCGTTGTATCTAAGACTATCTATATTACTACCCCTATCTTCGTAGCTTGTAGCTATTACTTCGATAACGTCCTTGGTAGTTTTGTTAATAGCTATAATTTCCTTTCTAGGGACTATCTTCTACTCTTTCTTTAGGCTTCGATATTCTTGCTTATAGTGCCCTTTCTTTCCATAGTTATAGTAGGTAATATTAGACTTGTCTTTGGTCGTCTTTTTCCGGTCTTGCTTCTATGCTATGTCTATATCTATAGCTCTAAAATACGTCTTATATAAGGTACTAACATACGCTTGCTTTTTCTTATCATTAGCCTTAACCGTAGTTCCATTTATTTGACCTCATTTCTACTACTCTCGTATATAGAGTTAATTATTAATTCTAATAGCCTATATAATATATTCGTCTAGAGTCTTAAGCCGATTATACTTATATAGCTTATCTTTAACCTTTTCCTTTAAGCTATTATAAAATAGTTATATTAATGCCTTATTATTAAGCTAAGACTTAAGTATATCTTATCTAAACTATATAATATAGAAGGCTACTAACTTAGTCTATTAGAGGTTAGTAAGTCTTTCTTATATATAAATCTTCTTGTCTTTGTCGTTAAAAACCTTCTAAAGCTCTTCTTTAAAACGGTTATAAGATTGAAAGACTACCTATATAAATATATCTTAGTCGTCTTTATCTTCCTTAGTGAGGTAGTCGTTCTATATAGGCTTAAACTATCTAAGTGCCTTACCCTCTAGTCTTATAGCTATATAGAAGACTTTAGCTTTGTTGTCTAAAAACTTATCGTCATTAAGCTAGAAGTAGAATCAGAGGTTTATTAAGAATCCTACAAGGTCTTCCTTAGTTCCTCTATATTTGCTAGGTAGTTTAATCTTAATACGGCTCGCTTTAGCGCCCTCAAGTGCCTTAATTTTAGTATAGGCCTCGTTAACCAATTTCTATAAGTGCTTTTCACCGTTCTCGAGTTCTTTAATTTAAGCTTAAGCAGCCTTATCTCTCTAGTCTAACTCCTAGATTCGCTAATAGAGTTAACCAAGCTAGGTAAGCAGCTGTTCGGCTATAACGTTAGTAGCTATGTTAATGTCGAGGTCGAAGTTACCTCTATTCTAAACTATAATAGAACAAAGAGAGTAATAGCAATGTATAACGAACCTAACTTAGACTTCTTCTAAAAGGGTTTAGATAAAGGTAGATTAAGCAGGATAAGTAGGCAGGTCGTCTAAGGGATTTAGTAAAGCCAAAGGGTTTATAACAATACTAGAGTTATCCCTTATAGTAATTAGTAATACTTGGTATAAGTATTATAATTATAGGTTACTATCACTAGTAAACTCTTAGAGTCCACTGTAACGAGTGACTATTTATATATATATATGATTCTAGGATTATTAGTAGTTATAGTGATCCTCTATACTGGCTTACCTGGCTTATGTCGTGAGCTAGTGATCCTCTACTAGGATTATTTCTTGCTAAGTGTGATCCTGTCTTGATTGGTCTATCATTCCTTCGGCTTGATTAGCCCGTTTGTGCTAGTAGCTTAGGTGGTATCTGCATGTATATTTCTGTGACAGATTGTTACCACTAGTGAACTCCTAGAGTCCACTGTAACGAATGACTATCTATATGTATATATAATCCCGGGATTACTCTTCACTTAGTGATCCTTTGCTGTTAGGATCACGGCTATGTTGGTGATCCCGTAGTATATGAATTACTTTGCTAAGCGTGATCCTTTCCTGATTGGTCCGTTCGTGCCTGTTGTCCTATTGGCCTGCCGAGGAAGGCGGCTTAGGCGGCGTCCTGTATATATATTTCCGTGACACTGTCCTAGTATAATAGGATCCTAAATAGGAGATAGTACTTAAGGCAGACTACTCTAGGACAGTATTAGGAAGGTACTTATCCTAATAGGGAGAAGACAGGGTCTTATATCCTATGGCCTACTATTCTACGAAACTGTTCCTAGCTAACTAGAACTATATAATTCATAATAAGGAACTACTTATGATTATCTCGTATCTAAAGGCCTAGTTAGCTAAGCTTTATAGTATTACTACCCCCTTTTAGATCCTAACTAACTATAAAAACCTTAAATACTTCTCTTAGCCTCGTTTAATCAGCGAATGGCAAGCTCGATAGGCTAAAATACTCTCCCTCTTTAACTTTAAACTTTATTACTAACTAGGATTACAAGCTTCCTACCCTAGCGCCCTATCTTACTATAAATAAGACTACCCTAAGAATATATAGTATATAATATAACTCCTCCCTATCATTTAGATAGATATAACTAATACCTTGTTATTACCTAAAATATACTACCTATTAAAAGGGAATACCATTTTCGTAGACGTATAGCTTATAACCTCATAGAATAAGGGAGTTATTAAGGACAAACATTATATATATTAGCTCTAGGCCGTCCGAGACAGGGCCTAAAAGTTCCCAAAAGAGGCAAACGTAACATAGACTTGGATTATAGATTACTCCCTTAATATATAAGGTACCCTTTAGTTCCAGGGTAGACTTTAGCTTTCTATATAGGAATTACTTATAACTGCCATTCTTTAACGTGTCTATAACTCCCTTATGTCAGGCTACCTGGGGAGGAACGGGTTATTTAAAATGCTCTAACGGGACTACTATTAAGATTTTATATCCCTAGACGTAAAGAGATTTACAAGGAACTGTCATATATACCAAAGGGCCAAGGTTTTATACTAGCTATAACAAGGACTCCTTTAGCCTCTACCTATCGCTAACCGCTTCTAGAAACAAATTTCTATCGATTTTATAATCGATCTCCCTATATAAGACGAGAAATCACCCTAGTACCTTATAGTAATCACCGACTAGCTATCGAAGTACATCTAGCTTAAAGCTATATTCTTAATAGGAGCCGAGGTATATATACTCCGGTTCTAGGATATATAGTAGCGGTTTTATAGATTTCCGATATAAATTATTACTAATTGTAGTTCAGACTAGCTTAGCTAGTTTTAGACTACTCTCCATAAGATTATTAGAATCGAATAGCTACTATCGATAGCCTATTATCTATGGATAGATAGAGGTATAGAATATATAAACTAGGAGGTATAAACTATCCTATAGACTATAGTTTCCTTTGCCTAGTATAACTAGCCTAAACATCTACCTATATACTAGCTTATAATTAATAACTATAACTTAACGGTAACTAGGACAAGCATAAGCTACCTCTTTTATAGTTATAATATAAGCCTAATATAGTTTACCGACCTATTAGATACTCTTACCTTGACCCTATAAGGAAGAGCTACTAATTTCTTATATTACCTAAGAGAAGGTATGGAATAGACCTAGGCCGCTATTGTATACGTATAATAACGCTAGTAAGAAAACGCTAATTACTCTCGACGCCTAGTTAAGAGGTTTAAGGTAGGGGATAAAATATAGCTATCCTTATATAATATTAAGACTAACTATCCTAGCTATAAACTTAATTAGGTTAATACTAAGTATAAAGTAATTATAGTACTAACGTTATTAATAGTAACTCTAAATGTTCTCTATAGCCTCTACCCTACCTTCTATATTAATCTTATTAAGCGTACTATATCTAACCTATTACCTTCATAACGTATATTAGATTTCTAATTAGACCCGATATTAGAACTTTCCTAGGAGGGATTACTATAGGAAGAATATAAAGTAGAAGCGATCCTTATAACTAGAAATATAAGGGGGAAAGGAAACTAACGTAACGTACTTATAAAATAGAAGGGATATAATACCCTAACTTAGAGTTACTGGAAAATCTGAAAAATATTAAGGTGCTTAACGTATTTAAGTAAGAATAAGAAGATATATATTATAATAATAGACTAGTTACAAATAAAAGGTAGAGAAGGCTATAAAAGCAAACGATTAAAAAATTTTCATATATATAGGCAAACCTAGGGTAAATAGGCAGCAGACATATATAGACATGTTATAAACACGCTAACCTACTAATTATAAAATAAAAATATAATAACTAGCGCGCGCTATACGCTTACTCTACGAGTTCCTCCTTAAACTCCTCCTCCTCCTCCTCCTCCTCCGAGATGTTAGTAGGCTCCTTATAGTCGCGGATCAGGCGCGCCGTACGGTCGGTAGGCAAGGAAGAGTAGTAGGTACGAGAGCGGCTAAAGTTAATTGGTACGGGTATAAGACACGTAGAGGCACGCGAATAGGCATAGGAGGTAGGTAATAGTATACCTAAGACGTAGGTAATAAGGGCGGCATTAGTGTCGACTAAAGTTAATATATTCTTATTTATATGCCATATTTAGTATAGTATATTATTATTCTATGCTATAGTATAGTATATAAGCTACCTAATGGTATATAGGGTAGGGGCGGGGGTAGTGGCGGCCTAGATAATATTACTATAGTAGGTAAGGATATAAGGGGCGGTGACTAGGTCTAGGTCGTTAGTAAAGCAGTAGGAACTTATAGCCTAGGTAGGGGAGAAGGTAGTACGGCTAGGGGAACGGTTAGCCTATATAGCCTCTAAGACTATAGTAAATAAGCGTACTAGTATAGAGAACTTAGGCATTAGGATGGCCTTATAGATGCCCTAGGTAGTAGTCTTATAGCAGGTAAGGGAGGCAAGGGTAATACTAGCATTATAGTAATATATAATTTTTCTAATATCTATATATAGGTAGGGGTTATTAGCCTAGAGCTATAAATCCTAAATATAAGGGTTATAGGCAATATAGTAGGTTATATAGGAGGCGCTATAGCTAGGAATATATATAACTTAGTTACCGTATAGGAGGTAACAGACGTAATTAAGGTAGTACTACTCCTTCTTAGGTAGTAACTCAAACTCCTTATTAGAGGAGTTACCCTTAATAGTAAACCTGCCAAGGGAAGTATTCTAGTTCTTATACTATAAGCAGGGGACCGGTTAGGGTCCTATACAAATATAGGGTAACTATAGTTAAAATAGTAAAAGGAAAAACTTATATAATAGTCCTTATTCTTATTATTACTAGGGTAGCAACTATTACTATTACTACTAAGCAAGCTAACTATAATTAATATCCTAAATAAACGTAAGAAGAAAAAAAAAGTCTTATAAGTATAATATAGGTATAGGTAGTAAGAAAAATATAATATAAAGGGAGGGTAATTAGAAAGTAGGTAGAGGGAGTATTAGTTAAAAAGAAGGAAGAAGTAAGAGGAGGAAGGAGAGAGAGGGGGTATTTATATCCATTTAGAGGTAGGGCTAGGAGGGCATAGGTAGAACTAAAAACAAAGACTAGGCCCTATACGTAACTCACCAGCATATATAGGTCTCGTTACCACGGTGACATAGGGTAGGTCCACCTGGCAACTAACCTAGGAAGGAGGGGGATATATTACGGGCCTGGGCTTCACCTAGGCTAAACAATGCCAGGCTTTACCTGGCAATAGACTAGACCTACCCGGTAACAGACCGGACCTACTTGACCTACCTAAGCATATATAATTGGTTTATAAGACGTTCGTAGGTCGTTTGTAGGGCACGCGGTCAGGGCCTGCTTAGGACCTAACCTGGAGCTTAACTAGGCCTTACCTAAGCTATATATGTATATACTAAAAAGGTGCTCCTCTGTATAACTCTTATATTCTTCCTCTTTTCCCTCTTTAAGGTAGTCGAATAAAACATTGTATGCTTATCTATAGATGCCATAAGGCTAGTATATTACAAGGTCCTTGAATAGCTACTAAACTTACCTAACCTTAATATGATTAAGCCTGTATAGGCAAGGATAAAATAGTTATATAGGAAACAGAAGCTTTTAAACTCTTGGATTTAGCTAGAGAAAGATTAGTCGAAGTAATAGAGGGAGCTTCTAATCGAATAGTTATAATAGTATATTAAAAGAGTCTAAGGGAATGTTAAGTAGGTAATAAGACTAGCTAGAGGAAACGAATATAAGGAGGGTAGTATTCCTGACCCTCTACTACTAGGAGAAGAGGAGCCGGGCTTTCGAATATAGCGCGAATGGTGTTAGAAATCGAGAGCTGAAAAGGAAGCTGAGTTAGAAGCTGATATCTAGAGACGGACCGAGGAAGATAGACTTCGTTAGGGAGAGCTAGAGTATCTAATACGTGGAAGACGTTAGTAACAGACTTAGAAGTAGTTAAGCCAGAGGAAAGCGATATAACTGCTGGTAAATTGGCCTCCTTTGATTGCAAGTAAAATAGCGAATTGAATGCTGTTTCAAATGCTTAAAATAAGCCTAGTTTTGAAGTGTTAGATAAGTCTGGAAGTCAGGTTGGTAAAAAGGTATGTAAGTGTCTATTGCAGTGTCAGCTGACTATACTGTATGCCAAGACCTTGGCATCCTGGGATGGGGGATGGACTTTCTGGGCCAACCTCCGTACTACATATGGATTGTCCCTACTAGACAGCCCCACTCATTCCGGGGGATCGGCTAGGGCGTGCCGTTCCGATTCGACAAATTGGATCCGCTATGTGGGTCAGCATCGCAGCGTCCCACCGCGCCAAAGTTCGTGTGTGGCTTATCTACTGCTACTTTTTACACTACGTGACCGCTCGTCACGTGCCCTGATGGAATCTTGACGACCTGCTTGGTCTCGCTGTCCATTGTCCAGCGCTTCCAGCCTCCTGTGAAATTTGCCCTCAGACCCCATGAAACCGCCACTTTCCCCGGGGGGGTACTCGAGTGCAAGAAACGGCCTCATCCTCTTTCCTACGAAGTAACAATCTCCATCGTGTAGGGCCTACGTCGTAGAGCGGTGGGTGTGAAACACTGTTCCCGTGACACGACTAATGAAACCCCCCCCCTCTTCTCCCAATGTTTCGGTAGTAATCTGGGCTTGTTTGTTATTCTACTCCCCTCCTTGCATCCGCCCCAAAATTTCCCGCCCGAATCAGGGCGGTCTTGTTTCATTGTTCTCTTCTTTCTTCTCTTCTTTCTTTTCGAGAATCGAAGCGAAGGCACGCCAGGGACATCTGGTTGGATAACGGGTCAGGCTAGAACTTGAAGAGACGCGGGTGAGGTCCTGTTGTGTCACTCACCCACGGGCAGGCGTGCATACAGATTAGGCGATGGTGAGGGGAGATGATGCTTGCTTCTTGGATAGTCCCAAAGCACACCTTTCAACGAGCGCCCCTCTCGAGTCAGCCATTGACGAATAAAATGGCCTACCTCATTGTATGTAAGGTATGTGCATATCGTGCCCGCGTTGTAAGTGGGTGGAGCCGAGCGCGGCCGAGTTAGCTCATCGCCCTTGCACTACTACTTTGTATCGCGGCAGGTGTGTTTGGGAAGTATTGGGAAAGTGGTAGCGACCGGTAGCGACCCGGTCAAACGGTTGGTCGATTGGGTGGGGTTGGTAGAGCGGATGCTGCCACCTTGTTCAAGTGTCCGGTGCGGGAGTCGCGACAGAAACTCTGTATTGATCCCGTACCCGAAGGTAGCGGCAGGTAACAAAGGCCCACCATGCCTGTGTGTGTACGGAGAACGTTCCTCGATTCTCCGCCGGTGGGGATCCAGTATCAGCCTCACGCTCCACAGCGCTTGAGTAGTCGCCATTCTCTCTGACGTCTTTACTTGATAGAATCACACAGCAGGGCCGTCGCCACCTTTCACTGAAGGGCTGCCGGCAGCGATCATAGTGCGCATGGCGCTTCGTCGCCTATCTCGTCAAACGCAGGTCTGCGCACAGGTCCAGCTGTGCGAAGTCCTACCTAACGTACCGAAGAATCCGTACTTTCCGTGCGAAGGCAAGCGGCTACAATGCCATGGTCCGTGTACTGCCAGGAATTATCAATCAGGGTCGGCTTTTTGCGCTTACAAGAGGTAAACTTTGTCCACTCTCTTAACATGGCTGTTGCCTAGCTCACAAACTGCGACCTTCGAAAATCGAACATTGTGTCTGGTACAAATCGTGAGTGAACCTTGAAACTTTGACACATGCCCTCGACAAGCTTGGTGAGTTTAACTCGAGCATTCCGTAGGAGTGTTGCATTCACTGCGCACCTCGGCGACTCGGCAACTTCGCCCCGCGCCATTCAGCGTAAGGCTCAGCCCCTTGCATGCCGTCAGGTCGCCGACCCCAAACTTTAAGGTTTCTCTGTCTACTAAAAAAGACTGCGGTCCTGGACGTTTCTTCCATCTCGTCCAGGACACCTCCGCTACTCCAAGGTTGAACTACATCGTCCTGGTTTTGTCCTTGTCTAACACGTCTCGAGAACGTGTTTTCTCACAGCTCGACGAACTCACATGTAGTTACTGTATTCCGTACTTTCATACGTCACTAAGCGAATCAGGCCGAGCGAGCCGCTCCATCCGGAACTAGCTGCCCTCCCCGGGACCCCCACTACCCACCAATCTGGTCTCTGCAACATTCGCCTCCAGTCGAGAAGCGGATCTCTCACCTGGCTGGAATATCTCCCAAGGGAAAAAGGTCTCGAAGACGCGGCTCAATCCCATGCCTGCACCTGTCTCATAGCACCAAACCGTCGTCGCGCGATTCCATGTTTGAGCCACGCCCTGCACGGCGCCAAGACCTTTACCCCCCACAGCCAGTCTCAATCCACTCCAGCCTGAAAGCGCCGAGCTCTCTCACTGCATTACCCCGTCCATCAATATCTATTCGCCTTTAACCTTGCTGTCGCCTTGGTTTTGAGAGAGCTCTCAGCAAGCGTCCATAGAATCCAGGTACGCAATGTGTCTGTCACAGCAGTTCATTCGCTCTTCTGTGTTTGGACCATGTTCTCTTTCAAGGAGCGGCTGTGGAAGCGCGCCCCCATTTTGCTCACCTCAGCTTCTGTAGTATGCCCAGGGAAGGGAGCTGAAATTGTGATGCTGACGTGTTCAATGTACATACCTATTCAAACATATGAGAACGGAGTCTGAAAGCACGGGTTTCCCTTCGTTCTGCAGATTAGCTGCTGACTTCGGGGTTGTAGCCACATAGGCTCATCTCCCGCCACCTAGTTCCTCGTCGCCTCCGTATGGAAAGCGCTGTGTTCTCTGCGTCACATCGAAACAGTCATGGCTTCTGTCTCACTTAACCCAGACACCCCCCAGCAAGGGTTTGGTGGCGAGCCCACTGGACAGGGCAAGACTTCCCTGGCAAGCCTGAACCTAGATTTCCTGAGGTCCGTGAGCGAGAGACGGACAACAAAAGGTGGCTTCAGCGTCTTCTCCACGATGTAGCGTGTATCAGGCTGACTCAGGCTGGCCGCCGTGACAGACGGACAACCACAGAAGCGAAGGGGCCCCAAACCAGATAGCAAGCCAGCCCTCACAAGGAGGCAGGAGCTCAACCGACAGGCTCAAAGGTGAGCTGATCAGGTCGGCGGAACGCGGCCCTTCTGCTCAGCTAACGAGTTGCAGAACCCATCGTGAGCGCAAGGAGCTCTACATCAGAGCCCTCGAGGACGAGGTGCTCCGGCTCAAAGAAATATTCAGTAACATCTCGCAAGACAAGGAACGTCTTGCGGAGGAGAACCGGCAGCTCAAGGCACTGCTTGCTCAGCATGGCCTGGGTGTCTCGTTACCAGGCGGCGGCGTGCTGGACGACTCAGCGAGCAACCCGAGCATAGGCTATTCGCCCAGTGCCAGCATGGCGGGGAGTTATGCCCCGACATCCAGCAACACGACAGCCTTCACGCCCCCGCCGCTGTACTCAGAAAGTAGTGGCGCCCGTGGCGACGGCATGTCACCTAACAGCGCCGCTTACCCGCACAGCAACCACCAACACCAATTGTTTGGGCAGGGAGGTGTCGTCGCAGAAAACGGCGACGAGGCCCAGCCAACCGGGAACTCGAATATAGACTATGAGCAGGCCGGCATCGACTTCGTGTTGACGTAGGTGCCTCTGTCAAGTTCGTCTCATCAAACTCTGCTCTCTGCGGCAGCTAACCTCCAATCCAGGCTCGAGAGGCCCTGCATGAACCACCTCCCCTGGATGCTCGAGCGCGGCGCTGCAACAGGCGTCCGCGAGCCCTGCGGCCACGCTCTCATGGCATCATGCCCCCCGGAGCCCTTTTCTCAGCTCTCTCCCAACGTTCCATTCAGCAACCCTAACGATACCCATGTTCACAACGGTAATGGCATCGCTGAGGCAGAAGAAGTAGTCACCAGCCAAGCGACAACAGCAGTAACAGCAACAGACGCAGACAGAAGAGGAGGGGAAGGCCCAGGCACATGGACCCTCAACAAAGGCGACTTAACCACCCTGTTGGACCTCAGCAAGCGGCTGAACCTCGACGGCGAGATCACGCCCGTCATGGCTTGGGGCATGGTGCTCGCCCACCCGCGGCTGGCCGAGCTGTCGCCCGAGGACTTCGGAAGACTGGCCGAGGAGCTAAGGAGCAAGGTTCGGTGTTACGGGTGAGTTTACCCCCAATCTTTTCTCCATTGCATAACCGACTACCTTCCCAACAAACTCCCTCTCCAATCCCTTCTTCGCTCCCTGGACTTTTTTTTTCTTCGGATAGTCTATGGCGGTATACTGGTCTTGAGGAGGGTGACGATGGATGTGATGAGGTTGAGAGGACAAATGTGCTGACTAAACGTGAAACAGCTTCGGGGCGGTCATGGAACAGTTTGAGGTGAGGGACGCGTTGGAAAATGTGTTCTCGATGAAGGCAGATTTCAGTATCGGGGTTTATTAAACCGACGGGTCTGATACGTGCTTTTTGAAGGTGGTTTGATGGGTGTTAACTTTGTGTCCGTTGATTTTGCCTTGGCTCCAACCATGCGTTGGCGGTAGGGGCCCAAAAAATTTCTTATCTCTTTTGTACAGGAGGAAGTATTTTACATTTGCGACACAAATTGAACCTTATCATGTTCAACATCAGTTAAACATTTTAAGAGTTCCGTTTCACTTTGAAACGACGGGAGGTGGTGGGGGGGGGGGGGGGGGGGGAAGGGAGAAGGAAGGGAAAGGTTCTACTCCGTATTGTGGTTGCTTGGTCAGGTGTCCGCACTGTGCCCGCGCTATCTGGAACCCATACTCTTGTTACAGCGCTTCACATTGAGTCGGCTTGCCCCACTCCACAACACCCCACCAAAGAGAATTTCGACCTCAAAATAAAAGAAGCTTTATCCGGTTTGCCACACCCACCGGAACTGACACCCTGGTCGAGTTACGGTGATAGTCAACTGGCATCACCAACCTCTGCCGTCGCGCAAATCCCTCTAGGTCTTATTCGCTCTAAATAGACCCGAGTCGCCATGGCGGAACCCCTCCCGGGCACTTCTGCCCTCGTCGACCTGATCAATTCGCTGCCTGATCCCGACGGCACATGGGGCCCTCCTATCACCAACGAGACCACTCTCAATGGCGTCCCTTACGCTCCGTACTCCAAGAGCGATAAGCTGGGCCGCATGGCCGACTGGACTGACGCCAAGGACGGCAGGGACGGCCGTAGCAGGCAACAATACAACAGAAGTTATCGCGGTATGTTGCGGAGCCCCGTGGGTTGCGGTGGCGCCATTGTGTTGGCGGTGTGCTGTGCAAGCACTGACGCGCTCATTGTTCTCCAGACCAGCAAGTCTACGGTGCCGGTTCCGCATCTCTCTTTGCCGCGCCGGCGGCCGAGGATGAGGCCTCGTTCTCCGTCGTTTCCAACGTGCGCGACAGCGGCAAGGCCCGCTTCGGGCGGGGCGCCGTCTTCACCCGCGGGCGTACCCAGCGCGGACGCGGCGGTCAGGATGCCAGAGGCGGCGGGCGCCAGCAATTCCAGCGCGCCGGTCGGGCCGGCCAGCAGTACGGCGGCTACGATAGCCGCAGCGGGGCACGGGGCGGTGGAGCTCGCGGGCGCCGCTTCGGCTGGAAGGACTACGACAAGCCGCAGCGCAACCGTGACGCTTCGATCAACATCCGGCCCGACTGGAAGCTCCTTGAAGAGATCGACTTCAACCGCCTCAGCAAGCTCAACCTGGAGGCTGACGAGGGCGAAGACATCGACAGCTACGGCTTCCTATACTATTATGACAAGTCGTATGATAAGCCGGCTGTCAAGAGCGCCGAACGCAAGCTGGCGGTCGTGGATCGTGCCGTGTACAACGTGACGACGACGTCGGATCCCATCATTCAAGAGCTCGCCGAGAAGGATGAGGCTACCATCTTCGCCACGGATAGCATCCTGTCGATGCTCATGTGCGCCCCGCGGTCTGTCTACCCCTGGGATATCATCATTGTGCGGCAAGGCAACAAGGTGTTCCTGGACAAGCGCGATAACGCGGCGCTCGACATGGTCACCGTTAACGAGAACGCTGCCGACGCCCCGCTCGAGGCCTCGGAGGGCTCCAAGGATGCCATCAACCAACCCGGTGCGCTTGCGGAGGAGGCCACTTACATCAACCACAACTTTGCCAACCAGGTTGTGATTGAGAACGAAAACCAAAAGGTCGAAATGGCGCACGAGAATCCGTTCTACAGCGCGTCGGAAGAGACGGAGCCGCCTGCGTCCAAGGCTTACAAGTACCGGCGGTTTGACCTCTCGACCAGCGAAGAGGACCCGACGTACCTCATCGTGCGCACGGAGCTGGACGCCGTCCAGAAGAACGCCACCAATGGCGAGGACCAGTTCATCACTGTCCACGCCCTGAACGAGTTCGACAACAAGGCGCAGGGAAGCGGTGGCGCTCTCGACTGGCGCTCCAAGCTCGTGTCGCAGCGCGGCGCCGTCGTTGCGACCGAGATGAAGAACAACAGCTGCAAGCTGGCTCGGTGGACCGTGCAGAGCATTCTGGCCAAGGCGGACGTCATGAAGCTTGGGTAAGTTACCGCGTAATGCATTGGCCTGGGACCATTGGTGTCATGTCATGGTGAGCTAACGCGAAAATCTAGTTTTGTCTCGCGCGCGACCCCCAAGGCGAACGATAAGCACGTCGTCCTTGGCGTCATAGGATGGAAGCCTAAGGACTTTGCCAACCAGATGAACCTGCAGCTGTCCAACGGCTGGGGTATTGTGCGCACTATTGCCGACATGTGCCTGCAGCGCGAGGAGGGCAAGTACGCCCTCGTCAAGGATCCCAACAAGAGCATACTGCGCCTGTATGAAGTTCCTGCCGGCGGGCTGGACGATGAAGAAGAGGGTTCCGAGGCCGGTTCGGCGAGTGCTGAAGAGGAATAAATGAGGCTCTAGTACGGATACCTGGTTTGCCGATTTGGCAAATTATCGCCAAGCCGGTCGTAAAACGGATGATTAACATGAGATTGGAGTGTTCGCAAGTCCGTAGATCCGGACGTGCCCAGCGGAACATCGAATTTATACAAAAAGAGGAAGCGTTGCACGTCTTTCCACTTTCCGTTATCGCCTTGTTCCTTCTGTAAATTGCATGCACGTGACAGCGCGCCGGACAGTGGCGTCCAAAACCCCACCCTTTTTTCTGCGCACCGCGTTCGCTCTCACTTCCCGAAAGGTCGAACCGTTTCACTCTCCACAACACCAATGTCGGTGGTGGTTCCTTGTTCTTGACCATAGCCCTGCTACCACCACCAATTACTATAAGGATGGCTCCGCAAGCAAAGCCAAAGTTATCCCAGACACGATTGACGACACCCCAAAAACCTGCGCCGAAAATCTCGTTCTCTACGACCAAGACAGCGGGGTCAAAGCCAAAAACGAAAGTGAAGCCGAATCACAGCATCTTGAGTTTCTTTAAAAAGGCGCCGGCACCAGATGAGGGCTTATTCATCGGTGAAGGTGGGCCAGGCCCTGTCTGTAGTGGCCCGGACGAGATCGAAGATGAGGGCTCTGGGGTTGATGGCGACGCAGATGGGCGCGAAGGCGATCAGAAGGAGGATCTTAACGGAACGAATCTCTCTTCCGCCACTTGCGACGTCAACGATGCGACTAGGTATAACGAGTTAGGTGGGGCGGTTAAGAAGAGAAGGTTAAGCCCCCCTCTAAGGGTGGTCAGAACGGAAGCGGATGGAGGTGACTCGGTGTCAGCCGCTGGATCGGCAGAGAGTCTCGGGGCGACGACGGCGGTGTCGAGACCCGATTTGAACACGCCAGCAGCGCCGAAAAGAAAGGCGGGGAATCCGTTTTTGGACGATTCTTCGGATGACGACGACGACGACGACAAGGAGAATAGTCCAATGGTGAGACCGCCACCGCCTGCGTCTGCTGAGTCAAATCATGAAGAATATGAAGGTCCTGAGCCGGCGAAGCTTACCAAAGAAGAGGAGGTTTCCAGGAGAGCGCCGCTTCTGAGGCAGAAGACGTCGGGAGAGGACCTAAACAGTGACGACAAGATGTGCGGCGGACCGGACGATAGCGATTCAAACAAGGCCGAGGCTACTTTAATAAAGGACTTTACTTGCGAGGAACTCGAGGCGATGATATACATGGAAGAGCAGGCGCGGCGTGAAGCGGAGGAAGAAGGGGAAGAACACGAGCAGAGCGAATACACCAGCGACGAGACGATGACGGAGTGCTGCCCCGTCTGCAACGGTAGTTTGGCGGGTACAACATCGGACGAGGCCACAGCCCACGTCAATTCCTGTCTGGATGGCAACCCCACGCCCTTACCAAAACCTGCAGTCCAGGTTTGTGAAATCACTGATGAGACCGAGGGGCCCGCCGTAGGCAAACGATTTGCCAAAGCCGCTGTTGCGCGGCCAGGGCAAGCCAATCCAATCACCCTCTCAGACAATGCCGAAGACCCGAAGTCGAACTCTGCCTTCACTAAGCTCATGTCCGGGCACGCCGAGGACGCAGCCTGGGCGGCGGCGGCGGCGGCAGAGACCGTGTCGAGAGGCATGCCCGCCTACAAGCGAACCTGCCCCTTCTACAAGATCATGCCCGGGTTCTTTATCTGTGTCGATGCCTTCCGTTATGGCGCCGTTGAGGGCTGCAAAGCGTACTTCCTGAGCCACTTCCACAGCGACCACTACATGGGCCTCACCGCAAACTGGACTCACGGCCCCATCTATTGCAGCAAGGTGACGGGGTCACTGGTCAAATCACAGCTGAAGACAGCGGCAAAGTACGTCGTGGAGTTGGAATTCGAAGAGACGGTGCTAGTTCCGGACACCGGCGGGGTCACAGTCACCATGATCCCCGCGAACCATTGCCCTGGGAGTTCCCTTTTTCTCTTCGAGAAGAGCGCTGCCGGGAGAACGCAGCGAATCCTCCACTGCGGCGACTTTCGGGCCTGCCCTGCACATGTTGAGCACCCAAAGCTGCGACCCGAGACGGTCGATGCCGTTTCCGGCCGGACGAAGCAGCAGAAGATAGACGTGTGTTATCTCGACACCACCTACCTAAACCCGCGCTACTCGCTCCCTCCGCAGGACGACGTGATCACAGCCTGCGCCGAGCTCTGCGCACTCCTCAACAAGGCCCTCCTCGCCAACGATGACCGTGAGTGGGAAGCCTTACTTCGCCGACAGCGCGCGGGAAGCTCCTCCGATACCAAGGACGTCAGCAAGTTCTTCACTGCTGCTGCTGCTGCTGCTGCCGCCTCCTCCGCCACATCGACCAGCTCGGCCACTCCCAGACCCGATCAGAACGCCTTCACGGCCCTCGACGGCCGCCGCCACCACCCCAACCGCCTCCTCGTAGTCTGCGGCACCTACAGCATTGGCAAGGAGCGCATCTGCGTCGCCATCGCTCGGGCCCTACGAACCAAAATCTACGCCTCCCCGGCCAAGGTCCTCATGTGCAGACAGCTCGGCGACCCCGAGCTCTCCTCCCTCCTCACCTCCGATCCAGCCGAAGCTCAAGTCCACATGCAGATGCTCATGGAGATCCGCGCTGAGACCCTCGCCGAGTACCTCGAGGGGTACAAAGTCCGCGGCCAGTTCGGACGCATCATCGGGTTCCGCCCGTCCGGGTGGAACTACCGGCCCTCGGCCGGCAAACCTGGCAACGGCGGCAGTGCTACCATCGGAGCGAACCTTCCCCCGACCTCCCTCCCCACCACAGAGCTGCTCCACGGTCCCGGCTGGAAGACGCGCTTCGCTCTCAAGGACCTAGTCCCCCAGCGGGGCAGCTCCCGGGAGGTGCTGTGCTTTGGGGTACCATACAGCGAGCATAGCGGCTTCCGGGAGCTGGCCATGTTCGTGATGGCGCTGCGCATCGAGCGGATTGTGCCGACCGTCAACGTCGGGAGCGAGGTGAGCCGACGGAGGATGAGGGGTTGGCTGGACCGGTGGCTGTCCGAGAGGAGGAGGGGCGGGTTGGTGAGGGTTCTGCCGTCAGGGGAGGAAGAAGGGGGAAAGGGAAGAGGGAATGCAGCAGAGTTGTGGGAGGGTAAGGATGGGCGGGGTGGCGGGGTGTATTGGTAAAGAGTCTGGATCTGGGATTTCTTTCTATTCTTTTTCCTCACTGCGCAAGGGCGTGAGGATGTGACGAGCCTGTGGATACATCGAACGAATGCAGAGTAGAATCTTGGGGATTTTGGAAACACCTTGATATCTCGCACATGACTCTCGGTAGAACGGCCACGATCCCCTCCTTAACTTATCGCGCCTGCTGGCCGCGAGCACGAGTAGGATCTACCAATCTACAAAGGACAAGTATGAGGACGAACTACTCTCTACCCATGGGTGATCGTGAAGAAGCCCCCAATATCGTCTGAAGATTGAAAGAATACAAGGAAGAAGCAGATGTGGGAATAAAAAGAAGACAAAAACAGAAAGAACAAGCAGAAAAAAGGACCGGGGGGGAGGAAGGGGAGGGAAAAATAAACAAATCTACAAGCACATGTGTTGGGAACTGTGAGGCTCGAACTCACGACCTCAGGATATCCCCGATCTACGACCGGATCATCAGCTATTCGCTATGAGACCTGCGCTCTTCCAACTGAGCCAAGCTCCCTGTGGAGTGTGCGTGCTGTGTGTCGAAGTCCCCGTTGGAACCGGCCATTCTTGGCCCTGAGAACTACCGGCCGAGCCGAGGGGAACCAACGAACGAAAGAGAGTTCCATAGCTGATCCCGCGCCGAGGGGAAAAGCTCGTCGGGCCTTCGGACTTCGACCTACTAGTGTAATCGCTATTCAGCTACAGCGTCCTTTGCAAAGTTGGACAATGTTATGGAGCCCATCCTGGAGCATTGAAGATGTGGATCCAGACTAGACGGCGGCCGAGAGACGCAGAGCGTTGTTTACTTAGCATACACTATATGATATGGTCATAGCATAGCATGGTCGGTACCGGTTCCGCGTTTTGGAATGCATTGTGTCGGTACTGAAAGGGAAAGTGTCAGAAGAACAATGGGGCCGCAAAGTTGAGCGGCAAAAAAAAAAAAAAAAAAAAAAAAAAAAAAAAAAAAAAACGCTTGAATCCATAATTAGAGGGCCGTCTGCAGGCCAAGAGATGACTCGAGAGAAGCGCGCGGACCTGGGGGAGCGAAGATGAAGGGCAAAACGGCTCACATGAAATGGGTGATAGCACCTCCGGGTACGGGTGCCGATTGAAACCCGACGGGATGCCTTGAATCCTCCTCTCATCTCATACAGTGCCCCAGCTGCAGATGCCATGCGCTCTTCTTGCCTTTCAGCTCGGCGTAAAAACCGCCAAATGTTCCAAATGTTCCTTTTTTTTTATCGCCCCCGAACGCGACCCGACATAAATCCAGCCTGCTGAACGTAATGTTCCCCTCCCGACAAGCTCCCTGCAGGCATAAATAAGGCAAAGGCGTGTGCGGTCCCGTTGTAGGCTTCCTCTTGCGTTTCCCCCTCGCTCCCCCGCGGGTAGAACCGATCCAAAGCGCTGACATACTACTCGCCCCCTCACCCATCATCAAGCCTCTCTCGCCGTCTCATTTCCCCTTCCCAGCCTGGTTGGCGGCCTCTGCAATGGAGATTTGTCAGCGTGTCATGAGTGCAGGCGGCCGAGGCCGAACCTTGGTTTTGGGTTGGGAGGAGGAGGATTTAGGGGCCGGACATACCTCTCCTCGTCGCGTCCTCTAGCAGCGGCACGTCCACCGCGCTCGCGGGTAGGTGCACGTACCGGACCACGGAACCGCGAATGAAGACGTTCTTGACGGCGCTCTGTCGCAGGAGTGCGGGTGAATGGTGCCGCTGGTTAGTAAATCCATCCACAGAGAGGAGTGTGATGGTAGGCTCACCATGTGCGGGTACTTGATCTCCTCGAGCACCTGGATGTTGTCGAGCTTAATGTTGAGATACTGGTCGACGCTCTTGAGAACGCCGCGGATCTGGATATCGTTCTTGAGCTCGACCGTGACCTCGTGGTCGATGAGGGTTTTGAAGAAGCTGCAGCTCACGGTTAGATATGTGCGGACACTTATTTACAAGCCGTGACGAGGAGCGGCAGCCTGTGCAGCAAAGATGCGATGGGGGTGTGTGCCCGGTGTCCGTCTCGCGGTCACTTCCCCTTCCCCCAAAACGTTGCTCTAGGCTGCCTGGCTCAAGTCACGACCTGGAACTCGCAGGACGTGGGGTTCCTGGTTCCTGGTTTCTGGTTCCTTCCAAACGATCGAGGGAAACACCATCAAAGGCACAGTATAACATGCATTGTGTCGGTGGTTCAAGTGAATTGAGCGTACCTGAAGAATAACATTTTGACACTTGCGCTGCCTTGGGCAGGTACGCGGCAGAAGCAGTGCCGTGTTGGCTTCAACCTGGCGACCAAACGTGACTTAATTTGAGAGGATGATGGGTCGCTGCGAAGCGGAAGGACCCGCGAATCAGTTTGAGCCATGGTTGCTGGGTTTGGTTTGCAAGTTACAGTGCTCTTTTAGGGTTAGGGTTTATTGTGCCTCGACCCAGGTACTCGGCTCCAAAGAACTGGCCGCTCTGCACATCTCCGGTCCCGTCCCTCATTGTCAATCGCTGCATCTTATGTAGGTGCCTATGTACTGTATGTCATTGTGTCGCCTGCACGCAGCACTCCTTCCAGAATCGGAGCCATCCAACCACCCCAACCTGCCCCAGCACTCATCCCAACCCAACGGGCTACGGAGCCGACCAAGTCAAGCAAATCGGTCACAGCAAGGTACCGATTACTCATAAGCACACAATTTAAGCGCGCAAATATCGTCTACTACATTTCAATATATCCGGCGACGGATTGGCCATTCGAAATCTAACCTCGGGAGAAGCCTTTCCTGATCACCAGGAGTGTTGGTCAAAACAAAGGCCGTGGAAACAAGAGAAAACTAAACACAAACGCGGCTCCAAACGCATCGACGACCCGCCACAGCCTGTTAAACCACCAAATCTGCGCACGGCGTCCGAAATGCTGCTGTTTTCCCACCTCTTTTTTGGGCCTTTCTCATCGTTGACTGCCCCCTTCTCTTCTCCTCTTCAAACCCATGTTTCCAGTCTGCTTCTTGGTGACCAGACGACTCATCATCCACCTCCGCATATAAGTAGAGCAGAGGTATCCCTCGCGGAAGAATCGAGAAAATGACGCCCGGACAAGAATCAAATGGCATCAAAAAGGAAAGGGACAGAAAATAAGAAAGAATATACACAATTGGGGGGTATGTTGGGGGTATCCGTCGTAACCACGTCAAGAACAATCTTCCCCTTCCAGAACCGCCGAAAAAGGAGTGCCCCTTCCCACCCTGACCACCATCCCATTCCAGGAACCCCGCCAATAGACCCAGCCTGCCAAACGGGGACCACCAATGCTATGCTTCGTGTCGCTGATATGCTGTGAGGCCAAGTGTATCGTGGTATCCGGGAGAGGGAAAATACCAAATGAGCCGCTTCGCCAACCAGAACAGAAACCAAACCACACGCAACCCGAGAAACGAGTGATCGCTCCCGACACGAAGGCTACCAGGAGGATGCACAGAAAAAGCCCAAGTAGCGTTGCCCAATCTCAAGGATAAAAAAAGAAACAACTGGAAAACACAATCATCTCGCCCGCTCCCCATACTTCTCTCGCCCGACATATTTCGCTCCTCGCGCGCGTTTTTCCAATAGTAGTTAGAAAAAGAGTAGGGTGGGTTGTCGTAACTTCATGACGTGTCTTATATGAAAACGGGTATGGGGCACAGCCGCATATTATCCATCGTACTCGGCCATCTGTCGTTATTCGTCCCCTTCCTCTTCGCCCTCGGGCGTTGAAGACTCTTGCTTGTTCTTCTTGGACGGCGAGTCCGACGCATCGCTCTCTGACTTGCGCTTTGTCGCCCCCGTCGCAGTCTTCGCGCTGGCAGGCTGCTCCGATCCCTCGGTCTTCTCTGCCGAATTGTTGGCGGCCGCCGCCGCTGCCGCCTTCTCTCTTTCCATCTGCGCAACCTCCTCGGCCGTTAGGAAGCGCCCGCCGGGCCCGCGAGGTCGGCGCATGGCATGGTTGTGCCTCGACTCGTGCAGGTATGGCTTACGACCCTTGCTAGTCAGCCGAAGCGCCTCCTCCAACCTTTGCCGAGCAACCCTGCGCTTCAGGATCCGGTGAAACTGCTTGGCGTTCACGTAGAGAGGCGACTCTTCTACCGCTCCGGAGGCCATCTCGGGAGACTGCGGTGGTGGCATTTGCTGTGCCGCTGTCATCTGAGGGGGAACTGCCGAGCGGGGCCCCCCGTGGTTCAACATGGTCGACCCGTTCGGGACACCGGGGCTGGCGACTTGGCTGAGCCGCCGCTGCTGGGGAATGTTGTTCATTTGCTGCGGCGATCGCGGCCCGGCCCTGTTGTCCTTCTTTGCGCCGACACCCGACATCCTCGGGGATTGCTGCAGGCTGGGGTCAGACGGCATGTAAGGATACGAAGACCCGGAGGCGGCAGCAGTGGCGGCCATGGCCGCAGCCTGGATCCCGGGCATGCCATAATGCATGGGTTGCTGTGCCACTGTGTACTGTGGCTGGTACATATTGTGCGGTTGTGTCGGTGAAGGCTGATGCTGCTGCGACGGAAGTATGGGTGAAGTCTGGGACAAGTGTTGAGTGGATGGTGATGTAATGTTGTTGCCGGCTGCTGAGGTAGGGTATCCCGTCTGAATGTGCGGTTGAGAATGTGCGTTTTGCGGTTGTTGCTGGTATTGCGCGTATTCCATCATCCTCGGGATGGGTTCGACCAAACGCCGAAAGTGATCGCGCTGCTGTGGATACGATAGGGATAACTGGTCGACTTTTGCGGAGCCGACTGCAGGGAAATCTGATAAGGATTCCACGATGGGGACGCGAAACTGGGAGTACCACTCGGGTTGATCCAAAGTCTTTCACGACGGCTGATAAAGCTTCAGGCCTTGGTCTATGTCAAGCCAAGGCGCGCAGCCAAGTTAAAGTCACTTTGTACCGTGGATTGGGCTGGATGTGCACCCAATCTACTCAAGTGATGCGTTGGCACTTGATGGGATGGTAGCAGAGCTGCGCAATTGGTCGCACCGCAGCATATGCAGGCTGATGTCGCTGCGAGGCGAAACTTGGGTGGCTCAGTCCAAGGCCGCTCGGGAGATGGCGTGGGCAGGTGCAGCCACGTGAGGGCTGGCGGAACTGTGCGAAAGCACCTGGCTCTGTCGTGGACGAGCCTGCAAACCCCGAACCGTACAGACGCTGGCCTCAGAAGTAGAGGCACTGCTTACACAGGTGAGGTGTTTGCTTAAGAAAAAGACGGCACAACGGGGTACCACTCGGCAATTTGATCTAAGTCAAACAGTCAGTAATCCATAGTTAGCATCGAATGATCGGGTTTGTGAGCGAACTGAAGGAGCCTCGAGGGGTGGATCGCCTGTTTTGGCGCCTTGGGCTGGGTCTGATGTGCTGGCATGCATGACGGAATATGCATGAGCCAGGCCCACCATGCCAACCAGCTCATCAACCCATGCCTAGTTGGGGAGGCCACGCCAAAAATGGATCGTTGACAGTCAGAGGGAGCCTGGGGTTTGAGGGGAAGCGTGTTCAGCGCACTCGAATTCTGCATCTCGACTTGAGGACAGGCGATGCTTTCCCAGACTCCGCGAGAATCGCGCATGTCCTCGGCGCTGCAGACCCCTCTGCACGCAGCATCGTGCCGCCGTCTCCAAGAACCGTAGCGAGAATGCAATGCAGTTTGAGGAAAGAAAGAGTGCAATAGGTTGCACCAATGCATAGGGGAGAGGGGAATCCATGTCGTACGGTGTGGGGGAGTTGTGTTGTCTGGGGCGTGAACTGGGGATTGACTGTCTGAGACAGAGAAATCCCAAGGCTAATAATCTGAAACAGAAGGGAGAGGATGTCAGAGCAAAAGAAAAGGTGAACAAACCGTGACAATCCTTGTGTCGTTCGCGAGGAGTAACCGCTACAGAATCAACTGCCACGTGCTGAGGCTGGTTGTTAGCAACCTTTCACGAAACTTCCAAGGGAAGACGGGTTCCGTCAAAACCCGCGCCGGTGACTCGGGTACATGCGATAATAAGAGGCTCGCACAAACGCACCACAGGCTGCCTGAGCGAAAAGCATGCAGCTGGGGAAAACCGACTCTCCTTCGGCAGGGAGTCCATGCAAGGTAAAAGGCACAAAACGTGCGAAAACACGGGATGGCATGAGGTCAAAAAGGCACTTACAGAAACGAACCGGTGTTAAACAGGGGAGCTGCGCGTCAATGTCAACGCGGTCGCAATTGGTAACTGGAGACCGCGGTAGCTGCGGGAATGGCGTCGTTGATTGAACGACGCGGAGATAGCGTTAATTGCTGTCCGCAGGCGGGAACTATCACGGGACCGGGCCGGGGCCAATGGTGAAACTGATGGAGAGGCTGAGAGTGATGATAGGCCTCTATTGTGGTGGTGTTTCCCTAGCCCCTATGTCGCTTGGGACGGGTGCTGATTTGCTGTCTTGATCTCGAGACTTGGGTGCCTCGGGCGCTCGACCGTTTGACTGGCTGAAAATGAACCTAAAGCTGTTTCGGCCGCTCGGGGGTGGATACTCGAAAGGAATCCTGCCGAACAAATGGACGGTGCCTGTGGCCAAGTGTGAGTGGGCTTGTCTCTGCTTTAGGTCTAAATTCAGGGCCGCAACGATTGACCGCCTCGCCAGGCTGTTGAGCAGGCTGGTCAACGGGGCTGGGCTGCTCATTGCATCAGGCCTGTCTGAGACTGCGAAGCAAAGCATAGGGCCAAAGGCCTCGTGGGAGTCAAGAAGAACCCGGCTAGCTCTGCGCGGCCATGTCGATGACAAAGGCTTGGAAAACCAGTTCGGATGAGGAATACGCGCGGCTAGGCTAATAGAATTGTGCAAGGCACGCGTAGGTCGCTTCGCGACACAAAACGTACCTGTCTGCGCTTTCGGCGCTGGCGAATGCGCCAAGGATAGCTGCCGAATTGCGGGAATATCGACCCCTCGTCAATCGTGGTCTGGGCGCTGGCTGCGCAGAACCCCAGACCCGACCCGGCGTTGCTCGAGTTCGGCGTCGGAGAAAGTGAACAAGCGAAACGCACAAGCGTCGCGAGTGACGTCGCGCAGAGGGTTTGGGGGGTTATTTGGCAGTTGGTCCTAATTGGACTGCAAACCTGTCGCTGTTGCGATTGGAGGCGGCCGTTGATTTGATGAAAATTTTGGGTTTATGGGATGGCTGCTGCCCTCGCTGTGCAGCACCTTTGGTGGAGAGGGCGATTGGGTGCTTGATTGGTTGTGCGAGGGAAAGGAGGAGAGACGAGGGAAAGTCGAACGTGATTTGAGGGCGCGGACAGACTGCTTTAACAGGCGGATTTGGTTGGATGAATCAGCCTGTCAGTGGGGCTCTTTTTGTTCTGATTTTGCAGCTTGCAAGCGGCTGAACGGGTTACTTGTCGAAGAGGGGTAAGATCCGATGTCCTGGGGTGTCGTTGCAGGAAAGTGCCCGCTGCGGGGATGTGCCTCGACAGTCAGGTAACATAGCGGTCAGCTTTTGGCAGGTGCCACAAAATGCCCACCTCGCCATCCCGCGCCTCGTGTTTGACAGCTGTCAGCACCAGTCAAAGCTTGCTAAGTGCCAGTGTCCATCAAAGGACCCCAAGCGTTTCCAAAGTGTTGATGTTGACAACCGCGATTGCCACACGGCCACGAAGGTACCGGACCGACTGGCAATTTCGCCGCGTCCTCGTACCGGCCTTTTCTATTTCTGTCCTTTACAGATAATACTAGTACGTTCCCTGATGTTGTTAAAGACGCGAAAACCCCCACGGATAACCCGATTTTCAAACAAAAGCAAATTCACCAGTTTCGTAGACGACACGGACTTTGACGGCAGACGGGACAATTTCGCATAATGTTCTTAATAGAGGAAAAGCACGCTCATTTGTAGCATACTGCGTTCTCGACATGATCAAGGTGACCCCCCACCCTCCAGATAGCAGCAACCGTAACCCTCCTTGTCATGACCGGGGCAAGGACGGGAGAAAGGCTTGCCGGCTTCGTTGTGTCTAGGACAAGCAGAATGTCGGCTGTCACCGACGATCGGCAGAGTAGTCTCTCGTAACTCACGTTCAGCCGATACTGAGAATTCCTAACCCCTGTTGCTCTGTCAGATAGATGCGCAACAGGTTGTCCATCCGCTAGGCCACTCCGTCGTACTAAGCTTTCCTGGGGAAGCCTACTTTGACCAAGTATCACCAGCCCAGCTTCCGGCGAGCTCCTCGGTTGCAGACCCCTCAAACCCTTGCAGATCTGGGCATGACGAGTTCCAGCCCTACAAGATCAGTTCCCGCGGGTATAATGTTTGAACGAAGCGCTCTGCGCTCGGGACTGCACTGCTTGGGATAACAACCCAACCCCCCCCCCCCCCGGGTTCCTAGCACCTGGAGAACTGTCCTTGTCCCGGCAACTGTCCTACACTAATATACTGATTACTCCGTACCATACGATCGAACACAGTCCGAGTTGGGACGAGTCTCATCTGCATCCGATCGTTGTTTGGCTTCCAGCACTCAACTCAGGGCCTATTTCGAGAAAGTACGGACGTACACATCGCCACACATGGTATCGGCAAACACCCGGGTGAACGGTTTGGTCGCAGCCGGGTGCTGGACCGCGACTGGTCGCGCAGCAAGTAGCGCCAAGGCCGGGAAAAGTGGGTCGCCCGCCAACACACCTCATCAGTCAAGAAGACAGCTCCTCCAGCCACCATGTGCGAAAAGTCGGTGTGGTCCCCGCATCCGACCCAGCCATCGGGTCATCGGGATCGTATGGGCCCAATTAGCTCGCAAACCGATCAGTCGACGTTGTCGTAGTTCGTTAAGCTTCCAGGACAAACCAAGTAGAAGTCGGAGTTCGAAACAACCTCAGCCCGACGAAATATTTCTTGTTAAAAAAAAGAAAAAGAAAATAATCTGGTGTGGCACGGTGTACGCACGCGGTTGAAGGTACAGAGCACGGATCCGTACGGAGGACATACATAAGCCGAAAACGCCGACCGAGAGCGACTGGTGACTGGACCAAGAACGAGGGAATGTGCACTACTCAATTTGGCCCACTTTTAATAAGTGGCCCATCTAAATGGGAACGCAGAAACCGCTCTGGAAAGCGCGGAAACTAACCGGGTGTGAGCTGCAAGGAGCCTTCCGTGCATGAGATTCCCGGCCCCATCAGGTGACGACACAATGTGTCATCCAAGCAGACGCAGGATGAGTTGTCAGATCGGCTGGTCGGCGTGGTGTATCCAGTCGTGCCCGCTTTATCAGGTTTCCAGGCCTGCTCCGGAGGTACTGTCCTCCGTACACGAGTGTGCACGAGAGAGGTAGTTTCCCCGTAGGGGTCCGGCTGCTGGCGGGCGGGAGATTTTGTGTGGCGAGAGAAAGCGGCGGTGCAGGCACCAACCAACCTAGGTACGCGGTACTCGGTTGGTCGCGAGCGGTCGAAGCTTCCAGTCTCCGTCGGCTTTGAATGGCTCAAAATTGCAACCAAAAAGCATGGTTTTTTGGCGAATCACCGGTCATCTCATGATTAACCCTAACCCGTTTTCGAACGCACCATTTGCTTCTCGTTCCTCCCTGCGCGCGGGACTGCGAATTATCAGGTTCAACTGAGCGCAGGATACGGAGGTACCTCTTTACTTGGTTCGGTACTTCTCCTACACACTACGCGTTCGGGACCTCACGGAGAGCCCGAGTCCAACAGCGTGTCGCGAACCCTGGTCAGCTCAATGTCGCATCAGCATCGTGACCTTCATCTCCGTAGGCGCGCACTCGGCGCAACATGTGCCGCCGCAGCATCCATTGAGCAGCCTGAGATTGCTTCGAGTGCTGCCATCACCACGTCGAGCTGACCGATCATCGGTTGTCAATCTCGCTCCCCTTTCCTGTTCTTCTGGTGGCGAAACCGCTCAGCTCAACGAGAGCATGCCGGCAGCTTCGGCGGTACTTTCAACTGACTTGGAACGAAAACGCAGATCTGCTGGCCCCGCGCGGGATCGGCCGACCGTCGCAAAGCGCGGGAGATGGGCTCCTGTCTGGCTTGAATCTCGTCAAGGGCGCCACGCCAATGAACATGACGGTCACAACCGTGTCACAGCCTAAGCTCCTAGTGCTCGACGCGGACTCACGCGCGGGGCTCTTCCCGTCAAAAGTCCGGGAATATACTACACCATGTGGTTACGTCGGTGACTCTGTCTAGATGTACTCCGTAATTGACCTCGATTTAGTGTACCCTTGCTCTCTTGGCTCTCCCCCAATCTCGTTTCCGACGCAGTCTTGTAAGTTGCTAGATGCATGTAAGTTAGCTCTGACTCCGCATCAACCTCAGAGCTCTTTCATGGCGACCGGAACACCGGTAAAGCGGACTGGGTTCAATACGACGTTTTCACTCAGTGAATGCTCGGCCAACGCAGGTCCTGCCATGCGTTCCATACATATCGACGTATGATGTAGCCGTCGCGGAAAGGCACAGACAATCTCTGCCCTCCCAACGCAGTCCAAAGCTTCCCGAGTCTGATGCCAAGCCGCCCTCGCCGGTACATACCGTGTCTCGCGGGCTCTACCAAGCACGCGTCGTGTGCGTGCGTACTTCGTACATATAAAGCGGACTCCGTACCGCTCTTTTAGGCGTCGCTAGTTCAGGAAACGAGCTGATCTCCTGTCCCTGTCGTTGTTAACCCCCTTAGATCTAGTCTTGTACACAAACCTCCGAGCAAATGAGATATTGACTTCAGCTTCTACTTCGCCTACTAGGCATTAGTGTGGCCTAGCGTACGTTATCTATACACTACCTATAGTGTACGGATTACAGTGAAGCCTAGCCCTCTTCGGCGACAGCTTCCACCTTGAGCACGTGTCTTGGCGCCGGGAGGGCGCTAATTTAGGCACCATATACTGGTCTGATGGCCGGCCGGCGCTTGCCGTGTCAAAGTTGGGTCTCGGAGCGAGCGGTTTGTTCAGTATGTGATCTCCGTGGCTTTCTGGTCAAGTCTCGGGGTTAGTGTTGGCGGTGGCGGAGTTCAGATATTGCCTTTTTGGGGAAGTGCTTCATTGTCCGCGGATACACCAAACTGGAACACACCGCGTGTATATTAGAGAGCAAGGGAGTCCTTACGATATAGGCTTGCCATGCCCGTTGCCGCGGCGGCATGGCATCATCACCTTCCCACTAGCGGGGTTGTTAGTTGATCCATCTTCGAGTTCGGCTTTGGTTGATGCCGAGGACATCCACGGGCTTCGACGCCTCACCCTATGTAGTTCAGTGGGGGGGAGGGGGCCATCCATATTAAATTGATCATTGATGGTGATGAACCAGGCGTCTTTCCGACTACTGACGGGAGAGTTCTGGTCAGGTATATCTTGAGTGGCTTGAATCTCGTTACTAGAGGAGCTGCCGCATGCAACCTAGAGTTGATCCCTTCGTAGGGTTAGACGCGAAAGTTAGTGCTAACGAAGGTTATTCCCTTCAAATCCTAGGGTTTCGCTATTTTAGCTTTGTCAATCAAGTGGTAGTCATGGCTGTTCGTGGCTTGTACAGCGCTATTTGTTGAACGGTATATTGCAGCGCCATGATACCAGTGTCAGGTGTAGCTGAAGGCTTAACAGTTCCAACAAGTTCGAGAAACAACACCTTACTCAGTCCTCAGATACCAGGGATAGAGTCCCTCATCCGTCGAGTTATTAGTTTATTTAGCCTGGAACTCGATTCCTATGGTGTGAGGGTCACTCGGCTGCACCATAGCGGTGCAGTGTGACCCACCACATCGGCCCCTGGGCGAAGAGTCCGGCAAATATGGTTCCTCCATGCCACGATATTCACACCTTCACACAACCCTGGCCTATTCTTGCGATATGGTGTGGCAAACTTGGCGGTTTTAGGTGTTCTGCATGCTGTTGCCAAGGAGGGAGAGAGGTTTGGGAGGAGAGGGGGGTTACAGCATGCGATGCGCCGGCGAATTCCAGATACCCGCAAGAAGCAGTGACGGCCCGCGCGTTGAAGGAACGCGGTAGCGACTAAAAACGGACCGGTCAGGTCTCTATGAAAAATACGCAAAGAATTCTGTGAGTTGATTGAGAAGTGTGTCTTGTGCCCGTGCCACAGTAGAGCGACGAGAACAACTCACATCCCGTACAGTCAGAGCGAAGAGAACAAACGACGGGAATTGGCATTGTAACAGAAACCTTACATTATGTACCTGAGCTATTTTGTCTGAAAATGTACCTTATTGATAATGTGCTCGCGGAACCCGTGCTTCAGGTCCGCAAGTGCTCCTCGCTCCTTCCCCTGTGAACTTAGATGCACTCAAGCCCTCTGGTGGCCAGCACCTTCCCGGCTCCATGCCTCTGGAGCAATGAGGCAGGAATTCAAATGTCCCATACAATGCTGTGATTCTGGCAAGTGCAGCATAGGCGGCCAAAAGACATACCTGGGTTGTAGAACTCTTGTCATGTTGCCCACCGATATGATCTTGGGTTCCGAAGCTCTCGTCCCCACCGGGCTGCGCTTCCTTTGTTCGAAGAGGCTCTCCGTTTTAGGCTTTAAACACCTCGATCTGTTTATCACTCTTCAAGGATACTATGTGATATTATTCAATGCGCGCCTAGGAAGAGCGAGTGGACCGAGACGAAACGTCCACCAAAACTCATACGAAGAGGTGCCCAAATCCCTCGCCATCTTCCTTGTCCGTTTCTTGACTAGAGTTCTGACTCCGGACTGCTGAATAGAATGACGCCGGTGCAACTAATTGCATGAAAATGGACACCAGCTTCTCCCCAAGCCCTTGTGCGTCGTTGGAGTTGCTCGAGCAGGGTCCCGACATCGGCGGCATAACACGAGCACTTCAAAGAAATGGCTCTCATGGGAACCAAGAATGAATGAACACGCAATTATCCAAGTGGAGCAGGAGCGGCTACCCAGGCCATGATCACGCGGTATGGCGATGGTCCTCGCCGTCGAGTGTCTCGATCTATCTGAATATCTGACTGCAGAGTAGCTACCCGCCAATCGGTTACCGGCCGACCGCCGCCAACATTCACTCACCAAGAACCACGGAAACGCAGGCTCATTCCTGAAGGGATTTTGGTCACTACAGAACACAGTGTTCCCCGAGCGCACCATCCTCTGCACTGGCCACGAATCTTGATTGGGATGCTGGAGCCAAGGGAGCCAACACCGGAGAAGCAATTGAAGGATGCAACGTGCATCCTGCATGCAGAAGGGCAGTCGTCGGTGTTCCGCTTGAACATAAGCCGGGTCTTTCTAGCGCCAGTTGCTACGTCCTGGCGGTCTCGACCCTCCGAGGAAGGATCGCGATGGGAATTGAGTGGCACTTACCAACGACGTACAATGGGCCTGAATAGGGTACGCGTGGATAATAGCCACTGTACGCCATCGACTCTACTTCTTCGAGCTCAGATGCCAGGCGGCAAACGAAGGCGTACTGGCAATCTCCCTGTCTCGTGGCCAAGCACCCCAATGCAGACTGGTCTGGAGAGATTGCAGAAGGATTGGGTTTTGCGGCCAAACAAGCAAAATCCAATGCTTTGCGAACATACAAGCGCTTAGGTTTTTCTGTGTGGCCCTCATAGAAGGCAAACCATCGTGCAGGCTGCCGAAACGCCATACATGCTTGCTACAGGACAACAACCTTTGAGGACATGGTCTAGTATAATGCTCGCCATGCGGACAAGATGCATCTGTTTGTATGGCTAGCGTATGGGCGACAATAGGAAAGATGCGCGGCAAAATGATCTCATTTCCCACGCGGCTAACCACTCCCAGGGCGGTTACCACGGCACCTAGCCAGCCAACCATGGATTCGCAAAGGCCTTCGTCAAAAATTCCCCAAGCGCGGCACACATATTCTTACGGGACGGCAAGCCTCTTCGCTCTCACCCAACTCATGTGTTATCTCAATACGAAGGAGGGATGCAAAAGGATCGATCTATTTGACAGCCACAATCCCTCTCGCACCAGCCCCCGAAAACAGAAGCCGCATGGTTGCTGTGCAACGTCATTAAGAAATAGCACCATGGGCAAAGAGTCAATCGCGGTTATGCTGGGTTTCCAGGGACTAAATTTCCGCAGGGCCGCAGAATAGGCCAGCAGGTTCGATCCGATGGACGGAAGCAGTGTTACCGGAGGAACAGGCGCGCGCTCTATCGATGTTATTGTCCAGGGACCGAGATGGTTTGGAGGGTGACCGGCGGTGAGCCAATGGTTGATTCCTCGATGGCGGCAAAAGTACGTACTGAGCCCGACAACGTGGGAGCGCCAGCCAACCGAAGCTGTTGGGGCTATACTGGCTCCTTCAAGCGCATCAAGAGCCGCGCGCCGTGTTGGTTGCAGCTTGCTTAATGTTTTGGGGACTTCGGCAGGAGGATTAAGCGCGCCTGCTTGCTTTGGATTCACGGAGGGAGAGCCACCAGGTCCCGTCGGATGGAAAAGATGGCGACACCCTGGGCCGGAGTAGCCACAGATGCAAGTCGGTGGCGCGCGCTCTATCGAAGCATCTGGCATGGAAGCTCTCCAGAATGGTCTGGCCAGTGGGCATGGCCGAAGTTTGGAAGTCGTGCAGAAGGCTACCCTCCCGGCGGCAGATGAGCCGCAGGCGGGAGAGGCGGTTAGAGCATGCGCGCAGAAGGATGGCATACATATATATACATCGAGGCCCCGCCATATGAGCGATCTCAGAAGCCCGAACTTCCTAAGCACGACGTTGACTCCAGCTTCAGAACTCGTCCTTTTGTGTCGGTGTGAGCTCATCTATACGGCGTTTACCCGGACAGACCATCTTCCTTTCACAGGCTGGTCCCGTGAACCTTCTCTCTTCACCCTAATTCCAAGAGTCTCGGGCAGATTCCTCCCCTTGTTTCCATTTCCTCGGACTTGCTCGGAAACAAATCAGAGACCCCGCAGTGGCCGCTACAAGAGACTGTCGCCGGAAATCTTTGACCGCATCACCCTTTTGTTATTTCTATTTTCGACCACGCTATCACAGTTCCAACACCTGAGGTTCGACGTCAACACGTCTGTCGTTGCCGTCAGCTGTCGCTGTGGTACCTGGTGAGCGGTAACCCCTGGCCAATCAATGGACCTGATGCTAATTTTAAGAATCTTAGCGCCCGTCTCTGCTGAACGCCCGGCGGACGCCACCAATCAGACACAAGATTGCCGCTTTTGGCGGGTTGAGATTGACGCCATCACGATCCACGCCCTTGGTGGCTCGTGGTAAAGCACCAAAGCACCACCCACAGTGCTGGGCCCGGAGCCTCTTTTTGTGATCGGCAAATCGCAGTGCACCCTCTCCTCCCGGCGAGCACGGGAGCATCCTGAAGGTTTGCCCGCTGGACCAGCCCTTCCCGAGCCCTCTAGCCCGCAATCCGAAGTCGATGAGCCCGCGGAGCGGCTGCTGACCGTCTGGCGCTGTTTACACTAGATCTTGAGAAGCAATTTCGATTCCGGATTATCACAACTTGTCTGCCTCGGCGGCTCTCCATAAAACAGCCCTGCTAAGCGCTCAGTGTGACAGGCAGTAAGTGCATGCCTCTTTAGTATCTCCAGTCTGCCATCTCTGTCCCTGGTCAAAGACCCATTATTTCCTCTATACTCCCTCTCGACCAGATCTTTTCCTTCCCAAGAGGAACAGCGGAGGAACAAGTGAAACCCAGCACGGGCAAGGACACGGGGCAGCAAGCTGCAAGCCGGGTCACATCTCAAGCACGTCCTCGCCCTCTCACTGCCGCCGGAGACCCCCCTTGTCAAGCGGTCGATGCTCGCTTGTCAAGCCTGCCCCACCCCGGCCGCGCCCCTGATTTGCCGCTGCTCTACACTAAGCACTTGCACCCCTCCCCCCCGGGCTTTGTCAAGGTGCCCTGTTGCCCAACCCCTGCCAGCGGCTCGGTTGCTTCTTCAGGCTGTTTTTGTTCACTCAGTCCTCGTGGCTTCTTGAGCGTCAAGCTGGCCATTGGCCGCAGAGACACATTTGAGGCATGCTGACTGACGCACTCTCTTTTTGTTCAGCTCAACTCTCACGGACCGTTTGCGTTTGGCCTTCCCCCTCCCTCCTTCTGAGTCTCCACGCGGGCCGATTTAGACAAACCAACAGCGCCGAGTGCTGTTGAGCTATCCAAGCCACGGAGCAGGCCCTGGCACACCAACCCAGTGCTTTGGGATTCAGGGAGACAGGGATCCTGCGCCAGGAACCCGTCCGAAACCAGCCCACGCGTGGAACCAATCCAGTGGAAGCTCCTTCTTTAGAGAGCCTGGACCGCTGTTTGTTGTCGACCCGTTTCATTCATATAGTTATTGGCTGCCCACCCCATCTGTATCTTACACACCTCTCCTTCCCACCCAACTACCAGATCTCTCCTCACTCTCCGCAGAGGTGAGCCGACCCACCAGTTCAACGACTCACACCATTCCCGGAAACACTACGCCGGTCGTCGTCTCCGCCATTCAACCCACCAACATGTCGACGAGGCCGACCCTGAGGGTGTCGACACCTCTCACTGCAAACTTTCCTAATCTTCCACCGTCCGCCTCAGAGCTTCGATCTGCCGTGTCACTTCCCTCTGCTGCCTCGGCAAACACACCCCTGTCTGCCATCTCACGAACGTCTGCCTTCCGGGACCCCATCCCTTCCTCTGGACTGCCTTCAGCCGGCCTTCCTTCCGCCGGACCCTTCAGCGCAACCATCAAGATGGAGCATGACCTCCAAAAGACACCCATCACGCCTCCTGTTGCTTACCTAGACTTTCTCAAGGGCATGTCACTAGTGTCGCCGTGCCTCGCCTCGCCGCCGCAAACCGGAAAGTCCCTTCTCAACCGGACAAGCACGGCGAGCACCACCAGTACCACTAGTAGCCGCTCGACTGAAGCAGAGGACTCGGAGAAGGAGAAGGGCGATCAGGTTGAGAGCGCACCATCAACCGCGCGGTCAGAGCTTAGCTGCGAGTGTGACGGGAAGGAGAAGGAGAAGGAGAAGGAGAAGGAGAAGGAGAAAGAGAACGACGAAGAAAAAGAGAAGGACGAGGAGAAGGCTAAGGGCTCGAAACCGGCGCCAATAGACACGAAGAAGCAGCCAGATCCCCCACGCGGCGGGCCCGACTGCCCACTGTCTGCACCGCCCGCCGGACCAACGGTGTTCCCCAGCATGAAACTACCCGCCTCCCCCGCCGTCTCCACATCCGGCCTCTACTCACCACGGTCACCGCTCAGCGCCGCCTCATTACGCTCACCTTTCGACTGGGAAGCGGCGCTCAGGTCCAGGAGATATGCCGAAACGCCTGGCTCCAAACGTCCCGCCGCCCCGGAGACCCCCTCTATCCCTGCTGGTGCTCCTGGCACACCCGGGACGCCGGGACACACCAAGCGGGAGTCGCGGACTAGCGTACGACATATCCGGGAAGTCGTCACCCGGACGGTTACCTACACGCCCAGAATGGCGCCAGCGCCCAAAGGCAAGAGGAGAAAGCTCGACCCAGACACGGCGGTCAAGTCTTGAGAGTGAATGAGCAAGGAGAGTCGGGCGACGGACCGAATAATGGAGCTGGAGAGAGAGCACTTTGCAGAGTTGAATGGAGACCCCACCGGAGAGTAATATCCACTGCTGCGAACGGTGCTGGCTACCGCAACCATTCCACAGCGAGCCGGCTGGCTGTGACGCGGTTGATGGTTACTTGCTGCTGCTGCTGCGACATCTTTATGGTTTCCCTTTGTTCCTTGGCAGAGACAACACAGCCTCTACAACGGCAGCATACTATCGCTATCACATACATCCTGTTTGGCAATTTCTGGGAGGAGACATGAATTTTTTTTCTTTGCATTGTTTCCATTTTGTTCGTTCACACGGCCATCAAGGAGAGCAACGGAACGGACAGGGATCGGCGAGGAAAAAAAAAGGAGGTGGGAGGGGAGGGGTCGACCCTTGGAAAGCAACCCCCCCTGCGCCCGGACAACTCCATGGCTGATATGCAAGAGACGTCAACTGGCGTTGCTGGGCGGCGTCGAAACACCATTTTTTGTCTTTGTGCCTTCATTTTTCCAGGAATAGGAGCATGACTTTTGTGGGAAGCAAGGGCGAAGGAAATGACTACAGGAAAGGAAGGAGGGCTATCTCGATACCAGGACGTCAAGGCTCTGTTTGTTTGTTTGTTGGAGAGGGTGGATTGGGTGGACGGATAAGAGTTGACAGGCCGGCCAAGCAGTTGGGCATGTGTTTCTCTGTCCCTTTCAACAGGCTTGTCTGAACGCATGTGGACAACTGGTTGATCGCCGAGCTATGGTGTACATACAGATATAGGCATTAACTACTTGCTAGGAAAGTGAGCGAGGGAATCATGTCAACGTCAAGCCCTGCCGTAGGCCAGTCTGAGCGGTCTAGAATCGCATATCCCATCTCTCCATGCTCTGTTTGTTTGCAAGGCGGTCAGATGATCTTGTGTGCCGTTGGGTCGACTATTGACCTGGCGGCGACGGTTGTCACAGTGCGGTTGAATTGCCGGCTCTTGTAAACGCCAAACATTGAACAACTTGAGGTCTGCTTCATCCTGCATAAGTTCTCGTTCTTTGACCGCCCCTAGAGACAGACATGTCGGAGGACTTCGAAATTCGTCCGAGACGTCTGCCTCTTAGGAAATTATGCTAACTTGGACGTCCTGGCTCAGAAAGCTGCAAAGAACCTGTGTCGCGCTCTCGGACTGCCCAGATTGGACGAGTTGACAAATGCAGCAATATGGGCCCCGCCCCTCCAGGACTCGCCCCATCCCCGTTCCAACCTAGCGTAATCCCGCCCGCATGGTCAAGCTCGGGACGGCCCCACCAACCCGACTCTAACTGGTTGCTTGGCGGCGCTGCTAAGCGCCCGCATCACCCTGGATGTGGGGCACGTGAAGCCGCTCGCTCGCCAATGGCGCGTGTCGAACCCCCTAGTGTAGGGACGCTGTGTTTGCTGCTGCTGGTCGTGTTGTCGTCACTTGCAGTTTGCAGGAGGGTGCTGCCCCGGATGGAGATGGGAGGAGGTGATTGGTCCAGACCCCAGAATGATGAGGCAGTTAAGCGCCCACTTACTTTTGACGGCGGGAGGGACGTGAAAGAGAGGAACTTTGGCCAACTCGGAAGAGAACCGTGTCAAGCACAGATTCGGAGAGAGTGGACGTCTTCTTGACTGAGCCATCAACTTGAATGAATCGGAAGTTGTGGCAAGCCGCGATACGAAATCGAAGATGGCCTGCTGAGGGGTCAGGCGCTCACTCATCATCCATGTGCGATCCGTTGTTGCTGCTACTATAAAGGAACGGAGAAACAGCGTGACTGGCAGCCTACATCCGTCACGCTCCTGCTCAACCTACCTGCGAGCGCATCCATCCTGACTACTGCATCGCGCAGGTGCTGTGCCCGGCAGGCAAGGGTCAATGAGGCTGGTCGTAAGACATCAGGTTCAAGTGAGCAGGAGCGCGGATGTCGGTATGACAAGTTGCATGCAGAAGCGGCGATGTTCCGCTCGGTCCACCAAGTCGTATGCCGAGTAACACGACGCTCTATGGGCATCCCGAATTGGCGCTGGGTAGCAGGTGGGCGCGCGGAAGGCAATTGTAATACGTAAATGGGTTCGAAACCGTGCTGTTGCTTGATTGGCGAGGCTGAATTGGAGCTCTTCTCGTGTCCATCTCTTGAGCTGCCCCGTGTAGACTCTTCCCTGACAAGAAGCAGGAGCAAGACGGTTGGGTTGAAACGGCATACACCTGAAATGAAACCTGTCCCTGTGTGTTCCCCCACCCAGGTGATGTGGCGGACGTTTCGGATGGCGGCGGTCGCGTTTCAAAAGGCTTGCCGAAGATTTCGAATGAGTTCTTCTGGGGTTGTCTATTTTGGGGGTTGTTTAATCTCCCGTTTCACCACGTGCGACTGCTCGTCTTCCATTCCTGATTGAATCACCCCTGCAACTCGACAACGGGACGGAACTTTGGACCGCCGTCGAGTCTATCCCCATGAACTTGCAATCCGCCTCCATCACACTGATCAAGGTTCAGAGATGAGGATGCTATTCTCAGCCTGCAAGCCGATGGGAATATCTGAATTCGGTCGGTGACACTGAATGTCAAAGAGGCTCACAGTCAGCTTGGCCGCACCTCTCGCGCCACTGCATGGCACAAGGCAACTCGGACTCCCGCCCCGGCTAGTACGTTGATCCATAGGCGTTGAGTGTCGCTGAGCCGATCATTTGCGCTCTTGACCTCGGCAAACATAACCTCTCCTTTTCGGTGATCACTGTCGTTACCGTCTGCTGGCGGCCCATCTTTGCCTGTTCGCCAGAGAATCAGGTCTGGCACGCCTCCCGCACGAGCCTTGTACTCCTGTGCCATAACCTTGCATATGGCAGCAAGCGCGCCACCATCGAAGCAGGCCACCAACTCGGCCAAGTTCTCAATATCGAAATCCCAGTTCAACCCCACGACGCAGGTCCGACGCTCGTGTTCCCGCTCATGGACCTCGCGGAGTATCCGTTCGGCGTTTCCGTTGGCAATTTCCACGAGCCGATGGTTGATCTGGCTTGCACGAGCCGAGTAGAAAGTGTCGGTATGTAGATCGAGCGGGCAAGTCTGGAACGGCGTCTGGAAGACATTTGGGACATAAAGGAAGAGGACGTCGAAGAACAGGTACGCAAAGATCGTTCGTAAGATGCCGCCCTCGCTGTGATAACCCTTCCAACCTTGACTGCGGTAGTACGAGAGGCACATCTCCTCAACGCTGACATGTAGAAGTTGGCCATCCTCGCCGCAGTCGCCTAGCTCGTCGAGCCATATCGTTTTTGTGTTTAGACTGCGACCTGTGTTTCCCTTGGCATCAGGCTCCTCCCGTACGATCTGAATACCTTGCACGGTGTGCTCTTCTGGTTCGCGCAACTTGACATGCCCGAAGTCATGCTGCAGGCGGCGAGGAACGCGCAGTTTCTTTTCGAGCTTGACCAGACGCTTCTGTAAGTCGTAGTGGTAAATGAGATGGCAATCGCGGTCTTCAAGAGCCGTCTCGCAGGTAATCACAGCGATGCGCTGCCAGTGTTTCTTGCGAGTCTCGGGGTCAGCCGAAACAGGATCAACATCCGCTACCCACATGTAACGCTCTTCGAGCAGCGCCTTGCGTTGGTACCAAGCCCCGCGGCGAGCGGGGTGAAACAATCGCTGGTTGAGAAGCTCGGTGAGCAACTCGTGTTCTTCCCTGTACCTGTGCAGACGGCCGAGGGCGTGGGCCGCCTTGTGCGCAATCCGAGTAAAGGCGTGGCCAGCGTTGAACCGGCGCAAGTAGCCTCCTTCACCGAACTCATACACGTGGTTTTCTCGGTCGTTCTCTTCCCGAATCAGCTCTCTCCAGCGAGGCGCAATACTCTGAAACACCTCGAGCACCTTGCGGAGCCCTTCCTCTCCGGGGGGTCCGTTGAACTCGAGGATCTGATCAACCTCATATTCCTTCCTCATGGAGAACTCAAACTCCACAAGATGTTGCCGGGATGGGAAGATGTTCGCCGATCGACACGCAATGTATTCTGGGTAGTTTCTCCTCGCCATCTTGGCCAGTATAATGGTTGTTAGTGACTTCTCAGTCCACTCGGTTGATCGGTAAAAGACCAAATGGACCCGCTCAAACAACTTGAAGACTGGTTCTGACAGCCTGATCATCGGCCCCGTTATGGCCAGGATCTTCTTTAAGAAGTGAGTGTTTCGGTTCGGGTCTTGGCCTCCCAAACTATCCCCAGAATCTGCCGAACCGTTCGTGCTAGATCGGCGGACACCGACAGCCACAAGGCCAATTTGTCGGGCACTCATGCGGCAAAAGGCCTTTGTAAGCTCGGCCTTGTTCTTGCCCTGGACTTTGGCCTCCTTGGCGAGCCCTCTGAGCTCGTCAAGGGTCAAGAGCGAGACCGCTTCCTCAATGGTGTTGATGCATGATTCGGAGTCATCCGCAAAGCGGTAGGTGTCGTGCAAGTGGGAACCTCGCGAGACTTCGTCGTCGCCGTCCGATTGAGCCTTGACATCACGAGGCAATGACCGAAACTCGAGGAGACGGCCAATGGCTGAAGACATGTCTGAGATGTCACTGTGATAATCCAGGCGTTCGACGCGATGCCATAAGGCAGTCTTGCGCAGGAACAAGCGTACATACCTGAGCGTGTCAGATAGCGCCCTCACAAGAATGGGCGGGCTGTCTCACAGGTACTGAGCTTCGTAGCCCAAGCTCCGCCAGTGCTCAAAAACAGATTTTTCTTTTGCGTCAAAGAGGTGAGACTCGTCTTCTAAAACGGTGTCCAGGGCTAGATTGAATGCGTCGACATAGATGGAGCTCCTTCCTCGAACCCACTGCTTGGTGCCTATCCTGGCCGAAGCGGCCTCTGCGTCGTTCTGGGAGATCTGGGACCCGCACAAAACCTCATACTCTTCGACAGCTTTCTCGCCGGTTGCTACCGCGGGAAGGGAACTCTCGAAGGCTGTCTGATGCCTCGGCTCGGAGGCGTGGTGATCGCTCAGCTCCGGATCTAACGTTGACTCATCCGAACCAGACGACTCCTTGAGGAGCAACAGGTCCCCGTCAATCTCAGTGATTGAGTCCGGGGTTGGCTCTGTGTCTTCGGCATCGCTGTCCTTGACCTCGCCAATGCGAGCCTTCTTCTTCAGCGGTTCGGAGGCTTGCCGCCCGTTGGAATCGATTATTGCAGTGTTTGCTGGAGAAAGATTTTGAGTGCGTTTGGATCTTTGGATGAAGCGATCCATTTCCAGGACAAGGAAAGACTGATTCGGCCGACCATGATGGTGTGCCCAAACGCGTCGAGGGAAATTGGGTCCCTGTTTCTCCAGGCAGAAACCGAGAGAAGAAGGAAGCGTGACAACGTTCCTCCTCCCGGCATATTCAACGCGAAATCCCGTGATTTGGCGTCCCTAAGTGGGGCCCAGCGGGAGGGAGACTTCGACTTCAAGTTGAACTTGCATTTGTGTTGTGAATTCAATCCATGCTCTGAATACGGATTGCACACCGTTGAACATGTCAGAACCGCCAGCTCCGCAGACAATTCCGGCCATGGACAACTCAGCTGCTCAGCCGGGAGCAGTTAATGGCACGCTCGCCGAAGCCAACGACATCTCTATGACCGATGCCCCTTCGCAAGCAACTGTACGTCTCCCTTTGAGCTAGCTTGCTCACCCGATCTTGCAGAGTTACTCTCCACTCTCCGTACAAAGAAGTTCTCCCTCCTGGACATTTTAGAAAGTGTCTCTGACAATCAGCTTGAACTCTTATCACCCGTCGCCGTCGCACAGACAACACAACCATCTCAACCACAACCACAACCGCAACAACCACCGCTCTCGGCAACACCAACGCCGACAACAACGACAACGACAACGACAACAACAGCGCGCGTTCCGACACCGGTGCCCGCACCAGCTCAGCAGCAGCAGCAGCAGCAGCCGCCGCCGCAACAACAACAATCCACATCCCGCGCCGCCTCGCAGCATCCGGACCCCGCCACAACAGGCCCCGCTACCGGGACAGGCACGGCGGGCTTCACCATGCCGGCCGAAGCCGCGCCTCATGGCGCGCCCGTGCGTCAGTACATCAACAGCAAGATCACAGGGGTGCTGCTGGAGGGGATGAAGATTGTCGCGCGAGAACAGTAAGTTTCATACGTGCGCGCGCACACGGAATTTGAGAATTCTGCCGACCTCACCCGGTGCATCTTGGGCGTCTGCTTTCAGTCTACCGGGATGATGAGATGGAGAGAGATATGGCCGGAACGAGTGCTAATACTTGTGTGATACAACACAGGCCAAAAGATCCGTTGCGGGTGTTGGGGGAGTATTTGCTACAGCGGAGCAGAGAGTTGGAGGGGAAGGACGGGAGCACATAGGGTACAACATAGCAAGCTAAAGAAATGGGGGAAGGGCCTCGGGATGGACGGAGAATAAGGGCATCATGAGCTCTAGGTGTTCACTTGGCAAACTGATGGGGAAGTGTCCCGTGACATGGGAAGAGGGTGGTAGGTCTTGCGAAAAGCTCAGGGACGACAATGAGATACCATATCACGCATGAGTCAATGGCGAATGGAGGAGTAATGCATTGCATTTGTATCCTCTATCGTCATCGCCGATCGGGCCTCGTGCTTCTGATGCAGGAGGACAGCAAAAATACCCTGCGTCCGTTGCAGTGGTACAGAAATGCCATTTCTCTTGTCATTCCCCAACGCTAATGGCCCGGGCCATATTTGCGGGCGACAGCACAGCGGCCAAAAGCTGCGGACAATGAGGTCGCCCGTTTGCTCCGATTCACCACGAACCCTCCTCTCGACTCGACATGGGGGAGTATCCCGTTTAGGCGACCAGGGTGCTGGCCGTCGACGACTCGTACTTCCAGGTGGGGGGGAGGACACCGACGGTCTTGTAGTAGCGGGCCAGACGGTGGATACGAGACTCGATGAGAATGAGGCGGAACTTGGAGTCCTTGTCCTTGCGGTTACGCTCAAGGTGCTTGCGGACAGCGACAGCCTGAATCAAGTCAGCGAATGAACTTTAGTACCGGACAAAGGCGCGAGACCCACACCGCACTCCCCGGTAGGAGGGGCGGGTGGTCGGTGACAGCTCGTACCTTCTTGATGAGCATGTACAGGTCCTCCGGGATATCGGGAGCAAGGCCTGTTCACACAATCTCTCTGTCAGCCTGATGACCAAACAGAGGCATAATCCATCTCTTGAGTCCCATCCTTCCCCGTGTCCGCAACAGCAGTCCCGCTCGAGCACTCCGCAGCGTACGGCTGTTCTGCTCTCGAGCCGGGGTATCGTCGCACATGAACGTTGGCGGACCACGTTTTTTTTGCTCTTGTTCTCTCTCTTTTTCCCCGGGGTTGAAAACAGGCCGCTCAGTCCATACCGTTGCTCTTCAGGATCCGCAGAATCTTGTTACCTATTGTCGCACCGTCAGCACCAACCGTCCGTCCGTTCCCAATTCCCGCATGCGGCCTAAAGACTCAATGCAAAACGTACCGGTCACGACCTTGACCTGGGCAATACCGTGCGAGTCACGGAGAATGACACCGATCTGGGAGGGAGTCGCGCCCTTCTTGGCCAGCTTGCAGATCTGGTCGACAACCTGCTCAGGGGTGGTCTTGAGCCACGACGGCGGGTTGCGCGAGTAGGGGATGGCGGAGCCAGAGATACCCTTGCCCTTGCTGTGAAGACGACCCATGGTGACTGGTTGTTGTTGTGGTGTCGGAGACGGCGGTTAGTTTGTCGAGTGAGTCGCTGGCTGGTCGGAGAGGTGCGAACAAAATTTCCCCAAATCTGCTTCGAAGATCGAGATTCTGTGGGCGGAGAAATTGGCTAGGGCCGATCTGTGATTGGACACTGCAAGAGAAAATTCACGTGACTAAGGACGTGACTATCACCCACTTGCCAAGATTTCGCTGTGGTGGGGCTTTGTTGCTGGGTTAAAGGTGGGAATTTTTTCAAGCAGAACCTCGCGCTTCCTGGGACCTCATGAACTTGAACTGCATCGAGCTTTGTTGCACGCTGGCTCGAGTTTTCCCGAGACAGGCAGGCTCTTTGCGTAAAGCCAGTATATGATCATTGCGATTCAATGTACAAGACACTGTTCAAGGTCTAGCAGGTAAGCAATCAGCACCTGACTTCTTCCGCAAGCCACTTCCCTGATGATCAACAACCTTTCACTTTATTCTGGTACCTCTTATGTTAGAGCCCTTCCGGGTTCAATGAATGAACTGGACTTCTGATTTGGCATCAACCTCTTGTGTTTTTTTTTTCACTCAGACGTGTTGGCACATCTAACGCGGTTATAGGTCGATTAGCCTCGCAACCCTCCGTAGGTTACCGATGCAGCACGCAGTAGCTACAGATCTTCATCGTTAGATGGCAAACAATAAACAAGTACCAGCTCAGCTCCAACGATTCCCGGTGAACTGTCTCTCCGCGAAGTGCTTAGTTCTGATGACCTCCAGTGTCCCGTGTTGCAGCGCAAGCCGACTCCGGCTGCTCATCATTGTTAATTGTACACGTTGCCTTGCTCCATACCACGACGCCTCCAGATATCGATTTGATAGCTTTCCGCATCCATAGAACCAAGCCAAGGGGATGTAGCATGGCTCGGTCCAACGCTTCACCATCCAGCCAGAGTGGCTCCCATCATAATCTCCTCGAGTCTTTCACATCCCTTCGCTCACTCACTCGCAACTACCAAGCATTCACATCAAAATTCTCCTGCTCAAAGTCAGCCACTTGAGAATCAGTCAAAGCGGACATGAGGGGTATAACAGTGTTACCTCTGGAAAGTATGTTGTGACGACGGTGCGATCCGCAAACTTCCTGCCCGCCAATGCCCGCAGCGCCTTGGTCGCGGATTCAGCAGTCTCATACTTGATGTAGATCTTCCCGACGCCTGCAGACTGCCTGCTACCGCCGACTGGCCGAGGAATCTTGAGGGAAAGGATCTTGCCAAACTTCTGGCACTCCTCCTGGACGTCTTCACGGATTTCTGTCACGAACACACAGGTCAGCAAGATCAAGAACGGATGTGTCTGGTAACTTATGGTGCGGTGAACCTTCGTAATCATCGTTATCCATCAGCTCCTCCGGCGTCACCATGTTCAGCAACTGCAGCACCCGGCTGCCGCCCGCATCCGCCGACATGGTGCCGGCAAGCATGGACATGGCGTTAACGCCCATCTCGCCGGAGACCTGGGTGATACCGATGCTGGCCTTCTGGACCTTGAGCGCGCGCTCGCCGAGCATCATGTTGTTGAGGCCCTGGACGGCAACGTTGGTGGCACTGGGGTCGGCGTACTCGAGGAACGCGATACCCTGAAGCTGTTAGTCCGATGAAAGGCGAGATGAGTACGCAGAAGAAAAGAAGCCTACCCGTGACTCCTGCGTGCCATTATCCTTGACCAGGACGAACGACTTGAGCTTGCCGAAGCTCACCAACAACTCCATGACCTGGTCATCCGTCAGATAGAGCGGCAGGTTGGTCACGCTGATCTTGTTGGGACTGTCGAGCACCACGCTCGAGGGCGTGTCGGAGTCTGGGTCGTAGTTGGGGTCCTCGACAACCGCGGGCACGATGTAGTCCTTGGGCCGGCGGAGATGCAGACCCTGAGTGGCCGCGCCGTTTCCGTTGGCTGCATCGGCGTCTTCTGCCTCCATCGTGATGCCATCCAGCGCCAGCGCCACCGTTGCATCCGTGTTATGCCTGAACTCGAGCATGGCGAAGGAGCGATCGGGCGCGATGTGCGCTTGCAGGCATGGATCTGCCGTCTCGATGACGTTCAGGCCGTTAAGCTGAAGGTTGAAGAAATTGACGAGGCTCTCCTCGGTGGCTGACGGGGGAAGGTTCGAAACAATCAGACGTTTGCTCTGGCGGGAATTGGTCGGCTTGAGGGCAGCGCTATTGACGGCACCGCCGGGGTGGTTCATGAAGGCCTGCAGCTTGGTTGGGTCCATCGCCTGCTGCCGCGGCGCGCCCGGGAGGGGGAACATGCCGGAGAGCTTGGCTTGCTCGGCCGTGACATTGTCATATCCCGGCGGCTTAATATCCCACTGAGTCAAACGCCGCTTCCGTTCGAGGATGGGAACCACGTCGGTGAGGTCCGGGGTCGGCTCGCGCTGCTTGGGGGGAGGCGACACGCTACGCCGCCGATCACGGTCCCTCGCGTAGTCCCGATCACGCCTACTACCTCCTCCTCGCCTGTCATCGTACAGATCCCGATCCGCGCGACGGTCGCGCCTATCGTCGTCATCGCGCCGGCTCCTGGCCCCGCGGTCGCCCCTGTCACGATCCCACTCCCTGTCACTCCGGTCGCCTCCCCGGCGGTCTCGTGCAGAATATCGATCCTCGCGCTCCCGGTCGCGGTGGCTTCGGCTGGAGGAGTAGGCGTCGATATCGCCGTCGTCGCGGCGCGACCGACCGCTGCGGTAGTCGGGGGAACGTGACCTTCTGCGTCCGCCGCCGCGGTCTCGGGTATCGCCTCGGTCGCGCCTGTCGTCGCGGTCTCTCCTGGAAGACTAATATACATGCCTCCGTCAGCTTCAACGCATGGTGCAAGGGGATAGGATATGAGGGCCGACTGACTGGATAGTCGCGAGATGAGCTGTGGCGGCCGCTATCTGTATCGCGTCAGTTAGCATCAATTCGGGTATTATGCCGTTAGGTTTGTATGCGCACCTCTAGAGGAGTAAGAGTCTCCGTTCATTGTGGCTGCTGTTCTGTGGCCGCTCAAATTTGATGCGATACTTTGAGTGGCAGATAGAGTCTGGTCCCAGGAACGTGACCAAGGGCATTGGCGAGCAACTTGGCGTTCGACTTCATCGCGAGGCTGGAACTTTTTTTGGGGCGAGAATGCGGGTTGCTTGGCTGCGCCAGTCCGGTTTGGGTTAGCGCCGTAGTCAGTTCATGCCTGGAATTGGAAGTCACTCTCTGCTGCTTGCCAGTCTTACAGAGTACAGAACCTCTCTCAAAACCATTGGACCCTATTCCTGCCGCTACTCTCAATTCTCAGGTATCCTCGAGCTCTGAGAAGTCGCTTTTGGCAGTAATTGTCTCTCGTTATGTTGAACATGGTTTTTTTCCCTTTCCACCCTTACACTCGTTTATGACTTCACTTGACCGCTCTCTCTCTGCGCACTTTTCCATATCTCTCCATGGGAGCCATAGTAACGGATTGGCGAAAGCTGCCTCTCAGTCTCACTGAGCTGTGCATCGAGACGACACTCCGCTGCGGACGTATGTAGTACACATTTTTTTTTTTACTGAGTGTTTATGTCCTGCTCTAGCCCCTTCCTTAGAATCTTCCTGGCGAATCCGGTAATGGGAAAGCCAAATCGCATTGACATGCTCTTGGTATCGCAGAGTCGTTCCGATGGCGCAAAATAAATGAACAATGGTAAGAACGAGGCCCCATTGCCCCCTACTTTGAGCCCTAGCGCTGAATTACCACACCAGGCACTGCGTACTGCAAGGTCGCTTGATCTCGCTCAAGCAGGATTCGGAACACCTGCACTATCGAGTAATATGGCCGAAGCCAGCTAACCGCCTTCTCACCCCCCCCTCCTCTGTTCCTTCGGCATCGCCATCGCCATTGTCCACCATGGGGACGGCAGGCGAAGATTCCAAAGAGGATGACACGGCGTCACTCTTGCACAGTTACTTTGCTCTCTCGCTTTCGTTATCTTCACTCTACCAGCAATGGGCTGCCTCAGACGCCAACTTTGCTCGTCGGGCACCCGCCTTTACCGGCATTCGCATTCTCAATCAAGACGCCTGGGAGGCCCTGGTGGCCTTCATCTGCAGCAGCAACAACAACATCTCGCGCATCAGCCAGATGGTGCAAAAGCTCTGTATTCACTACGGCCCCTACATCGGAACTGTCGAAGGCGAACCCTTCCATGACTTCCCGGCCCCGGAAGCCCTATCGGGCAGCCAAGTGGAAGCCCATCTTCGCCAGCTCGGCTTTGGCTACCGTGCGAAGTATATTGCTGAAACAGCCCGCATCATTGCCTCCGAGAAACCCAGAGACTGGCTGCTGCAGCTTCGAAACCCCGCCTGTCCGGCCCTTGGCACGGCTATCAACACTACGACGGCGGCAGTCGGCAAGACCAAGGACTCAGACCTAGGCGGCAGCGCCCCGGCACCACAAGGGCCGTCGTCATCGCCGTCTCAGCTGCCAACCTACCGCGCAGCCCACGAAGCCCTCCTCACCCTGCCGGGCGTTGGTCCCAAAGTGGCAGACTGCGTCTGCCTGATGGGTCTGGGCTGGGGCGAGGCCGTACCGATCGACACGCATGTATGGCAGATTGCACAGCGCGATTACGGCTTCGGCAAGAAGCTGAGCAAGAGCAAGACGTTCAGCAAGGCCATGTACGACGCCGTCGGCGATCACTTCCGCGCCGTCTGGGGGCCGCACGCCGGCTGGGCACAGAGCGTGCTGTTCACGGCGAACCTGAGATCTTTTGCCGGCCAGGCTGCTGCCGGGGCCACTGGCGGTTTTGAGATTAAGAAGAAGGAAGAGGTGGCGGTCGCAGGAGGGGAGGAAAGAGGAGGAGAGGACCTGGCAGACATGACCGTAGACGCGGTGGCGATTGTCAAGGTTGAGGAGGGGCGTGAGAAAACGGGTGCAGTGGTGGACGGGCACGCAATCGGTCGAAGAAGCAGGAAAAGAAAAGTGACCACCGTGGTACAAGTTTCCGAGGTTAACGGAGGTCATGTACAGGCTGTAGAGGTGAGCATCTCAACGCGGAGGAGAACGAGTAAGAGGATCAAACCTGCAGGCAGGTAATGGCACCGCATCGATCCAAGGCAAACGACAGGCTGCTCAGCTTGTCTCCGTCCCTGTCGAGTGAAACAGAGGATCCAGCAACAGCGCGCCGACAACATGTCCTTGGAGGAAGGAGAAGAAAGAAACCAGAGCAATATCCATCACTAACCTTAGCCATGCACGAGTCCCTTGGCTCACCATGCGCGCGAAAAAGGGTTGTAACGTCATGTACATTCGAATGCCGGGAGAGCGGCGGCATCAATCTTCTCAGCTGCTCTTTCGATCGTATATCTTTTCCATTAATCGTTGAAGAAGCACCATACCCTTCGTCCCAGTTTGGCAACACGTCAAGTGCCGTTTTCTTCTCCAGATTTAACCCACACTGCAATATGAAACAGCCGGCAGACGTCTTCTGAGGCCATAAGCTCCCTTTCCCGCTCGATCCCGAGTCTACTCAACAGCTCACAGCGATGACATGGCGTCCTGGCCGTCGCATTATTCGTGTATCTCCAGAGAGATTTCACACGAACGACAAGGGCAGAGACTCGGCAAGTGCTCTCAATGCGTTTTTGGACAATGATTATTAGGGCTCCGGATCGAGGTGCTACAGGCGAGGACGGTCCCTGCCCCTGCTTGACTGGGGCGCAGAGGGCAGGCAGTAAGATGCCGGCGGTGCTCATGAGAAATCGTCTTGATTCATAGTCTCGTGCTGCTGCTGTCTCCGGCGTAATGCTGTCTCCGGCGTAAGGATGACGGTGCCGCGCAAATCGTTGACTGGTGCTGATCTAGTCGTCCCAACGGTCCCCGGTACGGGATAGATCAGTGGTCCGTCTTTCTCGCTTAGGCGGCCGTGACCCCCGAACATCGAGAAAGTCAAACAACCAGCCGTATGACTCTTTTATCCGGTTTGCAAAAAAAACGTCGCCGCTTCCCGCCATTCGGCCGTCTCGCTGCTTTTGCTCGAGGTAAGCCGTTACCGAGCCATGGCATTTGTTCTTCGGTCTACGGTTGTGAGTCGAATACTGTGACACGGGGCAGCCCCGTGGAGAGAAAAATATATATTTTTTTTTTTTTGGGGGGGGGGGGAAGGGGGGAGCGAATGAGCATGCTGCCCGGTGAAGTTGACAAGAGACCGTCAACTTGAAGCGGTGGTGAACTGGAGACACAATATCTGGGTGCTCGAGCAACCAGGGGATCGCCGACTGAAAGTTTGCCGAACCAAATTATGGTATGTGATTCACACCCATCGGCTTACCACACTTTCTGCTCCCATCTGGTCAACAATCCTACATTCCACTCCTTAAACTTCCGCTCCTTGGACGGCAAGAGCCCGCTGCTGTGTTCCAGATGCCGGATAACGTCACCGATAGCCTGGGCTGGAATGTTTATTTCTTGAGAGTCGCAGGTGACGGCTTCCAGCATCTTGTTGGCTTCCTCCAGAGACAAATTCCGGTAGAGCAGTTTGATGGCTGGTATGCGCCGCGCGGTCTCACTTGAAGAGTACACAATGCTGCTGTTGAGCACCCAGATGTGGAGAGCGCTATCTGGGCCTGTCTTTCCATCTGCCTCGCGGGAGGGTTCGTCTAATGGCGTTATCAGAGACTTGGACGACCCGGACCTGGCGATCGTGGAAATGAGAGTCGCTGCAAGGCACTCGGGGATGCTGGGTGCGGTACCCGAGGCAGACTTGCAGGAGACCTGCCACTTGAGCAACGTAACTGCAGAGGTCCGGAAGTTGAAAAACCCTAGCTGGGCATTGCAGGACGTGCAAAAGATGTTTAGGCTGCGTATTTTATTCGCTGAAAGGGTGCTCAACGAGAGACCCCGTCTATCCGTTGTACCTTGGTCATAGGTTGACAAGGAGAACTAAACACAAGATAACACGATCAGCCACTGACTGACCGGGATTGCATATACTAGAGCTCGCGCGTGCGCATATGTCCCTCCAATAATCCCCGAGCATTCTGGACTGCTGAATGGTCCGGCGAAGGCGCGGAGGGCCGACATCCTACCAGAGGAATCGACCCGTCTCCATAAGAGAGGGTCGAAACCAACCAGCAGCCTGCATTGACAGGAAGATGTGCCTTATTTTTGTCAATATGGGGCATCTGTATCGGTATCCACGCCATGGAGGCGAAGTACGCCGGCTTGGCTACCTTCTTGATGCCCAAACATGAAGACAACCTCGGGTAGCGTGGAACGGAAGGGCGCCATGACATATCCGGCAACAGCAACTTACCGTCAAGGGCTGGCAGTCCGTCTCATCAAAGAGGAGTGTCGTCAGGTCGACGAACCCGACACCCTTCTGAGCTGAGATGGAGGAGGAAGCGCCGTAGCCCCTCGCGGCGAGACTCTCATCGCCAGCCTTTCCGGTTTTCCCATCATGGTTTTGGTTGTGGTGGTGGTGGTGGTGACCGTGATCGGGTTTGTGGCAGTGCCAAAACTCCATCATCTCAGCCCAGTTCTCGCTGGGAAGATCCTTCCAAACCTTGACGGACCCAGGGCGGACAAGATTGGTCGCGCATTGTCTGCAATCAACCCCGGATCCGGCGTCCAGGTCTGTCGCCGACCAAGGCGTGTAGTCCGCTTGGTTGGCTGACGGAAGCGACGGCGCATCGAGAGGCAGCCGCCATTCAAGCGATGTGCTGCCGCACTGTTTGTTCTGTATAGGGAGGACTACGCCCCCAAGAGATGCCTTTCCGGGGAGCCTTAGAACACAGGTGCTGCTGCGATGTCTGAGCTCGACCGTCTGGCAGTCGGCCGAGACGGCGACCCGGGTCGATGAGTCACAAGGTGAAGGAAGCGTTACTGCTAATGAGATTTGGCGGATGTTGGCGAGCAGCTCAGCATAAAGAGCACAATCGGCGGACGGCATTGTTCCGTTGATCTCTGGAGCTTGGTCAAACTGAAGGCATGCTTCCTGAAGGATGCGGTTCAGCGAAAAGGGGAAAAAAAAAATAAAATCTCAGTTGGCTCCGGCAACAAATCTGCCGGACTCCTTGAATTCAAGTTTATGTTCAGTTCAGGCAGGAGCAACGCGTGCTTTGACCGACCTCGAGCTTTTGAATGTGGTCGAGAGAGGTCGAAACCTGCTTACATAACCCCTCAATTGCCCACCCTCGCGCCAAGTCTCTTGGCATGGCAGCCTTAACTCGCCGCCAAAAATCTCAACCGCCAAAACTACGGCGCGGCTCCACCGCCCACGCCCCTTCGCTTCAAGCTTCATTCAGCTTCGACATCTGCATTCCATCCGCTTCGTCTCAGCCATCGTCCATCCCTCACGTTGCCATCGACTCCCAACCGCCAAGACCTGCGACTATCTGATCTAGATACGCTCTCTTTGGCCACCGCATCCGCAATCCGCATCCGCTATCCGCATCCGCAACAGCGACACGGGACGATCGAATTAGTTTCTGGCGAATGGGATGACCGCAACACCGAGCGGGCAGCAGCACCATGTCGGACGCGGAATTTGAGCAGATCCGGAAGCTGCAGGCCGAGCGCAACGCCGCCGCCGCAAAGAAGGGTTCTCGGACCTTTGACCCGGCCAACCAGCGTGCCGATACCTCCACCAAAGCCAAGCTGAACGAAGCTTGGGATACGGATCTGTACGATCGCGAAAATGGGGGTGATAAGTTCGCCGGCTACCACCGCACCCTCCCCGTTGCGGGCGAGGACGGTGACGAGGAGATGCCCGATGCCGACAACTCGCGTCGCCTAGTCGGCCAGTACACCGCCACGCGCGCCCAGATCGACGAGTTCGCTCGTGGCAACGGCGTCGAGGAGGAAGACCCGCTGGCTGGCCGCGGCGAGCGCAGCAACCGCATCACCGACCGTGAGACCGACTATCAGAAACGCCGCTTCGACCGAGCCCTGACGCCGACGCGCGCGGATCCTTTTGCTGTCGCCCAGGACGGCGCGGCCGAGGGCGAGACCTACCGCGCTATCATGGAGCGCCGCGAGCTCGAACGAGAGGAGGAGCGTGTGCGTCGCGCCATCGAGCAGAAGATGAAGGAAGGGCCGGTCGAGGAGCACAAGCCGACGCTCAAGGATTCGGCGGATAAGGAAAACGGGGATGCGGCATCCACCGAGGCCGCGGCCGGGCGGAAGCGCAAGAAGAGGTGGGACGTCTCCTCCACCGAAACAACCGGGGAGGCTGCGCCAGCACCGGCCGAGCCCAAGAAGAAGTCGCGGTGGGATCAGGCGCCTTCGGTCCCCGTCATTGGCGCTGCGCCGGGGGCGGAGCCCAAGAAGAAGTCGAGGTGGGATCAGGCTCCGTCCGCGACGCCCATTGGCAACGTGGGCCTGGCTACTCCGATGCACCCGTCCCAGGTGCCCGTGCTTCCCGCCGCATTCGGCTCTGACGCGTCGAGCCGGTACATGCCGCTCAGCGACGAGGAGCTCGACGCGATGCTTCCCGGTCCTGAAGAGGGCTACAAGATCCTCGAACCCCCGCCGGGCTATGCGCCGGTACGGGCTCCTGCGCACAAGCTGGTAACGGCACCGACGCCGGCGACGGGGTTCATGATGCAGGATCCTAGCAGCGGGCGCATCACCGGCCAACAGATACCCAAGGAGATCCCTGGCGTCGGTGACCTGCAGTTTTTCAAGCCCGAAGACATGGCATACTTTGGAAAGCTCACCGACGGGGCCAACGAGGACGAGCTCAGCGTCGAAGAGCTCAAGGAGCGGAAGATCATGCGTCTCCTGCTCAAGGTCAAGAACGGCACGCCCCCGATGAGGAAGACGGCCCTCCGGCAGCTCACGGATAACGCGCGCAACTTCGGTGCCGGACCCCTCTTCAACCAGATCCTCCCGCTTCTCATGGAGAAGACGCTCGAGGACCAGGAGCGCCACCTGCTCGTCAAGGTCATCGACCGGATCTTGTACAAGCTGGACGACATGGTCCGGCCCTACGTGCACAAGATCCTGGTGGTCATCGAACCGCTGCTCATCGACCAGGATTACTACGCCCGGGTCGAGGGTCGCGAGATCATCTCCAACCTTGCCAAAGCCGCGGGCCTTGCCACCATGATCAGTGTCATGCGGCCCGATATCGACCACGTGGACGAATACGTCCGGAATACCACCGCTCGGGCATTCGCCGTCGTCGCCTCTGCTCTGGGCATTCCCGCCCTCCTCCCCTTCCTCCGGGCTGTCTGCCGTAGCAAGAAGTCATGGCAGGCGCGCCATACCGGCGTCAAGATCGTGCAGCAGATTCCCATCCTGATGGGCTGCGCCGTCTTGCCCCATCTGAAGCAGCTCGTGGACTGCATCGGGCCCAACCTCAACGACGAACAGACAAAGGTGCGGACGGTGACCAGCCTGGCCATCGCCGCCCTGGCCGAAGCTTCGAACCCGTACGGCATCGAGAGTTTCGACGACATCCTCAACCCGTTATGGACCGGCGCCCGGAAGCAGCGGGGCAAGGGCCTGGCCGGCTTCCTGAAGGCGGTGGGCTACATCATCCCCCTGATGGACGAAGACTACGCAAACTACTACACCAGCCAGATCATGGAGATCCTCCTCCGAGAGTTTTCCTCGCCCGACGAGGAGATGAAGAAGGTCGTCTTGAAGGTCATCTCGCAGTGTGCGGCGACCGACGGCGTCACGGCCGGCTATCTGAAGGAACACGTCCTGGACGAGTTCTTCAAGAGCTTCTGGGTGCGGCGGATGGCCCTCGACAAGCGCAACTACAGGCAAGTAGTCGAGACGACGGTGGACATTGGCCAGAAGGTCGGCGTCAGCGAGATCCTCGAGAGGATCGTGGGCAACCTCAAGGACGAGAGCGAGGCCTACCGCAAGATGACGGTCGAGACGGTCGAGAAGCTGGTGGCCTCGCTCGGCGCGGCCGACATTGGCGAGCGGCTGGAGGAGCGGCTGATCGACGGGATCCTGCATGCCTTCCAGGAGCAGAGCGTCGAAGACATCGTCATGCTCAACGGGTTCGGCTCCGTCGTCAACGCGCTCGGCACCCGCTGCAAGCCGTACCTCCCCCAGATCGTCAGCACGATCCTCTGGCGCCTCAACAACAAGTCGCCCACGGTCCGGCAGCAGGCGGCCGACCTCGTCTCGCGGATCGCCATGGTCATGAAGCAGTGCGGCGAGGACGCGCTCATGGGCAAGCTGGGCGTCGTGCTGTACGAGTACCTCGGCGAGGAGTACCCGGAGGTGCTCGGCTCCATCCTCGGCGCCCTCCGGTCCATCGTCACCGTCGTCGGCATCAGCCAGATGCAGCCGCCCATCAAGGATCTCCTCCCGCGCCTCACGCCCATCCTCCGGAACCGGCACGAGAAGGTGCAGGAGAACACGATCGACCTCGTCGGGCGCATCGCCGACCGCGGCCCGGAGAGCGTCAACGCGCGCGAGTGGATGCGCATCTGCTTCGAGCTGCTCGACATGCTCAAGGCGCACAAGAAGGGCATCCGGCGCGCGGCCAACAACACGTTCGGCTTCATCGCCAAGGCCATCGGCCCGCAGGACGTGCTCGCGACGCTGCTCAACAACCTGCGGGTGCAGGAGCGCCAGTCGCGCGTCAACACGGCGGTGGCGATCGGCATCGTGGCGGAGACGTGCGCGCCCTTCACGGTGCTGCCGGCGCTGATGAACGAGTACCGCGTGCCGGAGCTGAACGTGCAGAACGGGGTGCTCAAGTCGCTCTCCTTCCTCTTCGAGTACATCGGCGAGATGGCCAAGGACTACGTCTACGCCGTCACCCCGCTGCTCGAGGACGCCCTGATCGACCGCGACCAGGTCCACCGCCAGACGGCCGCCAGCGTCGTCAAGCACATCGCCCTCGGCGTCGTCGGCCTCGGCTGCGAAGACGCCATGGTGCACCTGCTCAACCTGCTCTACCCCAACCTGTTCGAGACCAGCCCCCACGTGATCGACCGCATCGTCGAGGCCATCGAGGCCGTCCGCATGGCCGTCGGCCCGGGCCTGGTGCTCAACTACGTCTGGGCCGGCCTCTTCCACCCGGCCAGGAAGGTGCGCACGCCCTACTGGCGGCTGTATAATGACGCGTACGTCTGGGGCGCCGATGCCATGGTGCCCTATTACCCGAACCTGACGGAGGAAGGTATCGATCGGACGGAGCTGGCTATCGTGCTCTAGAACGTTGTTCGATGGTTGGGGTCGCGCGCAGTGTTAGGGGGGGCGGAATGGCCGGGATCCGGTCGGGATGGGATGCGTCTAAAACAGAGCAAGCAGGCAGGCAGGCAGGAAATATCAGTTTATCTTTTTTTTCTTTCTTTCTTTGTGTGTTTGGGTGCGTGTTGCTACGTCCTGAAGTATTAATTGTGCGCGCTGTGTGTGTTTGGGTTCGGATTGCAAAAGGCTCAAGACGTGTGTGTATATTCCTTCCCATTATCAAGAGAGAGCTGTATATGATGATGTCTTGGATAATTAAGGAGTTGGGTTTCTTGTTTACACTCTGACGCTGTTTCTTTATCTTCCTGAACTTCCAAGCTCTGCGCCGCCAGGGGCAAACCACTCGCGTTCGTGAAAAAACCAGGATTGACAGAGACATGTGGTTTCTTGTTAGAAACCCGAAAGCTGTTCGGCTGGTGTATTACCCCTAGTCTACACCACTCGTTCACCACCTGCTTTCGCTGTGGAGGTAGCAAGATCCACTCGAAAGCCCAGACGTGAGGTTGGTCTCGAAGTGTAAGAAGACCGGCCCTGTGGTGGCTCTACTCAGGGGCACCCACCACTCCCACGGTGAGGTGAGCATGCAGGAACCAGGATGGCCAGTCTCGCAAGCGGCCACTGTTTAATCTACCGGAGTTGCTGCTCTTTCCGCCCGCAAGTGTATTATTTCAGAGTAGCATGCTCTCTCCATGAGTCGTAAGTTCCATCATGTTGCCTTTGCCTCCCCCCCCCCCCCCGGCCCCCCGCCGGGACCTTCAGACACGTCAGCATCGACAAGACCACAGGCGCCACAAACTTCTGAGGACACAGAACTTCCGAGAGTAGATTCCCATTCAGATTGCCCTGCATAGTGGCCGCGTCACCGAGGTTATCGAGAACCACAGATCCACCGCCCCGGGTTGCACAAAGCGCGCCGGAAGAGGGGTGCGGTGTTGAATCGCACACGGGACGAATACTAACTCCTTCGCGCCTACTATACTGCACCCAGCGTACCATCAACCACATCGGGCGATGACTGGTCGGCGTGGGCAACAAGGATTTGCAAATGGCCGAGGAATCACACACATACTGTGTATGTCACTGTTCTCCTCGGCCCTACCTATCGCTGGGCAAGAGGAGGGAGGGGGCTTCCTACACTACACTACCTTAAGTTACCGCATGTGCAAGCACCCTCCCCCCGCCTCCAAAGGCGGCGTGATTTAGGATTTAGGGCTTGTTTAGGGCTAAGTAAGCCAGCTGTTGAGGCCACACAGGACAAGGCGAGAAGATGTGCGAGGCGAGACGGGATGTCGGCGACCCAGTCCGTTGGAGGATCCCAAGGAGGGAAGATCGGTGCCCTTCAGGGTAGGTATTTTTCCAAGGTACGGAGCAGTTGTGGATGCAGAGCACGCGGTCATTAGTTACATCACTCCATGCCTTCTTCCGATCGAGATCCAAACTGTCTCGGTGCTTGTGCCCCCGGACCTCGAACCCCTGATCGCGAAACGTTTCCCGAAGCATACCGGGGCACATGCAAAAACTGACACCCTCCCCCTCCTCTCTCCTCTCCCCTTCGCCCAAAGCACGCCGCCGTTGTATTCTCGACGCACAAGCATGTGGTATGTACTGTGTAGTAGTGGTCAGTGGTGTCTGCACATACGAGAAAACCAAGCAGGGGACTCGCGGTTGCCCAGCTGAAGCTGAGCCATTATTGAACTGGTAGTGTACGGAGTATATCCCCGTCGCAACCGAGGACAGGATAAACGCTTTCCGGCCCGTGCTGGCTTTATTTTCCTCTTCCAGTAGGCGCCCAGCACCTCTTGATCCCAAAGCTCATGCCAAGGCAGCGCTTCGATGGTACGCTGCCTTCCCGATCGCGACCCCCTTTTTCTTTTCCACCGTTGTACTGTACGAAAGTACGGAAATACCGATCCACGTGTGGTGGGATGGGGTTGTTGTCGGTTGACAGGTTAGCGTTTTGTGAGTTTGCTGCGTAAGAAGGGGGAGTACGTACTGTGTACAGTCCTCCGTACAGGAGCTACTACGCAGCCCTGGACATCACGCCGGCTTCGGACACGCCGCCGCACCCGCTGTCAAATGTTGCACTCCGCACATGAGGGAGAAGGGGGGGGGGGATATGAAATCGTCGAGGGAGCGAAGTTCTCCCCGCCCCACCCTTGATCGAACCTGGTCGGCCCATGACGAAATGAAAGAACGAAGAGAAAATAAAGAAACCAAAAAAAAAATTTCAAAAAAAAAAAATCAAATATCCTGCTGTGCAGCCAAAGCAGCCACTGCCTTGCCCAACTCCATCTCTGGGCTGCGTCAGTCGCTTGGCTGTTGGCTTGCTTGGGTAAACAGCCGCCCTTCCACACCCCCCCCAACACACCACTCTCAACAACGCTCCGCAAGTAGCGTCGAATTGTGTATTGTATGTGCGTATGTATGTACGGACGTACATACATACGTTACTTTGTACTGCATACATAATACACTATAGTACGTATCCTCACCATGAGTGGCCTCTACCCCCACCCCCCAGGGCCAGCCCAAGAACAGGCGGTGAATGGTAGTGAATCTTGGGTACAATGCTACTGTGTAAGTAGGATGGAGACGGCACAGTACCAATCCATCAAATCAACTTCGATGTTGAATGGTTTTTTTTCTTTTGGGGGGGGGGGGGTTTGCAAGGAGAAGAAGGCGAAAAGAACAAAAAGAAGGAAAAGGGGGAAGGAGCCTCAATGCCCGCCGTGTTACAGAGTCGGCTAGGCAATTTGGCCTCCCTCCGGAGCGAAAACATACTGCAGTACGCTCCAACGGCGTTTGGTGGGTGTCTCCGTACTCTCCAAGCAGCAGAGTACTCTGTACAAGGAGAACTTACAAGCACATCCATAGTGTACGCATCCGTACACTCCTTGCTAGGTTGAACTGGGGAGACCTTCCCCGTTCTGGTTAGGTATGCGATGTGCCGCCGGGCCCCGGGGGGGGGGGGTGGGCGTGGATGGTTCGATGAGGGACCGAACTAACCAAGACGCTTTGGGCTTCGGTGAAGCTGCTGTGTCCATAATGGCGTGCGGAACGACTGGGGCCCTCGAATAGGGGAATTGGAGTAACTAGATGTGGAACCCGAAGACCAAAGGGACCCCTACTGTAGTACACAGTAGTTCAGTCTTCAGTCCGGGTAGATGGCTGCTAAACACCGTCCAAGGCCGAAGAGACCGGGGAAACGCACAGTCTCCGGCCGAGTCTCGCGTGAAACTTGATTGGAGACCTAAGCCGAGACCTTTCAGAAATACGGTTGTGTTTATGGAAAACGATGGTGTTAACAGGCATAGGGGGTAAGGGGGTATCATGCACCGAGAATGCAAGAGGCTATTTGGCAACCAGACCGGCATGGACATTTTGCCATTTGCCTTCAGCGTCGTCGAAGCACTCAAGTGCGGGTACTCCGCACTCCGGATCTACCGTGGGTCAGCTTACAAGGTACACAGTGTGCTGGTCCCGAGCACGGCCGTGGTGGGGACTGAACGGAGCCAGGGAACCGGCAAAAGGCAGATTGATGAGAGATTTGATTGTTTGGCAGTGCATTAACAACATGCTGAAGATGATTCGAGGAAAACTCACCCAATCAACTCAGCACCGCCCAAAGCCAGTGCAAAGCAAATGCCACAACCATCCAATAACCTCGCCAGCGTGCACACGGCCACCGTTGCCCGAGTGTGCCAGAAACGGAACGAAGAACAAACCCCAGAAAGTTGAGAGACACAAATTGAGCCCATCAAGTTCCCGCCCTCCCCTATCCCTGTATCCCGCACCGGCTCGCAGATTGGAAGAACCCTTCCATTCTTCCTTCACCATGGACCCTGCCCGATGAGATCATGGCTTGTTTCAGATTCTGCATCCCGGTTGCTGCGCCTCAGTGGAATGGCGGTTTGCTTGTGGGGTTCAGAGTAACGGTGCCCTCGATGAAACCCTCTCTCAATCCACCTACAAATCTCTTCTCGTCTTTCTGCAGATGGTTACCCACTCACACACGAGTTCTTTTTTGTTGGCCCCTTCGGGTTCCCCGTTTTGTTGTCATGTGGAAAATCCCAACAAGTCTTCTCCTGGAGCGACCGATAAATTGGAAATTTCCTTCATAATCGGCCATGATTCAAATCGTCCCGAAGGGAGCACCCCATCGAATGCGACCGCGGCTGGCGGGCTTTCCTCGGTCCTTCTGGCATCTCTCTTTCGCTCTCCCTCTCTCCCTTCCATGACAGTTATCTCAGGGAGAAGCAGAGCAAGAGGAGCGATCCGCTCCACCCCAGAGGGAGTGGCCAATATGTGGGCCGCGCAAGTGTCACGCCGAGGCCGCACTTACAGATACTGCTCTTGAAAGCGCAGCGCACAGTACCTAGTGGTGTATGCAAGACGAGGACCTTTAGAAACCGAAACAAAAGACAACGGAGGCGATGCTGCTCCTGCGTACCCAGCGCAGAATTTCTGTGGCCTCGCCACAGCCACGCCCTCCATGACGCCCTGGGGAAATTGTTTCGTTATTCTGGCTGTCCCGATCGCCACAGAGCCGTAGGACACTTGGCGCTGTTACCGTGGTACCGACAACGGCGTGTCTCCGGTTGGGTCGCGAAAGGCACGGGGCCTTGGCAGGATTGGGGGTTTCGGACGGCCATAGGGCAGCCCCCAAAGCCGCCTCATGACGTCACGGCATTTAGTGCCAGTGGAGGGTATCTCGACGTGCCACATCGTGAACCGTCGAGGGCGGACCCATGGGCAATGCTGAGCCGAACATCACCCACCTCTAGTTCATCCGCGCAATTGTAGCGGGCCGGATGGGACTCGTCTGACCCATGGCGCCCATCTCAGTCAAATATACCGGTATGGCGCCTTTCGCGGCCTGCTGCCGCCTTCATGGTTGTCACACTACACAGTACCCAGAAGCGCGAGAGGTGGCGTTGTACCTCACATCGTTGCGGCCCTCTTCGGCTTGGTGGAAGGCCCAATTACGGGCTTTTCGAGTCGGCGAACATTTCTTCAGCTCCAGCTGTACAAGGTATGCCATGTCTGGTAACCCCGCGGACAGCTCTGAAAAGGAACCAAGAGGCCTCAGAGGGCAGGCCATGGCAACCAAATGAGATGTCGAGAAACGAAGTGTGCAATGTTAAACAGACCCACTTAGTAGGTAGCGTATTTCCCGACGAGTGGAACGGGCCACTCCCTCGCCCAGCCAACTTTGCTCCAAATCGAACATGTTCCGTATCCGCGGGAAATACGCTAGACAGTCTCGTCGCCGACTGTGCTTGAGCACACTAGTCAAGCGTTTAATCGTAGAGCTGCTGCATCAACTCTCTGACGGCGGATTGGTGCGATTGCTGTTGAACTTTCCCCACGGATACCCCAGTTGTGGATCGCTCAAAGGACCCTGACGATCCTGCTCGCCTGCGTCCCAAGCCTTCGCGGGCCCTGATTGGACCTTCGGATTTGTGGAGCGCACTGGCCATTCCGAATGCAGGACAACCTTCCCGACCTTGGAAAGTCTGCGAAGCATGCCCAGCGTGACGGATTACGCAGTACTCCGCCGAGAAGTGCACCACGAACCTCTCAGTTAAGGTCAGGCTCTGTCAGAAGGTGCTTCCTCGAATCCGACGGCATATCGTTGGGGGCACCATTTGTGGTGCCCTTGCAGCGTGCCCGCCGACGTCATGAGGCGCAACCTTGAAAACAAACGACCAACCTCAGCTTTGAGCTAAAGTGCCGTGACGTCTGAAGACGCCCACAAACTTGGCAACACCGCGTTGCTGTGGACGTTGAAGACCCTTGTTTCCGCTGGTTTTTCACAAACCCTTGGCATCGACTTAACACTCTGTCAACTTGGAGAACCGTTCCCCTCAAGCACAATCACTGAACTGCGCCGAGAATATCCGGCTGGCTTTTTCTGAGATGAATTCCACTCCATGATGAAATGAATACGCGCTGTTTGCTGATTGAAGTGCGTGCCGGCTTTCTGAAGAGCAAGTTTCGCCATGTCCCAGCCTGGTGCGTGCATCCAAAGGCGTCATCGACGTCGAAGGGCGAGGTCTTGTATGCGGCGGCTTCCTCTCTCCGTCACACCGCAAGGGCAACCCTTGTGTCTTTTGCGTTCCATGGTTAGGCCGTCTAAACCAGCGGAACCTGGCTTCGATGCTGCCTCGCAATATGTCATTTTGTGTTCTTGCCTCGTTCTGCCACGAATCCCTCGCAGAACAGATGGGGAAGCAGGGTGATCTGGCACCAATATCGTTCAATATCTGTGGCTGTCTTCCCGAGGTCGCCACTTGACCGGCCATGCGGATCTTTCGCCGGTTAGTTATAGATGAGCTTGACGAGACGAGCGGTGGCCGCGTGGACGAGTCGTGCATCTCATGTGAGGCTCCACCGTTTTCCCACGGCAGACGCCGACTCCGACGTTCCCCGGGGCGTCAGGGCACCGGCGCCGAGATTCCGTGGACGATCAAGCGTGTTCCAGAATCCGGCAGTGCTTGTTCATCGGCCGATGCCCCTACGAGTAATGATCGGAGCCGTAGCGGCAGGCCAGCCTCGTGCCAAATGCACTGATTTGCATTCTTGAAACACAGGACAGCCAAGGTCTTGGGAACGGTACGTCACACACTCCGTCGTTTCCTGGTGGGACAAGCGGCCCTCCACAAGCAACGTACTGTACATACGGTAGCCAAACAGCGCCGATGCCTGCTTCGGGTCAGTTCCTGTTCCGTCATAACCACGCCACTTTTCCTTTCCTATCCATGTGGTTGGGATACAATCGTTTCTGCTTTGTGTTTGGTGCCGCCACATGGGGGGAAAGGAAAGAGGGGGCCGAGAAAAGGGGGGGGTTGGTTTAAACAACCCTAACGAGGAAGCCGTGGCCAGGGAAGACAGCGATGGGAGAGCAGATCCCCTTCCCCTTCTGGTCGTCTGCCTTCCGCTACACCCTCCGAAGAAGCCCCACCCGCATGAGGTCGGGGTCTCCTTGACCAGGTGTTCCGGTCGGTTGGCCCCCCTTTTGGCGCGGCAGGTACTTCGGGACGATTGTGAGCCGAGCGAACGGGCCGTCGCCAAATGTTGCTGCCTCTTCCGCACATCGAGGGCGTTCATCAGCGTGTTGGTACTCTTTGGAGCAGTCTCCGCCTCGAGCAGTGCTGGCGAGCTAGTTGGGATGGGATGCAACGCACAGTAAGGCGGGTACAGCGCGCCGGTCCAGTTGATCAAGGCCGGGAAGGAACTTGTGCATGCCCTGTCGACTCATGCTCCTATGAGCAGTTACACCCTGATGTTATCTCGCCGACAGGACTCCATCAGCCGGCTGCATTTGCTTTTCTGATGTGGTCGGTCGGCAGGGCCGAATCGGCAGATGAAGCAAAAGTGCCGCGGCTAGAGCAGATGGGCCCCCCTGTTCCCGTGATATCGCAACTGGGGCTCACAGGCAGTTAGTGTCCACTCTGACAAGGAGGGCGGACGACTTTGGGTCGGAGTTGAAGGTCGACAGGTACTGTGAAGGTACGGAGTACTCCGTAGTGTAGCGTACGGACGTACTTTACCATGTTTGCGGAATGAGGCAGTTGTTGCCGATCAGCGCACGCATCGAGTGGCCAACCAGAGCAGCTCCAGCGAGGGATCAGTCATCTGAGCGCATCTATCGCCCTCTCTCAGCCTTGCATTGCAGTTCAGAACGGCCCATGATTGCATGGCTTATAGCCGACATACGATGTGGTATGCGGGGTGCTGCAGCCATGCCCGGTTTGGCTTGGTCCTGCATTGCCCGCTCGGGCACTCGTGTCTGTGGTTGGCGAGGTAATTGACTTGAAACGCTGCGAGATTGAGTGTGGGTTTGGTACCGTACTTGTAAGATCCGACATGGAAAAAGAAGTGTCATGTGTAGGATCTGGGACGGTGATGTGCCGACAACGGGTTGGAGGAATTCAGCGAACTAGAAGATATCGCTTCGAAGGACCGCACGAGTCAAGGAGTTGCCAGGTAATTGAGATGCTCTAGGAAGGACCCGGTCCCTTTTGAATCATGTTGTAGATGGAAGGAACAACGGACTCCAGGAAGCCCGCAGCCATACTATCTGACAGCCAACAATACCCGCAGAAACCTACCTAAGTCAGTTATTCAACCGATGACCGATAATCTCCAACGACGAAGAGCCCGAAACGATCCGAGGACACCCGCAAGTCACTAGAATTTCACCCACCGTCACCCGCTGGTAAAAGAGCTCGCGCCAGTGCACCAAGAGCTTTTTTTTTCTTTTTTTTTTTTAAAAAAAAAAAGAAAACTATACAATGATTAGGTTACCTAGTAGGTGCAAGTAGATACACATACGTAGGGTTTCAAGGTAGATATATCTGGGCCTGTACATTCGTGTACATTGCACCCCCCTCCCTCCAACCCGTCGTTGTCGTCGCCGGTTCCCCCCGCCGAATACCCGTATCTACCAAAATCCGCTTAGACAATCCGTTCAGGGCAACACTTCGTGTACGTTGCGGCCTGCCATGAGAAACGAACCACCCGCCCCAACCATCAATCCGTTGCCTGAACCCCGAAACTCCCCCAGTGCCGTTTTGGTGGCCGACATAGAACGAGATCGTGCGACATGCAGCGAGAGTACAGGATAGAAAAAGCACCCCCTTTATCGACCCAAGCCAGGATATATCTTTGGGTTGTCCGCAGACAACAACCGAGCAGAAAAGAAAAGGTAAATGAACCCCCTCCCCCCCCCCCCCCCCCCCGAACGCCGACCCAAACGAGTATCCACACACTCCTCCCGAGGCAACCCCTGTGCTATTAGCTCCCCCCTCCTCCCCTTGGCAGATGCCTCACCGCTCCGGTTATGTGAGACTCCCATGTGAGCATGATTAAAAGGTAATATTATCAATCGACGGTGAAAGAACGGCCGCGGTCGCCCATCGCCCATCAAAATGGCTCTCAAATTCGCGGGTCGTCGTGTTGAGCGCGCGCAACAATCGAGTCGGAATTAACAAGGTTGTAAAAATAAGTCTATCGCGGATGTCGTGCGAAGGTGAAAGGCGGTTCGCGCTGCGAGACTGTGTCTGGGGAACCAGACAAAATCTTTTGGTTTCCTCATGGAGATTCGTGCGTGTCCGAGCCGGTGTCTGAGGGCGTCTCGCCCCCTCTCTTATGGACTTTCTTGTGACGGCGAAGGTTTGATACGACCGAGAACCGGCGACCACAACCCTCTACTTCACATCCGAATGCTGTTTTTACCAAGAAAAGCCGAGTAGTTAGTAACCCGAGCCAGAAGGAAAGTGACCTTTAAGGTGTTGAATCTTAAAGCAAATAGGGTTCTCGCTTACGCTTCTCGCCCGTGTGGCTGTACATGTGCGTCTGCAACGAGCTGGGCCTCGTGAAACGCTTGTCACAGACCTTGCACTTGTGCTTCTTCTGCGCGCTCGAAGACACCCTGGAGCTGAAGGACCCCATCATAGATTGAGGTGCTGGCGGCTGGCTCGACATGAGGCCCTGCGGCCTGGGAAGCGTTCGCCCGGACAAGGACTCGATGTCGGAACCCGCCGCGGAATAGTCGCTGACCGATCCGTCAACGGAGCCTCCGTAGTACCCGCTGAACCCGGCCGATGACATGCTGGAAGTTGACGAGTGTGTCGAAGGGAAACCATACGAGTCGTCCGAACCCCGCCCCCGGTTGCGCACGTCGTAGATGTTGCGAGGGGTCTCCTGGCTCATCGAGAGCATCCCGTGGCTCGCCTCCAGCGCGTCCTGGAAGCTCCTCCGGTCATCTGGCTGCAAGCCTCTGTTCATCATGGTCAGATACTGAGCATCTCGGCGGGCCTGCTCCGGGGGTCCGCGGAGCGGAAAGTTACTGACTGTTGCGAGTACCTCCTCGAGCTGTCTTCGTGCCCGAGGGCAAACGTGCCCCTCATCTGCGCGGGGGCGTAGCCGAGCTGATCGTAAGGCGACGCCGACGTCGGTGCGTAGGACGCGCTTACGGGAGAGGCGGCGCTGGTGTACGCCGAACCATCGTACGCTGCCGATGTCGCCGGCTGTTGTAGCCGATTCATGCTGAAGGGATCCGACGGCATCGGCATCATGTCATGCTGTCTGTAGACGCCCGAGAGGGTGGCGTTGGCCGAGGCGGCCGTGACCGGGAGGGATGCGTAGGGCGCCATCGATGTGCTGTTCCCCGTCGTGACCGAGTGCTGCCCGTGCTGCGGATGCTGCGGATGCTGCGGGTGCTGAGGATGTTGCGGCGTCGGTGGTTGCCTGGGAAGGGTGCCGAGGTTCAAGTGAGGCAGGCCCGCGCTGTCCTGATTTCCGGGGTAGAGTTGGCTCCCGCCTTGGGGGTTCGGTCCTGTCGGTGACGAGGAGGCCCAGGGGTCTGAGAAGTGAGGTTGACTCGAGTATGATGGCATGTGGTGGAAGCTCAAGGGACCGAAGCGGCGCCGGCTGTGGTCATCGGCCATGGTCATGGTCATGGTGAGAGATCCCAGAAGAGTTGAGGTCGGTTAGGTCTGTCTCTCTTCCGGGCCCAACTTGGAAGTGAGATCACCCAGAATAAGGATGTTGATCAAGGTGTGGGCAGCCGAGAGTCGAGAAGGACGGATCAGCGGCCTTAAGTGTCTTTGAGGGTGCGACAGGAATGAGACACAGGCATGGAGCAGTCTGCGCTAAAGCCCGATTCGGTTCGCCAACCAGGTCAATGTCGTCTGAACCTTATTGCCCTCTTCGGCCTGCGGGCGGGACTGGATGTGGGGATGCAAGTGGTTTCAAGCAACCTCTGACGACTTGTCCTGCAGAGGGATCGACAGTTGAAATATCCCTTTCCCAAGGGGGTGCTGCCAGGGCGGGCTTGCCAATTGGGATGAGTGGGACTCGTCTGAACGACGCGGAGCAGGGCTATCGGCCGGGCGGGAAGGTGTGAGCGCAGTGGGTGGCACGCCTCCCTCTCAGGATCAGCGAATGCCGGGTGGGATTGTGGGACTGGCTCAAGATCCGGTGATGCTTGTTGATGCCGGCAAGCTCAGCCCAGGGTCGCGGGGTCCTGAATGTAGTGTACGTAGTACCTGGCGAGGTGTTTTGCTGAGAGAGAGATCAAACCGCACCTGGCTAGCCCAAATAGGAGAAGGCCAGGGTTCGCGACCCAGGTCCGAGACAGGCTTGCCCAGGGCGATCCGGGGGAATTGACGGTCAAATTTGGGGAGTGTGTCCAACACGACGTATTGAGTACACCAAGTACATCGATACGTATTCAAGCGCCAGCACTTGAATATACGTATGTACTCTTATTATACAAGTTAGTTAGTCAACACTACCCTTTCGAGCTAATTCTCCCCCTGTCTTCTTCCCGGGGCAACACGGGGAGGGAGAGCGGGAGCGGAGGGACGAACACAAGAGAGAGAGCCGAGGACCTAAGCCCATCAGGGAATACCATGAAGTCAGCGGTCAGTGGTCAGCCAAACAAGATGCCGGTGTGCGTGTGGGTGCCTGTGGTGCAGCACCACGCAAGCCGACCAGCGAACGTTGAGCGAGCAAGACCCTGGCAGGGATCCAGAGGCAAAAGATTGGGGGGCGTCCCCGCCGTGGCCGGGTGAGAGGGGTGGACGATAAAAGCCGGAGCAGGGGTCCCTGCCGGTGGCAGTGGCTACGGCGCGGTTTGGCGGGGCCACAAGATATTGCACTGTCTCGCTCAATGACGAGAAAGAGATTTGTTGTTGCCCAAGTCAGGGCATGGATGGCAGCGAACGCATCAACTGCGAGAATGCTACTAAGTCAATCGGGAGATATTTTGACTTTGACTAGCGTTTCCCGAGGAAGCGGATGAACAGACGGGCGACGGATGTCTAGTAGTAGAGACAGCCTCTTCCTCGATCTCGTGGAGATTGTCCAGCATTGGCAGTCGTATGGCCCTTGCCAGCGGCTCGCTGTCATGCAGGGTCCTGACATGGCTCGCTCCGGTCGCAGATTGCCGTGACGCCCCAGGATGTGCAGTGCGTAATGGAGGCGGCTGGAGAAAAATTTGGTACGACTCCTCCGCACACACGAAAGGTGCTCATTCTGTGCTTTCGTGTTGTGGCGTCGGACAGCCGGGTCGGGTAAGCAAAACGGGGGTTGTCGTTTTGTTGGCCGCTTTCACTGCTTGCTTCATTACGCTAAGTGTATTAGGCACGGAAAAGGTGTACACTACGTTGTGGAGATCGATTTCTGTCGGAATTGCATGCTGACACTTCCCAGTTCGCCTGGGCCTGAATTGGCAGGAGCCAAGAGCAGCGCAGGCAAATTACATCAGCGAGGTAACCTCTAGGTGGCCAAGGCAAAGCTCTGCCGAAAGTGGCTAGCCTGATGAGGCATAGCTATTGCGCAGTACGAAGTACTCCGTACAGTGTCCGGGTTATGATGCACGCAACAAAGTGACTGCGTATACAGCGTGTACGACAAGGACGGCTGAAATTGATGACCCTGTCCAAAAAGCCGGGACGAAACCCGCAGTGTACGGATTAGGTTGTTCAGGTCTGGAAAGATAACGCTTCTAAGTCTCGTTTTATTCTTTCTGAGACTCCCTAGTATCTTCATCTCCGTCAGTCAATTTTTTCTTTTTCCTGCCTGGTTTGAGCCGATGCCTTTGGAAGGAACGAATACCCTGTTGCGGGAAGGAACAGACCAGAGAAGAATTTGGCCGCCTCTTCAGGCTCCAACTTGAATTCACAATCCACCAAATGAGCGGGGTCGCGGAGATTTTGCTGGGAGCAAGTGACGTCTTTCGGTGTTCTTGTCCAACCTCAATCAGCCCTCGCGACTCGAAATGACCATGGTCGTCGCCCCCACCGGCAAACATGACGCAACATGGAGCACAACGAAGCCGATACTTAGACTGCAAGTAAACACACGGCGCGTCGCCTCTCAGCGTCGGTTGCTACCCTCCTTCACTGAGAATCGTGGACTTGTACTCTATACACGCATTATCATTCCTGTTACGATCAAGCTCGTCCCCAATACGCGAGGTAGTCGAGATCAAACGGAATTGAATGCGTATAGGAAGATTTCGTCTCACCCATATCTAGGTACCTTCGTCGGCGCGGAACGGAGGTTCTCCTACGCATGATTGTCGGTAGTTGTCGCCAAGCTCCGTTCACAACGGCTTCCAACACTGCCCGAGCCAAAACGAATCCGGCAAATGTGGGTCGAGACAATGCTGCCCGGCATCGAGGACCGGGAACCAAGCCGCAAACCAAAGCGTTCTTGCTTGCTCTACGCAGTAAGTCATGTGCGCATCGTACATACACACCTGAGCTTCTGGTGTTCCCAGGGCAGCCAGTTCTTGGGCGCGGAATTACTGCGATTGAAGATGCTTTTGCTTGTGGCTCGCAGCAGTCGCTTCAAGCCCCACAAACGAATTATTCGGTACATTCTACTCCGTTAACGCAGTAGGCTCCGCTGCGGTTTGCGCTTCACGCTTCACAGCTGCTCCCACGACGAGTTCCTTTCTCCCGGGCTTGCAGCCAGCAGGGCCACTCACGACTGGGCTTCTCAAGATTTGCCTTTGGGCGATCTCAACTTTCGGTAACGGTAGACGTTTCGCTCCTAGCACGACCCATCGCGTTGCTGTCCGGCATCGTTCGGGCCCTGCGTAACCGGCAGCCAGGGCCATCTGAGGAAAACATACCTCATTACGGATGTACATACTTGTACGTACACATGCAGCAAGAAGAAAAAACGCATTGTGGATGAACCCACCCCCAATCCTACCAAACGCAAGGGAACAGTACGGAGTAATCCGTAGACTGGTACGCACCAACCCCTGCCAGCCGACGGCATCTGACCATCGCCAATGGCGGCATACTGAGCGGGACTGTTCTTGGCGGACTCCGCTAATCCCGCAAAGTTACATTCAAAGAATAACTAGGGAATATGTGAATGACCGCCATGGTTTGCATTTACAATGATTGCAGCGTACCAAGTGTGTAGTACGTGCAGAACATTTTTTTCACACAGTATTACAACCCGATTGCAAGGTTTCCGCCGTTTCATTCACCACATCAATTTCTTTTCCTCGAAGCGGTGCTGTCCCGTTCTGCTGGAGCTAATATACCGAGCGCTTGGCCGCAAAGCTAACGAGGGCTTTCATGATCTACGCGTCGTCGTGCTTGTCTCGCAGATTATCAGGCCTTTGTAGCAAGAAGGAATGGGGCAATCATTTTCTTCAAGGCCAACAGCGCGAGATGTTGCAATCATCTTTTTTTTCTCTAACAACCATCCTCTGCTCGGCTTGGAGTCTTAGACACTCTTGACTTGCGATGGCGTTGGTGAACGATGTTCGGATAAGCTGCTGTCCACCAACAATGGGGTTTGAAATGTTCCGCCCATCCCGCAAAACGATCGCTTGAGCTAAACCAGAATGGGTCGTAGGAAACGGGAAATGGTGACAGGGGCCCCCCTGCAGGTCGGCGATGTCGTCGAGGGCATGCCCGACATTGGCTCTCTCTCTCCCGCAGTGAGGCTTGTCATACTGTAATACAGTAGCTGAGCCAGTCCACTAACACAATCTCTCAAAGTAGTCTTGTTATTTGTATTCTCAACTTCTGGCCAAACCGGATCTCGCAGGTGAAGGGAGGACGACTTGTCTCGGAATTTCCCTTAGAACCAGGTCGGGCGGCGATGTCGGGGTTGAGGGGTGAGGGGGGGGGGAGGGCTAACTTGACCACTTGCAGTCGCTGCCGGAAGCACCCTGATGGCCGACTTCTCTGGCTCCTGCTCGCGGCTTCACATGACGAGTGATTGTCAGGTACCAGGCGCGGATCAGGAACGGATGCGATCGCCAACCGAGCTCTCTGTCAAGAATGTACGATCCCGGCCGCTCTCCCTCACGTGGGTGGCACATTTTTTATTTCCCACTCTCAAGCTCGTTTTGCGGCTCCAGCAGTTCGTTAGTTATCGAGATCTGAGGAAGGCAAACCTTTGGGCCGGAAAGCAAGTCCACTAACTCGGTACCATGTAACTACAAGTCAAACTAAGCTCATCTCTCGACAGGTTGGGTGGGGGCAGAGGGAAATTAGAAGGACCAAGAGTGGAGCCCCCTTTAACTCTTTACACGCTGGAAGAATGCACGGGACAAGATCAACCTGCAAGGGTGCGTTACAGAATCGACAAGGGGTAGGGACAGCGCGGGACGGGTCGCCTCCCCAAAATCAACTTGGAGGTTGAGGTATCTACACAGTACGCCAACTTGTTAGGTCGACCATGCTCTTGTCTATATGAACAAGCACTGGATGCTGCTCTTCATTGCTGATTTGGAGCATCTCTGCTGTGGCACGGGTCATTATTACCGGTTTTGCCCTTCGATGTCCTTTTTTGCCTCCTGTTCTTGTTGGTCGACTCTTACCGCCCGACTTGGGGAAAAGGGGGGGCAGCGTGGCACAGTACGTTTACTCGTTTTTTTTTTTTTTTTTTCGCAAGCCCTCCCTAATGGGTACGGCTGGCTAGTCCTGTGCACAAGTAACTAGTCCGCTAACCTGCTGGGCTGGGACCTGTTAAATTTGAGCGAGGAAGAGCCGTGAGGCGCACTTCCGCGGGATGCAATCATACCGCATCACGAGGCATTGCTTCGTCTGAGGGGGCCATGCGCAACAACAGCATCGAACATGCCTGCAAGCTCATGTTTGCGCCCCTGGTCGCTGCTCTCTGGGCACGGAAAGGGCCAGAAATGAGACCTGCCATCACCTGTTAACCACGTAGTGTTACACTAGGATCCATGCCTTTCTAACCAGACACTGCGAACAATCGCGGGCATGATCAATCACACGCTTTCCGGCCGTCTGAGGACGAGACTTAGTATATAGTCCGTACATCATTCGACAAGGCGAAAAAAAAGGAAAAAAAAAAAAAATTACCTCGCTAGGGCCCATACGCGGCAATGGCGCAAGAGGATCTGTGACCGTTGGATCGCCGAGCACCCGCGAGAGACCGACCACCCTCGTCAAGCCTCGAGTCCCCTTTAGTGTATGTACTTGAGTACATAGATGCGCACCACGCAGTCGAGTAACAATAGTGTGGTACTTGCACAGAGTCGAGCCCTGAAAGAGGCAAGCTTCATCTCGGTATCCGGTTGATACGAGGAGTTAATGGTTCCGTATAATACTTCTAACACCAGAGCAGTTTTATTGCTCGGAGTGGGGTTACATAACGTGGCCGCCTTTCTCTTGGGTTATTATACACTACAGAGTAGAGTAGTATACGGGTCACTCGGTGGTATATGCACTAGTACTACTGTGTACTTGTCTGTACGTAATCCGTAAACTTGGAACAAGTTTCGGTTTGCGAACCTACCACCGTGGGCTGCGATTCCAGCGCTGCCGCCGTGGTGGGGGCGCTGTGAGGGGCCCAAGCTGCGGCTCCGGGAATCAATCTCCCGGTAGCCGCACGCTACACTAGTGCGACTCAGGTCCGGGGCGGGAGGAAGATCACGGGATGGCGCCGGGTCCGCGAACCCCAGGGAGATCGACGCTTGGCTCTGCTTCAGCGGGACCCAGGCCTCTGTCGACGCGCACGCCGTCACAGAGCGCCATGCTGCGCCCAGCCGCTGCGAATTCGGCCCTTTCTTCCTCCATGTCGAGGAACAGCCATCGCCGGGGTTGCAGCGCCACATGAAGGCGTCGCGCTGTTTTGTTGTCCCATGGAGGAAACCGGTGCACCGTAGATGGAAGGACGGGCCAGCGATGAGTTTAGGGTGTTTAGGGCTTGTCTTCTCAATGATTCGGCAATCTGTATCCGCAAGTAGAAAAAGCGGACTAATGTGACCATCGAAACCAAGTACACTACGAATGTATTCTATGTACATACCTAGGTAGGTATATAGATACAGTACAACTATGGTTCGGTTAGTCGTATATGTAAGGTATATATGTATGTACATACACAGTACATACATATAGTACAGCCGACCCTTCGTCGCTTGTTCGTGCTAGGTGGCCATACCAGATCGAGCGAGAGAGAGAGAGAGAGAGAGAGAGAGAGAGAGAGAAGATCGAGGTTAACTCCTGTGCACCAGTTCCGGCAAATTGCACTAACCATACCAAGTGTTCCGGGCACCCGGCCAGCCTGATCCGGCTTGCTCGACTTTCCGCATTTGCACCGCCAAGACTCGGTAAATGGACGCGACCCCGGGAGAGCGCCCTCGCATCGTGATCGACGCGCCGCGCATCAATGAAGATCTCTCGTGCAGCTACGGAGTGCACTAGTGTATCTCGTGCTTCCCGAGGAGCCTTCATATCACTGTAACTTGGTAATATTGTACATTTGTGGTTGTGTACATTTACTCTGTGTGCGTTCACCGGAGGCCCTGTCGACGTGTGTCCCTACCATGCCCCATCACTTTTTTTTTCTATTTTATTTATTTATTTTTTTCTGCTTTCGTGTGTTTGTTGGGCAGCCAATATTTTGACCCCCTGTCCTCTCTCTCTATACGCAAAGCGCCAATTGCAGCCCGAAAGAAAGCCCAACGAATGCAGGTGGGGCATGGGAGAGCGCCGCGACTGTTCTTTTGCCAACCCAACTGGCAACGATTGGAGAAGGGTGCCTGGCTCTGTATTGTATATACCTATCGACATTGATCGCACTACGGATAGGAAGAAGTATCATACTATGTAGTGTACGGATTACTGCTCCACTGCTCTGCCGCGTCTCAGGTGAGGTACGTACCGAGTCGGGTGCCTAATTTCTTCTCATTACCTACTACAGTAGCTACTGCATGCTAAGGTTATGCTCCTCTGGTCTTCTTTCGTTTAATTACCAAGACGAGCGACAACTGCGGGATATCCCGAGGACTACGGATTACTAGCAACGAACTGTGCCAAGTACAAGAAGAAGGAGGGGATATCCAAGTTTCTGATTACTAGTACCCGAAATGTGACCGAATCGATTGATTAGGCATCTGGATACCGTCACCATGGAGCGAGCACCCGACGCTTTGCCTCGGGAACCCTTCTCGCTCTCTCGTTGTCAGTGGATGTGTGCCAGCCTCTGGGGCAGCTAAAAGCGTACGAAGAGTACAGTACTGTGCAATACTTGGTATGTATATACACTACTACGGAGTATGCTACTCTGGATCCGGCCGTTTGGGCCCGTCGTCTTGATCGTCGGTGTTTCGTGCACGGCAGTCGGGTGTGGGGGCTGGCATTTGTGCTGTGCCCGAGGCCCACTTACCAATCCGTATCAGGAAAGTACGCTACAGTACGGATTACTTCGTACCAGAGTACGTAGTAACGTTAGTGCACGGCTCGCAGGCGTGTTGCGCCAAGTAACAACCGCCGGCTTCAGAGTACATCCGTACACAGGAACGGATTCTGCTTGCTTCCCTCATCTCGTGCATGTCCGCAGTATCATTCTAAGAGCACACGAATCAATCGGTACAATGGCCCCAGGGCAACGGATACCATATGCTATATGCAATGTACGAAATTGACTATAATCCAAGCAGGCTGACTATAATCCGGGCAAAGCACGGAGTCTGGTAGAATCACACCAGGCTCGCTTCATCCCCAACGGAATATCCCGCGATGACAAGTGCAATACGCCCGTGGACCCAACTCCTCTCCAACACCTTTTACTTTCTTGATTCTTGGGATTACCTCTTGCACGCCTGACTCGACCGGCATGCTGCGAACTACTGGCAGTGCAATGTGCACCCTTTTTTTTTCGTGTTCAGATAGCAACACTCCATTACACCAGGAGTTGAAAGGCAAGGAAAAAAAACCAAAATGTCAATAACTGGGCTCGATTAGCGTTCGTGGCCGACCATGTCTGCGACATCCTTCGGACGGCGATCTACGCCCCGCTGACAAGGGTAGGTGGTGTGCGCTGCACATGGGAGCGATCCCCCCTGCTGTAAGGGCGCCGACGCCAAGAGTCACTGATGAGAGAGACCGGTGGATGAGCGTCCGGTGCGAAGTCCAGTTACCTCCTTTGCGGTGTGGTGCTGCAAATTAGTTAACAACAAATAGTTCAGGAACCTACATATATACACTAGCACAAGAAAAAAGAAATGAAATTTGATTACCGCGTCACCTGCGTTGCGAGAGGCGAGCCAGAACGATTGGATTGCTCCGCTGCAGGACGGAGCGGTACCGAGCTTCCTCCCCCCCTTCTCTCTCTCCCTCCCCCTTCCTCTTCTCTCTGCCCTACGAAGTACCCCGAGACATGCCATGGGTTGCGCGCCACTTGTGGTTACGGCCCACCGTCGTCGGTCATGTTGTCTCGCTCCCTGATCCCTCACCTTGTCTTGCCCGCACAAACAAGAAGCACTAGGAAGCAGGAAGCAAGCAAGCAAGCAAGCAACTTCAAGTAACTAGCCAAGCAAGCAGCCAAGGCGCTGCAAACAAGCACTGGCCGCCCTGCAGTTGGTTCGCCCCCCTCCCCCCGCCCCCCTGCCCCCTGCCCACAACGCCGGCTCCGGGGCAAGGCTGCCCTCTTGGCCGGCTTGACGAGAAAGGAAGGTCCTTAAGCATCCTCTCTCAGCAAATACCGACGGGACCAACCACGAGGCTCTTCACGTCCAGGAATCACGCTTCCTCGACAACCACCTGGAGCATGGGGGGAGAGGGGGAGAGGGGGGGAATTAGTGTAGACTAGCGGTGAGTGGATTGGATGGCAAAAAGACGTCGCTGTCATCGAACTCCCGCGCTCCTCATTCCAAAAGAAAGACGGAGTAAGTGAGCACTGCCATACGATTGTGAGACATGGTTGGCACCACCCGGCTCTGGCCCGCGATGCCGGGTTGTGGCGGGATGCATCTTTCTTGCTACCCTACCTACCCATCCTCTCTGCCTTTTACAGCATAAGTTTCTTATTAATAAGGTAGTTTGAAGGGCCTTGCACTGCGAAAGTACGAACTACACTACTGTGTGGTGTACAGTACATCCGTACATCCGTAACGTAGCCCAGGTTGGGGGAGCTAGCAGCAAGTACCGGCCGCCGCTGTAACCCTCTTCGCTCAACTCGACCCCCGCCCCCTTTTTCCCCGGTCTGCCGGTCTCCACTGGTGCCACTCAACCGGACCTGCTGTTTGCTGTTGCTGCTGTTGCTGCTGTTGCTGCTGCCATCACCGTGGGTACCGTCACACACGCACACACACATACAGACGGATTAACTCAACACTCCGCGCAAGCACATAACTAGTTACGGAGTACGCTAATTAGGTATGTACGAGTAAATAACCATTGAGGAGGGAGGCGAGGACCAGGAGGTCTCAACTAAGCTTTGCTCGCTCAAAGATGACTGATGAGCTTCTCTGCACTGGGAGCGAAGGGTCTTGCGGAATACGTGTGTATGTACCTAACTCCTCCTTCCACCACATTTTGCATGCATGTAGGTAGGTAGGTAGGTACCTATAGTTATGCAGTACAGGACGAACCAAGTTCTCAAAATGACCCGCCCGCGGGCGTGGCGTGGGCGTTCCCTGGCCATGACGACGAAAGGAGGATGCGCTCTCTTCTCCTTCCCATTCCTTTTCCTTTTCCTTCTGCGACCCGACCCCACAAGTCAGACGCAGACGGACGGATCGGATCCTCCTCGAGAAGGGGGCATGCATGTTCCTGGCCTGACGGCTACTAGTACGCAGTACACGCCATCTCGCAGGATGGGAGCCGCGGTGCCAATTCACCACCACCACCACCACCACCACCACCCACCGCACACGTCGACTAGTACGGATCCGTCGATAGCTATCACTGCACATACGCAAAAGTTGTCCACTAGGAGGAGTACCGGATCCTGTTTGTCACTACAATATGAGTGATGAGTGTGTAGTGGAGGAGGACACCGGCAACTGAAGGACTGGAAACATGGCCCCCCATCCCCCCCCCCTTTTGCTGCTGGCCCCTTTTTGCGCAGTTGGATGGATGCATGGAGCCACCAAAACGCTGAGCACCTTGCTTATTCTGCATCGTTATGCACGCACGTTCCGGATTACATCTGGGATATTATACTACGACAGACAGGAGTTCGTCTCTCTCTCTCTCTCTCTGTGTGTGTGGGTATGTGTGTGTGGGTGGATGAGTTGTGGTCCGTCTCTGCAGAGAGGGGACGACAAGGCAAAGCAAAGCGAGCATCGACTTGCCGTGTGACCTCTCTCTTTTTGCGGCGGAGAGGGACTTGCCGAGAGATGTGACAGCGGCCCTCCCCTCCCCCCCTTTTCCCCCGGCGCTGGGAGAGCGCCGCTTCGACGCAGTGAGGTCTGGCTCGGGTAAGCAACAAAGAGGAAGAACCGTTTCACACACCGGACAGGATCGAGGAAAAAAGGGGGGAGGGGTGCGTGAGGGCAGGTCTGCCCTAGTAGCTATGTAGAAGTGTACGGATGCTACACACTCTACGGAGCCGCTCCCAGGACGATAGATCACAACATATCCATCTCCAACATGACCAAGCCTATCTATGTTGGACATGTACTGTACATGCATACATGCGAACAGAATTAGCCTACCCGACACAGTGGTTCGCGATGGGGTGATCATCGTCGCCGAGCAAGCCCAAAAAGCCGCCTCGCCGTGTGTGTCGACGGGATCCCCCTTTCCTGGATGTCTTAAGAGCATTGCCCAGCCGAGTGCGTGGAACAAGTCCGTGGTGTAGAATAGTTGGGGAATAGCTAGTCAGGTCCATTACCGTCCACAAAGATGCTAGGCTTATTACTACTGGTGCTCATCAGCGTACCGTAGTGTCCGTTCGCTACTCGTATGTATTGTATATCGTGCGCTGCGCTATAGCCTCCGTACACTACTACACTACGTACGGGGCTGCAGCGATGATCACCCGTCCAGCCAAACTGCCGGGGAAGGGAAGGGGGGGTTGGGAGGGAGAGATCTCCCCGCCCTCATCATCCGCGTTGGGTCATGAATCTGGACGATCACTCAACGACCCTTGTGTGCCGCGGAGAGAATTCCGTACTTTTTAGATTACCACGTATGTACGGAGTACATCCGTATTTCACTCTGTAGAAGCCACCCAACGTTCGTTTATTTAGCAGAGAGGAAAAAAAAAAAAAAAAAGACAGAGAACAGCCAAGAAAGAGTGGGAAATAGAAGATGGAGAAACCCAGTGCTCTACGGATATGTATGTACAGTACATACACTCCACCGACGCACACTACACTAACTAACCCAATAGCATAGCCGCCGCCTTCCCGGACTGACGGGCCTGTCCTCTCTTCCAAGCTGGCAGGAAAGGAAGGGACGACAACGAAACGAAACAAACGAAAGAGAAAAAAAGGCAAGGGGGAGGGGGAAGGGGGCGTGAGATGAGCGAAGTGAAGGAGGTAGTTGCGTGGCTAGCACGAACCTGTTAGGTACAGTACTGTACAGTACATACTGTCGTGCTGGCGGTGTTTGTTTGGCTTGCCTGGCGCTGCGCTGTGTGGAGAGAGGGAGAGAGAGTGTGTGTGGACCTGGGAGGGGGGGCCTCGCGGAATGACGAAATGGCGAATTGGGTATTATGTTATGTTTTTCTCGTCATTTGTTTCTTTTCTTTTTTTCTTCACACCCGGTCCCGTAAGCGGCAGGGGCAGAGAGGCGGATGAATGGGATAGGTGAGCGAGTTTCGAGGGCGTTACGGGGGCTGTGTCTTTCTAGGCACAGGCAGCCACCGACGTGTATGGATCACTGGGTGCTGCTTTCCTGCTCTGCTGCTCTACTGCGTACTTTCGTACTTACGTCTTTACACTTACCCGCAGCGCAGTTTCTCGAGAGACCCGACGCAAGGCACAAAGTTCTCTAGGGTAAGTGATGGGGTCGAAAAAAAGAAAGAAAAAAATCAAGAAAATGGTCCATCATTGCATTTTGAACGGTCAGGACATCGGCGAGGGGCTGAGGTATGTACATACATTCTCGTGGGTATGAGGAGCCGGTTGCTCTGAACCGGCTCCTCTTTCAGGCTGGCGAGGCCGAAGATAGGTCCAGCGATGGCACCCCGGACGGCACTCCAAATCTCCAAGAAGGCCATGATTTTGCTTTAGTGTCAGTAACAAAGGCAAAGTAGGCCTGTCCTAACAAGAGAAAACAAAAGAGATGCGAAGAGCAGACTGGGACCAAGTATATTAAACATGTATTTCCATGGCGGAGAGCACCTTTTCTGTATGAGACTTTCAGATTGCGAGAGCGTTCGATGTTTGGGTTTGTGTGATATGCGGAAGTGATGCCGTAGAGCCCTGTCTGCGTAGTGTATCCGGTAATCCCCTACTGGGTACCCTCGCAAAGACACACGAAGCAAAACCTTCCTCTTTCCTCCCAATCTGTCGTCTTAGAACAGCGAAGTCTGGACTTGGTACATTAGCGTTCGGCCACTCACGACCACACAAACCTTCGTGGGTTATCCGCCCTTTGGCCAGTGGGGATGATGAACAGGTTCTGCGAGTTGGTCTGAGACGAAAAAGGGGGGAAGAAAAAGAGGATCGCAAAAATGACTTGGCTTTTCTGCTCGAAGCATCTAGCCTGCTTGCATATTACAGCCCTCGCGTCTCTTCGTTAGTTCATCCGGGGGGCCTAGCGAAGGCAGCTAGTCGACATGTTAAGCAAGCGGTCTTCCCACAAAATCCAGCCACGTCCACAAGACAAGGGCTAGAACGACGGCGAAGAGGGCCTTGTTGAAGCCAAGACACAGTAATCAGGGGCGAGCAAAACACAGGGCCAAAGCCAGCCTTGGAACAACAGCATGGAGCGAGGAATAGTTATCTAGACATTAAGAAGTGTCACCCACAGACATAGAAAAGAAACTCGCTCAACCTCACCCTCCCATATCAGCAAAAGCAGCGACGTCCCCGAGAGGGAAAGCGAAAAGGGTTGAGAGAGATAGAGACAAGAAAGAGAGAGAGAGAGAGAGAGAGAGAGAGAGAGAGAGAGAGAGAGAGAGAGAGAAAGGGTAGATAGCCAGGTAAGGATGAAAGCAAGACTCAACAACCCCGGAGACACCGGTAGACGCATGTGGTCATCCTGCCCCAGATTCGCCCACGGCACTCGCCAGGCGTTCCGTCTCACAGCGCCTACCAGCAACCACCGTCAGCCAGGAGGCCCAGGATATAATACCGGCATAAACGCCAGTCGAGCGAATGCCACACGCGACTGCTTGGTCTCTAATCTCAATCTCTCTCTTTCTCTCTCTCACTGTCCCTTCTCGCCCTTGCTCTCCTCTCCCTCTCGCGCGCGCGTGATCCACCGCTTTCCTCCGAAGTTGCTGTGCTGCATGCCCAACGCCAAAGATGCAGCATGGAAATATAGAAGCGTACACAAACAACAAGGGCGTCGAAGCAAGGCAAGAAGCATGAGAAGAAGAAAAAAAGAAGACCGTTGGTATAAGAAAAAGACCATTTGACGCCTCTCGAGCCACCCAAATCCCAGTGTAACGCCGTGCTGTCCCCGCGGAAACCGACACTCCGAGAATCCCCCATCTAGTCCACTCCTAGTGGCAATGCGAATTAAACCAGCAGCACCACCCAACCCAGCCGCCCTCTTATTTTTTTTTCTTCGTTTTATTTTCCTTTTTCCCTCCTGATTTCCTTTTTCCCTCCTGACTCCTTGTCAACTTTCACCGCTTGACAGCGCGGGTAGGCGAGGTTGATGGCACCACTCAGACATGCGGTGCCCCGCGCCTGTTGAGCCCCTCGAGCAGCTCGTGCGGCGGGATGCGCGCGATGCCACTGCCCCGGTCGATCATGCTGGTCGGCGCCGGTATGTAGCCCTCTCTCTTCTTCCTCACGCGGTCGAGCACCAAGCCCCCGGCCACGATCAGCAGTATCAGCCCGAGCGAGATGGCCAGGCTGATGAGCACGACAAAGCCCAGGGGCATGTGGCCGCCGCCCTTGGCGAAGAAGCGGTTGCTCTCCGAGAAGACGCGCGCGATGCTGCCGCCGCCCCCGGACGAGGAGGTGGTGAGGGCGAAGGGCGTGAACTTATCGTTACCCGTGTACAGGACGGCGGAGGCGGAGCCAAAGCCGGCGAGCAGGATGGAGCCCGTTATGAGGAGGGCTTCGTCCTCCTCGACGAGTGGGGACGATTCATGCGAAGAGGTGAGGGAGAAGATCTGCAGGCCGCGAATGTCGCTGCCCGGCTCGAGGGCGGACTGTCCAGCGCGTTGCCAGCTGGAACCGTCGTACTTCATGAGGAAGGCGGAGCCGTCTTGGGTGGAGGTGCCTGCAGCCCATATCTGGTTACCGTCGCTTGTGCCGGCGGTAACGACGGTGACTGGGCCCGGGAGTTGGTCGGCGCTGGGGAAGGCATCCCAGGTCTGGGTGCTGGCGTCGTAGCGGGCGAGGAAGGTGGTGACGGTATTGTTGACGGTGAGCCGGCCGCCAGCTAGGAGGATGTCGTCGGTGGCCCACATTAGGGAGCTGGCGTTTCCGTCGAGGTTCCGTCCTGCCTGGTTCCACTGGGAGTTTGTTGTGCTGAAGAAGCACACGCCCGGGCAGTCGAGAGAGCCAGCCGAGGTGAAAGAACCACCAATGTAAACATCCTTGGTGCTCGAGCGCACGGCAATAGCCGAGACCGTGCTGTTTCCACCCGAGAGCGCCGGAGGCTGCGTGTTGAACGACCGAGTGGCGAGGTTGTACGTGATCAGGCCACTGACGCTATCGCCGTTCACGGTCCCAGCCACGTCGCCTCCGGCAAACAGGATGTCACCCTCCACGGCGAGTGCCGCAAACGTCGAGTTGGGCGAGATCTGGTCGCCCAGACCGGTGACCTTATCCTCGTCAGAGCCGTCAAGAATGACGAGGTTATGGATGGTCGAGCCGTCCGTGGTCGTGGCGGTAAAATGGCCTCCTAGGATGGTCAGGTTCCTGTCGTTACTGGTGTCGAAAACACCGGTCACAACGCCCTGTCGACGAGCGCCTCCGGACAAAGAACCGTCGCGCTTGGCCAGACCTGCAGACGAGGAGGAGGGCTCTGCAGAAGGTTGGATGTCGACTGGCAGCCGGCCCAAGGTGTCGCTGCCGAGGATTGCTGCGCCGTTAGCGCCCAAACTCGCAGACGCGAGCGTGCCAGAGTAAAGCGACGAGCCATTGACGTTGAGAATTGACGCTGACAGGACGCCTTCCACCAGCTCAACCGGCAAGTCGAGATTCTGCAGCCAATTCTCCTGCGACGGCACCCAAACACCGAAGCCCTTCACCTTCACGGCAGGATTGGTATCGAACGCCAGCAGCTGGTCGAAATCTCCATTCACACTGATGACGACCTCGGGAGTCGAGCTGGTTATGTTCATCGTCATCCCCACGACGCGCGTAACCCTGCCGCTAACACCGGCGCCAAGGGGCTTCCAGGTGTTCTTGGACGTATCGTAGACGGCAACGTGGTTGAGGCCCTTGACCGAGTTATCCGACGTGCTGGTGAAAGTGCCGCCGACGAAGAGGTTCGATCTGTTGACAAACATGGAGTGAACCACGCCGTTCAGCCCACCGCCGACAGACTGGGCTTTCGTGTCGTCGCCCTTCAAGGAGACGATATTGCGCATGCTGCCGGTGGTGAAGTTCCCTGCGATGTAAGTGGTATCCTCCGCCGTGGCCAACGCGTTGACGGCTGAGCCTGTCGAGAAACTGGCCCCTAGGCGGTTGACGGCGGACTTCATGAACTCGCTCGCGTTGACTGGGGATCCGGGAGCATACTCGTAGAGCCCGTTCAAGCCACCTGTGCTGTTAATCAAGGTGAAGCCGATGCGCTGAGCGACAAACGTCATTTGGGCCAGGGACTGGCCCGCCAGGGGGGTCATAGTAACGCGAGGGCGGAAGCTACCGGAGCTCGCGTCGATGAGGCCAAAGTAGATCTGATCATATTTGTCAAAGTTGTTGGTCTGATAGAGGTCGACAGAGATCGGGACGCTCTTGGTCGGATCGGCTGTCATCTGCCCGGTGAGCCTAACCTGGCCGCGCGTGGCGCACGTGTTGTCCTGGAGGCAACCCGGGGTATACAGGTTGACCGAGTAGTGGCCGGACTCTCTAATGTCCGGAGTGAACACCACGGACGCGGAGTCTTCAGTAATGGGTGCAGTGAGCTGGGCCGTCAGATATTCCGCGGTGCTCGAGTAGGATGGCGAGACAGTCCACGGACCAGTCGCGGTGGCTGTGGACTGCGACTGCAGGCCGGCGCAGGAGGGTTCGTTGAAGTCGTTGACAGCATACGAGAAGATGTCGTCGCTGAACAGCTCGATCCCGTTCAGTCCTCCGCCACTACCGTAGAAATCCGAAATATCCAGGCGGAACTCGTTCATGCCAATGACATTAACGAAGTGGAAGTCCTGGAACTTTACGTTCTCGTCATTGCTCAACGGACACTCGCTCGTGCAGCTCGCATTCTGGCGAGTGATCGGGTCGATGTAGGTGAAGTTCATGATGCCGTTAATCGGCATGGCCGTGAATCGCCATGTTTTGGTGCCCCTGCCATCCTGGTGCGTGTTGTATAGTCGCAGCTTAGTCGGCCGGAACCCGTGTCCGAACTGGGCGTTCCAAAATCCCGGCGTATTGTCCTGCAGCAACCACGTGTTCCCCGGCCCGTCTTCGCCGCCCGTCTTGCAGATGATGTTCCTGGGGTCGCTGAACCCTTCCGCCGTGGTCGAGGATCCGCTAGTGATGGTCGCGGTCGAGAGGTTGATGATCTGGCCGTCGGGCGTGCTTGGAGCGCTCGCGTTCCCTAACCCTGTAAAGCTTCCTCCGAAAATGATGTTTCCGTTGGACGCCTTCACAATGGACGTCACAGGCCCGTTGAACCCTGCAAAGGGCAGATTGACCAATTTTCCGTCGCTGTTCATGGCCAGGGCGTTAGTCGAGTTGGCGCCGACAAAGCTCCCTCCCAGATAGACCATCTTCTTGTCCTGGTCACAGAGCATGGCATTGACCTCGCCAGATACCCCGGGGAGAGGGGTTACGGCGCCAGTGCTGGGATCGAACAGGGCGATGGCGTTGGACTGCCTGGCTTGCGCGCCAGGGTCGGGGCCCCTAATGCTGGTGAAGTTGCCTCCCAACACAACAACGGTTCCATTGTTGGCGTCGAGATCGCACATGGCGCGAATACTCGCGTCGGTATAGACGATAGGCACGAAGACGCCATTAGGTGTACGCACGAGGAGCTGTTCGCTGCCATTGCTTCGTAATGTTTGCTCGCTCTGTTCCTCGAACTGATACAGGGATATCCCTGAATAGTCGCCTGCTAAGACTACCCGGCCGAGCTGGGAAAGATCGAGGTTCGGGGGAGGAACTGGCGTGAACGAGATTGCGCTTGCTGGCGATATTGCAAACGTAGATAGCGAGATGAGGAGAGAGAAGGGTGACAAAAAACTGCGGCGGGCAGCATGGCGCCGCCCAAAGGGTAATCGCATCGCGCCGTGGTTGAAATCTGTGAAGAGTCACCGCGCCTGGACCGACGAGCAATCGAGCTGCTCAATTGAAATGGCCGGTTCCAAGCTGTCAACAACACGATGCCATAGCTATAGCAGCGCTAAAAAGTCGTCAACAACGACGTTTTGACGTGGCGGGGAATTTCGTGCTGCCGCAGATGGAGTTCTTGTTGTTGCACCACACTGCTCTGCTCGGCCGAGACACGGGTCGGTTCTAAATTACTCGCAAACACAGATATGGTCGGTCGGTCGACTTGAATGATGAACGTGCAACGAGAGTGATATAAAAATGTGGTCTGGGGCTCTGCAAGATCGCGGTCGGGAGTAACGGTCGGTAACGAGGTAGGGTGTAACGAGCGTGAAGTTATGTCGAGATTTGTTTGGTTGAGCCTCAAAGACTTGAGGATCGCAGGTTGGACCTTCGTCGGACGGGTTACGCAAAGCTCGAGGGAACGGTGCCTGGCACACTGCTGCTATCCTGCTGATGACAGCGGAGATTGAGCGGAGCACGCTTAGCCTTGGAAATCCTGCTGCTATGGTGCTGATTGGCTGGTGGAACCGGAGCCTTTCCACAAAAGGATAAGCCAAGTTCCAAAAGCTAGGAGGGCGTTATGGGCACGAACAGTCCGTACCTGGCAATTTGAAGGCTGAGACACGCCGAACTTGGAGCTTCTGCGATTGAAACGATTGTTAGCAACTGTTAACAACCAATATGCCACCATAACATCTCCTATACACTAGGAGTGATGGTTTGAGTTCGTTCCGTAGCAGCATGGGTTTAGGCTGGATACGGGCTAATTATTGCGTGCGTAGCGCAATGACGGCAGGTCATGGCCGGTCCTAGCTGATAGCTGCAAAAAATAAAAAATAAAAATAAAAAACAAAATAAAAGGGAACAGGGAACAGGTCCTCTTGCGGAACTGGATCCATGCACGTACGCACCTCGTGTTCACCGTTGCTGTTTTCCGGAAGACAGCTTCCACGGCCGCCTTGGCGTTCGATACTGCTCGGCTCGACGAATAGACGTAAGTCTTGGACGAGGTCGTTCGAGATTGTTCACCCAACCACACCACTGTCAAGTTCCCTTGGAAGCAGGTTGCCGCGTTGTGCCGTCCAAAACCGCACGTTGCGCAATCGGAAGGCTGGCTTCGAAATTTGCTGTGGTCGATTGGATCGAGATCTAGCAAAACGAGTGCCCTGCAGAAACGGGTACCGGCAGGTGACGCGAGAGACTGAGCCAAAAGTCGAATGTACTGTGTGTGAACAGGGAATTCCTGGATCTACCAGTCTCCCGTCAGTGGTTCTGTTTTGGTAGGTTGGTGATCAGGGGCACGCACTGTTTCGGTTTTGTCGAACGGAACACCAACGAGCGGCTCTGCGAACGCGATGCACCAGGAAGGAAGGAGAAACAAGAAATAAAAAAAAGGGAAATGAATGTAGTGGTTGGAACACTGAGTGCCTCAAGGCGCAGATTCCTGGCCAGGTGCACGCAGGATAGAGTAAGGAGCGAAAACAAGTTGGTGAATCGGCAGGCTGCAAAAGAGTGTCGTTTTCTTGGGAGTTGTACCGCTGCGGGCAGAATTTCGTCTCGTTCGTCGCCTTGGAAAGAGGGAGAAAGAGTGTCGACGAGAAACAAAAGGCAGCGAGAGGGGAAGCGCTGTTCTGGCCCACCGCTTGTTGGATTCAGGGGCTGTTCATCGATTCATGGCGCAGTTCGGGACGAGATTCCATTGGGTTATCATGCATCTCGACAGGGGACAAGCAGCCCCTTGCAGCATTGACGACGAGCTTCTCTCCACCACCACTCGCAAGGCGGCTGCCAAAACAAGAGAAATCTGAGCACAAAGCACCCGACGCTTAAGAGCAAGCCAAAAATAATATAACTACTACAGTATGTAAGGTAGTCAATTGGCATGGGGTTCCACTCGTCGTTCGTTTGTCGACACAATGGTCTCGGGAGGTGATGATCTTTAAATGGGTGCTAGTAGTGTGTATCAGGGCATACTAGTAAGACAACCCGGCAACAGAAAGGCAGGGGGACCACCTTGAACCGAGGAATGAGGCATCTCACAAATCCGTACATGTCTCTCAAATGATACCGCGTTGTCCTGGTTTATAATTCCCCCCCAATGTCAGCCGCCAAGAACTAGAGAGAGCTGTTGCGCCCTCATCAATCTCTAGCGATGATTGTTGCGCAGTCGATACTCTGCTTGTCATGGCCCCGTGGCGTTCCCGCAACTCCGAAGGCGATCAAACAGCAACTGCCGTGCATTGACCCCGGTACCCGGAAGGGTGATGACGGTCCTTGCTCTCGCGCGCATCATACGAAACAAGCCAAAGATGCCCGCTGCCACTGGGTATGGGTAGTTACACTAGACCCAGATGATCCCATCCTAGTGTATGCGCTGGGATCGTCTTCAAGGAACGCGCAATTATCTTGCGGCTTAGCTGTCAAGCGAAACGAGAGATGGGGCCTCGTATCGTGCAGGGGCCCCTTCCCCAACTTTTCCGGACATGTTTCGCCGAGTAATCAAGAGGGAAAAAAAAAAAAGAAGATTCGTTCTCGCAGGTGAGGTGGGTATCGTAACCAACCGTGTTCGTCTTAATTCATTCATTCATTCATAACTTGCCGTCTCCCCCCCTCTCGCCCCTTGTTCAACCCATCCAGTGCCCTCATCCGCTTCTTGTACGCCATCGGGGTCTCCGGTTCCAGGCCCTTGGCGGCGGGCGCCCCGATACCAAACAGGCCGCGGCCCCGCCTCTCCGCCGCCGCGGCCCCCCACAGGCCCCTCCTCTTCCTCTTGGCGGCGGCCTCGGCCTCGCGGTAGCGGGCCTCCATCTGGGCGCCGCCGAACTCGGCGCCCGCCTTGCCCTCGTAGGCGACGGCGAGCCCGCGGCGGAGCATCTCGAGGCCGAGGTCGCGGCGCGGGAAGAAGAAGGGCGGGCGGCGCACGTAGACGGTGGCGACGACGCGCTCGTACTGGTCGCGCCGGTAGACGCGGGCGCGCACGCGGCGGTTCAGCACGTAGCTCTCGAGGAAGGCCTGCGCCTCGGCGGCGAAGGGCTGCGCCGGCCGGCCAAAGTGCGCGCCCTCGGGGGCGTCGATGCCGGCTATGCGAATGGGGATCTAGGCGAGGCGACGGGGCCCCCGTTGTGGTCAGCGAAAGGAGAGGGAGGGAGGGACGACGGAGGCTTTTTTTTTTTTTTTTTGGCTCACAGTTTGTCCTTTGAGCTGTTTCCTCTCCTTGGGAACGCGCCGCAGCCAGCCCCAGCCGGCGAGGCGGCCGCCGGGAGTGTGGAACAGGTGGAAGCCGTCGCCGTCTCCGACACTGGTGACTTGGCCCAAGAGGCTACGGCGGCGGAAGAAGCTCGGGGCGATGTGGTCGGCGGTGGGGATGCGGCGCAGGTACGACTGGTAAAATCGAAAGGCACCCAGCGTGAGGGCTGCGGCGGCCACGGGGGCGATCCAGTTCTGAGGGACGCCGAGATGGTCCCGGACGCTGTCGGCCCAAGAGCCGTCATCTTTCGCCCCGGACGGCGGCGGGGATGCCTCGGGTCGGTCGTTTGCCTTCATCTGCAGCCAGCTTTTTCTGCTCGACTCGGATTTGGGGGCGCCGTCTCCATCCTTGCTGCCCGGCGAGGACGTAAACAGACGCCATGGCATGGTGTGGTTCGACCGCCAGGTTGGGCTTGGTAGGCGGTCTACAGGTAAGTTTGGCGGTTGCAGTCGGCATAGTTACCCATGTGGGCTGATTCAAATGTTACAACTGCCCTGGCGGCCGGGGTTTCGGGGCTTTGTTGGGGCGCTTTCGCGGACTGTGGAAGTGCGGATACACGTAGCGCACGGGCCTACGTCAGCCTGCCCAGGGCGCAGTGCCCCAGAAACTCGGTGCGCTCCTCAGCCCCACACACCACTAATTAGGTGCTGGAGCAACAGCACGGCCCCTGCTCCGTACTTATTAGGTGGGGAATATAATCCGTACCTATCCAAGTAAACAAAGCTTTGCTCCCAAATACAGAGCTCTACCTACGCAACGATCAAGATGTTGGATTGTTTATGCTTAGAGCCGGGTTTTCTCTCACTAACAACGCGGCCTCAAGCCTCGGAGTGAGCTCAAGAAACAAGCGGCTCCGGGGATGACAAGTGAAAAGGTCCAAGCAGTGACTTTAGGTACTCTCTCCTGGAAAGCATCGAGCACCAGGGCAGGGAGCAAGCGATCTACAATATATACAATATATACAAGCACCTTAATCATCTGGCTGAAGAATTACCTGTCATTTACCTTTTTAAATCTCTCCATTTCTCAACTTATACCCGACAGGCAGATTATTTTAGACACATCTAGGCGCAGCCAACATTCTTGCTGTCTTGTTCTAATCTCGCCCCAACGTCTCACCTTCAAGCTAGTAGTTAGTCGACTACGATTGATAGGCAACGTCATGGGGGGGGAACCGGGTTCGGAAGCGAGAGTGGTCGCGACGGTGGCTCTGAGAAAGGAGGTACGGCTGAGGAAGAAAATGTCTGAGCCTTCGTTCCCTCCTTCAACAACCCTCGACGGCGACACCTCGCTTGGTCCTCGGGTCCTCGCGCTTCATCTCAAGAAGCGATGGCTTCCCATCTTGAAGAGGGCTCGTAGCGAGCCTCTCGCCTTCTAGCCATCGGCATTTCCACGTACCTCTCGGTAACTTGGGCACGAGGGAGGTAATGCACCTTCCACTAACAAACATGTCCTTTCCCTTCGCGAAAAGAAAATCAACAGATGCAACGGCATGAACAGCAACGACAGTAACAAATTATTGATTGAACAGTGTCGTCAACAATATCAATGCCCAGTCTCTGTCTCCATCCGCGCCGCAACGATAGAAGGCAGCTTCAGGGCGCGGTGCTTGGGGTCAATTCTTACCTCTTCCATAACCTCGTCCAAGCGACCCAACTGCTCCCCAAGCCACTCCTCTCCGAGCAAGGTAGCGACAATGTCGTCTGAGTCACAAGGCGGTGATGATGAAGGAGAAGCATTCGCGCCCTTTCCCTTCGTGACACCCGACTGCCCATCATCCCGCAGCGCGGCGTCCAGATCAAGACCATTCTTCTCCTTCCCCTTCTCCTTCTCCTCCTCTTCCCGAACAGTCTCCAGCGACTCGCCCTTGATCAGCGTGAGGTGCTCCCTGAGCGCCTTGAGCTGCTCCTTGACGATGCCGAGCCGGAAGCTGGTCCCCTCCTGGGCCTTGATGCATGTGCGGCACTTGGCCCGGACGCGGATCGTGTCGTACCCGTGCGACCACCTGACGCCGCATCCCGTGTCGGTCTCGCCACGGTCGAAGGACGCCTCGGTTTCGCATGGCCGGGTGATGCCCAGCCAGGCATGATGGGCGCAGCCGAAGACGAGGCGACGGTGGAAGCACATGGCTGCGGTAGGCGGATGGATGGCTCCGGTGACTCGGTTGTTTTGTTGGCTTGCTCGCTGCTAGTTAGTTGAGTCCCTCCATGCTTTAAATAAATACACTTGAGAGGGTTGCGATGGTCGTCTAATTCAAATCTGTTCTCTTCTGTCTCAACAGTGGCATTGTTCTGGACATTGCTGGAAACCCAACACAAGGTGCTTCCTTTGTTTGGGGCAGTGCGTTCTCGGCCTCCCAGGTCTGCCACTGGCTGTTCCTCTGCAACCTTGTTTTCAGCAGAGACTTGAGAGAAACCGTCTTGCAGCGCAGCTTCTCGTGACCGGCAAAATTGGGGAGTCAACAGATCTACGAAGAAAGGGTAGGCAAAAAAGTTTTCTTGTCTTGCTTGCCCAGTGAAGCAAGCAATGTTGAACGCAGCCCCAGCAAGCAAGTCTGTTTCCTAATTTCAGAGGGGGGGGGGGGGGGGGCTAGCCGCCGGTTGTTCATCAGCGCCTGTCTTTCCCCTCACGTAACAGCTCTCTCCTTGCCATCATATCCTGGCCATCACGCCGCTGTGAAGGACCTCGTCAAAGTCTCTCGCCCAGACCAGCTTGCTGTCCGATTTTGCTTCTGCTACATGCGGTACCTCGCCGCCCACCCTCCTCAGCGTGTTCAGCAGCTTGCTCTCCGCATCGTCCGCCATGACGACCCCAAGATCCGCTTCCATCAGGCAAGCCAGGTCCGTCGTGGAGTCCCCAAAATACACCACCTTCTCGTCGGCCAGCCTCTGCCTCAGCGACTCCATCGCCCGCAACTTATCTCCCGCCGTGACGAGCGGCTCCCCGCCGAGCTCCTCGGGGCCCTCAACCTGCCCGCTAGGGAACCGGATCCCGTTCGCCACCACCCTCTTGATCCTCTCGCCCCCCCGACCCCGAGAGCACCCGGCCTCCACGACACCCCTGATGAACTCCCTCGACCAGTTGACGCTCACAACCGCCAAATCCCACCCATCTTTGCCTTGCTGCTCCAGGAACTCCCCCACGCCTTTCCTCAGCCTCACCGCCCCTTCTCTCTTCTCCTCCAGTGACCCATCTGCTCGGGAAGAAGAGGAGGATGAACCATCACCATCACCACCATCACCACCGCCATTCTCGAGACCCGACAAAGACGACGACGTCGTCGTCGTCGTCGCCGTCGCCGCCGCCAGCCGCACGGCCTCCCTGCCGAGCTCCTCGAGGGCGGCCGCGTCCAGCCCGGCAAAGAATCCGGCGCGGCTGACGCGCGTGACCGACGCGCGCTCCACCTCGCGCGCGCTCTCGAGGAAGGCGAGCTCCTGGCGCAGCGCGGTGCGCCGCTCTTCGGCCTTCGCCGCCGCCGAGTATCCTGCGACGTGGACCCGGTGCGCGGCGACGTAGTCGCGCACGATCTGGTCCCAGAGCGCCCGCTGCTTCTGCTTCTGCTTCTGCTTCTGCTGCTGCTGCTGCGCGGCAACCGCCGTCTGGTCCTGGCCCCCCGCGACCGTGCAGGAGGAGGTTGCGTCGATGGCCAGAGCAACGAGCGAGGCGAGGGTGTCGTGTTGAGTTATTGTGCCGTCAAAGTCCAGCAGGAGGAGGCGACGGAGAGCCATTGTTGGATTTCTGTCGTTATCTTTGTTGGTTCAATTTTTTTTCTTTTTTTTCTCGAGGAGGGCGGTTGGGTTTGGTATGATGTCAATTATCCGGGGTGACGATGGGCGAGGAGCCGCTGTTCATGTTAAGTAAAGGCACATTTTGAATGTAGACGAAAGGCGACGTGTTGAAGGAAAAACCAGGTTTTGCTTTTGAGGAAATATACGCTTGCGGGTACATACGGAGCAGGTACTGACACTGAGGTAAGGTAGGTACGACATTCATACCTTGGGCCGTGAGAGATAGAGTACAAGCCTGAACCCCACAATCTATGTTTCGGAATAGAAAACAGGCAGATACTCCCCAAACGATTAAGCAAGTCACGAGACATCAATCAAGCCCTGGGCCAGTGACCCGGGACCATCACATTAATCCAATACAACACCTTATCACATTCGGTCATTGCCCTGTATTTTGCAAAGGGTATCATGCAAGTTTTGCGTTCCTGGGACCCTCCTGTAACCACGAAACAAGCCGATATCAGGTACCACCCCAATGAATGAACGCCACGCCGTCCCGTCCCGAAGCTTTTAGTAGTTAGACTCTCAAGAGATAAATAAAGGCCAAAGACAATCACAAAACATCCTCCATCTTGATATCCTCCTCGTCCTCATCATCGGAGGGTACATCAGCCTTTGGTACCGCCGCATCGTCCGCCGGCTTCGGTAACGAGGCGAGGATGCCCTCATACTCTGGCTTGAGCGACCAGTGATTGGCAAAAGTACCAGACCGGTGCAGCACGGCAACCTTGTCGAGAGTCTCGCGCAAATAGGCCTCGGGCTGCGGGATTCTTCCGCGGAAGGCCTTGATGGACCAGTATTTGTGCTCCGAGAAGCACTTGGCGATGGCATCCAGGAGCTGGTTCTCCGGCCAACGGGTCGCCTTGTTCTCCATCTTTTTCGCCTTGGTCGGTTTCTCGCGAGTTTTCTGCACTGCGTGTTAGGCAATCTCAACACCAAAAAGAAGGGAGATGGCCACATACGAGAAAAGATTCCCACTCGTTGGGATTGGTAGTATCTCCGGCTGGAAAGCCCTTCAGCATAGTCACCGTCTTCTGAGGCTTCTGGGCGGCTTCGGCGCGAATGGAGAGGAACCTATCGGCCTCGGCGTTCCGTACCGGGGTGCAGACGACTTCGTGCTTGATCTTCCCCGCGATCCTAGTTTTCTCTGGCGCTCTCGGTTAGCACACCTATCACAGCCTGGAGAGGGCAGAGAGCCACCAACTTGGAATAGGCCTGCGCGAGTAGGCGCCCTTCTTCCCCCGTTCGGCGGGCGGCTCCATCTGCCTTTGGTGCTTTCGCAAAAGATGGGCAGGAATTCCTTGCGCCAGCGCATTGGCCCTTTCCTTGTTCTTCGCAGCATAGCTAGGCAGGTCCTGCTCGGTGAAGACAAAGGTGTTGTTGACATCGTGGTTCGTTACTTCCATGTTGTACTCCTTGGGCACTTCGGCATGCGCTGGCAAGTCCGGCTTGAGGCGCATTTGCAATCTCTAGAGACAGAGGCAACGCGTCAGCGGTGGCAATGACCCTCGACAGCAGCGAACATGCTGACCGTTTTGCCATTCTCGTCGATCCATTGGCGGATTGTTCCAATCTCAATCTCCTCATCCTCGTCGAGCTTCGACCAGGCCTCCCAGACGTAGTTCGGTAGGCGTGTGAGATACATGCGACTATAGGCATCTGCGTCGGGCAGCTTGTCGTAGAATTCCAGATCGGGCGTCTCGTCGACTTCGTCCACGAAGGATGAGCCCGCGTCGGGGTCCGGTTTGATCTGAGGCTCCGCCATGTTTGCGACGTGGGATGGCGTGGCGACAAAATGAATTATTCGAGGCCAAGATCCGCTGTTTGCCGGTGTCGTTGAGGAAGAAGTGCAGCTCCGTAGAACAGAGCAACTGCGCTGGGGTTGATGATGTGAAAGGAACGATGCAGCTTTCCCATGTGAGGTCAGCAACCATGCCTCATGTAAGCAAGTGGGCCCGATGCCTCCAAGTCTTGGCACCGCCCTTTCACTTCCGGATACGGAGTACATTCGCACTTTGCATAGCTTTGTCATCATGACCCTTACATTCAGTTGAATGCATACACTGTCAACGGCCAAGGAAGGAAAGCGTTTCAGGCTCGGAGGTCCATATATCAAGATGTGATTCGGCCCTCAGAGCCTACGGAGCAACTTCCTCGAGAGAATGCACACCTTCCCTTCCTGCCTCTAAGTCTTGGGTCCGCTTGCTCCAACTTGGTTGAAAGAGAGACATTTTGCCTGATGATTGGCCGAGTCAAACCAGACGCGAGCCTTGGCACGTGCACAATTGCGGGCGAGCCACGCGATCTTTCCACAGATCTGGACTTGATTTCCGTACACGAACGAAATCCCCGCCACAACACGAATCGTCATCCCTTGCGACTATTCAAATTCACATCACACGCCTTGCGCAGTCTGCAGTCTCGCTATTCGCGTCGCGGGCAGCAATATTTAATTTGACGAGATCCAGTTCTCTTTGGCTATCAAGATGACGTCCGCAGAGGATCGAGAAATGATGGAACGGATCAGCCGCTTGGCTGGTCAAATCAATCGCCACAAGAATCAGCAGGCAGGCGTTGGTCCTGCCCGGCACGCTCGAACGCACCATCGTATGTCGACCGACCGACCGAGTCTTGGATGCACCGGGACTGACGCGCTTCGAGACGGTGGCTATTCGAGCGGCTGGCGCTCAGGCGGGTTTCCCCATCGCGGCGGTCACTCGAGCGCCCGAATGCCCGTTTACCGCAACAGGACCCTTATTCTGAACAACGGAACCCAGCAGAGCCGGTCTGGCGATCCTGACTCGGGCGCGACGTCAGACGCATCCAGCTCTTCCTGGGTGACCAAGAACGACCGTCACCTGCAGCTGATCAATTCAAATGTCTACAAGAAGGATGCGCAGGCCCGGGCGGCTGCCATGGAGCAGACGCGGCGCCAGAAGCTTGCCAATAGGGATAAGCAAGAGCGCGCTAAACTGATCAGCCATCTCAATCGCATGGCAAATAGCGGAGGATTTGGGGCAGCTAACCAACAGGCCGTCGGCGACAACAAGTACGAGATTGCCGTTCAGGGCGTCCGGTTCGTCGTCGCCAAGAACGGCAGCAAGCTCGTCAGAGTTCCTGGTACGCCGCGACCACCCGAGGGGCTCTTTCGGCATGCTCACGCTGGTCCAGGTGACGGAAACTCGGCAAAAGCGACCCCGAAAATGGCAGTGATCGGAGGCGTCAAGTTCTACCGAAGCAAGAACGGCAATCTGTATCGTCACGGCGTAGTCAAGGCGCAGCGGTATGTTTCCTGGCATCTCCGGGCCGGGCAACTGACCCCAGCAATCTCTGGCAGGCAATCCGGCGCGGTGAAGAAGGTCAACGTGCCTTGCAAACAGTTTTCCATGACGGGTAACATCCAACACTTCCTCGACCGACGCCCCGAGCGACACCCTCCCGACCGGGCTTCGGTAAGTGACCCGAGACTCACTAACCGAGACACAGGCTCTTGCACCCTCGGCCCACGATGCCGCTATGTCCACGACCCGCACAAGGTTGCCATTTGCAAGGACTTCCTGCAGCAGGGCGAATGTCCCAGCGGCGACAACTGCGATCTCTCGCATGAACCTACTCCCGAGCGCACCCCGACTTGCCTGCATTTTGCCCGGGATAATTGCACCAAACCTGATTGCAAGTATGCTCACGTAAAAGTTTCACCAGCTGCTCCAGTGTGCAGGGACTTTGGCTTTTACGGTTACTGCCAAAAAGGCGCCGGTTGCTCGGATCGCCACGTCTTCGAGTGTCCCGACTTCAGCAACACGGGTGTCTGTAAGATCAAGGGCTGTAAGCTGCCGCATCGGGAGAGGGCAAGCGTCCTGCGGAGGGGCGCCAGCAGCCGGGATCAGTCCGGCATGGAAGACGAGGAGATGGAAGATCTCTCCAGCGACGACGATGGCGAGTCGATCGACGAAGACGACGTCGATTCGGATGAGGTGGACGAGTTCATTAGCCAAGACGAAAACGGGGGTCTTGACTTTGCGGCGCAAAAGGACTACATCGAGCTATGATGTTTTGTCCCGCTGCCCGCTCCTTGACTATCCTTTCGTTGCGTTGCCTTGCGCCCTCCGTTTCCCTGATACCCTTTTGCGTTCCGGTGTTCTGGGAGGATGATGATGAAGAAGAAGAAGAAGAAGAAAAAGAGAAGAAAATAATAATAAAAAAAAGAGAATGAGGAAGAGAAAGAGGAAGGGAGGAGAGAGAAGAAATGAGATGGTGACGGGAGGAAAAGCCCATCCGAGCTCCTTTGAGCTTCAAGCACAACTGTTCAGAATAGATGAGGGCTTGTTTCTAGCCTTCTCCATAGATGTTACGAAAAATGTAATTCAGGATAATTGGATCCTGCACGACACAAGTCTACGGATTACACTACGCAATACACTAGTGGGCCCAACCCATTAGCTCGTTCCCCGTCCTCCAAAGAAACGGAATTGCTTTGCCGCCGGGAAGCTCTCGCTCCCCGCCGAGCGGATCGGCAGCTGCGGAGAGCGGGCCAAGAATCTGGGGAATGCCAAACCAGAACTCCACACAGCGCCGGAGAAGAAGGACTAGTCAGACGATGACCGCGTGGGAGCGCGTCGGCGTCGCCCGGGGATATAAAAAGAGACCCAATTCGGGAACGGTTTTCCATTGGGGTCATGAGGAATCCACAGCACTCAGGTGTCCCATTTCCTGATTTCGTTCGTAAGCTCTCAGCTCTTGCTTCTTCGTTATTATCTTTGCGTTCAATTCAACCACGAAACAATCAGCGCAGAGTATTGTCAGGAAGGGCTGGTGTGGTGTAATTCTTCTGCATACAAACTATGTAGTACTCGCCTCCGTCGGTCGTGGGCATCGCAGATGCATACATGCAGGTGTCATCGGCACAATGTTCAGTGCAGATAGATAAGTTTACATACATCGAGCATAGAGGTGGTCTAGAACGTCCCGGAAAAGCCAGAGAGCGTACGCAAGGCCATGTAGAGGAGTGATCGCACAGCTGTGACCGATTGACTTGCCTGATAGTCAACAATCGAGCAAAGCTGCCCCGGATGTCTGGCTCGTGTAACGGGTCCTAGAAGTGAGCAGATACACTGCTTGTCTGGGACCGGGGAAAAAAGAACCAAAAAGGGAAGGGGGGAGGGTACGGGGGAAAGGGGGGGTTCATCGGCCATTAGTTGGTGGATGTACAGTACGTCCGTAGTGTAGCACATAACAAAACTCCCCGAATGTGCGGTGCTTCTCCGGGGAGGCTTCCCCGCCCGGAAGGTAGGCTTCTCGGCATCTTGGGGTTGGCCTGGACACTCTACCGTCACTTTCCCCGAGCTTGCACGCCGGTTCCTCATGCAGGGGCTGACAGATCAGGTGCAATACACCACACCCCATGCACGACTTCAACAGTCAAGCATGGGGGGCCAGAACGTCGGTTGTACATACAGTACAGTATATGTGTGCGCCTCCATCAACGGACAACCCACGTCGTCCGGCCCCTGTCCCCGACCCTTCCCCTTGGTGATCATCGTCGCTTCTGCTTCTGTTTCTGCAATATATATCCATGAGAATATACTTCCCTCCAACTCCTAAGAGCCCCGAGAGAGCGCCGCAAGTGGAAGAAGCAAGATCCCCCTTCCACCTAACACCGGCAAGATGGGTGAGATGCCAACTCCGAACGGCTTCAACGAGAAGGTTGGCGACGAGTTCACAATCAAAGATGTCGCCGTCGAGAACATGAGGCCCCTCAGGGTGATCGTGGTCGGGGCCGGCTTCTCCGGCATTCTGGCGGCCATCAGAATACCAGAGAGATTGAGGAACGTGGAGCTGGTCGTGTATGAGAAGAGCGAGCGCGTTGGCGGAGTCTGGTATGTCTTCTCCACTCAAGTTGTATGTCTCTGGTTGACCATACGACTGACTGCGCTGTGTGTGTGTGTGTGTGTGTGTGTGTGTGCAGGTGGCTGAACAAATATCCTGGTACGAACGGATCTGCAACAGTTGAGCAATCTTCAGTCTGAACACCCTTACACTAACCCCCTCTTCAAGGAGTTGCCTGCGACATCCCATGTAAGTGTGCCCGTCCCCGCCCGAACCCGTCACCTTGAACGAGGCTGACCAGAACATGAAGCACACTCTTACCAGTACTCGTTCGCACCCAACCCCAACTGGAGCAACCTGTATGCCCCGGGGAGCGAGATCCAACAGTATCTCGAGGACGTGGCCGAGAGATTCGGCGCAATGAGGTTCATCAAGACACGCCACCAAGTCGAGCACTGTGCGTGGGACGATGTCTCTAAGAAATGGTGAGCTTTCTCTTTCCGTCTGGCTCTCGGTGGTCCAAGAGCACACTCACCTGACGGGAACGTTACCAAGGAACGTCAGAGTGACCAACCTCGCCACCGGGGAGGTGATCGAGGACTCGGCAAACGTCCTCGTCACTGCTCGGGGGCAGCTCAACGACATGTCGTGGCCCGACATCCCCGGCCTCGGCACGTTCCAAGGCAAGCTCATGCACTCGGGGGACTGGGACACGAGGTGAGTAGCCTCTCGTTTTTCCTCTTCCGGTGGTTGGGTTGGGTTTGTCGGGGGGAGCCTTGAACTGACCTTCGTGCCAGCTACGACTTCCGCAACAAGCGGATCGGTATCATCGGCAACGGCTCGAGCGCCATCCAGATCATCCCGAGCCTGCAAAAGGTCGAGGGCGCCCAGCTGACCTGCTTCATGCGTTCCCCCACCTGGATCTCGTCCGCTTTCGGGGACCAAGGCATGATCGAGCTGGGAATGGATCCCGCCAACACAGCCTGTACGGAAAAAAAAATCTCCCTTTAATCCAAACCCCCCCCCCCCTTTCCCCCCTTCCTTCCCCCCATTTTTTTCATTTCTCCCTCCCTGCTCCTCCTTGCTGATGAGAATCCCCGGGCCGGGGGTCGGTAGTCTCGCCCGAACAACGACAACAGCTGGCGACCGACCCGGTGGCGCTGTTCAAGCTCCGCAAGGTCTTCGAGAGCGGCGGCAACCTCATCCACGACAGCACGATCCGCGGCACCGCCATGCAGAAGGAGTGCCAGGCCGCCTTCCACCGGGCCATGCACGACAAGCTGTCGTCGCGGCCGGACCTCCTGGCCCTGCTCATCCCCAAGACGTTCGCCCCGGGCTGCCGCCGCCTGACGCCGGGCAAGGGCTTCCTCGAGTCGCTGCTCGAGCCCAACGTGAAGGTGGTGAGCGACCGAATCGGCGAGATCACGCCCGCGGGCGTCATCACGACGGCTTCGGCAAGCAGCACCACCAGCAGCAGCAGCAGCAGCAGCAGCAGCGCCGAGACCGAGACGCACCAGCTCGACGTGCTGATCTGCGCGACGGGGTACCGCGTCTCGTCGGCGCCGCCGTTCGCGGTGCTGGGGCGCGGGGGCCTGTCGCTGGCGGAGCGGTGGGCGGGGCGGGCCGAGTCGTACCTGTCGGTGGCCGTGGACGGGTTCCCGAACATGCTCATCATGTTCGGGCCCAACTCGGCGATCGGGTTCGGCAGCCTGACGCGCATCCTCGAGGCCGAGGCCGACTACATCCTGGCGGTGGTCCGCAAACTGCAGCGCGAGGACTACGCGTCGGCCGAGCCGCGGCCGGAGCGCGTGCGCGACTTTGTCGAGTACGTCGACGCCTACTTCCGCGACACCGTCTACATGGACGACTGCCGCAGCTGGTACCGGCGCGGCGACAAGGTGGTCGGCCTCTGGCCCGGCTCCACCCTCCACGCGCTCGAGGCCCTCCGCGCGCCCCGGTGGGAGGACTGGGTGTACGAGCCGGTCGACGACGCCGGCCGGAGGAACGGGCTGAGGTGGCTGGGCAACGGGAGGAGCGTCACCCAGGTCGAGGGCGACCCGTCCTGGTACATCAACCCGGACGAGGTCCAAGTGCCGCTCGAGGGGCGGCCCGAGGAGAATGCGAGATTCAAGGCTAGGCCGTGGTGCTACTAGGGGTGTGTGCTGGTGCTGGGTTTCGGTGTGTGTGCACGTGTCCGATGAGTCGTCTATGTATGTACCGGTCATGATGTCGTCTGCCAAAAAAATAAAAAAAAATGCTGGCAAGTTGGCATGACATCTGTTTGCAATCAAGAGCGCTCTTTCTTTCTTCCTTTCTTGATTCTGTTCTTGTTCCTTCGTCTTAAGTGTGTGGAGTGTGCGATACCAGTTGCGAACAAAATGGCTGTGGTTCTTTCTCTCAAAAGGAAACACAAATCGCCCTTGCGACTGGTTCGCCTGCCAGAGATCATATGTGCTGTTTGTTGTATATTGGTCAGGGGACTAGCTTGCGTCCATTCGTTGTTTCTGGTCTAGACATGCTTTCCCAAGACCTTTCTTCTCAGGCGCCCACCTTGAACGTCCTTCCGCTCGCTGTCTTGCGCTCCTTCTCCTCGTTGTCTGGCCTGGCCCTGCGGAGAACTGTGGAACGGCGTTAGTTCCGGCGGGTCGCCATAAGCTGCAGGATGCTCACCTTGGAGGAAGTCGGCCGTCCGCCGTCTCATGCGGGAGTGAATATATGCCTGCTTCGATTAGGTCCTGCCTCGTCCAGCCGTCCAACCAAAAGGTGGGGAGCGTACCTTGGACGCCTTGATGTGATAGTGGAAGTAGTCGCGGAAGGTCTGGATGTGCGAGATGACTTCGGGCATCCGCTGAGGCGTGAGGTGTCGGGGGAAGAGGACTGGCACTGTTAATACCCCCGACCACAAACACTGCACCGCACGAGCTGACATACCAAACGTAACGTAGCCGATCTCGCCGGTTCCAGTGTTCTTGACGCCCGGCACGCCCTGGAGCTCGAGCGGCGGGTCGTTGCGGAACAGCACCTGGGGGGCGTTCTGGATGGCCCGCCGGCGGGCGTCGACGAACTCCTGGATGAACACCTTGCCAAACACGCGGTCGGTCTCTTCCCTGAAGATGGTGCTAAAGATGACTGTGACGCGGTCGTGGCTCGCCTTGACGTAGATGGCCTCCTCCTCGCGGTAGTGAATCGCCTTGACCTCGCCGCCTTCGCGTACTCCCTGGGGCGCCTCCTCCGAGGAAAACTTGGCGGCTTCCTGCTTCAGCTGGTAGTGCTCTTGGTACGCCTGCTCAAACGGAGCGGCCATGGCATTGCGCTTGAGAAGCGCAATCTTCTTGACCAGCTCGTCTCGTGCCTCTGCAAACCCCCCACTCTCAGTTAAAGTGCACGGGGTGCGCTGGGATGGGGAGCCGACTAACCCTGCTCGGCCGGCAAATTCTCCAGGTCGACGAGGATGGAGAAGTCAAAGCCCGGTTCCGGCGGGACAACATAGGGCCCGTACTCGCGGTTGAGCACCTCTGCGGCGCCGTAACGCAGCAGGTCTTGGAAGCAACGGATCTGGATCGAAACCAGGATCTTGGTCTTTGACTCGGGGGTGGATATGTGGAAGATGACGCCGTCAAAATCGGAGACGGTCTGGTCGATGGACACGGGCGGCGCTCTGGTAGCAATAGGCAGAAGAGGGTTAGAGATTAGAGGCCAGAGGTCTGAGGGGCAGTCGTCGGCGCGGTGCAGCAGGAACGGAACGCACTCACCCGGAGAAGCGCTCCGTGAGCACCGACTGTATCAGCACGTTCTGGTAGTCTAGCAGCAGCATCTTGAGTGGTCGCTCGATTCAATGGCTTTGCCCGCGGGATGTCGTCGAACAGTCGGCGTGATGGGCGGTGGTGGTTGTCGGCGAGCTGTGGTGGGGCCGCAACCAGGAGAGAGGGACGGGGGGAGCTGACGTTGCGGCAGCAGCCCGGAGAAGGAAAAGCACAGCCCAAGCCGGGCCCAAGTTCGTCATGCAGTGAATGACCCTTGCCCCTGGGACCTGCCCCGCATCTCAACTGCCAGCCAGGCTGTCAGGCTGTGTGTGGCTCGTGCTCCAGCGCCCACACCCAACCCCCCGTCAATTCCAGCAGCACTCTTTCTTACCTTATCTTATCACCGCCAAAAAAAGTTGTAAGAAACATCCCACCCGAGTCGGAAACACCGACGCATTGAGAGCGAAACCGACACGGGATTCGCAGTCGCCGTGCAAGTACCTGCCAGTGCCCGGCCGCCACCATGGTAAAATCCTATCTGTGAGTCGCAGACGGTCCCTAGGGCAAACGCCTCCCTTGCATGCACCACCGTGTTAACTCTTCCGCTCCTCCAGCAAATTCGAGCCCTCCAAGTCCTTTGGCGTCGTCGTATCAAGCAACTCGAACCTCGTCTGGACGTCTCGGGGAAAGGCGGGCACCGGCGCTGGCCAGGCCATCGTCGCCGCCAATGAGGAGGTTCTAGTGTGGGACATCAAGAAGGGCGAGCTGCTCAGTCGCTGGCGGGATGAGAGCTGCAAGGCCAATGTGACGGCCATCGCCCAGAGCCGGACCGATCCCGACGTGTTCGCCGTGGGCTACGAGGATGGTAGCATACGTCTCTGGGACAGCAAGATTGCCACCTCGATGGTGAGCTTCAATGGGCATAAGTCGGCCATCACCACCCTCGCCTTCGACAAGACCGGCGTGCGCCTCGCGAGCGGCGCCAAGGACACCGATATCATCGTGTGGGATCTCGTCGCCGAGGTGGGCCAGTACAAGCTGCGTGGACACAAGGATCAAGTCACCGGGCTGCACTTTATTGAGCCGGACCCGATAGTGCAGGGAGAGGGCGAGGAGGAGCAGGCTCTGATGGCCGTCGACACAGAGGCGGCGGAAGGGTTTCTGCTGACCACCGGAAAGGATGCGCTGATCAAGCTCTGGGACCTGACTTCTCGCCACTGCATCGAGACGCATGTTGCGCAGACCAACGGGGAGTGCTGGGCCCTGGGTGTGACCCCAGACTTCAGCGGGTGTGTCACGGCCGGGAACGACGGTGAGATGACGGTGTGGGCGCTGGACGTGGAGGCGCTGGCTTCCTCGGCGCGAAAGGTCGACCTCTCGCAATCTGTCAACTTCCTCCGCCCCAGGGGCACGTTACACCGGAGCAGCAAGGAGAGGGCGGCCGAGGTGATATTCCACCCGCGGCGCGACTACTTTGCGGTGCACGGGGTGGAAAAATCGGTTGAGATCTGGAGGATACGAAACGAGGCGGAGGTCAAGAAGAGCCTCGCCAGGAAAAAGAGGAGGAAAAGGGAGAAACTGGCAAAGGAGAAAAAGGCGGACGGAGATCTGGAGATGGACGATGCCGAGGGCAAGGCCGAGGATATCACCCAGGCCGAGATCTCCGACGTCATTGTCCAGCATGTCATTGTCCGGACGACGGGCAAGGTCAGGTCGGTCGACTGGGCCATCAACCCGGGGAATAAGGATCTGCAACTGCTGGTTGGGTCCACGAACAACCTGCTCGAGCTCTACACGATTGTCGGGAAAGACAAGCTCAAGTCAAAGAGCGATGTGCCGGATTACAGCAAGGCTCTGGCCATTGAGCTCCCAGGCCACCGGACAGACATCCGGTCCCTGGCGATCAGCTCTGACGATAAGATGCTGGCCTCGGCCGCAAATGGCTCGCTAAAGATCTGGAACCTCAAGACGCAGACCTGCGTCAGGACGTTCGAGTGCGGCTATGCGCTCTGCTGCGCTTTCCTCCCGGGCGACAAGGTGGTGATCGTGGGTACCAAGGAGGGAGAGCTCCAGCTCTACGACGTTGCCTCGGCGGCATTGCTCGAGACGGTCAACGCGCACGATGGTCACGCCATCTGGTCGCTGCAAGTCCACCCGGACGGGAAATCGGTGGTGACAGGAGGCGCGGATAAGACGGCCAAGTTCTGGGACTTCAAGATCGTCCAGGAGCAGGTCCTCGGCACGACAAGAACAACGCCCAAACTCAAGCTGGTCCAGTCGAGGATCCTCAAGGTATCGGACGACATTCTCAGCCTGCGGTTCTCCCCCGACGCCCGGCTGCTGGCCGTCGCTCTCCTCGACAGTACGGTCAAGGTGTTCTTCGTCGACACCCTGAAGCTGTACCTCAACCTCTACGGCCACAAGCTGCCGGTGCTCAGCATGGATATTTCGTACGACAGCAAGCTCATCGTGACGAGTTCGGCCGACAAAAACATCCGGATCTGGGGTCTCGATTTCGGCGACTGCCACAAGGCGCTCTTCGGCCACCAGGACAGCATCCTGCAGGTCGTCTTCGTCCCGCACAACTCGGACGGCAACGGCCACCACTTCTTCAGCGCCAGCAAGGACCGCACCATCAAGTACTGGGACGGCGACAAGTTCGAGCAGATCCAGCGCATCGACGGTCACCACGGCGAGATCTGGGCGCTCGCCATCAGCCACAGCGGCACCGCCCTGGTCTCCGCCAGCCACGACAAGAGCATCCGCGTCTGGGAGGAGACGGACGAGCAGATCTTCCTCGAGGAAGAGCGCGAGAAGGAGCTCGAAGAGCTCTACGAGTCCACCCTCACCACCTCCCTCGAGCAGGACCCGGACGAGCAGGACGCGGACCGGGAGGTGGCGGCGGCGTCGAAGCAGACGGTCGAGACGCTCAAGGCGGGCGAGCGCATCGCCGAGGCGCTCGAGCTCGGCATGGCCGACCTCAACACGCTCGAGCAGTGGCGCGAGGCGCGCCAAGCCAACCCGGCCGTCGCGCCGCCGCAGCGCAACCCCGTCCTCGTCGCGCTCGGCAACGTCTCGGCCGAGGCGTACGTGCTCTCGACGCTGCAGAAGATCAAGCCGGCCGCGCTGCACGACGCCCTCCTGGTCCTCCCCTTCTCGGCCGTCCCGATGCTCTTCACCTTCCTCGACCTCTTCGCCCGCCGCGAGATGAACGTCCCGCTCACCTGCCGCATCCTCTTCTTCATGCTCAAGGCCCACCACAAGCAGATCGTCGCCAGCCGGACCATGCGCGCCATGCTCGACGGCATCCGCGCCAACCTGCGCCGCGCCCTCCGCAGGCAGAAGGACGAGATGGGCTACAACATCGCCGCCCTCAAGGTCGTCGGCATGCAGCTGCGCGAGAAGAGCGTCAAGGAGTACGTGGACGAGAAGTGGGAGCAGGAGAACCAGGGTCCCATCAGCGGGGCAAGAAAGAGGGGGTTCATCCATGTTTCGTGAGAGTTCTCCTGGGGTGGGCAAAGCGGGCGGTGGTGATCGCACCACGTGTGAGGTGTGTGTGTGGGGGGGATTCTCGCCGGTGTTTGATGCTGTACGTAGTAGGTATGTAGGATCGACATTGGGACGGGCTCGGTGATTTGACGTTTGGTGTTTGGTGGCCGGGCGATGAGGAAAAAAAAAGACGAATTTCAATTCCTTCTGACTGATGTTCGTCCTACCGACCCGAGACCATTGCAGAGAGATATTCATCTCGTAAAGACGAACGTCCAAACAAGAAATAACATGCAAGTACACAAATTCCCCATACATGGAGCCCAAGATCTCACGGCAGAGTGACATCTCAGCATGATATTAGAAAGATTAGGGGCATTAACCGGGGTCGAAGCAGAACGTAATCATGACTGGGTATGTTCGACTCGATGCCACTTGTGTTTCCCAGGAACGTTAGCTAAGTATCTTTTCAAAAATGGGCACGGCAAACAATTGCTTCGCTCTACTGGTTATACTTCAGCTCTCCGGCGTGCTCCGGAGAGGGCGAAGTACTGAGAGGCTAAGCAGCAGGCGTTGATACGGTCGAGTCAAAGAGGGAGTCAAACGAGCCGACCGGCGTGTTGGCGACTACGTCAACGGCAATGTCGCTCGCTACGGGCTCGGTATCGATCTAGATGGGTGTGGCATGCTCTGCCGACCCTTTCCTCCGTGACTTTTGCTTTTATGGGTCGCTGTTCATGTCTTGCAAAATTTTTATTGCATCCACTTCTCTCTTCAGGGAAGGATGCCCGGGTGTTTCCATGGGCATGTCGCATCTCTGAGCGGGTAGTGCTGGCGATTCCGTTAAGTTTCCTTGCCTGGGCTAGGGAGGCAGTTGCTATCTGGTGTTTCTGCAATGGGTCCGAAGCAGGACAACTCCATGGCACTGCAAGATTACGTGGTGTTACCCGGGGGGGGGGGGGGGGGGGGCTTGCACCAGTGTTCGTAGTACTGGGAGAGTTGAAGTCAGCGGATGTCCACCTCGGCGTGCAGTACCGGCGACTGCTTGCGGAGATAGGTGTGAGCACTGGTTGGCAGCTTCGTTTGGCGGGACGTAGGAGCCAACGTAGCCGTTGGGACCCAAGTAGGGACCGAATGGGGCGTGCTAAGTGGCTTCCAGCCACGCCTTGACGGCTAGAAGGGCTGGGAGAGCCAGGGCAAAGTTCAGACCGAACGGCAGCATTGGGACTCCCGGGGGTGGTGAAGAGTAGCCAAACTGCCGTAGAGAAAGTCCCGGCCGTTGTAAGGAACGTGCTCCGTGAGATATCGGCGCTGGCCGGAAGTTGCATGTGGGTATGGGCCATGTGGCACCGCCGGCTGCCTTTGGTACGGAGGTGACTGGGTCCTCGGCGGTCCCCGTAAGGGGCCAGAGTAAACGGCTCCTGCTATGTATGTTGCAAGTGGGGACGGAGGGGGTGACTTTGGGCCCGGAGATAGGGGGTAGGTTAGGGATACGGAGACATAGCTCATTGGAGCAACTTCTGAGCTCTGGTCCAAGTGTATGACAAGTAGTATGGCACCAGGGTGTATACAATGTTGGCCAGGCATGGGCCCAGGCGGCAGTCCGACATAAAAAGCAACATAATACTCTGGGCAGAAAGCTGGTGGGCGTTCAGGGGCAGGTGAAAGAGCGGCACGTCCACCTCTCTGTTCTGGCCTTTAGCGAAGATGACCGGTCCCGGTTGGGCAGCAGTTGATCGTGTCTCTCTCGCATTGGACGAGGAAGCGCTGTTCTCGTCCGGCAAAAGGTTTCCGTTCCGCAGACGGGGGGCTACTATTCTGGCTACCAACCTTGGCCGGGTCCGAGTTCCGGGAATGATGCAAGGCCAGCTGTAGCAAAGTGTTGTTTGTTGTCCGAGGTCCGCCGCCCTCTGCCACAGGGACTCCTCGTTTCTGGAGTTGCTGCTGCTGCTACTGCTGCTGCTGCTCGTTTCATGCTCGAGCCGTTCCTCGGACAGCCGTCCGTTGCCCGGAGTGTGGGTTGGGCATCCGCGTTCGGCTACGGAAAGGGTCCCTCCGCCGCGAGGGCTGCGGAAGGCTCTTCCTCGGTGCCGGGCTCGGGCAACTTGATGCCGGTCCCTTCGAGCATCTTCTTCCGGGCCTCCTACGAGTTCTAAATCGTCGAAACAGGGACCTTCCAGGAAACGGAGGCCTCACGGTAAGTAGGGGCGCGGTATCTGACAAAGGCGCCATTGGGCTCTCGGACCATGCGGTGCGATAACATCCGCTCCCGCTCGTATGACTGGCCGATGCGCCGGCGGGGAAATCGAGTTACGCATGCGTCGGGTTCTCGGCAGTTGAGCAGATTTATCAGCACCTCGATCTTGCGCTCGTGGGTGTAAGTGCTGCCCGACGCCCTTAAGCTATTTCAGAGATTTCCTAGGTATTTTGGGATTCTGACAGCGACATCGCTGGCTTTGGCCTTTGTTATTTTATAGGGAAGCCCTCCATGGTCAATCTCACGCAGTGGGGACCTCTTAGGGGGCCTTCGTGTGCTTCGGTTTGCTTCGGTGAGACTTGGTCACGCTCTGTGAAGGGCCATGGAAAGTCGCGGCTTGGTTTGGATAAGGTATATACTTACCTAAAATACCTGGCTCCCACGCAGTGAAGCACTTCTGTATTGTACAAAGCCGTAAGTACTTGACCTGACCTTACCTCCGAGTCGTGTTCCATACTCGTAGTGAATGATTTGCTGTAGTAATTTCGTACGGCGATCGCCTATAATTCACTGTGCAACATGGCTTGTGCCTTCCCGATCAGGTAATCGAGACTTACTATACAAGAATAGGAAGGCACCGCCCATGAAAAGTTATGGCGCTCAAACCTACGAAGAGGACAAAGGTAAGGTAACGTCTGCTCGTCCAGGCAATTGCAAAAATTTTCAGCTGCAGCCTGCATCATTCTCGAGGCGACAGAGCAGCCGAAATCATGGCAAAAGATAAAATGAATGCCCAATAACAGGATTGAACTGTTGACCTTCGCATACCATATACTGGAGGACCCGGTATTAGTACGACGCTCTAACCAGCTGAGCTAATCGGGCTTCATGGCCTGCTATGCGGATTATGCTCTCTTCACTGTAGGGAACACCAGGCACTGGTGGGCAGGTCGTGCTCCTGCTGAATGTTCGGACGTTTCGTTTCGTTCACATGAGATCTGCTCTTCATCATTCAGCTGATCGGAATGAACTTCAATCTACATCTTTCTATTGAGAAACCAACATTGCCGTGCACGAAGCTTTATTTTTTGTTTCGGCAGATCGGCCAGGGAAGGGAGATGAAAGTGGCTGACACAAATTAATCAAGGATGCTCTATAGAGGATCACAAAAGGCGTTCAGCAGCACTCCGTACCCCGCCAAATATGCACTGCCCCGCTCCCAAGCCGAATCCAGTCGACGCATCCCAATTCCGCGAGTCCGCGTCGCCGGCGAGCTAACGAGAAACTGCCCAACATGGCGTTCGCTGCGGCAGAGTCGCTGAGACGCTCACACAAGCATCCCTAAGGCAGCTCATCGTGCTTTTCTTTCACTCTCACTATTTCTTCCAACAACCACCAAATCCGCATTTCTTTTTCCGCTGCAACTCAACAATCATGGGGCTCCGCGAAAAGTTCAGGAAGAAGAACGACTCGGAGGACGAGGCCGGCGCCAACCCGTCGAGTCCCGAGTTCACCTTCATCCGCACCGACACCCACAGCGCCGAGGTCATCTACCCCCCGAGCGCCGGTCCACAACGGGACCCGGGCCAAGACGCGAACCAGTTCCTGTCCGCCGACCCCAGGTCGGACTCGAGCTCCAGGCAGCGCCGCAGCCTCGATGTCTTCCGCAGCAGCCGCAGCCGGAGCGCCTCCGCGTCGAGCCAGCATAGCTCGACCGCCCGCCGGCTGTCCCAGCGCCTGCACCTGAGCCGCAGCCCCTCCAGCTCCGAGAACGTGCCCCAGGACCTGCCCGAGATTGTAATGCCCGAGGACGGCACCGAGGACAAGGAGGCGACCGAGTCGCAATGGGAGAAGCGCGCCACGATCCTAGCCCGCGAGAACGAGAAGCGCCGCAGCCGCCCGCCCAGTCCCGTCCGCGGTTCGACGCCGCCCGTCATCCCACGGCTGCAACTGGCTGACGAGTCGAGCGATGGCGCGTCCGGGGCTCGAGCGAGGGCCGTCTCGTCCAAGGCGATCGACGACGATATCCAGGAGGCCATCCGATTGCACGAGGCAGGGCGGCTAGAGGAGTCTACCGCCCTGTTCGGCCGCCTGGCGGATCCTAAGGGGGCCAACAACCCGCTGAGTCAGGTGCTGTATGGTCTTGCTCTGAGGTACGTTCGCTCGCTCCGCTTACGAGTAAGGGGGGTTCGTCCAATGTTCACATGGGGAATGCTTGCGCACGCGCGCCGCTGTTGCCCAATGTCATCCTCCGAAGCGCACCGTGTGGCCGTTGAGTGGCTACGCCATCACGCAATTGTCCAATCACGATGCCCGTCACCAGACTACTACTAGACACTGACGGTGATCCCAGACACGGATGGGGCTGCCAGCCGGATACGGCCAAGGCCGTGACCTTCTTGTCTGCCGCAGCGTCCAATGCCGCCGAAATCGAGCAACTTGCTCTGCAGGCGGGGCTCAAGAAGGGCGGCGCCGCCAAGGGCGAGCTCGTCCTAGCCATCTTTGAGCTGGCCAATTGCTTCCGCCACGGGTGGGGGATTCCTAAGGACCCAATCGCTGCGAAGCAGGTGAGTTACCCTCTGTTTCTCTCTCTCTCCCTTCCCCCCACTCTCTCTCTCTTGAATGATTGCCAAGGCTTCATCACTGACGACCGAGTCTCGCAGTATTACGAGACGGCGGCAAACCTAGGAGACACCGGTAGGTCACCCACTTCACGGCGTCTCGGCGCCTGACTCTGACCACCATCTTCACGCTCAAGACGCCATGAACGAAGTGGCATGGTGCTACCTGGAAGGGTTCGGGACCAAAAAAGACAAGGTCAGTCTCTCTATCTGTCCGTCTGTCCTGCTCTGCATCTCGCCCACACGCATCTTTCGGGTGCTTGGGTGCTTGCCAGTTGTCCGGAGCACCAGCAGCACGCTCCCTCGCCCCTCCCGTTCGTGGGACGGCCGCGTCGGCACTACTATATCCGGAACATTGGGCATCAACCGAGCGGTTCTATGAGGACGAATCACGACTTTGAACTACTCCCCCCCTTTTTTTTAAGGATTCCATCTTGTCTTCTCTCACTGGCTGGCAAGTTGGCTGACTTAAGACATTACCAAAAAAACAGTTCGCAGCGGCCAAGTACTATCGTTTGGCCGAACAGAACGGAAACAAGATCATCGGGAACTCCTGGTAAGAACCACCTCTCATTCTCTCTCTCCTCCTATTAGCCGCATCGGCCACGCCGGACAGCAGCAGCGGCAGCAGTAACCGAGTGATTTCCCCCGCCATGACTCGCCGACCGCCCCTGTCGTTTTGTCATCAGCGCAGGCGATAGGTTGCTTGTCGTGTCCGGCTCTCCGCGCTCACCTTGTTTTCTTGGTCTCTGGTTCTGCATTGGCTGCTTCCTTTCAAACCGTCCACTCAAGCGTCCGAGACTCGCCAGTGGGGTGGGGGATTCCGGCCCGCCGCCGCGGCTCGCCCGGGTTGCTTCATTCGGCCGAATTCCGACTTGGCCTCTCCGGCCTTCGCCTTCATTGGGTGGACGGCCAAAGTTGGAGTGGTTCGTTGACGACCGCGCCGTGCTTCCCTCGTGGCGAACAGACTCAACCGTTTGGTGTGACGTTGTGAAGAAGCATCTCTCTAATCCTCTTTGTTTTTGTGTTGTTTGTGTTCCACGCTGTTGGCAGCGGCTATTTCGGAATTCGAAACTAATCAGGACGACATTTTTTGGGCAAAAAACAGGATATGGAAAGAGAAGTACGACCCGGGGCGTGGCAAGAAGTAACGAGGTTCTAGCTTGCTTGCTTCCCGAGCTGAGTCACCGTTCAGGGCCGGCCATGCCATCTGGGGCCCCTTCGAATACGGGCTTCGACGTCTCCCGTTCTGATGCTGTTCGCCACACATCTTTGTTTATTTTCGGAGACTCCGAGATGTGCTAGGATGTCTGTTTTGGATACCCAGCAATGGAGATTGTCTGTTTGGAGTCAAGGTTCATTGGTTCAGGGGCTTTGTTTACACTACTGCGTACGTTACTATTTTTTTTTTTGTGTCGCTCTCGGTTCCGCCACTTGGTTAGGGCAGCGGCAAACAAACACACGGGAAGGAAATGCTTTTCCGAGTCTTGTTGTCGACCTCGCGTCGCCACCCTAACTGACTGGAAGATTGAGTCATTCTCAAAACACTATGCCCTCCATTTGCCCTCATCAGTCGTGCCAAGGAGTCGGGAGGGACGGGAGAGAAGGGGACGGGGTGTGGGGGAGCGCGTCTAAACTCGACTTACTCTGCTCCAGACGGGCTGTTGATTTCCTCTCTGGGATCCCGGTAGACCGCGGGGCCCGGAACAGTACTTGGCTTACTTGTACATACCATTGATCGCCATGATGTCATCATGCCTGAATTGGCACAGCTTTCGATGCTCCTCGCTTACTCTCTCGAATCTCGTCCCGCCAACATGGCAACCGGGTTCGGTCCCGCACCAGGGACACCACCTCTAGTCTTCAGCCCTCGGATCTCGGGCATACACATCGCCACTGTGGCTCCGGACGGCCGGCCACTTTCTCTATCTCTCTCTCGTCTCACCTAGCATAGAGGTCTGAGAGGGAAGAAAAAACAAATACAAAAACAAAAACAAAAGTTGGGCCTCTTTTTTTTAAGCGTTGCATTTCTGCACTTCATGTTTACACCCGACGACAGACAAAGCGGATTCGTCCGTCCTGCCGGCCGACGGGGAGAGGGGTCCCATCAGTAGCTCCACGGCTCCCTGGCTCTGCGCTGGTGTTGTTATGATGTTGTTGTTTCCCTGCTTTGTTTTTGAAACCCCTGCTGATCAGGACCCGACGGTAGGGACCAGCTGGCTCTTGGCTGCTTTTGCGCTTGCCGCCCATCCGGGGAACTTACACCCGGGGCCGTTCCTGGAGGGTCCTCGTTTGGACTGACTGGTCCTTTGTTTTGCCTGCCCGGGGGGGGGTGGGGGGGTGTGCTCGGGAATCGACGAAGAAGAGCGGAAACAGCACGCTTTCGCAGGTGCGCTATTACTGCCGTGTTTTGATGGCATTGCATTACATATGCAGTGCAGGGCGCAGGGGGCTTGAAGCTCCGTTGCTGTGTAAGTACCATGATGTTGATGGGATGTATCTTGGGTAGTCTGTTGCTGGAGGTCCGTTTCGGACGGGCGAAGGCTTGGGGCAAAACGGAAGGGTTGAAGGCGTATCGCACCATCCACCCCTTTGACTTAGCCCCACGCCGACTCTGAGCAATGTTGGACTGATCTTGTAGAGTGTGATCATCGCTCAGAGAAGGGCACCTAGAGCTCTCTCCCTTGTCTGGCTTACGGCTGGGCCGGAAAGCGTTCCCGGAATCATGGCATTTTCCCCCCTCGCCCCTTGGCCAAGGCGGGCCGGTGGTTGGGCAACAGTGCCGAATTGGGCACCTTTTTTTAGCTGAAACCTGACGACGGTGAGCTAGGTGAGACGGCCTACTACACCTTGGATCATTCTACCACACGCAGATCCTGTGTTGCGAGGCGAAGTCCTTGCGGTGCTGTAGTTGTTTGGTTGATGTATGTGATAGCGGTTTGCCGCTGAATTGAGCGCCTTCGACAGAGGGGAAGACCACCTCATTACCTGGCATCAAGACGATGGACTTTCAATCCGTTAAAGTGACAATAATGTCTCGAAAGCCAGTCCATGAATATTCATCTAACAATCCACTCATTATTTGCAGGATTCGATAGTAGCCAAACAATTAGCTGGTATACTGGGTGGCATCCCAGGATTTTTCACCGCTGATTTCCAGTTGTTGGCAGTGATAATGTGATCGGCTGTTTGGGCTGCTTCATTCGAGTTTAGGTTGGTCTAGATAGAGAATGGGAATCCTTCGGGACATGATTGCCGGCGCTGCGTGATGCGTTCCTCCCTGCTGTTTTCACTCGACCTTGCTGCCAGACTCGACGCACGAAGTAAGGCCTGAGATTCCGCAAGGCCTGTAGGAGAGATCAGAATGTTCTGGATTGTCTCGCATCACTTACATTCTAGTGGTGTCCCATATCTTGTTCCTCGCTCGATCAGGTTGCACGGCATGTTATGTGGTACTGCAGTGCCTCTCTATTGGGAAAGTGTGAGTATGAGCTCTCCCTTAGTATTCTCCCTTGTGAGAGGCAGGCTTCAAAAGGATCAAGAAAATGATGGCACTCTCTATATCGCAAACAAACATGAACAATGTGCCGTGTGTTAGCCAAGATAATTCGGGAAATATCTTTCACTCCAGCTCTCCATCTCGGGCATTGTTAGTGGAAAGAGCGTTGTTCCTTTGATGCCCAGTCGGCAACTGCCAATATATCCAGGATACGAAACCCTTACTGCATGAATACATCACGAGGATAGCCGCGCCCGTGCTTGATGTTTCGAAAGTTTTGACTGACGGCTGATACAAATGCATCCGGGGCTCATCCCCCTTCTCTCTGGAAAGACCTTATCTTGGGATCTCACAGCTGCCCGGCTGACCCAATGAATGCCCAATCACTTTAGGGCTCGCATAACCGATACTTTTCCGGCTCCGGCTGCTCGGGGCGGCTCATTGCGCGCGGAAACGTCGTCATCCACGTGGGGGGGGGGGGGGAAATGCAGGGCACCCGCTTCCACTCAAATTCGATCAAGTCAGATTGCATGGGCGGAGGGCGCCCTGGCTAATAATGACTTCACTAGTGATCTCGACAAAAAGAAATGAACACTTGCATACATGATCTGTTGACCGGATGAATGTATGTGCAACAACACCTGATGCTTGTTCTTGGGGGATGGATGATTGCGGCTGCTCGATATCTTTCTCTCTTACGACGGCAGAATGGCACACGAAACATTAGAAAATATTGGAAAATCTATCCCGGGCTTGAGCTCCGCTCTGCTTTCCATTTGCAGGCAGACGGTCGTGACCAAGGTGAAGCTAAAGGTGTGGTGCTACTCGTGGCTCTGCCCCCGTGAGCAGTGAGTTGTCAAGGCAGCCATGTGCCTCCCCGGATGGGGTATGTATGTATGTGCATATACCTGGCAGTTGCTTGGTAGGTGGGAAGGGTTCTGCGCTTTCCCTCCTGCAGCAGGAAGGAGCCGACGCTCGAGCTATTGGAAAGTTAATGGGCCATCCTTTCCAAGTACCTGCAGCCTCTTTGCGCGGAGGCGCACTTCCTTCCCCATCAAACACCAACCATGCACTCTGCCCAAACCCGGTCCGCTCATGAGGTAGGTAATAAAGGCAATAATGTATCTAACGCAGCTATGAGAGACCAGACTGCCAGTGCCATTGGAAACAGGGTCAGAAAAGACGGGAAATGGTCAGCCGGGGTTGGACCACATACAACTTCCTAAAATGGGTACTTTTGTTGACCCGGTTAATCGACCCCTCAACCGGTACTCCGTACACAGATCAATGACACCTCCCCCCCCCCCTCCTTTTGCCTCAGATTGTAACATTACTTCCCCGCCCTCCCTCCAGTGATGCAACCGTTGTGCCTCCAACCCTAGTGTAGCTGACACACCCAGCACGTCGGGTGCCAACTCATCAGCCCTTCCCTTCCTTGGGAGGCCGAATGGCAGGTCTGCCGGACTATCACGCAGCCAAACCCACCCCCTTTCAATGCACCGTAGTTTCTCGGCACCGGAAGAGTAGGGAAGCCGTCATCATCATACACGCCCCTTGTGACTCAGTGGTATTAACCCTCTACTTCACATTGGACTCAAATTCTCGAATCCCAAGCGTTCAATAGTAAAACACGGAAAGTCGATGCGCGGCTGCTTTCATGAAATAGGAAAAAAATCCAATGTTTTTCGCCCCGGTTCTGTGCTGCTGAGCCTAGCTACATAGATTGTTCGACGGGAAAGAAGAGAAATGAAATTTGTGTCAAAATGAATGTCGCGAGCAGGACAAAGACGCTGTTCCAAGCCTTCCTGCCGGGGTTTCGATTTCCCCTAATCCAGTTCCTCCGTGATATCGAGTACCTGGGTTTTGTTTCGCTGTGTCGAGTCGTTGTAAGATTCACCAGTCGCTCAATTTGTGATGCGTAGCTGGCGAAAGTCGAATGTGTTAAAAATGTTTTGCGGTCGATCCCGGTTCGGGGTGCCTGCGTACAACATCGCCATCTTATGTGTTGGTCGATGTTGCAGCCTGTCCATCCTTCTTCCGAGACGTCCCCAAGAGGGTGGCTCGCTACTGCGTTTGTTTGCAGCAGTTAGAGACCCCCCGAATCGAATCGTCCAAAGGAGTGTGATGGTGGTTGTAAAATGTTGGTCCACAAAGGAAAGGGGTTGTCGTCAGACATGTGGGTGTGTCGCGACTAGTCATCCAAGCCGGGCTCTTCCTCCCTGCGAGGCGACCATAGTCGGCATGACGATGTTGTAAAATATCCCTCTTTCCAAATTCCAATGTCTAGTCTGGTGATGCATGGCCGGTACCATCTGTCTATGTGTCGACGAGAGATTTCTCCGCTCGCGAGCCAGACGAGATCTCCCTGACCAGCGTCTCTCAGCATAGGACAGAGGAGAGAAGAAAAGCCGTGATGCGACGCTGCAAGGCCCATCGCTGTCGTCCGTCCAGAGAGAAAAAAAAAAAAAAACCTTTTGCCTCAAAACACGAGAAAAACAACGCAAATCCTGCAAGTGCCCCCTATTTCGCCGTTACCAACACCTTAACCCGCCGACCTCGCAGCAAGACTTCGCCCAGAACCCATCCGTTTCTCCCATGCCTAGCGCCAAAGAGCAGAGAGATAAAGCGTAAATAGACAACATGATTAGAGTTGAGATGCGCTGCCAAGAAAAAACTGAGGAAAAAAAAAATAAACTTGAAACCAAAAAAAAAAAAAAACCAAAAAAAAACACATCAAAAAGCCAATGCTCGCTTGCTAAAATTTCTGAAATCATCAACCCAAAAAAGCAGAGGAAATAACCAGAGAGAAACCAAACTGAGATAAGAAAAGCGGCGAGCGGCTCCAGGATGCGAGACAGGTGCCGCAAGAAAGCAACAAACTTCCGGTGCGTGAGCTGCCGATGTCTGTGAGGGGTCGCGGGAGCGGATCAAGTGTATGGTGTGCCCAAAACAAGAGTCGACGACGAGGAAGAAAACAGAAAAGGTTCAAAACCAAGCGCTCGAGTGCTGTTGCATGCCTCCTCTCTCATTCATGCTGTTCCATTTCGTGGGGATCATGCTTCGCTCATGGATCATGATCGTGGCAAATGTCCGTCATCAAGGGGTCGTAACATCGTCAAAACAAAAAGATGGGGGTCATTACGCCCGGTTCTCCTCGCCAGCGCTGGTAGCGGCGTTGTTACTCTCCGCAACCATCTTGGCAAAAGTCCGGACGACGTCGCTCGGGATCTGGTCCCAGAGCAGCGACCGAGTGTAGACCTCGGCGGCAGACTGCTTGGTCGAGCTGCGCATGCTGGCCAGAGCCTCGGCAAGATTGCGTCTCCCTTGGCTCGTCGACCTTTCGGCCGGCGGGGCAGCCTGGAGGAAATCTTGCGAGGTCAGGTCATTATACTGCTCAGCCGACAGCGAGAAGATCTGCTCGTTGGTCTGTTGCTCGGTGGGCCGCGTCAGGGCATCTGCCATCTCGCCCAGCGTCGACGGGGCGACGTTGTCGACCATCGGCGTGGCCATGGACAGGGACGGCTGCGATGCCTGGGACCAGGTGGTGCCCGAGGGCTGCGGGGCTGCGCTCCCGAGGCCCGAGGCGACCTGCGACACGCCCGCATCCTTGAGCACGTTCTCCAGGAGGGTCGCGGACGCGGCGCGGACATCCTCGGAGACACGCGGGATGCTGGGCGTCGACGACCGGCTCGAGAGCACAAAAGCGCCAACGAGGAAGAGCATGAAGAGGAGCCCGCCTTGCTGGGCAGGCTTCTCGGAGTCGGCGGTCGTCGGCAGCGACACCTCGGGCTTCTTGGCGGCCGGTACGATCTGCATCTCCTGTTTGACCTCGGAAGTGTTCTGCTCCATGGAGAAGTCGCCGAACATGGGCATGTTGTCCCAGGAGCAGTCCATGTTGATGCCATCCATGTCGCTAAAAGCACCGGAGAATCCCGACGCGGTGTTGGAGGCACGGCCCATGGACTGCACTTCGTTGGTCAGGACGCTGATCTTCTTCCGCAGCTCACCCGTCTCGATGGTGTGCTTGCTGATCAACTCCTCCTGCTTCTTCTCGAGCTCATGGATGTACGACTCGCAGTTTTGCTTCTCCAAGGTGAGCTTCTGCATGTCCCTCTGCATCTTCGCGATGGTCTCCTCCATTTGGGCAATGAGCTCGGTGAACTGCTTCTTCTCGTCCTCGAGCCGCTCTGTGTGCTGCTTCTTGCGCTGTCTCGAGTCCAGGCTGGACGGTTGTCAGTATGTGTGCAAGACCCTCTTCGGCGGAAAGTAAACTTACGCTGCTTGCCTGTTGCGCAGCAGGCGCTTCTGTTGCTTGAGCTCCTTGATCTCCTGCTCGTCCGTCGACTGCGCGATCAACTGGTCAATGTTGCTGAGGTTGCGCTCGGCAGGAATGTCAAAGCGGGCGTTCTTCTTGCGGATCCCATCGCCCCTCCTGAGTTCGTTATGCGACCGGATCAGGGGGCTGGCTGGCCGAGGCCTCTTCATGCCTTGGGTCTTGAGGTCCTGGCCCATCCACGCATCCTTCTGGGGGGAAGTCGGGATCGACTGAGGGGCGGCCTGCCCGAGCTGTTGGAACATGGCGGCCGGGTTGGGAGGGGCAGTGAAGGGAGTCGGAGTCTGCATCGTGGCGGGCCTTTGGAAGGCGGCGAGGTTGGACGAGTCATACTCGACCGGCAGGCCGTCGAAGGCCTGGAGTTGCGGGGTCGCGGAGCCAGAGGTGGTGATGGGCCATGCAGCATGGTTCTGGTACAATGCTTGCTGGCTCTGATCCATGCGCAGGAAGGGGTTGTTGCTGTGCTGATCGAAGAAAGGGTTGTTCGAGGGCACAGACTGCATGTCGACCGGCTGCCACTCCTCCGTCTTCGGTGAGAAGATCGAGGGCGTCACACCGAAAGAGTCCCTCCTGCTCTCTACCATCTGAGGTGACATATCCAAGCCCGAATCAAGTGCGCTGTGGTCAAGAATGTTCTCGTCGAGGATGTTCGCATCCTCCTCTTCGAAGAACTTCTGAGCGTTGGTGGTGTCGACTGTTAACGGCGCCCTGTAGAAGGACGGCATCTGGAATGCTGAGACCATGGTGGGCCACTGTGTGTGTGTATGTATGTGGTTGAATGTGCAGGCGTTTGATAAGGCTGAGATCCCGTGAGGGTGGAAATATGTGCGAGCAGATCCTGTTAAGTGTGTTAGTGGTCGGGCACGGAACGGGCGGTGAGGGCTTTTTCCGGAATGGCCGGGGTAGGATGCAGGCAGGATATGGAGCTCTGGGAACCGTGGGGTTCTGTCAAGCGGCGCAGAAGGTCCTCAAAGCCTCCCGGGGTGCGTACTGTTGGTGTTTGAGAAAAGAAAATCTTGATGCTATAGCTTGTGTTGCTGTGTTTTGTTTTTTTGAGAACGAAGCGCTTCATGCACTCAGTGAATGAGCGTGATGGCGTTCGGTGCGTAGAAGGGTAAAAGTGGGTTGATGAGAGGTAGGTGGAGAAGCACCGGGAGCGGGGAGAGCGGGAGGCAAGGGCAGGGTTTTGAGCGAGAGAGCAACGTGAAGTGTCACTTACACTTTGTGGTGGCAGTCGCACAAGCCGTGGTCAGAATTCTGGAAGGAGGGGTGGTTCGGACCAGAACCCGGAAAATTGTGGGAGCTGATGGTGCGTGGGAGGAACGGGAAGAGAGGGGCTCCGCTGAGAGAGAGGTGAGCTTCTACGACACAACGTGAAGCACCTTGGGGGAAAAGATAGAAGAAAAAGATTTCTTCTTCAGTCAAGCAGGCTCAATGCTGCTTCTGTCGAAGAGTTCGTGTGGAGTGCTGGTGGTTCTCTGAGGTTGGATGACTTGAGAGGGGGGCAGATGGGATGCGGGCTCCTCTTTCTATGTTTTGTACTCCGGCCATGGTCAGGCCGACTCTGCAAGACCCTCACGAAACCAGGAGCGTATCCGAGGCTTACCCAATTGCAGTGAAGCGGGCTCTTGGGTATTGTGGCCGGTGGTATGTACCTCGAGTGGGTGTTACGGAGCATTTGCCCTGCGCGGGAATCACGGATCGTCAAACCATTTTCGGGGAGTGAGGGGGTGAATTGTTGTTAGCTTGGCATGGGGGTGTAATCAGAGACGTCCCGATCTGAGAAAATCAGATTTGACGGAGAAGCGGGGCTCGTGCTGGGATTGGAGGATCGCCGCCAGGAGCGTTTCTACAACGGAGCACAGCGTCTTGCACCGCTTGCTTGCAGTCTCCGTTTCAGAGAGAGACTTCCCGTGACAGAGCCGGTACGCGAACGGGAGCGCGAGCAGGCGTGCGCTCATGTTTGGAAGCTGGCGATCAGGCCACTGTGACCTCCAATAGGAATTATAGTGGTGTTCCCGCGGGCTGTCACGCTGGTCGACTATAGAGCGAGAAGTCCTGGAAAATAGTGAAAACGGCAGCATCCGAGATCAAATCAGTGATCGACCTTCAGGGTGTTTAGCTGCCGTTGTGGAGTAGCCCAACTGCGTGGATGCATCGACGGGGGGGCGTTGCCAAAATGTCGACCGAGGCTTGAACCCTCGTTTTGGAGAGTAACAAGAGTGTTGAGTACCGGCCGGGGAGACAGAAGGGAGGTATTAGGAAGAGAAGGGGGGGGGGGGTTGATGGAAGACGAGCGCAGGACGAGGGATGCTCCTCTGCTGATTGGACCAGCAGGAGAAGCGGTTGTGGATGACCGCCCCGGCGGGCATGTTGGGCAGAAATGGGCCTTGGGGGGCCATCGATACCCAAGGGCGATGAATGAGGGTAGTCTGTTGTGACTCGCGGCTGCTCCCACCCCCCTCCCCTCCCCCCTCCCCCAATCCGGGGGTCTGGGCCGAGCCTTGTGAGCAGAGTCTAGCAGCAGACAAGAATCCCGTGAGAAGGATCCCCGTTTCGGCGTCTGGGCAAACCAGAAGAGAGTCACGGCGCCAACCTAAATTCAGCCACTATCCGAGACGGCGAAGCATCACATTACGCAGCAGTTGCGCTTGAGTGGGGTGATGTAGTGAACGTGCTCTTGAGAGAGCCCGGGATGCTAAGGTAAGTCGTTGCTAGTGCGCTACGGAGTAGGAGTTACAGTCTTTCGCGGCGTTGGACTGAATGGGAGTGACCTCGCCGCGACAGACTATGATAACGACCCGGCGTGGTGGTGTTGAGGGCTGAGCCGGGGAGATAATTACACCTAGATTCGCGGGGTGAGGTAAGTGGTGACCGCCTTCCGCCTGCTGCTAGCGAGTGACGCGGCGCAAGACATACTCTTCTCACAACTGCGTACCTACACTCGTCGTCACCGTCCATTAACGGAAAGCGAGTCCAGTGCACTACGCAGTAATATCTGTACGAAGTACCAGTTCGGAATGTGCAAGAGTACGGAGTAGAAGACAGGGCAATCCCATCCGCTTGTCTGTTTCAGCAGACAGGGCCCTCCATGGGACGGGAGAGCGGGGGAGGCCGGGCCCTTGCGGGTGCGTCCTTGCATCCGCGTACCAATCATTTTTCTTAGTGCTTGGTCTCAAGTTGAAAACGCGAAGTTGCACGTTCTCCACACGCAGAACGGTCACACAACCTGAAACGTCTAAGTCACGTGATAAACTCAGAGCACAGACGAGTAGTTAATCCGTACTACGGAGTAGTAGCTTAGGTAATTACGTAGTGTAACTACCTACAGTTGCCCACTTCCCACTGCCGTGCTTTCAAGCAAACGTTCAAGATGCCTAGGTTTGTCATCCGACCACTATGTGTGCGGTCGTCGAGCTCTTCCTCTTCCTCAACTCCAACAACCGCCACGCCGCAGCGAAGCTTCCGTCAACACCTTGCCGGGTTCCCACCTGCTCCTACAGCCACGACCCCGTATTGCTCAGTTGTGCATTGTTTTGATTTTATCGCGTATTTCCTCTTCTCGAATGCCGCGCTCCCAACGGGCAGGGCTTTAGCCAACGGGCTGACAGCAACAGTAAACGGTCGCCCCCAAAAAAAACACAAATCAACAAGTCAAAAAAATTCGGTGGCTGGTTGCAGCGCGTCAACATTCCAGCAACTCCACTCTCTGTCGCTCTCTTCGCCTATTATTCGTCCTTTCGCGTCAGTCGGCACGTCCACTGGTCGGAGAACGGAGCGCTTGCAGCAGCTAACACAGCGGCTGGCCACTCGGGGCGCCTACCCAGACCCGGTGTGAGCCTGGCCGCAGATTCGAGGCCCGCGCCATGTCGACCTAAACAACGCCTCGTCCTTCCGTCCCTGCCCAAGACTAAGAGTCGGTGTGTTTCTGCTCTCAAACACGAGAGAACGCGTCCTGCCGGATCGGCCCCTGGACACGACGACCTCACTCGTCGCCAAGCCCATGATGACGCTCCACTCTCGTTTCGTCCACTCCCGGCTGTCGGTGATCACCTGGCGACGATTCGCCTGCCCGGCGCTCTTCACAACCAACATCCAATGGTGCAGGCGACAATTCACCTCACCTCACTCGGGATGTGACCCCGAAGAACCATGGATAACCAGCTCCTAAATCAGCAAGCCGGCCGGGTGACTCGGGGGGTCGCCTGGTCAACACTGCCGCCCTAGCCGCCATGATTATTCAACCTGTCTGGCGGCATTCATTCGCGTTACTTTGTTTACGACCCATTTGATAAGGGAGAATGCAGTCTGCAGTCGTTCTTCTCTGATCCAGGGCGAGCAAAGCTAACAGCGAAACATTGCGCATCCGGGCTTCGCAGCAAGGCCGCTCCGAGATTTAGAGTTCGACTTGAAACCAAATCACACTGTTCCGAGGCTGTCACACACCGTACTACAGTTAACGGTTCCGATATCACCGGGCTCCGATTCAGAGTGGCCCCCGCGTGACACCGTGGTTCCGGTGCTCTGGGGAAAACAAAACTCCTGCGCCGATTGACCCGTTGACCCCTCCGGGTTGTCTCGAACTAAGGTGCAATCAAAACCCTTGACGTTGGCGCGTCACCACAAACAGCCGGTCATGGACGACACCTTGTCTGCTTCCACGACTGGCTTATCAGACTCGAGCTGCATGCATGCAATCCCACAGGCTTGACTCCGCAAGCGGTCAAGGCCCAACTTGAGTGGCTCAGGACCTGGGACTTCATCCGATCGATCTCTACTTGGTAGGGATTTGAGGAGGTCGAAGCAACTGTTGGTTTCCTGCCCAACGGAACGGTTCTGCCAATCTAGTGCCTCCAAGAACCCCTTTGCATGCCCACATGCGCGTCGCAGGATGATGGGGAATGCTAGGGCGACGGCCTCGCCAGGGGACGAGGAGAAATAATCCTATTTGCTGCCTATTCTGGGGCAAAGTGTCGTGTTAGATGGCCCGGAAAACGATCCGAGTGCCATTCATCTTCTGACTCATACTCGTCAACGCCCTCGGTCGTCTCAGGGAGAACCGCCCTCCCCGCTGTCTTCGGTTGCACAACTTCACTCACCCCAGGTTGAACGCCGCACGAAGTTTGGGGACGCCCACACCTTACCGTGTTTCGCAGTTACACGGACCTCCTCCACAGTGTAGAAGCCTAGCGGGAATCTATCTTCCTTCTATGGGCCGCCCGTCGAATTCCTTGAATAGGCAGACCACAGTCCTAAAAGCTTACGATATCTCTCACGGAGGAGCTCGCGAGCGGTAAGTTGCAATTTACCCACTGTTGTCTGTGAGCGAGCCTTGATCAGAGTTAGCTGGAATCTTATCATCGGCCGCAGAGCCGTTGGCATCTTCACTCATTCTCGATCCGTCTGAAGCGGAGGACCCTTGAGAAACCTGAAACCAGGAAACGCACGAGGAAGGATCCATTCTACCAAACTGCCTCCCAAGCTCTGCAGTCTTCGTCAGCAGACCGCGATCATGCTCGTGAAGGAGACGTCAAACTTCTCATGCTGAGCCAGTCGTCGCGAATGCTCAGGCGGTGAAGCCGCAAAGAAACGGCATGGCGAATTTGCAGACAATTTTGACCAAGATGGTCTCACAAGCGTGGATTCGGCGCCTCGATCCCGCAAGTCTGGGACGTTGGTCTCGGCGATCTCTGGAGCCTGCGGGAAAAACATGCAGGTTTAACGGGGGTCATGGGACTGCGCGCCAGTCAGTTTTCGTCCTGCTTGGCGGCGAGCTGCACCTTTTCAATGTGCATCATGCAGCGCAGCGCAGCGCAAATGCGGCGCTATGATGGGCGTTTCAAACGCGTGCGGTGCCGACGCGGTGTAAGCGGCGGTGTTTTTTCTCCCGCAATCACCTGCCATGATCGGGTCCGGCTGTCCGTTCTGCAACTTTTTTCTGCCCTCTGTTTGCTCAGGGCGAAATAGAGGCGCCCAGGGACGGGGGCAACGCCATTTCGAAATGGCAGCACTACCAGGGCTGTAGCAGAACCATGTGAGGTGTGCGGAGTTGCCGGGCTTTCGCTCTGCCTCTAACCGATTCTGGACCGTTTGGATGAGTGGTACTCCGTACCTCCGTTTATTATCCGTAGTTAGTTCAGGTGCTCGTCGTCGTGAAGGTCCACTCGTGACCCATGTTGTTGACATTGTGCGCCGCGGACAAGGAGTAACTACAAGTAGCGGTGAAGAAGATCCGGAACTCCAACACCCGACCCGAACACTCGGCGACGTTTCCACCCTCGGGGCCAAGGAATCCCAAGGATCGGTTTTGATACCATGTGGATTTTCCCTCTTGACCATTTTGAGGTTATCTCCCCTTAATACCTTCCTCCACTTCTTTCCATGTCCTGGTCAGTAACCAGGGTGGTCTCTGGTCCGGGTTTGCACAGCCTACCCAGATCGGATCTACACAGTAAGATACTGCTACGCTACCGCTATCCCTATTCTGGATGGACATGGCGTAGGCATAGCGGGTCGTGTTCGATATTGAGACCTCCTTGCCGCGGAAGATTTCGACACGCGAGTGGATGAGTCAGATCATCCAGATCGATGTGATTGTGGAATCCCTTCCTGCCTGAGACGAGCAGAACCAGTGAAACAGTGGGAGCGGGAACGCTGACAATGCCCTAACAGCAAACACTACTAGTACACTACGGATCACAGAGGACTGCCACACATCCAAGTATAAATCGCAGACCTCGGGCCGGATGGATAAAAGCCGGAACGTAGGATCGAAGGCCATATCGGAGGTGAGCGGGTGAACGTTGGAGTGTGGCGGGCAGAGAGGCAGACAGAGGAGATGAAGGATAGATCCGGAACAGACGAGTCTGGACTGACCCCTTCACCGCCCTTCGGCTTCCTGTACTTGCAAACTTTCCACCTCATCCGACTCGAACATGCCCGACCATCCGAGCACACTCAGCTGAAAGCTCAACATAGCTGGGCCTGGGCCCCCCGGTTCCGTCCCGGGCTCCGAGCCAAGAGAGTAGGTTTCCTGGGTGCGGGCACCGAAGCCCGAATGGAGGCTGCTAGACGGAGATCGGAGTGGAGCTGTGGTGTGGGGGGAGGGGGGGGGGGAGCCCCGACGGGGAGGGATTCATAACGGAGCAGGCAGTCCGTGTCGATGGGTTGGAAAGGGGTGAAGCGGGCGGGGTTCCCGAAGTGGACATCCTCGTGGGTTGTGGGGGATCTAGGTCTAGGTGAATTGAACGTCGGACGTCGGCATGCCGTAACCGTAATGAGAAGGGAAGCAAGGGGAGGAGGGGGTGTGTCCAAGGAGACGTCGCTGCCTGCTTGCTGGGCCTTGCAAAAACCATGGCGGTGTTTTGATCATGTGTGCGAGAGAAAGAAAGAACAAACGGCCAAATTGCGCCGAGAGCATACATATCTCCGGATGGGCTGCTGCGCCTTCGACATGATGTTGGCACAGCTGTGCCGTCTCGGTGCCTTGCGCATCTCCTTATTCCGTATCCCTCAGTTGGCGCCTCGGCTCTTGGGACGAAACTGCCGGGCTGGTTCACCGCCTGTTATGCTCGAGAGAATCCGCGAGGCCCAGTTATCCTTTTTTGCAATCTCAATCTCACCTCGACCGGATGATGCCTGCCCGTTTGCATCGAGGATCAGAGATCTCGGCAGGACCGACCCCCCCCCCCCCCCCGGACAGGGAGCGGGCATTGCCGGGGGGACTCGCGGTCCAGAGCGAGGCAATCGTGAATATTTGAGGAGGCTGACAACCTGACAAAATTAGTCTTAAGTGCCGGAGATTTTCGAGCATGCCTGATCAGCGCCATTGTCCCCCCCGGGGGGGGGGGGTGAGAAGGAGAAGGATACACCCGCCGTGTATGAAGAGTTTAGCAACCAACTAAGAGAAAGGGGGGGCGCAGCAGCGATGTCAACATTGGCTGTTAAAAAAACTCGTGAGAAAACAAAGGAGGCGTAGTAGGCAGCGGAAAGATGATCCTGGGGGACGCGTTGAAGGAGGGGGTCCTCTAAAGTTTGTCGGGAAGACGCGATGACTTTGCTCACCGAGGTTTTTTTTTGCTATACGTCGTGGTAAAACTTGAGAAGCTCTTCTCTGCCGCCTCCATAAGAGTCCGGAGGGCGACAACAAACACTACGGCGGCAGTTTGGGGCCACAAGTCGTTGCTAGATGTTAGAATCCTCGAACACTTTTTGAGGTGAGGCTCTGCTTCGTTGAGCGGAATAAGCAACGCAACGCAACGCAGGCGCATGCAGGTAGGAAGCTTAATGCTGTGCTTGGTTCGATGGTAAGGAACGTTCCCAGTTTCTGCCGAAAAGAAAGGGGGCTGCTTATCAGTCATATGAACCCATGACGGAGAGGTACTGTACTCAGGAGGTCAGCGAGCCAAGGCGAAGCAAAAATAGCACATTGAGAAACAGCACTGTCGAACATAGATAACGTATTCTCTAGTTGTGCGACCTGGAAACCACGCGGAGCTTGGTGCGGTTGAGATGATCTTTTGAGGGCGCTCAGGTTTGATTGAATGATAACATGACTATACCCCCAAGTCTACAGAGCCGCTGTGTGACCATCCAGCAGAGAGACTACTCTTTCCACGACCTGTTGATGGTTGTGCTACATCTTCGACTTGGGGAGCAGAAGAGGGCACATCCGAGACCCCTGTGGTACCGTCCACAAAACCGCCCACCAAAGAAAAGTGAGGCGTGAGTGTGGCACTTGCAGAAGACCAACAGCTAGCGTGTGCCACCAGATCTTCATCCGAAAAAGGGGGGGGGCCGCCGCCTAGGCTCGTTCGCTGTGGAAGGGCCAGTGAAATAGTCCCGTGCTTTCAATTGGGGCGGGGGCCGCGTCATCTGGAACACGCACCACAGCAGGCTGTGCGAACCGTCGGAAACGTTCATGGCATGAATGGTCGTAAGCCTTGCCTCTGCCTGATGCTTTCGGGGCTCAAATGGACGCGTCTTGCATGTTCTGCCGGGACGGTGGCCGAATCACCGTGTGAGAACAGCACGTGTCTAAAATGCATGTTTGGGCCCTCGCTCTTCCCACGGCGGAGGAAGAAGGGGGGGGGGGGGGAATGGCGAAGCTGCTGGCGGAAACAAGTCCTAATTCCTATGACGAGCCAAAGTCCCACAAACTAACAAGCAGACTGTCCGACTCCTCGGGAGCATTGGCTTTGCTGAATATCCTCTTGGGAATCATGTACTCGATGACAGGAGGCTTTTTAACCTCCTTGGACATCTCAGCCTCGAGCAGCTGGAGGAGTTCGTCAGCACTGATCTCTGCCGGATATTTCCTTCCGTGTTAGCACTTACACTGCCGTAAGAGTGATCCAGGAAATCCTCCAGGTTGTATGCTTGTTTGGTAAACTGCTCCGAGATGATCTTGGCGATGGTGGCGACGTTGGGGTGGTAGTGAGATTGCAGCTGAACGATCTCCCAGAGACAGCTGTCAATGGCACGAGTCTCCATTGGATCTCTCTCATCGGGAAGGAATGGATCCTCCAGGCCCTCGCGTTCGAGCAACTCCCTCTCCTCCCTGGTCCGAGGCACGCGGTGCATCATGAAGGTTGTCAGAGGATGTTTCTTAAAGAGGTTGTAGAACCATGGTACGATGGCCACGATGGCACTGGGCGGGGCATTGAGAGCCAGGCGGGCTAGACGCTTGATGAAGCTGGCGACTAGCACTGCGGGCAAATGTGACGAGCCGAGGAAGGTCTCGAGCAAGCGGAAGAAGCGCGAGCGATGTTTGGAGTGGAGTATGTCCGCGTCGAGCAAGGAGTATAGCTTGGTGTAGAACTCCGGGTAGTCGAGGTTGCGCTCCTGAATGAGGTAGAAAACACCCGACAGGGCGAGCAGCGATATGGAGCCGCCCGAATTGTAGCAGTCGGTCAAGAAGTCCATGAGCATCTCTGGCTGGGTAAACCAAGGGGCAATGGAGGTCGACATGGCCTCTAGGACCTTCTTTCGTTGCTCCTTGCTCAATCCGAGACGCATAAGTGCTAGCCACGCCTCCTGGGCCTGCTTCTTGTGTTGCGACAGAGAACGCAGAGGGTGCTTCTTCTTCCGGGGCGGCTCGACGTAGAACTTCTCCAGGTCATCGCTGGACCCGGGAACGTCCCCCATGCTGATCAGGAGGTTGAACACGGCATTCCGGATCGATTCGTCAGCGGTGTTTTCCCGTTCTGCCAAGTACGTCCTGCTTTATCGTCAGCATGTCGGTTAGGCCACGAACCGCGGGAGAAAAAAAAAACCTACTTGATGGCCTCGAACGTGTAGAAGCGAATGTCGTGATACTCGTCGACGAACCTCTCGGAGAATTGCGCCAGCAGCGGTTCGACGGGAGACTCGAGCAGAGTAGCTACGATATCCGAGAAGAAAAGGCGGGGAAACACCGCTTCCTCCCGGTCGGTAAGGTGCTGGGCCTCGGCTTTCAGCAGGGCCATGGCCAGCATCAGGGCGTTGGGCGCCAGCTTCTTGCTCCGAAACATGGACAGAAGGACCCCACGGTAGTCGGCCAGACGGGCACGAAGCCAGCTGATGACAGTGACGTCTTTCTCCGACACATCCTTCCTCTTGACCAGATTACCGGCGGCTAACAGCCGGATGAATGTGCGGCATAACGCTTCGGAGGCGGGCAGCGCAGGTTTGGGTTCGTCCTCGTGCTTCTGTGCGAGTTCAACCAGGGTCGCAATGTTGTTGTAGTGCCTTTTCGACTCTTGGATTTCCGTCTCGAGCCTCTCGATTGTGGCCTGGAAATCGTTCTCGTCGTCGCCGTGGCCGTTGCCGTGGCCGCTGCCAGATTTCCTCCTCTTCTTGCTCACGTCCCCGTTCTCCTGGCGCTTCCTCTTGCCCGCCGCCTTGGCTGCCGCGTCATCCACGACGGACGGCATTCTGCTCGATATATATTTATCCACAATGGCTGTGAACAATCGCCCCGTAACGAAGGAATATGATGTGCTGGGCTGGCCCTCAACGGTCTCTTTTGTCCACGGCTTGCGGTTTCGAGCTTTCAGGGTCTCGCCGTATCGCAAAAATTATAGTGGGGCATAGGTTATCTCTGCTGCTGCTCGGTGGACCCTGGCATGGCAAGCAGCCAAGGCCAAGGCCGGAGAGGAGGAAGCATTGGCCCTGTCTCTGTCTCGGGACCTACGGTTAGCAATCATCAGTTGAGGTATCACGTGACCAATCCACGGCAAAGACCCGGGTCTGAGCATTCCGTTAAAACCTCAATTCGTTCGCATTTGGCAGCAGCGAAGCTCCGACAACGTCAGGCCGTCACGCATTCGTTATCCCGCACTTTACAATGGCGTCCCGCTTGGCGAGAAGTGCTGTCGGTGAGTAGATTAGCAGCGTTGCGCGGCCAATTGAGTGCAGACCGAGGGAGCTGACCGAATTGCGCTGCGTGCGATGCGAAGGGGCTGCCCGCCTGCGACCGAGCATTGCTCCGCGCGCTCTTCCTGCCATCTCGTCCCTCGTCACGGCCCGGCACAACTCGAACGTGCCCTCGACCGACCCCAAGACCAAGGCCCAGTCGATCCTCGATGCCCTGCCCGGCAGCAGCCTGCTTTCCAAGACGGCGATCCTCTCGTCGGCTGCCGGCCTGTCCATCTATGCGCTCAGCAACGAGTACTACGTCATGAACGAGGAGACGGTCGTTGCCTTCTGCCTCCTCAGCGTCTGGACCGCGCTCATCAAGTTCGGCGGCCCCGTGTACCGCGAGTGGGCCGAGAGCCAGAACGAGAAGATCAAGAACATCCTCAACGCCGCGCGCGCCGACCACACCCAGGCCGTCAAGTCGCGCATCCAGGACGTCCAGCAGATGTCGAGCGTCGTTGACGTGACCAAGGCCCTGTTCGAGGTGTCCAAGGTGGGCGGCTCGAATCGATGCTTGTAGAATTCCGAACCCTTGCTAATCATATTTTTTCCCTCTTCCGCTAGGAAACCGCCAAGCTCGAGGCCGAAGCCTACGAGCTTGAGCAGCGCACGGCGCTGGCTGCCGAGGCCAAGGCCGTGCTGGACTCGTGGGTGCGCTACGAGAGCCAGGTTAAGCAGCGCCAGCAGAAGGAGCTCGCCCAGGCCGTCATCGCCAAGGTGCAGAAGGAGTTGGAGAACCCCAAGGTGCTGCAGCAGATCCTGCAGCAGAGCGTGGCGGATGTTGAGAGTAGGCTCCGATCTGAACCCCCTTTTTTTTTTCTTTAGCGGGAAAAACACAGCTAACGCGACTCAGGGATCTTCTCTTCCAAGGCTCAATAGACGGCTAGTCAAGACAGCTGCGACGCGAGATTCCCTTTGTACCAGTGTCTATACACACCTCTGTGCCAATAAAACTACCTTAGTCCACACCTTGGCCATGCTGCTGCTCGGTTCTTCTCTCTCTTCTCTTTTCGAAACGTGCAGGCTACCACTTAATTCTCCTTGCCACACAATGGTGGAGGAAGCTAAGGTGGAAGATCGAGACGCAGGGGAATCTTGAGTCCGAGAACCCTTTACCGAGGTCCAGGCTTGCCAGCCTCTCCCTAGCCGGAGAGAATGACCACTTTGTCCGATGAGAATTGGCGCAGGTTTTGTTCTGCGCATGCCTTGCAAGCCGTAGAAAAGACGTTTTGAGGATACCAGGCAGTGAGGGTCCTTGGCATTCCCTGAGCGCATTCTGCAGCTCGTTCCCCCTTCGCGTGGCCAGTAGTTTTGATGCCTGCGGGTTATCGAGATAAATGTGCTTTGCACTCAGATTCCAAATCCCCTCCCCCCCCCCCCCCCCTTTGTTAGAGAGAGTGGGGTGCTGGGAGCTTGCTTGCATGCGCTCCGTGCTGTTTGAACCTGATACAGGAGGCTGCAAAGTCCAAGCGACATGATCCTTGGTCCCTCAACGCATTACCGAGACAGGAATGATATCATCATTTTACAACACAAGTCAACCACAAGAATCTAGAAGACATACCCCCGTATAGTTTCAAGAGTCGCCTGGAAGTATAATTGCCAAGCAATGTCGTACACATCGCCGGCGTGTGCCTAGGATTGATGTGAAACCGCACGCGCTCCGAGGCAGCCGCTGTTATTGAGTGCGGGGTTTAATCATCGACCTGCGACAAAGCGAAGGAAAAAGAGAAGAGAGAGAGAAAGAAAGAGGCAGGGAGAAAAGCAAAAGAGAAAAAGAAGAGAACCAAGCAGCAGACGGGGAAACGGGTCATGGGCGACGGACCGGCCAAGTCAGGGCTCTCTTCCGTCCCCAGCATCATCACGAATAACCACGAACAGTCCCGGGCTGGAGCCGCAGCTGGCGCCGGCCGCGGCGGTCCATTATCGACAGGGACCCCGACCACATCGCCTTCCATCACCGGCTTCCGGCAGCAAGCCATCCGCATCCAGGAACCGCCCGAGCGACGCCCGCTCCTCGCACAGCGCGCCGCCTTCCCGCACAACCTCGACAACGAGGTCTTCTCGTGCCGCATCTACGGCAGCAGCAACGGCTCATCATCCCCAGACAACCCCAGCGCCGGCGACCATAATGGCGGCGGCGGCGGTGGCGGCGGCGGCGGCGGCAGCCCCTACCGGCACCTGCCCGTCTACACAACCATCCACCGCATCCGGCGCGACATCATCTCGGTGGTGGAGGACTACCTCTCGCTGGAACAGCTGCGCGACCTGCGGCTCAACGTGAGCGTGATCCGGCCGCTGGTCGACAAGCTGTACGAGCAGGACGACATCTCGATCGTGTACGCGCTGCTCGTCAACCGCGCCCAGTTCCTGAACGAGCAGGCCCACCTGAGCAACCGCCAGAACGTCAACTACACGCGCGCCGCCCTCTGCGAGCTCATCGCCACCCGCATCCTCCGCCGCTTCAACGAGGACAACGAGGGGCCCCGGAACCTCCTCGTCCTCGCCCACATTCTCATCGCCGGCTTCGAGCCCTTCCAGAACGCCCCCGACGAGATCCGCGCCGCCGTCGGCGCCTCCACCGCCCGCCAACGCACCCTGCCCGCCCTCGAGGTCGCCATCCTGAGCGAGAGCCGCGTGTTCCTCGCGAGCACCAGCTGCCAGAAGATGTGAGCAGTTTTTTTTTTTTTTGGGGTTTTTTTTATTGATCGATCATTGGGATTCTAATAACGTTGGGGGGTTCTAGCGTCGATGCCATCTACGAGGGGAGGGTCGTCTACACGCCCTCCAGCTTCATGGACATCCTGCCCGACCGGTACAAGCAGCTGCCCATCTCGCTCTACAACCCGAGGGAGGCGCCCCTGCTCAACCACTACCGCCTGCTCGTGCCCCGGACGAGGAACATCCTCGAGATCATGCACTTTATCATCCTGCTGGCCCTCTATCTCGCCTTCATGAGCGAGCGGGACAGCAGCCGCATCACCAAGCTCGAGATGTGCTTCACCGTCTATGCCATGGGCTGGGTTCTCGACCAGTTCGCGACGCTGTTGGGGCATGGCTGGTAGGTCCCCTCGGGATGCACGCTCACGCTCCTATGCACAAAGCTGATTCTTGGCTGACTTGTTGGTAAATTTTAGGGATGTGTATGCCCAGAACCTGTGGTCCTTCCTGGACGTCACGTTCTCCGTCATCTACTGGATCTACCTAGTCATCCGTCTCTACAGCTGGGCCAAGGGGAGCGTGGCTGCAGGGCAGCAGGCTCTGGACGTCCTGGCCATGGGCGCCCCCGTGCTCGTGCCCCGGCTGGCCTTCAACCTGCTCTCCGACAACCTCGTCTTCCTCTCGCTGCGGTCCATGATGTCCGACTTTGCCATGCTGTCGGCCCTGGCCATATGGTGTTTCCTGGGCTTCCTCCTCTCGCTGGTGTGGTTGGGCAACGGCCTCTTCAGCGCTGGGTAGGTATATTCTTGTCTCGGTATGAACGGATAGCACAACGGTAACTAGTCTGCTGACCGGTTAACAAGGACCATCAGCAAATGGATGATCTACATATGGTTTGGGCTGGATGGTTCAGGCATCCAACACTCGGTCAGTGATCTCAAAACAACACAAAACATTGCCTCACCCGCTGACGAGTGGCAGTCCGACTTCCACCAAGTCCTGGGGCCCTCCCTCATGGTCACCTTCGCTTTCCTTGGCAACACCCTCTTCCTGACCATCCTCGTCTCCATACTGTCGACTACCTTCAGCCACATCGTCAACAATGCACCCGCAGAGATTCAGTTCCGTCGCGCTGTCATGACCCTCGAGGGCGTCAAGGGCGACGCCATCTTCGCCTACCCGCCGCCCTTCAACATCCTGGCAATCCTGCTCCTAGTGCCCCTCAAGTTCTTCGTCTCCCCGCGGTGGTTCCACAAGATCCACGTCTTCTCGGTGCGCCTCATCAACCTGCCAATCCTACTCATCATCGCCCTCGCCGAGCGCCGCTCTCTCGCGCCCCAACACAAGCTGCCGTCGCTCTCGCCCGCGCCGAGCATCTCCAAAACGCGCCCGACCATCCGCATCCGCCGCCACTTCTGGGACAGGTGGCGCATCACGCACAGCGACATCGAGACCGTCTTCGAGGTCCCCGTGCCGGACTCGGTGCTCGCCGAGATCGCGGCCGACGACGACATGACCCGGCATCTGATCCGCAGGCAGTTTGTCGCAGGCAGCCGAGGGGACCAACACCAGCAGCAGCAGCAGCAGCACCAGCAGCAGCCAGTGTCGCCGCTCTTGGCCAAGCCGGGCCAAGCAGGACCACTTCCCACTGCAGCAGCGCCGCCACCGCCACCGCCACCGCCAACAACAACGACAACGACAACAACAACCACGTCGCCGCAGCAGCCGCAGCGGCAACAGCAACAACAGCCGGGAGGTCCTCCGGGTGCCCGACTGACAACCCGGAGGGACAGCATCGGGCCGTTTCCGGGGCTGAGGGCCGAGCTGCAGGGGGTGCTGAGCGAGAGCGACGAGGTGAGCGACATCACCACGAGGCTGGAGGCGCTCGAGGACGGCATCCAGCGGATCCAGGGGCTGCTGGAGAGGCTGGTGGGCAGTGCGAGCGCGAGCGCGAGCGCGAGCGCCAGCGTGGCTGCGAGTAGTGCCGGGGGCGAGGTACTCGATGCGGGAGGGGCTGACGCGCGGGAGGGGGAGGGGCAGGGGCAGAGGGGGTTGTCCTTGGCCGAGCTGAATCGGGTTGCGGAGGAGTAGTGAACAAACAAGTAAGCGTTCTCTGGGCGTAGTCAAGTAAAGAAGGATGATATGAAGCGTAACAAAACAAGGAACAGAAAAAAAAAAGGAAAGGAAAGGAAGAACAGAGAGAAAACAGCGTGATAGGTTCCTGCATTGCGAGGCGTTGGAGGGGACCCATGTTGCTCGTTTTCTCTTTACACTAAGCACATCACAGAAAGGAAGTGTTCTGTTTCCCGAGTCCTTGAAGGGATTCTTGACTTTCGAAACTTTGGATCAAAAAAGAATCGCGCAACACGCTGTTTCCGCTTCCTAACCTACAGTCCGGTGGAAAATCACACCTTCCCTAAAAGTATCGAGTCCGGTTTTTTTTTCCAGTTGAGTCTCTCTCACCTTCCCTGGGTGCTCCAGCTACACGAAGTCGTCATCCTTCTGCCCTTTGCATAATTATAATATTTTATGAGAAAACCAACGGAGAAAAAGGGGCAAGACAGGGATGAAAGAACAAGCGTAAAGAACAAGCGTGAACAACAGAGAAGAAAGATGTGCCTCGTCACTCACTACCGCGACTTCCATTGCGGCCACCGCTGGGCCACCATCACCGTCCCATGCTACCCCGGCGCCGGCTTCGACACATGTCCCGAGTTCGTCAATGGGCGACTGAAGCCACTGCCGCCGAGACTCGTTGCACAGGCGGAGAAGTGTCCAAAGTGGTGGGTTGTCTGTCTATTCCCATCACTCGCCAGACCCGGTTTATCGGCAATGTGGGAAGGGAGGAGAGGGCAGGAGAAAGAAGACTGCAAAAATAGTAAAAAAGAATAACGATGGCTAACGGTCTCATAGCGACCTCGGCAGCAAGTACGATCGAAACAGGACGCGCATGGTCAAGAAGATTCAGTACGGCTTCCGCTGGGGGATTGGGCCGGATGGGACGGATCCCGGATGCGACATTGTGTGTTGTGTCATGTGAAGGGGTTGAGTGAACGGCGTTGGGATGGCGGAGGGAAAGGGGTGAAGAGCGCAGGGAGTGATTATCTCACGAGATGAAGACTGATTCAGACTTCTAGCTGCCAGGATGCGGCTAAGACGGCCCTCTTGTTTGATGGGAGCTGAACCATGTGGAACGGTTTGCCCACGTGTTCATTTCCGTTTTCTGGCGGCGCGACAGTCAAAGTACGAGGAGGTTCCGAGGTGGTAATTGATTGTGAAGCGCAGCCGATGGCGACAAGTTGGGGTGGACAATTGATGACTGCCCAGCACCAGCTCCGTTTCCCGACCAAGGACAGAAATAGAGATGAATCAATCTCATCTTTATCTCGATTCTCATTCTCATCACGTGCCCCACTCATGGTGCTCCAAATCTGGGTCTGTTATTTCTCACTCATGTGTTCCTGCATAACTCAACGCCAAATCCGTCAAAAGTGAAGCCATCGCCATTACCTCCCCAGCCGACTCACCAAATGCCGCCAGAGAAGTGAAAAATGACAACAATGCTCCCCACCCCTTCAACCTCCCACGTCCCCTATGCTCGCGTCTACGAGCCGGCCGAGGACTCTTTTCTCCTCCTCGACACCTTGTCCTCGGCTAGCGAAACCGCATTTCTCGCCGCTCGGTTCCCTTCATCGTCTTCTCCTCCTTCTTCTTCTTCTTCTTCACCTTCATCACAAACACTCTCGGACTCAGACTCTCGCTCAGCCGCACCGCTAGTCCTCGAAGTCGGTCCCGGCTCGGGCGTCGTCCTAGCCTTCCTCACCGCGCACGCCCAGGTCCTCTTCTCGCGCCGCGACATCCTGACGCTCGGTATCGACGTCAACCGCTTCGCCTGCGCCGCCACGTCCGAGACCGTCGCCAAGGCGGTAGAAGAAGCAGAAGCAGAGGCAGAAGCAGAGGCAGCAGAAGCAACCACCGGAAAAGCCGAGCAGCAATCGGGGGGGTTCGGCGACGGCGACGGCGACGGTGACGGCGACGGGGAAGACAGTAGCAGCAAACCACAACGTCCACAACCACGAGCAGCAGCACAACCACGACGAGTAGCGGGGTACCACCTCGGAACGGCGCAGGGAGACCTGGCGACGGCCGTGCGGCCGGGCACCGTCGACGTGCTCGTCTTCAACCCGCCGTACGTGCCGACGCCCGACCTGCCACCCGTCCAGCCCGAGGGCAACCACCACCAGCAGCAGCAGGCCGCCGCCGCCGCCACGGCGCCGTCGCACGAGGAGGACTCGAGGCTGCTCGCGCTGTCGTACGCCGGGGGCCGGGACGGGATGGAGGTCACCGACCGGCTGATCGAGGCGCTCCCGGAGGTGCTGTCGGCCCGCGGCGTCGCGTACCTGCTGCTCTGTGCGCAGAACAAGCCCGAGGAGGTCAAGGGCAGGATCAGGCGGCTGGCGGGCGGGCCGTGGAGGGCCGAGACGGTCGGGACGAGCGGGAGGCAGGCGGGGTGGGAGAAGCTGCAGATTGTGAGGATATGGCGGGAGTAGGAAGATTTTTTTTTTTTTTTTTTTTTTTTTTGGTTGGGGGGGGGGGTTGGCACAAAGCGGGCGGGCCCAGATGCGCAGTGTGTGCGAGGGTGGGAAAAATAAAAGGAATGATTAGGTGGATGTTTTTTGTCTGGGTAATACTATTCTGCTGCTGCTGCTGCTGCTGCTGCTGCTGCTCCTTTGTCACCTTCCTACAGGTAAGAAGGAGGGGGGGGGGGGGGGCGCGCGGGGCGGAGGAGGGCAAGATGGCCCACGACTCTGCTACGTGCTCCGCCATTTGCCATAAGCAAGCAAAAAAAAATCTCCCTGGCATTTTCGTCCGTCCTAAGAACGCCATACTGACTGAGTGCTGTACCCGTACCCCGAGGTGATCAACAAAGACAAAAAGGTATAGCTCCATCCTCACCGAGCCCGCACCGGCGTGGGATGGCTAGCCCCCTCTTCCTCGTCTCTCTGAGTCAGGGCCATGGCCGGATTGCCGGCCCTTCTATGGTCGTGTAAAAGTCTCCGTCTGTTCTGGCCGTTATGCCATGATTCCTTCCCGCAACCAATACTGCATTCCCAAGGCACACAAGTCCAGTCGATGATAAGAGAAAGGGACCCGACCCAATGCCGCAACCAGACGCCAGTCCCCGATCCCCGACTTTGTCTCTTGATATTCTTTGCTTCTCTTTTCTCTTCATGCTCCGCGGCAAACAGTCCTCCGTCCCCAGTCCCAGCCGTCGATTCTAAGACAACCGATCCTCCTAACCCCTCCCGCGGCCCCTGCCTCTCCCCCTGCCCATCCCGCGCCCCCTTCCGCGGCCGCGGCCGCGCTCCGCCTCCTTGCGCGCCTTGTTCTTGGGCTTGGGCGCGTCGTCAATGAGCAGCGTGTCCAGCGGCAGCGAGTCGGGCAGGATGAAGTAGCGGATGGTGCTGCCGCGCACGTTGAGCGTCTCGAGCGGGATGGGGTCCTGCCCGCGCGGCGTCATCTTGACGTTGCGCAGCGCCGTGTTCATCTGCGGCGATACGGACGCGATGGTCCCGTGCACGATGGTGCCGTTCTTGAGCTCGATCGTGACCGTCTCATTGGCGCATTTCATGAGGAATCTGCGGCCAGGGCCGAGAGGGGGGCCATTGGTCAGCAAGCTGCCTTTTTTTTTTTAAAAAAAAAAAAACCAGAGTCCCTTTGGGGTGAGCGGATGTTTGGGCGGAGAAGCAAAGTGCGCAGCCGTTGGCTGGCTGGTTTCTTCCTTCGCATTCACATCATTCTCGATCGCGTGCTGTCGCGGTGACCTTTTTGCTCTGTGTTTGGGGAAAAAAAGATATAAAGTCACGATAGAGCGACTCACCTAACCAGCTTCATCTTGGCGGATTTAGGGGAGACAGGCAACCTGCTCCAAAATAAATCCGGGGATTGAAGGTAATGGTCGGGGAATGGCTAATTTGGTTGATGCCTGGTCGTCAGTATCGATCGCTCCTCGATACTGCTGAGGCTGTTGGAGCTCCAGCACGAGTCGGCCGCCAAGCCTGAAATTTGAGATCACGTGGCTAGCTCCGGACTTGGGCTGTGCTCTGATGCTCTGAGGTGGTGGTGGGTCGCCTCGAGAACATTAACCCCGCCATCTGATCCCGAGCCAACATAGCGGTGATTTGCGAGTTAGGAAAGCCCAGCAATGATGTCACACAGCAGCTTGGCTCATGATATGCAAATCGTGCGTTTTTAGGAGGTGGGTTGAACACCTCGGCTGAGCCCACCCCAGTTAACTAGTAACATATATTGAAGTACTGGGGCGGGGATGGTTGTCTAGACAAGCTTCAGAAAAACAAAACATTGATGCGCAAGTGATGGTCTGAAGCATGGAGGGCGGGTTCCGACCTGCACCATGCCCGGCCGCCGAGTGCTAACCACGCCGTGCTCCATCCCAAAAGGCTCGTCGTCTCCACGAGACAAACAGCGTTAAGAGTTGACGCAGCCGCGCCTTTGCCCAACGTTACTTATCCTTTTCGTTCTCCGAAACCTTCTCCCACTCGTCCTCGGTGCTGACGCCGCTCTTATGCCCATGGCTCGGACTCGGCAGCAGCTCCTCCGCAACTCGCTGCTTCAGCTCCCCCTGCGGCTCGGCCGGCTCTACCACGGTACTGACCGCCGCGGGCTTTGCTGCCGGTACCACGGGCGGGCTGGGGGCCCTGCGAAGGCTCGGCGTCGACTTGGTCGCCTCCACCTCGGTCTCGCTATCATCCAGTGGTGACGACGACGCTGCTCGGGGAGGCGGCGGGCGAGCCGCGAGTGCACGCCGCTTCTTTTCTTCTTCCTGTTCCTGGTGCGCCTTGAGCTCGCGCGCGAACCAGTTGATAGCGGCCCAGAGGCCGCCACACAGCACCGAGAGCACCAGGAAGTGGATGCTGTAGGTTGCGAGGAGCAGGACAGCGAGCAGGACCTGCAGCGCGGCGAAGGTGGCGTTGGTCGCGACGAGGAGCGTCGGCGTCGGGCCGGGGGTGAAAATGGACTGCCACAGGCCTTCGATGAACGATGCCATGGCTTTTCAAAAGCGTCCGATCAGGGTTCCCAGATTCCGCTTGTCTAGTGTTTTGGAGGTTCGATGGTGTGGTGTTTTGCAAGGCAGCAAAAGGAATCGCAGTATGTTGTAACGGTGTATTAGGGCTTCGAGATGCGAGACTCTCAAAGTTGTTGTGCTCGCGTCGGCTGCAAGGGGCGTTGCCAGTCAGCGTGGGAATCACGGGGTACGGAAAGCGCGGCCATTATAAACAGCCGACCGAAAGCCAGGCCAAGCGACCTACATGAAAACCTGGCAATGACATGCGCATGACACGGCCGCAATAGTTATTGTGAGAGGACACACGCAGCACAAAATCCACCCTGGTCTTAGGTAGCGTGTTTGTTCGTTTGCGCCCAAAAAAAAACAGCGTGTCAAAACTGCAAGCTGCAACAGATGGCCGATGCGATGCGGTCGGGCAGAGATGACGAAACGCGACGATGACTAGGAGCGAAATGGCCCGCGTGGGAGCTCGGCCGTGCCAAGCCTCAGGGTGTAGTTGTAATCCGTCGGTCAGGTACCTGACCTAGGTACCTAACTCGCTAACTGAGCACCGGCGACAGGGAACTTAGTTCATACAGAACACCCAAGAAATTCACAGAACGAGGGGCGGTCGTTCTCAGAATAGCGAAAAGGACTAATCCTACTAGACACGATGATGATCACAGGATCATCTAATGAAGATATTAATGGTCTAGAGGCGCTTTATCCGCGCCGAAACTTGGGCCCCTGTGCTGTCTGTCGTCCCTTGGTGCCCGGCAAGAGACGATGCAACGGCGGGGAGGGGTTGTTCGAGGTAACCCGAAAAGAACGCGGGGGGCCATCTTTCCTCGAGTAGGATAGCGAGACGCGCTTTCCGCCTCCAGAGTATTTACCTTTCCTTGCAGTATGCCTGACTGATCCATATTGATCGCTCGAGAGCGTACACTACTTGGAAAGCACCCGTTTCCGGTCCAATCTGCCGGGGAACCTTCAACTTCGTTTGTTCTGCGCAGACAGGAGAATGTCCTTACTCTACGTCTAGTGTGCGCCCAAACCTACGCAAGATTCAGAAGCTCCAGGTACTAGGTTTAATATTTAAGGCAGAAAGTGTTACTGCATATGCATTTTCCAATCCATATATATATATTTTTTTTAAAAAAAAAGCCTAAATACCTTCTTCAGTGCCTTCCCGTTCCACCTCTATCTTCTGTCCATCAGTCCATGCGACCACCGTCTGGCGAGCCACGTGGGGCGTGCGGTGGGGTTCCCGCTTGCATGCAAAGAACACACTAAAAGTGCCTGCAGCTGCTGCCCAGGTGGGACGGACCCGGAATGGCGAGGATCGGATGGAGGGAATGTATGACATACCTGAGGTTGTACAGCAGCCTATTGACAATCTGTGGTGTTCGGGTTATGTACGATTTTGATGAGATATACCCTGATTGTATCCTCCCGAAAGAAGTTGACAGAGCCTTTCATGTTCTTCTTACTTCGCCTCTAAGTCTATTTCTTCTTAGTACGTTTTAATAACTTTGTTGTTTCCTCATTTTCTGCTCCTTTCCAGGGTTCCATCTCCGAGCCATATACGGATTATATAGGCTTGGACTTGTTGTTTACAAATTCAACTCCAGCAACCGGTGGTGGGGTGTACTCCGAACGAAGATTTGGGAGAGTAGCATTGCAACAACCTTCTATTGAGATCAATCGACCCATGATCAAAGGTTATCTAGAAACTCTCGGAATGCAGGACCAAAACCACATTCAACTAGCAACATGATTTGCGCCAATGGCGTTGTCTTCGTTGCTTTCTGTGATTGTCCATCGTGAACATATCTTCGCCTCTTCTGGTTTAAATCATACCCTACCTGATGCGCAAGTTTTAGGGTAGCCTCCATTGCTGTCTCATCAGACGTCTCATTTCATGTCCAAGGTTTAGTACCTTCGACCTTCACATTGATCTTCCCTGCAGAGTAACAGGGTGTATATCGTTCTTCCACCCTAGAAAAAGGGGACAGATTGAGCATCATAAGAACTGAGTGGTTCGTTCTAATTATTTGTGTTCACTTGCCTTATCCAATTATGACTTTTGGTAGTTGTTTCCCCTCTCCTTTCTCTCCCCGCTTTTCATCCTCTTTAAGGAACTAGTTAACTCTAGTAGCTATTCGGATAACGATGGACCTGGGAGGTTTTGCATAGTGCGTTACCTCTTACAGATCATACGACGTCTTGGAGTCATAACATCGCTTGCTAATCGCTTGTCCGAACACATGTAACGGCCAAGGGGCCTGTGCTGTTCTAGACCTGATTCAATCGTTTTGACTTCACCAGAGGGATAATGCCGCCTGACGCCTGGTGCCGTTCTGATCTGCGTACAGTGCTCTACCACACTGTGATCTGAGGACTACAATATGCTGTACTTGGGGTTTTTATATCTTTGTATACCTGTTACTGCTTTGATCTAGCTACTGAATACTGCGAAATAGACTCCATTTCACTGCTATAAGAGCCCCGGGTTAGGGTTATTTCCGACGAGAGTCGGCGCTCAATCATTCCGAGTTACGGAGCACCGCTGCGTTAACTTACCCCTGTCGCAGCTGAATGCAGTCACTTTCAGCTCCCCCCGCCTGTCTGCCTGGTGCCTGCAGCGCATTGGATTGGCTTGCCATCGATAACAAACGACTTCAATTCCTGCAACAAAACACAACTTTCAAGCCGGCACCGTCGAAGCACCCCCCCCCCCCCCCGATCACGTTTCCATTCTCAACTGCTCCAATGTGACAAATGCCCCCTTCCTGTCTAACAGAACATCGCCCACAATGGCGCCGCCCGCGAAGCGACGCAAGCGCGCCATCGTGGATGACGACGATTCCGAAGACGATGCCCTCCAAAACAGAAACACCCTGAAGCGTTTCCTGTTCTCGTCTCCCGACAAGACCAAGTCCCCCGACAAAGCCAACGCCACAGACGCTGCCGCCGCATCGAGCAATTCTCCGCTACTCTCGCCGAGCCCGGCCCGCAAACGCACCACCCGCGCAACCGCTGCCGCATCAACAGCTGCTCAACCAACCCCAGGCGCCACCCGCAGCCCGAGCACGAGCCCGCTCAAATCTCGCACGCGAGCAGGCACGCAGAAGAAGCGGAAAGCAGCCGCAACAGCAGCATCAGCCTCCGGGGCAGGAGCGGGCGAGGATGAGAAGGGCGGCCGATCCGCCGATCTGCCGACTCTCTTTTCCAGGCAAGCACAGCGCAGCCAGTCGCAGCTCCAGTCCCAGCCATCGTTCTTATCATCGATCAACGGGGCCCTCTCTTCGTCGGTCGGCACCAATGGCACCAATGGTACCAACGGCAGCAGCGGTGACAGGATCCATCTGAGCAGTGGCAAGCTGGACGATATTATCAGCGATCCGATCTCGGAGGGCAACAATAACGGGGCGGAGGAGGACGAGGACGATGTCCCGCTCATGATGTCCTCCGCGTCGGCTGCCGCGTCGAGCCTGGTGGGGAGGGCCAAGGCGGCACAGAAGAGGTTCGCGACCTCCTCCGGCAGCGGGGCATTCCAGCGAGACGGTGGGACACAGGCGGCCGCCGGCGGGCAGAAATTCCTCCTCTCTGCGAAATCAAACGCCTCGAGGACGGGTGCGAGTGTTAACGATGATGACGATGCCCGGCCCTGGTCGGAGCGGTTTGCGCCTGTTAGCCTGGACGAGTTGGCGGTGCACAAGAGAAAGGTGCAGGACGTGAGGCGGTGGTTGGACGACGTACTCTCCGGGCGTTTGAGGCAGCGGCTCCTGGTGTTGAAAGGTCCCGCTGGGTCAGGAAAGACGACGACGCTGAGATTGCTAGCACGGGACATGCGATGCGAAGTGCTGGAGTGGAAGAACCCGGCGAACTCCTTCGGGCTTGCTGGCCATGGGTATCAGTCAGCTGCGTCACAATTCGAGGAGTTTCTTGGACGAGGAGGGAAGTTTGGCCAGCTGGATGTCGAGTCGGATGACGCGACGCCACAGCCGATGCCGCCGCCGCCGCCCTCGGGCGCCGCTGCGAATGGGGCGGGCAAGGCAACAGAGAGGAGGCTGATGCTAGTGGAAGAGTTTCCAAACACATTCATGCGGTCATCAAGTGGACTGGTGGGGTTCCGGAATGCGATATTGCAGTTTCTGGCCGCCAATACGCCGGCACTGGCTGGGTTTGGGTTCGGCTACAACTCGGAGCCCGTCACGCCCATCGTCATGGTCATATCGGAGACGCTGCTTACCACGACATCGGCTTCGGCAGACAGTTTTACCGCCCACCGGCTGCTCGGCCCCGAAATCTTAAGACATCCGGGAACGGGTGTCATCGAGTTCAACCCAATCGCTCCGACTTTTCTCGCCAAAGCCTTGGAGCTGGTGGTCCAGAAAGAAGCTCGAAAGTCGGGCAGGCGACGGACTCCTGGGCCTCTCGTGCTTCAGCGACTAGGCGAGATTGGGGATATCCGGAATGCGATATCGTCCCTTGAGTTCCTTTGCCTGAAAGGTGACGACGAGGCGGACTGGGGCTCCAGAGTTGCGTTCACCAAGCCGAAGCGGGGAGCGAAGGGCGTCCCAGCCCTGACGAAAGGCGAGCAGGACAGCCTCGAACTGGTGTCGCAGCGAGAAGCCACTCTCGGGATTTTCCACGCGGTCGGCAAGGTCGTGTACAACAAGAGAGGTAGCGAGTTTCCGGCGGGTTCCGTCGAAGCAGCAGCCGAGAGTCTGCCGGACTACATGTCACACCTCTCCCGCCCTAAACCTTCCGAGGTCTCTGTCGATACGCTCATCGACGAGATCGGCACCGATACGCACACGTTCATGTCTGCGCTTCACGAGAACTTTGCGCTCTCCTGCGAGCGAAGTGGCCCGCTCGACCCCAACTCCTCGCTGGACTACATCAACGGCTGCCTCGATTACCTCTCGGAGAGCGACTTGCTCTGCCCGTCCTGGGATGTCTTCTTTGGCGGAAAGGGATTTGGTGGGGGTTACACGGGCAAGGACTCGGCCAGCCATATCCTGCGGCAGGATGAGATAGCGTTCCAGGTGGCCGTCCGCGGGCTGCTGTTCTCGCTGCCGTCGCCGGTGAAGCGGCAGAGCCACCCTACCGGCCGCGGCGGGGACGCCTTCAAGATGTTTTACCCTACGTACCTAAAGCTGTGGCGCACCAAGGAGGAGCTGGAGGGGTTAGTTGATCTGTGGGCGGCCAAGATGCTCAGGGGGGAGGATGGTGGGCCTGGTCCACCGTCATCGGCGCACTCGCAGGGGTTTGTTAGGGACGGGTCCTCTGCGTTTCGCAAGGCCGGCGGTAGCAATGGAGTTCTCGGAAGCAAGGCTCCGGCGTCCTCGACGGCGCATCAGGTGGGCAAAACTAGCGGGCAGGCTCAGACGAATCCTACGCCGCTCCTCTCACTCGGAAATGCGGCACGACAGGAGTTGCTCCTCGAGCGCTTGCCATACATGGCACAGATTGCGCGCGGCAAGTGGTGCTCCTTTGGCACGATGAAGATCAGAGACCTCGAAAAGATTATATCCTTCCAGGGAATTGGTCCACTCGGCGCGGGCGAGGATGAGGGGGATGATGCGGCAGACGAGGAGAGCGGTAGCAGCTTCGGCCTGGCCGAATCCTGGGCCACAGACAAACCTACGGAAGAGGGTTCTCCGCGGAAAAGGAGAGGCCTCGGCGCAATCCTGAGCGGCAGGACAGGCCGCGGAAGGAGTGAGGGGGAGGAGGAACCCAGCCTGCCCATGCAGAGTCTGGTGATTAGTGATGATGATATTGAGGATGATTAGGAACAGATGCGTCTGGTCATACATGGGATGCATCATTCTTGGCCAACACCGCTTGCTCCAGACCCGAAGTATGTATGGCGTTGAAAAATCAAAAGGCGTTGGTTTGGCGAACTGGGCACGGGCGAGGGCTGGCGAATCCAGGCTGGAAGTAGGGACTAAGTTCGGGAAATAATCATGCACGGCTTGGATATAGAAATGCGTTGTCACTTGTAAACGTGTCGCATGGGTGTTCTACCGCACCCTCTTGCCCTAGGTCAATGGGAACCCTGATGGCTACAGGGTAGTCTGGTAACTGATAAGATAACAACAGATAACGATAAGCAGCACTCAAATGACGGGTGATAGCTTTATAAGGTTCGATTTGTGGTCCGGTCCATTGGAGTAGGCCCGCTCAGACCGAACTCATTTCCTGCCTTTTACCGGATGTGACCGTGAGTTGGCCTAAAATACTCCATTTCCCAATCTTTGGAACCACCTCTCTGGGTCTCCCAGATTCGATTCTCATTTTTGCAGTTTCCTTTTCTTTACTTTTTATTTTTTTCCGCAACCTCCATTTCGCACACACAACAGAGCCTTCTGTCTTTGAATTCATTTAATCATCAGGTTAAGATTTCATCGTAACAAATTTTCTTTGTTTTCTTTATAACCATTTTTTTCCAACCTTGAATGCCGCTAAAGCTTGCACGGTTACTTTCTCTCACTGCCCTTTTACACCTTCAGATTGCAGCACTTGAAGAACCTTCCATCGTGAATATGCCACTCGGTCCCAGCTTGGCCCTTTGTTCTAGCCGAGAGGACTCGGCAGTGTGTTTCCGTGCGGATTACACTACTTAGTAGCTCTGATGGAGAAGCTCGATCGCCAGAGACGGGGTTCAGGGCGGGCCCTGCCGTGCGGGGTCGGAAACTGAACCCGCGACCGCCTCTCGGCCCAGAGAGATCCATGCAAACCTCGGCTCGGACGCGGCTCCCAGGGCAACACTCAGACCGCCCTGCCTCGGCCTCGGATCGAGCCCATGAGCTGCGCGCTCGTTGGCTCCGCGCAAAGTGCTTAGGCGCTGTGATCTGGCATCAAGGCGGCCGCTGTCATTGGTGGCTGCGTCTGGAAAAGGCTAATTAACCAAGAAGTGGTGGCGGGGATCCTTGAAATCCGGCGCTGTTGTTGTTACTTGGCCGACAGCTCATATCCCGACGCATTCAGCGACAAGGAAGCATCAACAACCGCAAAACAACCGCAACACCACCATCACCTCCACAACACTGCCATCGAAACAGAGACTCATTACCGGACGAGCCACTCCAAACCACCCCAACCCCCCCCCCCCTCTTTCTTTTCCACAATTTCCGCACCATGGCCGGACGGGTGCGCCAGCCCATCGATACTCGGGCTCTGGAAAAATGGATCTCCCAGAACGTGCCCCTGATCGAGGTGCCATTGGACGTCAAGCAGGTGAGCAGGGCAACAGCGGACTTCTTGACAAGCCTTTGACCCTCGGGCATGAACACGCTCGACTGACGCGACCTCTCTGTGGAGCAGTTTGGATTTGGCCAGTCCAACCCTACCTACCAGTTGACCGCCGCCGACGGCACCCGCTACGTCCTCCGCAAGAAGCCGCCAGGACCCCTCGTGTCCAAGACGGCCCACAAGGTCGAGCGCGAGTACCGCATCATTCACGCTCTCGAGAAGACGGACGTTCCCGTGCCCAAGGCCTACTGCCTGTGTGAGGACGAGTCCGTCATTGGAACGCCCTTCTACATCATGGAGTTCCTCGACGGGCGCATCTTCGAGGACCCCGTCATCCCGAGCGTCTTGCCCGACCACCGCCGCGCCATCTGGGCCGACGCCGTGCGCACCCTCGCCAAGCTGCACCGCATCGACCCCCGCTCCGTCGGGCTCGAGAACTTCGGCAAGCCCACGGGCTTCTACACCCGCCAGGTCAACACCTGGCGCGCCGTGTGCGACGCCCAGGCCGCCGTCCGCGACGTCGAGACCCGCGAGGCCGTCGGCCAACTCCCCCACTTTTCCGAGCTCATGGAATTCTTCGCCGACGAGCGCCAGCAGCCCGCCGACCGCGGCACCCTCATCCACGGCGACTTCAAGATTGACAATCTTGTCTTTCACAAGACCGAGCCCCGCGTGATCGGCATTCTCGAGTAAGTTCCTTGCTCTCGTTCCCTCTCGTCCGTGCCCACCTGCCCCGTACGCGAAACTAACGCATCTCTCTCCCACACACACATACACAGCTGGGAAATGTCGACAATAGGCCATCCCCTCTCCGACATTTCCAACCTCCTCACCCCCTACTTCACCGCGCGCCTCGACCCCCGCCGCTCCGTCAACGTCCACCCGGGCTTCCTCCCGCGCGCCACCCGCGGCCTGCCCACCCCGGACGAGATCACGACCCTCTACTTCAGCGTTGTCTCCTCTCCTTCTCCTTCTTCTTCCTCCTCCTCCTCTTCCTCCTCCTCCTCGACGGGAGAAGCAGGCGACTCCTCACTCGAGCTGACCCTCGCCACCGCCACCGCCACCCAAGGCCTGAGGGACAGGCGCCGCGAGCTGCAGTGGGCGCAGGCCTTCAACATCTTCCGGCTGGCCGCCATCTGCCAGGGCATCGCGGCCCGGCAGGCCGGGCGGCAGGCGAGCAGCGAGCAGGCCAGGCGGTACGGCGACGCGAGGAACCCGCTGGCCGAATTCGCATGGGAGCTGGTGCAGAGCGCAAAGGCCGCTTCCGGTGCCGGCGGCGGCGGTGGTGGTGGTGGTGGCGGTGGTGCAGCGAAAGGCAGGGACTCGAAGCTGTGATGTGATGGTTGATGTCTGTGTATCTACTCCCCTGAGCTGTTTGTATCAAGCATTTATTATTATAAGACATGACCCAGTCCTTCTTGACCTCCGCTCTTCCCCAGTCTGTGAGAAGGGCAGAGGGGGGGAACACCAGGGAGCACATGTACGTGAAAGCGTACAAGACGGGAAAGTAAACGGCAATTGTCCATTTCTTGGATTGTGCTAGACGCATACATACATACATAATGCCGTTGGGCCAACGGCTCAAGATCATATAAGCACAAGCGGGATTGACGTCGGTGGCGGCGGAAGAGGGGGGAGGGCGGTCGCAACTCACTGTGTGCGCGCTTGAAAGCACGCAAACAGGACAAAAATCAACAGACGTACAGACATACAAAGTGCATATTCCTACGTAAAATATACTAGTATATATGCCGCCCGCACCCATGTTCGTTCTTACCATCGAGTCGACTACCTTCGGACTCTTATCTGTCCGACTGCTCACCCGTAATAATACCATAACATGCATGATATTGTCAGCTCCACCTAGAGGATAGCAGTAGGTCAGGGCAGATGATATTGTGGCAACCAGCGGCCACGTTGAGCAGCAGCGGTGGAGGGAACACACCTAACATGTGCGACTCATTTATTGTATTTCCCGTTCCCGCTCGGTGAACTACCTAGGAAAAGAGGCCCCCGTGCGGAAACCGGCACCTCTTCGCTGCCAAAAAGAGAAAAAATGAAAAGAGAATGGAGAAACAAGCCCTCAAGCTAGATTCAACTCGTGCATGCATGCTGAGCAGTATCTTTCCAGTCTCACGTCTCACAAGTCCGTTCGTCTGCCCCATCGCTCGCTCTGCTTATCTGTCTGTCTCTCTGCCTGCCTGCCTGCCTGCCTGCCTGTCTGGCGTCGGCACACTCAATCTATCCAGCCTATCCCATCCTCCCCTCGCCATATTATGGCACGTAGTAACAAATTGCGAAACCAGGAGCTGGGTGAGCGCGGATGGTGCGCGTGCGGCAGAAGACCCTCAACTGCTGCCCATCTTGACGGGTAACAGGAGATTGGTTATCGACTCGGAACGTTGTGTTCTTTTCTCCATCGCTCTGTTCCAGAACTTCACTTGTCGTTCCCAGCTTAGACCCGAATCGTGCCGCTACCACGGTCTAGCATGTGTTCAAAGTTAACGGCCGGAAAGAAAGAGACCCGGTCAACGTCATGGCAACAGTGGAAAGCATCCAGAACGAGCCATGGCCCTGAGGTCGAAGCCGGGTTTAACTTGAGAAAAGGCACCATCACTCGAACCCCTCCGCAAGGCAATCCTTCCCCCTTCTTCCCGCTGTCTGGATTAAACCTCTTGCCTTCAAACCCGCAAACAAAATGCCTATATTAAACGCCGGACCCGCATCATTGTTCATTTCATACCATCCATGCAATTCGCAATTGACTGACTACCCTATCAATCCTGCGCCAGATGCCGAGAGCGAAAACGGAAAATTGCCGAAAATGAACAAGCAAGCGCTCTATAGTGCAGTGCAGTGCTGTGTATGATTTCTTCTCGCGATGCTCAGGTGAACTGTAAAAGGTGTAAAAGGGAAGGGTAAGAAGTGAGTAGAAGAGGTAGAAAAGGAAAGAGAAAAAAATTCTCAGGCTCCGAAATTTTGTTTGCCCGTGACCATCTTTTTTTGCGAGTCGGCCATGCCGTAAGCCTCGGTGCCCTAAGAGAATGGATCGTCCCAGTCTGGCATCTCCCTATTTCTTGACTGAAAGTAGTTGGGCGTGGTGCAACTCCCGGGTAACCGGATAAATCTCCTGCCATTCTACTGCAGCGTATTCCCGCTCTCTGTTCTGCGAGAAAATCTGGAAGTCTGCTGCTGTGGCTGTTGTTCCAAGCCGCTCTGCGGTGTGGAATCAGGGTACTGTTGCGGCGCCCGATTCCCGACCTCCCAACTCGCGCCAGGGTTCCAGGGTATCGAGGCTGAAGTCCTCTGTTGTACGGTGTCTCCATCCTCCTCACTCATAACTAAGGTTTGCGATGCCAGGGTGGACCGCTGTTGCCGTATAACATCCCCGTTTCCTAACCCCCCTCTCAATGTTCGCCCTGCAGGAAATTGCAGCGTTTGCTCAAGCAGCCGGCGTCCAGCCAACCCCTGACGGAGCAGGATTTCTCGCCGATGAAGCACACCCCCGTCTGGTCCGAAAGTACACGTCTGGAACCCAGCGTCCGGGGGCAGCTGTGTTGTGTCCCAGTTGCCCTGCTACTGCATCTGGTTCTCCGTACCACCGGTGCTGGGAACACCGGTGCCGCTGTTCGCGGGGTTCTGGAAACCCGACGCACTGAGCGGGGGCAGCTGCTGCGGGAACGTAGCTGGGGGAGCATTGCCAAAGGACATGTTGGAGTAGTACGTCTGAGAACTGCTTGGGAAACTATGTACGGGGGCTGCACTGCTTATTCGAAGTCCCGAGGAAGTCGGGTTCGTATTTGGCATGGGCTGGTCGTGCTGGAGGGTTGCGTTGGAGGGGTTCGCCGGGTTAATAGGGGCGTAGAAGTAGCGCTGAGTGCCCGGCAGGAACTGTCCCGCAAGGTAACGAGTCAGCAACATATCCGGACCTTCCGCAGGCAGACCAGGCCAATGGAAATCGCTAGGGGTAATTACACGCTCACGGGTCGGGCTCTGCTGCGCCGGTGCCGAGGCACTTGCCGAGGAACGATTGGCCGCGGGGCTGGCATACAAGCCAACGGGGTATCCGGATTGAAAGCTGCTATGACGGACACGTGTTCGCCTCCGGTTCTCGGCCTCCGAAGGAGGGGATCTCCGTTGAGGGGGTCTCGGGGTAGACGTCGTGGTGTCCGACGCCCCCTCCCGTTGGGCTCTAAGACGGCCGACGGCGGTTTCATGATACTCCTGGTGCGCGATGAGGCGGAAAAAAGAATCATCGCTATCTGGTGTGAGCAGGATCGCTGGCACAGCAAAAAAAAGCGCGGATGCGCACTTACTTAGGATTGGGTGCGGCTCCGGCAGATATGCGGTTGCGCATGCGGAAGATGTTGTGGAAAGCCCGGACGCCGGGGACGACTTGCAGTTCCGATGGAACCTTGTCGCGGCAGTACGGACAGCTGTCAGATTCTTCAAACCATTTCTTGATGCAGTGGTCGCCAAAAACATGTTGGCACTTGGGTAGACGCAACGGGGCTTCAATCACGCCCTCTGGGCTCTTCTGGCCGAAGTCGTTGTAGCAGATGACGCACGCTGCGGAGGAGAATGCGTTAGCAAACCTCCAAGGGCGGAAAGGGAATGATGAGGGGTAGACGGTAGTCTGAGGAGGACTTACTTCGCTCCGTCTCGGGCAGGCTGTCCAGCTCGACACTCTGGAGCTGGGCAATGGCCCTTCTAGACGCCACCCGCTTGTTGGTCAACTGGCCGCGGATGATTTGGGTGGCTCGGATGTGGTCCTCGGCCATCAGAGAGCGGAAGTGGGCTGGGTTGACGCCAAACTCGTCTATGTAACGCATCATCTGCTCCTCCTCGTCTGCCGACGAGCCCGGATCCTCGTCACTATCGTGGTCTGACTGCTGCAGACGGCGCGCGAGACTATGGCGGCGCCGGCTGGAAAAGCCTGGAACGGCGCTGTTCGAAGAACCGAGTGGTTGACCAGGGCCGGGCGGCAAGTTCCGCTGCGTGGCTCTAAAGAAGCCCTCCGATTGATTAGCATGCGTGGTCGGGAAATCTGAAGGCGGCGGCAGCTGGGGCGCGGGAGCCGCCGACGAGGGGCCGCCTTCCGCAGGTCCGCCACGGTTGGACGTGTCTAAGTGCCCGTCCGGATGTCGGAAGATGGGCGTACGGTTGGCTGGGCCAGCTGGTGCAGCTGCGGCGGCCGAGGCATGCGGGCTCGATTCTCGCGAGGCAGCAGCTGGCTGTGGATGCGGCTGCGAACCTGTCGGAGGCTGATGTGAGCTGGGGCTGAGGGAGGGTAGCGCAAATGCGCTCCGACCCGGCGTAGGGGCGCCTCGGTCGCTACTCATGGCAGCTTGCGGGGAGTGAGTGTTTGTGGCCTGGCCCGGCTGGCCCGGCTGGCCCGGCTGGTTTGGCTGGGTCTCGTCCATGTGATGCTGTTGTCTGGTTGGCTGCTGCTGGTGCTGCGGGTATTGCTGGTGTTGTTGGTGGCCGGAGAGCTGCGGAGGAGTCGGCAGGACCATCGATGAGCGCGGGTAGGTCACGGGACGGTGGAATCCGGGAAAACTAAAGGGCGAGTAGGGATCGTGGTGTGGGAGAAATTGCTGGCTTGGACCGACGGGGCCTTGTTGCACAATGCCTGACCCGCTTCCGGGACCGCCAAAGTGCGCCTCAGCGGCCGGTGGCCTGAGATGTGGCGGTTGGGTGGCCGGCGCGTGATGGGCGTGGAAAGGAGGAGCGGACCAAGTGCTGCCTTGACTCGAACCCTGGAACCATGCGGCGCTGGCGGCGTGCACCGGATCGTAAGGGGGGTGAGATTGGGAGTGAGAGTGATGCGGGTGTGAATAGGGCTGCGGATACGGAAGAGTTGGTGGTTGGAGAGGAGGGAGTTGCTGCTGCTGCTGCTGCTGCTGCTGTGGTTGTTGAGGTTGCTGCGATTGCTGTGGTTGAGAGCGTGATTGGGACTGGAGCTGTGGCTGGTGCTGGGCCTGAGGTTGCTGCTGCTGCTGCTGCTGCTGCTGCTCGTGCTGTTGCTCTTGCTGCTGCGAGCGACTTCCCCGGTTTTCATCCGCAGGCGAGTTAAATGGCCGACTCTGGGCGGAGGAAGGATGCCCTGTGCTGTGTGACAGCTGTGAGAGGTGTGGCAGCTGGTGCGGCATGGGGTGAAAATTTGGGTCAAAGTGCGGAGGAGGAAGGCTCGACCCGTTGAGATGTTGCTGGTTACGGAAGTACGGGCATCCTTGGTGCTGCGGTAGCCCGTGGAAGCCTGAGCCTGGCGCCGCACTCGTCGCAGGGTCGGCCTGATGCATCAGGAAATCCATCTGGTCCAAGGCGGCCATAGTGACTGTCTGTCCCTGGGATTCGTGATTCCAGCGGACACGGTCGGTGAACCCAATCTCTCCTAGCTGCAAACTAGCTGCTGGCTTGCCTTTCTCTTCTCCCTGGGCCGAGATTCCCCAGAACCAGTCAGTATTCTCTCGTCGGCCAGTCCACGGCTGAGCTGCTGTCACCGCGGTTCACTGCGGCTGCCTGCAGAAAAGATCTGGCGCGCTTCGCTGCCGTCGTCCTCGGCTCCTGTTGTCCTCCTTGGCGTTCTCGCTTGCACGGACAAAGCAGGCAAGAATGTGATGCTCCCTTTGCTCCTTTCCGACGCTATCTCCTCCACCGGCTCATTTGTTTCTGGCCTCCTGTCGTCCTGTCTTAAATGATATCGAGCAGACGAGGCGGTGCGCAGCGTACACAGCGAATGGGCACCGGGGCCACCACCCTTTCCCCCGCCTTGCCTCCTAGTAGAAGCCCAATCACTTCCACGACCGAACCCCTGAGCCGAATCACTCGTGCGGAGAAAGAGTTGGGATTGACGGTCGGTCGAGGATCGAAGGGGGAGCACCCGTATTGCCGGAACACAAGAAGAGAGAAGACTCGAGGTCCGAGACGGCCCGACAGCTTCGGTGCATCCGCTTGCTGGGCCACTGAGGCGACTTTCCGTTCCCTGATCCGCCGCCTGGAGCGATTGTGAAGCTGGCAGCCCACGCCACGCCTCCAGAGAACGGCTGAAGAAGCACAAGCGAAAGAAGAAAAAAAGCAAACAAATTGTTACGGTTTCATTCAACCCACACAACCTCTCTCGAAAAATGAGCTCCCCTGACCTGTTCCGCACTAGATGCCGTCCTGCTCAGGAGTCCTTCGGTGGACGTGGGGATGGTGATGATAAAGGCCCGATAAGATATGGCCGGCCGAGGGCGGGGACGTGGTGCAGGGCCACTTGCTTGGCAGGGAAAGAGGGCGATGTGTTGAGAAAAAAAAACCAAAGTGACTGGGGGGGAGCGGGAAGGGGGAGGGAAAGAGACGAGGAAGACGCCAGGTTGGGGGATGGCGTCGGTTTTGTATCATTAAGCAGCCCGGAAAAGCATGGGGGGAGGAGGGGGTGCCCAGGGCGGAGCAAAGCAAGGCACTCACATCTCACTCAAGTCTGGCCCCGTTCACAACCAGGTCACCGAGCCGCAACCAGTCTCCAAGGTTCCGAAAGCCAACTCGCTTTGGGCCACCGACAGGCAGCGAGGTGCAGCCACTGAACCCTGGGGCGCTCTATATTACGAGTTACGGCCATTACGGTTCGAGGGATCCTCTCCAGGTCTCGCGTCGCTTGCCGGGGTGACCGCTGGCCGTGGGCTGCGGCGTTGGTGGAGAATGCGACGAGCGACTTGGGGGGACACGGCTCGTAAAGATGTGAGAGAGTTCAGTGACGGCCCCAGTGGCCACCCGGCTGCAGCCTCCGAGGCGCGAGGGTAGCGAAGTAAAGCGAGAAGATACCTATGTAACCGTCCCGGTTGTGTTTCCTGCTCGTGCGGCGTCGGCCTGTATGTACGGAATACATATGTACATACATGAACAATAAGACCGAAGCTGCCAGAGCAGCGACCAGTGGGAGCGCCACAGCAAGCTACTCTCGGCAATCCCTACGGAACCTATCGTAGTACTGCGGTAGGTTCTTACAGTACCTTACTGGCGTACCTCCCAACCCAACCCAACCTATCCAGCTGTTACGATAGCGAAAGGGTGATGTGATAGGTACCGGTATCGTACGTTGGAGCCACTAGGTATGTGCTGTATGCATGTACAGCATATACTCCAAGTAAGGAACGAAACGCACCTGGAACGGCCTTGGGCGCGCTGGATGGATGCACCAGAGGGGCACTCCCGTTTCAGGCGATGCCAACATGATGGGGCGATCTCAGGCGGGTCGAGTGGAGAACGTGTAATTACCGTATTGCCAGGTGGTGTAACCTTGAACCACTCGATCGTCGCGTCGGTTCTTTTGTGTGCCGCTTCTCACTCCCTGTCTTCCCAGGTCACCCGTCACGGGCGCCTCCTTTCCGGAATCAGGTGTCGGCCATGCCCAAGCTACATTAGCTGGGCCGCCCTGCGTTTCGCGTTCTCGTGGACAAATCGAACGTGGATAAAAGGCTACGGCATCTTGAAGCGGGCCCTCAGCGTCGTCGCCCGACATGTTTGGGCGTTTGCACCCCGCCTGGAATCCCAATTGCATTCCCCCGGTGTTCCGCTCTGCTGCTCTCGATCGGGTTCCATGTTTGGGCTTCGATTCACAAAGAGAGAGCCCGTGGTTGCGGTCCGGGACGTGTCACTTGCCAACGCGAAAAAAAAAAAAAAAAAAAAAAAAAAAAAAAAAAAAAAAAAAAAAAACTTGGTCAGGACTTGCATCGCCTGTCGGATTGGATACTGCGGCTTGCGGTGCGTTGGTCGGGAGGGGCAAGCGAGACCAGAGGAGCCGGGATGCAACAGGCATGGTACGTCTTTGTGTCTTAACAGCGACTCGACGGAAATGGCCTTGCTGTTGTGAGGTGGCGCCCCTGGAGGGCACTTCTATGGCTGCAATGTCTTGAAGGGAAGGCCTAACGCAATGTACGGATTACTACTGTATGTGCATAGTTACATACAGTACGTACCTAAGAGCACTATATCATAGGAAAGACCGTCAGGGAAGACCGCTTCCGGGCTTCCGTGTGCTTCATCCGCCAAATTCACTCATTCATGCTGTGTTTGCCCTAGTGTAAGCTGGTAACTGGAACAGTATCCATACGCATGCCTGGTAAAGTGCGTAAAAACTTGGTATTGGCGTCAGCATCAGCTTACGTGTTATTAAGCACGGTGTGGGACGGGGGCGTCGAACGTGGGCTGAGTGCTGACAAGCCCTGGAACCACAGATGTTAATGACGGGGCGACAAGAACTTTTCACAGGTTGCTGTGCGTACTCCGTATCGGTTCAGAGACCAGGTTGGACGCCACGCTGCCGCCGGGGTTCTTGGGCTCCCAAGGTTGACTTTCGGATTGTTGGCCACGCTTATCGTTTAACGACTAGGAACTTGAAGGGGGAAAAGCACCCCATAATTTGCCATAAATTTCAAAAGATGTACTGTATAACGAGCTGGAGTCCTAATTCCGCATGAAGAGTCGGAGGAGTGAGTTGTGGCAAGTGCCTTAACTCTTGCAGCTGCCCAGAATTATCGGGCTCTCCGAGATCACAGCATCGCTCCTTCCACAGGACGAAACAAGCCAGCCAAAACAGGCAACTTCCAAGACCCATCTTTAACCTCCAAAATCCCTATTCAACATCCGACTATCCGTTGCCCGATCATGCTTTATCGAATCGGGACTATACGAGCAGAATTTTCTCCTCGGTCATCTTAACAAGATCGCGATCCGTGATCCAAAGGAACTCAGCCTCGACCGATCAACGCAAGCCAACGTACTATATATATATGTAAGGTATGTATGTACTCTACGCGTAATGTGTACCGTGAAGTGCGTACGGGCGCCTTGGAGCTTCCTCCTCCGGCCTTGCCGCATACCCTCCCCTACTCAAGGACGACAAAGGTTCTCGACGACACCGACCACCCTTGTATCGGCAATCCAGTCACGCCGACGTGCGATGCTGGACGGATTATGATTACGGCCGAGGCCTCTGGCTCTTATTCGACTTCGTGCCTCTGAGGTTGTCGAAGCCTGCAGATTCTGTCGACTCACGTCTTTTTTTTTTTATTCTTTTTGTCCCGAGGGCCCACTCGGACAATATCCAAGGAAGGCTCGCGACTTTGCAGGTTGCTCTGGAGCTGTCCCATGGTTTGCACCAATGGAGTTCAGGTGACCTGAAATACCTTGAAGTACCTGACTTACAGAGCGGCTATTACAGGGCAGCATGTACTGTACAGGTTACATACGTATCGTTACCTACATAGTAAGTTGCAGGGTGTTCAATCTGAAGCCTGTCATCGAGTGGGTTATTCATTCTTGGCTGGGTGGACCACCTGAGCAGCTTCGAGTTGCCTTGATTTGCTCAAGCATTCGACATCGTGGCGCTGATCGCCTTCCTCTGCTCGAAATGATGAAATAACGGTACGCCATTACAACATCGAGCCCGTTCCTCCATGATGACGACGAAAGACGCACCTGGTATCCGGGCTTCAAACTTACTCCGGGACAAGGCAAGAAGGAGGGCACAGTCAAGACAGAAGCAGTACCAAATGCTGACATAACATGGGGATGTGCGCTGCAGAAAAAGAATTGCGCCCAGGCACCGATGGGTGCGCTGTGCTACTGATTCGTTTGGTGCTCATACCCAACCACGACAACGTTACCCCTCCGCAGCCCCTCTCTTTCTGTCTTTGATGGGCCTAGAACACAACTCTAAGCTGCCAGACGGGGCCTGTGGCCGGGCCAGCAAGAACCCGGGCTGAGAGCGGTGGTCCTATCGGCGACGCGAATGACCAGCGTGCAGAGGAGATCTTGATCATGGCTACTTCATGATTACGCTTGCTGGCTCCGGCTCCTGCCTGGCACCACATTGACCAACGCTGCTGCAGCGGGCGATTTCTGATACCAGCAAAAAAGAGGAAGAGAAAGGAAAGGGAAGGAAAGGAAGGGAAAGGAAATGTAAATAAAGAAAATAATAGAGAAGAAACCACAATAGTAAAAATAAAATCAAAAAAACAAAACAAATAAAGATCGTGAAGAAGAACAAAAAGGGTTGCTGGAAACGAGTGTCACGTACGGACGTACAGTACATACATTACTGATGTTTCAGAGCCAGTACCGAGTCTGGCATAGTTCAAGCTCGCTGCCCATCCTCTACCTTTCTTCTCAACATCCGCGGCCAGTCACCAGGCGACTCACTCCAGCTAAGCGGGCGCAATAGGCTTGTCCAAAACAATGCGTATTCCAGTACTGTGCACGTATGTATATACACACGCCCACGTGTCGAAACCTTTGGATGGCGGCGCATGCCAATTCACGCGGGGGTCAGATCCCAACTGCCGGCGGTTGGCTCTCAAATATCGGCCCCAAAGCGCAAATCTCACTGCTACAGAGCACAGAGAGGGAGGACGTCGTTGCCCGAGTCGGTTGTTGAAAGGACTAGTTGCGCTACTGTTCCGGGACCTATAACAGTCCCGTGGGGAGAATCGTGTATTACCTTATATATGTATGTATGTACATACATATATACATATTTACAGAGTACATCGCACGGCATCACCCCCCCTCTTTCCTCCCCTCTCGGTTTGGCCCAGCACCATCCAACGACCTGGAACCACACCCAATGTCTTCGGGCACCTCAGCTGTCTTTGCCACCACCCAACGCCAGCACCGCATCCCCGCAGCGAGTTAGCGCATCACCCGTCTTTCTCGGCAACAAAGCAATGAGACCACCCAGCGGTTGGATCGGAGCCTCGCTCCCTTTCGTCACGGGATGATTTGCGTGGTGGCATGACAGGTTACCTCGGGTGCTCAGAGAGAGAAAAAGAGAAAGAGACGGGGAGAAGGGGATGCCCAGGGGTTCCAGTGGTTCGAAAATGATGTGCAGCCGGCCAGTTTCTCGTCGCAACCCGCGACTTATCATTATTATTTATTCATGGCGCCAACACCTGACGAAATCGACCCGCCGCGCTCCGCGCAAGAACCACTATGACAGCATTTTTGTTTGCCTCCCCCCCTTTTTTTTCTAGCCCCCCGGTCGTCGCCAGACAACTTGCCGTGTATTTTCCGTCCAACTTTGTGTGCCACAGTGCGGAACAGACGCCTCTCTCATGCCCCGTCAACTCGAGCGGTACTCGGTCCTGAAATTCGGAGTCCCAATAAGCGCTCGGCCTGGAGACCCTCCCAACAGTCCTTCGGGCACCGGATCGGCCAATCCGACCCGACTTTCCGTCTCTGGCGGCTGACCTGGGGGACGGCGACAAGTGGAGCCAGGTCCGGTCCTCTTCTCCGGCGGATCCACGGAATCGCGAACCGGGACTGGACGGGTGGTGGTTCATTCCATTACCGTCGTATGTACGGATTACATACATAGTACTTACATTTATGTTGCAACTGCATTCACCCCTGTCGTCGAACCGGGACTTGGAGTTTTGCCTCTGGCTCCACGGTTCTCTGCGGAGGCAGCGTCCCGGCTGTGGTACGCCATATGCAGACCGAGTTAGTCTTGGACAGCGGCCCTTTGTTGATAACTAACCCCTTATGGGCATGACTAGCGCCGGATACAGGACCATCACGCGATCTTTTCGACAAGCAAAAAGAGGGGTAAAAAAAGAAGAAAGAAGAAAGAAGAAAGAAGAAAGAAGAAAGAAGAAAGAAGAAAGAAGAAAGAAGAAAGAAAAAAAGAAGAAAGAAAAAAGAAGAAAGAAAAAAGAAGAAAGAAAAAAGAAGAAAGAAAAAAGAAGAAAGAAAAAAGAAGAAAGAAAAAAGAAGAAAGAAAAGAAAAAAGGAAAAAAGAAAAGAAAAAAGAAAAAAAGAAAAAAAGAAAAAAGGAAGGAAGAGGGCGGGGGGAAATCCCCAAGGACGTCAGTTACCGCAGAGACTCCAGCACACTCTACTGCAATCCCAGGCCTGTTTTCGCCCAAATAGCGAGCCTCTGCATTTCATCACGCCGACCACGGCAGAGCTTATTGGCGTGAGCAAATAAGTTTTATTTTCTTTTCCCCGTTTTGTTTCCAAGTTCTCTGTTTGATCGTCTGAGGGGACCGCCGTCCCGCTGCTGCTGCTGCCGCCACCACTGAGCAATCTACGACAAACACGGCCGGATCCTGGAGAGAAAGCCGCTAGTTTGCTCAACTCGGCTTGGCCCTGCACGATGAGCCACCGGAAGCCCCTACACCGACGTCATTTTTCACCCAGCTCTCTGTCCATCCTTGCTCTAGTCGAGGGACCTACTTCCTTTTCACCGAGCCTTCGGACGAGGAATGAGAGAAGCCAAAAGTGAAGCAGATAAAGAGAGAAGAAGGAAGGAAGGAAGGAAGGAAAGAAAGAAAGAAAGAAAGAAAGAAAGAAAAGAGCAGCATGTCACTCGAGAGGACATGTCCTAAATCTTTCAAGAGACCATCAGTCATGCGAGACCCTCGCCGAGTCCGGAATCGTCACTCGCTGCCGCCCTGCTGTTCACGAGGGTGAGATCTTTCGGGGCGCGAAGCTACGACAGTTTTGGGCTCCGGATCTGAAAGGTCAGAGTTCGCAAAGGATCCAAGCGAGCCGGCCCATCTAACGGCATTGATGGGTGTCTCATCGTATTGAAAGTTTCACCAGATCTACGCATCTGGCGAAATGAAAGCCTCTGTGAGCTGGTTTTCGCTGCTTCAGCAACATCTGCTCACACCGGTTTCGTCAATACCTATGTCGCCGCACTTCCTGCATGTATACTGTATTTGAAGCCGAACCAGACAGGCTATCGACTGGATGCCATCAACGGGTTCATGTCTTACAAAAACACCTGGCCATCATACAGCTGAGCAATACGGGGTCCCTGTTGACGACTGTGATCGTAGTGCTACCCGCCATCGTCATCATTATGTAGACCATACATTGGATAAGTCTTCATCATGCAAAGAAAGCGCCCCCAAAGGAGGGTGGCAGGATAATCTCTCCTAGCTCGACGAAGAGGGGCGTATGGGCTTTCACTTCTTAACAAGCCGATACTTTCCCCCAACAAGCTCCATCAGCCCCTCGGCAACTTTCTCTGCCAAGAAGTCCTGCAGCTCCTCGTCGCTCCAGGGAAACCCGTCGGTAATCAGCATCCTCATCATCATGGCCATCTGTGTGAGCGGCATAGTCGCACTAGCATTGGTAAGCATGCCCTGGATGTAGCGCCAGTATATCTCGCGACGCTCGCGCTCCTTTGCCGACATGGCCTGGCTAGAGGCCGCTGTGGCAGCAGTGGGCTCTTCCTCCATGGCCTGATCAGCTGCGGCAGGTTCGGTGGTTGGGCCTCCAGCGGTGGCAGCAGGGTCCGGCTCTTCCCTGAGCGTCTCGGCGACGGCGTAAGTGCTGCTGCTTGCTCCCCCGACACGGCGAAGGACGCCCTTGCCGACCCAGAACTGCAGCGCAGCTGTGATCAGATCCTCGTCCATCTGGAGCTGCTCGTAGAGTTCCTCCACCGACTTTTGCACCACCGGACCATCATCAGCATCATCATTATTACCATCCTCGCCAGTAGCACCGTCATCCGTCTGGAAAGCATACACGACCGTCGCCTCGGCCGGGCTGCAATCCACCGTGAGGGTCCGATCCCGCAGCTCAATCTCGACCCTCGCCTGACCCAATTGGTTCAACCACGTCAACTTCCGCCGCGACTTGAGCCCCTCGTACCCCGCCTCATACCTCTGCTGCCGCTCAACAACAGGTGCGGGTAGCAGGAAATGCTCTCGCTCTAGACCGGGCCAGAACAGCCTCGACAGGATCCGAGCATGATATTCCGTTTCCTCCTGGCCCGCTCCACCGCCAGTGGACGCGCCAGGACCAGCAGCAACAGCAGCAGCAGCAGCAGCCTCCCTCCCCTTCCGCGCAGCCGCGGCACGCCCAGCTCCCCCAGAGATGACGGCGTTCACCCTCCTCGAGTCAACGAGCACGTCTCGCATCATGACATCGCACGCCTGCAGGCTGGCCTCGCCGAAGCGGCGCTTGAGTAGCTCAAGCACGCGTAGCTCCTGCTCAAAGCGCTGCTCGGCGTCTGCCGGAGCCAGCAGCCGCTCGGCAACGACGGCGGAGAACTCCTTGATAAAGACGTCCTGACTGCCGAGTGCCGAGATGAGCGTGCCGACGACGTCTTCGCTGCGCTTCGGCCGCTTGTAGTTTGCGCCAGCGTCGATGGGGTCGGGCAACCAGGAGAGGTCGTTCCAATCCAGGTCCGCATCGTCGGAGGATGGTGCTGGTGCGGCGCGGCTGCTGCGGGATTGGGGTTGGATGGACGGGTCGTTGTTGAGGAAGAGGGCGAGCTCGACGAGCTTTGTCGGGTGGCGGACGTCTTTGGCGGGAGCTGAGGTTGTTTTTGTAGCATAACCGGAGGCGACCTCTGTTTCGAGAGTCTGCTCGCGGGGAGTGGTTCCGAAGGAACCCGAAGTGCCGAAGGGGTTGTTGGCGGCTTCTTCGAGGTCGTGGAACTGGCCAGCGGCGTCGTCTGGGCGGGTGTCCTCGCGCTGCCCCTTCCGGACCTCCCTTGCTTTCCTCGCTTCACGCATCTCCTCCCGGCTGGCGAGCAGGCCTGCCACAACTACGCGAACAGCGTCCTCCCGTTGACAGAGATAGAGCCGGAGACCCGGCTCAACCCGGCTCAGGAGCACCTTGCTGGGGTCGAGAGCGTACAGCGTACGGATGATGGAGATGTAGGTTCGCAGGATCTCGAGCGTGCTGCAGCCCGGATGCAGCAGGCGTGTCTGCAGATCGCGAGAGAAGCTATCCGTTAACTGCTTCCGGCGAGCGGAGGTCGTAACAGTGGCACGAAGGTCGTCGAGAGCCGGGCGCGACTCCGGCCACGCCAAGACGATGTCGAACAACTCCCTAATACGCAGAGTTGCCAGACGGCCGAGGGCGAGGGACTGGTACGTCTTGAGGTCGGCCAGGGTCACTGGCAACGTCCCTTGGGGGTTGACCGCGATGCAAGCCAGCACCTCAAAGCTCAGTCGTGCAAAGTGGTTCTCAACCCAGTCGCTGAGAGACGCGATGCAGGGCGACGCCACAGATTGCGCGGCGCCCCGCGATATCGTGTCCATGGTGGCGGAGAACGAGCGAGCGTCAGGTGCAGACCAGAGACCTGCGTAAGCCCCGACGACGAACTCGGACATCAAGGCGTCCATGACCTCCGCAAACAAGACTTGGAAGCGCTCGCCAGTCAAACCCACATTGCGGAGCTGCTGGACCAGCTCAATCAGCCGCTCCCTGGCGGCCTGGACTTTTAAGTCGTCCGGGCCTGGGGCCGCCGGCCGCGCTGCTGGCTCGCCATCCGCACGAGACTCGTCCCGAGTGGGAATGCCAAGGATCGTGCTTGCAAGACGTACAAGGACGGCCTTGACAGACCTCATCAACCCCTTCGGTACCGAGCCACTGATAAGGGCATGGAGGTCCCGACGAAAACGAGCATTGATCATCTGGGCTTCCCTAGCAGCATCCGGGGCGACATCCGCTAGGCGGGCAAACCCCGACAACAGCTGGTCCATGCCGCAGAAATAGAGCCGTAGCGCAGACTCGAGCATTCGAATACTGGTCATGACGATCACCATGTGTTTCTCGTAGTGATGTCCCTTCCCTTTCCCCTTCTCCTTCCTCCCTATCTGCCGACGGCGGCTGCCTTGAACCCTGCCTTGTTCACCCCCCCGCCCCTCGCTGTCACCGGCATCGCCATCCCCAGACTCATCATCAAGACCATCACCGACCTCATCGGCGCATCCCGCCAAAAGGGGGATCACGTGCTGGGCAAAGTGGGCGCGCACCTTGCGGACGTGCCAAGCCAGGATGTCGTCGGTGCGGGTGGCATGGGGCAGCAGGGCGCGTGCGTTAACGAGGAGGGCAAAGGCCTCGTAGAAGTCACTGCTGCCTAGGCCTGGGTCTGGAACCAAGGAGGCGGAGGCGGAGGTGGAGGTGGTAACGTCCCGGTCCCGGCCGCGTCTTCTTCTGGACGATGCCTGCTGCTGCTGCTGCTGCTGCTGCAACTCAGGGGCAGGACTGATGGCATTGGTAGTAGTGGTGGTGGGGATCGGGGAGGAGCGGAACGAGTTGTCGGCTGTGGCGGATGATGGGAGGGCGATGTGGGCGGTTACGATGTGCCAGGCGCGGTCATAAGCTGCCTGGTCGTCTGATGTTGCTATTGCAGCGGAGGGAAGGGGTGGCTGCGAGGCTGTGTGAAGGGAGGGATCAAGAACCTTTCTTTGAAAAGAGCCTTCTTCTCTGATAGGGTGGCCACGGCTTGAGGGGGTATGTTTTTGCTGATCAAGCAAGGACGCGGCGGGTCTGTCGCATGGCTGTCCAAGTTCCGGAAACAGGTTGCTTGCTGTAGACTGCGGCGTGGGCTGAGCGACATCCGTCTGGAAGACGGACTGGAACACCCGCTGTTGCCGTTCCCTCCAGTGGGATGCTACAGCAGCCGGCATTGTCGCGTCACCACCTCAAGACACCCCCCCTTTTCCAAGCTTCTTGAACCCCCAGGCTGATGGTCTTGTTGGCTTGTGCTCAGCGCGGGCTGGGAGAAGCCGTCTGGATGTCGCGAGTGTCACCACGCGCCGGATGCCGGGCAGTGGACCTAGTATTGCCGTTTACAAACAGCCACTTTCCTTCTTTACGCTTTTCCCTCCAAGCCGGCAGATCAGGCCACCGACAGATCGTTTGCGCCAGTCAGCAGGCGTCGGATCTTCCGCACGCCGAGTGTGGGCTGAGTCGCGTGGGAGCTGTGCTAGCATGTACCGTGGGACCCAGACCTACGCTGGCGTTAAAGGCGGGCGGCTGGAGCGGCGGCCCAGATGGCGGCCCAGATGGCGACCCTGCACTATACCGACAAAGTCGGGAGCGACCGGGGGCACGTGGTGCTGTGTCAGGCCGTCCGGGGCCTCCTCGCCTCGCTTGGGCTCGCTTGCGGCGTCTGTTGACCGCCAGTGGCGCGGCCCCGCCTTGCTGTGTAGTGGTGTTGATGCGCGGAGAAACCGAAAACCTGACTGCTGCACCGCACTAGCGCAGTACCTTGCAGCGTCGTAGTCCTGACAGGCCCGAGTCATCTGCCGGCCCGACTCGGGAGAACAGCGTCGACGCAACAACCAAAGGAGGGGGAGGGGAGGGCGGAACTGAATGACGAATAATGCCTAGAGTACGGAGTGGCGTGTGCTTCTCCCTAGATCCTTCGGCTTGCCGCGACGGACCAGGTGGCGGTAATGGTGGTGGTGGTGGTGGTGGTGGTGGTACCTAGTAGTAGGAGTAGTGGTTGTGGTGGTGTTGTGCGAGTGCTTAGCGTAGGTGTGGTCGTGTGTTTAGCGGCTCTACTCCAGAAGGGAAGGGAAGATCAGGACGAGGTCATTACTCTCGTGGAACATTCGATGGTTCCTTCCGTAGGTCGAGGCGGGCAGCTACGAGTGTCCAGGCTGGTCGCAGTCGGGAGGGATGCCTGGAAGGAAGCTGCGGCCAAGGTGACATCCGTATTACTGGGACGCACCTGCTGCCGCGATGGTTTCACGGCTACCACAGTACTGCGCAGGTTAGGCGCTCGCAGGATTCAAGCTGCACGTGGAAGCGGCCAATGGGGCGATCGACCACTGCAAGTTTGCAGTCCAAAATTCCTCCATGGTTGTGGACACTGATTACGCGCTTGTTGGATTGCAGGACCCGCGATTCAATCAAAACACAACCCACAAATTAGCCGCGGTGACGCGCGCCTGTGAGTGGTGCGGGGAATTCAAACCCGCACACGCTCTGTTGAAAACTTGGCGCACTTGGGGTCCTTCCGTCCGGACTTCAGTAGACGCAATCCTGTATTGAGTCATGAAGGTCCGTCTACTTGCATACTGTCTACACAGTATCCGTACTGTAACTGAACACAGCAGTTGTGACTGCGTTGGCACCAGGTAAAATATTCTGCTCCCAACAACATTTCTACCTTTGGTAATTTTGTTCATTCATGTCTGACCAAACGCGGCATCGAAACGCCGACAGAGGCCCATCCCAAGGCACCCCAAGGCCCTGCATCAGTCCAATCGTTCGCACTCCGCTCCAGCAGTAATGTGGTTTGTCACAACCTACGGATGACTGGACACTACTATAGTAGGAATCAATACGCAGAGAGTCTACGCAGCAGTTACTTCGTACATACAATATCTCCGTGCAACTTGAAGTCCAGTGGTGAACCGGAGATGGAGTCGCCGCAGCCCACATCCCGCACCCCACATCCCGCAACCTCGAAGCATTGGTGTTATTTCCGGGTTCATTTTCATTACATTTTCCAGGAATGCAAAAACCCCCCGGTCCCCGGTTACCGTCCCCGTCCCAGTCCCGCCAATCCCGGCAACCAGACGCCGGCCAAGCTCCGCTTCATCCCCGTCCTCCACTACACTCCACCACACTAGTGTACGGACGTACTACTGTGGTAGTACACAAGACTGCGGTACGCGAGGTACCCAGATGTGGAATACCCTGCGCCGTACACTAATTGCAGCCTTGCCGGATCCAGTATGGAGCGCAGGCTCGTTTTGTTGCGACTCCCTTCCCCTACCAAGTCCTGAATCGTCGGCTCGCTCATGAATCATTGATCTCCAATGCCAACTATCAAGCGTACACCAACAAGGAGGGAGTGTTGTCGGTCTTTGGGCAGGATCGCCGATCCAAGAGAATGTTCAGATGACGCGGAGTTCACGGAGTGGCGAGAACGGTGAGGACTACGTTTATGGATATCTTGAGGCGGCCACTCGGACATAACGAGCTGGAAGAGAGATCCTATTATTATGTGTCTCGGATGCGCCGTTGTGTAGTATTCGTTGAAGAAAATTTCAGGGCGTGCGCCGCATCCTACCCTGTGGCTTCGACCACCTTCCTTATGCTGTATAGTGTTAGCAATACGTAGATACACACACACACACAAAACACACACACACCTTGTCTCTATGTTCAAACTCCAGACATATAAATACGTAGAACGAGTAGGGAGTGTAGTATACTCCGTGACCAGAGGGGATTCCACTGACCACGGCTCTCGAGTCCCCCACGGCCTCGGACGTAAGTAGTCTAGTTGCCGGGAAACCCGAGCCCCCAAATGCGCTATCCATTCATACATGATACATACGTCCGTACTCTTCACCGTGTGGATCGTGAGCAAGACTAGTGCGCGTTGCCGTAGTGGACTCCGTACCTATACGGTGTACTGTGTATGAGTCGACTCCACTCGCTACTCTGTACGGATAGTTGCGTATGTACGGATTATGTATTTGGAATTGCTAGTTGCCTATACTTGGTACATCCTGGCATCCAACGAGAGTGGAACCAGCTGCTCTCCAACTGACCACATCCGTACGGCGTAGTGTACAAGTAATAGTGAATGGAGTATACTCCAGACTGGTAAGCAGATATGTAGCTATCGAAGAAAAACCTTGGCTCCTCCTAGACTACACCTTAATCTCTGTACACTACGTATAGCGCACTAGTATAATAAATGATCACTAGGAAACGCCAGACGGCTTCCCGCTCCTACGATCCGACAGCTCGCTGCGTCTACCGTGCACTGTACGGGGTCCCATACCCTGAATCATGCGTACGCAGTAGCAGTATCCGCACGAGTTGGCGCTTGCTTCCCGGCCATTACTGAAAGGGGCTGACCGGGCGGGAACACCTCAACATCGCTGCGGGTGGCACATGATATGTCTTTTTCTCCTTTGCAAAGCTTTCGAGAGGCGCAACGATACTAGTGTACGGACTACAAGCAGTTGCATTACGCTACCGCCTTGGGAAACGCGGTCCCAAATCGGCGGCGCCGCTCTTGTCTGATTGGGTTCGGAGCCGGGAGGCCGGACGCCAGACGCCCGACTACGGCGCGGGCTTTCCAGAAGGGGGGTGCGCCTCCCGCTGGCGCAGAAGAGTAAGTCACGGCAACTGTCCCCGTTGTTTCGAGTCAGTTGGCACATGTTTCAAAGTTCTGACCAAAGTCGAGCTCGTGCGACACCGGCCATCGGCTCACCCCGCGGTTAAACAACGGGGCGCCGCGAAATCGAGGCTGTGCGCTCTTCTTTTCTCCCGATTGACGAGCGCTGCCGCAAGGCTCTTAGCCGTAGTTATTTCTTCTTTCGTTGAGACCGGAGACGTCTTTGGTGGTTGCGCAGCAGAGGACAAAACGGGGGCAATTGTTGCTGCCTGCTGTCGCCGGCCGGCCCCCCACCTCTCCCCCTGGGTGCTTTCCAACTTTAGTGTACCGCGCTGTGTTGGTTCGAACCAAGATGGCGGTGCTAGGTAGTTCCGTGTGCATCACGCTCTCGCCGCCCTATCGAGGCCGATCGGTTTGGTCAGTCAGGGAGGGTGCACTACTATGTAGAGTGTACTGTGTAGAACCTACAAGTACACTAGTTGGTTGCGTACCGCGTACGGAGTACACTACATACGTCCATGTGTACATACTGTAACCCGTCAATCACACACCGGTTATCTGTGCCTCTTTAATTTGTTGCCAACCTCAGCGGTAGCGTTGTTGAGGGCATTTAGCAGGTTTGCGCGTAACAACCAAATACCACACAGTGAGTTGAAGAGCTGCAGCCGCCGCAGCGGCCATCGTTCTCTTCCCAATCAGCGGGCCGGCGATCACTGGGCCGCGGGCCTGTCCCCTGTTCCAAGAAAACGCTGCAGCTGGGCCGTGCGCAATGAAATTTGGCTCCCTGCATGGATGTATCGATCCGAGTCCATGGGAGTGGTTGGGATCGGCGCCCCGGGAGGGGTGGATGCAATCTTCTGGTCGGTGGGGGCAAATTTGGGCCAACCGAAAGCGCCCAGCCCCGGAGAAACGGCCGCTTGGTGCGGATTGCCCAGTACGCTAGTAGTGTCAAGGAAACGAAATCCGTACTTACCTCAGCTATCGTAGTACTGTACTGTATGGGTCCGCACACAACAGAGTCCTAACACCACTCAATACACTACCCTAGTTTACTACTGCAGAAAGCGCCGACCACCTAAGTTTGCAAAGTCAGTTCATGTTGGCAAGGCATGGTCGGAAGCACATGACCCCGTATTGGGAATCTTCCACCCGAGTCTCAGAAATTGTCTTTGTGGCACCACACGCGAATCGACAGTACCCTGAAGCGCCCCGACAGTGTTGTCTTGGTTCGGTGCGAATAGAAGCTTTGTTTGGCCCTGGCTTTGCTTGGAAACAGCAATCTCCCCCCCCCCCCCCAACCCTTGTCTTTTGCGTGATAACGCCGCGGGATACGGAGTGGTGTAATCCGTAGTTAGCGCAGTCAAATGAGATTTGATAGCTAAAGTGCCGGGGCAAGCCTTGGCGGGCCGGCGGGACACACTCCGGAAGATCCCACAGAGCGTACCCAGAAAGGCCGGGGAACAGCTCAGGCGGGTCAAACGAAACAAGTCGCGGGGGAAAGAGTCTCTGATGGTTGTGGCATTGATAAGACCTCATCTTGAAGCGGAGAACCTAATCAACTACGCTTCTTCTGCCAGAAGCAGCATCAACGCCAGACATAGATGGACTTTCTCGTCCTCTTGCCGGGATGTCTTTGGCCCCCCAATCGCGATGTCCGGCGGTGGCACGAAAACCCGGCTCTCGAGACGGGAATTAATCGGAGTATCGGAGTGCCGGGGCGGAGTTACAAGCACCGAGCCGGTCCCGAGCGTCTCTTATGCCGAACGGTGAACGAGAGTACATGCATACCTGACCTACCTAACCTGCCGTACCTAAGGTACGTAGTAGATAATGTATGTACCGTATGTACATACATACTCCGTACTGCAGTGTTGGTTGCTCTGACGAGGCGCTCCGACATGTGGCATAAAAAAAAGCTAGGTACATCTGAAGGGGAAGGTTCGGAAGGTTCGGCGAGAATCAAAGAGTGAGTGGCTGATTTTCTTGCCCGGACAACTTAAACCTACTCGTCGAGGTCAGGTACCACGAATACTGCTCGCAGTACCACTTGAGTACGGTTGTTGTACGGAGGATAAGGTACCTGCCGAACTGGACGGGGTGAGTGGAACCGACCCTTGGCAGTCCGGAGCCAAGACTAGACTTTGCTATTTCCAGCGAGGCTGTGTTTGCTCGCACGGTCGACTTTGCAGAGATCTGGCTGCTTTTGCGAGATGAAGTGCTTTTCTTTGAAACAGAAGTTGCCCGACCTTGTTTGGTGGCGGATTTCAGTCAACAGCATTCTCTCAGTCCTCATTGGTCAATGCGACCTTCCCAGCCCTGCGGTTCCCAATGAGCCTCATTCGGCAGGGCGCACTCAAGCTCTTCTTCGCAATGTCGACTTCAACACGGGTAACGATGGTGCCTCGCCTGAGCTGAGGCGTCTTGTCTCTGTGCCCCCCGGATCGACACCAGCATATCCTTGTATCCTCCAGAGCTTGAGACAGCAGGATGACGTGGGCAGCACTGAAGCGACGTCGGTCGCTCCGACGTGGTCCCTGCATATGGCGTAGCGATAAGTGCAACTCATTGGTAAGAAGTTGCGGTGTTTGGAACCGACGATCTTTAAGCTTGTTTTCCCGTAGAATCGTGACAGTGGCGCGGCGCTGTCTCGACTGGGTTTCATGTGGCCACCTCAAGTCGCCAATGCGTTCCTCGTTAGGTTGTGTATCTGTATCAGGGCACCTCGAGAACCAGGAAGCGTTCGGCGAGAGAAGCTCCTGGAGGAGCCATCATTACCGGGCTCACCAGGCATAAGCAGGGTCGTTTCTTCTCGTATGTTGGTAAAATGTACGTATGTGCCTTAATCCGGAGCACGTTCAAGCAAACGGCCGCCTTTGTTGGCCGGACCCTGCCTGCGTCACAACTGCCGGGGTTCCCTCAAACATGCTCCGCGTGACTCGAAGCTCCGACACTCCGGCAAATACCGTATCTCTGGAAGAGGCGCGAATGGACGCGAAATTGTATATGCACAACAATCGATTCCAGCTAGGAACGGCAGCGCCCCGTTGTCAGGTATGTCTGGTGTACGGATGGTGCTTGATCAGTTCGATGAAATGCCTGAGAATCCTCGGGCCTCGAGAAGAAATCATGCGAATCTGTGGCTCCTCTCAGAACTGTGTGGGAGGGCAGGCACCTCTTTTCGGGATCTCGAGGCCCTTCCACGGTAAACCCGCAAAGCACAACCAACAACACAGGCCTGCTCCTTCCACGTTTCTTGATTTAAGCCATTCGGCTTGACTTAGTAGTACTCGAAAGTACATACCTAGTAATTACCTTAGGTACCTAGGTATCCATCAACACCTTGAGAAATGCTCATCTCTTCAGCGTCAATGAATTTTGATTGACTAATTTAATAACGATACTTCATCCTACCCGTTTGCCCAATGCCCAGTCGTGACGCCGTGGTATCCGCGGAGAAAAAACAAGAATAGCAAATATGAACAAGCGACAAATTTTTGCCCCCAATATGCCTGCAGTGACATGTTCCTTTGTCTCCCATGTTTATCCCCCATGAACTGAATGAAGCCAATGCCGAGCCATCCAAGTCTAGCAGTAGAGCCCCAAACCGAGTAAAGACGACTTTCCCCGAAGCGAAAGGCAGACCTCCGGCTGGCCGAGATAAAATACCTCCCATGTAGAAAGTTTGTACAATGTTGGGAGAAATAGAAGAATAAAGAACCGGAATGGAAAAAAAAAGAGGAGGGTAGGGGTGCAGAGTTTTTTTGTTTCCCTTCACCTTCCTCATTCCTCCTCAACTTCCCCCCCGCCCCCCTCTTCTGCCTTTTTCGACCCCTCAATCTTGCTTGGGGGACTCTTTCATTCTCTTGCACTTTTTCTCGGCGACGTGGCCGTTCCTCGCCGTCGTCCGTGTGAACTCGGCGCCGCAGTACGGGCACGTCGCCTTGGCCGTCTGCCCCGACTTTTCTCGCTGGTGCCTGAGGAGGTTGCTGAAGGTCGAGAATTGCCGCCCGTTACAGCCGTGATCCCAGCATTGTGGCTTTGGCCGGCTGTGCACCACTCTGACTTGCCTGCTCGCGTCTGGGGGCCCCGGGGGAGGAACTGGGGGAACGGGGTACATCCCAACGTTCGGGTCCTGAAAGAGTGGCCTGCTACCAGGGTTCCAGATGTTAGCGCTCAAGGGAACACTTCCTTGACGGGGCAGAGGCATATTTATATAGATAGACATCCGTCTAAATAAAATAAATAATTTAAATTAAAAAAAGAATAAAAGAACAAAAGAAAAAAAACATACCCATAGTGGGACGGAAGACTTGGTGCTGTCGATGCCGGATAGGAGTAGTCGGGAAGGTAAGATTGCGACGGGTAAGGGTTTGTGAACATGGCCGCCGCCTGGCTTTGGTCTTGTAGGGGCGGCGAGAAAGGGGGCAGGTACTGCTGCGCTGTGGGTTCGGCGAGCAGGGGCATTTGAGAGGGCGAGGTGGTGGTATAGACGGGCATGCTCGCAGCACCGCTCGTCATGTCGGCCAGGGTGACGGCTGGAGAGTAGACCGAGGAAGAAGAAGAAGCAACGCTGTCCGTCCTCCTCGAGCGGGCCTGAATCTTGGAGTTGTGTCGTGCTTGGTCTCGCTGTCGCTTCAGTTCCCTCTGCTCCGGAGTGAGCGCCGTCCTGGGTGGGCTTGCTGTGACGGACCGCGAATAGCCGGGCGAGGTGAGGCTGGCGTCTGAGCCGTAGGGGCCGAGATCATGGGGGCCCATGAGCCCGCTGCTGGATTCCATCACTGGTGACTGTTGAGCACGGAACTCGCCAAGCAGAACAAACGTGACGCGCGGCCCCGGGAGGGTCGGGGTGGCGGGGAAGCGTACCTGGCCAGGTGAAGGATGATCGGGTGGCCATGCTAAACGCCGGGTCGTACGAGACGGCGACGGTACTATTCCCTCGGTCAGCAGCCGTGGAGAAGAGAAGCAAAGGGAGAGGGCTAGTCCGGAGAGTCCAGGCAATAGTGGTTACCTCATAGCTTCTGTTTCGGTGGAGGGCAGCGAAGGTGATGGTGCTGACGCTCCGGCTTCGTCGTGCGCAGGTTGTAGCCTGAGTATGGGCGCACCTTGGACTTGCGGCTGCTCCGTCTCAAACCACTCTTGGGCCGAGGCCGCCGCTTCAGATGGCAGAGGCGGAAAGGACGTTTGGTGTTGGGTTAGAGAGGAAGGTAGGTAGCCAGGCGGGTGGGACAAGTTCGGGCTGAGATATGCGGGCGAGGCCAACCCCTGAGAGGATGGAGATCTGCTGGTGATGTAAGACACGGTCTCGAGTGATGTCGTCTCGGCGAGATGCAGGTTCTGTAGCAACCCTTCCGTCGTCGACACTCCACTTCCGGCTCTGGACCTAGGTGTGCGTGAGCAACTGTCGTCGAAGCTCTGGCTTGTGCAGGTCGAGTCCATGTTCTTCTTCCCCTGGGACGGCGGGCGTATGTGCTGTGACTGACGGACTGGGAAGAACTTGTGGAGAGGTACATACGTGGACGGTTAAGTGATGTCAGGGATGGTCGTCGAATGGAGGCGTGCGACGACTTATAAGAGATGGGCCGAAGGTTGACGATGAACCGTATCAGAAAGGCGGCGGCCAGGTAACCAGATATCCACTACACCCTAGATCTATCTTTGGGGTCAAGTAGCTTGGTGTCAAACGCATCTCAGCCTCAAAAGTCGTGAGGGACACTTCTGGGCGAACTAAGCTTATAAAGTCCAGAGAGGCAGTACATCCCCACAGTGCCATGGTGGTGCTGTGGGTGCAAGGGGAGGGGCCATGAGCAAAGACAACAACAGGCTTGTTAGTCGAGCCGGGGGGTGGAGAGAAGAGGAAATAGAGTGTGTACGGCCGTCAAAGGAACATGCATGTAAGTGGACAACAAGAGAGGGCAAGGGAACCAGGGTCTTGGACTGGGTGTTGTAACGGGGGGTGGTCAAGGGCCACCCGGGGGGTGGTTCCCCACGCCCCTCAGCAATTCCTCACCCAACCCCATTGTTGTCTGGGCGGCTTTAACGGCCTTACCTGAAGATTTGGGCACACTGGTGGTGGTCGGCCATCATAGCGTGTGTAGATGATGCAGCGTTATCCCGCAGACGGCCAAGTACAGTATTGTACATATACAGGCTGACTAAGTTGGGTCCGACTTGGTTCGCCTGTTTGGGAGACAGTCGCACCAGCAGCACAAGCAATGCTGTATTGATGAACCAGGTGCGGACGAGTACGTACATCAACTCCGATCCAGGGGCTTTGTTCGCTGTCCCCTGATTGTCACTCGACTTTGAAGCAACATAGCAGTCTGTTGACCGAGCGCTGGCCTAGAACGAAAGGAACATGGGCGAAGGCCGGCGGAGTGGCAGGGGGTGGCTGCTCTTAGGCTCCAGCATTTCTCACTCTCGCGGTGGACAGCTGCGCCGCTCGCTGTGCTTTGGAACAGGTGAAGTCGAATGTGCCGTGGCCGAACAGCAAGCACAGGGACAGGCGTGTGGCGGTAGCGGTAAGAGGAACCTCTGAGAATGTCACTCTAATCCTGGCCGCCCCCCTCCCCCAGTGTTGCACGTTGTTCGCACAGGGGTGGCGCGGCTCACGGCCGTTTTTTCCGACGGCCTGGCGCAAACTCGTGCGTGTGTGCGATCCCCAATAGACGAGTAAAAAGCGATCAGTCAGCGACGTCCAACCGTCCCCTCGCGGCTGTTCACCGTTAGTTTCGCGGCTGGTGTTGGCTCGTGCCATCACATCTCAGCCATCTCAGCACGATTGATGGCCCTTTCCCGGCCGTTGGCACCTAATGGCTTGTGAGAAGCCGCTTCATTCGGTCGAATAGAGAATGATCGAGAAGTGTGAACGGCATGAGGGGCAGTCGCTTCATGGTGCAGGATTGGGGGTCCGCAGGGGTCGCCAAGCAAGGTTGGGGGGCGGCCCAGAAATACGCTAACCAACGTTTTGTTGTAGTGCAAGGTAGTTGGGGAGGGTGGTACTGTGTGGAAACCTGGGAAGAGGTACAGTACATTCATACCTTACCTTACCCAAGGCAGAGTAGGTACCTCAGAAGGCAGGGCGCCAACGGAACTGAGTTGGGGCGCGTTTTGGGACCCAAGAAGCGAGCATGATACAAGTACGAAGATAAACAGGGAGAGGGACTACCTCACACAATGCTAGGAACAGGGTGGGCGATCAACTCAATTTGGGAGGCGAGCAAACAATCGGAGGGTACTTGTACGGTTGGAGAAAATGAAGCCCGGGTTTTGCCAGATTGGCGCGGGCGAAGGATTCCAAACCCTGTCGTCGGGTCGGGTTGCTCTTTCCCGACGTACCCGCTAAGCACATGGCTTCTGTTTACGAATATTTACCGTGGTCAGGTACTACCGTATCAGCAAAGAAGTTCGTTCTCTTTAGTGTATCTGGCCCACGAATTACCCACAACGGGAAGTGGGTACAGCGCACGAGCCAGTGGCGGCAAGCGGCCCAAGTCACAACACAGGGCCCGCGCGTTTCTTTCCTGAGCGGTGGTGGTAGGCGCAGCGAGTGCACACTAGGCGGCGACTTTTCCGCGAAGCTACTCCGTAGTGCGGTCTCCTCGGGCGCCCAGGGGTTCTTTTGGCGCGGTGGCGCTTGAAACAGGCCCAAAGCAACGTCGCCGAGATGAACGCTGAGAGAAAAACCCCGGACGCAGAGGCGCACAATGATGCCCCGAGCGTCGACACCTTGGGTTACCCTGACGGCTAAGTCGAGGCAATGCCAAGCGCTCAAATTTTGATAATCCTCTGCCATTGGCGTTGCTGTCGCCTAGTCGTCGGCAATTTCTCCCGTTGTTCTGGAAGCCAGCAGCGACTGCCAGGTTCTGGCATAGCATGCCAGACAGAGAGTCTGCCCCTCCCAATGCACCTTTATTCACTCCACACTGCTACTGAACTTCTGGCGTCACCGTCGCCTGCATCTTGCAATGTCGACCTCTTGAACGAGAATGGCTGCGCCTTCTCGTGACGGCTTTTTGTGCGACACCGAGATTTGATCAACACATGTGGTATACCGTGGGAGAGTGGACCTGGAGACAAACACTGGGACGTCGGTGGTTGGCGACGGAGCGCGGTCCGGACAACGGACGGTGTAGCATTGGCTTGGAGCTTGAATGGTCAGGTCTCCACGTTCAGTCCACTAAGCTAAATCCGAGCAAAAGCGAGTGGTCGACCTTCCTAACACGGAAAGACTTGAGAATAATCCGTACTGGAGACAACGTTCAATGCTGAGCACATGCATGACCCAACCATCGATGTCCCAGCATACTACATAGTATGTATGCCCAATGACCTGACGAGTACCGTCTGACACGCCTCACGTAGCGCCAGCGCTTGCCATCCGCCGTTTATTGCTCCTCCCGGGACCAGGCCCAATGCGCCACGGGGAAGGGGGAAGGGGGGCCGGGTCGCATCAAGCACGTGGACGCAGTCGCTGAGAGCGCCCAGCAGGGGGACCGGTGCCTTGGTAGGTGCGGAGAAGCACCGAGTTTTGTGAGGCTCACTTGTAGCTACATTCCGAAGGCAGAGGAGACGACACATATCGTAATTGGACTTCACCATCGGAACCCAGGGAAAGCAGAGTATGCCGATTTTGCTCCCTTGGTCTTGACACCCCTTTGAGCTTCGCTAACTCGAGAAGTCATTGAAACCAGATCCGATACCACACTGCCGCGCACACTCCACTGTGTGGCTGCTGGAACTTGGCTAGTATGTACACTGTAAAGCGAGTCAGAACCTGCTGAGACGCTACGCCGTCTAATGCGAGGAGGTACTGATTGGCTGTTGTGTGCAAGGGGCCGCCATATTCCAATGCTTTGCTTCAAGGCGTTATCCTGGTATGGAGCGTACTGCGTACTTCCTCTTTGCGAGGTCCCCATTTTCCAGCTGTCGGTGGGAATACGCGGTCAAGGTTCAGGAACAGAGACCCCGCTCTAGTGTAGTTCATCGGCCGACTGCAAGCCACTGACCATCGCCATGGGACCGCGACGTTGCACTACGGCCCCCCCAACCGTGCTCCCGGTACAACAGGGCATCCACTGGACCGCGCTAGTGTCATCGAGTACCCCGTGCTACTACGGAGTAGCGTCGTTTCTACCACAGTACGTCCGTACACAGTACGCTATAACTGACCGTATGTGGTACTTGTAATCCGTACATACGTACAGTACAGTACATGCAATCACTGCTCAGGACGCAATATGTACAGACCTAATCTATCAACGTAAGTCCCTGCCTTACCTTTTGTCAGCAAAAAAGCCTCAGGTCGGAAGTGGAAGCTCTTCCACTCCCCAGACGCCACAAGAGCACCTGCAGCGAACAGCTTACACTAGAGCAGTGGGTTCTCGTTTGACGTGAGCCCGCGCCGACCTCCCGGCGGGGATTGGGCCGCATCTGGTGCACACGAACCAGGGGCGCGGGCATTTGTTTTGGATACTTGCTCCCTACTGCTAGTGTATCCGTACATAGTGTACACCTGCGCAGTGTAGCACCGCGCAACGGAGGTATTCGCAAAGAAGTCGGTTTGGGTGGGCCCCGGCCCGCCCCAGATGAGCTCACAGATGGAGCCTCAGCCCATTTCCATTCTGCGAGCGACAGGGCTGGTGCAGGGGCGTCACGACTCATGGGGTTTAGCGGCATTTTAATTCTGCTGCCTGCTGGCAAACCATGTCGTGTACGGATTACGCCGTCCCGGAAGCCGATCTCAAATCGGATTCGGCACGGACGGCGCCAGTGAGAACCCAATATCTTGGGATTATGACGGCACATCGCGCCTGCCAATTTATCTGCTGAAACAGACACTGCGCCGCCCACTCAATGGCTGTGCTGGCTTCAGACCGCGGAAGCCGCAGGGCCCCATTCACCAACGGCCAGCACCCGCTGGTTTGAGCGAGCGGGCGAGCGGGTGAGGATAGCGGTTCCCCCCCTCACTCAATCAATTCTTCCTCCCCCAAAGAAGAAGGGACCCTTTCGATCGGTCCTGTCGGCCATTCCGCAGGGCTGACCTACTGTGTACAACCACGAATTACATGTCGTCTTCAACTTCTCCGCATGGCGTCTGCAGGAGGGTGTGCTGGCGTCGCATACACATGTGGTGGCTGCATTCTGGCGGCTAAATAGTCCAATGGCATCAGCGGCGAGTTGGCCTCGGGTCCTCTTGCAGCTGAGCACGCACCATCCAGACACCCAGACGCGCACGTTGAACGCATGGCGCTAGCCTCGCGAACGCCGACCGTCGAATCAAGCGCGCGTATCCGGGCGGCTTCCGGCCGAAAGGCACGCCCGAGGCCGAACTTTTTGAACCACCATCTTCCTTATCATCATGAAGTTGTGCATCTATTGGTCTGTTGCTTCTACAAGTGCTTGCGAGGTGGTGAGGCATTGCGAGCCTTAGATTCCGCGGGATCGTCGCCCACGAGTTCCGGCGAGGAGAACGCAACCTACTGCGGGGACGCGCGATCTGCTTTGTGGAGGACTCCGCGCAAGGTGCAGCGCAGAGCAGTGCACTCCACTAACTACTGCGTACTGTTGTGTATGTATGTATGTATGTACTCTCAGTACACATATCCCGTGGTGTGCAGTCTCCGTAGTGTATGCACTGGTGTAGGGTGCAAGCGCGGCCAAAAAGGTTCCCACCCCTCCGACTCCGACAGGCCCGCCGCCAAGGTAAGCGGACTGTGGGGGCATTCAAGTTTAGTGGGCTTTCCTGGACGGGCATGGCGTGAGCCTTGAAAAGCTTGTAATACTTCCGATTGGACCCGATCCAGCTGCCAAGTGACGGCTAGCGGTTTTCCATTGTTTTCCGGATCCGAGATGGTCTCGGTTCCGGTGCTAGTTTCAGTGTCCGCGAAAAGCCCAAAATTCAACTCTAGCTTTGAACTGCAGTGCGCAGAAATTCACCGGTCCGTAGCCCGATTGCTCTTGCCTTTGTGGTTTCAAAACAGGGAAGTCCATGATTCCCTTTCCAGTCGCTCTCATTTCATTTCCTCACTTCGAGCCCTCCAATTGCCTTCTTTGGCTCGTCAAATCTGTCTCGCTTCGTGGTGCTGACGACTCCCGACCTTAGTTATTAGTGGAGGTTCTACTGGCGACGAGCCTAGCCATTTTCGGCGGGAACTTTTCTTCTTGCCGTCTTTTCCTCGACAACAACGGCATGTCTCACTGGCCCCCGTCGGCTGCGCTCACCTTAAACAAGCCCCGTGACCCAGCAGTGCCCGGCAATCGGCCTCGGCCATCGACAACGGTAGTTACGCTCTGAGGCGAGCACTAGGTCTCTCGTCAGATTACACACACACAGTTGTGCCAGTTGTGCTTTTCTGTTCGGTCCGATGGCGCAGGACGAATCGTGACAGACCGTCATTTCTCCGCACGCTCAGCGCCTCACACCTGCATCAAAGGTGCATAGACTGAAAAACACGAAAAGCAGTATCCAAGTGGCAAAGCCAGATGATGGGCGAGCCCAGGGTTTGCTCGCTGACACGAATTATCGGTCGTATCAACTGCCAGCAAAACTTCGCGCGCGCGGGCGCGGTTCCCAGTCGCGCCAAACCGTGATTTGTTCGCCGCTTGTCGCTTGCGCTTGTTAGCTTCACCGACTCTTGCTAGGGCGGACTTTTTGAACCCTCCTTTGTGGACTAGCAGCAACGAAGTAGCATCAATATGCAGAGTGCTTGCAGACAGCGGTGGGAAGCGGGGCCGACACCCCGCACTGAGTGCGACGGTAACGCAACGGCTCCGTCGGCGATCTGTGGCACACAACCGCCTTGAGCATGACGGCATCTCACCCTGTGTTCTCGCTCAAGAAGGAGTGAGAAGCGGGCCGGCAGAAAACACCACAGCACGACCACCTCGGCGGCCAGCTGAACAGGCGAACAATATGCTCTTTCTTGCCCGGTGACCCGCGCGGCCGGCGTCAGAAGCTTAATCACAGTCCTACCTACAGCCCTGTAGGGCAGCAGGAGCCATACTCGGGAAGAGTGACCAAATACTTTTCCCCTTCGGTCGGCTGGTCAACGAACGAGCCTAAAGCGTCCAAAGAACAGGCTCTGCGTACTTTCCACAGTCCATCAGCCGTCCCCATCCGTGGCCGTTGACCGTATGTGCTGCAGTCACTTACTTGGTCGCCATCGGTAACCTTCTGTCATTTGTGACAGCAGTTTCCCAGATGTCGCCGGCAATCTCGATGCCGCACCGGCCGTGGTAGGCGTGTTGGGCCACAAAGTCGTCCGAGCATCACATCCGGGTTCGCCGGGCTTGGCGAAAACCTTCCACACCATCCGGTCTTGCATCTGGGTTGGAGCGAGGTGAGGGCGGATCAAATACCTTGGCTGTCTCAGGACCGAGGCAAAGCTGCGGAATCTCTTGAAACCCGCCTGCTTCTCTTTCGCGTACGGAAGATTCGACGCGCCGAACCCAATCACCGAAATCATCCGCTTGTCGGACGGGGTTCGGCAATTCCAAAACAGAGCCATCCAAGTGTACGGATTACCGAACAAAGTAATCCGTACTGTTCTCACATACAAAGATACTTATATTATTATACACATACAATATACCTTCCTTATACACCTATGGATGTTCAAATATGTGGGAGTGCCCTTGGTCAAGCGGCTGGCTGGTTTCAGGCAGTGGCTTTGCGCCGTCTTGACCGTCAATCGAAGTCCGAGCTGGTACATACCAGGCCGAGTCCGAGCCCAACACGCCGGCGCTTCGGCCGAAGCATCTTCCGGCCATCAAGGACTTGGCATTGCAATCTGGCCCCTTTTGTCAGACGGAGAGAGCCCAGTGATTGTATGGCTCTATTTCTAAGTGCCTATCCGTCTGGTCTGAGTCGAGCTGCGACAATTATAGGTCCTGGTGGGGGGGGGGGGGGGATAGTGCTTATCTCACCAGGTGCGAGCCCACCACAACGCGTTTAAACTGCCTTGCCGCTGGGAACGGTCAGCAATGCTGCTGTGCGCCACCCACTTGGCTCGAATTAGAGCTGTTTTGCGTTGGAAGATGGCCTTATCTTGTTACCGCCTCGGCCGCTATTGGCTTTGTCAGATTACGAGATCTGCGCCGTGTTGTTGTTTCAATTCTCAGATTGTGGTCAAGCACCACACCCCCTCATCCAACATCGTCTTAACACGCTTTCTCCGCGCGGCGAGGCGGGAAACGGGATTAACCCCGTTCCCCGACCGTCTTCCCCTCCCCGCAACCCGCGGTTGGCTGCGCCCTCTACCGTCAGCTTTCTGAAGTACACGTAAGGGGTCATGAAACAACCGACTGGGTAGCAATTCAACAAGGGCCACGACGCCATCGGGGAATGCGAACGTTGCGATTTGGCAGAGCACATGACTAGGTATCCCTCTCCAAGAAGCATTGGACTTGTGTAGTGCATGTAGCCAGATTGCAAGGCATCCTATCCCTGGCGATCTATCCGCTGCAACGATCACGAGCACTGTTCGCGTTCGCGGCCAGAGGCAATGGTCCACGCTCTCTGCCCCTGACCCCTCCTCTCTCTCTTCCCTTCCGAGGTTCAACCGTCCTTGCAAGAGCACCATGCCAATAATACCTCTCGGGACCGAGGGTTATGTAGGTGCTACTGAGGTGAGTGAGTTCGTCACCGGAGGTTTCTCGCGGGATTAAGCTCTCGGCCGAGAAGTACTTTCCCAATTCGTTTGCCTCTTCGCCCTGGCCAAAAAGGAAGGAAGGAAAGGAAGACCCGAGAGAGAATACTGGAAAGGTTTAAGCTTCTTTCCCGAACAAGCAAACCCGGCGCATCTCGGTCGAACCTGCAGACCAACGGAGACCGACCTCCCCAATTCTTGTTGTCTCTTTATATCACTCTCTGGCCTGCTCCCTTCCCGTGTTCTTTCCTGGGCTTCTCATCCATCGTTCTTTCCCTCTTCTTCCAGAGAGAAGATCGGTGTGACGAGCACGGGAGACAAGGTTGCGTACGTTATCTCCTACCTGCCGTATCTGTACACCGTACGGTTCACTGCGCGCTTCGAGCCATGTTCTGTTTGGGGGCAGGCAAAGCAGGAGCGCGGCACGGCGCGGCGTAGGGAGCATTCCAGAAGGAAACAGGGGACAAGGGGGTTGAGGGAGGCGTTATCCTCACATCATCGTTATCACAAAGCCGGTAGTGAGTCGGCGAGGCCGGCGACAGAACGGTTTTTTTTTTTTTTTAGTTATCTTTGGCTGACGGTCAATCCGAGCGAGCGTGTAGCTGGGTTCCTGGGCGAAGCTACTGGAGGAACTGGAGGAGCGCATGGCAAGTGTCAGAGGTTGGCCTGGGAACAACAAGCGAGCCGTCAGAGCATCTTTGGTCGAGGCGAATGACGCGTTGTCATGGTACCACCTCACGGTAGGTGTGCACCCTTTCTGTACATGCACTGAATAGGGGCCAAGGGGGAAGGCAAAGAAGTATGGTATTGGAGCGTGGATAGATGCGGCGCTCGGCAATCCTTGTCCGGGCACTCTGCTGCAGTCATACGTTCTTCTTCTCAGGTCAAACGGGACTAGCGTCCCTATGTGCCCATGAAGGCGAGCTCCTCCCGGCGTATCTTGCCTGGGACTACTACCATACGCCTATTGATCAAGCACCAAGAGGGCCTAGGAGTGGAATGAGGCGTAACACTTGTAGATCTATCACCTTTGCTCACTTCAGAAGGTGAAGGCAAGCCCAAAACGCAGCTCGACTGGAGTCCTCATCTGCAACTGTTGCCGACAGAACATCTGGTCTCTTCCCAATTACTACGTAACCCTCGTCCGGTAGCTTTCAACTTCTGCCGATCTTCTTTTTTTATCTCTCTATTTCTTCTTCGGATTTTTCGCATCACGTTGTTTGAGGCTTTTGTTCGTTCTGAAGAGACTTAACTCGGTAACATGTTGCTACGTCCTGTGCCTCCCGCAAATATTTCGCCCCAAATCCTACTGTCCCTGCTTCCCCTGGCTCGAAGGATTCGAGACCTGGTGGGCTGGTGGGCTCGGCATATAACTACTGCAACGACGCCGTACCACCTAGAGGTATGTACACTACTAAGAAAACAACACTCCGAACTGGCGGCTGACCTAGTTTTGGAACGCGCGGTTAATTGCACGTATTGGAAACGCTAGTCAGTCTGGACTACGGTTTGCTTTGTTCCCAGCCGAGGATGGGCACTTCAGTCCGCTTGTCGCTGTTGTGTAGCTTATAATCGGGGTGGAATGTGTGGTGTAGAAGGTCAAGGACAGGAAGAAGAAAGATGGTAATAATGAGTAAAACAAAACCTACTCGGGAGAAATTGGATGACTATCGGGACCAAAACGGAGAACCGGCTCCCGTTAGGGAACCACGGCCAGAATGGTGGGCTATAAGGGCGCCCAAACCCGGCCACAACGCCTCATTGACTCATGATCCCTTGGTGTATCTGAGTATTCTCTCTCCGCCTTTCTCATACACATTATAACCATCCACGCAATATCCCGCATGGCCTCTGTTCTTATCCAAGCTAGATGGTGTCTGAGTTGTCATTTCAGGGGTCACACCTATTTTCGGAAAAGGAAAAGGAAAAAAAAAAGAACAACAACGAGGTTTAGAGCACAAAAAAAAAGAAAGGTAGATATGCTATTTTGGGGAGCATGCTCCGTATAGTTATAATAATACGCGGTCAAATACGCGGTTAAGAAGGCGCGATGGCTTCGGGTTCGTTCTGCCCCGAACCACGACGACCACCACTTCTCTGAGATTGTATGCATCTTCCCCTTAACCCTCTAAAAGAAGCCGCACCGTTTCAACGGCCCGTTCCTCTAGAGCCAATGATGAAGCAGGGCAGGGTACAAACAGGGTGCGGCAGGAATCAATCCTTCCGAGCAGCGGTGCCGCCGCGACCCTTTTCTTCCGCTGCAAAGATTCGCGGACCACTGTCAACAAATACCAGGTCGGGACCAACCTTTCCGAGAGCACGCTGTTGCCTTTCTGAAGTATGGGCCGTGGCAGAGCTACTTTTCTTTCCTTTCTTTTTTTGTCTTGTCTTTTTTTTTTTTTTTTTTTTGTTTGGCAGTTGTTCTTTAACAGTCTGCAGTTGGCACTGTTTCAAGTCGGCAGTGAACGAGTCTGAGGCGTAAAGTTACCGCCACAACCACAACCGGCGGCGCCGGCGGCGGTGGACGATGATCCGTCTTCCAGAAAGACTTCGACACCACGGGGGCGAAGGGGGAGGGGACCCCTTGGATTCTGCTGGGCCACCAAAGACAGACTCGGGAATCTACCTCCTCCTCCTCCGTCAGCGGGACATCCTGGGCCTGCGTGGCTGTGTGTTGAGAGCGGCAAGCAACCCGAGACGCGACCCGCGCGGGAGGCGCCTAGCTCGACGGGAAACAGACAGGCCTCTCCTGCCTTGTGTGCCAAGAGGGATCGACCGGCGGGACAGGTGTCGACAGAAAGGCTGGCCCGTTCAAACGCCTCTCTCGTCAGCCTATACTAGGAGGGCTCCTAGGAGACGGAAGTTCCGAGAAGATTCGGAGTACTGCTGCCCCTCACCCTCTCCTCACTACACCCCTCTCCCCCCCCCTTTTTCTAACCCCGGAGGAAACGTTCTTTCTTTGCCGAGCCAACGAGACGAAGAGAAGCGAGAATACGTTGTACTGCGTATGAGCGTGTGAAAGCGGAGGAAAGAAGTTGGGTTGGGGGGGGGGGGGGAGGGGAGAGCGAGGGGAAAGGCAGCGGTTCCGGTTGGTGGATGGTTACAGTACGGCACATGTGCAAACAGGAGCTCGTGCGACCAAGGGGGCCCAGGATCGGGGAGGGTGAGGCGGCTGGGTTATTGCTACACTCCTCAAAGTGTTCGTCTGTCTATATGGCTGGTGTTCTGCCCAGCAGATCTTCTCACACGCGCTCCAGACAGAAGATTGGGATTGCAGACCGTGTCATTGCTCGGAGGAGAGGGAGGGAGGAGGGAAGGGGGAAGGGACCTCCTACCGGAGAACATCAGTCTTAAGGAGAGGACCGAGGCATGCCAGACGTGGTGTTTCCCAGCACACGTCTGTTTGTTGTCTGTCTTCTCTCGGCCTTCTGTCCTCCCTGGGCTGCCCGCGTGTATTGACCCCGTTTTCTCCCCGTCTTGCCGCTCCAGATATTGGACGGCACCAGTCTTTCCGGCCCGAGGCCGCTTGCAGTGTTTCTGCGGGACATACACACTATGCCAGACCTTGACCATCCTCTCTGCACCAGCCGTTATGATGATGGCTGATATGCGCCAGAACCGGCCAGACTCGGCTGATTCGTCGCGGCGTGACGTGACCGTATCTATAGAGTAAGAAGTTGTTCCGATGTATGTACGTGTATTGCAAATCGACGTCCAACGGCCCCCAAAATCAACCCAACAGCAGCCACATAATGCGCCAACTGCCGACAAGACAAGTACGCGGCAACGGGATTCGCCAACGAGTATGCCTGCAATGTGACTCGAATTTGATTCACGCTTTTGAATAGCGCCGGGAACGGCGCCATTTGTTGGTTTTCGGTGACCAAACCATACAATCAAGAGACGCCGCAGTGAGGGTTTTCTGTTACGGAGGGAGTCGCAGTGGTTGTGGCTCCAACCAACGACGATCCAGTGTCACCAACCGCTTGCAGGCTTCAACCAACTGCGAGAGAGAGAGAGAGAGAGTTGGCACATGCGAGCGTCTGCAGATCCGGCACGAACTTTCCAGCCTTCACAAGACGTGACCCTGCTCGTCAACGAAATACCGGCCGTTCCATCCACTCGTTTGCCCTACTTTCACGCTGTCATGATGACATAGCCTCAAATCCAACGTATGGCCTCCAACCAACAACCTTCCTCAGCGGTAGGAAGCCGGGTGTCGGCTGATCGCCGGGAGCACCCAGAAACTATCCTGTCAATATAGGAGCAAGACTTGCAGCAAAGTGTACATGTGTGAGATAAGACCGTGGTGACACACCAGATTCCCAGTCAGGGGTGGAAAGATATCATTGCTTTTGCCTTGTTGGTAGACCAAACCATCGTACATCCATACAATCTCGTACACCCAAAATAGCAGAAGTCGCAGACATACACAATCGAGAGAGGTGTTGCTCGTTCCGCGCATTCTCGCCAGGGAAAGAAGCATGAATCTCCAAGCAGAGCAGTTGGGAACCAGCCCTTTCTTGGTTTTGTCTTGCTTCCAACTGCCAGTCTCCGTCTTCCCGTCCAGCCCCCAGGGGCTCAATGCACCCAACCCTCAAAGTCATCGGAAAACCACACGGCTGCAGCGAGATAGTTGTCGTGAACATCCCCCCACGTTCTCGCGGCCTCCCTCATCGCCCGAATAGCTGACCATCTCATGTCAGCAAGAATAACGCACCGCACATCTACCGACAGAAGAGCTAAAAAAAAAAAAAAAAAAAGAGAGAGAGAGAGAGAGAGAATTAAGAAGAGACTCACCCTTGACGTAATGGGCATCCGTGGCCCACTCGGAGGTGAGCGCGCGCTGCTCCACGTACCGCCAGCTCTTGCCCTTGAGGTCGCGCGGCACGTAGTCCCGGTCGACGCGGGGCCGGAGGACGGCGACGTAGACGGCGAGGGCGAGCAGCCACCACTGGCGGACGACGGGGACGTGGAAGCGCGGCGGCAGCACCGGCAGCAGGATGCGCACGGCGTGGCTGGCGGTCAGCACGTGCACCAGGAAGAAGTTGTAGGCGTGCGTGCCCGGGCGGACGGTGGCGACCAGGAGGGCGACGGCGGCCTCTTGCGACGCGCGGAAGAGGGCGAGCGGGTCCGCGTTCGCGCCGCCCGCCGACCCGGACCCGGACGGGCGCAGGTCCCAGGCATTCCAGTACTCGAGCAAGAGGTCCTCGTGATCGCGGAAGAGGGGCTCAATGTTGGCATAGCCCGGCTCCCGGAAGAGTCCGTCGAAGCGGGTGTCCGAGGCGAGCCTGTCGAGGAGCTCGAGCGGGGATGTGGAAGAGAAAGGGGCCGGGCGGGTGTAGGAAGGGTCGTCGATGTATCTGTGCAAGAAGTTGTACTGAGTCGCGGCCAAGCCGAGGGCCTCGGTGGCGATCTCTCGGCTGTCGAACTCGTAGGCGTAGCCGAGGTGGATTAGAGGATGGCCGACTGAGAGCGGAGGAGGAGTAAAAGAAAGGGAGGGATTAGTTAGCGATACGGTCTGGTGCGGCTTTTCATGTGGAAGCTGTAGAAAACAAGGGTTGGAGCATACGGCCGCCGATGAGACCGTTGACCAGGGGCTCATCGCCCTTGAACATGTACTTCTCGATCAATTCCTTCCAGTTGTAGGCGTGCTTCATGGCGAGGGCGTCTTCGAAGAAGTCTACGTAGGCGCGCTGGTACCGCTTGTCACCGAGGAAATCCCGCCAATCATCCTCGGCAATCTGTGCGGGCGAGTCCGTCCATGGCTCGAGCGTCTTGGACTCGACGTCGTAGATGTGGTAGAGCTGCTCGGGGGTGGCGCCGAGATGGTAGGCCGAGCAGAGGATGTGGGGCAAGTGGTTGTCGAATTGCAGGTCATGATAGAGGATGGAGTGGTTGATGTGGTTTGCCCTGAGGAGGTGCCTGAGCGTGCGCGGCCTCCTGTCTTTGTTGCCCTCGAGGGCGTGCACCTCGACGGGCGGCAGAGAAATCGTCGTGGGCTCATCGCGAGGAGTCACCAGTCGGTTGACCAGCGGCACGTACGAGAGAAACGAAGCCATTATTTTACTGTTTACGCGCGGTCATTATAATAAACAGTTGGGTCCACAGGCAGGTTGCTTCATTGATTTGTCGAAACTGTGCAGCTGAGTTTCGATGATCTCGACGCGGGGACGAGATCTCGTGATCCCGTCGTTTGTTGGGGGAGCTTTGACGGGAAGAAAAGGGTTGAGTGATGTCAGGGCCAAGCCGGCTGCAACCTAGCTACCCTGAGAAGCCCCACGCCAAGCATCGCCGCTCCCCCAATGAGGTTTAGTGTAGGTGCAGTGTTGCGAGCCCCCGGCCGAGCCCCGTCAATGGGCCCCGCCCCCGCCCCCGCCATGGAAGCACCCCTAAACCTCAAGTCCTTGGATGGAAGCTCGAGCGTTTTACTCCCTTCTTCGACGTTCAAAACACGCCAACAGCAGCAGGCACGATGGCACCGAAAGCAATTGTCGCACCGTCGATTCTTTCGGCGGACTTTGCCGACCTGGGCGCGGAATGCTCGCGAACGATGGAGCGGGGCGCCGACTGGCTCCATGTCGACATCATGTAGGTTGCGGCGAGCGCCCGCCTGGACAGTGCCCGGGAACACGAGCTGGATACGCGATACTCACAGCTGTTGTCAGGGACGGCCACTTCGTCCCAAACCTCACCTTTGGTCCCCCCGTGGTCGCTAAGATCCGCTCGCACGTCGACCGCCCAACCGAGTCTTATGGCAAGGGCACCTTTGACTGCCACATGATGATCGCCGAGGTGCGTTCTCATCTCTTCTTTACATCCCTCCCCCCCCCCCCCCCTTCCTTCCTCCCCTTTGCAATTCCTTCTCTTTCCAGTCACTTGTCCCTGTCAGGTGACAGTCAGGTTAGGACCGCAACCAAAGCTAACCCCTCTCTGCCCGCCCAACCAGCCCAAGAAATGGGTCAAGGAGTTCAAGGCGGCCGGCTGCGACCTCTACTGCTTCCACTACGAGGCTGCTATCAACTCGACCGCCGCCGAGAGCCCCGAGGCGCATTCGGACCTCAAGACGTCCCCCCGTGAGCTGATCCGCTACATCCACGAGCAGGGCATGCTGGCCGGCATCGCCATCAAGCCCGCAACCAAGGCCGAGGTGCTGTACGAGGTGCTGGATAGCTCCGACCCGGCGGAGCGGCCAGATGTGCGTGTTTTTCTGTTTTGCTGTTTTCTGAGACTCGGCACCGATCTTGATTGCTTGCTATGGATGGACGCTGACAAAGTCATGGGGTTATTTATAGATGGTACTGGTGATGACGGTCGAGCCCGGGTTCGGCGGGCAAAAGTTCATGGCGTCGGAGCTGCCCAAGGTGCAAGCGCTGCGGCAGCGGTACCCGGATCTGAACATCGAGGTCGACGGCGGGCTGGGGCCGAGCACCATCGACCAGGCAGCGGACGCCGGAGCGAACGTGATCGTTGCGGGGAGCGCCGTGTTCGGGGCCAAGGATCCGGCCGCGGTAATCTCTTTGCTGCGGGAGGCCGTGGCCAAGAGGGGCGAGAAGTTGTAGGTTGGGAGAAGGTGTAGAATGCTTGGAGGAGGGTGAATTTGTGTACGTATGAGAAGAAGCGAAAGATCTGCTTGTTGATAGATACCTGGTGCTGCGAGCGGCATAAACACTTTTATCGATGTTTGGCAAGCCATTTGGCCTTGATCTGATGGTGGCAAGGGTATTAAAATTCAGGTCATCAACGGACCCTCGCCTCAGGGTCATGAGTCTCAACACTACCTGCGAGCCCACTTCCGCTCCGCCGCGCAACAGCGCCCCCGGACCAACTTGCCTCCCCCTCCTCCTCCTCCTCGCACACTTAACCACCACTCGTTCACTTCCCGTCTCCCAGCACCTCCTCCAAGACGGCAATCAACCTCTTTACCTCGTCAACTACACTCTACTGTCAGTCTTTTTGCGATCTCACTCGCATTGTTGTCCCGGCACAGACAAAGGAAAAAAAGGGGGAAGAAGAAGAAGAAAAACAAAACAGAGCATCGACTCACTCGTGTTGTAATGCACCATGCTGACCCTCACCACCCCTTCCCTGCCTTCCTCCCCGGCGAGGCCCAGGACCTCCCTGACCAGCCGGTCCGAGTAGAAGGCGCCCCAGCGGATGCCGATGCGGCCGCCGCTGGCGGCCTCGACGGCCTCGACGACCGCCCTGGACCCGCGGCCGCGGACGGTGAAGCTGACGGTCGGCACGCGCGCGGCCGCGTCGGCCGACCGCTCCCCGTACACGGTCACGTCGGCGCGGGCGCCGAGCCAGCCCAGCAGCGTCGCCTGCAGGGCCTCCTCGTGGGCGGCCACGGCGGCCCACTTGTCGGTGCCGTCGTTGCTGCCGTCGTTGCTGTTGTTGATACCACCGTAGGAGGAGGAGGAGGAGGAGGAGGAGGAGGAGGAAGAGGGGGAGGAGAAGTAGGCGGTGACGGCGGGCAGGGCGTGGACAAGCTCGTAGCTAGCCGCGGCGAGGCCCAGCCGGTTCTCGGCGGCGGCGTGCGGGTTGAAGAAGTGGCCGAGCGAGCGGAGGGCCGAGAGGGCCCGCCGGCTGGTATATAGGATGGAGAGGTGTGGGCCGTAGACCTGATGCGGGTCAATAACAGATTCTTCCTCTCTTTCCCCCCACCTCCTGTCTGTATTACACAGGGTAGACATTCAACGCCAGGAGGGAAAGGAAACAGTCGGGAACATGAACGAAAAAAGGAAATTTGATTTTTTTTTTAAAAAAAAGGAGGTGATACCTTGTACCAGGAAAAGGAGTACAGGTCCACGCCGAGGTCCTTGACGTCGATCTTGCGGTGCGGGGCGTATGCGACGGCGTCGACGCATACCAGGGCCTCGGGACTGAGCTGGTGGACGGTGGAGGCGATGGCCTTGATGTCGTGGATGGTGCCGAGGATGTTGCTCGCGTGGGTGCAGGTGACGAGCCGAGTCCTGTGGGTGAGGAGGGCGGGCAGGTCCGAGGCGAGCAGTTTCGGGTTGGTTTTGGCGTCAGGGGTGGCGGTCGAACTGGGCTTCCACCACTTGACCACCAGCTTCTGGCGCTCGGCTAGGTCCAGCCACGGAGCAATGTTGGCCTCGTGGTCGATGGCCGAGATGATGACCTCATCGCCTTCCCGGAAGCTCAAGGCATATGAGACGTTGCGAAAGTGCTGGGTCGTGGATGGGCCGAGCACTGGAGGGGAGGGAGGGGACAAAAAGGGTAAGTTTCTTGTGAGCATGACATGGGACACCCCGGGCCGTCCTTCTGGAAAGAGGGGCAGCACATACCGACTTCCTCTCTCGAGGCTCCGATAAACTCTGCTGCGGCCCTATAACCGGCCTCATAGCGTTCCGTGGCCTTTTTGCCTGTGTCATAGCTCGCTCCGAGCTGAACATTGGTGTTGAGGAGGTAGTCCCGAATGCTAAGATGGTCCTGGTCAACTCGACGTCCCCGGCTTCACGGCCACAGCGCGCTTCATACCGTTCAGCAACCGCCCCCAGAGTTTGGCTTCCACCGGCATTGTCGAAGTAGACCTGCTCTCCGGCCAATGCGGGGAAGCTTCCCCTCACCGCGTTCATGTCCAGGGCGGAACTCATGATGACCACATCAGATTAGGGTGCTTGGAAGGAAACAGGAGTAAGGACTATAACAGAGGGAAAAAAAAGAAAACAAAAAAAGAAAGGGGGAAATGAGGAGGAAAGAGTGCGCCGGCAGGTTGCCGAAAAAGATAATTACATCTGACAAGATCGGATGACGGGTTTCCAAGCCGAAGCAACCCGGTCGCCGGGCGGGGACCCACGGCATCGGGGAGAGTGTGGAGACAGGGTCGGACTACGCGGGTGGCGGTCCGGCCAGCTCCCGTCGTAATCATGGACATGGCGAGCTGGCAGACTGGTCTTTGTGCGAGCTGAGAGCATAGGGGCGTCCAGAAATCAAGAGCCCGGCTTTGTCGGCAAGTAGGTTGGGTTCCGTATCAGATTGGTGAGTTTCGTCCTGACACGGCGTGTAAAACTGCTCCTGCAGCCTTGATTTGTGATGAGTAAGGTAGATAGCCGCTGCCCCGGCTGCGTCCCTTTTGTTCGAGCAGCGTGGCCCTGGCGGCAACTGCATGATTGCGGTTCGCATCTGAGCATGCGTGCAAACGGCCCAGACTTCAGATCCACTGCTGCACAGAGGCGCGTTGGCGTCCAATTGCTGCTGGAAGGCATACCTATGCAGGTAACCAGGCGCTTTTAAAGCGGCGTGCATTGTGAGCGCATCGCCTCATACATACAGAGTAATCCGTACATACACAGGACGGAGTAATCCGCACAGGGACCCCCATCCCCCGCATGAATGTGCGGGAAGCAAAAAATGTCTGGGGACCCACATTCAGCGGATTCTGCCACACGACACCGCAATATTTCAACTCGGGATCAGCCCATTTCTCTAGAGCTCCTTCCTCTCGGTATCCCGCCCCGCCCAGACAGTCTTTTTGGTAATCGCCCCGCGGTCAATTCGAAAGGTTACACAATTCACAATGAAGAGAAAGGCGGCTGGCTCCGCCGACGGCAAGAATCCGGCCAAGAAGCGACCCAAGAACAGTACGGAACTCAAGATGGACCTCCCCCTCCGTAGCCTTGATCTGGCGCAAATGTGCTGACGCGCGCAGCAGCTCTCGGCAGAGAAGATGCCAAAGCTCGCTTCCGGAAGGGCCTCTTCGACAAGGAGGTGCTCGACAAGTACACGTCGCAGTACGCGTCGTCAAGTCCCTACAAGCACTGCGTCATCAGCGGCCTGATCGATGACGACCTCCTGCGCAAGGTCCGGTCCGAGATCAAGGCGAACGTCCACTTCACTCCGAAGGAGACCGACATCTACAAGATCCACCAGAGCGGCGACCTTGCCAACCTGGACGGCCTCGACGACGAGGCCCTCTCCAAGCTCCCCTCGCTTCTCGCCCTGCGCGACGCCCTCTACTCGCAGACCTTCCGCGACTACGTCTCCCACATCACCAACTGCGGGCCCCTGAGCGGGCGCAAGACCGACATGGCCATCAACGTCTACACCCCCGGCTGCTACCTCCTGTGCCACGACGACGTCATCGGCTCTCGCAAGGTCAGCTACATCCTGTACCTGACCGACCCCGACACGCCCTGGCAGCCCGAGTGGGGCGGCGCCCTGCGGCTCTACCCCGTGGTGGACCGCGAGGGCAAGGACGGCGAGGTGGCCAAGACCCCGCTGCCGGACGTGGTCAAGGTCATCCCGCCCGCGTGGAACCAGCTTTCCTTCTTCGCGGTGCAGCCCGGGGAGTCCTTCCACGACGTCGAGGAGGTCTACCATGCCTCCTCCAAGGAGGAGCTCGACAAGAACGGCGGGCGCATCCGCATGGCCATCAGCGGCTGGTTCCACATCCCCCAGATCGGGGAGGACGGTTACGTGGAGGGAGCCGAGGAGAAGGCGGCCCAGAAGAGCGGCCTGATGCAGCTACAGGGCAACCCCGACCAGCACGATCGGCCCCGGGCGAAGCCCGTTCCCGTCGAGCCTGGCGATGGCGAGGCCAGCGACGAGTTCCCCCTGGACGAGGCAGACCTCGAGTTCCTCCTCAAGTACATCGCCCCTACGTACCTGACCCCGGACACACTCGAGCGGGTCGCCGACCACTTTGAGGAAGAGTTCAGCATCACCCTGTCGGACATCCTGCATCCCAAGTTCGCCGCCAAGCTGCGCGAGTATGTCGAATCCCAGGAGGCCCAGCCGCTGCCCGAGGATAGCGAGGAGATCGACAAGGGCCCGTGGAAGGTCGCCCGTCCGCCACACAAGCACCGCTATCTCTTCCTGCAGCCCGGCCAGGAGAAGCTCGAGGCGTCGCCGCTACAGGAACTTCTCGAGGTCCTCCTGCCGTCCAAGCAATTCCGCCTCTGGCTGCAGATGGCGACACGCTCGCGCATAGAGAGCTACGACGTGCTTGCGCGGAGATTCCGTCGCGGCAAGGACTACACGCTCGCGACCGGACACGAGGGCAAGCCGAGGCTCGAGGTCAATATCGGTCTCACCCCGACGGACGGCTGGGGCGACGTCGACGATGACGACGGCGGCAGCTCCGAAGCCTCATCCGAATCCGAGGAGGCTCAGGAAAGCAGCAAGACACCTGGCAAGAATGGTAAGAAGGGGACCGCTTCTGCTGTCAACGGCGAGTCCAAGGACAAGGGCAAGGGCAAGGGCAAGGGCAAGGCCGTTGAGAAGGACGTAGAGGAGGAGGAGGAGGAGGAGGAGGAAGAAGAAGAAGAAGAGGAAGGGAAGGAGGAAGACGGGGAGGTCGGCGGTCACGAAGTGTACATGGCGGGCGATGACGACGGCGACGAGGATGCGGCCATCTACAAGAGCAGCGCCGACGACGACAACATCCTGTTCTTCCAGGCGGCGGCGTGGAACAAGATGACCATCGTCCTCCGCGACAGCGGAACGCTGCGGTTTGTCAAGTACGTCAGCGCCAGTGCCAAGGGAGACCGGTGGGACATTAGCGCCACGTTCGAGATTGAGGAGCAGGACGAGGCGCCGGATGAGAAGGACGACGGCGCCGAGGGCTCGGGTGCCGGGGTGCCGGAGGACGAGTCGGAGGAAGAGTTTAACGGTTTTTCGAGCAGCGAGGCGAGCGATTCGGAATAGGCCGCTGGTAAGAGACGCTGGGGGGGTTGGGGTGCGACAACGCAGTTAACGCAGTAACATGTTTGACGAACTTGCAGGCTCATCTTCTGGAGGAAACCCTCACCAGGGTGGATGATCTCGAACTAATGCTACTCTTCGTAAGACCTCACCTTTGATTGACCTTGTTGCATCGGGCGTCGGGGCGTTTTAGCCGATCGAGCTCTCGGCAGAGAGCCCTTGTTTCGCTCGGATGCGTCACTCCAGAATTGCCCAGCCTTGAGGCCCCGCTAGCCCGTCTTCCCCATCTCGGGGCTGTCCGGTAGTTTCGAGGGAGCTGCGGGGTGCACTCGACGATCGCCGGCTTGAGTGCTAGCTGCTGCGACCCCAAAGCTCGACCGGCGTTGGTGGCAAACCACCTTTTGACCCGTATCGAATCCGCAACTTGTGGATGCCCAAGGGCTCGGGATCGCATCTGGAAAAGCACGCAGGCACGAGAAGAAGGGCAGAAGATCTGGGCGCAGTTGCACCCCGAGTCCCTCTCACATGGGCTCGAAGGGGGCATGAGGGAATGGGCGAGAGTGGAGTCAATGATGCAGAGGAGTTCGTCGCATCCGCATGTGGTTCGTCGATCCGGAAGGGGAGGGTCCCCGAGCCGAGCTGCCGGCCACGCCCTAGCGGGCGGCATCTCCTTGTTGGCGGGAAACTGGGTTCGGTCGGTGCCGGTGTGGGCAGGATTTGGAATAGGCAACCCGGCAAAACGCACCTGCACTTGACCCATTAGCATGTACAGTACAGTACATACATACATACATACATACAGTACCTACGGTTGACGGGCTTGCTTGTTAGCTACTTACTCTTACAGGACCAACCGGAGCCCCTCTGGCGCCACTTTCCCGCCGAATCTGCTGGCTAGACCACTGAGCCAGATCCAGGGAACCAGGGTTGATTCCCTTTTTTTTTCTTTTCCTTTCCCCCCCCCCCCTCATCTCGTCTCATCCCACTTATTCCGTATTTGCAAGTCGTCCGATCAGGCTTTAGATACATACATACATCAACCCACCCCGGATACCCCCTACTCCGTCCCCTGGAGAGTTTTGGGGCAGTCGCTTGTCTCGTTGCTTTTGTTTCAAACACCGCATATTGACAGCGCTTATTACACCATCCTCTTCGGCGCACCTAACCAAACCACCCCTCCCCACCCCCCCGGCACTTTGATTGACAATGCCAATCCGCAACCCGTTCGCACGCCGTGCCGGTACCGCCGCCGCCGTTCAGGACGAGAACCAACGGCCCGGCTCGGCGGCGGGAACCATCACTGCTGCGGACGCCGCGCCCACCGCCGGGTTCGAGAGGGTAGACACTGTCGGATCCAAGGCCTCGTCGGCGTTCAGCATCCGCAGCGGCAGGAGAAGCTATGACACGGGCGAGTACAAGATGAGTGGTAGGTCTAGCTTATACGGAATCCGAACCTCCTCTTTTTTGTCTTTTTTTTTTTATTTTTATTTTTTCTTTTCTTTCTTTCATAGAATACTTCAAGCGTTTATCAATTCGCCCTTGGACGACTGCAAGACTGGATGTATGTGGAACCTGACGGCTGATTTGCTGGGGGAATCATTCGATTACAGTCGTCAACGACAGCGGGGTCTACCTTCCAGTAAGTTGTTTTGCATTTCCCCCTCCTCCCCCCCCCCCCCCCGGGGGCCACGACATCAAAGAATTTCGCGCTGTTTCAGGGGTGCGGTGCTAACAAGAACCTCAAGCCGTCGCCGGTTGAGAGAGAAGCCTCGTGGCCGCGCCGCTACCTATCGCGCACGTCCAGCGGCAGGAGCAGCAGTCTCGCTCACAGAGACAGCGGCGAGATTGACCAGTTTCCCATCTCGCGCGAGTCGTTCGATTCGTACCGGCGGTCTTTTGTATGTTTTCCCTTTTTTCTTTCTCTTCTCTGTACAATACCTTCTCGATCAAAACGCTGACAGAAGCCGCGCCGCGCGCGACAGGACATCTGCGCCAGGAGCCCCGTCGTCCACCCCATCACCACCAACGCCCCCGTCACGGCGCGGCAGTCCCTCGACTCGGCCACCCTCCGCCCGGCCTGCTTCCCACCCCGCTCCCCGCTGAGCGGCCAGCAGCAGCACCAGCAGCACGCGCGCCGGTGGCGGGGGCCGCCCACGCCCGAGGAGAGCGCCACAGTCGCCGGCGGCAGTGATGGGGCGAGGTTTGAGGACGTCGGGCTGGGTGACCAGAACGGCCGGACCGGCGGCGGCGAGAGGGGGAGTTCCTTCTTCTTCTTCTCCCATGATAGAGACGCCAGCGGGACGCCGCAGGTGCCGCAGGCGCCCGAGTCACAACCGCATCAAGCTCCCCAAGCGCGGAAGAGAGGGTTCTTCTTTGGCAAGTTTGGTGGTGGTGGTGGCGGCGGCGGCGGCGGCGTCGGCGAAAACGGCGCTGACGCCCCCGCGGATGGGGGATCCACCGGCACCGTCGTGTCGCGGCTCCTGCCCGGGCTGGTCGGCGGCGGCGGCGGCGGCGGGAGGAAGAGGGCGCAGAGCGGCGGGCAGGGGGCCGAGTTGGGCGTCATGCCGGCTGCTTCGCGGTTGGACGGCCCTGCCGCTGCTATTACTGCTCCCCCCGGCTTGGAGGGGATGCAGGCTAAGGAAGTCGAGGTTTGAGGATTTCTTTTTGTTCCTTCCCTCTTCAACCTCCCGGAGTGTTTATTGTTGTGGAATCAGGCGGATGACCCTGCGTAGTACATACGTGCAGTACGGGAACCACCTGGCTATGACGTTCTGCTCTGGCTAGGGGGGGTCCAGGGGCGGATTGCATACATTGCATGGCTCGCCACACGAGCAGCGATTTGGGTATGATTTTGAGATTCTATCCTCTTCCCTCGCTCCGGCTGCAACGCAGAGAATAGGGAGGCGCCATGGCGCCGTCATGATGGGCATGGTGGGCTGGGCCTGGTCCCTGGACGGATCGAGACACACACACACACACACACACAAACGCACATATATATCACGACTTAACGGTAGCAAGTAATGACGAGTTACAAAGTTAATCATTGGCAATGCCAATCGCTTTAAACGTTTCTTTTTTTCTTAATTCTCTCCTTCTATCTTTTTTTCTTCTGTCTATCTCTAATGTTAGTGATACGTCCTTCGCCTTCAATCCTTCAGCTCCTCGCTCAGGGTCTGCAGCCCCCGGAGCAGATCGTCCCGCAGGTCCTCCCACCCCTCGACGCCGATGCTGACGCGCACCAGGCTCCGGTCGACCGACGAGTCGCTCATGGCGCGCCACTCGACCAGGCTCTCGACGCCGCCGAGGCTGGTGGCGTGGTGGAAGAGGGACAGCTTGCTGGGCAGCCGGCGGGCGTGCTCCTCGGACTTGAGCAGGAGCGAGAAGACCGGGCCGTGGCCGTTGGGCATCTGGCGGGACAGCCACGAGTCCGGGTCGGCCGCCTCGGGCTGCAGCGACGAGTGCCGGATCTGGCGGACCAGGTCGGCGACGACGTTGCCGCCGGCGCGCCTCTGCTCGGCCAGCCAGCCGACCAGGCGCGCCGCGTTGTCGCTCTGCCGCCGCACGCGCAGCTCCAGCGTCCGCAGGCTGCGCACCCCCAGCCAGCACTCGAAGTTGCCCATGACGCCGCCCAGGTGCAGCCGCTCCTCGCGCAGGCCGGCCAGCCAGCCGGGCCGGCCGTCCCGGGGCAGGGCGCGGTCCGGGCGGATGGCCAGCACGCCGCTGAGCAGGTCGCTGTGGCCGCCAAAGTACTTGGTGCCGCTGTGCATGACAATGTCGGCGCCGTGGCGGAACGGGTCCTGCAGCGGCGGGGGCGCAAAGGTGGCGTCGACGGTCAGGTAGCAGCCCAGCTCGTCGGCCTTGCGGCGGTAGTGATCCAGGTCGCGCGCCTCGCCCGTCGGGTTGAGCGGCGTCTCGACGTGGATCACGTCGCCCGGCTGCAGCCTGGCCAGGTCGGCCTCGTCCTCGAGCTCGAGCTGCTCTAGCCCGTTGAGCTTCTTCAGGATCTTGAGGATGCCGTGGCAGCCGTGGTAGCCGCCGCCGATGGCGACCCGCTTGGGGTTGAGGAAGACGATCATGGCGTGGAAGGCGGCCAGCCCGGACGCGTACGAGACGACCGGGCCGCCCAGAAGCGAGCTGAGGATGGCCTCGTACCGCGTGGTGTTTGGCGACTTCTCACGGGAGTAGATGTAAAAGTCCTCCCAGTCGTTGGGCTGCAGGAATGGTTAACCTCCGGTCAGCCAGCTGCTAGCAACCCTGCGCCCCCGAGAAGCGAGAGACGAGAGACGTCGGGAAGTTTTGGTTGGGGGGGGGGGGGGGGGGGTTAGGAAGGAGGGCGAGACTCACGTCGACATCGGACCAGGGAACCAGCTCGTCAGGGTTTCTTGGGTACCGATAGGTTGTCGAGACGTGCATGGGCGGCGCCACAGCTACATGAGTGTTGGTGTAGTCATCTGCGTGAATGGAGCGGGAAGCCAACGACAACTGCCTGCCGAAAGCGGCAGTGAGCTGGTCCGGGTTGGCGCCGTCCGCTTTCTTCTCGATCTTGCTGTTCGAGACCATGTCTCTTTTTTTGTGCAGCTAGCTTTATGATAGAAAAAAAATATATCCAGAAGGGTCAGCAAGGTAGAAAGAACCCCGGCAGCTTATCAACAAGGACAAAGATTGCTGTTGTTCTCTGTCGCTGTTGTCTTATGCCGGCATTATATCCGAGAGAGAAAAATGGGGAGGTTTTCAATCGGGGACAGTATCGGCGCGGGGTGGTTCCATCGCTCGGCATCCAGTAAGTAGTTAGTCGCTCGCGTCATTCCCAGGGCGCTCAAGGCTCCGTAAAGAGCCCCACTACCTTGTTCTAGTGTGCGTTCTACTAGAGAGATATCGAGTCGATGACTTTAGTGTCATGGTCTGGCCAGGACATGCCGTCTCCATTCGGTTTCGCCCGGTGCCGCCGCGCAGCACCACCTTAACGCCGTCGGGCCGATGCGGCTTGCCACTTTACGGAGGAAGTTGCCCATCTGCATGCTTTGCCGTGGCGTATGCGTTTCAGTGTTTCTTGAATGTTTGCAAGACAGCTCGGGCCGGGGCCCGCTTGCACACCTCCGAGTGGTCGATCTAGACTCCGGGGGCTACCGCAGAGAAACAAACGGCGTCGAGCTATGAATAACGTAGGCGCCTCGGCCTTTTTTCGACTCCAAGCTTTGCACAGAAGCTGCTGTCCTTGACGCAAGAGGAAGGAAGGCTGTGGTGCAATGTATGAAAGGCTTCAGCTACAAAGGCTCTTGAACCCCCCCCGTAGCGGAGGCGTGAGCGGGGGAACATAAGAAGAAACCTTTAAAAGAGGTGCGACTCCTTTGATTGCCTGGTGCTGCTTGGACTGGCTTTGACCGACGTTTCTTTCTGAGGGAAGGTAACCCGTCTTTCACGCTTTCAATTGACGGGAATGCTTGGTTGAGCCTGGGAAGCCAGTGTGGTGGGATATGCAGCTCGAGTCGGAGACATCGATCTCCATCGATCCAACAAACAAAACCACGGCGCGGACCCTGGGACCGACGGGACCGATTAATGTGATAATCCGGCAACCGTTTCTCGGCCTTTAATCAGCCCCTGAGATGCCCTTACCCCGATGGCTCGGCTCGATGCAATCCTCACCCTGCCCCAAAATGCACCGATCCAACGAGAGCAGAACCAGCGGGCCGCGTGTCGCTCCCGGCAGCAGAGTATCACCCCGGAGACGCGGCCGGCCGGCTGTCGACTGGACATGGTCGCGCAAGAGGCGGCTGCTCAGGCTGTACCTCTGCACGCCCGAGGCGGAGCTGCCACTCAAGAAGATACTCGAGATCCTGGCCACGGGGCCGTTCCGGCCAAAGTAAGGGGCCACGCGCTCTCGCATTTTTTCCGACTGCATATCATTGTGCCGCCGCCGCTAACCCTAGCCGACAGACCCCGCCACACGCAATGTCTCCTCAAAGATATGCTGTCCAAATCCTACCGCCAAAAGAGGCCCAAGAGCCGGGCCACCATGAACGAGCGGCTGGCCTTTCTCCGTTCCGTCCGAGACGGGCGGCTCCCGATGCACGCGCACACGGCTCCCCCCGGAGAAGTGCCCCAGGAGTGCGCAGTCATCCTCCTTGACGCCCGTCCCGGCCGGCCAAAGTCGAAGCCGCAAGAAAGGCACGTGAGAGGCGAGTCCGAGCCCGAGGTCTTAACGTGCTCCCCACTGCAGCTGCAGCAGCCGCCTGACTCGGAGACCAACTCCAGTTTCGGGCCTCTAGAAATTTCCGAGGAGCCGAAATGGTTGCTGGGCGGCGAATCCACGGATGCGGAGACGCTGCCGCCTGTACTCTTCAGAAACCCATGGTCTTCTCTCGAGGAGGCCAGGTATGAGAAGGCCGAGCGCCTCGGGGAGCGGTGCCCGAGCAGGACGTCGTCGTTCCTCGCCGACGTGGCGAGCCTGCTCAGCGGGTTATCGATCCAGTCAAGTCTCTCCCGGTCACCGAGCTGTTCCTCTCGGCGGAGCACGCGGTCGGTCTCGTCCAGGGCAGAGGGATTGTCAGGCTCAAAAGGCGAGCAAGAGGGGCCGGAAGAACGGCCGGCCGCGGCTCTGTCCGCGGCGAAGTACCTTGCCTGTTCCGCGGATCTGCACGTGTCTGCTGACGCTGACGAGACAATGCACTCGCCTTCCACGGCGAGAGACGCGTACGAGCTGGGCAGCAGTTCTCCTCACACGCTGGAGAACCAGGAACTGGTCAGGTTCTGCTGCGCTGCGCGGTTTGCGATGAGGGCCAAGTGAGACTGAAAGTCTGGAGTCTGATGGGCGATGGGCAGAGATGCATGCGAAGAGGGGCGAGAAGTAATCCTGGCCGTATAAAATAGTCTTCGTAGAGGCGGGAAGCAAGCACGTAGCTCCAGGTTCTTCCAATTCGGACATCGCCATGGTTGGATTTGATATGCAGCGAGCCTTTTTTTCCCCATCAGTCACGATTTGGCTGCTTCCTGCTGGCGCCCCTTGGCCTGTTACTTGAAGGGGGCTTTTCGTCCGTCACTCACTTACGGCCACAGCGTGACCTAGGTTTGTGTTTCTCCCTTTTGCCGCTGATCTTGCCATCCGGCGTTTCGAGCCTGGGTGCTAAGTGAGCTGGGGCTTTGGTAAACATTCATGCTCTCCCGGGCGGGCCAGGGCAGGCAGCCTTCAGACCGGAAGCCGAGCCTCCAAAGAGCTCTTCCTTCCAAAAGCATCGGGATCCTTTCCTCCTCTCCCATGATGTCCGGTCACCCCGTCACCTCCCTCAGCAGCTCGGTCAACGTAACGGCCTGGAATCCCCTCCTCCTCAGCTCGGGCAGGACTCTCCTCAGCATCGGCTCGGTCCAGGACCTCCTGTCATGGCAGATGATGATGCCGCCCGGGTGCAGCATGCTCAGGATGTGCCTGGCATTCAGCCAGGCCCACGGGAGCTGGGCGTCGTGCGGGTAGATGCTGCCCAGGACGACGCGGTAGCCGAGGCGGCGGGTGACGCGGCGGATGCGCTCGCTGAAGAAGCCCGAGCCGGGCCGGTAGTAGCGGCCCTTGCCGACGGGGGGCGGGGGCCTGCCCTCGGCGACGTAGGCGGCCTCGATGAGGGCCTGGACGTGCGAGATCTGTGCTTCGAGCTCGGCCTCGGGCAGGGCCCGGGCGGGCTCGTCGCGCATGCCGTGGTTGGCGAGCTCATGGCCGCCGCGAACTATCTCGCGCAGCACGTCCTCGCGGCCGGGGACCTGGGAGCCGATGACGAAGAAGGTGGCGTGGGCACCGCTGGCGGCCAGGGCGGCCAGGATGGCGCGGGTGTGATCCGACGGCGCATCGTCGATGGTCAGGGCGACCAGCGGCTTGGACGGAGGCAGCCAGATTCGGAAGAGCACGTCGGTCCAGCGGTGGGAGAGGAAGCGGAGGAGCGGCGAGGGCGGCTTGTAGACGGCGTATAGAGGTAGGAGGAAGAGGAGGAGGAAGAGGACGAGGGGGAGGAGAACGAGAGTAGCCATGCGGCGGCGGCGGAGACGGCGACCGGTCGGAAGACGGAGACGGAGACGGAGACGGAGACGGGGGAGGGAACGCAACATCTCCTCGGGGTGCTTAAAAGAACAAAAAAAAGGATTAAAAATTTTACGATAGCATTTGTTGGGAAGGCATTGGCTTACACTACAGAGTAGCCATGTGGGGTTGGGATTGCAATTGAAACTGGGATTGGATTGGGATTGGAAGTTGGGTTGGAACTTGGGATAGAAGCTGGGATGGGAAGGAAGCAGCTCCGATAAGATAACACCATAAGTTAACCCAACCGCGATGCAACGCTCTTCAGGGGCTGGCCGAGGGCACATTGGCCAGGCACCCAGGCACCCGAGCTTGTGAAACATAGTTATCAAGTAGAAAGTACGGAGTACAGTACGTTACTGTGTAACACCTAGGTACAGTACCTCTGTAATCCGTACTCCGTAACCCGTACGAATACAAACGCCTGTGCCAAGCAGCGTGCAGACGAGAACAACACGAGCACTCAACAGAGTCAAGAACCTCACCACTGTTTTATTCCACCTCAGCCAATGCGCGGAATGCAGAGAGGTCCGAGATAACAGTCCGCTCTTAGCGATGGATCACGTACCCGATCGTGTACGTTTGATTAGACTCTAGTCTGAAACTAAGTTCCCTATTCTTAAAACTCTACTCCGTAAGACTCTACGTTTCGTCGAGAGCACAACGCCAGCGATGCCTAGCTATATCCTCCCAGGTCAGGTTAGGTATTATAGATAGCCAAAAAATCGCAACCTACCGCTGTCTGCTCATGTGAGATCATCCAGCTCGTCCTCGTCCATCGTCTTGACAAACGCGTGCCTCAGAAAGTGTATCCACGTATCGTTCGGCTTTCCCTTCTTCTTTCTGTCCTTTTTACCTTTTTTATTCTTTCCCTTCTTTTTCTTCTTCTTCTTCTTCTTCCCCTCTGCCTCTACCTCGCTATCCTCATCATCATCAACATCATCGTCGCCGTCGTCGTCATCTCGTTCACTGTCCTCGTCACTGTCCTCGTCACTCTCGCAACTCTCCCCGTCCTCGTCCTCCCGAAGCTCCTCCCATTCCTCAGGACCGTCATCCCCGTAGACGTCGGGTCCCGACACCTCCCGCGAAGCAGCCCCCATCCGATACGCCAGTTCCACCCAGCTATTCACCGTCAGGTCCTCCAGCCGGTACACCTTGTCCTCAAACGTGCTGTACTCGACCTCGTACGCAAACTCGCGCGGCTGCGGCGGTCGCGTTGGCTTCTTGCCGCCGTGCTTGCCCTTTCTCCAGCGCCTGAGCCAGTCCCAAGCCCACCACCCGTCTCCACCGAACCCATCTCCCTCATTGTCATTTTCGCTTTTTCGTGTATGTTGATGGGAGGATTTCGGGGACGAGATAGATGGGTCGGTTAGGTTCAGGTTGTTGATGCGTGTTAGGTTGGCAAAATACTGCGTGTACCCTGTCAGGGTGAACGGCTGGGGGGAGTAGGCTGGCCCCGGAGGAGCGGATTCCGAGGGCGGAAGGGGAACGTGGAGGTTGGGGTCTTTGCCTTTGGAGGGCGGTTTCTTGCCGTGCTTCTTTTTCTTTTTCTTCTTCTTTTTGTGCTTCTTTCCGGCGGTATCTGCGTCGTTAGTTTCCGGCCTGAGGTCCGTGTCGTCGACATTGTTGGTAAGGAGGTCGCGGAGTTCGAGGTGTTTCCGGGACTCGTCGACAGTCTTCTGGGAAATGGTTTTCTTGGGCGCATCCTTCCACGACAAGGCGTGTTCGAGGCCAGTGATGTTGTATTCCAGGACGCGCAGTGTCGGGAAGTAATTCGGCACAACGCTAGGGCTGACCAGGGAGAGAAAGTACTGCTCGCCCCAGGGGTCCTGCGGATGTTTCCCCTTCTTCCCTTTGCCCACCTTATCTATCCCTTTGCCGGCTTTGGGCGGTGGCGCGAGTTTAGCCCAGTCGGCGCGCAACTCCAATAAGTAATTGGACGCAGACCGCACCGAGATTTCCTCCTCCTCGGAATCCTCCTCCTCTACCTCGCGTACTCCCAGCTCAGACGAACCCGCCAGGGCTGCAATGTCGATGTCGTCCTTATCGTGGATGAGAAAATGATCGATGTTCATATGTCCGTATAGCCCGACCACGACGACGTCCCGAAACTGGTGCACCCACAGCGAGTATTTTTGCCAGCACGTCTCGTCCCACAGCCTCTTGCTCTCGGTCCGCGCCGGCGGCACGTGGCCCATCAGGATCGCCTTCATTCCGCGCTCCCGCAGGAACTGGAGCTGCACCCTCAGCCACTCCATCTGCTTGTACCCGGGCTCCGCGGGGCTCGCACAGCCGTCGACGCCGGCATTGCGGTCGAAGAAGTAGAGCGTGTTGAGGCTGAAGACGGCCAGGCGGTCAGGAATGACCTCGACGCTGAACCAGCCACCGAACTCGAAGCTGTGGCGCTGCTCCTCGGGGATGAAGTGGCGCCAGATGTGCGCGTATCGCTGCAGCCATTTGTTGGGGCCCGGCAGCAGGATGTTGTGCGGGAGTATGTCGTTGTTGCCAAAGGTCGGCACCACCGGCACCGCCATGCCCTCGCCGCTCCCATCGCGAAACAGGTCGGCGAGCTTGTCAGCAATCCACGCGTTGGTGCCAAGCACCTGGTCGGTGTTGCGCGGCAGGTTCTCGTCGCGGTCGTGGCGGGCGCTGTCGCCTGTCCAGATGACGAAGTCGATCGTGTCCTTGAGGTGCGCCTCGATCCAGTCCAAAGTCGCGTTCACGAGGGAGAAGGGGCTATCGCAGTCCGTCGTTTCGGCGCCGTAGAGTCCCGCGGGACCCTTGCCCCTGTGGCACGCGGCGTCTTCATCTGTGGACGAGTACACTTTGTAGTATTCGTCGGGATGGATGTCTGCCGCAGCCCCCAGGGCGCCGTCAGTCTGCGATTCGTGCGATGGACGGGGAGGAAGTCAGAGCAAAAAACGTACCCGTGATGTGCAGGAACCTCCCGTGCAGCTTCCGCGGGGCAGAGCGCGCTGCTGCCGCGCTCCCGTCTGCCGCGGGGCTTAGGGGTCCGCCTATGACGCCATGCCAGAGTACCACCCCAGCGAAAAGGCGTCCAACAAACATCATGCAACCGGCAGAATACAAGCGGTCCAGGCGCTAATAGAAAGGGACTCAGCCGTCGCTACTGCAGGCTGCATGCACCTCTGCATGGCTGTGAACAATTTCAAGGGCCCGATCGGGCGCAATGTTGTGAAAAGAGCTGAGAGAGAGGTGATAAAATCTAGGCAAGTTCAGCATTAATGTCAACTGGAGACCGAAGCTCAAGGAATTCTTCTGTCGGTGCCGGTGGAAGGTCGGGTGGGACTGCTCAGGCGACTCGGATGACGCTGTGGCGGCTTCCAGCTAGTCAGGGGCTGTCCGCGTTTGAACGGCTGCATCAGCGTCACGCTGATCGCCAAAATCACCATGGGGCACGCGTGACAACGGCTGAAAGGAGCAACTCTCAGAAGTATGTGCGAAGACAAATTAGCTAGTAGTGTCCGGTGATCGCATGCGAATGCACAGCGAGAACCCCTGCGGCTGACCACTAAGCTGTGATATCTAAATCACGAGTTGCTTCCAGAGCCCACAAAGGGCTCTCTGTTCTATGCCCAATGCCCACTACGCAATATTCAAAACGCAGGTGGGGGAGGGGGTTCAGGTACCGGGCAACACGGCCATCAAGGTTCTCCGTACGGCCCGCGGATCAGGGAACACATTAAAGAGTTACAGAATACGGATTACAGAGGGCCCGTTTGTGTCATTGTGCAGCAAGACCAAAAGTGATTAGTGTAATCCGTACTCCGTAGCCCGCCCGCCTTGCTGGTCAGTTTATATCCATGGCAGCGCAATTTCTAATTACGATACGTACAGTACACATACTTGTACGCCTGTACATATAACATGATACGTCAGGTATGTTCACATCGGTCCTCGGTGCTTGCTGTCTCCCGCCAATCTTTTGAAAACGTCTGGCACACAGTATATAGATTAACTGTTTGCACCACACCCACACTGTGTCCGATTCCTCACTTGTAGTACGAAATTTTTCGAGGCGAGAAGTTTCTTTCCTCTTCTCTCCTCATTCGAAAAACATCAATATGCAGCCAGCGCCGCATCTACGGACTCCTTCTTCTCCGTGTCCGGTGATTGCTCATTGCTAGTTGCTAGATTATCCAGCCGTACGTTTGAGGGAATCCCGAGCGCATCGCTGTGATGCTTTCCTATGGTTAACCGGCCACATTGCCATACTCGCTTGCCCTGCCAATTCTCAATCCAGGCAACCCTAATCCTCTCACGGAAGGCTCAAGGTTTCTCTTCTCGCGTATCCACATCCGACCACTGGTCCAATTGTCCGACCCCGAGCATGTATCTTGTATTGATCATGAAATGCGCTGCCTGTAAGCCAATTATTCGCAACTGACAAGTCCCATGTATCAAAGTGTCATGGTTCAAACTGAGACAGGACTCATTCGTCCGAGTAGAGCTGTTGTTGTTGTTGCCGGGAAACCGTGATCATGAAGGCACTCTCAAGCTCACGACTTTGGAGAAGCTGAGCAGCCCTTCACCATCGTCTTGCTTGCCTAACCCCGTCTCAGACGCTCCCAACTTTCCCTTCGACGTTAGCTGGTTCGCCTGCTCAACTGCTACAACACTTCTCCCGGATACGCTGGGAACTCCTGGCGCCTAATCCCACGAGTTTTCAGGGATAGCCTGACAAACATAAGCTCTTCACTTAAAGCAAGGATATGTTCCAGAGTCTCTCGGCCAGCCATTTCGCTCCCATATCGAAGTTCGACGTCAGGAGAGCCTCAGACAGACCGTCCTTTTGACAAGCCTCGTAAGGGAGAGGTTAAGCCGGTAAGCAGTTGCATAAAGAGCAACTGGGACGGAACTGCATGTTCACTACACCTCTAACCATGATGTTGTGCACAGTAAACACACGAGGCCCAGCAAGCATGCCAAGCTTGCCATTAAACGAGTATGATTCAGCCGACAGAGAGCTAGCAGATTTCACTTGCCTCGATCGTCACAACCTTCTGTTTGTTTTGAGACGCTAAGCAGTCTCACGCCCCGTACTTCTATTCTTTCCTCCTGTCATCTCTTTTAAACCACACTCTCACATATGTCTTCGTGAAAGTCGTCGGTTTTGTGGTTACTGCCTTATATCATTGCTTTATCTTTTGCTTACCTACCTCGCCTCCCCCCCTCCTTTCTCTTTTTCTTTTCTTTTCTTTTCTTTTCTTTTCTTTTCTTTTCTTTTCTTTTCCTTTCTCTCTTCTCTCTTTTTCCCTCTGGTAATCGTCTCTCGGTGACCACAACGTCCGCAGCCCCGACTCCTACCTCAACGCCGCCGCCGCGACCACCACAACCGGCGCCAACATCACCACCACCACCACCACCCCCCCTCCTCGCCGCTGCACAGCTCAAATGCTTTCCAGCTGCCACCAAGTCAGGTCAAAATAGACCACGACTTCATCCGGCGAGAGGCAAAGGTAGGGGAAAAAAGTGTGCGGGAGGGCCCGCTAGGGCTAGAACTGGCCGCCTACCCCGACAAGCAGCACCTGCTCGGAATAGGAACCCCTGCCACCGCCAGCCGACCCGTCACCGTCACCGTCAGGACTTCCACTCCCACTTCCGCTCCCTGACCACACGGTCGCCGCGGCGGCCGCCGCCGCCGCCGATGATGATGATGATGATGATGATGATGATGACGACGATCCTTTCTGGGCGAATACCGAGTCGCCGGAGCCGGCGTCGTTGCCCTCGCGGTCGTCGTTATAGGATTTGTTGGCAAGCACAGCTCCGGGCGCAGAGTGTTCTGCCGCCGCCGGAGTGCCTGAACGCCGCCGGACGAGGTGTCGGCGGCGGGGGCGGCGGGGGCGGCGGAGGCGATGGTGCTGTGGGAGCAGAGCGAGGCTGTAGGGCGGAGAGCGCCAAGGGAAGACCGAGATGGCCGTGCCCGTGGTGGTGTTTGGGTCGGACTCGGGGTCGGTGACTTGAGTTCGGGTGGAGTCTGGGGGCGAGGAGGAGCCGAAGCTGACGGCCGAGGTGGTGGAGTGACTGTGTCTGGTGTCGTTGGTAGCATGAGTGCGGTCGCGGGCGTGGGGGTTGCGAGTGGGAATGGGGATCGGTTGGGTGGCCGCCGCTGCGGTCGTGATCTCGGGCAGGCCTTGTGGTCCTGAGAAGACGACAAGATCGGTTGCTAAGGGCGGCTTCAGCGTCACGCTGCGTGCTAGGAAAGTGTCAGTAGCCGAGTCTCCTGCGATGGTGGTACGAGGGCGAACAGGAAGGACAAAGAGAAAAGCGGAAACATGGGAGCCTTCAAATGCATAAGAGAGACGAGGCAGAAGCAAGCAGGGGCAGGAAGGAGATCAACGATACTAAGGGCGACAGAGGAGAAAGGAGCAGCTGAGGAACGTAGGCACATACTCGCTGGATCTGTCCTGCGCCAGCGGGGCACAAGCACTAGAGCAGCCCAGACAAGAAGGACGGCCATGACAACCACCGGCAGGCTATGATGGACGAGAGAGGGCGCAGGGAACGACATGCTGGCAAGCATTTGTCGCCGTACACTGAGATTCCTGGTTCATGTATACTCGCCTTCACTTGCACGAAGCTAACTAGACGGCTCGCTTATATATGTTCATTCCACTGATAGGACAGATAGGTGTATCCAAAGTGTGAATGACCACGTACACGTATGTACAGGGCTTCTTGCAGAGAGGAGGTACCGCTGCCTAACCGGCGATGAGAGCTAGTTTGGTTCCAGAACGCCCAAACCCTTTTCCCTTTCCCCCCCTCCTCCCTTTTCAGACTACACTTGGCGTAAGTAGCATCGCCAAGGCAAGAGCGCCACAACAACTAGAGGGAGTAGGATGCTGCAATAGAGGGAGGTACAAGCCACAGGAAACCAAAAATTTTGCGAGGTTATATGGAAACTGACAACAGGCATGGCGCACGAGAACGTCAAGACTTTCAACCTTTACGTCATCTGGACGGGGGATTATAACTGCGAGTGCTCGAAAGAAGAGGACAGGGCGAACCGGCTGAACAGAGCTGAGGAGCAAGGCGGCCTAGTCTTATCCCAAAGCAGATGGGCTGTCTGCGCGCCCAATCAGCCAGACGAGAGTGCCCGAGCCGCAAGGCTCATTGGGCCGCGCAAGTCCGAGCTATGAGGGGTGGCCGGGAGGGCAAGGGTTAAATTGTTTCCCGCACCTGACCCGACCACTGAGCATCAAGATGGAGAGCTGATAACGCGCCAAAGCCGGCTGGTTGTGATGGAGGGTGGCCGCTGTCTGCGATTTGCGAGCGCCCCCTCGTGCGCCATCAACCGAGGGGCCGTGCGTGGTTTCTTGAGTGAGATGAGGTGGGATTTTGGACAAGCGCCTTCCCAAGTCGGAGCGACGGAGCACATTGGCTCCCTCTCTTGATGTGCAGCTCGTCAACAAGAGCTTGTGCAGATGTATACTAAGCTAGAGTCGCGTCCTTGGGTCGCTGATCCCCACCTGTCAGTTGCTGATCTGGAAGATGGGCGCCGGTGACACCGACCTGCAAGCTTCCAGTCACATTGATTGCGACAATTCCCGGCAGCAGTTGCAGAAGAGGGGTAACCAGTTTCTGTGAGGCAACCTCTCTCCAACAACAAGTTTGCGCAATTGGACCTGTCAAGCCAGCGCCCTAAAGGTTGTCAGACATTGGCCAGCCACGAGCATCAGGCACGTCCCCAGTTGCTTGAAACTGGGCGGGCTGGTTTAGTCAAGCATGTTTGACCGTGGTATATTCGCAACGAGATCTCACCCGGACACCTGCTCCTCATGCGGCCCCGTTGGCCGGTGTTTATCCATGCCGTGCTCGGGGAATGGGAGTTGGTCGTACACATGCGGGTCACTCCGAGCCGCAGGAGCTGCAAACGCCAGGCTGAAGACGCGGGGCGGGGAGAGCAAGTGGGTACCCCCAATCACGGTTTACGCCCGACGTTGCGCCGTTGAAAAGGCGTGGAGTCCACGTCCAGGGCACCGAGACCAAGAGCATGCATGAACGACGTCGTCGCGAAAGCGGGTCGCGCAAGATCATGACCAATTGTCGGCCCCCAACGGCTTGGTCCGAGCCTGGAGTCGAGAGACCCAACAAAAAGGCCTTTGATGGCAGGGGAGGATACCAAGACCGAGACGGGATTACGGCGGAGCTTGACTCTCTGATGAAGCGGGATGCCGTGGTTTCGTTTCACTATCAGTCCCCGCAGCAATACCAAGTATGGCCCCAGGAGCGAATGAGCTGCTGGCTGATCGGCGTACGCCCTTGATGACTGAGGAGACGGTGAGAGCAAATGCGCAAGCGGTGCATCCGGTTACAATTATAGTTATCGCCTGTCGGCAGAGATAGAGCCTGGCTTGCTGGCCCGGGGCTGGGGACTGACTGACTGCAGCCCAGCCCGCAGATCAAGAAGCACAGCTGGGTCGTCCGAGCTGCTTGTGAGGTGAAGGTTGCATCCTCCTGGTCGTGATGACGGCAGCTCTTTGCCCCCGGCCGGTCCGAGCTGGTTATACCCATGCCCGTTGAGCGGAGGTACCGCCGGGTTTACGGCCCGTTTGCGATGCGGGAACGAAGCATGTCATGATGGTTTCGGACCAGAGAATACGCTTTTTCGGCGGCGGTTATCGATGGCGAAATCAAAAGATGGGGGACAGAAAGGAGTCGAGCGGTCAAGCGGGTTGACAAGAGATACGGAGCCGCGGAGGACTATGTCAAAGGAATCATAAGAATAAAGGATGTGGGACGCCCTCGTTGCAGCCGCCCTCCATCCAACCACTGAACTCCGTAGTGTAATCCGTACACGCGCTGGTTTCGTCACTCATTCACAGCGGCCCGGCCAAGTTCCACTTTCCAACGGTCTTCGAGACCCTGCCGGCCTAGGGCATTGCGCTAAGCCTGTCTTGGTAAAGTGCAGAATTCTGCCTCATCCAGAATTGTGGGGCGCCACGGACGGCCATTTTCAATTGTTCAGCAGATGTCTCGATGCGCCGCGGGAGGAGGAGGGCTGCGAGTCAGGTTGCGTGGTGCCGTGGGGAGTGCGGGGGGTGGTGCAGCGCAGTGTAGTGGGAGGGTGCGAAGCATCTTGGACAGAGGCAACTTTCCCAGAAAGGGACGGGAATCACAAACTACTACTGTAATTCAGGCGGGAACAGCAAGCGCGGCTGCACTAGTTCGCTGCGTGCACCGAGTGAGTAGGTCAGGTAGTGCAGTAGTGCCTTCCAGGTTACCTGGCAGCCTGGGTATTAGTTTCCTCCATATAGTACATACATCCCTGAACCTCCTGTGTAGGCTGGGGGGAGCTTGCCATTGTTGAATCCCAGTCAACGCGGAAAAATGGGCAGGTGCGGTGTGGGCTCAGGTAGGTACTGTATGTATGTATATATGTACATACATGTATGTACATACATACTCTGTCGTTGGTCTAGGTCACTTCCCGGGCGGTGGCCGGACCTGAGCTCGACACCTTTTTGGCACATGGGGCGGATGGGGCTCCTGCCGCCTCGCGCTCTCACGCCTTCCGTCCCCACAGGCCTTGCAAGTCCTGTGGTCTCGGTAGGTAGTGCCCCACTCTTCTCCAATTGACCCTTTGGCCGTCGAATAATTCCCCAAAAAGTGAGGAGCGCAGTCCACTGCCCCAGAAATCGACGCCAGACACTCTCGTCGCTGCTCACACCTTCATGGCCTTCGGACCGCTCCAACGCTCGCTCCAGGTCCGTTTGAGCTAGCCCTTTCTCAAGATCGAGCTGCGAACAACCGTCCCTTCGTAGCCCCGCACTATGGCCTTGTGATACATTTCGGCGCTGCAAAACCCCCTCCAACTTTTGAGTTGCGCGCCCTTACCATGTCGTGCCTGCTGGCCCGAGATCGTCCCTGTCGTTGATGCGCGGAAGAAAAGAAAGGAAAATCTCTTGGAGCCTGGTTGGTGGGGGAGCAAGCCGCCACGTCCGCGTCCCCGTCCCCGCGCCCGCCGCGAGCCTCCGACAGCCGAGCGCATAGCCGGCGAGCACGCACGACCGGGTTTGGGCCCGTTATTCACGGTCGGAGGCTGAGATCAAGGCCGATCCCGATCTCGTGCTGCCGCCGTGCCGTGCCGGGCCACGCCGGGCCGCGCCCTTGCCCACCCCCGGACACTTGTTCCCGCACTCGCCCTCGCCTTCGCCACCGCACTCGCACCTGCACTCGCACCTGCACTTGCACCCGCGCCCGAGTCGGCGCCCGCGGTCTTCCTACCGGTCGGTCTACCGCCACGCCTCCCCGTCTCCGGGGGCGACGCTAGGTCGCCATGGCTGCCGAGAACCTCGCGCCGCCGGCCCTGCCGCTGCCGCCTCACATGCCAGCCCTGTCCTCTCAGCCGGACCGCGATCCGTTAACGGCGCCTTCTCCGGTCGCGACCGCGCCCGTCAGCTCCAATGCCCCGCCGCCGCCGACCCCCACCACCCTGTCCCAGCAGTATGACCCGGCTCTCGAGCCCACCATTAAGCAATTGCTGGATCAGCAAGCCGAGATCCAGGCGAGACTGGCTGCCCTCCTGCCCCAAAAGTATGGGCCCAACGTCAAGCTGGAGCTCGAAATGCTCCGTCACAAACTTCGCGTGCTGCGCGCATACGCTGACGACAACCGTGAGCCGCCCGAGTTTTTCCTTCAAGTCTTTGTCCCCTTCGCTTCTCGCGCCGTCTCCTTCTTCTAACCCCCTCTTGCTTGGTCCCGCTCGGTCTAATCTTATTAAACCTAGACATATCCGGCAGCATCACCCCGCTGTCGGAGATTGAGGAGGCAAGGATGCTGCAGTATCAGTGCGAGTGCATCGAGGTGGCCTGCCTTGAGCAAGGTAAGCCGCAAGCCTCGCTCCCTGCTCACTGTACCACCCCGTCTCATGCTCTCCCGTTTGATAGGCATCGACCTCCAAGACCCCAGGTTCCTCGAACCCTTGAAACACCACTACCACCGAGATCAGGCTCCTGAAGGATATGCTGCTTGGCTGGACAGAAATTTTGCACAGTATGACCCAGTCATCCGGGCGTTGCGGTTGAAAGACAGTCTACCGCTTGGGTTCCGTAACAATCACTCGTTCAAGTGTTGGGATGACCGGTGCATGCACTACATCTACGGCTATCCCCATCGAGACGACAGGGACCAGCACTCCAAGGAGCATGTCATGCCCCGTAAGAGGGACTCGGGGCTCTCCGTCGGAGGCACGCCGCCGTTATCCTTCAGCGAGCACTCGAGCCGAACGTATGGCGCCGACTATAGCAAACCGACGACCTCGCCCCCTCTTTACCTCCCCCGCCCAGCTGCAAGTCTCCAGCTGGCCCCCTTGGCCACCGGCGGCCACGTCAAGGACCATCGAGACTCGCTGAGGAATTCCTCATTTGTTCCCGAACATCCCCCTAAGCCCCGTGGATCGGTTGATTCAGAGGTCGACCCGCTCTTGCCGCCCCTGAAGCGGAGTCGCGTGGGACAGCCTCGCCTCGAGTCCATCGGGGAACTCCGCCTCCTCCACGAGATCGGCCCTTGTCTGCGCTGCAGGGTACTGCAGAGACCAGTGAGTAGGAGATCTGGCAGTCTCAAGTATTCCATTCCCTCCCCGCTGACACTCGTAGTGCGACTCCAACGACCCCTGTAGACTCTGTCCCGATCCCGCAACCTCCCCCGGCAATGACTTTTGGGACACCCTTGGTTGCCAGCGCGGTCCCCTCACCGCCTTTGCTGATATCATGCTTCCCGGTAAACGTCCCTGTCCCTTCAGCGATCCCGTCCGTTCTTGCTGACCAGGTCCCACCCAGCCTTTATGGCTCCTCGCCGCGCCCAGACGCCCATGACGTCGCCCCTCGCCGTCCGTCGCAATGTGAACGATTTCTTGGAGAGGGCATTTATTGTTCCGCCAGAGATCTCGAGAATGGTCAAGACCCATCTAGACTTCGACGACGGGTTCTGGTGGACTGAAGACCTTGCTACGCTGCCGCCATCCAACCCGAGCCGGGCCTCCTTTCGCAAAGATGCTATTGAAAGACCACCGCCGACACTCAATGTCCTTGCAGCTAGTTGGAACATGAAGCAGACCATGTACAGCTTCTGGCAGCTTTTGAAGATTACCGGTTTGCTTTCCGACAGCCGGGAGTCCGAACTCGCCAGCTTCCCGGTCCTGTACCGCGCCAAGCTGTTGCTTCGAGAAACGCTCTTCTACGACTTCCAACAAGCCGATCCCGCCATCCAACCTGAGCCAAATAGCTCCGCCCCTCATGTGATTTTCGACGATGCCGACTCATACGGGCGTTTTCATGTGCTCTACAACTGCATGGTCCAGTTTCTGCAGTCGTTTGACAGCCTCCTGGCGCGGCCCGGCACGCTCGGCCCGAAGCATTGGCTGGCTGGCTTCTTTGCCCTCTGCATTTTCAGTGTAGTGAAGACCATTCTCGTTGACAGGGCCGCGCATCTCCGCTTCAACTCGCCCTCTCATGCAAATATACAAGCCATGCACGCCGTCTATAAGGCTCTCGTGAGCGTCTTTGCGTGGTGCACGCCGATGCTGCTAGATGGTCAGGATATGGAGCTCGGCCACGATGATCGTGAGCTGCTCCTCTCTGTGGGGATATTTCTCGGGAGGAGCGCATGGGCCGAGCGTGGAATCGCATCATCCAAGGACTTTCTCATGCTCCTCGGCGGCGGGGAGACGGAGGCCATCTACTATCACGGTTTCATCAAGCCACGGCCGCCAGCGAGGCAGGGATCGTTTGTCCTCCCTCCAATCACCAGGACGGCCGAGGAACCCAGGAAACCGCTGCCCGACATGCGGCCACTCATCACTAGCTGGGGCGCAGTGCCCCCGGGCCAACCAGATAGGGAGGTGTACGTCTTCAAGGGAGAGCCCGAAAGGATGCTCGCGTCGCCGCAAACCATAGATCCAGGGAGGCGACATACAGTTGCCGAGAGCCCGACTTCCAGCAGACAACCTAGCCGTGTGCTGACGTCCCCGGTCCCCACACCGAGAATGCGGGCCTCCTACCAACGACCGCCACTGAGGCGAGTCTACTGCACCAAGTGTAACGAGTATCCGGAAGGGTTCCGTGGCGAGCATGAGCTGAGGAGACACAACGATGCGAAACATGCCGCTTTGGTCAAGAGATGGGTATGCACGCAACCGCCGGATCTCTCCGGCTCGCCGCAGCCGGTTATACCGTTGGCAAAGTGCAAGGCATGCGTCACCCAGAAGCGGTACGGGGCTTACTATAACGCGGCAGCACATCTCCGAAGAGCCCACTTCAACCCTCACCGTGGCGGCAAGGCGAGCGGAGATTGGCCTCCTATGTCCATCCTGAAGGATTGGATGCGGGAGGTGCGGCAGTCGATCGACGTGCAAGATCAAGACGATGGCTCGAGCGGCGACGACGAAGCACAAGACTACAAGGCCGTCCACGAACTCGTCGCGCCACCGCACCGACGGTCTCCCGTCCCGGAAGTCCCACGTCTCGCACCAGCCCCCGCCGCACCGCAACAGACACAGGGCCCGCCACTATTGGCACCTTCCGTCGACCGAGTGAATTCTGTTAGCCTTCCGCCGATAATGATGCATAGTTCCCAGGGAGCGTTTATAGCACCTACTTCGACTCTCAAGGCCGACGAGCCGCCCCATGTGCCGCCATCTTCCTCATCCTCCTCCGCTCGCAGCCGTTGCCCCCACCCGGAATGCGGCCGAGTCTTCAAGGATCTAGCGGCCCACATGCTAACCCACATGGAAGAGCGGCCCGAGAAGTGTCCGATAGAAACGTGCGAATATCACATCAAGGGATTCGCGCGCAAGTATGACAAGAACCGGCATGCCTTGACGCACTATAAGGGAACCATGGTGTGTCCGTTTTGCCCGGGAGCCGGAACCGCGTATGAGAAGGCGTTCAATCGAGCGGACGTATTCAAGCGCCACTTGACGGCTGTGCATAACGTCGAACAGACTCCGCCCAACAGTAGGAAGATGGTGTTGCCGTCGGGCGCCGGACGAGCTGGAGGCACCGGTGCAAAGTGCAACATTTGCCAGAGCCAGTTTGGCACGGCACAGGAGTTTTACGAACATTTGGACGACTGCGTGCTGAATGTTATCGTTCCCTCCACCCCCCAGACAGCCGGCAGCGGCAGTGGCAGCTCTATGACCAGGAAGGACTCTACGAGGACCCCGACGACTGCGAGCACCGAGAAGGGCAAAGAGCTTGACATGGAGTTAGAAACGCGGGACTCCCAAAAGCCCATGAACTCGCGGGAGCGCCACGAGGATGTCGGCATGAGGAGAGCACACGCCATGGACCGCGAGCACAGCATGACCCAGCAACAACCGGAGTACCTTGGTGTCTTTCTGAGCGACAAGGACGCGATGCAAATCGACCGACAAGACCGGCAGCAACAGCAACAACGCCCAGAAGAACAGCGTTCTGAGCGACGAGTCTCAAACTCAACAATCCCACCCCTCCGCTCCGCTTCTTCCAACACACAGGAGAAGCAGCAAATCAGCCTCGAGCCGACATCCTCGGAGCCGGAACCAAAAGCCGAGATCGAAGTTGCCGTTGCCACCACCGTCTCTCGTCGGGATGAGGAGGAAGCCACGGATCTTGAAAGATCCCGGAGCTCCAGCGCAGGCGAGAGCGGTAACCATACACAGTTGCAGGAACCTGATCAGCCGCCTCCAAACCATGGGGGCATGCCAGAAATCAAACGCCACCAGCTGCCGCGTCCCGAAGTGACACTTGGCTCGCCGGCGCCAGATGTCATGGATACCGACACACAATGATGCCGTCGCCCGGGCTATTGCCCCTCTGTTATTTTGCTTCTTTGATTGATAGGTCTGGGCAGAGTCGAGGAGGCAGGGCCTTGATGATCAATGACCTTCGAGTTCTATTCACTTTGGTTTCCCTACGTTTCAGCCGTGCACAACAAGCATGCATGCATGGACTGCCTCGTTTATTTCACCTTTTATATTTTTATTTTTAACTTCTTTTTTTTTTTTTCGGAATGATCCAGAGTAGTGTTAGTTACTCTTGTTGTTGCCGAGTTCTTGAGCCTCGCATGTCATGGAGATGCAGACCTAAGCATGTCTGACTTATGGGACTAAGAAAGATTTAAGAGGACGCAGAACTTGGATGAAGATGAAGGTGCGCATATGAATGGGGATATACCTGGGCGTTTAGTCTTTTGGGTCTGGGGATGGAGGTAATGATGTTTTTTCCCATCATGAGGTGGATATGAGGGGAAGGTGGCCGGAGTTGACGTAGATTGCTCGATGGATGGGCTGTGCGCAATCACTTGCGCTTGTCCGATTGGCACGTCTGTGCCTGGTTTTGTGAATGGCCTTTCATTGTTTTTTTTTGGTGGGGGGCTACAGAGGCACGGGAAAAGAATTGAAAAGATATTAATGCGGCTCATTGACAGCTCCTTGTATCAACGACCGAGTGCAGCAGAACTCGCAACACCAGTTAATGCAATGCTATGAGGGCGATGTCTCGCGGTATCAACCTTTATTTCTACACTTCAGGGAGATGTGTATGGCTATCCAATGTTGTGTGTGACAGTTGAAAAAAAAAAAAAAAAAAGAAAAAAAAGAAAACCACAGCTGGCCCATGAATGACTTGTGCTCGCTCAAGACAAAGAAGAGAAGAATTAGGATATGCCATTGTACACCCCCCCATCTCCGCCACCATGTATGCACCATGTATGCATCTTCACATTAAAGACTCGGTGTCTAAGCAAATCCGAATGGATCCGCTCCGGTCCAGAAACCCGGAATCTGCGACCTCTTCCATTTCCACTCGCTTCGTCGCTCTTGTTGTTGTTCTTGTTGCTGTTGTTGTTGCCTTTGGCGCCGGCGCCGGCCCCGGCTTGCGCGCATAACCCCTCAGCATCCTGAAGCAGGACCCTATCTTCCGCCCTTCCTCGACCACGGAATGCACGTCGGCAATCATCTTGCCGGCCTCGCGCATGGCCGTCCCGGGCGTGACGGTGTCGGCCAGGCGCAGTTCGCCGGCGGCGCTCTCCATCTCGGCGCGCAGCAGCCACCGCTCCCAGCTCCAGCCCGCGGCGATGCCCGTGACGGCGGCGATGTTGTCGGTCGAGCCGGTGACCATCGCTTCGAGACGGTGCACTTTGACGGATGATGATGATGAGGAGGAGGAGGAGGAGGAGGAGGAGGACGTTGTCGAGTTTCTGCTAGCGGTGGTGAAGACGGACTGCGGGGGGTGTTTCGGCCCGACGGGCAGGCACACCCACGCGCGACGGATCTCGTCGAAGCCCGCGGCATGGAGGCGGCCGAGGAAGGATCGGGTTGGGTTGGGGTCGTAGCCGAGCGTCTGCAGGGCAAAGTGAAATTCGACGGCCTTTGCGTTGCCGAGCGGCCCGGCGTTCATGATATCGGCGTCGAGAAGGGTAAACTCGAGGTAGCCGCCGGGCTTCAGAACGCGCATGCACTCGCGCAGGCAAGCATCCCACTCGTTGATACCGTGCTCGCCAAAGAGCTTGATCACGGCGTGCAGCTCGCGCGCCGAGATGAGGTCGAACTGGTTGTCGGCAAAAGGGAGTTTGGCAAGGCTGGTGACGGCGACCTGGCGGTGGTTGGGCGGGCCGCGGATGTTGCTGTTGCTGAGCTGACGAATGGCCTTGGTGGTGACGGTATAGATCTCGGTGTTGGGATACAGCAGAGCGGCGTGCCAGGCCCAGTCGCAGGTGCCCTGTCCTCCGAGATCGAGGATGCGCGCGCGGTCACGGCTGGTGCCGTCGGCGCGGGTGGCCATGTAGCTCTGGCGGCCCAGACGCTTGCCCACGGGGGCGGCGATCAGGCGGCCGCCGTTGAGGAGCTTGGTGGCGGCGACATGCCAGGTAGCCATGCGCATCTGCGAGAGAGCCTCGGCTTCCTTCTCCGCGCGAAGTTTCTCGGGATCATCGACGACTACATCGTCGCCACGCACAACGTTGGCGCTCATGCGCTTCTTTGTCGACTGGGGCACCACCGACAGCTGGAACTTGCCGAGCAATTGGTTGCGGTGAGCATCCCTGAGGCAGGCGCGCTGGGCCTGGAGGGCCTCGAAGCGCGTATGGCGGTGGATGAAGACATCCGGGGCACAAGTCCTTACAGAGTAATCGGTGAAAGCCCGGTAGTAGGAAGATTCTTGGCGCGCGAGCTTGGAAGGTAACCTGCGCGGGATATCCTTCTTGGAGACAACTTCGGAGAAGCGGACACTCTTCTTCTTGGGCTCGGCTCCTTCAGGCTCGGGGGAGGCGACCGCGGATGGCCCCTCGGACTCGACGTGCGGCCCGGACTCAGACTCAGACTCCTCGGACGCTTCTCTCTCCTCTGAGAAGCCTACAATACCCTGGAGATAGGCGCGTTGTGCCGCCAACCACATCTTAGTGCGGTCGATGTGCGACAGTGCATTTTCCTCCCTCTTGGCGACGCACTCAGGATCATACTCGGCGATTATCTCGTCGACATCGGCAGGAGACAGGGGTTCCTCAGCTGCTGCGCCGGAGCTCGGTGCCTCGGGCTGTTTCGGAGTAGGCGGTATTCTAAGAGCAGTGACTGGAGTTTTCTGCTCCCGGATGGCCGTCGGTGGGTCCCCGGAATCGTTGTTCAGGGGAAGCTCAACGACGCGCTCGACGATGGCGGATGGAAGGTCGTCGAGGTGCAGGGGCCGTCGTGGTGGTGGCGGCGGCGGCGGGGTCTTCTCTGCGGGTTTTGTCCAGGGGGTCTTGTAAAAGTTCTCGGCGGTGGTCGAAGTAGGTGGGTTGGCCTCTTCTGGCTGGCTATTCCAGGTCCGCCGGCTGGCAGATGACAGTTCTGAAAAGAAGCCGCCCGGGGAAGGTATCTCGAGCCTTGTCAGCCCAATCAGGGAGTGTCGGAGTGAGGGAGCCCTGTCGACGCCAGCGCCGGTAACGAGTCGGGGGAGCTGTTGACGTGCTTGGGTCATCTCTTGTGGTATCTCGATGACCTGAGCAGGTTCCTCCTCGTACTCTGCATCGCTCCCAGAGAGGGCCTGGAGCGTCTCGAGTGCACCGGGCTGCAGGTGGACTCCGGCCCACTCTTCGTCTTGGTTGTCCTGGGCACCGATCGAAGGCGTTGGGGGAGCGGACATTTGGGCCATCTCCTCCGAGTTGATGCTCCCGTCGAGGGAAGGAGGTGCCGAGACGCGGGGAGTCTCTTGAGCCTGGCGCAACTCCATAAAGCTCTTGACGGCGGGCGACATGGCAACAGCAGACGGTGGTGTCGGTGGGATAGGCGACATCAGCTTCTTGGCTGCTGCCGGGGCCTGCTCCTCAGGGATCACCAAGGGAGCCAAGGATCTCAACAGTCCCACGGACGCCCGCGAGGCTCTCCTGAGACTCGTGGAGCTTCGTTGGCGGCTGATACCGTTAGATTGGAGACGTTGCTCTCGTGTGATTTCGTCATCGGAGACATCGTAAAGATCGTCAAACTCGGTCACGTCGGTCATTATGCTGTCTCGGTTGCTGCTGTTGTTATGGCGATTCCACTGAAGGGACGGGATCGACGAGGAAGCCTGGGAACTGGTGTCGTCGTTGTCGAGGTCGAGCTCGGGCTCGGGCTCGGGCTCAGCGTCGCTCGACACGCAGGAGGGGGTGGCCGGCAAGACAGGCGCCGCAAGGAAGTGCTGGCCTCTCGGTGTGGGAAAGTGGTCGCTCATTGGCGAAAGCCACTGCTCGATCTTTTCGACGGACCGCCTTTTCCTCCTCCGCTCGACGAACGAGTCTCTTGTATCCTCGGGCTCCTCCATTATAGGATTAAGTGTCTGCGCCATCCTCCTCCGGCCCAGCGGGGAGGGCGGTCGGTACGCGGTTCTCGGCAGCAATAGCTGGTCGGTCATGGTTCGTTCTCTTTGGCAAAAAAAGGGGAAAAAAAAGGAACAGGACAGTAAGACACGGCGTCACACGCGAACGGAAATAGGCACTGCAGTAAGATGGAAGACGGCCTGCGCCCAAAAATGCGACGGCAACCAGGAAAGAGAGAGGAATAGCAGAAAAGGAGAAACGACAAGACCGGCTTCGGTCAACGAAGCACTATTGTTGCAACCTGTGCGACAGGCGGGAGAAGAGAAGATAACTAAAGGAGGAAGCCAGGCCGCCGCCGAGCCAGGTGACTGGAAGGGGATATAAAACGAAGGAGAATCCGGGCTCTGCAGAATTCCCGCCATTTTGCAGATGCCGTTGTCCCCGGACCCGCGCAGGCTTGGTGTGACTGAAAGGCAGCGGAGAGCAGCATTGGTGCTTCCGCGGTAGCGGGCGGTATGCAGGGACGCCGCACGGAGAGCGAGCACTGCGATGAGCTGGGCAGCATCACGGTGGCGAGTCTGCGCAGCTGGCGAATCAGCTGTGGCACAACCTGAACCGCGAGTCGATGTGTGTGGTATGCGAGGGTGAGGCGCGCGCCAACCGACTTCTCATGGGACGAGGAGAGGACGAGGAGAGGTGCACGAATTAGATGGTTGGCCAATGAGAGCCGCCGGCGTAGATGTGGGAGGTTGAGAGGGCGCTTACACGGGCGGCTGCCGCTGTTGATTGGACCCGGCTCGCCGTCCCAAGAAGACGAACCACACATTCCGTCGCCGTCGTCGGTCTCCATGCACACGCGGATGCGATGATCGGAAATGTCGTTCTCGGGGACGAGCCAATGCAGGCGATACATTAGCTTGGATCGCGGGCCGAGGGGACCGTGGTGCAGTTCATCCAATGTAACCGTCAAGGGAACCGGGTTCTTCGTTCAGTGCCGTAATCCGTATTGTACTGGACATCCATATACGGACGTACACATACTCGAACTATGTATGTCCGGAATACCGTGTACTATGTAGTTCATAGGCAGGGAAGCATTGGTTGGGATTGTCGCGGGCCGTCCGTCGATCCTGAACTCGATCGGTCGCTGCAGCCGCACATCAGGCCAACCTCGGACGCTGTGCCCTTGCGCCCCAACCTGTTTCCGGAATCCTCGTCGTCGTGCCCATTCCCCTTCCTGGTCAGCTACACGTCGTACGCCGAAGGAGTGTTGTATTGAGCAAACGACGCTCATGGGAGCCAGCGTCTACCTGTGATTCTGGCTCACGTTGCATCTCACCGACCCGTTGTAGTCGAGTGTGTTTGCTGTATGCAGTGGTAAATATTCAGCACCTGGAGGCCGAGCAATTTTGTGTATCAGCTCTTAACGCCTCAGGCCCATAATTGCAGCGACTTGAGGTAACCAGTGCTTTTCTGCTGATGGTTGCTGGCTTGATGCTTGATAGAAACTTTTAGCAGCAGGCGACATTCAACAGGATGCTATCCTGGTACGGTCTCGAGAAGCAAGTGCCGCCAGTTCGTGCTTCAGCGGCGGAAGAAGCTCGCCAGCAACCGCAGCAAGCAACGAGGTAACAGCCATGACGTACCGTAGCCACGGTGTTTCACTGTTGATGGCGACGCGCTGGGCTTGACTCGAACAAAGCCGCGTGGCGCCGACGTGTTCGAACAGCAAAGCTTGTTGACAAGTCGGGAACGAACCAAGCGCCCGCTTGCCGCCGTTGCAGCTTTCGAAACGCCCATGGCAGATTGACCCACTCTGGTTCTTGTGAATTGCTGATTGGCCCCAGCGATCTTCACCCAAGTACCATGACACTGATCGAATGCCCCGCCATCAAGCAGCCAGCAACGGAACCCCGCAATCAATTCCACGGAGGGGTAGGCCAGCATCACAGCGCGACGCGGCCAATATTCAACTGGACTCGCGACTAGGGACGACATCAACACGCGCTGAATACTACTCTCTTGGATACCTTGGGGCCAGTGAAGCCAAGCTTGAAGATCAATACCCAGGCATGGCCGAGCCTGCGCCAGTCGGTCGCAAGGTGATCTACTGCGGAGGTAAGTCTCCCGTTTTGATCATACACTCTCTGCTTTTGTGTGACATCACCCACAAACCGCTGCGCCGCCTGCTCCTAATGCACATTCATACCATACATACCATGGGCTGAAATGACAGCAACTAATTCCCATTTCAACTAGTATGCACGCTGCCACCTGAGGTACGAACCCCGAAGTCAGCATCCACCGAGATCGAGGCAGATTCGCGCCCCTCCACCCCCCCCCCCCAAAAAAAAAAAAAAAAAAAAAAAAAACCAAATGCTGCGTCTGGATCGAGCTCTGACAACCGCCTCCTAGTACTGCGAATATGGCGGTACCGTCAAAAAGTGTCAGGACTGGCTAGAAAAGAACCACCCCGATCTGTATGCCAAGATATGGTCACCTGGTGCGTTGTGCTGCCCTTTCTGCCCTTCTAACCGACTCTCTCTCTTCCCCGGCTTCCCTACCACAACGGCGAGTCTAACGTCACGACCCTTCACCGTCCCCCGACGCGTACAGAAGCACTCGAGGCAGCAACAGCCTCGCTCTCCGTGGAGGCGCAGGAGCGCGCGGCCAAGGACGCGGCCAAGAAGGCGGCCAAGGCCGAGGCAGCCGAGCAGAAGGAGGCCGACAAGCGGGCCAAAAGCATCGTGTCCATCAAGCGGATCGAGCGCAACAAGCGCAAATACGTCACGGCCGTCCATGGGCTGGAGGCCTTTGGGCTGGATCTGAAGAAGGTTGATCCCGATATCCCCTGCTTTCTTTTCATCCACTTCTTCCCTCCCCGCTTCCCCCCTCCCCTGAGGTCCCAATGAGGGGTCGGTGGTACTGACCGAGAACCCAAACAGGTGGCCAAGGACTTCGGGAAGAAGTTTGCTACTGGCGCGTCCGTAACCAAGGTGCCGAGCGGTGGGGAGGAAATTGTGGTGCAGGGCGACGTGAGCGCAGAGATCGAGGAGTTCCTGCTCGAGAAGTACAAGGAGATTCCGGAGGACAATATCGAATTAGTCGAGGACAAGAAGAAGAAGGCTGCTGCGGGTTAGGGATCGAGCGAGGATGACGAGGTCACGCCACTGAAAATTTGGCAGACAGCCCGTTTGGATGCAAAAAGAATTGGAGCACAAGACACAACAAAAGCAAATCCCTTTGGTTTCTTTTGGGACGCGCATCTTCCTTCTACAGAAATGGCCGGAACGAACTCCAAATCACCACAGTCGGGATGACATCCTCCCTGAACGCCGAACCAACCAACCAGTTGAAAGCCAAGAACACAAGCCCGTGCTGGCAAACTGCACCAAAAAAAAAAAAATAATAATAATGATACAAATCCCATCTCAAAACAAAACAAACCACGTAGACAACAGAGGCTCATGGCCTCTTCCTCAACACCCTCCCCGTCCCTGTTCCTGTCCCCGTTCCTGTCCCCGTTCCGTTGCTCGCGGCGGCAGCCTTCCCAGCAGGGACCGCCTTCTTCCCCGGGCCGCTTCCCGCGACACTCTTCTTGACAGTTCCCACCACGGTCCGCCTACCCGTCGTTGCCGTCGACGCCGCCCCGGACTGCTGTTGCAGCGTGGGTGGCGGGGGCTTCGGCTGGGCGCCCGGCGGCGCCGTCATGGGCCGCTTTCGGATCACCGTCGAGGTGCTGCCCTCGCTGGACTCGCTGGTGCCGCTAGCACGGCGAGCCGTCCGCGTGGCAGGGCGGGAGGCGGAGGAAGGGGGGTTGGGGTGCACGCTGACGGCTGCCGTGACGGTGGCGCCGCGTTTCCTACGCGCGGAGGCGGCGGCGGCGGCGGCGGCGGCGGCGGCGGCTGATGATGACGATGACCCTGCTGCTACTGCTGATCCCGGCCCGGTCGAAGAGGCGAGCGCCTTGCGCGTTCCTGTCGCCGTGGCAGGGCGCGTGGTCGACCGCGCTCCGTCGACCATCTTGTTAAGCATATTGGTAGCTGCTACCGCCCGACCGGGAGTCACGGGCGGGCGGGCCGTGCCTGGCCGGCCTGGGGTTGCCGCTGTCCGGGGGGCAAACCTGGAGTTTGAGGGGGCAGGGGACAAGACTTGTGCTGGGTTGCGCGCAATGTCTGTTGTGATGGGATGCGGGCGAATCTTCTTCTGAGGAGTCTGCACCTCATTCTCCTTATCTCCGCCGGAGATCTCATGGCTGTCCAGACGGTTAGCGCAAGGCATGGCCTCTCCCCGAAACCCAACATACCTTCGCCTCTTGACAGGGTGCGCCGAGGTTGCCGTTCCCCTCGTCGGTGGCCGGGATGGCACATCTTTCGCGGGCACGGGCGGGCCCCTAACAGACTCGGGATGCGCGTTTGGCCTCTGTTGTGACTTCTCGGAATACCTCTCCAACAGCTCGCCCATGGTGAGCTTGCGCAGAGACAGGGGAATGCGGTTGACGCGAATCTCGACCCGCGTACGGAGACTCTGTGCGTGGATGTTGTAGTTTGCTCGGAGCTTGCGGGCGCGCTCGGTGACTGCGAAACCCGTGAGCGGTTAACCCCGTTTTCCACCATCACCTATTTTGCGCCGGAACATACTCTCGAGCTGCAGGTTGTCAATGAGCGCCTGCTTCTGCGCAAGCGTAATCCCCACCCTCTGCCTCTTCAGAGGACCCTCTTGCGGGTGTGCGCTCCCGCCGTTTGCCGCCCCTTTTTGACTCGACATGTTGACCACGTGCTGGTTGTCGCTTGACATGTCCAACTGATCCGATTTGCGTTTCTTGTTGCTAACGGATTGCATGGTTGTGATGAAGTCGCGCAGAAGACCCAATGGTAGCAGAATTGAATTTGGCAACTAGTTCCTGCTTCAAAGCGCTGCGTAGTCCTGCCGAGGTCGAGAGAACGAATTGAGGTTGTAAAAAGTGCAGTCAAGAACGAATTGTGGGAAAGGAGAGCGCGCTGAGTGACGTGAGTGGTCCGCGTCTCTGAAAGTAAACAAACCAAGCGCCGGCGGGGCCACTTGTTTGAGAGCTTGGCCGGGGGTTCTGATCCGTCGCGTGGGGCCTTCCGCCTAGCTATGGGTTAGTTGATTGCTGTGCTGGACTGCAGCACAGTGCGAAGCTTCTCGATCGGGTGTCGGCCAAGACCAGGCTGAACCGCCTTACGCAACAGAGCTCCGTCCCGCGCTTCAACACTCAAACCACCAACGGACCAACGCTTCGACCCGATCCATCGCCCACGAATTCCACGGACCAAGGGCGACAATTCCAACGAGCATACCAGCGCATCGATTCAGAGCGAGTCTCTCCGGATACCGATAACAGCTCGCCAAGATGGTCCTCGAGGCGGTAATGATCGTGGTCGACAACAGCGAGAGCAGCAGGAATGGCGACTACACACCGACCCGCTATGACGCGCAGTGCGACGCTGTGAATATCATCTTCCAGAACGTCGTCCAGGGCAACCCTGAGTCGTCGGTCGGTTTGATGAGCATGGGCGGCAAGGGCCCCGAGGTGTTGGCGACCCTCACGACGGACCAAGGCAAGATCCTGGACGGCTTGCATCAGACCAAGAAGAAGATCCGGGGAAATGCCCACCTCTCTACCGGAATACAAATAGCTAGCGTGCGTTTCCGATCAAGCCGTCTCGTTCCCTTGAGTCCCGAGCTAACTCGCGACCCCAACAGCTTGCGCTCAAGCACCGCCAGAACAAGTCCCAAAGGGCGCGCATCGTCGTCTTCGTCTGCTCCCCGATTGAAGAAGGCGAGAAGGAGCTCGTCGTCCTTGCTAAGAAGATGAAGAAGTTCTCCATTAGCGTCGACTTTGTGCTGTTCGGCGATATGGACGAGGAGAACCAGGCAAAGTTGGAGGCGTTCAACCGCGAGATCAAGGGCAACACCGACTCGTCGCACCTTGTCGTCATTCCGCCCAGCTCGAAGCTGCTCAGCGACCAGCTCATCTCGACGCCGATCTTGCTTGGCGAGGGCGCCGCCGGCGGTGCGGGCGGCCTGGGTGGTGATGCCGGTGGCTCGAGCGAGGACTTCCCGTTCGGCGTCGACCCGACACAGGACCCCGAGCTAGCGCTGGCGCTGCGCATGAGCATGGAGGAGGAAAAGGCGCGGCAGGAGAAAAGGGCACGCGAGGAGGCCGAGGCGGCCAAGAAGAACAGCTTAGAATCCGTCAAGGAGGAGGGCGAGTCTGCGCCGCTGCTGGATAAGGATGGGCAGCCGAGCGGCAGCAAGAAGGACGATGATGATAAAGGAGGCAAATCGGACGATGCCGACAAGATGGACACTTCGTGAGACAAGTCGCCGGGCGGTCTTGGTCGAGTTGTGGGGGAGGACACTTGACGAGACGGTGGCTGCTCGAACTCTCATCGTCCCCGAGCCTGTAGAGATAGACGATGCCTGGCATTAACAGCGGGGCGGCCTCATAGCCCTTTACTATATGACAACGGACGCCGCTAACTCCCATGCTTCCCCCCAAACCCATTTCCGGTCCTCCGCGCTTTATCTTCCCGCACCCCCGCTGCCTACCACTACCCATCCCGTCCCGATCCGGCCCAGGTCCTACCTGTTGTTGATTTCCCGGATATACGACCCCAGCTTGCGATCAAAAAGGTCACAGCGCACGGGCATCTCAAGCTGATAAAATGGATTCTTCATGACGTAGTCGGTGTACATATCGTACACGCGCCGCATCGTCAGCTCCACGTTGGCCTGAGTCGTGTCGGTGAAGAGCAAGAACTTTGTGCCCGTCAGCGTCGCGAAGCATTGCATCCGAAAGTTCTCCGTCTCCAGCACCTCCAGGCCGGAAGGCAGTTCTGGGCGGGTGAGGGATCCGCCGCCCGCGGCCGAGGAGGTCGAGGAGCGGTTGCCCGTGTTTGCGGACTTCAGAGGGTTGAGACGGGCCGTAATTGCGTGGACGCTGGGAGGAGGGTAGGTAAGTGGTCATGTTCTGAGCGAGACAAAGTGGGGGGGGGGGACCCCCTTGAGTGCTCATCATACCCATGGAACGTGCCAGCCAGGACAAGGTAGTCGTTTGTGCTGATCTTATTGAGGCCGCCCTCGTGGAAGGTCCGGTTGTAGATCAGGCCACCCGCCTTGTTGATGATAATGAGGGCGAAGACGGTCCTAGCGATTCGCGCTTGATGGTGAGTCGGGGGTTTCTTGACTGAGAGAGAGTATGGGGAAGAGTACGAACATGATGGGTGTTTCATCTCATGGCTGCCGGGAAAGGGGAAAATGAGCGCTCCTGTAAAATGAAACTTCCGACGCAAAATAAATGAGTTGAACTACGAGTCGGCGGGCCACACTGACCTGGCGACTCCAAAGATCACAGCTTCAATCTTCCCACTCGGCGGATGTGCTTGTGTTGTTGGTGATCATATCGGCCCGCTTGCCAGTGGGGCTGAGGAGAGTAAAGAAATAGGGTTAGGGTTGAAAGCCAGCAGGCCTGCTGAGGCGAGAAACTAGAACTCCCTTCCTAGTAGTAATCAGGTACAGAGTATATCCCCTTTCGTCCAGGAGAGCCTTCCACCCTTATTAGGTTGATCAAACCTCCAGGTGCTGCCATCTTGCAAGAGAGAGGCATGCAGGTTTGCAGGGTGCATCTCTGCGCAGCACGCTACCCAACCGCCTTTACCCTGATTGTTCAACTATGGCCGAAATCACATTTTAAGCAGAAATCATCCTACTTGTAAGGTGTGCGTTATCAAGCAGAAACCGAAAGTTCGATGCTCACATGTAAGGTAACCACTTTGTATGTTCCAGTAGTACCTCCTGCAGTAGGGTACCTTATCTACCTAGTGTACAGGTGACTTGTCGTGCAGAGTAACCGGACTGCCTAAGCTATCGTACCTCCTGCCCTACTTTGAAGTACTATAGTCTCCGCAGCAGGTCACGGTACCTGAGATAGATACGGATACGGAAGCATTGCTTCAAGGAAGATCTTGACATGCAGGTTTGGGCAGGTGAACCCCGGCAGTTGCATCCCCACCTGGAAAATCGTCCCAGGCAGTCACGGAGTCGGCACAGCCTAGTGTAATCCGTACGGATTAGTTAGTGGAGGGCGCGCAGAGAGTGATTCCGGCCCGGCAAAATGACCAGGAAGGTAGTTGCTGAAAACTGCCATGCCTCCCGCCCCATCCGCCATTCCGTGTCATCCGAGTGGCCCGGCAGCAGGGTCCTCTCGCAATCTTAGCACTCCACATTCACAAGGCGCCGCCCGTTCATGGATGCTAGAGTGGACCGCGTCTATCTCCACCAGCTGTCCTTTTCTTGTGGCCACATGGAAGCCTCGACGGCAGGTTCGAAATCTGGAAGGTAACGTAGCCCTGTGCGTTTGGGACCAGCTGCCTGCGAAAAAATGCTGCACGGGCGCCTGTGAATATGAGCGCCACATAAGGGACTGATTGGCGCGCTGTTCGATCTTTTGCACTACCGCTCTTTTCTCGTTTTGGTTTTTTGCTTGTGCAACCGCTGTCGAAACTCGGCCGCGAAACTTAACTCGTTGACTCGGGAGGTTGGTTGCCTGACGGGCAGTGCAAGACTCAGCTTACACTGCGGCCACTCGCTCTTCTGAGATTTCCCGCCGTGCTTAGGTTCCTCACCAGAGCTCGACGCAAGGTACATATCAACGCAAGGGCAGATCTCTTGCCTCGTCCCAGCCCCGCTAGGACCAGACGATCTGCTCGTCCGATTCTACAACGTGGGCACCGACCGCTTCCTATCTGGCCGTCTTTTTGGCTCTCGGTTGCGCCCGAAAACCGAGCTTTGTCCTTGTTTTCCGTGCCTGCGGCAAGACTGGGTACCGCTCCTTTGCCCGTCCCGCAGCAGTAGGTACTTTTGGTTCCTAGACAATTTTTATATGTGCCCGTAGCGACTCGGAAGCGGAAGGCCCCCGCGCCACAGCCCCCCTTGGCCATGACAGCACGTCGGCGCCCGGCGCTGCACAAACAGACGCCGCCCAACAGCAAAGATCGCGGCGACAAGACGCATGTCATGCCAGTACCGTCGCCCCGCGTCATCAATGCGGCGCCGTCGCTCGAGAAAGCCGAGATGTACGGCATCGACGACAACCGACCCGTCTTCAGCCGCGCCATGGCTCTGGCTGGCCGCGTGTTCATCGAGACCATCCCGCAATGGCTGGCCATCGGGGCCATGCTGTCGCTGATCTTCGGCGGCTGCTGCTCCAACGTCTTCGCGCTCGAATCCATCATCAAGGTCGAACCGGCGAGCGGTACGTCTTGTCTCGTGTGTGGCTTCAGAAGCGCGCCGTGCACCTACGCGAAAGCACCCCCTCTGTTGCGCCGGGGGAGACCGGAGAGAAGAGCATTAGCGGGCTAATGATAGGGCGCTGCCAACAGGAACCCTCTTGACATTTGTCCAGTTCCTCTTTGTCGCCGTCATCGGGCTGCCGTCGCAGTTCGATCCCAAGCGCCCGCCTTTCTTTCTCAAGCCGAATAAGGTCCCGATCCGTCGCTGGCTCGTCAACATTGTGCTGTTCTTCAGCATCAACGTGCTCAATAACCACGCGTTCAGCTACGACATTTCGGTGCCGGTGCATATCATATTGCGGTCTGGAGGCAGCATTACCACCATGCTGGCAGGGAGTCTGTACGGCAAGAAATACTCGCGGGTCCAGGTCACCGCAGTGCTCCTGCTCACCGTGGGCGTCATCACTGCGGCCTGGTCCGATGCGCAAACCAAGGTATGTATTTGGAACCGCTTTTTTTGCAATCGCAACGACGAAAAAGAGGCTGACATGCACCAGGGCTCATCTTCGAGCAAGTCGACCGGTAGCACAAGCTTCGGCATCGGCCTCGCCATACTCTTCATTGCGCAGGTTCTCTCGGCCATCATGGGCCTCTACACAGAAGAGACCTACCGCATCTACGGGCCGCAGTGGAAGGAAAACCTCTTCTACTCTCATCTTCTATCGCTGCCGCTATTTCTACCCTTCTTGTCGTCCCTGACGAAGCAGTTCATGAAGCTTGCCAACAGTCCTCCGCTCGCGCTTCCCGTTCCTCCCCCAGAGGATTACCCCAATCTGTCGCCAGCCATTCAGAAAGGCCTGGAGATGATCCAGATCCCGAGTCAGCTGTTTTACCTTGTGCTCAACGTCCTTACACAGTACGCGTGCATCCGGGGTGTGAACCTGCTGGCGGCGGCGTCGTCCGCCTTGACCGTCACCATTGTGCTCAATATCCGGAAGCTGGTGAGCCTGCTGTTGAGCATATGGTTGTTTGGGAACCGACTGGCGACGGGAACCCTCATCGGCGCTGTCATCGTCTTCTTTGCCGGAGGCTTGTATTCTCTGGATGGGAAACGCAAGCCGCCCCAGAGAAGAGCTGCGGCCAAATGATGGAACGGGTCTGGCCAGGGTAGCTTTCTACTGTACATATTTCATGGAAGCATACAATACGAGAAAGCCTCTTCATAGATGGTTCAATGATTCGTTTATCATTCCCAGGGGTATGGTATTGGTCGGCCCGGCTTGACAGTATGAAATTGGAAGGCTGAATGAGCCTCTCACCAGGGGTTCCTGGGCACAACGTCTCAGTTCGCGGTTAGGGTCGGACTGTCACTGCAGGTGGGCTTTGTTCGTTCAGCAAGGGCGCTGAATTAAGCGCATCCTAGCGGGCTTGGCAACGAATTTAGCGGCCAGCTCCGGGCTGTTGTGCCAGCCAGACGGTGCAGCCCACTAGCACCTTGTCAGCGGAAGGTGCCGATGATGCAGGATTAGTTAACGCCAGTAGCTAGTATACTGTGCCAAGGTTGCATTGGACTGCTTTAGGAAAGCCCAACCACCCTTGAGACCCTCTTTGAATAGTCTTTTCGAAATGATGACTCTGACTTCGACGAAGAAAGAGACTAGTTCAACTTTAACCTGGAATACCTATTCTTTTCCCAAGAGTGTCAGTTAATATCAAGGTTGTTATCGCAAGCCTTCTCAACGTTGCCGTTTTAGGGACACTTGATTGTCCTTTCCTTTTCCTCAACAAATCATGGCTGGTGAGTTCGAATCGACCACTGATAGCAACTCACTGCATCATTTGTCCCTCCCGCCCACACACAACCAACCAACCAAAAACGCTGAAATACTGAGACACCCGACGGATTGCGACACGACAGCATCTCGTCCCTCGCGGTATCTCCCTCGTGGGAACACGTTGTTAATTTGCTGTAACCAGAACACCCGTACTTGCATGATCCGTCGTCAAACTCGACGTCGCCCAGGATCACAGCTACTCAAATGCCAGAACTCGACTCGGACAATGAAGAGTACAGGATCCGTGACCAGGGTGACACAGGGTCCGAGGGCGAGCTAGACGGGCATGATTCCCACGGATCTGACGAGGGTCACATCGAGGCCGGCTCGGGTCGGGATGACGGCCGCGGGCGGCACCAACTCGAGATGGAGGACGGCATGCTTCCCCGAGACATGCCTCCAAAAACCGCCTTCTATGACATGGTTACGGAGCGGCAAATGACTCAGACCGACGCCAAGTTGTTCTACCAGCGAAGCCAGGCTGAGAGCCGTACCCAGCTCAATCAACTCTCGCAGATGTCGCCTCAGGGCAGCCCGCTTCTCGCGGCCGGCGGGCTTGCCTCCCCGTCTCCTGACCTCTCTTCAAACCTTGGACGCAGTTTCAGCAACTTGAAACTGTCAGACATCGGCTCTGCTCCCACCCCGGAGTCCGTGCCCGATCACTCTCTGAGGAAGGAAACCGGGTTCATTGGAGCAGCCAACGCCGCCAGCCTCGGCAGCCATGCCCAACTGAACAGCGCCGGCCCGGTCGCTGGGACTCCAATAGATGCGGCCCTTCATCAGCAGATGCTCCTGGGTGGCGGAGTTCCAGGTCTCGGTAACAGCAGCTACCTGGATGCCGACCCCCAGATCAACGCTGAGCTGAGCACCATCTTCAAGGACATCAAGAAGATTCTGGATCTCCGGAACAAGTACATCCGGCTCTCTCTCCAGGGACCCTTCGATAATCCGAAGGACGATCCGAGCTGGAACATCTACCCACCTCCTCCAGAGCCGGCATGGACTGAGGATCGGGAGAAGGCTGCCCGGGGGGGAAACAGCGCCAGTAACAGCATGCAGAACAGTCTTGTGTTGAACGTTGATAAGCAGCGTCCCGACGAGCAGGCGTCTGATCAAGGGGGTGGTGCAGCACGCAAGTCTAAAGCCAAGAAACGCAAGCCGGGTCAGGACATCGGCGAGGACTTCGACTTGGAGGATTTGCTGCCCGTGCCGGGACCTTGTGAGATGACTTTCCGGATGGATGATATGGGAGTGTATCAGGTCTACGAGAACCAGCAGTCGGAAGAGGCAGACACGCCGTTTGTCAAGGTGCCGACCATCAAGGAGTACTATCTAGATTTGGAAGACGTCCTGAACATCTCGTCCGATGGCCCCAGCAAGAGCTTTGCGTTCCGTCGCCTGCAGTACCTGGAAGGCAAGTTCAACCTGTACATCCTCCTCAACGAGTATCAGGAAACGGCCGACAGCAAGAAGGTGCCACACCGTGACTTTTACAACGTCAGGAAAGTCGATACTCACGTTCACCATTCCGCGTGCATGAACCAAAAGCATCTGCTTCGCTTCATCAAGAGCAAGATGAAGAAGTTTCCGGACGAGATCGTCCTGTTTCGGGACGGCAAGCACCTTACGCTGGCCGAGGTGTTTGAGAGCATCAACCTCACGGCCTACGATCTCAGCATCGACACGCTGGACATGCACGCCCACAAGGACTCGTTCCATCGGTTCGACAAGTTCAACCTCAAGTACAACCCGATCGGCGAGTCGCGGCTGCGGACCATCTTCCTCAAGACGGACAACTTCATCAAGGGTCGGTATCTGGCCGAGATTACAAAAGAGGTCATCGCCGATCTCGAGTCGAGCAAGTACCAGATGGTCGAGTGGCGCATCTCCATCTACGGCAAGGCTCTTGACGAGTGGGACAAGCTCGCGGCCTGGGTTGTCGACAACAAGATCTTCTCTCATAACGTCCGCTGGCTGATCCAGATCCCGCGTCTGTACGACGTCTACAAAGGGAGTGGCTTGATGGACACGTTTGAGCAGATCATCAAGAACATCTTCCAGCCGCTCTTTGAGGTCACCAAGGATCCCAGTAGCCACCCCAAGCTCCACATCTTCCTGCAGCGAGTGATTGGCATTGACAGCGTCGATGACGAGAGCAAGGTTGAGCGCAGGTTGTTCAAGAAGTTCCCGGTGCCGAGGGTCTGGGATTCGAAGCAGAACCCGCCATACACCTACTGGATCTATTACCTATATGCCAACTTGGTGTCTCTGAACCACTTCCGCAAACAGCGGGGTTTCAACACGTTTGTGCTCCGCCCGCACTGCGGCGAGGCCGGGGACAGCGAGCACTTGGCCGTGGCGGCGCTGTGCTGCCACAGCATCAGCCACGGCCTGCTCCTGCGCAAGGTGCCGCTGCTGCAGTACGTTTTCTACCTCGAACAGATCGGCATCGCCATGTCGCCCCTGAGCAACAACGCGCTGTTCCTGGCGTATGAGCGAAACCCGTTCATCCAGTACTTCAAGCGCGGGCTGAACGTGTCGCTGTCGACGGACGACCCGCTGCAGTTCGCCTTCACCAAGGAGCCGTTGATTGAGGAGTATGCAGTCGCCGCTCAGATCTACAAGCTGAGCTCTGTCGATATGTGCGAGCTGGCCAAGAATTCGGTCAAGCAGAGCGGTTACGAGTTCTCGATCAAGCAGCAGTGGCTAGGTCCAAACTTCCACCTGCCCGGCCGCAGCGGCAACACCCAGGTCAAGACGAATGTCCCGGATAGGAGGGAAGAGTTCCGGTACCAGACGCTCATGGAGGAGCGTAGATTGTAAGTGTTGCTGCTCTTTGGTTTTTGAGTCACCAAGGTCAATAATCAACTGACCGCCATGGTTGTTAAGACTCGAGAGATACACGTCCGCTCCTGGCGGAACGCCCTCCGTCGCCGGCGACCCCATTACTAGCACGGGCCTGCCTCCCCGCTCACCCGCTCCCACCACTCAAGCCCACGCCACCGCCTCCACGGCCGGGCCTATCTCAGATCCGCGCCAGCAGCAACAGACGGCCCCTTTGACAACGAGGAATGCCCTCGAGGGCCAAGCCGGCGGCATCGGCAGCCCCGCGCTCACGGGGATACCCATGTCGCTTAGCCAGACGCAGCTCTCGGCGGCGGGTAGCCCCTTAACGCTGGCCCCATCGTCGGGCCTAGGGACGCCTGCCGCTGGCGTCGCTGCTGTTGCTGACCCGACACTGCATTCCCTATCGGGCCACGAGCCCAGGTACTTTCCGGGAATGGTTTCGCGGAGCCAGAAGAAGGGGAGCACGAGGCGGGAGTCGGGACATGAAAGTGATGTGGTACGAGGCGACGGGGAGAAAGGAGCTAATGGGGGAAGGGACTAGGGGGAAAAGAGGGGCGGGAAGAGGTTGGAGGGACAGATCTTTTTACTTCTCACCTGAGTTGTGAACCTTCCCTTATTGATCGTGCAACGGTTCAAGGCTGCTGACGTAAATAGACCCGGACGTTCCGTGGTCTTATGGCGGCCCTCTTTAACGAACTCGGGGCAGACATGCTTAACTTCTATAGTAGTGTAGTGTACAGAGGCATGCTTATTGGGGTTAATCTATCACAGAAACGATACCCGTGACGTAAGGCATGTCGTTCCGCCATGTTTATCTTCGAAACGTGGGACCCACAAATATCCGTTACGAAGACTGTTTGATGTAAATCCGTATTCGCGCCAACCTACACTACGAGTAAGGTGCTTTGTTGGGCACTTCTACGGCAGCTCAGCAGTGAGACAGGATTGTTTTCTCGCACGCTCCCTAGTAGTAACGTAACTGCACAGCTTGAATCTAACAGTTGAAAAAAAAACCCAAAACCAGAAATAGGCCTGAAGGCATGAACGCAGTGAAGAACCACGTGCTAGGACGCACAATTGCAGTCATGATATCTTTCTTCAGGCAGGTGTTGCTTCGAGACAACCGGGAGCTGGCCCGAGTGGTCCGTTTTGGCACCCCGGTACGGAGTACTGTAAGCCGGTAAGATACCATGTATGTATGTATAATCTGCTACAGTACGTCCGTACATAACTACAGTACGGATGTCGCTACCAAAAGAACTGGCTCACCGCCTTTGTACACGGACCATACAAGGTCGCTAAAGTTTTAGAAGGTATCTTCACTAACAATCGGCCACAGTGCCTAGGCTTTAGTGGCTATAGTGCTTTGCCCCACTATACTTTATGTTGCTTTTAGCGGATTCATTCTGCCGGTCAAATTTGGCGGTGAGCCAGTTCTTTTGGTAGCGACATCCGTACAAGTAAACCGATGCTGCAGACAGTCCCACTAGCGGGTTCCTACTCTGCATAGTATGTATTGTTACCCAAAGAGTCCAGGACCCAACCTTGTGCCCGCCGACTTCCCTTCGCGAACGCAACACCACGATCAGGACAGAAACTGGTTTTAGTTTTGAAAGTCGCTCAATTCCGGGCGTTCCAGGCAGGCGAGCTGCTCCTGCATAGCCTCTTGGCTGTCACCCGATCTGCATTCTTCAGACACGACATTCAGGTTCTCGAATCCTTAAAGTGAGCTAGCCGCTCATTTTGGCGCACAGTCCCCCTAAAGATCCACCCCCTGGCCCCAGCACATCCCGCCTGGGTCCGGCCCAACCTCGATCCGCTCCAAACTTGTTCACTGCAACGTCTACTCCGTACTACCTCCATCCTGCTCCGAACCCCGCGACGACAGCATACTCGTTCCGCGCCGTAGCCGCGCCCCCTCCCTTCCCGCCTTTCATCTGTCTCGCAGCATTATCTAGCCGCCGCGGTGACTCCGATGCCTCCTTCTGCTGCCGCTCTTCAGCAACAATAGCGCCTTCCCCCCCAAATACCCCGACCAGTCTGACAAGCGCCCATCTCTCATCCCAAATCACGAGCCGCAGCCATGGGTTTCGTCGGCGTGTACAAGGCCGTCTACGATTACACCCCACAGGCCGAGGGCGAACTGGAGATTGCCGAAGGAGATTTGCTCTACGTGTTGGAAAAGAGCACCGAGGATGACTGGTGGAAGGCCAAGAAGAAGGCAACCGCCGAGGACGAGGAGGAGCCGGTCGGCCTGATTCCAAACAACTACGTCGAGGAGGTATGTCGGAGGGTTCACGTCCTGGCTCTTTTTTTGTTTGTTTCGGAAAAGGAAGGAGGCCATCATGCTGACATTGCCTGGTTCTTTGTGCCCATCAGGCCCAACCCCAAGGGAAAGCCCGCGCCCTCTACGAATATACGAGACAGACCGACGAGGAGCTGTCGTTTCCTGAGGATGCGGAACTTGTCGTCTTTGACACGTCAGATCCGGACTGGGTCCTAGTGGGTTACGACGACGACTATGGCTTCGTCCCTGCCAACTACATCGAGATCGGGGCTCCAGAGACCAAGGAGGAAGAGCCGGAAGCATCTGCCCCTGCCCCGCCTCCGCTTCCTGCGCGAACGCCGAGCGATGATGTGCAGAGCCCCCCCCTTCCGGCGAGGAACCAAGCCCCCTCGGAAGAACCGAGCTCGGATGCCACGTCCGCCGCCCCCAACCCGGCCACCATGATCGCTGGTATGATGGCTGCTCGCGCGAACGCAGCCCACCCTCCCCCTGCTCCCCTCGACCTTCAGCCCCGTAACAGGGACGCCGATGAGGAATCCGACAGCGTGAAATCCCCGCCGCTTCCTGCACGGCCGCGCGGCGACTCTCACCTCTCGGCGGAATCTCCACGCCCGTCCCCGCCGGTGGAACAACGTAGGCGCAACGATCACGGCAGCCGGAATGACCTTGACACCCCGCGCACCCCCCGGACAGCGCCCCTGACGCCAGGTGACTTTCACATGTACAACATTAACGAGATGGTGTCTATCATGGGAAAGAAGAAGAAGATGCCGACCACCCTAGGCCTCAACTTGCGGACTGGCATAATCATGATCGCCCCCGAATACGCCGAGGACGGGCCGACGCAGGAATGGACCGCCGATCGCATGACGCACTATTCGCGCGAGGGGAAGCACGTATTCATAGAGCTGGTCAAGCCGAGCAAGAGCATCGACTTTCACGCGGGCGCAAAGGACACTGCCGAGGAGATTGTCGCTATGCTCGGCGAAATGGCCGGCGCCGTTCGCGCCGAGGGTCTGCGAGAGGTGATCATGGCTGCCACCGGGCCCAAGGGGATACAGCAGAAGAAGGGCGTGGTCCTGTACGACTTCATGGCGCAGGGCGACGACGAGGTCACCGTCGCCATCGGGGACGAGGTCATCATCCTGGACGACACCAAGAGCGACGAGTGGTGGATGGTGCGTCGCGTCAAGAACCAGCGGGAGGGCGTCGTGCCGAGCAGCTACATCGAGGTCACGGGGATCCTCGACACGCCGGCGTCGACCGTGACGACCACTACGGGCATCAACGTGGGCAAGTCGACCGTCGAGCAGAATCGGCTGGAGGAGGAGCGCCTGTATAAGGAGGCCATCAAGGCTAGCCAGCGGGAAGAACAAAAGGAGAGGGAAAGGTCGAGATCTGAGGTAGGCCCCGGATTGCCTTTGCCCGATCGGAGTAGTAGTCTGTCGGCCAGAAAGAGTAACACCGAGGCGCAACAGCGGAGCAGACGCGAGGACGGCCGCGCCGAGGCCTCGGCTTCCTCCCGGTCCAACGGCAGGTCGAGTAAGTCTGACCCGGTTGTTCTTTTTTGTTGTTTGGTTGCTCAGGAACGCCTTGCTGATTTCCCTGCAGAACCCGATCCTACCAAGATCCGCACGTGGACAGACCGCTCCAAGTCTTTCACCGTCGAGGCCCAGTTCCTGGGCGTGAAGGATGGCAAGCTCAACCTCCACAAGCTCAACGGGGTCCGGATTGCCGTGCCCATCTCCAAGATGTCGCTTGAAGACCTGGAGTATGTCGAGCGGATCACCGGTATCTCCCTCGACGAAGACAAGCCGCTGTCCGATCTCAAAAAGCGGGCAAATGGAGGCGAGGGCTCGCGTCGGTCTCCTCCCAAGGTCGGCGCGACTATCGAGCCCAAGAAGCCAGACTACGACTGGTTCCAGTTCTTCCTGAATTGCGAGGTCCAGCCGGGGCTTTGCGAGCGGTACTCGCAAGCTTTCATCAGGGAGTCGATGGACGAGAGCGTCTTGCCCGACGTTGACGTCTCCGTGCTCCGGAATCTGGGGTTCCGCGAGGGTGACATCATCAAGGTGATGCGGTACCTCGACGCCAAGTATTGTCGCGGGAAGAAGGCGGCGGGGGATGACGAAGGGAGCGGCGGCCTGTTCTCCGGTCCTGGAGGTGCCTTACGCAACAATACCAGGAAAGGCCGGCCGGCTCCTCCGGTCGAGACCAACGACACGATCGACCCGAAGGCCTTATCTCTCGACAAGAAGAAGGATGAAGCCAAGGCAACGTCTCCCGCCACGACGTCGACGTCCCCCGGCGCTGCTAAACCCGCCAGCGGGTTTGACGATGACGCATGGGATGTAAAGCCGTCCAAGACGCCGGATCCGGCCCCTCAGCAGACATCCGCTCCCCCGGCCTCCACTGCCGCGCCCGCTGCTACCTCGGCTCCTGCTCCGGCCCCGAGCACGGCCAAACTCACGGGTTCGATGCAGGAGCTGTCGCTGCTGACCCAACCTCTAACCCCAGAGAAGGTCCAGCCCCCAGCCTCGGCCCCTCCACCCGCCCTGAGCCTGCCGCCCGCCACGACCACGGCCCCGGCTTCGGCTCCAGCTCCCGCGCAGGTCCCTCAGCCTACTGGCGCCACCCCGGGCTTCTTTGCGGGCATGCAGCCACCCGCTGTGAACGGTCAGCAACCGGCGCAATTCGCCCAGCAGCTACCACAGAACCTCGCCCGCCAACGACCGATGGCGCCGCAGTACACCCAAGGCCAAGGTGGCCTGATGCCGCCTCCTCCCGCACGTCCACTCTCGGCGCCCCAGACTGCCCAACCCAGCGCGTTTGCCCCGCCACCTCTGCAGCCCCAGATGACGGGCTATCCGTCCTCGGCAGCAGGCCAGGTCGCGCCACCCGGCCAGAGCCTCAACGACCTCCGGCAGCAGCAGCAGTTTGCCCAGGCCATGCAGCAGCAGCAGCAACAACAACAACAGATCTCCATGATGACCGGCATGCAGCAGCAACCGCAACAGACTGGTTTCCCGATGCAGCAGGGCCCATTCATGCCGCAACCTACGGGCATGGGAGTTCTGCAGCCACAGCCTACCGGGCTGGCCGGGATGCAGCCGCAGCCCATGCCCATGCAGGTCCAACCTACGGGATTCATGGGCGCCGGTTTCCCTCAGCAACAGCAGCCACAGCAGCTGCAGCCACAAATGACTGGGTTGCCGCCGCCACTTGAGCCGCAGCGCACGGCAATGGGCATGGGAATGGGCATGGGCATGAACAATGTTGGTGTAGGAATGGGAATGCAACCCCAGCAGCAGCAGCAGCAGCAACCGATGCAGCCGCAGCCCACCGGGTTTGGGACTGCTGGAGGGCTGCAGCCGCCTGCGCAGCCGCTCGTGCCGCAGAAGACGGGTCCGCCACCGCCGGTTAAGTTTGGCATCAACGAAGGGCAGAAGAAGTTGGCGCCGCAGCCGACGGGGAGGAGAGCCAATCTGGCTGCTGCTAGTAAGTGGACCATCCTGTTATCCATGGTAGTTTTACGGGTCCATTGACTAACGATATTTGTAGCGCCGGATAATCCGTTTGGTTTCTGATCGGCTGGTCAACGTGCTCAAGTTGGCAGCAACTTGGTATGCGCCTCTTGCAGGGATTTTTTTTCTTCTCAACTCTGAGCCAGCCAATCAGTCAAGAACAGCGGCAATCGCTTCTCCGGACCAAAAACAGGATTCGCCGAAGAGCCCTGCGGATCTTGGGGAGAGCGCAGCATCACCTCGTCATTGCACGCTCACAGCGGCGACTCGGAGATCGACTCAAATGAAGAAGGGGGGGGTGTAGCAAGTCGCCTGAGGTTTCACAATCGCCGTCTCTACAAAGCGGTAGGGGATGCGAGCCAAGATGAAAACTGGGTAGCATGGAGAGGAGGAGGCTTGCGCCGAAGGGCGAGACGGGAGGAACCGACCTTGGGTAGAGAGAATGGGATGAGGCCCAACCCAGTCCGGGAGAGACTTGGAGTCGAGAGTGGAGGGGAGAAAAGAGGGAGTGAGGGGAGGAGGGGTGGGAAGGACACACACACAGAGAGAGAGAGACAGAGAGAGAGGGAGAGAGAACGCAAGGTGGAGGTGCGTTGTCTGTTGTTTCTGGGAAGCAGGCATGTTCATGTCCCCCTTTTTTTCCTCTCTTTTCTTTTCTTCGCCTTGTGTTTCCTGTTTTTTGTCTTGTTTTCCTCTGTTTTTTCAGACGCAGACAAGGTCTTTGGCTTCTTCTACCATTCGCCTAGCTACTTTAACTAACTACCTACCTACCTACCTACCTACCTACCTACCTACCTACCTACCTACTTCCCTACCTACTTCCCTACCTAAGTACTTACTTACCTACCTACTACTACCTACTAGCCGGACATCAGCAACTCACTTGCTGTTTCCGTGCCTACATACATAACGGCCCTATCCCTCTACCTAAGCCACCTAACCTACTTATTATATAGTCATATTGCACACAAATCGAGAGACTCACGTTGTGAGGATTGCTTTCCCGATTCGCTGCTTCCTTATCTCACGCAGATACACACACATGCCCATTGCGCCCAAGAGCCATCTTGGTGTTCCCTCTCCTGGCGACCCGCATCTCGCCGGTCCAGATCTCGTCGCAGACAATGGAACGAGGCATAAGGTAGGTAGGTAGATAGGTAGTTAGGTAGGTAGATACCCGACCCCCACTTCTCGGAGCGTATGTACAATAATGGGACACCGTTCCGTCCCAAGCGCCGCAGTCGTTAGTTGGGAAGGTCAGGTGTCATGCTACTTGGTATGAGTCTCATAGGGGTGCGGCAGGTTATCATGGGGATACAATGATCACGAGATGGCGCGACTCTGACTAGTAGGAGCTTGAGATTTCCTCCTTTCCCCTCCCCCATCTCGCTTACCCATGTTTGTTTTCTCTCCCTCAGCTGACAGACACGGACCAAGCGGAGGTTGATTTGGCCTGATATGAAAACGTTCTATACTTGATAAACTCGGCAAACACCTGACTCCTCACGACGTCCCCCCACACACAGAAGATCAAGGCTCCACGCGAAAATTCCGCTTGGGAGAGCAAAGAGGGAGTTGACGTCCCACGGAACCGATCCGATCCGGTCAAATCCGGTTCAATCATGGCCGTGCCATGCTCTGGTGTTGATTTACACCCATCTCGTGTGACCCTCTTCCCCCGGTCCCCCAGATTCTCTTTCGTGATCCGAAGATCACGTCTATGACAGCGGCAGCTTACACCTCACACTTATGCTCCGCGGGGACGGCTCACTGAATCGTACCCTCCCTAAGCTCCTCGGTATCCGGAACGACGTCCTCAATGGCAATCGAGGGTGTCCGGCGGTGCCGCGCGGTCACGCTGTCCTTGCGATCTACGGCTGACGCCTTAGCCGACGCGGGTACCGGCTCGGCCGGCAGCGGCTCCTTCTTGCCGGGCTTGGGCGGCTCAAAGCGCTTGCGCACGGCGGCTATCATCTTGACGAACCAGTACCAGTTCAGAGCATTCAGCACGAGGTTGCTGGCCAGGTAGAGGGCGGTCAGCCAGACAGGCACGGGCTGGGGGTCGGGGGAAAAGAACATGGGGTTCGCGTCCGGGTCGGAGGCCGTCAGCGGGTCGGCGAATGCGGCGGCGATATATTCCGGCGAAGGCACGCGGGTGAGAGAGTACCACATGTCGACGTAGACGACGGCGGACTGATACGTACCCCAGACCAGGCGGCAGAGGAAGAAGGTGGTGAGCAGGGCGATGCCGTTGTAGAGCTGAGGCTTGGAGCCCGTCATATTGAGCTTGTCAAAGAACCAGTGGATGTTGAGGAAGGGGGTCGAGAGCTCGTAGAGGATGAAAATGGGGGAGTAGTAGTTCAGGTAAGGGCGCTGGGAAGAAAACCGGCTTGTTAGCGTGATTGGTGAAGCCGACCGGTTTTCAAGAAAGGCTTACGAAGCCGAATATGTACACGGTCAGGGCGCTGATGGCGTGGGCCAGCAGGCCGAGCCCAAAGATGTCCAGATTCAGGAGCGTGATGCCCAAGTCCCAGACGAAATAGCCGGCCGCCAGGGCCTGGGTCAAGCCGCAAGCGCCCGTGTACCCCCAGATGCGTTGCTCAAAGTCCATGTTCTTGCGCTCCTCGTCGGCGAACATAACCCACAGCGCCAGGCCGTTGATCAGCAAGCTCTGGACGAGCGAGACGACGTGGGTGTCCCAGTTGGCCTTCTTGGTGCGGTTGTGGACCGGGTAGTACTTTGGGAAGAGTCGGGCGGACAGCACGGGCGAGACGACAACCTGGATCAGGGTGTAGAACAGGGCGGCGCCGACGACCTCGTGGATGTGGATCGGGAGCGTCGGCATGCTCAAGCGTTCGGCCAGGGGCTCGACGGCCCTGCTCAAAGCCGGAATCGGCAAAATCGGGAAGGGGTCGCGCATCTTGGTGCCGGGAGTGTGTTGACCTAAGCTGGCGAGAGAGGGCAGTGGGCAGTGAGACCCGGGCGGTGTCTCTTGTAAATCGACGAAATTGTTTTGATGAACGAGGCGGCGGGTCAGGGACAAACCGATCAAGCCTGATGTGATGATGCGGCGGGTCACTGGGCCCAGGCACACCAGCACCCCGGCTGCGGCAGCAGATGGATGTGAAAAGTCCAGAGAGCCGCGAGGCACAGCGCTCCGCGATTCCCCCAGGGCAGCTGACGCCGTCAAAAAACACAAAGCACACAAAGAACCGCTGGTCCTGGTGCTTCCGGGTCGGTCACTGCGCCATGTGCGGCCTCGTCATTCGTGCGCCCATGCGCACGCAGGGACGCAGACTGCAGGGCGGAGGCTTCCATCCAAGGTTTCTTTGGTGGAGGACGCGGATTTTTGTTGGGAACGGAGAGCTCTGGGCGCCTGCCGAGGCCGCCCTATCAGGTGGGCCAGCCGCTGGCCCACCCACTGAGAGCTCGCGGGCCCAGGACCCGGTCCCGGGGGTCAGCCAGCGGCCGCCAGCGCTTCCGGCCCACTTGTCGCGTTGCATGCATGGGCCAAGATAACTAGGTATGAGCTGAACGCTGTCACATGCAACTTCAGGCGTGATCAATTCCCAACAAGACCGCGCCTCGACTCCACTTGCCGACAACGTTGCCTCCCGGGTTCCATTTATGGAGGTCGACATCGAGAAACATTGCCAGGCTAGGCAATGCTTTTATTTATCGTGTACGGATTAATCCGTACACTTTATCCGTACTTCCTACGTATAGTACGCGACATGAAGAGTATAAACTCGCCTGAGGAGTGTTACCGAAGACAATCGTAGCATGCAATACAATGCTACTACGAGAACAAAAATTAACCAGGAAGAATATCACGCCCCTCGCGGCAAGTTTCTTTCCTGAAGCGACTCGGTGCTGAGATTCTAGCCCGCTTCTTTTGAGCATCTGCTAGGCGAATGAATCTTCGGTTCGGTCATCGCCTTTCTGGTTTTCTTGTTGAACCTTCCCGCGTTGAGTCGGATTGGTGTTCTTAGTTAGCATCTTGACACGCCCCTGTGTCCCTCAGTCGTTGGCGCCGGATTCGACGCCACAATTGTCTGGTCATCATCGTTGAACGTCTTGTTCCTGGGATTGCCGTTTCGATTCCGGTTCCTGTCTCTCCAGTGCCCGATAATGTTCTCATGCCCACTCCCGCAGCCTCCCTGGCTGTCCGTGGCAGATGCACCAGCTGCTATTCCCGCTCTTGCGCCTCCCTCCTCCAAAGATTCAGTCTCATATCGCTCAGCATCTTTCGAGTCTCGTTTAATCCCCCGTTGCCCGCACCTTCAGTGGTCGAAGCTCTCTCTACCCACTCATCCCCTCAGCCCCTACGCCCCTCTCCCCACCAATTCAGTATCGATATTGACCTGCGCTGCACGACGCCTAGGCTTCGAAACGACAATCATATTGATGACCGCAGCAGTTAGAATCGTCACCATCCCCCCTGTCCTAGTGCTGTGCGTCTTCGTACCACGTGCTCGGCCAGCCGTTGACTCGGACAGACGGCGAGATGCCATGTGCCAACGGATCCGACTCTTGACCGGTGTAGTACGGCCAGGGATTGGCTCGAGGAGACGCTTCCCGCGCTTCAGAGGCTCCGCGGGCGAAACGGCGACGGAGCGCCGCGATCCGCTGGTCGTCTGAGTAATCGGGTTCCTCGATCCGATCGTCTACAGAGAGCGGTTCCATCGGCGGCGAAATGTCGATCCCGAGCTCGGCGCGGCCGAACTCGGCGATGTAAGGGGCCAGTCTAGTTCCGTCCAGGTGAAGCCGGCGAGCCAGGAACGGCGAGGGCTCTTCGCTGCTGTCGGTCGTGGTGTCCGAACCCGCATCCCCGTTGATCGACGACGCGAGCAGGATCCGGATCATAACCCAAGCCCAGGTCAGAGATGCATTCTCGCACTGCTCAAACAAGAGCATGTTTCCCCCCTGGCAGGGCCGTTCGAGGTCTCTCAAGAGGTTCGCTTCCGCGGTCAGGTCTGTGGCCACCAGATACATCGACAAACATGTCGAGAGATAGCCTTCCTTATCGCCTTGCGTCTCCAGTTGCAGGCTTGCCAGAGCACTCATCAAGCGCCAGGGGTCCTGAGACTGGAGGATGAGCAGCTTCATGGCCTCGGCTTGCAGGGCGTAGTCTCCGATCTGCTCCGCCGTTCTAACGGCGAGCTCGACAACGCGTCGCTGAGCGGGTGTAGATCGAAAGAAGAACATGTCCCAGTCGGGCTTTCTGCTGTGCCTGGTGGGGACGTATATCGGTAGATGGATACCGGCCCCTTGGTCCAGTTTCAGTCCGCCAAAGTGTTCCATACGCACGCCGTCCGGCCGTTCCGGGGGCGCTTCCAATTCGTGCGCGGTTTTGGCCAGCAGCCATTGGATGAAGGGCCTGGTCTTCATCAGTTCCGGCTTGTTTTGTTCTACAGAATCCGCCAGCGCCTTTGCGTGATGCATTAGCAGCGTCTTCCGCGCCTTCCGTCCGATGTGACTCTGGAGAACCGGTGAAGTGAACAGGTCGAGAAGGCCCATCATAGATGCTTCGTCAAGAGGTTCACCGTTCCAGTCCTTGATGATAGTATCCAGCGCTAGGGGGGTGTGGGTGGTGCCGAAGAACTGCTCTATCGTCTCGGGCCAGCCAAAGACCGACACGCAAGCGAGGAAGAGGTCCTTGAAATCCCAAACGCAGCTCTCGCCGACGAGGTCGTTATACAGCCGACGCCAGTCGAACAAATGCTTCGCGTAGACGCGAACTGGTCCCGTGATGGCCTTGCTCGTGCAAGTCTTCAAGTAGCCCAAGACGCGGAGGCACAGTACAATCATTTGGATCTGGGGTGAACGGGGGACAAGTTAGGTCGAGGCCGGGACGGGAAACACGCGAATTCTTCATAACACACCTCTGTCGAACCAACTACCAACTCACTGGCGAGAGCTTTCAGCGTCTGGCGGACAAACGACCATGCAGCAGTAACGTAATCGGAAATCGGCCGTTGGGACAGGAAATCCAACAGGGTATGGTTGGCGACTAGTTTTCCCCGGTTGCGGTCCTCCGTCGTTTCTTCCCACGGATCGGGAGGAAACTCGGGAAGAAAGTCAAGACACTGAAGACTCTTGAAGTCACCGCAAGACTGGAGCATCTCGGCATACTGCACCCGGATGTAGGGTATGGTGCTGACATGCCCGAGTCTGGACCAAAAGTGCTCCTTCGCCTCTTTGATCAGACCGAGCCTTTTCAGACGGCAAAACTCCTCAAGCTCGTGCTCCCAGTCTTCCTCAACATCCAACACGAGACGGACCGACATGTCCCTGCTCGCCTGCGAGGGATCGTAAACAAGATCAACCCGGGTGGTAGTAGTAGCAGCATCGGGCATTTGGTTGGGCACCTCTGGGTCCGTTAGACCATTTCCCCCACGCTCCTCCCCTTTCAACCCTCTTGGACGGTCTCCGCTCAGCGGCCGGACCCGAAAGCTACGCCTCTGTGCTGCCGCCGCGGGGCTATGTTCAGAGTGAGAATTGCCCAAATGCTCAGAAAGACGACGAACAGGATCATTATTAGATTCTGCAGCGACCTCAGGGCTGGTGGCTTGTGGTTCTTGGCCATTGAGTCCGCCGGGATTGGGATGGCGTTGTTGCTCTGTGTTTGGAGCCCATGGCCTTCGTGTCGAGACGAGCGACCTCTCTGCGTCATGTTCGCCCGAGCCCGACGTGAAATCCTCGAGCTGGTCCCAGAAATTCGGCCGCGGTCGGTGTCCCGGAGTTCCCAGAGAGTCCATCAAAGCAGAGCGGCTGTTTCGCAAATGACCATGCGGCAGTGAATCCGTCTGCCGGTCGATGGGCTCCGGAGCGTCCTGGCCCCTCGGTCTGTCACTTGTCCAAATAGAGGCCATCGGGTCGAACAGATTTGAGAGATTTGTCTAAGCCGTCCCAAGGCTCGCTGAACTCGATGCCGTTGTGTTGTTGATTGACGTCTCCGGCCAATGTGGGCGATAACGATGGATCTCGACCTCGTCTCCCTCCCGATAAGACGGACTAGACGGATCGTAGTTATCTCCACTACGCGAGACGGCGGCCGACACGCTGCAGCATATCCGTGGTCAATTGAGTCTTTGTGGTTTGAGAGGACCGCCATACGAGCGGACTGCCTTGCTCAAACAGCCACATACCGCCGAGAACTGGAGATGGGCTGGCTGTACGCGCGTGGCGCTGCTCCCATCGGAGGCCCCATTGCGAGAGTCTCGCCGAGGCGCTCTTCTGTCGAGTTCCGCCGAATCTCATGCAGCCACGGCCACGCCGGCGAATCAAGTCCGCAGGAGGAGGCGGTTGGCAGTCGCCAACCGCCAATGGGGGGCAGTGCTGGTGCGACCACAACGTGCAGCATCCAGCGGGGTATTCTCAGCCTCCCTTGCTCAACAAATCGATCTCGTGGCCGGAATCGATTCCCCCGCCCCATCTGTGGCACGATATCTGAGCTGGGCCGGGCCGGGCTGCCTGAGCTGACCGACCCAAGAGTGATCGCGCACACATCGAGCTCGAGCTCGCCCTTGAAGGTGCAAAAGCGTTAGTACAGTTGCAGACGGCAATGGAAGGACAGCCGACCGGGCCTGTTTTGTTGTCCAAAGTGCGAAGCAAGTATGGGCGATGTGACTACAAGCGGTTTGACAACATAGCCTCGACCCATATGCGAGCTGGGCGTGGGAGCATTGGCAAGGTCGAGGTCGACTGCCGGTTTTTGTTCACCAAGTCCCAATGGGGTGTCATCGGCGAGCCCAAAAACCCGGCCGGCATCATCTACCTGGACCTGGACTTCAGCCAACCCACCGACTGCCGGCTCGAAGCAGCCACTGTCGTAGTGACGCTCACCGAAGACGACGGCGAGGAGGCCCGGATCCAGTCCCGCTCTGCTTGTCCGGTCAAATTCACGGACCACTACGGTCCCAAATGCATCCGAGGTCCAGAGGTGTTGGTACAGACCAAGAGGGTCAAGAACCGCACGCCCGAGGTGCAGGTCCTGGGGTATGGTGCGGGCGGCGTGGGGCTCAACAAGGAGAGGATCGTGCAGACGAGGACGAGGTGGGATTTCTCTGGCTACATCTCGTCGACCAAGGACAGCTTCTGGTACAACCGCCTGCGCTGGGAGCTAAAGGAGAACTCGCTCGAGTGGCAGCCGACGCACAGAAACATGTTCCACACAGCCTTTGCTCTCGAGCACAACGCGACGAGGTTCTACATGACGGTCCAAGTTAGCGGTAAACTTGCCAAGCGTTCGGATCAGCTCAAGAGCCGGCTGAAGTTTGGGGAGAGGGGTGGCAAGGACGAGGAGATAGTGACCAAGATCGAGTGGGCAGAGGGATACTCGTGTCCCCGTCGGCTGGACAGGATTGCGCAGGACCTGCACGAAGCGATGGAATATGCAAACATGTCCAGAGTTCCGGTCGAGATCCCCAGCGCATTGGGTGCGACCTATCGCCCTGCCATCGCGAGCCCGGTTCCCCTGACCGGACAAGTTCAGACACGACCAAGCAACTCGCGAATGGGGCAAGCAGACCGCTCGAGCTCAGAGTCGTGGCCGGAATCTCGACCGCTCACGGACGCTGCTGCTAGCGAGGCACCAGGCATTGAGCCGATGCTAGAGGAGCTGAGAAGGGCGCACGCCGGCTTCGCCCAGCGCCCTTCTCATCGGCTCCGCCCTCCGTCCCCGGCGCCAGTTGGGGCTCCCGAAACCGATGCGGAGGATGGCGCGGAATCTCTGAGCTCGGTGACGCTGGTTGACACAGCGGTGGCCAGTCAGGATGGGAGAGAAAATAGCAGCCCGGCCGTCTCTGAATCTAATTGCCAGGAGAAGTGGAACGAGAAGGAAAGAGAACAGATCGAGAAGAAACCCAGAGTGCAAGGACTGTGGCTCTGGATGCTTGCCATCCTCATGAATTCGTTCGGAGACCTGGCAGGAGTGGTGCTGGGTTTGTTTGGTTTATCGGCCTTGCCATCGGTATCCATTTAAGCATCATGGAATGACGCGGACCAGAAACAGAAGGAGGAACAAACTCGGTACAGTCAGGCTCAATGGTAGTCTGAAGAGTGGCTAGGGAAGTCGACTTCGCGGGGTTCCAACCTCATACAAACAACGGGAGAGGAATAGAAAGGCGCAGGGGAAATGTCCGACACGCGAGGGATACTAGCAAGAAACGGTGAGCATGCAGTGCACATCGTGAATGTAGTCCGTTATTATCTCGGATTTGAAGTCAAAGAATCAAAGTTCAATCCGGCTCTGAAGGCTTTGGTTGTCTGGCTGTGCGTTGAATAAAAGTGATCTTGGGGAAAGCAGCAGGGCAGGAACCAGACGTTTTTCGTTAAACAGCTTGTTTATTATTCGAATTGATGGAGTGTTGAGCATGAGCGGAGTGAGAACATGATGCCTGAAACGGGGCATTGCTTGCAGCTAGCAGCATGTTTAACTGCATACATGTATATACCTAATACCAACTACTCCGTATAGGTTAGTGTTCGGACCTGTGCACATACGGATAGTTAATTCCGTAAGGTACGCGACACCATTACGGTACCTACCTGTTAAGAGTAATCCGTACGCAGCAAGACCAACACAACTTTCAGGAAGGAGCGCTATCGAGCGCTGTCCTGAATAGCAAGCAAAATAGCAGCTAAATTACCAAGATATTTTTCCTTTTCAGCACCGCACTCGGCTGTTCCAGGCACAACCTGGAACTGGCCGTTTTGGATCGTCTCCCGAAATCATTAGCATCGACGCTGCGCGTTGAGGCTTCGACATAGCCAATATGGCGGATATACTTTACGAGTTGCTCTTGACTCCAGACACGTCGTCGTCGTCGTCGTCGTCGTCAACTCCTTCCGCCCGGGCCCCGCCAGACCCGAGCGCACTGGAGTATCTCAAGACTCTGGCCTCGCAACCGCTGTCATCCCTCTCGTCATCTGAACCGCAGGCACTCGCGCAATCGTCTCACGGGCTTCTTCTCTCATTGCAAGCGCTGTCCAAGAAGTCACACAAGCAGATCATCGAGTCTGCATCTCACCATGCAACACTGCGCAGCACACTGCCCGCGCTCGCCGCGAGCACTGCCGAGCTGCGCAACGCTATTCCGAGGCTAGACAACGAAGCCGTCCGCTTCTCAACCACCTACAGCAAGAGCAGCGAGAGCGACGTGCTGGCACGGCGCAAGAAGGCTCTGCTCCTCTCACGCAACGTCGAGCGCCTGGTCGACGTGCTGGAGCTGCCGACCTTGCTCTCTTCAGCCATCTCTACCGCGCCCGTCAATTACTCGTCTGCTCTGGACCTGAACGGGCATATTCGCCGGCTGCACTCCATCTACCCCAAGTCGCCTCTCGTCGAATCGATATCCAGCCAAGCCGACGAGGCGATGCGCACCATGGCAGCCAACCTCATTCTCTCCCTGAAAGCCCCTGGCCTCAAGCTAGCGGCCTCTCTACGAACCATCAGCTGGCTGCGACGAGTCCTGCCAGACCTCGAGGCAGCATCGGCGGTAGCAACCAGTCCGCCCGCCGCCGCCGCCGCTTCCGGCAGCTCCAGCACTGCACGAGCTCGTGAATCCCAAGAACGCGTCCTCGGCGCGCTCTTCCTCGTCTGCCGCCTGGCAACGCTCATGAACATGCTCGAGGCGCTCGAACCGCTCCGCGAGCTGGCCGACCAAGAGAAGGCGCGCCAGCGGGCAATCGGCAGCGGCAACGCCTGGTCGGGCGGCCAGCAGACGGAGCGGTACCTGAAGCGCTACCTCGAGATTTTCCGCGAGCAGAGCTTCGCCATCGTCTCCATGTTCCGGAGCATCTTCCCCGCCACGACGGCCGTCACCAGCGATGGGCCCCTGGCAGGACCACCACCGCCGCCGCCACAGCAGCAACAGCAGCAGCAGCAGGAGGGAGGCGGGAGTGACCCGCTGGAACCGATGCCCTCGGCGTTGGCGACGTTCCCCCTGTATTTGGTGGACATGCTCCTGGAGACGCTGCGATCATATTTGCCTACCGTGAAGGATCAGGCGGCCAGGGATAGTCTGCTCACGCAGGTGCTATACTGCGCAGGGAGCCTGGGACGGTTGGGAGGAGATTTTGGGCTGTTCCTCGCTACGCTAGATGTCGGGCCCGAGGCCGAGGACGAATGGGTAGAGGTGGTCAAGAAGCATCGGGCCCTGGCTGGGCGGCTAGAGTCCATTGTCGGAGAGCAACGGAGGGGGACGGGGGACAAAGGCATGGTGGGATAAGGGCGGGCGGACCGGCACGCATGCAACGTGGGGACTCTCAAAGTTCCCGGCTTACCGAGCAATGATTATGAGCACTGTGACTCGGGCGTCAACTGATTCCACTGCTCTCATACGAAGTGTACACTACTCATCCCCGCCTTATTATTAGTGTATGTACGGATTACATGTCCATACATACACAACTTGAATTAGTATGTCCGTTGATTGGCCGCGCGGGGACCCCGGGCCGCTCGTCAGCTCGGGTCAAGCCGGCAGGTCGGGTTCGGCGGGGCCTACGCGCAAGAACGAGCATGCCGTCATAAGCCGATCCTTGCTTGCTGCTGCATGCCTCGCGGCTCCCACCGTCTTTTTTTTTTTTTTTTTCTTTCTTTTTTTCTGTTTTTCAAACATTACAAAAGACAACAGCAACAACGACCCAAGTCCTAGCTCTCGTCAACATGGGCTGCCCAAGATAGAGCTGTGTCGAGAATGGCCGGTCCGCGTCTCGGACACGTCAAACTCTAGAGCGAGAAATCTTTCCGAGCTTCCCATACCCCTCCTCCGAGGGCTTCAATTTGTAGAGGACAAAAACAGACCAAAAGACAACCCACGCCCGAGACAGATTTTCCAACGCCGCAATGTCCGATGGCTCCCGCTCGGCGCTTTCGAAGTCGAGTGCGTCTCCATCTCTACTACTGCATATCGCAGTTGTCAATGCTTCCGGTGCCTCTTGAACCCGGCTAACATAACAACCCTACCTTTTCTCTAAACAACAGCCTTCCACTTCGCCGCCGGCCTCGGCTCCGGCGTCCTCTCGGCCGTCCTCCTCCAGCCCATCGACCTCCTGAAAACCCGGGTCCAGCAGTCCGGCGCGCACTCCCTCTCCGCCGCAATAGCCGACATCCGCGCCGCCCCGCGCCTGCTGCCCGCCCTCTGGCGCGGCGCCGTGCCATCCGCCCTCCGCACCGGCTTCGGCTCGGCAATATACTTCACCTCGCTCAACGCGATCCGCCAGACCGTCGCCCGACTCTCCTCCCCCCCCTCTTCTCCTACAACGACGACGACGACGACGAACTACAGGGGCTCGTCGTCGTCGTCGTCATCATCGTCATCCCTCCCCAAGCTCTCCAACACGTCCAACCTCCTGGCCGGCGCCGTCGCCCGCTGCTTTGCGGGCCTCATCCTCATGCCCCTCACCGTCCTCAAGGTCCGCTACGAGAGCACCCTGTACAGCTACACGTCGCTGGCCTCGGCGGCGCGCGACATCGCCGCCAAGGAGGGCCCGCGCGGCTTCTTCGCCGGCTACGGCGCCACCGCCGTCCGCGACGCCCCCTACGCGGGGCTGTACGTCCTGTTTTACGAGCAGAGCAAGAAGCGCCTGAGCTCCCTCTTCCCTCCTCGCGACCGCGACGACGATGCACGGGGCCGGGAGGCACCGCTCGGGGGGGTCGGGATCCAAGGCCGAGACGGCCCAAGGCAGGAGGAGGAGGAGACGACGGGGGCGGGGGCGGGGGCGCGGGCTCGTCCCGCAGGGATGGGGGTGTCGCGGGCGGCGGCGATCAACTTCGCGTCGGGCGTGCTGTCGGCCGTGGTGTGCAGCGTCGTCTCCAACCCGTTCGACGCCGTCAAGACGAGGATCCAGCTGCAGCCCGGCCGGTACCGCAACATGGCCCAGGGCGCCAGGCGCATGGTCGCCGAGGACGGCCTCCGCGCGCTCTGGGACGGCCTCGCCCTGCGCATGAGCCGCAAGGCCCTCAGCTCCGCCCTCGCCTGGACCGTCTACGAGGAGCTGATTCGCCGGGCCGAGCGCGGTTGGGCCGCCGGGGCGAGCGATACCCTATGATGTGTGGGTGGGGTGGGTCATGGCGTGGATCTTTTTTGAGCTGGCTCGGAAGGATGTGTGTGTATATCCATCCCGAGATTTAGGTTGGAAGGTGTGGTGGCGTGGGGGGTGACGTCTGGCGTTCTTGTTCTCTGTTCGGTTTTACAAGTGTAGTAGTATATTGTACTGTAGGATACCTGTTCCACTACCCCAACCCAACCGATCTCGACCAGCTCTACGGAATGAGAAGAAAACAGGCGGCCTTATCCAAATTGAGGGATACGGCCTGAAAGGACAAGAGAATAAAAAAAACAAAAAGAAGGAGTTGGAAATCACAAGACCTTTGGAGGTATTGACCTGCCTAGGCAATGAAGAAGCAGAGAGAAGTTGGGAAATTGATAAAACTCAAAAAAAAGTGGGGGAGGACATGGAATAGATCTCGGCTCAGTAAACGTAACAACTAATCATCATCATCTCATCGTCTTATCCCATGTTCATCATGCTCATAACGTTCCCTTCCCACCCCTCCAACCCTCCCCTCCCTGAGCATTCCTTTCGTCGCCAGCCTTTTCTTTCCGTCATGTCGTGACCAGAACAGGAAACGAGAGAAGGAAGAAAGAGAAGAACACAGGGGACCGTAAAACCTTCCCCGGAGATCGTCCACGCTGGAAAGGGTATCACAGACCATCGCAAACGAGGACACAAAACGAGCCCAATCGTTGTGCTGTTTGTTTGTTTTTTTCCCGTTCCGTTCCGTTTCGTTCCGTTTTCCTTCCTTTGTTACATTCCGTTTCCGCTTCGGTCGTTTTACCGCGGGCGGCCTCCGGCGAGGTACAGGAGCAGACTGGGCGACTTGCTGCGGTGGCGGGACGACTTGCGGCGGACAAACTCGTACTCGCCCGACCGGCTCCGGCGGTGGTGGTGATGGTGGTGGTCTTCTACCTCGAGCATGACCTTGCCGCTCCGGCGCTTCCGCGTGTGCTCCCACAGGATGGCCTGCTCCCACTCGGGCACCCAGCGTTTGATGATGACGTAGCCCGGGTCCTGTGAAAAATGTCAGTAAAGAGAGGTGACCATTCGTTTTTTTTTGGCTTTTTTTGTTTTTCTTTTTTTTGGGCCCCGGGGAAAGGAAGGGGGGGGGGGAACCGTACCGTTCTGTCCAACTCGAAATCGATCTGGTGGGCAATGAGGGTCTCGATATCGAGATGGCGCAACGACATTTTGGTGTAGGTCGGGCGGGCGACCTGCTTGTCCTCCTCCTCCTTCTTGTCCCGCTTGATCTTCTCGTTCTTCAAGACGGCCTCGATCTCCTTCTCGTCCAGGCCGGCGTTGATCAGGCGCTCCTGCATGATGCGCTGCAGCTCCTTGTCGCGGGCCTCCTTCTCCTTCTTCTCCTTCTCGATCCGCTCGGCCTCCTTGGCCTTGTATTGGGCGATGATCTCCTCGGCCTCCTTCTCCTTGCGCTTCCGCTCCTCCTCCGCCTTCTTCTCCTCCTCGAGCTTCTTGAGCTCCAGCTCGCGCTTGATCCGCTCCTCCTCCTCCTTCCGCTTCTTCTCTTCGTGGATGCGCTCCAGCTCGGCGAGGGCGGCCTTGGCCTTGGCCTGCTCCTGGATCGCCTTGTCGTGCTTGGCGGCCTCCTCCTCGCGGAGCCGGCGCTCGAGCTCTGCCTTCTGCTTCTGGTACTCGGCCTCCTCGGCGGCCTGCTTCTGGCGCCGGCGCTCGTCCTGGTCGCGCCTGAGCCGCGCCAGCTCCTCGCTGTCCTTGGCCAGCCGGAGGTGCTCCTCGCGCGCGCGCTCGAGCCTCAGCTCCTCCTCCTCGCGCTTGATGCGGGCGATCTCGCGCTTGAGGTAGATCAGCTCCTGCTCGTCGCGGAAGCGGTCGTTGCGGAGCTCTTCCTCTTCGCGCCGCTGGCGCATCTCCAGCTCGGCCCGCGTCTGCGCGAGCTCTGCCTGCTCCTTTGTGTACCGCTCCATCTGGCGCTGCTCCTCCCGCCTCCGCGCCTCGAGCCGGAGCTGGTTGAGCTGCTCTTCGGCCTGCTGCAGCCTCCACTTGTCCCGGGCGTCCTCTAGGTAGCTGTGCGTGCTCGAGGACCTGCTGCGGGCGCGGCTGCGCGATCGGTACCTGTGCCGGCGGCGGTGGCGCCGGGAAGAGCGGGACGAGTCGTCCGAGGAGGAATCAGAGTCGCTGTCCGACCGACTGCGGTGGATGATCGGACGTTGCTGGTTAATGATCACGTTGGGAACCTGTGGCACGGCCGGCGCGACGTGATGGATGGGCGGGGACCGCCGCTCTCTCGACCGGGAACGGGCGGGGACCACGGTCATGCGCTCCTCAGGTCGGCGGGGACCGGGCGCATGATAGTAGCCCACTGGGGCCCGGTGGTCGCGCACATCCCTGGTGACGGTTTGGATATACTGCGGGCCCGGCGGCGGAGGCGGAGGAACCCTGTGGAACGGCGACGGATCGCGCCTGTGTTCTCGTACTCTCACCCGGTGGCGTTCCACGTGGAAGTCTGTCGACTCGTCATCGCTGTAACTAGCCATGTCGGAAGAGCGAACGAAAGCCGGATCAAGCTCAGACTATCGTCCGAGACGCCGCTGCTATTTTGAATGCGCCGAGCACTTCCAACCAGGGGGGGGTTTTTGTGAAACGGCGTTTTGAGCCTCGGGTCTATAAAGTATGTTCTCTTGGTGATATGGTTCAATCCGGCACGGAGATTTCAGGAAAGAGGGAAATGAGACTCTGGGGAAGATATCTGTGCCGCACAGAGAGGGAGAGAAGGGGGGGGGGGGGTCAGGAGGATTGTGTAGCCCGCCAACAGAGCGGGGGTGTGACCCACCATTAATTCGGTGCTGCGGCGGTCAGGATGGACTCACAGACGATGGACACCTCCCCCGGTAGCTTGGGAGTGAGAGAGTGCATGAGCTACCGACGCAGGGTAACAAATCAGGAGAGACGCAGAGCGCCTTCAAGCGTACCGTGCGGGGCCGGCGACGACGGCCATGCCCCGCTGGGCTGACTGGTATGGGAAACTCGCGCATCACGGCAGCCCTGGTGGTCGGGTGCGACGCGGAACATGTTCCAGACGAAGTATGTACATACAGTACACCTACCGTTCCCTGGCTGGGACGTGTGCGATCACGCATTTCTCCCACAGTGGCCGCTGCTGGTTGGCCAGGGACGGTGCCGCGGCTGGGAATACTTTGGATAGCATAGTTCCAGGGTCTGGGGTGGATGACTCTGTGCGTGTCAGCGGCAGAGCTGCCAGGGCTGGCCCCCCGGGTGGCTGGGGGCCGCGGATGAAAAAGAGGGAGCAACGTTAGCCGCTCGGTGACTCGAGATGAGAGATGTGGAAACTACATCCCTCGCGCAACCGCCAGCACGAATTCCGCTTGCCGCTTTGCTCCCAGAAGCAGCCCTGCACCACTCTGTCTGCACTCCGTACCGCGAAACCTTGAACGGGGCGTAACGCCGACGCGCAGAGTCCAAGAGTCCAGCCTTGAGGTGAGAAACACCTGACCCCGCCGTTACGTTGCCGCGCGCAGAAAGGCCTAGAGGCAGGCATTGGTGCGCTTCGCCCTCAGTGTCCCCGTTTTTTTTATCCGAGTTATCGTAGTGGCATAGCTGCGGCATTCTGTTTTCCATCTCACAAATTGTCTGCTGATGTTGCCGAGAGGAGTTGCTGTCCGGAGCCGCCAGAGGCGATCGAGTTACTATGTAGACAACGGCGGGCTGCGTAGGGCTAGGTGAGGGGCAGGGGAGGGGCTGGGAGGAACCTCTTGGCGATTACCCACGGGGGTTCAGGCTGCCCAGTGCTCATGGCGCCCGCGGGTTGGCGCCGCGGCGGCACGCTGACCAGCAGGCCCGGGTTACTTGTAGAGTGGGGTTTGGGCATCGACATCGCGGCCCCGGTGAGGCTGCGCCCATGGTCCTGATCAACCTCATGTGAACGGGAGCCGAAATTGGCGTGTCGCACCTGCGCTCGCCTAGGCGGCATGAGATTCTAATTTTTTTGGGGGGGCCCATCTTTGACCGCGAACCAGTGATGAGAGAGCGAACAAGCGCGTCCTTAGGGGAGTCACTGGCCAGGGCCAGCTGATCGGCCAAAACAGTGCGGCCAGAGGGCGGGAATTGCGTGCGAAGGTGGTCTTGGCACCTCTAACTCCGTACGTAGGTAGTACTTGCTTGGTATGAGCGGAAGCATCCGGATATGGATTCCTTTGGTGTGCGTGTGTGAGAGAGCCCCGCTATGTATGTATTTAGGCATCCGTCAATGCTCGAGATTTCTGCCCCTCAAAAGGTGGATCTCTGGTTCAAATCACCATCTTAGCACGGTTAGATGAATGAAGGAGTGGGACAGGCTGCGAGAGAGCTCCAGAAGCTCACTTTTGTTGACAAACGTTTGATGAACTTGATAATCCATCCAGTAGCTTGACCCCCAACCGAAGAAACTGGTGGTCTCGCTCGTCTCAATGAAAAGACAGCCGTTCGGCAGGAGTCGCCCCCACCTCCCCCGACCGACAAGCCCCTCCTCCTCTGCCAGAACCGTGCATTGGCCATTGTGTCATTCTATCGACATGGACGCTCGCTGATGCTCATCGTCCTGAGCGGGGTGCGAGTGCGACTCCAAGGCTTCGTCGAGGTGGCCGAATATGTACGTGCACCAGGTTTCGCATTGGCGTATCATGACTGCCCGGCACCCTTGAGCATTTTCTCGATGTGTTCCTGGCTGTTTTTCGCCGTCGTCTCCAAGTAATGTAGCCGCTTGCCTAGGGCGTCCACCTCGGTCTCGAGGTCCTTGATCTGCGAGCCCAACTTGTCCTGCAGCGCCGGCACACCTACCCCGACAAACCTTGCCGAGTGAGGTCAGCGAGACGATTTCACCCCACGGGGGTAGGGAGATACAGGGGCTGAAGAACCGCTTACATCTTCCCAACGCCCTCGTACACGGCGGTATCCGACGGCAGCGATGCGATTTCGTTGCGCGTCAACTGGGCCAGGCGCATCTCTCGTTGCTTGCTCGCCGCCTGGGTGCGCACCAGGCTAATCTGCTGTTGCGCGGCAATCGCCTGCGACTCAATCTCTCTCACCAGCTGTTGACTTGGTCAGTGTCAATCGTGACGCAGCGAGGGTTGATGCCCGATCCATGGAGTCGCTCTCACCTTTTGCAGCGCCTCGTTTGATATTGACATCTTGACAGTTCCTTTTTTTTATTATGATCTTACTCTGACTTGACCGGTTTCAATTTCTCAAGTACGCTGAGTGCTGCATACAATGGAGCTGAAGCTGACAGTAGCCACCGGCGACATGAAATCACGGGCTGTTCTCACGATTTCGCGATGTAGTTAGTTAGCCTAACAAGTTGTTCATCGCATTGGTTTTATCGACGAACTGCAGAGAGGTGACTGGGTCCACCACGGTGCGAGCCCACAAATTCCACACGGACGAGCAGGAAGATCTCTCTTAGAAGGAGCAGCCGACTTCTTCAAATTACAGAATTCTCTATCTCCCTACCCTAGGGACCTACCTCAGGGAAAGTAATACAGAAATGAGAAGCAGGCGGCCAGTTGACTCGAGTCTCAGCACTCAAGTTTCCGAACAGCTGAGGTATGCAGTTGTATCGTGATCTCGAGCCATGCCGGATCAGTAAAGGCGCTTGCATCTCTGGCCATATCACTCTATCGAGCAATTAAACTTACACTACTCCTGCTAAACCTTAGAGACTGTTGATTCTTTATTCAGCCTACCCTCTATGAATGCTTTCTGATCCATGACTGATACAACATTTTGTTTCACGATTTTTTTTTTTTCGTTCCAATCTGCCCCCGCCTCCGGCCCCCCTTTGTGAACAATCTGAACAGCAGTGCGAGGAGAGAACCCGGTTACTGGGTCTTCTTCTGCCCGTTCCCATTTGCAAACGCGCCCGGCTTGGGCACCACCTGTGGAACGGACCGCAAAGGCGCCCAGTCCAACATGAACTCCTCCTCACTGCCGTCCAGACAGCAGTTTAGCCACACCCTCCACAGAATCATGTGGTATGCTGCATCAAACACGTTAGCGCTCACAGGCCCCGACGAGGCGCCGACGAGGCGCCGACGAGTATCACATACCGCCTATTTTACACGTCAGCATCATCCTCTCGGTCTCGTGGCAGAACGGGCGACTTACCTAGACCCGTCAGGATGTGCCACCATCCATGACCTTCTAGTACGACAGACCACGGGAGCAGCAGTTTGTTCTTGGCGCCTGTCAGATGGTGGCAGAAGATGTTGTCCATGTTCCAGATGAAGAATCCGGCCAAGAACATGAGGATGCCTAGCAGGGACGTGTCAGTGTCAGTGGTACAGTAGGTGCTCTGGACGGAGCACCGTCGATGCAGATCGAGAGTGGCGAAACTGACCAGTCACTGCCAGCTTGTACATGCGGAGCATGTATTCATCACATTCGGTAGGCTGCTTTCGCTGCCTCAACCTCGGCCGCAGGTCGGTTTCCATGACATAGAAGCCACGGAAGATGGTCCCGGCCGTGAGGAGGCCGTATGCGACCTGGTGGAAGACGGGATCCTTGGCATAGAGGTAGTACACCTGACCATTTCCTTCTCGTTAGTAGCCCGTATCTCCCTCCTTTTTTTTTTCTTATCCCCGGTGTTCCGGTGAGGAGCAGGTGGTTGCAAACCGTGATGAAAACCGCCAATCCAACCAAGGCGATCGCGATCAGGGCCCGGACCCTCGCCGGCCGCTTGTACGCAAACGTGGCAAATGCCATAATGCACACGGTGTATATCATCGGCAGCTCGTCGGCAAGCTGCATCTCGTCTGCGATGGTAGTGTAAGACAACAGGCTGGACCGGCAGTAAGGGGACGGATAAACGCAGAAAGGGGGGAGAAAACAATGACCCAGGTACAAAACATAAAAGCGAGGTGCATAAGCCAAAAGAACAGAAACATGCATACTGAACGGGATAACTAACACTTAAGCGTGGTGTGGAAAGCCATTGACCCCAGGCCAACTACGATGTACCCAAGGAAGACGAGGATCAAGACGCTCGAGTGACTGTAGGCGATCACATTGCGCAAGCCCTTAAACCCGAGCCACATGAAGACCAGGTTGGTGAGCGTGTTGACGACTTCGGCGCAGTAAAAGGTGATGTTGTAGTCCTAGATCCGGGCGTGAGTCGACTTGGGCCTTCCGATCTGGCAATGATTCATGAAAGAGAGGGGTGGTTTATCCAATCGGTACCTCTTCGCACCAATTCAGCGTCGACGTCTGCTCTCCCCAGAACCCATCGCGGGCTTCCCGATAGGGGACCCGGAGCGCCGATATTAGTGACATGCTCTTGTGTTAGCTGGGGCGGTGCGGCCTATGGGATGCCGTGCCGTGTGGCCAAGGGACGGGCCGAGACGGAGGGTGGGAAGAGAAGAAAGAATGGCGGGAGAGGGTTTTAGCTAAGCTTTGCACCTCGGGGCTTGTGTTTGCAAGTACCGAGGCGGAAACACAAAAACACTGGAACCGTATTATCTGTTTACGTCAACCGGCGTGGCGGCTATGCGTTGGTGGTGGCTCAGACCGTCCAGTGTGTGCGTCTAAAAGAAAGCGCCTTGGTGATGATGCCTCTGGACCAGTCAAGCTTGCCTGAGGGAAGCCGGAATTGTATGTACAAAGTCAATGTGAGCGTAAACCAAACACAGTCACAGGGTTTCCGAGGGGTGTCTAAGGTCCGGGAGCCGAAAGATGATAGCGATCGGATACGCCGGATGTGACCGGGGCCACAACAAACGCTGGCCGCGGTTCAAACCTTATTTTTTTTTAACGCGAACGACGCGAGATAAAAGAACGTAACGGGCCAGCGCCGGAGACATGTTGGCGGGACCTTGGCCCCATCCCGATGAATCAGCAAGGCACGAGCCAACATGGTGCTAAATCCGGTGCCAGCAGCGATGGAAACAGCTCGAGAGGTCTCAGACAACCTGACGCAGCCGGAACGGCATGTGGGATGGTGGGGCCCCGAGAGGCTGATTGCTAGGGAGTTCGGCCAGCGCTCAGCGGACGGGCGTTAACGTTATTCCACGTTAGCGCTCCTCGGACGCGTCAGTATTCTGCAATCCAGGGATGCGGTCTGACGAATCGCAAAGGAGTCTAAAAAAGGCAAGCTTTTCAAGTCGAGCGCCGAGGTTATCCTGCATACGCAGCATACCTCTTGTAGGAGACGGAACCGCTTGTTTCGCACGCCTCCTCTGACTCGCAGCGGCTAATAAGCATTCTTCTGGAAATCGGGCGGAATCTCGCAAGAGGACGATCCGAGCAGCGGCCCCACACCTGGACCGGCTCGCCTCCGCCCCAATCAACTGGAGCCAGGCGGCAGATTCGCGCGGACTGTTGCCTGGCGCAAGCCGCAAATCCATAGTTGCTAAGTACGCAAATACTAGTACGCTAGTGTACGGATTACTTGGACACTCTGGAGAGACCGTGCAGGCCTTTGGTTCGATACGAATTGGAACCATCCACGCCAAGCCTTGATGTCTGTGGGGGAGGGAGTTGAAGTGAGGTTGACCTTGAACCCGGTCCACACAAGAACAGCAAGTCCACGCCGCGCATTCGACCGATTCAACACCAACAACGGCATGCAACCCTGGCAGACTGCTGTGTTGTAATAGTGTGCACGGGTTCATCGACGTAAAACTCCCGTCCGCAGCTCTGCAATCTAGCGGGCTCTGCTCGCCGCTCAACAGCTGCGCACACTTTCGGGTCGCTCAGATGGATCAGATGTAATCCCCGACGCACTCGCCCGCCCGCTTCATCCCCAAGATCAGAACATACCGGCTACCTGCCACGTCAGCACGCCGCAACAAAGACAATGGCGGCTCGATGGGGCTCGTTCCTCTCGCAGGCCGTCGCCGGAGTGGAGGCACGCCTGGACACCATCCTCGCCGACAACGATGACGACACACCGCAGCAGAAGGAGACCAAGCCAGCGGCCCCTCCGTCGCCAGCAAAACAGAGTCCTGGTACGTCGTCTTTTGCGGTCTGGAGTGTTCGGAGGCTTGCCCTAACGGCTCGGATCGCTTGCAGGTCCTTCGAGAACCGCCTCGAGTAGTCGCACCAATGATCGCCTCCAAGAAAGGCTCGCCAGGGCCATGGCCGCCAAAGCGGCAACCCGAAGTCCCGTGTCTACTCAAGGCAGCCCACGCCAGAGCCTCGATGCGCCCAACCGCAGTTCCATCGAAAGCTTGGACCGCCCGAGCTCAACGCCAAAAGACTCTGCCAAAGAGACCCAGTCCCCGCGCGGGTCGCAAGATGTCCCAAGAACCTCGCAAGATGGCAAACCACCACGGAATACGGAGAAAGAAAGCTCGTCAAATGGCGAGAAAGGAGCCAGGGAATCCGGCGAGGAGCCCGCCGCTGCGAGAAAGTCGGTGGATACGTCGGCGTCGAGACCGTCAACACCTACTACAGAGCAAGTCACTGCAGCCTCGGGACCCAAGTCGCAGGAGGACGCCAATGGGGCCACCGATGGTGCAGGCGAAGCGGAATTGGCGAAGGAGGACCAGAAGGCCGAAGACGCAAATCTACAGCACCAAGAGGAGATTCACAGTTATGTGGAGCGCATAGACGCTTTGGAAGCCAAGCTACAGTTTCTCGCAAGGGAAACCACCGACTCGGCGAGGAAGGCAGCCTTGGAAGCGCCGCCTGGGAGCGTCGAGAAGACGCTGGCCGAAAAGGACCAGCAGATTGCGCAGTTGATGGAGGAGGGAAAGAACCTGGCGAGCGCGGATCATAAACACCGCGCCCTAGTGAAGAAGCTGCGTGCTAGTATTTCCGACAACGAAAAGGAACTCAATGCCCTGCGGACAGCGAAGAACAAAATCGATAAAGAGCTTGAAACTCTGCGCAGCCGAGCCCGCCGTGCCGACGAGCTCGAAAAAGCGCACGATGACCTACAGAAGCTGCTGGGCCAGACGCAAAAGGAGCTCAACACTCTGCGAACAGAAATTCGCTCCAAAGACAGCACCATCGCAGAGCTCCGCTCTCAACTGCAGAAAGCCACCGAGCAAGCAGATGCCCTGGCGGCCAAGGCGAACGAGGAAGCGCGAGAGCAGGACAAGCGGCGAATCGCGGACCTTGAGGAAGAAGTGGCCGCACTCAAAGTCGAAAAGGCCCTCATCACGGACCGCAGCAAGGCGCAAGCTACCGAGCTGCGCGAGAAGGCAGAGCGGGCTAACGAGCGGGCGCGTGCGCTGGAACTGGAGCTCAAGGCGGAGGTGCAGGTCATGGAGGGCAAGCTCGAGGAGATGCGGGCGCGGGCCGAGGAGGCGTCATCGGGCGCTGCCGGCGACACACAGGCCAAGCTGCTCCGGCAGATCGAAACGTTGCAGACGCAGTACTCGATCGCTAGCGAAAATTGGCAGGGGATCGAAACAACACTGCTTGCGCGGATCACTGGACTGGAGAGGGAACGCGACGAAGCGTTGCAGCGGGAATCGGAGATGCGGAGGAAGGCAAGGGAGGCTGTAAGTGAAGCGTTTTCCGTCGCGTATGCGACACGTTACTAACCCTCCGTAGGCCGCCCGTGCGAAGCGACAGGAAGAGGAACTCGAAGAGGCCAAGACCAAGATCCCCACCATCCAGGAGGATGTCAAGTCCTACCGGACGCAGCTCGACTCACTTAAGAAGCGGGCCGAAGAAGCCGAGTCTGCACTGGCCAAAGCCACGGCCGACTTCGAGAAGCAAAAGCAAGCTTGGGAGGCCGAAAAGGAAGAACGCCAGCTACGCGAGGTCCCCGAACGCCCCCGCTCCTGGCTCGAAGGCATTCCCGGCGGCTCGTTCCTCAAGCCCGAAAGCCGCCCTGCATCGCCACAACTGACCACCCCGCAACGGACCTTTAGCACCGACTTCCTAGGCATCTCGATCCCTGCCAATAAACTTCGCAAGGCCTCGGGCCCCTCTAGCAAGAGCGATGCCGGGGGCGCCGCTTTCGAGTCGCGAATGCCCTTCTCCCGCCGCCCGTCGGCGCAACCGCCCTCCGGCCGTCCGACCCTCAACTCGAACCCGAGCGGAAGCGGCATCTTCAGCCCGCCCAGCGTCTTCAGTCCGACCTCGGACGCGCCTCCCTCCCACTATCCGGGCGGCGGCGCCGGCGCCGGCCACCCGCTGGACATGGAAGACCAACGCGGCGACGACGCCTTCGACAGCGGCAGCCGCGCCGGCGGCATCATCATCGGCGAGCGGTCGGCGTCGCCTCAGCAGATGCTGCAGGACATGGTCTCGGTCTCCACGGTCGCCGCGGGGCCGTCGGTGCAGCTGGTCGAGCGGATGAGCGCGGCGATCCGGCGGCTGGAGAGCGAAAAGGTGGCCGCGCGGGAGGAGCTCGCGCGGATCTCGCGGCAGCGCGACGACGCGCGCGGCGAGATCATCACGCTCATGCGGGAGCTGGAGGCCGGCAAGGCCGCGGCCAAGAGGGCGGAGGCGCTGGAGGCGGAGATGGCCGAGGTGAAGGAGCGGTACGAGACTACGCTGGAGCTCTTGGGCGAGAAGAGCGAGCTGGTGGAGGAGCTGCGGGCGGATATCGACGACATGAAGGCCATGTATAGGGATTTGGTGGAGAGGACGGTCAAGTAAAAGGCGCCCGCCTTTTTTTTTTTTTTTTTTTTTGTGTGTGTGTGTGTGTGGTGTGTGTGTGTGTGTAAACTGCTAAGAGCGAGACCTGGGATTTTTTTTTTGAGGATTTCGATGCAGTGAGCAGGTGAATGCATCATTGGTGGATGTAGCGGCCGGAGAGAGAGAGATACCATTCAAGGAGGAAGAACGATTTCGCTATGGCCCGCTTCTTCTATCCTGGCTAGTCCATTTCACCACCACCGAACCGTAGAAGCCAAATAGCGGCGGTCGCAGCCAACCTGAGGTGCACCAATAAATCTCGAGATGTGGACACGTACGATCCTGTCCTGACCGTTCCCTGGTTTACAACTCGATGCCTTCCTCCTCGGCCTTGCGCAGGATGTAATTCCGAACCTTGCTTTCAGCATTAGCATCCGCCAGTTCATCAGGCAGGCCGGACCTTTTTCAAAAGTGGGGAGCAGCTTACATCCTTACTCGGGGCCGTGTCCAAGGGCAGATATCCATCCACATCCTTCTTATCCGTCTCAGCGCCGGCCTTCAACAGCGCGATCGCCGCATCTCCTGTTCAGTTCCCGGCTCACGTTAGCCCTTCCAGTCCCAAGGGCCCGGGCAACCCAGCGGAAAGCGGAAGGGGTTCAGCTTACCGTGGCCCTCGGCCACAGCATGGTGCAGCGGCGTCTGCCCCGCCGAGTCGGTCGCGTTGATGGGGCTGCGGTGCTTGATCAGCAGGTTGATCATGGGCACCGAGCCGATGGCGGCCGCGCGGTGCAGCGGGTACTGGCCGCGCTTGTCGCGCACGCGGGTCGAGGCCGCCGGGGTGTGGCTCTCGAGCAGCTTGCGGGCGAGGTCCAGGTTGTTTTTGGAGGCGAGAAAGTGAAGGGCTGTCTGTGCGGCGGAGAAAGAATGTTAGTTCCTTGGGAGGTGGGAAGAAAAGAAAGAAAGCAATTCCCATGTTTTTGTTATTCGGTATCTTCATACTTGGCCGTTGTTATCTGTGAAGATGATTTAGTAAGCTCCATAGGAGTGTTGAAATGGTCACAAGCACAGCATACTGGTCTGGTTGACATCCGCACCCCGAGCGAGCAAGATGTCGGCAACCCTGTCAGAGTCCTTAACGCTGGCGGCGATCATGAAGGGCGTCCAGCCGCTGTCGTCCTGCGATGGGTCAGATTGGTGTGACTCCGTGATGTTCACAGGCAAAGCATCCTACCTCTGCGTCGGGGTCGAAACCCTTTTGGCTGATCAGCAAGCTGACAATCTCGGGGTGATTGTATGAGACGGCCCAGTGAATAGGCAACCGGCCATCGTCGTCCTTGAGTTGGGCAAGCTTCGGGTTGGCCTTGGGTTCCTGGTCAGTGACCGGATCAAGAAGTGACCTGAGCAACATGGACTTGCATTCAGAAGCGACTCCACAACCGCGACTAACTGAAGTCAGTAATCATGCCAGAAACCTTTCTCTTGGTGTTTGGGTTAGCACGACAACGACTTACGTTTGCCCTCACGAGCTGCCTCGTGTATGGCATATTTTGACTCCGCTTTGTTATCCATCCTGTTGCCCCGTTTTCAACTGTTAGACGACGTCGATCTAAGGGAAAAGCGTATTACGAAAAATAGTTGCAAAATCGTAAAATTCCGGAAGGTTGCTTCATGGGATCGCCGCTTGATGAACGTCATGTAAGTGATGCCTTCCAGAATCGAAGCCTGCTAGGATCATTTCATCCAACAGGGTTTATTCGAGCTGACCCTGCACTGTGCGGGTCTGGAACACACAGCTGTGGCTTGTGCCATTATTCACTAAGCTCAGGTTCAGCCACAACCTAAAATTTCTGAGAATTGGGGGACCTGCAGCAAGCTTGCTCTGCAAGTCGCCGCCGTGGCAAGTGGAGCCGACGCCATCAATAATACATCAGCTCTGGGACTTGAACGTGACCAGAATGAGCATCAAGTGAATCTGTAGAGAATCAACCACCAACTCATCCCGCCATATTTTTTCCCCCTTTCCTCCCTCTACAGATACCCATTCATCACAAAGCCATGGCGGCCGAGGTAGCTGCCAATGGCCCTGACGTCTCGCGTCTCGAGGCCCTCGTCCGCGACAACGCGAGGAAGACGAAGTCGATCTACGCCAGCACAACTTCAGATCCATCTGCCCGCAAGCGCATAAAGCTCGATCCTGGCCTGGCCTCCGAAGACCCCGATATCTCCAAAACATCACTGTCGCTCCGTCTCCATGCCGAATACAGCGACGTCCAGGAACTCCCCGAAGTCATCGCAAAGAAGCTCGCTGCGGCTGGCCCGCGCAAGAAGAAGCCCAAGGCCGGCGAGGAGCCGCCATCCAAGTCGGAAGAGCATGCGCGCAAGTTGATAGAAGGAATACCAGCGAGCAAAACGGCCGGGGGCCCGGGGGGCGCCGCCTCCAACGCCCTCGTCCTCAGCCGCAACAAGCCCGGAGGAGCCAGGACCGCTGCCGGGGGCAAGACCCAGCAACGGAACGAACCACAAACATTGTCCCTCACCCGGCGGTCTGATTCCGTACTGGCACAGCCGCGGCCGGACTGGCACGCGCCGTGGAAGCTGCAGCGCGTCATCAGCGGGCACTTGGGCTGGGTGCGGGCGCTGGCGGTGGAGCCAAACAATCAGTGGTTTGCGTCGGGTGCTGGGGACCGGACCATCAAGATCTGGGATCTGGCGTCTGGCCGGTTGCGGCTGACGCTAACCGGGCATATCTCGACAGTGCGCGGGCTGGCGGTGTCGCCAAGACATCCCTATATGTTTTCCTGTGGTGAGGACAAGATGGTCAAGTGCTGGGATCTCGAGACGAACAAGGTGGTGAGTGCAATACAGTCCTTTTCTTTATGTTTTATGTTTTGGCAGACTCTTCGATGCTGATCGGTCGCAGATTCGTCACTACCACGGCCATCTCTCGGGCGTGTACACGCTCAAGCTGCACCCGACCCTCGACGTGCTCGTCACCGGCGGTCGCGACGGCGTCGCCCGCGTCTGGGATATGCGCACGAGGAGCAATGTGCACGTCCTTAGCGGCCACACGGGCACCGTCGCGGACCTAGTCTGCCAGGAAGCCGATCCGCAGGTCATCACCGGCAGCTTGGACTCGACGGTGCGCATGTGGGACCTGGCGGCCGGTAAGACGATGGGTGTCCTGACGCACCACAAAAAGGGCGTGCGCGCGTTGACGACGCACCCTACCGAGTTTACCTTCGCCACGGGAAGTACCGGCAGCATCAAGCAGTGGAAGTGTCCCGAGGGCGCCTTCATGCAGAACTTCGAGGGCCACAACGCGATCATCAATACGCTGTCGGTGAACGACCAGAACGTGCTCTTTTCGGGAGGAGATAACGGGTCGATGAGCTTCTGGGACTGGAAGTCGGGGTACCGGTTCCAGGCCTTGGATACCACGGCGCAGCCCGGCTCGCTGGATGCCGAGGCAGGGGTGATGAGTTCGACCTTCGACAAGTCTGGCGCAAGATTGATATGTGGCGAGGCTGACAAGACAAGTAAGTGTCTACTCTATTCCTGTGCCCTTTTTTTCATGAAGGATGGGGTGTTAACAACAGACAGTCAAAATCTGGAAGGAGGATCCCGATGCCACACCAGAAACACATCCTATTGACTGGAAGCCGACACTGGCAAGAAGGAAGTATTAGGGAGTTGGGGCTGCCGCGGGCTAATGATGATTACACATTGTGTCGCATTGCGTCCATGGGGGGGAGGGAGGGCCGGATGAAATGACGCTTTCTTTTCCTGGTCTAATGCTGGTGTATGGGGTATCTCTACAAAATCACACCAAGTTCCTTGATTTCCGGATCATCCCGGAATGCCAACTTCACGTCCTCATCCCCAACTGCCAAGCGCATCTTGCTCGGCCGCTCAGGCCTGTGTGCCTCCAAGTTGATTATGCCAGCTCCAGTCAGGTCAACGGCTGCGGCGCCCAGCCCGGCCGGACGAACTAGCTGCGAGACGTTCTTCGTCCGAGCGGGGCCCATGAACCCTGGATCTGTTCCCGCCCCGTTCGTAATGATGCCGCATGCTTTCCGGTCGAGCAGCGTCAACGGCCGGCTCTCGCCCGCGAGCTTGAGCGTCCGCTGCATCTCCTCGAGCACATCGCCAAATGTGGTCTCAGCCAGCCCTGTCCGCTGTGTGCGCAGCAGGAGCGCGGTCAGCAGCAGTCGCGACGCAAACGGGAGCGACCGCAGGTACTGCTGTAGCGGGTTGCTAGTCGCCTCGCTGATGGCCCGACGGACCGTCTCGATCGTCACTCTTCCGGCAGCGCTCCTCATCTTCTTCTTCTTCATACTGGGCGTCTGCCCCTCTTTTTCTTTCTCCTGCTCCTCCTCCTCCTCCTGCTGCTTCCCCCCCTTCCGCCCTTTCCTGCTTGGCGTGTCCGGCGGCGCTCCAGCAGCGCCATCGTCGCCTTCGTCCCTCGCCTTCGCGTCCGCCTCGGCCAACTCGACCGCCCGCCTACAGATATCTAGCGCTCGCCTGGCGTCGCCGCTCACCGCGGCCACCTTCCTCGCCGCAAACTGCACCGCGTCCGGGTCCACGATGTCCCCGGGCACACCCTCCAACCGACTCTGCACGATCCGCATCAGCTGCTCGTGGTTGTACCCGGGGAAGGTGATGCGGGTGAGCCCCAGGCGGGAGCTGATCTTGTTGCTCAGCGTCCTCTCGGGCAGGTCCATGGTGTTGGCCACGGCCAGGACGATGAGGCGGCTGTGGCGCAGGCCGGGCCAGTTAAAGAAGTTGTACATGACGCCCTGGTTCTTGGTGACGAGCTGGTCGAGCTCGTCCATGAGCACGACGCAGGGCACGCGGCGGGGCGACGGGTGGCTGAACTCGCGCTCGAGCAGGTCGAGCGCCTGGGCGGGCGAGACGCGCTGGCCCTTGAGCGCCTCCCAGAGGAGCGCGTACGACTGGTGCGGGTCCGCGATCTTCATGCCGTTGATCTCGACAAAGATGAAGTCGTCGAGCTCGTCGGCGCGCACGGCCGCGTCCAGGTGCGCCACCACCTCGCGCACCGTCGCCGTCTTGCCCGTCCCCGGGGTTCCCGAGATGTAGATGCAGGTGCCGGCGCCGTCGGTGATGGCCGCCTCGAGGTGCGAGTACACGAGGCTGAACTCGGCCTCGCGGCAGGGAAGGCTGGCGGGCACCGAGGCCACGTGGAGCTGGCTGCGTGCGAGCTGGTAAGGGGACGCGAGGACGTGCTGCGGCGACAGGACGCGGGTGGCCAGAGGGGTGAACTCGAGGTGCTTCTTGACGAGGACGCGGCGGTGCGACGAAGGGGTCGTCGGCTTGCTGCCGGGGCCGGGCTTGCGCCTGCTGCCGGGCGTGACGGCCCCGTCCCGGGTGCGGGCCCTCTTCGGGGTGCGCGGCGTCCCGGGGGCGTACTCGCCTTCGCGGTCGTCGTCTGCCTCCTGCTTATAGTCCTGGTCCGTGGGTTCGTCTCTGGTCTGTTTCCGCCTGCGAGTTGCCTTGGTGTTCTTGCGGACCATCTCCTGGAGGCTGTCGATGTCGCCCCTCCCGCGGTAGATCTCCTCCCAGACGAACTCTTCGGTGTAGGTGCACGTTCGCGTGTTGCAGCCGCGGCGGCAGATGAACACCTTGCCGTACTCGGGTGCCTTGCGCGGCACCTTGCCGGACGGGTACTTGGCCTTGAACGCAGCCTCGGACATGATGTGTGCCTTCCCGTTCACCGTTGTCAGGGGGTTGACATCGAACGCAGTGGTGATGTATAGCTCGTTCTATCGTTTGGGGTAGAAGTCTGTCAGCCGGGTCCCTTTGATGTTTCCTCGGAGTTGCCCGCCACCCACTTCGAGATAATCGGTCCTCTTCTTGAGGCTGCGGATCTCCTGCGGGGACGAGAACCACATGAAGTTCGCCGCCTTCTCGCCGTCTTCGTCGACCTGGAAGTCGCATATTATGCCGACCCAGGCTTCATTGAAGCTGTCGGCCTTCAGTAGCACTGTGTCCCCCAGATAGCACTCGAACTTGCCCATGCGAGCGCCGATGATCTGGGGTTCGTGTACTGTTGACCGCTTTCGTTTCCGCCCATTTTCTTCCGCAGCCTCCTCTTCCCCGGCTTCCTTCTCGTAAATCCACTCCCACGGGTAGTCGTCGGTGCCGAGCTCGTCGTCGGAATCTTCCCTGGCCACGCCCGGGAGATGGCGCGTTGCTCGGGCCGGCCGAGGCATCTCAAGCTCGCATAGGTCGGCAAAAATGTGCAACCCTGCCAAAGATGAAAAGCTTCGGTATTGCAGGGCAGCGGCCTGTTCGTATGCTCTGTGTCTGTTGAGCTTGAATGCAGTGGTCAAGCAATTGAGTGTTAGCGCGACGCGCCCCAGGCGCGTTTTTGCGCGTCAGATCAATTAACAACCCTTGTCCCTAGCAACGGCAAGAACGGCTCGTGGGACCCCCGGAAACGCTTACACCCGCCACATCATGCCAGCAAAATGATATGCAAAACAGAAACTCCAGGAGGCTGTCAGCTATGGTGACCTCAAGAGTCCTTTTGTTTGTCCTCAAAATGGAGTTGATTTTATCTTTCCTCCCCTCTATTAACCCCCCCTAGTCTTGTTCGAATGGTCTCAGACGGCAATTCGATACCCTAACCCTCAGTTGATGTAAAGACAAAAATAGGGGCAAAAGACCACAAAGGCACCTGCCGGCCATATGCAGCGGCTCCCTCCCTAGCTTAGAGAGCGCAGCTTCTACGACTGCTCGCACATCACCATAATCTTGATTATCGGAGAAACTTGACGGTCCGCTCCTCTAGGCCAGCATCACTTGTTTCAGACTGTTTCTCGCCAACGCCCCCCAACTAGATCGACAGCCGCAAATCAGATAGCCGAGGGCAACAGGATCTAGGAAACAAAGATAGTCAAGCTTCAAGTGCTCCCAAGGGAGTCGATTGGGTTTCAGCCAAAAGGCCAATTCAGCGGAGCACAATACCGGAGCACCGTCTTGCAGGCTATTAGGGGTACCTTAACGCGGCATTGTATGTACACTACAGCTGGAGGGCTGTGGGAAGTCGACTGGGCAGTATTGTCATGGCCAGCATGATCAGATCAGTCAAACTCTGCTTCCAAGACAAGAAGTCGGAGAACTGTAACAGAAATGTCTAATCAAAGCCCGGGTTGCTAGTGCTGAGTGCGCTATGCTGACGCAGCCTACGGGTCGTAAAAGAACAGTTAGGCGTATGTTGGTATGCCAGAGAGTGATGGTTCTAGTCCAAGAGGCAGAGATACGGTAGAGGAAGCAAGCCGCCGTTAGCCGTCAACCGCTGAGTTCTCAAAAACCCACGACCGCTTATACTTTGAGCGGAAACATCCCCGTTTGTGTCAAATAAGCGGTTTAGTAGCCTTAACCTGAAGACAAGCTGTTCATTTCCTGCTTACAGCCCTGAAGGTGCTTTACAGCATGGGCCCTGCCTTCCCCTGAATCAGAGAGCAACCCTCCTAGCTCCATAAGCTGTGATTCTACCGCTCAAGAAAAGGATGGTTTAAAGAAATAAGCAGCTCGTCGTTTGTAAACCAAAGGGAAACAGGTTATGACTGTGAGCAGATTTGTCCCAGCTTGTGGAACTCCGGTATGCGCAGCTAACTGAGGTGAACCCGGGTGGGGAGGTTCAAGCCCGCCGGAGTCGCGGCGACCATCAGGCCCTCATCGGCCCAAAATCCCACCTTGTCTTGGTACGCCTCCTTTAATTTTCCTTCAGTTTACTTACTATTTTTGGACCTCCGTCATCCGAGACTCTCCCTCAACTCACCTGTTTCCTAATTTGTTTTAAGAAATTGTTTATCTCCGGCTCTCGCCTCGTGAGTTTCGTCCGACGAGGCTACAAGGGCAGAGCCAAGGCTCTTGGATTGATAGCAGCTAGCTAGAGATGTTACTCCTCTTGCTCTATTATCTTCGTCCGCTGTCTCTATGGTGCCCTTTTTCTTAAACATGACCACCTCCGTTCCCAACTCCTTTCCTCGAGGATGTGGGATTTGGAGAAGCAGCTATACTAAATAGAGCCATGGCATCTGGGTCGCTCATCTTTCTTCTTGGGACGCACAAGACGTGTATGCTGCAGTCCTCAACAATACTACGGTCAAGGCCGTCTTTTCCCTCGTGGCAGTCATGGACCTCAAAAGCTACCTAAAATTCGACCTCCAGACCGCATTCTTTGATGCGGACGTTCCCGGCGGCGTTGACTATTTTGTGAAGCAGGAGCATGGCCGCTACTGCTATTGCCCCATCGGTCCCTCCGCTTTCTTCACCACCACCGATGAATCTCTCTCCCCTCGGCTTCCCCTTCAACCAAGTAGGGTCTCAACCTAAAGAGACTCTGACACTTGGCTCAAACACCCATTCACCTGCATGATCTGCCTTAGGCGTTTTATAATACATCTTTGATGATCAGTTGCCCTCTGTATCGTTTAGGAGCTCTAAAGGTTGGGGCCATGAGGTTGTTTCCTGACCGATGGCTCTGCAAGGCGCCCCTTCCCGAGCGTTTTTCCTCCAATGCTGGTGGAGGTAGTGCTTTGGGTCTTTCAGGAAGGCACGATGCACAAACCAACTGCAAGTACCCGCGCAGTTGTTGCTCGGTAACTTCCCTCGTGGCCGCAGTTGGCTGATCTAGCGGAGCCCCTTTCGGAAATTTCCTACTTGTTCCCCTCTTTGCTCCTTCCCTTTTTTTCTTGCTCTTCGCCGCGACTCAAGTTAATAAATCTCAGAATTACAGTGGTTCGTATCTCTGGCAGCCTCTTGACTCCTTCAGCTTGTTGATTTGGTCTGACTTCCTGGGTAGCTGCCTGGTATCTGTTCTCAGCGATCCACGGTGCAACGTATTCCCAATCGTTGCCGTCAGGTATGCGCGTTCTGTTCTGCTTCTCCTTTCATCATATCCCTTGCTCTCCATCTCTCACATATTCTCTCCAATTACCAACTCTTCAAAGGGACTCTTCATCTCAGGCTACGGTGCCCGAGTTCCTGCCTGTTCCAAAGCAGACTAACCAGGCCCTACCATTAGGGTCAAACGATCAACACAACTCTCTGACGATGGAGTATATCAGAAAGAGGAAGGTACTTACCGCAGGGGCCGATCAGGTCTTCAAGGAACAGAGCCCGAATCTGAGCGTCACTGTAAGTTGGGCTGCGCTTCCTAGTCGATGTTATATTTAACAATTTCAGGTTCACGTTTCGTGGCCGGCGCCTATGCGCGGCTTCAAGGACATCGATCCCTCCGATGTAGATGTTGCAGCCCTGCTTAATCGCCTTGCGCGAGAGCACAAGGCCGCAATTGCGGCAGAAGAAATCGGCTCAAACATTTTTGTCACGGTCAAGGCAACCAATCGAGCAAAGGCTCAAGAAGTTATTGGCTACCTTCGCAGCCAGCTTCTATACCGACCGGGCGAAGACAGCGTGTGGCGTGCCCGTCTCTTGGTCTACCCACCCAGCGACAGCTGGCCGTCCATCGTGGCGGCCCTCCAAACCAGGGAGGGGACCACTGGCCGACGCATCACCGCTTTAACATCCCAACCCCTTGGATTTGTTGACACGAGCATTTATCCAACAAAGGCCGAGTACAAAGAGAATTTGACAGCTGCCTTGAACCAGACTGCTGAATTCTTGCGCAACAATCCCAACGGCATGCGCATGAAAGTACAGTTTGGTTCTCTCATTGTCAACGAGTGGACAAAAGACAAGACCGAGTACACATTAGAAGAGTTACTGCGCCTGATAAATCGTGTTGGGACGAGAGGCACTGCACGGATGCTAGACACGTAAGAACACACATATCACCTCCAAAAGAGCAGAAATACTGATTAGTCGTCAGGGTCAGCGAGACTGCTGCTAAGGCCCTCGTCAATTGTCTAATCCCATCTAACGCGGAGTTACCTGAGTTCACGAGAGACTATCTCGAAAGCGGCGACCCAGATCGCATATTCTCCATCATCTTACAAACGAAGAACCTCAATGTCGAGTCGAATATCGAGCTGGTAGACGGTCAGCAGGAAAAATTCAAGAATGTCAAGCGAGCTCGACAGTACACCTTGGGTCCGTTGGCAATTCGTCAGCTTGAGAAGCAGTATAGGGCGGCGGAGGTTATCACGATTTGTCCGGAGAGGTTAGCGAGTTGTAATTGTTTACAGGCTTACACTGACAATGATTGTAGCTTTTACGACTGGGGTTTCAAGATTCGCAAAGACGCGGCAGAGCAGGATGCTAGGCCTTCTGCTCCGTTTAAAGTTGAGGAGTTGCAGCAGAGTGTCAAGTTCACAGGGGAGTCACTCCAAGAGGGTTTCCCCAACATGGACATCTCGGAACCCTTTCTGAAACACAACGAAATCCAAGCGGTTTACGGCACGACCATCCTACGGTACAATCTTAGCATGCACTACTCGTTGGACATCAAATTTGTCCATCAGTGGCGACCCAAGACACCGGGTCAGAAGACGCTCCCAACCATGGCAACGACGGCGACTGTCTTGCTGTACGGCGATGACTGGGACTTCCAGTTACGTGCAGGTGTGCCAGTCCCTCGCGACTGGAATGACAGCTTCGTAGCTCAGTTTTTGCAGCAGTCACCCGACGATCAAGGTCCCAGGGGCATGACGGGAGAGCCCATGAATCATCTCCTTGGATGGGTCGAGTGGATTCAGAAGGCACTCGACAGTGGTTTCGAACAGGACAAAGTTATAGGCAACAGTGCCTGAATGTTGCTAGTTGCGATTGGAGTGTACTGGTAAGGGAGGTGAGAAGGGGGGGGTTGTAGCATTGATGATCTGTTATTGCCTCTTCATCCTGACACGGGATGAAACTGCTTTTAGAGTAGAAGGGAGCTTATTGCCCTGCTGTGTTAGGGTCATCAATGGGAGTTACAGATGGAGTTGGGTTGGCAGGCTGGAATGGTTTGGGGCGTAATGTAACATCAGAGGTGTCTATTGACCTGCCTGGGTTCCAAGAACACATGGAACACAACTGATGACATTCACTCGGTGAAACAATATGGAGAGGTCTTTTTGCGGGAGATTATGCGGGAGATTATCCTTATCAATAAGTTTCCACCCGTACCCTTGTCTTCGTATGGCCGTGCTATGACGATGCTGGTGCTGCTGCGCCTGAACTTCCTTGTGCCAACACCTTTTGCCGTAGAACTGAAAAAGCGAAAGTGTCAGGCGAAACTTGCCAGGAAGGAAGCGCAGATGATGGGAACATGGGAGAGGAACAAACCAACCTTCTTCCACAACGCGCAGGTTGTTTGTCTTGGCCTGCACGATTCCTTCTAGCCCTTGGATATTGCCAGCAAGTTCCTTGACCTTGGCTTCGTAGAACTCTGCGGCAGATTTGGTGTCCTGTAGGGAAAGGGGTCAGTAAGTGCTGCAGGAGGGATAGTGGCGTCAAGAGGAGAAGGGGACATGGGATGAGCGGAACCTTCTCGACGTAAAAGCCCGTCCCAACGTCGACGAGCACCCGATCCGGGTCGGCAATCCGGCCCTTGACGTAGAGCGAGTTGGTGAGGGGGACGAGGATGGACTTGTCCTCTGCCGGAGCTTGTTAGCCGGCCACCCAAGGGCAAAGGACCAAGAGAGAGAGAGAGAGAGAGGCGAGAGAGTGGTGCATGAGGGTGACTTGCTGTCCAGAGAGGAGGAGCCCGACTTGACTATCCGCAGGCACTCCTTGAACTTTGCTTGGGCCGCGGCAAGCTGGGCATATGAGCTTGAGAGATGCTCGACTTCGCCATCGAGCTGCTTCTTGACGGCACTCAGCTGCTGGGCGCTGAGGGTGTTGAGGTCAACTGGAGGAGCGTATATTAGCACATGAGGGTTTGGCTGAGTTGAATCAAACAGGGGAGGTGTGTGTGTGTATGTGCATTCGTGGATGAATGCCATGGTGGAGTCGGGGTACCATGTCTGGTCCCGTCAAAGAGCTGGGCTTGGGAATGAAGGAAGAAAAGGGAAAAAAAGAAAAAAGAAACTGACCTGCCTCTCCTTGTTGTTGACCGCGGCTGGCCATACTGGTATTTGCTTGACTCGAAGAGTTTAGGACTGGAGATAAGTGGCAGTGTACTCTGGGACTCGAAAACACCACCGCAGTCGCAGCCAAAACTCAGTCAGGATCCTTCTCAAGAAAGCATGCGCTGTGCCCCGCTAAGGACCGCCGCGGTGTCTGTGTGAGCACAGTAAGATATGGTCGGTAACGAAGGAATAATGGTGGGGTCCAAAGAAGCTGCTCTGCGTTGCGGGGTTCTTGCACCCAGCTAACTGAGGTCACCATTGCACAGTTCTACGCAGTTAAGAACTCCACATTCAATGAGGATGTGCAGAAACCGAGAAGACAATGATCTCAGTATGCAGTTAAACGAGTTCTACCAGGCCAGAGCTCTTTGTCTTTAATCGGACTTGGGGAGGCAAACTGACTTTCGTTAACTGGATAGATGAATTCTCTCATGATACGATGGAACCTTCCAACCATTCCATGTTGTTCTGCAAAGGTGAGAACACACAAGGAAAAGGCTTTAGGGGCCATGAAATATGTGAACCTGGTATTCGATCACTAAAAGTGACATTCCCGCAGGAAGAGCTCAGCAACGAAATTGTTCCTACAGCCACAGAAGACAACGCGGCTGCTCACACTTGATCTTGCTGACTGCGATCAACTCGCGAGTCTGCCTTACCTTCTTCATCTCATCCTGAAAGTCCTACCAAGAGTCAGTCCTACAAAATAATCTCGGTTCCAACGTGGACTTTAAAGCACCGCCAAAGCCCACCCGTGGGCGTTTCGTAGCCTCATTATTTATTGGCTGTCGTCACTATCATCATCATCATCATCATCGGTTCACACCACCCAACGCCAGTCCCCCCCCCAAGACGATCACAACCTCACGCCCACCAATCATGGCCCAGGCACTCCCTCCAGGCGTCCGCATTCACAATGACCCAAGCTCCCCTAAGCGCCGCTCCCTCCGCGCGACCCGGGCCTTCAGCCCGGGCAGCACCATAGCAACCTTTTCCAACCCCCTCCTGGCCCTGCCGGACGGCGCGACCATGCGCACGACCTGCAATTACTGCCTCCGCACCACAGCCCCGAGCCCGAGCCCGAGCCAGTCCGCGGCAACCCCTCCGGCCTTCAAGGCGTGCACGGCCTGCAAGGCGGCCGTCTACTGCGGGCCGGCGTGCCAGCGCGCCCACTGGAAGGCGGCGCACAAGGCCGAGTGCAAGATGTTTGCGCGGGTGCGCGAGCAGGCCGGCAAGGACTGGCTGCCGACGCCGGTGAGGGCCGTGGCGCAGGTGCTGCTGACCCTCCAGCAGGGCAAGAGCGGCGGCGGCGGCCGGGAGGCCGAGATGAGGCGGGCCTTCATCGGTAGCGCGGACGGGGAGGAGGAGGACGGTCTGGAGGGGAACGTGGAGGGGTTCAAGAAGGACGGGGAGGTCTGGAAGGACATGGAGCTGCAGGCTACGGCGGCGGTGGTGTACGCCGGCTTGCTGCAGGGGGAGGAGGTGCTGGAGAAGGCGAGGGAGATTTTATGCAAGGTGGGCTCGGTTTTTTTTTTCTTTTTTTTTTTTTGCCTTCGATCCCGGAATGCACCCGGCCGTTGCTGACACCAGAGACCCAGATACAAACAAATGCCTTTAACCGCTTGGACGCGGACACGGGTATGGCCGGGATCTTCCTCGATGTCGGGTTGGCCATGGTCAACCACTCGTGCGTGCCAAACGCTTTCATAGGGTTTGATAAGAGGACGGCCATTTTGAGGGCGGAGAGGCCGATTCAAGAAGGCGAGGAGATCACCATCTCATACATTGGTACGTATCTATTTCTCGGAAGTCTCATTCATCGCCCCTGATAAGGGTTCTAATGCCGTTTCTAGACAACACCCTGCCCAAGGCGGCGCGATACGAGGCACTCAGGCTGTACCACTTCCAATGCGACTGCGTCCGCTGCAAGGACGACCTTGACGTCTATGAGGTGTGCCAGTCATCCCCCGTCATTCCCCTCAACTCCTTCAGCCTCCATCCGGACCTTGCAAAATTGCGAGATCCACCTGGCGATCGGGCGAAGGTGTCCAAGGCAGAGATGGAGGTTATCCACAAGAAATGGCAGGCTCTTGCCAAGCCGGACGGCGATGACGAGGAAAGCCATTTGAAGCTGGCCCGGGAGCGGTGGAAGGTGTGCCGGCCGCTGATCGAGGCCAGAATGTGGGCCGCAGAGCCGTTGCCCACAACGATTCTGCAGCTGGCCACAACCTGGCAAACTAGCTACAAGAAGGTCGTCTACGCCCTACCGCTGTTCTGTTTCCTCAGCACCGAGTGCGACCCCTACAAGTTCGTAGCGCCATTCATGCCGTGGAGGATCAAGAACATCGTGGCCGTCGTGAAGTTGCTCGCCGTGACTGGCGAGTTGACGGCGAGCGGTGCGTTAGCAACACGGTGTTCTCATGAAGCCCTGGTGGGAACCCTGGCAACGGCAGATCAGGTCAGCATATGCGAAGCCCTTCTCCGCCTCGCCGTCCACCATGGCGCTAGCAGCGTGTCAGACGATTGGGAGGTGTTCACCCAAGCAAAGTCGATGCTGGAAGACGTCGAGAGCCTGGAGGGCCGTGAGCAAGAGTCAAACATGCTTCGAACTTGGGTAGAGGACCCCGAGGACCCTAGAGGCGCTGCCTTCTTTGAGAATCAAGTGCTCCGGCCCATCCAGACGCTTTCAACCTTTGCGGTTGAGATTCTCGAGTCAACGCTTGACGGAGGGAGCCTTGTGAAGAAATAGGGAAAGTCGTACACCGGCAGCATCAGGGTTCTCCAACACCAGCCGACTTGTCTCTGGGAGCATTTGGCGTCCAGCCAGACGGCGAAGTTATCCCTCGTTTCGCCGATACTGGCCCATACGTGCTGCTCTCTGGAGCAATCCTTTGATTTACGGCACTCGGTGGTACAACCGACTCTTCAGACGTCGTCGGATACCGTCGATCTGCATGGCTTGAGCATTCGAGGGAGGACGCAGATCTCTGGGGGATGGGTTGGAGGTCTGGGGATGCACCTCGTTTCCGCAAGCGAGGAAGGGCATCAGATTGCCCCGGAACTGCGCCTGAGACAACCGAACGTGTCGCCCAACGTTCGCCCGGGGCTTGCTTGCTTGCCTCTGCTCGCTCAACTCTTCCTTTCAGCATCTCAAGCTCCATCTTCAGAGTCTCGACCTGGTTGGCCCGGTTGCCAATTTTGGCAATGCTGCTCGTGATAACCTCTAGCTCCCGGGACGGGAACGGGAATGCAGAGTTTGTTTGTACCGTCTCGTAAGCTCGAATCTCGTTCATCTGTTGCCGCAATTCTGCCATTCCGGCACGAATATTCGCCATTTCTTGCGCATGTTCTGCAGCGGGGACGGTACTCCCGATCGTTGACTTCGAGTTTTCTATTACTTCTTGGTGCTGGCAGAGCTCCAGCCAGATCTGGTCCGTGTCAATCTTGAATTGAGCATCCATTGCGGCGAGCTGCTCTCCCAGTCTCCCGACGGCAGCGGTCGCTAAGGTCACTCGGTCACCGAGCGCGGCAAGGGCATTAGGGTCGTGCGCCACTGTCGGAACCTTGCTCAGCTCATCCTGTACTGTTCTAAGATCCTGCTGGAGCCCGCCGATGTCCCGGTGGAGGCCGAGCATGGCGTCGCTCAGCTTTCCTACTTCGTACTGAATGCGGTTCGCACGCTTGTCCAATGCCGAAACAATCCTGAAGCCGTTGCTGTCGATGCGCCTGATGTCCTCTCTTTGGCTGCGGAGATCAAGTTGCAGTTGTCGCAACTCCCGGATCCCTGGATAACCCGAAGTGAAACCTCCGGGTGACTCCTGTGGCGGATTTTGGAACCTTTCCCCATTCGCCTTTGAGGGCTCATTGACGACGAGGATGCGCTGAATGTTGAATTTGATCCCTTTGCCGTCACTGTTTAGCAGTTCTACGGACGCCAGCCGAAGTAGAAGCTGGTTCCTAGGGTAACAATGTGTCAATACACGGTATATTCGGGCATCCGGGGCTCTAGGTATGATGCAGCGTACTTGTCCAGCACGTGGTTTACGGGTGTCTGAACACACCTAAGGCCAAGGAGGGCATTGCAGCTTGTGCAGACAACGTCTTGTAGATGACTAGACCGCAAGATTAGAATCAATACACGTTGGGTCCGAAGAATGAGAAGACTGACCATTCATCCACCAACGTTCCTCGCCCACCGATGCGAATCGCGCCTTGAGGGTGAATGGCAAGGTCATCTTCGGGCTCGATGACCGGGCTAAAGTAACCCTTCCCGATCTGCGTCCAGAGATTCGCCAACCGCCCGATCGGGGCATCGCACTTTTTGCACTCGCAAAACACTGTCTCCATGGCGGGAGGTTTGGAAACGGAAACATACACCTATTGCAGAGCCATCCCAAGGCAGTAGAGATTGCGGATGGAATGCACTCAGAATTGTGCGCAGAATCACAAAGTGTCATTAGTTATCATTTTTCAGGCTTGAATGAACGGATGGATGCCTGAGATTCCGTTGGGCACTTTGAGCCTTAGTTAATTAGTTAACCATTGCGCCTGCCATCCGATTGACTTCTTCAGGTCAGGCACCTAGAACAGCATTGTCAGCATTGTCAGCACGCAGTTTGAATCGAGGCAGGGTGTAATTCCCTCTATGGCAGCCATCAAGGTTCTTCCCCCAAAAGCAGTTTAGCGCAACCGTTCCTTATCGCTCCTCCACACGGGGCTTGGCATGCTGCAGTTTTGGTCTGGGCCCGATAAAACTTCCCATTTTCGCCTGCTCCAGCATTTGCATCTCTCTTGATCGCGCCGTGCGTAATTCAGCCCACGGCCGACCCGCGCAGACGTGCTGCGCCGTTGCCATGGGGAAGAACAGGAAGAACAGATCGAGTCGCGGCATTGCCGCCGCCATGGCGACCCTTGCAACTACCAGCGGCGAGGGCGAAGCTGTCGGTGTTCTCGAAAGCGCCCAGACCGTCGCCGGAAACGCGGCCGCCGACTCGCTTGAATCTCCGCCGACATCCAAAGAATCCGCTGGTAGTCTCAAAAGGGCGAGCCCTCACGATGCCAACGACGACGAAGACGACGGATGGCAGACAATCGAGCGCGGTCGACCGGTGAAGAAGCACAAGAAAGTTCCTGGCCCCGGGTCGAGCCGGTACCCGGGCATCCACTTCTCACATCATGCAAGGCTTCAGTCAAAGATTGGTGTCTCGTCGCTTCGTGACCTTATTCTGTACATCTTTGCCGACGGTCCGGCTCCTCAATGGGTCTCGGTCAAGCACCGGCCAGAGTTCAGGAAGATCGTCACCATCATGGTGCCCGGTCTCGAAGAAGCCATGTTCAAGAAGGGCGTCGACTTCTCCAGCTACAGCAATCTCACGCCAGATCAAGCGATCGACCGGGTTGCCACCTCTCCAGATGACTACTATCCTCGCGAGCTCAAGAAGGAGGCCCTGCCCGAAGCGCTACAACTGTTCGCGGACATGTTCCCCCATCTCTGGCCAGTGAAGGCACCAGGCGATGACAAGTACGCCAAGCTACATTCTCCCGTGCAGTCTATGCTCACCGTCCCTCTCAATAAGGACAAAAAGAGCGGAGTGAAGCCGGTTGTCGACCCTCAAGGTTGGAAAGATGTGAGGACGAGGATCACGGAATTCTTGGCGACGCCAGAGGAGCTGATGGAGAATGGCTTCCCGAAACACCCGGCCATGCTCCAGGGGCAACAGAAGGAGACTTTCAAGGACCCAGACGGCTGGGTGCATACAAGAGTCGATAATCTCGAAGATGGCGATGTTCCCGAGGCTGAGATCGAGCAGGGCAGCATCACGGCGGGCCGGCGGGTTTTGGCTCTCGATTGCGAAATGTGCATGACAGGAGAGAGCGAGTATTCTCTCACTAGGATAAGCTTGGTATCCTGGGACGGCGAGGTTGTCCTTGACGAGCTTGTCAAGCCAGACAAGCCCATCGTCGACTACGTGACTCGGTTTTCCGGCATCACCAAGGAGATGCTCGACCCCGTCACCACTACCTTGGGAGATATCCAGGCGCGGCTGCTCGACATACTCGACCCGCGCACAATCCTTGTAGGCCACTCGCTCGAGTCGGACCTGAAGGCGATACGGCTGGCTCATCCTTTCATCGTCGACACCTCCATTCTCTTCCCCCACCCCCGCGGTCCCCCGCTCAAGTCCTCTCTCAAGTACCTGGCCCTCAAGTACCTCAACCGTGAGGTCCAGAAGGGCGGTGGGACGGTCCACGGGCACGACAGCATCGAGGATGCCAAGACCTGTCTGGACTTGGTCAAGAAGAAGTGCGAGAAAGGCAAGGCCTGGGCGTCCGGCGACGTGCAGGGCGAGAATCTCTTCAAGCGCCTTGCCCGCGCCGGGACCGCCTACCGCGCGACGGCCGGGCCCGAAGCCACCGGGGGTCTCCCGGTAGGCAAGACCAGCGCGGCGATCGACTGGGGCGACGCCACCAGGAGCGCCTGCAACGCCGCGACGGTGACCATATCGTGCAACTCGGACGCCGAGGTCGAGGCGGGCGTTATCCGCGCCGTCAAGGGCGACCCGGACGGCCTCGAGGTCCCCGGCGGCGGCGTCGACTTCGTCTGGGCACGCATGCGCGAGCTCGAGGCCCTGCAGGGGTGGTGGAACCGCAACAAGCTGTCCCCCGACGCGTCCGCCGCCAGCGGGCCCCCGCCCCTCCCGACCGGCGAGGGAGGGGAGACCATGACGCTCGAAGAATGTCTCGCCGGCCTCGCCCGGCGCCTCAAGCGCATCCACGACGCCCTCCCGCCCTGCACGGCGCTCATCGTCTTCAGCGGCACCGGCGACCCGCGCGAGATGAGCCGGCTGCAGGCGGTGCAGGCGCAGTTCCGCCGCGAGTACAACACGCCCGGGTCCAAGTGGGACCAGCTGAGCGTGCAGTGGACCGACAAGGAGGACCAGGCGCTGCGGCGGGCCGTGCGCGCCGCCCGCTGCGGCATCGGCTTCATCGGCGTCAAATAGGGCTGGCGGCCACCCGCGTGGTTCGAGTACCGGCTGTGGCGGGCTAGGGTGTGGTCGCGGTGGTCTCGAATTGCGCTGCGCGGGTGGGCTGGGAGGCTGCTGCGTTACTTTTAGAACAGAAAAAGAAACAAAAAAAAAAAAAAAAAAGAAAAAGAAAGAAAGAAAGAAAGAAAGAAAGAAAGAAAGGGATCAGTCGCCCCACTGCGTCTTGCCTTGGGGATCAGAGAGGTCATGGTTCATGGTAGCACAGTATTATGCTTGCTGCCCCGAGCCTCGAAGCGACCGGAGCAGGACTGACGGGACGTTTTGAAGTGATGTCGAAGCATTAGAGGAATGACTCTCAGTCTCGGCTTGATCTTGGCATGTTTTGATACCCAAGTCGCGAACCGATGAAAGCGGAAATGTTTTTGGAGAGGAGATTTGTGATCAACGACAGCGACAGGATGTGCGAGCTCATCACCTTGAGCGGAGTAGTAGGATTCCCACCTCTGGGATAGCTATCTTACTCCAACGATACCGCACGCAACCATCTCGTATACTCGATCCGAAGCATCTCGTAATTAGTGTACATGTACAAAGAAGAACTAGAAATCATTCACGGTCACACACAACCCGCTCCGAATGGTCGTCTCTTGAGTCTTGATATCCTACCCGCTTTTGAGTGTCATCTGCAGCATGAGATCACAGAAAACCGCCCATCACTTTCGCTTTCTTGTTGTATGTACGCTCTCAGCCGTCCTGAAGCCCCTAACCGGAGTCACCCGCTGCGGCCTCTCCGGCCATCGACGGCAAGGCTTTATCATCAAAATACCGCCCTTCGCTCCCACAGTTTGTCGTCCCCGTTCAGATACCAGAAGCCGCCGCCTTCCCATCCTTCCTCTCGCTTTCCCGCTTCTTCTCCCGGTGGCGAGGCGGCTCCCGGGTTACCGACCCCGTCAAAAGTCAAACTCGCCCCTAAACACGTCCGGGTCGACGCCGACCACTACCTTCTCCGCCAGGTCTCGCCTGCCCATCTGGGTGAAGACGCGCCGGAGGGTGTCGTAGAGCGTGGTACTCCGGTTCTGCGTCGTCATGGCCTCGATGCGCGCGTCGGCGCCGGGGCCGGCAGCGTCGTCGCCGAGGAGCTCCCTGGCCTTCTGGCGCCCGCTGGTCTCGACAGTCTTGTGCATGTCGAGCGCGGCCAGCAGGTGGCCGGCGGCCTCGGCGTGGCAGCCGATGTTAATGCACGACACGCCGAGGTTGTAGCGGGCGCGGACAAAGTTGGGGTGGATGGAGAGCGCCTTCTCGTAGGCAGCAATGGCCTCCTCGGAGCGGCCCGAGTTGGCGAGGGTTGCGCCGAGACGGTTCCAGAGCAGGTGTACCTGCTCGCGCTGGTTCGACGTGCCCAGCTCCGAGCTGTGCAGTGCCGCCTGGAAGCAGTCGACCGCCTTGTCGTACTCCTCGGCCCCGTAAAAGAGCACGCCCAGGCCGACCTGCACGTCCGGGTCCATGTGGTCGCCGTCCGGGGCGAGCCGCGCGGCGGCGAGGAAGAGCTGGGTAACGCGCTGATGGAGCTGGGCGCGGTCGGTGAAGCCCATCTCGGCGGCGGAGGAGAGCTCGGTGGGCGCGATGATGGACGGGTACTTGACCGAGAGCCAGCGCTCGAGAGTGCGGTACGCGGTGCTGTCGTAGCCTTCGTTGGTGTACGACACGGCAAGGGCCATGAGGGCGGCCAGGTTGTTGGGGTCGAGCTTGAGGGCGTGCTCGAGCGCGCGGATGGCGGCTTCCTCCTTTTCGTTCTGGGCTTGGGCGCTGCCGAGGTAGACCCACGCCTCGACATGGTCCGGGTTCTTCTGCACGGCCGCCTCGAAAGCCAGAGCGGCGAGGGAGAGGTTTCCACCCTCGTTCATGATGCGGACACCCTCCTCAAAGGGATTGGGCTGGTCCTTGAAGAGGTTTTCCTCCTCGAAGAGGTAGTCCTGCACGACGGGATCGGCGCCGAAGCGGTTACTGAGGCCCCAGTCGTTGAGGTTGTCGCCGCCAAAGTAGGAGCTGTCAAACTTGGCAAAGTTGTCCTCGATATCGTCGAGCTCCTTCATGGCCTCCTGTTCCGCCTGGATGCCGCGCCATATCGACTCGAGGTCGCCGTAGCCCGTCTCCGAGTGCAGCAGCTTCTCGTCCATCTGGTCCAGCTCGGGCTCCATGGCCTTTGCCTCGTCTTTTTCCTCTTGGAGCTCCTTGTCTTGCAGCTCCATCCGCTTGAACTGCTCCTCCCACTGGTTCTCGTCCAGCTCCACCACCTTGCCCTTGCCCTTGCCCTCGGCTTCCTGTTGTTGTGGTTGCTGGTGTGCCATCTGCATCTGGGGGTTGTACATTGGCTGGAACATGGGGCGCGACATCATGCCGTAACTGCCCATGCCGCCCATCATCATAGGTCGCTGGGGCTGGGTCATGATGTTGCTGCTGCTCCGTGGCATGGAGGTGGCGTGTGCGGACGACGTGCCATTCATCTGCTGGAACTTGGCAAACTCTTCGGGACTAAACTGGGTTCCGGGGGGCGCGTTGAAGGCCGCTTCCATAGCGGCTTGGGTATCGGGCGGAGCCCAGCCGGGGGACATTGGCGAGCCCGTTCGGGCGCGGAGATGGACGCCGTGGTTTTGGTCGATGAGTACTTGGCCCATGGGACCCGGTTGCTCGAGGGCCATCTCGGGGAGGCCGGGAGACTGGCGGAGGAATCCGTTCATCATCTGGAGCAAGCAATCGTCAGCCCGATTTCGCACGTACGCCTCTTGGGGTCACCCCTCCCACTTTCCATCCCGACAACGACGTACCTCGTCCTGGGGCGCATTGTGCGTCGCAGTCCTGAAGCCGCCGGCGGCCGCATTCGGTCCCCTTCCGACAAGGCGGTCATGCTGCAAGCTCTTGTCGTCTTGGACGTGTTTTGTGAACTGGCTAAGCGGGTTTCCCGCTGTCGAGCACTCAGCACCCCCCAGAAAAGACATGGTCGCTGCAGGAAGAGCACGGTGTGTGTTGCCGGTAGGGGAGAAGGGGATTTGAGTTGCCAAAATAAATGGATGGAGGGGTCAAACAAGTCGATCCGATGAGGGGCTGACAAATGCAGAAGGACTTAGGTGTTGAGAAGAAAAGAAAAGGAATCGGTCCCAGATACAGCAACAAAATACATGTACAGCTGAGCAAGGAGAAGATCAGGTCCGAAATAAGGTAGCGGCTCGTTTGCTTTGTTGTCGTTCTTGGGTGTCCGAGTATTTGGGCCGCATTCGTTGCCCAGGCCCCGCCACTTGGGCCATTTCACTGTCAAGCGTTCGACTTAAGCCGAGGCAGCAGGTCTCCTCCCCCAAGTTACGGGTCTGGAGCCGGCATGAGCCGCCCCACACCGAACATGTGGTCGGCTTTCTCTCGGCCTGCCTGTGCCTGGGCCGCAACGGGGCAAGGGGGAGGGGTTCTAACACTGTGTACGGATCCGTACTTAACGCAGTACATACAAGTTGTATTGTATGGGAAAGCCTGCCACCATTCGAATCATGGGTGGACGGACATTGGCCTGGGAAACGTATCCCGTACGCGTACTCCGTACTGCTTGCACAATGCTGCAAGCGCACGGGCTGCGGGGAGGATTTTCGGTTGATTACCTATAATCCGTACACATCTATGCTGCCAAAAAGAGAAAAGAGTACATCTATCCATAGTCGAAACATGTTTTTTTACAGATCGCAGCTGCCTTGGACGCCCATGATGCAGGTTTCCCCAGATCCCCGGCCAGAACGTACCTTTGTTCTCATCAATACCCAATGGTCAACAATCACAACCGAGAGTTCTGAGCCTCATGTCCCCGGCCAGATGACTGGTTTCTAGATTTGCCAATCTTCCTTGTGTACCCCTCGGCAAAGTCGATGCGCAGAACTCTGTTCCCAAGCTTGGCTCCCTCCAGCTTCTTCTTCGCTTCGATGGCTGCCTCGACAGTCGTGAAATCGGCATGCGCAAATCCGCGGGGCCAGCCGGTGGTGCGGTCGACGGCGACCCGAACGTCCTCAAGGTTATCCATGCCCCGGAAGAGCCGGTTCAACTCGGCGTCCGTCGTCTCATAGGGAATATTGCCGACGAAAAGTTGCTGGGTCGGGTGGTCGGGTGAGTTGCGATGTTTTGTTTGCTTTTGTCTGCCCTCAGTCGCCCGGGGAATGCAGGTGATGCGGCGGCCGTGCCAGAAGGAGCCGTTGACGTTGTCGCAGGCTGCCTTGAGTTCCTCAGGCGTCTCAAACGACACGAAGCCGTATCTAGGTAAAGAACGTCCAAAGTCAGCGGTCTGATGCTGGATCAAAGCGAGAGGGGGGCCCAGCGGCGAGAAAACCCGTCTCAACTTACCCCTTGCTCATGCCGCGAGGATCGCGCGCAATGTATACTTTTGTCACATTGCCGTACTTTGAAAACGCCTTCGTGAGATGCTCCTCGCTGAGTTCGAACACGATGTTGCGGACGAAGGCCGTGTTTTGAGCTGTGCGGCACTATCGTCAGCACGTATAGCGCATCGCAAAGCGGTATATTGCCGCTTACATTCCTGTCCACCGGCTGCTGGTTTAGCTTTGACCGCTTGGCTGGCATTGCTCGGGAAGGAAGATTCCTGCATCGCCTCCTGAATGTCGGCTTCAGTGTTCGCGATGGCCTCCTGAAGCATAGTCAGCGGTCTGGCAACTGCCTGCCCCTCAGAGATCTATAGTCACCTCGACATCCTGCCTAGCATCGGCCGCAGCTTGGCGCTCAAAGTCCTCCTCTGACCGGCGCTGTGCCTCCTCCAGCTGCTTATCCTCGGCGGCTTTGCGCGCGGTCTGCGAAAAGAAGCGGACAACCTGAGGGGACGCAATCTTTGCAGCGTTGCATTCTGCTGTCGACCTAGCAGCAAAAGGGGCAATGCGTGTCGCCGTCGAGGCCGTCGCCGTCCTCGAGGCCGAGGCAGCGGCAGACCTTAATACGGCACGGCGCAGGGAATGCCTGACATTCGGTCAATTGGCCAAATCCCGTACTCGAATGAGCGGACACGATTGCGGAACGGTTCTGCTCACATTATGATGTGTCGATGGGTAAGGAATTGGCGACAGAGAACCGGCGGGGGGAGTATCCTGCAAAGGCCACGACAGGTGCTGCGCGCAAGAACTGTTCACTTGTTCCGCCTCGTCTCGCGCTTTCTCCGGCGAGAAATTTCCTGCCAAGTACCATCCCAAGCGCGTTGGGCTTATCTTATCGGAGAGCTCCCCATCGTTCAGCAAGCGTTCGAGGTCCTCTTCCATTCGCACAACTAGGGATCCGTACACTACCTACCCCTGCCTTTTCTTTCCGGCGGCTCCTCACAAGCATTCCATTGGGCGCTGATCGTCAACAGATTCTCTCGGGCGTGTGGCTCAGTTGGTAGAGCGTTCGCTTAGCATGGTTTCCACCTTGCGAAAGGTCCTGGGTTCGATTCCCAGCTCGTCCACATCTGCGCCAATGGTCTAGTGGTTAGGATTCAACCCTTCCAAGGTTGAGGGGGGGGTTCGATTCCCTCTTGGCGCAAAAGTAAGCATCTCATAGTTGCTTAGTTTTTTTCATCTTTTTCTTTTTTTCTTTTTTTTTTTTTAAAAAAACAAATCTCTCTCTATTTCAACGTAACATCCATTCTGAAGACTCACACATTGAAAAACAACCGGCGTCTTGTTAAGACTACACTTTGCGAATATCTTATAATTCCGCCACACGAATAACCACAGCCAAAATGTTTGTTAGTTTCCAACATCTTAGGCAGTGCTACAGCTCGGTGGCTACAATCAGTACAGCTCTAGAAGGCTACAAATAGGTACGACACCACAGCAGTATTCGCGCCATAGGTGGCACTCCTAGACCAATTAGTACAGTCTACAAAAGTAGGTAATAAAAGCGTTAATTGTTCTAAGTGCCAGAGGCACTTAGAGATGCTATCTAAATACATGTCAACACCCTAGCTCGTTATCCCTGTTAATAGGTCAGTCAGATCTGACCTATAGATAGCTAAATACTATAATAGATACTAGGGTTCGAAAGGAAAAATGACGACCTGTTATAACTTAGTAAATATATTAGTCTTTTGTCTATTACGATAGTCCTTATAATTGTTCCTCCCTCCTATAGTTATATCTATCTACTTATCTGTTAGTCCTTCTTACTACTAGCCGGGCCTAGGTTGTTTAGGAATGCAGATAATGCTAACGGGCGCTCCTACTATAGGTACGCGAGAGTCTTAGCCCTGGCCTAGGTATCCCTAGCCGGGGTACGGTTGCCGTGGAGCGTGCTAGCGGCCCTCTTATACGAGGGGCTCTCCTATGCTAGCGTTTCTGGCCGCGGTCATTTCTGGCTAATAGTCGCGGGCGGTAGGTGTACAACTAAGCGGGTGATTAAGCTAGGAGGGGCGCTGGCCCTTATAGTGGCTAGTGGTAGCCGAGCTATAGGTAGCTATATTCTAGGAGCCTTCTATAGTATAATAGCTAATATGATACACTTATTAAGTTAGGCGACTATATCTTTAAGCTACTATAGCTTTTTATCTATACCCTTCTTTTAATCGAGGGTAGCTATATAGCTGTCGTTTATAGCTATTAAAGTCTTCTATAGCTGTTTAAGCTCTTCCTTAATCTAGTTAAGGGCCTTGGTAATGCTATTAGTAGCCTTATCCTGCCTTTAAACTATGGTTTAAATTAGCCTAAGAAGGTCGGCCTTAGTGGCTAATTATTAGTGCTTAGTAAAGTCCTTATTAGTTTTATTATCTTTAGCTATACCTTAGGTAGTAATAACTTATATAAGTATAGGCCATATGACCTAGTAGCTAGGTAGGCTATAATATAGGTAGTTAAGCTTAAATAGGTAGCTATTAACTAGAGTATTACTATCTCCCTTAGGTATATAGATACGAGCTACTAATAGTTCCTTAGGCTTAGGTATACTAGTAAGTACTATATTAGTAGTATAGTATATCCTATATATGGTCTCTAGTTTCTTCTTAAGGCTATATATAGCTAGGTTAGCCCTAAAAGAGTCACTGCTAGCCTTTTTGTAGTAGTAGCAGATCTAGTAGTAGGTATAGATAAGTATATCCTTATTGCTATAACACTCCTAGCAGGTGTAGATAAGGTAATCTTTAACAGGCCTAATTAACGTACTTATAGATAGGTATAGCAGGCTAGACTTAATAACCCTAGTACTAGTAAAGGGGTCGAACTCTATACCTACGAGGGTGTTTTCTACCTCCTTAAGGCTGTCGAAGACGATATAGGCATTATTAAATCTGGCCTACGATTTGGCCTCTTTATTATCATCAGGGTCCCTCTTACTCCTACGGACGAACCTGCTAGTAGGTGCCTTATACTAAGCATGCCTGGTTAGTATAATAGGCTAGGGTATAGGCTTAGGCAGGTAGAGTGTTAGGTCTAGCTATAGTAAGGCCTAGGATGTCGGAGCGGTGGTAGTAATAGCCGTAGTTTTAGTGACGACCAATATACCCTTGTTATTACGGTGCTTAGTACCCTGTTATATAGTTATAGGTAGGCTAGTAGGCGCGTATAGGTACGTGGTCGCGTCCTTAGTGGTGGTATCGGTAGAGCCGGAGTCTTGGTAGTTCCACTCTAGTTAAGCTATATCTAATTCGTAGGATAGGCGGTTAGTAGGCTCGAGCGTTGGAATTGCCTGGTATATAGTTAGGGGCATTAGTAGCCTCTTCTTGTTTACTATATCCTATACCTTGGTAATAGCGAACTTGATTAATGATAGTAGAGTCGGCCTATTATCCTAATCTACTAGCTCGTTAGGGCTATTAGTAGCTAGTTCTTTATACTTATATACCTTATATAAGTTAATTAGCACCTATCTAGTTATATTAACACGTTGGCCGTATATGACTATATAGCTACCTTCCATTTTATATACTATATTACTATTAATAGTATAAGGCTAGAATCCTCCTTATAGGTTTAAGGTCTTATAGTACCTAGTAAAGAATAACGCTAGTATAATATAATAGATCTTGGCCTTAGTAGCCTTATATAGGTTAACTACGACTATAGTACTAGTAATAATGCTAAAGAGTACGGCCTTTACCTTGCTATCGACTCTAATAAAGGTAAATCTAGCCTCTAGGCAGAGGATCTTAGTAGTATCGTCCTTATCTATACTATGGAAGGTCTTATAGTTAGCTATAGTCATTTGTTCTCTCTAGGACTAGCGGCTATTAACGAAGTAATATATAGCTAGGAGGCAGATTATATTATACTTGCTAGCGCTAGTACGGACTATATTAACGACATTGCCTAGGACTTAGGCTATAGTATCTATATTACTATTATAGCACCATTTGACGATGGCATCGTCCGGTAATTGCAGGTATAGAGGGCCGAAAGTGTTATATATGCTGGTTTGATCGTTAGTAACGGCTAGAGGAGGTATATATTATAGGTTATTCCAGGGTATGGTAAGGTCTTTGCCCTTAGAATCGAAGTGTAAGGTCGTATCCTTATAGCGTACTCGGACTAGGCTACCTATTACCAGGTCATTCTAAACCTCCTCCTTGTTACCCGTAGCTATAGCAAAGCCTATACCGCTCTCGAGGAAGGTATCTTGTCACGGAAATATGCATGCAGATGCCGCCTGAGCCACTGGCACGAATGGGCCAATCAAGTCAAAGGAACGAAAGGACCAATTACAGCATAGGAAGTATAGTGATCACTACGCTCACCAGTAACCAGGGTAATCACCACCATACGATCACTCACAATCACCGTGATCAGGAATGATCACTAGGATTATATATACATATAAATAGTCACTCGTTATAGTAGACTCTGGGAGTTTACCAGTGGTAACAATTATAATCACAATATTTATACCGAGCATTGTTAATTACTATAAGAGACAACTCTAAGTGTTGTTATAAACCCTTTAGCTTTACCAAATCCCTTAGACGACCTGCCTACTTGTCCTGCCTAATCTACCTCTGTCTAGACCCTTTTAGAAGAAGTCTAAGTTAGGTTCGTTATACGTTGTTACCACTCCCTTTGTTCTGTCATGGTTTAGAATGGAGGTGACTTCGACCTTGACATCGACATGGCTACTAACGTTACGGCCGAATAGCTGCTTACTTAGCTTAGTTAACTCTAGCAGCGGATCTAGGAGTTGGACTAGAGAGATAAGGCTGCTTAAGCTCGAATCAAGGAACTCGAGAACCGCGAAAAGTACTTATAGAAGTTAGTTAACGAGGCCTACGCCAAAATCGAGACGCTCGAGACTGCCAAAGCAAGCTATATTAAGATTAAACTACCTAGTAAATACGGAGGAACTAAGGAGGATCTTATAGGATTCCTAACAAACCTCTGATCCTACTTCTGGCTTAACGACGACAAGTTTCTGGATAATAAAGCCAAAGTCCTCTATATAGTTACGAGACTAGAGGGTAAGGTACTTAGATAGTTTGAGCTTATATGGAATGACTATCTTACTAAGGAAGATAAAGATAACTAAGACATATTTATATAGGCAGTCTTCTGATCTACGACCATTTTGAAGAAGAGCTTCGGAAGGTTTTTAATAATAAACACAAGAAGATCTATACGTAAGAAAGACTTGCTAATCTCTAATAAACTAAGTTAGTAGCCTCCTATACTATATAGTTTAGACAGGATATACTTAAGTCTTAGCTTAATGATAAGGCGTTAATGTAACTATTCTATAATAGCTTAAAGGAAAAGGTTAAAGACAAGCTATATAAGTACAATCGGCCTAAGACCCTAGACAAATATATTATATAGGCTATTAGGATCAATAATCGACTCTATATACGAGAGTAATAGAAACGAGGTCAAATGAATAGAGCCACGGTTAAGGCTAATAACAAGAAAAAGCGAGCGTATATCAGTACCTCGTATAGGACACACCCTAGAGCTATAGATATAGATACAATATAAAAGCAAGACCGGAAGAAGACGACCAAAGACAAGTCCAATGTTACCTACTATAACTACAGAAAGAAAGGGCACTATAAGCGAGAATGTCGTAGCCCGAAGAAAGAATAGAAGACAGTCCCTAGAAAGGAAATTACAGCTATTGACGAAACCACTAAGGACGTTATTAAAGTAGCGGCCACAAGTTATAAAGACAAGGGCAGTGACACGGATAGTCTTAGACACGATAGTAACGGTAAAGACGAACAAGTACCGTACTCCGAACTAGTCACTATAGATCTAGAGATAGGTCTTGCCAAATAGGATATGGCAGGAGAATATATACTAACAGTTTCGATTCTCCTAGCCTTAAGGTAGTAGGGTTTCATAGTTACCTAGAGGCAGGATAGATCATGGACAACCGATACCTAAGGAATCGAAAGACCCGGACCTAATGTTCTATTCCTCTAGGAACAAATCGAATGGTACCGTAATGAAGTTTTTCGACTTAATATAGAACTATACGAATGGGATAGATGCTTAATTTGACTTACCTAGTAGAGCAATAGAATAAGGGACGAAATAAGGGAACTCCGACATATCGTAAAAACTATTAAAGGAAAACAGCCTATGACATATAATAGGCCCGATAGCTATATTAAGTATCTTGACGGCTAATAACTTAGTAACGACGTACGGAACCTAGAATACTAGTTTATATACACAAACCATAGAAAGGATAAACATACGTAGGAAAGCTACTAGAAGAAATACTCCTATATTAGCACTAGAGTACCTACGGTCTACGTATAATAGGAAGGATTTAGGAAAGAATTCTAATACCTCCTAGGCGACGCTACACGACTGCACCCTCGACATAAGGCATATACGCAAGTGCCCTGGTTCCAGTGTATAGCATACGAATGCCGATACCACTTCCGCGACAAATTCGAAAACAATCACTGGCCGACCTGACAAGGAAATGAGGACAGAAGCTTATACCCTGTGGAATAGGTCTACGATATAGGAAACAGAGCGGCCGAATTGCTCTGGAAGATCGAAGCCCGCGATCTAGAAGGCATTACGATAGTTCTAAGACGAGCCTAGCCTAGGTACTATAGAACCGGACAAGACATATAGGACTCGTGCCGGAGTAACGATTGCCTCTATCATACGGATAAAAAGAAATTGCGAATTTAGGAGCTTTAGATAAAGCTATAGTATATATGACGGAAAGTAGAATAGACCTAATGGTAGGAAGCTATAAGCACTTAATGGCTTACGGAAATAAGCACGATTGACGAAGCTACTATTAGCCAAATAACTGAAGAGGTTAGCACTGACCTAGGAAACGGGTTAGGGCCCTTCGAGGGGCCTAGAAACCATTAACGCCTACGTAGTGGCAAGTGGTAGCATAGTATAGGAGGAACTAGTGTAAGAGACTACTATATTAAGACCTCCTAGCAGAAATATAGGAAATCGCTATAATCTTTAGACGATAGTAGCAAGACAAGCGACTATAGATAATAGCATAATAGAGACAGTATAAAATACTTATACTAGTAGATAGTGGAACAGAGATAAACCTGATTTTGCTAACGCTTGTAAATTAGCTATAGATACCCTAGAGAATGAAGCAGAAGTATAGCATAGTCAAAGGGCCATTTCTAATATAATAGGTACGTAGGGAGACCGAACCGATCGATATCACTATAGTAGGGAAGACTATAGCAGTTATATTTAGTATTATAGATATAGGCAACGACAAAGACATAATATTAGGGTTACTATAATATAAAGATTATAACCTAGACATTAGCTAGAAGAATAGTAGCTACCTACAACCCTAAATAGAGTTATATTCAACTAGTAAGATAGGGAGCATACAAGGATCACGAGCAGACGATGCTTAGGGAAAGGCATATCCTACAGATCTACCGTAAGAGACGGACAATGGCAGGCAGACTACTATAGACTCTAGAAGAGGCGGCATAACGACATCGATATCGTAATAGGAAGAACGAGCTAAACCGCTAATAGCTGTTCTCTCCATTAACAAATGTGGAGCACTGTAACCGGAGTAGTAGGTTAAGATAGGAGAAATCGCTAGCATCGCCATAGACGGAACCAAGTTCGTATACTATCAGAAAATCGAGAAACGAGACGAGACTAGGAAAGTACCGAAGGAATATAAAGGATACCTAGCATTTAAACCAAAGCATCTAGAAGGATTACTAGAACACGGCCTATAGGATCACGAGATCAAGCTTAAGGAAGGAGTATGACTAAAGTTCTTTAAGATTTACTATATAAGCTAGATATAGAATGAAGAACTTAAGCGATATTTAGAGGAGAACCTTTGAAGAGGATATATTTGCCTGTCGATATTGCTAGCAGGCTACCTAATCCTATTTGTGCCTAAGAAAGACGGAAAGCTATAGTTATACGTCGACTATTAGCAACTTAACAAACAGACTATGAAAAACCGATACCTATTACTACTAATCTTACGGCTCTAAGATTAGTTAGTAGGAGCCTAATATTTTACGCGTCTTAACTTACTATCGGCCTATAACTATATATAGATTAAAGAAGGCGACGAGTAGAAAACGGCCTTTAGGACACCCTATGGCCACTACAAGTACCTCGTCATGCCATTCGGACTTACGAACGTACTAGTAACGTTCTAAGCCCTGATTGATCAAGCTATCCAACCCTTTCTCAACAAATTTGCGGTATGTTATCTCGACAACATACTCATCTTCTCTAAGACGGTAGACAAACACTGGAAGCATGTGAAAGTAGTGTTAGATACGCTATATATATACAAACTATTAGTTAACAAGGAAAAGAGCGAATTCCACGTTAGGAAAACGGTGTTTCTAGAATACGAAATATCCCTAAGATAAATCTAGATAGAACCTTTAAAGGTTAAAGCTATCAAGAATTAGTTACGACCGACGTTAGTCATGGAAGTACAAAGCTTTATCGGATTTACAAACTTCTACTAGATGTTTATTAGGAACTTTGGAGTGATCGTACAACCTTTACACAAACTTACTAGGAAGAACGTTAAATTCCAATGGGAAGAATAACACGAGTAAGCATTTACATAAATCCACGACGCCATTACCAAAGATCTAGTACTAGTACTACCGGACCCTAAGAAGCCATTTAAGGTAGAAACAGACGCTTTAGACTACGCCATCGGAGGACAATTAGGATAACGAGATAAACAAGGGAAGCTACATCCTATAGCCTTCTTTTTAAAGAAGCTCGATAGATCACGTCTTAATTATCTAATTTACGACAAGGAACTACTTACGATTATCAAAGCTTTTAAGGAATGGCGACTATACCTTAGTAATACGATTAAACTAGTACAAGTGTATATAGATCATAAGAACCTACGATACTTTACAATGACAAAGGAGCTTAACAGACGACAAATACGATAGGCAGAATTCCTTATAGAATTTAACTTTAAGATCTACTATAAGAAGGGCAAAGAGAACGTACAAGTAGACATCTTAAGCCGACGAACGGATTATATAGAAGGACGAACGGAAACAATATCACCGTTGTTTAAGGAACGAACAGACGGAACGCTATATCACAAAACGTAGACACCCGTAGAAGACGATCTACTCGACTCGTTCCTAGAATATTACGTAATCTTTCGAGAAGAAAGGATTAACGAGGTATAGTATTAAGCAGTACCTGGACTACTAGTACCTAATAGAGTGGAAGAAAGAGATGGAAAACTCTAGTACTAAGGCAAAGCGTATATCTACGATAAAGATTAACAGCTACGAATGATTCGAGAACTCTATGAGTCGAAACTCGGAGGATATAAAGGAGTTATAAAGACTATCGTATAAGTTAAAAAACACTATGACTTTCTATAATTAACGGTATAAGTTAAGGAAGTCGTACGGAACTACGATATCTGCAATCGAAGTAAAACGGTATAATATAAGCCGTATAGGCTACTTTAGCCACTACTAATAGCTAACAAACTATAGAGCTTAGTTACAATGGACTTTATCACGAAGCTACTAGAATCTAAGGATATAGCTATAGGAGTAACCTACGATAGTATTCTTACTATAGTAGATTGCCTAACTAAATAGGTATACTTCTTTCCCTACAAGGAATCCTAGATAGCTAAATAGCTAGCAGACGTAATCTATCGGCAAGTTGCATTAGTGTACGCTTGGCCACAAGAATAGATCACTGACAGAGATACTAAGTTCGTATCGAAGTTCTAGCAAGCGTTAATATAACGATTAGGCGTCAATAGCAAGCTATCAACGGCATATCACCTACAGACTAACAGACAAACAGAGCAACTAAACTAAGTTATTAAGCAGTACCTCCGCTCTTACGTTAACTACTAGTAAAATGACTAGGTCATGCTGTTACTAATAGTATAACTTGCTTATAATATAATACTAACGGAAATAACTAAAGTTATACCGTTCTTTACGAACTACAGATATAAAGTAAACCTTAGGCAAGGACTAGAGGTCATAGTGCCGAGAGCAGCAGTCAAAGCAGAATAAATATACGTACTATATAAAAAGCTCAAAAAGGAACTCGAGTTTGTCAAGACTAGAATAAAGAACTACTACGACAAATATAGGCTCAAGGGACCTTGCCTAGAGAGGGGAGATAAAGTCTACCTGATTATACGAAACTTATAAACCAAACGACTAAACATAAAGCTAGACTTTAAGAAGGTCGGACCCTTTGTTATCAAAGAACGAATTTCGACATCTAACTACCGACTATCGTTACCGTCATCTATACGACTACAGACAGATGTTTTTTATATTTCACTTCTCGAACTAGTACTAAAGAATGCTAAGGTTACTACGCACATTGAAGCAAAGGACAAAGAGGAAGAATAGGACGTCAAAGAAATTCTAGATTTATATATTATTAATAGGGAACTATAGTACCTAGTCAAATAGCTTAATTTCGGACTAGAAGATAACTTATAGGAACCTGTCAAGAATTTAAACTGCCCTAAGAAACTGGAATAGTTCTATCAGCAGAACCCGGATCGGCCAAAGGCAAATCTAGGACAGAACCGAAAACAGCGCCCTAGTTAATAACGTCGACGCCACCGTTAAGCTATATAACGGCCCCCGATTCCTGCTATTCTACTGCCTTTAATTTGTCTAGATTTGACAAACCTTGTATAACCATATCTGCCCCCTTCTCTACTAGGAACTCTCGTTGTTTACAGACCCGAGTTAGATAGGCTAATGCCTTGGAAGCTTTGTGTTAATATTCTTATAGCAAGGCTTCGGCCTCTTTCTCTTTAGCCTTTAAACGACATTGCTCGCGTATAATATGATCTACTACGTTATAATTAGAGATGTGCTCTCGCAAGGAAATAAGAACTTATAAGAAGAAACTAGAACGCTAGAACTATCGTAAGTATAACCCCGACGTACGTAAGCCTTGTAGCGACGAGATTTTTTAATCATTTTACACACTTGGTTATGCTCTGCGTAATAAGAACACGCTATTACTACGAACCTATAATCGGAAATAAACTAAGCTAAACGCTTATGACGAATAGATGCTAGGGATCTACGTACGTTAGACGGCATGACTAATAGTACGAAGGGCAATAAGAGGCTAAGGAGAAAAACACGTATAAGGAACGTAAGAGATATTAGTGCTATTTGAGACGGCCTAAAGAGGGCTTTCGGGTCGAAAGCCTTGGAGGGAGGGCATCATGTCACAGAAATATATATACAGATGCCGCCTAAGCCACTGGCACGAATAGGCCAATCAAGTCGAAGGAACGAAAGGACCAATTATAGCATAGGAAGTATAATGATCACTATGCTCACTAGTGACCAGGGTAATCACCACCATACGATCACTCACGATCACCGTGATCAGGAATGATCACTAGGATTATATATACATGTAAATAGTCACTCGTTATAGTAGACTCTAGGAGTTTACCAGTGGTAACAATCATAATCACAGTACTTATACCAAGCATTGTTGATTACTATAAGAGATAACTCTAAGTGTTGTTATAAACCCTTTGGCTTTACCGAATCCCTTAGACGACCTGCCTGCTTGTCCTGCCTAATCTACCTCTGTCTAGACCCTTTTAGAAGAAGTCTGAGTTAGGTTTGTCACATATCTATGTAGTTAAGGACCTCCTAGATGACTCTGTTATTTAGGCTATTATTCTTACTTATAGAGTCTAAATATATACCTTATATAGGTGTCGGTGTAGGCTATGCCTAGCTGGCTACCCTAGTGCCTGTGGCCGATGGTGCCCTTCGCAGATTAATAGGTGTGAACATAATAGTAGTAGTGTCGGTTGACTTTGCTATTGCCGACTACGGTATAGGTATATCTTACTAGCTAGCCGTAGGCTTATTTCCCTAGGCCGGGCTTATAGCCGTAGGGCCTTTAGCGCTTTTAGTAGTCTGTTTGTCACTCTTCCTAGCTTTGCTTCTGGACTTGGCTATCGTGGCTATTATTAGGTAGTTCTAGGTTGATAAAACTTAGCTAAAATTGCTAAAACTTGGTAGTTTCTTGCGCGCGCGATGGAATAAGTAAAAGGGAGTAGGAAAACAAACTCTAAAGCCTCCTTTTGATAGAAACGGCGATATATGGGCTATAGGAGATAGCTATATAGTAGGGGTTGATAGAAAAGGCTAGGTTAAAGGGTCTAGTAGTTAGAAAAGAAGGTAGTTATTAAAGAAGTTATAGAAGAAGTGGAAGAGGTTTGAAGAGGTGGGAAATAGTGGGAAAACTAGGGTTCTTATAATTTAGGGCAGGGCTTTGAAGATAGGATGAAAAGTACCTAAATAAGAGGGGTGTTTGGCCCTACTAACTAGAACAGGTAGGCTGTTTAATAGGTTAGCTAAGCTAGGTATATAGTTTAAAGTAGTAGTTAAAGCCTTATCTATAACAAGTAGTAGAATTAAAGCAAATATAATAGGTAAAATTAAAGCTAATATAGTAGGTAAAAGGTAGGTAGGAGGGGAGTAATAATATATATTCTAGTGTTAAACTAGATTCTAGGGTATTCTATTAAAGGTATACGCCCCTAGGCGCTATTTAGCCTCTTCCTAGCTAGAAATGACGCCTTAGCCCTTCTACTTAGGCGGCCGGCCTCGTTTTCTTCTAGGTAGTGGTTAAATCTAACGGCGATTCTCGTATTCCCAGATTAGTTCGCTAGTTATAGCTTCAAGTTCGCTTTTTAGAAGCCACTAGTCGTTCTTTACGTCGAATCCAAGCTAACAGACAAGGTATTCTACCTTTAGGCGCTTCTTTCTACGTACCTAATAGTCGACGATCTTCTTAATCTTCTAGTATTCCTTGCCATCAACTAGAATTAGCTACAGTAGAGGAGCGGTCCTTTTAAACGGATCGGGACCTTATTTAATACGGTAGAGCTAGGCAACGGATACGACTAGGTAGACTTTCTAGGATTTAGGAAAATCTAACTTGTATACTAGTTTTCCTACCTTCCGTTTAATCTTAAACGGTCCTACCCTCTAGGCTAACCACTTCCTATTAGGTTTGCTAGGCAGGTAGTAGCCTTTATATAGGTATAACCAAATGGTATCTCTAACCTCGAATTTAGTAGGTATATGTCTCTAGTCATACTATAACTTAGCTAACGCTATAGCTTGGTCAATCATTTCGCTAGCTTCAGCCTAGTATTACTTATATAAGATTTCTGAAGCTTCCTATCCGCTAGATTTAGTAGTCCTCTTACTTAGGATATCTAGAACCGTATATAGCTTGAACCTATATATTAGCTCGTTTGGTAACCTTCTAATACTAGTAACTAGTATATTGTTAAGGTAGTGCTATAGGGTAGGAAGGATTTCGACCTATAAGCGGTTAGAATTGGCCGTAAAGTTTATTCTAAGTACGATTTCTACTGTCTAGTTCGTTTGTTCGGACTAGCCATCAGTCTATAGGTAGTAGGCTATAGAAAATAATAGCTTGGTTCCTAGTAGTGAGAATATTTCCTTCTATAGGTCGGATATAAACTTAGGGTCACGATTACCAATAATCTAGGCAGGTATACCCTAGTTAGTAAATATCCAGGTCCTTAGAAGGACGGTTACCTATTCCTAAGCTATATATATCCGGCGGCCTACTACGAGTAGCTTCTTCATGCTAAACTTGTATATTATAGTATAAAGTATATCTACTAGTATATAGCCTTCGAGTGACTAGAGGGTCCTAACGGTCGGTACTGGTAGCAAGTCGGTAATAAAGTCTATAGCTACCATATAGTATAATGTCGGCTAGGTCTAAATTGGCTAGAGTTCCCCTAGTAGTAGGTTCTAGTTAGTCAAGTTTACCTAGTATACCTTATAGTACTATATAAACTTTAAGACTTTCTAAGCCTTCTTACGGAAATGGATGGCTATAAGCTCGTTTATCATCTTGTTTTTACCGAAATGGTATATATCATTATAAACGATCTCAAGGATTAGGTTAATATAGCTTTCCGGTAGGCAGAGTCTCCTAATACTATCAAAATTAATATAGAAAAGTAGTCTATTCATTAATTCGAACGGTCCCGCGGGCAGTTTTAGCCGTCTGCGTTTTCTAACCCTATTCTAGTCATTTCTAACTAGGTCCTTCTCGCTTTCGTAGAGTGTATAGTAGATAGGTCTATACTTATAGTCCTTAGGATAGCTAGTAATGATCCTAGCCCTAAACTTGTTACTAAGCACCGGTTTCATAATAGTTATATCTACTATAAAGATATCCTCATCCTATTACTTGCTCTAGATGTCTCTAAGTTTATTAGCTAGGCTATCCTTAACCTTTAGATCCTCCTATTCTTATATAGGTAGTCTTAATGGTATATTAGATATAATATTTAAGGTTCCTAGGATATAGAAAATATTAAGGTTAAATCTAGATAGGTAATTAGTAGTATTAGCTAGTTTAAGATTAGCCTTAGCTAGATCTATTATAATTAGAGATATATACTTTATAATCCCTTTCGTAAAAGTATAGTTAATAAGAATATTAACCAGATATCTATTTAATTAGACTATCTTTCTAAGCTTCTTAATTACCTAGACAAGTATAGTAATCTCTGCCTTAGTAGATCTATAGCGTTTTTCCACGTTAGTAGTCGCCTATAATATAAACAAGATAGGCTATACCTTACTTATAGGAATATCCCTACTAGGAATTTTCTCTCTATCCTAATCGCCCTTAAGTTAGAAAGTAATAACGCTATAGCCATCACGGTAGACATCTAACTTTAGGAATAGTAGCTTTTCTAGGCGGTAGTGATAGAGGAACTCCTAGTTATATAGGTGCTCCTATAGTAGTCGGAATGACTTGAGTTCTTCCTTGGTTAGAGTGAATTTGACGGTAGATATGACTGCTTTCTAGGCATATTTAGCTTTCCTAGGGTTTAATTTTCCTTCCTTCCGGGCTGCTACCATTAATGCCGTCTTCCGGGCTTAGAGTGGCCTTGCTTTGGCGTCAAACTATAGAATACCTTTCCTAAGCTATCTGGCTATCCCAAGGTAGTGCTCTAAGCTGTCGAGAGTATCTAGGAACTTTAGCTTCTTAAAGGTAGTAATGTAGTCGTCGGTTTTAATAATGCCTTTGCTGTTTATGATATATCTAAGGAGTCTTATAGCTAGGTATCTTATAAAGGATTTGGTAGTACTAATATAGATATAGGCCTTATTAAGGATTTTATAAATGGTATATAGGTGTTCTAGGTATTCCTCTTCTATTTTGCTAAAGATAATGATATTATCGATATATACCCTGACAAAATGGTAGTATTTAAGGAAAAGTCTATCTATATAGTATTACGTAAATGTAGGTGTATTTTTAAAACCTATAAGCACTACGTTAGATTTCTCTAGGCTATAGTAGCTTATAACTATTATATGGTTATTATACTCCTTAGTGACTAGTAACTAATAGAAGAATTCTAAGGTATCTAGGGCTGTAAAGAATTTATTACTAACTATAATAGCTATAATATCGTCTTGGTCGGGCAAGGGGTAAATATCTAAAACTATAATTACATTTAGTAGTTATAGGTCGATTACACTTTAGCTCTTCTTGACTTCTACTCCTAGTTTCTTAGTAACCTTCCTCTATACGATAAATGCTAGGCATATAATAGGGATTAGTTTATCTATAAAAGTAAATCTGCTAGATACCTAGAGCTAGTTATAATACTTATCCAGAGCCTTATAGTCTTTAAGCTCTATTAAGTATAGTCTGACCGTATAGACTTGCTTTTACTAACCGTTAACTAGGTTAATCTATATCTTCTAGTTTTCTAGCATTAGTACGATTCCCTTATTGTAGTAAAGGTTATATCTATCTAGAAGTTCTTTTATCTTAAGCGTAAACTCGGGATTTACGTTAGTAATACTAACACTATCTTTGCTTTTGATAGCTAGGATATCGTTAGGTTTCTTAATACTATAAGATAGGGTATAAAAGTTAACTCTATTTAGCGGTTAAAGATCCTAGCCATTGTCACTAGTATCTTCTTAATAGTATACTTACTAGGCCTCTTTATGACGAACCTAACTCAGACTTCTTCTGAAAGGGTTCAGACGAAGGTAGATTGGGCGGGACAGGCAGGCAGGTCGTCTAAGGGATTCGGTGAAGCCAAAGGGTTTACAACAACACTTAGAGTTGTCTCTTACAGTAATCAGCAATACTTGGTATAAGTACTGTGATTGTGATTGTTACCACTGGTAAACTCCTAGAGTCCACCATAACAAGTGACTAGCTAGCTATATATATATAATTATCTGTCCCTCTTCAATAGTTATCACTAGTACTATTTCTCCTTTCACTCCGTGATTCCGCGTTATCGACGGTGACATGTTATTATCACTAGTGAAGACCTTAGTCTTAGCAGTGATAATCTTCTGATTGGTCTGTCAAGTGATTGGCTGTCGGAATGTCCCGCGTCCTGGCTGTAGCCTGCCGGGCCGTCTATATGCTTATCCGTGACACAATGCCCCTCCTTTAAGGCTTTCGACCCAAAAGCCCTCTTAGGCCGTTTTAAATAGCGCTAATAACCCTTTGCTTGTAAGTACTACATTCTTCCTATTTCTACGTTATGGTCGCCATGTTGATAAAATGCCGATAGAGAAACAGAAGTCGTATTCTGTACGTTACCGTGCTTCCCTTGCTTAGAATATCGCTGAGAACGGTTTTGTCGTTATGCCTTGCTCTTGGTACGCGTCGCAAGGCCTCGTTTGCAAAATGATCACACATATAAAGCGTTATAAAGCCTGCGTTCGTCGAGGTCGTTCTTACGATAGCTCTAGCATACCGCTTTCTTCCTATAAGCATGTCTCCTCTTTTTTTTTTTTTTTTTTTTTTTTTCCTTTAAATGTAATTCCTAATGTTCGTTCTAGTGGATCGCATTCTCTAGGAGCAGCGTCATATCAAGGATGCTAAACGTCGTGCCAAACTTGAGCTAGATAAATCTTAACGCCGTCTAGAAGAAGCCTAGCGCGAGTTATTTAAAAAGCTTGCGCGGCTCCGGCGTCTTCGTTAGCAGAAGGAGTTTTTGGTGGAGAAAGGTACTAATATAGTAGCGCGTGGTCTGTCGACCTTAGACGAGTTAGAGGAGGTTGAGTGGCAAGAGGCGCCTACTATGCCCTCGTCATAGATTAATGATGCCGTCGATGCTATCGACTAGGGCGCCGTCTTTGGTTCTGTCCTAGGTTTTCCTTTAGTCGTTCCGGGTTCTACCAATAGAACTATTCCAGTTTCTTAGGGCAATTTAGGTTCTTAACTAGTTCCTATAAGTTGTCCTCTAGTCTAAAATTAAGCCATTTGACTAGATACTATAGTTCCCTGTTAATAATACGTAAATCTAGAATTTCTTCGACGTCCTATTCTTCCTCTTCGTCCTTTGCTTCAATGTTTATAGCGGTCTTAGCATTCTTTAGTACTGGTTCAAGAAGTGAAATATGAAAAACATCCGTCTGTAATCGCATAGATGACGGTAACGATAGTTAGTAGTTAGATATCGAAATTCGTTCCTTGATAACGAAGGGTCTAACCTTCTTAAAGTCTAGCTTTATGCTTGGTCGTTTGGTTTATAAGTTTCATATAACTAGGTAGACTTTGTCTCCCCTCTCTAGGCAAGGTCCCTCGAGCCTGTGTTTGTTATAGTAATTCTTCATCCTGGTTCTGACAAACTCGAGTTCCTTTTTAAGCTTCTCGTGTAGTATGTACATTTGTTCCACTTTAACTGCTGCTCTCGGCACTATAACCTCTGGTCCTTGCCTAAGGTCTGCTTTATATCCGTAGTTCGCAAAGAACGGTATGACTTTAGTCGTTTCTATTGGCGTTATATTATAAGCGAGTTATACTGTTGGCAATAGCATGACCTAGTCGTCTTACTAGTAGTTGACGTAAGAACAAAGGTACTGTTCGACAACTTGGTTTAGTTACTCTGTTTGTCCGTCAGTCTGTAGGTGATATGCCGTTAATAGCTTGCTATTAACGCCTAATTATTGCATTAACGCTTGCCAGAACTTCGATATAAACTTAGTATCTCTGTCGGTGATCTATTCCTATAGCCAAGCATATACTGATGCGACTTGCCGATAGATCACGTCTGCTAGCTATTTAGCTATCTAGGACTCCTTGTAGGGAAAGAAGTATGCCCATTTAGTCAAGCGATCTACTATAGTAAGAATACTATTGTAGATTACCCCTATAGCCGTATCCTTAGATTCTAGCAACTTCGTAATAAAGTCTATTATAACTAAACTCTATAGTTCGTCAGCTATTAGTAGTAGCTAAAGTAGCTTGTATAGCTTGTATCATGCCGTTTTGCTTCAATTGTAGATGTCGTAGCTCTATACAACTTCCTTAACTTGTGTCGTTAACTATGGAAAGTCGTAGTGTTTCTTGACTTGTGCGACAGTCTTTGTAACTCCTTTGTGTCCTCCGAGTTTCGACTCGTAGAGTTCTCGAATCATTCGCAGCTATTGATCTTTGTCGTAGATATACGCTTTACCTCGGTACTAGAGTTTCCTATCTTTTTCTTCTACTCCGTTAGGTACTACTAGTCTGGGTATTGCTTAATACTATGCCTTGTTAATCCTTTCTTCTCGAAAGATTACGTAATAGTCTAGGAACGAGTCGAGTAGATCGTCTTCTACGGGTGTCTACATTTCGTGATGTAGCATTCTATCTGTTCGTTCCTTAAATAATGGTGGCGTTATTTCCGTTTATCCTTCTATATGATCCGTTTGTCGGCTTAAGGCGTCTACTTATGTATTCTCTTTGCCCTTCTTGTAGTAGATCTCAAAGTTAAATTCCGTAAGGAATTCTGCTTATTATATTTGTCGTCCGTTAAGCTCCTTTGTCATTATAAAGTATTGTAAATTCTTGTGATCCATATATACTTATACTAGTTTAATCGTGCCGCTAAGGTATAGTCGCCATTCCTTGAAAGCTTCGATAATTGTAAGTAGTTCCTTGTTATAGATTAGATAATTAAGACGTGGTCTATCGAGCTTCTTTGAAAAGAAGGCTACAGGGTATAGCTTCTCTTATTCGTCTCGTTGTCCTAATTGTCCTCCGATAGCGTAGTCTAAAGCGTCCGTTTCTACCTCAAATGGCTTCTTAGGGTCTAGTAGCACTAGTACTAGATCTTTAGTAATAGCGTTATAGATCTACGTAAATGCTTGTTTGTGTTGCTCTTCCTATTAGAATTTAGCGTTCTTCTTAGTAAGTTCGTACAAAGGTCGTATGATCGCTCCAAAGTTCCTAATGAACATCTAGTAGAAGTTCGTAAATCCGATGAAGCTTTGTACTTCTGTGACTAACGTCAATCGTAGCCAGTCCTTGATAGCTTTGACTTTTGAAGGTTCTATCCGGATTTATCCTAGGGATATCTTATATCCTAAAAACACCGTCTTCCTAACGTGGAATTCGCTCTTTTCCTTGTTAACTAATAGCTTGTATACGTATAACGTATCTAGCACTGCTTTTATGTACTTCTAGTGTTCGTCTATTGTTTTAGAGAAGATAAGTATATTATCGAGATAATATACCGCAAATTTGTCGAGAAAGGATCGGATAGCTTAATTAATCAGGGCTTAGAACGTTACCGGCGCGTTTATAAGTCCGAATAGCATGATAAGGTACTTGTAGTGGCCATAGGGTGTCCTAAAGGCCGTTTTCCACTCGTTGCCTTCTTTGATCTATATATAGTTATAGGCTAATAGTAAGTCAAGACGTGTAAAATATTAGGCTCCTACTAACTAATCTCAGAGCCGTAAGATTAGCGGTAATAGGTATCGGTTTTTCATAGTCTATTCGTTAAGTTACTAATAGTCGACATATAACTATAGCTTTCTATCTTTCTTAGGCACAAACAGGATTAGGTAGCCTGCTAGCGATGTCGACAGGTAGATATATCCTCTTCAAAGGTTCTCCTCTAAATATCGCTTAAGTTCTTCGTTCTATATCTGGCTCATATAGTAGATCTTGAAGAACTTCAGTCATGCTCCTTCCTTAAGCTTAATCTCATAATCCCATAGGCTATATTCTAGTAATCCTTCTAGATGCTTCGGTTCGAATGCTAGGTATCCTTTATATTCCTTCGGTACTTCCCTAGTCTTGTCTTATCTCTCGGTTTTCTAATAATATACGAACTTGGTTTCGTCTATAGCGATGCTAGCGATTTCTCCTGTCTTAACCTACTACTCTAGTTATAGTGCTCCGCATTCGTCAACAGAGAGAACAGCTATCGGCGGTTTAGCTTGTTCCTCCTGTCGTAACGTCGGTGTCATTATGCCGCTTCTTCTAGAGTCTGTAGTAGTCTGCCTGCCACTGTCCGTCTCTTACGGTAGATCTATAGGACATGCCTTCCCCTAAGTATCGTCTGCTCGCGATCCTTGTATACTCCCTATCTTGCTAGTCGAATATAACTCCATTTAGGGTCGTAGGTAGCTACCATTCTTCTAGCTAATATCTAGGTCGTAATCTTTATACTATAATAATCCTAATATTATATCTTTATCATTGCCTATATCTACGATACTAAATACGACTACTATAGTTTTCCCTGCTATAGTAATATCGATCGGTTTGGTCTCCCTATATACCTATTATATTGGAAATGGCCCTTTGACTATGCTATACTTCCACTTCATTCTCTAGGGTATCTGTAGCTAATTTACAAGTGTCGGCGAAATTAGGTTTATCTCTGCTCTACTGTCCACTAGTATAAGCATTTTATACTATTTCTATTATACTATTATCTATAATCGCTTGTCTTGCCGCCGTCGTCCAAAGATTATGGCGATTTCCTATGTTTCTGCCAGGAGGTCTCGATATAGTGGTCTCTTACGCCAGTTCCTCCTATACTACGCTATTACTTACCGCTATACAGGCGTCAATAGTTTTTGGGCCCCTCGAAGGGCCCTGACCCGTTTCCTAGGTCAGTGCTAACTTCTTCGGTTGTTCGGCTAATAGCGGCTTCGTCAATCGTGCTTATTTCTATAAGCCATTAAGTGCTTGTAGCTTCCCACCATTAGGTCCGTTCTACTTTTTGTCGTGCGTACCATAGCTTCATCTAAAGCTCCTAGATCCGCGATTTCTTTTTGTCTATATAGTAGAGGCAGTCGTTACTCCGGCACGAGTCCTATATGTCTCGTCCTATTCCGTAGTACCTAGGCCAGGCTCGTTTTGGTACTACCGTAATGCCTTCTAGATCGTAGGCTTCGATCTTCTAGAGCAATTCGGCCGCTCTGTTTCCTATATCATAGACCTATTCCACAGGGCAGAGGCTTCTATCCTCATTTCCTTATCGGGTCGGCTAGTGATTGTTTTCGAATTTGTCACGGAAGTGGTATCGGCATTTGTATGCCACACACTGGAACCAGGGCACTTGTACGTATGCCTCGTGTCACGGGTACAGTCGCGTAGCGTCACCTAGAAGGTATTAGAACTCTTTTCCAAATCCTTCCCACTATACGTAGACTATAGATACTCTAATGCTAAGGTAGGAGTGTCTCTTCCAATAGCTTTCCCACGTATACTCATCTTTTCCGCGGTTCGCACGTATAAACTAGTATTTAGGGTTCCGTACGTCGTGGCTAAGTCACTAGTCGTCAAAATGCTTAGCGTAGCTATCGGGCCTATCGTATATTATAGGCTGTTCCCCTTTAATAGTTTCTATAATATGTCGAAGTTCCCTTATCTCGTCCCTTATTCTATCGCTCTACTAGGTAAGTCGAATCAAGCGTTCATCCTATTCACGTAGTTCCGTATTAAGCCGGAAAACTTCGTTATAATACCATTCGATTCGTTCCTAGAGGAATAGAACATTAGATCTAGGTCTTTCGATTCCTTAGGTATCAGTTGTCTACGATCTATCCCGCCTTTACGTGACCGTAAAACCCTATTATCTCAAGGCTAGGAGAATCGAAATTAGTAGTTGTGACAAACCTAACTCAGACTTCTTCTGAAAGGGTCCAGACGGAGGTAGATCGAGCGGGACAAGTAGGCAGGTCGTCTAAAGGATTCGGTAAAGCCAAAGGGTTTATAACAACACTAGAGTTGTCTCTTATAGTAATTAGCAATGCTTGGTATAAGTACTGTAATTGTGATTGTTACTACTAGTGAACTCCTAGAGTCTACTATAACGAGTGACTATTTATATATATATATAATCCTAGTGATCATTCCTGATCACGGTGATTGTAAGTGATCGTATGGTAGTGATTACCCTGATTACTAGTGAGCGTAGTGATCACTATACTTCCCATGCTGTAATTGGTCCTTTCGTTCCTTCGACTTAATTAGCCTATTCGTGCTAGTGGCTTAGGCGGTATCTGTATATATATTTCCGTGATACGATGCCTTCCTTCCGAGGCTTTCGACCTAAAAGCCCTCTTTAGGCCGTCTCAAATAGCGCTAACATCCCTTATGTTCCTTATATATGTTTTTCTCCTTAGCCTCTTGTTACCCTTTGTACTATTAGTCATGCCATCTAATGTATATAGATCCCTAGTATCTATTCGTCATAAGTGTTTAGCTCAGTTTATTTTCGATCACGGGTTTATAGTAATAGCGTGTTCTTATTGCGTAGAGCATAACCAAATATATAAAATGATTAAAAAATCTCGTCGCTACAAGGCTTGCGTACGTTAGGGTCGTACTTATAATGGTTCTAGCGTTCTAGTTTCTTCTTATAAGTTCCCGTTTCCTTACAAGAGCATATCTCTAATTGTAACGTAGTAGATCGTATTATACGTAAGCAACGTCGTTTAAAGGCTAAAGAGAAAGAGGCCGAAGCCTTGCTATGAGAATATTAATGTAAAGCTTCTAAGGCATTAGCCTGTCTGACTCAGGTCTGTAAATAACGAGAGTTCCTAGTGGAGAAGGGGGCAGATATAGTTATACGGGGTTTGTCAAATCTAAACGAATTGGAGGCAGTAGAACAGCAGGAATCGGGGGCCGTTGTATAGCTTAACGGTAGCGTCGACGTTATTAACTAGGGCGCTATTTTCGGTTCTGTCTTAGATTTGCCTTTAGCTGATCCGGGTTCTGCCGATAGAACTGTTCTAGTTTCTTAAGGCAGTTCAAATTCTTGACGGGTTCCTATGAGTTGTCTTCTAGTCCGAAATCAAGCCATTTAACTAGGTACTATAGTTCCCTATTAATAATACGTAAATCTAGAATTTCTTTGATGTCCTATTCTTCCTCTTTGTCCTTTGCTTTAATATACGTAGTAACCTTGGCGTTCTTTAGTGCTGGTTCGAGAAGTGAAATATAAAAAACATCTATCTATAGTCATATAGATGACGGTAACGATAGTCGGTAGTTAGATGTCGAAATTCATTCTTTGATAACAAAGGGTCTGACCTTCTTGAAGTTTAGCTTCGTACTTGGTCGTTTGGTTCGTAAGTTTCGTACGATTAGGTAGACTTTGTCTCCCCTCTCTAGGCAAGGTCCCTTAAGCCTATGTTTATCGTAGTAGTTCTTTATTCTGGTCTTAATAAACTCAAGTTCCTTTTTAAGCTTTTTATATAGTACGTATATTTGTTCTACTTTGACTGCTGCTCTTGGCACTGTAACCTCTGGTCCTTGCCTAAGGTCTGCTTTATATCTATAGTTTGCGAAGAACGGTATGACTTTGGTTGTTTCCGTTGGTGTCGTGTTGTAAGCGAGTTATACTGTTGGTAATAGCATGACCTAGTCGTTTTGCTAGTAGTTAACGTAAGAGTGGAGGTACTGCTTAATAACTTAGTTTAGTCGCTCTATTTGTCCGTCAGTCTATAGGTAATATGTCGTTAACAGCTTACTGTTAATGTCTAATCGTTATATTAACGCTTTCTAGAACTTCGATGCGAACTTGGTGTCTCTGTCGGTGATCCATTCTTGCGGCTAAGCGTGCACTGATGTAACTTGCCGATAGATTATGTCTGCTAGCTATTTAGCTATCTAGGATTTCTTATAGGGAAAGAAGTATGCCTATTTAGTTAGGCAATCTACTATAGTAAGAATACTATCGTAGGTCACTCCTATAGCTATATCCTTGGATTCTAGTAGCTTCGTAATAAAGTCTATCGTAACTAAGCTCTATAGTTTATTAGCTATTAGTAGTAGCTAAAGTAGCCTATATGGCTTATATCATGCCGTTTTGCTTCGATTACAGATGTCATAGTTCCGTATGACTTCCTTAACTCGTACCGTTAATTATAGAAAGTCGTAGTGTTTTTTAACTTGTGCGATAGTCTTCGTAACTCCTTTATATCCTCCGAGTTTCGACTTATAGAGTTCTCGAATTATTTATAGCTATTAATCTTTGTCGTAGATATACACTTTGCCTTGGTACTAGAGTTTTCCATCTCTTTCTTCCACTCTGTTAGGTACTAGTAGTCCGGGTGCTGCTTGATACTATGCCTCGTTGATCCTTTCTTCTCGAAAGATTGCGTAATATTCTAGGAACGAGTCGAGTAGATCGTCTTCTATAGGTGTCTACATTTCGTGATATAGCGTTCTATCTGTTCGTTCCTTAAATAACGGTAATGTTGTTTCCGTTCGTCCTTCCATGTGATCCGTTCGTCGGCTTAAGATGTCCGCTTGTACGTTCTCTTTGCCCTTCTTATAGCGGATCTCAAAGTTGAATTCCGCGAGGAATTCTGCCTATTATATTTGTCATCTATTAAGCTCCTTTGTTATTATGAAGTATCGTAGGTTCTTATAATCTGTATATACTTATACCGGTTTAATTATACTACTAAGGTATAGTCGCCATTCCTTGAAAGCTTTGACAATCGCAAGTAGTTCCTTATCGTGAATCGGATAATTGAGATATGGTCTATCGAGCTTCTTTGAAAAGAAGGCTATAGGATGTAGCTTCCCTTGTTCGTCTTGTTATCCTAATTGTCCTCCGATGGCGTAGTCTAAAGCGTCTATTTCTACCTTAAATAGCTTCTTAGGGTCCGGCAGTACTAGTACTAGATCTTTGGTAATAGCGTCGCGGATTTGCGTAAATGCTTGCTCGTATTATTCTTCCCATTGGAATTTAGCGTTCTTCTTAGTAAGTTTGTATAAAGGTTGTGTAATCGCTCTAAAGTTCCTAATGAACATCTGGTAGAAGTTTATAAATCTGATGAAGCTTTATACTTCCGTAACTGACGTCGGTCGTAGCTAATTCTTGATAGCTTTAACCTTTGAAGGTTCTATCCGGATTTATCCTAGGGATATTTCGTATCCTAGAAACACCGTTTTCCTAACATAGAATTCGCTCTTTTCCTTGTTAACTAATAGTTTATATATATATAGCATGTCTAATACTACTTTTATATACTTCTAGTGTTCGTCTACTATCTTAGAGAAGATAAGTATGTTATCGAGATAACATACTATAAATTTGTCGAGAAAAGGTCAGATAGCTTGATTAATCAGGGCTTGGAACGTTGCTAGCGCGTTTATAAGTCCGAATGGCATGATGAGGTACTTGTAATAGCTATAGGGTGTCCTAAAGGCCGTTTTCCACTCGTCGCTTTCTTTAATCTATATATAGTTATAGGCCGATGGCAAGTCAAGATACGTAAAATATTAGGCTCCTGCTAACTAATCTCGGAGCTATAAGATTAGTAATAATAGGTATCAGTTTTTTATAGTCTGTTCGTTAAGTTGCTAATAGTCAACGTATAGCTATAGCTTTCTATCTTTCTTAGGTACAAATAGGATTAGGTAGCTTGCTAGCAATATCGACAGGCGGATATATCCTCTTCAAAGGTTTTCTTCTAAATATCGCTTAAGTTCTTCGTTCTATATCTAGCTCGTATAGTAAATCTTAAAGAACTTTAGTCATACTCCTTCCTTAAGCTTGATCTCGTAATCCTATAGGCCGTGTTCTAGTAATCCTTCTAGATACTTCGGTTCGAATGCTAGGTATCCTTCGTATTCCTTCGGTACTTTCCTAGTCTTGTCTCGTTTCTCGATTTTCTGATAGTATACGAACTTGGTTCCGTCTATGGCGATGCTAGCGATTTCTCCTATCTTAACCTACTACTCTGGTTATAGTGCTCTACATTCGTTAACGGAGAGAATAGCTATTGGCGGTTTAGCTCGTTCCTCCTGTTACGATATTGATGTCGTTGTGCTGCCTCTTCTAGAGTCTGTAGTAGTCTGCCTGCCACTGTCTATCTCTTGTAATAGATCTATAGGATATGCCTTTCCCTAAGCATTGTCTGCTTGTAATCCTTATATACTCCTTATCTTACTAGTTAAATATAACTCTATTTAGGGTCGTAGGTAGCTACTATTCCTCTAGCTAATGTCTAGGTTGTAATCTTTATACTATAGTAACCCTAATATTATATCTTTGTTATTATCTATATCTACGATGCTAAATACGACTACTATAGTCTTCCCTGCCATAGTGATATCGATTGGTTTAGTCTCCCTATATACCTATTACATCGGAAATAGCCCTTTGATTATACTATGCTTCTACTTTATTCTCTAGGGTATCTATAGCTAATTTATAAGTATCAGCGAAATTAGATTTATCTCTACTCTACTATCTACTAGTACAAGCATTTCGTGCTGTTTCCACTATGCTATTATCTATAATCGCTTGTCTTGCCGCTATCGTCCAAAGATTGCGGCGATTTCCTATATTTCTACCAGGAAGTCTCGATATAGTAGTCTCTTACGCTAGTTCCTCCTATACTATGCTATTACTCACCGCTACGCGGGCATTAATGGTTTCTAGGCCCCTCGAAGGGCCCTAACCCGTTTCCCAGGTCAGTGCTAACCTCTTTAGTTGTTCGGCTAATAGCGGCTTCGTTAATCATGCTCATTTCTATAAGCCATTGAGTACTTACGGCTTCCTACCATTAGGTCCGTTCCGCTTTCTATCGTACGTGCTATAGCTTTATCTAAAGCTCCCGAATTCGCAATTTCTTTTCGTCCGTATGATAGAGGCAATCGTTACTCTAGCACAAGTCCTATATATCTCGTCCGGTTCTATAGTGCCTAGGCTAGGCTTATCTTAGAATTATCGTAATGCCTTCTAGATCGTAGGCTTCGATCTTCTAGAGCAATTCGGCCGCTCTGTTTCCTATATCGTAGACCTATTCCATAGGGCGTAAGCTTCCGTCCTCATTTCCTTGTCAGGTCGGCTAGTGATTGTTTTTGAATTTGTCGTGGAAGTGGTATCGGCATTTGTATGCTATACACTAGAACCAGAGCACTTGCGTATGTACCTCGTGTCGAGGGTATAATCGTGTGGCATTGCCTAGGAGGTATTGGAATTCTTTCCCGAATCCTTCTTATTGTATATAGACTATAGGTACTCTAGTGCTAATATAGGAGTGTTTCTTCTAGTAGCTTTCCTATATACGTTCGTCCTTTCTGTGGTTTACGTGTATAAACTAGTATTCCGGGTTCTATACGTCGTTACTAAGTTACTGGCCGTCAAGATACTCGGCATAGCTATCGGGCCTATTATATGTTATAGGCTGTTCTCCTTTGATGGTTTCTATAATATATTGGAGTTTCCTTATTTTGTCCCTTATTCTATCGCTCTACTAGGCAAGTCGAATCAAGCGTCTATCCTATTTATATAGTTCCGTGTTAAGTTAAAAAACTTTATTACGGTACTATTCGATTCGTTCCTAGAGGAATAGAACATTAGGTCTAGGTCTTTCGATTCCTTAGGTATTGGTTATCTACAATCTATCCCGCCTCTAGGTAACTATAAAACCCTATTACCTCAAGGCTAGGAGAATCGAAACTATTAGTATATATTCTCCTACTATATCCTATTTAGCAAGACCTATCTCTAGATCTACAGTGACCAGTTCGGAGTATAGTACTTGTTTGTCTTTACCGTTGCCGTCATGTCCGAGACTGTCTATGTCACTGCCCTTGTCTTTATAGCTTGTGGCCGCTACTTCGATGACGTCCTTGGTAGTTTCGTCGATAGCCGTAATTTCCTTTCTAGGGACTGTCTTCTATTCTTTCTTCGGGCTACGACATTCTTGCTTATAGTGCCCTTTCTTTCTGTAGTTATAGTAGGTAACATTAGACTTGTCTTTAGTTATCTTCTTCTAGTCCTACTTCTATACTATATCTATATCTATAGCTCCGGGGTGTGTCCCGTATAAGGTACTGACGTACGCTCGCTTTTTCTTATCGTTAGCCTTAACTATAGCTCTATTTATTCGACCTTGTTTCTATTGCTCTTATATATAGAGTTAATCATTAATCTTAATAGCCTATACGATATATTTGTCTAGGGTCTTAGGCCGATTATACTTATATAGCTTGTCTTTAACCTTTTCCTTTAAGCTATTATAGAACAGTTATATTAACGCCTCGTCATTAAGCTAAGACTTAAGTATGTCTTGTCTAAACTATACGGTATAAGAGGCTACTAACTTGGTCTATCGGAGATTAGCAAGTCTTTCTTATATATAGATCTTCTTATCTTTATCGCTAAAAACCTTCTAAAGCTCTTCTTCGAAACGGTTATAAGATCGGAAGACTGCCTATATAAACGCGTCTTAGTCGTCTTTGTCTTCCTTAGTGAGATAGTTGTTCTATATAGGCTCGAACTATCTAAGTGCCTTGCCCTCTAGTCTTGTAGCTATATAGAGGACTTTAGCTTTATTATCTAGAAACTTGTCATCATTAAGCTAGAAGTAGGATCGGAGGTTTATTAGGAATCCTACAAGATCCTCCTTAGTTCCTCCGTATTTGCTAGGTAGTTCGATCTTAATGTAGCTCGCTTTAGCAGTCTCGAGCGTCTCGATTTTGGCGTAAGCCTCGTTAACTAACTTCTATAAGTACTTTTCGTGGTTCTCGAGTTCCTTGATTTGAGCTTGAGCAGCCTTGTCTCTCTAGTCTAACTCCTAGATCCGCTGCTAGAGTTGACCAAGCTAAGTGAGCAGCTGTTCGGCCGTGACGTTAGTAGCTATATCGATGTCAAGGTCGAAGTCACCTCCGTTCTAAACTATAATAGAACAAAGGGAGTGGTAATAACGTGTAACGAACCTAACTTAGACTTCTTCTAAAAGGGTCTAGATAGAGGTAGATCGAGTGGGACAAGTAGGCAGGTCGTCTAAGGGATTTGGTGAAGCTAAAGGGTTTATAATAATACTAGAGTTGTCTCTTATAGTAATTAGTAATGCTTGGTATAAGTACTGTGATTGTGATTGTTACTACTAGTGAACTCCTAGAGTCTACTATAACGAGTGACTATTTATATGTATATATAATCCTAGTGATCATTCCTGATCACGGTGATCGTAAGTGATCGTATGGTGGTGATTACCCTGATCACTGGTGAGCGTAGTAATCACTATACTTCCTATGCTGTAATTGGTCCTTTTGTTCCTTCGACTTGATTAGCCTATTCGTGCCAGTGGCTCAGGCGGCATCTACATATATATTTCCGTGACAGTAGTATATACTCTCCCGCCGTATCCCATTCGGCAAGACCTATCTCTAGGTCTACCGTGACTAGTTCGGAGTACGGTGCTTGTTTGTCTTTACTATCGCTATCGTGTCCGAGACTATCTATATCGCTATCCCTGTCCTCGTAGCTTGTAGCCGCTACTTTGATGACATCCTTAGCGGTTTCGTTAATAGCCGTAACTTCCTTTCTAGGGACTGGTTTCTAGTCTTTCTTCGGGCTTTAACATTCTTATTTATAGTGTCCTTTCTTTCCGTAGTTATAGTAGGTAACGTTAGACTTGTCTTTGGCTATCTTTTTCTTATCCTACTTCTATATTACGTCTATATCTATAGCTCTAGGATACGTCCTGTACAAAGTACTAGCGTACACTTGCTTTTTCTTGTCATTAGCCTTAACCGCAGTTCCATTCGTCTGACCTCGTTTCTATTGCTCTTATACATAGAGTCGATTATCGATTCTAATGGCCTATACGATATATTCGTCTAGGGTCTCAGGCCGATCGTACTTATATAGCTTATCTTTGACCTTTTCCTTCAAACCGTTATAAAATAGTTATATTAATGCCTCGTCGTTAAGCTACGACTTAAACATATCCTATCTAAACTATATAGTATAGGAGGCTACTAACTTAGTCTATTAGAGATTGGCAAGTCTTTCTTACGTATAAATCTTCTTGTCTTTGTCGCCAAAAACCTTCCGAAGCTCTTCTTCGAAACGGTCGTAAGATCAGAAGACTACCTATATAAACGTGTCTCGGTCGTCTTCGTCTTCCTTAGTAAGATAGTCATTCTACGTAGGCTTAAACTATCTAAGTACCTTGCCCTCTAATCTCGTAGCTACATAGAGAACTTTAGCTTTGTCATCCGGAAACTTGTCATTATTAAGCCAGAAGTAAGATCAGAGGTTTATTAGGAATCCTATAAGATCTTCCTTAGTTCCTCTATATTTGCCAGGTAGTTCGATCTTGATATGGCTCGCTTTGGCAATCTCAAGCGCTTCGATTTTAATATAGGCCTCGTTAACTAGTTTTTACAAGTACTTTTCGCCGTTCTCGAGTTCCTTAATTCGGGCTTAAGCAACCTTATCTCTCTAGTCTAACTCCTAGATCCGCTGCTAGAGTTGACTAAGCTAGGCAAGCAGCTATTCGGCCGTGACGTTAGTAGCCATGTCGATGTCGAGGTCGAGGTCACCTCCGTTCTGAACCATAATAGAACAAAGGGAGTAGTAACAACGTGTAACGAACCTAACTTAGACTTCTTCTAAAAGGGTTTAGACGAAGGTAGATTAGGCGGGACAGGCAGGCAGGTCGTCTAAGGGATTCGGTAAAGCTAAAGGGTTTATAACAACACTTAGAGTTATCTCTTATAGTAATTAGCAATGCTTAGTATAAGTACTATGATTATGATTATTACTACTGGTAAACTCCTAGAGTCCACTATAACGAGTGACTGGCTAGCTATATATATATAATTATCTGTCCCTCTTTAATAGTTATTACTAGTACCATTTCTCCTTTTACTCTGTGATTCCGTGTTGTCGACGGTGACATGTTATTATCACTAGTGAAGACCTTAGTCTTGGCAGTGATAATCTTCTGATTGGTCCGTCAAGTGATTAGCTGTCGGAATGTCCCGCGTCCTGGCTGTAGCCTGCCGGGCCGTCTATATGCTTATCCGTGACACTCTTCTAGCTTTTCCTTTAGCTCTTACTTAGTAATTCCTTCCTAGACCTTAGTCTATATATCCTCTATATCGCTTATATTAACCTAGGTAGTAGTATCCTCCCTATGGTATTCTAAGAGATAGCTAATCTTATCTCCTTTCCGGATAACTATAAGGATATTAATATCATTTCTAACGATAGCTACTAGGGGTATATACCGATTAACTATAGTATTCTAGACCCTATCTTGGCTAGTAGTAAAGTAAAAGCACTTACTCTCTAGGATATTATTAGGTAATAATATAAAATAAATCTTAACTATCTAGGTGAAGTATATAGGAATAATAATATACCAGATAGTAGTAACCTTCTAAGAGATAGACTTAGGGTTCTTCTTTATAATGTCCCTACAGACCTTTATATTTACTAGCAATCTAAAGGTATAGATGCCCTTGACAAAGTTAATCTTGACACTATAAGCCGTTATAAAGTCGGTGCCTAGGAGTATTTTTAGAGTAAGTTCGTTAATAACATCGGCTATAATATAGATATATCCGTCGATTAGTATATTCCTAGCCTTCCCTAGGATATAGAAGTCAAATTCGACCTATTTGCTAATCCTAGTCTTTGAATTAACTCCCTTAAAGGTATAGGGTTTGCCCTTAATCTATTAGGGATTCTTTACCTATTAGGTAATCTATATCTAGTTAACTAGGTTAGTTAAACTGCCTATATCGAAACAGATATCTGTAGTTTGATCTCCTAGGTTAGCTCGAACTAGAATACGTAGGTAAGACGTTTTCCTTAGCCGGTAGAAGGGTATTTCTATGCTTAGGTTAGCTTCTACTACTTAGCCAGGTTCGAAGGAGAGGAGTACGATTTTCTATTCCTGTTCCTTAGGCAGTTCTAATAGTATAATCGCTCCTTTTATAAAGTCCCGTTCTACCTAGGGAAGGTCTTCCTTCTTTAGTAGTTCTAGTAGTCGTAGTTTCTTTCTATAATTCTAGTGTAAGTGACGGTATAGCGCTCCTTAGCTTGCGAATGACTATCTGTAGAGCCTATAGATATTACTATCTTCCTAGATATAGTCTTCCTTAACGGTATTAAGGAAGTACGCCTCTCTATCGCTATTATCTCCATTAGTTTTAAATTTATAGTTACTAATTAGGAGATAGCTAGTAGCTTTAAGCTCCTTATAATTGGCTTTAGCTTTCTTATCCTTACTAGATATTACTATAGTATTATAATAGTAGTAGGTACTATTCTTATTAATATATTTCTAGCTATAGTGATAGAATCGTTAGAAATAGGAATTCTGCTTACTATATCTACCCTTCTCTTAGGCTCTAATGCCCTAGGGATAGTTACCTCTGCTTTAGTCATTATAGTCTTTTAGGTAAGGCTCCTAGTTATAGCCTTAGTATCGCTCCCCTTATAGAAGATACTTACGTTTCTATTCCTCTCTTTACCTATAGTAGTCAGACTAGTACTATTAGCCTTGATTACTCTATCTTAGCTTAGTATATAACTAATTAGCTTAATCTTCAAGGCTACTATTGCTATTATTACTACTTAGTCTATTAGATATATCCTTAACGTTAAATATAGCGGCTTTCTATACCTTCCTTTTAGCTTTAAGCTCTTCAGATAGTACTTCCTACTTTTTAATAATATAAAGAAGGTATTAGTTAAGAGTATCTATTTCCTATAGCTTAGGATAGAGCTTATGGAGTACTAGGGTTATCGCTAACTAAAGTCTAATCAAAAGCTAATAGTTTATCTTATCTCCCTAGACTTAGGTATAATAGAAAAGGTCTATTATAAATTCACGGATTAATTTACCTATAATAAGGTTATCTTTAGTATAATTATTCTAAACTAGCTATTAGCCTACCTAATTAAACTAGATGCTAAACTATTCCTTAATCCTTTAGAGCTACGTCTCTATACTTAAGTAAAGAGTCTCCTTCTTAGTAAGTAATAATTGCTATTTATATTACTATAGAGCTAACCTATAGAATAATACCTATAGGTTATTCTATAAGAGGAGTTCCTTAGAGACGTTTCTCTTAACTATATTATAGATATACTCGATTTAGAGATTAGTATCTATATAATAAGAGATCTTCTTATAATAGAAGATTAGCTAGCTATTAGTAATCTTTCGGTCAATATCTAGCTAAAGTAACCTAATATTAGTAATCTTCTATACCTAGTTAGTAACCAGTTATAATAATATATATACTAACTATAGCTAAAGGGAACTAATATCTGTTAGTTTAATCATAACATTCTATAGGAGTCTAACTATAGCCTATTAAAGTAGTCTTATAATTATCTTCTTAGTTAAATCTAATAATAAGAGGGGTATATACCCCCTAGTTAAGGTATCTCTTACTAGTATTAGCATTACTATTAATAATTCCTCTATTAGATAAGCTATTAGCTAAAAGGTTTAAAAAGACCCTTATTAAGGTTCTTTCCTTTCTAGAAGCTCCCTTAGTATATTAGTTATAATTATAGTTTAGGTAATTCTAATAGGTCTACTTAATACTTAATTACCTTATTAACTTAAACCTATTAGGTTTAGTTTAGGCCTTAATATCTCTAGTAGCTCTAATAGGCTAATAGGTAGAGTTATCCTTTATAAGGCTATTTCTAGTAGTATAGTAAATTATTAAATTAAGCTATTAAGACTTAGCATTTTTAAGGTCTTTAAAGATTTCTTAAGTTAGGATTCCTTCTAAACTTGTACTTCTAATATAGTTCTTACTTCTAATAGTAATAATAAAATAAACGCCTAGTCTAAAAGCTAGGGAAGGCGCTTAATAAAGCGGTTTATAAGTCCCTTTAATATATACTCGTTAAGATTCTATAACTCTAAGTAATCTTTATTAATTAGATAGTCGTTAAAGTCTTATATATAAGCTAAGTACTAGTTAGCGTCCTCGAGAGATATCGCTAGCTTAAGGATTTGAAGTTCTATTAGAGTAAGCCTCTAAATCTAATACCTATAGGCGTTTCTAACGACAAAGTAATAGGTCTAACACACTTATCGTAGTTTAGGCTTGTTCATCGGATCTTAATAGAGTTACTATTACCGTCGTATCTAACCATTTAGGCGTCTACTTAAGCAGAGGGATATAGTCGCTTGCCTAGGTAAATGGTCTCCTATAGCGTTTAAACGCTCGCGATTGGCAACGAGATCGTAGATTCGAACCGGTAATAGGTACCACTTGCTATAGCTTAGTAGCTATAATTGATATAGCTCTGGAAGGCTGTAAATAGGTACGATACTATAGCGGTATTCGTGCCGTGGGCGGCACTCCTAGACTAACTGGTATGGTCTATGGAAGTAGGTGATAAAAGCGTTGATTGTTCTAAGTGCTAGAGGCATTTAGAGATGCTATCTAAATATATGTTAACACCCTGGCTCGTTATCCCTGTTAGTAGGTCAGTCAGATCTGACCTACAGACAGCCAAATGCTGTAATAGGCGGATTAAGACTAGAAATCTTGAAAGTACAATTAGGCAGTGCGATGTGATCATGCCTAAATTGAGGCAGAGATATCGGTAATGATATTCTAATAACTGAACCTATCGATTGATCCGAGTTGCGCAGCCTAAGTATTGCAGGTATAGTACCTATGTTTGGATGATCTAGTGGAGAATCTTCTCAGGGCCCGAGACTATGAAGGACCTGACTATCGCAGCGAATGCCGGCTTCTAAAATGAGTGTATCATCTGAGACAAGGAGACCTAGAAGGGAAGGAAGGAGTAGAGTATCGCTCTCGATCTACCTGAGAATTGGAGAAGATAGGGAGTGTATCAGAGAGAGTCAGAACCTAGCCAGGTACTGGTAGATGCCTGTGCATTCGTTCCGTTACACCATGTTTCTGCACGAGGGGTGAAACTAGATGGTCAAAAGGCGACTGGACCGAACTTAACTCGTGCCCTAATTAGGCCTCATGTTTCATACGCCTCCAAGTTCCAAACGCGGGTGCTACTAGGTCCCCATCCCAAAGCTGCCGGTACTACTCGGCCCTTCGGCCAAAAAGGATCAGAACTATGAGATTCGTGTAGAGCTGTGTTGATACTCGAGCAAAATAAACTTAAACCCAATGAGATACCACCCTTTCAGCTGAGTACCATATCACGGCCAATTGCCTCAGAATGCCTTTGGTCCTTAGGTTCGAGAACATAGCTGAGAACAGTCTGCAATAAGTCATCTTATGTGCCGCGCTGTACCGTGGCTACCGGAACAGCTCTCAGGGTTTCCCCTCGTGTCTAAACCTGTAGAACTTGAACTGAGGGGAGAATGGGAGGGCAACGGCACTCGCAACTTGGAGCCCATGACCATAGAGAAGGTAGCTCGGCCTCACCACATGTATATGTAAGAGTGTTTCACGGCATGCAAGAGGCAATAGCACGTAACACAGACACACGTCTGGATATGTGCGTTAATCTGTGCTGCGCACTCGTGCCTGTCCGCGTCCTTTGGTCAGTCATACTTGAACTGCCATAGGGAGGTGGTCAGCAATCGACGCCACCCTGTCGCGGCGCTCCGGAATGCGGTCTCACTGATAATTCATACTCACAAAAGGACATCCTGTTTCTGGAGGGCTTTAATTTCTGAATGGCATCCCCTTAGAAGAATGTGCAACCTGGCCTTCGTCCGTTTCCGCAGCGAGCTGAGGAGTACTGGCTCTCTAGCACTGGTAGCATCCTAATCCCATGTAGGTTGATTTCGACGGTTAATTAATAGACAAAGAGAGGGGTTAGAAAATGACTAGGTGACTAGCAAGTAGGCAGATCAGCGTACAGACAAGGGAAGATATACATGCTTGTAAGTAAGGTATGCAGAACTGAGGTTGACTGCAACTGATGATCAGGACTGTTCATAAGAGGCGTCCCTCGCGCTCCTCTCTGGGTTTCAAAACGGCACGGAAAGGGGTGTGCTGTACCCGTTGATTAGCCCGCAGATAACTCCTCCGTCTAGAGAGGTTAAGGGAACCTCGGCCCCTGACGTCCGATCAGTATCGGAGAGGGGCCTTGAAGCGCACGGTGATCCTAATCCCACTAAATAGCGCATGCAGCCTCTGTGTGGCCTATGATTAATTATGCTCAGTGTTTCCACATGCATCCAGTGTAATAATAATACAACCTCCGGTCCTAAGACTGCGGGAAAATACATCATATAAAGGGCGACGAGTCGACTGCTGTGTACCGTACTTACCCAAGAAATAGCGGCCGGGCTGGGGGAGGACAAGAGTCCAAGAGAGACTGCCCGTGAGACCTCTGTGCTTGGTGGGATTCAGAAAGCATGGCTAAAGACCCCAAGACGGAAACCCCGGCCAGGGCTAATCTCAACGGAGTAGGCTAGCGCAGGAAGCAACCGATGCTGTTTTGGCGGCTGCGCGAGGTGCTGCCTGAGCCGCCAAGAAATGCACCGGTAAATTTACCGTGGTGTATGTACCGACATGCCTACAACTATCAGGTCGATCCTGGCGGAAGGTCAGACGACAATGGTCGATATCGATCGTTATGGCGGACGACACGCCACGGTTGTCAGTATCTGAAGGCGGCTCATCGAGGTCCATTGCATAGTGTATGCGCACGAAAGACCCGGGTTGTGGGTGCAGAATCGATCTCGTTCCTGGCATGATCGGCCGCATCGGCGACCTAGGGGACAGTTTTGAAGGCCACGAATCGACCTCAGCTACCACACCATGTGTGATACCAAGCGAGAGGTTGGTCTTGCAGTACCGCCGGGCTATCTGTAACAGTTTTTTTTATATCTATTTTTTATATCTTCCATCATTTATTGTATTTTATTCTAGGGGCACAGGAAATAGGCTGAGCCAACCATTGACCCCTGCGGCTAACTGCAGCCAACCGTCAATTTTGTATCCGTAGTGCAATGCTCTGCTGTGGGTTCTTGGTAACGAGCGTCACCGGCACGTAGTAGTGTTGGTTGCTGGGAATGCTTCCTTTTGACTACCCCACCCCTGGGTGTGGAGCCGAGAAGAGCTGCTAAACAAGACTCCAGCACGTGGGCGACTCGATCGAGAGACAGTTTAGCACGTCGCCCCAAAAGCGGAGTAGCAGACAAGACAGTGAGAAGATTTGGGCCCGATCGTCTAGGCGGCCGCTTGTTTGCTCATTTCCTGTTTTGCTCTTTGGTACTCTGTACTGTTGGCAACACCAGGTACATATGAACATGCTTGTAACGTCCTCTGCTGTACGGACTTGTAAGGATATGCGTATATACTGTGTACAGTACATACGGTGCTTGCGGAGCATCCAGCCCGGGATAGCCGCTGCAGGGTCTCCGGTGGTGTGGACGTCCAGGGTCGGGTGGTTCCTTTTTCGGGCTGGCTTGTTGGCAGGATTTATTAGTGGCGGATTCGGACAACGTCGGGGCTCGATTATCTTCGAAGTTAGTAACGTTACCTATTGTAATCCCTACGTTAGTGTGTAGCCGTGCTGTCTGAAATTACCCGAAGTCAGGTTGCGCAGGTCCTCAAAGTATAATACACTACTCCGTACAACCCGTTGATTCCAGTTCCCACAGTTCCCTACTGTGTAGACATTTGACGCACGCGCGCGCGCAAACAAACAAACACTTGGTCGCAATTGAGGACGCACTAGTTGTGTATTTCGTGATTCGTAGCGGTCGGCCAGTCGGAGCGGAGTGACTAGGACGTTGATAAGCTTCTTTTTTTCCCGCATCCACGACGTCCACTGAGATTGCAGAACATACTCCGTAACTTTGTGCTGAAAAAACGTGTGGGGACGATTGGAGTGGGGCGATCTGCCACGCTCCCCTGGGAACCTCAAAGGGCTGGGATGACTCGATATTTGGCCGAGATTTGGGCGTGGGCACGCCGGCATCTGAGCGACACGTGCCGTGCCAATCGTCTCGGCAAAAGTGGTGAAGAAGCTTGAGCGTGTTGTGTGGGGTCGCGATCTGTTGTCACTCGGCGCTAGTGCGGATTCTGCATCCCCGGATCGCCAGCTAACCCAGCCCATGCGTCCAGGGGACAACCAGCAGAAATGTACCGGGTACATGCCCTCTTCCCGGGCTTCCATGCTCAAGTCCGGGTTCGGGGAAGGATTTCGCTTGAGGACGAAACATCCACCTTCCCAATTCCAACTCGGTGACCAAAAACGCCAGGTCATCGCAAAGTAGCTGAGAAAGATCGTGGTCGCTGAATCCTATGCGTCCCGTGCCACTAGGGAAAATAAGCAGGGGAGATAAAAAAAGAAGGAGAAAAGAATAAATAGGGCCGGATTAACGACGGAGATAGGCCGAACATGCTCTTGCATTTGCGGCGCCGCGGGAAGGGCATTACCCGGTGGTTAGTTGCTGACTAATTAGTTCAGGACTACCACCTGTCTCCCGACAGGTGGGGCCAAAACCCCCGGACATGCCAATATAGCCGGACAGGAAGATACAACCACTGCCACAAGCCACTTTCCTATATACGATACCTCTAACAGACCAAATCTAGGAACCGGCTAGTATACGGGCCGCCAAATGGCTCCTTGCCGCTCAAACTCGCCACCGAACCAGCCGTTTACCCTATAGAAAGGAACCCAATATACGGTACACGGCTCAACTATTCAAGACTAGAAGGAGCGTCAGCTATTAGCATTTTTCGACTTTAGAGATAGAAAAGAAGTCCCAATCCCCTGGTCAGCTAAGAAGCCGTTGTCAGAAGTCAAACTCCTATCCCCTGAACGTCCTGGGATATAGATTAGCGGCACGTCTGTAATGTCAATTGACGACAGTGACGATGACAGATTTGACTTCACAGACAGTGAAGATAGGCAGGAAGAGGATATCGAGTCACCATCTCTATCTAGGGTTAAGAAGGAGTCTCTATATATAGCCATCATCAAGGATATCAGGAGGTTTAAGAAGTGACGAGCCTACAAATCTGTAGTAGCAACGCCAGGGACAGAAGACAATAACCATTACTAGGAGGCTAAAAGAGAAGGTATAAGAGAAGGTATTACTGTAATTGAGAGCGTTGCTGAAAGAGAAATATTACTGTAATTGATTGATTGTCTTCCTGTCCGGCCGTATTGGCATGTCTGGGGGTTTTGGCCCCACCTGTCGGGAGACAGGTGGTAGTCCTGAACTAATTAGTCAGCAACTAACCACCGGGTATTGAGCCGGTCTAGTGTTTCTCTAGTACTGTTACGCCTCTAGGAAATTACGCCGAGGAGGGCGCCATTGCAGATGTATGTAGTCCGTATGTATGTACATACATACATACGTACAGTACATAGTTATAGTACAGTAGACTAATAAGCCGCCTCAAGGGCAGCTTCTTGTTAATTTGCAGTGCACTCATTGCATACACAATTTAGTGTCAAAAAATTGCCGGCAGGCGCTTTACTGTGTAAACTACTAGCACGCTCAAAAAAAACCTACTTGGTAACAAGGTAGGTACGGAGGTAAGAGAACTACCACAGTATATAGCAGTGGCAGGGTTTCTAAACGGGCTGGGCACCGCACTTTCTTGCTCTACTTCGACTACATACCCTAACCTTAAGTAACGCATATCGGATTTTGTAGGCAATTTTGAATCGCGGTCTAGGTATTGAGCTACCTACCATTGTAAGTGCCAATCTTACCCCGCATCAAATCGCGGGTTTCAGCACAGGTCACATTGGTTGCGCACAAGTGCCATGGACCTTCCGCGGACCTCTTCCATTGTACCAGTGGTTCGGCAGACCTGTACGGAACACTTGTAAGCGCAAGTCGGCCATCACAATAGCGCCTCAAAAAAGGGACATTGAACACAAAATACATTTTTTTTCAGCTCTCGCTTGAACTTTGCCTTTCATGCGTAAAGGAATGGATATCTGGACTTTTAACATTCTGTATTGAATCGGTAAACTGAGGAACTTGTCACCTCGATCCCGAAAAAAGGGAAAAGGATGAATAGCAGTTACACGACACTATAGTACAGTAGACCTACCTGACCTTGTTACACAAGTACTTTGTCGATGCCTGGGTGCCGTATCTACCTGAGAAACCTTGTCAGAGAGCTGGTGATTGTGTTACCTCAAGGTCGGAATGGCTTGCGGGCTAGTCCCGGGTGATCTTCTGCGCAGGCAATCTTTTCATGTCACAGCGATCCTGACCTGAGGCCGCAGGAGTTCGACTCGCCCACGGACCATCCTCACCGTCGCTCTCGCGCTGGAACTGCGTCCCCCGGGTTGCCTTGGCTGTCACGGTCGACTGCAAGTGTAAACCGTACGCATGGCCGAAAGTCTGGGTCGCCTACGTGCGGCGAACCAAACCACCGGAGAACGGTGAACATGGCGAGGGCGCCAGGCCACGGCAGGATGGTGAATCACCTAGTGTCGTAGACGGGATTACCACAGGTCACTACTGTACGCCACTACACACACATCCCGTCTCGCCACTGCAAGCCCCACCGATGCTGCACGGCAAAAGTAAACGTTAACATTCATTCTTCTGCAGCAGCTGCAGAAAAGCACGGCGACGGCCTGCATCTGCTACCAAGGTTGCCTAGGTCCTCGGGGCCTCGGGTGTGTGGAGGCGCCGACTCTACAACCTTTCTGCTTTTATTGCGTACTTCTGATGCGGCTGTTGCCCCGAGCGCAAATCTGCGGCTGGTGGTTAAGTGCAACTCGAACCACGCGGCGATGGCAGGCACATCCCAGCCGCAAACGCCCGGGTGGCCCAGAGGGGCCGGGTCGCCTGGCCTCCGTGAGTGTTGAGCTCCTGCCTTTTTTGGGCGGGCGGCTACAACCCAAAGCGGTGTTGGAGGGGGGAGCCAGAGAGATCTGTGCCTCGCCAGACTGGCGTGGGCTTGCGTGCGCCTGAGTGGACTCGCATCTGCACACTTGGAACGCACGCAGCGTGTCCGTCCCGTGCAACGTACCGGGAACCCAGAGCACGGAAGACGGACGATAGCATGTGGCTGAAAGGCCCCCGTCTTGAAGTGGACACAGCGGGCCCTCAATTCCACGCTGAGCCAGCCAATGCGAGGTGCGCTTTGGTCCCTCGCGCCCCACCACACGCGCGCACCCGCCCCAGCTTTCCACTTTGCACCAAATGCTGGCTGCTTTGAAAAACGTGCTGGCCCGTCCGCCCACGCTTCAAGGCCTTGCCGCCTGTCGTCTGCCCCCCCTACCCCAGTCTCGATCACGCCCTCGATATTGCATCTGCCCACGACCCGACTTGGCCATATGCACCTGAACAACTGCAGCCTTTCCACACTTAGACTATCCGTACTTCCCTTCCCTCTCGGCCAACCGTCGCTCCTTTTTTGTCTTTTTTACATGCCCATCTAGCGCCCGACCATCCCCGTTTCCGACTGGGAATCCTTTCCCCCCCTCCCCTCCCCCAACGACATCAGTCCATTGGCCCTCCACGCAGCTTGCCGATCGAGACCCTCAAAGTCTTCTTGCCGGCCCCGGCCAACGCACCGCTCCTCGGCTCACCCTCGGCGTTGTGGCCCCGTCTCCGGCCTTCGAGCAGCAGCTGCTTGACCGGACCTTGCTGAATTTCCTGCATCGCCCCTAGGCCCCGGAGTCACAACCGAGTTGGTCGGGCAGTTGGCACATCTCAACTCGCAGCAGCAGCCCACTTGATGCCACCATGGACCAACAACGCCCGGCATCCCAAAAGGTTCCGGCCGGGCTGGCTTGCGTGCTGAATTCGCCCGAGGAGAATCGTGACTCGGCGTATTTTTCCAGCACTGACACATCGAGCAAACGTGCGGTTTTCCGGATCCTGTGAAGAAAGAAAAGGCTCCCGCTGGACCCAATTGGCTGATCTCAAACTCTGCAGACACGTCGGCAGCTTCAGGTATGGGCGTGCTGAGCCCTCCTCATTCGGGTTTTCAGCCGTCCCCCGTCGACAAGACACCGTCTCCGACGACGACGACATCCCATCTGCTTCCGCAGTCGCTCGTGTCACCGGCAACCAGCAACGGCAACATGAGCGTAGCGTCAATGGTCTCGCCAACGACACCGGGAAGCTCCGACCCCCGCCGCTTCGACCGGACGCAGTCGATGGACTCCGCCCCTAACAGCGCCGGTTTCGTCTCCGGGGATACACCGGAGGCCCTGTCGAGGAGAGAGAGCGTGGATAGCAGGATCAACCAGGGTTTCCACGACATGAGGCTCGGTAACTCGCCCTATGCGAGCCACAACCATTCGACGACCTCGATCCACACGACTTTGCAGCAGCAGAGGAACCCGCGTCCCGCTCTCGACACGCTCTCCGTTCACCGTATCTCGAATGGTTACCAGCCAAGTGCCGAGCGGAACCCGGACGGCCACCCGAAAACGATGAGGATTGCACCCGCCATCACGGGCCCGGCCACCAGCCAGATTGCCCGGGCAGCCGAGCCAACCAAGGGTCAGGCCTGGGCCTTCCCGGAGGAGGAGATCCAGCGGATGCCGTCGACTGCGAACGGGTCGCTGATCGACTCGCGCAGAAGCAGCATTGCCGAGTCCCGGCTGCCGCCAGGGCAAAGGCGCCTGGAGGAGAGCATTACCCCCTACCAGCGGCTGTCGAATGCTTCTGGCGAGTACTCGACGGTTCACCACCACACCCTTCAACACAAGCAGATCGGAGAGCTACGGAGCGAAGAGGGAAGCGCGCATGCCGGCACCCAGCCGTACAGCAGGACTCCTGAGCTGCGCGTAAGCCACAAGCTTGCCGAAAGAAAGCGGCGCACAGAGATGAAGGAGCTGTTTGACCAGCTCAGGGATTTGATGCCTCAAGAGAGAGGTTCCAAGGCTTCCAAGTGGGAGATTTTGACCAAAGGTCGGTTCCGAACCCGATTGCTCTAGACTCGCTTGTCATGCAGGAGCTAACCCCGTAGAAGCGATCTCGGAGCACCAACGCCAAGCCGATCTCATCAGGCAACTCCAAACCATCAACGCAACCCAGCAGAACGAGATTGACATGCTGCGCCGTGAGCTCGAGCGGATGCACGGGGCCCAGCAGTCCCGCCCGGTCACGGATCCCTATTCCCAGGACCAGTATGGCAGACCGCGACCACCGGAGCTGCCACCGCTGCGGTCGCTCCAGTCGCCCACGGGCCCACCACCTCAGGGACCCGAGTCGATGACGGGCGTACAGTACGAGCCGCCGAGAGCTAACGGTTATCGGCCCGCCGAGACCGGCAGGTTCTAGATGGCCGTGGTCCGAATACCTAGGGGGAACCGCCCCGGCGTTCGTGCTTGCTGAGCTTCGACTCTGCAAGCCGGACAGAAGGCCTTATATGCTTTGGGCCCTGCCGATGGGCGCTAGGATCCCCAGGTTGGACGGTCTGCCATTGCCGAGCTTTGAGTCTACCGGCCTCTGTTACACCCACGGCAAGGAGACCGCCGACGACTCACTGCCGTGCCGACAGCTCGGCGTTAATAGAGGACTTGCGAACCACAACGTTAAGGCTTCCTCTCGCGGCGGCCCAGCTGGTCTCCGAAGACACCTCAAGAAGGCATAGGCGCTCCAGCCCCAAGTTAGCCAACTTCCTACCCAGCGGCGGGTCCGTTTATCTGCCCCCTTACCTTCCACTAGAAAACAATTCTTATGCGGAACATTCAGCTCGCGGCTAGATTGGCAGCATTGTTTTCAACACACCTTCACCTTCATTGGCTCCAGCTGGTGGCTTGCTCGAGCTTCAACCCGGGCTAGAATATAGCGCTTCTTCAAGCTGCCATTCTGGCATGGCGGCGTTGCACGCCTTCGACCATACCGGTTTCCTTTGTTGTTTTGTGCTGCGTGTGCGTGGCAGCGCGTCCTATCCTGTGATGCTTACTCTTCCTTTTTGTCTTATGTCTGCGTGCATCTCAAACCTTATACCAAAGAAGCCCAAAAGCGATGTTTTTTTTTTATTCTTCTTCCCACTTCTTCGCTTCTGACCATGCAGCTGGCGGCGTGTGTTACTGGTGGGGCTGATTTAAAATATCGCCCCCGGTTTGCTCTCTTGAGGGGCGCGATCACTCGATTTTTGTCCTCGGACGAGAGGGACGAGTGCAGGGAGACATGGTTGCAAAGGTTTGATTGAGGGGTGGTTCTTTCGTTTTGGCCGTGTGCCTGCCTCTTGGCTGCGCGGACAGGGAACATTAACAGGGGAGTTAGTTGGATGGTGGGAACAAAAAAAGGACGGGAAAGGAAACGGATGGGAATATTATCTGCTGTTGAGGGGATACCAATTCTATTCTGCATGCTTCGAACACTTTTCTTATTTTTCTTCCGCTACGCGGTCGACTAGTTTTTAAGATTCTTGTGTGCCGGCGAGCCTCTATATCTACTTCCTTGTCGGTCTGCGTTTAGATGGAGCGAACATGGGGCTGGAAGAACCCTGGAGAGATGGGAAGATCTTTTGAATCAGATCGGACATGAAACAGATTGGATGGCCGCAGTTCCCGGTGGCCTGGGCTGCCGTGTGTGGTATTAATCAGTCGGGGAGCTTTCTGCCGATTAGTTTCAGGGTTGCCTGGCGGGATACAGCATAGTGTCTCTTGGCCCTCACCTCACCGCTAAGGTTGACTACATGCATGTTTCATGGCATGCGGGTTGTACGCGAGATCCTGTTGCTTCGTAAGCACCAAACGTTGGCAGCATGGCATGTGATACTGATTTGCATGTGCGTGGTGTCTCCAAACACTGCGTTCGCCGGTAAACTGTTTGCCCAACAACTTCTCAGCAGATGCACATTGATATGATCTTTGTTGAACAGCCAAGGGAAGGATAAACGTTTTGCTTCTATGTATATAATTATATAAGTCAAGTCACCAGCCACACTGCAGCGCGATTCCGTATCGTGCGAAAAAGCATGTACATGATAACCGAAACATGCTCTTTCTACGTATGACAATATTGATTCCGATGTTCTTGGCTGCTCCATGCATTGAACGACAGGCGACGTGGACTTGTCTTCTCCTGGCAATGGCTCGCTTTCGTGCTAGATGAACAAAAACTTTAAAACAAAACAAAATAAAAATAAAGAAACGAAGAGACATCCTTTGGCTCGCATGATTAGAGTAGCATTGCATGTATTTGTCTGTACGGCATCACTCCCTCGGAGCTGGATCTGGATGCAGGTCAAGCTATGTGCTGGCATCCACCACATCCCCTTAATTATAAAGCGGACTGCCGTTCACTCAGGATGGAATAGTAATTACAGGTTATGAGTCCTTCCAGCAACACCTGGTCGGGGGCGTCATCCGGTCTGTTGTTCCTCGTTCCATCTGGTTCTATCCTTACTCTCTCCCTCACCTCCGGGCTGCTTGCCTGGGCACTCAACACTGTGCGCCATCGAGGTCTTTAATCTGTCTCAGCTGCACAACGCTAAGTTGGAGACTGAACTATAAAGTGCAAAGTGCCCTCGTTAGATCCAATGATGCCACCGGGTGAATGGTTACAGAAGCAGAAACGCAGTCAGCAGCAGCTCTTCGCCACGATTCGTCTTCTCGCCCGCATGGCGTACGCGAGGCAGTAGGCCAGACAGCCCGCTCGACAACCTCTGCGTTTTTTGAGATAACATCTTCTAACTCTGATAGCACCGACATTGACCTACTTGAAGTTTCGCCCTGTTAAGGGAGCCCTACGGCCAAACCTGCCTGACACGCGCACTCTATTGACACCGCTGACTCCTGCAGACGTTGATGCAGGATCCAATGCTTTCAACTACAAAGTCCAATCCAATCCTCTCGGAAGCTTTGTGTGATGGAAGTTCCCTTTATTGCAACTTCCTACAGTTTCTGAACAGTTTCCGTTCGGCAATACTCGAAAGGGCTCTGGCAATCCAACAGCGGCTATCGCTTCCGCAACACACGAAACGCATTCATCTCTAATTAATTATGCCCGTTCTCATCGATCAGTCCACACCTGAAGGTATCCTTGATCTGCTGTACAGTACTCGCACACTTGACAGCAGACACGGAAGCAAACTGCGCAAAATCCGAACTTTGAGCCTTCCGATCGCTGCCTTGAACCTCTTCACGGTCCTACCTTCCTGCTTTCTCTCGACCACGAGTCTGCGTTGAAGACAGAATCGGGAAGTCACATTTCGGTTCGGTGTTAAAGTCTTTTGGCCGTTCTCTCTTAGCGATCCCGGCTCCGCACCCTTCAAAAGCGCAAAAATGACCGACGTGCTGTGGTTGAAAGACGCTCGACACGGCGGTGCCTTGCTGGAGCGCTTCCAGCCCGTTCGCCACTTCGCACACGCCTGGGAGCAATTCTTCCACGACATTAATGGGGTGATGGAAACGGACCTAGAGGATTCTCTGGAGGATCTTTCTGAGAAGCTCCCCGAGTTTGACGGCAACTTCGCGGGGTCCGAGAACACACTCAGCGTCGTCCATCCCGAAGAGAAGCTGGGAGAACCAACTGGATCCAACGGCGTCACTCCTTCACCTGGTCCTCTTCCGAACGACGAGGAGGGCCATTTAAAAACCTGCATCTCCTACTGCCAAGAACACGGTCCCACGGCTCAGTCGCTCAGCGATGTCGACTGGTACCGGTCGCAGATCATCCAACCGCAGCCCCAGCGAAAATACACGACTGCCTACGAGGAAGAAGATAGCCGGCCGGACATCAGAGGCTCTGAAAACATTAGAACAAGCCTAGCCGACGCACTCAAGACTCCCCTCGCCCCGCGCTGGGACCAACAAGTTCAAGCCGCGCCGTTCGCTCCACCGCCGCCGCAACCCACAACCCAATTGACAACACCAGAAGATGAGGAGAGAATCCTTGAGCAATTACATATCGAGAGAGAAACGGCCGCGCTCAGGCGAAAGGAGCACATTTCCGAGGTCGTCCGGGTCACCAAGGCCGCGGCCGCGGCGTTAGAGCAGCGATACCAACTTAGGAGGAAGGAGGCGGCGCAGAAGCGACCAGGCCCCTCAGCACCGGGGGCGTCCCCCCCGCGGCGGCCGCTTCCGGGAGAGATCGTCGTCAAGCCCACGTCGCCCCAGCAACGGCAGCTCCGAGGAGGCAGATGACAGTGATCACGACGACGATGATGCGCCGGCGCCTCCCGGGCCCCAACGTCAACTGCGCCGTCGACGACTCGGGCCATCTGGGCGTGGCGTGCGAGGTGCGCCTGGCGAGGAAGCGCGCCCGGATCGCCGAGGATCCGCGCAAGCACGGCCTGCCGAGCTGTACCTGGCGGAAGAGCAAGACGCGCAGCGCTCCCAAGGACGGGATCCCAACGGTCATGCTGACGGAGCCCGAGGGGGAGAGCTGGTACCTGGTGGATTCTATGTGCCCTGTAGATGAGGAGGCGGAGGGAAAGGTAGATGGGGAAGACTGTTCTGGTGGTTAGTAACATTGGCCTTGCTGGTGTGGTGGGAGAGTATCGAGAAATGGGTTTGACTCTAGGTTTTGGCGTATTACTGTTGGATGACGTCTCTCGACATTTGGTATCATACGCGGGATCATTGGCCCAGAGAGATAAGCATTTTGCTCAGTATAGCGGTGTGGTCCCCGAGAAACGGTGAAAATCAAATACGTTGCCGGTCATGGACCATGATTCTGCTCACTCCATTATCTTTCAGACCCGAACCCAAGAATCAAGACCTTCAAGATCGAGCTGAGCATCATTTTGCCGGCTCTTTCGAACCAATTGAGCACAGCTTATCCAGAATGACGCTTCCATCCTATGTGTGCTAGCCCAGGAACGACACCAAACCTCTCGCAAAGACCGTTGTCATTAATCAGTCCCCAAATCATCAACAAACAGTTTTGCGCCGGCTAATTTGCCATTGCTACTAATTCCCCGTGGAAAAGGTGTCTGTTGATGGATGTAATTCGTGCATAATTAATTAGCAGCGACTTCGTGATCGTAATTATTATCCTAAAAGGTTACTGACTCGTGACTCTTTTTTATTCCAAGATTGCTTTCGCTCGCGTTAATTAAGCAAATTTCAACCCGTGGTTGGCAACCAGCTCGATTTCATCCTCGGGTAGGAGTGGGAAGGAACGAGCCAGATCATCCAACATGAGTCATCAGTTCTGCATGAATCTTTCCTCATCAGTGTTTCAGTCTGCCTTCCGAAGAGGCCGATTTGTTTTTCTTCTGGTTCTTTTATAATCTCTTTTAAGAATACATATCTTTGCCGGGTTCACTCATTTTTTTTTTCATTTTTCCAGGCCGACAGTCTTCTTCATCTGGTCCACTTTCTGGCCGACTGTTTCTGAGACGCCCTTGCCGGTCTCTTGCATCTTCTGGGCCACGCCCTTGCCCGTCTCTTGCATCTTCTGGGCCGCGCCCTTGCCGGCGCTGCCGACGCTGCCCTGCAGACCGCCCGTGGCCCTGTGCACATGCTCGGGCTTGTTCGTTATCGAGTACATCGAGTCTGGGTCGTGCAGCTTTGTTGCCCCGTGTTAGCCAACTGTTCTGGTGAGATTTTTTTTTTTTTTTTTACTTCTTTCCGATAATGATGACCGGCGACGAAGAGTATATAATTGTGTATAATTACTTGCAGGAAGGGGAAACAACAGGAAGGGACAAAAAAGCAAAGATAATAACCAAACATCAAACTTACATGGGCAGCCTCCTCGGCCTGGTCGATGAGGTCATGACACTCCTCCGCCGCCTCGTCGGTGTAGCCAGTCTCGGGCTTGGGATGGAGGTGCGGATGGCCGGCCTTCTTGTGGCCTTTATGGGTGTGCACTCCTTGTTCCATGGTGTTGATCTGGGGTGTAGTATAGGAATACTAGTAGTCGGTCAGGTGAATGGGATCAGTGCTATTATTGAGAACTCGCAGGAGGAATCTAAGCTCAAGAGCGACTCTCACATCCCCTCAAGTGCTCCCTATATATGCCATCCGGTGGTCGGCTGTTCCTCACTTGACTAGTGTGCGTCACTGTCGTCATGCTGAGCTGTGTCTGTTGGAGAAGGTCGTGGTTGCTGGGACGCAAGTGGCGGGTTTGGCCCAATACCACACCACATCACCCCGCACCATCGACAGACCCAGAACGTCATCCGATCCTCCGACGTTACAAGACTGGTCCATCAAGAATGGCTGGCCCTTATATGGGCACGAAGAGCTTTGCCCAAGTACGGACCTTGTGGCAAATTGCTGAGAAGTGGAGGTGACGGCTTTTTATGGTGGTGCAACGAGAACACAAAAGAACCGCGATCTTCACCAGCCTTTCAACTTAACTTGGTATTTGCCTGGGATCGTGGGGATGTCCTTCTTGCTGAAATACTAAAGCATTTATGAGCGCCTGTGCGGCTGGAAGCGCCCCTCAAAATCTCGCAGCCATAGACCATGAGGATACCAACGGGCGGTCCCTAACCAAGCCCTGAGGATCTCCTATCCGGAAGAGCTTCCTGAAGTCAATGGCTTTCTGGTCGGGGACATGGAAGTTATGGGAAGTAGCTGCCATCGGTAGAGAAGAACGGCCGGTGAAGATTGAGCGGACCAAAAATAAAGGTGAAAAAAAGAAGAAAAAGATGCAAAGGGAAATAGACACCGGAGGGCGGCGAGGGTCTGTCTGTGATGCAGCTGAAGCGCTGGGCTGTTGCCTTTCAATCGAGCGCGCTGTAAGTAGAATGGAGTGATCAGCCTAGGAAACCCAGACGGTGAGTGACTTAAGATGCTGATTGTGTAACCCTTAATTAATATCGCGGCCATGAGCCGCAATTGCCGGTCGAGAGGAGAGGGGCATTTCCGGGGGATCGTCACTCATCGATAGCATTGGCCCGGCAGGCAAATAACATTAGACCGAGATTAAAAAAGTTAGATTGACAACGCATGCTTTCAATGCCAAATCAAACGCTAAGCAGCGAGAGTTTCGTTGGTGGCTTGGTCCCTTCAGGTACCCTGCTCGTGGGTATTTGTGACGTAAATCCAGACCGGAACACAAATGGGAAGAAAAAGGAAAACAAGATGCGTTTTGCTCGAGCCGCTCCCTCTCTTCCGAGGTCCTTCCCTCGGCCCAACCCTAGTATGGCACAGAGAAATCAAGAAAGCAAAGGAGATGTTGCAACGAATGCGTCGACAAGCGCCTTTAATGGCTTGTTTTTGTCTCGGCAAAACGACCGCTTAACATAACCGGCCGCTGGCTAACTCTCTGATCCGCTCCACCCCCTCTTTTAAAAATGCAGCGCGGGCCACAGCATGGAATAATCCTCCGACACGATGGGGACGCTCATGGGCATGTGGTGCGACTCGCGGGTGGGTGGCCGCTTCGACTCCGCCTCCTGTTGGGCACCGTTCCCGGCCGACTCGCCCGCCGCGCGCTTCGCACTCCCAGAGCCGCCGGCGTCTTCTATTCCGTGCTTGTCCTTCTTGTGTTTCTTGAGATTGTCCAGCCGGCTGAACGTCTTGACGCATCCCGGCACGTCGCACGCTAGCCGGACACCTTTGTGGGTATTTTTGTGCTTGCGCAGGTACCCTTTCAGATTCTCCCTGACGCCCCTGGGCTTCCATTGGCACTCGTCGCAGACGAGGTCTTCGACCGACGCCGTCTCTTGTTTGCTCGAGACAGCAGCTGACTGCTGACCTTGTTGTTGATTGTGTTGGTGGGCGGGTGGTTGGTGGCTCTCGGCGCGTGGTGTTGCAGCGCCGGGCCCGCCTCCTTCTGAAATCGGCGTCCCAAAGACTGTCGTCATGCCGCTTTGCATCGACTCTTGGCTCAGCGCCCGCGACATGGACTGGGTCGACGGTGGTTGCTGTATTTGGTAAAACGGAGATGCGGCTGTGCTCGGCGATGTCGGACTCGACATCCCGCTGCCAATCCCCTGCGCTAGGCCGCCCAGCACGTTAGCCTGGAGGGGGAAGCCAGGATCCGGGCCGGACGATGGTGGTGTGGGCTGAGGTGTCTCGGCCTCTGCCTTTGGCCGCCACCACCCGTTGTCATTTGAGCCGGCCGAGCGAAGGTCTGCCGGGGGGACAGGGCTCTGCGACAACGGGAGAGGCTCGTCTAGGCACATGGACGACGTGGTTGGTACATGGCTAGGAATAGATGTCAGACCGGGGTTGAAGGGTAGTTGTGGAGGGTACATGTATTGTTGTGAGGCCGAGATGTCGGAGTCTTGTGGCGAGCCAACCGTGTTTTGGTATGGATCTAGGTTCGAGGTAAAAAGCGTGCTCTGCGAAGTGTTTTGCGAAAGACGCTCAGATTGGGTTTCATCCACTGTGGAAGAAAGGGCAACTGAGGACACCGTCGACGGGAGGTCAGAAGCGGTCCCGTTGAAACCGGGCCAGAACATGCCGGGATCGACCTCGGGGAGGCTCGATGGCAGCACCGGCTTCTGGACAGCCGAGAAGGAGGGTGGTTCCGGATTCTGGCCGGGGAAGACGGCATGCTGTTGGAAGCCTTTAGTAGTGAAGATAGAGCTGGGCGCGTCAGAGGTGGCCGTGCTGGGTCGCGTGTCCATGGAGGAAGCGTTCTTGAAGTTCGAGTCAAAGGCCGAAGTTTGCTTGCGCGACGGGTCCTTCTTGCGCAGAGCAAAGTCCTTCATCTTGGACCCGAGGCTCCGTTTCCGCTGGATGTGCATGGGTTGCGGCGATCGCCAGCCCACCCACTGCGCCCAATCCTTCTCGTTGGTCGGGAAGCTGTGGCTAGTACTGCACTTGTCGCAATCGAACTCGCCGTTAGGGAGCTCCGGGCAGGACAGGAGGTGCTGGACGACCTGCAGCGGGGCCGCGAAGCTCCTGTGGCAGCGGGTCATGGGGCATCCATAGCTCTGCTGAGCTTGCTCCCCGAGAGATAGCTGCTCGAGTAGTTCCCGCAGAAACAGGAGGACCATGCGAGCTGTAGTGCCGTCCTTGGTGACCTTGTCCTCGTATCTGGCCCATCAACATCAGCTACTGGGTACATTATGTCGAGAGGGTGTACGGCCTGGCGCTCGCTGAAGAACGGGGAGAGCCCAGCAAGAGCAAAGCAGAGAATCCGCGATAAGAAAGAATGAAAATCCATAAAATAAGATAAAATATAAACTAAAATTGAGGGTGACTTGAAAAGAGTTCGACGGCGTTTGGGAATGACTCACGGGCAGGGCACATAAGGGCCGCTCACGGCGGCTTGCTGATGAAGGGCGTGCGAGCCATGGTGATGTCCGGTTTGGATGGCTGGGGTAAATGGACCCGCATCGTGCATCGCTCGATGTTGAGGAAACGTCGACATAGAATCTGGCGCAGCGTGGCTGGGTGGCTCGCGGGGTGCGTCCACTGCATCGTGGAACCGGACCAGGCTAGCGGGGGAGGCCCAGACAGGAAATGCAGAGAGACGTCGGGGGCCTTTTTAGGGGTTGGGTTGGGGTGAACGGGGGGAGAAGAGAGCGGAACCTCAGCAAGGGGGGTGGGTTGTGTGTGCCGTGTGTGGTTCGAGTCCGGGCGCACCTAACACGGCAGGAAGCCTGCCACTGGCCAGCGAGGCAAGTCCTCTGATGGGCTGAAAGAAAAAAAATATAAAAAAATAAAGATAGGGTGGGCGTTTTTCTTTCTCCACGGTTCCGTTCTCCACGTCTTCCCGCCGCTGCGGCACGCACGCACGCACGCACACGCGCACTTTGTATGTACGATGGGATGAGCACGGCAGTTGTCTTGCACCCGGCCGTTCTTGATGGCGGCCAAAACCAGGTGAACTTGTGGGGAGGGCAGATGGTCCGGGGTTGGCTGGCCGTGCGGGCCAGGCGTGGTTGGAGATGGCTTGCTAAGCAGCGCGAGGGAATTGACGTCAATTCATCTAGATTGCCATGTAATCAATTCATTGGATTCCGGCCGGCCTTGGCGTGTCGAAACCGGGAGGGAGGTGGTGGTTTCGGGGTATGAAGTGAGATGTGAGTTGCTTCGAAGCAAGCGAGCCGGCGCCAGGGGTGCTGGCCTGCGGAGGATGTGTGTGGGCAAATTGCGTTGGCAGAGGGGGAGGGACGTGAAGAACGGGCGAAGAGCGAGGGGAAGGTGGGAGGTGGGAAAGGCTGAATGGAGATAAAGCGGGCGACGCGACGGGGAGGGTTGAGAGAAATGGAAGAAATGGATGAAGAGATGCAGCAGTCTTGCAGTCTTGCAGATTAAACGGTCCACTTCCACGCTGATCTGGGCGAGTGGGATCGAAGGCCTCTTCGGGGAACAGGTACGAATACGGCCCACCTCGACCTGGGCTGCTGCTCCTTATCGATGGACCTGGGCGGCCGTTCCCGTTCCTTGGGAGCGCGTGCGCTTGCTCCTTCTGGGCAACTCCGGTAGGCGACTAGCGACGCAGCATTCGATCCTCAATGCTACCTTCGAGCAAAAAGTCGCGACATTTGGGGGGCGCCGGCTGGTGTGGCAGTGGTGTGTGGCGAGCTGGCGGCCGCTCGTCGATGCCAGACAATGAGAGAGTCGGGTTCGGGACATCACGATGCCGCTTCCAGCTCGAGAGAGTTTAGGTCGCGAGTGGGTTGTCAGACGCATGGAATGAAGGCCCGCCTCCTCCCCGCGAACCCCGGACGCAATGTCGTGCAGCCAACGTGGGGTTGCGACTTGCGACTGCCGTGTGCTTGCTTGCCCAGCCATAAATTGCGAAATAGCCGGGAGTGCCTGCCGCTGTTGGATCGAGGCGCGCCAACTCCGGCGGCAAGTGGGCTGCTTGGCCCAGGTGAGCACTTTTCAATAAAAGCAACTATCAGTCTCCAATTTCGTCAACCCAGTTGATTTCCGCGCCTGTCATGATTTCCCCCTCCCCAAAAAAAAAATAAAAAAAAAAAAAAGAAGACGACTTATCGGCGGTTTCCGCGCGGCCAGGGCCGTCTGGCACCTACCTTACCCCGTATGTATGTACGTCCGTACTCTCCAGTCCATCAGGGCCCAGCTATACCTTTGCGGGAATCGCTTCCGGCAGGTAGGAACTACATCCGTTGGCGCGGGCGATGCAGAGTGGTCGAGAGCGCCAGGGGTCGCCCAACGCCTCCGCTGCTTTTCGGCAACCCGCCAGCTCGTTCCGTCGTCCAGGCAACACCTCCGGCGTGCTCCGTCGTGTCCCGCGGACTTCAAGAGGACAGACGGCTTCGACGGAGAGCCGCTAAGCTGGGCCTGCGCATCTCAAATCCTCCCGGTCGGAAGACAACTGCTGTGATGCACCCCCTGTGTGGCGGCGACCGAAGCCGTCGCTGGAAGGCGGCGTGGGCGGTGATCCTATCCCGCTGCCTGCTTCTCGATGCTGTGCCAAATCCGGAAGCTGCAGACAGGCTAAAAAGCCCGGAAGTCGACAAGCAAAAAGCGTTTAATTTAGCCTGGCCGTATGACTCGCTTGTTAATAGGATTCTTGGCGCACCTTCCTCCGAAAAGCACCCAGAAAGGCATTCAACGTGCCAGCGTCGGATTGTCGGTCGCGGACCAAATTTCTCCGACTTCGGTGCCGTGTTCCAGGCATGGATGGGTCTTGGGAGACCAAGAAGTTCCATGGGAACATCGTGCGTCAGCGATCTCTAGTGTAATGGCCAACCCGGGGCTGCCCTCGGAGACTCCTCCGGATACTAAAAATATATCTTTGCTTTGGACTTGTGTCTCGGTGAGGCAGCTGCACATTCACACGTTGCACTGACAAAGTAGGTCTCGAGCAAGTATCTTTGGCCCACGACGACGACGACGAAGACGACAAAGAGGTTCCAAATTCGCAGTTAATTCGCGGCCACCGCCACGCATGTGATTGTGGTTCAGCGTACCACTTAGCCCGTCGGAATGGATGGGTGTGGCATTAATGGGAGAAGTATCGACACCAACGGCTGCCACACGCTTGATGCGTGGCGGGAATTGCGGGATGGTTAATAGCGTCAGAAGCCACGAAACCAGGCGCCAACTGATGCGGGCTTCAATCCGTCGCCTCGCCAGGACCTTAAGCTGAGACAGCCACTTGATGACGGTGCGAACGAAGCCATCAATATTGCTCGAACTCTAACATGAGCGAAGAGGCCAGAGACCTGCCGTGGTAATCAAGACCCGTTTTGCACCAATGACCTGTCGGAATACAAACGAACCAGCTCAAGGAAGGAAGGGGGTTTGCAGCCCCTTTGTTGGTGGCCTTTTTGGCCACGTATACGCCCTACAGGGATCACAGGGATCTGTTGGTCAAGGCATGAACATCAATTCCTTCGGATGTTCCCCATCACAATGTACATCGGAGTGGCATGTGGTCCTGATATGGAGATGGGTGTGCTTCTGCTAGGTGCGTGGCTACGTCTACGTCAACACTAGCACTGGCCAAGGTAAGTCAGGAGCTTGAGTTATTACTAAGCGTAGAAACAGTGCTCTTGATATTCGCGGACTTTACACCCGTGAAGTTCTCCACGGGAGGGAATGGGCTAACTGCTGAAAGAATTGCCTGCGTCGACGTGATGTGACCCTTTGTACGACTCCCTACAGCCGTTAAAACATCTATGATTGGTGCTGATCTACGAATCATCAATAGCGGCCAAGGAATTGTTGTCAAGCCTTTAACGCGGTTTGTTCTCATGAGTTAGCTAGCTGTGTATCTGGAAACTGAATGAAGACCGAAACGAAATCAGCCAAGTCGATGTGTATCATGGTTAGAGCTCAAATAATGAGCTAGGAGATGATAACGTGACGGCGTGCCAGACTTGAGGGCAGCAGGAATAATGTTTGAATAACAGATGCTCGAGGGCATGACTGAAGTTCCACGAGGGCTACGCATGTCCAATGCATGTCGCACATCTTGAAAAGACGAAAAGTTTCTGATTGAGAGTGCACGAGCTGAAGGCCTGATCAGAAACGGAGTCAAGCCCAAAACCCGGTAAGAAGTCCACTTCGGTCCACCAGCTATTACTTGACCCGGAGATACAGGCCTCCTAGGTACTGGAACTAAGCAGCATCTTTGATCAGGAAAACCTTTGCCGCCTCATCCCAAAATATACGTCAACAGCAGCACGCCCCTCCCCTGGAGGGTAAGCAGTTGAAAGGAGGGTGAAGATGTGACACCAACATCACTCGTGGGGTGCGGCGTCTCGCAGTAAGCAGTCTATTCACCTGCCTTACTGATGCTATTGGAAGCGAAAATTCCACCAATATTACCCACCCTACTCCGTACATGCCGCCGCTGCAGTGGCCTCTCCCCGAAGGATGCTGACACGGCATTTTTAGGGCGTACCTCCCAACCGCGGAGTCGCGTGCGGCCTTTGCCGGCCCTCGGATTTAAGGTCATTAGAATGGGCTCGGAACAACCAATTTCACGGTTTCCAGCACATCTTTCGGGCAGTTGATGGAGCTTTGGCCGTCTGCGCCAACTTGAGGAAACTATGTCGGCGTACACATACCGAGCGGGCGACGTCCTTGAGATGGCCGATTCTAACCCCATCGAAGTTGCAGGTGGCCATCGAGGGGGGTCATGATGCCAACGCGATATAGCTTTTATCATCTATTTTTTTGTTGATTTCTTCTTTTTCCTTTCTTTCATTTTGTGTTCTTTATTTATCTCTCTCGCTCTCCCTTCTCAAAACGGACTAATTATGCGCGGTTACGACGGCATCTTCGGGACGTCGGGACGTAGCCAATTACGGATTACATACAACGCTAATCATGGTGGGCGACATAGGCCGCTAAGGTGTACGGAGACACGCAGAAGAGTATGGACATGGCCCCCACAGCTCCTTGCATGAGGGATGCGTCCAGATGGATGTTGGGAGGTCTTGGTCATTCCCGCACCTAGGGGTACCTTGCTTACTAAGGTACAGTCCACATATAGGTACCTACTAGGCAGGATAGGAAGAGAGGGTGCTTTTTTGGTAGGCAAGACTGAGTCACGCAGGGGAAAGATCCGAGACAGGTTTCATCGTAGCATAATACTCTGTAGGTCGATGATCCAGGCCATGGGTTCCGATACCCGGATCCCGGATAGAAGTGGTTTCACGGGGATGAAAAAGCGTTTACAGTTCCTACGCCTCTGTTTCGGTTGGGCTTTCAAGAGCGCCAATTAAGGGAAGGACGTCCCTCAAGACAACCCCATAATTACTGCCCGAGCAAAACATGTGAAACCGATTTCAGCAGCCGAACCTGCTCCCAGCTATTTGCTGGATCATCATCCAATGATGTCGTTGAGAAAGTAGGTCGCCCGTAGGAGTCTGCTTACCAGCCTGAAGTCTCCGCTGACTCATGCTGAAGGTGGGAGGGCGTATTGACGAGATTCATTTCACTGATAGCTATAATAATTGACGTTAACTGTTTAATCACAGAAGAGTACCTACCTTCATAAGCAAAAATAGCAAGCACACTACAGGGTTAATTAAATGGAATTCAGCGTCGATTATTAGATACTAGTATAGTGAGACTACTGTTTGCCAAGGCATTTGTTACGAACGTATAATTAGAAAGGAGTCATGGTGCCGAACGCAGTAGGAGCTCCGGGAGCGTTGAAAGCAGTCTGTAGTAGGTGGCTGTACGAAGGAGACAGTGCCTTGTTGAAGCTATCTACAAAGGAGACAAAACGAGTAGTATTTATAGACAAAGGGACTAGCCAATACGTTAAACAGCCTTACATAGCTGTGGCAAACGCGTGGCTAATACGCTTAGAAGCTCTATAGCTTCCGACACACCCCCTAGTTAAAGGCGATAGTCGTTTAACTACGCTTTGTGGTAATACTATTCTTAATATTATGTCCTTTGTTGCTCTTACCTTGATAGCTCCTTCAGGGGCCCGCCTTCTGTATTTGGAAGTCTAAAAGAGTCTAGTATAGTAGAGCAATTCCTTTAAAGCTATAGATCAAATATAGCTATTATAACTGTAGTAGTAATAATATTACTAGTTTTAATTATAGTAATAATAGGATGATACCTCCTATACTCGAATTAACGGATGACTTATTAGGTGTGCCTATTACGAACATTATAACTATTAGTAGGTCGACTCTTGCTTCTATAATGCCTCGAAAGTGTAAGCGTACTAAAGCTTTTAAACCGTAAGTGTTTCTATTATCTTTGTTCGATTGATTTCATTGCTAGTTTTGCAATTTTCTAGCGCTTTACTAGTCGTGTTAAGTTTGTTCGAGCTAACTAAATATAGTAATATTATAGCTAGTAAGCTTTATAAGGTACCTTATGGAATATATATATAGTTAGCTCTAATAGGATGTTCTTTTGGTAAATGTTATAATTATTTTAGTACTAGTTTCCATTACTACTATTATACCTATAGTTCTTATAAGTATAAGGAGATATATACTAATTACCTATATGTCTAATAGCTTTTATAATACTTATACTAATTATAATAATAGTCTTACTTCTTATATTAGGTTAGTAAAGGATTTAATAAAGGCTTTACTAGATAGAGCTAAGGCTTCTATAAGTCCCTAGATTCTAAACCTCTACCCCTAATATATAGGCAAATCGCTAATAGTTATATATAGAATCTTAAGAAGTTATATATAGTTCTTTAGAATAACCTTAAACGCGCTAGTATAGACAATATAGAGAAGTATAAGCTTGATAAGGCTGAACTCGCGTATTTTACGAAGATCGCCTGCTCCATATATATATCTTCTACTAGTTAGGCAAGATTAAGAAGGCTTATAATGCTTACGTTAGCGTGTCCAATGATACATTAGGCGCTATATTATTGCCTAGCTAGGATAAAGGTAAGGGTAAGGCTATTAATCCTAACGATGGCTAATAGTAATAGATAAGGAGTATTAGGCGGTATTTTGTTTAGCGAATTTGACTTATTTTCTACCCCCTAGTTATATAAGCCTATAACTAATATTTTGAAGATTAAGGAGAGCCTTCTAACGCTTAAAGGCTTATCGGCTAAGTCGCTTAGTAAGCCTATCCACTAGTATCTGACTAGTTAGTAAATATATAGCTTTAAACGTTCCTTTTACCGCTTTCTGGTATAACTATATATCATAGATATCTATATACTATAGGTAAGTATTAATACGTTTATTCTTAGCTATTACTAGTTAAATAGTTTACTAATTATTATAATAGATATTCTAGGGTTCTCTAAGCTTAAGATCGATATCCATAAATAACCTTTTAAGTACTATAGCCTCTCTTACTATAAGGGAGAGTATTAGAAGTTTTACTTTAGTACTTAACATTATAATAGTATCCTAGTATAACACCTTCTATATAATAGGACCTCTAAATAGAAAGAAGATATATCCCTATAACGAATATTATATATTTAGATCATCTATATATAAAGCGTCCCTAGTAATTATAAGCGTCGGACTTTCTATTACTTGCTTACCTCTATACTAGATTAACAGGTAAAAGCTCCTAAATAGATATCTTATTACTCGTTACACCTCCAATAAGTGGTCTAGTCCTAGGTTAGTTAGGTATCAAGAGAGTACTAAACAGGTATATATAATATCTAGACGTAATATAACTATATAATATAGGATTGATCCGATAAGCTCCTAATATTCTTTGATCTATATACTAGTAGCGCTCCCTTCGAACTTCTTAAGTTCTTTATAGCTTAAGGGAGTTAGCTTATACACGCTAGGCGTATCTAGCCTATATCTTTTTACTACCTTTCTAATATATTAGTTATAGACTAACTATATCTTATATATAGGTTGGTCTCGAATTACCCTAATACCAAGGAACTAACCGACATTACCCTGCTTATAGACGTCGTATCGAGCTTTAATTCCTTCTATTATATACTCGGCCGCTATAGCGTTACTTTTATAGAAGAAGACCAAGAAGTCGTCAATATAGAAGATCAGGATAACGTATTTACCGTAGCTTAGGAAGAGGCACTTCTCTTCGCCCGATAGTTCTATACCTAGATCTAATAGCATTTTATAGAACTCCTTATACTATAAGAGTAGCAAGTCTCTCAAGCCGTATAGAGCTCTTTGTAACTCTATATATTTCCCTAGCTACTTAAATCCTTGTAGCAATTCGTAGACGATAGGATCGTCTTCTGGTCGTTCGGCGTTAAGGAACGCTTACGCTATATCGAACTACTTGACTTCTAAGTCGAAGTATATAGCAATCGCTATTATTATATAGAACGACTATACTACTAGAGTAGCTATATATATACTTTCTACTAAGCTAATATCTTATAGATCTCCTTATATATAGATCCTTACCTCATACTTCTCTAAGAAACTATCCTTATTAAACTTATATATAAAGACCTATTTTAATAGGATAGGTCGCGCTTTTGCTTACTTGTATAGTACGATCTTCTACGTTCCCCTGCTCTCTAAGTTATATATCTCCTTACGAGCCGTATCTTTAAACTATTGTCCTAATAGGTGGTTATATAGGTCTTACTAGTTAGTAGGAACGTAAGTAAGATCGTTAATATACTAATATAGCTTATTTAGGGCTACTCTAAGATATATAGTATCCTTCTATTATATAGTAGTAATAAATACTATATATATTGTTCTTATACTCTAATTCTCCAGGTAAGCTTCTTATTAATTAGGTAGGTAAGTCTTATGGAACTATTACTAGAGTTCCTTAATTATATAGATAAAGGAGTAGTAGTAATTAACCCTCTCTTTATTTTATAGCTATTTGCTTAACTATATAGGGTCCCTAGGTATATAAGCCCTCCTCCTACCTCTACCTCTCCTCGTAAGAAGTTACTAAATAGCTTCTCCCTCACTCTTACGTTCTAGAGAATATATTAGCTAATCTAGACTTCGTTTAATGCTCCACCCCTTTAGCCCAGCTAGGTATAATATATTAGTAGTACCGTCCCTAGCTTCTAGCTCTTCTATCTACTTGTCATGTATACTAGATTCTTCTATAGAAGGCATTCCTCTATTAGATTCGACAGCTCCCCTGCTCTCCCTAGCATCTAATTAGCTAGCTAATGATTAGAAAGGCCCTAATTTAAACCCTCCTACTTCCTAGTAGATATCCCCTTTACTAGCTAGCGTAAGGCAAGTTACCAAGGGCTTAGGTATATATTTAGGGGTTAAGAGTCCTCTAAAGCTTTCTATCTATTTGGTAAGTTCGTCTATTGCTTACGTCTCTATTATAAGAGTCTCTAGAACTAATTACTCGCTTGTAGGCTATATATTAGAGAGCTCCCTTACCCCTAAGTCTTAACTCTATTAGAGAGGTTAGTCTACCGCCGGACTCTCTTATAATAGAGATGGCCAAGCTATTATAATAGAGTCTTCTACTAGTTATTAGGTCTATTATAACGCTTCCTAGAGAAAGTCGGTATCCTAAGAATCTTTGCTAAGATCGAACTAATTGACTTCCTAGCTCGCTACCGCTAGTAATAACTCTATTAGCTACTCTTTATCTAGATAGTGAAAGGTTTTCTTATCGAAGCGAACGTTATAAGTTATAATGACCCTATTAAGCTTAGGTATCTAAACGCAATGGATATTAGATATACAATATCCTATAAGATACCTTATTAGCCTATATAGTAGCATCTTAAAGTCTTTTGTACGCCGCTTAGCTTTCCTATCCTTATAAAGGATATATACCTAGCATCTATATATAAAGATATTACTCTAGTCTAGGTATAAGTTATTAGTTGATATAATTATTAAGCTAGGTTTATACTAGCGAAAATACTATTTAAACTAGCTATAAAGTATCTTATTAGAAGTTCTAAATAAGTAAGTATAGCTTAAGCTTATTATATATAAATATACTACTGCTTATACACTTTCTAACTAGAGCTTTATAAGCAGATTCGTGCTATTAAGCATCTTAATTAAGCGTAAGATTATTATTATTATTAGTTCTATACTACTATGCTAATAAGCATGCTAGAGCCTCTCTAGTTATATATAAAGGAAACCGTACCTAATAGGCCGGATAAAAACCTCTGTCCTGCCTTTAACGCCTAATCCGGAATACTAATACACTACAAAGAAAAGGAAAAGTGGCTAGAATAGCCCTAAAGAGGCCTTCCTTCCCAGTCTAGCCTCCTTATAAGGCGGTATTCCGGGAGCCTCCCTAGGTCCATTAGCCACTATAGAACCCTCCTTGCCAAACGATAGTTACGGGCCCCTATACCCTGTAAAACGAGGTCTAGGTCTCTTTACGACCGTATTTCCTAGGGTTTCTACGTTCGGCTTCTTGATAGGTTTAGGCACTATATAACCAGGTGCTCTATAGTCTCTCTCCCCTGGCTATAGGCATAGTAAGGGGTACTGACCCCTAGGACTTGAACCCTAAATAGGAAGTCACGGAGGCCGATAGCCCCTATATAGGCCTATACTAGTAGGGAGCTCTAGGCCTTCATTAGGCCCTAGTGCCTTTATAGGCCTTCCCCTATAAAAACTAGGCACGGGAGGTCCTTATCTGACACACGCTATATCCTTCTACCGGCTTGGTCGGCCCTCTAGCGGTTACTCTAGCTAGCCACTACAGCTAGTTCCATAGCCTATAGCCTTCTTTGTAGGGTCTGTAGGGGGGGTTAGCCCCCTCTATAGCCCTCCTGAACCTACTGCCGGACTGTCGACCTCGTTGCCTCTAGAGCTGTAGGCCTCGGCTCCTAGCCCCTTGCCCTTGCCCTTCTCTTCCGGAACCTCTGGCTTAGCCTACTATAGGCCTGCTGGATAAGGGCCCTTGCAGGGATCTAGGGGGCCCCTAGGCCTGCCCCGGTCTATAGGAGTGGCTAGTCGAGTTTGGCTTCGAAGTCGGTTAGCCTCTTGTTAAGATAGAGGTCGAGGGGCAGCACCTAGGCTTCTGTTTCGAGGTACTAGACAAGGGTGGCCTTATAGGCCCCGGTAACTACTTAAAGAGCCCTATATTAGGCCTTTAATAGTTCTCTAGCAGGGCCTTCCGGCTTGCCCTCTGGTTTAGTAGGCTTGTAGAAGTTTAAGGCCCTATAAGTGTAAGATTAGTTCTTACCTTATTTACTCTACTAGTCTGTTAGGCTTATAGGTATATAAAGGTAAGAGTTTAAGATTAATACCGCTTTCTATAGCCTAAGTCTAATAGCGTGTCGGTATACGCCCTGCTAAACTAATTATTATAATATTGTTATCCTACTTGATCTTGTGAATAGCGAGCCTATATTAGCGTCTTACCTAGCTCTTGAAATTCTAGATGACTCCTATAATCTAGTCTAGTGACTTTGTCATCAAGAGGAAAGGGAAGAGCTTCCTACTATCCTCGTTAATAATTATAAGTAGCTATCGCGATCTATTAATTGCTTTAGGATAGTTAAACAGATCCTAGGCTACTCGCTAGAACAGATATATAGACTTTTACTTAGGTAGTATTTTCCTAGAGATAACCTTACTTATGTAAGTATAAGCGTAGCTCTTATACTTAATATACGCTATCCCCTTAATATAGACATTTCTAGTATTATTGATAAGCGCTTTTAACGCTTCTAGTCTAAGGTAGCTAGCTCTTAAGTACTAAAGATCCTTGGTATCCTCTCTTATAGTAGGTAACGCTTACGTCTAGGACCTTCTACTATATATAGTAAACACGTTCCATAAGAATATATAAACGTTTATAATACCTGCTTTACTAATTAAGATATAGTCTAGGAAGCTTAGGTAGTAAGAAAGTAGCTTATATTTAAGGAAGGTAAGATTATACTTATATTCTAACTTACAAAGTATAACGTTATTTTCTAGCATTCTAAAATGTAGTAAGTAATCTAAGCTATAGTACTAAGCGCCTACCTTAAGTAATAGAGCTTTTAAAATAATATCAATATAGAATCCTTTGATAATAGCGATATCTTTAAGTATTAGGCTCTTAGTATACAGTCTATATAGTTCATCTAAAACGTTCTTAATCACCTAAGTACCCCTCCTATTAATAGGGAAGGTCGTTATACCTACTTTAACGAACTTAGGATCTTCTATCTTAACAAACGTCCTAGGCAAAAGGAACTTCTTATCGTTAACCAAGTAGGTCGTGCTATATAAGTCTAGTAGAGTACTTTCCAAAAGAGGATAGCATCGTAGAGCAACTATACTAAACGCCCTATAGTAAGTCAAGAGCTCGCTAAGTAGTTAAGGGCTAATAATTAATATATTAAGGGAACTAGGGTATCCTACCCCTAATTACCTAGAATAAGATAGCTCCCCTTACTTAGTGATAAGTTAGCTTTTTAGTCTAGCTTACTTTAGCTTATCAAGCTCCTAGTAAATCTTCTTATACTCCTTATCGGAAAGGTATAAGCGTTACTTATTACTATAGACGGCTTACTTAAGCGCGTAGTAGTCTACTAGATCCTATAGATGTCTTAGACGCTTATAGGGACATCTTATATTATACTACTAAGTATACAAGTCTCTGCCTCTCTCTTTATTACTCTTTTAAGCTATAGGAAGTATTAGCGTATAAGTTATCAAGAAGATTCTATACTTCTAGGAGACTCTAAATTATATATTATTATTAATTAGGATCTTAGCTATCGTAATAAGGGTACTAAGCTCTAGAAGTAGCTATCCTATTCTATTAACAAGCTCAATTTCTATCCTCTTATTCGCTACCTAGATTAGTAGGATACGTATAACAATAGCGTTAAGAAAGGTATAAAGTCCTTATACGCCTTATACTTCTAGGATATTATATTAGATAGCTTATTAGAAGGTAACATTAAAGTTATAAATCTAGCACTATAGATTAACTCCTAAACGCTTAGCTATATTAAGACTAGCTATATATTATATAGTAACTATTATATAGAGCATTATAATGGATAGTATAAATATAGAGTAAAGCACCTAGATAATCCCCCTAATAAGGTTAATATCCTTCTTCTTATACGCTTTTATAGCTTTATAGAGTTTAGAATCCATAGTATATACTAGCTAGCATTATAGCTATCCTATCTACTTACTAATATCCATAATATATATAATATCTTCATAAAAAGAGTCTTATAGTTATATAAATTTGGCTATAATAGCTATATCAGAAGGCATCAAATCTATAGACATCAAAGGCGATAATCCTTCTTAGAGTTACTCCTAGGAAGCTAGGATAAGGTTATCTCCAGCTTGCTTATAGGTTAGGCACTATAGAACTTCTAGATCTAGCTCGCGATCGCTATCAAGGTCGACGAATCCCTATATACTAGCGAATTTAGCCTACAATTACAGTTCGATATACCACAAGTTCCAGAAACTAGGCCCTATAAGGCGTATAGAAGTCTCGACTAGGATCTCAGACATAATAGACAGATATATCGTCGAAAGCGTATTAAAGTAGGGTAAGAGAGTTCATAATAGAAGAAGCTACTACTAATATTAAAGATACGTCGATAGAGGAGTAGTCAAGGCACCGGGCTTATAACTGCCGAACACAGTAGGAGCTCCGGGAGCGTTGAAAGCAGTCTGTAGTAGGTGGCTATACAAAAGAGACAGTGCCTTATTAAAGCTATCTACTACTACAGCTCGGTAGCTGCAATCAGTACAGCTCAGAAGGCTGCAAAGGTACGACACTACAGCGGTATTCGCGCCGTAGGCGGCACCCCTAGACCAACTATTACGGTCTACAGAAGTAGGTAATAAAAGCGTTAATTGTTCTAAGTGCCAGAGGCACTCAGAGAAGCTATCTAAATACATATTGACCCTGGCTCGTTATCCCTATTAGTAGGTCAGTCAGATCCGACCTATAGACAGCCAAATGCTATAACAGGTGCCAGGGTTCGAAAGGAAAAATGACGACCCGTCATAACTTAGTAAATATAGTCTTTTGTCCATTACGACAGTCCTTACAATCGTTCCTCTATCCTACGGTCGTATCTATCTGCTTATCCGTCAGTCCTTCTTACTACCAGCCGGGCCTAGGTTGTCTAGGAATACAGACAATGCTGACGGACGCTCCTACTATAGGCGCACGAGAGTCCTAGCCCTGGCCTAGGTATCCCTGACCGGGGTACGGTTGCTATAGAGCGCGTTAGCGGCCCTCTTGCGCAAGGGGCTCTCCTACGCTGGCGTTTCTAGCCGTGGTCGTTTCTAGCTAGTGGTCGCGGGCGGCGGGTATACGACCGGGCGGACGATTAAGCTAGGAAGGGCACCGGCCCTTATAGTAGCTAGCGGTGGCCGAGCCATAGGTAGCTACGTTCTAGGAGCCCTCTGTAGTATAGTAGTTGATATAGTATGCTTACTAAGTTAGGTAATTATATTTTTAAGCTGCTATAGCTTCTTATCTATACCCTTCTTCTAGTTAAGGGTAGCTATATAGCTATTATTTATAGCCGTCAAAGTCTTCTATAGCTGCTTAAGCTCTTCCTTAATCTAGTCGAGGGTTTTGGTAATACTATTAGTAGCCTTATCTTACCTCTAGACTATAGTCTAAGCTAGCCTGAGAAGGTCGGCCTTAGTGGCTAGTTATTGGCATTTAGTAAAGTCTTTATCGGCTTTATTATCTTTAGCCGTACCCTAGGTAGTAATAACTTATATAAGTATAGGCTATATAACCTAGTAGCTAGGCAGGCTGTAATGTAAGTAGCTAAGCTTAAATAGGTAGCTATTAACTAAAGCGTTGCTATCTCTTTTAGATATATAGATATAAGTTACTAATAGTTCCTTAGGCTTAGGTATACTAGTAGGCATTATACCGGTAGTATGGTATGTCCTATACGTAGTCTCTAGTTTCTTCTTGAGGCTATATATAGCCAGGTTAGCCCTAAAGGAATCACTACCGGCCTTTTCGTAGTAGCGGCAGATCTAGTAGCAGGTACGGATAAGCATGTCCTTATTGCCGTAACACTCCTAGCGGGCGCAAGCAAGGTAATCCTTGACAGGCCTAATTAACGTACTCGTAGACAGGTGTAGCAGGCCGGACTTGATGACCCTAGTGCTAGTGAAGAGGTCGAACTCTATACCTATAAGGGTATTTTCTGCCTTCTTAAGGCTGTCGAAGACGATACAGGTATCGTTAAATCTAGCCTATGATTCGGCCTCTTCGTCATCATTAGGGTCCCTCTTACTCCTACGGATAAACCTGCCGGTAGGTGCCCTACACTAAGTATGCCTAGTTAGTATAATAGGCTAGGGTATAGGCTCAGGCGGGTAGAGTGTCGGGTCTAGCCGTAGCAAGGCCTAGGATGTTAGTATGGTAGTAGTAGTGTCTGTAGTTTTAGTGACGACTAATATACCCTTATTATTATAGTGCTTAGTGCCCTATTATATGGTTATAGGTAGGCTAGTAGGCGCGTATAGGTACGTAGTTATGTCCTTGGTAGTGGCGTCGGTAGAGCCAGAGTCTTAGTAGTTCTACTCTAGTTAAGCTATATCCGATTCGTAGGATAGGCGGTTAGTAGGCTCGAGCGTCGGAATTACCTGGCGTATAATCAGGGGCGTTAACAGCCTCTTCTTATTTACTATATCCTGTACCTTGGTAATAGTAAACTTGATCAACGATAGTAGGGTTAGCCTATTATCCTAGTCTACTAGCTCGTTAGGGCTATTAGTAGCTAGTTCTTCGTACTTGCATACCTTATATAGGTCAATTAGCACCTATCTAGTTACGCTAACACGTTAGCCGTACGTGACTATATAGCTGCCTTCCGTTTCGTATACCATGTTGCCATTAATAGTACGAGGCTAGAATCCTCCCTATAGGTTTAAGGTCTTGTAGTACCTAGTAAAGAATAGCGCTAGTGTAATATAGTAGATCTCGGCCTTAGTAGCCTTACATAGGTTAACTATGACTATAGTATTAGTGATAATACTAAAGAGCACGGCCTTTATCTTGCTATCGATTCTAATAAAGGCAAATCTAGCCTCTAGGTAGGGGATCTTAGTAGCGTCGTCCTTATCTATACTACGGAAGGTCTTATAGTTAGCTACGGTCATTTACTCTCCCTAGGACTAGTAGCTATTAACAAAGTAGTATACGGCTAGGAGGCAAACTATATTATACTTACTAGCGCTAGTATAGACTATATTAATAACATTACCTAGGACTTAGGCTATAGTACCTATATCACTATTGTAGTACTATTTAACGATGGCGTCGTCTGGCAATTATAGGTATAGAAGGCTAAAAGTGTCGTATATACTAGTTTAATCGTTAGTAACGGCTAGAGGAGGTATACATTACAGGTTATTCTAGGGTATAGCAAGGTCTTCGCCCTTAGAATCGAAGTGTAAGGTCGTATCCTTACAGTATACTTGGACTAGGCTACCCGTTACTAGGTCATTCCGAACCTCCTCCTTGTTACCCGTAGTGGCGGTAAAGCCTATACCGCTCTCGAGGAAGGTATCTACGCGGTTAAGGACCTCCTAGATGACTCTGTCATCCGGGCTATTGTTCTCGCTTATAGAGCCTAAATATACGCCCTGTATAGGTGTCGGTATAGGCTACGCCTGGCTGGCTGCCCTAGTGCCTATGGCCGACGGTGCCCTTCGCGGATTAATGGGCGTGAACGTGATAGTGGCAGTGTCGGTTGACTCTGCTATTGCTAACTACGATATAGGCGTATCTTGCTGGCTAGCCGTAGGCTTATTTCCCTAGGCCGGGCTTATAGCTGTAGGGCCTTTAGCGCTTTTAGCAGCCTATTTATCGCTCTTCCTGGCTCTGCTTCCAGACTTAGCTATTATAACTATTATTAGGTGGTTCTAGGTCGACAAAACTCAGCCAAAATTGCCAAAACTTAGTAGTTTCTTGCGTACGATAGAATGAGCAAAAGGAAGTAGGAAAACAAACTCTGAAGCCTCCTTTTAATAGAAATGGCGATACATAGGCTATAGGAGATGGCTATATAGTAGGGGTTGATAGAAAAGGCTAGGTTAAAGGGTCTAGTGGTTAGAAAAGAAGGTAGTTATTAACGAAGTTGTAAAAGAAGTGGAAGAGGTTTAAAGAGGTAGAAAATAGTAGGAAAACTAGGGTTCTTATAATTTAGGGTAGGGCTTTAAAGATAGGATGAAAAGTACCTAAATAAGAGGGGTGTTTAGCCCTACTAACCGGAATAGATAGGCTGTTTAGCCCTATTAATTAAATAGATAGCTATTTAATAGGTTAGCCAAGCTAGGTATACGGTTTAATATAGTAGTTAAAGCCCTGTCTATAATAAGTAGTAGAATTAAAGCAAATATAGTAGGTAAAGGATAGGTTTAAGGGGAGTAGTAATGGGTTTTCTAGTGTTAAACTAGATTCTAGGGTATCCTATTAAAGGTATACGTCCCTTAGGCGCTATTTAGCCTCTTCCTAGCTAGAAATGACGCCTTAGCCCTTCTACTTAGGTGGCCGGCCTCGTTTTTTTCTAGGTAGCGGTTAAATCTGACGGCGATTCTCGTATTCCTAGATTAGTTCGCTAGCGGTAGCTTCGAGTTCGCTTTTTAGAAGCCACTAGTCGTCCTTTACGTCGAATCCAAGCCAACGGACAAGGTATTCTACCTTCGGGCGCTTCTTTCCACGTACCTAACGGTCGACGATCTTCTTAATCTTCTAGTATTCCTCGCCGTCAACTAGAATTGGCTACAGTAGAGGAGCGGTCCTTTTGAACGGATCGGAACCTTGTTTAACACGGTAGAGCTAGGTAATAGATACAACTAGGTAGACTTTCTAGGATTTAGGAAAATCTAACTTATATACTAATTTCTCTACCCTCTATTTGATCTTAAACGGTCTTGCCCTCTAGGCTAACTACTTCCTATTAGGTTTGCCGGGCAGGTAGTAGCCTTTGTATAGACGTAGCTAGATAGTATCTCTAACCTCGAATTTAGTAGGTATATATCTCTAGTCATACTATAACTTGGCTATAGCTATAGCTCGGTCGATCATTTTGCTAGCTTCGGCCTGGTATTGCTTGTATAGGATTTCCAAAGCTTCCCGTCTGCCAGATTTGGCGGTCCTCTTACTAAGGATATCTAGGACTAAGTATAGCTTAAACCCGTATACTAGCTTATTTGGTGACCTTCTAATGCTAGTAACTAGTATGTTGTTAAGGTGATGTTATAAGGTAGGAAAGATCTCGATCTATAAGTGGTCAGAATTGGCCGTAAAGTTCATTCTGAGTACGATTTCTATAGTCTGGTTCGTCCGTTCGGACTAGCTATCGGTCTATAGGTAGTAGGCTATAGAAAATAATAGCTTGGTTCCTAGCAGTGAGAATATTTCCTTCTATAGGTCGGATATAAACTTAGGGTCACGATTGCTGATGATCTAGGTAGGTATACCCTAGTTAGTAAATATCTAGGTCCTTAGAAGAACAGTTGCCTATTCTTTGGCTATATATATCCGGCAGCCTGCCACGAGTAGCTTCTTCTTGCTAAACTTATATATTATAGTATAGAGTATATCTACCGATACGTAGCCTTCGAGTGACTAGAGGGTCCTAGCAGTCGGTGCCGGCGGCAAGTTAGTAATAAAGTCTATAGCTACTATATAGTATGGTGTTGGCTAGGTCCGAATTGGCTAGAGTTCCCCTAGTGGTAGGTTCTAGTCGGTCGAGTTTGCCTAGTATACCTTATAGTGCTATACGAACTTTAAGACTTTCTAGGCCTTCTTATAGAAATGGATAGCTATAAGCTCGTTTATTATCTTATTTTTACCGAAATGGTATATATCATTATAAACGATTTAAAGGACTAGGTTAATATAGCTTTCCGGTAGGCAAAGTCTCCTAGTACTATCGAAGTCGACATAGAAAAGTAGCCTGTTCGTCAATTCGAACGGTCCTATGGGTAGTTTTAGCCGTCTACGTTTCCTAGCCCTATTCTAGTTATTTCTGACCAGGTCCTTCTTACTTTCGCGGAGTATATAGTAGATAGGTCTATACTTACGGTCCTTAGGATAGCTAGTAATGATCCTAGCCCTAAACTTGTCACTAAGCACCGGTTCTATAATAGTTATATATGCTATAAAGACGTTCTTATCCTAGTGCTTACTCTAGATATCTCCAAGTTTGTTAACCAGGCTATCCTTGACCTTCGGATCCTTCTATTCCTATATAGGTAATCTTAATAGTATATTAGGTACGATATTTAAGGTTCCTAGGATATAGAAAATGTTAAGGTTAAATCTAAATAGGTAATTAATAGCATTAGCTAGCTTAAGGTTAGCCTTAGCCAGATCTATTATAATTAGAGATATATACTTTATAATCCCTTTCGTAGAAGTATAGTTAGTAAGGACATTAACTAGATACCTATTCGATTAGACTATCTTTCTAAGCTTTCTAATTACCTAGATAAGTATAATAATCTCTGCCTCGGTAGATCAGTAGCGTTTTTCTATATTAGTAGTTGCTTGTAACATAAATAGGATAGGCTATACCTCGCTTACAGGAATATCCCTACTAGGAATTTTCTCTCTATCCTAGTCGCCCTTAAGCTAGAAGGTAATAACGCTATAGCCGTTACGGTAGGCATCTAACTTTAGGAACAGTAGCTTTTCTAGGCAGTAGTAATAGAGGAACTCCTAATTGTATAGGTGCTCCTGTAGTAGTCGGAATAACTCGAGTTCTTCTTTGGTTAGAGTAAATTTAACGGTAGATATAACCGCTTTCCGGGCACGTTTGGCTTTTCCAGGGTTCAATTTTCCTTCCTTCTAGGCTACTACCATTAGTGCCGTCTTCTAGGCTTAGAGTGGCCTTGCTTTGGTATCAAACTATAGAATGCCTTTTCTAAGCTATCCGGCTATCCTAAGGTAGTGCTCTAAGCTATCGAGAGTATCTAGGAACTTTAGCTTCTTAAAGGCGGCGATGCGGTCGTCGGTTTTGGTAATGCCTTCGCCGTTTACGATATACCTAAGGAGTCTTACGGCCGGGTATCCTATAAAGGATTTGGCAGCGCTAATATAAATATAGGCCTTGTTAAGGATTTTGTAAATAGTATGTAGGTGTTCTAGGTATTCCTCCTCTGTTTTGCTAAAGATAATAATATTGTTAATATATGCCCTAACGAAATGGCGGTGTTTAAGGAAAAGTCTATCTATGTAGCGTTATACAAATATAGGTACGTTTTTGAAACCTATAAGCATTACATTAGATTTCTCTAGGCCGTGGTGGCTTATAACTACTATACGGTTACTATACTCCTTAGTGACTAGTAACTAGTAAAAAAATCCTAAGGTATCTAGGGCTGTAAAGAACTTATTGCTAACTATAGCGGCTATAATGTCGTCCTAGTTAGGCAAGGGGTAAATATCTAGAACCGTAATTACGTTTAGTAGTCATAGGTTGACTACACTTTGGCTCTTCTTAACTTCTACTCCTAGCTTCTTGGTAACCTTCCTCTATATAATAAATACCGGGTATATAATAGGGGTTAGTTTATCTATGAAAGTGAATCTACCGGATGCCTAGAGCTAGTTATAATACTTGTCTAGAGCCTTATAGTCCTTAAGCCCTATTAGGTACGGTCTAACTATATAGACTTACTTTTACCAATCGTTAACTAGGTTAATCTATATCTTCTGGTTTTCCGGCATTGGTATAATTCCCCTATCGCGGTAAAGGTCATATCTATCTAGAAGTTCCTTTACCTTAAGCACGAACTCGGGATTTACATTAGCAATGCTAACGCTATCCTTGCTTTTAATGGCTAGGATATCGTCAGGTTTCTTAATACTATAGAATAGGGTATAAAAGTTAACTCTATTTGGTAGTAGGAGTTCCTAGTTGCTATCGATACCTTCTTAGTATTAGGCGTACTAGGCTTCCTCTAGCTTTTCCTTTAGCTCCTGCTTAGTAATTCCATCCTAGACCTTAGTCTATATATTCTCTATATCGCTTGTATTAACTTAGGCAGCGGTATCCTCCCCTTAGTATTCTAAGAGGTAGCTAATCTTATCTTCTTTTTAGATGACTATAGAAATATCGGTATTATTTCTGACGATAGCTACTTAGAGTATACGCCGATTGACTATAGCATCCTAGACTCCGTCTTAGCTAGTAGTGAAGTAAAAGCACTTATCCTCTAGGGTAGTGTTAGGTAATAGGATAAAGTAAGTCTTAACTATCTAGGTAGAATATATAGAAATGATAGTATGCCGGATAGCGATCCTTCTGAGAGATAGGCTTAGGGTTCTTTTTTATAACGTCCCTACAGACCTTTATATTTACTAGCGATCTAAAGGTATAGATACCCTTGACGAAGTCAATCTTAATATTATAAGCCGTCATAAAGTCGGTACCTAGAAGTATTTTTAGAGCAAGTTCGTCGATAACATCGGCCGTAACGTAGATATATCTGTCGATTAGTATATTCCTAGCCTCCCCTAGGATATAAAAGTTAAATTCGACCTGTTTATTAATCCTAGTCTTTAAATTAACTCCCTTAAGGGTATAGGGTTTGCCCTTAATCTATCGGGGATTCTTTGCCTATTAGGTAATCTATATCTAGTTAACTAGGTTAGTTAAACTGCTAGTGTTAAAACAGATATCTATAGTTTGATTTCCCAGGTTAGCTCGAACCAGAATATATAGGTAAGACGTTTTCCTTAGCCGGTAGAAGGGTATTTCTATGCTCGGGTTAGCTTCCACCACTTAGCTAGGTTTAAAGAAGAGGAGTACGGTTTTCTATTCCTATTCCTTAGGCAGTTCTGACGGTATGGTTGCTCCTTCTACAAAGTCCTGTTCTGCCTAGGGAAGGTCTTCCTTCCTTAATAGTTCTAGTAGTTATAGTTTCTTCCTGTAATTCTAACGTAGGTGGCAGTATAACGCTCCTTAGCTTGTAAATAACTGTTTATAAAGCCTATAGATATTACTATTTTCTTTAATAGTACTAAGGAAGTATACCTCTCTATTATTACTATCCCTATTAGTCTTAGATTTATAGTCACTAATTAGGAGATAGCTAGCGGCTTTAAGCTCCTTACATTTGGCTTTAGCTTTCTTATCCTTACTAGATACTATTATAGTATTATAGTAGTAATAGGTACTATCCTTGTTAATACGCTTCTAGCTATAGCGACAGAATCGTCAGAAGTAGGGATTCCGCTTACTATATCTACCCTTCTCCCAGGCTCTAGTGCCCTAGGGACGGTTACCCCTACCTTAGTTATTATAGTCTTTTAGGCAAGGTTCCTAGTTACGGCTTCGGTATCGCTCTCCTTGCGGAAGATACCTACATTTCTATTCCTCTCTCTGCCTATAGCGGTCAGACTAGTACCGTTAGCCTTAATTACCCTGTCTTGGCTTGATACGTGACTAGTTAGCTTGATCTCCGGAAGCACTGTCACTATTACTACTACTACCACTTAGTCTGTCAGAGGTATCCTCGGCATTAAATACGGCAGCTTTCCGTGCCCTTCTTTTGGCCTTAAGCTCCTTAGAGAGTACCTCCTATTTTTTGGTGACCTAAAGAAGGTATTAGTCAAGTATGTCCGTTTCCTATAGCTTAGGACAGAGCTTATAGAATGCTAGGGTCATCACTAACCAAAGTCTAGTCAGAAGCTAGTAGTTCGTCTTGTCTCCCTAGACTTAGATATAATAGAAAAGGTCTATCGCGAGTTTACGGATAGATTTACCTATAATAAGGTTATCTTTAGTATAATCATTCTAAACTAGCTATTGGCCTACCTAATTAAACTAGATACCAAACCGTTTCTTAATCCTTTAGAGCTACATCTCTATACTTAAGTAAAGAGTCTCCTTCTTAGTAGGTAATAGTTACTATTTATACTATTATAGAGCTAACCTATAGAATAATATCTATAGGTTGTTCTATAAGAAGAGTTCCTTAGAGACGTTTCCTCTAACTATATCGTAGACGCGCTCGATCTAGAGGTTAATATCTATATGGTAATAGATCTTCTTATAATAGAAGATTAGCTAGCCGTTAATAATCTTTTAATCGATATCTAGCTAGAGCAAGCTAATATTAGTAATCTTCTATACCTAATTAGTAGCCGATTATAGCGGTATATATACTAGCTATAGCTAAGGGGAACTAATATCTGTCGGTTCGATTATAACGTTCTATAGGAGTCTAACTATAGCCTGTTAGAATAGTCTTATAATTGTCTCCTTAGTCAAATCTAACGGTAAAAGGGGTATATACCCCCTAGTCAGGGTATCTCCTACTAGTATTAGCGTTACTATTAGTAATCCTTCTATTAGATAGGCTATTAGCCGAAGGGTTTAAAAAGACCTTTATTAAGGTTCTTCCCTTTCTAGAAGCTCCCTTAGTATATTAGTTATAATTATAATTTAGATAATTCTAATAGGTCTACTTAATACCTAATTACCTTATTAACTTAGACCTACTAGGTTTAGCTTAGGCCTTAATATCTCTAGTAGCTCTAGTAAGCCGATAGGTAGAGTTATTCTTTATAAGGCCATTTCTAGTAATATAGTAAATTATTAAACTAGGCCATTAAGACTTAGTATTTTTAGGGTCTCTAAGGGTTCTCTAAGTTAGGATTCCTCCTAAACTTATACTTCTAGCGTAATTCTTACTTCTAATAGTAATAGTAGAATAAGCGCCTAGTCTAAAAGCTAGGGAAGGCATTTAATAAAGCGATTTACAAGTCCCTTTAACATATACTTATCAAGATTCTATAACTCTAGGTAATCTTTATTAATTAGGCAGTCGTTAAAGTCTTATATATAAGCTAAGTACTAATTAGCCTCCTTAAAGGATACCACTAGCTTAAGGATTCGAAGTTCCATTAGAGTAAGCCTCTAAACCTAATACTAGTAAGCGTTTCTAACGATAAAGCGGTAGGTCTAACGCGCTTATTATAGTTCGGGCTTGTTCATTAGATCTTAATAGAGTTACTATTACTATCGTATCTAACCGTTTAAGCGTCTGCTTAAGTAGAGGGATATAGTCATTTACCTAGGTAAATAGTCTCCTATAGCGTTCGAACGCTCGCGATTGGTAACAAGATCGCAGATTTGAACCGGTAGTAGGTACCACTTGCTATAGCTCGGTAGCTGTAATTAGTATAGCTCAGAAGGCTGCAAAGGTACGACACCATAGCGGTATTCGCGCCGTAGGCGGCACTCCTGGACCAACTGTTACGGTCTACAGAAGTAGGTGATAAAAGCGTTGATTGTTCTAAGTGCCAGAGGCACTTAGAGAAGCTATCTAAATACATGTTGACCCTGGCTCGTTATCCCTGTTGGTGGGTCAGTTAGATCCGACCTACAGACAGCCAAATGCTGTAACATCTACAAAGGAGACAAAACGAGTGGTATTTATAGATAAAGGGATTAGCTAATACGTTGAACAGCCTTATATAGCTGTGGCAAACGCGTGGCTAATACGCTTGGAAGCTCTATAGCTTCCGACATATGGTAAATTACACTGGACTCGAGAGTGATATGATGTATTAAGTTAGCTTCAGGGTTACGAACCCTGCTCTTGCCTTCCCTTATAAGCAGATAAGAGGGTTTCTGATAGAAGAACGCTCCATAGTGAATTTTGAGGAGAGAAATATTACGTTGGGTTTTGAGCCGATAAAAAAAGAAACAAGCCCTCTTTTTGATTCTTGTTCTACAATTTTAACGTCACTCTTTGAAAATAGCCACAGACAATCAGAGCATCGGAGCGAGAGATGCAACCAGAGCGACGGAGAGCAGGGCAGGCCTCAGAATGGGGTAGGTATCGGCGTTATCGTAACATGGTTGGTACTGCGTTGCCCTTACCAACAAAAACCTATTGGAGCGCTTGCCAGTCAACTTAGCCGGCGGCTGCCGTTGCAAACCCAGGCGTGCCGAGTAACCCCTGACTATCATTGGAGGAGTATGCTTGTGAGGAATACTTGTAACTGCGGAGTGTATCCGTGCAGGAGAGACACATTCACAATATGTACATAATAATACTTGCCTAGGCCGTTTATCCTACTGGCGCGCCTAACTAAGGCATGGTGCCAGGTTTCTTCGATAACCTCAGAAAAAGAAGTTAAGCCGGACTTGATTAGGCTTTCCACAAGAGTGGATAATCATGGCAGGACGCTGACTCGCTGGTGCTCTGTCCTCCGCCTGAAACGGCGCCTAGGTATTAATCTGACAGCCGTGGACGGACCAGGACTGCCTTTTCGATGCTGATGCTGAAGGCCAAAAGATATAATGACGGCGATGCCGCTCCACGTGCCGCTCCGCCAGACGCAATCCTCTGTTCATCCTCCTCCCTAATTATCCTCTGTTCCCTCTTGTTTCTTCCTCTCCCTCCTCTTCTGGGACGATCGAGTTGAGAGGACATATGAGCTCTTGATAACCATGCACCTCCTCGCTCTTGGATTCGTCACCGGCCTTGCTGCCACAGTGGACGCACAGGTGGTCAAAGTTAGTGAGTGACAAATGGATCCCCCCCCCCCCCCCCTTTTCTCCCCCCCAAAGGAAAACAGGAAAGAGAAAAAGAAGGTTGGGGGGATCTCCTCTCGCTTTCTGTCATACTCTCTCTCATTGTCCGTCGACAATGATGCAAGGCTAACGTGGGGTGGCTAAACAAAATTTGCAACCAACGACATTACAGTGCTGCTTGGCGACTCCATAACCGAGATCACCTGCTGGAGGCCGCTGGTGTGGGAGCAGATCGCTGCGGCCGGGCTGGCGGGCGACGTCGATCTGGTTGGGACCATGAGCGACCTCGACGGCCGCTGCTCGCGCCCCTCGGGCTTCGACCCGGACCACGAGGGCCACTCGGGCTGGCAGGCCTACGACATTGCCCGGAACAACATCGCCGGCTGGGTCCGGAGCGCCCGGCCGGACGTGGTCCAGTTCATGCTCGGCACCAACGACGTCAACATCGGCAAGCGCGACGTCCAGTCCGTCCTCGATTCGTACACCATCATGCTCGACGCCATGCGTGACGCGAATCCCAACGTCAAGGTCATTGTGAGTTCCGTCTCTCCCTTATGCTCTCTCTCTCTTCTCTCTCTCTCTCTCTCTCTCTTTCTCTGTGAACTTGCTGACACCCAACCCCCAACCTCCTCCACAATCTCCGGATTCTCCAGATCGACAAGCTGATCCCGACAAGCTGGAGCGACGCGACCATCGAGGCCATCAACAGCGCCATCCCCGGCTGGGCGGCGGCGCACTCGACGGCGCAGTCGCCCGTCGAGGTGGCCGACTGCTCGCGCGCCGCCGGCTTCACCAACGACATGCTGCAGGCCGACGGCGTCCACCCCAACGAGCTGGGCGACCGCTTCATCGCCGAGCAGGTCGGGCCGAAGCTGATCCAGTTCATCAGCGACGCTCGTGCTCGTGTCCGGAACTATTAGTAGCTGAAGAAATAATTACCTACCTATGTCCCCAAGTCAATCATACGAAGTAATAGTGTGGTCGGGACCGACATCCATCGTCATGCATTCTCGCAAAGCTCCTTGATATGAGGATATGAGGTCCAAAAAGGGGTTGAGTCGGAGAGAGGGTCCCCAATATCCCTTGCTAGTATATGGAGCGCGAAACAGTGATACTGTTGAGAACCTACCTTATTATATATCAGTGCTTCGCCAAAGATAAATACCGTTTGACAAATGAAGGTCATTGGCCGACGTACAGGATCGAACATCCAGAAATTGGCAGCGTACAATAATACAATATACTCACATCTTATTACGTGCCTTCTATGATGACCAGTATTAGCACATACATCGGATACAGTAATTACTGCGCCGGCCCCTTCGGAGCTTTCATAGCTTTCCCCTCCTCCACCAGTAACCCCTCTTCGTCGCATCGACCCAAGCCGGCAGCATTCTCTTCACGTACTGGAGGGATTCCAACACCCCGGCCGTCTCCCGCTCCCTGCTCGCCGCTGCGCTTCCCCATCCGGGGAACGCACTCCCGGCTCCAAACAGCCCTATGACCTTGTCGGACCGCTCCCGGTAGGGCCCGAACAACCCGGTCTCGGGATCAAAGGCCAACTTCGTCCACTGGGCCACCCCGGGCCTCAGCTCGGGCAGACGCGCCCTTCGGAAGCCCGAACACTCGACCACGTAGTCCACCCCGCCGGCCCGCAGCAGGCCCTCCCTCAGCACCGCCTCGGCCCGCTCCTGCGAGGCAGGAAGAACGACCCGTTCGATGAACCTCCCGGCCTCCGATTCCCGCCGCCCATCGCCGCCGCCGCCGCCGCCGCCCAGTACGGCGCGTGCGAACTCGGCCACCTCGCCGCTCGGCGGCAGCAGCGCACCGTCAGACCACGGTTCCGGCCCCGGAGCGAACCAGCGGACGCGCAGCCGGGGGTGGGAGGAGGTGGCGAGGCCGAAGAGGTTTTTCAGCGCGACGGCGGCGGCGTAGCCGTGGCCGAGGACGGCGACGGTACGGTCCCGGTCGCGCGGCAGCAGCCTGGCCAGCCGGGTCGGGGACAGGCACGTCTCCAGGCCCAGGCGGGAGACGGGCGCGGGGAGGGGGGTCGCGCGCGGGAACGTGCCGGTGCACAGGACCACCAGGGGCGCGTGGTACTCCTCCTGGTGGGGGACGTGGCCTATGTCGTGGTTGGGCTGGACGGCTACTCTCCACTGTCGGGTCTGCAGAGGCGGGGAAAAAAAAGGGAAGCAAACGAGGCGAATGGTTAGGAATCTTGAGGAGCTCGCGTTTTTTTTTTTGGGGGGGGGGGGGGTTGGTGGGGTCGAAAAGAGGACTCACTGATGAGTTGCGGCCTGCTTCTGTGACGGTGCCAAGGACCGGCTTGACGCTGGGATGCCGGATGAGGCCGTCCGAGAGAAGCTGGAGCATGTCGGCGGCGTGACTGAGCGAGCAGGTCATGTTGGGGTCGAGGGCCTGCAGTCGTGTGACGGCGTTGGGTCGCGGGACCGCGTCAGCGATACCCCGGAATATTGGAAGGGCGGTCGCATATTCAAGAAAGTTGCCGGCCGGAGAGAAGCTGGGGGGGCGGTTTCGCCGTCAGTGCCAACACCCTCGCAACTGCGATCCAACATGATCATCTAACTTCCCATGCCAAACAGGAAATGCGGAAAACGCACCTGGGCACTTCCCGGTAGAGCTGGCCGATGCTGCCGCCGTCAAACGACTTGTCTACCCACACTACATTGCCTCTCGGATATTTGTCGACCAGATTGCCAACGGCGGCGATGCCGGCGGGCCCGGCGCCGACAACGATGGCATCGGCCCTGTTCTGGGTCGCTTGACCGCTGTTCTGCCTCCGAGCGGCGAGCCAAAAGGGAGAGCCGGGTCGAAGAAACTGCTGGCGAGGTGGACTGGAAAATGGGACACAGCCGGTGCGGAGGCACCCGCGAAATCGCCCTGTAAGTGACTGCATTCAAGCCCCGGCCATTGAGTGATGCCGAAAACTGAAGGTTGAGCAGGCTTCTAATAATTAATAAGTACGGATTAATATGGAATACTCGGAGAATCCGTGGCCGAGGTTTCACTCCGTAGTGGCCTGAATTTGGTGGGTTCTTGTTTCCTATTGGTGGTCCGTGCCGATAACTAGCAGGTAGGAACCATTTGACCAGCTCGTGCCTCTTTCACTTTCCTAATCCCAGGTAACTACCGAACTACCTAGGTACCGTGGAATTTCAATGCTTAAGAAGTTCGCTCGTAAAAAATGAACCACCCGCAACTTCCTCGTGGTTTTCATCCCTCAGCTACGCAGCATCGCCCTCGCGCTGCAAGAGACAATGTATATACACCCGCTTTAGCTGCTATTAATAAACCTTCTTCACTATTTCTGCTGTCCAATAGTCTAATAGAATTCTAATGGTAACTGATTTGATAAACCATTTTCCGAGAGGAAGATTAAGCAGCAAGGGGACAATCAAAGAAGCAAGCACGCAGCATGCCTGCCATAGTATGGTATTAATTACTGTGCAACTTATTAATACCCGCCAAGTTTACAAAGGCATCAGTTAGCGCAGTTGGCCAATCACTAACGCGCAACTCGCTGAATCCTCTCCAGTGGCAAGCGGCCACTCAGATGCTGCCACACAATGTCAGGCGAAAAAAAGAGTCAACCAAGAGACCGGGGCAAGAAGAGGCACAGTGGCCGCGAGAGCTATGTGCTGTTCCAATACGATGGCACCAAGTTGAACGAGAGTTATCGGGTTCCAAGGCTGAGCCGGACTAATTACCTTATGTAAGGTAGGTACCTGACTTAGGTATATAGAATCAACTATGGCTCTAAGATGGTTCCTGATTGTCGTACCTTGGTGAGCAAAGTCGATTCTTTCTGTCCGAACTCTCGAAATAGGTTCAACATCAGAGAAATACTCCACTTTCCTCCTCTAATTACATTGGACAGACATGGGCAGCGGACTGTCCAGGCCTCCTTCACCGGGCCCTAAATCATCGACACCGGCGGGTGCCAGTGCTATGGACTGCCCACCCGAGCCGGCCTCGCCATGCGACAATAATAATGAGACACCACTCCCAGACCCCTTGACTCCGGGGGAAACTCGGCCGAGGGCATACGGACTTCCCACACCGCCGCCATCAGGGAACCCACGACAGACAGAACCCCCTGACAGACAACAGCAAACTCCCGCCGTATCCAGGCCAGCAACACCGCCGACGTCCCCCGTCCACCCGCCGTCGCCAACACCGTCCCAGACTCTCCTCGGCACGCCGACCCCAGCGGCATCATTCTCATCACCATCCACTTTGACCGGTCCTCGAGAACGAGAACGACAGAGCGTCCCAACCGGCTTCGAGAAGTTCTGCTCCAACTGCCACCGCCCCGTCTCGAGACCCCGGAAACACGGGAGAGAGCCACACCCATCGCCCCTCCCGTGCGGCCACCGCCTCTGCAGGCGCTGCACCCGCGCCTCCCTGCTGGCCTCGCTCTTCTCCACCTCGGACCCGTCCTCCTCCTCCTCCTCCTTTGCACCAGCCACCTGCCCGGCCCCGGCCCCGGCCCCGGCCCCGGCCGCACCCCCGGGCTCGACTTCCGGGCCGTGCGGGGCGCCCCTCCCGCTCGCGGCGCTCGGCGAGGCCGCCACCCCGGCCGAGTTCCTCGCGTACCGCGCCAAGCTGCGCGAGCGCCGCGCCCCCGCCGCCGACCGCCTCTACTGCCACGACCGGGACGGCTGCGGCGTCTTCCTCCTGTCCCGGCGGCTCGGATCCCAGTCCGGGTCCCAGTCCGGTTCCCAGTCCGGGTCCCAGTCCGAGTCCGGATCCGGATCCGTGGGTAGTAGTAGTAGTAGTAGTAGTAAGGGGGGCACGTGGGCGTGGGCGCGGGGGGCGGCGGACGGCGGGTGGGGGCGGGCACCGCCGGGGGGCCCCGGCCGGACGGCGCTGCTGTGTCCGCTGTGCGGGCGGCGGACCTGCAAACTGTGCGGGGGCAGGTCGCATTTCGGGCCTGGGGCGTGCCGTGGTGCCAATAGTGGTGGTGGTGGTGGCGTAGTTGGCGGAGAGGAAAAGGAGCTTAGGACTGGTGAGTTTGTCCCATGAAACATTTTCTCTCTCTCTCTCTCTCTCCCTTCTTCGTTTTGTTTCTCCCGTTGCTGGTGAATTGGCTTGTGATTAATGTTATCATCTCTGCGCCAAAGTGAGGGGCTACGACTGCTATTAGTTGATTAGAGCGACAGCAGGGAACAAGAGTCGGGCTTGTGCATCGTGATGCTGACAGCTTGAAATAGGGGATTCAACCGATAGAGGTACGCCAGCAAAAAGGAGGCGGGGGAGGGCGGGTTTGAGGACCAAGCGACGAAGGAGGAGTAGGCAAGTGGATAGGAAAGAGGCATGCTGTTCACAAGACTTCGAAGGCATGCCGAAGGGTTAGCCGAGCAGTGAGAGATACTGATTGTATTTGTGTGAGCTGAAATTTGAATACAACCGTTCTCAGGTGGTCCGGTTCGGCGACCAGACACAGTTTGGTGTATTAATAATAACTGAGCAAGGTATGCAATGATGCGGACCTGCGAGAGAGATTGGATACAGTAATTAATTATCCGGTCATTAAGACAGAGTATTATATTCCTGAATCTTGTACCTGGATCGTTTCTAGTTTCACGGTTTAACGTTATATACCATGCGGTTGAGAGAAGTCGAGTGGCGAGCTACCATTATTATTCTGTCCTACACTTGATCGTACAATTGCACCTAGGCAAACAATCGCGTCGACACAAGTACTGCCCCCCCCCTTTTTTTTTTACTCGCGAAGAACCTCGTAGTCAGGGAGGTTCCAGCCCTTGACGGTCTCGCGGATACCGAAAACTTCTGCAATGTTGATCCTGAAAAAGGAAACAAGTCCCATGAGACAGTTCCAGAGCTCGACCCCGAACGCGGACCCCGACAGGACCCACTGACTGTCGGCCCTCTCGAGGATGCCCTCCTGCATGCCGTCCACGAATGGCCGGAGCGTCTCTTCGTAGCGCTTCAGTGCGGCCTCCAGACCGTCCGGCTCCCCATTCCCGCTACCGCTCACAGAATACCTCCCAATCTCGCCAGCCAGGATGTAAGCGCCCACCATGGCGCAGGTGGTGCCCATGCCCGAGAGCACGGTCGGGCAGTGGGCGGCGTCCCCGACCAGCGCGACGTGGCCGGAAGACCAGCGCGGCACCTTGACCAGGCCGATCCGCTCGCAGTAAAAGTCCTCTGCGGCCCGCATGCCCTCGATGACGTCTTCCGTTATCCACCCTGCGCCTCTGAATATGTCGGCCATGGCTTCCTTCTCCTGCTCCACGTCACCCCTCGGTACGCTCTGCAGCCGGTCCGGGTCGGTCTTGGACGTGAGCATCACCTGAACCTTGTCGGGGCTGTGCCTTCTCGTCATGAACCCGCGCCGTCCGGGGGCCATGTAGGTCGTCGCCAGGCACTCCTCCCCTTTCTGCATGGGCAGAGGCATGGTGAAGTAGGCGATATGGAAGCCCGGGATCCGCTGCATTCCGTCCGTGGGCCCGATCCCGAGCATCATCCTCCGAGTTCGCGACCACTGGCCGTCGGCGCCGACGAGGAGGTCGAAGCTGTCTCTCTGGCCGTTCTCGAAGCGGACCTCGACGGAGGAGCCGTTCTTGTTCTGCTCGAAGCTCTCGACGGCCGTCCCGAAGACGTACCGGGGCGGATTCTCGCATCCTCGCGCGGCGTCGTAGAGGAGGCGGCACAGGTCGCCCCTCATGATCTCGAACTCGGAAGTCAGGCTCTGCTTGCCGCTGCCCGACTTGTTGGCCGGGAAGTAGGCCCGCCGTCTGGCCGACTTGTCGACCACCTGCATGCCCTGCTCAGGGGCTGCCCTGGCCCGGAAAGCCTCCTCGAGGCCCATCTTTTTGAGGACTTGGATGCCGGGGCCGCGCAGGTCGAGTTGCAGTCCCGTGGCGCGCAGGTGCGGAAATCGCTCGACGACGGTGACGATGTGGCCTTGCTTGGCCAGCCAGAAGGCAAGGGCGTTGCCAGCGATGCCGCCACCACTAATGAGTACTCGGAGTACAGTCGGAGACATGATTCAACCGAACTAATTCGTAGTCGTAGCGGCCGTGTCGAATCCGTAGTGATTGAGGTCGAGAGGTAGGTTAACTTGGGCTATTAGTTTGGCAAGTTAGCCATGTTATTGGTACAGTCGATGAAGTTGAGAGGAAGGATAAACAATTTAAAAAATGGGGGAAAAAATCCCAGGCTGAAACTCGCGTTTGGATACTCACGACATGCGAATTCTGAACCAAGTACATACAATGTTAGGAAAGAAATGGCAGCGAACTGACTGATATATATATCATGGCGTGGCCAGGCATTGCTTGAGACCACTAACACGCCTTATCCCCGGTGCTGGCCTTAGTTCGGCCGAGACGGCCCTGTTAGCGGACATAAGCTCGATCGGGGACGGAAAATTCGCTACCCCTGTGAACATCGTTCGCTCAACAAATCGAGAAACCCCCCAAAGACGACCCATTTTCTTCCGAAAATCAACTTAAAGGTCGGTTTTGGGCCAGGTCTTGTTCAAATCTTGCTCTGGCGGCTACGCGCGGTTTCGGCCGAGTTATCGGGTAGATGGACCCCACTGTGCGCCGGCGTCGACGGCCCGCCCTCTCGTGTTGGGAATGTCGCCGCCGGAAAGTCAAGTGCGATCATAGCAACCCATGTGCGCATTGCGCCCGCCACGGAAAGCACTGCGTCTACAAGCCATTCGCCCGTGATGATTCTGCCGTTAGCCCCAAGCAGCGCTCGGGGAGCCCCGGGCTGATAACAACAAGTACTACTACAGCAACAGCCACAACAACAACAACAACAGCGACATCAGCAGCGGCGACAATTGCAACTGCAACCGCAATTCCGCCCTCAATTGGTGTCTTACCTAATACATCATCGTCGGGAGCAACAGCGCGTGAAAACATACCAGGGTCAAATCAAACACCTTCCGGCTTTGATTCAGCCATCCGCGGCGGACGAGACTCGGGATTGGATGCATCCGGCCCATGTCACGTCTTGGATCGCCCACGAAGGCTTGAAGAACCATCGGCTTCCCAGGCCGGAGCTGGTAACAACAGTAACAACACCACAGCCCCCGCCCTCAATGAGGCGTCAGAGACCGAGGAAGGCCTGCGAGCCCCCGCGCCTCGACTGCCGGGGACGCAGGACTGGCAGCCTCTCCTATCCAAGCAGCGGGACTGGGGCCGCACTCGCTGGGTCGGCGACGCGACCGAATTTTCTTCCATCATTGCCTGCTACGCTGCCATCTTGGGCAAAGAGCACCCCCACGTTGCTTCGTACCAGAAGCCCGAGATCGCGCCCTTGATCGCCGAAGCGAGCCACGCGCTCCAGGCCTGTAAGAACAGCGCCAAGGGCATCAAGGTCACCCGCCCGACCCGCGGTCTGCCGACCCCCTTTGCCTTCCTTGGTGCTCCCTCCCCTGAGGTGTCGAGGAAGATGGCGAGTCTTTATTTCGAAAACTTTGAATCTACGTACGTATATCTCTCACGCGAACCCCCTAAACAGAAACAAACCGGTGTCGGGTAATTACAGAAAGTCACGGGAATGCTGACCGTGCATCGCAGCCACCGAATACTCCATGCCCCAACTTTCTGGGCCGACTACCAAAGATACTGTGACCATCCCGCGAGCGTCCAGGAGGAGGTACGCCACATCATCCTCCTCGTCGTCGGGATAGGGTCGAGCCTCTACGAGCATGCAGACGCGGCCGCCAGACAGCACAACACCGAGGTGGTTCACCAATGGATCTACGCGGCCGAAACCTGGCTCTCCGGGCCCCTGGAGAAGGACCGTCTCGACATCGCTGGACTGCAGGTCCACTGTCTGGCCATGCTCGCCCGCCAGATCTTCTCCATGGGCGGGGACACCGTATGGGTCTCGACCGGGTCGTTGCTCAACGCAGCCATGCAGATAGGCATGCACCGCGACCCCAGCCATCTCCCAGCCATGTCCCTACTACAGGCCGAACTCCGCCGGCGCCTGTGGGCAACCATCCTGGAGCTGGTTGTCCAGTCGGCCTTGGACGCCTGGATGCCGCCCCGCATCTCGCTCGACGAGTTTGACACCCGGCCGCCTTCCAACATCAACGACGACGAGATCAGCGAGTCAACCACCGTGCTTCGGCCGCATCCCAAAGAAACCTTCACCTCGACCGCCATCCAGATCGCCCTGCGCGCCTCCTTCCCAACCCGCCTCCGCATCGTCCAGTTCCTCAACAGCCTCAACTCTGACCGCTCCTACCAGCGCGCACTCGCCCTTACGGCAGAGCTCACCTCCAGCATCCAGACCAACGCCGCCCTCTTTGCACCCAAGAAGAACAGCCCGAAACCTAGGTGCACCCCGTTCCACCGCAACCTCCTCGACTACCTCACCCGTCGCTTTCTCATCCCCTTGCATTTTCCCTTCAGCCACCGGGCCCGCAGCAATCCGCTCTTCCATTACTCCCTCAAAGTCAGCCTGAACGCCGCTCTGGCCCTCGCCTATCCAGAGAAACCAACACCACAAGGACGGAGACGACGACGACGACAACAACAACAACAACAACCCGCTGGCAATGGGAAGGGGGAAGGAGAAACAGAAGAAGAAGAAGAAGAAGAAGAAGACGAAAGCGGGAAAGCAGGAGGAGACGAGGACGCGTTCTCCCGCCTGCTCACCACGGCGGGCGGCATGTTCCGCGAAGGGCTGCGGTGCGCGGCGGCGGCCGTGAGCCTGGAGCTGCTGGCGCACGCCGAGGCGCAGCGGCGCGACGGCTCGCTGCGGCGCTCCGCCCACCTGCGCGGCGCCCTCGTCCGCGCCGTCGCCCACCTGCTCGCCCACGCCGAGGCCCGCGTCGCCCGCGGCGCCGAGACCAACGTCAAGCTGCACATGTTCCTCAGCATGGTGCTCGCCCAGGTCCGCGCTCTCGAGGAGCAGGAGCAGGAGGAGCAGGGATCGGATCATGATAACGACGACGACGACCGCCGCGGCGGCTCGGTCGAGGCCGCCATCGCCCGCGCCGCCCGGGACAGCCTGCGCTTCTGCTGCGGTCTGCTCTCGGCCAGGGCGGCTGCCGAGGGGAACCTGGCCGCCGGTGACGCGGCCGCGGGAGGGAGCGCGGCCGGAGGAGGAGGAGATGGAGGAGGAGGAGGAGGAGGAGAGAATGGGGTGGTGATGGAGCCGTTGTCATCGTTGTCTTCTTCCCCAGTGCATGGGGGGAGAATGGGAATCGGCGGAGTGGGAATAGAGGGAATGCCGGGGTTTGATTTTGACGGGTTTGGGGAAGAGGTTGCATGGGAGAGCTTCTTTTCGAACGGGTGGTTTGGCTAGGGTTGTGCCAACCGGGTAATTAATTGTATGATCACGCAACCTCGGCAGCAGTCGTGTCGTGTTCCCGGGCGGTCAAGGGGAAGCTGGGTCTCGTTGGTTGTTCTTCTAATTATTTCTCTTGTCAACTCCTCTTCCTGCCGTTAGGAGCGTAACTATAACTCCCAAGATACTGTTGATACTTGTATGTCCAATGTATATACATTCGCATTAGTTAATTATATGTTAAGTGATCATACGAGCTCGAAGGAGGAATCGCACTTTAACATTCCAGTGGCAAGGTTAAAAGAGGATCTCTCCTGCTAAATATCGCTCGCGGAACTCGGAACTAGTACAGACTCACGGCCTCGGTTATTAGAAGCACACACTTGATTCCATTTGCGCTGCAGACATAAAGCTTGATGTCGGAAGCTGTGGAGCTTCCAAACGTATTAGCCACGCGTTTGCCACAGCTGTATGAGGCTGTTCAACGCATTGGCCAGTCCCTTTGTCTATAAATACCACTCGTTTTGTCTCCTTTGTAGATAGCTTCAACAAGGCACTCTTTTCCTTCGTACAGCCACCCACTGGAGACTGCTTTCAACGCTCCCGGAAGCTCATCACTGCGTTCGGCACTTGACGTGGGCGGTGATAATAATATTTTCCGCGGCCTTACCGAGAGAGAAGTCGCAACGATACCAGCTCCCATGAAGCTGTTTTCAAATTCAACTCAAGGGATCCAATAGCTTTGACGGCCGCAATTGCTCGCTCAAAATCCATGTTTTGGAAGGAACAGCCTCTCACTCCTTTCAGGATTCCCTCGGCTGCCAAATGCTCCATGAGAGCGCCTAGAATGATCGATTGGCACGCGAGGATTGCATCCTCCGTTACTGATGAGAAAATCGTCCATAAGCCGGACTAGGAGTAGCTCCAGCGACGTAAACGCTGTCTCCCTGTGCATATTATTAATCTCGTCTGCAACACAATGTTAACGTCATACCAGTAGTTGACACGGAGTACGCCCGCAGCGTGCGCCGGGAACATACCGATCACTGGCTGAGCCGATCGGGGGGGCAGTCGGAGAAGGCGATAACATGATTGGGACTCGGACCGGATGTATCCGCCGCCGAGACGGGCTGGGCATCCTATGCAAGGTAGCACAGATAGGCTGTTCAAGCACGAAGGAAACAAAGTCTCGGGGTTGGACTGGCTGCGGCTAATAATTAATGTACGGTACGACTCTTGTTGTCTCGGCGGCTGAGCATCGAAAACTGCCAAAGCCGGCTGTTCCTTCTGCAATTTCTCCTCACCTTCGTCAATAGCCTGCCTGTTCTTGACCGCGCCAACCTCGCACGCTGGGCCTTTAATGTTGGTTACACAGGTTGGCGGGTTAATAGACGCCCGATAAGGCAGGCACCAAAGGTACTACTATGAAGATAGGGCAGGGACATACCTAAGGTGCCTAAGATACAGTGCCTGAGCCAACTGGAGCAAACCTGCTGGGTACATTCTTAATTACGCTCTTGATAGCAACGTGCTTGTCGGTGTCCTCGCTGGCGTGCATCGAGAACCTAGCCTTCTGGACCGTGGCGGTAACAGCGAGTAAGAGCGGCCGGAAAATTTACCAGCTGAGGGGCTCGGCTGGGCGCGTGTAGGCATCCAATGAGCCAGTACTGTATGTACTGTGCTGTACATACGAACATTTGACAAATAACTTGCTTAGCTAGGTCGGTTTTATCGTGGGACTTTTTGTCTAACATCGCACCGGCGTGAAAGAAAACTAACGCGACATCGTATCACCTTCGTGGTAGTGGAATAATTAGTTCTTGAGTGATAGATTGGGGGACTTGTTTGATTATTACCTCGCTAGAGAAAGGCAGTTATGAACTAACAGTCTCAGTCTCGTGATGGGCATTTAAACAGCTGCCACTAGGGAAGCTGGCTCAAGTCTGGTGGTGACGGGAGAACCCGTCTGAGACCGCGAAGCTCTCTGTTCATCATATACAGCTACAACACGCGAGCCAAATAGCTACCTGTTGGTGTCTTCTACTTATGGTCTGCTCTATCTTTAAGCCCGGCCGAGAAGACAAACTCTATCATGTAGTGTAAGGTACTCTTGGAGCGGTCGTGGTACTTAATTTACTGCGTAGACCCAGAGCAGCTCGACGTGGTCATCGCAGAAGGACATACGTACCCGCATGCTAGGTTTCAATGCTACCCCCCTGTAATGCTAAAGTTTAAGCGTTAAGTACCGTAATTAGTATGCGATGGTGCAGTCAATGGTGTTAGAAAGAGTCTGATGGATTACTGGGACTAACCGCGATGTGGACGAACAAGGCTGATGCAATCGCTTCAGTGGAATCGATCGAATGATGGCTCTGAGCGAAGAACCAACCAGGAAAACAACTGAAGGTGTGAGGATGGACAAGTGCTAGATACGGATGGATTTGCACCAATACGCTTGCTTCAGAGGGGTCGCTTTCACATGCCAAAAATCAACGCTGGATGGGCATGCACAACCCGGGACCAGGGGGGTTTCGTCGGCTCGCAGTCCCCTGCGTCATTGTTTGCGGGGCCGCTAGAGAGCTGCGCAGCACAGGTCGGTCCCCCATATCCGGCGACCAGGGTTTGAGCCGACAAGTGCCGGGGCCAGTCCCCGCGGTTAGCACATGCTCCAGACCGAGTTGAACCTCGAACATATCGCTTCCCGGCCGCTCAAGATCCCGACGACGGCGCTCTTATCGATTATCCTTAATCCGGAGACCCTGGGTAAAGCTTCCAGTGAACATTCGAACCGTACCCAGATGCGGTTACGGTAGATTTCCAGTTTATTAATCTCGTCCCTTCCGAGTGCGCAAGTTGCGCGCTGCACCAAAACCGGAAACCGACCCCCCGTCAGCGCATTTCGTCCCTGAGCGTGCGAATTGCCGAGGCACCATGTCGGGCGCGCTGGAGGGCCTCAAGGTGCGATTTCTGATGGACAGCCCGCCCGCATCAGGGCAAGGAGGAGGAGAGCTGTGAGAGCGACGAATCTCTGACAGCGCGCGACGCAGGCCGCCACCGAGCGCATCATCCTCGACCCGAAGTACCATGACCTCTTGGCCATCATCAAGGGTGCCCGCAATGGCGCCGTATACGGTACCAAAGTGCGGTTCCCGCACGCGCTCGTGTATGAGGAGAGCCCGTTGGCCCGTGAATAGCGACGCCTGCGCTGACAGGAGACCATTGCAGCATGATCATGCTCTTCCGCTCCGGAACGTACGTCATGTTTTCCGAAGTTCCCCAGTTCCCCCTTCCGGCCCCGTTAGCTGGGATCCTCGTTGTCGTCCGGCGAGCGCTGACTCCCCCTACTTTGCTACGATGCAGGCTCCGCGAAAAAGCAAGGCTCATCTTCCGCGCGACGCGCACACACGCGCGCAACCTGGCCAAGTTCGCCACCATCTACAAGGCGACCTGCCTGCTGCTCAAGCACTTTGGGCCGACGCCAGGCAAGGAAGGTAAGAGGACAAAGCGCTTCGGCCTTCCCCTCTGTTCACGCTCCAAGCTTCTCCACTCCTCCCCTCTCCAATGGCCAACCCCGCAGTCAGACTTGTTAATTAACAAGATGCTAAAACCTCCCTCTTCCCTCTTGCCGCTGCAGGTCCCTACGACAGCTTCCTGGCCGGCCTGCTGGGCGGGTACATTGTGTTTGGGCAGCGGTCGCCGCGCTCGGGCCGGGTCTCGAGCGTCAACCAGCAGATCGTCATCTACGTGTTCGCGCGCGTGGCGCTGGCGCTGGCGCGCCTGGCCGTGCAACCCGGCCGGGGGCTCCCCGGCGTCTCGGAGCCGGAGACCAGCGCCGTCATCCGCCGCCACGCCTGGCCCGTCTTCGCCAGCCTCTCGTGGGCCGCCGTCATGCACCTCTTCCGCTGGCACGCCGCCGAGCTGCAGCCGAGCCTGCGCAGCAGCATGACGTACATCTACCGCGACTCGGACCGGTGGGATGGGGTGAGGAACTTCTTGTGGCATAACAAGTGATGACCCGGTCGCTTTCTTCTGCCTCTTTTTTTTCTTTCTTTCTCTCTTTCTCTGTTCATTCGTTTCCTTCTCCGAACAAAACTCGGCGGAGACGGGAGAAAGGGGCAGGGGTGGGTGGGTAGGTTGGATGGGTGGTTGTGATGAGTGATACGCGCACCGGCGTTGCGGGGTGTTTAGACTCGGCTTTCTCTTATTCCTCTGTTTCTTTCTTCCGTCTGCCTCAAGCGCTTGATATCGTGGTCTTTGGTATGGGGCTGGGTGGCAGCTCACGCATGCAGGTCCGTGTCTGTATGTACAGTATGTACAGTACATACATACATATGCGTCTGTGGACACGCAAGGAGAGGCCATGGGATTAGCATCGTTAGAGCGGCAGAGCATGGGTGGGATGATAAGCGTTGCGTTGTTGAGAAAGGCTCGATTATCGAGTTGTCGATGCCATCATCTGGATTATCAGCATGAAATATACCAAGGGCATAAAGGCATACACTTGGTGTTAGTCTTTGGCAGAGGGTCGCCGTATGAACGGGATGTGCGAAAGGGTCGACTTGCTAACATTCAACTTGGACCACTGCTCAGGGAAAGTGGCTCAAGGACCAGGTAGATCGCTTCCGTGGCAAGCTGTCTCCCTTCCTCCGTTCGGTTCCGTCTTGCCTAACCATCAAGCTCCCCCATCGACTCTCGATTATCCATCTTTAGAGAGTTTGGTTCACCAAACAACCTCCTCACTTTTTGCACGCTGTTTGCTGAACACTGAACTGTTCGTTCTTGGTTTGGGAGTTGTCGTTCCTTTCCTTACCGTTGATGAGTTTCCAGAGCGCGAAACAACACGGAGCGCAATCTGATCTCCCAGCCTGGCTCACACATATGCCCCCCTGGTGGATCTAGGCTCTGTTGTCTATCCCCACTCACGTCACTGCTTAGCTTCTTCTTCCAACACTCGCGACCTTTAGGCTCTCCAGTTACCAGTAGTATTTCCCTTCGTTCCATCCCTCTCGGCCACACTTGCTGATTGTCGACGGCTGTCCCATCTGCTGAAGACGCGTCTTAAAGGAAAGGTGCCAGGCGTGACCATCATGGATGGCATCCTGCCGTTCCGGACCTGCAAACAAAAACCAACCAGGTCATGTCACGACAGGGTGAAGCACACGTCTGTCCTGGCATCATCGTGGCGCGCGTTGAGTTGGTCACGCATACTGGTCGGGTCCGCGAGAGATCCCAAGTGTCAGGTTGCTGCGAGCCAGCTGCGTCGCGTTGGGCAGCCCCCGACGAATCACATCTTGGGCACGGCGCAACGACGAAAGCCGCTGCTAGACTACAGCGTTGAGCCACACACGCGGATGTGGCACTCATACCTTCTTCCTCTTCTCTCTCTCTCTTCTCTCTCTCCGCTTGTTCACAAACCTCTGATCCACAAACCGGCGTCTAGAAAGTAGAAAGATGGGAACAGCTCACTTCCTCCCTCTCCCACGAGCCTGCCCGCTCGACTACATTCTCTTCCTCTTTGCGTCAACCTCCCTCATCTTACTTTCACCTCAAATCTTTGGGTTCGGTTCGGCACCCCCGTCTCTTGCTCCTCGATCCGTAAAGACAATAAATATATTTATTTACTCAACTCCGCCATCCTCCTCCCCGTTATACACACACAACCCAGCTCATCCTCGACTGCAGCACATGCCCGAGTCCCGGTCAAGGACTGAATAACAGAAAGGAATAAAAGGGGGAAAAAGAAAAAAGGAAAACAAAATCAACACAAAAGAAATAAATCATTCGCCATGGAGCTAGCCTGCACCATCTGCACCACTCCGCTCCCCAACCGCCCGGACCGGGGCGGCGTCGTCGTCTTCCCGTGCAACCACGCCCACTGCCTCGCCTGCCTGCGGCGCAACTACACCCTCTCCGCAGGCCCAGGCCCAGGCCCCGGCGACGGCCCAGGCGCGCGCGGGCCGTTCCGGCCGGTGCAGTGCTGCCCGGGGAGCCGGCTGCCGGTGGCGGCGCTCCGGCGGGCGCTGGGCCTGGGCTCGGCCGAGGTCGCCCGGTACCGCGCCCGCCTGGCCGAGCACGACGCGCCCCGCAAGCTGTACTGCCACGACCCCCGCTGCGGCCGCTTCATCCCCGAGCTGCTGCGCGACGCCCGCGCCGGCCGCTGCCGCGCCTGCCACGCCCGCACCTGCGTCCGCTGCGGCGGGCGGGCGCACTTCGGTGCCGGCGGCGGCTGCGGTGAGGTGGAAAGTGATTTTGTTGGTGGTGGTGGTGGTGGTAGCGGTTTCGGGAGAGGGAGAGCGATCAGTGAGCTCGACAAGAGAAGTAAAAAGAAAAAAGAGGAGGAGGAGGAGGCGGAGAAGAGGTTCAGGAGGGTCGCCAGGGAGATGGGGTGGTAAGTCTCTCTCGCCTTCTCTCTCTCTCTGTCTCTCTCTGACTCACGCCCCTCATCCTCCTTCTCCTTCTTCCCATTCCCCCCCTTTTTTTTCTTCATTTTCTATGTTTTCCATCCTGCTTTCTTCGTCATTCCTCTTGACTCCGCTTCACCTCCCTTTCCTCCAGTCCTTCCCCTTCTCTGACACTCGCCGGCTCTGCGTCTGTTGCCGCCAGGGGCGGTTTCAGCTGACGCCATCTCTTCCTAGGAAGCGCTGTCCATCGTGTAAGCGATGTGTCGAAAAGACGGAAGGGTGTAACCACATCCAGTAAGACCGAACCCTTGCGAGCGAGTTTCCTGGGAGGGCCACGGCCACGGCACGGCTAACCGCTACAGCTGCATCTGCGGATGCCACTTCTGCTACCGCTGCGGTCGCGCGCCATACAGCAACCACGGAGATTGTGCCATGTGAGCATAGCTATTGGATTCCGGGGTTGATGTGGGAGTGAGAATGCCACCGCTCCCCAATCATTTTCTTCTTTTTTCTCCTTTCCTTTCTTTCTTTTCATTTCTTTTTTGGCTTGCTCTTTTCCGCCACTTTCTCTTCCTTCTCTTGCATTGATTGGCGTTGGGGTGGTTGTTTTCTCGTTATCGTGCCTGCGTCCGCTCAGAGCACTTGGGATCGGTAATCATGCCCAGACCATTGGGAATCCGGCGACACCCTTTCTCCCCTCTTTTTCAACAGCACACCAAGGCGTCCGGTAGACAAGACATCCAGCTTGCCGTGTCATACAGGCTGGCAATTGCATAAAAAATCTCCTCGTAAATGAAACCCAACGGCAAAGGTCTTCAATTGCCCGAAAAGCATCACACTTGTATATGAAGTCACGTCAGCCATTTTCAACACCGGACGCCAATTCCATGCCAGCCAGCATTTCCAGTCTTGAGAACCTGCCCAGAGACATACAGCATCAAGCCCAAACTCTATACCAGGAGAACAGCGTTCACGCAGCCGTCGTTCTATTTTTTAACGCATTAGCGTCCAAGACACCGGAAACGTAGCGACAAGACTGGAGCATACCTCTGGGTTGTTTGTGATTTGTGCATAACGACCCCAGGCAATCTTTCCCGAAGCCGTAACGATACCGAGATCGGAAACGTTGACCTCGATACTGGGCTCGTTAGCAACTACACTATTTGACGGACCTTGGCAGAGAAGGTTGAAACGCACATTGTACCCTTGGTAAGGACACCAAGTTGTGTATCTTGTCAAGTTAGTGCCTCGTCTCGAGGTGGATGGGGACGATAAGAGCATACAACTGAATGGAGTTAGCTTGGAGGAGCCATACACACAAGAAAAAGGGGTTGGCACCGGTCGACTTACAGAGGGTTGTTCGGGTTCTTCTTGACGCTGAGGATGGGGAGCTGGACGGTAACGTTGAGTGTCGGGTGGGTGACGTTCGCCTTCTTGTAACGCAAACCCATGGGACGGATAAAACCTAGGAGACAGCCTGTCAGCCCGGAGCACTCTAGATTCAGGGATCGGACACCGCCACTCACGTTCGTATTTGACTGGTCGCCTGGTGAAGTCGGGTCCGACAAACGTAGGCTAAGCGGAGATTAGTATCATGTCCCGCCATCTGCCCCGTGATGAGCCGAGCTAACCTTGGTGACTATACGCTTCCAACCTGTTGGCGGGGTTAGCATCGACAAAACGGACCATTATCTCATCTCCGGGCTCGGCCTACCTTTCTTCTGGGTCTTCTTGCCCGTTTTGACACTGTCTCTCGATTAGCACCCGTAAAGAGAAAAACAAAAAAAAATATCCTCCGGGCCAATCCCAAACGTACACCTTGAACAGCTCCTCCTCGCTGATACCCCGGACCTTGGGGATAGGGACGGAGAAGCGGGCGGCCTTCTCGGCGCGCTTGTTCTTGATCTGCGAGCTCAGCGCCTTGGCCGTGGTCGGGTTGGCGCGGTCGAGCAGGTAAGACGGGATGGCCTCGGACGGCTCCTTCTCGGCGGGGGCACCCTTGACGTTGCGCTCCTCGTGCTGCTTGATGGTCTTGCGCATCTGGATCTTTTGCGCGTGCCGCTGCTTGGCGTACAGCTTGGCCCGTAGGCCGCGCAGGTTCTGCGCATTCTCGCTCTGCTTGTGGCCCTCGCGGGCCGCCTTCTTGCGCGCCCGCTCTTCGTGGTCGAGCCGCCTGCCGTGGAGCTTGCGGTGTCTCTCTGTTGGTAGGAAGAGCCGTGGTTAGATGAGGAACATGCTAGCAATTCGGCTGAACAAGAGCTACGACGGAGAAGAAGGAGGGCGGTGCAGGCCGTCGACGACCACGATGCGGGGGAAGGGGGAGGGGGTAGTAGTCGCGCATACCAATGTATTCGTTCTGGGGCTGTAGACAATCCAACACATGTGGTTAGTAAGGCTCAATCTCGTTGAACAACGGTGACTTTTGGAGGAAGCGATTGCTGACCATGTTGGCTGCTGATGCCCTCGGAAGGGACTGTACTTCTTGGGATTGGCGAAAAGTAAACTTGCAAGCCCCTGTTGCTAGGGATAAGTAACAGAGAGGTCAGGCAGCTCGGGAGATGGGGCTGGTTCGAATGCAGCCACTCGCTCCACGGGCGGTTTGACCGATACCTAAAAAAAATCGAAAACGCTTATCGGAGGGCAACTGGCAGGCCCTTTGGTGGAGCAATTGTGAGCTGCCGCCCATTGGCCGTCGCCATTCTCGCCCACCTTGGGGGTGCCCCACATGGCTACCACCACGTTCGGGAGTCATTGCGTTGACGGGCAGGTCCCAGGGCTGGACGATGCCTGCAGGCCGAGCATGTGGAGAGACGGGAGCTTGCCGAGATCAGGGCATGTCATGTCAACCAGCTGATGGAAGCAGCCACCTGTAGTCCTTTAACTCGAGCTGTGTAGAGCAGCACCACCTCCAACCAGACGCGACGAGAACGGTCCCAGGTAGGGAGACGGAGTCACGGATCGACTGATCTCTACAGATTAAGTGAATAATGTGTACTGCGAAAGTGAAAAATGCTACTGTTATGTAATATGCCCTGGACCGCCCCCGATGCCCAACCATCCATAGACTCCTTGCTGATGATGCGAGGCTTCGATGCATGTCCCTCTAGTGATGATCAACGCCAAACACCTCTGGTATCCCCAAAAAAAGCAGTTCACCCAGAACTCGAAATCCGGCCACCATTCTGTTCGCTTTATGTATCCCGTTCGAGAACCCTAGGCTGCAGCCACAAGCGAGGTCAGCGACCGGCCTTGGCCTTGGTCGCCTCGAGGAACTTGCGCTTCCGTTCCTCTTTCTCACGTTTCAGCCGCCGCTCCAGGGCCTCCTGTTCCATATCCTCGCGCAGGGCTTGAGTTTCGGCCATTTTCTCCTCGTCTTCGATATCGGATAGGCCAGCTTCCATGTCCGACTCGTCATCGTATGACTCATACCGGTATTCGCGGGCGATCCCATAACCGGGTGCACCCTCTTCCTCCTCATCGTCAACGACGAAGTCGTCCAAGTCGTCATCGTCTTCTTCATATGATCTCCGCGAGGTCGAGAGACCATACCGTGGTCTATCACGAGCATGGGTCTCGGAGCTAGGCCGGCTTGAGACTCCAGGCCTGGCGGCTGTCGAGCCTGGACGAGGTCGTGCAGTGCCGGTATACCCTGTTGTCGCCAATGCCGCCTTCTTAACCTTCTTCCCCTCAACTGGTGTCGCCTTCTTCCCGTTCGTCGACGCGGACGAAGGACCGTTTCGCGCCCCAGGCGCCCTCGCTGTATCACGCACAGGTGTGCTTGCAGTGCCAGACCGGCCGATTGCAGACTTTCCGCCAGCCATCCTCGCTTTTTTGGCTTCTGCCGCCTTGAGTTCCTTGCGCTCTTTCATGGTCATGCTCCGTTCGACGGTTTTGTGTTGAATCTTAACCAGAGCCTCCCGTTGCTCCGAGTTAGCCTTCGCCCGTGCCATGATCTCGGCATACGATCGCTTTCTCGGCGGTCCAGCTTCTGTCGGGTTTGGCCGGCTCGTCGCCGGGCGGGAAGACAGTGGCGTGTTGGCAGTAGAGCACGTTGCTCCAGCATTGCTGGGTTTGTTCCCTGCCGCGCTCGGCTTCCCGTTCAAGCTCTTCTTGTCCGCCGCAGATGGTACCTTGGGGGCTTGCTTATCGCCGGAGCCGCCAAGTGATCGATCCGCCGGCCGAGGTGATGATCTTGGGGAGTTGCCATTCGATTTAGACTGTTTCTCTGAGGCAGAATCAACGCGGGCCACCTTGGTGCCTCCCGGGCGAATCTCATCCTCCGCCTTCCGCTTCGGCAATGCGGGGCTGGGACGGGGGGGAGGGTTCGCCGACGTGGGCGGCTTTTCGCCGGTGATCGATGCTATCAAATCGAGAATCTAGTGGAGCGTCAGCCAGTCTTAATGGCGATGCGACAACCTGAGGTGCGAGTTTGGGACCTACTGGCATCGTGGCGATCGCACCGTGATAACAGAGACGTATATGTCACGGTTTGCGTTGACCCTCCCCAACCTCATACCAAATCTTGTCGCCAAGGCATTGAGAACCAACAGAGTTGGCAAGTCGATCTTAACAAACGCTTCCCTGTCTCAACGATATCTGATCGCCTGTGGTGCTGATAAGCCCAAAGTCGCCTAAGAAAAACCTTCCCGATTCCGTAAGATTGTCGGGCAACAACGCCAACTTCAGGCGGCGTTTGCTGGAAGGAAACAAAGAAGTTTGCGTGCTTGTCGGGGCCTCCAATCCTCCTCCGCTGGCAAGGAGCCGCTATTTAACTTGTTGGAGGGGGCGTCAGGGGACCCACATTACTGGCCATGCTCGTGCCAGAGGAGCCGGGTGCTCTTGCTGCAAGGTCGGAGACAGGTGTGACCCATTCCGGGTCTAGCTCGGTCAGGCGCGATACCCAGGCACTGGACCTACTTGGCTCCCAAAAAAAACCTAACTACTGGGAGGTGGCCTGGGCTTTCGGCTTCTGGGGGATATGGCTTGGCATCATTACCTCAGCACGCTGGGCTTCCAAGTGTAGCTTGCAGTGCCCTAAACATCCAGATCATGTGATAAGTGGGTCTGAAATTGCGGGCTCACAATTGCAGAATTTGGAAAATAAATCGGTGCCGCCAACTCTCCTTCAGTAACCCGCCATCGCCGACCAGAACTAAGAAGAGTCTTTCTCCGCCCAACTTGCGGTTAAAACTGATTGACCTCTCTTGTTCTCCCAGCATCCCACAAGTGAGTCTTTTCCTCGCCAACAAGCGGCTCAGCGAAGCAAATCAAGAGTAAAGCGCCGGAACTGACACGGGTCCGTATCAGAACTTTCAAGATGAAGCACCTCGCCGCTTACCTCCTCCTCGGCCTCGGTGGCAACGCCTCTCCTTCGGCTGACGACATCAAGGGTGTTCTCAGCTCCGTCGGCATCGAGGCTGATGATGAGCGTCTCCAGAAGCTCCTCTCGGAGCTCGAGGGCAAGGACATCAACGAGGTGCGAAGGCGCAGGAAAAATTGTCTCCGGAAAGGTTTCAAGTTGCTAACATGACACGATACAGCTGATTGCTGAGGGCACTCAGAAGCTTGCTTCCGTCCCCTCTGGCGGTGCTGGTGCTGCCGCTGGTGGTGCTGCCGCTGCTGCCGGCGGTGCTGCCGCTGAGGCTGCCAAGGAGGAGGAGAAGAAGGAAGAGGGTAGGTATTCCCCGGAGACCGATGAGTCGCCGACCTGACTAACGTCTTCACACAGAGAAGGAGGAGTCCGACGAGGATATGGGCTTCGGTCTCTTCGACTAAGCAACCCGCCACGGTCGCAATCGAAAAGTTGCCGTGCGCAGTTCCGAAACGACCTTGCCACTTGGACAGCTATCTGCGGCGTTCCTTGCGTTATAGTTGCATGGGCCGCAGTGCCAGGTCTCTGGGATGTCCGGGGCCTCGCTTCCGCTGACGCGGAGAGCTACATAGATTGGAGCAATAAAGTGCGAGGGTCTCTTCGGACATTTTGTGATTTCCGGAAGTGTGCGTTGTATCGAAGCTCGATCTGTCAAACAGCGCGATCCCCGCGGCATGTTGCTTGCCGTATTGGCGGGACTGAGAAGACCCAGATTCGACTTCCGTCGACATTGAGAGGCCATGCGCAGCCTACCGCGGCGAAATGCACCTCGTTCAACTGTCCAGGAGTATTCCGTACCTTAGTCACACAACCAGTTCTGCTCTGTGATCTTCGGCCTGACTGAGCGCAAGTTGCCATCGAGTTTGTGCTAAACTAGACGGGAAAGTATACGGATCAGAGAAGGTCTACGGATTAGACTAGTGTAGCTCATGAAGCCCCACCTGCCCTCAATGGCGCGAAATGGTTGTTGCCTTAGGCAAATATGCCGTGCATGACGGACTGACGCGAGAAACGCGCTTGGCCAATCGTGCATGCTGTCTAATTGGCCCGTTGCCCGGTCAACGCGTGAGAGGAGCTCTTCTCGCTTGCAACCATGGCCCGCACGGACAATTTGGAGCAATTTCGACGGTACTGAGTGGGCCGTTGAGCTGTTTGTCCACAAAAGCTCTCCATCAACGGAACCTTCCTCCCCCAAACATCACATGCATGTATTCGCAAGCTTCAGCAGTTAGCGCTCGCCGCCGATGAGACACAATTGCTTCCTGCTTCATCATTACATTTGACGGACTCGCGTTCCCGGGGTCTACGTTCACGTCATCGCTCCGTAGCTTTTTTTTTCCGGAGGGGGGCTGGCAATCTTGCACTTCGCCATATCCGCGCCGAGGAAGGAGCCTCTGGCGCGTGCAGACAGCCCGCCCTCAACTTGACATTGACGTCCACAATCGACACACCAGGATGTCGCCAACGCCAGCAGAGAGGGACGGCCGCCAGGCTGCGGTGGGGAGGAGGACATCGACAAGATTGGTTCTCCGTAGCCAGTCAGCGCAATACCGCAACCTTGACGACAGCTCCGACGATGAAGTACTCAGTCCTATGAAGCTGAGCGCCATCACCAAGGCATTGCTTGGTGCTGGTCACGTCTCAGATGCGTCGTCTTCCACCAACGTTCCGGCCACTGGTGCTCGCCATTCGCCCGAATCACTGGGGAGCTCGATTCCTGCACCAGTCCGGGCAACCACGGGGGGGGACCAGGAGTCCTCGTGGAAGCGGACCCGCGATTCCAACAACGCGCCTGCCTCTCAGCCCCCGACACCACCCAGTGGGTCACACTCACGCATTGGTTCGAGAAGAGGCTCGATCCCCGCCCCTGTTCAGCCTGCATCCAGGGACCAGGAGTCTCCCGTGCAAGCGGCGCGCGTGACTCGCCATTCTCGAAGGGGCAGCACCCACTCTTCCAGAAACCCGTCGCCGGTCGGCAGCAGAGACAACAGTCCCGCCCCAAGGAAACGTGTTGTCCGCCTCAACGCGCCGAGTTCGGCCAATGGCGCAAGCGGGAGCCGCCGGAATAGTCTTCGAAATTCTTTTTCGTCGTCCAGCCGGGGGAAGCAACCAGAGAGCGCAGACGGGTCGAGGGCCAAAACGGCTTCGTCCCCGGCGGCGCAGCAAGATCGACCAGCCAAGACTCCGGTTCTTCCAGTGAGGACAGTCAGGATAGCCGTCGGGTCGTCGGGGCAGAAACCGCCGTCAGGTGCCTCGTCTGATGCACGTCCCAAGTACACCACACGGTCCTCGGAAGTCGAGGGCCGGAATGCCTCCGCAGCGGCCATTGCGCCACCTATTGTGGCTCCCCAGGCCTCCTTGCGAGTCAAGCGAGTCGGGAGGACTCCAGGAAGCTTTTTGTCGGGACCTGCTCGCCGCGGGCGCCGGAGGCAGAGCGAGGATGACGCTGATGGCCCGTTTGAGGCCGATGCACCTGGCTCGGGCAACGAACCAGGTAGCCAGCAAGCTCGGGAGGAGCAGCAGCAGGAGGAGGAGGTCGCGCCATCAGCCGCTTCTGAATATCCCGATTTCGCCGCTTCTGGCAGTCCTGTTAGCGCAAAAGACTCGGCCAGAGCCGCCCTTCGTAGGCACAGGTCGACCTTTATCACGCCCGTGAGCCAGAGGAAACCGGAACACCATCATCTGCCGTTGGCCTTCCAAGACCCGTCCCCTCCCGCGCCCGATTCTGCCGAACAGGACAAGGAAAACGAGGGCCCCTCCGAGATCGCGCCCGTGATTCCTGCCTCTATGCGGGCGGCTAATCCTCCGCCCTCGGCGATAAATCAGCGAGCACCGTCGCAGTCCGTCGCGCCTAGCAACCCGGAGGCCGTCGAGCCTCACGGCCAAGCTCATGGCGCTCCAAATAACCATGTTCTGACTGCGAGGTCTCACAACATTCCCCAGAGACCCGCCCCGCCACCTCCACCAAAGATGTCGGTTGTCGAAACGGCCACTGCTGCTGCGGGCGCTTCCACCGCCGCGCAAGCCAGCAAGAAGAGGCAGTTCTTGCTTCGTGTCAACGGCAAGACGTACACGAGGATCGACTCCCTTGGTCGCGGCGGGTCCGGTAAGGTCTACCGCGTCTCGGCCGAAAACGGAAAGCTGCTGGCCCTGAAGCGAGTGTCTCTCGAGAACCTGGACGAGAGGACCATCAAGGGCTACCACGGCGAAATCGACTTGTTGCAGCGGTTGGCGGGAGTCAACCGAGTCATCCAACTAATCGACCATGAATTCAACGCCGAGAAGCAAACCCTGAGCCTTGTGAGTCGGACTCGGAAGTTCCTCTAGGTAGACGGCCCTCTACTAACCTTGTCTCAGGTGCTGGAAGCTGGCGAGCTTGATTTTAACACTTTCCTCCGCAGCCGCCTATCGGAGGATTGCCGGTTCGACCCGGTTTTTGTCCGGTACTGGTGGAAGGAAATGGTCGAGTGTGTGCAGGCAGTGCATGAGAAGGATATCATCCACACAGACCTGAAACCGGCCAACTTCGTGCTTGCCCAAGGCCGACTCAAGGTCATTGACTTTGGCATCGCTAACGCCATCCAAACCGATATGACGGTTAATGTTCACCGCGACGCCCAGATCGGCACCCCGAACTACATGTCTCCGGAGTCGTTGATGGATTTCAAAGAGTACGCTCTCACCTCGGCCTACAATGGGCAGGTCAACGCGCCACCGTTGCAGCGGCCCAAACACTTCAAACTCGGCAAGGCCAGCGACATATGGAGTCTCGGCTGCATCCTGTACCAGATGGTGTACGGGCAATGCCCCTTCGCAAAGATCACCAACATGATGGCCCGCGTGAACGCGATCAAAGACTGGTCACACACAATCGAGTTCCCCGAGCACACGGAGCACGGCGTCCGGGTGCCGCCGAGCCTCCTCCGCACCATGAAGCGCTGCCTCAACCGCGATCAGACGCAGCGGCCGACATGCGAGGAGCTGCTCTGCCCAACCGATCCTTTCCTCTATCCGATGGAACTGTCGAGCGATGTCTTTACCGCTGCCGACCACGGCAAGGTGATCCCGATCACCCAGGAACTGTTGCGCGACGTGGTCTGGGACGTGGCGCAGCGTGTTCGGCGCGGAGACGCCGCGGATGCCGAGGTGTTGAAGCTGTGGCCGGCAGCGTATTGGGCTAGTTGCAAGAAATCGCTGGCCATGCGGAGCGGGGCCGGACCAGGTGGAGCTGCTGCCAGTGGCAATGGTGCAGGTGCTGAGAAACAGCATTAACTACAGGGATTGGATTGGATTGGATTGGGAAAGGAAAAGCGACGCTGATTGTACGATTTTCTTCGGATGATGACGAGAACTGTTTTGATGTTCAAGACCCCACACTGTTCGCATTCTTATATACCCGGGGCTGGCTGGAAAGGAACTTTGTTCTCTTTTGTTGTTTGAAGATTTTGGGTGGCTTGCAAGCTAGGAGTTTCGGGGTTGACGAGCTTAGAGCTTTTTGGACACTGAGGCCTCCGCACGATGAAGCAAAGCAACTGCTGCGAGGCGTTTAGCAGATATGTATTCACTTTAATAATTTGGGTTTGGCTATGCGCTCTAATAAAGAACTTGTGGCCTTCTCCACTGCAGAGGTAGCTAAGTTTCAATGCCTCCGTTGTTGATCTTGATAGATTTCGCAGCCCTGAGATACACATCCTGCGAACCATAAGCAGGAAGGACCTGCTTGGGATACACGTTTATCTCTTTTTTATTCCTTTTTTTTCGGGTGTGTTCTGTGTCGGTGATGATTTGCATCGCCTCTTCCAGGCCGCTGAATGCATCCATAGCATATCTCGAAATGAGAGAGTAGGAAAGGCGAAGCAAGACTGCTCGAGAAAACAGCGGCCCCCTGACGAACATTCAGGGTACGAGAGACAGAGACTGGGAATATCTGTACAATAGCATTTTGTGTGTATGATACATACATATGTCTATCACGCCCACGCGCCCTCCTTTACCATCTTACAAGCTTGCGTGACATGACCACACCGGACCCTACTCCTTCATGCCCCGCCCCACGGCTCAAGTCCACAAACGACCTCTCTCGATGGACGGGTACGGCTGCGTAGCAACGCCATTCCCCCCCAAACGAGGCGGTAGAGACCAGCAGCCATGCTCTTGTGTCTGTTACCGCCGTTGGTCACTGCTGCTATCTCCAACCCTCTCTCCTCACGGATGGATGCATTCACCACTCCCCGAGCGAAGCACTTGAAAAATCCAAGAGGACCAAGCCCAGTTAGTTGTCTCAAGGAGATCAACCCTCCCCCCCTTCTCTCCTCCCCTTCCTGGCAATTTCTCCTTTTTCCCAGCTCAGGCCTCGTCGAGCACGTCTGTACGGATCTTGAGCTCGCTGATCCTCAGGACGGTGTAGCGGTGCTTGCTGGTGACGCGCTTGGCGCGGCGGCAGCGGCGCTTCTTCTTGATCATGGTGCGCATCGGCTCGGCCTCGGTGCCCGTGACGACGGCGCGGCACTCGAACAGGCGCTCGTCGATGTAGGGGGCGCCGCGCAGGGTGAAGTCGCGGCTGCCCAGGATCGAGGCCCGGTTCAGGCGCAGCACGTTGCCCGGCTCGACCCCGGGCATCCGGAACGGCAGCCGCACGCTGTCGCCCTCCGTCACCAGGTACGGGCGCCCGTGGATGTGGATGGTGATGTAGTGCCCCGGCTGCGCGGCCAGGACCGGGAGGAGCGTGCGCACCGAGTCGCTGATCGGCTTGGCCGTCACGGGGGGAGGCTGTCGGGGCGGTTCCCGCTTGGAGGGGAACTGTGGTTGCTGTGGTTGTTGTTGTTGCTGCTGTTGTTGCTGCTGTGATGATGCGGCGTTGGCGACGATGGTCGGGTCGGGGTGGGAGGACTCGATGTGCTGAGCGGTCTGGTTGAAGAAGCGCACTGTCGGTGCTACCGCTGTCACCGTCTTGGTCGTCGTGGTAGTTGGCGTCGCTATCGTCGTCGGGCGAATGGACGGGACGAGGCGCACGACGGGAGCGCGCAACTCCAGCACGGAGCGCAGCAACGCCCTGCTCATGGCTGACTGATTGACTGGGTCTCCGGCGCGTCCAATTAATTGGATCGGTGTTGAGCGAGTCTTGAGCCGTCACGGTGCGGTGTCGGCTCCGCGATGGGCTGGCCGTCGGTAGCTGGCGTTGGAAAATTCGGTGGATTGGACCTGAAGGTCGGTCGCCGGGCCGGCAGATTTTGGTGGGTCCCCCTTGTGCAGGGGTTCGGCTCTGCCTCGGCGAACAAGGGCCTTCTTTCAGTTCAACAACCTCCCTTTGTTCCAAACATTCCGGGACGGAAGGAGCAGCAACGTTGAGTGGCGTCTTGGGGACGCATATTTGGTTTTTTAGAACTAGCCCTTGTCTTCAGCTGCTCTTTCCGCCACTTTCTCGGGAGCACCGCTATCCAGCAACACTCGTAGTAATTATACCATACAAAGTATATTACATTCACCATATCCTTCCTGTTAGGGATTGTTACTGTCAAGCTCATCACACATCTATCAATTGACTTCAGTTCTTCATCAAATTTAATCCTTTGTTTACATCACAATGCAGTGAGATTTGAAAAAAAAATATCAAAGCCAAAATAGCGCTCCTGATTGATCTTTTTTTCCGTCTGTTCTTTCTCTCGCCTCTCCTGGGTTACTTGCGGCTAGTGATCAACTAACTAATTACCTACCGCGCATAATCCGAGGATTTCACGTTCTTTCCGGTATCGATCTATCGATTGATATCGATCAATCAACCAAACAAAGTGAACCTTCCCCCACCTTCCTCCGCCAACTTACATGTTGTAATTATAATTAGGTTCACTCGGACTCACTCACTCGCCCCTTTCAATCCGCGCAGCGTCCTTGGACACCCACTCGAAGGACTCATCGCTGCCCAACCCAATCATCATCTTCTTGAGCAAGCTCTTGCGGCTCTTCTTCTCCTCTTTTGGCGGCGCCGCCGCAGTATTGTTGGCCGATGGTAATGCCTGCTGCTTCCCGCGCACCAGCGGCGGCGACGACGACGACGACGACGACGACGACGACGACGCAGCGGCCTCTTTTGCCCTCGCCCTCACCTTCGCCACCACCGATGCCGCCGCCCCTGCTGCCGCCTCTGCCGGCGTCCTTGCCGTTGCCGTTGCCGACTTATTATTTCCCTGGCGGTTAGCAAACACGGCGCTGGGCTTGTAGCCCGCCGGGACCGGCAGGCTGCTCTTCTGCGCGGGCGCTGCTGTGCTGGGGAGTCTTCGGCTGCTGCTGCCGCCACTACTGCTGCTCACGCCGCCAGGAACTGTCACCGATCTCTGGGGGACTTGCGTCTTTTGGGATGGTGCCGGTGGCGTGTTGGGTCCTTCACGAATGTGGCCGACCGGCTTCCGGCTCGGTTGACCCGCGGATGCGCCGGCGGAGCCGTCCGGTCGGGATCGCGGTACGCTGAGGGGGGCCGGGGCCAGGCTCGGATGGTGTGGGCGCCAGGGGTCCTTTGGTGGGACCGGCGGTCCCTGTTCGACCCCCGATCGTCGCTGCTCTCCGGTCGACGGAGCCGCGACCAGCCTCGCACGGGACGGTTGCGGTATTCCGCTGACGGGAGGATTCACCACGACTGGCTTCCTGGCAGCCACAGTTTGAACGGGAAGGGTGTCGACCTGAGGTCTTACCTGAGGTTTTGTCTCGGCATTCCGTGTCCGCCCCCGAGGGTCCTTTAGAGTTGCTGTACCGTCCTGTCGGAAGTGGTGCTCGTTGCTGCGCGAAATCGGATTGCCGGGCCGACTCATGCTCGGTGTGGTGGATGACACTGCAGGTAGGTCTCGCGTTTCCTGTGGTCGACGGTCTGGAGTTGGAGGGTTAGCTTCTGTCTCAGGAGGCGCATGCCGGCTGGTCGTTTTCGTTGGAGGACGGCTTACCGGGTCTGGCTCCCGACCGACAGCCTGGGCCGGTTCGCGTGACGTCTCTGACCACGTCGACGACGGCTGCCGGCCCACCGGTAAGTCAGGCGGCCTCGTGGAAGCCTTTCCCATATTGCTGTAAGCCGTCCTTGTTTTCGACGGCATGTTTTTGTCGGAGTGAGCCTCCTTTGACTTACTTCTCTCCCTCCTCGCTCTCTCAACCCTTTCTCGCCGCAGAGCCTCCATCTCCTCTCTCGACATGGCATGACCTCTCTCTTTCCGTTTCCGCTGCCGCTCCCGCTCCATTCTCTGCCGCCGCATCAATTCTTCCTCCTTTTTCTTCTTCTCCGCGGCCGCTTGGGCGGTGAATTGCGCCCGCTCTCGTCGCCGCTGCTCCTGTTTCCGCAGCTCCATCTCTCGTCTCTTCTTCTTTTCCATCAGTTTCTTGGCTTGGCTTACGGTGCAGGTGAGGCAGATGCCGGGGAGGTCATGGTGGATCAATACGGCGTTGCCGCAATCCACCGGTTTCCGGAGGAAGAGATGGCCGACATTGGCAGCCAGAAACTTCCGGCACTTACTCACCTTACCCTGATTCTTGTGACCGCACTTGTAATGCATTTGCTCGACGAAACACATCTTGTGCCTTGTGCTGCCGGTATTGCATGCGAAATGGTGGTATAGTAGTTGCCTCGGTCGCAGTAATAAGGAGATAAAACCGGTAGGCCATGGACACATCTGACCGATAGGAGCGACAAAAGGTGCCCGGGTTTATTATATATACTCATTGTGTCTCCTTTGTTCGTCCAAGTTTGTTCTCTTAAAGTCGCAGACAATGCCATCGTTGATAGACGTTGCGGTTGATCCCAGTCCCCTTTGTTGTTCAGCACAGATGTGAGTCCATCTAGTTCCTTGTTAAACCACAACTGACAGGTACATCCCGAGTCTGCCAGAACCTTTCACAGGTAAAGCCTTCTGTGAGAACACCTCATTGCCAATGGTGTTCTCCGCAGGACCTTGCCTGACCTAAAAACAGACCGAGATAAGGGACGAGCACTCAGCTATCCGAGTCCAAGGTCACCTGCGTTTTGAAACCAGATAAGCTTCATTGAGAACGCGTCCAATGTGTCAAAGGAGTCATCACTTGTACCCATCATTCACTGCTATTGCTGCGCCACAATGAATATCCTTTCCAAATCTTCCGTTCATATTCAGACCTGCCGATCCTCCAACACTGGGTTAACAAAGCATTACGCCAATAAGAAAGGGCATTTGGCGCCGATTTAAAAGCCGTCGAGAGCGAAATATGGTTGACACGACCCATCGGTCACATATACTGCGTGAGCTAAACGACGTGCTGCTTGCGCCGGAAGTCGGTGGTCGGTAACCGGTTACGTGGAATGGGACGGCGGGTCGATGCGCCAACGCTGGCCAAGCAACTTTGGCGTCCTGGATTGTAACGCCATTCCAGTAACAGTTGTAAAGACCGGCCCTATGCCTGGCCGACGAAGCTTGGAGAAATGACGGCCTACAGGGGCCTTGAAGAACCGCTCACCCCTGGCCTAGACCAGCCGGCAGCCTTTCTCTGACTCTCGACGGCGAGTTCTCGCTCTTGCAGGCACCAGGCCAATCGAGAAACAACCGGGCTCTTGAGCCTATAAACCGAGGTAGCCTCCCTGCACACCAGGCTCAGCGAGAGGGACACAAGCCTCAACATGTGTTCGAAGAGTGGCTGCATGTAGGGACATGTCCGGTGGGACCCTGTCCTCACTTGATGTGGCGAAGCATCCGTTGACTGATCGACAGCTGCGTCTACACGGGGCTCGGGAAGACCCAGCCGGCGGGGTCTAATCTAGCCAGCTTTTTGCGCGCTCTGGGCGAACCGCAGGGAGACGCTGATTCGACCCTGCCCGAGCGAGGCGATCTTGTCGGCCAGGGTTTTTTCCTTGTCCAGGGCGGAGATGTCGTCGCCGCCGCCGATGCTCTGCCCGTATATCATGACATTGGGGACCGTTCGCCTGCCCGTCATCTCGCCCAGTGTCGCCTGAATCCTGGCCCCCAGGGGATGCTGGTCCAGTTCGACGACGAAAGGGGTGGGTTCGATGATGTACTTGTCAAGGAGGATACCTTTCGCCATCTTGGAGAACGGGCAGTAAGACTTGGAGAAGATGATGACTGATACCGGGCCATGTCAGCAATCGCACCAGTTTCCAGCAGATCGACCGCGGAGCGTGAAGGAACACACTCACCTGGGGATCTCTTCAGGATGGAGTTCAGCTCCGCCTCCACCTCGTGGTCCTTCTCGGTCTTCTCGGGCTCTTCTCGGGCTTTCTCGACCGGCGCAGGCCTTTCCTGACCCCGGGCGGAACTTCCTACGCCAACGACTTCTTCGGGCGTCTCGGGCTTGTTGGGTCCCTTGGCTTGTGCATTCTCCTTCGCTTCTTGCTCGGCCTGCCGCAGCCGGTCGGCCAACTGCCTGGACAGGACGCTGTCGTCCTCATCGATATCTCCATCCGCACCCACACCATGATCGGCGAGAGGTTTCTGGCCAGCCTGGCCAGCAGCCGCGTGGTGTCTGTCCATGGCGTTGACGGTTTTGGCGTAGAAATCTTGCGGCGCCTGCGAGTCGGCGCTGCGGGATTGCGAGAGGAAGAGGAGCGTGACAATAGCGGCCAGGACCAGATAGGTAATCACACGGATACGCCTCGGAGACGCCATGGTGGGCAGCGCTGGCGTAGAAAGGCCGTGAGGAGCCTAATTGAATCGGAACGGCGAAGCAAGTTCGTTCGTGTTTGCCCGAACCGGCGTTGTAAACAATTGCGAGTAACTAGGATTCACGCCCGTTGAGTGTTTAGTGGTCTCTAACGGCAAAAGTGTTTGTATCGCCACGCGTTCGGATTCGACGTCGTGGTCAGTCAGGACATTGCGAGCGCGCGTTACATTGAAGGATTGCCGCAAGAGGTGCTTCGCCCGGCTGCATTGCCTGCAGTGCCTGGAACGAAAACAAGCATCCCACTGGTCCCTGCGGCCGCCTAGCCCCGCAGCCTAGGCCGCACCCAATAAAACAAACTCCTTCGAGACACTATGGCGCCTCTGAGCTTACCACTTAAATACCAAGTTGGTTCCTGACAAAGCACGATTTCAACGGTTGATGAGATTTCCGGAAAAGGCAATCGGCCGGTGTTGCACAAGCTGTAACTAATATCGTCACGAGACAAACAGAACCGAAAAGAAAACAGGAAAATGCTGGATCTATGTGCTTCGTACCAGGAGCACAGCAGCGAAGGCCATTTTTGGGGTCCGCTGGAAACAGGGACTCGGGTCGTCAATTCGAGCCACTTCGACACCCTCCTTGCCTCTCTGAGCAACCGCGCCCAACAAAAGCGATTGCTAGAGTGCGCTTGCTCCTTCCAGTGCTTGTTAACCACGCTTCGCAGTGATCGAAAGCGCAAATTTTTGCGTTTGTCACTTTCCACTCCCACCATCCACCGCTGACAATCACGAAGCTTCCTCGGGTTTAGTAATAGAGGGGCAGCTGACAAATCTGGGATCCGAGTCCCTTTAATAGGCCAAACCGAACGAACTGGTCATGAATATGTAAAGATTATATATATATGAATATACTGTACATACATACATGCCTATGCCCTACATTCACAGTTAAGCAGCCCCTAGCATCCAGAGTTTCAAACACCGAATAATTAGTTTGAATATCTCGGGTAATTAGCCAACATCTGTTTGGGCACAAGATAACATTGTCAGATAATACCTTTCCTACGGACCCAAGACCGTGACATATATTTATTCTATTATTGTTGGAAGGGCAACAGCATCATCAGTGCCCTCACACCACCCTCGCTCATCACAGTCGCAACCGCTTACCTTTGTCCGCGACGAGAGCGTCTCCTGGAACGGTTCCGGACACATCCTTTGCACCACCAATTAATCAACGCTAATTAAGGACCACACCATCACATCACCACCCGTGCGTCGCTCATCAACTAATAGCAAGATGGCCTCTCTCCCCCCCTCGGTCCCCGCAACCCACGCCGCCATAGCCATCACCGCTCTAGGGAAGCCCGTCGAGCAGGTCACGGTGCCAACAATCCCGCCCTCCGCGGGCGAGGTCCTCGTCCGCGTAACCCACACCTCCTCCACGCCGGTGGACCTGCACCGCGTCGCGGGAGGGCTGCGCGTGCCCCCGGAGGACGGCGGGAAGGCCTTCATCCTGGGCATCACGGTGGGCGGCACCGTCGTCGCCGTCGGGCCCGGGACCGCAACCGGCCTGCGCGTCGGCGACCGCGTCTTCGGCTTCGTGCAGGACGGCAGCGACCGCGAGGCCGCCTTCCAGGAGTACGCCACCGTCCCCGCCTGGAAGCTCGGCCGCGTGCCCGACCGCGTCGACATGCACGCCGCCGTCGCCGTCCCCGCCAACCTGGTCACCGCCGTGCACACGGTCGTGGCCGACCTCGGGCTGCCGCTGCCCTGGCCCGTCCCCGGGGCCGAAGTCGCCGCCGCCGCCGCCGACGACGACGACAAGGAGGAGGAGGTCGTGCTCGTGTGGGGCGCCGCGAGCAGCGTGGGCATGTACGTCCTGCAGGTCCTGCGGCACTGGGGATACCGACACGTGCTGGCCGTCGCGGCGGGCAAGCACCACGAGACCCTCAGGGGGCTCGGGGCGAGGGCGTGCTTCGACTACCGGGAGGGGGACGCCGCCGGGGCGGTGGCGGCGTATCTTGATAGGGTCGTGCGGAGGAGCAGCAGCAGCAGGCCGGGAAGGCCCCGGCTGCCGTACGTCGTCGACTGCATCGGCTCTCGCGAGGGCTCCCTGCGGCCGCTGACCAGGATCGCCGAGAAGGGAACCAGGGTGGCCGTCATGCTGCCCGTCATCAACGTGCACGCCGGCAAGGACCGGGCGGCGGAGCTGGAGATGGACGTGAACAAAGCGTTGCCCGGGGAATGGAAGGACGGCGTTGAGCTCCGGGGCGTCAGGACCTTCCTCTACCACAAGGTATGTTCAGTGGAAAAAAAAAAGGGGCCTCCTCCTCTTTTTCTTTTTTTTTCATTCTTTCTTCCTTCCTTCCCTTTTCTCTTGTTTTCTTCGTCTCTTGCAGACAGCTGACTAACCGTTTGATCTCACAGAACGAGTTTCTTAGGGACCATCTCCAACCAGAGATAGTCCCGGCTCTACTAGAACAGGGCGTGATTGAGCCTAACAAACAGAGGGTGGTAGAAGGGAAGACGTTGCTTGAGCGGGCACAGAAAGCGCTCGACTTGCTTCGAGATCAGGCCGTGTCCGGGGAGAAGCTTGTCTGGAGAGTGGCAGATTGATCTCCAGGAAGGCCTAGTTAGAACCTCTCCGCTCTACTGATGAACCCGGTATTCAGGGTGCCAGATTTTGGTTCGATGTTTTCTTTAGCGGTCTGGGCCGTCCTTCGCAGATTGGGGCTGGTTGACTGCGGGATTAGGATTAGCCGACAATATTCAGGCGTACCACTGGGCATCACGCTGCCCATCGCACACGCACACATATTGCGGCTAAGTGAAGGACTATTAGCTTGGCAAATCTGTCTTTGCTGCTTGGCCATGTCTGATGCTCTGAAGATTGTGAGAATCGCAAGATGTTCCGGACACCGGAAGCCTCTGGGCATCATTTGCGGTAGTCCTGGGCTTCGTGGACAGTGATTGGCTTGACTGGTCTGTTCCGACTTTGGCGTGACGGGGATTCCGCGTTCGGGGATGATTATATCAAAGGGGGGTGTGTGGTCGAGAATTCCTTTTCGGCCTTCGTTGTTGATTTTTTTGGGGTAAGTATTTTCCTGTCAATAGCGAAAGTCCGAATCTTGGTTTTCGGTTCTGTCTTCTTTTTCGTTTGCTTTTCTTGTTTTCCTTTTTCGTTTATTTGGTTCCCGTGTTTGCGAAGCCGGTTGGGAGCGGAACACTTCTCCTGCCGTTTTGGAGGGTTCACGTTGGACCGTTCAGGTATGATTTGATTGTTGGAACTACTTGAGCGCGGTAGATAGGCGGAGGACAATAATTCTTGTTAACGACCCAAGCACGCGCAAGGAAGAAGCGACCCAACCTAATTACAACAACAACCTCGCTCGTCTCCAACTTCCCCGGAACACAAAGCTCGGCGGCCCGACTCCGGGCTCCACCCTCGAGGAATAACAACATACCAATACTTGTATAGCTATACCAGTCATGTTAATACACTCTCCCTCCCGGAAGGAGATGTGCCGAGCATCTCGTATGATTGGTGGTAGATTCGGGTCTGAATCGGCTTCAACCGAACCTTGCCAATAACCGACCCGAAAGAACCAGGCTACAGCTTAGCCTTGGAGGCCAATTGATTGGTGGGGTGCTAGTGTGTAAAGTTGAAACACTCTTCTCGGCCAAAATAGACTAAAAGGAGAGTGGCTGTCCATCCTCCGTTTTATTCTAATGCCTTGAATAGGAACGGTAAGGGGCCCCACTGCACGGCACCATAAGGTAGGCCGTAGGCTCGGAGTGATAATGACTCGTTCAGCGCCGTTTTTAATGTTAGCAACGTAAAACAGCGCAGACAGCTTGAGAGACCTCCTAATCCTAGATCTCGAGGCTCAACCTGAGGAGAGACGGTCTGTAATTACCCGCTGCACGACACCAAAGATGATGCTCACACGCTTCGTGGCTGGCCTGCTCGGCATCTCCGCCGCGGATGCCGCCCTCACCTACAGAGGCGTGGATTGGTCCTCAGTGGTGGTTGAGGAACGGGCCGGCGTCTCGTACAAGAACACCAACGGGAATGCCCAACCGCTTGAGAACATCCTGGCTGCCAATGGCGTCAACACGGTGCGGCAGCGAGTCTGGGTTAACCCCGCGGACGGCAACTACAACCTCGACTACAACATCGCGATCGCGAAGAGGGCGAAGGCTGCCGGGCTTGGCGTGTACATCGACTTCCACTACAGCGACACCTGGGCCGATCCTGCTCATCAGACCATGCCCGCTGGGTGGCCGAGCGACATTGACAACCTCTCCTGGAAGCTCTACAACTACACTCTGGACGCCGCCAACAAGCTCCAGAACGCGGGTATCCAGCCCACCATCGTGTCCATCGGTAACGAGATCCGGGCCGGTCTGCTATGGCCCACAGGGAGAACCGAGAACTGGGCCAACATTGCCCGGTTGTTGCACTCCGCTGCTTGGGGTATCAAGGACTCGTCGCTCAGCCCGAAGCCAAAGATCATGATCCACCTCGACAACGGATGGTGAGTTATATCATCCTTTCCTTGTCCGATAACCTGTTCCTCAGCCTGGTCGATGTGGAGAGCTGATGGCGGGGGATCCAAACAGGGACTGGGGTACCCAGAATTGGTGGTACACGAATGTCTTGAAGCAGGGTACACTTGAGCTGTCCGACTTTGACATGATGGGCGTCTCGTTCTACCCCTTTTACTCGTCGTCGGCAACCTTGAGCGCCCTGAAATCGAGCTTGGACAACATGGCCAAAACCTGGAACAAGGAGATTGCCGTGGTCGAGACCAATTGGCCAATCTCTTGTCCCAACCCAAGGTACAGTTTCCCCTCGGACGTCAAGAACATCCCCTTCTCGCCGGAAGGACAGACGACCTTCATCACCAACGTGGCCAACATCGTGTCCTCGGTAAGCCGCGGCGTAGGCCTGTTTTATTGGGAACCCGCTTGGATTCACAATGCAAACCTGGGCTCGTCGTGCGCCGACAACACCATGTTTTCGCAATCCGGGCAGGCTTTGTCCAGCTTGTCCGTTTTCCAGAGAATCTGAATCAGGAGAGAAAGAAAAAGGCTGTAAGACGGCGCGCCCGGGTCCAGGTCCAAGAAGAATTGGGGCGGGCTCAACAGAGAGGTAGCCTTCGAACAGGAAGCAGCTTAATTAGATATGAAGAGATCTCCGGAAATTGAAAATATTCTCGTGCGACTTCATACTGCGCTCAATTCCACGTGACATATGCAAATGAGCTTTCTGAAGTGTATGAGTTAGATGAATGAAGGAACTGAAGAAGAATGAGTTTCATTGTTGCCAGGCATGAGCGAGCGATTGCAATTAATATCTTATGATCGTGGCAGGCATGGTGCCAAGACCCTTATCTAATCATCGGCCACAACCAAGCCACAGACCAAGAGGGAAGAGCCACTAGTTTACTTACACACCAATCACAGCACGACGGGGTGCCAGAGGGCACAGAACCCTACGAATTTTTGTGAGTGGAGCCCCAGGCCAGCAGCGACCCAACCATCCACGCAGCCCGCGAAACCGCCCGCAGTCAAATCCACCTCATCATCGCGACAGCTAGAATTTCGCTCTTCGATACCAGCACTATCGAACAGCGAAATCCGTGATCACCGAAAACCGCAACCATGGCTGACATCGAATACGTACGTGGCTCTCCTTCTGCCTCGAGCTCTCGAACGCCCGTCGCAGTCCCGCCACGACTCCGAACCGGCGAATCCTTCTGGACAGTTGTTCTAGGGCATACCAGCTAACCGTGCATACAACAGAACGCCGAGGAGGCCGCTGAGCTGAAGAAGAAGAGGGCCTTCCGCAAGTTCTCCTACCGCGGTATCGATCTCGAAGAGTAGGTGTTTTTCCCTTCTCACTCTGCGACACGCCTTTTTTTTTGCACCGATTGGCCGATCGGGACGACGAGGCTTTCCATTACCCGGTGCCGGCGACAACACCAAGTAAATAGGAGGAGAATGATGGGCCGAATTTTTTTTTTTTTTGCCAATGCGGGACGAAATATGGAATCAGTTGAGGAAATGCTGACACACTTTATCCGTGCAGTCTCCTCGACCTCGGCTCCGATGAGCTCCGCGATGTTGTCCACGCCCGCGCCCGCAGAAAGATCAACCGCGGCCTGAAGCGCCGCCCCATGGGCCTTATCAAGAAGCTCCGCAAGGCCAAGCAGGAGGCCAAGCCCAACGAGAAGCCCGAGCTCGTCAAGACGCACCTCCGTGACATGATTGTCGTCCCCGAGATGATCGGCAGCGTCATCGGTATCTACTCCGGCAAGGAGTTCAACCAGGTGGAGATCAAGCCTGAGATGGTTGGCCACTACCTTGGCGAGTTCTCGATCACATAGTGCGTTCCCCCCGCCGTCCGGTTCTTTCTTGTCTTTACGGAAAACAACGGCCTGCTAACCCCTCGCACAGCAAGCCTGTCAAGCACGGTCGGCCAGGTATCGGTGCCACGCACTCTTCTCGTTTCATTCCCCTGAAGTAAGGGCTCTGGGATATGGGTGGTTCTTGCATTCAGTCAATCATGGATTCGGCGAAACGGGACACGGTTCTGCTCATGGGCATTGTTTGATGCGGCAATGCCGACGCTATCTTGGAAGGGATCACGAGATAGTACAGGGAGCAATTCGAGTGCTGCATTCGGTCCAACCGGTTCGATGACAGAAAAAAACAACAAAAAATGATGGTCACGGCGGTGATATTGCTTGGGAACGAAAGCTTGATGAATAACGCAACGCTGCTTCGACCGGTGTGATCTCGGTATACGCTGTCCCTTAGCAAGTTGTTTTAGCGATGCCAGAGACCAATCCCCCCCCCAGTATCATCTATTATCGTCTTGGCTTATCCCAGAGCGGGATTTGAATTCCCAACGTGTCGATCAAGCAAGGCTACGGATGGCATGGTCCAACCCTCCTCCGTCTACAACACGTGGCAGGAACCAAGCCCCCCTATGAGCCCGTCCCGGCATGTATCACACTGGCAGTCGAATCCCTTCTCCCGCTTGCCGTAGTCCCACGTGAGCTGCTCCCCCTCGCGAATCGCCCGACGCGCCTGGACGCAGATATGCCGCGGCCTGACAAAGTGCGCCAGCCCGGACGGGCCGATGCGCCACGAGCAGTTCGGCCCGGGCGGGGGCCCCTTATTCTTACCCTTCATCACCAGGGACGCGGAGCTGGAGGACGCCGAGGCGGGGGGAGTGCAGCAGTGGTTGATGAGCGACCCGAGCAGGTAGATGCACGCCTCCCTCGTGGAAGCGGCGTTCATCAGGGCACTCACGCCGCCGACCCCGGCCGCGCCGCCGCTCCCCTTGGGCGGGACCTGGAAGGCGTAGTGCTTGAAGAAGTCCAGACACGCCTGCCTGACGTCGGCCTCGGACACGCTCGCGCTGACCTTGATCCCGGCCGTGTACGCCTCGTACTCGGCCTGCTTGACGGAGGCCCCGGCGAACTGCGTGGTGGCCCGGCCATCCCCGCCGCCGCTGCCGCCGACGACGAGGTTCATGCCCAGCCCGCCGCCCTCGAGCACGCGTCGGGCCTCCTCCCAGGGCAGCGGGGGCACGCCGAGGCGGGCGGCCAGGGCCGGGTATGCGACGGCGACGAGGTCGCGGTGGGCGGCGAGGGCGGCGCGGCAGGCTGCCGTCTGCGACAGCACGAGGGCGCGGTCGGCCGCGAACTTTTCGTTGAAGGGCGCCGTCAGCAGGGGCGCCTCGTGGAAGACGAACTCGTCGGGCGCCAGGTCCCGCGCCGCGAACAGGCCGTAGCCGACCTCCGGGCTCACGAGCCCGATGCGCACGGCGGGGAGGGCCAAGGGCGGGCTGCGGAGGAAGTGAGGTGGTGGCTTTTGAAGGGCATCATCATTAGTCTTTGTTTTCTCTTTCTCTTTCTCTTTCTTTTCTTATTCCCTCCCCCCCCCCCTCCTTTTAAAGATCTTGCATTCCTTTATTCGCTGTCGGGAATAAACGAGGGGAAGGGAAAGAGATGGGGTTGAGCGGGTGAGTCCGGAGAAATGGTGGCTAGTGTAATTCGGGCTTGGCTGGCTGGGCATTCAGGCAGTTTGAGTTCATCAGCCGGGTAGGCATGAAAACGTGGGGCAGGCAGGCCATGAAGGACAGAGGAAAAAAAAAAAAAAATTGAACCAATTGCGAGTGGGGTTAGAGAGGAAGGATGCCCCTCTCGAGTTGAAATAGCCATACCTTTGCTTGTTTAGAGGCGTCGAAGACTTCATGTTTGGCAGACTCCCCCGAAGGGTTCGCCATGCTAGTGCGTCAGCGCCGTTTCCGGGGATCAGGCGATGGTCGTTGGATGGCGAGAGCTCGCATCGGCGCGGACAACAACAACAGAAAAAGATGACAATGGGACGCTAATGTAGCCCTTGGATGCACTCCTGGCCAGGCCCGAGCAGGGGGGTTTAAAGCACGATACACTCGAAGTAAGGTTGTGGCACACGAGATGCAATGGTTGCAGAGAGAAGGAGAAATTGGGCTGTCGGGAATTGGGCAGCTCTTATGGTAAGGTACCGTATGTACAGGGTAAGGAAAGGCCCGTGTGTTGCAACGTACGGGTATTATGAGACAGAGACGGGAAAAGCCCGGCCGTCGTTGCTTACTGAGAGGCAGCCGCCGCCGCCGCCGCCGCCGCCGATAGCTTCTTTGCCTTGCGTGCCTCCTCCTCCTCATACTGCTTCTGGTAGTGTGCAACAACCTTGTCTATTTTCGGGTAGTGCCCAGCGGGGACGTTGAAAGGTGAGCCGTGTGTGAAGACCCTGTCGTCACGTGGTCAGCATTGTTACACAATTACAACCAGAGGAAGAGCAGGGCCATGACGCCGGTAATAAGGGAAAGGGTTGATCGGGATCTCCGGCTGCGAAATGTCGCGAATTGGCGAGACTGCAAGCCGTGGTAGAAATGAGCCGCCTCGACAAGAGGACGCCCTGTGGAAAGCACCTGACAAGAGACGGCTCCCAAACAGGGACCCCCTCTGTCACGCATAGCATAGCCAACCAAGGACAAGCCCAGGCCCCGATCCAACCAATTCAAGCATACGCACAGCATCATCATCATCATCGACGAACAAGACTCCATGCTCCCTCGCTCTTCTCAGGTGTTGTGCGTGGAAGGTAGGTGTGTCACGTACTCGGGATAGGTCAACTCGAAGTGCTTGCTCCGCTCGGCGTTGTAGAAGAGATGCTTGTCTTTGGCAGCCTGCTCGAGCGCCGCCGACATCAGCTCGTTCCTCCTCTCCCACTCGTTGCCGTAGTCCGCCAGCTTCTGGGCCCACTTGTGGATGGTCGAGAGCTCGCCGTTCTCGCCGGGGCGAGAGATCTTGTAGACGAAGACGGAACCGAGCACGGCGCCGACGGTGACGTAGAACGCGGGCTATGCCGTCAGTCAGCATCCTGTTTGTGCTTCCCGTCACGGCGCGGTGCCAATGGCCGTTCCCAGACTGCATTGCGAACATACCCCCAGCGACTCCTCCACCGTGTGAGGGGCCTCGTGGTGACCGTGACTCGACGCATAAGATCTCGCATTGCGGGCGCCAGACGGCCGAGCAGTTCGGGCCTGCCTGGCGAGCTGTGCTGCCCTCTGCCTCAATGCCGACATGGTTGCAGTTCGTTGCGCTCAATCGATGGGAGGAGAGATGGAGAGCGATTATCGGGAGGGTCGCAAGCCGCCTCCTTGCTCGGATCCTGTGGATCGAATTCGCACTCGTTGGCGGCTGAAAGCGACGATTAAAGGGGCTGGTTCGGGTCTGGAATGCTGTGGTTATGCCGCTTTCCGGGACACGAAGCTGCGGCGGCGCGTGCTTGTGAGCGACTAAACTGCCAATTGAACCTGTCGGTCGGTGATGCCGCTGGGGCAGCTTGGCAGAGAGCAAGGTGAGAATAATCACGTGACTCATGAGCTCGGCCGCCCCGCGCTTAGAGCAGGAGGGCGATTAAGCGCGGGACGGCGCTTACAGACCAATCAACAAATGCCCCGTAAATTCCACGTTTCCGTCAGCTTCGCGCCTGTCTCTTGGTTCATTGAAGACGGTGGCCGAGAGAGGAAGGGGCGAACGCGAATTCGCCTTGAATAAGTCAATCTGGCCTTTCCTCAGCCTTCTGTTTCTGAGTCATTGCGGAGATCAGTGGATGAAGCCACAGTCGAGAGGTTATGTGTTTTACTGGGTGCCTATATAATTGAATTTCTGCGGTGCAAAAAAAGACCTGCCTCGTATTCTCATCTTCGCATCCGCTTGCCCTCGAGACAACTCAAGAACTCGACCGTTACAATGGTCGAGTACCGGCTCAAGATGCTCCCGCTCAACCTGCTGGCGCTCATGGGCCTCTTGGCACGGGGTGCATCGGCCTCCTCATCCGCGGCCGGTGAATCCCCGTCTTCGGCATCGCCATCAGCCGATGTCGAACTCATCTGCCACACCGATAACCCGGCAGAGTGCTATCCCAAGGTCTTTCAAGCGACCGACGAGTTCCAAGTAGTCCACCCGGACCAGGAACTCCCGATGGGGCTTCACGTGCGGTTGAATGTCTACACGGGCGTCAAAGAGGCCAAACTCAATGTGCCGGACGAGCACAACCCAGCGCTGGAAGGCCTCCCAGTGGATTCGTCAGTCGTCGTTGTCGAGCGAGAGAAAGCTGAAGAGCAGGCCAAGCCCCCGCCCAACGCGCCCTCCTATGACCCCGCAGGCTCCGTGAAGAAGCCCAAATCGGCCGACCCTGAAGAGGGCAGCGCCTTTTACAAGTCCCTTACCATTCTCAAAAAGGGTCTGGACGTGGACGGCGCGCTCGAGATGCTCGAGGAGATCTCGCACGATATCTACTACGGCCTGAAGATTGCCGAGGATTACGACACCATCCACGAACTCTTCTGCCTCTCCACGAGGGACCCGGAGGATGAGACGGCTCTTGGACGGGCCCGCATCGCCTCCCTTATCCTGGCCTCCACCCTCCAGAACAACCCCAAAGCCCTCGCCGAGATCGAGTCTCACTGGGCCAAGCTAGCCCCCTCCACGTGCCGGGGCGGCGATCCTCTCGAAACCAGCATCTTTGCCCTTCTCCCCACCACCAGCAAGGGCTCAGCGCAGGCTCATGGGCAGACGCAGACGCAGGCCGAGCCAGCGGTAACTCCCAATCCCGGCCTGACAAAAGCCCGCATTTCCCTCCTCACGAGCTTGCTGAAATCCCCACTCTTCCGCACCGCCTTTCTCTCCCCTTCCCAACCCGCCTCCGCCGGGGGAGCGTCCCACATTCTCCGCATCCTCACAACCCCTTATTCTGGCGGCCAACAACAGCAGGCAGAACAGAACAAAGATGAAGAGTGGAACTCGGCCCAACGTCGCGCCGCAATCCTCCTCGTCGATACCTTCCTTGACGCCGACATGGGCGCCACGGTCGGGCAGTGGCCTACCAAGGCACAGCTGACTGACAAGGAGTGCGCCGCGCTCTTTGACGGGAATCCCGAGAGTGAAGGGCGGGAGGAGGAGTGTGCGGACTGGCTGATCAAGAGGCTAAGTGACAAGTACAAGAAGGATAAAGGACATTGGTCGCATGATCTGTGGAAGAAAATGAAGGGGAGGGATAATAAGGGGAGGAGGGAGAAAGTCGAACTGTGAACGATCCCGCGCTAGTTCGTATCTATGTGGTTTCTCGATGATTTTCTGTTCGGAACGTCAAATTATACCCAATAGGAAGGCAATATCATACGATCTCAACCAGGTATTAAAATAACAATAAAGTAAGGAAACAATTAGAAGAGATCTTTGATCTGGATGAAAGTAGCAAGCGATAAGCCGAGGTTATTAGGCAGCTAGACTTTGATTGTGTGAGCATATTTGAGACAAATAGCTTGGAATCGTTGATTCCAAGCCGGGAACAACCCAGATGGCCAATGAATGGGGTGGCTGTACTTGAAAATACACAAACCATCGTACGGCCGAACCAACCCCAGCAACCGGTATGTGCACCACTTGTTTGACGACACCCTCCACGCGCTTTGGGCATTAACTCGCAGGGAAAGAAACACTTGCGATGTGAGGACTTACCGGTACCAGCCACTGGGCGTGATTTCTGCAGCTCCTTGTCACACTTGTGGTACAACACTTCAGCTTCAAAGTTCTCCAATTCCCGTACAGTGACACAATGCAGATTGGGAATATGGAGATTAGAATGGAAGAGATTATGCGATTCCTAGAACGCCGCCTGGATGTCTTGCCGAAACTACTCCTGCAAAGTACTGACGCGCCAGTGATGGTGTCTGGCTCCAAAGAAGGACGTCCTAGGACGTCCCAGGGAATGATGCAAGCTCCTTGGTCCCGAACAGCCTGACGCTGACCGTACTCCGATGCCAGCCCAGAAATTCGAGCAAAACGAAATTAAGACGATGAATGAAACTTGAAGCATTGTGAAAGCGTGACAAACGACCCGCCCTCGACACTGTCGGGGCAACGCTGCAGATTGGAGATAAAAGCTGGACATGACGGCAATGTGTACCCGTAGCGTTGACTGATCATCGGCTTGCTCCCAGCTGGGGAGACACCCTAGGCACCACCCCACTTAGCCGTGCATCCGACGGCCTGCGCCTCGGCGCCGAGATTTCCGGCGGTTAGGACGAGCAGCACAGCGGTTGCCGTTGGTTCTACGACGCAGAACTGATGAGCTCTACTCACCCGGTCTGACGCCTGTGTTGCCGAAGCCGCTCAGGTTCCAACCGGGATACTTAGTTGTGTCGTCATCCGAAGAATTGGGCTGCGGCGGGATGGGCGGCAGACCGTTGCTGGACTCGGCATCCGCCGGGGCAGCCGTCGACCCGGTCTCGGCTGCGGTATGCTCGGGCTGCTCTCCCGACGCCTCGGTGGCAGGGGGCACCACCTTCTTGGGAAGGATACCTTTATCCTGGAGGTACTTGAGCGTCTCGACGATCGCGAGATCTTCCTGGTCCTTGTCATTTAGAGTGATGCGCTGCTGAAGAGTAATGCGCCCACCGTTCAGCTCGCGCTCCTTCAGCGCAGCCTCGCGAACTGCGGGGTCGTGAACGAAGCGGCACTTGCCCCGCTTGCCACATGTACCCCCGGTCGAGTAATACTTGCAATGTTTGGTAGGGTCTGCCTTTTTTGGTGGTGGGGGGACATTGCTCGGCTCCTGACGAGTCGACATGACTTCGGGTTTCTCGTCATCCGACTTGATATCGCTCGACGGAGAGCTCAAATCGATGTCTCTCATGTCATCGCCCTCGTCCTGCTGCTCGCGCTTTCGCTTGATGCTCGATTCGACCTTTTCCAGCTGTTTCCTGAGCTTTTCAGCTTTTTGCTCCAGGGAATCACCTTTGCTTTGTTGGCCATCTCCGTTCTGAGCCTTGGCGGCCGCTTTCTTGGCTTCGATCCTGGCTTTCGTGGGGTATTTGGCGCGGCGTTCGGCAATCCACGCAGCAATGTCCGACGGCGTTTGGGGGCTGGACATGATTAGCACTGAAAGCGGAGATACCAAGATCGGGAGAAGAGGGAAAAGAAAGCTTACTTTGGAGCATCGGCACCGTACATCTCATTGAGACGCTCCTCCTCGTTTTCGTCATCATCCCCCGAGTCGTCCCCGGGCGTCAAGCCGAGCGTGTTTGTCTTCCGCTTCTTTTTCTTCCCAGCAGACGAAGCATCAGGCTTCTGGTGTTGGGTAGGAGGCGTCTGAGCGGTCGGGCCCTTGTTCTGGCCATGGTTGCGCCCGCGGTTCTTGTCGCCACCGAAATGGGGGCGAGACTTATTGTTCTGGTGAAATCCGCCTCGGCCGTGGTGGCGAGACCCGTGACCAGAATGGCCGCCGTCGAACGACGGAGGGGCAGGCATATAGGGAGCCGGAGGAGGATAGCCCTGGTAAGGGGCATGATACGGCGCTGGGGCAGCCGGAGGAGCGCCATACGGGTACGGTGCGCTCGCTGGAGCGGGAGGGGTCTGCGGCTGGCTGCCATCAAAACCCATCCGGATCGGAGGGCCCATCATTTGTCCTTGCGGTGGCCCTCGATCGTTGTAACCGCCACGCCCCCCGCGCCCACCGGCGCCATAACCGCCACGAGCCGGAGGCGGCTGGGGATGGGCCGCCCACTGCTGAGCGGGCGGTGGAGGTGCTGGGTATGGCTGGCCATAAGGGGGCTGAGGGGTCGGTTGGTATTGGGGCTGGCCGCCGTATGCCGGCTGCTGTTGATATATTTGGGGCGCATAGTTCGGGTGGTAGTTCTGGGCGGGCAAAGGGCCGTGTGTCGCACCTTGCGGGGGGTGTTGGTGTCCGTGTTCGGGATGCCACGACTGTGGTGGCGGCTGGGAGTAACCACCCTGGGCAGGAGGACCGGAGTATGGCGCGGGGGCTTGGGGTCCGTAGGATGGCTGTTGGCCGTAGCCGTACGGGGGGGCTCCTTGGTGATAGCCACCACGATCGGAACCACCGCGGCCTCGGCCGCTCTGTCCGCCTCGAGGAGGTCCGTATGACGGATAAACGGCCGAGCCGCCGCCGCTCGCTGGTGCAGGTGGAGGAGGCGGGGGAGGGGGTCCGTAATTGTAGGACATGGCCCGTGGATCGAAATCACTGGGTGTGCCAAGACCGGTGCACTTGAAGTGTTATGTTGGCAGCAGGTTGAGCTTCCCAAGAACGGTTTGGGTACCACGGACCACGGGCGGCCCAACGGCTGAGAAGAGGCGTCTTCACTTGAATCCGAAACCCTCGACAGCCGTGAGGGGATATAGAGAAGTAGGCGTCGGGGTAAGATGGCACAGTGTGAGGTTGCAGTTGTATTTGCGATTGCCGAGGTGCGGGTGGATGAACTTTTTATCTGGCAGGGGAAAAAAAAGTTCGACGGTTTGGCGTGTGTTTTGATAAGGAGCGATGGTTGGCGACACAGGAAGTGACGAACTAGTACGTGCACATTCATTCTCGCACTGTGTGTTTGCTGGGCGGTGAACAATTTGGCACAGGGATCTGGGTGGCAGAACAATGCGAGACTGCGGAACCACTGCACCGTGCTGCAAGCCTCGACCGAGCCTCGCCGTGGGGTCTCTCTCTGTACGGATTACTCCGTAGATGCGATGAATTTGAGGGAAACGCCAGCCCTGCTCACATCGAAAAATGCTTTCATAAAACTCATAGAATGTGACAAGGGACACAACCAGCAAACTGCACGGAACTTTAGCAAACTGATTCACCCCCTTGTGATTTTTTCGACAACTTTAAAGCCCTCCGTCATTCCCCTTTTCGCGGGCGATCGCGACGTCTTCTTTGCTGCCGTGTCATAGACATTTAGTGTACAGAATAATATTCATCGCTCTTGGTTGGCGACCCAGTGTGCCGATCAGCAAAGGCGTACCGCCTAAATCACCATGTTTATTCTGGTGCGTCGCACAACGCGAGGCGGTTCCGCTGCTCTCTTTCCTGTCGCCCCGGCTAACTCTGAACCATGGGTAGACCAAGTTTGCGGACCTCGTGCAGATTGCACCAGACGACTTCAGGAAGCAGAGTCATGTTGCCATCGAAGACAACATCAACGCGAAATATGCGAACAAGGCAAGTCTCTCCCCTCCGACCATCCCCATCATCATCCACCTAACCCTTCTCATTTATGTCATTTAGGTAGTACAAAAGATCGGCCTCTGCATCTGCCTCTGGGATATCCTGTGGACCTCGGAAGGGTTGATCGGGCATGGCGATGGGATGGTCAACGTCAACGGTATGAACGCCCGCCCATGCAAGCGGCCTTGATCGGCTGCCGTGTTGACACCACCCATAGTTGAGTTTCGCATGGTGGTGTTCAGGCCACACAAGGGTGAGGTAATCACAGCACGCATCGTGGACCAGTCGCCAGAAGGGATAAATCGTGAGTCTACCGCTCCAGGTTGCCTCTACCATGGACGCCACTAACCAGCTCCGTAGTCGCCACAGACTTTTTCGACGACATATTCGTCCCCTGGACCGAGCTGCCAGAGGTTTCAGAATTGTAAGCCCGGCCCGAGTTCCCACCACCGTCGAGTCCCAGCTGACCCCTTTCCTCTCAAGCGAGCCAGCGGATAATCTATGGATTTGGAAGGAGGAGGACCAGGTCATGTACTTCGACGATAACGAGATGGTCCGGTTCAGAGTTATTGCCGAAGAATGGCACGACCAGACCCCGTCAAAGCCGGTGGAAGAGGTGGACGCCTCCGAAGAAGCACCGACCCCAACAAACACGAAGCCGCCGTACAGGATTACGGGGTCTATGGCAGGGCCGGGGCTTGGGTGCTGTCTGTGGTGGGAGTGATGGGCCGGCAAGCTGTCGAGGATCAAGTCTATGCTCGCATTTGGGGTGGCGATTCCTGTGGGCTGATATCTTTGTTACACCTTGATACCCTCGAGAAGGCGCTGCTCGACGCCGTCCAAAACGGAAGAGTGTTCGATGACGGCGAGATTTTCCGCCTCGGCGAGAAACTGTTTGTTTGGGTCGACACCGGGGCCAAACATTTGGCCTGCGCCCTGCGGGCCCATCTGGGTCATCTGCTGCGCCATTTGGTTGGCAGCTGAGAAGAACGGGAGCGTTAATACGATATCCGGATAGAAGAGCAACAGGGGCGGGGATGCATACCGTTCTCGCTGCCAAGGATAAAATTGAAGACGGGCTGCAGGCCGAAGATGCACAGGAAATACCAGCTAATGCTCGACATCCAGCGGGGATCCATATCCCTAGTCGCCACACCTGCCTGGAGCATGCTCTTGAACTTGATGGTAAGGGGAAACGGCAGTTTCACTGTGCTTGTTAGCGGCCGCGCCTACCGGGCAGCCAAGTCCGGGAGGGGGAACCAACTGATAACATAACCACTAAAGAAGGCATTGATCCAACTCATGATGAGCGTGTTCGGGATAATCATGGCCATCTGGTTCTTCATCATGCCCATCATGCCCTCCATAGCGTTGGGGTCGCTCATCGGGTTCGGCGGTGGCTGACCGCGATTGTCGGGGTCCTTGAGGTAGGCGCCCGCCTCGTAAGCCGAAATCAGAGCGTCGCGGCGCGCGGTGAATGACGACTTGGAGAGGACGTGGTAATTCCCGCGCACGTTGATGCCGTGGAGCAGGGCGCGCTGCTCGCGCATTGTCTTCTGGTCTTGCTTCTTGGGAGCCGAGGCCATCAAAACGGTCGCGTAATGGCGGAGGACGCCTGTGAGGATCTGCGAATAAGGGTGTAAGTCATTGCGTACATGGCCAATTACGGCGAAGGGTGCGCGTGGCGTAGGGGGGAGAAGAGGGATGCAATACCATGACGATGGTGATGGGGAAGAGGATCCAGTAGCTAGCATCGTCAGCAATCCGAGTCTCGCCATGGCCCTGAGAAGTAGTAACCATACAATAATTGGGGATCCCTATGGATCGTCTGCACCGGTATCTGCTGCGCCATCTTGTCGCTGCCAACACTGCCTTGCACGGGTGGTGGGCTACTCTGCGTCTGACCAGTCGTGTTTGCTGCGTTCAGAAAAGGAAGCAATGAGGCTCGAGCAGGTCGCGAGGTGTCGTTGCCCGGATCCGCTGAAGCTCTGCCAAGCAAGGGAAGAAGGTGCAGGCTGCGGCGGGCCCCTGTCAGCAGTGAACTGCGTACTAGTATTAACGCGACGAATGAACCAATCGGAGGGCAGCTAGCGGCTTGTTCCAAATGTGCAGGTGGCCTTTCCAAAGTTGAAGCTCTTCTTGCTCGACACTAGGGCCGACCTGAAAGGTGCCCTGGGACCACTAACATCTCGCAACCCTTCCAGAGTCGACCGACTCCCCAAACAAATATTCCAGACGGTCCAGATCATTGCTGGTCCGCCCAGCCATCAGCGACAATGACAGCCTCACAAGAAAAGATTACGGTCTACAACCTCGCAGGTAAGACACTCCTTCATTCTTGCTTTGTTCTTTCCCCTGCTTTCACTTCCCTTCACTTCTTTCCCTCCCTCTCCCTCCCTCTCCCTCCCCTCTCTCTCACACACACTCTTCCTCTCTCTCCCGCAACTCCCGAACTGACGTCTTTCGGAATTTGAACAGACCTCAAAAACACCAGCGACGACGCCTTGCCCAACTATCTCAACAGCATCGGCTTCACGCAGTCCCACCGCCTGACCGACGTGCGCCTGGCGCTCGGCTACTCGGCCTTCGCGCTCGCCGCCGCCTGTTTCGCCTGGGACTACCGGTACGGCTTCGAGGCGACCAAGTACCTGACGGCGGCCGCGGTCGCCGCCTACGCGCTGCTCAACGGCGCGCTGACGGCCTGGGTGCTCTACGTCGAGCGCGGCACCGTCTACGTCGGCACCAGCCGCGACGGCGGCGAGACGCTGCGCATCTCCACGTCCACCCGCAAGAACGTGCCCGAGTACTTTGTCACCGTCGAGGTCACGCGCAAGGACGGCGGGCGGGAGGAGATCAAGTTCGCCCGCTCCTTCACCGAGTGGTTCGATGCCGCGGGGCACTTCGTGGCCGCGCCGTTTCAGGCCATGTTTGCTAGCAGCGTGCCGGTGATTGGAAAGGCCGATCCGAAGAGGGCGGCGGCGGCGAAGGGCAAGGAAGGCGGGGATGGTGAGGAAGCGGCGACGTATACGCCCGAGATGCTGGATATGCTGGCGAAAGCCAACGTGAGCGTTGTGGGGTCCGCGGCCGAGGAGGCGACCGGATCGCAGGCGGCCGCGGGGAAGAAGGGGGGAAAGAGGAGAAAGGCGTGAGTTTGAGACGGGGGTCGGTGACAGCGCGGCAAACCGAGCAATGGATCCTGGTGCCGGGCATATATATGATTGGGTTGGTAGAAAGGAAACCCAATTGGATCGATGCCCGGCATGCACTGCACTTTGCGAGGCATGGCATCTAGACTCGACTACCAGGCAAGCTGAGCCAGATTACCCCTACGTAGTACCGGCCAGCACTCCCATGTTATGGTCACTCTACAGCCATGGCCCGGATTGAGATCGGGGGGTCACGCGTTGAAACAAGCAGCCATCCGTCGCGACGAATTCGAGGCATGAGCTATGCAGAAATGCAGACTTATAACTGATTCGCGTGGACCCAGTGCTCCAAGGGATCCCATTTCCTTTACGACAACCTACCTTGACCAAGGTAAAGAAGCCTCCACGGCCATGTTAACAACCTTGGTTTAGCTCGCCCGCTGCGATGCTGCGGTGCAACTTGAATGTTACTCCCAAATCTCTTGCTCATAGAACAGACCCTCTCTCCCATCGCCGCACACTTCCCAGCTTTGTCACAGCAGCGGCCTTCTTTGAACTCACCAGGACCCCTTGCTCCCAAATGCTTATCTCGACTTTGCATTTTTTTTCGGATTGGTGGGACTGAAGGGGGAGGGGGGGAGGCCTCTACCTGGCTAAGTCGTCGTCAGGCTTGATGTAGTTCCCATCCCAGGCGCATCGAAGCTGATACAAACACCGAACCAGTTTTGAGTAGTAAGGACTGGGCATGGATACCAAAAAAAATCTTCACTTAAAGCACCTGCAGGAGTCAGAGGCAACTCAATGTATTGGTAAGCTTATTATCCCTCTTGCATGACCATCACCAACCCAGCCCTTTGCTTCACTCTCCCGGCGTTTCCCATCACCCGCTCTGGACGACCTTGGCCCAACTTCCTCTCGCCGTCCTCGCAACCTCCCTCACCTTCCGTACCGGGTCTCCACAAGCCACCGCCAACATCCGCAGCGTGGGCAAAGCATGCGCCCTTACAAGCCGCTCCTCAAACCGACTGGGAATCCCACCCAGCACCTGCAGCGAGAGCCGTCGACACACCGCCCGCTGCTGCTGTTGTTCTCGCTGAGCCGGCCCCCCATCTCCCACGGTCTCTGTGTCCCTTTTCCTGGGAGGACAAGAGGCCTGATACACCTTAGTCACCCCGCCAATCACCTCCCTCAGATACCCCTTCAGTGCCTCCGATTCGTGCGTCAAGATCTCAACCAAGACCTCTAGCGCCGCTATGATCTGCGACCATGTGAACGGAGAGGCTGCCGCCGCCCCCGTCTCCGTTGCCATTGCCGACGACAGTGCAGTAATGAGCAGCCGGATCAGCGCCTGTAAATCGTCTTGGTAGACGGCGAATGGACAATTAGACACCACGGACAGGACCGCGGCGCGGTAGCGGGCTGCGGAGTTGGGCTCCTCGGACCCGCCGGGCTGGGCGGGTCCGAGAAGGGGTTTGGCAAGGTGGGTGTAGATCCACTGTTTGTAGAAGCGTTTGACGATGGAGTGGCTTTCGGGCGTGAGAAAGGGGTTCTGCTTGATGACGAGGCCGAGAGAATTGGCAAGGATTTCGCCGTTGGGGTGCGGGGATGGAATCGCCTGGTGGATCGAAGGGATCAAGGAGAGGACGTGCTTGTCCTGACGGGCGGCGGCACCGGCCACGATATTCATGGCAATCGTGCTGTGGGCTTGGAAGGTGGTCTCTTCTGTTGGCTTAGTTGTGGTGGCTTCCCCAAGCCAATTGCCCCAGAAGTCAAGGACCCGTTTCATCAACAGGCTCTCTGGGTCGGCTGTCGATGGCCCACCCTTGTATTTGTTTGCGAGAATTGCCCCGATGGCCGCCAGGACGTCGCTCTCGCGCGATGGAGAGTGCACGAAGCCAAGTGAGTCGCGCATGAAACGTTCTGCTTGTCCGCCTGGTTCATACTGCGAGTGCTGGTCAGTCAAACCTGCAGGCGACCGGGGATACGCAACGTACCAATCCCGCCAATGCCCCTGGCCGCAACCCTTGCAGAACTCCCAGCGTCAAGAGCCCGGTGGAGAGATCCCAAGAGTCCTTTCCAATAGGCGCATGCGTGTCGCGGAAGAGATTGAAGGCCTCATAGGCCAGGTTGCAACGCACTTGGAGCTCTTCGTCGAGACTTTGCACCACCAGCGCGGTCGTTTGGGAGAGCTGGACAAGAGCTCTCTCATCCCACGGTCCCTGGCGTTTGGCGGATGCAGACCGGTAGAGTTGCCACACAATGAAGAGGCTGAGCTTCAAGAATTGAAGATAGACCTTGGGGTCATCCTCTTGCAGCACTTCGAGCGGTGTCGCGCTAGACGCGCCATCGCCGCGGTGTATTTGCAGCAGCCAGTCTTCTGGTAGTTGCTTAAACTCGTCTAGCCAGTTCTGACTACTAGTCAAATTCGAGTTCAGCGCATCTTTTCCGTACTTCGCCTCGCATGCGTCCCGGAACCAGATAACCGAGGCATGGAGAGATGATATCACGTGGGCATTCGCAGACGCGTCATCTTTGGTGCGGGAAGTTTCGGCGGACTCGGACTCGGATGAAAGGGGGAAGAGTTCCAGGAGGCTTGCTGCGAGTGTGACGAAATGCTGGAGGGGCGAGAACCGCTTTTGGTCATCAGCTCCGATTCTTGATGGTATCTCGGAACAACCAATGAAGGTGAAACGAGATAGGAGGTTTCTGAGAGCACCGAGCGAGTATTCGGAAGGCTTGGCCCAGTCCCGTTTTTTGACCTCTGCCCTGACTCTGTTCGCAAGCTCTGAATAACCCTCGGTATAGTTGGTGACAACCGTGCGCAGTGCGAGCACCGCCTCGTCTTCCAGAGAGGAGTCCTCGTCATTGTTGTCATTCGGACTCAAGGTCAAACCTTTTATGATTGTTGAGGTTAGAAGGGAACAAATCTCGGAGCAAACCGAACTAGAACATAATAAGACAGGGGCCCCATCCGGCTGGAGCACTTGTTGGCTAACAAGCAGGGCGAGACCCTGAATGACCTGCTTAAGAACGTCCTTCTCCTCAGAGGTAGGAGCCTGTGCCTTGCCGGCCCAAACGGGTAAGTAAATATCATGGAACAATGTTTCCAGATGGGAACGAGATTCGGCCCTCAAGCTCTTTTCGTCATCCGGGTGTGCTTCTTTCCTGGCATTGAATAGCTCCATCCTGGTCTTCAGAAAAGAGTTGACAAGAAGAATAAGGTCCCGAGTATGGGAGGGCGACTTGGGCTGCCGTAGGTTTTGACGAAGAATGTCAATGAAACCTGCGTTATAGAGCACGTATGCTCTGATGGTGGCAGTTATGACGGTCATCAAGAGTAGCCCGGCCTGCTTCGTGTATGTGGGGTTTGCGAGATCGTCCCGGCAATCTCTAGAAACAAGGCCGATATAACCTTTGAGTGACGATACCTCCAGCTTATGATTCTTCGTGCCATCCAGCCTTCGGGCAATAGCCCGGAGCACATCTAGAGTCGCGTCGATGGTCTCCTTTACCTCGCCGTTCCGTACTTCGTACTTGAGCGAGTTCCAGATCTGTTCGATGTGTGGAACAATGTTGGCCGGCGGGTTCTCATATTGCTCAATACAAGCTTTGATGGTCTTCAAGATGTCAACCTAGTCGAGGTCAGCGTCCCGGTTCGGGTCTGCAACCCAATCTCTTGGAATTGGCTAGTGAACCAACCTTGACAGCGACCGTTACGGCATCTCCTTGGTCAAGCTTCTGTAGGAGGAAGGGAAAGCCGTGAGGGGCAACGCGATGGTGTGCCGAGAAACAGCTTCTCACAGCCTCCTTCAGATCGTCGGCCGTGATCCCAATCGGTGTAGCAGAGCTCCGGAGGGAAATTGGAAAATAAGCCGAGAAGACTTTGAAGAGTTCCTCGGTCACCTCGGCTGATGGGTCGTAGTCGGCGAGGAGTATACGAAGAATCTCAAACCAAACCATGAGATTCCGTGGATCCCTCTCACTTTGGCAAACCTGAATCATGTCAAGGGCGAAGCCGCAGGCCGAACCATATTTGTGCTTCAGCTCGCTGCTGACGGCCGGATCCCGAACAAGGCTGAGGAAGAGCTCGTAGACCTCCAGCCTAGTAACGGCAGTTTGCAGTCTGAAGTCTTCCTTGATCTTGCAGACGTCCTCTAGTACCTTGACGCCCATGCTCGGTTTGAAGCCTTTCATAGAGTACAGCTGCCGTAGAGCCTTTGCAGACGCCGTGATGCCTGCTTTGTGGTCGTATGAGAACATGGCGCCGAAGAAGCCGAGAAGGCGGAGGACTGCGACGGTTATGAGTCAAGGGGCCTCTCTGTGGTCATCAACTTGGGCGCGCATACCTTGATCCGACTTCAGCGTAGCCTTGTCGAGCGCTTCTAGTGTTCCGGCCAAGAATCCCAGAGCTGGAGAAGAGAAGGCAGCAGAGAATCAGATTCAGTCCACCATGAGGGATCGAAGGGACATGACCCATACCCTTAGCCCGAGCAATGATATCCCCGCTTCCTCCATGTTCGCCATCCTCCATCTGATCATCCTCCGCGTTTGATGTGGTCATCCACTGCTGCACGGAAGCGGCCCAGTTTCCCACCACCGTGCTGCCGGCCCTGGAGCTCTCAATTTCTACAAACACAAGCCGAGTCAGTATGGGAGAATAGCTTTCCGAGGCGTATCGGCCGACTTCTTGCCTTTTGCGGCCTTTTTTGTGATTTCGTGTTGTACAGGCTCATCGTCCGAGAGCACATATTCCAGCGCCCACTGCTTGAACTGAGCCATGGCCAGTACCAGCCGGCACTCTGGGCCGTGCAAACGGATAACCTGAACAAGGCGCAAGGGTTGTCGTTAACAAGAGACTGCCGCTTTCGGTACCCCGGAGGCAAATTGCTGTCTGAAACACACGAGCGACCGTTTGATGGATGATTGGGCAACTCGTAGCTCCCGGGGAGGAAAAAAAATATTGAGCCCGCGGGAAGTACCTCTGCACGTGCTCTTGTTGAACCCCGGGCGGAGAAAAGAGCAATGCAAGAGCTCTGTATTTCCTTTTTGTTGGTTAGACAGCTAGGCTATTGATGAGCTCTCTTGTCCGGCGGTACGGGCAATACAGTTGAGCCTTGTTGCTTGGCCTTCCCAGAGACCTTGACAGGCCGTTATCGCCCTGCTGCCCCACGCTGCCCCGCGGCAGTAAACTTAAAGAGACGGGCGGTGAGTGTTGATTATGACGCTATCCCTCAGCGGCAAACAAGCGCTAACCCTCAACAGGTAAGAGGGGCAACTGAGCGCATGGCATCCCGCCCGAAATTTTCACGGCAGAACACGTCGTGGCAGGGGGTCGGTAGTTTGTGAATCGCCGGGTATCCTACCGATCGGAGGCTGCTGAACTCGAAATCTCTCAGCAGGAGTAGATGATTCACTCTCAAGTCTCAGTTTTTTTTCTAGCTCGTTTTTAACTAGATCCATACAAACTTCCTCAAAATTGTTCGCCCTTCTCCTAGACCCCACGAGCCAAATTTCAATTCCTCGTTAGACTTTTGGGTTGTCAGTGGGGTTCGCGGGGTAAGTTTCTTCTTTTGCCCATTTCCCTTCTAGCTCTGAAAAGCCTGGGTCAGCGGTTTGGCGTTGAGTCACCCCAGACCGCGTTGTGTGTGCACTTACAAGCCTCAATTGCTCTGAAGCGTTCCCAACCTTAAGGCGACGAAACGGCGCAACTCGGTCCCGGCCTCGAAAAAAAGAACACGGCCTAACACAATGCATTGGTAAAGCTAACATGGCCACCAGCACCACGTCCACGCCATGGAATCGCAAGAGGTGCCCAAGACCTGCAAGGTCATCCTCGCCGACACAATAGCCAAGAAACTCCTGGCAGAGGTCAAGGAGACATTGGCTAGCGTCCAGAGCCCAGAGGCAGGCAAGCCCACCTTGGTCGCCTTCCTGGCCAACGACGACCCTGCCGCTGGGCAGTATGCCGACTGGTCCAAGAAGACGTGCGAGGAGAAGTGAGCATCACTCGCCGTATCTCGCCGCTGTATTCCATGTTCGACTCTAACAAACACACTCCCCACCCCCTTTCCGCAGCGGCTTCAACTTTGACCTCCGCAAGGTCGATAAGGAAAGCCTTGAAGAGGCCGTGGTAGCCGCCAACGAAGACGATGCCGTCGACGGCATCCTGGTCTACTACCCCATCTGGCGCAACAACCAGCAGCAGGACCGCTACATCCAGGAGACGGTCGCCCTCTCCAAGGACGTCGAGGGCCTCTGCCACACTCACCTCTTCAACATGTACCACAACATCCGCTTCCTCGACCCGCCCGCCAACACCAAGAAGTCGATCCTGCCGTGCACCCCGCTGGCCATCGTCAAGGCGCTCGAGCACCTGCAGATCTACAACCCCATCCTGGCCTACGGCAACCGCCTCTTCGGCAAGACCATCACCGTCATCAACCGCAGCGAGGTCAACGGCCGCCCGCTTGCCGCCCTGCTCGCCAACGACGGCGCCACCGTCTACAGCGTCGACATCAACGGCGTGCAGCTCTTCACCCGCGGCAGCGGCATCCGCGCCCCGCGCCACCAGGTCCACGACAAGGAGGGCTGGGGGCTCAAGGACGTGCTCCCGCTCAGCGACGTCGTCATCTCGGGCGTCCCCTCCGAGGACTTCAAGGTGCCCACCGAGCTGATCCGCGAAGGCGCCGTGTGCATCAACTTCTCGAGCTACCGCAACTTTGACGGCCCCGCCGTCAAGGAAAAGGCGAGCATCTACGTGCCCAGCACCGGCAAGGTGACCATCGCCGTGCTGCTGCGCAATCTGGTGGTACGTACGGCCGGCCACCTCCCTGCGTGACTGTAAGCTGACAAAGTATTACAGCGTCTCATCGCCAACCGGCCGCGTCCCGAGGGGACGTCCGCGGAGAGCGAAAAAGCGAGGAACGAGGCTTTCCAGGACGGTTGAGTTGATCCGGCTCTCTTATCCTCTTTTCCTCTTTCCATGTGCGTTAAATTTTCATTCGGTGACTTGGGTTTAAAAAAGAAGAAAAAAAGAAGAAGGGCTGAGTGAACAAGGCCCCGAGAGAGAGAAAAAGGGTCAAGGACATTGGTGCCATTCCATAGAATTGTGCGAAATGGCGTGGAAAATCGTGCGTTACTGGAGGTAGACCGAGAAAAGGGAAACAAGTCCTGCGACAAATGACTCGTATTCTTATGCAGCTGATATATCCTGGGGAAAAAAAAAAAAAAATATACACTGAAATAGAACTTGGGGTATCGAACCATTTCTCCTCTCCTGAACCGTCATGGAGCAAAGAAAAGCAAGCTCCCATCTGGGCCGCCTCAACACCATCACTCGTACCAGAGAGAGTGAAAGAACCATCTTCCGCTCTGCAATCGGGCCTCCAGCTTGGCTTTTCTCGTCCCTGTTTCAGGGTATGGTGCCCTTGAAAGCCACTTCCCTTCTCGCCATCATCGCCTCGTCCACTCTCCCATCTCCTGTCCTCGGGCATGTACTTCATGGCCATCAGTCTTCGCCACCACACTCTCTCATACATCATCATCGTAATCCCCCTACCGCAACGCCTGGTCACCCGGTAAAACAAATCGGTGCCCTTTCACACCCGCCCTCCCCGTTTCTCCCTTCTGCTTTATTCTCTTTTCTTTCGAGTTCCATACTCACGCGGCGCAGCGGGACGCCAGCGGTCAGTAAACCCTGCGCTTCTGGGCGGTGAACAGGCAAACCGAGAGCAATAAGAACAAAAAGACGCAAGCGATGAGATGGCGGTAAAAGATTAGACGGCATCTAATCCCTCCAACACCCTTCTGGCCGCATCCAGCCGCCGCCGATACATCCTGCTCTCGGCGCTCGCGCGTCCATTCTCCGTCAATCCCAGTACACACCGACCGAGGCAGGCCACGATGCGATCGACGAGGTATTTATCCTCACGCAAGAGCGCTTCTAGCGGCCGCGGAGCGCCGATGCTTCCTGCCTCACCGTCGCTCATCCCATTGGCGCCATCTGCAGCTTCCCCTTTGGCAACCTCAGTAATCGCATGCTGCTCCACGTCACTGAGCAGCCTGCTCGCGATGGTACCCAGTTCGGAAGGCTGACCTTGTTTGCCTGACGACGGCACAGGTGCCGAAGATGAAGGCGATGGTGAGTCCCGGGGTGTGAGGACGCCGGTGCTGCTTGCCTTTCGTACTCCTTCGGAGGAACGGGTCTTGTTAACGAGCGGGAAACTGCGGTTTGTCCCAACCGACTCGAAAGATGAGATTGAAGGGCGGTGATGGACGGGGCCGTGTGTAACCGCAGCAGCGGAGATGGGGCGAAGGACTACTGAGGCACGGCGGGAGGCGGCTCTGGATGACGACGGTTGGTGTGCGGGAGAGCCTGCGGCGGAAGATTCCTCGGCGATGGGCGAGATGGAGCCGTCGCTGTCCCGCGTTGCGGAGCCCGAGGTCGGCGGATGGAGAGTTTCCGACGTAAGGGAGAGGCGCTTCGCTGTGGCCGTGCTGCCGGAGCGATGGCGGTGGCTTTGGGCCGAGGTCGCGCGGGAGGAGGGTTCGGAAGCGCCGTAATGTTCGTCGGAGCCGACGGGAGATTTGAGGGAGCGGCCCTCATGAGCGGTGGTGAATGTGTCGATCGTAGATATTGAGTTGCTGCTGTTGCGTCTGCCAACCATCGGGCGCTGCTCGTCGCTGCTCGTGCCGCTTGCCACTGGTCCTCGCGTCGTCTCGACCGAGTCCTCCGAGGTATAGCTGTCTGTGCTGGATCGCCTCTCCAGGCTCATGGTGCCCATGGCGCTGTGCAGGAAGAAATGCCCGTAATCGAATGCGTCTTCACGGTCTTCATGCGAGATCTGGTGCTGGACAGTATCGTGATAGAGAGACTCCCCACTCTCGCTCAGGTAGTCGGCGTCCTCTGCGTCGTGAAAGGTATCCTCCTCCTGCTCCGTGTCCTCCTGCTCGTCATCAACGTCACCGTTCTCCGTCTGCATGTCCGAGACATCTTCCTCTTCGCCGCCATCGGTCTCCACAACCCGTGTCGAAGGAGGCAGGGGGCGAGGGCCGTCCGCACGGTCGAGATCAAGCCTCTCCTCAGCATCAGCGTAATCTGTATCTCCTTCGGCGACGTAGCCATTATCTAGCCATTGCGCAGCATTCCTAGCATCGCCATCCACGCTCGACTCCTCGCCATTCCAAGGGTTTCTGTCGGCAGAGTTCCCGGCAATAACCACGGAGGCCCTGTTCGACGGAGGCTCCGCATGCCAGTGATCGAACTGTGAATGAGTGAAGGGGCTTGGTGTCCTGAGGCTCTGCAGACTCCGCCTCTTCAAACTGTCAGCTCTAGCCTGCTCCCGTAGGCTGGATATTTTGCCCTTCAGGTCCCGCATCTGCTCCTTGATATCCTTGATATCGCGCATCTGGGAGGCAGATGATGACCTCTGGGAGTACCTCGTGCCACTGTCGCTGTGGAAGGATCCATACGAGGGGCTATCAAGGGGAGGGCTGAGAAATGCCTCGAGTCGGGCTTTTTGGCTTTCGCTATCTGCTTCTCCGAGTCGCGCAACCTCGTCCTCGGTAAGGGGTTTCAAGCCGGCTTCCCTAATTAAACTGGTTCGGTGAACAGAACGATGGCATTCAACCTCCGCATTCCCCCGAATATGATCGGCGCTCTTTGACGCTGTTAGCGGCTGTCGGTAACCGCCGGCGGCCCCAAGCGCGCTCTGCGATCTGGGGACGGACACACGGTAAGGCAAGCCATTCCGCATGGCTATGTCGCTTGACATGCGCGTGTGGCCTTGGGTGTGGCTAGCGGGCGGAGTGCTCGGCTCTGCACCGGTTGCTGCAGGGTACATCGCCGACGACGCTCGCTGATAAGGGGGAGAAGGCGTTGACCCGTCGGAGCCATAGGGAGCGTTGTAGTATAACGAACTCCGCGCACGGTTCAGGTTGCCTTCCATCGTCTGGGCGCTGTCAGCAGCCGACATGCCAATGTGCGAGCTTTACACATACCGTAAGCCTTTTCTTTGCATTCGCCAGAATCTCCTCTGCTCGCCGACTCAGCGAGGTGGTCGAGTAAGTGGACAACCGATCGGTATTATCCCCCTTGGCAACCCCCAACCTCGCCGGTTCAACAGCCGGCGTCCCCTCCGTATACGATGACGCCATACTCTGCTCGTCGTCCCCTTGAAATACACTGTCGCCCACACTGACGGAATCGTCAAAGTCCGCGAAAGCCGCAGCATGATCCCCGTTCGTAATGGTGCTGGTGCTCTCAATGCTAGACCGGCGTTCATGTTTGGGGTTCAAACCCCGCTTGGGCTTCTTCTTGAGCATGGCTGCGTTGGTGATTGTAGATGTAGACCGAGAAGCTGCGCCGTTTCCTCCTTCGGGCGTCGTCGATCCCGATCTCCGCGAACTCGACTTGGATCGCCCAGGCGACGGCTTTCCGACCGTGCTCTCAACCTCAGTGACCTCCCCAATATCCGACAGCAGAGTCCCGTTCCCGTAGATAATGGGCGTAGTGGGTGTGATCGGGCCAGACGGCCCGTATGGGCGAGACCCGGCCATACCCGTCGCGACGAACATCTGGTGCATATCGGGAGCAGACATAGAGTTATTTTGGTTCTTCCACATCATGACTGACGCATGTTGGGAGCTCCCAAGATCGGGGTCAGGGGAGTCGCTGCGGTCGTAGTCCGGGAGAATCATGTCAGGGTTCGTTAGTGTTGGGGAAGCTGGGAGCGGTGGGCCCGGTTGCTGATGCCCACTGTGGTAGTGGGCGTTCGCGGCCTCCATGGCTGCCATGGCGGATGTCCTTTTTTTCTAACAGGCCTCGAGTGGCGGTTCTGTCGCCAAGGGGCCGTGAGCGGAAAACGGAGGGATGCCGGGCCCGACGCCCTCGACGCTACCCCTGCTCCTGCCGGGAGAGACGCGAATGTAATGCCTCTCTGATTGACCGGTAATGATGGTCTGCCCGTTCCCGCCGACGAGAACAATGCGCCTGCCGTGAAACCAGAAGGTCTCAGGTGGTAGGAAGCGATGCGTCCTCCAAACGGTGCTGCGGTCTGCAGTCAACCGAAAGGGGGGGGAGGGGGGGAAGGGGTGTCGGGACCCAATCCGAATACCAAGAGACAAAACCGGTCAATTACAGTGTAAATCGGAGGTGCGTCGTCTCGAGATCAGGCTTGACACGTTGTCGGGCAAGGCAACCGCCGCAGGTTCGTGGGAGATCTGAGCGAGAGGCGTAGGGTTCGGGGGTATGTAGAACGAGCGACTGGGTGACCAAAGGCGAGATTGCGCCAAAAGAAAATCGAACCTGGGCAGGGTCGCGTCGACGCGAGCCAGAAAAGTTGGGAAATTGCCGGGCCTTGCACCAAAGCGGAAGCCAAAGGGAGCCACAGAAGCGAGTGAGAGCCAGGGGAGCCCCCCCTTCCCCCCCTAACGGGGTAATGTGGGGATGGAAGACGAGAGAGCGGCCCACAGCTCCGCGCAAGTGATTTCGTTCGATGCAGATCGATCAACCTCGTTTTTTTTTTTCGATTCGAGACTGCAGCCGGGGTCGGTGTTGCCGATATCAAATGTTAGGGGCGTTGTAAATTGGCTCAAGATCATACCACGCTGCGCACTGCGTAGTGGATATAGGAACAAATAACGGAAACATCGTCGACTCTGTCTCACATGTGTCTGCTTTAGGACCTTACATACAAGTAGCTCGATCTCACTTGGTAGCTCTATTTTCGTCTGATGTCTCGGTGGCTTATCGGAGCACCCCGCTTTGGCACGAACCCCAGTTCTTTGGCCCGCCCCGCAAGCGCTCTCTTGGACGGCTTGTTGTGCGGCGGCCTTTTACCTTAAGAACTTAGTGTAAAAACTCAGTACACTAGTCACAATCCGAATGTACCCAGGAATGAATCAGGACACCAAACCAAAAGATTTGGGTGGGACAGTCAAAGTTGGTGGCTACCCGTTGCAAGCAGTAAGGCGTGGTTTATGAGAGCGGATATCAGTTCAGTTGTCTGGAGTGGCTACTCGGTGCATGGAGTCTGTTACCCTGTGCATGTCTGTCTGAACACGGAAGTGCCCTGCTCGAGCCTGCGGTCCCCTGGATGGATCAGTTGAACCGGGGCTTATCGACGTGGCGATTTCAGGGGTGAAAATCCACCACAGTATGTACTGTACACTACATACATACTAAGGGTATGTGGACACTGGCGAGCGTTTTTGTCCTACTACTCAAGCCTTGCCGTGATACGCTTTCAAGGGCAGTCATCGGCCAATTTCTCCGCAGTCTGGTTACACATCCGCCCCTCGACCAGCCACTGCACGTTCTAGAGGTAAATTTACAGTTTGATATTCTACAAAACGATCAGCCCTATCTCAAATTTACTGTGGCTCCAATGGCGGTTTAGCGTTAAACTGCCAAGTAAATATACACAACCTTCGTTCTGGCTTGTACATACGGCTCCCAGTCGTCCTCGGCTGTCATTAGATAACATCCAATATCTACGACTGGGAATACAACAGCAAGAACATCTTCACAAGGATTCCATGAGTGAGTCAATTTGATGGCAAGCCTCATTCAATTCCCTGAACCAGGTACGGCCGCTATCGAACGATCCATCTCCCCCCAACCAAGGAACCACTACTTTCCCTCGCCTGCTCCGGGGATCCCATGGCTCCTAGGCCCAGAGTCGCCGACACGCCTCCGTCTCGCCCCCCGCCAAGCCAAAAAGATCTGTATCGACGTCTAATGGTTCAGGAAAAGAAAAGATGTTGAAGTTCTTTTGTTTTCCCCAAAACGCCGATTTGCTGTGCCCGTGTAAGCCGTTCCCCATTGGGTATCGCAATGTCATGAAATTGGCGCCTTTTTGGCTCCCGCAATGTCTTTGTTGAAAGACGCCGACTGCCCGTAACTTGACCCCGCCGTGCCCGCGCGAATCTCTTTTTCGACCATTCGTGCAAAATGAAACCCCGAGGCGTACTCCCTTCCGCCAGCGAAAGAGCAAGAGAAAGTAGGGGAGCCAAGCTTGGAAGAGTATCGACTTCTTCCCCTACAGCCGCCAGACACCATCATCCCGCGAGCGTTTTTACCTTACAACCCAAAAGACACCCAAGCAAAACGTGGAAAACGACAGGGATATAAAGTCTATCCGCCCACCCAGGTTTGTTGAGAACCGTACGCCAGTAATGCTTATCCGTCCAGATGCCGTGAGAAAAAAAAAGTATTAGAGGAACAAGGAATCGTCCAGAGGACGAGCGAGATCATATCGGCAGAGAGAAGTTGAATCTTCTGCGACACTGTATCTCACTTAGAACTTGAGCGGCTTGGGCTTCTCCCAGCTGAAGTTCTGGTTGGTACCAAAGTGGCCGTTCTTGGCCGTCTGGAGGTAGATGGGCTTGGCCAGATCCAGCTCCTTGACGATAACGCCGGGGCGCAGGTCGAAGTTGTCGCGAATGATCTTGACAAGCTCCTCCGACGTCTTCTCCGAGGTGCCGTAAGTGTCGACATAGATGGAGAGAGGCTCCGCAACACCAATGGCGTACGAGAGCTGGACGAGCGCACGGCGGGCGAGACCAGCAGCGACGAGAGACTTGGCGATCCAGCGGCCGAGGTAGGCAGCCGAGCGGTCGACCTTGGAGAAGTCCTTACCGGAGAAGGCACCACCACCGTGAGCACCCCAGCCACCGTACGTGTCGACGATGATCTTACGGCCGGTCAGACCGGCGTCACCCTGGGGGCCGCCAATGATGAAGAGGCCAGAGGGTTGGATCTACGTCTTGTCAGTATGCGTCAATCCGCCTCGTCGGACGCCGTTTGCTACTTACGTGGTAGATGGTCCGGTCATCCAGGTACTTGGCCGGAATGGTAGTCTTGATGATCTTCTCCAGGATCTCCTTGCGCAGCTTCTCGGTGGTGATCTCGGGAGAGTGCTGGGCGGAAACGACAATGGTGTCGACACGCAGGGGCACCACGGCACCGTTGTCGTGCTTGTACTCGATAGTGACCTGAGTCTTGGTGTCGGGACGGAGCCAGGGCAGGGTGCCGTCACGGCGAGCAGCGGCCATCGCAGCGTTGAGCTTGTGGGCGAGGAGAAGGGTGAGGGGGAAGAGCTCGGGAGTCTCATCAGTGGCGTAGCCGAACATGATACCCTGGTCACCGGCACCGAGGTTCTCGAGGCGGTCCTCGAGATGCAGACCCTGGGCGATATCAGGGGACTGCTCCTCAATAGCGACGAGGAGGTTGAGCGTCTTGTAGTCGAAGCCCTTGGAGGAGTCATCGTAGCCGATGCCCTTAATGGTCTCACGCACGACCTTCTGGTAGTCGATCTTAGCCTTGGTGGTGATCTCACCAAAGACCATGATCATGCCGGTCTTGGTGGCCGTCTCGCAAGCAACCTTGGAGAGGGGGTCCTCGGCCAAGCAGGCGTCCAGGATGGCATCCGAGACCTGATCGGCGATCTTGTCGGGGTGACCCTCACCGACGGACTCGGACTGCGAAGGGCGGTCAGCGGCGGCGACACCCAGATACCGAGAAAGACGGGACTTACGGTGAAGAGGAAGGTGCCCTCGTTGTAGTGCTTCCTCGCGGGCCCGTTGGTCCCGTTGACGCCGTTGGCAGCCATTATGACTTCTGGGGGAAGGAGGGAGGGGGAAATTGAGCGATCTAGAGATGGTTTAGCCGCTATTCAGCAAGAAAATTCCGGCAGGCTCGCTATGGAGGGGCGGTGCCTGGGCAGGACAAATCGTTCAAAAGAAGGGGAAAGGGGAGGGCAAGAGTCCAATGGAGGACAGGAGCAGCTCAGAGGGGAAGGATTGATTGGCATAACATCCTCCACGCCGGGCAATCTCGCGACGGGGTGTGGAAGATTTCCAGTCTCCGGAGAGTCAAAGAGCGGGGAAGCCAGAACCGAGCCGGTTCCGGTCACCAGGGTGAGGTGGGAAAAACCATGAATGATCCTTGAAACTCCAAAGGCTTTCTTGCTCACCTTTTGCAAACTAAAAAGAAGGTCACCAAACAAGGCCGGCTGAGTGCAGCGGAGACGGGAAGCACAGGGAAGTGTGGAAGAAGATGGGGAAGCGCAAAACTCTCTGGGGGGGAGGGTGGCAGTATTTGAGGAATTTTGGCGAGGTCCCCAGCCAGCAAAACTAAATGGCCGAGCGTCGGGGATTATTCACCGCCCCAAGGATGCTGCGAAAAGGCGCGTCGGCGGGGTACCGGACCACCAAGAGCAATGGCTGGTACACAAAATAATACGGGGCAATCCTGTCGACTTTTACTCGGGTTTCGAAGCGACCTAGAACAACTGGTACAGAGACCGGAGCAAGGGTGGCTCTCCGCGAAGCCGATTAACGCCGAATACAGCTGGCACATTATCCGAACGGTTGTCTATAGGCTGAGATTGTACTCCGAACGTTGTACTCCGAGACCTCCCCGATGTCCCGCTGATGTTCAAACGCCGACCTGATCCTATTTTCTGTAGCATGCACGGCTCGTCGCTTTGCCGTCTTAGTGATGTCTCTGCTCGTCAGATTGCGCCATTGCTGCCCCTCCCCCCCTCTTTTGCAGACCAGCCATCGAGGTTCCCCACTGAGGGGCAGACTCAAGGACTGGAACACGGCAAGTCCAGTCCGCATCCGTATGTATGTATGTATGTATTGTACATACATACCCCTGCCGGAAGACGGATCTGAGTCGCCGGTCGCAATCGCCAATTGTGAAATACTCGGGACGCCAAAACGAGAGTTTGATGTCTGAGAAGCAATACAAAACAGGTAAAAGTACTAGTACATGAGGCGCGTTCATCAAGAGGTCGAGTGCGATGCCAGGCAAACAGAGGAGCGGGCGCCTCGATGTGGTACATGTACATACATACATACAATCTCCGTACCTGTTTTAAAGTTTGGTTAGTCAGAAACCGCCTTGGGAAATTGGGAAATTCTGCCAGGCGGAATTCTGAACTTTAGTCATGTAACTTGAGGGGCACGTTGAACAAGCACGCCCTCCGAAATCATCATTACTCCAGTTACTTCCACAGCGCCGTGAAGAAACTAAGCACCTCTCAGTCATGAGCAAGTACGGCGTGATGGTTATGGGCCCCGCGGGGGTAGGCAAGGTAGCGTATATCGCGATTTGTTCAACAGCATCTGTTTGCGAGGATTCTGACGGCGAGACCGACAGTCGACCTTCTGCGCAAGCCTCATTACGCACCTCCAGCTAAACCGCCGTTCTGCGTTCTACGTGAACCTCGATCCTGCGGCCGAGCACTTCGAGCACCCGCCAGACCTCGACATTAAAGACCTGATCTCGCTGGAGGATGTGATGGACGAGTTGAAACTTGGCCCCAACGGGGGGCTGCTCTACTGCTTCGAGTTCTTAATGGAGAACCTGGATTTTCTTTCAGAAGCCCTCGAGTTTCTGACGGAAGAATATCTCGTCATCTTCGACATGCCGGGCCAGATCGAACTCTACACCCATGTCCCCGTCGTCCCAACCCTGATCAAGTTCCTCACGCAGGCGGGAGCCTTGGACATGCGGTTATGCGCCGCGTACCTTCTCGATGCCACGTTCGTCATCGATCGCGCAAAGTACTTCGCCGGGTCGCTCAGCGCAATGAGCGCCATGATCATGTTGGAGATACCGCACCTCAACATCCTGAGCAAGATGGACTTGCTCAAGGACCAGATGCGGAAAAAGGACTTTAAGCGGTTCCTCGTGCCGGATACGACGCTACTCGAGGACGACCCGGCAGATCGCTCGCGGAGAAAAGTCAAAGTCGACGTCCATAGCGCAGACCCCACGGACAAGGACGCCATCATGTCTGGCGCGACCTTCAAGCAGCTGAATGCGGCCGTTGCCAACCTCATTGAGAGCTTCAGCATGGTCAGCTACCTGAAACTCGACAGCACCGATGAAGACAGCGTGCAGGCGATTCTCAGCTACATCGACGACTGTATACAGTTCCACGAGGCACAGGAGCCCAAAGAGCTGGCTGACGAGGAATACGATGAGGACGAATGAATGATTTTTGGTTTCCTTTTCGTTTCGGGGGAGGGTCGGGGAACAAATGATTGTTTAGACAGGCTTGATGTTTCGGCACGGTTGGATTCGTTTTTGCGGTCAACGGCCCAAGGTGATTTGCATAGCGACGGCGCCCGGATCACAAAATTGTGCCTGTATTTTTTTTTTGTTTTTTTTCTCTCTCCGCGGGCTTTTGGGCTTTTGCGATCATGTCGATGTCATTCCGAACGACTATGGTGTAGATGCGCGGCAAGGCTCGAAATCTTGGAGTTCTCTATCCCATACAATGTTCCTCCAAAAATAAAAAGAGAAAAAAAAACTCCAAGACGCCGATCCGAAGCCTATTTTCCAAAAGAAAGAACCATCATGAAGCGTGCTATCCTGACCATAATACCCTTGATTCCCTTTCTTTCTTTCCCTTCCTCTCCTCGCTCTTGAGAATTACAACGAACAAACAAGATGTCAAGTAAGAATCATGGCCACCCAGCGCCCGCGGCGCCCCATGCGGCACCGGCGCCGGCACCCGCACCCGCCATTCGATACCCCCGCGCCTGGTACTGCATCTGCGCCTGCGCCCGCGCCCGCGCCTGCGCCTCCCGCGCCTTCTCGTACTCGTGCCAGAAGAGGTCGGCGGCGCCGGCGAGCCAGCCGGCCAGGCGGCTGGCGGCGACGACGGCGTCCCTGGCGCTCCTCTCGACGCCGCGCTGCCAGACGGCGGAGGCGAGCAGGGCGACGGCGGACCAGAAGAGCATGCGGAAGGCGAGGCGGGTCCAGAAGAGCATGAGGCGCCGGACGATGCTGAGGAGCTGCAGGACGAGCGCGGCGAGGACGAGCGCGGCCGCGGCGGCCACGACCGTCGGGGAGGACGCGATCAGCGCGGCGAGCGCGTCGACGGCCGACGCCAGCAGCGGTCCCATCTCGGCCAGCAGGGTCGACGCCGAGGCGCGCAGGGCGTGCACCGGGCTGGACGGGTGCAGGAGGGCTGCGCGGACGTTGCCGAGAAAGATGACGAGATCCGGAGGTAGGCTGTCTGTTTTCACAAAAAGGGTTAGTTAGTTTCGTGTCGAGCGGTCCGCCGGCGGCGGCGAGACGGGACGAGGTGATGGGGGGAGGAGAGGGAGCATGCCTTTTAGATAGCTGAGCGTCCACTGGAGGGGAATGTCCATTGTTTCGGACTCTGCTTTCTTTCTCTCTGGAATCGGGTGTCGCTAATTCGTTGGTCGCGAGAGAAACAGGTTGGTTGCCACTGTGGGTGGATGTTATCGGACTGACTGGAATCGTTTGGTTCGCGCGAGACCGGAGAAGAAGTTAAACGTGGGGCGATTCCAGACGCGCAGCGCGACAGCGCATTCGCAAACGGACAAGGTGTCAAACTGCTGGTCTCTGCCAACGAGGACTTCCTTTGGGAATCTGAGCCGGCCGTCAAAGTCGCAGCTTTCGGCAACGTCGTCGTGAAAAGAAAAAAAAATAAGCTTTAAATGCTGGCAGCTCACTTTCCGTCGTCTTCTTTGTCAGTCGAGTACTATGTATTTGTTCTTTGAAAGACGACTCGATGCCCCCGAAACACGCGGTCTGAGCGTCGAACAAAAATTATGGGACCCGGCGAAGACATCCACTGAGCTTTCAGAGCAGAGCTGTAATCCATACAGCACACTAATACGATGACTGATGTCTGCGCTGGTTTCATGTTGGCTATTGTAGCTATTGCGATTGCTTGAACAAGAAAAAAAAAGAACTCTTTTCTTTAAAACTGCGGTTGCTTCTTTGCCATCAACATGTCCTAAATCCTGCTGTTTCTCTCTGGCTTGCCTGCCCATCCACAATATACCTGGTATGGTACTTCATTCGTCAAAGCTGGAGCTGATAGATGGCGGCCTGCATATCCGTATGTCAAATCCGTTTTGCCATGGGGGCTGCTGATTGGCATCTCGCTTGCCCAATCTCCCAGACAGCCCTCTGACTTTGAACCTAAGGTCTCAGTTCCTGCACCTCCGGCCGATGGAGGAAAATGTGCGGTCAGTCCCGGCGGACGTTCTTGTTCCAGAACCTTCGCGCCTAGTGACAACCGTTGCGTCGTGTTGTGCACATGGTTCTGGCCACCGAGACATCGGTCTCCTCTTGAACGGGGGGGGGTCTAGAGCTGCTGCCCGGCTACTGGGCCTTCTCGGCCTTCTTCGCTCTCCGCTCGCGGAACTTGGCGATCTCCATCTCGACGGCCTTGTCGACGCGCTTCTTGAGCTCCGGACGGTAGCCTAGCATGAAGAGAAGCTCAAGCCAGACGAACAGAGGGGCCAGGAAGATGGCCTGGAAGAGGTTGTCAAGCAGCGCCGGGGCCCTGCCCTCGAACTTGCCGTGGCCGATGAACTGCGCGATCCAGGAGACGACAAACACGGCAAGCGAGGTCTTGTTGGCATTGGCGGTATCCTGCAGCCGGAGATAGTTGGTTCCGGCTGCCGCGCCGAGGCAGATGGCGGCCAGAACGCCTCCTGCGACGGGTTCAAGGAGCAGGTAAAGGCCTCCCCATGTCATGGCTGCAAAGGTCCCCAGATGCGGCTCAAGATAGGGTATTTGCAACCACGACGGCAGTGTGAAGAAGGGGCCGTAGTTGGAAAGCTGCGCCTGGTCAGAACACATCATTGCCGCGGTGAGGGGCGGGCGGAGGGAACAGTAGTAGTGCGTACGAGCTCGAAAAATGTAAACAAAATCAGCGGCACGCAGACCATGTGAATTGCCACATTCACATTGTTATGGTGGTATGCACCATACTGGACTACGGTTAGCTGCTGGACACGCGGTGTGTATCATAAAGAGACCGCCATGGTAATGGTGGGTGCGGGCACCTCTCGACTGCGGGGCGAACGGGCTGGTGTGGGCTGAGGGGATGGATGGGCTTACGAAGGTGAGTTGCTTTTCGAGGTTCAAGGACATGGCGACGGGAAGTCACTGGATGTCAGGAGAGGGCTCGGTTTTAGAGAGTATGGGTGAACCGCTTGGCTTGTACTTCGTACTTGGTATCGCATCCGACGGCTGCAGGCCTAGCACATGCCACCTAGAGCGCTTGCAGGCGTCTGCGTCTGCGTCTGCGTCTGCGTGTCCGTGGAAAACCTGGGAGTCTTCAGCGTCTGTATTGATTGCAAGGTCAAACTTGCGGGTTTTCCAAGTGAGCGTCGGGGGCTGATCGGAATTTAGTTGAAAAAAAAGGAAAGGAAAGGAAAAAAACAAGTTTGCGTCAAGTTGGGTTACGTTGGAATTGCTTGGGTCGGGTGAGGAGCAAAGAGACAAGAGTATGATGAAGTCGGGATTGGGCAATGCTCTGCTGCTAAAGTTGCGGCGCTGGCTTGGCAAAGCAGCTCTGTAAAACTTTGTGCCTCGGATGGCGGGTCGTCTGAGCTTCCTTCCCCACGAAGAGACGTCGATGAGCACTAGACATGACAACTCCTCCCAAAACCAGGACGTGACCGTGGGATCTCGAGGATAACGAAAATCGACTTCATCGCTACGCACTATATATATACGTGTATTGCTGTTTCGTAGTGGTCGCGAACCCCAAACTGTGGCGTTTTTGCCCTTCAGGTTGTGCAAGGGACCAGAAAGAGCTCCAAAGTCACTCGATTCTAGTTATGCCTCAGAGGATCCCACGTCTCTCGGTCGACAGCACGCTCCTGGGAGTCTGAGCTACTCTCAGCAATTCCAGGCATCCCTTATTAGTCACACAGCAGCCTGCCTGAACATCCAAAGCTCACTTGACATTCGCTAGACGGATTAATTTACATACACCCCGACCGCAGTACGGGTGTAATTACCCTACCCACCTCAGGTATGTATGTACAGTACGTACCCCGTAAGGTTGTTGTAATCCGTACAGTACCGTTCCTGATCCCGCGCGCACACGCACAGACCAATAGCTTATTCAAGCCGCGAACTTTCCCTCAGCGCAGGCAAACCTGGGGCGATCGTGGGAGTGTTGCAGCCTTTTCTCTCTCCCCTTCTGCATGCGTCAGCCTCGCCCAAGAACAAACCCGACTGTTCGCCGGCGCATCAAAGACGGCGGGTCTTGATTTTTCGCCGGGCAGTATAGACACAGCGCATTTGTCAGAGCGAGGCAAAAAGAGAAACGAACAGAAGAAAGAAGAAGAAAGGGCAAGCATGTGGGCGTGCTTCTTGTGCCTTGACTTCTGATCTCCAGGTCGGAATATCGCTGCTCTGCCGACGTCGTCGAACTCGATTCGCTCTCTCGTTTTGCGTCGCGAAACGAAACAAAAGGCCACCGCCGCGTTTCACAGCTCCCTGCTCGGGCGAAGAAGTGCGGGAAGCGCTCCGTTAGCCGAGACGAGACCATCAACGAGATCATCGATTATCCCACAAGACCGATCACAATGTTCTTCCTCCACAATCTCGAGCGGCGCGTCACGCTGCATCCGTCCTACTTTGGGCGGAACATGCACGAGCTGGTGACGACGAAGTTGGTCAAGGACGTCGAGGGAACCTGTGCCGGTGATTACTATATCATCGCCATCATGGACACCTTCGATGTGTCCGAAGGTCGCATTCTCCCCGGGAGCGGCTTGGCCGAGTTTACCGTGGGCTATCGTGCCGTGGTCTGGCGGCCGTTCAAAGGCGAAGTGGTAGGACAAGGACTGAGGACTCCTTATGCGCTGTCGCTCGTCTCTCGCTGACCCGACTAGATCGATGCCATCACCCAGACGGTGAACCCGCACGGCTTCTTTGCCCAGGCCGGGCCATTGCGTCTGTTTGTTTCCTCGCACGTATGTATCGACTCGACTCGCGACGGAGGATGAGTCCTTGGACCACTAACAGACGGCACAGCTGATGCCCGACGAAATCCAATACGATGCCAGCGCCACCCCGGCGCAGTTCACCAACAACGCCGACATCGTCATCGAGCAGGGCACCCACGTGCGGGTCAGGATCATTGGCTTGCGGACCGAGGTCGGCGAGATGTGGGCCATCGGCAGCATCAACGGTGACTTTCTTGGGTACGCTCTGATCATCCGGCCCCCATGCCTCATGGCCGTTCATCGCGTTTGCTGACCATGCACTCCTGCCGCAGCTGCCTCCAGGCATAGGAACCCGACAGGAAGCCGCCACCCGTCAACTGGTGAAGAAGGCCAAACGTTGCTCTGCCCTTCTTGGGAGACTAAGCGGCAATATCAGCTTTGCGCATCTGCACTGCTGGAGTTTACAGTGAGGGGCTTCGAGCACTCTCATCATTTTTCCTCTGAAGGGGAATGCGAACGTGGTTTCCAGCACGGCACCCGAGGTTATCTCATACAAGTGCTTGTTGTAGGCAGCTATCAACTGACTACAATGCGTTGCTGATTTTTCTACGGACTGGTAGGTGGGAATGCGGAGCCCGGTACCAAAGCGCTGTTTCGGAAGATTCGGGGAATTCGGCTCCTGAGCGCCCAAGTATCCTTCGATGAATGGTCTGAATTCGAGGCCCAGGCCGGGGGGGACAATGGGCGTTCTCTCTTCCTGAGTTTATTACACAATGATCATGTGGACAATCAAGTTGAGATTTCCCTCGCCCCCCTTCCCTCCCCACAAAACAAAACAAAACAAAAAAACCATTCGACCCGTCTCTCTGTGGTGACCGCACGGTTCGGATGCACGGATACTCTATTGCTTCTCGGACTCAGGTCCAGCACTCGATGTGATCGAGTCCATACATGACTCCGAATCAGGAATGAGCTCAGCGAAGCCGGGCAAACCGTCATTCTGTTTTTACACACACCCGCCCACGGCCCACGAGGAAAAGAGGTTAATCACAGAGTCTGGGTTGCTCGCGCTGGCGGTTTCCGTGGCTTCCAACAAACCATCTACCTCCTCGCAAGACAACGGACTTCCTGATCTCGCCGAATGCATGGGAAATGTCTGATCGACACCGCATACGGAGGGGAGGTGTAGAACCGAGGCGGAATCCAAGAAGTGTACATACTTCGTATTTGCATACACTGTAGCGAGTGCAGTGTACATACATACAGCACAGAATACTTGTATACTAGCGTAGTGTAGGTAGGGAATGCCGTCCGCCCACTCCCCCTAGCTGGCCCCGAGCTGAACCACTAGCGTGGCAAGTGTAGGGAATACATGGGTGTGAGTGTGTATATGCAGTATGTCTGTTCGGAATACACAGTACCTGCTGCGTGGTGTCACACAAACCGAGGAGTTGGGTCTGCTGCGTCTCCATCCGGGGGGTTCGCAGATCACCGCTCCCGTATAATTAGTGTACATACGTGTATGTATGTATGTACATACATCCGTACAGGGTGCTAGAAGCTAACCCACCCATTGGTATTGCTTTTTCTTTTTGTTTGCCTTCTGCTTGCTCCATCTGCCTCTTCTTGATTCCGCGGCCAGCAATCAGCCGCTTGCCCAAAAAGAAAGAAAAGAAAGAAAAAGAAAAAAAAACCGCCTCCCCTTCTACGATCCATGATGTACTCCGTACAGTACTCCATACTTTGTGTGACTTGCTCTCCGATCAGCTTCGCTCAACGACATGCAGCCGTGTGGAAAGTAGCATCCCTGCACAAGAAGATCTTCACGGGAAGAACGGAAGCAAGGCGTGTCGGGATTCCTCTCCACCCCCGACGGAAAAAGAAAAAGGAGTTCGGCGCCAAGCTTCTGGTTCTCCCCGCCCGGCGCGAGGCACATTGAGGGAAAAAAAAGCCTTGTGGCGGCATCTAACTAGCGTGTTCAACGTGTTTGTATGTGTTCGTATGTGCGAAGTATACGCTCCGCAGAGACACGCTGTTATGTCGCGCAAGCATGTTCCCTCGAGCATCGCTCGTCCAGCTCGGCCGGGCCATCCGTAGTGGTTGTTGGCCCGCTCCCTCGTTGCAGCCAAACCTCTCAGACCCGAGCCTTGAGCAGCCACCGTCGGCCGTGGGACAGCCACCGGAGGGCGGCCGCGCTGATCATCCCCGACAGCAGCACCGCGGCGAGGAAAACCAATAGGCCGCTGGGGTGGTAACGGGTGAGGATGGCGGCCGATACCGGGTTCCCGATCAACGTCCTAAGGATGGCGGGGAAGGGGTCAGGTTAGGAAGACGGTGTACGTGTGTAGATGTATGTGTGTAGATGTATGTGTGTATGTGTGGGTGTGTGCGTGCATGTTCTGTGGGAGCTCGGCAATGGGTGGCGCAACTTACGCGAACGAAACGATGCTATATACGGATCCCAGCCAGGTTCCGGCGTTGTCGCTTCTGCAGAGCGCGTTGATGCACGAGACTTGTGGTGACCTGCATATCAGCACACCCGTCCATCTAATGAGAAACCGTGTTGTCTAGTGTGGTGGGGGAGGGGGAAGTAGTGTGAGAGGGCTGAGGAAGGAGGGGGAACAAGAAGAAGAAGAAGAAGAAGAAGAAGCCCCTTACCGCCGAGTGGGACAAAGCTGCCCGTGCCGATGCCCATGAGCACAACCACAACGAACAGAGCGGCAACAGAGGAACCCCCGAGAGGTAACCATATTGCCAGCACGGCGAGGAGGGTGAAACCGTTCATTACGATGGTGGCGTTGAGTGGGCCGAGCAGCCGATCGGACAGCCAGGGGGGGACAGTCCTGCCCACAACGGCGCCACTGCGGTTTTGTCTCTGGTTAGCGTATTGTACGGCTTACACACCCAGGATTTCCGCACTGCTTCAGCCAAGAAACAACACTCAAAAAGAGAATCCGACGGGACTGGAAGAGAAAGGGGGGGGCATACATGTTGTAAGACATCATCAAGTAGAACTGCTTGTTCCCGACATCTGCCGCGACGGCATACGATGGGATTGACCCCCACTGGATGAAGAGGACCAGCTCGTATGCTGTGGTTTTCAAGTGCCGGGTCAGTTGGGATGTGCCTACGTTACTCCGTACATGGAGCGGCACCGACACGGTTGTTATACTTTTTTGGGGGGGGGAAGGGAGAAGGGGGGGCCTCACCGAAAAGGGCAAAGCTGATGAGCCAGAACTTGGGGGATCTCAGGATCTGGAGGATCTCCCGGGGACGGCAGCGTCCCGTTCCCGCTGCCTGCTGTCCTAGGTCGCGCACCCCCTGGACGGGAGAGGACGATGGGTTGGACTCGACAAGCAGTATGCCCAGCAACAGAAACGCAGCCAACACGGCCGCCAGCACGAGCGCGGCAGTCCGCCAGGGGTACCTGTCGAAGAGGGTCTGCAGCACCAGGGAGAAGAAGATGCCGCCTAGGGGCGCCCCCAGGGTAACGCAGCCTGTTGCGATGCCCTTCCGCTTGTCGAACCACTGGCCGACAACGGTAAACGCAATGGTCGTCGGCACGGCTAATAAAACTCACACCCTCCCACGTTAGCGCCAGGATCTACCAATAGAAAACCAAACCCGCCCCCCAACTTTACACCATCTGAGAGGATCTGCCACTGTATGTAATGTTACACATACCAGCAGCAGCCCCGGCCACCGCCATGCAGGCCATGAAGGCCGCGTAGGTGCGGCACCAGGCTAGCGCGACGAACGCGGCGGCGTAGACGGCAGACCCAAGCGGCAGCAACAGCCGCCCGCTTCCGCGACCACCGCAGCCGTAGCGGTCCAGCATCACGCCGGCGGGGGCGGCGAGGAGGCAGTCGAGGAAGCCGAACAGGGAGATGATCCAGGCGATGTCGGCCTCGGAGTGGCCCGCGAGCACGGTCTGGTGCCAGTACGTCTGGAACAGGCCGATGCCGCTCAGAAGGCCGTACGTGGGCACCGTGAGTGCGAAGCAGCCCAGGGCGACCTTCCAGGGCCGGACTCCCCCCCAGTCGAACGGCTGTCTTCTTCTCGGTGCCGCTGATGCTTCCGCCTTTTCCGCGCTCCCGGGACGTGGCCCCGTCTTGTCTACTGAGACCGGTGGCGGTGGCGTCGCTGGAGAACTGCTGGCGGGGCCCGCAACAGGAGACTGGCTGTTTCTTTTTTGTTGGTGGGCCCGGGGGGGGTTGTTTTGCGTCCCAGCCGGACATATCGCCGTCAGTTTGAGCTCACTTTCTTTCTTTTGGCTGTTTCGCATCGTCTTTCCCCAGTCCCTATTGCTCTCGGATTCCTTCCGTTTACTCACCCAGTCTCGGATCGGCACCCGGCCGTCTTGTCGCTGCTCGAGCCAGTGCCAGGTCGAAACACCTCATCCATCGTGGCGTCACTAGCTTATAACACGACAGGAGCCTCCAGCTTCTTGGGGATGGCGTGTTCTCGGCCAAGACGTTCCCCTGACGTACGCAGTAGAAAGGCGCCTGGCACGTCGGTGCGGTATGTCTAAGAAAGGAAAATAAAGAAAGGAAAAGAAAAGAAAAGAAAAGGTCCAATGGTCCAACTTAATCTTTTGTAAGTCGAATGACGGCTTGGGGAAGGTTGCTCTCTCTTGATGAACCCGAGCTCCTCCAGAAGGAGCTGTTAACCCCCCAACCTAAATATCCACCAGCTTCCCTCCCACCCCGCCGCGTCCATGTTTATCTAGTGAAGAAGGGGGGAAATCTGCTACTAACAGTGCGCGGGCAGAGCAACAATATCCTCCCCGAACGGTTGGGTGTTATTGGCTGGCGGCAAACACAAACTTCCGGCTCCATTGGGAAGGCGAAGCAAGGGGAGTTGAGACAGAGCTAGCAAGACGCCATCCTCTGAGAGAGTGGTTTGTTCTACGTCTCAACAGCCACCGCCTGCTCTCTCGCCCCGACTGTTGGCCAAAAAAGGACTGAGTTGAGCCGAGGTGGATCGAGTAGCGGGGGTCGGAGGGCATCCGAGAGGGGGTCCTGTGGCCGGTTAGCAACATCACCAACACCACACTAACACCAGCTGTAGGTTGAGAACAGATCCAGGCCCGTTCCTCCCGGGCCGTCATTGGCGGTGCGGTGTCCATCAAACCGGGTGATCAGACGGCAGACGGCGGATCTGCCGTGATAGGACCGGATTGGGCGCTTCGGACCCGAAAGACTGCCCGACGACTAACGCCGGCCTCAGAGTTTGCCATTTACCAGGGGGCCGGGGGAGGCCGACGGGGGGGAGAGGGCCGCCTCATTCCAGAGCAATCCGCACGGCTCAAACTGCACCGTGAACCCTCCGAAAGGTTATTGCGCAACACCGTTTGTCAGGTCCAACTGCAGTCCGAATGCAACAGGGGGAGGACAAGCACAAAGCACAATTGTGGCACTTGCTGCCTTCATTCACTGCTTTCACTGCTTTCACTGCTTCCACTGCTTCCCAGCGTTTTGTGGCTAGAGCCCTGCCCTGCCCTGCCCTGCCCTGCCGTCGACGACACATCGGATGAAAGAGGCGCTGGCTTGAGGACAGGGCAGGTGGGCAGGTGGGCAGGTGGGCAGGTGTGTTTAAAAGGGCATTCCATTCGCGTTCGAATACAGCTGGAATTGTGGCTCAAGGTTGTCTTGATAAAAAAAATTTCAAACTGGCAGAAGGCGAAACGTTAGTTAGATCCTGAGCTGGTTCATCAACTATACTATTCCCGGAGAAGTGGTCAGGCAGAAACCATCAAAACAGAAGCCATCAAAGGAGGAAAGGGCAAACCTCTCAACCACTCACCTGCATTCCGACCAGCCACAGAGCCAACATGCTCCTTTCTACGTCGCCGCTGAGGGACATCTTCGGCCACGGCCCGAGAATCTTAGCCACCAGATTAGTTTCGGCACCGCCAGTCGGCTACTCTGTTCCGACGATTCAGGCCCAGATCGCCGACACCAGCAATAATCTTGACAGCAACAAGACCAATCTCCAACGCCGGGCTTTTCACTCGACAGCCTCCCGCGGAGAAGCACCTCCGTCAGTACGACCGGTTGCGAGCGCTGTCCAACACCAACAACAACAACAACAACAACAACAACCCGGCGACGAGTTCTGGCGCAAGGTGCCGCTATGGAGCGATGTCTCGGCCAGAGAGTTTCTGTCGTATAGTTGGAGCGTAAGTCCGGACCGGCTTTTGTCTGTCTGTCTGTCGACCGTTGCCTTTTTTCTCACGCCGCGTTGCTAGACCAAGAACATGGTCGAGACCAAGCCACAGCTTCTCAAATTCTTGCAAGCCGTTCTTCCCGACGAGGTGCCGTCCGACAAGCCCGACGGCCGCGCGCAGACTCGCGACCAGTTTATCCAGGACGTCTTTGAGGGCATCACGGCTGCCACCATGGCCGTGCGGATGACGTGAGATCTCCCAAGAGGCTCAGGAGCGAAGCGAGCGCCGCTGACATTTTGACAGCCCGTACATCCTGAGCCGAATCAACTGGCACGACCCGCGGAATGATCCCATCGTTCGCCAGTTCCTCCCTCTCAAGTCACGCATGCTGCCGGACCACCCCAAGCTCACCCTCGATTCGCTCCACGAGGAGGCCGACTCGCCCGTCAAGGGCCTCGTTCACCGGTATCCCGACAAAGCTCTCTTCCTCCGTAGGTTTTTTTTAACCCCCCTCCCCTCCCCCCCTCTCCCTTCTCCACTCCCTTCCCTTCTCCACCCCCTGGGCCGAGAAAAAAAAAACTAATGATGAGCCAGCAACATCCGTCTGCCCCACCTACTGTACTTTTTGTACGCGCTCGTACGCCGTGGGGGCCGACACGGCGACCGTGTCCAAGGCGTCGCTCAAGCCGGGCCGGCGGCGGTGGGAGGAGGCGCTGGCGTACATCGGGTCGCAGCCGGGGCTGTCGGACGTGGTGGTGTCGGGGGGCGACGCGTACTACCTGACGCCGGAGCAGCTGACGCTGATCGGGGAGCGGCTGGTGGCGCTGCCCAACGTCCGGCGCTTCCGGTTCGCGTCCAAGGGCCTCGCCGTCGCGCCGGGCCGCGTGCTGGACGGGGCCGACGCCTGGGCCGACGCGCTCGTCCGCGTGTCCGACAAGGCGCGCAGGGCCGGCAAGGCGGTCGCGTGGCACACGCACTTCAACCACCCGGCCGAGATCTCGTGGGTCACGGAGCGCGCGAGCCAGCGCCTGTTCGAGGAAGGCGTCGTGGTGCGGAATCAGACCGTCTTGCTGCGGGGGGTCAACGACGATGTGGAGACGATGGGGACGCTGATTCGGAGGTTGGCCGACAACAACATCTTCCCCGTGAGTTCGTCTTCTTCATCTTTTCTATCCTCTCCTTGTCTGCCACTCGGGCTTCGCCCCGCCGGTTGGGTTCGCTGGGCGACCTGACGCTAACTCCGGACAGTACTATGTTTACCAGTGCGACATGGTGAAGAGCGTTGAGCACCTGCGCACGCCGCTGCAGACCATCCTGGATCTGGAGGCAAAACTTCGGGGGTCGATTGCTGGGTTCATGATGCCCTCCTTTGTTGTCGATCTGCCCGGCGGCGGTGGGAAGCGCCTGGCATGCTCCTTTGAGTCGTACGACCGCGCCACGGGCGTCTCGCGCTATAAAGCCCCGGCCATTACCGGGCGCGACAAGAAGAACAAGGTGTACGAGTACTACGACCCCGTCGACTCGCTCCCTGGGAATACGGGCTCCTAGGGGATCTCCTATACCAGACAGGGTGATCCATTCCAGGCCAAGATGACATTCGCATACGGAGTATATGGTCGGGTTGGCATTGGAACTGACCGTCTCGTTAGCTCTGGGCTGTGCCACCAAAAAAAAAAGGCTCGTTATTCATGAACCGGGATGTCAAAGACGGATAGGTAGTAGAGGTTAATCGTGCCGAATTGACCGTCACGTAGCCGTTGATTGAAGATGGAGCGTCTCTTCTGTGGATTCGATGCGCTTTATCGGTTACTAGCACCAACTGACCAAAGAAAAAGAAATACGAATTAAAAGAAATACGAATGAGAAGAAGGAAAAAATTACCTGGTATCCCAGTGCACCATCTCTTCAGCTTCCCCCGTCCTCCTTGCTTGTAGCCTTGGGGAAGCGAACGGTGCTCTTCGACTACTGGCTGAAGCGTACATTTAAGCGTCCTGCCAGACATGGAGGGGTTGTGGCTTATCAAGAGCCCCATGATCTGCCGCATGTCTCTATCAAGAGAAGAAGACGAGGAGTTCGGGGCTCTCTCGTGCCGTTTTTTGCTCCCGCGCTCCTGACAACAACCAAGGGGGGAGAGGTATCAAAACGACTGGACTGCCACGCGACAGGGCGAAACCGTAGGAAGGTAGATGTCCTTTCAAGCAAGGTACCAAACCTTCGTACGCACCCAAGCTCGCGGGCCTTTGCCGACCCGATTGAGTGTCTTGGATAACCGCAGAGACCTGACTTCTGAGATATTGCATCCGGAGACACATTGCCCCACCCAACGGCAGCCCGGAGGTCAACTGGGCGGCCCCACTCGGCCCGGCTGACCCACCAATCGGTACTCATTCCATAGTAGGTCGTATGCATTCCATCGAGACGGGATCCGGAAAGGCCTGCTACCTACACAGCAGGATCGATGAGAACAACCTCGGAGCGTTCTCAGGCTTCTCCCGACTGTTGCGTGTAATCATCAGTGCTTCCCAGGAACACCAGGCTCGGTGTGGAGTTCGTTGTATCTCGCCTGAATGCTCTACTATACTTCGTGTCGGTCGAAGCGACGGGGAACGCGCGATGTTCGAGAGCTCCGCATCGGGATTCGGAGGCGGCAGGGGGTAGAGTATTGTGGTGCCCCATGGCGTGAGTGAAATGACGAGCTCATCTAGTGTACATAGTAGTGGCTCCGAAAGCGCTCGCGCAAACCGGATCAAGCGGGAAACCTAGGCGGCAGACCAAACCTGGTTTCGAGGTCAGGAGATTGTCATTTTGCGGCAAAGGAAAAAAAAAAAAGAAAAAAGCCAGGTTCGCGACTGTGCTACACGGCGAGGTCCACGGCTGCGCCAGCCCAAGTTGTGCTGTCGTGTGTGAGCCTGGGCAACAACAAGCGTCGTTGCTTTTTTGGGAAGTAGTGTTCCTGTTGAGCGGCAGTTGCCGGACATCGGTTCCCTGCAACTAAAAGCCTGGCCGCCTCCCCTCTGATGAGCCAATGACAATCCCTCGGAAATCACCTGCCCTACGAAGTCGGGTACGTACTAGTACGCACCTTTAGACGCAGTCACAAAGTCGCATATCCATGCTGCAATACGTGGGGTGGATGCAACCGTAGCCCTGTCGACGAGGCGCTAGGTAGAAGAAGCCTAGATTCCTTCCAAGGCCGTAAGATTCCTTCTAGACTCCTGCTCGACTCGGCGGTGCACCGAGAATGATGATGCTGTGTCCAGTGCGATTCATGAACTCTGTCTGTACGTGGTGTATTCGCAGCTATCAGCCTTGCTGGTGGACTGCCAGAATTCTGGGAGCGCGAAGAAAAAAAAAGCTGAACATCGTCTCAAACCGCGCAATACTTTTGTACGAAATGCTTCATATCGCCTTCAACTGTGCTTAATTCGATTCTCTGGCTCTATCATGGCTTCCCCCGCCTCAATAGCATTTAAATCATCGATGAGGTTGCGCGAATTGCAACATCTCTTGCATTCTGGAACGGGTTCCTGCATTGTCTCGCTCAGCCCCTAAAATAAGGGCTAGTGCCAACATCAACAGGTTTATCAGTAACTGCAAGCTCCCCCGCCGGAGTTCCGGGATAGGCGGGGTAATTGGGTGATGCAATGCCTGTGTTCTGGAAGGAGGTGGGACAGATCTTCCGTGTTCGTGACATCCACTCCAAAATCTCGCCTAAATGGATGGTTTCACTGAACCACTCGATGGCTGAACGCGTCCCTCGTCATCTTGGTAAGCGACACGGCTGGGCCGAGTCAAGCATGCGGTTGGACGGAACGCGAGCTTTGTTTGCGGAGCAGCCCTGTTCTGCAAGCGGTGACGGAGGACAGGGGTCTTCTCAGACTCGGTATGTTTGCGCGGGGCTTCAGATTACATATTCCTGATCGCGATGCATCTTTGGGCGGATTACACACACCCGGCCAAGCTGTAACGTTGTTGTCAATTGCTCATAATCTTGTCGTAAAAGAAGCGCGTCTCGGGCGCCAAGGGCCGGGACCTGTTTTGCGGAGTGGAGAGAACAGGTCTGGGCCAGACTCTCAATGGAGATCGGATTGCTGAATTTGAAGGGCAAAAGGCGGTCAATCCAACGGCTTGCCTTTTGCGGCATGAGCCGTTCGTCTTGTGCCGCTGCCTGTCGTTTCAGATCGTAGAAAAAAAATAAAAAAAAAAAAATGCAGCCATGCTGTGCGGCCAAGCTTGAGTTGTCGGCTGCCACGTGTGAGGCGTGGCGTTGGATCTAAGACAAACCCACAAACGATCCGGACCGACGTTGGACACGCCCTCCGAGGCCGAAGAGCGTCTAGTCCACATGCTTGAAGTCGCGTTGAAGTGGTTCGTATGTACATACGACGTACACTACCTGTCTATCCATGCATGTGGAGAGCGGGATTGCTGACAACGTTCGTTTCAGGTGTTCAGAACACGCGCTCCACTTGCCAGAGACGACTCGAACAGGACCTGCACTGGTAACAAGCAGTGATGTACTCCGTATGTATGTACTGAAGCCGGAGCAATCCTTCTGGTGGGTTCTGTATGGCATTCTGCATGTCGGACGGACTCCATGCCTGGGATATTCTTTTTAATCTCGGGATATTGTGTGCCCAATTCGCTATGGAACGAGCCGGTTTGAGACAAACAATACAGCGAAAACACACAATGACGTTGCCGTGTAGTGGAGAGCTCGGATGGATTGTGGGCAAAGAAGAGTTCCGAGAGAGACCCATTGGGGAATCTAGCCTGCAATGGGCGTGCATGGAGTTGCTGGAAAGGCTCCTTCCCTCGTGCTTCATCCTATCTCACTTCGAGGCAATTAATTGCGGCCTTGCCCAGCATTTGTCGACTACACCTGGGCGACACAGAAGGTGGCAACAAGGTAACTAGCTCCTCCACTTCACTCTCTGTACACTAGTGTATACATTGTTCAATTCGGATGCCGTGGCTTCGTTAGCCGCCCACGCGTTGCGTGCTGTCGTTTGACGGGGGGAAACCCGATAGCTCCTGATTTGCCCGTCTCTTTCCTTTTGCCAAAACATCGGATCCGTCCAGCAAATAGAACAAGTGGTTCGTTTATGCATCACCTTGCGCGACCCAAAGTTTCGACCGGTTAATTCATGCCTGCGGCCGGAGTACAAAGCAACCTGATTACTGGCGTGTGTGCCGTCTGACGCTTCTCGACAGCACCCCTCCAGTTTGCCAACGGTTGGTTCTGTGGCCCGCACCCCGAAGCATCGCTTGTGTTCGATTTGTGGGAGGATCTGGAGGCTGAGCTAGGTGACCCTTGTCGGTTCCTGGCGTTCCAGGTCTTGGCTCGCAGAGGAGCGCGCTCTCAACTGGAGGGGCCCTTGAAAAACCACCAGGGGCACGCCCGGCAGCCAGTAGCGAGATGGCCAGCAATAACTAATGGCACCCACACAAGAAGCCCCAACGCGTGATGGCACTATTTCCGGATGGGCTACTCCAGGGATCCTCGGTGGAGCGATGGCTGTCATTGACGCCGCCCACGACATTGGCGGCATGCCGCCGCTCATTCGAGAGGAAGACGCAGGGGTAGCTTCCCCATCGGCCTATCCGTTGCTGGAAGAAGGACCCTTGACGCCCCGGGCAGCTTCACCAGGCTTCCGATTCCTCATCAGCAGCTCTTCCACCACCGTATCTCACGGAAGCTGTCCTGGGAAACTTTTCCTGGATCGCGATACCTGCCAAAGCCGCGACCCAAACCTCGCCCCTCAAGCCGACTGCGTCTTGCTTTCCGATACCTTCTACCTCTCTCCTTTGGTATCGAGGTCAAGTGGTTTCTTTAGTTTGCGGTCATCCGACTCTGGCACCGAGACCCACGACGCGCGGTCCATCATGCCCGGCCAGATCTTTGATGCTCCCACCGAGCATCGGTTCCCATCTTCCACGACATCCGGCTACTTCGCTTTGACCGATGATGCTGCTGATCCAAGATTCGACGGTACCACCCAACTACCTCCGTGCTCAGCAGAGAGCGGCAAGAGCGACCGGACAGCGAGTCCACTAAATTTTGCGTGTTGGGCGAAGCGGCAACACCATACCCATAAGCAAGACCGGCACAAGGAAGAGCAGGTGCACAAGTCAAAAAAAGGGAATCACCGCCCCGAGGATCGCAAACTGAGCAAGGGCAGCTCAAAACGAAATGTTCTTTCGAGGTCAAGCAGCACCCAGAAACGACAGGCTCAAGCAGCTGTCCCTCAAATGACGCGAGAGGAGTTTGAGGCTCTCCCGCTAGCAATACAGAGAAAGGTGTGTGGAAACCGTTTCTTCTTCCCAACCCATTGTGTCCCGTTTCAGACGCACAAAGCTATTCGAGTTCCTGTGACGGCGTGCGGGCAACAGTGTTGTCCTCGGTTTGGCGCTTTTTTTTTTTTTTTTTTTTTTTTTTTTTTTTTTTTTTTTGCCGCCCCCATCCCCTTCTCCCACCATTGATTCGTCCCGCAAGTGCTGGAGAATGCAGCCGAGTTCACAATTGCACGTCTCGCAACCAATGGGAAACGCTCCCTTGAAGGACATGTGGCTCCGAATGGTGGCTCTGAATGGCACCCTATACGTTGCACGAGCTTGGTTGGACGAGAAGCATGAAGGTTCTGAGCCATCACGGCAACTGCGGGTGGTTAGGTCGATGACAACGAAAGGGGATATGGAACCGCCGCGATTTTGAGCTCAGCCCGCAGCTTGAACAGGGAGTGTGCCTGCCCAAAGCTGGGGATCTCCAGATGCGGGTATCCCGGCTTCCCGGCCCTCGAGTGCGGGGGGAACCAGAGGGAGCTTGGGCCAGCCGCTTCTTGCTTCTTTGCGATGCTGCACTCTGCTGGATAACTATCCAGCAGCCAACCGGACTGGTCACGAACAATTCTCCATGTCAAGCATCTGCTGGGCCGCGGCAAGAGATCGGGTTGTCCTTGCTTCTTCCACCAAGTGGTGATTTGCGCAAGCGGACGCGTGTCGCGGCAAGAAGCAGCCAGGCGTGGGTAGCAGTGTGATCAAATGCATAGTCAATGCACATGCATCTCAGGTGCGGTGGTCTCGTGTCGAGAGCGAGCTACCTATTTGCTCGGTGGCATTGAGGGGTTCTTTCCCCCGAGGGCCTGCAGGCTCCTTACACGATACTTACCTATCTTGGCGCCCCTTCTGATGATTACCTTGTTGGCGCGAGCTGGGGGGCGTTCCTGCATACGATGTACAAACAGCTACCCACACTTGGCCCCGATCTACACAAGCTGTGATTGATATTTTTTCCCGGCCCATTGAGTGACCGTACTCGGCAAACCTCGGACACTCATGATTTCTTCCTGGCTGCCCTGATACTAATAGAGCCACCTCCAGTATTTTTCGACACTCGAAAGGTTACGGTTCGCTCAAGACGCCTGTCTTGTTGAAGGTATCTCCCAGCACTACGACGACATCTCGAATTTCAAGCGTCGAAACCCCCGCAGGGATCGCAGTCCTTCGGAGGATGTTGTTGGTCGATCCCGCCGCGGATCCGTCGCCGAGTTGCATTCGTCCGCTTCCGATTCGCCGCCATTGTGCGCCGGTCTGCAAGAAGCAACGCGTGAAGAAAAGCCTTGTCGTGAGGACAAGGCTCGCCCTGCCATGCGCCATCGCGCGAGCGTCATTCTTGACGCGGCCGACGAGGCCGTATATAAGTTCAATAAGCAGGCCAACAGGAGGAATCCGTCCACGACCGTTGACGTACTCACCCCGCCACTGTCGCCGTCTCGCCACAGTATGGACTCGCAGGACAGTCTCAGGAAAGATGTCGATCAGTCCGCCAATGGCCATGTACCCCGGTCGTTTTTCGAGAGCTTTCGGTGGCTAGATGAGGAGGAAGATCTAGATCTGCGACTCTTCTTGGACGATTACCACGCAAATTTACGAGAGGGCACGCCGACGACGAAACAACGTCCCTCCTTCCGCCGGCGCATTTCGATATCCAAGATTCCGTTTGGCCGTCGAAACTCGGTTTCTTCGGCAGATCCCGTGACCAGAGAGGCGGTGGCTCCGACGAAGTCGCCGCCGATCCGCAGCAGCAGTTCCGACGGGCCATCCCACGCGAGACGCAAGTCACGCGCTTTGTCTCTCATCGCACCAAAACATGTGTCTCAACCGCCGGTTGCGGCGATTGATCCGTCCGCGGCACATTACCAAGACCCTGAAGCCCGACTCAAGCTGAGGGTGTACCTGGCTTCGCCGCAGAAGTTTGACGAGGCAGTCGAGTTTGGATTTCCGTCGACTGACGTGCTCTCGGCCGCTTCGCCATTCAATGCGGATGGCGGGGGCCTCTCGGGCCAAACCAAGCAGAGAGTGGCGGATGCCTCTCTTGACATGCAAACGTTCCTAGCCGATCAGGACGAAGACGAGGAAGACATCGACAATGTGTCACTCTATAGTGACCATGCATCAGTGGCTGATCCCGACTCTCCGAAAACCCCAGAGCCCTTGGAGCACCGAACTACCGGCCCGCGTCACGCGAGGTTTGCCTCAGCCACTCTTCTTTCTGGGAGGGATATTGGCCGAAAGACTCCAGAGGGCGCCTTTTATGCCCAAGCTCCAGCAACCTCGCGCGAGATGACTCTGCGGATGACTCTTACGCGACCCGATCTCCGCGCCCACGAGGATGAGATATACGGCTGGCAGCAGCAGAAGTATGTCTACCAGCAACACGCCCGGCGGCCAACGGCTCTGGCATCTTTGGCGGCGGAGAACAGGGTTGCCTATAACGGAAACGGAGCTTATAACAGCCTCGAAAAATTCCCCGAACTCGATCACTGGAACGGGACCACGACAGAAAAGGGGGTCATACGACGAATCTGGAACCGCGTACGGAGGGGTTGACGGCTGGACCCAACACCTCCTACCCCGTGCCATCACGCTCTCTGGTTTCTTCTCCCAGAGTTTCTGCCTCTGTTCCACACTCGTCCACACTCTCTATCGATTGGTTTCTCTATTTTTTTTAATCACATGTCCCGGCCAGTCGCCCATGAAACATCTAGGTTCGATATTGACCTTTATTGCTTGTCTTTTATTATTCCGCAAGGCGTTGGCAGGATCTCCCTCACTCTCGTTATTTCTGATGCATCGTTCTCGGTGCTGGCGGGATCTTGTTGTCTACACGGGGCTTAGCATCTCGCCTCTGGTGTTTCTGTGAAATAGACAGCTGGGATAACTAGACGGCCCCCCAGGGAATACACAGCGCAACCGCGCATATTCCTCCTCTATAACCTTCCATCCCTCGTGCTCTCTTGCCATTTCCTGTGATACAGCATCACGCCCCACATGCCTGGCCCCCCAAGTCTCGAAATTGTTGCTGTGGCGAGAACACTGGATGTGCGATAGCGCGGCGTCAGTTCGTGTCACACTCTGTTTTACGCTGGCCTCATGGCGGTGACCACGCAGATCCCACAAGCCACTCCGGACACCAGTCATTTGGGACCCGCAGTATGGTAGCATGGGACGTACACTAGCTACGACAACTCGGGACCAAACCAGTGGGGTGGGTGTGGTTGGGTAAGGTGCTCAGGGCTTGCCTTGTCACCGCCCGCAGCACCCGGGTCAACAGAAGTCGTATCGGGCGTTTGGAGGGGTTTCCAGGGGGTGGGGTACGTCCCTCTGGATGAATTTGTCCCCCAAACCTAGGAATACACTAGGTGCTCCGTTGTACCGCATGGATTTCACTGGCATGTAATTATGTCCTGTACAAACATGCAACTCGTGAATGTCCTACGTCCCTTGGTAAACGAGTTCATCATGACTTGCCGTACTCGTGTAACTGCCGATACTACCATTGCGGCGGGCGGGTCGACCTGACCGTGACCATGCCGGGGGTTATGTGCGAAGCGGTGAGATCCTGTACCCTATGCTCCACAGTAGAGTCTTGTGCTTTGAACCGGGGCATTGGCAGTGTGGATGGACACAGACAGCGCTCTGCCCAGGACCTGTGTACCGAGGCGAACCGGGCTCATGAACCGGCTGACGATCTGCGCTCCCTTGATCTTCCGATTCTACGGAATCCTCCGAACCCTGAGCGCCGCCGTCCGGTTCGTGCGATCCGGTTTGTGCATCGTCTCTCTCTCTCTCCCCCCTCTCTGTTACACGAACACAAACACACAAACAACACACACTCTCTTTTCCCCTCGCTATTTGTTCTTTTATTTTCTTCCCTTTTATTTTTTTTCCTCTTTCAGTTCTTTCACTTCCGTACAGTACGCAAAATCTTTTCTCCTTGTGTCATTCTCTTCCTGGCCGGGGTCCTGGCCCCTGACCCGCTCCCCTAGCACAAATACTGTGTACGGATTACACGTAGTGTACACACTAAAAACAGTTGAAGACCATCTTCTCCGCCCGGAGCCCCTGCCTCTAGTGACAGACTAACCATACGAGGACTTCGTACACTACACTACATAGTACGTGATATTTGTCCAACTATCGGACTCCGCTCCGCGATCCGGTCCGGCCCCACGCGGATCGACCGATACTTGGTACTGGGGCGGCGAGACCTGTGGGCTGGGGTGCACTACACTAGCGGATTCCGTATTCCATATTTCCGTGCACTACTTAGTAGTGTAATCCGCACGTACTGTACGGATCGTACACTAACACTACATATTGTAGCCAGGACCCGCCCGAGCCTGGCTAGCCTTGCGAGGGCCTCCGTCGGCGAAGCACACAGAAGACGACCCCGTGATCGGCACCTGAGAGATGTCGCGCCAGGGAGGTGGGCGCAGGGGTCCCGGGCGATCGGTGGTGTTCGAACCGAACAGAGAAAGAATACGGATAAAAAAGAAAGAAGAGGGAACAAAGGAAGAAACCAAAAAGAGGGGGGAAAGGGTCGAGACCAACGCCGAGACACAATTGCCGAGGAATCCGGACGGGCGGTGCGGTGATCGTCGTAGCGAGAAAAATCTTCCCCAGTCTTTCCCGGTCTCCTCTCTCTTCACCGACAAAGCAGTCACAGACTGGGTCATTCTCCTCCTTCTCAGCTTCCTCCTGTCTTGATCCGAGACGGCGGTGAAGGGTATCTGCGACAAAATTTTGTAGAGGTATACGAGGTGCGGTATGTACTTTGCGCCCGTTTGATGGCTCTGTATAAATATGAGGATATTGGGGGTGAGTTGTTGCCGTGCCATATATGACACAAAGGAAAGGAAAGGAAAGGAAAGGAAAGGGAAAGAAAAACAATAGGTCCATAGGGATGGTGGGGGGAATTTAGGAAGAGGGAAAGAGTCACCCGAATTGTGCTTGTAAGGCACCTAAGGTAGTCGCATATGCAGCCTGAGGGTTAGGAGCATGTCGATTTCATATTGAGTCAACCTTTTGATGGAACAAGAACCAATGTCAATGCGCCTGGCACGCCTTGGGTAGGACGATGTTTAACATCAACAACCGGCCATTGCACCTACTATGTAAGTATCCGCTCATAGCCCATCACTAAGCATACAGCGCTGTGTGCTTATAAGGAGACAACGAACATGTCATCGGGAAAGAAAAAAAATAAAAACCAAGGAAAATGAAAGGACATTAGCATCCACTCTCTCCTCGTGCTCTCTCTGAATTAAATAACTAACCCTAACGTATAAACAAGAAAATTGTTGTTCCACTCGGCGATCATTCATAGTAGGCGACGTCGGGAGATCTACCCGCCTCCAGCTCCTCCCGTAAGACCTATCCATAATGTACTGTACGCAAGACAGTATAGTATACATACATGTCCTGAGGCTTGCATACCAACCACGTAACCATCACTAGTAGCCAATGCTCTCTCTCACCTTGTCTCTCTGCTCTAGTCCATCCATATTTTTATATTCTGCTCTCAAGGCGACGACAACAGACCAAACGTATACCAAAGAGAACGAACGATACGACACTCCCCCCAGAAGATAGAAAGAAAGAAAAAAAAAACCCTCGCTCGTTCATACATCCTCGTCGCTATCCTCACCAAGCAGCTCGCCCTCGTCGTCATCCACGATCGTATAGTCCCCGCCCCTGGCAAAGCTGTCCCGCGTCGTGAACCTCCTGGTACCTCCGCCACCTCCGAGCCGGCTCCAGCGGCCCCTCCCGTCGCCGGCGCCGGCGCCGCCGCCGATCCCGACCGCTCCGAACATTCCCTTTGCGCTCCTCCAGACGGCGCCGGCGACGACGGGCAGGGACATGACGACGGCCGCCACGGCGCTCAGCGCGATGACCGGGTAGCGCACCCAAGGCTGGTCGGCCTCGAAGACGGTGCCGCCTTGCTCGCCGAGGCGGATCCGGCCAAACTTGCCGTTCCAGTGCCGCCAGACGTACCAGCCCGCCGCGGCGGCCAGGGTGAAGGGGATCGTCACGGCGAAGAAGACGGCGACGCCCGACGCGCCGTGCCTGCGCTCGTACTCGTCCTCGTGGCCGGGGCACGAGTGCGTCCGCGACTCCTTGTCGAGCTGCCGGCCGCCCGCGCACGTCGTCAGCGGGATCCGCCGGTACCCCGTCGGCTCGTGGTACTCGATCGCTTCCGGGTTCTGCTTGCACCACTCGACCGGGTCCTTGGGCGACAGGCCCGGGACGAGCGAGCATTGGCCAAAGGCATCCAGTTCGTAGTTGTAGTCGCTGTGTAGGAGGAGGGAAAGAGATCATGGTTAGCTAACCCGTTGATTGGACAAGGTGGGTGGAAAGAGAGAGAGAGAGAGGAGGGCCCCGGGGGGGGGGGGGAGAGCGAGAGGACTTACCATTCAAAGTCGGCACGGGTGCAGGTGCAGTTCTGTTTGCCGTATAGAGGCTGCAGTCTAAAGTCGTTGTAGCACTTGCGGTCTGCCTTTTTCCGCAGGTACTGCGAGACGTGACCGAAGAGGCAGCCGTCGGGCTGCATCGGGTGCTTGGGCGACCAGAGGTAGTAGTCCGACTTTTCCGCGTCGTCGTCGTACTTGCAGACGCGCTCGCTGAAGCCGGAGAAGTCGAGGTTCAGAGTGAAGGCGCCCTCGCTATCCTTGCCCCAGAGGAGGAAGTTTCGGGAGCCGCCGGAACGCAGCGTCGTGACGTCCCAGACCTCGACCTCCTCGGACGCGAACTCGTGCTCTTTCCAAGTCTTGCCCTGGTCGAGCGAGTAGACGAGATTCTTCGTCTTCTCTGGCGATGAGGAAGCCGTAGTCTGGACGAGCACAATGATGCCGCCCTGGTCGCCAACGGCCCACGTCCACTGTCCCCGCTTGACCCGTTTCCAGGTGAGGCCTGCGTCGGTGGTCATGAACGTGTCCCAGTCCTTCCGCGGACCCAGCCTGTCTCCGACGTTGCCCCACGCGAACATGATACCGACGGCCGTCTCGGACGAGTACGTGTTGCCGTCGCCACGGAGCCTGCGCTCCGTATAGCCTTGCAGGTGCAGTGCGCACTTTTCATCGCCGTCCGAGTGGCAGGGGAACTTCCCGAACTCGTCATCGGCCGGCGGAGCCAGGTACGCCCACTGGGCGCCGTCGTTGTGCGTGATCTTGGTCTGCAGCTTCTTTGGCGCCGACGTCTTCTCGTTGGGGTTGGCGACCACGTTCACGAGCGCGACGCCTTCCAGCCCCGCAACTTTCTCAAAGTCGACGTACGCGGCCTCGTTGCAGTTGACGTTCTTCGCGCTGACCACGTACGACGTCCCGTTCGAGTTGCTCTTGAGGACGGTGCCGAAGTTGCAATACCCCCCGTCCATGTCCGTGGCCACAAACAAGTTGACAGCGTGCGTCGAGCTGTCCAGCACAGTGTAGATGTGCTGGTGCGGCACGTCGAAGCCGTGCGGGAACCGCGCGTCCGCAAAGGTGACCCCGTCCAGGCTCGCGCTGGCTTGAAGAGTCTCGTTGGCCGGGTTCGAGGTGGCGACCACGATGAACTCGGCCATGGTGGCGAACCCCTTGACGTTCTCTGCGCGGACCTCCTCGTTGTCGAACCAATCGTCCGTCGAGACCAACACCATCGGGTTCTCCTTGGCCTTGCCCTCCTTCTGGTGCTTGAGGCAGATGATCTGCTCCTGCTTGCGGTTCGGGTACTTGTAAGCGCTCGAGCCGGTGAACTCGCACCGCCGGGAGCTCTTGGCGGCCGTCTGCCAGTGGTCTCCGCCGTCCTTGCTCCAGGAGGCAACTCCGTAGCAGTCGTTCGAGTCCTCGCACTTCCTCCCGTTCCAGATCAGCCAGTTCTTCTTGTCCGGATGAAATGCCAGAGGGAACACGTCCGGATCGAGCTCGTTGGGCGCCTTGAAGCTGTGGAAGGTACGTCCGCGGTCCGCTGTGTAGATGACCTTCTTGCCCGAGGTGATGAAGAAGACCATATCCTTGAAGTAGGCGTGCGGGATGATGTACTGGATCTTTTCCTCCTCCAGTTCCTTCGGGGCCTTCCACGTCTTGCCGTGGTCCTCCGTGACGTAGACGGGGCCGACCTTTGTGCTTGTGCGCCCGCGCATGATGATGGTCTCGCCCTCGGTCGAGCTCGACTCGCCCCGTTCCAGGTAGTGCTTGTCCCACCCGTCCCAGTCACCCTCGAAGACGTTTCGGGTCTGCTCGATCTCGTCCGTCGCAGGGCCCGTGGGCGGCGCCCCGACGATCTCGGAGCACTTCCTGTCGACCTCTTTGTATTTTTCGTCCATCTCCTTGGTCGGCTTGCATGTGTTCCCCGGAATCTTGCGGTATCCCGACGTGCCCTTGAAGGTGTCATCCGGCTTGGCGTTGCGACACGCGCCCTCTGGCGGGATGATGGGGCCCTTCTGGACGCACTTGCCGTCCTCCCTCACGAAGTTGAAGTCGCACTCGTAGTCCATGTCTGTGCACTCGCAGTCTTCCGTCTTGGCCACGGCGTGCTTGAACTCCTGCTTCAGGAAGCACTTGGCCTCCTTCTTGCGGCGCTGGAAGCTCTGGGTGTGGCCCATCAGGCAGGTCGGCTTTCCGTCCTTGTCTACGCGCGCGAACCACTCCTCCATGTCGTCCTTGCCGCAGGTGGCCTCGTGGAGACCCTCAAAATCGATCGAGATGACCCGCCAGCGCGGCGACGTCTCCGTCATGCCGATGAGGAGGAACTTGAGGCTAGCTGACTCCTGCGTCGTCGTGAGAATGTACGGCCTGATCTTGAGACCGTCGGGCAGGGCCTGCTTGGTCCAGGTGAGCCCGTGATCGAGCGAGTAGCTGATCTCGCCGACGTCGGCCTCCTGGGAGTCCCGTATCGCGACGAGAATGGAACCCTGGTCGCCAAACTCGTACTTGTGAGGCCCGTCCAGCGCCTTCTTCCACGTCACGCCCGCATCGTCCGAGACGTAGAGGTCGCCGTCCTCCCAGTAATCCTTGAGGTGCTCACCCTTGTTGCCGATACCCATGAGGAGGCCCGGCGCGGGGCTCGAGAAGACGCGCCCCACGTTGCTCAACTCGGTTACCGAGTGGAGATGGATCCTCTTGCCGTCCGCCGTCACCGACTCGAAGGTGCGGCCATCGTCAAACGTGATCTCCGTCACGAGCTTCTTCTTGGCGCTCCCTTTCTTCGCCACCTCTTCCCAGTTGTCGACCTTGTTGACCAAGAAGACGCCCTGAATGCCGGTAATCTTCTCGAAATCGACGTGGCCCCTCGAGTTGCGGTTGGTATGCGGTATGTTCTCAGTGAAATAGGTGCCGTTGGAGTTGCTCGTGAACAGGACGCCCATGGGGTTCGACGGCCGCGTCGTCATGACGTCGATCTGGATGCTGTAGTTGGTGCTCTCGAGCACCGTGTAGGCTTCCTGCAGGACCCTGTGGTCGTGGTCATCGTGGCTAGCCGGGAAGACGGCGCGGTGCCACCTCTTGGTATCGTCCGTGACAAAGAGAGCCATCTCGTCCGTGTTCATGGAGCTCGTGGCCGCAAGCAGGTACTTCTTTACGACGGCAACGTTGACGACTCCCTGTACCGGCTTGTCCATGTCGAGGTTCGGCTCGAACTCTTGGATGTCGCTGCTCTCGTGCGAAGGGCTGAAGAAATTGTCCGAGATGAGGAGGCGCTGGTCCTGTTTGAAGGGCGAGAACGCGTCCCTCACGATGCAGAGCACGCGGTTCTTGTCCAGATCCTCGGACCCCGTGGTGAAGAGGTCCGAAGACTTGGCCCACCAGCACCCGTTTGTGTTACTGCGCAGCTCCTTGGCGGGCGTCTCGAAACCGTCGGTCGTATACAAGGCGACTTCCTGGCAGAGGAAGCCGTCGCAGCGCATGCCGTTGAAGAGGATGCGGTCGGGGTCCGTGGCGTGGAACTGGAGGATGTCGCCGCGGAACGCGCTCGTGTCGGCGCTAGTCTTGAACTTGTCCCATGTCTTGCCGCGGTCGCTGGTCTTGAAGTGGGTGGTGCCCTCGGTAAGGATGTATGCGCGGTTGGGATCGAACACGTGCATGTACAGCAGCCAGGCCCTGCCCTCGGGAACTGCGTCCACGCGCTCCCACTTCACGCCGTGGTCGTGGGAGAGGTAGACATTGTTGGCGTCTGTGTCGTGGAACAGGACGGTGTCCGAGTCGGAGAAGTAATTGACGTTTCTGGGTATGTTCTCGAACGCCTTGACGTGGAATGTCGGATGATCCTTCTTCTTCGCGGCGAGGGGCGTCGCCCAGAGGGCCGTGGCCAGCACGACTGCCGCCTGCAGAGCTCCCCCGAACCTCATGGTGCGCAAACAACAAGTCGGGCAATCATCAATGTCGATGCGGGAATGCAGCGGCCGACGGCGGTTGGTTCTCGATCTCGATTATTGGGCTTCGGGATAAGGGCTTCGGGATAAGCCCGGGCAGCTTGGGCTGCCTGAAGCTCTTCGTCAGAAGGTACCCGCGACGGTTGAGCGCGCTGAAGGACCCGGGGATGTTAGGCGTTGTTGCGCGGAGTAGGTAGACTGCGTAGGGACGAAGAGAAATAAGAGAAGGGAAAGAAAAGAAGAAAAAAGAAGCGACAGATATCGCGTACTCGTGTTCAGATTGCCCGTGGAACTCGATCGATGGCGGCGCAACCGTGGAAAACTTGGGTATTGTTAAGAGACCATTGAGAATGGCTGGAATCTCAAAGCTGTCATTCCGAATCTGGAGGCGGCGCTGCGTCGCAAGCTGAGACGCAGCTCGCCAATCGTAGCAGGCTGCGGAGAGATACCAGTGGATAAGTCGAGTAAGCTGCATGCGCCACAGTTGGCCTGATAAGGCGCCCGGCTGATTGTCCCTACGGACTATTTACAGTAATCCGTACATATACTAGGTAATCCGCACTAATAATGTACTCGCGAACTACACTCCCATGTTTTCGTCTCAAATTAGGGAGAAGCATGCGCTTCGTAGGTAAGCGATTAGTTCGAAGCTGTCATCCAATAAATGACAAAACATTAAAAAGGAAAGGTCGGATTTCGAGGTCCAGAACGCCGGGCTGGAAAATAAAAGGAGCGTATAACCCTATCAGATACAAAGAGCCGCCAACCGGGCCCGGCATCCTGCCTCCCCTCCCCCCAATGAAGCCTTGCCGAGAATTGAAGCCGTTCGTGGCTCAGAATGGGAGCCCGGGTCTCAACCATATCCGGACCACGACCGGCGGAAGAATAGATAAACCGCAAACCCATTTCCCTTTGTTATACCGCGCGAATATCAGACATTTCCAACCTCGAGATGCGAGCTTAAATTGATCCGCAGCTTTGCTCCCAGACGACCAGTTGCCTTGGCATAGCGGATAGCTCTAGAGCACCCATCCGCCCGGACAAGTCAACCCCACGGACCCGCGATGCCATATCAATCCGTGACATGCAGTTACCACCCATCGCGTTCATTTACTTGTAGAACACGATGTTGGCTGTGCCACCCGCCTTCAAGCCGACCTGTCTCTCAGTTAGCAAACGGTATACATTGCAAACCCCTCCCAAAAGAGAAGAGGAAAAATGGGAACGTACTGTGCAGCCACTGGAGCTACCATAGTACTCGCCGTCCTTCAGCCAGCATTCTCCCGAGACACCATCACCCTCGATCTTGATGTTGAAGTCAAGGACAGCGCTGCTGGTCGGCGTGTTAGGGAAGATGGAAATGAAAGTCTCTCCCGACAGACTCTTGCCGACGCCGATGTTGGTAGGCGCCCAGTTGCCGGCCGAGTCGGGGTACTTCTTGCTCTGCCACGTGCAGGCCTCCTCAACCTCGACGTCGAGGGGGTTGACGTAGTACTGGGCAGTGGTGGGTTGGCCCTTCCACCAGTAGTATGTTGCGGAGTCGGGGTTCGTCAGGGGGTACTTCCCGCCGGGGGAGGTCTCCAGGGGGATAACCATGGCCTCGTTGCCGGGGTAGTCGGTGCGGCAGACGGCGGCGGTGCCTGGGAGCTTGTTCACAACGTAGACGCCACCGGCACCGGGCTCGCAGATCTTGGTGACGTTGGGCCGCGTGAGCTCCAGGAAGCCATCTTCGTTGCACCACAAACCGCCAACCGACTGGCCAGTGGCACCCTGCTCCTCGGGCCATTGGGTCTTCTCGTAACCGGGAGGGCAAGCATAAGAGCACATCATGCCCGGCTCGCACGTGCCATCGGTAGGGGATTCGATGTTGTCAATTGCAGCGCCCTTGACCCACTTGCCAAACTTGGCCAGCGTCGTCCAACCGTTGGTGCCAACCCAGGGAATCTCGACCGCACCATACTCGGTCGGGACCTTGTCGCACGGGACCTTGCCGCTCGGGAAATCCGCGTCAAGGCCGGTTGGGAGGTCCGGTTCCGGCGCAGGTGCGGACGAAGTAGAAGGCTTGGGAGCGACGGACGAGGTGCTGCTCGGGGCGACCGAGGTCGTCTTCTCGTAGAACTGGCCTCCGTGAGGGAGACTAGCCACCGAGGTCGAGACGACAGGGGGCGGCGCGCTGAAGGTGGGCTTGGTTTCGCCCATGACGATGAAATCGCCCTTCTCGAGGCCCTTCTTCGCCTCGGCAGCATCGACCTTCTTCCCATTCCCCATAACATACTCCGTAACAGTCGGGCCCTCAACCACCTTGGTGACAATCACGGTGTCGCGCTTCTCCATCTGCAAGTGGTTGTGCTTCTTGGCGTGCAGATGGCGATGGCCATGGTTGTGAGGTTGGGCAGCAACGCTGGCAACGAGAGCTGCCGCGAGCGCCGTCTTGACGAGTCCCTGCATTGCAGCGAATTCCTCAAGGTGGTCCCTATTTGATGTCAGCACCCGGAATCATCAGCCGTCCTACGCGCCAGACGCAGATGCGATCGAGTCATTTGGGCAAAAGGAAGATCACAACCAGTTGACCTGCTGCGGCTCACTCCCCGTGTAGATCAGAAGCAGCAACGTGGAGACTCGATCGCTTGGGTCTGAAGGGGAGGAGATCGGCCTGGCTTGCGACTCCCTGCTGCCCCTGGCGGCCAACTGTGGAACTCACCTTGTCGATGTGTTGTTGTTTGTTTGTTTTGTTTGCTAGATCCGTTAACGGTTCCGAAAAGAGCGTGGTAGAGAGCGGTAGACTCTCTGTTGGATGGAACGACGACCGCAAAGGAGTGTAGTGTACGACGTTCGGGATGAGAAAGGAGTGACAACAGTTCAAATGAGGGATGAACTGGAGGAAGGGAGTCAGGTCTTGAATGAACGGAGCGGTCGAGCCACCAGAATGGAAGTGTGGGCCGGGCGAGGAGGGAGAATGGCGCGGAATGAGGGCCTGTTAGATTCTAGGTCCCGCAAAGCTAGCCAGGTCACCCACAATGCGCCAATTGAAGCGCAAGGGGAGCGACCGGGGTATTAGGGGCATTGCGCTTGGCGAAATTGCACTTCTGGTAAAACCCGGCCGGCAACATGCAGATTTGGGATGGCGGCTAACGCAGGTACCGGGCCACGACTCAATCAAGCAGGGGTTCCATCTCGAAATTGTGTTTCGGACGAACTCGTCTCGGCCGCTCGCTACCCAATGAATCCGCGATTCTGGCACCCGGCCAAAAGAAAAAAAGAAAAAAAAATAACGGGACTGCCGAGAATGATTGACACGGATTCACGAGAAGGGAACAACTTGATGGTCATGGAAAATGGAAGGGTCTCGCCCCCAGGTATTTGCGACCCCTGCCAGGCTGCCGAAGAGCCAAGACTGGACTGGACTGGGGAAAGCCTGGCCAGAACCGATTGTCTCTTCTTGCGCCCGCCATTCTGGATGGCGTTGATCGGTGAATTTTCAGGAAGAACGTTTCCAGCTGACGGCCCCCACTTTCAACTGTCGGCCGGCAACAGAGGTGCTCGTACGCTCTCAATATCGCCTTGTCTCTGTCGCCGGTGACCTTCCACACTGCGTATGTACCTAGGTACTTGCCACTCATAGCACGCTTCATCGGCGCATCGCTGTTGATCGGGTTCCTGACTCGACCAATCTCGGAGGCTTCTTGAACTCATTCTGCCAATGGGACCACCAGATGATGCAAAAACTCTTCCTATCGGCCCCTCCCAACTAACTCGATCTGATTGAGCAATGACGAAACAAGCTGGGAGGTCTACGGACGTACTTTCGTTCAAACAAGGTGCTGACGCGCCTCGACATACACTAAGTAGTACCCTTGCTCCAGCGGTTCCGTGCCGTGTAAGGCGGCGCATCATCCAGTTACCGATTCGGAAGGGGTTCACAAGTGAGATTCGTACTTCCGTTCACTCCCTGGGCTGCCGAGCTGCCGAGCAATCCCCCAGGCTGACTAACACATATTCTTGATGCTGATCCTGCTAGCTCTGCCGAGCACCGAGTGTTTTTTTATACGTACTCCGTACACCGGAACGTAATATAGCCTTCTCTCTAGCAATGTTCAAACAGCAGACTACAGCAACCTGCCCGGATTGAAGAGAAACTAGCAGGTCCAGGTTGGTGGTTAAGTAGTGTAGTGTAGTTTCCAGTTTGATCGGTCGTGTGCCAAGCGCCTCGCAATACACTAGTAAAGGGCTGGTTCTTATTATGATGGCATAGCCACACCGCAGCAGCCCGGTGCAAAGTCGTACCTGACACCAGTTTCCAGGATCAGATAATCCAAACTAGGCCAACACGATGTTTCGATCGGGGCTAGTTTCCTCATTTGGAACCCCTTCTCAGCACCGCCGCATAACGTCCAAAAAAGTCCATACCATAGTCTCTATCTGGATTCAGGGGCTTGTCAACGGCCCTGTCACATTTTTTCCGCCTGCTAACGATTTAGTTATAGATGTATTCAGAGTACGGATTATATTCCGTACTGCGCACGCCTTCGCACGTATCTGTATCTAGGCCTCGTCTACGGAGTACATTTTAAACTACGTATGGACAATACGAGCTCTTAGCGCACTAATTACAGTACAAGATCCCTAACATGTCAGGAAACTCTGTGAGTTGACAACAATGAATGCTTTGAGAGAAGTGCGAGGGAAATATCTGTCTCCTAAAAACGATTTGTTTACCATTAGGAGTTATATCCTTCGAAAAGAACCAGGCGCGAATCTCGTTCAGACTAAGCACACTTCCTTGAGATCGCCGGTATGAATGCAAAGCCTGTTGGCGTGTCACATCCCGATTGCATGTCTGATATCACAGTTAGTGTCTCCTACAGCTTCCAGCACAGGGCCAAAAACATGTAAGGCCCTGTGTAGCTGAAAACCAGAGCATTGTGAAGTACGGAGTATGTATGATATTTTGCGCCCTCTGGGAATCGCCAGCTTGCGCTTGGTTGGTCTTCACGAACTGGATCGGCCAAGTCTGGTTGTGGCTAACAGTGTGTCCGCTTTTGAGGCCGTCCAGACTTTGCCGCGTATGTGGGGATATTGCGTAAGTTGTTACTCGAAACAAGGGCTACACAGTACATCTTTTGCGGGGTGTTTACCGGAGGGAAGGTTCTTGGGATTAGCAGAAGAATATTTCCTTCTGAGCCACCTTGGCGCTGAGCACGTATAAGAGTCACTGAGCTTGTTACTCGCAGACATTACTGTCGTGCTCCCTGGGGTCACGACCAAGGAGGTGAAGATAAATACTGCGAGCAGCGGAGTGTAGAGTTTCATTGGATGGTACATACATCCGAACTTACCTAGATTCCTGAACTGGATTTCATTGGTTTGGCGAGGGGAGAGTTGTTGAGCTCTGATAAAGCTGTCTAAAAGAGCCGGCCACTTAGCACGTTCATACAACGCCTCCGATATCCCCATTCGCCCCAGGCACAAGACACCAAGCCATTATTACTCCGTCCTTCGGCCGCTATCGTGCATTGAACCCGGCTTCATCCTATGGCGATCGACCTTGCCCAGGTACAGTACAAGTCCTATGAGAACTTGGCATAGTTTCTGCCGCCTTGCCAAAGCAAAACCTGGCTTTTCGTAAAATAGCCAACCCTATTCCAGCGCTTCGGCCTTTGGTGCACTACTCTCGGGCGAGGTCGACCGCTCGAAGCTCGGCGGGTTGGGATATGATTATGTTGTTTAATTCTCCGATTCGGAGTGCTCCTTCCCTGGGTTTGGGAGCCCCGCAGCCACTCTGAGGGGCTTGCCGTCAAAGGTACGGTTGTGTGTTGGGGTGAATTGTATTGTACTTTGCGCCACTTTGCTCACTCAACTCGGTGGAAATTTTGGTGGACTCAATCCTGAAAGGTGAACAACCAGAACCACACCGAAAACACCGCCGGAACCTCTTGGCTCATTTGGATTAGTCAAGTTGTATACAGATTACAGGTTATGAACACCTTAGCACAGCCACCTCCCTCCGGCTTCGACCCTCAAATGACCCGAGAGTGAGAAAGCTGAGAGGATGATGCATGGAGCGTCAGCAGTAACCACGAATGGAAGAATGCAGCGGCGGCTTCAAAAACACCGGGACTGGCTTAGCGCGGCGAGGCTGCACCACACACAGAGCTTGGCCTGCCCAAATACCGCTTCGCAGGCAGCTGCGGGTGCCCTGGCGACCGTGGGCGATCCACGAAAAGTGGGGCAAGGAGGCTTGCCCGGCTGCTGCGCCCATTTTTCTCCAATGTCTCCATCGCCCGTGGCCTTCTTTCCTCACCTTGAGGCGGCTCTCTCGCGACAACGTTCCCTTTCGCACAGCGGCAGTACTTGATGCTGGATGCTGGCTGTATACCGTTCCCACGGAAATCAGACGCTGCCGCGTTCTCAGAAAGTGATAATCCATAGTTCCAATCAATTTTACCTTTCTCCGCTGCAAATTCGACGATCCCGCGCCCTGTCGAACTGGCATTCCGTCGGATACGCACTCGGAAGCTCTCGCCACGATCTCCAGCCACATCTTCAAAGCCCCGATCCTTACCCCCCTCCCCCCATATCAACCAGGCGATGCTCCCGGATCGCCAGTGAGGTTGTAACCGTGGAGATCCTGCGTCCAGCAACCCGGAACTAGACGTAGCGGCTTCAACGTGCTCCTTTGCGACTCCCGGCCTCGCTCGTGTCTCGCCGTGATGGCTTCGGAACGGGGCCCCACCGCAACAGAACCACCGCGTGCGCCGTCGGCCTCGACCGTGCCGCAGTCCGGACCGTCTTTCGGGACGGTAACCGAGCTGGCCCGGTCCAAGCCGCTCAAGCGAACGCGGGAGACGACGCCAACCTCACAGGACTCGTTGGTTTCGAGTGGCGACATGTCGCCGTCCAAAATAGCCCGGCTGGTAGGGTTTGCCAGGCAGTCACAGAACCCATCGACGGGCGAAGCTGAGGAAGACGCGAGAAGTAGACAAGAGGAGGAAGAGCACCGACAGCTCGCTCGGTTGGAACAGAGCGACAACCAGCCCCCTACTGACGAGCTAATGTCGGGCGTCACGGCAGACATGAACCGGCCCCAAGAGGCGCCACCAGACAGCTCTGGGCATTCCGACATCGAAGCTGCGGCGGCCGCGGCAGCTGCGCGGGCGCTCAGCTCGGTCACCATTCCGACGAGCCACGTTCCCGGCGATGACCTCCACGATGTCAGTCCGCAAAGCGGCGCAAGCGGGGCAAGCCTAGGCGGTGACAACGGCCAAGTAGTCGACAGCCCGGCGGCGATGGACGTCGACTCTCGCAATGACGAGGGCCTTTATGCGCCACAGCCCGAGGCGCCGATGGAGGACAAGGCGGGGTCATCTCTCTCATATCCGGGGGCCATGCCTGCGCCCGGCCATCCGCAAAGGGTCATGAGCATGTCCATCGCCGGACCCCAGACGCCAAACATCGACCTCACACCGCGCTCGCCAAACTCCAACAAGAAGCACAAGTGTCCTTATTGTGAAACCGAGTTCACTCGCCATCATAACCTCAAAAGCCATCTACTCACGCATAGTCAGGAGAAGCCGTACGTCTGTAACTCGTGCCAGATGCGGTTCCGCCGCCTGCATGATCTCAAGCGACACAGCAAATTACATACCGGCGAGAAGCCGCATGTCTGTCCGAGCTGCGATAGGAAGTTTGCACGCGGCGACGCGTTGGCCAGGCACAGCAAGGGCGCCGGCGGTTGCGCGGGCAGGAGGCAGACGATGGGCTCCTTTGCCCGTCAAGAGAACTTCGACGGCGGAACAGACGGTTCTGCCATGTCGGGGGAGCTGTACGATGGTGGTGGGGCCGACATGTCAGAAGAGGACCGGCGCCGCCTGAGCATGCCGAACCTCAAGCCGCAACACGTTGCTGGTCAGGCCGGGGCGGAAGGCTATGGCGGGTCGAATACCTACCCCCCACCGGGACAGCGGCCGGGCCCTCCCAGCGGCGGTTTGTATCCGCCCAACCTCGACCGCGCATCCTCAGCCACAACAAACACGTCGCCCAGTATGCCGAGCAGCCATACTCCGCAAACCAGTATATCGTCGGTCCCGCTGAGCGCGGGCGCTTCGACCGTGTACTCGCAGGGCGGCATGACCGAGAGCCCCAAACCGCTGAGTCCGAGCGGCACTCAGGGAAGTGCGGCAGGGCAGCAACGGGCGAGCAACGAGCAGCAGCAGCAGCAGCAGCAGGGCGCTCCGGGTTTGTCTCTGCCTACGCATGGTATGTCGCCAGCCGCCAAACAAGCGTGGCTCTCTCAGTACCCCCCTGCTGACCGAGACGCGATTCAAGGCAGCGCAGCGCAAGGCCAGCCCGCGGCCGGCCGTGGGCGCGCCCGCGCAGCGAGCGGTGACAACAATGGCAACTCCGGCCAGCCGGATCCGGGCTTGTGGGCTTATTACCAGCATTTGGAAGGAACTGTCAAACGGCTCAGCAGCCAGATGGAGAGTGAAGCCAGGACCAAAGCGCAGCTGTTGGAGAAGCTCAATGCGCACGAGCAGCATATCGCCGCGTTGACGGCCGAGGTCGCCGCGCTGCGGCAACAGGTAGCTCCCCCGCCACAGGAGGGCGAGGGTTCTTCGGCTGACCCAGCTGCCGCTCAGCAGTAGGGCTGGTGAGTGTGCGGTCATCAGACCTGGGACGCTGCGGGACGGGAGACAGCGGGCCCGGCGTCACACTTTACGCGCCTTTCTGAAGGTGCTTGTATTCATCCTATTTTTTTTCCCCGTATATAGAGAGGTTTCAAGGTCGGTCTAGCTTGCCCTCTGGCGGCGTTGGTACGGCGTAAGTACCTGAGTTTTTTTTTGGGACCAAAATAGGGTAATGGAAAGCAGTCCTCCTTTCCTTGTGGAACGGGTCTACATAACAGAGTGCACAAAAAGGCGGAGCTGAGCTGGGTATTTCTTTCGGTTGTTTCAGTAATCGTTTCCCCGATTATTGTGCCCGTATGAAATACGGATTCAGTAATCCGTACGTACTGAATGCTACAAGTTCTAGTAAGGTCACGGTCAGCGAGGTACGGAGTAGAGAAGGGTAAAACGGTCACCTCGGTATATTCCGGGTTGGGTCACAAGTCATACTACAGTACAGCCACCAACGGCTCTTGGCACTTCACATGACAGCGGAGGCCACTGCATGGTCCAGCAAGAAGCCGGCCCCACCTCATTGCTGCAACAACGTCATCATTCGGGGCGCCGGTGAGGAGTGGCAACACACTACTACTGACTGAGCCGCGGTGGCCTCCTTCGGTTTGCGGCACATCATCTCGACAAAAGGCCCAGGTACCAGCCCGCTAAGCGCGGGAAAAAACTGGACCCAACGGCTTGGGCTGAACGGCAATGGATCCTTGCCCTCGCCTCGTCGCCCCGTCCGAAGCGCTGCGACCGTTCCATTACTAGAATTGAGATCAGACCTCCCCTTTCCCTTTCGCCTTCTTTCTCACACCGTGGAACGCAGAGGAAGAAGAAGAAGAAGCCTCGACGCACTCGTTGCGCCTTCTTGGTGCAGACAGCTCACGCCGGGCTACCGCATCATTCATTGTCCTCTGCAATTCTAAAGTACATTGCATCGCGCATCGACTGCCTCGTTTCGTCCTTCCTCGGCAACACAGGAACCTTACCCACAAGAACGTCTTTATTTCCACTTCCCCGACCTCCGAGCCGAAGATCACAAAGCATGCCTTCCGCCCCGACTCTTGTCCCAGGTAAGCCATCACCAAACGGGTTCTACAAGGCAGCGCCTACGAACCCCAATATAGCACGCAGCGGGCAGGAAAAGGGTTGCGGCGCCGGCTTCCGATCCCGTCGTCACCATGGGTAAATCCAGGAACGCGCGGAGGAGGACGGCACAGGCCAAGAGGCCTACGCACGAGCAGGGGAAGCACCACGCAATCGCAATCCAGCCTGTTGACACGAAGACAGCCGCCCAGGACGGGGATTCCCGTACGCTCGCCACAAATGGCGCCCTGACGCCGAGCAAAGGAAACCCCGAGACGGTGAGCGACTGGTCACCAAGGCAGGCACATTCTGCGGCCGATAGCTAACAGCGTGTAATAACCAGGGACTCGACGGCACCCTCACGCCTGCAGCCGTGCCAGGTTCCACTCAGCGCAACGGAGGCAGTCTCGGGCAAAACGTCGGCGCCGCCGAATCCACGGGGGACATCGCTGAGCACGAGGCCGACGACCTTTCTTCGCTCGGAGGGTACGAGCCTGACGGACCGTTGAATACACTTACGAAGCTGCCACCGAATGGAGCCGTGCGGGGGGCGTCCGTGTCCAGCGAGGCAAAATCCAACGGTTTGTCACGGCCGGATGGCGAGCTCAGGGACCGCTCGAGACCGAAAGCAAAGTCATCACAAACTGTCCGAGATACGTACCCGGATCTCACGGACGAAGCGGGCAAGGAGGCGGCCGCCCGGGAGCGTGACCGAATCAACGCCTATAGAACAGGCGGCATCCGCTTCGCGCCCTGGAATATACCCTACAGGCGGCGGCTGCAGACCATGGCGGTCCTGCTCCACTGCCTCAGCATCGCCGTGACTGTCTCCTGCTTCTTCTCCCTCTGCGCCATCCCCCTCACGTGGCCAATCCTGATTCCCTACCTCCTGCACATGCTTCTTTCCAAAACGGCCACCGACGGCCGCCTGCGCGCGCGCTCTGAGCGCTTCCGGCGGCTCAGGATGTGGAAATTCTTTGCCGACTACTTCCCCGCGGCGCTCCACAAGACGCACGACCTGCCGCCGACGCGCAAGTACATATTCGGCTACCACCCGCACGGCATCATCTCGCACGGGGCATTCGCGGCCTTTGCTACCGAGGCGCTTGGGTTCTCGGAGAAGTTCCCGGGCATCACCAACAGCCTCCTTACGCTCGACTCCAACTTCCGCATCCCGCTGTACCGCGACTACATCCTGGCGCTGGGCCTCCAATCCGTGTCCAAGGAATCCATCACGTCGATCCTGACGACTGGCGGGCTGGATGGCGACGGCATGGGCCGGGCCGTGACTATTGTCGTCGGAGGCGCGCGCGAATCGCTCGAGGCGCACCCGGGCACGATGCGCCTGGTGCTCGCGCAGCGGAAGGGGTTCGTCAAGATGGCGATGCGCACAGGGGCCGACCTGGTACCCGTGCTCGCGTTTGGCGAGAACGACCTGTACGACCAGCTCAGCGCCCGGCAGCACCCGTCGCTGCACCGCCTGCAGATGTGGGTACTGCGTACGCTCAAGTTTACGCTCCCCTTCTTGCACGGCAGGGGCATCTTCAACTACGACGTCGGCCTGATGCCGTACCGACGGCCGCTGAATATCGTCGTGGGCAGGCCGATTCCCGTGCGGAAGATTGGCGCCGGCGAGAAGATCGAGGCCCGCGAGGTGGAGAGGCTGCATGCCGAGTATGTGGCAGAGTTAGAGGCCATGTGGAACAGGTACAAGGACACTTTTTGTCCTTCTGCGACAAGGGGAGGAAGGGAGGCCAGGTTGAAGATTGTGGACTGAACATGGTCTTCGTCCTCGAGTTCCTGTGCTGCCAGTCGGCTGCGCTGGGTCTTTTGGCAGGGGATGTTGTGTGTAATCGACCATTCATCGTCCTCAAACACGGTCCTAAAGCCATCGCACAATGTTTTAATTTCAAGGGGCTCAAAGAAGATTTTAGGTGTCGGAGTATTGTAGGCATAGACTTAGCTAGGCGCCAAGGTTAGATTCTTGTACGTTTTTCGAGAGGATATGAACCTACTCAAGGAGCTAATTAGGGATGACCTCGCATCTGTCGCACGGCATTATTTCATATCGAACATCGATGTCATGCTGGGCTTCCTTCAAGTGCAGCTGACAAGACTACAAGTTACATACAAAAGCGTCCCGCGAGCTAAGAACTTATTGCGTGGTCGAGTTACTCCGTATATCCGTGATCAATCACTCTGGAAAGTGGGGGGCCCCGGAGCCCGGCTGATAGCGGGAATCCATGGCACCTGCCTGTTCCTCCCCAACGGCCTCGGCAAAGTACCCTGATCTACCTGGAATCGAGGCAGTCATCCGTAGTTGCCGTTGCCATCAATCACCCGCTCAGAAAAGTGCGAGATCAAGTCCGATGTAAGCAGGTCTGGGTATGTTATAAATTATTCTTATCTTCTTTCTTTTGCCCCCCTTAGCGCTGTCTACTACCTTCATCAGTCACATTCTAATTTGATTGGCGAATCCAAGCATCGAAACGCAGTCTAACAACCACCATTTGCGCGCGCCAGGTCAAAGTATGTATGGATTGACAACATACACACGCACATCCAAACGTCCCATGCACGGCGGGTTGTAGAAACCTCCTCCTTACCTGGCATGGTGTTCTGAGCCCCACGTTCGCGTCCTGGGCCGGTAAACGGGCGTAGTAGTCCTCTCTTCTTCTTCTTCTGCCCTCTCCTTCAGCGGGAGCACGGGCCAGGAGTGCGAGCGACAGCATCCTTTTTATCCCGGTGGTGATGGTGATGATGATGATGATGATGATGATGATGAGTGGCCGTGGTGGGAGCCGCGAGAGCGGCGATGGTGCTGCAGCAAGTGATAGCGATTTGGAGAAGAAGGGAAGGGACGGGGACGGGGACGGCCGGTCGTCTCACAGCCCTCACTATTACGATGACGGGCTGTTGTCCCCTGCTAACCGGCGGCTGCCGGACTACAAAGATGGGCAATGGGCAGGGCCGCTCTCGCCCGTGACGGCCGCGCGGGAGGAGGGTGTCGGCGCCGGGCCGGCGGTGGTGCTGGTCCTGTCGATCGTCTTGGTGCTGGTCGTCCAGGTCGGTGTTTGGTGGGTATTGCTGATGGGCATGGGCTTTGGTTCCGAGGATGGGGTGAGTTGTTTCTATCCATCTTTTTTTTCTTTCTTTCTTTCTTTCTTTCTTTCTTTGCCTCTTCGGTATGGTATCCCATGCCCAACTCTTCGGCTTCCAAGCCATGCATTCCCTGTTCCGGTTCGGTCAATGTTTCACCGCCGGCATATGTTTCCTCTACTATGGAGATGGGGCCCCTTTTATGTCTCATATAGACGGTCCCTTGGTGAGACAAATACACACATACGAAATACCCACAAACACCCACGCGCGCGAACGCGCGCAGAGGTCACAAATACACGGATCCTGCTGCTTAAGCAACCCTCCTACCAGCATCTTCTCAGCAACAGCCCCCTTCGCTTTTCCTTCCCCCCTGAAATGGTGTGCTTCACAAAACTAATCTCAGCATGTCAACCACAGCGAACCGTTGTCGGTACAGTGAGAGTCGACCTCAACTATACCTCTTATGAGGGGTTGAGACTCTCAAACTGGGTCAATTCCTTCCGAGGCATGCGCTATGCTGCCGCGCCGATAGGGGACTTGAGATGGAGGGCTCCGCTTGATCCTATTCCGTCTGACACGGGGACGGTCGAGAAGGCTGCAGCGGTGAGTGATCAACGGACCCGTCCCAAGGGAGAAACCGATCCGGGAGCATGATCCTGACCAACTCTGTCGTTAGTTCCCTCCCAGGTGTCTCGGTATCGGCTCAGCCTATCCTACGGATGATGAGAGCGAGGATTGTCTGTTTGTGAATGTCTGGGCTCCGACAAACGCGACTGTGAAGTCTAAGCTGCCCGTGTGGGTGTTCATTCAGGGCGGAGGTACGTTTGATACACCCACCCTAGTCCTGCGTAATGTCCCCTCTCCCTCCCTTTGACTGACCTAGAGCCAGGCTACGTAGCCAACACCAACGCCTACTGGGACGGGGCTGAGGCCGTCGAGAAATCCGGCCACAACGTCGTCATGGTCAGCTTCAACTACCGTGTTGGCCTCTGGGGGTTTCTCGCGAGCGAGCGGGTGAGGGACGACGGGGTCTTGAACGTCGGTTTGTTGGACCAGCGGATGCTGCTGAAATGGGTGAAAACGCACATCGCTTCGGTAGGCGGTGCCCCCCCTTGTCACTTCCACTTCCAACACCTAGTTTAGTGATTAACCGGCCTCAGTTTGGCGGCGACCCGGACCACGTCGTCATCCACGGCGCCTCTGCCGGTGCCGGCTCCGTCGCCATGCACCTCATAGCCTACGGCGGCCGTAACGACAACCTCTTTATCGGAGGCATGACCGAGTCCCTCTTCTTCCCGGCCCAGCCCTTTGTCCACGAGCTCGAGTACCAGTTTGACCGAGTGGTGAGCCAGACAGGTTGCGACGGCGTAGCCCCGGACCGGCAGATGGCCTGTTTACGCTCTAAGGACGTTGCCGTACTGCAGGCTGCTAATTACGCCCAGCCGTTCCCCGGCCGCCCGGACCCGCCCATGCCCCTGTTCTACTGGACGCCCTGTGTCGACGGGGATCTCTTGCGTGACCTGCCCTACCGTCTGTTCGAAAAGGGACAGTTCATCAGCGTGCCGGTGGTGTTTGGCACATCAAACGACGGTTCGCCCCCCCCCCCCTTTTCCAAACCTCCCTTACCCTTAAGCAAACCATTTGACTCTGACAACCCCCACGCAGAGGGCTCTGTCTTCGTCCCCGACGCCGACACCCCCTCGGACGTTGCCCACTTCCTCCGCAACAACTACCCCCTCCTCACGGCCAACGACACCACCGACATCCTCACCCACTACCCCCAACTGCCGCCCGTACCAGCCCATAAACCCTGGTTCCCCACTGCCAGCAAAGCCTACGGCGAAGCAACCTTCATCTGCCCAACAAACAATCTCCTCTCTTCATACCCTATCCGCCCCCCACAAGTGAAAAGCAACACAACAGCCGCCAAGACATTCCCTTTTCCCTCCTCCTCCTCCTCCTCCCCTTCCTCCCCGTCTCCCTCCTCTTTCCCCTCCAAGAGGACGAAGAAGAAGAAGAGTAGGACAGAGGCGGAAGCCGCAGGCGCGGCCGCCGCCCTCTACACCTACCGGTACAATGTCCGCGACGAGGCTACCGTCGCCCGCGGCCTCGGCGTCCCCCACCTCTCTGACGCACCCGCCATCTTCGGCCCCGGGAACGTGCCCGGGCAGGAAGCGGCCAGTTACGAGACGTACAACGCCGCTGTTGTGCCGCTCGTCATGGGCTACTGGCTCAGCTTCGTGCGCACGCTCGACCCCAACGTGTTCCGCGCGCCCGGGTCGCCGAGATGGGAGCCCGTCTGGCAGGAGGGAGGCGATGCCGGAGTGATGAGGAGGTTGCTGATCGAGACGGAGGGGGCGAGGATGGAAACGGTAGACGCGGCCGAGAGGGGGAGGTGCGGGTTCTGGAAAGAGTTGGGTTCGGGAAGGATGAGGCAGAAGTGAGAGTGTTCTTTATCACATTTCTTAAACGGGAAGAAGAGGTGGTCATGTTAAGATACCCGACTGCATATCAACAGCCTTTGAGCTTCGAAGGAGGTTCCGAACGCGAGCTTGGAGGGAAAAAGAAGATAATATAACTTGTTTCATCACTCGGTCGGTCCAGTCGGATCAGAGGTTGTAGAGCTAAGAAGGGCTAAGTTACATGACGACTCCCCCCCCCCCCCCCCGCCTCCAGCCTTCCCCCCCCTCCCCTCTCCTACTTTTTCTTTGGTTTCCCCCTTTCTCTCTGTTTACCTTTGTCTGATCGCAGCCCTTCTTCACTCAAACACGCTGTGGTAGACCGACACGGCTGCCAGTCTCTTTCCGTCCCCATCCCAGAGCGACCTGCACGGCACCACTGGTCCACGACCCTCCTGCGGCACTCCCCGCTCACCAGCCGCCCTGAGCACCTCGACGTCCACATACCGTACCACCGCAGCAGGCTCCTCGGTGGAATCGACCGCTCCCAGCTGCGCCAGTGCCCTCGTCGTGATGTCGCCATGTTCTCCAGACCTGCCACAGCCGAGCTGTTCCGCCACAACAGTCTGCACAAACCTCACGCCTTCCTCTTCCCCGGGCGGACGAATGATCGTCTGCGCCACGTGTATATCTCCCTTGTCTTCGACTGCGACCGCCTCCTTCACAATGACGCTCCCCTCGTCCGCGTTCGCGATTCCCAGATGCGCATGCCACTCGACGCCCGCCCCGCGCGGCAGCTCATCCACCTCGGCCACGAACGCTGGCGGCCTCCTTCCCCGAGAAGGGGGCGCAAGGACAGACCGATCCGGCAGTGCCGGGTCCGCCTTCCTTTCCTCGCCGCCGAAAGAGGAGAAGGCCATATACTGCGGGTTAAACCGCCTGTCCCACAGATCCGGGCCGTTCTCGTCATCGTCGTCGTCGTCGTCGTCGTCTTCTCCTTGGTCCTTGCCATTCGACATGTGTGCCATCCTCCAAGCTTCGCCGACCATCCTGGCCCTCTGCACCATCTCCATCTTCTTCGACCTCTCCTCCCCTTCGTCGCCAGCGGGTGAGCGGCAAGCCGGAAAGTACGCCACGACACTGGTCCACCACTGCACACCCAGTTCGACTCCGATGCGCCAGAGGTGCTGCAGTGAGAGGGTAAGCTGCAGGGACAGCGCGCCGTCCGGCAGGGTCATAGTGGCGGGCACGAGTGGGATCTGGCCGGCGATGGTGACGAGTCGCGGGCCCGACGAAGAGGGGGCATCCGCCTCTCCCGCCCTCCCGAGACTCAGCAGGGGGACGGATATGGCCTGGCTGTACGGACCAATGTTGGCAGGTGCCCAGTACGAGCGAGACTGCACGTGCAGGCCGTGGCGTTGGCTGGGCTGGAGGGCGGTGTGGACGGTGAGGTAGACGGCGATGTTTGCGTCCGCCGCGCCGCCGCACGAGATAGTAACCCTAGAAGGCGGGTTGGGCGCGTCGAAGAGCGTGCCGTAGATGCTGTTGACGGCAGGGAAGTCGGCCATTCGACGCAGGATGACTGTGGCGCTTAGTATGGCAGAGGCCGGGAGAGACCGCTGCTGGAGACGCTGACGGATATGCTCGACGATGCCCCGTGTTTCGGCTCCTATGGAGGCCGAGGCTGATTTGCTGCTGGTAAACGACCATTGCTCCAGCCGCCCCTGGCTGGACGGCTGAAGAGTTCCCAGCCGGGGCAACTCCTCGTCTCGCGCGTGTGAGCCTATCTGAGATGTCGGAAGAGTCTCGGAGCCCGACAGCGCGTCCAGTACGCTGACGAAGCCCGGGTCGAGCAGATTGGGGATCCTGATATCACCTCCACCCTCCTTGCCCGTCAGCTTAACCTCCAGTCTCGCATTCCGCAGGCTCAGCCATGCGCTCCCCCCTCCTTCCCTGACCACCCGGCGGTCCTCCTCGGCAACTACGATCCGTTTCTGAAACAGGGTCGGCGGCCCGTCCAACACAAGCGTCTCAAACTCGCCGCCTTCGCCAATGACGGCGCCCGTCTCGGCCGGTCCAAAGCGCCGCATGGCCGTGGCGAGTCTTGCCTTCCCCGCAGGACTCGCAACGTTGGTCCACAGGAACGAGCTGTCCAGGCCGCCGCTCGCAACCTTGATGATGCGGGCCTCCAGGCCCGCCGCCGTCATGTCATCAAGCAGTTGGGCATCCGCCCCTGCGACGGGGCCCGAGGGACCTGTGGTCGGGAGGACGGGAAACTTCCACAGATAGGCCAGCGGCGTCAAACCGAGGCGGATCGCTACCGATTCCACGCGCGTGCGCTGGTATGTGCTGAGGATGGCTCCGGCGCAGATAGCATTTGCCTCTGGGTGAGCCCTCTTGATGTCCTGGAGGAGCGGGACCATGGACTCGGTCTCGTCAGGGTCCGCCCTCTCCGGGTCTCCGGCCTCATCGGAGTATCCCCCGGCCGGAGAAGCGGTGGAGCTCCGATGGCGATTCGCGTCGTAGTCCTTTCCGTGTTGGACAGCAGGGCCGGTGATTGCCCGGCGGTAGAGCGGAATGCCTGTAGCCTCGGCATAGAGGGGGATCACCTGGTGCCCCACCGTTTGGTACATGAAGCTGTTGAGATCCCGCTCATCCTCGTCCACTTCGGGAGTAGCCTCATTTCCAGCCACTCCACCCTCGCGACCCGGGAGCACGGCGGGAGGGCGCGCATCCTTGGCCGATCCCAGATGCGGCCCATCACAAGGACCACAAGGAGCTGACTCTAGAGCCCGGGGCGAGACGGCGGTACTAGGCGCTTCGCCGGCGGGTACCTTGGCGTCCAGCCGGGGTTGCGAGGTGCCATCACAGGAGCCCTGCCTCCGTGGTAGTAGTGCCGGATGCAAATTGGCGAGGGCGACGATGCGGTGTCCGTTGGCTCTGCAGTGGAGGAGAGAGAAAAAGCTGTCCTTTCCACCGGATACGAGGGCGATCACGTTGAGCCCCTCGGTCTTGGTGGACGCCATCAATGTCAGACCCTGCCAAGGTTATTGCGACCCCCCGTCTTGTTGCCCTTTTTTTTGGGAATTATCAAATCGTACTGTACGCTGATGACCTTGGTTAGTGCCGGGCAGGAATTACCAAGTATGTACTGTACAGTACATACATAGACTACTGTACATACATAGTGTACACACACATACCCAATCACTCTCCGTACCTCGGAAGTCTAATTCTTGAGCTGGACTGGCCTAGGGCCCAATCACAGCACCCACACCGGGTCGTCCCGCACGTGTGGATACAAGAGAGCTCGGTTGGACGTGTCATCAAACGAACCGGCCGGGCTTGGCAAGAATCCCCGGAAGATGGCAAATGTGCCACGGCGGTATCTTCGCTGATATCGAGACAGCAACGGATCGTGTTGGGTCGAGGCCGGCCGATTCAATACTTGCTGCCCAGTACTTTGTAGTGTACAGTATGTACAGTACAACCCTAACGCACGGGTCCGTACACTAGTGTAGTCTGCGCAGTATGAATTACTAGTTAGCTGCTTGCGCTCCCTACGCCAGCAAAACTAGCCATCGGCGGACGAACGATTCTTCTGGTGGGGAGCGAGGTTTGGCTGTTCGCTGATACGCAGCAGCAAGTGGAGTCGCCCCAGCCAGCCGGGTTCTCGTCGTTCCAGACAGTCCAGTCAATTTCGCCTGGACGAGCTATTAGGGATGGCTATACTTGGTTTATTCCAGAATAAGAAATATAACTAATCGATCAACGCCTACGATTAATAGAGGACGCAAATGAACACGGGAATCAAGGGTTGCACTTGACTAGTCAGTTTTTTAGTGTAGTTATTTGTATCATGTACCCGGTGGTTAGTTACTAACTAATTAGTTCAGGACTACCACCTGTCTCCCGATAGGTAGGGCCAAAACCCCCAGACATACCAATATAGCCAGACATATCGCTACCAAATTTCCTATACATTCGCGTCTTTACAAAAGGTACTATCAAGTTCAATTTAGGTTTAATTACCATTATAATAACAGCCTTAAATAACTACAAATAGTTTAATTATAAACTAGGCTCCAAAAAGCTTAAAAACGTAGTAAAATTCAATTCTACTTAGTTATAACTAGTCAAATAACTAATTATATGACTCGCATTTGTCTCCCTCTCCCTTTATATTATACCCCCTATCCCTATTACTCTTAACACTCCTAATTATAGTAGTACCTTCTCTTTTAACCTCCTAGTAATAGTTATTATCTTCTATCCCTAGCATTACTACTATAGACTTATAGGTATATCGCTTCTTAAACCTCCTAATGTCCTTTATAATAGCTATATATAGAGACTCCTTCTTACCCCTAGATAGAGATAGTAACTCGATATCCTCTTCCTACCTATCTTTACTATCTATAAAGTCAAATCTGTTATCGTCGCTATCGTTAATTAACATTATAGTCACGCTGCTAATCTATATCCTGGGACGTTTAGGGGATAGGAATTTGACTTCTAATAATGGCTTCTTAGCTAACCAGGGGATTAGGACTTCTTTTCTATCTCTAAAGTCGAAAAATACTAATAGCTAACGTTCCTTTAGTAGAACCTAGAGAAGGTCCTTATCGTTAAGAGGAAGATAGTTATTCTTGTTAGTCTTTTCTAAGAATTTAGTAAAGGTTGCTATACAAAGGCGACGCCTATTAGTACTAGGAATCTTATTCTCCAGCTGCCTTTTCTAGACTTTGTATTCCTCTTTATACTTTTGTTTAATCTGCTTAATAGTAATATAGGTAGCTTTTTGGCTAGTATCTCGAATTGCCTTAACGCTCTTCTAAGCTCGGATCTCCTAAAACTGTTAAATCTATTAGATGGTTATACTTATTATAACCTCTCTTATTAGCTTAACAAGTTAGCCTTGTATTTTCTTAGTAAATGGTATAGTTAGATAGGCTCTCTTATCTTTAGTAAAGTTATTTAGATGTTTATATATTAGCTAACTCTTATTTACTATTAATATAATATTCTAAAAGTATTCTTATATTAGTAAACTAAAAAGCTTAAGATATTACTTTTAAATATAGTTAATACCTTTTTTATATATATCTATTACTTATTATTAGAAATTATTATAAGATATCCAATACTTATATTAGATAATACTTTCTTCCTAATCTAGTCTATTATGATATATTAGTTTAATAGAAAAAGATTAGTCTTTTTAAATCTTATTATAATATTTTAGCGTTTAAAACTAGTATCTTAGATTTCCTAGAATCCTTTAATAAAGTCTATCTAGGTAAATATAAGATTACTATTTCGAACTACCTACTAGAGATGTTATTAATATACTTTCTTAAGATAGTAAAAGACTTCTATATCTATTAGCTAGATAAAATATATTAAATAGGGAGGGAGGAAGATAATAATAATGTCAAATAAGAGGTAGTATTTATAAAGCTTAAGATTATAATATTCTATAAAGTTATCTAGGATAAATGGTTAATATATATATTCTTCTAATAGTATGACGAACCCAACTCAGACTTCTTCTGAAAGGGTCCAGACGGAGGTGGATTAGGCGGGACAAGCAGGCAGGTCGTCTGAGGGATTCGGTGAAGCCGAAGGGTTCACAACAACACTATAGTTGTCTCTCACAGTAATCAGCAATGCTTGGTATGAGTACTATGATTGTGATTGTTACCACTAGTAAACTCCCAGAGTCCACCATAACGAGTGACTATCTACATGTATATATAATCCTGAGATCACTCTTCACCTAGTGATCCTTTGCCGTCTAGATCACGGCTACGGTAGTGATCCCATAGTGTATGGATCACTTTGCCAAGCGTGATCCTTTCCTGATTGGTCCGTTCGTGCCTGCTGTCCTATTGGCCTGTCGGGGGAGGCGGCTCAGGCGGCGTCCTGCATGCATATTTCCGTGACACGATGCCCCTCCTTCAAGGCTTTCGACCCGAAAGCCCATCTTAGGCCGTTTCAAATAGCGCCAACAACCCTTGGTGAGTTGTCTCCCGTGTTTCTCTCTTTCCTCTGTATGCTGCTAACAACATGTCTCGTGTAGCAAAGCGTTCGACAAAAAGATCCGTAAAGACCGAGGAGCGCATTGCCCTAGCTGCTGCCATCAACGAGCTAGGGTTCGAAGTGATGCCTTGTTCTCATTGTTTTTCTCGCGGCCTCTGCTGCCGTATGATAGAGAGTTCTTCTCGTTGCGGCGAATGCGTTCGTCGCGGAAGGTCGTACGACGGTTCTGGGGTTCCGGTCTCATCTTGTCCGTATTCCCTTGTTGGTGTATTTTTCCTGTACTGACTTCCGCAGTGTCCCGCATTGTAGACGAATCAAAGCGCCTCGACCGATTAGAACAAGATGCTAAGGAGGCTCTTCGTGCCGACCACGATTCGTTGGCAAAAGCGCAGCGTCGTCTGGACGAGTCTCTAGCTCGTTTGGACCGTATTCGTCGTCAAAAGCGATCATTGTTGTCTCGAGGGTCGGAGATGGTTCGCCGGGGTCTTGCGTCTTTGGATGAATTGGAAGAGGTGGAACAGCAGGAATCGGGAGCGGTTCTGGGTGTGCAGCTCAATAGTGGCGTTGACGTTGTTGACTAGGGCGCCGTCTTTGATTCTGTCCCGGTTTTGCCTTTAGTCGATCCGGGTTCTGCCGGTGGAACTGTTCCAGTTTCTCAGGGCAGTTCAAATTCTTGACTAGTTCCCATAAGTTATCTTCTAGTCCAAAATCAAGCCATTTGACCAGGTACTACAGTTCCCCGTTGATGATACGTAAATCCAGAATTTCTTCGACGTCCCATTCTTCCTCTTCGTCCTCTGCTTCGATGTGTATAGCAACCTTGGCGTTTTTCGGTGCTGGTTCAAGAAGCGAAACATGAAAAACATCCGTCCGTAGGCGCATAGATGACGGTAACGATAGTCGGTAGTTGGATGTCGAAATTCGTTCTTTGATAACGAAGGGTCCGACCTTCTTAAAGTCTAGCTTCGTGCTTGGTCGTTTGGTTCGCAAGTTTCGTACAATCAGGTAGACTTTGTCTCCCCTCTCTAGGCGAGGTCCCTCGAGCCTGTGTTTGTCGTAGTAGTTCTTCATTCTAGTTTTGACAAACTCGAGTTCCTTCTTGAGCTTCTCGTATAGTGCGTACATCTATTCTGCTTTGACTGCTGCTCTTGGCACTGTGACCTCTGGTCCTTGCCTAAGGTCTACTTCATATCCGTAGTTCGCGAAGAACGGTGTGACTTTGGTCGTTTCCGTTGGCGTCGTGTTATAAGCGAGTTATGCTGTTGGCAACAGCATGACCCAGTCGTCTTGCTGGTAGTTGACGTAAGAGCGGAGGTACTGCTCAACAACTTGGTTCAGTCGCTCCGTTTGTCCGTCAGTCTGTGGGTGATATGCTGTTGACAGCTTGCTGTTAACGCCCAATCGTTGCATTAACGCTTGCCAGAACTTCGACGCGAACTTGGTGTCTCTGTCGGTGATCCATTCTTGCGGCCAAGCATACACTGATGCAACTTGCCGATAGATCACGTCTGCCAGTTATTCAGCTATCCATAACTCCTTGTAGGGAAAGAAGTATGCCCATTTAGTCAGGCGATCTACCACAGTAAGAATACTGTCGTAGGTCACTCCTGTAGCTATGTCCTTAGATTCTAGCAACTTCGTAATGAAGTCCATCGTAACTGAACTCCATAGTTTGTCAGCTGTTGGTAGTGGCTAAAGTAGCCCATACGGCTTATGTCGTGCCGTTTTGCTTCGATTACAGATGTCGCAATTCCGTACGACTTCCTTAACTCGTGCCGTTAACTATAGAAAGTCGTAGTGTTTCTTGACTTATGCGACAGTCTTTGTGACTCCTTTATGTCCTCCGAGTTTCGACTCGTGGAGTTCTCGAATCATTCGTAGCTGTTGATCTTTGTCGTGGATGTACGCTTTGCCTCGGTACCAGAGTTTCCCATCTTTTTCTTCCACTCCGTCAGGTACCACTGGTCCGGGTGCTGCTTAATACTATGCCTCGTTGATCCTTTCTTCTCGAAAGATTGCGCAGCATTCTAGGAACGAGTCAAGTGGATCATCTTTCACGGGTGTCTGCGTTTCGTGATGCAGCGTTCCGTCTGTTCGTTCCTTGAACAACGGTGGTATTGTTCCCGTTCGTCCTTTCGTGTGATCCGTTCGTCGGCTTAAGATGTCCGCTCATGCGTTCTCTTTGCCCTTCTTGTAGCGGATCTCGAAGTTGAATTCCGCGAGGAATTCTGCCCATCGTATTTGTCGTCCGTTGAGCTCCTTCGTCGTCGTGAAGTATCGCAGGTTCTTGTGATCCGTATACACTTGTACCGGTTCAATCGTGCCACTGAGGTATGGTCGCCATTCCTTGAAAGCTTCGACAATCGCAAGTAGTTCCTTGTCGTGGATCGGATAATTGAGACGTGGTCCATCGAGCTTCTTTGAAAAGAAGGCTACAGGATGTAGCTTCCCTTGTTCGTCTCGTTGTCCCAATTGTCCTCCGATGGCGTAGTCTGAAGCGTCCGTTTCCACCTCGAATGGCTTCTTGGGGTCTGGCAGTACCAGTACTGGATCTTCAGTAATGGCGTTGCGGATCTGCGTAAATGCTTGCTCGTGTTGCTCTTCCCATTGGAATTCGGCATTCTTCTTGGTGAGTTCGTGCAAAGGTCGTACGATCGCTCCAAAGTTCCTAATAAACATCCGGTAGAAGTTCGCAAATCCGATGAAACTTCGTACTTCCGTAACTGACGTCGGTTGTGGCCAATTCTTGATAGCTTCAACCTTTGAAGGTTCCATCCGAATTTGTCCTAGGGATATTTCGTATCCCAAAAAGACTATCTTCCTAACATAGAATTCGCTTTTTTCCTTATTAACTAATAGCTTATACGCGTGCAGCGCGTCCAGCACTGCTTTCACGTGCTTCCGGTGTTCGTCCATCATCTTAGAGAAGATAAGTATGTCGTCGAGATAACATACCGCAAATTTGTCGAGAAAGGGTCGGATAGCTTGATCAATCAGGGCTTGGAACGTTGCCGGCGCGTTCGTAAGTCCGAATGGCATGACAAAGTACTCGTAGTAGCCATAGGGTGTCCTAAAGGCCGTTTTCCACTCGTCGCCTTCTTTGATCCGTATATGGTTGTAGGCCGATGGCAAGTCAAGACGCGTGAAATATTAGGCTCCTGCCAACTGATCTCGGAGCCGTGAGATCAGCGGTAACGGGTATCGGTTTTTCACGGTCTGTTCGTTAAGTTACCGATAGTCGACGCATAACCGTAGCTTTCCGTCTTTCTTAGGCACAAACAGGATTGGGTAGCCTGCTAGCGATGTCGACGGGCGGATATATCCTCTTCGAAGGTTCTCCTCCAAATATCGCTTAAGTTCTTCGTTCTGTGTCTGGCTCGTGTGGTAAATCTTAAAGAACTTCAGTCGTGCTCCTTCCTTGAGCTTGATCTCGTGATCCCATAGGCCGTGTTCTGGTAATCCTTCTAGATGCTTCGGTTCGAATGCTAGGTGTCCTTCGTATTCCTTCGGTACTTCCCCAGTCTTGTCTCGTCTCTCGGTTTTCTGATAGTATGCGAACTTGGTTCCGTCCATGGCGATGCTGGCGATTTCTCCTGTCTCAACCCACTGCTCCAGTTGCAGTGCTCCGCATTCGTCAACGGAGAGAACAGCTATCGGCGGTTCAGCTCGTTCCTCCTGTCGCGATATCGATGTCGTTGTGCCGCCTCTTCCAGAGTCCGTAGTGGTCTGCCTGCCACTGTCCGTCTCTTGCGGTGGATCCGTAGGACATGCCTTTCTCTGAGCATCGTCCGCTCGCGATCCTTGCGCGCTCCCCATCTCGCTGGTCGAATATAACTCCGTTCGGGGTCGCAGGTGGCCACCATTCTTCTAGCTAATGTCCGGGTCGTAATCTTTATGCTATAGTAACCTCAATATCATGTCTTTGTCGTTACCTATGTCCACGATGCTGAATACGACTGCTGTGGTCTTCCCTGCCACAGTGATGTCGATCGGTTCGGTCTCTCTACGTACCTATTGCGTCGGAAATAGCCCTTTGACTATGCCATGCTTCCGCTTCATTCTCCAGGGTATCCGTAGCTAATTCACAAGTGTCGGCGAAATCAGATTCATCTCTGCTCCACTGTCCACTAGTACGAGCATTTCGTACTGTTTCCACTATACTGTTATCCACAATCGCTTGTCTTGCCGCCGTCGTCCAAAGATTGCGGCGATTTCCTATGTTTCTGCTGGGAGGTCTCGGTATAGTGGTCTCTTGCGCCAGTTCCTCCTATACTACGCTACCACTCGCCGCTACGCAGGCGTTAATGGTTTCCGGGCCCCTCGAAGGGCCCTAACCCGTTTCCCAGGTCAGTGCTGACCTCTCCGGTTGTTCGGCTGATAGCGGCTTCGTCGATCGTGCTCATCTCCGTGAGCCATTGAGTGCTTGCGGCTTCCCACCATTGGGCTCGTTCTGCTTTCCGTCGTGCGTGCCATAGCTTCGTCTGAAGCTCCCGAATTTGCAATTTCTTTTCTTCCGCGTAATAGAGGCAATCGTTGCTCCAGCACGAGTCCCATGTGTCTCGTCCGGTTCCGCAGTGCCTAGGCCAGGCTCGTCTTGGAACTATCGTGATGCTTCCTAGATCGCGGGCTTCGATCTTCCAGAGCAATTCGGCCGCTCTGTTTCCTGCATCGTAGACCCATTCCACAGGGCGTAAGCTTCCGTCCTCATTTTCTTGTCGGGTCGGCCAGTGATTGTTTTCGAATTTGTCGCGGAAGTGGTATCGGCATTCGTATGCCACACACTGGAACCAGGGCACTTGCGCATGTGCCTCATGTCGAGGGTGCAGTCGCGTAGCGTCGCCTGGGAGGTATTGGAATTCTTTCCCGAATCCTTCCTACTGTACGTGGACCGTAGGTACTCCAGTGCTAATATAGGAGTGTTTCTTCCAGTAGCTTTCCCACGTACGTTCGTCTTTTCCGCGATTCGCGCGCATGAACTGGTATTCTAGGTTCCGCACGTCGTTACTAAGTTGCTAATCGTCAAGATGCTCGGCATAGCTATCGGGCCCATCATATATCACAGGCTGTTCTCCTTTGATAGCTTCCACGATACGTCGGAGTTCCCTCATTTCGTCCTTCATCTCATCGCTCTACTAGGCGAGTCGAGTCAAGCGCCCATCCCGTTCGCGCAGTTCCGTATTAAGTCGGAAAACTTCGTTACGGTACCATTCGATTCGTTCCTAGAGGAATAGAGCATTAGGTCCGGGTCTTTCGATTCCTTAGGTGTCGGTTGTCCACGATCCATCCCGCCTCTGCATGACTATAAAACCCCACTGACTCAAGGCTAGGAGAATCGAAATTGGTGGTGCGTATTCTCCTGCCGTGTCCCATTCGGCAAGACCTGTCTCTGGGTCCACAGTGACCAGTTCGGAGTACGGTGCTTGTTCGTCTTCACCGTTGCCGTCGTGTCCGAGACTGTCCGTATCACTGCCCTTGTCTTCGTAGCTCGTGGCCGCTACTTCGATGACGTCCTTGGTGGTTTCGTCGATGTCCGCGATTTCTTTTCCAGGGACTGGCTTCCACTCTTTCTTCGGGCTTCGGCATTCTCGCTTGTAGTGCCCTTTCTTTCCGCAGTTATAGCAGGTGACATTGGACTTGTCTTGGGTCGTCTTCTTCCAGTCCTGCTTCTGCGCTGCGTCCACATCCATGGCTCCGGGGTACGTCCCGTACGAGGTACTGACGTACGCTCGCTTTTTCTTGTCGTTAGCCTTAACCATAGTTCCGTTCATTCGACCTCGTTTCTGCTACTCTCGTACGTAGAGTCAATCATCGATCCTGATAGCCTGTACGATATATTCATCCAGAGTCTCAGGCCGATCGTACTTATACAGCTCGTCCTTGACCTTTTCCTTCAGGCCATTGTAGAACAATTGCATCAACGCCTCGTCGTTAAGCTAAGACTTGAGCATGTCCTGTCTAAACTGTACGGCATAGGAGGCTACTAACTTAGTCTGTCGGAGATTGGCAAGTCTTTCTTGCGCATGAATCTTCTCGTCTTTGTCGCCAAAAACTTTCCGAAGCTCTTCTTCGAATCGGTCGTAAGATCGGAAGACTGCCTACGTGAACGCGTCTCGGTCGTCTTCGTCTTCCTCAGTGAGATAGTCGTTCCACGTAGGCTCGAACCATCTAAGTGCCTTGCCCTCCAATCTCGTGGCTACGTAGAGGACTTTGGCTTTGTCGTCCGGAAACTTGTCGTCATTAAGCCGGAAGTAGGATCGGAGGTTTGTCAGGAATCCTACGAGATCCTCCTTGGTTCCTCCGTATTTGCCAGGTGGTTCGATCTTGATACGCTTCGCTTTGGCGCCCTCGAGTGCCTCAATTTTGGCGTAGGCCTCGTTGACCAACTTCTATAAGTACTTCTCGCGGTTCTCGAGTTCCTTGATTCGAGCTTGAGCAGCCTTGTCTCTCTAGTCCAACTCCTGGATCCGCTGCTGGAGTTGACCAAGCTAGGCGAGCAGTTGTTCGGCCGTGACGTCGGTAGCCATGTCGGTGTCGAGGTCGAAGTCACCTCCGTTCTGAACCATGACAGAACAAAGGGAGTGGTAACAACGTGTAACGAACCCAACTCAGACTTCTTCTGAAAGGGTCCAGACGGAGGTGGATTGGGCGGGACAAGCAGGCAGGTCGTCTGAGGGATTCGGTGAAGCCGAAGGGTTCACAACAACACTATAGTTGTCTCTCACAGTAATCAGCAATGCTTGGTATAAGTACTGTGATTGTGATTGTTACCACTGGTGAACTCCCAGAGTCCACCATAACGAGTGACTATCTACATGTATATATAATCCTGAGATCACTCTTCACCTAGTGATCCTTTGCCGTCTGGATCACGGCTGCGGTAGTGATCCCATAGTGTATGGATCACTTTGCCAAGCGTGATCCTTTCCTGATTGGTCCGTTCGTGCCTGCTGTCCTATTGGCCTGTCGGGGGAGGCGGCTCAGGCGGCGTCCTGCATGCATATTTCCGTGACAAATAGCGTAGATATATAGATTAAATCTTTAGGGGTAATGTCGTCTAGATTAATAAAGTATATATTAAGAGTGGGATTAAAGTTATAATAATTATAATTAAACCATTCCTTGAAGCTTATACCATGTTGTTAGAACTTAGTATAGATAGTAAAGGAGTATTTATTAAAATATTATATCTAATCTATTATAATCTTAATATTATTAAATACCATCTTTAACTTATAAAATTAAATCTCTTTATTAAGACTATCGACATCCTAATCTTCTAATAGCTACTATTTAAAGATATAGAATACTAGGATAGTATTACTAATAGCGTTTCTAATACTAATTATACTTATTAACTCTTAGTTATAAAGGTCTAAAATCTCTAGTTAATAAAATACTATAATAAGCATTCTATATTAGTATCTAAGGAAAGGAACTAACCTTCTTCTTCTTATCTATTTTAACTATTAAGATCTTAAACTACCTATTTAATATTATAAATATATATCTAGTTTTATCTATATTCTAATAGCTAGATATAGTAATCTTAAAGCTTTCGATAGTATCCTTAAGCTTATTAAAGAATATCTCTAGTTCTTCTACCTACTACTTAGCCAAAAGTCAGTTTACTTTAACTAGTTTAAAGAATATTAGCTAAAACTATAGATAATCCTATTTCTAATACGACTACTAGTACTTGTTAATAAGAGGGTAGGGAAGATCACAACATGCCTATAAATGGTTAGTAGCATCTTAGAGAAGATCTTTAGTAGCAAGAGAACTAGATTTAATAAGCTAATACGTATATCCTTCGAGGGCTAAATCTTCGTCGTTTCGAAGCAACCAAGGTCTTCTAACTATATTACTACTAGTAGCTAGAAGTCTAGTATCCTTTAAAGACTTCAAGTGCCGGCTAACCTAGGTCTTTCTAGTCTTAAATAGCTAAGCTATATACCGAATACTAGGTTACTTTCTATAGGGTAAATGGCTAGTTCGGTGGCAAGCTTAAGCGGTAAGGAGCCATTTAGCGGCCCATATACTAGCCGGTTCCTAGATTTGGTTAGTCAGAGGCATCGTATATAGGAGAGTAGGTTTAACTAGGCTTGTGGCAGTGGTTATATCTTCGAATATAGGGAGTTGGCTGGTAAAATTGGACGCGGATTTGGACGTATACCTGTCCGGCTATATTGGCATGTCCGGGGGTTTTGGCCCTACCTGTCGGGAGACAGGTGGTAGTCCTGAACTAATTAGTCAGCAACTAACCACCGGGTATGTAGTTGCCACAAACATGTTCGAGCAACAGAACGGAAGTCGTGACTGTCGGAGATGAATGATCAACCCCGCAGCTCTCCCAAACGTCGACCGAGGGAAAGAGCCACAAAGATCAGCCGAGGGTGCCCGCAGCAGCACATTTAACTGTTCCCTGCAGTTTCCAACAGTCCATCCATTAGTGTGCAGAATACAGTACATACGCTACGGAAAAGCTCGTAGATCGTGTCTCGAGTTGCTTCGTCGATCTACCAGTGCCGAGACAGTGTTTGCCATGTGTACATACATCCCTACACGAGTACCGTTGAAAGAACAGGAGCCCTGCTAGGGGCTTACTTTGAGTAGGCATTTTGGACCCTAATACTCCGTAGTTTGCGTGCTTTTCACATCACATGCGAGGAGAACAGTGAGGGAGCGACATCTGTAGCACACGTTGTACGGAGTACGAGGCACCTTATTATTGTGATCATATCAGATGTCAATACCATGCAACAAGGGTAACTACTAATCTGAACTCCATTCGACTCACACATACTGCCCACCTTGATGGTTAGCAATCGCGAGCAACTTTTGGCCAGGAAAGCCGCGGCTTCAATTAGAACGGGCCAAGCGTCCAGATATATCATAATCACAAACAAAGCCATCGCCGAGAACAACAAGGGTCAGATCTCCCTCCACATGAGTCAGGTACCGAAGCTGTAAATTTCTGTTCCAGAGCCGTGGCGGGTGAGCCTGTCGCTCCGCCTGGGCTGTACAATTACAACGAGTGTAAAGAACCCGGAATATGTCGCAGTGGACAAGCTGTTTTTATGTGCAGCAACAAGAGATCAAAACCAGAAAACGACCCAGTATCTCCCCCTCCCATCTTGGCAAATCCCTTTCTCCCTCTGGCCGTCGCTGCGAGCCGCCACAATCTACCCTCTTGGCTGTCCCAGTCTTGCTGAATCTCTTGCCAAGTCACCAATACCAGCGCAGAAACGGCAAGCGAATATACCTAACGTGGCGGGTTTGAGAGTCCCATGGTACAATGCGAAGGGGCGGAGGGAAATGCGCAAACGCCGAAACAGAAATACACCGTTGCTCGCTGTGCTGGGATGAGATACCTCTTTCCCGTCAGTCTTGGGTGAAGTAATGTGCCGCCCAATTGGAAACAAAAATAATACGGATTCCCCCTGGTCATGCCGGCGTCTCGAATAATTATGCAAATTCCTCCTCTGTATGCTGATGACCGTCCCCCTCCAGTGATGTGTTTACTATGCCCGGGCTGAAGTCATCGTGGTCGTCGTATCAGACATCAATGGCGACGGCACGTTCCAAAGTGCGTGAACCATCGGCATTGTGAAGAGTGTGCAAAGAAGCGAAAAAAATTGGGGCGAGGGGGGGGAGGTTTGTTTGAAGTGGCAGGTCCGGAATTTCTGGACACCTCACTCGGCCCGCTTGCGCTTCTTCTTGCCATGGTCGCTGCCGTCGTCCGAAGATAGCTCGCTGCTGCTCCCGGGAATCTCGGCAGCGACTTGGAACAGGACCTTGCCCAGCGAGTACTGATCACCCATCAAGGCCGGGTGGGCGGGATAGGCACCGGGCATGCCTGCCGCAGCGATGGCATCGGGGTCGTCAATGAGGTTCATGACAATCGCACCGGAGCCGTGAGTGCGGGCGTGCTGCGCGAGGTTGTCGGAACGCGAGAACTTCTTGCCGCAGTCACTGCACTCGAAGGGTTTCTCCTGGGTGTGGAGCGAGCGGTAGTGGCGCTTGAGGTGCTCCTGGCGCCGGAACCGGCGGTGGCAGATGTCGCAGACAAAGGTCTTGGAGGGATCCTCAGTCAGCGACTGCTTGCGCCCACGACGGCTGGTGGGCGCCGGAAGTGGGGCCGGCCCAGCATTTTCCGAGCCAGAGTTGGCCTCGGACTCGTTCTTAGCTTCGGTGGCATTGCTGCTGGTGCTACCCTCGTTGCTGGGCGGTGATTGACTCTGGTTGCTACCCGCTTGGGAAGTGGCGGCAGTGCTCATAGTGGGCTTGCCCGTTTTCTTTTGGCGCTTGTCCCTGTGGGAATCACTATCGTCGCTCGAGTCGGCGGGGGTGAGCAGACCAAACGCGTCACCGGCCTCGTCAGCACAAAGGTCACTGGATGCGTTTGGCGAGAGCGCGTCAGAGCTGGCACGCGACCGGCTGGGCTGCGCCTCCTCGGTGCAGTCGCCGAGGTTGACAAGGCCGTTGACGAAATCGTCCTCAGAATCCAGGTCAGAGAGCGCGTCGAATGAGGGGAGATCGTTGTTGGATTGCGGGCGGAAGTCAAAGGACGAATCGGGCGAAATCGCAGGTGACGCGCCCCTAAGCACAAACTTTTGGTCTTCGTCCTCACCCGCGCAGAGGGTTGGGAGGGCAGAGAATTCGGGCGCGAGCGTTGAATTGACCGTGCCGACCGTCAGATTTCGGGGGTCACAAAAACTCTCCGAAGAACTGGACCGCGCATACGGCGACGGCGAGGGTGAAAGCGAGGGACACGAAGACGCAGGAGAAAGGAGATCGCAAGCCTGCGTCTGGATCGGAGCAATCTTCGATGCCTGTGTTTGGGATGGCAGGTACACTGTTGCCGATTGGGTCAGTGCTCCGATCCCCGATTTAGTGCAGCACGAAGCAACCACCACACCCCCAAACCCGGAGTACAGGATTATCCACTGCAGAGGCCCCATTTCCCTCTCCCACCAGCACATCGGAGGCCATTTATAAATCGGTCGACCGGGAGGGAAATAGAAAAATAAAAGAGAAAAATAAAGAAAAAATAAAAAACTAAAATTCAAAACCCTTGGCTTTTGTTTCTTTCGATCGCATTATAAACAGTCCAAGTGTTGTTTCAAATGCATTCCACGTTTGGGGAACGTCGAGAGCAAACAGCAAAACAAATGAACAAAAGAAAAGAGAGCATGCTTACCAGGTGTTAAAGGAGGGGATGCGCATGCAGACCAATCGAAGCTGGGAAAGCTCTCGAGGTCACCATCCGAACCACAGGCTTCCTTGCCGTCGAGTCCGGAGAGCATGGGATTCAGCGGCGTCTGAAGCATATCACAGCTGCCAGGGCTGCTGATGGCACTGCCCGACGTCGAGAGCGGCGGGGTCAACGGGGAGCCGAGCCCCTCGCTCTCGCACAGCTCCGTGTCCAGCACGATGGTTGGCTTGGGGGCGATGGGCATGGGGGACGCCACAGGAGTCAGTGTAGAGGGCAGAGTCGGGGCGCTTGTCAGTCCCTTGGGCAAAAGTGGCGGTTGCGAGCTGGACGAGCCGGGACGCGAATAGATTGGTGTCGAAGGCAGTGGCGGCACGACCGGGAGCATCTGCATCTGCTGCAGCGCTGAGTGCTGCTGAAGATGCTGCTGGGGAAGAAAGTGGCCGTGCTGCCGACTCTCCGAACTCGTGTCCGGATTGTAGAAGAAGAACGCCGGACCGCTTTGTTGCGCCGCCATCAGGATCTCCATCTCCATCTTCCAGGTACTGCCCGAAGCTGTCAGCAATGTAATCCATACTGACCATCCAGGTTTGCACCATACCAACTGATTCAGGATATTGATGTGTTGGTTCGTTTCTCTCTCGCTCACACACACCTTCTTTCTATCTCTTGCTTTGTCTTCCTCTTGCTCTTTCCCTCTTCCGTTCCTCTCTTGTCGTTTAGGTATTACGTAGGTATATATATATGTAGTGGTGTACAGGTGTCGTCGTAAACGTCGCGTGTCGGCTGTGGCCTAATGATGGGATGGGTCGGTTCCGCCGCTAAGGAATGGATGGCAGTTGTGATCGTGGGATCAGACAACTTGCCAATTATGCGTCTCGAGATTTGGTGTACATGGACTCGTCGTAGGAGTGCTTTGTCTTGCTCGTTCACACGAATTCCAGCCTCCTCTTCTATGCGTCTGTCACTTAAATTCGTGGCATGGAAGTCTTGGACTTGGAGAGGGGGATTAGTGAGGACGAGGTTGGATGAGACAGAGTTGCTGTATAAGGAAGGACAGGAAACGGGTTCCCAAAAGGCTCGAGACGGAAAAGAAACCAGAACCGACAGATGAAGGAAGAAGAAAGAAGGGATCACGCGTCTTGGTCGACAGATCTGCCCGTGGTGGGGAGTAGGAACGAGAGCCCCGAGAAGGGAAGTCCTAGCGGATATGTACAAGACGGCCGCCAGTCCGCCCCAGATCAACGGCGGAGAGGTTGCAATGGACCCGATGCTGCTCGACTGGCCGCTTGGGAGCCTACCCTTGCTCGCTTGGATTGACAAGGGCCAGGACCAGGAGGCCACTGGCCGGCCCACTGGCCATTGCAACCCCTGTCTGCATGTCTGGGGCAAGGTGGAGGGGCAACATCGGATGGGTGGACTCGCCGGTGGAGGTTGGCGCAGAGCGATTAACCTAGCAGGAAGTTCTAAATCAGGACTGGTTCGGTCATGCCCTCGGACGTACCACTGAACTAATGGTACCTTGGCCCACCCAAGTCATTCAGGCCGAATCCAAGCAGTGAGTGGGTGGCGGAGTCTGCAACACCCAGCCGAGACGGTTTGGTTTCTGGGACGTCTCGCGACACTCTCTGGCACTGGGTGCTTTGAACGGACCTTGTGGTCCCCCATATCCAAACCCCCGGCCCGTGGCCCACACAATGGCACTGATGCTTTGGTCGCCGCCAGTAGTGTAGCACAACCCGAGTGTTCTCCTCATCAGGTGGCCTTACTCTGTTTACTCTGATAGCCGCTTGAGAGTCCGCAACGCCTAGGCGTCCTCATTGTTGCTGTTGGCTGCACGCCTCTGGCTCTTGGAGGGTTAATCGCAAGTGACGACGATGCAGAGGATCCAATCCGGATGAAGCAGGATCGGGGGATCGCTCGCACCACTGGGCTTATCATCGCCGTCCAGCGGGCGCAGTGCATAACAGCTGGCCAACGGGAGAAGGCGAAGGCATGCATAAAGCCGACCGCGATGGCCTCCACACTTCTTTCTGATAGGCCAACGGACCGCTCAAGGCATCCCACCACACAACTATCACCCACACAGAACATTTTCTGACCGAGACGCGCGGTGCTGAAAAGGGAGTCGGGCACACCTATTCGCCGCACCATGTCAGGTCACATCTGATCCGTTCCCACCCTTGCCAGCCAGTAACAAGCGCAGTTGCAAGCTATGCAAGGCACGAACTCGCCCCAAGAGGCCACTCATCGTCTTTGTCACCGTTCACTGCCTGCTTGAGAGACGGTTGGGCGATGCGCCGCCAATGTGATGACCGTTCTCCAGAGTTCGGATTCCAGCGGTTGCTTCGCTGAACCGTTGCCGACGATCGTCAGGTAGCGGTCCGCGGCTGCACAGGCTTCATGATGGATGCTCTCTTTCCGGAGGCGAGTACTCTGTCGCACGTGGCATATCATTCTGTGCCGAATGTCGAAAATTGCATCGAGTCTGGTGCCCGGGTAATCTTGAGCATCTTTATGCTTCTCTAGCGAGTTCTTTATTTATCGTTCCGTCCCAGTATGGTTGCGCAAGATCCAAGTCCTGCTATTTCGAAACCTGCAAGCGACGGGATGGTTCAAGTGCATTGTGAGGATGATCAAGTATGCAATCCAAAGGCACTGTGTTAAGAGCGAGAGCAGCTTCCGCAAATCTCAGCGGCGGCAGACGCACGGCATTTGTGGTGGTGTGATGCGAATCAGGAGAGTCGAAGTAAGTGGTTTCGACAGGTTTTTTTTTTTTTTTTTTTTTTTTTGGAAGGGGGGGGTTGGGAGAAGGGCGCCGGCGGCGCAACTGCAGAGAAACGTGAAACCGCCGAAAGGCCGTCGCAGGAACAACCAGCACTGTCGATCACGGCAAGGTGGCCAGTAGGAATGAACGACCTGTGAGAAATCTCTGTTGTATCGCTCAACGGGCACTTGGAAGGTGCGATCGGGATCCAAAGCCCCTCCGATGTCACCACTCATGGTGTGCCTGCGCAGTGACGCGGCAGGATCCATCCTCCACTACCTATTTGACCCGGGAGGGATCTGTACACTTTCAGGTCGTGCACCACAGGACAGAACGAGACATAAGCGATAAGCTCCAGCCCATGCATTTTGTTTCGTTGGCGCCTCGAACCAACGCGTATCTTGCTCGGGATCGCGTACGCCTTTACGGATAGCTGGCCCACAAAATGCTTGTGAGCCTTCAGTGGCAGGCGGCAAAGGACCATAAACAGTCGCTGAGGCAGTCATGTTTTAACTACGAGCTGAAACTAGTAAATACCTCACCAATCTATCATTGTCGGCACTTTTTCGACCTTACACTTACTGTTAGCCTTTCACTGGCTACACATACGATGGTGCCCACGGCGACCACAAGCAGTTCAACCGAACTTTTCTTGGGGCCTGATTATGCCCACCTTTTCCGGGCAACGCACCATTGGCAGCCCACATAACTAAAATGGTTTGTTCGCAGATTCAGCGTCGCCTCGTCCATGCCAAGTGCGACTCTCGGTTATTATCGACTTTGCCATCGAATGTGAAACGAACACTGGTTTGCACATCGCAGGGGTACCCATATATTATATCTCAAGGCGCATCCCTCTTAAGATCCGGAGCCGTGGACGCTGCTCTTGTACATATGCTGCAGTTTGGGCACGATCCCGCCAGAACAGCTTCGACAGTAAAGTATACCTGAAAGGACAGCCTGCGATCCGTAAACTAACTTCACCCTGGATGTTTGACGGTGCCTGGTCAAGAACTGCGTGCACAACGTACATTTATACAAGGTACCTTACCTTACAAATTGCACGATGCTGGTCATTATAGGTTAGCATATAGGCAAAATCGGCCCATTCCCTGCCCGTTTTCATCAAGCAATTGGACAAAGTGGCTACTACGCAGGCGGATTACTTGAATTCCGTCCACCACTGTGCTGAAAGTGGTTTGCCTGGCCCTATCCACACAGACCACGCGATGACCGGATCTCTCGCCAGAAGAGGAAATTCCAGACCTTGGGCAGAAGAGGGCAGGTCAGAAAGCCACCCAACGGCCCGTCGCACCATCCTTCTGGTCAGCCTCACGAGTTGATGAAGTTCAGATGAACGGAGTCTCTCTCGTCTTCCTACCCTATTACCCTATACTACGGAGTAGGTACTGTACGTTGTACTGTACACGCCAGCAATTGTGTTGGCACCCACCGTCCCTTGCCTTCTGTTGATGCATGGGGCGGTTGGAACTCACCCACAGCTGCAGGTCTGTACACTGCTACGCAGAAGGATGGCAGCTGGATGCAACTGCTGGCTACTCCGGAAGTGAACGGTCCAGTGAATCGACACCTGCACAGTCTACATTGATGTACGGAGTAGCTAATGTTTACTACCGTTTCGGGTTCGTCAGACGGCGTAGTTTCTGTACGCTACTTAGTGTACGGATTACACAATGACCAAATTATACCGGACCAGACCCGGCGCGCCAAGGCATCCAGGGTTCTGCTCTTTGTTTCCGGAATCGCAGGCCCAACTCCAGAGCTTGTTGGAGCTTGTCGGTCGCTGCGCAGCGTTTGGTGGGTCTGCCGGTCTCGAACACAGCGAACCACCCACGACGGCTCTGACGAGGACGAGTGAGAGTCTTCCGTTGCTCCCGTGTGCTCTTGAAACCCTACCAGGCCTTGTCGGAGAGTGGTGGATTCTTGGTGGACCATTTTAATGATTCGCCACCGCCAGCCTGGGTCGACACGGCACTCGAGAACCCGCTGATCAAGCACTCTAGTGTAGCCAAATGGAGGCGATGCATCAAACCTCAATCGTCAGCTTGTGCATTCTGCTGTATTCCAGACACAAGGGTCTTGCAACGGTCAAGAATCGTATGAGAAAAAAATGAGGGTTCACTCGAAAATTCCAACATGAAACAGCAGGCTATTGGAGTCGAATTCTTGTATGTATGTATATGTGGACCAGCTGTACATGCTCCGTACGTTACATATGGAGTGCAACTGAGAATGTAAACTGCTTGTAAGCAGCAACACCTCTGTTTGTTCTGCCTGGGCGAGTCTCCAGCACGTGGAATTTCGAGAACCACGACCAGCCTCGGTGTGTCAATCCGGTGAGCGTGGCGGTCTGCCCACAGCCAGCCGATGCTAGATTCCGCGCTTTTGGAATAGCAGGGCCCTGGCTAACTTTGATGGACCCTGGTACGCGCGCCATCGTTATGTACTTATTTGTTATGTACAGTACTCCGTACATCCATGCACTCACCTCGGGACCGTTGATGAACGGGCCGGGGAGACAACCCGTAGTAGTGGGTTCCGCACAGTACTCTGTAGCTAATCCCAAGGTGTTTGATAACATGGGCGGACTATATCCCAAAATGGAGGGCTATGCCGTGTCGGTGTCCTCCCCGGATTTTGCGGGTGCAGGAGGCCCTGGTCGCCTGGTCATGGTTTAAATTGAATTAGGCTACGGCATTAAACTCGATGTGGTACTGGGCACCTCGCTTGTCTCCTGCGAACTCTCCTCCACCGCCATTTTCCAGACCACATGCGAGCAATTCCGGATGCTAGGTTTCATTTTCTCGGTTGGCGGCACTCACTGTGGTTCTGGTTGAGCTAACACCATGGCCAAAAAAATTCCCATGTTACGGTAATTCATACCTGGATGGGAATTTGTAAAGTGCTGCATGTCGCAGTCAACAATGCTCGCGGATGCAAAGAATGCAGCCCATAGCCATAATGCGAGGCAGGTCTGCCATCAGTCCACTATGCGTGTCTAACGGTCAGAGGTTCTGGATGGAATACACATGCGCGTACTCCGTACATAGGTACTGTACATAAGCGTTTGCGGAATACCAGCCGCTGATCCGTAGTGTACAGTACACAGTATGTTTGAGCAGATGAGCTCCAAGGCTAGTGTTGTGCATGTCACGTATTCCGCACGCTGCCAGAGTCTAGTAGTATTGTAATCCGTACACTACAGAGTACGAAGTACATACAGTTGTGCATATACACACCACGGAGTACATACAATACGCACCCCGGTCGCCCGGACATCATTCGTCGCATCCAGAAGCCCAAAAAGTACTCCGTAGGGGTCTTCTTCACCGTTGGGCTCGTGTTTTTTTGTCACGGATCGCCCACTCTCACCTCTCAAGAAGCAATGCGTGCCGTTAATCTTCCCATGACAGGTGCCGATGGCGCAACGAACCGACAGCACGTTATTTCCCGTCTCGGCGATGGGCAAGCACTGACCACTTGGGCAGCCAATCAAGCTCCCTTGGCGTCCCCCCCGCCAGTCCCACCGCCGAACCAGTCGCGTTCCCATCTCGGATCCACTAACGCAGGAACACAGACCAGCCTCACCAATTGGGGCCTTCCCGTTCCATGTCGATGGGTCTTCTGGAAGGTTTCAGGGTAGTGCAGTTCGTTAGTCCCGGTGTGCATGAAGACGCCAGCTCGCAATCCGTGCTCTGCAGGCCGACTTGCCGTTTCCGTCTCGACCTTCCCCAGCTGATCCTAGCCGAGTTCGGCCAATTGGGGCTCCTCCTCGGCTCCAACACGACCGACGATCGAGGTGTCGAGAGGAGGCTACCGACGGCACCATACTGACTCGTTATTAGCTAACCACAGTAACTACGCAATACACTAGTTGGTTAGCCGTGGAGAGTACGAATCCGTACACTACACTACATAGCATACACTACGGAGTACCGGAGCTTGGATCGGCTCTATTTCCTATCAGCAGCTGCTTGATCGCAGTTTGACATCTCCAGTACGGCACAAACCAGACAACTACTAGTACGCGGGGCAACTACCAGGTAGCTGCCGATCCTGTGCATCGGGAGTCTAACCTGAGAGATAGTGTAAGTGTCTTGTGTTTAGAAAGCTACGAGTACTATGTACACTTGTTACTCTACACTAGTGTAAACCCGCGGAGCGTAAGGCAGGGAAACCCTATCTTCGTGCCGCCATAACAAGTGCGGCCAAGCGTTCCAGAGCAGTTGTTTCTTCAGCTTGCAGTCGCAGTTGGCTGACCCCCAACCCCACGTAGCAGCGCCATCAGTTGATAGCGATGCTCGGCACGAATGAAGCGCTCGACGCCTCCTCATCACGACATTTGCCCACTTCTCGAGATCGACGGCGTCTTTACGTAAGGTGTCGATTCCGCTGGTGCTAGCGTGTGCGAAGCAGACCCAAGAGCCCAGAGGGACGCCTCCAGAGACTACACTACGCTAGCGCGGTAGGCTGGCTGAAGAGGGGTTTCGTCCACTTCACCTCGGTTTCTCCCACTTACCCGCCCCCCCTTCCCCAGGAGCTCCTCCCCAGGAGCTCAACATGAGGGAGCCTTGTCGACCGATAGGCTGGGCTGAGTAGACAACCCTCGCCGCATGTCAGCCTTCGCTCACGGACGACCTCAAGCCATCTGTGTTGATGATAAGGTACTGTTCCGCGGGGTTTGACCGACCCCTCACAATAAGCAATCTCAAAGAGCTTTCTGTCGTCCAATTGATTCGTTCCTTTTCAGAAAAAAAAGCAGCGCGTGCAGTCTGGTGAGAATTGACGACTTCAGATGTCACACAGACTACGAAGTACGAGGTACAATTCATCAGCCATTGCCAAGTCACGTCAAATTTGAGAACGAAAATAAAAAGGAAAGGGAGAAAGAAAAGAAGGGCAAAAATGAGAGAAGAAAAAAATGTTGTCTAAATTTAGTTGCGAATTACCCTTAATGATTATTTACTTAGTAGGCGTCACTGTTAGAAAACAATACCCTACTCAAAAGCACATGCGGACAGCGTCGACCTTGAAAGAAACAACGGTGTTTGCTACATTGCACTCACTCATCGTACTGTAGTGTGTAGTCTACTGACTGATAGAAACAAATACAGTACCAAATAACTACGGAGTTTGCAGGTCGGCTGCTGAGAAGTGAGAGGTGTCACCAGCGTAGCAACCTCTGGAACTCGTTTTCCGTTTCAGATTGTCGGGTGTCAAACCCTCCCCGAACACTGCCCATCGCAACTATGCAGCAGCCCGACACAAACTCGGCAAGGTGTTCTTTGCCTGTTGTAGATTGCAGGGAAGAGAAAATGGGTCAAAAACGGCAGGAGATCCCGACAGTGGTCGTGGATGCCTGCCTCAAAAGCTGGAACCAGAAGTTCCTGCCGTCTCTTGCATCTTGCGTCGCGGACGGACCCTCGTCGCCATAAACACGCTGCAGCTCGGTCGGGCCCGGCGCCCGTCTATTGGCTCCTGCAGAAGAACCCGTGGGGGGAAGAAGGGGAGACAGCTCAGATCCTGGGCAGCCCTTACTGTGTCGTTCCCTGTCATTCCAGTAATAGCTACTTAGCCTGAGGTGGCATAGTTACGAGTTAGCACGCAGTAGTGTAGTAGTAGCATGGTGGATGGACATACCTCGGTGCTTGAGTACACTGTACTCTAGTACATACATAATCCGCACCAAGTCGACTTTCGAAGCTCCGCACTGGGCAGGCGGGGGAGCCTACTCTACCTCCCAGACACCTCAGTCTCACCTTCCGCATCCACCGCACTAAACTCCGTACCTGCAGTTTGGCGCCGTCATTGTGCAGGCGAGTTGCAACGATGTTTTGTCCTGCGACCGTGTGTGATTCAAGCTTGGAAGTTTCTTGGTCAACCGGAGAGGTTGGCCCCGAACGACAGCGGCCAGCAGCCACACGTTAAACCTCTCTCCATTTTTCTGCAGTGGCTGAGGCTACACACTGCAGTGCTCTCAGTGCCGCGAACCCGAGGGGGTGGGGGTACGTCGTTTCCTTTTTGGAGGCTTTTTTTTCTCTTTTCTTTTCCTCTTTTTTTCTTGTAATCCTCTTTTCTTTTTTTTATGATGCATATGCTTTTTTTGGTCAAACCTTTGCATGCTGATTCCAAAAGCCAAGGGCCACATCCCCGTCTATACTTGGACTACACAGCGCGCATCGAGACGGGGGCCACGAAAGCCTAGTAAAGAGTGTTCTGTTGTTTCAGTCACAGATAACGGCAGCAGATCCAGGATTGTTTCATCCAAGCCACCAGACAGCAACTGCCGGCGCCGGGGATCTGTGATTCTCGCTTGCAGCGAAAGGTTTCAAGGGCGCACAGAATACTTTCTGGTCTTCATTTCCACAAATCACTGCGTTCCGAGATATCGTTCCTTGTATCGGTCCCGTTGGTTTCAAGCCCCTGTATTGTTCTAATCCTGCCTCTGCTCAATTCGGCACGTGCGCTGTGCGGATCGGTGTACGAAGCAACTACCTTACCTACATTGATGTAGTTAATGTACTTGCCCAAGTACGGATTTAATGGATATCGATTTCCCGCAGTGCCTCCATCCTTCACCTCTTCGCCCGCAGGGTTCATGCAACTTGCGGCCGGGGTTTGTGAGGGAGGGAAGCCGGGGTGTGCAGTTCTGAGGCAGAGCTTCTTAAGACTGGACATTGTGACTGGCTCACGGGTTGCAGATTCGCGAGTCTCTTTGGTTGGCCGCCGAGATGCATGCAGTGCTCTCTGCAGGTTCGCGGCCCTGCCGAGGAGGGTGCGGCCGCCCAAACAAAGCAATAGCGGCCGACCAGAGGAACTGGCCACAGCAGCAAACCGGCCACTCGGAATCACAAGGCCCGGGAGGGAGGCCTGCTTCCCGGTAGGCTGGGAGAGGGTTGGGATCAGGTTGTCAACGAGGCGGTGGTGGCATTCAAGCACTGCCGTTTCTGCCTTCGGGTGTGTATTGGGTCATTCAAGTCAACGGGCAGAGTTCCTCGGAATGTCGGAGGCACCGAAGTTCTGTCCGGAGGCGTCTGAACCGAAATAGTCACCGAGGCCTCCACGTTTCGCAAAGCTGGCGGCCGCCTAGCTACACGTCGCGAGGCTCGAATTCCATTGCGCAGTGGTCGAATATCCACAGGCCACCGGGTGAGGAAAGGCCAGATTGAACGAGCCTCAACTGGTCCTGTGCAGGTTGTGTACACCGTAATCATCACAACGTCCGCCGGCGCCGCTTCCTGGCCATGTCATGCAATGCCATGCCAAACCGTTGCTTTGGTGCCAGCGATCCTTCGTCCACCTCGAGTTTCCTCCGTGACTCGGTCCCGCCGCAATGAACGGCCCCCTTACTCCCTCCGACGTGTTGCCTTCAGGCTGTTCAGTCAACCCATCATCGACTATTAATTAGTCGAGAAACGAAGAGCTGAGTTGGGTCAGACTCTGTGTTCCCACGCTGCCGCGCCGTGTCTGTGCCATTCTCGGGTCTGATAGTACCCTTGGGTTGTGGCGACGAGGCTGTCGAATTCTGCAGGTTGTGCTACTTTTTACCATGGTGTGGTGGTAAGACGGAGCAGGACGGCAATGCACATATTCTGTCTCGCTGTCTCGGTCTTCGACACGTAATCCTTCGCACCCCCTAGATCCCATCAACGATCATTGCCCTTAGGGACAGGTTGCCGAAGCATTTGTCACCCCGGGCAGCCGATAAAGCGAAACAGCTTGACTCTTTTTATTTTTTTTCGACCCTTACATTATTCGAGGCTGGCTAAGTCCAGGTGGCTAGCTCTATCATTGCTCAGCCCAGTAATTGAAACATATCTGGCGGTGATTCCATCGAAAATGTGAAACTGCAAAAGCGACGCCGCAATTGCTGCTTCCAGCAATTGCACCTAAGTAGGTATTCTGACACTCTCCTTTCTCTTCCTCTCCTTTCTCTTCCTCTCGCGCTGTTCTTTAGAAGCGAACCCTCGGTTGAATGAGTCTATGAGACATACGATCGTAGAAAAGCAAGTGAAGGAGCTTCGCTTCTGTGTAACGGACATCTTTTCTCGTTTGAACTACTATACAACTGATGCAGTACGTTGTCTACGGACGCGTCCATCATGTAAGGCTAGATAAGATAAGGACCTGTGGATCTGGCAAACGGGCTGGCAAACGGAGGGTTCTTTGTTCCTATCCTCTACTTATACAGAGCCAACAGGGCCAGCCAATGTAGGAAGGAGACATTGCTCTTTTGAACTATTTATAACTTACCAACTTTCTTCCATCTATTAGAAACCATCTTCTATCAAATGGTAGTAGAAACTCTGCTCTAACCATCCAAAACCATTAGCACTAGATTTATTTCGCGTTAACGAATAGTTTAGTACTACTTTCGCGATAGTTACGTTTAGTTTCGGCGACTTAGTAACCGAACTAGGCAATTCTATTGTAACTACTACAAAATCTCTATTCCTAGCGACTTGGTAACCAAGGCAGTCTTCTATCCATTAACCCCATCTTCGTTTGAACCTGGCGACTTGGTAACCGGTGCCTAGGCAAATCCTATGTCAACCCTAGGATCCTTTCCCACAGAGGATCTTCCTAGACCTTCTTATACTTCAAACCCTCCTTCTAAGAAACTATCCTGACAAGAACTATCTGACTACGCTAAGAGTGTCCTATAGAGGCACGATAAGATGCCTTGTATACCGTAGGCGCAAGCGTTAGATCCTAAAAACTAACTATAAGAAGATGCTCTTCCTCTACAGAAGCTAGAATCGCCACTTGGATTTACTAACGACTACGAGCTATATTAAGCTAAACCTGATAATTTTGGCGCTAACAAGGAAACGATAAGCTGGCTAAATAGCAAGATAGATCTTTGATTTAACTAGTTAAAGGAACGAACCGACCGCTTTTCTAACAAGACTAAAGGGGCTATCTACAAACTGTTATAATAGCTTGAAAAAAGTATCGTCAAGATAGATCGTAGCTTCGTAAACCACCTAAAGGGAGTCGAAGATCGACTTTACGGTTGCCTAGAGAAGGACGTACTAGTGTGACGAACCCAACTCAGACTGCTTCTAAAAGGGTCCAGACGGAGGTGGGTTGAGCGGGACAAGCAGGCAGGTCGTCTGAGGGATTCGGTGAAGCCAAAGGGTTCACAACAACACTTAGAGTTGTCTCTCACAGTAATCAACAATGCTTGGTATGAGTACTGTGATTGTGATTGTTACCACTGGTGAACTCCCAGAGTCCACTATAACGAGTGACTATCTACATGTTTATATAATCCTAGTGATCACTCCTGATCACGGTGATCGTAAGTGATCGCATGGTGGTGATTACCCTGATCGCTGGTGAGCGTAGTGATTACTGTACTTCCTATGTTGTAATTGGTCCTTCCGTTCCTTTGGCTTGATTGGCCCGTCTGTGCCGGTGGCCTAGGCGGCATCTGTATGTATATTTCTGTGATACGATGCCCTCCCTCTGAGGCTTTCGACCCAAAAGCCCTCTTTTTAGGCCGTCTCAAATAGTGCTAATATCCCTCGCGTTACTTATATGTGTTTTTCTCCCTAGTCCTCGTTGCCCTTCGTGCTATCAATTATACCGTCTAACGTGTATAGATCCCTAGCGTCTATTCGTTGTAAGCGTTTAGCTTAGTTTATTTCCAATTACAGGTTCGTAGTAATGGCGTATTCCTATTATATAGAGTATAACCGAGTATATAAGATGATTAAAAAATCTTGTCGCTACAAGGCTTGCGTACGTTAGGGTTATGCTTACGATAGTTCTAGTATTCTAGTTTCTTCTTATAAGTTCCTATTTTCTTACGAGGGTATATCTCTAATCGCAATATAGTAGATCGTATTATATACGAGCAATATCATTTGAAGGCTGAAGAGAAAGAGGCCGAAGCCTTGCTACGGGAATATCAACGCAAAGCTTCTGAGGCGTTGGCCCGTCTGACTCGGGTTCGTAAACAACGAGAGTTCCTGGTAGAGAAGGGGGCAGACATGGTTACACGGGGTTTGTCGAATCTAGACGAATTGGAGGCGGTAGAACAGCAGGAATCGGGGGCCGTTATGTAACTTAACGGTGGCGTCGACGTTATTGACTAGGGCGCTGTTTTCGGTTCTGTCCTAGGTTTGCCTTTGGCCGATCCGGGTTCTGCCGATGGAACTGTTCTAGTTTCTTAAGACAATTTAAATTCTTGACTAGTTCCTATAAGTTGTCTTCTAGTCCAAAATCAAGCTATTTGACTAGGTATTATAGTTCCCCGTTAATAATACGTGAATCTAGAATTTCTTTGATGTCCTATTCTTCCTCTTTGTCCTTTGCTTGGATGTACGTAGCAACCTTAGCGTTCTTTGGTGCTAGTTTAAGAAGTGAAATATAAAAAATATCTATCCGTAGTCGTATAGATGACAGTAACGATAGTTAATAGTTAGATATCGAGATTCGTTCCTTAATAACGAAGGGTCCGACCTTCTTAAAGTCTAGCTTCGTGCTTAGTCATTTGGTTTACAAGTTTTGTGCAATTAGGTAGACTTTGTCTCCCCTCTCTAGGTAAGGTCCCTCGAGCCTATGTTTGTCGTAGTAGTTCTTTATTCTAGTTTTAACAAACTCGAGTTCCTTTTTAAGCTTTTTATATAGTATGTGTATCTGTTCTACTTTGACTGCTGCTCTTGGCACTATGACCTTTAGTCCTTGCCTAAGGTCTGCTTTATATCTGTAGTTCGCGAAGAACGGTGTGACTTTAGTCGTTTCTGTCGGCGTCGTGTTATAGGCGAGTTGTGCTATTAGTAATAGCATGACCTAGTCGTCTTGCTAGTAATTGACATAAGAGCAGAGGTATTGCTTAATAACTTGGTTTAGTCGCTCCGTTTGTCTGTCGGTCTGCGGGTAGTATGCTATTGATAGCTTGCTATTAACGCCCAATCGTTACATTAACGCTTGCCAGAATTTCGATGCGAACTTGGTATCTCTATTGGTAATCTATTCTTGCGGCCAAGCATATACTGATGTAACTTGCCGATAGATTACGTCTGCTAGTTATTTAGCTATCTATGACTCCTTGTAGGGAAAGAAGTATGCCTATTTAGTCAGGCAATCTACCATAGTAAGAATACTATCGTAGGTTACTCCTATGGCTATGTCCTTAGATTCCGGTAGCTTCGTAATAAAGTCTATCGTAACTAAACTTTATGGTTTGTCAGCTATTAGTAGTGGCTGAAGTAGCCCGTATAGCTTATATTATACTGTTTTGCTTCGATTATAGATATCGTAGTTCCGTACGATTTCCTTAACTCGTGCCGTTAACTGTGGAAAGTCGTAGTGTTTCTTGACTTGTGCGACAGTCTTTGTAACTCCTTTATATCCTCCGAGTTTCGACTCGTAGAGTTCTCGAATCATTCGTAGCTGTTGATCTTTGTCATGGATGTACGCTTTGCCTCGGTACCAGAGTTTCCCATCTCTTTCTTCCACTCCGTCAGGTACCACTAGTCCGGGTGTTACTTAATACTATACCTCGTTGATCCTTTCCTCTCGAAAGATTGCGTAGTATTCTAGGAACGAGTCAAGTGGATCATCTTCTATAGGTGTCTACGTTTCGTGATATAGCGTTCCGTCTGTCCGTTCCTTGAATAGCGGTGGTGTCGTTCCCGTTCGTCCTTCCGTATGATCTGTTCGTCGGCTTAAGATGTCCGCTCGTACGTTCTCTTTGCCCTTCTTGTAGCGGATCTCGAAGTTGAATTCCGCGAGGAATTCTGCCTATCGTATTTGTCGTCCGTTAAGTTCCTTCGTCATTGTAAAGTATCGTAAATTCTTATAATCTATATATACTTATACTAGTTCAATTGTACTACTAAGGTATGGTCGCTATTCCTTAAAAGCTTCGATAATCGTAAGTAGTTCCTTGTCGTAGATTAGATAATTGAGATGTAGTCTGTCGAGCTTCTTTAAAAAGAAGGCTATAGGATGTAGCTTCCCTTGTTTGTCTCGTTATCCTAATTGTCCTCCGATGGCGTAGTCTGAAGCGTCCGTTTCCACCTCGAATGGCTTCTTAGGGTCTGGCAGTACTAGTACTAGATCTTTAGTAATGGTGTTACGGATCTGCGTGAATACTTGCTCGTGTCGCTCTTCCTATTGGAATTTAGCATTCTTCTTGGTGAGTTCGTGCAAAGGTCGTGCGATCGCTCCAAAGTTCCTGATGAACATTCGGTAGAAGTTCGCAAATCCGATGAAGCTTCGTACTTCTATGACTAACGTCGGTTGTAGCCAATTCTTAATAGCTTTAACCTTTAAAGGTTCTATCCGGATTTGTCCTAGGGATATTTTGTATCCTAAAAAGACTATCTTCCTAATATAGAATTCGCTCTTTTCCTTGTTGACTGATAGCTTGTGCGTATGTAGCGCGTCTAGCACTACTTTCACGTACTTCCGGTGTTTGTCTATTGTCTTAGAGAAGATAAGTATGTCGTCGAGATAATATACCGTAAATTTGTCGAGAAAGGGTCAGATAGCTTGATTAATCAGGGCTTAGAACGTTGCCGGCGTGTTCGTAAGTCCGAATGGCATGACGAGGTATTTATAATGGCTATAGGGTGTCCTAAAGGCCGTTTTCTACTCGTCGCCTTCTTTGATCCGTATATAGTTATAGGCCGATGGCAAGTCAAGACGCGTAAAATATTGGGCTCCTGCTAACTAATCTCGGAGCTATGAGATCAGCGGTAATAGGTATCGGTTTTTCACGGTCTGTTCATTAAGTTACTGATAGTCGACATATAACCGTAGCTTTCTGTCTTTCTTTGGTATAAATAGGATTAGGTAGCCTACTAGCGATGTCGACAGGCGGATATATCCTCTTCGAAGGTTCTCCTCCAAATATCGCTTAAGTTCTTCGTTCTGCGTCTGGCTCGTGTAGTAAATCTTAAAGAACTTTAGTCGTGCTCCTTCCTTAAGCTTGATCTTGTAATCCTATAGGCCGTGTTCTAGTAATCCTTCTAGATGCTTTGGTTCGAATGCTAGGTGTCCCTCGTACTCCTCCGGTACTTCCCTAATCTTGTCTCGTCTCTCGGTTTTCTGGTAGTATACGAACTTGGTTCCGTCTATAGCAATACTAGCGATTTCTCCTATCTTAACCTACTACTCTAATTACAGTGCTTCGCATTTGTCAACGGAGAGAACAGCTATCGGCGATTCAGCTCGTTCCTCCTATCATGATATCGATGTCGTTATGCCGCCTCTTCTAGAGTCCGTAGTGGTCTGTCTGCCACTGTCCGTCTCTTGCGGTAGATCTGTAGGATATGCCTTTCCTTAAGCATCGTCTGCTCGCGATCCTTACGCGCTCCCTATCTCGCTAGTCAAATATAACTCCGTTTAGGGTCGTAGGTGGCTACCATTCTTCTAGCTAATGTCCGGGTCGTAGTCTTCATACCATAGTAACCCTAATATTATATCTTTATCATTACCTATATCTACGATGCTAAATATGACTACTATAGTCTTCCCTACTATAGTAATGTCGATCGGTTTAGTCTCCCTACATACCTATTACGTCGGAAATGGCCCTTTGACTATGCTATGCTTCTGCTTCATTCTCTAGGGTATCTATAGCTAATTTACAAGTGTCGGCGAAATCAGATTTATCTCTGCTTTACTATCTACTAGTACGAGCATTTCGTGCTGTTTCCACTATGCTGTTATCTATAGCCGCTTGTCTTACCGCCGTCGTCTAAAGATTGCGGCGATTTCCTATATTTCTGCCGGGAGGTCTCGGTGTAGTAGTCTCTTACGCCAGTTCCTCCTATACTGCGCTACCACTCGCCGCTGCGCAGGCGTTAATGGTTTCCGGGCCCCTCGAAGGGCCCTGACCCGTTTCCTAGGTCAGTGCTGACCTCTTCGGTTGTTCAGCTAATAGTGGCTTTATCGATTATACTCATTTCTATAAGCTATTAAGTGCTTGCGGCTTCCTACTATTAGGTCCGTTCTGCTTTCCGTTGTACGTGCCATAGCTTTGTCTAAAGCTCCCGAATTTGTAATTTCTTTTCTTCCATGTAATAAAGGTAATCGTTACTCTAGCACGAGTCCTATATATCTTGTCCGGTTCTGTAGTACCTAGGCCAGGCTCGTTTTAAAACTACCGTAATGCTTTCTAGATCGCGGGCTTCGATCTTCTAGAGCAATTCGGCTACTCTGTTTCCTACATCGTAGACCCATTCTACAGGGCATAAGCCTCTATCCCTACTTTCCTATCGGGTCGGCTAGTAATTGTTTTCGAATTTGTCGTAGAAGTAATATTGGCATTCGTATACCACACACTAGAACCAGGGCACTTGCGTATATGCCTCATGTCGAGGGTACAGCCGTATAGCGTTGCCTAGGAGGTATTGGAATTCTTTCCCGAATCCTTCCCATTGTACGTAGACCGTAGATACTCTAGTGCTGACATAGGAGTGTTTCTTCTAGTAGCTTTCCTACATACGCTCGTCCTTTCCGTGGTTCGCGCGTATAAACTAGTATTCTAGGTTCCGTATGTCATTACTAAGTTATTAGCTATCAAGATACTCGGTGTAGTTATCAGGCCTATTATATATCACAGGCTATTCTCCTTTAATGGTTTCTACGATACGTTAGAGTTCCCTCATTTCGTCCCTTATTCTATCGCTTTGTTAGGCGAGTCGAATCAAGCGCCTGTCCCGTTCGCGTAGTTCCGTGTTAAGCCGAAAAACTTCGTTACGGTACTATTTGATTCGTTCCTAGAGGAATAGAACATTAGGTCCGGGTCTTTCGATTCCTTGGGTGTCGGTTGTCTACGATCCATCCCGCCTCTACGTGACCGTGAAACCCTACTGCCTCAAGGCTGGGAGAATCGAAACTGGCGGTGTATATTCTCCTGCCATGTCCTATTTAGCAAGACCTGTCTCTGGGTTTATAGTGACTAGTTCGGAGTACGGTACTTGTTCGTCTTTACCGTCGCCATCGTGTCCGAGACTGTCTATGTCACTGTCCTTGTCTTCGTAGCTCGTGGCTGCTACTTCGGTGACGTTCTTGGTGGTTTCGTCGATATCCGCGATTTCTTTTCCAGGGACTGGCTTCCATTCTTTCTTCGGGCTCCGGCATTCTCGCTTATAGTGCCCTTTCTTTCTACAATTATAGTAGGTAACATTAGACTTATCTTTGGTCATCTTCTTCCGGTCCTGCTTCTACACTATATCTATATCTATAGCTCCGGGGTGTATCCTGTATAAGGTATTAACGTACGCTCGCTTTTTCTTGTCGTTGGCCTTAACTGTAGTTCCGTTCATTTGACCTCGTTTCTACTACTCTTATACGTAGAGTCGATCATCGATTCTGATAGCCTGTACGATATATTTATCTAAAGTCTTAGGCCGATCGTACTTGTATAGCTTGTCCTTAACCTTTTCCTTTAGGCCATTATAAAACAATTATATCAATGCCTCATCATTAAGCTGAGACTTGAGCATGTCCTATCTGAACTATACGGTGTAGGAGGCTACTGACTTGGTCTGTTAGAGATTGGCGAGTCTTTCTTATATATAAATCTTCTCGTCTTTATCGCCGAAAACCTTTCGAAGCTCTTCTTCGAAACGGTTATAAGATCGGAAGACTGCCTATATAAACGCGTCTTGGTCATCTTCGTCTTCCTTAGTGAGATAGTCGTTCTACGTAGGCTCGAACTATTTAAGTGCCTTACCCTCTAGTCTTATAGCTACGTAGAGGACTTTGGCTTTATCGTCCGGAAACTTGTCGTTATTGAGCCGGAAGTAGGATCGGAGGTTTGTCAAGAATCCTACGAGATCCTCCTTAATTCCTCTATATTTACTAGGTGGTTCGATCTTAATGTAGCTCGCCTTGGCGGTCTCGAGCGCTTCGATTTTGGCGTAGGCCTCGTTGACTAACTTCTGCGAGTACTTTTCGCGATTCTCGAGTTCCTTAATTCGAGCTTAAGCAGCCTTGTCTCTCTGGTCCAACTCCTAGATCCGCTGCTAGAGTTGACCAAGCTGAGCGAGCAGCTATTCGGCCGTGACGTCGGTAGCCATGTCGATATCGAGGTCGAAGTCTCCTCCGTTCTAAACCATGACAGAACAAAGGGAGTGGTAATAACGTGTGACGAACCTAACTCAGACTGCTTCTGAAAGGGTCCAGACGGAGGTGGGTTGAGCGGGACAAGCAGGCAGGTCGTCTAAGGGATTCGGTGAAGCCAAAGGGTTCATAACAACACTTAGAGTTGTCTCTCACAGTAATTAACAATGCTCGGTATGAGTACTGTGATTGTGATTGTTACCATTGGTGAACTCCCAGAGTCCACCATAACGAGTGACTATCTATATGTTTATATAATCCTAGTGATCACTCCTGATCACGGTGATCGTAAGTGATCGCATGGTGGTGATCACCCTGATCGCTGGTGAGCGTAGTGATCACTGTACTTCCCATGTTGTAATTGGTCCTTCTGTTCCTTCGGCTTGATTGGCCCGTCTGTGCCGGTGGCCCAGGCGGCATCTGCATGCATATTTCCGTGACAACTAGTAATGATAGAACCGATGTTTGATCGAATCGAGGATCTGGAAACATATATATCATAGTATAGAGACGTGCTCGGCCGAATGGCAACTTAGATAAAGGAAATAATTGGCATAATACGTGGTTAAGATAGCAAAAACGATAATTAATTGCCTAGTCGTTAGCAATCTTCCTTCGACCCTACTAGACTTAGCACTATTATAGAAGAAGTATAATAAGTTAATAATCTTATAGAAGATATATAACGTAATAGTAGTACTTTTCCTATACCGCCTAAGGACATTGGTATTGGCTATCATTACAATCTTGGCCGCCCCGAACGTATATAGTCTTTATATAAAGTTCTACACTTTGTAACTAGCGGCAGTAGAGGCAGAGAACCCGGTTCCTTGAGCTCTGATGATGGCGACGACGAGCCATCTAACCGTCACTAACCTTTAGGTAACTAGAATCTAGGACGCCATCACGGCGCTCTGTACCCTAGCAACGGTAGCAGCGGCAACGGTGGCGGTAATAACGGCGACAATAGCAATAGACGTCGTAGACACGAGTCTACGTACGATACTACTATAAGTATATAGAGCCGCTTAGACTTCAAGATCAAGAAAACGATATTAGCTAGTTCGATCCTTCTTTCCCTAACCTATGTTCTTTAGGCATTATTAACGACGGTAAGAATCTAGTATTTACCGATGTCTACTACTTTGCTGACCGTATTAAAACCTTCCTAGAAAGCGACCTTAATAGCAGCGTTAAGACATAGATTCTATCCTTCTTTTAAACTCTTCTTGGCGGTCTAACTATCATTTAGTAGACTAACAAGTTAAACGGCTCTATATATAGATAATTATACGAACTAGGTCTTCGAGCTATTATAGATCGACTATAGGAATGCTTTATACCTAACGCTATAACTGCCACTTACAAATTTAACGAAGCCTACCTACATTTAAAGGACATTACGAAGGACGAGCAAGCGCTTAGTTTCTTCGTTTAGAAGATGCTTTGTTAGGCGCGCTTAATACGTATACTTAACGAATGTAACGATAACTAGCAAGGAGTTATAGTTTAAGTCTAATTAGCTATAGACCTCTACGTCAAGTAGTATTTAGATCCTCCCTAGCGATACTCCTCACTTGGCACATATATATAGTATATTAAGCAGTCTCGATCTATTGTTCTAGCGGCTACTCTTGACCACTACCTATATCTATAGAAAAGGTTATCTACAGATAGTAAATTAGAGTCTCCTAGGGCTAAAGACAGGGGCTTGTACAAGCCTATACGCTATAATGCTAATTAATCTTAACAATTTGGCTATAGATATGATAAGTCTCCTAAATACGACTAGCGTGACCACAGATTTAATCGTAATCGCTAGTTTGATCGTGATCGCGGATTTGACCGTAACCATAACCAGGATCGCCACGATTAGAATCACTATAAGCCGGGTAATTATAGCTAAAAGCAGGTCAGATTTGGCAAGGATAACCGCTAGCAAAAGAAATATCGCGACTATGCTAACTTTACTAAAGAAGCTAGCGATAGCTCTAAGCCGGATCAATCTGACACGTAATTAGCCAAAAGCGTCCCTAAATCTAGATCTAAATCTTTAGGTAGCGACACTAGTATTACGTACCTCGTTCTAGACTCGTAACTTACTTGCTATAAGTGCTATAAATCCTTTAGCTCGTATATCGAACTACGTACTTACGCTAAGCGATGCTATAGAACTAGTCCTTTTCCTTCTATCTATAACTACAAAGCTAATCTTACGGACTTGGCTTGCCGTACCTGTAGTTTCTATAATACCACTCTAGAAACGCGAAACGCTCTCTTCCGGCATTTAAAGATCTATAAAAACGCTAAATCTAGTAACATTCGCTGCCTAGTAGAGACTCCTAGTAGGCCGTCAGATCTACCCTCTTTGCCGCCAGAAAACGCGTACCAAGCTATAGACACGCTAACTACAGACAATGCGGCAAAAGCGTACTAGGTCAGGGACGTACCGCCTAGGTATATGCCTGACCGCTACGGTTTACCGCTAGGATATACTTATCTACGCGTTAGGGTACACTGCGAACCTATAGATCGCGAAGTAGTAGAAGTGTGCCTAGATCTTAGCGCTAGCTGCTCCCTAATTAACTATACTTTCCTATAGCGATTAAACTACTAAATTGAACGACGTAAGGGCAGAGTCAAAGGCGTAGGAAACGCTATATTAAGCCTTAACAAATAGGCATCTTTCGATATCTACTTACCAGGTATAGAAAACGGTACTCCTACCCTGGCTAAGTTTACCTATATAGCGTAAGTTATCGACTCTTTAATACCGAATCTTCTAATAGGTAACGAATTCCTAGATTCATATAACGTAAATATTAACTACCATCGTAAGGAAGTCAAATTATAGCTATTTAACTTCTATCTTCCTTTTTCCGTATATATATACTCTATACCTTACGTACGGAAGGTCAAAACCACTTACGAAATCACTCTCCTGCCTAACTAATAGGCGATAGTGCCCGTCGAGTACAAGCCTCTTCCGACAGGTCATGCCTTTATATTTAACTTAGCTTACGCTACTATTTATAACTTCATTATGGATACAAAGACCCTAAAAGTGGTACCTGTTGAAAATACTATACAGGGAACGCTATATATCCTAAAAAGGCACCCTATCAGAAGGATCGAAGAAATAGAAGATAATAGCTACTTTGCCTATTTATAGAATACTACTTTCTATATAGTAACGATCGCTACTACCATCTTAATAACGGCTACACCTACTATAACAATAGACATTAACCCTATAAAACTTACCAATTAGTACGACGTTATACCAGTTAACGCTTTCTTTGATTTAAACCGCTATTTAGGCGCAATCCTATGACGAACCCAACTCAGACTTCTTCTAAAAGGGTTCAGACGAAGGTAGATTAAGAAGGACAAGCAGGCAGGTCGTCTAAGGGATTCGGTAAAGCCAAAGGGTTTATAACAACACTAGAGTTGTCTCTCACAGTAGTTAACGATACTTAGTATAAGTACTGTAATTATAAGTTACTATCACTAGTGAACTCTTAGAGTCCACCGTAACGAGTGACTATCTATATATATATATAATCCTAGGATCACTAGTAGTCGTAGTGATCCTCTATACTAGCTTACCTGGCTTATGTCGTGAGCTAGTGATCCTCTGCTGGGATCATTTCTTGCCAAGTGTGATCCTGTCCTGATTAGTCTATCATTCCTTCGGCTTGATTGGCCTGTTCGTGCTAGTGGCTTAGGTCGGCATCTGCATGTATATTTCTGTGACAAATCCTCGAAGGCAGTTACATCCTTACGAAGCTACCTATAACCATAGCCTTATTTACAGCCTCTAACGATGTAAATTCGGACACTCCTATTAGCGACTTTGTCTTCTAACTTGCCTAGTAATCTTAACCTTTTCCACCGTAAGATATTTCGCCAGAAGCGATCCTAGGAGCTGATGACATGGAACGTAAGCTATACGTGCCTAAAAAGCATTCTACACTAGGATTAAAGATACCTAGCTCTCTGCCTAAGATCGTTACTAACAATGGCATCTACATCTACGTAGGCAATCTAGTACTAGCGTAGAAGTTCGCCGACTTAGTTAACAGATTTCTATAACTCTAGAACGACGCTAGTCTGATCGATATACTATAGAACGAATAGATGAAAGTGCTACTTGTGGAAAAGTGGTAACACTAGAAAGTACGCTCCCATACGTACCCGTTAAGCCAGAGGGACAGGGAAGTCCTAGACAAAACTTTCGACGCCCTCTATTAATAGGGCAAACTACGGTTCGCAAAAGACGCTACTCCTTTCGCCTATTCTGTTTTTGTAGTCTGGCGTACCGTCAAGGGTATTACCAAGGGTTATATCGTTATCGATCTACGTAGTCTAAACAAGGTTATAGTTCCTAATAACTACCTACTGCTACTATAGTCCGAGATTATCGTAGCCCTATATAGAAAGAAGTTTATTATAGTAATCGACATTACGTCGTTTTTCTATTAGTTTAGTATATATCCTTTACATCGTAATAGGTTTACGCTTATTAGTCCCTATAGTTTAGAATAGCCGACTATAACGCTTATAGATTACCGTAATTTGCCTATATACGTATAACGGTTTATGGATTAGCTATTATAACCGTATTCCTCCTATTATCACGCGTTTATCGACGATATTATTATTTTCTTAGATATAGCCAAGGATCATGTATAACACTTAAAGACGATCTTTAGCCTGTTCTAGAAGAAGAATATCGCTATCTTGCCTACCAAATCATATATCGGCTACCTAAATATAGAACTACTTGGCTTCTATGTAGACAGTCCTGGCCTTACTAATACGGATTAGCGTGTTAAAGCGTTTAAGCAGTTGTCCTTTCTACGTACGTTAAAAGCGCTAGAATAGTACTTAGGTACTACTAGTTTCCTTTGACACTTAATTTTATACTATACAAAGATCGCTAAGCCGCTCTAGAAACGTAAGACTAACTTGCTTATATGTAGCCGTAAGTCTAGCGAACTAGAAGTTAGCAACCGTACCTAGAGGATAGGCTACTATAGCTATACTTCCTTTAAGCTAACTAAACAGGAAGAAGCGTCCTTTATAGCCCTATAAGAGGCTATATATTATAAGAACCTGACTATCCTCTACCACTTTAATCCTAATAAGCAGCTATATATTTAACTTAATAGCTATTTAGAACATGGATTTAGCGTTATAGTCTTCTACACTTATAACAGATATAACTAGCGCCTAGGCAACCTTATCCTAGCTAACCAAGTACTACTAGTAATGTTCTTAAGCCGCCCATTGACAAAGGCTAAGATACAATATAGACCCTCTAAATAGGAAGTTGCTTATCTAGTGTAGGCAATTCGCAAATTGTGTACGATAGTCTATTCGGCGCGTATACTAGTCATCGTTCTGACTAACCATGCTACTATACGCGGTATTATAGAACAAACTAACCTAGATATAAGTTTAACCGACCATGCTAACCATCGTCTAATTAACGCGTCTATCTACCTATCGTAGTATAACCTTAAAGTCTACTACCTACCCGGAAGACTTAACTTTGTACCGGACGCCTTGAGCAGATTAAGTGCCTTAGGGGATCCTGAACCTTCCAAACGACTAGATAGATTAGCCGTACTTGACGACGTTTAGTTCGCTTTCGCCGAGGCACGGATAGATCCTAAACTCAAGGCAAAGTTCGTTAACGGCTATAAGGCTAATGCCAAGTATACCCCTATCATTAAGGATCTTATTAAAAACAAGCACACGGATAGGACTATTGACGATAAGGGTATCGCCGTTTTCTCGCGCTATAGGCTACCGTTTATCCTAATTGACAAGCTCCTCTACTATATTCGCCTAGACAATATACGCGCGCTATACGTACCTTCGAGCCTTATATAATAGATCCTAAGCTTAGCCTACGATGAGAAGTATCACTTTGGAACTAATAAGATGATATATAACCTATATAGTATTACGATCGACAGGAAAACTAGGTATATATAGGATTATATAAAGTACTACCTTATCTATTAAGTTAACGCTACCGATCGTAACCTTCCTATAGGTAACTACTAGCCAATCTGTCCATTAGACATACTACCTATATAGGTAATCGCTATTAATTTTATAGTAACGTTACTATTAGTTCCTTCGGCTAGAACCCCCTAGCATTTAGATAGGTACGATAAGTTCGATTCGATAATAATAGTATCCTATAAGTCGTCTAAATGAACGCTCCTTATACCTAGCTACTCTAGCTATACCACTATAGACTAGGGCTATATATTAATACAACAACTGCTCCTATCTAACTAAGGAGTACTAACCGCTATTATATCTAACTACGACTACAAATTTATATCTAAGCTATAGACTAGTATATAAAAAGCGCTAGACACGAAGCTATTAATAACTACTACGTACCACCTATAAGGAGATGGTCTTATAGAGCGAAAGAACCAGACGGTAGAAATCGCTCTACGCTTCTTCGTCTACGAGAAACCTAATGACAATTAGACTACTATACTTCCGTAGCTTTAGTAGCATTTAAATAGCACGTATACTACCTCTATTAGTATATCTCCGTACGAGCTGCTCTACGGTTTCAAACTAGCTAGACTGCTAGAAGTACTAACGGCGCTATCGTCAAAAACGGCACAGGATATCCTAGTTCTATACAAATATCTATGCTAAGATACCTAGATAGTAATAGACTTTATAGCGGCCAGAGCCAAACGTAGATACGATACTAGCCACCGTAATATTAAATTCAAGCCAGGTAACCAAGTATATCTATACCTATACCGTAGCTACTACCTACTAGGTCGACCATTATATAAGTTATCCTAATAGTACACTAGACCTTTTAAAGTCATTAAACGTATTAGCCATTTAGCGTACTATCTTCGTCTACCGCCAAATATAGATATCTATCCTATAATATCAGTGGTATACTTATCGCCTATACCTCTAGGCACCGACCTATATAATCATGCTATACCGCCTCCTAACCCTATTAAAGATAGCCATACCGACAGCGGTTTAGAATCCAGAGACAAGTATAAACTCGAACGTATCTAGAACTACAAGCTTATACATAGCAAGTATAAGTATCTAGTCAAATGGAAAGGGCTCGGCCACAAATATAACGTTTAGAAGACCGACTTCTAGCTATACTATACACGCAAGATAGTCAACGAATACTAGGCACGCTAGGGAGGTCAACCTACTACAGCTTAAGTAACGCAGATCAAACCCCTACGTAGACGCCCTTATAAGGAGGCATCAAAGGCTCCCCCGAAAAGAGCCGTAGATAGAAGATACCAAAGTAGGGCTATAGGCAGCCAAGAAGAAGATATATAGGACACCATAATAGTGAGATAACGCCACTACTTTCTATTACAATATTACTACGGAAAGAAGGCGCGTTTAAGAGCTATTTAGAACTATAGTATAGGCACTACGTTTTTTCTTCTAGGCAGGGGACTTGATGTAGTACGTTATCTACAGACGCGTCCATCATGTAAGGCTAGATAAGATAAGGACCTGTGGATCTGGCAAACAGGCTGGCAAATGGAGGGTTCTTTGTTCCTATCCTTTACTTATATAGAGCTAACAGGGCTAGCCAACGTAGGAAAGAGATATCGCTCTTTTGAACTATTTACAACTTACTAACTTTCTTTTATCTATTGGAAACCATCTTCTATCAACAACCCTGATTAAGAATGGTGTGTACTTCTACCGGCTTATAGCGCCATTTCTTCGTGTATCGCCTATATACAAAGGTGTATCCATAATAGGGATGCGGTTGTGGTTAGGATGACCTGGCCTGAACAATGCTACTTCCTCACGGAGTACTTGCCTATAGACCTTCATTTATTACTCCTGTAGTGGGAAGCGAAGATATAAGCTTGCTATGGTGCCTTGAAGCTAAGGCGTAATTAGCGAAGTGTACACCGTTAGTTAGGACATTTTCGTTTTTATTTTTCATGTTCGTCCAAGATTCATATCTATAAGTGTCAGAACCGGAATTCGTTTAGTGGAGCGCAGAGGCATATTTGAAGGTGTGCCACAGCAACTCACCCCCGTTCACTCTTCATGAGATGGCTGGTGGTGTTTTCATCTCCCAAGCGGACACCTCTAACCCTAACCCCTTTGCCTTTCTCACCCTCCCGTTCCTTCCCAACTTCTGCATCTCTCTTCTCTGTTGCACCTCATCACATCTATACAAAATACACCCTTTGACCTTTCAGCAAACCCCCACACTAAGGAAATAAATACTTGAACGTGAAGGCAACGCACTGTCGGAAAAATTTCTAGCCATCCACAATTCCTCAACAACCATACCCCTCCCCCTTTGGCTTTTTTGATGACCTCTTGAACTTTCACTTTCATCAACACAATCAACTTACACATTACATTCCCTCAGCAGACCCCCGACGGACTCACAACATGAGCCCCCTTACGAAAAACAAGCCCCCGAGGCCAGAGGAGGAAAAGAAGAAGGAGGATGAAGAAGAAGAGGAAGAAGACTACATGACTATGACCTTCTCCGACGACCCCCCCGGCTCCACCGCGGGCGAGACGTCCCTGCAGCGCCGCCAGCGCCTCCGCCGCGAGGCCGAGGCCCGAGCCCGCCCCAAGTCCAAGGCCGAGCTCGCCGCCGAGGCGGAAGCCCGCCGCGAGGCCGCCCTCTCCCGGTCGCTGCTGACCGCCAACCCCAAGAGCAAGGGGCTGGCCATGATGGCCAAGATGGGGTTCAAGGGCGGTGCGCTCGGCAAGCAACAGCCGCCGGTGGCGCAAAGCTCGGAAGGAGGAGGCAATGGTGCTAGTGGCGATGGCGATCCGGAAGGGAAACGGGTCGGCGGCGCAGAAGGAAGAGATGGGGAAGGAGCAGCAGCAGCAGCAGGAGCAGGAGCAGGAGGAAGGGGTGGGGATGGCCCCCGCATAGAGCCCATTCGGATCGAGATCAAGGAAGGCCGCGAGGGCATTGGGCTGGAGAGCGAACGGAAGCGGAAGCTCAGAGAGGCCGCCGAGGCCGCCGGGGAGAGGGCGAAGCGGGCCAAGGAGGACGAGGCCGGGTACCGGGAGCGGATGAGGAGGGAGCGAGAAGAGGCCCGGTGGGAGCGCCAGTTCGTCGCCGCCCAACGAGTTGCCGAGAGGATGGTCGGGGAGAGGGAAGACAGAGAAGCAGGGGCGGGGACCACAGGGCCGGCACCGGCCCCGGCCCCGGCCCCGGCGTCGCGCCCGCTGAAGGCGATCCCCGTTGTCTGGCGGGGCCTGGTAAAGGCGAGGGAGGAGGCCGAGAGGGACCGCAGGATGAGGCGCGATCTCGAGCAGGGCCTGGCCAGGCTGCCGACGTACGACGATGCAGACGAGGACGAGGACGATCGGAAGGCGCTGGGCAAGACGGCGACGGAGGTCGTCATTGCGGAGGATCTGGATGAGGAGGACGCGGAGCTGGACGAGTTCAATGCCCTGCCACCGGACGAGCGGCTGCGGAGGGTGGTCGAGTACCTGCGCAGGGAGTTTCACTACTGCTTCTGGTGCAAATTCGGATACCCTGATGAGCAGATGGAGGGCTGTCCCGGACTGACGGAGGAGGACCACGACTAGAGCGGCAACAAGCGGTTGTCTTACAGTACCCTACCCTCACCGTCGGCCACGCCCTATCTGTACCTGCCATGCCGCTACCTGCTCGAGACGGTTTCACGCATGATGGGAGAGGTCATGTTACGTTTATTGTACACGTACGCATGCATGTATTTACATACATTTGGATCTACACGGGCCCTGCTGTCTGCTTGCCCAGCTTTCTGCGCCTCGCGATCTGGTCCGCATCCTTGGCTACGACGATATCATAGACGCCCATCTCCCGCGCAGCCTCCTCCAGCAGCGGCTCCACCTCTTCTTGGCTCGAGTTGTGTGCCCCTGCCTTGAGCAGGATGAGCTTCTCCAACACGTCGTGCAGCTCGTTCAGCTTCTCCTCCTCGGTCATCTGCACGCCCGGATGCCCGGCCTTGATCAACTCCATCCGGTGTTTCCTCATCAGGGCCTCGATCGTCCGCCGGCCGCCCACCAGCCGCTCCATGTTCCGTTTGGACCTGACCTGCAGCGAACCTGCGCCCGACGCCATTTCGATGAGCAGCGCCTCGGGCGGGTGGAAGGCGAACAGCTCCTTCATGGCCCGCGCCGCGATGATCATGCCCCGATAGTCTTTCGCCTTGAGCATGCTGAACAAGATGGTGCGGGGCAGTTGGGCAAAGATCTCGGGCGAGTCGAACTTCCATTCCGCGGCGACCATGTCTCGGAAGAACCGTCGAGCCGAGGCGATATCCTTCTTCGTCAGGTCTGGGTCCCTCTGGACGAGCCGGTTAACCGAGAGGCTGTTGAAGAGGGTCAAGAACGTGTGCCCGTCGGGGCGGATGTTCTGCTCCTTGGTCATGGTTTCGTAGAGTCGGACGGCCTCGTCGGCCTCGCCGTTTTGGGAGTGTGAGCGGATGAGCTGGTTCATGAGGAAGCTTGTCGGGCCGATCTCGGCTTGGTTCAGAACCTCGAAGAGCTCCCGCAGGCGGTCGTGAAGCCTGCGAGAGCAGTAGTTCTCCGCGAGGAGGGAGAACGTCTCGGCAGTGGCCCTCGTCCGGCAGACAAACTCCGGCTCGCCCTCGGTCTTCGCAGTCGCCGGCATGGAGCCAGACTTGTAGAATCGGACAGGGTCCTGCCGCTGCCGCGATTGGACGTGGTCCAGGCGGGCGCGAATCATGCCCCAGGCTAGCGTCTCGGCCTTTTCAAGGTTTTCGGCGGAGCCTGACCTCAACCAGGCCCCGATGAGACCATTGAGTTGGATGGGCGACGGCGTTATCCCCTTGTCTTGAACAAAGACCACCACCTTGTAGGCGCCTTCGAGGTCGCCCATTCCGATGAGCCGCTTTAGCCACTTGCCGATGAAGAAGTGGTTGCCCACCGAGAGGGGCAGCCTGGTTCTTCCCCGAACGTCAATGGCGCGAGAGAACATCATGTCGACAAATGCTTGCAGAGCGTACTCGACACAATCAGATGCGAGGAACACGGCAGTCACCTCGTCGTAATCCTCGATCGTGATCGTCTCTCCGAGGAGAGTGCGCATGTGGGTGTACGACTCCCACGCCTGGTCGACCGTTTCCCGTTTCGCCGCCAACGCCCTGATGATGGGCAGGAGGATGCGCGCGTTGGGCGGCTGCGAGGATCTGAGAAGCGTCTCGGCGGCTCTCTGCGCCCGATCCGTGTCTCCATGCAGGCAGCACATGCGGACACCAAGCTCCCAGTAGTCGGTGAATGTCTCGGGCTTCGATCCAAGGGTGACGACGGCCTTCTTCCAGGCTTCGATGGCCTCCTCCTCCCAGCCCTCGATGAACATGGCCTCGATCGCGAGGAGCTGCTGTGAGTCTCGTAGCGGCACGCCGGCAGCTTGCATGTCCTTAGCCAGGATGTAGATGTGCTGCATTCGGTTGGGGTTCTCGACGCCGTCGCCTTCCCAAGAGAGGATCATCCACAAGAAGTTCCACACCTCCTGCGGCACGTTGTGCCAAGCCTGGGCCAGCGTTTTCCTCGCCGCCGAATAGTACTTCCAGCATTCTGCCACGTCCCGGGACCTCGGGATACCGCCCTTGACGACGCTGTCGCGTGCCAAGAAGGCATTCAGATTGGCCACGGGCCGTTGGCGCGGCCCGCTGAAACCCGAGATGCGCAGCAGCCCGTAGTCCTCTGCTTCCGGCCCGGTCTTGCCCTTATACTGCATCCGAAGAGTCTTCTTGAACTGCTTGCGCAGCTCGTCCGCCTTGTCCCGCTCGCCCTGCTTCTCCATGCGCTGCAGCATCTTCGCCGTGGTGATCATCTTCTTCTCCAGGTCGTTGATGGCTGTCTCGATTTCGGAATCCAGCCCGCCGCTCACTTCGCCAAACTCTTCTTTGTCACGCAAGCGGCGGAGCTTTCCGGGGGCCTCCTGGTTGAAATAGTTGACATCGAGGTCGCCGGAGGATGAGGTTGGTTCGGGCCCGCGTTCGAACTCTTCGGTCAGGATTCTCTGGAACTCCGCGTGGTTCGGTGCATCACCCGTTCTCTTGGAATTGCCGGGAGAAGGCTGCGATCCCCGGGCGGCGGTCGAGGATGACCGGGCGAGCCAGGGCCGCGCACTTGCCGTCCGCAAACTGTCGAGGCACGACTTGCAGACATAGCTGCTGCGCCGACTGAGGAGGTCGAGCGCAAACGTCCTCGGCGGCATCTGGCAAAAGATGGGTGATCGCGCTCAATCTAGGCGCATCGGATGGATAGATGAGGAGGAAAAAAAAAGAAAGCGAAGGGAGGGGAGAAACTTGTTAAACAGTAAAGTGATCAGATCTGTCACCGGTTACGGAGTACATCTTGAAGGTTCAAGATTCCCGTTTCGAGAGGCGGCATCGCCCCTGTCCTCCAAGCACCTGTCTTTTTTTGTGGGGCACTCCACTAAAGCCGCCTTATCAGCGCGCCTGAACCCGCCGATAAGCCTCTGTAAGGTCCAGACCGCCCGGCAGAAACGGTCGGACCCTCCAAAATTTCCTTGGGAAAGTGGTTCAATTGCGGGCGGAGGAACTCGCTTCAGGGCGGTTCATTCATACGGTGATTGATAACTCCATCACCCACAACCATGTCCGGCTCAAAACCCGAGTTTCTGCGCTTCACAGGCCACCGCGCCTTCACCCAGCGGTTGGTCCTCGCGACGCTGACCGGCCGACCGATTCACATCTCCAAGATCCGTTCGTCTTCCCCGACCAACCCCGGGCTCGCCCCGCACGAGGTCTCCTTTCTGCGGCTCCTCGAGGCCGTCACCAACGGCAGCGTCATCGACGTGTCCTACACCGGCACGACCATAACATACCAACCGGGTCTCATCACGGGCACCGCGCCGGGCGTGAGTGCCTCCCTCGAAACCGATGTCATCGAGCACGTCCTGCCCGCCAACTGCACCCGCTCCATCACCTACTTCCTCCTCCCCCTCGCCCTCCTGGCGCCCTTCTCCAAGGCACACATGAACGTGCGCTTCTCCGGCCCGGGCGTCATCACCTCGGCCACCTCGGCCACGACGGGCGACCTCTCGATCGACACATTCCGCACGGCCGTGCTGCCGCTGTACGGGCTCTTCGGCATCCCGCCCGCGCGCATCGAGCTGCGCGTGCTGTCGCGCTCGTGTCCCGGCCCCGGCGGCAAGGGCGGCGGCGGCGTGGTGGAGATGCGGTTCGCCAGCCAGGTGCGCCTGCCCAAGACGCTGCACCTGCACCGGCGGCCCGGCAGGATACGGCGGATCCGCGGCGTCGCCTACTGCACGGGAGTGTCGGCGAGCCACAACAACCGCATGATCACGGCCGCGCGCGGCGTGCTGAACCAGCTGGTCGCCGACGTGCACGTGGCCGCGCAGTACGACCCGGCGCCCCTGGTCGCCGAGAAGGGGAGCGCGCAGAAGAAGAAGATCGGCATCGGCTTCGGGCTGAGCCTGGTGGCCGAGTCGAGCGCGGACGGGGTCCTGTACTCGGCCGACGAAGTGGCGCCCCCGCAGGGCGGCGTGGTGCCCGAGGACATCGGCACCAGGTGTGCCTACCAGCTGCTCGAGGTCATCGCCCAGGGCGGGTGTGTGACCGCTGCGGCGGCGCCCACGGTGCTTACTCTGATGGCCATGGGCTCGGAAGACGTGGGTAGGTTACGAGTGGGCAGGGAAGTGGTGGCTCGTGAAGAGATAATAGGGCTGGCGAGGGATCTGAAGCAGTTTGGGGCGAGTAGTTGGGGCATACGGGATGCGGGCGATGATGAGGGGGCGGGTGATCTGATAATATCGGTCAAGGGGACGGGAGTCGGGAACGTTGGCAGGAAGGTAGCATAACCGGTCAAACCGGTCAAAAACCGGTCACAAAGCAGGCGGCTTTCAGACCACTCCACATACCCCCTTTTTCCCTTCTTGGTTTCGATTTCATCATGACATTATTTTTTTTCTTTCTCTTTTTGTCCTCGGAAGGTTACATAAAAACAGGGAACATGTCATCAGTGCACTCTGCTATCGTTGCTGTCGCCTTATTAGCCTGCTCCTCCGTTCAGCGGCCAGCGCGGCCAGCGTGGCGCCATAACCCAGGGTACTAAGCGAGTAGGCGGCTGCAGCCTGCGCGCCATTGCCCACCGTGCGGACCGCGTGAATGACATGAAAATTTCCCAGGACAGCATTACCCGACCGAATCACGTCCAACATGTCTGCGCTGTCAGCCGCCGACGAGAAGGTATTCCCCATCCGCTCATCCTCCATCGCTGACCCGTCCCGTTGACGGATGCCGTTTCCCGAGAGCGGCTGCAGTTCTATCCCGCCTCCATACCCCAATAAGGACTCCTCCCTCAACACCCCGCGCTCTTCTGCGTCGTGATCCTGCACCGTTGTTGCCAGGGCCACGGTGATTTGGTCGGGTTGACCGAGGTCCGGGCTGGTGGTTCGCAAGCCCGGCGTGACGGCCTTCTTCAAGCCCTCCAGCTCCCGATGCACCGCCAGCATCAGGCACTGCGCGCCTAGGATTACCAAGTCGAGGAACAGAAAGGCGAGCCTAGAGGTCGGCGGCTTCTGTCCGATGAAGTCGATGATGACGCCGCCGTGTAGGTAGCCGCGCGTCGCTTCGCCCGCTTCGGGCAACCCAAAGAACATGTGCACAAGGATGCAGAGGACGCTCGGGACGAAGATGCCATAGATGTTGGGTTGCTCGAGAGGGAGGAGAGGGCCGTCCTTGGGCGACAGAGAGGAGTAGTGTGGCACAAGGCGGAGGATGAAGCGAAAGAACGAACACCTGGAAGGGAGAAGGTTGTCGGCAAAGAAGCTCGCGACAGGAGGGAGGTTCAGTGGACGGCAGACTTACTCCATATAGTACAAGGTACAAATGTAGACGACAACGATCATGTCAAGGCTCTTCTGCAAGTGCCTGACGAGCTCGAGCTTCTTGACCAAACCCTCGCGCCTCCTCTTCTGCCGCCGCGACGCCGAGGTCTCGTCGGACCGGACATCGTGACGACTGTTCTCAGAGTGCACGGCGTGCTCGTCGGCGTCGTACTCGCCATCGGACCATGGCGGGAGCTGCCGGGCCGCGGAGCTTGGGCCCGGATCTTCGCTCATCGCTCGCCGCAAAATGGGTTGAGGTATTCAGGTGCAGGCGGGAGAAACATTACATGTTCACACGGTGGTGCTGCAATGTATGTACTGGGATGCGTCAAGCCCAGAACATCGGTTATGTTTCGCGCAGCAATAACCCTCCCATGCGCGGTTCGTTAGCGGTGCATGAACGGATCGGCGTGCGGTGTCGCTTACGCGGGGTGCTCTAGTGTACGTGCGCGTGTACTGGGTAACTAGGCTCCATCACTCCATCACTGACGTCTTTTAGCTTGGCGCTTGGGCGAAATACGAGGGAAGGGTTAGGGTTACTCTTCCGCAATCATCTTCCGCCAAGAAACGTGCACCCTGATGGATGGTTATTTGGCCCCTCAACAAGCCTAAGTTGACTGGACTGGGGTAGTACGGATACTTGTGGTACTGTGGTAGATGGACAACTACGGATCCGCATATCCGTACTCCATAGGTAAGTCGAAAGTTGAGTCATTCAAATATTGCAGCAGAAACAGTATGGGCCCGCCAATTCCCATTTGTGTCTCCGCTAATATCAATCCCACCACCATGCGCAGGAGTGAATAGGGAAGGATGACTAACTACATAGTAGAGGTGAGCGGCGGCAGTAAAGACTGGGATAGTTACAGTTGGCCTGCTCTCTCACCGTGCCAGTGATTCTTGACTGCTCTGCCCAAGCTTCAGTTGCCTTGAGCTAGTAATAGCACGATGAAGACATATTTTCGTTTCCTTTGTACATACATGCTTGTACAAAAGAGCCAAGGAAAGGCGTGCAGTCTCCATTGCATCCCCACTACTACTACGAAGACGCCGACATTTGTTGAAGCCCGAATAATGTTCCCCAAGGAATCTTTGAGCCAGTCACCGCCAAGCTCGATGACGCACTTGCTTGATTGGCCAGTCAGATGCTCCGTTCTGGACATCCTTGCAAACACCGTCCTATCTATCAGTTTGAGACAACATACTCCAAATCCCCATACTCTACAGCTTTACTGCACATAGTAGTACCATGAGCTTCAAGTTCTTTCAGCAACAAACTCGAAGTTGAGTTGCCTCCATAGCGATAAGACGACAAGATTCAAAATGAGTCGCTTGACAATCCAAGTTTCCAATTCATTTTAGCTTTTATAGGGTCGGTTTATGAATGATTGGGTGCCAGAATTTTGGAATTTGACCCAACATTCTCGATTCACCATGTGCGCAGCAAGATTTAAGTTTTCAATGCTTGTATCAACCACCACCACCACCACCACCATCACCACCAACCCCCATGAATTCCAGGAACCGTGGTCTGTCCCTCCGGCGTCGGAAGGGTCGCCGCGCCTGTAGCTTGGAAAATTTTGCGCTAGCACTGGGGTTGATGCGCACAGCGCTGGGAAGCGAACGAAATGAGTCAGCTTATCGCTTATCGCTCCCCACAGCGGCCGATCAACCTTCTTTTTTCTGGCCCGGGGATCGCGATCCCGACTTTTGTCATAAATCCTATCTCCAACCTCGATCAACCGCTGCACTAACCCCCAAAGTGGCCGGGACGGCACGCGACACTGTCAATTGACCAACACGAAGGACTGGAGTGCAGCCTGCGACCTTGACGCGGGTTTCTGACTGAACGAGACGCCGCTCCGCTTCCGCAATCGCTTCGAGTTTCCCTCCGAATAATGCTGTCGGCCGTGTACAAGGCGGGCCGCGCTCCTGCCGTCCTCCGTCATGGTCGCCGCGTCCCAGTCACGTCCTCGCAGCTGAGCACCCTGGCTGCGAGCTCGCAGAACGTCCTCTTCCGCACGCAGACTCAGAGCCCTAGTGCCAGGTTGAGCCAAAAACGGCTTCTTTCCGCCTCCAGGGTCCTGGCGAGCGCCGGGGCTGCGCAACCCGCCCCGGATCCCAAGGCCTATCTCTCGAGCGGAGTGGTGAAGCCCAAGGATATCATCGATGTCAAGAAAGTCCTCGTCATTGGCAGTGGTGGCCTTGCCATTGGCCAAGCTGGAGAGTTCGACTACTCCGGTATGTCTGCCATGCGAACCGCCCTTCCCATATATCCATAGGCGGTGAACAATGAGTCACACAAAGGAACACAAGTCGAAGAGCCCAGAGGCTGACCGCAGCTTCCCCCCCCTTCCCCCCCAATCCAGGATCGCAAGCTCTCAAGGCCCTCAAGGAGGCCGGCGTTGCCTCTGTCCTCATCAACCCCAACATCGCGACCATCCAGACGAACCACACTCTTGCCGACGAGGTCTACTACCTTCCCGTCACCCCAGAGTACGTCGAGTACGTGATTCAGAGGGAAAAGCCCGATGGCATCTTCCTGTCCTTTGGTGGCCAGACCGCCCTCAACTTGGGTGTGCAGATGCAGAGGATGGGCCTGTTCGAGAAGTACGGCGTCAGGGTCCTTGGCACCAGCGTCAGGACACTAGAGCTCAGTGAAGACCGCGATCTGTTTGCGAAAGCGCTCGAGGAGATCAACATCCCTATCGCCAAGTCCATCGCCGTCAACACGGTCGACGAGGCTCTCGAAGCCGCCTCCAAGGTCGGATACCCCATCATCGTTCGTGCTGCCTACGCGCTCGGCGGTCTGGGGTCCGGTTTCGCAAACAACGAGGAGGAGCTTCGCAACATGGCTGCCCGGTCGCTCACCCTTTCGCCTCAGATCTTGGTCGAGAAGTCGCTCAAGGGCTGGAAGGAAGTCGAGTATGAGGTGGTCCGTGATGCGAACAACAACTGCATCACGGTGTGCAACATGGAGAACTTTGACCCCTTGGGCATCCACACTGGTGACTCGATCGTCGTTGCGCCCAGCCAGACCCTGAGCGACGAAGAGTATCACATGCTCCGGTCCGCCGCCATCAAGATCGTTCGGCACCTGGGCGTCGTTGGCGAGTGCAATGTCCAGTACGCGCTGCAGCCCGATGGCCTCGATTACAGAGTCATCGAGGTCAACGCTCGCCTTTCGCGTTCCTCTGCCTTGGCTTCCAAGGCGACCGGGTATCCCTTGGCCTACACCGCGGCCAAGATCGGTCTGGGCCACAGCCTGCCCGAGCTCCCGAATGCCGTGACCAAGACGACGACTGCCAACTTCGAGCCGTCGCTCGATTACATCGTTACCAAGATTCCCAGGTGGGATCTGTCCAAATTCCAGCATGTGAAGCGGGACATTGGCAGCGCCATGAAGTCTGTGGGCGAGGTCATGGCTATCGGCCGTACCTTTGAGGAGTCCTTCCAAAAGGCCATCAGGCAGGTCGACCCCAGGTTCGTCGGCTTCCAGGGCGAGAAGTTCGCGGACCTCGATTACGAGCTCCAGAACCCCACCGACCGCCGCTGGCTGGCCGTCGGTCAGGCCATGCTCCACGAGAACTACTCTGTCGACCGCGTTCACGAACTGACCAAGATCGACAAGTGGTTCCTGTACAAGTTGCAGAACATTGTGGACTGCACCAAGGAGCTGCAGCAGATTGGCAACCTCCGCGGGCTCAAGAAGGAGCACATCCTCAAGGCCAAGAAGATGGGCTTCTCGGACAAGCAGATTGCCCTGGCTGTCAACAGCACCGAGGACGAGGTCCGTGCTCGTAGGTTGGAGTTTGGCATCCGCCCGTGGGTGAAGAAGATTGATACCCTCGCGGCCGAGTTCCCGGCCGACACGAACTACCTGTACACCACCTACAACGCATCCTCTCACGATGTGACCTTCGAGGACAAGGGCACCGTGATTCTGGGTAGCGGTGTCTACCGTATTGGCAGCTCTGTCGAGTTCGACTGGTGTGCTGTTAGCGCCACTCAGGCTCTGAGGCAGATGGGTGAGAAGACGGTTATGATCAACGTGGGTGCATGATGGATACCCAATTAGGCTTCTGAGGAGCATGCTAACATCATCTCCCAGTACAACCCCGAGACGTACAGCACCGATTTCGATACTGCTGACAAGCTCTACTTCGAGGAGCTGAGCTACGAGCGTGTCATGGATATCTATGAGCTCGAGAACGCAAGCGGTGTCGTTGTCTCTGTCGGCGGCCAGCTGCCTCAGAACATCGCACTGCGGCTCCAGGAGACCGGCGGTGCCAAGGTCCTCGGAACGGATCCCCGCAACATTGACAAGGCTGAGGACAGGCAGAAGTTCTCCGAGATTCTCGACAGCATTGGCGTTGACCAGCCGGCGTGGAAGGAGCTCACCTCGGTCAAGGCTGCCGAGGAGTTTGCCGAGGAGGTTGGCTACCCAGTCCTTGTTCGTCCCAGCTACGTCCTGTCCGGCGCCGCCATGACGGTCATTCGCAGCAAGGACGAGCTCAAGGACAAGCTGGAGGCGGCTGCCAACGTCTCGCCCGACCACCCCGTGGTCATCAGCAAGTTCATCGAGGGTGCCGAAGAGATCGACCTGGACGGTGTCGCATCGCAGGGCAAGCTGATCGTTCACGCCATCAGCGAGCATGTCGAACAGGCCGGTGTGCACTCCGGCGATGCCACCCTGGTCCTTCCGCCTGCCAAGCTGGACCAGAAGACGATGGAGCGCATCAAGGAGATAGCCCAGAAGATTGCCCAGGCCCTGGAGATCACCGGCCCTTTCAACATGCAGATCATCAAGGTGGATGATCCCGCAGGCGGCCCCCCGGCGCTGAAGGTCATTGAGTGCAACCTGCGCGCGTCGCGGTCCTTCCCCTTCGTCAGCAAGGTCCTCGGCACCAACTTCATCGACGTTGCTACCAAGGCCCTCGTCGGCAAGAACGTACCTGAGCCGACCGACCTGATGGCCGTCAAGCGCGACTACTTGGCGACCAAGGTGCCGCAGTTCTCGTGGACTCGCCTGGCTGGTGCTGATCCCTTCCTCGGCGTCGAGATGGCGTCGACCGGTGAGATGGCCTGCTTCGGCAAAGATCTGGTCGAGGCCTACTGGTCTTCGCTCCAGTCGGCCATGAACTTCCGCGTCCCCGAGCCGGGCGAGGGTATCCTCTTCGGCGGTGAGCTGAGCAAGCCCTGGCTCACCACTGTCGTCGACTACCTCGCTCCTCTCGGCTACAAGCTGTATGCCGCCGACCAGGAGGTCAAGCAGTTCCTCGAGTCGACGAGCAAGCACAAGATCAACGTCGACGTGATTGAGTTCCCGACCGAAGATAAGCGTGCCCTCCGCGAGGTCTTCAAGAAGTACGACATCAGGGGCGTCTTCAACCTGGCCCAGGCCCGTGGCAAGACTATCATGGACGTCGACTACGTCATGCGCCGCAACGCCGTCGACTTTGGTGTCCCGCTGTTTATGGAACCTCAGGTTAGTACCGTTGCCTTTCTCTCTCTCTCTCTCTCTCTCTCTCTCTCTTTTTGTTTTTTCCCCTTGGTCACACCCCGCTAACTGTACATTCTTTGCAGACTGCCATGCTCTTTGCTCAGTGCATGAGCGAGAAACTACCTCGCCCGGAGGGTATTCCCTCCGAAGTGCGCAGGTGGTCTGAGTTCATTGGCGGCAAGCCCTTGTAAATATCATTGCAATGATACCTTTCTATCCGACCATATATGGTTTTGGAGTTCTCTCAAAAAGATAAAAAGGAACGACTTAAGGGGCGTTTGGAGCGGTTTCTGGATTTTTTTTTTCTTCAGCGCGGACGGGTGGGCATTTCTGGTCATATTGTCTCTCTGCTTAGGTTCGACAAGCCCAGCAACGGATCAAAGCTTGGAAGGACTCTCGTCCGCTTCTTGTCCTAGGTACTGCAGGTCCACTCGTGACAGGTCAATTTTCGCTATACGATGTCCGTGGCTAGCGGAAGGCGGACTCTCCATGTTGCCCCTGCGACACTTCTGACGCTCTTTGGATGTACCGGTCCCTCACCCGAGTCAAAAAGCCACCACCATCGTTCTGTATCATCGTCTATTTCCCAGGGATAACCTAACTCCAGATCCGCAGTAGATCAGTCCACCCCCCCCCCCCCCTCTGTGAGTCTTTTATCCCCTCGAGTTGCCCGACAACATCAATCGTTTCTTTTCCTCGTCAAACCAATTGGGTCGATGCCTAAATGTAGCAGGCCAAGCACGCCTGCTGGCGCAGGCGCCAAACACCGTTCCTGCCTCTCAGCAAGGCGGCCGATCCAACCTTAGGGCGGCTGGTCAGCGCGGCGGGGTCCGGATCCGTTCAGCCTGACAGCAGCAAAACGCTTAGCAAGAGGTTCTCGGGCGTCGTCTTGGGACGAGGCATCGTCGTTATCTGCTCTCCTGGTACCACCTCCAACGACGATGCCATCGGAGGACTGCCGGGGGCGCTTGGGAAGTCTCTCACCAGTGGATTGCAGGATCATGTGCAGCGTTTGCCATCCCGTGGTTGACCGCAGCTGGAAGGACTCGGCCAGGTCGTGCTGGGTGGCGACACGGCAGAGGAGGGCCTCTTCCTCCTGTAGATGTGGCGGTTAGCATCAGGTTAGGTTAATCTGCTTAGATTTTATCTTGGAGTAAGGGAAGAGAGATTGATGAGGACATGAGCATACCTTGGATAGAACACTCATTTGGTGAATGAAGCAGAGGAGGTGGAAGTCCGAAACGGGGAGGGCGTCGCCTTTCTGGTTGACCTTCAAAGCCTTGGAAACGGCCGAGACCTCCTGGGCCTCGCCGAGGTACTCTCGGTTCTCGATGGGGAATCCGCTGTCGGTAAAGACGGGCTTCGGCGTCTCCGGGAAGCCGTGGGTGAGCGTGACGAAGAGGTATTCGACCGGGAACGCCGGCTTCGCATTCTCCTGCACGTTGGCGCCGTACTCGTTGATCCGGCGGTAGAAGACTTCGGGGATGTACCGCGTCCTGCTCACGGAGCCGTCCTCCTCCTCCTCCTCCCGGACGAGCATCAGAGTGGGATCGGCCGATGGTTCGATAATGTCTGCCCTGACCATCTCGACGGCATCATTCGACATTTGGTAGGCCGAGATGGAGATCTCGCCTTCCTCGTTGCCCGAGACCACACAGGTGACAAAGTTGGAGCCAAACCTCCCGGTGTCGCTCCACTTACTGGGTTTGGGGTGTCGAGCTTGCATCCGCGCGGCAAAGACAACCTCCTGAGAGGCGAGGAAGTAGGAATCGGCATGGCGCTTGCAGATGGCAGTGCCGTCTCCATTGCCCGCGTCAAGAAGGTCGGTCCAGATCACGCCGACCTGTTCCAGCCCGCACAGCTTGGCGACTGCGTTGACCTCTTGCTCATTTTCCCACGCACCAAGCGTCACGCCGTCGATCTCGTCGACCTGTGGCGGCTCGTAGATGGCCTCGACCACGGCCTTGATGCCGAGCGGCACCACGTCGTACTCGAGGTATCTGCCGTAGAGAATACCCAGGCGCTGTGTTCCGGTCCTCCGCCAGGCGTCGAGAAACCTGTCTATGATCTGCGGCGAGGCGAACTCGACATGGTCGACCATGCGGAAGGGCTGCGGTTGGAGCGTGATTGCGCTCGGCTGGCACTTGGTGCAGATGCCCTCGGGCCACTCGGGATGGCCAGACGGGCAGTTGCGCTTCACCCGGTAGTAGGGCTCGACAAGCGGCGGGATGAAGGAGCTCCCGAGCTCCGGCTTATTTGTCGCCGAGTTGATCTTGCGCATGTAGGCGTGCACCGACATGTATTTGATCTTCTTCTCCTCGAGGTACTGGGGGTCGAATGGGTCCAAGGGCATACAGTAGTCGCACATGCCCTTTGGCCCGTGACGGCACATCTTGTCCCTCTTCCTCGGTATCTTTCCATCCTTCTTGTCTAGCCGGTCATCCAGAGGGGACTGCCTGACCACTTCCCAGGGGTTCCTGATCCGTTCGGGGGACGTGTTGGGCGGAGGGTCGATGGGGTGGTCTTCGGTCGGCAGAATCGGTTTGCCGCTGAGCCGGTTCGAGGATGACGACAGTGTGGTTGGCGGATGGGCATCGACGGCTCCGTTTGTGACGGTGTCCTGGTGCTTGTAACTGACGAAGATGAGGTCACCGTGACTGTTCGCCCAAGTTGTTAGTCCTCGTTCGACTTCCCGGCGCCCTCCTGCCACAGAAGACGAAGTGAGTGGGGTGACTGAGTGGCCTTGCCTTAACCCAACTTGAGAAATCTTGAACCTGGCAATCTCTCCAATCTTCTTCGCGTCACCACCGCTCGGGTGGTTCGAGAGCGTTATGCTCTGGGGGTCGACGGTCGAAGGAAGCTGCGGGACAAGCTGCGCAACTGGCCGTTAGCCCTCCTGGATCATGACGCACCGAGACATGCCAACATCATCGATTACCTTGCCAATAAGGTCGGCGAAGCTCTCATCCTTGTCCGCCGAGAGGCGGAACATGCCATCGGGAGAGCGCAGCCGTAGCAACATGGCGGGCGCAGGCTGAGAGGACACGGGATTGCCACTTTTTGGGTGCTGCTCGTTGTGCTCGCTGGTTGCCTCGGTGCTTGGTTGCTGTTCAGTATAGCCTCTGTGGCAAAATTTTCGACGGGAGTCTCAGAAATTCAGAAATATGGTAAGTCTGAGAGTAAAAGGAAGTTGCAGTGAGTTCCCGACCAACAAAATGCTGCCTGCCCATCAAGCTCGCGTCTTTCGTCATGCAACTGTGCCTGGTGTTAACTCGGGTCTGCTTACTGCATACTGTGTAGTAACCGCGTAGCACAGAGAGCTGCCCCTCAGCCCCACTTTACAGCCCGATAGCTACATATCGTGGGGGAATACGCCCCGGTTATAATTACTCTGTAACGAAACGTTAGTTACCACCATACCAGCCGTGGCCCCCCTGCCCTTGTTGAGTGTCACTGCCAAGACCCAAAAGTTGTCAAGCTGTTCTTTCGAGCCTTGTTCGACGGTGGTGCCCCTGCAGGGCCACCTTCACAAAGTAAATCCGTATTCCTAGGACACTGACAACTCGTCCAAAACCTCACCTTTTGTGCGATTCCCAAGGCACGGTGCCAATCTCGGGCGCTCCCCCACCCCCTTTCCCCATATATACCGTTTCGATCGCTCAGAGCGGACGGTTTTATTTTCCCCCTTTCCTTCTCGAGGAACCTTTGCGCAACGCCGGCATGTTCGACATCGATTGGAGGGGGCTTCTGCTGCCCCTAGCGTATCTGGTGGTCTTGGTCGGCACATTCATGACTTTCTCAACAGTCTACCGCAAGAGGAAAGCAGGTATGTTTTCGACTGCCTTATCTTTCTTTTACCCCTCGTTGGATTGTGACATCTGGAGCAGCAAGGGACTGACTCTCGCCTCCTCTAGTCCAAAGCGCAAACCTGGCGCCATGGTTCGGGCCACATCTTCAACGCAACATCTACCTGTCGCTGCTGCACATGGAGCCCGAGGAAGGGTCCGAGAAGGCGCCCAAGGTCCCTGATAGCGTCATTCGGGCGGCCCTCCTGCGGCGCGCCGTCGAGGACATCCATCGCATCATCCAGATCCGTACCGCCAAGCAAGCCTGCAGCTCGTTGCTGCAACGAGGGAGTGTCGGCGACGACCTGTGGCAGCGGTTTCAGCGCGCCGAGAAGGAGATGGAGGAGGAGCTGCGGGACGTCGTGATGGAGGTATGTTTCCGCCGTCGGGGGGAAAACCGCTTGCTGTCCGACGTTTTGGCTAACATAACCCCCCCCTTTTTCCCTCACAGGCAAACGCTCTCGTCCCGGGTTGGGGTCAAATCATTTTCCAGTCCGCCAACGAGATTGCCGCAAACAAAGTTCTGCGCGACCGGCTCGGGGAGATTGAGAAACAGACGGAGCGCGACAAGGAGTGGTGGGAGAAGCGCCGGGCCAGCATCAAGAACGAGTTTATGAAGGAACTGGACGAGGAGGCCAAGTAGAGAGGGTTGCAGAACAGGGCCAATGCGGCCGACGTGACCGATAACGAGGACGAGCTTGTCCCGCTGGGCGCGAAACACTCCTTCGGCCACCCCCTACGCAAACGCTTTCCAGGAAGGAAGAAGACCAGAACATCACAATAAACGACAAAGATAATCTGTGCGAGATCGCCGGGGGGCACTGAGCGCGCGTTCGGAAATAGTGTTGTATAGTAGAAGGGGTGGCACGACTGGGCCACTGACAGCATCGTGCATGGCGTTGGGCGGTGCAGAGGTATTGTCGCCTTGAATCCCGTGCATCCAGTGGTCTGCGCGATGGCATGTTTTACGCCGGGACGAAATGGGCAGAAGAGAGAGAGAGAGTCCAGACTTGTGAGATGTTTTAAGGTTTGGATAGACGATTATTTGAACATGTACATCCATGCTTTGGTTCGACGTGTCAGCCGCGCTCAACCTCTCCACGCCGGCTCCCCCTTGCCTCTCGCATATGAGCAGTTCGACACATAGCCACCGCGTTCGTCGTTCTGCCGCCAACACTAAGCGACCTTACGCAATCCCGGACAAGACGATCAAACAAATGACGCTCGTTTGGCCATGCTTACCGTAGTGCCTGCAAGACAACAGGAACGCAGAAAGAGAAAGCCAAAAAAAGAAGAAAAAAAAGAGGGGGAGGGACCGGCCTCAAGAGTACCAGCCCATTTTCCTCCTGACCTCTTCCACGTCATCCGCCTCTCCGCGACTGCTGGCCGCCCTCGCCGCCCCCCAGATCTCCTCCTCCGTCCTCCCGACCGCCTCGGCCACCTCGGGATCCAGCAGCTCCCCGATCGGGGTCTCGCACCCGCGCAGCCCGATGAACCGCCCCAGCTTCCGCCTCTTCTCCTCGATCGTCAGGCCCGACGTCCGCCACGAGGCCGGCCACGGCACGGGGCACGGGTACTGCCACGTCCACTGGCACGGGGTGCGTTGGTGGTAAAAGTGGGCGAGCGAGTCGAGCTGCTCGTCCGTCAGGAGCCAGAAGGCGAGGAGGGTGCGCGGGAAGGCCGGGTGGACCTGGCCGGTGGTGAGCTGCACGAGTGGCGCGAGCGGGAGGGTCATCTGGGCGAGTTTGCTTTGGAAGGCCGGATTGGAGGCCGCGCGCCGAGTGCCAAAGGCCGCCTTTCGTGTTTCGTCAGGGCTGGTGTTGATACTGCTATCAACGTTGTTGCTGTCGCCGTTGCTGTCGTCGTAGTTTGGTGATGGGATTGAGGGAGAGAGGCTGTCGGTGGGCGTGTTGGGTTGTTGGGGAAATGGGTGTTCCATTCCGGGAAACTGATAGAGCGAGTAAGGTGTTGCTTGCTGCTGCTGCTGCTGCTGCTGCTGCTGCTGCTGCCGCCGACGACGACGACGAGGAGGAGAAAAATGCTGCAGGAGCAATGATAAGACCAAAAGTCTTAGGCGAGTGAAAAAAAAAAAAAACCAAAATATTCTCTAGCGTGAACCCGGGCTCTGGACGACTCGAGATGGGAAGAGAAGCGGAACAACAAGACAGAAGAGGCTCCGATCGAGGCTGGCGAGCCCGCTGTCTGTAAAGATGTGGCCAGCAGCAGAGTATAGTAGTCACTTCCGGAGTTGGACTGTCGTCTTTCAACAACAGCGCGAGCTGCTCCGGTTCGGAGGAATGCGGGACGAATCTGGCCAACGTAATACATAAGACTGACTCCCAAGGGGGACCTCGGGCTCTTGTACGTTCCCCCGCCGTAGGAAATCTCGCCCTTATCCCCCATAGAAACAGTCTGGTTCTTCTCATCTCAAAGCGGGCATCGACTCGTCTCCATCTTTGTCCGCTTATTGCTATCTTTGGTGGTCGGGGCGAAAAGTCTTTTGGCCGTTACCGTCCCTTTGACCGTTTCGGAACAACCAAGACCTTGTTCAGCACGGTCATGAGGGTGGCTTACATTTCAGAAAGGCACAGATTCTCGGCGCCCCATATGCCAACAATGCGATTCGCGCTGGCAACCATTTGGCCGGGAGCCATGATCCCAAGCCGGGGGTGGCTTAGAGCCATTTCACCTTCGCAACGTGATCGGCCTTCTTTTTGCTCGGCTTCACAAAGCCCATCATCCTCAGCTCCGCTAGGCCGCGGTAGAAGCACACAAGGGCCGAGCGCTCGTCAAGGCCGATGTCAGACTCTTCACCGACGAGCGCGTAATAGGCCGACCACAAGTCTGCCACGTTGATGAGCGCTCCGGCCTCCAGATACAGGTGATACAGGATAGCCGAGGTAGGCAGCGTGGGCTCCAGCCCGCCGTTCGCCTTGCTGCAGCATGCACAGGCGAGGTAGTCGTGCGGCCGGGAGAGGGCGCGACCGAAGGTGGCGCCTGGCCGGGGGACAAAGACATCCCGGTAGGGCATTTTGGAGTCGAAGACCCAGACCTCGTGAAGAAAGAGATTGTCCACGGGGTCGCATTGCAATTCGTGGGACAACAGACCCAACAAAGCGTCAATGGCCCTGGTAAACGCTTTGTCTTCCTCCGTGAGGGTCGCCGTGTCCTGGCTGAGTTGGACTTTTTGCGCGACGACCGTGGTGCGAATGACCTTGCTCTGGGCGCTGTATTTGCTCTTGAGGGCTGCGCGATTGCTCTGGGAGCGCTCTCTCAGGCCTTCGACTTCGTCACGAAGATCTGCCAGGGAGCTCGCAAACTCTTCGGCATCCGACTCCCAGCCGTCCAGGCCGAGGTCCGCGCTGCCGGTCCGGATGGCATCTAGCAGGCGCTCGATCAGCGAGACAAACTCATCAGCGCTCAGCCGTTTCAGGGAGTCTTCCAAGGGAACCGTCCCAGACGACTGCTCGATATCGATACCGGCGCTTAGAGCTCGTATGTAGAGGTCCGTGAACGAAGTCGGGTCGAGCCCAGTTGCCACTATCAGGTGGATGGCCCGTAGGAGACGGAGCAGATACTGCTGGCGCTTCTGGCCCTGCCCCAGGATCTGAGTCACAAGATACCCATCGTCCTCGATCAGAGACTGCGCGTGGCCCAATTGTCCCGCCTCAACCGCGGCCTCGGCTTGGACCCGGAACGAATCGAGCATCCGGACTGATTCGATGTGCTCCGACGTGAGAAGCCGGCGGTTCAGGCTTTCTTCTCCCGCGAGGAGCACACTGAGTGGGTTCGCGTAAAAGTGGCACATGTAGGCGTACTTGAGCGAGCTGACGAATGCTTGGATTCCGGCCACCTGATTCTGCTGGCGCTCGACCAAAGTCCGGAGCAGCGAGGGTCCAATTCTGAGCCTGGCCCGCGTCCCGGCGACGGCGGTCTTGATGACACTCTCGAGCACCGAGTCGGCCTGGACGACGTCAAACTGGGCGCCGTGGAGCTGGCGGGCAGTGGATTTAAGCAGGCGGGCCTGGAACAGCTCGACTGACGTGGCGATCCCAAAGAGGACGTCGAACTTGATGCGGTCCCGCCAGGAACTGCCCAAGCGTCAGCTGAACTCGCTCCTGGTGCACACTCAGTGGTGAAAAGGCTTACTGAAATAGCGAGATCAAGTCCGTCAACAGGCCGCTTTCAAACGCCTCGCTATCCTGGAAGGCCACAACCACCCGCCGCGACTGCTGCTGTTGGGTAAGAAAGGCGTGCAGAGCCTCCAAGTCATAGTCGAGGTATTTTCTCCCCTGTGCGAGTCAGCCTGGTCCCCTCCTCTTCCTCGGAAGTGTTGGAGAATGAAGCGACCTACGCCCTGCGTAACCCCAAGATCCTCGTCCTCCTCCTCGCCGGCATTCCTCACGGTGGCATCGCGGATGATCTTCTTCAGCACCGCCTTGAGGTTTGGCGCTTCTGCCGCTCGGAGGCGGACAAACCTTGCTGAGGCGGTAGTGCGAACCCGCTCGGCCAACTGTTCGAAGAGGAGGTCCTGCGAGGCGATGTTCGCGCCGGTGATGATGAAGCCAGCCGTGAGTTTTTCTCTGTTTCTCCCAACAGTCAGTGGGCGCTTAAATTAAATTTTTTTTCTCTCTTTTGGCCTGAGGAGTGTGCATGGGACGTACGTCTCAGCCCCGGCAGCCTGCTCTAAGAATGATGTGACCTCGTCGAGAGTGTTGCGGTTGGCTTCCCTCAGAACGTGCTGCCACAACAACAGCCATCAGCAAACATAATCCCCCGAGCCTTTTCTCTCTTCTCGACAAGAGAATTCTCTCTTGTAAGCTTGCTGACTGACCTGAATACGAGTTTCCAGAACAGGCCACGCCGTCTCAAACAGGTCCTTCCGCAGCCGCACGGCATCGGGGCTCTCGGCGCCATTGAACAGCGGCGGAAATGCAAGCTCGGACGCACAATTCTGTTGTGGTTCCGAAACGTCTGTTTTTGCTAATTTACGCCTCTTTAAGGGACGCGAAGCCCGGTTATCATTGTTGCTTCCCCCTCTGGACGTAGACGTCGGGTTGAAGATGAATGCCGCCTGTTGGCGAGAGTCAGCGCTGACCTGGGCCGTCTGTAGAGTTGTGGCGCCGATAATTCTGATACCCTATGATCGTCCTCGTCAAATGACGCGTCGGCATGCTCATATTCAGTCATGTTGTTTTGCTGTGTTGACGTGGTCGCGCCTGCACGTTGAGTGCCCATGAAGCTACGCGGCGCTCGCTGTGAAGGGAGGGCCACCAAGCCACTAGCGTTACGGTATTACCACCATACTGCTGTGATGCGACATGGAGTGCTCGCGCCACACCAGGCCGGTCTCAGGTGTGGCTTACAATCTGCATGCAGGAACGTGAGGCACTGTAATCCGTACATATACGTCCGTAGTTAGAACAGATGCTCCATGCATGTACTGTACAGTACGGCTGTCATACAAATGCAAGTTAACTTTTTCGCGCAGCTGGGACTCAACTGGCAATGACGAAGGGATACGCCCATCATATATATCCATTCTTGTGCCCTAGCTCAGCCACAACTGCACGAAAGCAAGATATTCATTCAGCTTCATACCTTCGCTAGCAATCTACAGACTTTGTTCGACCATTCACCAGTTCCTATCTTCAGAGCTACTTTTCCTCCCTCTCCACCATCCAATCTCTGTTTCCTCTCTTTCCCCCTTCCTCTTTCCCCCTCCCTTGCCATCACCACGTTCCGCAATGAATCGCACCAGTTCCTTTCTGCCTTTCCCGCGCCGTCTCTTTTTCTCTTCTTCTCATAAATAGCCAACCAAGCAGATGAATAAGACAGATACATAGCGAGTTAGAACCGCCTCCGCCACCCATCGCCGAGCACACCCAACAGCGAACACGCTTCAACGCCACTGCTTCTGCTGTTTTAACCGGCGGATCGGTGCCGCTGCCGATGCCTCCATCCACCATCTTTTATACACTTGACGCCGGTGCCCGTAATTCCCTAAACGGGAAACAGGCTCGAGAAGGAGTGTCTGTTGCAGATAAACAAACGGAGGTGACAAGAGGCAGAACCGGGAAAACAAAACAAAACACGCCTGTATTTAAACCAGAGTACCCCACCCCGTCCAGAGCCCCCACACATAGAACTGCCCAACTGCAAAGAGTAACACGAAATGGAAAGAGATAAAGAAAAAGGGTGGGATGGGAGGAAAGGGATGAATTGGTGAATCCCTCCTGAGTTTACAAACAGGTCGGTGCAGCGGGAAAGCGAGTCGATCTGGACTCACCATCTCTCTCCCATATCTGCTAAACTGTCTGCTGCTGGCCGATTCCGACGCAGTAGGTAGGTAGCTCGGTCGCCTGAGATTGGGGCGACCTCCATTCCAGACGAGGCAAGAACCGCATGAGGAGTGCTACCGTGGCGGAGGACTGGACTTCAACCCTTAACTCGTGGCCCGAGGCGGGGCAGAACTCGCCTACGCCGACGCCTCAACAGCCTCAGGGGCCTTGTTCTTCAGCTGTGTATTGGTCTCCTATCCGATTGTTACCCAGAATGAGTGCAACTCACCTCCTCGGCAGCCTTTTCGGGCCCGTCCTCAGGTTTGGCCTCCACCTTCGACTTTTGCTCGGTATCCTCCTTGGACTCTTCCTTAACCTCCTCCTTTGTCTCCTCCTTACCCGCCTCCTTGCCCTCCTCCTTGGGCTTTGCGGGCTCGGCTGGCTCACTCTTTTCCACGGCGCCGTTTGCCTTCGACGCTCCCTTGGATGTGCCATTCACCTCGGCAGCGGGCGCCGCCGGGGTCGGATCGGCGGCCAGCAGCTTGTTCCACTTGTCGAGCAGGGCCTGCGAGCGCGGCTTGAACTTGAACTCATCCTCCTTGGGAATTTCCTCCAGCTTTAAGATCGCCTTCAAGACCTTGTGAATCTTGGTCTCCCGGATGATGCTGACTTCGAGGTCGGGGAATCCCTCGAGCTTCGTGACGTAATCCGACATGACCTTCATCTCCTCCTCCTTGGGCTTTTGAGCAGTCGTGAGCAGACCCTTCTGAAGCTTGTGCCGGAGGAAATAGATCTCTTTCTGCAGAGAGCGTTAGCGGGCGCCCCAATCTTTCCGCAATTGCATATTCCTGCCGGCGTACCGTCTTCCTAATGTACTTCTCCTCCGCCGAGAGCTCTGGCTCCTTGGTGACCGCGGCCTCCTGTGCTTTCCCCTCATCCGCATCCTTCTTCTTCCCCTTGGACTTTGCGCTCTTGGAGTCGGCAGCCTTGGTCGACTTTGGAGTGGCCGTCGCCCCGTTCGCTCCCTTGGGTGTGGAATTCGTCGTCAACTTGATCTTTGGCTTCTTGACCGAATCCGAACGCTGAGGTGTCTGCCAAAAGTTAGCCGGTGTTCGTAATCCCATCTCTTACTCTTTCCGGGCCAGCAGCTCACCTCCATGCTGTCCTCGGCCTTCCTCTTCTTGGCCTTCTTGTCTTTAGCCGGAGTCTCGGCCGCAGGCGCATCCTCCATCTCGACGTCATCGCCGTCCTCGCTGGCGGCCTTGGACTTCTTGCCCTTTGGCGTGGCCGCCTTTGCCGCTTTGGCTTTCTCCTGCTCAATGAGCTCTTCCTGGTAGTTCTGGAGCACTTCCTTGTAATACGACAACGGATGGTTTTCGGCCGCCAATTGATGCGCAGCTTGCAGCGGCTTCCTCATCTTGTCCAGGTTAGTGTTGAGGACCGTCGCGGGATCAAGATCGATCAAGCTGGTATTTGGCACCCAACCGCTGAAGGAGGCAAGTCAGCATCCGAGTAGCCAGTGAGCGGTGGATGGGGAGTGAAACTTACAATTCGTTGGTGTGCAGGTACATGACCGGGAACGTCCGGTCGGCTACATTCTTGCCCCCATCAGCGTAGTCCTCACGGTAGGTGCCATCGGCGCGCTTCGCTGTCACCGGCCGAGACTTGAGGAGCGATGCCGGGAGCATGTCCTCGTCGCAGATGATGACCGGCCATTGGGGGAAGCCCTTGAGCTTGACAAAGTAGTGGTCGCCTGGCTTGGCATCCAGGTGCAACGTGCGCGCTTTCGACGCCTTCTTGTTCAGCTTCTTGCCTTTCGCCGCACCACCACCGGTTGACTTGCGCCGCGATTTGGACTTATCCGCGTCCGCGGAGCCCGCGTCGGCAGCATCGGTAGCGGGCTGCTCGGCTTGCTCTGTCCCCGAGGGTTCGGCAGCATCGGCGGTCTGCGGCGCAGACTCAGCTGGGGTGGCGTCGTCTGCCATTTCGACGTCAGGCTTCTCCTCGGCTTGATCGGCAGGCTTCTCGGTGGACCCTAGAGAAAAGAGAGAACGAGACGTCAGTACAGAAAAGAGTGCATCAGTGCGCGCGTGTTGACGCAGTTGGTCGGGGCTACGTTACCTTCAGCGGCCTTGTCAGAGTCTTTCGTGGGCTCTGCTGCGGCAGCGGAAGGCTCAGCCTCAGACTCGGCGGCGGGCTTGGGCTCGGCGGCGGGAGCCTCCTCCTTCTGAGCCTCGGCAGCAGTGTTCTTAGTTGCGTCCTCCTTCGTCTCGACGGCTGGCGTCGCGCCCTCGGCCGGAGGCGTGGTGTGACTGTTCTCGCTAGACATGATGTCGCGGGCGGTGATGTGATATCAGCACGCGACTGATGGGAGGTGTTTAGCGTGCAAAGGGCAAAAGGCGACGCGTTCTTCACGTGGAAGTGGGCCAGAGGTTACGTGCTTCTCGCCCAGCAGCGCGTTCTGATGGAATTCGATGGGCGTGCGCGGATGGGAAAGACAAGGTCACGATGCGCACGCGCTAGATCAATGAAGGAGGGAGGTTTGCGCCGAAGTTGCAGATGGGAACCTTTCGCAAGGAAGGGTTCGAGCATGCTGGTTTTCTGATCCATTCACCCCACGTAACCAATCCAATGCGCCCAATTAAATGTTGATCCCGGAAGGGCCCACTTCGTTTCTCGTGGCGCGCACGGCGTTGTGAACGGCGCCGATACCAGTGTGTACAGTACGTACCTCGTCCCCAACCACTGAGTTCGAACGTTCCAGCAGCAGGGGGAACAAGCCAGACCAGGAGCTTTCGTCTTATCGAGTGCCCTGTCACACCGTGGTTGTCGAGTTTCTCACCACTGCATCTGCTTGGATTCATGAGACCATGGGCCGTCTGAAAGTCAAAGACACAATCAATAAATACCTAACCGTCCCTTCGCGTCCACATACAGTACATTACCATCCAACAGCTGTCTTCTAAGAAATCAGGGGGACCAACACGTGACACACTCGCCTGTCATCTATTCCTCCTCCTCCTACTCCTCCTCCTCTTCCTCGCTCTCGTCCACGTCCATCCCTTCTCCAACCATGACAGAGAAGGTAGGCTCCTGGTCGACTCCAACATAGCTGTCACTCATCAAGAACAGCTTCAGGTCATGGCGGCCAGGCGTTGGCACGGTAAACTCGAGCCTGAGATTGAGCTCCCGCCCCACGGTTACCCGCTTGATGGCTAGCAGGGTCTTGGAACTCTCCTCGCCAACCACAAGCCACCAGTTCTCCGTCTTTTTGCCCGGGTAGAACGGCGCGTGTACCGTGGGGTCGAACTCCTCATCCTCGCCCAGCTCGCGTTCAATGTGGATCTTGAGGTACGCCGGCTCGCCCGCGCGGATGCTCTCCTTGTCTTCCACCTCGAACTCAAGCGAGATGTCGGGGTACTTGGTGTTGGTGAAGTTGGCCGCTTGCGCCAGCTGCGCCTGGGAGAGGCCGAGGTCTTTGACGAGCGAGCCGTAATCGGGGTTCTCATCCGGGTTCATCTTCTCCATGAAGTCGAAGATATCCCTAATGCCGTGCTTATTCGCTGCCTTGACCACCTCGGGCGTAAAGTTGGGGATCTGCTTTAGCGGGCTGTCGCGGTCCCACATGGCCTGCACCACCATCTGCGACATCTCCATCGCGTTCATTGCGTTCAGATGGCCTTCGGACGATAAGATATCGACAACGGCGCTCAGGAGACTGAGAAGTTTGGTCAAGATGACCTCCTGGTCCTTGGAGAGATCAATTGGTAGGTTCATTCTCGAAAAATGTGCCTGAACCAAGACGAATGCCTTGAAATGAACCGAGTCATAGGCGGGATCGCTCATCTTCACCGGCACGTTGTCGTAGATGCGTCGAAGGATAGCCTCCTCGTGGCGCCTCATCTGGATCGACTCAAATTCGGTCGCCGATGTCACAATCTCGAGAATACCCTTCAGCTTGTGACTCTGCTTGAGCGACAGGAGGAATGTCTGCATCGTGATATACGAGATGTTGTAGTAGGCGGCGATCATCGCAGCATTCTGTGGCGCAACCGTTCCGTCGTCCTCGTCCATGTCGATGATATTGGACTCGGCCAATTCCCGCAATGTCTCCTCGACCATGTCGGAGAGGTACTGGCTCAACCCCTCGTGCGTCGGGTCTGTCAGACCATAGTAAGTTGGGTTCGCAAGCAGACGCCTGTAGAAGTATGTGAAGGTGGCCCAGTTGATAGCGTCCTCCCCGGACTCAATCATCTTGGTGCTGATCTCCGTTACGAATGCATCATGGAGGAAGTTGTTGAGATGAGACTCGACCGGCAGCGCCTCGTTAAGGAACTTCTTGTAATACTCACGCTTCACGGCTGGAAGCATGAGGACGCCGCGGCTACGCCCATCCTTGGATGGTTGCACGGCCTTGCCGAACATTTGCAGTACTTCGCTCAAAGGGTAGTCGACATAGCGATGTTCCCTGCCCTCGAAGTACTGAGTACCCATGACGACAACCAAGTGTGCTGTGCAATCAAGCTCCCAACAGACATCGCGCGAGGCAATAAGAACTTGGATAGCCCCGTTGTTGTAGAGGTGCTTGACAATACGCCTGTCGCTCTGGCTGAGAGCTTCGTGGTAATAGCCCACCCCGTGGGAGAGAGCCTCGGCGAGGGCCTCCTCTTGGACTCTGTCAAGAAGTTTCCTCAGTTGGTCCACGTCAACGTGCAGGAACCGATCCTCGTCGTCATCTGCGAGGCAAGCCGTGAGCAGATCGCGGGCCGTAGCCCTGGTCTGCTTTCGGCTGGGCACGAAGATGATGGCCGGCTGGTCCGCAGACATCTGGGTAACGGCAAGGTATGTCGGCTTCGCCATGGCGAGCATAAGAGACGGGAAGTGAGGAATGGTGTATGACTGAATGTGAAGCTCCAGCGGCACCGGGCGCACATGGGGGCTGAAGTTGTAAATGTCGTGCTTCTTGGCGTCGATCCACTCGCCGACGTCGCGGGCGTTAGCAAGGGACACGCTGAGGCCAACAATCCTCATCGGGAGCTCCGTTTGCGTTCGGATGTAGTGCATCCGAGACACGATGATCTCGTAGATGTACCCCATCTGACCGCCGAGCATGTGCAGCTCATCCGCAATGAACAGCTCCACCGTCTGAACATTCTTTCTCCTCTTCCACTGCCGGGAAAGGACGTCCCACTGGAGAGGGGTGGCGAGAATCAGGTCTCCCTGCTCAAGCAACTTGAGGTCACTGGACGTTTCTCCCGTAAGCTTCACGATATCCTTGCCCCCGCGGAGATTCGAGAAGCGCTTTTGCCACTCCTGGAACCGTTGGTCCACCAGTTCTTGGAAGGGAGCGATGTAGACAGCCCGCCCAGGTTCTCGCTTGGCCCAATGGCGCAGGAGGGCAAACTCTGCACAAACCGTCTTGCCGCTGCCCGTTGGGGCTGCGACCAGGACATTGTGATCGGTGTTGTATAGGGAATTGAAAGTTTGTGTTTGCACCTTGTTAAACTGTTGCCAGTCTGGATAGAGGGCAGCGTAGTCCTTAGCCTTGAGAGCAGACACCGGGAGGGGCTGCAAGTCGAGCAATTCTGTGTGGGGGGGGAACCGTTCTGGCAGAATGAGCTTCTGGAACGATACCGCCATGCGAGTCTCGGAGTGCATCCACCGATCCGAGATGACCGATATGAAGTAGTTGGGTGGCATCGGCTCCGAGATGGGAACCGTGAACTCGACAATGTGCTCGTTGGCCTCCACTTCAGCGTATTCCTTGCGCAAAATGAACTGGTCGTGGTAGAGAATGTCTTCGCCATCGCAATCCTCGACGATGATCCAGAAGCTTTCCGAAAACCCATGGACATCAACATCCCACTCAAAGTTGGGTGTAATGGTCAGCTCGACACGGAGCATCGATCTTGTCATGGGTTGCACGTTTGCCTGGATCTCGACTCGAGGGAACTTGGCGACGAGCCCGCACACGGTCTTCCCAGCCTTGGGCAAGCCCAGCAGCTCCCCCATTCGAGGAGGGTCTAGATCAAAGTAGCTGCTGAACGGCACCTCTATCCTCTCGGCTTTCCGCACAATCTCGATTGGGCAATTGGGGAACTGTCTAAGGGGTGACATGGTCGGCCACATCCTCTTCTCCGCCATCTTGCACAAGTTGAGGGCGAGCTTGGCGACAGAGGCCCAGCCTTTCCTCAAAGCAATTTCGAATATAGCCCTGAGAATGCGACCAGCTGATTGGGTGACGTAAACCATGTCCGCCATGAGAGCCAACCCCTCGAGCTTCAGGCGAGAGATGTAGGCTTGGAGAAGCACGTTAATCTTGGCCGTCGGTTCCTCAATGCTCTCCTTGACAGGGACAGGGACCCGGGCAAGGATTTTCGCAAGCTCGAGCTTCTCTTCTTGACGGACCGGAATATATTTGAACTCGCCACTCTGTGCAAAGACGCGGAAGAGTTCGATATCGTTCATGGACGGCTGAATCAACTTGTTGTATGTGTCCATCGACGAGTATGTGATGTAGTAGTGGGACGCAATGCGCCCGAGCTCGGTGGACTGCATCCTGCCCGTCTTCTCGTCGTATTTGATCAAGTTGGATTTCTTCAAAACCATTGCAGCAGAATGGATCAAGTCGACCCGCTTCTGTTCCAGGGCTGCGTCGTCCTCGTACTCGGGGCCGACGCTGTACAGGCCTGGAGAACGAAGCATCCTGACAAAGAGGTAGGTGTAGCCCAGCCACTCCACGCCCTCATCACGACTCCGAACGTTGCCAAGGACAATTTCGGCGTTGAGGTTGTCCACAAGTTTGCTCGCCAGCTGGCTCTCGATTGGCAGCTGCTGGTTGAGCAACGACAAGTAATATGGTATCTCCCCGTGGGTGGTGATGATGATGCCCTCGCCATACTTATCGAATTGGGGACGGCCTGCGCGGCCAAGCATCTGGAGAACATCCTGAGGGCTCAGCTCGACCCAGCTGCCCTTTTCCGGAGAGTAGACCTGTGTGCCCTTGATGATGACGGTATGAGCAGGCAAATTGACACCCCAAGCAAGGGTTGCCGTGCACACCAGCACCTGGATGTGCCCACTCGCGAAGAGCTCCTCAACATCGGTTCTGTCCTCTCGGGTCATGCCGGCGTGGTGGATTCCGAAGCCATACGGCAGAATGTCTTTGAGATCCGTGTTGTTAACCGAATTGGCCGCCTCGCTCAAGACCTCGCGGGTGCCGGCATCGTGCTTGAGGATCTGGTCGATGGTTTCCATTTCCAAAGCTTTGTCGCGGATGTACTTTGCTGTTTTGGCTGTCTCCTTCCTCGAGTGGACAAACACCAGCATCTGGTGCCGATTCTGGCCAACATGCTCGAGAACCTTCTGGTACGTGATGTCGTTCATGGTCTTGAGCTGCTTGATGGCTTTCCTTTCTGTGACACCAATGAACTCTTGGCGCAAGGGGCAAGGGCGGTACGAGCCGTCGAAGTGGAACATGCCCTTTTCGAAATCAACGCGGAGGAAACTCGCCACATCCCGATAGTTGGGCAGCGTGGCTGACAGGCCGACGATGCGAACTGGTTCGCCCGTCTGCTCAGTCCGCCGGATGGTTCTGCTGACGATACTCTCCAGCACGGGGCCACGGTCGTCGTGCAGCAAATGGATCTCATCGATGATAATAAGCCGTACCAGGTTGGTGTACGAGATGTCAGTTGCTTTTCTCGTGATAACGTCCCATTTCTCAGGAGTCGTTACGATGACCTGGGTCTCGGAGATTTGCTGCTTGGTGAGTTGTCGATCACCTGTCAGCTCGGACACCTTGATACCATATGGCTGCAGCCTCATCCCAAAGTTTCCAACTTGCTCCTGGACAAGAGCCTTGAGGGGGGCGATGTAAACGATCTTGAACGCATCCAAATCGATCTCTCCTCTGCTATTCCTGTTCTTGCCGATCTCCCGGAGTATTGTGAGCATTGCAACGTTGGTCTTGCCACTTCCCGTCGGAGCGCAAACGAGCATGTTGCCGTCATCCAGGAATGCCGTGGAATAACACTTGGATTGGATCTTGTTGAGCGACTTCGTGGTGCTGAACGGCAGCCGAGCCCACTCGGGCATCTCTGTAATCGGGATATTCTGGTCACTCGGGTCGTTCCGCGGCTTGGGCTGGGGGACGTGAACTTCCTCGTATCCTTTGAACGTTCGCTTTACCGTTCCTTCTGGTAGCTTGACCCTTGGGTTGGTCATGAGGTGGTTTCCTTGGTCGAAGACAAGGTTCTCCAAGTTGATCAGCTTCTTAGGTTGGAGTCCCCCGACCAACTGTCCTTCGGCTCGCTCTTCTTTCTGAGGCTGCGCGGCTTCGAAAGCGCCCTTATCTATGTCCATTTTGATCTCCAGCTTGGGCTTCTTCTGGTCGTCTTTGGGCTTGCCGTACAGCTCATCAAGGATCCAGCGCAGTCCTTCAGAAGCCATTTCTCGCTCGATCGTCTCGCGTTCCTCCCGGTCTTCGGCCCTTGCTAAGCGCGTGAGCCACACAACCTTCTCTCGGTTCTCGATGAGTTTTTGCACAATCTCATGATGCTCGTACTCAAACAGCTCCATCAGATCGTTTTCGATATCACGGAGCTGCTTCTCTTCGCCATCGGGTTCGTCTGGCTCTCCCGACAAGATCTTGAGAGCTTGGACGGTCTTATCGTGCTGGGTGTGGGGGTCGGGATAGAGGCGGCCAATCTGGCGTTGCAGCCAGTATGCATCAATATCCCGGGCAGGAACAAAGTTCTTCTCTTGAGACTTGTCCTTCCCCTGGGGCACGGCATCTATCACCATGGCCTCACCGTCCGCCAGCCCCGCCCCTTCGCCATCACGGTCCAAGCCTTCTCCGTCTTCGTCAGCAACTTCTTGGAGATCTGGGGCTTCTTCCTCCTCTTCCTGGTCCTCGTCTTCTGAGGACTCGTCCCGAACGACGTCGACCATTCCATCGTCATCTTCCTCATTCTCGAAGTTGACAGCAACACCTTGCCGACCGTCAATCTCGTCCTCGCCGGCGCGCTTCACATCCTCCATGTCCTCATCTTCGTCTTGCGCATCGTAATCCGTGATCTTTTTCCCCAGGTTCACCAGCTCGTTGAACTGCTTAGGGCTCATCGAGACGCCCAGAATGTCGTCAATCTCCTTCTTCTTATCGAGGTCTTTCATATCGTCGTCTTTCAGATACTCCAATGTCGCGTCGGCAGCACTCCGCACAACCTCGTGGGGAACATCGCCAAGGTGCTCTGCCACTATCGTCAAAATGAGGTTGAAGGCATCGCGGGTGGGCTGCGTCCGGGGTCGATACCGGATGCCTTCAATCAGCGCATCGGCCCCGGAGAGGATACCACCGCCACGGGCATCCGCCTTGCTCTTCTGCTGCTTCACGTGTTGCAGGACGTCGGCGCCTTCTCGCATGCTGCCGCGCTCCACATCCGGCATGGCGCTGGTTTTCTTTGGCTTTGGCGCTGTGCCCCGGTTCACGCGCGTGCCCATATCCTTGATGGACAAGCGCCCGGCCAGCGACTCTGGATCCCCGGTGGGCTCGTCGGTTCGCCTCGTGACGAACCGACGATCCGCCTGGAGGACCAGGTTGGACATGGCCGAGTACTTGTACTGCGAGACATCGCGGTGGTAGTCGGACATTTTGAGCGGCTTTTGCTGGGGTATCACAGGTTGGGCGAAGAATGGGAGGAGCTTGTGGTCGCTGTCGCGACGATCTCTTCGTTTCGATTATCGCCGCCGCGTCGGTTCTGCCTGCAGTTGGTGGCGAAGATCAGTCCAACCCTGCCCAAGCCACTATGTCGGTCTATGTAGCGGACAGGCAGATATCGCGATGCCACATCGAGGAGCTTGGGATCGAGGGCAACGGCAAATTGGGAATAATTGGTGTTGCCGATGGGCAAAGTGTTTGGACAAGGAAGAGTTGGCGTCGCGAGTGGAACGTTGATGCTTGCCCTGCAGCTTCACCTGGCGGGCGGGCCGGAAATTTTTGGGTTGTAAGCAGCGACGGCCTTTGATTGGCTGCTGGGATACACCGGTAGGCGTAACAGGCAGGCAAGCCCGAGCGAGCCTCAAGTACCTCTGTCGGGGAGCCACAGGCACCCAAAACACACCCAAACAGTGGGTCTGGCTACAACTACAGTACGTCCGTACAGGTATCTTGCCTGTACCGCCAGAGAACAACCGGAGCACGTGCAGTGTGCTGTACTTTCAGCATGGGGTTCCCTGACCGACACTTTATCAGTAAGGGACGGCATTCCGGATCAACAATCTCAGCAAGAGCTCAGAGCAGTCGAGAATGGGGTCAGCAATCGAGAACACGCTCAAGGACATCCAAAAAACGCTCGAGCCCTACATCCGACCAAGGGAGGAAGTAGCACGTATAAGACAGATCTTGGCTACCCATCTCAACTCATGCATCAAGGACGGAGATGCAGTCGCGCCTTTGTCGCTCGTTGACACGAGGCGGGTTGAACTATCCCCGGCTGCCCAAGGGTTACAGAAGGAGTACCTCGAGGCGTTGAACGCCAACACCAGGGCCAGACAGGAGTTTGCCGCGTTTTGTCGCGAGCAGAGGCGACCAAAGACACAAGCGTCCGACACCAACGACCAAGACGTCGACCGTCTGCAAGAACATCTGGCTACTATCCGCCTCGGGCAGAGGCGCGAGAAGCTGCAGGCCATTGAGAGGGGGCTCAACGCGCTCGAGCAAAAACCTGCGGCATCACCCAGCTTCCTCAAACCCGAGGAAATATTCCGGGATTCCAGGCCCCTCCCAAACATTCCCATGGAGCTGATGAACGGCATCACGCTCGAAAAGGCGTCAAATAGCCCGCAGCTAAAGGATCTGCTGGATCGGCTGGAGAAGCGTGTTCTGCAGGCGAAGCTTTTACTGAAACGAGAGGAGCAACTGTTGGAGAAGGTCAAGTCACGCGCCACATTGAGGCCAGAGAACGTGGACGAGGGCGCCAAATTCGAGGCACTGAACAGGACGAGGGCCGAGCTTATCAATTGGATAGAGGCCGAGCTTGGGAAGGCCACAGGAGAGGACAGCGAGGCAGAGGGCCAGGAGATCCAGAGGCATACCTCTCATACAGATTTCAACATGGAAGAACAACTCGCCAGCATCAAAGAGAAGTACGCGCAGTATCTTGAGGCACGCAAAACTCTCCTTCAGCTGGTCAGTCAGCAGCCTCAGCCCCTCGTCGCACCCCCGCCCAAAGAGGACAGGCGTCCAGCACCAGCAGAGCCCAATCCCGCGCCTACCGCACATCTCCTGTCTCCGTACCTTGAGCAACTACTTCTCATCTCCCGCGAGCAGAAGGGACTCATTGCTCAAAAATCTCACATCAACGGCACCATCTCCAATCAGCTCAAAGAGAACAACCAAGCGCTAGACCTCCTGGCTGAAGAGAGCCAACTGATACCGGCTCATCCGATGCCCGGAGCGGGGCGGGCCAATTCAGCATTCGCCGAGGCGACATCGGTAACCGGAAAATGTGGCCTCTCCGACCGAGTTAGACCCTGGGTATTTGCTGCCGATTCTGCCAAGATAGCTACGCTCGAAGCCGTAGCTGAGAAGATCGAGGAGGGGCAGATCGCCCTCGAAGGGTCTATGAGTGCACTGGGAGAAGTCCAAGAGCTGCTCGGGCAATCACCCGAGGGCGAAGAAAAGGGCGGACGAGCTAGCACCGCCGAGGACAGCTTACGGCTTGTTGAAGGACAGGGTCCCGAGAAGACGGCCGGCGCAGAGAGACAGACTCGCCGAGAGGCGGACAAGCCGCCAGCACAAACTAGGACAGCGTGGGACATGTTGGACGGGAATCTCGGGCTTCTGCGAGCCGAGAAAGATGCCCCTTGATTTGCAGAAATAAATAAGCAGTTCCCGTCTTTATCCTCCGCCTGCTCCATTAACGCCTGTGACTTTGTGACCGTTTCATTTTGAACTCTGTCCCAAACTTCCTCGCCTTCCCTCTTTTTTTTTTTTTTTTTTTTTTTTTTTTTTTTTTTTTTTTTTTTTCCCGGCTCGCCAGTTACCTTCCAGCCATGATGCCCGACACGCGGAGTGCAAGATCCAATATCGAAAGGTGCTCGTCCGCCCCATCCACCAGTCTCTTGTCGATTTCGGAGAATACCAAGACGATCTTGTTCTTCTGGGCATCCGTGATTGTCTCGTCGTAAACAATAGCTTGGTGAAGTTGTGACAAGGTTTGTCCCGCGCTCCATCCGTCCGCTACCATGTCTTCCACCACCTTGGCAATAGCCTGGTATGTCTCGCCAGCAGTCCGAGGTCGCATTGCCTGAACCAGCTTCTGAATCGTGTCGTCTGGAATCACACCGGCAATATCCTCTACGACTTTGGCCGTCACCGTTTTCTTATCCACATCCATCTTGTCACCTTCATCCCTGCCACCCGCCGTCGCCGCGCTGGCACCGACCAGTCTCGCGGCGCTCTGCAGAAAGGTGATTGCCTTTCTCAGGTCACCATCGCTGCACTTGATGAGCGCGTCCACGGCGCCATCATCGATCGGCACCCCCTCCAGCTTGGCAATATCCTCGAGCCGACGCCGCGCGTTCCCTTGGTCGAGGCTCTTGAACCTGAACTTGCTGCAACGGCTGGCCAGCGGGTCGATGATGCGCGTGACATAGTTGCAAATGAGACAGAAGCGCGTTATCTTGCTGTACGTCTCCATGGTTCGGCGCAGGGCGCTCTGGGCATCTTGCGTCATGCTGTCGGCCTCGTCGAGGATGATGATCTTGAAGGGAGGGCACGGGTAGCGCGACTTGTAGCCCGGCGGGGGGTTGGTGAGCTGGGTCCGGGCAAAGTCCTTGACCTTTTCGCGCACGATCGAGATGCCGCGCTCGTCCGAGGCATTGAGCTCCAGGACACGGGATTTCATCAGTTCCGGGCCGTACAGCTCCTTGGCCAACGCGAGGATTGTGGAGGTTTTTCCGGTGCCTGGGGGCCCGTAAAAGAGCATGTGTGGGAGCTGCAAGTTTAAAAACGCATGAGCCAATAGGTAGTAGTGGGAAAGCGGTGGGCTACACCTACATTGGAGGCTTGCAGTGTCCGCTCCAGGACGGTGATGGTATGGTCTTGAGCCGTCACATCGCTCAATTTCTTGGGTCGGCTAGGCGGTATCAATCAGCATCTTACATCGCGGAACACGGATAAAATGGCGTGGTACTATTTCTCAACCCAGGGTTGCGCTCTGGCGTTCTCGTTGGTCTGCTTCTCTGTGCTGGTCGATGCTGTCCCATTTGCAGCTGCGGCCTTCCTGGCCTTGAGGTCGAAGAAATTTGACATGACAAGTTGCCGGTCTACTGCTTGCGGTTCGGTTGTCGAATGGGTCCACCGGCAATTCAAATATTGAAGGGAAGCGGTTAAGGAGAATGACGATGGTCGGTGGTTTCGTCCTCAAACAGAATGGTTCTGCGCGAGCGCAAGCACTTTACGCGTCTCGTGCAGTGCAAGACGCGACAGGGTTCTAACGGCCGCGCGACGTCAGCCCCTCGTCCAGCGCCCCACGACCTGCCACTGCCCCCACCCCATCCCCATGTCCTTGTTGGTACGGAGCACTGGGGCCAAATATGGATTACTGCGTACCCACGAATACCCAGTATTTCAATCCCCCGTTGAATCAGGAACCTTGGTATCTCGAGATGAGGTTACGAGGCGTCGACCACTGTTAATATGTTTATATCTGTCTGAATTGCCTGGGACCTGCTTAAGGTACCTGCACTGCTATTGTATGTATGTATGTATGTACCTATCTTCACCCATACTGCTTAAACGACCGTTAGGTGAGATGGGTTGGGTACCTAACGTATGTATGCCAGTACGTTATAATGAGCGAACGTTTCCTCGAAGAGGACACCACCATGCCCTGGAGCAGCAAACTCAGGTGCCGGAAGCAGAACGATAATCAGCTTTGGACAGGATCCTGCATAGTCTTTGAACAAGCCACAAGATGTAAAGAACCCACACGAGCCTTGCAAGTCAGTCTTGGTTTGGGACTCACACAAAGACAAGACTACACTGGTCTAAACTGATTTGGGTTTGTTCGGCAACGTGGGCCTGAGGAAGCCCGCATCGGCATGGCGGGGAATGTGAGGTCTAAGTCAACCGACAGGTGCCCGCCCCTTAAGGGAAAGCATTCCATCCAATTATGGAAACCCCGGGGGTTGCCTGGGGATCTTGGGTATTATGGTACCAGGTAAAGTACCTAGAGTTGCACGCGGAGAGACCGCCACGGCCGCTTCACCCTTGTTTGACCGTGGGGTCTCCGCCCGCTTCCAGGTCCCGCTTTCAGGTCCCGCCTTCAGGCCAGCCGCAGCCATTCTTTCCAACCGATGATCCTGTCGCCATCGCCTTCTTCAACTTCAGTTCTACCCTCCCACTCCTGCCCACATCTTCTCCAGCGACCTCCTCCGGAACCGACCGGTCGACCGCTCTTCTCGGTATCTCTCTACCTCTTCTACGAGGAGCCATCAGTGAGCTGCTGCAATGGCGGATCAGTCCATCTTCCGAATCACCAAGGTGGGTCCTGCGCGTGCCTGCTTTCTGCCTGCGCGGGGTTATGATGTTGACCTAGATGGCGATGCCATTCCGGACTGCAGGAGTTAAGCGACCTTCAAAAGAACTCGGACCTTTGTATGATCTTCCCGCCTTCTGAGCCAGACATTCAACCGCTCGGCTAACTTGCTGCCCTCCTAGCGCTCGCCGTTGCTTGCCGCGACATCGACGTTCGGAATGTGAAAGCTCTCATTATCGGACCGCACGACACCCCCTACGAGTTCGGGTTTTTCGAGGTACGCCTGAAGGTAACCGTTCAACGAATATCTGGTCAGTCTGCTAACACGGCAACAGTTTGATTTCAAATTCAACAAAGGTACACCACCCATTCGCGCAGAGGGTTGTTCGTTCTTCCAGAACGCTGACACGTTCTTTTAGAGTACCCTCGGAAGTCGCCACAAGTCACGGCGATCACGACGAACGGTGGTCGGTCAAGGTTCAATCCCAATATCTACGCCAATGGCAGGGTGTGCCTGTAAGTTGAATCCCACTCTTCACCTCAGTGCGCGACGTAGACTGACCAGCGTTCCAGGTCAATTTTAGGGTAATTGGCCGGATCCCCGTGCGATCGCACATGATTGTTGTGGGACCGATGGCTAACTTCTGCACCAGGACATGGCGCGGGGAGCGGGGAGAGGAGTGGTCTGCCGCACAAGGCCTGGAGTCAATCCTTTTGTCCATCCAGAGTCTGATGTCCGCAAATCCTTACGAGAATGAGCCCGGCTTTGAAGATGCCAACGAGCCATCCGACCAAAAGCACCAGAAGGATTACATCCAAAAGGTGGTTCTGATTCTGGGTTGCAGTCTAAGGGGTGTGCGAAGCTAACTGGTATGCAGATTCGTCACGAGACGCTCAGGATTTCCGTCATACAACGGCTCGAAGAATATCTCAAAATCGGCTCCGACGGGTCGGTTCAAGCGCCCGCATCTGCGAAGGGCGAGTATGATCTCGACATGGATACCGTTGAAGACGAGTCGAGCGTTCCATTCGAGCCGTTCAAGGATCTGTGCAAGCGCAGGTTCCTGTGGTACTACGATTCTTACCTTGCGGCCGTGCAGAAAGGCAAGCAAGAGGTCAAGGACGGCGAATACTTCCAGCGGATGCCCTTTGAAGGCTCGAGCAACACCCTGGATGGCAAGTTCAACTACAGCGAACTGGAACGACGCTTGCACGCGATAAAAAAGGCCCTGGACGAGGAGACCGAGTCATGGGCGGCGGAGGGACTGGTGGCGAAGGCCAAGGAAACAACCGTTGCGGTTAACCTCCAGCGCCAATTCGAACAGATTGTCGAGCATTTCAAGCGCTCAGGCGCCGCACACAATCTGGAGCTTGTGGACGGCAATCCGTTCGTCTGGATGTTAACATATTTCGGAAAGCCGATGACAAACCTGGACGGAGGTCTTTTCCGGGCGAAGCTGTGCTTCAGTCCCCGATTCCCCGAGGAGCAGCCTCGTGTCAAATTCGAGACGCGCCTGTTCCACCACCGGATTGCTGCCGATGGCACGCCGTGCTATGTGGCTCCTGCCAGCCGTCGGGAGGATGTCAAAACCCATATTGAAGCCATCATTGATGCATTGGAGGAGGAGCATCCTCCTTACGACCCCAGAACGCTGGTACATCCCGAGGCTTTCAAACTGTACTGGGGCTCACCCGAGGACCGACGCGTCTACAACCGCAGGCTCCGAAGATCGGTCCAGCAATCGATGGAGTAAGTGTATTATTATATCATGAAATAACCATGACAACACTGGCTAATCTCAGGTAGGGACTTCTGAAGGAGCACTATATCCATTCGCGTGTCTGCATTTCTTCTCTCGACTTATCGATACATGGCATTAGCTGGTTGGGTCTAAAGAACCCCAAACCAAGCCGTTTGGCGTTCGGACACGGGATTGGGAGGCGAGGCAGGGTCAGTCTTGATGGAGTTATGAGTAGGCGGTCCGGTTTTGTTTTACAGGGTGTGATGATAATCGACGATCTGGTCTCTCTGCAGAAGAATAGCACATGAGGCTTCTAGCTTCATTTCAGCGAAGACGCAATGAGTAGATATCCATGTTTGTGAATCCGGATTTGGCGCGCGATACGCGCTGAGCACTCTATGTCTGCCTACAGAATACCCAATACCACCATGCGGCCGTTCCCATGCGCCATGCGCCATGACCTGAAGAGGGATTAGATAGGATTTACCATAATTCTGGATCTTTCCCTGACTGCACGCCCAGACTCAAGCGATAACAATCCGATATCCCAAAACGCCATGCTACAAACCCATGCTGATCGTTCATACTCATCATACACTCTCATGAAGATCTTGCTTGTTGAAGGTTGGGTCGGGGGAGGGGGGGTGAGGGCGGCTCTCAGCGCTTCCCACCTTTCCCCTTTTCTCCAGCTTATCCCTCAAGGGGTTATACGGAGCCGCTACCCCGACCAAACGCCGCGGTTGCTCGCCGGCCGTGGTGGCACCCCGACTCTGATCCGCGGCGGACCCGCCGGCTTTGAACTCGTAGGTTCCCCCTGGACCCAGGACCATGGGCGATCCGGGCGTCGGGGCAACGACTTGCTCGGCATGGAGCTTGTCGAGGGACTCGCCCACTACGCCGTACTTTTCCCAGTTGATGGGCGGGCAGCGGACGACGTTCTGCGGCCGGGGGAGTCGCTGCCACGGCTGTGGTTTGGCGGCGTCCGGGTCTGCTGCTGCCGCGCTCGGTTTTCGCTTGCCTTTGGGTTGGTTACCTCTGGTGGGTGCCGCGGCGCCGTCCGCCGGGGGTGTGCTGCCATCGGGCTTGGATTCGGATTCCGGCGTCGCTTCCTGCCTGGCGCTCCCGTCCTGTTGCTCGCCCTCGTCCGCGTCGGACTCGGAGTCGTCGTCCGAGTCTTCCTCGGCCGGCCCGCTCGCCCGTGTTCCCGAGAACAAAGGGTCCCCTTCGACCTGCACACGCCCCGCCGCCAGATCGGCGGCGAAGGCCTGGGGGTCGGCGAGCGCCGCATCCCTGGCCTTGCTCAGGGACCGGATGTCGGCCGTCGCGCGCGCGCGCTGGAGTTGTAGGATTGATATGGCGCTCTTCAGCGCTAGCACGTCCGGGTTCGAATCGAAGTCGATGGGCTGCGCCGGCGGAGGATCGATGCCGACCTGGTCTGTTTGGCTTGTGTGGGTCAAAATTGGCCGGTCGCGGGCAAAGTCTGGCATTGTGTTGTTTACTGCTGCTGTTGTTGCTGTTGCTGTTGCTGTTGCCGTAGAGGCGGGCTGCGCGGGAAACTGTGCCGACTCAAGGGTCGGCGTGATGGGGCTGATTTCGGGACGCGACGGCGATTCCCTCCCTGACGAGACTGATGTGCGACGGTTCCCTGTGGTGGGCGGTTGGACGTCGGTGGCGATTGTGAGCCCCGGCATGGCCGCGGGTGTTATGCGGTGCTGCATTCAGTTACTGGGTTTTCTAACGAAGGGAGGTCACGCCAGAGAACGGGTTTCTCCAGCGCGTATCTGCAAGTGGACGTTGTCGCAGAAGCAAGCAGCCCACTCTCCTCTCAAGTTATTAACCCCGCCACCCGAAACCGCTGCCTTGAGTTAACGGATAAGGCTGGCAAATCAGCTGAAGTGGGGTGCTTCGGGATGTGGGTCCTTGCCTCGTATGGAAGCTATTGTAATCTGCTTCGTGGGGTAGGCCTTTGTGTGGGGCACCGCGGAGAAATGTACGGAACTACCAGGTAAGCTCCATCACCTCGCCCCGGGCCCAAATGGTCGTGGTGGTATCGCCCCAACCGTGGAGCCAGCTTCCGCAGTTCATCAGAAGAATGGTTAGACGCTCCCATCACTTGTTTTTCCGGCCGACCCATGCCAGGATTTAAGTCCCTTAATCTCGATATTATAATACATAACTATCCCGTACTCCGTCGAACTGAGCCGAGAATCTCAAACCCTAGATCTCGATTCTTGGTAGGATCCAGATTCTTGTGACGAATGGGCTATGCCTCCTCCTCTCCTTGTTCCCATCTGTACTTGACCTTTCTTGGATCTCTATGTGTAGGATACCTAGGTAGCTAGGTAGGTACCTACCCGCTTGGATGGTATGTAGGATACCTTCCTTCGGCTTTGACCGGGGGGTTAAAAGGAAACGATACTCAGAGGAGCGGCATACACTCGTTGTTTTTGTCGGGCCGTTATAATCTAATACGGCTCCATGTCTCTGACTTTTTTTTCTCTCTGTTTCAGCCTGCTATTTCCACCCAATGCGCAGCTATGTGGACCGTCAGGTTCCGACATCGACAAGTCCGATTTGTGTTCGAGAGCTTGAGCGTGCGGAGATTTCCCGAGCGACTACTCTGTAATTACAATTTGACGTTGGATCATGGTTGTCCTTTCCTTCGCTTTGGCATCCATTTGATCCTCATGACCAACTAAAATGTTTTGATGAATCGTTCTCAAGAGGAAGGCACGTCTCGTAAAGATGGGGAATCGGGAACGGACTCCATCTCGCCCGAACCTCGCAAAAGAGCTGAACGTTGGGGAAGGCGGCAAAGCGGGAGAGCAAGGACGCACAAACCGCAGCGTTCTCAAGAATGGCATTCAACTGGCCGAGCGATGACGTCTTGGATGGCGACTCCAGTGACCTGCTGATACCCTGTGCAGTGCACTAACTGGGGCAAATCTTCGAAGTCGTTACTGCTAAACCGTACAGCCAAACCGAGAAGTTATTAAAACCTGTCATGGGCGCGTCATCAGGGTTAAGGGCCACGAGAAGGCAAGTGAATATTACTTCTGTCATTTTTACTACTTCCCCTTTTTCCCTGTCGAAACAACGATCAATCCACCCGACGAACACCAAACCACTCGAACTTATCGTTATCTGGGGGCTCAGTGCCTTGAGAAACACGGCTCGGACATACATACCTGCGCAGCACTTGCGCTTAACGTCATCCCGTCTGGGATACCTATAGCCATGAAAAAGTTCTGGAACCGGACCGGGGAGGAGACCAACCCGGGGTCGAGTCCGGGTCGGGCGTCCTCGGAGGACGCCCGGCCGGACGAGCACACACGCCTCCTGCCGAATCGCGTCGATAGCACCCCCTACCTCTCGCCCGACGACCCTGCCGTGTCGCCGTACAATCTCTGGACCGTCCGTCTCGTCCGCTGGATCACGGTCGCGCTGACCTGCGTCACCTTCGCCTGGTGGGTCCTGATGGTGGTGACGATCTTCATCACGCCACCCGGCCTCCATGTCCGGGGCTCGCCCTTCTTCTCCTTCAGCTACGCTTCGTTTGCGCTTCTCACCCTGATCGTCTCGCTGCTGTTCTTCTCGGCGCCCAGCAAGCTGGCGAGGATCCTCAGCATCGTCAACGCGGCCGTGCTTCTCGTCGACGCCACCCTGATCCTGGTGGTTCCAGGGCTGCGGCACGCCGAGATCTGGGTCGGGGTAGCCAGCGTCCTCTGGGCGGCGCTCATGGCGCTGTGGTTCGTCACCGTCGACCGCACGGTGCAGTGGGGCAAGGCCGAGGAGGAAGAACGCCTGACCGGCCGCCCGGAGAGCAGGCGCACGGTGACGGAGTGGCTGGAGGTCACGCTCTCAACCGTCCTGCTGGCCGTCCTGGCATGCGTCGTGGTGCTCATGACGCTGACCCTGATGCTGCGCGCGATCGACTCCGGCCTGGCGCCACCCGGCAAGCGATATTGGGTCGACAATGACCGGTACCAGATCCATGTGTATTGCCGCGGCAACAAGACCGACGCGGCTGGGGCCAAGACGACGACGGTCCTCCTCGAAGGTGGTGAGGACCCGGTAGAGCGTGGTTTGTGCCAATTGGCCGAGAACGCAGTCAAGAACGGGTCGATTAGCCGGTTCTGCTTCGCCGACCGTCCAGGCATGGCGTGGGTATGTTGATGGCTTGCGTTGCCTTTCAAAGCGCCATCGTATGATTGTATACTGACAAGCAAGAAATAGAGCGATGCTGCGCCGTCGCCTTTCTCTGCCAGCATCGCCTCGGACGCCCTGAGTGAGGCATTACTTCGAGCCGGAGAAGAGGGCCCGTAAGTTAACGACCACCACCCATTGGTCTGAATCCCGAGTCAGAATGCTGAGAAGCCACCAACCTATCATAGCTGGGTTCTCGCGAGTGCTGGGATTGGCTCCTTGTACTCGCGTGTCTTTAGCTCGCGCCATGGCGACGACGTTCGCGGCATCCTGATGATCGACCCCCTTCATGAGGATTTACTCTCGCGAGTCGGGACCCCTGGGCGCGGGTTTGCCCTCTGGATCCGAGGCGTCATTTCACCCGGTGGAATCGACCGCCTCCTGGGTGCTCTTCTCGGGGGTAGACGGTCTGCCGATCGAGTTTGGGGCCGTTCTTCATATCAGTCAGGGACGACCATCTTCGCCAAACTCCAAGAGAGTCTCGTGGCCGAATCGCTCACGAAGAGAGATGTGGTATCGAGCCGGGCGATCCAAAATAGAGAAACACCACTCGTATTGATCAGTTCAGGCCAACAAATGAAGAAGGACAGGAGCTGGGAGGAAAAGGTTTGTGATCACGCAGCCCACCCACTAGCTTTGGCTAACGCGACGTAGCAACGCGATCTCAGCCATCTCACAGCAAACCTGGTGGACTGGGTGGTTATCGACGACGCACCGCATCGGATATGGGATGCTTTCAGTGGGAGAGATGCCATCGAGCGTAGGTTAAAGGAGCTTGTTTGAGCCTTCTACAAGGGAGACCTGATGCGAGCTGCCACAAGCTGTAAGCTGCATCTTGGGTAATTTCGGGAAAGAACACGTCGAAATGGCCGTCGGAAGTTGGGAGACGTGGGTGGGTGGAGGTCTGGGCTGGGTTTCCAAAGTTGACACTGTGGAATCTTGGTAACGGTGTGAAAAAAAAAAAAAAAAGGAATCAGGGAGAGAAGAAAAACGAAACGAGAAAAATTTTGGAGTGTTGGAATCAGATGTAAGTGAGCAAGGTACCTCCGTATACGTACGTATGTACATCTCGAACTGCAGATACTGCCATTTGGCGCGGAGCGAGCCACGGGGTTTGGTATTGGGGCATTGAGGAATGAGAGCTCTGTCTCGTAACAGACTGTATATAAAAGATTGAAGCGGCGGCTCGATAGCAGCAGACAGACTGTGTTCACGCTTTACTGGAGGTACGTTTTCAAGTCATGGGACAGGAGGTTGGAAGGGCGCGGCGTGCCACCGTCATTCGAAGCGGCTACACCTCGCATTTGAAGTACTTCCTCTTCGGGTGGTCCATGGGCTTGAGACGTTCCTGGTTTCTTCAACGGACCGCCCTTTTCCCCGGATGGTATTGTGTGCTGGCTTGATACCGAGATTAGCCGTAAATTACTAGCTTTACGGAGTATTCCTAGCTAGTACGGATGTCGCTACCAAAAGAACTGGCTCACCGCCTTTGTGCACGGACCATACAAGGTCGGTAAAGTTTTAGAAGGTATCTTCACTAACAATCGGCCACAGTGCCTAGGCTTTAGTGGCTATAGTGCTTTGCCCCACTGTACTTTAACGTTGCTTTTAGCGGATTCATTCTGCCGGTCAAATTTGGCGGTGAGCCAGTTCTTTTGGTAGCGACATCCGTACACTATCTAGGAGCTCGCGTGAAATACGCCTGGGCCGATCTTCCTCAGTACGGAGCTAACATCATCTTTGGTATAGCGCTTTACACTCCTGACACGGAATACGGATGAGTGTACGTCCGTACATACGGATTTACTCCATACTCAGTACCTGGCTTCCTGGTCCCCTAAATTCCCAACCACCTCATGACAGGAAGCCCTACACAAAAATATCCTACCCCGTCCACAGCGACGGACATACATGTAGTACAGTACAGTACAGTACATACGCAGTACACTACAAGTAGTGGTGTGTCTAGAGTCATCCGTATATGCCGACCTGAGCGGTTGGCGATGTCCTTTCGGGCCCCGTCTAATTCTAGCCAGTAATTACGGAGTTAGTAATCCGTACAGATAGGGGGTTGCACTGCGCCAAGAGGGACATGACCCCATCCTCTAGTGATAATGAACTTCGTAAAATAAGCATGAGCCAGCAAAACGGCAGAATATGGATGGATGGAGGTAAGCAGATTGAGTACGGAGGACGTTGAAAAAGAAAAGCCCGACTTTCAGTACAACTCAGCCGTGATTGGACTCCCCCGCCCGACTTTGCGATTAACCCGCCTTAGGTATTCCGTATTTCGTCTGTTTCCAGTTGGGCTTACTGCTTTACATACCAGGTGCGCACTAGTTATACCGGTAGATACCCACATATGCTACAGCCCATACATCCCTTACTTGTACAGTACGTACATACATACACACATGCATACACGTACTGAGCCTCAGGGCTCACGCTGCCGATTCTGGGGCTACCTGGCCTTACCGGTTTCGCCCAACTGTTTTGGGCACTGCCCTGGTCCCAGTTCCCTCGCCCGCCTCCGAACCGAGTTGCAGGAGGTTCATTCTCTTGGCCCCGCTGTCCGCTACCTAACTGTCACCACGGAGCCTGAAATTAACACTCCGCTGCAGCGGGGGCATGTCGATCACTGCTGTCTGACCCGGGCAGTGGGTGGATCGCACAACCCGACCTCCTGAACATCTCCAACTCTTGTCACCTTCGACCGACTCCAGAGCATCGGTGTCCGCAAGCTCCATCCCAGCGCGCCTGCATCTAATTTTCCGTCCGGGCCATTTTTCAATCTTTTTCTTCCATCGGCGGAAACCAGACAAAGCCAGAACCCAGCCACAGCAGCTGACTACCCCGTGGCCCGCAACGTCGCTGTGCAACGCCGAGAACTCGACTGCACCGACCGCTGCCCGCCGGTTCCTCAACGCCGTCGGGTCCCCTCAGCCTCACCCACACCCAGGTCCTCCTCACCCAGGTCACACCGTACACAGCCTCCCAACCAACGTCTGCATCATCCGCACATTTCCCTGCCCAAAACCGCCGAGAATAACGGCACTGCGCCGCGCTCTCTATTCGCGATAGTTTCGATCGATACGCCGCCGCCTCGGGTCGCGACAGCTGCTGGATGCTGAAGCCTGGTATCCCCGCTTTTCGCCCGCGCTCTGACTGTTACCGCAGCCGCTCGACGTGCACGCTACCTCGCGCTCCCAGCCACGCCCGCATTTCCGACAGCAATAAGTCCACATGGTGGGCGTGACTAAACAAAAGCGGGTGGATTGAGGATCAGTCTACCATGGCAGGATACGATTACGGCGGCAGCCCAGGTGCTGATTGGGGCCATGGCCATCATCAACCCGGCCCTGATGTTCCATACCGGATGGAACAAGAGCCTAGCGGCCTCGCGCCGGCTCTTCCCCGGCATAACGGGGCCCATGGCCATCAAGGAGGGAGGCCGCCGGCCTCGCCCGCATTAAGTGCCGACAACACCGACACCGAGTCGAGACGCAGCGAGGAGAGGAATCGGTCAAGGCCGCGGGGCTCCAGGTCGGCCAGCGGCCAAGTGCGCACCTGCAAGAAATGCGGCGAGCCGCTGACAGGGCAGTTCGTGCGTGCGCTCGATGGGACGTTTCACTTGGACTGCTTCAAGTGTCGCGTGAGTTCGCCGTGGACTGCATCCAGAGAGTCTCTCCGTTAACGTTTCCGCAGGACTGCGGGCAAATCGTAGCTTCCAAGTTCTTCCCGGCCGACGACGAGAACGGCATGGGGCAGTACCCGCTTTGTGAGACGGACTACTTCCGTCGACTCGGCTTGTTGTGTCATCAGTGCGGCGGAGCACTGCGGGGATCATACATCACCGCCCTCGATCGCAAGTATCACGTCGACCACTTCACTTGCTCCCTGTGCCCGACCGTCTTTGGTGCCCAAGACAGCTATTACGAGCACGATGGCCAGGTGTACTGCCACTTTCACTACTCTACCCGGTTCGCTCAGCGCTGCAACGGCTGCCAGGCCTCCATTCTCAAGCAGTTTGTTGAGATCTTCCGGAACGGGCAGAACCAGCACTGGCACCCAGAGTGCTACATGATCCACAAGTTCTGGAACGTCCGCCTCAACCCGCCACAGGAGGCTGCTGTCCCGATCTCGGACGATCCTGCTGGCCGCGAGCTGGTCCGCGAGGAGGAGGAGCGCATGGAAGAGAAAGTCTACCGTATATGGAGCGTCCTGTCGACATTTGAAGAGTCCTCGGCCGCCTGCATATCGGATATGCTTCTCCATGTGAGCAATGGCGCCTACATCGACGGCGTCATGGTCGCCAAAAGGTTCATCTTCCACGTCGACATTCTCTTCCGGTCCGCGGACAGGCTCGATGCAGCCATGGCCCGGCTCGAGATGAACGGTATGTAAAATGTTCGCTTTCGTTTCAATGGGCTGTATCGCTAATCGAGTCGCACAGCTCTCGCCTACGGTCGTGAAGCCAAGCTCCTTTGCAAGAAGATTGTTGCATTCTTCTCGCTCCTGTCCAAGACTCAGGACAAGGCGAATCGCAAACCTGGCGTGACCCAGGACTTACTGACCCTGGTCACCGGTCTTGCCCATTACCTCAAGCTGCTCATCCGCATTTGCCTCCAAGGGGCGCTGCGCATAGAGAAGGAGCGCAATAACTCCGATGGCCTGTATCAGTTTCTAGACGACCTCAACGACCTCGAGACGCTCAAGGCCGACGATAACTCCACGACCACATTGCAACTGACGTCTGGCACGTCGAGGCTGTCGGCCCATGATTCGGACCAATGCGCGTTGTGCCGGAAGCCAATCGAGGACGAATGCGCAAAGATTGACGACAGAAGATGGCATCTCGCCTGCGCCAATTGCTCGCGATGTGGCAAGGAACTCGGTCGCAATCTCCAGGACGCACACCTCAATCCTTACGACGCCAAGATCTTCTGTAACACCTGCGAACCCAACTCGCCGCCTAACGCCGCCCCGCTTCAACATGTCACCAAGTTGCAACAGTACGTCTTTTTGCTCCAGGTTGCACTCGCTAGGCTCCTAGAGATCCTTCGGGTCAGCGGCGCGATCCCCCCTCACTCCGAGAATCAGAACGGAGATGGATCGGGTTCCGCTGAAGGTCGATCCGGACCGTACGGCGGCCAGTACCAGAGGCATCACCGAGAGTCGTCCTATGAAAGTGCCGTCAATGATGTCAAGAGGTTGAAGAGCACCCGTCTGGACAAGCACCTGTCGTCGAGTTTTAGGAAAGCTAGAACGTCTCGGATCCTGGATGGGCCCGAGAGCAGCAGTGCACGGCCCGGATCAGCCGGCGGTGGCCAGGGCGAGGGCGGTTTCAACAAGGGCTTTCAGATTGTCGAGGAACGAGGCCCGGCCGACGAAGAGGACGTAATGTTGCCCAACCAGGATGCCATAACGCTCGATGACATCCCGAAGATCATCGCCGCTGAGCAAGCGCGGGAGCAACGGTCATACCCTCCGCAACGGCAAGAATATTACCGCTCGCCAGCGACCGAGCCTCACTATGGGGCCAGAGAACCAGCGGGTGGTAATGGTCACCAGCGCAGCCTCTCGGATGGCAAAGGAACGGGCGCTTGCGCCCCTGGAGACCAGCCCCCCCCAGTGCGCAATCGGCGCTACTTCTCTGAACTCTCGGGGCTGGAGTACTTCATTGTGAGGCATCTTGCCGTTTTGACCATGCACCCCATGGTCGAGTCCGAGTTCACACTCGAGGAGCTTCTGAGCTTCATCGAGAGCAGGAAACCGCCGAACTTCTGGAAGAATATCGGCAAAGCCTTCAAGAATGACGGCCGCAAAAACGTCAAGAAAAAAGGAGTCTTTGGCGTTCCCTTGGAGGTCATCATCGAGCGAGACGGCGCAGAGTCTACAGACGGTGTGGGGCCCGGGACTCTGCGGATCCCGGCAGTTGTCGACGATATCATCTCGTCCATGAAGCAGATGGACCTCTCCGTCGAGGGTGTCTTCCGGAAGAATGGCAATATTAAGAAGCTTGGCGAGCTCGTGGAGAAGCTTGACAAGGAAGAGCAGGTGGACTTCAGCTCGACGAATGTCGTTCAGGTGGCTGCCCTGCTGAAGCGCTATCTTCGAGAGCTACCGGATCCCTTGATGACGCACAAGCTCTACCGGCTGTGGCTGACGGCCGCAAAGATCCCGGACGAGCAAAAGATGCGCCATTGCCTCCATCTAACCTGCTGCCTGCTTCCGAAGCCGAACCGGGACTGCCTGGAAATTTTGTTCTGCTTCCTCAAATGGGTCGGATCGTTCCATCAGGTCGATGACGAGTCCGGGTCCAAGATGGACATCAAAAACTTAGCCACTGTCATGGCCCCCAACGTACTATTCGACAAGAATAAGACGTCGAGCCTTGACAGCGACCCGATGTATGCGATTGAAGCGGTTGAGGTGTTGATAACAAACATCGGAGAGATGTGTTTGGTGAGCAACCCCCATCCTTCGCCTCCAACCTTTCGATTTCCTCCTGTTCACTTTTGGTCGACTGCTTCTTTATTTACCTTGTCGTTTCCTCTCGGAACAACACGTTCATTCACTCTACGCTCATCTTCCTCGCCTTCGCGCATTACTGACAACAACTCTATAGGTCCCTGACGATCTCGTCGAACTCCTCAATGATCAAGCCCTTTTCAACTCCAATGGGGAACTCACCACTAAGGACATTCTCAAAAAGTTTTCGGACCGAGCCGCGCTTGGGCTAGGCCCACGGCAGTATGCCGAAGTGACTGAAATTGTCGGCCGACACGAAAACCCCACACGCCCCCCGCCGAGGCGGATGGAGACCGACCCATCGCAGTGGCAGCAGGAAAGCAGTGTCCGGCACGTTCAGGAGCCGACGCAACCCTACGGCCAGATGCACGTCGGGACGCCGCCTCCAAAGAGAGGAGGACCCTACGATGCTGCGCCGCCCCAGCATTCTCCATATAACCAGCCTGATCATCAGGCTGGGCAAACGCCGGACGGAAACGGTCGCAATGGTGGGCAGCAACTGCCCCCGCAGCAGCAGCAGCAGCAGCAGCAGCAGAGAGACTGGCGGAACTCGGGATGGGGGAGACAAAATAGCGGGTTGACAACCGGCACCGTCTAGGAGACAGGTGGTCCTGGTGGTGACGATTCTGCGGCTTCTCCCTGACATGGCTGGGCCGAAAACCCCCATCCTATCTTGGCCCCTTTCATTCCCCCTCCTCTTTTTCTTTTTTCTTTTCCTTTTTTTTTCTACGGCTAGGCTTGGCGCAGACGGCGTATTGTTTTGGTACTTGCAGGCACTGATAGCAAGCAAAGCGAGCAAGCGAGTATGCAGCATGGGTTGCACGGCGTTCTCCTTTGTCAGGTTCACGCCAAGTACTTTGCGAATTTTTTTTTTTTTGGGCCATGAAAAAAAGATCTTTTCACATTTGTTTTTCTTTCCTGATTCGGGGGCAGTCAGAGGCGAGCAGCGTCGGTGGCTGCATGACAATACTTGGTATTCATGTTCGGAAATGAACTGCGGTGTCTTTCCTGTCAGGTGGTGCGCGATGCAGGCAGTAGCGGGGACACAAAGATGGCTTCGTTGTGGGACGAAGCGTCATCGATCAGGCTCGGGCAGCTGGGTGGACCATGGTGTTTGGAGGAACTGATAGAGGCAAACGGTGGGAGGAGCCGAGGAGAAGACCCTAGCTCCTCAGCATTCCGCTGGGCAGCTGTATAGGCATGAAGGGCTGAGACACAGCCGCCCTTGTACGGAGGAGTTGTTCATATCCAACGTTGTCGCAGCGGCTGACGCGTGTAATTGGTTGGTGACCGGTTGCTAGCAAGGTACACATGAGTCAAAGAAGATGACATGTTTCTGGACTTCTGACATGGAAATCCTTCGCCACCCTCAACTTCTTTCTTGGATTGCCATTATTACTCCGTACTGTAGATCTTTATAGCATGCAAATTACAGTATAAAATGAGATCGGGTGTGTACTCCGTATGTTGTCAAGTGCCCAACCTTGGCATGGCACTGCAACGTCTCTCTAAACCAACCTCCGTACATTAGACATAAAATGTAAATAATGGTGCGTCCCTCATCATCATTACAAATGCTGGCGAGTACAAACGCTCCAGATCCGGTGTACCAGATTGTCCCTATAAGGGATCCTTTCCTCTGTTCTTGAATCGCGGGGTCTACAATCCCCGTACCCTCCCCTCCTAATTAAGCTTCTGGGCGGTCTGCTGCTGCTGCTCCAGTGTCCACTTCACCGACCTCTTGATGCCCTCCTCCAAGCTCACCAGCGGCTGATAGCCCAACCTCCTCTTCGCCTTGGAGATGTTAAAGTACCGCGTCATGCAGGTGTAGACGATGCGCTGGCGGCTGAAGGTGGCCGGTTTGTTGATAGCCCAGAAGAACCACTCGCTGAGATAACCCAGAACTAGGCCGACGCTGCGTGGGAGGACCTTCACGTGCTCCGTCCCGTGGGGACAGCCGGCAGCAGCCCAGACGGCGCGGGCGAAATCCCAGAAGTAGACGGGGCTGTCGTTGGTGATGAAGAAGGCCTCGCCGTCGACCCTCTCGTGGTCCAGCGGGATCGTCTTGGACGCGGCGGTCATGAGGAGGGCGCGGGCGGCGAGGAGGTGGCCGTGGGCGACGTTCTCGACGTAGGTAAAGTCGAAGAGGTTATCGTTGTCGCCGACCTGCACATTTGTTCGGCCGTCTTGGTAGACCTTTATAAGGTTGAGCAGGAGTTGGGTGTCGCCCTCGCCCATGATGCCGGAGGGCCGGATGGCGCACGTCAGCAGCTTGGGGGCGTCCGGGGCCCGGTTGGCCGCGAGGACGAGTTCTTCGGCGGCTGCCTACACAGTCACATCGGGGTTAGTGACAGGATGCTTGGTCGCTTGGGGGTGGTTCGTGGTTGTGTTCCGGACCTTTGTCTCCGAGTAGTATTCGGTCTGCTTGCTGCCCCGAACCAACGGCCACCGCTCGTCGACGTTGATCAGATCGCTCTTGTTGTCGCTGACGACGCTGGCCGAGCTCGTGTACACCAGCGCCTTGACGCCCGTCTGCTGACACGCCTTGATGACGGCCGCTGTCCCGTCGACATTCACCTTCTTGAAAAACTCGCGCGACACGATGGTGTCGTTGGATTGCGCCGGGGGCGACGCGGTGTGGATGACAACATCCGGCTTGACTTTGGCAAAGATGGTCTGGAGCTTGTCGGCGTCGGTGATGTCGGCTTCGTAGTATGCTACGCCGTCGGAGTCGGGCCTCCGGTTGCGCGTGCAACGCAGGTCGATTACGGACACGGAGCAGGTGTAGTCGCGCAGCAACAAGCGGACGACGTGGTGGCCAAGGAAGCCGCAGCCGCCAATGACCATGACGGAGCCGAGCGCTGGCTTCTTTTCGGATGCCATGATGACTGCTGCTGATGCTGCTCCAACGCAAAGCAACACGAGCGGCTCCGAGGTGGATTCGGGAATCAATTGGCTAAAGAAAAAAGGGTAGAGGATGAAGGAGCGGATGGGTTGGAGGTGGTCCCCTTCGGATTCCCTCTTGGCGCCTCCTTTCTGGGTATGCGCCGCACAAGTTTAGGCGGAATTGGTCGGCAGAAACGTTTCCTAGTGTTCTGTATGGATCCGGGATAGGAAGGTATTCCAGGGAGTACAAGTAAAGGAGAGGGTGTACCTTCGTACTGTACTACTACATAGTACGTACGGATGTAGGTATGCACGGGGGGGGGCGTCTCAGTCGAAAAGCCGATTGAGCTTTTCGAGGTCCAAACACTGGAAAATGCAGGCTGTTACGCGTTACTCACCAGAAATACCTTCCTTGCCTTGGACCCGCGCTGCCCCATCATCGAGGCCGCGCCCCGTCTTGGCACCTCGCGGCCTACACTAGCCCGCTTGGGAGCCTGGAAGCAGCTCCACGATCTACGACCCACAACCGAGTTGTTAAAGGACTACGGAGTACTGCGTAAAACAACTCGAACGATCCGGAGCTCAACAACCAGGTTGCATTCTCAATACAGTCGGGCCAGATGACTGTTTAAACAGCTTCTGGCTGCTTCTACCAGCCGTAATGGTCTCCCTGTTTCTCCTCCTTCTCCCAGGCAGAGAGGCCCGATCTGCGGTCTTGTCAGTGCATTCCTTCCGGGATCTTTCCGCTCTTCCGCTGGGGAACGGTGTCAACGCTGCGTCTCCCATCTCCAAATTGCTCGCCACTCTGCTTTTATATTCATCTCATATTACGTCCTATATTCTATACGCCTACTCAGCCTCATGACGTTATCCTTTCCAACGATTTGTCAACATGGACACCACGGACACAGAGATCCTGGTTCACATCGCCGCGCCCGCCCGGGTGACCGACGACAAAAGGTACCGTGCTTTGGCGACAGCGTACCTCGACTTCCAGGAAACAGCACGGACATCAGTCGTGCTAGGGATGCCGGCAGACTGCCAGGAATCTGACCGCGATGTGCTGCCTCCAGGAACATCGAGTCAAGCGGTAATCCGTTCACCGATGTTATCCTTCCAGAGTGCCACGGACAATCTCGGCTCACCCCGGCTGCAGCAACCAGGAGTCGGGAACGTGCCAGAGTCGCAATCATCATCATGGAGGCCTCCTCCGAGCGTCATTGAGGACTCGATGCCTGACAATGACCGCGCGTTTGCGCAGTACTGCACGCCGACCAGAATTCTGTCCCACTACACCTCCGCCATGGACACCTCGCCCCTCTCCCAACGGAGACAGGGTCAAGCACTCCCAGCCTCCAGCCAACCGCAAAAAAGTCCCAGTCAGGCTTCTGTGTCAGATTCCAGCATCCAACACCAGGCGTCGCGTGAGGAAACTGACTCGGCGATCCCGCTGTCACCGGGGAGGCAGCACGAAAGCCAGGGGACCGCAACACCTTCACCGTCAGCCAAGAAGAGGGAGGAGAGCAAAATCGCCTCCGCATACCCTAGCCAGCCTGCCGAACCACCCTCGTCCTTCCGGGCCGAGTCCGAACCGCCCCTGCCCAAGCGGCCGCGGACGTCCTGGGACGCCGAGCCGGGCAAGTCCCTGGCCCGAAGCGCGAGCGACATGGGCCCGCGGCGAGCAAAAGCCCCCGTCATGTTCAACCAGTGCCAGAATGACACGCTCGAAATCCTCTCTCCGCCGCCAATCACCAGCCTCCGAGAGCTCCGCGCCGAGGACATGGTCACCGACGTCCTGGCCAGCCTGGCCCGCGAGCTCGACCTTGAGAAGCGCTTCAGGCCCGAATCGCAGACCCGCGAGCTCCGCCCCTTTGAGCGCGGGTACTGGCTCGTCGACTGTTCGGCCTGGGAGCCGGACCTCAAGCGGTCCGCCTGGGCGTTCCTCACCGACTACCTACGCAAGGGAGCCGCCGGCTGGGGCACGTCCTGCAGAAGGGATCGGGAGTTCTCCCGGATCCGGCTGTACTGCTGGGGCTGCGTCGTCGGGCACATGTACCTAGTGCTCTACCTCATGAGCAAGCGTCGAGTTCTGTACTCGGGCGCCTCGTGGGTTGATGGAGAGGGGAAAGCGGTGGTCGTCATGGGGCCGCGGCCAGCGCCAGTGTGAGCATTCAGCTCGTTGGACTGATGCATCACACGGTCTTCTTTCTCCCCTTCCCTTTCCCCTTTTCTTTCCCATTTTTCCTCCCAGAAGAATGTTCTTCCGAATATCCTTTAACTGGACCTCGGGTTGGGGAACGTTGCCTGGCGCTTTGGTTCGGTTGTTTGCGAGTCGTTGATACCCCCATAGAGCACTCGGTCGGCTATACTGGTCTTGAAAACACGTCTGGCGTTGGTTAGGATAGGCAAGAAGCCCTTAACGTATCGTGAAAAAAATCTCATTACCTAATGTGCGTGTGGTATTGCGTCGAGAGCAGCATTGTACATGCTCTTCGACTCTGCGCAGCTTGTAGTCGCCATCTGCCAAGCAGACTGCAACGAGTGCAGGACACGGGAAACTCGGTAAATATCCGCAACCAGTTGAGCAAGGTTCCCGAGGCAAACAATAAACATCCCAAATCTGGTCAAATCCTTCGAGAAGACACAACTCCCTCCGGGAATGGTATTCATAATGTACAGGTCCCCAAGCAGCGCGTCGTCGCAGATACGAAACTGAAGGTCTTCAGAGCTTCGCGGATTCCCGGTACGCCTCCATCTCCTTCTTGTGTCTCTGGAGGTCTGTTTCCCTAATATCGCTGAAGGGCTGTCGAGATCAAGCTTAGTTAGTAACCGTCGGGCATAGTACGTGCAAGAGCCGCAGGTGGATTCCCGAGCATACCTTGCGCTGTTCCGGGCTCAACGTCTTCCATTCCTCGCCGATCCTAACGAGCCTCTCACTGGGCTTGACTCCGTCATACTCGGGCGCATGGTAGCGCGACTTGACGTAAGCGGCATAACCATTCAGGGCCGGTTTCGGGAAGCGAGGGTCCCGAATAGTAGGCCCAACCTGGATCGAATACTTTCGCCTGAGGAGTTGGCGGGCCAGGTTCGCCTCCCGGATCTCCTGCGCCGTGTGGCTGTCGACCCAGTTCCTGAAATTCACGTCGTTGGTGACCTTATTCTTCCGGCCTTCGGCCGCGAGTCTCTGTTCCGGGCGGTTGTGTCAGTCGACAGATTCGTAATTATATGGCGGCAGATCATCCGACAAGAGCTTCCCGACGCCTTGTCTTACCTCCTTCTCTGACTCAGGCAGAGCCTTGTAATCGCTCGAGAGCTCGTGCACAGCGTCTAGGAATGTGGGCTTCGTGTCCCGGCCCATCACGTCGTGCATCCTCTCTTTGAGATAGACCAGCCATGGCGTGATAGGAAGCTTGTCCGGCTCCTTGCCGGCGAGTGCCGTCTTCTTCAATTCCTTGATCTTCTTCTTGGTCTTTTCCTCGTCCGTCAGCGGCTTTTTCGGAGGACCGGGCTTCTTCTTTTCGGCCGTGGCTTTGGCCTTCGCGGCCGCCTTTGCGGACTTCTTAGCAGCAGCGGGCGTCTTGGTTGTCGCCTTGGTCGCGGTCTTCGTCCTGGTAGAACCGGCTTCGGCGGCGAAACCTCTTGCGAACCGTGCCGCGATGCGGGAGCCGCTCGGAACGACGACCGTGGTCCGGGAAGTCAGCTGCGCGGTATGCCGGCTCGCGCCGCGAATTGGCAGGTTGGTGCCGACGCAGGCATGCCGAGCGGCCGCGCGCCCAATTGCCGACAGCATGACGATGGCTCGCGTTGGTTGCTGCTACAATCCGTGGGAATTGGGGAGGTTCGGGCGAGGTCTGCGTCTGTGGTTGAGGGCGCGCTGGCGGGATGCGGTGGTGGCGCAGGTTTTGGGAGAAGCACGGCAGTATGGATGCGGTCGGTCGCTTCAAGTTGCGGCGAAAGAACTGGGAGCTCTGCGAGACCTGCTTAGCAGCAGGTTGTGCTCACACGTTTCTCAGTTCCAACCTCCCCGGTTTACTGGAGCTCGACCAGGGTTGTACCTGACAACATGGGCGCACGGCCCCACAACTCGAGGTGCCCGAGCTCTGGAAGAGGGCCAGTGCCCACCATTACCTCACCTCAACTTGCTGAGCAGAAACGAGCATTCCACAGTGTCGAGCATTGAGTTGGCGACTGCAATAGGGCATACCCACCACACTGCGACCGATATGCGGAGGTTGGTTTCAGAGGTAAAACCCCAGGTATGCCAACAAGCCAAAGCACCTGACAACGTGCGAAGTGCACATACAATCTTGTTTGTACTGTAATTTATATGGCAAATTGATCCCAGCCGTACATCCAGGATATCGTGTACAGCGCGAGTGGTGTCAAAAATCGAGGGCCGAGCAGGAAGCTAAATTACTTACAGATGCTAAGATAGGTGTAGTTGACGATATGGAAGATGGACTTTTTTTGGGGAGAGCTGTTGTATCTGCTACGTGGAAGACGTCAGCGACAGACTTGCAAGTAGGAAAAGCAATATAACTGACAGTAAAATAGACCCTCTTTTGCCTACAATTAAAATAGCGAATTGAATTCTGTTTGGAATGCTTAAAATAAGCCTGCTTGATACTGCCACTGTGATACATCGACACCTAAGGTAGGCGTACGTGATCCGTATATCTGCACGAAACTAAGGTAGGTTGGTACCTGAAGGGCGGGTGGGTTACAAACAGCAACTATCCAGTAGACTTGAAATACCGGTAACGTACTCCGTACGTCAAGTATCCGTACAGGACGGTGCGATCATGTGTCACACTGTATACGAGACTGTATGGCTCACCGGCCAGAAATGTCGCTGAATCTGTCTGCTCCACATCTTTTCCATCTCTAAGTTCGTGACGACTTGCTCCTCGCCGCCCCGACTTCAGGCCTCGGGAGATTATTTCCATCACCCCAACGCATTGCGCAACAGCATGCGGGATCTCCCTCTAGTGCACTAACCAGTGTCGACCGCTGCCAAAAGTACCTCTCACCATCAGTGACTTCCTGCTGAGCCACCGTCACTGAAACCAGAAATGGCTCGGCTCAGAGACTCGCGCTCACCATCTCCTGCAGGAAGTTATGCTGCGCGCAGACGGAAAGATGATGACCGTCGTGACCGCGACTACCGTCGGCGCTCCCGCAGTCCGGATGTAAGCGATCCTCTCTCCCTCCCCCCCCCAAAAAAAAAAAAAAAAAAAAACAAATCGTCCTCCTTCTGACCGATTCCCTGACACTTCTCTTCTGCAGCGCCGCTACCGCGATCATGGACGACGTGACAGCCGGGAACGCGATTCATACCGCTGGAGAGATCGCTCCATAGACCGCCGAGATGATGACTACTACCGAGGCTCCCGCCGCGATGGAGGAACCAACCGAGACCGCAGGAGGTCACGCGACCGAGGTCCGGACAGAGCACGGTCGCCGGATCGCCGAGGGCCGCGGGGCGTAGACGGTAGCCGGGACTACCGTGGCAGGAGGGACGATTCCCGCGACCGTAGGACCCGTCGTGACGGGTCACCGGATTCCGTCACCCGGCGAGGTGACCGCCCACGCTCTCGTCCTCCCAGAGCGGATGGCGCCACGGGCAGGGATAGCGAGGTGCGCATGGACCCCGGTGCTCTGGAAGCTCGTTATGTCGCTAACACTGTCCAGGAGTCGCATCCAGCTAAGTCTACACCGACCCAAGCGCAGACGGAGGCGGATAAGAAGGCTGAGCGACTCCGCAAGCTCCAAGCCATGAAGGAAAAGCATGCCCAAAAGGAAGCCAAAGAAGCCGCAGTTACTGCTGGAAGTACGAGGATGCTCCTGGAGGAGATGGACCAGAAAGCCAGCGGTGCACCAGGTCCACACAGCCCGGCGGCCAACTCGGCGACTCCTGCCCCGGCGTCACCCGCGGCGCCCGTGCCATATGCGGGTAAATTCGACCCTAAGGCGATCGCAAAGAATTCGAAAGCAGCGCGGCCCCAGTCCCCAACGCGGCTTGGCGATGTGAAACTGGCCGCGCCTGCCGCGAAGCCGCTTGTTGTCAAGAAGGAGACAGACTCTAAGGGTGCCGGCTTGCTGCCGGCAAACAGGGCGGTCAGTGCGTTCGGATTCGGCAAATCCGCTGACAATCAGAAATCATCCGCGAAGCGTAAGGTCGACATGGGTGACGAGGAGATCATCAAACGCAAGCTGGTCAAGCTACCCGATTACGTTCCTGACCAGGCCGACGCTACGGCAGAGGCGGACGGCGAGGGAGAGGAAGATGCAGAAGATCTGGATCTCCGCATGGCCAGGAACGAGGAGGACATGGCGGAAGCTCATCGACTGCTTCAGGAAAGGCGCGATGAGCGCATACAACAGGAGGGCATGGTCATGGATGTCGATTCCGGGGCACCGAACGGCGAGGCGAAGGACGAAAAGGCCGCGCCGGCCCCGAGCATGGATGTTGATGAAGACGTTGACCCCTTGGACGCGTTCATGGCTGACCTTGAGCAAACCGGTTCCGCAGGTGGTCTTGGCCCAAAGCCCGCTCGGCAGGAGCAGAATGGAGGAAAGGGCTTTGAACCAGAGGCGTATTTCAGCGACGACGACTTCGGCTACGAGGCGGACCAGGCCGATCCGGCTGCGATCCTTGCCATGGCGGCCAAGAAGAAGAGGAAGGACATCCCAACCATCGACTACAGCAAGATCGAGCTCAACCCGATACGAAAGAATTTCTGGGTTGAGCCCCAGGAGCTGAGTCAGATGACGGAAGAGGAGGCGGCCGAGCTGCGAATGGAGCTGGACGGCATCAAGGTCTCCGGGAAGAACGTACCCAAACCGGTCCAGAAGTGGTCGCAGTGCGGGCTCACTCGGCCGATCCTGGATGTCATCGAAGGGCTTGGGTACGAAAAGCCAACGCCGATTCAGATGCAGGCGTTGCCCGTCATCATGTCGGGCCGCGATGTCATCGGCGTCGCAAAGACGGGCTCCGGCAAGACGATGGCCTTTGTGCTTCCCATGCTTCGCCACATCAAGGACCAAGACCCGGTAAGCGGCGATGATGGCCCCATTGGCTTGATCATGACCCCCACGAGAGAGCTGTGCACACAAATCTACACGGACTTGCAGCCCTTCGCCAAGGCGCTGAAACTTCGCGCCGTCGCTGCGTACGGGGGGAATGCCATCAAGGACCAGATTGCCGAGCTCAAGCGTGGTGCCGAGATTATTGTTGCCACACCTGGTCGAATGATCGATCTTCTTGCGGCGAACTCGGGTCGTGTCACCAACCTCAAGCGGGCGACGTATATCGTGCTTGACGAGGCCGACCGCATGTTCGACATGGGCTTTGAACCACAGGTGATGAAGATCTTCAACAACGTCCGTCCGGACCGGCAGACGATCCTTTTTTCCGCGACAATGCCGAGGATCATCGACGCGCTCACCAAAAAGGTGCTTCGCGACCCTGTCGAAATCACGGTCGGCGGGCGGAGCGTCGTGGCGCCCGAGATTACCCAAGTTGTGGAGATCATGGACGAAAACAAGAAGTTCGTCCGTCTGCTCGAGCTCCTGGGCGAGCTGTATGCGGATGATGACGATGTTCGGGCGCTGATCTTCGTCGAGCGGCAAGAGAAGGCGGACGACCTCCTGCGCGAGCTCCTGCGGCGCGGTTACGGTTGCATGTCTATACACGGCGGCAAGGACCAGGAAGATCGTAACTCGACCATTTCGGACTTCAAGAAGGGTGTCTGTCCTATCATGATCGCGACGTCGGTGGCGGCGCGCGGCCTCGACGTCAAGCAGCTGAAGTTGGTCATCAACTACGACGCGCCGAACCATCTCGAGGACTACGTCCATCGGGCGGGCCGCACCGGGCGAGCCGGCAACACGGGAACGGCGGTCACGTTCGTCACGCCCGAGCAGGAGAACTGCGCGCCGGGCATCGCAAAGGCGCTCGAGCAGAGCGGGCAGCCGGTGCCCGAGCAGCTCAACGAGATGCGCAAGTCGTGGAGAGAGAAGGTCAAAGCTGGAAAGGCCAAGGACGCCAGCGGCTTCGGCGGCAAGGGTCTTGAGAGGCTGGACAAGGAACGCGAGGCGGCGCGCATGCGTGAGCGCAAGTCGCACAAGGCCGAGGGCGAGGAAGACGACTTCAAGGACGAGGAGACGGCGGAGGACGCGGCCAAGAGGGACAAGGCCAAGTCGGCCATCGAGGCGGCCGCGTCGGCCATCGTGTCGCGCGACGCTGCCAAGGCGGATGCTGGCGGAATCAAAGGGGCGGCCGTCGAAGGTGCGGTCAAGGGCGGCGTCGCCGTCGGCACGGGTAAGGGCGGCGGCGCCCTGGACAAGGCGGCGTCGGCCATCAGCGAGATCAACGCGCGGTTGGCGAGGGCAGGCCAGCTACGGGCCGGGCAGCCGATTGACAACAAGGGCCCCGACGCCGGAGCGTTCCACGCGACGCTGGAGATCAACGACTTCCCGCAGAAGGCGCGCTGGGCCGTCACCAATCGCACCAACGTGGCCAAGATCCTCGAGGCCACCGGCACGTCGATCACGACCAAGGGCAGCTACTATCCGCCTGGCAAGGAGCCTCAGCCCGGAGGGGACCCGAAGCTGTACATCCTCATCGAAGGCGACACGGAGCTGGTGGTGGGTAAGGCGCTTTCGGAGCTCACCCGTCTGCTCAGGGAGGCGACGATTGCTGCAGCAGACGCCGAGAGTCGGGCGCCGGCGAGCGGGCGGTACACCATCACATGAGCGATGGCCCGAGACTGGTGTTTCTTTACGGGGAGGAATTGTAATAGCATGTGCGCTCGTAACGGGCTTCCTGTCTGGGGTTGGAGTTTTATCACTTTGCTCACGGTTAAATGACGTTTGGAGAATGAGCGTTTAAACTCGTCGAAGATTGCTGTCCCTCTCACGTGCCCGAGTGTTTTTTCCCTTGGCTACTAGTCTGGCAAATGGGGATCCGATGCCCTGATACCCTGATACAAATAAAGATGAGGTAGATCAACCCAAACAAAAACGCCCAACCCCATTCGCCTCTCCTTCAGAACCAATCAATTCAACCTGAAGATGGGCAAAGTCAAACAAATGGGCACAACATTCATGAAGCACACCCGTCTCCTCTCCCCTGTTCTTCTTCTTCTCCTTCTCTAGCCGACTCCACGGCCGACCGGCGCCGCTAGCTCTGCAATACCCCGCCGCCGCCGCCCCCCAAGCCAATGAACCTCGGGCCAAACTATGAATGGGCCAGGGCATCGACGCTCTCATCGAGAGCCCGCTGGCCGCGCTCGGTCTTGCTCGCCTCCTGAAGCACCTTGGGGTCCGTCATGCGGCGCTGCTTGTCCAGCTGGGCCTGGAGCTTGCCCTTGCGTTTCTGGCTCTCCTGGAGGCGTGCCTGGGGAAGGGAAGCGAAGGTCAGTCTCGTTTTTCTACCGGCGGAGGAGGAGGAGGAGGAGGGCGTGTATGTAGGTTAGGACACACGAGACACGACACAACAACAACATGACACGACACGACACGACACGAGACATTAACCGGGGGGTTGGGGGGGAGAAAAGGAAAACGGAAGGGAGAGGAAGGTTTTGGGTGTTGTTGTTGTTGTCGTCGTCGTCGTCATCAATTTTAAAGCAGAGGGGCGTACCTCGGCGGCGGCGGCGGCGCGTGCCCTAGGGTCGTCGGCGTCCCGGCCGGGGGACGTTGGACCGGGACCGGGACCGCCGCCGAGTGTCCTTGGTGGGCCGCCCACCGTCCGGGGCGATCTGGCGGAGGCGGGGACGGAGGCGGAGGCGGGCGTGGTCGGGGTCGTGCCGAGTGGTCGCCCGGGCTGCGAGAACGGGTCTCGCTCGCTGCTGCAGAGGTTCCCCATCTTTTTCCCTGGCGCGGGTGTGTTTGATGGATGGCTGGTTGGCTATCTCGTGGAGACGGGGGAGCTTTGGCGTGAATGCCGTCGGACCGTTGTTTTTTGTTGCTGTTGCTGCTGCTGTTGCTGCTGCTGTTCGGCGTTTGTGAGGCTGCCCCACTCAAAGAGCCTCCTGGTTCGGTTTAAGGCAAGTCCTACGCTTCATATCGAGGTACGGATACAGTGCGTCCTTTCTTTCTACAGGTGATTCGCTACCCTGCGCACAACGGAAGATTGACCGTTCGTGGGATTTCTGTCGACAGAAACGCAATGTCATGCTGATCTTGTATAGCAAGGGAAACAGAGGCCATGACTCGAGTTTCGAGGCGCGTCCTTGCTGCGTTTCGCCAAGAACAACGTGAGCAGCAAGTGCTTACCTTGCATTTCAGCAAGAACCGCTGCACCGGGTACCTTCTCAAATCGCTCCGTATCATACCTCTTTGACATCTAGCTCTCCGCCACGCTTCGACACTCATCGGACTTCTCCCGTGGCTACGAAGTACAGAACCGTACGGAGTAGAGGAGACGCCATCGTGTGAAACGACCAGGAACCCACGGGGCATGTGCCGCAGCTCCACTGGTGCGGCTACCCCCACATTCAGGGTTCATCAAGATTGTTGGTTGCAGAAGCCCCGCCATTGCAGCGGTGCTGATGAGAGAGCAAACCGGAACTCGGCCACACAATGTCATCTCAGGATTTGACGACTTGGGTTGGGAGCCCGTCCTGGTGCCTCGCCGGCGACTGCTTCGACTATTTCCAAGCCAGCCTCAATTTGATGCCGATGAGTAACTAAACTTTATGCTTGTCCAAGCTATCAAACGGATTCCGTAGGGCGAGAAAAGAGGGGGGTGGGGGGAAGGAATATAAATGAAAAAAAAAAAAAAAAAAAAAGGTATACTAGTAATAAAGTATCGAACATTTGGAACGAACTGCCCGAGCTTGCAGGTGACGAAAGAAGGGCCGCAGGCGGGGCTCCACGAGGGTCAGTCTGAACCCACGGGCTTTCCCGCCGATTGGACTGCTGAGGCTGCGGAGGAAGACCTTCACAAGCTGTGCCGTGGTTACCTCCTGCCTGGTTCGAGCCGTCAAGGTTCTCACTGACTGCAAAATAATATCGACCTCTCGAGTGCGGACCCACCCACAACCACCCTCGCCCACACTCACAGTCGCGAGACAACTACCTAGACTAGAGCCGCCAATTGCCCATTAGTAGTCGGCTGTTCCCGCGGTACTCTACGCATAGCTCGCCGACTCTCGCGTCCCTGTCATCCGTCCGCTGCCAACCTCGCGATCGGCATCGACGGCTGCCATCATTCGACGGGGACACCGCACCGCTCGCTCTGGTCAATTGCGCGCATCGGCCGGGTCGCGGGACTCTTCAAGACCATTCCTTACCCTTGCCCGCTTCCCCCTCCCCTCCCCCCTGCCCCTCCTCCAGTGTCGGGTATCCTGAGGAGAGAAAAAAAAATTAATTCGAGGCCGTCGGCGGCCGTCGTCTACGCGCACGGTTGCTTTGCCATGGATGGCCATCCCGACCAGGAAGATCGTCATTCTGGATCCGGAGACGCCTTTCATCGACACTCGCACAGCAGCGCCGACCACCTCGCTCTTGACTTCTCCTCCATGATGCACACCCAGCTCGCGGCAGGCCACCAGGCTCAGAGCAGCGAGGCTTCGGCCGCCGCTGGTGGCGCCTACGGATCGCACGATGACCTCTGCGTCGACCGCTGTATGGGTGTGGGGCTCTACAACGGCTTTCAGCAGTTCAACCACCGCGGAGCTCCGACGTCCCTCCAGAACCGGTGGGCACGCGACAATGCCGACGCCGTCTCTCGCTACGGCTTCCAAATGGGCCTCCACGACGTGCCGATGCAGTTCCGGCCCGCCGACCTTGCCTCTCCGGCCACCAACTTCTACCAGCAACAGTGGTACGGCCAGCAGCAGCTGACTGGGTGCGTCCCGTGTACCGACGAGGACTGCCGCTCCATGGCCGGCAGCTGCTGCGACAGCGAGTGCACCATGACCGACAAGTGCACCAATGCCGCCTGCGCCGGCACCGAGGACGCCTGCACCGACCAGACTTGTCCCGAGAGGCCCCCCGGCGCGCTCCCGTCCGAGGTTGTCAGCGGCGCGGCCGCTCTCATCTCCATCAACCATGCGCCAGAGGAAACACCCCATCACCAGTTTGGTAACCTACAGCAGCCAGGTGAGACAGATCACTTTCATTATTATTATTATTATTACTACTACTACTACTACTACTACCACCACCTTTGCACGCCGAGCCAGCTCCGCTGATAACCATGCCGCAGTCGTGAATGGTCTGGGCTTCGGCCTATCCAGTCCGCCCCAGCCAAACTACATGTTACCTTCCGGCTTCTTACCGGGCCAGCTGGGCAACATTACCAATCATCTGCTGGTAGCCCACGGCGACACAGCTTCGGCCGACTGCACGGGATCGTGCCCCCTAGCCGACCCTCAGATCTACCAGTACTGCCATATGCCGCTGCTCGATGGCCCTGCCGCCTTCGGCGCCTTCAACTCCGTCGGCCCGGACTATCAGCTAAGCAGGGGCTTCGTCGAGTGCGGAGCCCAGATTCACGACGCCGAGTCCTTCCTCGCACATTTCAACTCCCAGCACAGACCCTACTTCACCGCCGGCGCGCTGAACATGCCACGTGCCTCGGTCGAAGCCCAAGACAACGACCAAGTCATGGCCTCGACCGAGGCCATGTCTCCCCCGGCCACGCCGCTGGACACGTCGGATTCTGGCCGGTCGTCGGGGACACCGTCTCCTCTCACCCCCGTCTCAAACAGCGTCGAGGTTACGGACGCCAAACCAGATAGTTCTCTTCAGTCCCGCAGTGAATCAGTCACCTCGTCCGCCGACCACTCTTTCGATCTTCGGGCCGAGGAGGAGCACAGGTGTCTTTGGCGCGACCAAGGGGCCTCGGATGTCTGTGGGAAACTGTTCGCCGACGCAGAAGAGTTGTTCAAGCACGCGTCCGAGACTCACATCAAGAATGCCCAAAAAGGAGCTCAGGGATTTCGTTGTGGCTGGGACGACTGCCCGCGCAGCGAACCAGGAGCTGCAGGATTCCCCCAGCGGAGCAAGATCGAGAGGCACATGCAAACCCACATCGGCCGTAAGTGCTCACATATATTATATATATATATATTCCGACCCCGCTTCCTAACGTGTTTCGGCCTCGCTGATCCGTCCCGTAGACAAGCCCCATATATGTCCCACGTGCAATAAGGGCTTCTCTGCGAAGCAGGCCCTCACCCAGCATATGTTCATCCACAGCAACGAGAAACCCCTCATATGCAATATCTGCAACAAGGCATTCCGATACCCCAGTGCTCTCAGTAAGTCTCATCCGCAGTTGGCTCGGTCTCCACAAAGTGTCTGACAAGTTCCCTCCCCCCCGCCTTCTTTCTTCCCCTAGCGATGCATCAACGAGTTCACTCTGGTCTTAAACCTTTGAAGTGCCCCATATGCGGAAAGGGCTTCAGCGAGTCATCAAACCTATCCAAACACAAGCGCACCCATGAGGTCAGAGGCCGCTTCACGTGCGCCGTACCAGGATGCGATCGAAACTTTCACCGTCAGGACCAGCTGCGACGGCATATGAAGACACACCAGAAGGAGGGAGATAGTAGACAGGTGACAAGTTCGACAGCCAGCGTCGACGGCGTCTTCGAGCAACCCCCACAGAGCTGAACAAGGACCCGGCGTTTTTCCGGTTTCGGCCATTGACTGCGCTCATTCACGGCCGACGGGACGCCCCGCGCCCAGAGGACACTCCCGTCGTCGCTGCGCAGAGTAATCCGCGGTCTGACAGACCCAATAGTCGTCCAGAAGCCAGTTCCAATAGGGATTGTCCACATAATCCAAACTAGGGCACCGGGTAGACGGGTGGCTGATTATGGTATACCTGCGCCGTGGCCGGCTCCGGGTCCGGGTCACGCAGCCGAGTCCTTCGGACAGCATCGAGCAGTGATACCATAAGCGGCAGTGCCAGACTTTGCAGTTCAGTGTTGTACTTCTCTCGGAGCGAGGATTGTACGAGCAATGTGCCAAGCCACGAGCCTCGCCGCCAACGCTTCGTGCGTTGTCCTCAGAAAAGGCAGTCTGCGGGGGAAGGAGGGAGAAAGGGGGGGGGGAGACACTGGCATCCGCCATGAGGTCGACTATAGACCTATCTCAAAAACGGTGTTCTAGAAGAGGAAGGAAGCGCCTTGGCCGCTTGTATCTAATGTAGCTGAAGAAACCCCGTGGTGGGTGTGGTGTACCCTAGGCGGACGGTCTTGCGGGATTGTTGGCCGAAGCACGTCCGCGGGCATCGCAGCAAGATACAAATGAATACGTTCTCTGGAATGTTCTCTGTATACTGCATGACGCTTGGTCTCCTGAGATACAGTCCGACTAGATGGTTCTGGTCGTTCACCCACTCGAATCTCGAAGGAACGACACTAGTTAAGAAACTTTGAAGCAGCTGTGCGTACCCGTCGAACTCCACAACCATCAATAATACCGAGTGGATAACCGGAGCAAAACACCACATCATACATCGAACCACACTTCTTCTCTCTTCCCTTTTTTTTTTTTTTTTTTTTTTTTTTTTTTTTTTTTTTTTTTTTTTTTTCCAGTCCTCTCGGTCGAATTCAACAAAAACGACGGGGCATCCTTCTGTCCTGCAGGGACACACTTGGTTTCTAGTGACATAGACGTAAGGAAATAAAGCCCTAGAAAGGGGATAAAAATCACAAAAACATACAACACCGAGGATTCCCCAGTCGTCACCGACCTGAGTACTAATCCGGCGGTCAGTAGCTTATCTAAGGGAGAGCGGACGGGATCCCGAGTTTTCTACTGCCTGTGGTCGTATGTGCTTGCTGTTCTCCAGAGTTGGGGCTTATATATCCGGCTTTGGGCTGAATTCATCTCCGTTTCGCCGCTCGTGCGGGTAGACACCGCTTCCACGGCAATAAGCACTACATCACGACGGCAAGTACTGTACAACTTGGACAAACAGCCTCTGTTGTATGGGTCCGTTTGTTTGCTGTTGGGAATGGGGATGGGAGATGAGGCACGTTGTCGGAAGATGTATCAAAACAAGAAAGGAGGGATTTGGGGGGGGGGGGGGGGGGAGGGGCGCGGCTGGACATGTAGACGACAATTATACACCTAAGATGGTATGGTTTCCTTGCCGATTCCCATTTGCTCCTCAAGACAAGTGTGGTCCCCCAATCCAATGGCGCAATGAACGTACTTGGACCTTGGTCTGAGTCTGCTGACTCTTGGCCCCCAAGAGAGAGGGAGAGAGAGAGGGAGAGGGGGGGTGGGAGAGAGAGAGAGAGAGAGAGAGAGAGAGAAAGGCTTATGCAGTGTGAAGAGGAAGACGCTGTGGGGGAAGTGGATCTAGTTCTCAATTGAGTGACAGTGCAAGCACACAAAGTTGGTTGACGATGCCCCTAACCACTACCTGCGTGGGTTGAATGATGATACCACTATCCCAGGGTTTGTCTAGAACGGCAGTGAGATCGTCTTTGACTAGTGGTGCGCAACTGGACTAGCTCTGGACTAGCGAATAGAGTTGGACAACCTTGCGTACAGGCGTCCGGTCACATTTGCTCGAGCATTTCTATTACTCTTGCGATCTTGAAGTCTGCAATTCTTGTTCCAGCTATGCCACGCCTGTATTCGCGCTGATAGTCGTCATGGGGAGATCCTTTTGTACCGCTTTCACAGGAATGACCGGTAAGCATCAGACGAGCGGAGTGGAAGCCCGCCAGGCAGTCAGACGTCCCTCTCGGCCCAGCTCTGAATGAGCCCCTCGGGGGAAGGCTCGTACTGCTTGAGTGTGACCTTGCCCGTGGCTTCATCCAGGAACGTATTTGCCTGCACAAACACCTTCCGCGGCTGCTTGTTCTTGAGCACGACGTCCCGCACCTTGGTCCCCCAATATTCCAACCCAACGCTCGACATCTCGTTGAAGAACTTGGTGCCAGCCTCAACATCAGCGGTCGACTTGTAGATATGGATCTTCTGAAGGAAATCGGCGACGGCTGGTGGTTTCAAGGTCAGTTATTTTCAGCCCGATCGTTGAGTACGTTGGCCAACTTGCCCTTCCTGCCGCTCGTCAGAATCTTGGAACGGTCGAGCCGGATAGTGAGGTCCGAGAGATCTTCGTTCTTGTATTCCAGCTTGCAGAAGTCGTCTCCAGCCTCAAGGAAAGCCTAGTATCATGTTAGCAGGTTGCATCCTTGTCATATCGTGCCGAGGGGCCTTGCCTTTAGAATAGCGAAGCGGGCCTGGCAGTGAGGCTGCCCCCATTTTTGGCTCTTCGGATCCCAGAACTCAATCGACGTGAGGCCAGCCCTAGCCATGCTCAGGTAAGATGTGTACAGGACATCACCGGCCGGGCCATCCATGTCGACGGTGCCGTCGCCGAACCCGAAGATTTTGAGAGCAGCAAATTCGCAGCTTCTCGCGTGTTAGTTGCGACAAATCGTTTCCGCAATCCTGGATCGAACTCACCTGAGATGCATAGCCACCAACTCCGCGCGGCATTCCTGCAACACTATCAGTTACCCGCATCAGCACTCAAGCGTGTAAGAGCCAAACCATACCTCGTACGCTCCGGCAACACCGCCAAAGACAGACCCCCATGTCTGCCCTGGCTTGTACCAGGTGGTGATAGGCTTCCCGGTCAACGGGCTAATCGGCGGGTTCTTCACATCGAAATTGTAGACGCCCGGGGATGTCTCCTGGAGGAGCTTACCACAGCCGTGGCCTGAAGAGAGATGTTAGGAGTCTTCGCCTGCTGGGGCCAGCCAGTATATCATACCGGTAAGCTCGTGAAGCCCAACTTGGACCTCGAAGGCGGCATCACGATACTTTTGATACAGCTCCAGATCGCTCTCGGCGATGAAGGGGATCTTCTCATCTGGGGCCTTGGCGCTCAAAACATTGCCTGTCATATCTGTCAGCCCAACTCATTCTACAATCACGGACGCGGGGGCTACGTACCCAAGCTCACGTTCTTGAAGCCTTCCTGTTGCCTGATATCATCGTAGTTCGGGCTGCTCAGAGGTTAGTGGCTAGTTCACTGGAAAGGGATCCCCAGCTTACATGTTGACACCGGCAGGGATGCCAGAACCTAGTTCGTGCTGTTAGAAACGTCCCTCCTCATTGATGAAGTCACATGCCAGATGTCCATTCAGAGCAGACGTACCGCAGAAGGTTAGCACCTCCAGCGAGGTGAAATCTGGGGACAAGAACTTGTCTTTCTCAAAGTCCTTCGACCACGGCAGAAGCGGAATCAATTCGGGGGCAGAACGAACGAGCTCGCCAAACGCGCGAGTTCGCTCAACTACGATTCGTGTCAACCATACGAGCACATCCGCAAGCCGGATCAAGGAAGCAACCTACGGTTGACGACTGTGTAACTCGGTCAGCAAAGGACTCTGAAAGCGAAAAATGCTCTGGCCCACTCACCTGCAGCGAAACCTTCCCATTCTCCACGGACACCGGCGGGATCACGGTATGTCTCAATGAAGCCAATGTTGCATTCTACCATTGGGCCTTGATCGCGAATCCAGTGCCTCTGGCTATCTTTGAAGGCAAGCAGAGAGCCGGTCTCAAAAGACTCGGCGTATGCAAGATGCATTTTCTTCTGCGTCTCGTTTTCAGCATTCTCTGCCGCTTTCCTGATAAAGCCAGCAATGGTATTCATCTCCCTCGCGTAGTCGCCATAGACTAGCCTCACCGTCTTACCCGCCAGAGGGCCCTCGCTAATCACATACTCGGTGTCCTTGCCAATGTCCCCCCCCTGGCTGGGAATGCTAGTTGTGGCCGAGGCAATCAGCAGCTCGTAAACCCCCTTCTCGGTCTTTCGCAACCTGGTGTTCTCTGGGAGAAGCCCCTTGTCCTCCATCCATTTGGAGACAGCGACTACCTCGTCCTTGGTGATTGACGGAGAGTCGGGATAATAGGTCGTCAGATGGCCTTCGTCAGTGAAGCCGAGATGCAGGAGACCCTGCTTGTCGGACGCGAAGATGGCGCCATTGGTAGCCTTGTAGTGTTTCTCGGCCTCTGGGGACGTTGAAGCGAGAGCCGCGAAGACAGATTCGTCGCATCGAGGCAGGAATTTGGAGTCCCCGAAGCTCTTATAGTTCCCGCTATTGCCCAGTAACTGCGCAGCATATTGGAGAAAGGCCGTGAGTCCCTGCTCGTCAACACCGGCCTTGTCTGCAAGCGCCTTCCAGTCCCCGCCAGCCGTCCTGTACAGGGCGAGAATGAAATCATAGATGTCCTCGGACTCGGGAGAGACCTGGCGGAGCACAATACGGTTGCCAGCAAACGAGGCCCTGCAATGATATTTGAGAATCAGCAGGGACGAAAGATGCGCGGTTCAGGAAATATGAAAGACGAGGTGGCAGCAAAAAGCAGGCGGCGCCTCGGATGCATTCGAACATATGAAGAGCACATGTGGTCCGTGTCTTACTTGCTGATGAAGTGGGCGTAACGCTTCTGTTTGTCCGACAACGCGTTGAAATGCTTCTCGATTTCGAGCCTCACGACGGATGGCGGGGCATCGGCCAAGTACTGGGACAGCTCTTTGGCATCCATGGCGAAAAGACGACGCGAGTGATTCTGCAGGATTCGTGTGCGAGAGAAGGCGGTTGCGCGGAAGGCAGAAGGGGCCAGAAGTGGACTTGAAACCCGAGGAAGCCTCAGATAAGATCTGAGGGGAAGTTGGGACGAAACACGCATTGAAACGGCCGGAGCACCAAACGCACGGGAACTCGCGGCTTTCAGCTTACAGTTCACCTCATCACCCTTTCAAAATGCGGTCGCAACTGCCCAAACCGGACTTGCAGCCTCAATCTACTGGCCACAGCCCCACCGTTCTGCACGTGCTGTTTCCACATCAGGCCCAGAGTTCGACCCTGAAGGCGGGGTAGCTGGCAAGCAACCAAGACAAAGCTTTAGACGAAGGGAACAATAGTAAGGGGGCGATTGACCGCATCAGAAAACAAAAAACATCGGCTGATTGTGCTTCAAGACCAAAGGTATCAGCGACTGCTTGATACCATCACCAATGCGTGCTCGAACAGAACACAAAGTCGCCTCAGAGCTCTGCATTGACCTCGATTCAATACCCAGAGAATGGCCGCGGTGGATGTTGTTGCCCCGAAAGGGAAGGTGAGAGGCTCGGGGAGGGGCACTCGAGAGGCTTCAGACACAAAACCCTACCCTCGACCCTGAGCAGCGGGGCAGCCTCGCAGGAAGCTGTGGCTTAGCCTGGATCTGAGACGCGTCAAGGCCTGTTCCTCCGAGAAGGTGAAGTATCTTGAGTGTTAAGGAAATGACTCCGCGGGCTTGGTTCGGTAGTGTACTGCTTCAGGCTTTGGGATACCTGTCTTGGGCGGTACATGTGATGCCAAGCCCTCCGATGGCAAGAGACGGAGCAGCAATGCGGGAAGAGGGGTTCGTGCGGAGTATAGAAACCCCAGTATCGTGGACACATTAATACTCATGGTTGAGAATACGGGCATTTGCTGGGTTGGGTTGCTAGGGACTTGACAGCCCTGCCGATTTGGGGCGGTTTTGGAAGTGGTTGGGCTGCAGTCGCTGCATCTCATCGGCGATTACAGTAAGGCCGCTTTGGTGTGTGCATACAGACATATATCATTTGTAAGGTACGTACAGTAAGCACATCCAGTACGGAATAACTACGGATTAGTTACATGTACCCATTGAAAGCTAAGCTGAGGATCACCACAAGTGCAACTTGAAGGTAGCTTGCCGCCATATGTCAAGGCTCAGTCGTCTCCTGATGCATGACTGTGGCTCCCATCCAATCCGGACAGTTCCCGCGGGTCGGGAACGACCCTGGCGGCCCCAAAGAGCTGCAGCTGCTGATTCAGTGCCGTCCATATTGATCACGGGAACAAGGATGGGAACTGGCGACGGATGTTGGCTGGATTGGGGTTGCTTTGCTGACTGCGCCGTCTCCAGGCAACTGACCATGCCCAAGTGACTGAACCAGCGGCCATGCAACAACTTTCGGTGTGATGCAACACCACGCCTCATCAAGATGAACTCCTGCAACGGGCGCGGTCGATGCCAGGGAACCCCGTCGCCTAGCGTCAAAAAGGCAACAACGACAGCCTTGTTGGCCAATGCACCTCGATGGTTTAGGAGAGGTGCAGAAGAAATCTAGCGTCTTGACTGGTCCCTGTTTCACCTAGTTACCAGCCGGTGTCCTATCGCGTGCGGAGCCGAATCACTGAGCGGTGAGGGGTCGAGATGTGGTTTGCCTAACTCACTGTGGCAATGTCTGGGGTACAGGACCTTGGCGCCCCGTAGCAACAGCCCAAACAGGCTGCCTTGGCTGCAGCCGCTGCGGAACGAAGTACTTGTACATACTGTATGTACACAAATAGGTACGGAGTACGGAATACAGATACTATACATGCATTACCGCCAGTTGCGAAGCCAATTCGACTGTCACAGTGCCAATGTTATCACAAAGGTGGGCACTGCACGAGTGTTTGCAGTACTCTGCACATTTGTTGACGTGTACATTTACGATCTCGAGTATCATCAGTCCATTATTAGGCGTCAACCTCCTGAGCACCTCCACTAAGCCAGGTACATACATAGACCACATAGGTACTTCTGTTTGAACCTCGGGCTACTACGCTGCATACCTTATTTTGGCATTGTTGAAGAGTACTGCTGGTGAAAGCGATGAAACTGGAGGCAGCCCGTGCTGTGACACACGTATGTTCTTGTAATGAACGTGCTCCCTGGAGCTGGAGCATTCAGTCCCATGACATAAGAACAGGCTGCTTTTTGTCTAACGACTTCTTTGGTGGGCCGGAAGAGCTCCAGTGGCTGTTGCCAGCCCATACACTAGTTTTTGTTTCCGTGTTCGTGCATTGTTGTGTACACCACTATACGTGGTGCACTAGTTTACAGAATCGTTAGTGTATGTGCAACACTGCACGGAGAGAACACACATACTTGTATGTACCTGACGCAGAGGCTAAGCGGTCGAGGTTCCACGACGGCAGAGGTAAGCCATATTCCGGGGCTTGGGGCCGGGGTGCCGGGTGGGCTCAAGTGGGGCAGCCCAAAACAAGGCATGTCACGAGGCCTTTCGCCCGCGTAGTTGCTTCTTTTTGGCCGGCGCGGGCCCGGCTCGCGCTCTTCCCCACTTCCGTCGGGTGTCGAGCTATGACGATCAACTCCCAGAGAGCGTTTTCCTTTGGTTCAGAAAACGCGTGAAGACTCTCCTTGTACATTGACAATTGCTTTGTTACTCTATCGTTGCATCCAAGCTGCAGGCATTATGCGCATATTCGGAAGTCTCTCGTGCCTGCAGAGGCAAGTTGCTGTTAAGGCTTGCCGCGCGTTTCTTACCCAACTTCGCCTCGGGCACCCCAACTTCAACCCCCAACTTTGGTTGAACCCCCACGCCAGTCCGAAAACTCGGCAGCTTCGAGCAAGGGAGTTCCTGGCTTTGGCCACTCGCCCGGTACTCCGTATACATGGAGCCGAAAAATCTCGCCTTTCTTGTCTCATTGTCTGCCGAAGGCTATTCGAAACACTCTGTCACTTGACTAACGACCAGCGTTTGCTAAAGCCCCTGAGGCTCGAAGCAGGTCGGTGTCGGTATGTACAGTACAACACCGCTACACAGTGGTGTACATACGTACAGTACATACAGACACTGCAGGACGTGAGCTTACAAGTACTACGCAGTACACTTCGTTGGGCTGGTCGATCTCGGCCTGTCGGTGTTCGATCCATCCCGCGCTGGTCCCTCCACCACACTAGGAAAAGCATTCCCCGAAATTCCACAAAGAGATACTCTTGTCCGTGCAGAAGAGGCACTTAGCCCACGCCCTCCATGCCAAGCGGCTGATTCCACCAGTCATGTTCACCGCGGCTTGCCCGAATTTCTTTTGGAGATCCCGGAGCTCCAATAAGATTCTCGTCTTTGAGAATTGGGAGATCCACCCCGCGCGCATGCGCCCAAGAACACGCGAGGACAGCGGAAACCGCCCATGCATGAAACGTACGAGGTATGATGGGTAAGTTTGACCCCCTGTCTGGGTATTAACAGGGGGCTTGACAGGCGGGCGTAGGCAGGCGCAGGCAGGAAAAACTGGTGGTAGAGGCCTGAGAGGTTTTTCCGAGAGATCCCTGTCGGTACCTGTGCAGGGGGTGAAACTTTGGCTCGCAACCATAGTACACTACAAGTATCCGGTCAGGATGTACAGTACAAGTACATCACGGACATGGATGGCAAATGGGCTCGCATCCCGCGACCGGTTCCGTGAGGCCGTTCGATCCGCTAAAATTTAGAACAGGAACCCGGACACCCCAGACTGCGGCCTGGACCTGTCAAGGAAAGCGTTAGGTCATGGCTGCTGCGCCAGACCCGCGGGTCTGGCGCCCACTCAGAGCGTCCGGGTATAATAAGGCTACCCAGGTCCGGCCTGCTCTTGCTGGCTTCGCATCCTTCTTGTGTTGGTTTTGCTCTCTCGGTGTCAGAAGTAATCTGTCTCGCTTATTCTGCCCGATTCTCTAAATACCTGAGCAGTTTTGTCCGTGATCCCGCTCCAGGTTAGTTAGCAGCCTGCCGCAGTGGGCACGGTTTCCATCCTAACCCTCCCAGCCTGCGTTCACTTACACCCCTATACCTTACCTTCCCGGAACCCGCTCCGCCACCCTTTCGGGTCCGCCGCCATCTTAATCCCGCCTTTCCCGTCGCCTTCAAAAACTACAGTCTGCTCGACCGTTCATTGCGCTATGCAATAGTGTCATAGTCACGCTCTCCCTAAGTCAACAAGTCTGCGGCATACCCTACATCCATCACCAAACCATCTCGCCACATTATCCTCCCTAATCCCAGCAACACCATGCTCTCATACAACGCTTCGGTGGCGGTTAATGGCCAGAGGCCATCGTCCTCTGGGGCCATGTCGTCCGGACGCCAGAGTATCCCGTCCTCTCCCACGGCTTCGCGGTTCGCTGCCGCTCTCTCCAACAGCGTCACTAGCAACGCTGCCACGTCCGCGGCGGAAAGCCCGGCCAAGAACCAGCACATCTGGCTCGTGACGGGCCCAGCCGGTTGTGGGAAGAGCACAGTAGCAAAGCACATTGCCGATTCGCTTCACCTTCCTTTTATCGAAGGCGACGAGGTTCGTCATACCCCCCTCCCCCCTCCCCAGACCGACTTGGACAAGGACTCCTTGTACTCACATCGCTCGCTGCAGTACCATCCAAAGGCCAACATCGACAAGATGAGCGCCGGCATCCCGCTGACGGACGCGGACCGGTGGGACTGGCTGACGGCCCTCCGGGAGGCGTCTATCCAGGAGCTGGACAAGGGCAGCGACGGCGTGGTGCTGACCTGCTCCGCGCTCAAGCGCAAATACCGCGACGTCATCCGCGTAGCCCCCTACTTCACCCCGAACGTGCACCTCCACTTCATCTATCTCGACGCCCCCGAGGAAGTCCTCCTGGAGAGGGTTGCCGCTCGCAAGAACCACTACATGGGCGCCAACATGGTGCACAGCCAATTCGAGGCCCTCGAGCGCCCCAGAGCGGATGAAGTTGACGTCATCACGATCGACGTGACGCGGCCCGTCGAAGCGGTCATGGTGGATGCTGTGGATAAGGTGATCAAGACGATGGACAGCACCCGACAATGAGGAGGGGGCACAAAGCAATGTGAGGGAAGTGCGCAGCGCGCGTGGCAGCACGGCGCTGGTGTGATACGTCGTGTTGATGGGAGGGACCAGCATCGGTTTAAGGTTTACTTTTCCTTTTTCTTTCTGCATTGGGATATGGAGTTGGCCTCGGCTCGCCTTGGATTGATTTGGATCTTGTTGTCACTCGTCCATTAGCATTGTTATTCTTTCATCTTTGCAGCGCACTATATGGGCATGGGAATGGGACAGAACTCGGGAATCGATCTGCGCTTTTTTCGGTTACAGGCGTTTTCAAAAAGAAGAAGGAATCAATATAGGCCTCATGGCTGGGCCGGTGTTTCGTCGCTTCGACGCAAGCGACGATTCAATGCGAAGACAATCTTCAACCCCCTTTTCCTTGTGCATACGATGCCCCTTCTCGTCGTGGCTTGGACTCGACCAATCATCGTTCTTCGGCCCGCTTTCATAACACTTACCTTCAACCAAGCAAATTACTGTCAGAAAGCTCTCATGATTACTAGACGTTAACGGGACGCGAGACAGGTTTGCCGCCACAAATCCCCTTGTACGAGTCTTTCATTCACCGACAGTTACGCCGGTTAAGCGGCTACGTGGCAGGCAAGTTCAAGGAGAGTGTTTGATAGCTGCCCCTCCCCTCACCAACTAGGTCCATTCCCAACTTCCGGATGGGGGAGGGCAGAGAGAGGGGGGTGGAGCAAAGAGAAGAGGGCGGGGGGAGAGGGCGGGAGCGAGCGGGAGGGAGAGCGCTTGCGTTGTGTAAGACGGACGCCAGGCAAAGAGTGGCAAGTCGAGGGGCAAGGCAGCAATCCCCCCGAGCACAAACTGGGCCACGTAAGGAATGACTGCCGAGACTCGGTGAGCGGGACCCTATGCGACAATGCGGGTGGTGACCCTGCAGGATTGTGGGCGGAATGTAATGTGCCAGTCTGTAGCGTAGTTACATACACTCATACAGAACCCACCAGGTGCTCTTTATTTGCGGCACCACGACCGGGCTGTTCCTTTCCAGTCCAGTTGCCGCTGTGCCTTGTCGGTTGCTCTTGCCGACCGCGGAGCCCCAATCTATTATTCTAGGTCCGTCTTGTGCCGGCCTAACGCTTGCCACACGACGCAGATGGCACCCTTGATTAACTCGGTATTACTCTGGCGGTGTCTCCTTCGTACACGACTCCGTTGCTGGGCTGGGGGATGTACGATATTAGCCTGCCCAGTATGTCAGTGCTGTGTAGTAGCGTGCCACTCGCCACTGGAGAAGCGTAATCAGCACGAAAGGCAGCTAGCTCTTCTTTCCCAAAACGGACAGAGTTTGTTGGCATCATATGGCCAGGTTTTGGTGAGCGGCCCCAGGAGCAGGAGCTTTTCCCTTCCCTCCGTCCTGAAATGCGGCTCGCTTCGGGGGCCCCCAGAAACGGTGCCATGGCCGAGTGTTGACATTGAGCGGGAGATGCCCTGGTTGCGCGGTAAAGCAGGAATAGAAGGGCATCGAAGTTGGTGTGGGACGGGAGGATGTTACCGTGTCTTTCTGGTGCGAGCGGGATCGTGGAACTCCCTGAGATGTTTTCGCCAAATAGAACGATGCGACATGACAAGGCAACCTCAGCGATCGTTGCGACACATGAACCTGAATGTACTACTACAAGTACATGTACATAGCTGCGGGATTTCGGGACCAGGCACTACCAACGCGGATGACGAATTTAACCTGACTGGGTCGGCGGTTTCTATCAACAAAAAAAAAAAAAAAGCTGGCCTGCTTACTTTATTCAGAAAAGGACGAAGGAAAGGGACAAAAAAAACCGCATCGGCATTGCTGCCACCGCAGGTTTGCGTATAACCGGGTTAAGCGAGCAGTCGAAGGACGGAAATGGCAGCCGGGTGAATGCGTAGCTCGACGAGCACGCAGTCGCCAAGGCATGTTGGGCACGTTTCTCCGATCCTGCTGATGCTGATGCTGCACTTCGCCTTCCATGCACCCCATCCTACACCTCCATGTTCATTTCAAGGCCAACGGTTACACCTTTCTCCCCATTGCTCTCCACCCGAAGACAAACGAGGCTACCTCAGATGCATAACCATGACATCCGGCTCCTCCACAATAGCTCTCACAACCTCGGCTGCCCTAGCCATGGTTGCGCCGTCGATGACCCTGTGATCAGCGCTCCAGCTGAAGTTGCAAACTTGCCGGCGCACCACGCGGTCTTTCTCTCCGGGCACGGTCGAGAAGGCCGGCACGGTGCGCATGCGGCCGACCCCCAGGATGGCCACCTCGCGCTCGACCACCACGGGCGAAAGATAAGTGCCGCCGATGTTCCCAATGTTGCTGACCGTTATGGTGCCGCCCGTCATGTCCTGCGGCGAGAGCTTGCCGGCGTTGGCGAGGCCTTGCAACCGCGCGAGCTCGGCCGCGATGTCCAGGATGTTGAGACTGCCGACGTTCTTGATAACGGGCACCAGGAGGCCCGAGGGCGTGTCCATGGCTACACCAATGTTGTGTTGGCTGCGGAAGACGAGGGCAGGTTTTCCGTTCCCGTTGCCATTGCCGGTACCGTCAACGTCGACGCGAGCATTGAGGATTGGGAACTTATAGAGGGCCATGGAGACGGCTTTGATGATGAAGGGCAGGAACGAAAGCTTGCCCACCTGACCGTCGCTCGGGCCGGACTTGGCGAGGACCTTGTTTAGGCGCCCGCGGAGCTCGACGAGCGAGGTAAAGTCTACCTCGTCGGCGTAGAGGAAATGGGGGATGCTAAGGGAGCGGGTCATGGTCTTGAACATCATCTCCTGAGTTCTTGTGAGGGGGACCCGTGTTTCTTGCTGCGGCCCCGCGGTCGAAACGTTTGGCGCGAGTGCACCGGTAGATTGTGTCGCAGGGGCCGGCTGCGGCGAGGGGGCTTGAGTGGATGCTGCGTTCCTCCTCTCGACGAACTTGTAGATATCCTCCTTAAGCACACGACCATCTTTGCCCGTACCGTCTATCTCTGAGATGTCCACCTTTAGTTCCTTGGATAAGTGCCTGACCGCGGGCGTCGCCAGGGTCGCATGCTTTCCCTTAGCCTTAGGTGCTGTTGCCGGTTCTTGCCCGGTCGAAATATCAACCTGTGCCGTCGCCGTCTCCTCGGCGGGAGAACGGACAGGTTTCTGGGCAGGCTGAGCCTCAGCCTCTATTTGAGGAGCTTCGGGCCGTGCCGCGGTCCCCGAATTTTCCTCGTTGGCATCCCCTTGGATGTCGATGTCGACAAACGGCTTGCCAACCTTGGCCATCTCGCCAGCGTCATAGTATAGCTTCTTGACGACGCCTGCGAAACGGCTGGTAATTTCTACCGACGCCTTGTCGCTTTGCACTTCGCACAGAGGGGAGAACTCCTCGACGCGCGCCCCGGGTTCGACGAACCATTGGATGATCTCGCACTCGACGATGCCTGGCAGGGTGACGGTCAGCTTCAGGTCGACTTCTAAGGGAGCGATCAACAACCCGTACCTTCTCCAATATCGGCCAGTAACACCGGCTTGACTGCCAGGAGCGGCCTCGAGGCATGGAATGCCCGTGCCATCGACGGGGACAACGGCGAGAGTGATGTGCCCGCAACGCGGCGGGCTACGCCTCTGCAAAGGCGCCATTGTTGGCGCACCGCGCGGGAACTATGGCTCCAGAACATGTCGGACAAGCAAGACAGATACCACCAGCGTCAGGTTTGCAAACTATCGCATCTCAAAAAATTCCCAATCGATCCCCCGGCAGAACAATTCAAGGAACGTCGGCGAGTGCCCCGGAGCACGGCGCCATGGCTTCCTGCGGCTTATGGCTCTCTGCTGAATGACGTTGAAAGCCGAGCCATTCAGGGGGGGGAAGACAGCCCCGCGGATAACCGAGCCCTCGACGCTGGGAGCTGGCAGCAACGCGGGACCCCGGATCCAGCAATGCGGGGATAGGGCCAGATCTTCAGCGGGTGAAAGTGGGGGCCCTGCCCCCGTCGCATGCCGTGGAAATTTCTTGGGCCCGGCGCTCGTGCCAATTTGACTGGACAACCGCCCTGCAATCGCGACAACTGCCCACCATGATTACGCGGACCGGCATCTGGACGGGCTCCAGGACGGCTTCTTGCCTCCTATGCCAATGGCGGTCATTCGGCGTATCATACCGCCGCTTGGCCGACAAGCCGCCTGCCCCGACCCCGGGGGCCACTCCCGGCACAACTCCGGCCGCGGGTGCGAGTTCTGATCCGCTTGCCGCCGAAGGGCCGCTTGCCCACGCCCCGAGAGCATACGGCAAGAAACTCAAGGAGTTCACGCCGACGCCGCTTGCAAGACCAATTGGCATGAACCACCCGCCAAGCCCGGGCGAGAACACGGGCATCGACAAACGCACCCTGAAGGAGCGCCACGCCGACTTCACCAACTACGAGAAGCACCTCAAGCGCCGGGAGTACCTGTATGGAGACCCGGCAATCCCCTTGAATAGGACCTCTTGGTTGTGGTGTGCTCAGACGTGCCTTGGCTAACCCGGTTTGCCCTCCCGAAATAGCAAAGACAAGATCTCGCGCCCGTACTTCCGCGACTGGCGCAACCTCCAATTCCACGAAGGGAAAACCTTCCTCGCCCCCCCACGTCCCTTCCGTGCCGACCTCTCCCTCTACTTTCCAAACCTCTACGGCCGGACCCTCGCCAAGGCTGACGCCGACACGACCCCGCTGCTCGAGGGCCGCGCCAGCGTCGTCGCCATCTTCAGCAGCATGTGGGCCGAGAACCAGGCCAAGACGTTCATCTCCCCGGATCAGAACCCGGCACTGCATGAGGTGCTGCGGGCCAGTGGCGGACGCGCGCAGCTGGTGCAGATCAACGTCGAGGAAGACGTGCTTAAGGCGTGGCTGGTCCGGCTGTTCTCCGGGTCGCTGCGCCGGCGGATCGGGAAGGAGAACTGGGACAAATACTTTTTGGTGCGCAAGGGGATTACGGACGAGATCCGCGAGTCCATTGGGCTGTTGAATAGTAAGGTTGGGTACACCTACCTGGTGGACCATCAATGCAGGATACGCTGGGCCGGCAGCGGGCCTGCCGAATCTGGGGAAAGGGAGGGCTTGGTAAAAGGGGTCCAGAGGATATTGACCGAGATGGAGCAGGAAGGGGTCGGGGAGCATTACGTGAGGAAGTTCGTGGCAAAGAAGCCGGAGGAAAAGTAGGATGGGGAGGGGAGTGGCCGTGGGAAGAAGCTGTGTGATACCCCTTTCTTTCATTCATCTATCTGTATAGACAGCACCGCTCTTGTATCATGCCACGTTAGTGTAGAGGGGGAAAAAAGTTAAAACAAAAATGTACTATGTATTATGGAAGGTGTGGTGATCCACCCTCGAGTTGATTTCTGTTATGGAAAATCCCGTCAGAGCAGGCACCTACGAAAAGAACTCCAGACGCCTCCAACGCCTCCTGTTACGCCAACGCAATCCGGGGCATATACGAGTCTGCTGTCCCGCGATTTTGTTCCCGCCAACTCCCTTTGCTCCAGAGACACCAATCACCCCCGAGCGCATTCCTTAGAGGAAGAACCAGAAAACCAAAAAGCACACGGCAATAAAGGACCCCATGATAATCCCATCTCGCCTCTTTTTGGCCGAGATGCGCCCGATGAGGTTGTTGATCCCGGGCACCTGGCTCGCGGCCAGGATGATGCGTCGGTTGATGCTGGCCAAGGTCTCGCGCTGTAGCGCAAAGCTGTTCTGCACCTCGTACGCCTGGCTCAGCACGCTGTCGGCCACGTCGTGGGTGCGGTCCAGCCGCGCCCGCTCGCCCAGCATGTACTCGGCCTCGGCCGCTTCCGGATTCGCCGCCCGGTAGGCCGATATGTCCTCGCGCACGCTTCCCAGCAGGTTAGCCCGGTCACGCGCCTCCTTGAGCGTCGCTCGCAGCCGGGATAGGTCACGCCGGTGGTCCGAGAGCTTGTCGCGGAGTAGCGCGAGGTTATTCTGTTTGAGTGCCGACGAGGTCAGAGTCGCTTCCGAGTCGAGGAGGCGGCCGAGTTGGGCGATGACGGTCTCGCGCTGTTTCGATCGCGGTGGTCAGAACAAGATCCACGTTGCCGTCTCCTCTTGAACCCTGTTGGGCACTTGCCTTGTCGAGCAGCTCCTGCACCCTTGCTTCCGCATTCTTCTCTTCCTCCGTCGGCTTCGCCGGTATGGCTGTTTGCGCCGAGAACTGCGCATATGTCTGGAGCAATGCCTCGGTCTAAGGGAGCGAGGTCAGCTAACCTCGCGAGTCTGATGTTGTTTGTCGTCCTCGTTTTTGGGCTCTGACCTGTGTTTCTAATGATCGGGCTTGTTGCCTCAGCTGGGCCCAGCCCTGACCTGCCGTTGTCGCCATCTTGCCAGCAATGACGAAGAACAAGGGGACGGGTCGGAAGCCCTCAGCATCCGATCGCTGAAAGGTAGAAAGCCTGGGGAGAGTCCGGAGCGGGTCGAGCCCACCGGTTCCGATTCTTTGTGAAGTTGTCGTTATGAGGCCACGGACCCTCCCGGCGGTTTTTCAGCGGAGAGCGCCAAGACAAAGAGCTGCAATAGGGTTAGGGGTTGACAAAGAATGCTTCAACCACGAGTCATTGAATGGGAAACTGCGGCATTCCATATCATATTCTCAAGCCGACATGTGGCAGACTGCAGGATTGTGCGGAAAGCCCAGGCTCTGCAGACAGTTGTGGTACTCCCTAGGTCGCACGGAACCATGTTCCCCGTGTCTTCACTGCCGATCGGCCAGCAATGCAGACCCTGTGGCGGTGCTGCATGATGTCAGTTGGGTAGCAGCCCGCGCCTCACTGCTCAGGGGAGGGATCGGGTTGGTCGAGCCACATTTTTGTCCGCGAGTTTGTGGCTCAATGCGCCGGAGGGACGCTTATTTGGCAAACTTGGACGGGGGATGTTTGTGGCATTCACTGAGTTTGATGTTACTCCTTGTTTGCTCCCTCGATGCCCGCAGTGGCCTAAACGCCCTGGGATCGGGGTTCTGCAGACGTATCTGGTTTATCTGCCCTTCCATCCAGCGCATTTCACGTTGTCCCAAGTAAAATTCACCAGACATCCCCGGTTGCTCTTAACCTGGTTGTTGTTCATGGCTCCGATCCTGTGCAAAGCCCGGTGATCTTTCGGGATCTTGATGACTGTAAACCCTCATTACAGACGCCGTAATGGACCGAAAACCGTCAAACGTCCAAATGCAATCGGTCAAGCCATAACCGTAAACCACGCCATCAACCACCCATCACGCCCGCGCCCTTGCACCCACTCTACCACTTCATCGCGTGGGGCTTGTCGCCCTTGCGGAGGCTGAAAGAGGTGGCGAGGTAGCTGGCGAGCATATCGACCTTCTTGATGTTGGCGATGAGGGCCTTGTCGATGGCCTTCTGGTCAGCGGCCCGGGTGCTGGACACCTCCTTCTTCTGTGTATCCTGTCAGTCCCATTCCTCGCGCATTCGTATACCTAGGTCGAGTCATCGGTTCGTACCTGGGGCTTCTCCCCCTGCTTGAAGAAAGCCTCCTCGCCAGCCTTCTCCTTAGCTTTCTCAGCGGTGAAGTACTTCGGCCGGGAAACCTCCTCAAGCTTGGCCTCGTCGATACCGGTAAGGTCGACCTTCAGGGATGTGGCGATGACGTATCTCGCGTTGACGCGACGGAGCGGCACGCCGTTGATCTTGAAAGGGCCAGTGACGAGCAGGACACCCTGGTCGAGGGTCTTCAGAAGAATGACGCGCTTGCCGCGGAACCGACCCGCGAGCAGAATCAGGACGGTGCCGGGCTGGAGGGAGCTGCGAGGAGTCCAGGGGCGGACAGCCTTGCGGACCTGCAAACCAACGAATGTCAGCATCAACTCGTACCCAGGAGCCTAAATCCAGCGACTTCATCTCTTTTCCGCCAGTACTGTCGCCCTCCTGTCGACCGTGCGACCCTCAAAACGTCCATCACTCCTCCACTCTCCGCTTCCAGCCTCAAGATCGGCTCCAATAATGGGTCGACCACTCCAGATGCCCCCCAGATGAATTCAATTGAAAGTGTCTCAAATTTGCATCCCTCACAGATATCGCAACATCGTCCCTCGGCTTTGAAAATGGATTCGTTCACATACCTTGCGAGGCTTGGGCTCGTCCTCAGCAGGGTACCATTTCTGAGCCTTCTCGGACGGGTGAGGAACCGTCCGAGTCGACTTGCCAAAGGTCTTTGTCGTAGGAGCGGCCGACATCTTGAGCGCTTTGGCTGTTTGGTGGATTAGTAAATTCGTTGGTCGGTCGTCAACTTGACTTGCTGCTGCTCAAGATTTTGAAATGGACGAGCCTTCGGTTGTGCGCAAGTTCGGAAAGGCCAAACCCCAAGCTAACCGCTTTCGGAACTGCGGGACCATCATGGCTGGACCAAGATTGTGCTGCACGGGCCACTTTCGGCTGTAGGGTTTTCCGCCCTGGCTGGCATTTTGCGCATCCACACCTCTCACATTTTGTTAGGACGTTGTGCCGGCAGGAGAGGCTATTCCCTTCCAACGACCCGAAGACCCCGTCGCTGTCAAAGGAATCGTCGCCCATCGCCCATTTGACTCGACACCGATATCTCTCACAATGGTAAGCTCTCTGTGTCCTGTTCAGGCAGCTTCCACGGCCAGGTTCGCCTTGAACGTCTGCCCTCGGCATTCTACCCCGGTCGCATCGACGAGAACGACCTTCAAACTTGCGACTTTTGGCGTGCAACTGCTGACCACTTGGTTAAAGTCTTCCGGCAAGGTCAAGACGGGCCAATTATGGTCTAAGAACAAGGAGGAGCTCACCAAGCAACTGGCTGAGCTCAAGACGGAGCTGAGCCAGCTTCGCATTCAGAAGATCGTCTCCTCGGGCACCAAGCTTACCAAGATGTACGTCGAGTCGAAGCCGATGCTCTCCACGGTCTATAGCCGAAAGAGGACGAATGGGGGGGATGGAGACGAGTTATGGCTGACACGAGTTTCTTTTGCCGACTAGCCACGATATCCGCAAATCGATTGCCCGTGTCCTGACCGTCATCAACGCGAAGCAACGTGCCCAGCTCCGCCTCTTCTACAAGAACAAGAAGTACCTGCCTCTTGACCTCCGGGCCAAGCAGACCCGCGCCATCCGCCGCCGCCTGTCCCCCGAGGATGCCTCAAGGGTTCTGGAGAAGACCAAGAAGCGCCAAACGCACTTCCCCCAGCGGAAGTTCGCCGTCAAGGTACGAGAAACCGGTTGGGCGGGGGGCAGAGAGGAGCCGTTCCGCCGTGCTTAAGAGGGCACCAAATGCTGACAGGGAGTTCAGGCTGCATAGAGGCGTTTTCGTGGGTAATGGGATGGTTGTATCTAGGGGCACTCCTGGCGCGGTTTATAAAAACATTTGGCACTCAACACATTGCATCATCCCGGGAATTCTGCTTCAGGGTTTGGGGTGTTATACGAGGTCAATGATTTCTCGGTCCCGGCTTGGTATCTATACCACTGCCGAATGAAAGCGCTGCGCTGAACACCCAGCCTCAGACCAGGCCCTCGTTGGTGATCTACATCCGGTGATGATTGCTGGGATTGTGTGCCGGCAATTGGGCCTCGACCGCGTCCAGTGATGGATCAGTGAACCCAGTCGCGAGCGGGTTCGTAGTTCACCTTATACCCCGCCTGAGATATGATACAGTTACCCAAAGCCAGGGCGTTCTAGGTTTGCTCCATCCGCGATCTGATGTGATAGATCCGTGCCCCACACAATCGCCAAGAGTCCCATCAGATCAATGGATCTCTGTTTTCCCAAGGTTATGCACATATATATGGTCATGGACCTGGTGATAGATCCATCAACATGAGTTGTTTCGCAGTTCTCCGGGAGTTACGCCTCGCGGATCTTCTTAATCCCAGATCTCTCCCTCTGTATCTTTCGGCCTCTGCATTGCCACCCCTATACGAAGTATTGGACCCTTTGTACTGCGTACGGATTTGGTTTTCTGCTCTTTCTTTGGCCCCTCCAACTTTCTACATATTAATCGGACTTCTGCCGGGCGGTGAAGCGTTGAGCAACGAGGCTGAGTGGGTCTTGGGCGCGAATCAAGCATGCCAAGGCGGACCCCTGGAGCATTCCACTCCAGTTGCATGCAGAAGCTCCAAACTGTCCTCTCCAAAGGCCAGAGCTCGCTCGTCTGCGCTTGTCCTTGGTGTTAGCCTCCGACTTCAACTGGGCGAGAGGCAGCACCACACCCCGCAAACGCAGGCCACCATGTCGGCCGATCCGCTTCAGGTTCTTGCCAGCGTGGGCAAGGGAAAGAGCACTCGCGGTGTGCTGCGGGTGATCATTCTCGCGCTCATTGCCGCTGCCGCAATTGCCAGTCGCCTGTTCTCCGTGATACGTACGTGTCCCTTTTTTGGTGGTGACGCAGCCGTGAGCTTTGAGGTCTTGGGGCCTCAACATGGAGCGTCGTTCGCGACCTCGAGACACTCCAATTGCCTAGCACGATCACACGATCACACGATCACTCTTCTTCGGACCGGATTGAGTGCTAATCAGTTTGACTTGCTACATAGGATTCGAAAGTATCATCCATGAATGTCCGTATCCACGCCTCCCTCCTCCCCTCGCCCATGGCCTCGACTTGACGTACTGACCCTTGACCAGTCGACCCTTGGTTCAACTTTCGCGCTACCAAGTACCTCGTTGCGAACGGCTTCTACAACTTCTGGGACTGGTTCGATGATCGGACATGGCACCCCCTGGGTCGTGTTACCGGAGGTACCCTCTATCCCGGCCTCATGGTGACGAGCGGCGTCATCTACCACGCCCTCCGCGCCCTCACGATCCCCGTGGACATCCGGAATATCTGCGTCCTCCTTGCGCCAGGATTCTCCGGCCTTACCGCGATTGCCGCGTACCTCCTCACCAATGAGATGACCCCCTCGCCCTCGGCTGGTCTGCTGGCAGCCCTGTTCATGGGCATCGCCCCTGGCTACATCTCTCGGTCGGTTGCTGGCAGTTACGACAACGAAGCCATTGCCATCTTTTTGCTCGTCTTCACCTTCTACCTCTGGATCAAGGCGCTGAAGCAGGGCTCCATGCTCTGGGGTGCCCTCTGTGCCCTCTCCTACGGCTACATGGTTGCCTCCTGGGGAGGTTACGCCTTCATTACCTGCCTTGTTCCCCTGCACTCGTTCGTCCTGATCTGCATGGGCCGCTACAGCACCCGGCTGTATGTTGCGTACACCACCTGGTATGCCCTGGGAACACTGGCCAGCATGCAGATCCCCTTCGTTGGTTTCTTGCCCGTCAAGACGAGCGAGCACATGCCCGCCTTGGGTGAGTTCGCCGCGCCCGGAAGCTGCACCTCGTTACTACTAACCTAACACGGAACCAGGCATCTTTGGCTTCCTCCAGCTGCTCGGTTTCCTCGACTATGTTCGCTCCGCCATCCCCAGCCGCCAGTTTCAGACATTCCTATGGCTCTTTGCCGGCGCCACCTTCGGTCTCGGGCTGTTGGGCCTCGTCATCGCGACCAGCGCCGGCTTCATTGCCCCGTGGAGTGGCCGCTTCTACTCGCTGTGGGATACCGGCTACGCTAAGATCCACATCCCCATCATCGCCTCGGTCTCGGAACACCAGCCGACCGCGTGGCCCGCGTTCTTCTTCGACCTCAACCTGCTCGTTTGGCTCTTCCCGGTCGGTGTCTATCTCTGCTTCCAGCAACTCGCCGACGAGCACGTCTTCATTGTCGTCTATGCGCTCTTTGGGAGCTACTTCGCCGGCGTCATGGTTCGCCTGATGCTCACCCTCACGCCGGTGGTTTGCGTTGCTGCCGCCATCGCGGTTTCGACCCTCCTCGACACATACCTCAGCACCAAGTCGCTCAAACCCCAAGAGAGCCAGGCGACAGAGGGCCCTGAGAGCAAGAAGGCGGCCAAGTCCTCCGGCCTCAAGTCGACGAGCAAGCCTGTAGTGGGTGTGTACGCTCTTTGGGGAAAGAGCATGATGGTCGGCGCCCTTGCCGTCTACCTCCTGCTCTTCGTCCTTCACTGCACGTGGGTGACATCGAATGCCTATTCGTCCCCCTCAGTCGTCTTGGCCAGCAGGTTGCCTGATGGCAGCCAGCACATCATTGACGATTACCGCGAGGCGTACCAGTGGCTGCGTCAGAACACGCGCGAGGACGCCAAGATCATGTCCTGGTGGGACTACGGCTACCAGATTGGAGGCATGGCGGACCGCCCGACGCTCGTCGACAACAACACGTGGAACAACACGCATATTGCGACTGTAGGCAAGGCCATGAGCTCGAGAGAGGAGGTCAGCTATCCGATCATGCGCCAACACGAAGTCGACTATGTTCTGGTTGTCTTCGGCGGTCTCCTGGGTTACTCTGGCGACGATATCAACAAGTTCTTGTGGATGGTCCGCATCGCCGAGGGCATCTGGCCCGATGAGGTCAACGAGCGTTCCTTCTTCACTGCTCGCGGTGAGTACCGCGTCGATGGCGAGGCCACCGAGACCATGAAGAACAGCCTGATGTAAGCACTATTAGGGAATTAAAACTTTGCGACGCGTGGCGCTGACAGCATCAATAGGTACAAGATGTCGTATTACAACTACAACAACCTCTTCCCTCCTGGACAGGCGGTGGACCGCATGCGGGGCGCCCGTCTTCCCGAGGTCGGCCCTACGCTCAGCACCTTGGAGGAGGCTTTCACGAGCGAAAACTGGATTATTCGCATCTACAAGGTCAAAGACCTTGACAACCTTGGCCGCGACCACATGTCAGCGGCCGCATTTGACCGGGGCCACAAGAAGAAGAGTAAGGGCATCACCAAGAAGAAAGGCCCGAGACAGCTTCGGATAGATTAGAAAGGTCAGCAGCGGGTGGATTTGTGTACAAAGAAGTATGTTAGAGTTGATTCTTTTATTTTGCGACATGCGGATTGGGAAAAGGGCATCGGGTCGGTCGTATTGTGTACAACACAAGCACGTTGATTGCGCTACATGGTGCCACAGAACACATGGTTGAAAGTGACCTCGTCCAACGGCGGCTCCAACTGTGAGCAACCAGCCAAATGTGCATTCATCGTCGCGCCCGAACAGAGATCGAAGTGTCGAAGAAGAAGCGGCAGCGATTTGCGCGATTTCCAGCCATGGTAAGTAAACAAGGAAAAAAAAAAAAAGGGGGGGGGGACAGCAGGCGTTGCTGTTAAAGTGTCAAGAAGCGCTCAATGATTTCTGCCTCTCTCATGAGTCTTCCTCGCCCTATGATTTCTGCCTCTCTCATGAGTCTTCCTCGCCCTTTGACAGCTCCCACCACTGCGGGTTCTTTACCAGCCTTTCAACTGATCTCTTTCATCCCATTAGCATGCAACAGGTCCCGTGGGCCTAGGCGCCCGGGCGAAATTTCAGTGCAGCATTTGAGATGAGCCCAGTTCGCACAACTTTGCCCATACGGGAACATTCCCTGCTTGTTGCGTTTGTTCTTATAGCCTACCTATCAGCCATTCCATCCTCTCACAGCTGTTCCCGCTGCTCAACTTCGTTTCCTTCCTCCTCTCCCTACATAACCTGCCGATTCTGTTCGGACCTACGGATTCCTACAATAGTGTAGTCAACGAACTCTGGCTACCGGACCGCAAGATGCATTTCAGTGTGTAAGTCAGTCTCATGGGTTTGCTGGTTTCCTTTCCCTTCGAGACAGGTCGCTAGTTTCTTCCGTTCGCTAGCTTTCTGCCAGGAGGCCAGGAGGGCTCCCAAGACGTTCCGCCATGGCTACATTGCTCCTCGCTGACTGTTTTCTTCAGAACTAAGGAAGTTGATTGGGAAGCCGATGACGAAAGCGACGGCTTCACGCCAACCCTCGGTGTTAAGAAGCGATACCGCCTTGTTCTCGACTTCTCTCGGCGCTCATCAAAGCACCGGAAAGAGGGCAAAGGTATCGATGTCGAGCCCAGCGAGAATATTGACCATCCCATCTCCTATCGGCATCGTTGCTACGGCTGCAACGCTCCGCGATCCGACCAGTACCAGCAGGAATTTCCCCCGAGGCGAGGCAGGAAACCGAGGCCCAGCCTCTGCACCCGATGTCGCTACTATCGCGAGATTCGAGTCGCCGATCGCGCTCGCCGTAGCAGGGGCCGCCGCCGGACTGACAAGTTGACAGCCAGGATTGACGAGCGGGAGTGGTGCGCCGGCTGTGGCACGCTTCGCTCCAACAAGTACCATAGCAAGCTGTTGTCAGGCGAGCTGTCCGTCTGGGATGAGATCTGCGGCCAGTGTATAATCAACAAGGAGAGAAGGGACAAGCGCGGACGACTCGGCACGTGTTACAAAGGGCAGCGCGTGGTGGGTTGCAGCGAGGAGGAGGACGACCAGAACGGTTTCCCTGGCCACAGCAACCCCCAGGACTGCCGGAGCAGCCCGTACGCATTCACTCCAACCTCCTTTCGTGACGAGATGAAGCTCGTCTTGGGTACGGCTTCGACGTTGGATAATCGAGCTGGGCCCGAGAATAGCAAGGTGAGCCCCTCCTGTAACAACGAGCAATCAGCCATCAAGGCCGCCTCACGCGCGGACGCTCGTCGCGATCCGGTCAACGTCGGCAAGGTCTCAGAGCACCAACGGGCCAATATCCGTTGCTACGCATCCAAGAGCGAGGCTTCGAAGCACGGTCAAGACCAAGGCGCGCCGGCACGCCAGGGGGGTAAGGGAGGTTCGAGGAGAGAAGGGTCCCAGCAACAGAACACGTGCCGCGAGTCGAGTGAGAAATCCACGGGGCAGCCTCGGCTCCGGGGTGTTCGTTTGACGGCCGGGAAGTCACCCTCTTGGCAGTCACCCAAATCTTACGAATTGTGCGTTCGACAAAGGGAACCGAAGGACGCCGAGAAGGGTCGCCTCCCCGCGGCCAGCAGCATCGTCGGCGGCACCAGTCGCTCCGGCGAGAAGGAGGAGAAGGAGAAGGCGGAGGAGGAGGTGGAGGGACGAGAAGCTCGCGACTACTTTAAACCTCCGCACCTGGAGGACTGGTACAATAAGCATAGGCAGCCCATGGCCAAGTCGAGGTCCGAAGAGCGGCATGGGGCGCCCAATGTGGCATCGTTCCCCGCCGGGTATCAGGAGCTCCAAGAGGGCCGTGATTACTTCAAGCTCCCACAGCAGCAGCAGCAGCAGCAGCAGCAGCAGAAGCGCTGCGCGACGCGTTGGAGGCGTACAGCCGCCGATTCCAAGATCCAGGAAGAGGCCGGTGAGCGGCACTCGGACGGACACGGCCATCGGAAGCACCCGTCCACGTCCACGTCCTCCACCAGATCGAGTCGGTCCCAGCCACAGGAGCCGTTCTACTTCAACCTTCACAGCCGCGACGGGTCCCAGCCCAAGCCGGCCGCCTCCACGGACCGGCATCTCACCGACCGCAACTCGCAAGCCCGGCGCAAGGCTCAGCCGGCGCCTCCTCGGAGGCAACAACAACAACAACAACAGAAAAAGCAACGGCAGCCGGGTTCTCAGCCGCGGCCTATGGGCGTCTCCGACCTGTATTGGGCCTCCGAGTACGGCCAGGCCGAGCGGGCCTCCACGGGCGCAGGCGGTGGGTTTTTTCTCTTCTCGGACGCCAGAGCCTCCGGTATCTCCACCACCACCACCACCGCCGCCGCCGCCGTCTCTCCCTCGGAGACCGGGGCTTCTCCTCCTCCCCGCAGCGCCGACCAGAAGCAGATCTGGGAAGTCGACTCGGACGAGGCGGACGAGATCGAGCGGGCCCACGCCAGGCTTGTCGCTGCCTTGGGGCGGGCAGCGGCCGGGGCAAGGGGTTGTTAGTTTTTTTTTTTTTTTTTTTTTTTTTTTTTTTTTTTTTTTCCGTCATGGCATTATGGCAACTAGAGTCCAGCGCTCGCACGGTGGTGGACTGATGGTACCTATTCGTGTGTCATGGCCTTGCGGACCAGGCCTGATCTGTTTGTTCGTTTTGTCGATCCTATGACGGACCTTCCCCCCTCTTACGTCTCCGCTTCTCGGTCTCTCACCGTCTTAGGGCCGCCGAGACAATGTGGTGGACAAGTCAATTTCTGTGTCTCGATTTGAAATGCATGCAAAGGAAGAAACAGCGTCGGAAACAACAAACAGTGTTCATATCTGTCTATTCGAGAAGTGGGATTACGAGCGTAAAGAACCGCCCTGGGCAACAGCTTGTTCTGCGACCCTCAGCCTATAGGGGCTGGAAATGTTCCTTGTTTATTTTAGCGTTAGCGTATAACAAATGAAAATACACGTCTTGAATTTTCAGTATATTTCTTCGCCTGCATTCAAGTTGAACGAGTTGTACATACATGTTGCACGCATGATTCAATATATATGACAACGCCCGGGGTCGCGACCTAGTCCACAATACAACCAACACACACATATACAAGCCTAACCCAACGCACAAACAACAACAGATTGTATGATGAGCTCCACCAGCGCCATAGCCTTTTGTCTTCCCCGGCCCGTGTGCTGCTTTTGAGTAGTGTGGTTATGCCTCCCAGTTAATTCATTCTCTCCCACGCATGCCGCTATCCTCCTTGGTGCATCGCATTGGCATGGGGGAGTGGTATGGAGCAGGGATATGGGGATAACAGATGGTATCAAGGATGATATGCAGAAATCGGAGCCGCGGATAAGACGGCAAGAACAGGGTGCAGTGTCAATGTCGGTGTCTACAACAATGACACATGAACCAGGAGAGAAAGAAGGGGGTGTGTGGCGGTCGGTACATGGAACAAAACAAGAAAAAAAAATAATCTCAAGAACAGCCCAGCCAGCTCTCACTACCCCCTCTTCGCGGCCCTCAGCAGCTCTAGCGTAGCAGGAGAGGCATGCCGGTATGTCGGCACGGTCCTGGCGCCGGGCACGTACGAGCTCCAGGGCGTTTGGGTGGCCGATTCCTCGCCGAGCGTGATGCCCGGCGCGGGACTGACCCTACGAATCCCGAGCGCGCGGCAGGCCTCGAGGCGGCGGGCCTCGAACTCGCGCGAGCGCTGTCGCTCGCGGTCGACGCGACGCATGCGCTCCTCCACGTCGTGGTTGGCCTCTTCCATCTTGAGGTCGTGCTCGCTCAGGCTGCGCACCTTGCGCTCCGTCTTGACGCACACCTCGTCGAGCTTGCTTGCCACGGCCTCGGGAGCGAGCTCGGGCTTGCGCGGGAGGCCCAGGCTCGCGCGGGACTTGGCACTGCCGCCCCAGCCGCAGCGGAATATGAGCTCCGAGACGACGCTCCTGTCGGGGGTCTGCGAGACCGAGACCCGGTCGCCGTCGTAGAGAGCCATCCAGTAGGTGGACGGGTTGGCAGGGTTCTTGGCGTCGTCCGAGGGCAGGTGGACGCCGTTGACGTGAATACCGGCGGTCGCCTTGGTCGAGATGTAAAAGTGGAACGACTTCTCGTCCGCCTCGGGCGCGCGGTTCCACGGCCGGAAGTTCTTGGCCGGGTCGTAGTCCTGCTTCCAGAGGAGGATCCTGAAGGCATACTTGGGCACCCTGAGGTCGTACTTGTGAGGATAAGAGCGCGTGTTCTCGTTGGCCCGACCCCATGACACCATCGACTCGGTAATCATGATGGAAACGCCGGGGATGGCGGACCCTGGCGCCGACTGCAGGCACGCGACGACCGGCCGCCCCGGATCGGACTGCATCGGCATGACGAGCAGCGGTCCCGGGTCGTCCGCGGGCGGGGGGGTAGCAGGAACGGTCGCGTCTGCGCCGGCCGTGGAGGGGAGGAGCACACCGTTCTCTGCATGGTCCGCCGACTCTTTGGTTGCGGCTCCGCGGCGCTCGCAATTGGTGGGCGGGAAGTACTTCATAGCCAGGTCCCAGAGGGGGGTCTTGCCCGGGCCGAATTCCTCTTCCCTGGCCGAGGCGGCCGTTTTGAACGCATCGAGCTGTAGCTGCGTCATCTCCGGATAGTTGAGGTGCCACGTCCTCCTGTCCTGCGCTGACCAATATGTAGACTTATGTACGGGATTGTCGATTTGCCGCCCGGATTGGGCCCGCAGAATGGACGGCATCTGTGCGAGGAGCTCATACTCGCCGTCCTCAACGGCCCGGTGATTGGCTGAGAGTTTGGCCGAAGCTGCGGAGCGGAGCCTCTTGAGGCCGCGCCGTTCTCCTGGAACGGGGACGTTGTCTTCCTCGCCGCTGTCGGACGAGGGCTTCCGTTTGCTCGAGTTCAAGTCGCCAGTGGCATGCGAGCGCAGGAGGGAGCCGGCACGAGACTTCATGTTGAGGTTCTCGAGGATCGACTCGGCGCCGCCGAGGCTCTGAGACGCCACGTCGAACGTCATGTTGTTGAGCTCGTCGACGGACCTGCTCTGGCCTGCAGACTGCAGCGAGGGTTGATGAACAAGTCCAAGTCCCGGCGAGGTCTGTGACTTTTGTGGCTTCTGCCGAGGGGTAGACTGGTCCTCCGACTCGAAGCTGTCCTTGATCTCCGTCTCGTTGCCGAGAATCTCCGTCGTGCCAGTCGAGCCGAAGCTTGCCGGCGATATCGGCAAGTTGAGACGATTCGACGCTACGGCGCCAGTACTCCTGACTGCAGACGGACCGACTTCGCCGAACAGTCGCTGCGGTCGATTATCTGGACCGAACGTGTAGTTCTCCTTTTCGGATTCGTAATCGGCCGGCTGGGCCGCATCGAAGTCGACGTCCTCGTCGTCGTCCGATATCTCGTCGTCGCTAGGAACACGCAGTTCTCGGCACCCGCCCTGACCCCTCTCGTTGTCGTCGAGGCTCAGCTGAGAGGCGTTTACGTGTAGTTCCTCGTCTGCGGCCTCATCGAACGATTGCGCCACGGTCGTGAAGGAGCCGGATATCCACGGATGTTCCTGAAGCGCGCTTACCGTAGCTCGTGTCTCGGGCCTCCGGTCAAGCATGCGACGGAGGAAGTCGATGCCTTCCTCGGAGATCTCCGCCTCGATGAGCGGCGAGATATCCAGCGGCTTGGTCATGATCTGGTGAAGGAGTTCGGAGTGGCTGGCCCCGTTCCTGGCCGGGAAGGGTGGCCTCTTTGTCAAGGCATAGAAGAGGACGCCCCCCAACGACCAGACATCGACCGCGTGATCGTATCTCTGCCCCGTGGCCGGACGGAGGCGGCGGTTGCGCGGATGACGGCGGCCGTGGTTGTCGTACTCGGCATATTCCGAGTAGACCTCGGGCGCACAGTAGAGGAGCGTTCCGCAGAAGGTCCGGAGGAAAGTTTGCTCGTTATCAACCATCTTGGACAGCCCAAAGTCGGTGAGCTTCACGACGAAGGGATCTAGGGAGTCTACCAGGATATTATCAGGCTTCACGTCGCGGTGGGTGATGTTCATGTCGTGCAGGTACCCAAGAGCGTCCAGCAGCTGCCTCGTCATCGTCTTCGTGGCGCTTTCCGACAAGGGGCCATTTTCTGCGATCAGTCGGCCGAGGTCGCCCCCGCCCACAAACTCCATGATAATGATGAGAAGCCTATCGTCCCAGTCGAGGTGCTCGATATATTCCACAATGTTTGGCTGCCAGGTTACGTGAGCAAAGGTTTCGACATACCACCGTCATCCTGGAAGGAGGGCGGGGGCAAGGGAAGGGGGGAGGGGGGTTGGGTTTGGCATACGTGCTTGATCTTTCGCATGATCCTCATCTCGTTCTCGACCTTCTGGTCCAGGACGCCGTTCTTCATGAACTTGCGTTTGTCGAGCTCCTTGGCCGCAAAGGGCTGGCCGCTGTGTCTCAACGTCACCTTGTGTACGGTGGCGAATGCGCCCCTGCCAATCTCGCAGACGCGCTTGTACTTGTCTGAGCCGTTCCACGGCCTTGGTAGTGCGTCCGCACGGGAGCGGCTCGCAGGCTTTGCGGCGACCTGGGCACGGCGTGCTACGACAGCCCCGTTCCCGGTTGGCTGTTTCGCGGGAGGCGGCTTGAAAATGTCAACCTAACTTGGTCAGCGCTGGGCTGCCCTTCGAGCCTTGGAGAAGGGTGCATGTCAAACAAAACTTACATGGCCCCCGGGCCCGGGTACGATGGTTTCGTTGGCGTCATAAGCCGCCGGGAGCTGTTTCGCCAGATACGCATCCAGATTGCGCTTATAGGCTTCCTCGCAGGCGCCGTCGCGGATGGGGATGCGAACGAGGAAGCTCAGGTCTCGGCCGGGTTCGTGCATGAGGATCTGGATCTTGGAACCGCTTTCCAGCGTCCTCGTCGTCTCGGTTCTCACTCCGTCTTTCTTCTTGAGCAGAACATCGTCTACCACGGTCCCGTTCGTAGACATGTCCTCCAACATCAAGACGCCCCACTGGTTCAAAAAGATGCGGAAGTGTATCTTGCTCAGACGCCGGTGCGGATCGTTCCGGAGGCAGATGTCGCAGCAGCCGGGATGCCTCCCGAAAGTGAAACCTTGCGAGGGGTCCTTGACCTGCGACGAAAAGCGCAGGGCGATATGGTGTTCTCCAACGTCGGACTGTAGGCCGCCGAATCTCCGGAGGTCGTCCTCGCGCGTGTAGTCCACCCTCAAGTTGTCCACATCCTCCCTTCCCACCATGTGCTGCGAGGCTTCGGCAGCCATCCTCCTCACCTCCTGGCGGGCGGCCTCGGAGTAGGGGAGGAGGAGGCATATTATGTCGGATACTTCTTCATCCGAGAAGCCCGAGGTTAGTTGTCCTAGCCGCTTAGGGTCGGCGACCGTTTGTGTTGCTGTGCGCAGGGGTTAGCCGAGCCAGACGAGACAGGGCGAGACGCCGCCGACGTCGCAGGGCGGGCGCCCAATGGCGCGCCGTAGCACCGCAAACGTACGTTGAGTGGGCTGCGAGTCCCCGTATGGATCCATCATTGAGGTGGCCGTTCAAGGTGTGACGCCGTAGGAATCGCAGCCGCCGAGAGCGACGATGACGTGCACGCGGCTGCGGCGGCTGCGGCGGCGGCGGCGGGGCGGTCGGCGGCACTGAACAGTCGAGAGCGATCGAGGATCAGGCAAAAAGACGGACTGCGCGGCGCGTCTCGATGTTTCTTCACATCGGGCGGAGGAAGTGTTGTGGAGCAACGGGCGCCAGGGTACTCTCGAGTGTGTAAATCCGATCGGACGGCGTCGAACGAGCGCGTCGAGGTGGGAGAAAGCGGGTCGGCGTCCCGGGTTGGGGGGGCGACGAAAAACAACGGATCCCGGGTCGTGCAGCGGGCGAGCTCAGCGAGAGGGGAGCGGGATAGCGAACGGTGGGCGGGAAGGCGGTGGGCGGCAGGTGGTTTTCCAGCGAAACGGAAGCCTTGCCGGGCGCCGGTCAGCGGCCGCTCAGGACAGCCTCAGGGCCCCCTCTCTCTCTTCCAATGCACGTCACGCGGGGCAAAGAACGCGTTTTAGCGAGCGAGGGCGTGATACCGCATTCTCGAGGGGCCGGCACGAGCAGCAGCAGGTGTCCACGCCGAGGACCAAAGTCTACCTCCCCTCGAATCCTTTAAATTTGTCAGTAACGGCTACTGCAGTGGTGTTTTGGACGGGCTGGAGTCTGGTGGCGCTCAGTGGTTGCCCCAGACACGCGCTGCAGGTGCAGGAGCCCCGCTGCGGGCGTTCCCAATCCAATTCTCTGGATCGCATGGGGTCCCGGTGGGCTGCTCCTCCCCCTCTGTGCATCCATCCCTTCCCGGCACTACACTAGGCGGCAAGGCGTTATATCGGCAAGGCGCCGCATGTATGGACAGACGACTGCATGCCTTATCACTGCATCCAAGTCTCGCCTGATGTACGTACCGTACATACCTTGGATATCCAAGGCAAATGGCGAGTAGCATACAAGAAACACGGGCGCCATACCTTAGTGTAGGAAGGGCAAAGTAACGAGGTTTCATCAGAACCGATCGATCAAGTCTCTCATCATTGTCAACTGAAGCCACAAGGCTCAATTCGCTACACACATACCTACCTTGGTAGTTTATCAAGGGAGTTGCTACCAGGCAGTCCGAGGCACAAGCAGAGAGACCTTGAATCAGCTGTGTCAGGATTTGAAACCCGACTTGTCAGCCTTCAGGGAAAACGCCATATTTGGAGTTTAGATAAAAGAGAGTAGTTTTCAACGTTACCGAAAGTTTGGCGCTTGCGAGAGATGCCTCTGCACCAAACCCTAGCCGGGCTCCCTGGTATCAATTCGTCTCCGTCCACTTCCTTGGCACTCGTCTCGCTGCTCCAGCTGGCCAAGAATCGGGCGCAGTCAAGTTTGGGAACACTAAATGTTCGAAGTGACGCAGGTGAAATGTCCCAGCCTACCGTGGGCATCATGCATGTTGTTCCTGTCAAGTCGCAGATGATTCGAACTCGAACTTGCCCAGCAAAAACAGTGTGGAGTTTTGTGCACATCAACCTCACCAGCGGCCCTTGTAGGCATCCTGCTTTGCCTGTACTGCACGGACGTATGTACACTACTGTATGTATGTACATACATAGATAATACATTTAACGAATTGCGCAGGCCTAGGCCGACCACCCAGCAGTGGAGAGTGGTATGTATGTATGTACATACATATGTACAAGACTTACCCGGGACGCAGGGCTGGGTCGGGACATTTTGACTGCTTGTCTGGTAAGGAAGAATTATCGGTATGGTGCATATACTACTACGGAGTAGTACCGTGCACCACACGGCCCTTCCCGCCAACCTGGAAGGGAAGCAGCTTCACTCAGAAACAGCAACATCCTGCCTGATGTGTAACCCACCTTTTCGATTTTTAAAGTCGGTACTGGGTGGTAACCTATGTCTGTAGAATTCCGTACATATACATACATCATACCAGGACCTAAAAGAATGTAGTGTAACTGGGACCCGCCGCGACATGATCCCGAGCTGCATTGGCAAATCTGCTGAAGCTCGTCATCACATGTTTGCTGTAAGTACTTAAAGCACTCCGGCAGTTACCAAGCTCCCGGTCAGCAAAGCAGTCTGGTAACACATGAGGCTAAGAACCAAAGGTGAAGAAGAGGATGATGACGATGATGACGCGATCATCTGTATCTTGACGTGACACAGTGCCTCCTCTACTTGTATTGCCGCGAGTGCAGGCCAGAGTGGCTGCGACTCTGGCCGATTGCTGAGTCTGCAACTCGGGCTCCCTCAATCAGGAATCCTTTCGATCTATCTCTGTGGTCAGCAGTCCCCAGCGAGTGCACTCCCCGGTGCCCCGCCGCGTTGGACTGCTTCATTCCGTTGTTCTTCTGCTGCTGAGTACAGATAGCTGGTGAGACTCGCGGGGGTTCGTGGGCGCACCATAATTCGAGCCACATGCTCTCTGTAGAGAGTAGTGTAGAGAGTCTCGGGGACACATGCGTTCGATCAAATGAGGTTAAATATCACAACGCCAGGTCAGATGGGGACATCGGCCTGTCCACACTGGCGTTTCGCGTGCTCGGCGTTGTTACGCAGTCGTGTGTATCCGTACTCGAATAGTGTGCGCAATATGTACGGAGTAATATTCCGTACGCCCCACCAACGAGTCCCAGGTCACTGGTGCCCAGAGACTGGGCGACGGGGATACGCGGAACTGCCCTCTGGCGCAGCCACGCCAATTGTCTCATTCAGCTCGTATTGATTGTTCTTCGGGCCTCCCCGTCCCTCCCGCGCGCCGAGCTGTTGGCGCTTGGAAAGTCACAATATCTAGTTTCTTTACTTGCCTACGCTACCCAGCCAGATCACGAGAGAGTGTAACGACGTGACCAGGGGGCACGCGTCCATCCACCACTTGGCGCCGTCCAACCGCTCAGTCTGGGTTCGGCGGGCAGGGCGGTTTCAGGTGAGGCGCATTGCTGGCCAACGGAGGACGGTCCCCAGGAGGACTAGTGGTACAATGTATGTTCATACGCGTACGAATTGGCGATTGATTGGGCATGGAACAGGGTAATTCAAAAAAAGGCAAAAAAAAAAAAAAAATTGGCCGTTGCTTGCGTGGTCTTTCACACCGTCTGGTTGGCTGCGCCATGCGCGCAGCCCTCGTGGTCGTCTCGGCCGCCAAAACGACCAAGAGCAGAGAGGTTTGACGCCGCTTCCCTGACGTGTGATCTTGCCGCCTCCGTGTCTTGACCTGGGGGGGCAAGCAGCTGGATGGTCAAGGCCGACGGTGTTCTCCGGAGTTTCCTTCGTCATCCAAGCCTTTTGGGCGTCTGAAAATGACCAATCATTGCCTGCGCGCAACGCCAAGTGCTTGCTAACGGAGGCTGGTGGATCTCAATCTCGAGACCAAGCTTCCCGGACATGACGACAAAAGCGAAAATTAGAGCGAGGCCGGAAGGCGAGAGGATTCTGTCAAGCGCTTCTCCATGCTTGATGCCTGTCGGTATACACTGCAGGTTGTGGTTATGACAATTCAAGACGAAACAATGAACGCGCTGGGTGTGTGCAGGCAGCCACTTCAGACTCGCGACGGCGTGTGTGGTGTTTGTGGGTGTCCGACTACATACATACGTGCTTGCGGCAGCGGCGGTAGACGTGGCCCTTGGCGGCTACAAGTTTGTGGAGGTACTCTCTGTATACGGGTAATATCCCGAGACGCCAAGTGTACGGAGTAGTGCTGTGCAGTGTGCGTACGGGCTAGTTTGGTAGCGTATGGGCGTAGGTATGTATGCACATAACTACATACATTCATGTACTGTATGTACATAATACTCCGATTCAGTAGTAAATGTACCGAGTATTCCGTACAGTACACTCCAACGCATTTTTTAAGAGCAGTCCAGTTGACATAGGTCGGACGAAAAAAGCCTGCGGCTGTTGTTCCCAGCTTGAAGACTGGTCTCGACTTTCATCCGACCCCAGAGATCATGGGCGAAAGACTTGCATACCAGCATCGCAAGATCGCACAGATGCTACGCAACCCAACTTGGACCCTGGAAGATCACGGTGGACCAGAGAGATGTCTTGGTCTCCGCCAAGTGGAGGGGAGTGAAGTTTCCCGCGCGCGCTGCGTAATCACAGCGCTCCTGGCAGGCCTGTGTATTCGGGGCTTCGGGCGAGAAACATGCCATCTTGGCCTGGCTCAACCTGGAAGTTGGACACTCAAATACGAGAAGACGCCCACGCTTCACCAACGGCCCTGTAGCTCTCGGCTCTTGTCACCCACATACCTACCCATCTAACCCAGCTAATTCTGCGTCGTCCGTCTCAAAACTGCCCCAGAACTCCGGTCTCTTCTCATTGCAGATGTTGACGCGGTCTCGCCCGTCTGTAGTGTGGTGGAAGCATTATACTGTGTGGTAGGTCCGCTACCCACACTGCAGCCTAGCCGACCTTACCCTGGATAGTTACCTACCTACTGTGTAAGCCAAGCGCACTAGCTCCGGAGTGGAGCGGGATTCCCAATGGTTCTTTAGCTTTCTGCAGCGGTACGTATCTCACTTAGACGCCCTGCTCCCCAGCAAACCCCGGAAGGCCCGGCTGCCAGACTTGGGGGGCGAGTCGAGAGATGGCATGAAGTTCGAAACCGTTCGGCGGAAAGAGCAGATTCACGGTCCGGACGATCGAGCAGCAGGGCAAACCGTCATCTTTCCCCTCCGGCCACTTCAACTTGCGTTTGCATTTACGGTGCGAGCGCCCTGCATCCAAGTGACCGGCGGTCTGCTCTGTGTAGTGGGCTCGTCAACAAGGAACCACCAGACTCGCGGCAAGCCCGATGACGAGGGTAACCGAAATTCGCCGTCAGTCCGGACCACCAAGTGGACTCCCGTGCTTGCCCAGCCGCCTTGAACAACAACGCTCGAGTTAACAAGTCTGGCCAGGCCTTTCCGAGTTGCTAACCGACTTGCTCCTGACGTAGGCCATTGTGATCGACTCTATTATCAGACTGTCAGCCCCCTTGTGGGTGCCGCAACCGTCGTTCTCAATAACTAGTTAGTCCTCCGCCACCAACGGAAATCGGTCGAGCTGCTGGGCTCGGTCTTTGTTCCGAATCTTCCGCAGCGCTCAACGACCTAGTCCGGATGGAGCGGTTGGCGTTGCAACAGTGACCGATTAGAGAACTCGGTCTTTTTGCCGCGGAGAAAACAAAGAACTGAGACGACGCTCCCTTAACGCCTCCGCCAATTCAATCCTGCGGTATACTCTGTACTTGCTTCTAACCTCCGTTGCCATCATCTCCGACACAGCGTTGCGGGCGGACAAGGACCTGCACCGTTTTTGTGGTTATTTTGTAGTGTGCACTACAGCGGCACCACCGTCTAGACCTCCGCGCCGAGCTTGCCAAGTCACACGCCTTCGTTTGAGGCAGCAAGCGCAGGAAACCCCACCATGGGCCGGAATCGAGGTATGTGGCATTTTGTCTCTTCAGCTACCGAAATCCAGGTCTACGAGCACCCAGCAGCTCCAGGCACGCGAAGTTGCGCTGCGGGGACGATTACGCATCGTGTTTGCATGGGCAGTGCCTTTGCGTCAACACGAGGCAGAGAGATCGCAGCGTATGATTTCAAGCGTGCGCCAGGGTCCTGGAATAATCCCGGCCGATTTGCTGACAGCCGCGGCACCCTCTCCCAAAAAAAGTCCTGTCATTTATAGCCCAGCTCTCGGCGCCTCACAGGGATTCGGCGACCCCTACACATCCCGCGAATACATCATCGCCCAAAAGCGACTCCTTGCACACCAAACCCTCCCTGCCAAAACAGCACGCTCGCACCGACTCGGCCGACTCTCCCGCATCCGCCGACGCAAAGCGGGATCTCGCAAGTGACGGGCCATCTGCCTCATCGGCCGCGACGACACCGCCATCCGAAGGCGAGCATGCCGCCACGCCCACCTCGGTAGATAATTCGCCGTCATCGAGTCCAGCAAGAAGGTCGAGGAGGAGTTCCCGACCGTTGTCTATGGTGCAGACCTACCACCCGCCCGTCATGGCTGTGAACGAGCAGACCCTCCCGGAACTGCAGCCGATCTTCACGCTGCTCAACAGCCACGCCAACAAGCTGTACCAGGAAGGCTACTTCTTGAAACTGGATGACCAGGACATCCGTAGGTGCCCCTTCTTTTCTTTTGCGCCTTCTGCGGTTGCTGATTTGGCCACGACTAAGGAGGAAAACCCAACCCCGACCGGACATGGACTGAATGCTTTGCGCAACTGGTGGGCACTGTGCTGTCGCTTTGGGATGCCGCTGAACTAGACGCTGCGGGGGAGGACGGAGAAGTCCTCCCCAAATTCATCAACCTCACTGATGCGTCGATCAAGATGGTTTGTTCTCGTCTTCTCGACGAAGCAAGGTTTGGTATGATCGGTACATTCTGACCCGGCTGCAGATCGAGTCCCTCCCGACGAAGACCAACGATGAACAGCCGCTCCAAAACATCTTGAGCATCAGCACCGCCGGCCGCAACCGATATCTGCTCCACTTCAACTCTCACCACTCCCTGATCCAGTGGACCTCGGCAATACGGCTGGCCATGTACGAGCATTCCACGCTCCAGGAAGCTTACACGGGCGCCCTCATCGCCGGCAAGGGGAAAGCGCTGAACAACATCAACATCATCATGGAGCGGGCGAGGCAGCCGATTGGGGAATGGGTGCGGGTTAGGTTCGGCGCAGGTGTTCCCTGGAAGCGGTGCTATTGTGTCATCGAACCGCCGAGCGAGAAGGAGTTACAGAAAGCGCAGAAGGAGGCAAAGAAGCGGTCGCCTTATGACCGGTCTCACCCCCCCGTCGTCAAGGGCGAGATCAAGTTCTTCGATACGAAGAAGGACGCAGAGAAAAAGAAGAAGCATCAGCGCCCGATCGCATCCATCACCGACGCCTACTCGGCCTACGCCATCTACCCGCAAGCGAAGGAGCTGATTGATTCCTCCACGCTGCTAAAGGTGGAGGGCAACATCACAATCCACACCGAGCCAGCGTCCCCCACCGAAGGGTTCGTCTTCATCATGCCCGAGGTCCCTCCTGCCGTGTCCGGCTTTGAAATGCTGCTCCGGTTCTTGTTCCCGACGTGGGACACCTTTGCCTTGTATGGTCGACCGGGCCGCTTGGTGGCTAGCAGCCTGGACAGTCGTTCCTTGATGTTCGCGATGCCAAAGAACAAGAGATACGGCTATCTCGACCTGCTGGATGTGAGCGGGCTGATCCTCACCGACGGGAGCTCCTCTTGGTCGGAGCGAGAATGGCGAAAACGACTCAAAGAGCTGACAGGTCAACGAATGAATGCCATGGAAGAGGCGTCCGGAAGCCAAAGTCGGAGCACAAGCCGAAACAGCAAGCGGCTCAGTTACGGGAACCAAAACTCGGGATCTCGACCGAAGGTGGGCTTTGCGGACGACAGTGGCTCTGTGAGGTCATCACGATCAATGTCGCTGTCGCGGCCTGGCGTGCGCAACGACTCGGCTCCTCCCGACCCGAACCGGGAACGGGCGCCGTCAGCAATGGCGGGCAATTCTAGGCACTCCCGCCACATATCAGACACGCAAATAGGCGACTATCCGCCGAGCTCGGCTCTCGACAACCCACCGCCCGGGCAGCCCACACTACGCACCGGCCCCGATCGCGTCCGGGCTTTTGCCAGCGACTTGGCCTCCACCCCCGAGAGAGTCAGCTCCGAGGATGACAGCCCGACTAGAGGTCCTATAATAGCTGGTAACCTTGAGGGCATAAAGCGCTTGGAGACGCCCGAACCGGTTAATGCCCCTCCGGCTTTTGCTCACGGCGCAGGTTCCCGTCCGCAGCAGAGACCCTCGCCTTCGCCGGAGATGCGTAGAGCAACCAATCGTTTGTCTAGCACGACGCTCTCCCAGCTCGCGAGAGCCTCCGGTCTTGTCCCCGATACCATCTCGGACGAACTCAACGAACTTCACCTCGGAAGCGAAAGCTCTGGCCAGGAGCCGAGACATGCCGACCAGCGAGGTCTAGCGGTACAGCCACAAACCAGCGCCAACATGGTGGAGATGAATGCTAATACCAGTCGCCCTCGTGAAGTGGTAACGCCACCCACGTCAGCTTCCGACGCTCCAGCCCCCGAGGCTCCGCTCGAAGACCCATCCTCGCGGCCATCGAACTTTCCTCTTGGAGGCCCCTCGGCGCATTCGGCTGGCAACCACCCACCCGCATCTCTCCACCATGGCCCTCAGGGTGGCCCTCATCCCCGCGGTCGCAACACCCCCCCTCCCGGACCCAAACAACCACAGCAATCCTCACCGGTAGCAGGCGGCTCGCCACCTATCCACAGGAAGCCCCTACCCGTGAGGACGACAAGTCTGCCCCGTGACCACCATGACGTAGTCTCCCCGATCTCCACACATTCATCTCCCAAAGGTTATCCTTCTCCCGCTTCGGGAACCCGCTTTCGACCAATGGACGAATTCACCTCGCCAATCCCGAATACCCATCGTGGCCAGAATGGCGAAAGAATTGCGGGGGACGGGCGCGACGACGCATCCTCGACAACCAGCCCGGACTATGCCAGCACTCGTCCCTCGACCGACACCCAGGAATCCGCAGAACGGCCACGTGCCGGCGTGCTGAAAGTCGTGGGCAGTAGTGGTGATACTTCCGCGGACAAAGAGTACGACATTCCCGAGATCAATTTCGGTCCAACCCTCAACTACGCCGCGCCCGTCCTCCCAACCGACAAGGCGCCCTCCAAGAAAACTCCGCCCTCGTCCGGTCGGAAATCACCCGGATTCCCCAAGGTGTTTTCTCACACTCGCCAACAGTCGGATGACACGATTCGTCGGAGTGTCGTCTGGCCAGGCCCCTCTGCCGCATCATCCTCGACAGACAACCTTGCGTCACTCCTCCAACCGCGCACGCCACCCGCGCAATATGCCCACCATCGTGCTCCCTCGACAGGCACTTTGACCGACTACAAGGCCTCCCATTCAAGACACAGTTCGGCAGACCTACTCACCTCTGGACGGCTCAGCGGTCAGTCACATTCGCGGCATAGCTCGCTCGATCTTTTGTCCTCGGGGCGACCTGCTAGCCGGGGCGCGGAAAACACTCTATCGGGGGGGGAAGCGCCCAAGCCGCCCTCTAGCCGTGGGCCCCTTCACTCCCGAAACAGCTCAGCCGATCTTCTGGCTCTCAAACGCCCTCCCAGCCGGGGAGCGGCAGCCGTTTTATCGGCCGGCCAGGTGTCCTCGCATCTGTCGGCCCGCGAGCAGGAGCATGTCGCGCGAGTCACAGGCAGCCCGCTGATTGCTTTCGCGGGCAGCAAGGGCCCCTCACAAACGCAAAGCGGCCTTGTTGGCGCGATCGATGCTAGAGAGCGCGAAAAAGCTCAGATAAAACAGGGAATTAGCGGGCAGGCAGTCGCGCAGGCCATCGATCAGAGGCAGCGGGAGCAAAATCAGCAGGCTCAAAGAGCAGCGCAGGTCGCATATGCTCAGCAACAGGCCCAGTTTGCTGCCCAGCAAATGCCAATCCGCCCGCAGACTCCTGGGGGCAGAGGCATGATGATGGGCGGGGGAATGCCGGCTCCATACGGCCCTCAAAGCCCTGCACGCCCGCAAACGCCGGGCGCCAGGGGCATGATGATGGACGGTGGCGCGCCTATGCCGTTTTCGCCTCCTATGGGTGGCATGAACTCCCGGAGCATGAGTCCGGCTCCTGGCATGATGAGCCCCCCCGGGCGTTTCGGGCCGGCGCCGCCGCAGCCACCCTCGCACATGATGCCACACGCCCCATACGGCGGTGGCGCTCCAACCGGGCCCGGTTGGAACATGGGCAACGCGCCGCACCGACAGGGACCTCACGGGCACCATGGGCCCATGATGCCCTCGCCGGGCATGGGCTTTGCTATGCAGCAGGGTGGGCGCCCGCAGTCACCCGGATTCCAGCTGCCTCCTCAAGGTCAATACGCGCGGCCGGGGACTCCTGGCGGTCCAAGACCGGGAACACCGGGTCGCATGCAGTACCATGGCCAAGCCTTCTGAGAGAGTGAGAGAGAAAGAGGGAAGAGAAGAAGACAAGGAAACCTAGGCCAAGAAATTGAGAGGGTGTTTCATGACTGTTTTCGAAGTTGTGTGTGACGATTTGAAGACGAGCATCGGACGCCATGTGAGTTTTCGATGAGGGCGACGTTGTGCGTTATACATGGGCTATCTTGAACACTGGATAACTTAGCGGTGATGGGGTCACGGATCTATTTTTTTTTTTTTTTTGTTTACTTTTCAAAACTGCACTGCTGGACAGCAATCATCTCTCGAGTTGCACTAGAAGAGTTTGCGAGGCTGGATTTGGCCTCGATCGCTGCGGACCTGGTTCATTTTTTTCCTTCCCTCTCTCTGGGATTTGCTAGAAGCGGGTGGCGGGCAATGGCAACCAAGCCCAGGCTCTTTTGCTCGAATTGCTGTTCTATTTGGCTTGGTAGGCATTCATCATTAGATTAGTGGCATTGTTGGACTTCTGATCCGGTCGCATGGCAAACCCGGCGCTGAGGTTCTGTTAGCATTTTCACCATGCTAGTGGTTAGAGGTTGAACATTGATCTACGGATAATCCATCAACGTCGATTGATATTCGGAGCACGCAGTATCACAGAGCTGAGAATTCTTCTTTTTCTTTCAATCTGCAGAAGAGCAGTCAGGTATATGGACCCACTCCATACCTTTCGTCCTTTTTCAGGCCATGCAACTCTACGTAGCTCAACTTTTTAGGCCTCGCTGCTACTACCGGTGCGAATTAGTAATACGAGGGCGTCTATCCGTATACCTCAAGTTCTGTATGCACACACTACGTTAGGTATGTACCTAGAGGTAAGTAATCCGTATGTAAGGTAGGTAGCTATCTATACGAACTTTGCCATAGTGTAATCCGTATTGTAAGGAGTGCCTAGGTCGTAATGGAGCGCTCGCAAGTCCCGGGCACCTTCCCAGAAGGTGGCGGGACACAGGGGTCCGATGATGATAAGATAGCGAGCTTAGGCGTCTTCTTCCTTGGTACAGTACCCTTCCGGGCCACTTTGTGCCTCTTGTATGCTGTGAAGCTTAGCATTCTTTGCAGCAGCTTTCTTTTTTGTTTTTGTTTTGCCGTGCCGTTGCTCATCTGATTACTCGAATGCTGCCCGCCAGCGCCACGGCTCTTCAGGTCGCGCGCGCGCCACTGGAATGAGAGGCCTAGCTGCTCAACTGCCAGCCCCAGCTCTGTATGCGCGATTGCGGCCAACGGTCTCGGTCTCGCAGTCCGGCATCACAACCCATGTCTCAACCAAGCGGTCAACGGCGTCATGGCACCGCCAACATGGTCGGCTAAAGGGCGTGTTGCCGTCGCAGATACACCGGGTATCTTGCGCGTCGCAGTTTTCCCAAAGCGGTCCATCAGCGTACCCGTCTGCGAACCCATCGCGGCCATTGCGGGCGGCCACCTCCCCGCCCCTGGATGAGAACGGCAAGCTGGACTCGTCGGTCTTTTCGAAATTTCCATTTCGCTTCGACACTGGCATCGCGCTGTTTGCAAAGCGCACGCCGCGCCCATTTCCACCTCCTTTCCTCTCCCCACCATCGGGCTCCTTCAGCGACCCACTCAGCACCCACGACCGGAGTAGAGACCGCCGGAGGGCGTATGTCGACGGTCACTTGATACAAGGCTTTACCAACGGCGACGACGCCGTGTTTGCGAGCGACTACTTCATCTGCGCCAACGACGGGGTCGGCGCGTGGAGTACGCGGCCGAGAGGCCACGCTGGGTGAGTATGCCCGTACCCACCTCGCGGCAGAGCATTATGGGTGAGCGTGGGGTGGAGGACGGGGCGGGCGCGTTGCTGACATGTACTCGAACCTCAGCCTATGGGCACGACTGATGCTCCATTTCTGGGCCACCGCCGTCTTCCAGGACGCAGCCGACCACGGCGACTCCTACCGCCCGGACCCGGTGGCCTACCTTCAGCGCGCGTACGAGCAGACCATCGAAGCCACGAGCCCTCCGAATGACTGGCAGGGCACGACCACAACAGCCGGGGCGCAACTGCACTACCGTCGTGTGACAACCCCATCCACCAGCAACGACAGCACCCGCGGGCCCGGTCCGGACGGCGAGGAAGCCGGAGATTTCGAGCCACTCCTCTACGTGACCAACCTGGGCGATTCCCAAATCATGGTCATTCGCCCGACCACGCGCGAGCTGATATACAAGTCGGCCGAGCAGTGGCACTGGTTCGACTGCCCGCGGCAACTGGGTACCAACAGCCCGGACACGCCCCGCGAGTGCGCTGTGGTCGACGAAGTGCCGCTCCGCGAGGGGGACGTTGTCCTCGCCATGTCGGACGGGGTCATTGATAACCTGTGGGCACACGAGATTGTGGAGAAGGTGAGCAGCAGCCTGGAGAGGTGGATGGCTGGGGACTGCCCTCGCGCCCTGAGTTCGCGGGTGAAGTTCGATCTGGGGGAGGAAGAAGAGGAAGAGGTGAAGGATGACAGTGGAATGGGGTTCGTGGCGGAGGAGTTGATGGAGGCTGCGAGGACCATCGCAGTGGATCCGTTTGCCGAGAGCCCATTCATGGAACACGCGATCGAGGAGGGCCTGGCTAGCGCCGGTGGTAGGTTAATTAACATCCCCAAAACGCGGGATCGTCGTGACTGGACCTCCTTGCTGACAGCCGTCGGGAATTACCAGGCAAGCTGGACGATATCAGCGTCGTAGCAGCGATATGCAGGAGGAACCATGCGCCAAAGCAAGGATAACAGCTCTAAGCACTACATTGGGCTTAACGGAGCCCAGGGGACGCGAGCCGGCTCGGGTAACTGCAGCTTTTCCAAGGCTGCTCTAACTCTGTAGTCTTTTCTTCTCTAGAGAGCTCTACGCGGCTGTCAAAGACCTTTGTTGGACTGGTTTTGTTGGGAATTTACTCGGGAATAATTGCAGCTCAAAGGGGGCGCAGGGGCGGCGGAGCTTGGTGTTCGGTGTTGTCTGACTTGGGGCGTCGGTTTTCAGGGACTAGGTAATTCGGGATTCAGCATAGATGTTCCGTCAATAATACGCATCTGGCGCCTCTGGGGTCCTCATCTGTAGCTCCTTTTGCACGTGAAGTTCGTTTCCAACATGGGGTGGCTGCGCGAGGACGGGTTTGGAACCCGCTGGTGAGTGGGGCTCTTCTTTGCAGGCTGAATGAAAGCTTGACCTGCGGGAGCTGCAAGTAGTTATGTGGTGGGGCATCCAATGATAGCCTGGAAATTTTTCGGACTTGTTCACGATGAAGCAACAAGACCTTCTGAGAGGTCATCCATCGATCTCAAAAAACAGCACTTATTTAGGAAATAGCTCCACGCAAATGATCTCAACCTAGCGTGGATACTACTCACTTATTTTCTGAAATCGGCGTCCCTCTCGCTCACACCGACAACCGCATTCACGCACATAAGTACTCGGCCTCAGGGCGCCCGCCTCTCTCACCATGGGCAAGCGCACGAAACAGTACAAGAAGCTCATGCGATCCTTCGAGCTGCTTGGGTTTCGCCAGCCATACCAGCTACTCATCACCAGCGACGTCCTCCTCGACACAACGAAGCTAGACCTGATCAACCTGTTTGAGAAGACGCTGTCGACCAAGGCGGTGAAGCCCATGATCACACAATGCTGCATTGTAAGGAGGGGGGGAAATTCTTTGCCGTCCTGTTGTCACTTTGTGAGAGCGGATGCTGACGAGCTCTGCCCATAGAGGGCGCTGTACGCAAAGAACATGGGCCCGAATCGGGACCCGACCGTGGTCGCTGCCATTGACAGGGCAAAGACCTTTGAGAGGCGACGGTGCGGCCATCTCATGGACAAGGACCCGCTTACTGAACGGGAGTGTATGCTCTCGGTCGTCGATCCGAAGGGGAAGGGGGAGAATAAGTTCCGGTATGTGGTGGTGACGCAGGATGAGTGGCTGGTATGTAATTTTTTTCCCTTCTCGCCGCTTTCTTCTCCCTCCCCCCTTCCCTCTCCCTTCCCTCTCCCTTTCTCATCCCCGCCCTCTATCGGTTTGTCGCTTGGCCGGAATGAGTCGGGCTGACATTGGGTCGCAGAGGGACAGGTTACGATCAGTAGTTCCCACACCACTGATGTACGTTCGGAGGAGCGTAATGGTAAGCTACGAGTCGCTCACCTGAAGTGTGTGAATGGAGTGACTGACGAGCTTGGCAGATACTCGAGCCCATGTCCTCAGCATCGGCGCGGGCCATGGAAAGGGAAGAACGGTCCAAGTAGGTCACTCTTGGAGCTATTTACGGAGACGATGGAGGCTGACGGGAGGGACAGGTTCTTGGACGGCATCATAAGGCGCCCCAATAAGAGGAAGAGGGAAGAAGACGAGTCCGATGACGAGCATTCGGGCGCTGAAGGGGATGGCAATGGCGAGAAGAAGGGTGGAGCGGGAAGAGACGACGAGCCCAAGAAGAAGAAGAAGAAGAGGTACGGGCCGAAAGGACCGAATCCGCTGTCAGTCAAGAAGCCCAAGAAGAAGACGCCCGCGGTGCCCCCACCAAAGCCCAAAGCCACGGCACCGCCTCGGGCAGAAGAAGGTACGATAGAGGCCCCGACGGAGAAGAAGGCCAAGAGGAAGCGGCGCAAGAAATCCAAGGGCGGTATGGGCAGTGGTGAGAGCGGGGGCGGTAGTGGTAACGCTGAGCAAGCGGGACAATCGGAGACGGCGCCCGCTCAGCCTGCAGGGACGTGAGGTCGCGGCACCCTAAGTCAGATTGAGACTTCAGTGCGGTGGGTGGGGACGTCTAGCTGTTTCTTGAGCTGACAGGTGTACCATCATTCAAGAGGGCTTATTTTTCTTTAGTTCTCATAGATATCTTTCATGAAACTGGCATACAATGCTGCCTGCATGCACGGTATTGCGGAGTGCCGTGTATGTACCACAGTACATACATAATCCCCAAACTAAAGTACCGCATTAGCTTCCAGGCACCCGATGGTGCCCCAACGCTTAACGGGGCAAAAGGTACCAATCCGCATCCACAGGTCTTTTGAGCAGTGGGGTGGCGCCTTTTCCCCGTTACCATAGTGGGTAATCCGTATATCGCCAAGCAGTCCAACGCTCTGTGCGATCCATACTGTACAGTACACACACGCCCAAGCTGCAGGTTGCGATGGCGAGGGAGTTCCCTTCGAAAGATGAGATAATGCTGAGCCGGGAAACATTTTGTACTTTCCCCAACAGATATTTCTGTCCTGGAGTCAACGTATGGTGTATGTACCCCAGGAAGAGACGAACACTTCCATATCGGATCTGTACTAGGTTAGTTTGAAAAGGGCCCTTGGTAGTGGCGTGGCACCTCCGAGTGGTGTTCGATAGGGCGCTTGGGTCCACTAAAACCAGGAAACAACCCCCCAAACCAGGGGTTCTCTTTCTGCGTGATGTTTGAGACGGTATCCGTACCGGGAATCCGCCTCCTGTGACCATTGGATTTCTACCATCATTATCATATCCCAAGTGCTTCGAACGGCCGATCGCGGCGGCGCTCGGCAGATACCCATCTCTAAGTGCAGCCCGCTATGCCGAGTGGTGACGGGGCCTCGGCTGGCACCGCTCAACCCGTCTCGCCCTCGACGTCCTCTGCGAATGCAAAGTCAGAACAGCCCAAACCAACAGTCGCCATGACCATTGAATACGACGAATTCGGTCTCCCTGTAAAGACATACACGACAGCAAAACAGGATGAAACACCGGTAACGTCTACCGCAAAGTCCGATGGTCCTCGCCAGACGACCAAGGCCGGCGCAACCAAAGGAGCTGGACAAGCGGCGAAGCCCGCCGAAGAGACGACAGGTAACAGGCGCTCGGGGGACACAAAGAATGGCGTTGAAGGGGGGAGTAAGCAAGGTCCTGAAGACGCGGTGCCCGCCGACGGCACCGGAAGGGCAAATGCTTCTCGGGCGGCTGCAGCTGTGTCCGAAAGCGAGCATGCCGCTGCCGAGACGGCCAGCCCAGCACCGAAGGACCAAGAGGCGTCTGCGGAGGCCGCGAAGGTTGAAGACCAGGCCGTGGCCGAAGCCAAGAAGTCGGAGCCAGTGACGGCCGAAGAGAGAGCCGACGCGAGCAAGAGAACGAGTGCGCTTGGGACATCTGAATTCTCCCACCAGCAGCTCACTGCTGCCAAGCCGGAAAAGAAGGACGATGATGAAGGCGAATGGAAGCCCATGCCGGCGTATGCCCCGTATGACATCTACGACGACGACAATAAGCTGGTCGCTAAGGAATACGTCGAGGAGGAGGATGAGACGTACGGCTATTCAGGGCTTGGAGGTGCCGGCAAGGGGTATACCAAGGTGCTGCTGGATGACGACGCCGAGTCTGCTACGAGCATGGATGAGCATACCCAGTACCTCTTCAAGGATGGCGGCGGAACGACGACGAGCGCGTTGGACGACGACACGCAACGCGATGCTGTGAGCCAGCTGCAGGCCACCAAGGAACTCCTGACGGAGGGTCAGAGGGTCGCCTACGTGGGGCTGACTCGGCTCGAGCTCTCGTCGATGCTGAAGGATGCCGAGGATCTAGCCCAAGCCTCCTCGAAATCGAAGAAACAGCTTACCCTGGCGGCCGAGAGCATGAAGATGTGGAGCCAGAAGATGATGATCAGGCTTTACTCCCACATGGACATCAGTTCGGATGAGCAGATCATGATTGAGCAGCTGAGCTCACACGGCGTGATGCCCAAAGACCTCACCCCCGTCCTGATGGCCAACGCACGCGTACGGAACCCCATGGCGGAGCAGGATGGGAGAACATCCGTCTCCAGCCCGAGTTCGTCGCGGCCAGCCTCGGTTGCGAGCCCAGCGGGGGGAGGCCAGGTTGCAGACCCGCCACCTCCCTACGCGGCGGAGGACGACTCGGAGCTCACGGCGCCCGTCAAGACGCCGTCACAAATGCCCACCACCCAAAAGATCGATATAGACATCCGATGGACCGTATTGTGCGACCTGTTCTTGGTGCTCATTGCAGACTCCATATACGACGCGAGGTCAAGGCTGTTGTTAGAAAAAGTCGCCAAGGACCTCGACATATCATGGCTCGACATTTGCCGGTTCGAGAAGAAGGTGACGGACGCGCTCGAGATGCAGGCGAACGCAGAGACGGAGAATTGGAATGAAGACGAGCATATGGAAAACCGCCGGAAGATGGCCCTCAAGAGGCGTTACGTAATGATGGGCCTTGCTACGGTGGGCGGCGGCTTGGTGATCGGGCTGTCTGCAGGACTGCTCGCTCCCGTCATCGGCATGGGTCTGGCGGCCGGCTTTACGACAATAGGCATCGGCGGCACCAGCGGCTTCCTCGCCGGCGCTGGAGGCGCTGCCATCATCACCTCGAGCGCGGCCGCGTCGGGCGGCATCATCGGCGTGCGGGCGGCGAACAGGAGGACGGGGGCCGTCAAGACGTTTGAGTACCGGCCGCTACACAACAACAAGCGCGTGAACCTCATCGTTACCGTCTCGGGATGGATGACGGGCAAGGTCGACGACGTCCGGCTGCCCTTCAGCACCGTCGATCCGGTCATGGGCGACCTCTACTCGGTCCTCTGGGAGCCCGAGATGCTGACTACCATGGGTGATACCATCAACATTCTTGCGACCGAGGTAAGTAATTCTTTTTTTGCCTTTTTTTTTTTCCCTCTCTAAAACTTCGTGGCCACTTGACGGCATCCATGGCAGAGGAGCATGGTCTAACGGCGCGCGTTAAGGCTCTCACGCAAGGTCTCCAACAAGTCCTGGGTAACACCATCCTTGTCGCTCTGATGGCAGCCCTCCAGGTGCCCGTCGTCCTCAGCAAACTGGCCTACCTCATCGACAACCCCTGGGCCGTCTCCCTTGACCGTGCCACCATGGCCGGGTTAATCTTGGCAGACTCGCTCATCGACCGCAATTTGGGCACCCGCCCGGTCACCCTCGTTGGCTATTCCCTCGGAAGCCGAGTCATCTTTTCGTGCCTCCAGGAGCTGTCCAAGAAGGGCGCGTTTGGGCTCGTGCAGAACGTCTACCTCTTCGGCAGCCCTATTGTCGTCAAGAAGGACGAGTACTTGCGCGCCCGCTCCGTAGTGTCCGGCCGCTTCGTCAACGGGTACAACCGCAACGACTGGATTCTCGGGTACCTGTTCAGGCTGACGAATGGTGGCATTCGTCGCGTTGCCGGGCTGGCTGCCATCGAGGACATCCCCGGAATAGAGAATATGGACGTCTCTGAGTTTGTCGTCGGCCACATGGACTACCGGATGGCCATGCCCCGCCTCATGCGGGAGTGCGGCTGGCTGGTCGAGAGCGACGAGTTCACCGAGATCGAAGACCCCGATCCGGAAAACTATAGGGAGCGGCAGCGCGAACTGATAAGCGAGATTGAGGAGGCGCGGAAAGAGCTGGAGAGGGAAGGGAAAGGAAGCAAGGGCGGCGCTTTTAGCTTTTTCAGGCGCAAGAAGCCGCCACAGAAGCAGGAGTGGGAGGTGTACGAGGACACGAAGGGCGGCAAGGGCGGTAAGACCGAAGACAAGGACGGCAACAACCACGGTGTGCTGTTCGACGTCGACGCCATCCGCGCCGAGATCGCCAAGGAAAATCAGAACCGTAAAGATGGGGGCGTCGACGAGGAGCTGCTCCAAGTCCGCGAGATCAAGAGCACCCTGCCGCCCATAAAACTTGACCTCAACTCAGGCCCGTCTCCACCGCCGAAGACGGCTCCGCGCCAGAGTCGCCGCGAATCCAAGAGTGTCGAGCTCAGACCCCGTTCGTCATCGTCGTCAAATGACAACACACCGTCCTCGTACGGGCGGTTCTCCTCTCACGAGCCAACCCCATCCCGAGATCGTACATCCACGTTCCCAGCCAGCAGAGCCGAAGGCGGCAGCAGCCTCTACCACGGGTACGGCTACGGTAACAACCCTAGCCTATATCACGACTACAACGAAGACGACGACGGGATACGGATGTTTGATACCAGTTTTGACGGCGAACAACGTGGCCAGAAGCCGGCATCACCGCCCTCTACTTCGACGGGCGCGTGGGGTGTTCCACCGGTTCCATCCTCGTCAGGCAGTGGTTTCCTCGATGGTGACGATGGAACCCCGGCTCGGCCTGAGTTCAGGTCGGTTCAAACGGTACCCAATATCACGCTTGCGGATCCTTGGGCGGACGATGACGAGGAGTTTGGGAAAGAGAAGGAGATCCAAATGACTTTTGCTTAGGCTCACGAACTTGGCGGGAAGTACTCGGGTCCATGAATGATGATGAGTGGGGACGAGGGGAGTCAAAGACGGGACGAGCGAATCGGCGGATAAGCTTAACGGGTCGATGGGTAACGCTTGAATTGCATTTGGGTGGGCAATCTAGGGGATCTTGCATAAGCACAGTTCGGCTGGGCGGCGGCGCGGATGGGTTGGCTTCAATCAGCGAATATCGATATCTATCAAGTACTCTGTCATGATTTGTCCGGGCTTCCTCCCGTTCTCAAGAAGGGGCTTGTCGGGCTCACACGCGGCGCGGATTGTTTCCCACATTGGTTCCTGCTATGCTCGAGAGAACTGTACCGCTCTCCTTAAGTCCGTGCTACCGTACCTACATGTGATGTGCATACATTATTATTAGGTTCGACTTGTCGTAAGGGATACCAGATGCAACGGACTCTTCCATCCGGATGCCATCCGGCAGTCCTCCTCCGTCGCAGCACCGCCCGGGTCATTGCCAGCCTATTATGCTCACCGGCGAATCTCGAACTCGGTCTCGCCCTCCACCGGCTCCCTCTCCTCCTTGTCCAGCTTGACCACGTGGGCATGCCGTGGCCCGTTGTCTATGTGCTTGAGGAAGGTCGCAATGGCATCGTCTTCGCCCTGGGCTTCGCCCTCGACCTGACAGTGGGGTATGGTATTATCAGCTTCGGCTGAACGGGAAGTGATCATGATGGTTTGAAAGGGGGGAAGTTACCTTGTTGTTATCCGTGTTCCGCACCCAACCGGTCAGATTGAGCTCGACGGCCCGGTGGCGAGTGAAGTAGCTGGGTACATATGTAATCGCCGGTCAGCGGAGATGTTCGTTGACAGATGGAAGCCGGTGTATCGACTTGGGCGTGGACTGGATCTGGAAGCACGGTGAAACAAACATACCGGAAGCCAACCCCTAGTGTGTCAAAGGGCAAAATCATCTCGGTTTAGCTTGGTTCACTCATCTTCGTTATCTTCTTGGTTTCTACTCTGCGAATCATCATAAAACAAAAGGGAAAAAAAGAAACGAGAGGAGAAGAAAAAGGATAAATGAACGGATGTGCCATACCCTGCACCACGCCGCCATGCACGAGAAAGTATACCTAAGGGAGTAAGTAAGAAAGTCAAGTTGTCAGTGATGTGGCGTAAAGAACTCATGAAAGCGATGAACTCGTCTCTGAGAGTTAGGAGCACGTACTCTTTTGACCATGGTGGCCGATTTCGAACCAGAGCTTACAAGGTAAAAACGCTGTGAGATAGAATGTGAAATCAGAGGTCTTTTGACAAAACGAAGTGACGTGAGCGGTTTGTTTCGACACGTTTGAGTTGGGTTCAGATCTTGGTGAAGGTCTCGGAATGATGTCGAACAGTGACTTACAGCCGAGAAGAGCAGCTTGGAGATTTGATAAGATAACTAAGGGCGGGGCCGATGGCCGCATTCCAAATCAGTCTTATACGATGGGGTAGGTATCTACTGTATATATAGGTAACTACCTGTGTGAACTTGGACCGTTTGCCTCTCCTAGATTGCCGGCATGGCCAAAATGTGCTTGATGATTGCTGCAGAATTTCCTAATGAGACAAATCCACAGATAAGAAAAGGCAGAGCCCACGCCAAAATGTATTTCAACTACAAGTAAGGTACAAGTAGTTCGACCGAACTCGAGCCAGTCTAAGTGCCATTTCCAGATGCCGATGTTGTCGTCTCGAAAACAAGGCCACAGGCCATCATCGCCCAAGCGGGTAAACAGATAAAAAAACAGACATGAACCGCCAACCACACACACAAATGCTAGGCTGCTATCTCCCCCCGGTCGCTGGTAACGTCCAGTCCCCTTACTTCGTATCGAAGCTGTACTGCAACCACCCGCCGAGCGCCCGCAGGCTCTCCCACCTCACATTCTCGTCCGCCTCGCCCATGAGCTCCATGACGCGCGTCTTGAGTCCCAGGCGCTCCAGCTGGCCTCTCTTCTCGGGCACCTCGCGCACGAGGTAGCCAATGTCATTGCAGGCGATGGCGAGCACGGCCTTGTCGTTATCCCACGGCTTCTTCATGATCTCGGCCAGGCGCTGCACCAGCGCGCCGTTTTCGTACTCGACAATCTTGCGCGCGTTCTCGGCCCAGAAGACGGCGTTGCGGTGCGGCGGCGACCACCGCAGGTGGCCCGAGTTGAGCTCGCCCACGTACTCGTCAAAGGTCGTCTTGGTCTTGGTGTACTCGTCCAGGAGCTCGCGGAGCCGGTCCATGTCCTCCCGCAGGTCGGGGTCGGCGAACTGGCGCGTCTTGAGATTCTGTAGCAGGGAGGGGAGCCGGGCCAGGACGGCAGTGGGGAGGAGCGTGTTTTGGTTGTGAATCAGGAGGTTCAGGAGCGTCGAGACGAGGAGGCGGGTGGTTTTTTCCTTTGGCGAGAGGCGGAGGAGCTGTGTGTAGAGCAGGACGATGTCGTACTCACTGAAAAGGGGGGGGGGATATTTATTTAGCTTCGGTGACCTCGCCCAGAGAGAGAAAAAGGGGGGGGGGGGGGGGAGAAAGAGAGAGAGAGAGAGAGAGAGAAGGAGGAAGGCCAACTTACTCGTTAAGATCATCACCGATAGAGGCAGACTCGAAGCTCAGCTGCCACATTACCAGCAGCACCCTGTATAGGAGCTGGAGGCCAACACCGCCCCCGAGGGAGCCCCCAAGGCTGCTGCCAGTCGACCCCGCCGTGCCGCTCCAGAGGCTGGCGGAGGCGTCCTTGTTACCGACGCCAGCCGCCGCTCGGAGAATCTCAACTAGCGGGGCGACCGTTTCGCTCCTCTGCTTCCAAAACTGCCGCCTCGGCGCTGCCCCGTACAGGAGGGACGAGTACTCCTGTACGCCAATGTCTTGGAGCCCAGCATCCGAGTTCTTGGTCAGGGATGACAAGTAGCTGAATATGACGGGAAGGGCCGTATCAATCGCGGTGGCCGATTCGTCTCTGGATCCAGCCATGAGACTGACGAGTACCGTCGAAGTAAGAAGGGGGATCGGATCGTCGGGGTTGGAAGAGCGCGCTAGGAGGGGGAGGAAGTATCGGTAGGGGTCGCCGGCCCGGATGATAGCCTTGGCGAGCGCTGGTACGCCTTTTTCGAACCACGAAGTCAGTCGCTTTTGGCCCGGTAGGGGGTCAAGACCGAGCAGGACAGACAAACGCACTCTCGAGCAGGTCGCCTAGCAGGACGAGGATGTACTGCACCACATCCTGGCGCTTCGAGGCAGACTCGAGAACGCTCTTCGTTCCCGGGTCGCCCACAAACAGTATGCGATAACCGTCCAGGTCGTCCTCGACAATCTGCTTGCGCACATCTCGCTTGACCTTGTCGACGGCGCGGATGCGGGCGAGTTGGTCCTCGGTCAAGGTGCCCGCGCGCACGGCGCCTTCCCAAGGAATTGGCCGCTGGCGGATGTTGCCTTGCAGCGACGCCAAATATGTCGGAGGGTCCAGGAACATGGTGCAGGCTGGTTTCTGCTGTCGGTCGTTGAGGGCTTGAACAGAAGCTCCAAAGTCGCTTGGTCGCCGGTTGGATGTTGGAGCCTCGCAGGTGTGGCTTGGGCCGAGCAAGGCGGCCAACCCCAGTTACGTAACTAACTGCTGTGCACTGTGGGCGGGCTCTCCCGCCGAAAACTAGTTAATCCCCCAAGAACAAACCCAACAAGTGCCGCAACGAATCCGCAACTTACAAATTACACGCTCTCGCGATCCATTATGGTCACCCCCGCGACCTCCTCCCCTGCGTACAGGAATGCGTATGTAATCCGTACATACATTACGGCGTATGTACGTTGAGTAGTTACCTGAGCTGATCTGCTACGCTGCGCAGCCAACACACCGCAGAACACGATTTTACTCCTTAGGCTTCGTACTGTCTTCACATTGCCGAGCCGCAGGACTCGACGATGGGCCTCGGAAGTTTGGAGCTACACTAGGCGCGCTGTGCGTCGATGACAATCGAATGTTCCATCATCAGTTTTTGCGGGCGTCCTTCCTGTCTCCCGCACAATGACGCTTTGGAGACTCCTGTTGACGAGGGCTTGCCAAGACGGCGAGCTCCCACGCGAACAAGGGGAGCATTGGCCTGGCTAGCGGCAGGGGTAGCAGCAGGGATGGTGGCGATTAGATGCAGCCGACGGTTGTCCAAGGGTCTCAGCAATGGCGGGGCAGAGAGCAGCTGGGGAAGCTGTGAAAGGGCGGCCAGCCCTTCGAGTGTAAGCCCGTACGGATGGATCGTTCACGAACAACGGGAACGAATCGGGCCAGTCAGCCGTCCCGGAGCAACAGAGCGCCTGCAGCTTGCCAACTCAGACGGTACCACATCCTCTCTGCCATGCGTCACTCTAGCTGCACCCTCCGTGGCCGCCAGGGGCCAAGTCGGTCAACAGCAGCAGAACCAGGAACAAGAGGAAGGGTCCTCTCTGGATTTGCCGGGTAGGAAATCGGTCGCCAATCGATCGAGACCTTAAAAGCCGAGGCAAGCAGGGGTCCTTAGTGTACTTTGGTTGTGACTGGGGATGTCGTGGACCACCCAGAGAGGAAAGCGCGTGAAAATCCGAGAGGCTGGGCGCATCAAGTCACGACAATTTTTGGAGGAGGTTGGGAACACCACCACGCCCGACCACGCGGGCTTGCTTCGGCGTCCCAGCCATTGACCAAACCTTGGCTGCAATAAATCCCGCCGTGCAGAGACCCTCCCTGTTTTACCTTTCCCTGGTAATTCTTTTCCCGAGCCTGGAACATTATTTTTTTCTTACCCTCTCTACGTTGAGAACCTCAACTTTTGTTTCGCATTCGGCGACCACCTTCGACCCCGCCGCCAGGCTGGTGCTTTGCGGCATCAGCAGACAACATTATCCTGGAACCCGACCGACGAACCCTTCCGACGGGTTGGACCGAGCGCTGAGTGTCGAGCTGGGATCCTCGGGTGCTGGCCGAAGCGACTTGAACAATATTATACTTGCGCCGACATTATCTGCAGCCACCCTAACAGCACTCTGCTGGCCGACAACCATTCCACCTGCTCCGGGACACCCCCCTCCCCCCGGGCTCCGTCTCGGGAGTTTGGTCACCGCCGGCGCACCGTGCCGGTCTTCACAAACCGCCGGTTTCGGCTCCGGGCAAATACCTTCCCAGCTCTCGCGCCGACATGGAGCCCCAAATATCGAAGCTGGGCACCAAGTCCGCGCTATGGCTCCTGTTCGCGAGCTTTGCGCGAGATGCGGTCGCCCACCCCTACCCTAGAGACGACTTGCATGCGGCCGGCTATGGCTACCTCATGCCCCGCGGGTGCCATCAGTACTGCGGTTACAACAACATGTTTTGCTGCGAGGAGGGAACGGAGTGCTACACATACGGCGAATATGCCGGCTGTTCGTCAACGGCGGGTGGTGGCTGGGCTCGATTCACGACGACGTGGACCCTGACCCAGACATTCACAAGCACTTACGATTCTTGGATCCCGGCCACGACCGCCCCGCCCGGCTCCGAGGAGTGCGTGCCCCCCGAAGGGTCGGGCTGGATCGCCTGCGGCAAGATCTGCTGCGCGAGCTGGCAGTACTGCGCGAGCGAGGACCACTGCGTGGCCAACCCCGGCGCCGGGCCCGCGCCCGAGCCGGAACCGACCACCGTGACTAGCGGAGAGGAGACCCTCACGACCGGATTCAGCGCGCCATACCGGGTGACAAGCGGTACCCGGACCGCGACGGCGACAACAGCGACTAATTCGGGTGCTTTTTCGACCACGACAGGCGCGGTGAGCCCGGGAGGCTCTGACGGCGGGCTCAGCGGCGGCGCCATCGCCGGCATCGTCGTCGGCACCATCGCGGGCGTCGCCCTGCTCTTGCTCATCTGCGCGTGCTGCGTGGCCCGCGGATTGTGGCACGGCCTACTCGCCATCTTTGGCCTCGGCAAGAAGGACGAGACCTCCGAAGAGGAGCGCTACCAACGGCGCGGCTCGCACGCGCACCGAGAGAGCCACGGCTCGTGGTACGGCGGTCGCCCCAGCTCGGCGGCCGCGCGGAAGGAGAAGAGCAAGGGCAAGGGCTTGCTGGGCCTGGGTGCCTTCCTCGGCATGCTGGCGCTGCTGCTGGGGCTGAGGAGGGAAAAGAGGAAGGAAGAGGTGCGCAGCAGGAGCAGGACCAGGAGCGGAACCAGGATCAGGAGCGACGTTAGCAGCAGCTACTCGTCCGAGTCATACACCGTTACCAGTCCGAGTAAGCAAACCCCCGAACTGTCCTCCCCAACCTTTATAATAAGTCCAAGACAGTCCTGGCTAATGCACCCCCGACAGGCTCGAGAAGCAGCGACAGACGAACCCGCCACACAAGACATAGCAGGACCCCAAGCAGAGTGACGCGGACGACCCACACCCACACCCGCGTGTCGAGGTCGAGACCGCCATCAACAAGGTCGCAACGGTCCCCCAGACCATGATGATTGATTGATTTGATTGGTGGACGCCACCACGAAACCAAAGATGAGAACAGCGATTCATCCAGCGACTGTAATTCTTTCAAGACGTCGCGACGAAGGTACATACATACATGCTTCCCACCCCTTTCCAGTATATATCTTCGGAGTTACTCCGTTTTTCACCACCGCATACATGTGGCGTTCTATGGAGTTGTCTTTTTTTACACGGCAGACAAGAGATGATGGGATGGAATAATCCGTACTCGGGCTCACGTGCTGGAGTGAGCGACGGTAACGGCGGGTATCAATGATGATGAAGCAAATGATGGAGGAAATGAAGAGATGACCAGGCATATGAGATGAGATCTGCGAAGAAATGAGGGCTGTTCGTTGATGAGCATTTACATCGCAGACGCGGGAGGCATATTTTTATTGTTGACAGCAGAAGACAGACGAGAAATGAATGACAGAGTGGAGATGATGACCATGCAGGAATGAGAAACCAGAGTGTGCTTCCACGGTATCGGTCGTCCCTTTCGTCAAACGCCGTCACCGGATTCTCAAACTGTCCTTAGCGCCCTGGTGTTGCAATTGAATCTTTTTGGCTTGGAGTTTCGAGGTATCGACGCGTTTCCTGAGTTCACCCCCCCTCCCCCCAAAAAAATCTGTACCATCGGTTGGGAACGAGCCTGTGAACCTTGTGGGCCGGATGGTTGTGATCATTGGCTCGATAGAGCGAAGGTGTTCTCTGAGAAGAAGGGATGCTGGTATGCACCCAACACCTGTGGTTCAGAAGATTGCCCATTTTGCAGTAGCGACTTTTTTTTGCGCTACAAAACATGCAAATGCCAATTGACCCCTTGCCACTCCGGTTTAGACCCATAAAGCACAAAGAAACCCATGGCCGCATGTCCATCACTCCTCAACCACGTTGCCCTTCTCCGAGACGTAGAGACCGTCCAAGAACTGCGCTCCGTGTTAGCCCAGATACGTCTGAAGCTGGCTTCAAAACCATGCTGTGTTGGCCTGCATTGCATTGTACGAACCTTCCGGATATCCTTGTTCCGCACTTTGCAAATCTGCTGAATGTCGGCGGCGCTCTGCGAGACATCCTCAAGCGAGTTACCGGTGAGGATTAGCTCATCCTTCTGGGTCTTCGAGATCTCGACCTCCACACCGGGCCGCATGATAACCCTCCGGACAATCTTCTCGCCGATGAAGTTCCTAGAGCACGTACAAAGTCAGTCTCGTTCCGATTCTGAGATCCCACACGGTCCGGCCCGCCCTGAAGCCCTCTGCCTCCGAACGGTCCTTCCTCCCAAGAGACTCGCTGACTGCCCACGTACCGGATCTCAACCTCCCAGTTGCCCGTCTCCTTGTTCTTCTCAACGTTGACGTTGATGGGGAAGTGGGCGTAGACGTAACGCATCTTGTACTTGAAGCCCTTGGTCACGCCGATGATGAGGTTGTTGATGATGGTGCGGACGGTGCGGAGGGCGGCAACGTTCTTGCGGGAACCGTGGTGGATCTCGATCCCGATAACGTTCTTCTTGACGACCGAGAAGTTAACGGCAATGTGGCTCAGGTCCTTGGTGAGCTTGCCGCGCGGGCCCTCGACCGTGACCAGCCTCGACTTGATCGAGACCTTGACTGTAAGTCGAACGCTAAGTCAGCTACTCGCGGTTCCGCAGCTCCCCGACGACAATGCCACGCGTGTTTCTCTCCGGAAAACCACCCCCAAACGTGTCCGCATCCTCCTCGGCTGACTTTGTCGGTGTCGGTCTCGTCGATCGCGAATCACGCCGGTCGAACTCTTTTCGCTCCATTGTCTTCTTCGGACGGGACACCGGGCTGGGATTGGCAAACGTACCGTTCTCGGGGACCTCGAGGGTCTCCTCACTGTGGATGTAGCGCATCTTTGCGTTTGGACCTGGACGTGAGGAGGGGTGAGGTGTTGCTTCGTCGTCGAGGTGGGCGAAGGGGTTGTATGCAAGCCCGTGAAAAAACGTCGATTTTGCGGCCCCCGGATTAATTCGAGTTGTGCGCCGGTCGGCTTCGAAGCTCTGTTAGGGCAGAGGAGGAGAGCCACTGCGATTGGCCAAAACTGTGGAGGCTGGAGCAAAGCGGAGCCGGCCCGGTCTGTGCTTCGCAAAGTCACCTACTCCGTACCTACTGTATACTTGCGGATACATTGCTCCAACTTTATTGAACATACAAAAAAGAATTCGATCTTGACAAGTTCCAAAAGCTCAGCACTCGATGACAACAAGGACAATCCGGCCACAAACTGTACTTTTTGGCAGCGCGAAGACAGAACCTGCCTGCCACGCATGTAGGGCGATGGTTCTGACGAAAACTGTCAAACCAGTCCTGCTGCTTCCGGTTTGGCAGGAAGGATGGGGTCCCTTCCAAAGTCCATAAATACCTTAGGGACCCTCCTGCTTACGAGCAGTAGAGTAAAAACCGTCCCAAAACAGTCAATGACCGTACGACATTGTGCTCCTTATCGTCCGCGGTGATGTGAATGTCGCATTCAAGAGTTGGCCATTCGAGAGCCCCCTTGGCCGGCCTTGAGAGCCGGTTCGCCAAGGTCAACAGATGTTGGCAATCCGAGGTAGGTCTAGAAGTAGCATTCACTTACGTCCCGTCTTGAAAACGTAATCGAGGTTTTGGGCGCCCGGGCAATAACCAAGATCGGACATACCGTGCCCGAACAGAAAACCGGCCGCTCGGATCCGTAACTGTAGGTATGTTCGGGACTTGTCTCGCAGTGCAATTGAGGTGACGCAGCCCACGGCCATCCAACGGACTGGACCCCACCCCGCGAGGTGCCAAGGCGCTGGCCCACTCTCTGATTGCGCAGCCGCAGCTTCTCAACGTCTAGGTTCGCTGAGGAGTGTACTGTATGTACAGTACATTACAAGTAAGGTCCAAGCCAGTAGCCAGTGGTTCATACACCACGAGCCAAACTCCTCCCGTCGCGAAACCGGAACGTACCGCAAACCACTAGCTACCTACACGCAATTGCGTTCGCCTGGCGAACCGCGGCTCTCGCTCACCAGGACCGCAACCTCGACGAGTTATTTGCCTTTGGCGCATGTGATTCCGGCCCCGGCGCATCGCGTTTAGAACCCCTCTCCAGCCTAGGCTCATGATGTCGTACTTCTTCGCGACCCCGGTCGACATCGACATCGTCCTGGACGATGCCGACGAGCGGTCAATGGTCGATGTCAAGCTCGACAAGAACCGGAGAGAGAAGGCTCCGCTATACATGGACGGCGAGTCGGTCAAGGGTGCCGTGACGGTGAGGCCGAAGGACGGCAAGCGGTTAGAGCACACGGGCATCAAGGTGCAATTCATTGGCACAATAGGTGCGCGCTCCTGCTCCCCGGGGAGCTCGTACTTTTAGCTGACGCTGCCAACGGCGGATAGAAATGTTCTTCGACCGGGGCAACCACTACGAGTTCCTCTCCCTCAACCAAGAGCTCGCCGCGCCGGGCGAGCTGCAACACCCGCAAACCTTCGACTTCAACTTCAAAAACGTCGAGAAACAGTACGAGTCGTACAATGGCATCAACGTCAAGCTGCGCTACTTTGTGCGCGTCACTGTGTCCCGCCGCATGGCCGACGTGATCCGCGAGAAGGACATCTGGGTCTACAACTACCGCATGCCGCCCGAGTTGAACAGCAGCATCAAGATGGATGTCGGCATTGAGGACTGCCTTCATATCGAGTTTGAGTACAGCAAGAGCAAGTACCATCTCAAGGACGTTATTGTCGGCCGCATCTACTTCCTTCTCGTGCGCCTCAAGATCAAGCATATGGAGCTCAGCATCATCCGTCGCGAGACCACGGGCGCGGCGCCGAATCAATACAATGAAAGCGAGACGCTAGTGCGGTTTGAGGTTTGTCTCCTTTTTGCTTGGACGTGTTATTTATCTCGGGGAAGGGGGGCCAGTGGGCTGACAGCGAGTCGACAGATCATGGATGGCTCGCCATCACGTGGAGAGACCATCCCCATCCGACTGTTCCTGGGCGGCTTTGATCTCACCCCAACCTTCCGGGACGTCAATAAGAAGTTCTCTACAAGATACTACCTGAGCCTGGTGCTGATTGATGAAGGTACGTCCACGGTTAATACCCCGCATGTTCCCCCTCACTTGCGATTCCCATGGCTAATGCCATTCACCAGACGCGAGGAGGTACTTCAAACAGTCAGAAATTATTCTTTATCGGCAGGCACCCGAAGTGTCCAACGGTCAGGAACAAGCAGCGTTGCCGAATCCGCCTGTAGAACAGGGGAAAGAGGTTAGGGCACTTCCGGCATGATGTTTACCTGAAAGCCGAACATGGGGGCATAGTAACGTTGCGGTTGTTCGCGGGTTGTATGCGAGCGGGAAGAGTGGGTAATTTTGCAGCATGGGCATGGCGTTAATCGATTCGGGCATCCAAGAGACCGTGTTTCGTTTCTAATCTTTCAGAGATGGTCGACCACCTTCACTTATCCCCTCCACTCCCGAGATAATCTCTACGTGAAACATACCCAGTTCATCTTCACCGCACCAAGCATCATCAGGATATACCCATCTTGTTTGCGGGACGCCGAGCCCCTAGACTAATATCATTACAGAATCGTACCCATTCCCTTCACCTTCCACCATCTTCCCTACTCTCTCCGTTGCTGTCACAAGCCAATCCTTCAGGCCAAGTCCATAAGATCGTCCTCCGCGCCGAATCCGAACTGGTTGTTCTGGATTGCCACGATCCTGTCCAGCTCCTGTTGGTACTGCTTCCGCAGGTCCGCAAGCATGAGCAACCGCCTGGCCGGCAAATTCTGCCCATTCCGCGTCGAGAACCTCTTCATCTTCTCGATCAGCGCCGCATCTTCCTCGGCCGCCATCTCGTCACCCTTGGCTGCGTCCGCGCCCCCTTCCACGTCAAGCTTCTTCTCGAGCTCATCTATGTCTGCCTCCAAATCATCCCCTGCCTTGCCGCCGTTTCGATCGCCGTCTGCATCATCGCCTCCTCGGCCGTCGCCGGGGAGTACATCTTCCAGGATGTACGCCTCCTGTGGCGGGACACAGCTCAGTGCGTTGATTAGCAGCAGGTACTGTCTCGTGACTTGCGTGTCCAGAGCGTCCTCGTTTCCATGCTCGTTGGCGATGACTTTGTCTCCCTCGCCAGCACGGCGCAGCTTTTGCAGCCGGTCGAGGAGGATAGCGGCACCCCCGCGGTAGTCGTTGTGGTTGATGCGCCAGGCGTAGAGGATCTGGTGGTACGGCACGCCGTTGAGCACGTCGCGCGTGGCTCGGCACTTTTCGACGAGAATATCGTCAACCTTGGTCTGCAGACCGGAGAAGGGCAGCGTGATCAGCTCGGAACTCTGGCCCGTCTCGCACATTTTCTCGACGAGCCGGCGCAAGTAGGATTTCTGCATGGCCTCGTCGTCCATGGAAAGAAGCGCCGAGTGAGCTTCTTCAAAGTGCGATATGGAAGTGGCCGCGGTGAAGAGGCGACTGAGCATTTCGGTCCTGAGGCCTGCGGTTTCGTGATTGGTGCTGCTGCCACCTTGTCGAACAAACTGCAACGCGAGGCGGGCGAACTCTATGACGTGGGAGTAAGCCTTTTGTCGGTCGTAGAGGCTGACGATGTGCACGTAGTAATTTGGAAGACCACTGTGCAGGAGATTCCATTCGGTATCATCCAGAAGTCCTGCGCTGTGTCTGTCAAAGTGTTTGGTCGGAATGCTCAGGCCGATGGCCGCCTTCTTGAAGTAGAGGGAAGCCGTGTCGTAATCCCTGAGCGCGAGGAATACGCGGCCTTGAACGTAGGTGGAAAAGGCATCTTGGTCGGCAAAGGGGTGCAGCTCCAGCGCGAGGTCCGGCCGGTCGTGCTTTAAAAGAGAGCACTGAAGCAGCCATGTGTGAATGACAGTTGTGCTACTGGGAGCGCAGAGGTCCAGGACGAGGTCTGTGATGCTGGAAAGGAGCGGCACATTGTTGCTCTCCGGGAGCCCGAAGAGATGCCCAGTCAGCCCCTCCAGAGCCGTCTTGGTATTGTTCTCGTCTTGGCCGCGCTTGGTTAACACGGGCGAAGAGGAGCCCGAGGCCCCCGACTTTGGTGCTGAAAAGCTGAGCTCCGTCTTTGCCATCCATCTCAAGTGCTCGAGTCTTCGGAGCGCCTCAATAAGGCGGCGGTAGACTAAGCCGACCTCAAACCGCGAGTGAAGAGGGGACGCGTCCTCGCTCTCGATGTCGAACTCCATGTGCACAAGGAGAATGAGCTGGCTGAAGAGGATCTGCCAATGAAGCTCGATGGTCTCCTGCACAGCACGGACAACGAGTTTGCGGCCAAAGCCCGTGAATGGCTCCCGGAGCTCCTGTGAGTTCGCCTCGCTTGTAGCAGTAATGAGGTCAAACAGATCCTCGTAGAGCCGCGCCGTCACCATTTGGTAGTTTTGGCCAAGAGTGTCCATAACTTGGGCACAGTCTTCGTCCGTAACCGAAGGCCAGAACCCGGCGCGGTCCAAGAAGAGCTGCATGCGTTCGCTATCGGAGAGGGTCGGATTATCGTATAGCTCGGCTCTCAGGGCAGACCTGCTCAGCTGGTACATGCTGTCCGAGAAACTGTCGACGAAGGTTAGACCGGCAGATATCAGGGCGGCAACGTCCTCGTTCTTTTTCTCGAGGGAGTGAAGGTTGTGGTAAACGCGGTCCAGGTCACTGCACTGCCTCACGGCAGCAACCAGGTCGGCGCAGGCCACCCAGATCATACCATCCACGGGGTCGAAAACCAACGAAAGCGCCTCGCCCCGTTGTTTATCGAGCTCGAGCAGGAGGCGCCAGAAGCGCATCCACTGCGTCTCGCTCGTGTTCCTGAATTGATCGTAATCCGCAACCCCTGTTGAGCTCCGGTCCAGTGTCGTGGTGGACCCCAGCACGGAGCATATGGATTCTGCAAGACTTCTGCTCGTTTTCGAGCCCGTCTCCTTGTAGGTTCCCAGCCCTTTCTCGTACATCGCCAGCGCCGTTTCGAGCGTCGACTTGGAGAAGCGGCCAGGGAAGAAGATGAGATCAAGCCATTTCTCAGCCGAGTCTGTCGGGTTCCAAGGTCCAGACGCGCGCACCGCCGGTACCGTGTTCTCAACGTGGACCGCCTTCCAACCATCATCAAAAGGGCTCGTCCCGTCCTCGGGCCGCACCTGCAGCCTGTACACGCGGTAGCTGGTGTTGTTCTTCCACATCGTCCACAGCTCTGGTCCTTCCGGCTGCTGGGTCACCGCGAAATCCGCGAGGATCCACACATCCAGAGACGACGGGCTCGGCGGGATCAAATGGGCGTCCGGAAAGCAATCCGCCACGTGAAGCGAACCCTGGTCGTTCGCCTTTACCTTCCAGAACTTGAATTCGCCGGCCCCGACGGGTGAGTATGTTACCACCAAGCATTGGCCGCGGCCGTTCTCCATTATCCGGATCAAATTGCCCTGTGATGGATCAACGGTCCACTTTCCAACGTCTTGTGGGTCGCGCATCGCATTCAAGATGTCGCCGGTGTACAGGATCTGGCCTGTACCCACATCCCATACTCTCATCCGGTGATCGAGACATATGGTGAATAGGAACGCAGTCCCGGAGTGGCCCATTGCCGTAACTGCTGTAGAAGCGGCGGCCGTCAACTCCATGTTGATCTTGTCGTATCTGACCGTCGGGTTTCGTTGGAAAGGGACCAATCCCCGGAGACTCTGGCCCCATCCCGCGACATTGTAGATAGTTTCTCTCCATGTGCCTCCGTTTGCTATTGAAGACGGGTCAGTGTCTTGCAGGCTGGCCGCAACAAAGCTAGGAAGGAAATCGGGGACTCACTGTCAGAGGATCTGTTCCTGTCGAGTCTCAGGATGCCACCATCATGCATGGTAACTATCAACTGATCCGGGTTGACGACTGCCAATCTATGCGGGTGCTTGAACCCAAATCCTGGTGGTGAGTACGACTTGCAAGCATCGCCCAGCCCCCCGTCGGTCGCGATCCTTTTCCGGAAGTGATCCGGTCGCAGTGTGAGCGACCACAGCTGCTTGGAGTGATCGATGACATAGACGCAGAGCAAATCGTTGTCTGGGTAATCGCCAAAGCCAATGCAGGGTGTCCTAATCGCGACCGGAAATCTGAGATTTAAAATCAACGGCGCATCCGCCTCCTTCTCTTGTTTGCGAACATCGGCCACGCGAAGGCTGAGGACGGTCCCGTTTTCTAGGACTCGCCACAAGAAGGATCGTGGAGAGTGACCGTGGTTCCGGTAGTAAATGGAAGACGCTGTCGCCAAACTTCTCGATCGGTATCCCTTCTCGTCGTCGGCCGAGGCGCCGCCCCGATTTGAGCTCGATCGCCCATAGGCGTTCTGTGGTGCGACACGGACCTGGATCGTCAGCGATTGCGACGCGGGTTCGAGATTGAGTCGCGTCTCCTTGTAGAGTGTTTCAAAGTCTCTTGATGCCATCTTAGCCCCGTGTGCCGTTCTTGGGGGACTATTGACGGGGCTGGCGCTGTAGTCGCGGCTTGGTCGAGGTGCAGACGCGGTCTGAAGCTGCAAATGGCAGAATTCTGGCCGCCTTTGCAGGGCACCTTGGCGGGGAGCTTTGATCTCACAGCACCCTTGCTTGTGCTCGCTCGAGGTTGTAATATGTACGGACGTACTATACGGATTTACAAGTACGGATTACGCTAACGTTACCCCGTACAAGTATGTAACTGTAACGACGGTAGTGGGTCTCGGCGCTCTTTGGTTTCTCCTTCCTGGCACGTCATCACGCTCCAATCCCAAAGGAACCAAGCGACTTAGACATGAATTGAGTATGCCACAAACAAACAGCTACCATCTAACTCCAGCCCATTATTCATAACCTAGCTAACTCCGAAGACCAACAGAACCTCCTATGCTGTATCGCGGTTGCTCCATAACCACCTGCCATGCATCATGAAACAGTCATGTCAAAGCAAACATTTTCAAGCTCCGGAGACGAGGACAGCTACAGCCTCAAGTCAGCTCATCCTCTACTCCTTCTCCAAATCTTTCGGATTCGGGTCGCCAATGCCGTCCTCGTTGATGGCGAACAGGCAATCGCCCTCTGGCAAGCACGGGCTATCGTAAATCTTTGCAATTCTCGTCTCGCCCCGGCCTTTTTTCAGGCTGATTCTCGTCGTGCTGGCGTGTGCGATGATGTTGCCACCGATCGGCTTCTTGGGGTCGGGATTGAACATTGCAGAAGGGCCGCCGTCGACCTGGGATACCACCTGGTTGGTGATGACGACGGCGATGCCGAATTCGTCGGCAAGTCGCTGCAGAGTCCGCAGGAACTTGGCAAGGTGCGTTTGCCTCGAGCTCAGTTCGCCACGGCCAATGAAGTCTGTTCTGTAGAGCGAGGTGGCAGAATCAACGATGAGCAGGCTGAAGCGGGTCTCGCACATCATAGCCGCTGCCTGGTTCAGCAGCTGCAACTGATGGTCCGAGTTGTAAGCGCGTGCATAGGCAACATTGTCCAGGACCTCTTCGCCGGAGAGCCCGTAGCGATTGGCAACGGCGAGGAGCCGAACGGGGCGGAAAGTGCCCTCTGTGTCGATGTAAAGACACTTCCCCTCGCCGCCACCCATATCGAATGGCAATTGACATGTTACAGCGAGAGTGTGACAAATTTGCGACTTTCCTGTCCGAAACTCGCCAAAGATCTCGGTCACGCTACCCGTCTCAATGCCGCCGGCGAGCAGCGTGTCCAGCTGCTTTGAACCCGTGGTAATGGAGATCAGCTCGCTGCGTCGCAGATGCATCTCTGTTGCCGTGGTAAAGCCCATCGGGACAAGCTTGGAAGCCTCGGCGAGGAGCTTGGCTGCCTTCTGCGCCGAGATACCCTTGATCTGCTCCAGCATCCGCTGTGGTGTGTAGGCGACCGACTCGACCGTATTGTAGCCCGCCTCGACAATTGCTTGGATATCACGCTTGGTAAGCCCGGCGACCCCCTAAATATCAGAAAGGTCAGTGGCTTTTTGGCCGACTCCTGGAACACGCCAGTTGGCGTGGAGCATATCAAGGCTCACCTCCAGCGCCGAAAGAGGGGTAGGCGCGCCTGGCCCAGTCTGACCCATCTCCTCGGCATTGGCCGAGTCATCGTACTCTTCACGTCCAGACATCCTCACAGTGCAGCTTCGCTGTGTGTCGCGTGTGGAAAGATTGAAGGCGAAGAAAAGGCCGCAAGTCTCGGGAGGGTCGCGCCTGGGGCTGTTGACAGAGGCAAATCAGCCAGGCACCAACGCGTTTGGTGGGTCTGGAGTTCGACGCGCAACCCCGTGACCACTTAGGGGAAACCAACAACGCGGCCCCACTCCCCTTCGGCCCAGGCCATCTCGACCAAAAACAGTTTTGATAAATCGGGAAGCCACCTGCATCACGGAGTATTTGGCAATACCAAATACGACAACAAGCAGTCAAATCTGAGGCTGCTATGACGCGCCGGAGTCATAGGCTTGGTTCGATATTTGTGAGTGAGCATGTGCTAGGTAAGAAAGCAACAGATGCGTCTCTACTACTTGTGGTTCAAAAATGCATCATCTCATGCCCCCCCCCCCCCCAAACGCCACACAAACTATCATAAATCTGAACCAACCCGCGCCTCAACCAACGCCAATATGCATATTATCTTTCCTAATAAATGATGCGTCCACCATATTTTCCATCGAACACCCGGCCTACCTACCCTACACCCTATACGAATACCCCACCAAAACTTACGAAACTATCATCGCTAGAAAGCTCTCGAAAAACGCTATCTAACGGTACCACTCTCAACCGCGCGCGAGCCGTTGCGGGTGTGCAACAGGCATCGCAGGCGTTGGAACCGGACCCGACCGCAATCCGACCACACCTCGCGCGCCCGTTAAAATTTTCACCACACAGACTACCTAGCGCCCCTAAATGTAACATTAATTTAAAGCCTACCGCCAAGTGTCACAAACACAAGCCAACCCGTGCCTACGGCCGGGCCGTAGCGGCCGGAAGGCCTGTACCCGGGCACTAATAGGTATAACCCTACTATAACGGGCACGATTAGAGCACGGCCGGGAAAAGGGGATAGCCGATCCGTAGTATAAGATATATCTATTAGCCTACAGATCCAAAAGGGAGGTTTTCCTCCCTAAGGATTAGTCTATATAACAACGATTTAAGAGGGATATAAATAGGTAGCCTACTAGCCCTAGAACAATTAACTCTCCCTGCCCCCGTGATTAGTACGAACCTGCTTAGAAAGGCCTTTATAATAGTACTACCTCTCTTGATAACTAGCCTAATAGCAGGCTACCCTAATAGTTTCTAATCCTTCCTACCCTTTGTTAATCGAGATAGTATCGTCACTTAGCCATTTAATGCCTATAAGACTAGAGGAAGAACCCTTAAGCTAAAGTAAGACCCTTTTAGCCTAATATCGGCCGTAAAACCATTCTAAACCCCCTCTTTATATCCTAATATCCCCTAATTTAGAGCCCTTAATGTAAGGCCCTAACCGCGAAGAGCTTATCTAGAATCTAGAAGGCTAGGTTAAGGAGCTAGAAAGGCTATAGTAGTTATAAGATTAGGAAAAGTTCTTACTAGAGAAGTTAGGACTACTAGACCGTATAAAGGGCTTAAAATGACCCCGATTACCTACTAAATCCTCTAATTCTAATGACTTAAGATACTATTCTAAGGCTATTAAGGTTACTAATCTAATTCGATTTATTAATATAATAATCTATTAGTAATAGTAAGAGTAGCTTTAAGATTTATAATATACTTTTTAGGGAGACCCTAGGTAGTTTAAGACTTTGTAGAATTATATCCTATTTATATTTAATTATATAAATAAGTAACCTTAGAACTATTAATATAGCTATTATTAGAATATATTACCTAAAGAGTATAATTAGTTAGAAGGTAACTAGACTCTATTCGAAGAGCAGATAAACGCCTATATAATTGACCTTATGGACTAGGTATCTTAAGTAGCTAAAGCTTTAAATTCGGCTTACTAGTAAAATAGCTAGTCTTTATAGGATCTTTACTATTACCTCGAATTCTTTAAAGCTTAGTTTCCCTACTAGGATAAGAAAAGCTAAGCCTTAAGCTTCTATACTAAGCTATTACCTTTCCTTATTTAATATATTAACTATTATTATACCTACTGCCTAGAGATATGAAAAGGAATGGTATAGTTAGTATTATAAATCTAATATAGCTTCTAATGACCAAATCATGGTTAGACTACCCTCTTTTTACTACTAATTTAAGATTAACTACATTATATGCCTAATATATTACATTTTTATATATTATTGTCTTACTATTAAACTAAACCTATAACGAAGCTATAACTAGCCCTATAAGGTGCCTTAAACCTTATATTAACCCCTACTCTAAAGATATAAAGTAATAGCTCATATTTCCAATATAGAAAGGAGGGACATTTTACAAGAGAATGCCTAGAAATAGTATAGATTACCTCTTACTAACAGGGCTAATACCTTAATTACTAGGGTTTAGGCTATTTTTACTAGGGAAATAGGAGTTACTTATAGTAGACCCTAATACTATAAGAATAGCTATAAGGGATGACCTAAAAAGAGAATATATATATATAGCTATTATAATAAATATATATAAAGGCGTTTCGACAATAGTAGACCTAGATTCTTATATGGAAGTAAATATTATAGACTTTAACCTTATTTAGAAATACTAACTAAAATAACTTACCTATATTCTACCTATAATTTAATAATTTAACGAAATGGTTATAGCATTCTATAAAGTATATTAGGTACTAATTATATTAACCGACAAATATAGAATTATATATTAATATAATTACCCCTATATTATCATTAGCCATGATATTAAAACCTTGCCGGTTTTATTAGAAGTACCTATACTTAGTAATCTTACCATCTTATTATTCCTAATAGAGAATCGCTAGTAGTTTCTACTAGAAACCGAGATAGCCCGACTCTAGTACTTTAAAAGAATAGAAAAGGACTGCCGAAGGGGAGCCTAGGTCTTTATATTAATTACTATCTTAGATGTCCCTATAGATCCAGTCCTTGACAAGGAAGAACCAAAACCCTTAGGAAACCCGGAAGAAATTCCCCCTAAGTTACGAGACTTTACCCCGATATAATAGATATATTAAATTCGAGTATCCTTCCTTCGTTTAAAGTAACTAACTATAAGATCGACCTATAACTAGGGACGACTCCTCTAATTAGACCGATTTACCCCTTATCCTAGTATAAACTTAGTATACTATAGGAATACTTAGATAAAAACCTTACTTTTGATAAAAACCTTACTAAGGGGAGGATTTAACCTTCCAAGAGTTTAGTAGCTAGTCTAGTCCTATTTATATCTAAAAGAGATAGAAGCCTTTATTTTTATATTAATTACTAAGGACTTAATAAGATTATCCAGAAGAATCGCTACCTATTACCTCTTATTTCGGAGATCCTTAACTATACTTCCGGCGTTTAATTTTTTACTAAGCTTAATATTAAAGACGCTTATTACCAGATTCAAGTATAAGAAAGGGATAAATAGAAAACCGCCTTTCAAACTCGCTATAGATTATTTAAGTATTTAGTTATACTATTTGGTCTAATAAATATATTAGCTACTTTTTAAAATTATATTTATTAAGCATTAGGTAGACTACTTAACAAATTTTATATAGTTTATTTAGATAATATCTTGATTTTTTCACCTAACCGTAAAATATATATAAAATATATCTAAAAGATCCTTAAATAACTATAGAATATATAACTATATTATAAACCTAGTAAATGTTTATTTTATAAGGATTAAGTTAACTTCCTTAGATTTATAGTAAATCGGCAAGGAATCATAATAGACCTAGTATAAATTGAAATAATGGAGAAATAGCCAGAACCCTAGACCCATTACGATATTTAGGTATTTCTTGGATTTATTAATTTTTATTAGAAATTTATTCGCAATTTTTTACAGATCGCCTACCCCCTAATAAGTCTACTAAAGGGGCTAGAAAAGGGGAAGAAACCGGGAGAAGTCTAGTTTAACCTTAAGGAACAAAGAGCATTTCAAGAAATTAAGAACTACTTCAAATCGGCACCGGTTCTCTGGTATTTCGATTCTAAAAAGCCGATAACCATCGAAATAGACGCTTCTACGTTTATAATAGGGGCCGTCTTATTATAATAAGTAGAGGACTCTCGAAAACATCTCATTATATTTTGGTTAGCTAAGTTCTTAAGACTAGCCTACCATTATAATACCCCTAACAAGGAAATAATAGCGATTATAAAAGGCTTTAAGCACTAGTAATACTATTTAATAGGAAATCCTTATAAAATTATAGTCTATTTAAATTATGATAATTTATAAGGATTTATAAGATAAATCTAACTTAATAGTTATTAAGCTAGATAATATATATATTTATTAGGCTTTGATTTTACTATTAAGTACTAGCTAGGGAAGTAAAATCCTATAGATAGCCCTTTAAGAAGATTAGATTATAAAGAAGATAATTCTTTTGGGAACTAAGAATAATTACCTATAATCTAAAGAAAGATAGTAAACTATAAAAAGGTATAAGAAGTATAGAGAGTTTTATGATCTTTTTAATATTAAATTAGAGTCTAGTTATTAAAAGTTAATCCAAAGGGATTATACGATATAGAACAAGTATACCTTAAAAGAAAGCTAATTATATTATAAAGATAGGCTAAAGAGATAGTAAGACTAGAATTAGCTTCTACTATCTAACTATTATAAATACTTAGAGAGTATATTTCAGAGCTCTAAAGATCAGACCTCTTAATCTAAAGAGTAAGGGAAGGCCTAGAAAAGGGTATAATAAAAGGCTAGCGAAACAGTAGTAAAGCTAAACTATAGTCCTTAAGATACGATAGCAAGCTACTCTATAAAAGAGCACTTTATATTCCTAAAGAAGAAGCTATAAGGCAAGAAATCCTCTAGTTATATTATAATAATGCTAAAGCTAGGTACTTTGGCCCTAAAAGAACTAGTAAACTTATTTAAAGGAAGTTTGACTAGCTAGGCCTAATAAGAGATGTTAGACATTAGTACCAAACCTACTATATTTACTAAACAAATAAGCTAAGATAGTATTAAGGTTATAGTAGCTTAGAATCCCTACCGATCCCTAACTAACCCTAGTAAGAGATTAGTATAGATATAATTATAGGTTTTCCTATAGTAAATTTCTAAGTAAAGGAAAAGAATACTATACTTATAGTTATAGACTACTATATTAAGATAAACCGATTCTTTGTTATTAATTTAAATATTATAAGTTACCGGCTTACTAAGCTAATTTATAAGGAGATTAAACTTAAGTATAGTATGTTAGAAGGCTATATAAGTAATTATAGCTCTATATTTACTTCCTAATTTTAGGCAGATCTCTACTACCTAAACTACATTACTAGGAAGCTCTCTATAGCATTTTACCCTTAAACTAATAGCTAAACCAAGTAAGGTAACTAAACACTTATATAATACCTCTATTATTTTACTATAGCAAACCTTATAATTTGGGTACAAATCCTCTTAGAAGTAGAGTTTATATATAATAATACTATTAATATAACCACTAGACTACCCTTTTTTCGAGCATTAATAGGCTATAACCCTCTAATTTTATTACGAATTAGGGACAATTCGCTAAAAGGGAGGTACCACCCTAACGTAATAAAAAAAATCAAGAAATTACAAGCACTATAAAAATAACTAAAAGTATATTAGAAGGAAGCTATCTAAAATTATAAAATTTACTACGACCGAAAGCATTAAAGAAAGGTATTTAAGAGAGGCAACTTTGTCCTACTCTTGACCTAGAATCTTAAGCTAAAGATACCTAAAAAATTAACCTCTAAATTTATTAACCTATTTTAGGTACTTGACTTAGTTAGTTTACTAGTATATTGGCTAACGTTACCTATATAATATACCTAGCTATATAACGTCTTCCCTATTTCCCTACTCGAACTATAACACTTATATAGTCAAAATAAGACAAAATAAATACCAATACCGGAACTTAAAGACGATAAAGAATAGGAGGTTAAGGAGGTTTTAGCAAAGTAGGCCAGTAGTAGAACCCGTTAGTTCCTAGTAAAGTAGAAGGAATAGCCCTTTAAATTTAACCAATAGGTAGACAAAGAAGACATCGCCAATATATAGAGTAAAGTATATAAGTTTAAAAAGCGTACTATGACTATAGAGCGCCTATAATACGGTACGGAAAAGCATAAGAAGAGGCTAGGAAGAGGGCGCCCGCGGAAAACGCCTGGATATATATCCTAAGGAAAAGTACGCTAGGTAGGGTAGCGCGTTACTATAGTAATATACCCTAAGACTGTAATCGAAATACTGTAGAAAATGCCTAGAGAAGGGCACCCTAGGAGGGGCCCTAAGCTATATTATGGAGAACTATATTATAAATTAACATTATATTGAAACTATAGTAAAGAAGGCCTTATTAGAGATACTAAAATTAGTAAAAAAAAACATTTATATCATAGTACTATGAACTAGTAGAGTAAATCTATAATACTAATTTGGGGCTAAAAGGGTATCTATTTTATATAATTAAAAAAAATGAAAATAAGACAAAGTTTTACTACCTTAAAAACCCTATTAAAAGCTACTATAGAAGATAAACTCTAAGTCTACCGTATATTTGCCTAAAAATCGGGCTGCCTTGCCCTTACTACCTAGGGCTCTTACTATAAGTATACCTAGTTTAATAACGAACTTATACTTAGCTATTTACCAAGTGATATAACCTTTATTAATAGGCTCTAGACAAGGTAATAGTAAATACTACTAGATTATAAGATTATATAGTACCTATACTATATTAATAAATAATTAGGTAAACTAAAATGTAATTAAATATACTATACTAATATTAAACTTAGGCTATAGATTAGTAGCTATAATTATATACTCATAATTAGTTATAAACTTACTATATACTAGCTATTACTCCTATAAATATATTAATATCTATACTAAATTATAAGCAAAAACAAACAGGTTCCTATAAAAGTAATCTTCTTACTACTATTACTAATAAAGCCTATATTAGACTAGTAGTATTTCTTAACTACCTCAAAAGTAATAACTATATCGTTTATTGTTACGAAAATATACATATAGGACGCCGCCTAAGCCGCCTCCCTAACAGGCCAATAGGACAGCAGGAATGATAGGCCAATCAGGACAGGATTACACTTGGCAAGAAATGATCCTAGCAGAGGATCACTAGCTCATAATATAAGCCAGGTAAGCCAGTACAGAGGATCACCACAACCATTAGTAATTCTAGGATTATATATATATATAGATAGTCACTCGTTATAGTAGACTCTAAGAGTTTACTAGTAATAGCAACCCCACAATCACAGTACTTATACCAAGCACCGCTAATTACTATAAGAGATAACTCTAGTATTATTATAAACCCTTTGGCTTTACCAAATCCCTTAGACGACCTGTACGCTTGTCCTGCTTAATCTACCTTCGTCTAAACCCTTTTAGAAGAAGTCTAAGTTAGGTTCGTTATACGTTGCTATTACTCCCTTTGTTCCATTATAGTTTAGGACGAAGGTAATTTTGACCTTAATATCGATATAACTACTAATGTTACGGCCGAATAGCTACTTGCCTAGCTTGGTTAACTCTATTAGCGGATCTAGGAGTTAGACTAGAGAGACAAGGCTGCTTAAGCTCGAATTAAGGAACTTAAGAATGGCGAAAAGCACTTATAGAAGCTAGTTAACAAGGCCTACGCCAAAATCAAGGTACTCGAAGGCGCTAAAGCGAGCCGTATTAAGATCGAACTACCTAGTAAATATAGAGGAACTAAGGAGGATCTCGTAAAGTTCCTAATAAACCTCTAATCTTACTTTTGGCTTAATGATAATAAGTTTCTAGACGATAAAGCTAAAGTCCTCTATATAGCTACAAGACTAGAGGGCAAGGCACTTAGATGGTTTAAGCCTATATAGAATGACTATCTTACTAAGGAAGATAAAGACGATCGAGATATATTTATATAGGTAGTCTTTTGATCCTATAACCGTTTCAAAAAAGAGCTTTAGAAGGTTTTTAGCGATAAAAATAAGAAGATTTATATATAAGAAAGACTTGTTAATCTCCGATAGACTAAGTTAATAGCCTCCTATACTATATAGTTTAGATAGGACATACTTAAGTCTTAGCTTAACGATAAGATATTAATATAACTATTCTATAATAGCTTAAAGGAAAAGGTTAAAGATAAGCTATATAAGTATAATTAGCCTAAGACCCTAGATAAATATATTATATAGGCTATTAGAATCGATAATTGACTCTATATATAAGAGTAGTAGAAACGAGGTCAAATAAATAGAACTATAGTCAAGGCTAATGACAAGAAAAAACGAGTATACGTTAATACCTTGTATAGAATATATCCTAGGGCTATAGATATAGATATAGTATAGAAGTAGGATAGGAAAAAGACGACTAAAGACAAGTCTAATATTATCTATTATAACTATAGAAAGAAAGGACACTATAAATAAGAATGCTAAAGCCTAAAGAAAGAATGGAAAATAGTCCCTAGAAAGGAAATTATAGTCATTAATAAAACTACTAAGGATGTCATCGAAGTAGCGGCTATAAGCTACGAAAATAGGGATAGTAATATAGATAGTCTTAGATATAATAGTAATAGTAAAGACGAATAAGTACTATACTCTAAACTAGTTACTATAGACCTAGAGATAAGTCTTGCCAAATAAGATATGGTAGGAGAGTATATATTACTAATTTCGATTCTCCCGGCCTTAAGGTAGTAGGGTTTTATAGTTATATAGAGGCGGGATAGATTATAGATAACCGATACCTAAGGAATTGAAAGACCTAGACCTAATATTCTATTCCTCTAGGAATAAATCGAATAGTATTGTAATAAAGTTTTCTGGCTTAATACGGAACTACGCGAATAGGATAGACGCTTGATTCGACTTGTCTAGTAGAGCGATAAGATAAGGGACGAGATAAGGGAACTCTGACGTATCGTAGAAACTATCAAAGAGGAACAGTCTATGATATATAATAGGCCTGATAGCTACGCCAAGTATTTTAACGACTAGCAACTTAGCTATAATATACGGAACCTAGAGTACTAGTTTATATACGTGAACTATGGAAAAAACAAATATACGTAGGAAAACTACTAGAAGAAACATTCCTACCTTAGCGTTAAGATATCTATAGTCTATATATAGTAGGAAGGATTCGAGAAAGAGTTCTAATACCTCCTAGGTAATACTATATAACCATACCTTTAATACGAGGCATATGTATAAGTGCCCTGGTTCTAGTATATATTATACAGATACTAATACTACTTTCGTAACAAATTCGAAAACAATCACTAGCCGACCTGACAAGGAAATGAGGATAGAAGCCTCCGCCCTATAGAATAGGTCTATAATACTAGAAACAGAGCGGCCGAATTGCTCTAGAAGATCGAAGCCCGCGATCTAGAAGGCATTATAGTAGTTCTAAAATGAGCCTAGCCTAGGTACTACGGAATAGGACGAGACATATAAGACTCGTGCTAGAGTAACGATTGCCTCTATTATGTAGATAGAAAGAAATTACGAATTCGAGAGCTTTGGATAAAGCTATAGTACGTATAATAGAAAGTAGAATAGACCTAATAGTAGGAAGCTATAAGCACTTAATAGCTTACAGAAATAAGTATAATTAATAAAGCCGCTATTAGCCGAATAACTAAAGAGGTTAATACTAACCTAGAAAATAGGTCAAGGCCCTTTAAGGGGTCCGAAAACTATTAACACCTATATAGTAGCAAGTGGTAGTATAGTATAGAAGGAACTAGCATAAGAAACTATTATATTAAGACCTCCTAGCAGAAATATGGGAAATCGCTATAATCTTTAGACGACGGTAGTAAGACAAGTGACTATAGATAATAGTATAATAGAAATAGTATAAAATGCTTATACTAGTAGATAGTAGAGTAGAGATAAACCTAATTTCGCCGACACTTATAAATTAGCTACAGATACCCTAGAGAATAAAGCGGAAGTATAGTATAGTCAAAGGGCTATTTCTAATGTAATAGATATGTAGGGAGACCGAACCGATTAACATTACTATAGTAAGGAAGACTATAGTAATCGTATTTAGTATTATAGACATAGGTAACGACAAAGATATAATATTGGAATTATTATAGTATAAAGATTATAACCTAGACATTGGTTAGAAGAATAGTAGCTACCTATAACCCCGAATAGAGTCGTATTTAACTAGCAAGATAGGGAGTATACAAGGATCGTAAGCAGATAATGCTCAAGGGAAGGCATATCCTATAGATCTACTATAAGAGGCAGACAATGGTAGGCAGACTATTACAGACTCTAGAAGAAGCGATATAATAATACTAATATTATAATAGGAGGAACAAGCTAAACTACCGATAGCTATTCTCTCCATTAATAAATATAAAGCACTGTAACTAGAGTAGTAGGTTAAGATAGGAGAAATCGCTAGTATCGCTATAGACAGAACCAAGTTTATATACTATCAGAAAACCGAGAAACGAGACAAGACTAGGGAAGTACTAAAGGAGTATAAGGGACACCTAGCATTTGAACCGAAATATCTAGAAGGATTATTAGAATATAGCCTATAGGATCACGAGATTAAGCTTAAGGAAGGAGTATAACTAAAGTTCTTTAAGATTTACTATATAAGCTAGATATAGAACGAAGAACTTAAGCGATATTTAGAGGAGAACCTTTAAAGAGGATATATCTGCCTGTTGATATCGCTAGTAGGCTACCTAATTCTGTTTATACCTAAAAAAGATGGAAAGCTATAGTTATACGTCGACTATCGGTAACTTAACAAATAGACCGTGAAAAACTAATACCTGTTACTACTAATCTTATAGCTCTAAGATTAGTTAGTAGGAGCCTAATATTTTACGTATCTTGACTTGCTATCGGCCTATAATTATATATAGATTAAAGAAGGCGATAAGTAGAAAACGGCCTTTAGGATATCCTATAGCTACTATAAGTACCTTATTATATTATTCGGACTTACAAATACGCTAGTAACGTTCTAAGCTCTAATTAATCAAGCTATCCGACCCTTTCTTAACAAATTTATAATATATTATCTTGACGATATACTTATCTTCTTTAAGACAATAGATAAATACTAGAAGTACGTGAAAGTAGTACTAGACGCGTTATATATGTACAAGCTATTAGTTAATAAGGAAAAGAGTAAATTCCACGTTAGGAAAACGGTATTTTTAAGATATAAAATATCCCTAGGATAAATCCGGATAGAACCCTTAAAGGTTAAAGCCATTAAGGATTAGCTACGACCGATATTAGTTATAGAAGTATAAAGTTTTATTAGGTTCATAAACTTCTACCGGATATTTATTGGGAACTTTAGAGCGATTGTATAACCTTTATACGAACTTACTAAGAAAAATACTAAATTCTAATAGGAAGAGTAATATAAGCAAGCATTTATGTAGATCTATAACACCATTACTAAAGATCTAGTACTAATATTACTAGACCCTAGGAAGCTATTCGAGGTAGAGATAGACGCTTTAGACTACGCTATTGGAGGATAGTTAGGACAGCAAGACAAACAAGGGAAGTTACATCCTATAGCCTTCTTTTTAAAGAAGCTCGATAGACTATATCTTAATTATCCGATCTATAATAAAGAACTACTTACGATTATTAAAGCTTTTAAGGAATAGCGACTATACCTTAGTAGTATAATTAAACTAGTATAAGTATATATAGATTATAGGAATTTATAGTACTTTATAACAACGAAGGAGCTTAACAGACGACAAATATGATAGGCAGAATTCCTTATAGAATTCAATTTCAAGATCTGCTATAAGAAGGGTAAAGAGAACGTACAAGCGAATGCCTTAAGTCGATGAATAGATTATACGGAAGGACAAACGGAAATAATGCCACTATTATTTAAGGAACGAATAGACGGAACGCTATATTATAAAACGTAGATACCCGTAGAAGACGATTTACTCGACTCGTTCCTAGAATGTTGTATAATCTTTCGAGAAGAAAGGATTAACGAGATATAGTATTAAGTAGCACCTAGACTAGTGGTACCTAATAGAGTGAAAGAAAGAAATAGGAAACTCTGGTACCAAGGCAAAATATATATCTATAATGGGGATTAATAGCTATAAATGATTCGAGAACTCTACAAATCGAAACTCGGAGGATATAAAGAAGTCACGAAGACTATCGTATAAGTCAAAAAACACTACGACTTTCTATAGTTAACAATACAAGTTAAGGAAGTCATATAGAACTATAATATCTACAATCGAAGTAAAATGGTATAATATAAGCTATATAGGCTACTTTAGCTATTACTAATAGCTGACAAACTATAGAGTTTAGTTATAATAGACTTCATTATAAAACTACTAGAATCTAAGGATACGGCTATAGGGGTAATCTATAATAGTATTTTTACTATAGTAGACTGCCTAATTAAATAGATATACTTCTTTCCCTACAAGGAGTCCTAGATAGCGGAATAACTAGTAGACGTAATCTATTGGCAAGTCGTATTAATATACACTTAACTATAAGAATAGATTATTAATAGAGATACCAAGTTCGTATCGAAGTTCTAGTAAGTATTAATATAACGATTAGGCATTAATAGTAAGCTATTAATAGTATATTACCTATAGACTAACGGACAAATAGAGTAACTAAACTAAGTTATCGAGTAGTACCTCTGTTCTTATGTCAACTACTAGTAAGATAACTAGGTTATACTATTACTAATAGTATAACTCGCTTATAATATAACGCTAATAGAAACAACTAAAGTTATACCGTTCTTTACGAATTATAGATACAAAGCAGACCTTAAACAAGGACTAGAGGTTATAATGCCAAGAGTAGTAGTCAAAGTAAAACAGATATATATATTATATAAGAAGCTTAAAAAGGAACTCGAGTTTGTCGGGACCAAAATAAAGAACTACTACGATAAATATAGGCTTAAGGGACCTTGCCTAAAGAGAAGAGATAAAGTCTATCTAATCGCACGGAACCTACGAACTAAACGACTAAGTACGAAGCTAGACTTTAAAAAGGTCAGACCTTTCGTTATCAAAGAACGAATTTCGACATCTAACTACCGACTATCGTTACTATCATCTATATAACTACGGACAGATGTTTTTTATATTTCACTTCTCAAACTAGTACTAAAGAACGCTAAGGTTGCTATATATATCGAAGCAGAGAACAAAGAGGAAGAATAGAATATTAAAGAAATTCTAGATTTACGTATTATTAATAGGGAACTATAGTATCTAGTTAAATAGCTTAATTTTAGATTAGAGGACAACTTATAGAAACTAGTTAAGAATTTAAACTACCCTAAGAAACTAGAATAGTTCTACTACTAGAACCTAGATCGACCGTAGGCACTAGCTTAGACAAAACGGCCAAGTCAGCCTCTAATAAATCTAGGCCTAAAGAGGACTAATTAAACAGGACGTTAGCACCCTAGGACCGTACGTTACTAATAATATGTGCCTTGGAATTCTATACCCTCCGTTCTTCTGCCTCTATTTCCTCTAGAGACTATATACCTCGATGAAATAGCTTAGAACCCCGCTTCTTTAAGAAACGTTTCTAGCGACGAAGATAAGCTAATCGACTAATAGCTATCTAAAGTTAAGTCTAAAGAATAAAAAGGGCCTCTTTAGTATCGGCCTCTTCTTATTCTATACGTTTCTATTTAGATATAATCTTCATTACTATGAAAAATTAGCTATAAATACTAAGGTAACAAACAAGGCTATAAATAAGCAGATGCTACATTAGAACTATCGTAAGAACGACCCTAATGTATGTATTTGCTATAGCAAGAAGAGCCTAACGCTATACGACAAGCCAAGTTCCGCTTAAAATACTACAAATACAGTATAACGTCTATACTAGAAGAATCAATAAAAGAAGCAAGCGTAGCATGCTATTAGGATTTCGAAGATCGACGCTTAGAGATATAATCTACTATCTTATTAGTTACTAGTAATACAGAAAAAGGGAAAAATTACAAGGTATACGTAGAAAAGAATATTAGCGCTATTTAAAACGGCCTAAGATAGGCTTTTAGGTCGAAAGCCTTAAAGGAAGGGCATCGTATTACGAAAATATATATATAGAATACTACCTAAGCCGCCTCCCTAATAGGCTAATAGGATAGTAGGAATAATAGGCCAATTAGGATAGGATCACACTTAGTAAGAAATGATCCTAGCAAAGGATCACTAGCTTACGATATAAGCCAGGTAATGTCACAAGCCAACCATATACCACGACCCGGTGGGGTGCAGTAGGCTGAATGAGCCACCAATCAAGAAAGGCACGAAGCAAGGCTAACATAGGATCGCTAGGGAGCGCGGGCTACCACAGGCAAACAATTGCCAAAAAGGGAAAGATAGCAGAGGATAGCTAGCTACCGAAGGCGATCCAAGAACAGAATAGAAGGGGACTATAAGCGACCGATAGAAATATATATATATATATAAATAATCACTTGTTATAGTAGACTCTAGGAGTTTACCAATAATAGCAACCCTTATAATCATAGTACTTATACCAAGCATTGTTATTAACTACTATAAGAGATAACTCTAGTGTTATTATAAACCCTTTAGCTTTACCAAATCCCTTAGACGACCTGCTTACTTATCCTACTTAATCTACCTTTGTCTAAACCCTTTTAGAAGAAGTCTAAGTTAGGTTCGTTACACGTTGCTATTACTCCCTTTGTTCTATTATAGTTTAGAATGGAGGTGACTTTGACCTTGACATCGATATAGCTACTAACGTCATAGCCGAATAGCTACTTGCTTAGCTTAGTTAACTCTATTAGTAAATCTAGGAGTTAGACTAGAGAGATAAGGCTGCTTAAGCTCGAATCAAGGAACTCGAGAACGGCGAAAAGCACTTATAGAAATTGGTTAACAAGGCCTATACCAAAATCAAGGTACTTAAGGGCGCTAAAGCGAGCCATATTAAGATCAAACTACCTAGTAAATATAGAGGAACTAAGGAAGATCTCGTAGGATTCCTAATAAACCTCTAATCCTACTTCTAGCTTAATAATGACAAGTTTCCGGACGATAAAGCCAAAGTTCTCTATATAGCTATAAGACTAGAGGGCAAGGTACTTAGATGGTTCGAGCCTACGTAGAATGACTATCTTACTAAGGAAGACGAAGACGACCGGAACGCGTTTATATAAGTAGTCTTTTGATCCTATAACCGTTTTAAAGAAGAGCTTTAGAAGGTTTTTAGCGACAAAGATAAGAAGATTTATATATAAGAAAGACTTACTAATCTCTGATAAACTAAGTTAGTAGTCTTCTACGCTATATAGTTTAGATAGGACATGCTTAAGTCTTAGCTTAATAACAAAGTATTAATATAATTATTCTATAACGGCTTAAAGAAAAAGGTTAAAGATAAGCTATATAAGTATAATTGGCCTAAAACTCTAGATAAATATATTATATAGGCTATTAGAATTAATAATTAACTCTATATATAAGAGTAGTAAAAATAAGGTCGAATAAATAGAACTACGGTTAAGGCTAATAATAAGAAAAAGTAAACGTATGTTAGTACTTTGTATAGGACATACCCTAGAGCTATAGATATAGATATAGTATAAAAGTAAGATTAGAAGAAGATAACTAGAGATAAGTTTAATATTATCTACTATAACTATGGAAAGAAAAGGCACTATAAGCAAGAATGTCAAAGCTTAAAGAAAGAGTAGAAGATAGTCCCTAGAAAGGAAATTACGGCTATTAACGAAACTACTAAGGACGTTATCGAAGTAGCGGCCACGAGCTACGAAGACAGGGGTAGTAATACGGACAGTTTCGGATACGATAGCAATGGTAAAGACGAACAAGCACTATACTCCAAACTGGTCACTATAGACCTAGAGACAGGTCTTGCTAAATAGAATATAGTAGGAGAATATATACCGCTAATTTCGATTCTCCTAGCCTCAAGGCAGTAGGGTTTTACGGTTATATAGAGGTAGGATAGATCGTAGACAACCGACACCTAAGGAATCAAAAGACTTAGACCTAATATTCTATTCCTCTAGGAACAAATTAAATGGTACCGTAATAAAGTTTTCCGGCTTAATATAGAACTACGCGAATGGGATAGACGCTTGATTTGACTTATTTAGCAGAGTAATAAGATAAGAGACGAGACAAGGGAACTCTAACGTATCGTAGAAACTATCAAAGGAAGATAGCCTATAATATATAATAGGCCTAATAATTATACTAAGTACCTTAATGACTAGTAACTTAGTAACGATATATAGAACTTAGAATACTAATTTATATATACGAATCGCGGAAAAGACGAGTATATATAGGAGAGCTACTAGAAGAAACACTCCTACTATAGCATTAGAGTACCTATAGTCTATATATAATAGGAAGGATGTAGGAAAGAATTCTAATACCTCCTAGGTAACACTACGCAACTACATCCTCGACATAAGGCATATATATAAGTGCCCTGGTTCTAGTATATAGTATACAGATGCCGATACCACTTCTACGACAAATTTAAAAATAATTACTAGCCGACCTAACAAGGAAATGAGGACAGAAGCTTACATCCCATGGAATAGGTCTACGATATAAGAAACAGAGCAGCCAAATTGCTCTAGAAGATCGAAGCTCGTGATCTAGAAGGCATTACGATAGTTCTAAAACGAGCCTAGCCTAGGTACTACGGAATAAGACAAGATATATAGGACTTATACTAGAGCAACAATTACCTCTATTATATAGACGAAAAGAAATCGCGAATTCAGGAGCTTTAGATAAAGCTATAGCATATATAATAAAAAGTAGAATAGACTTAATAGTAGAAAGCTATAAGCACTTAATGGCTTACGGAAATGAGCACGATTAACAAAGCCGCTATTAGCCAAATAACCGAAGAGGTTAGCACTAACCTAGGAAATAGGTTAGGGCCCTTCGAGGGGCCTAGAAACTATTAACGCCCGCGTAGTGGCAAGTAGTAACGTAGTATAGGAGGAACTAGCGCAAGAGACCACTATATCAAGACCTCCTAGTAGAAATATAGGAAATCGCTACAATCTTTAGACGACGGCGGTAAGATAAGCGACTATAGATAACAGTATAATAGAAATAGCACGAAATACTTATACTAGTAGATAGTAGAGTAGAGATAAACCTAATTTCGCCAACGCTTATAAATTAGCTATAGATACCCTAGAGAATAAAGTAGAAGCATGGCATAGTCAAAGGGCCATTTCCGACATAATAGGTATATAAGGAAACCGAACCGATTAATATTACTATAGTAGGAAAGACTATAGTAGTCATATTTAGTATTATAGATATAGGTAATGACAAAGATATAATATTAAGGTTACTATAGTATAAAGATTATAACCTAGATATTAGCTAGAAGAATGGTAGCTACCTATGACCCTAAACGGAGTCGTATTTAACTAGCAAAATAGGGAGTATATAAGGATTACAAGCAGACGATACTTAGGGGAAGGCATATCCTATAGATCTATTATAAGAGATAGATAGTGGTAGATAGACCACTATAGACTCTAGAAGAGGCAGTATAACGACATCGATATTACAATAAGAGGAACAAGCTAAACCGCTGATAGCTATTCTCTCTATTAATAAATACGGAGCACTATAATAGGAGTAGTAGGTTAAGACAAGAGAAATCGCTAGTATCGCTATAGACGGAACCAAGTTTGTATATTATTAGAAAACCGAGAAACGAGATAAGACTAGGGAAGTACCGAAAGAATATAAAGGATACCTAGCATTCGAACCGAAGTATCTAGAAGGACTACTAGAATATAGCCTATAGGATTACGAGAATAAGCTTAAGGAAGGAGTATGACTAAAGTTCTTTAAAATCTATTATATAAGCTAAACTTAGAACGAAGAACTTAAGTAATATTTAGAAGAGAACCTTCGAAGGAGATATATCCGCCTATTAATATTACTAGTAGGCTATCTAATCCTATTCATACCTAAGAAAGACAGAAAGCTATAGTTATATATTGACTATTAGTAACTTAACAAATAGACCGTGAAAAACCGATACTTATTACTACTAATCTTATAGCTCTAAGATTAGTTAGCAGGAGCCTAATATTTTACACGTCTTGACTTATTATCGGCCTATAACTATATATAGATCAAAAAAGGCGATGAGTAGAAAACGGCCTTTAGGACACCTTATAGCTATTATAAGTACCTTGTCATACTATTCGGACTTATAAATACACCAGTAATATTTTAAGCCCTAATTAATCAAGCTATCCGACCCTTTCTTGACAAATTTATAATATATTATTTTGACGATATACTTATCTTCTCTAAGACAATAGATGAACACCGGAAGTATATAAAAGCAGTGCTAGACACGCTATATATATATAAATTATTAGTTAATAAGGAAAAGAGTAAATTCCATATTAGGAAAACGGTATTTTTAGGATACGAGATATCCCTAGGACAAATCTAGATAGAACCTTTAAAGGTTAAAGCTATTAAGAATTGGCTATAACTAACGTTAGTTACAGAAGTACGAAGCTTTATCAGATTTACAAACTTCTACCGGATGTTCATTAGGAACTTTAGAGCGATTATATAACCTTTATATAAACTTACTAGGAAGAACACTAAATTCCAATAGAAAGAATAGCACAAGTAAGTATTTATATAGATCTGTAACGCTATTACTAAAGATCTAATACTAGTATTACTAGATCCTAAGAAGCTATTTAAGATAGAAACAGACGCTTCAGACTATGCTATTAGAGGATAATTAGGATAACGAGATAGACAAAGAAAGCTATATCCTATAGCCTTCTTTTCAAAGAAGCTCGATAGACTATATCTTAATTATCCGATCTATAACAAGGAACTACTTACGATTATCAAAGCTTTCAAGGAATGGTAACTATACCTTAGTAGTATAATTAAACTAGTATAAGTATATATAGATTACAAGAACTTATAATACTTTACGACAACAAAGGAGCTTAACGAACGACAAATACGATAGGCAGAATTCCTCGCGGAATTTAACTTCAAGATCCGCTATAAGAAGGGCAAAGAGAACGTATGAGCAGACATCTTAAGCCGACGAACGGATCATATAGAAGGACGAACGGAAACAACACTACCGTTGTTCAAGGAACGAACAGACGGAACGCTATATTACGAAATGTAAACACCTGTAGAAGATAATCTACTTAACTCGTTCCTAGAGTGTTACGTAATCTTTCGAGAAGAAAGGATTAACAAGATATAGTATCAAGTAGTACCTAGACTATTAGTATCTAATAGAGTAGAAGAAAGAGATAGGAAACTCTAGTACCAAGGCAAAGTATATATCTATAACGGGGATCAATAGCTATAAATGATTTAGGAACTCTATAAGTCGAAACTCGAAGGATATAAAGGAGTTACAAAGACTATCGTATAAGTCAGGAAACACTATGACTTTCTACAGTTAACGGTATAAGTTAAGGAAGTCGTATAGAATTATAACATTTATAATCGAAGCAAAACGGCATAATATAAGCCGTATAGGTTACTTTAGCTACTACTAATAGCTAATAAACTATAGAGTTTAGTTATAATAGACTTTATTACAAAGCTACTAGAATCTAAGGATATAGCTATAGGAGTGACCTATAATAGTATTCTTACCGTAGTAGATTACCTAACTAAATAGGTATATTTCTTTCTCTATAAGGAGTCCTAGATAGTAGAATAGTTAGTAGATATAATCTATTAGCAAGTTATATTAGTATATACTTAGCCGTAAGAATAGATTATCAATAGAGATACTAAGTTCGCGTCGAAGTTCTAACAAGCGTTAATATAACGATTAGGCATTAATAGTAAGCTATCAATAGCATATTACCCGTAGACTAACAGATAAATGGAGCGACTAAACCAAGTTATTAAGTAATATCTCTATTCTTTTATTAACTACTAGCAAAACGACTAGGTTATACTATTACTAATAGTATAACTCGCTTATAATATAACGCTAATAGAAACGACTAAAGTTATACCATTCTTCGCGAATTATAGATATAAAGCAGACCTTAGGTAAGGACTAGAGGTCATAGTACCAAGAGCAGTAATCAAAGCAAAACAAATGTATACACTATATAAAAAGCTTAAAAAGGAACTCGAGTTTATTAAGACTAGAATGAAGAACTACTACGACAAACATAGGCTCGAGGGACCTTACCTAGAGAGGGGAGACAAAGTCTACCTAATTGTATAAAACTTACGAACCAAACGACTAAATACAAAGCTAGACTTTAAGAAGGTCAGACCCTTCATTATTAAAGAACGAATTTTAACATCTAACTACCGACTATCATTACCGTTATCTATATAACTATAGATAGATGTTTTTCATATTTCACTTCTCGAACTAGCACTAAAGAACGCTAAGGTTATTATATATATCGAAGTAGAAGATAAAGAGGAAGAATAAGACGTTGAAGAGATTCTAGATTTATATATCATTAATAGAGAATTATAATACCTAGTTAAATAGCTTGATTTCAGACTAGAAGATAACTTATAAGAACCTATTAAGAACCTAAATTACCTTAAGAAACTAAAATAGTTCTACCGGTAGAATCTTAACTAGCTATAAAAACCGGCTCTAAAGCCTATTCCCTAATAGAAAAAGAGGGGAACCTACTAGAATTAGAACCGGGATCTAACCCGATCGACTCCTAATTAAGCACGTCAAAAGCACCTAACGCCTAAGCCTAACCCGCAAGGGTCTACGTCTCCGATATCGGCAGAGGAGTATCTAGCTCTTCTTCCTCCTCTAGACGAGCTATACTATGACGAAAAACTTCGGTACTATAATCGTATAGAGATTGCTATAAACAACGTAATCGACTTAAATAGCTTAATATCTAAGTAAGTAACGCCTTAGTCTTAGTAATCTCCCTCGAAACCTTCTCTTACTCTAACAAATTCGAAAGGACTAAGATAGTTAGTAACCTAAGACTATAAAGGAAAATAATGAGGAACCTATAGGCATCTATAACGTTTAGACTACTATACTTCTTACCTATATAAATATAGTTTTAATACTTATTTAAACCTTCTATTATTATATAATGCTTTTATAGCTTCGTATTCTAATAATACTTATAAGGTATAGCGACTTTATAACCCTCTTGCTTAATCTTAATCGTAATAGTATATCGTTTGCGTTTAAGATTACGACGATTCCTAGGAATACGATTAGCTATAGCGAAAGGAAGTTAGCAGAAGAAGGATATTACCTACTAGGAAAAGGGGGTATTAGTAGTACTTAAGATAAGTTATAAGAAGCTTTTAGGTTAAAAGCCCTAAAGAGGGGGCATCGTGTTACAAGCTAACTATATACCACGACCCGGTGGGGTGTAGCAGGCTAAATGAGCTACCAATCAAGAAGGGCACGAAGCGAGGCTGACATAGGATCGCTAGAGAGCGCGGGCTACCACAGGCGAACAATTGCCAAAAAGGGAAAGATAACAGAGGATAGCTAGCTACCGAAGGCAATCTAAGGACAGGATAGAAGGGGACTATAAGCGACCGACAGAAGTATATATATATATAAATAGTCACTCGTTATAATGGACTCTAGGAGTTTACTAGTAATAGTAACCCTTATAATCATAGTACTTATACCAAGCATCGTTATTGACTACTATAAGAGATAACTCTAGTGTTGTTGTGAACCCTTTGGCTTTACCAAATCCCTCAGACGACCTGCCTACTTGTCCCGCTTAATCTACCTTCGTCTGAACCCTTTTAGAAGAAGTCTGAGTTAGGTTTGTCATAGGTAAGCCAGTATGGAGGATTACTATGACTATTAGTAATCCTAGGATTATATATATATATAGATAGTTACTCGTTATAGTGGACTCTAGGAGTTTACTAGTGATAGTAACCCTATAATTACAGTACTTATACTAAGTATTGCTAACTATTGTAAGAGACAACTCTAGTGTTGTTATAAACCCTTTAGCTTTACTAAATCCCTTAGACGACCTATACGCTTGTCTCGCTTAATCTACCTTTGTCTAAACCCTTTTAGAAGAAGTCTAAGTTGGGTTTGTCACATTTATAAGTATAATAATATAATAATAATGGCGCTTACTAAGTATAAATAAGTCTTTAGAGTCGGCTATATCTAGCTTTAGGGCCGAAATAACCTTATAAGTAAACTAGATAATAATTATAAGGTTAACTATATTACTAGTTATAGCACCGGTAGCCTAAATAATTATCAATACCTAGGGAATCGCTCTTAAAATATATACTTATTAAGAAGCAGCTCGTCTAGTAGCCCTAACGGCATCGAAAACACTTAAACAAGCTAATAGTAAGAAATATATACTAAATGTCAAGGGGAACCTTATCATTTGCCTTGATCTTTAATAGCATTATATAAGCACCGTATATATAGTAGCAAGTCGGCCGTACTAAGCTACTAAATCTCTATAGTATTACTACAGACGTAAAAATGAAAATTTAAAATTTGAAAATTAAATTATAGGCGGCTAAAGAGCGAATAATATAAAGAAGATAAGGTTAAAGATTAAAAGAAAATCAAGAGTAAAAGGCAGCCCTCTAAGAAAGTCAAATATTATTTCTATTACTATAATAGAGACCTTCCTAACGCTATAGTAACTACTAGATATATTTATAATAAAGCAAATCTTCAGACGAAAACACTCGAACGGCAATTATAATAATGGCGATATATATACGAAAACAAAGGTACCTAGCACCTACTGGTTCTACGTATAATCGCGAATAAAGCCGTAATAACAAAGCGCCGAAACAATGGCGATCTACTACTACGGAATGGGCATCTAGGATAAAGCTATTCCGATAGAACCTATAGGCCTACAGATAGGCCTACTAAGGGGGAGAGTAAGTTATCACAAACGTAAGCCGACCCGTGCCCATAGCTAGGCCGCGGCGGCCGGAGGGCCTACGCCCGGGCACCAATGGGTATGACCCTGCTATGACGGGTACGATCGGGGTATAGCCGGGAAAAGGGGATAGCCGATCCGTAGTATAAGATGTATCTATTAGCCTATAGATCCGAAAGAGAGGTTTTCCTCCCTAAGGATTAGTCTATATAATAACGATTCAAAAGGGATATAAATAGACAGCCTGCTGGCCCTAGAACAATTAACTTTCCCTGCCCCTACGATTAGTGTGAACCTACTTAGAAAGGCCTTTATGATAGTGCTACCTCTCTTGATAACTAGCCTAATGGTAGGCCGCCCTGACACTAAGCTACTAAGTAGGGAGGCCTATAGCTTCGAACTAATTAAAGGGGGGCCTATTATAGGCCTACCTTACCCTAGATATTAAGGAACTAAAGGGTCTTATTATATAACTAGTCGACCTTATACTAAGCCTTAAATAGGGCAAGGTATAGGACCTTGCTAATAGACTCTTATAGAGCCTTATAACTACTATTATAGGCCTAGTTCTAAACCTATAAGAACTTATAGCGAAGGAAGTTAAAAAGGAGCTTAAGGAAGCTCTTAAGGCTACCCCTTGCCTTACCTAGGCATAGGTAGCTATAGGGTTGTAATAGGAGATAGTAGGCCCCTAAGGAGGCCTATTATTAGCTAAGGTAGTGCTATTATAGGCCTTATAAGAGGTTACGATACGGAATATAAGCCTATAGGAAGACCTTAAAGCTCGAACCTTAGCTAAGATAGTCTAAGTAGTTAATAGGGCTTCTAGCCGCTAGGGAGCCGTTACGGCTAGGAAGCTCCTAAGTAGGGATATAATAGTAATCTTTAAGAATAAGGCTATTAAGGATTAGTATTTACCTAATAAGTAATAGGTAGCTATAGCCTTTAGAGAGTAGGCTAGGGAGGTTAGTAGGGCCTATATAGTCTTAGCTAAAGGGATCTAAAGGGAGGAACTATAAGGGGTTAGCAAATAAGACTTTAAAGGGGCTATAGGCCTATAGTCGATCGAAACGGTTAAGTTCTAGCTGCTAAAGAGCCTATAAAGGAAGTAGGCTATAGTACTCCTAGGCTTACGGAACCTTGAAGAGGCTCGGAAGGCCTATAACGAGGGTATAGTCTAGGACGCCTAGGTGCTAGACTATAAGCCCTATTAAGATGCCCTAGAGCTAAGGTAGTGCTATAGATACTAGAGCTTTAGCTATACCTAATGGTACTACTAGCGGCTAGCCTATTACGGCTAGTACAGTATAAAGGCCTATAGAGAGGGGGGGAAAACTAAGGAGGCCTAGTACCTTACCTACTCTAATTAGCTCCTTTATAGGTATATAGCCTATAGTAGCCCTTATATAGCCTAGTATAGGGGTTACCTAAAGAAAGTCAAAGCCTAGGAGAGGGCTAGGGAGGCCTACTAATATAAGCCCCAAACCTTCTAGCTACTAGAATAGCTATATTAGAAGGTAGCCTTTAAGTTTAGTAGCCCCCTAGAGGACGACGACTATTACTAAACCGAGGCTAAACGTCCCTATAAAAGGCCTACTCTGGCCTAGTAGGCGGCTAAGAGCGCCCTCCATAATGCCTAATAGACCTATATTTCCTTCCTATAGCCTAGAGCCCCCTCCCTCTTGTAACTAGTTAAGGAGGTAATAGCTATAGAGCTTACTACTACTATACCCTTGTCTTCTGCTCTAGCTACCTCAAATATAAATTAAGATCCTTTAGTAAAACACCTAAGGTAATAAATAGGCCTTTAAGGTCCTATTAGAGAAGGCTAAATATAACCTACTAGTTATTTAGGAACTATAGATTAACTGGTTTATAGGGTTAATATACTACCCCTAGGCTTTGAAATATTACCTTATTTATAAGCCTAAGGGTAAAGCGGCTATCCTAGTGGCTAAGCACTTTCCGGTTAGCTGGTAGAACTATTTAGTAAGGGAAGACTAGTATAGGGTAACCTTTCTAGCCCTAGGAGAGAGGAGGTTCGAGCTCTAGTTAATCCATAATAATAAGGGAGAGTAGGCCCTCTTATAAGACCTATTAGCCTTACCTTAGCTAACCTACCCCCTAGTTCCTATAGGTGACTTTAACCTCTACTACCTAGTTTAGGACCTATTTAATAGGCTTAGCTCGGGGGCTAGGGACCTCCTTAGCCTTATAGACTAGTAGGACCTTAACCTATATACGCCCTATAGCTAGGTTACTAAGGCCCCCTAGGGGGACTAACGTAGCTAGCCTTCCACGATAAACCTATTCTAGGCCTTGGCCGGATTAGAAGCAACCTATAAGGATATTACGGAACAAGGGAAATCCGACTACTACCTATAGGCCCTATACGTCTCCCTCTAGGGGACTAGCGGACCTATACTAGCTAGTAGAGGGTAGGACTAGAAGAGCCTAGACACAGAGGTCACATAGGCCGAAGTAGCCTACCTCCTACTTTGGCTCGGTAGATAGGCTTCGGCCCCGGCCGGGCCTGTCTTCTAGAGCCCGGAGGAGCTTCTATAGGCCTTCGATAGGCTTATAGAGGCCGTTAAGGAGATAGCTACGGTCTCGGCTCCGGTAAAGAAGGTTAGTATAGGTGGTAAACGAGCTAGATAGTAGACGAAGGAGGTTTAAGAGGCCTAGAAGAGGGCTAAGGAGGTAGAGAGAGCCTATAGGGGCACCCTAAACCCCTATACGTAGGAGGCACTTTGGCAGGCCCTATAGAACTAGGCTAAGACTATTACGGCCGTAAAGACTAAGAGCTAGAGAGCTATATTATAGGAGGTAACTAACCGGCCAGACCTACTATAGAGGCTAGAGCGATAGGCAAGGCTATAAAGCTACCTACCGGTCGACCTTCTAAAGCTCCTAGCCTTCGAAAGGGAGCTTATAACCTATTAATAGAAGGCTAGAGCATTAGCCGATAAGTTCTTTCTAAACCCGGAAGTAGACCTGTCAGATATTAACGACCTAGAACTAAATAGCCACTAGGAGCCGAAGTTCAAAGTAAGCTAGGAAGTTATAATAGATAAAGTTAGAGTAGTACTAGCTAGAGCAGCCCTATAGAAAGCCCTAGGGGAGGACCTCCTTCCTATAGGTCTATTAAAGGCCTATAGACAGCCGCTCTACCGGATATTAGCTATATTAGCCTTAGAGAGTCTATAGCTTAGCTATTTTCTAGCCTAGTTTAAGAGGGCTAAGACAGTAGTCCTTTATAAGCCTAGTAAACCCCTATAGGCCTACTTTACCCTAGGTAGCTATAGGCCTATAGCACTCCTACTAATAGTAGGTAAGGTACTAGAAGCTATAGTCGCTTAGAAAGTGATGGCTATTATAGAGGCCTATAGGCTTCTCCTAGTTAAGTAAATAGGTAACTAAGAATATAGGTCTATAGAACTAGCTATCTAGCTTATTATAGCTTAAGTTTAGAAGGCTTAGAGGTATAAAGCAGCTGCCTCCCTCCTATAGCTCGATATCTTAAGGGCTTTCGATACTATTAACTATACTCGGCTACTAGCTACTTTATAGAGCTAGGGCTTCCTAAAGTAGGTAGTAGTCTAGGTCAAGGAATAGCTATAGGATAAGGTAGCTATCCTCTACTTTGATAGCTAGGAAACAGAGGATATAGTAATAAGGGCTAGGGTCCTATAGGGGTTACCCCTCTCCCCTATACTATTTATCCTCTATATAGCTTCTCTCTATTAGGCTATTTACTAGGCTTACCCTATAGTTAGTTTAATAGGCTTTACTAACGATACTAACCTTCTAGCCTTTAGGAGGGCCGAGGAGGCCTATAATAGTTAGCTATAGAGGGCCTAGAAGGCCTACCTATAGTAGGTAAAGACCTAGGGTATAGCTTTTACCCTGGAAAAGTATAAACTTATCTACTTTAACAAGGGCCGGAAATAGTAATTATAATTACTAGAGCTCTTATAGCCTAGAGGGGGTATTACTAAGTAATTATAATTACTAGAGCTCTTATAGCCTAGAGAGGGTATTACTACTATAGCCCCTTTAAAGTTAGTAAGATTTCTAGGGGTCTAGCTAGACTAGAGGCTATAGTAAGGCCTTTACTATACAAGGGTAGCTAAGAAGCTAGAGACCTAGGAGTTTACTCTAACTAGGATTATTATAAAGATCTAAGGCCCTAGCCTCCTATAGGCCTATAAGGTCTATACTAAGTATATCTATAATGCCTTTACCTATAGGGCTTTAAACTTCCATAAGCCTACCAAGCCAGGGGGTAAGCTAGAAGGCCCTACTAGGGAACTATTAAAGGCCTAATATAGGGCCCTTCGAGTAGTTACTAAGGCCTATAAGGCTACCCCTATCCGGTGCCTCAAAATAGAAGCCTAGGTACCGCCCCTTAACCTTTATCTTAATAAGAGGCTAGCTAACTTTAAAGCTAAGCTTAACTAGCTACTCCTATAAACTAGGGCAGGCCTAGGGGCTTCCTAGGTCCTTATAAGGGCTCTTATCTAATAGGCCTATAATAGGTTAAGCTAGAGATTCTAGAAGAGGAAGACTAGGGCAAGGGGCTAAGAGCTAAAGCCTATAGCCCTAGAGGTAGTAAGATCGATAGTCTAGTAATAAGTCTAGAAAGGCTATAGAGGGGGTCTACCCCCCCTATAGACCCTATAGAAGAGGCTATAGACTATAGAACTAGCTATAGTAACTAGTTAAAGTAATTATTAAAAGGCTAACTAAACCGGTAAGAGGATATAGTATATATTAGATAAAGACCCCTTATATCTAGTTTTTATAGAAGAAGGCCTATAAAGGCACTAGGGCCTAATAAAGGCCTAGAGCTCCTTACTAGTATAGGCCTATATAGGGGCTATTAGCCTCCATAACTTCCTTTTTAGGGTTTAAGTCCTAGGGGTTAGTACCCTTTACTATGCCTATAGCTAGGGGAGGGAGACTATAGAGCACCTAGTTATATAGTACCTAAACCTACCAAGAAGCTAAACGTAGGAATCCTAGGAAATACGGTCGTAAAGGGACCTAGACCTTATTTTACAGGGTATAGGGACCTATAACCATCGTTTAGTAAGGAGGGTTCTATAGTGGCTAATAGACCTAGGGAGGTTCCCGGAATACTGCCTCATAAGGAGGCTAGACCGGGAGGCAAGGCCTCTATAGTGCTATTCTGGCCACTTCTCCTTTTCTCTGTAGTGTATTAGTATTCCGGATTGGGCGTTAAAAGGAGGGACAGAGGTTTTCATCCGGCCTATTAGGCACGGTTTCCTTTGTATATAACCAGAGAGGCTCTGGCATGCTTATTAGCATAACGGCGTAGGACTAATAATAATAATAATAATAATAATAATAATAATAATAATAATATTTTCCATCGTAAATATCGCCACAAGAGCAAACGACCTCAACCCCTATGAGCTACCTTCCCCGCTCCTCTCATGAGAGCCGACGGCTACGGACTGCTGCAACCTGTTCGCCTAACGGCTGTGATCCGCACCAGCTCATCGCTCTCAGGATAGCTTTCTCTTAACGCCTCCGCCGCCGACGGCACCACCCCCCTCCCCTTTTACCCCAACCAGAACTACTCGCCAGATAAGGACCTCATTACGCCCCATTATTCCTCCTCGAGGCCCTGTTATAGTGCAGTTCGCCCGGCCCAAGCGTCGGTTTGGGTATCGCCATCATCTCATGGCTCGGCCCGGACCCGGACCCGGACCCAGACCTCAACCTTGCGCCTGTCTCGCCCTGCTGCTGATGGCGTTGGTGTTGTCGCTTTGGTTTTGGTGAAAAGGCCAAAAACCCGCTCGACGTCCGGCCAGGCGGCGGCGCCTCGTTGGACGGACGACGCCCTTCCTTGTCAGACCATGGCCGCAGCCCTGGGGCGTGTGGGTACCGAGCCGTCGCTGCCACGTACACCTGGGCGCTGTGCGACGAGGCGTAGCTCCGGCCGCTGGTGCTTCTGGCTGAGCGGGCTTGCAAATCCACCGAGTCCGCCAAGGAGGATGTCGCCGAGCTCCGCTCGCTGGGGCGGCGTGGGTGGTTGGGCGGGTGTGGAGAGGAGGTTTTGGTAGTAGTGCTTGGTATATAGGTCTCGTAGGTCCAGATTGGTGAGGGGGATCGGCCCTCGAGTCGGCGCAGGGCATCTTCGTTTAGCGTTCCCGGGGAGCGGGAAGAGTGCGTCATTTGTCTGATGTACGCGAACTGCGAGACGGGGGGGCGCGGCCGAGCTCGAGCTGTCCATCGATTCGGCGTCGGTGAGCTTTTGCAAGACGGAAGCGGTCGATTGGCTTTGCTTGGAGCCGAGGTTTGCTGTCGTGGTCACCCGGACCGGCTTCTCATCCTCCGAGGAGATTTGCCCCTTTTTCTGCGAGTCCGAGTCTCTGCCGCCAGCTAGTGTGGTCGAGGAAGTTAGCTTCTCTCCCAGCTCGTTCAGCGACGCCGGCCGAGATATCCAGATCCCTTCGACCTCGACACCGCTTTGAATTGCCCTAACGCCAAAGGGAACCGCATTGGCACGCTTGATTGGAATTCCCGACTTGCGCATTTCCTCGACCCGGGCCCGCTTCTCCGCGTCGAGCCGTTCCTCTTTCTTCATCAAACGGTTGTTCCACCAAAGCTTGACTAGACCTGCGCAAAAGACAGACACAATCCCCATGGCGAGGACCTAGCTGGGTTAGAGCTCTAGCTTGACTCCCAGAAGGTTGACTAGGTGCGGCATACGAAGGTCATCTCCTCCCAGAGCTCCCATGACGTGAAGAAATAGCCAGTCATGGTGTCAAATGACTTTGTTGTCAGCTCAGCGAGCGTTCCGATCAAAGAGGAGCTAGAGCAGCTTTTCTTCTGCGAAACCTGGAGGTGGTGCAAACACTGCTGCCGCTGCAGCTCAAGCAGCCGACTGTCGATTGACCACAAGGTGTCTTCGTCCGGCCCCTATAAGGAATCCCCAAGATCGCCCAGCTCAGCAAATTCACTCGACCGATGTGTAACTCGCCAAACGAGTGGCAAGACCGAGTACCCGGTCTCTTGGAATGGATCTAGATCTCCCTGGCGGATACGAGAGTGTGTGTAACGAGTGACAGCAGCTTCGTGAAGTATTCTCGTCTCCAGAGAGTGCCTACTCTTGCTTGGGCTTGGTCTGGATAACTGCTGCATTAGCAAACGAGCGATTCCGTGAGAGACCCGCGAGGTGCGTTCCGAAATAGGCCAGGTTGTGAGACGTTGGATATGAGCCGTCACCGCGACGCTGGCCCAGGGAAAGTACAGGACCAAGCAATTACCGTCGCCTGCCTGCCGTGCATCACAGAAGCTGAGCAAAGCGAGCGAACGAAGACAACTGATGGTGGGCTGTGTTTCTGGTCGTTCCGAACAGAAGCCAACCTTGCAACGACCCGGTAGGCTGGCGGTCGGAACAGACCCGGTTGGGGTTTTGTACGCAGCCTGAAGCCCGTCTCACGGATACCGGCATCGACACACAGGACCGGGGTGGACGTGGTTGGTGGCACAACCCAACAAATCGCGGCAGTCCGAGAACGCGACAGAATGCACAGCAGCTCCCTCTTCCCACCCCCCGCCCCTGGGAGCTGACGAGTCGGGGTTTCATCTGGCCGTGGGCTAACCCGCTTTGCTGCGCTACGCCATCTGCGCTGCTACATGGCGGACCGGGCTGCCATCTCTGTGCTCGCGAGAGAAGTGTTCCATTTACTCCTCCCGACGGCCGAAGATCGGCGGGGCGTTCCTTGCAGCGGATCGAGACGGGCTCGGCAGGCTAAATTGGGGGCTAGTGACTGCGGTGAACAAACGGGTCAAGGTTGTCGAGATTGCATTGGGCTCACTCGTTCGTCGGGCAAACCTGGTTCGTGGACCGAAGGCCACGGTTGCTCCGGTCGGCACCCAGCTTCTGCCTTCTGCGGGTTGTGGTTGCAAGCGGAAGCAGGGCGACCCAAAAGGCAGCCGTTCCAGCCCGCGCCCTGCTCAGGTCGTCAGGAAGAAGAAGGTGCAGTAAGGATTCGCGGTCCGACTGGTCTTGGTGTCGTTTCTCCAATGATTTTCGAGCTCGTCATCCGATTGGATCCCGAGTGGTTTTCGGCATTCATCCAAATTGCCCACGCCATCAAGCTTCTGGATCGCTCTCGGCGCGGCTCGGCAATTTCGGTCTTCTGCGACGAGAGAAGCCTTCTTGTATTGCGGCTCCAGTTGACCTTGCCGCCGTGAGGTGAAAAGGTGACCAAGAACCACCTGCCAAGGTGGGACAAGAGAGCTTATTCTTTGCCAAGAGGAGCTAGCTCCTTGATATGGCCCAGCTCATTGGGGCTGTATGGATGATATACGGACGTACCTACTAACACCAGGTACGGAAGAAGTGTATCAATGGCGACCCGAAGTGTAAATTAGGTCAGAAAGAAACAAAAGGCAGAATAAAGAAAGAAGGATGAAAAAACCAGAAGACAAGAGAAAGGGAGAAAAGGGGATAATACAGGGTTACCATGAAGTAGGCGTCACTTGCTACCACGCAAGAACAACGTATTGGTCCGATGCTCACATTCAGATAGCTTGCAGGGAAAAAAAAAAACAATCATTTCTCAGTGCCCATACGCCTCCATACTAAGCTCCATACTGATTTAGGGCTGCCTCTCTGCCCTGCTCTCTGGGTTGTTGGCCTGTCGGTCAATATCCTCCTCAATGGTTACCTTCTCCATCAATGATATCGCTTGGTTCGTCGGCCCCGGACTGCTCGTCGATAGCCTCTCTGACCTTGTCCAGGAACTCCTCGGCACTCCTCATCAAGTAAAGCTCGGAGAAGCTGAATGAGCAGATGAAGGCAGGCACAGGCGCATCCTCGCTGCCGACATCCTTGAATCTGTGGCCATCGTGCTTGTGCTCGCCTCCGCCGTAAATCTCCAAGATCTCCTTGTCAAGGTCAATAACATAGGCCCACTCGCAAAACAGGGTTTCGTTGGCGAACTCCAGATCCAGCGACACAGGAACCTTCTTCGCTCTCATCCCTGCGCTGCCATCCGTGCCATCCTCGCTGCCGGTCTGGCTCGCCCGGGCGATGATACCAAGAATCCCGGCCGAGGTCTCCCGAGCCAGGCTTGGGTAAAGCTGATTGATGCCAAACATGTTGTGTTGGTACGGAAGACCCTGGGCCAACCGATTCTCGTCCCAGGCATCGCACTCTGCCCATATGGCATCAAGCTCCTCCTTGGTCGGCTCATAGATGTAATGGTCCAGGCCGGCTTTGAGATTGTCGATGTTGCGGGCATATGACAGGAAATTGAAGATCTTGACTCCCTGGCCCTCTGGGTAGCCGTCAAACTCTGTCCTTCATTGTTAGATGACCATGTTTCTTTGCAGGCGCTTAAGCCGTAGCGGGGCAACAAAGAGCTGGCATCTCACATACGACCGTACTGGGCGAGGACCCATTTCCCCTTCCAAAAAACGCTGCAGGTGGTTAGCCGTTTCGAGCAGTCTCTCACTGTCCCTTCTCTCTTCCTCGTCTGGTTCCCTCTTTCCAACTCCCCCCTCCCGGGTATTAGGTACGTGGTGCCTGGTTGGCCTGAGACCTTCAACTGCAAAGGGCAACGGAAAATATACTGCATGCGCACGGGGCGAAGGGGACGAAAGACTTACCAGATAAGATGCCGGGTGCCCATGATGGCGAATTGCTATGCCGGATCTGGAAGAATGGACGTCCGTGAGCTCACCTGGGGTTGGGTTGAAGGCTCTTTTGAATTGAATTGACGGGGTAAATGGACTGCGGTCTCAACGTTAAAGCAAGAGTCGAGACGGAGTAATCATCTGAACTTACGTTGAGTAACTAAAAAGTCGAAGGGGAGGAGGGACAAAGTGGAAAGCGCGGTTGGGCTTCTTTCCTTTATGACTCCAGTTGATCCTTCTCGACTTGGAAATTCACACAAGATGCTATTCAAAGCGATTGCGGCCAAGCAAGCCCGCGTTCTGCACCTCAGATTTCGCTGTTGGTCATGCACAAAGACTTAGAACCGCGCATCTGTGCGGCGCGTGCCTGGCATCATCCGCTTTTTCAGCGTGGAGGCGCGCAGGAGCCTGAAACGGGGCGTCAATCGCATTCGCGTATTGGAGAGCTCAAGCCTGATTGAAGGTGACTCACAGAAGTGGTATGCGCGCCTTGGGGAGGCGATCGAAGGCAGAAAGCTCTCCAGAACACTCATGTTAATGTGAGTGGTTCGCTTCCGGGTTGCATCAGGCATCTGCCCCCAACCCCTCCAATACATAAGTAATGAAAAAAAAAAAAAAAAAAAAAAAAAAAAAAAAAAAAAAACCAAAACACCATGCCAAAGCTCGGTATGCCCTCATAATCCGACGGCGGCAACTCGTCCCTCGCCAACGGTAGGCCACACCCACTGTGCTGATATCACCAACTTCTCACAACTACCCCTTGGAATGTCGGCCAGCACAACGCCGTCTTTAGAGAGGTGGACGTCATTATCCATCCGCAGCCGCCGGGGCGCGCGGGCACAGATACATCAAAAGGCAAAGCCCTGGTCGTGCACGAGAAGAGGAAATCATTCCCTTTGCTCAAGGGCAGCTTTGCCTCGCACCTGCATAACGGAACCTCGGCTACGCCCCTGAGGCGGGGCGCGTACCCTCTTCCGGCTACAGTCTGGCTGGCACGGCGAAGACAGACGACGACCCAACACGTCGAACAGACAATCAGCAGCACCAGACACGGATACGTAATTAGCTCCTATGATTGAGTCTCGCAGCTCTCCCCCCTCCTAACTCATCAACCGCCGCAGCCAGACCTCTGTGGCAAGCGCCTCCTACACAGTCCAGCCTCAGAGCTCAGCCTGTCTCCAAACGATCTCACTAACCTCAATATCCTCTGCCATCCGTCAGGTAACCATTACCATCTGTACACAATGGTAATGCCCAGCCGGGAGTCCACTGTGATCAAATCCGATGCGAAAACCACTGGACGAGGGCAGAGGGCTAGTGAGTTTCGGGGTCTGATCAGGTGCGGAGAGAGAGAATTCTGCATAATGTGTACCTCCCGAAGGCTAAGATCTAGCTATCAGCCTATACTGTATACCTAACATGTCTAAGTTAAGCAGAAAGCAGTCTCGCAACTATGGCAACATAAAAATCCGCAAGGGAGCGTGTGGTGCGGCCGGAGCGCGCCAACAGCCATCGAACCGCTGACGACATATCTGGGAAGCGGCCCTGCTTCCGTACGAGGTCCTCGCAACACGTGCTAGATGTCTTAAGGATGACAAAAAAGTAAGCAAAAACCGTCGTTTCTCGCCAACCAGGAGTAGGCTCAAAGGCAGCGCGGGCGTAAGGCCTCCCATTGATCTCTCCCTTGTAGGAAAACGTAAAACGCCATATAAGCCCCCTGCCCACCAATGCAAAAAGGCCCCCCTCAGCAATGAGAGGTAGGAAATGCCGTGAGGTATCATGAGTTGAGTGTAAGCGCGAAACAACGCCCTAAACTTGTTATTTCCCTTTGACAACGAGGGACACAGGTCGTTCCGTGAGTGTGTCGTGATCAACTCATCCCCTCCACCCATAGGGGAAACAAGCCTGATAAACGCCGAGCCAAGCGCCGAGGTCGTCAGAGTTCCGTTGTGGCCTCCAGAGCTATGCTGCTAATCTGAAAAAGATCGATAAATACCGTGACGCCATACTCATGCTAAGAGAGGCATAGGAGGAAAAAAAATAGGTGCGGGATAAGAAAAAATTGAGTAGTAAAGCGGTGAAGGGGGCAGAATCTTGTTCAAGAGTCCAGTTAGTGAAAGAGGCGACCGGTGACTACCGAATGTCGAGCTGAAATGGCTTGAAGCGGCCCCCGATCGTGGCGCACCGTGGGCACTTCCTGCGCGCGCCTTGCTCGCCCATCAGAACATCAACACAAGCCTGACAGAGGCCGCAAATGCACTCGGTGCAGGCGTATGACTCCCTAAGTAGCGAGATGCCTTGGCAGGCGGCGCAGTAGATCTGCGTGTTTTGGGACGAGTAGCTCGGGGACGAATCAGACGTTAACCCCCGCGAGTCGATATGGAACGTGTCTCCGCTTTCGCCGCTCTCGACCGACGGGAACGGTTCGGGAGCTTCGGGAATGTATGTCGGAGGGGTGAGGGCTCGTTGGAGAGGGGATGCTTGGTAATTTGAAACAGCGTGTTGGGTGAAGGGCGGCAGAGACGACCTCTGGATGGACACAGGCGATCGGGGCATCTGGCTTGTCAGGCGCGGGTCGACCATCGAAGGGAACTTGAGACTCACTGGAGTTCTGTCCTCATCTATGTCTTCCGTTGCCGAAGCCGCTGCATCGATCAAATCCTCCCAGCGCTTACCATACTCTGTCGCCGGTTCAGCAGAGAGGGCCTTTCTGTCTAGGCCTCCGGGTTTTAGCAGGTCAGAATTACCGTCATTCTGGATCCGACGGAGCCAGTCCGGTCCTCCTTTAGACCTCCTCCTATGGTGTGCTCTCTTGGAGATGGACTGCTTTCGCGGCCGAGTGAGGCCCAGAGGCCTGTGAAGCGGAGGGAGCGTGGATGAGCGGCCAGGAGGCGAATGGGCCATGATGGAAGGCAGCAGATCGCGCTGCCTGCCGGAACCGAGACCGGGGAGGGGCGCACTGGTGATGATGTCCGCCGTTGCTAGATGTATTGGGGGCAACTCGACTGATGACCTGGGCCGCCTAACCCCTTCCGTGTCCGAGTGCCATTCCTAGCGCCGGGAGTCAGCACTCGTACGAATATTTTCGTTGGGATGATACGGTTCACTCACCACATCCGAATCCCAACCTGAATCGCTCTTATGGTTATGTAGCTGAGCGAGCGCCGCGGCGGCGGGGAGCATGGCGCCCCCAGAATAATCGTCGTACCTCCGTGGCGTATTGGAGCCATTGGATTCGTCTCTTCGAAAGCTGTGCGATGGCGGTTTGGTCTGATGATGGGCCGGTGCTGAGGTTGGGGGTGGTTGGGATCGATCGCTCGGAGAGGTGCTGATCATGAGCAGGAAGCTCTCCTCGGTCGCGGGGAGCTTGGCGATGTAGTGCTCCGGGTGCGCTCGACGGATATGTTCCTGCATCGAGCGGTAACGCTTCTCCTAAAGTCCTGGTGCGTCAGTCACAAGCATGCATTTTCCAGAGGACTCATTCCAAGTCGCTTAGAGAAAGGTCCGAGTGGCGACATGACGAGAACCGCCTGGTGACTACTTACCCCGATACAGCGCTTCCGGCAGCTGGAGCCATCCTGATTGCGCAGCGGGCAGACAACCTCGTTATTCGCATCGGTGATTGAAAATGAAGACGTGAGAGACGACCTAGGGGGCATCTTGCACGTCTACAAAGATTTGAGGTCCCGCCAAGTGACGGTAAAGTAGTCGAAGAGAGGGGGGGGGACGGGGGGTGGTGCTGAGTGAGGGAAGTTGACGATAGACAGCTGCTATATCTTATCAGATACCGGGTGGGATAAGAGGGAGGGAGTATCAATTGATGCAGAATTGGTCTGCGATACCAAAGCTGTGTCACATTTGACGGTTGGTGGCAGCAAGCTTGAAAAAGGCGCGGTCAGGGAATGCAGTCATGGGGAAAGAGCTCCAAGCTCCTCTGGCAGATGTAACAGGCGGTGTTTCGAAGAATAAGGAGGGTAGGTGGTGGCGATGAATGACCTTCAGGCGGGAGCTGGACAATGGCTGGACCTGGACAGCTCGAATAGGAGAGCGGGGAGGGTGCGGGGACCGGAGGCAGGCATGGTCCCGGGCCTGTGAACTTGGCGACTCGACCCAACCAAGCAAATTGTACGAAGTACATATAAGTACACGTACTTGTCCTCGTACAGGTGGCGATTACCTCGACTCCAGACAATGCACAATGCTGTGGCCAGGCAAATCTCTTTGTTTCGTTCGAAGATGCTTACTAACTAGGCATTTAGCAGTTCTTGGTCTCTGCCATCACTTGTCACAAGGCACAGGTCTTCGAAAGACACTAGGTGCATATGCAGCTGTCTTGGGGGTTCCAGATTGTTGAACCAGTCATGAGCCCCAACCTTGGCCTTGGGGAGGTTCCTTTGTCTCGAGCACCGCAACCTGGAATTGGTGTTGTAGATGCCAATCAAGGGACATGGCACTGTCAAACACTGGTTAGACTCGCACTGTGCGCACCCAGGCTTTTCTCAAAACCGCCGAAGCCTTAGCCACGAGCAGTCTGAGCCCAGATAGAATCGGTCTCGGCATGGAAGAAGCGACAAGACAACTGGCTGCATGGCTTGGGGAGTTCTTGGTTCAGGCTTCGTGCCAGAATGAGGGACAATTTCAGGATTGCTGCGCATCTTTGCGTCCTTGAGCTGTGCTCGGGGACATTTAGTGTACTTGATAAGGTACTCAAGTACATAGGATCATAGGATGGCCGCGGCAAAAAGAGCTCGCACGCGAAGCCCCAGTTTAAGTCTCACTAGCCTCTTCCTCCAAACCCCCCCCCCCATCCCCGGTCAAGCTGCCGGAGCGCTGCTGCTCTTTGATAATGGGCTTACCGCTCACCCACACACCAACCCCCCCACCTCCTCAAGCGGTGGTCTGCCACTGCCTGAATGGTTTGGTGAATGGTTATTTGTAGTCGGGCAACTGGGGTAGAATGTCATGGCGAGCGAGGCATGCGAATGACACCGATTGTGTCTTGACTCGGTCAAGGGCGCGGAAAGCGGCCCACGAAGTGGGGGGCTGCTCATGCTGCCCCAGAAAAACTGTCTCATGATTGGCTCAGAGCTGCTGATGGGAGCTGGGATCCGGAGCTTTCCCAACTCAGCAGCCGGCAAAGCTTTGTTTGCTTGCCACACGGGTCGCCCAGTCCGTTTGGGCTGGCTACAGTGGTACTGAGAGTGGAGGAAACCATAGAGGGACATAGTAATTTTCTCAAATTTATGTATTTACCACGGAAATCTGTCATCATCTGCACTACTTACGTAGAGTGTAGTGGACTCGGCATACCACCAGAAGTGGCTCACCGCCAAATATGGCCGGCGGAATGAAGGCGCTACATGCAATCTGAAGTATAGTGGGTCAAGTCACTAAAACCACTATAGCAGAAGCTCTGTAGATTTGTGTTAGCGATTTGACCTTCTGTAACCTTAGCGACTTTGCATGATCCGTGCGCAAAAGCGGTGAGCCAGTTTGGTACCGACATCCGTACGAAGCAGGATTACCAGGGAAGCGGTAGGGCAGATCAGGCTAAGTGGGTCTGTGGGGGTACGGTGCACTATGTACGGACATACGCTCGTGGGTTCCATGCCGCAATGGCGGGGCAAGGGACTTACAGTCCGTTCGCGGCTTTTTACCTCGCATCACATGCGGAACCTCGAGCCGGGATAGGACAGCATGTCTTCAAAAGAAGCTTCCCTGGATCCAATAGCTTGCTTAAGTCAAGGACTGCTTTCTCACACAGTACACTCATAGGCAGGGACACTTGTTCCTGACGACGAACCGTGAAATAGAATAGACTTGGCCTGGGGGGGTGTGACACTGTACACTAGTTGTAGCTTTGCCCACTACAAAGCTTGCCACTTGGAAAAAATTGGTTTCCTGTAATTGTACTGTACATCGCCTGAAACGGGGGCCAATCATTCACAGCTTCCTAACGGTAATTAGGAGCCTATTGTTGTGACGGTTGGCACAGCTAAAGCCCATTGTTTCTGTCGCGCGCACGGAACGAGGTGCCGTAAACTGGTGCCAGTGAATGCTAACTAGTTACAGCAGATTGTCAAGCTTCGGATGTCTTTTCGAGAAAAGGGCCAAGGCCAACCCAAGAGCGAGAGAACGCATGAGAATTGGGTGAGTGAGACAGCGGTTGAGGCAGCTCGGGGGTATCAACTTTGTCATTGTCTGTCTGTACGTGATTAACCACCTAACTTTATGTAGGACCATCTATCGAATCTCATTCGGCCCTGTGCCGAGAGCCCGGTTGACTAGAAAGCCCGTTTGACTAGGAAGCGGGAATATAGAACGAGATGGCAACGACATCGACACATCCATCCTTGCGAAAACAATCCAGAGCAAGCAACTTGAACTGAGATGAAGCACCAAGCAGTCTGTGGCCGGTAAAAGAAAAAAAGATGGCCAGTTAGATCCGTATGCAACGCGGGGGTTCAAGACAACCGCTTTATCTCAGCTGGCGCAGAATCTCGGTCAAGAAGTCCTCAAAGCTCAGCGTGATGTACCCATCCCGGTCATCGTCGTACCGCTTGAACACGTCGGTCATGCGCTTGAGGCTGATGCAGGCCTGTACGAACAGGTCGAAGCTCATGACGCCCTCGTTGCGTTTGTCGTAGGTGCGGAAGAGGGTCTCGACGAAGCGGTCGCTTAGGCGGTAGCGGAATGCGACGAGAGCGCGGCTGAACTCGTCCAAGCTGATGTTGCCCGACCGGTCCGTGTCGAAGCGGTCAAAGAGCGAGCGCCATGAGGCCAAAAATGACCACAAGCCGCAGAATTCCTCGAAGCCGATGGTGCCGCTGCGGTCGCTGTCGAACATGCGTATCATCATGCGTACCGTCTGCGGGTCGAAGGCCGTCCAGTCGCCGTTGACAAGGGCAGCCGAGAGCTCACGCTCCGAAAGCTGGCCGGTGCCTGGGACAAGGGGATGTGAGCAGCGGCCCGGTGGCGATCTCGCCTCCTCCCCACGACTCACCATCTTTGTCTACAGCCCGGAAGAGCGGGAGCAGTGTCGGGTCCGCTGAGCTATCGCGCGGCGTAGGGCTCGAGGGCGGTTTCGAGTTGGCCGGCGGGAGATTGTGATGTACGGGTCGGCCGCCACCGGAAGTCGGGGGTGGACTCATGCCGTAACGGTCGGGCGGTGCCTGCTGTCTAGGCGATAGGCGCTCCTGGTGATGCGATCCGTACGGGTCCCCGGAACCTCTACTCTCGATAGGGCGCGGCGGAGGGGGCTTAGTCTCGTATCGTGAAGACGGAGGCGGCGCCGAAACTGGGGACTTGGTACTTCCTCTCTGGACAGCGCAGGAAGAGGTGCGTCGGTTAGCGTCCGCATCGCCGACAAAGAGCCCCGAAGCAGCAGCAAGATGCAGAAACTATCGGAAACTCACCTGTTCTGGTTCTGCGAACCTGGTGGAGACTGTTAGACGGATTGTCCGAGTCGGTCGCGCGGGGTGGACACAGAACGGCAATCGCGATGGCGGGGCTCCCCCAGCGTTCGCAGGACCCCGTCTACAACAGCGCGTCAAGGTGCATCGCGTATCTACTTACCTGGGCAGCTCGTCTGGGTTATATGGTCGGTTGTAGGCCATCTTCGTGCGTGCGTAAGCTGTTGTGACTGAGCACGGGGTCGTCGCTGGCCAATCTCCTGGTTCTGTCAGGTCTGGTGTTGTGAACGCGTGTAGAATGAGCTTGGTTGGACGCGGCCAACAGAAACAGGGTAACCTAATGAGTACGGAGAGTTGAGTAACTCAGTTGCTGCGGGAAACCGTTACCTTTTGCGGCTCCAACCCGACTGGGCCGGTCGACTCAGCCGCAAGCTTCGCCGCAGAGCGCCGTCACAACACCTAGCTTGGCAGCGGCCCAAGTGGAGAAGGATACGCGGGATCAGGATGCGTATGGAGGTAATCGGTATTGTATGGGCCGAGAAACAGACACAAAATCGAATACCTGCTCCGAAGTGCTGCGGATGTATGAACAAACTCGTTTAGCATTCCACCACGTGCCCCTTATTGGCGCTCTGCGGGGTATTGAGCCAGGAGGGCCTACTATGTTCAGTGCCCGTGTAACAAACCCCTCAGTGACGCCCACAACAGGCGGTAGGGAACCCTGGGGCGAGCGAATACCGCGGTATGGGCTCGGAGAACACGAGATTGCATGACCTCACAAAACATGATTTACGATAGAACGTAAAAGAAAGGTAGTGGAACGAAACATTCTATCGCGCGCAGGTGATGCATTCCCGAGTCGAGCTTCTGCTAAATACATTGCAGATGGTAAGGTATTGTAGGTTACTTGAAGGTTCAATGTTTCTTACCCCTGGGCACATGAAAGGTTGTAATTGGTAGTGCGGAGTAGGTACCGTATGTGCGTACCTGCCTTACCCCTTAGGTCGTTGCTCATCGTTCTCCTATACGAGTCTCGAAGCGTAACCCGTACCGTCGTCGGTAGCTACAAAATAGTTCTCGACAAGGCAGCGCACTTCTCAATGCATTCTATTTTTTTCCTTCCTATATTTCGCTTCTGTTGATCAATAAGTCGATCTGACGCGGGACGAGCAGGCAAGCCTTGGAAGGAAGATGGTCAGTCCGTCGGTGATTGAAGAAGGAATTGATGATCTCACGAAACGAGGCAGTGAAATCGTCGTCGTCGTCGTCTTTCTCAAGAAAGCAGATGAATATCATTTGACTGTTAGGTTGCTGTGCACTGAGAAAAGGAATGAGCAATTGAATGAGGCGATACGCGGGCCAAAGCACGCGCACGCTTGCGCTCTAGTCCCCACCCAACGGTTCAAGCACCTTCAGTGGATGTGCAGCCTGAGCGATTGGCCGCAACTTCCGGTGTTTCTAGTTGTTTCTTGAGGCTCTGTGACGAACTCGAAGGGAAAGGTAATGCGTCTTGAGTCTGGATAACGACCACGCCTTTCTCATTCACCTGGAGGTAACGATCAAACCTGCAGTCGAGTTAAGTTGGGCGATCGGGAGTGTTTCTGAAGGCGACCAGGGACAGGTTTCTGAAGAGTATCGAGCCGGACCTGAGGGAGCATCCAGCCATTCGATCCGAGCACTACGCGGGTCCTTGCAGCACTGTCTGATTCCTCAACATTGAAACCTACGTGAGCGCTTCTGGATCCCGGAGAATGGCAACCAACGGAACTACGGCTGAAGCCGATGAGTTCTGGTTGTTCGGATACGGGTGCGTTCGACGTTACCTTACCTACCCCCTACCTCCCGAACCTTACGTGGACTCGAATGGAGCTGACTCCTAGCCGTTTTGGCACGCCCATACGCAGAAGCCTGATCTGGAAACCACCACCGCACTTCGGTAACACCATTCCATGGGCCTAAACCCCGTTGGCGTGATCGTCCGGGTCGGCAACGCAGGAGCTGACCAGTCCCAGATAGGCGAATCCCTGGCTGGGTGACGGGCTATGTTCGGAGATTTTGGCAGGTAAGTGGACGAAGCATATCTGTTCGCAACCCCGCGATGCACCAAGCTTTCCAACCTTTCCCCTGTTCCTCTACCGGTTCCTTGCCCCTTGCCCTTCCTTCATTGGGGCTTCGGTAACATTCGAGGTCTCATGCACCCTGTCTGCCGGTCTTCCACTCCAGATTTTCCCATGCTGACCAGCGTCTTATAGGCAAGGTACTTAAGCTCGGACTTCCCCATGTCATACTGTTTTCAACGGTGATGGGTGTTGGTGTCTGTGGCGTCATTGTCCAGTCGCTGGCCTCCTGGATTCGTCCAGCAGTCGCGTCAATTCCAAACAATGCATTTCCCGGCTGGCTGTGTATCGACCTGCTAACCCGCTGTCCCCCCTACCAGTCAAGATCACCGCGGCACCCCCGAAGCCCCGGGCCGTGTTGTCACCCTGATATCGCGCTCTTATTGGGAGCAGCTGGTCGATCATCACGACTCGGCCCCCGACAAAGTGTGGGGCGTAGCCTACCGCATCAAGGCCGACCGCGTTGCCGAAGTTAAAGAGTACCTGGACATCCGCGAGATCAACGGGTACACAATTCACTACACGCCCTTTTACCCGGCCCCTGGCGTCGACCCGGCCCTGCTGCCGCAGAATCATCACCACGACTTCCCCTTTCGGACGCTGGTCTACATCGGTACTCCCGACAACGAGCAGTTTGTCGGCCCGCAGGACCCACAGAAACTTGCCGAGCACATCTATCGCAGCAGCGGGCCGAGCGGTCTAAATCGTGACTACCTTTGGGGCCTTGAAGCCGCGCTGGGCGAGTTGAGTCCGGAGAGTGGAGACGAACATGTCACGGACCTGTCGAACCGGGTTCGAGCCATCGCAGCTCGCGAAGAGAAGAAGGACAGGGGGGAGGTAAAGGAGGTGGAAGGGATCAAGGCGGACAGAACGGAAGAAGAAGAGGAGGCCGCCGCCCCGCCGCCTTCTGTCATTGTCCGCAACGGCACCACTGCCACCAGTCCGGAACACCTAACGCCGTCGGTTCTGCAGCGGGAGCAGCAGCACCATGAGCAGCCCCACAACTTCAGAAATGCCGGCGACATAGATGAGCAAGAAGAGACCGAGAAGACTTCGTGATCGAGGTCAAGTTGAATAAAGCACTGTTAAGACGGGAGAAATAAAAGCGCAAACCCTTCCCCGTTTGGGTCCTTCTCTGACTGGCCATCATCTCGGCCACACATTCTTGGTTACCTTCAACCGAGAGATCTTCTCATAGACATATCCCTTGTCTACCGACCAGGGTTCTCCATAAGTTTCCGGACCGTAAAAATCGCCCTCGGGTAGAGCTCCCCTACGTACCATAAAGTCAGGGGTAATGTGACGCCTGTTTTTGCTTTGCCTCTTTACGCTTCCTCGGTTGAGAAAGAATGCAGCAGGTGGTGGCGGGGTGGGTGAGGAAATCAAAACGAGGACAGGAAGAAAAAAGAAAAAGAGAAAAAAAGCAATGGCCAGGAGCGGCACTCGTGAATGCAGTTGACTTATTCCACGCAGCTGGTGATGGTGCGAAGGAAAGAAGGAAATTGAAAACAGGAGTGTGCGAGGGGTATCATGCGGTCAATGGTCCCGAAGCGACAACGTCTAGTTGCTCAGCATCCTTGACGGACAATCCAGGCCCATTTTTGTGTTTCGTCGGTAGAAGAAGGAGGCGCGAGTCGAGGTACGTAACAATCTCTCCATCTCTCCATCTCCATTGTCTCCGTCGTAGTTGTCGTCGATAGCTTATCGAGTAGCACTTCTTTCATAGCACTCCGTTTAATGTATAGGGCAGTCTCCGAGGATCCGTTTATACCATTAGGGTATCGGCGATCAACTCAATATCCCGGCCCGGGACCTTGGCTTGGCTGCTGAGGGGGTTGACCTTGCTGGGTCGGATTGGGATACCCATAGGGGTTAGCCACCCATGCTATTCTCCTGTCAGCACAGCCTGTTCCTCCTTTCCGTCGTTCTAACCTCCCACCTCCCACCTACCTTGCGAAGGGACGGCGTACGCGGCAGGGCCTGCCGGAGCATAGCCGCGCCCGTAAGGCTGGTGGTACATATTGGGCGTCGGCATCGCGTATGGCTGCTGGGTGCCGTATGCGATCCCCGGAACAGGGCCGCCCGCTACTGGAATGGGGGCATATCCGCCCCTATTGAAGTTGTTTGAGGTACCACCCCCTCGTCCACCACCTTTAGGACCAGTGTCCGAGGCCTTATCGACACGGATCTGCCGCCCGTCGAACCTTGGGGAGAGGTCGGTCAGTAGCTGGCCGTTGACGGAAGGTGGTTAACCTCTCTTCAAGCTGGCTTACTCAACGTTGTTCATTGCCGTGATGGCTTTCTGGGCATCATCCTCATTTATGTAGCGCACAAAACCGAATCCTCTGCTGCGGCCAGTGTCGCGATCCTTCACCACAACCTAACAAGATGTTAGACCGTCCTGGACCTGACAGAGAATCTCATGGTCTTGGAGGAGGACTTGGGAGTCGATAGTAATCAGCTCGAATGGACAGACGGGACAACGTACGGCCTCCTCAACCTCACCAAACTCTTCAAACTTCTGTCTCAGTGTCGCTTCTTCTGTATGCCATGCGAGTCCGCTACGCATGGTTGTGTCAGTCAGTAGCCCGGGATTCATGATGGCAAAACATGGACAAGATGTGACTCCTCACCCAATGAAGAGTTTCGACATTGTTGCTGGCTAGCCCTTCGAATCCCTCAGTTTGCTGACGTGCCAAATTGCCGAGTTCTTGTCTCAGGTGTTGAAAGCAGGCAAAGTGTAGTCACGTTCTGTCGTGCTGCTGGAGAGTGTCAAAATACGAGAGATGGCGGCATCCGGAATAACAGAGCGAGTGGACTTCAACAAAGTTTGAAGCGTGCTGGACCGAGAGAAAGGCGGGGAACTGAGAGCACCTTTTTTTTTTCTGGAGCCGGGCGCTAACGAAGAGGAAGGTCGTTTCGCCGACCGTTTCGCGGCGGTTGGATGTATCGTCAGACCAGCGGCTTGTTGACTTCAGCCGGAGAGCAGAGGGGACTTGAGCTCAAATAGCTGGTCGCCTACTTCTTGAGTCGAGACCGGCGAGTTAACTACAAAGATATGGCAAGAGAAGGAAGCGGGACGGTGGCCGGTGAGCAGCGAGGTGCTGGCCGAGCTGCGTAATGTGGTAAGGGTCAAGGATCCTCCAGTATCCTCCCTATCGAGCGGCTTGGTTGGTTGGGAGAAAGAGGGCTCTAGATGAAAGATGCAAAAGCCCGCCTGTACTGGCGCTACCACCTTAAATGCCAAAAGGTAAGGCGGGGGGGGATACTTAAGAATGGATCATAATAGCCGCCTCCTAGCTTGGCCCACGAGAGAGAACCACTCGCCGCCTCAAGCCTGACTGTCCTTTGCGAGCTCCTGGATATGCTTGAAGATGCGCTAGTCCCATGTTTCGACAAGCATGAACATGGTGGCATGATGGGGCCCAGACAAGCATCAAACATATCAGGAAAACAGCAAAGAGTAGGACGCGTTCCGACCGGGGTTTCTGCATTGACGCAGCGAGAGAGAGGTCTGTATCCCAGCGGGTCCGGACGGCTCAGAAAACGGCAGCCCATCCACACCACAAGGCTTTTTTCGGGCCATGGGCACCGAAACCAGCGTTTTGACCGACCGTTGGACTCGAGTTCTTTGACCATCATCAACGGGAACCATCAGTTCAGTCTCTGCAGAGTCGGGCCCCACATCACGAGGACCAATACTGTACGTCCGTACTCCGTACACAGTACTCTACTCCCTTGCGACTGTCCCTTGCAATTTGCGTCAGGGGGCTCGATCAGGTATAGTCGCACGCCCAGAGCTCGCTCACATTGCGAGGAATTTCCATCCTTGCTGCGGCTCATCGGGGACGAAACACGGTTCCCAAATATGTGTATGTATGTACTGTAGTGTACTATGTAATCCGTACATACTCAAGGTAGGTTTCCATGCAGGTGATCCCAGTCCCTGGCCATCATGGGTCTCCCAATCGACGGTGCCCACCCCACAAGGACTGGGGTGAAAGGCTGACTACTCGAGGCATTGTGATGATTTTGCCGGCATTGGCAAATATGCGCCCTGATTACGCAGCCCATCCATCCTGAGCTCACCTTGTCGCGAGAAGGCCCGGACCCAGTCCAGAGCCCTAAGCCAGATGCGGTGATCTCCGTCCACAGTATGCATCGAAACTCCCGAATCGAAAGGGAGTCGCATTGGTGACGCCAGGGATCGGCCGAAACAGAATTGACGGTAGGCGGTAAAATAGGCGGATACGTGTAAGCATGAAACGGGATTGTTGTTTTTAGGGAGATGCGAAACGTGCGAGACGCATCTCGGGCGGACCGTTCCTCTATGAGACCCCATTGCTGTCGCTTATCTGGCCGCCTCAGATCTCTCTTGCCCACGTCGCTGCATTTTTTGTTGGAACTCTCGTGGGTTGGATGGGAGGAGGGAGGGGTCTGCCACGGGAAAAGGACCCACGTTGTTCAACGAGCCGAAATATCACGCCCGCAGCAGCAGACGATTCTCGAACGACAAACCCGCAAGCTACCTTCTTCCAGCTCGCACGATGCGACGAGATCGAGCCAGCCAAATATAAAATCGCCTACCGCGTCATTCGGTGCTATCTCATGTCAGACAGCACGAGCACCCGCCTTACACCGAAATTCCGCCATACTACGGTTCTCGAGCCCTTGGCGGCGAGAAACGTATGTTGAGTGTTCGACTGCCCGAGTATCGGCGGACGCGTTGAGGAAGGATTGCGGGTGGGGAGAATGGTGAGACCCCAACGATGTGTCGGCCATCCGTGCAACTCCAGGCTTCTGCCGCACGCCAGCGCATATCCCGGGTCTTGTAAATGCGTGATGGGTATGCGCTGCGCATCTGCTTCTGGGAGAGGAGGGGTGCTAGTTCTCCTTCCTGATTGGCAGCCTGCTACGCGGTTCAACTACCAAGATTTGACACGTTGGGCGTTCCGCAAGATCTGAGCCTTGCAAGGTAAGTTCCAAGTCGGCATTGCGGAGCCGGAGCCTGGTCTGCAAGTGGCCATAAGGGGCAAGAGGACTGCCCAGCGGTCCCGCCCATCTCGGTGATGCACCCCACTGGTTCATTCCGCTTGTGCATCTCTGACATGCAGAACATCGGATGCATGATCTAGTTACCTATCGAGGGAAAGCGCACGGCCATCCATTCGGTTCGGGTCAGGAGGATCCATCGTCCACTCGTGGGAAACGTCAGCGGGCCCGCTGTGACTACAAATATCGAGAACAAGGGCACGAACACCCTGCCAGTACGGAGTAGTGTATGTGGAATAGTGTATGTATGTATGTACAGTACAGTACATACCTGACTTTTACTTGGTACGTAGTAGGACAAGAGTACCTTCCATCCTTAATAAACGCACGTCTCTATGTGTTTAAGGCAGCATGTTTTCGGCAAATCCATACAAATTGCAAGTACCGATTCTTTGGCTGGAATTAAACGCTGCTGGTTTTAATTGGCGCGGAAGACGACGAAATCACTCTCGTTCACCTTGCACATTACGCCGGCGGGCGGGGCACCTGAAGACAGGCTCTTGGAACTGGGAGCCTCGGTATCCAAGCTCGAAGAGAAGCTCTTTGCAACTCTTCGAGCACTCCGTACGCGTCACCTCCTTTTTTTTTTTTTTTTGTTTTTTTTTTGGAGCTGCGCCTCGGTATTGCCAGTGGAGTGAGATTGCCAAGATAACCTGTGTCGACGAAAACAACTCGGAGCTCAGGGCGATGGTACGCTTACGTAGCGATTATAGTCGACTGCCTGATATACGGGTTGCGAGCACCCTGGTTCATCATGTTGTCTCGCACCCGCAGGCCTCCTATGACCCCTCAACAGCAGGCAGGAGCACCAAAAAACAAGGGCACAAGAGATGAACTCAGATGGACGCTTGAGGAGGAGAGAGATCGGAAACCATCGCACGTGCCGCCCGCAGTGGATAATAAGTGCTGCCAGCGGCTCCTGCCGAGGTCATACAGCCTGCGTATAGCGAAGAATACCTCGTGCAGGTATATACATACCTAGGTAATGTTGGTAAGGTAGGCAAGTAAGTAGGTAGATGCATGTCTGCCTCATATTACAGCCCCCGAACATACTGGAGGTGATGGATGTCAGACTTCGGGTTTGTAAATAGCTACCTACCTAACTAAGGTACCTATCTACGTGTAACTAAGGCAAAGCACCTACCAAACCTAGTGCTAGTGCTTCGAGCATCCACGCGGGTTGACCCAGGAGTAGCTTCGGGTTGGTACTGCACATATGTGGACGACCAATGGCAGGTACAACCCGGCAAGACTCTACAAACTGAATGGTAGCAAGTGTGGCTTTCAGTTGGTTACTACGCTCAGGTTCCTAAACCCCATCTGAGAAGGTGCTCCTCTCCAGTGGTTAACTGGTGCTTTCCAGGTACGAATGTCGGGTAGGCTGTGGCTTAAACGATGTCAACTTCTGCTTCATCACCACTCTCTTGACAAGAACACTGGTGCTCTATCGTATTAGTATCACGCATTCCCAGAAAAGACATGGAAATCCTGCGATCACGTCGCTTTGAGAAGGCATCTCGAGCGCACCACGATTGCCACGGCCATGGAGACCGCACGCGAAATAACGACAAGGGCTTGAAAAATAGGCCACAGCAGATCTTGAAGTCCAGCAAGCCCCTTGAAGGTCTGGGCGAGTGGCCAGTTCCACGTTCGAAAGCAGAGAATGATGAGTTCGTGCAAGCATGGCTGCAACAGACAGGGGCTAGTCATCACAAGCCCCTGGGAACAGGCCACGAGAGAGGCCACAAACCCGAGCACTCGAAGAACCAGCACAGAAGGCACAAGAGAGAACAACTCATGTTAGCAGAACAATCTCGGTCAAGCACTCGTGGAGGCAGACGCAGGAAGAGATCGAGGTCAATGTCGGAACCCCCTGCTTCATCCTCGAAGGCAACCGAGCATGCGAGATACGGATTCGAGAAGAGAAAGCGTTATACGATCGGAGATGACAAATGTGGCCACAACGTTTGGGAAGGGCATAGACAAATCTCGGACGAGGGGTCTCGGAAACATATACCACAAGAGGTCGCTGGGGGGGGAGACCGGACTGTTAGTGCCAGCCACCCAAAAAGTACTCATAAGGGAGACGAGTTTGCAAAATGCTGACATGAATATGCACATACTCCAGAAAGAGTCTGCAACAGGCCATTTGCTTCCACGGGGTAAACGCACCCGCTCAGCAACAAGGCACGGGTATCTTTGTTAAGGCTAACGGATCACAGGAAGCAACCAAGTTCCGAGAAAGGGTCGTTTTCACAAGAGCCTGACCCGAAGGTCCTCGGACACTCCTGTCACTAAATCAAGGCTCGACAGGAGCCGAAAAGAAGACAAAGAGCTCGAGGAGCTTTCTGTGTTCTTCTCTCGAGGGACGTGCGGCAAGGAAACCCGGGGTGAGCGACGAGGATTTGCGAGTCATGAAAGGGAACATCACGGTGTGTCGCGCGGCTTGAAGCTGCATTTCCTACGCACCCAGCATGAACGCTGCAGGTCGTTCCTTAGTTCGCAACCGTCGTACAGCACCATTACCATTAGCCAAGGAGAAGAGGTACCCCGATATTCCAGGTCCCTGCCAGAAGTTCGAAGCCACGACTCGGGAGAAACGCCTCATGACAGCTCGAGCGAGAAAGCTAGAGGTGGTTCAGCATGGTCAAAACAGTATGTCGGTCAGGCCGTAGGTCTTGGCCCTGAAGCCTCCTGTTCCAGGAGGGCGAGCTCCAGCCACGGCGCAGCAACCTTCTCTGGGGCCAGATCTGATCGGGTTGTCGAAGCCGAAGCAAACTCTCCACCCGAGAAAGTTCAAAATATCAGAGAAAGAAGCCGCAAAGATGCTGCAGCCCAAACCGAATCGACTCCTAAAGAAGCAGAGAGACACTCAATGCAATCTCGGAGGCTTGACGATCATGGAATGGTGGAAGATCAAACGACCAATCGGGGGTATCGCGTGCAAGAAGCATCACCGCTCCCGATCATCAGAAGCAGAGAGAACTGGTCAGCACCGGAATGGCGTCAAAATGCGCTCAGCCTTGAGAGAGGTTCTGGATTCTCTCTGCCGGATGAAAGGGAAATTCCGAACAGGGGATTCCTCTTGCAATCGCCGGGCTTATCAACAGAATATCAAGGCTCTACTCGTCAAAGCCTGGCCCTCGCAGGCCACCACCAGATCGATGATTACGTTGACGCTCCAGGAAACCTTGGGCCCGAGAATCTGGAGGAGTTCATACGAAGGATAGAACAGGAAGCCGCGACGATTTCTGAACAGGCCGCAGAGCACTGTGTACCATTTCGCTCCGAATTCGACATGCCTAGCCATTTGGACCGAAGGCCACGTGCCCCTTCAAGAGCCGCCAACCTCGATGAGCCCAATGATGCCGCATTTCTGCCCGATAAAGATTGGCTTTCTCTGGAGCCGGACATGTTGACTCTTGGATCGGGTGGTCACCCAGATTACTGCCCTGGAGCCCTCTCGTCTAGGCCCAAGACAGGTTCATTATGGGGCTCGTCCCTTAGGGAAGAGCAGGAAGAGTATCCATCGACGGCGTGGCGCGTAGGCAGAAGGTTATATTAGAGTTCATATATAGAACAACGCTGGGAGGTCAGCTTTGAATGCGGGGATGACTCAATCTTGACAATGCGCAGCCCCTGAAATGTTCGGACTACTCGGGGGATTCATCCTTGAACTTGTCCCTCAGCGCGTCGACATCAATGCCGCACTGTTTTGCCTCGGCGAGTGTTGCTCGGGCTTTTCCGACCACGGGAGCATCAATCATCTTTCCGCCGAGCGAGAAGGCTCCTTTACCGGCTGCCGAAGCCTTCTCGTCAGCAATGACGACGCGGGCTGCCCATTCAACTTGTTCCGCGTCGGGCGAGAACATGCGCTGAACGTATGGTACTTGATCGGGATGGATACACTCTGCAACAAACGCGGGCATCACCAGCCCCTTATCAGTCGCGCGCGCCTCTCGATATGACCAAATATGTAACCGTCTGCAGAGATGTGGGGAAGGAGAGAGGAGGAGGATAAAAAATGGCTAAATAAATAAATAAAATGAAATAGTTAAATAAAAAGACGAGAACTCACGTTTCCCAGTGAACCCGAACCCCCGCCCGTTCTCGCACTCGAACGCCAGCTGCTCCTGAGCTCCGGGCCCCCGGAGGGAGGTGCAGACGGCGTCGATGGCGCTCTCGAGGCCGAACGCCCGCGCCGCCGTGACGATGGCGCTGCGCGCGTACGCCATCTCGTGCATGTGCGGCGTCCGGCGCAGCGACAGGTCGAGCGCGAAGTCCTCGGCCGCAAAGATGAGGCCGCGGAGGTTGGGCGTCGCCGTGCAGATCTCGCGGAGGTCCACGACCGCCTTGGCCGACTCGATGAGGGCTAGGACGGCGATGGGCCGGTTCTTGGTGTTGCTGTTGTTGCTGTTGTTGCTGCTGTCGCTGTTGTGGTCGGGGTCGGGGTTGTCGGTGGTGGTGGTGGTGGTACCGGCGCGCTGCGGTGCCGTCTGGCGGATGACGTCCTCTACCAGGGCTAGGTCGGCGGCGCCGCTGACTTTGGGGACGACGATGGCGTCGAGGTTGGGAAGCGAGGCGACGGCCCGGATGTCGGCAATGGCGTGCGGGGTCGAGACGGCGTTGATGCGCACGGCGATCTCGCCGATGGAGGTGGCCTGCTTGGAGGACAGGGAGCGGAGGTGGGTTTGCAGGGCAGTGCGCGCCTTGGCCTTCATGGATGGGGTTACCGAGTCCTCGAGGTCGTACGTCACGTTGTCGCTGGTGAGGGTGAGCGACTTGGCGAGGAACTTGGGAGACGAGGCGGGCACTGAACGCATGGTGGTGGTGTGAGCGGATGGAATTCTCTCTTTGAAGAGACCAGCTGTGTAATATGTGGGAATTGCAGAGGCACCGAACCATAGAGTAGCGCCCGGCGGAGGACAGGCATGGTTGAGGAAGCCATCGTCTACACGGCCTGTCTCGCAGTCTGCCGAGAAGAAGAGGTGTTGAGTAGTTGAAGGTTGGCGGATGTCAAATCGCAAGCTTTTGTTTGAGAGTTGAACGCGGGTCCAAATAGTGAGCGCTCTCGGAACTCTGATAGTCTCTCTCTCACTTGGACAGGAAGCTGATTTTCTCGAGACAACACCGGATGTGTTCTCTCACCCGCCTCCCATGTCGAGTTCTATGTCAACAATTAGGAGTAACACCGCAAGGTGTTCGTCTACGAAGCGTGTATGAACCGAACTTCAATGTAGTTGTGTATGAATGAGTACCTAAGTATTTCGTATGTATGTACAATACATCATTCATACAAGTGGGGGGGGGGGCGGGGGCGGGGGAGCGGCTCGTTTGAGACCAAGCCTTTGGTGCGGTCTGGGGTGGTGGGTCATTGGACGTGGTACGGAGTACCAAAATTGGCTGTGGGGGGCTGTGTGGCTGCTGTTGTTCGGCTTTGGAGCACGGGCGCCCCTAGTGTAAATAAGGTTACGTATCATCACCAAGCGGCAGCCCCCAGCACCAGCTCGAGCCCAGAGCTTCCAACACCAAAAACTAGACTCTCCTCAGATGGAGCAACCACAACCCGCGCCCGGGTCTCTGACCTGGCGCCTGAGCTCACACCCAATCACACTCCTGACCTTCTTGGGATTTCGAGTTTGTGCGTCGTCCCATGTCCCCGTGTCGTCGTCGTCGTCATCATCATCCTCTGGCGCCCTCCTGCTCCCGCTCCTGCGCGATTGCTAACCGCCCCCTTCCTACAGCCAGTCTGCTTGTCTACCTCTTCGGCCTCCTCTTCACTGATAACCTGTAAGAGATCTCACCCCGCAGATCCCCAGACTCTGTCCTCGAGCTCCCAACGAGACGACGTTTGCCTTCCGCGGCGAGTGAACTCCTCCCCCCCGGCTAACCCGCGCCCTGCGACGCCAGTGTCATGATCTTCATCATCACCATCCTCCTCCTTGCTGCCGACTTCTACTACCTCAAGAATATTGCCGGCCGCCGGCTGGTCGGGCTGCGCTGGTGGAACGAGGTGGACCCGTCGACGGGCGACTCACACTGGGTGTTTGAGAGCAGCGAGCCCGGCACCAAGGTCATCAACCCAACCGACAGCCGCTTTTTCTGGTTGGCCATCTACATCCAGCCGGTATTCTGGATCCTGCTTGCGATCGTGGCTTTCTTGACGTTCAAGTTCATCTGGTTGCCGCTTGTTGGTAGGTTACCCGCTGCCACGGGCAGCTAGAGGGGGAAAGAGAGGGGGAAAGATAGGGGGAAGGATTCCGGGACAAAATGGACACGGTGTTTTTTTTTGGCCGAGTGTGGACCGACTGCTAACCCTCTCACTCTCCAGCTATTGCACTCGTCTTGACAATAACAAACACTCTTGCCTTTTCGCGATGTGACAAGTTCAGCCAGGCATCGAATCTGGCGGGCAGCGCATTTAGCGGCGGTAACCTGGCCGGGAGTATTGCGAGCAACATGGTCGGGAGGTTCTTTTCGAGGTAAAGAGATGGCCGCGAAAATGTACAACCCAGCCGCGACCCCTGATGTGCTTTCGGCGCTCTCTTGGGGGGAAAATGTGGCGAGAGAACAGCACGATGACAGCAGGACTGAAACCGGTAATCGATGCACCAAGGATGCAGGTGGGGGTGCTGCAGTGTATGATTACGAGTGCTAGGGATCTGGCGTTTATCCGGGCAGAGAAGGACTTCAGAATCGGTTGTTTGCTTGCACATCTCGTTGCAAACACGCGTCGTGAACAGCTCTGCGAAGAAGGATGCAGTAACGTTCTGGTCAACCTCTGAGAGAGATAGCCGGGGGTCCCCCCCTCCCCCCCCCCCTTTTCATTAAGTTATTCTCCTTTCACGATTCCGTTTTCAATTTGCAGTTTCTCTTTCTTACTGACAAGATCACATCCCACACGTCGACCGAGATGTATTAGCCAAAGAAGTTTGGGGGTTCCAAAGCCCGCCAGATCTGATTCGTCTCCGCACCCATGCACTCATGCATTCATTGTTTTGTTTTCTGCTGGCGCGATGAAAGCAGCTAGTTAAAGGGTATACATTGCATGTAGGGTCATGGCTAACCAAGAACGAGTGACAAACTACGCGGCGCGCAGCAACTCCCGCCCAACCGAGACCCCTGAAACTCCTAGCACGCCCGGAAAAAAAAGAGCCTGAACAAAAAACTGGCATGTTTTGAAGATCTATACATCATGGCATGAGGTCAGCTTGTGAGAGCCCGTCGGGTCCCATTCCAACCCTGGGAAGAGGGTGAGACGACTCAGCGCCTCGCTGCTTGTTCGATGGCAGCATCCAGCTGCCGCTCCTCCTCTTCCAGCCTGCGAATCTCCTCCTCCGTCATGCCCTCCTCCACCAAGTGAGCATACGGCGTCGTCAGGGCTCGGGGCGTCGCCCGCCCGGGGACTGGGCTGGGCGCGCTGACGCGCGCGTCGTCGGTCTGGGCGAGTGATGCGGCGCGTATGCTGGGCGTCCCAGCAGCGGGGCCGGCGGCAGCCGCGGCGGTGCTCGGGCGATCCGAGTAAGGAGTGAACGACCGCGGGGGATCCTGCAGGTGCGAATGGTGAGGCGCGGTCGGAGCGGCATCCGCGGCGACGGCCGCTTCTCCGGGGTAGGTGCCGCCGGGGCCGGCTCGGGAGACGCCGTCGTCGGAATAGGGCGAGTGCGGGGACACGTCAACGTCGGCGGCGGCTTCCTTCTCGGCCATGAGCTCCTCACCACGGGTGCCGGAGCCGTACGGGGAGTCGACGGACTGCAGGACCTTCTTGCGTTGGCGCCGGTGCAGCAGGTACCAGGCGAGCCCCAAGACGATGAGCAGGCCGGCGACGCCGCAGCCGACGGCGATGCCGATGACGGCGCCGCGTGCCAGCCCGCCACCGCCGCTGGCTGGCTCCGCCGCAGACGTGTTCAGGCCCCCGCCCAGATTCCCGTCGTCATTCGAGCTAGATCCTCCGCCGTTGGGACCGGGAGACTGGGGCGTCATGGGAGCCAGCACCTCGTCGGTGTCGGGTACGTGCGGTTTAGTGTCGATGACCATTGGATCTGGAGGTACGGCATTGTTGTCGCTCGGTGAGGACTGGCGAATGCCCGCGGTCCCCGACGCTAGGGCGGCCGCCACCAGCCAATCCCTCACCTTGGGTATCCTCATTCTGGCCGCTTGCCAACGGCCTTGCGTGCTTGTGATCCGGTTGGAGTCGGGTCGTTCAGAAACCGAGTCGGCTCATCGCGCGGCCAACAGCTTGTTCTGCTGGTGCGAAATCCAGGCGGGGTCGGACCAGGGGGGAAACACGCGATCGAGGGAGCGTCACAGTTGCTGCGTAGCTTGGATGTCGAGACGAAGAAGCGATCTCGCCGCCCACCCTCGTGCTCGAGATGCAGCCGGGTGCGTAGGTGATGCCCTGATTTGCCGGTCGGCCTTGAAGCCTGGCTGGAAGTTTGGAAAAAGCAAAGGGGACGGGACGGGGAAGGAGAGTTTGCGGTGTGGGCAGCGACGAGGCTCTGCTGCCTGCGTGTGTGTGTGTGTGTTATGTGTGTGTGTGAGCAACCACCGCAGCAGCCCATTTTTCCCCCTCTGCCGCCATCCATACTATACACCACACTACGGGGGAATCCGTCCACAGTCCCTGCGGTGCTGCAGCTGCAGCAGCCCACCGCACTCTGCCCGGTTGGTCCAACCCAAGCGCTCAGCTGGGATCTGAGGATTGCGCGGTCTCATTTGCTTCGCCCAGCGCTGATGAGCGGCGCAGCTTCACCAACCAGAGGTCCCTGTTTGTGGGCCAGAGCGCCCTTATAACCTACTATCCAAACCATGGTTCCCTAACGGAAGCCGGTTCTCCGTTTTGGGTTCCGACACTGTTCAACACGCCCGCGCCATCCCTAAAGCGGCACAATGGTCTTGAGGAGCTGCATGGATTCATTCCGCCTCGATACTGTACTAGTATAGTGTTGTATGTATGTACATACTAGTGGAGATTGTCTACCGAGTTGGCAGTAGGGCTGACACCAAACACGTACCTTATTTCTTCCCGTCTTACGGATTGCAGTGGAGTGTTGCTTGACTACCCTCTATGCTATAGTGCAGTACCCATGTGCATAAAGTACCTTACGCTATGTAACTCCGTACTGTAGTGTACATACATACATACAGTACACTACGGTTCTTGGAAACCACCAAACCTGAAACTACCGACAGAGCAGCGTCGTTATAAAGCGCGAGGTCGAGGACCCTCCTCCAATGTGTAACTCTGCACACAATCCATATGACACGTTCCCTCGCCCCCGCCGCCCAGACATCGCGCTTCCGTTGGTGGGCGAGTCGGGGACTTGCCAGTTATGCCGCCAACCAGCCGCCGTCCCCCGAAATAGCACGCAGTCCAGCGGTGCGACAACACCTTCAACAGATGCGCGGGAGCTGGTGACGCGGACAATGGAAGCGGACCACTTTAAGGTCTCTGTACTTTGTACATACACACATACGCAGCAAGCAGCAGTAGGAGCAGCCAATTGACTTGCCTTACCTGGGCATGGAGGGATCCATGTTATTACCGGGGAAGAGCATATACTATGTAGATTGCTTTCAATTAACTATGCACGTACTGGACGCGATGAAAGACAGGCCACTTCCTCTTCACACAGTCAAGCAAGTTTTCTGAGCCGGACCGGAATACGCTCCCCGCCCCTCTTTAACATACACGAGTATAGATTACACGAGTGCACAGCAGAGGATGCCGCCGAAAGAATGAAACCCAACCGTGGACTCTGAGCGGGGATCCTGTCAGCAATCCGTGTTTCATGGGGGGCTGAGCCTCTTTTCGGTAGCCGATCTGCTGTCTGGTGGAGAGCGGCTGATTCTCGCATTCCTTTCTGCCTCTATCCATCCGTTACCCCCACCATTTTAGTCTTCACGTGTGTTCCTAAAAGTTAGTGTACTGAATTAAATATGGACACAGTCCAGAACACTAATCCCTAGTTTACAAAGTGTGTCCAGAATATTTCCTCTAGAGCATTCCGCTCGAAGGGTGGCGTGAGGGGAGTCCACTGGTAGCGTACGGCGGTAGTTCACAAGGGCCGAGTACACTAGGCATGTATGTTTACCGAATAATCCATACTCTGATTTCAGCGGGCGAGTGTTGCGAACAAAGATGAGAGCATTGAACAAGTTGCCAAAAGAGAAAACCGGTGTCCTGATTCGCCAACCTGACCTTGCAACCTCCTCGCTCCCCCCTCTTCCCCCCCGCTGCCTCTTCATCTCTTCTTCTTGCTCGCCTGTTCCTTGAGCAATAGATCCCGCATGGCGGCTCTTGCGTTGCGGCTGCCGCCAAGCTTCGGGCCCCGGAGGATCTCTTCCTGCTTCCTCGCTCGGGGTTTGGACGAGTGGGCCATTCTCCTCCGCCGCGATCGCTGCGCCATTGCATTCATAAACTCGCGCCGGAACGCCTCGGCGATCCGATCGTCGGCAGCTCCCTCCTCGTCCTCGAGCGCAGTCGAGTTCCCTGCCTGTCCCGACTGTGTCGTGTCGTACATGTCGACTGATGATTATTAGCACCCGATTCCCAATAAGGAAGCATGGGCAGGGGAAATGGGAAAAGGAGAAGGGCGGGGGAAGGAGGGAAGAGAGCTGCTTACGTCTGTTTTCGCTCAAGAACTCCTCCACAAGCTGATCGCGTTTGATATCGTCGCTTCCGCGGCGGTTTCTCGATCGCAAGGGCTTGCCATCTCGCCCAAGGCGACCGTTCTTTGACCGGCCCTTGCTCTCTTCGTCCTCTTCCTCGTCGATTTGCCCTTGCAGCCGCCTTCTTGCGCGCTCTGTCATCTCAATATTACGCGCCCGCGCCTCGTCGCCGAGGTCGATTTCGAGCAGCCGGCCCTGCAATACTCGCTGGGAATCATTCTGGCCACCGGGGGCCGCCAGCCTCGAACCGAGCTGGCCATCGGCCGCATTTGACGTGAGCTCCTCACGCCCTCGTTGCTCCATCTGCTGCTGTTGTTGTTGCTGCTGCGCGGCGGCCTCTGCGGCGTGCCGCTTTCGTCTAGCCAACTCGGATTCTACGTACTCCTCCCTTGCTTGATCAGTCGCTATTTCCCGCATCAAATCTCCTGTATGCCAAAAAAAGAGGGCAACTCACATGTGCTTGTTGACCAGCTCGCCCACCAAGCCCGTTTGAGGCGCGAAACGCTTCGAGATGCCGCCAATTATCGCTGCCTCCGGCCCTTGCTCTGCATCTGCATTGCCATGAGCGACTAACCCCCGCTCCACATTCTCCTCGCTTGCCACCGCGTCGTTGCCGGGCCCAGACGGTCCTGCCCGGAACCCGACGCCGCCATGCTTGTGTTTTCGGGCGTTGCGTCTCCGCAACACCTCGGCGACTGAGAGCCCTTCTTCGTCCTCATCTCGCTCGATTGTCGTTGTATTGGTGGTGTTTGATGTGCCATGTCCGGCTTGATCCGGCGTCTCGCCGCTGCCCGTTGCGCTGCTTGACCCTTCTGCTCGTTGCCGGTAGGTCTTCCCTTTCTTTCCGTGTCGAAACACTACCTGCGGCACGGCATCGGTTTCTGCACCGATGATTGCCATTTCTCCGAATTGAAGTTGGCGGCGATTGAGTTGGGGTGGTGATGTTGGGGAGATGCCGATTTGATGCGCCCTGTTGGATAGTCGCTGCGAACGCGGATGACTGAAGGTAATCCGTACTGATCAGTCGAGTGGGTACCGGATAGTTATGAAGCGCCACCCCAACCATAACCCTAACCCTTGTCAAGTAGGCAATGCCCGCCACCAACCAAAGGTCGCCGAGCTTTGTGCCCCGCCGCTGGCAATGTCAGCCTGACACAAACTGGCAAACGCCACCTGCGAGTTACGGCTCCTTGTGAATTCGGGTGTACAACACAGCATGCTTTTCAAGCATTCCACATTCCATCGATATCCCGTACAAAGAAGCAGCTGTAGAACGGAACTCGTCGGCATTCACTTTAGGCCCAACCCCTTGTCTGACGCTGAGAGCCCGGAAAAGATGAGGATGAAAAGGGAAAGGGAAAGGAAAAAAAGAAAAAAAAAAGGAACAGAAAAAAAAGAACATATTCACAAGACGGAATGTCAGTTCTGATTTCTCATGTTGGCCCATGAGTGTAGCTGCCATAATTACACCTCAAACGGCTGGTGACCCCAACTCTCGGCCGCGCAGCCCCAGCCCGGTCGGGCGAAGATTACGGCCGGCCGGGGCTGCCGGCCTTGGGTCTCCGACCCGAGGATCCAGTCGGGAGATCGACCCTGACCCGATTGCTCGCACGGCCGGCCATGGCCCACTTTTCCGGGTCGTCGGCCGCGATCAACGGCCGTTGGAAGGCGTCGCGCGTCATCAGGTTGCTTCCCTCGATTCTCTACCCACTGCTTTGTGGAAGGGCGCCATCAATAAATAAAAAAGGAGCGTCGACACACAGACTGGCTGGCCTGGCGATCATGCTAGTTAGCTCCCTAAGGAGATCCGGCGATCGGGCAGATAACATGTAGTTCTCGCCTAGTTCGTGATTCTCGGAAATGCGACTTCAAAACAGCTGTTGATCCCGAGGTTGTCGGGCTGGCCGGGGTTTCGTAGCATGGCTGTTTCTATTTCTGTGCTCATTGCCACGGTCGGGGCGGGCGTGACCCAATATCCACATGAACGGAGGTCACTGGCAAGCCATGTCGCATCACGGTCGGCCACCTGGTGGAGCATTCAGCTACCACTAAGCCGAAGAATATACACACACAAGACTCGAGGGAGCAAAACCAGCAACATCTCTTGTGAAGCAAAGCAGCATTGCAGCTGTCCATCCAGACAGCGCAGGGAGTATCTCGAAGTAAAAAAGCCGAATCTAGATGACAAAACATAATGAGTTGTCCCAGAGATTTCCTCCCCCAAAACGCCGCCGTAGACCTACCCTCCCTCCGCCCAAAACCTATGTTCCCTGTTGTCTAGGTATCTGTTTCCCGCAAAGGCAACCAGATGAGCCTGGGGAATGCTTCTCGCGCCGTATCCCGGCCGGTCTTCTACCGCCGCCGCGCGGGAGGCACACCTTCCTTCGCGAGTTTCGACTATGAAAACAATCATCAAGACATAAGCACATGCCGTAAAGCAACCAAACCTTCCTCCCCAACCAACCATTGTCTGTACAAATCCCCCCATCTTGGCAGAGGGGGTTCCGCACCCACAGCACCAGATAGGTGCAAACAACGTGAGCGCGTCGAGAAAAACGAAAAAGAAAAATATCCCCTTGTCTAGCCCGTGGAAGCACGGCTGTCTTAGCAAGAACAGCATCCTTCTCTTTGTTTCTCTTTCGACACACCCTCCCCCTCTCACTCCGCTTTGAGAACCCTGCTCCTCGCTTCAGATCCACGCCGCAGCGACCGGCCGCGGCGCGACGATGAAGCGGGCAAACAAGCCGCGGACCTCGCAGAGATACTCGTCGGCGCTGAACTTAAGCAGGCCCTTCCGCGCCATGTCTTGCTCTTCTAGGTCCTCCGCCCTGGACACCACCTGGTCCTTGACGCCGTACTCCTCCGCCAGCTCCGACACCTGCGCCAGCTCGTTCCCAAACGGGTGATTGTCGCGGTCGCTCGGGTAGTCTCTCCTGCTGCTGTTTCTTTGGCTGTGCTGAGATGCTTGCGGTTGCTGCCGGCGAGGCGAAGGGGGATCGAACGAGGATGACGAGGCTGGCGCTGGAGAGCTAGAGCCGGAGAGGTTAGGCTTGGTGTGGTGGTGCATCGGAGTCGAGCTGACACTGGTGCTTGTGCTGGTTGAGGAGGAGCGGGAGAAGCTGAAGCTGGCTTTTGTTGAAACGGTGCGGTGTGACTGTTGCGACAGTGCAGACGCGGACCGCTGCCGGACCAGGGTCTTGTGCTGCTTATTGGAATGGGAGGCAGCGCGCTGTGGAATCACCGGTGCCTCAGGCTGGGCTGTGGGAGCGCCTGTGTGCTGGGCAGGCGCAACCGCAAAGAAAGACGACAGATGGTTCGGCTTTGGTGACGCGGACTTCTTCGACGGCGACTCAACTTCAGGACTAGTGGGCGGAGTTGTGCCGCTTGTCAGGGCGCCGTCGGACATGTCGTCGTCAGATCTTTGCAGAGAGCCCGTGGAAGAGGCCGACATGGGATGGATATCGGGCGCGTTGTATGACAGCATGTTGGTTGTGTGAATGAGTTCAACCGGGCTCGAGATCTTGTGCCGAAGAGTGCTGGCCGGTTCCCTGGTGGATTGGCTGCGATGGGGCGCCGCCCTCTCAGCCGCCTCGATGCTCTGCTTGACCCTCCGGGTCGTGAACGCCCTAGCGATGGACATCTTGGCCTTTTGAGTTCCTCAATGATTTCTTGTCGAGACGGGATCCTGTTTTGACACTACGCCGAACAGAAAAGGCGGTGCAACGATGCCCGCGCTTGCCTCGAGCTGAAATCGAGGGGACGAGTCAGTCGTCCAGCGACAGGGTTCTCAACCCAAGCTTGGGACAGTCTGGGAGTGAGTCCGGGCCGAAAGCGGCGTTCTCGGTTGGTCAGATCGAGGAAAGGAAGGACAGAAACCGCGAAAGAGTAGTGAGACCTGCGGTTGCTATTCAAAGGAAGCCAAGTCGATGAGACGGTGGTGACCAGTCTCGTGATTCAGGGTTGGTGCGACGTTACGCTGGGTGACCCTGTGCGCGAAATCCGTAGCACGCCCTCCTCAGCAAGGTTACCACTCGTGAATCCCGCACCCTATCAGATTGAGCCGGGCGAGGCCAGGTGACGAAGCGCAAGTCTCGATGTCCCGCCGACAGTAGAACCAAACCGTCGAGGTGAGCTGGTCAAAAACACCCTCAACAACGCGTGGACCGTGGCTGTAAGGCAAATGAAGAATGGGAGAGAGAGAGAAAAAGAGACCCAACACCCGATGGTGTTCACGAAGAATGACCAACGATCCTGTGTGGGCAAGATGAAGTCGAAGTACGGATCCAGTCCAGTTCGTTTTGCCTCTCAAATCAATTGTCTCCTTTGCCGCTGTGTGGTATGTATAGCTGCGCAAGGGGTGAAGCTCGCAGGGAACGTGTTGCCAGACGTTCGAGAATGAAGTGAGTGTCGCCTCCGCTCGGGGAGCAACGTCCACAGTTTTGTGGGAGAAAGGAATGAAAGTTTGGGAGTCCAAATGGGCCCGCGATAAGGAGCTCCGTACAGTTCAACAAAAATCGTTCAAGGAAAGTAGGGAATGCGGGTTGAGAAGCATCGGAGGAAGGCTCAAAAAAGGAAAGGTTGCAACGGAGCGGACAGAGAGGAGTGTAGTGTAGGGAAGGGCACCGAACATTAAAAAGGAAGGAAAGGGCTTGGAGGTTTGGGAAGACCATGCACACCCGCCCACTCGGGAACACATCGGGCAAAGGTAGCGTGATACCTCGCATCGAAAGTCTCGTCGCTGGTAAGAGCAGGCTAAATTGACTCTTCGAGAGGTATCGGATACTTTAGTGTACACTACGCAACACAGACAATACCCGGCCACGGGCCGGGTAGCCCAAGTCTGGGTTCATTGCTCAGGGGTGTGGTCCCCTGAGAGCCTGGGCTGGGAGAGAGGAGCAAACCACAATGGACCCTGGAAGGGCGGGCCTTGACGGGGTTGCAATCGCGAGGGACCAGGGCTGGGTCGCGCGCCGTTTCCAGCGAGTGAACCCGCTTGGCCTGACCCGCAGTTCCTGCGAGTGGGCCTTCACTTTATTCCTGACATTTGGTTGGCCCTGACCTCGAGCCCAGACTGACTGGACCAATGGAATTCGAGATGCACCTGGGTCAGTCACACACTCGAGATCACCATCCGCTTTCCACCGTCCGCGGTGGCAAGCGTCAATTTCGCGAGTCAAAAACGAGAGCCTAGACCGCTGTGGGTATGGAGAGGCGAAAGGAAGAGAAACGCGGGCTTGAGGAAAATTTAGAAAGGCTCAGGCATCGCTCCGTTCAAGACGTTATGCCTGTCTGCAGAGCTCGCGCCAAACAGCTTTTTTATGTACTGTACATAGTACGTAGAAGAAAAAGAGCGCAAGTGGTTTTCTCCGACCCAATCGAGCAATCTTAGCGCGAACGATTTCTGTGTAGGTCATTCCCACCTACCTATTTGGAGGTATCTGAAGAACAGAGTAGGTAGTAGTGGATTGCGTTGAGGTACATACCTATCTGTACGGGGAGTGTACTGCATCGGGCAGCCGACTTCACACCAGCAGGGTTCCTCGCATAAGCATCGTGCGTACCTGCATCAAGGTGTGCGTTTAACGAGCAGGCATTAACGTAGTTGGACAGCGGGGGGATCATGATGGCTGGAGGAGCAGTTCGGATGATCGCAAGACGGAGGCCCATTCAGCTTAACACCTCGCAGTAACTATCGCTAACGTGGTCCCAGAATTCGAAACATCAAGAAAATGGGCACATGAGCTTCCTGCCTCTGGAGAGAAACATCTCCAGGTGTTTCAATCCATCATGAGGCCATCCCCGCCTGATAGGCCGCGCTTGATGGGTGATGACCCGCGAAGCGACCATACTACACAGTAATCCGTACAGCCGTACACTAGGCATCGTGCCCCTCACCCCGCTCTTAGGTTGCAAAGTTCTCGCTCTCAGTGGGCCTGTCCATTGAAGGCCTGGGATTCGCCTTCTGGGCCTGCAGTTGAAACGAAGCTAAAAGGGAAAGGAACCCTGATTGGCCGGACATTTCCTCGACCGTTGCTTCTCGAAAGGCTATTCCATCCATCTGAAACCTTCAGAACGGCCGTCAGGAGATCGGCGGGTATGTCCCATGCGCGCGGCTGATCTTGCCCTTTGGCGCCGGACTCTGCAGGTCGTCTCAACCCCAGTAGTTACACAGTAAGTGGGATGCGTACCTTGTGGGTGTAATCCGTACATACAGTACTGTAGGGTATCTCGGTACCGATCTAGGACATACCCGCAGTCCGTTTCGCACACTAATCCGTACACGATTATGGCGCACCATTTATTCACGGAATTTCCTATTTGGTAGTCACGGAGGAGCGGAGCACTGTTACGGGTCGCAATTCGTCAGTCCGCATGGTTAACAGATGACATGACTCTCCGACCCGCGCAGCCGCGCCAACTCGGAGCCAAGGAAGAGAGAGAGGCTTGCCTGGTGGAATATCGGCGCCAGCTCCACAGAGGCACGAGCACCCCACCGTAACACTCGCTCGGGACGGAGCCCTGACCCCATGTTGAGCATCCGGCTGTAACCAAAGTGGCCGTGTGCTCTACTGTGTACTGCTATGAAGAGAACGTCTAGATCACACGAAGCGCTAAGTGTACGGTGAAGGTATGGACGCATCAGCACATACACACTCGCGCGCGCAAGATCAAATTTCTGGTGGCTGGGGCAATGTCGGGTTGCCGATCACACCTTGTTGTTTTGGAATGATTCGTTCAATCTGGTGATGACGACAACTCTTCCTCAGACTGACTCCGTTTGGGTTCAAAGCCATCGGGAGATGCCATCAATATCCGCTCTCGTCAATCGGCAAGGCAGTCAATGCCGGGCCGCGCGACCGACGGACGCCAGGAGACGATCAAGATCCTCAACTACTGCATGAAACTCGCCCCGCTCCTACGGATAGTATACACCGGAACCAGGTGTCATGCATGCCTGTTTGGGATCGGAATCAAGCCAAACTCACAGTGCAGTGCCAGTTCCTGCCTCACCAATTCAAGCAGTGCGTGGCATCACTCCGGCTGCGCTCTCAGGCCCAGAAGGACATGAAAAGCAAAACACACACACACACGAAAAAAAAAAAAGCAGAAGAAGGAAAGAACGAAAATACACTACACTAGGCCACGAACGCCCTGGGTTTGCTGGTGTGTGAGGAGCGGATATGCCTTTCAGTAAAAATAGGACACGAAACGTTCGGCGGAGGAGCCAGGGGTGTTGGGTATCTATGTACACAGTATGTAGCTCGGCATTTTGGATCGGCTGGTCCAGACCAACCAGAGTCCACCTCACAACGACACGGAAGATTCAGTCCTAATCCTCATCCATCGACTCTCCGTCATGGCTCAGCGCAGCACCATCCTCGTTCTCATCCTCCCCTTCCCCCTCTTCCTCCTCATCGTCGCTGCTGCTGCTCTCGTCGTCCTCCACACCGACCAGGCGATCCTCAACCTCGCCATCGCCCTCAGCCTTTGTCGGCACTCTCTGGCCAAAAGCCTTCCGGACGCCGGCGTTTGTGCTGGTATCCCAGATTGAGACGGTTCCCTTGCTCCCGGCAACAGCAAGCCTGAAGGCGACCTCCTTGTCAGGGGCAAAGCTCGTCGAGAAAACCTTGCCGACGCCAAAGTCGCGAGAGACAACGAGCGAGGGCCCCTCGGCGCTGATGTTCCAGAGCTTGACCGTCTTGTCCGTAGACCCGGTGGCCATGAAGCCCGGGATCACAGGGTTGAGGTCGAACGAGGAGACGGACTCGTCGTGCGCCTGCAGCTTCCAGACTGCTTTGCTCGAGCAGGGGTCCCTGGAGGCGTTGCGCGCGTCAAAGTAGTGGATGATGCCGCGCTCGGTCGAGACGTAGAAGAAGTTGGGGTTGTGCGGGTCCCACCGGACGTTTTCGACGTCGCTCTCCACGCCCACCTTGAGGGGCTGCTCGCCAGGCGCGCGCATGTCGGCAATGGCGGCTGTGCGATCGTAGCTGCCGCTCAGGAGGACGGTAGACTCGACCTGGTGCCAGGCGAGCGCGCAGACCTTGTCGGTATGGTAGCTGTACGACTGGGCGCACTTGGTGGTGTGCAGATCCCACAGTTTGACCGTCTTGTCGGCCGATGCCGAGGCGAGCAGGTTCCGGTGTTTCCTGTTTGCCGCGAGGGCCAGGACGGCGTCCACATGGTACTCGTCGTTAGCCCTCTTGGACTTCTTCTTTTTCTTCTTCTTCTTGCTGTCCTCCTCGGCGTTGCCTCCTTGCCCGAGGATGGCGTTCGGATACATGCAGTCTATGGTGTCCAAGTCCCATATCTCAATGTCCGGGTCGAAGGTGCCGACGGCGACGAAATTCCCAATCGCATCCTTCTCGACGCCCGGTTTGCTCACGGGTATGTCCAGCCACTCGACGCAGAGCGGTATCGCGGGAAGCATGATGTCGTGGTGGACGTAGAGGTTGTCGGCTGAATCCTCATACACGTAGACCTCCAGGTGTGCCAGTTCGTCCTCGACTTTGGCGGCCAGGAGCAAGTTGTCCGTCGCGAGGATCTGCAAATCCTCGCGATCCTCTTCCTCGTCCTCTGCGTCGTCCTTCAGGGTGATGTACGGGTCGTCCTCGTTTGACTCGTAGTAGGCGAGCGACTTAATGTTCCCAAACATGGCCATTGGTTGACCGTCCCCCGCCTCATCATCGTCGTCATAGTGCTCGAGATCGTACTCCTTAAGGTCGTCATCAATCTCAATGCTGTGCCACGGTCAGTTTCGGCTTCAGGGGCAGCGATGAGCGACGGGTGTAACGGACTCTGAAGCCTCGTCGTCTTCTTTCGAGGGCTTCTCTTTTTGCTCCTTTTTTGATCCCTTGCCCTGCTTTGCCTCTTCCTCCTCTGCTTCCTCGAGGTCCTCCTTGGCGTCGTCGAGCTGGAGCTTGGCCAGGTTTGCGATGCGCTCGAATTCCTCCTCGTCAAATTGGTACTTGGTCGGAAAGGGTGCCGCAAAGCCCCGCGGCACCCAAACGGTGCTTGTAATCATAGACGTCATCTTGCAAGACGACAAGACCGGCCTACAGCTGCCTCGAGAGGATTTGGAACAAGACAGCTCGTGGACTGGCCCAAGTTGAAGATTTCGTCCCTCAACTTTTTAGTGGAGCGGGCGGGCGGGTTACACAGCGGGGCTTTTTTACCGTCCCGTTAGTTATCTTATCGAAGCGCTTGGCAGAGGGCTCTTACAGCTTGCCACTCTCCCCCTACCAACAAGTAACTAGTATACTAGTAGTAGGCTTGGCCGTCGGTCCGTTGCTGGAGCGGTCGCCGGCAAAAAAGTCAACATTCATCCTGCCCTCCACTCCCAATAACGACCAGCGTTTGGATCGCCGCAGATACCGGGCAACACAGGCCGTATCTCTTGCAAGATTGAATTCGCTGCCGTCATGGCCCGCGGCCACGAGGACGACCGCGTGAGTAAGCGGCGCAAGCTCGACTTCAACCCACTTCGCTCCGATGATCGATTTGGCGACCTGCCATCGCGAGCTCGACAACGGAGCAATGGCACCTCCAACACCCGGAGTTCGACCCCGCGTGCCGGCTCGCGGCTTGCTGGGGGTGAAACGCCTCGGCAGCGCGAATTCGACGGCCCGGAAGCCGGTATCGACGATCCCGATGCCGACACTGCGCTCGACCGCGATTGGTACGGCGGCGATGACGATCTCGGCGGCCACACGTTTGGTGATGACACGCACAACCCGTTTGGAGACGACAGCGGCTGGGCGGCGCAGGAGAGGGAGGCCGCAATGGTGGAGAAGAAGATTGCGCATTTTTCGCGAGGCATGAACGCGCGACAGATGCAGAAGCAGAAGGATGTCGATGCGTGGGAGACCAACCGCATGCTCACCTCGGGCGTGGCGCAAAGACGGGACATGGGCGTCGATTTCGAGGATGACCAGGAGGGCACCCGCGTGCATCTGCTAGTCCACGACCTGCGGCCCCCTTTTCTGGACGGGCGGACCGTCTTCACCAAACAGCTCGACCCTGTGCCCGCGGTCCGGGACGCCCAAAGCGACATGGCCGTGTTCAGCAGAAAGGGGAGCAGGGTGGTCCGGGAGCGCAGACAGCAGCGCGAGCGGGCAAAACAGGCACAAGATGCCACCAAGGTGGCCGGGACGGCGCTGGGCAACCTGATGGGCGTCAAGGATGAAGACACCGACAGCGCGCTTCCCATCGCCGCCGAGGGCGATTCGAAGGCGCAGAATACGAACAAGTTCAGCGACCACGTGAAGAAGTCCGAAGGTGCAAGCAACTTCAGCCAGAGCAAGACGCTGAAGGAACAACGGGAATTCCTGCCAGCGTTCGCCGTGCGAGAAGAGCTGCTGCGGGTAATCCGGGACAACCAGGTGGTCATTGTGATCGGAGAAACAGGTTCCGGCAAGACTACGCAGCTCACCCAGTTCTTGTACGAGGACGGCTACGGCAAGACCGGCATGATCGGCTGCACACAGCCCCGCAGAGTGGCGGCCATGAGCGTCGCAAAGCGTGTTGCCGAGGAGATGGAAGTGAAACTCGGCAGCACTGTTGGGTACGCGATCCGCTTCGAGGATTGCACTAGCAAAGAGACGGTCATCAAGTACATGACGGACGGCGTGCTACTCCGAGAGTCGTTGAACGAGCCGGACCTCGACAGGTACTCGTGCATCATCATGGACGAGGCCCACGAAAGGGCGCTCAACACGGACGTTCTGATGGGGCTCTTCAAGAAGATCTTGCAGAGGCGGCGCGACCTGAAGTTGATCGTCACCTCGGCCACCATGAACGCGAAGCGCTTTTCCGACTTTTACGGCGGTGCGCCCGAGTTCACCATTCCCGGCCGAACGTTTCCCGTGGATATCCTGTTCCACCGGTCTCCAGTCGAGGATTACGTCGACCAGGCGGTACAGCAGGTTCTGGCCATCCACGTGGGCAAGCCCGCGGGAGACATACTCGTGTTCATGACAGGCCAGGAAGACATCGAGGTGACTTGCGAGCTGATCCGCGAGCGGCTAGACGCGCTCAACGACCCGCCAGAGCTCAGTATACTCCCCATCTACAGTCAGATGCCGGCGGACTTACAGGCCAAGATTTTCGACCGTGCCCCTCCGGGAGTTCGGAAATGCATCGTGGCTACCAATATCGCGGAGACCAGCCTGACGGTCGACGGCATCATGTACGTGGTGGACGCTGGCTATGCCAAGCTCAAAGTGTATAACCCCCGGATGGGCATGGATACGCTCCAGATCACGCCTATATCGCAGGCCAACGCGGCCCAGCGCGCCGGCCGTGCGGGGCGGACCGGGCCTGGACAGGCTTACCGACTATTCACCGAAAAGGCCTTCAGGGACGAGATGTACATGCAGACCATCCCCGAGATCCAGAGGACGAACCTGAGCAACACGGTTCTCCTTCTCAAGTCGCTCGGCGTCAAGGACCTGCTCGACTTTGACTTCATGGACCCGCCTCCTCAAGACACCATCACGACCTCGCTGTTCGACCTGTGGGCTCTGGGCGCGCTGGACAACCTCGGGGAACTGACCGATCTGGGGCGCAAGATGAACGCGTTCCCCATGGACCCGTCACTTGCCAAGCTGCTGATCATGTCGGAGGTGTACGGCTGCAGTGAGGAGATGGTGACGATCGTCTCGATGCTCTCCGTCCCCAATGTCTTCTACCGTCCCAAGGAGCGCCAGGAGGAGTCCGACGCGGCGCGCGAGAAGTTCTTCGTGCCCGAGTCGGACCACCTCACGTACCTGCACGTGTACACGCAGTGGAAAGCGAACGGGTACAGCGACGCGTGGTGCGCCCGCCACTTCCTGCACTCCAAGTCGCTGCGGCGCGCCAAGGAGGTGCGCGACCAGCTTCTGGACATCATGAAGATGCAGAACATGCAGATGATCAGCTGCGGCACCGATTGGGACGTCATTCGCAAGTGCATCTGCTCGGGCTACTACCACCAGGCGGCCAAGGTCAAGGGCATTGGCGAATACATCAACCTGCGCACCAGCGTGACGGTCCAGCTGCACCCGACCAGCGCGCTGTACGGGCTGGGGTTCCTTCCGGACTATGTCGTGTACCACGAGCTGATCCTGACGTCCAAGGAGTACATGTCGACGGTGACCGCGGTGGACCCGCACTGGCTGGCGGACCTGGGCGGTGTCTTTTACTCGATCAAAGAGAAGGGATACTCGGCGCGGGAGAAGAGGATTACCGAGACCGAGTTCAACAGGAAGATGGAGATTGAGGCGCAAATGGCGGCCGACAAGAAGCGGCAGGAGGAGCAACTGCAGGCAGAAGCGGAGTCGAACCTGGCTAAGAAGGGCGGCTCGTCCAAGGAAAAGAAGATAGTCACGTCGGGCGCTGTGGTAAAGCCAGTCCGGAAGCGTGCGGGAAGGGGGTTTTAGAGACGGCCAATACAGAGTTGATACCCATTTTCTTTTTTTTTTTCTTTTTTTTTTTTTTTTTGCCATCCCAGGGTTTCCACACAAGTCTCTTGTCGTTTTGAGGCATATATGCCATCTGTAAACGCTATACTACAAGCATAGTATGTATATCAGAGTATATACCTAATATATGTACTGTATAGTAGGGTCAGAAAAGTGTTTGCCCACTTCAACCCTGGTAAGCGACTTCCAAATCGGGTCAACCAACTACCCCCTCTTTAACTTTAACGACAGTTACACCGACTTTTCTATCTTTAACCTCCTCTTTAATACAATAAGATGGCTCCTAGACTAAAGACTACTTATAGGGAACTTATAGAAGCCTAGAGATCCCTAATTTATAGCCTCTATTTAGCTAGATTAAAAGGAGATACTATTATAGCCTATACTAGCTTATTAAAATAGACTATTAATTATACTATCTTGAAAGTTAAATATAACCTTACTAATAGAGCTAATAAGCTATTCTAATTAAAGCCTAGATCTAGAAGACTATCTAAGTTAGATAATCGAGCTATCTAACATCTTTTATAATATATAATAATCTACTAAATAGATATCCTTAAATTATTTATAATACCTTTTAAATCTAGCTAATAGATTAGTAACTTTACTATTTAAGCTATCTTTAAGAAGTCTAGAAAAGGTCATTATAAGGTATAGAAAAAGCTATATATTTTAGTTATTAATATAAAAAAACGGCTCCTCTTTACTAAATAGAATAAATAGACTCTTTAGGTCTTAGTTTACTAATTAGATAAGGCTTACTTTAAAATTAGCTAGAAGAGCTATATAATCTATATTATATAAAGCTTATAAGAGGAATATTATTCTAATTATCTATTCCCTACCTTTAAGAGTAATTAAACTAAAGTTAGTATTTAGGGCTATTTTTATAGGCTATATAAGGGATCTCTTATTATCTTACCTTAGGGTACCTGGTTAAACTAACTTAAATATACTAATTAGATCTTTATATCATACTTCTTTCCTTTTTATAATGAGATAAGGTTAATATATAGCTTTAAAATATAATTATAAAAGGATAAGGTAATATATTACTATAAAGGGTTTATTTAACTATTAAAGAGAGCTATTAAGGTTTAGCTACTCTAGTAGCTATTATAGAGCCTAGACCTTAGTCTAATTAAAAATATCTAGTATTAGATAAAGGTAAAAATCTCTAAAAGGCGGTATCGGATTAAAATAGTAGCTTAGATAGCTATAATATTATAGGAAGTCTAGAGCTAAATATCTATTAAATTCCCAGTCAATTTGACTATAGGTATAGGGAAAAGGATAGATCTTTTAGCTTAATTATAAGGTGGCCTAATTAAGTATTAAAATAGCTATAGTTATAATATTAATTTGGTAGTAGTTTGGCCCTGTTTTGTGTATTCTATATGTCTTTGAAGTTGGAGGGTGGAAAAAGTGGGTGGGCAAACACTTTTCTGACCCCACTGTACATTACGATATGTGTAAGTCTGTCAAGGTCGAAATACATACAAAAATCTAGCAAGTAGTGTACACTACAGTACCACTCGAGAACGCTGGCTCCACCGTTCTGTTCAGGGCCCAGGGAGGTTACGGGGGCTCCACCAATGCCAAGTCGGGGGACCGATCGCGGGCTTCGGCCAACGTCGGCTATGGAACGGCACAACTTACCAGAGAGGACACCGCAATTGGGACCTTTTTGGTGCGCATTACCGGCCAATAACCTTATCTAACTCGGCGGTGTCGGCTCCCCTTGGATCATTCACCATCCATCATCATCCTCGTCGCTCCCATTTTCTGGAGGATAAGAATCCCGGGTCTTCCCCCCCATTTTTTTTTTCGCCCGTCCCTTTCCCGACGGAGCAATTGAACGTCCTAAGAGACACAATGCAAAGCACAAGATCAACCGCGCTCGCCGGGACCCTCCGCGGTGCTTGCCGGATCCCCTCGCGCACCGCCGCGAGCGCTAGGCGGTTCACCGTCTGCGCCGTAGCAGATTCGACTCCGCTTCCCAGAGTACCATACCGGCCGGCTCTCAGAAGCCATCCTTGTCAGCTCACCCAGAGCCGCCGTTATGGGTCATCCGCCTCCTCATCGTCATCATCATCATCATCATCATCAACATCAACAACCGAACCGCTCCGCACAACCCCTCTCCACTCCCTCCACCTCGCTCACAAGGCCAAGATGGTCCCCTTTGGCGGCTTCCAGATGCCGGTCCAGTACGACGCGCTCGGCGTCAGGGAGTCGCACCTCTTCACGCGCGCCCACGCCTCGCTCTTTGACGTCTCGCACATGGTGCAGCGCGTCTTCTCGGGCCCGGGGGCCGCCCGCTTCCTGCAGCGCGTCACGCCCTCCGGGCTCGAGGCGCTGCCCGTGCACCGCAGCACGCTCTCCTGCCTGCTCCGGGACGACGGCAGCGGCGGCATCGTGGACGACTGCGTCATCACCCGGCTGCCCGGCGACCGCTTCTACGTGGTCACCAACGCGGCGTGCCGCGACAAGGACGACGCCTACCTCGCCAGGGAGGCGGACAAGTGGAACCGCAGCAGCCCGGCGGCGGACGGATGGGAGGTCAAGGAGGAGCGGTGGGGGTTGGGCGGCCTGATCGCCCTGCAGGGGCCCGACGCGGCCGGGATCCTGGCCGGGGTGCTCGAGGCCGGGGGGTTGGACCTGACGCAGGTGCTGTTCGGGCAGTCGTTTTTCGCCAAGATCAGGCTGGCCGGGGGCAAGGTCAGCAGCCCGGTGCTGGTCAGCCGCGGCGGGTACACGGGCGAAGACGGGTTCGAGATCTCGATCCCGGCGGAGGAGGCGATCGCCGTCACCGAGGCGCTGCTGGAGGCCGGCGGGCCCGACAAGGTGCAGTTGGCGGGCCTGGGAGCCCGTGACAGCCTCCGCCTCGAGGCGGGCATGTGCCTGTACGGCCACGATCTGGACGAGTCCACCACCCCCGTCGAGGCTGGGCTGAGCTGGATCATCCCAAAGGAGCGGCGCACGGCCGACGCCGGCTTCTACGGCGCCGAGGTCATTTCCAAGCAGCTGGTGTCCCCGGCAAAGGGCGGGTCGGGCGTGGCCCGTCGCCGGATCGGCCTGATCGTCGAGGGCGCGCCGGCCAGGGAGGGCGCCGAGATTGTCAGCCGCGCCGAGGGGAGCAATGATCGGATCCAGCTGGGCGTCGTGACCAGCGGTTGCCCCAGCCCGAGCCTGGGCAAGAACATCGCTATGGGTTATGTTAAGGAAGGCTTCCACAAGGCCGGAACCGAGGTGGATGTCATAGTCCGCGGGCGACCCAGGAAGGCCGTCGTGACCAAGATGCCATTCGTCCCGACCAAGTATTGGAAGGGGAATGCCTAAGGGATGAGCGGAGAAATGTCTGCTTTTGTTCTGAAGACGGTATAGACCATGCCACGGAGCCTCAGAGTAAAGAAGAACAAAAACCCAAGGGAAGAAGGGGAGTTGTTGTTTCAACACTGCATCTGCGCAACGGCGCGGGGTTCTCGAGTCCTGTGGGTTTGGTGAAGAGGGTTACTTCAACGTTTAAAGCGAGGGTCGATATTATACATACATTCACGACCTCCGCCAAGGGTTCTGGCGTCGCCCGGTCGGGAGCATATATATCTAGCAGGGCAGTCACTTCAACAGGCCATGCATGGGTTCACGGCGTTATCTCCTTGCCTAGGAGACTGCTGAAAAAATGAGGTTTTTATGTTTTTTTTTTTAATGCTTACTCTTCTTTTTTGCTCTTTCTTTCTTGTTTCTAGCCCCGAACCGTCCCCGCCCTCTTGCCCTAATTAAGCCGGTTTCTCGCCATGTAACTCCAAGGCTTGCCGTGTCCCGACGGCACCGGAGCTCAAATATCTATGTTTGGCGTAGAGTATCCGAGCCCATGTTGAATGATCGCCCCTATACCTATGCTCCGTGATCTGAATGCAGCACTAAACCCAAGGCGCCCCAACGTCACCCTGTGTATCAAAATGAGATGAATGTTTAGATGTGTCTATCCGCGAAGAGCGCTTCTTCTTCTTAGCAACGGCCGTCGTCGGTTTACTCCTCCTGGGCCCATCGCTTCTCCCGCAGCGGCATCTCCTTTCCCGATCTTCGCCGCTCCCCAGTGACCTCGGCCCGCCAGGCATAATACTCTCCTAACCTCGTCTCAGCGTAGGAGGCATAATCAAAATCGATCTCAGAGATAGTAGCTTGAATCAGAGCCCAAATGCCCCAGTAGAAGCCAGGAACACCTCGGAAATGGTCGACCTCCTGATGGAGCTGCTCGATCTCAGCCTCCTTGTCGAAAGTGGCAGCGGCTCCGGGGCTCTTCTTTTCGAGGAATGTAAAGTATGTGTTGATGTACTCCTCAATAAACTCGTGTCGCTGTGCCCGCGTCGGCAGGACGCTGTAGTCGCAGTCAAAACCGCCCCACTCCGCGAAGTGGTTCGCGAGGTCGAAGGCGGCGGGCGAGGGGGTTGCATATTCGTAATCGATGAAGGCGACTACAGGCGTGGGGGATTTGTCGCCGTTGGAGAGCTGGGAGTTTGGCAGCACGATGACGTTTCCGCTGAGAAGATCGCAATGGGCAAAGACGAGCTGCCTTGGGAGTTAGCATGTTGTGTTGGGGAGTCGGCGCGAGCCGGCAGAAGCAACCTACCCCGTTGACACCCAGGCCCGGCCGCTGGCTCAGCTCAGAAACGAGCTTCTTCAGCTCCTGTTGTAGCTCGGCCTGCCGGGCCCTCTGTGCCTCGGTTTCGGTGGGGAGGGCAAAGATCCATTTCTGCATGACGGTCCAGACATTCGGCGGCGGCTTGCCGGGCGCGACGTTGTCGAGGGCCTGCTGGAATTCGGCATCGCCAAGGCCGCCATCCAACGCGGAGGCCGCGGCGCCGTCGGCCTTCGAATTCTTGCGGCTGTGCCCGGTTTTGGCGGATATGCAAGGGACGACAGCATGCCACTCGGCCAAGCGTCGAGCGACGGCCTTGTAGATGTCGGGCTTGCGCAGATCCTCGGGGTGGGTAACCGCGCCCTGGATGAAGCGGTACATCATGCCGTTCTCGAAGCGCGCAAGCAGCTCCGGAGCGAGGCCGTGTCTCATGAGCAGCTCGTGGTTCTGCGTCTCGCGATGCCGATCGATGATCAGGTCGGTACCGTGGCCGTAAGCCCGCAGCAGAATGGCCTCCTTGTCGACATCGTTCTTGGAGAGCCCGGGTCGCTTGTTGACCGCCTTCAGCAGTGTGTTTGTGATGCCGTCGGTGAAGCGCACAAACTCAACATTGGAGTCGGGCGAGCCCCAGTCCGGGCGGATCGACAGCACGAGCCGAAGCGCCGACTCTCTCGAGTTTGCGCTGTCGTAGGATAGGGGAATAAAGCGAATCTGGAGACCGTCCGCGTCCGACCCGCCATTGCTGCGCGCCGCATTCTCACGGCCGACAGTCATGGCAGCGGGAGGTGGGGTAGTGGTGTGTGCGCGGTGGGGAGGAACAAGAAGGCGGGCAAGAGCTCGACTCCGGAGTTCTGGATTGCGGGAAAGAGGTATCCTACAACACTGAGACGTGAAGCGAACAGGTAACAAGATTTGAGGGAAAATCTCGGAGGAGCTACGAATTGCGAACAACTCGTTTATTAAATTAGAATCTGAGTTCAGCGCAACGGCTGAACAAGGAAGGCGGTGGAGCAGATTTGAGCGCACATGGATGGGGGGATAGACTGGAGGGGCAGCAAGCGAATAAGCAATTAAAATGAGAGAAAAAGGGGTGGGCAGAGATATACAAAAACAGAAATAAGAATCAAATATAGAGCGGGATTGAAGAGGGGGCAATGCCGCGCGTACAAGGACGGCAGCAACTGACCGAGCAAGTGCTTGCTTTCGTGTCTCCTGGCTCACACGATCAGTTGCCCTTCCGTACCTTTCGAAGAGGGATCTGGACGGGAGCCCACTCTTACGTTTGAGTGGCGGCCACGGTTTCATCTCATGTGAATGGGCCCGAGCGCTGTTCAGAACGTCAAGTTACTGAAGCTCCACTTCCAACTCGCCCCGCCCCTGGCCAACCCCACGGGAGGTGTCCCGCTCCAGCGGAGCCGCTAACTAACCGGCTGCGCTTTACTGCTTCAGGCCTCGGCACAGTGAAGGAATCAGCGGATCCCTACTACCTTATTTGTGTGTAGTAGTCGGATTACATGCGGATACATTGTGGAGTAATCCGTCATCAGGAAACACTAACCTACTGATACCTACTTCTACCTGCCTACTTCACAACCTTCGTCGCGACACAGACAACCGATTGTACACACAATCAGATCCATGCGTTCTTGTATTGCACTACATGGATGGAAGTACGGATTAGCGTAGGGCTAACTTAGCTGCCGGCGCCCCCCACGCAGCACACTGCACGGTGCTCTCTCAATTACCTAACCTACCTGCATGGTTGCCAGAGCGTGCGCACGCTCTAAGACGACCGGATTGGGAGAGGTAGAGGACCGGCGTCGTCCTCGTCGGCCGACAATACACTTGCACGCACCTCCGCCAAGACCGCGTCGCGGAATCGTTCCTGGTGTCGCTTCTTGGCGGCCATGGCGCTCCCGGTCCTTCCCAACAAGGACAACTTTCTCGGTGTCGCCCTCGTCATCAACCGTTCTCGCGATGGCCCCCGATTCGTCTTCCACTACCCTCCTCGCATCTCGCCCTCGGAGGCTTCAAAGAGGGATGCCGACGCCGCCGACGATGTCGACGAGGACGACGACATCATCCCCGGCCGCCCCTCGCTCGAGCCACACTTCGAGATGGGCTCTTCATCCGCCGCGCTTGCTGCCGAGCTCGCTCAGTGGAACCACGATGACCACCTCATCACCGAAAGCGGCACGCAGATTGTGCCCTGGGAGCACGTTGCCGGCTTCCCCACCAAGGACCTGGAGAACATTCTGACACCGGCCCGGGCGTACCACAAGCGCCTCTTCCAGGTCTCTCTGGACCCCATCTACTGCGTCTCGTGCCCGATCCAGGTGCCCGAGAACGGCGTGTGGAGGAAGAAGAAGGACAAGAAGCCCCCGAAGCAACGGCAGCCACACCGGGACCCCGAGACCGTCAGGAATGAAGACGAGGACCAGCTCCCGCCCGACGCTGGCGAGCGGTACCCGAGTGACGCTGAGAAGACCGAGGCAAAAGATCCACCCAAGCCCCCGGCCCGGCCGACAGAGGAGGCCGAGGACAAGAAGAGCTCCATGACCATGTTCAACCTGGTCTTCTTCCTCAACCCAAAAAAGCACGAGGCCAAGCCCTTGATCGACATCATGTTTACGCACATCATCAAGAAGATCAACAAGGCCTACAAGTACTGCCAGCAGCGGAGCGACTTTGTGTGGAAAGAGTCCAAGAAGATCCTCGCCCTCAAAGAGAAGGGCCGCGAAGACAGCAAGTTGCCTCATTATTTTTTTTTATTTTTTTATTTTTTTTTTGCATCTCTGTCTGCCTAGCTAACTGTTCCGGCAGAGCGGAAGATGAGCTCGCTGTGGGGAGAGATACTGTCTACCTCGTCGCTAGCAGCATCGATGCAGGACCTCTACGAGGCGGTCTCTCAGAACAGAATTGCCGCCCTGCAGCTGGACACGGCCGAGGGCACCGTGACGCACTCGGTCCAGATTCCGGTCCCGTTCCACGTGTCCGATCTGCCCCCCGAGGGCCATGACAGTCAGAGGGGCCTCTGGCTCACGACTGCAAACTCACTGATGGCCGAGGAGGCGGCTGAGACGCCGGGCTTCCTGGACAAGAACTTTGCCCTGCTGCTCATGATGGACGAGAAGAGGGTGATAGCGGAGTTGCAGACGGACCCGGACGAGACCACGCTCGCGATGATCGAGTTTGTGCGCCACTGCAAGCCAACGCTATCGTGAGTAGCTACGACCTCTCCCGCACCTGATATCCCGGTGTCTAACATGCACGCAGCTTCTACCAGGTCTGCCAACAATCCAGCAACATTCTCACGCCCAACCAGGTGCGCAAGTTCGCCCAGCACTTTATTTTCTGGCGGCGTGCCATCGCCATCCCACCGCTACATGCTCGCGATATGTACATCGTCAGCCCTAACTGCGACTTGCGCAAGCTGCCACAAGCAGCCGCCCAATGGGCTCGCCAGTTCCCTCTCTCCCCGAGCCTCCCGAATTTCCTCGCTGAACTTAGCGTCGCGCCACGGCCTTATAAGCTACACTGCCCCAGCAAAGCCCACCGCCCGGTGTATATGGCCATGCTGGCCTGGTTGATGCGCGGGGGCTGGGTTACCCAGTTGTGCACCTTTGCTTACGTCGTCGTCTGGCCCGAGATCATCTACGAGGTCGAGTACGCCTTGGAAGCCGAAGAGATTGCTCGCGCGAAGCGCGCGCAGGCCATGGGCCGCGAACCAGGCAGCCTTGAGAGCGACGATACCACCACAACAACAACGACGGCCGCCACCATGTCCGCAGTCCCCTCCCCGGGCGCGACAGCCCCCGACGACCAAGCCATGGCCGGATCCGCCTCGGGCTTTCTCCCCCTCCTGTCCGACCTCACAGATCCTACCCGTTCCACCACGGCCAGCCTGTCTCACTCCCAATCCTCCCTCATCCCCACCGCGTCAACGCCCGTCTCTCCGGCCTACACGCGAACCAACGCGGTCACCAGTAGCCACTCACCATCCCCGCCACCACCAACACCACCACCACCTCCTCCCCCCCACGATGACAATGACAACGACTACCGTCACGACCGCGACCACCAACACGACGACAACGGCAACAACGAACCAACCCCAGCAGAGCAAGCCGCCGAGAAAGCCCGCCTCGCCCGCCTTGCCGACCGCACCGCGCGCCAGCTAGCCGAGCGCGCCACCGCCCACGCGCGAAAAGCGGTCCCGCAGGCCACAGAGCACCCCAGCGTCAACCACGCTCCCCACCTTGAGGGCATAACTCCCCATATCATTCTCGACGCCAAGAAAGCGACGGGCAAGGAGAGTCTGTATCTCAGCGCGATCGAGCGCCGGTTCCGGGACAAGGCCCGGAAGAACCGGGGGGTGGGGAAGAGCGATGGCGCGTTCGGGGACGCCGGGCTTCGCCAAGGCGGGAGCGATAGGAGCCATGATGATAGGAATTGGGAAAGGGATCCCGCGCTGAAGGGAAAAGAGGATAAGGGAGGAAGGGACGCAGCGGCGACGACGGCACCTGGCGCCAGGGGAACGAACCGGTTTGGAATGCCTCCTAGTAGCGCCGCCGCCACTACTAGCAGCAGCATTCGGGACACGGGAGACTGGGACGAGCGGGTGGCTAACGCGTGGCCTGTGATGTGCAAGTACTTCAACGGGCGGTCAGCGCTGGAGCGGATCGCACTGCAGGAGGACATGAAGCGGAAAGATGTGTGGAACCTGTTGACGGCTATGAGCGAGTACCTGCTGTGCGTCCGCCACTGGTGAGCAGAGAATGTGAATAACCCAGCAAACAAGTCAGCCCAAGCAGCAGACCATGGATATAATGGAAGGGGCCAATGATATGCAAGTTAAAAATGGCCAAACAGATCAGTGGCTCTCCTAATAGTTGAACGATGCACATGTGTATTGAAGAGGGTATTATCATGAGCCTGCTAACCCCAGGCCGCTACCAATAAGGATGTATGCGTATGCGTAAAGAAGGCAATGCCTGAAAGCAATAAGAGTGCTGGGAACCAAGTCAAACCAAGAATGAAAGGTTGAAATGCCCAAAGTGTCCTGTCCTTACGCCCAGTCCTCGAGGTATCATTGCCAAGTAAGGAATAACCGGAAAGCCAGGAAACATGTCCCGGCTGACGAACCTCCCAGAACAACCCGACCGCGCCGTGACCAGACTGCGCCCAAACGACCCCTGATATGCTATATAACCCTCCAGAAATTGCGAAGCTGATGCAAATGCGGGGCTCAAACCCGGAGCCAAAACCATAGCCTTGATCGAGATTCTTAAAGGAAATAGGGGTCCTTGCACCTCCCGAGTGGAAGGGGGAAGAATGCAAGAAAATGCTAGTCAGAGGCCAGCCGTCTCTGATTAGGCCGTCAGATCCATACCAAACTCGTCCTCCTCCCTAAAGACATCTCCGCTGCCGTCGTCCTCAAAGTCGACAAAGTCGCCACTGTCGAGCATATCGTGCGTCATTCCATTGCCGTTTTCTCCCGGACTGATCGAGTCGTGGTCCACTCCGTTGTTGTTGTTGTTGCTGTTGCTGTTGCTGTTGCTGCTGCTGCCGCTTCTGCTGCCGCCGGCGCCGTTGTTATTGTTGTTGCTGGTGCCGCTGCTATTGTTGCTGTTGTTGCTGTTGTTGTTGTTGAGGGGCTCGCCCCTATAGTCGGTGTGATGCGGTACTCGCAGGCCAGATCCCGCCGTGCGGGAGTACGACAGCGATTTAGCCTGTCCGGTAGTCTCATCTATCCTGGCCATTGCCTCGAGAAGCTCGGTTTGCATCCTCCTTTCATCATCGGTAATCTCAAAAGGCAACTGGCCACCTCGTTCGTAGAGGGCATTGATAAGCTCCTCTTGCTGCTGAATCTTCAAGTTCAGCATCCACATAAGATCACGTGTCCAGCTGACAGCGCCATTGAGAATATCACCCTTGTTCGGCCCTTTGTCCTTGTCCTCAACGGGAAGGCCTGTTGTGATGTTCCCTGCGCTTCCACCCGCAGCCCGTCGTGCACCAGGGCCTGCCAGACCCGAAGTTGCCTGCGAAGAACCGCCGATGCCAGAAAGGGTAGGTGAGAGTGGGGTGCCATTCTGAATGGCCTTCCTAATTTTCTCGTCCTCGAGGCGGTGCAACGGGACCAGCTTGCTCAGATCTTGGATACGCTCGTTGATGTTGTCACGTCGACGACGCTCGACAAGGTTGTGAGATTCGCGCCTACGCTTGCGCCTCGCTTCTTGGGTCGACGCAGCGGCAGCCGAAGATGCACCGAGCTTGGCGGGCATCGAGACGCCGCCCTTCAGAATGAGGTCATTGATTTGGTTGCCGGGGAGGCCCTGCTGAAGTGGGGAGGAGAATCCAGAACCGGGGAATGAGGAAAGACTGTTAGGTGTCTGAATCCATTGACCTGAATGCGACTTTTCGTGATGGGCGCCCGTTGTTCTAATCGGCTGAGCTCCGAAGGTTGATTCGGAATTGACCGTCATCCCAGTCATCGCCGCCGACTTGGGCGTGAGAGATCCTCTGGCAGTTGACGAAGGTTTGCGCTGCATGGCGTTTGCGAGACGGTTGCGTGCCTGGGCCTGAGCACTCAGAAAATTTGGGTCGTTGTTGTCGTTCAGCTCGGCATTCGCAAGAGGTGACCCCGCATAGGAGAGTGGTGACTTAAGGGCACCAAAGGACTGTGCGTGCCCCATCTGCCGATACGCAAAGTTGTGGGCAAACGGGCTCTGGATCGGATCGCCATCCGGGGTGCTCGAGTACCCATTCAGTGACTGCTGGTTTATCGGCAGCCCCGGATGCGAGCCGTATACTCCGTGAGAGTAACTGACGCCCATATCGTTCATGTTACCGAAGTCCTGGACTCCGGATGGAGCCTCGATCGGGCTGTTCAGCCCCTCCAAGAGTTCATCGTCTCCAAAGCCCGCTGAGCCGCTCGAGAAATTCGAAGGATTGTTGTGATTGAAGTTATGTTGAAATGGCGCCTGATAATTGCCCGTCATGGCTAGATCGTTTGGGTCGATCCCACCATGCCCGTTCATGGAGAAGCCGTGTTGCGCCATCTTCGCCAGTTCAACTGTAAGGGGGAAAGAGGGCGCTTGCAGAGGACGCCTGCTTCAACTGTTGGTCGCTGAGGTGCCCAGGCAGGTGGGTGAACAAAAACCTTGATATTCGGTCGAAAACGCACGCAGTATCAGGTAGTCTAAGGCAATCGGGTGCGGTGTTAGTTCGGCATTATGGGAAACTGAGCGAATGCCACATAGGGTTCGGCAAGAATGAGCATGTGCGCGCTTCAGTTGGAGAAGCAACGTGGGGTTGAAAAGCAAGAGAAAAAAAAGAAATAAATAAATGAACGGAAAAAGACACGAAGAAGGTATAAGAAATGGGGGGAGGGGGAAAAAAAGGCAACCTACCTAACGACGTGATGAGACTCTTCGTTTCGCTGGCGTCGGGCCGTTCTCCATCAGGCAGAGAAGAAACAGTGGGGGAAGCGGCGGTCGGGTCGAGAATGACTCGGGATGGGCGGCGCCGCAGATCGGAGATCGGTCGACGACGGACAATGTGCAATGACTCGCCGCAGGATGATGGGAGCCGGAATGGCTTCTTTGCAGTTTCTTTGAGTTGCGCAGTGTCGCACAGTTTCGATTGGAGAGGAGTGACGGCCTTGTGCAGATATGACAAGTCGTCGAGGGTGAAGAGGGTCGAAGAGGGCAGGATGTGGGGAAGAGCCGGGGCTTAACAATATCTTAGCGGCTAACCCGGTCGGGAAACAGTCCCCTTCAGATCGCAGCTCTTGGAAAGCAATGAGATAAGGCGTTCCCAACAAAGGAATCCAGGAAATTGTCAATGGGCAAAAGCCCTTGCTGTTCTCTTTACCGGCTGCAAACAGGCGAGCAAGACCGGTATGTTGGTAGGAGGGTGGAATGCAAACCCAAAGCCTATATCGAGGGCTGCCAAAATCAGGATCGCAACCTGGAAGGGCCCGTGATGCAGCGTTCGGAAGTTGCGGCTAGTTGGAGAAATCGGGAAATGGTTCAACTCCTGCAATGGGGCGGGGAAACCAGCCGCGGGGAGGAACGAGGCGTGGGTGGGGCCTTATGAAGCCCAGAGAAGCGGAGAGAGATCGTGGCGTTTGAACCCAAGAGGTAGCGGCAGCAAGGTGGTTGAGGCGGGCCGTTGGATGTTTGGGATGAACGCTCAGGCGAATCCGATGCCGGCGGAAACAACCGTTTGTTCCTCGAGCAGAAGCGGCTCAGGGAATACAAAGAGCCGGGAATGGCAGGAAACCTGAAGGTACAACCCAGCACCCGGGTTACAAAGGTGATGCAATCGAGTGAAGTATCGATAACGGAACTGCGGAACCAACGGCGGAAGCCGAGTACCTCTTCGCGCTCACGGAATGCCTATTTCGGATGAGGGGCGCATCCGCAAGGAAAGAGTAGAAAGGAGCCGGCGACTCGGTGCGGCCCGAGTGTAGTGTCTGATACCGAATCTTTAACGTCTCAATGAGGAGTGTCAAGCAATCGACCGAGCCGTCATCCAGTTTTCCTTTGAGGATGGCTGGCACGAACGAAAGGTAAGCGGTAAGCACAGAGGCAGAAAAGAGAGATATATGTCGGAGACGGGTGCGGTTGAGGTGCCCCTCTTTTGTTGCGAGACTGGCCGTGATCCGAGTTGGGTCGTTGATTGGCTGGCGCTATCACAAGCGGTCCGTCTGGCTTGGACCGACTCAACTGGCAGGCTTGAGACCTATTACTTCACACCTCCGAGGTCCTTCGTGGTGAAACCCTGACGACCTGACCGTTGCTGATAGCGAGGCGACTGATGGCGAAGCTCCAGCTTGAGTGCCTCAAATCAGTCGCCGGACTATGACCCGGTGGGCCGGGACGTCGGGGTGATTGAAAGCGCGGAAATGCGAGATGGAGGGGTAATCGAATGGTCAGGTAAGTACGTAGTAAGATAGAAAAGGTTGGCTTGCTGCGCGTTGAGGAAAGCAACGATGGAGGACTCGAGAGACCCAAACGGCAGTTTTCAGTAACGGACCCGAACTGTTGAACGTGATATTTGGCAGTTCTTGGCTCGGCCGAGACGCGGATGAGTGATTCTGGTTTGCTGTGTTTGGTGCAGTGCCGGATGTGCACGTCACCGCGTGCTGCTGTGCTTGCAGGATTCGGCTTGCTCAGCTAGTGAGGCAGTGATGAAAGGATTCAAGGTGAGTGTTGAGTCTGACAACATCTGGCAGTTGCGAAAAAAAACAGAGCGATCACGTCCAAACATGCTGGGCGCATGTGGCCCTCGAGGCCCCTTTTATCTTTGTCCTGGACTTCCTGCATGGCATATATCGCCCGCCATGGAGTTAACTTCCAAGGGCCCTCACAACCTAAGTCGCCTGACTTCCGAAGAGGCCTACTATGTAAAGTGGTGTGCTGCGAAATACGGAATAGTCGGTCGTAAGCCTTGGCCGTTCCCACCTGGCTCACCCGCGATTCACCGAAACTTGTTCGAGAAAGAAGGGCGTGTGTCTGCCAGCCCATCCATTGTGACTCGCAGCTGAGACACCAGGGCACACCAAGAGAGACGCGCAGCCACAATTCATTCTAGGCTCGGCAGGAAAATACGTAATGTCTCTGGGAATCCAGCTCCGATGGTACCGTACCGGGGCACGACGGGACGCCTAGCGTAGCCGTCACACGAGTCGGCCAACAGCGTGCAAACCCCAGCCGCCAGCCACCTGGAGCAAGTACCGGCATCAAGCTCCACAAAGCGATGCAGATGCAAGAAAGGGACCAGCCCGTGTGATACACAGCATCGTGCGTTCATCAACTACCGGATATGTGCCGTCTCCAAGCAACTACGGGATACATGGATTTGAACCGTGGAGGTGGGTTCGTGGGCTGGTGTGTGAGGTGCATGTGGATGGGTGTGCGTGCCTTGCCCTCCGCCAGCTCCGATCGTCCTAGGTGGTAGAACCCTCGTAACCAACATCGACCGTTGGAGCTAACGTATCGAGTCTGCCAAAAATCTGCCGCTTTGGAGCTCTAAGCAGGAAGAAGAACCAAGAGGCACCCCCTCGGTGCCGTCTTTTACCTGGGGACACTGGGTCCTGCTTGATCCGTCTATCTTTTCACCCAACGCAGCTAGCTAATGGCCGCTGCCGAACTCCAAGACTCCCAGGAACGCGATATATCACCGCACCGTAACCCGCGCTCATCTGTGTAGTAATTTGAGGAGATAGAGAGTCAAGTGAGTCTCCACGTGCCTGCCAGATCCCCGAGTGCTTCCAGTGTGGAGTGTACGTCCGTACATACGAATTACTCCGTACTCTGCAGAGCAACTCGAAACACCACTAATAAAGTGTGGAGCGGGTCTGAAAATAACCCGCCCAAACCGGATGCTACCCATCCTTGAGTGGTCCGTGATCACCTCTTTGTGGGTCAGCGCTGTCAGAGACCAATCATTCGGGCAGGATCGCCGAAGTGGGTGCCCTCCCGACCTGTCGGCTGCCAGGATGCCGTTCGCAAACTGCTTGCGCAAGCGATAAGTTAACCGCAAAACCGATTTCCTAGTCTCCTAGTATTAACTCTGTCTGCGAGGCATCATCTGGACACACTTCCCAGAGCGTTTGGGAGTGCCATATCAGCAGCACATCGAGCGACATCGCAGTTTTGTGTGGAGACGGCGAAGCGAGCCGTTTTGAAATCGACCGTACCTGAGCAAAGTGAGGAGAGGCTGGGAGGCAGCAGCAGGAGTATTGGGCAGACACGACACCCTTCGAACAAGATCCTGAAATCATCTGAACGTCGCGCCGGACCTTTTCGTTCCAACTTGGGGGTGTGGCTAGTCTCGCCGCATGACTTTTCGAGCCACGACCGTGTCAAACAGCCGACTACACCTCCCCATCCGTCCCTCCATCGGCACCGATCTGTGTCATCGCAGCGTCTGCCCGCTCTGCGTCCGTCGATCCACCTTGTCAACTTAACTCCGTCTCGCTCTTTCTTTACACTTTCCATTTGGGCATCTTGTGCGGTCACCAGAGCCCCCTAACCTCGCCCGCACTCCACCCTAGTCACGCCTACCGGGTTTTTCGATTGAAACCTCAAACACGACCGGCGACGCATTCCCACCCCGTATTCATCAGCCTTGCGGGACCTTCTTAGCAGCACCCGGGGGGCGCCAACACCAGGCCTACTATGGCATCGGCTTCGTTTCGCGATTCAATCAACTCCCTCGGCTGGTCGCGACGTAATACGGACTTCCCAGTAACCACAACCCCACAGCGTGGTTTCCTGTCATCTCTTCAATCCCTCAACCCATTTCGCGACCGTGGCTATGTCCAACTTCCAACAACCGAGGGCGCAGGGGCGCCTTTGCCAGCCCCAACCCGCCGCGAAGAGGAGGAAGGGTGGTTTGCCTGTGAGTCAACTCTGTTTCCATCCCGACCTTCCCCCCTCCCTCCAACGCCCGCATGTCTTTGTTTAGTTTCCAGCCCAAGGGCCTTGCCCCTCCCCCTGCAGACAGACCTTACAATGCGGGACATGTGCCGGTTCTGCATGCCATGTCTTGAGGTGCCCCACACCTTCGTGGCTGTCTCTTCGATAATCAGTTCTTCCAAGCTTCTCTCTCAACTAGATTTGCTCTGCCCTGTTGCGGGCAACAAAGACTAACCGGCAAGACGCAGTAAGTCGATGGGATCGGCTGCTGATATTCAGTGCCTGTAACCTGGGCGCTCTTGCTTGTTTCGTCATATGCTTCGCCCTGTTCCCCGTCATCTCTCTCGGCAGGCCGCGAAAGCTAGTTGTCCTGTAAGTTTGCGCTCTAGGGTTATCCGATTGCGGGCATAGGAACCCATTCCTGGAGCTCCGCTCAAACTCGGGGCATTTTCATTCCAGCAGTCAGATGCCCTGAGCTGGCAAGAAGGCGGCCTCCTGGGCGTCTCGGGAGAGCTGGGCTTTGAACGGTTGCCTTCGGTGGCGCCGTCGCTGCCTGCCATGGACGTTGTTGGGACGGCTGTAGGCTAACTAAACCTCAATCCGCAGATGGACCTTAGGATCGATTCTTTTCCTGTCGTCGTTCGCCGCCATCATGGGCCCGTTGGCCTACCTACAACATCTGCTCTCTACCCCGCGGCTACCTTTTACAGCGGCTTACTTTGGATCGCTCGGACTGACCTTATACTTTTCCATCGGTGTAAGTTTGCACGTGCTTGAGCTGTGGCCGACACGGTTGCTAAGCCTCTCTCAGCTTCAAAGCACCCTTCTCACACTGTTTGCCGGGCTCGCCCAGCTAGCTGCCTTGGTATGGTACCTTGTGAGCTACTTCCCGATGGGCTCCAGCGGATTGCGCCTTGTGAGCAGTTTTGGTGCCCGCAGGGCAGCAGCCTGGATGACGGGGTGATGAGAGACAGGGGACATGGGGTATGGCCGGCTCAGAAAATGATGTATAGTCAACACCGGCTGGTGTGCTCTCTGCATATCTTGTCGGGCGATTTGCTTCTCACAGCCAACCAGACTTTAAGGGTGATGAACCTCGTGAACCTCGTAAGTAGTGGACTTCGCGACCCAGCGCATTTGAGTGTTAGTCTTTTCGGCCTCCATTACCAGACGACTGCCTTTGCGTCACTTTGAATCTAGCATAAAGGTAGCAAGGCCCGGCCCGGCCCGGCACATCAGACCATAAGAGCGGGACGCTTCAAGAACGCTCTATAGACGATCCTTTCAATGTTCTCGTGAGCCACGAACACCCTTATGAGCGTAAGATACGAATAAACACCTGGGAGGGAAATGCCCCTGATGAATAACCGCGCGTGGCGTCGGGGCACGCTTTCCCAAGTCGAGGTGGCATAAACCAGGCGAGTTGCAGAAGCAGATCGTGGATCTTGCATCGACCACGAGCCGCAAGCTCATTCGCGCAGAGCAGTCAGTCAATGGAAGGATGATATTGGAGGGAAATGCAGGAGGTGCCACTCTAGCCCTGTGGCGTAGAGGTTTCGTAGGCTATGAGAGGCTTGTGATGATTTTTCTCTCTTTCCTTTATTCTTCCTCTTCCGCCGAACTTTCTCCATTCGCGACAAGGGCATTCCATTGATAATGGAAAGCGGGCTAAAACTTTGCACTCGGGATGCAAGAAGCGAGAAATATATGAAAGGAAGAGGCGACAGAAATAAGGAAAGGAACAGTGAATAGTGTATGTATCTTCAGTCGAATTCCGAGTGAAATTCCCTTCACGCATTAATACACAAGAGAGGCCGAAGCATAGTTCATTTATGCAAGGAAGATCGACGAACTGGATATTGATCCCTTCCTTTGAAGAAATCGACCTTTTCAACACAAACCCACTTTTACCACGCCATTCTGGATGCCTGGCCTTCATTTTCAAGTCTTCTACACTAACGCTGGGAGGTGTGTGAGTTGGAGCCCCGCCTTGGCCGACCCACTACATCCCGACCGACGGAAGGTCTCGCAAAACGCCCCGTCACTAATCTCGGGCAGGTCCCTCTTTAAGACGTAGTGCAACCACTCATTACTTCTAGACGACTTCGATACGACGGTCGTTAACAATTGGACCCAACCATGTTGAAGCATGCAATGTAGGTTAATTTAAACGCAAATTCCCAAAATGATAGCGTACATGACTAAATTGCTCTTAAAGACAGCACATCACTAACTGATACGACTCAAGAGGTGGATATTTCAGATTACTGTGCAGGTGCCTGTGTCTGGTAGTACGCAGGTCCTTAGCACAAAGTACGTTCCTGGAATTAGAAGACAGATATCTTTCCGTTAAGGATCACAGGAGCAGTGTTGTGGGTCAAGTTTCTTACATGTATATAAGGTACCTACGAGAGGACTTCTGACGAAGACACTACCCGCCAGAGGTATCTTCGGCATGTGGGCAATGTACAGAATGACGGGGTGGTCAATAACAGCCTTCGATGGAAGCTGGGCAAGTACGGCTTGGTTACTACGACTGCTTTACTAAACAATGTTCTTCAGGTTACCACGTGCCAACTTTGCTGCCTTCGGTCGAATACCGGAGCTACCTAGCTACCAGCTTATGTTAAGAGAGGTAGATGCTGACTTAACCAACTAGCACCAAGTAGTGACCTTTGCTACCTGGCGTTTGCGGAAGCTTCTCTAGTCATAGTCCTTGTAGGCTTGGGTATGTTCCAGTTTTACACTTCGGCACATACTGGAAAAGAGCAAAGAATCGTCTCGTATCGTGCAACCCAAAAGCCCGAATCCAGGATATGAGGCGACGAGGCGACTTTGGCTACACTGATGATTGCCCACTCGTGTTTGCCAAAGATGCTGCGAGATCAGTGGGCGCGTCTGTGGCATTGTCTGCAGCCGAGATGATGGACCCCAGTCCGGGACAAAAGAGCAGGAAGAAAATCGTCACGCAGCCAAAGAATTCCCCGGCACATTGCAACCAGGCCAAGAGAACACCAGAATTGGTTGGCGGCATCTCCGGGTCCGCAAGAGAGCTGCAACAAACAACATTAGGTGGATTGGTTTGGGCTCTAGTCTCGTAGTTGCCTGTGCCGCGTGCCTGCAGGGTGTTAGTTCCATCTCATGTCGTGCGAGACACAGCCGTTTTGCCATCAACACCCTAGGGCGGGAACACAACACCGACGAAGGACTGTCGTAGGGCAGTTCGGATTGTGGTGGTCGCGGCCCACATGGGAGCTCTTGTTCCCGACCCCGCCGTCCTGAGCGAGCCTGAATGTATTATAGTATGTAGTAGGGTAGGCAGCCGCCAATCCGGAACCTGAGACCTCAACAGGGCAGCGAAAAGAATTGAAAACAACGCCTGGATTACATCACGTTCGGTCCATAGGCCATTTTCCTGGCCTGTATCATCCGGAACTCTTTGCCTTCTCTTCTCTTTTTCGGGTTCCAGTCCTGCTGCAAACCACCGAGAACTGGCTTAACCGATTTATATTCGCGCAAAACCCGTTACGTTACCCCACAGTTTCTGGGCCGGCCCCTCCGCTCCGAAAAACTACACAGTACACAGCGCTGGGCACCCGGACAAAAGCCAAATGTTTAGGTCCCGGGCTCTATCTCCACCATTCTGTTAGCAGAGCCTGAGGACCGAGAAAAATTTATTCCACCCACACACAATTCTCATCCACTCCGCGCCTTGGGAAGCACTTCCGCATATCCCGCCAGCACACTTTTTTTTTTCTTCCTTTCTTCTCCTACCCACCCCTCACTCGCATCTGCAGCCTTCTGCCCTCTCTGCATCCAACGCTCTTCTTAGAGGTCGGTCGCGAGGGCGTTCGGTTGTCCGTCGACGTGAGGCTTCGTTCCGGTTACTGCAGAGCAGAATAGTGCTTGCAGTACCATCTTCCCGCGGCGTTTGCCCTTTGCCCTCCTTCCCACCTCCTTTGGTTTGCATCACTTCGCAGCCTTCTCGCTTCAGAAAGTCGTCACACGCGCGATCCCTCGAACCCGAACGAATCGCTCTTGGAAACCGGCAACAGAGGTCGAGTGGCTGTTCGCCCGAGTCTTGTTCCCGCGAGCACCCGATCCGCTTCCGCCTCTGCCAGAGACAGTTCGTTTGTTGACTTGGGTCTCTCGATCAATTCGACTCGCCAACCATCGCCCGACTCAGGTTCAGGCTTTCTGCTGATTCCCCTTTGGGCCTCGACACCTCAGCATTCCATCAGTGCGGGGAGGTTGTATTGGCCTCTCCGGACATCGCCTGACCTTGGCCAGGCACCTCAAGGTTTAGCAAGCCATTACTGGTTGCCGTTCACCGAGCCACGAGGGCTCCGAGCCGCTCGCACGACCAGAAAGCTTTGTCCTCGTCGTGCATTAAGCGTCCCCCAGGCCGCGGTGACTTCGACCCCGCATCAACAATGTCGGCCACAACATTCTCTTACGCGCAAGCCGCGAGAGGCCGGACCGTCTCCCAACCGAGCCAACAAGAGACATCGAGCCCTGCTCCTTCGACGACCGGTTCGCAAGGGAAAGATGACGCATCCACCGGCGCCACGTCCATAACAGCACCCTCAGTTGCCTCGACCACCCCTGAAACTCGGGATACAGAGCAGGCGGCACAGCCCCAGGTCGAGAGCAAGTTGTTGAAACAGGGTCAGGAAGCCGCTTCTGTCGCTAATTCCAACTCATCAGCAGCATCTGTCACGGAGCAGTCGGGCAAACCGGCCGAGGAGACCAGCGTGAAATCATCTGATGCTAGACCTCAAGCCCGGAGCCAGAGTGAGGATAAGGCATCCCGCTCCACCAGCCGGACTTCCCGCTTCAATGACAGCGCGGATGGCAGAAAAGGGCGAAAGGGGAAGAAAGGCCGTACTGCCGACAAAGATGCGCCAAGTGATCAAAACCAGGATGAGGATGCCGAGAAGGTGAAGGAGGCTCCTAAGCCAGTAATCCTCACAGAGGCTCCCCTTCCTACTGTCAACCCCTGGGCGAAGCGTATGGAAGCACAAAAAGCGGCTGTTCAGGTCAAGCTTGGATCGGACAACCCGACAGTTGACAGCGAATCGAAGCAAAATGCCTCTCAAGAGGAGTCCAACGTGCGCAACGCAGCGCCCAACGGTGCCAGTGGGGACAAGTGGGCGCAGAAGAAGACGGCTGAGGCATCACGCCCCACAGACCAAGCTCCGCGCCGAAGCGGCCCGCGGGGTAGCCGTGCTGGAGACAAGGAAGAAAGGACCTCAGTGGCCCTGCCCCCGGTCGCGGACCCTTCGTCCTGGCCGGATCCCAAGTCTGCCGCAGAGCGAGAGCAGACTGCAAGAAAGTCACAGGAGAAGCTTGACACAGCCGAAAAGGATGGCCCGGAGGAAGCTGCCCCTGCCCGCAAGAAGACCTGGGAGAAGCTCGAGATTGAGCATTCCGTTGTTTTCCAGACTCCGTTACCTCCCCTTCGCGGACCCAAACCCCGAGGTGGCGCTCCCCGAGGTGGTCGTGAAGCAGGGCCAATGAGGGGCAATCATACTGCTGCCGCGGCCGCCACCGCCCCTCAAGCCAATCTTGGTTCGGTGAGCGACAAGGCGGCTTCCCCCGGTGGGTTTACGGGTCCCAAGCCTACGGCAGCCCGCTCCCGTGACGGAAGTATTCCTTCCCGCGCGGCTCCTCAGTCTCACCCGCCGCATGCGTCGAAGCGTGCCTCAGTTGATGTCGCCTCAAGGGACCAGCGCAAGCAGTCAGTGCCTGGGAGCACAACAGAGCAGGCTCGCGATGCCAGCTTTGATGCCTCAAGCGTAAGCCCCCGCTGCAACGCATACGTTTTTCACAGAGCCGTGCCGCCCTCGTCACAGTCAAGCGCTAATAAGAAACTTCAGTCGTCGAAGAGGGCCAGTGCGACACGGGATATCCGCCTCGAAAATGGCTCGCTGAATTCTGAAGCCGGACAAGCACGAGCTCTGCCTCAAGATCGTGCCAGCAATTTCCAATCTAGGGGTGATAATCAGCAGTATCCCACCCGGGAGGGCCGTCCGGAACGAGGCCGGGGCGGTTACCGTGCCCGCGGTAGCCACAATAACTCGTCATCGCATATCTCTTTGGCGTCGTACGTCGCCAACGGCCATTATCCAGCCCCCAACGGTTTCCAGGCTCGGCAAAATCCGAACTCTCACAGCCCTCCGCCTTTTCCTGGCCAGTTCCCGGCATCTTTCGGTCACTCCTCAAGGGGAAGGGGAAACAAGTGGGCAAGCTCCGGTCAGGCGGCTGGGCGCAACGCTGCGGGTGCTGCAGGGTTTCCCCCGAAGGCTGCTCACGTGAACGACTACGCCGTGGGTCAATATCCCCCATACATATACTCGCCACTCTTCGATCCATCCATTCCCATCCTCAAGTCTCAGGTGGAGTATTACCTGTCTGTTGAGAACCTCTGCAAGGACTACTACCTTCGTCAGCACATGGATGGCCAGGGTTTTGTCCATCTCTCAACCATTGCGGCATTTAAACGCATCAAGGCCGTCACAGAGGACTTGGAGCTCCTTCGCCTAGCTTGCTCGCTCTCCGATCAGATTGAGTTCGGCGTAGGCGATGACGGGATTGAGCGACTGCGGACGCGTGACAAGTGGCAGCACTTTGTCTTGCCCGTTTCTGAACGGGCTGAGCCTCACCGCAATGATGGTCCGGCAAATTGGACCCCTTATGTGAGGCCGGACGCCCAATTTGCCGCGCCCTTTCCCGGTCAGATGGTTCCTCAGCCGTATCCTCCCGCTGCTGTCGGTGTCTACCCACCGTATAGCGAGGACCAGATGTATCCGCCGGCATTCATCAACGGCGCCGCCTACGATCCGACAGTCAACGGCAGCACTGCCAATGGCCACCATGCCGGACAAGAGACCCAGCTCTCCGCGGGTGTACCGGAATACGCACCTCCCCAGTCCCCTGTAACACTGGAGAGTATGACCAATTTCCCGGACTCCCAGGTGGAGAATCTGATGGTGATTCTGGGCTACGATGAGAAAGATGACGCAGGCTCGTCCACCGCGTCCGGCATGGCAGGCTATGTCCCTGGAAAGAACCAAGCCGCCAATTCTCCAGAGACTTCGAGGTATGTGCTCTCATTCTCCCCATTACTTCCTCCATCTAAACATCCGTTTTGAACAGCTCTGACTTAATCGTTCGTAGCGTCAGTGGAGAGGAAAGTGTCGCGCCCATCAACCAGGCGGACCAATCCGAGCGTGGTATTGTCTGGGTCGATGCACAGGCATCTACCTCTACCAATGAGCAGAGAGATCGCAAACCGTATGTCGAGATTCGCAAGGCGGCCCTTGAGCAACGGCAGAGTGCCAAGGCGGGCGAAACTCCCAAGGAGATGCAGAAACTTTACAGATTCTGGTCGCAGATGCTGCTCAAGGATTTCAACGCCAAGGTTTACCAGGAGTTCAGAGACTTGGCGCTTGAGGACGCGCGTCAGGGGACTCCGTCCACATGGGGTTTGAAGTGCCTCCTCGAGTTCTACGACAAGCTTTTGCTCAAGACCAACACCCGTAAACCTTGGCCTCAAGATCGGGCAGTGCCTGAAATCTTCACGGCTCACATGAACGAGGCTGTCGAATTGGACAACAAGCTGGGTGGGAAGGGCGTTGCCACTATTTGAAGGGGCCGCACCCGAAGCTGCAAGTCGGCGATATTTGGAAGCGATTCTCTTTGCTTCCCTTCGCCAACAGGTTCCTCGGCAGAGCCGTCGTTTGACCTATTTAAGATGATACCTCGGTTGTTCGCGGGGGCTTGGCGATTCCCTCATTTCAGTCTGTCCAGGCTCGAACCACATACGGAATTCCTATACACCAGCGATCTAATCATTACGACGTCCATTCGAGTCAGCTATTTTCTTCCCACTGGGTCCGGGACATGGTGGTGCTGTCGAGGGGTTTGCTCGAATAGGACGTGTTGTCACTGACGTACCACGCATCATTGGGAGCAATCCGCCTTCTGACTGCGGCAAATCAGAAAGCACGACGTATATTTCATTCTGTTGTGCCTCGAGAGCAACCAACGAGACTGGCCTCTGCCGGTCACGCCCCTTTGGCAACTGGCGGCTGTTCAATGTCGCTTGCTTGGTTGTGGCAGGGCTCAAATTAGGTGCTCTTTTCCTTCTGGAGTCGGTCTACATCTTTGGGGAGGGCGGGCGGTCAGATGGGAAGGCGTTATGATGAGGGACACGGACCTGGGGGAAGATTGGGCACCGAAGGGTGATTGCTTTGACGTTGACGGGACCCCGATATGATGAGTTTTGGGGCGGTAATTTCTTTTATTTCTCCCTTTTCACTTTCTGCGATTTTGTCACCAATCTTGGGGCGCATTACCTTGACATATTCCCATGTATGAATTCCGGCGTTCCGTTCCGACAAGCATCATTACCCATTTCTCCTCTCTCTTGGCCGCTGGCATTTACGGAGGATCATGGCAGGCTCGCGGTGACGTGTCAAACAGGCGCGCGTCGTGGATGGCACTTGAGAACAGGGGTAATTCGTCATCGCTCGGGTTATCGCTGGATTCGACCATCAAGGTATCAATTGTTTGTTTTCAAGCAGGCTAACGCTTTGCCCTCGAGGCACCTGAAGCAGCAGCCTAGCGATCGCTTTCGCATTTCCCGAACGGACCAGGAAAAAAAGGGCTTTACGAATGATGGTGTCAAAGAATAAGGGCAGGATGGGAGAGCACGGCAATGTTTTTAGACTGGATGCTCTGCTCTTTGAAACCTCGGTCCAGTGAGAGGGAATGCCGCATTCTCATTTTACCACGGAAGATAAAAAGCGTCTCGTTTTTTTTCCTTTTTTTTTTGGCTTGTTTGTAAGTGTATCAATAGACAGCAAAACGGAAAAAGAGAGCCCGTCACTTTACCTATACGCCATATCCAGTTCGGTCTCTCAGCGGTGCTGTTTTGGGCGCATTAAACTGCTGTCGTGGTTTGGGGCTTTACCGGGGCTGTCCTGTGACCGCAAACACGCCTGGATTTCAAGTTGGTGGAGAGTCAGGTGCCCCGCGCCGAGGTTAACGCGGACCGGAACGCCCGAGAAAACCCCTCCTCAGGCCCAAAAGCAGGCGGGTGGGGCAAGCGCTCGGAGGACGCCAAGACGACGGAACCAGCTCCCTCTACTTATTAGTGACAAAGTGCGAATTCCACAACTAAGGTAGCGAGCACCATTTGGCCTCTCAAACATAGCAGGGACCCTTCTCCTGCAAACCCACACCTCGCACACCTGCAGCAGCGGCAAACCTACCTCAGTTCCAATCGTTTACTTCTTCCCTTCCGGCGCTGGCCATGTCCCAAATTTAGTGACGGAGTTTGCTCAGTCCCCTCTGAGCTTTAGCTCTTTGCAGATTTCGTTGCAGTTGAATGACGGCAGCATCATGTCGAACGAGGATGCGGGCAATCAGTTCTGCAGCAGAGCCTCGATCACATGCCGATAGCAGCCCGCAGTTTCCACGAGCACAAACGACCACAGAAAGCGAAAGACGACCGTATCACCGCAAAGCGAAATTCGCTAGTTGCAGCACTCTAGTTTGACTTGACCGTTCTACTTACCCAGCTCTTTTGCATCTCGTTCTATCCTGACCGTTTCGGCGTTGCCTGCTCGCCTTGTCTCCCGTCCGCGACCTTCCCCGGCGGTGTCGCCTCGTAACCATTGACGAAGGCCGTCCGCAAAACAGACCTACCCATCGACTTGCACTTTTCTCTGTCGCAGGACTCTGGAGATAGACCATGGCACATTCAGCAACGTCATCAGGAGCATCGGCATCCCGCTCTTTGTCTCCCGACTCGGCAAATCGGAAGACACGTTTGACAGAAGCGGAGAAGAGGGCGAATCACCTCGCCTCAGGTACGTCGCAAGCAGTCGGCGGTGGCATACTACCTACCCCCCCGAATTGCCCGCTTGCCTGCCTGATCGCCAAGGTCCCTTTGCTAACTTGAGCGAACCAGAAAAGAAGAGGCGCGAACAAATCCGGCAAGGGTTTGACCGGCTGTCGGTTATTGTGCCCGGCCTTGAGGGCCGAGCGCGCTCTGAGGGCATCGTGCTTCGTGGCACGATAGAGTACATCAGGAAACTACTGGTGGAGCGGCGGAGAATGATCGAGACTCTGGAGGCCAAAGGCGTTGCTGTGGATGTTCACTTGAAAAGGTGAGCTTCATCCGGACTTTCGTCGTTCGCCTTGCCTTCACCTTGTCTGGGAAAGGCTATGCGCTGTAAACCTGTGACACAAGCTAGACGGCTGACATTTGTCTCCTTTTCTAGCACGCTTGACATGATGCCTCCATGGTTCTTCGACGACGACTGGGAGGAGCATTTGATGAACTCGGGAAGCCAAACGGAAAGAAACGGTAGCCCGGGAGGCAGTCAATTACCGGCTGCGAATGCTAATCACGCAGGGAATGGTCACGCACCGGCTTCGTCGGGGCAGTTGTGAATGAGGGAGCAAAGGAAGACGGCAGAAATGGTGCGGCACGTGATACCCAAGACGAGACTGAATTTGATGGCTGTAGCAGTATACAACAATTGTCTATCATGAAGTAGGGTCCGGATAACCGAGAGCAGCTGATTCCTCAACCGGCCGGGCGCCTGCCTGATCTCAACAGTGACCTAGGAGACCGGATTGAATATGGAAGAAGAAACCCAGAGGTACCTAGCCAGCAGTCGCACCAAGGTACTAACCTCCCCTGTATCATAGTTGACAATTCCGACAGAAGAAGCCTGAAACGAGAAGAGGAAGACTGAGAAGAGTTCGGAAGAGCCGACCGACAAAGGACACGCAAAGAGTACGGCGGTCACCAAGTTTCCATATATTAAAAGTGATTATCGTCATGGCTGCAAAGTGTATGTACATAAATCTCGTCTGGGTTTTTTCTCGATTGCCCGCGTGGGTCCCCATCGGCGCCGGTGTGGCTGACGCTGTTCCCATGACATCATCGGACAGGGCAAGGCTGCGACGTGTGACTCGAGGTGACACGATGTCCCCCAAATCGAGACGGTGCTCGGCGCCTGGTTGGGCTCTTCTGACCACTTGGTCAGGTCCATACGCGAATGCACATACACAGAAACCAATCTGCGGCGGCATGGGGAGCCTGTGGCGTCGCACACCACACTTCTCATTCTGCGCCCGACCAGACCTGGTCACTCCCCGGCCACAGGGTGGGTCACGCTGAGGCTTTCTCGTGCAACGGCTACTCGCGAGTTCATAGCATATTGCGGCAAGGAGGCAGCCGGCCCGCAGTCTCAAGTTCTTCACGACGGCCACCTGGCCAGTGGAAGGATCGGCGAATTCTGGCCGCGGACGCCTTGTTTTTCCATCTGGGCGGCCCTCTCGGCCGCGCAAGTGGTTTGTTTGGCGTGCTCTTGAAACGACCTTTGCTCCCCGGCCTGGGGCGGAGAGCGGTCGACCGGGTGTTATCGGCTGGTGTCGAGAGGAAACAACTGATTCATCCGTAAAACTATTGACTAGTTGCCAATGTTCCCCCCCTCGGAGGCAGCGTGGATGCTACAGCAAGCTTGCGATCATCAATGGCAGCGTTTCCCAGAGCCGGCCAAAACAGGCGTTCCTGCGGCGGCCTCTCACATCCAACAGCAGTGGCTGCGTGGTTGCGTAGCTGCGACCAATGGAAAGCCCAGGCCTGCCCGGCCCAAAGAGGATGGCCAACAGGGGGTCGGAGACCTGGGCTTCGTTGAACCTCCTGTTGCCGGCTCCTTGTCATCCCCTCGTCTTTACATCTTCTTCCTTCTTCGCTGACGCCCAAACGCCAAATGCAAGAAAAAGCGGCAAGCCAGTTCATCTCGTTGTTGCGAAGTGCATATTGCCGTTCAGGGGTTATCGTTGTTTTGACCATCCAACCTTCCCTGGATCGAAACAGGCACCGGGCAAAGGCCAGGCCCACTCTCCCGTCGCTTCCCTGCACGCCTGCTCTTTCTCTTGCCGGGCTCTCCCCCCTCCCCCTCACTTCTCACTTGGGACCCCTGTCCCTCTCATTAATACCAACGATTGCCCCGCTCCAAGCTTTGCCTGCCCTCTCCTTTCCCCTCTAGGGCTGCCATCCAACGCAGCTGATTTTGGTTGCACCACACTTGCCTTTTCCACGGAATCATTTTACGAGACCAGAGCCAAGACAATCGTCAACCGGTATCCGTTAGAGGAAACAGCCAAGACGCTTGACAGCGTCCATCACACTGCGGCCTGGTGATGGCTTCGTACGATCACTATGACGCCCCCCTCCGGGAGCGCACAACCAGGCATTACTATCGAGAGGAGCGGCGTGATGACCCTCGATATTACGAGTCGCGCGAGACGCTCCATGTCCAGCCGTCGCGCGATCTCGTAGCCAGAGCCCGTGAGGATAGCGACCTTTCAGTCGAGGAGATTCGCCGTGACTTCCCGCCTCCCGGCTACTCTTCCAGAGACCTGCGCTGCGCCAGGTCAGCTGAGCCCGGATACTACGACGAATATGACGATCGCCGCTCCTACTACGGCCGGGATCGGGCCTATCAAGATGACTACGACCGCAAGTCCCGTAAGAAAACGGAGTCCTATTACGAGGAGGAGCGGAAGAAGGCCCGCATGCTCTCTAAGCAGGAGCAGATTATCGCCGCTGTGACTGGCGCTGCCCTGGCCATTGGCGGCAAGGAGCTCTACGATCGCCGCGAGGCTAGCCAGCATGGCACCGAGGTTCGCCGCAACATCTTGGCCTCGGCCGCCCTCGGCGCTGCTGGCGCCCTTGCCGGCTACCAGGGAACCGAGCTGTACAACAAGCACAAGGAAAAAGAGGAGAGAAAAGCCATGGCTCACCGGTACGGCTACTACTCAGATGACGACGAGAGCGTGAAGGAGAAGAAGGGCCACAAGAACTTTCTAGAGAGTGCTCTTGCTGCCGCCGGCTTGGGTGGCGCCGTCAAGGCCCTGACAGGCGGCAAAGACGACAGGTCGGAGACCAGAAGCCGCCGCGGCAGCCGATCCCGATCCCGATCCCGATCCCGCTCCCGCTCCCGCTCCCGCTCTAGCTCTCGATCCCGAGCCCGGGACAAGGACAAGGATAGTAAGAATGATGCGGCCGGCAAGATCCAGAAGGCCGCCATGGCCTCGCTTATCGCTGGCGCTACCGAGGCATTCCGAATCTCCAAGCAGCCGGGCTCTTGGAAGGGTGAGAAGGCTAAGCGCATTCTTACCGCCGCAGCCGGCGCCGCTACCCTTGACGCGGCCCAGAATCCGGACAAGGCCGGAAGTAAACTAGGCCTAGCCGAGGCTGTCGTTGGTGGCCTCCTCGGCAACCGCGTCATCAACGGCTCCAAGAAGAATATCGAGATGGACGAGAGGACTGGCCGCTCCCGGTCTCGTTCTCGCGCGCCCTCCAAGGACGGCGGCGGCGGCGGCGTGAGCGGGCTTGCCGCTCTAGCAACGGCAGGTCTGGGAGCGATTGGTGCGAAGAAGATTATGGATAGCCACGAGCGCTCCAGGTCGCGGCGCCGAAGTGTAGACTCACGCGACAGCCGTGACGACTCGCCCGACCGCCGCCGCCGCAGCCGGAGCCGGAGCATTGTGGATTCCACCCGCCGGCGCCTGGCCAAGGTCGGCATTGGCAACGGCCCCGATGATGATGACCGGGATCGCCGCGACCGCAGCCGCGACCGCAGCCGTGATCGCAGCCGTGATCGCAGCCGTGATCGCAGCCGTGATCGCAGCCGTGATCGGAGGCGCGATTATGACGACTACGATGACTCGCCCGGCCGCTCTCGCCGATATCGTGACGATTATGACGACTACGACAGGGACCGGCGCAGGTACGACTACGACAATGGCCGCTCGCACCGTGGCGGGGGACGGGACCGTTCCCGTCACAGACGCGGTTCGGTCTCGTCGGACGATTTGGGCGATTCGGAGGATGATAGAAAAAAGAGCAAGAAACTGAAAGGTAAGCAAATCATCACCACAGCTCTAGCCGCCGTGGCGACCATCCACGCGACCCACAGTGTCTACCAGAGTATGGAGAAGCGCCACCTGCGGCAAAAGGCGTTAGCGGAAGGCAAGATCAGCGAGGAGCAGGCCGCCAAGCTTAAGCACAAGGCTATCCTTCAGGATGCCGCCGCCGTTGGCATCGCCGCGCTGGGGATCAAGGGTGCCATATCGGATGTTAAGGAAGCCAACGATTTGAGGCACGAGATGCGGCAGTGGAAATTGGAGAAGGAGAAGAGGCACAGGAGACGACTCGAGAGACAGAGGCAGTTGGCGAACGGTGGTACCGATCAGCTCAGCCGACGCAGGGCTGACAGTTGGGATTCGGCAGCTCCACCAAAGGCCGACCGCTACGATGAGGGGCCACGCTACGTCGATGGCAACCCATATGGCGCTATACTTCCTCCCAGCCCGTCCGATAGGAGGTAGAGAGGGTAATTACTCCCCTTGCAGCATGCGCTCGCCCGCCGCTTCAAAACTTCGCCCCCCCTTCTCCCGGATCAAGTTGCCCTGGGACACCGCTCCCCGGATTTTGAGACCACAACGCCGCAAACTTCACTGTCACTGCCCGCTGTCCGGCATGTGCCGCACTCATATGCGCACTATTCCGCCCCAACTGTCAGGGCTCTGGTCAGCCGTGCCACCAACGGATGCCGCCGCCGCCACCGCCACCGCGGGCTGTACGAACCGTCCCCGTCGCATAGTGGGACGATGCAGCAATCCTCGAGAGGAGCGGCGCCTGGCACATTTTGGGCCTCTCTCCGAATCAGCCATAACTGGCTGCCTGATCCCCTTTCCTCTCCATACTCTGGTTCTGGCACTGCGCGGCTCACTCCTCTCCCCCCAAGTTCACTAGTAAACTTCTGGAATATCGTCCTGATTAATCTGTTTACGCGTGTTAGGCGATCGCCGCCGCTATTGAAGGATGATGATGGCTTGAGACATTGCCTCGCCACATGGGGCTTGCAGAGAGGACGAACCGAGGGGCGTGCCTGATGACGCGGCCAGAAGGTTGAGGGCGGCTTACCAAGGCGGACCGGGTGAAACGCGGACCCCCAGATGAGCAATTCAAGGTCTCGGCAATGATGGGAAACTCCTTCCACTGTACGGACTGGAGCACGCCCTTAACAAATCGGCTCTTGTGTCATGTCGCCCGAGCTACCAGACTCGACTGCTCACCGTCTCAGTTTCTTATTATTTTCCCGATTTTTCTTTGCGCTTCTGATCATCCGCCATTCAACGGACTCCACGAGCAAGCGTTGGGCGGTACATTGATACTCGCTCTTTGTGGTTTGGGTATGAATGAAGGTTGACAAATGAACTTTGGCTACGACCGGAACGATCAAAGTATGCTGGGCAAGAACGGTGAACTTTCACGGCCTTTTTTTTCTCTCTTTTTCTCTACTGTTTCCGAGATGCTTCTTGTTTTGGACATGAGGGACGATGTTGATGAGAAAAAAACACTATGATGATGATGACATGTTCTGTATCTGCAATCACGACCGGTCCTTTTGCCTTTCAGGCTTTTAAAGTGAATAGATTCCACATGCGTCGAAGTGATCATAACGACTCCGGATGATCCCTTATTTTCCTACATTACTCCTGAATTAGGTACCCTACTCCACCGTTACACTACGACTCCGTCATCCATGAACAGACCCGACCACCACCAGAATGCCAACCTCTACAGCTTCTTCGGCGCCGTGGCTGCTGAAATGAGATGAATCTTGTTGGGAACCTGCCCAGTTGACTGGAGGTAGAGCGGCTCATTTAGATTCAACGATTGCTGAGTAAGGAAGAGTGCTGAGGTGAACACTATATAAATTGGAAGCAGAAGAAGCGCAGTGCAGAGCTGAGCAAACGGGCGCCGTTGTCTCGGGAAACATGGAAAGGATACGCTGTTGGATCAACCTACACCCCCGGTAAAAGAAGGAAAAGAACAGCCTTAGTCGCCGCCTGTGATCTTTCCTCCAGTTTGCTTCCAAGCATTCGCCATGGCCAGGAGGTTGGACAGGTTCTTGGTCTGCTGATCGTCGGCTGGGAAGATATAGTCGACGTACTCCTCCCAGGTATCGTCGTCCAGCTTCCTCTTCTTCTTGGTCTTGCGCGGCATCTGCTTCTGGATCCTCTCAATGTCCTCGGGTGAGCCGTGCACGTTCTCAAACTCCTGCCAGGCAGACAGCAGCGCCACGCGCTCGGCCTTGAGATCGCGATCCTTCATGCTCTGATGCGCGCGCTCGAAAATCTTGCGCGCGCGCGCCTTGGCCTCCTCGCTGACCGGCCGCTCCTCGGCATCCTCTCCTTCCTCTCCGCCCTCGTCCGCCTCGGGAATGTTGATCTCGAACTGGGCGTAGCTGATCCAAACCTTGGGATGGTTGGCCTTCTCGAGGAGACGCTCGTACAGCGCGCGAGTCCTCTCGTACTCGCCCTCTTCTTCTTCGAAGTCGATATATGCCTTCCAGACCACCTCGGGCATGTCCAGGATGGGCTGGCTGATCGCGACCTCGAAGATGGCGCGGGTGCGGTCCAGATCGTCCAAGCCCCGTTCCAGCTCGGCCCATTTGATCCATGTCTGGCAGTTTGATGGGTTGTACAGCGCGTGCTTCTCGTACAGCGTCCGACACCGCTCGAACTCGTAGAGGCGTTGCTCCAGCGAGATGTACTCCTTGAAGAGCTTGTCTTTGGGACACATCCCGATTGCGCGCCCGAGGGTTTTCCGGGCCACCGCCAGCTGTCCCTGACGAATCTCGAAATGCGCCTTGGCCACCCATACCTTGGCAAATGTGAACTTCTTGTGCGGTATCAGCCCCAGACACGTGTCGTAGATTTGCCGCGCACGTTCGATGTCCTTGGCTTCCCGCTCCTCCCAAATGGCGTAGAAGAGGAAGAGGAAGATGTATCTTCTCCAGTGGCGCTTTTCCTGGGTAGGAGGGACCTGGGCAATGGCCCGCTCATAGACCTCTCGCACGCGGTCGGCGTCGCCTCCGCTCTCCTCTAGCCGGGCGAAGTCGAACCAGACGTCGTAGTTCTTCGGGTTCTCCTTCACCTGCTCTTCGTACAGCCTCCTCCTCTTGGTCAGGATGACGTCCTCGACGCCCTCTCTGTCTCCGAACTGCTTCTCGAAAGTGGTGTACTGCGCGTGAAGGTTCATGGACCGAGACCGAGGGAGGTTGTCAAGGCCGAACTTGTAGATGGCGCGCGCCCTCTCGTACTCCTTCTGGCGTGCCTCGAACCGGGCGAATGCGATGAACAACCTTTCGTCGACCTCGTCGTCGCCCAATGTCTCGGCAATGGTTTGGATCGCGGTCTGGAACACCTCCCTGACCATATCACTCGTCCCATACTCCTCTTCGAACTTGGCCCACTTGAGCCACGTCCGTGGCTGCGGGTGCACCGCCGTGAAGAGTCGAAAGATTTGCCTCGCCCTGTCGTATTCTCCGTACCGCTTCTCCAGCTTGATGTAGGCATTCCAGGCGTCCTCGTCGGGCTCCCACTTCATCCACCTGTCGAACACTTGGCGGGTCCCGGGGATGTCCCCAAGCATCTCCATGACCCAGAGGTACTTGTACCACAGCTTGGGAACGCGCGGCAGCCGGGTGACTGCGCGGTCGAGGAGGTTGCGCGCATGATTGATGTTTCGGTTCTTGATCTCGGCTTCGATATACCTGATCCACAGCTCTGTCGTACGGTCAGCACCCGTCACATACGGTTTACCAGAAGGTTCGGAACGAGGCAAATGAGCCGGAAACCCACGTGTGTTGTTCGGGTGAACATCTAGGGCGCGCTCGAAGACGGATCGGGCGCGCGCAAATTCCTTCTGCTCGAGCTCCCACTGGGCGTACTGGAACCAGTTGGCGAGGCGGAGGCGGTTGCGGCGGATGTAGTCCTCGAATTCGCGGCGCTTCCGACCCTGGTATTCCTTCAGCTCTTCGAGATCGGCGAACCGCTGCGTCGGCTTCTGAATGGCTGTCTCCTGGCGATCCACGGCCTCGCGAAGGAGCTGCTCGGCCGAAATCTGCACCGGCGCGGGCGCCTTGTTCTTGACCCTTGGGGGGCCACGTGAAGACTCCATGGTATCGGCTGTCGACGGATGGTCAGTGCAATTGAGATCGCTGCGCAGAATACGCGTGAAAAATGCGCACCGACTGAACTAGAACTTTGTAGTTGTCGATTTTTTTTTTTTTCTTTTCCTCTTCTCCGAACCGCGACCCTCAGGCTGATGCCGTACCTTACAATATGGAGAGAGGAAACGCGCAGCACTGATGTCCAAGGAAAGTTTGGAAGGGCCGTACACTGGCAGGTCGCTGGTTCTCAACTCGTAGTTCACTACGGAATACGGAAGGACATAACTTTGTTGTATGGATGTAGTGGTGTAATCCGTAGTCCGTTGTAGGTCCCACTGCGGCCTCTCCACGCGCATCGCCAAGCCGCTGCGCTGCAAGTGAAGACCCACACTGCCTAGCTTCTTGCCTCAAGAGCCTCTTCACATTCCCTTCCAGATTCACCCCCAACCCTATCACGTCAACAACTCTTCCCGAATCGCCTCTCCTCCCCCAACTCTTTGATACTGCTCAGTTCGCATTACCAAGAGGATCACCATTTAGTCCCGTCATTCCATATTGCGAAGAAGTTTGCCGATATGTCGACGCTCGCAGACGAGCTCCTCCAAGACTTCGAAGGTTCCGGATCAGAAGCAGGCGGCGACGAACATGACGATGGTCTTTTTGGCGGGGCGGGTCTCTCAGATGGCGCGCGTGCAAATGGAGAAGACACCGCCATGGAGGAGGCGCGCGACGAGGATGCAGACGAGGACGAAGATGCCAATATGATGGACGGGGCCGACGAAAGCCCTACTTCGGCTGCGGCCGGCGACCATGACGACGACGACGCGAAGGCCAAAATAGAAAAGATGCAATTAGGGGGCGTTCGCGATGTGCGGACCGTGGCAGGTCTAATGAAGACCTTAATGCCGGTACTTGAGGTTAGTAGCCTTCCGCTTTTCGACCCCATCCGAACCCCTCTCGAGCCGTGGAAAAAGCGTTTACATCTATCTTGGGAAGTAGCCCTGACACCATGCCTCGAACGCTGCAGAAAATCGCATATTATCAGTCGCAACCCGCTCAGTCGACAGAGAATGTTGGCAACGTGGAAGACCACCCCGAGTACCACCTCTTGACCCAGTCCAACAGTCTCTCGACGCAAATCGACAACGAGATTGTCCTTGTGCACAAGTTCATCAGAGACCACTACTCGGTGCGGTTCCCGGAGCTCGAGACCTTGATTACCAACCCCCTCGAGTATGCAAAGGTCGTGGCCATTCTGGGCAACGGGCCGATGGACTCGGAAAGCATCAAGACTCTGCAATCGTCAACAAATAACCCGCTGGGGGTCACGCTCAAGCAGGTTCTCGATGGGCCGTCCTTGATGATTGTCACGGTAGAGGCCACGACGTCCAAGGGTCAGGCCATGCCAGAAGACCAGCTCCAGCGGGTGATTCAAGCATGCGAGATGGTGATTGACCTGGACAAGGCCAAGAAAACCTTGACCGAGTATGTGCAGTCGCGTATGAACATCTTCGCGCCCAACTTGACGGCACTCATTGGCTCCTTGACGGCGGCACAGCTGCTCAACCAGGCCGGCGGCCTGACGGCCCTTTCCAAGACGCCGGCCTGCAACCTACCTGCGTGGGGATCCAAGAAGCAGGCCAGCGCGGCGCTGGCCACCAACGTCGGCATCCGGCATCAGGGATTTATCTTCCAGTCTCCCGTGATCCGGAGCATACCGAGCGACCTCAAGAAACAAGCCATCAAGATGTTTGCCAACAAGATCGTCATGTGCGCCCGCACCGACTGCTTCCACCAGTTCCGCGACGGCTCCGAAGGCGAGCGACTAAAAGACGAGTGCCTCGACCGTCTGGACAAACTGCAACAGAAGCCCCTGAGCAAGGCCGCGCGGCCTCTGCCGGCGCCGGACGACAAGCCGAGCCGGAAACGTGGCGGCCGCCGGGCGCGCAAGGCCAAGGAGGCGACGGCCATGACGGAGCTGCGCAAGGCACAGAACCGTGTGGCGTTTGGCAAGGAGGAACAGGAGGTCGGCTACGGAGTGGGCGACAGCACCAAGGGCTTGGGAATGCTCGGACAGCGAGACGACGGGCGGCTGCGCGTGGCCCAGATCGACAACCGCACCCGGGCCAAGCTCAGCGCGAAGAGCAAGGGTTGGGGTGGGGCAAGCTCGCTCGCCAGCGGCAGCGCCTCGTCTCTCAGGGGCCTCGCCGGAGGCGGCAGTGCCGGCGTGGGCAACCTCAGCCTGGCCAGCAGCAAGGGTTTGCGAACGTCAGGCGTCGGGACAACCCTGGGCTCGACTACGGCGGGCACGGTCTCTTCTCTGGCGTTCACGTCGAGCCAGGGCCTGGAGCTGGTGGACCCCAAGGTGCAGGCCGAGCTGAACCGGAAGCGCAAGGCGGACGAGGACCGTTGGTTCAAGAGCGGGGCGTTCACGCAAGTGGGCGGGGGAAGTGGCAACGATGGTTTCAAAAAGCCCGAGCTGCCACCCAGCAAGAAGCTCGATACGGGCTCAACCAAGTCATAAGTCATCATCACTTTTTTTGGGATTGGGGAAGAGGGGAAAGGGGGGATTGTTGTTTGTAAAGGTACTGTGGCGCGAGCAACTCGTGTGATTTTTTAGTCTATAGATACATCATGGTATGCAGTGCTGATGAGTCTGTGGCGGTTCGTGTTACGCGTAGTGCAGGCAGTTTGTGGGCGGTTACGAGTTTAGGCGGCGCGCGAGGGCACGATGACGATGGCCGCTGAAGAGACCGCCAGAGGTTGTCTTTCTTGATCTAACTAGCTAAGAAGAACACGGCTTCAAAATTCCTCGGCTTCTGGGTGCCTCGCATACTCATGCTGTGCTGTAAGTTTCCTGAACGCAAGTCTCGAGGTGTTTTGTGAGAACCTGTCAAGCTTGTTGTTGAGTTTCGTCACCCAACGGTGACTCGGAGAGGCTCACCCTGGCATATGACCCTGCCTCCACTCAGAAAGTGGTACGATATTCGACCATGCGAGGTACACTACTGCTCATCCTCTCAACACGCTGCGGATTTCCTAGGGAGCGGCACAGTGCCGTGCTGGCGACCGCAAAACAGTCCTCACTGGTTGGATAATCCAAGGCCTAGGCTCTACCCCATTGGGAGGAGGAGAGCTTCTGTGAGACCCCCGCATTGCCCGAGGGGCTATGGCATTCTCGAGAATCCCATGTCTGATCAGGCAGAATGCCATGGCGCCAATCTTTCAACAGGCACCGCAAGGCGAATTCTGCAACCCACCATTGTGTGCGTATCCCGAGCGTCCTCCTCAGGATCTTCCGCTAGGGGTCGTTGTGACCCCCAGCACCTTGGAGCAGATTTCTCGGGATTGATCAGACGAGCCCATCCAATCAGGCTTTTTTAGCTTCCATCGATCGTCCCTTGGTTCATCCTATCGAGTATAACACCTTTGTTGCCTCGCCGCCCACTTCTGTCGAGTTGATCGAGAAGACCGCCCACTACGGCATGCGTGAGAGTAAAAGGAAGGTTCCCTAGCAAAGGCGTGGTTTTAAGTCTCAGCCAAGGCTCCTTCCGAACGGGAGAGACACCAGCTGGTTTTCCTTCCCCGGAAAAGTTTAGAAGAAAAACAAGGAAAAACAACATGTGGTTGCCATGCAGGTTCTACGAACCCAGCAGTGCACTGCGTGGTCTGCTTGCTGCATCGCCTGTCGTGTGCATGCCCGAGCCGAGGATTGCATGCAAGTGGCTAATTGTAGTGCAAAAAATCCGAAATCATGTTGCGAATGATGATGATGGGTTTGTGTTGTCGTGCGATCGTGGAGCGGGTGGTGTCGCTGCGCTGCACCAGCTGGGGAACGAAGGGTGCTAGAGGTGTCCGAATTGAACAACGTCATAGGGGACCCTAGAGGACGGCGTGCGCCGGCATTGGTTGGCAACTAGTGTTCGGTCCTGCGCTTCTCGAGTTACATACTACTATGTATTACGAGCTTTCGTCTGCTGCCTCGCCGGCCATCGATCGACGGGGTCAGTCAGTCAGCGGGGCAGGGACAAGAGGAGGGGTCCATCTTTCCAAGGGTTCTGGCTGGGAAGATGCAGGGTATCTCGTGCGGGTGACAACAGAGTACGGAGTACACTACGAAGTAACGAGAATATCGTTGGCCGCCGCCGCGGGGGAGACGGGGCTGTCTCCGCGGAATGGCGGCAGCGACCCCACCGACCGATCGATCGATCGAAGGGCTTCGACACGGCAGAGGCCGACCCGCCGCCGCGTCTCGCTTGGATCGACGCGGCACAAACTCTTCATCTATTCGCAAATCTATCGCAAAGGAGGCAACTTCGTCCTTGTCAGTGTTTTAGCCGTTGGGGAGGTCCCGAATGATTATCGATCGCAAGAGGCGAGACACTCTAAAACACACATGTAGAACACCTCGAGTATGAATGAAGCATCAGTGCGACAGCCATCGAACGATTCTCGGATGGAGCGGCAGCGTGGATACGGAGGGAGAACAGTGTACTGTGCTCAGAGGATGTTCATGCTCTCGTCAAGCCCCGGAGCATCCACTGGGGCTTGACTTGGGCAGGGCGCACTCTGGGGTTTACAATCGCCTGCTGTTCCCCCGCGTTCCACAGGCTTCTACGAGATGCCGCAACTACTCCCTAGGGGTCCGTCGCATGATGGATGTTTATCTATACGATACCGCACCATACCATATCATACGAAAACTACCTCCCCCCGTGGTGTTGTCTTTCTTTTGTACTCTTGGCTGCTAGGTTTAGCGCACGGATTTGTCTCAAGTGGATTATTTATATGCGCAGGTGGAGTACTTTATGATAGATCAGGTACTAGATTAATTTATTTCTATAAAGGAGCCGCTCAGGTAATGCCTTTATTTTCTATACTATTTTTCATTTTATCTTTAGGTAATTGTGGAGTACCTTTAACTCTAAATTTTGTGGGGGAGTTTATGTCTCTTTATGGTACATTTGAAAGATTACCTTTATTAGGTATATTTGCTAGCTCTTCTATTGTATTATCTGCAGCATATACAATATATATGTATAATAGAATTTCATTTGGTGGATCTTTCAGTAAATTCTTTGAAGAAAATATAACTGATGTAACTAAAAGAGAATTCTTTATACTATTTACTTTGATCGTCCGGAGAAGATACTCCGGAGAAGATGCTCCGGGCCTGTCTTTCCACTGTGTTTCTGTTTCCCACCCAAAGTGGCCTACACAAACGGCTGGCTGGGATCGACGTCCCTGGAGCCGCGAACAGCTGAATGCCGTCACTGTGAGCGCTTCTGCATCTGGCAAGATCCCAGTCACACCGTCTCGTCCCCGCCCACCGTGCTGGTCTGGATACGGCGGCAATCAGCAAGCCCAGTCAATGTGCACTACGGAATAGTGATCCCACATATACGCGGTACTTGCACAGTACAGTACTAGGACGCAGATGATTGACCGTTATCAACCAGGTACGCCGTACAGTAACAGTGGTGCATGTATGTACATACATACACTACTTCGTACATACATAGTAGACAACTCGGAGAATTTACTCCAACACGAGTGTAGTATAGTGTACGCCCTGCTCTCCGCGCTCCACGCTCCACACTCCGACACTAGTGTAGCTTCCCTGCCGGCGGCTGCTCGCACCCAGAAGCTCACTGCATTTTTTTCGATTAGGCGACCCCGCCTTGGACTCGCGAGAAATCAGGAACGGCCCAATTGCCCAGCCTCCAGCGCGCCGAACTGGGCACTGGGAACAACAGGGGCCAAACTGGGCCAGGGCCCTGGAAACGCCAAGTGGGGCCGTCCCGCATGGGCTTTTGGCGAGGGGCCCAAGGTGTTCTCGATCGCCGGCCAAAAGTTCGATCCCGCTTCACCCCATGGCCGGGGTCCGCTTCCTCAATCGCAGAACGTTGATGGGCAGAAGATGGCAGAACCCCGGATCCCATGGCTGTGCGGGCTGGGTCCAACGCCAGGCTTTCGTCACTTTTTCTCACAAAGCTCTGTGCCATGTTATCCACTTGCCTCTTCTGTCGAGGCTAAGCACCGCCTAGCCCCCATCGCCACAGTGAGAGTTTACACTATGGAACCCTACTAGTAAGTAAGGATGTGTAGCTAGCGTTACCTTTCGTTCTCACCCCGTTCCTGCCAGCCGAGCACCATCTCCGGGAAAGAAACGGGTTGTAGCACAAAGTCGAAGTGACGGTCGTGGTTTTGGGCGATCCAGGCCAAGCTGCCGGAGCATTCTGTCCGTGGAAAACCACTTTTGGGGCTTGGAGACACCCAACTCCGTTCGCGACTGGTGCCCCGGAAGCTGAAATGGCATGTCACAAAACCATGTCGGTGTTGAGAACAAGGGTCCAACGCAAGGCCGAATTTAGCACCACACTCCCGGAACCCCACCCCCCTCCCCCCCCCGGTCCCCTTCTGTTTCTCTTCCCCTGCCCTGGTGGCAGTCTGCCAGCTGGTCGCTCAACGGACGATCAACCGAGGAGCCGCCGTCCGGCTCAGAACCCCGGCCACGTCGCGAGTTTGAACGTCGAAGGAAGCTGGGAGAAATTCGGATCGGAGAAACGTACAATCTGAGGTTTTCTTGCCATCCTGAGACAGGTTCCTCTACATGGCAATGGCGTTTCGGGTTAATAAGCGCATTCCAAGTCCATTTTGGTGTATAGCAAACTTCCTAGCAAACGCGAAGGAACCTGACTGCTCTGACGTCTAGCAGGCATACGTTGTCAAAGCAGCATATCTTGGTAGCTCCCTATCCGTAAACATGTAAGAAGTCGTATAAAACGGGAAGATCGTTGGGTAGTTGTTCGACGCCGTCGGTATTGTCGCATGCCTTACGGCTGCCGTCTCCGTACTGTGGTCTACTGTGAATTTCATTCATTTGATAAGTCTCCGTTTCAAAACGCTACGATGGATACGAAAAAACGGGACCTTGCTCCACCAGGGTGCGCTGTTCAAAGGGCCCAGACCGCGATAGAACCTTCCAGTTCAATTAAGTGCAAATACTCCGTACTCGAGCGGAGAGTGTCATCATTAGATGGCGAGACTGACCTGCGAATGCGCGCGCTGAGAGAGCGCTCGAGGCAGCGGAAGGGCGATGCCCTACATTTGCCAACACTGTCGGTTTGACAACACCACACTGTTTGCGTTACGAGAATGTTTGCGCGCCGAGTAAGAATGTCGAGACAATCACCATGACAGGGGATGACAACAACCTTAATTCAACGTGATGGCGGCTCGGAGCACATGGCGTCCCGATTGCTCGCGGGATGCATTCTCTGCACCTCCACCGTGATGGTTTTCTGCGCACAATTATCATCCGTGTTATCATGCACATCCGTTCCGCGGCGACACAACTGCCTCAACATAGTGCTGTGTGCGAGTAAATAGTTCGTACCTTGTTTCTGGTGGACTCAATCAGTGGAGCACTCGAGGCACGGATCCATAACCCCATGTACCTGTTGACGTCATCATATGACTGCAATGCCGAAGACCCAACACACCAACAGGAATCCAGTGTACGTACAGACCCAGTTTGGGCCCAGCACTTCAGCCTTGTTTGCGTATCGGCGGTGTCGCATGCAGACTCTGGCTGAGAAACATTGGGAATCATAAACAAACACCAGAATGTAGAAAAGCTGCGATTTGCAAGTCGGGGCGATACGGGTGTGCAGGATTGGTACATATACCCATGCGGAAGTAGGTACCTAGGTAGGTAAGGTAGTGTACACTAGGATCTCAAGCTCGGCATGTGCGCCAAGAAGACGAGAACTCATGCGAGTATGGAGTTTTGGGAACCCCAGAAAAAGGTTACTCGGCGGGCTCGGGGAGCCGCTTACCATGGTAAGAGACCAATCATGTCAGTCCCATTGGTGTCAGTCGCATCCTGTCAGATGCGTTCTTGCGTCCCTGATCTCCCGTGGCGTTGATCCTCGCAACAGACACTAGTGTAGTGTACGGCCAGTAAAATTTAGTGTATACCAGGAGAAAGGCCTAGGATTGTGTTTGCAAGTTGCCCCAATGCGGGTCGTACGAGGCTGCTGTCATGGTGACAAAACTGGGGTTGTTTACCAGTTTCCCTTTTGGCAGCGCCGGCCATACGGAGCGCACCCTTCGTGAGAGAGTCCGAGTGCGCCAAAGTTGTGCTCTCGCGTGTTGGATGATTTTCGTCATCAAATCCACAGTTCCAAGAGCTAATTCCCGGATGGTCCGCGGGAGGGGAGGTGGAGGGGGGAGGGGGTGGCGGGTATAATGACATAGTAGCGCTAGGTTGTCCGAAACGGTTGCAGAGGATCAAGGGTTACAGTACCGCACACCGTGTTGAGCGCGTCCCTTGCGCAGTCAAGCCACGGGTCAAGAGAGGCACCCTTCATGAGCGAGGTAGGCAACTTGGAACTCAGCAGCGGGTCACTTAACTTTTCGGAAGATGGCGATCTCAGAAGCACGGGAAAGCAATAAATGACTGCGATCTCTTGAGAGCGGTTTCAGGTTACGGCAAGGTCGTGCCTGCTTGCTGCGAAAGATAACGGATGTGGAAGGTCCAACGTAACGGTCTGCAGGACTAGGAAGTGACTTCCCTCCCATGTGCCAGTGGCTCCTGGGCGGGTCCCGTCTCCTGGCGCGGCTGCAGTTTTGCAGGGCCAAGCATCAGCTGTCCCTACCCGGTCCATTCGCAGGCACCCCTCTTCCCCACTGCATCAACTCGCCGACCCCTGCAGGCACATGAATCCCTGGAGGGTCTGCAAAAGCGCACTGCTGCTTTCTTGATCTCTTCTGGGTCCAAGCGATTGTCCTTATTAATTCGAGCTCCCTGCCTTCCTGGGCAACATTGTTTGCAGTCGGAAGCCAGCCGTCCATTGCTCTCCCGCAATCTATCTGGACCCCGTCCCTCGACTTTCTCCAGCCCTTTTCTTTCCATCCCCTCGTTTCCTCTTTACTGGATGAAACCCCCGTTTGGTCCCTCGCTCGGTCCTCTTCACCACGCTAGCACAATCTGCAAAACCGCCTCGGCTCGACCGGTTCTTGTTACCTGTTGAACTTTCGGGCAGACAACGGTGTACTTGGCTGTGTAACAACACGGAGCTTTTGCTTCCTCTCAAGTCTGTAAATCGAATCACGAATTTGATTAGAACACGCCCACGATGCCGGCTGGTTTGCATACACGAGATGCGTCGGGAAGGCGTGTGTCGATCCTCAACGACGACCACAGCCCGCATTTCACGACCGGCGTCTCCCCCATTGTTACTCCCTCCTACGACCCGCGAGCCCCGAGGACCGCCTCGACGCCGGCTACACCGGAGCTGCTTCGGTCCAACTCATACGACTCTCACATGGCCGCTGTCGAGCCCGCCTCACCTTTAACTCCACTCTATGACCCAGGATTCCGGTACAACCCCCCCGCGCCCGAGTACCGGTCCGTCTACGAAGACTACTATGTTGAGGGCACGCATGTTCATGCGGGAATGAAACGGCGCCCCAGCGCGTTTAGTGACGGCCGGTCTGTTACTTACGACGACGACCTGTATCACACCGCCCCTACCACCGTCGTCTCATGCTCGTCCTCCTCGTCCTCCTCGCCCTCGTCCTCCTCCTCTTCTTCTTCCTCCTCCTCGCCCCCTTCCACGTCTACCGCCACCAGCTCGACTACCATACCTGGCAGCGAAAGGCCCGGGAAGCGCTTCCCATGTCGCTACCGGGAAACACATGGCTGCGACAAGACCTTCACAACGTCCGGTCACGCCTCACGCCACGCCAAGATCCACACTGCTGAAAAAGGAGTCAACTGCTCCTTCGAAGGCTGCCCAAAAAGGTTCACGCGCGCCGACAACATGAAGCAGCACCTTGAGACGCACTACAAGGATAAGTCTCGTTCTTCGATTTCCCGACCCTCTGTCTCCGGCGGGAGACGATCTTCCTCTGCTTCCTCGTCCTCTTCCTCCCTAGGGAAGCTGTCTTCATCGTCCTCTTTGTCATCTGCATCAGCAGCAGCGAGCCGCAACCGAATCATGGCGATGACCACAGCAGCTATGGCAGCAATAGCAGCAACGGCAACAGCACAGTCATCGCCATCGCCACCGCCACCATCATCATCCTCCTCCTCATTACCACGCATGAACGGCCTAGAGCCCGCCCTGTTTCGAGGAATGCCGGTACAGCCGCCCCCAAACGGCAGCGCCTGGGACATGCGCGACCTTGATGACAAGCTCGTCAATCGTACTTCCACTAGGGACGCGCTTCCTACGCGGACAGGGCTCGATACCCTTGCATTGGCGGCTTTGCGCCAGGGCAGCGGGAGGTGAAAACATCCTTCTACCATCTATCTACACCCTTTCTCGACTAAAACCGGGACTTGATCGTCTTGAGGGACAGCTTATCACGATTTTCGTTTTCGGCACTCTGCACGGACATACACGCGGGACTTTTAATTACGGCCACGGGAGGTTGCAACATTTCGGGAGGCGAATGAGGTGCGCGTTCATCTGGCGTTTCGCGTTCAAGGGTTAGGTAATCCGGAACTGGAGCCGGGTTCTCAGTTGCATTTTTCTCTCAGAAACGATATCCGTAATGTTTTTTTTTCTATTTTGTGTCTCTTTTTCTTGGAATCTGGGCGTTCTTTCTGGGGCGCAACAAACGGACGGCAAATGGATTAGACGGGATCGGGTTGATAAAACTATCCTGTCTCTCCGTGATAAGCGAGAAGAGAGCTGCTGGTATCTACGGGATCGGCTTCCTTGATGTCAAGAGAGGGAGGATCTTTCAGCCTCGTAGGACCAGGTTATTTACCATGTTTGACACCACCAATTGATGGGGATACGGCCGAAGCAACGGATGGTCGTATGTCAGATTTGCGAATTACGAAGCCTGCTTTCTTTCGCGGGAACTTGGGTTGGGGAGCTAGGGTTTAGCTGTGTTGGGACCGATAGTTCTTCACCTGGGAAAGAAGCTCCAGCGGACGCGGAGCGACAAGCAAGGTGTTGGGTACGCCGGTCGGCGTCGGGTTGGTGAGATGCACTGATAGGCCATCACCAAATGGCCTAGGAACGCACTCATTTTCCCATCACGCTGATGAGGAGGTTTGCACGGGCAAGCAGTACGTACATCGGTCGAAGGAAGAGTCAAAGCCTCTGTACGCAGCTCAACCAGGGTAATCCACGCTGAGCGTGAATAAAAACAAAGTGTAGTTATGTATGTACACGAGCAGAACCCTTACCGTGGTAGGGCAACTATGACTTCTTTCCAACCGCGGTCGTGAATTATTGTTTTCTGGATCCCCCAACTGGATGAGTCTGACGAGATGGAATTGTCCACAGGGATTTCTCGCGCTTTCACTACTAAACGGAATATCCGTCTATTTGACCGCCTTCCAGTCTCGGGAAACGTTCGCCGCAGTAGAGCAATACGACAGGGTGATTACAAGCCTCCAATTAGTCCCGGGCGCCCCTGAGATTCAACCACGCTCTCCCCTCCCCGGCCTTTCCCCCTTCCCCCCCCCGCCCTCTCCTATATTCTCTTTTCATCCCTGGCTCTCTTCTCACCAGAATGCGGGATCCTGAGCACATGCCCTCGCCATCTCAAACTGCTCATCCGTCCGACAGACCAGCACCCTCGGCGTCACCCCTTCCTTCCCGACCTCCTGGACGACGGCGGTGCCGTCCGCAAGCCTGCGGGCGTCGTTCCGTTCCCGGTCGATGACGAACCCGAGACAGCCGGCCTGGTCGACCACGGCCGCCCGCAGCCGGTCGCTCTTCTCGCCGATGCCGCCGGCAAAGACGAGGGCGTCGACCTGCCCGCGCAGAGAGACGTAGTAGGCGCCGACGAAGCCGCAGATGCGGTCGACGAAGAGGTCGAAGGCCAGGCGCTTGGCGGCGTCGTTGCTCTTCTTCTCCTCGTCGTCGTCGTCGTCGTTGTTGTTGTTGTTGTTGTCGGCGCCGTTGCCGTCCTCGTCCTCCGAAGGACCCACGGCCGCGATGACGCCGAAGTTGGTGGTTCCCGTTAGCGCCTTCCAGCCGGCTTCCTTGTTGAGGATCTCCTCGGCGCGCGAGATGTGCAGTTCTTTTGTCGAGTTCGGGGAGAGCCGGCCTACGTCGCTTGCGTAGTGGAAAACAAGACTGTGATGAGGGGTCCCACCACCCCCCCTTGCGTGTCAGCATCGACGGTAATCGGAGAGAAGGAGGGGGGTGCTTTGGGGGCGTTGGGGGGGAGGGGGGGGGGAACCAGCCACTACCGCCACCACTAACTGACCTGGGATCTACGCTGCCGCTTCTCGTCGCTCCTGGCAGGCCGGACAAAGGGGTCAAGCCCATGCTGGTATCCCAGCTCTTGCCGCCCTTGATGGCGCACACGCTAGCGCCAGAACCGAGGTGCATGGCGATGATGTTGGTCTCGTCCGGCTTCTTGCCCAAGAACTCGGCCGTTGCCCGGGTGATGAAGGAGTAGCTGATGCCGTGGAAGCCGTATTTGCGCAGGCGGTTGTTGCGAGCGATTTCCTGGTTGATGGCGTAGGTGCGGATGTGCTGGGGGATGGTGGAATGGAACTGGCTGTCGAAGCAGGCGACGTTGCGCGACGAGGGGAATTCCTTGACGCACAGCCGGACGATGCCCAGGCTGTTGGCGTTGTGCAGGGGTGCCAGGTCGTTGAGCTTCTCCAAGTGGTGATACGTGCTCTCCGAGATGAGCTGTGGCTTGGTGTAGTCGCCGCCGTGGACGATGCGGTGGCAGATGATTCCGATGTCGTCCTTGCTCTTGATCCTGGGCAGCCCGTGATCCTTGACGAGGGTGTCGAGGATGAGGCTGAAGGCATCTCTCTGGCCCTTCACCTCCTCGCTCACCTCGCGGTGGTCGATAACGGTTTCGCCGCCAAGTTCATACTTGAGAGTCGCAGGAGGTGCTGTGAGACCGCCCACTTGGGCCTCTGCGATTTGTTTCGGCGATTGTCCCTGGTCGGCGGTGTATACCGAGATCTTCACCGACGAGGAGCCGGCATTGACGGCTAGTATGACCGTTCCCATTAGCACGAGAGGTAGGATTTTTACGAAAGAGCGGATTGCGAGTTGTTTTAAGACGCGCTACAGTCGCGCCGGATATGAGAAAGGGAGAGAGGGAATCTGAGAGGTGCTCTCCGCAACGAGCGATCCAGAGACTGAAAAGTAACCACGTCCAGGGCCGAGGAAGTGCGAGTTATCAGGCCACCGGAGCGGCGTTGCCTCGTCGCTCGAGGATCTCGCGCTCGGAGAACACAGTAACCCTCTCCAGTCACACCAAGATCGAACAATGTGCTTGTGTTTGTGGTGCCATGGGTGCCATGAGACAATAGGGCGCTTCCCCAAAGGGTTCGAGGGTGGGCTGATGAGGAGGGCCCGAGAAGACGGTCCAGGCAAAAAGACTTGTATGACGTCGTGCTGGCTTGGCGGGGGAGAACTTGGTGACTGCGGCCCGCAGCGGGGCAGAGCCAGGGTGAGACGAACGGGGGTCCCACTGTAACGTTATCTATCCGGCGGGGAGCGAGGTAACTACGTACTGTACGTCCGTACTTACATGATGGACCATAGACTAACAACCAGAAAGAATGGGGGCCTGCCTACTGAAAACTCGCCTCATCCCTTACCGTGGAGAGCTCTCCCATTTTTTCTACCACCATCCAATGGACTTTTCCGGCCCCTCGATAGAAGAACGTACGCTGGTAGCGCCGGCAGGGATCGGGGGGTTATTTTATCTCGGCAAAGAATCCGCAGAACACTGGCCCTATTTTCTTTAAGCCCTTCGCTGCATGTGCCGAACTTAGAAGCTCCGAGCAAGGGTAGAGTTCTTTTTCATGGGGTCTCATCAGAGTCCGGCTCGTACCCCGGCTCGCCAGCCGGTCGTAAACGGCCCGACTGTTCACGCGAGGAGGGCTCCGAGGGCAGCTCGGCAACTCCGTCGACAGAGGGCCGGGCGCCTTCGTGGTATCCATTCACGTAAGGCAGAGGCAGCTCGACACGATCGATAGGAAACGTGGCGCTGAACTGCGAGTCCGCTGCATGCGCAGACTCCCACCGGAGGATGAATCTGGCGTGATCTTTTGCACTTGGTCATCAGCTTGCCCGCCTGGATCGAGCGACACTCGAATCCGACCCTCCGGTAGATATGGGCCGACTCACCATCGGTCTCGGCTTGGACGTTGGCGTTCCTGGAGAACTGGATGCCGAGATATCGTATGCCGAGTGCATTCTGGGCCGTTGGTGAAGTCGTATTTCCATTGGCAACGGACGAGTTAGCATGCCTCGAGGAACGAGAAAAGATTGACGTCGAAAGCCGCCGTCCGCGGCCCGAGCTGCTTTCCGATGCCGCGCTGCCCCTCCTGGCGCCCCGGACACCCAATTGAACCCGCTTGTGCCTGTCGTCCCGCTGGCGCAGCTCCCTCTCGAAGCCGTCCACGAGGTACTCCTTCCAGCGCCGCCGGTGGTTAGCATAGAATGTGATGTAATGGAACGTTGTGTATCGGTCCCGCCAAAGCTTCATCCTCTGGATTGTCCCCAGACCCCTGACGTTTCCGTACGAGTCAGTCCGGCGGTGGACGTCGGACCAGACGACGTCGACGTCAAACCAATCGATCAGGTCCCTTTTCCTGATGTCGCTCTGCAGCTGGATGGAACTCTCGATGGTCGTGAACTCGTACTTGACCTCGATGTACTCGTCGTGCAACGTGCCGCTGGTCGTGGTGTACCGTATGCGATGTGGCTCCTGGAAGGACAAGTACAGCTCTAGTTCCCGCGGATCGCCAAAACGGCGATGCTGGGCGTGGAGAGTGTAGGGGAAAAGTTCGCCGGGATTGTCGGACGGTACTGGCTTACGCGTCTCAGCAATTCTGGTCTTCCTCGAGGGTCGCCAGAGACGGGATGACAGCAACGGCAAGGGGACGCACGGAAGTGTTCCAGTACCTCGCCGGCGTAGCTGCATTGCCACAGCAGCCGCCTTGGGTTGGAACCTACAATCTCCCAGGGCCCGAGGTAGACAATCATTTCATTTGGCGTCCGCTCGAAAAGCTTTCTAGACAGCCGGCCGTCAGAAGACAAGATCGCTGCGCGGTCGGGGCTGGGAAGGCTAGGCCATGGCCGGCTAGGCATTACATTGTCGCGTGGTAGCCGGGCGGTCCGAGATCAAGCGGCGCCGGGGGTGTCTGCGGGGCCGAGGACTCGGTCGTCAGAGCGGAGATGGCAGCAGAAGTGGGCGTGAAGGTCGAGTCGGCCGGACTGGCATGTTGCGGATGTGACGGCTGTGCGCTCAAGGCCGACGAAGTGAATGAGGAAGACGAACCGGAACGCCATGATGTCGCCATCGTGGTGTTCTGCCGATCCGATCCGCTCCTCTCGACGCGTCAAGCAGACCGCTGCGCTGTATGAACTGCTTGGTTGACTACCGGTACCTGAAGAGCCACGGAGAGGCTGTCATGGAGTTGGCGATCCAACGGTCAACCATCTCAGAACATGAAGGTATGACCGGCCTGATCCTGTTGCCGAGCTTGCGAGCTGGAAAAAGGGGGTCAAGCCACAAAACCTGACGGTGGCAGACAAGAAGATGCTCAGATTTGGGGCAGTCGTTGGAGACAACATGCTTTGCTCGGCCGAGAGATGACGATGCCGGCAGCGAAAAGGCGTTGTGTATGAACGCGGGGCAATGGTGAGTATAGGAGGGTCTCGGCTCCAGTCTGCGTTGGTTGGGGAACCCCGTACTGCGTTCGGGGTGCAGCAGCCGAGAACTTGTTAACGCATGCAGGACAGACGAGCTTGAGCTTTCAGTGGGTAAACGAGGAATGCTAGTTGCTTCGAACCGGCGAGCCAAGAATTCTGCCTTCGCCAGCAGCCGGCCCACTTGAATCCTTTTTTGACTATCCTCGCAGAACCAGAAGCTTTGCGCCGGGACACACTCTAAACGCGGCAAGGTTCACTGGTCCTGGTTGTGCGTGGGGGGCAGCGGGCCACGATGGTGTTGTGGGCTGAGCAGTCACTGCGCGCCATGTGCCCACGAGCTGGCAACTCGACCTGCGATTTGCAGGAGGCATCATGGGGCAGGGTAGCGTGGGGCCTTGCCGCCGCGCATTAGCTCAGGGAAAAGAAAAGCACCCCCTCTCCCCATTCCCTTGGTGTCAAGAGATGAATGAATCCCATGCATTCCAACCATTTCTCCAGAATACCGCAGCCGACACCTAAAAGCTGGTCATTGTTTGGCGTTATGGGTCCTAGCCGGGCTGGCATATTTTAGGGAGAAAAAGGTACTTCTTGGTAACCATATCCGTACTCGGACTGTTGGTGAGTGTCGGGAACCGAGATTGGCGAGACGATGCGAACTTTGGTTGAAAGTGTGGGGGTTCCAGAAGCCTGACACTACGTGGGTACCTGGTTCCACTACGGGGGTAAGCTATCGGCAACACCCGGCTGTTTCCACTTGTTGCAGCCCCACCCTACGGCTTGACCTCGACCTTCACCTCGAGCAGCAAGCCTCGGCGTGCACCGCCGCAAACCATGACGGGAAAGCAATTAACTGACTATCAGAGGGCTATCTTAACCAAGCTCCTTCAGCTTCCCAAGCTAAGCAATCACGAAATCGCGTGGGTCCTCGGCATCGACGATAGGACCGTTCGACGTCGGCGTCACGAGTTCGAGACGACAGGCGGGATCAAGAAACACAAGGATGTCAGCAAGAACGCGGAGAAGCTGACGCCGCAGCATCTGGAGGTACTTGTCTTCGTGGGCCCTTTTGGTGTCTGTCGTGTCGCGTTCTCGGGAGTCTGCTGACACTCGCGTTCCTCGAACTCTCAGAAGCTGATCGAGTGGCACAAAGAGCACCCCGACGCGCTACTCGACGACATGCAGATGTTCCTGCGTACCCAATGTGGCCTCGAAGTCAGCCTCACGACGATCAGTCGACAGATTCGTAAGGCGTACGGCGGGACATTCCTGAGGGACGGCCGGTGCGCTCGGATACGGGCCAGGAAGCTGAGAGAACAAGAGGGGCGCTCTATCGCTCTCGAGCTTCAGAAACAACCCGGTGTGGACAGTAGCGACCAAGGAGACCGGGCTGCCACTCCCGATCTGTGTCGTGATGACCAGCGGCAGCTGGCTCCGTTGGCGCAAGCTCTTGGGCGGCAGCATCAAGAGCCGGGTTGTCCTCCGGGATCTTTGGCAAGATAATCCAGCGAGCAGTGCCGGATGAGCGCTGGGAAGGGAGGGCCCAAACCCGAAGTGAGCGCTGGGAAGGGAGGGCCCAAACCCGAAGTGAGCGCTGGGAAGGGAGGGCCCAAACCCGAAGTTGTCGCTGTGTCCTCCGGGATGGAGTGGGTGTGCTGCTACCTCTAGAATGGGCGTGCCTTAGCATCGGCCGAACTGCGGTCACCCCTTGATGCAGATATTGCTCCAAGCATGGCTCGGCTTGAGCAGTGCGGATGCGTGATGGTCCTCCTACCTCGACCTCGACACTACGACGGAACCTCGCTGGGTAGGCGGTTCCACCAAGACCCATGGACCTTCTTGAACCGTGCACCCCCCATCCTTCCCATCCATCTGGCCTGGAGGTCTGGAGGGGAGAGCGCGGAGCCAATAAGAAACTGAGACTGCGACAGCAGATCCAAGATGCCGGATGTGATTGGGCCAATTATACATAGGGTACATACACGCGCATTTCCGCTAACATTAGCGACCATCTGCGCACGAGCCAAGTTCCAGGGCATGTACATACAGTAGATGGTGAACCCAACCCCCTGGAGAATTGGTAGTTTCCCATCCTGCAACTCGCGGTTCAACCCCAGATGGTCGGGCCTGCAACGCGCCCGACTGTATGGTACACATGGCCGCTTGGTTCTGTCATGCAGACTGCAGACTGTGTATAGAGCATGCGAGTGTCTGACGGGGAGCGGGATCTGGGCCCCGGATGACAACAAAGGCTCGAGTAGAGGTCCCAGAATCATTGTTAGTTGCCACGCCTATCCGTAGCATTCGTCGATTCGATGCCCTACATTGGTCACTGGAAGAGAGATTCAGGGCAATCACGCTGCGACTAAAAGCTCGGCGTTGCATGACGAAGAAGCTGCCAAGGCTCTAAAGATTCTCGACCTTGGCCAACAAAAAGAAAAGGACCTATCTGAAATTGATACCAGGCCAGACCGTGGTGTAGACCAGTTACTGACGCGACGCCATCTTTTCCACCTTGAGCCGAGCGCGCCGTGTTGTTTCGTCCTACTGTCCTCTTCCCGAGAGCGTGTCGAACTTTTGAAAAACCTGGTCTGCTGAGAGGGAAAAGATCGCTGCCTGTGTCCTCGCCATGCCGTTCATCTAGAACACACAACTGCCAAACCACCTCCCGCTTTACGCGATCACCATCGCCTGCTCGCTCCTCGCAGCAGCCAACATGCATCGCGATGCCGAGAAGAAGACGAACCGCGGCTACCTGGGCCACGACAGCTCAGCGCTTTCGCCGCGGGACCGCCTTGTATGCCGCCTACCAACTGCCCCGTCCTCTTTCCTTCTCCATTTCCTCTCTCTCTCTCTCTATTTTTTCCTTTGCTTGTTCCCCCCCCTTGTCAGGTGCCGCTGACGGATTACCCGGCTACCCGGGGAATAAAATTAGGACCGCCAGCAATTACGCTACGAACTTGACCTCAACTCCTGGAACCTGAGAATCTGGGGCGTGGCCGCGTCCGGCTTCCTAACAGACTCGTACGTTTTGCTCGTGGACCTCCATATCAGAGACAGGGTAAAGGGCGGCCATTGACTAAGACTACAATCTAACTCACAAAACCCCCCTTCCCTTTGCTGCAGATACAACCTCTTTGCGACCAACGTCATTCTTTCCACCGTCTCATTTGTTTACTTCCCCCACGAGAAGTGGTGCGGCCTGGTCATCAACCTCGCCACATTGGTCGGGTACGCGTGCCGTAGTGATGTTTTGGGTCTCCAAGGAGAGAGAGAAAAAGAGAGAGAGTCTTCAGTTGCTGATTACAGGTCCCACCTTCAGCTCCGTCGTCGGCCAGCTGTTGTTTGGCTATCTTGCCGATAGGTACGGAAGGACCCGTCTGTACGGCATCGAGCTCGTCCTGGTCATTGTGTCTACCATCGGGATAGCCACGACCAGCGATGGCTACGGCGACCTCTCGTTTCTCGCCCTCTTTACTTGGGTACGTGCTCGGGTGTAATCCGTCCCCCCCCTCCCAGATTCCCGCCTTTCGTACGTGTTCCGTTATGTCTCTCCTAACCGCACCTCACCAGTGGCGGTTCGTAATGGGCGTGGGTGAGTAGCAAGGAGCAGTCGGAAGCTACCGCGGGTCCCAACCCCCCCTGACTTGGTGTAGGAATCGGCGCCGAATACCCGCTCTCCGCTGTCATAACCTCAGAATGGTCCAGCACGTCGTCCAGGGCGACCATGCTGGCGTCCGTGTTTCTGATGCAGCCAATCGGACAGGCGCTCGCCCAGATAGTCGGCGTCTGGGTTCTCCTGGGAGAGGACGCCGCCCACGGGCTCCATGACAAGCAGTGCGGCATCGACATGCTGCACCATGAGGAATGCAAGACCATCATCGACGGTACGTGGCGCATCGTCATCGGCTCTGGTGCCGTGCCGGCCCTGCTGGCCATCATCTTCCGCTTCTTCCTCTACGACTGCGGCCTCTACACCCTCGAGGTCAAGAACAAGCCAGGCAACGCTTTCCGGGACACCCAGCGGGTATACGGCGCTCCCCCGGCCACCAGCGGCACGGCTGCATCTCCTGCCGCCGCCGGGCACCCCTACGAGACCGAGGCCGTGCCCCGCCAGTTCTCTCGCCAGAACCTGCGCGCCTTCTTTGTGGAGGACAAGAACTGGTACTACCTCGCCGGCACCTCCATCACCTGGTTCTTCCTCGACGTGTCCTTCTACGGATTCAGCCTCGACAACCGCAGCACACTCGCCGGTCTGTGGGCCACCACCGACCGGGCTCCCATCGGTCCGGACCTGCCCTGCTGGAACTCCACCCTGGACGGCGGAACGTCCCTCGTCCCCTCGTGGGTGACCGCAGGCCTGCCCACCTGGCAGAGCGACCCTACGCGGCCCTGCAACACCATTTACGAAACCATCATTGACCAGACCAAGCAGTACCTGCTCGCCGTCTCCCTCGCCTCCATCGCCGGCAGTGCCTGCTTTATCCTCTTTGCCAACCGCATCCGCCGTCGCGAGTGGCTGACCTCCTCCTTTATCACCCTCACCGTCTTGTTCTTGGTCACGGGCGGCGTCTACTACGCCGTCGCTCACCGATCCGGCGCTCCCGCCACAGTCGTGCTCGTGGCCATTTGCCATTTTATGTTCAACTTTGGTAAGTCAACCCCTCTCCCTCTCCCTCTCCCCTCCCCTATATCTATTATTCCTTCCCAGACTACAGGATGGAAACGGATAGAAATATAAAAAGAAGGGGAGGGCAGGTAAAAATGAAGACGATTAAAGAAAGAAAGAAGAAGAAAACTAATGCAAAGCTTCCGCCGCCATTGGTCCAACACCACCCCTATAGGAGCAAACACGCTCACCTTCATCATACCGGCCGAGATCTTCCCGACCTCGTACCGGTGCCTCTGCCACGGCATCTCGGCCGCCGCCGGCAAGCTGGGCAGCATCGTCGCCGTGCTCGTCGTCTACGGCATCCGCGCCGGCTACGACTCCCCCACCCGCCAGGGCCTCGTCTTCCTGCTCTTCGCCACGTTCATGGCCCTCGGCGCCGTCGCCTCCTGGGCCTACCTGCCCGACGTCCAGCGCCCCGTCCCCGACGGCCGCGGCCGCACCCGCCTCGAGACCAGGACCCTCGAGGAGCTCGGCGAGGGCTACAGGCGCGCCTGCCTCGAGGGCCAGGTCATCGGCCTGAGGAACAAGTGGGAGGATCTCTGGGGGAGGGTGAGCGGGCGGAGCAGGACCAAGAGGATGAGGATGGGGATGAGGATGAGGATGAGGATAGGGAGGAGCGAGGGGACGAGGTCTGGGGCTGCGAGAGGAGAGGGGGTGGAGGTGGAGGAGGAGGAGGAGGATAGGAGGGAGGACATGGGCACCGTCATGCCCGTGATGGTCGAGGACAACAGGACTGTGCATCCCGTCGAGATGGATGGTCGTGGCATCGCCTAGAGGCTCTTTCCTGGAAAGTCTGTCGGGCTAGTAGTAGTCCGTACAGTGTACATACATACACAAGCGCTTGACTTTGTCTTCTCTATTGCCACTCTAGGTTATTTAATCCTTCTTCTTCTTTTTTTTTTTTTTTTCCTTTATCACGCCACCCCTCTATTTGCTTGCTCGGCGAGGAGCAGCGGAGGTGCAGTAGTGCTAAAAATGGGCGGAGCTGTGGGCGTGCTGCATTAGTGGCTCGTTTGGGCAACGTTTAAAACAGAGACCGCAATAGTTTTCCCGCGTGGACATTGTCGTGAAAGGCCCACCTTCATGCTGTTGCTTCAGACACTTCAAATTCTGTCCGCCAATGATCTAGTAAGCGAGAGTTCCGAATAGGTGGTGGACATGGCAGTGCACCTTTCATGGGCAAGGCAGAAAGAAGAAAGAACAGCAAAACAATAGGGTGAAGAAGACCAGTTCAACATTCCTGGATTGCCTTGCTATTGTGGCCCTGCCCAACGTATGAAGGTCGCTTTTGTAAAGCCATACTTCCTGACAAAATGAGGGAGGATTCTGATTCCGGATCGATCTCTGCTGCATACGTTTCTCAGGTTCGTGGAGTAAGCAAAGCGCGGAATAAAGGAAAAGGTGACCATCGCTGGACTTCGACGAGCGCACTAACGCGGCGTACCGATGATTGGGCATGCAATTGATATAGAATCTGTGCTGTTCTATCTCTCCATCTCGGAGCCCTCATGTTGCCAGGAACATAATAATCAATCGCAATGCCCTCATGCGCCGTCCCCTGGCACGATATCGACATGATATCCATAACAAGACAACAATCCACCAGAGCCGAACGCCGCCAAAGCCTCACCCACATATCCCGCAGGTCAAACGGACGAGCGCCACATCCATCATAGGAGGTATCGTTTGCAAAACGTCACACCGAAAGAACCCAACCGATCGACCAACCTGGTATCCCCTCCATACCCTTCCCCCCCCCAAAAAAAAACTCCCCAAAGCACACCAGCTTCAAAGCCCAGCTTTACCCATTCGTCTCCCAGCCCATCTCGATCCCGTCCATAGGCCCGATAGCCATGATCGACCTGAGCATGCCATCCGTAGCCGGCGTCATCCCGTGCTGTCCAGTCATGTCGGCCCATGCCGGCGTGTGCCCGGTAAACTCGGCCGGCCCGCTGCCGCTACCGCCGCCGGGAACCGCCCCGCTCGGTGTCGCGCCCGCGCCCGGCGTGTCCCCTGCCCCGGACATGCCAAACCGTTGGTCTGGCGTCGTCAGGCCCGTCGAGACGCTGGCCGGCATCCCGTACGACGAAGGGTCCGTGCCGAAGAAGGCGCTAACGCCCCTCTCGACGTCGTTCTGCGTCGTGCCCGGCATGCTGCCGAGGTTCTGATGGGACATGGCAGGGCTGGTGTCAAACGAATTCTGTCCGGATCCGCCGTTGACGTGTCCGTTCGCGGCCGGCGCCGCGAGGTTCTGGCGCTGCGGGTCCGAGGTCCCCGTTGTACTCGAGTTCGGGGTGCGGCCGCTGGATTGGCCGTCCGGCGACGGGCCGGAGAGATCATTGTTGCTGCCCGAATCCATGTCCCGGGGAGCTCCGTAGGCGGAGAACGCAGGCGGAACGAGGCCGCGGGCAGGCAGATAGGGACCCGTGTGGCTGCGTTCACGGCTCGGGAGGGCGGTGTGCTGCTCCGTGGGAGAGAAATTGGCGGCAACGGGATTGGGGTCGATGTCGAGGATCTCGGGCGCGGTAACCGGGTTTCCGTCATCGCCAGAAACCTTCATGTAGTTGCTCTGGTTGGAAAACGACATGTAGCCTTGTCTCTCTGCACCCATGGCGTGCGCGCGAGCCTGCTTCTGGAGGGTTGGATGGAGACGGGCCGGGGAGCCAGGCTAGGTTCGTCAGCACACAATGTGAACCATGAGACGTTGTAGCGGAGTCTTACGCTATCACAGCTTCGAGGGAATGCGCTTTTCAGCTTCGGAATCCGCGCGCCGAGCGCCTCGAGGTCCACGTCGAGCTGGACGAGGAAGGACTCGGTCAGCGGGTTCCGCCTCTTTAGTGCATTCATGGCCGACAGGAGGAAGCGCAGGGAATCGGCGGCTTGGCTATCATCCGGCCTGCTTTTCAAGTATTGCACAAATACCCGAGCGGACACGTAGAGACAGAATGAAATGAAAGGGTTCATCTGAAAACAAGATACGGGAATCAGCGTCGTCCGTCACAAGTAATGAGGTAGGGTCATACGCACCGCAGAGAGGTCGAGATGCGAAATCATCCTCATAATGCTCGCAATCTCCTTCGCCGCGGTGAGACACCGCACTTTGCTTTCTGAGCTCACCGAAGCCGGCAGCCTATTCTTGTCGGCCTTGAAGATGGCCGCTTGGTGGAGGCAGATAGTAGACGTGTGTATGCACATGTTGGTAAACACCACGTTGGCGTTGCCGAGCCCATTTGGCAACTTTAAACTCGACGGGAGGCAAAGCGAGGTATTGAGGAGAATGTTGTCCATTTGCCGGTGGCGCTTCCAGAACTCGCCATTCAGGTCGTGATCCCTGTCGTCGGCGTCTGGGCGGTGCAAATGGACGAGATTCCGACCGAAGAGGCAGGCCATTAGGGCGACTCCAGCAAAAGGTGAAAGCTTTCCTGCGCCTGCAGGTCCCATGGCGTCCTGGAGCCCGGGTGTCTGTTCGGGACGGCTGAGTTCGAAGGCTTCGTCAGATGCTGGAAGATTTGTCAGGATGTCCTTCTCGTCGATCATCGTGGGCCACCCGGTGCCAATGCTAGCGAAGCGGTCCAAGCAGAATGCCATCCAAAAGGTTCTTCTGCGCTCCTCCCTTTCGGTCCAGTCTCTTGGCGGCGGCAGGCACTGTTTGACTTCCAAGCCGGAGCCGTCAAGGCGGTGGAGTCCGATCCTGGAAAGTATGAGCCGAGTTTCGTTGATTGACGTTTAGCAGGAGTACTCACATCTGACACAACCGCACGCCCGAACCCGTACTCATCCAAGCTCTGGGAAAGTACATCCACTTGAACTCGTATGAGGCGAGTAATACGTGTGTTTGGGCGTGGGCAACGGAGATCATGTGTTCGCCGTAGCCCTTGATGTAATCTGACTCGAGGTATTTCCTGGAGCGTGCGTAAAAGAGGTCCTTCAAGGTCTGGAACTTGTCCGACACAGAGCAGGCCAGAGTCCACATGGCATACCGCAGGCAGACAGGTGGCCGTTGGGCGGGAGCGCTACTCGAGTCAGCTCGCGGGTGGACCATGACGCTTTAGAAATGGGCAAACATACAGATTCATAGCGGCTAGGTACCGGTATTTGTGAATCATGGGCAACGAGGGATGAATCTTTTCAAAGTAGATCTGATGCCTGCGACAGGCGGTTAGTTCGCGCCCCGGCGGATGATGGCCGTGTCCTAGCCATCACTTACAGCTCGTCAATCGTCTCCTGGGGTGGCAGCGGCTCCTCCAGACCTAAGCCAATCATCTCCCACGTGAAGTTGTTGTCAACTCCGCCCATGCCCATGCCCATGCCCCCGTTAAAATTGAAGTCCTCGAGGGGCGGATTGTTGGGTGAATCAGCGGCGTTGAAGTGCCAGCGATCCATGTCGCGTCCGCTGGCGATGCCAATGGGGGGGTCTGTGACATTGAAATTGGCCGTGGCAGCAGCGTGCTGATTCAAAGGCGGTTTTGCGGTTCCGTCGAGTGATATAGGCATTCCCTTGGAGCTATCTGTACCGGATGAGATCTCCTGTGTCTTTAGCAGCGTCTCGACTTGCTCTGCGAAGGCCGGTTAGCAGGAAACCGCCCATGATGATTGGTTTAGCTGAGGAGAGGGGATGTCCGCACTTAATCGTTCCTCTAATGCCTTCACGTAGCCTCTCTTTGGTCCGCTCTTCCTCCTGACCTCATCGTAGGCACAGTTGTGGCCCAGGCGCGAACATGTGCTGCAGCTTGGTTTGATGCCATCGCACTTCAATTTCCGCTTCCTGCATATCATGCATGCCAGGCGTTTTGGCTTGGGCACACTCGAGTTCCCCCCCGCGGGAGTCTCAATCGTGATGTGGTCGCTGTCTGCGAGCTTATCGGTACGCGGCTCCGAAACCATGATGGTGTCGGGGGGTGTTTCAGAAGATGTCGACATAACGAGCGATGACTCGGAGGACTCGGGCGGCCCTTGTCTTCGGAGATTGCCGACAGGCAACTACACGGTCGGCATTCGCTGTGTCGTGCAGATTCGATCGCGTCTGCAACTGGGGGGCCGTCTACGACGCTGAGCAACTGCCGAGCGCTCCCGGGGTGTTGAAAAGCGCCAAATATGTTCCTTCAATATCCCGCGATAGGACGACGCGCAGCTCAATACTTGGAGACGGAGTGATGCGAGAGTCTTTCGCGTTCTGGTCGAGTTCGAGCAGGAAACCTCCTTGGCTGTGGGTGAATTAAGGAGGATCAGCTGATCCGCGCAAGAGTCGTCAATAATTGGCGGTGCTCAGAGTCGGGCTCCTCGATGATTGAAGCCTGAACAAGAATCGTGGAGGTGGCTTCTGCAGGCTGAACGCGGTGAGTGAGTCGAGACTTGTGCAGACGAGAGAGATTGCGGGGGCCAGGCGGTTTACAAATGGCTGGTGTTGCCTTGCAAGGCTTGGTCTGATGGGACTGGGGGTGGGATGAGATGGTAATGATTGGAGCTTCGCTGTTTGTCAAACTAGAATAGAATTTAAGGTAGGTACTCTACTCTGTAGACTTGACCTCATGTCCCTTCATTTGTGTGGCGTGTAAAAAGAGTTGCATCGGATCTAGACTGTATGGATTACATACATACACTAGTGCTCAGGTACTACCTAAGCAGGCACCTAATGTGAGTACGCAGTGGTGACTTAGAGAGCACCCCAGGTAACTTGACCTCTTCTTCCAAAGTACAGTACATACATACTCAAGTATACATACCTTAGAGAATCTCCTTGTTCACCTCTTCAGGGCTTTAACTGTCCGTCAATACACTTGGATACCTACTTACTCCGTACCGCAGGTATCTACATTAAATGATGGTCCCTGCAATATAACCCTGCTAAGGTGTATTCTGGAAATACACTAGAAGGCATTGAGCCAAGGGCAGCAAACCCTCGCAGCTAGTTATCACTTCGGCCACGTAATCAGGCCTCCCAAAAGGCGAGCTCTGGAGGAACAACTGTTGAATGAACGGGTAACACACTCGTCGTGGATTGAATTAGTACTTTTGTTAAGCAAAAGCTCCCTCTTGCAGTCCTCAGTAACGTCAGCTAAGGACCTGCCTTGGGTATTTTGAGCTTGTTTCTGATCGCATGGCCCGTCAATCTGTTACTGGGCAAATAACCCTTTGGGTTCCTGCCGCTCGCGGTACGGGTTTAATAACTCCATGACCACATGCTATCAGTCTCGGCTCGGTACCAGGGGCGCGGATCGGCCGACTGTCTCACATCCGGGTTGTCCTTTGGAAATTATGTCGATGCGCATGAGTTACAATGTGCTGTATCTCTCTCCCATGTAGCAACCCTTGCGGTCTCGAGGCAGCAAAGCGACGCGCACATTCCCGTTCAGCGGGTCCCAGGTTGCACGGGGGGCTTCCGTGGTGACCCTCGAGGCTCGCGATTGGCTCGAATGAGGCAATTAGCGTGCATTATTATTAGAAATCGCCAGACTTGGTTCCACATAGGACACCCTTTTTCCATGTGTCGGGCTGTGTTGCTACAGAATGACCACAATCTGGCTACGACTGATCGGACAGAACTCCGCCAGTCCTGAGAACTCGGCAGGACCTTCAGGCACGGCATTGAAGAACGAAGAGATATTTCAAGATGTAGCGAGGGTGATGGTAGGATGCATTCTTGATCTCAAAGAAAATAGGTTGTTCTTTCTTGCCGCTCCTAAGCCCGGTAATTGGTTCCATGTTCGCAGAGGTATGTATAAATTGCGCAGTACGGGGTTAGACCAACTCCCATCACCCACAGTCCTCCCTATAAGTGCATATAGTGTAGCGTTCACTACAGAGTAGTCCGTACCTCGGCATGCAACAGTATAGTGTATGTACACAAGGAGCACTTCTCTCCCAAGCAAATCTGTTTCCCACGTGGTTGCCATGAGCTTGGGATATTTCTGGATACTCATACCCAACATCGCGCGGATAGAGCCGCTCAGCCACATAGCCACAGACGGGACAAGAGATCGTCCCAATCTTGATCCTCGCCAGTGGGCGGCTCGGAGGGACATTACCCCGTGCTGATAGGCAGCTGTTGGCACCGCCACGGTTAGAGACGGTGGGCTGGAACCTTGGTCTTCATCGGCGTTACACTGGCCCAACTCGAGTTTGGGGGGAGATCATCTGCGGGGGTTTGATCTCGGGGTGGAAACTCATATGACTTCTCACCACCCTCAGGGCAAACCTCTTCGTTCTCTCTCCGGAGCAACATCCTCGTTCGTGCCCAAGGGGAGGGGCCTAGGGCTTTTGCGAAGGCTTCTTGTCAGCGTCGATGATGCGTAGCACACCTAGGTCACCGTATGCGAGACAATATCTCGTCGGAGACCACGCGACGGCTTCGCACGGGCCCGCAGTCTTGAAGGTGTGGATGAGCTCGCCGGTTTCGGTATGAATTACGTCTATTCCGGAGCCTAGTAAACAAACGAGTAAGCGAATCGCGCTTGTGTCGGACGACAGGTCATGAGCCACAATTACCTTCTTCGCTTCCGCCGACCAAATAAGTACCGTCAAAAGTGAAGCCTAAAGCCAAATCAGCATCCAAGGTCTTGGTCCGCAGGGCACTGGTGCCGCACTTAAGCATTTGACAGGGCCGACCATGCGGGAGATTGTTCGCTGGCATATCCAATCCTTGGTGTCGAAAAGGGCTATGATGGAGTCGGCACCCCCTGTGGCAAGGTACTTCCCGGCGGGTGAAAGCTCAGTTGTCAGGCAGGAGGCGGTATGGCCTTTGAGCATGAACTCTGCCGGTCCTCCGTCTCCGGCGGAGTAGCTGGTGTGCAAGACAGGCTCGAGCTCGGGATACGAGAGAATCCGTATTGTACCGTCAACGGTTGGGATAAAAACCTTCTTTCCGCTCCAGCAGAAGGCCATCTGGTTCGTGTCAACGCCCAGCTGGTGAGAAGAAACCGCTGCAGATTTGGTCGGCGATATCTGGAAGAGTTCACCGCGCTAGGATGACCGCCGAGTCAGCCCATCCCATCCATCCATACCTCCAGATCGCTGAACATACCTTGTTTCCAACGAGGAGCGAGGAGCCGTCAGGTGCCCAAGCTAGCGAGTGGGCACCACTGGGGCCCTTGATTTCACTGACACAAGCCTTGGTCCTCACGTCCCAGATCTTGACAGCTCCGTCGTTGCTGACACTGCAGAGTTCTGCCTCTTTCGCTGGGTTGAACGCTATCTTTTCAATCCCCGCAACATGGCCCCTGAGTTCCGTTGAGTACCTGTGCTCTCTCTTCTCAGGGTTCCCTGTATCCAATGCATTAGAAGCCATTCAGGACAACAAGTCAGCGGGGCGTGGCACAAGAGCAACTTACAGACGCGGATGGTCTTTTCTGAGGTGACCGTGGCGACCCAAGTGCTTAGGGGATTCCAGGCGATGAGGCGGAGTCTGTGAAAAGATCATCATTAGCACCCACACCCCGCTTCTGAACATCCCGCCGGCATCGTGGGAAGACGCACCGGTGGTGAGAGCTCGACGACCCGCGGCCGGGAGCCGGCTCATGGTAGGGTTGGCTCGGGATATCCTTGAAGTAACTTGAGAATAATTCTTTGGAGATGCGGCCGATCCTGGGTCTGCCGGGTTGGGACATGATGTGAAAGACAGGAGAATCCGCTTCCGAGTGATGACCGCGATAAAGCTTGGTGTAGAGTCGAGGGTCCGAGGCGCTCCAATAGGCGACGAGCTTCAAGTGATCTAGGGCGGGATCTCTTTTTTAGTTAGGCTTGCCGGAAAACCTAAGTTAGGATAGGTATCCCAGATACCTTTGGGTAACTGAATGAATTGAAGGCACCGCCCACAGGCTTAAGGGGCGGGCGTCTTGTCTTGGACAAGGAATCTACAAGAACGCGCCAAGTCTAAACAGTATCAGTATCCCAAGAACTTGTGGGTCACTGGAACCAGCATTCAAGCTGAAGGAGCGCAGTGACCGCCTGCCTCGCTAGTGCCGAGGACTGTGTGTGTGTGTGTGTGTGCACTACTCCGTACTCTGTACCTTCGATGCAATCCGACACGGTAACAAGTGTATGAATTAGTGTAGATGCCGCCACGGACTCGGAGGTGTCGACCTCTTGGGATTCGCAGCAGCCATGTCCCGCTCCGCTTTCGTGTTCCTTCTCTCAGCTCCGTCCCACCCGAGTGGGGACATGCTGGGCTGCTCCACTACGAAGTACAGCACCTGAGCTGTCCGCCTCAGTCCGACCGCAACCGCCCACCCACCGGCCCATACACTTAAGGTACACTAGTTATCTGGGTAACCGAACGCAACGCCATTTGCGCTCAATGCGGATGCCTCCGCACCTGACCGACAACACCGGTCGAGCAATACGCCATGACATGAATTTACGCCGGGAATTGGGAATCTGAACTTCGCCGATGCGCGCGCATTAAAGCCGCCGTGCAGACCCCGGCATTCGAGGAGCCATGTACTGGCCGCTTGGGACGCCGCGAATCTATGCGACGAGCAACTCCCGCCAGACGGGCTCCCTCCACACTGTCTCCCACGATGGCCTCCCTAGCGTCCCCAATGCGTCCGGGCAGAGGGCCGACAAAGGTTGGCTCTCTTCTTCCCCCGACTCCGCTCATCAAGACGCGAGCACCTCGGCAGCGCCTCCTCCCACGACAACCCCTCTTACCCCGGTGACACCGATCACGCCCTTGACCCCTGGGATCAAACCCGTCGAACCAGACTATCTGGACGAGGACAGCCCCGCGCACTCGACGGGGTCTGCAGCTTCCGCCATCCCTCTGCATGAGCCCATCCTCGCACTCCGTGTAGCCCGTGCGGGCCACATCTTCGCCGTCATTACGGCGACCTCGATTACCATCTGGCAGACAAAGGTGTGGGAAGCCTCCTTGTAGCTCTTGTCGTCGCCTGCTCTTTTGTCTGACGTTCATCCCAGCCAACTGTCCTCCTAGCCGTCGTTGTCCGTTCGCAGGCATCTCTCGAGACCTACGGCACCAATACCGACCTGCTTCTCCGGCCCGACTCTGCCATCCTTGTCCTCCATACGAGCCTGGGCTACCTCATAACATACACCCTCGCCACAGATCCCGAGGCCCGAATATACCGGCCGCACTTTGCCCATCATACCAACGTCCAGCGGAGACGCCAGAACCACGTCGGGGACCCCGGCCACGCCGCCCCCGACCAGATACTCTGGGGACCGGGCGAGGGAAGTGGGGTGAGGGATGTCAGCGTTCGTTTCCGTATGGTGATCAAGGTCGATGCAGGGATCGAGAGCGCATTGGCTCTAGATGACGAGTTGGTTGTGGCCACGCAAAAACCCGCTGCGGTCCAGTGCATCCGCTGGGCACCCGACAGCTCGGGTAGCCAGACAAGCACTGAACTGCTGAGCCGCATGAGCTGGCTGGAAAAGAAGGTCACCGTCAGAGACATGACATATGACAGACCAATGAACCTCTCGACGTGGATTACGAGCGATGGGAGGGCATACGCAGTGCAGCGACTGACCCCGGGACAGCAGGACGGCAGCTCGAATGGGCCACCTGACCCCAAGAAGTTGTTCAAAGGCTATTGCTTCCACCTACCTCAACGACAAGAGGATTATGCTGTTCGGTGCGTGATCAATGCGAGGTTCTCGCTGATCGCAGTCGGTTGCGCGGATGGCAGCATTCGCGTCTACTCAGCAAGGGACTACTCTGGCAACATTACTGCGTCTCACATTCACAAGATCCACGTTTCCGCGGCTGCCTCTGGGAAACTTACCACTCTCAATTACTCGCCCGACGGCTACTGTCTCTTTGCCGGCTTCGAGAAGGGCTGGGCAACCTGGAGCGTTTTCGGGAAGCTCTCGAGCAGTACATTTCAGGCCGACCACGCTATTTCCTCCGCGAATGGTGAAGAATGGCTTTCTGGCGTGCTGGACGCTGCTTGGATCGGTAATTCTTGCGACCTTCTACTGGCAAGCACAGCGCATGCGGCGGTATGGCTTTTGGAGATGGCACGAAGCGCGGTAACGGGGTGCTACAACCCCGCAAACCTGTTCCGGACGGTACTTCAGAGCACCTCGAGTGTCATGATCTATCGGGGCTACGACATGCCGGACCTCACATCCATCTCAGCCGAGCCGTCCTTATGGCACACGAGTCGGGTCCCCGCCGTCTACCTCTGGAACCAGTGGCCAATCAGATGCACCGCCATCTCTGCAGACGGCCGCTATGTCGCCGTGGCAGGAAGGAGGGGGCTAGCTCACTACAGCGTTAACAGCGGCCGCTGGAAGACGTTTGCGAACGAAGCTCTGGAGAACGAGTTTCAAGTCAGGGGGGGGATGTGTTGGTACCAGAATATCTTGGTGGCGGCGGTAGAGGCCAACAGGTCCTTTGAGCTGCGCCTATACTCCCGCGAATCCGCACTGGACGGCACCGTGGCGTACACGCAGAAAATGGCGACACCGGTCGTTCTGATTACCGCTACGGGAGAGGACTCGTTGTTGGTCTACACATACGACAACCTCCTCTATCATTACGTATTTGCTCCCGTGTCAGGCTCTATCAAGCTGGTTGAAATGGGCCACATAGCTTTCCACGGGATCGTGAGGTCGCCCGCAAGGGTGAGGGGGTTAAGCTGGATCCTGCCAGATCACCAGCTTCTGGAGGGAGATCCTACCCAGGACGTAGCCCATGCATCCGTCTTGTTCCTCGTGGATGGGAAGCTGGTCCTCCTACGGCCCTCAATCAGCGAGGGCACTCTGAAGTACGACATGCGCGTCATCGCACATAACGTCGAATACTACCTCAGCATGAGAGACCGGCCACACTCCCCGGAGCCGGCGCCGGCGCCGCAGCAGTTGACCCAAGCAGCCAACTACACGGGCGGTCGAGTTCTTGAAGATTCCCTCTGGTTGTTCGATGGAACCGAGTTGAAAGCGTGGACAGACATGGAGTCCGTCATGAAAGCAATTTCTGGAGAAGAGTCGTCGCGAGAGCTACCACCCATGGTTTCGGTGCCCATCGACTTCTATCCGCTCTCAGTCCTGCTTTCCAAGGCTATCGTGCTCGGTGTGGAGCCGGATCTCATACAACGCCGCGATATCGGCTTCTCTTTCTTTCGGTTTTCCATCAGGGTAATGATTGAGACGTTCCACCGTATCCCGACGGACCAAGCTAACCAGCCATGGCAGACCCACCTCTTCTTCCCCGATATCTTGCGGTCTTATCTCGCCGCAAACAGAGCCACCGAAGCGTTGCAGCTAGCTCAGCAGTACGAACACCTTGAGTACTTCGCCCACGGCCTCGAGATTCTTCTCCACCACGTTCTGGATGAGGAGGTAGATGCAAACCCTACTCCAGCTCCCGAGCACGCTATTCTCCCACGCGTTCTTTCGCTCCTCTCGTCCTTCAAACAATACCTCGACATTGTGGTCCAGTGTACACGCAAGACGGAGGTGCGCTCTTGGCGTACGCTGTTCGCCTATTTGCCCCCGCCCCAAGAGCTCTTTGAGGAGAGTTTGCAGCGTGGAAGTCTGAAAACGGCGGGCGGCTATTTGCTCATCCTTCACACCTTCGACGAGCTATCTACAGCGAGCGAGCAGAGCGTGCGGCTACTGAGTCGCGCCATGCACGAGGAAGACTGGGACTTGTGCAAGGAGCTTGCGCGGTTCTTGGCGGCCCTCGACGAAACCGGCGATACGCTCAGAGAGGCGATGGAGATGGTGAAAGCCCGCATGAGCCAGGGCCCCGAAATGGACGAAGGCCCTGTCAGGGGGGGATTTCTCGAGATTCCTTCTGCGGCAATCTACCCTTCCCTCGGCGGCGGTTCGGCCGGATCCGGTCTCGGACGGACAGCAGGGAGCGATTCGGAAGCAGAAGGGCGCTCTGCCAGCGACGCAGGCTCTTTCGTCAGCAGCCCGTAACCAGATATTTAAACGGCCAGGTAAGGTCGTTTGGACATGGAGTTGGATGAACGTGAATAGCAAAAAAGAGGGCCTCTGGATACAACCCAGCCATTGTTCATATCAGTTGCAGACAGTAAATGCCACGAACGGCGGGGATCAGAAAGCGGCGCAAGTCGATTGGAACAGGCGCGCGGGCTAACCGAGAAGCGTGCCATAATCGTAATATATTGCTCAAGCTCCTCTATTTCTCATGGCGTTGGCTGGAATGGACTAAGATGAAGAGCGAGAGTAGGTCTGTCCTGTGCCCATCCACTCAAGCAATCACCACTTCGCAGCCCGGGTAGAGGCGCGCGTTCTTCATCCCTCTCTGGCTATCATGTGTCAATTCTTCATCCCTCTCTGGCTATCATGTGTCTTGTGCCTGGTCATTTTAGCGGCATTTGTTCTGAACCCTGTCACCCTTCCGGGTTTGTCATCGCCAGCGCTCGCCGTCTCCGCGATGGAAGGAGCGGATGGTTGCGGTTGCGCAAGACCAACCACCGTGTGCCACATTCCCGCACACACTGTCCACCCCTTTGCCGAATAATTCGGAAGATAATTAATGTTGAAGAAGCGTCGAACTCAGCGGCCTGCTGTCGTTTTCACCTCAATGCAGACCTTCGATTGCACGTTTAAAAGTGCGAGTATATTCCATTTGGCCCTGTTACGAGGAGACGGTGCTTCGCTTGTACAGTACAGTACAAATCGTTGCCCAAAGCTGTAGTTGCGGACTCGGCAGGCAAGGACCACCCAGGCCAGTGCGTAGTGTCGTATATACTGTAAAGACAGTACATTTATACGGATTGCACGCACTTAGGTTTGGCTGCTAAGACGAAGTGCACCCCTCATAACCTAGAAAAATACTTCAAATACAGGCAGCTTGTGAGTAAAGCAAGTCATCAGCTTCAAAACTGCTGCCGTCTCAGACAGTTAATTCCCGGAATACAAGTGGTCATCGGTCTGATTGTTTCACAGTGCGAGCAACTACCAAGTTGCTTCCATCATTGCTTCTGAGGGCAGGCGCTAGCTGACCTCGTGGGGCAGCCCCCCATGGCGCACTGGAATCCTCAGCCCCCCACCCCCCGCCAGGCATATTTCCAGCCGCCGCCTTGCATCCACGGAATCTCTCTGTGGGCCGTCGCCGTCCCTCAGTCCGCCAACCCAGCGATCTCTAACGCCGACAAAGACGTGAACATCCAACAGCGCACCCCATCGATCTGTTGTTTTTCCTGTTGATTCTCGTCATCTGAGCTATCCCTCCACAGTCTCGGCCCCGTTCTCCTCCTTGCCAACGGCCACTGCCCAGCTTCCTGCACTCGGTTTCGACCGTCTTGATCGCAAGATGGATGACTATGCGACCGAGTCTGACAGCGACTACACCAGCTACTGGCGGGATTGGGTATGTCTTGACCGTACATGTTCATCATTTCCCGTGCCTTGTCCGGCTGTCGACGGTTTGTCCTAACATTGCTTACACGTAGTTCATCTCGTCCCGCGGCAACGAGTACTTCTGCGAGATCGACGAGGAATACCTGACGGATCGTTTCAACCTGACTGGCCTCAACACTGAGGTGCAGTACTACCAGTATGCGCTGGATCTCGTGACGGACGTGTTCGACCTCGATTGCGACGACGAGATGCGCGAGACGATAGAGAAATCAGCCCGGCATCTGTATGGTCTCGTCCACGCCCGTTATATCGTCACTACAAGGGGTTTGGCGAAGATGGTATGAGCGTGCCCGCTTCTGCTCCCATCGTTCGTTCGCCTTCCATTACGAGACTAACGGACATGAAACCCGCCCCCTACCCCCAAACCAGCTCGAGAAGTACAAGAAAGGCGACTTCGGCAAATGCCCGCGTGTAATGTGCAACTCGCATCCGCTCCTGCCCATGGGCCTTTCCGATGTCCCCAACCTCAAACCCGTCAAGCTGTATTGTGCGCGCTGCGAGGACACGTACAACCCCAAGTCCTCTCGCCATGCGTCCATCGACGGCGCCTACTTCGGCACTTCGTTCCACAACATCCTCTTCCAGGTCTACCCGGGGCTAATTCCCACCAAGAGCGCCGAGCGCTACATTCCCCGCGTCTACGGCTTCAAGGTCCACGCGGCCGCGGCGCTCATGCGCTGGCAGAACGGCGTGCGTGACGAAATGCGCCGCCGCCTGCGCAAGATGGAGGTCGAGAGCGGGTTCAATGACGGCGAGGACGACCTGGACGATGACGAGGAGGAGGACGACCCCGAGGAGGAGGAGGAGGAGGAACGGATGGCTCTTACCCGTCCTAATCCTGCCGGGGCCGGCTCGTCCGGAGCGTTTGGGGGTGAGGCGCAGATGGGGAGCGCTGCATAAGGTGTCCGAAAGAGGAGGTATGGCATCTCACGTCTGGCATCGCAAAAGGGGCGCGTTTGAACGGCATGGTAACAGCGGTTCGTTTCTATAGGTGGTTTACTTCTCCGTTATTCCTTTTAGGTAAAAGTTTGTGGCCGGCGCATTTGAACTGGGCGTTCTCTTGGGAAAGGCTGAAGGAGGAATGTTGTATTGAAAGGGGCTCAGGACACCGGAGTCAAGGATGGCCTATCTGTGGTTGAAGCGGGCTCGGTTTCCGAGTCTGCCCCCAAATGCACGGAACACGACGCGAAACGATAGAACATGACACTACTACACGGGTATAACAAGAACCTTCTAGGCCGACATGTCCCTTTGCCGTGCGTCACAATCGGTGCATATCCCGCCCACTTGGGAAGAGTTGCGTTATCCAGAGCCCTCCAAGGTACATCCTTTGAATAATCGCGGGCAGGTAATGCTTCAGGCGGATGTGTCACCAATCGACATGGCAGCTTCCCCGAGAGAGAAGCAGACATGGGACTCTCAGCTTGCAAGAGTCGTCGGATCTTCAAGAATCGAGTGTTCGGAAAGAACAAATGAACTAAAATTTTGGACAAAGATCAATTTGTCCCGCCAGAACCTGAACAGACCGACCCAGAATCAACTATGAAGTCCACGCCATGTTCCGCTGGCCCGCTTCTGTATTGTGTTTTAACGTTGGAAATGGCCTCCCTAAACGCCGGACCACCATGCCCATGCATTTCCCACTCTCGAATGAGCTCGTCGAACCTTCCCTAGGGCAGTGAGATACCCAGTCCCACCTGGCTGCCCAAATCATATCGAAATAGATAACATACTTATCACAACACTTTTTAGATCCTCGAATCGCCAGCATATTCGACATCTCTCCCCTCCGGACCCGCAGCCTTGCGTGAGGATGGAGCATGATCCGTGGTGCCGTTCAGCGCACTGCCACGGCCATATGGATCAGCACTCGGCAGGGCTTCCTCTTCGTCGCCGGATCGGTACGTCCCTCGCAAATGGTCCGTTGCGTAGCTGAAGCTTCCCACACCAGCCCAAAACGCCTTATCGCGGCTGCGAGGTCCCCACGCCCATCCAGCACCGCTGGAGATGGGCAGATGATAGTAGCGGAAGGAAAAGATAGCAGTGACGGTTCCGATGAGGTAACCAAATATGATGTCGAAACCGTGGTGCCGAAAATCCCACCACCGCGAGCCGGCGATGAAAACGGAAGCGAAGAAGGGAACGACCGCGATGCAGAGAAGGTAGATAGGTGGCGCGGCCGCTTGACGACGCACTGCTGAGATTGTCTGGTTGTGCCGCGAAATACCCTTGTTACCCAAGGCTGTGTCCAGCGTCGATGCCGACGGCGCGCCGCGGTTACGGTCAGGTAGCTCGTATGAATTGGGGCCGGAAACTCTGATGTTTGGCAGGCGTGTGCGCGAGGGGAAAGCGGTAAAGGCGGACGCGTCGGCGAAGCCGGCCGGGGCGAGGAACGGAATTGTAATGGCGAACTTGCTCGCGATGAAGAGGGAAAAGTAAATCAGACCTAGCGCATGATTAGCCAATCTCGTCACCCGCGAGAGCCTGAGACTGTCGGGTGCGCACCTGCAGCTGAAGAACTTGAATGCCCGCTCGGGTAACTCCTGAAACCATCATCCAGCATATGCTTGTCTGGATTCTTACAAATGCTGGGGCTCACGAGCTGCCCAGCCGCTGTCGCCATTGGTAACCCCTTCGTGCCGCCGATGACATAGTTGGGGAGATTATCAAGGTCGGGTTGGCATCTGGACAGGAGATCGGGCCGTGGCTTTCCAAACAGATTTTTCATGCCGTTGGTGATAAACCAAGCCGCGACTATCGACAAGGCGAGACCCAGCAGGCCGGTGTGTAGCTCCCATAGCTTGCGCTTCCAGATCAGCGACTTTGGCGTCCCGACGGGGACTGTCGCACCGGGGACGAATATGAGGCAGATAACAGCGATGAGACAGATCGGAGCGATGATGGCAATGATTACCAGCAGCCAGACTGGGACAGTCTCCTCGACCGTGTAAGGGAAACTGCCGAGCTGTCAGCACTGCTCGGCAACCTTAACCGGAGAGCAGAGCAAGGTCAAAGGGGCGACAACATACGCGATATTGCGGTCATCCAGAGAAAACGGCCGTTTGTTCGGAGTGATCTTCCCCAAAACGTAGCCGACTGCGGCGAAGATAGCGAGCACGACCCAGTCGAAGACATACGAAATCGTCACTACCCATGAAGTCCGCTCCTTCCTTCGCAAACTTCCCCCGGCGACATCCAGATTGTTCATATTGTTGTGGGCTCCGAAGGTCGGTGCAGGAGAAACCGAGCGAGAGTGGATAAGAGGTCGAATGGAATCGTCGGGCATTGGGATGCCCTGTATACCTAAGGTAGGTAAGGTAGTGTAATGAGAAGGGAAGGAGTGAAACAGTGCCAGGTGCGGGCGGCGATGTTCAAGCGCCGGGCCAGACCACCCCAAAATGGAAGCAAGGCACGCTAGGATGCGAGAAGAACTAGGAGAGTACCGAGCTCGACACCCCAAAATGGAAGCAAGGCACGCTAGGATGCGAGAAGAACTGGGAGAATACCGAGCTCGAATTGCCGCCACCAGTTGCTGCAACTATACCAAGGGAACGGCGGTCTGGTTCCAGCAGGGTTGAAAACCAAATGCGAACGTCCAGAACGCGTCATCCACTGGGTTTCTTGAACGTATGTGACCCTTAGTAGTCAGTTGTAGGCGGTTGGATCACCTCTTTGCCGCCGTCTTGTGGGAGCTCAGCCACAAAAGGATAGAGATGCGAGTGGGTGGCCAAGGTCGATCGACAATGCAAAGCCTTGGGGCCCACAGTCGACGCCCAAAACCTGAAACACTGGTCACAAGCAGGTCCCGCGAGTTTTTTTATGAACAACGCGTTGTCAAGAGAGACCAGGTTTCTCAGTTTGAATGTTCGACGTGCGGATTACCGTGTAGCACAACTCCTATACGGATTTCTCCGTACTCTGTAGAACCTTAGGAAACGGGTCTAGTTGGAACGAAGCGCAGTGAGCAAGCGCGGTGCAGGACGTTGCCGCGGAAGGGGTTCTCCACAAGGAGGAGCCTGAAATTGATGGTATACCGCGAAGAGATTACGAAGTATAGTGTACCTCTGGTTGAGCTTGTGAAGTGGCGGGTAACGGAGTACCTCGGCGCTAGTTGGTACTTATTTTCGGGTAACACTAGCAGTACCTTGCCAACACCATCCGTACCAGCCCCCCTAACGGCCTTGGTCCGGAGTAATAATACCTTAAGAATCGGTTTGTAAGCCCGGGTACCTTGCCCTCACCTACCTCTGGATTCCTTGACACACGCTATGTTCCGCACCTCCCCTTCGAAGGGCAGCGTGAGACGGTGATTATAGAATCCCAGACGCGTAATGCAGAGTAGCACGTTTTGGTACGAGTATAAGGGCCAATACGATGGCTGAACTTGCATCGTAATCCTCTGTACGGATGTACGGATTTACTGTAGTAACTACTCCGTGATTCGTACTCCGAATAACTAAATGTACCTGAAGGTCAGGGGGTCACTTGGCAGTACAGATCCGTACTGCCCCCGATATCCAACCCGGATGAGACGGGGTTGTGTACGGAGTAGCGTAGTTGGTAATCTCCTTCTCGATGCTAGTGTAGACTACGCACTAGCCGCCTTATCGGTTTTACCATACTTTGCCAATTTCTCCAGGCGGGGTGGTTGCTGTTGGCGCCGCCATACTGCCTCCCGATGTTTCGGGATTGAGACACGGTGAACGCTCAGAAGCCGATGCGAAAGCCTCAGAATATGCTGGTCTGCCGCCGCTTAGCGGAATTTTTGACTTCAGACTCGAAAAAGAACAATGATTGCTGATCTACATATTGTACATAATGACCACCCCATCGCTCCACAACGCAGTCGCTGCCCTCCTTAGGCGGTGTTCTTGTTTCTACGCTTGCCCATGTTGCGTGCCCGAGGAGTGACCACCCATTTGTTGACATTACTCTTCTTGCGCGTCTTGAAGCCACCCTTGGCTGGTTGGCCCCAGGGGCTGACGGGATGCCTGTTACCCTTCGATTTACCACGACCACCACCGTGGGGATGTTCAACTGATTCAATGTCAGCGGCAAAATGAGGGGTGATGGCGAGAAAGAAGGAATCAAGGAGGAAGGAGAGAACGGAATCACGCTCCACATACATGCGTTCATGGCCACGCCTCTCACCGTGGGCCTGATGTTGAGCCACCGGCTACGCCCGGCCTTTCCCAGCTGCCTATATTGATGCATGACGTTGCTGGCCACACCGATGGTTGCGCAAGCATCCTTGCTAACCTTGCGAATCTCGCCGCTCTGTAAACGGACTACGACATGCTTCCCGGTCATGACCTTGGTGCCGTCGTCCCGCGTCTCCTCCTCCTTGGAGATGATGGTTGCATATGTACCGGCACTACGGCAGAAGACCGCACCGCCGTCCTTCCGCGATCCCACACAGTACACGGCCGTGCCGACAGGAATCATGTGAAGAGGCAGGCAGTTTCCTCTCCAAGCGGTCTTGGCCGCTAGGATACCGGGATCGATAACGCCGCCCATACTGTCGAGCAGATCCTGAGGAATGCCAGACCTGTAGCTCTGCACCACGTCTCCAGCGCGCATGCCCTCGGCGGCCACGATATAACTCTTCTTTCCTGTTGCCTGCTCCGTCAACAGGGCGATGTGGGCACTCCGGCCCGGGTCGTATTCGATACGCTCGACCGTGTGCGGCCCCGGCGTCCACCGCTTGAAGTCAACGATACGGATTCTCCGTTTATGCCCACCTCCACGGTGTCTGACCGTAATCTTGCCCGAGTTGTTTCTGCCACCCTTCCCATGACCCTTCTTGGGAAAGGTCAAGGGCAGAAACGGCCTGCCCTTCCAGAGGTGATCGTTGATCGGTCGTTTGAGGTGTCGAAGACCGGGAGTCCGTGGCTTGTACGTCCGCATCTTCACAGCTTCAAGCTGGGCGGAGGGGGGGCCAAAGGCGGCGGTCGTGTCCTCGCTGGGCGCATCCTTGGCATCGCTCGGCACCACGGCTGAGTACCGCCTGATAGCGTTGAGTTGGAGGGTTCTCTGACAGAGGATGGAAAGCGAGGCTACCCCCGAAGTCAAGGGGAAGAGCCGTGGCTTCAGCATTGTCGGGAGGTCTCGAGTGGCGCGAGTTCGACCGGGACCGGAGGGAAACCAGCAACCGACAAGGTTGACTCAAGGTCGGCACATCGAGGTACGTCTCTATGTCGAAAGGGTTTGTAAATGCGGGCAGCAGCCAATTGGCCGCCAATCTTCGCGACGCTGTGGTTATGCGGTAGGTGGTAACAGGTCGTCCCGTCAACGCCCGTCGGTCGCTGATAGTGTTTCTCAGACTTTTGGAAATTTGCTTGCCCCGGCACGGTCTGCAGGCCCGTGCACCAGCAACCAAGAAGCTGTGGCTGATGAATGTACATGGGGCTGAGTGCCGCGTGGAGCCACACCTGTGACCCATCAAAGAAGCGCGAAAAACGCGGTGCTTGTTTGAGAACAGGGGTGTTGCAAAGCTCTCCTTGCTGAGCCAATAGCAGGGCCGTTGCCCCGTGGTTGCCGCTGTTGACAGTGGGTTCGGAAAATGGCAAGCGCGGTTTGGGCCACCGCGTTCGCTCTTTGTACCGTGTACCTGAATATTGTCTTATAGCACAAGCACCTCGCCGCTGGCCATTTGACAGCAGTATTTTCTTTCTTTTTCTCAATACCCATCCATATGAGTTATTTGCAGTTGCCCGACAGATTTCCTGACTTTCTGGCTTTTTTTTGGCCAAAATTTGCGACCAGGCTCATTGCAGTGAGCTTTGGTTTCGCGCCTCGTAGCGACGCGCTTCTGTGTGCAGAAGACCCACTCGCAGAGCATGTGCCTCAACTTGCGTGGTACCAGGTACTTTAGCAAACCCACCAAGCTGATTTCACCTGTCCCACCTCAGTCGAGCCTCTCCCTTAACTCGCGAACCCTTCCTACCCCATCCACCTCTCCACCAAACGCATCTTAAAAACAAGATAGCTCTCTAACCCGCGAGCATCCTCCCATTCCGACATCACGAAGCCTTCTACCAGCAAGGCGCGCCTCGAGTTCTCTCGACTTCTGCCATTGTCAATTGCAGAGGTCATCGTGTAAATAACTCGGCCTGCACTCGCAGTGCGAGAGCGAACGCGTCGCATCTCGAGACAGCAACATATCCCGGTCTAGAGCGCGTTTGATGCTCAGCTTTTCTCGGCATATCGACACAAAAACACGTCATATCCCCCCCCGTCGTCTGTTATTCCTTCATCTTCGGTGAGTATGCAGATTTCTGTTCCTCACCATCCACAGACCTCCGGTCGCGTCCTTGGCCGTCCGGCAATAGCGCGTCAAGGCTAACCTTTTCGTTAGCTTTACATAACATTCGTTTGTGTACTTGTCCACAACCTCGGCCGCCACAATGCCGGTTGTAAGTGCATACACCCCTGGCAAGTATTGATCTCGTCGGGCAGCTCTGCTTTGACGCGATCGATTTTGATCACGAGTGCTGCAGGTCCATCTAACAAACCGGGCAGACCAGGACAAGAAACCCACGTTTGGTGACGAACGAGAATGATGAGAACAGCAACGCGCCGGTCCGCGTGACCAGGGCGAAGGCCGCAGCAACTATGAACGTCGACGAACTTGCAATGCCCACCAAGGTGCTGCAGACAAAGAAAACTACCACCAACGCTAACCCCGGGAAGAGGCGCGCCGCGCTTGGCGACGTCAGCAATGTAACGAAGGTTGAGGCTGGAGATACCAAGAAGCCGGTCGGCCGGACCGGTCTTGTGTCCAAGGCGGCCCAGCCCACCGGTGTCAAGAAGACCACGACGCGGTCGACCGTCACATTAAAGGATGCCAACAAGAAGCCGGAGGTAAAACGCTCAGGGCCCGGCTCAATTGTCGCTCAGAAGCGCAAGACCCTGAGCACTGTGGCCGCCAACACTGTTTCCAAGGAGGCTACCCCAGAGGAGGACGAACCGATCCGTAAGAAGGTTCACACGCTTGAGGACGACAAGAAAACCAAGACCGACGTGAAGCAAGAAGAGCCAGTGCTCAAAGAGGCCGCACCATCACCAGCCCCTGTGACCGACGAGCCCCAGCCTCGTCCTCCGACCCCCGAGGCCGCAAGGATCCTTGACAGCGAAGACCTTGATGACCCGTTGATGGTTGCCGAATATGCCAATGACATCTTCGAGTACCTCCGGGATCTTGAGTGCCAATCAATACCCAACCCCCAGTACATGGCGCATCAAGACGACCTTGAGTGGAAGACGCGGGGAATTCTTATTGACTGGCTTGTCGAAGTCCACCTCCGCTTTCATCTGCTTCCCGAAACATTGTTTCTCGCCGTCAATGTCGTCGACCGCTTCCTTTCCGAGAAGGTGGTTCAGCTCGACCGTCTTCAACTCGTTGGCATCACTGCCATGTTCATTGCTTCTAAGTATGAGGAAGTCCTCTCGCCCCACATTGCCAACTTCCGTCATATCGCCGACGATGGGTTCACCGAGGCCGAGATTCTCAGCGCTGAGCGTTTTGTTCTGGCCACATTGAACTATGACCTCAGCTACCCGAACCCAATGAATTTCCTCCGCCGCATCTCGAAGGCCGACAACTATGACATTCAATCACGTACCATCGGGAAGTATCTTATGGAGATCAGCCTGTTGGACCACCGCCTCATGGCATACCGTCCCAGCCATATCGCCGCTGCTGCGATGTACCTCTCCCGGTTGATCCTCGACAGGGGTGAATGGGTACGTGCCCGAGGAGCACTCTGGCCTAAGAGCTTGACTGACCCTCATGTGTGGTATTAGGACGAGACGCTTGAGTACTATTCCGGCTATACGGAAGAAGAGATCCAACCAGTCGTTACATTGATGGTTGACTACATGGCAAGACCTGTGATTCATGAGGCCTTCTTCAAGAAGTATGCTAGCAAGAAGTTCTTGAAAGGTACGTTCACTTTGTGCCACCTATTGCCATACATAAGACGTGTCTAACTCGAGCCGCAGCATCAATTTTGACCCGCCAATGGTCAAAGAAGAACGCACACCTGTTCGGGATCCATGACATCCACCTCACCCTCGATGAAGTATCGCCATAGAAGCCTCGCTCTTGCCATTATGCATTACACTAGGCAGCGTTGTGCCTCATCTCTATGCTGCGAAATGTCAGGATACCACGCTGTGGTAGGATTCGCCGCCCTGACGAGACCTCACGATTATAGAGTCCTGACGCGTTTCGGCTCCCGTTCCTTGGGACGCCGGGTCTTGTTCTCGGCATCTTGGTCTTCACGCAATGCCCCATTGAGGACTACCGGTGCATTTGGGATGGTCGTTGTTAGGCGTCTACTCCACGGCTTTGTCTGTTACGTTGTTGTCTTCGGTGTTTTTTTTTGGTCTTGCTCTTCTCCGCTACCTTATTCCTCTTTCGATGACAGGATTATTATGGCAGCGGCGCCCGGTGGTTACAGGCAAGTGGATGGTGTTTGGGTGGATGTGCTTTTGGCCCGTCTTCATCGTTGGCAGATTTGCTTTTTGCAAGGGCTTCGCTTGAGGCTTTAAATGCCGCCTTCCTGTTGCTGGATTGCTGGATTCTCCCGCTTGATTCCTGAAGGACGGCCTTGGGAAACTTGGTGCTCGGTTGCTGCATAATAAAGGGCAGGGGTAGACGTACGGAATGGACAGCTGGCGGGAGGTAGCCCCTAGAAGAGGAACGAGGGCTGGGGACGAGGGGGAAACTGTGTACATACCTGTTTGTTTGTCTAGCCTCGGGTGATGATGGATTTTTAAGGAATGGGAATGGGAGCAGTTGCATTGTCTCTGAACATCTTGCTATGACCGTCACCGGACCTTTGGGAAGCTTGGCCAGTAGATTGCGTAGGTTGGCAAATGTGCAGCTAGCACTTCAAGACAGGCCGCTGTGATAACAGGCTCTTCCTCGGCCATCGCCACACTGAGCCGTGCGATGAGATGGTGAGTTTGGAGTTTTGGTACGTTTAACCCGCTCCGGCTGGTGTGAGAGTGATTAGCGGTTACAAAAGCCGTGCGTCTTCTCCCCCCCCTTTGTTGACTTGCGTTTCGTGGATGGTTGTCGCGGACTGTGTGCTCTTCAAATTCCCAAAAAAGAAAACAACAATCAACGAAGCAGTCCACTTAACACGAAAGATGAAACGCTGGGCATGAAACGACGAGCGGTTCCGAGGCTCTCCAGTCCAGCGAGACATTCACCTAGTACATGCGCCAGAGAGCACAGTCAATCCGTAGGAGACAGCTTTGGCTCAAAGGTTATTGATATGAATTACGACGAACCTAGCGCCTTCCCCCAAGAACATCATCGAATTCTTCCTGGGCAGAGCCGGATCCCTTTTCCAGCACACAGCACACAAGGGCAGGCGGGGTCTACATCGTGAGAGGATGTGTGCGAGCAAGAAAGTGAGAGAGAAAGAGAGATAGAAGATTTGACCAAAAACATTCCAGGAATAAAAAGCAGCCCGAAACGCCAAATCAAACCAACAATGAGGGGGGTATCATTAAAGAAGGGAGAAAAAAAAACTGTCGCTGCGTGAAGCTTGACCAGTCTGCTGATGTCTCTTTTAAGTTCCCTCTCCAACTTTAGGGCCGCGAACTTAGCCTCTCCTCCCCCCTTCCATTCTTTGTGTAGTCAGTCTCCTCGCTTTTCCAGGGAGGACGATGCCTTGTGTCGCTGCACGCTCCCATCACTGTGTCAAGCCAACGGCGAAACACTTGGTGGTGGTGGAGGAGGAGGAGGAGGAGGAGGAGGAGGGGGTGGTAGCGTGGGCAGCGGGTTCGACGAAGACGTGCTCGACGGCGTCGCGGCACGAGCGCCTCAGCTGGCGCATGGCCTGCCTGGCCGCCCTCGCCTTGGCGCGGATCAGGCGCTTGACGAGGAGGGCGCGGGGCGGGGGGCGCTGCTGTCTGGCGACGTCGGTCGGGCAGTAGGTCGGGATGAGCGACGCGTCCGAGATGACGGACATGTCGTCGGGAATGGCGTCGGCGGGGCGGGCCGGGTGCCGCTTCGGGCGCCTGGGAAGGTCCCAGAACGGCATGTTCATGGCTTCCATGCTGCCGCCGGCTTCTCCGTTGCCGCTGTTAGAGAGAGCCTGGGAGACTGCCCGGTCCTGGTGCCCACCGAAGGGCGCGATGGCGAGTCTGCACGTGTCGTCGGTCGCAGCGGGCTCGATAGGTTCGAGCTTCTCGTAATCCTTCGGCGCGGCATCGTCCGCCGGGGCTGAGCTCGGGTGGGGAGCTACGTCCATCTTCATAATTCCGGCCTCGTTGGGCTGCGTGCGGCCCGGTCCCCAAAGGGTTGGAATCTCGGGGTTGGCCATGAATTTCCCCGTCCATCGACCGACAGAGACGCACTGGGTGTCATCAAACGCGAAATCATCACTGCTGAGCAGCGTCTCTGTGCTCCCCAGAGTGAGATCGACGTCGGAGCCGGTCAAAGGATCGATCAGCCTCGTTCGGAATGAGCAAGGATCCTCCCGATCACGCGGAAGGCGACTCTCGAAGGAGAGGCCCGGCCGGAGGCCCGTCAGGATCGGTTCCTTGTCGATATGCGACGGGCGACCGGGCAGGAGGACGTATTTGGCGAGCCTATTGTTGGGGGCGGCGAGCGGTCTGTAGAAAGGGATATAATCGAGCATTGCTGCTGCGATGATGGCGGTAAGAGCTGTAGCGATTTAATAATTCAAGAGGTTGTTAGTGCTCTTAGAATCTTCTTCAGGAGACAACCTTGAGAAGGATGAAGTATTCTCATGAGATTCGCGGCTGACAAGCAGGAAATCGAGGAAATGGAATTGCAAGATCGACCCGGGATACCGGTAACTCGTGAATGAGAAAGTGGGCAGAAACCAATCCAGGGAAGAAGAATCTTGAATCCATCGTTGCCAGTTCCGTGACACCTGTGACTGCATTCTGTTCACTGGACAGGCCGTGTTGTGGTCAGGTTACTTGGGATGAAAGCAAACCGCTTCCCGTGCAAGTCACCGCCAGCAACAAGTCCATAAAAGCAGGGTAAACGAACGGCGCCAGCCGGATATAAGACAGAATGTATCAAACAGGGAAGATACAAGAAGACGAATAAGTGTAGAGATGGCGATGAACAAGTAAAAGAAAGAAAACAAGGGAAACAAGAAAACAGTAAAAGCATCAATGGCTTCTCTCACCTTCACCGTGGCGCCTTTCGGACACCCGCCTTCTTTGAAGCTGGCGCTCGATTCTCCCGCTGCCAGGTTTCCCGTTGAGTCTCGTTGTTGGACGGGCATTGCGACGAGACCGTTCCCGAGCAGGGACTCGCCGCGGCACCGATACCCAGATGCCGCTCATGGCATATGGCCGGTCTCCATCGTCGGCCATGATACTGACCATGCTTGTGCTAAGGTCTATGGTAGTGTCCATCGGTGGCCGGGGCGTAAAAAAAGGGTGAGGACAACAATAGTCTCTTGGGAGTTACCAATTTTGGAGGTATACCAAAAGTGAGGGCAGGTTGTCTTGAAGCGGTCCCGGTGTCATGACGGATGGGGAGAAGAAGAAGAACAAGAGGAAGAAGAAGAAGTAGAAGAAGATGAAAGCGAAAGAGCAGCTCCATTATCGGTAGGACGAACGGGACGCGTATGTTCAAGTGCCACCGCACGGCTGCCATTCGAGGCGTGCTGAATCATCATCATCACCATCGACCAAGACGGACAGGGGGGCGGAGGGGGTCGGAGGGGGGGCGCGCGCTTGGTGCCCGACCCACGCGGTCAGATTCCTTGTGCACGCAGCAACGTAAGGCAATCCAAACGACGGACCGAGGCAAATGCTAGCTGGATGTTACTGTCCACACGTTGCGAGAGAGCGTGTCCCCATCTTGGTCAACCATATCTGTCCCCACAAGTCGCACCGAATCATGAGGCGAGGCGTGACGTGGCTTGGGCAGCGCGCTGTTCTGCCACGTCGTCGGCACCGGTCGAGCCGTTCCAACCGTTTCGCTTTCGTGGAAGGGACAGCTTAACCACACGGCTACTGTGTAGGGTCCGTGAATTGACAGCCCTGCGGTTGTGCGACCTCAGCGTTCTTCTGCGCCGGGTTGACCTTGGGAAAGGCGCCGTACTGTACACACCGCCAGGCGACGGTTTACGGCTGAATGCGGCTTTGGTTGCCTGGTTGAAGACGGTCTCGGCTCCGAGAACCCGGGTATCGCCGGGGCTAGCAAACTACATGAACCTCATGTTCAATACAGATTAGTGTACGGATTACTATACATGTATACCTAGGTGGTAGCTCCGGTACCTAAGGTTCAACTTTGCATCCCCAGTATGGGCGGTTGACGCCAATCAATCGGCCACTACAGCCCAATGCGTTCAACCCAAACCCTTACCGTACAGGACATAATCCGTACACTGCGCCAAATGCCTGTGGATATTCAAAAAGGTTCAGGTACTACGGAGAGTTTACGTACCTACATACATACATGCCTGTACTTGAGCATACCCGTGACATTTTTGTCTCGGTAGCCGTGCCTGCATGGTGCATCTGCATGCATGCAGCAAGGGACCTCATGCACCCTTCTTAGGTGTACTACAGTATACTAGCAGTATGTATACATTCATCTCACGTCAGTGAAATTGCTTTTGAGGAACATGGGCCAAGTGAGAGCCGGCTTGACGGTCCCAAGCGGGGACGAGTTTGCGAGCAACTGCAACAACGACAAAAGCATTCATTAGGTGGCGTTCTGTAGCATACATAAGAACCCCTACATAAGAAGACCCTTCAATGCTTCAGCCGGGAAGCCTAGGCATAGACGCCATACCTGCCAAAATCGTGACCTCAGAAACTGCGTCCCTCCCACGTTCATAAACCATCACATTCCCAATTCGTGCCCGTGAACCCCCAACAACATGTCACCAAAAAAACAGTAGTTGAAGAATAGAAAAAGGTAGAACCCGACTTGGGGTTCTAACGAAGCCAAGGCCGGCCGACACCATAGGATACCCCGCCCCCCTTGTCGCCGAGGTCTTTCACATAAACAAGCGCTGCTCTACACTGCCAAAGGGGGCAATGGGCCTCGGTTCGAGAATGTGCGGGGGACGCTCCGCCTCGTCATACGATTCGAGAACCGACTTCTGGCGGAACACGATGCTGTTGATGACGCTGACCGGCGAGCTGGCCAGCGAGGTGAACGACGCCACGTCAGTGCTGCTGGCCCGCGAGGACGTCGTCGACGACGACATGGACCGCCGAAGCGAGCCACGGAGGCTCCGCGGCAAGAGGCGCGCCCGGATGGACTGGAAGCCGGTGGTCTGCATGGCTGGCGGTTGGAACTGAGACGGGCGGTGTGGCTGAGGAAGTGATTCGCGCGGGCGACGTTTTGTTGATGATGTCCTGCGTTTTGGAACCGCTCAGGCTCGAGTGGTAAAAAAAAGTCCGCTTAAAAGGCACAGCCTGTTGTGGTTGAAGAAGAGGAGGAGGATGAAGAAGACAAAGAAGAGATAGAAACAGAGTTTGTTCTTTTCTTCTCCGGAAGGAACCTGTCCCTGGAAAGCGAAGGGCGAACGATGGAAGCGAGAGACTGGTTATGACAGCTTCTCTTGATGAAGAAACGACGGGACGATCTCTGGCTGGCACGGATCGGGTGGCAGACGATTATGCCAATGGTGGTGTTTGGTCGGTCGGTCTTCGCCCTCGTCAGCGACTAACTTACGCCCGTGATGAAGCCAGCCCACCCCCGAGAGCCTGAGCAGGATGAAGGGTTAATATCGGGTTCCCGGTAACTGTGTGCCGACGGGGATGCGCACTTACTTTAAGTAAACTTAGTGATGGAGGGCCCCAAGTCTCGTATCAAACGAGAGAAGGGCACCGGGGAATCTGCTAGGGGGGCTAGTGTACCCCGTGCTCGACAAGGGGTACGTTTGCGTGCACTTCAGCCCTGGCTGGAACTGACTTGGGTCAGAAACAAGAACTGCAACCGGGGGGAGGGGAAAGGAGCGAGAGAAGTGGACACAACGCAGGAGCAGGCACAGCCCGGCTCGGTAGTAGGAGGAATACGAAAACCTCAGAGGGCAGGCAGCGAATTGATTCGGCAAGGTAGGAACGATGGACGGGTGCTGCAGGGCATCCGTCATGCGCTGTCAGGGAATGGCTCGATGCACCCAAATATCAAGGCCGGAACCCCTGAAAGAGCACACACACACACACACACCCAGACAACATCCACTCCGAGAAAGAAGCAGGGAGAGCGTCGCCGCCTATACTACGTCCGACACTACGATCGCCAGCGCAGCAGCGACTCAGTCGCACATCAGTCCGCCAGCACCAATAATCCTCAGCGGCGTAAGCGTTACCATTGCTCGGAGAGCCGGTCGCACATTGGTCTAACCTGATGGGCAGCGACATGATCCTCGGGATCTCGTCGACGGCGATTGTCGATAATGCAGCCGATGGTTCTTGTCCCAAAAGGTCGGAGCACTTGCCCGGGGCAGCTGTGTGGGGCAACCGAGCGATGATGAAACACCCCATTCCCTTTTTGTCGGGCGAGGACGAGCCGAGATCTCCGTGGACTGAAGAGGGATGGCAAAGGTCTCTCTCAATTGACACCACAGCTACTAACATACGCGGGACGCGCATGCACTTCAGGGCAGACGAAGAGCGTCCACGCTGTACTTCGTACTCCATATTGTATGATGATCAAAAGCAGCGACGTTGTTGAGCCCGTCGATCGAACTGCGCGCTGCCGAGCAGACGGGTCCCCCAGACGCGGACCCACCGTACAAGCCCACAGGAGTGCTTGCATGATCGTCGTTCCAGGTGAGCCAACCCTTCTCGGCAGCCACCAAGATCATGCATGGCCGTTTCAGCTCTCACTTTTGCCCCGCCGCATCTCCGTCGCGAACGAAGCGTGCAGTAGACTACTTCCCTACAGAGTATGCAAGAAACAGTAAGACAACGAATTGTATGGCCTGCGCATATTGAGGGCACATACCATGCATGCATGCGAAGACATTGAAGTCGAGCCACTTTATTTCGTACCCTTATTCGTACTCCGTACCGAATCCAGGCACAGAAACAACCGCGCATAGAGGCCCTTCGCCCTAAGCGAAGCTCCTTCCTTGTTGAAGCTTCGCTTCAATGATGACACCCCTCGAATGCCCTTGCGCTGAGAGCAACAAATACCAATCACTGATCACTGGATTATCAGAGTCCGTCCCCCGTACAACAACAATGCCCTTTCCCCAAGGAGCGCTCTCAAAGTCCACGGTAAAACAAAGGAGAGTTCGCGACGCACCGACCTTTACTCACATATGATGATGATGCCCATGGCTCGGTCCTTCATGGTATCAAGTAAGCAGCCATTTATCAGCCATAGTACGGGTGTACATACGTATGTACGCCCAAATGAACAAAAGAATCGCTCCAGGAAGTAACAATACACGGTGCCTCCGTCAAAACAATTATTTACACGCATAAAACACCGCCGAAATTCTAGAATGCCCTCCTTTCCCCCAGGATCCCCCAAAGAATCGAGTGCCAACGCTTGTTTTACAGGAGCCAGGCCAACCTGTGAACCAGAAGAAAAATGTTACATCCCCCCCATTATCATCGCTCATGAAGTCAAACACCCCCCCTTCCCCCCCCCCCCCCCCCAAAAAAAAAAAAAAGAATTCCCAAACGCCAGCCCTGCGACAACTCAATTAATCCCACATGTTCACTACGCCTTTCCCCCCTTTTACCCCACTCCCCCACCTGTTACACAACACCATCCCATCCCAAGAGAGATCCTCACTTGAAACCGCCGCCCCCTACGCCTCCCCACCCACTCTTCCTCCCCCCGCTCTTCCTCGTCGCACTCCTCCTCAGGCTCTTTACCCATTCCGAATCGTCCAGCATCTCCCTGACGGCGGCAGGATCAACCGAGCTACCGCGATTCCCAAGGATCGTCGCCTCGTCCGCGTCGTCGCCCGCCACCAGCCCCGGCTCCGACAGTTCAAAGCTGAAGTGGTTCGCCTCCGAGCGTTGTCCCGAGGACGAGGAGCCGGCCGGCCTGGAACTCCGCGGCCCGGCTAGCGGATGTCCGTAAGAAGTATCGTAGGACGACAGGTCGGCGCCGAGACCCGCCCAGCTCCGGTGCTGCGATCGTGTCCGAGTGAATGTCGGTGAGAGCAAGCTGCCCGAGCCCTGTCCGCCGAGCGTGGTGGCCGCTGCGCTCGACTTGGCCCTGCTGCGGGTTACTGCTGGTTGCTGCTGCTGTTGCTGTTGCTGTTGCTGTTGTTGTTGCTGCTGTTGTTGCCCGTCCTTGTTGCGGCCCTCATCGTCCTCGGACTGATGATCATCGTTGTCCACCAAGATCTCGGGAATGCCGAGCTGCGGAATGGCCGTCATGCGCCCGGCCCGCTTGGTCTCCAAGTGCCGCTTGAACTGGCGCGAGTAGTAGATCATGTCGAAGAAGCCCAGGACGATCCGCCTGCGGACTTCTTCTTCGACACGCTGCAGCCGCAATTTGCGACGCAAGAATTCCTCCAATCTGGTGTGTCGCCGTGTCAGCCCCTGCCATGCTCTACAAAGAAAAAAGTAACACACATACCGTAAGCTCTTGCTGTCGTTGATGATGTTGTAGTGGGCCAGCAACATCAGCACCGTGGTGAACGAGATGCCTCTCTCCGGGTCCGCAGACACCATGACCTCCTCGAAGAAGATATTGAACCGACGCCGGCGCGCGCGAACCTTGGCCACGTCGATTCTCGACAGGCGCTCGTTCAGCTTCTTCAGATCGATGCCCGTATGGTATTGATTTTTGCCGACAAGCGATGCGTGTCGGATGCTGGCTGCATCGTTCTCGTTCCGCACGTCCTCGAGAATGGCTCGCACCGAGTCCTCATTGTCGTAGATGCGCATCTCAAAAACGCCGGAAAGCTCGCCGAGGAGGCGCGGAAACGCGTCTTTACTGATGAATCCCGTTCCGGATGGGTCGACGCTGCGCCATGCTTCTTTAAACCGCCGGATCTCGTCCCGATCGACAGCAGCCAGGCCGCTCGTCCGCTGGTACACGTATGAGAAGCTCTCGTAGATCAGCGACACGAACAAACTGACGAAGATGTACATGCTGATGATGTTCCATGCCACGAAGAGCACCCGAGCCCACGCGGTACTGCCGCAATCGCTGTCAAAGAACGTCTCGCCTTCCACGCAAAACGGAGGCTTGATCTGCGCAAAGTCCTCCATCACCTGGTTCCAGCCCTCTCCACAGCTGAACCTAAAGAGCAGAATGAGGGCGTGTGGCACGGTGCGGAGGTTCACGTTGGCATCCTCCCCGCTACCGAACCGCGTGAGGCTGAATGTCTGCGTGAGCGCTATGGCAAAGACCAGGAAGAACACAAGCCACGTCGCCAACAAGCTGCCGATCGTCGTCAAACTGGCCGCCGCCGTCTTGAACAGCTGGTCGAGAGCGTCGTTCCGCGGGATGAGCATGAGGACCAGCGCTACCAAGAAGAACTTGTGTAGCTGGACATATGTGACTTCATTCCTGTCCGTGAGAAAGAGAATCGAGGTGGCGAAGGCACCCGTCACGGCAACAAGAGAGAACAGGTCCCATGAACTCCTCCGGAACCGGGTCCATCCCAGGCCGACGATGCGGACGATGACGTTGACAATGTAAATGAGGGTAAAGACGAGGAAGAATATGTCCTTGGCTAGCGTCCACCATAAAGGCTCCGCGTCATACTCGGTGAGAAGAAGGAGCAGGTGACAGACGAGGACGCTGGTGATGGCCGTGTACCACTTGCCGCGCTTCTCAATGGCCCGCTTGTGACACCACATCTTCCACTTGTTCTTCTTGTCGTCATATGCGCTCTTGGATGGCGAGATCTGCCGCAGCATCTTGCGCAGCTCAAGCCAGGACCGCTGCTCGGCTGTCAAGAATGCCACTCCGGTCTGTTCCGTGTAGCCTCTCATGAAAACGGAGATGAACAGAGTGAGGACGAAGACGGTCGCCAGGAGATTGAACACCACAAAGAAGAGCGCGTTTCCCTGGGCCTTGTAAGGCGGTTGGCCCTGGGGTTGGAGGCCCTTCCCGGTGATGGCTTGCGCAGCGAACGACACATCCGTCCACCCTTCCTGACTCACGATCTGGAAGAGGATGAAGAGGCTAGACCCGAAGTCATCGAAGTCGAAGAACGGGTTGCTGGCGACCCTCGGAGCGAGCACGGGCCAGTCGTTGTTGAAAGGCGTGCTGTTATATTCGCCGACGCAGTCACTCAAATGCACGATGCCGTCCCCGTCGTTGCAGGCCACCAGCTTCCCGTTGAAGAGGTTCAGCCCATAGATGGCAAAGGGGATTAGCAGAGAGATTGAGACGAAGGCGGCCTACGGCGCAAATCAGCATCCCTTCCCACCACTTATACTGCTAAAAACAAATCTATAAATCGGGCTGCTGATACTTACGCTAAGAATCTTCCAGCCGCCGACGATGATGAGAGAGTGAAACGTATCTCGGGCGCTATCGCTGACATTAAGCAAGCGCAGCGCTCTGAGGGCCTTAAACGCGCCGACGGCTCGAGAGATAGCCCCCGCGTTGGTAAAAAGCGTGATGACGTTGATCCAAAGAGTGACAAGCACGATGGCATCGATGATGCCCCACGTGCTCCGAAAGTAGGCGTTGGGTGTCCAGAAGAAGCCGTCAGCGATAATCTTGATGGCGGCCTCCACGGTGAATACGAGAGCAAAGCCCGTGTCGGTCCAGACAAACCAATTCAGAATGCTGAACGTGTGCTTGTCGAAGTACTCCTTCTGGTACAGAGGCGTAGTGATACAAGCCAGGATGACCATGGCCACGATGGCGGCGTAGATGACGGCCGAGAAGGTGTACCAGGCATACTTGTTGGGCTGAACACCATCGAAACGTTCGGTACCGTGGCCGGGGCCAACAAGCTTCTGGCAGAGTCGCCGAAGAGGATTCCGCGGCTTGAAGATGAAGAGAGAAGTATTGTAGTTAGGGTGTCGCATCAAATACTCTCTCTGCGCTTTACGCCTGGCAGCTGTGGAATTCACCGCTTGGCGAGCCAACTCTGCAGGGTCGAGAGTCGCGATGGGCCCGCCGAATCGAACGTCGGAGTAGAACGGGTTGGGTTCCCGGCTGCGGAATATCGAGAGAACCTTTTCCCGCGCAGCAGCCAGAAACCCGAGGTTAGCCTTGCCTATTGCCCCGAGACGTTGTGACGATGACTTGTCTTTCGAAGGCTCCTGCAGATGTTCCAAGTGCTCGTCAAGGAACTCGCGCACAAAACCCTCCTTGAAGAGCATGTCAACCACTCCCGTACCTGTGGTGTGATCCAGCGGGTCTACCCGATACCGGGATCTGCCGAAGCCGAAGACTTTGGACAGCGCAAGGTTGGACGAGGTGCCCAGCTCCCTGCGTTGCAGAAACGCCTTAACCTGCTCCAGGCGCTTCATGTCCTCGCCGACGTCAAAGTTCTCTTGAATGACGGCAATGAACATATTGATGAGAATAAAGTAGGAGAGGATGAACCATCCAATGAGAAATATGGCGCCGATCCACGCCGTGTGCATATGAACCGTGTGGGACGTAACGCTGTATAGAATCTCTGTCCAGTTCTCGCTCGAAAGGATCTGGTACATGCCGAGGAACGAGTTGTAGATTGTGTTGAACGGAATCCTCAGATACTCGCCGTCATCACCTTGTGCGGGCAACTGGCCCCGGAACAGCTGTGAGGCGAAGATGGCCATGAGAAAGGTGATGAGGAAGACGAACATCATCAGATTCCCGATACCGGTAACATTCCCCAGCACCAATTCGATCAACGTCCTCGTCATAGGAATGGCCAGGACGACGCGATAGGCCCGGAGGATTTGGAAGATGGTGAGCCAGTTGTACGTCTGGCCAGAATTGCGGATTGGCGGTATGAGAATGATGGTAGTGATCACGGCGAGCCCGAGGTCGACCAAGTTACGATACTTGTGATGGAATCTGCGGAGATCCGCCACCAATCGCAAGGCAATCTCAACGTCGAGGAGACTGGTGACGACGATCTCGGAAACATCGATAAAGTGTTCACGACTTCGTGACATGCTTGCGCTCCGTAAGCACTGGCAAAAGAGACCGTAAACGATGACCAGAACCCAGACCCAAGAGGTCGTTTCGGTTATTCGCTGTAACGCCGACTGTCTCCTTAAGCCGTGGTCCGTGCTTGTCTGGAAAATAGGGGGTTCTTCCTCGGCCGTGAACGCGCTGGCCTTGGACTCTTCTCGGATGACTTGAAAGGATGAAGTGATGACGGCAATAAGCAAGTTGGTCATCCAGAGCATCATGATTATGATACCGGCCCCGAAGAACAAGGCAGCTGGCAAAAAGTCCGAGCTCACAGTGTAGTACATGAGATCGGAGAAGGTGTTGGCGCTCATGATGACGAAGACCAGTTCCAGAGAGTGCCCGATATCGTCAAAGTGCACCGTTCCATTGAAGGGGTTGTCCTGTTTAAGACAAATGGATCCTCTAGGGCAGATGAAGCCTTTGGCGCTGCTCGCGCCCGGTATGAGGAACTCGTTGGACAGGTTCCTCGTTGGGGAGGAGGAGTACACCCACGGATCCGTCTTGTTCGTCGTGAGGTTCACATGGCCTCCGCAAAACGACAGGTCTGGAGTAAACGAGGCGTCGAAATTCGTGGGATCTTCGGGATTGATCCAAGTGCACTGGCGGCTTAGGCTGGACTTGAAGCTCTGGACTCCGATGATGGCAAAGAGAAGCCAAAAGAAGCCCATCAGAAACGACACCCGAACGAGAAGCGGAGCGGATTTCTTGAGACTTCTGAGAATGATCTGCAGAGGGTACATTATTAGCATGCGAGTGCTGACCGTCTCGGCTGAGGGGTGGCTAACTCACGAGATTGCCCTTTGTCAGAGCCAGCAACCTGATGATACGCAGACTGCTGAGCATGCGAAATACGTAGACGTGGTGGTTGTTCTCCAAACCGGTGATGCCGAGGACGAACGATATCCAAAAGGAAACAACGGCCACAAAGTCTAGCCTGTTGAACCCGTGGCGCAGAAACGCTCTCCGGGCGAGATGGAGACGCTGCTGCTCCTCGAGCGAGATCTGGGTCTCCATTCCGTGCATCATGGTGAATGACCGCGCAAATGTAGGCACGAATTGTTGCTCCTTCGGCGGCTGTCTGACTGACTTTTGGCGCTGTGGCTGGAAGATGGCACGGTACTGCTCAGCTACTTTCTCTCTGAATCTCCGCTTGCTCCCGACCGGCGCGTAGTCATCCGCATTGATCACAAGCCCGGAGACAATAATCCTGGCTATGATTTCGAGAGTAAAAATCACAAACAGACCTAGGATGGCCCAATCGATCCGGGTGGAACCCCAGCGCTCAGGTCTGCCATTTCCGTGCACGAAAACGTCTGGCGCAGCCTCCACGGCGAGGAGAATCGTCTGCGCAATGATCAAGACCAAGATAAACGGCTCGGTCCATGGATTAACCAGGAGGTCACAAAGTCGTTTTCGTAGCGGGTTATCGGGCGGGAATATGCCCAATGAATTCCCCCTCAAGGGGTTCGGGAGGGGCCCACGCCGACGAAGAACAGGAACCGGTGGCTCCGGCTGAAAATAATCGGAAGCCGATCTCTTCTCGGCGGGCGTTGAGAACGTCTGAGAAGGGTACGACGTATCAACCAGCATGGGCTCGGGTGGAGCGGCAGGATGGCGTCCATTGGGGCTCGGTGATCGCGAACGGTCTCCCCGACTTGCCTGGTCCATTAGGTCACCCTCTCCGCTGATCATGACGACACGTTGGGACATGGCTCTCATGATGGAGCTTGCTCGTGACAGAGCCCCGCCTGTCGACGGTGACCGAGACCGGCGCCGGTCCACGGGCGAGAGGTGATCTCCGTAGCTGCGATGGCGATCCGAGGCCAAGCCGGTTTCCAGATTGAAGCCGAGCATCTGGGCGCTCCGGGAGCGGGAGGGTGTGTTTCCCAAATCGGATACAGTCTGGAAACTGGTCCTGGGCGATGGCTCGCCATCTCCGGGCCCCAAGCGACTGATGGGTTGGGCTGCCGGCTTCAGGGGCACTGTATCCGACTCAATGGAGTCGGTATCGGCGCGCTCCTCGAAATACGCTTGGGGGGTTCGGTAGGGGTCGTCGGCGGAGGTCATGTACTCCCCCATACGCGAGGAAGTGGAAGGGTGTATGTCGGGAGGGAGGGCAAACTGCAAGCCCATGCGGTCGATGGGCGAGATGCCGCCACTACCAGTGGCACTCGCTGGGTCGTCGCCATGCGGATCATGACGCTCCCAGTATGACGATAAACCAGGCAGGTTTGCCGACATAATGATGGGCGACGATGGCTCCCCGGCTCCATTGTGTCTTCCAAGCCCCGAATGCTGCTGCCATCCCTCCTCAGCCGTCCCACCGCTTCCAGCACCGGCCGGTACACTCGCCCCTCGAAGCCCGTCGGCCTGCCCGGGTCGCTGTAGTTCTTGGAGGGGGATTGATTGCGGCTGATTCGGCGCGGGAGCAGGGGCCCGACGCGAAGACTGCGGCGTGTTCTCGTTCATGTTGAGGGAGTCGAACGGAACCCGAGCCGTGGTTGCCGATTGGTCTCGCGTGCAGAGTCGGCGCGCGATGCGCTAGCACAGTCGCGATGTATGCTCGCCGGGTCTCGAATCAAGCATCATGCGCGCCAGAGCTAATTGCCAGGTGTCAGGGCGGGAAGCGGATTCGTATCGTCTCGCCGTCTGCCGTGCTTGAATGCGAGCTGCGCCGAAAGTGGCCCAGCGATTGCCGAATGGTGTTGTAGTCGCCAAAGAAAAGAGGAAAAAAATAACAAAAACAAGAACCGAAGGCAAAAGGAGCAACTGCGACTCTAGGAAAAGAACCAAAGGGGAAGATATTTGGGAAGGGCCTGCGAGTTGCCCGACGTCTCACTGCGCCGCAAATACGGATCCTGGAATCTGGGGTTTGTTTGGTGTGTATTCCGTATGCGTACGAAGTACGGTCCGTACTCCGTACTCGTGGCACCCCCCCACCTGCCCCGCTTTTCTTCGGCCCAGCCAACGAACCGCCAGGCAGGTTGGTGGTGGACAGTCATACAGCCAGATCACCCAAACGGCCACTTTTTTGACCACTCTAACAAAACCACTACTTTTGAAGCCCATACTCGAATTCAAGGATCAACAAGATGGAGGCCCGTATCCAAGATGCCCTCGAATACCTTGCTACAAATCCGGATGCCCCAGTGGCTGCAGTTGCCCGAGAATTCGCTGTCCCACGGGGCCGCCTGCGTCGCCGCCTTGCCGGCACTAGGCCCAGAACTGGCCGCCCACCAACGCATACCAAGTTATTAGCTCCTGAAGAGGTTGCATTATGCCGATATATTGATCGGCTTGACAATATCAACCTTACAGTACGGCCAGCCTTTATTACGGACGTAGCAAACTATATCCTACGTTCGCAGGCCAGCCGGGCTAAGCAGGACCACCCACCAGTTGTTGGCCAGAAATGGACCTCCCGGTTTATTAAGCGCCATAGATACTTTAAGCAGTAGCAAAGGAAGCTTAACGCCAATCGCCAGAAGGCTGAACAGCCTGCAGTTGTTGCCGAATACTTTGACAAGCTGTTGGATGTCCTTGGTGATAAGGGGGTCGACCCTGAAGATATCTGGAACATAGATGAGACTGGATTTCGTATTAGGATAGGGAAGGACCAACTGATCGTTACCAAACGCAAGCGGGCATACTATTTTGGCATTACAGAGAACCGGGAGTTAGCTACAGCTATTGAAGCTATATCTGCGGGTAGGAGGGTGATACCTGCTTTCATCATCTTAGCCGGCCAAGTCCATATATCGCAATGGTACGAGCAACCCGAATTGGACCCTGAGATGGCGATCATTACATCGGCAAGCGGTTACTCGAATGATGAGATTAGCCTCGAGTGGCTACGGCACTTTGAAGAGCATTCTCGACGAGGGATGGTTAGGAAGTACCGGCTCTTGATCTTTGACGGCCACGGCTCACATTTTACTTGGGAGTTCGTCAAGTATTGCGAAGATCATGATATTATTCCATTCGGCCTGCCACCACATCTTACACATCTAATCCAGCCGCTCGACGTTATTGTTTTCCAGCCATTGAAGCACTACCATGCGAAGGAGCTTGATATCTTGATCCGCGACGGCCTGATCAATATCACGAAGATCGAGTTCCTTATTGTCATCTAGCAAGCCCGTAAGCAAGCCTTCAAGGAAGCCACCATCCGAGCCGTATTCAAGAAAACAGGGATCTGGCCATTCTAGCCATCTATTGTCTTACAGGTTATTTAAGAACGTCAAGCAGTTCGGACGCCCTCGCCACCAGCCAACGCAGTTCTCAACAGCTCTCCTTTCACTACCCCTATTACGCTCCGACAGATGCATAAGGTAGCCGACAAGCTAGCTACTATCGCAGGAGACATCGACCACCTTCAACAGTTTATCAAAGGTTCGCTTGCTACAGCTACTAAGCTTGTCCAAGTCAAACGTGACCTCCAAAGGACAAAGATGGCCGAGGACATCGCCAACCGCCGAAGACTTCAAAAGAACCGGCCACTACAGTTAGGGGGGGTCCTGACAGTAGCTTAGGCACGTCGAATAGTCAAGGTCAGGGAGGATGACGAGCTTGCAAAGGCTAGGCGGCTAGTCTAGGCTGCTGAACAGCGGGCCCATAACAAGATCAAACGCGTATACGCAGATGCGGCCAAGGAAGCCCGTAAATGGAGGTTGACTGGCCGGCTGGGCCCTGCAGAGGTTGTGGAAGAAGTGGGTAAGATACGGCTATTGAAGAGGGTGTAGATAGTTGATATCAAAAAAGTGGCCGTTTGGGTGATCTGGCTGTATGACTGTCCACCACCAACCTGCCTGGCGGTTCGTTGGCTGGGCCGAAGAAAAGCGGGGCAGGTGGGGGGGTGCCACGAGTACCTCCTACACCTATGGCAAGCCGCAAACCCAAGCAGGGGGGACCACGACCCTCACCCGGCCCGCGCAGGGGCCCGAGGACGGGAAAGCTGAGAGCACCGCCCACCGACTCTTGGCATGCGCTTAGACCCCATCTGGATGCAACAACTTACGAGGCCGCCAAACATGGAAGCTAAGCAAAGTAATCCGTACAGAAGTCAGTGTTCGGTCGTTGAATCCCAGGCAGGGTGGCACATTTTTTGTGATCCTGCTGCGTTCAAGTCGCAGGTGGCTCAACTTAAGGTTCTCCCTATACCCCAGTTGGTGCCTGCTCGGGCAGGCCACAGCATCCTATATTGCAAAGACTTTGAACGATTGTCTAAGTTTCACTACGGAGAACGGACTAGACCCCACCTCAGCATGATCTTGAAACGTTTCCTGTATCTTGAATGCCCAAGCCTTGGATTCCTACGCCTCATGCGTCGCGGAACTTGCCGCAGCAAGAGGAGGAAAGGAAATAAATGAAATAAATACAACAGAAGTCCTCCGTACATACAACCATGGCCATGGCAGGTATGACGGCTCCCGATATTGTCCTTCCGAAAAATGAAGCAGAGCCTTAACTAAACTATCATCGCAAGCTGTCCATGGCTATGCCTTAGTTATAAGGAAGGTTGGTATTCGAGTCACATAGACAGATGTAGAAGGATCTCCTACAAGTTGATTCTTTTGTCCTATACATACTTGCATATCGAGCGGACTGGTTGCACTACTGAATACTCTTTCTATTATATATATATATATAATGTATGGACAAGTACCTATGTATGGCTGAATGTACCTGATGTACGCACAGGTAGGCGAAACAGGGACAACTTAAATATGAACTCGAGTGGTGTGCTCAAGCCCGAACTCAGTGCAGTCCTACCATCAGCCAGTGCAGACGCCGGTGATGGCCCGGAATTGGCTGTCATTTCGCGAGAAGAGTTTCTGGTGCTCGAACGGTCCATCAAGGTTGAAGGTTTCATCAAATGGGGGCAAGGCAGGATATTTGCAACAAACGAGGCGCTAGAGAGTACCGAATTGTCGACGCGGGGTCCGTCGCGTCTTGACAAGCCCGCGCCGCGACTTGAATCGTGAACTTGGCTTGGCAAAAGCCTCGACGCATCATTGCTCCAGATTCCTTCACCAGAGCCTGGCTCCGGTACAACCTTGCAGTCAACCCTTCTTTAACCATCTTCACAGGACATATTCCTTCTAAGCCAACCAAGCTTTGCAATGAGGGCCTCCTACTGTGGCCGAATTTTGCCTGCTACCGAGCTTTGAGAAACCGTCATACCCACTGCACTGTTGTGCGCAGAATCCGTCGCATTCGCCAACCCTGCGGGACGACATCGCGCCTTGAACACGGGGAGCAAGATGCCGACAGGCCGCAAGCGCTCCTCGCAGGAGCTCAGTACCGACGATGCCCAGGACCCGGCGCAGCCGTCGATGTTGCATCGCCTCAGAAATATGTGGCAATTTGCCAACTTGTACCAGTTCATCGTGCTCTTCGGACAAGCTCTCAAGTTAGACGACAACCTCGACATCGAAGTGCGCAGCCCTACCCCGATGTGTTGCTGCATCACCTCGTTTGGTGGAAAGGAGCGTTTGCTGATGAGCGACTTGGTTTGACTCTAGGATCTGGAGGCAGAATGCCTTAAACCAGGGTCCATGGCACTCCAGGAGATTGGCCTCGGCCTTCTCAAGTTCCTCTCCTCGCACCGCGGCTTAACGTACGTATTATCCGGACACCCGATTGGATTTCTTTCGTATTCCTGCCCACAGTTGCTCACTCGGACAGCCACGAGTTGTTTGACGAATATACAAGGAGACAATTTCTCAGCAAGGCGCCGGAGAAGAACCCGTTCGGTACCGCAGAGGAACCCGCCAAGTTTGCGCAGTTCGACGTCTTTACCAAGGTCTGCTCTCCCGACTGCCGTATCCGCCAGCCAATCCACCGGCCTAGCGTTTGAACAACAAGCTGACGACGGAACAGATTCGCGTGTTACAGCAGATGACGCAGCTGATCATGATGAACCCGGAACGGTTGCGAGAGAGGACCGAAGAACAGAAAGACACAGAGCAGACATCATGGGTGCGTCAGAATAGGCTCCGAACCGGCACGTATAGCCGTTGTTCTAACTTTTTGCAGCGCATCGAACCCTATGGATGGGACCGTCACGACCGCACCTACTTTGTCCTCGACGACAACCGTTTGTACCGCCTGACTGATGCGCCACCGCCGCCTCCGAAGCCGAAGAAGAACACCAAAAAATTCAGAGCTGCGCAACGGTCCAGCAAGAGGCGTCGCGTCGCAACCGGAGCGGCAAGCGATGCTGATGCGCACGACGATGCTTGCGAATCGAATGATGCGGCGGAACCAGAAGATGATGGTCTTGGAGGCATGAAGTGGGAGTGTATCGCTGTCACCCTCGGCGAAGTCCGCGAGTTCCTGTCGACCATCCAGAAGTCCAAGGATGCCAACGAGAAGATCCTATACAATCAGATTCAAAATCATCTGGTGCCCATCCTCGAGAAGCAAGAAGAGTCGAGGAAACGGAAACAGCTTCAGCGGGAGAAGGAACTTCTGAACCTGCAGAAGCTGGCTTTCGCGAAGAGGTCTAGCCGGATTGCTAGCAGAATGGAACAGCAAAGGATGGAGGAGCGGGCTCGTGAAGAGGAGCGGAAGAGGCTCGAGGAGGAAGCGGCCAGAAGGAAGCAAGAGGAGCAGCGGTTGAAGATGGAACGTGAGAGAGAACGTCGGATGATGTCGAGAGAACGGCGTCTCAGGGAACGGGAGGCGCGCCGCAGGCTGCATGAGGAGGAACTTGCTCAACTGTCAGAGGGCAGCAGGGGGGGAAGCAATGCCTCCGCCCGCATGTCAGAGCGACGGCGATTAGCCGAGATTGAGAGGAACAAGAAGGCCTTGCAGGAGCTAGAGGAGGAGGAGGAAGACTGGATCTTCGATTGCGTCTGTGGGGTTTACGGCAAGGTCGATGACGGGACGCACAGCGTCGCATGTGAGAAATGCAACATTTGGCAGCATAGCAAATGCCTGGGCATCAGCGAGGAGGAAGCGGAAAAGGAGGATTTCCACTTCATATGCAGCTCCTGCCGCCGGCGTCAGGAAGCAGCGGACGATTCGCGCCCTCGGATGATCAAAATCAAAGTCAACAACCACCAGCAGGCGTCGAATACCCTTACCGGCCAACAACCGGTGGTAGAGGGCACAGCAGCCCCTCAACAACAACCCCAAGGACAGTCAGTTGCTGAACTCGACGCACGGCAACAACCAAACGCCGCTGATAGTTCGGAACCATTACCGACAAACCAAGGCCGCAGCGTCCAGGAGACCCCGGCGGTTCAACCAGCGCAATCGAGCGCTTCCAATCCACAACAGCAAGAAACAAGCGGTGATGCGACGAACAACTGCGTACCCGGACGAGAGACCATTCAAGGACCACCAACGAGCCAGAGGAACAGCCCTTTCTCGTCACCACATCCGAGTCTTTTGCCCTCCGGCGGCCAGTCGACCCAACGCAGCCTTGACGAATCCACTCGCGGCACTCTCACACTTCTCCCGTCTGGCGATGACGGCAAGGCGGGATTGGTTGCTAAATCGGCCGAAGTGACCGCGCCTCCTTCAACGCTGCCCGGAAGCGGGAGTGGCGCCTCGCCATCAAAGCGACGAGACAGTCCCCCTTCTCCTCCAACAAAGACATCTTCGACTGTTTCCGCCGCTCCGAGCGGGCTAGCCCCTCCGCTTTCTGCGGAGAATATTGGCAGCGTGGCATCTTCGTCCTCGATGACTTTGCCACCACATCTTACCCCGGCGCCGTCGCACGATGTTAGATCTGATCATGCCGCCTCCAGCTCCTCGCCACTGCCGCCTTCTAGCGGTGGCTTGTCTCCCACGAAGCATTCGCCGCCTGCGCCCAGACGCCCGCAGCAGCACGTCAACGGGGGCGCCAGCAGCGCCGCGAGTCCCATGGTTGGGGGATCCCACCCGCCTTCAACCGTGTTCCCGCCCGTGGCGTCCCTGTCGCCGTCCCCGCGGCAACAGATACTGACGCCTCCGGTCAAACCTGCAGAACCCGTCAGGGTCCCGCCTCCACAGGTGACCAAGGGCGTGCAGCCGCCTAAGCTTGCCCCGGTCAGCTCTCCGCAATCGGATGCTCAGTCGAGTTGATGCATGGTGGCTGGAACCTATGGCTGGGTTGAACGCGATGGCGGGAGAACATCAAGGTTTTTGATATGCATATCGGATTGTTGGCGGGCATGGATGAGCAGGGCATGTACTGTTGTGTCATACAGGTTTGAGAATCATGGCTTGGAATTGGGACATACGTGCGCCTGGCAAGGCGTGGCACCGGTACTTACGGGCATTAATTAAGCATGTTTAGAAGATAGACTGGCGGGCAGCCTCCACAGAGCATTCTAACACCAGGAGAATGAGCCCGGCGGAACCTGTGAAGCCGATCACTACCACCTTCTGTGCCCAGCGTCAACTCGCGACATCCATTCTACTAAAAAGACTGTCGTCAGGTACCTGAAAAACCGCCCTCAACTTGTTGTCGGAGGTTCAGATCGGGCCCAACAGCTCCCAGCCTGCCTGCGTGTTTTGAATGATATGCAAATTATCGAAAGGCAGGCTCCAAAATGTCAACACCGCGAAAGTCGAACGTACCACACGACGGTCTTCCCACGAAGTTTCTAGTGGGCTATCTGCCAGTTTTCTGTCGCTCTCGGTCAGGTCGCCTAGGTAATTGATGCCGGCACTTGCTACGGGGCGCAAGGAGGCGGAGGCGGTGTCGGCGGTCTAAGTAGCCCGCTGAGGAGGATATGACAAGTGAGATATCACCTTCTCCTAGCCGCGTCACGCTCTCTCGGGTACGATAGGCTGCACGAACGGATGGTCTGAGCTTTTGAGTCTAGCACATGGCCGAGCGCCCATGGAAGAAGATGCGAACGAGAAACATTCTGCAGCGCGCGGAACGAGCGGGAGAAACCGCGATTGGCCCCCGGCGGTTGGCCGGGAGATCGCAGGATTTCAACGCGAGGCGCTCCAGGCACGCTGCAACGGCAGACAGACCGCCAGGTGAGCGGCATCGTCGTCACCTGCCTTGGTACCGACCACCATAGAGGGCGAGAGCAACCAACCGGCCCAGTGGGCAAGAGGTAACCCACGGCATCTTCGGGGGCACCTGCCGAGCGACCACTACCCACCCCTTCAGCCAGAGAAGCACAGCCGTGCCCTTTTTTCTCCTTCAAATCCGCGGGGTAAAGACTGGGATCCCTTGGTTGCTAAGAATTCCTTTCCTAGCAAACACACTCCCAAAGCAGCAAGCGCAGCCTTGGGGGCAAGCCGCTCAGCCGCAAGGGAGGAAAATAGAAGCCGCAGGGACCGCAGTCCAGATCTCGTACCCTTGGCCCCGGATGTCCAGATGCGCAACTGCAACTTGCAGAGAACCACGAGCGACGGCTCCATTGGCCGACCCTTCGGAACCAGGATCCGCCTTTCTGTACGACTGATGTTCAAACAGTCGCAGACTAATGCGGCCACCCGTATTGGCTTGCAGGGGAGATAGCGAACCAGAGGTAAACCCCAGCCAACCCTGCATGCACACGCGGTTTGGGCAGGGAGAGCACCATGTATGTACAGTACTAGTATGTACTGGTTAGGGAGGGGAATGGCAGTCAACCGGATATCCGCCCAAGATGCTACAAGCGAAACCTTGAGAGGGAGGTTGCTCCCTGCTTTTTGGCGGTGGACGTCTCTCTGTCCCAAACCTACCAACCTGTGTGCTTCGCTTCCCGCCCTGTCGGCCTTGGGTACAGGGCGGGAAGGCGAATAGAAGCAATGCTGGCCACCTACGCCGTCAGAAGGCCTCCTGGGGCTTGCTTGTCAAAGAAGAAGAGCGCAGCCACTCGGCGCGTGCCGGAGTTTTAGCAATGGGCCAAGAACAGGCCGCAACCAAGATCCCGTTTCCGGGTGATGCCCGGCCACATTCCAGCGAGCCTCGGGTACCTCGCGCACACAATCATCAGCCCTGCATTGCTCCCGTGGCCCTGTGCAACCGGAGGAGCAACGCAACGAGTCCTCGTTGCCCTTCGAGGATTGGTGGTTCGGCTCGCTGCGTGAACATGTGGAGAACCAGTCCAAAAGAGACCGGCACAGAAGCCGTGAAAGTGTCATTTGCGCGCTGTTTGCTGCAGAAGGCGGCTCATTTTTGGGTGCTGGCCGGGGTTCAGGAAAGCCTCTCATCCCTACTAAGATGGCGGCTTGCTACCTCCAGTCACCGTAAGGCCTCGTGCGGCAGCCCCAGGTCTCCTGAGCCGACCGAACATGGATGGATTGCCAACAGGCGGTGCAGAGTGGGTTCCGGGACCTGCCATCCAGATTCCCTTTGCACTGCTGACCCGGCCGGCTTCCGAATGCGTCAAGCCACCGGGCCTGCACACCAGATCGCAACTACATTGCCCACTAAAGAAGGTCTGGGATAAAGAGAATACAAATACAAGGCCCGCCCCCCTTCCCTTTTCCCCCCAGGGCCTTCATGGTACTCTGCCCCGAGACAAAGCCCACTTGCCGCACTCATTGAGGCAGCAGAGAGGAGAGAGCACATCAACCGGATGCCGCTCCAGCGTCCCGGACCCTGTCATCGAAGGACGCAGGACAAAGAAAAAAGAAGCTTCACCGTTGCCTCTCTGGAAAGGCAGCATCTGTTCCGCGAAGAGCTGGCCTGCATAGCAAAAGGCCCACTAGGGTAATCAAGAGAAAACGACACTGCTCGCTGGAGGGCGCGAGGAGGGAACAGAAGTGTCCCAGAAGACTTGGTCCGCATCGCAAGAGCTGCTCGACGTCCCCGCTGCAACTTGCGGACCAATTTTGTTGAAAAGGGTGCGTATCGTCCATCATATTCTGCGCGTCTCTGGCCGCCATCTCCCCCAACCCCTAGCCAGCGCCCCCTGACGCAGTTACGTGCACAGTCCTCCTCATCCAGGCATTCCCGTCCGGCTCTCCAGGCGAAGCACCGCTGCAAAAGCTGGCCTTGCCGGCCCTCTTCGGACTTTCTGCACCAGATTTTGTTCCCACTTGACAGCTCCTTCACAGTCCGGAGCCGCCACTTCGTTTTCGGGAGCAGAGCCACCTGCTCATCTTGAAAGGCCAAGCTCGATGCTACAACACCCCGTCAGCAACCGCAGTAGCCCATCTTGAAAGGTATTTGGGCAGCAAGGAAGCCCCAGACAAGCCCTATTACCCCCCGTGTCCGAGCCACCAACATCGTCTCCTCATCGCTTCGCCTGGGTCACCTCGGAGACGCCACACAGCGAAACCCATCATGGATCGCCATACACCGCCATCCCCGGCGCCGACCAAAGCCGAACCACTCCCGACCGGCTTCCACGAGCTGATCCAGCATAATGCCTCCGCGTCTTACCCTTGCGGAATGATCCATGCCGAGTCTATCCAGGCGCACTCGCAACCAGCTTCGAGATACGGAACGCCGGGTCCGCACCCACTGCCGCACCACCCGCAGGCAGGGGACTCACCAATGGATGACCAACAATGCGGAGGTGCTAGTGAGCTTGTAGGTAAACAATCGCAGGTCGGACGGGCCCCGGCTGCTAACGTGTTCAATATCAGGGGTATCACCAGCAGGTACTATACCCGCAAGATGACAGCCCTTATGGGCCCCTTCCAGAGGTGAGTCTCCAGGTGCCGTTTTGAGCACGCGGCCAAACGTGCTAACGCCGAGGTGTCGAGCCTACTCAGCCGTACGGCACTCCGGCAACCTCGCCGCCAACGCCGTCGCGGGGGTCGGACGTGGCGAGCGGTCGGAGCAACGTTCGGGGAGAGGCTAGCGCGAAGATACTGGGTCCCCGGAGCACGCGCATCGAAAAGTCGACGCCGAAGAGGAAGAAGGAGCGCGCCAGGCCGCTCAAGAACATGCCAGTGCTGGACAAGCCCATGAGCGAGCTGACCAAGGGCTCGTCGATCCCGATTGCCGACATCGAGGCGTACGTGAACCGGCCAGCCGAGGTCCGGCGGCAGGAGGTCGAGACGGGGAAGAATCCCGGCAGGGTCAAGCGGCCGATGAACGCCTTCATGCTGTACCGGAAGGCGTACCAACAACGCGCCAAGGAGTGGGCATCGCAGCACAACCACCAGGTCGTGTCTCGGGTGTGCGGTCTGAGCTGGCCGTTAGAGCCGGAGCACGTCCGGCAGCAGTTCAAGTTCTGGGCCGACACGGAGCGCGACAACCACCAGAAAGCCCACCCCAACTACAAGTTCACCCCAGCCAAGCCGCACAAGCCGCCGCCCAAGTTCGATGCCGAGTATGGCGAGCAGAGCGACGGTTCCGACCTGGAGGACTATGACTGGGCTGGCGTGGCGGACCAGGGGATACGGTCAGCAACCCACACGCCCGGCGCCGACAGCGACTACATCCCGACCCGCTCCGTCTACGCGGCAGCCCACCCGCATCCGAACCAGTTCGCGGGGACGCACCCGCTGAGCATGCTGCGCCACACTCGGTCGACCGGACTCGGCTTCGACCCCGGGAAGCCGTTGCCGGGCATGTACGACGGCCTGCAAGCGCAGTACTATGAGACGCACATGCGCAACCAGCACCACCAGCAGCGCCACCAGCAGCCCGGTGCCGGCGATGAGGTCTTGATGCACAGGACCCCATCCCCGAGCCTCGCTTTCCAGCAGCCGACAGCCGCCGGCCTGCATCCATACTACGACCTCGACCAGTACCAACAAAAGATCGAATCGCAAGTGGCCCAGGCCCAAGCCCAGGCCCAGTCGCAGTCGCAGCCCCATCAACACCAGCAGCAGCACCATGCCCACCACCAGTTCGAGCATCGCATAGACCCGTCGCTGCTGTCACAGGAGGGTTCCATCTTTGACGCAGGCAGTTTCAACGGCCTCCCGAGCATGTTCGGCGGTAGCCTGGGCGCGGCGACTCAGCAGACCTGGCAGGCGACGCAGCTGGCGTCAGCTACCGAGGCCGACGGCCAGTTCTCCAACGCCTTTATGGGTCTCGCGGAGCCGCTGTCTCTCGAGCAGCAGACCCAGTTCCTGGGAGGTGAATGGCAGGTCGAGCCCCTGCCAGACGCTGCGCACTTGGACACCAGTTGGGTAGATCAGAAGGACTGAGCTTGTCATGTCCGGGGCCAAGAAAGGAGGATGAAACCTTCCCGAGGGTGAGCGAGAGATGGCGAAAGGGGGGGAAGAGAGAGGGAAAGGAGAAGGGGAAGTCGAAGTGCGCAACCCCTGGAGCAAGAGCGGCGGCAAAGAAGAGGGAGTGAGCTGAAAGGAACGGGAACGAAGAACAACAGTACAGAAAGAAAAGCGGAAAGCATCAACCAGGCGCTAGCATTTTAGATGTCTCATCCCGACGGTCCATGGGTATCGGCGTTGGCGTTGGGTAGGAGAAGAACATAGACGTCCGGGGGATTTGGGGGACGGGAGTCTCGGTGTGATTCAGCGGGTTCTGAATAATGAGCATTTCTTTGTTTTCGGATGGGGGGAGAGATTGTGGAGGGCTTTCGAGTGAAATAATGATAAAAAAGAAACTCCTGGCCTACTTTTCGCGTCCTATCTTAGACAGTACTACTGCCCGGACAACATGGCTTATCAAGCTGCCTGTGCCTGTGCTTGTGCTTGAGCTGATTGATGTGCTGCAGCTCTCCTTGCCTTTGGCGTGTGTGCCTCGAGGCTCTCATGACAACACCTTTGTGCGAGCTCCTTGCATTTGGCCGTTCCTTTAGCTAGGTACCAGGTGGATTTAAGGACCTTAGAGCCAAGCAAGGCTGACAAAAAAAAAAAAAACTCCTTTTGAAACCACCAAGCCCGGTGCGAGCCTGTAAGTGCTTCGAAAGTTGGTGCCAATCCGTCTTCCCGTCGAGTTGAGAAATGGCCAGGAACAGCAAGTTAGAGGAAGTGGGACTATGTATTGCTTAGATACATTTATGCATCTATTTGATATGTATCAATTGAGTTTGGACTACCTGGAGATTACAGGCGCCTACCCCATAATGTTTACAACTAACTACCAGGTAGATGCATGCATGGGCGCAGCTAATTTGTATGGATAGGTACATACACACCTCTCCTTACAGGCGTAATGGAGGTACCTAGGTAGTGCTTGCAACTCGCCTTGTCGCTGATATCAGCTTCAACAATCCGTAACCAAACCATCGCACGACCCACATCAGCTCCAAGCTCCTTCGAGGTCTTGTAGGCTCTCGTCATCAGGAGCCTCGACCCGTCTCAACCACGTCGAGACGAATCATCGAGCGCTGCACAAAATGACGCTCCTTTCCAGATCAATCACCGTCCTTGGCGGTCTTCTGCTTGCACACGCGTAAGGAGACCCGCCTTAGCTAGCGAAACCGCTTTCTGACCAGTTCCAAGCTGCTACTCCGCGCGAGAACATACTGCTCTGCAATCTCTACGGGTTGCTACCACTGCCACAGTAACTTCGTCTGCGGCCTCTCTTCCGGTTGACATCAAACTCGAAACGATCATTTCAACCTTTATTATTCTTCTCGGGCTGGTCCTAGGCACGCGCCCGCTGCGACCGATCGAGTGGCGCGTCTGGGCCGGGAAGATTGAGCGTGAAGGCGAAGAAGGCTTTACAGACAATGCTGGAGCGGTAGAAAAGGACTATATGGGAAATCCGTTCAGTGTCCTGGAGTCTCGTCCCAACTTCGTGGACATCCGGAAGCAACGCAGGGAGTTTACCGACTGGATTCAGAAAGGAGGTGCTCAGCAAGAGCAGTGATAGCCTGGAATCCGCGAAATACAACCTGTCTCTTCTTCTCTCCCTTTTTTTGGTTGCTAACATAAATATTTCCGGGCTGCCTCCCAACAATGACCCCAGTTCTCGTGCCGAATCCGCTTCTCTTGCCAGTCGGGGTTTGCAGCAGGAGACAGCAGGTCAGATATGTCGGGCGCTCCTTCCAACTGCCGTGCGCGACGCGTTCGTAGCAGTCATAGAACTTCAAAGGCTGCTTGCTTCCCGGTTTCCTTTCCATCATTTTACCATAACAAGTCAACAATCGGAGGAGCTCCCCTCTATGACCCTCCAACCTTGATGTGCCTCGCAGCTCCTCGAAGATTCTTCTGGGTCCAGGTCCGCTGCCTGCCGCTCGGGACCTCCAAGAGAATACATACCGCTGTAATCTATTCCGCCTCGTGGACTGTTATGAGACAACGTTGGTGGGTCAGAACGCTGGAAGGCATGTATATGAATGGGTATTTTCCAGGCTAACGCTTCGCAGCCTCTCAAGTTTGTCGACCCTCGCTGAGTGTGTGTTCGACGCGGACTGCAACCATGGCAACCAATGGAAGTACTCGCAGTGTCTACTCGACCGCGTCTCATTTGCTGTCCCCTCGGAGTCTTGACTCGTCCTCATCCCCCGCTCCATCCCGCTCACAGTCGGTTACATCATCGCGGCTGGGAACGCCACTCCCGTCTCTTAACCACCCACGCTCTTCCGGCTACGGGCCTACTCATCACACAAATAGAGCTTTATCCGGATTTGCTCCGGTATCTGATTACCAATCACTTCAAAGTAGGGCGTCCAGATCCAACAACGGTACTGGCCGTCATCTTACTATTCCTCGCCGCTCGAGCCCTCCCGAGAATCAATTCGCGTCTGTAAGCCATTGGTACCGGGGCCAGGAAGCCTCACTCGACCAGTCCAACCTAAGAAGGACCTTAAATCTGTCCCCTCCAACCGTCCTACCGAACACGGTACCAGCGGAAGTCAGGTCACAACCTCCAAGACGATGGCCATCATATCGTCACGCCTGCCCGTCACATGTGCCACCCCTTAACACGTCAGGGAGACATAAACACCCTGACATACGCTTCGACTATGCAGTTGACCAACAGGACAGGAACGGCGATCGCCAAGATACCCTCAACGAGGTCATCATGGCGATTGACGTGGACAAGGACGGCAGGGTTGGATGTGCTTACTATATCGCGATGGACCAAACCCTGGTACTCGAGGAAGACGTCTCCATGGGAGGAGTTGCAACTGTCGACACGCTTCTGCTTCAGGTCCAGCCGACATCCATCATCATACCAAACAGGGCACCTGGTGACCTGATCGAATTCCTTGAGCGTGATGCACACCGGTTTGACAACAACGAGAACTGGTTTGGTGGGCAAGGAGCGTATGTTCTACGGTACATATCATCTGCACAGTTCGACTACGAGGCTGGAAAGGAAGCGCTGGCTAAGGCCGATCCCAGGCCGGCAAAGCCTGACCCTATTGCAATCTTAGCGGTAGGAGAAGAGCCCGTGCAATCTCTCGGCTCCGCCGCCCATAACAAACTCATGCGTGTCGGAGAGAAGATCAGCTTTGAGAGCTACCTGTCTGTCGGTTGCGCAGGAGCAGTTCTTACCGACCTTGAGCGGCGAAGAAGAGCCGAAGGCCTATCTTCAGACGAGGAAGAGGACATGGCGTTCTTATTTTGTGTAAAAGACATCAGGATGAACACAGCCACAGACACTCTACTCGTGAGCGGTGACTCCCTGGTCTCCCTACAAATCCTGCAGTCAGAATTGCACCCCAACGTGCAAGCCCGGTTCTCAAACAGTTCCGAGCCCAAAGCGAAAGAGGCGCTCTCAGTCACAGGCCTTCTCCAAGCCCTTGCTTCCAGCGCCCAAGGCAAAAGGAGGCTCCGTCAGATAATCCTTCGGCCAACTACTGATATCAGACTGATCCAGGAGCGACACAGGAGCATTGAAGTTCTACTCCGCCCAGAAAACCAGGAAATTGCGAAGAATATGCGGATGCTTCTCAGAAAGGTGAAGAACGCCAAAACTTTGCTTCTCCATGTAAAGAAGGGGTGGATCGAATACGCGGCCAATTATCCATCCGTGTTGGGGAATGGAAAGCGTTGCTGAGGTTCGCTATGGTGTCCACCCAGTTGAAGCGGGCTGTCCACGCGTTGAAAGGGGTTTCCGAAGTCGACGTTTTCGATAAGGTGAGCATCTCATAGGCGACAGACTTGACAGCTCCGCCAGGTCACTAACGTAGACAGATACGCAACGAAGTTGATGTTAACCGCTTCTTGTATCTCGGCGACATTATCATGCGAACTATCGACTTTCGGCTATCCAAGGAGTCTGGCCATGCAGAGATTCACGCGGGAGCAAGCGAATACCTCGACGGGTTGAGACGAGAATTCGCAAATGTTTGCCATATACTTCCCGAACTGAAGGATTCCGTCGTCCGGGAGACTCCCAGAGAGGCGGCAAGGTTCATCCGTCATTGCACAGTCATGCCGCAAATAGGGTTTCTGGTCGCCACGGAGCTCGACCCCGAGACAGGTGAAGGCGCCTACCATGGCCAAAACGACCCCGACAGTGAGTGGGTGATGTGTTTCGTTAGCGAAGACATGGGGTATTACAAGAATCGACTCATGCTGGACCTTGACTCCCAATACGGGGACCTCCTCTCCCGCATCGCGGGTAAGTTGGCGTCTGCTGTTTCGGATAGATCTAACGTGCATGGGCAGACGAGGAAATCGAGGTGATGATGGCCCTAGCAACTGAAGTTATGGAGCATGAGGGGGCGATCCTCCACGCGTCTGACCTCTTCGCAGAACTCGACAGTATGCTCGCACTCGCCTTGGCCGCAGAAAAGTATAATTGGACGGCTCCTACAATGACGACTTCGAATGTGATAGACATCACCGGCGGCCGTCACCCACTCCAGGAACTTCTAGTGCCATCGTACATCCCCAACGACACTACGGTGGCCGGAGGCTGTGGCACTGGCGGGATAGCAATCAACGGTGGCAGAATGGAACTAGCCCCTTCCATGCTCATCTTGACGGGCCCAAACAACTCAGGCAAGAGTGTGTACATGAGGCAGGTCGCCCTCATTGTGTACTTGGCACATACTGGCAGCTACGTTCCGGCAACCTGTGCCACAATCGGGGTGACAGACCGCATCCTTACCCGCATTGCTACGAGGGAGACGGTTGTTGATGACGAAAGTGCCTTCTTGGTCGACCTGAAACAGGCTGCGTTCTCGATGAATTTTGCAACCCGCCGGAGCCTGTTGTTAATCGATGAGTTTGGGAAAGGCACCACCGCGGAGAGCGGCTCCGCTCTCTTAGCAGCATATCTTACCTACTTTCTGGACCTCGGCACGGAAAGCCCCAAGGTTCTTGCTGGTACTCATTTCCACGAAGTGTTCGACAACGAGTTCCTCCGCTCAGGAAAGAATATCGCCTTTGCGCACATGGATGCCCGCCTCGACCCGGAAGCCGAGGACTTAGAGGAGCAAATAACGTTCCTTTACCGGTTAGTGCCCGGCCGAGGTCCATCGAGCCTAGGAGTAATGTGCGCGGCAGTGAGTGATGTACCGAGCAACATCATTAGGAGGGCTGAAGCCCTCGTAGCACTGCAGAACGAGAATGAGAGCCTGCTAGAAGTTTGTTCTGGGTTATCCGAGGAAGACAGGTTGGAGCTGAAACAAGCGGAGCTCATCGCAAGAAATTTCTTGGAGTTGCAATTTCAAGGCCTGGGCCACGGAGAAGACGGCGGTGCTTCCATCCGAGAGCTGTTACAGGCCATATTAGCACCAAAAGAAGAGGGTACATCAAACATGATGGCGACGAATTGCGACAGGTTTTAAGCGCGAGGGGTATACATTCCATCAATTGCCGACATCCTGCTGCTTCAGTATAATACACATTATTAGCAAACATGGCCCTGCACAAGCCAGGTATGATTCCTAACCATGATGTAGCCAGAACAAAAAAACCGTTCACCGTAACCATCGACGGAGGGTATCAATATGAAAATCATGAAAACCGCCACCACTTCGTACACAGCCGCCATCTTCTCCCAAGGACACGGAACAAGCCGCGGCCTCCTCATGATGCATGTACGTTCACAGCCCATTAATCCTTTTGGAGTACCATACCTCCTCGCCAGTGCTCCTGCTACGCCAACGCTAATACGGAAATAGCCAGGGGCAACCCGAGAAGCGTGACCAAGGGCTTGACAGCCGACACCGCGGACTTCATGGTTGCGAAAGGGTTGGAATCAAAAGGGTTAGAACCAGAGCTTCCGGACTGGGACGACTCTGACGATGACGTGGTCGAGCTCTGAGCGGCGGGCGCTTCTACGGTAGATGATGGCGCGGCGACCCCATCGGTAGGAGCGGATGTGACTGACGTCGGCTGTTCGGCGCCCCTGTGTGTGGCCGAGGTGCTGGGCCGTGCATCTTCTTCCGACGTCGCCGTCGTGGTCGTTGAGGTCGACGAGGAGGACGAGGCCTCTGGCGACTCAGTGGTGCTCGGCTTGGTCGTCGTCCTCGACGCCTCCGCCATTGTGGTCTTCATGGTGGTAGGGGAGGGCAGTTTGTCGATGTAGCTGCTGGCTAGGCTTTCAGCAGCCTCGAGCTTGGACTCGGGAATGTCTCGGTGGCGGTCCTCGCAGCCTTCTTCGACCGGGTCCAGGAAGGCGTCCTCGAAATTGACGAGGTCGCTCTTGCAGTTGAAGAACAGGCACGAGATGACCGAGTCGAGCAGGAGCCCCCTTGCTTCCTTGCAAACGCATCTTGCGCTGTCTGGCTCACAGCCGGACGAGGAGATGCAGTTCTCGACACAGGGTGTGAAGTCGAAGGCTGCCTGGGCTTGGGAGGACAGCAGCACTGTGCCGAGCACAGCAAGCCGGAGGTAGCTGGCGAGAACCATGGTTGACCACGGCAGGGGAACGAGGATGTCGCAAGACGAGGGAGAAGGCCTGCCCGCCCAAGTTTGAGGAGAGGTATGTACACACAAGCGCCCGGGCTTAGACTGTTGTACAGAGGGTCCTGGAGCGGTCACCCGAGAGAGAGAGAGAGGGATGGAAGGAGAGACGGGAGAGACGCGATGAGCGGCATGTCCAGGACACTGTTTTCTTTTTAAAGAGACGGGCGCAGATTATTCCTAAACTAGCCTCGAGAGATCCCTCGGTTCCAAGGCGGAACCTTCCCACTTCAACGGCACTGGGAATGCCGGCAATCACCAACTTTACCTCGTCATTTGACAAGAGGTCACTCATTATTGCTAGGCTGAAACATCACGGACAGGGGTGAGGGATGGGTCAAGCCAAAAACACCAGGTCCTTTAATCAGACATCGTGAGCATTGGCCAATGGGCATCCCGGGTCACCACCACCCTCTGCAGTAGCTACCACCAAGATTTAGCGTAGCACCGTCGAAAAAGGTTGGAAGGTGCGGGTGCAGATGCCAACCACATGTAGTGTAAAATTAGTACCTGAAGGCGTCCGAGTCCTACATGCTGCAGCAGGTACGGAGTAGTTCCGTTCACTTGCGAGCGCTACACCAACATATGTACGGATTACACGCCGCCACGCTCTCGAACTTCAGGATGCCATTCCGGTATTGCATATTTGCAGCGAGGGTTTGAGAGGTTGACTGCAAGTTCGAATAATGTATGTATGTACTGCAAGCTCGAGGTGCGGTATGTTGTAGGTAGTATAGTTACGGTCTCCGTGGTGATAATAGGCTACCTGGATGCGGCCACCTTGGTTCGGAACATCGGCACGGTTAGCATGCAATGGCGGGATGCGGATACTGCGTAATATCAAGATCTCAGACCCACCCCATGCCAGCCCACCAAGGTTTTGCGGGGAAAATCGTTATCGATAAGATCCCACTGTCTTCCGATAACGCCCAAATTTCGATTTGGCCATTGAACCTGGCTCATTCCTCACCAATTGCCTGCCTCTATATCTCGGTCGACATTCGCGCGATGGCACCGACAAAACCAAAGAAGAAGTCGCAGTCGGACAGAGCGAGGGATCGAGCTCGAGTAAAGCCAGCAGCTGCACGAGGCGCAAATGTTAACCCGAGGGACCTCCTCGCCCAAGCGACCGCCCACCTTGAAGCAGGCGACCCCCAAACCGCAGCGAAGATAGCGCTCGCCGCTTATGAGCATGTTGGAGAAGGCGGAAGGCTTGCTGGAGCCGTCTTGTCCATCCTCGGTCAGATCCATGTCGAACTGGGAGAAGTTGACACCGCCCGTGCCTTCTTCGCTGCTGCCGTCAAGGTTGACGAGGACGGCTCCCTCCCAGAAGACGTTGGCGGCGGAGCCGAGAAATTCTTATGGTTAGCACAGCTTAGCGAGGAGGGCGGGCAAGACAGTGTTTCGTGGTATGAGCGCGGGGCTGCCGTCTTGCGTGCCCAGATCCAGACACTCACCGAGTCGCTCGAATCACGACCCCTGACACGCGACACGCAAGAGGCGGTCATAGCAGAAAAGCGGAAGCGCCTTGCCGAGACGCTGTGCGCCGTGGCGGAGGTTTACATGACGGACCTCAGCTGGGAGGAGGACGCCGAACAGCGATGCGAGGCTCTCGTTACGGAAGCGACCATGCTCGCCCCCGAGTCCGCCGAGACGTGGCAGACCGTCGCCAACGTTCGGATCTCCCAGACCAGGACCGAGGAGGCGCGGGAGGCCTTGAAGCGAAGTTTGGGGCTGTGGAGCGATCTTGCGCCGGAAGATCCTGCCGTACCACCGTTTCCTACACGAGTCAGTCTTGTTAGGTTGCTGATCGAGGTTGGAATGGAGAAGGAGGCGATTGATGTCACGGAGCGCTTGATAGCCGAAGACGACCGGAGCGTCGAGGTTCTGTACCTCGGCGGGTACGCCCGGTACATCTCCGGGGAGAACCTGAAGACCCAGGGACAGCCTTCAGATGCCGAGACCTGGAAAGCCTTCTGGCGATCATCCAGGAAGTGGCTCGCTCAGTGCCTCAAGGTCTTTAAGCAGGAGGAGTACGAGGACGAAAGGTTAGGGGAGCATGCGCAGGAGCTTCTTGAGTCCATAAAAGGCGAACTTGGCGAGGCTGCCGAGAACGGAGAGGATGAAGACGAATGGGAGGATACCGACGACGAAGAGTGGGAGGGTATTGATGACGACGAGGACACGGAAATGCAGTGACGAGCCCATGTTTTTTTCTTTCTCGCAAGCGGGAATCTCCACACGGTATTGATAGACGGTTGTATGTCAGACATTTCCACGGCATACTAGCAGGCGTTCCGTACGGAACATTGTCGGCTGGCGATCCAGAGGCACCTGCGGACTCATATGGACAGTTGGTTGGGGAGTTTTGCGGCATCTCTCGTTGTTAGCGATTCTTGGAAAGCGGTGACTGTGCGAGCATCCATTCCCAGCGAGGGTAGCAGATTTAACTACCGCCAACTTTGAGCTTCTGTACATCCTCTGTTGGCACCCCGTCCTCATCGCCATCCTCCTGGCCAGCAGTGGCAAGACCCCTTTCCCACAATTGCTTCCCTGTGAGCTTTACCGGCTCCTTAATTTTTGCCTTCTTCATTTCGGCCGCCCTCTCCTCCTCCTCCCTGAGTCGTGCCTCCTCCATCTCCTTCAGGAACTGCTCCCGCCATTTCAAGAATGTCTCGCGGTTCACGGGGGTGCCATGGAACTTCTTGTTCTCCTCTCGTTCGGCGGCGAGGATCGCTTCTTCATGCGCCTTGGCAGCGGCCTGTTTTCGGTCCTCCACCAATTTTTCGGCAGCTTCCTTCACCGCGGAGACTAGAGTAAAGACCATTGCCATGCCCAGGTTCTCCTCGATCGTGGCTTCCAGCCCGCTTAGCAGCTGATCTTTGTCCTCGGCGATATTCAGGTATTGGTGAGGGGTAGAGTTCTGAGGTGCGGCTAGCTCCAGGAGAGGAGCTTTGTCCGGATATTCTTCCGGGTACCGCACGGTAAGGAGCATGACCGGCGGATCTCCTTCATCGTCTGGAATGTCAAGCTTTATGGTAATCCGATACTCGGTCTCCGATATGTCTGCGGAGCAGAAGAAACCCATCAGCCCCTCCTCGGCACTCTGCACCGTTGACACAGGCCGTTCCCACCTGTTATTTCGTCAGGGAAGATGGAGTTTAGAACTTCCCGTTCCTCAATTTGCTCCTCGCGCCCCATCTTGAGCTTTATGTGGGGTAGCAAGGAGGTGAGGTTGCCGAATCCAAAAAAGAATTATTACAGGCGTAGGGTAGGCAGTCTTGGAAGACGGAAGTCGTGCCTTTCCAAACAGGGCCGACGGAGGGGCAGTGAGCCAAGCGTTTGGGACTTTTGGTGGGGTCCACGAGATCCCGGCTCCTGCACCAAACCATATCTGACCGCCTGGCAGAACAGGGGTCGGCCCCAGAAAAAAAATAATCAGAGAAACGACCTGAGCTGTGGTGCAGAGTTTCTGTCTCTTGAATAAAGCGACAATTTCGTGCCCGTGGATTTGCGCCGCCGGCTGCATATCTCCAACGTCCTTCCCGCCATGGCGTCCAAACACTCAACGTCTGCTGCCTCGACAAAACGGAAGGCAGCCTCGGGTGATAAGCATAGTGACGGAAGCAACCGCGCCAAAAAGGCGAAGACGGCCACTGGTCCCAAGCATCAGAAGTTTGACAATGAGGAGGAGGCGGCCTTGGACAGCGATGGCAGCGGGTTCTCGGACTCTGTAGACGGGGGCGCCGAACAGGCGGACGCTCGACGCGACCGGGTCCCGGCGAAACGAAAAGAAAACGGGCGGAACAAGGGCCACCCGGCTGAACGAGGTTGGCTTCTTCCCAATTGACCCCCCGCAAGATCTCTGCTCTAACCCCCTCCCAGCCCAGACGTCCCGTGAGGCCCACGCAAGACAGAAACAACTGGCACAAGAGCGCAAGGCCGCGAAGCCATTGGCTGACGAGGTGTACCGGACGAAGCAGCTGTGGGAGAAACTGCGTCGGAAGTCGCATGTGCCCAAGCAAGAGCGCCAACAGCTCGTGGACGAGCTGTACGGCATCATCACCGGGCGCATCAAGGACTTTGTGCTGAAGCATGACGCTGTTCGAGCCGTCCAAACCGCCATCAAGTACTCGACCCCAACCCAGCGGAAGCAGATCGCCAAGGAGCTCCAGGGCACGTATGCCCAGCTTGCCGAAAGCAGATACGCCAAGTTCCTCATTGGAAAACTGCTCGTTCAGAACGATGACGAGATCCGAGACATGATCATCCCCGAGTTCTACGGCAAGGTGCGGAAGCTCATCAACCACCCGGAAGCTTCCTGGATCCTGGATGACATCTACCGCGGGGTGGCTACCAAGGAGCAGAAGGCCCAAATGCTGCGGGAATGGTATGGACCCGAGTTTGCCTTGTTCAAGGCCGGCAAGGATGCAGAGGTCACTGCAGATCTCAGCAAGATCCTTGCCGATGAGCCTAGCAAGCGAGGCCCGGTTATGAAGTACCTGTTCGACATGACGAACACCCTGGTTCAGAAAAAGATGACCGGCTTCACCATGCTCCATGATGCCATGCTGCAATATTTCCTCAATCTCAAACCAGAGAGCGAAGAACTCAAGGAGTTCGTGGAGATCGTCAAGGAGGATGATAACGGCGACCTGCTGAAGAACATGGCTTTCACCAAGTCGGGGGCCCGCCTTGTGTGCTTGCTCTTGGCCCACGGAACCGCCAAGGACCGCAAACAGATCATCAAGACATACAAGGACACGTTCCAGCTCATGTGCGGCGATCCTCACGGTCACATGATCCTGCTGGCGGCGTACGATGTCATCGACGATACCGTGTTGACTTCCAAGACGATCTTCCCAGAGATCCTGGGCAGGAACGAGGAAAAGAACATTGAAAACATTATCTTCCTCGCTAACGACCTCAATGCTCGCATCACGGTCTGCTACCTCTTCGAGGGGCAATCCAAGTCACTATTTCCCGCCAGCCACGCCTACGACCTGGAGCTTCTAGGCGAGATCCACGAGATCCGCAAGAGGACAAGCAAGAAGGATCCCGAGGTTCGGCGCAAGGAATTGGTGGCGGCCATGTCTCCCCCCCTGCTGGCGGCAGTCGCGACCTCGCCCGCCGACCTCGTTGCCACGTCCTTTGGATGTCAATTCGTGGCCGATGTCCTATTATCAGCAATTGGCGATAAGAAAGCTGCTCTAGAGGCCGTGGCTTCGACCGCGACGGGCGACCCATCGCCGACACAGCCAGAGGATGGCGACCCCCTATACCCTTCCCCACCTCACATCTCGCTGACAACGCACGGTGGCAAGATGTTCAAGACCTTGATCGCCGGCGGCAGGTTTGACAAGGCGGCCGGTGTCGTCAAACGGGTTGATCCGCCACTCAACTTTGCCGATATCCTCTACCCCATAATCAAGGAACACATTTTGCAGTGGGCAACTGGACCTAGCTCCTTTACTGTGTTGGGGTTACTAGAGGCACCCGACTTCTCTTCTAAGAAGGAGCTCTTAAAGATTCTCCGTTCGAACAAGAAGACGCTCGAGGAAGCGGCTGCTGGGGAAACGGCTGACAAGGCTGAAACGAGTAATGGGAAGAAATCGAAATCGAAAGCCAAGGGGCAGCAGCAGGATAAGGGCAAGTCTGGTGGAAATCAGGGAGCAAAGCTGATTCTCGAAAAGTTATAACGGGGCATGTGGCGGGCTCACTTGGCGACAGGGGCGCAGGACGGAGATGTGGGATGGATCACATCTGACAGTCTGAGACTTGATCTGATGTTCTTGGTCTCGTTAGGCTAGAAGGAAGGGGAAGTACCGAGACCGAGATTGGAAGAATTGACCGTCGGTTTGCTCCATCAGCTCTCTTTGAGATTCTTTCTTACTATATGCGTGTACATGGAAACCAGTGTCTGCTCAGGCTGCGAGTTCAAGATGACAACAGACTCGCATGGATTGGAAAAGGGGGGGAAGACGATAGATAGAAGGCACAACAGGAAAGAAGAACCCAGGGTCTTGCCGTGTTCGTGAAGTTCTTTAGTCAGCCCATGCGCCTTCCATCCGGCTTCGGGGGTCGTACTTGGTGCACCCGGCGACGTTCGGCACCGACTCGAAACCCCTGGGTCAATTTCGTACCTCTCAGATATGGGTTTCACACTTGCGAATCTCACCTTGGCGACCCATTCCGTTCTCTGCTCGGGGATAGCGCTGTGTCCAAAGGTATCGTTACAAAACCAACCTCGCCGGCTTTTGAATTTCGGTCGAACCCACTACGCATCCTCCCCCCCCCCCCTTCTTTACCCCTAGCTCCCGAGTTTTTCGCCGGTGGAGTGCCCGTTCCAAGCAGGGTGGAGCGACCGAGAGGGCCGTCAAGTTCGCGAACTCGTATCGACGGCCGGCGGAGACAGCCATGGATACAACCAGCAGGGTCTGCGAGAACGATAGCGGGTACTTTTGGTACATTTTGCACTTGGACAACTTCATTCTACAGCGGCTGCTGCAGTGTCAATCCTTGTAGACAAGAAACCATCGGTTGCCCTGCGCAAGCGCGCGGCCAACCAGCCTCGCTAGACGTGACTTTTGACCTTATCAGCATCGACCCAGACGGTCACGAAAACACCCTCGATATCGCTCTCTTTGTCCCTTCCCCCTTCAACACCGACTCCAGGTGCAGCCGCACCATCATCAGCCACAATCCATACCACGCCAAACGCCACCAATGACGAGGGGTAAAGCGATGGGATGACCGTCTCCGTTAGCGCCATTGTCGGTATTATTGTTGGATGCGGTATCGTCGCCGTGTTCGCGGCCCTGGTCGCGTGCATGTAGTGGAGCCGGCACCGACGGGAGAAGAAGGAGGAGCGCGTTCATGTCGCAAGGCTTGATTCATCGAGAGGGCCAGGCGAGGAGCTGATACCCCCAGGGCTGGAGTCCGTTTTCAATCCCATGGCACAGATTGGCCCCGGGAGTGTCTTTGACCGATCAGAAGGTATGACTCTCCATGTCATGACTCAGACAGGGATAACGATCACCGGGGCTGATGCTTTCCCACCCCAGGACGAATGGCGAAAGCGGATAGCTTGGTGGGTTTCAGTCCGCTCATGCACAGTTCCCGCCAGAGCATCTTGAGCAGTGGCGCACACCACGGCATCGGCACCGTCAGCCCTCTCAGCCCCGATAGCTCGGGGGGTTGCGCTTCGCGCTATAGCCCTCCGGAGCTGGATACTAACCCGATACGCGGTGGTATGATTAACTCAACAAAGCACAACAAACAGGCCAACATCGGCCCCCAAATCGTCAGGGGGGAGGAAGCAGAAGCTGTGCCACGGGCAACACTCGGCGCGACCGAGAACGAGCGAGAGACCGGGACTTACGTGAACAGCTGAACAAAATTTCAGACCGTCCAGCTGTAAATAGAGCGCCAAAAGGCTGGATTGCCCATTCGTGGGGGATGTACTGTCCTCCGGAACAAGAGTTGTGGTAACATGAGGAAAGAAAATAAAGTCGATCCATCGAGTCAAACATTAACACTACGGAGTGGGCGGAAATCACCTTACTTGGATCAGGGCCTTGGGATGCCGGAGAAGTTTGTTGATCACGCATCACGATACTCAGGGCGATGGGAATCATGATTTGTGTGGGTATCTCAATGTTATGTCAGAACAGCGCTGGGAACTATCTAGTAATGCCACAGGAAGAAGAGGAAAGACACACCTAACCTCCTATCGAACCATTGTGTGCCGTGTCCTTCGCCCGAGGTTTGCCCTCAAGGGCGTAGATAGGCAACACGGCGGATTTGTACCGTGAAGGTTACTTGCCCCTCTTCCACTCCGCTCTTGAAGTTAGGATATTGCTGCAGGAAGAGGTTACCATTATGTGTATGGTCACCAACAGGAACAGGGCCAGAACCTGCATGTGTCCACCAGCAGAAGGATTTTCTCTTTTTTTTTTTTTTTTCCTTTTTTTCTTGGTTTTTGTCCGGTGCCTCCTTAATGGCTCATCCGCTTGGCCATCTCATCCAGCAGCTCCTGCAGATCCTCGTCGCTGATCTTGTCGGCAAGGGAAGGGATCATGGTCTTGCATTCATCGGCGCCGTCGCAGCAGAGAGATCCTGGAGAGGCGGAGATGGTAAGCTCATTGCCTTCAAACGCGCATAAGAACGGGCGGTCGGTAAGGGAGGGAAAAACCTAACCAATCTGCGCCCTCTCAAACTTGGTCAGCTCCTTGCGTGCGCTGAGCAGCCGCTCGACGGCCTCGACATTCTCCTTCTCTTTGAAGCGGGCGAACGCGTCGAGGTAGTCGAGCGTCTTGTTGAGCACGTCCGTCTCGTTACGGTCCTTGCGATCCTTGCGCCGCTTCGTCAGCAGCGCGTCGAGGACCAGCGACGCCTCCGAGAGCGTCAGTGTGTCAACGTTTTCGAATTCGCCCAGCTTGAGCACCGCGCCCGCCTCCTCCTCGCCCGGCGGTGGCGGCTTCGACCGGGACGTAGGTGCGTGATTTTGGTCTGACATGTTTTCCTCTCTTTCTCTTTGTCTCCCCGTGTGCGTGTGCGTGCGCGTGGAGATGGCCTCTCGAGAACTAGTTGATGCCGAGGCCGCTGCGCTGGTCCACTCCTCAGAGCAAACCTCGATCGACGGTATATGCTGTCAAGCTTGTTCTCGATCAGAATGCGCTGCCTGAAACCAGTTCGTTTGATCGGAGATTCGCGAAGTCCTTGAAGTATTGAGCTGCTCCGGCTTCGGGAATGGGGGGATCTGGAATGGTTGGGCAGCTGTTGCCATGAGCAGACAGCACATGCCTTTGTGGTGTTGCGGCTACAGTGCGGGAATCTGATTTTAATAAACGAATACTGTGTATTAGGAAGCATGAGCTGGGGCCATCACTGCGGGATCGACCGCGTCCCTTGCTGTCGGGGCATTGCGGCTCAACTCAACGTGGTGGGGTCGTTCAGCCCAACTCGGAAAGCCCTACAAGGGAAGCTCCGAGCTCAGGATTCGACCAGGGAATCCGTTTAGTGCGTGCGTGCATGTATGTACATACATACGTCCGTACATACATATGGGCCCATGTAATGGTTGATCGCTCACCCTCAAACAAAGCTTAACCCTCGTTCATATTGGCGACTTCACTCCCGCGGAACCCAAGACAGGCTTCCAAAAATGGCAATTCGTAGTACTTTCATGTGTTCCACAACAGCTTCCGATTTGCTGATTCGCGACTCCAGTCGCGTCTGCAGGCGAGTAAGAAAAGAACCTTTCAAGGTTCATTACTAAAGTTTTATTGTGGCCGTGGCACCCCGTGGAATGCCACCTCTAGCGCCTTTGCTATATCGCCCAATGCAAGTCCCGCACTATGCGGGGACGTCTGCGGCCAAGGACATTGTGATGTCCAAGTTCTGGCGAGGTACGAATAGAGAGACCCCGGCCAACCAGCCGCCTCCAACACCTGGCGGAATGCCAGTCTCGTCTCGCTTTCTCATGTATCTTTGTCTGTTTCTCCTTTGTTTCTGCCCATGTTCCCAGCCAACACTCTCGCCAATCTCCATTATGCTTCGGTAAACGTTTCGATGAAGGTCGCATAGACCCGGTTGGGAATAAAGTTGAAAGGTCCAGTGTGGGCAGCGCCGACTCGTGCCAGACGCTGTCTTGCGCCAAGATCATCTGTAACTTCCACAGCATTGCAGGCCAGGCAGAAAGTGCCGCACACGATCACCTCTCCGGAGCGTCCCACTGTTGAGGTGGGTTGAGCACCTGTCTACAAAGCAGAAAAGACAAAGAGCTACACATCATGTCAGCAGGCGACCGAACGTCACGTTGGTCGGTTTTGATCGGAACTGGCGCTTACATTATTCGTCGCGGCAATCGCGATGCTGTCCTCAAAAGGATGCCAACTCATGTGGAGAATCTTCTTGTTGAAATCGATCTGGTCGGCGTCCGTCTCCTTGCGCATCCTCTGGCCTTGGCCTGGTGCAGCCGGGCTCCCCGCCCTCGAGCCGCCCTTCTTTCCGTTTGCCGTGGAGCTCGCCGAGGAGTTGATGGGCGTCGGTACTCCTACCTTTTTAGCCTTGAAGGCCGACTTGTCGGCCTGCAGCACTACCTCCACCTCCTGCTCCGGGTCTGAAGGGTAGATCATGAAATTGTTGTTGTAGCTTCCGGTCATAACGTTCTTGCCATCGCCCGAAAACACCACCTCGAACTTGTCAAAGATGCTGTCGTTCTCATACGTGTCGCAGAGCCTTGGCCTGAGGTGTTCGTGAATCGGGATCGTCTTGATGGGTTGTCTCTCCATGTTCACATCCCAGATCTTGACGGTCAGGTAGTCGCGTGAAAGGATGTATCGGCCATCGTACGAGAAGCGGACGTCTGAGATGGACGAGATAATCTCAGAGAAGAACGACCTCGAAGCGGGGTCTTCCTCTTGCTCAAACACTGCAGCCATGTTAGCCGCGGCCGGACGGGTACACGCCGGCCTACTTACGCTTGGCATGCTGATCGCACAGGGCGCTCTGCCGCATGTCCGCCAACTTAATCGTCCCTTTGGAGCTGGCATACATGAACCAGTTGCAGCTCAGAGGATGGAACTCGGCTGCCGTGATGACTTCGGTCAGCTCCTCCATGTTTGCTGGCTTGATGTCGACGATATTGAAGCTCTGGTCCTGGATGTTCAGATTCCACAGGTTGATACGCAGGTCGTCACTGCTGATGAACGTCTCGCCGTCACTGTTCACCGAGATGCTGTTGATGTGGTAGGCGTGGGCATTCGCATACGTCCGCCGGGGAACAGCGGCCACGACGGTATCGTGGTGGGTCAGCCTGGGAAGCTTCAGGTCACTTGCACTGCGAAACTGGACATTTGGCAGCGGGCGCGGGGCTCCGCCTCCTCCAGCTATGTTTGCCGGGGTCAAGTCGTGCGAAAGGTTGTTCTCGGCCACGACCTTAAGTGACTTCTCAAACACTTTCCAGAGCTTGATGGTTTTATCGTTTGTTGACAGAAGGTAGTGGGAAGCGTTCTGCCGCCGGCACCACTTGATCTTGTTGATCTTCTCCTCTATCTCAAGCGACTTGAGATAATCGAACTCGGGCTCGTGGGACTGGAACTCGGTGTGGAACTTGTACTCGCAAGTCTTTTTCTGCGCGGAATTAGCTGAGCCGCCGAGGGAGAAATACCAGACGAGAGGTGGGCACGGATTTCCGACTGACTGTTTCATTGCGCTCGAATAGAACAACGCGCCCGCCCTTATCACCCGTGGCTAGATAGTTTCCTGTGTGGTCGAACTCGACGGTCGAGATGATATCGGCTGGTTTGGGTGAAGGTCAGCACGATTCGATACCCCAACTACCTCGTGTTACAGCGCTGGATTCAAGCCTGTCGTACCTTCCGTGATGTCCTCCACATCTCCTTTATCACCAAAGCATCTAGTACTCACAGTTAGCGAACAGCAGGACAGGTGGCCCGAGGGCCTGGCTGATCACATCCATATTGTGTGTGCGCGAGCGCGGCGAGGAAGTGCGGGCTTACTGGGTGAATTTCCATGTCGGTACGTTTGCTTCTGCGTCCACCATCTTGGAAATCTGGAGGCGCAAGCGAGAAATAGCCCGCTTCTGCCAACAACAGCTGCCAAAGTACGAACAGGAAGGCGGGGGCCGAGCCGGGGATGCGACGCGGTGAAGTCGAGGTCTGGAGTGGTATTGAAGGGGTCCCCGCGGGTTGGTTCTGTGTCGGGGCGGTACGAAGGCGGGGTTCGGCGATCGTACCGGGGTGCGTGGAAGCTTGGGCGAGCTGGGGCGATGCAAAGTCTATGATGCAGATGTCGGAGAGGCAGGATCTGAATGGGAAGAACTGAGGCCTGCTGTGGTCCGTTGCTGGCGGGGAAGGACGCGGAAAGTAACTGTGCCACCTTGCACGAGGGGGTTGTAGCACGGAGCGGCGATCAAAAAAAGAAGGGAAAGAGAGGCAAATAGCCAGCCCTGGCACCAAGCTCAAACCTCAGTATACGGCAGGCGCGGGACAGGGGATTTCAAATGAGGCATACGTTGTGGTAAGGGACACAGTGGGGTCGTGTGTCGATGTTTGGTGTATGTGGAAGGGCACGAACGTTGTTAGAAGCAGGTTGATCTTGAAATGACGGGAGCAAGCGTTGGCGCAATGACTTTGACGGTGCACTGCCCGAATCGGCCAAACTGCTTTGGGGCCGAATGGAGACCCCCCAAAAGCACCGGCCACCAGCCCACCGCAGAGCCCACCAAGGCGGGCATCGATAAGCCAGTCTGTGCTTCGCCGAAGAGCTACCAAAGGTATGTAATCCGTACAGAGACTACCTTACCGACTAAGGTACCTGTGTGATGTAAGTATGTACCTATGTATATCGGTACATACATGCACGTACACTATACGTACCCCGACGTTCACTCAACGTAGATATTTTAAAAAGACATTACCTAACGTATCAATGTGCTTCCTTTGAGCGACTGCTCAGCTACAATCAGCGCGATTCCAGCATTGGGTATGTATCTTATATACATAGAGGAGGTCAGGCACCTACACTGGAGACATAATACAATCCCGGTTACCACCCTCTGGAGCACAACAGTAGGTGCTGTCCCCGCGGTCAGATGTGGAGCATGCCTTCCCTATACCCGAGGGAAGCTAGCAAGGACATGAACATAGGCGATTCTTGTACCTGCCAGTTCTTCACCTGCCCCAAACTTCTTCGCAAACAACCAACAGGCAACCTTCACTGCCTGCAAACTACCTCAGCCATAGAGAGACGCATCGAAACATCAAGATACAGAAGAGATCCTGAATCAAGGGTTTGAGAAACCACCCGCCGACGGCCTTGTTGGGAACCGACACCGGGCAGCAATGCTCAATCTCCCAACCGAATTGTGCCGCATCACATGCAACTCATCGGCTGGCGACGTGGATTCGCTCATTGACGGCTAACCAAAACTACAGTTTGTGAATCTCTGTCCCGTCTCTCACTGGCTGTGACCAGTGCCGAGCCGTGCTTACAGCTGATGACAACAGCTGGTCCAGGATGGGGGGCGAGGCCGCGAAAAACGATTTCAAGGGAAAAGGAAAGGCTACCGCAGCGGACCATGACGAGGCTTCCAGCCATGGTCCGGCCGAGCCAACAGCTTCCGGCCCGTCACTTTCTCGAATGGCGCAGTCAGCGGCGTCACTTTTGCTGTCGGGACCGCTAGGAGGAGGGCCCGACGCCGAGAAAGGGGACTCATCGCGAGTCGGGGAAGCGCTAGTGAGGGTAGGCGAGAGCTCCGTTCGGCTGCGACCAAACGGCCCAGGCGGCGCGAGCATGAGAACCGGGCAGGTACAGGAGCACATTGCTCAGGAGGAGGCATCATTTGCCGCCTTCCTAGACAGCGGAAGCGCACCAAAGCTTTCGGAGCCAGGCGGAATGGAAGAGGCCTGGCAGTCGGCTGTTCCTCGTGCAGCTGCGGCGCAAGTCACTAGGCCCATGGATTCGGTGCCACTGTCAGTTGCAGATCAAGAGGCGAGAGACGGCGCCGATGTCGTCGCCTTGCTGTCTCGTGACGGCGACTTTGACAGTGTATTTGAGCATGTCGACGAGCCCCCGTCAGCAAGCGATTTATCGGCGCTGCGCCAGGCGCTGTTCGGGGATGGAGCAGATTCCGGCAACTCGTCTCCCATTGCGTGGGATAACGTTCTCAACTTCATCCCAGAGTACCTTCGGACGCCTACGATATCCGCACCCGGCATCGAGCCAGACGGCCAACTTTCGGCGCACCTGGGCACCGTTGCCCCAGACGAGGCCTGGCAAACGTGGATAAGCCAGTGGTCCCGTGTGCTGACAAGCTACCAGGACGAGGTCTGGGGCGATTTGAGCGCGCTTGTTGACGAGGCCCGCACCGAGATCCGGCGGATGGAGGAGGTGAAGCCTGGGGAGAAGCCCCCCGTACCAACTGCCTTACTGAGGCTGCGGGCCATCCTCGGTCATCTTCGCGAGCCATAAACAGCGGAACAAGTCAAGATATGCGCTGCCTTGCCGCTTCAGACTCTGTCGGCGATGAGGCGGCGAGTGGACTCGGCGCGAGACCAGCACAGCGGCCATTTCCATGACGCTTGGAGTCTCATGTTTTCCCACGTGTTTGCGTGGGATTTTTAGGCTGGGATCGCGACCAGGCACGCCTGGCTGCCCCGCTCGACAGCGCGGTGTTGCATTTTTACCCCGCTGGACGGCCAGCGAACCGGGGTCTCCAGCGCCTGGGTTGCTGTGGCAGCGGCGCCATGACATCACTCAACCGCTTTTGTAGCCCTGTGGTTGGTCCATGCTATATCTCCGAGCTTCCATCACCTGGAAAGCCAAGCCTCTCGCAGCGCTGTGTTGTACGGTACATACAATCTCGGCTCGCGGCTGCCACACCGCCCTGCCCGAGGAACCGCCGCTCACGTTCTTTTTTTTGTATGGCATTCGTGAGAAGTGTCAGGATCACGGAGGTCACACTCGGGCACACCTGCTTCCTGTACATACCTATATTTTTGCTAGGAACAATGCGGCTTTGAGGCACAAGCGTCTGTCCAACCAGTCGGTTTATCTGAAGCTCTCCGACTTCCAATCATATGCGTCCAGGCGACCATCTTGTTCCCGGAATTGTTGGGCGCCGTTCCATTCGTCCTCCTGCGTGATTGGCCTCGGGGTCCCGTTATCGGCCGTTTTCCAACCGGAGTTGGTCCAGTGGTCAGATTTCAGAATGAGCATCGAAGGACGGTCTCATGCCCGAAGTCTGGGCGGCCTGCTTCTGGTGCTTGCATGGGCATCGGCAACCTGCGCGAGCATGCAGCCCTTCCAGCCCGTCGAGACAGCAGCTGCCATCGCGCGACGTCAGCAATCATGTCTCGCCAACTTCTTCAGCTGCGCCGACCAGGGTCCGGTTTTCGACGGCACCTGCTGCCAGAACGGCCAAAGATGCGCCCTCGATGCCAACAATGAACCGGCCTGTTGTCCTACCAAGTAAGTCTCGTTAGGGCGTGCCTCGAACCACCAAACGGAGCAGCACCACACTGACGGCCTGACTCGCTCCGCTCCTTCTCTATCCAGTGCTGTGTGTACAGGCACCGCACCAGCAAGTTTCGTGACCCCCGACCCGGCCGGCGCTACCACGGCCGTATCCTACGTCCCGAACGAGTTCTTCTCCTTCCCCTATGTTGCCACTTCCTTTGCCAACCCGGGCCATTGCTCGGCGGCCGTCATGCAATGCAGTTCCAACTACGCAGCCTGTACCTCGCAGCTGGCTCTGGTGGGCGGTTCCGGAGATGGCGGCTACGCCGTTACCGTCGTCGTCCCGGGCGGTGGCGGGACGACGGTGACCGCGGCGGCGGGGATCAGCGCAGATGCCGCAGCCGCTACCAGCATCTGTAAGGACCGCATTCCCCCCCCCCCCCCCCCTCCCCTTCCCACCCGATTTCAGTAACCCATTGCTGGCCCCGCAAGTAGCTTACTCGGCCTGTTGTATAGGCAGCAGCTTATCCAGCGCGGCATGCGGCAGTTTACAACCCAGCATGTGCACCAGGTCTGGCACCGCCGCCGATGGTTTCTACTTCGGCACGGGCACGGGCAACCCTGCCACGAGGCCGACGGCGGCAGCCTGTGCCGGAGTGGTCGGTGTCTTTGCGGCTGGTGTTGCAGGCCTAGGTATCCTGTGAAAGGCCATTCCGCAGTTAACATGGGAGTTTTGACGGGCTCGTTTCGCGCTTCGACCCGGTTCTTTGGAGGCTCTTTGGTTTGATCTTCTTGATAGAGCTGGCGGATGAGACTGGAAAGCGTGTTGTTTTGCATTCCGCCTCCATCATAGCCATTCGATATTGCTTTCACGAAGTCATGAATCCATGATCAAATACCCACTCTGCTTCACTTTGTTGTTCTCTGCTTTGTTGCGTCATTTGTTGACAGATGTTGTTCACATGGCTACTGCCCCGTCACCAGCTGCTTTTATGTCCTTGATGTTCTGTTGATTATCCATTTCAAAATCCGAGTTTATCCCACTGAACCCTATTTTGGGCTCCTGATTACATACACACAGCATTATTGTCTGTTACTGGGCCAGTCTACAATTAAGACCATTTCAATCACCGCCCGTAAAAAAACAAAATCCCCTTTTGTGCGCCCCCGCTTAGTACCCATGGATATCCAATGCCGAATCATGAAAAGGGAGAGAGAGTAAAAAAGAGGTCCATCCGGGGATATATCGACAGATCCTCCAACCAACACTTTGGCATGCTTGGGTGAGAGGTAAACGCATGAGCTGAGAGATCAAGTATGGAAATCGGTATGTTCCACAGCGGGGATTATTCATGAAGAGGGGGAAAGATGGGCCTATCGTCTCTCGTCCACCACCTCAGCTGAACTTCCAAGGAGGTCGACCTGATGGTCAACCCTGTTTGCACTTCCCTGATTCACGAAGCCGTAGCCTGCAGGCGTCCCGCTGTTAGAGTCTTGCAAGTCCACCTGGACGAAATCGTCTGTGAGTCCTGCTGACGAGCCCGTCTTTTGCGAGCTCGTCCGTTCGAACGGTAACCGGGATGGCGTTGCCGCAGATGGAGTAAGATTTGCCTGTTGATCTGGCTCGGGTTGTTTGGGATGGGACTCCCTAGACTGCGACCGAGTCCACGAATTCCGCTTCGAGCTCTTCCGAGGAACCTCGGGAACCCGCAGGTCGCTTTCCACTTCGGCGAGTAGCGCTTCAACGGTATCATTGGTGCCCGTTTCTGGGGCACCATTCCTAGACAAGGCAGAGGCTGGCGGTGCGTCTGAGGCGCCGAGTCCGTCCAAGCTATCGTCCTGAGACCGCCTCCCGCTGTTGAGTGGTTCTCTCTCTGGTGATGTTACCCGAGAGATGCGGGCGCTCCCGTTCCCGCGCCTCTGCACATCCCGCCCCTCGTCTTCCTCGTCTGACTCGATTGGACCGTTCCGCAACACGCCCATGGCGACCGGTATCCCTTCTGGGGGAGGATCGTCGTCGAAGTCGCTGCCCGCAACTCGCATGGCTGGCGGCATTCGTGAGCTCCTAACCACCTCGAATCCTTTCCCCTTGTCTTTCCTCTTCTTGCCAAACATGCCCCAGAACCAGCCGGCCGGTGAGGTTACCGGCTTGGTTGGGTCAGCAGGGCCGGTCCTCAGTTTACGGTTGGGCGCGTCCGAGTTCAACCGCTCGCCCCTGACGCCGTAATAGAAATCGACCTCACGAGTCGAATAATCGGCTCTTGGAGCGAAAGGAACCGTGTAGGGAGCGGGAGTAGCATCCCTAGAAATCGAAACACCGGCTTCCGCTGGATTTTCAGCGGCGCCCGACCAGGCCTGGCTAAGGCGTTTCTGGGACAGCTCACTGTTTCTCAATGCCCCCGCAGCGTTCGATGACGGGGAAGACGACGTCTCCATGGTCTGGCGCCGCTGCCTCGGGGGTCGATAATAAGGGTCCGGCGTCTGCATACCAAAGGCGCCGTGGTGGCGAAGGGCGTGCTTGGGCGAAGGCAAGTATGAGAATGTACTTGTCTCGCCCGGTGTCGTTGGGGTGAAGGAACTTGCCCCGCTGTCAAGATTGCGAGCTGGGGTATCGAGGCTCAGGGTGTCTAGAACAGACGAGCTTCTCTGGCGACGATGCATCAACATCCCAATACTCCCGGCCGATTCGCTCCGAAGACGACCGCCTGGCATGATGTATCCATTTTTAGATACCTCATCGGCATCAAGCATCGCGGAAGTAGACAGCTGGCTATGCCTGGACGGGCCATTCTCCCGACGACGAGACATGCGCCGCGACAGCTGGCGCATGCCAAAGATCTTGGACAAAGCACCCCTAGTCTGCCCACGGATGTCGTCGCCGCCGGCTCCGAGCATTCGGGCGAGCACCTCAACTATGGTCTGCACGGCGTTGAGCAGGAAACCAAGTACGAGTACGCCGGCGTGGGTGACGAGAATTGCATAACCGATCCAACCCTTTGGCCCGTCAGTTACCCCAAGAGAGGGAACGAAAGCAACCATCAAGAGAACGGTTATGAGGCGAAGCGCAGAGAAGAGCGTGTGGTAGGCGTTCATGGACGTGGGCGAGTGAAACGGTCTGAAAGCGTGGAGCGTCAAGATCTGAATCACCTCACAGATAGCAAGGAGGACCACTTGGGCAACTCCTGCGGGCTGCACGGCGCCAATGGCGATGCCGCGGACAAAGGTGAGCAGGACCGGTACCAGGGTGAAGGCGGCAGCTTCGTCCGAGTATGTATTGTAGAGAGGTCCGTAAAGAAGAACCGTCGGAAGGTCGTCGAACAAGAACGCCCTCGGTTTCGTGGTTGCGATGAGGTAGAGCAGCCAAGCTGCAAAGCCGATGATGAGGACCAGGGTGAGGACGGCGAGGGCGACCGCGTAGGCCGGCGAGCCGCTGGCGACGACCAGCTGAAAAGTCGACAATGCTACAATGGGTAGCAGGAAATAGTTGAAGACTATCCTGATGACGTTCCCAAGAGTGAAGGGGATGTTCTTGGAACGGAGATCCTCCTCTGGGATCTTCATCACAAAGCGATACAGCCAGTGACCAAAGAAGCCGGCCTGGACAAGCACTATCATGCTGGCAATGATGACGAGGAGCCACACCATCATGCCCGCCCAGACATCGTCCACCCTGCTCATCCCAACCAGCTGGGCAAGCTTCTGCAGGCCATACTTGCCGTCCGTAACATATATTCCGTCTCGGACGCTGATCCACCCCGGTTCCTTGCTCACGAGGCTCTGGTTGAACATCAGGGCAGCCCAAGAACCCCGGCTGACAATGGGTTGGTAGAAACCCGGGTAGTTCAAAGTAAGCCCCCCGGTGAGGACGACGAACTGGATGTACTGCAGGCAGTCCCCGAAGCCAGGCGTGACGAGGCGAAGGAGATCGGGATCACGGCCGTAGTTGGAGCTCCAGTGGAAGATATCGGCGGCTCCCCACGGGCTGAAAATACCGGCGAAGACGGTGGCCGCGCCCACAAACAGCAGGACGAGCAGAGGCAGGAACCTGAGCAGCCATGCGAGGTCTCCCAGGTCGGGAGTGACCGCAGCAGAAACACATCCGATGTTGGTGCCTTTCGAGTCTCCATATATGATGATGAAAGTCGCCGTCAAAGAGGTGAAGGCGTATGACGAGTAGAAGTCGTTGCTCATTGTCACGGACGGCAGAGATGGCAGAATGTGCGGAAGAGCACTGGGGGGGGGTGGGTGGGGGAACCGCCAATGGTCAGCATCTAGAAAAGCAGAGGGGATTGCCCGAGTTGGTCGAACCAAGACGATGCAAGACGACGGCGACCGGGAACCTACCTCGAGTTGGCCTCGACAAAAACCGGCGCCAGCGGACACGAAGCATTCACCAGCGACGTGTTGCAAAAGTTGGTGTTCTCCCTCCATGGTTCGTACGTCAGGACCTCGACCTTGCTATGCAGCGTCGTGAGTTTGGGATGTGGCACGTCCGGCTCTGGCTCATCCACGATTTTGCCGTCGGTCTTGCTGGGGTCCTTCCAGTGCGGGCTGTCGGGCGGCGGTAGCGCGACATTGGTGAAGGAGCCCGTCACGTTCCCCCACATGGTCACACGGAGCGTGTGTTTGGGACCCGTCGCTTCAAACGAGGCGTCAACCCACTCGGGAACCCATTGCAGAGGCGTAGGCACATGTTCGACGTAGGACTCGGGCAGGCAATTCTCGAAGGGAACGGTTGCTGCTGCGGCAGGGCGAAGCAAGACGCTAGGCAAGAACATCAGCGAGCCGAGGGCGGCGAGGAAGGATGGCCGGGGGCAGGTGAAAGCCAGAACGCTGCCGCCCGCCGGTGCCGTCGAATGAAAGACCAGCCAGTGACCCAGTCCGGCTGGCTACGGAGGACGAGGAGTGCGGCCGGCAAGATGCATGGCCGGAGCATCGCCGATGCCCACGGCGACGGTCGCTATGGCGAGCACCATAGGGCTCGGGCTCGGACTCGGGGATCAACGGGCCGAAAGCATCAACTGTTGGCATGATTTAAATCGAGGCCGTAGATTGCCAAGTGCGTCGACGACCGGCTGACTCAAGGGTCGGGCGGCGCGGCCTGTAGGCGACAGTGCACTCTCCAGAGAAGCCCGGGCGGAAAGGGTGGATGCAGCGACGACGGCAGGCGTTAGCGGCCGACTAGCTGTGCATCTTGGTCGAAGCTCCCCGGCCTGCAACGCCTCTTTGTCAACTCAGCTGGCGAAGCAAAGTAGGGCTCAATAACCCGGCCGACAACAGACAGAAGCGAGCGCTAGTGTTTGTCGCGTACTGTGAAGGGCGTCCACAACTCGTTAAAAACGAAGAAAAAAGAGAAGAAGAAAAAAGATACAGCAAGAAGGGCTCGCGAACGTTGGATGGTGTTGGATGGGATGATTTGGGGGCGTGGTCTGGGCGAGGTCCACAATGCACAGCACCGGCTTGTTGATCAACGGCGGCCCACTTCAATCTGGTTGGGCGCGGGTTGGCTGCAGCGCCCTCAGCCCGTCGGTAACCCATGGCGCTCTGCTGGGGCTGAGACCTGGAAAGGGTGACAAGGGTGACGGGCGACGCCAAGTCAGCGATGACGTCCGCTACCAGCCAGATAAAGTGGAGACGGCAGTAACTAAGTTTTAGGAAGCACCATCTAAGCCTCCCCATCCTCTACACTAGCGTGGTGTAACAGCTCCATTCCACCACCCCCAACACGAGGAATAGACGAACACAGCCCAGTAACTCTCTGGTGGACGTCTTACCCTGACCATCCACCCACAGCGAACTAAGCTACCGCCACCAATTCCACGAGAACGTCAGGGTCTTGATTGAAGCCGAGCAGGGGCAATCGAATACAAACAACCTCAAAATCGGGGCAGAAGCCTTTCTCTTTCAGATGAGCTTGTCTCCAGTTGCTCCGGGGTCGACAGTAAGAACATTGCTCTGGGTACTGCCCCCGGTTGGGGAGCTTTACTATTTACTATTTGATCTCGTTCCTAGTTTCTTCTGATCTTTGGTAGGATGTTGGCGGTATGTACAGTACAGCTTTCATCGTTGATTCATAGCTATCTAGTAGTTGAGTTGGCAGGCTGTTGCCGATGTTTTTCATAATACGAGTGCTAAGGCGACGGCTTGGCCAAGGCATTGGACCAAGCATTTCCCGGATTGGGGCTGCTCGCGAATTCGAAACCCACCACACCCTTCATGGTGCAAATACGGGCGGACACGCATACTCGGAAACCTCATGCAAGAGCATCCTCAACATGAACTACACTAATGCATGCCCATCCCGACGCACACACAGTGGCAGCGGCAAATTGGAAGATGCTGGTACCGCCTGAACCTTCACTCGGCCAGGTTCTCCTCCTATTTCTTCAGTCCCATGTCCTCGTGTCTGTCGCTGCACCTTAGACTTCCCCGTCCCCCGTGCCCGCGATTCGGCCCACCGGACGATGTAAGATATCTGCAACTAGCTGGGTAGCGATCTCCACTGGCGATGCATGTTACGAAGCTGTGCGCAATGACTCCTGCAGAGACCAAACATGGTAAGCACGCCGCTGACGGCCTGAACATCTTCCCACTCCGCCATCGGCAGACTTAATGGTGCTATCGCCGCCACGGCGGCATGGTCGTTTCTCTTCAGGCCGTTACAGATCCTCCTTGGCCGACTCGCGCCAGCAGATTGTCGATCAATCTGGCCGTGGCCTGAGGAATGCCTCCATACTGAAAGGCGCCCCTCAACTCTCCGTCAACCAACCAAGCGTCATATTGAGACGCCACAGCGACCAGCTGCGCCAGGCCACGGGCATCAACCTTTACCGTCAGTGACAGGGTGCAAGTCTCCTGATACCGAGGGATCGTCTCAAGAGGTAGCTGCTCTGTCTCCAACCGCTTGTTTCTCTTCTTCTCGGTGTCATTCATTCCAAGACGCTGCAGTTGGGTGGGCTGTGATATCATGTTATCTGTTAAGATAGTTGGCTGCGCTATGTCTCCGTCGAATCTTGCTCTAGAATGGATATTCGTTGCGTGTCCACCGATGCCTGGGGCACTGTCTGTTAGGGGCCGGCGAGGCTGCTGTGCCCGTCGAACCGTCATCGCCCGCCCAAGGTTACCCGTGACAACCTGCCCTGCCATGAGAACCCCCTCTTTACGCTCTGTCTGTCGAGGGGGTGCTGGCCCATTCTTCCATTTTCTTGGCCGAGTCGGCTCAGAAAATCGCTCGTCGGGATTGGCGCTTGGTCGGTCACGGTGCCTTTGCCGCATGTTGCTTGCCAGACGCTATTCGGTTCTGTGCCGAACGACTCGATCCTGTTGCGTGGTGTGGACCGGGAAGCTCCCTCAAACCAGCCAGGTTGTAGTCCGACTCGTGTGGAGAAGAGGCCGGTGGGCTTCGAAGCCCGTAACTGTGGCGAGGGCGGCGATGGTGGCTTGATAGGGTCCCCGAACAATCAGGCGGAGATCGACGTTTGTGCCCGAACCCGTCCTGTAGACGCCGACCCTGAGATGCTGGATCCTCAAGCCTATTAATTTCAGGACCAGGTGCGGATTCCAGTATTGTCCCTGAGATCTCCCCTTGCGTGGTTGACTGTGAAACAACGTCAGTTGAGTTCATGGAACCGCCCCCTGGAATTTCAGTGTGAGCTCTGTGATGGTTTCCTTGTACAACTCCTTCGATCGTCAGTTCACCCTTTCTCTTTGTTCTCGCGAGTTTCGCGATAGACCACGGATTTAGACCCTCCTTCGAAGACGACTCAAGGGGTTCCTTGTCCGCGTCGTCCTGAACTCGCCGTTGCGTGCATTGTGAGCCATCATTGCCGTAGCTATCGGCCTCACTTTCGCTCTCTCCGTCGAGTCCCGCAGACATGTCAACTATCCATGTCTGAGTCGCAGTCTTAGGATGTCAGTAAGAGGCTGGTGGGTTGTGCATGAATGTCACCGTACCTGTGGCGGCAGGCTTCGGAGGGAACCCTCTGAGCTTCGCTCGGCACCTGCTTTAGCACTTGGTCCGACGTCGGCCCTAGCGGATTGTTTTGAGCCATGGGGGGCAGAGGGAGGGTAGATTCGTGATAGGAACGACTCGAGTTGGCCAACAATCCTATCCTCCTCCTTGAAGATGACGTCCTCCTTTGACGGTTCGATGTTTACATCGTAGGCTCCCGGCGGACAGCGAATGTTCAACGTTATGAAGGGGTCTCTGGGCGGATTCCTCGAGGCAGTAGTGGCAAAATGGTCCTCAAAGCACCTTCTGAAAACGTAAACGAGTTTTTTTGCCGTCCCTAGTGCTGTCGAGATCGGTCGTCCGTCCACAGAGACAAACGCTCCTTTAGAAACCTTTAGTGGATCGGCTGTAGCTCCAGGCAAGAGAGCTTCAAATATTGCGCCTCCTTCTTGCCTAGTTGAGCATTCAGTGTCATCCTGGAAGTTCGAATAGCCATCATCTCTCTCGGAATGTTCGCCTGGGAACGTTAGAAACGTGCACTGAGACGCTAAGTCCATTCCGAACAGCTGCAGCGCAGCTTCTTTGACACCCCCGTTGACGGCTGGGGGGTAGGACCATGATAGGCCAGGGTTTTGCAACACAGTGAACCGCAACCTGATGGATGGTCTCGTAAGCGCATAGGCTCGCAGAAGATCCCTCATTCTGTCCAAACTCTTCTGTGCATCTTTGAGGGCAGCACGTTGCCTAACGGGTAGATTCGAGAACAAGCTCGCCACACGAACGACGGTGCCGACGGGTGAGGCAGCGTGACGCCGAGTGGCAACGCCTCCTCCCTTCGCGAGGGATATGACTGTTGCAACATGTTCCGTCGCCACTCGAGTCGTTATAGAAACGTCCGCTAAAGCGTTAATGCTCGCCAACGCAACACCCCGAAATCCTAGCGTTCTTCCTCCTAGCGTGTCAAGTTCTTCCAAGAACCTGAGCTTGCTTGTGTGGCCGGGGCGGCCGAGGCCATCAAAATCTTCGGGGCTGATACCGTGGCCGTTATCTCTGACTTCGATTCTGTCGACTGTGTTAGGCGCTACCAGAACATCCATAGATGTTGCGTCTGCGTCAATTGCATTGTCCAAGAGCTCCTTAAGCAAGAGCACCGGGCTGGTGATGGCCAGAGTCGAGCCTAGACGCCTGGCAGTGCTTTCCGTTAAAGGTAATATCGGCATCTCGTGAGGTACTGGACTTAAAGATAATAGCACGGCGAATGGAACAAAGTATGCCGTTAAAACGTGGGAGGTGCGGGTGGTAGGTGAGATAGCATTATCTTTTGTGACCACCACGGCAGCAAGGCGACCTGAAGGGGTTTGAGTGATTATCTTGAGGTACTCAATGGTCTGCGCTTAGCAAACCCCAGGAAGAGAAAGACTCATGCTTGGTAGGCGTAAGGCAGCAGAGGCAGATAGAAGAGGAAGCAATCTAGTACCTTTCCTAGTCACGTCATCCAGGCATCACTCTGCAAGTCTCGAAGGGAGAAGGAAGGAGCTGGTTGACGACAATATTGGGCACCCTTCTCGTTCAACCTGTCCTACATTGGCCCCAGGGTATGCAGGCATGAAGAAAGTGCTGTATGCATTGCGTCAAGAAGCTTGTCGGGATCTGCTGAGTGAGTCTGGCCTTCATCTATCCGGAGGCAATGCATCTTGCAGAGGTCTCCAAGGAACTGTCACCCCTCAGGGGTAGACTTCCTTGCCTGGATGCGTTCTGGCGGAGCGAACTAGCTGACTCAGCGTCCGAGCGCAGCAGAAGCACTTCCACCCAAGCACACGCTGCGCACAGAAGCTGCTTGGAGAGGTGGGGCTGCCCCTCGGTGCTTGCCCCTCCATGACCGCCCCCTCCATCCCAAAACCTCATCACCTCGCACCAAACTCAGGTGGAAGACGGTGAGCAAGGCATTGGTGCGGCGACCAATCAGCCTGTCTTCATTCATTCATCGACAAAGCTCCATAGTCAATCTCCTCATACGGTTCCCCATCGGCCGCTGGTCAAGATGCACAACAAGGGCCCAGCTCCGCAGCTCCATGACGGCAGCAATCTCCGCATTGGCATTGTGCACGCGCGATGGAATAACACCATTATCGAGCCCCTCCTTGCCGGCGCAAAGGCTAAACTCAAGGAGTGTGGCGTGAAGGACTCGAACATTGTGGTACAAACCGTCCCGGGCTCATGGGAGCTGCCAATCGCCGTCCAGCGGTATGTATCTACTCAACCAACACCACGGAACCGCGCAGTCCACTGATGACCGTCCCTTCGTGATTCTCTCGACAGCCTCTACGCAGCGTCGCAAGTTCAATCGGCATCGGCCGGCAGCGGCGGCTCCGCGGGGGACCTGCTCGGCAGCTCAACAACCGACCTGGCATCTCTCCCCTCAGCCTCCTCCTCAAAGGGACCGTTCGATGCCATCATTGCCATTGGGGTGCTCATTAAGGGCGAGACGATGCATTTCGAGTACATCGCCGGGAGCGTCTCGGACGGGTTGATGCGCGTCTCCCTGGACACAGGTGTGCCAGTCATTTTTGGCGTTCTCACCGTCCTGAACGAGGAGCAAGCCAAGGTTCGGGCCGGTCTCATCGTGGGGAGCCACAACCACGGCGAAGACTGGGGCCTCGCCGCGGTTGAAATGGGAGTAAAACGGAAGGCCTGGGCTGCCGGAACCATTGAATAGAAACGGAACTGTCAAAGTATTCTTGTATGCTTAAGCCCGGAGCCTCTTGCACGACCGCACATACAAGTGGAAGACAAAGGGTCGCTTATTGTCCTTCCCTTATTGTATATCGGTATTACCAGATTAGAGCATCAAAAATGCTATGTCTATCATAATCCTCCGTGCAGCAGGGGCAGACGCCCCTGAGTTCCAATACCTTAATTCACAGCTGCCGACTCTCAACCCACTCTGTCAACCCCCGTCGAGAAAACCGCCTGACAAGCCTGAGCGCGAATATACAATGCAGCACCTTTGCCCGGCATATTCAAATGAATGCTCTCACGGAATAAGAAAGCAAAGCTTCAGCCATGCACTTAACACACCTCCACATCGCCATTCCAGCCTCCTCTCAGCTGATGAGCGCGCCAATACCGTCGCCGAGAGACTTTTTGGCTCTCCATAACGACTTCTTCTTCTCTCTTTTAGCCTTCATGGCCTCCCACCCTTCTTCGTCATCGTCATCTGAAGCGCTGCCAGACTTTGCCGCGGTCATATTGAGCTGCGAGACGGCACCGGACATGGTAGATGACTTTCGCAGGTGGCTCGTTGCGGGTGCGACTGGCACATGCGAGACGGGACGGTAGCGGCCCGGAAGACCGATGTTGCTGCGCTCCGAGGGGGCGATCGACGGGGTATAGCCGCCGCTTTGGCCCCGACTCGAAGGCGCGTAGCCAACGGGCTGTGTTGGCTGAATCCAAGACGCGGAACTAGGCTGAACCATGCTCATGGTGCGCATCTGGGTCTCACCCCGCCCGAAAGGGAGATCGAGCATCGAGTCGTTACCGACGAAGGAGTGCCGCATATCGGGGCCCCTGAGACCTTGAGCGAAACCGCCGCCCATAGCGGTCAGGTTCCCGGTCGATGGCGATGTCAACGGGCCGCCAGCCATAGACGGAGCGTTTCCGGTCTGGCTCGCCATCATCTGCATAAATTGCATCTGCATTTGCATGAACTGCTGCATCTGCTGGGTCATTTGAATTTGCGCCTGATCGCCAGGTGAGAGCACTTGGTGGTTCGGGTTTGGATTGGCTTGGTACATCATGTGAGCAGGGATACCCGCGATGGGATCAAACCCAGCTGTTCCGGCAGTCGGGCCGGGGCCGTCCAGATGCGGACTGCCTCTTCTCATCGCGCGGTTACGTTCCTCGCTGGCGATCACCCCAATGAGGCCACCCGGAGGGACTGAGGAACCGGATTGACCTGGCGCAGGAGCACCGCCGCCGAGGGCGAAGCTCTCCCGGACTGAATTGCGAACGAGGCTGGCGCCAACAAAAGGGTCCTTGGGAAGGTTTCTTGCGAAGGCAGGAAGACGCGAGTTCCCTAATCCCGGTGCATCCCCGACTACGGACATCGGTCGCTGATAACTCGGCTGCTGCGAGGCCCGCAAATTCGGATTCGACCCCATGGTGCTCAAGCGGTTCGGTGGGCGGTTCTTTGCCGGGAAGCCATGCGCTGCAAGGATAGCCAAGGGAATGTCCTCGTCCTCGTCAGAGTTCTCAGACGTGTTAGCCGCGCTTGGGCCGGGTGCGGGTGCCGAATTTGGGAGGTTCGGCGTGCTGAACGACATTTGCAGACCCGGTCTGGAGGGAGGGGTGCTGCTTGCAGATTCCCCTGTCACCTTCATCATCTGCTGCCGGTAGACCGACATGTGTGCCTCTTGCTTCCGTCTCTGCTTCGCTTGCTGCCTCGCCTTTTCCGCATCGTCCTCCTCGTCTTCATAATTTTCTTCATCGTCCTCATCCTCGCCAGCCTTGGCCCCAGGTGCACGTAACAACTCGCGCTCCCTGTCCTGGCGTTCCTTATCTTTGCGGTATCGTTCAAATTCGGCGGGAGTCATAACTTTGTGGCCTCCGGACAGGCTATTCTGGTTCCGAGCACCAGAATAACGACCCGGATACTGGGAGGAATGTCCCGGGCGCGAGTTGAACAAGCCATCCCCATCTCGCTCCAAGCCATTCCCACCCCTGGAGTATCCGTCAACTGGCGCAGAGTCTGGGCCACCTGTCCCTGCTATGAACTTGGTCACGGTCGATAGCGAATCCTTGAGCAGTTTGGCCTCCTCATCCTCTGCGTCCTCTTCGACCGAATCGCTCCTCTGGGGAGCGAGCAAAGGTCGACTCGGTCCTACTTCTGGCGAATGTCCCGACTCCTGCCGTTCGGGCAGCGGTGATGTGTGACGCTCCGGAGGCGGCGCGTCGTTCTTGACAGTGGGCGACAATGGAGGACTGGAGGAGGCAATCAATTGGTCGTTGGAATGCTGGCTGCCCCATGAGTTTGGCGGTGGCTCAACCTTGGTGGTCGTGTCGATCTGAATCGGTGATGGTTGAATTGGTCTGGGCGCTGTGAGGGATCGGGGAGGGGGCACCGGCCCAGAATACTGCTCGTTTCTGACGGTCGCCACACTGGCTCGCTTGTCACTCTCTAGCACCAACTTCCCGAAATCGCCGCCCAAATCCAAGTCAAAGTCATTGTCGAGCCGGGGGGGTGTCACCGTGGTAGTCGTCGAGGTGGAAGAAGTGGGTGCTCTTGGCCGTCCATTGGCAGGAGTCGGCACACCGGTCACAGCCGGGCTCGACGGCGGTGACTCCTCGATCGTAGGGGGGGCGGGGGATGGTTTCTTTGGTCCGCCGAAGGAGAACGTGCGCCCGGCAGCTTTCAGGAACCCGGCGGAGGAAGGCTTTGGGATAGGAGGTGCCGGAACGTCCACTGGGGGTTTCCTCTGCGCGGCCCGCCATTCATCAGAACCTCCTGTATCGGCAGACGATGGAGCGGTGGAGGCATTGCTGTGCCGGGACGAGTTGTCCGTCGAGGTGGTCTTGGTTGTGTTCGAAGACCCGCTCCCTCTTGTATATGGTCAGCAACAGGCTCCTTGAGGCGGCGAGAACTTAGAGCGGGCCCAGACATACCGATTCGACTTGAGATCGGCGAATATGTTGTTATCGATCGTCACGTCGGACCCCGTCGACCTGTGGAGCGCATGGGTCGCTGTCGTGAGTTTCGCACCGCCATCGAAAGGCTTGGCCCCAACCACCTCGGTGCGCTCGAGAACGCGAAACGACGAACCTGTTAGCGTGGCATTTTCGAGGTTATCGGAGGCCGACTTCCGCCTGCCAAACGCAACCGAAAACCTAGGCATGTAGGATACAGGAGGGCCAGGCTACTTCTGGGACTGTGAATTCGCTGTGACCAGTCAAACAAATCGGGTTGCGAGAGCAACGCAGGAAGGCTGTCTGTCGTGAGGCGAGACAGCGACGGCCGAGCGCAGTTTCGAGGTCCGGAGTGGGGGACAATCGGCACCCTGTCGTCTCTTTTAAAGACGGTTTACCTGTACTAGAAAGGGCCTGGTCAGTCGGTTCAGATCGCGCTCGTATAACCTAACCGCAAAGCGTAACAACATAAGGGCGCCCCCTGGGGGGGGGGGGGGGGGGGGGAAGGGTGGCCGGCTGCGGAGTGACAAAGGCAAGACACATCGCCAGAATCCAAAGGGCGACCGTCGAGAGAAGAACATGATTGTGAAGGCTCCGGGTCGAGACAGGGATTGATGGCCTCGCAAGCAGCTAAAACCAGCAAGATCGGCGCAAGCTCCCCTCATCTAAAGCGTCCAGGACCAGAAGGTTCTTCAGGTCTGGTAGTATCCCGAATAGTTGGAACCATGGGAAAAACCAGACATGGACTCCGGATGGCGACAAGAGGAACTCGCTACTGAGAGCTGCGCAGCTCGGGTTCGCGCTGAGGTAGGGAGCCACTTACGGGTTCAGGAACAAGCAGACTGGCGATTAAGCTGAGCGAAACGCCTGTCGGAGGACGAAGTTGGTGTATTGTGCCCCTCGATCTGTGGTATGGCGAGGATTGGCCTCGTAGTTTGAATGTCTAGGTAACGATGCACAAGGCAGTGGCGAAACTACGCTTCGAATGAGGGAAACCCGGCACTTTGAAAACTCGCCAAAAGAAGCGGCCGTGTTTTCGATGTGCAATGCCACGGGTCGCAGCGGAGTGGAGTGACGATGCCTAGCACGACGAGAATGACGATGGATGATGTCCCGGAGGAAAAAAATGGAGAAAGAGGGTTAAACAAATATGTACCAAGCAAACAGGCCAAAAACGCCCAAGTCGTGCTGTTTCAGCTCGAGGTAGAAAGGCGATGGCGTTGATGGCGATGGGTAATAACAAGGCGGTGATGAAGACCACCAACACGATCAGAACCAGAAAGAAGGAATCGGTTGGTCGACATGAATTTATTTTTATTTCTTGGCCCAGCGTCGCACTGGCACTATTGGGACGGGGGAGTGGGGAGCGAGAGAGGCGCTACCGGCAACGGGGCAGGGCCATTGGGCGAGAACCGCGGAACTCTTGTGGGCGGACTGGTGCGTCAGCTGGCTAGTACCTCACAAGCATCCCGTGTACTGTAGTCCGTAGTGTACGCTCGCTGTTCCCCTGCCGACCTGACGGGCCTAACCAAGGACTCGAGCTCGACGAGCAGGAGCCCACCTAGGCAAGATTTATTATGTAATGCACCTACAGCACGGAGTCATCAGAAATTGAAGGGAGCAACCTGGAATTGTCGAGAAAACCGGGTGTGGTATCGATGCAACCGGGGAGAGGGTGGCCCAGGCGCCGGGCCTAGGCAACGCGCTGGATCGCCAAGGATCGCTGTGTTTCTCCACTTTGCAGACGGGCCGGACTTCCTTGTTGGCTAATGGCGCTGTGGACTCAATACCTGACGCTGAGCGTGGCAGCACACTGGTAATTCAAGCCAGTGGCGCCTAGACTGAACATAGTGTCCAGGTAGAAGGTATAAGAGGTGTTTGATATTATGCACTGCGACGTGTTAAGAAACGCTGTAGCATACACACTGAGTGCTGCCTTTCAGGTTCGGTTGCTGATGTCTCCGTTAGGTCGGGTACCTTGGCTTTCAGGTTCAAGTTGGTAGCTACCTTTCTCAATCAGCCGAATGCGGCGAATGATCAGGGGTAACTCTCTCGAGCCTCGGGTACCAAGGTAGGTAAATATTAGAGCCAGTAATACTATTTGTGGTCGCCAAGTCTCTGGGCCGCTTGCAAAAAGCCAGCCGCCCGCTACTTCAACAGCGCGATAGGAATTGGTCTGTTTTCTCGAAGCTGCCAGTACAGAAGCTGAGCAGCCGTGCCTTACTTCCTTGAGGCGCTCCTTCCACCTCCGGAAGCGGCCACTTATCATTGCGCACTACGCAGTACAGAGTACCTTGTAGCGTGGAGTTCAAGGAGGTAACCACTCCGCTACATACGCCGCCTCACCTAACATTCGAGTACACTACTGTGCAAGTAGGTATGTGGGTATGCAGGAGCTCGGGGCAGCCAGGAACCGATACGGGCCAAGATCACGAAGATCAGCCTGATGCCCGCTGATCTCGACCCACCTCTTACAACACCACCCGTCACAGAACCCCCTCTCGAGTTTCGCTTCTCCCTCGCCAATGGAACGTACCGGTCATCCAATTCTTGTGTTGCAGTTCAGGTACGACGGTTAACAGGAATTTTTACTTAGTAAATGTGCTTCACAATGGTTTGTTTTTCTGGATTACACGCTTGCTGCAAGTCTGCTTCCCATTCCGCAGGGAGAATGGACGACCCCTGGGGGCTGCGCCGGGAGCCACGACGTTAGAATGGCCGAAGATATTTGAATATTTTACTGTTTTTTTATTTTCGTGTTTGTAATTTCCCCCCTGGGTAGCTGGAGAGTTAAACAGCCAGCTCGGCTTAGGATTGTCATCCGGAAGCAATGACGTGAAATGAAGGAAGATTGACTGGTCGTAAACAAAGTACATTACTGGAAGCCACCCGAACCGAGCCAGGCAGGAAGAGACAAGCCGGAACAAACTGTGGGGGGGAGGGAGGGGGCTCATTGTGGCGGAGGCCAAGCCCCGGGCAACGGAGCATCTTGCAGCCCTGGTCAGGCATTGACGAAAGGTCGCAATCGACTGCATCCATCAACGATCAGGAGGGCGACCAGCCTCGGCCGAGCCTAATGTGCCGTTTCACACAATTTTCTGATCCCGACGAAGACCTAGATCAATAGGTGCAAGTACCTGTGGCACGGAGACAAACGGCAGTTATGTAGGTATGGATTCCATGTTTGTGTGTCAGGCCAGGTACGTGCGAATTAGGCCACATCCCTACCTTTACACTAGTATCGAGTATTGTAGGTAAGGCAGGTAGTGACACGTGAAGACGTACTCGGAGAAGATGCCGAATCCGGTGACGATTGGGGAGTGTTTGAAGCTCCATGACGGCAGAGGCCGACGCGACAGCACCTGAGCTCGTATAACATACAAACAGTCCCAGGATGTTACCAAATATTATTCCGTACGGAGTCTGCTGCTGAGTACGTCCGTACACAACGAGCGCTTCCTCATCCCCGGAAGATGTGGGGCAAGCCCGCTCACGGGTCTGCCACGCGTATGTATGTATGTATGTACATACTTAGTGAGCAGTAATCCGTACTCCGCACATAAATACATACAGTACACCCATCTGTAAACTGTTCCCATTCACTGTGGATATAGGTAGGTATGTACGATGCATTTCCCCAGAAGCAGCAGAGAAGTGGAAGCACAGTACGTCGAGCACCAGATGGCCTTCTCCAAACAGCAAACAGCAGACGAGGGGAAGCGGCCGCGGTTTGGCGCGACACAGCGCTGCCCGGAAGCCGGTGAAGGGCGACGCGAGACATACTTGATAGTTAGCTGTGTGTTTGGCTGGTGTTCTTCTGGCGCTCTGGCCGCGAATAAGGTTCGACAACGCTCGGCAGATGAAGGAAGTGGGGCACCCGCCTCTTGAAGCACTTGCGTGACTCTTGGCTCCCCTTCTGGTTCGGTATGACATCAGTAAACCGTTTTCCCGGCGCGCAACACGACAAACTCGATGCCGCAGCAGCATGGGAGCCGCCAGCAAAAAAAGCCGCCGCCGTAGCTCCTGTCCACCCACCCGGCAGTACTACCGGCGCTACACATAGTGTATAGCAAGGACCAAAAGTAGGAAATCTTCCATTGCGCTATGCTGCAGAAGCGTAGTGTATGTACGGAACAATGCACGCTACGGATACTACTGTAACTTCCCAAACCCAGCCGCATGAGCCGTGCTGGGTGGTAGTTTGATAGTACGGCAGCTCAACCAACAAACAAAGCCGGGGGAGGTACGGAGTACCGCGGGGCGGCATTGGCGAATGATGAGGCCCGAGTTGGGAACAAATTCGGGGGAAGGAGCTGGCGGTGTTGTTTCAGCGCCGGCTGTTCGAAACATCAATGGGGTGCCTCTCAGGGGCCGGTGACAGATGTCATGGCCAAGTAGGGAACACACTGCATCGTAGTGTAGATACTGTTAGCGAACGGGGTCCTGAGGGGCAGCCGAGGCGGAGCCCTGCCGACCATCTGGAAGGAACATGGGGGGCGCATCGCACTGACAGCAGCCCCGGCCTGCGCTTGCAGTTGCCCGACTTAGGACCTCGCCACCGTTGCTTTAACCCTGTTTCGTCTCGAGTTGAAAAGAGACCCAGGCCGCGTCGACGCAAGTAAGGGTCCTCCGTCCCAAGTCGCGTCAGCACCCAATGGCAGGCGCCCTCGAACAAATCTCTGCTCAAGGTATCCGTAACTACAGCGCATGATACCCCGGCGGAGCGCATCGGGGGACCGGCGGGGACCGGTTAAGGGAACAACAGGCATCGCGGCTGCGATACTTGCCGACTTCAAAAAGGGCGCGTCTTCTCCTGCTGTCACTGCACCGCTCGCAGCTTTGTGGTCGACACTGCATACCTGGCAGAAGGGACCTACATATACACATCATATCCGAAGGTGCCTCGCAGAAGGTCAGGCGCCCCCTACTCCGTCGTATCCTTCACAACAATTTGCGCCGACAAGAGGTGACCGGGGCACGCGCTCACACCCGCTGCAGCACTGCGGTCCCTCCAGGCCGGGCCGAGCCGAGAGAGAGAGAGAGAGAGAGAGAGAGAGAGAGGACCATGAGCTCACCAACCACTCCGCGCCTCCCGCGGAGCCGGGGCGCCTTTCTGCTCCAGGACGAGCCGCCCCTCGCGCCCGCGGGCCACGGAGCGCTCGCGTCCCTCATCAAACACCGGGCGGAGGACGACGGACACGCCGGCGACGGCCTGGAAGACGAGCCGCCGCGGCGCGATGAGCGGCGCATGAGCGCCATCCTCAACAGCGCCAACATGCGCAGCATGCGCCTGATCGGGAACAGCAACCCCCGCTACTGTTGGGAGCGCTATTGGAAGACCAAGGCCGAGCTGGCCACCATGCCCAAGCACATGTCAGTCTGTTTTGCTCCCCTTTCCCCCCGTTGCGTTGCTCTTTCCGCGCCTCCCGCCTTTGCTTTGCTGACGCGCTGCCTCCCAGCCGCAAGTACTATGAGCGAGTCAACCACCTCGTCCAGCAGTACCTGTACATCGACAGGCTGCTGGACTCATCCCTGCCCCACGACCTGCTCAACGAGTACAACAACATGCCGGCATCGGCCTTCCGCGGCGTCGAGATTCCCGCCACCATCCTGGAAGCCTCGTCCGCGCCGACCAGCCAACCCGTCCGCAAGGTCGAGCGGACCCCCAAGGCCATCTACCGCTCCACCGAGACCACCCCTCTCGTCTCGGCCGACGACCATGTCTCTTACGGCGCCGACGGCGATGTCGAGAACGGCCGCTCCAAGCCCGAGATCCCCTGGCTCGAAGACGACGTTGTCGACAGCGACGCGCCCATCGTCACCCTCGCCATCTATGTCAACTTCGCCGCCAACCTCATCCTCTTGGCCGCCAAGTTTTTCATCGTCATCTCGGTCCCTTCCCTCTCGGTCCTCGCCAGCTTGGTCGACGCCATGCTCGACTTCCTCTCCACCGTCATTGTCTGGGTCACCACCTGGCTCATCCGCAAGCAGGACCACTACCGCTACCCCATCGGCAGGCGCAGGCTCGAGCCCCTGGGCGTGCTCGTCTTCTCCGTCATCATGATCACTTCCTTCGTCCAGGTCGCCCTCGAGGCCATGACCCGGCTGGCATCTCCCGACCACGAGGTCATCCAACTGTAGCCTACCCAGACCGCGACCTTTTTCCCGTTCGTTCACCCTGTGCTACGTGCTAACCAAGTAAAACCACCATCATAGCGGGGTTCCTTCCATCGCAATTATGCTCAGCACCATCGTGGTCAAGGGCTTGTGCTGGCTCTGGTGTCGCTTGGTTAATAACTCAAGCGTTCAAGCATTGTTAGTTGCCTTTTCGACATTCCACCCCCCTCCCGACTTTCCTTCTTCTCCTGTTTTTCTATCCCCATTTCTGTCCTTCGTTCCTGTTGTTGACCCCTTCTTGTTTCTTCTCCTCTGCTGACCTGTTCGTATAGAGCCGCAGATGCACTTACCGGTATGAGTGCACCGAGACGTCTCCGCCGAGCACAACCTTCGAAGACCCGCCATGCATATCTGACACGTTCGTGGTACAGATGTCATCTTTAACGCCGGATCCATAGCATTTCCCATTGGTATGTCCGCCATACCTCCTGCCAACTGTGGAGATCGGTATCTGACACGAGGATCGATGTAGTCGGTTTCTACGCCAATCTGTGGTGGCTCGATGCCCTGGGCGGCCTGACCCTCGCCCTCATCGTCATCTTCAACTGGTCCCAGACGTCGTGGGAACACATCAGACACCTCTCCGGTTGCTCGGCTACTGCGGACCAGAGGAACATACGTGAGTCCCTCGGCTGGCAATTGCGCTGCTTTGGCTTGCTGTTTCCTGGGCTGACAACCACATCAGTGCTCTACTTGACCATGCGGTTTGCAAAAACCATCAAGCAGATCCAGGGGTTGCAGGCCTACCATGCCGGTGACAAGCTCAATGTCGAAGTAGACATTGTGCTCGACGCCAGCACCCCGCTCAAAGACAGCCACGACTTGAGGTGAGATACTACAGCCCGTCGCCCCGTATCGTGCTAGCGTTTCCCGAGATACACCAGAATGCTGACCCAGTGCACAAACAGTGAAAGTTTGCAATACGTTCTTGAGTCGGTCCCCATCGTCGACAGGGCGTTTGTCCACGTGGACTACGCAACCTACAATCTGCCAACCCACATGCAACAGCAAATCAACTAAGCCTTTTTTTTCCCTGCCCTCCAGAAAGGTTCGAGCTAGACATCAAAGTGCGGCAAAAGGCACGGTTCGATCGGTGGTTACCATAGTCTGATCCGCCTAGGTTGCGGTCCTTTGTCGGATCATGATGCGAAGAAACATCCATTTGACGACGATCAAATCGAGAGAGGTCGGTCGGTCGCATGCCGAATGAAAACCACCTTCGGAAAGACGCCTTGAAAAAGGAAAGTGTGTTCGGGACCTAAAGGCGGGGGGGAGGGGGGATGGGGTCTGGGCATCAGATACCTTCGATAATCCGACTTGGTCGGGCATGAATTGGTCAAACACACCCGCTGAAGACTGCGGTATCTATCTTCGGCCGGCTGTAAGTTGACCGTCGTCCCCTCGAAAACGCGCGCTTCCGACACAATCATCGAACACAATATTTTAGCAGTCAAAAAGGCGATGAACAAATCAATACCAATTATATTTGGAAGGAGATGTTAACTACACGACGTACCCGCCTCTCACTCCCTTTCGAGGGATAGTCAGATGGGAGTAAAGGAAAAGACGAAGATCAGTAGAAGGAAAAGAAAATCGAAAGGAAGAGGCCGTTGACTGGCTTCTAGAGAATATTACATTAGTACGGGATGCCGTTTGTCAAAAGTTGGAACTGGTCGTAAATGCCAGTCGAGTAGCTGCTATAGCTCCGCTTGATGAGTCCTCTCATAAACTCGGCGGCCTCGCGCTCACTCTTCTCCAGCACGAAGCGCTCCTTGAAGTGCCTGACGCTCTCTGGCTTGAAGCAGGGCAGGCCGCTTTCCATCATGAGCAGCACGATTTGCGAAAGCTTCTCGGCGTGCTGCCGGGACGCCAGGAACGCCTTGACGCAGAGCTCCTCGAACCACCTGAAGGCCTGATGCTCGGGACTGCCACCCATCACGGCGACCATCTCCGAGGTGAGCTTGAAGGGCGCACGCTCAAACTTGATGCCTCCGGGGGCGATATCGAAGCAGAAACCGAAATCTATGTGGAGAATGTGCCCGGCGTCGTCAATCATGATGTTGCCGTTGTGCCGATCCTTGAACTGGAGGAGGAACGATATGACCGAGTACGCTGCCATGCTCTTGACAAAGTTGTTCCGGGCCTGCTGGAACCGAAGCGAATCCTCGTTGCCGTACTTGGAGACGAAGTAGTCGTAGAGCCCATTGACCGCCTCGCGGCCAAGCATATCCCGAGAGATGGAGTTTGGAAGGACGTCAATGACTCCGCAACCGGGGGCAGTCGCGGTGACCCGATAGGGGAACACGTAAACGTCCAAGCCGACGCTGTGGAAGATACCCCGGAAGGCCGCAATCATCTGCAGAGCCAACACGTCCTGGCGGCAGTCGTCGCCTACCTTGAAGATGGCGGATTGCCATACCTCGACCGTGTTGTCCTGATTGCCTGCCTTGCCATTTCCTTTGGCGCTCTCCTCGAGCATCTCTTCCGCCTCTTCGATACCACTCTTGTTCTTCCTGATGCGAAATGTCGCCATGAAAGGAGCCTTGGCGTGGCTCTGCAGCGGCTTCCCGGACTTCCGGTCGATGCCGACGACCACGCCGTCAGGATTACTTGGCAGGTACACGCCGACCTCCACTTTGATCTTCCGAAGCTCTTCTTCGATCTTCTGCTTCTTTTCGGGCTTCGTGCGCTTGATCAGGGGCTTCAACTTGCCCGAAATGCTGGTGACTTCGTCGAAGAAGGCAAACTCGCGTTCGTAAAAGTCCCGATCGACGTGGGAGAAACTGTCAATCATGTGACCCATAACCTTGTCCAGGGTCGGCTTCATGGCATCGGGCTGGTGAGATGGGGTGTTAGTGTGCCACATAGTAACCTGTGCGAAAGTCCCCAGGCTCGACCTACAATTTGCGAATCGTCGTCCTTGTATGCGTTGGCCTTCATGTTCCAGATAATCTGATGCGCGAACATCTGGGAAAATTGGGCAGTCTCTAGAATATACCGCTCAACATAACCCAGAGCGTCATACCGAAGCGTCTGGACAATCTGCGGGACATAAAAGAATGTCACGTCAACCGAGTGGCTCTCCAGTGCTCTCATAGCATACTGGATCAGGTACGGATGATTTCGGTATGCCGGTAGGAAGAGTGTCACGGCAGTGATGGGGTTCACTGGCGCCCAAAACAAGAGGTACTAGCGGCCATTAGCACGAGAGCGATAAAGGGCGACGGGCTTAGTGCTACGGTTCGGTTGGCATACCTTGAGCTGAAAGCTAACGTCGTCGGGCAAGGCGCCGCCAATGAGGATAGGTATCGCCTCAGGTTCTGCAGCAGCCTTGGCGGGGAAATTGAGGAGTAGCCAACGAACCTCCCTCTGAACTCTAGGGTACGGAAATCTGCTGGCCAGGTGTACGGCTAATGATGGATTCTCTGCCCAAGCAGTTCGGACAAGGGGCTGGACAGCGGCCTGTAGACGCGGTGAGCGTGAGTATACTAGCAGAGAAAGTTGCACGGACGAGGCGGCACACTTACCTCATGTATGCTGTCCTTCCCTCCGTGATGGAACGGGGATATTTGATGCCTCGACGCGTCAACCGGGCGGGCCCAGACATGGAGCCTAGCCTGTTCGCTTTCTAGAAGCAGCACTAGCAACTTCTCCTTGGGGGCCAGCGACTTGGCCGGGCCCATGGATTGCGCACCAATATGGGTCGTCTCTTGGATGCCCGCCATGACATCCTCTATCAAGCGAATCTCGGTCCTAAGCTGGAGGATGTTGCTCCCAAAGGACCAACGCGGTGGGCTGTTGAACCATCCGAGGCCTGCCGACAGAATTTGATCCTTTAGGCGATACTGCGCAACGGCATCCATTGTCGTGCTCGCGGTAAGAACTCGGAGACCAAAGAGAACCACCTGGAATCGGATCTCCCTGGCCATGGGATGTGCCGTCGAGCGTTTGATCGCCTCGAGTGTCACGTCAAGAAGCCGGAGGAAGATGCGGTGCGTGTCGGGGCTGCCCAGGCGGGTAGCATTGTAGTGGCTGCTCAGGAACTGGAGGAGGCGAGAATGAGGCGCCAGTAGATTGTGGACGAGCTGTCTGCGCTTGGCGAGAGCTGCGTTATCGCTAGGGGCAAACTCTTGTCTGAGGAAGAACGGGTCTGGGCTCGTGATGGACGGGTTGAAGAGCCCCTGTCGCCTTTGTACGCTGACTTCCCATTGATGCACGATCTCGGCGAGAATGCGGGGTTCCATCCTAGGGTTCTCGTTCATGACTCCGAGCCAGAGGGAGATGCCGAGCTTGATCGACTGCGTCGTAAACATGGCAAACGGTATGCTGACGAGATTGTGGACGATGGAGCATTCGTCCTGCGCGCTCCGACACAACAACGCAGCAGCACGGCGAAGGACGTCCCTCACCTCCATGTGAGACGTGGCCGTTCGGCTAAGGATGCGCTTCTCGATCAGTGCGAGGGCTGCAATGGCGTCGGCACCTTCAGCTTCAGAGGGGGTGAAGGACGATGGCCGGTGGTCTAAACGCATGGAGCTGGACAACAAGCTCCGATCAGGCAATGCTTCCGAGTACCGGTATTCCTGCCGGGCGGTATACTGTGCTATGAAGTCGGAGGCCGTGTTGATGGGGCATTCTCCAAGCATGCCGAGCGACGACAGCCTCTGGTCGGTTGATGGGATAGTTGAGCCGATCTCAAGGGCGAACGACCTGCCCAGAGACATGTGGCCATAGCCGCTCTCCTCGTCAAATTCGGACAGGTAAGTTTGCAGCAGCCCTTTGACGTCTGCGGGGGCGATATTGACGGCCCTCGCCAACCATGTTTTAGCCTTCTTGTGCAGGTTCTCAAGAGTCAGCTGCCTCAGCTGGTAGTCGTCCGAGAGCTCAACAACTACGTCTCCCCTCGCCGAGCTGAACGTGGTCCTCGGCTCGTACCGGTCCGTCTCCGCCTCGAGACAGCTGGACCACATCAATGACAGGAGCTCGAGGAGAGTGAAAAGAGATGACCGCTGGCACAAGGCGGAAGGGATGGACTCCACCAGTCGATCTGCGCAACCAAACGCCGCCTGCTGAACTCGTTCTATCCGGTGACAGCAGCTGCAAAAGATCTTGGCAAGCTGAGCAGCAGCGTACTGGGCGGAGAAGGTTGGGTTGGCCATGTTGACAACTTTGTACAGATAGCGGTCCACGACGGCGTTCATGATGGTGTCCATGGTGCGGCTCACCTCGCCTCGACGCATGCTGGGCTCGAGGAAATACGACAAGGCTTTGGTGCAGTCGCCCGCGTCTGCCCGGAGGCTCTCGACAAGGCAGGCAGCTTGGAGGAAGATTGTCTTGCGATAGCTGAGTCCCTTGATCTCGCTGCTTCGTGCGGGGACCTGCTCTGCGAGGAGCTTCTTCTGCATCGACTCCCGATCGGAGCTCTCGCCGCGGCGCAAGATAGGATTGAGGTCGATGTCGCTCTCATCTTGCTCGCCACGATTTTCGGAAACCAGCGGCGGCGAGTGAACAGCCATGATCCTCAAGTGCTTGAGGCTCTGCCTCCCGCGGTCGGTGGAGGTCGTAAAGCCGTGGACAACAATGTTGAACCAGGCATCACGGAGCATGGAGCGCGTATCGTCATCGGACGGCTCCTCGAACGCCAGAGGGTTGGCGGACATGAAGATGGCGAGGGGCGGAAGCAGCTGAGCAATTTCCCGGGCAGCCAGTTCAACTTCCGACGCTTTGGCGTGGTGGTTCTGTTTGGCATGGGCGTCGCCTTGCGAGATGATGCCATCGAGCAGCTCCTCCAGGTAGACGTCGAACAAGGGTGAGTCCCGCTGGATGTTGGCCGAGATATAGTTCCGGGCGTTCATTACCTGACCAATCTGTTTAGCAGGGGCCTGCATGAACCCCGGCATGGATGGACTTACCGCTTGCAAAATCCCGTCCTTGCCTTCCACCACGGCATCATGAACAATAGCGGCATAGCGCTTGAGGAGGTAGCGGAACTCCGATGGGCCACCGCTGAGGGCCAGGGCAGCAGCACCGGTAATGATTCTACCATCGAGCGGGCTGCTGAGCTTGACAATTTTTTGCGCGAGCATTGACTGGGCTAGGCCGGTAATCTTCTCGTCCTTTATGGCGGCCGCGATTTCGCAGATGGCCTGCACCACGTTTCCCTGGGCAGCCGACGATACTTCTTCGCCCGAGGTCGGCAGAGAGATGGAACTGCCGGTAGGGTGTCCGGCCCCGTATACGTGTGATGGGTCCTGGGCGTCGGCACCGGTAGCGCCGTTTGCCGGGAGCCGATCGTTGGTAGGACCCAAGACGTTACCGAGGGTGTACAGAGTGGTGATGACTGCATCCTTGGAAAGCTTTTGCAACACAAAGGCAAGGGATTTCGACGCGACGGCAATCATCGTGCTCTTGGCACCGCTTTGGACGATGAAGCGAGGGAGAAGCCGGCTGACATTGACGGCGTACGAAGGCGACACCCTGCACAGCAAGGCCATGGACTTGAGAACCACAGCGGCGAGTTCATCGTCGGCCATGCCCGCGGCATCGCCCAGGGCGTCCTCGAGCCAAGACATGAGGATCTCGCCGTCGGCGGCATCGTCATTCAAGGTGCAAGCGTTAAGATAGCTGATTAGTGCGCAGGCCTTGACGGAAAAGGCCAGCTTTTGCTTGGCTGGTGACAGCTTATCAAAGTCGGCACTGGATTCGAGGTAGTTCATCTGGTCAATGGCGACAGTCGCATACAGCTCGACGGACCGGAAATCGGCTTCGGCGCTGCGGGCAGTCAGCGGCCGCCGAAGGCCGCTGCCAGACATGACGATATCGAGGATGTGCGACTTCCGCAAAGCGTCCTCTTCTGCGATCAAGAGCGATGTGGCAGCCACGAGCAGTCTCATGAAGCTGCGCTGCAGAAGCATGGCGCCCAGCGGGCGGCCAGCATCGTCGTAGTGGCGAGCCCAGCGCTTCCACTCCTTGGCATGACGATCATGAGAGTGCGCGTTTCGAATGGTCGAGAAAGCAGCCTCGACTGCAACGAGGAAAGGCTGCGAAAGGAGATCCCGCACACGCATCACCAGGCCAACACGGCTACCGGTTCGCCAGAAATTTGCCTGAGCACAGGCCGCATCTAAGAATCCCAGGAGGGCAACGGCAATGGTGGCAGTCCTGGTGGCATCCTCCACAGCGCTCGGGTCGTCGTCGTCTTCGTCGTGGTAGTGGTCATCGTCGTCGGCGTCGGCGGCGGTTGCGTGAGAAACGCTCTCGGCGGCGTGAGCACAGGCATTGACAAAGGCCGAGATGCCGTCAGATATGGTCTGCCGCAGATCTGGGTGGTTGATGCCAAGAGAAAGCAGCGCGGCGGTAACATGAAAGCTCAAGTGTTCGGTGGGTGAGGGCTCGACTTTTCGAAAGAACGGTGACGCAGCAAACGTCTGGACATGTACATCCATAAGGTATGGAACCAAGTGGCGAGACAGCTTCTGGGCGCTCTGAGCCGTCTGCAGCGATGGTGCGGTCTTGCAGAGGGCCAAGAGGATCTCATACTCGCGGGTAGTCTGCGGTCGACACGGACGCTGGTCAGCCAACGTGCAAGGCCCGGCACGACAGGGACCCAAGCAGGTTAGGGGACTAAGCTACCATAGGTACACGACCAACTTCAGGCCCCGGAGCCCGCGCATTGTGACCGTTGATGGAGGGCACCGAGCCCCGACGGGTGGGAGTAGCGCTGCACAGCCTGTCAAGGTCAGACTTATCGAGAGACGTCTCCGAGCTGGTCGCAGCAAGGGCAGCAAGCCGCTGGAGGGCCTGGCTTCGGAGGTTCCGAGCCATACTGGCGGCTCGGTTTGACTTGGTTTGCGGGACACCGTGGCGGGGAACGCTGGTCGACCTCAAAGTCCAAAGAGGAAAATCAGGGGAACTCTCGCTCAAGGCCGTCCCTGGGAAAGACCGAAACGGATCCCGGTCGTCCTCGGGCAGATCTGCGGAGAGTGGGGCAATGTTGGTTGCCAATGTTGGAACATTTCACGGCTTAGTGCGGTGGTACGGAGGTTGAAATTGCGCCCGGTTCCTGTCAACTCCGTTACCGTTATGGTATTGTTTACCCAGGAATAGAGATTGACATGGAGTAACCGCCTCGTAAATGCTGCTGCAGCATTCGCAACACGCTAATCAAGCTACCTACCTTCCTTATATATACGTACTGTAGTCAGTGCATACACTTTATAAGGCATTTTCAGCCCCACCATTCTTCATGCCAATTGGCTTTAGCATGTTGATGGTACCCACATACCCTTGAAGCTCTGCTGAGTCATCATGCCAAGACGCTCCGGCTCGAGCAGCAGACCTTCAGCCTCAAGCTCTTCAGGCTGCAGGGCTGACGCGCGCTGCCTCCAGCGTCCCCACCATTGGAGCTTCGCCAACAACCTCCAGCAACCCTCCAGAGAGCACCAAGCAGCCCAAGCCTCTTCCCATTACCACGACCGTCCTCGCCTTTAGAATCTTAAATACGCAAATCTGCAGACTCCAAGGTTGATAACAGCGGATTCGACGCAAAGCAGCCATGGCCGCCATGTTTAGTCAGAACCCGCTCATGAATGGGCCAAACTACTCCATTAGCGATACGCCGAGGATGAATGCGCCCGAGGGTGCCCGAGAGCATCGCTTTGAACCGTACGGGGAACCCCTTCCTCTTTTTCCCTCCCCCCTTCCCCTGCGTTGATACGCGCGCACTTCGCTGCCCGTTCACTACAACCACATGAATTCGCTGACCCTCAATCTAGTTACGCTGACAACGGCGGGTCGACGCTTGCGATTGCTGGTGCCGATTTTACCGTCATGGCAGGCGACACGCGCCTCTCTTCGGGCTACAGCATCAACTCACGCCAACACCCTAAGCTCTTCAAGATTGGTGGTACAACGGCAGACCAAAAGGACGCCACCATCGTGCTCTCGGTGGTGGGCTTTGCGGCGGACGGGGAGGCTCTCAAGGAACGGCTGGATGCCATTTGCAAGATGTACCGCTACCGCCACGGAAAGCCGATGAGTGTCAAGGCGTGTGCTCAGCGACTGTCGACCATACTATACCAGAAGCGCTTCTTCCCATACTACACCCACGCGATTCTAGGCGGGCTGGACGAGGAGGGGAAGGGCGCCGTGTACTCGTACGACCCCGTGGGCAGCTACGAGCGAGAACAGTGCCGTGCCGGCGGTGCGGCCGCTAGCTTGATTATGCCGTTCCTTGACAATCAGGTCAACTTTAAGAACCAGTACGTTCCGAACAGCGGCGAGGGGCATGCGCTGCAGGAGCGCAAGCGGCGGCCCTTGACGCGCAGCGAAGTGGAGGTCTTGGTCAAGGATGCCTTTGACGGAGCGGTTGAGCGACACATCGAAGTAGGCGACGGCCTACAGATCATGACTATCACGAAGGACGGAATTGAGGAGATCACGCTCCCCCTCAAGAAGGATTAAGCGGGTAGTTGACGAGAGGGTTAGCCGGTTGTGTACAGTACATTGGCAGGTGGCCCTTTGCCCAAGCCACAACAGCTATCGAATTCTAAAACCGATAGCTGGCATATTCTGGTTTTCTTGTGCTGTCCGAGAAGTGTCTGGCAAACATGCCAGGAATGCCGGTCCCAATCTATGGTAATGGGCTGTGCCGTGAGCACAGGTTTTCTTACCAAGTTACCTACCTTCCTACCTACCTACGCAAGTTCACCTACCTTGGGTATACCATACATAAGTAAACGCATTGGGCGAAGCGGGATGCTCCGTAGAGAAGCGTGCCGGTGTCTGGTGTGAGCTGCAGCAATCACAGTATTTGGGCATTGACCGGCAGTCACTAACCACGAGTGAGCCAAAACGAAAAGAGCAGCACAATCAACCCAAGACACAGCAATACGCTTATAAAATACACCCTTGCACTAACTACTACGAACCTGATATCGTCTGTGAACAGGCCAGGCCTCGTGGCCTGGAGCCAAAGAACCATATTATAGCATAATATAGCTGGGGATCATAGCTGGACCCCAACATGTGCATATAGAATGTCCCGAACTTGTGTTGGTAAGGTAGGTACTGTACAACGTAGGTAAATAAGGTAGGTGGTACCTCGATGATACCTATTGCTATTGCGTATGCAAACGTAGTTCCCCTAGGCTGTCTCGTATTCAGGGAACACGCGGCGGTGACACAAAACCCTAACTTGGCTGGTGCTTCCTATGACGTAACCAGGCCTGGCAGGCTCCAGGGCGGGGCCCACTTTCTCTCTCAATTAAACCGCAACGACGTCAACGCACACGCGAGCGCGCTTGCCCGCCCGTCCGCAGCAGTAGCAGGTCTTGGGTGATTGAATACACAAGTGGGGGGCCAGGCACTGGGGTGTCATCATGGGTGGTGCGTCTGCCTCAGGAGGGCAATTGAACCTTGCCTTGCCAGGGCTGCCGGCTGCAGAAACGAGAGCCCCAGATCGCCACTTCCCCAGCAAGCCGCCGTCATCGTGCTCATTTCTGCAAAGGTTGCAAGGTTGCACACCCCGCTTTCCTCTCATGGGTCGAAGCTAGGAACCCGGCAAAACGGTGACAGAGATGACAGTCGCTGAGGATAAACCGGAGTCCTGGACTGCCCAGGATCAAGACGGTTCCTTGACACGTGGTAGCCGACGACCTAAGCTCGTACCCTGGATCTCGAAGCTCTCCTTGTCCCATGAATTGACATCCGTCGCCCGTAAACTGCGATGGGACACGGTGGATGCATGCCTGGCGCATTCCCGCACAGTGGGGAGGGAATTTGCCCACGCGCATGTTAAATGCAGGGGAGAGGCACTGGATCCAAGTGGTCGTAAGTACTTTTCTGGCTTTTTGTTTCGGTGGCAAAACGGCCGTCGGGGCGCCTATCTTTTGCCGGTTCCAGCCCCAGGGCGCGTTAGCAAGAAGATCCCAAGGTAGCGTCGCCCCGTCTCCCCCCCCCCCCCCCCCCCCGGCCCATCCCATACCTCCAGTTGCCTAGACTCGTCCATTTTCTCCATCCATAGGCACGGAACATACGGACAGACGCAGAGCCCGGCATCTCACTTCTCCTCCCGGTCTAGAAAGCTGTGTTGCAACTGTCTCGTCTAGCCGTCTTCCCGGGAAAACCAGCTTCTTTACTTCACACACACAGGTCCCTAGGAGTTCTTGTTTATCTCCGAGGAAAGATTCCCGGCGGCCTGATTTCACGAGGGCAAAATCAAGAAGTGAAAAAAAAAAGAAGAAAAGAAATAAAGAAAATAAAGAAGAAATAGGGAAAAGGAAGGGAAGGTCTCCTTCCGAAAAGAAAGTTCTCTGTTGACGAACAATCCCACGCCGTCACGACTGAGCTTGGAGTACGCGCCGTGTCCGCAGGCCGGGTTAGTCGGTTCGTCCCACCTTGGTTCTAGACGCACAGAGCCTCCCCGCCAACTGGTCGGCGTTGATAAAGTGGTTGGCCTGCCGTTGCCTCCGCCTCGAGTACCGAAACCTTACGTTAGGTCGGGTTGGGTAGTTTGTCTGCACCGGCTCCAGCCGCAGCTGCAGCTCCGTGACATACCCACAACCCGCCAGACCGTTTTTCGCCCCGGTCAGCCAGCCGCCCTACGCAACCGCCCCGGCCCGAGGAGAAAGCCGTTGGCACTGGGCAACATTTCTTCTTTTTGTTTTTCCTTTTCGACAGGCAAGCCAGGGTTTTCGCCTCCGCGCCTCACGCCACTGCTCGTGTCTTCCGCCTTTCTCACCCTCCTCGGCCGCCCTTCTTATTGGACCACTACCCTGCCCTACCACTGGGGGAGAGAGCTCTCTCCACGCTTTCATGACGGCTATCCAACAAGTCAATCCTGTCATTGCTCACGGCAGCCCAGGGAGGGTTGCTTTTGATAACGTTAGGTTTATCAATTGCCACGCTGAATATTCTCGGTGCCGCCTGTTTAATCTCGTGCGCTCACGCCTGTCTATTTCACCCTAAAAGTACCTAAACTTTGCACCTCTGCCAATAATACTGTTCGGAATAGCCTGCCGAGATCAGGCTTGTCGAAGCATTATTCATCCCGGGTCCCCTCCCCCCCCTTTCTTCTGGGACGTTGCTACACCCGATCTTCTCTCAGTCTGTGGCGAGAAGAAGGAAAGAGGTGGAAGGAGAAGTTAAGAGAACAGAAAAAGATTGTTGGGTGGGTTGTGAGGTGGTTTTTTCTTCTCCGCTACTCCGCTGCCGCCTTCCTTGAGAACCTCGTTTCCCCCCCCCGCCTTCTTCCCCTACCACCCCTCCTTCATCACACACCTTCTGGAACCATCAGAGACCGATACCTACAGCGACATTGGAAGGAAGTCACAGCGTCTTACAGCGGGCTGCCCCTCCACTCTCCGAGATAATCGACTAAGGGGAAGTGGACCAAGACCTGACTGAGCAAAGAGAGGACAAACCCAATCGATTCTCCGGTTTCCGGAGTCACCTGCGCTCCCATGGGAGACGATAAGTGCCACCCTAGCACTGAAGCGGAATCCTCTCAACCGGGGACCGCTTCTGCCACGCTGCCAGCGTCTGAACCAAGCCCGGGCCACATTGTGGCCGAGGAGCAGGCCTCCGCAGCAGTACCGCAAGAGCCGCAAGACGGGCGATCCGCGGGCGCCCAGCCGTTCTTCACGGTCGACATGGCACATCAGCCGCAAGCAGCGCCGTTTGACATGAGTGCCATGGGTCACGCTCTGCCACAGAGTCCCTACCGAGGACAACCCTATAGCCATGTCGGGGCCCGATATATGGGCTTTGCCCAGATGGCTCCGGCCCAGTACGGAACACCCAACGGCATGGGCGCCATGCCTCCACAGCCATACTACGCCTCGCCGCACAACCCCATGGCGTCCTTCTACCAGTCGCCCATGTCGGCGCAGCCACCGCCCACGATACCGCCGAGACCCGATTTGGGGTACTACACCCCGCCGTTGGTTATGAACCAGACGACCCCTGCGGGGCAGCATTTCTACTACCAGCCAGGGCCTGCCTATTCGGCGCCGACGCCCCAATTCCCGGGGCAAGTAGCGCTTGGGCAATTCGGAGCCCCAGACTTGCAGCATTGCTACTCCGACCATGGGTCGCGCCAGATGCAGCACGGGAGGACCCAGGAGCCAAGCGTGGCGGCACCGCTGCCGCCGCCGTCAAGCCCCCAGGGAAACGGTAAACCCCCCTCTTTCCCGGGAACACTGCAGCACTTTGGGAACCTGTGACACTGACGGATCGCTCCCTCTGTAGGCGCCGGAGCCAGCCAAAGCATGGTTAGGGGGCCACCGAGGAAACCAAGGCAGAGCGGTAGGTGTTAGCCCCTTCCTCACTTATCAAAACCCCCCCCTTCTCTCTCTCCAAACTCACGCTGTTTTATCTTTTCTGGGGGGACGAGCCGAGTCAAGAGGGGTTCTTGGTGCAGCAAGGGTTGCTGACGCGGTCTACGATACAACTTCCAAGGTCACGCTATTTGGATCGGAAACCTTCCTCCCCAAACCAACCTCATGAGTCTAGTGCATCATGTTTGCAAGGAGACGGAGGGGCTCGAGTCGCTGTTTTTGATTTCCAAGAGCAATTGCGCGTTTGCCAATTTCAAGGACGAGCAGTCCTGCGTAGCGGCGCAGCGGAAACTTCACGACTCTAGGTTCATGACGGTCCGACTGGTGAGCAGGCTGAGGAAGAGCACTGTGGAAGGGCCAGCGGGCGTCACGGCTCCGACGGGACCGGCCGCATCCGCGCCGAAGGTGGCGGGTACGCAAGGGGCGAGCCCCTCCGCGGGTGGTGAGGGTGACGGAGGCGAGAGGGCAGAGAGCAGCGCTCCGTCGCCTAAATCGGCCGCAGCTCATTCAGGCTCTCCGGCAGGCCCTCCACCTGTAGACGGAGGGGCGCCTCCCCGCAAGGATCGTTTCTTTGTCCTCAAGAGCCTCACCGTCGAAGATCTCGAGCTGAGTGTCCGGACCAAAACTTGGGCGACACAGTCGCACAACGAGGAGACGTTGAACACTGCATTCAAGGTAGGCGGACACTTGATCCCTCACTGGCGCCGTGGTAGTCGAGGCGCACGAAGGGAGGTGGCGGCGACGAGGGACCTCTCCTGAGGCGTATTCAGCAGACTAACCACGACAGACTTCGGACAATGTCTATCTCGTATTCTCGGCGAACAAATCGGGCGAGTATTTTGGCTATGCACGCATGGCGTCGGCCATCAACGAAGACCCGGCGGCGGCCATCCAGTTCGCGCCGAGCGCGCATGCAGTGAGCGAGGTCGACCTCCCGAAGGCGATACCGACGGAGCCAACCGAGTTCGCGCCCAGGGGCCGCATCATCGACGACTCGGCCCGCGGCACCATTTTCTGGGAGGCAGAGCATGACGACGATGACGACGACGACGACGATGACAACGATGACGACAACAAGAACAAGAACAGCAACAGGGCTGGGTCTGATGGTGGGCAGGAGGACGAAGGCTCGGGCGCCTCGGCGGGGGGAGACACGGGCAGCATCCGGAGCGGACGGGATAGCAGCGCATCGGAGCCCAAGGCCTGGGGCAAGCCGTTCCGGGTCGAGTGGCTGTCAACGACTCGTCTCCCGTTCTACCGCACGAGGGGGCTCCGGAATCCATGGAACTCGAACCGGGAGGTGAAGATCGCAAGAGACGGCACGGAACTCGAGCCGTCGGTCGGGAGGAGGGTGATTGGGCTCTTCAACAAGGTACAGAGTCCCGTGCCGAACGTGCCGCCCGCCATGGTCCCCGGTGTGGCTCCAGTGGGGATCCGAATGCAGGGTCCTCTACCACAGGTTGGGTATCCGCCCTTGCGGTAAAATGCCTTGGCTGTCTTCATTTGTCCAATTACCTTTATGTTTACTTGGTTACCTTACTCCGTACTTCCTCGATCAAAGCGGCGTTGCAACAGCGAGACAGAGCATGGACAGGCGGCGGTAGCATTGGTTATGTGTTCATAGTTCTCTCCAATACCCCCGAGCCGGCTTGTCTGAACAGGTGCTGTCCTTGGGAGCTACTGAAGAGAAGTAATCACCCGTAGAGCACTCTCCCTTCCCCAAGTGGTGCCACTGGAGTTAAAGCAAACAAACCTCTGTCGTGCTGTCAACCCAAGAAGCTGCGCACGGGTCTTGAGAAAGTCAACAGAGATGTTGAGTTGCTCTCCTCCGTCCTTCAATTGGGCGTGTCGTCGCCGTGGTCTCTACAATTCGTTTCCCCACCACTGCGGAACTTTGCTGCCCATACTCCGTACACCGGCTGCAAATTTCCCCGTCCTGCTACAGTCATGGGATGAGGATGGGTGAGGCAGTGTTAAGTGTGTGCCACCGTGCGAGGTGTAATCGGCACCGAATAGTGTAATCCGTACAGAATACGGATTGCTCGATTTCAAAGTTTCGTACTTGCGCGGCAAGCTGCGCAACAGGCCAATGACGTCATCATATGCCTACATAGTAGTTATTCACTCGCAAGCGGAGATTTTGGAGGCACGGCTGACCGATTTGTCGCAGCTTCCAACAAGCTCTCGCTGGCCCCACCTCGAGCTGTGGATCCGTCATTCTAGAAGCCGCTTGCGCCTTCCAACAAGGTACCTAAACAATGCGACTTGAGTGTCACCTTCCTGCTGCCCACACTAGTGGAGTCTGGAGTTTAGGCGTGCACTTAAGCTACATGTCTAGTACTATCCTACAGAAGCTTCCAGCCCCATCGTGATGCCCAGTCAACTCGTCGGTTCTCTCCTGCTTGCGCCACGCTGAAGCGGATCGCGGCCTCTGGTAGATACCGGTGCATTCCAGAATACTAGAGTAAACATGGCGACCGCGCCTCTACTCCTCAGTCTCGAGAGTTCGAGAGTCTAGTAGAACTTCTGGCAGGCGAATCTCGTGGGGTATATATAGCTAGGCGACATCTTCAGCCCCGTCACTCGCTGCTCGTCTTGTGTACAGCAGAGAGAGAAAAAAACATCTAATAAGTTGACAACGTTCTCGACCATCGTCCAACGATTCATACCAACCGCCACCACCGAGCGTCGCAAAGTCACACCAGCATACAAAATGGCGTTCTTCACCGACACCGTCTACGGCTCCGACCGGAGCTTCATGCCACTCTTCCGTCTCCTGGACGAGTTCGACAACTATACCCGCGAAGTCCAGGGTACGACCAATGAGCGCTCCCGTCCCCGCGGTCGCCGGCAGGCCGGTGCATTCCAACCCAAGTTCGATGCCCGCGAGACCGACAGTGCCTTTGAGCTCTATGGCGAGCTCCCCGGCATTGAGCGCGACAAGATCAGCGTCGAGTTCACCGAGCCCCAGACCATGGTGATCCGCGGCCGCACCGAGCGCGCTTACCCCTCCCCGTCAGCTCAGCAGCCGGCTGACACCGCCGGCGCCGAGAGTAGCGAGGAGGGCGCCGGCAACGACAACAGCAAGGCAGCCTCGGACAGATACTGGCTGCAGGAGCGCACCGTCGGCGACTTTGCTCGCGTCTTCAACTTCCCCACCCGCATCGACCAGGACGCCGTCTCTGCACGCCTCCACAACGGCATCCTGAGCGTCGTCGTGCCGAAGGCCAGGAGGCACGAGGCCCGCCGCATCGCCATCAACTGAACCATCTCCGACCTTCTCGCGTTATCCGAACCTTTCACCCTCTTTCCCACCATTTGGGGTTCATTTTCTGCAATGAGCTTCCTTTTTTTCCTCGATCTTATTGCGTTGGGTTCTCTGAGTTGTATATATAGCAAGTCACTTGCACCCTCTTGGCATGGCATCGGCGTACGTGGTGAGGATATGGCTGGGAGAAAGGGTACACAGATGGGAGTGTTTCCAATGTATCCCGGGAGGTATTGGCAACCGGCGTGGGGAACCACTTGGCGGGCTCTTTGAGAGTTAGCGTTGATACTCAATAGAAAGTGCAATGTCAGCATTCCTAAATTGTTCAAGCTGTTCTCCCTTGCCCGTGATTGAGCAAAGACATTGCGGTTCCTCTCTGCCACTACCCACTGGTGCTTCGTCCTCGTTGCCGCAGGCTTGGTGTATCGTTGTCCTTGCACGTTGAACCGGCTGCTCGGGATGCCCAACATATGAGCACAATCCACACCCTACGGCCCCGACCCAAAGCCAATCGCTAGTCTATCCAGCTGCAAGTACCTCGACAGCCATACGTGCTTTACTAGATAGGAGCGGCCTGTAGGTTGGTCTTCAGAGTCTTCGCTTGAGACACAGGAGGTATTTCAATCTGCCGAGATGTACATGACTATGCTTAAGAGTTAGAGACAGCTAGCACAAAGTGGTAAGATCATTACTGACCATTGTTTCCTCTCACGAAAGTATCGCCATAAGTCCGCCGCTTTGTGCCGTTGACGTATTCTTCCGTCTTCTCCAGCGCGATATTCATGTACCCATCCACTGACTGGAGCTCACCTGGAGCAACACCAAGAATATGTTAACAGAAACTCAAGCCGAGTGCCCAAAATGAAGGAGATAGCAGTAAATAGCTAGGTGCTCATGTGTTGAGGCCTGCCTATCAAGCATCACCGGTGAGAGGATGAATGCAGCACTTACCCTTATAGACGACGCCCGAGTTCAGCTTAACCGTTACCGGGTTGCCAATGATCTCGCCCAAAAAGCTGGAGGGGTCCTTTCCCTCGCCGCTCTGGGTAGCTGCGCCGTTCTCCATGGCTGACGAGAATGAATGAAAGCGGGAAAGAAAAGGACGCGGAGAAAGGGAAGAGAGAGAAACCCACGCTTGTTGGTGCTTGCGCAGTGCGACTTGGCGGTTGGCAGCTCAATGCTTGGCCAGGTCAGTTGATTTGCAGAAGAGAGGGAGAGAGACGTGGGGGGAATTGCAGTGGGACGAAGGAGGCCCACATCAGAGCATTGACTCGCTCTGGGCATCGGAAACGGAGGTCACCACACTCAATTTGATGCACTCCTTGACGTTTCGCAAGCCTACCCTCCTAGTTCCAAACCTCCCACTACGCAAGGTGCAAATACTTGATGAAAGATGACCACGAAATAACTTTCCGTTTGAATGCCGTAAATTTCCCGCTTGAAATTGGTTGGAGAGCATGTTGGGAGGGGCCATATTGAGAGAAGAGGGCGCCAAGTAACTAGTCCCCGAGAGTTTCTGGATATGTCTCCTCCCTCTCTCTCTCTCTCTCTCAAATACACATATACTCAATTACTCCTCTCTTACACACACACACACACAAACACACACATTCTCTCTCTCTCTCTCCCTCTCTCTTTCTCTCTCGCCCAATAGGCATACGCGCTTTATTTCTACCTGTAGGCATTTGGGGAGGAACTCTCAACAGAAGCCTTGCATTTAAGTGCAAGACAGAAAGAGGCCTCTCATCCCGAGGGTGCAGGGCCCGCGAAGCGAGCCACCACAGCCTCGCTCCTCCCTGGTTCAGGTACATTACATATTTGAGAACTCATTTCCATTTGACTCTTTTCTTCCGCCTCCCCTTTTCCCTCTGTTCTCTCTCCAGATAGCTGCCTGGGTTTTCTTTCTACCTTCCTATTGCAATATTTTTAAAAATCATCATGGGCGGCTCTGCTTTTTCCTCTCTCCCCGACCCTCCCTACACGCCACGGATGCCTCCCGCGGTCTACAGGCGCGCGCTATCCGCATGCAATGCGTTACTGAGGGAGATATTCGTCTGCGTGGCGTCGCCCATCGAAGGCCCAGGAAAGAAGGACCATGGCGACATTGACATCTTGGTGGCGCTGGAGAAGCGTACCTTGTTTCCCCAAACCCGCGATGACTCGATCCCGAGAAGCCCGCATGAGCTGATGGCCATCATTCAACGCCAGCTCGGCGCGAAGCACGCCATCGTCCACCCGGCAGGTACCTCGGCGCACCTGACGATCCAGTGGCCATCGGATATGGACCAGCATGTCTCAACGCCCGGTGGAGTGTTGGGCGACCGAGGAATTGCCGAGAGCCGGGGGGAGCCGGAAGCCAAGTACGTGCAGGTCGATGTTCACATCTGCCCAGACATTGACGAGTTCTGCTGGGTAAGGATGCGCTGAGCCCCGCGAGAGGGCCAGGGACCGACATCGCTGACCGCGCCTCCCAGAGACTCTTCAAACATGCTCATGGCGACCTTTGGAACATCCTAGGGAGCACCATCAGGCCATTTGGACTCACCATTGATGAGGAAGCACTGTGGCTTCGGATACCCGAGATCGAAAAGTTCGACCGTAAGAGGGCCAAAGTGTGCCTGAGTAGGGACCCCGTCGAGATCATCCATTTCCTCGGGATGAAAGTGGAGGGCTTCTGGGACGAGCCGTTCGAATCGGTGGATGCCCTGTTCGACTATGCGACGACCTGTCGGCTGTTTTGGGTCCGAGACACCCCGGTTGGTGTGGCCGAAGAGGACGCCGACGCTGCTGGAGTTATTGGCGGGGAGGATGGGCGGAGAAGGCTGAAAGCCAACGATCGACGGCGGATGGCTGGCCGCCCGGTCTATCGACGCTGGATCTATGAGTTCATCCCCCGACTCTGCGCCGAAGGCAAATTCCTCAGCAACCATCCCGGTAAGTCCGCCGAAGAGGTGCGAGCCATGGTACGAGATGAAGCATTCGAGCGCTTCTTTGTGGAGGCGGAGTATCGGGAGCGGTTGAGGGAGTGGCGGCTGAAAAGAGACGGCGAGCAGATGAAGGTCCTGGTCAAGGAGTCAGTTCCGAGCACCATGGACCCGCAGCGGAGAGCATGTGTAATAGGTGCTCTGAAGAAGATCATACTGGAGGGCGACCCGTCGTTCGGATTCGATCCTTCAGGCCTACGGCTCGCAGACGGCTTCTACGACACAAGTGCTGTCCGCAACTTCATCCACCATAACCTGGAGGAGGTGGCCAAGGTCGCATGGGCAAGGCAACAGCAGCGGGCGCAAGAAGCAATGCTACTGAAGGCATCTCGTAAATCTGGGTCGGGTCAGGGCATTCCTGGATAGCATGGTAGAGAAGGTAGCCACTGGGCAATTGACCCTTAAGCCCCAACACTCATATCGGTGCTGCAAGGATGTGCCTCTCAGTACCTACAGCACTTACTCATCGAATGAAGACGCACACTGGAGCAACGAATCAGAGGAGGAGCTGGGGTCAAATGAAAACATAGCCCATCTAGGCTGCTATCAGCATCATTGCCAGTTTTAGACATGACTAGACACAGAGACGAGGATGGTATCGCTTCGGGAGTACACCCATTCCCTCCCCGACCCTCCTTCCTTTCCTCCTTTCCTACCCTCATCCTGTGAGATTATGGCCAAATGGCGCCAACCAAGAACGCCATGCTCTTCAGTGATTGCCGTAACCCTAAGTTCGACCCGGCCCACGGCAACCTCCGGTCTCTTCCTGATACAGGCATAAGTTCCGTAAGTTCCACTGATATCAACGACCACAGCACTCTCGTACTGCTAGAGCCTTTCATCGGAGCCGATGGTTTCGTCTTCATCCACCTCATATCCCATCTCCTGCGCTGATTGGGCCCTTTCGTTGGCTTGCCGGACAGATTTCCACCCCGAAAATACAGCCTTGTCCTCCGGCCGTTCGACGAACGGCTTGCGGAGTCCCTTTTTAGCCAGCCGTCTTCTGTACTGCCGCTTCTGCTCCCAGCCGTAGCGAGACGTGTCGATCGTCGTGATATCGGTCCCGGTGGCGGCATCCCACATGTCAGCCAACCAGTCAGACACCTCGGGCTGGAGTCGACGCACGAGACGCCTTCCTTGTCCACCAGTAGCCCACTCATCCAACTTCACTGGAATCGCATAGCCCCAGACCGGATCATCCGATGACCAGTCGCATGCCGTGCCGGGGTAACAGTATTCTGGTTTGCAATACCGGAAGCAAATCCACGACTCCAAAACATACCAGAGAGACAGCAGAAATAGGCTGAGACCAAAGAGCGTGAACCGAAACTTCGGGCGTCGCGACCAGAGGTATGGAAGCGGAAGGTGGAGGTACGTCACTGACGCGTCGACAGGGGGTTTGGAGCCCTGGCAAACCAGACACGATGCCGATTCTCCCCTGGCGCGGTCGCCGTGACCTGCGTGTCGTGTGTGATCCTTGAGCTCCGCCTGGGAGACTTTGTCCTCAAGACGCTCAATCCCTTGCTTTGCACTCCGGATTCCGAGCAGGCCAGTCTCGAGCGACCGGCTTATCCGATCATATGCTTCCAGTTCCTTCTGCCTATCGAGCTTGTCGTCGTCGCTTACTGCGCTTGGTGGAACGGCAGGTGAGTGACCCTGGTGACTGAGCAGATCAGCGAGGTCTTCGAGCGTCGAGTCTTCAATATGGTTGGCCCGCTGGATTTCTAGTAGGTCGTCTCTGACGGTTGGCGGCCTCGCCGAATTGATCAATGGTGTGCGGCTTCTGGATAATGACCTCGCACGCCGCCGTGTAGAGAGCAATGACGACCGCCCAGGCGCCCGCTCGCCCCTAGACGACAGCGTACGCTTTCGTCGGCGCGCCGTAACACCGTCTCTTTCGCCCAGAGAAAGAGAGGATTTAGAATCCCCGCTGCTGCTGTTACTCAAGCGTCTCGCCCCGTTTCGCTGCGATTCGACGTCCTTGTTCTCAGCAGGCGGAGCCGAGACAGGACTCTCTACCTTTTCCACCTTGACCGTTGCTGGGGTCTCGACAAACGCCCCCGTCACCTTAGGAGTAGGCTGCGTTGAAGGATCAGTCTGGGTCGGCTTTGGCGTCTCATCGGGAGCCTCTTCCTCGGCCTCTGGCGACGGAGCCCGCAAGGAACCCTTTTCTGATTGATTCTCTTGGGGCGCAAAGAGCTTCATTTCCCCCTCTATGCGTTCCGTCGGGTCGACGTCCGAATGCGCGAAGCTTTTGCGCTTAGCCGTCTTCGAGTCAGCTGACGGACTTCTCGAGAGGCCGCTGAAGCCAACAGTGGGCCTGACGTCGCTCTTAGCGCCGCCGATTGACCTTCTCTGCCTTGCTCGTTCGGCTAGCCCGAGGGAACGCGGTGCTGAATGGTTGCTATTTGCAACTGTCCGCACTTCGAGAGTCGGGCTGCTGCCTGTTGCGGCTCCCAGCCGGCGTAAGACCTCGTCACCCGGGTCTTCCCCCGCTTCTGGGGCGCTGTGTTGACCCTTCCTATCTTCGCCGCTTCTCTCGCCGCCGGTATCCACTTGATTGTCCAGGGAGCGATCTCGAACAGGAGGGGGTGGACCAAATATGCTCTTGTCGGTTTGGCCTCCTTCACCTTGGATTGTGACCCCGGACGTTTCATTCCCTGGCTTCCGCAGCCTGTCACGCAGCGGAGAGAACGCCCGCGTACGTTCTCTGCTAGATATTCGTGCGACATCTGGGGATGGTGAACGTGAAATTCTAATATTTCTCTCCCGCAACTCGTCCAGTCTAGCCGTTGCGAGTGCCTTCCTGGATAAAGTCTCAATTTCACGCAACCTGAGCTCATCCACTTTCAGATTTGTCTGGCTGACCGATCGGGGGCGGGGACCTGCATTCCCATCGTCGGGTTGATCCTCCAGTGCGTCCTTGGCAACTGTATGAGACTCTAGAGGCTGGTTGGGCAATGCAGGGCCCTCATCTCGAGTCTCCGCGGCAGGGCGAGCATCTGAGGCGCCTGGGCTAGCGGTCTGGGTATCTTGTGATTCGTGGATGGGGTTTTCTGAGAAGTACTGGCTAACTCTAGCCTCCAAGGCCCGAATCTCGTCAATTTTAGTATTGCGGCGGCCGAGGATAACCGGGGGGCTGTTTGAGATTTGTAGGTCGGCCTCGGTGAAATCCGCGTCCGCTTGCCAAGCAAAGCTCCTGTTGGGAGTTTGCGAGTCGAGAAATGCGGCGCTCCGCGCACGGGGGGGTGTCGTGCTCTGTCCTAGAAGCTCGTCGCGAGTTTCGTGATCCGCCAGCGCCTGATCGTCTCCTTCGTGAGGCAACACTTCATCACTTGACTCCCGCTTTCTCCCGGAAAATCGCCGCAATAGCGACGGGCTGGTCGTTGTCCCCTTGCCAGGCTGTGGCGAGAAGAAGCTATCGAAACTACCTCGGCTGGTTTTCCGCACAAGCAATTCCTTTCCGGACTCGACAATCCTAGTCCCGAGCCTGGAACGGGATAAGAAGCCGCTGCTGCGGCGGTTGGTCTCCTCTGGGTTCCTCTGGTCTCTTGCAAATTGGCGGAGCTTATCGTCAAACGTGCTATCCGAAGTATCGCTTTGCTGTGACGAACCAGGACGCCCCTCATGACCCTCAGCATGGCTGGTCCCTGAAGGCTCTTCCCTCAGTCCTCCGCGTTGTGGGAGCGCCGACACGCTAGGACTCGAGGCCTTTGTATGTTTCTTCCCGGCAGATTCGCGAGGAGATCGCCACAACCGTGGCGCTGGACTCGGTGATCCCTGAGCTGCCTCCTCTTCTTCGGCCCTCCGGTAGGCGTCCGAAAGGGTGAATGGCCGTCGCTGAGCGGGGCGCGGAATTCTCGTACTGCTGGGCGACGCTACATTTCCGTCGGAAACTGAGCCTGAGCTTCCCGGGCGAGCATTGTCCTCATGCGCCTTTGGTCGCGAAAACAGGCTTCTTCTGCGCGACGCGCTGTGGATAACTAGTGGCGACGTGAAGCGGGTATTTGGCTGTGCTGCTTTCGCATCGATATCTGGCCCTGCGCGGCCATTTCCGTCGCGTTCCATTTCCGTAAGACGGTCGCAGTCGCGTCGGTGGAGCGCCGTATCGGTATATGGGTGAGCTCGACCGGGAAAGACAGGCGGGTTGTGCTTAATGCTTGTCGCGCTACAAGTAGACAAGGGTTGAAAGAACTGTGTAAGAGGTGCAACGCGCCATCGTCCAAAAATAAGGAACACACGGTGCTGAGCGTAGGCAGACAACTAAGAGAGTGTGCTCCGAAGTCCACGTTGTGCCTGTCGAGTCGCACTTGCTGGTGCCCAACCTACCAAGTAATATCTCCAGGCCTGTGCTGCGCTGTCTAGCGTGGTGCTGAGCTTGGGTGATCAGGTACCCTGAGGAAGGTAACGTCAGCTACTGCAACTGCGTGCGTATTACAGTACGATAGAGTACAATACGTGCGATCCGTGATGTTTTTTCATTGGCACTTTGGGGTTGGTAAGGTAACTTCGCCGTACTCTACTATGTATTGCCAACAAACTGCAAGCTGCCCCTCCCCACCGCCCCCACCTCACGCGGCAACCAATGCAAACTGAAGCGCGTCTTTCGTGCTACGCACTCGGTACTCCCCTTTGCGCTCGTCTTAAGTCCAAAAGATAGTCTGAACAATGCTCACCTTGCGCCTCCTCAACATCTTTAATTTATCCCATTTCACTGGTTCTCGTAGGCATGGGTTCAGGATTGTTCAGGATTTATCAGAGATATCAGCTCTTATAGCATGGGCATCGTCATTACAGGTACAGAGTACAATACACCTGGGCCTTCGACGCGCAACACGGCGCGCACAGACGCCCAACGCTCACATATAAACCCCTGGCCTGCTGACTTGAGAGGAGGAGGCCGCCGACAGGGTTACGGCGCCGGTCACGCATTGTTTACGTGTCGGCAATAATATAAATGACCAGAATCCGGCTGCCCAGAGCTATCGAAGGGTGTTTGAGAGAGCGCTCGATTCCCGACTCGTGGATACTCTACGTAACCTCCCGACACCGGAAGATATTAATGATTGTTGCCTGGCCTTCCCTGAAGATTAAGATCTAAAATGAGCGCCCAAGAGGAAGTGGTTCGCCCGCTGGGGCCGTGGTAGGTCTATGGCTCCCCGTCCGGCTGTTCCGACCTTCATCAAGGCCGCCGTGGGGGTGTCTATCCGTTCCGCTCAGGGCTAATGTTGAGAGCAGTGAGATATACTCGTCGTCAAGGCATGCACTGGGTTTCTACAAGTGCGTGGCGAACACGTGCCGGTATTTGGTGCCCTCGGCAAGGCTCCGAGACCGAAACGTTCGCGAAATACTCGAGAATGCCGTTGCCAATGTTGCGCTCTCCATTCCATCCTTGGGTGTCGGTATCTCTGGCGAGGATACTTCCAAGCCGCGGTTTGTACAGCGGCCATCCATCAGCCTCGACGAGCATTTCGAGTTCGTGGAAAAATCGGACAAAAAGCCGGCCGCTCACGATGCTATCCTGCTCGGCATACTCGAAGACCAGCACAATCGAAGCTGGCCTGATATAGAGCATCGGCCGCCCTGGAAGTTGACCGTCATCGCCTGGGGTACGGCAGATGAGGCCGGCCTGTTCGTGCTCGACGCGGTGTTTGCGGCACACCACGCAATCGCCGACGGGCGCAGCACTGCGCTCTTCCACACGGCGCTTCTCAACGAACTGAATCACCCAACCGACCAGCCCATTCCGCTTTCTGGGCGCACCCTGGACCTGAGGGGCCTCGCTCGCCGGGTGCACGTCCGGCCCCAGGAAGAACTGGTAAAGTTCAGCAAGTCCTGGGGGTTCCTAGTGCGAGTCCTGTGGCGTGAACTCGCACCGGCCTGGCTCCGAGGGCGTCAGCCCCCCGCCCCGTGGACCGGAAAAGCTATTACGCTCGAGCCATGTCGGACAAGGCTGCGAATCGTCAGCGTCCCCTCGACCGCGGTGACACAGATCCTCGCCTCTTGCAGGGCGAACCAGGCGACGCTTACGCCTTTGCTCCACGCCCTTGTCCTGGCCTCTCTCTCCAGGCAGATATCGGCAGAGAAGGCGGCTGCGTTCCGCAGCACGACCCCGATCGACCTGAGACCGTTCATCGGTGACGGCTCGGAGAACGGAGGCAGCCGAACCTTATTTGGCGTTTATGTGACGGCCCAGACTCACACCTTTGACGCGTCTACTATCACAGCACTGCGACAGGGGCTCTCGACGGACCAGATCTGGAAGGTTGCGGCGAATCTGCGACGTAGCATGAAGCAGCATCTCGATAATGTACCAAAGGACGACATCATGAGCATGCTCGGCTGGGTCTCTGACTGGCGGAGTTTCTGGCTCTCAAAGGTGGGAAGGGCACGCCAAGACACGTGGGAGGTGTCCAACATCGGGTCGATGCCAGGTGACCAAGGGGCGGAGGGAGAGGCAGCCGGAGGCTGGAAAACCCAACGGTCTCTCATGTCCCAGGGCGCCACCGTCGCGGGCGCTGCCGTTAGCGTCAGCGTTGCCGGCGTAGCGGGAGGTGAGCTCGGCATCGTGCTGGGATGGCAGGAGGGAATCGTGGAGACCTCAACTGTCGAAAGTCTGGCGGCGGACCTCGAATGCTGGCTCGACCGGTTGGGCCGGGGCCAGGACATCATCTAACAGAAAACAACATTGATGACAGGCCAGCGACTGGTACAATCGGGCATCGGCAATACCATTGTAATTATAATTTTTTATCATCATTGTGATTGTTATTGTTGCGATGGCGGTGGTGATGGTGGCAGTCCAGTATTTGGTCTTGAACATTTGGGCAGAGATCTCCTTGTGTAATTGCTGTTCTCTCATGTCGGGCCCAGGCCGTCGCTGATTCGGAATCTTGACCGCCCGGGTGTACCTGGTGATCCGTACTTGCCAAGGATATCGTATCTTGTAACCTGAAGGTACCTCCGCAGAGTGATCGCTCCGCCAAGCCTCCGCCTCCCCAAGTACCGCCTTCCGAAGATTACCCGATCCCTAGCAAGACATCTTCGACCCAGAAATTTTGGCCCCATAGTCTGGTAAAACTCGCTGCACGGCATCTCCGCGAGTCTACGCCGCTTCTCGCTCAACCCCATTCACAAATGCCCATGGCGACACCATCGGCAACCAGGCCGCCGACGTGTCTGGCGTGTCTGCGGAGACTGGCGCAACCGTTTAGCAGCAGCAATGTAAGCGGCAGCGCCGTTACGTTGGTGCAGGTTCGCGCAAAGTCCAATCGTCTGCGACCCAGGGACCAGGGCGTTATCGTCCGCCTGCTCGAGGATATTCCTAGGTTCGGTCGCAAGGGTACGGAGCCTTTCTTTTCTTCTGGCTGTGTACATCCACGGTAGACCAATTGGTGCTGACAGTCGCACCCCAGACGCCGTCTTCCGCATCGAACGAGGGCGCATGCGCAATCAGTGGTTTCCGCACAAAAGGGCCGAGTACATGACTCCCTCGCGCTTCCGTGAGCTCGGCTTGACTCGCGACGACATCGGGGAACGGGACACCACCTTCGGTATCCTGGACGTTGCCGATGTTGAGGATTCCCCAGAGGCCGAGGTTCCATCACCGACCGTGCTGACCACATCTGTACGTTTGCCACGGCCTGCAATCCCCCCTCCTCTCCTGCTTTCCGCTGCGCTGTTCCCAGGGTTCTGACGAGTCACAAATAAACAGCCCGAGAAGGCTCACACGATCCTCACGACCATGATCCCCGACACTCTCGCCTTTCACCGCAAGCCGATCCCGGCCCCAGCCCCTCCTCCACCCTCCCAGCCTATTTCTCCTCTGGTGGCTTCCGCGAAGGCAGACACTGCGCACGATCGAAACGCCCCCATGGCCATTTATGGTTCTGTGTCAGCTACCGACATTGTGGGCCACATCAAAGGCTTACTGGTTAATGACGTTGAGGGTAGCCGCATCGTCCTCGAACCAGAAAACATCCGTTTCTTGGGCACGGACGAGGAGACAGACAGGGTCAAAACCCTGGGCCGTTGGGAGGTGGAAATTTTGGTCGGCGGTACCGGGTTGGAACCCGTCCGCAAAACTGTGGAAGTTCTGCCGCTGACCGAGGGCTCGGACAGAGGCGAAGCGCAAGTTGCTTCGTGAATAAACAGGCTCTGCCCTTAGGACTCGCATCAAGGTAGCGGGCGCAACATCAGGACGGCTGGGTGGTTCTGTATGATTACTTGTATTCAAATCATTGTATACAAAATCTGCTTCTGATGATCTCTTCTAAGAGTGATCGTCTCACTATCCCCTTTCAAACTGCCAGCTAACAACGGCAGCACAATTTACCAGACCTGAACGCCACGGCTCAGCCTCGCCCGACACAGCTGGTTATCGGAAACTTCATGGTCTAACCCATAGTCGACACCCATGCCCCAAAACAAATCTCAATTGCGTCCATCTACTCGACGCGTCAGCTTAAGCACTCTGCTCGCAATCCTTGGGTAGGTTGGGCGGGCCCAAGAGCATTTTGCTGTCCGGAGCCGAAACCAGGATGCCGCTTAGGGACCCATCAGAGAGTCAACATCCTTGCGAACCTCAAACTGCCGCGTTGACGCCTGCTGCTCAGGTTCGATTCCTGCCGACGTCTCGTTGATACCCGTTGTTCTCGCAAGTTCATTAGTAGTATGGGTCGATGTCTGTGGAGAATCACGATGCGACACGGTGGGAGCGGTTGCATGCTGATGTGTTGGGCTTGTCGGCACCGATGTATCCGCGGGCGCGGCACGCAGCGAGTTGGTCTCACTGGCGGCAGCACTATCCCGGCCCCTCGAAACCCCCATCGCGAAGGGCAAGGCTTTCCTAGAGCCTGTGCTTGACCGGCGGCTCTCGAGGTTTTTGGACAGCGTCTTGCTCACCCCCTCAATGCCCGACGCACCGATACCACGGGTTCCGGCCCCTGCTCCCTTGGATCCTACTCGACTGCGTGTGTGTTTCTCGGCCATGGCTTCGACATTATTGGCCGCAACTGTACTCTTGGCAAGCCCAGGAGTTGATGGTGCTCCGGGCTTATCCTCGGCAGCTTCGAGAAGATACCAGCGGAGGCCGTCGGACAAATCGAACGGATTATCGTTTTCATCGTCGTTTAGAGATTCCGACTCGGCAGCACCATCTTCCTTGGCCACCCCGGACGGATTTTTCAGCGATTTGGAAAGGTCCACAACTCGCTCCTGTATGCGCGAGATCCGAGCCAGCAGCCACTCCCGATTGCGCAGCCGGTGCGCCTCTTGTTCCCGCAGGAAATAGTGCGGAAAGCCAACGTTGAATGCCGCCCATGCTCCGGTCTTCTGATTCCTTGTCGGGAGGAAAAGGGCGAGGTCGCCCTCTTTAAAATGCTTGTACGCAATCTTCTCGTGCGCCTCCTTTTGAAACGCACGAGCCTTATCGCGATATGCGCGTGCGTCGCGCTGGAGCTTGCGAGCCATATGCTCGACATCCCTCACGCGCCGATAAATGACTTCACTAAAGGCATCGACGTCAAACGCACCAAGCGAGGATATGTAAGCATCATACTTCACAGATTCTGTCTCCGCGTCCGAGGAGTCCATCCAGTTGAGGAGGGTGAGATCAGCGCTATTGAAAATAGCACTGCGGCTGTTGAGCGTGCCGGATCTACGGAGCGACGAACTTGGGTCCGAGTCGTTGGCGTTTTGTGACGAGCGCTCAGACCGAGGGATCTTTTGAATCGTCATGCTGCCTTCTTGGCGCGTCACCGAAAAACCGAGTCGCTCGAGCAGGCGGATGAGGCGCTCGTTTTGCGAGTACAAGCGTTGAGTGAGATCCTTTGCATGCTTTGACCGAGCATCAAACAGGGCCGTCATGTCGGACAACCTGACGTGCGATCGCTCAAGCTTGTCTCTGAGATGCTCGACCTCCTCCTCTAGCCTGCCCACCTGTGATTGTCGGGAAGCGAGCTCTTCTGTAATTGAAATTACCTTTCTCTCTTCTTCCTCCAGCCGCTTCCGCAGGGTCTCAAAGCCCGACTCGCCGTCAGAAACCTTGGCGCGTAGCTGCTTGAGTTGCTCGCGGCTGTCGGCCAACTCGCCCTCAAGTGCCACCATCTTGGCCTGTTGTTTTGCTAGTTCCTCACGAACACGTATCGATGTGGCCTCCTCGTCTGAGGCGCGTCTCTCGACAGCTGCCTTCTCTGCTCTTGCTGATTCAAGGGCATTATGCGTCGAATCCAGTTCTGCCCGTAGCAGGGAAATGTCGTTTTCCAAACTCGACACCCTCGTCACTGCGTCACCGGCTTTCGCTGATATCTGGCTGGTGAGGTCGGCGAGATCATCGGGAGCTATTTCGCCGGGAAATAGTTGGACCCAAAGCTGGCGTAGCGCCTTGAGCTGTAGGTCAACCGTCTCGCTTGCCATCTCGTATTTCTTGCGGAGGTCTCTGGATTCTTCTTGAGCAGCCTGGAGCTGTCGTTCCTGTGCCTCTATTGTCTCACGCTGCAGACGTGTTTCCTCACGCAGAAAGTTAATCTTGCCTTCTGACTTGAGGAGATCGTCGCGTTTTTCTTTGGTCAACTGTTCGACCTCGAGCTTGAGTGCTTGAATGGTTTCGAGATAGGAAGCCTTCTCGTTCTCCCTAGATTCCCCGAAATGGTCGATCTCTTCCTCCGTGTCCTCTAACCGCGCCTGAAGGCGTTTGATCTCGTCTTCGAGTGACTTCCTCTCTCCCATAAATTCCCGTTTGAGGGCTTCCAGGTTCTCCAGCAAATCCTTCTTTGTCGAGTTGGCCTCGTCTATCTGGCCCTTGACGTCGCTGCATAGCGTAACTTGCCCCTCGAGATCCCTCTCGAGGGCCGCAGACCGTTCCTTTTCTGCTGCTAACTCAGCTTCCAGCTGCTGAACACGCTGTGCGAGGAACTCGGCGCCTTCGATAGAACCCCTCCGGTCTTCCAACGGCTGCGGAGACCTAACGGAGATGGTCGAGTCAACCCGGTCAGAGAGCTGCTGGCTCGGTAGTTGAAAGAGATTGCCCAAGCTTGGCCGTGATGCCTGAGTTTGCCGGTGAAGCAAATCCTCGAGCCTCCGCACACGACTCTCAGCTGTCTTCAGCTTGCTTTCCAGTTTGGACTTGTCATCTTGGAGGGACCGTAGGAGATCGTCATCCCCCCGAATCAGTAGGCCACTGCGCCCGAGGGCAGCCTCATGAACGCTGCCATTCTTGAACGCCTTCATGCGTTTGGACTGCTGTCTCGTGGGGTTGTCCATGGCGGAGATGAGCTTGCCGACATCTCCGACAATATCAGGATCAGCCTTGTTCGCTTGCAATAATCCGTGGAACTCCTCGAGATCCCCCCGAGTCATGGGCGGCCACGGCTCCTCCTCTCCAAGGAGATTCACCTCCAGACCCGGAACGTTGCTATCCATGCCGGGTGCTTCTGGGCCATACGTATTGCCGATAGACTTGTACCACTTCCGCCGCCTCTTGGCTTCCTCCTCCTGGAACAGAGCCATCTCGTTCGCGAGCGTAGATGAGTCTTGCTTCATCTTCTCAAACCATTCACGACGCCTGATCGCCTCGGCAACGAAGGACGCGTACATGTAAGGCACCTGTTGAATAAGCCGCAGATAGTCAAAAGTGGCGAACTCGTCCTCCTGGTGCACGGCATTGACTTGAAATTTGTATGTACGGCTCAGCGAAGTGATATTGGAAATACCGCGCATCAGCGCGAGCGATTCTGCAGCCAGTGAGTTTCTTGCCTCGGTCGCGCTACGGAGCATGTCGTGCATTTCGAGGGCTCGCTTGCTCACGCTTGGCAGCAAGCGCTCCGTATGGTTCGAGGCGATCCTGGAGATCTGCACAACAGCATCCCGCGTGGAGCTGGTGTAATCAAGAGTCGCCTCATAGTCGGTCTCGATTTTTCTAGCCAGGGCCTCTATGTCGTTGATAAGCGGCTGGATTTCTCCGGTATCAGGCGTCCCAGCACGCTCAGATGTCCTCTCATATTCGCGGAATAGGTCGTTGGCGCCCTGGAACAGGCGGGTAGCGACTTTTTCGAACTCTGCGACTCGGCCGTTGAATTTGCGAAGTGTCGCAGGCGCGAGACGACCCGCCTTGCGCGCTGTGTCCAAGTCGATTAGGTCCTCAAGAGTGGCCTTGTGCTGCGATCTGCCCTTTGCGTCACCAACATCACGGCCCGTCATGAATCGTACCATGGCAGGTGATACTGGGATGCTCCGTGCAAGCGAGAGGTACTGCTCCCAGCGCGCTGTTAGGGCACCGTGGTCGGCCTGCGTTTCCGATATCCACCTTTGAAGTTCCGGATATTTCGCCTCAAGCCCCTTGATGGCAGACTCCAGATTAAATACGGCGGCATCGAGGCAGCGCATCATGACGTCCATCTCGCTGTATCGCTCTTCGGCTGCCGCGGCCATCTGCCGACAATCCTCAACTACCATTTTCGCCCAGTCTTTCCGTGCCTTGAACAAGTCTTGCCATGACTGTACCGACTTGCTGTCCTCGATGGAGTTCGGTGGATTCTCGACGGTGTATCGCTTCGGAACCGGAAGTTCGGCTTGGGAAACGGGCGTAGTTCCCTGCGGAAGTGGCTGCGCCAGCCTGGTGTCATAGACGTATATTTCCTTCTGTCGTGCTGTTAGATCTCAAAGTCTGCGCACAGCACCGGTAAAAGCCGCGGGTCACGAACCTCGCTCTGGATCGTCTGTGGTTTCAGCGGCCTCCCTTGCGTAGTCAAGGCAACTAGGCAGTGGGCTGGTATTGCGAGCTGCCGTGCCACCAGGGTCTTGAAATCATCGAGTCTGAGAGGCGTTGGTCAACACAACGTCTCTCAGTCAAACAGTACCAGGGGCGCGCACGACGATATTTGTGAGGTATCTATCTGCAGGCGCTGGCCCGTATGGGCCACCAACACTTCTGCTGCCATGCCCAAGCATGCCTTTCAGAGCAGGATGACCTGGTAGGTGGCGAGCAAAATCGGGCCAACAACACGCGAGTCGGGGAAACCGAGAGGGAAGATGTAGTCGATGGCGTCTGTCTGTGTCCGCGCCTCCTCGGCCACGATGCGGTTCTCCCGCGGACCCCTCAATACTAGCTGCCCAAACCGTTCCCACAGTACCTAACCTTGCAAGGAGAAACTTCAAGATAAACTGTACTCAAGTTTTCGGGGGATGTCAATCGGCGCCTGGGGTGAGAAAGCAGCGGGAGTAGTTAACAGAGAGCTGCTGATCGTGTTGATTGCTTGGTCCAGAGTGGCTTTAGGCTCGAGGCAACTGCCCAGGCGCCAAGTGACTAGGGGGCTTATGATCAACGCTATTCGTACTGTGCCTGCGCACCCCGTCTTTAAACCTCATCGAGTCGAGCCACAGTCGTCTGCGCGTGCACACAGAAGAACTTGGGGCTGTTGTGAGGATGGCAACTCAGCTACGTAATCCGTAGGTAAGTTGATTTGAATCCGAAGGTTTATGCAGAAATCGACATGCCTCATCCCCAGCTCTTGGACGCTATTTGCCAACACCTTACTGACGTGCACTGGCTTCACACCATGCACGCCTCATGCTTTCCTCTGAAGATACTGTGCTGCTGAGTACTCCACCATCTAGGAGGAAGTGCAATCGAAGCTCAGGCCAAGGCAAACATTGGAGACTCCCCATTCCAGCGACATCGCTATCGCGTACCGCGCCTGCTAGTGACGAGGACGGAACCACCATCACGCCGTGGGAGTGAGCGAGCAAAGGAACCACTACCCACTACTCGTCGCCAGCCTGGCAACACGCAGATGGCATCGCACTCCCCATCCGTATCTTCCCCCGCTTTCACCGAGACTGAGGCCAGCGTTTTGGCCCTCTATGACCAGCTGCAACAGCTTCAGCTCGAGCTAGCGCTTCTTCAATCACAGCATAGTCATCGCGCGCCAGGTCAGAGATCTTGATACTAAAAAGACCCGTGAAGTCAGAATGTTGAGTCTTTATTACTCACTCCTCTCTTAGATGTTGGTAGCCCGACCACTGGGCATGATTTGTCAGAGAACCAGACCCGATTTCTGGAGGCAAAGGCCACTCTCGCGTTGTGCAATAGCGTGGTAGAAAGCGTGGTGGCAGTTCAGCCAACCTTGAACGCGGTTCACCAGGCGAGACAGGCATCAGCTGTTGAACGGTACCTTCTCCTCAGCGATCGGGAATTGGCCTCTAGGAAGTGCTGACGATCTGTTCTTTTATTCAAAGAGATCTTCTACCAATCATCCAAGAACGGGACATAGCTGCAACCAAAGCAGCAAACATCTACTCGGAGTTGCAAACAGCAAGGGCCCGTTTGGCTGAACTCGAAGTTGGGAGTCTTAAAGCTAGCCATTGGAACAGAGAGTTGGCCGCGGACGTCCTGCAGCTCGCGAGCGAAAATCACAAGCAGGACTTCGAGAGCATCCAAAACGGGCGTTTCGGAAGCGGCATCGCTGATTTGGAAAGCCAGGTCAAGTCCAGCCGACACAGATGGCGAATAATCAAGGGGGCAACAAGCGCCATTATCGCTGGTAGCGGTATCGACTGGGTCCGAGTTAAGCGCCTCAGAGAGTTGGTACTTGATCCACTAGATTAATAACACAGTCCCGCAGTTTGGGGGAGGAGAAGGGGGGAAAGGGCAGATCAATTTGGGTTCACTGGTCAGATGAGCATGCCTCAGGTCTGCGCTCGATACATCACTGTTTCTCCATGCTTCCAGAGATAGGACTGGAGCCCACTGCGTACTCCGATTTTGCTCCCCAGGTGTGTGCTGCCACGCGCTCTCAATCAGCAAGTTAAAACAAAAGGGTGCACGGGCCAGCTTCTGGCCCACACTACTCTCGTAGCTCAACAGATCGCGACACGCCCCAGCTAGCCAAAACGCTGGTACAGAAGTCCTCCGCGACGCATTGAGTCGATGAATAAATGCTTTGTAAAGAACGATTTAGTATAACATTTAGGGTAGAAGATGGGAAGGTGTCATTACATATAGGACAGAGGGCGGCAACGCAAACGCGCCTTATAGTCTGACGAGCTGATGAAAAATGTTGGAGCCGAGACACTAACAAGTGACGAAAGAAATGGAACCTCTCTAGGAATGGTGCCATTTTGTGCGTAACCTGAGGAAACGGTGTGATTGACCGACTAACCCGGATAAGGGAGGGGAACGGAGGGACGTGCCCATCCTACGCGGTTTTACTGGTTTGTATGGGGTACTTTACAGGCGGCGTGTTTGGTGCTCTCCCACGTACCAGCGCAGAGGAACGAGTACCGTGTTCGACGCCAAGCCATGCCCAGCAGCTCAACCTCCTCTACGGAATCAACGAAAAGAAGGCGACCCCTTGATACTAAGCCTCTAAGCCCATATATAGGACGGAAACTGGACACGGCTGAAGGCTCGTCTAGTCTGCAAGATGTATTTCAGTACTGCGTATTAAATTATCTGGTGGTACAAGCCTCCCGTTGCTATTTTTTATACCTTACTTGGAGGTAGGGTAGTCAAGCAGGTTTGCACCGCGGGATGTAGCGGCCTCTTCCAAAGCCGCGAATAGCAGCCGCCATAGGCAAGCTCTCGAACTTTTGTCTGGGAAATATATCATATACCAGATCTGTCTTGGGATTGGTAAATGGTTACCTACCTAACTAGAGGTCTTTGACCAAATGGTAAGTACCTCGGTAAAGGGAAGCACAATCTCTAGCAGCCCTCTTCAGCTCTTATGTTTCAGGGTTACAAGGTATATACAGGCGCATCAAAAGCCCATTCATGAAAGAAGACTACTCCATCAATATTCATTGTTCATTTCTACGCTAAGGGTGAGGGTTAACAGAGTCTAAAGCCTTGAGATGCGATGCAGGCTAAGCAGGCTTTATAAGCTCGTGAGGTACAAGGTACAAGAACGCACAGTCCGACTGTACAAGGATTTAAGTACCTTATACCTCTGTGGTGGTCGGTGCTGTACGCGCTGAAAGCTGGAACTGTGCAATGAGAAGGGGTCGGATGCCTTGCCCCTCCCAAAAATACCGGCCAAAAAATCAGCCCGTGCTGCAGCCCTTTTTGTTATGGAAGGAAGGGGGCCCCCCGCCCCCCTCACTCAATCAGCCGCCCATAGTAAAATAGAGCGACGGGCGTCCCCCTCCCCCTCGCAAAATCTCCCTCCTCTTCTCCCATACAAACTCCCAGCACACAACGACCGACCTCCACATACCCAACTCAGTGAGTACTTCCCTCCTCCGCAAATCTCAGTACACTTTCAAGTACTCTCTTGTTCCCGACTGGCCTTTGCTCTTTTTCATTGGGCGCATTCTCCCCTCCAATTTGTTTGGGATCCAAGCTCTTGCCGCCGTCGCTGCGCAAAACTTGGAGTTTCCCGTGCTCTTTGCTCAGTTCCCAAGCTTCCTCAAGAGCTGCACTGTGCTGGCGCATCATTCATCAACAACGCCAACAATACCGTGCATATCCACTTCAAACCATCCGACACTTTGATCGTTAACACACACATAGCTCGACAGCACACGCCACAGCACATTCTCGATTTTCAGAACTTTGGTCAGAGTGCGTATTTCCATCACATTTGCTCGACCTTTTTGAGCTTCGCGTCGCATCTCTCTTGGTGTCGCGACTTGTTTCACTCGCGGTTCAATGGTGCCAAGCAAGGCGCGCCGCGCAATTAGAGGCATGGTCGCGCGCCTCGCGCCTTCGGGCTGTCCCCGATCTTCCATCTCCAAAAGCAGATCCCCAATTATGCACCCCGCACTGCCTCTTGCACCACCCAGATGCTGGCATCCTTGATCAGCTTGTCGATCCTTTCGGCGTACGTTGGTAATTTTTGCAGGACATGCTCGCTAACCCGATGCAGTTCCAAACCAGTCACCATGCCGAAAGCAGCTAAGGGCAGATCGGGCAAGGCTGAGAAGAAGCGCAGCAAGAAGGGTACGTGACGCTCGCCGTGATTTGCTTTAGCGATAACCAAGTTGCCTTGGGGAACTGCAGAGCTGACTTACTCCCGTAGACCCTAACGCACCTAAGAGGGGTCTCTCTGCCTACATGTTCTTTGCCAACGAACAGCGGGAGAATGTACGAGAGGAGAACCCCGGTGTTTCTTTCGGCCAGGTCGGCAAGATCCTCGGTGAGCGGTGGAAGGCCCTCAGCGACAAGCAGCGGGCCCCTTATGAGGCCAAGGCGGCTGCCGATAAGAAGCGGTACGAGGACGAGAAACAGGCGTACAATGTAAGTGTCCAATATTCCTGGGTTATTGTGAAGTACTTGCATTCTCATTGTTGACAAGCAGGCCCAGGCCGATGGCGATGACGACGCGTCATCCTGATTGCATTCATGCCGACGCATTGTGCTAGAGGCAACCGGCCTTGATGATACTTGTATCAGGCCATCTTCACTAGCGCGATGCCTTTCTTTCTCCTTGTATCTTTTTGGGATGGGTGGGGTTGCTTGGGGCGCGGCTATGGGCTTTGACTGATTCTCGGTTTTTTTTCTTAATTTCTGGCATGGTTCGCGAAAGGGTCACAATGAGCTATGGAAACTGGAAGGCGGGATTTCTCTGGGGTGGACGAGAGCTGATCCATTCCGAATGCGTGGGTGCAGTATTGGACCTTCTATGACATGTATAACAGAGACCTTTCACGCCTTGAGGCACTATTCATGGCTATGCGGAGTTGTGATGTCTAGCGCCAGCCCTCGTTTACCCTTCTACTATCGACTATGAACAAGCTGACTTCATTGGTAAAGGCACCTTTCCCATGCTTTGTCGTATAGGTCGGGTCATCGCAGTGGCCCAGGAAGCCAATACTTCATCCGTGCCTTTTTCCCGGTTCATCACAGCTCGACCACCAGAGTAATCGATAAACTTCAAGTCTATTACCAACCCTTGGTTCGCCCTAGCGCATCCTTGATTGCTATAACCCTGTGCCACCTAATCAGCTGCCAAGCCGGTGACCCGGCCCAACCGGCATTGAAGTAGTTGCTGGGGCTCTTTCTGGGGTCTCTCCGCCCGCATCTTGCCAATTGCTCCATTGCTCCCGCGCCACTGAAGGCATGGCCAGGAACGGGTGGGAGAGATATGGGACAAGAGGGACGCCGATTGTAGAGGCTCAGCAGCAAGCATGGCTCCTCTCCGAGCCGTCGTTCTCTCTGCTGCAGGACCCATGCCACTTGGCTACCAGATTGCATGCCGAGGGCCAATCGATGGTGCAAGGACTATTGAACCGGCTTCGTGGCAGCCTCTCACTCCCCCGACTGCCACCCACTGCTGCTGCGTTGCTGCAATTCTAATTCGACATTTGCGTATAACGCCCGTTCGTGCACTTGACGACGGATTTGAGCAAGCAACCCCGCAAGGGTGCCCGCTGCCATGGTGCTGTAAGGCCCCGCCAGTAATGCTGGTGTACCCGACGGACTGCTGGGAGAGCCGCGAATTTCAAGGCAATGGTCACTGATATCTTCCATCGTGGGTCAGGTGGCAGCCACACCGGCGGAAGCGGGTCTCTGGCGAGATTCATGGGGCAACTGTGCCGATGGTGCTTTCTCCCACTCTCTTTCCCCAGCTTCCCCTCACTCTCCCCGTCTTCCGGGCAAACTGACCAAGCCGCATTCCTTGCACCATTACCAGGCGCCACTTCGAGACTCCAAGCCGCGACCCGCTTGAGGCCATACATACCGGCTGTGCACAAAAAAGCCGAGTCACGCGATTACGGGAAGGCAGGCTATCGTCAGTCCCCGGTTACTCAACCTTCCCGGGGCCGATATTCGACACGTAGCCGGCCGTACGGGGCAACCATGGTGTTCGAGGTTGGCAATGTGCGGGCACCATCGATGAGAGTCATCATCCCTGGCCTTCGGACACGACGCATCAGTTGACCGCCACCGCGCGCCTACGGCAAAGGAGTTGCGAGAAATGGAATCCATTGGCCCAGCCAATGTTCCCGTTGAAAGCCATCTGCTCCTGGACTGCTGCCGCGAGGCAGACCAGGCGGATATCGTGGCCAGGGGTTTGGACCAGCTGCGAGCAGCTCTCTCGGAGTCGTTCCATGGCCATCTCATAGCTTTGGCAGGAGAGATACGCGACTCAAGTAGACTGCTGCGCAGCCTCGCCGACTGTTCCCAGGTATACATCACGCGTGTTCCTTTCATGACCAACTACCTCAGCATTCTGCTGCCCTGCCTGTCCCGAACTCTGAAGGACATCGTCACGTACTACGAGGAGAAGACCCTGACCAGGGAAATAAGGTGGCGTAAGATGTACAACAAGATGACTGAGGAAGCAGGAGGTCTTCCGCTACCGCAACGCTTCGTGCTCTTTAACCACTTCCTATCGCTATTGAAGCAGCTGCTTACTAGGTAATGCGGACGCTCGTCCCTGCCCCGGCTTCCCTTCCCCTCCTGCAGCCATCCAAGGCACTAATCCATCTCTCACCCACGTCCCAGGTCGCCAAATTTTGACCTCAACACGCTCGAGGCGCTGAGGACGCGGGTGGCCGCACTGCGTGAGCAGCTAGGAATCCGTGAGTGTCCAGCGGCGTGACTCTGCGCGAGGTAGATGCACTGACACGCTTGGTCGGCAGCGCCTATGCCACAGGCAGGCACGCTGGTCCGCCAAAACCCGATGCCGCTGGTGGTTGTACAAGAACGTGTCTGTATTGTCCCGAGCCACTCATTTGTGTCAAACTTTGGCGTCCCTCTAACCCCTGGGCAGAACTCGCATTGGGCGGAGCAAATATTTTCCCTCCCTCTCCCATCACGAACAGCTTTGAAACACCTGAGATCGTGGGTGCTCGTGGTTGCGATACCAAATCCCCGTCGAGAACGGCCAATGCTGACATTGCTTCGAGGTCAAAATCATACGGCCCATTTTACCCATGGGGTCACCTGGCCATACCGCACGACTCGACCGTGCTCTTTAAGCGGTAGGTCTACATCTCGGCCCCAAACGCGGTGACAACCGGACAATGCCTACCTGTTCGCTTGCTTGCTCCCTGGCCAACGCCGGCGTCTGATGTCGTTCTGTGCAATAGGCCCTTCGAAAACGACACAATCTCGGTCGTAGCCTTCCTGAGCTCCGTCGACCAATGCCCCTACTTCCTGATGAGAACCTTGCAAAACAGCGCGCCATGGTACTCCATGTTTGGTGCCCATGAGCTCTGCATCGAACGCGAAGGAAGTGCGTTGCAGCTCAAGAGGTGGAGTCGCTCAGAGCAATGTAGTAAACTCTGGGCAGCGCTGTACTTCATAACGTGGGAAGGCAGGAAACCCGGGACCCCAAACGCATGAGAGTGTGCCCCTGTTGCCGCGCACGCTGACCTTGTCCAGAGATGGTGTTATTCTACTGCACCTTCGTCGCCCTCAAAGCCCGCAGCCTCTTGACCGTTCAGATACACCCGAACGAGTTCCAGCTGCGCAGGGAGAAGCGTCTCTTCCAAGCGTAACCCCCCCACCCCCCCTTCTCCTTCAAACACCACCCGATGCATGACCTTCGGCGCAGTCCTCTTGTTTCGGATCTAACAAACCAACTCTCCAGCCAAATTATCGACGACGGGTTCAGGCATTCGTTGATCGTCTATGAAGACCTGCAAACACGAGGCTTACGACTGCACGCTGCAGTCTGGGAAGGCGAACTCAGGCAGTGTCCCGTTTGGACGGCTTTCGGTACCCAATGCACCACCCTATTTCTTTTGGCCGATAAGACGAGCTTGTTCTGCGTTGCTGGTATTGGGCACTAACTGCAACATGCGCACTAGTCACTCATCAGTCTCAATCGCCGACATGGCTCAGCCGGCGTTCGCGACACCGTGTCTGGCTCAAGGATATCCAGCTTTACGTGTTTTGCAATACCTATCGACAGGAAAACATGCGGCAGAACAAGCTGGGGGCGTTTGAGATACATTTTGACCGAGAGGAAGGTAGGCGGAAGAGAGGCTGAATTTCCTCTGTCAACGAGGGGTGTACTTGGGAACCGGCCCCCTCTCACCTCGCGAATGCAACGCGGCGATACTAACTCCTACCTGGCGTAGCCGCCAGGCGATTCAAGGAACTTTTTTCCATCAGGTCCGCGGCCTCCGAGACGTCCGAAAATGAGCAAGAGGCTAGCTCTGCGGCGTAGGGCCGCATAACAGCGTTCACTTGCGTGCCAACCAACCAAACCCCCCCCCCCCCCAAAAAAAAAAACAAAAACAAAAACCCGTCCCTTTCCCCTGAGGGTTTTCGGATAGCACACAGCCAAGAAACCACCCGAGCCACCGATTCGCAGCCCTGCGAGAGAGGGCGAGTGTCACTGCTCCAGGGCCAGGTAGCGGAGATGGGTTGATGAAGGGTTGACACGAAGCTGGGATTAACCTATTACCTGGGCTAGATCGCGTGCGTTACAGAGTACATACAATTACGGAGCAAGTTCTCAGGCATTAGAGCAGCGGTCAAAACGTTAGCCATGACATCATGATGCTCCCTCTAGAGTGAAAACACTCGACAATCTCCAGGCGCGGCACAGTCGACCAGCGCTTCCTCAAATCAACGCTCCGTTTTCATTGTCCGTTATTTATCGTTGCTCGGGTGTTTAACTTCCTTCAGCGATGTATCCGAGATAGTAATCTAGGAGTATGTGTGGCCCCGCTGTCAGGAAAGGACGCAGAGCCGAGCAGGTCTGGGCCTAATGGGGACTCTATAGGACATGGTATGCGCAAAGCGGCCCAACGGGGCATTGCAGAATGGATTCAACAAGTTGGGCTGGGCGGTGCGGTAACGCCCGAGCCTGCCAATGAAAATTCAAGTCTCGCATGTCCTCCGTTTTTTTCGAGGGTAGTCCACATACAAAAGAGGAGGAGCAGTGCCGCAACACGCCACCGCTGCGAGGGTGATGGAGTTGGGCGTGGTTCCGCTTCGAACTCGCTGGTGAATTGGAGCGGTGGGGCTGGTGGGCGAGGGCATCCACGTCTCCCCTCGAGCTCTCCCCCTTGCCAACAGCTATAATCCATTGAACTACCTTTTCCCTCCCAGATCTCAGCTCTCTGGTATCTGGTTCCTCCTTCGAGAGATAGTTCAATCATTAGAGTTGAGAGACAACATGGACGTCAAGACTGTCGACTTCACGCCCTTCACAGACCAGAAGCCCGGCACGTACGTCACTGATTTAACCCCGCCCCCGCACGAAGTTCGCGAAGCTTCCCTTGATGCCGTCACCGCAACTTGGTCGTGCATTTCGCGGAATGCCGCGATGCTGACACGCTCGTTTTGTTCACCAGCTCTGGCCTGCGCAAGAAGGTCACGGTCTTCCAACAGCCGCACTACAGCGAGTCATTTGTCACGAGCATCCTGCTCTCCATCCCCGAAGGCGCTGAAGGTGAGAGCCATGACCCGCCGGGCTAGGTATTCGGCCATGATACTGCGAGACGCCGAGTCACTCACTGGGGTTATGAAGGTGCCTTCCTTGTCATCGGCGGCGATGGGCGGTTTTGGAACCCCGAGGTTATACAATTGATTGCCAAGATCGGTTCCGCGTATGGCGTGAAGAAGCTCCTGATCGGCCAGAACGGCATCCTGTCCACGCCGGCCGCCAGCCACCTCATCCGCAAGCGCAAGGCCACCGGTGGTATCCTTCTGACTGCCAGTCACAATCCCGGCGGTAAGTCCCTCCTCTTCATGGCCGGTGCTCGGCCGCGTCTGACGTGCTGGCTCAGGACCCCAGAACGACTTCGGCATCAAGTACAACCTCGCAAATGGTGGCCCCGCACCCGAGTCGGTGACCAACAAAATCTTTGAGGTTTCCAAAACCCTCAAGTCGTACAAGATTGCCAACATCCCCGACATCGATATCTCCACGATCGGCGTCAAGACGTACGGGAACCTTGAGGTCGAGGTAGTTGATAGCACTGCCGACTATGTGGAGATGCTCAAGGACATATTCGATTTCGACCTCATCAGGAAGTTCTTTGGCTCCCACCCCGACTTTAGGGTCTTGTTTGATGGGCTCTCGGGCGTCACCGGGCCATACGGCAAGGCGATCTTTGAAAAAGAGCTCGGCCTCGGACCCGAGTCGACCCAGAACTGCGAGCCATCGCCTGACTTCAATGGCGGCCACCCGGATCCCAACCTCACTTATGCACATGACCTGGTTGAGGTTGTCGAGAAGAAAAAGATTCCTTTCGGCGCCGCCTCGGATGGCGACGGTGACCGGAACATGATCTATGGTGCCGGTGCTTTCGTCTCCCCGGGCGATAGCCTGGCCATCATCGCCCACCATGCCAATCTAATCCCCTATTTCAAGAAGAACGGGGTCCACGGGCTGGCCCGCAGCATGCCCACATCCGGAGCCGTGGATTTGGTGGCAAAGAAGCTAGGCCTCGACTGCTACGAAGTGCCGACTGGGTGGAAGTTTTTCTGCGCCCTGTTTGACGCCGATAAGCTGTCGATCTGCGGCGAGGAGTCTTTTGGGACCGGAAGCAACCACATCAGGGAGAAGGACGGCTTGTGGGCCATTGTGGCCTGGCTTAACATCATTGCAGGCCTGGGGGTGGCCAACCCGGGAGTTGCGCCAAGTATCAAGCAGATCCAGAAAGATTTCTGGGCTGAGTATGGCCGTACCTTTTTTACCCGCTATGACTATGAGAACGTCGACACGGATGGTGCCAACAAGGTGGTGGGAGTTTTGAAGGACTTGGTGGCTGATCCCAAGTTTGTTGGCAGCAAGATTGGAGGTACGTTTATGGCCCAGGCATTCCCATTCCCCTTGTGTGCGCTTGCGGTGATGGGAGCCTTTCTCTCCCTTTCAGTCCCATTCTTCTTTTTTTTCTCCCTCCTTCCCCCCTGTGCATGTGCTCAGCAAAAGTCACCATGGAGGATGTTGGCTAACCTATTGGCGCTCTTCCTAGACCGCACTGTGACCCGGGCCGGCAATTTCTCGTATACAGACTTGGACGGTTCTGTGTCGACAAACCAGGGCCTGTATGCCTGCTTCTCCTCCGGTAGCCGTATCGTCGTGCGGCTCTCCGGAACAGGCTCGTCGGGCGCCACCATCCGCCTGTATATTGAACAACACAGCAGCGACCCTGCCACGTATGACATGGACGCCCAGGACTTCCTCAAACCCGAGATCAAGATGGCGACGGAGCTGCTCAAGTTCAAGGAATTCATTGGTCGTGACGAGCCGGATGTGAAGACGTAAATGGACTGCTGGGCGTGACGGAGCCCGAGCGAATGCAGTGGGACTGTTGTTCGAAATCTTAGTCGATAGGTGTTATGCCGATAGTTAAAGTTGGCATCAAAGTAGCAGTTATCAACCCAGAGTTCAGCGACGTTCAAAAATGGCCGACTTGTAATACTTGGCCTCTTCGATGCTCTCGAGTATGTCGTCCTTTGCCTTGTGTAAAGCTCTCTTGCGAGGCGCGGCCGAGGCGATTTGCGGACTATTTGTAGCAACCGGTTAGTGATTCTATCATAGGCTCGTTGCCATCGTCGCCGAACCGAGGCACCGTGTTCGTGTCAACTCCACAGAGGCTCGGTGCGAGGAGCGTTGTGAGGAGGAGGAGGAGGAGGAGGAGGAAGGGAGGTGGGATGGGTGGAGGGATTAGAAAGGTGGACTACGGTGAGATTGGAACGACAATTAGCACCTACCACCATCTCCGCGCGGCCTCCTTGATGCTACTGACATCCAATATGCGATAATGCAAGTGGTCGAGGACCTTGTTGTAAGGAGCCTTTCGAAGAAACGCTCGGTCCGCATGCACGCTATTACCCGCAAGGAGAGCGGTGCCCTTTTGGGGGACGTACTTTTGTATGTAAGCTAGCAGGCCATCCGCTGCCTGCTGAGGTGTCACCGTTGACTCAATGACGGCCGCAGTGAGGCCACTGTCACCGTCTGTCCACCTGTTGTCAGTCGCCGTCGCCCATTCCGTTGTCCCGGCCAACAGCACCGAGTCAATACATCCGCGCGGGCCGGGAAGGAGCCTGCACGTCGGAAACGAGACATCAAACACAAAAGGGGGACATACGGACACGGGTACACCACTCATCCATCATAGCCATCCGTTCCCTCGGCTGGTGCACGACGGTGCCCCATCCGCACTCGTCAAGCAAGTTGAGCTGGCCATCGGTTATGAGGCAGTAGATCTCAATGATTGAATCGGAATCGGGATCAAGGCCGGTCATCTGCAGTGACTGGTCAGTGGCTTGCCTGGCAAGGGAAAGAGTAAACAGCACCTCGCAGTCGATCCAAACCAGGGCGTCCGATTGTTGAGCCGGACGCAGCCCCGAGGACGCAGATTCAGTAGGCATTGGGCGCGGCGTGCTGTGCCGACGGAGTCGTAGATTCTGTGAGCTGGTCGCTTATCGATGCCCTGCCCCAAGTCGACGGCGTAGTGCAAAGCGCACGATGTTCTCCTGTATACCGAGACCCACAGGCGTGTTCCTGGGTTTCTCGAGTGCAAGGATAAGTGTGTGCTCCACGATGCGCTGTATTGTATGTATGTAGTCCAGTACAGTACAGTACAATGACCGCCCCTAGCACCGTGGCTGCCTGGCTTAGTTCAAGGAGCCACGACTGCGCCTGGCAAACCTGGACTCATAGCACTTACACGAGGTGAGGATTTCGCCTACCTGAGGTATTTCGGATACATTAGGCGGACATCAAGATGTTTGTGCCTCTTGGCTCTTCGATTGCTTGCCGCCCACGCGCAACCTCGCAGCCAGAGACCCCGCGTGCCCAACTGCAGGCTATGGTAGGCAGTACCTTTAGCTTCCCCGGGTTTACGCGGCTGATCCGCCTCTCCTCCAAACCCCCCTCACCAGGCAAATGTCAACTTACCGCCCGGGCAAGAGGGGCAGCCCAGGCAGCCGTTGTGCGGTACATATATGTTACCCGACAGTTTTACTTCCCCAGCATTGGCGATTCCTCCACGGTCCTCTCTCTTTCTTCGATAATATTATATGAACGCCAAATGCCTTGTCCAGTGGCTGGGTGCAATGTCAGGAACTGACGGACCTACGCAATCTACCCCATCCATTAGCCCACCGCGCATTCTCATTATCGGCGCGGGTTCGCGAGGTCGGACTTATGCGGACGCCGTCGTGTCGGCAAGTAATGGTGTGGTCGTCGCTGTTGCCGAACCAGATGACTACAAGAGGAACCGCTTCGGCGAGACCAGGATATGGGGCTCCCAATCGCCGCCTCCCGAAGGCGCCGCCTTCTCCGACTGGCGTGACTTCATCATCTACGAGAAGCAACGCCGCGCTCGTGTTGAGAGCGGTGAGAAGGGTGTCCCTCCAGGCGTCGACGCTGTCTTTGTCTGCGTGCTGGATGAGATGCACCGCGAAGTGGTTCTGGCACTCTCTGACCTCGGTGGGCTGCACATCATGTGCGAAAAGCCACTGGCAACCACGCTTGAGGATTGCGTCGACATGTACACGGCCCTAAGGGCCAACAGAACTGCCCGGGGGGAACAGGCGGTTTTCTCTATCGGACATGTACTGCGCTACAGTCCTCACAACATGCTGCTTCGAAAGCTGCTCCTCCAGGACCGCGTTATCGGCGACATCTTATCCGTCGTGCACACAGAGCCTGTTGGATGGTGGCATTTTGCGCACAGTTACGTGCGCGGAAATTGGTGCGTCTGCGTTGGCCATGAATGCTCTCCTTCCCGCACCTACCTGCCCACACACACATACACACACAAAGCTAACGGGATCGGTAGGCGCCGCGAGAGGACCTCTGCTCCAAGCTTGCTCACCAAGAGTTGCCATGACATTGACGTGCTTCTTTGGCTGTTGTGCTCGCCTGCAGACTGCTCGGCCCGGGATTGTCCTCCACCCCACCTGCCGTCCACTGTCACCAGCACTGGCTCACTCCAGCACTTCAAGAGAAGCCGCAAGCCGGCCCAGGCGGGCACTGCTACCAATTGTCTCTCCTGTCCTATCGAGGCCACGTGCAAGTACTCGGCGAAGCGCATCTATGTCGGCCCAGAGCTGGCCGGCTTAGAATCGGGCAACACGGGCTGGCCCGTCAGCATCGTGGTCCCTGATATCGAGTCCTGCGAAAGCATGGCGGAGGCGAGAGATGCCGTGCTTAGGGAGCTGGCCAAGGACTACGACGCCGACACGCCGGACTCCGAGGTTGCGCGGCGTAATTGGTTCGGCAGATGCGTCTACGAGAGCGACAACGACGTATGCGACGAGCAAGTGGTCACGCTGAGCTGGGATGATGACCCGTTGCCGGGGAGCTACGGGACAGGCAGTCGCAATGCTAAAACGGCGGTTTTCCACATGGTTGCCCATACGAAGAAGATTTGTGACCGATACACCCACATATACGGCGTGGATGGCGAGATCTATGCCGATTCTTTTACCATCACTATCGAGGACTTCCGCACAGGGCAGACAACAGTCCATCGCCCAAAGGTCGAGAGCCGCGGACATGGCGGGGGTGATATTGGCCTCACCCGTCAGTTCGTGCTCGCGGTTGACAAGGTCAAAAACCATGGCTGGTCAGCTGACAGAGCACAGAGAGAGCTCGTGGGTTGCACATTGGAAGAGATTGTTCGTAGCCATGCCATGATCTTCTGCGCAGAGGAAGCGCGACGCGGGAAGAAGGTCATCAATTGGCCCGAGTGGTGGGCGACGCAGGTTGAATCTAGGGCGGCCAGTGCTTCAGCCTGAGCGGGTGTCCCTTTGCCTTCTTTGCATTGTGTTGCGGCCCAGGAGGTGGTGGTAAGTGATGGGGCGTGGTCAATCCAATCGAGACAGGAAATACGTCGGCAAGTCGCAAGGCTAGCCTCTAGAACTCCCATTATCTATCTATCTGGAACCACCAAACGGAGGGTTGCGTGACTGAGCTTGGGATCCAGATGTATTTACGTATGCGGGCAAGACGACAAGGCTTTGGAGATATGGGCGATATACTCGATATTCCGGACAGACTACCCGCCCACCTCGAATGCGAAAGGGCGTTCCCAGATTTGCGTTGGGGATCGTCATCGGGTTGCTGCACTCGGTGTTTATTGCTGGAGCGAATTGCAGTGACGCAGAGTGGAGCAGTTCCGTCCCAATTTCCCGTCGCAGCTTCCCCTGCCCCTTTCCAGAGCCCCGCTAACTTCACCTCGACTAACCCCACCCTGCTCGCTGTGAACTCCTCCGGCTCCACGAACCAACCTTGACCCCAGCGTACCTTTTCACCGGGAGACCTCGCCTTGGTCTGTGTCGTGCTCTGTGAAGATATCGTGACGACGCGCACCCCGACCTTTCTCTCGCCTCTCCGTAATTGCACGAAACACCTTTTTTTTTTAGGGCTAGCAGACCCCTCACCCCTTCCCCCACCCCGGGCCCCTCGCCTTCTCTTGACGCTTCAAATACCGATAAACGATTATGGAGTCCGCGACTCCGACACAGCAGACCGGCGGCGTTGGAGCCAGCTGGGCCGCATTTCTCAAGGTGTGCGACGACGCCTTCCCTCCCACCCTTGCACGGCAGTCGTGGCAGTAGTTCCTGCGCTAGAGCTCCTCCTTCTGACGTCGCTGGTATCAAGCGCATTCACTGATTGGGCTTTCTTGGCTAGTCGATTGCGTCGTTTAACGGGGACCTCTCAAGCCTTACTGCGCCGCCCTTCATCCTCTCGTCTACCAGCCTAACCGAGTTTAGCACGTACTGGTGCGAGCATCCTTCCGTCTTCGCCGCGCCAGCCAAAGAACCTGATGCTGCCAAGCGCGCGCTCTTGGTGCTGAAGTGGTTCTTAACCACCTTGAAGCAGCAGTATGCCAGCCGAAGCGAACAGTATGGCAACGAGAAAAAGCCACTCAACCCATTCCTCGGCGAGCTATTCCTGGGCAAGTGGGAGGACACCGCTGGAACTACCGAGTTGATTAGTGAGCAGGTCAGGTGGGTGCATCGCAACCTCTCTCGGTGCCGCTCGAATAGTACACTGGCTGGATGGCTTACTTGTTCCATAGTCATCACCCACCGGCGACCGCGTACCATATCACCAACATTCCCAGCGGCGTTCGGCTGGAGGGTTATAACGCGCAGAAGGCGTCCTTCTCCAAGACCATCAACATCAAGCAGATCGGCCACGCGGTGCTCACTGTGCCTGTCCCATCTGCAACAGAGCCAGATACCTTCTTGATTACCCTGCCATCTCTCCACATCGAGGGCTTGATCTTCGGTTCGCCTTACATTGAGTTGGACGGCAGTTCCTTCATCACTTCGTCGACCGGCTTCACCGCGAAAATTGACTACAGCGGGAAAGGCTGGCTTTCCGGCAAGAAGAACTCTTTTACCGCCGTTTTGTACCCCACGGGCAGGGAGAAGGATGTCCTTTTCAACGTATCTGGGCAGTGGACGAAGTCTTTTGAGATTCACTCCGGCCCTGCAAAGTATAATTCCAAGGACAACCTCGTCGAGGAGTGGGATCCACTACCCCTCAGCGAGCTTATTGTTGCCCCCTTGGAGCAGCAGCATCCGTTGGAATCTAGGCGGGCGTGGTCCAAGGTGGCTGCCGCGATTGCCAAGGGGGATCTTGACACGGTCAGCGTGGAGAAGAGCAAGATCGAAAACGCCCAGCGCGAGATGCGCGCCAAAGAGAAAGCCGAAGGGCGCACATGGCAGCGGCGCTATTTCACCGCCCGGAGTGATGCTACCGACCCGGTTCTTGCCAAGCTGGGTCCTGTCGTAGGCCTGCCTGAGAACGGTGATGCCGACAAGACCGGCGGTCTCTGGCGTTTTGATGACGCTAAGTCCGAAGCTGCGCGCAAGGAACCTCCACTAAGCGAAGAGGATGCGAGCAAGCTAGCGAAGGAGCTCCTGGGACAATGAGGAACCAATGGTTGCGGTGGCATACAGTCTCGGGAACCCATAGTCATCCGCCATCCTGATACAGGGCAGTGGCGTCGAAGAATGATGAGACGGTCTCTCCAGACGAGCGAGCTGGTTGCCGCGATATGGCTACATCCTAGGCCCAGCAAAGCGACACTGCTTTCTTTGCTGAACTGGAAAGGGTCGCCACCGCCCCCTGGTGATATTACGGGCATCGCTAATCTCCTTCCGCGGGAGAGCGCGCGGCGAACAACAACTGTGCTTTACATGATATTCCCCTCTCCTTTCGCCTCTCTGGTGGGCTTGGGCGTGAGGAACAATCTCCGCGTCGTAGCGATTTCACTCGGCGGATAACTCTGTCCATACAAGTGGAATAGCATGCTCGTTTTCTCTTCTTATTACACGCCTATATAGCACGGATATCGTACAGCAACCCCGCGACAATTCTTGATATATGTGACTCTATCCATCCGTCTAGCATGCGACATCTAACTACAGATAGGGTCGTTCGAGTTCGTAGAACATTAGGTACACCTCCCGCTGCATCCCTAGGACGTCACGGGTATTGGCTTCTTTGATCTTGTCGTCACTAATTCGCCACCAACGACTCTGTTGCTTCCGCTGCTTCGTCCTTGCCGCTGGCGCGGAGTGAGTCGATAGTCGATGCTCCTTGACGGATTGAGCACCCGGTGTCCCGGAGCGTGGCGGTGGAGAGCCAGCCCCTGGGATGCTCAACTGCGGCGTTGTTTCGGTCGGATCCCGGCTACCGCTGTCCGAATTGCTGGCTTGCGCCGCCGCAACCGGTGTGGCACCGCTCCGAGCGTCTGCGGAACTTTCTCCGCCGCGCGTGCTATCACACAGCGAGTCGCGAGAGCCCGCCGCAGGGGTCGCGGATAGGTGACAAGGAGGAGCCGAGTCGGAATGCCTTCCCGCCGAGGTGGGAGCAGCGACGTCCTGCGGAGGTTGGCCCCGGAGGTCGGCCCGAGGCGTCGAGGCGGGGCTGGGGGTCCTGCTATAGACCCCCGAAGCCTGGAACGTACTTGGATTGGAAAACGGCGGGTAGATGTTTTGACGTCGAAAGGACTCGTAGTGACCGCTGTGGTGACTTCCCTTGTGAGTCACGACGCCAAGCAACTTGTACCTTCGTTGCTGGAGCAAGCCGCCCAGCGTGAGCTTTTCTGGGAATGCAACCTTGGCCAAGTTCTTCTGCGACGAGCGGCTAGCATCAAAGATGGACCTGGACAGATGAATAGCCAGTATTTTGGGGAAGTGAGTGATGCGGATGTGGCGAGCGATCCTGCGCTTTGGCGCAGAGTGCAAATCGGGAAGTTCCACGCCCGCTGGGGGAGTCTCGGGGTCTTTCTCGATGGCGAGCCGAAGCTTTTCCGCCGCTGACTGAGCCTTCAGTCTCTTCTCCTCCGAGGAAGCTCGCCGAGCGGCGACCTCGAAGATGGACAGCGCATGTAGAAGCCGGCATTTCTCGCACCTGAAGTCGTCAATGTACTCCGTCTTGAACATGCCGTCGAAGCACGCGCTCAGGGTTGTTGACGGAACCCGAGGCACATGGAGAGTAAGGGTACAGAAAGTCGAGGGTGTAGGTCGTGGTTTGAAACCACAAGTTAGGCATTCGATTTGTGATTCAAACTTGCCCTCTAAAGGGAAACCTTCCTCCTCTTCCATACCTTGATGTTCCACATAGCCACGATTCTGCCCTGCGCCGCCTGTCGACGCCTCGGCTGCCTGGTTGAGAGCAGCGGTGTTTGTCTGGCCCAAAGGCCGATGCGACTGGGGCAATTCCGCGCTAGGAACCTGAGTTGCCTGTTGCGCCTCCGCGAGTTTCTTTTCATCCAGGGCCGCAGTGCGCCTGGAGAGCCATCGTGCGCTACATCCTGCATGATACTCATCGCAGAGCCTCTCGGCCACTATCTGCAGAAATTCATGGGCATCTTGCTGCTGCCGGCTGATGCGTTGCCGGAAAGCCTCCTCCAGAGCCCTTACAAAAGGTGCAGCGGATATCGTCTTTTTGTGAATCGGGCGCTCGTTTAACGCGTCGAGGATATCTTTGAGGCTCTTGGTGATGACGCCTCTTTGTAACCCTTCCAACTTCCAGCCCGGTATATCCTTGCCAAAGCGCCTTAATCCAGTCTCGACTTCCAGCTGAGCCAGCGCGTCGGCCGGGACCAACTGCGTGTAGACGGTTTCGTCATCGAGTCTTCGACGGTGAACTTCGCGTATTAGATAGAGTCGGAGGTCGCCTAATCCAGCGAGTGCCTGGAGAACCGAGTTGATGAAACAATCGTTGGCAGGATTCGAAAGACCAACAACGCCTGCCTTTCGCGTCGAGAATGCGCCGGTACCGGACCTCGAGGTATCGCCGTCGAGAAAGTACGTCGGCCCGAACACGTAAATGAGCGTGATTGCTGCTAGGGAGGCACCAGCGGCGTAGGTAACGACCCTGAGTGCCTTGTCTGGCATCCTCAACGCGCACAGGTGCGCCTTCGCCGAGCGCGATGAGGTATGTCGGTGGGAGGGACAAGATTCCGCGAGGGTGGGCAGGGAGTTAGTCTGCCGTTCTACTTACATGGAAGCGCAAATCGAAACGGAAAAATCGGAGGATGCCAAGGTTGTCTCATAACATCCGTGCCCTGGTTATTAGCGAGACAGGGATCTTAGCCACTACATTTCCCTATAAATTGCTACCTAAAACACTAATAATATTAGGTTATTAGAGTTATAATATTATTATTATTACCTAGCTTAGTATATAGTTAAGCAAGGTTTTTATCTATTGTATCTTTATAAATACCTTACTAAAATATATAAAACTACTATTACTAGAAAACTCTTGAAAAACGCTATCTAACGGTACCGCTTTCAGCTAGGCATAAGCCATTATAGTTATACAACAGGCATTACAGGCATAGAAATTAGACCTAACTATAATCTAACTATATCATATATACCTATTAAAATTTTCACTATATAGATTACTAGATACCCCTAAATATAATGTTAATTTAAAGCCTACTATTAAGCTACTAAATAAAGAGGCTTATTATAATATACTAGCCTTATAACATCTATAGATAAGTATATAATATTTTATTTAACTACTTTAATGAGGAAAAAGAGAAAGAATATAAAATTAATATAAAGGAGTACTTTTTAACCAATATATATATATATAACCTAGGTAAGGCCTAGTTAGGCTCTAGGTTAGGCGCTAACCAGGCCTTAGCCATGTATCCACTAGATAAGTTACAAACGAGTAACGAACGCTCTATAGACCCGTAGGGCAGGGTAGGTAGGGCAGGGTAGGTCCGTTATATACCTAGGTAAAGCCTAGGCATTATCTAGCCTAAGTATAGCCTAGGCCTATAATATACCCCCTCTTTTTTTTACAGTTACTAGGCTAACCTACCTTATAATATATTTATTATATATATTAGGTATATAAGTAGGTTCTATACCTTTCTCTTTTTATTACTATAATAATATAACCTATATATATAATGGTAGCACTCCTACCAATAGTAGGTAAGGTGCTAGAGGCTATAGTTGCCTAAAAGGTAACGGCCGTCGCAGAGGCCTATAGGCTTCTCCCGGCCGAGCAGATAGGCAACCGGGAACATAGGTCTACAGAACTAGCTATTCGGCTTGTTACGGCTTAGGTTTAGGAGGCTTGGAGGCATAAGGCGGCTGCCTCCCTCCTATAGCTCGATATCTCAGGGGCTTTTGACACTGTCAACTATACCCGGCTACTAGCCACTTTACGGAGCTAGGGCTTCCTGAAGTGGCTGGTAGTCTGGGTCAGGGAGTGGCTACAGGACAGGGTGGCTATCCTCTACTTCGATGGCTAGGAAACAGAGGATATAGCGGTAAGGGCTAGGGTCCTATAGGGGTTACCCCTCCCCCCTATACTATTTATCCTCTATATAGCCTCCTTCTACCAGGCCATTCGCTAGGCTAGCCCCGTGGTTAGTTTAATAGGCTTTGCCGACGACACCAACCTCCTAGCCTTCAGGAGGGCCAAGGAGGCCTATAACGGTCAGCTACAGAGGGCCTAGAAGGCTTGCCTCTAGTAGGCAAAGACCCGGGGTATGGCTTTTGCCCCGGAAAAGTACGAGCTTATCTACTTTAACAGGGGCCGGAAATAGTGGTCATGACCGCTAGAGCTCCTATAGCCTAGAGGGGGTACTACTACTATAGCCCCTTTGAAGTTAGCCAGATTCCTTAGGGTCTAGCTAGACTAGAGGCTATAGTAGGGCCCCTATTATACAAAGGTAGCTAAAAAACTAGAAACCTAGGAGTTTGCCTTAACTAGGCTTATTACGAAGACCTAGGGCCCTAGCCTTCTATAGGCCTACAAGGTCTATACTAAGTATATCCGTAGTGCCCTAGCTTATAGGGCCTCGAACTTTTATAAGCCTACTAAGCTAGGGGGTAAGCCGGAAGGCCCTATTAGAGAGCTATTAAAGGCCTAATATAAGGCCCTTTAAGTAGTTACTAGGGCCTATAAGGCTACCCCTATCTGGTGCCTTGAAATAGAAGCCTAGGTACTACCCCTTAACCTCTATCTTAATAAGAGGTTAGCTAACTTTAAAGCCAAACTTAACCAGCCGCTCCTATAGACTAGGGTAGGCCTAGGGGCCTCCTAGGTCCCTATAAGGGGCCTTATCTAATAGGCCTATAATAGGCTAAGCTAGAGGTTCTAGAAGAGGAGGGCTAGGGCAAGGGGCCAGGAGCCAAAGCCTATAGCCCTAGAAGTAGCAGGGTTGACGGTCTAACAATAGGTTTAGGAGGGCTATAAAGGAGGTTAACCCCCCTTATAGACCCTACAAAGAAGGCTATAGGCTACGGAACTAGCCATGCTAGCTAGCTAGAGCAACTAGTAGAGGGCCGACTAAGCTAGTAGGAGGATATAGCATGTGTCAGACAAGGACCCTCCGTGCCTAGTTTTTATAGGGGAAGGCCCATAAAGGCACTAAGGCCTAACAAAGGCCTAGAGCTCCCTACCAATACAGGCCCGTATAGGGGCTATTAGCCTCTATGACTTCCTTTTTAGGGTTCAAGTCCCAGGGGTTAGTATCCCCTACTATGCCTATAGCCAGGGGAGGGAAACTATAGAGTACCTAGTTATATAGTGCCCAAACCTACTAAGAAGCCGAACGTGGGAATCCTAGGAAATATGGTTATAAAGGGACCTAGACCTCGTTCTACAGGGTATAGGGACCCGTAACTATCGTTTGGCAAGGAGGGTTCTATAGTAGCTAATAGACCTAGGGAGGCTCCCGGAATACTGCCTTGTAAGGAGGCTAGACCGGGAGGGAAGGCCTCTATAGGGCTATTCTAGCTACTTCTCCTTTTCTTTATAGTATATTGGTACTCCGGATTAGGCGTTAGAGGCGGGATAGAGGTTTTTATCCGGCCTATTAGGCACGGTTTCCTTTATATATAACTAGAGAGGCTCTAGCATACTTATTAGTATAGTGGTATAGGACTAATAATAATAATAATAATATATATATAATGGTATGTTATATATAAATAGGTAGCTATTTGAGTTTGGATAAAACCTATACCTTCTTCCCTTTGTTATTAAAATAATATAACCTATATATATAGTAGTAAGTTATATATATAATGAGGAAGTTGCCTAGGTCTTCTATATTCCCTCATTACCTTCTTCTAATGCCTATAAATACCCTTTTTACTTCCCTTCCTTTCCTAATTCTCTTTCCTATAACTAACTCTCCTTTTCTTTTATACCTTCTAATTACCTTTGCCTTTTATAATTATACTTATTACTTATACCCTTATTATACCTTTAAGTTTTTTTTTTAATTAATATCCATCTAATATATTAATAATTACTAGTTTACTTAGTAATAGTAGTAATAGTTATTACCTTAGTAATAATAAGAATAAAGATTATTATATAAGTTTTCCCTTACCTATACTAATTTTTAGCTATTATATATATATATATATATAATATAGATTAACTCTTTATTTCATAGTATAAGAATACTAACCTTTCCTTTAGTAGGTATACTATTAAGGGTAACTCTTCTAATAAGGAGTTTAAACTATAGCCTAAGAAGTAATAATACTACCTACTATATATTAACTAACTTCTAAGAGGTAATAAGGTTAAATATATCTAGGGTTAAGGCGCTTTTTATATAATGTATTATAAGAGCTATAAGAGCTACGTTTAGAATCTATAGCTTTAGGCTAATAACCCTTACCTATATATAGGTATTAAGAAAATCGTAGGTTATTATAATACTAGTATTGCCCTTGCCTCCCCTACCTATTATAAGACCGCTAACTAAGGTACCTATTATACTATCCTAATGCCTAAGTTCTCTATATTACTATGTTTGTTCTCTATACTCTTTAAGGCTACCTAGTCTAACTATTTGCCTAGATAGGCTACCTTTGCCTCTACGTATGCTACAAGTTCTTATCGCTCTAATAATAATTTTGCCCTAGTTACTATTACCCTTGCCTTTAATACCCTTACCTACTATAGTAACATTATCTAGCCTACTACTAGCCTTAACCCTACTTTATGGGCTGCTAGGCAGCTTATATATCGTGCTATAGCGTAGAACGATAGTATATTACGCTAGATATGGTATATAAATAAGAATATATCGACTTTAGTTAATACTAATGTTACCCTTATTACCTATATCCTAGGCACTCTATTACTTACTTCTTACGCCTACTCTTATATCTCTATATACCCTATACCTATACTAATTGACTTTAGCCATTCCTATACCTACTACTCTTCCTTACCTATTGAGTATGTAGTATACCTAATTTATAACTATAACGACCCTATCCCTAACGTCACGACTATTATTTTAGAGGAGGAGGATAAGAAAGAGGAGGTTATGGAGTAAACGTATTACGCGCTAGTTAGTATGTTTGTTTTGCTTTTATAATTAGACTATCTTTATAGGTACGTCCATAACGTGGTTATAATGTATCTATAACGCGACTATAACGCGCCTACCGCTTATTCGCCCTAGGTTTGCCTACCTATATAGAAAATTTATACTATTTGCTTTTATACTTTTCCCTACCTTCTATTCGTAACTAGTCTATTATTATCTCCCTACTCCTACTTAAACGTATCAAGCGCCTTAGTATTTTCTAGATTTTCTAATGGTTTCTAAGTTAAGGTATTATATCCCTTCTATTTTACTAGTATATTGTGTCAATTTCCTCTTTCCCTTACGTTCCTAGCTACAAGGATTACTTCTACTTTGTACTCCTCCTATAATAGTCCCTTCTAGGAGAGTTCTAATACTAGGTCTAGTCAAAAATCTAATATATATTATAAAGATAGTAGGTTAGATATAATATACTTAATAAGGTTAATATAGAGGGTAGGGTAAAGGCTATAAGGAATATTTAAAGTTACTATTAATAGTATTAGTACTATAATTATTTTATATTTAGCGTTAACCTAATTAAGTTTATAGCTAGGGTAGTTAGTCTTAATATTATATAAGGATAGCTATACTTTATCCTTTACTTTAAATCTCTTAGCTAGGTATTAAGAACGATTAGCGTTTTCTTACTAACGTTACTACATATATATAATAGCGGCCTAGGTCTATTCTATACCTTCTCTTAGGTAATATAAGAAATTAATAACTCTTTCTTTATAAGGTTAAGATAGGAGTGTCTAGTAGGTTAGTAAACTATATTAGGCTTATATTATAACTATAGAGAAGGTAGCTTATACTTATCCTAGTTATTATTAAGTTATAGTTATTAATTGTAAGCTAGTATATAGGTAGATGTTTAGGCTAGTTATACTAGGCAAAGGAAACTATAGTCTATAGGATAATCTATACCTCTTAATTTATATATTCTATACCTTTATCTATCTATAGATAATAGGCTATTAATAGTAGTTACTCGATCCTAATAGTCTTATGAAGGGTAGTCTAAAACTAGCTAAGCTAATCTAAACTATAAGTAGTAATAATTTGTATTAGAAATCTATAAAACCGCTACTATATATCTTAGAACTAGAGTATATATGCCTTAGCTCTTATCGAGGATATAGCTTTGAGCTAGATATACTTTGACAGCCGGTTAGTAATTACTATAAGGTACTAGGGTAAATTCTTGTCTTATATAGGGAGATCGACTATAAAATCGATAGAAATCTATTTCTAGAAGCGGTTAGCGATAGGTAGGGGCTAGAGGAATCTTTATTATAGTTAATGTAAAACTTTAGCCCTTTGATACGTATAATAGTTCCTTATAAATCTCTTTATATCTAGGGATATAAAGTCCTAATGGTAGTCCTATTAGAGCATTTTAAATAATCCGTTCCTCTCTAGGTAGCCTAATATAAGGGAGTTATAGATATATTAAAGAATGGTAGTTATAAGTAACTCCTATATAAGAAGCTAAAGTCTACCTTAGAACTAAAGGGTACCTTATATATTAAAGGAGTAATCTATAATCTAGGTCTATATTACGTTTACCTCCTTTAGAAATTTTTAGGCCCTATTTTAGATAGCCTAGAGCTAGTATATATAATGTTTATCCTTAATAACTCCCTTATCTTATAAGGCTATAAGCTATATATTTATAAAAATAGTATTCCTTTCTAGTAAGTAGTATATTCTAGGTAATAATAAGGTACTAGCTATATTTATCTAAATAGTAAGGAAGAGTTATACTATATACTATATATCCTTAGGGTAATCTTATTTATAATAGGATAAGGTATTAAGATAGGAAGCTTATAATCCTAGTTAGTAATAAAGTTTAAAGTTAAAGAGGGAGAGTATTTTAGTCTATTAAGCTTGCTATTTACTAATTAAATAAGATTTAAAAAAGTATTTAAGGTTTTCATAATTAGTTAGGATCTAAAAGGAGGTAATAATACTATAAAGCTTAGCTAACTAGGCCTTTGGATATAAGATAATTATAAGTAGTTCCTTGTTATAGATTATATAGTTTCATTCGGCTAGGGATAGTTTTATAGAATAGTAGACTATAAGATATAGGATCCCGTCTTCTCCCTATTAGGATAAGCATCTTCCTAACGCTATCTTGGAACAGTCTGCCTCAAGTATTATCTCCTATTTAGGATCCTATTATACTAAGATAGGTTCTAATATAAAAGCTATCTTAAGAGCTTTAAAGGCCTCTTATTCCTTAGTCCCTTACTAAAACGGGGTATTCTTATAAGTTAACCGTATTAAAGGTATAGTTAACTTAGAGAAGTTAGGGATAAAGTCTTAGTAGAAGTTTATAAACCTTAGGAAACTTTATACTCCCTAAACCTTATATAGTACCTCTTATTTATAGATAGTAGCTAGCTTTTTAGAGTCCAGGTAAACCTAAGTATTTACCTTTATAATATAGCTAAGATATTTAACTTCTTTTATAGTAAATATATACTTCTTAAGATCTAATATAAGTTTTACTTTTTATAGCCTTTAAAGTATATCCTTTACCTACCTTATATAATCTTTCCCATTACTTAATATATAGATTAAGATATTATTAAGGTATACTATTATGAAGTCTCTAAATATTAAGCTAAGAGTATTATTAATATATTATTAGAAAGTCATAAATATACTTATAAGTCTAAAGAGGTAAATAAGCCATTTAAAGAGGCTAAACTAGGTTTAGAATATTATTAAATACTTATCGCCTTCTATAATCTAGATATAGTAAAAGGCTACCTAAATATTAAGCTTTATAAACTACTTAGCTCTAGCTAAGGAGTAAAGCGTCTCTTTAATAAGTAGAAGGGGGTACTAATCTTACTTTATAATCTTATTTAATGCCTAATAATTAATATAGAACCTCTATTCTTTATTTACTTTCTTTATTAAGAAGATAGGGGTAGTAGCTAAAGAGGAGCTAGCTTAGATCTATCCCTTATCTAGTAAGTTAATAACTTGCTTTTAGACTTCTAATAAATGATCTTATGGCATATTATAGAAAGGCTTCTAAGGGAGTTTAAGAATCTTTCTATCTAGGCCTTCCTTTAATTTAATATAATAGTTAGCTATATTATAATATAAGGAGAGTCTACTAGCTTTCTCCTTATTAAAGAGGTTAATAAAGTTATAAAGTTTATCTAGTAAGGTAACCTCTAACTTTATATTAGGCTTAGATTAGGTACCCCCTTTTTCTAAGCTATCTCTATTAAATTAATATCTTAATTCTAAGATAGTTATTATCTCCTAGATATTAGTAACTAAGAAGGTATTAGAAGTCTTCTTTTTCCATGCCTTCCATATTATACCTATAAAGACTATACTTATTATTTAGGAGATTTCTATTTGTCTAGGCTATGAAGAGATCTTATAGATAAATAGTCCTAGTTACATTCCAATCTTAAGAACGCTTATATATATATCTAGTATAACTTCCTAATATTCTATCTATAGGAGGCCTAATATAATGTTATATATAAGTCTTAGGACTATATGGAATATAGCCTAGCTCTCCTAGCTATTAATATTTATTATAATATAGGTTATCTAAGTAATCTTTCGGTCTAGTTATCGCATAGTTATAGTCCCAAGGGTATATACGGTAGGTAAACTAATTTACCTAATTCCAAGCTTCTAATATATTCTCTTACTAATAGTACTATAGCTTAGCTTTAAACTAAATAATAAAGGTAGTAAACGGTTTATTGTCTCTCTATTATAAGAATTCTAGTTCTAATAAGGCTACCATCTTCTTATAGAGGTTAGAGAAGATACTCTCGAGATATTAAAGGAACTAAGTTAGGTCGTACCTAACTTTCAGGCCTATAGATTTATTGTAGGCTATAACTTAGGTCTATACCTAGTATATAAGGTTTCCCTAGATAAAGACCTATTAGTTATAATTAGAGCCGATAAAATCTCTATTAGCTACAAGGATATATTCTATTATACTCTTCTATATTATAAAGAGTTCCTTTTTACTATCAAAAGGTTATCAAGTAAGGAGACGCTTCCGCTACGGCCGTTAAGCTTTAAGAGGTACCCTAGCCGACTTAAGGGTCAGGATAAGTTAGGTTTAGGATACCTAGAGGGTGTTAATCGTAACATTCTACCATTCTACTGCTACTTAAAGGGAGCAGACAAGCTCCTATAATTTCGCTAAGCCTAAGGGCCTATATACTCCTAAATCTATTATAACTATATTATCAATAACTCCCTTAAGGAGATACTATTAGTAAGAAGGTAGTTAAAATATAATATACTAGCCTTATAATATCTATAGATAAGTATATAATATTTCATTTAACTACCTTAGGGAGGAAAAAGAGGAAGAATGTAAGAGTTATATAGAAGAATGCCTTTTAACTAATATATATATATATAACCTAGGTAGGGCCCGGTTAGGCTCCGGGTTAGGCGCTAACCGGGCCTTGGCCGCGTGTCTACCGGACGAGTTACAAACGAGTAACGAACGCTCTATAGACCTATAGGGTAGGGTAGGTAGGGTAGGGTAGGTCCGTTCTATACCTAGGTAAAGCCTAGGCATTATCTAGCCTAGGTATAACCTAGGCCTATAATATTTATAGCTTTAAACTAACTAGAGGGGGGCCTTTAATAGGTTTACTTTACCTTAGATATTAAGGAACTTAAGGGTTTTATTATAGAATTAGTTAACCTTATACTAAGCCTTGGATAGGGTATTATATAAGACTTTACTAACTAGCTTTTATAAGGCCTTATAACTACTATTATAGGCTTAGTTTTAAACCTATAGGAGCTTATAGCTAAGGAAGTTAAAAAGGAGCTTAAAGAAGCCCTTAAGGCTATCCTTTACCTTACCTAGGTATAGGTAGCTATAGGCCTATAATAAGGGGTAATAGGCCCTTAAAGAGGCCTATTATTAGCTAAGGCTATACTATTATAGGCATTATAAGAGGTTATAATATAGAATATAAGCCCATAAGAGGACCTTAAAGCCTAAACCCTAGCTAAAATAGTCTAAGTAGTTAATAGGGCTTCTAGCTACTAGGGAGTTATTATAGCTAGGAAGCTCCTAAGTAATAATATTATAATAGTCTTTAAAGATAAGGCTATTAAGGACTAGTACTTAGCTAATAAGTTATAGTTAGCTATAGCCTTTAGAGAGTAGGCTAGAGAGATTAATAGAGCCTATATAGTCCTAGCCAAAGGAGTCTAAAAGGAGGAATTATAGGGAGTTAGTAAATAAGACTTTAAAAGGGCTATAGGCTTATAATCGGTCGAGATAGTCAAGTTCCAGCTATTAAAGAGCCTATAAAGGAAGTAGGTTATGATACTCCTAGGCTTATAAGACCTTAAAGGGGCCTAGAAGGCCTATAATAAGGGTATAGTCTAGGATGCCTAGGTATTAGACTATAAGCCTTATTAGGATGCCCTAAAACTAAGGTAATACTATAGGTATTAGAGCTCTAGATATATCTAGTAGTATTATTAGTAGCTAACCTATTATAACTACTATAGTATAAAGGCCTATAGAGAAGGGGAGAAGGCTAGAGAGGCCTAGTACCTTATATCTACTCTAACTAGCTCCTTTATGAATATATAGTGTATAGGGGCCCTTATATAGCCTAGTATAAGAGCTATCTAAAGAAAGTTAAGGCCTAGGAATAGGCTAGGGAGGCCTATTAGTATAGACCTTAAACCTTCTAGCTATTAGGATAGCTATATTAGAAGGTAGCCTTCGAATTTAGCAACCCTTAAGAAGATAATAACTATTACTAAACTAGGGCTAAATGCCTACTATATAGAAGGCCTATACTAGCCTAGTAAGTAGCTAGGAGCGCTCTTTATAATACAATAGACCTATATCCCTTTTTTATAGCCTAGAGCCCCCTCTCTTTTATAACTGGATAAGAGGATAATAGCTATAGAGCTTATTACTATACCCTTAGCCTCTACTCTAGCTACCTTAAATATAAATTAAGATCCTTTAGTAAAATACCTAAGGTAATAAATAGGCCTTTAAGGTCCTATTAGAGGAGGCCAAATATAACCTACTAATTATCTAGGAGCTATAGATTAACCGATTTATAAGATTAATATATTACCCTTAGGCTTTAAACTACTATTCAGTTTATAAGCCTAAAGGTAAGGTAGCTATCCTAATAGCTAAGCGATTCCTAGTTAGCTAGTAAGACTATTTAGTAAATTATTATTATTATTATTAATCCTATACTACTATACTAATAAATATACTAAAGCCTCTCTAATTATATACAAAGGAAACTATACCTAATAGGCTAGATAAAAACCTCTGTCCTGCCTTTAACGCCTAATTCGGAATACTAATATACTATAAAGAAAAGGAAAAGTAGCTAGAATAGCCCTATAGAGGCCTTACCTCCCGGTCTAGCCTCCTTACAAGGCAGTATTCTAGGAGCCTCCTTAGATCTATTAACCACTATAGAACCCTCCTTGCCAAACGATAGTTATAGGCCCCTATACCCTATAAAACGAAGTCAAGGTCCCTTTACGACCGTATTTCCTAGGATTCCTATATTTGGCTTCTTAGTAGGTTTAGGCACTAAATAACTAGGTGCTCTATAGTTTCCCTCCCTTAGCTATAGGCATAGTAAGGGGTACTAACCCCTAGGACTTAAACCTTAAAAAGGAAGTTATGGAGGCTAATAGCCCTTATATAGGCCTATACTAGTAGGGAGCTCTAGGCCTTTATTAGGCCTTAGTATCTTTATAGGCCTTCCCCTATAAAAACTAGGTATAGAAGGTCTTTATTAGATATATACTATATCCTCTTACTAGCTTAGTTAGCCCTCTAGTGGTTACTCTAGCTAGCTATTATAGCTAGTTCTATAGCCCATAGCCTTCTTTATAGGGTCTATAAGGGGGGTAGATTCCTTTTATAGCCCCCTTAAACCTATTATTAGACTATTAACCTCACTATCTTTAAGGCTATAGGCTTTAGCTCCTAGCCTTTTACCCTAGCCCTTCTCTTCTAGAACCTCTAGCTTAGCCTATTATAAGCCTATTAGATAAGACCCCTTATAGGGACCTAGGGGGTCCCTAGGCCTACCTTAGTCTATAGGAGTAGCTAGTCAAGTTTAGCCTTAAAGTTAGCTAACCTCTTATTAAGATAGAGGTTAAGGGGTAGTACTTAGGCTTCTATTTCGAGGCACCGGATAGGGGTAGCCTTATAGGCCTTAGTAACTACTTAGAGGGCCTTATATTAGGCCTTTAATAATTCCCTAGTAAGGCCTTTTAGCTTACCCCTTAGCTTAGTAGGCTTATAGAAATTTAAGGCCCTATAAGCTAAGGCACTATAGATATACTTAGTATAGACCTTGTAGGCCTATAGGAGGCTAGGGCCCTAGGTCTTTATAACGAGCCTAGTTAAGGCAAACTCCTAGGTCTCTAGCTTTTTAGCTACCCTTATATAATAGGGGCTATACTATAGCCTCTAATCTAGCTAGATCCCTAGGAATCTAGCTAACTTTAAAGGGGCTATAGTAGTAGTACCCCTTTTAGGTTATAGGAGCTCTAGCGATTATAACTACTATTTTCGGCCCCTATTAAAGTAGATAAGTTCGCACTTTTCTAGGGTAAAGGTAATACCTTAAATCCTTACCTACTAAAGGTAGGCCTTCTAGACCCTTTATAACTAACCATTATAGGCCTCCTTAGCCCTCCTAAAGGCTAGAAAGTTAATATTATTAGTAAAGCCTATTAAACTAACTATAGGGCTAGCCTAGCAAATGGCCTAATAGAGAGAGGCTATATAGAGGATAAATAGTATAGGGGAGAGGGGTAACCCTTATAGAACCCCGGCCTTTACTATTATATCTTCTATTTCCTAGCTATCGAAGTAAAGAATAGCTACCTTATCTTATAGCTACTCCCTAACCTAGACTATTACCTACTTTAGGAAGCCCTAGTTCTATAGAGTGGCTAATAGCTAGGTATAGTTAATAGTATCGAAAGCCCCTAAGATATCAAGCTATAAGAAGGAGGTAGCTACCTTATACCTCTAGGCCTTTTAGACCTAGGCTGTAATAAGCCAAATAGCTAGTTCTATAGACTTATATTCCTAGTTACCTATCTATTTAGCTAGGAGAAGCCTATAGGCCTCTATAATAGCCGTTACCTTCTAGGTAACTATAGCCTCTAATACCTTACCTACTATTAGTAAGAGTACTATAGGCCTATAGCTACCTAGGGTAAAGTAGGCCTATAGGGGTTTGCTAGGCTTATAGAGGATTACTATCTTAGCCCTTTTAAACTAGGCTAGGAAATAGCTAAGCTATAGGCTCTCTATAGCTAGTATAGCTAATATCTAGTAAAGTAGCTACCTATAGGCCTTTAGTAGACTTATAGGGAGGAGGTCTTCCCCTAGGGCTTTTTATAGGGCTACCCTAGCTAGTACTACTCTAACTTTATCTACTATAACCTCCTAACTTACTTCGAACTTCGGCTCCTAATAGTCGTTTAGTTTAAGGTTATTAATATCCAACAGGTCTACTTCTAGGTTTAGAAAGAACTTATTAGCTAGTACTTTAGCCTTCTATTAGTAGCTTATAAACCCCCCTTTAAAGGCTAAGAGCTTTAGAAGGTTAACTAGTAGGTAGCTTTATAGCCTTACCTACTACTCTAGCCTCTATAATAGGTCTAGCTAGTTAGTTACCTCCTATAATATAGCTCTCTAGCTCTTAATCTTTATAGCTATAATAATCTTAGCCTAATCCTATTATAACAAACCTAACTCAGACTTCTTCTAAAAGGGTTCAGACAAAGGTAGGTAAAGCAGGACAAGCGTACAGGTCGTCTAAGGGATTCGGTAAAGCCAAAGGGTTCACAACAACACTAGAGTTGTCTCTCACAGTAGTCAACGATGCTTGGTATAAGTACTATAATTGTAGGTTGCTATCACTAGTGAACTCTCAGAGTCTACCGTAACGAGTGACTATCTATATATATATATAATCCTAGGATTACTAGCAGTCGTAGTGATCCTCTATACTAGCTTACCTGGCTCATATCGTAAGCTAGTGATCCTCTGCTAGGATCATTTCATGCCAAGTGTAATCCTATCCTAATTAGTCTATCATTTCTTCGGCTTGATTAGCCTGTTTGTGCTAGTGGCTTAGGCAACATCTATATATTGTCACAGATAAGCACATAGGCGGCCCGGCAGGCTGCAGCTAGGACACGGGACATTCCGACAGCCAATCACTCGACGGACTAATCAGAAGATTATCACCGCCAAGACTAAGGTCTTCACTGGTGATAATAGCATGTCACCGTCGATAACGCAGAATCACGAAGTGAAAGGAGAAGTGGTACTGGTGATAACTATTGAAGAGGGACAGACCATTGTGTATATATAGCTAGCTAGTCACTCGTTATGGTGGACTCTAGGAGTTCGCCAGTGGTAACAATTACAATCACAGTACTCACACCGAGCATTGCTGATTACTATAAGAGACAACTCTAAGTGTTGTTGTGAACCCTTTGGCTTTACCGAATCCCTTAGACGACCTGCCTGCTTGTCATGCTCAACCTACCTCTGTCTAGACCCTTTCAGAAGAAGTCTGAGTTGGGTTCGTCACATATATATATTTCTATAATATAATGCCTTCCTTCTAAGGCTTTTGACCTAAAAGCCCTCTTTAGGTCGTTTCAAATAGCGCTAACATCCTTTTCTATGTATACCTTATAATTTTTCCCTTTTTCTGTATTACTAGTGGCTGATAAGATAGTAGATTGTATCTCTAAGCGCCGATCTTCGAAATCCTAATAGCGTACTATGCTTGCTTCTTTTATTAATTCTTCTGGTGTAGATGTTATGCTATATTTGTAGTGTTTTAAGCGGAACTTAGCTTATCGTATAGCGTTAAGCTCTTCTTGCTATAGCAAGTGTATATGTTAGGGTTATTCTTACGATAGTTCCGATATAACGTCTGCTTATTTGTAACCTAGTTCATTACCTTAATATTCGTAGCTAACCTTTTATAGTAATAAAGATTATATCTAAATAAAAATATATAGAACAAGAAGAGGCTGATGCTAAAGAGGCCCTTTTCGTTCTTTAGACTTAACTTTAGACGGCTATTAGTCGATTAGCTCGTCTTTGTCGCCAGAAACATTTCTTAAAGGAGCAGGGTTCTAAGCTATTTCGTCGAGGTATATAGTCTCTAGAGGAAATAAAAGCAGAAGAATAGAGGGTATAGGATTCTAAGGTACGCGTTATTAGTAACGTACGGTCTTAGGGTGCTAACGTCCCGTTTAACTAGTCTTCTTTAGGCCTAGATTTATTAGAGGCTGACTTGGCCGTTTTATCCGAGCTAGTGCCTACAGTCGATCTAGGTTCTGCCGGTAGAACTATTCTAGTTTCTTAAGGTAGTTTAAGTTCTTAACTAGTTCCTATAAGTTATCCTCTAGTCTAAAATCAAGCTATTTAACTAAATACTATAGTTCCCTATTAATAATATATAAATCTAGAATTTCTTTGACGTCCTATTCTTCTTCCTTATCTTCTACTTCAATATATATAGCAACCTTAGCGTTTTTCGGTACTAGTTTGAGAAGCAAAATATAAAAAACATCTATCTATAGTTATATAGATGATAGTAACGATAGTTGGTAGTTAGATATCGAAATTCATTCTTTAATAACGAAGGGTCTAACCTTTTTAAAGTCTAGCTTTGTGCTTAGTCGTTTAGTTTATAGGTTTTATACGATTAGATAGACTTTATCTCCCCTCTCTAGGCAAGGTCCCTCGAGCCTATATTTATTATAGTAGTTCTTCATTCTAGTCTTAATAAACTCGAGTTCCTTTTTAAGCTTCTTATATAGTATATGTATTTGTTCTGCTTTGACTACTGCTTTTGGTATTATAACCTCTAGTCCTTGCCTAAGGTCTGCTTTATATCTATAGTTCGCGAAGAACGGTATGACTTTGGTCGTTTCCATTAGTATTATATTATAAGCGAGTTATACTATTAGTAATAATATAACCTAGTCGTCTTACTAGTAGTTAACGTAAGAGTAGAGGTACTACTTAATAACTTGGTTTAGTCGCTCCGTTTGTCTATTAGTCTACAGGTAATATGCTATTAATAGCTTATTATTAACGCCTAATCATTATATTAACGCTTGCTAGAACTTTAATACGAACTTAGTATCTCTATTAGTAATCTATTCTTATAGCTAAGTATATACTAATGTAACTTGCCGATAGATTATATCTACTAACTGTTTTGCTATCTAGGACTCTTTATAGGGAAAGAAGTATACCTATTTAGTTAGGCGATCTACTATAGTAAGAATACTATTATAGATTACTCCTATAGCCGTATCCTTAGATTCTAGTAGCTTTATAATGAAGTCTATTATAATTAAACTCTATAGTTTATTAGCTATTAGTAGTAGCTAAAGTAGCCTATATAGCTTATATTATACCGTTTTGCTTCGATTATAAATGTCGTAGTTCCATACGACTTCCTTAACTCGTGCCATTAACTATAGAAAATCATAGTATTTCTTAACTTATATAATAGTCTTTATAACTCCTTTATATCCTCCGAGTTTCGACTTATAGAGTTCTTAAATTATCTATAGCTATTAATCCCCGTCATAGATATATACTTTACCTCTATATTAGAGTTTCCTATCTCTTTCTTCTACTCTATTAGGTACTAGTAGTCCGGGTGCTACTTAATACTATACCTCGTTAATTCTTTCTTCTCAAAGGATTATATAGCATTCTAGGAACGAGTTAAGTAGATTATCTTCTATAGGTGTCTACATTTCGTAATATAGTGTTCTGTCTGTTTGTTCCTTAAATAATAGTGGCGTTATTTCTATTTGTCCTTCCGTATGATCCGTTCGTCGGCTGAAGATGTCTGCTTGTACGTTCTCTTTGCCCTTCTTGTAGCAGATCTCAAAGTTAAATTCCGTATGGAATTCTGCCTATCGTATTTATCGTCTATTAAACTCCTTTATCGTTATAAAGTATCGTAAATTCTCGTGATCTATATATACTTATACTAGTTTAATTATACTACTAAGGTATAGTTACTATTCCTTAAAAGCTTTAATAATCGTAAGTAGTTCCTTATTATAGATTAGATAATTAAGACGTAATCTATCGAGCTTCTTTAAAAAGAAGGCTATGGGATATAGCTTTTCTTATTTATCTTATTATCCTAATTATCCTCTAATAGTATAGTCTAAAGCGTCCGTTTCTACCTCGAATAGCTTTCTAGGGTCTAGTAATACTAGGACTAGATCTTTAGTAATGGCGTTATAGATCTATATAAATGCTTACTTGTACTATTCTTTCTATTAGAATTTAGTATTCTTCTTGGTAAGTTCGTATAAAGGATATACGATCGCTCTAAAGTTCCTAATAAACATCCGATAGAAGTTTATAAATCTAATAAAGCTTTATACTTCTATAACTAATGTTAGTCATAGCCAATTTTTAATAGCTTTAACCTTTAAAGGTTCTATCTAAATTTATCTTAGGGATATCTCGTATTCTAAAAATACTATCTTTCTAACGTGGAATTTGCTCTTTTCCTTGTTAACTAATAGTTTATATACGTATAGCGTGTCTAGTATTGCTTTTATATACTTCCGGTGTTCGTCTATTGTCTTAGAGAAGATAAGTATATTATCGAGATAATATACCGTAAATTTGTTAAGAAAGGGTTAGATAACTTGATTAATTAGGGCTTAGAACGTTACTAGTATGTTTATAAGTCCGAATGGTATGACGAGGTACTTATAGTGGCTATAGGGTATTCTAAAGGCCGTTTTCTACTTGTCGCCTTCTTTAATCTATAGTTATAGGCCGATAGCAAGTCAAGACGTGTAAAATATTAGGCTCTTGCTAACTAATCTTAGAGCCGTAAGATTAGTAGTAATAGGTATCGATTTTTTACGGTCTGTTTGTTAAGTTGCCGATAGTTAACGTATAACTATAGCTTTCTGTCTTTCTTAGGTATAAATAGAATTAGGTAGCCTGCTAGCGATATTAATAGGTAAATATATCCCCTTTAAAGGTTCTCCTCTAAATATCACTTAAGTTCTTTATTCTATATCTAGCTTATATAGTAAAGCTTAAAGAACTTTAGTTATACTCCTTCCTTGAGCTTGATCTCGTAATCCTATAGGCTATATTCTAGTAATCCTTCTAGATGCTTTAGTTTGAATGTTAGATGTCCTTTATATTCTTTCGGTACTTCCCTAGTCTTGTCTTGTCTCTCGGTTTTCTAATAGTATATAAACTTGGTTCCATCTATAGCAATACTAGCGATTTCTCCTATCTTAGCCTATTACTCTAATTGTAGTGTTCTATATTTGTTAATAGAGAGAATAGCTATTAGCGGTTTAGTTCGTTCCTCCTATTATAACGTTAGTGTCGTTATACCGCTTCTTCTAAAGTCTATAATAATCTGCCTGCTACTGCTCGTCTCTTATAGTAGATCTATAGGGTATGCCTTCCCTTAAGCATCGTCTACTTGCGATCCTTACGTACTTCCTATCTTGCTAGTTAAATACGACTCTATTCGGGGTTATAGGTAGTTACTATTCTTTTAGCTAATGTCTAGGTCGTAATCTTTATACTATAGTAACCCTAATATTATATCTTTATCGTTATCTATATCTATAATGCTAAATACGACTGCTATAGTCTTTCTTACTATAGTAATATCGATTAGTTCGGTCTCCCTACGTACTTATCATATCGGAAATGGCCCTTTGACTATACTATACTTCTACTTTATTCTCTAGGGTATCTGTAGCTAATTTATAAGTATCGGCAAAATCAGGTTTATCTCTACTCTACTATCTACTAGTATAAGCATTTCGTGCTGTTTCTATTATACTGTTATCTATAATCGCTTATCTTACTACTATCGTCTAAAGATTATAGCGATTTCCTATATTTCTGCTAGGAGGTCTCGATATAGTAGTCTCTTACACTAGTTCCTCCTATACTATACTACTACTCGCTGCTATATAGGCGTTAATAGTTCCTAGGCCCCTTGAAGGGCCTTAACCCATTTCCTAGGTCAATGTTAACCTCTTTGGTTGTTCGGCTAATAGCGGCTTCATCAATTATACTTATCTCTATAAGCCATTAAGTGCTTATAGCTTCCTACCATTAGGTCCGTTTTACTTTCTATTGTATATGCTATAGCTTTATCTAAAGCTCCTAAATTTGCGATTTCTTTTCGTCTGCGTGATAAAGACAATCGTTACTCTAGTATAAGTCCTATATATCTCGTCCTGTTCCGTAGTACCTAGGCTAGGCTCGTTTTAGAACTACTATAATGCCTTCTAGACTCCGAGCTTCGATTTTCTAGAGTAATTCGGCTGCTCTATTCCCTACGTTATAGACCTATTCTATAGGGTATAAGCTTCTGTCCCCATTTTCCTGTCAGGTTAGCTAGTAATTGTTTTCGAATTTGTCGTGGAAGTGGTATCGGCATTCGTATACTATACACTAGAACTAGGGCACTTACATATATACCTCGTGTCAAGGGTATAGTCGTATAGCGTCGCCTAGAAGGTATTAGAATTCTTTCCTAAATCCTTCCTACTATATATAGACCGTAGATACCTTAACGCTAAGGTAGGAATGTTTCTTCTAATAGCTTTCCTATATACGTTCGTCTTTTCTACGGTTCGCGTATATAAACTAGTACTCCGGGTTCTGTATATTATAGCTAAGTTACTAGTCGTCAAAATACTTAGTATAGCTATTAGGCCTATTATATATTATAGGCTGTTCTCCTTTAATAGTTTCTACGATACGTTAGAGTTTCCTTATCTCGTCCCTTATCTCGTCGCTCTGCTAAGCAAGTCAAGTCAAGCGTCTATCCTATTCGCGTAGTTCTATATTAAGCTAGAAAACTTTGTTATAGTACTATTCGATTTGTTCCTAGAGGAATAGAACATTAGGTCTAGGTCTTTCGATTCCTTAGGTATTAGTTATCTACGATCTATCCCGTTTCTATATAACTATAAAACCCTATTGCCTTAAGGCTAGGAGAATCGAAATTAGTAGTACGTATTCTCCTGCTATATTCTATTCGGCAAGACCTATCTCTAGGTCTATAGTGACTAGTTTAGAGTATAGTACTTATTTATCTTTACTATTACTGTCGTATCTAAGGCTATCTATATTACTACCCCTATCTTTGTAGCTTGTAGCTACTACTTTGATAACGTTCTTAGTAGTTTTATTGATAACTATAATTTCCTTTCTAGGGACTGTCTATTACTCTTTCTTTAGGCTTTGACATTCTTGCTTATAGTGCCCTTTCTTTCTATAGTTATAATAGGTAATATTAGACTTATCTTTAGTTATCTTTTTCTAGTCCTACTTCTATATTATATCTATATCTATAGCTCTAGGGTATATCCTATATAAGGTACTAATATATACTCGCTTTTTCTTATTATTAGCCTTAACTATAGTTCCGTTTATTTAGCTTCGTTTCTATTACTCCTATATATAGAGTCGATTATCGATTTTAATAGCCTATATAATATATTTATCTAGAGTCTTAGGCTAATTATACTTATATAGCTCGTCTTTAACCTTTTCCTTTAAGCCGTTATGAAATAGTTATATTAATACCTTATCGTTAAGCTAAGACTTAAGTATATCCTATCTAAACTATATAATATAAGAGGCTACTAACTTAGTCTATCAGAGATTAGCGAGTCTTTCTTATATATAAATCTTCTTATCTTTATCACTAAAAACCTTCTAAAGCTCTTCTTCGAAACGGTCATAGGATTAAAAGACTACCTATATAAACGTGTCTTAGTTATCTTCGTCTTCCTTAGTAAGATAGTCGTTCTACGTAGGCTCGAACTATCTAAGTGCCTTACCCTCTAGTCTTACAGCTATATAGAAGACTTTAGCTTTATTATTCGGAAACTTGTTATCATTAAGCTAGAAGTAGGATTAGAGGTTTATTAGGAATCCTATAAGATCCTCCTTAGTTCCTCTATATTTACTAGGTAGTTCGATCTTAATATAGCTCGCTTTAACGCCCTCGAGTGCCTTAATTTTAGTGTAAGCCTTGTTAACTAGTTTCTACGAGTGCTTTTCGCCGTTCTCGAGTTCTTTAATTCGAGCTTAAGTAGCCTTATCTCTCTAGTCTAACTCCTAGATTTGCTAATAGAGTTAACTAAGCTAAGCAAGTAGCTGTTTAGCTGTGACGTTAGTAGCTATATTGTGACGAACCCAACTCAGACTTCTTCTAAAAGGGTCTAGACGGAGGTGGGTTGAGCGTGACAAGCAGGCAGGTCGTCTAAGGGATTCGGTGAAGCCAAAGGGTTCACAACAACACTTAGAGTTATCTCTCACAGTAATCAGCAATACTTGGTATAAGTACTGTGATTATGATTGTTACCACTAGTAAACTCCTAGAGTCCTCTATAACGAGTGACTATCTATATGTATATATAATCCTAGTGATCACTCCTGATCACGGTAAGCGTAGTGATCACTATACTTCCCATGTTGTAATTAGTCCTTCCGTTCCTTCGGCTTGATTGGCCCGTTTATGCTAGTAGCCTAGGCGGCATCTGTATACATATTTCCGTGACACGATGTCCTCCCTCCGAGGCTTTCGACCCGAAAGCCTTCTTTTTAGGCCGTCTCAAATAGCGCCAACATCCCTCGCGTTCCTTATACGTGTTTTTCTCCTTAGTCCTCGTTACCCTTCGTGCTGTCAATCATACCGTCTAACGCGCGTAGATCCCTAGCGTCTATTCGTCGTAAGCGTTTGGCTCAGTTTATTTCCGATCACGGGTTTGTAGTGATGGCGTGTTCCTATTGCGTAGAGTATAACCGAGTGTGCAAGATGATTGAAAAATCTCGTCGCTACGAGGCTTACGTACGTCAGGGTCGTACTTACGATAGTTCTAGTGTTCTAGTTTCTTCTTGTAAGTTCTTATTTTCTTATGAGGGTATGTCTCTAATTGTAACGTAGTAGATCGTATCATACGCGAGTAACGTTGTTTAAAGGCTAAAGAGAAAGAGGCTAAAGCCTTGTTACGGGAATATTAATGTAAAGCTTCTAAGGCATTAGCCTATCTGACTTAGGTTTATAAACAATAAGAGTTCCTAGTAGAGAAGGGGGCAGATATAATTATATAGGGTTTGTCAAATCTAGACGAATTAGAGGTAGTAGAATAGTAGGAATCGGGGGCCGTCATGTAACTTAACGGTAGCGTTGACGTTATTAACTAGGGTGCTGTTTTCGGTTCTGTCCTAGGTTTGCCTTTAGCTAATCTAGGTTCTACCAATAGAACTACTCTAGTTTCTTAAGGCAGTTTAAATTCTTGACTAGTTCCTATAAGTTGTCTTTTAGTCTGAAATTAAGCTATTTGACTAAGTACTATAGTTTCCTATTAATAATATATAAATTTAGAATTTCTTCGATGTCTTATTCTTCCTCTTTGTCCTCTGCTTCGATATATATAGCAACCTTGGCATTCTTTGGTGCTAGTTCGAGAAGTGAAATATAAAAAATATCTATCTGTAGGCGTATAGATGACGGTAACGATAGTTGGTAGTTAGATGTCGAAATTCGTTCTTTAATAATGAAGGGTCTGACCTTCTTAAAGTCTAGCTTCGTGCTTAGTCGTTTGGTTTGTAAGTTTCGTGCAATCAGGTAGACTTTGTCTCCCCTCTCTAGGTAAGGTCCCTTAAGCCTACATTTGTTATAGTAGTTCTTTATTTTGGTTTTGATAAACTTGAGTTCCTTCTTAAGCTTCTTATATAGTATATATATCTGTTCTACTTTGACTATTGCTCTTGGCACTATGACCTCTAGTCCTTGCCTAAGGTCTGCTTTATATCTATAGTTCGTAAAGAACGGTGTAACTTTGGTTGTTTCCGTTGGCGTCGTATTATAAGTAAGTTATATTATTAGTAATAGTATGACCTAGTCGTCTTGCTAGTAGTTGACGTAAGAACGGAGATATTGCTTGACAACTTGGTTTAGTCGCTCTATTTGTCTGTCAGTCTATAGGTGATATGCCGTTAATAGCTTGCTATTAACGCCTAATTGTTACATTAACGCTTGCTAGAACTTTGATACGAACTTGGTGTCTCTATCGGTGATCTATTCTTATGGCCAAGCATACATTGATATAACTTGCCGATAGATTATATCTACTAGCTATTTAGCTATCTATGACTCCTTGTAGGGAAAGAAGTATGCCTATTTAGTCAGGTAATCTACTATAGTAAGAATACTATCATAGATTACTCCTATGGCTATATCCTTAGATTCTAGCAGTTTTATAATGAAGTCCATCGTAACTAAACTCTATAGTTTGTCAGCTATTAGCAGTAGCTAAAGTAGTCTATACGGCTTATATCGTGCCGTTTTGCTTCGATTGCAAATGTCGTAGTTCTATACGACTTCCTTAACCTATACCGTTAACTATGGAAAGTCGTAGTGTTTCTTGACTTATACGATAGTCTTCGTAACTCCTTTATATCCTCCGAGTTTCGACTCGTAGAGTTCTCGAATCATTTGTAGCTATTAATCCTAGTCGTAGATATATACTTTGCCTTAGTACCAAAGTTTCCCATCTTTTTCTTCCACTCCGTCAGGTACCACTAGTCCGGGTGCTACTTAATACTATGCCTCGTTAATCCTTTCCTCTTGAAAGATTGCGTAATATTCTAGGAACGAGTCAAGTGGATTATCTTCTACGGGTGTCTGCGTTTCGTGATGCAGCGTTCTGTCTGTCTGTTCCTTGAACAGCGGTAGTATCGTTCCTGTTCGTCCTTCCGTATGATCCGTTCGTCGGCTTAAGATGTCTGCTTGTACGTTCTCTTTGCCCTTCTTATAGTAGATCTCGAAGTTAAATTCCGCAAGGAATTCTGCCTATCGTATTTGTCGTCTGTTAAGTTCCTTTGTCGTTGTGAAGTATTGTAGGTTCTTGTGATCTGTATATACTTGTACTAGTTTAATCGTACTACTAAGGTATAGTTACTATTCCTTAAAAGCTTTAACAATCGTAAGTAGTTCCTTGTCGTAAATCGGATAATTAAGATATAGTCTGTCAAGCTTCTTTAAAAAGAAGGCTATAGGATATAGCTTCCCTTATTTGTCTCGTTATCCTAATTATCCTCCGATAGTATAGTCTAAAGCGTCCGTTTCTACCTTAAATAGCTTCTTAGGGTCTAGTAGTACTAGTACTAGATCCTCGGTAATGATATTACAGATCTATATAAATGCTTGCTCGTATTACTCTTCCTATTAGAATTTAGTATTCTTCTTGGTGAATTCGTGTAAAGGTCGTACGATCGCTCTAAAGTTCCTGATAAACATCTGGTAGAAGTTCGTAAATCCGATGAAGCTTCGTACTTCTGTGACTGACGTTGGTTGTAGCCAATTCTTGATAGCTTTAACCTTTGAAGGTTCTATCTAGATTTGTCCAGGGGATATTTCGTATCCCAAAAAGACCGTCTTCCTAATATGGAATTCGCTCTTTTCCTTGTTAACTAATAGCTTATACGCGTATAGCGCGTCTAGCACTACTTTTACGTGCTTCCGGTGTTCGTCTATCGTCTTAGAGAAGATAAGTATATCGTCGAGATAATATACCGTAAATTTGTCGAGAAAGGGTCGGATAGCTTAATCAATCAGGGCTTAGAACGTTGCTAGCGCGTTTATAAGTCCAAATGGCATGACGAGGTACTTGTAGTAGCTATAGGGTGTCCTAAAGGCCGTTTTCTACTCGTCGCCTTCTTTGATCTATATATAGTTATAGGCTAATAGCAAGTCAAGACGTGTAAAATATTAGGCTCTTACTAACTGATCTTAGAGCCGTAAGATTAGTGGTAATGGGTATCGGTTTTTCACAGTCTGTTCATTAAGTTACCGATAGTTAACGTATAACTATAGCTTTCCGTCTTTCTTTAGTATAAATAGGATTAGGTAGCCTACTAGCAATGTCAACAGGTAGATATGTCCTCTTCGAAGGTTCTCCTCCAAATATCGCTTAAGTTCTTCGTTCTGTGTCTAGCTCATATAGTAAATCTTAAAGAACTTTAGTCATGCTCCTTCCTTGAGCTTAATCTCATAATCCTATAGGCCGTGTTCTAGTAGTCCTTTTAGATATTTTGGTTCGAATGCTAGGTGTCCTTTATATTCCTTTGGTACTTCCCTAGTCTTATCTTGTCTTTCGGTTTTCTAGTAGTATACGAACTTGGTTCCGTCTATAGCGATGCTAGCGATTTCTCCTATCTTAATCTACTACTCTAATTATAGTGCTCCGCATTTATCAACAGAGAGAACAGCTATTGGCGATTTAGCTCGTTCCTCCTGTCGTGATATCGATGTCGTTATGCCGCCTCTTCTAGAGTCTATAGTGGTCTGCCTACCACTGTCTATCTCTTACGGTAGATCCGTAGGACATGCCTTCCCCTAAGCATCGTCTGCTTACGATCCTTATATACTCCCTATCTCGCTAGTCAAATATAACTCCGTTCAGGGTCGTAGGTAGCTACCATTCTTCTAGCTAATGTCCGGGTCGTAATCCTCATGCTATAGTAACCCTAATATTATATCTTTGTCGTTGCCTATATCTATAATGCTAAATACGATTGCTATAGTCTTTCCTACCATAGTGATGTCGATCGGTTCAGTCTCCCTATATACCTATTATGTCGGAAATAGCCCTTTGACTATGCCATGCTTCTGCTTCATTCTCTAGGGTATCTGTAGCTAATTTACAAGCGTTAGCAAGATTAGGTTCATCTCTACTCTACTATCCACTAGTACAAGCATTTTGTGCTGTTTCCATTGTGCTATTATCTATAGCCGCTTGTCTTGCCGCCGTCGTCTAAAGATTACAGCGATTTCCTATGTTTCTGCTAGGAGGTCTCAGTATAGTGGTCTCTTATGCTAGTCCCTCTTATACTATGTTATCACTTGCTACTATATAGGCATTAATGGTTTCCGGGCCCCTTAAAGGGCCCTAACCCGTTTCCTAGGTTAGTGTTAACCTCTTCGGTTATTTAGCTAATAGCGGCTTTATCGATCGTACTCATTTCTATAAGCTATCGAGTACTTGTAGCTTCCTACTATTAGGTCCGTTTTACTTTCTATCGTATATACTATAGCTTTGTCTAAAGCTCCTAAATTTGTAATTTCTTTTCTTCCGCGTGATAGAGGCAATCATTGCTTTAGCACAAGTCCTATATGTCTCGTCCGGTTCCGTAGTACCTAGGCTAGGCTCGTCTTAGAACTATCGTAATGCCTTCTAAATTGCAGGCTTCGATCTTCTAGAGCAATTCGGCCGCTCTATTTCCTATATTATAGACCTATTCTACAGGGTACAAGCCTCTATCCCCGTTTTCCTGTCGGGTCGGCTAGTAATTGTTTTCGAATTTGTCGTAGAAGTGATATCGACATTCGTACGCCATACATTGGAACTAGGGCACTTGTATATGTGCCTTATATTAAGGGTATAGTTATATAGCGTCGCCTAAGAGGTATTGGAATTCTTTCCCGAATCCTTCCCACTATATATAGACTATAGGTACTTTAATGCTAAGGTAGGAGTATTTCTTCTAGTAGCTTTCCCACGTACGCTCGTCTTTCCCACGGTTTGCTCGTATAAACTAGTATTCTAGGTTCTATACGTCGTTACTAAGTTACTGATCGTCAAGGTACTTAGCGTAGCTATTAGGCCTATTATATATCATAGGCTGTTTTCCTTTAATAGCTTCTACGATACGTTAGAGTTCCCTTATTTCGTCCTTCATCTTATCGCTTTACTAGGCAAGTCAAGTCAAGCGCCTATCCCGTTTACGTAGTTCCATATTAAGTTAGAAAACTTCGTTACGGTACCATTCGTTTCGTTCCTAGAGGAATAGAGTATTAGGTCCGGGTCTTTCGATTCCTTAGGTATCGGTTGTCTACGATCTATCCTGCCTCTACATGACTATAAGACCCTACTGCCTTAAGGCTAGGAGAATCGAAACTGGCGGTGCATATTCTCCTGCTATGTCCTATTCGGCAAGACCTGTCTCTAGATCCACAGTGACCAGTTCGGAGTATAGTACTTATTTATCTTCACCGTTGCCGTCGTGTCTAAGACTATCCGTGTCACTGCCCTTGTCTTTATAGCTCGTAGCCGCTACTTCGATAACGTCCTTGGTAGTTTCGTCGATAGCTATAATTTCCTTTCTAAGGGCTAGTTTCTATTCTTTCTTCAGGCTCTAGTATTCTTGCTTATAGTGCCCTTTCTTTTTATAGTTATAGTAGGTAACATTGGACTTGTCTTTGGTCGTCTTCTTCTAGTCTTGCTTCTATGCTACGTCTATATCTATAGCTCTAGGGTATATCCCGTATGAGGTACTAACGTACGCTCGCTTTTTCTTGTCATTAGCCTTGACTATAGTTCCATTTGTTTGACCTCGTTTCTGCTGCTCTTATATATAGAGCCGATCATTAATTCTGATGGCTTATATAATGTATTTGTCTAGAGTCTTAGGCTAATCGTACTTATATAGCTTATCTTTGACCTTTTCCTTTAGGCTATTATAGAATAATTATATTAATGCCTTATTATTAAGCTAAGACTTAAGTATATCCTATCTAAACTATATAGTATAGGAGGCTACTAACTTAGTCTGTTAGAGATTAGCAAGTCTTTCTTATATATAAATCTTCTTATCTTTGTCGCTAAAAACTTTCTAAAGCTCTTCTTCGAAACGGTCGTAAGATTAGAAGACTACCTATATAAACGCGTCTCGATCGTCTTTGTCTTCCTCTATAAGATAGTCGTTCCATATAGGCTCAAACCATCTAAGTGCCTTGCCTTCTAGTCTTATAGCTATATAGAGGACTTTGGCTTTATCATCCGGAAACTTGTCGTCATTAAGCCAGAAGTAGGATCGAAGGTTTATCAGGAATCCTATAAGATCCTCCTTGGTTCCTCTATATTTGCCGGGTAGTTCGATCTTGATGCGCTTCGCTTTAGCGCCCTCGAGTGCCTCGATTTTGACGTAGGCCTCGTTAACTAACTTCTGCAAGTACTTTTCACGATTCTTGAGTTCCTTGATTCGAGCTTGAGCAGCCTTGTCTCTCTGGTCCAACTCCTAGATCCGCTGCTAGAGTTGACCAAGCTAAGCGAGCAGCTATTCGGCCGTAACGTTAGTAGCCATGTCGATGTCGAGGTCGAAGTCACCTCCATTCTGAACTATAATAGAACAAAGGGAGTGGTAACAACGTGTGACGAACCTAACTTAGACTTCTTCTAAAAGGGTCTAGACAGAGGTAGGTTAAGCGTGACAAGCAGGCAGGTCGTCTAAGGGATTTGGTAAAGCCAAAGGGTTTATAACAACACTTAGAGTTGTCTCTTATAGTAATTAGCAATGCTTGGTATGAGTACTGTGATTGTGATTGTTACCACTGGTAAACTCCTAGAGTCCTCTATAACGAGTGACTATCTACATATATATATAATCCTAGTGATCACTCCTGATCACGGTGAGCGTAGTGATTACTGTACTTCCTATGTTGTAATTAGTCCTTCCGTTCCTTTGGCTTGATTGGCCCGTTTGTGCCGGTGGCCTAGGCGGCATCTGCATGCATATTTTTGTGACATATATTGATTTTAAGGTTAAAGTTACCTCTGTTCTGAACTATGATAGAACAAAGGGAGTGATAGCAACGTGTAACGAACCTAACTTAGACTTCTTCCAAAAGGGTTTAGACAAAGGTAGGTAAAGTAAGACAAGCGTATAGGTTGTCTAAGGGATTTGGTAAAGTTAAAGGGTTTATAATAATACTAGAGTTATCTCTTATAGTAGTTAACGATACTTAGTATAAGTACTATAATTATAGGTTACTATTACTAGTAAACTCTTAGAGTCTATCGTAATGAGTGACTATCTATATATATATATAATCCTAGAATTACTAGCAGTTGTAGTGATCCTCTATACTGGCTTACCTGGCTTATGTCGTAAGCTAGTGATCCTCTGCTAGGATCATTTCTTGCTAAGTGTGATCTTGTCCTAATTGGTCTATCATTCCTTCGGCTTGATTGGCCTATTTGTGCTAGTGGCTTAGGCGGTATCTGTATATATATTTCCGTGACACCTATAGGGCCTACCAAAGTACCTCTTATATATAGGGGTTTAGGGTACCCCTATAGGCTTTCTCTACCTCCTTAGCCCTCTTCTAGGCCTCCTAAACTTCCTTTATCTACCATTAAGCCTATTTACTACCTATACTAGCCGTCTTTACTAGAGCTAAGACTATAGCTATCTCCTTAAGGGCCTTTATAAGCCTATTAAAGGCCTATAGAAGCTTATCTAGGCCCTAGAAGATAGGCCTAGCTAGGGCTAATACCTATCTACTAAGCTAGAGTAGGAGGTAAGCCGCTTTAGCTTATATAATCTCCCTATCTAGGCTCTTCTAGTCCTACCCTTTGCTAGCTAGTATAGGTCTACTAGTCCCTTAAAGGGAGATATATAAAGCCTATAGGTAGTAATTAGACTTCCCTTATTCTATAATATCCCTATAGGCTACTTCTAGTCTAGCTAAGGCCTAGAATAGGTTTATTATAGAAGGCTAGCTACATTAGTCCCTTTAAGAGATCCTAATAACCTAGCTATAAGGTATATATAGGTTAAGGTCCTATTAGTCTATAAGGCTAAGGAGGTCCCTAGCCCTTAGGCTAAGCCTATTAAATAGATCCTAGACTAGGTAATAAAGGTTAAAGTTATCTATAAGAACTAGGGGATAGGTTAACTAAGGTAAGGCTAGTAGGTTTTATAAGAAGGTCTATTTACCTTTATTATTATAGACTAACTAGAGTTTAAACCCCCTTTCTCCTAGGGCTAGAAAGGTTACCTTATACTAGTTCTTTTCTACTAAATAGTCCTATTAGCTAACTAGAAACCGTTTAACTACTAGAATAGCTACTTTACCCTTAGGCTTATAAACTAGGTAGTATTTTAACGCCTAAAGGTAATATATTAACCTTATAAATTAGTTAATCCATAGCTCCTAGATAGCTAGTAAGTTATATTTAGCCTTTTCTAGTAAGACCTTAAGGGCCTATTTATTACCTTAAGTATTCTATTAAAGGATCTTAATTTATATTTAAGGTAGCTAAAGTAAAGGCTAAAGGTATAGTAATGGGCTCTATAGCTATTACCCCCTTAGTTAGTTATAAAAAGGAGGGGGTTCTAAGCTATAGAAAGGAGATATAGGTGTATTAGGCATCGAATAAGACGCTCTTAGCCGCCTATTAGGCTAGGGTAGGCCTTTTATAAAGGCATTTAGCCCCAGTTTTATAGTAGTTATTGTCTTCCGGCTAGCTACCGAACTTAAAGGCTACCTTCTAATATAGTTACTCTAATGGTTAGAAGGTTTGGAATTTATATTAATAGGCCTTCCTAGCCCTTTCCTAGGCCTTGACTTTCTTTAGGCAGCCCCTATACTAGGCTATATAAGGGCTCCTATAGGCTATATACCTATAAGGGAGTTAGTTAGAGTAGGTAAGGCACTAGGCCTCCTTAGTCTTCCCCCCCTCTCTATAGGCCTTTATACTATAATAGCTATAATAGGCTAGCTACTAGTAATACTACTAGGTATAGCTAAAGCTCTAATACCTATAATATTACCTTAGCTTTAGAGTATCCTAGTAAGGCTTATAGTCTAGTATCTAGGCATCCTAGATTATACCCTTATTATAGGCCTTTTAGGCCTCTTCAAAGTTCTATAAGCCTAGAAATACTATAGCCTACTTCCTTTATAGGCTCTTTAATAGCTAGAACTTAACTATTTTAATTAAGTATAGGCCTATAGCCCCTTATTAAGAGGCCCTGCCGTTAGGCTAGTTATCAAGAGAGGTAGCACTATTACAAAGGCCTTTCTAAGCAAGTTCGTACTAATCATAGGGGTAAGGGAAGTCAATTATTCTAAGGCCGGCAGGCTACCTATTTATATCCCTCTCTAATCGTAGTTATATAGACTGATCCTTGGGGAGGAAAACCTCCCTTTCGGATCTATAGGCTAATAGGTATATCTTATACTATAGATCGGCTATCCCCTTTCCCCGGCCGTGCTCTGATCATGCCTATTATAGTAGGGTTATACCTATTAGTGCCTAGGTGCAGGCCCTCCGGCCGCCACGGCCCAGCCGTAGGCACAGGTCGGCTTGCGTTCGTAATAACTTACTCCCCCCCTTAGTAGGCCTATCCATAGGCCTATAGGCTCTGTCGAAATAGCTTCATTCTAGATGCTCATTTGGTAGTGGTAGGTCGCTATTATTTTAGCGCTTTATTATTACGGCTTTGTTTGTAATTATATATAGAATAGGTAGGTACTGGGCGTCTTTATTTTCATATATATATTACCATTATTATAGTTACTATTTAAATATTTTTATCTAAAGATTCGCTTTATTATAAATATATCTTATAGTTATTGTAGCGTTAGGAAGGTCTCTATTATAGTGATAGAAATAATATTTGACTCTTTTAAAAGGCCGCCCTTTGCTCTCGATTTCCTTTTAATCTTTAACCTTATCTTCCTTATATCGTTCGCTCTTCGGCCGCCTATAATTTAATTTTTTAATTTTTAAATCTTTATTTTTACGTCTATAGCGATACTATGGAGATTTAGTAGCTTAGCACGGCCGACCTGCTACCGTATATACGGTGCTTATATAGCGCTATCAAGGAAATTAAGGCAAATGACAAGGTCCCTTTTAATGTTTAGTATATATATCTTACTATTAGCTTGTTTAAGTATTTTTGGTGCTATTAGGGCTATTAGATAAGCTACCTCCTAGTAAATATATATTTTAGGAATAATTCCCTAAGTATTAATAATTGTTTAGGCTACTAGTATTATAACTAGTAATATAGTTAATCTTATAATTATAATTTGGTCTGCCTATAAGGTTTTTTCGGCCTTAAAGCTAGATATAGCTGACTCTAAGAATTTACTTATACTTAGTAAGCGCTATTATTACTATATTACTATGCTTATAAATAATATAGCTATTACTTTCGAGGTAGTTAAGAAGTATTACTAGTCTAATATAGGCCTTATTAATAATGGTAATAAGAAGATTACTTCTATAGGAACCTATTTGTTTTCGCTTACGATTTAATATAGATATTAATATATTTATAGAAGTAATAGCTAGTATATAATAAGTTTATAACCGATTATAAGTAGGCGATTATAATTACTAACCTATAGCCTAAGTTTGACGCTAATATAGTATATTTAGTTACATTTCGGTCTAGCCAATTATTTACTAATATAATATAGGTATTATATAATCTTATAATCTAGTAATATTTGCTATTACCTTGCCTAGTGCCCGTTAATAAGGGTTATATTACTTAGTAAGTAGCTAAATATAAGTTTATTACTAAACTAGGCACACTTATAATAGGGGCCTTAGGTAGTAAGGATAAGGTAGCCTGATTCTTAAGCAAATATATAATAGACTTAGAGTTTATCTCTTATAGTAGCTTTTAATGAGGTTTTTAAGGTAGTAAATTTTGTCCTATTTTCATTTTTTTTAATTATATAAAGTAAATACCCTTTTAACCTCAAATTAGTATTATAGACTTACTCTACCGGTTTATAGTACTATAATATAAATATTTTTTACTAATTTTAGTATCTCTAGTAGGGCCTTCTTTACTATAGTTTTAGCGTAATGTCGACTTAAAGTATAGTTCTTTACGATATAGCTTAGGGCCCCTCCTAGGGCGCCCTTCTCCGGGCCTTTTCTACGGTATTTCGATCGCCGTCTTAGGGCGTATTACTATAATAATACGCCACTCTACCCTACATCCTTTTCCCTTAGGACATATATCCGGGCGTTTTTTATAGGCGCTCTCTTCCTAGCCTCTTCTTATACTTCTCTATACCGTGTTATAGGCGCTCTATGGTTATAGTATACTTCCTAAACTTACGTACTTCACCCTATATATTAGTAATATTATCTTCGTCTACCTACTAGTTAAATTTAAAGGGCTATCCTTTCTACTTTACTAGGAACTAATAGGTCCTACTATCGGCCTATTCTACTAAAACTTCTTTAACTTCCTACTTATTATTGTCTTCTAACTTAGGTATTAGTATCTATTTAGCCTTGTCCTAACTATATAAGTACTATAGTTTAAGCAAGGAAATAAGGAAAATATTATATAACTAGGTATATTATATAGGTAATACTAGCCAATATACTAGCGAACTAACTAGGTCAAGTACCTAAAATAGGCCGACAAATTTAGGGGTTAATTTTTTTAATGTTTTTAGCTTAAGATTCTAGGTTAAGAGTAGGACAAAGTCGCTTCTCTTAAATACCCTTCTCTAATGCCTTTAGTTATAATAAATTTTATAATTTTGGACAGCTTCCTCCTAATGCTCTTCTAGTTATTTTTATAATGCTTGTAATTTTCTAATTTATTCTACTACATTAAGGTAGTACTTCCCTTTAGGCGAATCGTCCCTAATTTATAATGAAATCGTAAGGTTATAACCTATTAATGCTTAAAAAGCGGGTAGTCCGGTAGTTATATTAATAGTATTATTATATATAAACTTCATTTCTAGGAGGATTTATACCTAAATTATTATTATTATTATTATTATTAGTCTTACACCATTATGCTAATAAGCATACTAGAGCCTCTCTAGTTATATACAAAGGAAACCGTACCTAATAGGCCAGATAAAAACCTCTATCCTATCTTTAATGCCTAATCTAGAATACTAATACATTATAAAGAAAAGGAGAAGTGGCTAGAATGGCCCTATAGAGGCCTTACCTCCTAGTCTAGCCTCCTTACGAAGTAGTATTCTAGGAGCCTCCCTAGGTCTATTAGCCACTATAAAACCCTCCTTGCCAGACGATAGTTACAGGTCCCTATACCCTGTAAAACGAGGTCTAGGTTCCTTTATGACCATATTTCCTAGGGTTCCTATGTTCGGCTTCTTGGTAGGTTTAGGAACTATATAACCAGGTGCTCTATAGTCTCCCTCCCCTAGCTATAGGTATAGTAAGGGGTACTAACCCCTAGGACTTAAACCCTAAAAAGGAAGTTATAGAGGCTAATAGCCCCTATATAGGCCTATACTAGTGAGGAGCTCTGGGCCTTTGTTAGGCCTTGGTGCCTTTATAGGCCTTCCCCTATAAAAACTAGGTATAGGGGGTCCTTGTCCGATATATACTATATCCTCCTACTAGCTTAGTCAGCCCTTTAATAGTTGCTTTAGCTTACTACTATAGCTAGTTTCATGGCCTATAGTCTTCTTTATAGGGTCTATAAGGGGGGTTAACCCTCTGTATAGCCCTTCTAAACCTATTACTAGACTATCGATCTTACTACCTCTAAGGCTATAGGCCTTAGTTCTTATCCCCTTACCCTAGCCTATCTCTTCCGGAACCTCTGGCTTAGCCTATTATAGGCCTGTTAGATAAGAGCCCTTATAGGGACCTAAGGGGCCCCTAGGCCTGTCCTAGTCTATAGGAGTAGCTAGTCAAGTTTAGCTTTAAAGTTAGCTAGCCTCTTATTAAGATAGAGGTCGAGGGGTAGTACCTAGGCTTCCGTTTCGAGGCACCGGATAAGGGTAGCCTTATAGGCCCTAGTAACTACTCGAAGGGCCCTATATTAGGCCTTTAATAGTTCCCTAGCAGGGCCTTCTAACTTGCCCCCTAGCTTAGTAAGCTTATAGAAGTTTGAGGCCCTATAAGCTAAGGCGCTATAGATATACTTAGTATAGACCTTATAGGCCTATAGGAGGCTAAGACCCTAGGTCTTTATAGTGAGCCTAGTTAGGGTAAATTCCTAGGTTTCTAGCTTCTTAGCTACCTTTATATAGTAAGGGCCTTACTATAGCTTCTAGTCTAGCTAGACCCCAAGGAATCTAGCCGACTTTGAAGGGGCTATAGTAGTAATACCTCCTCTAGGCTATAAGAGCTCTAGTAGTCGTGACTACTATTTCTGGCCCTTATTAAAGTAGATAAGCTTATATTTTTCTAAGGTAAAAGCTATACCCTAGGTCCTTACTTACTAAAGGTAAGCCTTCTAAGCCTTTTATAGTTAACTATTATAGGCCTCCTTGGCCCTCTTAAAGGCTAGGAGGTTAGTATTATTGGCAAAGCCTATTAAACTAACTATAGGGCTAGCCTGGTAAATAGCCTAGTAGAGGGAGGCTATATAGAGGATAAATAGTATAGGGGAGAGAGGTAACCCTTATAGGACCCTAGCCTTTACCACTATATCCTTTATTTCTTAGCTATTAAAGTAAAAGATAGCTACCCTATCCTATAGCTACTCCCTAACCTAGACTATTAACTACTTTAGGAAGCCCTAGCTCTATAAAGTGGCTAGTAGCTAGGTATAATTAATAATATCAAAAGCCTTTAAAATATCGAGCTATAAGAAGGAAGTAGCTACTTTATACCTCTAAGCCTCCTAAACCTAAGCTATAATAAGCCAAATAGCTAGTTCTATAGACCTATATTCCTAGTTATCTATCTACTTAGCTAGGAGAAGCCTATAAGCCTCTGTAATAGCTATTACCTTCTAGGTAACTATAGCCTCTAGTACCTTACCTACTATTAGTAAGAGTGCTATAGGCCTATAGCTACCTAGGGTAAAGTAGGCCTATAAGGGTGTGCTAGGCTTATAGAAAACTATTATCTTAGCCCTTTTAAACTAGGCCGGGAAATAGCCAAGCTATAGGCTCTCTAAGGCTAGCTTAGCTAGTACCTAGTAAAGTAGCCGCCTATAGGCCTTTAGTAGGCCTATAGGGAGGAGGTCCTCCCTTAGGGCCTTCTATAGGGCTGCTCTAGCTAATATTACCCTAACTTTGCCTACTATAACCTCCTAGCCTATTTTAAACTTTAGCTCCTAATAGTCGTTTAGTTCTAGGTTATTAATATCTAATAGATCTGCTTTTAAGTTCGGAAAGAACTTATTAGCTAGGGCCTTAGCCTTCTATTAGTAAGTTATAAGCCCTCCTTCGAAGGTTAGGAGCTTTAGAGGGTTGACTAGTAGGTAGCTTTATAGCCTTACCTACCGCTCTAGCCTCTATAATAGGTCTAGCTATATGACGAACCCAACTTAGACTTCTTCTAAAAGGGTTCAGACGAAGGTAGATTGAGCGGGACAAGTAGGCAGGTCGTCTAAGGGATTCGGTAAAGCCAAAGGGTTTATAATAACACTAGAGTTGTCTCTCACAGTAATTAGCAATGCTTGGTATGAGTACTGTAATTGTAGGTTACTATCACTAGTGAACTCCCAGAGTCCACTATAACGAGTGACTATTTATATATATATATACTTCTGTCGGTCGCTTATAGTCCCCTTCTATCCTGTCCTTAGATCGCCTTCGGTAGCTAGCTATCCTCTGCTATCTTTCCCTTTTTGGCAATTGTTCGCCTGTGGTAGCCCGCGCTCCCTAGCAATCCGTGTCAGCCTCGCTTCGTGCCCTTCTTGATTGGTGGCTCATTTAGCCTGCTGCACCCCACCGGGTCGTGGTATATGGTTGGCTTGTGACAAGCTAATTAGTTACCTCCTATAATATAGCTCTCTAGCTCTTAGTCTTTATAGTTATAATAGTCTTAGCCTAGTCCTATCGGGCCTGCTAAAGTGCCTCTTATATATAGGGGTTTAAGGTACCCTTATAGGCCCTCTCTACCTCCTTAGCCCTCTTCTAGGCCTCTTAAACCTCCTTTGTCTACTATTAAGCTTATTTACTACCTATACTAGCCTTCTTTACCGGAGCCAAGACTATAGCTATTTCCAGTCAGGGGTCAAAAGTCCCCTGCCACCCTACCCACATAAACGCGTTCTACAATAGAGACGCGTACCTAACCTTCTTTTCTACATCCTACAGCTCTACAATATAGAGCCCAAACTACATAATTTTATATCCAAATTAACGGCTAACTATCGCGGTAATAGGGAATTAAGCCCTTATATTCGAGTTGCTATTTACAGCCTTACATCTGCAGGATATAGCGAGCGATCTCTAGTAACCCTGTTTAGTGTATCTCGACCAGCCATCTACCATACTATTGAACTCTAGAATTCTTACAACACTTTTAAGTCTCTACCTCGAAGTGGCCATCCTAAGGTTCTTTCGCCTTTGGAAAAGCAATATATCCTTTTGATGATTAAAAAGGAACGATATATAGCAAGGAAGGCCCTCGTCAATACGATTAGGAAGAAAGTATTACCTTTAACTATTCGACGATTCCTCCGAGCGTACCGTTTACATAAATGGCAAGTAAAAAAGAGGATTCCTTTGACAAAAGAGCTGGCAAAGGATAGATATAACTTTATATATAACTAGTTTGAAAAAACTAACGAATTGGATTAAGTAAGTCAAGTATAGTATAGTGATTCTTTTCAGTATTTCTAACTATCTTAGACTATCTTTTCTAACGAGTGTTCTTATCAAAACAATACCTTAAATCCGACTGCCTAGATATTCCGTTTTCCTTCCGAGAAGTACGACCGCGGATTTGTTAACTTGAAGAACCATATAAGGGCAAATATTACGATCATGGTATAGGAGGCAATATAGGTAGGTGGTCGGAGTGAGCTTATTATCCTAGAGAGGGATCTAAGCACTTTACGCCGTAGATATACAGCCCGGTCGTATTAGAAGGCTCTAGAAGAGGGCCTTCTACCTTATTACGATGGAACTCGACACTTTTAGCAAGACAACGCTCCTATACATGTTTACGAATCTACCGAATAGTAGCTCCTAGTACGGGGGATTTCCTAGATTAAATGGCCTGTATACAGCCCTGATTTGAACCCCATTAAACATGTATAGGCCCTTCTCAAACGGAGGCTACGTACGATGTTCCTAGATCTATAGAATTTGAGGCAGAACAGGCTAGATATTGAAGAGTTTACTAAGTGCCTGCGGGAGGCGTGGTAGGCTATTGATTAGGGGCTAATCGACAAGCTGATCCAGGGAATGCCACGTCGGCTGGCCGTAGTCAAAAGAGCCAGGGGGTGGTATACAAAATATTGAAGCTTGGAACTAGGGCTACTATCTAATGTAAACAGTTTTCCTATATAATTTGTGGCTGTTGAGATATTCTATATTAAAGTCTGGTAGTAAAAATGTAGATAGCTAGGGACAGGTGGGGTGGCATGAGACTTTTGACACCCCACTGTCCTTAAGGGCCTCTATAAGCCTATCGAAGGCCTATAGAAGCTCCTTTAGGCCTTGGAAGATAGGCCTAGCTAGGGCCGATACCTATCTACCAAGCCGGAGTAGGAGGTAGGCTACCTTAGCCTATATAACCTCCTTATCTAGGCTCTTCTAGTCCTACTCTTTACTAGCTAGTATAGGCCTATTAGTCCCTTAGAGGGAGACATTTAAGGCCTATAGGTAATAGTTAGATTTCCTACGTTCTATGATATCTCTATAGGTTACTTCTAACCTAGCTAAGGCCTAGAATGGGTCTATTGTAAAAGGCTAGCTACATTAGTCATCCTAGGGGGCCTTAGTGACCTAGCTATGGGATATATATAGGTTAAGGTCCTATTAGTCTATAAGGCTAAAGAGGTCTCTAGCCCCTAGGCTAAGCCTATTAAATAGGTTCTAGACTAGGTAGTTATTACGGAAATATACATGTAGGACGCCGCCTAAGCCGCCTCCCCTAATAGGCCAATAGGACAGTAGGCACGAACGGACTAGTTAGGAAAGGATTACGCTTAGCAAAGTGATCTATACACTATAGGATCACTACCACAGCCGTAATCTAGACAGCAAAGGATCACTAGGTAAAGAGTAATCCCTAGATTATATATATATATAGATAGTCACTCGTTATAGTAGACTCTAGGAGTTTACTAATAATAGCAACCTATCCTATAATTATAATACTTATACTAAGTATTATTAATTACTATAAGAGACAACTCTAGTATTGTTATAAACCCTTTAGCTTTACCAAATCCCTTAGATAACCTACCTACTTGTCCTACTTAATCTACCTTTGTCTAAACCCTTTCAGAAGAAGTCTAAGTTAGGTTCGTTATACGTTGCTATCACTCCCTTTGTTCTATTATAGTTCAGAACGGAGGGAACTTTGACCTCGATATCAACATAGCTACTAACGTTACGGCCGAATAGCTACTTGCTTAGCTTAGTCAACTCTATTAGCAGATCTAGGAGTTAGACTAGAGAGATAAGGTTGCTTAAGCTCGAATCAAGGAACTTAAGAATGGCGAAAAGCACTTATAGAAGCTAGTTAACGAGGCCTATACCAAAATCAAGGCGCTTGAAACCGCTAAAACGAGCCGTATTAAAATCGAACTACCTAGTAAATATAGAGGAACTAAGGAAGACCTTATAGGATTCCTAATAAACCTTTGATCTTACTTCTGGCTTAATAATGATAAGTTTCTAGATAATGAAGCTAAAATCCTCTATATAGCTATAAGACTAGAAGGCAAGGCACTTAGATAGTTCGAGCCTATATAGAATGACTATCTTACTAAGGAAGATGAAGATGACCGAGACGTGTTTACGTAGGCAGTCTTTCGATCTTATGACCGTTTCGAAGAAGAGCTTTAGAAGGTTTTTAGTGACAAAGATAAAAAGATTTATATATAAGAAAGACTTGCTAATCTCTAATAGACTAAGTTAATAGCCTCTTATACTATATAGTTTAGATAGGATATACTTAAGTCTTAGCTTAACGATAAGGCGTTAATATAACTATTTTATAATAGCTTAAAGGAAAAGATTAAAGATAAGCTATATAAGTATAATTAGCCTAAGACTTTAGATAAATATATTATATAGGCTATTAGAATTAATAATCGACTTTATATATAAGAGTAATAGAAATGAGGTTAAATAAATAGAACTATAATTAAAGCTAATAATAAGAGAAAATAAGTATATGTTAATACCTTATATAAGATATACCCTAGAGCTATAGATATAGATATAGTATAAAAGCAGGACTAGAAGAAGATAACTAAAGACAAGTCTAATATTACCTACTATAACTACAGAAAGAAAGAGCACTATAAGTAAGAATATTAAAGCCCGAAGAAAGAGTAGAAGATAGTCCCTAGAAAGGAAATTATAGCTATCGACAAAATTACCAAAGACGTCTTCAAAGTAATAGCTATAAGCTACAAAGATGGGGGCAGTGATATAGATAGTCTTAGACACGATAATGACGGTAAAGATAAACAAGTACCGTACTCCGAACTAGTTACTATGGACCTAGAGATAGGTCTTGCTAAATGGGATATAACAGGAAAATACGCACCACTAATTTCGATTCTCCTAGCCTTAAGGCAATAGGGTTTCACAGTTATATAGAGGTAGGATAGATCGTAGACAACCGATATTTAAGGAATCGAAAGACCTAGACCTAATGTTCCATTCCTCTAGGAACGAATTAAATGATACTATAATAAAGTTTTCCGACTTAATATAGAACTATATAAATAGGATAGGCGCTTGATTCGACTTGTCTAGTAGAGTAATAAGATAAGGGACAAGATAAGGGAACTCTGATGTATCGTAGAAACTATTAAAGGAGAATAGCCTATAATATATAATAGGCCCGATAGCTACGCCGAGTACCTTGATAACTAGCAACTTAGTAATAATATACGGAACCTAGAGTACTAGTTTATATATACAAACTATAGAAAAGACGAGTATATATAAGGAAGCTACTAGAAGAAACATTCCTACTTTAGTATTAGAGTACCTATAGTCTATATATAGTAGGAAGGATTCGGGAAAGAATTCTAATACCTCCTAGGTAACGCTATATAACTATACCCTCGACACGAGGTATATATATAAGTACCTTAGTTCTAGTATATAGTATACAAATGCCGATATTACTTCCGCGACAAATTCGAAAATAATTACTAGCCGACCTAACAAGGAAATAAAGATAGAAGCCTCTACCCTATAGAATAGGTCTATGATATAGAAAATAGAGCGGCCGAATTACTCTAGAAGATTAAAGCCTATAATCTAGAAGGCATTACGATAGTTCTAAGATAAGCCTAGCCTAGGTACTACAGAATAGGACGAGATATATAGGACTTATACTAGAGTAACGATTACCTCTATTATATAGATAAAAAGAAATCGCGAATTTAGGAGCTTTAGATGAAGCTATAGCACATATAATAGAAAGTAGAACGGACTTAATAGTAGGAAGCCGTAAGTACCTAATAGCTTATAGAAATGAGCACGATCGACAAAGCCGCTATCAGCCAAACAACCGAAGAGGTTAGTACTAACCTAAGAAACGGGTCAGGGCCCTTTGAGGGGCCCGGAAACTATTAACGCCCGTATAGCGGCGAGTAGTAGCGTAGTATAGGAGGAACTAGCATAAGAGACCACTATATCGAGACCTCTTAGTAGAAATATAGGAAATCGCTATAATCTTTAGACGACGGCGGTAAGACAAGCGACTATAGATAACAATACAATAGAAATAGCACGAAATGCTTGTACTAGTAGATAATGGAGTAGAGATAAACCTGATTTCGCTAACACTTATAAATTAATTATAGATACCCTAGAGAATGAAACAGAAGTATAGCATAGTTAAAGGGCTATTTCTAATATAATAGGTATATAGAGAGACTAAACCGATCGATATCACTATAGTAAGGAAGACTATAATAATTGTATTTAGCATTATAGACATAGGTAACGATAAAGATATAATATTAGGGTTACCATAGTATAAAGATTACGACTTAGATATTAGCTAGAAAAATAGTAGCTACCTATAACCCTAAATAGAGTTATATTTAACTAGTAAGATAGGGAGTATATAAGGATCACGAGCAGACGATACTCAGGGGAAGGTATATTCTATAGATCTACTACAAGGGACAGATAGTAGTAGGCAGACTACTATAGACTCTAGAAGAAGCAGTATAACGATACCAACATTATAATAGGAGGAACGAGCTAAACTGCCAATAGCTATTCTCTCTATTAATAAATATAGAACACTACAATTAGAGTAATAGGTTAAGATAAGAGAAATCGCTAGCATTACTATAGACAGAACCAAGTTTATATACTATTAGAAAACCGAGAGACAAGACAAGACTAGGGAAGTACTAAAAGAATATAAAGAATACCTAGCATTCGAACCGAAGTATCTAGAAAGATTACTAGAACACGGCCTATAGGATTACGAGATCAAGCTCAAGGAAGGAGTATAACTAAAGTTCTTTAAGATTTACTATACGAGCTAGATATAGAACGAAGAACTTAAGTAATATTTAGAGGAGAACCTTCGAAGAGGATATACCTACCTATTAACATCGCTAGCAGGCTACCTAATCCTATTTATGCCTAAGAAAGACGGAAAGCTATAGTTATATATTAACTATCGGTAACTTAACGAATAGACTATAAAAAACCGATACCTATTACCACTAATCTTATAGCTCCGAGATTAGTTAGTAGGAGCCTAATATTTTACGCGTCTTGACTTGCTATCGGCCTATAACTATATATAGATTAAAGAAGGCAATAAGTAGAAAACAGCCTTTAGGATACCCTATAGCCACTATAAGTACCTTGTTATGCTATTTAGACTTACGAACACGCCGGTAACGTTCTAAGCCCTAATTAATCAAGCTATCCGACCCTTTCTCGACAAATTTGCGGTATATTATCTTAACGATATACTTATCTTCTCTAAGATGATAGACAAACACCAGAAGCACGTGAAAGCAGTGCTAGACGTGCTATATGTATATAAACTATTAGTTAATAAGGAAAAGAGCAAATTCTACGTTAGGAAAACGGTGTTTTTAGGATATAAGATATCCCTAGGATAAATTTAGATAGAACCTTTAAAAGTTAAAGCCATCAAGAATTAGCTATAACTAACGTTAGTTATAGAAATACAAAGCTTTATTAGATTTATAAACTTCTATTAAATGTTTATTAGGAACTTTAGAGTAATTATATAACCTTTATATAAACTTACTAAGAAGAATGCTAAATTCTAATAGGAAGAATAGTACGAGTAAGCATTTATATAGATCTATAACGCCATTACCAAAGATCTAGTACTAGTACTACTAGACCCTAAAAAGCCATTTGAGGTAGAAACGGACGCTTTAGACTATGCCATCGGAGGACAATTAGGATAACGAGACAAACAAGGAAAGCTATATTCTATAGCCTTCTTTTCAAAGAAGCTTAATAGACTACATCTTAATTACCCAATCTATAATAAGGAACTACTTACGATTATCGAAGCTTTCAAGGAATAGTAACTATACCTTAGCAATATAATTAAACCGGTATAAGTATATATAGACTATAAGAATTTATAATACTTTACAATAACGAAGGAGCTTAATAGATAATAAATACAATAGGTAGAATTCCTTATAGAATTTAACTTTAAGATCCGCTATAAGAAGGGTAAAGAGAACATACAAGCGGACATCTTAAGCCAATAAACAGATTATATAGAAGGACAAACAGAAACAATACTACTATTGTTTAAGGAACAAACAGACAGAACGCTATATTACAAAATGTAGACACCCGTAGAAGATAATCTACTTAACTCGTTCCTAGAATGTTATATAATCTTTCGAGAAGAAAAGATTAATAAGGTATAATATTAAGTAGCACCTAGACTACTAGTACCTAACAGAGTAAAAGAAAGAGATAGGAAACTCTAGTACTAAGGCAAAGCATATATCTATGACGGGGATCGACAGCTACGAATGATTCGAGAACTCCATAAGTCGAAACTCAGAGGATATAAAGGAGTTACGAAGACTGTTACACAAGTCAGGAAACACTACGACTTTCTATAGTTAACGGCACAAGTTAAGGAAGTCGTATAGAACTACGATATCTGTAACCGAAGCAAAATAGTATAATATAAGCCGTATAGGCTACTTTAGCTACTACTAATATCTAACAAACTATAGAGTTTAGTTATAATAGACTTTATTATAAAGCTACTAGAATATAAAGATATAGCTATAGGAGTAATTTACGATAGTATTCTTACTATAGTAGATTGCCTAACTAAATAGGTATACTTCTTTCCCTATAAGGAGTCCTAGATAGCTAAATAACTAGTAGATGTAATTTATTAGCAAGTTACATTAGTATATGCTTAGCTATAAGAATAGATTACTAATAAAGATACTAAGTTCGTATCGAAGTTCTAGTAAGCGTTAATATAATAATTAGGCGTTAATAGTAAGCTATTAATGGTATATTACCCGTAGACTGACGGACAAACAGAGTAACTAAACTAAATTATTAAATAGTACCTCCGCTCTTACGTTAACTACTAGCAAGACGACTAGGTTATACTATTATTAATAATATAACTCGCTTATAATATAACGCTAACAGAAACGACTAAAGTTATACCGTTCTTTACAAACTACGAATATAAAGCAAACCTTAGGTAAGGACTAGAGGTTATAATGCTAAGAGCAGCGGTTAAAGCAGAACAAATATATATACTATATAAAAAGCTTAAAAAGGAACTCGAGTTTATTAAGACTAGAATAAAGAACTACTATAATAAATATAGGCTTAAAGGACCTTGCCTAAAGAGGGGAGACAAAGTCTACCTAATCATATAAAACTTACAAACCAAATGACTAAATACAAAGCTAGACTTTAAGAAGGTCAAACCCTTTATTATTAAAGAACGAATTTTGATATCTAACTACTGACTATCATTACTATTATCTATATAACTATAGACAGATGTTTTTTATATTTCACTTCTCGAACTAGTACCAAAGAATACCAAGGTTGCTATATATATCAAAGTAAAAGACAAGGAAGAAGAATAGAATGTCAAAGAAATTCTAGATTTATATATTATTAATAGGGAACTATAGTACCTAGTTAAATAGCTTAATTTCGGACTAGAGGACAACTTATAGGAACTAGTTAAGAATTTAAGCTGCCCTAAGAAACTAGAATAGTTTTACCGGCAGAACCTAGATCGACTAAAGGCAAAACTAGAATAGAATTAAAGACGGCACCCTAGTTAACAACGTCAACATCACTATTAAGCTACACACCTAGAACCGCCCTAGATTCCTGCTGCTCTACCTCTTCTAATTTATCTAAAGACGTAAGACCCTGGCAAACCATCTCTAACCCTTAAGATAATAACGATCGCTTTTAACGACAAATACGGTCCAAACAAGCTAGAGACTCGTCTAGACAACGCTACGCTTTTACTAACGAATCGCGGTTAGCATGGAAAGCCTCCTTAGCATCTTATTCTAATTGGTTAAGGCGTTTTAACTCGTCTATAATATAGGATACTATAGAAGTTAGTATAGGAAAAATATACTAATAAGGGAATATAGATAAGACAAAACTAGAACCCTAGAACCGTCGTATAACCTTCTATAACGAACGCATTCGCCGTAACGAGAAGAACTCTCTATTATACAGCAGTAGAGGCCACGCGAAAAACAATAAGAATAAGGTATTACTTCGAACCCTAGCTTATTAATAGCAGCAGCTAGGGTAGTACACTCCTTAGTCTTTATAGACCTTTTTGTCAAATGCTTTACTACACGAGATATATTATTAGCAACATACAGAGGAAAGAGGGAAATATAGGAGATAACTTACTAAGGGTTGTTAGCGCTATTTGAAACGGCCTAAGATAGGCTTTCGGGTCAAAAGCCTTAAAGGAGGGGCATTATGTCACAGAAATATACATGTAAGACACCGCCTAAGCCGCCTCCCCTGATAGGCTAATAGGACAGTAGGTACGAACGGACTAGTTAGGAAAGGATCACGCTTGGCAAAGTGATCTATACACTATAGGATCACTACCGTAGCCGTAATCTAGACGGCAAAGGATCACTAGGTAAAGAGTGATCCCCGGATTATATATATATATAGATAGTCACTCGTTATAGTAGACCCTAGGAGTTTACTAGTGATAGTAACCTGTTCTATAATTACAATACTCATACTAAGCATTGCTAATTACTGTGAGAGACAACTCTAGTGTTGTTGTAAACCCTTTGGCTTTACCGAATCCCTTAGACGACCTGCCTACTTGTCCCGCTCAATCTACCTTCGTCTGAACCCTTTCAGAAGAAGTCTGAGTTGGGTTCGTCACAGTAGTAGAGGTTAAAGTTACCTATAAGAACTAGGGGATAGGTTAGCTAAGGTAGGGCTAATAGATCTTATAAGAGGGCCTACTCCCCCTTATTATTATAGACTAACTAGAGCTCGAACCCCCTCTTTCCTAAGGCTAGAAAGGTTACCTTATATTAGTTCTCCTTTACTAAATAGTCTTACTAGCTAACTAGGAAGCGCTTAGCTACTAGAATAGCCGCCTTACCTTTAGGCTTATAAACTAGGTAGTATTTCAAAGCCTAGAGGTAGTATATTAACCTTATAAACCGGTTAATCTATAGTTCCTAGATAGCTAGTAAGTCGTATTTAGCCTCTTCTAATAGGACCTTAAGGGCCTATTTATTACCTTAGATATTCTATTAAAGGATCTTAATTTATATTCGAGGTAGTTAGAGTAGAGGCTAAGGGTATAGTAGTTAGCTTTATAACTATTACCCCCTTAGTCAGTTATAAAAAGAAGGAGGTTCTAGGCTATAGAAAGGAGATATAGGTCTATTAGACGTTAAATAAAGTGCTCCTAGCCACCTGTTAGGCTAGGGTAGGCCTCTTATAAGGGCATTTAGCCCTAGTTTAATAGTAGTTATCATCTTCTAGCTAGTTACTAAACTTAAAGGCTACCTTCTAATATAGTTACTCTAGTAATTAAAAGGTTTAGAGTCTATACTAATAGGCCTCTCTAGCCCTTTCCTAGGCCTTAACTTTCTTTAGGCAGCCCTTATACTAGGCTATATAGGGGCCCCTATAGGCTATATACTTATAAGGGAGTTAGTTAGAGTAGGTAAGGTACTAGGCCTCCCTAGCCTTTCCCCTCTCCCTATAGGCCTTTATATTATAATGGCTATAGTAAGCCGGCTACTAGTAGTACTACTAGGTATAGCTAAAGCTCTAATACCTATAGTACTACCTTGGCTCTAGAGTATCCTAAGAGGGCTTATAGTCTAGTATCTAGGTATCCTAGACTATACCCTTATTATAGGCCTTCTAGGCCTCTTCGAGGTCCTATAGGCCTAGGAGTATTATAGCCTACTTCCTTTATAGGCTCTTTAGCAGCCGGAACTTGACCATTTCGATTAAGTATAGGCCTATAGCCCCTTTAAAGTCTTATTTACTAACCCCCGATACCTCCTCTTTCTAGACTCCTTTAGCTAGGACTATATAGGCCCTACCGACCCCCCTAGCCTCTTCTTCGAAGGCTATAGCTACCTATTGCTTATTAACCGAATACTAATCCTTAATAGCTTCATCCTTAAAGACTATTATAATATCCCTGTTTAGGAGCTTCTTAGCTATAACGGCTCCCTAGTAACTAGAAGCCCTATTAACTACTTAGACTATCTTAGCTAGGGTTCAGGCTTTAAGGTCCTCCTATAGGCTTGTATTCTATATTATAACCTCCTATAAGGCCTATAATGGCACTGCCTTAGCTAATGGTAGGCCTCCTTAGGGGCCTATTACCTCCTATTATAGCCTTATAGCCACCTATACCTAGGTAGGGCAAGGGGTAGCCTTAAGGGCTTCTTTAAGCCCCTTTTTGATTTCCTTGGCTACTAGTTCCTATAGGTTTGGAACCAGGCCTATAATAGTAGTTATAAGGCCTTATAAGAGCCTATTAGTAAGGTCCTATACCTTACCCTATTTAGGGCTTAGTATAAGGTTAACTAATTATATAATAAGATCCCTTAGCTCCTTAATATCTAAGGTAAGGTAAGCTTATAATAGGCCCCCCTTTGATTAGTTCAAAGCTATAGGCCTCCCTACTTAGTAGCTTAGTAGTAGGCTTTAAATTAACGTTATATTTAGAGGCGCTAGGTAGTCTATACGGTGAAAATTTTGACAGGTATACGAGGTACGGTCGGATTATAGTCAGGTCCAGTTCCTATGCCTACGATGCCTGTTACACACCCGTAACGGCTCGCGCGCGGTTAAAAGCGGTACCGTTAGATAGCGTTTTTCGAGAGCTTTCTAGCGATAGTAGTTTCATATGTTTTGGTAGGGTGTTCGCAAAGATGTAAGAGAGCCGTTCTAGGTAGGGTATGTGCCTAAATTATAAGGTTTGCTATAGTAAAATAGTAGAGGTATTATATAAGTGTTTAGTTACTTTATTTAGTTTAGTTATTGGTTTAAGGGTAAAAAGCTGTAGAAAGCCTTCTATTAATATAGTTTAGGTAGTAGAGATCTATTTAAAACTACAAAGTAAATATAGAGCTATAATTACTTATATAGCCTTATAATATATTATATTTAAGTTTAATTTCTTTATAAACTAGCTTAGTAAGCTACTAGCTTATAATATCTAAATTAATAGTAAAGAACCAGTTTATCTTGGTATATTAGTCTATAACTATAAGTACTATATTCTTCTCTTCTACTTAGAAATTTACTATAGGAAAACCTATAATTATATCTATACTAATCTCTTACTAGGGTCGGTTAGGGATCGGTAGGGATTCTAAGCTATTATAACCTTAATACTGTCTTAGTTTATTCGTTTGGTAAACGTAGCAGGTTTAGTACTAATATCTAACGTCTCTTACTAGGCCTTGCTAGTTAAGCTTTCTTTAAATAAGTTTACTAGTTCTTTTAAGGCCAAAGTGCCTGGCTCTAGCATTATTATAATATAACTAGAGGATTTCTTGCCTTATAGTTTCTTCTATAAGAACGTAAAGCGCTCTCTTATAAAGCAGCTCGTTATTATATCCTAAGGACTATAGTTTGGCTTTGCTAGTACTTTACTAGCCTTTTATTATACCCTTTTCTAGGCCTTCCCTTACTCTTTAAGTTAAGGGGTCTAATCTTTAGAGCTCTAAAATACACTCTCTAAGTGTTCGTAATAGCTAGATAGCAGAAGCTAATTCTAGTCTTACTACCTCTTTAGCCTATCTTCGTAATATAATTGGCTTCCTTTTAAGGCAGGTTCGTTCTATATTATATAATCCTTTTAGATTAACTTTTAATAACTAGATTCTAATCTAGTAGTAAAAAGATTACAAAACTCTCTACGCTTTTTATACCTTCTTATAGTTTACTATCTTATTTTAGATCGTAGGTAACTATTTTTAGTTCCTAAGAGGATTATCTTCCTTATAATCTAATCTTCTTAAAGGGCTATCTATAGGGTTTTACTTCCCTAGCTAGTACTTAATAGTAAAATTAAAGCCTAATAGATATATATATTATCTAGCTTAATAACTATTAAGTTAGGTCTATCTTATAAATCCTTATAAATTATTATAGTCTAAATAGACTATAATCTTATAGGGATTTCCTATTAAATAGTATCACTAGTGCTTAAAGCATTCTATAATTATTATTATTTCCTTATTAGGGGTGCTATAATAGTAGGCTAGTCCTAAGAACTTAGCTAACTAAAATGTAATAGGATGTTTTCGAGAGTCCTCTACTTACTATAATAAGATAGCCCCTATTATAAACGTAGAAGCGTCTATTTCGATGGTTATCAGCTTTTTAGGATTAAAATACTAGAGAACTGGCGCCGATTTAAAATAGTTTTTGATTTCTTGAAGTGCTCTTTGTTCTTTAAGGTTAAACTAGACTTTTCTTAGTTCCTTCCCCCTTTCTAGCCCCTTTAGTAGACTTATCAGGGGGTAGGCAATCTACGAAAAATTATAAATAAATTTCTAATAAAAATTAATAAATCCGAGAAATACCTAAATGTTATAATAGGTCTAGGGTTCTAGCCATTTCTTTACCGTTTCGATTTATACTAGGTCTATTATAATTCCTTATTAATTTATTATAAATCTAAAGAAGTTAACTTAGTCCTTATAAAATAAATATTTACTAGGTTTATAATATAGCTATACGTTTTATAGTTATTTAAGGACCTTTTAGATATATTTTATATATATTTTATAGTTAGGTAGAAAAATTAAGATATTATCTAAATAAACTATATAAAATTTGTTAAATAATCTACCTAATGCTTAATAAATATAATTTTAAAAAGTAGCTAGTATATTTGTTAGGCTAAATAGTATAACTAAGTACTTAAATAATCTATAGTAAGTTCGAAAGGCGGTTTTCTACTTATCCCCCTCTTATACTTAAATCCGGTAATAAGTATCTTTAATATTAAGTTTAATAAAAAACTAAGTACTAGAAGTATAGTCGAGAATCTCCGAAATAAGGGGTAATAGGTAGTAATTCTTCTAGGTAATCTTATTAAGTCCTTAGTAAATAATATAAAGATAAAGGCTCCTATCCTTTTTAGATATAAATAGGACTAGACTAGTTATTAAGCTCTTAGAAGGTCGAATCCTCCCCTTAGCAAGGTTTTTATCTAAGTACTCCTATAATATACCGAGTTCGTATTAAGATAAAGGGTAAATTAGTCTAACTAGAGGTATTATTCCTAGTTATAAATCGATTTTATAGTTAGTTACTTTAAATAAGGGAAGGATACTTGAATTTAATATATCTATTATATTAGCGAAGTCTTGTAACTTAGGGGGAATCTCCTTTAGGTTTCTTAAGGGTTTCGGTTCTTCTTTGTTAGGGAATAGATCTATAGGAATATCCAAAATAGTAATTAATGTAAAGACTTGGGCTCCCCTTTGGCAATCCTTTTCCATTCTTTTAGGGTATTAGAGTTAGGTTATCTTAGTTTCTAGTAGAAACTATTAGCAATTCTCTATTAGGAATAATAAGATAGTAAGATCGCTAAGTATAGATATTCCTAATAAGACTAGTAAGTTTTTAATATTACGGTTAATAGTAATATAGGGGTAATTATATTAATATATAGTTCTATATTTATTAGTTAGTATAATTAGTACTTAATATACTCTATAGGATATTATAACTATTTCGTTAAATCATTAAATTATAGGTAAAATATAAGTAAGTCGTTTTAATTAATATTTCTAAATAAGGTTAAAGTCTATAATATTTACTTCTATATAGGAATCTAGGTCTATTATCGTCGAAATGCCTTTATATATATTTATCATAATAGCTATATATATATACTCCCTTTTTAGGTTATCCCCTATAGCTACTCTTATAATATTAAGGTCTACCGCGAGCAACTCCTATTTTAATAGTAAAAACGACCTAAACCTTAGTAATCAAGGTATTAGCCTTATTAGTAAGAAGTAACCTATACTATCTCTAGGTAATCTTTTATAAAATGTCCCTCTTTTCTATATTAGAAATATAAACTATTACCCTATATCTTAGGAGTAAGGGTTAATATAAGGTTTAAAACGCCTTATAAGGTCGATTATAGCTTTATTATAGGTCCGGTTTAATAATAGGACGATAATATATAGAAACGTAATATATTAAGTATATAATGTGGTTAATCTTAAGTTAATAATAAAAAGGGGGTAGTCTAACTATAATTTGGTTATTAGAAGCTATACTAGATTTGTAACACTAATTATACCATTCCTTCTCGTATCTTTAGGTAATAGGTATAATAATAGTCGATATATTGAATAAGGAAAGGTAATAGCTTAGTATAGAAGCTTAAAGCTTAGCTTTTCTTATCCTAGTAAGGAAACTAAGCTTTAAGAGATTCGAGGTAATAGTAAAGATCCTATAGGGACTAGCCGTTTTACTAGTAAGCCAAATTTAAAGCTTTAGCTACTTAAGATACCTAGTCTATAAGATTAATTATATAAGTATTTATCTACTCTTTAAATAGAGTCTAATTATTTTCTAGTTAATTATACTCTTTAAGTAATATATTCTAATAATAACTATATTAGTAGCTCTAAGGTTACTTATCTATATAATTAAGTATAAATAGGATATAATTCTATAATATTTTAAACTATTCAAGGTCTTTCTAAAAAGCATATTATAAATCTTAAAGCTACTTTTACTACTATTAATAGATTATTATATTAGTAAATCGAATTAGATTAGTAACCTTAATAGCCTTAGAGTAATATCCTAAATTATTAGAATTAAAGGATTTAGTAGGTAATTAAGGTCATTTTAAGCCCTTTATATAGTCTAATAGTCCTAGCTTTTCTAATAAGAACTTTTCCTAATCTTATAACTACTATAGCCTTTCTAGCTCCTTAACCTAGCCTTCTAAATTCTAGATAAGCTCTTTATAATCAGGGCCTTATACTAAAGGCTTTAAATTGGGGGGTATTAAGATATAAAGAGGGGGTTTAGAATAGTTTCATAGCCAATACTAAGCTAAAAGAGTCTTACTTTAGCTCAAAGGTTCTTCTTCTAGTCCTATAGGCGTTAAACGGCTAAATGATAGTACTATCTCGATTGACAAGGGGTAAGAAGGATTAGAAACTATCAGGAGGGCCTACTATTAGGCTAGTTATTAAGAGAGGTAGTACTATTACGAAGGCCTTTCTAAGCAAGTTCGTACTAATCGCAGGGGTAGGGGGAGTTAATTGTTCTAGGGCTGGCGGGCTGCCTATTTATATCCCTCTCTAATCGTAGTTATATAGACTGATCCTTAGGGAGGAAAACCTCCCTTTCGGATCTATAGGCTAATAGGTACATCTTATACTACGGATTGGCTATCCCCTTTTCCCGGCCGTGCCCTGATCGTGCCTATCATAGCAGGGTCATACCTATTAGTGCCCGGGCGCGGGCCCTCCGGCCGCCGCGGCCCGGCTGTAGGCGTAGGTCGGCTTGCATTCGTAACACCCCTTTAAAGTCTTATTTACTAACCCTTTATAGCTCCTCCTTCTAAACTCCTTTAACTAGGACTATATAGGCCTTACTAACCTCTCTAGCCTCCTCTTTAAAGGTAATAGCTACCTATTGCTTATTAGCTAAATACTAATCCTTAATAGCCTTATCCTTAAAGACTATTACTATGCCCTTACTTAGAAGCTTCCTAATTATAATAGCTCCCTAGTAGCTAAAAGCCCTATTAATTACTTAGACTAGCTTAGCTAGGGTTTAGGCTTTAAGGTCCTCCTATAGGCTTATATTCTATATTATAACCTCTTATAAGGCCTATCATAGTACTACCTTAGCCGATAATAGGCCTCCTTAGGGGCCTGTTACCTTCTATTATAGCCCTATAGCTACCTATACCTAGGTAGGGCAGGGGGTAACCTTAAAGGCTTTTTTAAGCCCCTTTTTAACTTCCTTAGCTATAAGTTCCTATAGGTTTAGAACTAGGCCTATAATAGTAGTTATAAGGCCCTATAAGAGCCTATTAGTAAGGTCTTCTACCTTACCCTATTTAGGGTTTAATATAAGGTTAACTAGTTATATAATAAGACCCTTTAGCCCCTTTATATCTAAGGTAGGGTAGGCCTATAGTAGGCCCCCCTCTAATTAGTTTAAAGCTATAGACCTCCCTACTTAGTAGCTTAGCGGTAGGCTTTAAATCGACGTTACGTTTAGGGGCGCTAGGTAGTTTATATAGTGAAAATTTTAACGGGCGCACGAGGTGTAGTCGGATTACGGTCAGGTCCGGTTCCTACGCCTGTGATGCCTATTGTATACCTATAACGGCTCGTGCGCGGTTGAAAGTAGTACCGTTAGGTAACGTTTCTCGAGAGCTTTCTAGCGGTAGTGGTTTCGTATATTTTGATAGGGTATTCGCAAAGATATAAGAGAAGCACTTTTTCTAATCTTTGTATTTTATCTTCTATGTAGTCTCCCTCTATTAGGCTATTTAATAGGCCTACCTTATAGTTAGTTTTAATAGACTTTGCTAATAATATTAACCTTCTAGTCTTTAGGAAGATTAAAGAGGCCTATAATAACTAGCTATAGAAGGCCTAAAAGGCCTATTTATAGTAGGTTAGAACCTAAGGTATAGCTTTTAGTTTAGAAAAGAGTAAACTTATTTACTTTAATAAGAGCTAAAAATAGTAGTTATAACTATTAGAGCTTTTATAATTAAGAGGAGGTATTACTACTATAGCCCCTTTAAAGTTAATTAGATTCCTTAAGGTCTAGCTAGACTAAAGGCTATAATAAGGCTCTTATTATATAAAGGTAGCTAAGAAGCTAGATATAGTATACTAGCCTTATATTATCTATAAATAAGTATATAATATTTTATTTAACTACCTTAAGGAAGAAAAAGAGGGAGAATATAAGAGTTATATAAAAGAGTACATTTTAACTAATATGTATATATATAACCTAGGTAAGGTCTAGTTAGGCTCTAGGTTAGGCCCTAACTAGGCCTTAGCTATATATCTACTAGACAAGTTACAAATAAGTAACAAACACTCTATAGACCTATAGGGCATAGGTAAGTAGGGTAGTATAGGTCCGTTCTAGTGCCTAGGTAAAGCCTAGGCATTGTCTAGCCCGGGTATAGCCTAGGCCTATAATATACCCCTCCTCTTTTTTTTTATAGTTATTAGGCTGACCTACATTATATTATACCCTATATATAGAGGTTGGCTTTAAAAGATATTATAGTGCCTAGACTACTAAGACCTCTATATATAATACGGATCTGTATAGTTGACTAGCTAAGACGATTCCTTACCCTCTATAGCCCTCCTACTTACTAACTTACTAGCCGGTAAAACTAGCTCAAAACTAGCTTAAAACTAGGCTATCTTAAGCATTCCAAATAGCATTTAATTCGTTATTTACAAGATAATCAAAGTAACTCTATTATACTAGTAGTTACGTCGCTTTCCCCTAGATTAACTACTTATAAGTCTGTTACTAACTTCTACAATTTCTACGTAGTAGATATAGAAGTTCTCCTAACCGAAGTCGATCCTTACCATTAGCTTCTAACTTAGCTTCCTATTTAGCCTTCGATTTCTAACACCATTTGCGCTATACACGATACCCTAGCTCCTCTTATCTAGGCAATAGAGGGTCAGGAGTAATACCCTCCTTATATTCGTTCCCTCTAGCTAGCCGGATTACCTATTTAATATTGCCTTAAATCCTCTTAATATATTATTATATCTACTCTATTAGAAACTCTTATTACCGCCTAGCCTAATCTTTTTCTAGCTAGGTATAAGAATTTAGATCTTTTGCCTTTTATAAGACTATTTGATCCTTGCCTATATAGGCTTAATAGTATTAAGGTTAGGTAAGTTTAGTAGCCACTTTAGGACCTTAAACCTTACTTCCTCCTAGAGCTAATAATTCTATTAAGAGGTATAGGTACTAGTATTATCTTCTTATATAATATAGATAGGGCTATACTTCTTCCTAAGTTCTTTTATAAAAGGAAGAAACAAAGGAAGTAAGACTTCCTATTAATAACGTATCTAGTTAATCCTTCCTTTCCCCTAATATACCTACTTACTAGTCTTTATAATATATCTCTATAATAGTTTATAACCTCCTTTTCCTACTAGGGATAGTCTCTTTATATTTATCTCTAACTCCTATACCTATTACGCTTCCTCCTTATAAGCCTTATTATATATATCTATTAGTTCCTAATACTATATTATTATCTTTGCTAACTCCTTTAGCTAATAGTAATAAGGACTAATCTTAGATTATATATAATAACCCTAGAATATAAAAGTCATCTAGCCCTTCTAATACCTCTTTATATAATAGGGGCTATTTACTTCTTAAGTTTAATACTAGATATAACGTTTTCTATGGACTATACCTAAAATAATGGAGGTTTTATTACTCTAGACCACTTTCTTCTAATCCTCTAAGGTCTAGTCTTTAACCTATATTATAAATTTAAGATAAGCTATCTTTTAGGCTTTGTTTAATCCTAGCTTAGTTATTAACCTAATACTCTTAAACCTAGCCTATTTTAACTATCGCTAGATTATTAAAGGACTTAGCCCTTTTCTACCTAGATATTAAGTAACTATCTTAGTAATTTATTAATAGGAGTATTATCTTATAGTACTATTCTTAGTTACTACCTATTTTATAACCTAGGTAATAGATTTAGTTACTACTTTCGGCCTTCTAGATTTTAGAGCATTTATAATATGCTTATCCTTAACAGGGCTACCTAGTATATATCTCTGCTCTTTTGCTCTTTTTAATATTATATAGAATGCCCTCTCTTTTATCCTAGTTATAGCCTCGATTTCCGATATCTTAGCTCCCTTTAAATAGAGAATCAGAGCCTATACCTATTAGGCAGGAGTTGTATATTTATAGCTTGATTTGGTAGGTATTAAAGACTCGGTTAGGATAGACTTGGTAGGGATAGACTCGGTCGGAATAGACTTGGTCAGGATAGACTTAATCGGTGCCATTATATAGAAGGCATTACAAAGGCTAATAACTAGTTAGTTAGATCTATCAAATTAACAAAAGAAAGCTTACTAAAACGCCTTAAAAGTATTATAACTACTAGATCTAGAAGACTTGATAGACTTAGAAAAGGTTAGGTAGGAATAAACCTAAGATATATAGGGGAGATTACTAAACTATAGAAATTACAATATAAATAGGATCATTAGTACACTTTATACATTATTATATGCCAAGCCTTAGCATAGGGCTATAATATCTTTTAAAGCTAACCTCTATATTAGTCTTATAAATATTATTATTATTATTATTATTAGTCCTATACCATTATACTAATAAGTATACTAGAGCCTCTCTAGTTATATATAAAGGAAACCGTACCTAATAGGCCGGATAAAAACCTCTATCCCGCCTCTAACGCCTAATCCAGAGTACTAATATACTATAAAGAAAAGGAGAAGTAGCTAGAATAGCCCTATAGAGGCCTTCCCTCCCGGTCTAGCCTCCTTACAAGGCGGTATTCCGGGAGCCTCCCTAGGTCTATTAGCCACTATAGAACCCTCCTTGCCAAACGATGGTTACAGGCCCTAATACCCTATAGAACAAGATCTAGGTCCCTTTGCGACCGTATTTCCCAGGATTCCTACGTTCGGCTACTTGGTAGGTTCGGGCACTATACGACTAGGTACTCTACAGTTTCCCTCCCCTAGCTATAGGTATAATAGGGGGTACTAACCCCTAGGACTTGAACCCTAAATAGGAAGTCACAGAGGCTAATAGCCCCTATACGGGCCTATACTAGTAGGGAGCTCTAGGCCTTCGTTAGGCCTTGGTGCCTTTGTAGGCCTTCCCCTGTAAAGACTAGGCGCGGGGGGTCCTTGTCCGACACGTGCTATATCCTCCTGCCGGCTTGGTCGGCCCTCTAACGGTTGCTCTAGCTAGCTACTACAGCTAGTTCCGTAGCCTGTAGTCTTCTTTGTAGGGTCTGTAGGGGGGGTTGACCCCCTCTATAGCCCTCCTGAACCTACTACCGGACCGTTGACCTTGCTACCTCTAGGGCTGTAGGCTTCGGCTCCCGGCCCCTTGCCCTGGCCCCTCTCTTCTGGAACCTCTGGCTTAGCCTATTATAGGCCTACTAGATATATAATTTACTATACTAATTATAGAAGCTATATTTAGAATCTATAGCTCTAAGCTAATAACCCTTATTTATATATAGGTATTAAGAAAATTATAGGTTATTATAATGTTAGTACTGCCCTTACCTCCCTTACTTGCCCTAAGATCGCTACCTAGGGTGCCTATTATACTATCCTAATACCTAAGTTCTCTATACTAGTATATTTATTCTTTATACTCTTTAAGGCTATTTAATCTAATCGCTTGCCTAAATAGGCTACCTTTACCCCTACCTAGGGTATAAGTTCTTATTATTCTAGTAATAACTTTGCCCTAGTTACTACTACTACTACCCTTAATACCCCTACCTACTATGGTAATATTGTCTAGCCTACCGTTAGCCCTAACCTTACCTTATAAGCTACTAGGTAGCTTATATACTATACTATAGTATAGAATAATAGTGTATTATACTAATTATAGTATATAAATAAGAATATATTAACGTTAGTTAATACTAATACTACCTTTATCGCTTATATCCTAGGTACTCTATCGCCTACTTCCTATACCTACTTATATACCTCTATATACCTTATACCTATACTAATTAACTTCGGCTGTTCCTATACCTATTACTCTTCCTTACCCGCCAAGTATATAATATACCTAGTCCACAACTATAAAGACCTTACCTTTAACGCTATAACTATCGTTTTAAAAGGGGAGGATAAGGAAGAAGAGGTTATAAAGTAAGCACATTATACCCTAGTTAGTATATTTATTTTTATTTTTGTAAGTTGACTATCTCTATAGGTACGTTTACAATATAGCTATAACGTGTCTACAACGCGACTATAATATATCTACTACTTGTTCGCCCTAGGTTTGCCTACCTATATAAAAATGTTAAATCGTTTACTTTTATACGCTTCCTTACCTCCTATTTATAATTAGTATATTATTATAATATATATCTCCCTACTCCTACTTAAATATATTAAATGCCTTAATGTTTTCTAGATTTTCTAACGGTTCCTAAGTTAAGGTATTATACCCTTTCTATTTTACTAGCATATTATATCAATTTCCCCTCCCCCTTACGTTCCTAGCTATAAGGATTACTTCTACTTCATATTCTTCTTATAATAGTCCCTCCTAGGAGAGTTCTAATATTAGGTCTAGTTAGAAATCTAATATATATTACGAAGGTAGTAGGTTAGATATAATACGCTTAATAAGGTTAATATAGATAGTAAGGTAGAGGCTATAGGGAATATTTAGAGTTACTATTAGTAGTATTAGTACTATAATTACTCTATACTTAGTATTAACCTAGTTGAGTTTATAGCTAGGGTAGTTAGTCTTAATATTATATAAGAATAGCTATACTTTATCCCCTACCTTAAATCTCTTAGCTAGGTATTAAGAATGATTAGCGTTTTCTTATTAGCGTTATTAAGTATATATAATGGTAGCCTAGGTCTATTCTATACCTTCTCTTAGGTAGTATAAGAAATTAGTAGCTCTTCCTTATAAGGTTAAGGTAGGAGTATCTAGTAGGTTAGTAAACTATATTAGGCTTATATTATAGCTATAGAGAAGGTAGCTTATACTTATCTAGGTTACTATCAAGATATAATTATTAATTATACGCTAATATATAAGTAGATATTTAGGCTGGTTATACTAAGTAAAGGAAACTATAATCTATAAGATAGTTTATACCTTCTAATTTATTTATTTTATACTTTTATCTATCTATAGGTAATAGGCTATTAATAATAGTTATTTGATTCTAATAGTCTTATAGAAAGTAGTCTAAAACTATCTAAGCTAGTCTAAACTATAATTAGTAATAATTTATATTAGGAATCTATAAAGTTGCTATTATATATCTTAGAACTAGAGTATATATACCTTAGCTCCTATTAAGGATATAGCTTTAAGTTAGATATACTTTAATAGCTAGTTAGGAATTATTATATCATTATTATTATTATTATTAGTCCTACGCTATTATACTAATAAGCATGCCAGAGCCTCTCTAGTTATATATAAAGGAAACTATACCTAATAGGCCAGATAAAAACCTCTGTCCCGCCTCTAATGCCCAATCCAGAGTACTAATACACTATAAAGAAAAGGAGAAGTAGCTAGAATAGCCCTATAGAGACCTTCCCTCCCGGTCTAGCCTCCTTGCGAGGCGGTATTCCGGGAGCCTCCCTAGGCCCATTAGCCACTATAGAACCCTCCTTGCCAACCGATGGTTACGGGCCCCTATACCCCGTAGAACGAGGTCTAGGTCCCTTTATAACCATATTTCCTAGGATTCCTACGTTTGGCTTCTTGGTAGGTTCGGGCACCATATGACTAGGTGCTCTATAGTTTCCCTCCCCTAGCTATAGGCATAGTAGGGGGTACTGACCCCTAGGACTTGAACCCTAAATAGGAAGTTATAGAGGCTAATAGCCCCTATATAGGCCTGTATTAGTAAGGAGCTCTAGGCCTTCATTAGGCCCTAGTGCCTTTATAGGCCTTCCCCTGTAAAAACTAAATATAAGGGGTCCTTGTCCGACACGTGCTATATCCTCCTACCGGCTTAGTCGGCCCTCTAATAGTTGCTCTAGCTGGCTACTATAGCTAGTTCTATAGCCTATAGCCTTCTTTATAAGGTCTATAGGGGGGGTTAACCCTCTCTATAGCCCTCCTAACCCTACTACCGGATCGTCAACCCTACTACTTCTAAGGCTATAGGCTTTGGCTCCTAACCCCTTGCCCTAGCCCTTCTTTTCCAGAACCTCTGGCTTAGCCTATTATAGGCCTATTAGATAAGAGCCCTTATAGGGACCTAGGGGGCCCCTAGGCCTATCCCGGTCTATAGAAGTAGCTAATCGAGTTTGGCTTCGAAGTTAGCTAGCCTCTTATTAAGATAGAGGTTGAGGGGCAGTACCTAGGCTTCCGTTTTAAGGCATTAGATAAGGGTAGCCTTATAAGCCCTAGTAACTACTCGAAGGGCCCTATATTAGGCCTTTGATAGTTCCCTAGTAGGGCCTTCTAGCTTGCCCCCTAGCTTAGTAGGCTTGTAGAAGTTCGAGGCCCTATAAGCTAGAGCGCTACGGATATACTTAGTATAGACCTTATAGGTCTATAGGAGGCTAGGGCCCTAGGTCTTTATAGCGAGCCTAGTTAGGGCGAACTCCTAGGTTTCTAGCTTCTTGGCTACCTTTATATAATAAGGGCCCTACTATAGCCTCTAGTCTAGCTAGACCCCTAGGAATCTGGCCAACTTTAATAGGGCTATAGTGGTAATACCCTTTTTAGGCCGTAGGAGCTCTAGCGGTCGTAACTACTATTTCCGGCCCCTGTTAAAGTAGATAAGTTTATACTTTTCTAGGGCAAAAGCTATACCCTAGGTCTTTACCTACTATAGGTAGGCCTTCTAAACCCTTTATAGCTAACTATTATAGGCTTCCTTAGCCCTCCTAAAGGCTAGAAGGTTAGTATCGTCGGCAAAGCCTATTAAACTAACTGTAGGGTAAGCCTAGTAAATGGCTTAATAAAGAGAGGCTATATAGAGGATAAATAGTATAGGGGAGAGGGGTAACCCCTAGGGGACCCTAGCCTTTACTATTATATTCTCCATTTCCTAGCTATTAAAGTAAAGGATAGCTACCCTATCCTATAGCTACTCCTTAACCTAAACTACTAACTACTTCGGGAAGCCCTAGCTCTATAAAGTGGCTAGTAGCTAGGTATAGTTAATAGTATCAAAAGCCCCTAAGATATCGAGCTATAGGAGGGAGGTAGCCGCCTTATACCTCTAAGCCTCTTAAACCTAGGCCGTAATAAGCTAGATAGCTAGTTTAGTAGACTTATATTCCTAGTTACCTATTTATTTAACTAGGAGAAGCCTATAGGCCTCTATAATAGCCGTTACCTTCTAGGTAACTATAGCCTTTGATACCTTACCTACTATTAGTAGGAGTACTATAGGCCTATAGCTACCTAGGGTAAAGTAGGCCTATAGGGGTTTACTAGGCTTATAGAGGACTACCATCTTAGCCCTTTTAAACTAGCCTAGGAAATAGCCAAGCTATAGGCTCTCTAAGGCTAGTTTAGCTAGTATCTGGTAAAGCGGCTACCTATAGGCCTTTAGTAGGCCTATAGGGAGGAGGTCCTCCCCTAGGGCCTTCTATAGGGCCGCTTTAGCTAATACTACCCTAACTTTACCTATTATAACCTCCTAGCTTATTTCGAACTTTAGCTCCTAGTAGTCATTTAGATCTAGGTCATTAATATCTGACAGATCTACTTCCAGGTTCGGGAAGAACTTATCGGCCAAGGCCCTAGCCTTCTATTAGTAGGTTATAAGCCTTCCTTCGAAGGCCGGGAGCTTTAGAGGGTCGACCGGTAGGTAGCCTTATAGCCTTACCTACCGCTCTAGCCTCTATAGTAGGTCTAGCCGGTTAGTTACCTCCTATAACGTGGCTCTCTAGCTCTTAGTCTTCGTAACCGTAATGATCTTAGCCTAGTCCTATAGGGCCTGCCAAAGTGCCTCCTACGTATAGGGGTTTAGGGTACCCCTATAGGCCCTCTCTACCTCCTTAGCCCTCTTCCAGGCCTCCCGAACCTCCTTCGTCTACTATCAAGCTTATTTACTACCTATACTAGCCTTCTTTACCAGGGCCGAGACCGTAGCTATTTCCTTAAGGGCCTCTATAAGCCTATCGAAGGCCTATAGAAGCTCCTCCAGGCCTTAGAAGACAGGCTCAGCCAGGGCCGATACCTACCTACCAAGCCGTAATAGGAGGTAGGCCGCCTCGGCCTATACTACCTCCTCGTCTAGGCTCTTCTAGTCCTACCCTTTGCTAGCCGGTACGGGCCTATTAGTCCTCTAGAGGGAGACGTTTAGGGCCTATAGGTAGTAGTCGGATTTCCTATATTCCGCCATATTCCTATAGGTTACTTCTAGCCTAGCTAAAGCCTAGAATAGGTCTATTATAAAAGGCCGGCTATATTAGTCCCCTTAGAGGGCCCTAGTAACCTAGTTATATAGTATATATAGGTTAAGGTCCTACTAGTCTATAAGGCTAAGGAGGTCCCTAGCCCCTAGGCTAAGCCTATTAAATAGGTCTTAGACTAGGTAATGGAGGTTAAAGTTACCTATAAGAACTAGGGGGTAGGTTAGCCAAGATAGGGCTAGTAGGTCCTATAGGAGGGCTTACTCTCCCTTATTATTATAGACTAACTAGAGCTTAAACCCCCTCTTACCTAGGGCTAGGAAGGTTACCTTATACTAGTTTTCCTCTACTAAATAGTCTTATTAGCTAACCGGGAAGTGCTTAGCTATTAGAATAGCTATTTTACCTTTAGGCTCATAAACTAGGTAATATTTCGAAGCCTAGGGGTAGTATATTAACCCTATAAAATAGTTAATCTATAGCTCCTAAATAGCTATTAGGTTATATTTAGCCTCCTCTAATAAGACCTTAAAGGCCTATTTATTACCTTAGGTATTTTACTAAAGGATCTTAATTTATATTCGAGGTAGCCGGAGTAGAGGCCGAGGGTATAGTAATAGGCTCTATAGCTATTACCCCCTTAGCTAGTTATAAAAAGGAGGGGGTTCTAGGCTATAGAAAGGAAATATAGGTCTATCAGACATCGAATAAGGCGCTCCTAGCTACCTACTAGGCTAGGGTAGGCCTCCTATAAGGGTATTTAGCCCTAGTTTAATAATGGTCGTCGTCTTCTGGCTAGCTGCTAAACTTAAAGGCTACCTTCTAGTATAGTTATTCTAGTAGTTAGGAGGTCTAGGGTCTATACTAGTAGGCCTCCCTAGCCCTCTCCTAGGCCTTGACTTTCTTTAGGTAGCCCCTATACTAGGTAGTATAGGGACCCCTATAGGCCGTATACCTATAAGGGAGTTAGTTAGAGTAGGTAGGGCATTAGGCCTCCCTAGTCTTCCCCCCCTCCCTATAGGCCTTTATACTATAACGGCTATAACAAGCCGGCCGCTAGTAGTACCGCTAGGTATAGCCAAAGCTCTAATACCTATAATACTACCTTAGCTTTAGAGTATCCTAGTAGGGCTTATAATCTAGCACCTAGGTATCCTAGACTATACCTTCATTATAGGCCTTCTAGGCCTTATTAAGGTCCTATAAGCCTAGGAGTACTATAGCCTACTTTCTCTATAGGCTCTTTAGCAGCCGGAACTTAACTATTTCGATTAAGTATAGGCCTATAACCCCCTTAAAGTCTTATTTACTAACCCCCTATAGCTCTTCCTTCTAGACTCCCTTAGCTAAGACTATATAGGCCCTACCGACCTCCCTAGCCTCCTCTCCAAAGGCTATAGCCACCTATTGCTTATTAGCCGAATACCAATCCTTAGTAGCCTTATCCTTAAAGACTATTACTATATCCCTACTTAGGAGCTTCCTAGCCGTAATAGCTCCCTAGTAGCTAGAAGCCCTATTAACTACTTAGACTATTTTAGCCGGGGTTTAGGCTTTAAGGTCCTCCTATAGGCTCGTATTCTATATTGTAACCTCCTATAAGGCCTATAATAGTATTACCTTAGCCGATAGTAGGCCTCTTTAAGGGCTAGTTACCTCCTATTATAGCCTTATAGCCACCTATACCTAGGTAGGGCAAGGGGTAGCCTTAAGGGCTTCTTTAAGCCCCTTTTTAACTTCTTCGGCTATAAGTTCCTATAGGTTCGGAACCAGGCCTATAATAGTAGTTATAAGGCCCTATAAGAGCCTGTTAGTAAGGTCCTATACCTTACCCCGTTTAAGGCTTAGTATAAAGTTAACTAGTTATATAATAAGACCCCTTAGCTCCTTAATATCCAAGGTAGGGTAGGCCTATAGTAGGCCCCCCTTTGATTAATTCGAAGCTATAGGCCTCCCTACTTAGTAGCTTAGTATTAGCCCTTAAATCGACGTTACGTTTAGGGGCGCTAGGTAGTCTATACGGTGAAAATTTTTGACGGGCGCGTGAGGTACGGTCGGATTGCGGTCGGGTCCGGTTCTTACGCCTACGATGCCTGTTGCACACCCGTAACGGCTCGCGCGCGGTTGAAAGTGGTGCCGTTAGATAGCGTTTTTCGAGAGCTTTCTAGCGATGGTAATTTCGTATGTTTTGGTAGGGTATTCGCAAAGATGTAAGAGAAGCCCTCCTAGTTCCTTGCTTAGTAATTATTATAAGGTACTAGGGTAAATTCTTATCTAATATAGGAAGATTGACTATAGAGTTAATAAAAATCTATTTCTAGAAGTAGTTAGTAATAGGTAGAGGTTAGAAGAGTCCTTATTATAATTATTATAAAACCCTGGCCCTTTGATATATATAATAGTTCCTTATTAACCTCTTTATATCTAGGGATATAAACTCCTAATAGTAGTCCCATTAGAGCATTTTAAATAGCCTATTTTTCCTTAGATAACCTAATATAAGGGAGTTATAGATATATTAAAGGATAGTAATAGTAAGTAGTTCCTATATAGGAAGCTAAAGTCTACCTTAGAACTAGAGAGTACCTTATACATTAAGGGATTAATCTATAATCTAGATCTATACTATATTTACTTCCTTTAGAAATTTCTAGGCCTTGTCTTAGACAGCCTAGAGTTTATATATATAATATTTATCCTTAATAACTCCCTTATTTTATAAGGCTATAAGCTATCTATCTATAAAAATAGTACTCCCTTTTAGTAGATAAGATATTTTATATAATATAAAGGTACTTATTATATCTATCTAGATAATATAAAGGAGTTATACTATATATTATATATCTTTAGGGTAGTCTTATTTATAGTAGGATAGGGTATTAAGGTAGGACGCTTATAATCTAGATTAGTAATAAAGTTCGAAGTTAAAGAGAGAGAGTATTTTAGCCTATTAGGCTTACTATTTACTGATTAAATAAGGCTAAGAGAAGTATTTAAGATTCTTATAATTAGTTAGGATTTAAAAGGGGGTAGTAATACTATAAAGCTTAGCTACCTAGGCCTTTAAGTATAAGAAAATTATAAGTAACTCCTTATTATAGATTATATAATTCTATTTAACTAGAGTTAGTTTTATAGAGTAATAGGTTATAAGATATAAGACCTTATATTCTCTATATTAAGATAGGTTCCTTCTTAGGACTATCCTAGAGTAATTTACCTTAAGTACTATCTCCTATTTAGAATCCTATTATATTAGGATAGGTTCTAATATAAAGGCTATCTTAAGATTTTAAAAGGCCTCCTATTCCTTAGTCTCTTATTAAAATAGGGTATTCTTATAAGTTAACTATATTAAAGGTATAATTAACTTAAAGAGGTTAGAGATAAAGTCTTAATAGAAGTTTATAAGCCCTAGGAAACTTTATAGTCCTTAAACCTTCTATAGTACCTTTTATTTATGGATAGTAGCTAGCTTTTTAGGGTCTAGGTAGACCTAGGTACCTACCTTTATAATATAGCCTAGATATTTGACTTCTTTTATAGTAAATATATCCTTTTTAAGATCTAATATAAATCTTACTTTCTATAACCTTTAGAGTATATTCTTTATCTATATTATATAATCTCTTTTACTATCTAAAGTATAGATTAAGATATTATTAAGATATATTATTATAAGGTTTCTAAGTATTAGGCTAAAGGTATTATTAATATATTATTAAAAGGTTATAGGTATATCTATAAGTCTAAAGGGGGAGATAAGCTACTTAAAGAGGCTAAACCAGGTCTAGAATATTATTAAATACTTATAGCCTTCTATAATTTAGATATAGTAGAAGGCTATCTAGATATCTCGCTTTATAAACTACTTAGCTCTAGCTAAAGAGTAAAGTATCTTTTTAATAAGTAAAAGAGGGTATTAATCTTACTTTATAATCTTATTTAGCGTCTAATAGTTAATATAGAACCTCTATCCTCTATCTGCTTTTTTTACTAAGAAGATAGGAGTAGTAGCTAAGGAGGAGCTAGCTTAGATCTATCCCTTATCTAGTAAGTTAATAACTTACTTTTAGACTTCTAATAAATAATCTTATGGTATATTATAGAGAGGCCTCTATAGGAGCTTAGGAATCTTTCTATCTAGGCCTTCCTTGAATTTAATATAACAATTAGCTATATTATAATATAAGGGAAGTCTATTAGCTTTCTCCTTATTAAAGAGGTTAGTAAAGTTATAAAGTTTATTTAGTAAGGTAATCTTTAACTTTATATTAGGTTTAGGTTAGGTACTCCTATTTCTTATACTTTCTCTATTAAATTAGTATCTTGATTTTAAGATAGTTATTATTTCCTAGATATTAATAACTAGGAAGGTATTAGAAGTCTTCTTTTTCTATACCCTCTATATTATACCGATAAAGCCTATACCTATAATTTAGGAGATTCTTATCCATCTTAATTATAAAGCGATCTTATAGATAAATAATCTTAATTATATTCTAATATAACTTCTTAGTATTTTATCTATAAGAGGCCTAATCTAATGTTATATATAAGTCCTAGAATTATATAGAATATAGCCTAGCTCTCCTAGCTATTAATATCCATTATAATATAAGCTATCTAAGTAATCTTCTGATTCAGTTATAGCCTAATTATAATCTTAAGGGTATATATAGTAAGTAAACTAGTTTACTTGATTCTAAGCTTTTAATATATCCTCTTACTAATAATATTATAGCTAGAATATCTATTATCTATCTAAGTATTTATAAAGCTAGTAGAGTTAAGGAAGATTAAGATAAGAAAAGGAGGTCTATCTATTCTTTTATTAATCTTTATAAACTTGTCTTCTAGGTACAGTGGGGTCAGAAAAGTATTTGCCCACTTTAACCCTAGTAATCCACTTCCAAATCACTACCCCTCTTTAACTTTAACGACAGCTATAGCGACTTTTCCATCTTTAACCTCCTCTTTAATACTATAAAATAGCTCCCAGACTAAAGACTACTCGCTAGGAACTTATAGAATCCTAAAGACCCCTAATTTACGGCCTCCATTTGGCTAGATTGAAAGTACAGCCCGTGCCAGCTTATCGAAACAGACTATTAACTATACCATGTCAAAAGTTAAATATAACCTTACCAATAGAGCCGACAAGCCGTTCTAATCAAAGCCTAGATCTGGAAGACCTTGTAAGTTAGATGACCAAGCCGTCTAGTACCTTCTATAGTATATAAGAACTAATCAAATAGATACCCTTAAATCACTTATACTAGGGTACCTGGTTAAACCGACTCGAATATACCAACCAGATCTTTATACTATACTTCCTTCCTTTCTATAACAAGATAAGGTCAATATATGGCTCTAGGGTATAATTATAAGAGGATAGGGTAATATATCACTACAGGGGGTTTGTTTAACTGTTAAAGAGGGCTACCAAGGTTCGCCGAGTTTCGGCTACTCTAGTGGCCACTACAGAGCCTAGACCTTAGTCTACTTGAAAATATCTAGCACTAGATAAAGATAAGAATCTCTAAAAGGTAGTATCAAATTAAGACAGTGGCTTAGATGGCTATAATACTATAGGAAGTCTAGAGCCAAATACCTAGTCAATTTGACTATAGGTATAGGGAAAAGGATAGATCTTTTAGCTTAATCATAAGGTGGCCTAATCAAGTACTAAAATAGCGGTACTTGTAATATTAATTTGGTGGCAGTTTGGCCCTGTTTTGCGTGTTCTGTATATCTTTGAAGTTAGAAGGTGGAAAAGGTAGGTAGGTAAACACTTTTTTGACCCCACTGTAGTTATAATCTTCTAGCCCCCTTATAAGACTTTGCTTAGGGGTTATTCTTTTCCCTACTCCTTATCTTCTTCATTAGGTAGGTTATTACCTTCCGCTTATTCCTTAGCCTCTAAGACATTAATATTAGTTCTTAATAGGATCTACTATAATAGCCTTATAGCCGGGGTAAAGCTATATTTAGCAATAAAGTATCCTTTTTATCTATACTAGATATATACTCTAGCTACCTATTAGGCTAAGTATACTTCCTAGATAACCTATTTTGCCTAAGGGGTATTAGCCCTATACCTTCTTACCCTATCTTTATTAGGTCCCTTCCTCTATAGGTTAATATAGGATAAGTTAATTCTAATTATTAGTATATCTCCTTTTATATCCTTCTTTCCTTATAGTTTAGATACTATATACTACGTTTATATCTAGTAATATTTATTACTAAGCTAGAGAGCTTTAAGATCTATAATAATCTTATAATATTTCTTAATAGCTATATATAATTATCTTAGGGAATTCTTTATCTAATTACTATATATTTAAGTTTTATAGAGAGGTATTATTATAGTTTAATTAAGTATATTTTATTATTCTAAAGGAGGCTACCTACCTTTAATAGCTTAGCCTTAAACTAAATAATAAAGGTAGAGAATAGTTTATTATCCTTCTGTTATAAGAATTCTAATTTTGATAAGGTAAGAGTCTTCTTATAACGGTTAGAAAAGACACTTTCATGATATTAGAAGAACCAAGTTAGATTATATCTAATTACTAGACCTATAGACTTATAATAAGCTATAACTTAGGTCTATACCTAATATATAAGGTTTCCCTAGATAAAGACCTATAAGTTATAATTAGAGCTAATAAAATCTCCATTAGCTATAAAGATATATTCTATTATACTCTTTTATACTATAAAGAGTTCCTTTTTACTATCAAAAGGTTATCTAGTTAGGAGGCGCTTCTATTATAGCTACTAAGCTTCAAGAGGTACTTTAGCCGACTTTAGGGTTAGGATAGGTTAGGTTTAGGATACCTAAAGGGTATTAATTATAGTATTCTATTATTCTACTACCATAGATGTCGCTACCAAAAGAACTAGCTTACCGCCTTTATATATAAACTATACAAGGGTACTAAAGTTTTAGAAGGTATCTTTACTAATAATCGGCTATAGTGCCTAGGTTTTAGTAACTATAGTGCTTTGCCTTACTATACTTTATATTGCTTTTAGCGGCTTTATTCTACCGGTCAAATTTGGCGGTGAGCCAGCTCTTTTAGTAGCGACATCCGTATTTAAAGGGAGTAGATAAGCTCCTATAATTCTACTAAGCTCGAGGGCCTATATATTCTTAAATCTACTATAACTATATTATTAATAACTCCCTTAGGGAGTTACTACTAGTTATAAGGTAGTTAAAATGTAATATACTAACCTTATAATATCTATAGATAAGTATATAATATTTTATTTGACTACCTTAGGGAGGAAAAAGAGGAAGAATATAAGGGTTATATAGAGGAGTACCTTTTAACTAATATATATATATATATATAGCCTAGGTAGGGCCTGGTTAGGCTCTAGGTTAGGTCCTAACTAGGCCTTGGCTATATATCTACCGGACGAGTTACGAACAAGTAACGAACGCTCTATAGACCTATAGGGTATAGTAAGTAAGGTAGGGTAGGTCTATTCTAGTGCCTAGGTAAAGCCTAGGCATTGTGTAGCCTAAATATAGCCTAGGCCTATAATACTAGAAACCTAAGTTTACCCTAACTAGGCTTATTATAAAGACCTAGGGCCCTAGCCTCTTATAGGCCTATAAGGTCTATATTAAGTATATCTATAATATTCTAGCCTATAGGGCTTTAAACTTTTATAAGCCTACTAAGCTAGGGGGTAAGTTAGAAGGCCTTATTAGGAAGCTATTAAAGGCCTAATATAATACCTTTTAAATAATTACTAGGGCTTATAAGGCTACCCCTATCTAACGTCTTAAAATAGAAGTCTAGGTATTACCCCTTAACCTCTATCTTAATAAGAAGCTAGCTAACTTTAAAGCTAAACTTAATTAGCTACTTTTATAGAATAAGGCAGGCCTAATAGCTACCTAGATCCTTATAATCGCTCTTATCTAATAAGCCTATAATAGGTTAAACTAGAGGTTCTAGAAAAGAAGGGCTAGAGTAAGGGGCTAGGAGTTAAAGTTTATAGCCTTAGAGGTAGTAAGAATAACAGTCTAATAATAGGTTTAGGAGAGCTATAATAGGGTTCTACCCTTCTTATAGACTTTATAGAAAAGGTTATAGGCTATAGAACTAGCTATAATAGCTAGCTAAAGTAATTATTAAAAGGCTAACTAAGCTAGTAAGAAGATATAATATATATTAGATAAGGACCCCCTATACCTAGTATTTATAAGGGAAGGCCTATAAAGGCACTAGGGCCTAATAAAGGCCTAGAGCTCCCTACTAATATAGGCCTATATAGGGGCTATTAGCCTTTATAACTTCCTATTTAGGGTTTAAGTCCTAGGGGTTAATACCCCTTACTATACCTATAGCTAAAGGAGGGAGACTATAAAGTACTTAGTTATTTAGTACTTAAACCTACTAAGAAACTAAATATAGGAATCTTAGGAAATATAGTTATAAAGGGACCTAGATCTCGTTTTATAGGGTATAGGGGCCTATAACTATCATTAGGTAAGGAGGGTTCTATAGTAGCTAATAGACCTAGGGAGGCTTCTAGAATATTGCCTTATAAGGAGGCTAGACTAGGAGGCAAGGCCTCTATAGTGCTATTCTAGCTACTTCTCCTTTTCTTTATAGTATATTAGTATTCTAGATTAGGCGTTAAAGGTAGGATAGAGGTTTTTATCTGGCCTATTAGGTATAGTTTCCTTTATATATAATGAGAGAGGCTCTAGTATACTTATTAGTATGATTATTATTATTAATCCTATACTGCTATACTAATAAGTAGCTTATTAGTATAGCGGTATAAGATTTATAATATAATAATAATAATATAATATATGTCGTTTTACTCCTATATAAAGGTATTAAGTGCTTTAGTATTTTATAAGTTTTCTAATAGCTCCTAAGTTAGGGTACTATATCCTTTCTACTTTACCAGTATATTATAGTAGTTTCCTTTCTTCCTCATATTCCTAGCTATAAGGATTACTTTTACTTTGTATTCTTCTTATAATAATCCTTGTTAGGAGAGTTCTAGTACTAGATCTAGTTAGGAATTGAATATATATTATAAATAGAGTAGGTTAGATACGTTATAGTTAAATGTAGTTAATATAAAAGGTAAGGTAGATGCTATAAGGTATATTTAGAGTTATTATTAGTAATATTAATACTATAATAATTCTATATTTAATATTAACCTAGTTAAGTTTATAGCTACGATAGTTAATCTTAATACTATATAAGAATAGCTATCTTTATCCATTACCTTAAACCATTTAATTAGATATTAGGAGTGATTAGTATTCTCTTATTAGTATTATTATATATATATAATAGTAGCCTAGTTCGATTCTATACTTTCCTTTAGGTAGTATAAGAAACTAATAGCTCTTCCTTATAAGGTTAAATAAAGTAGAAGTATTAAATAGGTTAGTAAACTATATAAGGCTTATATTATAGCTATAGAAGAGCTAGCTTATACCTGTCCCTATTATTATCAAGTTATAGTTATTAATTATACTAATATACTAATAAATATTCAGGCTAATTATACTAAGTAAAGGAAATAATAGTCTATAGGATAATCTATACTTCTTAATTTATATATCCTATACCTGTATCTATCTATAGGTAATAGGCCGTTAATAGTAGCTATTTAAGTCTAATAATCTTATAGAGAATAGTCTAGAACTAATTAAGCTAATCTAACCTATAATTAGTAATAATCTATATACTATATATCTTAGAACTAGAGTATATATACCTTAGCTCCTATCAAGGATAATATTTTAAGCTAGATATACTTTAATAGCCAGTTAGTAATTACTATAAGTTACTAGGATAAATTCTCGCCTTATATTAAAAGATCAATTTATTATAAAGTCGATAGAAATTAGTATTATTATTATTATTAATCCTATATTAATATACTAATAAGTATATTAAAGCCTCTCTAATTATATACAAAGGAAACTATACCTAATAGGCCAATAAAAACCTCTATCCTGCCTCTAATGCCTAATCTAGAATACTAATATACTACATTATTATTATTATTATTATTAATCCTATACCAATATGCTAATAAGTATGCCAGAGCATCTCTAGTTATATACAAAGGAAACCATACCTAATAGGCCAGATAAAAACCTCTATCCTGCCTTTAACGCCTAATCTAAAATACTAATATACTATAAAGAAAAGGAGAAGTAGCTAGAATAGCACTATAGAGGCCTTACCTCCCGGTCTAGCCTCCTTATAAGGTAGTATTCCGGGAGCCTCCCTAGGTCCATTAGCTACTATAGAACCCTCCTTGCCAAACGATGACTATAGGCCCCTATACCCTGTAAAACAAGGTCTAGGTCCCTTTACGACCGTATTTCCTAGGATTCCTATATTCGGCTTCTTAGTAGGTTTAAGCATTAAATAACTAGGTGCTCTATAGTCTCCCTCTCCTAGCTATAGCTAACCTTATATTACTAATGGTAATATAGTATACGAAATAGAAGATAGCTATATAGTTACATATATAATTAGATAGGTACTAATTAACCTATATAAGGTTTACTAGGATATAGAACTAGCTACTAATAGCCTTAACGAGCTAGTAAACTAGGATATTATACTAACCTTACTATTGTTAATTAAAGTCGCTATTAGTAAGGTATAGGATATAGTAAATAAAAAGAGGCTATTAACGCCCCTAACTATATACTAGATAATTTCGATACTTAAGCCTACTAACTTCCTATCTTACAAATCAGATATAGCTTAACTAGAGTAATACTACTAGGACTCTAGCTTTACTAATACTATTACTTAGGATATAACTATATACTTATATATACCTACTAGCCTGCCTATAGCTATATAATAGGGTACTAAGCATTATAATAACAAGGGTATATTAGTTATTACTAAAACTATAGCTACTATTACTACTAGTCTTAACATCCTAGGCCTTGCTATAGCTAGATTCAACACTCATGCTGCCCGAGCCTATGCCCTAGCCTATTATACTATCTAGGCCTGCTTAGCATAGGGCACCTAGTAGCAGGTTCGTCTATAGGAGTAAGAAGGACCCTAATAATAACAAAGAGGCCGAATCCTAGGCTAGATTTAATAATGCCTATATTATCTTTAATAGCCTTAAAGAGGTAGAAAACACCCTTATAGGTATAGAGTTTAACCCCTTTACTAGCACTAAGGTTATTAAGTCTAGCCTACTATACCTATCTATAACTATATTAATTAGGCCTATTAGGGATTGCTTTACCTATACTTGCTAGGAGTACTATAGCAATAAGGATATGCTTATCTATATCTATTACTAGATCTATCGCTTCTATAAAAAGGCTAGCAATAAGTCTTTTAGGGCTAATATGGCTATATATAGCCGTAAAAAGAAGCTAAAGACTATATCTAAGGTATACTATACTACTAATATAGTATCTACTAATATACCTAAGCTTAAGGAACTATTAGTAGCCTATATCTATATACCTAAAGGAAATAGTAACACTCTAGTTAATAGCTACCTATTTAAGCTTAGCTACCTATATTATAGCCTAGCTAGCTACTAGGCCTTATAGCCTATACCTATATAGGTCATTACTACCTAGGGTATAGCTAAGGATAATAAGGGTAATAAGGACTTTACTAAGTATTAATAACTAGCTACTAAGGCTAACCTTCTTAGGCTAGCTTAGACTATAGTTTAGAGGTAAGATAAGGCTATAAATAGTATTACTAAGGCCCTTAACTAGATTAAGATGGAGCTTAGGTAACTATAGGAGACTTCTATAGCTATAAATAATAACTATATAGCTACCTTTAACTAGAAGAAGGGAGTAGATAAGAAGCTACTAAAGCTTAAAGGCATAGTTGCCTAGCTTAGTAAGTATACTATATTAGTAACTATACTATAGAGGGCTTTTAGAGCCTAGGCGCCTACAACTTGGCTACTACTAATAGCTACTATAAGGCCTAGTGCCCTTCCTAGCTTAATCGCCTGACTAGTCATATACCTACTACCTATAACTACTAGCTAGAAACGCCTATAGCTAGAGATACCTATATAGGAAAGCCCCTTATATAAGAGGGCTATTAGCACCCTTTATAGGAGCCGTACCCTAGCTAGGGATACCTAGGCTAGGGCTAGGACACTTATATACCTATTATAGGAATACCCTTTAGCACTATCTACATTCCTAGATAATAACGTATCTTATACCCTTTTCGGCCACACACCCAATTCGGCTACTCAATTTATAGGAAAAAATACGACAAACAGTAGTATAATAACTCGACCAATTCTAGCTCTAGAAGTACTAAATCTATTACATTCAAACCAGAATAATCTAGAGATACCAATTATCCCATTTATTACCCTCCCTTCCCCCTATATCACTCTAAAAGACTACCCCCTCTTTAAGCCCCCTATAATATAGAGCTTATATCTAGTAAAATATAGAAGGTTTCGAGGTCTCGATATCGGTCTTCGTCCTAGCAGTATAGCGACGGCTCGGGGGGATTCTTCTTATTGGTGATTGTGATCGTAATGTCGAAAGGAGTTAAAGAGTGGTGTTTGGAAGAAAATCAAGGAAGTTAGGTTGCTCTGGTAGATGTTCTAATTTGGTGAAATTTGCTAGAAATGAGCCTAGCTAAATCAGGTATATGGCTAAGCAGGGTATAGATGACATTATAGGCCTAGCTAGGGGCAAGAAGGATTAATAGATAAATAGATAGAACTAATAATAGGTTAGAGGAATAGAATAAATATTTGTTAAGACTATTACTATAGGTAAATGGCTAATATATTTACTAAGTGATAATAGGTTATTATTTTCTTTTTTCGAACCCTAGTACCTATTATGGGATTTGACTATCTATAGGTTAGATCTAACTAACCTACTAATAGAGATAATAAGCTAGGGTTAATATATATTTAGATAGCTTCTCTAAGTGCCTCTAGTACTTAGAATAATTAACGCTTTTATTACCTACTTCTATAGACTATAATAGTTAGTCTAGGAGTGCTGCCTATGGTGTAAATACTGCTATAATGTCGTACCTTTATAGCCTTTCTAAGCTATACTAATTTGTAACCACTGAGCTATAGCACTCTAATTAGAAGGGGAAGCTCTATTTTCTCCTTAAGGTATATAATAATCTCTTAGGATTTATAAAAGCCAAAGTCCTACCTAATAAGTTAGCTAGAGTATTATTATTATTATTAGTCCTACACCGCTATGCTAATAAGCATGCCGGAGCCTCTCTAGTTATATACAAAGGAAACCGTGCCTAATAGGCCGGATAAAAACCTCTGTCCCGCCTCTAACGCCTAATCCGGAGTATCAATACACTACAAAGAAAAGGAGAAGTGGCTAGAATAGCCCTATGGAGGCCTTCCCTCCCGGTCTAGCCTCCTTATAAGGTAGTATTCTAGGAGCCTCCCTAGGGCTATTAGCTACTATAGAACCCTCCTTACTAAACAATAGTTATAGGCTCCTATACCCTATAAAACGACGTCTAGGTCCCTTTACAACTATATTTCCTAGGATTCCTACGTTTGTTTAGCTTCTTAATAGGTCTAGGCACTATATAATTAGGTACTTTATAGTCTCCCTCCCTTAGCTATAGGTATAGTAGGAGGTACTAACCCTTAGGACTTAAACCCCAAAAAAGAAGTTATAAAGGCTAATAGCCCCTATATAGGCCTATATTAGTAGGGAGCTCTAGGCCTTTATTAGGCCCTAGTATCTTTATAGGCCTTCCCCTATAAAAGCTAGGTATAGGGGGTTCTTATTAGATATATATTATATCTTTTTACTAGCTTAGTTAGCCTTTTAATAGTTACTCTAGCTAGCTACTATAGCTAGTTCTATAGCCTATAGCCTCCTTTATAAGGTCTATTAGGGGGTAAACCCCCTTTATAGCCCTCTTAAGCCTATTACTAGACTATTAACCATATTATGTCTAGGGCTATAGGCTTTGGCTCCTAGCTCCTCGCCCTAGCCCTTCTCTTCCAGAACCTCTAGCTTAGCCTATTATAGGCCTATTAGATAAAAGCCCTTATAGGGACCTAGGGGGCCCTTAGGCCTGCCCTAGTCTATACGAGTAGCTAGTCAAGTTTAGCCTCGAAGTTAGCTAGCCTCTTATTAAGATAGAGGTTAAGGGGTAGTACCTAGGCTTCTATTTCGAGGCACCGGATAGGGGTAGCCTTATAGGCCCTAGTAACTACTCGAAGGGCCCTATATTAGGCCTTCGATAGCTCCCTAGCAGGGCCTTCTAGCTTGCCCCCTAGCTTAGTAGGTTTGTAGAAGTTCAAGGCCCTATAGGCTAGGGTACTATAGATATACTTAGTATAGATGTTGTAGGCCTATAGGAGGCTAGGGCCCTAGGTCTTTATAGTAAGCCTGGTTAGGACAAATTCCTAGGTTTCTAGCTTCTTAGCTACCTTTATATAGTAGGGGCCCTACTATAGCCTCTAGTTTAGCTAGACCCTAAGGAATCTAGCTAACTCTAGTATTAGTAGTATAGCCTATACTAGGTCTAGGAAATTAGGAATAGGAATATTTACTACCTAGAGACTATTAATAATATAATTATATAGATATTATATATTATAAACTATATTAAAAAGGTTTTCAAGTAAGATAGAGTTTAGCTTAAAGCTAATAGATCTAATAGTTTTCTAGACTAATAGAACTAGGGAGTAGGTTCTTTATAATTAGAAATACTTAAATAAGTAATAGTAAAAGAATAAGCTCTTAGATAAACTAAGTAACTATACCTAAGTAACTAACTTACTAGATCTAAAGCGTAAAAATAATAATAACAATAATAGGAGCTTATAATTAAACTAACTAAAGGAAAACTACCTGGATTTTAATATCTAAGTTATTAATAGAAATATAAGTTAATCCCTTTCGATTTTACTTCTATTTATACTTTACTACCTAAACCCTAATTACCCCTTTTCTATACTACCTTTACCTACTTTTTCTAAATCTATAGTTTCCTACCTATACCTATCTATCACTTACCCTATTTATAAACTATCTATTAATCCCTAACTATACTATCTAAATCTACTAAAATCAGAGAGCTCTTTTTCTATATTACTAGCTAGATATTTTTTAGCTAGCTATTAAGGTTAAATTTAGCCTGACCTATAAGCTAAGGGTTAGGATCTTAGGAGCTATTATTAACTAAATCTTCCCATAAGTACTACGTATTACTCTAGTAGGAGTTTCTATACCATATAATTAAGATAGTACCTATTAAGATATAGCTATAAAATAGCTATATAGTATATATAGTAATAGGCTTCTTATTCTTTAGAAAGGTAACCTTAGTTATTGACCTTTAATAGGACTACTTATAGGCCTAGTATATAGAGGTTAGCTTAGAAAGTCTATCCCCTAAGGTATACTAAGCCTAGGCCACTAATAATATACAAAGTATATATATAATCTTATTTATACTATATTATTATCATTATTATTATTATTAGTGGTCGCGACTGCTAGAGCTCCTATAGCCTAGAGAGGGTACTACTACTCTAGCCCCTTCGAAGTCAGCTAGATTTCTCAGGGTCTGGCTAGACTAGAGGCTATAGTAAGGCCCCTACTATACAAAAGTAGCTAAGAAGCTAGAAACCTAAGAGTTTGCCCTGACTAGGCTTATTACGAAGACCTAGGGCCCTAGCCTCCTATAGGCCTATAAGGTCTATACTAAGTGCATCTATAGTGCCCTAGCCTATAGGGCCTTAAACTTCTATAAACCTACCAAGCTAGGGGGCAAGCTAGAAGGCCCTGCTAGGGAGCTATCGAAGGCCTAATATAGGGCCCTTCGAGTAGTTACTAGGGCCTATAAGGCTATCCCTATCCGGTGCCTCGAAATAGAAGCCTAGGTACTACCCCTCGACCTCTATCTTAACAAGAGGCTAGCCGACTTCGAAGCCAAACTTGATTAGCTACTCTTATAGGCCAGGGCAGGCCTAGGGGCCTCCTAGGTCCTAGTAAGGGCTCTTATCTACCAGGCCTATAATAGGCTAAGCTAGAGGTTCTAGAAGAGAAAGGCTAGGGCAAGGGGCTAAGAGCTAAAGCCTATAGCCTTAGAGATAGTAAGGTTAATAGTCTAGTAATAGGTTTAAGAGGGCTATAAAGGGGATCTACCCTCTTTATAGACCTTATAGAGGAGGCTATAGGCTATAGAAATAGCTATAATAGCTAGCTAGAGCAATCTTTAGAGGGCCGACTAAGCTAATAAAAGGATATAGTATATGTCGGACAAGGACCTACTATGCCTAGTTTTTATAGGGGAAGGCCTATAAAGGCACTAGGGCCTAATAAAGGCCTAGAGCTCTCTACTAGTATAGGCCTATATAAGGGCTATTAGCCTTTATAACTTCCTTTTTAGGGTTTAAGTCCTAGGGGTTAATACCCTTTACTATATCTATAGCTAAGGGAGGGAGACTATAGAGTACCTAGTTATATAGTGCTTAAACCTACTAAGAAGCTAAAGACTATTACATTTATACCTATTAATTAGCAAACAAAAAGGACCTTCTCTTGTAGCTTTGTAAATACCTTATTAAAACCTATGAAACTACTATCGCTAGAAAACTCTTGAAAAACGCTATCTAACGGTACTACTTTCAACCACATACGAGCTATTATAGGTATATAATACGTATTATAGGCATTAGAACTAGACCTAACTATAATCTAACCGTACCTTACATACCTATCAAAATTTTCACTGTATAGACTACCTAGAGCCCCTAAACGTAATGTCAATTTAAAGCCTACTACTAAGCTACTAAGTAGAGAGGCCTATAGCTTCGAACTAATCAAAGGGGGACCTACTATAGGCCTATCTTACCCTAGATATTAAGGAGCTAAGGGGTTTTATTATATAATTAGTTAACCTTATACTAAGCCCTAAGTAAGGTAGGGTATAGGACCTTACTAATAGGCTCTTATAGGGCCTTATGACTACTATTATAGGCCTAGTCCTAAACCTATAAGAGCTTATAGCTAAGGAAGTTAAAAAGGGGCTTAAAGAAGCCTTTAAGGCTACCCCTTACCTTACCTAGGTATAGGTAGCTATAGGCTCGTAACAAGGGGTAATAGGCCTCTAAGGAGGCTTACTATTAGCTAAGATAGTACTATTATAGGCCTTATGGGAGGTTATAATATAGAATATAAGCCTATAGGAAGACCTTAAAGCCTGAACCCTAGCTAAGATAGTCTAAGTAGTTAACAGGGCTTCTAGCTACTAAGGAGCTATTATAGCTAGGAAGCTCCTAAGTAAGGATATAATAGTAATCTTTAAGGATAAGGTTACTAAGGATTAGTATTTAGCTAATAAGCGATAGGTGGTTATAGCCTTTAGAGAGGAGGCTAGGGAGGTTAGTAAGGCCTATATAGTCCTAGCTAAAGGAATCTAGAAGGAGGAGCTATAGGGGGTTAGTAAATAAGACTTTAAGGGGGCTATGGGCCTATACTCAATCGAAACGGTCAAGTTCCGGCTATTAAAGAGCCTATAAGGGAAGTAGGCTATAGTACTCCTAGGCCTATAGGACCTTAAAGAGGCTTAGAAGGCCTATAACGAGGGTATAGTCTAGGATGCCTAGGTATTAGACTATAAGCCTTATTAAGATACTCTAGAGCTAAGGTAGTACTATAAGTATCAGAGCTTTAGCTATACCTAGTAGTATTATTAGTAGTTAGCCTATTATAGCCATTATAGTATAAAGGCCTATAGAGAGAGGGGGAAGACTAGGGAGGCCTAGTACCTTACCTACTCTAACTAACTCCCTTATAGGTATACGGCCTATAGGGGCCCCTATATAGCCTAGTATAGGGGCTGCCTAAAGAAAGTTAAGGCCTAGGAGAGGGCTAGGGAGGCCTACTAATATAGACCTTAAACCTTCTAACCATTAGAGTAACTATATTAAAAGGTAGCCTTTAAGTTTGGTAGCTAGCCAGAAGATGACAACTACTATTAAAATAGGGCTAAATACCCCTATAGCAGGCCTACCCTAGCCTAATAGGCGGCTAGGAGCGCCTTATTTGATGCCTAATAGACCTATATCTCCTTTCTATAGCCTAGAACTCCCTCCTTTTTATAACTAGCTAAGGGGGTAATAGCTATAGAGCCTATTACTATACCTTTAGCCTTTACTCTAGCTACCTCAAATATAAATTAAGATTCTTTAGTAGAATACCTAAGGTAATAAATAGGCCCTCGAGATCTTATTAGAAGAGGCTAAATATAACCTACTAGCTATCTAGGAGCTATAGATTAACCGATTTACAAGGTCTATATACTACCCTTAGGCCTTAAGATATTACTTAGTTTATAAGCCTAAGGGTAAGGTAGCTATTCTAGTAGTTAAATGGTTCCTAATTAGCTAGTAGGACTATTTAGCAAAAGAGAACTAGTATAGGGTAACCTTTCTAGCCCTAGGAGAGAGGGGGTTCGAACTCTGGTTAGTCTATAATAATAAGGGCAAACAGTCCCTCTTATAGAACTTGCTAGCCCTACCTTGGCCAACCTACCCGCTAGTTCTTATAGGTAACTTTAACCTCTACTACCTAGTCTAGGACCTATTTAATAGGCTTAGCCTAGGGGCTAGGGACCTCCTTAGCCTTATAGACTAGTAGGACCTCGACCTATATATACCTTATGGCTAGGTTACTAGGGCCTTTTAGGGGGGCTAACGTAGCTAGCCTTCTACGATAGACCTATTCTAGGCCTTAGCTAGACTAGAAGTAACCTATAGGGATATTATAGAATAGGGGAAGTCCGACTACTACCTATAGGCCTTATATATCTCCCTCTAGGGGACTAGTAGACCTATACTAGCTAGTAAAGGGTAGGACTAGAAGAGCCTAGATAGGGAGGTTATATAGGCCAAAGTAGCCTACCTCCTACTCTAGCTTGGTAGATAGGTATCGGCCCTGGCTAGGCCTGTCTTCTAGGGCCTAGAGGAGCTTCTATAGGCCTTTAATAGGCTTATAGAGGCCCTTAAGGAGATAGCTATAGTCTTGGCTCCGGCAAAGAAGGCTAATATAGGTAGTAAACGAGCTTAATAATAGATAAAGGAAGTTCGAGAGGCCTAGAAGAGGGCTAAGGAGGTAGAGAAGGCCTATAGGGGCACCCTAAACCCCTATATATAGGAGGTACTTTAGTAGGCCCTATAGGACTAGGTTAGGACTATTATAACTATAAACACTAAGAGCTAAAGAGCTATACCATAGGAGGTAACTAACCGGCTAGACTTATTATAGAGACTAGAGTAGTAGATAAGCCTATAAAGCTACCTATTAGTTAACCCTTTAAAGCTCTTAGCCTTTAAGGGTAGGCTTATAACCTACTAATAAAAGGCTAAGATACTAGCCGATAAGTTCTTTCTAAACCTAGAAGTAGACCTATTGGATATTAATAACCTAGACCTAAACGATTACTAGGAACTAAAGTTCGAAATAAGCTAGGAGGTTATAGTAAGCAAAGTTAGGGTAGTATTAGCTAGAGCAGCCTTATAGAAGGCCCTAAGGGAAAACCTCCTCCCTATAGGCCTATTAAAGGCCTATAGGTAGCCATTCTACTAGATACTAGCTATATTAGCCTTAGAGAGCCTATAGCTTAGCTCCTTCCTAGTCTAGTTTAAAATAGCTAAGATAGTAGTCCTCTATAAGCCTAGTAAACCCCTATAGGCCTACTTTACCCTAGGTAGCTATAGGCCTATAATACTCTTACTAATAATAGATAAGGTATAGTAGGGTCAGAAAAGTGTTTGCCTACCTACTTTTTCTACCCTCTAACTTTAAAGACATACAGAATACGCAAAACAGGGCCAAACTACCACTAAATTGATACTACAACTACGGCTATTTCAGTACTTGATTAGGGCCACCTTATCATTAAGCCAAATGATCTATCCTTTTCTCTATACCTATAGCTAAAGACCAGGAATTTAACAGGTATTTAGCTCTAGACTTCCTAGAGTACTATAGCCATCTAAGCTACTGTCTTAATCCGATGCCGCCTTTTAGAGATTCTTATCTTCATCTAGTGCCAGATATTTTAATTAGACTAAGGTCTGGGCTCTGTAGTGGCCACTAGGGTAGCCGAAACTTGGCGAACCTTGGTAGCCCTCTTTAATAGTTAAACAAACCCCCCGTGGTAATATATTACCCTATCCTCCTATAATTGTACCCCGGAGCTATATATTGACCTAATGAAAGGAAAGAAGTATGGTATAAAGATCTGGTCGGTATATTCGAGTTAGTTTAACCGGGTACCCTAGGTAGGGTGGTATAAGTGATTTAAGGGTATCTATTTAATTAGTTCTTATATACCATAGAAGGTACTAGACAGCTTGGTCATCTAACTTGGAAGGTCTTCTAGATCTGGGCTTTGATTGGAATGGCTTGTCGGCTCTGGTAGTAAGGTTACGTTTAACTTTCGAGATGGTATAGTTAATGGTCTGTCGGCATAGGCTATAATTGTACCTCCTTTTAATCTAGCCAATTGGAGGCTGTAAACTAGAGATATCTAGGCTTCTGTAAGTTTCTGGTAAATAGTCTTTAGTCTGGAAGCCATCTTATAGTATTGAAGAGGAGGTTGAAGATGGAAAAGTCGGCGTAGCCGTCGTTGAAGTTGAAGAGGGGTAGTGATTTGGAAGTGGATTTTCAGGGTTGAAGTGGGCAAACACTTTTCTAACCCCACTGTACTAGAGGCTATGGTTACCTAGAAGGTAATAGCTATTATAGAGGCCTATAAGCTTCTCCTAGCTAAGTAGATAGGTAATTAGGAATATAAGTATATAGAACTAGCTATTTGGCTAGTTATAGCTTAGGTTTAGGAGGCTTAGAGGTATAAGGTAACTACCTCCTTCCTATAGCTTGATATCTTAGGGGCTTTTAACATTATTAACTCTACCTAGCTACTAGCCACTTTATAGAGCTAAGGCTTCCTAAAATAAATAGTAGTCTAGGTCAAGAAGTAGCTATAGGATAGGGTAGCTATCCTTTACTTCGATAGCTAGGAAATAAAGGATATAATAGTAAGGGCTAGGGTCCTATAGGGGTTACCCCTCTCCTCTATACTATTTATCCTCTATATAGCCTCTCTCTACTAGGCTATTTATTAGGCTAGCCTTATAATTAGTTTAATAGGCTTTACTAATAATACTAACCTTCTAGCCTTTAGGAGGGCTAAGGAGGCCTATAATAGTTAACTATAAAGGGCCTAAAAGGCCCACCTATAGTAGGTAAGGACCTAGGATATAGCTTTTACCTTTAAAAAGTATAAACTCATCTACTTTAATAGGGGCTAGAAATAATAATTATAACTATTAGAGCTCCTATAGCCTAGAAGGGGTACTATTACTATAGCCCCTTTGAAGTTAGCTAGATTCCTTAGGGTCTAGCTAGACTAGAGGCTATCATAAGGCCTTTACTATATAAAGGTAGCTAGGAAGCTAGAAACCTAGGAGTTTACCTTAACTAGGCTTCTTATAAAGACCTAGGGCCCTAGCCTCCTATAGGCCTATAAGGTCTATACTAAGTATATTTATAGTGCCTTGGCCTATAGGGCCTTAAACTTCTATAAGCCTACTAAGCCTAAGGGCAAGCTAGAGGGCCTTACTAGAGAACTATTAAAGGCCTAATATAAGGCCCTTTAAGTGATTACTAGGGCCTATAAGGTTACCCTTATCTAGTGCCTCGAAATAGAAGCTTAAGTACTACCCCTTAACCTCTATCTTAATAAGAGGTTAGCCGACTTTAAAGCTAAACTTGACTAGCTACTCCTATAGACTAGGGCTAGCCTAGGGGCTTCCTAGGCCCCTATAAGAGCTCTTATCTAATAGGCCCATAATAAGCTAAGCTAGAGGTTCTAAAAAAGAAAGGCTAGGGTAAAGGACTAGGAGCTAAAGCCTATAGCTTTAGAGGTAGTAAGGTTAACGATCTAGCAATAGGTTTAGGAGAGCTATAGAATAGGCCTACCCCCCTTATAGACCCTATAGAGGAGGCTATAGGCTATAGGACTAGCTATAATAGCTAGCTAGAGCAGCTATTAAAGAGCCGACTAAGCTAATAAGAGGATATAGTATATATTAGATAAAGACCCCCTATACCTAGTTTTTATAAGGGAAGGCCTATAAAGGTATTAAGACCTAATGAAGGCCTAGAGCTCCCTATTAATATAGGCCTATATAGGGGCTATTAGCCTCTATAACTTCCTAATTAGGGTTTAAGTCCTAGGGGTTAATACCCCTTACTATGCCTATAGCTAGGGAAGGAAGACTATTAAGCACCTAGTTATTTAATACCTAAACCTATTAAGAAGCCGAATATAAGAATCCTAGGAAATACGGTTATAAAGGGACCTAGACCTCGTTTTACAAGGTATAAAGGCCTATAACCGTCGTTTGGCAAGGAGGGTTCTATAGTAGCTAATAGACCTAGGGAAGCTTCTAGAATACCGCCTTATAAGGAGGCTAGACCGGGGGGTAAGGCCTCTATAGGGCTATTCTAGCCACTTCTCCTTTTTCTTTATAGTATATTAGTATTCTAGATTAGGCATTAAAGGCAGGATAGAGGTTTTTATCTGGCCTATTAGGTATAGTTTCCTTTATATATAACTAGAGAGGCTCTAGTATACTTATTAGCATATTAGTATAGGATTAATAATGATAATAATGATAATAATATATAGAGAATAAATAGTATAAGAGAAAGGGGTAACCCTTATAAGACCCTGGCTCTTACTATTATATCTTCTATTTCCTAGCTATTAAAGTAAAGGATAGCTACTCTATCCTATAGCTACTCCTTAACCTAGACTATTACCTACTTTAGGAAGCCCTATCTCCATAAAGTAGCTAGTAGCTAGGTATAGTTAATAATGTCAAAAGCTCCTAAGATATTAAGCTATAGGAAGGAGGTAGCTACCTTATACTTCTAAGCTTCCTAGACCAAGGCTATAATAAGCTAGATAGCTAGCTCTATAGACCTATATTTATAATTACCTTCTATTTAATTAAGAGAAGCCTATAGGCCTCTATAATAGCTATTACCTTCTAAATAACTATACCTTCTAATACCTTACCTACTATTAGTAAGAGTATTATAGGCCTATAGCTACCTAGGGTAAAGTAGGCTTATAAGGGCTTATTAGGCTTATAGAGAACTATTATCTTAGCCCTTTTAAACTAGGCTAGGAAGTAGCTAAGTTATGGACTCTCTAAGGCTAATATAGCTAGTATCTAGAAGAGTAGTCACCTATAGGCCTTTAATAGACTTATAAGGAGGAGGTCCTCTTCTAAGGCTTTCTATAGGGCTACTTTAGCTAGTACTATCCTAACTTCTTCTATTATAACCTCCTAGTATATTTTAAACTTTAGCTTCTAATAATCATTTAATTCTAGGTCTTTAATAGCTAATAGGTCTACTTCTAGATTTAGGAAGAACTTATTAGCTAATGTCTTAGCCTTTTACTAGTAAGTTATAAGCCTTCCCTTAAAGATTAGGAGCTTTAGGGGGGTAACTAGTAAGTAGCTTTATAACCTTACCTACTATTCTAGCCTCTATAATAGGTCTAGCTAGTTAGTTACCTCTAATAATATAGCTCTCTACCTTTTAATCTTTATAGCTATAATAATCTTAGCCTAGTCCTATAAGGCTTATTAAAGTACCTCTTATCTATAGGGGTTTAGGGTACCCCTATAAGCCTTTTCTACCTCTTTAGCCTTCTTCTAGGCCTCTTAAACCTCCCTTATATAATATTAGGCCTACTTATTACCTATATTAGCCTTCTTTATTAGAGCTAAAATTATAATTATCTCCTTAAGGGCCTCTATAAGCCGTTTGAAGGCCTATAGAAGCTCCTTTAGGCCCTAGAAGATAGGCCTAGCCAGAGCTAATACCTACCTATTAAGCTAGAGTAAGAGGTAGGCTACCTTAGCCTATATAATCTTCCTATTTAGGCTCTTCTAGTCCTACCCTTTACTAGCTAGTATAGGTCTATAGGTCCCCTAGATGGAGACCTATAAGGCTTATAAGTAGTAGTTAGACCTTCCCTATTCTAAGATATCTTCATAGATTACTTCTAATCTAGCTAAGGCCTAGAGTAAGTCTATTATAGAAGGCTAGCTATATTAGCCCCCCTAAGGGGCCCTAGTAACCTAGCTATATAGTATAAATAGGTTAAGGTCCTACTAGTCTATAAGGCTACAGAGGTCTCTAGCCCTTAGGCTTAGCCTATTAAATAGGTCCTAGACTAGGTAGTAGAAGTTAAAGTTACCTATAAAAACTAGGGAGTAAGTTAGCTAAGGTAGGGCTAGCAGGTCCTATAAGAGGGCCTACTCCCCCTTGTTATCATAGACTAACTAGAGTTCGAACCCCCTCTCTCCTAGGGCTAGGAAGGTTACCCTATACTAGTTCTCCTCTACCAAATAATCCTACTAGCTAACTAGAAAACATTTAGCTACTAGAATAGCTACCTTACCCTTAGGCTTATAAACTAGGTAATCGTTTAAAGCTTAGGGGCAATATATTGACCCTATAAATTGGTTGATCTATAGCTCCTAGATAGCTAGTAGGTTATATTTAGCCTCCTTAAGTAGGACTTTAAGGGCCTGTTTATTACCTTAGGTATTCTATTAAAGGATCCTAATTTACATTTACGGTAAATATAGCTATAATAGATAGTATAATAGGGTATATAGGAGGTACTATAGCTAAGGATATACTTTGTAAATTTATAAATTAGAAGCTAATTAATATAATATAGGTAGTATTATTATTTCTTAAACTATAATTTAAACTCCTTATTAGAAGAATTACCCTTAATAATAAACCTATTAAAGGAGAGATTAATTGCTATAGCTCGGTAGCTATGAATTAGTATAGCTTAGAAAGGCTATAAACAGGTACGATACTATAGTAGTATTTACAATATAGGTAGCACTCCTAGACTAACTGTTACGGTCTATAGAAGTAGGTAATAAAAGCGTTAATTCTTCCAAGTGCTATAGGCACTTAGAGAGGCTATCTAAATATAAGTTAACCCTAGCTTATTATCCCTATTAGTAGGTCAGCTAGATCTAACCTACTAGTAGTTAAATACTATAATATTAATATTATTATACTATAAAGTAAGAGATTAACCTAGGCCTTATATATATATAATAATTATAAATAATATATATAAAGAGAAAAATTATATAATAATCCTTATTCTTATTACTATTAAGGTAATAACTATACTAATTATTAAGTAAACTAATAATTATAGATATACTAGGTAAATACTTATTAAATAACATAATAAGTATAATAAAGGTATAAATAATAGATAGTAGCTATAGATATAAAGGTATAATATACTAGCCTTATAGCATCTATAAATAAGCATATAATGTTTTATTCGACTACCTTAGGGAGGAAAAAGAGGAAAAATACAAGAGTTATATAAAAGAGTACCTTTTAACTAATATATATATATATAGCCCAGGTAGGGCCTAGTTAGGCTCCGGGTCGGGCCCTAACCAGGCCTTAGCTACATATCTACCGGACGAGTTATAAACGAGCAACGAACGCTCTACAGACCCGTAGGGCGTATATAAGTAGGGCGGGGTAGGTCTATTCCGGTGCCTAGTAAAGCCCGGGCATTGTCTAGCCTAGGTATAGCCCGGGCCTATAATATACCCCCCCCTTCTCTTTTCGCGGTTGCTAGGCCGACCCGCCCTGTATCCTACCCCCGTGTTGGTCTTATAGGCAGGTCCCGTACCTTCCTTCCTTTGTTATTGTGACAATGTGACCCGTGTATATAATAGCGTGTTAAACGCGAACAGGTAGCTATTCGAGTTCGGATGAAAGCTAAGCTCCTTCCCTTTATTATTAGAACAACGTGACCTACGCGTATAGTAGTAAGTTATATATATAATAAGTAAGTTGCCTAGGTCCTATATACTCCCTTACTACCTTCCTCCTAATGTCTATAAATACCCCCTCCTTTTCCCTCTTACTCTTAATTCTCTCTCTTATAATTAACTCTCTTCTTCTTCTATACCTTCTAACTACCCCTACCTCCTATAACTATACTTGTTACTTATACCTATATTATACCTTTAAGTTTTTTTTTAATTAGTATGTATCTAGTATATTAATAGTTATTAGTTTACTTAGTAGTAGTAATAATAGTTATTATCCTAGTAATAATGAGAATAAAGATTATTATATAAGTTTTCCCTTTTTTATATTGATTTTTAGCTATTATATATATATATAAGGTATAGACTAACTCTTTATTTTATAGTATAAGAATATTAACCTCTCCCTTAGTAGGTATACTATTAAGGGTAACTCCTTTAATAAGGAGTTTAAACTATAGCCTAAGAAGTAATAGTATTATCTATTATATATTAATTAACTTCTAAGAGGTAATAAGGTCAAGTATATCTAGGGTTAGGGCGCTTCTTATATGATGTACTATAAGAGCTATAGGAGCTATATTCAAAATCTATAGCTCTAGGCTAATAATCCCTACCTATATATAGGTATTAAGAAAATTATAGAGTATTATAATACTAGTACTACCCTTACCTTCCCTACCTACTATAAGACTACTAACTAGGGCGCCTATTATACTATCCTAATACCTAAGTTCTCTATACTAATATATTTATTCTCTATACTCTTTAAGGCTACCTAGTCTAACCACTTACCTAGACAGGCTACCTTTGCCCCTACCTAGGCCGTAAGTTCTTATCATTCTAGTAATAACTTTGCCCTAGTCATTATTACTACTGCCCCTAATACCCCTACCTAATATAATAATATTATCTAGCCTGCTACCGGCCTTAACCCTACCTTATAAGCTACTAGGTAGCTTATATACCACGCTATAGTATAGAACGATAATATACTATACTAGATATAGTATATAAATGAGAATATATTAACTTTAGTTAATACTAATGCTACCCTCGTTACCTATATCCTAGGTACCCTATCGCCTGCCTCCTATACCCGCTCGAGTGCCTCTATATACCCTATACCCGTACTAATCGACTTTAGCCGTTCCTATACCTACTACTTTTCCTTGCCCATCGATCATATAGTATACCCGGTCCGTGACTACGACGACCCTACCTTCGCCACTATAACTATTATTTTAAAGGGGGAGGATAAGGAAGAGGAGGTTATAGAGTAAGCGTATTATATACTAGTTAGTATATTTGTTTTTATTGTTATAATTAGACTATCTTTATAGGTATATCTATAACGCGGTTATAACACGTCTATAATATGACTATAACGCGTCTACCGCTTATTTACCTTAGGTTCGCCTATATATACGAAAATTTTAAATCGTTTACTTTTATACCTTTCCCTACCTCCTATTTATAACCGGTCCGTCATTATAATATATATCTCTCTATTCCTACTCGAACGTATCAAGCGCCTTAGTATTTTCTAGATTTTCTAGTAGCTCCTAAGTCGGGATATTATATCCCTTTTATTTTATAAGTATATTACGTCGATTTCCTCTCCCCCTTATATTCCTAGCTACGAGGATTGCTTCTACTTTATATTCTTCCTATAGTAGTCCTTCCTAGGAAAGTTCTAATACCAGGTCTAGTTAGAAATCTAATATATATTATAAAGGTAGTAGGTTAGATATAGCATACTTGATAAGGTTAATATAGAAGGTAGGGTAGAGGCTATAGGGAACATTTAGAGTTACTATTAGTAGCGTTAGTATTATGATTACTTTATATTTAGCGTTAACCTAGTTAAGTTTATAGCTAGGGCGGTTAGTCTTAATATTATATAAGGATAGCTATACTTTATCCCCTACCTTAAACCTCTTAACTAGGCGTTAAGAACGATTAATGTTTTCTTATTAATATTACTATATATATATATTAGCGGCCTAAATCTATTCCATACCTTCTTTTAGGTAACGTAAGAAATTAGTAGCTCTTCCTTATAGGGTTAAGGTAGGAGTATCTAATAAGTTAGTAAACTATATTAGGCTTATATTATAACTATAGAAGAGGTAGCTTATACTTGTCCTAGTTACCATCAAGTTATAATTATTCATTATAAGCTAATATATAGGTAGATATTTAGGCTAGTTATATTAGGCAAAGGAAACTATAATCTATAGGATAGTCTATACCTCCTAGTTTATACATTCTATACCTCTATCTATCTATAGATAATAGGCTATTAATAGTAACTACTCGATCCTAATAGTCTTATAGAGAGTAGTCTAAAACTAGCTAAGCTAATCTAAACCGCGATTAGTAATAATTTATATCGGAAATCTGTAAAACTATCATTATATGTCCTAGAACCAGAGTATATACGCCTCGGCTCCTATCGAGGATATAGCTTCGAGCTAGACATACTTTAACAACCGGTCGGTAATTACTATAAGGTACTAGGGTAAATTCTCGTCTTATATAGGGAGATCGACTATAAAATCGATAGAAATCTGTTTCTAGAAGTAGTTAGCGATAGGTAGGGGCTAGAGGAGTCCTTATTATAGTTAACGTAAAACCTTAGCCTTTTTAAATGTATAATAGTTCCTTGTAAATCTCTTTATATCCGGGGATATAAAGTCCTAATAATAGTCCCGTTAGAGTATTTTAAATAACCTGTTCCTCCCTAGGTAGCCCGATATAGGGGAGTTATAGATATATTAAAGAATGGTAGTTATAAGTAGCTCCTATATAAGAAGCTAAAGTCTACCTTAGAATTAAAGGGTACCCTATATATTAGGGGAGTAATCTATAATCTAGGTCTATACTATATTTGCCTCCTTTAGAAATTTTCGGGCCCTATCTTAGACGGCCTAGAGCCGGTATATATAATGTTCATCCTTAATAACTCCCTTGTCCTATAAGGCTATAAGCTATATATCTATAAAAATAGTACTCCCCTTTAGAAGGTAGTATATTTTAGGTAATAATAAGGTATCGGTCGTGTCTATCCAAATAGTAGGGAGGAGTTATACTATATACTATATATTCTTAGGGTAGTCTTATTTATAGTAGGATAGGGTATCAAGATAGGAAGCTTATAATCCCGGTTAGTAATAAAGTTTAAAGTTAAAGAGGGAAAGTATTTTAGCCTATTAAGCTTACTATTCGCTAATTAAACAAGGCTAAGAGAAGTATTTAAGGTTTTTATAGTTAGTTAGGATCTAAAAGGGGGCAGTAATACTATAGAGCTTAGCTAACTAGGCCTTTAGATATAAGATAATTATAAATAGTTCCTTATTATAGATTATATAGTTCTATTTAACTAGAGATAGTTTTATAGAATAGTAAGCTATAAGATATAGAACTCTGTCTTCTCCCTATTAGGATAAGTACCTTCCTAATATCGTCCTAGAGTAGTCTGCCTTAAGTACTATCTCTTATTTAGGATCCTATTATATTAAGATAGGTTCTAATATAAAAGCTATCTTAAGAGCTTTAAAGGCCTCTTGTTCCTTAGTCCCCTACCGAAATAGGGTATTCTTACAAGTTAACTACATTAAGGGTATAGTTAACTTAGAGAAGTTAGGGATAAAGTCTCGGTAAAAGTTTATAAACCTTAAGAAACTCTATACTCCCTAAACCTTATATAGTACCTCCTACTCACGGATAGTAGCTAGCTTTTCGGGGTCTAGGTAAACTTAAGCTCTTACCTCTATAATATAGCTAAGATATTTAACTTCTTTTATAGTAAATATATACTTCTTAAGATCTAATACAAGTCCTACTTTCTATAGCCTTTAGAATATATCCCTTACCTATCTTATATAATCTTTCTTACTACCTAATATATAAACTAAGATATTATTAAGATATACTATTATAAAGTCTCTAAATATTAGGTTAAGAGCGTTATTAATATATTATTAGAAAGTTATAGGTATACCTATAAATCTAAAAGGGTAGATAAGCTACTTAAAGAGGCTAAACTAGGTCTAGAATACTATTAAATACTTATAGCCCTCTATAATCTAGATATAATAGAAGGCCGCCTAGACATTAAACTTTATAAACTACTTAGCTCTAGCTAGGGAGTAAAGCGTCTCTTTAATAAGTAGAAGGGGGTACTAATCTTACTTGATAATCTTATTTAATGCCTGATAGTTAATATAGAACCTCTATCCTCTATCTACTTTCTTTATTAAGAGGATAGGGGTAGTAGCTAAAGAGGAGCTAGCTTGGATCTATCCCTTATCTAGTAAGTTAATAACTTACTTCTAGACTTCTAATAAATAATCTTGTAATATATTATAGAGAGGCCCCTAAGGGAGTTTAGGAATCTTTCTATCTAGGCCTTCCTTTAATTTAATATAATAGTTAGCCGTACTATAATATAGGGGGAGTCTATTAGCTTTCTCCTTATTAAAGAGGTTAGTAAAGTTATAAAGTTTGTCTAGTAAGGTAACCTCTAACTCTATACTAGGCTTAGGTTAGGTACCCCCTTTTCCTAACCTATCTCTATTAAATTGGTATTTCGATTCTAGGATAGTTATTATCTCTTGGATATTAGTAACTAGGAAGGTATCGGAAGTCTTCTTTTTCTATACCTTCTATGCTATATCTATAAAGATTATACCTATTATTTAAGAGATTCCTATTTATCTAAACTATGAAGAGATCTTATAGATAAGTAGTCCTAGTTATATTCTAATCTTAAGAATGCCTATATATATATCTAGTATAACTTCCTAGTATTCTATCTATAAGAGGCCTAATATAATATTATATATAAGTCCTAGGACTATATAGAATATGGCCTAGCTCTCCTAACCATCGATATCTATTATAATATAGGTTATCTAAGTGATCTTCCGGTCCGGTTATAGCCTAGTCACGGTCCTAAGGGTATATATAATAGGTAAACTAATCTACTCGATTCTAAGCTTCTAGTATATTCTCTCGCTAATAGCGCTATAGCTAGAATATCTATTATTTATTTAAGCGTTTATAAAGCTGATAGACTTAAGGAAGATTAGAATAAGAAAAGGAGGTCTATCTATTCTTTTACTAATCTCTATAAACTTGTCTTCTAGGTAGTTATAGTCTTCTAGCCCCCTTATAAGACTTTATTTAGGGGCTACTCTTTTCCCTACTCCCTATCTTCTTCGTTAGATAGGTCATTATCTTCCTTCTATTCCTTAGCTTCTAGGGTATTAATATTAATTTTTAACTAGTTCTATTATATTAGCCTTAAGGTAGGGGTAAAGTTATACTTAATAATAAAGTAACCCTTTTACTTATATTAGATATATACTCCTATTACCTATTAGGCTATATATACTTCTAGGCTAACCTATTTTACCTATAGGGCGTTACCCTTACGTTTTCCTACTCTATCCTTATTAGGTCCCTTCCTCTATAGGTTAATATATAATAAGTTAATTCTAATTATTAGTATATCCCCTTCTATATCCTTCTCTCTCTATAGTTTAGGTACTACCTATTAACCTTATATCTACTAATATTTATTACTAAGGTAAAGAGCCTTAAGATCTATAGCAATCTTACGGTATTTCTTAACTATTATTATATAATTATCCTAGGGAATTCCTTGTCCGACCGCTATATATTTAAGTTTTAGGGAGAGGTATTATTATAATTTAATTAGGTATAACTCGTTACTCTAAATAAGGCCGCCTACTTTTGATAGCTTAGCCTTAAACCGAATAATAAAGGTAGCAAATGGTTCGTCGTCTCTCTATTATAAGAATTCTAGTTCCGATAAGGCTACCATCTTCTCGTAGGGGTTAGAGAAGATACTTTCAAGATATTAGAGGAACTAAGTTAGGTTATAACTAACTTTCGGGCCTATAGATTTATAGTAGGCTATAACTCAGGTCTGTACCTAACGTATAAGGTTTCCTTAGATAAAGTCCTATTAGTTATAATTAGAGCTAATAAAATCTCTGTTAACTATAAGGACGTGTTCTATCGTGCTCTTCTATACTATAAAGAGTTCCTTTTTACCGTTAAAAGGTTATCTAGTTAGGAGACGCTTCCACTATAGCCATTAAGCTCTAAGGGGCACCCTAGCCGACTTAAGGGTCGGGATAGGTTAGGTTTAGGATGCCTAGAGGGAGTCGATCGTGACATTCTACTATTCTATTACTACTTAAAGGGAGTAGATAAGCTCCTATAATTCTACTAAGCCTAAGGGCCTATATACTCCTAAATCTACTATGACTACATTATTAATAACTCCCCTTAGGGAGTTACTACCGGTAAGAAGGTAGTTAAAATGTAATATACTAGCCTTATAGTATCTATAGATAAGCATATAATGTTTTATTTAACTACCTTAGGGAGGAAAAAGAGGAAAAATACAAGAGTTATATAGAGGAGTACCTTTTAACCAATGTATACGTATGTAGCTTAGGTAGGGCCCGGTTAGGCTCTGGGTCGGGCCCTAACCGGGCCTTGGCCGCGTGTCTACCGGACGAGTTACAAACGAGTAACGAACGCTCTACGGACCTGTAGGGCGTATATAAGTGGGGCGGGGTAGGTCTATTCCGGTGCCTGGTAAAGCCCGGGCATTATCTAGCCTGGGTATAGCCTGGGCCTATAATAAGGGGTAATTATAGGATAAGAATCTCTTAAAATATAGATATAGTTTTTATAGATATAATATAGAGGGTATAGAAAAAGAAGACTTCTAATATCTTCTTAGTTACTAATATCTAGGAAATAATAACTATCTTAAAAATAAAATACCATTTTGATAAAGAAGGTATAAGAAGTAAAAGTACCTAATTAGAATCTAATATAAAGTTAGAGATTATCTTACTAGATAAACTTTATAACTTTACTAATCTCTTTAATAAGGAAAAAGCTAATAAATAGACTTCTCCTATATTATAATATAATAGCACTTATATAGCTAAGAGCTCTCTTATATCTTTGCAAATACCTTACCAAAACTTACGAAACTACTATCGCTGGAAAGCTCTCAAAAAACGCTATCCAACGGTACTACTTTCAACCGCGTACGAGCCGTTATAGGTGTACAACAGGCATCGCAAGCGTTGGAACCAGACCCGACCGTAATTCGACCGTACCTCGTATACCTGTCAAAATTTTCACCGTACAGACCACCTAGTACCCCTAAACGTAACGTTAATTTAAAGCCTACCACTAAGCTACCAAGTAGGGAGGCCTATAGCTTTGAACTAATCAAAGGAAGGCCTACTATAGGCCTATCCTACCTTAGATATTAAGGAACTAAAGGGTCTTATCGTATAATTAGTCAACCTTATACCAAGCCCTAAATAGGGCAAGGTATAGGACCTTGCCAATAGGCTCTTATAGGGCCTTATGACTACTATTATAGGCCTAGTTCCGAACCTATAGGAACTTATAGCCGAGGAAGTCAAAAAGGGGCTTAAAGAAGCCTTTAAGGCTACCCCCTGCCCTACCTAGGCATAGGTAGCCATAGGCTTGTAATAGGGGGTAACAGGCCCCTAGGGAGGCCTGCCGTCAGTTAAGGCAGTGCCGTTACAGGCCTCGTAGGAGGTTATAATATGGAACGTAAGCCTATAGAAGAACCTTAAAGCCCGAACCCTAGCTAAGATAGTCTAAGCAGTTAACAGGGCTTCTAGCCGCTAGGGAGCCGTTACGGCTGGAAAGCTCCTAAGCAGGGATATAGTAATAGTCCTTAAGGATAAGGCTACTAAGGACTAGTATTCGGTTAATAAATGATAGGTGGTTATAGCCTTTAGAGAGGAGGCTAAGGAGGTCGGTAGGGCCTATATAGTCCTAGCTAAAGGAGTCTAGAAGGAAGAGCTATAGGGGGTTAGCAAATAAGACTTTAAAGGGGCTATAGGCCTATACTTGATCGAAACGGTCAAGCTTTGGCTACTAAAGAGCTTATAAAGGAAGTAGGCTATAGTATTCCTAGGCCTATAGGACCTTAAAGAGGCCCGGAAGGCCTATAACGAGGGCATAGTCTAAGATGCCTAGGTATTAGACTATAAGCCCTACTAGGATACTTTAGAGCCAAGGTAGTATTATAGGTATTAGAGCTTTAGCTATACTTAGCAGTACTACTAGCGGCCGGCCTATTATAACCATTATAGTATAAAGGCCTATAGGGAGAGGGGGAAGGCTAAGGAGGCCTAGTACCCTACCTACTCTAACTAACTCCCTTATAGATATATAGCCTATAGGGGCCCCTATATAGCCTAGTATGAGGGCTACCTAAAGAAAGTCAAGGCCTAGGAAAGGGCTAGGGAGGCCTACTAGTATAGACCCTAAACCTTCTAATCACCAGAGTAACTATATTAGAAGGTAGCCTTTAAGTTTAGTAACTAGCTAGAAGATAACGACTACTATTAAACTAAGGCTAAATGCCCTTATAGGAGACCTACCCTGGCCTAATAGGTAGCTAAGAGCGCCTTATTCGACGCCTAACAGACCTATATCTCCTTTCTATAACCTAGAACCCCTTCCTTTTTATAACTAGCTAAGAGGGTAACGGTTATAGAACTAATTATTATACCCTCGGCCTCTACTCTAGCTATCTTAAATATAAATTAAGATCCTTTAGTAGAATACCTAAGGTAACAAATAGGCCCTTAAGGTCCTATTAGAGGAGGCTAAATACGATTTACTAGCTATCTAGGAACCGTAGATTAACTAGTTTATAAGGTTAATATATTACCCCTAGGCTTCAAAATACTACCTAGTTTATAAGCCTAAGGGTAAGGCGGCTATTCTAGTAGCTAAGCGCTTCTTAGTTAGCTAGTAGGACCATTTAGTAGAGGAAAACTAGTATAAGGTAACCTTTCTAGCCCTAGGAAAGAGGGGGTTTAAGCTCTAGTTAGTCTATAATAACAAGGGGGAGCAGGCCCTCTTATAGGACCTATTAGCCTTACCTTGGCCAACCTACCCCCTAGTCCTTATAGGTGACTTGAACCTCTACTACCTGGTCTAGGACCTATTTAATAGGCTTAGCCTAGGGGCTAGGGACCTCCTTAGCCTCGTAGACTAATAAGACCTTAACCTATATATATCCTATAGCTAGGTTACTAGGGCCTCCTAAGGGGACTAACGTAGCCAGCCTTCTATAATAGACCTATTCTAGGCCTTGGCTAGGCTAGAGGCAACCTATAGAGATATTACGGAATATAGGAAATCTGACTACTACCTATAGGCCCTAAACGTCTCCCTCTAGGGGACTAATAGACCTATACCGGCTAGTAAAGGGTAGGACTAGAAGAGCCTAGACAAGGAGGTTATATAGGCTAAGGTAGCCTACCTCTTACTCTGGCTTAGTAGGTAGGTATCGGCCCTAGCCAGGCCTATCTTCTAGGGCCTAAAGAAGCTTCTACAGGCCTTTAACAGGCTTATAGAGGCCCTTAAGGAGATAGCTACGGTCTCGGCCCTAGTAAAGAAGGCTAGTATAAGTAGTAAACGAGCTTAATAGTAGACGAAAGAGGTTTGAGAGGCCTGGAAGAGGGCTAAGGAGGTAGAGAAGGCCTATAGGGGTACCCTGAACCCCTATATATAGGAAGCACTTTAGCAGGCCCTATAAGACTAGGCTAAGACTATTATAGCTATAAAGATCAAAAGCTAGAGAGCTATAATATAGGAGATAACTAACCGGCTAGACCTATTATAGAGACTAGAGTAGTAGGCAAGGCTATAAAGCTATCTACTAGTTAACCCTCTAAAGCTTCTAGCCTTCAAAGGAAGGCTTATAACCTATTAATAGAAGGCTAGAGCACTAGCTAATAAGTTCTTTCCGAACCTAGAAGTAGACCTATTAGATATTAATAACCTAGATCTAAACGATTATTAGGAGCCGAAGTTCGAAATAAGCTAAGAGGTTATAGTAGGCAAAGTTAAGGTAGTACTAGCTAGGGTAGCCTTATAGAAAGCCCTAGGGGAGGACCTTCTCCCTATAGGTCTACTAAAGGCGTATAGGCAGCCGCTCTATTAGATACTAGCAAAACTAGCCTTAGAGAGCCTATAGCTTAGCTATTTTCTAGCCTAGTTTAAAAAGGCTAAGATAGTAGTCCTCTATAAGCTTAGCAAACCCTTATAGGCCTACTTTACCTTAGGTAGCTATAAGCCTATAGCCCTTTTACTAATAGTAAGTAAGGTCCTAGAGGCTATAGTTACCTAGAAGGTAACGGCTATTATAGAGGCCTATAGGCTCTTGTGACAAACCTAACTTAGACTTCTTCTAAAAGGGTTCAGACGAAGGTAGATTAAGCAGGACAAGCGGGCAGGTCGTCTAAGGGATTCGGTAAAGCCAAAGGGTTTATAACAACACTAGAGTTGTCTCTTACAGTAATTAGTAACGCTTGGTATAAGTACTATGATTGTGATTGTTACCACTAGTAAACTCTTAGAGTCTATCTAACAAGTGACTATCTATATATATATATAATCCTAGTAATTATTCCTGATCACGGTGATCGTAAGTGATCGCATGGTGGTGATCACCCTAATCACTGGTGAGTGTAGTGATTACTATGCTTCCTATATTATAATTGGTCCTTTCGTTCCTTTGACTTGATTGGCCCGTTTATACCGGTAGCTTAGGCGGTATCTATATGTATATTTCCGTGACACGATGCCCTCCCTCCGAGGCTTTCGACCTGAAAGCCCTCTTTGGGTCGTCTTAAATAGCGCTAATATCCCTTGTATTCCTTATATATGTTTTTCTCCTTAGCCCCTTATTGCCCTTTGTACTATTAATTATACTATCTGACGTGTATAGATCCCTAGTATCTATTTATCGTAAGCGTTTAGCTTAGTTTATTTCTGATTATAGGTTTGTAGTGATGGTGTATTCCTATTATATAGAGTATAACCGAGTGTATAAAATGATTGAAAAATCTTATCACTACGAGGCTTATATACGTTAAGGTCGTGCTTATAATAGTTCTAGCGTTCTAATTTCTTCTTATAAGTTCCCGTTTCCTTATAAGGGTACGTCTCTAATCGTAACGTAGTAGATCGTATTATACGTGAGCAACGTTATTTAAAGGCTAAAGAGAAAGAGGCCGAAGCCTTGCTACGAGAATATTAATGCAAAGCTTCTAAGGCATTGGCCTGTCTAACTTGGGTCTATAAATAACGAGAGTTCCTAGTAGAGAAGGGGGTAGATATAGTTACATAGGGTTTGTCAAATCTAGACAAATTAGAGGTAGTAGAATAGTAGGAATTAGGGGCTATCGTGTAACTTAATGGTAGCATCGACGTTATTAACTAGGGCGCTATTTTCGGTTCTATCCTAGGTTTGCCTTTAGCCGATCTAGGTTCTGCCAATAGAACTGTTCTAGTTTCTTAGGGCAGTTTAAATTCTTAATAGGTTCCTATAAGTTATCTTCTAGTCCGAAATCAAGCTATTTAACTAGGTACTATAGTTCCCTATTAATAGTATATAAATCTAGAATTTCTTTAACGTCCTATTCTTCCTCTTTATCCTCTGCTTTGATATATATAGTAACTTTAGCGTTTTTCGGTACTAGTTTAAGAAGTAAAATATAAAAAACATCTGTCTATAGTTGTATAGATGATGGTAACGATAGTTAGTAGTTAGATGTCGAAATTTATTCCTTGATAACGAAGGGTCTGACCTTCTTAAAGTCTAGCTTTGTGCTTAGTTATTTAGTTTATAAGTTTCGTATGATTAGGCTTCGTGCTTAGTCATTTGGTTTGTAAGTTTCGTATAATTAGGTAGACTTTGTCTCCCCTCTCTAGGCGAGGTCCCTCGAGCCTATATTTATTATAGTAGTTCTTCATTCTAGTCTTAATAAACTCGAGTTCCTTTTTAAGCTTTTTATATAATGTATACATTCGTTTTACTTTGACTACTGCTCTTGGCACTATGACCTCTAGTTCTTGCCTAAGGTCTGCTTTATATCCGTAGTTCGCGAAGAACGGTGTAACTTTGGTCGTTTCCGTTAGCGTTATGTTGTAAGCAAGTTATACTATTGGCAATAGCATGACCTAGTCGTCTTACTAGTAGTTGACATAAGAATGGAGATACTACTCGATAACTTAGTTTAGTCGCTCCGTTTGTCCGTTAGTCTGCGGGTAATATGCTATTAATAGCTTACTGTTAACGCCTAATCGTTGTATTAACGCTTGTTAGAACTTTGATACGAACTTCGTGTCTCTATCGGTAATCTATTCTTATAGCTAAACATATACTAATGTAACTTGCCGATAGATTACGTCTACTAACTATTTAGCTATCTAGGACTCCTTATAGGGAAAGAAGTATACCTATTTAGTTAGGCGATCTACTATAGTAAGAATACTATTGTAGGTTACTCCTAAAGCTATATCCTTAGATTCTAGCAGCTTTATAATAAAGTCTATTATGACCGAGCTCTATAGTTTGTTAGCTGTTAGCAGTAGCTAAAGTAGCCTATACGGCTTGTATTGTGCCGTTTTACCTTGGTTGTAGATATTATAGTTCTATATAACTTCCTTAACTTATACCGTTAACTATAGAAAGTCGTAGTGTTTCTTGACTTGTGTAACAGTCTTCGTAACTCCTTTATATCCTCCGAGTTTTGACTTGTAGAGTTCTTGAATTATTCGTAGCTATTAATCCCTATTATAGATATATGCTTTACCTTAGTACTAGAGTTTCTTATCTCTTTCTTCTACTCTGTTAGGTACTAGTAGTCTAGGTATTACTTAGTACTATACCTTATTAATCCTTTCTTCTTAAAAGATTATATAATATTCTAGGAACAAGTCAAGTGGATCATCTTCTATAGGTATCTACATTTTATAATATAGTATTCTGTCTATTCGTTCCTTAAATAACGGTAGTGTTGTTTCTATTTATCCTTCCATATAATCTGTTCGTCGGCTTAAGATATCCACTTGTACATTCTCTTTACCCTTCTTATAGCGGATCTCAAAGTTAAATTCTACAAGGAATTCTGCTTATTGTATTTGTCGTCCATTAAGTTCTTTCGTTATCGTGAAGTATTATAGGTTCTTATAATCTATATATACCTATACTAGTTCGGTTGTACCGCTAAGGTATAGTTACTATTCCTTAAAAGCTTCGATAATTGTAAGTAGTTCCTTATTATAGATCGGATAATTAAGATATAGTCTATCGAGCTTCTTTGAAAAGAAGGCTATAGGATATAGCTTTCCTTGTTTATCTCGTTGTCCTAATTATCCTCTAATAGTATAGTCTAAAGCGTCTGTTTCTACCTCGAATAGCTTCTTAGGGTCTAGTAGTACTAGTACTAAGTCTTCGGTAATAGTATTATAGATCTATATAAATGCTTACTTATATTACTCTTCCTATTAGAATTTAGCATTCTTCTTAATAAGTTTGTATAAAGGTCGTATGATCGCTCTAAAGTTCCTAATAAACATTTGGTAGAAGTTTATAAATCCGATAAAGCTTTATATTTCCGTAACTAACGTCGGTCATAGCTAATTCTTAATAACTTTAACCTTTAAAGGTTCTATCCGAATTTGTCCTAGGGATATCTTGTATTCTAAAAACACTATTTTCCTAATATAGAATTCGCTCTTTTCCTTATTAACTAATAGTTTATATATATATAGCGCGTCTAGTACTACTTTTACGTACTTCTAGTGTTTGTCTATTGCCTTAGAGAAGATAAGCATATTATCGAGATAATATATTGTAAATTTGTCGAGAAAGGGTTAGATAGCTTGATTAATCAGGGCTTAGAACGTTACTAGCGTGTTTGTAAGTCTGAATGGTATGATAAGGTACTTGTAGTAGCTATAGAGTATCCTAAAGGCCGTTTTCTACTCGTTATCTTCTTTAATCCGTATATAATTATAGGCCGATAGTAAGTTAAGATGTATAAAATATTAGGCTCTTGCTAACTAATCTCGGAGCCGTAAGATTAGTAGTAATAGGTATTAGTTTTTCACGGTCTATTTGTTAAGTTACTAATAGTTAATATATAACTATAGCTTTCCGTCTTTCTTAGGTATAAATAGGATTAGATAGCCTGCTAGTAATATCAATAGGTAGATATATCCTCTTCGAAGGTTCTCCTCTAAATATCGCTTAAGTTCTTCGTTCTATATCTAGCTTATATAGTAAATCTTAAAGAACTTTAGTCGTGCTCCTTCCTTAAGCTTAATCTCATAATCCTATAGGCTATATTCTAATAATCCTTCTAGATGCTTTAGTTCGAATGCTAGGTGTCCTTTATATTCTTTTAGTACTTCCCTAGTCTTATCTCGTCTCTCGGTTTTCTAATAATATACGAACTTGGTTCCGTCTATAGCGATGCTAGCGATTTCTCCTGTCTTAACCTACTGCTCTAATTGCAATGCTCTGTATTCGTTAACGGAGAGAATAGCTATTAGCGACTTAGCTTGTTCCTCCTATCGTGATATTGATATCGTTATACTGCCTCTTCTAAAGTCTGTAGTAGTCTGCCTACTATTATCTATCTCTTACGGTAGATCTATAGGATATGCCTTCCCTTAAGCATCGTCTACTCGTGATTCTTATATACTCCTTATCTTGCTAGTCGAATATAACTCTATTTAGGGTCGTAGGTAGCTATTATTCTTCTAACTAATGTCTAGGTTATAATCTTTATATTATAGTAACCCTAATATTATATCTTTATTATTACCTATATCTATAATGCTAAATACGACTACTATAGTCTTCTTTACTATAGTGATATCGATTAGTTTAGTCTCCTTATATACCTATTACGTTAGAAATGGCCCTTTGACTATGCTATACTTCCACTTCATTCTCTAGGGTATCTATAGCTAATTTACAAGCGTTAGTGAAATCAGGTTTATCTCTACTCTACTATCTACTAGTACAAGCATTTCGTATTATTTCTATTGTGCTATTATCTATAGTCGCTTGTCTTGCCACCGTCGTCCAAAGATTATAGCGATTTCCTATATTTCTGCCGGGAGGTCTCGATATAGTAGTCTCTTACGCTAGTTCCTCCTATACTACGCTACTACTCGCTACTATATGGGCGTTAATAGTTTCTAGGCCCCTTGAAGGGCCCTAACCCGTTTCCTAGGTTAGTACTAACCTCTTTAGTTATTTAGCTAATAGCGGCTTTATCGATTATACTTATTTCTATAAGCTATTAAGTACTTATAGCTTTCTACTATTAAGTCTATTCTACTTTTTGTCATATATACTATAGCTTCATCTAGAGCTCCCGAATTCGCGATTTCTTTTCATCTGTATAATAAAGGTAATTGTTACTCTAGTATAAGTCCTATATGTCTCGTTCTATTCTATAGTACCTAGGCTAGGCTTGTCTTAGAACTATTATAATGCCTTCTAGATTATAGGCTTTAATCTTCTAGAGTAATTTGGCTACTCTATTTCCTATATTGTAGACCTATTCTATAGGGTATAAGCTTCTGTCCTTATTTCCTTATTAGGTTGGCTAGTGATTATTTTCGAATTTGTCGTAGAAGTGGTATCGGCATTCGTATACTATATACTAGAACTAGGGTACTTACGTATATGCCTTATATTGAAGATATAGTTATATAGCGTTACCTAGGAGATATTAGAATTCTTCCCCAAATCCTTCCTATTATATATAGACCATAGGTACCCTAATACTATAGTAGGAGTATTTCTTCTAGTAGCTTTCCTATATATGCTTGTCTTTCCTACGGTTCGTATATATAAACTAATATTCTAGGTTCTATATATCGTTACTAAGTTACTAGTCACTAAGATACTCGGCATAGCTATTAGGCCTATTATATATTATAGGCTATTTTCCTTTAATGGTTTTTACGATACGTTAAAGTTCCCTTGTCTCATCCCTTATCTTATTACTCTACTAGGCAAGTCGAGTCAAGCGTCTATCCTATTCGCGTAGTTCCGTGTTAAGTCAGAAAACTTCATTATAGTACTATTCGATTCGTTCCTAGAGGAATAGAACATTAGGTCCGGGTCTTTCGATTCCTTAGGTATCGATTGTCTACGATCTATCCTGCCTCTATATAACTATGAAACCTTACTACCTTAAGGCTAGGAGAATCGAAATTAGCAGTACGTATTCTCCTGCTATATCCCATTTAGCAAGACCTATCTCTAGGTCTATAGTGACCAGTTCGGAGTACGGTGCTTATTTATCTTTACCGTTACCATTGTATCTAAGACTATCTATATTACTACCCTTATCTTTGTAACCTATAGCTGCTACTTTGATAACGTCCTTAGTAGTTTCGTCAATAGCCGTAATTTCCTTTCTAGGGACTATCTTCTACTCTTTCTTTAGGCTTTGATATTCTTACTTATAGTGCCCTTTCTTTCTATAGTTATAGTAGGTAATATTAGACTTATCTTTAGTCGTCTTCTTCTAGTCCTGCTTCTACGTTATATCTATATCTATAGCTCTAGGGTACGTCCTATATAAGGTACTAACGTATACTTGCTTTTTCTTATCATTAGCCTTAACTATAGTTCTATTTATTTAACCTCGTTTCTACTACTCCTATATATAGAGTCGATCATCGATTCTAATAGCCTATATAATATATTTATCTAGGGTCTTAGGCTAATCGTACTTATATAGCTTATCTTTAACTTTTTCCTTTAAGCCATTATAGAATAATTATATTAATACCTTATTATTAAGCTAAGACTTAAGTATGTCCTATCTACACTATATAATATAAGAGGCTACTAACTTAGTCTATTAGAGATTAGCAAGTCTTTCTTATATATAAATCTTCTTATCTTTATCGCTAAAAACCTTCTAAAGCTCTTCTTCGAAACAGTTATAAGATCGAAAAACTACTTATATAAACGCGTCTCGGTCGTCTTCGTCTTCCTTAGTAAGATAGTCATTCCATATAGGCTCGAACTATCTAAGTGCCTTACCCTCTAGTCTCGTAGCTACGTAGAGAACTTTGGCTTTATCGTCTAGAAACTTGTCGTTATTAAGCCAGAAGTAGGATTAGAGGTTTATCAAGAATCTTACAAGATCCTCCTTAGTTCCTCTATATTTACTAGGTAGTTCGATCTTAATATAGCTCGCTTTAGCGCCTTCGAGTACCTTAATTTTAGTATAGGCCTTATTAACTAGTTTCTATAAGTGCTTTTCGCCATTCTCGAGTTCCTTAATTCGAGCTTAAGCAGCCTTATCTCTCTAGTCTAACTCCTAGATTCGCTAATAGAGTTAACCAAGCTAGGTAAGCAGCTATTCGGCTATAACGTTAGTAGCTATATCGATATCGAGGTCAAAGTTACCTCTATTCTAAACTATAATAGAACAAAGGGAGTAGTAATAATATATAATAAACCTAACTCAGACTTCTCTTAAAAGGGTTTAGACGAAGGTAGATTGAGCAGGACAAGCGGGCAGGTCGTCTAAGGGATTCGGTAAAGCTAAAGGGTTTATAATAACATTAGAGTTGTCTCTTATAGTAATTAGCAACGCTTGGTATAAGTACTGTGATTGTAATTGTTACTACTGGTAAACTCTTAGAGTCTACCTAACGAGTGACTATCTATATATATATATAATCCTAGTAATCATTCTTAATCACGGTGATCGTGAGTGATCGTATGGTGGTGATCACCCTAATCACTGGTAAGCGTAGTGATTACTATGCTTCCTATGTTGTAATTAGTCCTTTCGTTCCTTTGACTTGATTGGCCCGTTTGTGCCGGTGGCTTAGGCGGTATCTGTATATATATTTCCGTGATAGCTCTTCCTAGCCGAATAGATAGGTAACTAGAAATATAGGTCTACTAAACTAGCTATCTGGCTTATTATAGCTTAAGTTTAGGAGGCTTAGAGGTATAAGGTAGCTACGTCCCTCCTATAGCTTGATATCTTAAGGGCTTTCGATACTATTAACTATACCTAGCTACTAGCTACTTTATAGAGCTAGGGCTTCCTAAAGTAGGTAGTAGTCTAAGTTAGGGAGTAGCTATAGGATAGGGTAGCTATCCTTTACTTTAATAACTAGGAAATAGAGAATATAGTAGTAAAGGCTAGAGTCCTATAAAGGTTACCCCTTTCCCTTATACTATTTATCCTCTATATAGCCTCCCTCTATTAGGCTATTTACTAGGCCAGCCTTATAATTAATTTAATAGGCTTTACTAATAATATTAAATTCCTAGCCTTTGGGAGGGCCAAAGAGGCCTATAACGGTTAGCTATAGAGGGCCTAGAAGGCTTACCTTTAGTAGGTAAGGACCTAGGGTATGGCTTTTGCCCTGGAAAAGTGCGAGCTTATCTACCTTAACAAGGGCTAGAAATAGTAGTCACGACCACTAGAGCTCCTATAGCCTAGAGGGGGTACTACTACCATAGCCTTATTACAGTTAGCTAGATTTTTTAGGGTCTAGCTAGACTAGAAGCTATAATAGGGCTCTTACTATATAAAGGTAGCTAAGAAGCTAGAAACCTAGGAGTTTACCTTAACTAGGCTTACTATAAAGACCTAGGGCCCTAGCCTCCTATAGGCCTACAAGGTCTATACCAAGTATATCCGTAGTGCCCTAGCTTATAGGGCCTCGAACTTCTATAAGCCTACTAAGCTAGGGGGCAAGCCAGAAGGCCCTACTAAGGAACTATTAAAGGCCTAATATAGGGCCCTTCAAGTAGTTACTAAGGCCTATAAGGCTACCCCTATCTAGTGCCTTAAAATAGAAGCTTAGGTACTGCCCCTCGACCTCTATCTTAATAAGAGGCTAGCTGACTTCGAAGCTAAACTCGACTAGCTACTCCTATAGACTAGGGCAGGCCTAGGGGCCCCCTAGGTCCCTATAAGGGCTCTTATCTAGTAGGCTTATAATAGGCTAAACTAGAGATTCTAGAAGAGAAGGGCTAGGGTAAGGGGCTAAGAGCTAAGGCCTATAGCCTTTAAGGTAATGAGGTTAATAGTCTAATAGTAGGTTTAGGAAGGCTATAGGGGGGGTTGACCCCCTCTTTAGACCTTATAAAGAAGGCTATAGGCTACGGAACTAGCCGTAGTAGCTAGCTAGAGCAACCGCTAGAGGGCTGACTAAGCCGGTAGGAGGATATAGTATATATCAGACAAGGACCCCCCCTACCTAGTTTTTACAGGGGAAGGCCTATAAAGGTACCAGGGCCTAACAAAGGCCTAGAGCTCCCTACTAGTATAGGCCTATATAGGGGCTATTAGCCTCTGTAACTTCCTATTTAGGGTTTAAGTCCTAGTAGTTAGTACCCCTTACTATACCTATAGCCAGGGGAGGGAGACTGTCAAGCACCTAGTTGTTTAGTGCCTAAACCTACCAAGAAGCCGAACATAGGAATCCTAGGAAATACGGTTATAAAGGGACCTAGACCTCGTTTTACAGGGTATAGGGGCCTATAACTATCGTTTGGCAAGGAGGGTTCTATAGTGGCTAATAGACCTAGGGAGGCTCCTAGAATACCGCCTTATAAGAAGGCTAGACCGGGAAGGAAGGCCTCTTTAGGGCTATTCTAGCTACTTCTCCTTTTCTTTGTGGTATATTAGTATTCTAGATCAGGCATTAAAGGAGGGACAGAGGTTTTTATCTGGCCTATTAGGTACAGTTTCCTTTATATATAACTAGAGAGGCTCTGGCATGCTTATTAGTATAACGGCGTAGGACTAATAATAATAATATTATAATATAACTAATTATTATATTTAGTTAAAGAAAGGCCTCTCTATAATATATTATAACATTATTTATTAGAAGTCTAAAAATAAATTATTAACTGACTAGATAAAGGATAGATCTAGGTTAACTCTTCTTTAGATATTACCCTTATCTTCTTAATAAAGAAAGTAAATAGGGGATAGAGATTCTATATTAATTATCAGGTAGTAAATAAGATTATAAAGTAAGATTAATACCTTCTATTACTTATTAAAGAGATATTTTATTCCCTAGCTATAGCTAAGTAATTTATAAAGTTATATATCTATATAGACTTTTACTAGATCTAGATTATAGAGGGTAATAAATATTTAATAGTATTCTAGACCTAGTTTAGCCTCTTTAAGAAGCTTATTTACCCATTTAGATTTATAGATATATCTATAACCTTCTAATAATATATTAATAATATCTTTAGCCTAATATTTAGAGACTTTATAATAATATACCTTAATAATATCTTAATCTACATTATGGATAATAGGAAAGACTATTTAAAATAGATAAGAGATATATTCTAAAGGTTATATAGAAAGTAAGATTTATATTAGATCTTAAGAAATATATATTTACTATAAAAGAGGTTAAATACCTTAGCTATATTCTTAAGATAGGGGCCTAAGTCTACTTAGACCCTAAAAAGCTAGTTACTATCTATAAGTAAGAGGTACTATAGAAGGTTTAGAGAGTATAAAGTTTCCTAGGGGTTATAAAGTTCTATTATAACTTTATCTTTAACTTCTTTATATTAATCATACCCTTAATATAGTTAACTTATAAGAATACCCTATTCTGGTAGGAGACTAAGTAATAAGAGGCCTTTAAAGCCCTTAAGATAGGTTTTATATTAAACCCTATCTTAGTATAATATAACCCTAAATAAGAGATAATACTCGAGGTAGATTAATTTAAGATAGTATTAGGAGGTTACCTATCCTAATAGGGAGAAGATAAGGTCCTATACCCTATAGCCTATTACTTTATAAAACTAACCCTAGCTAAATAGAACTATATAATCTATAATAAGGAATTACTTATAATTATCTTATACCTAAAGGCCTAATTAGCTAAGCTTTATAATCTCCTACCTTAAGTAGTAATATATTAATGACCTTTAGGAGATTCTAAACTAGTAGCTAGAATTAAAGAAGGACTAGGTTATATTTAAGGCTACTATTAAAGAATATTAGAAGTAGAACGACTCTTAATAAGAGACTTCTACTTAGGAACTAGAATATCTTTTAGACTGCTAGTATATAGATTTAGCTAAGTCTATCTATAACTACCTAGAGTATATTAATATCCTGCTTACCTAGGTATTAAAAAAGAAAAAAGTAGTCTATTAGTTATCTACTATCTAGAAGATATAGGATATATTCCTACCTATTCTTTAGTCTTTAAGTTCATAAGAAAGGTAACTTATAAGTTAATAATATAGAATAAGAGGAGTTCTATAACTTTATATACGAATACCTATATAAGGGTACTAAAATTAGATTAATTTATTATAGGTTAGATCTAAAAAGAAGAGAGGTAAAGCTATAGGTAAACTACATTACTAAGAAAAGTCCTTTAGCTCTATAGACCTAGGAAAGTCCTTTACGTTTATCTACCTAGAGGGATACTACTTTTAATAAGATTATAGATAGGCTTATAAATACTTTATATAAACTCTAGATTAATAAGAGCAAAGTTAGCTATAAATCCTTAGAGATAGGCATTTATATAGCCAGATAGAGAACCTAAGTAATAATAAGATTAAAGAGATCTAGACCTACTTATTAACTACCTAAGAGTCTTAGTAAAAGAAGATAACTAGTAGGTTTTAACGAAGTTTAACCTTAGCTACTCCTTATAGCTATTATTATTATGGTAACTAGATATACTTTACCTATATATATGTTAAAACTTATAGAGGATATCTATAATAGATTCGTCTATTAGCTTAGCTATTAATAAATCCTAGGTAGAGGACATCCTAGCCTTTTAGAGAGCTAGAAGGTTAAAATCTTTAGTAAAGATATAGCTACTATGGCTAATTAATATATATAATAATACGTTAATTGTACTTATATATATCTCTTTAGCCGGACTTTCCTATGTAAGAGCTATACTAAAAGTTTATAAAGAGCTATTAGAGAGAATATAGTTAGTAGTACTATCTAGATTTAAACCTTATAACTAATAGTATCTTTCTCTAATAGGCTAAAGGTCTATACTTACTAGAAGTAGTTAAAACCTCTCTTAATTACCTTACTAATAATATTAAGAGAGTTTCTTTAGAATTAGTCTATAACTATACTAAGGCTAGATAGATTAATTTCTAGATAGATTATAAGTAAGGTAGATATACCATCGTCTAATAGGTAACATAGATAATATCTTAGACAGATAATCTTATTTTTACTGCTAATTATAAACGCTTACTAGCAGATATATCTTAGTCTAACTAGATAGTAATATAAGCGTTTAATACTATTAACTTAGAAGTTAATAGTAAAGATATTTCTAATAGGGATAGTAATATTATAATAATGATATAAAGTATATCTCCTATAAAGTAACGCTTTATAGAAATAGATAATAAATTAATATAAGATACCATTTGATAAAACGGATACTAATACGCTAAAGACTATACTATTATTAAGATGAAACCTAGGAGCTTAGTTACCTGGTAGTTAGGGCTAACTAATTAGTTTAGAACTACTACCTGTCCCCTGATAGGTAGGGCGAAAACCCCTAGACACCTAGATATAGCCAGACATATCGCTACCAAATTTCCTATACATTTGTATGTTTACAAAGGGTACTTTCAAGTTTAATTACCGTTATAATAATAGCCTTAAATAGCTATAAATAGTTCAATTATATAGACTAGGTCCTAAAAAGCCTCAAAACGTAATAGAATTCAATTCTACCTAGTTATAATTAGTCGAACAACTAGTTATATAACTTACCTTCGTCTCCCTCTCCCTCTATATTATACCCCCGATCTCGGTTACTCCTAACGCTCTTAATTATAATAGTACCTTGTCTTTTAGCCTCCTAGTAATAATTATTATCTTCTATCCCTAGCATTATTACTATAGACTTATCGGTATATTACTTCTTAAACCTCCTAATATCCTTTATAATAGCTATCTCTAAAGGCTCCTTCTTAACCTTAGATAGAGATTATAACTTAATATCCTCTTCCTACCTAACTTTACTATCTATAAAATCTATCATTGTCGCTATTATTAATTAATATTATAGATATACCGTTAATCTATATCCTAGGACGTTTAGGGGATAGGAGTTGAACTTCTAATAATAGCTTCTTAGCTAATTAGGGGATTAGGACTTCCTTTCTATCCCTAAAGTCGAAAAATGCTAATGGCTAATGCTCCTTTAGTAGAACCTAAAGAGGGTCATTATCGTTAAAAAGAAGATAGTTATTCTTATTATTAGTATTTTCTAAGAATTTAGTAAAGGTTACTATATAAAGGTAATACCTATTAGTACTAGGAATCTTATTTTTAGGCGCTGTTTCTAGACTTTAACGTAATCCATACCCTGCTTACGTGGCTACCTTACTTACGTAGGGATATCTAAAACTTCAATTTCTACCAATTTCCACCAATTCGAATAGTAATTCGAATGGCAATTGGAATAGCAATTTATAGCCACTTTAATAGCCTTTCAGCTAACAATTCGAATAGCAGTATTTTCCACTAAACTATCAGTTCATCGTCTTTAAATACTATAGTAACTATTACTAACTAACGGATAGAACAGGTAAAACGTGAGGTATCTATTACTCTAGCTATTAATGCATTAAATACTAAACAAGTCTATAGTATTCTATAGGCTACAAAGCTCTTTAACGTTCCTACTTCTACCTTATATAATCGCTTTACTAGTAAGATAAAGGAAAGTAAGGTCTCTAAGTAATATCTTTAATACCTTATATTAGCTAAAGAGAAGGTAGTTATTAAGGTAATCTATTAGCTTAATGCTTAAGGCTAGCTAATAACTATCTTTACCTTTAAGAGCTTAGCTACTAGTTTCTTAATAGAAAAGGCGATAATAAGCCTATTAGCAAGTGCTAGTATTATAACTTTATGATATAGTGTATAGAGTTAAAGGTATAATAAAGCTATAACCTTCATTAAGCCTAGAAGAATATACTTAATAGTAAGGTTCTAATAGAGTAGTTTGCCCTATTCTAGAATACCTAGTTAAAGTATATTATAGCTAATAATAATATCTATAATGTAGACAATAAGGGGTATATAAAGCGGACTAGTAATACTTATAAGATTCTTCTTCTTATATAAAGAACTTAAAGCCTTTTCTATCTAGCTTAGTAACTATAAATAGGTCTTAATTATTAAGTATATCTTAGCTAATAGGTACTCTCTCTTGCTATTTATTATCTTTGAAGGGATATAGATTTAATACTTATAGGTTAATGATAAAGTTAATGAAGATATTACTATCTATATATCTTTAAATAGATAGATAAATTATAAGATTACCTTTAAATAGGTTAAGTACTTTAATACCTATATATTACCTTATATATATAGTAAATATTAATTTCTTCTTCTTAATAGCTATAATAATTATATATTAATAGAGTTTATAAAATATTATATTATATATAACATTATTGCCCTTTACTTACTACTATATATAATATATATCTTATAACTTCTTAATATTAATATCTTTAGCTTATTTATAAAGATATATTATATAGCTACTAACAAGGGTACTCGTTTTAGTACTAGTTATATCTATAATCTTTAGTTCCTCTATATACTGCCCCTAGGCCTCGAACTACTACCTAGTTTACAAGCCTAAGGGCAAGGCAGCTATTCTAGTGGCCAAGCGATTCTTGGTCGGCGAGTAGGACTATTCGGCAGAGGAAAACTAGTATAGGGTGACCTTCCTAGCCCTAGGGGAGAGGGGGTTCGAACTCTAGTTAATCTATAATAATAAGGGGGAGCAGGCCCTCTTATAGGACCTGCTAGCCCTACCCTGGCCATCCTACCCCCTAGTTCTTATAGGCGACTTTAACCTTTACTACCTAGTATAGGACCTGTTCGATAGGCTTAGCCTAGGGGCTAGGGACCTCCTTAGCCTTATAGACTAGTAGGACCTTAACCTACGTATACCATATAGCCAGGTCACTAGGGCCTCCTAGGGGGACTAACATGGCCGGCCTTCTATAATAGACCTACTCTAGGCCTTGATAGGACTAGAAGCAACCTATAGGGATATCGTAGAACAGGGGAAGTCTGACTATTACCTATAGGCCCTATACGTCCCCCTCTAGGGGACTAGTAGACCTATACCGGCTAGTAGAAGGTAGGACTATAGAGGTTAGCTTCAAAAGATATTACAGCCCTGTGCCAAGGCTTGGCATATAACAACGTGCGAAATGCACTAATGATCCTATTTATACTGTAATTTCTATAGTTTAGTGATCTTCCCTGTACATCTAGGGTTTATTCCTACCTAACCTTTTACCTAAGTCTACCAAGTCTTCTAGATCTAGTAGTTATAATACTTTCAGAGCGTTTTGGTAAGCTTTGTTTTGTCGATTTGATAGATCTAACTAACTAGTTATTAGCCTTTATAGTGCCTTCTGTATAATGGCGCTGACCAAGTCTATCCTGACCAAGTCTATTCTAACCAAGTCTTTAATGCCTACCAAATCAAGCCGTAAATATATAACTCCTGCCTCATAGGTATAGGCTCTAATTCTCTATTCAAAGGGAGCTAAGATATTAGAAATCGAGGCTATAACTAGGATAAAAGAGAGGACATTCTATATAATATTAAGAAGAGTAAAAGAGTAGGGATATATACTAGGTAGCCTTATTAAGGATAAGTATATTATAAATGCTTTAAAATCTAAAAGACCAAAAATAGTAACTAAATCTATTACCTAGGTTATTAAATAGGTAGTAACTAAGAATAGTACTATAAGATAATACTTTTACTAATAGATTATTAAGATAGTTGCTTAATATCTAGGTGGAAAAGGGCTAAGTCCTTTAATAATCTAGTAATAGTTAAAATAGGCTAGGTTTAAGAATATTAAGTTAATAACTAAGCTAAGATCAAATAAAGCCTAGAAGATAGCTTATCTTAAATTTATAATATACGTTAAAGATTAGACCTTAGAGGATTAGAAGAAAGTAGTCTAGAGTAATAAAACCTCTATTATTTTAGATATAGTCTATAGAAAACGTCATACCTAGTATTAAACTTAAGAAGTAAATAGCCCCTATTATATTAAGAGGTATTAGAAGGGCTAGATGACTTTTATATTCTAGGGTTATTGTATATAATCTAAGATTAATCCTTATTACTATTAGCTAAAGGAGTTAATAAAGATAATAATATAGTATTAGGAACTAATGGATATATATAATAAGGCTTATAAGGATAAAGCTTAATAGGTATAAGAGTTAGAAATAAAGATAGACTATCCTTAGTAGGAAAAGGAGGTTATAAACTATTATAGAGGTATATTATAAAGACTAGTAAGTAGGTATATCAAGGGAAAGGAGGGATTAACTGGATACATTACTAATAGGAAGTATTACTTCCTTTGTTTCTTCCTTTTATGGAAGAACTTAGGAAGAAGTACAGCCCTATCTATATTATATAAGAAGATAATACTGGTACTTATACCTCTTAATAGAATCGTTAGCTTTAAGAGGAAGTAAGGTTTAAGGTCCTAAAGTAGCTACTAAACTTACCTAACCTTAATACTATTAAGCCTATATAAGTAAGGATTAAATAGTCTTATAAGAGGCGAAAGATCCTAAATTCTCGTACCTAGCTAGAAAAAGATTAGGCCAGGTAGTGGCGAGAGTTTCTAATAGAGCAGATATAACAATATATTAAGAGGATTTAGGGCAATATTAAATAGGTAATCTAGCTAGCTAGGGGGAACAAATATAAGGAAGGTACTACTTTTAACCTTCTATCGCCTAGATAAGAGGAGCTAAGGTATCGCGTATAGCACGAATGGTGTCAGAAATCGAAGGCTAAATAGGAAGCTAAGTTAGAAGAAGCTAACGGTAAGGATCGACTTCGGTTAGGAGAACTTCTGTATCTACTATGTAGAAATCGTAGAAGTTAGTAACTTATAAGTAGTTAGTCTAGGGGAAAGCGACGTAACTGCTGGTAAAATAGAGCTACTTTGACTATCTTATAAATAGCGAATTGAATGCTATTTGGAATGCTTAAAATAGCCTGGTTTTAAGCTAGTTTTAAGCCAGTTTCACCTGCTAGTAAGTTAGTAAGTAAGAAGGCTGTAGAGGGTAGGGAATCGTCTTGGCTGACTATATAGATCCGTACTATATATAGAGGTCTTGGCAGTCTGGGCACTGTAATATCTTTTGAAGCCAACCTCCGTAGAAGAGCCTAGATAGGGAGATTATATAGGCCAAGGTAGCCTACCTCCTACTCTAGCTTGGTAGGTAGGTATTAGCCCTGGCCGGGCCTATCTTCTAGGGCCTAGAGGAGCTTCTATAGGCCTTTAATAGGCTTATAGAGGCCTTTAAGGAGATAGCTATAGTCTTGGCTCTAATATAGAAAGCTAGTATAGGTAGTAAACGAGCTTAATAGTAGATAAAGGAGGTTTAAGAGGCCTAGAAGAGAGCTAAGGAGGTAGAGAGGGCCTATAGGGGTACCTTAAACCCCTATATATAAAAGGTACTTTAGTAGGCCCTATAGGACTAGGCTAAGACTATTATAGCTATGAAGACTGAGAGCTAGAGAGCTATATTATAAGAGATAATTAACCGGCTAGACCTATTATAGAGGCTAAAGTAGTAGGTAAGGCTATAAAGCTACCTACTACTTAACCTTCTAAAGCTCTTAGCCTGTAAAGGAGGGCTTATAACCTATTAATAGAAGGCTAGAGTATTAGCCGATAAGTTCTTTCCAAATCTACAAGTATACCTATTAGATATTAATAATCTAAAGCTAAATAACTATTAGGAGCTAAAGTTTAAAGTAAGCTAGGAGGTTATAATAGATAAAGTTAGGGTAGTATTAGCTAGAGTAGCCCTATAGAAAGCCCTAAGGGAGGACCTCCTCCCTATAGGTCTACTAAAGGCCTATAGGTAGCTACTCTTCTAAATACTAGCTATATTAGCCTTAGAGAGCCTATAGCTTGGCTATTTCCTGGCCTAGTTTAAAAGGGCTAAGATAGTAGTCCTCTATAAGCCTAGTAAACCCTTATAGGCCTACTTTACCCTAGGTAGCTATAGGCTTATAGTACTCTTACTAAAAGTAGGTAAGGTATTAGAGACTATAGTTACCTAGAAGGTAATAGCTATTATAGAGGCCTATAGGCTTCTTCTAGCTAAATAGATAGGTAACTAGGAATATATATCTATAGAGCTAGCTATCTAGCTTATTATAGTATAGGTCTAGGAGGCTTAGAGGTATAAGATAGCTACCTCCCTCCTATAACTTAATATTTCAGGGGCCTTTAATATTATTAACTATACTTAACTATTAGCTACTTTATAGGGCTAGGGTTTCCTAAAGTAGGTAGTAATCTAAATTAGAGAGTAGCTATAGGATAGGGAAGCTATCCTTCACCTTAATAGTTAGGAAACAGAAGATATATTAGTAAGAGCTAGGGTCCTATAAAGGTTACCCCTTTCCCCTATATTCTTTATCTTCCATATAATCTCTCTTTACTAGGCCATTTACTAGGCCTACCTTATAGTTAGTTTAATAGGTTTTGCTAATAATACTAACCTTTTAGCCTTTAGAAAGGCTAAAGAGGCCTATAATAGTTAGCTATAGAAGGCCTAGAAGGCCTACCTATAGTAGGTAAAGACCTAGGGTATAGCCTTTGCCTTAGAGAAGTATAAACTTATCTACTTTAATAGAGGCCAGAAATAGTAATTATAATTACTAGAGCTTATATAACCTAGAAAGAACATTACTACTATAGCCCTATCAAAGTTAGTCAGATTCCTTAGGGTCTAGCTAGACTAGAGACTATAGTAAGGCCCTTATTATATAAAGATAGCTAAGAAGCTAGAAACCTAAAAGTTCGCCCTAATTAGGCTTACTATAAAGACCTAGGGCTTTAGACTTTTATAGGCCTATAAGGTCTATACTAAGTATATTCATAATGCCCTTACCTATAAGGCTTTAAACTTCTATAAACCTACTAAGCTAAGGGATAAGCTAAAAGGCCCTACTAGGGAACTATTAAACGCCTAATATAAGGCCCTTTAAGTAGTTACTAGGGTCTATAAGGCTACCCCTATCTAGTACCTCGAAATAGAACCCTAGGTATTACCCCTCAACCTCTATCTTAATAAGAGGCTAGCTAACTTTAAAGCTAAACTTGACTAGCTACTCTTATAGACTAGGGTAGGCCTAAGGGCTTCCTAGGTCTTTATAAGGGCTCTTATCTAATAAGCCTATAATAGGCTAAGCTAGAGGTTCTAGAAGAGAAGGGCTAGGGCAAAGGGCTAGGAGCTAAAGCGTATAGCCCTAGAGGTAGTAAGGTTAATAGTCTACTAATAGGTTTAAGAGGGCTATAGAAGGGGTCTACCCCCCCTATAGACCCTATAGAGAAGGCTATAGGCTATAGAACTAGCTATAGTATCTAGCTAGAGCAACTATTAGAAGGCTAATTAAGCTAGTAAGAGGATATAATATATATTAGATAAGGACCCCCTATACCTAGTTTTTATAAGAGAGGGCCTATAAAGGTATAGTAGGGTTAGAAAAGTGTTTGCCCACTTTAACCCTAGTAATCTACTTCCAAATCAGCTTAACTAACTACCCCTCTTTAACTTTAACGACAGCTATACCGACTTTTCTATCTTTAACCTCCTCTTTAATAACCAAAGACTATTTACTAGGAACTTATAGAAGCCTAGATATCTCTAGTTTATAGCCTCCATTTGGCTAGATTGAAAGGAGGTACAATTACAGCCTGTACTAGCTTATTAAAACAGACCATTAATTATACCATCTCGAAAGTTAAACATAACCTTACCAATAGAGCTAACAAGCTGTTCTAATCAAAGCCTAGATCTAGAAGACCTTATAAGTTAGATGACCAAGCCGTCTGGTACCTTCTATGGTATGTAAAAACTAATTAAATATATACCCTTAAATTACTTATATTAAGGTACCTAGTTAAACCGACTTAATTATACCGACCAGATCTTTATACCACACTTCCTTTCTTTCTATAATAAGATAAGGTTAATATATAGCTCCGGGGTACAATTATAAGAGGATAGGGTAATATATTACTATAGGGGGCTTATTTAACTATTAAAGAGGGCTACCGAGGTTTACCAACTTTCGGCTACTCTAGTGGCCACTACAGAGCCTAGACCTTACTCTAATTGAAAATATCTGGCACTAGATGAAGATAAAAATCCCTGAAAGGTGGCATTAGATTAAGACAATAGCTTAGATAGCTATAGTATTCCAGGAAGTCTAGAGCTAAATACCTGTTGAATTCCTAGTTTTTGGCTATAGGTATAGAGAAAAGGATAGATCATTTGGCTTAGTGACAAGGTGGCCCTAATTAAGTACTGAAATAGCCGTAGTTGTAATATCAATTTGGTGGCAGTTTGGCCCTGTTTTGCGTGTTCTATATGTCTTTAAAGTTAGAGGGTGGAAAAAGTAGGTAGGCAAACACTTTTCTAACCCCACTGTACTAAGGCCTAATAAAGGCCTAGAGCTCCCTATTAGTATAGGCCTATATAGGGGTTATTAGCCTTTATAACTTCCTTTTTAGGGTTTAAGTTCAAGGGGTTAGTACCCCTTACTATACCTATAGCTAAGGGAAGGAAACTATAGAGTACCTAATTATTTAGTACTTAAACCTACTAAGAAGCTAAATGTACGAATCCTAGGAATATAGTTATAAAGGGACCTAAACCTCGTTATACAGGGTATAGAGGCCCATAACTATCGTTTGGTAAGGAGGGTTCTATAGTAGCTAATAGACCTAGGGAGGCTCCTAGAATATCGCCTTATAAGGAGGCTTGACCAGGAGGTAAGGCCTCTATAGGGCTATTCTAGCCACTTCTCCTTTTCTTTGTAGTATATTAGTATTTTGGATTAGGCATTCAAGGTAGGACAGAGGTTTTTATCTAGCCTATTAGGTATAGTTTTTCTTTATATATAACTAGAGAGGCTCTAGCATATATATTAGTATAGCGGTATAGGACTAATAATAATAATAATAATAATGATAATAGTTCCTTTATATATATTAATAGGTATAAAGGATAATATCCCTATTATATAATATATATTAGGCTAACTTAATTTCTTTCTACCTAGAGAAAATCCTTAGCTATAACTATATAAGGACTCCCCTATTTATAAGCTTTACTAATAAGAATAGGTAATCTATTAACATCATAATTTTAAGGGACCTAGCTATTAAAGTCAATACCCTTATTAAATAAATCTCCTAGCTTTATAATATACTTCTAAGACACTAGGTTACTAATTTAAAGGAGGACCTCCTAGCCTTATATACTAATACCATTATCCTAGATATACTAAATTAGGAGCTTATTAATAAATGTAAAGATAGATAGATAAAGAAAAGTAAGAAGCACTTTGGCTAGGCTAGGGTACAGTTAGGGGCCAAAAGTCCCCTACCACCCTACCTATATAAATGCGTTCCACAATAGAGATACGTACCTAACCTTCTTTTCTACATCCTATAGCTCTATAATATAGAGCCTAAACTATACAATTTTATATCTAAATTGATAGCTAACCATCACGGTAATAGGGAATTAAGCCCTTATATTCGAGTTACTATTTATAGCCTTATATCTATAGGATATAGCAAGTGATCTCTAGTAATGCTGTTTGGCGTATCTCGACCGGCTATCTACTATACCATTAATCTCTGGAATTCTTACAATACTTTTAAGTCTTTACCTCGAAGCGGCCGTCCTAAAATTCTTTCGCCTTCGGAAAAGCGATATATCCTTTTAATAATTAAAAAGGAACGATATATAGTAAGGAAGGCTTTTATTAATACAAATTAGGAAGAAAGTATTACCTTTAACTATTCGATAATTTCTCTAAGTATATTACTTATATAAATAGTAGGTAAAAAAGAGGATTCCTTTAATAAAAGAGTTAACAAAGGATAGATATAACTTTATATATAACTAGTTAGAAAAAACTAACGAATTAGTTCGAGTAAGTCAAGTATAATATAATAATTCTTTTTAGTTATTCTAACTATCTTAGACTATCTTTTCTAACAAGTGTTCTTATTAAAATAATACCTTAAATCTAACTACCTAGGTATTCTGTTTTCCTTCTAAGAAGTACGACTATAGATTTATTAACTTAAAGAACTATATAAGGGTAGATATTATATTTATAGTATAAGGGGTAATATAGGTAGGTAATTAGAGTAAGCTTATTATCTTAGAGAGGGATCAAAGTACTCTATACTATAGATATATAGCCTAGTCATACTAGAAGGCTTTAGAAGAGGGCCTTTTACCTTATTATAATAGAACTTGACACTTTTAACAAGATAATACTCCTATATATATCTATAAATCTATCGAATAGTGGCTCCTAATATAAGGGATTTCCTAGATTAAATATCCTATATATAGCCGTAATTTAAACCTTATTAAATATATATAGGCCCTTCTTAAATAGAGGGTATATACGATGTTCCTAGATCCATAGAATTTGAGGTAGAATAGGCTAGATATTAAAGAGTTTACTAAGTGCCTATAGGAGGCATAGTAGGCTATTAATCAGGGGCTAATCGAGAAGCTAATCTAGGGAATGCTACGTCGGCTAGCTATAGTCAAAAGAGCCAGGGGGTGGTATATAAAATATTAAAGCTTAGAACCAGGTCTACTATCTAATGTAAACAGTTTTCCTACATAGCTTATAGCTATTAAGATATCCTATATTAATGTCTGGTGGTAAAAATGTATATGGCTAGGGACAGGTAGGGTGGTATGAGACTTCTGACACCCTATTATACTAATCATATAGGAGATTTAGGAATAGAAGCAAGAAAGGGAGGAAAAGGAAGCTATTAAACAGAGGGAAAAGGAACGGTGTATAGTACCTTATGGAGTTTATAGGCTTTATTAAGTTAGTTTAGAAGGATTATAAGATATATCAGAGCTTATTTAAGTAACTAGGACTTATTTAAGTAGATAGATAGATATAATATTAAGTAGAGTATTACTAGATTAAATTAAACTAGACTATTTAGCTATTTAGCTATTAGAATTATTATTATTACCTAGATATTTCTTTTATTTAGGGGTAAGTTAGGTGGTGGTTTAGGTAGAGATTTGGCTATATAAGTAGGGTAGCTATATAAGTAGGATATATATAGATTATACTATATTCCTCCTTATAATCCTATTTAATCTGCTTAATAGTAATATAGGTAGCTTTTTAGCTAGTGTCTTAAAATGCCTTACTGTTTTCTAAGCTTAGATCTCCTAAATCTATTAAATAGTTATATGTTATAGCCTCTTCTATTAACTTGACAGGTTAGCCTTATATTTTCTTAGTATATAGTAATGTAATCTATACACTGCTTATATAGCTACCTTGCTTATTATACCGTTCCTTTTCCCTCAGAGGTATTTAATAGCTTCCCTTTCTTCTGTTTCCTACTTCTATTGCTATATCTCCTATATAGTTAATAGCTTAGCCTAGCTAAAGTGCTTCTTTCCCCTTTATATACCCCTTATTATCTATATTATAAATATTATCATTAACTATAATATAACGTTATAATACTAGCACTTGCTAGTAGGCTTATTATTACTTTTTCTAAAAAGGAACTAGGCAACTAGGCTCTTAAGGGTAGAGATAATTATTAGCTAGCCCTATATATTATTTAACAGACTACCTTAATAACTACCTTCTCTTTAACTAGTATAATATATTAAAGATATTACTTAGAGATATTATTTTCCTTTTACTTACTAGTAAAGCAATTATATAAGGTAGAAGTAGGAATATTAAAGAGCTTTATAGACTATTAGATACTATAGACTTGCATTACTAGCTAGGGCAATAGATACCTTATATTTCATATATTCTATCTATTAGTTAGTAATAGTTACTATATTTATTATTATTATTATTATTAATCCTATACCACTATACTAATAAGTATACTAGAGCCTCCCGAGTTATATATATAGGAAACTACCTAATAGGTAAGATAAAAACCTCTATCTTACCTTTAATACTCTATACCTAATCCGAAATACTAATATACTCTAAGAAAAAGGAGAGGTGGCTAGAATAGCCCTATAGAGACCTTACCTCCTAGTCTAGCCTCTTTATAAGGCAATACTCCAGGAGCCTTACTAGGTTTATTAGCTAATATAGAACCCTCCTTACTAAATAATGCTTATAGGCCCCTATACCCTATAAAACAAGGTCTAGGTCCCTTTATAACCAAATTTCCTAGGATTCCTACGTTTAACTTCTTAGTAGGTTTAGGCACTATATAACTAGCTACTCTATAATCTCCTTCCCCTAGCTATAGGTATAGTAAGGGGTACTAACCCCTAGGACTTAAACCTTAAATCGGAAGTTATAGAGGCTAATAGCCCCTATATAGCCTTATATTAGTAGGGAGCTCTAGGCCTTTATTAAGCCCTAGTACCTTTATAGTCCTTTCCCTATAAGAACTAGATATAAGGGGTCTATATCTAATATATATTATATCCTCTTGTTAGCCTAGTTAGCCCTCTAGTAGTTACTCTAACTAGCTACTATAGCTATCTCTATAGTCTATAATCTCCTCTATAAGGCCTATAGAAGGGGTAGGCTACCTTTATAGCTCTCCTAGACCTACTATTAGACTATTATTCTTACTACCTCTGTTATAGGTTTTAATCCCTAGCTCTTTACCCTAGCCCTCCTCTTCTAGAATCTCTAGCTTAGCCTATTATAAGCCTATTAGATAAAGGTCCTTACTAGGACCTAGGGGGTCCCTAGGCCTATCCTAGGCTATAGAAGTAGCTAGTTAAGCTTAGCCTTAAACTTAGCTAGCCTCTTATTAAGATAAAGATTAAGAGATAGTACCTGGGCTTCTATTTTAAGGCATTAGATAAAGGTAGCTATATAGGCCCTAGTTACTACTTAAAGGGCCCTATTTTAAGCCTTTAATCGCTTTCTGATAAGGCCTTCTAGCTTGCCCCCTAACTTAATAGGATTATGGAGGTTTAAGGCCTTATAAGCTAAGACATTATAGATATACTTAATATAGACCTTATAGGCCTATAAAAGGCCTAGACCCTAGGTCTTTATTATACGCCTAATTAAGGTAAACTCCTAGGTTCCTAGCATTTTAGCTACCTTTATATAATAAGGGCCCTATTATAGCCTCTAATCGAGCTAGACCCCTAAGAATCTAGCTAACTTTAAAGGGGCTATAATAGTAATATCCTCCTTAGGATATAAAAGCTCTAATAATTATAATTACTATTTCTAGCCCCTATTAAAGTAGATAAGCTTACTCTTTTCTAAGGTAAAAGCTATATTATAGGTCCTTACCTAGTATAAATAGGCCTCTTATACCCTCTATAGCTAGCTATTATAGGCCCCCTTAGTCATTCTAAAGGCTAGTAAGTTAATATTATTAATAAAGCCTACTTAACTAACTATAGGGTAGGCCTATTAAATAGCCTAGTAGAGGGAGATATATAGAGGATAAATAATATAAGGGAGGAGGGTAACCCCTATAGGACTCTATCCCTTATTATTATATCTTCTATTTCCTAGCTATTAAAGTAAAAGATAGCTACTCTATCTTATAGCTACTTTCTAACCTAGACTATTACCTACTTTAGGAAGCTATACCCCTATAAAGTAGCTAGTAGCTAGGTATAGTTCATAGTATTAAATACCCTTAAGATATTAAGCTATAGAAGGGAGGCCGCTACCGTATACCTCTAAGCCTCCTATACCTAGGCCGTAACTAGCCGGTTAGCTAGCTCTATAGACAGACCTATACTTATAGTTACCTATCTTTTTGGCTAGGAGAAGCTACTAGGCCTCTATAATATCTATTACCTTCTAGGTAATGATAGCTTCTAATACCTTACCATTAAAACTTATTATATAATATCTAATGGTTATACTAGATAATATTTTATCCTTAATCCAGTCTATTATAGCATATTAGTTTAATAGAAAAGGACTAGTCTTTTCGCATCTTATTATAATATTTTGGCATTTGAAACTAGCCTCTTACATTTCCTAGAATCCTTTGATAACATTTGCCAAGGTAAATATAACGTCGCCGTTTCAAACTATCTACTAGAGATATTATTATCGTTTCTTAAGATAGTCAAACACTCCTATATCTATTAGCTAGACAAACTATATTAAATAAGGAGGGAGGAAGACAATGATAATATTATATAAGAAATAATATATATGAAGTTTAAGGTTCTAATATTCTATAAAGTTATCTAGGATAAACAATTAATATATACATTCTTATAACAATATAATTATATAGATTAAGTTAAAAACACTTCTTATATATCTTCGCAAATACCCTACTGAAATATACAAAGCTACTATTGGTAGAAAGCTCTCGAAAAACGCTATCTAACGGTACCACTCTCAAATACACATAAGCCATTTTAGCTATATAACGGGTACTACAAGCATAGTGATCACACCTAACTATAACCTGACTACATCTAGTATATCTATCAAAATCTTTACTATATAGACTACCCTATACCTCTGAAAGCGATGTTAACTTAGGGCCTACTACTAAGCTACTAAGTAGGAAGGCCTATAGCTATAAACTAATCAAAGGAGGGCCCCTAATAGACTACCCTTATACCTAATATCAGGAACTTAGGGGCCTTATTATATATCTAGTTAACCTTATACTAAGCTCTAGACAAGGCGTTATATAGGACCTTGCTAACCGGCTCTTATAGAGCCTTATAACTACTATTATAGGGCTGGTTCCAAACCTATAGGAACTTATAGCTAAGGAAGTTAAGAAAGGGCTTAAAGAAGCTTTTAAGGCTACCCCTTGCCTTACCTAGGTATAGGTAGCTATAGGTCTATAATAGGGAGTAATAGGGCCCTAAGGAGGCTTACTATTAGCTAAGGTAGTACTATTATAGGCCTTATAAGAGATTATTATATAGAATATAAGCCTATAGTAGGATAGCCTTAAGGCTTAGACCTTAGCTAAGATAATCTAAGTAGTTAATAGGGCTTCTAGCTACTAGGGAGCTATTATAGCTAGTAAGCTCCTAATAATAATATAGTAATAGTCTTTAAGGATAAGGCTACTAAGGCCTAGTATTTAGCTAATAAACGATAGGTAGCTAAAGCCTTTAGATAGTAGGATAAGGAGATTAATAGAGCCTATATAGTCCTCGCTAAAGATATCTAGAAGGAGGATTCATAGGGGGTTAGTAAGTAAGACTTTAAGGGAGTTATAAGCCTATAATCGGGTAAAACGGTCAAGTTCTAGCTGCTAAAGACTTAGCCTCTAAGATATTAAAGTTAGCTCTTAGCTACTTCTTCTATATTAAGTCTTATAGTAAGGGCGAAATTATATTTAGTAATAAAGTAACCCTTCTATCTATACTAGATATATACTCTAACTGCCTATTATATTAAATGTACTTCCTCGCTAACCTATTTTACCTGTAGGGTATTACTCCTATACCTACCTATTCTATTCTTATTAAGACCTTTATTCTATAAGTTAGTATAAGCTAAGTTAATTCTAGTTATTAGTATATTCCCTTCTATATCCGTCTCTCTCTATTATTTAGGTACTACCTACTACTCTTATATCTAATGATATCTATTACCTAGTCAAAAGGCCTTAATATCTAGAGTAACCTTATAATATTCTTCTATAGCTATTATATAATTATCTTAGGGGATTCCTTATCTTACTATTATATATTTAAGATTTAAAGAGAGGTACTATTATAGTTTAATTAGGTATATCTCATCGTGCTAGAGGAGACTACCTATATTTAATAGCTTAGCCTTAAGCTAAATAATAAAAGTAAAGAATAGTTTATTATCCCTCTATTATAATAATTCTCGTTTTACTAGGGCTATTATCCTCTTATAAGATTTAGAAAAGATTAAGGTTTTAGAGGAACTAGGTTAGATTATATCTTACTATTAGGCCTATAGATTTATAATAGGCTATAACTTAGGTTTATACCTAATATATAAGGTTTCTATAGATAAAGACCTATTAATTATAATTAGAGCTAATAAAGTCCTTATCTACTATATTATTATTATTATTAGTCCTATACTATTATGCTAATAAGTATACTAGAGCCTCTCTAGTTATATACAAAGGAAACTGTACCTAATAAGCCGGATAAAAACCTCTATCCCGCCTTTAACGCCTAATCTAGAATACTAATATACTATAGAGAAAAGGAGAAGTAGCTAGAATAGCCCTATAGAGGCCTTACCTCCTGGTCTAGCCTCTTTATAAGGCAGTATTCTAGGAGCCTCCCTAGGTCTATTAGCTACTATAGAATCCTCCTTACCAAGTAATGGTTATAGGCCCCTATGCCCTATAAGACGAGGTCTAGGTCCCTTTGTGACCGTATTTCCTAGGATTCTTATATTCGGCTTCTTAGTAGGTTTAGGCATTAAATAACTAGGTGCTCTATAGTTTTCCTCCCTTAGCTATAGGTATAGTAAGGGGTATAACCGCTAGGACTTAAACCCTAAAAAGGAAGTTATAGAGGCTAATAACCCTTATATAGGCCTATATTAGTAGGGAGCTCTAGGCCTTTGTTAGGCCCTAGTACCTTTATAGGCCTTCCCTTATAAATACTAGGTATAAAGGGTCCTTATCCGACATATACTATATCCTCCTATGTCACGGAAATATGCATGCAGATGCCGCCTGGGCCACCGGCACAAACGGGCCAATCAAGCCGAAGGAACGGAAGGACCAATTACAACATGGGAAGTACAGTGATCACTACGCTCACCAGCGATCAGGGTGATCACCACCATGCGATCACTCACGATCACCGTGATCAGGAGTGATCACTAGGATTATATATACATGTAGATAGTCACTCGTTATAGTAGACTCTGGGAGTTTACCAGTGGTAACAATCACAATCACAGTACTTATACTAAGCATTGCTAATTACTGTGAGAGATAACTCTGAGTGTTGTTGTAAACCCTTTGGCTTTACCGAATCCCTTAGACGACCTGCCTACTCGTCACGCTTAACCTACCTCCGTCTGGACCCTTTTAGAAGAAGTCTGAGTTAGGTTTGTTATACGTTGTTACCACTCCCTTTGTTCTGTCATGGTTCAGAATAGAGGTAACTTCGACCTCGATATCAATATGGCTATTAACGTTATGGCCGAATAGCTGCTTGCTTAGCTTAGTTAACTCTAGTAGTAGATCTAGGAGTTAGACTAGAGAGATAAGACTACTTAAGCTTAAATTAAGGAACTCGAGAACCGCGAAAAGTACTTATAGAAGTTGGTTAACGAGGCCTATACTAAAATCGAGGCACTCGAGGGTGCTAAAGCGAAGCGTATCAAGATCAAACTATCTAGCAAATACAGAGGAACTAAAGAGGATCTTGTAAGATTCCTAACAAACCTCCGATCCTACTTCTGGCTTAATGATGATAAGTTCCTAGATAACAAAGCCAAAGTCCTCTATATAGCTATAAGACTAGAGGGCAAGGTACTTAGATAGTTTAAGCCTATATAGAATGACTATCTTACTAAGGAAGACGAAGACGACTGAGATATATTTATATAGGTAGTCTTCTAATCTTATAACCGTTTTAAAGAAGAGCTTTAGAAAGTTTTTAGCGATAAAGACAAGAAGATTTATATGTAAGAAAGACTCGCCAATCTCCGATAGACTAAGTTAGTAGCCTCCTATACTATATAGTTTAGATAGGATATACTTAAGTCTTAGCTTAACGACAAGGCATTAATATAATTATTCTATAACGGCTTAAAGGAAAAAGTCAAGGACAAGCTATATAAGTATAATCGGCCTAAGACTCTAGACAAATATATCATATAGGCTATTAGAATCGATAATTAACTCTATATATAAGAGTAATAGAAACGAGGTCGAATAAACAGAACTATAGTTAAGGCTAACAATAAGAAAAAGCAAACATACGTTAGTACCTTATATAGGACGTACCCTAGAGCTATAGATATAGATATAGCATAGAAGCAGGACTAGAAGAAGACGACTAAAGACAAGTCTAATGTTACCTACTATAACTATAGAAAGAAAGGGCACTATAAGCAAGAATGCCAAAGCCTAAAGAAAGAATAGAAACTAGCCCCTGGAAAGGAAATTACGGCTATCGACGAAACTACCAAGGACGTTATCGAAGTAGCGGCTACGAGCTACGAAGACAAGGGTAGTGATATAGATAGTCTCGGACACGACGGCAATGGTAAAGACGAACAAGCACCGTACTCCAAACTGGTCACTGTGGACCTAGAGATAGGTCTTGCCAAATGGGATATGGTAGGAGAATATATACCGCTAGTTTCGATTCTCTTAGCCTTAAGGTAATAGGGTTTTATAGTTACGTAGAGGTAGGATAGATTGTAGATAACCGATACCTAAGGAATCGAAAGACCTGGACCTAATGCTCTATTCCTTTAGGAACGAATTGAATAGTACCGTAATAAAGTTTTTCGACTTAATATAGAACTACGTAAATAGGATAGGCGCTTGACTCGACTTGCCTAGTAGAGCAATAAGATAAAGGACGAAATGAGGGAACTCTAACGTATTATAGAAGCTATTAAAGGAGAATAGCCTGTAATATATAATAGGCCTAATAGCTATACTAAGTACCTTAACGATTAGTAACTTAGTAATGACGTATAGAACCTAGAATACTAGTTTATACGAGTAAACTATAGGAAAGACAAGCATACGTAGGAAAGCTACTAGAAGAAATACTCCTATATTAGTACTAGAGTACTTACAATCTATATATAGTAGGAAGGATTTAGAAAAGAATTCTAATACCTCCTAGGCAACACTATATGACTATACCCTCGATACGAGGTATATACACAAGTGCCCTAGTTCTAGTGTATAGTATACAAATGCCGATACTACTTCTGTGACAAATTCGAAAACAATCACTAGCCGACCTAATAAGGAAATGAGAACGGAAGCTTACGCCCTGTGGAATGGGTCTATGATGTAGGAAACAGAGCAGCCGAATTGCTCTAGAAGATCAAAGCCCGTAACCTAGAAAGTATTATAATAGTTCTAAGACAAGCCTGGCCTAGGTACTACGGAACGGGACGAGATATATAGGACTCGTGCTAGAGTAATGATTGCCTTTATTACGCGGATAAAAAGAAATTACGAATTCGGGAGCTTTAGATAAAGCTATAGTATATACGATAGAAAGTAGAACAGACCTAATAGTAGGAAGCTATAAGCACTTAATAGCTTATAGAAATAAGTACGATTGACGAAGCTGCTATTAGCCAAATAACCAAAGAGGTTAGCACTGACCTAGGAAACAGGTTAGGGCCCTTTAAGGGGCCTAGAAACCATTAACGCCTGTATAGCGGCGAGTAGTAGCGTAGTATAGGAGGGACTAGCGTAAGAGACCACTATATCGAGACCTCCTAGCAGAAGTATAGGAAATCGCCGTAATCTTTAGACGACGGCGGCAAGATAAGCAACTATAGATAATAGCACAATAGAAATAGTACGAAATGCTTATACTAGTAGATAGTAGAGCAGAGATGAACCTGATTTCGCCGACGCTTATAAATTAGCTACGGATACCCTAGAGAATAAAGCAAAAGTATAGCATAGTCAAAGGGCCATTCCTAATATAATAGGTATATAGGGAGACCAAACTAATCGATATCACTATAGTAAGAAAGATTATAGTAGTTATATTTAGTATCGTAGATATAGGTAACGACAAAGATATAATATTAGGGTTACTATAGTATGAAGATTACGACCTAGACATTAGCTAGAAGAATAGTGGCTACCTATAACCCTAAACAGAGTTATATTCGACTAGCAAGATAGGGAGCGTATAAGGATCGCGAGCAGACAATGCTTAAAGAAAGGCATATCCTACGGATCTACCGCAAGGGATGGATAGTGGTAGGCAGACTATTATAGACTCTAGAAGAGGCGGTATAACGATATCGATATTATAATAGGAGGAACAAGCTAAATCGCTAATAGCTGTTCTCTCCGTTGACGAATGCGGAGCACTGTAATTGGAGTAGTAGGTTGAGACAGGAGAAATCGCTAGTATCGCTATAGACGGAACCAAGTTTGTATACTATTAGAAAACCGAGAGATGAGACAAGACTAGGGAAGTACCGAAGGAATACGAAGGACACCTAGCATTCGAACCGAAACATCTAGAAGGATTACTAGAATACAGCCTATAGGATTACGAGATCAAGCTTAAGGAAGGAGTATAACTAAAGTTCTTCAAGATTTACTATATAAGCTAGATATAGAATGAAGAACTTAAGTAATATTTAGAAGAGAACCTTTAAAGAGGATATATCTACCTATTGACATTGCTAGTAGGCTACCTAATCCTATTTATACCTAAGAAAGATAGAAAGCTACAATTATACGTTAATTATTAGTAACTTAACGAACAGACCGTGAAAAATCGATACCTATTACCACTAATCTCACGGCTCCGAGATTAGTTAGTAAGAGCCTAACATTTTACGTATCTTGACTTACTATTAGCCTATAACTATATATAGATTAAAGAAGGTAACGAGTAGAAAACAGCCTTTAGGATACCCTATAGCTACTACAAGTACCTCGTCATGCCATTTAGACTTATAAACACGCTAGCAATGTTCTAAGCCCTGATTGATCAAGCTATCTGACCCTTTCTCGACAAATTTACGGTATATTATCTTGACGATATACTTATCTTCTCTAAGACGATAGACGAACACCGGAAGTATATAAAAGCAGTATTAGACATGTTATATATATATAAACTATTGGTTAACAAGGAAAAGAGCGAATTCTACGTTAGAGAAATGGTATTTCTAGGATATAAAATATCCCTAAGACAAATTCGAATAGAACCTTCAAAGGTTAAAGTTATTAAGAATTGGCCACAACCGACGTCAGTTATAGAAGTACAAAGTTTCATCAGATTTACGAACTTCTACCAAATGTTTATCAGGAACTTTAGAGCGATCGTACGACCTTTACATAAACTTACCAAGAAGAATGCTAAATTCCAATGGGAAGAGTGACATGAGCAAGCATTTATGTAGATCTGTGACGCCATTACTAAAGATCTAGTACTAGTACTGCCAGACCCTAAGAAGCCATTTGAGGTAGAAACGGATGCTTCAGACTACGCTATCGGAGGACAATTAGGATAACGAGATAGATAAGGAAAGCTATATCTTATAGCCTTCTTTTTAAAGAAGCTTAATAGACTATGTCTTAATTATCTAATCTATAATAAGGAACTACTTGTAATTGTCGAAGCTTTTAAGGAATAACAACTATACCTTAGTAGTATGATTAAATTAATATAAGTATATACGGATTATAAGAACCTATAATACTTTACGACGACAAAAGAGCTTAACAGACGATAAATACGATAGGCAGAATTCCTCGTGGAATTTAACTTCGAGATCTGCTATAAGAAGGGCAAAGAAAACGTACGAGCAGACATTTTAAGCTGACAAACGGATTATACAAAAGGACAAATAGGAACAACATTACCGTTATTTAAGGAATAAATAGACGGAACGCTACATTACAAAATATAGACACCTGTAGAAGACGATCTACTTAACTCGTTCCTCGAATACTATATAATCTTTCGAGAGGAAAGGATTAACAAGGTATAGTATTAAGCAGCACCCGGACCAGTAGTACCTAATGGAGTAAAAGAAAGAGATAGGAAACTTTAGTACCGAGGTAAAGCATATATCTATAACTAGGATCAATAGCTATAGATGATTCGAGAACTCTATAAGTCGAAACTCGGAGGATACAAAGGAGTTACGAAGACTGTCGTATAAGTCAAGAAACACTATGACTTTCTATAGTTAACGGTACAAGTTAAGGAAGTCGTACGGAACTGCGACATCTGCAACCGAAGCAAAACGGCACGATATAAGCCGTATAGGCTACTTTAGCCACTGCTAATAGCTGACAAACTATAGAGCTCGGTTATAATAGACTTTATTACGAAGCTGCTAGAATCTAAGGATATAGCTATAGGAGTAACCTACGATAGTATTCTTACTATAGTAGATCGCCTGACTAAGTAAGTATATTTCTTTCCCTATAAGGAGTCCTAGATAGCGGAACAGTTAGTAGACGTGATCTATTAGCAAGTTATATCAGTGTATGCTTGGCCGTAAAAATAGATCACTAACAGAGATACCAAGTTTATATTAAAGTTCTGGCAAGCGTTAATACAACGATTGGGCGTTAATAGCAAGCTATTAATAGTATACCACCTATAGACTAATAGACAAACAGAGCGACTAAACCAAGTTATCAAGCAGTATCTCCGTTCTTACGTCAATTACTAGTAAGACAACTAGGTTATACTATTACTAATAGTATAACTTGTTTATAATACGACGCTAACGGAAACGACCAAAGTCATACCGTTCTTCGCGAACTACAGATATAAAGTAGACCTTAGGCAAGGACTAGAGGTCACAGTACCAAGAGCAGCAGTCAAAGTAGAACAGATGTATACACTATATAAGAAGCTTAAAAAGGAACTCGAGTTTGTCAAAACCAGAATAAAGAACTACTATAACAAATATAGGCTCGAGGGACCTTGCCTAGAGAGGGGAGACAAAGTCTACCTAATTACACGAAACCTATAAACCAAACGACTAAGTATAAAGCTAGACTTTAAGAAGGTCGGACCTTTTATTATCAAAGAATGAATTTCGATATCTAACTACTAACTATTATTACTATTATCTATATAACTATAGACGGATATTTTTCATATTTTGCTTCTCGAACCAGTACCGAAAAATGCCAAGGTTGCTACGTATATCGAAGTAAAAGATAAGGAAGAAGAATAGGACGTCGAAGAAATTCTAGATTTATATATTATTAATAGGGAACTATGGTACCTGGTCAAATAGCTTGATTTTAGACTAGAAGATAACTTATAGGAATTAGTTAAGAACTTAAACTGCCCTAAGAAACTGGAACAGTTCTATCGGCAGAACCTAGATCGGCTAAAGGCAAACCTAGGATAGAACCGAAAATAGCGCCCTAGTTAATAACGTTAACGCTACCGTTAAGTTACATAATAGCCCCTAATTCTTACTATTCTACTACCTCTAATTCGTCTAGATTTAATAAACCCTATATAACTATATCTGCCCCCTTCTCTACTAGGAACTCTCGTTATTTATAAACCCGAGTTAGACAGGCTAATGCCTTAGAAGCTTTACATTAATATTCCTATAGCAAGGCTTTAACCTCTTTCTCTTTAGCCTTCAAACGACGTTACTCGCGTATAATACGATCTACTGCGTTACGATCAGAGACGTGCCCTCGCAAGAAAACAGGAACTTACAAGAAGAAACTAGAACGCTAGAACCATTATAAGCACGACCCTAACATACGCAAGCCTTGTAGCGACGAGATTTTTCAATTATCTTGTACACTCGGTTGTGCTCTACGTAATAGGAACACGCCATTACTACAAACCCGTGATCGGAAATAAACTGAGCTAAACGCTCACGACGAATAGACGCTAGGGATCTATGCGCGTTAGATGGTATAATTGACAGCACGAAGGGTAATAAGGACTAAGGAGAAAAACACGTACAAGTAATGCAAGGGATATTGGCACTATTTAAGATAGCCTAAAAAGAGGGCTTTCGGGTCGAAAGCCTCGGAGGGAGGGCATCGTATCACGGAAATATATATATAGATGCTGCCTAGGCTACCGGCACAAACGGGCCAATCAAGCCGAAGGAATAGAAGGACTAATTACAACATAGGAAGTACAGTGATCACTACGCTTACTAGCGATCAGGGTGATCACCACTATGCGATCACTCACGATCACCGTGATTAGGAGTGATCACTAGGATTATATATACATATAGATAGTCACTTGTTATAGTGGACTCTAGGAGTTTACCAGTGGTAATAATTACAATTATAGTATTTATACTAAGTATTGCTGATTACTGTGAGAGATAACTCTGAGTGTTGTTATAAACCCTTTGGCTTTACCGAATCCCTTAGACAACCTGCCCGCTCGTTACGCTTAACCTACCTCCGTCTGGACCCTTTTAGAAGAAGTCTGAGTTGGGTTTGTCACATCCTATTAGCTTAGTTAGCCCTTTAACGGTTGCTCTAGCTAGCTAGTATAGCTAGTTCTATAGCCTATAATCTTCTTTATAAGGTCTATAAAGGGGGTTAACCCCCTTTATAGCCTTTCTAAACCTATTACTAGGCTATTAACCTTACTATCTCTAGGGCTATAGGCTTTAGCTCTTAGCCCCTTGCCCTAGTCCTTCTCTTCCGGAACCTCTAGCTAAGCCTATTATAGGCCTATTAGATAAGAGCCTTTATAGGGACCTAAGAGGCCCCTAGGCCTACTCTAGTTTATAAGAGTAACTAGTTAAGTTTAGCTTTAAAGTTAGCTAGCCTCTTATTAAGATAGAGGTTAAGGGGTAGTACCTAGGCTTCTATTTTAAGGTACTAGATAGGAGTAGCCTTATAGGCCCTAGTAATTATTTAAAGCGCCTTATATTAGGCCTTTGATAGCTCCTTAGTAAGGCCTTCTAGCTTACCCCCTAGCTTAGTAGGCTTATAAACGTTTAAGGCCTTATAAGCTAGGGTACTATAGATATACTTAATATAGACTTTATAGGCCTATAGGAGGCTAGGGCTCTAAGTCTTTATAATAAGCCTAGTTAAGGTAAACTCCTAGGTTTCTAGCTTCCTAGCTACCTTTATATAGTAAGGGCCCTATTATAGCTTCTAGTCTAGCTAGACCCCTAGGAATCTAGCTAAGTTTAAAGGGGCTATAGTAATAGTACCCCTTCTAGGCTATAAGAGCTCTAGTAGTTATAACTACTATTTCTAGCCCCTATTAAAGTAGATAAGTTTATACTTTTTATAACGAACCTAACTCAGACTGCTTCTAAAAGGGTCCAGACAGAGGTAGATTAAGCAGGACAAGTAGGCAGGTCGTCTAAGGGATTCGGTAAAGCCAAAGGGTTTACAACAACACTAGAGTTATCTCTTATAGTAATCAGCAATACTTAGTATAAGTACTATAATTGTGATTATTACCACTGGTGAACTCCTAGAGTCCACCATAACAAGTAACTAGCTAGCTATATATATATAATTGTCTGTCCCTCTTTAATAGTTATCACTAGTACCATTTCTCCTTTCACTCCGTAACTCCACGTCGTCGATAGTGACATGTTATTATCACTAGTGAAGACCTTGGTCTTGGTGGTAATAATCTTCTAATTGGTCCGTCAAGTGATTAGCTGTCGGAATGTCCTATGTCCTGGCTACAGCCTATCAGGCCGTCTATATGCTTATCCGTGACACGATGCCCCTCCTTTAAGGCTTTCGACCTGAAAGCCCTCTTAGGCCGTTTTAAATAGTGCTAATACCCTTCGCTTGTGAGTACTGCATTCTTCCTATTTCTACGTTGTGGTCGCCATGTTGACAAAATGCCGGTAGAGAAACGGAAGTCGTATTCTGCACATTACCGTGCTTCCCTTGCTTAGAACATCGCCAAGAACGGTTTTGTCATTATACCTTATTCTTGGTACGCGTCTTAAGGCCTTGTCTGTAAAATGATTACACGTATAAAGCGTTACGAGGTCTATATTTGTCGAGGTCGTTCTTACGATAGCTCTAGCATCCTGCTTTCTTCTTATAAGCTCGTCTCCTTCTCTTTTTTTTTTTTTTTAAGTGTGATTTCTGATGTTCTTTCTAATAGATCGTATTCTCTAGGAGTAACATCATATTAAGGATACTAAATATCGTACCAAACTTGAGCTAGATAAATCCTAATGCCGTCTAGAAGAAGCCTAGCACGAGTTGTCTAAAAAGCTTACGTAGCTCCGGCGTCTTCGTTAGCAGAAGGAGTTTTTGGTAGAGAAAGGTGCTAATATGGTGGCGCATGGTCTGTCGACCTTAGACGAGTTAGAGGCGGTTAAACGGCAAGAGCGGCAAGAGGCGCCTACTATACCCTTGTCAGAGATTAATGATGCCGCTAATGCTATTGACTAGGGCGTCGTCTTTGGTTCTATCCTAGGTTTCCCTTTAGTCAATCTAGATTCTACTAGTAGAACTGTTCTAGTTTCTTAGGGCAATTTAGATTCTTAATTAGTTCCTATAAGTTATCTTCTAGTCTAAAATTAAGCTATTTGACCAGGTCCTATAGTTCTCTATTAATAATACGTAAATCTAGAATTTCTTTAATGTCCTATTCTTCTTCTTTGTCTTCTACTTTGATATATGTAGTAACCTTAGCGTTTTTCGGTACTAGTTCGAGGAGTGAAATATAAAAAACATCTGTCTGTAGTTATATAGATAATGGTAACGATAGTCGGTAGTTAGATGTCGAAATTTGTTCTTTGATAATAAAGGGTCTAACCTTCTTAAAGTCTAGCTTTGTGCTTAGTCGTTTGGTTCGTAGGTTTCGTATAATTAGGTAGACTTTATCTCCCCTCTCTAGGCAAGGTCCCTCGAGCCTGTGTTTGTCGTAATGGTTCTTTATTCTGGTCCTGATAAACTCGAGTTCCTTTTTAAGCTTCTTATATAGTACGTATATCTGTTCTACTTTGACTACTACTCTTGGCACTATAACCTCTGGTCCTTGCCTAAGGTCTGCTTTATATCTGTAGTTCGCGAAGAATGGTGTAACTTTAGTCGTTTCTGTTGGCGTTATATTATAGGCGAGTTATACTATTAGTAATAGCATGATCTAGTTGTCTTACTAGTAATTGACGTAAGAGCAGAGGTATTGCTTAATAACTTAGTTTAATCGTTCCGTTTGTCCGTTAGTCTATAGGTAATATGCTATTAATAGTTTACTATTGACGCCTAATCGTCGTATTAACGCTTGCTAGAACTTCGATACGAACTTAGTATCTCTATTAGTAATCTATTCTTACGGCTAAGCATATACTAATGTAACTTGCCGATAGATCACATCTGCTAGCTATTTAGCTATCTAGGACTCCTTATAGGGAAAGAAGTATACCTATTTAGTCAGGCGATCTACTATAGTAAGAATACTATCGTAGATTACTCTTATAGCCGTGTCCTTAGATTCTAACAGCTTTATAATAAAGTCTATCGTAACTAAACTCTATAGTTTGTCAGCTATTAACAATGGCTAAAGTAGCCTATACGGCTTATATCGTGCCGTTTTGCTTTGATTATAGATATTATAGCTCTATATAACTTCCTTAACTCGTGCCGTTAACTATAGAAAGTCGTAGTGTCTCTTGACTTGTACGACAGTCTTCGTAACTCCCTTGTATCCTCCGAGTTTTGACTTATAAAGTTCTTAAATCATTTGCAGCTATTAGTCTTTGTCATGGATATACACTTTACCTCGGTACTAGAGTTTCCTATCTTTCTCTTCTACTCCGTCAGGTACTACTAGTCCGGGTGCTACTTGATACTATGCCTCGTTAATCCTTTCTTCTCGAAAGATTGTGTAGCATTCTAGGAATAAGTTAAGTAGATCATCTTCTATAGGTGTCTACATTTCGTAATATAGTGTTCCGTCTATTTGTTCCTTGAATAACGGTAGTATTATTCCTGTTCGTCCTTTCGTATGATCTATTTGTCGACTTAAAATGTCTGCTTATACGTTTTCTTTGCCTTTCTTGTAGCGGATCTTGAAGTTAAATTCTGTGAGGAATTCTACCTATTGTATTTATTGTCTGTTAAGTTCCTTTATCATTATAAAGTATTGTAGGTTCTTGTAATCTATATATACTTATACTAATTCAATCGTACTACTAAGATATAGTCGCCATTCCTTGAAAGCTTCGATAATTATAAGTAGTTCCTTATTATAAATTAGATAATTAAGACGTAGTCTATCGAGCTTCTTTGAAAAGAAGGCTATAGGATATAGCTTCCCTTGTTCGTCTCGTTATCCTAATTGTCCTCCGATGGCGTAGTCTAAAGCGTCTATTTCCACCTCAAATGGCTTCTTAGGGTCTAGTAATACTAGTACTAGATCTTTAGTAATAGCGTTACAGATCTATATAAATGTTTACTTGTATTACTCTTCCCATTAGAATTTAGCGTTCTTCTTAGTAAGTTCGTACAAAGGTTATACGATCGCTCTAAAGTTCCTAATAAACATTTAGTAAAAGTTTGTAAATCTGATAAAGCTTTGTACTTCTATAACTGACGTTAGTCATAGCCAATTCTTGATAGCTTTAACCTTTGAAGGTTCTATCTAGATTTATCCTAGGGATATCTTATATCCTAAAAAGACTATCTTCCTAATATAGAATTTGCTCTTTTCCTTGTTAACTAATAGCTTATACATATGTAACACGTCTAGTACTACTTCTACGTGCTTCTAGTATTCGTCTATCGTCTTAGAGAAGATAAGTATATCGTCGAGATAATATACCGTAAATTTGTCGAGAAAGGGTCGGATAGCTTAATTAATTAGGGCTTAGAACGTTACTAGCGTGTTTATAAGTCCGAATGGCATGACGAGGTACTTGTAATGGCTATAGGGTGTCCTAAAGGCCGTTTTCTACTTGTCGCCTTCTTTGATCTATATATAGTTATAGGCCGATAGTAAGTCAAGATATATAAAATATTAGGCTCCTGCTAACTGATCTTAGAGCTATAAGATTAGTAGTAACAGGTATCGATTTTTTATAGTCTATTTATTAAGTTACTAATAGTCGACGTATAACTATAGCTTTCTATCTTTCTTAGGTACAAATAGGATTAGGTAGCCTACTAATGATATCGATAGGTAGATATATCCTCTTCGAAGGTTCTCCTCTAAATATCGCTTAAGTTCTTCGTTCTATATCTAGCTCGTATAGTAAATCTTAAAGAACTTTAGTCGTGCCCCTTCCTTAAGCTTGATCTCGTAATCCTATAGGCCGTGTTCTAGTAATCCTTCTAGATACTTCGGTTCGAATGCTAGGTGTCCTTCGTATTCCCTTGGTACTTCCCTAGTCTTGTCTTGTCTCTCGGTTTTCTAATAGTATACAAACTTAGTTCCGTCTATAGCGATGCTAGCGATTTCTCCTATCTCAACCTACTACTCCTATTATAGTGCTCTATATTCGTCAATAGAGAGAATAGCTATCGGCAATTTAGCTCGTTCCTCCTGTCGTGATATCGATATCGTTATACCGCCTCTTCTAGAGTCTGTAGTGGTCTGCCTGCCACTGTCTGTCTCTTGCGGTAGATCCGTAGGATATACCTTTTTCTGAGCATCGTCTGCTTACGATCCTTACGTACTCCCTATCTTACTAGTCAAATATAACTCTATTTAGGGTTATAGGTAGCTACTATTCTTTTAGCTAATGTCCGGGTTATAATCTTTATACTATGGTAACCCTAATATTATATCTTTGTCGTTACCTATATCTATAATGCTAAATACGACTACTATAGTCTTCCTTGCTATAGTAATATCGATTAGTTCGGTCTCCCTATATACCTATTATATTGGAAATGGCCCTTTGACTATGCTATACTTCCGCTTTATTCTCTAAGGTATCTATAGCTAATTTACAAGCGTCGGCGAAATTAGGTTTATCTCTGCTCTACTATCTACTAGTATAAGCATTTCGTGCTGTTTCTATTACGCTATTATCTATAGTCGCTTGTCCTACTATCGTTATCCAAAGATTATAGCAATTTCCTATATTTCTACTAGGAGGTCTCGATATAGTGGTCTCTTACACTAGTTCCTCCTATACTACGCTACCACTTACCGTTATACGGGCGTTAATGGTTTCTAGGCCCCTTAAAGGGCCCTAACCTGTTTCCTAGGTTAGTGCTAACCTCTTCAGTTATTTAGCTAATAGTAGCTTCGTCAATTATACTCATTTCCGTAAGCCATTAAGTGCTTATAGCTTCCTACCATTAGGTCTGTTCTACTTTCCGTTATATATACCATAGCTTTGTCTAAAGCTCCCGAATTCGCAATTTCTTTTCGTCCGCGTAATAGAGGCAATCATTGCTCTAGCACAAGTCCTATATGTCTCGTCCGGTTCCGTAGTACCTAGGCCAGGCTCGTCTTGGAACTATCGTAATGCCTTCTAGATTACAGGCTTCGATCTTCTAGAGCAATTCGGCTGCTCTATTTCCTGTATTATAGACCCTTTCTATAGGGCGTAAGCTTCTATCCTTATTTCCTTGTTAGGTCGGCTAGTGATTATTTTCGAATTTGTCACGGAAGTAATATCGGCATTTATATACTATACACTAGAACTAGGGCACTTGCGTATATACCTCGTGTTAAGGGTATAGTCGTGTAACGTCGCCTAGGAGGTATTAGAATTCTTTCCCGAATCCTTCCTACTATATATAGGCTATAGGTACTCTAGTGCTAATATAGGAATGTTTCTTCTAGTAGCTTTCCTACATACGCTTGTCTTTTCCACGGTTCGCACGTATAAACTAGTATTCTAGGTTCTATACGTCGTTACTAAGTTACTAATCGTTAAGATACTTAGTATAGCTATTAGGCCTATTATATATTATAGGCTATTCTCCTTTAAGGGCTTCTACGATATATTAGAGTTCCCTTATCTTGTCCTTTATCTTATTGCTCTACTAGGCAAGTCGAGTCAAGTGCCTATCCTGTTCGCGTAGTTCTATATTAAGTTAGAAAACTTTATTATAGTACCATTTGATTCGTTCCTAGAGGAATAGAACATTAGGTCTAGGTCTTTCGATTCCTTAGGTATCAGTTATCTATAATCTATCCTACCTCTATATAACTATAAAACCCTACTAACTTAAGGCTAGGAGAATCGAAATTAGTGGTACATATTCTCCTACTATATCCTATTCGGCAAGACCTATCTCTAGGTCTATAGTGACCAGTTCGGAGTACGGTGCTTATTCGTCTTTACCATTGCCGTCATGTCCGAGACTATCCGTATCACTGTCCCTGTCTTTGTAGCTCGTAGCCACTACTTCGATAACATCCTTAGTAGTTTCGTCGATAGCCGTAATTTCCTTTCTAGGGGCTAGTTTCTATTCTTTCTTCGGGCTCTAGCATTCTTGCTTATAGTGCCCTTTCTTTCCGTAGTTATAGTAGGTAACATTAGACTTGTCTTTGGTCGTCTTTTTCTAGTCTTGCTTCTACGCTATATCTATATCTATAGCTCCGAGGTACATCCTATACGAGGTACTGACGTATGCTCGTTTTTTCTTGTTATTAGCCTTAACTATAGTTCTATTCATTTAACCTCATTTCTACTACTCTTGTATATAGAGTCGATTATCGATCCTAATAGCCTATATAATATATTTATCTAAGGTTTTAGGCTAATTATACTTATATAGCTTGTCCTTAACTTTTTCCTTTAGGCTATTATAAAACAATTATATTAATGCCTTATCATTAAGCTAAGACTTAAGTATATCCTATCTAAATTATATAGTATAAGAGGCTACTAACTTAGTCTATTAGAGATTAGCAAGTCTTTCTTATATATAAATCTTCTTATCTTTGTCGCCAAAAACTTTCCAAAGCTCTTCTTCGAAACGGTCATAAGATCGGAAGACTGCCTATATAAACACGTCTCGTTTATCTTTATCTTCCTTAGTGAGATAGTCGTTCCATATAGGCTCGAACCATCTAAGTGCCTTGCCCTCTAGTCTCGTAGCTATATAGAGGACTTTGGCTTTATTATCCGGAAACTTATCGTCATTAAGCTAGAAGTAGGATCAGAGGTTTGTTAGGAATCCTACAAGATCCTCCTTGGTTCCTCCGTATTTACTAGGTAGTTCGATCTTGATACGCTTCGCTTTGGCGCCCTCGAGTGCCTCGATTTTGGCGTAAGCCTCGTTAACTAACTTCTGTAAATACTTTTCACGATTCTCGAGTTCCTTGATTCGAGCTTAAGCAGCCTTATCTCTCTAGTCTAACTCCTAGATCCGCTACTAGAGTTGACCAAGCTAAGCGAGCAGCTGTTCGGCCGTAACGTTAGTAGCCATGTCGATATCGAGGTCGAAGTCACCTCCATTCTAAACTATAATAGAATAAAGAGAGTAGTAATAACGTGTAACGAACCTAACTTAGACTGCTTCTAAAAGGGTCTAGATAGAGGTAGATTAAGTAGGACAAGTAGGCAGGTTATCTAAGGGATTCGGTAAAGCTAAAGGGTTTATAACAACACTAGAGTTATCTCTCATAGTAATTAGCAATACTTGGTATAAGTACTATAATTATGATTGTTACTACTAGTAAACTCCTAGAGTCTACTATAACAAGTGACTAGCTAGCTATATATATATAATTGTCTGTCCCTCTTTAATAGTTATCACTAGTACCATTTCTCCTTTTACTCCGTGACTCCGTGTCGTCGACGGTGACATGTTATTATCACCAGTGAAGACCTTGGTCTTGGCGGTGATAATCTTCTAATTGGTCCGTCAAGTGATTGGCTGTCGGAATGTCCCGTGTCCTGGCTGCAGCCTGTCAGGCCGTCTATGTGCTTATCCGTGACACTTTTCTAGGGTAAAAGCTATACCCTAGGTCCTTACCTACTAGAGGTAGGCCTTCTAGGCCCTCTATAGCTAACTATTATAGGCCTCTTTAGCCTTTCTAAAGGCTAGAAGGTTAGTATTATTAGTAAAGTCTATTAAGCTAATTATAGGGCTAGCCTAGCAAATGGCCTAGTAGAGAGAGGTAATATAGGGAATAAATAATATAAGGGAGAGGGGTAACCTTTATAGGACCCTAGCCCTTATTATTATATTCTCTGTTTCCTAGCTATTAATGTAAAGGATAGCTACCCTATCCTATAGCCACTCCCTAACCTAGACTATTAACTATTTAAGGAAGCCTCAGCTCTTTAAAGTAGCTAATAGCTAGATATAGTTAATAGTATCGAAAGCTTTTAATATATTAAGCTATAGGAGGGAGGTAGCTACCTTATACCTCTAAGCCTTTTAAACCTAAGCCGTAATAAGCTAAATAGCTAGTTCTATAGACCTATATTCCTAGTTATCTATCTATTTAGCTAGGAGAAGCCTATAGGCCTCTATAATAGCTATTACCTTCTAGGTAACTATAGCCTCTAGTACCTTACCTACTATTAGTAAGAATATTATAGGCCTATAGCTACCTAGGGTAAAGTAGGCCTATAGGGGTTTACTAGGCTTATAGAGGACCATTGTCTTAGCCCTTTTAAACTAGGCTGGGAAATAGCTAAGCTATAGGCTCTCTAAGGCTAGTATAGCTAATATCCGATAAAGTAGCTGCCTATAGGCCTTTAGTAGACCTATAGGGAGGAGGTCTTCCCCTAGGGCTTTCTATAGGGCCGTCCTAGCTAATACTACTCTAACTTTATCTATTATAACCTCCTAACTTACTTCGAACTTCGGCTCCTAGTAGTTATTTGATTTAGGGTTATTAATATCCGATAAGTTTACTTCTAGGTTTAGAAAGAACTTATTAGCTAGTGCTTTAGCCTTTTATTAGTAAGTTATAAGTCCCCCTTTAAAGGCTAGAAGCTTTAGAAGGTCGACTAGTAGGTAGCTTTATAGCCTTACCTACTATTCTAGCCTCTATAATAGGTCAAGCTAGTTAGTTACCTCCTATAATATAGCTCTCTAGCTCTTGGTCTTCGTAGCTATAATAGTCTTAGCCTAGTCCTATAGGGCCTATTAAAGTGTCTCCTATATATAAGGGTTTAAGGTACCCTTATAAGCTCTCTCTACCTCTTTAGCCCTCTTCTAGGCCTCCTAAACTTTATTTGTTTACTATTAAGCCCATTTACTACCTATACTAGCCGTCTTTACTAGAGCTAAGACTATAGCTATCTCCTTAAGGGTCTCTATAAGCCTGTCAAAAACCTATAGAAGCTTATCTAGGCCCTAGAAGACAGGCCCGGCTAGGGCTAATGCCTATCTACTAAGCCGGAGTAAGAGGTAGGCCGCTTCGGCTCGCATAACCTTCCTATCTAGGCTCTTCTAGTCCTACCCTTTACTAGCTAATATGGATCTATTAGTCCCCTAAAGGGAGATATATGGAGCCTATAGGTAGTAGTTAGACTTCCCTTATTTTATAATATCCCTATAGGCTACTTCTAATCTAGCTAAAGCCTAGAATAGGTCTATTATGAAAGGCTAGCTATATTAGTCCCCTTAGAGGGTCCTAGTAACCTAGCTATAGGGTGTATATAGATTAAAGTCCTATTAGTCTATAAGGCTAAAGAGGTCCCTAGCCCTTAGGCTAAGCCTATTAAATAGGTCCTAGATTAGGTAGTAAAGGTTAAAGTTATCTATAAGAACTAGGGGGTAAGTTAGCCAAGGTAAGGCTAATAGGTTCTATAAGAAAGCCTATTTACCTTTATTATTATAGACTAACTAAAGTTCGAACCCCCTCTTTCCTAGGGCCGGAAAGGTTACCTTATATTAGTTCTCTTCTACTAAATAGTCTTACTAGCTAACTAGGAACTATTTAGCTACTAGAATAGTTACCTTACCCTTAGGCTTATAAACTAGGTAATATTTCAAGGCCTAGGGGTAGTATATTGACCTTATAAATTAGTTAATCTATAGCTCCTAGATAGCTAGTAGGTTATATTTAACCTCCTCTAATGGGACCTTAAGGGCCTATTTATTACCTTAGATATTCTATTAAAGGATCTTAATTTATATTTGAGATAGCCGGAGTAGAAGCTAAAGGTATAATAATAGGCTCTATAGCTATTACCCCCTTAGCTAGTTACGAAAAGGAAGGGGTTCTAGGCTATAGAAAGGAGATATAGGTCTGTTAGGCATCGAATAAGGCATTCCTAGCCACCTATTAGGCTAGGGTAAGCCTCCTATAGGGGTGTTTAGCCCTAGTTTGATAGTGGTCGTTATCTTCTAGCTAGCTGGCAAACTTAAAGGCTACCTTCTAGTATAGTTACTTTAATAGTTAGAAGGTTTAAGGTCTATATTAGTAGGCCTCCCTAGCCCTTTCCTAGGCCTTGACTTTCTTTAGGTGGCCCTTATACTAGGCTATATAGGGGCCCCTATAGGCTATATATCCATAAGGGAATTAGTTAGAGTAGGTAGGGTATTAGGCCTCCCTAGTCTTCCCCCCCTCTCTATAGGCCTTTATATTATAATAGCTATGATAGGCTAGCTATTAGTAGTACTACTAGATATAAGTAAAGCTCTAATACCTATAGTATTACCTTAGCTCTAGAGTATCCTAGTAAGGCTTATAGTCTAGTACCTAGGTATCCTAGACTACGCCCTCGTTATAGGCCTTCTAGGCCTCTTTAAAGTCTTATAGACCTAGGAGTACTATAGCCTACTTCCTTTATAGGCTCTTTAGTAGCCAGAACTTAACTATTTTAATCGAGTATAGGCCTACGGCCCCCTTAAAGTCTTGTTTACTAACCCCTTATAGCTCCTCCTTCCGGACTCCTTTAGCTAGGACTATATAGGCCCTACCGACCTCCCTAGCCTCCTCTCTAAAGGCTATAACCACTTATCGCTTATTAGCTAAATACTAATCCTTAGTAGCTTTATTCTTAAAGACTACTACTATATCCCTACTTAGGAACTTCCTAGCCGTAATAGCTCCCTAGTAACTAGAAGCCTTATTAACTATTTAGACTATCTTAGCTAGGGTTTAGGCTTTAAGGTCCTCCTATAGGCTCATATTCTATATTATAACCTCCTATAAGGTCCATAATGGCACTGCCTTAGCTAATAGTAGGCCTCCTTGGGGGCCTATTACCCCCTATTATAAGCCTATAGCTATTTATACCTAGGTAGGGCAGGGGGTAGCCTTAAGGGCTTCTTTAAGCCCCTTTTTAACTTCCTTAGCTATAAGCTTTTATAGGTTCGGGACTAGGCCTATAATAATAGTCGTAAAGCCCTATAAGAGCCTATTAGCAAGGTCCTATACCTTGCCTTACTTAGGGCTTAGTATAAGGTCGACTAGTTATATAACAAGACCCCTTAGCTCCTTAATATCTAGGGTAAGGTAGGCCTATAATAGGCCCCCCTTTGATTAGTTCGAAGCTATAGGCCTCCCTACTTAGTAGCTTAGTAGTAAGCTTTAAATCGATATTACGTTTAGGGGCTCTAGGTAGTCTGTACAGTGAAAATTTTGACGGGTACGTAAGGTATGGTCGGATTATGGTCGGGTCCGGTTCTAACGCCTGCGATGCCTGTTATATACCTACAACGGCTCGTGTACGGTTAAAAGTGGTACCATTAGATAGCGTTTTTCGAGAGCTTTCTAGTAATAGTAGTTTCGTAAGTGTTAGTAGGGTATTTGTAAAGATATAAGAGAAGGTCCTTTTTTAAAAACTAAGATTATGATATTATATTAGTATTATCTCTACTAAAGATCTTATAGGCCTTTATAAAATACTTAAGGTACTTAGTAATATTATAACTAGAGAAGAGACTAGATAATCCCTTATCTATTAATGAAAGAAATATAACCTAAATAACTTTAATAATTCTATTTACTATAATATATATATAAGTGTAATACTTAACCTTTAAGGTAAGTTTTCTAAACCTTACTAATTAAGGTAATTCTAGAGGTATTCTTCCTAATAAGGTTTTAATATATCTAGATATAAGAGGTATTAAAAGTAATAATTTAGATTAGGATATTTACTAAACCAATAAGAAGTAAGATTCTGGAGGTTACTATTCTTAATTATACCTTCTTATTTAGGTACTTTCCTCATAGATAATCTTATTATCTAAATAGGTAATCTAGGAAGTCTTCTTTCTTTCCTTTAAATCTTCTTATAAAAGGTAAGATTAAGGGTAAACTTAGTCTACTACTTTTAAGCCCTTAGAATATACCTTATAAAGCTATTATTAAATCCTCTAATAAAGGGTACCCTATAATAATAGTACTTCAATCCTTATAAGTAGAGTCTCTAAGACAATAAGACAAGTCTATACTAGATTACTAAAGAGTAATAATAAATATATAGATAGAGATACTATTACTAGCAAGTGCTAATAGTAATATGGTAACTAGGGTTAGGATAGTGATAAAGCTCTCTTCTAGTATCTATATAACTATAAAGTCTCATTTCTAGAACCTAAATAGTTATAGCTTTGCTAATCTATATTTTACAGTTTCTATCCCTCTAGATAGATGTCAAACTCCTCTAAACTTATTATCTTATGGTTCTTACTATCTCTACTAATAGTATTATTATATTAGGATAAGAGTAGTTCTCTAGCCTACTACTAGATATACTAATCTCTTAATACCTATATTTATCTTTATTACATTACTCTATATATATCCCTTTACTTCTCCATTGTAAATGTTACTATCTACTATACTTACGTCTAGTAGTCTAGTTTAGACTTAGAGCTAAGTCTTTGCCTAATTAAGCCCCTAAAACTATATAAGCTAATTCTAATTCTCTATACTATAGCTCTATACCTCTAAAACTAAAACCTCTATCTAGTTAGATAAGGAGTAGTAATAGCTTTGAGTATCTAGGGCATCCGAGTATTCATAATTATAATAGACAAATCTAGGCTATTTAGATAGTAATAACGACAGATTTAAAAGCGATAATAGTAATACCCTTCTAGGTAAACGTAAAAGAGTCTACTTATCTAGAAAAAGATATCTAAACTTATAAAAGAAAGAAAAACTATATCTTATCCCCTAGATCTATTAGAGCAAATAAGTGTCTAGGATTACTAACTCTCTCCATTATTCCTTGTTATTATTAGTCCCCCCCTAGATAGGCGGCCCCTATTTATATTTATTATATATAACAAAGTTCCTTATAACCAGAAAATCAAAACTATACCTTATAGCCCTCTAGTTATATTAAGAACTTCTAGCCTTAGTTTAATATAGGTACTCCTATATAAAGTTATAGAACCTATCTTATTCTATATCATTAACTTATATATTACCTTTCTTATAGATTTAAAGATTAATCTAGGGAACATGTAGGAATCAATCTTATACCTTTTAGATAATAGATAATTAATAGACCGCTTTCTTTGTCTTTAATACCTAGATAAGTAAAATATTAATATACTTTAGATAATTATAAATACATTTAGCAAAATATATATTATTATTATTATTATTATTAATCCTATACTACTATACTAATAAAGATACTAGAGCCTCTCTAGTTATATATAAAGGAAACTATATATAATAGGCTAGATAAAAACCTCTATCCTACCTTTAACGCCCGATCTAGAATACTTATATACTATAAAGAAAAGGAAAAGTAACTAAAATAGCCCTATAGAGGCCTCACTTCCTAGTCTAGCCTCCTTATAAGGCGGTATTTTAGAAGCCTCCCTAGGTCTATTAGCTACTATAGAACCCTCCTTACTAAACGATAATTATAGGCCCTAACACCCTATAAAACGAGGTCTAGGTCCCTTTATAACGTATTTCCTAGGATTCCTATATTTGGCTTCTTAGTAGGTTTAAGTACTAAATAACTAGGTACTCTATAGTCTCCCTCTTCTAGGGATAGATATAGTAGGGGGTAATACCCCCTAGGATCTAAACCTTAAATAGGAAGTCCTAGAGGCTAATAGCCCCTATATAGCCTATATTAGTAGGGAGCTCTAGGCCATTATTAGGCCCTAGTACCTCCATAGGCCTTCCCATATAAAAACTAAATATAAGGAGTTTTATCTAATATATATTATAGCGTTTTACTAGCCTAGTTAGCCTTCTAGTAATTACTCTAACTAGCTATTAAGGCTAATTCTATAGCCTATAACCCTTTTTATAAGGTCTATAAAGGGGGTAAGCTCCCTTTATAGCTCTCCTAGACCTATTATTAGGCTGTTACTCCTACTACCTCCAAGGCTATGGGCTTTGGCCCCTAGCTCTATACCCCTGCCCTCCTCCTCTAGAACCTCTAGCTAAGCGTAGTATAGGCCTATTAGATAAGGGTTCTTACTAGGACCTAGGGGGCCCCTAGGCTAGCCCTAGGCTATAGAAGTAGCTAGTCAAGCTTTATTTTAAAGTCGGCTAGCCTTTTATTAAGATAGAGGTCGAGGGGTAGTACCTAGGCTTCTGTTTTAAGGTAATAGATAGGGGTAGCCTTATAGGCCCTAGTCATTACTTAAAGGGCCTTATATTAGGGGCTAAGTATATATATTAGGAATCTAAAAGATATTTTAGCTCTTAAATAAAAGTTTCTTACTAGGAGTTATTCTACTTATAATATTCCTTAATAATAGCTTTAAATATAACCTAATCTTTCTTCTTTACTTCTAGCTATTATTTAAGGATCTTATAGAGGTTATTAATATATTACTATTTAAAGTAAGAGATCTTATTAATATTAATGATCTGATAGGCCTTTGTAAAACGCTTAAAATATTTAATAATATTATAATTAGGGAAAATACCTTATAATCCCTTATCTATTAATAAAGATAATATAACCTAGATAACTTTAGTAACCTAATCTATTATAATATTCATTTACGTATAATATATAACTTCTAGGTGTAAAGTAAAGCTTCTAAACCCTATTAATTATAGTAATTCTCAAGGTTTTCTTCTTAATAAGGTTTTAATATACCTAGGTATAAGAGGTATTAAAAATAGCAATTTAGATTAAGATATTTACTAAACTAATAGGAAGAGAGGTTTTATAGATTTATTAATACTAATTATAACTTCCTATTTAGGTATTTTCTTTAAAGATAGCCTTATTATCCAAATAGATAATATAGGAAGCCTTCCTTTCTTCATTTAAATCTTTTTATAATAGGTAAGACTAAAGGTAAAGTTAGTCTATTATTACTTTTAATCTTTTAGAGTATACCTTATAAAGCCATTCCTAAACCTTTTAATAAGGGATACTAAAAAATATTCTAATCTTTATAACTAGAGCTCCTAAGATAAATCTATACCAGATTATTAAAGAGTAATAGTATATAGATAGAGATATCCTTACTAGTGAATGCTAATATAAAGGTAACTAGGGCTAGAATAGGTATAAGACTTTCCTTTAATGTCCTTATAACTCTAAAGTCTTATCCCTAAAACCTAAATAGTTCTAGCTTTATTAATCTATATTTCGGAATTTCTATCCCTTTAGATAGATACTAAACTCCTTTAAACTTAATATCTTGTTATTCTTACTATCTCTGTTAGTGGTATAATCACATTATAGTAAGAGTAGTTCTATAGCCTACTACTAGATATACTAAGCTCTTCTCTAATTAAGCCCCTAGGAATATAAACTAGTGCTAACTTCCTATAATATAGCTATATACCTCTAAAACTAAACCTCTATCTAGTTAAATAGGGAGGAGTAATAGCTTAGAGTATCTAGGGCATCCGAGTATTTATAGTTATAATAGATAAACTTAGCCCTTTAGATGGTAAGAACGATAGATATAATGGTAATAATAGTATTACCGCTCTAAGTAGACGTTAGAGTCTACTTATATGGAAAAAGATACCTAAACTTATTATAAAAGAAAGGAAAACTATATCTATATTATGTAAATAACTCTCTATTACCATTTATTATTCCTTATCTATCCTTATTATTGCTATTAGTACCCTTAGATAGGCACCTCCTATTTATATCTATTATATAATAAAGCTCCCTAGAGCCAGAAAAGCAAAACTATAACCTATAGCCCTCTAGTTATATTAAGTGCTTCTAGCCCTAGTCTACTATATAACTAGGTGCTTTATAGTTTCCCTCTCCTAGCTATAGGTATAATAAGAGATAACTAAATATCTTATATCTATATCCTTCTAGCTTAGTTATAATATAAGGTATATATCTAGGCAATATAATTAGATAAGATATATTAAAGGCTTTCAAATATTAGTTATATTGTCTAATTTAATATAATAGTTATAAGTATATTAAAAATTCAAAAATGAAAAAAGATTTAATATATAGCCTTTAAGTAAAATATAAATATTTTTTGATTTAAAATAATTAGCTATTATTATCATTAGACTAAAGATAAAAAGCTTATTATTATATACCCTTTTTAAGTATAGAGGAGGGCTTCTCTTGCATCTTTGCGAATACCCTACCAAAACATACGAAACTACTATCACTAGAAAGCTCTCGAAAAATGCTATCTAACGGCACCACTTTTAACCGTACGCGAGCCGTTACGGGTATGCAACAGGCATCGTAGGTATAAGAACCGGACCCGACCGTAATCCGACCGTACCTCGCGTGCCGGTTAAAAATTTTCACTATATAGACTACCTAGCGCCCCTAAACGTAACGTCAATTTAAGGCCTAATACTAAGCCACTAAGTAGGGAGGCCTATAGCTTTGAACTAATTAAAGGGAGGCCTACTATAGGCCTACCCTACTCTAGATATTAAGGAGCTAAGGGGTCTTATTATATAATTAGTTAACCTTATATTAAGCCCTAAATAGAGTAAGGTATAGGACCTTACTAATAGGCTTTTATAAGGCCTTACGACTACTATTATAGGCCTAGTTCCGAACCTATAGAAACTTATAGCTAAAGAAGTTAAAAAGGGGTTTAAAGAAGCCTTTAAGGCTACCCCCTGCCCTACCTAGGTATAGGTAGTTATAGGGCTATAATAGGGGGTAACTAGCCCCTAAGGAGGCCTACTATTAGCTAAGGCAGTGCCATTATGGGCCTTATAGAAGATTATAATATAGAATATAAGCCTATAAGAGGACCTTAAAGCCTAAACCCTAGTTAAAATAGTCTAAGTAGTTAATAGGGCTTCTAGCCGCTAGGGAGCTATTATAGCTAGGAAGCTCCTAAGTAGGGATATAATAATAGTCTTTAAAGATAAGGCTACTAAGGATTAGTATTTGGCTAACAAGCGATAGGTGGCTATAACCTTTAGAGAGGAGGCTAGGGAGGTTAGTAAGGCCTATATAGTCCTAGCTAAGAGAGTCTAGAAGGAAGAGCTATAGGGGGTTAGTAAATAAGACTTTAAGGGGGCTATAGGCTTATACTCGATCGAAATAGTTAAGTTCTAGCTACTAAAGAGCCTATAGAGGAAGTAGGCCATAGTACTCCTAGGCTTATAAGACCTTAATAAGGCCTAGAAGGCCTATAACGAAGGTATAGTCTAGGATACCTGGGTACTAGACTACAAGCCCTACTAGGATGCTCTAGAGCTAAGGTAGTATTATAGGTATTAGAGCTTTGGCTATACCTAGTAGTATTACTAGTAGCTGGCCTATTATAGCCGTTATAGTATAAAGGCCTATAAGGAAGGGGGGAAGACTAGGGAGGCCTAGTACCTTACCTACTCTAACTAACTCCCTTATAGGTATATAGCCTATAGAGGCCTCTATATTACCTAGTATAGGGGCTGCCTAAAGAAAGTCAAGGCCTAGGAGAGGGCTAGGGAAGCCTACTAGTATAGACCCTAGACCTTCTAACCACTAGAGTAACTATACTAGAAGGTAGCCTTTAAGTTTAATAGCTAGCTAGAAGACAATAACTACTATTAAACTAGGGCCAAACGCCCTTATAGGAGGCCTACCCTAGCCTAATAAGCGGCTAGGAGCGCCTTATTTGACGCCCGATAGACCTATATCTCCTTTCTATAGCCTAGAACCCCCTCCTTTTCGTAACCGGCTAAGGGGGTAATAGCTATAGAGCCTACTACTATACCCTTAGCCTTTACTCTAGCTACCTTAAATATAAATTAAGATCCTTTAGTAGAATACCTAAGGTAATAAATAGGCCCTTAAGGTTCTATTAAAAGAGGCTAAATATAACTTACTAACTATCTAAAAGCTATAGATTAACCGTTTTATAAGGTTAATATACTACCCTTAGGCTTTAAAATACTACCTAGTTTATAAGCCTAAAGGTGAAATAGCTATTCTAGTAGCTAAGCACTTCCTAGTTAGCTAATAGGATTATTTAGCGGAGGAAAACTAGTATAAGGTAACCTTCTTAACCCTAGGTAAGAGGGGGTTCGAGCTCTAGTTAGTCTATAATAATAAGGAGGAGCAGGCCCTCCTATAGGACCTGCTAACCCTACCTTAGCTAACCTACCCCTTAGTTCTTATAGGTAACTTTAACCTCTATTACCTAGTCTAGGACCTATTTAATAGGCTTAGCCTAGGGGCTAGAGACCTCCTTAGCCTTATAGACTAGTAAGACCTTAACCTATATATATTATATAGCTAGGTTACTAAGGCCCCCTAAGGGGACTAATATAGCTAGCCTTCTATAATAGACCTATTCTAGGTCTTAACTAGGCTAGAAGTAACCTATAGGGATATCGTAGAATACGGGAAATCCGACTACTACCTATAGGCCCTAAACGTCTCCCTCTAGGGGACTAACGGGCCTATACTAGCTAGCAAAGGGTGGGACTAGAAGAGCCTAGATAAGGAGGTAGCGTAGGCCAAGGCGGCCTACCTCCTACTATAGCTTAGTAGGTAGGTATCGGCCCCGGCCGGGCCTGTCTTCCAGGGCCTAAAGGAGCTTCTATAGGCCTTCGATAGGCTTATAGAGGCCTTCGAGGAAATAGCTACGGTCTCGGCCCTGGCAAAGAAGGCTAGTATAGGTAGTAAACGAGCTCGATAGTAGATAAAGGAGGTTTAGGAGGCCCGGAAGAGGGCTAAGGAGGCAGAGAAGGCCTATAAAAGCACCCTAAACCCCTATATATAGGAGGTACTTTAGCAGGCCCTACGGGACCAGGCTAAGACTATTACGGCTACGAAGACCAAGAGCTAGAGAGCTATATTATAGGAGGTAACTAACCGGCCGGACCTACTATAGAGGCTAGAGCGGTAGGCAAGGCTATAAAGCTACCTACCGGTCGACCCTCTAAAGCTCCCGGCCTTCGAAAGAAGGCTTATAACCTACTAATAGAAAGCTAGGGCCCTAGCCGATAAGTTCTTCCTAAACCCGGAAGTAGATCTATTAGATATTAATGACCTAGATCTGAACGACTACTAGGAGCCAAAGTTCGAAATAAGCTAGGAGGTTATAATAGGCAAAGTTAGGGTAGTACTAGCTAAAGCGGCCTTATAAAAGGCCCCGGGGGAGGACCTCCTCCCTATAGGCCTATTAAAGGCCTATAGGTAGCTACTTTACCAGATACTAGCTAAACTAGCCTTAGAGAGCCTATAGCTTAGCTATTTCCTAGGCTAGTTTAAAAGGGCTAAGACAGTAGTCCTCTATAAGCCTAGCAAACCCCTATAGGCCTACTTTACCCTAGGTAGCTATAGGCCTATAGTACTCTTACTAATAGTAGGCAAGGTACTAGAAGCTATAGTTACCTAGAAGGTAACGGCCGTTATAGAGGCCTATAGGCTTCTCCTAGCCGAACAAATAGGTAACTAGGAATATAGGTCCACTAAACTAGCTATCTAGCTTATTATAGCCTAGGTTTAGGAGGCTTAGAGGTATAAGGCGGCTACCTCCTTCCTATAGCTTGATATCTGAGGGGCTTTTAATACTATGAACTATACCTAGCTATTAGCCACTTTATAGAGCTAGGGCTTCCTAAAGTAGTTAATAGTCTAGGTTAGGGAGTGGCTATAGGATAGGGTAGCTATCCTTTACTTTGATAGCTAGGAACTAGAGGATATAGTAGTAAGGGCTAGGGTCCCCTAAGGGTTACCCCTCTCCCCTATACTATTCATCTTCTATATAGCCTCTCTTTACTAAGCTATTCGCTAGGCTTACCCTATAGTCAGTTTAATAGGCTTTACTAACGATACTAACCTTCTAGCCTTTAGGAGGGCCAAGGAGGCCTATAACGGTTAGCTATAGAGGGCTTAGAAGGCCTACCTATAATAGGAAAAGACCTAGGGTATAGCTTTTACCCCGGAAAAGTATAAACTTATCTACTTTAATAGAGGCCGGAAATGGTAGTTATAACTACTAGAGCTCCTATAGCCTAAAGGGGGTACTATTACTATAGCCCTATCAAAGTTAGCTAGATTCCTAGGGGTCTAGCTAGACTAGAGGCTATAATAGGGCCCTTACTATATAAAGGTAGCTAAGAAGCTAGAAACCTAGGAGTTCGCCCTAACTAGGCTTACTACAAAGACCTAGGGCCCTAGCCTCCTATAGGCCTACAAGGTCTATACTAAGTATATCTATAGCGCCCTAGCTTATAGGGCCTCGAACTTCTATAAGCCTACTAAGCTAGGGGGTAAGCCGAAAGGCCCTGCTAGGGAACTATCGAAAGCCTAATATAGAGCCCTTTAAGTAGTTACTAGGGCCTATAAGGCTACCCCTATCTGGTGCCTTGAAACGGAAGCCTAGGTACCGCCCCTTAACCTCTATCTTAACAAGAGGCTAGCCGACTTCGAAGCTAAACTCGATCAGCCACTTCTATAGACCAGGATAGGCCTAGGGGCCCCCTAGGTCCTCGTAAAGGCTCTTATCTAACAGGCCTATAATAGGCTAAGCTAGAGGTTCCGGAAGAGAAGGGCTAGGGTAAGGGGTCAGGAGCCGAAGCCTATAGCCCTAGAAGTAATAGGGTTGACGATCTGGCAATAGGTTTAGGAAGGCTATAGAGGGGGTTAACCCCCCCTATAGACCTTATAAAGAAGGCTATAGGCTATAGAACTAGCTATAGTAGCTAGCTAGAGTAACCATTAGAGGGCCAACCAAGCTAGTAAGAGGATATAGTATATATTAGATAAGGACCCCCCGTGCTTAGTTTTTATAGGGGAAGGCCTATAAAGGTACTAGGGCCTACCAAAGGCCTAGAGCTCCCTACTAGTATAGGCCTATATAGGGGCTATTGGCCTCTATAACTTCCTATTTAGGGTTCAAGTCCCAGGGGTTAGTACCCCCTATTATACCTATAGCTAGGAGAGGGAAACTATAGAGCACCTAGTCGTATGGTGCCCGAACCTACTAAGAAGCCGAACGTAGGAATCCTAGGAAATACGGTCGTAAAGGGACCTAGACCTCATTCTACGGGGTATAGGGGCCCGTAACCATCAGTTGGCAAGGAGGGTTCTATAGTAGCTAATGGGCCTAGGGAGGCTCCCGGAATACCGCCTCGCAAGGAGGCTAGACCGGGAGGGAAGGCCTCTATAGGGCTATTCTAGCCACTTCTCCTTTTCTTTATAGTGTATTAGTACTCTAGATTAGGCGTTAGAGGCAGGATAGAGGTTTTTATCTGGCCTATTAGGCATGGTTTCCTTTATATATAATTAGAGAGGCTCTGGTATGCTTATTAGCATAATGGTATAGGACTAATAATAATAATAATAATAATAATAATAATAATAATAATATACCCTTTTTATTTACTATTAGAAGTTATAAGAAAGCTTTATCTTTTAATTATTAATAAATTATAAATAGTTACTTTAAATTTAAATTACCTAAATATACTATAAATATATTATTATTATTATTATTAATCCCATACTGCTATGCTAATAAGTATACTAGAGCCTCTCTAGTTATATATAAAGGAAACCGTGCCTAATAGGCCGGATAAAAACCTCTGTCCTGCCTTTAATGTACTATAAATATATTAATAAGCTTAGTTAAATGATATATAAAGTATATATAATGGTTTTTTTAAATAAGTCTTCCCTATATTGTTTATAATGTCATATGTAGCTTTTCTATAATAACTGCTAAGTCGGTGACGTCAACGATTTGTTTCACTCCTAGCCTTCGGCACTGTACCTCGACTCTCTTAGCCCTTTCCCACTCCCTCCCGAGTACTACAATCACCGGAAACCCAATAAGGTCTGCATCAGTAAGCTTCCATGGCAGAGGTTTTTGGCGGTCGTCAAGCACGGGGTCCAAAAAACGCCTAGCGGAACCGGAAAGTCCATTTATCTGGTGATACACTTGCGTGGCATCACTGTCGCTTGCGTCTTTGCCCGGTATCACGACGCATGAATACGGCGCTATGGCTAATGGCCAATTTAAACCCGTTCTGTCGGCCAGGTATTCGGCAGCCGCGCCCATCACACGAGAAATACCGATTCCGAAACACCCCATCTGCATAGGCGAAGGTTGTCCAGCAGGGGGCATGGTTGTCATGGCTCCCAATGGCTCCGAGTATCTCGTGCCGAGGAAAAAAGCGTGACCTAGCTCCATTGCTCTTTCCACCTTTAGGCTCCCGGATGAACACTGAGGACACCTATCGCCGGTACGGACGCGCAAAATGTTAAGCGAGACGCTGCCGCTGCCGCTGCGCACCCCACGACAGGAAGAAACAGGCAGCGGCATTGATGGAGGACTCAGTGTTGCCGGCCAGCTTGAAATAGTGGGTGAAGGGCCACTCAGGCCATCGGCCAGCGACGATGGGAGACGACTGTCAATGACGTTGATTACCTCAGTAGCCGTTCTCGTCTGAGGGGCAATGGCGGCCGACCAGAAAGGCAGGGCATCTTCTACTGCCGTGTCGAGGTCCGGCACGACGGATTTCACCGCGGACATGTTGATGTCTCGATACGTCATCTCCCGCAGCTCTCCGCCGCCGGGTAGTTGGATCCACCTGGGGTACCAAACGTTCACGAGTTTAGTTCTGTCCTTGGTGATGCCTCGCCAGGTTTCAAACGAGCTGTCCGCGGCGACCTCGCTAGAAACAGCTGCATCGGCTATTTCCTCGTTTACCACGTAGTCGCAGTTGTTGCAACTGATGACGTGATCTTCACCGAGCGGCGTGGGGAGGTGATACTCGTGACTCAGGTCACCTCCCATATCGCCAGAACTGGCTTTGGCCGCCAGAACAGGCAGCTTCATGTCCGAAAAAAACTGGCTGTAGACGGAACGAACCTTGTGATACGTTTCAAGGGCTAACTCAACGGTGTTGTCGAAAGTGTATAGGTCCTTCATGACGAATTCTCGTCCACGGAGGAGGCCGTGGCGTGGGCGAAACTCATCCCGGTATTTGCGTGTGATCTGATACAACCGCAGAGGGAGCTCCTTATACGACCGAACCGAGCGAGCTACCAGGGATGTGATCTCCTCCTCGTGCGTTGGGGCGAGGAGGTAGGCTATATCCCTGCGATCAGAAAATCTGAAGAGCTATGGGTACAGCTGATGTTAGCACCTGCAGAGCACGTCAGGCAATGGCGTGCCGGACCGAGTACGAACCTCTGATGCGACCTTGTCCAGGCGACCGCTTTTCTCCCATAGTGACTCGGCTGATATCGAGGACAGGGAGACTCTAGACGCCGCTGTCGGCCATGGGATTAAGACGCGTAAGCGGGGCGTGTCCGCTGCAACCATTGCAGAACGCCGAAGACTTACCTAGTGATTGCTCCATGTGGCTGGCAATCAGGCTCTCGACTTTATCTTGCACCCGGCGCCCCAATGGGAGCATGTGGAACATGCCGGCATTCGACTGGCGTAGGAAGCCAGCCCGGACCAGCTTTGAGTGGGCATCTTCGGACGCAGAAGCGGCAATTCCGCCGCTCGGGAACCACGCCCTCGAAAGGCGGGCCACCGCTGGGGGGACCATATCTCAGGCGCTGATGCTTCGGCTGAGAGGTTTCGCAGGTGCTTTCAACGAAGTTCGCTAGCAGGCCGGTGTGCAAAGCAGAGACTTGGCGGCTGGGCTTTCTTTCTAGTTCCCTTTTCTTGCTTTTTTGTGCTTCCTGTCGCAGCGCGAATGTAGACCGAGAGCTGCGCGGCCTGGCTCCTCGTTGAAGTCCAAGCACTGGAGTAGAACCTTCAATTGTTTACGTCTGGAAACGCGGTGGCTTCTCTCAAGGCGAAGTACTTGTCCATCCCTGTCAAACCGTCCCAGTTTTTCAATTGGCTACAGTGGAGCCCGTCTTCTGGGATGACCAGTCAGGGAAGAGCGGGCCCTCGATGCGTGCAGGCTTCGCAACTTTATTTTTTTTCCCACTTCGTCTGCAGGCTAGGGCATTCCTGTCGAACGTTTATAAAGTAGGCGCCGCGCTGTATATTCGACAGGTCGTGGTTTCCCTTCAGAGCAGGCAACGGCCGTACATGACGGTCACCATGGGCGTAAAGCGGACAAAACAAAAAAAGAAGTCGGTCAAGCCGAGCTTTGACGAGACTGCACTTGCCGAGTTGACGAGCAAAATCAACCAAAATCTTGCCGACTCTAAGAAGGAGCGCCCGCCCAAGAGAAAACGACAGCGCGATAATGATGACGAACACGACCCAAAAAGACGTCATACCCTCCATGAAAAGCACAACTCACAGAAAGAAACTGGCCGTGGCCGGAACAGCAAGCAAGCGTCTACTCTCCTCGACGAGATCTTGGCGCTTGGTGGGAATGAAGACGACCTGGAGTTGGTTGCCAACGTTGATTCTGACGACGAAGGTAGCGAAGCACCTCGTTCCAAGGGTTCGTCAGAATCCACCATCGACAACTCTTTGAGGGATGAGCTCGCCAAGTTTGCCTCCAGCCTGGGCTTCAGCAAGTTCCACGACAAAGAGGACCCGGAGACCGACGATTCCTCGGATGTCACAGCAGAAAGCTCCGAGGATGACGACGTATACGATGAACACGAGGAAAGGGACGACACCCTGCCTCAACCACAGGAAGCTCGGAAAGAAAAACAGCTTGGGAAGTTGGTCAGTAAGCGGCTTTGCAGTGTGTTCATTGCAGCTGGAACTAGAATTCTTGTCTGACACGAGCCAGATATTCGAACCTCGTCCTGATTGGCATGGGCTGCCCATGGACGGATTGTCTCCGACGCGTTTGGACAGCAGTAAACAACACTCGGCGTCGATTTCGAACCTGAAGGCCTACGCGGAAAGGTTGCTGGAAAAGGATTCGTCCGAATATCTCGCAGAACGAGCATCCAGCCCATCACAGAAGTTCATGTCTACAATTATGTCGTCCGGAACACTGTCCGACAAAGTCTCGGCCTTGACGCTTTCGGTTCAAGAGTCGCCATTGCACAATCGAAAGGCGTTCGAGAGCTTGGTAACTCTCGCTGGGAAGAAGAGTCGCGGTCAGGCGATAGCTGCTTTGGGAGCCCTCGTCGATCTGTTAGGTAACGGAATGCTGCTTCCTAATGACCGCCGACTTTACCCGTTCAACGCCCAACCTGCATTACTTGGAGCTCTGGACCAGCATAACGGTCTCACATGGACGGAAGGACAGAAGCTCCCTGGGAACGTGACGGCTGCTCACTTAATGATGTGGGCGTATGAGGACTGGCTTAAAGCTGCCTATTTTCGCATTATTCAGCTTCTGGAGGTCTGGTGTTCCGACGAGATCGAGTATTCTAGGTCAAGAGCACTCGACTTTGTCTTCGGTCTACTCAAGAACAAGCCAGAACAGGAAGCCAACCTACTGCGGCTGTTGGTGAATAAACTCGGTGACCGAGAGCGAAAAATTGCTTCTCGGGCCTCATATCTCCTCTTGCAGCTCCTCAACATACACCCGGGGATGAAAGCGATAGTCATCGGCACTGTTGAACAGGAACTGCTGCTGAAGCCTGGGCAGAGCTTACGGACCAAGTACACAGCCATCAACACTCTGAATCAGACAATCCTGAGCACAAAGGAACCGTCTGTGGCCGAGATGCTATTACGCATCTACTTTGACAACTTTCTCTCTCTCCTGAAGACCGGTGCCTTGGGCAATCTAGGTGTCGAAGGTCGTGATGAAAGAACGGGTCGCTCTAAGAAAATGTCGAAGAAGAAGGCGTCGCCCGGCACGCCAGCGCCAGGGAACGGGCAGGAAACAGCACAAAAGCTTGTCTCAGCTCTGCTGACAGGTGTCAATCGGGCGATTCCTTTTGCCAACACCGAAGACTCGACACTGGAGAAGCACCTCGACACGCTTTTCAGGATCACTCACTCATCCAACTTCAACACTAGCGTTCAAGCACTGATGCTCATCCAACAGCTCGCGATCTCGAAGCAACTCGCCGTTGACAGGTTTTACCGGACCTTGTATGAATCTCTTCTAGACCCGAGACTCACCACTTCGTCTAAGCATGCGCTATACCTCAACCTTCTGTTCCGAGCTCTGAAGAATGATGTTGACGTCCGTCGGGTCAAGGCGTTCGTCAAGAGGTTGATTCAGGTGTTGAGCCTGCATCAACCATCTTTTACTTGTGGCGCCATGTTTCTGATTGCTGAGTTACAATCTACCTTCCCAGACCTGCACACTCTGCTGGATGACCCCGAAGACAATGAAGAAGATGGAGAGGAGTTTTACCGAGATGTTCCCGAGAAAGAGGATCATGAAGGGGCCATTTCCGAGACCCAGACTGGAACCACCAGTCAGCTTGTCGCTGCCTACGACGGCCGGAAACGGAATCCGGAACACAGCAACGCACACCGAAGCTGCCTCTGGGAGCTGGTAAGTAGCTGATATTGAGTGGGTAGGGAATATCGTTTACTGACCAGATGTCAGGTGCCGTTCCTCCATCATTACCATCCCTCTGTCTGCATGTTTGCCGGAAACTTGGTGACGCGGGACAAAGCCTTGCCTAGACCAGACCTCGCCAACCATACGCTGATGCATTTCCTGGACAAATTCGTCTACCGCAATCCCAAGACGGAAGAATCCAAACGTGGAGGCTCCATCATGCAGCCTATCCTTGCTTCGGGCAGCACGTCGCACATCGTGACGTCTACCAAAGCTAGCGCCAGACAGCAGCCGGCTGTCAATTCTTCTTCTTTTTGGAGTCTCAAGCCCGACCAAGTTTCGGCCGAAGATGTCTTCTTCCACGAGTACTTTTCCCGCGTTGGCAAACCTGCAGAAACCTCCCGCGTCAAGAAGACGGCAACCAACGATCAGGTTGCGTCGGACAGCGAGGCCGCGGAAGAGGAGGAGATATGGGATGCACTGGTCAATTCTCACCCGGAAATTGAGGGTGTTGACGTTGAGGAAGACTCGGACGTGGACATGGAGGAATACGATTACTCGGGCAATGACATGGAACCTGACGGTTTCAGTGCTGACGACAAGATGTCAGGCTCCGAGGACGACGGTGGCTTTGAGGGTATCTTTGATGATTCCGAGGAAAGCGATGGGACGGGCGTAAGCGAGGACGAGGCTGAGGGCCAGGCTGAAGACAAACCTGCGACGGCATCACCTCGCCGGGGCCGTAGGGGCAGACTCAGCAGAAAGGAGATGCGGAGCCTCCCCACCTTTGCATCGGCTGATGACTACGCGGATGTGCTGGCTGCGGAGGATGATCTGGATGACTAGGAGGACGCTGTCAAATCGGAGCGGAACAAGACGCTATTATATTAGCGGTTCAACCGACCCTATTTACTGGTTAGGACTATTGGAAATGTGGCTACCGCAAAACCACACCGACTTGCGAGGTTCTGCCCGCCTTAGCTGTCGAACCAATCCAGGCTATCATCCTTTGTGAAGATTGCGCGGTATGCGTGGCCTCCATCACCCCCTTCTCGTTCTTCGGTGTCTAAAAGCGGAGCTCTGTCAGTCAAAACTCCCCTGTGATGGGGTTGGACAAGGACATACGAATGCTGTGCAGGGTCGCCCTGTCATCAGGGCCGCCAGTGAAGGCTCGAAAGTGAACATATGCTGGGCCCTCGTCGGGCAAAGCCGGAATGCGCACCTTGCCAAAGACGTGAAGTCCATATGCTGAAACGGCGATGCGGACTTCATCGAGGTCGTCCGGCCCGAAAGCGGTCAGCTGCGCATCACTCAGGTGCTCTGCAGCAGCAAAGCACTCTGGTTCGTGCTCTAGTTCAATCCGGGCGTTCATAGAATAAGTAACATTTCTCGACCGACTATGATGTGGTGGCAACTCACTTCTGTATTCATGACGGATGCGTACAAGGGATCTCTTGAGTTCATGCTGGATTTGCTCGAAGACTCTGATGGACTCCTCCCCCGGTTTATGGGGTTGACTAAGCTGTACGGTGCTCACTGTCGCCTGCAGGCAGTGTGGCACGTCTCTATCAGCCAGGTGCAGAGGGTAATTAGACGTAGAGGCGAGCCGGCGCGTTTTGTGCTAGGGACATAAGGATGACAGTACTGCATTTCGCACACCCACATACCATAAGGATATAGACGGTTCTTTCACGGTCCTCGGGTTGGGAGTTATCCAAGCCAAAAAGAAATGAACATATTATTTTCTCCTTTTGGGGATAGGGTACCAATACTCCTGACGGAATGTGGAAGTTATATCGTCGAATGCTTGCTTGGATGGAGGTGAGAGACCAGAGTGCTGACAGGAGACTTGGCTATGCGGTGCAGGTCTATGTATTGCGTCACAGGCTCAGCCGCAAGTCATTAGTGCAAGGGGTGCCAGCGTGACCGATATGCAGCACACGGGAGTGGCATTAGCACTTCTGTGCCCAGACACAGCAGGCCAGAGCTATGCGAGTTTTTGTTTCCTCGAGCCCCAGGTAGCTTGATGGCATGGCGCGATGCCGAGGCGTTGTTGAACCCCCGGTCATTGGCATCCTGGTGCCCGGTGGATGTCCTGTCGACTGGGGCCAGAGAATTGGTGGATCCGCTTCCTCGGCTGCCGGCATCGCTCGCGAGCACATCCACCCACAGCGCGAGAACCGGCGTCGTCCCGTTTTCTATATAGACCCGCGAACTGCCTGGTTCGGGGGCCGGCCTCCAGTATGTCTTCAAGACTACCTTCGAGCGCGAGCCGCTGGACTTGGGCTCTCCCGTTACGGACCCCCAATCGCCTCACTCGGGCATCCTTCTCCCGGTTCATCGCGACTGCTGCTGGTAAACTTGGCTGCACCCTCCACACCCTCCGCCCCGTGCTGCGCTTGGTTAGGATTCTTACACTCGCTCCTTTGAACCAGGTGCATCCTCTCCCACGGCCACCACAACCCCCTTGATACGCCGTGCTGCATCGATTACCGGTCGCGTCCTCCTCTTTACCACGCTCGGCTTTGCCATGGCAGCGGCACCAGCCTACAAGTCGGCAGTCGAAGTCCTGTCCCCTCCAAGCGATGCCGACGCACTGGAATCATTTCTTCCGCAGGACGACGAGGCGAAGGCCAAGGAGGACTATATTAACTCGCACCCACTTACGGCGGCGCTTCGGGCGGACCCGAACTTGATCGAGTCGCGCCCTCACATGAAGATACCGGCGTCATGGCGCAAGCATAACCTGACCGGGGGCACTCTTATTGGGCCGGGCAAGATGGTCACGCCGCCATTTAGCTGGACAGATAGAGAGGGGAGGAGATACGTGCAGATCGCCCACGTGGGAACGGATCTCTGCGGCCACATGGGCGTGATCCACGGGGGATTCTTGGCTACCATGCTGGACGAGGGACTGGCAAGGTGTTGCTTTCCCGTCTTACCCTACAATGTGGGTATGACGGCCAAGCTCGAGATCAACTATAAGGCCCCCGCCATGGCTGATCAGTACCTTGTGCTTCGGGCGACAACTATCAAGGTAGAGGGTAGGAAAGCATGGGTCGAGGGTCAGATCGAGACCCTACCGGAAGATGAAAACCAACAACCAACCGTTCTGGCGACGGCTAGCGCACTTTACGTCTCGCCCAAACAGGCGTCGGTGCGTACCCTGCTCATCCCCAACCACACAGCCATCCGCCCAACCTTTCTTGAGAAGCATGGGTTTCGCTGACGGAGATGCCCTTCCAGATGATGGCAAAGGTGTATCCAGTGAACTAGACTCGGAAACATATCGTACAGCCTGCATGTGACCAGCTGGTCTTGTAATTAACTCTTCCACGACCTCCTCCGTTCAGCTGGCGTCGCTAGCAAAGGTAAACACTGCGAGACGATGATGGGGAGGGAAGGCCAGAGTAGAGAGACGAGTCGACATTAAAGCTGCGACGGATGAGGCTTCTGTGATTCAATGCGCTGGCCTAATCATGATAGCACGGGAAGGTTGACTGAAAAAGTACCAAGGTGGCTCGTCGGACCTTGTTCTTCACCATGTTTTAGAGGATGGTACATGATTGGTTCTAATGCGGAGTTGAAGGGGGTCGAGCTGAAATGCTGTTGAGCACAATAGAACTTGGCCTAGCTATTGGACACCCGCAGCTGGGCATTAAGCGGGGTTTTCCAGACTTTGCTCCGCGCCGGATCGGAGGCAGGTCCAGTCATCATGTCTCGAAATCGCTCAGGGCTGCGGCGGCGACGAGCGGATTTCGGGGCCGCAATCGGTACTGCCCCACTATCACCCCCACCAGTTCGAGGCCGCGACGAGAGAAGTCGGTACATAGTATGCCGGACGGGTTCGCCGTGTGTGTTTTCTCTTTGTCAACGGCAACCGGCACTCCTCTCTACCCCTACGGCGCAAATAATTAAAGAGAAAACAGCGTGGACGGCAAAAAGCCCCGGAGAAGCTTGCTTGACTCGGGCGTCCGTCCCAGAGACAATGGCTACGTGAGTCCCTACCCTAAGATGCTGCCGGGTCGTCCCGAGATGCGGCACGCCCCGCTACCATGCGGGTTTCTGTTTGGTAGCCAGCGTCGTACCACCGAAACCTGGGTTGGAATGTCACTGAACAGCCGCAAAGCAATATCACATGGCACCCGTCGCTCACGCGGCAGGAGCGGAACCAGCTGCGCGGGCAGCGTGGCTTTACCGTGTGGTTCACGGGCCTATCGGCGTCGGGCAAATCGACTGTCGCAACCGCTCTTGAGCAGCACCTGCTCCATATCGGCCTGGCCGCCTACCGGCTCGACGGAGACAACGTGCGCTTTGGACTGAACAAGGACCTAGGATTCTCGGAAAAGGACCGCAATGAGAACATACGCCGTATTGCTGAGGTAGAGTCACCACGTCTCCTTTCACCCCGCCCTTCATTCCACATTCCCGCCAGCTAACCTGTCCGGATCTGGACTGAGCAGGTCGCGAAGCTGTTTGCCGACTCTTCTACGATCGCGTTGACATCCTTCATCTCGCCATACCGCGCAGATCGACAGATTGCGCGGGACTTGCATGCGAAGGTTTCCCATCCGGGCGACGAACCCCTGCCCTTCATTGAGGTTTTTGTCGACGTTCCTCTGGAAGTAGCTGAGAAGCGGGACCCCAAGGGACTGTACAAGAAGGCGCGAGCGGGCGAGATCAAGGACTTCACGGGCATCTCCGCCCCCTACGAGGCGCCCGAGGCCCCCGAAATTACAATTCGGACTGATCTGTTGAGCGTCGAAGAGTGTGTGCGCAAGATCGTCGATTATTTAGCAGAGAAGGGCTTGATTACCCAGACTCGGGAGACTAGGTAGGGGCCGCTTATAGCTTAGCTTGATTATTCATTACGAGGGTCTTGGTCTTGGAAGCTGCGAGGTAGTGGCGGGAAGGCACGGAATCTGTCTACCGCCTGCCGGGAATGGGTTTGCGCCAGAGCACCGAAAACATATCGACGCCATTTCCTCCCGACGGCCCACGGTTCAACGTCATTGTCTACGGGGTTTTCCCGGTGCATCCCCCCCGTTTAGGGTGGGCACTTTTATGGGAGGTCAATCTCATAGTACACATATGCCGTATACTCACTTCCTTCAGTGCCCAATCCGACAGCGGCCATCTCGGAGGTCAACGATGCATCGTCCTTAGTGACTCGTCCCTTCTTATCCCTCCCAAAAGCATTCCCGCCAAGGTATGAGTAGGCAGAGTCCAGCGCTGCCTTCACCTTCTTTGCATGTTTTGGGGTTGTCTGTTACTAGCGTCAGCGACGAACCTGGAGTATGGATGGCTTGAAAACGCTTACCTTGATAAGCACGCAAACAAACTCCAACGGCAGGCCATATCTCAAAACGGTCTCAACGAACACACGTAACGTCATAACGTGCGCTAGAATCATCACTGTCTCGCTCCACCCGGTCCGGGCAAGCCTCAGTGCTTCTCCCCAGACCTTCTTCTCCTCCCGGGCGACTCGGTCGAGCTCGCGCTGTTCCTCTTCCTTGCCTCCCTCGACATACTTGTACTGCCGAGGTGTCCACTTCTGTTCCCGACACTTCTGCAGGAATTCAGCACTGGTCTTTTTGAAGGTCGTGACTGCAAAAAGCGTGAATTCGTCGTCCTGGGCAACTTGGATCGATGATCGTGGCACCACCATAGGAGCGAGAGTCTCGTAACTGCGGATAAAATCTTTTCGCGCATTTGTCGGCACCGCGATGAGGTGCGTCTCCAGGTACTCCGAGTCCTGCACCAGCAAGCTTGGATCGACAATCGGCGTCAGTGACTTGGTTGCTAGATTCCCTCTGTTATACGACTTGTTAGCGCCTCTAGGTATCGAATCAGTAAACGCGGGATTCTGCGAGCATACGTTTGCTTTCGTTGCAACGTCGCAAGTGTGGTTTTGATTCCGCTGTATTGGTTGAACTTGGCTTTGACATCATTGTCGATGTTTTGCAGTTCCTTTTGCAGATTATCAATTAACTCTCCAAGCGGCCGATCGGCTCGGTACCTGAGTCTATTCCACTGGAAGTTGCGTAGATAATGATCCGTGGGCTCTGTGGCAAGTTAGTTAGAAACATGATCGGTGAACAAGCCACTGAATCTAGAAAGAGGCTTACTATCGTTTACCATCTTTTGCTGTGCGGTCTTGTCTTCATCCCCATCAAGGATCCCTTTGAGCGAGTCTGCCACCTTGGCCACGGCGGCTTCGCAAGTAGCGTTGAGCTTCGCGAGCTCGTCTGCATGTTGGACGAGAGCATCAAGGGTCCCAATCTTGAACGAGGGTATCGAAAACGGCAACGTCTCGCCATTGTCTCGCCCGACTGTTGCGGTTAAGGTTGCCAGTGGGTCATCGTCAAAGATCCGGAGAGGTAGAGAAACAAGGAGGTATTGGGTCGACTGCATGATGGGATCTCGTGGCACACTTCGATGCCGTTGGTGCTCTGGTGTCCGGGCGCGCGAAATATGTTCGATTCCAGTCTCCAAATAGTTGGATATACAGCCTCGCGGCAGTACACAGTCAGCAACAACTTGTTGACGTTGGCGATGCGACCGGAACGGCTCCAATGGGACCGCGACTATGCCGGCCACTGCTGAAGTCGCAGGCTGCGTCTGATATGGCTGGTGCCACCCGCGTCTTGGATCGAAAGGTGGAGGGAGAAGCTTGCGCGCAAGAGAGACTACAAGACAGCTCTGACCAGAGAAACGGTGTCGGGCAATGGACACAGAATGGGAAGTACCCGACAAAAGGAGACGGGCTGTTGCTTGTTGGTGTTTGACCTGATGGGTGCAGGTGGGGCAGGTGGGCTGGGTTCCGTCAAGGAAGCTGCGTCTCCAGCCAACAATACCAATACAGATATGGCTGGCTTGGATTATCATTACATTACGGATACCCGCCCGAATACGGACGTACCTCCGTCCAGAAGGCCGATACGTCCAATACCTTACGCATGGTAACCTAGCGCTTACCTTACGGTAACTTTCTCTGTCAGAACTCAAGTATCTTACGTTCCGTACTTGTCCTCGCTCGGCACCAGCCCGTTCACCTCGTACGAGACGTAACAGAAGGTACTTGACCAGGGTTTTGGAAGCGAGTACCTTGCCGCAACTCTCTGACAATCCCACGCCAATATGCGCCAGCAATTCACCTGGTGACGCCTTGCCCGATTCCGTGGCCCTTAACTGATGATAATCAGAGTTCCAGCAGCAACATGCCCTAACGACACTAGTAACTTCACTACCGCAAATCGATATGCTGAATACTCTCGACTATACGGCTTGCCTCAAGACAGCTGGTCTAACTTCGCGTGACGCGGCTGCGTCACCGCCTCCATCCCCGCGTTGCGCGTGTTTGTGAACGAGCGGAGTTTCACTGCACGAGGAATCCAACCTCCTCTCGCGACGGAGTCTCATGTTTTCTACATTGTACCTGCGACCAAAGTCGACTGAGTTCTACCTGTGGCGAGTGCATACTCGAACTGCAGTTACGGCCTCTTCTGGTCAACCGATTGCCTCGAGGGAGCTCTTCTGTGGTACAACATCCCTCACTCCGTGAGTGGAGTCCCGCGCGACACTCGTTTCCCACTTTTGTTCATCAAAGCGTTTTGCTGTCGATCGACACTTCAGTACTCCGCTGAACTTTCTGCTCCAGCGTTTCTCGAACATGGGGTTTGCATCCTGATCGCAAGCCTGCCGCGACGCAGCGATCGGCTCCTAGAGGGCTAAGCAAACAAACAAGTCGTCCACAAGCGATACCGCGCCGAAGCCGTGGCCGTTATAGCAGCGCCGGACGAACAACCATATCGATTGCAGGTGAACCGTGAAACGGCCCTCGTTCTGTGTAGGGAGCATGTCGCTGATAGCCGACCCTAGCATTGCCACATAAGTTCTCTTACAACAATCCTCTCCACAGCTGCCCCTGGAGAACAACCAATGCCGTCCACCTCTTCGTTACCTAACCAGGCCTCGGCGCCTGCGCATGTCTCAGGGGGTACTTCAGCATCAGCGGCCGCCCTCGTGCCCGTCGCTAGCTCCGGAACCGTACCTCCATTCGAGCCAAACCTTCAAGACTCGCTGAACGGGCCGCACCGAGATGGCCGAATCCGCAACCCCGTTCCCAGCAAGCTCAAAGGGAAAACCGACGGCTCCAAGGGTAACTTTGGCGTCATGCAGATAGAGGTGGCGGGAAGGACAGAGGCTATGGACCGTGATGCTGAGGCGAAGCGGACAAGCGAGAGCACCGAGTTGGCCGCCAAGCGTGCATTCGAGGACGGCTATGTCTCCCTCCGCAGAAGCCGGTTCGTCCATCTTCCAGACGAACCGGTGGCCAAACCCTTCGTTCCTGCACAAACAGCTCCGCCAGCACCCGTGCGGGTTCAGCGTCGCACCCCCCTGGGCCCTGAGGAGACCAAATCAGAGCAGGCACGCTTGCTGACTTTGCTACGGAGCTTGCATCCTGTGCTAGTCGTTGATCAGATATGCAAGGCGTTGGCTTTCTTTGGGGGAATTCCCGGAGCACCACCCCCGGAAGCCGGCGGCTTTCCGGAAAGCGCAGAAGCGAACGGCCCTGGTAGCCTGTTTGTTGGCTGGATTGCAGAGATATTCCCCAAACTGGGAGGCGATTATAGTCAACAGACATTGGATCCCACTTTACAACTCGATAACCCGCCACCGGTGAAGCGCAAGCGCGGTCGGCCAAAGGGCAGCAAGGCTACCAAGGCACGAAAGGATAAAGGTGTCAAAAAGGGACCTAAACCTTCAACATCTGGGGACCAAGCTCAGACTTCCGGGGTTGCAGATGAGAGCTGGGCCGACATCAATGACAGCGGTGCGGAGGGCGCCGATGAAGTCGATGCCAATGTGATGCTCCTCGCGCAGGCTGCTAATCCGCAGTCTCAGCTTCGCGATTCGCGTTTGAATGTCGGCCCTATGACACCTACCCAGACCTCCGGCGCGGCTAGGACCGCATTGCCGGAAACATCCGTCGTTGGCGGCGTGGCAACTGGAGGTACTCCGACCACCAGGAAAAGGGGTCGTCCAAAAGGGTCAAAGAATCGGCCCAAAAGCCTCTCTGCGAATAGCACGACAAACCTTGGGGCGACACCGCAGGCGGAAACTTTGCTCGCCCAAGGATTCGGTTTCACTACACAGGCTTCTCAGGCACCTCAACTGGATCGAGCGGCCCAGGTTCCCTCAGGTTCAGCAGGGCCACAATCGTTCACAGCGGTGAACTCGAGTTCACCAGTGTCCATTAAAAAAAGGACCGGTCTAGCGAGTGGTCCTCCATCCAACCAACAAGGGCAAGACCAAGGTCAAATAAGCCCACCTGTGACAGCACCGGACCGACAGAGGGGGGAGGGTGACCTTGAACAGAGAAACCCAGCTCCCGCTTTGCAAGTCCAAGCACCTGGGCATCAGGTACTGCGGGCAAACCAAGCTCCAGACACTCAGAACCTGACACTCTCGCCGCTTCTTACGGCTAGTCAAACCCAGGCTAAGACGTCCAGAAGCCCGGGACAAAAGAGGAAGAGCCGAGGGGACGGGAACACGGCCGCTCCTGGGCTTCCCGTGATCGAGAGCAGCAACTATGCCTCCATGCCGAGCCTGAATGGGCATGCAACACCTCCATTATTAAATAATGAGGGACCACAACTTCCAGCAGCGGCCCCCGAACCTCCACCGAAACGTCAACGGAAAGGGAAAGACGCCAGGCCGCCGTCAGGGAAAGGGAACGAGGCCGCTGCACATGTTAGCGGTCGGGTTACTGCTTCCTCTCGGGGTGAACCTCGTCTCTCCGAATCAGTCCCGGATCCGAGCTCCGAGCAAGCTTCCAGAGAGGTCATCGCAGGCAACTCCGGGACAGCGTCGATTCCCACCTTGAGTGGAGATCACGCTACGGCTTCGATGCAGGCTGCCCGTCAAGGCCAATTTGCGTTGCAGTCGCCTACGATGGAGAGTCTGGAGGCGCAGCTTCAGGCGCAGTTCGGGCAACAGGTCGATATCGAGCAGCGGTCACTGGCGTCGGACGGCGCTGCGGACCAGGCACAGGCGATGACCACTCTTTTGTCACAGCCACATCAACGAAAGCCTGGCCAGCAACCACAGCATCAACTGGGCGACTCTGGGGGTCATAATCGGCCGCTAAGTTCACAGCCTCAGCCAGCCAAAGGTCAAGCACACAGCACCCCCTTGGTCTCACACCAGCAGGCGCGAGCAGCCCAGGGGCAATATAACCAGTACAACGTTTCGAATTCGCAGCTCCAGCACCAGCTCCAACAGCAACATCAACACCGCCAACAGAAACAGCATAGCTATGTCTCCGCACAGAGTGATCAAACGCACCAACATTCGCAGCAGCAGCAACCACATCAGCTTCTGGGAGGGCAACAGCACGCACAAAACAGAAAACTCTCCTCGGCCTCTCATCATTCGGCAAACACATCACACCAGCAGCAGCAGCAGCAGCAACAACAACAACAGCCGCAGTGTACTTCGAATCAGCTGCCATATACAGGTAGTCAGCATCAGTATCTAGGCGGGCAACAAAGCCTCAGTTCACAACCGCGCTATCGGCCTCATATAGCGACTGCTACTTCAGCGGGTACAGCGTCGTACACCACTCATCCGTCACCACAGTTCGGCACACCAATGAGCAACAATTTCGGCGCGGCTAATGGTACTTACCGTAGTTCGACTTCAAATTTGGCCAATCCTTCGTATGATCAACGAGGTCAGGCTGGTACTACCACCACGTTTCGTTCCGCAAGTACGCATGGCTTGCCACAGCAATCACCGCCATTCGGTGCAGCCAGTGCTGGAATGCAGCACCGGTCTGCAAGTACAGGCCAGCCAGCTCCGCAGAGTGTGCAGGACTTGACAAATACGCAAGGGTTCGCGGGAAATGCTTCTTCTGACTGGGGTTTGTTTGATGCCGGTCACTTGGACACGACTGGACAGCAGGGGACAATGGGATTGAACAACCCAAGTTATGGCATCAGCACAGCAAGTGTGCGGGCGTCTTCCAATCCTGGTTCTGCTTTTGCCGCCACTGGTCTCTCTTCTTTTGATACTTCGGGTCTGGGAAGCAACGAACGCTATTATGGAGTTGGGCGGAGATGAAAACAACAGGAGGCACGTCACGATCATGATCATGTTCATGCGGCATTATAAAGGTTGGGGCGTCTCTGGTAGTATAAAAGGATGGAAACGGGTCATATGGTGCAAAGTTCGTTAGGTCTGGGACTGGTGATCATGTTTCAACAATGTTTCCGACTTCCCTTTTTTCTTTTTTCATTTTCATTCGCCTTTGGTTAGTTTGCATTCGTTCTCCAACCTTTTACCTGTGCTCTTGGATTGCTGAAGTGCGGGCCAACCCAGCCTGGATCTCGAATGGTGTTGCGTTTAAAGGTACTGTACATTCAATCGGTCCCGTGTGTTACTTTTGCCGGGCTCTGTTGGAACATGCCGACAGGAGAGAAGGCTATCAGCTGCCTGGACCACTTGACTACGCATGGCAAACCATAGAAGTTTCTCATGGAATGAGCAACTGCACTCAGCTCTCGACAGCCTTGGACGCGCGGTAAGTGTGGACGTGACTCGTGCTTTTCAAGAGGCAGATCCGTGAAGAACAGGAAAAGCGATCCATGCCCAGGGCCGAAAACGAGGGACTGACCCGATTGTATTCTGGTTATCTATCAGCGTCCTCTAGCTACCCTTTCTGAGAAACAGGCCCTCAAGAAGCTGCTCCCCGTACCACGCCCCATTCATTTCCGACCCGGCTACCCTTCACCCCTCCTTTCCATGACCTATCCTTAAAATACCATGCCTCCAGAGCCAGGCAAACAAAGGAGAGACAAAGCGACGAAACATGTCAGTACACTCGCTATGAGAGGACAACCAGAACAAAAGTAGACCGTCTCCCGGCCGCATGGTCCGGTAGAATACAACCAAGGAGAGAGAAACGATAGCTGATCCTAATACACCTGGCTAGCGATGCTGATCTCTGGCCCGAGTATTCGCACATCTGAGAAGCAAAAGAAAAAGAAATAAAAAAAGCCGTAACGCCTGTAAATGCCTTTTAGTTTGCGAAGGAATTCGGATTCGACGTTTGAAAGGTGGAGTTCGGTTATCGACCAACAGTCATGGTCTCGCGATAAAGCCGAAACACAAAATCCAGGAAAAGATGGTGATTGACGGGTCGGGAGTGGAAAGAATGCGACGGATGCAAACATCGCGCTCCAGACAGCCGGGTGCCAAGATGATATGAACGACAATGTAATGATGACTCAGGGATACTCCAAGGGGTCCTCCTCGATCGCATCAAGATTCGGCCGTACCGAATCAGAGGCAGTTGTGCCGTAGAGCCACTGATCCTCGTCCTCAACTATGTTTTCGCTGATAAGGTCGGTAAATATCTGGGCACTGCTTCGTCGGATATCGGCCGGCCGTGAGACGATCTTGCGGTCAAGGATCATTGCCTCCGCCGTTTCCGACCAGATCTTTCGCAGTCTGGGAAGGTCGGGCAGAAGCAACCTATACTCCTCCTTGGTCAGGGGCCCCATTGGCATGCCGGCTGACATACTGGTACAAAACACCAGACTTTCCGGCTGTTTCCCTTTGGCGTTGCCGGCGATGGTTGAGACTCGTGAATCAGTGCCATTGTCGTTCGTGCCTATTTTGGCCAAAGCAGCCGACGACTTTTTGCGCTTGAGACCCAGCACTCCTCGGCGCTTTTTCGATTCCGAGGATTCGGCAATGTCCTTGGTGATGGAGGCATACCAGGCGTCAACAGCAGCCCTTCTTGCGTTGTAGCCCTTGACCTCCCATATCCTCTCTACCACCCGCAAGCCTCCAAGACACAAAATGGCCACATGCACCTCCTCGGGCGGCTTTTCCCTGAGATAACCCCTCAGAGACCGCTCCACCCTGCCGACATAAGAAGGCGGCCTTAGACGCCTGTCGAAGGACGCCATCACCAGCGGGAAGACTTCGTGCACTTGAAAGAGAGTTCGATCGTCGTACATCTTGAGGATTTCGGCCTCGATAGGGTTGACCGTATAAGGTGTTTTGTGCAACCCGTACCCGTTCTCGACAATGTACTTGAGGTGCAGCTTTCGGTATGTTTCAAAGAAATGAAAAACAGTGAAGACCATCGGTATCAAGCGACGTCGCATCCGTTCTGTCTGCGGTGCAAATTGCCGCCTCTTCTCCTCCGTATTCCGAAAGAACATTTCTTTCGTCACCCACTCGCAGATTAGGTACGACAACTTCGCAGCGACGTGTAACCGATGCCAGAGGCCGCATAGGTAATGAAGGTTCAGAGGTGTCCCCTCGGGGGGCGGGTAAAGGCGCTTGGCATATGCCGGGACATGGTGCTCGAGGTGATAACGAGTGATCGGGGTCTCGTTCAGTGATACAAGGGCATGGAGGGATCTTGATGCTAACCGCAGATTTAACACGTCCGAGAGCGGGAGCGACGCAATAATCTCAATTTGCAACTCGTTCGGGAGGGAAACGAAAAGCTGATCGAAAGGGACACTGGAAAACAGGGTCAGTCTGAGCAGGCGCCCAAGAATGAACTAGCACTCACCTTTTCCGGCCAGTCGCGGAGTGCGTCGACGGAGGCCGTTGCTCCTGATGCTCGGCGCTGCCTGCGGTAGCGGCAGCCGCTGGACTCTTGACATGGAATTTATTCCTGAGAAACGAAAAACTTCTTTTCTCTGCGCGTTTCTGATCGCCGGCCTTGTTTGCTGCCGCCTCGGCTTCGGACAGGCTTGACCCGCGAAGAGGCAAGATGAACTGGGACTGAGGAAGATTGGGGACGGAAGATGTCGATGGAGCGGAATTCGCCTGTGACTGATTGAACTTCTGGAGGTATCGGTCGGAACCGAACTCCGTCATGTGTAGAGGCTCCATGGTCGCTGGCTTTGGGTCGGCAAAAGCAGCCGTTTAGCCAGAGCCGAAGTGGACACCCCGAAGGGCAACAAGGAGCATACGGATGTGCGCAGAAGGTCTCGCCGAGCTCTACCGTGAATGGGCCGCCGAGAAGTGCAGGGTCGAATTCTTCTTCGTAGCAAACGATGTCTGGAGCTCAATCATGGTGGGAGCATTTTCCTTGCGACGATGGGCTGAAACAGGACGCGGTACGCTGGACCGGTCGGCGGCGGCAGGGAGGAGGAAGCTCGGGCAAACAGCACCAGGAGTTGCCGGCAGGGCTTGGCCAAAGGAAAGGGAGAGCGAGACGTGATGCACAAACCCGCCTCTCCCGCTGGCGCGTTTAAAATGGATGGCCAAGCGTGGAACACCCGTCTGGGGAAGAGCACGGCGATAACGAGCGACTGCAGTGGGCTAGCGGGCGGCGGGGCGGGTTCGCAAATCGCGGCCGGGCGGATTGTCGTCCTGGCCCAGAAGCGATAGAAGGACGGAGACAGATGGTCGTCGGCAAGACAAACGAATCGGGGACGGCGCGGCGAGAGCTGCGGTACCGAGATCTGCGGAACGGCGCCTTGGGCTCGGTCGAGATCGAGAGCCGTGAAAACACGATGTCGGAGGAAGGACCTGTCGTGAGCACGGCAATGACAGAAGGTCGAGACGGATCGGCGCGGAGGACTGCGATGGGCGACCCCGTTTTGGAAGAGTGGGGAGTTGTGTGGGCAAGGGAACCGGGCACGCACGAGCACAACCTGGAGAAAGAGGCGAGAGTGGACTCCAGTCGCACCACAATGCCCGAAATTAACAAGAAGCTCTGAATGCGGCCCAAAAATCAATGCTTCACCGGGGAACTAGTAGAGGACCCGAGAGTAGCGCTGTAGGTGCCAGGAGGGTCGGGATGGAGCCGAACCGTGGAAAACGTGTGAAGTTGGCAGCGGTTCTCCCGCAGCAGACGGTTCGAATGTGCGATGGCCTGCGATGGGCCCCGGCGGTTTGGCCGGCGTAATAGTGGAGAGACTTTGGAGCCGGGCCACCCAGAGCCACCCAGGAGCGAGCCCAGCAGGGCGCCCGCGCCCGACGGCCTGCGAACCGAGTACCTAGCGTTTGTGGGGTAAATTGCGGAGGGCGCCTTGTACCCTGCTATCTCTTCGCTCACGCAAACCAGACAGGGTTTTCTGTCCAGGGGTCCCTGAACCACTCATACACTAAGGCGCAGAGACCGTTTCATGGAGCGTGTCCCAATCGGGCCTGTTCAGTGCCCTGTTTCCCACTTATGCGGGGGTATGGGGGCGGGCAGTCGAGCATCAGAGGAAGACTCGCCCCAAGTTGAGCGCAGATAGATCGGGCCTTCCTCGGTCCAGATTTGCTGCGCGAGAGGCCGCCTTCCATCGCGGCGAGCAAGAGGTTCCCTTAACAGCTCCTACCGACCGTGAGTTTCACAACCCCGTGCAGGCTGGCTTGGCTGCAGGCTTGAGGGGCACGTCGCAATTTAGCCGTGGCCAATAGCAAGGATCCAAAATCGCCGAATATGGCGGACGTTCCCACCATCCAACCTTTAACGAAGTGCAGAGCCGTTTGCAGTGCCCAAGGGAGGGTGGCACACTGCTACACGGGAGCTCGCTATACTCTGATACATACACCGTAGTACGTTCGAAAGCCGCCGCCGCCGCCGTAAGGTCGGCTTGCGACCGATGTCGCGACCCGCCGCGGGCGGGCGTTCTGTTTCGCTCTGCACGGCGATGATTATCACGAAAATGATGCTACTTAGCAGAAGCAGCGGGCCGAGCGCGACGCAATGACGGTGCAATCTCTCCTGTCTCGTACCCGCGTCCCTCCAAAAAAGCAATGCCTTTGGTCTGATTCACATTTGCTAATGGCCACTTTCCTTCCAGGCCCGTTGTCCCGTCCTTCTCCGTCGGTCATCCGAGTGCACTTGAAGCAGACAGCATTCCTGTTCGTTGTGGCGTGCCGATCTTTGCTGCTCTGTCTGGAACGAGCGAACCATCGGTTCGAGTGACGGGAGATGCAGCCGCGCCATGTGGAGATTGCAGGTGGTGGCACGCCAGCAAACAGGTCCACTACACCACTCGAGGGACAACGTGTCTTCCGTAACCCTTACAGTGCACCTTAATAACTTCCCATTGGCATGTACGAAACCCGTGGCTAGTACGGCCCCGAACGATCTGAAATCCATATTGCGACAGATGCTGGGATGTAGGAGCAGCGGCATGGTGTCGTTTGCCCGGTCGTGCTGGGACGGAGACAAGAGCCCAACCATTTGAATCTAACGAGTCAATCAAAGTCACGGGGCAAGATGGAAGGTCCCTCTTAACGGTAAAGCCATCCTCCTCCTATCGGGCCGCTTTCAGCGAAACGCGCGGAAGGTCCTTCGTAACGGTACCGTTTTGAGCCGCAATTTAGCCGCCCGTGCCTAACTGGGGGAAGTCACGGCGACCTGAGCTGTTTGCGGCTTTTCTGCTGCCGTTTTCTGCTCCCTTCCCTTCTGGGCAACCGAGTGATTGGGCGGAGCCGTCGTTCTCCGTACCTCCGTACTTTAACTACTGTACGTACGGATTCCTCCGCACTTCGCAGTGTAAGCTACCCACCGACATAAGAACGAGCAGCTTGGCGCTCGGTACCACCGGATCTTCATCTTCCGACCAGACTCGGCCGCCTGACGGCTGCGGCATCGTTCAAAAACGGGCACTTCCCGAGCCGACTCCGTGCCAATCTTTGTCATGTCGGGTTCATTCACTACCGTACAAGTCCAAATCACACCTGTAACCTCTTTATTCGATCGAAATGTGAGACGATCTTAGGATGCCAACACACCGTTCGGTTGACCAACATGATGTCGGCTCGCGGGAAGGCCGCCGGACCTTCCAATTGTTCTAGTCACATCCGACTATCTCGTCGAAGGGATAGCACGATACCTATCGCAAGGTTCCTGGGCAACAGGAAAAAGACATTCTCATTGACCGCGCGGCAGGCTCCCGAACGAGCAGCCAAGCCAAGTGTCCTCGAGTTCGACCCTCGGTTCGAAGAAAGCCCGATCGTCCAGCTTCGGTTTACTAGGCGTAAAGTGCTGGATACGAAGAACCTTTCCGAACAACACTGTCCGATACTGAACGACAGTACGGCTTACGAGAGTACAGCGACTGTCGTTTCCTGCCTGCTGGATGCAGCGCGGAATGAAAGTGATGGCATGCCTTGCTATCAAGGCTAGAGGATCCGAGACCAGGACAATTTCCACCCTGCAGCCAGTTTCATGAGCACAAAGAAATTGCCGCTGACAGCCCCGATACCTATCTTGCCCCGCAAAGGAAATACCAACCGATTAGCAGTGCATGGATGGTTGCTTGCTATTTCATTGGCGACGCGGTAAAGGGATCCCGAGGATACGTCTTCTTCGCAGGACCGTCATGAGCGTGACGCGAACTTGGCTAGCCAGCCCAGAAGAGAGATTGTCGAAGTGACTTACACGCCTCCGCCAGTTGGACCTTACAAGACAAAAAGCCACCGCGCAGTTGCCAGTTGAGTGTAGCAGGCTTGGTGGGCCACACCTTGTTTCGCTTCGACCTGGCAGTCCCTGGCTAGAGGTAGCAGACGCTGTGAAATCTGGAGCGGGTGTCGAGGGCTGTACATACGCCATGGCCATGACTGGGGAAGACATCCATAGACGACTCGCGGAAAGGGTGTGAAAAGAAGGGGGGGTTTGTGTCGCAGACGCTTCTCAGGTAGGTATGTGCGAAATACGGATTATCTATCGGTGTGCCGAACAGAGTTGGTAGCTGAGTTGGGCGATGCTCCATGCTCGTTCCGATAAAGGGGGCAGAGCTCAGAATGTACGGAGTAATCCGTAGGGCCTATGCTTTCGTGCCGGAAAACTGTACCTTCTATGATCCCAACGTCATTTCCCAAGTTGAATGCAGACAGAACTGTCCGATCATGATTGAGCCATAACCCCCCAGGTCATTGTTGAATACTCACTACTACTGCGTAGGTATCCGTCAGCCACGAGCGCTAAGGAAAAAAACGCGAAGACGCCAAAGGCACTCTTGGCCATGTCCTATTTTTGGCACCGGGGCAGGGGCTGTTCTATTACGCTAGTCTCTGGTAGGGTACGAAATCCTGCGTATGTAGTCCGTACGTACAGTGGGGTCAGAAAAGTGTTTGCCCACTTCAACCCTGGTAATCCACTTCCAAATCACTACCCCTCTTCAACTTCAACGACGGCTACGCCGACTTTTCCATCTTCAACCTCCTCTTCAATACTATAAAATGGCTCCCAGACTAAAGACTACTCGCCAGGAACTTACAGAATCCTAAAGATCCCTAATTTACGGCCTCCATTTAGCTAGATTGAAAGTACAGCCCGTGCCAGCTTATCGAAACAGACTATCAACTATACTATGTCAAAAGTTAAACGCAACCTTACCAATGGAGCCGACAAGCCGTTCCAATCAAAGCCCAGATCTGGAAGACCTTGTAAGTTAGATGACCGAGCTGTCTAGTACCTTCTATAGTATATAAGAACTAATCAAATAGATACCCTTAAATTACTTATACTAGGGTACCTAGTTAAACCGACTCGAATATACCGACCAGATCTTTATACTATACTTCCTTTCTTTTTATAACAAGATAAGGTCAATATATGGCCCCGGGGCATAATTACAAGAGGATAGGGTAATATATCACCACAGGAGGTTTGTTCAACTGTTGAAGAGGGCTACCAAGGTTCGCCAAGTTTCGGCTACTCTAGTGGCCACTATAGAGCCTAGACCTTAGTCCAATTGAAAATATCTGGCACTAGATAAAGATAAGAATCTCTGGAAGGCGGCATTAGATTAAGACGGTAGCTTAGATGGCTACAGTACTGTAGGAAGTCTGAAGCCAAATACCTATTGAATTCCTGGTCAATTTGACTATAGGTATAGGGAAAAGGATAGATCTTTTGGCTCAATCACAAGGTGGCCTAATCAAGTACTGAAATAGCCGTAGTTGTAATATCAATTTGGTGGCAGTTTGGCCCTGTTTTGCGTGTTCTGTATATCTTTGAAGTTGGAGGGTGGAAAAAGTGGGTGGGCAAACACTTTTCTGACCCCACTGTACATACATATGTAATCCGTACACACATACTCCGTATACTGATAATTTATACTGGCCGGGTGGGTACCTACCTATATTTGTAGAAAGAAATAGTAGCTTACTGGTGGTCAGGGGAGCAGGATGCCCCTCATTGGGGCCTGAATCCCCGCTTACTTAGTTCACCGAGTCCCTAAGGTACGAATGGACGTTTGCGCAAGTCACCTCAACTTCTCGACGATGATAGAACTAACTTCCCTCCCATTATGTGCTGGATTGTCACGGCGATGACGACTCTCGTATGGCTTGCCGCTCGCTGCTGCTTGCAGGCGCAGCAAAATCCATCAAACATAGTGGCAGAAGCCCGTGCCAGGTCTGTGGAAGGTTGCCGAAAGCGCCGATCGCATCGGCGGCGCGTGCTGCATCAGGAGCCAAGACAGTCCCTCCTCGAACGTTCCCAATCGGTGCGATGCATTGGATAGTCAGTGAGTTAGTTCCCATTTCCGCACCGCCCATGCCTCTGTCGTAGTGTACAGTGTAGGGTTCGTTCCCTGCTCCTGCGCGCCAGTCACGGGCGCCAGAGCTCGTGGTTTACTAGTCCATGCTCTCGAATGGCAATGCTTGACTCCCAGGAACTGGTCGTGCCTACACTAAGGAAGGTAGGCAACGATATTATCTTAGTGAATGTACACACATAAGGTAGGTAGGCACATAGTGGCTGGCCCGTGTGGGGAAGGACGGGAAGCTGGAAAAGACCCCGGGGCGACCTCAATCTTCGCGGGGTTGTTCGGGACCGTTCACCATTTCTTCAACGCTTCTTGACCAACTCCTTTTGTGACAAACCAACCAAATTGATCTATCGAGTCAACGGGCATCGGTTCTCAAAACACTTCCATCGACCCCGATCCCTCGAAGATTGGTTTCTGTGTCGTATTTATTTTTTTCCTGGATCGGAATTACGAGAATCTTTTCGCACCCTTGCCGTTTCGATCGTCGTTTCAGCCGGCCTGGGCCAGTGCTGCGTGTCATATTTGACCTGGCACCTGGACTTCTGCCGCTTCGACGACGGCCATCTCTCATAGAGCGCTGTCTCGTCTGCGAGAGGCGGCAAGGCCGCGTGCTCACCCTATCTTACATCGTCCGACACGATCACCAGCATAGCTCGGTGCCCGGCCCCAAATCCCGAAGACCACGGGTCCTTGCGCGCCCATACGCCACGCACAACCTGTGGCTTAAGACAGATCCAGTGGTGAGAGACGGCAGCTGACTCTTGCACTAATCCACTCGACTCCCTTGCTTTGGCGCCAGCCGTGACAGATAGGGCAAACAAGGAAGGGGGGAAGAGAAGGAAAATCAAACTGAGAGGGAATTTGGAAGGTTCCCGGCAAAGGCAGCCCAGCCTGTCACCGCTCTCTCTCGTTGCTGGCGCTGCCGCTTAGAGTTCGGGTCCATTAATTCCTCCCCCGGTACGCCATGGCTGTTTCCGGCAAGCAGTCGCCTGTGCCCGAGCAGCCCGAGCATCTGGACGTGATCGAGACTCCAACCTCCCCATCTTCCTGCCTGGCTCGCTCGCGCTTCGAGTTTGAAACCGACAAGCGCAATGAGGGAACTAAGATTCTTATGGTCGAATGGGAGGACACGGCTCCCGAAGTAGACGGCAGCGCAGACCAAACGGGCGAAAGCAGCGATTGGGAAGTGACGTGGGAGGGCAAGGGAGCGGTGCTACCGGTTCGAGATGTTGACCCGGAAGCCGACAGCAATCTGCGCCGCGTGTACTTCCTCCTCCCTCCCGGTGCCCCGATCCCGCCGCTCGTCGAGATTAAACGCCGAGGAAAGAGCACGACCGCCACTGACGGAACCGGCAACATCCTGCGCACCAAGCCGATGCCCGCCATCTTTCCGGCCGAGCTGACGAGCCAGCAAGATGCCGGCCGGCGCGGCGTGCTGCATACGATATGGGCCAAGAGGCGTCTGGCGGAGCTACAGGCCGAGATTGCGGCGGAGATGAGGACGAATGGCGAGAGCGTGGGGCTTGAGATGGCCATCCAGGAGCGGCAATGGATTATCGACCATTTTGGGCTTGTACCTGACCCGGACATGCCGCAACCGACGAAGCTTCACCTTCCGCAAAGCTCCGCCGTCCCAGCAAGCCCGAGGAGCCCGGTAGGCGGAAGGCTGGGGGAGAAGCTTAAAGGGCTCAAGCTCGCTACGAGCCCGGCGGAACTGGCCGCTGCTAGCCAAGGTATGTTAATGCGCGGTCCCTCTTTTTTTTTGTATTCCCCGTCCCGCCCGCTCTGTTGATGCACTTGGACCTAGGACGACGGCGCAAGCCTGTCGCTAACTCGGGATTCCGATAGTGGCAAAGAGCGCCCCTCGAGCGCCGCCTTCAATCACATCGCTTTCGCCGCCGGCTACGAGCGTCTCGACGGCCCCAGGCTTGGGCCAAGGCGGAGTCGCCTCACTAGATGCTGTCGTGGGGGCCGGAGTGGCACCGGCACCCCCGGCCAAGGTTTGTGAAGGAGACGATGCGAACGAGGAAGACTTGTTTGCCCTTCCCATGAGCCCTCGCAGCCCAGAGATGAAGAGAAGCCCGTTCAGTATTCTATAGATGCCAACAGTTTATATACCCCTTCTGGTCACCGAGAGCTGTCACCGGCCCTCGGCGTTCGCCCGGCAAAATCGTGACACCCAACCTTCCCGCGCCGTGTTTGCTGTGAGGCCTTTTCAGCCAAATGTTAGGAGAGGTCAAAGCATTGCTGGTGTGTCCCGACCAAGGGAAGTGCGTGCGCGCCTGTGTTTCTCCGCGGTTCCGCGAGGGTCAGTGAGATAGATACCTATATTACTCTGTAGACCGGATCCCGTCCTCGCTCGATATATAACGACTGCTTGCCGTCTCGTCGACGGCGGGTCAACCGTGGCAGATATGACATGTGCTTTTGCCCTATCCTTGGGCCTCCCGCTCGTTGCCAAAGGTTCTCTGGCGGTAGCCAGCACCCGGCCCCGCGATGTGCTCAGACTCTCTCTTGTCCGCCCTTCCCCGAAAGCAGTCACCCTCAACGCCATCCGCCCACACGTCCCTCGTCCCACCTCTCCTTCCTCTCTTGGCGCAGGTAGTACAGCTTCTTTGCCTCCCGATACCGTTTAACCCAGTCGCCAACCTCGCGCTCGTTCGCAAGGGCGCGGTCCCCTTCACCCTCGAGGAAACTCTCCTCGAGCGCATGGCACACGCCTTCTTGCTCGGCCACGCCCTGCGCTAGGCGCTGGTACAGGCTCGCGGGCGCGAACGGCGCGAGGGCGTGGTCCATGTCGCCCTGCTTGGCGCGCCACTGGCGCTCCAGCACGTGCGTCGCCAGGAGTTGCGCCTGGGCGGCCGACCGCTGGTGTGCAAGGCGCGCTTCAAGGTCCAGCAGCTGGGCTGCCAGTTCCATGTTTTCGCTCAGCGCCGCCCGGAGGGCATCGTGTGACGACCGCAGTGACGGGTGGATCGTCTGCGGCGAGTGCGTCAACGCCGAAAGCAGCGCCGGGTCCGAGAGGATATCGGCCAGGTCTTGCTTGCTGTGTGTCCGCACGTCAGCCATCTGCCCGAGAGAACGGAAGAGGGAGGGGAAGAGGCAGCTGCTAGGCAACGTCACTGATTCGCAAGCACGTACGATTTGTCCTGCAAGAACTTGGGGAGCCACTTGTCGCCGGGATCCGCGACATCCTCCGGTGTCAACCCGTGGTGGTGCTCGATATTACTACTCGAGGAGAGCCCGGGATTACTCGACCCAGTCGTGCTGGCCTCGGGGAGTGGTGGAGGACGCGGTACCGACCCGCTGGTTGGCGTGCCCATCCGGCTCACGTCACGGGTTCCGGGCGGTTTTGGCGGCGGCGCAGGCGGGGTGTGCTCGTACATTGTAGGTATCTGCCTATGCCGTAAAAATCCTCTCCTCGCCCGAGGTCCTGCAGGCTTCGCGGTTGACTGCACGATACAATCTTGATCGTTCAAGTACTATATTCGACGTTCTGGCCATGGTTGAATCATGAGCATACCTGTTGCACCAGAGGTGGGGCTGGTTGGCCGAGTTGGAGCGCAGTAGAAAGTAGAAGAGTGGCTCGGCTCACAAGCAGTCTACTACTAATAATGTATATAATCCGTACCCGTCTTGGGACCAGCTCTTAGCACGTGGCAAAACTAACCAAGAGTAACCATAGCGGAGAACGAATACTGCACGTCTCTACTACCATGGAAAGTATTCTAGAGTGAGTTTTTGTCATACCGCCGGGATCAGCTCATCAGCCACCAGCTTCACCTTAGGCTGAACGACAACCCTTAACAGCTGTGAAGTGGATGGAGTGCTAACATCTGGCCGAGAGTCCCCGCTTACCAAAGGCGAGCAGTAGGCCCGTGAGCAGAGACAATGCTCCGTTACCCCGACCTTGGACCCCTGAATATAACGTTTGACGAAAACCACACCTCCTCCAAACTACAACCTCGCGCGCTGTCCCATTTTATTTCTCCCAGGAGAATATCCTGCGCATGGCAAGTTCATCCTTCCTAGCCTAGGAGTTAAGCTGGACATAATTGGCAGGGAACAAGCCAGAAGCACCATTGTAGTGACCAAACCACCAATCTTCGGAGGGGAAGTCTAAGTCGGTGATCAATGCGCCCTCAGGAAAGCTCAGTTCTGCAACATAATATGTCAGTGCCGCCCATTTGATGTCATGTTCAACGCAGGGATAACCGAGGGACTGCGTACCGTTATCTTCTGCAGCTTCGTAGTCGAATTGAGCTGTCGCCGTCGGACCGGATGTCGCAGCTGGAGGCTCCTCCTGTTGCGCTGCCGGCGCAGGGGCGGCCGGCGCAGGGGCGGCCGGTTGCGCAGCGGCGGCTCCCTCTTCTTCGTCAATGATTTCGACGTAATTGCTGGGGAACAGACCGCTCTCGCCTCGAGAATTGGTGCCCATCCACCAATCGTCATGCACCATCTCGATGTTAGTCACGTATTCGCCCTCCCGGAGCTCAATCTCGTTGTCTTCTGCCTTCTCGTAGTCATATTGAACCAAAGCCCTCTTGCCACCACTGGTCGCGTCGGCCTTGCTTGGCGCGGTGTCATCTGCTGCGTGCGCTACCGCCGCGCCAGCCGCGGCTGCAGCGGTGACACCGGCCACGGCTGCGGCGGCCGCTCGAGGGTTGTGCGTCTCAGAGTCGGCCGGGAGCTCTTCCTCCTTGGGCACCTCCGGCGGAACCGGAATAGGACGGGAAGGGAGACTCTCAGCCGCGGACTCAATCTCGGGTGCGGCACTGCGGGGAACCGGCATCGCAACACGAACCGGCAACGGTTCACGCTCCTCGTAGTTGCGTGACGGGATAGACGGTGCCACCTCCGCCTCCTCCTCTTCTTCCTGATTCCGGGCTGCAGGTCTGGAGGGTAACCCGGGCAGAGCAAAGCCACCAGCAGGCCGACTTTCCATGGGCGGGGGCGGCGGGGCCGGCTCGTTCTCTGACCCAGCCGCAGCATCCGGAACAGAGCGGGTTGGGATGCCCATAGGCGCCGCGTCCCTAAACTTGTCACGCAGTGCAGAAACACCACCGCTGCCCGTCGTGACGGGTTGCTGCACCTCTGGTTCAGACCGTTCTGTTTCTCCCGTCTTTTGCTTCTCCACACCGCCTCGGCCGAAGTTGGTGGTTTGTACCGGTGCCCAGCTTTTACCGGTGTAGCCGCTCTTCCACTCGCTGCCACTCTTCTGGGCGGCGATCGGTGTAGTGACGGGCGGAGATGGCGAGCCGACAGCCACACCGGCCTGCTTGCCCTTCTTTTCGGCCCATATCTGAGCTGGAGTCTTGCCTCCCTGATCAGCAAACGTCCGGCTGGCGGAGCCGACGGGTGGCGGCGGAGGGGCTGATGGCGAGCCAAAGCCGAGCCCCACGGGAGTTGGAGCCTTGGTGCCAGTGAAGGGCGTGGCACCGAACTTCTTTGCGACTTTGGGCTTCGGCAGTTCTGTGAGACGTTCTGACGATGTGAAGGCGGCGCTCCGCTCGGCAAGGCTCTTTGGCGCCGGCGCCGACTCCTCCTCCTCGGCCGGACGCTGCGATCTCGCTCGGAGGGCAGCGATGTCGACCTTGCCTACGGGCTCATAAGCGCCCTTCACGACGGTAGGCTTATCATCCTGCTTCGCCTGTGCCCTAAGCGCAGCAATATCAACCTTGCCCACGGGTTGGTAACCCCCCTTCACGATGTCGCTCGGACGGTCATCTTGTCTCGAGGGCGTATCGAACCGAGAGTCGTCCTTGTTTTTTCTGAGGCTTGCGATATCTACCTTCGTCGGCTTGTAGGCAGGTTCGACCTTCTCTAATTCGGTACGTGTAACCGGTGGTGCGTCCGCGCCCCAGCCATCATCGTCAGTGTTCACCGGTCTCTGAGTGCGCGCAGCGACGAGCGGGTTGTAAGAGCTCCCAGACCCGGATGTTGTCGGTGTGAAGACGGGCTTTTTGGAAACCGGGGGCGGCGCCGACGGGGCTGGTGTGGATGTTCCCGACGAGTATTTGGCACCCGATGCATCCGCCACCTTTTGCACGATGTCCTCCGGGACGAGATCAGCCTCGGAGCGCGCTGTAATCTGGACATGGTAGCCGTGCAAGACCTTAGATACGGCAGCAGTGTGGCTCGTAAAGTAACCCTTGGTGCGCTCAGGGACGCCTCCGCCGCACCAGGCGATCAGCACATTCTTGGGGAGACCCGAGTTTGGGTCTTTGACTCGAACGAAAGCGAACTGAATACGGCCTTCGCTGAACTCCTCGACGAGGTTGGCAAGCTCGCCATCTGCGCAAAGTGACCGAGTTAGCTGGACGCAACGCAACCACGGAAGGAAACTCATCAGCGACCGGGGGCCGCCTGCAGCGGCGGGCTTGGAGTCGTGGGTCTGCATCCCGTCGTGTCACTCACCGCCAGTGCTCTCAACCTTCAGGACGCTTTCCTTTGCTCCCGTGTTTTGGAAGGCGCTCACTAGCGGCGCCTGCACTGTGAAGAGGGCCCAGCGCGCCGCGGTCGGAGAGGTTGAGGAGAGGGCGGGTCCATTGATGACGCTTGAGTAGCTGCTCTTGATTGAGGGACCGTTTGTTGAAAGGTTCAGCGACGCCATTGTTTTCGAGCGGTCGGAGCTCGACCGCTTCAGGAAGATTTAAGCAACGAAGTAGGAAACCGAAGGGGAGCTGGTGGTTGCCTTTGCGATCCAGCAGCTTCTTTGGAGGTGGCCAAGAACTGGGAAGTTGGAGGGAGCTTCCGTTCAGCAGGTAGACGTCAAAGATGGGTTGGTGGGGTTGGGGGGGGAGAGCAGGCTGTGCAGGAGGAGGAGCTCGCAAACTCTTGGCAGGCCTTGGCGCCACAGCCCCAATCCGACGAGTAACCAGGTAGCGCCTGGCGCTGTCTTCCAAGTGCCAGGTTCCATTGTGCTATCTTGTAGCATTCTTGTAAGTACCTTACCTACAGAGTACGCGTGCACCGGATTGTCGCCTAATGTCGGCCAAGAATTACCAATAAAAGTTTATTTGTAGCACCACCCCAAGTTGCGAGAGCGAACCCGCTAGGCTTGTCTGATGGAGGAAGCACATTACAAGTACCCTGTGGCAGAGTCGGACACTTTCTGGTATCACAAGGCAGGCTTCTCCCAGTTTATAAGAGAACTCTCGAGTTTGACATTTCTTTACCTACCCGGTAGGTATTAACTACAAAGAGACCTTGATAGGTAACTGAAAAGTGCCCATCTAAGGCGCCTCCATGTTCAACGTACATACATGGGTCGGTCGGTATGGAGGCGGCGGTCCCCGATCGACAGCCTCCGCAGAACCTTCTTCGCCGTGGAGAGACTCTTGGGTGTATTCAGCAGAACTCCAGACAACACTCGCAGCAGTCCGCACAGCATTCACATCCCTCCTCGCAAACGAAGCAACAACATAGCGCGGCTAAACAGCCCTTGAGACAACTGTCGCCGCCGCCACTCCTGTGCTGACGCGGCTGCTCCTGGTACTGCATTTGACCTGGGGGGGGATAATAGCCCTGCTGGGGTGGCGGGCCACCATATACCTGCGATCAATGGAACGGCCGATGTCAACATCGAAAGGAGTCGGCGAGTAAACTCGGGGCCATGGGAAGTGTACTTACAGGCTGCGGCTGTTGAGGGTATTGCTGAGGGTACTGCTGAGGGTACGACTGCGGGTACTGCGCCTGGCCGCCGTAGCCGTTGGGTGCCGGGCCTTGTTGGTAATATTCTTGGGCAGACATTGCTGAGCCGACAGTTTAGAAAGGTTCGGGCTCTGTGCAATATCAAAGCTCTTCGGCGTGCGGTGTATGCTTGGAAGGTACCTCCGTATGGGTCCTCGTTATAGGTCGTCTGGTGTCGCTGGAGTAGTGAATTGGACGACGTTGAATGCCAAGGTCTTGGCCACGCAGAGAAATTGAGCTGTTCGCAGATCTGCCAGGATTTAAGTCGGGCATAGAGCGTCGCAAGCCTCCTCACTGAGACTATTCCGTATAGAGCTATATATACCTAATGTAATTACCACTGAACGGAATACGAATTACAGCGCACCCGCCAGCGCATCCAACGGACATGGAGTGCACTACGCACGTACCGACCCATCAAGTCACAAACTTGGGCGCTGGGAGAGCCTGGAACAAGTGGCAACGTGGCCTGGGATGTGTACCTGGAGCAAGAAGCCCTTGCCTAGCTGAAACAGTGAGTGCTCCACAATTGGGCCAGTCCGCCAGTCAAGTTGGCGTTTCACATGCACGTCGCGTCCCTTTCAGCGAGTCGACTGCGATACATTATGACACGAAGTAACATTCGGATCTATTGTAGATGCGAGAATGTGTGATTACTGTTCTGGCAGTGAAGTCTTCAAGTTCATTGGGACAGAGGCGTGCACCTCCTTCTAGAAGTAAAATGGGAAACACCTCGGTTTAGTCGGAAGTTGAGAAATACAATACTATGGTCCAAGATGGGAGGATGAGTAATCAAGGTTCTTTTCAGAGATTTGCCTTGTTATGCTATCGCCGTCAAGTAGAAATCCGTACTCTTCAAGGTGCGCGAAAGATGTGTGGACGAGGCCATCAAATGACGCAACGCGTCTTCGGCCAATGGCGGATTGTGTCTGGAGGATGCGGGGTCATCAGCCTTCCAGGACTAAATCCGCAATCGGCTGGCAAAGTTGACGGTGGGGCAACGCATTGAACCAGTGGCGTGGTCACTCGAACAGAGAGAAATCGTTAACTATCGCGAGAGAAAGCATCCGACAGCTCATCAGAAGAAACGTACCGCTCAGTTCTACGGCATACTCAACACCAGCAGGACAGTCATTTGCCATAGCGAACCCAATCCCGCGTTCCCAGCCGCTTTCGTCGTTCTGGTCCGCTCCGGTCCGCTCTCCCCTTACCGAACCTTCGGCCATGTCCAAAATCGAGGAAATTACCAGCGTGGAGGCCTGGGAGAAACATGTATCCTCGTTGCCGCCATCCACGCTGTTGATCGTTTCATTTCACGCGCCATGGGCGGCACCGTGTGCCCAGATGGCCACTGTGCTTTCGACCTTGGCCAGTGAATACCCCCTTACCGAGCCGCCGTCGACGTCGTGGGTAAAGATCAATGCAGAGGAGTTGTCTGATATAAGCGAGGCCTACAACGTGACAGCCGTTCCGTTTCTCGTTCTCATTCGGAATGGAGAGGTGCTTGAGACGGTTAGCGGCAGCAGCGCCGTCAAGGTCCGGAACGCCATCGAGAGTCACGCAAGCAAGACGGGGGCAGCGACGGCGGCCCACAACGGCTCGGCCACGTCGGCCGCGAACAACGAGGCAGAGGTCACAACGGAGGAGGATCCGGAAAAGAAGAAACAAGAGCTTTTCAAGCGTCTCGGTGAACTGGTCAAGGCGGCGCCCGTAATGCTATTCATGAAGGGGACCCCTAGTGAACCGAAGTGTGGCTTCTCGCGACAAATGGTGGGGATCCTGCGCGACAATGCTGTCAAGTACGGCTTCTTCAACATTCTGGCCGACGATGAGGTGCGGCAAGGGCTGAAGGAGTTCGCCGACTGGCCGACGTACCCGCAGCTATGGGTGAATGGTGAATTGGTTGGCGGCCTTGACATTGTGCGTTTCAACCCCCCTTGACCGGTTGGGCCCTATCCATGAGTGTACTAACATCTGGACAGGTCAAAGAGGAACTGGAAAGCAACCCCGACTTCTTGAAGCCGTACAGTGTCAAGGCAAATGGCGATGGCTCCGTTGCGGCATCTTGAACAGTCTATCGCCTGCTGCCAGCCCATCGTGTAGCATCGCGACTTCTCTCTCGGTGGTCCACTATGGCACCCCGTCACCACAAGAAGTGTTTTCCACGAAGCGAGCCCTGCAATCGAGGCGGCATTGTTTCCCTGGAATCCATCGAGTCTGGGCCGCTTCACGATTGGGCGTAATGGACGGGAAGGGGGGGAAGAGTGGTGAGATTCCACTGCACTGGGCACATTGTGGTTCGAGCTGTTACGTCGAATGAGGGGAATGGAGGTACATACACCGTGTGACTCATGTGGCTTACCTTTTGGTAGCATGGACCAGAGCTTAATAAGCTGCGCCACAATTTGTTTTCTCGATGCTCCAACCAACCACAGGACGGGCAGGCCCTTTATCGCTGGCCGACCTTGTGACAAACGTCGGATCCTGATGAAGTACGTGGAACTGGTTGAGGCGAAGTTTCTTTCCACCTGTACCATTGTTGTGCAGAAACATATACTGCGAGTAGCTCGATATGCGGAGAATATGATTCGTCCTTAGCACTCTGGAGTCTGTGTGTATGTACTCCGTACGGACTTAACAAAGTCTATAAAACGGTGTCGAGGAGCCTAGACATTCGAGTCTGATTGCATCATTCGTAGGTTGGACTCCGTTGCGCACAGCATCAGTTTCTCTCTTTTTAAGGTTCGGCCTATAGTAGGTATCCAACCGGTAATTAGCGGAGCACCTTTTAGGTTTCTGGAGGTGCGTGGCAAAGCGTAGCAGAGGCAAGACGGGCCTCCTTCTTGCCCAATCTTCCGTTTGCGTCAGGGCGACCCCAACCGCTGCGACCCCGCAGGGGCCTTGCATGAATGTTGCCCCACTAGTGATCCAGGCTCCCACCGCCGAACATCATCGCCCCCATCCTCAGTCCTAGTTGATCGTTCATCTTTTCCATGAGCGAATCGGTTTGATCGCGAACGCCGTCCTTGCATATTTTCATTTCGTTTCTTCCATCAACCGGCAGGCCCGCTTGCGCGAGTTGCACGGATAGCCTACGCCTCGACGGAGTGAATCCCAATCTTAACGCTACCGATTAAGCCTCGCCTCATTATATACCCAAGCCTGAATTTTTTTTGCGCTTTCCATCAGCCCATCGAACCAGCCGCGGTTCGACGGAAATCAATGTAAAGCTCTCGAGTGAGCACACTTGCGCCGCATCGACGCCCGAATCTCTACGTCTCTTGGGAGTCGTATTCACGCTGGGTGCAAGGTCCCTCAGCCGTCATCAATCAGTGTGGGCTTAGGCGAGCAGGAGAACCCAGTGTAATTCAGCCAGGCGTTCTGATAGCTCCTGATAGCAGCCGCGTCGGCTGCTCGATTCTCGCGCTTCGGCTTTGAGTCCTTCCAAGGAGCTTGAGCTTACAGAAGAGGGCCAAAGTTAAGGGGAGCCAAGGAACGCGCTGTTGGGACAGGTGGTTGTGATAGATTCGAGACTCGTTTGATCGGCCAATTTACGGCAGCAAGCAGCGCGCAAAACATGACGCCCACACCGCCCTCAGCCACGGCCTTGACCACCAGCCGGTCACCCGAAGAGCAGTTCCGGGTGGTGCGCAAGAGGAACAGAGTACCTCTCAGCTGTTACCCTTGTCGAACAAGAAAGTGAGCTGTTTTTAAGCATGTTTCCGCGCCGCCAGTCATTGTTGAGCCAGCTAACCATATGTCCAGATTGTAAGCAGTTGGATCAGGATTGTGTCGGACATTAATACCATAAGACTAACTTGGGGCCCAGGAAGTGCGACAGGTCACACCCATGTGGCAACTGCACTAAGCGCGAGGGAGCCGGCACCCTCTCGTGCTCATATGCCACCCCCGTATCCCGCAGGAAGAACCAGGGCCAAGGGGAACCGACTCCTGATGATATGCAGAACCGCATCAACCGGCTGGAGGGATTAGTCCTCTCCTTGATGCACGGGGGTGCCAACATCGACGCATCATCGTTGCCTGGTGGCTCTTCCACATCGTCTGGCGGCGCTGCCTCAAACGGCTCGCCTTCTACTGCGGACAGCAGCTCCTTACGAGCCAAAGCCGAAGGCCACGATGATGACGGCGAAGTGCAGGGGGACGATGAAAGCGATGTTGACGACGGACTTGCGAAATCCTTAGGAGTCTTGAAGATGGATCCGGCTCGGTCAAAGCACGTGTATCTCGGGGAGGAACACTGGCACACCATTCTGCTTGACATAGCCGAGGTCAAGAACTATTTCGCGAGCCATAAAAAGGATCTAGAGACCAGCTACGAGAGAATCAAGCTGGCAAAACCCCCGACAGCCAAGCAGCCGCCCACCCTGCTAATGGGTGCCACACCGGCAACCGAGGTCGAACTCCGGGCAGAGTTGCCACCCAAGTCGAAGATCATAGCGTTATGCTCGAGGTACTTTAGCTCGATGGATAACGCTGTCAACATCCTCCACGCTCCAACGTTTTGGCAACAGCTTCGAGACCACTGGCAAGATCCATCAAAGACGTCAATCATGTGGTTGGCGTTGCTGTATGCGGTCATGTGCCTGGCTCTGATAAGTTACCACAAGGTTGGAGATGAGCCCCCTGAGTGGAAGGGCCGGGCGCTTGAGCTGGCAGATGAGTATCGGTTAAGGACGGTTCAGTGTTTGGTCGCGGGGGACTATACCAAACCGACACAGCATACGGTGGAGGCCATGATGCTGTATGGTTTCTGCGAGTATTCCTCTCGATGGGATGCCGACTTGAGCTTGTGGATCATCAGTGCTATGGTGGTACGGGTCGCCCTACGGATGGGCTATCACCGTGACGGCAAGTGGTTTTCCACCCTCACACCCTTTGAAGCGGTATGTTCATCCCATGGCTCAAAGTCCCACAATCCATGTCTCCTCTGAGGTTCTATCTGTTGAGGCTTGTTTTCTCACTATTCACGCAGGAGATGAGACGCAGGACCTGGGCTTTGGTGAGAATGATGGATATCATTCTCTCGCATCAGGTATCGCTCCCGAGCATGATATCCGAGCACGACTGCGACACCGAGCTACCCCACAACATTTACGACGAAGAGTTCGGTCCGGATACGAAAGTGCTCCCGCCTTCGAGACCTAACACTGAGCCCACACCTGTCAGCTATATGGTCCAGAAGGTCAAACTGTGTGATCTGCTCGGCACCATCCTGCAGGCTACGGGCCGGGTCAAGAGCCCGGTCCATTATGACGAGATTCTCCGATTCGATGCCAAGTTGCGCGACTTCAAGGCTGGACTTCCGCCTCACCTACGGATGCAGCCGCTCGAAGGCTGCGACGCTCCGCTGACGTTGATCATGGCCAGGTTCCACCTAGAAATTCTCTACCTCAAAATCATGTGCCTGCTCCACAGGAAGTACATGCCACGAGCGAGGCACAACCCCCGATATGCCCACTCGCGTCGGAGTGCCATCGAAGCGTCGTTAGAGACTCTGCGAATTTTGGCGACGCTCCACCGGGAATCGCAGCCCGGCGGGCTTCTCCATCCAGTCAAGTGGTTCTTCACATCAGTTGCGACGAAGGACTTCCTCCTCCCCGCCATGGTCATCGTACTTGATCTGCACTTTGACAACGCGGGCCAGGGGCCGGCGGGACAGCAGGACGCCCAAAGCTTGTACTTCTGGTCCAGAGAGCAGCGCCAGGAAATGATCGACAGGCTCGAGCTGACGAGGGATATCTGGAAGGAATTGTCCGATACCTCAGTCGACGCGTTTAAAGCGTCCAATATCCTTGATATCATGCTCAACAAAATCAAACGCCTTGGAGGTGCGGACGGGCCTGCGAGCCCGATGGGGTTATCATCCAGCTCGGGGCCGCTTAGGACTGGCGACTCGGGTGACCTGCTACCGGGGCAGCTCGAGGCCACGACGCGAGGCATGCTTTCCGGTGGGTCGGGGCCAGGACTGGCAAACACATTCAGCGGGGCTCAGTCCTCCGTGAACAAATCGTACGGAGACCTTAACTTGGGCCTGAACGGAGCGAATGCGGGCGGGGGGGCTGAAAACGGCCCGAGCACAAGTATGGGGATGGGAAGTGCCGCCCCAACAAACTTCTCCAACCCCATGCTCGGCTTTGACAGCGCGCATTCACCACTGACCATGTTTGATAACATGGCGAATAATAACCTGGATTTTTCGACCAATTTCGATTGGGTAGGTAGTTCCTGGAATGGATCCGCCTTCCCTGATTCTCGCTGTTTCTGCTCCTCCAGCTAACTCGCTATGTTCAGGAATCGTTTGAGAACTTTACTCAGAGCGTAAATTGGGGCGGCGAGTCCCTGCAATTCTTTCCTGGAAACCCCGAGTTCTCGCAGCAACAAGCGCCACAGGATGGTGCTCAATTTCCATATGGCTTGGATTTGACGGGGTCGAGCTGAAGTGCCATCGTCTGATGGACGGGGCTTGAAAAAGGAAGTTTACATACTGGGTAATCGGGCATAGGGTTGTGTGGGTGGTACCCGAGGGAAACGATGGGGGTGGTCACGAGCAAACAGAAGGGGTTCGGATAGAATTCGGTGGTATGTCAACGGTTGATCCCCACTTATGTGTATCGAAGTACTCTACAACCCCCATTCTCACTCATTTCTAGCAGTGAATAATTGAAGGAGGCAGCCGTTTCAGAATGCCAGCTACAGTTCTATTCGGAGAGAAAAGGACTGTATGTACAGGGTTTCCCACGTGAGCCACAATGCCGCGGTCTGAGACTGCGCTGCGGGTTGCTCCAATGCCTTGGTTAGAATACCTCGCAAGCGCATTCGGCCCTTTTGTACTATACCACCGAGTGCGGCTCTGCGGGGCCCCGGGCGGCAGTTGCGTGCAAGCGCACCCGAGCATGGAGTGAAGCGGGGGATCGCCGGCGCGGTCTTCGGGATCGCGTTGCCTGTTTCGGAAACCCCCCGTGTTACCTGCTACCCCGGGGGTACGTTCGCTGCTACTCGGCCTGTCCAGGGAACACCGGGTATGAGCTCGGACGGGCCGATTCGAGCAAAGAGCTGCGGTCTCAACTCGACTTCCTCCTGTCCATCTCGGTCGATTGGCGTCTTGGACCTTGCGGCATGAGCTGCGGCGTGAGCGGCGGCGCCTCGACGGTTCGCTTCTGCGGCTCCCTAGGGATCCGAGGTGCCAAAGATCGCTATATGAAGGCCTGGTGCTCCCCTTTGAGAAAAGGGGCCTCGATCTCGAGTGCGCCAGCTCCGGAAAGTGCCGCGGGTTTCTTGTGACGTCTCCTCTCACCTCATAAAAGAGGTACGCTGCGATCCCTAAACGTACCAGATCACATCACCAGGTGGGACCTGCCAACGCCTCGAGAAGATGTCTGGCCTTGGCCACGCCCTCCTCTGCCTCCTAGCAGGGTCTCTCCTGGGGGGCCCCGGGGTTTCTGCGCTTCCCGCCGCCGAGTGGCGGAAGCAGTCCATCTACCAGGTCGTCACCGACAGATTCGCCCGGACCGACCTCTCAACGACGGCGCCCTGCAACACGGCCGATCAGGCTTACTGTGGGGGCACGTGGAAAGGACTGATATCCAAGCTCGACTACATCCAAGGGATGGGGTTCACGGCCGTGTGGATCTCCCCGGTCGTGAAGCAGATCGATGGCAACTCTAAGGACGGGTGAGCTCACCAGCACCGTCGCGATTCGCCGATGATCTTGCTTACCTACGAAAACCCCAGGTCGTCCTACCACGGCTACTGGGCGCAGGACATTTGGGCGGTCAACCCGGCCTTCGGAACTGCCGACGACCTAGTGGAGCTGTCTAGAGAGCTGCACTCCAGGGGCATGGTGAGCGTGAATGTGCGATACTGCCCGGTCCCCCGGTAATTTGCTGATCCGCGTCTTTGTTCCAGTATCTCATGGTCGACATCGTCACGAACCACATGGCGTACATGGGTTGCGGTACATGCGTCGACTACAGCCAGTTTAACCCCTTCTCCTCGGTAAATATCTCGCTACCTCTCGATCTCGCATCATGCGACACGAGCAAGAGGGAGGGACGGCAGTCGGCTGATTAGCGGCATCCGCAGTCATCGTATTATCACCCGTATTGCTCCATCAACTACGACAATCAGACGTCTGTCGAAGTGTGCGTACGCCCGGCCAGACTCTACCCGCTCCCGCCCCAAGGGCGACTGCTGACACACACGGCTCTAGGTGTTGGCAAGGCAGCGACATTGTCAGGTATGCTGGGCCAGGATCTATGTGATTGTATCCCTCTTGTGGACCTCGAGGCTCACGTATCCCAGCTTACCGGATCTGCGCACCGAGGAGTGAGTGTTCCTTCCCCCAGGCATGGCCACGGAGCAATGTTTCCCCCTGACAGGTCATGATGATAGCGATAACGTGCGACGCATCTGGAACGATTGGGTGGCCCAGCTGGTCTCTAACTATTCCGTGTAAGTGAACCCCCGAGTAGACCTCCAGACTGGCTCTTCCCCGAGCACAACTCACACTCCCCGGCGTTTGCAGTGACGGCCTTCGAGTTGATAGCGCAAAACACGTCGAGACGTCCTTCTGGCCCGGTTTCTCAGACGCAGCGGGTGTCTATCTCCTGGGCGAAGTCTTCCACGGAGACCCCGCATACGTGGCTCCTTACCAGGACTATTTCGACGGAGTGCTCGACTATCCTAGGTGAGAAGGAGCAGCTCTTCCACGACTCGCCTTTATCCAATTTTCTGACTTTGCGCGGTGCAGTTACTATTGGGTACTCAGAGCATTCCAGTCCACCAGCGGGAGTATTAGCGAGCTTGTTTCTGGTCTCAACAATCTGCAGAATACTGCACGAGACCTCAGCCTGTACGGCTCTTTTCTGGAGAACCACGACGTGGAGAGATTCCCGTCTTTCACCAAGGATAAGGTTGGTGGATAGGTCCCTTCCCTTAAACTCCGCCCCTTCCGCCCTATGCTGACAATCCTCCCCCTCGGCTAGGCACTTGCAAAAAATGTGAGCACTCGTTACAGATTCAGAGGCGATTCGTTTTCGTCTCGGAGATAGGGGGCTTACTAACGTGAGCGGGACGCTTTGACGCGCAGGCGATCGCCTTTACGATGCTCAAAGACGGTAAGTAAACGGCCGCGTCATGCTTTATAAAGCCTTTTCCTTGTCCTATAACGTGGGGGGAGGCTGACCATTCGTGGCAGGCATCCCGATCATTTACCAAGGGCAGGAGCAGTACTACGCGGGCTCCGGAACCCCTTCGAACCGCGAGGCGCTCTGGACTTCCGGCTATTCGACGAGCTCGGAGTTCTACCAATGGATCACCAAACTCAATCAGATTCGGGCACGAGCCATAGCACAGGACAAGGACTATCTCTCCTACAAGAGCAAATCCATCTACTCGGATAGCCACACCATCGCCATGCGCAAGGGCAACGCCGGGTACCAGGTCGTGAGCATATTCACTAACGTTGGGGCATCATCCTCGGCGTCCGTCACTCTGGCTTCGTCTGCCACGGGCTTCGAGGCGAACCAGGCGCTCGTCGACGTCCTGAGCTGCACCGCCTATACCACAGACTCGAACGGCGGCCTCACCGTGACCCTGGCCGACGGGCTCCCGCGCGTGCTGTATCCCAAACCTCGTCTCGCCGGCAGCGACCTCTGCCAGGACTCGGATACCGGGGTCACCACGACCCCTGGAGCAACGCCGGTGCCGACAACCTCCGCAGGTAAGAGTGCCGCGTCGACTCTCGCCGCGGGGAGGTTGGACAAGAGGAGCCGGAGGCAGCGACTGAACATGATGATTTAGGCGGCCCCGCTTGCACCCTGTCTGCCGTCGACATCACCTTCAACGAACTGGTGACCACCGTGTGGGGGGAGACGGTCAAGGTGTAAGTTGATGCATTTTGGGAGGAGGAGCACTTGGCCCGCGCAGTCTTGTTTCTTTTTATATATCTTTCTCTCCTTTCAGAAAACCTAATTCGGAGCTGTGGTAGCGTCGGCAACGTTCCCGAACTCGGCAACTGGAACCCTGCCAGCGCAGTCACACTCGACGCGTCGCGATACACATCGAGCAATCCGCTGTGGTCTGTCGTCGTCCGGCTTGCCCCCGGGACAGCGATTGAGTACAAGTACATCAAGGTGAGCCAGTCCGGGACGGTGACTTGGGAGGCGGATCCAAATCGCACCTACAATGTCCCCTGCGCGACCGCAACTGTGAGCAGCACCTGGAGATGATGGGGTGACTGGGGTGACTGGGGTGACCTTTGGGATGTCCTTCTTAAAGGGGGCGGCTGGGATTAGGTTGTTGGAAAGGGGAGGAGCGAGGGAGAGAGATAGGAAAAGGGGGGGTTGGATAAAATGCGGTATCGAACACCTAGTGCGAAGAGACAGCGGGCAGCCGCTGCCGTAAATGTCAAGCATTGCATTTCTCAAGGGATGACGATCCCAGCTACCAATGTAACAACAACTACCCGTCTATAGAGACACCCATAAATACCATGATGGTGAAAAAAAATCTAAGATGGGAAATTGTTCTAACACTTGCCGCAGCCTGCGTCCCCAAGGACAGGAGGAAAAGACGGGGGAAAGGTAAGAGAGAGAAAACAGAGCGCAAAGAAGACCAGCTTCCTTTGGCCTGCAAAGTTCAAAGACCGAACGCATTTTTAGCCCTATTCCAGTACTCCAGCCGCTTGGGATTCTTGTCGCCCATGATGCATTCATTCATGTAGCTCTCCCAGGCGGCGTCGGTACCGGTCTTGAGAGCATCCCGTAGGCTAGGGCACTTGGTTTTCAGGTGCCAGGCCGCCGAGCCAAAGTTGGTCTCGTCGGGCGTAACCATGGCGAGGACCTCGTTGGGCGTCTTGCCGGCGACCTTGTCCGCACCAAAGAGGTCCGTGGCATAGGCAAGGACGTTCTGCAAGAAAGAAGTACGGATTAGCTTTTTCCGCGTGCACGAAAAAAAATATACATATATATATGTATATATATATAAAACAGCAGGCCAGAAATAGGGAACACGGGAAAGAAGAAGCTCACTTCGGGGCTCATCATGTTTGCGGTGCCCTGACCCGGATTGTTGCCGAGGTTGTGCTTGTATTTGAAGTCGGCGCTCTCGTAGCCCATCACGGCAAGGGTGGCGGCGCACTCGCCGTCGCTCAGGTCGGCGCACGCCTTGGAGACGTAGGGCGCCGCCTGCTCGGCGGTCCTGCACTCGTCCGGGAACTCGGCGCCCGCGCACGAGTCCGACGTCGGCAAGACAGTTTTGATGATAGCGACCATGTCGGCCTTGGGCCCGTCGCCCGTCGTTCCGGAATCCGTCGGGCCGGGGTCGGAAGCGCTGGCTACTTCCGTGGCGGATTGCCTCGCGGCCAAGGGGCAGGCACTGGCGAGGCTGCCGAAGAGGAGGAGGAGGAGGGGGCCCGACAGAGTCTGAGCACGCATGGCTACGATTTGTGTGTTGCTTGATGGCAGTGATTGACGCAGGGATAGAGCAAGTAGCCTGCAAGAGGTCTCGTCTCACTTGACGCCGGATCTCTCTATGCTTGTGGTGTGTGGTGGTGGTGGTGGTGGTGGTGGTGGTGGTGGTGACTGCGAGGAGTTGGAAAAAGCGCTGGATCAACCAGGACTAAAATATAAATCCGGCTTACACGGAAGGTACGTACGGCGAAGGCAGAAAGAAAGAGGACTCAGACAAAGGCACGAGAGGGCCAAAAAATAAAAAAAAATGAAAAGCTAAAGGATGCAGAGAAGAAAAACGTGAAGTTGTATCGCACTCAGAAAAGGTCTCGAGGCATGCCATACGGATATTATACGACACGCAGGCAACGGCGACGCGGTCATCCCTGAGGCCCCCCCTTCCCCTTTCTCCGAGGAAAGTTGCTGGATTCATCCAAGGCCTCCCTTCCTCAGTCTCAGTCTCACAGTCTCTCACCATAACTGCTTATCCAAAGCCGCCGACTGATCATCGATGTATTGTACGACGGTGCCAAGTGTCGGATTGGTCCCGGGCGGGGTGGAGCCGCGACAGACAGCCCACCATTGCCCCTGGCGTGTTTCGTGTTTCAGGGGGAGCCCCTACGTGATTGGTAGCCCTACGCCCCCGCGGCTGGGTGGACCTGCAGGATTGGCGGGCTCGACTGGCCGCCCAGGGGAGCGACCTGCGGCGGCCACGGCCACTCGAGCAGGCACACATATCATTATTATTCACGGGTGGATGGGAGGATTGTCGTGGCCCCATGTAGAGCTTGTTAGAAGCGCGGCTCTGAGGGACCAGAGGCTCAAGCCGGGCGGGCGACCAACCCTGCTCACCACCACCCACGCCCCGTCTTCATTCACCCGCTGCCTCTCCGTCCGGAAAACCCGGGGGTCATGCAGGCATAAATCCTACAGTCGAGAAAGGGAAACCCTTCCAGAGCTCCCCAGAAGCCGGCTAAGTGTGCGGAGTGCCGAGAGAGCCCAGAAGCTTGTCCGAACCTTGAGCACTACACTACAACACTACGTTCCTACTAGTACATATAGGCAAGGTGGCTACCTCACCCGGATCCGATGGCTAAAAGAGTAACGGCAATTTTTTTTTCACGGTGCCCGGGGTCCTGCACATCGCCGCCGTTGATATGTCGAGAATATACAAATCCGTAAATGGATCTAAATCCGCAACCGTTCGCTTATTCGCCTCCTCATTAAGCTCCTTTTTGTTTTCTTTTCTTCGCTCCGTCTCGCCTTTCTTCTCCTTCCTCTTCTGTTTGATCATAAGGATAAGATCACACGGCGTAGTTGTAGATCACAACCCGGATGGGTATACGCAGTACCTGGCTGCTAAGAACTCAAAATCCTTCGGAGGAAATGACTCGGTCGGCTAATCGAGCAGTGTGCTGGCGAGGAGAAGACTGTCGCTGCACTGAGGGAGGCCCCTTCAACCAGCTGGGAATCGGGGGTCATATTCCTCCCAGTACGCCGGGTCAACCCGCTGGTCACCCGGTCGAATACTTGGCGCCGCACTGAACCGGGCCAAGCTCGGCCGGTGCGTAGGAACGTAGACTGGCTCACGAGGAGGAGGAGGAGGAGGATAGTGATCGGGGCCGTGGCGGACCCTTCGCTCCTCGTACACGTATCGCGGATCTGGGTCGCGTCGGGCCGGCCGCCGAATGTAATACTCACCGTGTTCGTCAATGACATGCACGATTTCGTATGTCTCAACCGCCGCTCTTGGATGCATGCGCACATCCTCGCGGTACCGGTGATGATCGACTTCTGGAGCCGCCCTATCCCGGATGTGTTCATTGGGCGGATGAGCCGGCAAGGCGAAACGCTCTGCTTCGGCATGGCGCGGTAATGGTTCGACGAAGCTCGGTTCAGCTCGTCGAGGGCTGTACGCGTCCTCTTGCCTCTCCTCAACCGCCACCGGCCGGCCTCTATACAAGGGGCCAGCCTGTCCCTCATTAGCACTTCTAAATCTGCCAGCGGGTGGCGGAGATCTCGTCCCAACATCCCTGCGACCATATCGATCATGCGCCCTCGGACCTGGCCGAGGGTTTCGATCCTCTTCCGAACCACGGTAGTCCCTGTACAGTGCAGCATCCGGTGTCCCATATTGTGTTTGTGCCTGCGGCGACTGGATTCTTTCAAGGTATGAGTCTAGCGCTGCCGTGATGCTGGGCTTTCCCCTTTCGTTCGATGAAGGGGGCGGGTATCTGTCATCGGGTCGCCGCGACGCCCTTGTTTCCTGCTCAAGCCATCTCTGATCCTGAAGCCCAACATCCATCCCTGGTTTCTCGGGCCTTGTGGAGTTCAAGCCTGGTGGAGGGGTGCTGGCTCGGCCGGCAGGACGCACAGTGTGCCCATCTTCGTCTTTGGGCTTCTTTGTCTCTTCATCCTCCCGGTACGCCATCTCGGGCTCCCGGTCGCTAGAGAATGACCTGCCCTGTGATTCTCCGCGTTTCGACTTGCTACTCGTCCTCTTCCGATCGTCGAACCTGCTCGGCCCGAGATTATGTCCAGAGCTATGCGAAAATTGCCGACCAACACCACTGTGCGCTGACCGGTCGTCCTCTGGAGGAGCACTCGGCATTGTGCTGTGAGGTGACTTGCCGGAGGAACGGCGATCGGCGGGAGTGGTAGCTTTCATAGACCCTGGAATACTGGAACGACAGATGACGCCGCTGTCTGCCTGAGATCCATCGCAGGTATCCGGTGCATCGGTGGGAGTCTTCTTCAGAAGAACCTCCTTGTGCTGACGGGTTTGCGGAGAATAGGACTTTCCAGTGGCGGCGACATGCCGCGTTTCGAATGCGGCGGGGAATGCGGCCGAGATCAGGGCTTTCTGGGGCTCGTTAGCCGAGGAGATGATGCCTGGGAGAGCGGCAAGATCGGATACTAGGACCATGTCGGTCACCCAATTCAGGGTTCCGCCTCCCGCCTGTGACCTCTGCAGTGGCTCAATGTGCTTGGATTGGAAGTGGTTCGACAGCTGGGGTAGCGAGAATTCTTTCCGACCCTCCTCCGCCGAAGCTGCATTGCCGAGCCCTAGGCGGCAAGCCCGGCAAGCCAGGCCATTGACATTGCGGACCGGACGCATCTCTCTGTTGTTAGAGAGAGCATCGATAAACATGGATAGCGGCGGGGTTTCGTAGAATCGAGACTGGAATCTCTTCACCAAATGGTGGATGGTCGTGAACACCCTTATGTCCCCAGGGAGATCTCGGATATCGCCCAACGTTCGCCATACGTCGCGAGCATTGCGGGCAATGTCATCCACTTTGGTTTGATAGAGACTGGGGTAAGGCGAGGGCTGGTGCGAAGTGTACTGGGTTGCTGCGTTATGTGCTGGATACGGTTCATGCAGGTAACCGTACTGTCCGCCTTGAGTAGGTACGAAACCTGGAGAAACTGGCTCAGCAACCGGAGTAGTATACGTGATAGCCGGAGGCTGAAACGCCGAATAGGGCGCGGGCGGGGGTATATAAGGCGATGGTGCTGGCTCGTAGTCGGGCGGTGGTACAAATGGAGGAGGAGCCGTAGGTGGTGGCTGATAAGGAGGCGGCGGCGGCGGCGGTTGCGGGTAGTGAACGTTGTACGGTGGGGGAGTGTATCCGTAACCCATGGGAGGCGGATAAGGGGGGGGTGGTGCCATTGGGACGGCTGCCGATGGAGCGTAACCGTACTGGACCGGGGGAGGGACGCCTCCGTTGACGGCGAAGCCGCCTGGGGTGTGCCGGGTTGAGGCAGGTTTTGCTGACCGGGGTGCTGCGCAGAACGGCGGATGCTCTGGCCATTCGGCCCTCCAGTACACAACAATGCTCCCCAGACTGAGGGCACTGGTATGCTTTGCCGCATAGTGTTGTATGACGCCCTCAAAGCCGAATGCCTTGTAGTTCCCCTCGCATCCGTTACAATAGAACAGCTCTTTGCGTAGAGGCTCGGTGTGGGGTTTGAACTTCGTGTCAAAGATCCACTTCATGTTTTCCAGCGTCAATTTCTGCGTGAAAGGTCCATTGGGAGGGTCGGGAGTAGGTGTCTTCCCGGCAGCCTTCGCCTCCGCCACGTCCTTGGCGATGTCGGCGTAGAATCGCTCCCGGACATATAAGAGCGAGTCGACCGCAAACCTTGAGCAGTTCTCTCTGGTCACCTTCTTGCCCTTTCCCCATTTCTCGCGCAAGACTTCGTCTGCATAGCCGGCGATTTTCACACGCAGTGGAGCTTGCACGTCCTCCCACTCCTTGTCGACCCGGTCTCGAGCCTCCTTATCCGCCGCCAGCGTGGCCTGGAGCTTCGATTGTTCCCGGGTCTGCTGCCCGTCCTTGAGCCCGGCTACGCGCTCAGCCTCCAGGTTTTTTTCTGCTTCTGCTCGCTGAGCTAGCAATCGCGGTTTAAGACGCTCCCATGCGTCATCAGTCAAGTCGGCAACGATCTGAGTGGCGGCTTGAAATGAGGGGATGTGGCGGAGGACGTCGGCGGTTAGCGGCGGGGATAGAAGCAAACATCGTCGCTCGATCTCTGCCCTCCTGGCCGCCTTGAGCTCTGCAGCTTCCTCGGCGGTTCGTTCGTGGCGACCGTGCGCTGACGTCGAGGTAATGGCGGGATTGATCGATGACTTCAGGGAAGACCGGCTTGTGGTCTTTGATTCGTACCCCGGATACAGCAGCGAGCACATCCTCACGACACCTCCGGACAGTTCCCACTTCTCCCATTTCGTTGCCTCGTGCTGTAAGCTGGCGCCTCTTCCCGGGAGACCCTTGAGCCATTCGGCAACGGTTCCTTGGCCCATGTCTTTGACTTGCAGGAATTCCTTCAATAGGGCTTCGACGTCTGCCTTTGAAAACAGTTTTGTGAGCTGCATATCTCCCGGTGGCTGACTGGACTCGAGCGTAGTCGGCGACAAAACACTGCGCTCTTGCGTGAGGAAAACGAAGGGGAGCGCAGGGACAATCGCCGAGGGGATGGAGGGCGATATCTCCAGGTCAACCTCCTAGCATGCCATTAGATGACGATTGTCCTCACTCCTCCGTCATCGGACAGGTTCTTTACGCACCTTTTCCGAGCCTTTCAGGAGACAGGCTGCGCACGTGCGAATGCCAAAGGCCCAGATGGCGGCCACGCCGTCGGCACAGGGACCAGGACTGCGAGGGTTACGGGAAGCCGAGCCTTGAGCGGGAAGCTTGCCACAAACTTGGCACCTAGGGGAACATGCAAGCCGCCACATCTCAAGCTCGGTTTTTGACCGTAGGGGGGCCGGCAACTGTGGCCAGAACAGTCTTCGCGACGCTTGCCAGATGGCATTGGGCTCCAGACGGCCGAGTGCGCCTAACGATGCAGAGGGATGCGGCTCTTTTTTAAACGATGACGAGGGATCAAGGTAGAAGTTGAAGAGCTTGTTGACAGCAAGAAGATTGCCAAGCGTCTTGGGCGGGCAAAAGGTGAAGACATGGTGCCAGATCTCCGGGGGCAAGAGAGACCTGTCTCGGCTCAGGGGGCTGCTGGCTACGGGCCATAATCGGGAAGACTGCTCTGCGTGGACATCGGCCAGCTTTATCTTCTTCTCGACATGCTCCGAGCGGAAACCTGACGTCTTCCCACTGCCTGGACTCGCGTCGTCATCGGGCGACTTGCGCTTTCTTCCAAGCGCAGTCGGGCCGTCTGTTGCCCCATGTTCACCGATGGGCAAATGGCCCGCCGCATCCGGCTTGTCGACAGACATTGGCGCCGCCTCCGGGCTGCTGGCGGCGCAGTTGCTCCCAACCCCTATAGTACCGCCATCCCGTGGGCGGCCCCGAGGCTTGTTCTCAATCATCACGCCGGGAAGCGGCAAAGTGCTTGATACAAATAGAAAACAGAGGAAAGCGGCAAGAGAGCAGCGGCTTCAGCCTACTGAGCAGTGTAGCAGCTGCGCCAAGGGAAGGAAAAGATGGACAACACTTGTCGGTGGAGGAAAGAGCGAGAGTAAACGGCCCAGGATGGACCATTGCCCGATGGAGAAAGCTCCTATGCGCGTGTATAGTATAGGAGCCGAAATGGCACTCGACCTATGTCGAGCGCTCAGTGCCAATACAGGAAGAAAAAATGTCTGCAGAATGATTTGGACCGCCGGCGATGCAGTACCTCAACAGCGCCGCGGGACGATCAAGATCCACCAGGGATCCCGAGGGGTCCTTAGGGGTCCTTGACGCAAATTCGCCTGCAGCCACGAGGCGAGACGAGCAGCCCCAAGGAATTGAAATTGATCCCAAAAATAACGCCCTGAAAAAGCCCGTCAGGCATTCAGGCCGAATCGAGTAGGGTGAGGTTGCGGGGTGTCGACAACGAGGGCGCGTGAAGGGATGGGGACGCTCCCAGGAAGAGCGCACCTTGAAGGTCGCTTTCCAATGAAGTTCAAAATGGGAAACACAGCGGCTCTTTTGAGGCTGGTGGAGCATGCCAAGCGCCTCCGGATCGGGATGAGGCTCACACATTATGTAAGCAAGCAGAGGAAACCTCGGGGAAGAATAAGTTCGCGAGTCGTCACTGAAATGGTTCATGGTCCCGAGTAGGTACCGACATACATCACCTTGACGTGAACATGCCTGTTTCGCGAAACACGTTTGGCAAGAGAAAGCATTGTAAATGAATGTTTCTTAGATGCTAATGACTCTTGGGAGCAACTTCGCCTACAAACGACGTACATACAGATTAGGTTGAGGGGAAGAGGAAGCTCGAAGCAGAGATTGCCCTACCCGGCCTCGGGGCGAGACAGTATCGGAGTCAGTCGGCCCTCCCACGCGTCTAGCCATGGTCTCTCGTGTTATACAAAGCGTAGCCCGGCCCCCCGAGCCCGGAAGAGCCGACTTCTTCTAAAACATCCATGGAACCCAACGACCCAACACCAACAGCATACATCGCCACCCAGTCCATGCAGTCCGCACAACACGGGGCTGCAGGATAATCTTCTTTGAAACATACAGCACTCTCAAGGAGTCACAAGCCCGGTTTGCCGTTGCCAGAGTCTTGGAAGATCACGGGAGCCTACACGACCTCGCCAATGATCTTTGCCGCTTCCCGGTACGTCTGGAGCAGTTTCTCGCACTTTTCACGCTCCTTCTTCACCGTATCGTCTTCGTACAGAAGCTCCTCGAAGAGGCTCTCCTTGTACAATTCGCTGACGAGCCTGTTCTGGACGACATCCTTGCAGTGATTGACCAGGAGGTGCATAATGGCCTTGGGCACCTGATCCGCGATGCTCTCCCGGACGATGTTGAAGTAGGAGCTGATCAACGCCCGGATAAGCTCCGTCTCCATCGCCTCTCGCTCAGTCATGGCAGGCTCGCCATGGTTCGTCTGTTTGCGCGAACAGTTAGCATCCCATTCATTTCACTGTTCTTTCAATTCGGATATGGAGGGCGCTACGCAGTAATCGACTTACCAGATCGGTTCCTTTAGAGCCTCCTGCAAAATCGAGTGCGTCGTCAGCCCGGACGGACTGAACAGGAGATCGGAGAGCTTTCTCCTCCGGCCGCCTGATGCTTTGGCTGAATGTCGGCTCTACGGAGTTGCTCACGTGGCGGGACGTGCTTGCATTCGGTGGCGTGGCACCAGACGCGATGGCACCATCTTTGCCGAAAAAGTAGTTAAGGAATGAGTCCTTGGCGTTGCCGAGACCCTGCCCGTTGAACCGGGAAGGAGATGAAGACCGGCCACCATTGAGAGCAGCAGCGATGCCGCCGTGGGCTGTGTCGCGAACCGCCGGTGAGAGACTACGGGGGCCCTTGGCGGGCGCTTTCCGTACCGCTATGCTCTCCGTCTTCTCCGTTGCGGCGGTCTCTTCTTCTTCGTCGGCCGGGGTGTCCGTACCATTCGCACCCAGTTCCTTCATTCTCCTGCGCTCTCGCCGCTCACGCTCCTCTTGAATCAGGCGCTTCCTCTCCCGCTCCTGCCTACTGCTGACGACGTGGCTCATGGCGGCGGCAGCGCCGAGAAAGTTGGGATGATTGGTGTTGATATATGCCCGCTGGATTGCTATGAGCGACTCAACGTACCCAGACGCCGGGCCGAGCCGCTCTCGGAGTAGGTCCGAGACAACCTCGATGAGTTTAGCTTGCAATCTAGGGAACCGCGAGAGCTCGGTGGAGCCGCAAGTGTGGCAGATCTTGATGAGCTCCTCGTACACCAGCTCGACGCATCGTTGGCTTGGGACTTCCAAGAGCTTGATCTGCGGCTTCACCAGCAGATCGAACGCCATTTCGGGAACGAACAGACTCGGTCGCGGGCCTGTCGAGTTGCGAATCGCGGTCCGGATATCTTCCGCAGACAGGTTCGAAGTAGGGTCAATCGACTCCAGTGAACTTCCGAAAACAGAGTTGAAGATGTAATAGATGCGAGCACCACCACAAAGTTCCTTTGTCGAGATATCAGTGGAGGTGCCGTCAATGGATGATATGAAGGCAGTGGCAAAACGGGTCATGAGTTGCAAGATAAGCGAGCCACGATGCTCTTTCCCACTGAAATGCATGTCTCCGTAGCTGGCAAGCTCCTGTTGGGTTTGTCCCATGAGGGTGTTCAACCGAGCCTTGATATCCGGAAGACGGTCGCGAATGTGAGCCATTAATGTGGTGTTGAGTGTCTTGGCCAGGAATTGCGTGCCGCAGCGATTGGCAATGTTCCGATACGCCGGATGATGCTTGAAAAACTCGGCTTCGGACTTGAGGGCCTCATCCATGGGCTTGTTGCCCTGGATATCCTGCTGTGACCGGTTGACCACTCCAATCCAGCCCAGCTTCAGGGGATACACGCGCCCTGATAGGATGTCGAGCGCGTTTGTGCCGTGGTCCATCAAGTCCACCTTGGTAAGCACGCCGATCGTCCTCCGTCCCAGAGGATCGACATGCCGGGCGAGCTTCAGGGCCTCCGAGTTGACGATGTCGACATTCGCGGGCGAAACGGCTAGGATAATACTGTTAGGCTTCGCGATGTACTCGGAAATGAGATTGCGCGTCTGCTTCTCGATATCCGTCGGTTGATCTCCAATGGGAACCTACAGCGCACTGGTTAGACCGCCATGGACTGTCAAGTGCCAAACGACGCTAGTGAACTGACCTTCGTGAGACCCGGTAAGTCAACGAGGGTGAGGTTTAGAACATGTGGCGAGAAAATCTTGAGGTTGATGGGCTGACGATTAATGCCCTTGTTGTTCCCCGCAACTCTCGCAGTCTCGTTCTCAATCTCCCTCTTGACATCGCCAAAGTCGTTGAATCGCCGGTTGGGGATGTGGTGGAACTCAGCCCACTCATTTCGACCAGCCTGGGTAGGGTTCCGATAGCCGACATTGCCGTCGTCTTCAGCATCATCCTTGGGCACGTTGATGAGTTGCAAGATGAGGGGCCTCCGAGTAACGATGCCGCTGCCGCGCGGAAGAAAGTCTCGGCCAACGATGTTCTCGAGAACGGAGGACTTGCCCGCGGATTGGGACCCGACTACAACCTGCAGAGCAACAGGATCATGTGAGCAAAGCGCAAATCCATTAAACAAGGCGAAGCAATGGACGCAGCTGGGCATACAATTTGCGGAAGATCCAGGGAATCATTGCCGATGGTGTTGAAGACGAGGTCCTGCAGCTTGTTGACGGTCCCCAGTAGATCGTCGCCGAGCGCAGCCATGGCAGCGGTCGTGGCTTTCGCAAACGGCCTCGAGTGTTAGCGAAGGCGATGATCGAAGGCAGGGGCGAGGGATGCGCCAAGGGATCGGTTGGAGGGAGACTCTATAGGGATTCCGTCACAGGTAAGGCGGCGCAAGAAACAGAGGAGGACCGGCCGGGAGCGAGAAGGGGAAGCCGACGCCTGGTCCTGGCTTCGGACGAAGGAACTAACGACTGAACAAGATGCGTCCGTTTCGGCGGTTTCGAATGGAAAGCTCGACAAAACTTGAATCTCGCTGCGGATTAAACTGGGGCAGTTCGGGCCTTGGCTGTTCTGGGTTTGCGGTGGATGGAACCCCGGGAAAGGGTACAGACAAACCGTCTGCGCATAGATCAATTTGCAGCGCTCAATGCATAACGCGCCTCAAAGGCTGCCCCACACTAGAATTTGTCGCCTAAGGCTACACTAGGTCTTCCATACTTCGTGAAGTGGAATCAGAGCGAGAGGCTTCCAGACCCACAGACCCAGTCAATCCATCTAGTCCTGTCGAGCCAGAAGAGGGCATGGAACATCAGCTTCTGCGTCTAAAAGAGAATCAGTCATCGGGCCCTCTGCCTACCGCTCGATCAGCCCGAGAACGGTAGCCATATCCGTGCACATATACACCGTATCTCGCAAACTTCAGCATCGTCAGTCCCTTCGGAGCAATCTCCAAGTCAGGTGATACACTACGGTCTTTGCGTCGGAGAAAGCATTCTTAGACCAATAATTGCTCGACTTCCCAAGCCCACGAAAACTCTCCGTTCCGCGACGCTTCCACGAGAGTCTATCTAGCTGAGCCGCGATGAGCACATTTGGAAGTCCCGGTCCGTTGCCATCGACTAAGCCCGTTCCGTAGGTCTCTGCGTTCTAAAGGTGCATTCCATGACCATTATTGACAACTCTTTCTCCGCATTTGAAGGCCACAGAGGGGCAGTTTCCCGTTGGATCATGACGGCAAGTTCGGTACCCCTCTTCCAGGTGGCTCTCTACTTACCTCTGCTGGGAGTCCAGGGGAGTGCAAGCATGTCATGATGTCCTACCTGGATTGTATCAAAAAGGTCAAAGGGGTGAACGAAGAACAGTGTCGCCTGTTAGCCAAGTCGTACCTGGCCTGCCGGATGGATCGGTGGGTGACCCGGGGACCATGTCTCATTCCGTTGCAAACTCCGCACATACTGACTTGTGGCCTCAAGCAACCTCATGGCCAGGGACGATTTCAAGAACTTGGGATTTAAGGAAGAGAGCCAACAGCCTAAGCAGAGCGAGATCGGCGAAACAGGGGTTAAAGGCGAACTCAGGTGGTAGAGAGGTAGCCTACTTGTAATATTACCCAGGTACTGTACATACATATATGCATACCGTATAGCAACACTGCTCATCAATCCGTACGCTAATACGTGTACCAAGTAGCCCAGGCAGAATAAGGTACCCCACCGCATTTCCCCACCGCCTACCCCATGATATTACTGTACGGAGTACACTACTGCACACCACAGCACACCTCCTGCGAATAGGTACCTGTACTGTACCTTCCGAGGTGGAACCTCTGGTAGCCAACCTGGGGAGCCTGGAAAGCTGATCACCTTGGATTATGTTGCTGCTTCCGCAAACGCCTCTCATCAACAACTTGACGGGAACTCGCAGATCTCTCTTCTGTGTAATCCGTACATATCCTACCGTCGTCTCACCCCTGCCGACCCAAACAAGGCCTCAACTGGGTTGCTATCGAGTCTGTCCGGGATGTATTGGGCCCTTCGTCTGTCTCTCCGCCGTTCGCCAACCGGCCCGATAACGGCGGGACTTCGCCGTGGTTGTTGCCGCTCTCTATGGACGACTTCCCGTCTTTGGAGTTATTCGGAAACGCTTCCAAATCTCCGGATTGGAAGCCACACGCGAGTCATTTTCCAGGGGTTTACTGGCAAGCAGGTCCGGCATTCGCCCGCTTTCTCCTGTCAACGACGAGTCTTCTTTGCGTAGCTACGAGACAGCTGCTGACTCCGCATCAAGGCGACAGCAAATGCCCAAGACTCTCTTGCTTGGGGCACTCGTATTGTGGGAGGCGTAACTCCGGGGCGTACTGGAGAGCATCTTGGCCTCCCTGTGCTTCCCTCAGTCCGATCGGTTTGCGATGCCCTTTGTTTCTCGTCGGATCCGGCCCGGGGCTGATATCACGGACCACAGGCGGTGGAACAGCTCAAGCCGGACGCCACGGCCATCTACGTGGCGGCTCACCAAGCCGCAGCTGCGATCGAGGAGGCTGTAGAAGCCGAGGTTCCGCTCATCGTGGCCGTCGCCGAGCACATTCCCCTCCATGATATGCTTCGAGTAAGCACGGTCGCTGTGGCCGATCACAGGCCGTCTGGCAAAGCCCGCTCTGACACCGTTTTAAGATCCATTCTATGCTGAAGTCGCAATCCAAGTCCCGCCTCGTCGGTCCCAACTCGCCCGGCATCATCTCCGCTGTTGGAAAGTGTCGGATAGGTCCGCCGCACCGAGGCAATAAAATGCCCTGACCCGGTACTGACCCTCTCTCTCAGGCTTTCAGCCGCTGTCTTGTTTTACCCCTGGCAGGATCGGTATCGTCGCAAAGTCCGGCACCTTGAGCTATGAAGCCGTGGCTTCGACGACGCGGGCGGGCCTTGGGCAGAGCTTGTGCATAGGTGTAGGTGGTGATATTGTCCCGGGGACCGATTTGCGAGAGGCCTTGACTGTGCTCGAGCACGACCCGGATACGGATGGTATCGCACTCATCGGTGAGATTGGGGGCTTCGGAGAATTAGAGGCTGCGGATTGGTCCGTTCCACCCGCTGCCTGTCGGGGAGTAGGTGCACTTCTGACTGACCACGTTACAGGATACGTGAATACCGCAATCGGGCGGAGTCGCCAAAGTGAGCCAAATCTTCCCTGGTTTCCAGGGGAACTTGTTGGGACTAACTCTTTCTTCGGGCCTGTGGTTGCCCTGGTTGCTGGTGTTACCGAGGCAGCCGGCCGCATCATGGGCTATGCCGGAGCCTTCACTATCCCCGGGGAACCGGACGCGAAGGCGAAAATAGCGGCGCTTGAGGCTGCGGGGGCGACTGTGGTCGACCATCCAGCCAAGATTGGAGGTGCTTTGAAGGCAAGACTGGATCCTAGGGCCCCAGTTCCTGAGCCCGCGTCCAGGGGCGGTGGCTTTAGTAGTTGTGTTCCCGGCGGAGGCCAGCATCGTCGGTACCATACAGCTACAACAGCCACTCGCAGACCCCGGCGCAGGATGCAAGGCTCTCTGAGCTTGAACCGACAACAGCACAGGCATCTTTATGTCTCCGAGGACAAATGTATGAACCTGCTCCGAGAGACCGGAAAGATCAACTGCGGGGCCTACTCGGGCTCTGGTCCTCGTAAACTGTTGGCCATTGGCATTGATCGCTCGACGCGATCTCCGTGTATACTTGCCTCGCCAGACGCCGAGGATAGCAGTCCGGACGGCGCTATCAGGCGTTATGCCTTCGGACACATAGCCGATCTCGACAAACTTGTCATCGGCAGGATAGCAAGCCATTTGCAGTTGAGCCAGAAGGACAGCGTCGTGGAATCTCTCCGACATCTTGTCAAGAGCTTAGCAGCCCTCTTCTTTGAGAAGGAAGCCTTCTATATGTCCACGAACATCGTGGAGCGCTTGGGTGAGGTCAAAGTTGTTGGTGCGCGCTTCGGCTTTGATGACGCTGCTTACCGCAGTAGCGGCCGTCAGGCCGATTTGCAGAAACTTCGGGACATAGCCGAAGAAGACCCATCAGAGATCGAAGCTGAGAAGCACGGCATCGTCTATATCAAGCTCCAGGGAGCTGGGGCAGTCGGCACCCTGGTCAACGGTGCGGGATTAGCCATGAACACAGTCGATGCACTCTCGGGGCATGCGGCCAACTTCCTTGACACGGGAGGCAAGGCTACTTCTGAGACGGTCAAGAAGAGCTTTGAAATCATCCTGCGGGACCCGAGAGTCCGAGTCATATTTGTTAATATCTTTGGCGGGTTGACCCGCGGGGATATGATCGCCACGGGTATCATTATGGCGTTCAGGGAGCTGTCGCCCAATGTCCCTGTTGTTGTACGCATCAGAGGAACCAACGAGGAGGAAGGACAAAGGCTTATCGCGGAGAGTGGTTTGCCGCTTTACGCGTTCGATGACTTTGAGGAGGCGGCGGCAAAGGCTATAGAGCTCTCGACAAGCACACAGACGCGACATGGGTGACGGCCCTCCAAGCCCGGTTGGCACTCGTGATTCCCGATCAGAGAGGGGCACAATATCCATGTTCTCATCGCACACAAGTTGGTGCTCGGTATTCTCTACCATTATTATTGTTTTCCACTTCTCTCCGGGTCGCCATGAGATGGCAACTCCTGGCATCCAAGGCTCAATACATACAATATTGCAAATGGCCAGGATCGGGCGTATGAACCCGCATCGGTCTTACACCCGTTTAACCACAACCATCCCGCGCAAATAGGCCTGTACTCCAGATGTTTGCGGCGAGTCCAGCCTTCCCCCAGCCGTTCTGGTGACTTGTTTTGCCTCGCCCTTTTGGTCATTATCCAGCCCTAACAGCGCCAACTGCTGCAGTTTCCAGCTTCTCAGGAGCCATACTGTTGAGACTGTTAGCAAGACGACGGCTGGAGAATCAATGAGAGGGGGAACTTGCAGGAGATAAAGGAAGCGGTATACATGGATCCGGTAAAAACCTGGACATTCAGATATGCATCCATGCCGGAGGTCTTGAGACTCAAGCCAATCACTTCGGCACTGTTATCCAGCATTAGCTACCGGCGGCGGGAGAAAAAAAGGGGGAGGTGCTCCAGTGACGCACAAGGTTGCGGGCAGAACCAAAACAAGCCAGTAGATGGACAAAGCTGCAGTACCTGGTCAGTCATGTCGGCGGCGTTGCAGTTAGATATTGGAGTTCCATACCGGAGGGTAACAATTGCAGGCCAACCACTTCGGCCCCGACGGGGGCAACACAGGGCCAGATGATGCCGGCAAAGGCGCCAGAGAGCACGTAGATGATGAGACCGGCGAAGTGACTCCCAGCAAAGATCCACAGGAAGAAGGCGGCTAGACCGGCGATCAGAGTACCAATGCCAGCGACATTGATTCTACCGAGCCGGTCACTAGCCAAGCCTATAAGGGGTCTCCCGACACCTTGGGACACTAAATATCGAAGCCGAGACAAAAGAAGTCAGTATGGAGCACGATACGGAGTAGGGGAAAAGGAGGCCGCTGGTTGTATTCCACAAAGCATGAGGAGGGACATACGGTTAAATAACGCAGCTGCGAGTGAACCTTGGCTCGCCGTAAAGCCCACTGACTGGGCGTAATCCGTAATGGAGAAAACAACGATGACGTATCCCAGGAGACTGAAGAGACCCCAGCTGATAAACAGACAGAACTCGAAGCGTTTGAAGAGGGCCCTGTCAAAGGGCGTGTGAATGGCACCGACCGCCTTGTTCCGGTCACGCAGGGTCAAGCTGCAGGCTCCGTTCACAACAAAGGCCAAGATGGCCAGGATCCTGAATGCCCAGGCCAGGCCGAGGTTGGAGATCATGGCGTTGGTGGCCAGCGCGTACGTGAGCCCGCCAAAGCCGGAGCCGCTGGTGGCTACCGAGTTGGCAAACGAACGCCGTTTAGTGAACCACTGCGGGACGACGCCAACCGTGGCGGTGAAGCTGAAACCCAGCCCTAAACCGAAGCACACGCCCTGGCTCAGGACAAGGTGCCATAGGTGGGTGGAAAATGAAGCTCCAATAAAAGACGCACTGGAGCGATCTGCCGGTCAGCTTTTTTTTAATGCCACCAAAAGGGGGTGGGAAGAGGATAAGGAGGCAGGAAACCGAGCACATACGCCTCAAACACGACACCTATTCGGAGAGTGGAGGCTGTTCCGATCCGGCCAATGCACCAAGTCACTATGGGTGACACCAGCAAAGCTGCCCGAATACCTCTCAGCAACAAGTCCTTTCTGAATAAGAGGCCCCGGGAGAAGGGGAAAAGAAGGAGAAAAGGGGGGGGACGAACCGATGGATATGGACAGCCCGCCTACAAAGGCAAACCCAAGAGCGGAGGCACCCTCAATGGAGCCCGACCGCAGATAATAAGCGAGAAAGACAGCATATGACGAGTTGAGCCCCCAGGTATGAGCGTTGACTAAGAGGACGGAGAGGACGACAACCCTGTCCATCATGATCAGCACAGGCACAGCAGGAAGGCGGGCGTGTGTGGTCGTCATCTGCGTGTGCATGTACATGTCCATGTACAAGCACGGAGTGCCGCTCCATGTGGTATCTAGGGTGTACTAACCAGCCATAACCTCCTTCCTTGAACTCGGCCTTTCCGGGTGACTCTGTCTCTCCTGGGCTCTCATCCGATCCGGCACTTGTCTCCTCGGCTAAGGGGGCGGCACTGTGCTCTTTGGTGTTCGTGAAGACGGTCGATGCCGGTTCAGGGGCCGAACCTGAGATGGCCCGCTCATCGGCCGTTGCCGGATGCGTACCCATAGGAGGAGGTGCCCTGCTCGTTCCGTTATGTGACTATAGGGAGGGACCGGCGGTGCTACGTAGAATAGCCAACGGAGACAAACCGACAGGGCGACAGGTAAGCACTAACCATGACGGTCGGGAGGAAGTGCCGCAAAAACCTGTGCTAATATATCAAAAAAGGGAGTCTGCCTTGTGTTGCAAAGAAAACAACCCTTCGCTCGGAGATATTTTTACATGGGCCCCGTGGTTACGAAGCGGCAAGCGGCAAGCGTCCCTGCCTCTCCCCACCCATCCAAACCTCCATTGTGCCTCGAGTTGGGTTTAGCGGGAGCCGCCGGTGCAGGCCGCAACCCACCCGCTTCGGACGCCGCTGCACACAAGACCGGGATCCATCCCTAGGCCCATGTTCTCGAAAACCGAGTGCCCGGCATCAAAGGCACCGAGCCGGCAGGGAAGCGACCGAGGGAGCTAAGCTTCCCATGCCCTCAACAAAAAAATAAACTGGAAATGCTTAGATGAACTTCTCTCGACCTCCATACCTTTTCGACATTTTTTTTTGGGTAGTCGGCTTCCCATTCGATGCCTAAAATATACGTTACCGCTGAATAAGCTGGGGTGTAGCGCCGGACCAGGCTCGGAAATAACTTTCGGCAGAGGGTCCTTGCTGCAAGGAGTTGGATTTTCACGATGCAAAGGCCGCGATGTGGGCCAGCCGGAGAGATGTGCAACTGATGGAGGGATGTGCAACTGATGCGGGGAAGAAGAAGACCGGCATCTAGTGGCGGATGTTGGGCAGGCGTGGCAGGCGGATGGACGGGATCCATCGGCTCAGGCACGCCTGACAGGCTCTGGTTCCGTGTTGTTGTTGGTTGGTAAGCTTCGACGAAGTTCCTATGTTAGGTGCCTTAGGTACCTTACATTCTTAATCCCGGGCGGGTACACGAACATACACGGAGAAGCCATCTGATAAGCCATGTGCGATGCCTACCGATACACTACTACTAACCCGGACTCTGCTTGATGGGAAAACGGCCGGCCGGAGGCCAGTTGAAGAGAACACCCGTCGACCAGAAAAGCAGCGGCGCGATCAAAGACATGCAGTTTCGCATCCCTGCTCTTTGCGTGGATGACCCGAGGACCCGCCTCCCTGGTACGGCGCACCCGACCTCTCTGCCCTCTGTTTCATTGGGCCGGGATGTCTTCAGCTGTCGGTACGTACCACCTTGCACATGCTTCCGTCTCCGTCCTTGGCTTGGCGCTCCAGCGCGCTTCGCATACGATGGTGCGTGGCTGGCCCGGTCGCTGTGGGAACCCATGTTTGTCTTGCTGCGTGGTCCAATCGCAGCTCGCAAATCCGCACTCGCAGCTGCCCATCTTCCACCTCGTCCAGCGGACGAGACTGGCCTCGAGCGGCTTGACTCACCTTTCCAACCCCCCCCCCCCCCCGGGGCGCCGTTCCATGTTTGGGTGCGGTCGTCTCCATCTGCCTGGCAACGTCATTGACTGCCTGGTGAAACAGAGTCAGATTGTAAACACGTCTCCACGAGGCTGCATAAATTGACTTACGATCGGGCCGACGAAGTTGCTGTCGCCAACCTATACACCATCCAATCTCTGCCACCGATCTTGCTCCATCTCAACGCCCATACCACATTGTAGAACACGCACACCTGTTTCAGACGCCAAAAGATCCTCCATGTTTGCCCGCGGCAGCGCCAAGGAGCGAAGCTCGCCCAGGAAGGTGACACCGCCGTCGCCTTCCTATATGTCGAGCGAACAATTCGGTACGGACGGCTCCGAACCCCTTCCCGAGAAACTCTAAGCCTGATGGCTTGTCCTGTTGCTGACGTAGTTCGCAGCGGCCTACCTTGCAGACCTTCGCAACAACCGCATCGCCAGGCCTGCGGGCGCCCGTCCCCCGCCGGCTTCTAAACGTGATGCTTCTGGCTTGACTACCAGCGGCGACCGGTCCTCCGTTGCAGGGCCTTCGTCATCAGTATCCTCCCTGCCTCAGATTTCCTCCCACCAGCGAGCTCAGTCAGACGCCGGCAGCATTCCGCCAGCCGCCAGCCGCCCGTCCCTCCCCCCCAGCATATCGTCTCACTCGCCTATCGCCCGCGGAAAGGATAACTACCGAGACCGTCCCGTGCAGCCCTTGAAGCCATCAGAAGTTGTCCCTAGTGCGACCTACATTGAGCGCGGCCAGAGATGGATGGAAAAGGAAGAGGCATCATCGTTACGCCGAGCCATGGAGGCGATGGATCTGAAAGACCGGTCCCGGCGAGGCAAAGGGGGGGACGACGAGAGCGACGAAGAACGGCGAATTTACAACGCGGCTCTGGATGAGGCGGCGGAATTGGTATGGCGGCACCAGAATCCGGGAAAGCTGCCGGAGCCTGGTGCGCCCTACAGATACCGGCCACACCTGCGCAAGAACAGCTACGCCCATGCCCGCGCCGCTAGTCTCGGGAGGTATGGAGCCGACGTCGCGCCAACTGACCTTGCTCGGGATCCTCTCTCGCGCTCTGTGTCCGGTAGTTCCACGGAGGCCGACAGCCCTGAGCCGGCTTCCGGCCGGGCCTCATTTGCCTCTTCTCGCCAGCCACCCAATACCGAACCTGGCAGTAACGCGGGGCAAGACGCTGCGGCACCAGCGGGTAGTGCTAAATCGTTAGGCGACATATCCTCCAACGGACCCCGTCCCCTTCCAGGACGGCGCTCTAGAAGCAGGCAAAAAGGGAGCATGAGCGGCGACTGCCAAGAGCCCTTCTCTGGCGACCAGATCTGGGAAGAGCCAGATAAAGAGACTTCGGATCCGCCCCGGGCTCCCTCATCCGACGACCTGGCCAATCCGCTGCGGCCAAAGCCAAAGGAACCTCTGAACAGGCTTCAGTTCCCCCGCAGGGGAGCTGATGGCTTGAAGATGGCTGCTTCCCCTCCTTCTTCACCTGAGAAGGTGGTCTCGAAATACGAGATACACCGGAATCCCCCGAGCCAGTCGCGGAATCCTCACTACACAATCAATCCTCCTGCTCCAGCTCAAGCAGCGCAGCGTGAAGACGTGCCTCGCAAGCATGGGATGGAGATCCGCAGCGAAGAAATTATACAGGCTACGAGTATGAAACTTAAGGACCGCAGTCCCAAGCTCCCCACCCCTTCAGCGGTTAGCGATAGTCCCGGTAGACCTATCGTAAGCTTTGATAAGAATTGGAAGCCCCAAGAGGAGGCTACTGACGGAAAGTCAGAAAAGTCAACAACCGGGCGGGGGAGCCCCAACCACTCGGGGTGCCTCGTCCCGGGCGGGGTCCGCCAGCAGCAGTCGCAGAGGCAAGAGCAAACGATCCCTGCTATCTCTGCTAGGGGCGGTAGTGCGGCTTCGGCGGCGGCCACGTCGACATCGCCGACGCGCCGCTCACAACCCCCTCCGCCTAGCATTCAAGTAGAGGGACCACCCGTCCCCGCGATTGCGGTCAGCGACCCTTCCTCGCCGTCCCCACCTGCCATCGTAGTCGAGCCCGAGGGGGCCGGCTCTGGCGGCCCCAATATCCCCGTGATTGTGGCCCCGGATGATGCTCCTGCAGACACGGCTGGTAGCTCCCGTCGCCCGCTTCCCACCCCGCAATCCGGGGCTCCTCGCGTCCGGCAGGCCGCGCGACCTCGCGCACCCTGGCCTCCCGTTTCCCGGCCGGCTGGTAGCCGGGCGACTGCTCGCTGCCACGAGTGCGGAGACGTCATCGAGGGGCGTTTCGTGTCGCTCGCCGGCATGTCGGAGCGGTTCCACCCCCAGTGCTTCACCTGCTATGCTTGTGGCACCTCGCTCGAGGCGCTCGAGATCTCACCCGAACCCGACAACCACCGCGCCGCGCGCCTCGACCGTATCGCCCGCCGTGCCGCTGGCGAGATACTCCCGGAGGAGCCTGGCCAGACGATGGCTGAGGACGGCGACGAGCGCCTCCGCTTCTACTGCCATCTCGACTGGCACGAGCTGTTTGCCCCCCGATGCAAGCACTGCAAGACGCCCATCATGGGCGAGCACGTGGTAGCCTTGGGTGCCCACTGGCACTTCGGCCACTTCTTCTGCGCCGAGTGCGGCGAACCGTTCGAAAAGGGCATGACGCATATCGAAAAGGACGGCTATGCGTGGTGCGTGTCCTGCCAGACGAAGCGCACCGAGAGGAGGGCGCCCAAGTGCCGCAAGTGTCGGACGGCCGTCATCGGCCAGTACGTTCGTGCCCTGGGCGGCGAGTGGCACGATGAGTGTTTCCGTTGTGCCACCTGCAACGGAAGCTTTGACGACGGCCAGATCTTCCCCATGGAAGGTCGTGGTGCCCCGGGCGAGACAGTGGTGCTCTGTACCAAGTGCATGGAGAAGGAATTGAAAGCATAAGGAGCTGATATCGATCGGCGGGTGATATCCGACGACGACTACGACGACGATGACGACGATGATGATGACGATGATTGCATTGTTGATGCATCTTTTGGCTTTGCATGCGGGCTTCATAGATGATGGCTATAGTTTGCTCAAATGTAGTTTATTGTGTCTGCGCCCTTTGGTCTACGCACAATGAGAGCCCATCTCGCTGGCGTTTCCATACCAAGGCTTGTGCCCGCTGGACCGGCCGTGAGAGGATTTCCATCACTCAAGAGCCTACAACCCGTTCATGGGACGAATGTGGAGTAACTTTTTCTGGCGTTGGGACCCGCGAAACAGGAGAGCGCCGAGTTCATCATCACGATACAACCGCGTTGGGCGGGAGAGTCGGCAAGAGAACGAAAGGGAGAATTCTAGATGACCTTTTTCTCCCAATGTGTCAGATTAACCGCCAAAAGATGCCCCAACCCTCCTTCTCCCTCCTGCGCGCACACACACACGCACGCACGCATGCGAGAACCCAGCGCCAAAACCTCCATGTTTTCTGTATGGCATCACGTTGGGTTGAATGCAGAACTCCGATATCCCTGTTTCGCCATCCCAATCCCGAAGCCAACCGCCCGGCATCAACGAGTGACCGCTAGATCCTTCACCATGTCCCCATAAAACTGTGTGTGCTCAGCAGCCGCCAACTTGCTCCTGGTGAACCTCCAAGGTGTCACCATCCTGCATCTCCAACTATTCCCGCCGCGCGCGCTCACGTCAGCACCCTTGCGCCTTGCCGCCGGGGGGGGATCTCGAGGGAACTAGGAGGACTCAGAACTCACAGTGTCGGGTGTGTCTGTCGGCTGCACACGTTGGCCCTCAAAGAGGAACCGGACCGAGGCGGGTGCCTTGCCTTGCCGCTCGCAGAAGGCCGTCATAAGCTTCTCCAGCTTAGTAGTGCGCTTGATCTTGAAAAAGACCTCGTTGTTGTTGTCGGTCACTTTGATGTTCAGGTGCTCGCTCGGGGCTGGCACCGTCTCAGGGTTGGGCGGCCGAGGGCTGCCGTTCTCCGCATTGTCGGCCATCGCGGCTGTTTGGGGGAGGGGAGGGAAGGTTTGGTCTCGCGACTGGACTTGTCTCTAGGGGAATCTCTGAGGCTTCGGCGATCAGCGGTCTCTGAAAGTTGCATCGATCGGTTAGTCTCCTGGTCGCGATGCGCGAAGAACGAAGGCGGGTACAAGTAGTGCCGGATGCCAGTGGTAGTACGCAAAGGGAAGACCTTGGAAGTTTGGAGTGGGCTGGTCGGCTGGGAGCATAAAAAAAAGTCCGCGATGAACTGACCTCAGCAGGAGCCACCTATGTGCTACGTTTCAAGAAACCCGCCTCTTTTGTTTGTTCCGAATAAAAAGAGAAAAATATGAAAGCGCGCTGCTATCCCTGCTGCGAGCTGTTTGGTCGGGCCTCTGGAGAACTCCGACTTCACGTCTGTCGGTCGTTGTTGCGGGATGGATGGTTGATATAGAGAACGCGGCGGGGTCGGTAGTTACCTAGCAGTGGCGGGGTTAGTTTCAACGAAGTCCCCACGGGCTGGGCAATCCAGAGGCTTCTTCTTCCTCCAGCATTCCGTTCCGGGCGGCAACTGGGAATGTACCAAAAGAAGCCGCAGACTTACCTTACCTACAAGGCATCGCGATTACAAGGTTTCATGCTCACACTCGTTGTAGATATGTAGTGATGCAAAAAAGGGTGCGTTAACGTCCGCGCATCAAAGGAAGAGACGGGCTGAACGTGAGATGGCAGACTCGCAGTCTCGCCGCACACACCACGATTGGATTAAACCTTTTGTAAATTCTGCTATCCATTCACTGCGCTCCTAGATTGCTCGGTGATATGTAAGAGCACCAAGTCCACCCTTCCGGCAACCTGGACAGTGCGGAGGCCCTTCGATCTCTGCCTAGTTGGTGGCACGGAATTGAGATAGGTCGTGTTCGCAGTGACCAGCTGCCCCTGCTGCTCTGGCAATCTGGCAAGCGATCTAACCCACACCTGGGCCTCTCCGGGCTCCCTGACATCATTTGTTCCTGGCTTCCTAGGAACGGTGGAGATGCAACTCTTCCCGCTCGACTAACTTGATCCCAGTTCGTGCTGAGAACAAAGACTCGAACAAGCAAGACAGTTTGGTGCGTCCCATCGCTCAAGCAAGCATTCATTCACCACAATGGTTAGTGTTACAGATGCATCATCTGGTCCTTTAATGGAGGCCACAAGACTGACACGCTTCTTGCTCTCTATAGGGGCTTGACCAAGATCTTCGTAGCAATCCTCCTTGCCATCCAAGAGCGGTTCGTTCAGCTACTCGAATTTCAGTGGTTCACATACTGACATGAGATGGCACGCCCTTTGTAGTGTGCGATTCAAGGTATGTCATGTGGTTTCTCTCGTCAGATCCCCGGGTGATTACACCTGCTCACTATCGTCCCAAGACTGCTTAACGAGAAACGCCTACAACGAGGCCAAGTGTGCCAGATTCGTCGATGCTCTTTACGAGTGCTGCCAGGTGTTCTACGAAAGGAATGGCGAAAAGGCAGTGACTGCTAGCTGTCCAAAACCAGACCTCTTGCGGTTGAAAATGGAGCAGAGGAGAAAGGGTATTCAGTAGACGGCAAGGGAATTGGGAATGTATCACTCGTCCAAATATGTCCACCTAAACGGCCCCAAAAGGCGTTAGGTAACCGGAGAGGAGGGTGCATATTTCCTCTAGGCTATCATTGAGCGCGCGAGAGGCCACGAGGGCCTGAGCAAGCAATGAAGGGCTTGCTCCGAGACTCTAATATGAATGCCATGGACATTGTGCAGAAGAAAGAAAAAGAAATCGTTTTTTTGGGGCTTCTCGACGACTTTTCAACGCAGGGAGCCGCTGGTGGGGCATTTCGGACCCACATAGCCTTTGGGTGGCTCGTGCTTCAATGGGTGCTCTGCACGGATTAAGGTTGCCAGCTGCCTGCAGCTCTTGGGTTCTCGGGATACCTGCCCGAATTTTTGAGCTGCACCTCCACTACGCGACCGCGTTGCTCGGGACTGTGACCAGGACTAGTGACGAGATTCGCCGAAAGGCCAGCTGCGATTCCGGCCGCAAACAACAACCCTGGAAGCGCCGCGGGCCTGATTCGTGGCAATTGGAAGCATCACAATCCGTCGTCACAGGATGCGATAGAGAAGCGGCCGATCGCAGTGCTCCACTCGGCCCTTCTCCAGGCCTCCGGGGCAACGAACAATCCAACGCCTAACATACATACATTGCGAGTCCATATCTTGTCCACCATCTCGACTAGCCGATATGGCACCGGCATTTGTTAGTACCTCTTTTCCGGTCGACCCTGCATAGGCGATCAATCATTGCTGATGTTGCTTTTCAAGGACTATCCCGCGTCCGAGAGCTCTCGCGCCAGCTCAGGAAGCCCAGCTCAACTGGAAGGTCAGCCGGATATTTTTCTGAATTGTCGACATGAAGCCCTGCGCGGTTTTCTGACATGCTAAACAGGGCCACTGAACGATGAGATTGCGGACCTCGAGACCACATACCAGGAGAGCGCCATTCGGGCAGGTGAGGAGGTCGACTATTTTGCCGCCCAGCTCGACCGTTACAACACCGGTTCGGCAGGGTCTGCAGCCGAAAAGCGCGCTCAAGTCTTCCGGCTCGTCGACTCTTACTACACATACACTCGCAGGAGGGCCGACCGATTACGCGAGCGCCAGCCACGGGAGCGATCGGTGCGGGGAGGAAGCTGGCAGAGGGGCGGTTCGACGGATATGGACATTGATGAAGTCGACAATGGCAACAATTCGCTCCCTTCTGAAGAGTTGCGCCGTGTGGAGGAGGAGGCGCAGACCTGGGACCTTCTCCGGCGGATCCTTCCTTTACGATACCGCGATCAGGCCGCGTTGCAACCAAGGAATGTGGACGACGTCTCGACAAGGAGTCGTAGGCAGTGGTGGAACGAATTCCTGATTTCCGACTCGGTTGCGCGAGAAAGAAAGGTTGTTTTGGAGTGGCTCCAGAGCGGCGCGAGCTACGGACCGCCTATCGACGAGGTTGTCAGCGAGCTGCAGCAGAACGCTGATAGAGGCGACATCCTGGCTCATGGCTGGCTTCATACTCGCCATAAAATCAAGCTGCAGAAAAGCGTCAACGGCTACCAGGGGGTGTTGGATCCCCATGACCCCGCTGCCGCCCAAGCACATCTTGGCTCCAATACACTGGTCACCCAACTAGATCCGGACGCTGTTACCCGGCAGGGCCGCAAGCTAGAGCCCCAGGACGAGTTCTTTGAGCGCGCTATCTGGCTTGGTTGCTTCGAGATGCTTCGCCGGGGTTGCTCCATGTCTGAGATTAGGGAGTGGTGCGCGGAAAGGACAGAGCTGTGGAGGGCTGCATCAATCGCCCCCCTGCCGCTTTCCAATCCAGAGGACGAGGAGCAGCCGGATTTTGAGCCGAGCTCACTGGTGCTGTGGAGGCGTATGTGCTTTGCCGCTTCCAGAGACGGGGGAACAGGCGAGTACGACAGGGCGGTCTACGGGTTACTGGCCGGCGACATTGCTAGTGTGGAGAAGGTGTGCAAGTCCTGGGATGACTTCCTATTTGCACATTACAACGCACTCCTCAGGACACAGTTCGACATGTACCTTGCCAAGCACGGCGGGGTTGCTGCCGCCAAAGCTGCCGAGCAATTTCCCTCCTTCAACGCAGTGCTCCACCACAGCGATCCGATGACGGTTAGCAAACGTCTCATCGCTTCTCTGGAGGCAGATTCAAGAACCAGGAAAGAGGCGCTGCGTGCCTCAAAGGCGCTGCAGGGCGCCATCGTGGCAAACGATGTCGACCGGCACTTGTTTCACCAAGGTATCGTGCTCTCGAGGCACGCAAACCAGAAGCAAAAGTCGAGACTGATTCATGAGGTGCCTCTCCCTACGCTGGAGACTTTCTGTCAAGACAAGTTCTTTGACCTGGCGGATCACCATGGCCTCCGGGTCTTGGCTCACGTTCTCATCATCATCTCCACCCTCGACCGTCTCGCCGGCTTCGCCGAGGAGAAAGGTGCGCTGCAGATCCGGCACCGGGCACAAGAGAACATCATTGCGGCGTACATCAGCTACCTCCGCCTTGCCAACCTGGAGGAACTGATCCCCCTATATTGCTCTAAACTTTACGGCGCCCGGCTGTACGAGACGCTGAGTCGGAATCTTATTCATATTGTTGACAACGACGCCCGGGGGCACCAGCTTACAATCATGAGGAAGCTCGGACTCGACCTGGCCGAGTTTGTGAAGCGTCAACCAGAAATCTACTTAGATGACGTTCAGGACAAGACGCTACGTTGTGAGGCCAAGGGGCGGTTCAAGATCCTCGAGGATGGACCAGCGACTCTCAAGTATGGTCGGCTCGTGAAACCAGATTTCTTTGGGGAAGACGCCGAGTTCGTTGACCAGGAGGACGACCTGATCATCCGCGCTATGGAGTGGCTCATGCTCGTTCCCGGCCAGTTCGTGGAAACATGCAACTATGCCATCCGGATTTACAAATATCTGCTGAGTACGTCGAAATGCCTGTTCAAGCCCTGCCATGAGAAGCATGCTAATCAGTTGCAGAGCGGACACGGCTACGCGCCGCACGCGCCTTCAGCGAACGGGTGCCCGGACGGGAGATCATTCTGGCTAAGTCGCCCATTCACGTGAGGGACGCGAGCGAGGATCCCGGTCCTGGCTGGTTTGAGGAGTTTGCCAACAGTGACTTTCCGGCCGAGTTTTTGGAGACATGTCAACTGAGCAAGGACAGGCTCATCACGCTTGTGCGGAATGTCTGGGAGCTCGAGTGTCTCGTACGCGCTCTGGACTCGATGGAGACTCTGTCGTCGTTGGCTGGACTCAGCAGGGAGTACGATTTCCACACCGCATCTCTTTGCGAATCATCCGCTGACGAATCCGGCTCCAGGGAAAACAGTACGTCCCGCGAGATGTGGCAGCACACCGGCCAAGAGGTTCGGTCAGCGAAGGCATGCATGCAACCGGTCCTGAAGAATTGGCTGCTGGTCTCGAACGAAGGTACGTGGTTCGATGGGGTCCCCTTCCTCTTGAGACATCCCTGGCTAATCGTGTGGCATTAGCGGACAAGGACTTTCAAGAACTCCGCGAGGCATATATTCCCGAGACAGTGCTGGCCTATATCAGCTGCTTGCATTTCGCCGGCACATCTCTTTCCCGGGACAATCTCCTGGAATGCATGGAGCTCGCGGCCGTGATTGCCGAGAAGGACTCAGATGTGGCCAAGGAGTTTCTGAGATGTGGCAGAATGAAGGAACTTGTTGAGGCCTTCGCTTCATGTAGCAAAGCACTGGCGATTTGGACGAGCGACAAGAAAGGATCGCAGACAAATTCGAAGAAAATCAGGGAATTGGGATGGTACGTGTTTGCTCACCAGTCCGTCGAAAAGTTCGAGCTAACACCGCCGCTACAGGTCGCGAGAATTGTGGTCAGTCAAGCCATGAGCAACGATGACTTCGGCGTCCCGGGTGGAAGTTGGGCTGGACTGGACAGTGACCAGGACTGGACGGTGCGTCCCCTTAGCAAGATGGGATCGCAAAGTCCGAATTGTGGATTGAAGGTAGCGGCCATTCCATTGGCTCTGCGACAGCTGGGGGACGTCGCAGATAATGCAACAACGGCGAGAACAATAGGCTTCGCGGTTCAATGAGTTCATTGAGCCAGCCGCTAGGGATGAACTATCTCATTGGGGGGAAAGAGGGGGGATATTAGGCGTTTTGTGGCTATGTTTCGCGGCGCCACGACCTGTAGAACAGGAGTGACCGGATGATCGGGGAGCTGATGTATGTATCCCTCGTTACAGGCGTCGAGAGTAGACAGATGATCCACGTTGAGGCGCATGCAAACGTGTCTTTGACGAGGTCTACACAAATTTGTAATCAATCAATCCAACCGGGGGGGGGGGGGGAGGAGAATGGGAATAAAATGGGCACAAAAGAATCCTGGCTAAAATCGGCCCCCTCTATCGTACACAGTACTTTGTAGAAGCAAGTATGTGCATACATACGGAATACTGCGCAGGACACTCACATGGCTCCACAAGGGCGGTCGCCGAGGTCTGTTGCGTATGTGCTGTGTATGCATCCGTCTAGATCCGAATGCGGGGCAAGTCCAGGGGTATGAGGGGAGCTTGCTTGTACATACACTAAGCAAACAGAACAAGGGGAAGAGGTCCCTTCCATTCTCCGCGACATATCAATGCCGACGTACCCACACACGCGGTTCAGCACCCAAGGAAACATGTCCGGACGGCAGCGTAAGGATGGCGACGGCGGCGAGGAGAGGCCGCCGTACGGCCAGTACCAGCTGGATCTATATGCTCAGGCCATGGTTGGTGGCAATAAGCCTGTCGTGACGACGGATCCAAACAAGCTTGAGCAGGCAGCGAGGCAGGCAATGAGCCCCGAGGCCTTCAACTATGTTTTTGGAGGTGCTGGCGAGCAGGCCACGATGCATGCAAACCGGCTGGCGTTTCGCCAGTGGAAGTTGATCCCGCGAATGCTGCGCCCAACCGTGCCGCGGGATCTCCGTGTTAAACTGTTCGGCAAGACCTACGGTGAGTTGCTGACGGGCTATGGCTTCCCGGAGTCCTTCGATCATGATCATAAAGCCTGACGGCCAGGGGTTATTTTTTCCTCCCTTCCCTCCAGACACCCCCCTACTCATGGCACCCGTGGGCGTGCAAGCAGCCTACCACCCCGACGGCGAGAAGGGGGTCGCGACGGCGTGCGCCTCGCTCGGCGTGCCCTTCATCTACAGCACGGCCGCCACCACGCCGCTCGAGGACGTCGCGGCGGCGGCAGACGCCTCCCTCGGGGCCTCCTCGTCGTCAGCAGGCGCGTCGCGGGCCCCGCGCTGGTTCCAGCTCTACTGGCCGCTCGACGACGCCATCACCGCCTCCCTCCTCGGCCGCGCCCGGGCCGCGGGCTGCGACGTGCTGGTAGTCACGCTCGACACATTCACCATGTCGTGGCGCCCGCTCGACCTCGACGCGGGCTACCTGCCGTTCGCCCGGGGCGAGGGCAACGCGCTCGGCTTCAGCGACCCCGTCTTCCGCCGGAAGTTTGCCGCCCACTTTGACGGGGACGCCGTCGAGGACAACGTCGCCATGGCCAGCCGCTTCTGGCTCGCCGAGGTCTTCTCCGGCCACGCGCACCGGTGGGAGGACCTGGCCACCCTGCGGCGGCTGTGGGGGGACGGGCCGATCGTCCTGAAGGGGATCCTGAGCGTGCAGGACGCCGAGATGGCGGCCAGGTACGGGGTCGACGGCATCGTCGTCTCCAACCACGGGGGGAGACAGATGGACGGGGCGGTGCCCAGCCTCGAGGTCCTGCCGGAGATTGTGGACGCTGTCGGGCATAGGTTGACCGTCCTGTTCGACTCGGGCATCCGGACCGGCGTGGACGTTCTGAAGGCTCTCGCGTTGGGCGCCAAGGCCGTCCTGGTCGGCCGTCCCGTGATATACGGCCTGGGCGCTGCCGGCACGGATGGCGCTCGCCACGTTCTGGCGGGGCTGCTGGCAGACGTCGACCAGTCTATGGGATTGGCCGGCGTGCAGAGAGTGTCCGAGCTGAACCGGAGCATCCTGAGAAGGATCAACTATGGCGGCGATGTCAAGTCATCGCTCTGACGGACAACGAAACGACTAACCAGTTGACCGCTTTGCTGTCTATGCTGCTTGTAATATATACATATATATATATATGTGTGTGTGTGTGTGTGTGTGTGTATGACACAAATCCCACCCTCGCTTGAAGGGATACACGTTTCGATCGCTCCCCCTCGACGCTGCCTTTTGCTGCAGTGAAAGCTGGCATTTATTTCTACACTGCTCAATCCGTCCTCGCCTCACTCAACGAACCGAAACACGTTGCTCATGAGGCATGGCTTTACGCGATATCGATATTGAGAATCTTGATGTCCTCCACAGGTCTTTCTTTGTATGTCTTAACATTCTCAATCCTGTGGATAACATCCAAGCCCTGCACGGCGCGGCCGAATATGGTGTGTTTGTTGTCAAGCCAGGGCTGTTTCCCCCCCGCCATGTCAGCTGAAGTTCAAGTCATCTGGGTAATGCAACACATACCGTTTTCTCGGTCGTGATAAAGAACTGGCTTCCGTTCGTGTTGGGCCCCGCATTCGCCATGCTGACGGTATACGGCTTGTCATGCTTCAAGCTGCTGAATTCATCCGGAAACTCCTTTCCCCAAATACTCTCGCCCCCTGTACCATCGCCCAAGGGGTCTCCACCCTGTATCATAAATTTGCGGATAACTCGGTGGAAGATGGTATTATTGTAGTAGCCACGCCTCGAGTGTGTCACAAAATTCTCGACGGCCAATGGTGCGGCATCGGGGAACAGCCGGATGTGGATGTCGCCATAGGTCGTGTGTATAATAGCTGCCGTCCCCGTCTCTTTCTTCTTCTTCTTTTCCTCGGCCTTCTTCTGGCCAAGGACGGTTGGTTTCTCATTCTGGACGTCTCTCGTCGCCTTCGAAATTTCCTCCTCGTTAGTGAACATGTAGAAGCGAACCTTGCCCACACCCGTAGCGACCAGGATCGGATCCCTCGCCTCCGACTCCTGCAGCAGCGGATTGTTTGACGCCGCCATCGCAACGGTTGTCACTCCCTTCTTCTGTGGCCGCCCCTGGTACAGCGCCACCGAGAGCGGCCGCAGCCCCTCGTCGCGTCCGTAGACCTTTACAACCCTGTTTGTGTATGTGTTGAGCACCTTCACTCCTAGATAGGACCCGTACAGAATGAAGTGTCCCGATTCATCAAAGATGACGTTGAACTTGTCGCGAAGCTCTGGCGACTCGATCAGGCGTTCCTGGGCCAGTCGGCGGCCGAATTCTACAGTATCCAGCTGCTGCAGCGCGGTTCCAGCCTGCTGCATTTCCTCCATCACCTGGAGCGATTCGTCATACGTCCGCTGGAGCTGGGCCGAGGCGAAGTCGAAGATGCGTATCTTGCGGTCGGGGAAGGACATAGTCGCAAACCGGCTCCCGTCGGGGGACAGAGTGAGCGACGCCGGCACGGATTTTGCCTTTTTGAACTCGAACAGGTTGGTCGAGCTCTTGTACTTGAATACATTGTCGGGCTTCTCGTAGGATCCACTCGGCCTCCAGTACTCGATCATGCCGCCCTCGTCCACCGAGATCACGCAGTCGTAGGGGTCGTTGAACGCCATCAAGGAGACGGGGCTGCGGTGCAGCCCGGTGATGGTGTGAACTGGCTGCAAGCTCTCCCCTCTACCATCGTATATGCGAATGCTCGGCTTAGCCTCGCTATCGGAAATGGCCAGGAGCGGCAGTGACGAGCCCTTCTTGTGCACCCAGCAGACGCAGCGCGGCACAAAGTCGAGCTGGAGGACGGCGAGGAGATCAAATGTGACGACATCGAAAAGCTTGACCGTCTTGTCAACCCCGGCTGTCGCAAAGCTCCGCCCATCCTGGCTGCAGGATACAGAGCGGATCTCGCCCTGATGCGCCTTGAACTCCTTGACGAACTCGATGCCCTCGGCCACCTTTTTCCAGAACTTCACGACGCCGTCGACCGACGTCGTGATCAAAAAGTCGGTTAAGGGGGTCATGGTGAGGTAGGCCAGCTGCTCCTTGTGCATCAGGGACTTCAAATACCGCGTCGACTTGGGGAGGGCCGAGATGTACAACTTTTCGTACGGGAGAACGCGCCGCTTCTTCTTGGGAGCCTCCGAGGGCAGCTGCGGCCCCATATCATCGTCAGAGGAGCTGTCTGCATCGCGCGTGTCAGAAACCAAGTGCCCATTCGCATCCGCATCGGAGAGGAGGTAAAGCGGCCCGGGACGGGATGGCGCTGTGGCGTACCTGAGCCATCATCGCCGGTGAAGTCGGCATGGCTTCGCTTGTTGGACTTGACGTCGTCCTCTTGAGTATTCTCGGCCATGATATCGCTGAGAGAAGCCGTCTCTCTGCTTCCGCAAACGAATGGTTTCTTTGTTCCGCTTTTGAATGCTAGTATTGCGAGCCTGCAAGTCGCAAAACAGCTGTCGGCGTTCGGGGGGGGTTCTGGGCCAGTCTCCCACTTCTCCAAATCGGGGAGAGCTGCTGTTCAGCGCGGCAAGTGGGTCCTGAAATGGGCACCTTGCTCGCTTAGCCCCACCAAGCCGGGACAAGGGTATTCGAGCCCAGGGTGGCCAGCTTCGAACATGAATGACATGAGTGTGCAAAATATCAATCCCAAACGTGCCCAGATGTAGCCGTAACAACGGGCCACAGAAAGAAGGGGAAGAGAAAGATGCTTAGGGATCGCATGCTCTATGAACGGATTTCGGTCGTTCCTTGGTGTTTCTTCTCATCTTCGAGCATCAAGTCAAGGTGCGAAAGTCCTGTTTGGACACGTAAGTTCTTGATCTGCCATCGGCAAGCACACTGGCATCTTCAGACTAGTGATATAACTAGCGTTTAGGAAGGCTCCAATTGGCATTCGCTACCTGACATCATGTTGTTCTACGTGTACTTAATAGTGAGACACCGAAGAAGAGAAGGCTACATGTGACGTTGGACCTACTCTTCAATGTATGTATGTGCGGATTCAACATTGCGTGGTGTTGGAGCCAAGCCCGAACTCAGCCCCGCCGTCTCGACGGAGACTGTCCAACAAGCCCGGTTTCTCAAGACAGTTTGGCTCACGCCAACGGCACGAGCTACTTACAGGTCAAACGGAGAAGGCTGCTCTCTAACGCTCATCATCTTGACTATTGGTTAGATTTGTTGAGTGACACAGATATACGAATTAGATCCCCGGCATCCTTTTGGAGTCGGTCACCGAACTTGCAGGGCTGTTTTCAGCAATGGTACCTAGTTACCCCACATTGAGTCATGCCTTCATGGTTGGCCCTCAAAACTTGATTGAACTCGCGGATTTCACCCACCCTCGGCGAAAAAAAAAAGTTCCTGCGTCTATCGTTTACAAAGAATCCTTTAAACCGGCAACCCTCTAGTAGGTTTGAACGCCCGGATTCCCAGAGTTCCCCAGTTGGATCGCGCCAGCCTCCGGCAGAGACCCAAGAGCCGCCATCATGTCGGTATGTTCTCGTCCACGAAGCTCCAGTCGAGCCATGCACTGGTGAGGCCACCCCCGCTCACTGAATCACAGTCGTTCTACATCGAGAACAAGAATGTGGGCAACAAGACCGAGAGCGAAGATTGGAGGAGTATGAGCTCAATTGGCAGCCTGTGCAACCCCAACGTGCGCTGACAATACCGGCAGTTCGCGGCTACAATCCTTTGACGCCTCCTGGTCTGCTCCAGCACGAGATCCCCCAGAGCCCCCAATCGAAGAAGACTGTTCTTGAAGGGCGTGAGGAGGCCGTTGCCATCGTCAATGGGACCGACGAGAAACAGAGGCTGTTGGTTGTTATTGGGCCCTGCTCGATCCACGACCCAAAGGCCGCGCTCGAGTATTGCGACTTGCTACTCAAAGAGAAGGAGAAGCACAAGGATGAGCTGCTGATCGTCATGCGCTCTTACCTCGAGAAGCCGCGCACAACGGTTGGATGGAAGGGCCTGATCAACGACCCAGATCTCGACAACAGCTTCAACATCAACAAGGGTTTGCGGCTGAGCAGACAGCTGTTCGTCGACTTGACCTCCCGGGGCATGCCTATCGCCAGCGAGATGCTCGACACAATCAGCCCACAGTTTCTGGCCGATCTGCTCAGTCTCGGTGCCGTTGGCGCCAGGACAACCGAGAGCCAGCTTCACCGTGAGCTGGCTAGCGGCTTGAGCTTCCCTGTTGGCTTCAAGAACGGCACTGATGGTAGTCTCACGGTTGCCGTCGATGCCATCGGCGCGGTCAGGCATCCCCATCACTTCCTCTCGGTCACCAAGCCTGGTGTAGTCGCCATTGTTGGCACCGTCGGGAACGAGGACTGTTTCGTCATCCTGCGTGGCGGCACTCGAGGCACCAACTACGACGCCCAGAGTATCGCAGAGGCCAAGGCTGCGTTGCAAAAAGCAGGACTGCGACAACGGCTCATGGTGGACTGCAGTCACGGCAACTCCCTCAAGAACCACAAGAACCAGCCCAAGGTCGCTGCCGCGCTTGCTGAACAGATTGAGAAGGGTGAGGATGGCATCATGGGTGTCATGATCGAGAGCCACATTAACGAGGGTGAGTCTTCGCCGGTGATGTCCCATCAGTGTTACCTTCTGACACAGGCTCGTAGGCAACCAAAAAGTCCCTCCGGAGGGCAAAGAAGGTCTCAAGTACGGCGTCAGCATCACCGACGCTTGCATTGGCTGGGAGGACACAGTCCAGGTCCTCAATGTCTTAGCCAATGCCGTGAAGAAGAGGAGGGAGGTGCTGAGCCAGAACGGCAGCGCCTAAGCCATGAAAAGGGTTGTGAGGTGATGGTCGATTTTATATACATTTGTGGTCATCCTTCCTTTTTGAATTGGGCGTTTTGCGGTCATTTAAGAGTTCGGGTTCGGCAAGACGGGAATTCAAGATTTAGCGGGTTCAACACTGGTAGCGGTATCGAACCTTGACCAGTGATTGTTGCACTTCAGGATCCGCCGATGCGCTGTTGACTTAATAGAAGTGATGATGTCCAGAAAACTGTTCGAGCTTTCCTGGGATGAGAAGAGCGCAACGACACCAAGTTGGGGGGATCTGGTGGATCAGGATTGCGTCGTAGTGACCGAGGTTGGGGAGGAAACGAATGCTGTGGTGACTCGACATCGAATAGATCCCGTACGTACCGATGTACGGGATTACGGATTACTGGTACACAAGGGAACGCCGGAACGAACCAACGTCTCGGCGCTCGGAAAAAATAATTGACCGTAGGTGCTTTAGGCGGGCTCGGGCCAGAGCTTGCCTGATTGGTCCGGCCAATGAGAGGGCCTGAGTTCCTAAGAATCCCGAATTTGAGAATCCTGACCTGTCGACCTTCACCAGCTTGAGCCTGCTACCTCACATCACCGACGGTGGCAGCGAATTGCCTAGTCAATCCGACCCACGACACCCTTCTACTCTCCGCAAGGTGTGCCGACCATGCTGGCGAGGTCCTGCCTGCGCTCGACGCGCGCGTTTGCCGGCCTGAAAAATGGCGCCGTGCACATTCCTAAGGTATGTCGGTTGTTTGTGCCGTCTCCATCGCACGACCGGGCGCGACAACGACCACCGACTCTCCCAATTGCGCCCGTCGCCCCGCCCTGTCCATCGAACCAGCCTCGGGAATGCGTTCTGCGCCCCTTCGGAAGCTAATAACCATCTCTGTCAGCGCGCCGCGTCTTCTTCGAGCTCCGGAGCTACTACCGAATCGCCACTCCGGCTGAACATCGCCGCCGCCGCCGCTACCGCCGCCGCCGCCGGCTCAATTGCCTGGTACTACCATCTCTACGGACCTACAGCGGATGCCGCGACGCCTGCCGAGGAAGGGTGAGTGCTCCGTCGACCATTGGCCCGTTCCCGTCGCGGACCTAGGTCATTTGCCCGCATTGCGGCATATTCGGCCAACTACGCTGTCGAGGGAGGATTGGTGGAAAGTAGGAGCCCCGAGCTTACTGTCGACATAGTCTGCACCCCACAAAGTACCCCTGGGTTCATCAGCAGTGGTTCAAGACCTTTGACCACCAGGCGTAAGTCCTCTGCGTCCCATCCTCGTCCGTACTGCGCGGCTCATACAAAGTTTCCTCGCAGTCTCCGGAGAGGCTTCCAGGTTTACCGCGAAGTCTGCTCCTCGTGTCACTCGCTCAGCAGAGTGCCTTATCGCGCGCTTGTTGGCAGCGTCTTGACCGTTGACGAGGCCAAGGCCCTGGCTGAGGAGAACGAGTATGATACCGAGCCCAACGAGCAAGGCGAGATTGAGAAGCGCCCTGGCAAGCTGTCCGACTACCTCCCGGCCCCCTACCCGAACGAAGAGGCTGCCCGCTTTGCCAACAACGGTGCCCTCCCCCCCGATCTCAGCTTGATCGTCAAGGCCCGCCACGGCGGCTGCGACTACATTTTCAGCCTCCTGACTGGTTACCCGGATGAGCCTCCTGCCGGTGCCCAGGTCGGCGCTGGCCTCAACTTCAACCCTTACTTCCCTGGTACCGGTATCGCCATGGCTCGCGTCCTGTACGATGGTCTCGTCGAGTACGAGGATGGTACCCCTGCGACCACCTCGCAGATGGCCAAGGATGTCACCGAGTTCCTCAACTGGGCTGCTGAGCCCGAGATGGACGACCGCAAGCGTATGGGCATGAAGGTTCTTGTTGCCACATCGGTCCTGTTTGCACTGAGCGTCTGGGTTAAGAGGTACAAGTGGGCGTGGCTCAAGTCGAGGAAGATCGTCTACGACCCGCCCAAGACGACCAACACCCCCCAGCGTCGTTGAAGGACAGGCTAAGCCGGAACACCGCAAGGCTTAACTGTTTTTTGTATGTACCATATACTGCTAGGCTCTCCCAATTTTCTCCATCTGGTGTAGACGAAGAAAAGGATGACGGGGAGCCTCCCGAACAATGGGGGGAAGTGGACGTCGGGTAGAACAGGGGTTGAGGGGTGTAAATCAAATGTGTCGGTCTCAATCTAGACATTTTTCCTTGTTGTTAGATCGATATTCCCCTTTCTGTGGCTTTGGGGTCCTTAAAAACGCCTTGTTTGGTTTGCTCAAATGGTCGCTCGTCACAGGGAATTTTCCTGGGGGGAAATCGTCATCTCCCTTTATTTTTCCCGCGTTTCGAATTATCATCTCAACAAACCGTGACAGCCCATCTTTTTTATTACCATATTTGCTGGAATGATACTACGCATCAACCCACCAGGCCCATCCACACCGGTCATGTTACAGAAATGTCGAGCCATGATATAGCTAGCTACTTGTCAGCCAATGACCTCCTCTATGGATTCGATATCTGCGATGAAGAAACCAGGCAGTTCCTCGCTTCGCTCATCAACTCTGGCCGCGCGCCGCAAACCGAGATAAACGGATTGCGGGACCTCAGTCTTTTGCGCGGGGCTGAAGAATGGGACATGCTATTCGAATGCGCCTCTAATTTGCGAAAGAGGGGCGAAATTTCAGGACAAACGATTGGCGAAGACGCGAAGAGTTCTTTGGTACCGTTCCTGGAGCTACTCCTAAACGGTCCATCTGGTACCGGTGTTTCAGGACTTGCTTTAAGGTACCAACGGCCAACGTCGAGAAGCGCCAGAGAAAAGCGCGAAACCCGAACGCGGAGGAGTAGAGATTCGCGACAGGGTAGTACTTCGCACTTCTGGGGGGACGACGAGGGCGGAGCTTCGAAGGTTGCGCCGAAGCAGCGGCATCAAGCCATTCACTCGTTTCCCATCCCGACTGGAGTGGGCAACCAAGTTTTCGATGCCACCGGCTGCAGTTCGGCAGAGAAACATCATGTTGGTTCTGCCTGCGTCGTAGTGTTGGAGAAGAAAGGTGTCTCATCAACCGCATCGGTGGCTCCCGCGAGGGCTGGCCAAAAATCACCCGAGAGCATTACTAAGGAACAGGAAAACCCGAGCCTGCTGTGCTCACCAAACCAGCCAGCCAACTCGCACGCCGAGGTCACAAAGACGATAGGGCGAGCAGTCAAGGCCGCAGGTGGATTGAAATCTCCGTTCTTTGGCACCACGACGCCTACGAGAGGAGGGCAGCCGAAGCCGGGACCCAGCCCGCCATCAACGGCAAAGAAGTCTCGTCCACCACGAGGTATCGTTTCAAGCCTTCCCATACCGCCCCTCACCGCCGACCGATTCGGCCTGATCCAAGAGGAGCTGGCCGACGACCCGTTCCGCCTGCTCATCGCGGTAACCTTCCTCATCCGGACTCCTGGCAGGGCAGCTATCCCTGTGTTCTGGCAGCTCATGGAGCGTTTTCCCACGGCCGAGGCGCTCGCCGCGGCGGACCCAGCAGAGGTTACGGCACTGATCCGCCCGCTTGGCTTGTCCGCCGTACGGTGCGCGGCCATCCAAAACTACGCCCGCAGGTGGCTGGAGAGGCCGCCGACCAGGAATGTGCGGTATGGGGTCAAGAACTACCCGCGGCCGGGCGACGCACGGCATGTGCGGGCGGGAGAGGAGTTCGGCCCGGAGGACGACGGAGCCGACATGTTAGACGGTCGGCAGCCGGCAGATGCCGCGGCCGATGCGAGGGATAGGGCAGTCGGCTGCGCTTGGGAGATTGGGCACCTCACACAAGGCCCGTATGCGCTGGACTCGTGGCGCATCTTCTGCAGAGATGTGCTGCTTGGCCGGTCATGCCACTGGACGGGGAAAGGGAGCCCGCCGGAGTTTCAGCCCGAGTGGATGCGTGTTCTGCCACGGGATAAGGAGTTGAGGGCGTGCTTGCGGTGGATGTGGTACGTATCGCTCACCCGCCTTCCTTGTCTTATATATATTCCGTCTCTGCCCAGGCGATCGTCCCGCTCTACGGCGGCAACATCACACCTACTAAATTCAGCTCCGGACTGGGTGGTCTGCTCTTCAATATCTGCGGTCTCGAGTAATCAAACACCTGTTTACTGACGCCCTAGTAGGATGCGAGAAGGTTGGGAATGGGATCCTCTCACGGGTGAACGGGAGCCTCTTCGAGAAGATTTGCGTCTTGCGGTGAACGAAGGTCGGGTTGGCTACGACGATGGTGGTAATCTGGTGATTCTTCAATAGTTGGGCGCCGAGTACCACACCGCATGCTGCCTTAGAATGGCGAGTCACGGTCAAGGACGTTGTAACCTGCAAAATTCGTTTTCCATCGCCCTTTCTTTACCAGACGTAGATCGATGGGCTCTCGTGTGTCCGTGGCTTGGAACTCGCAGTACGCCCTTGCATCGTCGTCCTCGCTTTTCACAGAGGAACAACGAACGACAAAAGTCATACATCTAGATACACTATTGAGGAAACACTCTTATTCCTAGGAGACGTAAAGTGGTACCAGAACTTAGGAACGGAACTTGCGATTTGGGGTTGAAGTCAGGAAAAAGTATCCAACTCGGTGTTTTGGAAAGGGCCTGGCTTCCCGGTAGTACTTCGCTCTACCTTTTTCATTCGAAGCACACGGCAAGTTCCCACGATCATCTCGGCAGATAGGTATAGAACACTGAATATTCTGACCAGGCCTTAATCAGACACTAATAAACCGTCTTACCAGAGTGTCGGAAGCTGTGGAGCTTCCAAACGTATTAGCCACGCGTTTGCCACAGCTTTATAAGGCTGTTTAACGCTTTGGCCAGTTCCTTTGTCTATAAATATCAGTCGTTTTGTCTCCTTTGTAGATAGTTTAACAAGGTACTCTTTTCCTTCGTATAGCCACCTACTACAGACTGCTTTTAACGCTCCCGGAAGCTTATCACTACGTTCGGCAGTTATGAGCCCGGCGCCTTAACTACTCCTCTACCGACGTATCTTCAATATCAATGGTAGCTTCTTCTATTACGAACTCTCTTACCCTGCTTTAATACGCATTTGACGACGTATCTGTCTATTATATCCGAGATCCTAGTCGAGACTTCTACGTGCCTTATAGGGCCTAGTTCCTAGAACTTGTAGTATATTAAACTATAGTTATAGGTTGAATTTGCTAGTATATAGGGATTTATTAACCCTAATGGCGACTATAAGCTAGATCTAGAAGTTCTATAATGCCTAACCTATAAGTAAGCTAGAGATAACCTTATCCTAGCTTCCTAGGAGTAACTCCTGGAAAGATTATTACCTTTAATATCTATAGATTTAATACCTTCTAATATAGCTATTATAGCTGAATTTATATAATTATAAGACTCCTTTTATAAAGATATTATATATATTATAGACGTTAGTAAGTAGATAAGATAGCTATAATGTTAGCTAGTATATATTATAGATTTTAAACTCTATAAAGCTATAAAAGTATATAGGAAGAAGGATATTAACCTTATTAAGGGGATTATTTAGACACTTTACTCTATATTTATACTATCTATTATAACGCTCTATATAATAATTATTATATAATATATAGCTAGTCTTAATGTAACTAAGTGTTTAGGAGTTAATCTATAACGCTAGATTTATAACTTTAATATTACCTTCTAGTAAGCTATTTAATATAATATCCTAGAAGTATAGAGAGTATAAGGACTTTATACCTTTCTTAATATTATTACTATATATATCCTATTAATCTAAGTAGCGAATAAGAGGATAGAAATCGAGCTTATTAATAGTATAGAATAGTTACTTCTAGAGCTTAGTACCTTTATTATAATAGCTAAGATCCTAATTAATAATGACATATAATCTAGAGTCTCTTGGAAGTATAAAATCTTCTTGATAACTTATATACTAATACTTCCTATAGCTTAGAAGAGTAATAAGGAGAGAGGTAGAGATTTATATAGAGACTCTTATAACGGTTAATAGTATAATACAAGATATCCTTATAAGCGTCTAAGATATCTATAGAATCTAGTAGACTACTATACGCTTAAGTAAACCATCTATAGTAATAAGTAATACTTATATCTTTCTAATAAAGAGTATAAGAAGATTTACTAGGAGCTTAATAAGCCGAAGTAGGCTAGACTAAAAAATTAACTTATTACTAAATAGGGGGAGCTATCCTATTCTAGGTAATTAAGGGCAGGATACCCTAGTTCTTTTAATATATTAATTATTAGCCCTTAACTACTTAGTAAGCTCTTGACTTACTATAAAGCGTTTAATATAGTCGCTCTATGACGCTATCTTCTTTTAGAAAGCACTTTACTAGACTTATATAGTATAACCTACTTGGTTAATGATAAGAAGTTCCTTTTACCTAGGACGTTTGTTAAGGTAGATAATCCTAAGTTTATTAAAGTAGGTATAACGACCTTTTCTATTAGTAGGAGGGGCACTTAAGTAATCGAGAACGTTCTAGATAGACTATATAAACTATATACTAAGAGCCTAACGCTTAAGGATATTACTATCGTCAAAGGATTCTATATTAATATTATCTTAGAAGCTCTATTACTTAAGGTAGGCGCTTAGTACTATAGCTTAGATTGCTTATTACGTTTTAGAACACTAGAAAATAACGTTATTCTTTATAAGCTGGAATGTAAGTATAATCTTACCTTCCTCGAATATAAGCTACTTTCCTACTACCTAAGCTTCCTAGACTATGTCTTAATTAGTAAAGCAGGTATTATAAATATTTATATATTCTTATAAAACGTATTTGCTATATATAGTAGAAGGTCTTAGATACGAGTATTACCTACTATAAGAGAGGATACTAAGGATCTTTAGTACTCAAAAGCTAGCTACCTTAGACTAGAAGTATTAAAAGCGCTTATTAATAACGCTAGAAACGTCCGTATTAAGGGGACGGTATATATTAAGTGCGAGAGCTACGCTTATACTTATATAAGTAAGGTTATCTCCAGGAAAATACTACCTAAGTAGAAGTCTATATACCTGTTTTAGCAAGTAGCCTAGGATCTATTTGATTATTCTAAAGCGATTAATAGATTATAATAGCTACTTATAATTGTTAACGAGTATAATAGGAAGCTCTTCCCTTTCTTCCCAATAATAAAGTCGCTAGACTAGATTATAGGAGTTATCTAGAATTTCGAGAGCTAGGTAAGACGCTAATACGGGCTTACTATCTATAAGATCAAGTAGGATAACGATATTATGATAATTAGTTTAGTAAGGCATATATTAATATATTATCAGACTTAGGCTACAGAAAGTAGTATTAATCTTAAACTCTTACCCTTATATACTTACGAGCCTAATAGACTAGTAAAGTAAGTAAGGTAAGAACTAATCTCATACTTAATTAAGATACTTAATAGCGTAAATCTCCTTATAAAGCTCTAGTTAGAAAGTATATAAGTAGTAGTATACTTATATATAATAAGCCTAAGCTATACTTACTCGTTTAGAACTCCTAACAAAGTACTTTATAGCTAGTGCAAATAATATTTTTACTAATATAAACCTAGCTTAATAATTATATTAACTAGTAACTTATACCTAGATTAGAATAGTATCTTTATATATAGATATAAGGTATATATCCTCTATAAGGATAGGGAAGCTAAGCGGCATATAAAGGACTTTAAGGTACTACTATATAGGCTAATAGGATATCTTATAGGATATTATATATCTAATATCTATCGCGTTTAGATACCTAAGCTTAATAGGGTCATTATAACTTATAACGTTCGCTTCGATAAGAAGACTTTCTACTATCTAGGTAAAGAGTAGCTAATAAAGCCATTACTAGTAATGGCGAGCTAGGAAGTTAATTAATTCGATCTTAGCAAAGATTCCTAGGATAGCGATTTTCTCTAGGAAGCGTTACAATAGACCTGACAACTAGTAAAAGACTCTATTATAGTAGCTTGGCTGCCTCTATCGTAAGAGAGTCTAGCAGTAGACCAACCTTTCTAATAGGGTCAAGACTCGGGGGTAAGGGAGCTCTCCGATATATAGCCTATAAGCAAGTAATTAGTTCTAGAGACTCTTATAGCAGAGACGTAAGCAATAGACGAACTTACCAAATAGATAGAGAGCTTTAGAAGACTCTTGACCTCTAAATATATACCTAAGCCCTTAGTAACTTATCTTATACTAGCTAGTAAAGGGGATATTTACTAGGAAGTAGGAAGGTTTAAATTAGAGCCTTCCTAGTCGCTAGCTAGCTAACTAGATACTAGGGAGAGTAGGGAAGCTATCAAATCTAATAGAGGAATACCTTCTATAGAAGAATCTAACGTACGTGACAAGTAGATAGAAGAGCTAGGAGCTAGGGACGGTATTACTAATATATTATAACTTACTATAGAACAGGAGGAGTAAAGCGTTAAGCGAAGTCTAGATTAGCTAATGTATTCTCTAAAAGGTAGAAGTAAAGGAGAAGCTATTTAGCAACCTCTTATAAGGAGAGGCAGAGGTAAGAGGAGGGCTTATATACCTAGAGACCCCATATAGTTAAGCGAATGGCTATAAAATAAAGAGAAGGTTAATTACTATTACTCCTTTATCTATATAATAAAGGAACTCTAGTAACAGTTCCATAAGACTTACCTACCTGATTAATAGAAAGCTTATCTAGAGGACTAGAGTATAAAAATAATATATATAGTGTTTGCTACCGCTATATAATAGAAGGATACTATATACCTTAGAGTAGCCTTAAATAAGCTGTATTAATATATTGACAATCTTACTCGCGTTCTTACTAACTAGCAAGACCTATATAACTATCTATTAGGATAATAGTTTAAAGACACGGCTTACGAGGAGATATATAACTTAGAGAGTAGGGGAACATAGAAGATTGTACTATACAAGCAGGCGAAAGCGTAACCTATCCCATTAAAATAGGTCTTCGTATACAAGTTTGATAAGGACGGTTTCTTAGAGAAATGCAAGGTAAGAATCTATATATAAGGAGATCTATAGGATATTAGCTTAGTAGAAAGTATATATATAGTTACTTTAGTAGTATAGTTGTTCCGTATAATAATAGCGATTGCTATATACTTTAACTTAGAAGTCAAGTAGTTCGATGTAGCGTAAGCGTTCCTTAACGCTAAACGACCGGAAGACGATCCTGTCATCTACAAATTGCTAGAAGGATTTAAGTGGCTAGGGAAATATATAGAGTTGCAAAGAGCTCTATACGGCTTAAGAGACTTACTACTCTTATAGTATAGGGAGTTCTATAAAACGCTATTAGATCTAAGTATAGAACTATTAGGCAAAGAGAAGTACCTCTTCTTAAGCTATAATAAACGAGTTATCCTAATCTTCTATATTAACAACTTCTTGGTTTTTTTCCATAAAAGTAATACTATAGCGGCTAAGCAGGTAATAGAAGGAATTAAAGCTTAATATAACGTCTATAAGTAGGGTAATATTAGTTAGTTTCTTAGTATTAGAGTGATTCGAGACTAACCTATATATAAGATATAGTTAGTCTATAATTAATATATTAGAAAGATAGTAAGAAGATATAGGCTGGACGTGCCTAATATATATAAGCTAACTCCTTTAAGCTATAAAGAACTTAAGAAGTTTAAAGGGAACGCTACTAGTATATAGATTAAAGAGTATTAGGAGCTTATTAGATTAATCTTATATTATATAGTTATACTATATCTAGATATTATATACGCCTGTTTAATACTCTCTCGATACCTAACTAATCTAGGACTAGACTACTTATTAGAGGTGTAGTAAGTAGTAAGATATCTATTTAGGAGCTCTTGCCTATTAATTTAGTATAGAGGCAAGCAAGCGCTGGAAAGTCCGACGCTTATAATCACTAGGGACGCTTTATATATAGATAATCTAGATATATAGTATTTGTTATAGGGATATATCTTCTTCCTATTCGGAGGTTCTATTATATAGAAGGCGTTATACTAGGATACTATTATAATGTCGAGCATTAAGGTAGAACTTCTAACGCTTTCCCTTATGGTAAGAGAGGCTATAGTACTTAAAAGGCTATTTACAGATATCAATCTTAAGCTTAGGGAACCCTAGAACATTTACTACGATAATTAGTAAACGATAAGACTAATAATAGCTAAGAACGAACGTATTAATACTTACCTACGGTATATAGACATCTATAATATATAGTTATATTAGGAAGTAGTAAAAGGAACGTTTAAAGCTATATATCTACTAACTAGTTAGATACTAATAGATAGGCTTACTAAACGACTTAGCTAATAAGCCTTTAAGCGTTAAAGGGCTCTCTTTGATCTTTAAGATATTAGTTATAGGCTTATATAACTAGGGGGTAGAAAATAAGTCAAATTCACCAAATAAAATACTACCTAATACTCCCTATCTACTATTATTAGTCATTACTAGGATCAATAGCCTTACCCTTGCCTTTATCCTAGCTAGGCGATAACGTAGTGCCTAATACGTTATCGGACATATTAATACGAGCATTACAAGCTTCCTTGATTTTGCCTAACTAGTGAAAGATATTATATATAGAACAGGTAATCTTCGTAAAACATGTAAGTTTAGCCTTATTAAGCTTATACTCCTCTATATCGTCTATACTAACACATTTAAGGTCACTCCGAAGAACTATACGTAACTTCTTAAGATCCTATACACGACTATTAGCAATTCGCCTATATACTAGGGGTAAAGGTTTAAGATCTAGGGACTTATAAAAGCCTTAACTTTATCTAGTAAAGCCTTTATCAAATCCTTTACTAACCTGACTATGACGAACCTAACTCAGACTTCTTCTAAAAGGGTTCAGACGAAGGTAGATTAAGCGAGACAAGTAGGCAGGTCGTCTAAGGGATTCGGTAAAGCCAAAGGGTTCACAATAACACTAGAGTTATCTCTTATGGTAATTAGCAATGCTTGGTATAAGTACTGTGATTGTAGGTTGCTATCACTAGTAAACTCCTAGAGTCCACTATAACGAGTGACTATTTATATGTATATATACTTCTGTCGGTCGCTTATAGTCCCCTTCTATCCTGTCCTTAGATTGCCTTCGGTAGCTAGCTATCCTCTGCTATCTTTCCCTTTTTGGCAATTGTTTGCCTATAGTAGCCTACGCTCCCTAGCGATCTGTGTTAGCCTTGCTTCGTACCCTTCTTAATTAGTAGCTTATTTAGCCTGCTATACCCTACCAGGTCACGGTATATAGTTAGCTTGTAATACGATACCCCCTCTTTAGGGCTTTCGACCCGAAAGCTTCTTATAACTTGTTTTAAGTACTACTAATACCCCTTTTTCGTAGTAGGTAACGTCCTTCTTCCGCTAACTTCCTTTCGCTATAGCTAATTATATTCCTAGGAATCGTCGCAATCTTAAACGCGAACGATACGCTATTACGATCAAGATTAAGCAAGAGGGTTACGAAGTTACTATATCTTGTAAGCGTTATTAGAATATAAAGCCGCGAAAGCGTTATATAATAATAGAGAGTTTAAACAAGTATTAAAACTATATTCGTATAGGCAAGAAATGTAGTAGTCCAAACGTTATAGATACCTATAGGTTCCTCGTTATTTTCCTTTATAGTCTTAGGTTACTAACTACCTTAGTCCTTTTGAATTTATTAGAGTAGGAGAAGGTTTTAAGGGAGATTACTAAGACCAAGGCATTACTTACTTAGACGTTAAGCTATTTAAGTCAATTATATTGTTTATAGCAATCCCTGTGTGATCGTGGTGCCGAAGTTTTTCGTCGTGGTATAGCTCGTCTAGAGGAGGAGGAAGAGCTAGATACTCCTCTGCTGATATCGGAGACGTAGACCCTTGCGGGTCAGGCTTAGGTGTTAGGTGCTTTTGACATACTTAATTAGGAGTCAATTAGGTTAGATCCTAGTCCTAATTCTAGCAGGTTCCCCTCTTTTTCTATTAGGGAATAGGCTTTAGAGCTAGTTCTTATAGCTAGTTAGGATTCTACTAGTAGAACTATTCTAGTTTCTTAGGGCAGTTTAAATTCTTAACTAGTTCCTATAAGTTATCTTCTAGTCTAAAATCAAGCTATTTAACTAAGTACTATAGTTCCCTATTAATAACGTATAAATCTAGAATTTCTTTAACGTCCTATTCTTTCTCTTTATCCTCTGCTTCGATATATATAGCAACCTTAGCGTTCTTTGGTACTAGTTCGAGAAGTGAAATATGAAAAATATCTGTCTGTAGGTATATAGATAACGGTAACGACAGTCAGTAGTTAGATATCGAAATTCGTTCTTTGATAACGAAGGGTCTAACCTTCTTGAAGTCTAGCTTTATACTTAGTCGTTTGGTTCGTAAGTTTCGTACGATCAGGTAGACTTTGTCTCCCCTCTCTAGGCAAGGTCCCTCGAGCCTGTGTTTATCATAGTAGTTCTTTATTCTGGTTTTGACAAACTCGAGTTCCTTCTTGAGCTTCTCGTACAGTACGTACATCTGTTCTGCTTTGACTGCTGCTCTTGGTACTATAACCTCTAGTCCTTGCCTAAGGTCTGCTTTATATCTATAGTTCGCGAAGAACGGTATGACTTTGGTCGTTTCTGTCGGCGTTATATTGTAGGCGAGTTATGCTATTGGTAATAGCATGACTTAGTCGTCTTGCTAATAATTAATATAAGAGCGGAGGTATTGCTTAATAACTTGGTTTAGTCGCTCCGTTTGTCTGTCGGTTTATAGGTAATATACTATTAACAGCTTATTATTAATGCCTAATTGTTATATTAACGCTTGCTAGAACTTTGATATAAACTTAGTATCTCTATTAGTAATCTATTCTTACGGCTAAGTATATACTAATATAACTTGCCAATAGATTATGTCTACTAACTGTTTAGCTATCTAGGACTCCTTGTAGGGAAAGAAGTATACCTACTTAGTTAGGCAATCTACTATAGTAAGAATACTATCGTAGGTTACTCCTATAGCTATATCCTTAGATTCTAGTAGCTTTGTAATGAAGTCTATCGTAACTAAACTCTATAGTTTATTAGCTATTAGCAGTAGCTAAAGTAGCCTATATAGCTTATATCGTGCCGTTTTGCTTCGATTATAGATGTCGTAGCTCTATACGACTTCCTTAACTCGTGCCGTTAACTATGGAAAGTCATAGTGTCTCTTGACTTGTACAACAGTCTTCGTAACTCCCTTATATCCTCCGAGTTTTAACTTATAGAGTTCTCGAATCATTTGTAGCTATTGGTCTTTATCGTGGATATATGCTTTGCCTCGGTACTAGAGTTTCCTATCTTTCTCTTCTACTCCGTCAGGTACCACTAGTCTAGGTGCTGCTTGATACTATGCCTTGTTGATCCTTTCCTCTCGAAAGATTATATAGTATTCTAGGAACGAGTTAAGTAGATCATCTTCTATAGGTGTCTATATTTTATAATATAGCGTTCTGTCTGTTTGTTCCTTAAATAACGGTAGTATTGTTCTTGTTTATCCTTTCGTATGATCTGTTCGTTAACTTAAAATGTCTGCTTGTACGTTTTCTTTACCCTTCTTATAGCGGATCTCGAAGTTAAATTCCGCGAGGAATTCTGCCTATTGTATTTGTCATCTGTTAAGTTCCTTCGTCATCGTAAAGTATCGCAAATTCTTGTAATCTATATATACTTATACTAGTTTAATCATGCTATTAAGGTATAATCGCCATTCCTTAAAAGCTTCGACAATTGTAAGTAGTTCCTTATTATAAATCGGATAATTAAGACGTAGTCCGTCGAGCTTCTTTAAAAAGAAGGCTATAGGATGTAGCTTCCCTTGTTTGTCTCGTTGTCCTAATTGTCCTCTGATGGCATAGTCTAAAGCGTCCGTTTCCACCTTGAATGGCTTCTTAGGGTCTGGTAGTACTAGTACTAGATCTTTAGTAATGGCGTTATAGATTTATATAAATGCTTGCTTGTATCGCTCTTCTTATTAGAATTTAGTATTCTTCTTAGTAAGTTTATATAAAGGTCGTATGATCGCTCTAAAGTTCCTAATGAATATCTAGTAGAAGTTTGTAAATCCGATGAAACTTTGTATTTCCGTGACTGACGTCGGTTGTAGCTAATTCTTAATAGCTTTAACCTTTGAAGGTTCTATCTAAATTTGTCTAGGGGATATTTCGTATCCTAGAAATACCGTTTTCCTAATGTGGAATTCGCTCTTTTCCTTGTTAACTAATAGCTTATATACGTATAGTACGTCTAGTACTACTTTTACATGCTTCTAGTGTTTGTCTATTGTCTTAGAGAAGATGAGTATATTATCGAGATAATATACTATAAAGTTGACAGGCAGATATATCCTCTTCGAAGGTTCTCTTCTAAATATCGCTTAAGTTCTTTATTCTATATCTAGCTCGTGTAGTAAATCTTAAAGAACTTTAGTTATACTCCTTCCTTGAGCTTGATCTTATAATCCTATAGGCCGTATTCTGGTAATCCTTCTAGATACTTCGGTTCGAATGCTAGGTGTCCCTCGTACTCCTTCGGTACTTCCCTAGTCTTGTCTCGTCTCTCGGTTTTCTAATAGTATACGAACTTGGTTCCGTCTATAGCAATACTAGCGATTTCTCCTGTCTTAACCTACTGCTCTAATTATAGTGCTCTACATTCGTTAACGGAGAGAACAGCTATCGGCAATTTAGCTTGTTCCTCCTATCACGATATTGATATCGTTATACCGCCTCTTCTAGAGTCTATAGTAGTCTACCTGCTATTGTCCGTCTCTTGCGGTAGATCCGTAGGATATGCCTTTCTCTAAGCATCGTCTGCTCGCGATCCTTGTACGCTTCCTATCTTACTAGTCGAATACAACTCCGTTTAGGGTCATAGGTAGCTACCATTCTTCTAGCTAATGTCTAGGTTATAATCTTTATACTATGGTAACCCTAATATTATGTCTTTGTCGTTACCTATATCTATAATGCTAAATACGATTGCTATAGTCTTCCCTGCTATAGTGATGTCAATTGGTTTAGTCTCTCTATATACCTATTACGTTGGAAATGGCCCTTTGACTATGCTATGCTTCTGCTTCATTCTCTAGGGTATCTATAGCTAATTTACAAGCGTCGGTAAGATTAGGTTTATCTCTGCTCTACTATCTACTAGTACGAGCATTTCGTGCTATTTCTATTGTACTATTATCTATAGCCGCTTGTCTTACCGCCGTCGTCTAAAGATTACGGCGATTTCCTATGTTTCTACTAGGAGGTCTTGGTATAGTGGTCTCTTATGCTAGTTCCTCCTATACTATGCTACTACTTGCTACTATGTAGGTGTTAATGGTTTCCGGGCCTCTCGAAGGGCCCTAACCTGTTTCCTAGGTTAGTGCTAACCTCTCCGGTTGTTTGGCTGATAGCGGCTTTGTCAATCGTACTTATTTCTATAAGCTATTAGGTGCTTACGGCTTCCTACTATTAGGTCTATTCTACTTTCTATCATACGTACTATAGCTTTATCTAAAGCTCCTAAATTCGTAATTTCTTTTTGTCCGCGTGATAGAGGTAATCGTTACTCTAATACGAGTCTTATATGTCTCGTCTAATTCCGTAGTGCCTAGGCTAGGCTTGTTTTGGAACTATCGTGATGCTTTCTAGGTCACAGGCTTCGATCTTCTAGAGCAATTCGGCCGCTCTATTTCCTATATCGTAGACCTATTCTATAGGGTACAAGCCTTTGTCCCTGTTTTCCTATCGGGTTGGCTAGTGATTGTTTTCGAATTTGTCGCGGAAGTGATATCGGCATTCGTGTGCTATACACTGGAACTAGGGCACTTGCGTATATGCCTCGTATCAAGGGTATAGTTATATAGCGTTGCCTAGGAGATATTGGAATTCTTTCCTAAATCCTTCCTACTATACATAGGCTATAGGTACTCTAATGCTAAGATAAGAGTATTTCTTTTAGTAGCTTTCCTATATACGCTTGTCTTTCCCGTAGTTCGCTTATATAAACTAGTATTCTAGGTTCTATACGTCGTTGCTAAGTTATTAGCCGTCAAGATACTCGGTATAGCTATCAGGCCTATTATATATCATAGGCTATTCTCCTTTAATAGTTTCTACGATACGTTAGAGTTCCCTTATTTCGTCCCTTATCTTAATACTCTACTAGACAAGTTAAGTCAAGCGCCTATCCCGTTCGTATAGTTCCGTATTAAGTCAGAAAACTTCGTTACGGTACTATTCGATTTGTTCCTAGAGGAATAGAGTATTAGGTCCAGATCTTTCGATTCCTTAGGTATCGGTTGTCTATAATCTATCCTACCTCTATATAACTATAAGACCCTACTACCTTAAGGCTAGGAGAATCGAAACTAGCGGTGTATATTCTCCTGCCATATCCTATTCGGCAAGACCTGTCTCTAGATCTATAGTGACTAGTTCGGAGTACGGTGCTTGTTCGTCTTCACTATTACCGTCGTATCCGAGACTATCCGTATCACTACCCTTATCTTTGTAGCTCGTGGCCGCTACTTCGATGACGTCCTTAATGGTTTTATCGATAGTCGTAATTTCCTTTCTAGGGGTTGGTTTCCATTCTTTCTTCGGGCTCTAGTATTTTTGCTTATAGTGTCCTTTCTTTCTGTAGTTATAGTAGGTAACATTGGACTTGTCTTTAGCTATCTTCTTCTAGTCCTGCTTCTATGCTATATCTATATTTATAGCTCCGGGGTACGTCCTATATAAGGTACTATTATACACTCGCTTTTTCTTGTTATTAGCCTTAACTATAGTTCTATTTATTTGACCTTATTTCTATTACTCTTGTATATAGAGTTGATTATTAATCCTAATAGCCTATATAATATATTTATCTAGAGTCTTAGGCCGATCGTACTTATATAGCTTGTTCTTGACCTTTTCCTTTAGGCTATTATAGAATAATTATATTAATACCTTATTATTAAGCTAAGACTTAAGTATATCCTGTCTAAACTATATAGTATAGGAGGTTACTAATTTAGTCTATTAGAGATTAGCAAGTCTTTCTTACGTATAAATCTTCTTATCTTTGTCGCTAAAAACTTTCTAAAGCTCTTCTTCGAAACAGTTATAAGATCGGAAGACTGCCTACGTAAATACGTCTCGTTCGTCTTTATCTTCCTTAGTGAGATAGTCATTCTATATAGGCTCGAACTATCTAAGTGCCTTGCCCTCTAGTCTCGTAGTTATATAGAAGACTTTAGCTTTATTATCTAGAAACTTATCGTTATTAAGCTAGAAGTAGGATTAGAGGTTTGTTAGGAATCCTATAAGATCCTCCTTAGTTCCTCTATATTTGCTAGGTAGTTCGATCTTAATACGCTTTACTTTAGCACCCTCGAGTGCCTCGATTTTAGCGTAGGCCTCATTAACTAACTTCTACAAGTACTTTTCGCGGTTCTCGAGTTCCTTGATTTGAGCTTAAGCAGCCTTGTCTCTCTAGTCTAACTCCTAGATCCGCTGCTAGAGTTGACCAAGCTAAGCGAGCAGCTGTTCGGCCGTAACGTTAGTAACTATGTCGATGTCAAGGTCGAAGTCACCTCCGTTCTGAACCATGACAGAACAAAGGGAGTGGTAATAACGTGTAACGAACCTAACTTAGACTTCTTTTGAAAGGGTCTAGACGAAGGTAGATTGAGTGGAACAAGCGTATAGGTCGTCTAAGGGATTCGGTAAAGCTAAAGGGTTTATAATAACACTAGAGTTGCCTCTTATAGTAATTAGTAATGCTTGGTATAAGTACTGTGATTGTAATTGTTACCACTGGTGAACTCCTAGAGTCCTCTATAACGAGTGACTATCTATATATATATATAATCCTAGTGATCACTCCTGATCACGGTGATCGTAAGTGATCGTATGGTGGTGATCACCCTGATCGCTGGTGAGCGTAGTGATTACTGTACTTCCTATGTTGTAATTGGTCCTTCTGTTCCTTTGGCTTGATTGGCCCGTTTGTGCCGGTGGCCTAGGCGGCATTTGTATGTATATTTCCGTGACATTAGATTCTAGTAGCTTTGTAATAAAGTCTATTGTAACCGAGTTCTATAGTTTATTAGCTATTAGTAGTGGCTAAAGTAGCCTATACGGCTTGTATTATGCTATTTTGCTTCGATTGCAAATGTCGTAGTTCTATATAACTTCCTTAACTTGTATCGTTAACTGTAGAAAGTCGTAGTGTTTCCTAACTTGTGCGATAGTCTTTATAACTCCTTTATATCCTTTAAGTTTTGACTTATAGAGTTCTCGAATCATTTATAGCTATTAATCCCTATTATAGATATATACTTTGCCTCGGTACTAGAGTTTCTTATCTCTTTCTTCTACTCCATTAGGTACTAGTAGTCTAGGTATTACTTAATACTATATCTTGTTAATCCTTTCAAAAGATTGTATAACACTCTAGGAATAAGTCAAGTAGATTATCTTCTATAGGTGTCTGCGTTTCGTGATGCCGCGTTCTATTTGTTCGTTCCTTGAACAATAGTAGTGTTGTTTCCGTTTATCCTTCTGTATGATCTGTTTGTCGGCTTAAAATGTCCGCTTATACGTTCTCTTTGCCCTTCTTATAGCAGATCTTAAAGTTAAATTCTACAAGGAATTCTGCCTATTGTATTTATTGTCTGTTAAGTTCTTTCGTCGTCGTAAAGTATCGTAGGTTTTTATAATCTATATATACCTATACTAGTTCGGTTATACTGCTAAGGTATAGTTACTATTCCTTAAAAGCTTTGACAATTGTAAGTAGTTCCTTGTTATAGATTAGATAATTAAGACGTGGTCTATCGAGCTTCTTTAAAAAGAAGGCTATAGAATATAGCTTTCCTTATTTGTCTCGTTATCCTAATTGTCCTCTAATAACGTAGTCTAAAGCGTCCGTTTCTACTTTAAATAGCTTTTTAGGGTCTAGTAGTACTAGTACTAGATCTTTAGTAATGGCGTTATAGATCTATATAAATGCTTACTTATATTATTCTTTCTATTAGAATCTAGTATTCTTCTTAGTAAGTTTGTACAAAGGTCGTACGATCGCTCTAAAGTTCCTAATAAACATTTAATAGAAGTTTATAAATCTGATAAAGCTTTGTACTTCCGTAACTAACGTCGGTCATAGCTAATTCTTAATGGCTTTAACCTTTGAAGGTTCTATCCGAATTTGTCCTAGGGATATCTTATATCCTAAAAATACCGTTTTCCTAATATAGAATTCGCTCTTTTCCTTATTAACTAATAGTTTATACGTATATAATGCGTCTAACACTACTTTTATATGCTTCTAGTGTTCGTCTATTGCCTTAGAGAAGATAAGTATATTATCGAGATAATATATCGTAAATTTATCGAGAAAGGGTCGGATAGCTTGATTAATTAAGGCTTATAACGTTACCAACGCGTTCGTAAGTCCGAATAGCATAACGAGGTACTTATAGTAGCTATAGGGTATTCTAAAGGCCGTTTTCTACTTGTTGCCTTCTTTGATTTATATATAGTTATAGGCCGATAGCAAGTTAAGACATGTAAAATATTAGGCTCCTACTAACTAATCTCGGAGCTATAAGATTAGTAGTAACAGGTATCGGTTTTTCACGGTCTATTCGTTAAGTTACTAATAGTTAACGTATAATTATAGCTTTCTATCTTTCTTAGGCACAAATAGGATTAGGTAGCCTGCTAGCGATGTCGACAGGTAGATATATCCTCTTCAAAGGTTCTCCTCTAAATATCGCTTAAGTTCTTTATTCTATGTCTAGCTCGTATAGTAAATCTTAAAGAACTTTAGTTATGCTCCTTCCTTAAGTTTAATCTTATAATCCTATAGGCTGTATTCTAGTAATCCTTCTAGATACTTCGGTTCGAATGCTAGGTATCCTTTATATTCTTTAGGTACTTCCCTAGTCTTATCTCGTCTTTCGGTTTTCTAATAGTATACAAACTTGGTTCTATCTATAGCAATGCTAGCGATTTCTCCTGTCTCAACCTACTACTTTAATTACAGTGCTCTACATTCGTCAACGGAGAGAATAGCTATTAGCGGTTTAGCTCGTTCCTCCTATCGTAATATCGGTATTATTATACTACTTCTTCTAGAGTCTATAGTAGTCTGCCTACTACTATCTATCTCTTATAGTAGATCTATAGGATATACCTTCCTCTAAGCATTGTCTGCTTACGATCCTTATATACTCCCTATCTTGCTAGTCAAATACAACTCCGTTTAGGGTCGTAGATAGCTACTATTCTTCTAACTAATATCTAGGTTATAATCTTTATACTATAGTAACCCTAATATTATATCTTTATCGTTACCTATATCTACGATACTAAATACGACTACTATAGTCTTCCCTACTATAGTAATATCGATTAGTTTAGTCTCCTTATATACCTATTACATTAGAAATAGCCCTTTAACTATACTATACTTCCGCTTTATTCTCTAAGGTATCTATAGCTAATTTATAAGCGTTAGCAAAATTAGGTTTATCTTTACTCTACTATCTACTAGTATAAGCATTTTATACTATTTCTATTATACCATTATCTATAGTTACTTGTCTTGCTACCGTTATCTAAAGATTATAGCGATTTCCTATGTTTCTACTAGGAGGTCTCGATATAGTGGTCTCTTATACTAGTTCCTCCTATACTACGCTACCACTCGCTACTACGTGGGCGTTAATGGTTTCCGGGCCCCTCGAAGGGCCCTAACCCGTTTCCTAGGTTAGTACTAACCTCTTCGGTTATTTGGCTAATAGCGGTTTTATCGATCGTACTTATTTCCGTAAGCTATTAAGTACTTACGGCTTCTTACTATTAGGTCTGTTCTACTTTTTATTATATATACTATAGCTTTATCTAGAGCTCCCGAATTCGTGACTTTTTTTCGTCCGCGTAATAGAGGCAATCGTTACTCTAGCACGAGTCCTATATATCTTGTCCTATTCTATAGTACCTAGGCTAGGCTTATCTTAGAACTATCGTAGTGCCTTCTAGATCACGGGCTTCGATCTTCTAGAGTAATTCGGCCGCTCTATTTCCTATATTGTAGACCTATTCCATAGGGCGTAAGCTTCTGTCCTCATTTCCTTGTCAGGTCGGCTAGTAATTATTTTCGAATTTGTCATAGAAGTGGTATCAGTATTTATATGCTATACATTAGAACTAGGGCACTTACGTATATGCCTCGTATCGAGGATATAGTTACGTGGTGTCGCCTAAGAGGTATTAGAATTCTTTCCCGAATCCTTCCCATTATATATAGACCGTAGGTACCCTAATGCTATAGTAGGAGTGTTTCTTCTAGTAGCTTTCCTATATACGCTCGTCTTTTCCGTGGTTTATATATATAAACTAGTATTCTAGGTTCTATATATCGTTACTAAGTTACTAGTTACTAAGATACTTAGTATAGCTATTAGGCCTATTATATATCATAGGCTATTTTCTTTTAATAGTTTCTATAATATATCAGAGTTCCCTTATCTTGTCCCTCATCTTATTACTCTACTAAGCAAGTCAAATCAAACATCTATCCTATTTACATAGTTCCGTATTAAGCTAGAAAACTTTATTATAGTACTATTTAATTCGTTCCTAAAGGAATAGAATATTAGGTCTAGGTCTCTTGATTCCTTAGATATTAGTTATCTACGATCTATCTTACCTCTATATAACCGTAAAACCCTACTACCTCAAGGCTAGGAGAATCGAAATTGGTAGTATATATTCTCCTGCCATGTCCTATTTAGCAAGACCTATCTCTAGGTCCATAGTGACTAGTTCGGAGTATAGTACTTGTTTATCTTTACTATTGCTATCGTGTCTAAGACTATCTGTATTACTACCCTTGTCTTTGTAGCCTATGGCCATTACTTTGATAACGTCCTTGGTAGTTTCGTCGATAGCTATAATTTCCTTTCTAGGGACTATCTTCTACTCTTTCTTTAGGCTTTGACATTCTTACTTATAATGCCCTTTCTTTCTATAGTTATAATAGGTAATATTAGACTTGTCTTTAGTCGTCTTCTTCTAGTCCTATTTCTATATTATATCTATATCTATAGCTCTAGGGTATATCCTATATAAGGTACTAACGTATGCTTACTTTTTTTTATCGTTAGCCTTAACTATAGTTCTATTTATTTAGCCTTGTTTTTGCTACTCTTATATATAAAGTTAATTATCGATTTTAATAGCCTATATAATATATTTATCTAGAGTCTTAGGCCGATTATACTTATATAGCTTATCTTTAACCTTTTCCTTTAAGCCATTATAGAATAATTATATTAATACCTTGTTGTTAAGCTAAGACTTAAGTATATCCTATCTAAACTATATAGCATAAGAGGCTACTAACTTAGTCTATTAGAGATTAGTAAGTCTTTCTTATATATAAATCTTCTTATCTTTGTCGCTAAAAACCTTCTAAAGCTCTTCTTCGAAACGGTCGTAAGATCGAAAGACTACTTATATAAATACGTCTTAGTTATCTTTATCTTCCTTAGTAAGATAGTCATTCTATATAGGCTCGAACTATCTAAGTGCCTTACCCTCTAGTCTTATAGCTATATAGAGAACTTTAGCTCTATCGTCTAGAAACTTGTTATTATTAAGCTAGAAGTAGGATTAGAGGTTTATTAGGAATCTTACAAGGTCTTCCTTAGTTCCTCTATATTTGCCAGGTAGTTCGATCTTAATACGGCTCGCTTTAGCGCCCTCGAGTGCCTTAATTTTGGCGTAGGCCTCGTTGACTAGTTTCTACGAGTGCTTTTCGCCGTTCTCAAGTTCCTTAATTTGAGCTTAAGTAGCCTTATCTCTCTAGTCTAACTCCTAGATTTGCTAATAGAGTTAACTAAGCTAGGTAAGTAGCTATTCGGCTATAACGTTAGTAGCTATATCGATATCGAGGTCGAAGTTACCTCTGTTCTAAACTATAATAGAACAAAGAGAGTAATAGCAATATATAACGAACCTAACTTAGACTTCTTCTAAAAGGGTTCAGACAAAGGTAGATTAAGTAAGACAAGTAGGCAGGTTGTCTAAGGGATTTAGTAAAGCCAAAGGGTTTATAACAACACTAGAGTTATCTCTTATAGTAATTAGCAATGCTTGGTATAAGTACTGTGATTATAGATTACTATTACTAGTAAACTCCTAGAGTCTACTATAACGAGTGACTATTTATATGTATATATACTTCTGTCGGTCGCTTATAGTCCCCTTCTATCCTGTCCTTGGATCGCCTTCGGTAGCTAGCTATCCTCTGCTATCTTTCCCTTTTTGGCAATTGTTCGCCTGTAGTAGCCCACGCTCCCTAGCGATCCGTGTCAGCCTTGCTTCGTGCCCTTCTTGATTGGTAGCTCATTTAGCCTGCTGCACCCCACCGGGTCGCGGTATATAGTTAGCTCGTAACACTAACGCAAAAAGTAAGATTACTATTATAGTCAATATAAGCATCGTGAGAGCTATTAGACGTGTAGGCAATTAGTGTATATATCCTTATACTTATAGGAACTATAGATATAATAGTAGTAGTAGGAGCTAGCACCGGAATGATCGTAACATTCGCTAAAAGAACGTCTTACTAGAGCTAACTATATATATATTCTATAGGGCACCTTACGAAGCTCGCTAGCTTTAATATTACTATATTTAGTTAGCTTAAATGATCTTAACGCGATTAGAATACTTATAATATGGAAGCTTTAGCGCGCTTATATTTTCAAGGCATTATAGGAGTAAGAGTTAACCTGCTAGCAGTTATAGTGTTCGCGACGGGCGTACCTAACGAGTCATCCGTTAATTCGAGCGTAGGAGGCGTCATCCTATTATTACTACAATTAAAACTAGTAATACTATTACTATTATGATTACAATGGCTATATTTAATCTATAGCTTCTATTATAGGCCTAGGCTATACCTAGGCTAGATAATGCCTAGGCTTTACTAGGCACCAGAATAGACCTACCCCGCCCTACTCACGCACGCCCTACGGGTCCATAGAGCGTTTGTTACTTATTCATAACTTGTCTGGTGGACACGCGGCTAAGGCCCGGTTAGGGCCCGACCTAGAGCCTAACCAGGCCCTACCTAGGTCATATATATATATATTAGTTAAAAGGCACTCCTCTATATAACTCTTATATTTTTCCTTCTTTTCTTCCCTAAGGTAGTCAAATAAAATATTATACGCTTATCTATAGATGTTATAAGGCTAGTATATCATATTTCGACTACCTTCCTTACCGGTAGTAACTCCTTAAGGGAGTTATGGATAATGTAGTTATGGCGGATTCGGGAGTATACGGGCCTTCGGGCTTAGTAGAATTATAGGAGCTTGTCCGCTCCCTTTAAGTAGTAGTAGAACGGTAGAATACTACGATCAACACCCTCTAGGCATCCTAAACCTAACCTGTCCCGACCCCTAAGTTAGCTAGGGTGCCCCTTAAAGCTTAACGGCTGTAGTAGAAGCGTCTCCTAACCAGATAACCTTTCGACGGTAAAAAGGAACTCTTTATTATATAGAAGAGTACGATAGAATATGTCTTTATAGCTAATAGAGATTTTATTAGCTTTAATTATAACTAATAGATCTTTATCTAGGGAAACCTTATATACTAGGTATAGATCTAAACTATAGCCTATTATAAATTTGCTGACCTAAAAGTTAGGTATGACCTGACTTAGTTCCTCTAATATCTCGAGACCATTTTTTTTAACTCCTATAAGAAGATGGTAGCCTTGTCGGAACTGGAATTCTTATAATAGAGAGATAATAAACTGTTTGCTGCCTTTATTATTTGGTTTAAGGCTAAGCTATCGAAGGTAGACGGCCTCCTTTAGGGTAACAAGCTACGCCTAATCGAATTATAATAATACCTCTCTCTAAAACTTAAATATATAGTGGTTAGACGAGGAATTCCTTAGGATAACTATATAATGGTAGTCGAGAAATATTATAAGATTACTACTAATCTTAAGGCTCTTTAATTTAGTAATAAGTATTAGTAGATATAAGGGTAATAGGTAGTACCTAAACTATAGAGAGAGAAAGATATAGATAGAGATATACTAATAACTAGAATTAACTCGTTATATACTAACCTATAGAGGAAAGGACCTAATAAGGATAGGGTAGGAAAACGTAGAGGTAATACCCTATAGGTAAAATAGGTTAGTCTAGAAGTATATATAGCCTAATAGGTAGCTAGAGTATATATCTAGTATAGGTAGAAAGGTTATTATATTACTAAATATAACTTTATCCCTACTTTAAGGCTAGTATAGTAGAACTAGTCAAGAACTAATATTAATGCCTTAGAGGCTAAGAATTAGAAGGAAGATAACGATCTATCTAACGAAGAAGACAGGGAGTAGGGAAAAGAGTAGCCCTTGAACAAAGTCTTATAAGAGGGTTAGAAGACTATAACCACTTAGAAGACAAGTTTATAAAGATTAGCAAAAGAATAGATAGACCTCCTTTTCTTATTCTAATCTTCTTTAACTCTATTAGCTTTATAAATGCTCAAGTAGATAATAGATGTTCTAGCTATAGTGCTATTAGCAAGAGAATATATTAGAAGCTTAGAATCGAGTAGATTAGTTTACCTACTATATGTACCTTTAGGACCGTGACTAGGCTATAACCAGACTAGAAGATTACTTGGATAACCTATATTATAATGGATATCGATAGCTAGAAGAGCTAGGCCGTATTCTATATAGTCCTAGGACTTGTATATAACATTATACTAGGCCTTCTATAGATAAAATACTAGGAAGTTATACTAGACATATATATAGGTATTTTTATAATTGGAATATAACTAGGACTACTTATCTATAAGATCTCTTTACGGCCTAGATAAATAGGAATCTCCTAAATAATAGGTATAATTTTTATAGGTATAATATAGAGGGTATAGAAAAAGAAGACTTCCGATACCTTCCTAGTTATTAGCATCTAGGAGATAATAACTATCCTAGAATCGAGACGCTAATTTAATAGAGATAGCCTAAGTAAAGAGGGTACCTAACCTAAGCCTAGTATAGAGTTAGAGGTTACCTTACTAGACGAACTTTATAACTTTACTAACCTCTTTAATAAGAAGAAAGCTAGTAGACTCCCCCTATATTATAGCGTAGCCGACTATTATATTAAATTAAAGGAAGGCCTAGATAGAAAGATTCCTAAACTTCCTTAGGGGTCTCTCTATAATATACTATAAGATTATTTATTAGAAGTCTAAAAGCAAGTCGTTAACTTACTAGATAAGGGATAGATCTAAGCTAGCTCCTCTTTAGCCATTGCCCCTATCCTCTTAATAAAGAAAGTAGATAGAGGATAGAGGTTCTATATTAACTATTGGGCGCTAAATAAGATTACGAAGCAAGATTAGTACCCCCTTCTGCTTATTAAGGAGACGCTTTGTTCCTTAGCTAGAGCTAAGTGATTTACGAAGCTTGACGTCCGGGCGGCCTTTTACCGTATCTGGATTATAGAGGGCTACAAGCATTTAATAGCATTTTAGACCTAGTTTAGCCTCTTTAAGTAGCTTATCTACCCCTTTAGACTTATAGGCATACCTATAACTTTCTAACAATATATTAATAATACTCTTAGCCTAATACTTAGAGACTTTATAATAGTATACCTTAATAATATCTTAGTCCATATATTAGGTAGTAAGAAAGATTATATAAGGTAAGTAAGGGATATACTCTGAAGGCTATAAAAAGTAGGACTTATACTAGATCTTAAGAAGTATATATTTACTATAAAAGAAGTTAAATACCTTGGCTATATTATAGAGGTAGGGGCTTAGGTTCGCCTAGACCCCGAAAAGCTAGCTACTATCTACGAGTAGGAGGTATTATATAAGGTCTAGGGAGTACAGAGTTTCCTAGGGTTTATAAACTTCCACCGAGACTTTATCTCTAACTTCTCTAAGTTAACTATACCTTTAATATAGTTAGCTTATAAGAATACCTTATTTTGGTAGGGGACTAAAGAATAAGAGGCCTTTAAAGCTCTTAAGATAGCTTTTACGTTAGAACCTATCTTAGTATAATAGGATCTTAAACAGGAGATAGTACTCGAGGTAGATTACTCTAGGACGGCGTTAGGAGGGTGCTTATTCTAATAGGGAGAAGACAGGGTCCTATATCCTATAGCCTACTATTCTATAAAACTGTCCCTAGCTAAATAAAACCATACGATCTATAACAAGAAACTACTTACAATTATCTCGTATCTAAAGGCCTAGTCAGCTAAGCTTTATGGTATTACTACCCCCTTTTAGATCTTAACCGACTATAAAAACCTTGAATACTTCTCTTAGCCTTATTTAATTAGTAAATGGCAAGCTTAATAGGCTAAAATACTCTTCCTCTTTAACTTTAAACTTCGTTACTAACCGGGATTATAAGCTTCCCGTCCTAATGCCTTATCCTATTGTGAACAAGATTACCCTAAGGATATATAGTATATAGTGTAACTCTTCCTTATCATTTGGATAGATACGACCGGTACTATATCGTTACTTAAAATATATTACCTACTGAAGGGAAATACTATTTTCACGGATATATAGCTTATAGCCTTATAGGACAAGGGAGTTACTAAGGACGAATATTATATATACCGGCTCTAGGCCGTCTAAGACGGGGCCCGAAAATTTTCAAAGGAGGTGAATGTAGTATAGACCTAGATTATAGATTACTCCCTTAATATATAGGGTGCCCTTTAGTTCTAGGATAGACTTTAGCTTCCTATATAGGAGCTACTTATACCTACCATTCTTTAACGTATCTATAACTCCCCTATGTCGGGCTACCTAGGGAGGAATAGGTTGTTCAAAATGCTCTAATAGGACTATTATTAGGACTTTATATCCCTAGATATAAAGAGATTTATAAGGAACTATTATATATATCGAAGGGCTAAGGTTTTATAATAACTATAATAAGGACTCCTCTAGCCTCTACCTATTATTAACTACTTCTAGAAATAGATTTCTATCGATTTTATAGTCGATCTCTCTATATAAGACAAGAACTTACCCTAGTACCTTATAGTAATTACCGACTGGCTATTAAAGTACGTCTAACTTAAAGCTATATCCTTAATAGGAGCTAAGGTGTATACGCTCTAGTTCTAGGATATATAGTAGCAGTTTTACGGATTTCTAATACAAATTATTACCGATTACGGTTCGGACTAGCTTAGCTAGTTTTAGACTATTCTCTATAAGACTATTAGAATCGAATAGCTACTATTAATAGCCTATTATCTATAAATGGATAGAGGTATAAAACGTATAAATTAAGAGGTATAGACTATCCTATAGACTATAGTTTCCTTTATTTAGTATAACTAGCCTAAATACCTACCTATATACTAGCTTATAATTAATAACTATAACTTAATAGTAACTAGGATAAATGTAAGCTACCTCTTCTATAGTTATAATATAAGCCTAATATAGTTTACTAACCTATTAGACGCTCCTACCTTAACCCTATAAGGAAGAGCTACTAACTTCTTATATTATCTAAGAGAAGGTACTAAATAGACCTAGGCTACTATTATATATATATAGTAATGCTAGTAAGAAAATTCTAATTATTCTTAATACCTAGCTAAGAGATTTAAAGTAAGGGATAAAGTATAGCTATCTTTATATAATATTAAGACTAACCGCCCTAGCTATAAACTTAACTAGGTTAACGCTAAATATAAAGTAATTATGGTATTAATGCTATTAATAGTAACTCTAAATATTCCTTATAACCTCTATCCTACCTTCTATATCGACCTTATCAAGTATACTATATCTAACCTATTACCTTTATAACGTATATTAGATTTCTAACTAGACCTAGTATTAGAACTCTCCTAGGAGAGACTACTATAAGAGGAATACAAAGTAAAAGTAATTCTTATAGCTAGGAATATAAAGGGAAGAGGAAATCGATATAATATACTAGTAAAATAAAAGGAATATAATACCCTAACTTAGGAACCGTTAGAAAATCTAGAAAATACTAAGACGTTTAATATATTCGAATAGGAGTAGGGAGACATATATTACTATAATAGACTAGTTATAAACAAGAGGCAAGGGAGAGTATGAAAGTAAGTAATATAAATTTTTTATATAGGTAGGCGAACCTAGGGCGAACGAATAATAGGCACGTTATAGTTACGTCATAGACACGTTATAACTACATTATAAATGTACCTATAGAGATAGTCTAATTATAAAAATAAAACAAACATACTAACTAGTATATAATATACTTACTCTATAACCTCCTCTTCCTTATCCTCCCCCTCTAAAATAATGATTATAGCGGCAAGGGTAGGGTCGTCACGGTCGCGGACTAGGCATACTATATGCTCGGCGGGCGAGGAAGAGCGGTAGGCGTAGGAACGGCTGAAGTCGATCGGCATAGGTATAGGGCACGTAGAGGCGCTTAAGCAGGTACAGGAGGCGGGTAATAGGGTGCCTAGGACGTAGGTAACAAGGGTAGTTTTAGTGTCGACTAGAGTTAATATATTCTTATTTATATACTATATCTAGTATAGTATATTGTCGTTCTATGCTATAGCGTGGCGTATAAGCTACCTAGTAGCTTATAGGGTAGGGTTAGGGCCGGTAGTAGGCTAGATAATATTACTATAGCAGGTAGGGGTATTAGAGGCGGTAGTAGTAGCGACTAGGGTGAAGTCGTTACTAGAATAATAAGAACTTATAGCCTAGGTAGAGGTAAAGGTAGCCTATCTAGGCAAGCGGTTAGACTAGGTAGCCTTAAAGAGTATAGAGAACGAACGTACTAGTATAGAGAACTTAGGTATCAGGATAGCGTAATAAGCGCCCTAGTTAATGGTCTTATAATAGGTAGGGGAGGTAAGGGTAGTACTAGTATTATAATAACCTACGATTTCCTTAATGCCTATATATAGGTAGGGGTTATTAGCTTAGAGCTATAGATCTTAAATATAACTCCTATAGCTCTTATAGTATATTATATAGGAAGCGCCCTAACCCTAGATATACTTAACCTTATTGCTTCTTAAAAGTTAGTTAATATATAATAGGTAGTATTACTACTTCTTAGGCTATAGTTTAAACTCTTTATTAAAGGAGTTACCTTTAATAGTATATCCATTAAAGGAGAGGTTAATATTCTTACACTATAAAATAAGGAGTTAGTCTATACCCTATATATATATATAATAGCTAAAAATTAGTATAGGAAAGGGGAAACTTATATAGTAATCTTTATTCTTATTACTATTAGGGTAGTAACTACTATTACTACTACTAAGTAAACCAATAGCTATTAATATACTAGATAGATACTAATTAAAAGAAAAAAAACTTAAAGGCGTAATAAGGGTATAGGTAGTAAGTATAGTTATAGGAGGTAGGGGCGGTTAGAGGGTATAGAGGAAGAGGAGAGTTAGTTATAAGAGAAAGAATTAGGAGGAGGAGGGAAGAGGAGAGGGTATTTATAGGCGTTAAGAGGAAGGCGGTAAGGGAGTATATAGGACTTAGGCAACCTACTTATTATATATGTAACTTACTACTATATATATAGATTTGCGTTATTCTAATAATAAAGGGAAGGAGCTTAGCTTTTATCTAAACTCGAACAGCTACCTGTTTGCACTTAATATACCATTATATATATAGGTTACATTGTCATAGTAACAAAGAAAGGAAGGTATAGGACCTGCTTATGGGACTGATATAGGGGTAGGATATAGGGTAGGTCGGCCTAGTAACCGTAAAAAGAGAAGGGGGGGGGGTATATTATAGGCCTAGGCTATACCCGGGCTAGACAATACCTAATATTATAGGCCTGGGCTATACCTAGGCTAGATAATGCCTAGGCTTTACTAGGTACCGAAATAGACCTACCCTACCCTACTTACATACGCCCTATAGGTCTATAGAGCGTTCGTTGCTTATTTATAACTCGTCTGGTAGATATATAGCCAAGGCCTAATTAAGGCCCAACCCAGAGCCTAACCAGGCCCTACCTAGGTTATATATATATATATTAGTTAAAAGGCACTCCTCTATATAACTCTTGTATTTTTCCTCTTTTTCTTCCCTAAGGTAGTCAAATAAAACATTATACGCTTATCTATAGATACTATAAGGCTAGTATATTATAGCTTTAAGGGAATTGCTCTACTATACTTAACTCTTTTAGACTTCTAAATATAAAAGGTAGGCCCCTAAAGGAGCTATCGAGGTAAGAGTAATAAAGGATATAATACCAAGAACAGTATTACTACAAAGTGTAGTTAAACGATAATCACGTTTAACTAGGGGGTGTGTCGGAAGCTATAGAGCTTCTAAACGTATTAGCCACGCGTTTGCCATAGCTTTATAAGGCTGTTTAACGCTTTGGCTAGTTCCTTTGTCTATAAATATTAGTCGTTTTGTCTCCTTTGTAGATAGTTTAACAAGGCACTCTTTTCCTTTGTACAGCCACCCACTGTAGACTGCTTTCAACGCTCCCGGAAGCTCATCACTGCGTTCGGCACAGAGAACCTCCAAAGCCGTTATATCTCTCTTCTCTGACACCGAACTCGCTCGAAATTCATCCCCTTGACCTGCTCCCGCAACACACGAGCAAGCAAGAAAACAGCTGGAGGTCATGTTAACAGATCACAGTTGTTCTCTTGTTATGCGGCCGTCGTAACACAATGCTTTCTCGAAATCTTCTGCTCGGACTTGGAGAAGTAGTAGAGGATCGGTGAAAGACTGATATCACCAGCGTGGTGAGGCCGGTATGTTTGGAGTCGATCAGCGTTCACCTGATGGGCTGGCGCCTACAAGGCTGCCGTTTATGCCACATTAAATTGGTGTATTTACACAAGGAGCAGAAACCTTGGGGTGGAACGACTGGGTTGGGAAACGGCGTGTCTGCATTTCATGATGTCATAGCTCCCTCAGCAACGACCATAAATATATAATGAAAAGGGCAGATCACCTGCTGTTGACTTTTGCTAACCGAAGCCTTTTTTCCCCCGGAATCTTTTGTTACAAAAAACTGCGGGAAACCATGTCGTCCAAACCACAGTTCCAAAGCGGTTCGCAAGCACCCGCCCCCCCAGACTTACAACAACAGAGGAATGCTAAGCAGTGACAGGCCATGAGATCCCGGTGTCGAGCCAGGAGTTCCCGGGCTTGGAGAGCAAAATGCCCAACCCGCGGCCGTTGTTCGACGAAATTCCGACCGAGGACGGCAAGAGTCAGAAGTACAGAGGCGCCGAGAAGCTGAAGGGCAAGAAGGCCATTATCACGGGCGGGGACTCGGGAATTGGGCGTGCAACTGCTATCTTGTTTGCCATGGAGGGCGCGGACTCCCTCATTGCGTATCTCCCGGAAGAGGAGCAGGACGCCCAGGAGACCAAGAAGCGAGTGGAACAGTACGGGCAGCAATGCCACCTGGTGGCCACGGATCTGAGAGACAAAGCCAACTGCAAGAAGGTGGTCGACGAGGCAGCCAAGGCGTTCAATGGGCAGATCGACATCCTGTTCAACAACGCGGCATACCAGATGGCGGTGGATGACATCAAGGATCTTTCCGAGTAAGGCTGGGCGGTCACGGTGAGGTCACCGGAGGCAGTGTTTGCTGACGTTCAGTATCAGGGATCAATGGCTACATACCTTCGACACCAACATCCACCCCTATTTCTTCCTCGCAAAATATGCGCTACCACACATGAAGCGGGGCAGCACCATCATCAACAACGCCAGCATCAATGCCTACATCGGCCGCCCGGACCTGCTCGACTACACGTCGACAAAGGGCGCCATCGTGTCCTTCACGCGTGGTCTGAGCAACCAGCAGATCGGCAAGGGCATCCGGGTCAACGCTATAGCGCCCGGTCCGGTCTGGACCCCTTTGATTCCGTCGACCATGCCTGACAAGGCACAGAAACAGTTTACCAGCCCCATGGGCCGGCCATCCCGTATGTTCCTTTCAAACACTCGGCTGTAGAAACACTCAACCAGAGCGAGCACAGGCTGATGGAAATGATCCAGAACCGAGTGAAATCGCAGCCTGCGTCGTCTTCTTGGCCTCGGCCGACAGTTCGTCCATCAGCGGACAAACGATCCATTGCAATGGCGGCTCTGTTGTTAATGGTTAATACAAGGCAAGGGCAGGACGTCCGTGGTGTTCATTATATATGATTACGAAATGTTGAATCAGAACCTGGAGCACGACGAGTAGCAAATAGTCCATCGGAGCGAATCTTGAAGCGTGATCGCCGATGGAGTTGAATCGAGCAGAGTGTCGTGTGACCAAATGGAACAAAAAATGGCTTGACGCGCCCATACCCGGTCTCGGAGTGTGGAATACTTGTAGTCGCTTCCGTCTTGCACCTTTCCTGGTCAGGCAACATGCCGTGCGCTTTCGCTTGGCACGCAGAATCAGCACGGTGCGATCGAGATGGGGGCGAAGCGTTATTTGCACTTACACGATGCAAAGCTCGAGTTCTACGGATCATTACACAGGTAGGAGTGTAAGTACAAAAGAATTCGGATTGTTGGTGACGCTCTCGAGTGGCCAGAATGGCCATGCAGCATATGCAACAGCGTCCCCAGAGTGCGACAAATAACCAGCATTTTTTTGCCCAGAGGAAATGCTGAAGTTGCCCTCTCTTTCCATGTGTGAATGTCTCTTTCCAAGTCGGGAATACCATATGCGTTTCTGGCCGATGTATTTGCACTGTGGTCCATACCCTGATAACCTCGTCAGTTCCTCGACCGACTTTTTTTTTTCCTACTCTTCTTCTTCAACCATCCTTCAGATTCAAGTTGATATTACAATCGCTCCGACAAAAATTCCACTGCGATGCACTCTAAGGAGCCACTAGAACTATCATCACTACAACCAAAGTCCTAACAAGGCGGCCGTCCTCCTCTGTCAAACTGCAGCCAAGATAAATCTGGCGCAGGACAGCCGTGGATATGCCGGACCCCGATTTCTTACGACGGCTTGTCGGCCTCGTTGCAGTAGCCGCGGTGGTCCTACTCACGGTGCCTGCCATTATATACACCTACAAGACGAGCACACGCATCGGGCGAGGGTATGCTCGTGTAGGTGGAGACGACGACAGCTATGAAGACTGTGACGGTATCGCCACCGAGGACTCGATCCGAGCCTTTTCGGACACGCGACCCAGAGTCACCGTATGGCTAGGGGCGCTCATTGGTCTGGGAGCGTCCGTTGCTACTAGGATTGTGAGGCTGAAGGCGAATGAGCACACGGAGATGCTTGCCGAGTTGTTTGCATGGGCGGAGCCGGCGTGCTGGGTAAGGCTCGCTCGTTCGCCCGTCACGATGAATGTCTGATTAATCTGGGAATAGGTTCTCTTGTGCTTGCAATGTTTCCTCCTCCCCCCAAAGTACACATACCAACCCAAGTTTCGGCTTGCCGTCCATGGCATGCTGTCATCGCTGTCCCTCACTATCTCGGTCGCCCTTTGCCACGGCCATGAAGCACTTACATTTCTCTCCAGCGCAGGGGCAGATACTGCCACATTTGTCTTGGGACTGCTCTATCTGCTCCAACTGACCGCAGCAGCGGTGACGGCATGCGGCTTCGCAGGTTTTCCGCGCCGTCCGGACGTCTTCGACGAGACCGGGCTCGTGGATCAACAATATACTCTTTCGCTCTTGTCCAGGTTCACATTTTCTTGGAATCGAGCCATCTTCAATGTCGCGAGGGAGCGGCAGATACAAATCCAAGACATCCCCAACCTCGGCTATGCCACTCGATCTAGGCATCTTGAGTTGAAGTTTCGCGAGAAGCGCTTCAAGGGACCCCTTTGGAAACAGTTGATCAAGGCACACGCCGGCGAGCTCGCCCTGCAGTGGTTCTTAACCCTTATCATCGCCGGCCTCTCTCTTTTCCCTCAGGTCGTCCTATACAACTTCCTGTCCAGGATTGAGCGGAGTCGGCAGCACACTGCTGCAGATCCTACCGTGTTCCTCTGGGTTTTTGGCCTCCTTCTCAGCCAGCTTCTCCAAGTCGGAGTCAACAACTGGCTCAAGTGGATCACGACCAGTCGCCTCGAGATTCCAGTAAGCTCACTGTTGCAGTCGCTCGTTTTCTCTAAAGCCCTTAAGCTGTACGAGACAGCCCCACCGGGTCACAATGCTGTCAAGGACAGCGGTCACAAGAACAGTAATTTTTCCGGGGACCAGGATGGCCCCCGGGGCTCGGGTGGGAAGAATAAGAGCAAGATCTCGGAAACCCGCCAGTCTGTGATCAATCACATGAAGCTCGACAGGTACGTCCTCGTCCAGGGCGTACGGGACCTTGTTCTTTTCCCCAGCTTCTAACATCGTATTAGCGGCCGCGTCACAATCTTCTGTACCTACAACAATAACTTCCCAATGGCCGTGTTCAAACTTATCCTGGCTGGCGGCTTTGCCGTGAGTCTAATGGGCTGGCTTCCGGTACTGTGCGGCTTGGGTGCCGGTTCTCTGATGGTCCCGTTGAGCTCGATGCTATCGAGAAGGTATACGGCACTGCATTTTGGCCTGATGAAGTACCGCGATGGGAAGGCCCATCTGTTGACGGAGGCTTTACAAGGCATGCGTCAGATCAGGTATGCAGCACTTGAACAACACTGGGAGGCCAAGATTCTGGCGTCTCGCGACGAAGAGCTCAGGCAATACTGGAGGGTTGCTCTCTGGCAGTGCCTAGTCGTTTTCATGGTCAATCTTGGTCCGCTGCTCCTTGCAAGCGTCACCTTCTCCATCTACGTTTGGCAGAACGGCACGCACATTCGGGCTTCCATTATCTTCACGTCCCTCGGCCTGTTCGATCAGCTCGATGAGGCTGTGGCTCTGTTACCGCTGCTGCAGATGTACCTGCTCGAGGCATGGACCAGCGCAGTGAGGCTGGAGAAGTACTTCAACCAGTCGGACATGATGTCTGTAGCTGAGCAGGGGGAGACAATCTCTTTCGAGAATGCCACTGTGGCCTGGCCGAGGGTTCAGGATACCGATATTCCTCAAGGAGGGGCGGAAGATCAGCGGGATGCTCACTCTATCCTCCGAGATGCAACTCTGGACTTCCCCATTGGAAAGCTTAGCGTTATCACAGGCAAGACCGGTTCAGGCAAGAGCCTCTTGCTCGCGGCGCTCCTCGGCGAAGTGAAGCTCTTGTCCGGCACGATCCGCATGCCCGCTGTTCCCGATATTAACGATAGCACCGGGTATATTCCCGAAACTGAATGGATTATCCCTCAGTTAACCGCGTTTGTTTCCCAGACCCCATGGGTCGAGGGCGGTACTGTCAAGGAAAACATCACGTTCGGCCTCCCTTTCGTTGAGGGTCGCTATCGCAGGGTCCTCGCAGCTTGCGCTCTTGAGAAAGATATCGAGCTTCTCGTAGACGGCGACGAGACAGAAGTTGGCCCTAAGGGTGTCACTCTTTCCGGTGGTCAGCGTTGGCGTGTAGCGCTCGCCCGAGCACTTTATTCTCGTGCCGGCATTCTCGTGCTCGACGATGTTCTCAGCGCGGTAGACGCTCATGTCGGCAAGCTGATCGTCGACCAAGCTCTCACTGGCGGGCTTGCTCATGGGAGGACTCGCATTCTCGCTACGCACCACGCCGAGTTGGTTCTGCCCTACGCGAGTTACGTGGTACGTCTTCGCAGCGGTGAGGTTGAGTCGGCAGAACCTCTTTCACCGTCAGGAGTGGAAGCTGCTACGACTGGGGAGCCAGTGCCGAAGACGGCATCGGCATCATCAGAAAGAGCGTTAGAGAATGCCTCCAGCGGACAAGATGGCCACGACAGCCACAGCGGGAACGGAGGTTACAACAATGTCCATCCTTCTCCAGCGGCCATGAAAAAGTCAAGGAAAGAGGAGGAACAGAGAGAGATTGGTCGCGTTAAGTGGGACGTGTACAAAGCCTACTACAAAGCCAGCGGTGGCGCGGTTTACTGGCTGTTTGGCGTTTCAATCCTCCTCCTGGGCCACTCCCTGACTGTCGCCCGGAACTGGAGCTTGAAGGAGCTCTCGCAGCAGGCAGCAATTGAGAAAGTCCATCTCACATCGCAAACGGCACGACTGATTGCCTCGTTAGCCAATCCCAGCGATTTTGCCTCGCGAAGGCTGGCAGGAACAGAGCGTGACATCTTTTTTTGTACGTCGAATTCAACCCCCTTCCTTTCTGAGCGTGCTAGCATCCCGTCGTTGTAGCAACTTGCTTACTTGACATTTAGGGCTGACCGCCTACATTATTATCGAGTTCATCACGCTCCTGGTCCAGTTACTCCGAGTGATCGTCTTCTTTTTCGTCGGCTTAAAGGCATCCAGAATCCTCTTTCACCGAATGACGCATGCCATTCTCCGAGCGCCCTTGCGCTGGCTAGATACGATTCCGGCCGGTCGCATCCTCAACCGCTTTACATCGGACACTTTTGTGGTGGACAGGCGGCTCTCCAATCAGGCTTTTGCCCTTATTCGGAACGTTCTGTTTCTGGCCGTCGTCATCGCCACCAGGTATGTCTACCCCAGACCATAAATGCCATTGTCGGCTTAACCCGACTAATCGGCGGCAATAGTCTGTCTGTGTCTGCCTACGTGATCCTCTTTGGCATCTTGCTCTTCGTTCTCTACGCGGCAGTTGCGCGCGAGTACATCACTGCCGCTCGTGAAGTGAAACGGATCAACTCAGTTTCTCACTCGCCGATTTACGATCAGTTCAGCTCGGTGCTCTCAGGTCTCTCCACCGTTCGCGCATTTCACCGTACGAGATCCTATATGGACCGCATGTACGCTCTCATTGACAACAGCTCCAAGGCGACTTGGATGCTGCAGTTGTCTACCCGTTGGATGGCTTTTCGGATGGGCGTGCTTGGTGCTCTGTTCGTCAGCGTTGTCGCCAACGCCGTGGCATTTAGTCGCGTCGACGCTGCCTTGGCCGGTTTCAGCCTGGCATTTGCGTTGCGGTATACAAACGCCTTGACGTCGCTTCTTCAATCGCTGACGTCGGTGGAATTGGGATTCAACGCTTGTGAGAGGGTTTTAGAATATGCCGAGCTCGAAACTGAGGCCGAAGGTGGTAATGACGCCCCCGCCGCATGGCCGGCCGAAGGGAAGATCGAGGTCAACAACTTGACAGTCAGCTACACCAAGGACCTGCCGCCAGTCCTGAGGAACCTCAACTTTACCGTCGGCGCTGGCGAGAGGATCGGCATCGTTGGCCGAACGGGCGCTGGGAAGTCGACATTGGCCGCGGTTCTCTTCCGTCTCATTGAGCCGCTCAAGGGTTCGGTTTATATAGACAACGTGGACATCTCGACGCTGAAGTTATCCCACTTGCGCAGCCGTCTCGCGATCATCCCACAAGACCCATTCCTGTTCTCGTAAGCAACCCACCGATCATGGCTAACCGTGGAGTCTTTGTTGCCTCTTTTAGGTTCTTGCTGACAGGGCATTCTTAGGGGTACATTACGCTCGAACCTTGACATGGAGGGTGTTTTGGACGACGCCGAGCTGCTGGAGTCGCTCAAGCGCGTTCACCTGATTGAGATGGACGAGGAACCTAAGAACTCGGTCGTGAAACCAGACGTTGACACTGTCGTTGCAAGCAGCTCGGCATCGCCCATTCCACCCACGGTGGACTCCGAAACATCCACGCAGGCATCAGTCGCGATGGGGCCGGAGACGACAATGGTCGATGCCCAGCCAGAGCTCCAACCAGTCCAAGACAAATCTAATATCTTCACCGACTTATCCATGCCGATAAGCACGGGCGGTGCCAATCTTTCCCAGGGTCAACGCCAGCTTGTCTGCCTCGCCCGGGCCTTGCTCAAGCGGCCCAAGATTGTGGTACTGGACGAAGCCACAAGCGCGGTGGACCGCGGCACGGACAGCAAAATTCAAGAGTCTCTGCGTAAGGATTTCGCAGCGGCCGGGTGCACGGTGCTTGTTATTGCCCATCGCCTGTCGACTGTCGTCGACTTCGACCGGATTCTGGTGCTGGAGAAGGGGCGTGTGGTTGAGATGGGCACTCCCAGGGAGTTGTTGTTGGCCGGTATACAACGTTCGGCTGCTGAGGCGGCGAAGTCTGGAGAAGAAGCCAAAGAGGACCGCGACGAGGGAGACACGAGCACTCTTCAGGATCAGGATAATGACGAGATCGATGGTACCGGTGCTTTCTGGGAGCTGGTGCAGAAGAGTGCCGAAAAGGAGAAGCTGTTGGAGGTAATTTTGGGTCAGGAGAAGGACCGGCTGATGGGGGAGATTTTGTGTGGTTTTCGCTCGGGTGAAGGAGCAAGATGAGACATGGAGGATTTGAGCTTGTCATTAACCCTTGGTGCTCTGGTCCGGACGGAATCGTAATGTTGCATAGCTACATGGCTGGTTGTACAGGATAGACCTGAAGGATACATCAGGCATCATGGCTCGGGTAAAGGCAACATTAATGTAATGGTGGACTTGAAAGGCATGAATGGTTTCAAATTGCCATGCTAATCGCAAGCTTTGCAGTTCTGACAGTCCCGGAGTCGGATATGTTACTTTGACCCCACGAACCTTTTCATTAGAGGTTTGAATTGGACTTTGGTGAACCCCTGAAGACACAAGACTATGCGCACCACATTTCCGGATTGTGATAAGGTGGCCCGGGTGAGAGAATGGCTGTTATTTTGTTGCAGACATATGCACTACAATTTCAGGTCCAAAGGTGGGTGTCGCCAATAACCACTCAGCTTTGTTAAAGCGAGCTAGAAAAGCAGCAGCAAGTTGATTGATGCCCTTGACACGTCCCTTCCCCACCGCCATCAAACCGAACGGTTTCCATTGTGTTTTTTCTGTTCCACGTCCCCTTTTCTTTTGCCGCACCCACCCTCCGGCTTCTTTCTTTGGGAGGGAAAAGGGGAAGCAGAACTGTGGAAGCAGAACTGTTTTCCTGTCCAGCAGTCCTTCCCCTCAAAAGGACAATGCACTGAACATCACAGTGTTGCCAGGCTGTTGGCGAGCCGAGATATCTTGCGGGTACCAATTGGCACCGAACGTTTCAACGTAATTAGTGCTGTCGATGAGACGTGAGATGTAATAGCAAAAGATGGGCCCTGGGATACCAAGGAAAGCAGGCTATGCCGCCGAAGAATTAGAGCCCCCCCATCCCCCCCCCCCCCCCCGGAGATGAATTCTGCATGAAGAAAAAAGGCAGTGCCGGCCTGGAGGCGTGGCCCGTTTCATGAAAAAAAAAAAAAGAGTTAAAAAATAAACAGAGCGGACGGGATAGGGTCAATGGAAAAGCCTGGTGATAGGGATACATGACGGCACAACAGAGGCCGAGAAGGGCGAGCTGAATCCTGCGTCCCTCTCTCGCATGCTACACGCCTCCTACCCAATGCCTCATATCAAAGTAATATGCAAGGCCACGGCGTTATTTGCTGGGTTGACGCCGACTGGGGGTAAGGCGAGAGAGAGAGAAGATGGCGGATGGCGAAGGGAGGGTTTAGTTAGAGGGTTTAGTTACTCCCTGTCCGTGTCACCACCGTTGTCGTGGACGTTGTCGCCGTGGTCCGAGTCCGCGCCGTCGGGAACGGGGGCGATGGGAGCCGGGTTTGCGGGCGCGGTACGGCGGGGTGGAACGGCGCCGGCGTGGGCCTGGCGGCGGGCGAGCTCGGCGTGCTCGAAGCGGAACTGGGCGTGACGCTCGTGGACGAACCAGCGGACGGTCTGGGAGTCGTCGCGCACCGGCACGCGGGAGCGGCGCAGCTCGAAGACATCCCACAGCAGGTCGAGCGCGTAGACGCGATGGTTGTCGCTCACCAGCCGGTTGAGGACCGGGTTGCACGCCCACGCGCCGCGCATCTCGTCCAGGGTCGCCTGGTCCACCTGCTGCACCCGCTCGAGGTCGTGGGCGGCCGCCATCTCGTACGGGTTGGGGTTCGGGCCGGGCGGGTAGGGACTCGGGTACTGCTGGTACTGATGATGAGAGGGAAATGGTTGGTTAGTGCTCAGCTCCAAGGCCGGGGAGGGGAGGGGAGGGAAGGTGGGCGCTTGTTTGCTACTCTCCTATCCTGTTTCGCGGCCATCTTGCTCTCGGGGACTGGATAGATGTGGTACATAGAATGCAGATGTAAAGAATGATGGGCAGAAGGGTGAACGAACAGAGAAGTGAAAGACGTGATGCATATATGTGTGTATTTAGGCTCATATCCACGTCAAAGACTCACCTCGGGATAGTGCTGGTAGCTGGAGTGGTGGTGCGGATACATGTGTTGGTGGTGAGCGCGGTCGGTTGCGGCGTGAACATCGTTCGCGTGATGCTCATACGCGTGGCCCGCTGGGTGGTTATGAGCAGGGTAGTAGGCGTTATGAGTGTAGGGCCTCGGTTCACCGTGGTACTGCGAAGCCGAGGTCTGCCAGCCGCCGGTCCAGTGATTGGGGATCTGCGTGCGGACACGGTAGAAGTCAAGGCTGAGCCTGTCTCCGTAGATGGAGCTGTAAATGTCGACAACCAGGAGGTCGTGCTCACGGTAGTCGGCCCAAGGAGGGAGAGGGCCCGGTGGTGCACCGGCTAGGGCTGACTGGGCGTCGTCGCGGTCGGTGCCGGTGCCAGGAATGATGGAGCGGGTTCTGGTGTTGTCGACCATCTCACGATCATCGCGGCGACGGCTCGCCCTGTTTACGTTCTCGGCGTCCCCCAATTCTACAGAGGGATCCTCGTCGTCTTGATGGTGCTGAATCTGGGCGTACTCGTCGTCGACGTCCTCGGCAGCCTCGCCGCCGTCGAGTCGGCCGCTGGAGAGGTGACGGGACTGCTCTCTTATGTTCAACTTGGCCCTAGTGGCCGCCTTGCGCCCGTTCGAGCGGACTGGAGGCTCTGCAGCGGGCGTGTTCGTCATGGCCGGAGCCGGGAGCCCGTGGTAGGTAGGGAAAGCGGCCGGATCCATCCGGGGAAGGGGAGGGTAGCCACCATATATGGAGGTCTGGTGGTAGGGAGGAGGAGCACCCGGATCGTGGCCATAGTAGTCGCTGGGCGCCGGCGGCTGGAGAGGGGCAGCAAAGTCGTGATGGGAAGTGGTGGGCGCGGTGGGCGCGGTGGGTGCGGGAAAATGGCGGCTGCTGTGGAAGCCCAAGTTGGCAAAATTGTCGCCGTCCTGGCTCGTGAGATTGTCCCCATCCGCTCCCGAGCCACCCACAGTCTTCTTTATCTTGCGACGACGCGGCGGGGGATCTGACGGCTCCTTGTTCCGGGCCGGGCGCTTGGACGAGCCCTTCTTGGGCGCCTTGGGTGCCTTTGGTGCTCTGGGCGCCTTGGGCCCTGCCTTCGGCTTCCAGTCGAGGGCATCGGCGTCGATAAAGTGGGAGTAGTTCTTGTCCCAGCGGCGGTCCCGGGCGCACTTTTCGCACATGCGGATGGAACACGTAGCGCAGACATGGAGAGTGCCTTCGGAGCGAGCGTTGCACCAGTCGCACTTTTGCACTCGACCGTACTTGGGGTACCAGTCACGATGGGTCCGAAGAGGATCCTTGGAGAGCTCGTCGAGCGACTGCGGCTCCCTTTCGCCTTTGTCCTTTCGAGGTTCCTTGGCCCCAGGCAGGATTGCCGTCGGCTCGTGCTCATGGGCCGGTGAGCCCTGGGCGCTGCTCTGGGAGCCAGACAGGTTATCGCTGGCCCTGGGAAGTGAGTGATCGGCATTGCCAATAGGTGTCGCCATTGCCAACGAAGCACCAGTGCCGGCGCCGTTGTTGGGCTTCTCGTCCATGTTCTGGAGAAAAACAATCACCAAACTAGTTCCGAAGCCGGGTTAAGCGTATCCGAGACAGAGTATGGGGTGGTATTAAGTTTCAGAAAAAAAAGAAGTCGGCAACCTTGTGCGAAAACGTGAGGGGGGATGATGATGGTGGTGGTCGTCGTGGAGATTATGGGAAGAGAGGAGTTGCGTGCGATATCGTGCCGAGTGGGTGGGAGAATCTGGAGAGGAAGAAGGGGGCGATCTGGAGAGAGGGTTTAAGTAGGCGCGGAGGGAAGAGCTGCCATCTCAACCGACGTGCCACCAGCTTGGGCTTCTGACTAGGGAAGTGGTCGGGCGCCGAGCAGAGTGGGCTGGAGGCACATGGGATGAAAAGGCAGTGTCATAGGTGACCCGGTCACGCCTGGTGACGCGCTCCTTCGACGCTGATGGCTGTAGGGACCGCGAGCTATGGAATGGACCGAACGGGCAGCGAGGAGCTTCAGTGCCCTTCGTTGCCAGAACAGCCAACGCCTCCGTCATCCTCTCATCCACTCCTGCTATGGGAGACAACTTCCATTGAACTATCGTTCTCATCCTTCCTCCCATCCTACCTCTATTCTTCCTCTTCTGCCCTGCACCCCTCTACCTCTCTTATCACGGCCCATGCATGGCTCAGAGTCCTGAGCGTGCCACAACGGCTTCTTAATCGGACGAAGTCTTTGTACCGACCGGGAAACGAACAACAAAAAGCAGGCCGGTGACGACCCCGTAGGCGCACCATCATGGCGATTTTCGTCCTAGGTAGAACAAGGAGAATGGGCGGCGAGTCTCTTTTCTCCTGATAACCCCGTTAGCGAGAGACCAGGCACGGAGAAGCTCACCTACCACCACTTTGATGCTAAATAAGTGCTTAAGGAAACATATAGGCCCGATTTCATTAAGAAATAGTGAACAGAGAATGAGCTCTATACTGATGAGACACTACTAAATCTCTCTAGTTATATAAGAGGAAGAGGCTAACGATATAGAATAAATATACGGGTTAGTAGGGGGGAATGGGGTTTGCCGGGGTATTTTGCTCAAATGCTAAGAAAGCAGGCATCTCTATACTAAATGTAGATAAATTTTATAGAAGCCAACTGTTAAGACACAGAGACGAATAGAGTGAAATCGATATTGGTGCTGCCGGATGTCTCTGAGTTTGAGCTCGGCGAAGGCCCGAGAATCGGTGTTTGCCAAGGCCATCCACGCCGGCCGGTTGTCGTCGGTCCTGAATTCCCGTTACGCCGACTGAGTAAAGGAAGGATGGCTATCGGATAAGGGAGTGGAATCTGTACATTGCTCTGTAGGCGCTCCGCAAGCATGTGCGTATTCTTGGATCCGTACCTGTGAATGAGGCTGATTGTGGGTCGGCAAGCCGGGCTTCGCTCTCGGCCAGTCCACAAGGTGAGCAAGGAGCCTCAGTGGACCGGCCCACATGCAAACCATTTGAGCTGTCCTCCAATCATCGAGCCATGCCACACACCGACAGTCGCGATTGGATCGAGGCACTTTAATTGGATCCACTCAGAACGCGTTCGCGTCGCGAAAATTCACGCGACGTGACGCGTCTTTCCACCCCGCTTTCTCTTTCCTCTCTTTTGCACCTGAGCCTTGCCCTGGCTTCTGTGACCGACTTTGGAGGCCAGGACGTTGCTCAGAGTTAGGACCTTCGCAGAGATGAAGAAGGTCGAACGAAGCAGGAGCAGCCATCCTCACTTCGGCCCGCCTCATCCTACAACGTATCTCAAGAGGGCCATCTCGCGTTTTGGCAGAGGTGCTCAGTCAGAATTCCGAGGTACGGAGAGAGGCGTCTTGACAGATCTTCACTAGTGAAATTGGAATACCATTCGTAGATCAGAAGCTAAAGAAAAAGTTTTTTTTCTCGTTTCTTTCCTTCTTAATCTCTTTCTCCGCGAATCCTGACCGTCGGAATCGACCTTTACCTACTTCGTACAAGTCAGGGACATGAGAGCGAAGGAGAGCGCCCCACATCCGGGGCAAGCCGGACTTTCCCCCGAGTTAGAGCAACGGTGATGGGGGATGTTACCAGCCAGCCTGCATATGTACATACATATAATACACGACTCTGTGCATACCTGGCTAACTGTTCCTGCACTCGCATGCCTTCCCGCTCAACACCATCACACAGACAGGGCGACCTGACTTGACAGTCTCTCTTCCCGCCCACATCCAGGTCGAAGGATGAATGTCGTCACGACCTGCAGTTTGAACTTACCAAATCCGCTATACAGTATTGCACACACCCCAGTGCTCTTGAGAATACCGAAGCAGTCCAGGAAACTCGCACTTGGGAAGGAGCATGATGCGTGGATTGGCAACGGCGGGCAGGAGGGAAACCTTTAAGCGTGTACGCCTCTGACGCGGAATTTCGCCAATGCCCCTCCATGAAGAGTGACGCAAGCATCGAGGACAAACCGGGCTCACTAACCCTAACCCCCCGTATGGCCTGATGTAGGAGCTCTAATCCGGACGAGCCGGTGCGGTTTGTCGACACCTACGGAGTACTGCTTCCCTTGATCGGCTTGAAGGAGGTAGAAGTAGAACAAAGAAAAGGAGATACGGAAATAGAGAATCACCCTTGTCCAGAACTAGCCCCTTCGGAGCGTCGATCTAGATTGATGATCAGTAGCTTCTAGTCCGTGTGGCATGATGTGGTGCGCTGGGAAACCGAGTGTGGAGGGGTTTGTACGGCTCACCATCTGAACTACCTAATCTGCTCTTGGTCGATTTCCGGAAGATGGGAGCGACCCAGCTCATGTACTTTCTCACCGTTTGTTGCCTACGGGCATTACTACGGGCATTGAGCCCTTATAACTTTGCCACTGGTGCTGCCTCTTCATCTTGAGGCGTGAGCGCGAAGAGGGGAGGGCCCCATTTACCGTCGCGTTCCGGTTTAAGTGCTTGCAGGAGGAAATCCGTGGAGAGGGGCACTTGCATCGCAGAGGCCGATCACCATTGGCCAGCCTGCCCTGAGTACCACCTGGGAGCCCTGCCCAGACCGTCATGTGGCCCACTTGGTGCGTATCCGGCCCCCTGCAACCGACCGCCGCTAGGCCAGACCTGCTCTTATTAGGCGCATTATTCGCTCTGTCGCTTCTCCCAGGCCCCCCGTCAACGGATTCCTCCTTCACCTTCTCCCGGCCTGCGCCTACACCTCTGCTTCATTATATCCAACAGCTCGGGATCGCGCGCATGCTCTGTCGCCGTCTCTGTCTCTCCCGATAAACAACAAGCCCTAGATTAAGAAGGCCATCGCCAATTGCGATAGCGCGCGTCTCTATTTTTGGCGCGCCGCATCGTGTTTCCCGACCACACTTCGCAGCCAACGGCGCGTTCCTGACCTTGTCGCAAACCGCCCGTTTCCGGCACCGCGCGCCGCCGCAACAGCCAACGACAAACGCACCTTCGCTTACCATATAAGGCTGCGCCCAGATACGCCTTGCGCACCCTGGATCCTGCTGATAGAGGAGGAACGGACTAGGCGGACAACACACAATGTTGCTGCCCTCGGCACTACCGTGCGACTCGTCGTCGCAGACAGCGCCCTTGACGCGCCTTCAGTCGGCGCTCTTCGCCTCGCCTCCTGCAAGCCCCCCTCACCTCCCGACGCAAACAGCGATTGGTAATCTCTTCTCAACATGTCGCTCTCTTCAGTCCCTCCTCGCCAGCCCCGCAGCGCCCTCCTCCGCCGGCCAGGATCCGACTACTCCGCCGACGCTCTCGCCCGCGCAACTGCCCAGTCCCCCGTTAGCGCATGCGCCGCCACCATTCAAATTGCGCCTGCGGTCGCGCAAGACAGATAGTACGGCAGCAACTGGCGAGCACGGCCCGGCGAGGATGCGCATCGCCAAGCGCACGTCGGCAGTAGCGCAGCAAGCGCCCAGGGGCCCCAACAAGCGGCGCCGCGCCGCGGACGATGACATGGGCCGGCACAACCAGGGCGACAGCGACTTGGAGCGCGAGGCGGACGAGAGCAGGCAAGACCACAACAGCAGTGATGGCACCTCGCAGCCCGATTCGGCCCCTCACACCCCCAAGCGCTCGCGCATCGCCCCCGAAATCATCCCGCTCGGTCTGGAGCGCGCCGACTACCACAGCCTACACTCCTCCTTCTCCTCCGATAACAACGACGACGACGGGATACCCTCTACCAACAGCAACGACACCGACAGCTACAACAACCACAACAATAACCGGCCACAAGACCATCACGGCACGGACGTGGTGGTGGAAGCGGACGGCGAGGCGTGGAGCACGGAAGAGGACCGCATATTGGTCGAGCTGGTGCTGGAGAAGCTCAAGCTGACCAAGTCGGACTGGCAGGACTGCGCGCGCAGCCTGGGTAAGGACCGCGGGAGCGTCGGGCGCCGGTGGAAGAGCCTCATGATCAACGGCGATGTCGGGCTCAAGAGGGCACCTTTGCGGCGACCCAGGATACATGGGACTTGGAGATGATTCTTTGCCCATCCTCTTTTCCAAAGTTGGGCTTATTTGTTTTAACTATTGTTGTAATTTTTTCCCTTTCCTTTTTTTTTATTATTATTCGCCCTTTTGCTTTTCTTTTTTCTCTTCTGGTCTTTATTATGAAGGCTAGTCGTTACTCTACTCTGTATTAATACCGGTCGCCCAGCAGTTTGGGCCCATCACTACATATGAGGGTCCGGCGTTTTGTCCTCAAGTAATGGAGCTTTGCGGGGTGGTCCACTAGGTTAGGTCTGGTGGCATTTCGCCTTTTCTTTGGCGATACTTGGAGATGACGGACGGCAGGAGTTTCTTTGGGTCAGGAGATGTCTGTCATGATGATACCACCTATTATCACATTAGAAGGCAGCCAGGCACTCGTCATCTTGCCTCTTACAGCCGTATGAAAATCTATGATTTGAAATATCATTTAATTTTTCGGTTTGAGCAAGTCTCAGGAGCATTTTCATCTCATCCACTACGGAGTACTTCGTACATACCTCAACCTGCTCGCCCCGAGTGCTGCGCGCTGCCTCGCGCAGTCAGCTCACCCTGCGTTTCAGCTTCTTACACCAGCTCGTTTTGTGCCACCCCCAAGGGCGTCCCCAGCCCGACCAAGGGATGCGACGAGCCAGGAACAGCGACATCCCTTGGCCGCCGGAACGACAACGGTGAAAACCAAGGGCAGCTTTTTGCCGCAGCCGTGGCGGCGGCATCCGAACTGGTGTACCCTATCGATCTGGGTGTGTGGGAAGACCTGGTTGGCCACAAGAAACGCGTGCGTGCACCGAGTACGGAATACTTCTCTGTATGTACGTCCGTACTCCGTACATACATACATGGAACTCGTACTTGAGATCTCGCGCCTAGAGGAGGTATGGCCCACATGGTACCTACACACACATCTGCTCAGCTGGAACATAAGCCAGGGATGCAAGAAACAGCTGAGGCTCATCGCGTCCATGAATGACCTAGGTACCTCCCCTCCCTCCCTCCCTCCACTGCCAACCCAGAGGCGCAGACATCCCCACGTCCTGCGCACGCGCAGTATATGCCTATGTGCATACAATGTCTCTCACCTTAACCACTCCAACAAACTATCTCGGCCTGCAGCGTAGATCCCGGTCGGAGGTGATTGGTTGTCAAGATTCGACATGCGGCATCTCCCTGCGGAGGTAGTCCGTATCCGACTTCCAAAGGGACCCAACCTGCGTGACAAAAACCTGCCATAGTGTATGTTCCGACGGGAAGGCGGCCCCGAACCGGCAATGTTCGAGGCCTGCTTGCCCACTTCTTTACCCTTCCGTTCCTTGCATCAGCACAAGAGATTCCGCTCAAGAGAATGTTGCCGGAGCTGAGGGACGGTTCTGACGTTGGCTAATCCGTCAGTCCGGTCTTCGCGGCATCTAGCGCAAAAACATCGTGTACCACATTAAACGTTCCAAAGCTGCAAGGCACAGCTCTGGGCTAGCCAGAAAACCTAACCACTGGCATGATTGTTACATGAACGGAGTGCTAGCCGCTCACCTAGACAGGACTAGTTCCTTCGTGCCCATTCTCGATGCTCCAGCATCTATTACTCCCTGAGAGACTTATTTCAGACAATACGAGGGGAAAAAAGAAAGAAAAAAATAAAAGAGAGAGAGAGAGAGAGAGAGAGAGAGAGAGAGAGAGAGAGAGAGAGAGAGAGAGAGAGAGAAGAGTTAGTCAAGAAGGGTGGAGGAAAAAAACCTTAGGAAAGGTACTACATAGTTAACCATCTCTTTACACTCCCGCTCCTCACCACCCATCCAAAACGGTCGTCTTGATGTACATGCCCTTGGCAGGCCTCGCCGTGATGTTGGTCTTGATCACCAGCTTGCTCTCATCCATCAACTCCTTGTCGTGCAGCTCCCACTGGAAGCGCCCGACCCAGGTGGCCAGCAGGCAGGCAAACTCGGCCTTGGCGAACGCCATGCCGATGCAGCTGCGGGGCCCGTGTAGGAAGGTGAGGAAGGCGTAATTGCTCGTGGCCCCGCCGCTGGCGGCGCGCTTGTCGGCGTCCGACTTGGGCATCCAGCGGTCCGGGTTGAAGACGAGCGCGTCGTCGCCCCACAGCGCCTCGGACTTGTTGATGGCCCAGGGCACGATCGTGACCTGGGTGCCCCTGGGGACGAACTGGCCGAGGATGCTGGTGTCCTTGGCGGCCGTGCGGAGCGTGAAGGGCGCGGGGCTGAAGTAGCGCAGCACCTCGCTGCAGACGGCGTTGAGGTAGGGCATCCGGTCTATGTCGGCGCTCGACGGGGCCGGGGCTCCGTCCGCGGGCGGCGGCAGGTGTTCGCGGACCTCGGCGCGGAGCCGAGACTGGACGTCCGGGTGCTTAGCGAGGAGGTACGCGGCCCAGGTCATGGCCGTGGCCGTGGTCTCGTGGCCGGCGGCGAGGAACGTCATGAGCTGGTCGACGAGGTCCTCGTCGCTGAAACCGCCCGACTCGATGGCCACGGATAGTATATCTACGTCGGTCGACTCCTTCCGCGCTATCTTCTGCCTCTTGTCCCTGATCAGGTCGGCGCACTCGGCTCGGATCAGCCCGGCCGAGGCTTGGATGTCCTCGTTGCGTTTAACCGGCAGCAAGCGAACCAACCGAGGAGAGATTATCATCTCGAGCACTTGAAAGATGCGTGCCTGGCGGCTCGGGTTGAAGATTTGGGTGTATGCTTGGTTCAGCCGGTTGTCCGGGTTCCTGATGGCGTCGAAGTCACGGCCCATGCCGGCCACGCCGATGATGTCGAGGGTGATGCGTGAGGCCCAGTTACCCGCCTCAATGACGGCCGTCTTCTCCTCGGGGCCGCTTTGGCCCGCCGCGGCCCGCAGGATCTCGCCCGTCATGGCGTTCACACCCTCGCGTGCCTTGGCCCAGAAAACCGGGTACAGATCCTTGATGTGACGGAATGCAAAGGCAGGCGAGAGGTTTTTTCTCTGCATCTTGTGTTCGTCGCCTTCCGCGAGGAGCAAGCCGGTGCCCAAAATGGGGCCGAGGGTGTGCCGGAATCTATCCGGCTTCACAAAGTCGTAGTTCTTGGTAACGAGCACCTCGGCGAGAGCCTTGGGGGACGTGACTAGGAGCCTTTCCCGATTGAGGGGGCCGAGATACCGGATGAGGCCATTGTTTGGTATCGAGTTGATCCTGCACAATCAATCAGCACGCGTTAGACACTCTCGGCAGCACGCCGCGGGAAGAGTCAGAGGTTGGGGATACGTCGTACCACTCGATCATGGGATTCCCGGTAGGCATTGCCAGGATCTTGGGGAACTGGCCCATAAACCATGAATTACCGCTCGGCTCAGGAAGGCCGCGGAGCGGGGAGAAGAGTTTTGGGTAGAGTATGACGGACCAAAGAGCCCACGCGAGCCCTTGAATCCCCCATAGGACCGTGAAAGCGGTCAGAAAGCCGGGTGACGGCCATTGCGGGATCCGGCCGGAAGAGACGAGGTAGGCACCTCCCAGAGAAATGCCTGATATGAGGCGGTACGAAAACATGGTGAATGGGAAGGTTACGGCAATGACAAGGCTCGGCCGAACGGGGAACCTCGAGTTGGCCTTGGATGGTTGCAGTGAGACTGGATAGCTAAGTGACCAGTTTGCTGCCCGGACAATGTCGTATTCTATTTCTGCGGCTCCGAATGCGCGAGGAAGGGCGTGAGAGCGAGGGGGAGTGACGAGCGCGCTGGGTTCTTCACGGACGGGAAGACTTTAAGTAAGAGAACCGAGTGCTCGGGTTGCTCGCCACGCGTCCGCGATCCTCCTATCCAAGAAGCTGGCCACTTGGGAGTCGGAGACTTCTGAATACTTGGCCGGCGGCTTGCACAGGCTTCGTCAATCCGCCGCCGCCTGTTTAGAAAACACGTTGTGTGCTGGAGCAGTCCTGGCGACTTGGTAATCAGCAGCACTCAAGCAGCTTTCGAAAGATGGTCGTGTTGCATTGATAATGCAGAAATCCTCCGGAATCATTGTTGAACTCCGGCTCCGTGCGGCCGCAACCAAGCGCGGGCCGCCATTGGTAGAGTTATCCTCGTCCCCAAGTCGGCTGAATGATTGCTCCTAATTCCTTCGTTGCCGGGCTTTTTTTTTTTTTTGGGGCATCCTGAGGCATGCGGCCGGTATTGTCTTTGCCATGAGCTACTAGGTAGTCACCAAATCCGAGGACGCCTTATTGACCTAGAAGAAGTTGTCTGCATTCCGTCCGATGCATTTGACAAGAGCCTCGAAACCAAGAAGGCTTATTAGCACGCTGCATCCGCCCCACCTTCCCCCACATGAGTCACTGAAGGTACAGTACCAAGTTACCGAGCATCCTGCGAAAGGAAAGACAATTACTCCGGACGGAGGATTTGTTGTATGGAATTCCGTGTTGCGTAACCTTCCGTATTGCGTATCCTTCCGTATTGCGTATCCTTCCGTATTGCGTATCCCTTTGGTGCCTTTCTGGCGCCTTTTTCGCAGGCTCCAAGAAAGTGAGCACTATCTGGAATCAGGAAAGGATGGAATAGTGCCGAGATACTTCAGCATCCCAAGGTAACCCTCAAAATCTGAGAGCCAACTAATCAATTGACAGGCTTTGAACAGCTGCTTCCCTGTCTTTGCATCTCAGGCGAGCTTTCTGTGCCTCAGGCTCCTGCAAGAGAAGTAGCGAGGCAGCAGTTGTGATGTCTCTCTACGAGGCTCTCCCTCCGAAACAATTGGGAACCTGACGGCCTCGTTCAGGAATGATGTGTAGTTATACTCGTTGAATCCAGCGAGTGACTCAGCGCTGTAGTGGATGGTCGCTTGCTCCCGCGGTACGGTTGGCGTCGGCAATGGCGCGAGCACAGTCGAGGCGGATACTGGTACCGTAAACCCATTCTCGCTTTGTTATTGATGGATCTGGATTCGTCTCGGGATGTGACTCAGACAGACGCTTGGGTGACCTCGAGAAGAGAGGGGGGAATAGGACAAGAAAACAAACAAGCAAAAAGAAAAAGAGGAAAAGATAAAAAGGAACAAAAAAGGATCAAAGGAAAAGGAACTAAAGAAAACTAACATGACGGCGGTTCTTCTCTTCAGGAATTGCCCCTCTTTTGTCTACCAGAAGTGGAATTACCAGTCAAGGTATGTATGCCGCATTCCCAACGTTTCAAATGGGCGAGGTTAATTTTAATCCAGCGAAGTCTTTTAATGACAGGTTGGGCCTTGTCATTGAAAAGGCGTCGCCATGCGATCCCCGAAATCGGATGCATGATATGAAATAGGGTGGGATGAGCTGCCATTCGCCGACAAGGCTTCGAACAGTTGGAGCTCACGTCCCAGTCGCCTGAACGCTGGCCTTCTCCGGGTGCCAACATTGCCATCCATAGTCTGTACTTGGACACACAAAGCATGGCTACGTCCCTCGCCCCTCCCGGATCTCACGCCCCGGCACCCACGGACTCGGACCTGCCCGGCTCGGTGCTGTCGCTCCGCGAGGCATCCCGGAAGCTAGTGCGAGAATGGGGCTTCCTCCGGCCAACCTTCAGTCCCTTCTCCCTCTCGCCCGCTGCCGTCCACTGCATGATCGAGATCGGCGACTACGGCCGGCGATCCGTCTCTGACCTCTGTAACGAGCTGAAGGTTACTCCGGCCCAACTCTCCCGCATCTTGGCAGAGTTAGTCTCCAACGGCATCGTCCAGAGGGTCCAGGAAGGGGAAGCTAGCACGGGGCACCGCGAGATTTACACACTCTCCGCGGCCGGAGCGAGCACCCTCGCCGAGATCAACGCGTACGCTCAAGAGCAAGTCACGAAGGCGCTCGCGGCGGCCCCGCCAGGGGCCGGTACGAGCATCACGGCAGCGTTTCAGGCCTACGCAACCGCGCTGGAGCGATCGAGATCTAGTCGAGCCGACGTCGCCCCGGCCCTCGCACCCTCGACGGCCCCGGAGCAGCCGCCGGCGCCCCCAGCAGTCTCCATCGTGGCCGGCTACCGCCCCGGCGTCCTGGCCCGCACCGTCGAGATGCACCTGGACTACTACTACCCGAGGAACGGATGGGGCCGCGAGTTTGAAGCCAGCTTTTCCGCCACCCTCAGCGACCTGATACGCCGCCTGGATCGGCCAGTGAACCAGGTCTGGTCCGCCGTCATGACGACCCCGGCTCAGGACCCGGCGGCCTCGCCCCGGGAGCGGACGGTAGGTGTAGTGTACGTGGACGGCGAGCGCTCCGGGCTGGAGGGAGTGGCGCGACTCAGGGCCTTCATCGTCGATAAGTCGGCCCGGGGCTTGGGTATCGGGAAACGGCTCTTGGCAGCGGCGATGCAGTTTGTGAAAGACACTGGGTTTCGTGAGTGTCATCTGTCGACGTTGCGCTCCCTGACTGTTGCCAGACGCTTGTATGAGAGAGAGGGGTTTAAGGAAGCTGGCGAATCCTGGTTTGAAGGGTTCGGAAAAGGGCTAATGGAACTAAAATACGTCTGGCGCCGACCAGAAGAATCCTGAGTGATCACGACCTTTCCATCGGATTTCATGTATGTACAGTACATACAGGTATTCCGTTATGGACATACCTTCTCAAGATTCGCCATTCGAGGAAACAACTAGAGTTGTAGCAACCAACCGTTTTGATATCTGGTTTGCATAAATATCGTCAACAACAACAACTCTACCCCAGATTTGTCATAGGCAAAAAAAAAAAAAAAAAAAATGCCGAATCGATATGTCTCGTTATAGAACTCCAATCATTGATCCCTGGACTCAAGATGTCATCGACCGGTAGACAGCCCCTACCCCCCAGCTGACCACCTTCCAAGCCGCCCACAGCACCGCCAACCCAACGAAGCCCAGCACCAAGACAACCACACCGCGGATCTCAAATGCCTCCTCCGCCTCCATCTTGATCAGCTCCCGCTGCTTACTGTGGTAGTAATCCTCCGCCTCTCTCGCCGTCCTGGAAGGGGTGGCCCCACCCTCTGGGCTCCCCGGGCTCCGGGGGGTCGTGGTGGTCCCGACGGGTCGGCCGTCGCCATCGACCGCGACGGCGTATCGGTACGGCCGGTAGCGGTAGATGATTCTGTGCAGCCAGCCCGGCAGCCGGCGGCGGCCGGGCGGCTGGTCGCCACTGTCGGCGTGGTAGAGGGCGCGGAGGGACGAGTAGCGCAGGTCGACGAGGGCGAGGGAGAGGAGGAAGGAGACGAAGAGGACGGGGGTCATGACCAGCTTTGGTGTTGTCTGTATCAGTCTACTTGATTCTCATCATGATCAACGTGTAGAAAGGAAGGAGGATGAGGCGACAGGGACTGAGTTAAGGGAAAATAGATGACTAGGGCGATCTCTGTGACAGAGGAATGACACGAACGGGACACCCGTTCATACACACACACGCACACATGCAACACACATATTATTATATATACATCTCGGAACATACCTTGTAGAGCGTTGACGGTTTTCGAAGACGCCGAGCGTCACCTCGATCGGCGCTTGCCGCGACTGGCGGCGGCATGGTTAAGGGGTCCGATCGACGGGTCAGTTGATGCGAGGTGCAGTGCAGGACCAGCGAGCAAGGTTGGGTTCATCAGTCGTTAGACATTCGATGCGACAGTCGATGCAAGAGTGAAAAGATAAATTCATGGCTCGAGGACAAATCCGCGCGTTGGGCCCCAACCAGCGACTGACGCGGCCTCTTTACTGTGATGGTCAATGAGAGAGAGCTTGGCCCATCGATGGGCCAATTAAGACGCGAAACGTAACGTGACACACCTCTCGATTCGACAATTGGGCTTTTGGTACGGCGCGCTGATGTGGCAGTACTCTAAATATCCCAAGGCCAAAAGAAAAAAAAAAAAAAAAAAGACTAAGTTTTCTGGTTAATCCCAAAGGCATGGATACAATAGGCGGATTGGTCTCAGATATGCCAGGGGCCGTTAAGATGTTGGAGGGTATTCATTCGTCATCGCCCTTCCCTGGCCCCACCATCTGTGAGTTCCGGAAGCTCCGACGAACTGGATCATAGACAAAGTCCCTGGGCCAGAATGTGGTTGTCTGAGGTCAAGGTTTCATAGACAACGAAGCGTTTGTATTCGTCGTTGCTATGACATTCTCTTTTTTTAACTTCTTCACTGGTGGCTTTCCCTGATTCTCACGGAAGCGCGATGCACTCAATTTCAACGTCGACGCCCTTGGGGAGCTGCTTCACTGCGACACAGCTGCGAGCCGGCTTGTGAACGAACCACTTAGCATACTCCTCATTCATGGCCTGTGATAGGGTCAGCGCATTGTGCACCATCTCCGAGGTCTCATTGCGGGACTCACAGCAAAGTTGCTCATGTCGGTCAAGAAGGCGTTGACCTTGACCACCTTCTCAATGGACGAGCCAGCTTCCTCGAGGACGGCCTTGAGGTTGGAGATGCAGGCGGCAGTCTTCTGCTGGATGGTGCCCTCGATAAGGTTGCCCTCGGCATCACAGGGGATCTGGCCCGAGCAGTAGATAGCAGTGGGGGTCTTGATGGCCTGACTCTGGGAAACGGTCAGCGTCGCCGACTGGACATTAGCATCCGCGAAAACACCCGTGAACGTACGTAAGGGCCGGCAGCTAGACACACATGTTAGCAATCGGCTGTTGTCGACAAGCATCTTTCGTCATCGTCGTCATCATCATCATCAACAACAACAACAACAACAACAAAAGCAACGGAAAGTTCAGCAGTAACCTACGCGGTGCTGCGTTCTTGGTGAAGACGGGAGTGGCAGACATGGTGTGTCGTGGGCGTGACAGGGGGCGGGGAATACTAGGTCGTAGTGCTGTGCGGGTGCTCGAGGCTGTTTGAAGAAGGGCTGGAAAAGCTTGTCTTGCTGCGATTCGAGTGGGGGACATGCCTGCTTCTTAAATGTGAATCGGGCACGACTCAATTAGAAGGCTATCTGATTGTCCCGCTCCGGTTCTCGGGCATGAAACAGCGAGGAGCGATCGGCATCGAAGGGCTAGAGTCGGGCTAACCCCGCAGGCCGGAGCCGGGCCCGAGCTTGGCGGCGAAGACTCCGGACAGAGAAGCACCTCGGGCGTAGGCGATTTATAATGATAATGATGCATCACACGGAACAGTGTTCGAGGTAGTAGCCAAGCACTGATGTAAAAGATCACGTATTACTTACCCAAGTGAGTAGGTAGTTTCGAATTCCCGCCCTTCCAAGGCCAATTCCTCTCTGGTCCACCCCAGTGCTTAGATAATAGAGTCTCCTAGATTCCGAACAAGCGGCTTCTCACATTGACCGGATCCAGACTGGGAAGGGAGCTTGGACCACCCTCTGCTGAGCTTTGGCGCACCTTGAAGTCTCGCCCCTTGGCGGGATCGAGGTTACGCCAGGTGTCCAGAAAAATCACAGGCGCTGGTGGAGTGGTCAGAGCTGAACCGTCCCATGCATCAGCAGCCCTGCTGTCAGGAGGCTTTGCTGCGTGCTGCATTCCGTAAGGGGTTCAACCCAATTTAACATACTACACCCTTAACTGTTCCTCTTCATACACAATCCCATCCTTCTTCACCTTCTTGACTGTCGTTAATTTTCCTTTTTTTGGCTGCTTCCCGACTTTCGGGGCGGGTTTCTCATTGACGTTTGAATCCGGGTTTCAGTGGTGCGCGATTGGCGAGGTATGTATGTTGGTCCTCTCGCACAGCTCTGCTTTGTCGACAATGGCAATCGTGTTTGCGTCTGCACGTCGATTATCCCGGGTTGCTTGCCTCCCCTCTTCTTCCGTGCCTGCGCCTGCATTACCCCAAAGACGCGTCAACTGACACATCTTTCCTTTCTCACAGTCTGCCCGACATGGCCTCGACATCGACGCCCCAGGGCACCCTGCGACAGCGCAATGTCGGCGTCTCGACTAAGAAACCCAAAGATGGCGCCTCCTCGGATGTTGAGCTCGATAAGCTCGTGAAGGCTGCCGCCGAGAAGTCCTCCAAAAACTCTGAGCGCGACTTCAAGGTCGTCTTTGTTGTCATGACTGCCTTGGCCTTCCTCACCCGGTTCTGGGGCATCAGCCATCCCAACGAGGTCGTCTTCGATGAGGTTCACTTCGGCAAGGTATATATTCTTCCTTCAACCGGCTCCCGCCGATGGCGCTCGCCGCTGATCGTTTGATTCTCCTAGTTTGCCTCGTACTACCTCGAAAGGACCTACTTCTTCGACGTCCACCCTCCGCTCGGCAAGCTTCTCTTCGCCTTTATGGGCTGGCTGGTGGGCTATGATGGCCACTTCCACTTCGAGAACATCGGCGATTCGTACATCGTGAACAAGGTTCCTTATGTCGCTTTCCGCTCGCTGCCCGCCATCCTCGGCGCCCTGACCGTTTCCGTCACCTACCTGATCATGTGGGAATCTGGATACAGTCTCCCGGCTTGCATCATCGCTGCTGGCCTGATCCTTCTCGACAATGCCCACATTGGCCAGACACGCCTGATCCTGCTCGACGCCACCCTCGTCTTTGCCATGGCCTGCAGCTTACTCTGCTACATTAAATTCTACAAGTTGCGCCACGAGCCGTTCTCGAGGAAGTGGTGGAAGTGGCTCATCCTGACTGGCTTCGCATTGTCGTGCGATATCTCGACGAAATATGTCGGTCTGTTTGCCTTCATCACCATCGGCTCGGCTGTCGTCATCGACCTCTGGGACCTGCTGGACATCAAGAGGCCCGGAGGCGCCCTCACCCTGGCCGAGTTCGGCAAGCACTTCGCTGCGCGTGCCTTTGGCCTGATTATCATGCCCTTCCTTTTCTATCTCTTCTGGTTCCAAGTCCACTTCTCCATCCTCACCCGCTCCGGACCCGGCGACGACTTCATGACCCCCGAGTTCCAGGAAACGCTCAGTGACAACATTATGCTGGCCAATGCCGTCACCATTGATTATTACGACACCATTCTCATTAAACACAAGGAGACCAAAGTCTATCTTCACAGCCACCCGGATCGCTACCCCCTGAGGTACGACGATGGCCGTGTCTCCAGCCAGGGCCAGCAGGTTACCGGCTATCCTTTCAATGATACCAACAACTACTGGCAGATCCTTCCTGGCGGCGCCGATGACCAGAAGTTGGGCCGCCATGTCAGGAACCACGACCTCGTCAGGCTTCGCCACCTGGGGACAGACACCATCCTGCTGTCCCACGATGTCGCCTCCCCGTACTACCCTACCAACCAGGAATTTACCACCGTTTCGATTGCGGACGCCTATGGCGAGCGGGCTGCTGATACCCTGTTCGAGATCCGCATTGAGCACGGCAAGGATGGCCAGGAGTTCAAGAGTGTTTCCAGCCACTTCAAGCTCATCCACAACCCCAGCAAAGTCGCCATGTGGACTCACCCCAAGCCGCTCCCTGACTGGGGCTACAAGCAGCAGGAAATCAACGGAAACAAGCAGATTGCACCGAGCTCCAACGTCTGGCTCGTCGAGGACATCGTGTCCCTCCCGCCCGACCATAAGCGTCGCGAAAAACCGGAGAGAAAGGTCAAGACGCTCCCCTTCCTCCGCAAGTGGTTCGAGCTGCAGCGTTCCATGTTCTGGCACAACAATCAGTTGACCGCCAGCCATCCCTATGCGTCGCTGCCCTACCAGTGGCCGTTCCTGCTACGCGGTGTCAGCTTCTGGACCCAAAACGAGACCCGCCAGCAGATCTACTTCCTCGGAAACCCTGTCGGATGGTGGATCGCCAGTAGCGTTTTGGCCATCTACGCCGGTATCGTTCTGGCTGATCAATTCTCACTGCGCCGCGGAATTGACGCCTTGGATCACCGTAAGTGAGGAAGCTCTTGCTTTCCCGCCGGTAGCATCACTAACACATATCACCAGGCTCGCGCTCTCGCCTGTACAACTCGACCGGCTTCTTCTTCCTCGCCTGGGCCACCCACTACTTCCCCTTCTACGTCATGGGTCGCCAGCTGTTCCTTCATCACTATCTCCCCGCCCACCTCGCCTCTGCCCTAGTGACAGGCGCCATAGTCGAATTTATATTCGCCCAGGACTCCCTTGAGCACGAAGTGGCATACCAGGCCGCCAAGGCCGGCAAGAAGACGGGCGTGCAGAAGCGCCACCTGAGCGCGCGCGAGCGGTTTGCCGGCCAGAGCATGGTGGCTTCGTGGATCGCCACCGTCGTCATCCTCATCGCTGTTGCCGCCAGCTGGTACTTCTTCCTGCCACTGACCTACGGCTACCCAGGCCTGTCGGTCGACCAGGTCCTGAGGAGGAAGTGGCTTGGCTACGATTTGCACTTTGCGAAGTGAGGACTCGCGACGTAATATGGACGGGTCCACCTTGTACAAGATGAGGAGTGTAAGATTCTCAGCTGAGGTCAATGAAACCAACAACATGTAGCCAACGGTGTCTTGTATGCTCTTGGGTGCTTTACCAGAAAGCTTCGAAGCCTCGGGGGTCCGGCCCGGGCAATATTGATCCCAATGCCTTGTATTCACAAAAACCGAGATATCAGATTCAAGAGCAATTTTGCAAAGAAAGGATGGAACCACGTCGCTTTCGCACAGGCGCCACGGGTGGGATCATTAATATTGATAGTATATAAATCTTGCCGTTTTTTCCTATTACTGTAAATAGATGGTGAGTGTTGCCTTCCAGCAGCCAGTTTTGTGGAAAGGCTCTGGAAAGACTGGGTGCCAGCTTCACCACGATTGAAACTTCCAGCAGCCTTTTTCCGACAATCCGATCAAACCGAGCTTCTTCATGTCAAAAGCGGACCTACCGTATCACTATTGCTTAGCTACGCGATCTACCCGTGTCGATTGTGAGATCAACATCGCTCGGCCTAAACCAGGGAAGACTCGGAGAAATCAGTAACACATCAGGGCACGTCAAGGAAAGCCCGACCGAGAGCAAAGACGAAGAAAGAAAAGAGAAAAAAAGCAAACAAAAGCCCCTTCAGAAACCCAAATTGTAAGCACCACCAACCCCACCGCCCAGCTGCCCCCTCTCCCTCTCGCTCCAACCCTCAGCCCCGCAAGCACATGACGGTGCAGGCGTTTCCCCCTCCCTTTGGAGAAGGAAGCGAGCAAGATGAAGGAGAGAGGGAAGAGACGGGACAGCTGGCCAGCCGAAGGGGGCGAGGTTGTTAAGCCCCGGCCCCGGGGAGGTTCAGACGGCTCTTCCTATTATGAATGATTTGGAGGGTTGCAACCGGCGTTGCGCACATCATCATGCGGTGCTTCTGTTTGCTCTTTCTTTCTTTCTCGCTTGTTTTATTTTTTTTCTCTTCTTTCTGGTTTGTTTGCCAGTGTCTGATCCGCATGCCCATATCCTGCCCTTCCCACGGAGGAAGGCAGATGAAAGAAAGGGTGGTCGACCAGTCGGAACGAGAAAGCATGAAAAAAAAAAGTTGGACATACCTTGAGGAAGCTCGGGGGACGAGAAGCTGGTGCGGGGACAGCACCACCAGATGGGAGGCGAGTTCGAGGAGATTGACTGGAATCAATCGATCAAATTAAACCGCCAGGCCGCAAGTTTCTCCGTGCCCCTATCTGACGATCTCGCTGGGGCCGCTACTGTACCATGAAAAAAAAAAGTTTGGCAAGGAGTCAGGTACCAAGCTATTCGCCGAGAAGCAGAAATATTCCGCCGAGCCGCCATCGGGCCCCACATTACCTGCGCACGGTCCCCTGTACCTCGACCTGGTCGAGATGACCACAAAGGACAAGTTTTGGACCGTTGAATGAACATTATATCAGCCAGGAGACGGAAACACGGGCAACGAGCCTCGAAGGTGAGATTTCCGCACATGTTCGAAAGCATGAATAACGTATCACGGCTTAAACTACCTGACCTCAAGATCGCAGTACATGGTTCCCAGCTAAAACTTCAGGAAACAGGCCCGATTTCAATTCCATCTGCTCTGCATCCCCCCCTTCAGCCACCGTAGATTGGAGAGCGAGGAGTCATTCAAAAAAAAAAAAAAAAATCAAGAATCAATCAGGAGTTAGAGGAGGTTACAGAATAGAGACAGTTCGAATGTATCTCTCGACCCCACACACTGCCAGTCCATTGAATCGCCCACGCTCGCTCAATTCATTAATCATAACAAGGTTCATGTCCTAGCCACCACGGAACTGAAAACCGGTACGCAATTAAACCACATGCCAAGCATAAACTCTCTCTCCATATACACTCATGGCACTTGTCGCATAAGCATCCTTGCCTCTTTGGGTAATCGGATTTAATACGGCAAGAAAGCGTTGAGGTCGTGTGCGGACCAGTCAACGTTGAACGCGTTCAGCAAGTCCTGAGACGACGGATGGGCGTGGCTCGCAGCTAGGCCAGGAGCCTCAGTTGTCGCAAACAGGGATTCATGGAACATCGGCTTCGAAGTTCCGCCATTGGGGAACAGGATGAAGTCTCCGCCGTTGACGGCATTAGCCATGGCGGCGAACTCACCATGCTCATCGAAACCCTCATCCGCCTCAGCAAGCGAATCCGGAGTGTACAGCATGGCATTCCCTTGGCCAGTTGGCGACAGCTGCGCCGGCTGCGGCTGAGGCTGCGGCTGGCAGAAGTCCGCTGTGGTAAAGGGGTTGAACTGCTGGGGCAGTTGCTTGGGATAAAGGTTGGTTTGGATAGGAGGAGGAGTGGGCAGTTGCACGCGGGCACTGTAGATGTCGTCATACAAGGTGAAGTCCGTGCCGATGTCCTGGTAGGCTGAGTTGTGGTCCATACCAGAATCCGTGGATGGGGTCGGGTTGTCGACGGGAGAGAAATCAAGAGAGATCTCCTGAGGAATCATGCTCAAGTCGGCGTCATTGGGAATGTACGCGGGGAAGTCGAGGCTGCTGTTCCCGTAGACCTGGCCCCAGGTATCGGGGGGAGTGGCCACTCCCATGCTGTGCTCGCTGGAGGGGGTCGGAATGTTCTGCAGCTGAGGAGTCGGATGCGCCGAGTTACCGTTGACACTCGCGCTCGAGGTCTTCTTGCCGTTGGTCTTGGTGCGGATATAGGTCCAGCCGTGGGCCTTCTCCATGTGCTGCTTGCAGTTGGACTCCCGCTTCGACTTGTATGGGCACGGCTTGTACAAGCACTCAAACATGGGAGGGCTAGCCGCGTGCTTGTCATTGTGATGGCGATCCATCTCCTTCTCGGTCGGCCACCCATACTCGTGGTACTTGCACGTAGTAACAGGGCACTTCCAAGGGCGCGAGTGCGTCTTCTCGTGCTTGGTCAGGTCACAGGGGCGCTTGAACTCCTTGTTGCAACCATGCTCGCGGCACCTCTTTGGAGCGAGCTCCTCGGGGGTGGCGTTCTTCTTGCGCCTGGCCATCGAGCGCATGATCTCCTCTTCGTCCCGGAGCTCCTCGCTGGCAGAGCGCTTGAAGCGCACCGTGCCGTCGGCCTCCTCCTCGAGCTTCTCAATCGGCTCGCCGGTGGCCATCGAGATCATCTTGCCGTTCTTCTTGACGCGGACAAGCTCGGCAGGGCGTCCATTAATGTGAATGCCCCCATGAAGCTTGATCTCATCAGTGCTAGGTGACACGTCAGTATGATCAGTGGAGGCGAGCGGATGAGTCTGCACGTACGGATCGACGTCCATCTCGTCCTGATTGCCTTTCTCCTTGGCGTCGGCGAGCTGCTGAGCGTAGTTCCGGATTTGGTCGACGAGGTCGATGAAGTACCCGCTGCTGTACGGAACGTCGCGAGGGCGAGTCTGCTCCCGGTCGCTGAGATACTCGACGGTGGCCTGGATGCAGCGGATGGTCGTGAGGCAGAAGTCGAGGTAGAGCTCGGCAACCTTGGTCCTCTCCTTCAAAAGCAAGGCGCGGTAAGTATCTCCCCTCACACCTTGGTCAGCAAGGAGCTCACTTACAGGAGCGACGAGAAGCAGTGTCTTTTCGAGGTCCCTGAGGCAAACAATCTGCTTCTCCTGCATCTTTCGCGGGCACTCCAGGAGGAGCGGGTGGAAGTCCTTGAAGCTGGCATTCGCAAGCAGCGGCTTCAGGGTATGCTCGCAAATGCGGCTCGTAGCGCAAGGGCTGAGGCCAGCGGGGGTTGCAGCACTGGCCGACCGAGCAGCAGCCGACCTTGTAACGGCGGTTGTCCTGCTCTGCTTCTCCTTCTTCCCGGCATCCTCTTTCTCCTTGGTGGAAGCGACCGAAGTGCCCAAGCCGCTATCGGACTCGTGAAAGCGAGAAGGGCGGCGGATGCGAGGCCGGAGCACCCGGCGCTCGGCCGGCTGCCCCTTGCCCATGACCGAGTCCAGGGTGTGGTTGAGCACACCTTGAGGAAGAGGGAGCGTGTCGTCTCGCAGAGTCTTGCGGACGGGCGTGGCGGTGGAGTCGTCCTTGACAAGGCCGGTAAGAGTCTTGTCAATGTCTCCGAGAGTCAAGGCAACCCGGCGACGGTGAGCATCGATGACATCGTCCAAGCTGGTGTGCGACCGGCGAGGCAAGGAGGGCGGCGTAAAGACAGGCTCGGGGGATTCCAGCGGCGAGGTTGGGGAGTGAAAAGTCGCACCCTTCTTGAGGGACACATTGGTCTTAATGCTCAGGCCCCTCGAGCCGGAGCGAGTCACCGGCGTCCTGCGGGGATTGGAAGACATGACTGCTGGTATACGCGGGGAATAGAAGACGCTTTGTGGCAACCGGCGGCCGGAACACTGTGTCAAGCCCCCGAGGTCAGCTGTCGGCAAGTTCACTGGGTGGCCGAGATGAACCGGGAGCGTGAGTCACATTTGACCTGCTCTGTCGAACACAGGATGCGTCCCACCGCCCCAGGAAGGAGACAGCAGGAGCAAACCCTCGAAGGGGCTTTTCGAGGAAAGCGATGCGAACGCACTCACCAGGCCTGGAATAGAACAAGCCGGCAAACGCCAGGGACCCGAGACTCCTTCGTATCAGGACCCGGCGACAGGTTGGCCTGTTGCTGGCAGAAGAGAGCAAAGAGCGCGAAAACCAAAGGTGTGTTGGGCCAGATAAACTCGCCCCGAAGGGGGGAACAGAAGTGCTGTAACAAAGGGGGGATGGGAAGCGGCGGGGCCTTGGCCGTCTGGTCTGAGCTTCAGAGTTCCTCTGGTGCAAGTAAGGCGCAAGAGAAGACAAATGGGCTGCAGGTGGTCTGACGGAATGGCCTCAGGAAGAAAAAAGGCGTGAAGAAATGAGGAACGACACGGGGGCGGGCGCGGTGGGAAATCGGGAGAAGGAGGCTCGACGGCGACCGGGCGCCGGGAGGAATGATGAGAAATGCGGTGGACGGTTGACGCTGCTGCCTGCTCGGGCGACCAGGATCCCCCGTCAGAAGTGGATCCCCAGGCAGGCGCAGCGCAGCAGCACTAGCACGCCATTGGCCAAAGTAGAATCCATCCTGCACAGCCAATGGAACGCTATTGATCGGTCTCGGGTAGTGACAATTCATGTAACTAACTATTAATGGTAGGTGTTAAGAAGGAACATCAGCAACTGTGGTGAGCCACTGTGCTAACTGTTGCAGGAGGAAGTCCCAGGCCATCAGACTCGACGCTCGTCGGGGTTCTTCCCAGCAGTGGCCGAAGCACCAAAACCAGCCGCTGACTTTTGGTGCATCGCAGCCGGGCAGCCGTACTTGCAGTAATCCGTTACTCACTATCCGTTACTTCTGGAGTTTGCATCTCCTGGCGTCTTTCTTCTTGGAGGCAGACAGATCCGGAACGTTGAAACCCAAACCAGGAGCGCGAGGAAATGACGAATGCTGCTGCGGTGCCGACGATCGGTTGAGGACGAGACACGTCAATCGCTCCAAATATGCTTTCGGTGCCGCAGTGCAATTGCGTATAGGATGTTGGCGCTAACTGTACTTTGTAACCAACTTTCCAGTTATCCGGTCAGCAGCCGGGGCCTTGTCCTTTCGGGTATCAGGTCAATCGAACGACGCGGCCGACAGCTCCGGCCCAGACGGATACAATGTTGGTAATGGGTCCACCACGACCACGGACGGAACGGCTTGGGTGGCGGAGCTGTTACTCCAAGCGCCGCCACGACGCATGCATAGCGTTTTAGCGTTTCGAAAGGAACAGAGGGAACGGTGCTTCGAGTTGGGATAGACCTCTCCCAGGGTATTCAAGAACACGTTTCATTTAATCTGACGGCATGCACAAGACGGAGCAATGAAGACAGGGTTTGAGGGCTTCCTCAGCCAACACGTTTGGCATGCAGCAATTCGCTGACTAGGAGTGTGCGCCTGCTTTCATGCTCTCTACACTACATCCACTACAGAGTAAGCTGTTGATATGTGGGCAGAGCGAGCTCCCCCACTTGTCGACCGTTACGGTTCGTTGCTGGTGCGCTGCGAAGAGCGCCCCAACAGAACAAGGACCGCCTGTCCTACGAATGAGATCGGCAAGTCATCCAGTGTTCAGGTAGTTAGAGGTGGGACATACAGACACTACACTGTCCGCCACAGACAGGCCTTCCTCTCATTGTCGGCGAAACCGCGAGTGCGGCTGCTGCAGTCTTGTGGCTCGGACGGCTCGTGTCAGCCAGTTATGCTACGCCCGCGCAGGCCGAGTTCCGGGACAAGACGCGGCCGCGACACTAGTGTGGTGCATGTACTGTAGTGTATGTACATACGTCCGTACTCCGTAACAGTCCGTTTCTCTGTGCACAACGAATACACCAACAAAAAGGACACCACGACAAGTCGGTTTACCCCCCACCTCCCTTTCCCAAAGCAGGGGTTCACGAAAAGGAAACAAAGGGGGGCCCTGGAAAGTGAGAGAAGCAGAACGAAGCGTCGAGCTTTGCCGGCTCTTCCCGCTGCTGACTAGGCCCAAACAAACAGACGGCCTGAAGACGCGTCCGTCTGCAGTAGACAGATTACACTCGATTCATGCGGTTGGCACTGCAAGTCAGTCACTGTCTTGGAAACACGCCGTTGTAAGAGTGATTGAGGACGACGAGAGGAGGGGAAGGTTGATTACCCACATCTCGGGCGATGATATGACTATCGCACACGGAGACATGGGACTGATACACAAAGCCCCCCCAACGGCCCTCGAGATTGGCCCGCGCGTGGTCCTTGTGGCCCTGCAGCGTCCCGCTTTGGGTTCCGTCCTCGTAGGGCTGGGCCGATCCCTGGGCAGGGAGGCAGCGAGCATACCGTTGTTTTCGCCATGCACTCGAAAAAGAAAAAGCGGATTGGTTGCGTTGCTGCGAGCTTCATGCAGCCAGTCCGCCCGTGTCCGGTTTGCAGAAACTTGGGGGGGGGGGGGGGCCGGCCTCGGGAGATGGAGTGCCCTGCAACACATCCGGCCAACATTACACCATCTTGCTCCCCATGCGTCAAGCCAAGTGTGGGGAAGGACACGCATCTCAGCCCTACGAGAGCATGCCGAGTGTTTCACGCCCACGAATGAGACAGCAGAGAATTGGGGAGCCTCAATCGGGAGCGCAAGTGCCTAGGGGAAGAAGGAACGCAACTATCAGCGACGCAAGTGCGCGGCCGTTGTCTCCAACCCCTCCCTCATCCCCCTCACCCTCACTAGGCACCTGAATTCTTCACCCGTGCTCCCCACGTTTGGGTTGGGTGGACTGCATACTTGCGTACCTCACTCTCAATGAAGGCCACGCAAATAGCAGGTAAAAAGGCGCATCGACTTGTGGGACACGTGTCCTGCGGATTGACTCAACCGCGGGCCTATCCCATTCATGAACTCTCTACTGAGCGGGGTACTGGAATCGGCCTCAAAGATCAAGGAAACTGCCCAAGGTGCCAAGGTAGGCGGCACTGTCGGTTTTCTCCTTGTCGTGTCCTCGGTGGCTCGTTGTGTCATGTCAGCAAGGCAGCAGGAAATGCAATGGTCTCGCGTCGACGAAATGATTTTGTCCCTGAGAAGGTGGGAAGCTGTAGGAATGTCTGTGTTGTGTCATTCTTGCCTTTTAGTTTTTCTTTTTTTCTTCCACTCATGGCACGTACTCTGTAAAAGAGAAGGAAGGTCCAGAGCCATGCTATGTTCAGAAAGCGAGGGTTCACTTTTCGCCTGTTTCTCCCCTCTTCCTCTGCTCCTTCCTGCTTCGCGCCTTTGGGCAGCGGCTCTACTTGTCGCTCATTTTTGTGGTGTGAATTTCAAAGGAGCACCATCTCCTGTCAAACGATCGCAGGGCTGCTCTTCACCTTGCGTCCTCATCAGTCTCGACAACGGAGATAGATGAAACGGACAGACGGGGCGAGGTGGCCGAGATGCGTTCTACCCGGCGTCTTCTTGTAGGCCGTCTGCAGGCTGCATGGCAGGGAGACAGCAGATGATGGTCAAGATTAGGCCCCTCTCTTGACCGTTGGTTACGCCTTTGGAATGGAAGGCTTGAGATGGTTCTGCGGGTTCTTTTTGCTATCTTTGCTCCTTCGTGTCTTCTCTCAAGGTACTCTATCATGCTCCCAGTCATAATATTCGGAAAATAGAATGCACTCCGTTCCTAAGAGACCCGCACCTTGCTTGGGATGGGCATCCTTCTTTTCGGACCAGCGATTTAACCTGCGCTATCCCTGTGTTTTGCAAGAGTCTGCGCCCTGTTTAGTTCAAGGTTGAACAATAACGGTCCAGGCAGGCTACAAGCACGTTGTGAGATTAAAATAAAACTCTATCTCACAAAGCACTCGTGAGCTTAGACAATGGCATTGTTCTATTGTCCTCCTGTACTCACGTGGCTGGCTCGGAGAGAGTTATGGGCTGTTTACTCACCCTAACAAAGACCGTGACCAGCGGCTCCCGTATTGACTAGCCTCAATACCTGCTCAGGGTGGCTGATTGACGACAAAGCCAAGGACTTTTCGTGTCATAATCTCATTCTCATCCCAAGAAGTGAACCGCAAGCAAGCCGGAACAGCTGCCGAATTGGGTGAGCAAAGAAAAATCGACGTTCTCATCAGAACGGTGCTCTTTGTCAACGTTGGCTGGCCATTTCATTGTTGTCACTGATTCAAAGAAAGGCACAGAATCACGGTAATCGTGGAAAAGTTGTCATGTTCCTTGTTTGTCCCCGACCCGGAATTGGTTATTCGTTCCCGAGAGACACCAGGCGCTGTTGGCTGGACAAATATTAGAATTGGTCGAGTACCGTGGGCAAGTCGAATTTACCTGCTTGTCGCTCTTCCATTTCTTGTACGAAACTGATTTGTTGAGCTGACCCGGCCTTTACTAACAAGTTGATCAGTCACAGTTCCTCGGCCATTCAGAAAAGATGAACCGCGTCCTCTCTTCGTTGGGATGCTTAGTGGCCCTCAGAGAACCTAGGGAGACGACGGGCAAGACCACGACGAGACGGGAGGCAGGCGGAGTATCATGCACGCGAGACGACTCTGGAACCGACGTGCCATACCGCATCCTTCCTCACTTCCACGAGGAGACCAAGGCCTACCTTCGGGGCAACACCGATGTTCTCGACAGGCTACCTGCAGTGAAGGCTACGGCCTTGGAGAGAGCCAATCGGTCGGTACCCCAAATGCCACTGGGGACAACCGAAGCGCAGGGCAATGCCGGGTCGGCTCGGCTCCGGGCAGCGACGTTTGCCCGGCTGAGAGAGCGGTGGCGGGAAGCGCGCGGGGGAGTGCTTCATGCTTCTGGAGCTACTGGCCAGCCGACATCAAGGAGGAGAGCACGAGGAGCGGCGCCGTCCGCTGCCGGACTTGCCGACCACAAGCCGCAGAGCATCGAATCGCGTAATCTCAACACCGCAACTTTAGTGACTCCAGGTCGCTACCCCGTGTACGACGGACTGCGGAGCTCTCCGCCCTTCGCTGGCGCCCACAGCTGGAAGCTCTACACGGGCCCCTGTTTCGACACACAGTCACCCCGAAAGAGTAAGAAGAAGAGCAGCCTTGAGAACCTCGAGAGCGAAATTGAGCAACCGTCTCCGCGACTTGAACTCGTGACAAAGGCGAGAGGCGACAGGAAAAGAGGCGCAACGAGGTAAGGGAAAAGAAAGGGGTGGTGGCGAAGGGTGTGTTGTGCGAGTTCGCCGTTTCAGTGCTGCAAAGTACGTCTAATTTCCAGTGCCCGGAAGTGTGGCGTATACACATGGGGGGAGTGGTCAATTCACCAAGGATTACTCGGCGTACAAAGTAACAAGATGATGTTTAGATGTCTTCTGCTGCAGAAATGGTCACTGGAACGTCATGTGCCGTAGAGATACCTCCCCGTGGGGGGGGGGAGAAAGGCTATGATCAATTCAGCCGCGGCATACATCATCAGGGCAATGACAGACAGCACACTAGTCCAAAACTTTAGCACGAGCAACATCTGGGTATCTCCTATTCCGGCCCGCCTGTCCAACTCTTGCAGCGATGAGCCCCTGTGCAACGAGCAAGCCGCAAACACCCCGACAAGTCAGTCATCGTCATCGTCACTATCGGCAAGTACTTGTCGCCTCCTCTTCGCCTGCGGCCTGCGCGGAGACAGCTCCGATAGACTATAATCAGTGTCCTCCTCTTCCAAATATGTCGTCCTGGATCTCGGCGGTCCTGCCGCCTTCTTCGTGCTTTGAACATGAAGCTCAATCAGATCCGGCATCTCGTCGTCTGTGTCCTGGGTTGGATCGAACTCGATCGGTTCGTAAAACGGCCTTTCGGCCGTCGTCGGATCTTGCTCTGTGCGTCCTTTTCTAAGGAAGAGGCTAGACGATCCAGGACTTGTAGGCCCTGTTGATCTCTGCCGGTTGCCTGATGAGAAAACGTCGTCCGCAACGATAAAGTCGTCGAGATCGGCACCGCTGTCGGAGCCATCCGTCTCTTCCATATCGCTGCTTCGCATGCAATCATCTCCCAGATCCTCGAGGTGATCGCCCACACTCTTGAGCCGACCGTGGCTCTTCCTAGCAGTCCTCCCGCCACGCCTTCGACGCCTTTGCGGTGTTGTCTCTCCGTTTACGGCCCCCTCGTCGTCGTCCTCGTGATCTTCCTCGTTGTTACCCGTCTCTTCAGACTCGCTGATGCGACCCAAACTCGATTTGGGTCTCGCAGGAGTCTTGCTGCTTGTTGTGGAAGCTGCTGGCAATCTGTCGCCCCTGACCGGCTGATCAAGGATATCGTCTGCAAACGGTTTGACTGGCAACTGTTCCCACGATTTTGGATCAACTTCAGCGTACGGAGGGAAGAAGTGCGCCAACGGATCCTGATACTTGCCCAAGGTCCTGAAGAGCTTCACGCATCTCTTCGTGTACTCGCCATGCTTCAGGTTGACGGTGCGACGAAGCACGCGCTGGGCAGCTGGATGGGCTCCAAGGTTGATCTCGTCCAGCCCCAACTCTTTCACTTTGTCGAATGGCGCTTTCGGAAGGCTCTTGTAGACTCTCTCAAAGTGGTCTGTCTGCGACTTGCTTAATAGGACCTTTTCCAGCTCGGGCACATCAGCGAGAAAATCGGTTTCTGCTGGCACCCTGGGGGCCTTCGCGGTCCGCCCGGCAGCCTGGCCAAAAAACGACGCCTTCACAAAGCCGGTTTCCACGCCGTCGGGCATATTGAACTTCCTTTTTGCCGGCTTCTTCCTCAGTTCGGCTGCTGTCTTTTTGGGCTCGGGAAGAGACGGGTCCTGCGAATTTTCGAGGGGAATGTCGACAAGCCGTTTGTCAACCTCGGGCCTAATCTCCCGCGGCAAGATCCTCGTAGAGAGGTCGTGGCGGAAGGTAAAGCTGTCGCCGTTGCAGATGAGCTGCTGCATTTTCTGGTAATTGTCTTTGGCCTCCAGGAACTTTTCCTCTTCTTTTCCCTTCATCAAGAGGAGGACGATATTCCCCGCCCGCTTCCTCCCCGTACGCCCCATCCGCTGCAGCATGCGTATCGGGGAGGACGATGCGTCGTAACAGACGATCAGGTCGACTTGACCGATGTCGAGGCCTTCCTCGCCGATGGAGGTGGCCACGAGGACGTTAAAGACGCCCTTCTTGAACTTCTCGATCGTCTCGATCTGCTGCTTTTGCTTCATTCCTTCGCTCCTCTTCGAATCAGCCTGTCCGACGAATACGGTGGCGCGAAGGAGCGGCTGAGTGTTCAAGAGGCGAACAATCTCCTCCGCACTGTCGCGGTACTCGCTGAAGACAATGGCTCGTGTGTTGGCGCCCTCGCCGGCGTCCATGAAGTGATTGACGAGCCTCTCGCAGAGATAGGTCAATTTCGGATGCCCGTTGAACTCGTCCAGCCTCATCCAACGTTCGATCATGGACATCATCTTCTGGAAGTTCTCATCGGCAAGGAGCTGCCGTTTTATTTTCGAGCCCTGTCCCGGCTTAGCCTCCTCGGAAGCCCTAAACTCGGCTAGACCGTTGTAAAAGGGCTTGATTCCGTGGAAATTGAGCAGCTTGATGAGGTGGGCCAGACTCTGAAGAATGCTGAACACGGCCACCATCATGAACTTTGTGCCCTGGTTGACGTGCCTTCCAGGGCCAGCCATCCACTCATTCCTGGACTTGAGCAGCCCGTACGTCGTCAAGCTCATCGGGTCTCTGCCGTAATAGATGTTTTGCGAGCTCAGCTTGTCCACCAGAGGCTTAAGGGCCTTGGAGAACAGATCCCTCACCTGGTGCATCTCATCCGAAGGGTCGAAGGTCACGGTGTCGATACTACGCGAATGGACGTATCGGCGGATGTCGATTGACTCCTCGGTCCTGATTTCTACGTGGGAAATGCCGAGGTTGTCAATGATTTCCTGTACACCTTCCACCGTCGACCCCGGCGTGGCGGTAAGTGCGAGGATCCGGATGCTTTTCGAAAAGCGCCTGATGAACTCGACGGCCTTGACGTAGGCGTAGTCCCCGGTTGCCCGGTGGGCCTCGTCGATGACTAGGAGCACGATTGATTTGGGATCGGCGAACCCCTTGGACAGGTCGTTCATCAGGGTCTGCGGGGTCATGAAGAATAGCCGCTTGTTCTGCCACTCTCCCTCGCGCAAGACCGGAGGGGTCTCGCCTGTTAGAAGTGTCGCCTGTGACCGTGGGATGCCGGCAATATTGAGACACGCTTGGACTTGCTGGGACGCGAGGGGTTTTGTTGGTGCCACGAAGACGATCTTCGAACGCTTGGTCCAGCGGAAGTAATTGAGCATGATGGTCGCAGCAATAAAGGTCTTGCCCAAGCCGGTGGGCAGGGCCACGAGGGTGTTATTGAAGAGGCCGTTCTTGACAATGCTGAACTGATAGTCTCGGATCGGTCCCAGGTTCAGGGGATAGACCCAGGTTGACAATTCCCCATGGTTGAGTTCGTGGTGCGTCGGGGTCTCCGGGGGCAGATCGGCACGGAATGGGCGACCGTTAGTGGTCTGCAGCCCGGTCGGGCGATCCTCCCGGATCGTGCTGCCCCAAAGGGTCGTCTGGCGGAAGGTTTGTTTTTGGGCCGATGTTCGAATTCGGCGTGGGCCGCCGGTCGGAGCATGGCTGGGCTTCTCTGGCGAACTATCGAACAAGCCTGAAGGCAAGTCACAGGCAGACCCATCTGCTCTGGCTCCGGTGGTTGGGGTCCCGCTGAGTGATGCGGAGCTTCCGAGCACGTCGGGTAGGTGCGAGCGGGGCGCTGATGGGCTGGATGGAGAGGCATCAACGTCGGGGTCGCGACGGTTCGTCTGCCCAGTCAGAGGCGCCGCTGCAGCATCCGTAGCCTGGGTAAGGGCCTGGATCATGTCCTCATCGGGGAAGTCGTCGAAGTCTTCGTCCTCCATTGCTGACGCGTCGGACTCCGTTTAGGGGTTGCGGCAGCCAAAAATGAGGAGGAGACAAAGCGGAAAGGCGCACGCACATTAGACAATGACCGAAGTAAGTTGCCTAGGCCGAGCCATATCTCCTCGTTACAGCCACGATATGCGAACTCGAGGCGGCGCCCGGGTGGTGATGTCGTCAGGCGCTTCGCAAGCCAGCAAACCGGTTGCCCAGCTGCAGGCCCCTCCAAACAAATCACGAAGCGAGGGACGCGACGGAACAGACGCGCCTTCGCGCCAGCGCACGTGATGGGATTTTGAGATGTGAAAATGGTAAAATGCTTGCGAATTACTATTACATTCAGCTTGTATAATACATGCGGAGTACGGCAGGGATAATCAGGCTGCTTCACTTGCTGCCTTAGGAGCTGATGAACTACCCGAGGTGCGTTAGTAGGTACTGACAAACCCTACAGGGCAAACATACCGCGTCTAAGATTTGGCGGATAATCCACGCACCATGGTGACGTAGACTCGTTTTCCGTGGACAAGGTGGGTGCACTGGACCCTAGCTGGTCAACAGGAGGGGAGGTATCTTGAGAGCAGTAGTTCGTACCTAAGTACATACCTAGGTACACTCAGTACCTTACTAGTACTCAAGAACATAAGATAGTTACCCTTGGAAGCTTGGCGTGGAGCTTTCAGCCTCAGAGCTTCTTTGCTTCTTTGCGGCATGCACGGTGGGGTGGCTCCACCTACGTTACTTCCCGTCCTAGTGCAGCCTTTCAGGTCTTTCGCGCCTCGCGGCACTCGCCCCCCACTTACCTTCTCTTCCTCCAACAAACTTGGCGGCACTTTCTTGCGTCCCTCAACACTTCTGCGAACATCAATGGCGCCTCCCACGGGTCCTCGTGCTAGCAGCCACGGTAGTCGGCCTAGCCTGCGGGGCACACGCGGTGGTGGCGTCGGAAAGCGCCGGGGCACCCCACGGACCGATCGCGATGGCGACATTGCCATGGACAGCGTCAGTGCCGGCAATCCACCATCTAGTTCTGCAGCCCATTCCGCCCGTGGAAGTCGCGCATCTAAAGGAGGGAGAGGCGCCCGGTCGTCGACGAGGCTCGCCCAGAACGTTCGAAATTTTATGTCGGAGCAGGATGGCACCGTTCGCAATGTGAAGCAACCCAACAAAGTCACTCTGAAGATCCACGGCCTCAAAGACAGTAAAGCGGCCAGCAATCCCGACGGCGGTCTTCGCTCGCTTCTCGACTTTCTCGAGCGCAAATCCTCCAAGGAACGGCCCATTACGCTCGGTCGGGTACGTTTCCTAAATCCCCAACCCTCTGCTCTGAGTACCTCCTTTTAACACACATGTCCAGGGTGTGATTCGCGGAGACCATGTCTGGCTCAAGGTCAATCCAGCCGACGCTCCCCATCTGTTACGACTGAACGGCTACACATATGCGGGCGCCTCCCTGACCATCGAGGAAACAAGCGAGCCGATGCCTGGACCTGGCAACCAATCCGCCGACGGTCCCGAACCGAAACCGTCAGAAACAAAAGACAAGTTGTTGGGGGTTCTGGCTTCTCGATACAACGTGGAACAGAAACTTCTGGATCTTTCAGCGCTGGGAGCTGACCAAACGCTCATCAGCATGGGCGCGTTTGAGACCAGGGCCCTGGCGGAGAAGTCGTTCAAGGCACTCATGCGTCTCACGGCCACGAATTACCAGAGCGCCGCCGAAAAAGAAGCAAGCATCCAGGCCGTTACCATTGCAAATAACGACATCCACGACGTCGGCGAAGTTTTCACGTTAGCTACCACCCTGCCTCGCCTCCGCCGTCTCGACATCAGCGGTAACAAGCTCGAGGACATGTCGAAACTTTCCAAGTGGCGCCATGAATTTCGGCTCCTGGAGGAGCTTCACATGGTTGGCAATCCTGTCGCGAGCTCGCAAAACTATCCCGCTCAGGTTATCGAATGGTTTCCGAGTCTTCAGATCTTAGACGGACACCGAGTTCGGACTCCGGAAGAGGCCGCCGAAGCCCTCAAGGCGTGGTTCCCTACACCTCTGCCTTACCTGCCGTCTAACCTTCGGGACGGGGGCAACAACGTGGCCAGTACATTCCTCCGCAGCTTCTTCACCATGTATGATCAAGACCGGCCCGCTCTAGCCAGGCAGTTTTACGATGACGAATCCGCCTTCTCGCTCAACATTGGCACCGAGCTTAACCCGAGCACTTATCAAAACTACTCCAGGAACCTGGAAACGATAGGCTTCCGAAACCCATCTGCCCATCAGCGGCTATTCACTGGAAGCAATCTGATCGCCGAGCTCTGGGCCCGGCTACCCGCTACACGGCATCCTAGTCTGGATCTCCCCGACGAGTGGCAGATTGATTGTCACACCTTCCCAAGCTTGGCCGACCCTACTGGACAAGGTCTAGCCATGGGCCTAGCTATCACTGTCTACAGCCGGTTCGAAGAAATGGACCCTGCACAGCAGCTCCCTGGCACCCGCAAGTTCTCTCGTTCTTTCATTCTTGGCCCGAGCAAACCGGGTGCTCCGCATCCTTACCGCGTAATCAGCGATGAGCTTACGCTGCGAGACCGAATCTCGCAACAGACGCCGACCGTCGCCGCTCAAGCTCCCGCCGCCGTGGCGCCTGTCCCGGCGCCTGTCCCATCGCCCGCCGTCCCGACCCAACCACCCATGCTGGACGATGCCATCCGTGCCCAGATGATTGAGGAGCTGTCTCGGCAAACAGGCATGACTGCGGAGTATTCTCGGCTTTGCTTGGCCGGCGTCGCCGATTGGAATTTCGAATTGGCGCTCAGGTCGTTTCAGGAGAAGAGAGCCGAACTGCCACCAGAGGCTTTCACTCACCCTGCCTAGTCTGTGGGAGGGAGTGGTAGCACTGTAGATGTGAGGTGAGTGCCTGAAGCTTCAACCCGATGTACACGCTGCTGGTGGCTAACGATGCTCAAGAGAACGGGTGGTTAGATAACGGATGGGCGAGATTTGATATGAACCGGAAAAGGCGAAACCAAGGTTGGGAAAAGAGTGAATTATAGGTTTTGGAGCGATTGAAAATTATTGACCCTTGACCTGTCATAGTCGGTTCAAGTTTATCTGTGTCTCGGGGGAGTTGAGCATCAGGAGTGGTGGTGTGCCGCCTTTTTTTTTTCTTCTTCGGTCTGGTCTCGGGTTGGGCGGGTTTTGGAAAGCGTGCCGTTTAACTGAAATCATCTCGAGGCGTTGATGGGCATGGAGAGGATCATCTCTAGACGGAAGGACATGGCATTGGCGTGATACCCAGACTCAACATTGCGCAGCGTCTCTGTTTGCCACATTTGTCCAACGTGTGCGTGAACGAGAGTATCTAAACCCACATATGACGTGTAGGGGAATCCGTTGAGAGGATTGGGACAACGCCCGCCATGGCATTTCGTCATGCCACCAGGGGAGGATCACGCGGCAGCAGAGGAATCTGCCTCACCTGCCCAACTTATCAGGAACGCTGTGGCTGTCGCAGACGATCCGGACAGCAATCTTTTGTTCTTGCCTTTTCTCACGATTCTTTGGTCCGTATATTTGTGTTCCAGACGCTGTAGTAGCGCAAGAGCAACTCGCAAGTGTTGAAGAGGTTTATGACACAGACTAAACATCAATTATCCAAGAAAAAATTTGGAGCGAACATGTTACCTCTTCTAGGTCAGAGCCGTTCCCGTTCATTTGGTCGATCGATATGATTGCACACTAAAAAAGGCCGACATCGCCAAAAGTCTTACATGTACCGAATCTACTCGCGATGTTGATTCTGCGATTAAGTTCTCTGCACGCGAGGTTCGATCTCTATCTCAGACACCAAATGAAGCAGAGGAAGAAGAGCATGGTGAAGGACCAGTGGATGGACAAAGGAGGCATAGACAAGAGATGAAGGGAGATATATCTGCCCGCTCTACACACCTAGCGTACAGAGCAGCGTTCCCCAACTCCGGCAGCCACTGGCAAAAGGACAGCATACTGCGTATGTATGTATGTATGTACATACATACATACATAGGTAGGTAGTTACTCCGAACATTTGACTGAACCGAGTGCCATACCTGGGCGTGATGATGGAGTGTGCAGTTGCGTTTGGAGGGAAGGGTCCGTTTGCGTTCGTGTCACATCCAGGTCAAATCTCAGACGACAAGGGATACCATCGATCTCGTTGCGAGATGCTCCTAGCTCGTTAACGATAGTTAATCCGTACAGCATCCAAAATGAGGACGCCTTGGCGCTTAATCCTTTAGTGTAGTGCTTCTCCGGTCCGAAGCCACCGTCATCCTGGCTTGACGGGGTTCAGTGTCGTTGGAGGGCAGGCCGGCATTGTAGCGGCGGGTCGGGAGTGTGATCGGGACGGATTGTGGGCGGGGTGCGCTCCGAAGCCTCACAATCCTCATGTCAAGTTTTCATGAGGCCAATCATCGTCAGCAGCTCTGACGATGCCTCGCAGAGCCGCGCGGGACTGCAGTTCTGTGAGCTTGACAGGCTGGTAGCGTATTCGTAATACGAAGTATGAAGTAGTGTTGAGAGTAACCGCTGCATTCTGCAAGTGATGTCGAACCGAGCAGTGGAATTTTCACCGAACCCTTGGACCATCGCGCTGCCTTGTGGCCGCGTGGTCTGAGAGGCTGGGCGGGAAGTGGAGCGTCCCTTCTCCATTTGGACACCAAAGGGAGGGTACTTTCCCCCCTTTGGTTAGCTGCGGTTTCCTCGCAGAGGTTCTAGCGTTTCAGAGAGGGCAAAAGAAGGGCTCCCATTTGTTGGCACTCGGTCCACTGCCCATAACTACACATGCCGTGACAGCAATCCGAAGTGTACGGATACTTGACTGTGTAATTACTATGTAGTACTGCTCAGGACCTGCATAGTACGACATTGACCAGCCGAGCGTGATACGGGCTGGCTGTCAACACGAAGACCGCCTCCTAATAATAAGCCTTGGTTGTTCCTCACGGAATTGTCGGCCAGCTTCAAGAGCCTCCGGAGCGAAAGCGAAGACTGTTTTCTTTCGAGTTTCTTCTACTTCCCGGTCCTATTTACTCTGAAAGAAATGACAACTTCTAGCCCGTCGGAAAGGATGCATCTGAAAACCTACGCCGTTAAGAATACAGACGATCTCTTCGGCCGACCCCCGAAGTAACACAAGGCATTAGTTACTGCAAGTACGGAGTAGTGTAGTGACCGCTGGAACTCGCGAGGTGGAGGTCGAGAATTTATCAAAGGTACCGGAGCAGGAAGCGAGACAGGGGAGAAACCATGCCTACTAGTCGGGTGTCGTGGAACGAGTTTGCGCTTGGTGCTTCCCTTGACCTTCTCTTTTCTGCAAATGCTCCTTCTTCCCTCTCGATCATCCAGCCCCGCTAGAAGGACAGGTCCCTTGCACTCGGCGGTACCCCAGGCGGTCACCGTTATTGGAGGGGCCATAAGGTCGCCTGCATGAAGAACCACAAATGAGCGCCCAGGAATCCCTGTTCGGCCCCATTCGCGCCCCTAACTCGACCAGGCACACGGCATCCCTTCTTGGTCAGTTTTCCCCCTCCAGGAACCCCCGTTCTTGGCTCATTTCCGACCGACTTGCCTGGGGAGCTCATCAGGGTCACCGCGCTCAGCTCTGCGAAGCTGGCACTTGACTGCTCACAGTTTGCATTCTGCCATCTTCAACAAGGCAAGAAGAGCCTCATCCTGTTCGCTTCCTCTTTCACGATCCCTCCCGTCGCCCGTTCGCACAATTCCGACAGGACTCGGTACACCGTGAGACCATCATTGGCAGGGGCTCTCGCAGGAGGATTGAAAGCGTTCCATCAGTTAGTTTCGCGGCAGTGGCCCCAAGTCCACGTAACCTTCTCCTCATTCTGCGACACGGGGGTTCCTCAGGGTGCCACACCTCGTTTCCTCGCCGTTGACTTTTCGGAAACAACCAGAAGTTTGGTTGCGTCGATCGTCTTTCTCCCTTCTGGAAACAGGGGCTGGTCCTCAACATTCACCCGTTTGAATTGGCGGTTTTTGCGCCTGCTGTTTCCCAATACCCAACAACGAACAACACGGACGCGCCAAATCAAGCATTGGAATCGACATGTCTTGCTGACGAGGGCGCAATCACCGAGGTCCGCGTCCTCTTCGCTGCAGGCACCAAACCGCGTAGGTCGTCAGTCTTGACCTGCCGACCTTAAGAGCCAGCCAGAATGCCGTTGCCTCAGCCGAAGACGGCGTTGAACAACGCGTGTTCGGTCATATTCAACAACACGCTTTACACATACTCTGCCGATGCGTTCCAATCTTTGCGGTTAGAGCCAGGGGCGGAATGGGAGGTGTTGCCTCAGGGTGAAAAGGTGACCGGCGGTGTTTGCGTGGGGTCGACTACAGGGACGCCATCGACATCGGCCTTCTTCGTCGTCGGCGGTGTCAGCGACACGGAAGGCTATCATGGTCTGCAAAAATATACATACGCGACGGGCCAGTGGGAGTCGATCAAGTTGTCGACTAAGGCTACGCACCAGCGGGTTGGACACAATGCGGTCTACATCAACAGCACCGACTCGATCCTCGTCTACGCAGGCAATCAAAACGGCCAAAACGCCCCATCATCGCAAACGTTCACTATCGGCGCATCAGCGCCGTACGCGGTGAGTTCCTACCCCACAGGTGGAACACCAGCACTCAATCCGATCTTGCTGCCCTGGTCTGCCGGCGAGGCCGTCTTGCTCGGCGGCAGCACGTGGAATACCCAGGTCACGCTGTTCAGCGCCGCCGACGGGACGTGGAAGGACTCGGGAGCTTCGCTCGCAGCACCACTGCCCAAGGACACCTCGGCCATTCAAGCGGTGGTGATGACGGGTGATGATGGGTCAAAGAATCTCATCACTTTCGATATGTCGGTGTCGCCGAATGCAGTGAAGCGGACGGTCTTGTTCACCGGCCCCGGCGAGCCGGTTCCGGAGGCTGCGCCTGCCCGGAGACGGCTGTCGAGGAGGAAGCAACATGAGTCGAGTAGGAAGGCGGCCAGGGCTGACGAGCCGCTGACCCTCAACAACTGGCCACCATACAACTCGACCGGAGCGCCCAGAGTGACCAGGAGCAATTTTGCTTTCGCTCAGGGACCAGACGGCATGGTCGTCATTGCCGGTGGGACTGCTGCTGATGACGACCTACTATGCATGTTCAACGCCAGAGAGAACAGCTGGGAGGACCCCGAATCCAAGCTCATCCAAGTCAAGATCCTTGCATCCGAGTCCTCGACAACCTCCTCGACATCATCCTCAACGTCAGCCAAGACCACGACGCCAACGTCGACGACTCTCTCGTCATCCTCCACATCCGTCTCGGCGAGCGCGACCAGCCCAGCAGTGGCTACCCAAACTCAAACTGAAGCGGATCCATCGCCAGTCTCGGACACTTCTCACCCGCATCTCAACACCATTCTTGGCGGTGTTCTGGGAGGCATTCTCGGCTTAGCAGTCATCTTGACCCTCCTGTACATATGTATCAGGAGGCGCAAGAACCAAAGAGCTCAGATGGATGCCGGCCATGCCAGGCAGTCTAACGGGGCGTCGTTGGATGAAAAGGACGATTTCGGTTTTGCGAAAGAGACATTGGCGTTCGGCCAAGGGTTCCGCGGTCACAAACCACAGGGCTCGCAAAGCTCCTTCTCTTCAATGGCCATCTTGATGGGCCGCGCGGGCCAGAGCAAGCTGACGGCCGGGCTCAGCCGCAAGTCGAGCAACGAGAGCAAACGGAAGTCGTCCGACAGCATATACAGTGCCTTCAAAAACACCATCAGCAAGCCGATCCCTCACCCGGCCCCGGACGTTCCACCCTTGCGGCTTCAGCAGGATGCTCAGGACCCGAAGGTTGCCCCATTAGCGGCCAACACGGCCGAGCCGAGGGCCCGGACGCTACCGACAGGAGGCGATGAACAAGGGACTACGCGGCGCAGCTCTGGATGGAACAGGTACTGGTCTGGCGGGTCAGCTCTGAACCTCCTGGGGTTTGGTAGCGGAAACAGCAACAGCAACAGCAACAGCAACATCGCCGTCGCCCGCGACAGCTCCACCGTCAGCAACTCGCAACGGACAACGTTGCGCTCGGTAGGGAGCTCCAACTATAGCAACCCGCACCGCATAACGCAAGATAGCGCGACCGTACCACCTCTATTCCCCGCGGCTGCCGAGTCCCGGATGTCTCTCAGCCGGGTCAATGCGCACAGCCCGACTATCGCTGTGTACGACGAAAAGCTAAACGAAGGCATGAGCGGCCAGATCGAGACGCAGCGCCCCATCAGTTCCGTCAGTGACTTGTCGGCATCGGCATACTCCAGCGGCATCCCAGAATCTGTCCAAGATGCATGGGATCCAACCGCCGCCAACAAACCTTGGGGCGCCGACCGGTCCCTAAACGATTCCTTCACCGGTACCTATCCGACAGCTCTTGCCCCCGCCTCACAAGGCCTGAAGCCCCCGTCACAAGGGCCGTCTCGACCGGCTCCTCCACAGCGAGAACAAACCCCCGTCCGTGACGATATGAGCTGGCTCAACCTGAATGCCAATTAAGGAGAGCTGCTCTTCACCATATTCGTTCTCTCCCCGGCGACAGATTCCTCCCGGAGCCTGACAATACCACGACAGAACCCCCTCGTGCTTGGGAATTTTGCGTTCAGCTCGCTATTCCCCCGAGGGGTCTTCTTGTCTCCCGGCGGCTACCTCCATCTTCTTGCACTTCCGAACCTGGTGTTCAGCACCCACCGTTTCCCGCCATGCGAGCAGCACTTCGCCGCCCTTTTCCTCAGTCATACCCGACGCTCCAAGGAGTTGCCGAGCAACTTATTTTCCTTTCTCTCTGTGTTTGGGTGTGTGCATATACCAATCTCTTCGTTTCTCCGTTAATATCTGGTACTATATCCCTGTATGTACACCTTGGCGCGGCCCTCGATTCGTCATCGTTTTCTGGCATTTTGCAACTGGCGACCCGGGGTCGGTTGCGTGTGTCCCTTTCCAACTGTCTTCATCCGACCTCTTTATTTTTCTCCCTTGAAAATTCTCAGTTCCAGCGTCTTAGTGTCATTGGCTTCTCGTCGAATTTCTTGTCAATATAGTACATAAAGCCTATCTCTCATCCCTACCGGTCGGCGCGCATTGGGGGTAATATGTTGGTTCTCCATGCTGAGAGGTCGAGGAGGAGGGGAGATCACGCCGAGATGATGAGCAAGTGTTGGGTGAGCAAAGCCAGGGGCTTCTCCTGTGTATGTATGGCGTGGTGGATGTGTCTAATCGGTTTGGCGATTTAGCTACCGAACCAAAATCTGGTAAATACTAGACGCATTACCAAACCTTACTCTCGCAGTCTCATCATTTAGGCCAACCTTATTACAAGCAGTGACTTAGAGCCGGGAGAGAAGGAGGTCGAGAAAGAAGCCAAGTTAGGTGCTATGTGCCCACGTTACTTTCATCCGCACCTGGTGCCCTTCAAGCACGGAGTTGTGTAACCATTGAGTGAAGAGCTATTCGCTAGGCGACCCGTCGCCGCACTGTACTCGTTATAGTGTGCAAAGTAGGATACGAATTCTTGAAGGCGCTGTTGAGGTCGAAAGCACAACAAAGCGATGGGAGAGGTGTGGGCTTCCCCGCGAGACCCCACACGCAAATGCGTTAGTCAGGTTTGTCGACCACAGGGTTGATCAAGCCCCCATCCACTCCGATGAAGGCTGCGCTCCTGCGTGACTGTGTCCCGGCCGCGGTTTCCCGCCTCTTGGTGTCCCCTCGGTCAGCCGAATAAGAGTGCACAACGCCACGCTGTTAGTTGTTGGCGCATCAACGATTCAACCCGCGTCTGGTCTGTGGTACCGAAGAGCGGCACTGTTTGGACGTGACGGTTACGAGGTGCTGGAAGTCCTCGATCCTTCTTCACCTGCCGCGCATCTGCCAGAACTTTTCAGATTTCTGAGTGGACACAACGAAGCAGGTGCACAATACGTGACGCTATTGTATGTAAGGTATGTATGTACATACATACATACATTGCAGGACCGGTTTGTTCACTGTACGAATTACAGCGGCTTACTATTCATATACTGCATGTACCTTCCGTACCGTATGTATGTAAATCAGGTACTCGCCACTTCATTGGTGAGGTTTGAATCATTTGGGTAACCCTTGGCTTGTGCTTTCACCATTGCTGCTGTTTGACACGAATCTTGGCGGTCCAGCGCAACGCTACCCCCACGCAACCCACAGCTAGAGTGGCAACGGGTGAAAATTGGAAATCAGCACCCTAACCTCGGGAATGCCAACTGCAACCACAACCGCAATCTGAATGTGTCGACCTGATTATCTTCTAGCCATGCTCCTCTGTTTCGGTTCATCGTTCTTCTATTGTTGCTCCTGTCATGAACGATTGCACTTCTTCCGCCACCCGGCAATCGAGAAAATATCCCGACAGACCATTGGTTCAAGTATACGAGTGTCGCATAACGAGAGCATACTGTGTAGGTCCTTACGTATGTATGTACTGTACCTACCTATGTGCAATACATCGAGAACTTGTAGGTATGTATGTACCTACATATTGTAGGTCCTCCCCCCTCGAAAACTCCGCGGAGGATTCGTTAGTTCTCAACCTAGCGACTAGAAAACTCTTAGTGTGTGCCAAGTAGAGCTCGGTAATGCAACTACACAGTATGAGGGAGATTACCCGGGCCTCCCACCCCCTTCCCTTGCCCTTCCAGCACTTGATGGACTGAGAGATCTGCCTGCGCGAGCTGAAGAGGGATGGCTGTGGAGCAATGAAGGAAGCGGGGCACCATGGCCGCAGGGCGCTGGCCGAGAGGGCGGGCCCAGGCTTGTCTGCCCATTTCATTCTGCATCCCCCCCCACTGCCTCGGGGTCCCCGACTCTGCTAACGTCGACGCTCGAGGCGACGCTGCTAACAGACTCATCGACACGGTCAATATCTTCACTAACAGTCATTTACTCTCTCGCGGGCCGTCTCCCGGCGGCTTCCTCCAGCTTGCGTTCCGTGAACCGGCCGTGGTACCGTGCAATTGAAGTGTTTTCTGCGCCACGGCGAGTCTCGAATTGAGACAAAGGGCCCGGCTCTCTGCAGGAACTCCCGCTCGCCCGGGTCTCGCCAGCAGCCGATCTTCGCCTTTGTACGCAGGAATTAACTAAGGAACTCAGACAACACCGAGCCCTGGCGTCGCGCATACGCGGCCGGTGGGAAAGGCAGCCGAACATCTCGAAACCCGTCATGGACTCGTCAAGTTGGGCTGTTGGTGACCATGCAGTCCACCACCCCGCCCGGCCTGAAGATGACTTCCAGCAGTTTCTGGATATGAATGGCATGGGCAACATGAGCGATAGCATCAACTACAACTTCGAGGAATTTCAATCCTCTACCGGCCCCCAGCTACTGCAGCAACATGCCCGGGAGCAAATCGACATCCCAATGACTGGCACCGATGCGCCAATTCTCCCATCACCAGCGGTATCAACTATGCAGCACCATATGCCGACTCTCACCACCGCTGCCCCACATCAGGGCGTGCCCGTGTCAATGATGCCGCCGCCCACGCCGAACGAAGCCATTGTTGATTCGATTGACGCGCAGATTCAATTTCTCCAGCAGCAAAAGTTGCGCCACCAGCAGAGGCATATCGAGGAACAGCAGGCCGCCTTCTTCGCCCGTCAGCAGAATGGCATGGTCCCTCCAACGCCTCAGAGCCTCGAGCTCCAACCCGGTTCAGACCATTACTACCCCCAGTCCAGCGGGCCAGAGCAGCAGCAACAACAACAACAGCAACAGCAACAGCAACAACAGCAACAACAGGCCATGGAGTACCGGTATCAGAGGATGAAAGACCAGCCAGATGTGAGTCCGAGTATGGTTATCTTCAACGGAGAGTCAGGCGTGCTAACTTCTCTTGCCAGATGTCATTCACCCCGCTGGTCTCGCCGGCAGTCACGCCCCTTGATACCCACTTCTCTGTCGACTCGCAGTTTGGGGTTTCGGGGCCTTATTTTAGCCCTCTAACATCCCCAGCTCTACACGCCCAGAGCGACCCTCTTGCCATGTTTGATCAGATGCACAACGTGACGACCACGAACTCGTCTGCTGATCTGGACATGGACTCATCGTCCGCACTTCCAACGTCGAACGCCGCGCCTGGAGATCTGACCAAAAAGGCGCGAAAGAATGCGGCGAAAGCGAGGCCAAAGGCCGGGATCAAGCAGTCACCGATCTCGAAGCCTCTGCGAAGGAGAACCACGACGACTCCAAGCTTGAATGCCCAGGTGCTGAGCGAGCTCGCTGAAAATGTAGAATCTCCCCAAGATTCGCAGTTGCTCCCGACACCGATGATGCAGAATTCTTCTTCCACCACAGGGGTAACGGATTCTGAGGACTCGGTTTCCCCCGAAACACTGAACGACACAACCGCTATTGAGATGCCTCCGCCTCCTGTCCCGCAACCTCGGTCTGCGAAGCCGTCCCCATCTATCGCGCCACAGGCCAGCGCGGTTCCTGGAACTTTGCAACCCCGGCGGCCAGGGCTCGCGTCCCCGGCGACTCCTGCATCGCTGATGAAGCTGAGCTCGCCGAGTACCCGTAGCGCGGGCCGGAGAGCTGACAGTCAGGAGGTAGTCGATACGGACCACATCGAAACATTCGAGCTTCCCGAATCGGCGAACTTCTTGAGCAAGGCTGCTGCATCAACCAACGACCCTACGCCGGGACGATCCTCTCAGGAGGCCGACTCTTCTTCTAAAACTTCTTCAATGGCGCCTTCCTCCTCGCCTGCTATCGTGAAGCCGCCAGCCACCCCGGCTACTACGACGCAAAGCCCGCAGCTGCTCGCTGGGCCTGGGTCCGGCCCCAAGAAGACTCCCCAGCTCCTCCCGAGAGGAAGCAAGAAGCGAGGGAGTGTCAGCTCTATCCCGGTCTCGCCTGCTTTGAGGCCCAGGATATCACCCAACATCAAACCGCTCCTGCCGGGCGGCCCTGATGTCGAAGAAGCCGCTTCCCTCCTCCTCGCAACCAAGTCGAACTACCAGCGCATCCTCGAGGGCAACACACTCCCCGGCGTTTCATACCCGAGCGAGCTCTCGACGAACCTCACCTCGAAACGCACCTCGCACAAGATTGCCGAGCAAGGCCGCCGTAACAGGATCAACTCGGCGCTCCAGGAGATCGCCGCGCTGCTCCCCCGGCCGCCGCCGAAGGACAGCGAGGGTGAGGGCAGTGACGGCAAGAAAGACAAGGCGGGCGGCGTGCCGAGCAGCAAGGCTAGTACCGTCGAAATGGCGATCGAGTACATCAAACAGCTGAAGCAGGAGGTTGCCGAAGCGAACCGGCGTGCGGAGGAGGCGGAGAGGAAACTCGAAATGAAGGCCAAGGCGAATGCCTCGGAGGAAAAGGAGGCGGCTTGAGCCTACAGGGAAACTGATGAATAGCAACGTTGGATCTCGGGAGTTCAAGGGGGTATGAAAATGGACATAGGAGACATGGAGGGGGAAAAAAAAAAAAAAAAAAGAGTTACGATGGCGTCGCGGGATAGATCGGGGTTGGCTCCTCTTGGAGCCGCGCAACGGCAGAACACGGTGCTCGTTGTGGAGGTAGATAATTGTCTCTAGTAATTCTCGTAAGGTGCGGTATATTTGACGAAGGGAGGAATGTGTGGGACATAGTTGGCATGATAAAATGTATACTAGAAAGTGAAGGCGGAAATACCCAGGAAGTAGTCTAAATCAAGACTTGAATATTCACGGGGTTTGCTGGCTAGGATTGCCGTCTGTACCAAGGATTTCTCGAATACCCTATATACCCATGCCTGCCGTCTTTGGAGGTCCGGAAGATCGGGCGGGAGAATGCCGACACGTGGACAAGGGAGGGGCATCCGCTGGTCTGTGTAAGTGAACTGAGATGTTCTCAGGCACATGAGGAGTGGGCAAGGAGAGTGGAAATAGAGAGCAAGAAGGAAATGGCCATGGGTGGCAAATAGAAGCAGATGAGTCCACTACCCGCCCAGCCAAAAGTTACTCTTCTGCCACAAGAGTCAACTTTGGTCCAACATATCCACTACACACCAGTGCATCCTGTAAACATCCGTCTCCTGGATCCTTACTTTGCCTGACACTACAGAAGCAGTGGGAAAAGCACCACCGAACGGTAACACTGGGGTAAAAACGAAGCGCGGCGCGAACATATCACGGGACTCCCTCGCATTCCCTGCATCATGTCGCAGAACCAATCCGCGGCACAGCCGGAACCAGATCTCTACGACATCACGACGGCCGCGGCAGTAGCCGAAGCCGAGATTCTCGAGAGCGCGGATAGGGACAAGACGGACGGTGCGAAGGAACGGAAAGGGGAGAAAAGGGAGGAGGCATCTACCACAGTCTCTGGCTCGAGGGAACCGGCCATGAAAGAAACTCAACAAGGCACATAGAGTAGCAGATACAGAGAGATAGAGTACAGGGACAGTGACTGAAAGATGGAGTGAGGTTGATGGATCAGGAACTGATGGCGACGGTGAGGGCGGGGACTAACAGGGCAAGGTTTCAGAGGCATAAGAAAAGAGTACTCATGTCGCTTATTCAGGGTTAGGGGTCTTGATTTAAAATCTGGCTGCTGTTCGTTGTACCCTTGATGAATGAGTTCAAAATGAAGTGTGTGGCGCTCATTGTGGGCCACACGCCACATGAGGTGGCTGAGCTGAAAGCCCCATCTGTTGCCACACAGCAACCAGCACTCCGCTTTCGTCATCTGTCAGGCCAGGTTTTGTTTTGGCTCTCTACGCTATTGGGGCGGCGCTTCGTTATCCACTCCCACGTCAACAATTTTTTACCGTGTCCGGGCAACTGTTCGCTTCCCCCCGCCGCCGCATCGCCTTATCGATTTGGTCGGAAGAGACAATCTTGCACCCCAGCTGCGAAGCAAATTAACGACCATTCATTACCTGCTCGATTGTTCTACAGCTGAATGAATTCGCGGAGCTAGTTTCACTCTGGCAGCAACACGCTTGGCAGCTTCAGTTTCCAATCGCTGTAGATAAGCTCCTTGCCTGGTCGTTCCGTCCATTCCAGCGACTGTGTCACTGGGACTGCGATTTCGCATCTCATTCTTCCTCCCTTACCCTCTTCGACCATCGACATCGCCCTCATGTCGGACTCGGAGAGCGCAGATTACCTTCAGCCGGACTTCGATCCGTGGTCTCTGACCGTCCCGCGCCTGCGCTCTATTCTCGTCACCCACAATGTCCATTATCCGTCCCAAGCCAAGAAGCCCCAGCTCATCGACCTCTTCAACGAGCATGTTCAGCCTCAATCAAAACAAATCTTGGCCTCCCGCGCCCGGGCGAAGCGCACAACGAGAGGCATCGTGGACGCCGATTCCCACAGCACCACGAGCACTGACCTGCACGACGAGGAACTGCCCCCCCCGCCCTCAACAAGACGGTCTCGCTCGCCCAGGAAGACAACCAGGATCAAGCGCGAATCTGAAGAGCCCGAATACGGTCTAGCAACGCCGGTGCCGCCCAGAGAAAGCCCCCGCAAGAGGCAATCACGATCGGCGAGCGCTCAACCGCCGCCCGCATCCGACACCGACATGGCCCCGGATCACGCCGAGCCGCCTCGGTCTGTTCGATCCACCCGTCGCATGACTCCGGCGCCCAAGCTTGAGCCGCCGGAGGAAGAGGATTTCTTCAAGCGGACTCCCGAGACCGCCAGCGTCTTCACCAACGACAACCCCTTCCAGAGCGGGGCCAATTCCCCCGCCTCGCCTCTGAAGACACCGACCGATCGGCGCAAGACGAGCGGCCTGGAATCGGTGCTGAGACAAGCGCAGTCCACCACTCGTCGGCAAACGGATGGATATGCCGTCGCCGACGCCAAAGAGCCTTCCACGACTGTTTCTCGAGACATCGAGGTCCCCGTCAGCCAGGTCGCTCGGCAGCAAACACAAGAGATCGAGTCCGACGAGGAATTCACGCCGGATGAGCAGCTGGCGCTCACACAGGAAGAGGCCGCTAACCCAGAGGTGGCCATCGCGCGGAGGACTCCGCCGCCTTCCAAGCGCGGCTCGAGCCTGTCGACCCCCATATGGGTCCTCGTGACGACACTCCTCGTTGCCTACGCCGCTTGGTACAGGCAGGAGAAGATTGCGGTGGGATACTGTGGGCTTGGCAGGGAGCCAACCCAGCTCGTCCCGGCCAACATTCAGCTTCCCGACTGGGCTGTGGAACTGGGTTCCAAGTTCGACATCCATGACATGCAGAACATCCAAGTCCCCGACTGGCTCACTGGAGTTCTGGAGCCACAATGCGAACCCTGCCCCCCGCACGCGTACTGCTACGAGGACTTCACGGCGCGTTGTGAGCCCGACTTCATCCTGAAGCCGCACCCGCTCTCTCTCGGTGGTCTTGTCCCGTTGCCTCCTACGTGCGAGCCGGACGGCGAAAAGGCCCGGCGTGTTCAGGCCGTCGCCGACAAGGCAGTCGAGGAACTACGTGACCGGAGGGCCAAATATGAGTGTGGTGAGCCCCTCGAGCCCGAGGGTGAACCTCTGGAGAGCCCCGCCATCGAGGAGCAGGAGCTGAAGGAGATCCTCAACAAGAAGCGAAGCAAGAGGATGGCTGCCGAAGAGTTTGACGAGCTTTGGTCCGCGGCCATTGGAGAAATCAAGGCGAGAGACGAGGTGGAAGTTCAGCAGGAGGAAACTCAGACCCCGGAGTAAGTTTCTTTCGCTTACAGTATCCCGTCCTTCATGCAGCAACGAAGCCGGTCTCCGTTGTGCATATTGGTTTCTACACCACAGTTATTGACCCTTGGACTAACCAGACCCGTCGCCGGACCCATAGAACCGGAGGTGCCTCCGCCTTTCCAACCACCAAAATATCGTCCACCTCTCTCGCTAGCCTTTCGTACTCCTGTGCGCTCCGGCGGTCGGTCAAGCTTGGAGTGGCGCGACATCGACTCAGCATTGGTGGACTGATCCTCTCGCTGCTCTCCATCCTCTACGGTCGCCGCCGCTTCTTGCACAACCGCGCTCTGGCGGCGCAGGTCCCCGGTCTGGTCGACGAGGTCCTCGAGCGCCTCGCAAACCAAAAAGAAGTCGCCTTTGAGGGAGGCGACGAGGACGCTTTCCTTTTCCTGCCCAACCTGCGTGATGATGTCCTCCGCTCAATGCACAACCTCTCGGACCGGGAGCGCCTCTGGCAGCGCGTGCGCGCCGTTGTGGAGCAGAACAGCAACGTTCGCACCGGCCAGCGCGAGGGCCGCAATGGCGAGGTGGGCAGGGCCTGGGAGTGGATAGGACCCAGCAGGCTCGGCGCCGGCGATGGTGCAGCGTCCCGCCGGCGCAAGAGCGCACGCGTATCATGGGACTCGGAAGTTAAGGGGCAGATTGACGACAGCTCAGCACCCCACGGGTTGGAGCGAAAGGCTATCCACCGGGAGTGGGAAGAGAGCCGCCCTATCTACTGATTATGGCCGTGATTTTGGCAACGCCATTGTTTTCTCTCACTACCCTTGTTTTTTTTTGCTGTGCCTTTTCTCATGTATCTACTTGGCTTCGTCCGCCTGGGTTGTAGTTGTTATTTCTTTCGAGTACCCCTCCTCCCTCGACGGATCTGGCAGGGGTGAAGCGGTTGGTGGGATGTGCCTGCGGCACGTTCGGTATACTTGGCTTCTTGACTGCCTTTTTATTTTCCTATCTCAAGGTTGCTTGTGTTTTGGTCTACGGATTTCGTTCGGGATGGCGTTTGGGGAGGGCGGGTCGGCCGTCGTGAAGCGCGCACAGCGTTTCTTTCACTTGATACCCCCCTGTTCCAGAGTGAGGGGTCTGCACACAAGATTGACCGAAATTGTACACCTTTTTTTCTTTCTTTTTGATGCTCGCCAACTCTGTGTCGTTGATTGTATGGTGACAAAACTTGCTCTTAGAAGAATCTATCGTCACTGGTATGCCCTCCCAGGAAGGAGAAACTATGCCCAGTCCTGCACGTCCAGCTGACTGACTGAGATCGATACGTTCCAAACAACTGGGTTGTTCTCGAGAGAAGCGAGTCCGATGCAAAGTTGACGCTCAGTCTATGGCAGGGCACCATCATGTCATATGCTCCCTTTTTTTACTTTTTTCCCCCTTTGATCTATACTCTAGGCCTCCATCTTGGCCATTACTTGTTCAGCTACTCCTCGTGTTGTGGATATCAAGAACCAAGATATCCTCGGCGCCGACTTGGACCAGCTCGTCCATGACGGGAGCGATGCGTTTCTTTTCCACCATGGCGCTGACGGCCACCCAGCCCTCTTCATCGAGCGAGGTGACGGTGGCGGCGCGCTTGCCCGGCGTGACACGGGTCGCGTCGGCCAGCTTGGCGCGCGGCACGTTGTACTGGCACAAGACGTACTTTTGGGCCGTGATGACGCCGCGGATGCGCGAGGCAATGAGATCAACCAGCGCCGGGTTGCTGGGCGCCTTTGACTTGATCAGGATGGCGGACGTCTCGACCACGGTGTCGATGGCTTTAAGACCGGCCGCCTTCATTGTTTCGCCGGATTCTGAGGGGAGGAGAGGATCATCAGTCTAAGAGGCTTATACGTCGGCTGGAAATAAAGAGAGGAGGGAAGGGGGGTGAAGGGGTTGTTCAGCCCGAGACTCACCGACAAGATCGACAATACCGTCGGCGACGCCCAGTGCGCAGGCCGCCTCCACGCTCCCGCTGAGCTCGATGATCTTTGTCCGCAGCTTCCTCCCCTCCATCTGGGCCGGGTCCGTGATACCCTCTTGCTCCATCTCGAGGCGAGCAAAGTACTCGCGCGTGAGGTGGACGAAGCTGGTGCCAATGTTCTTGCCGATCAAATCCTTGCTCTCGGTGTACTCTCCCTTGGCGGGCACCTGGACCTGCAGGCGGCAAGCACCGAAACCGAGGTCCATGATGGTTTCGCAGCCCTGGGGCTTGGCACTGCCAGTCCTGCTGGGATCCCACTCGTTGCTCATGCGCCGGGCGCGCGCGAGCGCCCGGACACCGGCATCGTGCTCCTGCACCTGATCGTGGCCCGTGATGCCCAGGTCGACCCGGCCCTCGCCGACAAAGGTGGGGATGTCGGCCGCGGGGAGGAAGACGAGGGCGATCGGCAGGTTCTTGACGAGGGCGATGTCGAGGCGGTTCTCACGCTTGAACTGGATGTCGGCGCCTTCGAGGAGGTTCAGAGACGCTTGGAGGAGACGGCCCTCTTGAACGCGGGTTTTGCGGGGTCAGTAATCGCGGGGTCCGAGGGATGAATGGATGGATGGTGGGACTGAACCCGAACGAGGTCACTGTGGGCGGGACATACTCTTGGGAACTGCAAAGAGGAGCCGGCCTTCTAAGCTTTTTGAGTGGGTCAGCCTACAAAGCATGACGGCAGAGGGTGTCTTGGGCAAAGCAGGGAATGTCACGGGAGTGGGATGGGCGTGGTGTTGACACACTGGTTGACCAGATCCATGGCGGTTTAAGGAAAGATATACCGCTGAGACGTCAAGCCAAGGGGTGATTGGCAAGGGTATATGGTGCAAGCGGATTGCGTAGCTGAGAAACTGTGATCTCCAAAAGCAAGTGAATCTTGTCAGTCCAATCGTCCAGGTGGGAAGGGTGGCATGGCGACAGGAACCAAACAACAAACGGTGTGACAATGGCGGGGTTAGGCTGTGGAACAGCCGAGTGGCAGGATGGTTTTCGGTCCCTAGACGCACCCTGCAGTAAGGTAGTCTTTGTGTATTCTTGACCAATTGCAGGATAGTTCACTCTGTCAGGTACTCGTCGATGACCGAGAGAGCCAGGCGCTTGTCGTCGCATAAGATATCGCGGTCCGCTGCCTCGGGTTCGAGCTGTCTCGATCGAGTCAGAGGTCGATTTTTTGGGCGCCCCACGTTCTCAAACCAGAGCGCCCAAGTGGCATCAATGGTGCCCCGCGTCGCCATGGTGGGGTAGGTACCTTGATAGCGGCTGCAGCCGAAGGACTTAACTATGTACAGTAATCCGTACATACAGTACAGTACATACGGATGATTTAGGGTATGTACGGGACCCTGGCAGGCATTGTCCGTTTCGCCGGCCTTTACCCGAAGCCCATGACTGGGAGGACAGCGCATCCGATTCCCGTCACACCGCATCCGAAGACTTGTCAAGTTTTGATTACCCAACTACTCCGTAGTGGTAGATTTTGGCTAGCTCTGCAAAAGGACAGCTGAAATGCAAAACATCCTTGATCTGACGACTTAGTTGGCACGCTACACCGACTTAACGGGACGGGCCGCGAGATCTGAGCGCAAGGCGTTGACCGGGCGCAAAGATGTTGCTAGATTATCATTAGTTATCCGATTCAAGGCAAGAATTAAGTACAGTACTCCGTACATCCATACAACACCTGCGGCACCCATAACAAGGTGCTCGCGCATCTGGCTGCGACCCTTTACTGCTGAGCTGGAACCATCCTCTCACGGAAGCACGAAGAGGCGTTGGTTTGCCTTGGTTGTTCTTGGGCATGCGTTGCTCCGGCCACCTGATGTATGTATGTATTGTATATACGGACGTACATTCCAAAGTGTCTTACATGTACGGAGTAGTACCCACCAAAGTGTGAACTGCATATAAGATATCCGAGGAAAGTCTTGCATTAACGACCCTGGGTCTTACATATTTCTCTTCTGTGGAAGTGCGTACATACACATACATACACCGCGCTACTAAACGTCTGCACTATACAAGAGGTATTCGAGCCAGCAGAATGCCTCCTGTCCGTATCTGGCTTGTTTCTAGGTGCCTTAAGTCGACTTGTATCGTACAGTACCCGTTTCATTACATCCCAGTTATGTACTGTACGGATTAAATCCGTCGAGTATGCACGTCACAGAGGCCCCTATTCGCGGTGGGCCTGCCGCACATCCCCCGGCCGTTTGGGAGAGCTTGGCACCCAGGCATTGACGCAGCGGCCCACCAAAAACACAAGATAACAGCTATGCGCATCTCCTGTTCTCGTTCCCCATCTACACTACGGAATACTCGGTTGCAGGCCTTTTCCCATAGTAGCTGTACTTTTACCCTCGCTTCTCCTTTTTTTCTTTGTTCTTTTTCTTCGTCGCTCGTTGTATCTATCCATTCATCGCCAGCTCAGCCGGACTCGATCTGTGCCCCGACTCGAAGTAGCAGCCGTAACCGAGCAACTTGTCGCTCCTACCCACCCCAAAATCGACGAATTCGCGAGTGCGTTTGTGCGCCGTGGGCCCGATTCTTTGCCATGATCGTGTTGGGCGAGCTACTACCGATGTCTTGATAGGGTAATGAGCCGTTGCCGAGGTGGATGTCATATGCAGCCTCTCTCCTGTGCTGGCCACGCCGATGGGCTGCTCTGTCTAGAGGTGCCAGTGGTCATGGTTTTGTGCAGAGAAGGTTGCTGACGCGGGCCTCGTCATGGCAGTCGACGTTAGAAGTCGAATCACATCCGGTTACACGATTTACGAGGCTTATCCCGCCGAGCAGGAGTCGCGCAGACGGGACCCGCAAACCGCCCGAACACTGAAACGCCGGGAAGCATAGTCGAGAAGGAGAAAGCACTGCTTTCTGGGGGATATATACCGTTGAAACGGCTGAGATTCGGACGGGTCGACACTACAATACCAGGGTCGGCCACGCTGGCGCCTACAATATCCAATTCTACCCCGACGACGACGTTCTCTTCAAGATGTCGACATGGGCAGGGCAGCCGAAGGTGAAGGGTAGCTCCGAGACCATGCGCATGGTGCTCTTGACCTGCGTCTCTATCGGTATTACGTCCGTACATGCGCGTTGCGTTCGCATGGGACATCGAGTTGCTGACCCATTGCTACTTGCAGCTTCACCTGGGGCGTTGAAATGACATGTACGTTGTGCTTCCCACCCCGCGCACAACCCAGGCGGACGTTAACGCTAAAGCTTGCATGCTGCAGACTGCACGCCATACCTCCTATCGCTCGGACTGTCCAAGGGACAGACATCGTTGGTCTGGGTTGCCGGCCCTTTATCGGGCTTGATCGTGCAACCCATCATCGGGGTCATCGCTGACGAGTCCACGTCAAGATGGGGCAGGAGACGGCCCATCATCGCTGTTGGCTCCGTAGTTGTTGCCCTCAGTCTTCTGGCTCTGGGCTTCACCAAGGAAATCGTGGGCTCTCTCGTTACAGACCCGACGACAGCCCGGGCGTTGACCATTATGCTGGCCGTCCTATCCCTCTACTGCGTGGACTTTTCCATCAATGCAGGTGAGATCCATATCCCACCCACAAATTGGTCCCAAGTCCTTCAGCAGCGATGCCGTGTGCCGCTAACACCGAGCGCCCAGTCATGTCCTGCGCGAGGAGTCTCGTTGTCGACACTTTGCCAATACATAAGCAGCAGGCGGGGGCTGCCTGGTGTAAGTTCGACCGACTAGCATTCGTGCCCTTCGCAAGCTTTCTGACTGCCCACAGCGAGCCGCATGAACTCGCTCGGCCACATCATCGGCTATGCCATGGGAGCCCTTGACCTCGTGCAGATCTTTGGCCCAACGCTGGGCGACACCCAGTTCAAGCAGCTCACCATCATTGCCGCCCTGGGCATGCTGCTCACCTCGTCCATTACGTGCTGGGCTGTCACGGAGCGCGTCCTCGTCTCGGTGCGGCGCGACCCTCGGCGGGCCCAGGGTCGGTTCAAGGTCGTCCGGCAGATTTACTCCACGCTGCTGACGCTGCCCCCTCGCATCCGGGGCATATGCAACGCTGTGTTTTGGTCATGGATTGGCTGGTTTCCCTTTATCATCTACAGCAGCACCTGGGTCGGCGAGACCTACTTCCGCTACGACGTCTCCCCCGACGCCAGGGCTTCTAACGATGCGCTGGGCAACATGGGCCGCATTGGGAGCATGGCCCTGACCGTATATTCGACCGTGTCATTCGCCAGCGCCTGGATTCTCCCGGCCCTGATCCAAGCTCCCGAAGACGAGACCTTCACCCACCGCCCACCCGCTAGCCTCAAGCCCCTGATCGAGGCCTTCAACAAGGTCAAGCCCGACCTGTTGACCGCGTGGGTCGCAAGCAGTGTCCTGTTCGCGCTCGCCATGTTCTTCACCCCATTCGCCACGTCTTTCCGCTTCGCCACCGCCATTGTCGCCTTCTGCGGCATCCCCTGGTGCCTCTCCCAATGGGCGCCGGTCACCTTCCTCGGGGTGGAGGTCAACAAATTAAGCGGCGCCGCTGGCCCGGCCATCCGCCCCGTGACCCCCCGTCGCCGGCTCTCCAACGACATCAGCAGCATCGAGCTGCTCCGCCTCGAGCATGGCCCGGCGGCCCTCGAGAGCAGCCGCGCCTCGGGCGGCGGCGCCCCCCACACTTCGACGGGCGAACTGAGCGGCGTTTACTTTGGAATCCTCAACATCTACGTCACCATTCCACAGTTTCTCAGCACCCTCATGAGCGGCGTCGTCTTTGCGCTGCTCGAGCCCGGCAAGAGCCCCGAATTGGCTACCGAGGCCCTTCCCAGCGAGCATAGCGACCCGACCGGGCCCAATGCCATCGCCGTCTGCATGTTTCTGGGCGCTCTGAGCTCCCTGGTGGCGGCGTGGTCGACGGCCCGATTGAGGCGGCTGTGAGACAAAGATGGTTATATATATAACATTCGCGATGCCCAAGCGTTCTCGTTGTGTCAGCATGGGTTTGAAACATATGTCATCGATCGTCCGGGTCCGTTGGAAGCGGGAATGATGGGATCTAAAAGCAAGAGGAACCCTGGATATAGGGGAACATCTGGGACCAAATCAGTTGTGTGTAGACAGGTTGTGAGCTCGGCGTTGGAGCGACTCGGAGTTCGGCTAGTTTCTGGTGTGTTTTTTTTTTGTCCCTCGCTCTCTTCTACATTAATCATGGCGCGGAAAGGTTTGCTTTCCCTAATCTTGGTCTGTTGGCTGTGTTACATTCAGCAACGACGCTTTGTATATATGCCCTCCCACTGTATCGTGAGGATTGGCCTCGGATCCTCCTCGCCTCGTCAATTGCTACGTGCTGGAAGCCGCTGGTGATAGAACATTGGCTCCAAAAAAATGATCCTCACGGTGCATTGGGTCGCCCGGTGCAATAGAACTAATCACTAACCATCGGGAGAGTCAAGGTGAGAACACTACCTGGACATGATCGATTCCTTTTTGTAAGTACGAAGCTCATTATCGTCTTCTTCTTGCCTAGACATAATCCAAACGGAATAACAGTGTGCGCCTGACGCCAAACCACCAAAGGAGTGTGTGCTGAGATGCAAAAGGGGTAGGCAGACACCGAGCAGGCGAACTACCCCCTTCCATTCTTCCGCTTAAATTCATCTCTGACCCTCCTCTCTAACCCTCTTTCGATGTTCCCATGCTGCTATGTACTTGTCCAGCTGTAAATAGAGTCTCCAAATAAGGAGAATCTCTGGCATGCACCCCCCGTGGATCACCGGACTGCCGAGCACAGTTGGGCACGGCTAGTCCCCATAACCAACTCCACCCGAGAGAATCGAAGTCGTGACAACAATAATAAGTTGGTGTTGCGAGGCGAGGTGCCGCATGCCCGATTCCAGGGAGATGAATCTAAAAAGAAAACAAAACAAAATAAAAAAAAAGACAAGAAAGTATTACCGTTGACATTATTGACGCCTCAACAATTCAACCGTCCGACTGAGGCCCCCCCGAGGATCAGCCGGACCATGGGGCGCTTGTGTCAAAGAGACGTATTAAACAATTAATCAGTCCCGTCCGCTGGCTCACCGCAGTGTCGAATTTTTTTTTTCTTTCCCAACCCCCCAAACCTTTCACATTACGATGCACTCTTTGGAGTCACCGTCGCCGCCGCTCTTCCTGACCTTAGCATTCCGAGGCGGTGCGGCGTCCATCGGCGTCCCTCCGCTGACCGCAGCGCGGATCGCAGCAAGGCGCTGCTTTGCGCGCTCATCGCCCGCATCGGCGGCTTTGACGTACCAAACATTCGCCTCGAGAATGTCTCGGCGGCATCCTATGCCCATCTCGGTAAAGTATCCAACAGCGTATTGCGCTTTGACGTAACCTGACAAATCGAACGGCTTGAGTTAGCTCTCCGTGAGGGCGGCGAAATTGGCATCGGCAGAAATACTTACCTAGCTCAGCCGACTTCCGTGCCCATTCATAGGCTTCTTCTTCGTCCTTCTCTAAGACTGGCTCCGCGCCTACCATATACCAAGCGCAGAGGCCCATCATTGCTGCGGCATGACCGCGCTCGGCGGCGCCCGTGTAGAAATGTACACTGAGGGCCGGATCCCTGGGACAGTTGAGCTTCCCGTGCTCGTATGCGTCACCCATCCTGTAGTTCGCCTCGGGGTGGCCGAGGTCTGCGGCCTGGGTGAAGAGCTCGGCGGCGTAGCTCTCATCCTGGAAAACGTCGTCACCATATCCGGTCTCGTACAAGCAGCCGAGGTGGTAGGGAGCGGCATTATAGATGGTGTCGGCCGCTTCGGCCGCGAGCTTGAGCCATTTGATACCCTCCCGATACCGCTTCTCTCCCAGATCACCCGACAGACAGGCCTTCCCCAGCCTCGTCATGGCTCCCGGATGCCTCTTGGAGGCCGCGGTGCGGAGGAACTGCACAGCCTTGGCCGGGTCCTTGCGGCATCCCCAGCCGAATTCGTAGCACAGCGCGGCGCGGTACGCCGACTCGGCGTGGCCGTGCTTGGCAGCTAGGACGAAAAGCGGGAATGCCGAGTTGTAGTCCTCCTTCCCCTTGCTGAACAAGCCCGACGCGTAGCCATCGGCAAGGTAGTACTGGGCAAATGGGTAGCTGTTGTTTGCCAGCTTCTGCAGAATGGCGCGAGCCTCCCGAATCAATTCGTATGGGGACGACTGAGGCGGTGTTCCCGATCCGGGCTTAGGGCTCTTGGCCTTCTTCAGATCCTCGAAATCCAAACCTTGTTCCTGAGCGGTGGATATCAAAAAGACTGCAAAAGAATACAGGATGGAAAAGTCGTTTGTCTTCTTCACGTTCTGCCGGTACATTTCCAGAGTCTTCTCGGTGCTGAGCAGAGACGCATTGTTCCCCACGACGGACCGTAGCTGGGAATTGTCAAACGTGATGGGCGCCGGGGCCGGCTGCGGGTACGGCACGTTGAGCAAGTCCGCAAACGAGGATGGGCGCGTTTCGGGAGATTTCCGAGAGTGAGCCGAGGGAGCCCGGATCTGTGAGCCGCCCAAGTGGCCAGGGGAACGCCCGCGGGGACCCAGGTCCGAATACGCCGAGTACGCAGATTGCGGCCGCGGTAACGAGCTCCTCCTATGGGCGTTGGTAGTTGGCGTTAGGTGGCGGTTGATAGCCCCGCCTTCGGCCAGGTTCGGGTTTGACTGAGCTCGCGGATCCTGAGTCACCGCCATGCTGGCGGGGCGTGGAAGAAAGGCCGAATGGTGATATTGCAACTGAGGGACGGGCTCGGGCCGGAGCGCGGGATCGTCGATGACAGAGCTCTCTGCAGATGCATCTGCCGAGTTGTCTTGAATGTCTGAGGAATCGAGGATCCCAGAGACCGAGCTAGCGCTTGTGGTTGCTGACGACTCGATGGACGTCTGCTGCCGCGAGGTACTAGCCGTGGCGTCCGACTCCCTGCTGTTTCGGTTCTCCCCTGCTCCCCCGAGCTGGTCGCTCATGCTCAGCTCATCGAATTTGGAACTCAGGGCGGCGGCGGTCTGCGGCTCTAACGGTTTCTGGGTGCTACTGGAGGCCGGCCGAAAATCTGAGGCATCGGGAGCTGAAGTCTGCGCATGGCCGTGCTCGGGATGGGAGGAAGGCGTGTGCGGGGGAGGTGTAGGGGCATCGGGCGTCTTTGGAAGGGCACGGTCGAGGGCCGGGAGGGGGGCAGGCTGGCCGTGCGGGATGTGCGTCTCGATGTTCCCGGTGGATGGCCTGGCCCAGTCGTCGGGCTGAAAGTTGACCTTGACGGGCGAGACGGGAGACTGTCGTAGCCTCGGCGACTCGGATACGGGCATGCCGGACAGAGGCTTCACATTCTCCCCCCAGTCGTAGCGTTCGATGGGGGACAAGCCATGCATCCCACCGACGGGTTTCCGACTGGGGCTGCTGGGCGAGGCTGGCGCGGACGGCGGTTGAGAGCCGACGGCCGCCATTGCGGGCGGTGAGGTGAGCGACGTCGCCCGAGAGAGTCGGGGATTCGCTGGGGGGGGGGGGGGGTGGTTACTGGCGGAGGCAGTCCGCTGGCCGGGTGAGCGTAACGTATGCTTGTACTAAAGCTTTCGATTCCGAAGCGCTTGGGGAATATTAGGGCGGTTTGGCAAACTGGGGGGTCTACTGCGCTCGATTGTCGTCGTTACGCTCGAGCATCTGGAAAGAATTGTTTGGCCCGCTGGATCGTTCGTCCAAAAAGCGCAGGGTCTCTGGGGATCGGCCGCTCAACTTATGATGTCTCCGCTAACGAGTGGGCTCGCAGGAAATGGAAGCCACAGAAGGTTGCAGTTACGGCCAGCCGGTGCACGTCCAGTACCAAACGAGTGGAAGCGACGATGGCGACACGGCAGCGAAGGGGACGGCGACGAGCGATTGAAAAAAAGGGAAGGAGTCAGCGAGCGTCGGGTTGAATGAGAATACCGGAAGGGGGGGTTGAGGTAGGCTCGACGGGCGACCCGAGACGGGACATACGAGGCAGAAGAGTGGAGGAGGAGACTGCACCCTGTTCCAGCAGCTGGAGACGGATCGGCGAGGGAAGACGTCCCGGCACCCGTGGGCCGTCTCAGCGTGGGCTGTGGGTGGCCGGTGGTGGCCTTGCCAAGTGCAAGAACGGAGCGCCCGACGGTGCGAATCTCTGCCCCGTAATGCTGACTAGTGCACGAATTAATGGTGACTTTTTCGCGTGCATGGCAGAAAGGCAAGTAACTAGTGGACGGTTACACCCCAGACCGGAGCTTCGGGCTCCCTTGGCGTGCTTGCCTTTATTATGTATTATGGATTACACTACAATAGTTGAGGCTCCGGACATTAGGTACCTAAGGTAGCTACCTACCGGGAGTCTTGTAGGTAAGTAGGCGTCTAGGCACCTTATGTGGGTAGGTATGCAGACATGCACGCAGGAGTAGTTGCACTATTTATTACCTTATGCCTGGCTGACCATACGGCAGCGAAAACGGAGGCTCCGAGGAAACGAGCAAGCGCCAGTTGAGCCTCGCGCCTGGGCGCCGAGCTGCCTATTTACAGGTACCGTACCTGACCTGAGGTGGAAGCTCGGGTCTCCACTCGCCCACCTGCACGGGGGGATTTTCATCGTCCAATTGCAGAAACCAGTGTGCTCCTTTTCCTTGGTCAGTTTTCCTTGGTGGCTTCGCCCCTGCTTCGAATTATCCGCACACATACAGAATATGGTGGGTTTATTCTAGCTGACCGCCTGCATGCCACATTTCGCCCAGTTCGCAGAAGGACATCTGTGCGTCTTTTTGCCCATGCAGGCATTGTGCAAATTGTGGGAGTACAAGCAAGCGATCAGCCTCGACTGCAAATCGCGCAATCCAGAGGATGGATGCGCTCAGCACCGTAACCAGCACCAGCAAGCCGCACACGGGCCAACGAAGCGGGCGCGTTTAACAAAGTTGTCTCCGCTGAGTTGGACTGCTGCTCTCCGCCGGTTCACACCAACATTTCGTTGGGCGGGGCGGGAAGAGAAGCCACAGCCGAGTTTTCCGTGTTAGGCACCCGTCCAAACTAGATCCAACTCGTACTCCGATACCTGGTGACCTTGACAGCAGAAAGAGCGGCGCCAAGTCGTCATACGCAAAATTGTATGAGCAGTAACTAACTGCGGGCCCTGAACGCTCTCGGTTTAGCAACGTCTTTATGGTCTCGGCTGTGCCTCCTGTCATTGCAAGACATTACGTGCACTTCGTATGCTAGTTCATATTTTGCGCTGCAGGGCTCTGTGCCCACATCGGGGCTTCTCCGTTTTCTGCGCTCCCGGTCCCGGCCTTGCATTGGCCAAGAACCAAGTGTAATAGTGTACGCCCGTACACCCGTATGGGCATACCTGACATACGACTACCACGTGGTAGGTCAAACAAACTGCGAGATTTCCACCGGACAGCTCACGAGCCGGTTTTCTTAATAGCCTGCTGCCGCTTTCCACTTCCGCACTGTTTCAAAGGTCCAATTCGCTTTCGCTGCTGCGAGCTACTGCCTGCTTTCCATTTCAGTCTCCGAGTCTTTCGCGCATTGTTTTAGCTCGCATGCTTTACCATGTCGTGGCGCAGCGTGGGAAACCAGTTGGTTGGCTGGGCTGTTTCAGCCGCAGCATCAACGAGATTCCCCGCCACGAGATCAGAAACTGCACACTAGTGTACATACATATAGTACACCGCGGGTTTATGTGGCGGAAGAAGATGGTAGAATTCATGGATTTGCATGCCCTGCCGTGGTTGATGCTGAAGCCGTCAGTCGAGAGCGTGACCATATGATCAGGGTTAACTAGCTACTGTCGACTGGGCTCTTCAGTGGCTTCGGCCACCACTAAAGAACGGGCACCGACTTTACAGATATTTCCGACAGCTCCGCACCACGCTGCAGATCATCCGGACATCTGGTCGTCACCGGGCCACGTTGCCCCTCCGGAGCGGGTTTCGGAACAAGGCTGATATGGTTGTCGTCGCCGACAAAATCGAAGAAACAGTACAAACAGACGAAAAAGGATCGTTATATACATACATGTATTTATATTCCATGAAAGGAAGCAAAAGAAAAGTTCCCACTGTCTACATCCCTGGTAGCTTGTACATTTCCGCGCCAGCGGATGAGAAGGTCGGCTCTCAACAGTTGTCGACGGTGTGGATGAGTGGTATTTGAGGCAGTGTTCGTGCATCCCTCCTCCAGCCAAAGCACGCCTGCGTTGGCATGGTTCAACATCACCCGTGATGAGGAGGCAAATCCGCCGGTTCAATCATCTGTACGGTATTGTGACAACATCTGAGACCGTTGGGCCATGTAGGTCCAAGGCAGACGATTGTCCGCAGCGCTCCGTGGGACATTTGAGGGAGGCGTTATCATCTTGCTGTTGGCAGCCTGACACATCCTACGGACCCGCGCCCCAGACCCGAGCTCTTACTGGGAACAGAGGAGTCAAAACCATCTCGAAACAAGAAGCAGCTCAACTTTCGCGAATCGCCTTGTCCTTGCCGGATGCGTCGTGTAGACGTCCGGTACTATATTGGACACATTCAGCAATCGCAGACGTTTGAACGCCGACATTCACCATTCGAGCCGGTGTCACACATGGTGCATCCGGTCACGCCGTACTGTACATGTAGGTATGTGCAATACATGTAGGGTCTGTCGGAGCGCTGCCGTGCGTAGCGCAAAACGATGTGTGTATGTACTTGAGCACAAAGGACCTGCCGTCGAAACGCTGCGTAGTTACAAGCATGCTTGTATGCTTTATAGAGGATGCATGAGGAATTTGTAATCCCAGGCATGAGTCGGCCGAGCCCGTGACGGCATTGAGCTTTTTTTTTACTTCGTACACAGGAGGAGCCGGAGCGGCTCACACGAGATGGTAACACGAAAGTGGCACTGATGCAACCAACCCCTGCTTATTAGTGTAGTTATTAGGTGCTTGGGTGAGTTCTTGAGAACGTAGTGAATTCTAAAGTGACACGATCCTGCGCTATTCGAATATTCCCCAAGTCCCGAATTTGGGTTGTTACCAGATCCGAGTTGGGGAAGCTAAGTCGGATCGTACCGACGGACGGGCGACGGTGGAAACCAACCTGTCGGGATCGGGGTTGTACAGCGTGTGGCGTTGTGAATGCAGCAGGTTGAGCAAGGGTCCAGCAGCGGACTGATGTCACTTGCGATACAATCATTCAAAAGGAGAGTTGAATTATAGGGCGGGGATCAGACTGCGGATCGAAATCGAAATCTGGCGAGTGCCCCACGCACACAGCGCCTAGGTCTTGGCAGTGCTCACGCCGTAATCAAATTCGTAGTTTACCGATACGAGCTCCATCCAGGTCCATGCACTACTCCGTACGTCCGTACATACAATACGTATGTTCCGGAGAAGTGATCAAGAGAAAAAGCCAAGCAACAGAACACTGTGTTGGAAGGATCCGGCGCCCTGAGATGAACCTTCTGCACTGCGTACTTGTAGAACTTGCTGCTTGTTCTCTTAAAGATTCTATAGAGGTAGGCTGGTTCATGCCGTGACGCCTCTTCTCCCTGTCCTAGAGTCAGGTTCTGCGGAGTAGATGTACAGGTAGTATGGAGAACACAGAGTATTTACATTCCCTACCTGTTATGGAGCTCACAGTCCGTATGCAGCGGACGGTTTATGTACCGCTTGGTCCCGAGCCAACTCCTAAAGTCTACGTATGAGAACCCTAACCCCGCGACGTTTTTGGACGAGAACAGGATCCCATATCCGTATTGGTCTCTTTTTGGCGGCCTGTTGTGGGTAAAACTGACGTTTGTGGTGCAAAAGAAGCGAGAAGCAAGGGGTCAGCCGTGCACGGTGCGCGATCACCCCTGAATTCCAAGACCAGAACAGGTCAGGTTCGAAGGTGTCCAGATTCCAGAATCAAGAAGGCCGATTGACATTCTTCCTCTCTGAGCGCCGTCAGCTATCCTTTTGCTCACTACACGAGCTCCGATACTTCTGTCCCTCGTTAAGTACTGCTTTGCTTCGTTCTTTTATATCATATCTCCGGTGCCGCTCGTTGGCTTTCTATCTTGGAGCCATTGACACATCGCCGGGTTTTGTTTTTCATTCGACTTTGTGCAGCACGCAGCAGGAAGCAGGACTCAAGAAGCAAGAAGAAGCAAGAAGCAAGAAACAGGAAGCAGGAAGCAGAAAGCAGGAGGCGGGAAGCCGGAAGCGAGGGTGACTCGATTGTCTTCGATTGCCGTTGCCCTTGAAACCGCTGCTAAATCCCGTGCCGCCTTGCTTTCGCCCAGCCAGTCGCCGTCCTCTTCGCGCCCGGTGCCCGGTTTAATTCGCTTCATTGCTCAACTCAGCCGACTCGCCCACTTCTACCTATTCCTGTGCCGCTGCACCGCCTTTGAATCTTGCGGAGCACGGAATAGCAGCCTGGTCAACACGAGGCACTCAAGCATTCAAACGCCTCCTTCCTTCGTTTGGTGAAATCCGGATCAACCGCACAAAAATTCCTTTTTTTCTCCCGGCAATCAACACATTGCGCCCACTTCTGAGTGGCCTCCTCGCCCCCCTGCAGCAGAACTGGGCAGCAGCCTGCAAGGACGCCAACTTCCATCCGGTCTCAACTAGCCGTTTCCGGGCCAAAACCTTGCACCTTGTAGGTCACCTTTCTCTCTCTTTCGCTGGCGGTGGCGCCAACAACGTTCTCGGCCTGCGAGGTGATTGGCCGGTCTCTAGTCTCCAAACATCGACCGCGTTGCTCCTCCGCCCATTCCTTTCCGCTGTCGTCGCGCTGTCGAGGCGATCGCCAACAAGAGGCCTGATCGCATTGGGCGGATCTCCCGCTCGATCGCGCTCCGTGCTTCTCTCATCTCTGATCGCGATCGCTAATTTTGGTTGATTTTCCCAGCAACCATGTCACTCCCCGAGAGACCGGGCGCGACGCCCTCGTACGAAGAACGCCATAGCTACCGACACTCGCAGTCGCGGCGCCAGTCGCGCCCTGCCGATCTCGAGGCCGGCAGCTATGCTCCGGTCAGCGGCGGGCAATCTCTCCATCAACGTGGGCCATCAGCATCTTCCTTCGCCGAGACTATTGCGTCTCCTAATCCGGAAATAGAGAGAACCCCTTTGTCGCCCTCGTCACCCCATGGACAGCCCATCGACCCCCCTTTTCAGCGCAAGAGGAGCCTGGTCCGCCCGGAGAGGAATAGGATAGGGAAAGACCACCCGAACTATCACTACCGGAAACATGCTGCAAACATGAATACATTGCCTTCTTCGACGGGCAATGACCCGATCGTGGAAGATCTGGAAGGGACGACCGACCTGTCGGGCTCCGCTTCGAGGAACGACGAGGCTCTCTCAGACGTCACCCCGCCCAGGAGGCATCGATCAACAAAGCACCGTGCGGCCGAGGCGGAGAAGTCAGGTCGGACAAGGGGCAAGGCATCGAGCGGGGCGAAACACGGCAAGATCAGCAAAGACTTGAAATCGAAGCGTCAACGAGAAGTGGACGAGCAGTTGCGGCCACCGAGTCTCTGGAATATCTACTGCGCCATCGTGACGTTCTGGGCCCCCGGATTCGCTCTCAAATGCTTTGGTTTGCCCTCCAAGGCCCAGCAGAGGGCCTGGAGGGAAAAGATGGGTCTTATCAGCATCATTCTTTTCATCATGGCCGTTGTCGGTTTCCTCACGTTCGGGTTTACCCAAGTCGTCTGCGGCAACCCGCCGTTGCGTTTACGTGTGAATGAGGTCGGGACCGGTTACATGATCTTCCACGGATCGGCCTACGATCTTTCGCAGTCCCATCACCCTCCGGCGGAGGGCATTCCCCGCCGTCTGGACGGCAGCGGCGCGAACGTGCTTTTTGACCTCCCGGAAAAGCACGGCGGTAAGGACGGGAGTTTCCTGTTCCAGAACGTCAATGGCAAGTGCAAGGGGCTCATCAAAGCAGCCCCGGATTCCGACGTCCCAACCGATGACGACGGCAATCTGGCCTGGTACTTCCCTTGCACAACGTTCAACCAGGATGGTTCGTCGAAACCCAACTTGACAATCCCATACTACCTCGGTTACGCCTGTCACACCAGCGCTGCCGCCCGCGACTCCTTTTATCTGCAACTCACTGGAGCGGCTGACGTTTACTTCACCTGGGATGACATCAAGAACAATTCCCGCAACCTGGTTGTCTATTCGGGTAACGTTCTTGATCTAGACCTTCTGAACTGGTTCAACGACTCCCAGGTTACCTATCCCGACCGCTTCAAGGAGCTGAGGGACCGCAATTCGGCAGCAAACCAGGCCATCCGAGGGCGCGACATCACCCGCGCGTTTCAGTCCTCCAACGACAAGCAGTATGCCGAGTGCTTCGAGGAGATCTTGAAGGTCGGGGTTGTCGATACGGACACCGTCGGGTGCATCGCGTCTCAGGTCGTTTTGTATATCTCGCTCGTCTTGATTCTCTCTGTTGTTATCGCAAGATTTGTGCTCGCTCTGGTCTTCCAATGGTTCATAAGCAAAACCTATGCTGCCGCCAAGACGTCCCAGACGTCGGACCCGCGGAAACGCAACAAGCAGATTGAGGACTGGAGTGAGGACATCTACCGCGCTCCGCCCCGCATGCCAGGAGACATTGGCAGCAGCGTCAACGGTTCTTCCGACCGGCAAAGCAAGCGCAGCAGCATTCTACCCACAACGTCTCGGTTCTCGGCCGTCTACGGCAACGAACGTGCTAATCGGAAGTCTGGGGTCCCCACCACCATGACGAGCCAGAACGCCGCCGGCCAACTCCTCAGCCCCAATTCGATATATCGGCAAGGTAACGACAGTCGGTCAAGCTTCCTCAAGTCCGATCCGTATGCCACGAGTAACAGCGCCACTGACGGGCTCGGGCCTGCTGGCTTCATCCACGAGGCCGTGGTTCCTCAGCCTCCTTCGGACTGGATGCCCTTCGGCTTCCCCCTGGCCCATGCGATCTGCTTGGTTACTGCATACTCGGAGGGTGAGCTTGGTATTCGTACGACTTTGGACTCGATTGCCATGACGGATTATCCAAACAGTCACAAGGTGATCCTCGTCATCTGCGATGGCATCATCAAGGGGAAAGGAGAAGAGTTTTCGACCCCGGACATTGTCCTCGGCATGTTGAAGGATCACAGCACCCCGCCGGAGGAAGTCCAAGCATTCTCGTACGTCGCCGTTGCCACCGGCTCCAAGCGTCACAACATGGCCAAGGTCTACTCGGGTTTCTACGACTACGGCGCGAACTCGGCCATTCCGCCGGAGAAGCAGCAGCGGGTTCCCATGATGGTTGTCGTGAAATGCGGTACTCCGGACGAAGCGACCAAGGCGAAACCGGGGAACCGCGGCAAGCGCGACAGTCAGATCATCCTGATGTCCTTCCTCCAAAAGGTTATGTTCGACGAGCGGATGACAGAACTCGAGTACGAGATGTTTAACGGACTGTGGAAGGTTACGGGCATCTCGCCCGACTTCTATGAAGTCGTACTCATGGTGGACGCCGATACGAAAGTCTTCCCCGACAGTCTGACGCACATGATATCTGCCATGGTCAAAGACCCGGAGATCATGGGTTTGTGCGGCGAAACCAAGATTGCGAACAAGCGGGCCAGTTGGGTTTCGGCCATTCAGGTCTTCGAGTACTTCATCTCCCATCATCTTGCCAAGTCCTTCGAGTCGGTCTTTGGCGGTGTCACCTGCCTTCCCGGATGTTTCTGCATGTACCGCATCAAGGCGCCCAAGGGCGCTCAGAATTACTGGGTCCCGATCCTGGCGAACCCAGATGTGGTTGAGCACTACTCGGAGAACGTGGTTGATACCCTGCACAAGAAGAACCTCTTGCTTCTGGGAGAGGACCGGTATTTGTCGACTCTTATGCTGCGAACCTTCCCCAAGCGCAAGCAGGTGTTCGTGCCGCAGGCTGTATGCAAGACGACGGTGCCGGACAAGTTCATGGTGCTGCTTTCCCAACGCCGTCGGTGGATCAACTCGACCATTCACAATCTGATGGAGCTCGTCCTTGTCAAGGATCTGTGTGGCACGTTCTGCTTCAGCATGCAGTTCATCGTCTTTATCGAGCTCATCGGCACCCTTGTCTTGCCCGCCGCCATTGCCTTCACTTTCTATGTCGGTAAGTACAATAAGGTCGGCCCTCGGCCCTAGCGGTGTCCCTGAATCTAACGTTGGTTTGTTAGTCATTATTTCCATCATTCATTCGCCTCCACAGATCATCCCGCTCGTCCTGCTCGCCTTGATTCTCGGCCTGCCAGCGGTGCTGATCGTCGTCACAGCACACAGCTGGTCGTATGTCCTTTGGATGTTAATCTACCTGCTTTCGCTGCCCGTCTGGAACTTTATCCTCCCAACCTACTCTTTCTGGAAGTTTGACGATTTCTCCTGGGGCGACACCAGAAAGACCGCGAACGAGAAGACCAAGAAAGCAGGCATCGAGTACGAGGGCGAGTTCGACAGCAGCAAGATCACCATGAAGCGGTGGGCCGAGTTTGAGCGTGACCGCAGAATCCGCAACAACAGCTATTGGGGTTCAACTGAAAACGTTGTCGGCAGCGGGAGCCTATCCCATGGCCATGGTCCGTACGACGGTTACTACTCGGATCATTGAGCTTGGGACTTTTGTTCGGAGGTATTTTTTTTTCTTGGTCTTTTTTTTCCCAACTCCTTGCTTGCTTGGAGTGATATTCTTCAGCGGCTTAGACCCGTTCATGCCAGCGCGGCTGCTTTATTTTGGCTCTCAGCTGAGGGGTTGCCAGCGTCGTGTTGGCGGAATATTTTTTTTTTTTTTTTTTGTTTTTTTGGGGAACGAAGGATGGGGAGAGGAAGGATGGGAGGGGTTTGGTGGTTTGAGACTCGGCGAATTTTCTTCCGTGCTTATCTTCGCTTTTCCTCACACTGCCCTCAGGCCCTGTTTTTTATTTTTCATCGGCCATGATACCAGCGGTTAGACGGGACGTGGATAGCATCTGGATGGCGCACGTCTTGGCCCTTCTCAATGCCTTGGTTTATGATGAGCATGGCGGCGCTTGTACATACATAGTCGCATGAAGATTCCTTAGTACGCTGTTAATATCAATATCAGTCTGATTTTCAAGCGTCATGGAGGTTTTGTCTGCCGCAGACCCCAGCATCATGCTGTTGCGTGGTGCTGAAGTTCCTTGCAGAGCAAAAAGATGACTGCTCGGCACGGATTACACTTCCTGGTCGGACCGGTCCGACTGTGGGAGACACCCCCCCGCGCAGAAACAGAACGGAGGGGCGCCACGAACTCTTGACCGAACGCCACCGTCACAAGCCAAGATGGGCAGTGGTCTCCCAATCGGTTTCCTGAGACATCCGGTGAGGATCGAGTGAAAGCCACACCAGCGGTCAGCCACCCAGAAGACCCGCCAACGTGGAAATGGGGGATGATGCAGCCAACCGCAGTCCACGCAGCGCATGCAGGCCCATGAGCTTTTTTGTGATGCATCACATTGACGGGCGCTGTTCCTTTGCACTGGAGAAAGGGGAAGAGCCACGTTGGGTCAAGACGAGACCGGGGAGGGTGCGTGTAATGGGGTTGCCGCGGGACTGGAGCAGCGGACAATCCCTTCCCTTAGTGTAACTATCCCCATAGTTACACTATGCTTCTTTACTGAGCATGGTAGCACCACTACGAGCATAGTGGCGGTTAGCATGAGGACCTAATATATGTATGTATGTAGGTACATACACATACGGCAGGTAGTGCGCCTCCAACCGTCCACCTGAGGGATCGTGCGTCTCGACCCAACCACGGCGACGCGTCGGGTGGTCACAGAGTGCGGGTACGAGGAAAGGCGAAGAAGCCGTGACTCGGAACGGCTGATGCAAGGCGACAAGTTGAGCATAAGGGGTGGGTTGCACGGCCTGGTGGCATGGCTCCGAAGTTCCTCTGTCTGTCCGTCTTGGAGCCCGAAGCTCCCCCAACTCAGCACCCCGCATGCAGCATGCATTTTTGCGTGCCTGCCATCGGGACTCGACGAAGCCGACTTGGGAAATTGCTGGCTCATTGTCCATTACCACACTAAGTACGGAGTATACACATCGCTGGCCATCTGTCTGCGGTCCCCCACCTCTTCCCACTCGAGTATGTAATGTATGTATGTACAGTACATACGCTACACAGCGCGAGGAGATGGTTGGGTCCTGCAACCCAGAGTTTCTCCTTGATTTGCTTTTTTTGTCGTTGTTGCTGTTTTGTTGTATCTGGGAGTCATGGGCGAGAAACCAACAGATTGAAGCCGGAGAGGTTCGGACCCCAGAGGCGGAGTTCAATGGGGAAAGTCGATGGCTGGGCGCCCTTTCCATTTTTTTTTTTTTGGGGGGGGGGGGGGGGTACATACATGACTGTAGAAGGTGGGCACCTGGTATGTATGTATGTACTACATACAGAGAGTGCCTTCTAGTATGGGCAGCAGGGTCAAAATTCAATATATGTAACCGATTGCACATGCGTAAGGTACATTAAGCTTAGAAATTTGGTGGAAGGCAAAGCAAGCGAGCATCTCGCCAGGCTTGCCTTTCTTTCGACAGTACACTACGGATTACACCAGTTGATACCCTAGTCTGTCTGCCTTCTCCAGAACAGTGCGAAGCTGAGACCCGGTCATGCATCTGCACTGGGTAGCAGCGGCCGAGTCCACATTAGCACCCCAGCACCTCCGGAATCCCCACTCATCAGCAGCCCAATTCGTCGTTCACTCGTCACTTCTACCGAATCTGGGGCGAGTGTAGCAACCTGGGAGACATATTGGACTTCCAGGTATTGCTCTCAAGTATCGGGCTTGTTCCTCCTCTTCTCGACGCGACCCGCTCTAAAAAGCAAGACAGGGGTCTTTCTCTTCTTCTTTGATTCTTTTTTTTTTTTTTTTCCCGACGTCTATCTGAAAGTCGTACTCCGTACATACATTCACACATACACACACACACACATATATATATATAATCCGTATTGCCCAGCCATCTCCCCGACTCGACGTCGGAATACGACGTGGAAGGCACACACACAGCTGCCGCTGAGACTGAGCCCTCCCGCTCCAAGGGTGGACTAGTGGTCGTCGACGGGCGTGATAACCGTCGGCGACTGGCTCGATTCCCTCTGGTCTGTCCCCTGGCCGAGCGACCCAAGTCGCTGGTCCGCGCCTATTCCATTTTGGACCCCACAGGGCATTCGGTCGGTTAAGCAGAACGCCTCGCGCCCGAGTGGCGGAGTGGAAAGGACGCGGAAGGGCGGCATTTGGGAAAGCAAGAATTTGAAGGGCATCCCCCAGCCGGGCCGATGTAGCCCGCGTCACCGGCTGCCGCCCAGCTCACCGCATCGTATTTCAGATGCCACTCTCCGCCATGCCGATCATGGCGCCTCTCCCCATGGCGTCACCGCCTGCGCATGATCTCCCCCGCAGACTCGGGCCTCTCGCCACCGACTCCTCGGTCTCTTCATCGCAAGCAACACTCAATCCCGATAGCGAGAGCAACCGCGATCACGAAAGCGAGGTGTCGTCCTATACCCTCGACGACGCCGACGACGAGGATCAGGGCCTTGACGAGCCAGACGATGACCAGGAGGAAGGGGAAGACGACGAGGGCACGGATGATGACGATGTCGACATCGCGCTCCATTCAGCTGGTCAACACGCCTGTCCCATCCATTCCCAACAGTTTTCTCTTGGAGAGCCCGCCACCTATCAAGATCATCTGGATCCCTACGATTCAGACAGCCTGGACATGTCGGATGACGCCGGCGCGCCACTGGTGGACTATGTGGTCAACCAGCTCTTTGCCGACGGGGTCCCGGACACCGATGATTCGATAGGGTCAGACAGCGACGCCGAGCTTCCCTGGGCTGCGGATGGCAGCAGCAACCCGGAGTCTGATATCGCAGCCGATCCAGCCGTGACACCCGAAGCGCAGACCGCAACCATTGGCGCCCATGCACAGGCCGCAACGTTTATGGCCACAGCACCGTTCGCCGCCCTCGCTTGGGATCCGCTTCCTCCGGGACTCGCTTGGACACACCCGTTCTCCCTCTCAAACCCGAACCCTGCGACGATCGGATCGTCCAACCCCGGCCTGGTTGACTTCCTCCACCACTGGGCGCGCCAGAGCCGGATTTTGCACGGCACGGCTCGAGGGAGTTGTCCCTGGCCTGCTAGGGTCAACAGGCTCCTGTCCTTCGAGGACAAGTCAATTGAATATGACGACCTGGAGGGGGATCAGTGTGATTTCCAGGGAATTGACTGGGAAGACATAGGGGTTACAAGACGAGACGCCAGGGAGCGCCGGCTATTGACATACAGCAACTATATGAACATTCCTGGCTCGGACAGGTGGACGGTGAGTGCGTCCTGCTGGCTTTGCTACTCGGTAAGCGGAAGGGGAAAGCTGATTCATCACGCCGCAGCCCGATCTCCCGGACGTTGCTCTTCCGCGCAGGGACAGTTTCTTCAGATTTCGGCGTATGGACATCAGGTGGAACGTTCACCTGTCGCATTTCCAGCTGCGCAACGTGCTTGCGAGCACCTCGCGTTCGCGCGTATTCTACCCCGCTATTGGTTCCGTCCAGCAGTTCAACCCCATGTCCGGCCACGGTCGACCCGTCATGGAGCTGAGCGACGCCCCTCACTCCCAAGTCTCGACCTTGGCCGCTGGCCACGGTGTTCTGGTTGCGGGCGGTTTTAGTGGCCAGTATCTGCTTCGCCACTTGGACTCGGGCGAGCCAGACAACACAGCCTGCCACGAAGGTGTCATCACAAACAGCGTCAGTGGCATCACGAACCACGTGGCTGTTTATCAGGCCCGAACATCGACGACTCCCCTGGCGGCCTTTGCGTCCAACGATAATTGCTTCCGTGTCCTGGATCTCGCCGCCGAGACCTGGCTGTCTGAAGAAGTGCATGAATTCGCCCCGAATTGCACTGCTTTGTCACCGGACGGACGGCTACGCGTCATGGTGGGCGACAGCCTCGATGTAATCATCACGGCCGCCGAGTCGACCTTTCCAAAAGGCCAGCCAGATATTTTACAGAGGTTATCCGGACACCGGGACTACGGCTTTGCCTGTGACTGGGCTGACGATGGGTGGACCATTGCCACGGCGTTCCAGGACAAGACGGTCAAGATATGGGATGCTCGCCGGTTCACTGACAGCGCAGGAAACGCAGTCTCTGTCTGTACGATACGAAGCGAGATGGCGGGCGTGCGGAGTCTGCGCTTCTCGCCCATCGGCAGCGGCAAGCGGGTTCTTGTCGCCGCCGAGGAGGCCGACTTCATCAACATCATCGATGCTCAGACCTTCCGATCCAAGCAGACGGTCGACGTGTTCAGTGAGCTCGGGGGTATTTCCTTCGAGAATGGTGGTCAAGATCTTCTGGTGCTTTGCTGCGACCGCGCGCGTGGAGGCATCTTGCAGCTGGAAAGGTGCGGCCAAGGAGACGAATGCTCACGGAACTCGGACTGCGAGGACAAACAAGACTGGCCGCAGTCGGTGTTCACCGAGGAGAGGCAGTCCAGAAAAAGCCGGTATCGAATGCGCGGGAAAGCTGCTGCTCACGTCGATCTGGACCCGTTTTGAGGATGCTGGGGAGCGTTGGATACGAGCAACAGCATATGAGTTCACCACCAGCAACCCATCCAACGCGACGGAAAGCATCAGGAAAAGACATTAGCCAAGAAGTCTTTGAAGCATCGAAGGGCTCGACACACAACATCATCGATCTGGCGCACAAGATGATGGAGCCCAATACTGCGAGCACATCGATCTCTTTTCCATGATGATGCGAGGCCACGATGCCCGAAGCTCATTGTCGGAGCCGCGATCTCCCGAAGGCTTCGTCTTTCTTCAGCCCAGCATCACAGAAAGACCCCGCCGGACAGAATGAAAAGGGGGGGCTTGGGTGGGAAACCGCGCTAGAAAAGTGATTGGGACAATGGATGCTGCGTCTTAGACAGACACCAAGTGCTTTAGGCACAAGATATTGGGTCTTCGCAGAATATTTTTCTGCCAGGAGTTGTCACTCAGCGTTCTTCTGCGCGCTGCTATGACTATGACTGTGCAGGTGGGCGTAATTGAGAATGGACATGGGAAGAATCCTCAAACTCCTACAACTAAACGCCCACCAGTGAACGGGGCCGAAATCCGGGTCATAATCCTCTGGGATGATCAAGGCTCTGGGCATGATGAATCAAGAAATAGGTTGTTGATCATTGGCAACCAGGAGGCTTGATGGGCTTATGGTTCCGCTTAGTCGAGCATTTACGTTCCATGAGTGGGCGATGTGGACGGGCATTTATATATAACCATGGTAGCATGATAGTTGAGGCACCGTACACGCCCTTGCCTCTCCGTTCAATTCATCCGAGCGTAGGAAATACGGCTCATGACGTTTTGAAATTTGGCAATATCCTCGATTGAAGTACCTGCAGAGCCTCGACAGGTGTTGAAGTACAACAGCAATACTCGCTACAAGATCATGAGTGGGGATGGGATGGGCTTGTGTGTTATTACTTCCTTTGGGACTCCGTAGTGTACGAATTACACACAATGGGAAGGAAGCCAGCCAATGTTTCACACATTACCAGCAGCAGTAGCGGCGGCGGTAGCGGCGGGAAGTTCTTCCCAGACAAGATAAGATACCCGACACTGACGGGAACTCTTGCCCGGGCCATTCCCTTGTCGTGGCTACGCCCACTCTCGGCACCTATATTATAGCATAGGAATTGAAGGAGAAAAGTAAAGACCTGGTGTTCCGCGTCTCGCTCAAGAGCTAGTTAGTGGCGTAGAAGGGAGCTATGGACGTCTCATGTCGCGCCCGGTCCCGCGCTTGTGCTTGAGTTATATGCACATACGTACATACTTGTATGTAAGGTATGTATGTAAGTAGGTAAGTACTGTACATACATGTAGAGGGGGTGTTGTGCTGGACACAACCAGTCAAGGAACCTTGGTTTTTTTTTCCCAAAGCGGGCTTCGGTGCTCGGATTACCCGGGGACCATCTTTCTCAGCCTTGAACCTAATGCGGAGGCACCCCTAGGTAGTCTCCAGGAAAAGCAATGGGAGTGGTCACGTCGGAGTCGTCGATACATACGGGCAACCCGGAAAAGTTGGGGGACTGACTTATTCGGCAGGCACAGAAGACAGAGAGGATTGGCTGACAACAGGCTAAGAGGAAAGAAACCAAGGTCAGGCTCAATTATATACACATTATGAATAGGAAGTACGGCGTGCTCGGTTAAATCATAAACGACATCATAACGAACTCCACACCGGACAACAGCACACATTACCACAAGTTTTGTTTCTCTCTTTCGTCCATCGCGCAAGACGCCGGTTGGGTGTCTCTCCTTTGTGGGTATTTCCAACCGAAGCGGATTTCTCATTGCCCTTGACCTAGCGGGGTGTACATATATATAAATATGTTTGCTTGACAGGCCACCGATCAGAAGTAGGTGAACGGGGGGATACACACACACATATATATATATACAAACTTAGATCATGACGGGAGACGGGGCGTAGCTGCCGGCTGAGAAATAGAATTTATATATTGTGGAAAGATGAGCTGCCCACAAGTGAGAGGGGGAGGCGTGCGGACCAGAGTCGGCTGGAAGAGAGCTTAAACGCCGAAGACGTTGGCGCAGCCCCAGTGCTGCTCGCAGTTGCACTCGCCGGGCTGCTTCCACGGGTCGTTGCGGAAGGAGAAGAAGACGGCCTTGTTGCCGAGCTCCTGCTCGATGGAGTGGATGGCGGTGGCCTGCTCAGCCTCGCCGGCGCAGGCGACGCCGTTGCAGTTGCCGGCCGAGGGCCAGCCGGTCTCCATGACGTAGCCGGGCTTGCCGCAGACCTTCTCGACAATGGCCAGCTGGCCGGCGACGAACTTGCCGGCATCGGCGGGCTCGGTGTCGGCATTGAAGTAGGCGTGGGCGTTGGTGGCGGTGACGTCGATGGCGTCGCAGATGGCCGAGACGTCGTTGTTGGTCCAGGCGGCGACGACGTCGGTGGTGGTGAAGGGGCCGTTATAACCGACCGAGCCGAGCTCCGACTTGACGCGGCCGATGAGGCTGGCGAGCTCGGAGACGGAGCAGAAGCCGTTGAAGAGGGCCTCGTTGCCGACGACGCACAGGTCAACGAGATCCCACTCCTTCCACTCCTTGAGGGCGCTGATCTGGTCGGCAACGTCGGGGCTGTTGTTGTCGCAGCCGACCTTGCCGATGAAGATGCCGACAATCAGGCGGAGGCCGTGGGCGCGAGCAGCGGCACCAACGTTGGGCAGGGTGTCGCAGTCGGTCGAGTAGACACGGAGGGCCTTGAAACCCGCCTTGGCAATGGCGGCGACATCGTCCATTACCTCGGAGGCGCTCTTGCAGCCACCCTCAGCAGTCTCGGCGTACGGGGTGTAGGTCATGGCCCACCGCTTGCCGTTGTTGTCGGGATTAGGGCCCTTGGACGGGGACGAAGGGGACGGAGATGGGGACGGAGCCACCTTGGACGACGACGAGGGAGGGGCAGGGGCCGGCTCAGCGGGCTCCGAAGTGGGAGCAGGGGCCGAAGTGGGCTCAGCGGGCTCCGAAGTGGGAACCGGGGCCGAAGTGGGCTCGGCGGGGGTGACCGAAGTGAAGGGGCAGGTGACGATCACGCTGGTCTCGGTGACGGTGGTGACGAGCTCCGGGGCGGTGTAGGTACCCGGGCAGTACGTCTCGACGACGGGCACGACCACGGTGGTGACGCTGGGGACGACGGTGGTGATGGGGGCAATGGTGTAGGTACCGGCCGACGGGCAGACGTAGGTGGTGGTCTTGATGACGCTGGTAACGACGCCATTCTGGGTCTCGGTGGTGGCCACGGGGCAGACGACCGTGGTGGCCGTCTCGACGACGGTGGTGACGCCGCCGAGGGTGTGGGTGCCGCTCGGGACCTCGGTCGAAGACGCGCCGCAGACGGTGGTCGTCTCGGTCAGGACGACGGTCGTCGCGGGGATGGTGTAGGTGCCGGGAGTCGGGCAGGTCTGCTGGATCGGCGTCGGGACGAGGACGGGCCCGCTCGTCGTGGTGGGCTCGGGAGCGGCCGTGGTCGTGGGAGTCGGCGCAGGCGGGAGAACTGCATCATGATACCCTTTCTGTTAGCCTCTGGGGTTGCTTGCCGTGCTGCCTAATCTTGTTTCGCTCCGCCTGGTTGGGGGGGGGGGGGGGGGGCGCCTTCGGGGGAGTGCAACGTACGGGTCGGTTCACCGGTGATGGTGGAGTAGATGGTGGTGCAGCCCGGAGTGCACACTTCACCGGTGTCGCCCCTCTTAAATAGGGCGTGCGCATGGCGGTGCCCGTGAACCCGGGCCGCGCTCACGCCATTGGCGAGAACCGCCGCAGCGGCGGCCATCACAGCTGCCTTCATCTTGGGAGATGAGTGATTCAGAGACCGTATCGAGTCGCCTTTGTTTTGTCTTTATTTTGTTTCTCTTCCTGTTCCTTCTGCCACGCTCTGCTGCGTGATGGTTTTGCGGTCTGGAGAAACGAGTGCCCGCTAAAGGAGTGAAGCGGTGGTGCGGAAAGAAAGGGAACGAGCGAACGAACGACGAAGCGCGGATGGATGCTTTCGGCCTGACTATATCACCATTGGCAATCTGGGGGGGAAAAGGGGAAGCCAGGAACAAAATTCGCGGGAATGGGGTGGAGAGCGGTAATTAGTGCCAAGTACGAGCGCAGACGCCAGGGTAGCCTGGCTTGGCACCCTGAACGATGCGCCCTCACCATGCCAGGGTTTGTCCAATCAGACGCTGGGCCAGCTCCAACGCTGGCGGTGAGCCGGGGCTGCTGAGTGGTGGGAACCCCGGGCTCCAGTCTGTTGTGGAGCGCTCATTACTGCGTAGGGAGCTGGCAAGCCTCCGCCGAGAGGCCTGTGGTAGGTTGCCCAGGGGTCTCTTCTGCTCTTTAACCAAGACAGAGACACACACACACCAGTCAACTTGGTCCAGAGAGCAAGCAAGCAAGGCTGGACTGCACAATGCAAGGGGCGAATCCCATTTTCGAAGCTGGCATTACCTACACTCTTGATGCGCGTCACTATGTAAGTTCCCCCGCATTTCCGTCTTGTGCAGCGTTCTTCCCTCCTTGGCACCGCAAAGTTGTCCGTTGGTACCTGCATTTCCGATGTTTCTAGCGTAGGGATGCGGTGCCCTTGCGCTAGCGTCACCTCCGGACTGCCGTCATCCAATGCGGCACGATTGGCCAATTGGAAATGACGGGAGATGACTGCCCATAGTTAATTAGAGGAAAGCCCGAAGGGTACTTTTCTAGCTGGTGCACAGTACATACAGTACGTACATACACGGGTGTCAGGAGTTGTCTCGATAGAGAAGAGGAGACGCTGTGATAGTTCCGCGTTGTTCATGCCGCCGATTCGTCAGTTATTAGCGCGCGTGGTCGGAAACGGCAAAAAAGAAGGGTGAGGACGGTGAGTGGTTGCGATGCTGTGAGAATAAATTAAGCGACATTACGGAGTAGTTGGGAGCTGGGCTACGCTAACTCCACCCCTTGGAAGCCACCACCACACCGCATTTACACTATTCAGGCCATTTGTTTCAGGGTGTCGTTTTCTCGAATTCTTCGTCAGCGCCGAGATTCCCTACACAGTAGTGTCCATCCGTACTGTATTCTTGCGTGTATGCATATCCGTACATACGGGTTACACGTACATAGTAGTAGATGCGTTGCACCCTGAACACCTGATTTTCAGCAGGCATAATCATCTTCCCAACAGCGCGCCTCACACATATATGGCAGATGCCTTTTTGGAATTCATCTTCGACTGCGCCTATTGCCCGCTTTACCTTGGTGACAAGGCCGACCAAAAATTTCCAGCAAGCTTGGTAGTTTAATTATCCAACTCGCACCAGGGCAACAAAGAACCGCAGCACCTGGAGCTCAACTGGGCGAGGAGTCTGGTGGACCCTCATACCACGTAACTACACTACACTAACTACACTAGGGCACGCTTGCCTGCGGGTCGCGGTCAGGGACCGTGCAACTTTGGGCTACCCAGACCATGCAAAAGGACACGAGGGGGCCCACTTGTGGCAGTTGACACGGAAAACTGTCTGCCGTTTGCACCGAGAAACGCTAGTAGATCGCTGATCATCATCCGAATCGGCAATTGCGCCTCCTTGTGCCCTCGATGCCCGGATCTACTGTGTAGAGGTGAATCGAGGCCGCGTAGATCATTGAGGAGGATGAGAGCCCCTTTCTGGATCTGGACGACTGGAAGCGCAAATGCGGAGAAAAACCCGAACGCCAGATTCTAGGCCCAGCCAAGGTTTGTTGCTAATGGATCACACTTGTGCGAAATACATTGGTAATAAGGCCGAGAAACTTGGCGGAGAAGGAGGAGCGAAAATGAAATTGGCTTTCAGCGGTGAGTGTCGAGATGGACAATTGGTGTCATACGTTGGGATGCAAAGCAGTTTGCGCCGTAATTACACATATCTAGGGAGCCAATATGTACATAACTCTATAGTATGCACTCGGTACGGAGTAATTGTTGCAGTAATAGCAGGGTCTCGGGCTACCAGGAAGGAGCTCTGCTCGAGCTGACGAAAAGCAGCCTTGCTGAATTGGCACGTAAGTGTAGCGTGATGTGCGCGCCGTGTATTCTCCCCGAATCCCACTAACAAACTTGAAGGAGCTATGAGGTGATCCGTACAAATTACATATAGATGGGATACATGCGTAGTTATAGTGCACTGAAGGTACGCTGGGGTGTAAGTAAACAGTAGCTGAGCTGTACGTCCGTACTCAGAGTAGACGATCCGTGATATGGGAGCGATCTGAATCAAGGGTTAGGGGTCCATCACCTGCCGTTGAGCCACTGGTTGGCACCTGGGCTTCACCTGACAGCGCGTTATAGCGGGGCGATTCTGGGTGGGCTGCGGCGCGCATCATAGAGATTTTTTTGGCATTTTATTTTTTCCCCGGCGGGAAATGGAATGAATGCGTGTACGGATTACTCCGTACGGAGTACCACCTATTAGTCTGCACGACCTCGTCCCCCGGAACAGAACGTCAAGATGATGCGGCGCAGCAGCCAGAGTTATGTCTGCTGGAGGTGTCTGCTCCCAAGGCAAACGCCTGCCTCCGCGACCGCGACCACGACCGCGACCGCGGCCTTCTCAACACGGGCAGCAACAGCAGCGCCCCGAAAAAACCCGGTGCTGCTCCGGGCCCTCGCCCGCCATGGCCGTCTCCAGCTCCGTTTCGTGTCCACCGAGATCCCGGCATCCCGTACGGCTTCCGACCCGGCCGCCGATCTGACCGCCGATCTGACCGCCGACCTGACGTCCGACTGGGTGCATCAGCCCAGAACCCTACGCTCGCCTTCCCAACAGAGCCGCATCCGCCAGCAGCTCGGGATATGGGAAGCTCAGAACCCGGGTCGCCCCCCCGCCGTTCTCATCGACGAACCCGCCGCCGGCACCGTCGGCAACACCTACACCAAGAGCCGGGGCGATCTGACCTTCAGCCTGGATGTCGCTGCGCAGGATGACGACTCCACGCGGCCGCACTTTGATGGCGTCGACATAGTCGATCTGGGCCAGACCGGTTCCGTGCTCCAGGCCGGCGACCTCGTCGAAGTCAGCTCGAGCTCGTGGAAGATCCGTCTCTTGGCCATCTGCCTCGGCAACTTCAACGGCCATTTCCACTTCTACACCAACACGGGCAAGTGGTTCACGAGCAGGGCTATCCGCACCGGCTTTGTCGTCAAAAAGTTTGTCGAGGACCCCGCCGAGCTTCGCGCCGTCGTCGATGCAATCCCCTCGCTGTCTCCCTCCAGTGCCGAGCTCAACGAGCTGCAGGACCTCAACATCGGGCCCTCCCGCGACCTTGCCGCCTCTCTGATCCGCAAGATGCACACCTTCCAAGCCGCCTCCCGCCTCATCCACCAGACCTACGTGGAAAGGCTGAGCCGCGCTCAGACCCAATTTGGGAAGCGAGAAAGGTTGCTCAGCCTGCGCGAGATCGCCGACGCTCTGCTTCCCGCCAGCCTCAAGCGGAACAAAGGCGCGTTCCCTCCAGAGGCCTTGTACGCTGTCTACTCCGTCGTCGAGGCCGAGGACGTCGCTTTCAGCGCCCTGGACCGGGGCGCCCGCCATCACGAGTCCTACATGTTCGCCCTCCGCTCGGCCGAGGTGCAGGGAAACGTCGCCCATGTCGAGAAGCTGGTCCGTGACTACTACGAGCTCAGCAGTGGCCGGAGCAAGGCCAGCAAGCGCCACCCCGCATCCTCGCCCACGTTGACCGGCTTCCTCGAGCAAGCGCGGGACCTGATAGACCAGGCCCGGAAGGACCGTGACTGGTCACCGCATGGTATGATAAGCCCTTCCAAGGGGCGCGGTTCCGGGCCTTCCGCCCTCAACATCCCCGCGTGGTCCGAGACTAGTCTCTCCGTGATCAAGTTCATGGAGCACTGGGCTGCAGCAGGCGGGTTCCGCTCCGGCTCGCGTTGCCATTGGATCGGTGCCTCCATCTTGCGCGCCCTCCAACGCTACGACGATGCGATTCTCGACAGTACCACCGGCTGGACCTTTTTACAGGAGATAGGCTGGATCCCCCCGTGGGACGTCAGCGCCCGCCATGCTCTGCGCCTCCCGGAGCAGCAGCTTGACCGGCACGCCGGGCTTCTGCCGGCCCCGGCCTCGGAAGCTGCGGCTGCGGAGCTTGGCCCTGATCAGCTTGCCCATCTCCGGCAGGACTTCGCTCGCTCGACCGTTTACTGCATAGACTCGGCCGACACCCTCGACGTGGACGATGGAATCTCGCTCGAGCCCGCCGGTAACGGCGAGTATTGGATCCACATTCACGTTGCCGATCCAGCTTCCCGCATCGCGCCCGACAGCGAGCTTGCTAAGCAAGGAGCCCTGAGAGCGCAGACCAACTATCTTTCCGGCTTCTATCAGCGCATGTTCGACCGCGACGACGTCCGGGATACCTTCTCCTTGGGCCCCGACCGACCGACCCTTACCTTCAGCGCTCGGGTCGACGAGACGGGTCGTCTGCTCGACAGCAAGGTGACGCCCGGCATCCTTCGGGATGTCGTCTACATCACTCCGGAAGACGTGTCCGCCGTCGTGGGTGATGCTGATCCCTCGGCGGTGCCACCCCAAGTCTTCGAAGTCGGGACGCGCCCTACAGGAGACGGTCGCTCCGTGAGGAGCATGACCACTCCTGACGGCTTGTCGAAAGCGCAGAGGGACGAACTCCTGACGCTATCCAAGCTTGCCGCGGCCATCCAGCGCGTCCGTCTGGACAACGGGGCTACCCCCGTCTACCTGCCCAAGCCCAAGGCCGAGGTCTCGCTAGACGGGGTCTCGCCGGGAGTAACCAACGGTGACTCTGCCTTCTACGCCGGCGACCCGTACATCCGTGTCGCATACGCCGGTCAAGGCAGCCCTCTCGTCAGCAGCCTGATGCAGCTGGCCGGTGAGGTCGGCGCTCGCTGGTGCTACGAGCGAGACATTCCCATTCCCTACCGCGTGCAGCTGCTGGCCGGCCAGAATGCGGAGGCGTTACGGGCCTTCAACCGCGACGTCTTCTACCCCCAGCTGCTGGCCGGCAAGAACCCGTCGGCCGAAGACTGGCACACCCTCCGCAGCCTCGTCGGAGGCTACGACGTCTCGACCACCCCGGCGCCCAACCTGTCCATGGGCCTGGACCTGTACACCAAGGTGACCTCCCCGCTCCGCCGCTACCTCGACCTGCTCGTGCACTGGCAGATCGAGGCGGCCCTCCTGGAAGAGCACCGCCGCGGCAAGTCCCTGGCCGTCAGGAAGTTCTCAAGCAGCAGCAGAAGCAGCAGCAGCAGCAGCAACGACGCGGCCGGCACCGCCGCGGCTCAGCAAGGAAAAGCGGCAAAGAAGGAGTCGCGCGGCTTCCTGCCCTTCTCCAAGAAGGACCTCGAGGACACCGTCCTCCCGCGCCTGCGCATCCGCGAGCGCCACGGCAAGCTGCTCGACAACGTCGACGGCAACAGCCAGTGGATCCTGCAGGCGCTGGTGCGCGCCTGGCGCTTCGGCGAGGGCTCGTCGCCGCTGCCCCGGACGTTCCGCTTCACCGCCTCGGACGTCGTCGGCGGCCGCCTGGTCAAGGGCCGGATCGACTGGTTCGACCAGCCCGCCACCGTCGAGCTCGGAGACATGAACGGTGTCGAGAGGATCGCAAACGTGAAACCCGGTGACGTGTTCGAGGTGGAATTGTCAAACGTGAATGTGCATACCAACCAGATTTTTGTGAGGCTCCTAAAGAAGGTCTAGAGAGAGAGAGAGAGAGAGAGACACGGTCGGTGCGACGGCGAGAGGAACCGTGCCCGGGGACCGTTTACCCAAACATCTCTCTTTCATCCCACCTTGCCCTGTCCTCGGAAGGTTATATATGAGTTGTGTGGATTGTACGATGTTTAGAAGAATCGGAAAAAAGGTGGTGTGGTTGGAAGTCGAGGTCAGGGCAGGTTTGTATGACTATACCTAGATTTGATGGCCCGAGGGGATCTGTAAGATAGATGAGGGTATATATATATATATATATATGCAACGTAATGACTACTAACGATGAGGCCCAGACGAAAGGGGAAACAGCACCAAAGTCCACGACTTGCGGTCTCCGGGAACTGACGTGTGTGTGTGTAGGATACCTTGGGTCAACCGAGCCCCATTGATATCATTCAAGATTCAACACCTCCCAAACCCAAAAGGAGGAACAATGCCGATAACGCGGACAGCTAGTGTACATACATACTAAAAGACGGCAGCACGCTATCGAGGGAGCCGTCAAAAGCGAACTCTGTTGTTGCTCACTTTCCCAAATCACAACCCGCTCAAGACGCTCTGCACCCCAACACTCGACGCATCCTCCCGCTTCTGCACGAAAGCCTTGAAGTCGGCCTTGCCCAGCTTCTTGCCGCTTCCGGAAGCGCCCGCGCCCGCCGAGCCGGACGCCAAGTTTCGCGACCGTTCCCTGAGGGCCTCGGGTCCGATGATGAACAGATATCCCACCTCGGTCAGCAGCTCGAGGCTCTGCTCCACCTCCTTGGTGAGCGGCCACTCCTTCACCGTCGACACGTACTTGGCAATGTCCTTGGTCACCATCAGGGCGCCCGTGGCGTTGACGTGGAACTTTTTGAAGTGCTCAAACAGCAGCCGGTGCACGGCCAGCGCGAGCTCGGACGAGAACACCTCGAGGTTGCGGCCATCGATCGCCTGGCGGACGCAGGCGGCTACCTTGGAGAGGAAGGTGCATATGGCTTGGCAGGTCGGGGTCTGCAGGGAGTCGACTAGCCCCTCAAGGTCGTTGTCTTTGGGGCGGAAGTCGACCTTTTTCTGCTGTGACAGGAGCTTGGCTACCCAGTTGATGGCGACGTCTAGTGTGGACTTGATGACTGCATTCACTTTGCGCTCCGTGTTCTCGATGGCCACCTTGGACTGAGCTTCCATGCTGCGGCGGACGGTGGTGTTGGATTCGGCAAGGCGGATAAGGACGGTGTTGATGAAGCGGGACATCAGGTTGGTGATGGTGACGGCCGGACGGAGGTTGGGGAGGTAGGAAAGGTCGGGCTCGGTCTTGGAGTTCTCCTGCGACGTGGCCTGGTCAAGGGCCGCATCGAGGGCGGTCTCGACGTAGACTTGGCCCATGGTGGTCAGGAGCAGGTTGAGGAGGATGTTGACGTCCTTGGGCGTCTCGCTCGAGGAGCCCATCTCAAGAGTGCGCCGGACGCTCTCGGCGAGCCAGCCGATCATTCGCTTTGCGTTGGCGACGCTGAGGACGCCATCCTCCTCCGACACCTCGATATCGTTCTTGTTGCTGCTGCTGTCCTGAACGCCGGCGACACGAAGCATGGTCCGTTTCTGCGTTGGCGTGAGATCCGAGGATTCCAAGCGCTCCATGTAGGCGTCCTTGGCCGAGGCAATGAGCTGTGTGCCCTGTTGTGCGATGGCAGCCATGAACCCCGTCGGCGCCTTCTTCCGCCTCGAGTGGTAGATGGTGAACTTGAAGAGCAGGGAATTGTACATTTCTTCCAGGCTCCGTTTCTCGCGCTCAATGTACGAGTTGCCGACCAGATATGGCACGAACAACTCCTCGAGTTGTTGGTCCAGTGTCTGTGAGATCTGGGCCGAACACGGCTCCGGGTGCTCGGTCAGACCATGGGTCTTCAGGTCCTCGACCAAAGCGCTGATGTAGGCGCGGGACGAATGTAACGACCGCAGGAAGGCCAGGCTGGAGATGGTAGTCGCCTTGTCCAGGACCATTTCCAGTCTCTGCTGGATGGACTGCTGGAAGACGCGCTGTATGAATTTGATCAGGACGGTTTCGTAGTAGGGGAACGCCCTCTTGATGATGAACGACTCTTCTTGCATCACGATCCTGACCTCATCCACCAGCGACTGGAGGCTTGGCTCAACACCGGGCGGTTCCGAGTCGGGATCTGCAAGCTGATCCCACGTCTCCCCATCCATGGTTACCTCGTCCGTGATCAGTTGGTCTCGGTCGATGAAGAATTGATGCTGGTTGACGAAGGCCGCGATGACGCTGGCGCCGCCGTTGAAGTCGTAGAGCACCCTTGCGCATTCCATCATGTCGTCAAAGTTCTGCCGGCGGTAACTGTTGTTGAACTGCCTGAGCAGGTCCTGCTCTAGCAGCTCCGAGAACTTTTCGAGCGCCTCCCTCGTGTTGTGTCGCCGGTTCGTGCCTGTGACGCCGTTGGTGATGCCGTTTCCCCGGAAGCCGTTGGTAGTCGCCTGCCCCCAGGACGCCGGATCGAGGCGCTGGCTGATGCGCATCAGCTGGCGGGCAATGACGGCGCACCGCACCTTGTTCTCGGCGCCACCCTGGCGCTGTATCTCCTCGAGGGAGGTCAGCTGGCCCGTTTCGGTCACCTCCATCCAACATTGGATCAGGAAGTTGGCGTCCTGCGCCTTCCTCCGTTTCCGATCGAGCTCCTCGAGCTTCTCGCCAATCTGCACGGCAATGTTGCCGCCTCCGTCAGCGCGGGTGTTTCCATTGGCGGTAGGCCCGGGGTTGTTGAGAGTCAAGTCGAGAGCCTCGAACTGGGCCATGGACTGGTCGAGCTTGCGGCCGAGGGTCTCGAGAGTCTGGTCATGTTGAATCTCGGCGCGGCGGACCTGCGACAGGAGCTCCGACTCTTTCTCTTGCAGCTCTTCTGAAAGAACGCTCAGCCGACTCAGAGCACCTAGAGGGAGGGTACCAATGTTAGCTGACCGAAGCCGGGAACAACCAGCGCGAGCGGGCGTTTGCTTCTTTTTTTTTTTTTTTTTTGTTTTTTTTTTGGGGGGGGGGGGGGTTGGGGGGCCTTACTCTCAAAGCCCCGGATCAACGGCTTGGGATCGAAGGCATGCTGCGCCGGACCGGAGCGGCGGCTCACGGGAAGGGCAGCTTCGGCGAGCGAGTCGACAAAGTCGCTGACGATGAAGTCCTTGCTAGAGAAGTCGTCGAGCGTGAAGCTGGGCCCTTGGGGAAAGAGGGGCCGCGAAGCGCTGGACCCGCCGCGTTCCATGGCCGCGATTGTCACCTCTTGGGCATGGGGATACAGCTTTGCGCGCAGCCGTTTTAGAAAACAAAAATAAAAAAAAGACGAGTCAAAGCTGCAAAGCCTGGGCGGTTCTCTGGGTCGAAAAGTGCGTTTCGTGTGAGCGGGTGGATTTGATGTATCTCCTGCGCCGGCAGGCAGGGATTGTTGGGCAGCGCGGGGATGTTAGTGGTCGCTGCTGCTCACGAAGTTGTGGACAGCGATGTCAATCGGGTACGAAGGTACTCCGTACTCCGGGCTTTCGTGCCCCATGCGAAGGCCGCCTGAGGGTCCGGCCACATGCCGTCATTGTCTGAAAATCGGGCTTGGCTTCTCGTTTTCGATACGGTAATTTCAGCCCCTACACTAATCAGCGATCGGCCCGACAAGAGCCGGGATTCGGGGGCGTATGCTTGTAATACGTACAGTACCTTGTACGTCCGTACTCCGTAACACTGTAAGGTTTTCGGTGGTTCGACAGTTCACCTGTTCACAGCCATCTTTGTGACGCGGCAGTGGGAAAAGTTGACAACGGGGGTATAGCTGAGCTGTCCCGTTCACGATTGGGACCAGACAATCATCCCCCCCTTTGACCAGCCACAAACTGGCGACTTTTCTTTCCATAGCAACCAGGGGACACCCAACGGTACATCTTGCCGACATAGGACGAGAAAACCTGCAGGCGGGACAAGCTCCGTCATAAACCCAAGGCACCTATCCGATCGAACATGCCGTACCTCGCACGGGACCTTGAGGTCTACCGGCGCGATGAACGCCTTGGTCACAAGCTGCTGACGCGAGAGGAGAGGCAGCGTCTCGTCGAGGTACGTGCACTGTGGGAGAGGAATATACAGCACGAACCTGGTTCTCTGACTCCGGGAACAGCCTTACCTCCCTACACCACCGTCGAGGTCCAGATCGAGATCACGCGCCGCGGCAAGCACAACCAACGCACGAGACGGAAAGAAGGCCAGAATCGGTGTCCGACGTTTTCTCCGGCGCCAATATTACGTCCTCGTCTTCACCTTGATCCACATCTTCTTTTCCATCTACATCCGCCTTCGACAGGCCTACCATGCGGTCGCGAACCGGATACACTCGATCTATTACCACCATCACCGGACGCCCGAGCTGATACAAAGAGACGTCAAGGGGCTCCGTCGCCTCCCTAAGCACCTCAGCGTTATTCTGACGCTGGAGGACCAAAGAGGGAGTGGGGCCGGATTGGAAAAGTTAATCAACGAGGTGGCCAACATAGCCGCGTGGTGCGCCAGCGCCGGCATCCCACAGCTGTCCGTATACGAGAAGACGGGTATGTCGGGGAAACGGTCGGAAAGGCGCTTGGCACAGCTAACGGCGGAATATAGGCATCCTGAAGGGCTTCCTCAGGGAGACGCACCAGGTGGTTATGCAGGAGATGCACGCCTACTTTGGACCCAACTACCCTTCGGTGACCCTCGGCGCGCCGCACATCCCCCCGGTAGATTCGTCTGGCCTCGCCAGCGGGACAGATTACCAGAGCGGCAGCGGCAGCGGCAGCAGCAGCGACGAGGACGAGGAACCCAGAAAGCACCTCTCAATCCTGCTCATTTCGGCCGAGGACGGGCGCGACTCCATCGTCGACCTGACCAAGACGCTGGCGGAGATGTCGCAGCGCAAGAAGCTCAGCACGGCCGACATCACCATGGAGCTGGTCGACGCCGAGCTGACCGAGAGCATCATGTCGGAACCCGACCTGCTCATTCTCTTCGGTCCCCATGTCGAGCTCGCGGGGTATCCGCCCTGGCAGATTCGGCTGACCGAGATCTTCCACGTTCAGGACAATCAGGAGGTCGGCTACCAAGTGTTCTATCGCGGTTTGCGCAACTACGCATCGGCGCAGATGAGGAAGGGGAGGTAGTCTTGGAGTGCAGAAGTCATGGACTGATCAGGGTTCGGAAAGAGGTTGGCCGCGGTGACAAACATAGATCTAGGGTCTTTTTTTTTTTGGTTCAGTCAATTCCTCGGCGTCTATCAATGGTATCTTCGAATCATCCCGTACTCTTCATGTAATTCGATACACATATCGTCACTGGTTTTTGGGGGATTCCCATTCCCTTTCTCTTTCCCTTTTCGCCTCTTTTCTAAATGGCGAGCAAGGGCGCGAAGCGGGAGAGTAATCGAACTCGGTTGTTTCACCACGATGTGGTTCCGGATCAACGTAAGGCGTCAAGGTGACAATCAACTGAACAATGGTCGACATGAAGTGAGCGCCATACAACATGTACTTGTAGATCGGGACGGGTGAGCCCTACTAGTTCAATGCATCACAACCGTAAAAAGGCTCACGTCTGATTGGCCAATACCTTATTTGGGCGGGTCTCGTTCAACTCTGACGCCCGTTTGTGCCTACCCATATGCAAGCTCCATCCGCTCCAGTTTGACAGGTGAGTTAAGAAGTCATTATTTCGTTCCCGAGACGACAAGACTGCGTGCTGACATTGGACAACCATGAGCGGGCCTGGGAACATTTTCGAGGTGGAAGGGGACATGGTCATTTTTCGGTGCCCCATCGTCCGCTCTGGCACTGCGGCGCTCAACCGCGCCCTCTTCAGCAAAACCATCCCCATCGCTGCCGCCGCCCTGCATGACAACAAATCCATCTCTAAGTACCGAAAATTGCTTGAAGCCAGCAGGGAGATTCTACATGCCGAAAGGATATCTCCTATTGCCCCTCATCCGGACCAGGCCCTCGCCAATAAGGGCCGCAAGTGTCTGCTTCTTAACCCAAATGTCAAAGCCGAAGGTCGGATGCGTGGTTCAAACGGCTTGGGGTATTGGGGTATTGTGTGCACCGATGCTGACTCTGTCGTTCGCACAGCCTCTGATACTTGGGGACCAGTTGTCAAAGATGGGGTCCAGAAGGAGGAGTTGACTGTCATCCCTTATGAGCTGCGGCTCAACTACGACTACTGGACATTTCGTAAGACTTTGGGGCTGTCAAGTCTTTTGTCATGTGTCTCTGACACCAGGCCGTAGGAGATGTTATGGCGTCCATCTTGCCCGAAGAATTGCATGACGAGATCCCCTCCGGCTTCAACATTGCCGGCCACGTGGGTAAGAAGACCTTCCTTTCTCCTCCGTCGTCGCCCGGCATGGCTCCCTGACAAGCCTAGCACATCTCAACTTGCGGGAAAATTATCTCCCCTACAAATACTTGGTTGCGGAGATCATCCTCGACAAGAACCCTCAAATCAAAACCGTCATTAACAAGATCGACAATGTCGGGTCCGATTCCGAGTTCAGGACGTTCCAGTACGAAGTCCTGGCAGGGCCGGACGACCTGAACGTGCAGGTCAGCGAGAACGACTGCATCTTTGACTTTGACTACTCCAAGGTCTATTGGAACAGCAAACTCGAGTCGGAACACCGCCGGCTCATCAACATGTTTCAGCCGGGCGAGGTCGTGTGCGACGTAATGGCCGGCATTGGGCCCTTTGCCGTGCCGGCAGGCAAGAAGCGCGTCTTTGTCTGGGCCAACGACAAGAATCCCGAGAGCTTCAAGTGTCTCGAGGCCGCCATCAAGAAGAATAAAGTCAGTCAGACGCTGGTTTTGCTACCTGGGCTGCTTATGCCTTCCACCTCTTTCCCTCATATCCCCTTCTCTCCCTCTCCCCCCCCCCCACCTTCTTTTCTCTTTGGAACCTCATTGACCATTTCCACACACACACACGCACGCACGCACACACACAGGTCTCGCCTTTTGTCCGCCCCTTCTGCGAGGACGGCCGAACCTTCATCCACAAAGCTGCCGATTCGGTCCTCGAGGCCTCCCGGAACGGCGAATGCGCCGTTCTGGCCCCGAAGAAACCTAGGACTCCCAACCCGCAGAATACAGCCCCGCCGAAAGAGGAGCGCATTCCCATCCCGCCGACCATATCCCACTTCGTCATGAACCTGCCCGCGTCCGCCATCGAGTTCCTCCCGAACTACCGCGGCCTGTACGCCGGCCGCGAGGCCCTCTTCGCCCCGCACACGGCGACCAAGCTGCCCCTGGTGCACGTGCACTGCTTCTCGGTCAAGGCGGATGACGAGACGCCCGTGCGGGACATCTGTGAGCGCATCACCAAGGAGCTGGGCTTCAGGTTCCGGCCCGCCGCCGACGGGGAAGGGGAAAGCGCGGCGGATGCGGAAGGGGTGATCAAGATACACCGTGTAAGGGATGTCGCGCCTGCCAAGAGTATGTACTGTGCAACCTTCAGGCTGCCGGCAGCGGTCGCTTTTGCGGCAAGGGAATAAAGCACAAACGTGGCACGCGAGGGGCCATTCCGGAGGAGGGAGGTTGGGAGAGGGACGGCGGTATACAGACTCCATCTGCGTGCTGGCATCTTCGTTTTCCTCTTCTGCTCCAAATCGCCACGTCAGGGTGCGAGACTACAACGATCGCGTGCTTTGTCCTAGCGAGCAGACAACCAGTCATACCGATGACTCCTCCCTCCCCTCCCCTTTCTCCCTCGCCCTTCTTGAGGCATCTCGGCTACTCTGAGGACTCGATGTCCAAGGACGAAAGCATTCATTCACCTGCCAAGCTCTAGCCCGCAAGGGGAAAAAAAAGGGAGATATCCAGCATAGTCTAGTTTGCCACTCTAACTTGCCTATGACTAAACGCATCCGTAGGTAGATGCATGTGTCATGACTCCTCCGTTTCATAGCTGCGGGTGCAGACAATCAACTTCCCCGCGCAGTAAGCCACAGCATGGGGTTGACATACACATACACAGTGTAGCGTAGGCGGCATACATGGAACAGTTGTTGGAGGCAATTATAGCCAGTCAACCCGCCGATAGGGGTCATGACACTTGTTTTCCTTTCCACTTTTACGGTCCACATCACACAAGTCCGACTCTCCAGCGGCCCCATGGGATCAGCGGAGCATTCTACCTCGCTAGTGTGAAGTTTGCAAACCAATCTGTCCCGGGCTTCCTTCTGGAGGACCTTGTTGGTCAAGCTATCAAGCTATCAGTTCACCGGTGAGGAAAAAGACGGGTCGTCGGATGTGGGCACGGCGAGGTGGCCATACTCGATCCGGGTCGTGGTCAGTAGTGTACGCGACCTTGGAGCTTCCGATTGTCTAGACATCGGGCAGCTATCAGCGGTCTGGAGAGAGACAGTGAGCGTGGAAGAGAAGAGATAGATGGCCGAGACCGTTTGGTTACCGGTGAGGCGCTAAAAGGGTTGCAATGGCGGCCGCAGAAGACCCCTGAACATCCCAACCAGAGGCGCGACAAATTAGTGTAGCAGCTTGGATCGGCATATTACATGCATTCATTCCATCGACTATACCACTTCAGAGTAGATCGACCCCGTACGCTATCAGGTGTGGGTGTGGTAGTTAAGGCAAGGCGCCCGTTGCAGAGATCCAGAAGGGTCGTTCATGTTCAATCAGAATGCGGCAGGAACCAGAGTAGCCGCCACTAGGCCGTTGGTGGGTAGTGCTCCGCCTATGGCACCCCTCTCTCGGCAAAGTTGCGCTTCGGACCGGAAGAGGGGCAATGGACACTCGGTCAGCGCAGCAGTCGGTCAGGAGCGTTGACGATGGTGGGGGGCCGCCTTCCAAAAAGGAGATTGTTTGTTTGTCACCTTGCACTCCTCCTGCCTACCTGAGCTATAACCCGTACCTTGAACCTATCTTAGATAACACACGTCACGTTATCATCGTCTTCCCACTTGCTCGACGATAGATGACGCTGGCAAAACCTCAAGACACCCCGGGTTGTTTGCCTCGATTGATGGGGGGAAGAGAGCATTGCGCTCGCACCGCCACACCAGACAATCAACGTCAATGAGACGGGGCAATGCCGCCGTATCCGAAAGAGATTAGCACGGCCTTTATCGAATCCGACTCATTGTTGTCGATGGATTCTACATACAAGTACGGAATAGTCTCAAAAAACAACGTCGCTGGTCTGCCCCGCTTCCTACCCTAGCAATCCTTGGATGCGCGGTCTGGACAAAGGTACGCAGCTCATTGCCCACCTCCCAAAGCTTGTTAATGCGTATAGGTGTGTGTACCTGTGTTTTGTGTGTATGTGTATATGTGTGTATGTGTGTGTGTGTGTAGCGTATGTATAAAACATGATGATGCACCCCTACGCTCAGAGCGGGTACCTTTACCTGCAGCCGGGGGGGGGGGGGGGGGGGGGGCTAAACGGCCAACGCAAGCGAAACTGGGCACGACATGGCCGTGCATGCCATGCCCTGGACTTGCATCGGCGTGTGGTGTTCGCGGGAGTTGATTTGCTCCTCGTTTCTGCCCGCACCCGGGCGGGGCAAAGCGCTAGTGCGGGAGCCGAGAGGTCCATGTGCAGGATCTTGGAAATACTGTTGCATGATGCCATCCATACGAGCCTCGACAATTGTTGTTGTGGCACCAGCCAGATGGTAGCACGCTTGCTACATGCACATTACACTACTGCTAAGTATGGTGTGCTTGTGATGTAGGAGACAGGAGACCGCCGACGTGATTCTCAGGCAATAGTACCACCGAGTGAAGAGCGAGAGAAGTTTATAGTTTCGAGGGAGTGGGTCGATCGTCGAGGTCCCCAAGTACTCTGTAGATCCAACGGTAGGCGGATACTGGGCGACAACACATGGCAATCGGTCTCCTACGTACGGGGGAAACAGCTGAGGCCTAGGTTCTTACGCCTTATAGTCATTGGTGCTATGCCGACAAATGGTTCATTTGGTCCAGTGGCACAATCTGTAAAGCTGCCGAGGAGTGACGTACAAAATGATGTATCTCGGCATGAGGATGACAATCTCGACCTCTATAAAAAACACCGTGCAAGTGTACCTATCGATGACGGGCATCTGATTCCATTCACAATGAGAATCCCAGAGGTCGAGTATGTGCCTGCTGTGTCAGTTAGGCTGGTCGGCTAGAGGGGCGGGAACCTCGAATGATCCGGATGTGAAACCTCGGCATTTAAGTGTCTTTATGTCCCGGATGGTTCCTCATGGCCATTGACAAGAAGTCGTGGTAAGCCCCGCGGACTGTCCGCAATGAACGCATGGTGGCAAATTTACACGGGATGTGTTCGGCCAACGGAAAGAGCCGGAGAAGAGCGAGCTGTTGCTACCAATTTGAATGCAACTCATGGATGGGGCAATTTGCCGCAGAGCTCAAGCAAACCTGCGCATCCGAGGCCGATGGGATGACTAACCGGTAGGGAAGGGCTTGCGGTGCTCGACGTGAGCGTCCTCTCTGTCTTGCGTAAAAGATTGTCGAGAGCCGGACCAAAAAAAGCTAAGAAGTGGAGAGAGGAGGGACGGGGGCAAGGGATGTTTCGCCCCAGGCACCCAGGCCCCTGGCAAATCACCTCGCACCAAAAGAGAAACATGACAGGTTTTAGGCCAGCAGAACGCGGAGTCGGCCGGCCGCCGTGTCAGGGGAGGAGAGACCGCGCCCGCGACTTCCGGAGTTGATCGAACACCGAGACGCCCGATGCTCGTTAGCCCGATAACTATTGCCTACACAACGTGCCGGCATGGCGGGCATGGCGGGCATGGTGCCAATTGCAAGTAAATGAGTGAAGCAATTTGCTTCATAGAGGCAACAGGCACTTTGTTCGGTATCGCTCAAAATCCCCTAGACAGGGATATGATCGTTCCAGAAGGTCGCAACCCAAGACGCCATGTCCAGTCCGGCGGTGTATCCGTGTTGGACCAGTGTTGGATCGCGCACGGTCAGCGGCCTGCGAAAGGCGTGATAAATTTGCAGCGGACCGTTAGGAGATTCTTCCTGCCAGTGCTCTCCGTGGCTCGAAATAGTGGTGCTTGTTCGCTCTCTCTCTTGCCATCCTACCCTACCGACTCCCTTGACCTAGTGTAGCTTGGTTTGACTTCGAAATGGCGCCAAACCAAGCTAAATGGCTAGATCAAGTTGAGGTCACGGGCCCTTGGGCTGTGGAGCACCTCGCCGCCAAAGCCCAGCCGCCCGCACATCCATGGTGCCGTCCATCCACTGCGTTCCAAACCATTTCCAAACCATCTGCCTGGCCGGTGCGCCTCGTCTTTGCCTCGCATGTCCCGGGGCCCTCGTATAGTGCAACGAAGCAGTCCTTTACCTAACTAAGCCTGGTCGACATGCAACTGGACTGCTCTCGGTGCCGCATCGAACCCCAGCAGATTTGCAGACTTTTGCTAGCACCTGCTTTCCTGGTTTCTGGCTGTGTAGGTGTCCTGGACCATGCAATCGAGCTGGGTGTACCTAGTCAGCGTAGCACGTGTAGCGTAGGTACCTGGTTAGCTGCGTCCCAGGTCGACATCGGATTTGCGGGCAGGGGATCTCGCAGGCTCTTGCCTCATGGGCAGAGCAGAAGATGGCTCTAGCGTCACACAAACCCTCTCAAATTCCCATTCCGGGCCGCGACAAACATGAATCTCCCTTTTCCTCTCCCTCTCCTTGCACCCAAGACCAACCACGATTTCCTTGGGAACAAGTAAGAAACGGAGAAAAAGAAACCGTCCGCAAAGGACACGAGATTGATGCACACCACTGGGAACCATTGGAGGGCCCGACGTGGCCGGTCATAGTAGGTAAGTCTAAATGCAATCCATAACCTTCTTCACTGGCTCTCGTCTCTTCCACTTCATCGAGTCACGTTATCACATCACACTTTCGCCTTGTCAGCCTTGCTTTTTCATGGCACCAATCGACCGCCTTCGTCGGGGGACAAGTGACTGCACTCTGGGCTGAGCGACCTCGAAAGCATCTGGTCGCCTATCGCTACGCTGCACTCCACAAGATTGTGGACGTTCGCAGCGGCCGGGTGTGCGCAGGGCCATGCCAATCAGCTATTCGCGTAACGCCCGCCAGAGGATCACACGCTCGAGTGTACCAGTCCTGGCAGAGATGGCATTGGCGCCCCCAACTTGGACCCCCAAATCCACCCCCCCGTCTGAGCATCAACGGCCCTTTGCGGCACGCATCCCACGTTTTACAACGGGAACCAACGGGCGCCCGAGGACGTGTGAGCGGGTCGACATTGGCACTGGAAACCGCTCTTTTTTTCACTCGCGCTGCACGAAGGTGTCTAGACTCTGAAGAGCCGGGGCACCTACCCGCACACCGGCCATTGCGCAATTCCCTCCCTTCCTAAACACCACTTCGAGGTGCACTACCGGGATATATCCTGTCATTGCCCTTTTGTTTCCCCTTCACTCTTACGTCGAGTTTGGTCGCTTTTGCCCCGCCTCATACCTCGCTACTACCCATCCCTGTTTCACCTTCCCTGTTTGCTTCAGCCCTAACCATCACAGTTGCCTGGTAGCCCATCTTAAAAAAGTTCGGTCCTGACGACACGACTTTTTTGGTCAACAGCCAAAGAGACCGATAAACCCCAGATTCCTTATCCCGGTTACTATTTCTTGGGATCCGGCGCCCGATCAGCCGCCGCGCGACTGTCCCGCTCGACAAGGAGCAGGAAGAAGCAGGGTGGCATAAAACTCGCCTCCTCCGGGCGCATCGCCTGCCGCCGTCGAGCTTGAAACGGCATCTTCCCACCACACCTTATGATTGGTTTGCTTGAGCCTCTGTTAGAGAAGGACTCAAAAGCTGTTCTGGACAACGATCCATTGATTGTTGTTGAGGTCGGCTTTCAGGATGGCCGTGGTTCTCACGTCGGATGACGACAGTTATTTCTCGCCAAACCTGCGCCGGTCCCATTCACAGCCCAAACTTGGGATCAAGCGCTCCGGTTTCCACACCTCGGCATCGACTTCTCGGCTGAGTGACCTCTTCTCCCAGCCCCCCCCAGAGTCGATCGTCTCCTCGGCGCCGTCATCACCGCAACCAACACAAACCGAGTCCGTGTACCTGTCGGACTCGTCAACACCAGCAACGAACTTTTCTCTGGCCTCGGACACCGACGAGCCATCAGCCACGCCGGACGAGGTTATTCTTCAGCAATGCAATGACGAGGACTACTTTAGCAGCTTGGGGAACCAGGAACCTCCATCGAGCCCGCGGGAGGCTGGATGGAACGGCGACTCGGCAGAAGAGCAGGTAGAGTCGGCCGCAACATCGAGGCCAGGGAGTCCGGAGTTCCAAGAGAGGGCCGAAGATGATATCGCAGTGAGGCCGCTGCCTTCCCAACATGTTGACTATTTGTCGCATAACTGGCGCGAGGAGGATATCTGGTCGTCGTGGAAGTTGATCGTATCGAGGAGAGGAGACTATAGCAACGCCGCGCGGTTGGAAAATGCGTCGTGGAGGACGTGGATGAAAGCCAAGAACAACCTGACTACGGTCTCGGCCGAAACCCTGAATTGGTATGCTACTGCATTCCCCCCCCCCCCCCCCCCTTTTTTTTTTTTTTGGCACTGCTTGATCGAATCATTGAAGTCATGGAAGCTTCAAGAGGCTAACATGTTGCAGGCTCAAGGATTACGACGTAACATGGCTTTATGGCCCGTTACAAACGGGCTCGTCGAGCTGGAACAACACGTCCAACGATTCCACCAGCGCCAGGTTGTCCAAGTCAAACTCCTTCATCAACAAAAAACCCATTTTGAAGAAGCGAAGCATGTCGGAGATCATGCTTCAGAGGTCTCTTTCGACTTCTTCACTTGTGAAGCAGGCAGCGGCTGCGGTCCAAGCCCAGCAGAAGGGGGGGCTAAAGAGGATAGGGAGGCGTCCTGGGCTCGAGCGAGCCAACACCGACTACATCACCTTCCCGTTCTCGTCGCGCGGAATGAGTCATGATGGCACCAGCTTGTTCCCTTCGGCGAGGTCATCAGGAGTTGTTTCTCCAAATAGCGGGAGGAAGCACATCCACTTCAATGAGCAGGTATCACAGTGCATTGCAGTTGATATCAAGGGCGACGACGATGACGATGAGGTTGATACGGATAACTACCGATATGACAGCGACTCGGACGACGAAGCCATCACGATAAAGGTCACGCAGGCCAAGAAGAGGCGGTCGGTGCTGAAAAAGTTAAAGGGCAACAACAACAACAAGAGCGGAGAGAGCAAGACGATCGCCATGCTTCCTTCAACCACCTTGAAATACCGAGAGGATACACCCGAGCCGGCCGAGACTTCGACAAAACGTAGCAGCAACGGCGTGCTCAGGAGCCCAGTGTTGTCCCCGTCGTCATCCCAAGAAACTCTGCGCCCGGCCAAGAAGTCGGGGAAGATCTTCTTTGCGGGGGATGAAGATGACGAGGAGGACGATGAGGACGATGATGTGGAAAAGATCAACATCGGACCCAGCGCATCTTCGTCTCTGCAAAGCAACCAGGGCGGGTCTGGTCTGCGTCGCTCAGTATCCACGACAAGCCTCGCAGCCGAATCGCATGGCTTGCGCAGGACAACCTCGGGCATGTTCATGCCGCCGGAGACGAGTTCACCCAATTCCCCCGACGACGGCATGCTCGGTCGAATAATTAATACGGTAAATACGGCCCGGGATATTGCCCACGTCATCTGGAACGTAGGATGGAGGAGATAGTTGGCGAGACCGCGTGTTGTTAACCATCGTTGTTTCTTCCAGGAGGAGGCTGCTTTCAATACCAATCGACTTCGGCGCAATTCGAGGAGTTTTCAGGAGCTGTACGATTAGACACGAAAAGAGCATTGGCGTTTTTGGTAGCCGGGGGGTTTGCGACACTGGCGGACGCCTTTTTTTTATCACTCAAGTCCGACGACATCGTCCTGTATCGCTATCGCGGCGTTGTTCGAGGTTCATTGCGCGGTTCTTCACAACGGAAACATGCATTGGTCGGGGTGTTTGAGGAGGTCTGTTTTCACCGGTACCGGGTTGTCTTGCTATCTCTTCTTTTAATTTTTGGCTGTCCCCTGATCGCACCGTCGAGAGTGACGCTCAAGCGGTCTGATCTATCGATCATATTGGGGTCTGAGGCCAAAGCAATACCCATCGGTTAGCTTGATTGAGGGTTGGCTAGTACATCGCTTGGAGGCCGTCTCGGCAACGGCATTGGCGACCGTCATGGAGGGGTTGTCAACCCTCTCTGTGCTGCCAATCTCTCTCAGCAGCGGGCGAAGCCGACGGCGGGAGACCAGCTGCCGACAGCATAGCTAAAGGACATGCAGCAAGGTATTTGAAGTTTATTATAGATGCTGTACTTTTATGGTGGTCGTTGGAGGCCGAACCTTGCCATGTTAAGTCTTGGAAGTAGCAATAGTCGCTATAACGTTGATGCTTAGAACATTGTAACTCCGAGTCACATTCTGGAACATTGAAATACGTATCTGCATAGACTTTTTTGTGTCTTCAATCGAGAGTCCTTGATAAGATCAGGTCCGCTCCCAACGCAATGTGATATATCTCGGTAGGTTGTAAGTTCAAAAATTCTCTGGAGCGAAGGACTGATGAAAGAAAGACGTTATAAAGGGAGTATTGACGCAAATAAAGAACGGAAAAGAGACAATTGGTGACTCTAATATCTGATCTCGGTTCTTTATCGCAGGGTTGACAGAATTATGAACTAACAGCGGGTCACAGCTCTTGGTTTGTCTTCCCAAGGGCCGAGCATGAGCGAGTGAGGTTGGTGACTTGAAGGCGGGAAGGTTGGCGATGCCAAGCCTTAACTACCTTAGATAAGGTACCTAAGGTACGAAGTACCCTCATGGACGATTCAGAAAGCTCGGACCCCTCCCCACTCAAGGCTACCAGGGAACGCGTGCATCGAAGCTGCCTTAAGCTCTCTCTCCAACTGCCCGCCAACTTCACACACTCAACTCAAGCTCGAATCCCATTCATTGCCTCCCAACAACCATCCCCGCCGCCCCTCCGCCCCTCCGCCGACGAAACACTTTTTGCGAGATACGCACCCGCATTCCCACCGAATCACTTCTACACCCATCCGACCAACCGCAGACAGAACGCAACTATGGATACACTTGTGGCGCGGTACAGCCGCCCGTCGTACCATCAGAACGAGACGTTCACGGAGGAGGAGCAGCAAGACCTCACTGATACCGTCCCCAGTCTGAAGTTTGCCATGCCGCCGGTCGCACATGTAAGCGCTCCATGGTGTTTATCTTGTTCGCTATTTTGTTTAATTGCTATTGTTGTTGCTATTATTTCCTCTCGTCTCTCGGGCTGTTTGTTGTTGCTGACAAGAGGTGCCCGCCCTTCTTCCTCCCCCGCCCCCCGCAACTCTAGCCGTCAGCGTGGCTGCGCGCAGTAACAGACGACCGGTCGAACCCGTCGTGCCCGATCAAGATTGCCCACGGGACAACGACGCTCGCCTTCCGCTTCCAGGGCGGCATCATCGTTGCGACGGACTCGCGCGCGACGGCGGGCAGCTGGATCGCCTCGCAGACGGTCAAGAAGGTGATCGAGATCAACTCGGACCTGCTCGGCACCATGGCGGGCGGCGCGGCCGACTGCCAGTACTGGCTCGCCTGGTTGGGCATGCAGTGCCGGCTGCACGAGCTGCGGCACAAGCGCCGCATCAGCGTCGCGGCCGCGAGCAAGATCCTCGCGAACCTGGTGTACCAGTACAAGGGCATGGGCCTGTCGATGGGCACCATGTGCGCCGGCGTCACCAAGGAGGAGGGCCCGGCGCTCTACTACATCGACTCGGACGGCACCCGCCTGGCCGGCGACCTGTTCTGCGTCGGCTCCGGCCAGACCTTCGCCTACGGCGTGCTGGACGCCGAGTACCGCTGGGACCTGACGACGGAGGAGGCGCTGGAGCTGGGCAGCCGCAGCATCCTGGCGGCCACCCACCGCGACGCCTACTCGGGCGGCTTCATCAACCTGTACCACGTCAAGGAGTCGGGCTGGGAGAAGCACGGGTTCACCGACACCAACCCGGTCTTCTGGAAGACCAAGCTGGAGAAGGGCGAGTTCAGCAACGTCACGAGCGATCTCGCCGAGTGAATTTGGTCGGTATGGGGTCAAAACTTTGTTATTCTTTCCACCCCCCCTTTTTTTTTCTCCTTCCTCCTCTCCTCCTCTCTCTCTTCAGAATAGAGAGAGAGGTGGTGAGAAGTGGTAGAGAGCGAGATGAGAAAGAGAGCTTTAAACACTGGTCTTGCGGTGTGCACACTGGCTGGGGCACTTCACGTCGGTGAGGTCTTGGGGCGGGGTGTGGGGGCACATGGCGTCAGGAAGGGGATCATGGGAAAAGAGATGATATGAGCGCGGCTTGTAGATGTACAACAGAGCATCAAGCATGCTGGCAACACACGCATACAAATCTCCATCCTATGCGCAATTATGCTATGCACGCCGATCCGTGTACGTGACCGGGTATCCAAAGATGATGAATGGGATATAGTTACAGTGGTGGTACATAAGAGGTACAGTACTGTACAATGCGAGGATAGGAATGTCCTTCCCGCCTCAAGGTAGGTAGGAGTAGTAGTAGTTAGTACTAGTAGTTTCCTTTCCTCTCATCCCCTTACTAACCCCAACGTCCACTGGTTTCATCGAACGGAGGAGATAGGGGGTGCTCTTGGTCACTTCCAGACCACTTATTAATCCTGCTTTTCCGTCCCCTCTTTTATTGATACTTGAGCTTGATCCTCTCTTTTCTCATCCTCTCGAGTTTCCTGGCCTGCCTCTTCTTCAGCTTGCCGACCCAGGCGGTCAACTTTCGGGACTCAAGCCACCTCTGGATCCGCTCTCTCCTCCTCTCCTCATTCCGGAGCCGCTGGCGCCGCTCGAACTTGTCCCAGTCTTCCCAGTCCGCGGCCCAGTCATAATGCAAGCCCGGCTCGGGCGGCTTCCCCCACTTTTCGTTCCAGTCGTTCCAGTAGATGGTCCAGTCTTGGAGCGGCGCCGCCTTGGCCCCGGCGCCGCCCCCGGCCCCGGTCGCGTTGTTCTTCTTCTTGGACCCCTCGCCGACCGCCTTGTCCTCGATCTCCTTCTCGAGCTTGTCCAGCGCCCGCTCGCGCGCCCTGGCCTCGGCCTCGGCCTTCTTGTCGTCCTTGTTCTCCAGCTGCGACCGCGGCAGCCAGCCGCCCAGGCCCAGGATCCCCCCCTTGCCCGGCCCGTCCCCGTCGCCGTCCCCGTCCCCGTCGCCGTCGTCGAGCGACCACCGGCGCTGGGGGAGGACGTTGAGGTCGCTGTACCAGCCGGCCTCCCACATCTCCATGCCGGCCCAGGCCACCATGGCCGCGTTGTCGGTGCAGAACTCGGGCGGCGGCCGCACGATGGTCAGCGTGTCGGGCGGGTAGCCCCGCGCCGAGAGCATGCGCCCGAGGACGTGCTGGAGGAAGCGGTTGGCCGCGACGCCGCCGGCGACGACGAGCGTTTTGGGGACGGAGGATGATGTCGTGGGCGCTGCCGGTTGGGGTGGTACGGTTGGTCCGGCTGCTGTCGAGGAGGCTTCCGTTGCTGCGGTTGTTGCCGGATCCGCTATTGTTGTTGTTGTTGCTGCATCTGCTGTTGTAGTCGTTGTTGGATCCGCCGTGGCTGTTGCTGTTGGTAGTGGCGAATTTGCTGCTGCTGTTGTTGGTGGTGGTGGTGGTGATGATGATGATGATGGTGGTGGTGGTGTCACTGCTGCTTTGGTCGCTTCTGAGCTGGCCTCGGTGCTGCTGTTGTTGGCCGGCTCCTCTTCCTTGGTGGCCCCGGCGGTGGTGGTGGATTGGCGTGGTCGCTCTTTGTTCGTCTCTCGGTCCTTTTCGCGCATGCGGTCCAAGGCGAAGATGACCCTGGTGACGAGGTGCTCGAAGGCGAGGCGCATGGTCTCGCGCGCGAGTTCCCGGCGTTGCGGGATGTCCATGTCCGGGTTCTTCTTCATGATTGCCTGGACCTGGCCGCCGAGCCCGGAGAAGTCGAAGGCCATGTCGCGGCGCTCTGCCAAGGGCGGCGTGAGGGTCCAGCCGTAGGTCGGGGAGACGTAGGGCCGGATCTCGTCGCGGCGCTTGAGCGGCGGCTTGTAGGTATAGCCGTAGTAAGCCTCGTACGGGTCTTCGGGAGGGGGTGACGGCTCCTCTTCTCCTGGCGGGGGCCCAAAGGCAAAGGACTCGAGCCGGGCCCCGTACATGACGTTGTCGGTCCCGGCGAGGACGTCGGGGGGCAGGATGACGCGGGCGCACTTGTCGAGCATGTCGCCGATGGCGACGTTGCGGGCGTCGGCCAGGATGGAGTGCGAGGTGACCGACTTGGAGAGGAGAAGCTGGGTGTGGCCGCCCGAGACGAGCAGGCTCAGGAAGGGGAAGGCCGGCTCGGGCTCCTGCCAGCGCTCCTGCCAGCGGTCCGGGTCGGGGTCCGGGTCGGGCTCCTGCCGAGGGTCGGGCTCGGGCTCGGGCATCGGCAGCTCGGGCGCGTCCGCAGGCTCCTTCTTGGCGCCCGCCCCCTTCTTGCGGATCATCCAGGGCGATGGCGGCGGCTTCTTGGAGGTTTCGATGGCGTGGACCAGCCGGGGCGTCAGGGCATGGGCCTGCATGTGGTGCACGGCAATCAGCGGGACCTGCCAGGCGGCGGCCAGGCCCTTGGCGGCGGTCAGGCCGACGCTCAGGGCCGAGGTCAGGCCGGGGCCGCGGGTGACGGTGATGAAGTCGGGCCGTCGGCGGCGGCCGCAGATGCGGTTCGTGGCAGGGTCGAAGTCGGGCAGGCCGCTCTCCAGGCTCGTCCTGGGCAGAGCCTCGGCGGCGGCCTGCATGAGCGGGGCCAGCTGGGCGGCGTGCGAGCTGACGGCCGTGATGGGCTCGATGCCGCCAAACTTGCGGTTGTCCGACGTGACTTTGGAGTTGAAGAGCAGCGTCGTCGAGGTGGGGCGCCTCTCGAGCACGGCGACGCAGGTGTCGTCGCACGACGTCTCGATGGCGAGCGTCACGATCCTCTCCGGCTCCGGCTCCAGATCTTGTTTCTTCTTCTTGTTCCTCCTCCACTCCCTCCGCTTCTCCTGCTTCGCCAACACAGCGCGCATCTCTTCCCTGCTCAGGTATTCGCGCCTATATTCTCGTCTATATTCGCGCCCATATTCGCGCCCACTATGTGCATACCGGACATACCCGACTATCATCTGACGAGGCACTGCCCTACGGGCGCCCATGAGCAGCCCGTAGGCAGTTGCGTATCCCATCGTAGTCGTAGCCTCGGTGGGCCGTTGCGATGCGATGCACGTGTTTCCGAGTTTTGGGGAGAGTTCCACGCAGGTCCCGGAAGTCATCAAGGTTCTCACAGCCCAGCAGGGGCCGCAGAAAAATCCCCACAGCTGGTGGCAACTGCCACGGCAACCGCAGCCGACCGGGCTTTCTGCGTTGTTGAGCTTGCTCTGGGCTGCTGTTTACAAGTAATTGTTCCCCACATACCTTACACTTCAAGTCCGCTCATCAACATTGCGACTTGGATCAATCAGTCTTGATGATTTTATTACCTGCACCGTGCTACAGACAGCGAGCATTCGAGACCGGAAAATCTATGTATGCCCATGAGAAGTTCAACGCCAGCATGATGCCAATGCATTATGGATGTATGTACGGATTACCCTGTCCAGATGCACCACTTGAACCGATGCTCTCGACGACCATGTCGGATCTCAATCAAAGTCCCTCAGTCCCTCAACCACCCCCTCCCCAAGCAACAGAATGCCAATGCATGCATGCCAAAACAAACGGTGGGATGGTGACAATTTGGGGAAAAAAAGGAAAGAAAGAAAGAAAGAAACGAAAGAAGCAATAGGCCAGCCGCTAGCCATTAGGGCGGGATGTTAAAAAGTTCAGGTTATGTACGGAATAAATAACATGTATGTACCTCGGGCAACGCCCGCGGTCATGCTCATCTCCCCCTGTTGAGCGGCACCCAGTTCCGGTACTCGCACTTGCACCCGCCCGTGCCGCCGTCCATGCCGCCGAAGCTGGGGTTGAAGTCGGCCGCGCCGTTGATCAGGTCGCCCGTCGTGTTCATCCGGTTGAGCACGAAGCGGGCGTCGTCCATGATGATGCGCTGCCGGTCGTCCACCCCGCGGACAAAGGCGAACTTGCGGCCCCGCTGCCCGCCGTGCGTGTCCAGCGTGACCGTGACCGGGTAGGGAAACGAGCCGGGCTGCTGGTCCGCCGCCGCCGCCGCCGCCGCCGCTCCCGAGGCGCCCGTCAGCCGTGCCCGGTCGCCGCCCATGCGCGTCCAGATCTCGACCTTGTACCGCACCGACAGCCAGGTGACGAGGAACTTGGCCTCCGTCTTGAGACAGCCGCCGTTCTCGTCGGCCGGCACCGGCGTGGCGTCGACGCCGTCGCCCGAGAGCGTGGCGATGGACTTGACGTACGTCGTCTTGTTGAAGTACGTGTAGAAGCCGTACCGCTCCGTCGGCAGCCCGCGGTCGTACAGCCGGAGCGGTTGCTGCGTCGGGAAGGGGAGCAGGACGGCCGGCGCCCCGGTGCCGTCTCGGTCCAGCGCCGGCGGCGGCGCGATGTCGGATGCGTTGATGATTCCCTGGCCGGCCGTCACGTTGCCGTTGCCAGGTAGCTCCAAGTCATCGTTGTTGTTGTCGTCGTCGTTCAAGTCGTCGCGCCGGGCGAGGACGTCGGGCCCGATCGTGTCGTTGATCGAGCGCAGGATGCTGATGTAAAAGGGGGTCGGCTCGCCTGCCTTGTCGTCCGAGACCACCCCGTCGGTCGTGTTACCGAGGAAGAACATCTCCTCGAAGCTGGGCGGTGGCGGGTCGGGCCTGAGCGAGAGGCTGCTGCCGGAGTCTGGTCCGTCACGTGGTCCCAAGAGACGCCGGACGAGCGAGGTGCCGAAACCCGTGGCCGGGACGGCGCGCGGGCTTGCTGTCTGGGTGGGCGTCGTTCTCGTGCCGTTCGCCGATGGCAACGGTAGCGGAGTCCCCCGGTCTGTGGGGGTCGGGCGGGGAGGCTCCCCCGAGACGTTCCATGTCTGCCGCGTGTTGTTATCGAACTGGATCTGGATGACGAAGCTCGGCTGGCTGGCGTCGAACGGGGCGACCGAGTCCGCCTGCTCCTTGGGGAGCGAGCAAGTCCAGAGGGTGGGCGGCTGAACACAGGCCGTCGTCGAGTCGGACTCGGGCCCGATCACCGTCGAGATGCCCGTGGGGATCGGCGGGAAGTCGGTCAGGTTGAGGAACCGCGAGGGCACGGTCTCCTCCGTCCCTGTCCGACGCGACAGCAATACGCCCAGGACAACGCCCAAGGCTGTGACCAGCAGGAATGCCGCGCAGAGGCCCAAGCACACCCTCCTCCGCTTCCTGCCCTCGCGTCCGGGACGGCCGAGGCAGCCGAAGCAGCCGCAGCAAGGGAAGCAGCCACGCCCGTGCCACATCCTGCCGGCTTTCCAGGCCACTGCGTCCTCCTTCTCGTGCCTCCTCCTCTCTCGCTCGGCCTTCTGCCTCGGACCGTGCCCAGAGACGTCGATGAAATGGTCCGGGGGAACGAAGGAACCCAGAGGCCGGTCCGGCAACCTCTGCTGGTGTAGTTGGGTCGGGGGCGGCGTGAGCGGAACATCCGAGAGCCCGATGGCGCCCTGCGATGTCATAGTCTGCGACAAGCCTGGCGGAACCGGGCCGGGCGACGGCGGATACAGGGCGTTGAGCGGATGCCCGGGAGGGAAGACCGCACGGTAGCGGGCGTTGTGGAGCTTACGGGGCGGCGAGTAGGGAGGTGGCAGCTCTCCAGGAGTCTGTACCTCCCCGGCCGTCGTGCGTGGCTTCTCGGGCTCCGCTCGCCTCAGAGCTTGTGGCTTCGGAACCGCTCTTGAGGAGGATGGTGCTGCTGACGACGACGAAACGTCCTCGATGGTAATCTCGGGGTTTTGATGATGCATCCTGGGAACGCTTCGTGGTCCGCTTGACGGCCCGGCTTCTGGCTCGGCTCCAAGGGGAGAGAGGGGCTTTTTCTTATCCACGCTATTCCACCACGATCGGTCCTCTTCGGCTTTGTGCTCACCTGAACCGGCGCTCTGTGGCGTAGGTGGTCCGAAGGGGGAGGTCACCTGGTCCCACCACCCTTGGGATCGAGAGCTCCCGTTTGTGGCCGACCGCTGGCGGCCTTTGATGACTCGCAGTGATCTTCCACGTGTGGTAGCTGGACTGCCATCTTCCTCGAATAACGTGACCGGGGTGCCCATGTCATCATCGTCATCGTCAACATACACCGACGAATTGGCCGTTTGTCCGAACTTGTCCTTGCCATCAGGCGGCGCGGGGAAGGAATCCCTTCGACTGCCCGCAGTAGTGGGCGAGACCTCGGCGGGCCTGTATTGTATTGGAATTGAAGGAACGGCCGGTACGAAGCCGCGATCGGTCATCCTCGGCGAGGCTCCGTCCTCGGTGTCCGGGGACCAGGCGGAGACAGGCTGGGTCGGCGAAGGGGCAGTTGTAGTAGGCTTGAAATATTGGGGAAACTCGACGGGCGTTTCGACGACTGCGGTCTGCGGGCTGATGACCACTTTTGAGTCGGGGGGCATGGCGAAGCCGATCATGATGGGCCGGGCGCCGGGTGAAAGGTCGGCCTGCAGGGATGACTCGGCTCCCGGTTTTTCGGCCTTCTTGCCCTTGGTTCCCTTCCGCCTGAGCCAGGCAAATGTGCCGATCGACTCGTCTGACGGCGTGCCTTCAAGGGCCCTCAGGGCAGCGAGGTCGACGAACTTGCCGGTCCGGCTTTCCCGGCTCTCTGGGCTCTGCCCCATTTGGTAAGCGACGTGTTGCTGCTGCTGCCCCTGTTGTTGTTGTTGTTGCTGCTGGCGCAATTTGGTCATGTCGGTGACCAGTTTTATGCCAAACTTTGCATTCTGGGCCTTCTGCCTGCGGCGGGAGGTCAATCTCGCTATCCCGCGTACCGAGTGGCGGACGGTCAGTCTGGAACTTCGCCGAGATGCTTGCTGTCCGACATGCCGTGTAGCCCCGCCTCCGGAATTTTCAGTCGCCTCAGGCGCCGCATCGAGGAGCGGGCCTTCCCTCGTCGTCGCCGTGAGGGGAGTTATCACCTCGTCGTCTTCCCACTCCTCCCAGTCATCCTTGGATTCGGCAGACAAACGGTTGCTAGAATCAGGCTGGAGCAGCCCTAGAGGGTCGCTCATCTTGTCTTGGACTTGTTCGCTATTCAGGCGAGTGTCGATGCTTAGTGTCCAATGGGATTGTCTGTATTGAACGATTCTCGAGGTTGGTATGCAAAGGAAGGGATCGTTCTTGATGGTGATTGGAAGTCGTTGTATTTCCTGCTTGTTGATATTGTGCCCTTGCCCGGAGTATTGAAACGAGCGTTGGAAGTGAGGTATGTAGAGATGTGGTTGTTCCTAGCACAACGGCCTCCGCCACATGTTTCGAGTCCTGAACAAGGACTCGGGTCGGATACCTTGGTTGAGATCAAAGAGAACGAGAAGAAAGGCGTGGCCGCAGGAATAGGCGCTGCCTCTGGCGCGTGACACAAAATCGAAAAAAAAAGCCCAAAGAACGGATTGCGGGCGAGTCGAACGACAGACAATGACAGATTCGAGAGGAGAAAACAAAAGAGTTCAAGATGGAACAAGGCATGAAGAAGTCCGGAGGCCAGAGGTTGCCAGCGCGTCGCATGGCATGGCCTGGCTCCTTCTCATCAGGCGCCTTAGCTTCCTGTTTCCATTTTGCATTCCTTTTTTTTTTTTCCCTCTACACACCCGCGACCACCCATATTCCAGATCCGCTTCCAGGACCTATCATGGCCGCCCTCGGCTCACTTTCTCTTCCGGCCCTTGTACGGCCCGTCTTCCTCCCATGTTGAACAGCCGCTGCCGCCAATAGCTGCGCGGAAGAGTAGCTAGCCGGTCGCGGCCCTTGCCTTGCCCTTGCCCAGGGCGCACGTCTCGTCGTTGAGAAGCGCGCATTTTGTGGAAGAGCGAGAAGGCCGCTCGTTTGAGGTAGCGGGGCTCTTGTATGAAATAAGCGCTCTGTGGTCGCTTGGTGTTGAGGCATTGGCCCGCTGCGAGCCGCCCGGAGTTTGCTTTCCGCACCGTGATTGGCTGCTTGTCGCGAATTGCTCGATTCAGCGGCATGGCCAATTGCCGTCGGCGCTCAACCGGCCCCAAACATTGGTCCGATGTTCCCCAGATGCCAAGCCGTTTCCCCAGCCGGGTTTCGTCCCGCAGGCGGCCCACCCCAGCGGCTCCGGAGCTGAGCTGTGAACCGCCCGATGTCAGAAGCGAGCGCGTGTCGGCGCTTAAGGATGATAACTACGGCCTGCCACGTCAGATGAGAATACAAGTACGTGGTAGTGCGCATCGGCTTGTGTGAACTATTTGATCTAATTTCCCAAACGACCTGGGCAACAATGAGCAAAAAAGGATGCCCGGGACCTTGGTCAGGTGCCTCGCTGTTCTGCTTTCAATTCTTGGAACGACCGATGTCGCGGTGAAGGACAAGGCGAAAGGGCTAGGTACAAAGGGTATGAAGCCGGATGCAGGGAGTGCATGCATGTCCATCCATAGGATACGGCACCCCTCAGTAGTGACAACCATCTTGAAAAGTCACGTAGCGATCTTCTCGTGTTCCTGACACGCAGCAAGAAGAAGCTCGCTCCACTAAGCAGAGCCTCTAGATTTGGCCCAGGCTTCATCTGTCAAGGACCATGCCGCTACGAAGTACATAGTACCGTCCGTTGATCTCGAGATGCATCAGCAGCAGTCTATCATTTTCTGCAAATTATTCTCAATCGCAGTACACAGGCACACCAAAAAAAACATCACTGTAGGGTATATGCTCCGTGCAGCAGGCACTCAGTAGGTCAGTGTATTACGTTGTATGTATACATGTCATACCTATCGTGAGCCAGCGCGTACTGTGTGGTTGATGGGACGCAAAAATGCTTTCTCGCCAACAATGAGCCGTCAATTGCACATGGTCCTAAGTGCAAAGCTTGTCATTAATTAGCTCGCTAGGGAAGGCTGGGTAATCCGTGGTGTAACAAACTGTATCTTCTTTCCTGTTGCTACGCCTGGTTGCCCTAATATCGGCACATCCTTCTCCCTCCTGTCCCGTTCAGGTCCCATCCCCCATCCGCAGGATTGTTGTGATATGCGGTCTTCACATATCCTTATTTCCTGCCGAATCTACTCCCCGAGGCCCATCTTCGAAGTCCAATTCGGCACAGTCCCTCTCTTTGCATTGCAGGTAAAGGCAAAGTCGTATATGGTACATACACTACCAAGTTGAAGCAACTTGAAGCAGTTAGATTCTGGAGGAACCTTTGTCCTGCTTGTGTCCCAGAAGTGTTTTTTAGGATTTATTGGGATGGGGCAGCCAGGTGCGGGCCGCTTTCAGGGGTGTGTGAGAGAGAGATCAATCAGACACGTAGTAATTTGCTACAAACCGGATTTGGTATGTCAATCCTTGCGTCTGCAGTCAAAATAAGATTATATGAAACACCCGCCCGAAGAAATGACGATAAATCCGGGGTGCAATTGCATCTCAGACAAGGAAGCGGGTTTACACCGCATCACCCACGGGCACTGGCAAATGCGCCGCAGCAGCATCGCATGGCATGTCAAACACACGCCAGTGCACCCCACAAACATATGGAGTAAAGTCCCCAAAAACGTGTGCGTCCCATCGACCAAAAGCAACGAAAAATGAATACTACAAGTCGATTAAATACTTTTTTGCACTTTGATCATATATACTTGTAGGTTAGATTTCTCTGCGAAAGAGAAAGTGTGCAATTAAAAAAAAAAAAAAAAAAGACCCATGTCTGGAGTCCTTCAGCTGACCAATGCGACCGTGGCACGATGGTTTCCAGGGTAGCATTCGCCAAACGGGAGGTCTAATGCAAAGCTGATGCTAAGTGTCCACGGGCCACCTCTGCTGCAAGGGGGGATTCCAAGAGCTTGGCCAAGAACATGACCAGCAACCTCCCCAATTCCATTGATGAACGTCCAAAGTTGTTACAACCAAACGGTTTGTCCCTTTGCAGCATATTCTGCTACACGTCCAATGAGCGACTACGAGGTGGAGATGGCCCGATTTTCAACAATTACTTGGTCGATCTGAGGCGCCACCGCTGATTTCTCAATTGGCCCCACCCCGTTTTACCTATCGGTGACACCGCGCAAAGCGGCCGCGTAACGAATCCCCTCCCCCCCCCCCCCAAACAAAAGCACATCCGAACCAGACGAGAACTTCGCACCCATTCGACCGCTGCACACCACTCGTCGCCCCCGGCTACAATCGGCGCAGCACGGTGATCCGTAGATAGTACGGAACAGTCACGTCACGTCAGTTTCAGCACCTTCCGTTCAGACTCCCCGTGTGGCACCAAACGCCAACAGGGAGCCGAAACGTTTCAACCTGGCGTTCTTCAGCTTCGGCGGCGCGTCGTCGTCGTTCAGCGACCGCCCTGCCCGGAGCAATCACCGGAGGCGGTCCTCGGCTACGGCGCCCCCGTCAACCCTCCGATTGGGAGACTATCAGTATTTGGGGGTTCAGCCCCATCGGCCGTTGGGGCCCCTCTCGCCAATTCCAGGTACGCGGATACTCCGCACACCCTGCTCACTCGCTCGTCCCCTTGCCGTGGACTGTGGTACCCGTCGGGTGCCTGCACGGCCAGCGGGGCGATGGTTGGTTGCGTTACACCTTGGGCTAACACCAGAACCTTTCTTGTTGTCCTTTTTTTTTTTTTTTGGTTGTTCTCTAGGCACCCCAAATACCCCAATGTCTCTGTCTCGCAGCCCATCTCCCATCCCGGGCGGCGGCTGGACGAGCCCGGGCCTCAACATTCCGAGCGGTCGATCGAGCCCGGCGACAGCGTTCCCGGGATCGCGCGGTACACCAGCCATGTGGGAATCCTCCAGGCTAAGAAAGGGCGCCGGTCCTTCGTACCCTTCCTTCTCGACCAGGAGCCAGAGCTTCTTTGGACGACACATGCGCCGCCTCTCCAGCAGCCTTCCGCGCTTTGGCTCGAGCCTATACTACGCCGATAAGGAGAAACTTGGCCGTGGCAGGTGGTCTGTCCATGACGTGCCGCTACTCGGGCGGGTCAGAGGGATCATGGCCCGCATGGGGAGGAAGATGAAGATCAGAATATTAATCCTGCTTGCGTTCCTGCTATCCGTCATCATATTCTACAATAGCCGTGAGTGGCAATGCCCCAACCTGCCGAACCCGGGTAAGGATTAGGCTAACATTGAGAGGGGCGGGCCAGCCCTTGTATATCACTGGCGGAGGTCGCCCTGGTTTGGGGAGGGCAAGAAGTTTGTGATATTGCTCGGGGCCAATGTCGGCGGCGGCGTGATGGACTGGAAGGGTGCGCGAGAATGGGCGATCGAACGCGACTCGGTGAAAAATAAGAAGAAATATGTTGCTCGTTGGGGGTACGAGCTCGAAATCGTTGACATGAGCACCAAGAAACGGTATGCGCACGAGTGGCGCGAGAGCTGGGAGAAGGTCGATCACGTCCGCACGGCCATGAGGAAGTATCCCGAAGCCGAGTGGTATGTCGCTAACCAAGTTCCGCCTCCTCCTCCTTCTCCCCGGGTTCGATCTGACGACCCCCGCCCTCTAGGTTTTGGTGGCTTGACCTGAATACGTTCATCATGGAGCCGTCGTACTCGCTCCAGGATCACATCTTCAACAAGCTTGAAAAGCACGTCTACCGGGACATCAACGAATACAACCCCCTCAACATTACCCACCCCTTCACCGAGCCCTGGCTCGATGCCGAGGAGCGAAGCCCCGTAGGCGACGGTAAGGTCGGCTCCATCAACCTCATCCTGTCGCAGGACTGCTCCGGCTTCAACCTGGGCTCCTTCTTTGTCCGGCGAAGCGTGTGGTCGGACCGGCTGCTCGACATATGGTGGGACCCGGTGGCGTATGAGCAGAAACACATGGAGTGGACGCACAAGGAGCAGGACGCGCTGGAGCAGCTGTACGTCTCGCACCCGTGGGTGCGGAAGCATACCGCTTTCCTGCCCCAGCGCATGATCAACAGCTTCCCCGAAGGGGCGTGTGCCGAGAACGGAATCGACCCGAGGATCCACTATAACCAGAAGGACCGGGACTTCCTCGTCAACATGGCCGGCTGCGAGTGGGGCCGCGACTGTTGGGGCGAGATATACCATTTCCGCGAGCTCAGTTACTACCTCAACCGGAACCCGTGGGAGCGCTTCAAGGAAGACATTGTTGCCGAGATCTGGTTCAAGCTCACGGGGAAGAGGGTGAAGCTCTAAAGGACGCCCGGCCCGCCGCTGTCGGAACTTGAGATGGAGACGTCGCATATTTTTTTTTCTTTTTCTTTCTGTCTTTGGCGTTGTGCCCTGCTTGGGGGGGCTCGCTTGCGGTCCATAGGTGTGGACATTCCATCGCCGGCCCGCCAGCATTACTGGAGAAGCTCGGCATCTGAGATACGTTACCACCATCCCGAGCAGGCATCGAGATTTGGTCTGCTGAGAAAGCCGGGGTTCTTTTCCTTTTTCCCTGGGCAGGTTCACACCCAAACTGGATCTGGAGTGGCGGGGTCGGCAGGTCATTAGGTTCGGGATGCTGCATTGTGTGGACTTATTGAATGTTTCCCCTGATGCGTTGATGAAGTCACGGAGGGGATTGTTGTTCAACACGTTTTGGGGACGAGGCAGGGGAGTTTTCCCGTACGCCGGGACGTGAGGGAACGCAAGACGGGTGCTTGCTTTCCTACCGATCCCAGTCCGGGAGCGCCTCCGCTGTCCGACACTAATTACTTACTAAATGACTTCCACACTAGACCATCTTCTCGAGGTTCCGCGCGAACCCGATTTAGATCAACTCAAGAGATAGAGGACGACATATAGACGGATCTCGGGTTGTTATAGTTAACGGAGAGTCCAACCCAGACGATGCAGAAGATGCGCGTGTGCGACCAGATCATGGTCAGGAAGAGCTTTGTTATACGAAGTATGCGCTCCATGTTGGGTGCTGTGCTCTTCGAGTGCTGAACACGAACCGCATGCGGCGGGGTGAGAGAGCCCCACAGCACATTCCGCTCTTGCAGGACTGCTGCGGGCCTGCTGTGCGATGAGACGATTGAGAGAGCTGATTGATTGGCCTTGGTTTGCTCAAACTTGCAACAAACGTCGACAAAGAAACCGGAATCAGCGTTTCAAGCGGCCTGTTCTTTCTCTTTGCGCGTCTGCCTTTCTGCCAAACATTGATTGTACTTCGTAACCCCTGGGCTGCCAGTTACAGAACTGTCCCGGAAGGAAAGCGCATTGGTGAAAAAAATGAAAGAATGGCGAGCACTGGATGGTTAATGTTTGTTTCGCCAACTCTCGATCGGTTTCCGCGGGTCTGAAACAAGCGTTTCCTTCCCTTTTGCGGAGCCAAGGGGAATGAATCGAATCCCAACGACCAACGCCCTCCAGCCTGAGTTTGCGTCCGTTCCTGACGGATCCCGACGGAGCCATTCTGACCGTTCCCGTCACTCCGCCAGTGTCTCGTTGTTTGCCCTGCTTACATGTCGACCTGTTTCCATTACCACTTCAGGGGCACTCCGGAGGACGAATCATGCCTCGAGGTGAATGCCGTTCATCAACTGGCCACCCACCTCTGAGCCGTGGAATAGCGAGTACAGTACAAGCATCACCTTGGTCCCCTGTTCGTTTCCGCATGTAGAAAGGGCGCTGCTGCACCGATATCTGCACGTATATGTGAGGTCCAAACCAAGAGTCGTTATTTTATCATCAAGTCAAACAAACCTCCCTCGGCCTTGACACGTACTGTGCATTTCCCCCCTCCCCTTGCCGGTCCTTGTTCTGTTCACGTTCAATCACTGCAGTCCCGTCTCTCCTTATGCGGCTGTAGCGTTGTTATCTGATTGTCTACTTCCATCGTTCCGTCCGATCTTCGAGTTGCTGCCGGTCGGCTATTGAGAGCCATTAGCTATTGACGCCTGGCTTTCTCAATCGCTATTGTCTGGCAGAGCTATACTCGGTTGTATAGAGGAGAGAGTGTCCATGTCCAAGTACATGTATGCACCACCCTAACACGACGAGGTGTCGTTCGTTCCCCGAGTCCACTCCTCGACTGCTTTCTCTTTCTCTCTCCTTACAGGGCCCCTGGTATCTCCAAAGAAACGTTTCATCTCTGGAGACGGGCCATTGCTCGTCTTGAGAACCGCCGCCCGCCGCCTCTATTACAGACTCGACAGGTGCAGTCAAGCAACAGTTACTACTCGCTCCTCGAAGTTTCACAGAACAAGTGGGGAGCAGGTACTCCTCAGTTGGGGTTGGTTCTTCTCCTGTGTTGGACTTGGAAAGGAGAAGGGTCCGATATATATATATATATATATATACCGCTAGAGACACAAGATGGTTCGACTGGGATCGAGCCTCGCCGGGTTTGCGCTGGCAGCAAGCACGGCCCGAGCAGGCTCCTACACTCTGGTCGACACGTTTGACGCAAGCAACTTCTTCGACGAGTTCGACTTCTTCACCGAGCCCGACCCGACCCACGGCTTCGTCCAGTACGTCGACGGCGACACGGCAAACCGCGAGGGGCTCGCCGGGTTTGCCTCGGGCGGCGTCTACCTCGGCGTCGACTACAGCAGCACGACGACGACGACGACGACCGGCCGAGCGTCGGTCCGGCTGACGTCCCGAAAGGCCTACACGAGGGGCCTCTTCGTCGCCGACATCGCGCACATGCCGGCGGGCGCGGCCGGTTCTAGCTCGTGCGGCCTGTGGCCGGCCTTTTGGATGTTCGGCCCCGACTGGCCCAACTCGGGCGAGATCGACGTCGTCGAGGGCGTCAACAGCCAGACGTCCAACTCGGTCTCGCTCCACACGGGCGCCGGCTGCACCGTCTCCAACCCGGGCGCCTCGCCCGGCACCAAGCTCGTCTCGGCAGACTGCCAGGGCGGCGAGGGCTGCACCCAGGACACGAGCGCGCCCGACAACTACGGCGCCGGCTTCAACGCTGCCGGCGGCGGGATCTACGCCGTCGAGTGGACAGACGCCGCCATCAAGGTCTGGTTCCTGCCGCGGGACAGCCCCATCGCCAGCCAGCTCTCTTCTTCTTTTTCTTCTTCTTCTTCTTCTTCTTTCCCCTCGGGAGGAAACAACAACAACACCAACATCAAGGATAATAAAAGCCTGGACCCGTCCGCCTTCGGCACGCCCCTGGCCGTCTTCGCCGGCGGGGCCGAGTGCCCGATCGGCGACCACTTCGCCAACCACCACCTCGTCTTCGACACCACCTTCTGCGGCGACTGGGCCGGCCGGGTCTGGGCCGCCGACGGCGCGTGCGCCGCGCTGGCCGACACGTGCGAGGACTACGTCGCCGCCCACCCGGAGGCCTTCTCCGAGGCGTACTGGCTGCTCGGGTCCATCCGCGTCTACCAGCTCGAGGCAGACGCCGGCGCGGGTACGGGTACGGGTGGGGCGAGCGCGGGCGGCGGCGACGACGGTCAGGGTGAAGGGGGGGGACAAGGGCAGCGGCGGGGTTTGAGGCCAAAGATGGCGAGGAGGTGGCAGGCTTGATGTTGGCCCCGGGGGAGGGCCCCCGGGGGGGGGGGGGGGGGAATGGTATGCAACAGGTCTTCCTTTATCTCTTCTCCGAGGGGCGATGAACGCTATCTCGTTGGTTGATTGGTTGGGTGGTTGGGCTTCTTCAGCTTCTATCTCCTCCGCATTTTCAGGTACATACATGTTGTTAGACGGACACGGAAGGTGTGGTGGTTTAGCTAGAGGCGTCCGCGGTCTGCAATGGTTCGTTATCTTAGGAGCGTGGTTTCTCTCGGTTGCGCATCGTCTTGACCTCTCCGGAACCATTTCAATTTATTTCGCAGTCCCCTGCACTGTGAACCAGATTCCTACTTCTGCTTCTTCTTGCGCCTGTGGCTCGCTGGCCTGTTGGCTGGCCGTCCGGTCTGTGAGACCTGGCCTCGGACGAGCCTCGCCGTTGTTGGGCGGTTGTATGTGAATAGTTTTGCACCACCCTGTCGGTCATTTAGGTTGTGCGGTGCCGCTGTCTAATCGAAGACACCAGGAGAACCTCTCCCAAGCGAACTGAAGAGATGCCCGTCCATAAACCCCGGCACAGGTGTTGTGGCGTGCCGTCTGAAGTGCCTGCCCCATTAATCGCCGAGTGACATTATGATAGGAGCACAAAACGAGAACGTAACCCACTCTGAAATATGTCGCAGCTACATGGCTTAGACAGACTACCGTCACATAATTTAGCAACAGATGGCCACCTTTCCGCGTATGCAGCAAACTGTCCCCTACCCTGACGCGCAAATTTGTTGGGTCCATCACCTCCACTATCCTCAAGAGCTCTCAAGACGGGCCCGGGATATTGACCAGTGCCTCCCGGAATTTTCTCCACGTCAGCCCCTTGGAGATAGTCACATGCTTTCGCGGATTCTTGCGCCTCATGTCTCTACAAGGAGTGACGTGCTCGGGAAGCATGGCGGTCAACGACTCTTGGATGTATTTCGACATGGCTTGGTCCTCGATGCTGCCGATGAATTGCCAGATGAAGGCTGTATCCGATTTGGGCGGCTTTGTCTTGTATCTCTCCCGAAAGACGAGGTAGAGTGAACGAATATCCTGACAGGCATCCTCGTGTTGTCTTGGGCGTTTGGGCGGTTCTTGTGTCCGCTCTTCTATCGTTCTCTTTGTAGCCGCTGGAGACAGATTATTCTTGCCGACGTTTTGCTGGCCGCCCGCTGCGATCTGACGTGGTGGGGGTTCACGGATGTTGTTCCCATTGAGGGCAGTTGGGGTTTGTGAGCGCGGATTGTCCCTCTGGCACGAGGGCAATACTGAACCTAGCGCGAGAGTTTCTTGTTGTCGTTGAGAATCCAACAGCGCCATTGGATTTCCCCACGGGGGAAGAAATCCCTTCAGGAGCTTGACATTGTCGTCAGGCATTTCTCTGCTACCCTGAGCCAAGGCCGCAACCTGGGTCTCGAGTGCAGCCAGCCTCTGCTCTAAAGCGAGCTTATCTGCTCGGACCTCCCTCAACTCGTTCTGAAGAGACACAACTTCCTCGAGCGCCAAGCGGTATTGCTCTTGGATTGCGTTCAATTCCCGAGATGTACTAGACTGCAACCCGTCCAGACAGCTCCCTTGAGCCGCCACCTTCTCAGATAGCTCGGATATCTTCTTCGAGCTATCTTCCTTATCCTGCTCGAGCGCCAGCTGAAGAGTAGAGAGCTGGGCCGGCGAGACGCTAACCTCCTTCAGATGTGCAGCATGCTGGTCGATCTTGAACTTGGCATCGGAAATAGCAGCGGAGAGGACTTCATTTTTGGTCACAGCGTCTCTCTTCAATGACGCAATTGAGAGGTTGGTTTCCCGGGCGTGTTCGTCAAGAGCCCCCTTGAGGGAGCTGATCTCGCGACCGCACTGTTGAGCGCCGAGGAAACTTGCCCACGCATTGCTAAGCGACTGGTGCAAGCGGTCGGGCTTGCTGGTCTCGAAGGTATCCATTTAGCCTCTTGCCCCAGAACGAGAGTTCCTTCTCCAGATCTCCCGCCGAACGTGCGAGGAATTGAAAGAGAAGGTGAGCTTCACCCTCGCAGGGACGGAAATAAAAGCCACGGAACGATTGCGAGTTGACCAGTTTGGCTCTCAACCTTCCCTCTTTGGACCGTACGTGTCATGGATGGAAATTTTGGACGCCCCGAGAACACTGCTACAACCTCCCTACCCTTGGAATGGTCTGCCTTAGGTACCTGACCTTAGGTGCCTTACGATTCCTCGAAAGTGCCGCGTGGTGCATGCAGTCTACGTTGGGAAGGCATGATGCAGGTAAGAGTGAGTTGCTACTGGCTGTTTCCTCTCTCACCTCACACAAACGTCTTCAGAGACCCCTGGATGTTTGCTGCAGATGGTAGCCAGGTATTGGCTCCTACGAATGCCCCCAACCGCCCGTCAAGGTTCTCCCGGCACAGCAGCGTTCACATGGCAAATAGCAGCCCCCTGGCTGATGCCCATCAAGACCACCTTCTCTTTCTTACCGCCGAGTGTTGCGGCTTCTGGGCTCAGGACCGACTGGATATAAGCGATCGACTTCCTAATGCCATCCATCTGCAAATCCTCCCTGACTGATGTGTTCGTGATCGAATGGGCCTCAAAAAACCACGCAGGCAGCGTCTCCTCAAAGGCAGTGCTCCAGAGCTCCTGAACGACAGAAACACCCACATCCAAGTTGGGAACCTCTGGGTGAGGGGCTGCTGACCAGACGCTGCTGTTTCGACGAGTTCTTGTGCGAGTTCCGGGCCGTTGCTTCCCCTACCGTGTAGCATGACGGCAGTGTGCGTATGCTCCAAGCTGGGCTTGATGACATGTACGGCTCCAAACCGGCGATGAAACGTAAAGCTGTCAGATTCCATGGGTGCTTTCCTTTGCTCCTCAATAGGAATAAGAGGAGAGCGGAGATGAAGACCGATACGGCTACTTCTTGGCTTCTGGGGCGGGCAGTTTGGGGCCGATGTCAGCGATGTGCGACTAGCCTTAACCCCCCAAGCTGGCCAGTGGCTATAATGCAACCAGGAGACTTGACCGGAAAGGGCGTTAACGGTCCTGACGCACTAACAAGAGTGGTGATGATCTGAGAGGTGCTCTTTCGTTGCGAGCTGGTTCAGTGGGGTGATTGTGGCCCGAGTCCACGAAGCAACATGAGATAAGCAGGCTTCACGTCCGCGCGAGAGCCGGGCGAAATGCTTCCGTATACTACCTAGCCTGGACGAAGTATCAAGATAGTTGTGTACATACTGACTATATTATGAGTATTAAGCTCATCGGTCAACCGACGGCGCACCGAGGCGGCGGGGCTTTTCTCCGGGGCTAGCGTCTCGGGGACTCGGCCGGTATGTGGGGCACACACGGGCCTGAGAAAGAAGACCCATCAACTCTCCCTCGGTGGGCTGTAACATGGTTGCTGGGGAGAAACTCCTTAGTGTATACAGGATAAACAAAAGGGCAGCGGGCATGCTTACTCGCGCAACCAGATTTCGGAGATGAGGAAAGCTGTGCCGCATCAGTTCCCCCGAACTGATGGGAGAAGGTACGGGATTCGCCTGTCGCCGGGAGTGGCTCCGGAGCCCGACTGCGGCATCTGTTCAGGGCAATGTCGGGGTCGTTGCAAGACCACGTGATTGCTCGACAAGTAAATAACTCGGAGCTGGAAGCGAAGCTTGTGTTTAGAGAGGGTAGTCAGGGATGGTTTCCTGGCCAGGAGAGCTTCGGCGGATCTGAGCCAAACATTTTTCGGGGTCTAAGGCTGGCTGCATTGCACGCCTTATGCTTTACAATAAGGTGGAGTGGGGGCAGTCTTACTGCAAGTATCGAGCTGGACCTCCGAGCGAGAGAGCCTGATGGACCCGTCGCTGTAGATACGGTAGGTAGTACTTGATGATGATGATGATGATGTGATTAGGCCGTAACTGCCCGCCAACCACAAGATAAAAACCCTCGGCAGGTCTCCGTGCGGCTACCAAGTACTCGGCACCTTATTTCAACCACACACGCACACACGCACGCACGAGACTACTTCTTTGTCGTCGACAAACCCACCCACTCTCAAAACAGACGCAACTTCTCTGAACAAACACGACGTTGTCAGACATGGCCGAGTCAATCGCCGTCGTTTTCCAAACCTTCCCCGGGCGCGAGCAACTGGACCCACAAAATGCCAAGAGCATCGCAGAGGTAGACGGCTACCGGAGCACGCTTGTCGGCCGCAAGCTCGAGGATCCGGGGACGTTCGTTTTGTACACTGGTGAGTACAGAAGAGAGGTTCTCTCCCCCCCCCCCCCCCCAACCCCCTCCTCTCGTGCTTCTCGCTGCTAATCGTGCCACGCCGACCTTTGACAGAATGGAACACCACTGAGGCGGCACTCAACTACGTAAATAAGAAGCTCTTTCCCGACGCAGACAAGACGTTCGTGTTTGCTATTTCCCAAAGCCAGCTCCAGCGCTGGTCCGATGCCGTCCGTTCACCGACTACCGAGATCTTTACTGCGTTCGGTACCGAGGACGGCTTCACGGACAACCTGGGGACGTTCTTGAATGCCTTGGACAAGGATCGGCCGGAAGGCTTCCATGGGGGTGCGTTCGGGACGGGAGTCCCGCTGGAGGGAGAGGGTGATGATAAGTTGGCGAGGGCAGCTCTCGGGTGGGAGAGCAGAGACGCGCATGCCAAGGCGAAGGAGAACCCTGGCGGTAAGTTTGGCCCACGGCCCATTATTCTTTCGCGGCTGTACTGTGTAGGAGAGGAGACACGATGCTGACGGTGTTGGCCGATTGCAGTTCTTCAGGACAATATCCACCTGGTGAGAGCGCTGCGGAGGGACGTCGACTTGTTCCATGTTCAATTCACCTCGGTATGAATAGTGAAGCTTGGGTTGTGAGCTTGGGTGTCGCTGTCCCTGTCATCCCTGCTGTACGTAAAGAGTATGATACGATATCACGGTCTCCCAACCAATTCCGATGCACACTGCCGCAGTCCCGAGTACGCAATGTGGGATACATAACGTTCTACAATGGGGCAGTTTTCGGAGTGCTGAGGGCGGATTATAGCGGGGGGTGTTCCAGTGGAAGGACCTACATAGAGGATGAAACCAGACAGAGCGGGGGAGGGGCGACCCCACTCCCCACGAGCTGCAGCAGTTATCTCCTGCTTCCGTCACCCCACACTACAAGTACACTCGTTCACCAGGGACACTTGCCAGCTCTCCGGGTCATAGTTTTGCCTCCAGGCCGGCAGCAGAGGGCTTTTAATTCAACATCCGGCCGAACCACTACCAGGAACCGCTCACCTTCCGGGTGGGGGAGGTTGCGCGCGCGTCCGTCGAACATGTTTCCTTTAACGTGAACGCCTCTTTTCTTCTTCTTCTTCTTCTTCTTCCTTCTTTTTTCCTGCCTTTCGTTTCCATTATTTTTTTTTGGTCGTCTTCGTTCGGGGCTTATTCTGCTTCTCTTTCCTCTCACGCTGTCTTGTCTTCAGCCCCCCAATGATATATCAGTGACCTCTCCTCACAGAGCTGTTGCGAGCTAGGTCCCTCACACCACCACATCGGTCCAAAATGGCTTCGGAAGACCAACACAGCGCCGGCAGCGGCGATGGCGCGTTCCGCCAGTATCTCCCAGACCTCAGCATCCCCCGTTTCACGACGATGCAGAAGCAGGATGCTCATGAATACGCAAAGGCATTCAAGGAGACCGGCGTGCCTCCATGGCTCCACGGTCTGTATCTGCACTGGCGCAAGCTGTATCAAGAACCCTTCAAGGGCATCACCAATGACGGTGCGTTGTCTCCTTCCCCTACATGAGAGTTCAAACACCTTGACTGGCGAACCTAACCGAGTCCCAGGCCACGTTCGTCCGGGCCTCTTCCGCCTCCAGGACGAGGGGATTCCCATTGAGGCCATCCTCTCGGCCGCCGAGACCCTCCTCTCCAAGCTGACCCCCGATCAGCAGGCTACCCTCAGCTACCACATCGACTCCCCCGAGTGGCGCACCTGGTCCAACCCGGAGTTCCTCCTCTCGGACAAGGGCCTCCGCCTAGACGAGCTCGGCCCGGAAACCCGTGCCGCCGCCCTGGGCCTGCTGGAGGCGACGCTCTCGCCCGAGGGCTACGCCAAGGCTCTGGCGGCCATGCGCATCAACGGCTTCCTCGGCCAGCTGGTGGGCGCCCCGCGCGTCATGAACGAGTCGTCGTACAACCTCGTCCTCTTCGGCGCGCCCTCGACCGCCAGCCCCTGGGGCTTCTCCTTCTACGGCCACCACCTGTGCCTCAACGTCTTCCTCTACCGCACCCAGGCCGTCATCTCCCCCTGGTTCACCGGCGCCGAGCCCAACCTGATCGATTCGGGCCCCCACGCCGGCACCCGCATCCTGCAGCGCGAGGAGGCCCTCGGCCTGCGCCTGATGCAGAGCCTGCCCCCGCCCCTGCAGGCCCGCGCCCAGGTCTACAAGCTGCTGCGCGACCCGGCCATGCCCGAGGGCCGGTGGAACCACGACGACCAGCGGCACCTGTGCGGCGCCTACCGCGACAACCGCGTCGTCCCCTACGAGGGCGTGCTCGTGTCCGACATGGCCGAGGACCAGCGGGCGCTCGTGCGCGCCATCCTGGCCGAGTACCTGCTCTACCTGCCCGCCCGCGCCCGGGAGCTGAGGCTGGCCGAGGCCGAACGCTGGTTCGGCGAGACGTACTTCTGCTGGATCGGCGGCTTCGGCGACGACGACGCCTTCTACTACCGCATCCAGAGCCCCGTCATCATTGTCGAGTTTGACCACCACTCGGGCGTCTTCCTGACCAACAAGGAGCCCGCCAGGTTCCACATCCACACCCTCCTGCGGACGCCCAACGGAGGCGACTACGGCATGGCCCTCAGGCCCCTGATTCCCGGCATGGAGCAGGGTTATGTGTGGAAGGGGGAGAAAGAGTGACCGGCTGGGACAGACAAATAAAACAACTAAACAAACAAATAACGAGCTGGTGGTGCCTCTACTGGCAAAATATTAAAAAACACACACACAAAAGAAAAAAGGAGAGCAACAAACACTTCACCCCCGCAATGAATACATATATACTTATACATATATGGATCCCTATATGTAGATACGTTGATATTTATCTCCATCCAGTCTGCGCCACGCTGCGTGCGTCTTCCCACGGATATATATATTTGTGATGGCTACTATGCTTTTTTATTCTCATCCCCTCATCGTCTTTGCCCTTCCGAATCGCATCCATTATAATCTTTATATTTCAGTGCTGCTTTTGCCCTGCATAATAGAGATGCTGGGAACGGGCTTCGTCGCCAGATGACAGATGGCTCCCGCTACTACTACTACTCGTAGTACTCTTTAACGTCGCCCTGTGTGCATACCATAGACATGCGACCAGGTCCGGTTTCCCCCTCTTTCTTCCCTTCAAGTTCCCCTGGGCAAAGTCCCCCAGCTCCCTCCGCACACGCACTTTCTCTGCTGCGAGAGCACAAAGTTGTAGCCGGGCTTGGTGGTGAACAGATCGCTCATGACAGCCGCGCAGCGCACGCAGCGGCGCCACTGCGGGCCGGTATCGTTTCCGATCCCCGTCCAGCTGCCCATGAGCGCCGCTCGGTAGCTTGCCATCCCGTTGTCCTCTCCGATCCCGTTGGCGCCCGCGGCGCTCGCAGTCTCTTCCCCGCCGGCCGCGCCTTTGCGCTGCGCTGCCGAGCCGTGGTGGCCTTCTGCCGCGTTGCTGCCGCCCTCCGGGCTGGCCGCCCGCTTGGGTCGCGGCCCGACAACCAGCTCGACCCGCTTGAACACGTCCACATACTTGCCCGCCGCCTTCCTCTTGGCCAGGGTAACCGGGCTGTCCTCCACCTCGAGCAGGTCGTAACTGGCAAAGTACAGCTTGGCCCGGTCCGTCTGGTTGCGGAAGGCCGGAAGGGTGACACTGAATAGCTTCAGGAGGACCTCGCGGAAGCTCGGAGGCGGGTTCTGCCCCAGCAGCATGTCCAGCTCGAAGTGGGCCTGCGCCTTCTTGATGAATAGCTCGTTTTGCTGCTGCTGTTGCTGTTCCGTCAGGTTGGGGGCCTGAGGTTTTACGTTGGCCGCGACGAGCCCCGAAAGAGACTTTTGGTACGCTGCTTGAATGTCGCTGCTGAGTTCGCTCAAGATGCGGTCGAACCAGGACACCTTCACAAGGGCCGACGACATGACCCTCTCCATCCGCTGATAGGCCTGCACGAGAGCCGGGTGAGGGCGCGATGACGCTGCGGCGCCGGCGGCCGAGTCTTGTTGTTGTTGTTGCTGCTGCTGCTGCTGCTGCTGCTGGAACCGCGTTTCGTAGTACTGGGCCGTGCGGTTGCTCACCGACTCGACCAGCTGCAGACGGCGGCAAAGAGCCGACAGGCAGCCTCGCGTGAAGGAGCAGAGCAACAGCTGCAGGGCGACATGATTCTTGGACTCGAGGTACTTTGCCAACTCTGGGAAGCGCTTCGGGCTGTTTAACATGGCCGCCATCTCCGGGTCCTCGAGAAGTTGAAAGAGCGAGTCGGTGAGCCACGCGAGCAGAGAGGTGCCCCATCTCGCGCATCCCGTTACCGCATCCACCACGTCAGGATCGTCCATTGGGTTCCCTCTTTCTCTCATGCTCATTGACGTGTTGGCGGCCACCGTGAGGACGACAATAACGCTCCTTATACCTAGCGCAAGCATGGCAAATCGGCCGCTGCGCGAACGGGGCTTGAAGTCTCCGCGGAAGCTGAGATGACTGATGACGGAGAGGCAGTGTTGTAAGGGGGTGTTCTTCACAAGCTGCTCGTGATGGGCGGCTTCGGAATAGTCGACGACGATCTTGAACATGTTGACCATCTCTCTTACCCAAGCAGATGCGAAGTCCGGGATGCGGTCAAACGGCCGGGCCATTGCCAAGATATCGTCACAGGAGCCCGAGCCCTGGTTTAGTGTTGCAGATAAGGCGACAGTCAAGGCGGCCAGAACCGCCTTCTGATCGGCTGGGGGGCGCGATTCAGCGTCAATGTCGTGGATATCTAAACCAGGCAATAACCACCTACCGCTCTCCAGCGATGCCCCTTGGTCCTCCAGGGGATAATGTAACCTATTCCACTTGACAGTCAAATCCTCACATAGCTGGACGAAGGAGCAGTTGGTGGGCGAGAAGGCCACCTGGAGACCTAGAGAGGGGTCAGAGAAACTTGAAAACACCGTATTGTTATGGGCTTGAGAACACAAGAAAGGGACGAAGAAGAAAAAAAAGGAGAAAGTAAGAAAGAAAGAAACAGAAGGAAGAAAGAGAGGCGAGAAAGAGGCGGGCTCTCACATGGTGTGTCGTTGGTGAAGTGAAACCCAACCTGAAGTGGGTGCATGATGCTCTCGGTGTCGGACTCGTTATATATCTCTTCCATGGTAAAACGATTCCTGTACTGAACAGTGCCGTCACTGAAGGCGAAGCAGAGTACTCTGCCAGACTGTGCTGTGGTGACGGTTACGATCACCTTGGGCAACACAATCGGCTCGAGCTTGCGCAAGCGCGTCATGGTCTGGACTCTCTGTCAGCCGCGGCCGAGCAACGACAATTGTATCGAGGAAAAAACGCACGGGAGGCACGGACGCTGTTCCGTTTTTGGATGCTAGCTGTTCAAATGCCGGGTGAAGCGCCTGAGGCTGGTCGAGGAGGATCTCCCAGCGATCAATAATACTCTGGGTCTCTTGATGGTAGGAGGAGGTGTCTTCCGGGACGTATGACCGCACCGTCAGGACGACGGGGGGAGCCATAGGCTGGGATTGGCTAACATGGGCAGAAGGGAGGATCTCGACATGCGAGAGCTGGGATATCGAGGCGCCCAAGGCTATCTCATCCGGTCCATGCTGAGCCCAACTGGTTACGGCCACATGGCTGTCTCGAAGGGAGGGTGCCAGGGTAAGGCTCTGAGGGGGCACTTGTTTGTCTACCTGAGGAAGGCCCCATTGGATGCCGACCCTCACGATCCTGAGCTGTTTTGAGGCGGTTGCGAGGGCGATCAAGAGAGTGTCTAGCAACTTGCGGCGTCAGCCAATGGTACGAGTGGGCCGATGTGACAAAGGGTGTCGATGAGGGGCATTTACTCTTGTCGGAGCACAGGGAGGCGTGGGTGATCAGGTCATCAGAAGAGGTGACGCTCTCGAGCTCGAGCGCCGTCTCCTCTAGGCGCCCGTTGTTCTGCGTATAGAAGAGCCTGAGGGCACCATTTGTCGTCACACACAGGAGAGCGCTCTTGGACGGGTTGGGATGCCAGGGCCCCGAAGCCGGGTAGATCTGATGCTCATACCTGTACTCCGACTGGCTTTTGACGGCCGGGCCATGGATGAGGTGGAACTGTAGGGACAGAAAGAGAGAGGGAGAGAGAGAGGGAAAGTCAGAACGAGCGCAGGGACCGGGCAGAGATGATAGGGTGAAACTTGCCTGTTTGTTCTGCGGCATCCCGGGGGGGAGCCAGTAGCAGCCGACGACGGCGTGGAGGTCGTCGGCAACATCGGCCTCCCAACGGCGGCTGTGGTAAGGCTGATTGCTGGAGATGGAGAAAGTCAGGAGAGTCAGACGGCCGAGTGCGTCGAGGGCGGCAAGTTCGGGGATCATGGTGGGACTCCAGGCGAGGTGGACGAAGGGAGCGCTGGCCGAGGCGGAGGAGATGGGGTTGGGCGGGTTGGGAGCTGGGGCCAGAGCCGGGGCTGAGGCGGGAGGCGAAGGGGGCGACCAGGAGCTCGGCTCGCTCAACTCCCACTCGGTGGTGTCCGGGTTGCAGCGGATGAAGCGCAGGTCGATGGACATGCCGTCCTTGGAGATGGAAGCAATGGTGCCCTGGCGCGACCAGGCAATGCTCTGGCAACAGCCGCGGGTGCGCATCTCGTCTAGGCGTTGTAGCAGGGCCTTGCTCGGCAGGGGCCGGGACGGCAGCCCGGCGAGGGCGCTGTCCATGACTGGGTCGCCGAACAAGTCGACTTCATCCAGGGCCATGGCACCCCCCATGCCATCCATGCCACCCATACCGTTCATCCCGTCCATGCCATCCATACCGTTCATGCCACCCATGCCCTCCACGCCCTCCATTCCTTCCATTCCCTCCAGACCTTCCATGCCCTGGATTCCTTGGATGCCATGGATCCCCTGCATCTGCTGAACGGCCCCATCGCCGTCGTTCATGGTGGCCCCATCCATGAGGAGGTCCATATCGTGGGCGCTCATCAGGACCGTAGGCGTCGATCACCAACTACGCAAACAGTAAGTGACGGCCAGGCCAAAAGCGTCGGGCCGCCCGTTTGACGGGCCCAGGGGCACACGCAAGCGTGGCAGCAGACGGCGGCGGCGGTGGTGTTGCGTGGCCAACGCGCCTAGGAAAAAGCAATACAGCGAGTGCTGCGACCCGTTTCTTGGAGAAATCGGTCGTGAATAGGAAAATTGGATGAATGGGCAAGGAGACCTGGTGGCCAATGATGGATGACGGTGAAATGTCACGGTGCCGAAAATGGATGTTTGGGAACCCGTAACTACCCCCAAACGATCAGACAGCGAGTGTGCTGTGGGCGGGAAGGCGCTCTCTGGACCCGCGGGGCGAAGGGTGCGAACAGGATGCGGGAGAGTCGCCAAAGGTAAATCATGGAAAAAGTGAGCCTCCCCAGGCTCGATGCATTGAAGTCTTTCAGAGGTAAATTAGGAGAGGGTAGTAGTATGTATGTACTGTACCTTGGGCTGGCTTCCGCTGGTGAAGGTCGCTAACAGGGACCCGTGCAGGGACTCCGGACTCTTGCGCTGAGATTGCTGCATGTGGAGCAGGAGCGAACCAAAACTACTTCGCAATACACGTATCCCGTGTAACATACGGCTGTGCTATGTAAGATACGCGAGTACTCACTTGCCACGACCAATGTGGCTGGTGTGCAAAGTACCCACGCTAAACTTGGGAGTTGGAAATCGAGCAAAGGTGGGCAAATGTGGGGCGGGTTATCCGTAACTCGCATACGAAGTACGGAGTACGGATGTCGCTACCAAAAGAACTGGCTCACCGCTTTTACGCACGTACCATGCAAAGTCGCTAAAGTTACAGAAGGTCAAGTCGCTAACACAAATCTACAGTGCTTCTGCTATAGTGGTTTTAGTGGCTTGACCCACTATATTTCAAATGTCGCACAGCGCCTCATTCTGCCGGCCAAATTTGGCGGTGAGCCAATTCTTCTGGTACCGACGTCCGTACGTACATCAGTACCCGCAGGTATTGCAAAAAAATGCTACTCCGTATTCTTGGCGCGTTTCCCAGCAACGCGTTGCTGGGCCCACACTCGACTACTCCATAGTTCCCGCCGGTTCCAGGGGTCTGCTCTTCAAGGGCACGTCATTGTTCGGCAGCTCTCGCATGGTCATCGTACCAAGCAAAGGTACAAAGGTACCTTATGTACACATACCCTACTTGGGCAGGATAATGTACTTTAGGTAATAATGTTCTCAATTCTCGGCGTGGCGCATCTGATGAAGACACGAATCGAATTACGGAATACACGTTGCTGTTTGGGGCTCAGATAAACAGCTCAGGCTCAACCATGAGCGTAAGATAAGGCACAGCCGCCCAGCTGAGGTAGGGAGGTGGTAAACATACAGATGACACTCTAGTTCCCAATGCCTATGCAAGTCTGCATTCACGTAGCACAAAGCTCTTTCACCTACCTCAGCCAAAAATCTGTAGTGAGCGGCAAGACAGATTCCCGATCGAAATCAGTTCCCAGGGTGAGGTGCAACAACGCGCTGCGCCCGCTGCTCCCTAGGTTCGAGAATGTACGTACATAGGGTACCTTACAAACCCTGTCTACATGCCGTATTTTTGTTTCGTGCATTCGGTGCTTAGCACTGCGGATGTGCTGTAGTGTCCTTGAGTAGTTAGATGGGATTCTGGAGCCCGCATGTTGAGTGGGTTTTGGTGGGAACGCGGCACCGAGCCAATGACCTCGACGCATTCCACGGATCCTGCGTGTGGCCCTTGCTTGTTGCTGGCTGCTAACGCGCCAGACAAAGAATTGCTAAATCGCAACAATGCCCCAGCCAGTAGAAGAACTATCTGCAACAAACTAGTGCGCAGTCAACCACTTCCTTCTCGCCCCGTTCAACACAATACACTCGCCGATGCTTCAGCATAACCCGACAAGTCTTGTATCATTCACGCGACAGGATATAGGAACTGCAAAAAGAAACTCCAGAAGCATCAAGCTCAGCAAACAAAAAATACGCGGCCACACTCCAGCCATGATATGATATAGCGCCATATCCTTGCATTCTCTTCGACGGGATCTCTATTCTTCGCCGTCCTTCATTCTTACCTTTGTCTCCCGATCTTGAGCGCGCGGTTGAGCCTTTACGCCAAACCACGATTGCAGCCATGGCAGCCCCGCAACTGCAGCCGTCTTCTCCCCCGTCCTCCCCGCTCTCCGTTCTCTCGCAATCGCCCTCTCCGCCCAGCCCGGCGCTGGCCACCTCCAAGCCCTACCCCTCGCCCTCTTCCAGCGCTCACACGTCAGGTAGCGCGTCGCCATTAAAGCCTTGCGACATGTTGGATTCCACCGAGGAAATCCGGGTGCGGACAGACGAGCCCCCGCCGCCCAAGCGCCGCCGCATTGCGGCCCCTCCCAAACCACGCACGACTGCCTACATCGACCTGGAGAAGCGCGGCGTGGAGGAGGACGAGAATCTCCAGAGGCTCCTGTCGGCTCTGCGGAAGAAGAAGAAGATTGTGGTCATTGCGGGCGCAGGCATCTCCGTTTCCGCAGGGAGTACGTCCCCTCCATCAATGGCTGTCGAGATGATGACGCGAGCCCTGTTCGCTAACCCACAGCGCAGTCCCAGACTTTCGCTCGTCCACGGGCTTGTTTGCCACTCTCCGTGGACAGCACAAGCTCAAGGCGTCCGGGAAGCACCTCTTTGACGCGTCAGTGTACAAGCACGATGCGTCAACTGAGTCCTTCCACACCATGGTCCGTGAGCTGGCCCAGATCACGTCCAAGGCGAAGCCAACTCCCTTTCACCACATGCTCGCCTCAATCGCCGCCGAGGGGAGACTTTTGCGCATGTATAGCCAGAACATCGATACCCTCGACACCCAGATGCCGCCGCTGGCAACAACGGTTCCTCTGAACACCAAGGGACCATGGCCCACTACCGTCCAGCTTCACGGCGGGCTCGAGAAGATGGTTTGCACAAAGTGCGGCCACATAGAACCCTTCAATGCGTCTCTATTTGAGGGCCCGGAGCCCCCATTGTGCGAGAATTGCAAAGAACAGGACGAAGTACGGACCGCCTTTGCAGGAAAACGCAGCCACGGAATCGGCAGGCTCAGGCCCCGCATAGTCCTGTACAACGAGTACAATCCCGACGAGGAGGCTATCGGGAATGTGTCCAAGGCCGACCTGCGGAGGGTGCCCGACGCGGTTATCGTGGTGGGCACGAGTCTCAAGATTCCCGGAGTGCGGAGGATTGTCAAGGAAATGTGTCAGTTGACCCGGAGCAGAAGGGACGGCCTCACAGCGTGGATCAACATTGATCCAGAGCCCCAAGGCGCCGAGTTCAAAGACTGCTGGGATCTTGTCGTGCGCGCAAAGTCCGACGATATCGCAGAACTCGTCAACCTGCCGCGTTGGGACCAGCAAGACATAGGAGATCCCAAGGGCTACATGGTCTCGGGAGACGAACAGAAGGAGAAGCGGTGTGCAGACAGTCTGAAACGCGACAGGGTCGACGTCTTGCTCGAGCGCAAGCGCTCAGGAGGCGCAGACAAGGACGGGTTCGTCTCCCCGCAAGCGTCGCAGACGATTACGGACCAGACGCCGCGGCCGCTCGAGCAAGGAAGCATGCCCACCCCGAGCGGGAGCCCACGGGCTCTCAGCCCGGTTTCCACGGCCAAACCGGTGGCCAAGGGCCAGTCGAAGCAGAGCACCCTCACCTTCGGCAATGGCCTCCCTTCGAAACCTACCCAACCGTCGAAAAAAGCACCCGCCAAGCGGAAATCCCGCCAACCGAGGAGAGAGCCCACGAAGCCCAAAAACAGGCTGGACCAGACTTTCCGCGCCACAAAGGCCAGCGCTGCGGCGCCTCTCAAAGACGCCCAAACGCCACAGAAACAGCCCCCTTCCGACCCATACTCCTCAGACCTATCCTCCCCTCTCGACTTGCCAAACGACTTCGTCAGCCTGCCCTCGCTGCGTCCCGAAAACAAGGTCGGCAAGGTCGCCCCGCTCACCATCCTCACCAAGCCGCCAGACGCCGATGGGTACGCCGCGGCGTGGCAGCCGGGAAGAAAGGGCGAGGACGGCACGCTGACGACGCCTACCGAGGACTCGAACGCGGCAGCAGCCCTGGGGACCATCTCGCCTCGGTCGAAGCCCAGGAGCATGGGGCATCTTATCGATTGAGTTGGCCGAGTGCCCGTCTGTATGCAACAGGACCTCAGGTGACTTGACTTGGTAGCGGATTTGTGCTGTTTTACAGGTCGGAGATGTGTTCCCGTGGCGTTCCTGCTCGGCCATCAGCTAGCAGGCGCCATTGGATGTTACCAGATATGGGTGTATAATCAGCGTGTTTGTTAATAGCTTGGTTTCTGATAGAAACTTTCGTGCGGTGCTGCTCTTCCGAAGGAGAAAGATGATCCACACATAGAGTCCGCCCTGGGAGGCGAACCTACGTAATTGGAGGCATGGTGCTTGACCCCGAGGTCAAAACCTGGCGGCTTTTAGAGCACGAGAGCTAGCGAGTGCTATCAGCTCGTTGCTTGGAAATCTCGGATGTCCTTCTGGTGTCAGATACGGCCGTCGATCGGCTCGTGGACTCTAGCGGTTCGTGTAGGAACACTAATCATGTATATAGAGAAGCGTCTGAAGTACACACCATTGCTCTTTTCCCACCTCTAAACCCAAGGCAACGATACATAAAACATAATACACATTCCTTGTTCCTTCCCTTACGATCCGTCAGAGGACGCGAGCGCGACTTCACCATGTTTTGGTGTGCGTGTCCCGTGTGCCGAAACTTCGTAGAACCCAGGGAAGGAGTTTCGACCAGAGACATGATCGAAAGAACGGAGCAGATAGAGCAGGTAAAGAAAAAAAAACAGACGCCTTCCCCCCCCCCCCCCCCCCTTTTTCCCCCCAAGCCACCCACGCTATGATCTTGGTCGATAAGACCACCAGAGCACGCTAAACACAGACCAGCAAATATGCATAGAGCCCTTCTCTTCTTCCTCAAGATGCCTGTTCTTTGGAGGTAGAAGCAGTGCCATCTACTACGGCGCCCTGTTGCGCTCCCCATAACGAATGCCATGGCACCGCCATATCAACCGCATCATCCATGATGACCAACGCAAACTCCGGGTATGTGTGCTCTTTGTCTCCTTTCGCAAACCCGAGGAGCGCAAAGCGAAGTGGAAAGTAAAAAACAAGACAAACACTCCGCCCTTCCTTTCTCTCATATCCGTGACGCCAATGACGATGCATGATGTGTAAGGTCATAGTAGGGAGGCCAAGTTGAATGGAAAACGATAATGCCATCGTTGGTTGAAAAGGCCATGAGGATAGTTAGGTCTGATGGGTTGCCCTAATAAGGGCTATGGCGGGCTGGTGGGCTCCGGCTTTGCCACGACGGGTGTCGGAGAGGAACATTCCTGTTGTTCTCTGGCCGACGGTGGCGGTAAAAGTTGAGGCGGTCACCGTCCTCATAGTAATTGCGACGCCGAGGCTCCTCTCTTCGGTCGTCCCTCCTCTCATCGCGCCTCTCTTCCCGGCGCTCTTCACGCCGGTCATCGCGGTAAGGGTCCCGGGGGCGGCGTTCTTCTCGATCGCTCGCAATTTCGCCATCCTCCAAGTCTGGGTTTCTCGCACGCTTGAGCTCGTTGGCTCGCTCCTCCTCTCGCTTCAACCTCTCCTTTTCTTTATCCTTTTCGATGAGGTCTCCAAACATCCTCTGAAGTCGCTTGCCAGAGACCTTCACCTCGCCAATGGGCCAGATCGAGGAGAGGAACTCCCTGCTACCATGTTAGCATGCGACGGGCACCGGGTTGCCAGTCAAATCACGGGGCCACTCACCAGAACTGGGGTTCCAAACTGTCAAGGTCGGCCCCATTCTCCGCTCGCAGGTTCTGGAGAAAGCTTCCGAACGTGCGGATCTCCTCGCCAAGGATCTTGGCCCGTTCCTTTGCAGCCGGAAACCTCTCCTTGGAGTACATGATGCGCTCCATGTTCGCCTTGAGAGGCCGGAGAACTGACCACACCAGTTGCGTGTTGTCAGAGCTGTCAATCTCGTCGTCACGCAACTTTGACAGCTCATGGAAGCGTTCAACTGCTCTTTGGCGATCGCGCTTGTATCTCTCCATAGTCTCCGGGTCCATTTTCGGTCGCTCCTTGTCCTTGGGCTTCTTCTCTTGCCTACCCTCAGCCTCGAGTCTTCGGTGTTTAGGGCCGCGATCATCGTAATCGTCGTTGTATTTGCGCTTGTCAGGCCGAGGCGTGCTGCGGTCGTTAGCGTTGCTATAGGACCGGTGATGATCACGGTCACGGTGTTGACTCGGCTTCTTGGACATGGGCGGAGCCGGAGACGCCGAGACCGAACCGGTGTCCCCGCGGCGGATCCCGTTTGTCAACAGCTTCTTGCTCCGGTGGTGGTTTTCCACCGCCTTCTTCGCGTTGGCATCATCTGAGTACTTGGCCATCAGGACTGACAAGAGGTACTCGGACCGTCGGACAAGATGAACCGCCCCGGGAGACTGTATCCCCTTGTCATCAGCCCTCCGGCGTTCCTCCTTTTTGTCAACACGGTGCTCTTCCAAGAAGAACTTGTCATGCATCTGCAGCTCAGGATCATCCCTGATCTGTGTCCAGGCCCCAAACCCGTACTTGTTGATACCGACAAGCAGCATGCCATCTTCGCGCGCGCCCCATTCGCAGGTATATTGCGCTGCTTTACTGGCATCTGGTAGTCTGAATGACAAGACGTCGCCATGCTCGGCGAGCACACGGCGTAGGAGCCTAAGCTGGGGTGGTCGTTCAACAACGGTTTCCGCATTGACTTTGCGAACCTCGCCAAAATCAACCAGCACGGCCTTTTTGTCCTTTTTCGCGAGAGGTTTGCCTGCCCTCTCCTCTTCTTCGCGCAGTCTCTCGTTATTGGCCTCCACCGCTTGTTTGCTCACAGCGACAAGATCGTCGATGATCGACTTGAGGAAATCGTGGTCCCGGTCGCTTAGGCGGGCGTCGTGAACAATTTCGTCTTCCCGGTCCTCGAAGAAGCCGTAACGGAAGAAGGCGCGAATCAAATTGCGCGTTTCCTTCTCGTTAAGAGGACGGCGTGGATCTGAGAGCAATGCCCTTTGCTCCTCCAGCTCCTCCAGCTCCTGTTTCTCGCGTTGCCTCTTCTTCGCAAGGCGATCAGCGCGGTCTGACTCGGCGTTCTTCTTGGAACCCTTCAGCGCAGCCTTGCGGGGAGCGCTCTCTTCCATAGCCTTGGCCAGATACTCCTCGTGCTTCTTCTTCTCCTCTTCAGCCTTGACGGCCGCAAGTTCTTCGGCAGGAATGATCTGATCCCAGTCGAGATTCATATGGTCGAACTTGACATCCGTTACTTGCATCCAGTTGTCCCAATCGATACCGCCGCTGCTGAGGTTGATCTTGTCATCGATATCGGTCTTCGTCACCTCGGCATTCTCAAGAATCGCGTCGATGTCCAGCTGCTCGAGCTTCTCCTGGTTGCTCGACTGCTCAAACAAGTTTTGAGAACGCATCTTGAGAATCATCGAAATATCCTCGGCAGTCTTTGCCTCGTCGATCTTCAGACCCTTCTCCTTGAACTGCTCGCGGAGGGCCTTGCCATCGTCCGTGACACCGGCCTGTATGGTGAGGTACTCGAGGAAAAGCTTATTACGCGCCCGGTTGACAACTTCTTCCTCAATGGTCTGCTTAGCAACAAGCCGATACACGCTAACAGGCTTTTTCTGTCCAATACGGTGAGCCCGTGCCATTGCCTGCAAATCGGCCTGAGGATTCCAATCAGAGTCGTAGATGATGACGGTGTCCGCAGTCATCAGATTGATACCGAGGCCGCCAGCTCTTGTGGAGAGCAGGAAACAGAAATCTTCGCTATCCTCGGCGTTGAAATGGTTGATGGCCATACGACGAGGGCCAGCAGGGATCGTGCCGTCCAATCGCTGAAATTGGTAACCGCGAACACGAAGATAATCACCCAAGATGTCCAGCATCTTAACCATCTGACTGAAGATCAAAACACGATGGCCGTCCTTTTTGAGCTTGGCGAGAAGCTGGTCCAGCAGCATCATTTTGCCGCTACTTGTGATCAGACCCTTGATTTGGTCTTCCCGACGAGTGCTCCCAGCCAGTACACGCTCTTCGGCGCCCTGAAACATGTACGGGTGGTTGCTGACCTTCTTCAGCTCCATCATGATATTGAGCAGCGATTGCTTGTGGCCGTTGCTGGCATCGCGAAGGGCGGCATAATTCCGAGTGAGGATGTTCTTGTAGTACTCCAATTGGACATCTGAGAGTTCGACACGGATGATCTTTTCAGTCTTGGGTGGTAGGTCTGACTCGACAGTCTCCTTTGTTCTGCGCAAAATGAAGGGGGCAATGGCGCTGTGCAACTCCCGAAGCTTCTCCTGGGTCTTCAATCGCCTGGCTTCATTTTGTTCCTCGTCCGTGGCATCCTTGTTATCGGCACTCGAGAGCAACTCGAGCTCCTCGTCAATCAGAACTTTCCCTGGGTTGAGGAAGTCTAGAAGTGCTGACAACTCGGCAAGATTATTCTGGATTGGCGTGCCAGTGATGAGAACCCTGCAGGGAATCCCGAAGCTGTTGAGCTTGTAATACAACTGAGACTCGCGGTTCTTCAGACGATGGGCTTCATCAACAGCGAGAACCTGCCACTTGATGCCTTTGAGAGTCTCCGCATCGGCGAGAATATAGTCGTAAGAGGTGACCAGAACATTGAACTTGGTCTTCTTCGGGTTCCCGTCAATGAAGAGCTCATACTCCCTAATGTTGGCGCGAGCCGCCTCGGGTCCGAGATAGACAACGTAGTTGAGATCCGGAGCCCAGTTGTTGAAAGTATCACACCATGCGGGAATAACACTGAGGGGTGCGACGACAAGGAAAGGCCCCTCCTGACCACGATCGTTGCGGAGCCAGCTGAGGAAGGAGACAGTTTGGACCGTCTTGCCGAGGCCCATCTCGTCAGCCAAGATGACATTGTTTCCGCGCGTCCAGTTGAGTGCAAGGAAATTGAGGCCCTTCAATTGGAATTCACGGAGCTCGCCACCTTTGATGTAAGGTGGTTGTTTCTCCAACTTCGTCATCCTCGAGCGAGTGTCGAGATTTGCTTGCTTCCGATCAGACTGCCAGGAACGGGTCGACCGGTCCAAGAACTGATCGATTTTGTCCTGGGCATGGCTGCTGATTAGGGCAGCATCCTCCCATGTGCAGTCGTCATACTGGAGCCCCTTCCACTTGACAAAATATTCCATGCCATTCTCACCATCGCGAACGGAGACGATGCGTTCGACTTTGGTGTAGTCATCCAAAGCTTCCTCTTCCCGCTCTCGATCGAGCAGCCATTGCTCGCGTTGCTCGGGGCTGATTTCATCACCACCAAACTTCAGGTCTAGCTCGTACTCTACCGTCTTCTTGAAGTAGTTCTCGAGCCGGCGAAATCCGCGGAACCCTGCGACGGATTCGGTTGTCTCCCAGGTGTTGTGGAGATGTGACTTGCCCTGCCACTTAATGTAGTATTCGAAGTCATGGCGCGTGGACTCGGGTGAGAGTTCGACGCCTTCCTTGGGGCGATGGCGCAGAATCTTCTCAATGTACGGCGAGTTATCCTCCAAATCGGCGGCCCAGTAACCGGGAGTAACCTCGTCTTCTTCCTCGTCATCCACGTCGCTTTCTTGATAGGCGCCGGCTGAGACCTGGGCCGCCCGACGGTTCGACCACCGCTTCTCAGCCAACGCCAGTGTAGGCTGTAACTCTTGTTGCCGCCGAACCTTTTTCCGGAAGCTGCGGGCCTTGGCGCCACCGTACGTATCGGAGTCCGAATCGTCGACGGATGGTTGACGGGCTGGTGTGCCTCGCTTGGAAGCTGTCACGTAGGAGGGCTGTTAGCGGAACCAGCTAGCTAGACAGGCGCAAAGACAGCGGCTCCACATACTGGGCTGAGAGCGCTCGAGGCGGCGACGCTTATTCGACGACTTTCGGCGGGCCGGAGTAACATCAGAGTCTGATTCATCTTCATCACCGTCCGACTCCACCTATTCGCAAACGTTAGCGGAAGGGTCTGTGGCAGCTCTACGCGACTAGCACATACCACCTTGCGGCGTTGCGAAGGACGCGACTGTTTAAAGAGTTTCGTTAGTTACCGAAGGATAGCGGAGATAGCGGAGCAATATCATACACTACGTCTCAAGCCATACAACTCTGGGTTTTCCCGAATGTATTCGTCGTCTAATATATGGGCCGCTTTCCGTTTTGGGGCGGTCGAGGCCGACACGGGTCGATCAGACGCGTCGTTACTCTGAGCAGAGGCAGGGCTGTCTTCCTCGTTGAAATCTGCATCGTCCGGGGCATCATGTTCGCTCGAGTGGGACGCGTCGTCTTGCTCATCTGGGGCGAACTCCGGCTCATCATCCGCGGAGCCGGCATCATCGGCAGAGTCGGGAGATGCGCCACCGACACCAGAAGGCTGTGTGTCTGACAGATGACTATTGCTTTGGGCGGCGTCCGCTACGTGTGTGCTATGTTCGTCCGGCGATGGGGAGGTGTGTCCATTCACCGGACCAGGGTCTGGGGATGTTGACATGACGATCTGGGGAGCGCAAGCTACCTGCTACACAAGACGACGATGTCAGCAACAAATCTCTCACAGCCGGAGGGCGCTGACGAGGGCTTCGAGTAGAGTCCACTCCGGCGACCCATGACCATAATACAACGACAGAAAACAAGCAATGGCCACGCGTCAATCACGCTTGTCGCATCCGGTACGTGTAAGTGTTAAGGACGAGGCTGCGAGTGATGTCAGGAAGCGATTGTGGCCCTCAACGACCGCCGGCGCCGATCGAACTGGTGTAACGGTATCATGGCTATCGCGGGCATCGAATTTCATTTGTTTTTGGGTGTCTGACGGCGCCGGGAGGCAGCAGGGGGCACGTCTTGATGGGCGCGTGCCAGGATCGATGGCCGATTTGATGGACAAGACGCGGCGGGTCACGACGTGGTAAAAGGGCTCAAGGAACAGCAAGTGTAGCGACTTACAGGTCATCAACAACCACCTCCAGGCAGCAGACCTTTGCCTCAAGTCGTTTCAAGGTCTGTGGCGATTGGAGTTGTGGTGGGGTTGAAAGCGCTGAGGACCCCAGTTGGTTTAGTGGTGATGGTGTAGCGGAAATTCGCAGTGGTGGTCGGTCGGAGGAGAAAGAATGGGAAAATGGTGAATCGGAGCCAGGCACCCGATGGCCTGTGCTGAGCCTGAGGTAGCCCCACTCAAGAGGCGCGGATTGGCCCCAACAGTCCGTTCAGCGAGGCTGACAGCTGGCTTCCCGTTTTGGGACTGGCCCTTCAGCTGCGGCGTCGAGCTTGAACCTGTGTACCCCGTACCTACACCTGATTCCGATTGCCGTCCTCACGTTTTCGGACTGCCAAGACAACTCGATGGATCGCGGTTACGCTGCGGTTGCGTGCAATAAGGTCGGTGGACGAGGTGTAAGAGATGAATTTTCGTGCTTTTTCTGCGTTGATTGGCGAACGGACTGATAATCAGTGTGTTGTGAGATTGACTCGGATATGCTCTAGTTGAGTCTTAGCAAATGTCGGATGTGGAAGTTCATGGGGCAAGCGGAAGAGAGGAGGGGAGAAAGAGAGGAGGAAGGAGGAAGCACCGGCTCGCTGCCGCGGCGTCCGTTTTGAGGGAACCGGCGAACGACCCGGAGCGGTCAGCATGGTATGCGCATGCAAGGCATCATTCGGGCATGACGGAAAATTCGAAGCTCGACTCCTTGCTAACCTGCACGAAACACCGTATCAAGCATCTTGGGCTTTCTGATAAACCGAGCCTCGCTTTGAAGTATTATACACCAGCGCCTCATGGAGGATCTCGTGTGCCCGGAGCTTCTGCAAATTTAGATGGCAGTTGCAGTTCAATATAAATTTGGGAACGCCTGTCATGGAACCAGCTTCTGGACTTGAGACCAGAAAGGAAGAACACTGATCGGAAAACAAGGAGGAGGCGGTTTGATGGGGAAATAATGATGGAATGACTTCGGTAAAGGTAACGGAGAGGTTCCAGAGCCAAATCCATCATCCATCCCAAGAATGTACATGCACTTCTCCCATCACCAACAACAGCTGTTCTCCCACCTCAGGACTTAGGTTCTTCGCTGATAGTAAAAGAGAGAAAACTTCCGAGGTTCATCCATGGTCCTTGCAGGCTTGGTTAGACCTCTGCAGATTGTTGGTATAACGGAAGCCCAAATAGTGTATAACTCTTCATTGACTTGTCGAGTCCATTACTGAGTTACAATATGAATGCAGCTCGTAACTGAAGCTCGATGCCTGCTGGCAATTTAATGAGGGGTGAGTCGCAGAACCTGTTAAAGCGTGACGTGATGGTAAGTAATGAATGAGGGTGGATATGGAAAACAACCGCCCAAAAAGTACTAGTAGTAGGCCTTGAGCTGTTGGCCTATCAGCTGTGACGCATTCAGGCTGACGGCGCCAAGAACGTCGCTTTCCCTTTCCTCCCTTTGAGGCAATAAGCGGGTCCTGAACTTTTTGGCCCTGCCCCGCGATATGCTGGTAGCATTTTCGCGGGACACGGTTTTGACCCACCAAATGCAAGTGCCCCTCCTTTGGCATCCAGAATTCGAGGTCTGCCCACTTTTAGAACCCGCAATTTCTCTCGCACCGAGGACCTACGTGCAGTGTTTGAGGGTTCCCAGCTGTCCCTTGTTCATACCGTCCGACTTCTTCGACAACGATACCGCCGTTGGCTCAGGACAAACAGCTGTGCCCCTCCGTAACGCCCGAGAATCAGCACCATGGCCGACAAACTTACTCGGTAAGTTCTCGCAGTTACCGGGACCGAACACAGCATCATTTGCGCCGGTATATGCGACTTTGTGCCGTGGGCAGCGCTAACGGCTTGGTAATAGTGTCGCTATCGTCAGTAGCGACAAGGTACGCCCACTTCCCGATCGCCTGTTGCTCCGCTGTCACCGGAATAAGAGAAAAAAAGGAGAGCCTGACCGAGCTGACGACGGATGTGAATAGTGCAAACCGAAGGTGCGAGACGGCGCCTGCAAGGCCACGACGTGGTGGTGCTGACAGCAACAGAAATGCCGCCAAGAGTGTAAGAAGTCTTGCCCGGTGGTTAGGTCCGGAAAACTCTGCGTATGGCTGGCCCCTCCCCTACCGAACGTATATGCGTGCAGCTAATTGTCTTGTAGATCGAGGTATGTTTTAGCCCGACCCGCCCTGCTGGCAGGATATCGCGACCTGACAGCGCGCTAAGGTGACCCCGGAATCTCGACTCGCCTTTATCTCCGAACAACTGTGTATTGGTTGCGGTATCTGCCCGAAGCGCTGCCCCTTCGGCGCCATCACTATCATCAATTTGCCCACCAACCTCGAGAGCCAAATCACCCATCGATATGCTGCCAACAGCTTCAAGCTCCATCGCCTTCCCATGCCGAGACCCGGAAATGTCCTAGGTCTGGTGGGAACCAACGGTATTGGCAAGAGTACGGCTCTCAAGATCCTCAGCGGCAAGCTCAAGCCCAACCTCGGCAAGTACGACAACCCACCGGATTGGGAGGATGTGATCAAGTATTTCCGCGGCTCTGAGTTGCAGAGTAAGTCGGTCTGGACAGAATCGGACCAGCCAGCTGGTTGACACGCCAACAGACTACTTCACTAAGCTGCTCGAGGATGACCTCAAGGCCGTCGTCAAGCCGCAGTACGTCGACCAGATTCCCAAGGCCATCCGCACCCCCGACAAGAGCGTCAAGGCCTTGATTGAAAGCCGCGTCTCGATGGACAACCTCGACGAGGTGCTTGACACTTTGGGTACAATCGCACTTTCAAGCCAGGCCAGGATTGATCGACTAACACGGCACAGAGCTGCGGCACATTTATGACCGCGATGTTACACACCTGTCTGGTGGTGAGCTCCAGCGTTTCGCCATTGGCACCGTCTGTGTCCAGAACGCCGATGTGTAATCCTCCATCCTTCCGCTCCTCAGCTGGGGCTTAGCTTACAAGTGTTGCAGCTACATGTTCGATGAGCCGTCGTCGTACCTCGATGTCAAGCAAAGACTGAGTGCGGGCCGCATCATTCGGTCGCTGCTGCGTCCTGATGACTACGTCATCGTTGTCGAACACGATCTGTCTGTGTTAGACTATCTCTCGGATTACGTCTGTGTTCTCTATGGTCAGCCTGCGGTTTATGGTGTCGTTACCCTCCCGTACTCCGTCCGCGAAGGCATCAACATCTTCCTGGATGGCCACATTCCGACCGAGAACCTGCGTTTCCGTGAGGAAAGCTTGACCTTCCGCATCGCAGAAGGCACCGAGGATTTCGTTGCCGAGAAATCGCGGGCTTTCCGTTACCCGGCCATGGAGAAGACGCTTGGCAACTTCAAGCTGAGCATTGACGCCGGTTCTTTTTCTGATTCGGAAATTATTGTCATGATGGGTGAGAACGGTACCGGAAAGGTGAGTTAGGAACGTAAAGAACCGTCCATGCATGATTGGCGGCTGACCTATGAAGACAACTTTTTGCCGTCTTTTGGCTGGTTCGCTCAAACCTGATGGAACTCAAAAGGTTCCTGAGATGAGGATCAGCATGAAGCCGCAAACCATTACGCCCAAGTTCGAGGGTACTGTGCGGCAGCTCTTCTTCAAGAAGATCAAGGCAGCCTTCCTGTCTCCCCAGTTCCAGACTGACGTCGTCAAGCCCCTCAAGCTTGACGACTTCATTGACCAGGAAGTGAAGAATCTTTCCGGTGGTGAACTTCAGAGAGTAGGTTCACAAACTGCCGAGCTGGTTTGACCCCTTACTAATGCTAGACAGGTTGCCATTGTCCTGGCCCTGGGTATGCCGGCGGATATCTACCTCATTGATGAGCCCTCTGCGTGTAAGTCTCCCGTATACCCCCCCCCCCCAAATTAGGCATTACCGGCATCATGCTCACATGGATACAGATCTCGATTCTGAACAGCGTATCATGGCTAGCCGTGTCATCAAGCGATTCATCATGCACGCTAAGAAGACTGCCTTCATTGTAGAGCACGATTTCATCATGGCCACTTATCTGGCCGATCGTGTCATTGTCTTCGACGGCCAGCCCGGTATCAATGCGCACGCCAACAAGCCCGAGTCGCTGCTTACGGGTTGCAACACCTTCTTGAAGAACTTAGATGTCACCTTCCGCCGTGACCCCACCAACTTCCGGCCTCGTATCAACAAGGCCAACTCGCAGCTCGACCAGGAGCAGAAGCTCAGCGGCAACTACGTAAGTCCCTCGGCCAATTTTTTTTTGGGGGTAACCTGACTGACCTTCTATAGTTCTTCCTGGAAGAGGGCGAGAAGAGCTCGTGAAAAGGGCATTCCAAAGGACACCCACCACAAGCACGACCGTCGTCCCCCTCACAATGATGCATCCAATCCTGGCGTTCTAGGCGTTCAAAATGGCGGGAATTGTAAATGTCGCCCGGATTGCGTCGGGAGAAGTGCTGACGGTGCATCTGATGAGGGAGGCGTGTCCGAGGACGACGATCCGGACATTACCATCGACGTCGGCAGCCGATGCCCTGTTGCCTGGCTCTACCGAGATTCGGTTCACGTAGGCCGAGCCGTCTTTTGCTTGCTAAAGACTTGGAGGAATAAGGCGGCAATCTTGGTGGATTGACGGGCAATGGATCAAGTCGGATGACTGCCGCGGGTTTGAGCGCAGACTCTGCGAACCGTCGAGGCGAAATGTAGCGCGTTAGATATCGTACGCAGCCGTGGAAGTTGAGCACGGATGAATCGAGATACAAATCTGAACCCAATTGTGCGATTGAGGCAGCAGTTCGACTGTGAAGAGAACATGATGAAAATGATCACCGTAGTAGCATAGGATGGCAGGGAGCCTGTCCGGTACCCTGGCTATTACGTAGCTACTCAATTCAAAACTTTTGTAACTCCTTACTCTGCTGCGGCGGACACCCATGCAAGGGGCCGCTGGGACTCTTCTCAATTGATTACAATATATCTTTGCTACTGACTGACGGATGACCTGGCGTGGTTAAGTAAAGGAGAGAGTGTAAGTGGGCAACGTACTTGTACCTTTGGCGGCCCTCCTCCCCGTAAGTCTCTCTCTCTCTCTCTCTCTCTCTTGTTCTCTCACACTCATTGGCTCTCGAACCCCCGCCCTCCTCCTCCATCTGCCCAACCCCATACTCAACGATGCCTCTCAGCCGCTATACAACACTCCCATGTTACTATCCTCTGCTCGCGGGGGAAAGCGGGAGAGGGCTAGCATCCATGGTGGTTCCAAGCCGAGACCGGGCGGTGGTGAATCCTCAGAAGCGGAGCCCGAACAACAAATCATCGCCGTCCGAGCGGATCCTCGTCGCCTGACCGAACCCGAAAAGGGGGGATGGGGTTCTAGTCCTCTTCGATCTCTCCCTCCTCGCTCCCCGCCCGGACGCTCGGCGACGGCCGTTCCTTCTCCTTGCTGGGGAGCGGAGTGCGCTGGCCGCGGCTCGGGGGACGATCGCCACTGCTGCTGCCTCCGCCGCCGCCGCCGCCGCCGCCGCCGCCGCCGCCGCCGCCGCCGCCGTTGACAGCACGCTCGCTGCTGCCGCCTTCGACCTTGACACGTTTCGCGGCCGGCCTGTTGCCGTCCCGCCGGTCGTGGTCGTCCTCTTCGGACGGGCGGGGCCGCGTGCGCGAGTACGAAGAGCTGGGCGGCCGCTCGTCGCCGTACGGCAGCTCGTCGACGTCGCGCTCCAGGATGCGGCGGCGGTAGATGCGTTCGCGGTCCTCCTCGCGGCTGCGGCGCTCGCGGTCGTAGTGGTTGACCTCGTCCAGGCGGGGAGGGCGGCGGTCGTAGTCCCGGTGGTCGCGATGGTCGCGGTCGCGGTCCCTCTCACGATCCCGCTCCCGCTCCCGATCCCGATCCCGGTCCCGGTCCCTCTCGCGATCCCAATCCCTGTCGCGCTCTCGGTCTCGGTCACGGTCACGGTCGCGGTAGTCACGATCGCGGTAGTCGCGCCGGTCACGGTCCCGATCGCGGTCGCGGTCGCGGTCGCGATCACGGTCACGATCACGGTCACGATCACGTTCACGGTCACGATTACGTTCACGCTCACGTTCGCGGTCGCGGTCCCGATCGCGCAGAGACGGAGACCGGCGAGCGGGAGACCGGCGATCCGAGAGCAGGACATCAGCCGCGCTGGTCTTGCGGTAGTTACGCTCGCGCTCGGCCACGGCGTGGCGGCGCTCGGCCTCGTAGGTATTGTGCTCCACCGGGCTGCGGCTCCTCACAGAACGGGCACTGCTGCGATGAGATCGCTCACCTCTGTCACGATAGCTGTCCGGGCGGTCACGGCGGCGCTGGCGCTCCCGCTCGGCCTCGTCCTCCTTCTCCTTGAGGCGGCGGATGTGCTTCTCGAAGGCCCCCCGCCGCGCTTCATCCGAATTGACAGCCTGGAAGGCGGGAACGTGAGCCAGCCGGCTCCGAACCTGCTCGTAAGTGTCATTGACGCTGATGGGGGGGTCCATCCGTTTCATGTGCGCACGGAGATCTTCCAGGGCGCGGCGCTGCTGACGGTCCAACTGCCTGTCCTCGTCGGTGCGCTTAGCCCGTTTTTGAACCTATTAACAGCACCAACAGTTAGCAAATTGACCCCCCTCTTGCCCGGTTTCCTTATCTCGAGAGTTGTCGGCCATGCTTAATTAACTCACCCGCTCAAAGATAAGCTCCAAAGTTTCGCGTTCAATGTTAGCTGTGCGCTGATCTCCCTTGACGACAGACTCAAACTCTTGGAAAGTGGTTTTCGGGGTGACCTCGAAGCGTTTGTCCTAGCACAGTTAGCGGGAGGGGAACATTCTCTTGTTTTGAAGTTTGACCAGGTGCGAGAGCTTACATCGATGACGTCGAGGACATCGTTCCTGATGCTTCTCAGGGCACGCTCCTCTTCCTCGACCACGTCCCAGAACAGCTCCATGGCGGTAGAGCCGGGGCGGCCAGCCATGGCCAGATAGCGCTCGTCAGATGCGATGAGCGGGTAGATGGAGCTCCACTTGGTGCCCGCCTTGATCTTGCCGTCCTTTCTGAGCTCGGAGAGGAGGGCGATGAAGTCATCGCGGGCCTTGCGGTCGCGGCGGAGCCGCTTGTTCTTCTCTTCCTGTAACGACTCGTTGAACTTGCGCTCCAAGGCCTTGATGTGGTTCTGGAAAACGGTCAAGACGTCGTATTTGGTGAGGGACTTGTACTTCTCGTCATTCTGGAAAGGAGCGGTGCTCTGGATGGTCTCCTGGGCCTCGGACCAGCGTGTGTAGGGCTCCAGGCTCAGAGTCGGCAGTAGCTCGATCAGGCCGTCCATGGCGCTCTTGCGCATGGCAACCTGCTGCTCCTTGTGGGCCTTCTTGAGGTCGGCGATGTAGTCTTCAAACAGCTGGCGCCGCTCGTTCTCGTCATTTGTGGAGCGGAAGATGGTCTCGCCCTCGATTATGGGGCGGGCCGTCTTCCAGCGCGTGTAGTGCTTGATCTCGGGATGGCTCCGCAGCATGGTCGCAAAATCGGCACGCAGCTTCGTCAGCCTCTCCTTTGCACGTTCCTTGTCTTGGACGACGACATCGTGGCAGTACTTGTCGAAGGCAGCCTTCCTGTCCTTGGGGTCTTTGATGGCGCGGAACTGCGGATCCTTGACGGTGGCCCGGACGGTCTGCTCCCACGTCCAGTCGGGCTGGACGCCGGCGCGGCGGAGGAGCTTGACGAAGGCGGCCTCGGCCTCCTCGGCAGTGGCATACTCGGGGTCGTTGGAGGCCGGGACGAAGGCTTGAGCCTGGATGTTGTTGCCCGAGGTCAGCTGTCGCGATTCATTGAGAGGCTCACGATGGTCGCGGTAATGATCGGCACCTCCCAATCCACCGTGGTGGCTGCCGCCCTGAGCGGTGTGCGGGGTGGCCGGTGTCCTGTCGCGCTGGTCAGCACAAAGAGGTCGCACACTCGAGTGTTGTCGGACGGGATGCTCACGCTGGTGTCGTCGGGGTGGCCTCGCCGCCGCCGGCCAGGGCTCGCTTGTAGACGTCGGGCATCTCCCACGAGCTCTGCTTCGTCTCAGTGTTGTACCAGTACTTGCGACCGCCCTCGGCCGTGTACTCCTTCCATGGCTGATTTGCGAGTGCGCGCTAGGGTCGCGAGTCAGCAATCCAAACTTGCAAAGGCGAAGCTCTCTTTCTTTCTCTCTCTCTCTCTCTCTCTCTCTCTCATTCATACCTCGGCGGGGCTCATGAGCTCTTCGGGCTTGGTCCACTGCGTGACCTTGGTCAGAGCGTTGTAGTAGTAGAGGCGGCCATCGGGGGTGCGATGCTCTTGCCAGGCGCCGCCCGGCGGCGCGAACGGGGCGTTCATGGTGTCCGAGGGTGGGTTTGGGGAGGTGCGCGGAGGGCGATTGTCTTTCGTTAAGTTGCTGAGGTTATGCGTATACGAGCCGAGTGTGTTCGGGATATGGATCCCGTTTCGTGTCGGGGCCGGGTCTGCTGTGGTTCGGTGGGCTGGGGTTGTGGATGCGCTGTGTCGCACGCGCTCTGTTGCCGACGACGTGGAACGGAGGCGGCTGGATACGTGAGGAAAATTGCACCAAAAGTGGCTGCTGCGCTGACGAAAACGGATGCGCTGGTTCGCGCTGCCAAGCCCCGACCGCCTAGCTGGGGTGCTGCAAAGTGAGGTGGGTCTACTGTGTACTAGTGTATGTGGGCGTTGGGAGCAGGGCCCATTCAGTGGTAGCATTTGAAGTTCGTCCCTCCACTGCAGGTACTGTAATCCGTACAGAGTACATACAAAGTACTGTAATTCGTACTACATACATACTACACACACTTCTATGTTGGCCCGGACCTGGTATCATCCGTTGTCAGGTCGAGGGCATTCCATGTCGGTTGGACCAGCGTCAAGCTTCTCCCGGAAGAACAACAAGGCCGCTGGTGGTGTATTTTTGTACTTTTTTTTTTTTCCTTTGCTAGCTAACTCTGAGATGAAGCTATAATCGGGGCAACCTTGGAAGCTGGGCACAAGCACGCACCCCCTTCCTTACTACCCTTGCTATCCTCACCAACTTAGGGATTATTTTCCTGCGCAACCGCACCGAGCCATGGCCCTTCCGGACCCGAACGGCGCCCGCGCCGACGACACGCTCCCGGTGGCGGATGCGTTCCTCGAGCAGTCGTACCTCACCTACATCATTCCCTTTGCAACCAACTTCAGCCCCGAGGAGGCGCTCCAACATGCCGGCAACTCAATAGAGGGCGCCATCTCGAGCATCGAGCAACGCGACCAGCTCTTCTTTGGTACGAGGTTCGCATACTGCTCCTGCTCAACGTGCTGCCCATTGCTCATGCGCAAACCGCAGACGAAGCCGTCGACGTGTACTTGATCCTCCGTGCGCCGTATGCCGATGAGCAGACCCTCCGCTCGCATCTGCGCCGCCTCGTCATCACCCTCGATGCCCACATCGTGAACGGCGCTCCCACCGACCGAGACGGCGCTGCCCCGGCGTCCGAGCTCATCTACAACGGCGCGGTCGAGGATGTCGAACAGGCATTTGTGGTGACGGAGGAGGAAGGGTCCCAGGAAGGACAGACCCAGAGGCGCGCATACGCCGTGTGGAAGCTTCCCGTCTTTCTAGGCCGCCCTCGGATGAGGCTCCAGCTGCCATCCGTGGTGTTCTCGGGAGTCGCAAGCCTCAGGATGAATCCCGAGCCGTCCGATCAGACTGGGCCGCCGAGGAATGGATACATGCAGAGCTGTGCGCCGTCGGGGATGAATCTCCTCGACTCCTTTGCCGACGACCCCTTCCTGGGTGGCATCCGACCCCGCCTCTCCGCCCAGAGGGTGACCAAAGTAGCGCCCCTGACAAAGGCGAAAGACTCCCTCCGCCGCATAGGCGGACTACAAGCCCTCAAGCTCAAGATCTACCCCGTCCTCCACACCCGCGTCCGTTTCTCGCGGCCCAACACCTCCCCGCCGAGCGCGTCCATGATCGCCCTCCTCGAGATCGACTTCACCCCCTATTTCGACTGCGAGGCCACCCTGGACAAGCTCTCGCTGGGCGTCACAGGCGGCACCGTCGAGGATCTCAACACCCAGGACGGCATGAGGCTCCCGCTCAGCTGCGTCGCGCACGACCACCTCACCTTCCTCTACAAGCTGGCGCCCCAGCAGCGCGACACGGTCCGGAAGAACCTCGCCGCCGACCTGGCCATCACCATCGAGGTCGTCCTCCTCATCCGCCCCGACGGCGAGCCAGACCCCCCCTGCACGCCCCGCCTCGTCATGACGTGGACCACCGGCATCGACTTCACGCCCCCCGTCAACCCGGGCTTCGGCCAGCCCAAGACCGCGCCCATCCAGCGCGCCCACCGCCCCAGCCAGCTCTCCATCGGCGGCGGCGTCGACTCGCAGCCGCTCGTCTCGCCCTCCGTCATCCGCCCGGACGCCCTCCCCTCGCTCGAGGCGGCCGCGGCCCGGACGACGACGCTCGAGACCGCCCCGCCGGACTTTGGCGTCACCATGACCTTCGCAGGCCCGCCGGGGCCCGTCGCGCTCGGCGACGAGTTCGTCTGGACCGTCTTCGTCGTCAACCGCAGCAAGCCCGAGACGGCGCTGCCCCCGCCGCCCTCGGCCCCGGCCTCCGTCCTGGCCGCCCACCACGCGGCGGCCGCCGGCGTCCCGCGCAAGCTGATGCTCGTGCCCGTCCCCCGCCGCCGCCGCGGCGCCGGCAGCGAGCTGCGAGTGATCCGCCCGCCCTCCTCGACGACGGCGGCGGGATCGAAGCGCGACCCGCTCGTCGTCGCCGACGCGGTGCTGGACGAGACGGTCGTGCACGCCGTGCAGCGGAACAGCGTCGTGGACGCGCCCGAGCTCGTGTGCCTGTCGGCCGACGTGCGGGTCGGCCCGCTGGCGCCCAACGCGTGCGCCGTCGCCGAGCTGCGGTTCCTGGCGCTCAAGGAAGGCGTGGTCGGCTTGGAGGCGGTACGGGTGGTCGATCTGGGGACCCAGGAACACGCCGACGTGCGGGACCTGCCTCTTGTCGTTGTCGAGAAGGTAAGGGAGGGAGGATAGACGGTTGGTTTCAGGGACGTAGGTAGTACCTGATATACAGGGGCACGGAAGGGCATAGAAAAAAACACGAGAAATATATGAAATATATATATATATGTATGTATGTATGTACCATGGGGATCATATGCACAAAGTGCATCTATCCCGTAATAGCAAGCTGAAATATTACTACCCTCTTAAATCCGATTGTGTTTCCGCTTCCTTACTTGCGCCATCGCCAGGCGAGGTGTTGTCGTTGTGCGAAAACAAGGCGTTTTAAAAGAACATACTCCCTATTTCTTGTCTAATGTTGTGACTCTACTGATATCTCTCACATTTGCTCCACGACGCCGGGTTATGCTATTTCCACCCCCACCAACAAACACCTCTACACACACACACACATCATCCCGTCTTTTCCAATAACACCAGACGCCAACACAGTTCCTCGGGTATGATGGTCAACCCTTCCCCCCCCAACCCACCCCTTCTTCCTTCTAGCATCTCAAGTCCAATGCAGAATGAAAATTATCCAAATCATAACAGGTCGTCAATGTCGTCCAGATCCGTCGTCTCCCACCCAAGCCGCTGGTAGATGCTCAAGCCTCCGTTCTCTTTCACCGCCGAGCCGTCTGAGCCGCCATCATCGCTCCCTCCGCCCTCGGACCTCGCTACTCCCTTCTTCTCTCGGGACCCCCAGTCTTTCGCCCCAGCTGCGTCAGCAGCCCTATTGCCCCCGTCCCCAGCCACTCCAAGCGGGAGCCTCGATCTGATGGGCGTATCATCGACAACGTTCGATCTCTCCTTGCCCGAGCGCGGCGCGATCGGCGTCTCGAAGAGTGCACCAAGATTAGGGGAGGAGGGTATATCAAACCCGCCCGTGGGGGCCGGCAGGCGTCGAGACCGCGTCTGCTCCCGGCCGGACATCATAAAATCAGGAGCCGGGGGAGGTGGTTGAGGAGGAGCCGCTTTACGGGCCATGATGGGCGACGAAGGAGGGATGCCGGACTCGCCAGGCGTTTCTTGGGCGAGTCGGAGGCCAGTGGCGGGGATGGATGAGGACGAGGCTCTCGCCGGCGTCACCTGGACGCGGTCCGCCGTCGTCAAGCGGGTGCTGGTGGTTGCCGTCGGGAGCCTGTTGGCGAACTTGCACGGGAGGGTCGACGCCGGAACGACGGAGGCGCTCGAGGGAGGGACATCGGCGAAGGGGGATGGTTGTGACCGTGCCTTTTCGGGCGCGAGCGCGTCCTTGTACCGGTTGTTGGCCGGTGTGGCTTTTACCTGCACGCCAGAGGCGCGGCTTGGTTTTTTCATTTCTTGCAAAGACATCCTGGGTCAGCATCCTTCCTGGCGTGACTAGGCAAATTTAAAATGGTGAAACTTACTCTTGAGTTGGCCTGCCGACGCGCGCTTCTCGGCAGCCTCAACAAAGTCTTTGACGGCCAGTGCCCGGTTAGGCTTCTTAAGCGCCGAGATGGCATCTTTGAGCTCGGCCTCGACTTGGGCCTGCCTTTGCGCCTTTAGATCCGCCCGACCCAGGCTGGTGCTTCGAGAGAAGATGTTGGATGGCCGCTCCTTGAGTGAGCCGGATTGCGCCCTTGGAACCAGCCCCATGACTGACGACTCGCTTGCCTCGCGCTTCAAGCCCGGTATAACCGTCTGACTCGCGGACCGCAGCAGGGCAATGGCTGCGGCCGGGCCCCTTGAGACGCTACGTCTGCTCCGCTCGACTGAAAGGGCGCGTTCGAGAGTCTTGTCCTTGTCCTTGTCCCGTTTCGAGGTCGTCGGCCGTTTGACCGGGGCGCCGGGCTTCGGCTTCACCGCCGAAGTTGGCTTGGCCGGTTTGGCTTTTGGAGGCGACTGAGCAACAGGGCCGCCTAGCTTGCGGTTGAGAGACTCGCATGGACCCGGGAGGCGGGCTGAGAAGCTGCCAACGACGTGTCAGCGATCGCTGGTGCATCGGCAAGGTTCGCTGATGACTTACAATGGCATGATGATATCCACACAAAAGTCCCTCAAGGGGTCCGAGTTCGCCCTGTCCCCTTGCACTTCTTGCTGACCCTCAGTCGGCACTTGCGATTCGGCCACAGCCTTGACCTCGTCTAGGGTGGTAGACTGCCAGATACAGAGGCGGTCCGCGTGCACATCAAGCAGCACTGGCAAGTTGTGTTTGTTTCGCTTCTTCGCGGATGGTTCCTGGCTTGCTTCCTGGGAGGCAATCTGCGACTCCGTTCCTGGTAGCTGGCACTCGGCGCCCTTGGCCAGCGCCACAGGCTCGAGGGCCAGGATCTCGAGGATTAGGATCATCTGTAGTTGTGTTTCCCTCCTCCGCAAGCAGGATATGTGATACTTGTGTTCAGTCGCGGTCAGCCTCTTGTCATCATCATCATCATCATCACCACCATCAGCCCTCGAAACGTGCTGAAGTGAGCTCCACCATCGCCGGATATGGTCGATCTCTCCCGGATACAGGCCGTCCTTGCCCAGCTTGGGCTTTTTGTTCTTTCTCTTCTTGGGCTTCGAGGCGCCGGTTTCCGATTCCTGAACGGTGGTCTTCATCTTGGCCACGATCTCGGGAATCGTTTCTCGATACTTCTTGTCAATCACAACGGTGGTCATGACAAGACTTTTCAGGAACTCTACCAAGTCGATCATGTTAAGGTTGGTTTCCCAATCGAGATTAAATGCAGCCCTGGCCCTGGAAAGAGGGCCTTTTGCGAAGTACGCCAACGAGCCCTGTTATGGTCAGCACGCCGAAGCAAACATGTGCGAGAAAAAAAAAGGGAGTAAGCACCTTGGAATGGTATAATGCCTCTATATACTGAGCTCTGAGGTTTGAAAATATCTCCTCTGCATTCGGCTGAGCAAACGGGTCATCGACGGACTGGCTGGCGGGTCCGTTGACGGACTCGTTGGCGGGCTCCATAGCGGGTATCGTGGCGTCTCGTACAGCGGGCGCGGCGGGTTCCGGCTCAGGGGGAAGCTCAACCTGGGCCGGCGCCACATTCGCCGCTTCGCTACCATCTGCCCTCGATGCCGGCTGCTGCGGCTCGGTCGCCGTCAGGGTCGCCGTCACGGTGGCAGCCTGGCCTGGGGCTTCCTTCTCGGCGACCGAAACGGAGCGCTTTCGGACCAAGGACTGTATCTCTTCGATAGCCAGTCTCCTCCTCTTCGTCTCGTTATACATCGACGGTGTAGTCAGCGGGACGGCGGCGGTGTTGTCTTGCTTGACGAGTTTGCCGCTTCTTATCCGCTCCTTACAAACGACCGTAGCGCTCTCGCTGAGCAACCCGATGTCCACCCATGAGCCGAGCTTGCACAGCACATAGAGCCCGTTGCTCTCGCGCTCAATGGCGTAGACCATGCCGGTTATCTCTGAGCGAGCGAGGAGGATGTTGGAACCTAGGCGGCCCTCGAGGTCGAGAATCTTGATCTTTGACTCGAAGAGACGGCTCGCAGCCAAATCGCCGTGGGGCTGGGACAGATCGAGGGCCGAGAGGGGGAGGCTCTCGCGAGGAAGCAGCATCAGAGGATGCAGGATGCGCGGTTTCACCATGAGACTCGACGGGTGCGGCTGGCGTGACACGGCGAAGCGTTAGTCCCCTCTGCTGTTCATCTAGACGGTATGTACTGGTTAAGATTCCGACATGCCTTGAGGACGATTGGCCCCCTCAAGAGGTCCTCGGCACCGGCAGAGGAAGCCGTCCTCTTGCGCTTGCCGGAGCCCGGAGTAGCCGAGCCTGAAGCAGGCGAACCATGGCAACTCTGGGGGCGGGCGCGACTGAACTCTGACTCTGCATCGTGAGCGGAGGCGGGGATACCGGCGACCGTGGATGGCCTGGCTGACGCTCGGCTGGAAGGTCTGCTCGAAGGCCTGGTCTCAAATCTCGGGTGCGGGTGATTCTCGAGTCTGCTGCTTGGACGCGACGCGCTCCCGCTTTGTCCCACTAACGAGGACATGTCGAGAGGGAAACACCTTGGGCCGTCAATTGTGCATCGCAGCGAATGTAGAGGCCGGCCCTGGATTCTGGGAAGTGCATATATGGTTGCCAAGTCTTGGTTACAAGAGTGTGGGCATGCCTCGAGACCGGGTGCTCCCCGGATTGTCCAAAGGTTCTTGTGGGCTGTGTGCGGGACAGGCGTCTTTGCTCCACGCGTCGCGGGAGCGTTTGACGCGACGGTGCACTGGCCATCTCCTCTACTTTACTAGTACGCACATTGTGAAGCACGCGCTCCAAGTACGGATTACTCTCCGTATACTAGTGGTTTAGCACACTACTTGTGCGATGGTAAGTACTGTGTAATCCAAAGCAATCCAGGAATGAGCTACACTAATATGTATGTAGCTGCAAGGCACCCAATCACATGGGCTAGATAATGATACGAGTCTCTCTAGGTCGTTTCCCGAATTGACCGTACTCTACTCTATATATTTCGCATTGGAACCGAGGTACGGAGTAATGCATTAAAGCAACTCCGTACGGATTAGTTTCGCTTGTAACCTACGGATACTTGTCGATCGTTCATACCAAAGCCGCCACGAGTCTCATGAGGGCGTGCTTCTACACTTTAGTGTAGAAGTGTTCACTTGGACCTACCTGGTGCTGCATCATGTGGTGGGCATGTCTAAAACACGTGTGCATGCAGGCCTTTTCCGTGAGATGTGCCTTACTCCATTGATTTTGTTGGTTTATTAACAGTCAATGAGCCCCACTGCGCTATCTAATGGCCGCATAGCGAGCTTGAACGCTCACCTCACAGTCTCGTCGTTTCGACGCTGAACCATCGCATTCAAGCAACTCGATTCGTACTTGGGAGTTTTTATTGGGAGATCGAGACAGAAATTGGGCGACCACAGAATAACCTTATGGCCCCGCTCGAGGTGTGAGGAGAAACGGCCGGCACAGACAAATGCAGCGCGATCATCCAATAGGAAGCGAGCTACCTGCATCCCATCCCATATTCATTTGTGAGATAGAGCTTGCTGGCAAGCTCCGTCCTGAATCCATCACCCGTGACAAAGTTCCAAGTGTTGTTCGCCACTGGCTTCGCTGCTCGGCACCGAGCCCCAGCTCCCGGTCCCTTTCGAGTCGAAACAAGCGACAACATCGGACGACAATTGTCGGGGAGATCAATTGCAAGATTGCCACTGTCGTCCCGTCATCCTTCCGTCTCGATGCCGATGGCCAAGTTCCATCGACCAAGCGATAGATGTAGCTCGGTGTCCCGAAGCCGCGGGTGATTTTGCTCGCAGAGTTTCGGCAAGACATCGCCAGTGTCCCCGACCCCGACCCCGACCCCGACCAGCCAACCGCGCAACGGTCTGACCGTTCGCAACTTCACACGCCGGCACCGCCTCTCAGGACGACTGTCTGTGCTTGCCGCCGTCGGCCCCGCATTCCAGTCTGTCGAACGGCGGCCGGCCCGCTTCCGTCTGTTATCGAGGAATGGCGAGCGATCCTTCTCCCCGCGCCGTGCGCTTCTCCCCACCCGACGACGAGGGTCATCCCCGGCCGGACAAGTACAAACCAACGTCCCGCCAGACGACGGTGATGCCCGACTCGGACAACCCGGCGACCGGCGACATTCACCTGGGCCCTCGCCTGGCCGAACAGCAGGATGAGCTAGGGACGCTCGGCCGCTTCGTCGACCCGGGCCAGATCTCGGCCGTGCAGCCGCACCCGTCCGGTGCCATAGCAAATGGCGCGGCATCCCGCCAGCGTTCTGCCGCCGACTCGGCCTCGTACTCCAACGGGACGACGCCCCGGCCGCAACGACCCACCGGTCCTGCCAGGACCCCTTCCAACACGTACCAACCCTACACGCAGCGGAGGCCGAACCAACCCGGAACCTCCTCGTTTACCAGCAGCGGCGGCCTTCATATCAAGGACGCCCCGAGGCGGACGGTAGGGACCTCGACGTTTCGCGCTCAAGAGCGAGAATATGTGAGGAGACTGCGCCAGCAAGATTACAACAACGACTACTTCGACACATATGGCTCTGGAGAAGTATACGACTCGGACTCCGAGGGCGAGACGCCCTCGTCGGAGGGACCGTTCGATAGCTACGACGACGCACACATCATGTTCGTCAACAACGAAGGGAGCCAGATCACCGAGGAGGATCTGAAGGATCCTCACAACCGCGAGAGATTGGAATGGCATGGAATGCTCGAGTCGGTGCTCACGGGGGACGTCGTGCGGCAGGAGAAGAAGCGCCTCATCGGGTCGGCGGACGAGGACTTGGGCAAGAGCGCCCACAAAGCCGAGCTCTGGCTGGGCATCCGTGCCCGGGTTTGCGGGAGGCATCTGCCGGTCCAACGCAGGATGGTGGAGGAGGCCCGCGCCTCCCTGGACCGCGCCATAGACGAGGTCGTCAACTTCTCCATCGCCGGCGAGAGCGAGGCCGGGAAGCCCCCGATCGAGCAGGTCCGCGACACCATCGCCAAGATCGAGAGGATCGAGTCCCTCTTTCCGTCCAGCGCGGCGCTGATCGCGGCCGTCAAGCCGGCCACCTACCAAGCATACCAGGAGACGTGCGATGCCGTCATCTCGTGGTACAACGTCAACGAGATGATCAACACGGAGCTGTCGATCCTCAAGAAATGGGTAGGCAACGACGATCTGGACTTCCAGCGGTCGCAGGAGAACTCGGGACGCCTGAATGACGAGACGTCCTTCCTGGACAGGCTGATGAAGGAAGAGGGCCTGAAGTCGCTGCACGACGATAAGGCCAGCGACGGAAAGAACCTCGGCAAGAAGAGCATGCTAGACAGCATCTCAATGGTCATCACCAAGGCCAAGGACACCTTGGTCGTGAACGCCGAGGCGTTCCAAAAACGTCATCTGCCTCCCTACATCGAGGAGCTGCTCACGCTGATCAGCTTCCCCTCCCGCCTCATCGAAGAGATCATCAAGGTGCGGCTGGCCTACGCCAAGAAGATGAAGGACTCGGCCCAGCAAAGCCCCATGATGCAGGACCAGATGATCTCCCAGTTTCAGATCCTGCTGAAGCTGGCAATCAAGATCAAATCCGAGTACATGGCCATCTCTCAGCCCGAACCCGGGTGGGACCTGCCACCGTGCATCGACGAAGACTTCGACCGCGTCATTCTGGATGCCCTCAAGTACTACTTCAAGATGCTGAACTGGAAGCTCAGCGGCAACAAGAATACCTTCAAGGAGGCGGAATTGCTGTTCCAGGAATGGGGCTTCGGGAACGAGATCGGAAGCCATCTGACGCACGGAGACGTCGAGGTGGCGGAACAGTTCAGCTCCCTCACCTACAAGGCCTTCAACCGGCTGAACCAGACGTTTGAGAAGGAGCTCCAGAGGCGGCCCAAAGAGAGCATCTCGGAGATGACCAAGCGGTACAAGCAGACTCTCGACTCGGTCCGCGTGCGGCAACGCATGCTGCAGAGATTCTCGAGGATGCTCAGCGACAACTACGAGAACGCGTGCGACTTCACTGTCGCTTTCGGCCCCGAAAAGCTGCAGGAGCTGTTCGACCGCCTGGTCGAGTCGGGCCATTTCCAGATCTGCACCGGGAGTCCCGAGCACGAGAACGTCGTCATCCTCGCCTCGCCTAGCCTCCACGGTCGCAGTGCCGACATCCAGCTCCTGATGGGCACTTTCGCCTACGAAACCATCACCGAGGACCCCACCGACCCCTACATCCTTATCATCCGAGCCGAAGAGCCGCCCGCCTGGTTCGGAGCGAAGCTCCACTTGCAGGTGCGGGACGAACCGCTGGACATCAAACTCGGACACATGAGGCTCATTGCCGGCGGCTCTCAGTCGCGGTTGGTAAACGCCAGGAAGGCGTTTCTCGATAACATAGACATGCACATCGACCTCATCGTCGAACAGAGGTCGAGCTTGCAGAAGGTGAACTTGCGGCTCATGGAGATCCGCAAGGTGGCCTTCAAGCTGTCAAACGCCTTCATGGACAGCGTGGAAACAATACGCCGGCAGACGCGCGGTCTGAACTGCCAGGAGCTGATCCAGACGTGTTTCATATTCGCCACCGAGTTCGGTCAGCGCTCGCTGCTGTACATGGACAACAACAGGCGGACAATGAACAACATGAAGCTCACCAAGCTTGCCCTCGACTGGGTGAGCTTCATCTGCGACGACTGCATCTCGTCGGACCGCAAGACTTTCCGGTGGACCGTGCAAGCGCTCGAGTTCGCCATGGGAATGACCAGGGGCAGGCATATCCTGGCCCTCGGCGACGACGAGTATGCCAAATTGCGATCCAAGGTTGCCGGCTGCATGGCGCTCCTGATCTCGCACTTTGATATCATGGGCGCCAGATCAAGCGTGGCTGCGCAGGCCGAGAAGCTCCGGACGGAGGCCCTCATGAACCAGCTCAGACGTCTCAACAAGGGGCAGACCGCGGATGATGCGACGGCCGCCAAGTTTGTTGAGGAGCACCGGCTGATGGAGCTGGCCAAGATCGACGAACGCAGGAGGCAGATCTTGCTCGAGCGGTCTGCCATGGGCCGCGTGCTCGAGATATCGAACGAGGTAGATCGGTCGCTGGCTTGGCTGTCGTCTACGGCCACCAACTTCACCATGAGGTGGCAGCAAGGCCACTTTGTCGGCGGTGGTACATTCGGCAACGTCTACGCCGCCATGAACCTCGACACGGGCCAGCTGATGGCCGTGAAGGAGATCCGCCTCCAGGACCCCAAGCTGATCCCCAACATCGCGGGTCAGATCAGGGACGAGATGCGCGTCCTGGAGACGGTCGACCATCCCAACGTCGTATCGTACTATGGTATCGAGGTCCATCGAGACCGCGTGTACATGTTCATGGAGTTCTGTTCGGGCGGCTCGCTCGCCAACCTGCTGGAGCACGGCCGAATCGAGGATGAGCAGGTCATCATGGTTTATGCGCTGCAGCTGCTCGAGGGCCTGGCCTACTTGCACGAGCTGAAGATTGCTCATCGCGATATCAAACCAGAGAGTAAGTCCACCGTTTGCCGCCCCGGGGCGGCGCCAGAATGCAGACCGGGCATGCTAACATATATTGGGGTACAATTAGACATCCTCCTCGATCACAACGGCATCATCAAGTACGTCGATTTCGGCGCGGCCAAGCTCATCGCCCGGCAGGGCCGCACGCTGGTGCAAGACGTGACCAGGACCAAGCCCAACAAGTCGATGACAGGCACGCCCATGTATATGTCTCCCGAGGTCATCAAGGGCGAGAACCCGGGCCACTTTGGCGCGGTCGATATCTGGTCGCTGGGCTGCGTCATCCTCGAGATGGCGACGGGCCGGCGACCGTGGGCCAACCTCGACAACGAGTGGGCCATCATGTACAACATTGCGCAGGGCAACCCGCCGCAGCTGCCCTCGCCCGACCAGCTCAGCCCGCAGGGTATCGACTTCCTCGGGCGCTGCTTTATTCGGGACTCCAAGAAGCGTGACACGGCCGTCGAACTGCTCCAGCACGAGTGGATCATGACGATTAGGAACCGCGTTGTCGAGCCCGCCACGCCAAGCAGCGATGCCAGCGGGTCGCAGCAGAACACGCCGAGCACGGCGACTTCGTCCATGAGGGCTACCTTTGCTGGGGAAGAAGGGTCCCGCTAGTACTGGATGTTTTTTTTCTTTTTTCTTTTTTCCCTTGTTTCATTTTCCATCGATTTCTCTGTTGGTGTCGGGCTAGATGGGAAAGCAGGACGAGGTGTTTATGGCGGTCGACATGGGTCTTGGTTTCGGCTTGACCTCGTAGGGAAAGAAGAATATCACAGCACCTAATTTACGTTCCCTATCTGATTATCATTGGCATATGGGAGTTCCAACTCTCCACCAACTCTCCACCACGTGCCGCCCGGGTGCCTTCGAAAATGTATAAAACTAAAACTACTTCTGTCTGGCTACCCATATAGGACTGTTAGAAAACGATATCCCGAAGACTTTATCCCGTCTCGCGCGTGCCAATGCCTGCTTCCTCGTATCTGCTCATTTTCTTCGTTTCTCGGTGGTCGCTCAAGCCAAGCCCCAAGTCCTCCCGTGATATACAAACTACATCCGTGGGACTGACTTGAAATATTCTGGTCACGTTCTTGACTGGGTTTATCGAAGACATCTAGCATAGTCTGCAAGGTACCTGGTTGTGCTTGCATGTTTGCAATCAGTAAAAACAGAAATCACGTTCATTAACTGCCGGTGGTCACTTGGACAGAGCGCATCATGTTCAACTGTGTTTATCACCTGCGGCTCCTGGTTCGAGTCCGGTCCTCGTACCTGAATGTTCAATCCAAGCAACCGAGAAGAATAGGTGGGGTGAGAGGAAGGGAAAGTGAGGAACAGAGAAAGAAGGGAGGAATGAAAAATATGATCAGAGTTAGTTATCGCAATGTCCGAGCGTGCCGTTTTACTTGGGAAGTGACAGACCAGGAGGCGAGGGCAATGCCCATGCCGCGTAGTGTATTCTCACCCAGGTGTCGAAACAGACTATCGTAAGTACACTAGTGTATGTGCATACATACAGAAACGGAATATGGCATGGCGATCATCTCGGCGTCTGCCTGTCGCCCGGCGCGCATTGGTGCATCTGACGGCGATCCGTGGCTGCTCCGGAACATTCCAAAGGAGGTCTGTACGGAGTTACAGATTACACAGTACACTAGTGTAGTGTGTAGTGTAGTGTGTAGATCGAAGGATCGGACACCCGCTCGAGGCTCTCTCAGCAACTGACCCTGCGAAAGAACAGGAACTGGTTGTGGTTGGGTGAGTAGTGGGGGTGGGGTGTGCGGCCGCGCGTGTCGTCGACGGCCGACTTTTCGACAGTGATCGGCGGGTAGGGTAGGGTTGCTTCAGCATCGGCTCGTCCCGCTCCGTCCAGGCACTGCGTTTCATCTTCCCAGCCAGTTCCGTTCCCATCCATGTCTCCCCCCTCCCCGAGTTGCGCCGCTGTGGGCCACGGTGCAAAGACGACGCCGTCCGGGAGCCGGGATCGGGATCAGGTCCGGAACCGGGTAAAAAAAGTAAGGGAGGGAGGAGCTCTAAAGGTTGTCAAAGAACCCTCATGCATTCCATACATGACTAGTCGCATGGTACATCATTTACAGAGATAATTTAATGAGGTCAGTCAAATTATTCTTGGATGAAGAAGCCTCTTTTTTTTTCTCCTAATGCATTCTGATTAGTCGAAAGTAGCCGGTTAGTCTCACGATTCGATTCAAAGAAAATTTCGCCGTCAGGGCAGTCACAACTGCGGCCTTTTCGGCGGGCTTTGCTACCTCGTCATTGATGATGCCCATGGGGCTACCCCTTCCTCGACACCAACTTAGGAGGAAAAAGGAAAGAAGGTTTCAAGAAAACAAAAGGGAAATCACGAACGTCAGGTGAGAGGAGCTGGGAAGGAAGGAACGGAGGTGCGAGCCCATGTGTACTTCGGTCTATTGCATTCACTACTAGCATAGTATCCTAAGGCACCTCCTACTCCCTTCCTTCCTCGCGCGGTTGCTTCCTATCCCTCGCAAGAAAAAGGGGGGGAATACCAGAAAATGAATAAGAAAAAAAAAATTGGATCGTTGCGCAGTACACCGAAGTGGTAAAAAGCCCCAAGTCCCCTTTTCACTCCTCCCACCCGAACCATAAAGAAACCCCCCTCAAATGCCCTCTTTTGCGCCCGTGAATCATAACTATACAACAAAGAAAAACGAGCAAGACAAAAGGGGGAAGAAATAACAGTTCCCATCCCCGCCTTGCGCTAGAGATTGTGTCTGTTTGCTGATGCACGTTTCCACCAAACAGTGGCCACATAAATATATAGCCCCGGAAAACAGAAAGATGCCTCCCAAATTCTCCAAAACAAGGGGGGGGAAGAAACCAGCACTGACTAGGATCAAACAAGGATGAATATACAACATGCAAGGAAGTCCCTTCTTTGTCTTGGATACATGGCCGCTGAACGTTTTTTGTTTCGTATTCGGTGGATCCTGAGTGTCTTGAGGCCCCGATGAAGGGGCGAGAAGGTACGGGAAGAGAAAAAAGAAGAAGAGCAAAAGATAAAAATCGACTGGCATATGGTACATGGCAGCGCCTTGTCCACGAGGCCTCCGTAGTCGGCCAGATATCTTGACCAAGGTTCGGTTCGCGGACTCGATAAACTGCAGTGGGGTCCTCTCTCTCTCATGGCTTGTCCATGTTGAAGTCTTGAGGAGTGACATTTTGGGCGAACTGGAACTGCTTTGACCGTGGGGGAACGACGGGCGATGACCGGGCCGACGACTCGGCCGGGTACGACTCCGGGAACTGATAGTCGGCCTGTCCCAAACCGGCGGCGAAGAAGCTAGCGTAGGGGGGGCCCATGGCCGGCGGGAACGAGGGCGTTACCGGCTGGCTGGCAATGTAGCCCGAGGGTTGGGGCGCCATCGAGAACTCGAGTTCGGATCCGCCGTGGCTGCAGAGGCTCGGCGTCGGCAGTGGCTCGTCCTGCGGCGCGTAGACCCAGGACTGACCCCCCGACGATGCCGAGAAGTAGCCCTCCGGAATCCCGATCTGCAGGCCGGGCGTCCCCGGCTGAGACCTGACGGAGTGGTCGGCGCTGTCGTAGAGGGGGACGTTGCCGCTGCTGCTTCCGCCGCCGCCGACGGTCGACAGGGTGCCGAATGGGTAGCCCTGGTTATCGTCCGGGACATGATGGGTGCCCAAGCCGCACTCCCCCATTGTCGAGCAGAGGAAGCCCTCGGTCGTTGTCGTCTCGGCCGTCACCGCGGGCACGGAGTGGCCGAGCGGCGCCATGGCCGGAGCGTGGTTCTCCTTGAGACTCTGGAGGAGCGCTTCCCTGTTGCGATCCGTGGCGAAGGGCGAGCGCGGACCGCCGCTCCCGACGAACGTCTTCTGGACGCGTCCGTAGAGGCTCCCGGTTGCCGAGGAGATGCGTCTCATGGGGCTCACCGTGTCCGCCCGCCTGGGCACTTCGACGCCCGTCTTGGGTCCCGGCCCGCACCTCAGCGAAGACAGCCCGAGCGGTGCCGGCCGCCTGCTCTTCCTTCGGCCGGCGATGTCGGCAGGGGGAGGTGGTGATTTGAAACGCAAGCCGGGCACGGCCGAGGGCGACGAGCCGGGCAGCGAGGCGGGCGAGACGACCTCGGATTGCGCCAGACTCTCGACCGAGACATGGTGTCTCAAGAGCGGGGTGCCGGCGTCCATCGGCGCGCCCGGCACCGCCATTTCGGAGGGGAACTGCGAGGTTTGAGGCACCGAGAAGTAGTCGTGCTCGGCAAACGGGCTGAACACGCCCGCGTCGCCGATGCTCATACCGTGGTGAGTGGGGAGCACGTCGAAGGCCGGGCGCTGAGCTAGATCTTCCGGGGCGCCTGTGTCTGCTGGCCGGTAAGGAAAAGCGGTTGGTTGATGGAGTCCGCGTTGGTCGTGTGTCCCGAAACTGGGCATCGAGCCTTGCGCTTCTCTGGTTGCCAGGCTTTGCGCTTGGGAAGCAGACGCCGGCTCGTGATGGTCATTGGCAGAAGCGCCGCTGTCGGACTGCGCCGGGCTCTCGCATTCTGGAGCAGCAGCCGGCGACGGTTGAGCAGTCATGTCGAGAGGGCCCGTCTCGGGCTTGACGTGATGATCGTCATGGTCACTATGGTCGCCATGGCTCATGTTATCGCCTTGCCCAAGTGCGCCAGTGGACGGGCGGCCGGGCTCATTTCGGTTCTGACCCTGATGCTGACTAGGGCTGCTGCTGCCGCCGTGGGACGACGATTCATCAGCAGCTTTGCCATCCTGGTCCCGGTCGCTGGCCGACTTGGCCTCCGCAGCCGCCCGTTCCCTCGCCTGCTGGGCCTCGAACTCGGCCGTCTTCCTGATCTGCTTCTCCTTGGCCCGGCGGTTCTGAAACCAGTTCTAGCGACAAAAGTGTCAGCAAGTTGTACGCGGTTGGATCTGTCAGATGTCTTCCTCTCTCTCAATGAGACGTACGTTTATCCTGGGCACCTCGACCCCCATCTTCTCGGCGAGTTCCCGCTTGGTGCTGCTGTTCGGCTTCTGATTCTTCGCAAATTCGCGTTCCAGCAGCTCTACCTCGTCCTTTGCCAACCTCGGCTTGGGTTCCGCAGGCTTGGAGAGGTGAACGCCGGCATGGCCCACCAAAGCCGCCGCGCGGTGCTGTTGTTGGTAGTAGGCCATCAGTGGGTTCCAGTATGGGTACTGCATGGCTTGCGGATGCGCCTGTTGGTCGCCGGCAAAGAGCTGCATGGGCAGGTCAGGATGGCGCCGCTGGTAAGGGTCGAGATAGTCCATATCCATCGTGACGGTAGCCGGTGCTGGAGCAGCCCGGTCGGAGGGCAGCACTCTCTCTTGGTCGTCCACGCCGGCGCAATTCTCGAACGGGGAACGCTGCTGGGAAGATATACCACGCTCCTTTCGAAATAGACAGACGACGGGGAGAGAAGCCTCTTCGAGTCGGAAACGTTCGTGTATTCTTTAGCCGGCGTGCCTCCGCAAGAGTGACTGAGAGAGGGGGAGAGAGAGGTAGAGGGATTGGCGGGACGAAGAGACTGCAACGGGCCAACCTTTTCGACCGCGGGCGAGGCAGAAATACGGATACCGACGGACCGGTCTTACTACGCTAGGTACTAGGTAGTTATGGCGATAGCAAGCAGAGAGATGTTGTGGGTCTGATCTGTCGAGATAAATGTACTTTCCCGGCCGAGCAAGGAAACCTAAAGGATAGGATGGGCCACCGGGAATTGGACTGATTTATCAGTGAGTGAGTGACGGACGGCTCCAGAAGAGTTGATTAATTGTACGTCCGTACTTGGTTAGGTACTCGGTAGGTAATTAGGTGGTCGAGAGCCTCTGGAAAAAAGGAGCGTTCGAAGGACGGTGGGTGGTAGTATGGGCGCGGAGGGCGAGATGCAGACCAGAGCAGACAGGGCTCCTTTCCGTCTCCAGCTGTTTCGCCTGCAGCCTCTCTCTTTGAGTCTCAGATCACGGCGAGAGAGTACGAGGCAAGGGGGTGGGCGGGTGTGGGTGGGTGGGTGAGTGGGGGGGGGGGGAGAGAAGACCGTTGTGCAGAACAAGGGGGGTTTCTCTGCATCTCTTCAGGCGCTGCACCCCATCTCGCTGCACTGTCTGCACAACTCACGTCTTTCCCAGGGGCAGGGTGCGATCCATCGCTACCGCGGACACGGCGTCTCGCCGAGGCAAGGGGAGTACCCGGTGGAGTGTTCTCACGATGCAGACGGTGGGTGAGCGATCCAAGGGTCATCAGGTGCCAAGCGCAGGGGTCGGAGGCGGCGAGAAAGGGGTAGGGGAGCTCGGGTACCTCCGGGTACTCTGCGCCGTGCAGCGTGGGCTCATTGAGGTTGCACTAGTGTATGTAACTGTATGTACACACAGAGGTACTGTACGTGCCGCCAAGTTTGTCAGGTATTACAGTGCACGATACATGCATGGATGCGGGCATGTACCGTAAAACCCAACAGGGAACGCGTACATACCTCAGCTGAGCGAGCTCCTGGGCCTCCCGCTCTCTCGGAGCCATCGGTGACCTAGCGCCGGCAGCTGCCTTACACTAGCTCTCTATACAGTAGTGTAGCGCAGGGTAATGAGCTCTTTGTCGAGGACGGATTCCTCGGTACCGTGCACGCTGTGCTTCGTCTACACTCGAATGTAGATACCCGCGTCTACCCTGCATCAATCGTGTGGAGAGTTGTTAACGCTCATCTGATCAAGTAGCTGAGAGGCAAAATTGAGCACCAACGCGAGTATCGTATGAATGTGCATTGCGGCGCTAGGGTGGCATTCGCAGCTCGAGTCGAGAGCACTTGTTGTGTCGGTCATCAGAATCGCTCTGGGGCGGAAACCTCGCCGAGCCTGAATGGGATGCCGCATCCGCGTCCGGTGTGCCGAGCTCCCCGCCTTGACATCGGACGAGGTGCACAGACGGGAGATGATGCAGCGGGCCTGCATGGGCACAAGATCCAACAGCGGAACCCAGTGCCACCGTTCCGACGCGGTGAAGGACAACACAACATGCAAAGCGAATGCGGCGCGACCCAATTGTGGGCGGTACTGAGCAAGCACGGATTACTCACCCACAGCCGGGTACTGTACGTACTAGGTACAGTGTACTCACTTGGTCTTCGCGTCGCCGTTGGGGCGACCAAACCTTCTCGACTCTCAGTTCTTAGCGTGACGCGCCTGGTTCCCCTGTTGCGCCTCGCTGAGGGCGACTTGTGTTTGGGGGATCTAGGGAGGTCTCGTCCGACACCGGGAGAGGCGCGCGTTGGGTCCAGACCCGCCAGAATGGAGCCTGGGGTCGACAGGCAGCTGAGGTGAGGCTGATAACCTGAAGCAGGGCAGCCCATGGAGAAACCGAAACGGCAGCAGAGACGCAGCGAAGAAAAACCTGCGACAGCCGAGAGGGCAACAGCCGACATTGGTCTGTTTCGAGTCGACATTAGGCCGAGGCCAACAATCCATCCGCTTGCGGATTGTGTGTGCAGAGTTTCCGCTTCCCGGCGTGTACGGATGTACATACATACCGCAGTACTTGGTAGTGCCGTCGGTATGTGGGCGACAAAGAACCCGAAAATCACGAACTCAAGATTGATACTGGAAGACACGACGTCAGGTTAGGGTTCTCTGTTCTTGTGACCGCTCGATTCTAAGATGGCGCCTCCCTTCTTTCATTCCTTCTTGCCTTTATTCATTCCTTCATTCCTTCCTTCCTTCCCTTTCGTTAATATCCTTCCGGTGCCTGAGCTGCATCATTGCCGCCGTCCTCGGCAGGTTGCCCGTTTTGGCAAGCACACACCTCTTTGTGGATTGCGGCCTCTCTGGGTGCGCAGGTGGGGCTCCAACCACCTTCCTTCCTCTCGCGGGCCCTGTTCCTATCAATGTTTCTCCTCCGCGAAGGTTCACCAAGAACAACGGATGTCGCAAGGTAAGCTCAGTACATACTGCGTAGTGAGGAAAAGAGAAGAAAAAAATTGTCCGATGAAACACCCGCACTGAATCTCCATTTGACCCCGTCATTTCTCGCCTCGGCCGGGACCACGACTTGCCGAACTGCCAGAGGCAACAACCGTCTAGGTACATACTCGCCCGCTCCTTACCTCGCTGACCTCGCGACCCGACGTTACGCAGACAGGATATACTTACGGGATGCGACTCAAACGCCAAAGCCTCGTCGAATCCGTGAGCGACGACATCAATGGCTCGATGAAGAGTAGGTGTCTCCTCGTGCAGGAACTCGGGAATCCCGCTGCAACCGTCCGGCAGGACGGAGACAAGCAGCCTCGAGTCAGTGGAAGAAAACCCCTGTCGATTTCACTCGCGGTTCTTCCAGCCTCCTTCCCGGTGCCGAAACACATCGTGGGGTCTCCCCCAGCGGACTGACGAGTCTGGATGTTTTTTGCTTGTGGCCCGTGTCGCCTCTCGCCCGACTGGCAGACGCGGTGGTCTCCCAGTTCTCCCAGTGGGCCACTCTCGCTTACCAGGACACCTGATTCGCACCGCCCTTTGGTCTGGATTCGCTGCTCTGGCAGTTCGCGTTCAGATCTCACGAGCAGCAACCCAGCCCGTCTACGTTCATCGTGAGAGGCGTCCCAGCACCGAACAGAACCTGCACACATCATACCTCCCGCGAGCACTGCGTGCGGATCAAACCGCTTTTTCTTTTCTTTTTTTCTTTTTTCCTCGCTACATTGAGCTTGTGAAGAAGCAAGCAAACATCCGGAGTTCAGGCATACGCATCAAATTACTCGGTCCCGCTGGCCTCGCCGACGGCACTAGCACTCAGCGCGCGAGACAGTTGTGAAAGTTTATTCTGTCTCTGTTGCCTCTGTTGTTTCTGCTGTCTCTGTTGTCTCTGTTGCGGAGTTATGTGGCAGGACTCGGGGCATATTAGAATGATCACGAGACACCGGCGACTAGGTGACCCCCCGCCCGCATGTCCCGCGTTGCTATTTATGGAGTGCCCAGACCTGCTACTCCGTACATGGTGTACTTTACACGCATGTATGTATGTATGTATGTATCTACATACATACAGTACATACAGAACATACTCCGTACAGGGGTTGTTCCCCCCCCCCCAACAGGTGGGCGTGACTGAAAGAGTGGCCAAAAATTTCCAGCATCCAAGTGCCAGGAGTGTACTGTACACGAGTGTACAGTACATACCGGTAAAAGTTCTGCAAGGAGTTGCTGCTGTCACACGCAGGCCACACGCAACGGCTTGGCGCAACAACCTGCAATGCCGGGGCTAGAGCTCTGGCTGCGATCTTGGCTCACTGTGCACATTGAGGCTGTCTCTGTCACCTTGCTGGTCAAGTTAGGTGTGGAACTTTTCTTGGGATTGGAGAATAGTGAACCGCTCTGAACTAGAGCGCCCTCTCACCCTCCTGCTGTCGCCACGGACCGATACCGCTAAAGGGCGATCGACGAAGCCATCTCCTGCGCCGCGTTACAACTTGCAAGCAGGGTTTTCCTTCGTCCGTAGGAAGTCGACAACGGCCAACGACGGAACTCGACCCGGGAGAAAGAAGAATAAGTTTGTCGATATGTGAGAAGGACGGGCATGTGGGCCAACCTTTAGTGTACATACATAGACGACACTAACAGCCGAGATCCAGCCCGCGGATCTTCGCAACGCCGCTCATCAACAGCGGTCGATCATGCCGATCCTCCAACCTTAACTGATTACTTGTCAAAGTACTATTACACTACTTCCGTAGTGGGCCTTTTATTAATAGCCAGTGCTGGATGATTGCCGCCGGCCGATCTTGCAACAGGCCAGAACGCAAACTATTCAGTTGCACTCGCACGAGGCGATCTTCTCTCGGCCTCAAGTCTCACGCTTATCTAGTGTACTTTGAATGCAACAGCAACCCGAATACCATACAATAAAAGGATACCACGCTCTCTTCACCAGCCGCATTGTTTATAATCCGTAGCTTCGCCGCGAGCGATGAAGCTGGTACGAGAATTGCCGGTACCTGTCAACGAGTCCCCAGAGGTCTCGAATCCGAGGGTTGAAAGCCGCCTTGAGAAGAGAGGTTTCGCTCGCACTTGGTGGCGTCAGGCGCCTCGCCCGTTGGATGGCGTGGTGTACTCTGCACACGACGGCGCCGGCCAGCTCAGCTCTGAATCATGCCCGCCTGCCTACAACGCACTTTATCCAAGTTCTACTAGACACTGACAAGAGAAGCGCATTATATGTACGGATTACATTCACATGGGCAGTGCATCCGCACGACAAGACACCGCAGAGAGTTACTCACCAGCCAGACATCTTTTGCGTCTCGAGAAATGGGACAGGGTCTGCGACATCGAAACATCCAACAGCACCCTTTTGGCGAGTGCGGACAGTCCTTACCCCGCACCGACCGGCGCACGAGCGGTTAACCCTTTTCTGAGCTGTGGTTCTTCGTCTTAGCATGGTCCGACTCCTAGCCGCAGTGGGCGGCGAGCCGTGGGCTGACGAGCGTACGGAGTGCACGACAGCAAAGTCAAGTCCCGCCCCCCGGGGGGGTCGACCGGAGGCGATACACTTGCACTAGTGTAGTTTGTAGCCTCCGGGGTGTGTGCTACTAGTGTACTCCATACGGTCACCGATCTCTTGCTGCCCGTTCAACCTCGTGGGGAACCGCGATCTTGATTGTTTCCTTGCGATCCCGGACCTTGTCGAACCATCGTCAACCAAGCTTGGTGTGGTGGGACGCGCTCCAGACTCTGTGGCAAATCATCCCATCCTCATGGGACAGGGGGACGAGATTGCGGTCCCCCGTTCTGGTCCCGCCGGCCACGTGTTGGCCGACGGGCACCTAAGGGGTGGCTCCCCCTGTCAAGCGGGCCCTTGATTGCCAACTTGCAGCGCCGTGTGCCGTCTGCTGCGGACAAAGTAGCGGCAGCTTGGGTGCATCTTGCAGGTGGATGCGCGGATAGAACTGACGATCTTCGTATCTCTGCTACGTAGTTGGCGATGGTTCTGGAGGAAGAAGGACGGAGGCGTCCAGAGCCAACCTGCAGGAAGATGTGGGTGGCTGCAACCTCGGTAGGGCTAGAGCCCTGGTGGGCCCAGTCCACCACAGTGCAGCTCTGGGAGGTACCTCTGGGGGTAACTACATAGTACTTTCCTAGTGTACGGATTAGTGTAAACGGGTCCAATTCCTCTCCCGAGTGCCAACATCCCTGCAGCGGATCCGCACAGATCTTTGTCCAGGAGGTTCGCTCTAGGCTGAGCAAGACTTACACCTCTTCCAGCATTATTAATCCTAGTGCGATACATGCCCCACTTTTTTCAGTTCTTTTGCAAGCCACTTACACAATTATCATACCATGTCACTCTCCTAATAATTTTCTATATAAAGGTACTTACAGATAAAATCCCTAGGTTGACAGCTAAGTTAACAAGGGATATCCTTTCGAGTATAGGAATCCAGGTTCTATAGTGGCCGGCTCGAAGCCCAGATTTAAACCCTATTAAGAATGTATAGCACTAGATAAAGGATTAGCTTAAACATCGCTACGATGTTTAATTGCTAAGCCTTACAGGGCTTCGACTAGCTGTTCTAGAGGCGTGGGAGGCAGTCCCCTCGGAGTTTCTTTAGTACCTAGCTGTTATAGGCCCGGGCTACATCCGGGCTAGACAATGCCCAGGCTTTACCTGGGCACTGGAATGGACCTACCCTGCCCTACTCCCGTACGCCCCATAGGTCCGTAGAGCGTTTGTTACTCGTTCGTAACTCGTCTGGTAGACACGCGGCCAGGGCCCGGTTAGCGCCCGACCCGGAGCCTAACCGGGCCCTACCTAGGCTATATATATATATATTGGTTAAAAGGTACTCCTCTATATAACTTTTATATTTTTCCTCTTTTCCTCCCTAAGGTAGTTAAATAAAATATTATATACTTATCTATAAATATTATAAGGCTAATATATTATATTTTAACTACCTTTATACTAGTAGTAACTCCCTAAGGGAGTTATCGATAATATAGTTATAATAGATTTAATAGTATATAGGCCCTTAGGCTTAGTAGAATTATAGGAGCTTATCTGCTCCCTTTAAGTAGTAGTAGAATAGTAAAATGTGACGATTAATACTCTCTAAGCATTCTAAACCTAACCTATCCTAACCCTTAAGTCGGCTAGGGTACCCCTTGAAGTTTAGCGGCCGTAGTAGAAGCGTCTCCTAATAAGATAACCTTTTGACGGTAAAAAGGAACTCTTTATAGTATAGAAGAGTACGATAGAATATGTCCTTATAGCTAATAGAGATTTTATCGGCTCTAATTATAACTAATAGGTCTTTATCTAGGGAAACCTTACGTGCTAGGTATAGACTTAGGTTACGGCCTACTATAAATCTATAGGCCTAAAAGTTAGGTATAACCTGACCGAGTTCCTCTAATACCTCGAGAGTATCTTCTCTAACCCTTATAAGAAGACGGTGGCCCTATCGGAACTAGAATTCCTTCGATAGAGAGACGACAAACCGTTTGCTACCTTTATTGTTTGGTTTAAAGCCAAGCTATCGAAGGCAGGCGGTCTCCTTTAGAGCGACGAGCTATACCTAATCAAATTATAACAATGCCTCTCTTTAAAACTTAAATATACGGCAGTCAGACGAGGAATTCCCTAGGATAATTATATAATGGCGGTCGAGAAATACTATAAGATTGCTATAGATCTCGAGGCTCTTTAGCTTAGTGACAAGTATTAGTAGATATAGGGGTAGCAAATAGTACCTAAACTATAGAAAGAGAAAGATATAAAAGAAGATATACTAATGACCGGAATTAACTTATTACGTATTAACCTATAGAGGAAAGGACCTAACAAGGATAGGGTAGGAAAATATAGGGGTAATGCCCTATAGGTAAAATAGGTTAGTCTAGAAGTATATATAGCCTAATAAGTAGCTAGAGTATATAGCTAGTATAGGTAAAAGGGTTACTTTATTATTAAGCATTACTTTACCCTTACTTTAAGGCTAGTATAGTAAAATTAGCTAAGAATTAATATTAATGTCTTAGAGGCTAAGGATTAGAAGGAAGATAATAACCTATCTAACGAAGAAGATAATAAGTAGAGAAAAGAGTAGCCCCTAAGCAAAGTCTCGTAAGGGGGCTAGAAGACTACGACTACCTAGAAGACGAGTTTATAGAGATTAGCAAAAGAATAGATAGACCTCCTTTTCTTATTCTAATCTTCCTTAACTCTACTAGCTTTATAAATGCCTAAGTAGATAGTAAATATTCTAGCTATAGTATTATTAGTAAGAGAATGTATTAGAAGCTTAGAATCGAGTAGATTAGTTTGCCTACTATATATACCCTTAGGATTATAACTAGGTTATAACGGGACCGGAAGATCACTCGGATGGCCTGCGTTATAATAGATATCAATAGCTAGGAGAGTTAGGCCGCATTTTACGTAGTCCTAGGACTTATATATAATATTATACTAGGTCCTCTATAGATGGAATACTAGGAGGTTAAATTAGATATATATATAGGCATTCTTAAAATTAGGATATAACTAGGATTACTTGTCTGTAAGATCTCTTTATAGTCAAGATAGATAGAAATCTCCTAAATTATGGGTATAGTCTTTATAAGTATAGTTCGGAGGGTATAGAAGAAGAAGACTTCTAATACCTTCCTAGTTACTAGTATCTGGGAAATAATAACTATCCTAGAATTAAGATACTAATTTGATAGAGAAGGTATAGGGAATAGGGGCACCTAACTAAGGCCTAATATGGAGTTAAAGGTTACCTTACCAGACGAACTTCGCGACTTTGCCGACCTCTTTAATAAGGAGAAAGCTAATAGACTTCCTCTATATTGTAGTACGGCCGATTATTACATTAAATTAAAGGAAGGCCTAGATAGAAAGATTCTTAAACTCTCTTAAGGGCCTCTCTATAATATACTATAGGATCATTTATTAGAAGTCCGAAAGTAAGTCGTTAACTTGCTAGATAAGGGATAGATCTAAGCTAGCTCCTCTTCGGCTACTGCCCCTATCCTCTTAGTAAAGAAAGCAGATAGAGGTTAGAGGTTCTATATCGACTATCGAGCGCTAAATAAGATCATAAAGCAAGATCGATACCCCTTCCTACTTATTAAGGAAACACTTTACTCCCTAGCTAGAGCTAAGTGGTTTACAAAGTTAGATATCTAGGCGGCCTTCTACCGTATCTAGATCGCGGAGGGCTATAAATATTTAATAGTATTCTAGACCTAGTTTGGCCTCTTTAAGTGGCTTATCTATTCCTTTAGACTTATAGGTATACTTATAACCTTCTAATGATATATTAATAACACTCTTGGCTTAATGCTTAGAGACTTCGTAATAGTATACCTTAATAATATCTTAGTTTATATTTTAGGTAGTAGGAAAGATTATATAAGGTAAGTAAAAGATATACTCTAAAGGTTATAAAAAGTAAGACTTGTATTAGACTTTAAAAAGTATATATTTGCTATAAAAGAAGTTAAGTACCTTAGCTATATTATAGAGGTAAGGGCCTAGGTCTGTCTAGACCTTGAAAAGCTAGCCGCTATCCGCGAGTAAGAGGTACTACGGAAGGTTTAGGGAGTACGAAGCTTCCTAGGGTTTGCCAATTTCTACTAAGACTTTATCTCTAACTTTTCTAGGCTAACAGAACCCTTGACGTAGTTAACCTATAAGAATACCCTATTCTAGTAGGGGACTAAGGAATAGAAGGCCTTTGACGCCCTTAAGACGGCCTTTATATTAGAACCTATCCTTATATAATAGGACCCTAAACAGGAGACGGTACTTAAGGCAGATTACTCTAGGATAGTGCTAGGAAGGTGCTTATCCTAGTAAGGAGAAGACAAGGTCCTATACCCTATAGCCTACTACTCTATAAAATCAACCCTAGCTAAACGGAACTATATAATCTATAATAAGGAGTTACTTACGATTATCTCGTACCTAAAGGCCTAGTTAGCTAAACTTTATAGTATTATAGCTCCCTTTTAGATCTTAACCGACTATAAAAACCTTGAATACTTTTCCTAGCCTCGTTTAATTAGTAAATAGCAAGCTCGATAGGCCGAGATACTCTCCCTCTTTAACTTTAAGCTCTATTACTAACCTAAGTTGTAAGCGTCCTACTCTAACGCCTTGTCCCGTCACGAACAAGACTTTCCTAAAGACGTATAGCGTATAGTATAACTTCTCCCTACTATCTAGATAGATATAATAGATTCCTTGACGTTATCTAAAGTACCCTATCTCCCGAAGGGGAGCACCATTTTTACAGACAAATGACTAGTAGCCTTATAGGATAAGGGAGTTATTAAGGATAAATATTATATATACTAACTCTAGGCTATATAGGATAGCGCCCGAAAATTTCCGAAGAAAGTAAATGTAATATAGACCTAGATTATAGACTGCTCCCTTAATATATAAGGTACTCTCTAGTTCTAAGGTAGACTTTAGCTCCCTATATAGGAACTACTTACTACCACTATCCTTTAATATATCTATAACTCCCTTATATTAGGTTACCTAAGGAGGAATAGACTATTTAAAATGCTTTAATAGGACTACTATTAGAATTTTATATCCCTAGACGTAAAGAGGTTTATAAGGAACTATTATATATATCGAAGGGCCAAGGTTTTACATTAACTACGATAAGGACTCCTCTAGCCCCTACCTATTGCTAACCGCTTCTAGAAATAGATTTCTATCAATTTTATAGTTAATCTCCCTATATAAGACGAGAATTCACCCTGGTACCTTATAGTGATTACCAACCGGCTATCAAAGTATATCTAGCTCGAAGCTATGTCCTTAATAGGAGCCGAGGTATACGCGCTCTAGTTCTAGGACGTATAGTAGCGGTTTTACGGATTTCTAATACAAATTATCACTAATCGTAGTTCGGACTAGCTTAGCTAGTTTTAGACTACTTTCTATAAAACTATTAGAATTAAGTAACTACTATTAATAGCCTATTATCCATGGATAAATAGAGGTATAGAATATATAAATTAGAAGGTATAAACTATCTTATAGACTATAGTTTCCTTTGCCTAGTATAACTAGCCTAAATATCTACCTATATATTAGCTTGTAATTAATAACTATAACTTAATAGTAATTAGGATAAGTATAAACTACCTTCTTTATAGTTATAATATAAGCCCGATATAGTTTACCGACCTATTAGACGCTCCTACCTCGACCTTATAAGAAAGAGCTACTAATTTCTTATATTACCTAAGAGAAAATATGGAATAGACCTAGGCTACTATCGTATATATATAGTAGTATTAGTAAGAAAACGCTAATCGCTCTCGATACCTAGCTAAGAGGTTTAAGGTAGGGGATAAAGTATAGCTATCCTTATATAATATTAAGACTAACCACCCTAGCTATAAACTTAATTAGGTTAATACTAAGTATAAAGTAATTACGGTACTAATGCTACTAATAGTGACTCTAAATATTCCCTATAGCCTCTACCCTACCTTCTATATTAACCTTGTCAAGTATACTACGTCTAACCTACTACCTTCGTAATATATATTAGATTTCTAACCAAACCTAGTATTAGAACTTTCCTAGGAAGAACTACTATAAGAGGAATACAAAGTAGAAGCGATCCTTATAGCTAGGAATATAAGGGGAAGAGGAAATCAATACGATATACTAGTAAAATAAAAGGGATAACCCTAATTTAAGAACTATTAGAAAATCTAGAAAATACTAAGGTGCTTAATACGTTTAAACGGAAGTAAGGAGACATATATTACTATAATAGACTAGTTATAAATAGGAGGTAGGGGAGAGTATAAAAGCAAATGATATAAATTTTTCACGTAGGTAGGCAAACCTAAGGCAAACAAACGGCAGGCGTGTCGCGGTCGCGTCATAGACGCGTTACGACCGTATTATAGACGTGCCTATAGAGATAGTCTAATTATAAAAACAAAAATAAACATATTAAGTAGCACATAATACGCTTACTCCATAACCTCCTCCTCCTTATCCTCCCCCTTTAAAATAATAGTTACGGTAGCAAGGGTAGGGTCGTTATAGTTACGGACCGGGCGTGCCGCGTGATCGATAGGCGAGGAAGAGCAGTAGGCGCGGGAATGGCCAAAGTCGATTAGCACGAGTACGGGGCGTATAGAGGCGCTCGAGTAGGCGTAGGAGGCAGGTAATAGGGTACCTAGGATGTAGACGACAAGGGCAGCATTGGTATTGACTAAAGTCGATATATTCTTATTTATATATTATATCTGGTATAGTATACTATTGTTCTATACTATGGTATAGCGTATAAGCTGCTTAGTAGCTTGTAAGGTAGGGTTAGGGCTAGTAGCAGGCTAGATAATATTACTATAGTAGGTAGGGGTATTAGGGGTAGTAGTAGTAGTGACTAGAGTAAAGTTATTACTAGAATGACAAGAACTTATAGCCTAGGTAGGGGCAAAGGTAGCCTATCTAGGTAAGTAGTTAGACTAGGCGGCCTTAAAGAGTATAAAGAACGAATATATTAGTATAGAGAACTTAGGTATTAAAATAATATAATAGGCACCCTAGTTAATAGTCTTATAGTAGGTAGGAAAGGTAAGGGTAGTATTAGCATTATAATAACCTATAATTTTCTTGATATCTATATATAGGTAGGGGTTATTAGCTTAGAGCTATAGATCCTAAACGTAGCTCCTATAGCTCTTATAATATATTATATAAGAAGTACCCTAACCTTAGATATACTTGACCTTATTACCTTTAAAAAGTTGGTTAATATATAATAGATAATATTATTACTTCTTAGGCTATAGTTTAAACTCCTTATTAAAGGAGTTACCCTTAATAGTATACCTATTAAAGGAGAGATTAGCATTCTTATACTATAAAATAAGGAGTTAATCTATACCCTATATATATATATAATAGCTAAAAATTAATATAGGTAGGGAAAACTTATATAATACTCCTTATTCTTATTACTACTAAGGTAGCGACTACTATTATTACCATTAAGTAAATTAATAGCTATTAATATACTAGACAGATGCTAATTAAAAAAAACTTTAAAAGCACAATAGGGATATAGGTAACGAGTATAGTTATAAGAGGCAAGGGCAGTTAAAGGGTATGAAAAAAGAGGAGAGTTAGTTATAGGAGAAAGAATCAGGAGTAAGAGGGAAGAGGAGGGGATATTTATAAGCATTAGGAGGAAGGTAGCAGGGGAGTATATATAACCTAGGCAAATTGCTTATTATACACGTAACTTACTACTATATACACAGGTCACGTTATTCTAATAACAAAGGGAAGGAGCTTAGCTTTCATCCGAACTCGAACAGCTACCTATTTACGCTCAACACGCCATTATACACGCGGGTTACATTGTCATAGCGACAAAGGAAGGAAGGCACGGGACCCGCTTACGGGACCGACATAGGGGCAGGAAGCAGGACGGGTCGGCCCGGCAACCACAAAAAGAGAAGGGGGGGGGTATGTTATAGGCCCGGGCTACATCTAGGCTAGACAATGCCCGGGCTTTACCCGGGCACTAGAATGGACCTACCCCGCCCTACTCCGGTACGCCTCACGGGTCCGTAGAGCGTTCGTTACTCGTTCGTAACTCGTCCGGTGGATACGCGGCTAGGGCCTGGTTAGCGCCCGACCCGGAGCCTAACCGGGCCCTACCTAGGCTATATACGTATATATTGGTTAAAAGGCACTCCTCTATATGACTTTTGTATTTTTTCTCTTTTTCCTCCCTAAGGTAGTCGAATAAAATATTGTACGCTTATCTGTGGATGCTATAAGGCTAGTATATTATATTAGTACACTTAATGCCTTAATGGCTAGCAAAAACTAGGGGGTAGAGACTAGGTATTAATACTTCTATATTATAGAAATTTGTATTGGCTTAGTTATATCTATACTTCTTGGCTACTTTTCTGATTTGCGTTAGTTATAGGGCATGTATCGTATTAGGATTAATAATGCTAGAAGAGGTATACTAGTATAGTAGGGTTAGAAAAGTGTTTACCTACTTTAACCCTGGTAAATCCACTTCTAAATCAGGTTAACTAACTACCCCTCTTTAACTTTAACGATGGTTATGCCGACTTTTCTATCTTTAACCTCCTCTTCAATACTATAAGATGGCTACTAGACCAAAGACTACTTATCAGGAACTTATAGAAGCCTAGATATCTCTAATTTACAGCTTCCATTTGGCTAGATTGAAAGGAGGTATAATTACAGCCCGTACCGGCTTGTTAAAACGGACTATTAACTATACTATCTCGAAAGTTAAACGTAACCTTACTAATAGAGCCGACAAGCCGTTCTAATCAAAGCCTAGATCCGGAAGACTTTATAAGTTAGATGACCAAGCTATCCGGCACCTTCTACGGCATATAATAATTAACTAAATAGATACCCTTAAATTACTTATATCACCCTGTCCTAGGGTACCTGGTAAAACTGACTCAAATATACTAACCAGATCTTTATACCACACTTCCTTCCTTTTTATAATAAGATAAGATCAATGTATGGCTCTAGGGTATAGTTATAAGAGGATAGGGTAATATATTACCACGGGGGGTCATTTAACTGTTAAAGAGGGCTACGGAGGTTCGGCTACTCTAATGGCCACTATAGAGCCCAGACCTTAGTACAATTAAAAATATCCAGCACTAGATAAAGATAAGAATCTCTGAAAGGCGGTATCGGATTAAGACAGTGGCTCAGATGGCTACAGTATTATAGGAAGTCTGGAGCTAAATACCTGTTGAATTCCTGGTCAATTTGACTATAGGTATAGGGAAAAGGATAGATCTTTTGGCTCAATCACAAGGTGGCCTAATCAAGTACTGAAATAGCTATAGTTGTAATATTAATTTGGTGGCAGTTTGGCCCTGTTTTGCGTGTTCTGTATGTCTTTGAAGTTGGAGGGTGGAAAAAGTGGGTGGGCAAACACTTTTCTGACCCCACTGTACAAGCCCCAAATGAGAAGAAAAGATGCGAGATGCAGGCTTGGATCCCCCGGGGAATGGGTCCGTCATAGAACGTTTGGCTATTCTTCGCTGCGAAAACTGCGCTCCTGATGCCACGCTACGCCACAGCTAGGGTGTATGTAGACTTGGGGACGTGGTCGGGATGGGAAAGGTGCGTGTCATGCCACGGGGAGCGCAATCAAACTTCATTTCGGCATGGCTTTCGGCTTGTGAGCCTCATCAGCTGCTTCTAGAGCACCGTCTTTCTTTCGTCTTCCATTGTTTTCATTCACGAAGAAAAGGGAAACTTCACGTCAAATCCGGTCTGCATCCAATCCCCACTGGGAGGAATAGAGCAGTCAGGGGTTAAGGGTGGCTGAGAGATGGACTACGGAGGAGTGTATGGAAACGCAGCATTGCGCCGTTACACTGTCAAGAACGGAATCACTGCGGGATGCAGCCTCGGAGCTTTTTTTCTCTTTACGCGCTAATAACTATCTCGCTACGGACGTTCTCTTCCGCTTGATCGCCTGCTTAGTACGCTGTACAAACATAGTACGCTGTACTGTATGTACAGTACATACAGTACACCGGTACATACCTACCTTACCTATATACCCTACGCTGCTCGCTAGGGTATGGAACCGTGATTGCTCGCATCGAACCGCACGACAAGACAGGAGGCGAGAAAGTCGGGAAAATTTCCAAGTGGGCATCAAGTGGACAAGCTGAACCTTGTCGAGGAGCCGGGCAAGTGAGCGCCGGTTTGGGTGACACGGCCGCTACACCAGCCGCAGCTGTGTCTGTTTTCTTTTTTCATTCGTGGGGAGAGAAGAGTGCGAACCTGCAGGAACGGGATGTCTTCCAGCCTGTCCTGGCGTTACGCAAATCGCCGACCAAAGTACTCTATGGATACACGAAATGTCTGACGGATGATTTGCAAGCGTTCGTCAATCCCTTTTTTTCCCCTCCCTCTCTCCAGAAACGGACTTGCAGTGTAACTTTCAGGCCAGCTAGCTATCCGCCGTTGCCTGGCCTCAAGGGACCTCCCTCGAAAAAAAAATGAAATGAGTGCGATCTCGCAGCGTTCGTTGTCCGGTTGAGGTGCCGGGGTCGCCCTGTACTCATGAACACCAGAGGATGTTTGTGTGTATAATCTTTGTATTCATGTAATTGTGTATGTATGTATGTATGTATGTATGTATGTATGTATGTATGTATGTATTATTACGCAGTACACATACACCGACAACAACTGTGCCATTCCATATTTCTGTCCATGCACTGCAGGAGGCAACCGTTACAATAGGATGCTTGTCCCATCTACGGCCACAATGTGACCCGAGCATCTCGGCTGCAATAAGAAATCTGAGTTTTTTTTTTTTTTTTTTTTTTTTTTTTTTTTTTGCAGTTGGAAGATGTACAAGATGGATGTATGGACTGTCCTATTCTGTACGTACCTTGTATGTGAGGGAAGTACATACGGATTACTGCATTCCGTAACTAGGTATCTGTACACAATACATACTAGTAGTACCTAGGCAAACATGCAAAAGGTCGAGGCGATTTTCTCTCAGCTTGAAAGAGGGCCTACCACTCGCTCAGTCTGGCACAACACAAAATGCGAAACCGAGCAGAGAGGTTAACTAAAATGGACGAGCTCCGCGACTGGGGTACACTACTCCGTACGAAGTACTCTCTTTGCCTTTTCTTCTTATGTTTCTACTGTGTAATCCGTACATCCGTATCAGCTGAGTCGGTCCAGCCCGCCTCGCCCCGCATATGTTAGCGCCAGCCCCAGCCCAAGCACACCAAAGTACCACCAAGCCTCCTCGCCTGCCCCCTCCCCCCCCCTTTTTCTCTTTTTTCTCACTCCCCCACGAGGACGGCACACATCCTTGCCACACTCGTTCTCTCGGAACCGATCAGACAGAGAGAGACAGAGAGAGACAATGACGGCAAGAGTTGCGACGGCGGCAGCGCCCGCCTTCTCCACGCTTGATTGACGCAGGTGGGACACGCGAGAGTGAGAGAGTGTGTATGTGAGCGAGACGTCAGGTGGCCAAGAAGGCCTAGACTCTCCAGGATTCTGGACTCCTCCACGCCTCGGCACTTCCATCCTTCTCTTTTGTTCCCTTTCCTTTCTTTTTTTATCTATTTTTTCCCCTTCCCTTTCTTTTCTTTCCTTTTGGCTCCCTCCTTCTCGAGCTTGCTTCCGGGGTAATTTATGAGCACGGACATTGCCAAGTTTTAACCCCGGACGACGGACCAGGGAGAGCGAGCCGCCGAAGGCAGCAGGGACGTGAATGATAAGGCTTTCCACTGCCCTCAGTAGGACTCACAAACTAGAACACAGCCCGCTCCGGGGGGATCTGGCCGAGCGCTAAGTTAGGTTGTTGCTTGGGTACTGTACTGTACATACATGTTACTGTACATACATACATACATGCAGGCATACATGTGTACGGATGACTCCGTATTTCTGGATGTATGTAACAAAATAAGAAACATACTGTAAGACATGCGTCCTCACGCGCTGAGTGTCGAGAGTGACAGTGAACCCTGAACGGGTCATGCTGAACGGGTCATCCTCACCGTCGCCCTCGCGCGCCGCCCCTGGACTCGGCCCGCTCCCTCCGCATCCCGACCGCGCCCTGCGTTGTTTCTCAGCCTCGAGTCGCGAATGACTCCCCGGAGGGCAAGTCAGTCTTTTTTTTTTTTCGGCGGGCATTGGATTCCTGTAAAACCTAAGACATGGCTGACTCAGAAAATGCACTCTGTTCATGCAAGTGTGCGGAGGAGCAGACGTCCAGAGCGAGACATACGCAACCGAGCTGAAAGCGGGGTTGAGGAGTTGAAAGAGGGCCGGCTGGGAATAGGAACAGAGTGAAGGATGAAGGTTGAACATAGAATGGATTTCCAGGAGAGGCCGGCGGGTGATAGATTGCCCCGCTTCCGGTTGAGTGAAGTCGAGATGGCCGAGGGTAAAAAGTTGAGGTGAAGTGCCCAGGTACGGGTTGAGCGCCGAATCTCTTTAGAACAATGGCTGAGGACTGAACCAAGACTGCCCACCGGCTTGGGTGGGGATGCTCGCTGCTCTCGCCGACATGATCCGTTGGATAAGCGCGCACTTCCCAGCGGCCGCGCGGAACGAGCCTGTATCCTGTAAGTTTTTTGCAAGCACGAACGTCCCGTCCCCATCCCCTCGATTCCCTAACCGAAACAAGGACCACTTTACTGTGTAAAGTAGTGTAAGCAACCAAAAGCCGCTCACCGCCATGCCTGGCCAGCAAGGAGAGCAAGGGTACTTCCCGCCCCTGGTTTGGCTTGTCGCCCTCTGGGCGCATTCCGCCTTGAATTGTTGACCTCCGGTTGCACAAAGTATCTCATCCAAGCTTCCGCTTCCCATGCTCTTTTTTTTTTTTCCTGTTTTTCTTTTCCTTCTCTAAACTCTAGAATCCCTCTTACTCCGTCTTGACAAGCAACGCATCCCGGATCTCCAGCGTCACCCTGCCGCCCTCCACGCTGACCAACCTCAGGGACGACAGGTCACGGACCACCCAGTCGGGCTCGGCGCCCAGCACCTGCTCGACCGTATGGCTGGTGACCACGGCGAGCACCTTGCACCCGGCCGCCTTGCCGGCCCGGATGCCGGCGGGGCTGTCCTCGAGGACGAGGACCTGCTTCTCGGCGCCGCTGATGCCGAGACGTTCCCGCCCGAGCCGGTAGCAGGCCGGGTCCGGCTTCCCGACGGCCACGGACTCGGCCGTTACCAGGTGGGGAGGGGTCGGGAGGTTGAGGACGGTGAGCCACTGTTCGCATATGCCCCGGGCGAGCTTAGCATGCCGATTCACATTCGATATTGTATTGCTTTTTTTTTTTTTTGCCGAAAGGAAGAGGAAAAGCAAAGGTAAAAGGAAGAAAAGAAAGTAGAGACAAGACGGGGCTCGAAGAGACCAAACTTACGCCAGATACGAGCGGAAGACTCCCCGACGTGACAATGGTCCACGGCGCGGACTGGGCGATTAGGTCTTGCAGGAGAGCGCGGGCGCCGGGAATCTCGACGGCGTCGTTTCCGTAGAGCTTGGGCAGGAGACCCTCCATTTGCTTGACGTCTGTTGGTGGTTGTCGTATGGGTGAGCAGATGGTTAGTCGCCGTCATCTCGGATCTAAACACCAAATTCCTCCTCTCTTCTCCCGGCCGCCGGAAACCACGAGCCAGAACCCAAATCCCCCCAACCCCTTTGCCCTCTACAGGGGTCTTGAGAACAGTAGAGCCGACCTGGCACCGTGACCAGAGAGCGTCCTTCCCCGTCCCTCCCTCTCCCTACCCCTTCTCTGGAACGGCAAAAACAGGTGAGTTACTCACACTCCCAGTTTGCCTTCTCAGGGGCCAAGAGTTGGAGGGTATCGATGGTTCTCCGTCCGTGAGAAGTCCTGGGGGGACATGACGGTCAGCTCCGAGCAATGGGACGAGGCGAAAATATCTACAGATAGGCACGTATGTATTTGTCAACACTCACTGCAGGATAACTTCGGGCTCGACTCCTATTTCCCGGCCGATCCTGTTTGGGAAATGCGAATCAGCCGACGTCCTAGGGCACACCAAGGGGGGGGACAACCCTCCAAACCCCGAGGGCCGTTCCGGGGGGGGGGGGGGGGGGCCTCACGCCTGCCAGTGCTTGACGACGGCGTCGGTCGAGTCGATGATTGTGCCGTCCATATCGAACAGGAGGCCGTCGAACGTGACGGACTCTGGTGGCGCCGCAAAGGCGGATGCTGCCGGCTCCGCGCTTCCCATGCTGTCTGCAAGCTGCGCAATGAGTAGTCTAAACTGGTAGGGATAGTCTGGCGCTGGTAGGAAGAGATGTTCCACGAAATCTGAGAATGAATATGGACCAAAGTTGGGTCGGTTGGGCGCAAGGCGTCGGGATATGTTGTAACAGGTGTTGTAACAGGAAGAATCGGCAGGAAGGTTGAGTTGAGTTCGTTGCTTTGTTCAGAAACCGTATTTGAACACTACGCCGAAGAAGGTTCTTCACAAAGTTTGTCTCGATTACGTTGCGGCGCGGATTAGAACAAACCCCCGGCGGGGACTTTGTCGGAGTGCCCTCAACGAGATGAGCAACTCCTTGCCTTAGACGAATCAGGTAACTCCGCCGCCAATTCAATGATCGCCTCTAACTCTAACCCTCCTGGCTTACTTGCCATGACCCATTGCGCGCTCTGCTGCCGTTCAAATCTGTTCCAATTGGCCCATTACAGAGCGGGTGGAATCTTTGGCTGGGTACTCCGGACCCGGACTCCGTCAGTGCCCAAGGTGTCGGCCCCAGCAATGCAATTTGGTGGGTTGTTGTGTTAGAGCAGCAAGAAGCTCAGGAAAGCTCGTTCTGGGTGAGGGGCAGAGTGGGGTGTCGACGCGATAAGCTGCCTTATCGGGGCGGTGTGCTCCGGCACAAACTTTTCTGGCGCTGCAACCACAGCAGCGACACGGCTAATTTTTTTGAGAACGTGCATCTCCATCGCAGCGGCCCCCCCAGTTAGGTCGGCACCTTGAATAAAAGCCAAAGAACTCCTCGACAATGGCAGGGTCAATAAACAAACCAAAAAGTCAGTGGGTGGTTGGATGAACAGAGAGCCCCAATTGTCCTCCCAAGACGCTAACCATTTTTTTTTTCCTTCCCAGAGCCCAAGTCCAAGCGGACGCCCGTTCGGTTGCGGCACAAGATTGAAAAGGCGTCAGCCGCGAAGCAGCGCAAGGCCAGAAAGCTCGCCAAGAAGAACCCGCAATGGCGAAGCAAGCTGAAGAAGGACCCCGGTATCCCCAACCTATTCCCTTACAAGGAGAAGCTCCTGCACCAGATCGAGGAGACCCGCATCCGCAAGAAGGAGGAGCAGCAGCGCCGTCGCGAGCTGGCCAAGGCTAGCACGGCCCAGGCCGAGAAGAGCGAAGGCGACGAGCGCATGGACGCGGATGACGTGGCCGAAGAGTTTGAAGGAGAGGGCTCGGACGACGCCATGGACGAGGACGCCAGCGACATTGACGAGTCAAACCCCCTAGCTGCGCTCATCGCTAGCGCCAAGAAGAGTGCCGAGCAGTATGAAAAGGAACTGCAGAGCGGCGACGAGATGGACGAGGACGAGGATGACGACAGCGACGATGACGACGACGACGACGATGATGATGAAGACGGCGCTGTCATTGAGGTACCGGGCGGCGCCTCGTCACGGAAGGCCTACGACAAAGTCTTCAAGCAGGTCGTCGAGCAGGCCGACGTCGTCCTCTACGTTCTCGACGCCCGCGATCCTGAAGGCACACGCTCGCGCGACGTCGAGCGGGCGGTCATGGCCGCGGCCGGCGGCGGCAAGCGGCTGATCCTGATCCTCAACAAGGTCGACCTGATCCCGCCCCCCGTCCTGCGCGGCTGGCTCACCCACCTGCGCCGCTTCTTCCCTACCCTCCCCCTGCGCGCCTCCAGCCCGGCCCCCAACGCCCACACGTTCAACCACCGCGACATCACCGTCCAGAGCACCAGCTCCGCCCTCTTGCGCGCCCTCAAGTCCTACGCCGCCTCCCGCAACCTCAAGCGCGCCATCTCTGTCGGCGTCATCGGCTACCCCAACGTCGGCAAGTCCAGCGTGATCAACGCGCTCCTGTCCCGCCTCGGCGGCTCCCGCAGCCAGCGCGCCGCGTGCCCCGCCGGCGCCGAGGCGGGCGTCACCACCTCGATCCGCGCCGTCAAGATCGACAACCGCCTCACCCTGCTCGACTCCCCGGGCATCGTCTTCCCCTCGACCGGCTCCCCCCCGGGCGCCTTCGTGCCCAAGAACCCGACCGAGGCGCACGCCCACCTGGTCCTGCTCAACGCCGTCCCGCCCAAGCAGATCGACGACCCGGTCCCCGCCGTCACCCTCCTCCTCAAGCGCCTGTCTGCCACCCCGGAGCTGATGGAGCGCATGACCCAGGTCTACGACCTGCCCCCGCTCCTGCCCAACCCGGAGAGCGGCGACGCCACCATGGACTTTCTGATCCAGGTCGCCCGCAAGCGCGGCCGCCTCGGCCGCGGCGGCGTCCCCAACATCACCTCGGCCGCCATGGCCGTCATCACCGACTGGCGCGACGGCAGGATACAGGGCTGGACCGAGCCGCCCGTCCTGCCCGTGGCCGGCGTCACTGACGCCAAGGCTGGCGGCGGCGGCGGCGGCGGTATGAAGATTGCCGGCGAGGAGGTCATGCCCGACCAGAAGGTGATTGTCACCCAGTGGGCCGAGGAGTTCAAACTGGAGGGCTTGTGGGGCGATGATGAGGGCACTTCAAAGGCGGCCACGGCTGCAGGGGAGGTGAAGGAGGTCGAGATGGAATAAGATGGCTACCAGTTGGGATTGGCCCCGTGAGATGATCACTATTTCTTCAATTTTTTTTTTTTAGTGTTCCATTCTTCATTCTTAAGAGGCGTTACGGCGTCAGAAAATCGGAGGAGATCTCGTGCGTAGAACGAACGGGAGAAAGCGCGGGGTAAGGAATCAATATATTGTGTTAAAACCCATGATCATCCATCCATGCATTTGAGGTCTTTTGACGGACGTCCGGCAGAACACTCACTGCTTCATGCAATGTCTTGAGTTGCAATCATCCCGGATTTGTTTTGATTGCTTTCCTTTTTTTCTCTTCTTCCGGCCCTTCGAACAGAACAGAAAAAAAAAAACCTGGCCTTGCCCTCTCAATGTGCATAGCAAAACTAACAACATCCCACACCCACGCCAACTCCCCCCCCCCAAAAGACAGGATAGATCGATATATCATATCATCAATCCTCCTCTCATGTGTGTTTTCCCTTGTTCACGACTCCCTGGCATGTTTGAAAGGGTGGAGGGGGGGGTTGGGGGGCGGCCACCACCGAGGCGTCACTCAATAAACGCTGATGAGCTCCATCTTGACGCCCCTCTTGCCCGTGGCCTCGTCCTTCTGGTCCGTGACGCGGACGCGCACCTTTTGGAACAGCTCGACGGTGACCTCCCTGCTGCCGCGGGTGCGCAGCGTGTACGTCTCGGCGTCGTACTCGGCGGCCGGCTCCGGGTCGGCGAGGTCGCGGAGGCGGATGAGGCCCTCGATGCCGAAGCGGGGCACGAGGACGACGAAGCCGTTGCTGAAGATCTTGAGCACGAACCCGTCCTCCTCGGCGGCGCGGCCGCGGAGGGCCTGGCCGACGTAGTAGGCGATGCTGGCGCGCCCGGCCAGCTGGGCGTTGCGGTGGCGCACGTTGATGTTCTTGCACACGGCCTCGAGCCGCCCGCGGCTGCGGACGGCCGGGTGGACCGGCTCGTACCCGATGGCGGCGGCCAGCTGGCGGTGGGCGACCAGGTCGGCGTACCGCCGGATCGGCGACGTGAAGTGCGTGTAGATCTCGCTGGCCAGGCCGTAGTGGCGGAACTCCGGGTAGGCCTGCGTGCCCGAGCAGAAGTACTCGGCCGCCATCATGCACCGCGTCGCCATGATGCGCACGAGCGTGTTGAAGAAGGGCTCCTTGGGGTCGACGCACCGGTCGAGGCTGTCGGCGAGCGCGCGCGACGACTCGACGCTCAGCTCGAGCCCGCGCTTGACGCGCAGCTGGTCGGCCAGCTCGTCGAAGTTGGTCTTGGGCGGCGCCCCGTGCCGCCGGAGGATGGCCGTCTGCGGGAACGCCTCGTAGATCTTGCGGGCCACGCTGACGTTGGCGAGGAGCATGAACTCCTCGACCAGCGACATGGTGTCGAGCAGCACCTTGGTCTTGACGTCGATCGGGTCCGACGTCTCCGACTCCGTCTGCACCTTGACCTCGGGCGACGACAGGCTCAGGGCGCCCGCGTCCAGCCGCTTCTGCTTCAGCTTCTTGGACAGCGCCATCAGGGTCCGGATGCTCTTGGTGAGGTCGTCCTGCTGCGACGCGTCGTCGACCCGGAGCTGCGCCTGCTCGTAGCTGAATGCCTCGCGAGACTTGATGACCGACTTGGTGAACCGCACGTTCACCACGTCCGCGTCGGCCGTCAGCTCCCAGATGACGGAGAAGGCGTAGCGCTCGACGTGGGGCTTGAGGGAGCAGAGGTCGGTGCCCAGCAGCGTGGGCAGCATGTCGATCCGCTTGTCCACCATGTACACCGTCGTGCCGCGGATGCTGGCCTCGGCGTCCATGGCGGTGTTGGGCTTGACGAAATGCGACACGTCCGCGATGTGCACGCCGACCTCGAAGTTCCCGTTCGGGAGGGGCCGCGAATGGAGGGCGTCGTCGATGTCCTGGCAGCCGACCGGGTCGATACTGCAGATGAGCAGGTGCCGGAGATCCTCCCTGTCCCGCCAGCCCGGGTCGTCGGTGCTCTGCGGCACCTTCCAGTCGTGGCCCTCCTTGGGCAGGCAGTCGAGGACGGTCTTGGGAAAGGGACGGTACTGGACGTCGTACTCGAGGAGCAGCGCCTCGGTCTCGGCCGCCTTGGTCTCCAGCTCGCCCAGCGACCGGACGAAGTGGCCGATGGGATGCCGGGAGCTGCGGTCCCACGCATCGATGGCGACGAGGATCCTCTTCCCGACGAGCTCTGCCACCTGGCGCGTGCGCAGGCGGATCTTCGGGATCTTCCTGTCCATGGGGATGACGAAGACGGTATCTTGCTTGCGGCCTTGTTGGGCCGACTGGCTGACGGACGACTGGTCGATGTGGCCGACGTACTGGCGCCAGTTCCTCTTGACCACGCCGACCACCCTGGCGGTGGGCTGAGCGTGACCCTCCGTCGTCTTGCTGTGCGTCCGCCTCACTTCCTCCTGCAGCGCCTTGCGCTCCTTTTCCGACACGATGTCCGCCGTCTCCTCGGCGTCCGGGTTCTCGTTCTTGGTGATGGCATCCTCCTCGATCACCCGCGTCGACGGCTCTTTCCACTGGTCCTTGGGGAGCACCTCCACGACGACCAGGTCGCCGTCGATCGCGCGGTTGATATTCTCTCTGCCCAGGATGAGCAGCGGCTTGGGGAATGCCGGGACCCTGATGGAGCCTTCCAGGTAGTTGTAAGGCGAAACGTTGAAGATGCCCTGGTGGAGCAGGCCGTTCTTCACACCCGTCATCATCTTGGACATGGTGAAGTACTCCGGGTAAAGGGGCTCGCCCGGACGCTTGTCCTTGGCCGTCTCCTGGTCCTCGGTCTCGGTCTCGGGAATCATGTCCAGGAGCGTGTCTGCGTCCTTGAGCTGCTTGACGTACTCGGCTAGAGAGCAGGCGGGAATGCCTTCCTCCTTGGCCTTGCGGAGGTTATCCCGATCGTTACTCAGCATGACCACCGCGGGCACCTTGGCTGCGCCGCTCCGGGCCAGATGCTGGCCGTACCATGCCACTGCCTTGCGGACGGCACGGTCATTGCGGTCGTTGACAGACTCGCCCTCCTGGCGCGCGACGTGGGTCTCGAGGCGGAACTCGTTGAAGAAGACATAGAAGCGCTTCTCCTCGCTCTTGGTCAGGCTGATCAGGCGGTTGTACAGGGGCAGCGAGCGGTTGCGGAGCTCCTCAAGAACGACCTGCAGAACAACGACGTCGTAAAAGGCCGAGCTCTGCTCGAAGAGATCCATGGCCGTCAGGAAGGCGTTGGTATCCGGCACCAAGTAGTGGCCCTGCGGGAACACACTGGTGCCGGCGGGTGCCTCAGAGAGCACGAACGGGGTTTCTCCACGAAAGTCAGCGTCTCATTCAGATATACACATTCAAAGGGGTGGTTCGGCTGTTTGTGCTCACGTCGTCCTGCGGCATCTCTCGGGGCGGTGTCGCGGCATCTCCTGCAGAGTCTTGACGAACAAGGAATGTCTTGACGGAGGTAGACTTCGCGCACAATTTTCTGGACTTTCCCGCTCTTTGTCGACCTCACATACACCTTGCTCGAGATGTTGGCCGCTAACGGATCTGAGTCGAGGGATCGTTTGAGACTTGCCATCTTTTCGATTTTTGTTCTTGTCTCTTTCTTTCTTTTTTTGTCTTTTCTTCTTTTTTTCCTCGTCTCTTTCTTTTTGTTTATTTTTTCCCTCTGAAGTCTCTTCTTCCCCGTGACGCGTAGCACTGGAAGTTGGCGTCGACGGGTTAAATCGACTGAGGTGCTATGGATCCGTCACAGATCCGGTTGCTTTTGACGGTTACGTTGTTCCTGGGCATTTTTCGAATCGAGGCGTGCGGGTCCTTGGCACACTGTGAAGGCGGCTGGAAAAAGCAGGCGCCGCGCATATCTGACGAATAGAGGCTCGCGCGGCGCTTAATAGAGGAAGCGAGCCCTGCACACAAGTTGTTGCTTTCTTATCGATAACTTGACGATAAGCAAGCTGCTTATCAAAGCACCACCTAACATCTGCCCCGCCTTCACACCTTCGTAGCCTACTATGTAGCCCCTACATGAGGGGACCAAGCTTTCGGATGGTGTGCCCACCAACTTGTCAAAAGAACCGAGCTGCCGGTGTAGATTTGGCGTGGGTCAGAATAGGGGGACTTCGAGACCTGTCTGAAATATTGTTCTTGTGTAGAACTGATTACAGAGTATATACAGCAAGCGACAGTCTCGAAATATCCCGCTGGCGGCATTGCGCGGAAATGATGCCGGCCCTAGCTCGTACACGTAGACCCTCTCAGTATGATTATTCCGTACTTGGATCTCGTAATTATCTTGAGGAGCTTGACAGTAAAGAGCATCTGAACCTTCAGTGATGTGTCGCCCACCCCGGGATTACGCCCGTCGGTTTCACGTAATGAGGCTTTTGAGGAGTTGGCGATCAAGTTGGAGCATGCCGCATCATATGGTTCGCACCTGATTCATCCGGCCAATTTTGCCAGATTGCCATTCCAGTCTCGGTTCTGCAGTCAGATCTCGGGTCGACTCGGGCAAGCAAGTTATTACAGCATGGCTATTGTCGGTTGTCGGAGCTGCAGTACTACCCCCCGTAGGATCGGGAAGTTATGACTGCGTTTTAATATGCGGTGACGGCCAAAAATAGTGGGATCCCTCTGTGGCTATGATGCGAGTGATCTTCAACAAAACTATCCGTCGTGCCGAGTGAAATCCGACTCTTTCTTCGAGACGAGACCTGAGCGGTTCGATACTTAGTCAGTTTATTAGGGGTTTGAGCGAGCAAATCCTCGAGTTCCATCGGGGTCTAGCCTTACCAACTGCACCGTGTTTCTGGATCCTGCGGACGGGGCGAGGCCAGAGGAAAACAAAAGACGCGCAGCGGGCAAGCAATAACCATGCGCAGGAGAGGCGCGGCCTGCGACGATTGTTCGCTCGCTTCAGAGGAAGCTTATGCAACGTCATGTGGAAAGCACGCTGTCCACGTTCCTCGCGAGCCCCGCTTTCTCTTCCTGTCTCGGTGATGCTTCAAACGGGAGACGAAGGCTTGCAGCTGCAGCTGCAGCTGCAGCTTCTGGGCTGCGTACGTACATAATCCGTACATAATTACACTCTCCATGGATACGTTGGCGAGCTGGCCTGCGAATCAGCCTGCACGTCCGACGTGAGCTTAGACTGGCTGAAGCTGCCGACGGGAAGCTGAGGCTGTCTCCTCCTTGTTTTTGATGTTCTATCCTTCCCCTCTTTCTCCCTCCATCCCTCTTTATCGCGTGGGCCTCGCTCTGTTTCGCCAGGAAAAACGCACCATGTATTGCGGGTGCCCTATTCCAGCCGCGAAAATACACCGTTTTGTGCCCACTTCCCACCAGATCTCAGTAATCCACCAACCGCCCGTAAGATACCTGATATGCATGACAACATACCTTCTACCCAGAGCACTATGTAATAGGATGCCCAGAGGCCATGCGAAAGTGGAGGCCGTATCGTGCGCGTGATGGGCGTTGCATTCCTTAGCGCCCGCCAGATGAGTCCCACAGCCGTTTCCTGGAAAGAGCAAGCCTTGGTTCTGGGGCTCGCGCAGAGTTGACCCATGGGAAAACCTACCAATCTCCTGCACAGATATAGTATTCCTATGTATATTTCGTCCACTACACTACACAGCAACAGAGCGGCGTCCTACTCTAGTACTGCGTATTGTGGTACGCTACCCACCACCGTGGAGTGCAGAGTATCCATTGTAGCGCCCTGCGGAGACTGGGTGGCACGGGAGTAGGCGCGTTGTGGTAGCGCAGATCCGTGGGCCCGGCCATGGCCGTTGCACGATCACCAGGGTGTGACCTCCCTGAGAGCATAGGGGCTTTTTTTTCTCTGGTGTATTGCACACACGCCTGGACCCAGGGAGGGAGGCAGCTCCGGCAGATGATCCCTACTGCAGGTGGGTTGGGCCAGACCGAGATGGTGTCGACCAGCGGATGACTTACATGAGCCCGCGGAAGCGGGTACGCTAGGTGGTGTGAGCGGATTCTCCGAGCCGAGAGTGAGATGTGTGTGTGGTGGAGGCCACAGCATCTAAATGAAGAGCGGCTGGGACCTCCACCTTCACCTGCTGCATGAGCGGGAAGGGGCCGCCTGGTGCTGGATTGACAGCTGCAAAAGCAAGCAGTCTGGAGAGGGGAGGAGGAAGAAGGAGGGGAGCGCCGGGGGAGAGGGGGGGGGGGGAATGGGTGCAGCTTCGGCGGCCATGCACAATCGAGGCGCGTGTGTATTTACTTTCGGTACACTTGCATCTCGAACTATGAATCGCGAATCTCTGGTTTCTAATCTCGAAAAGAAAACCTTGGTTTGGTCCCTTAGGGACGTAGCAAGGCCCGGTAAGAGACGGGAGAGAAGCGGTAGACATCGCGAGCTGCACGATAGTGCACCCAAGACCGTGAGCCTGCCTGTTCGCGGTTCTCGCCCTGCTGACGAGTGAGCACGGTGGACTCGACATCCGTACGCAGCAAACTCCTGGTGTACGTAAGGTATGTACAGTACATACATACATACATACATACATACACATACGGAGTAGTATTTCGTAAAAGACTCCGGGTGTCTGAGGAAGAAGGGGGGGTGGCTGAAAAAAAAAACGGGACTGGGGTGGGAGAATTGATTGAAAAGGTTGGTTTTCATGATTTGCATCTCATTACTGGCCCGTGTGTCAGTGCAGCAACTGCAGGCCGACCAACCAACCGTTGCACACCCTCGCTTACACCCTGGTCCGGTCTGGTCTTGCGCCCCACCTGTCACCCTCCCCACCTCATGGCTGCACTTGGGAGGGCTACCCGCCCCCTCCTGCATGGTCCTTACGCACACCATCTCTCTACGGATTACACTACGCAGTACTCGCATTCCTAGCTCTCCCCGGATTCTCCGACAGAGGTTGCGGCACGAGAGGCGTGTTGCCCTTCGCGTCACATGGCGCGACGTTGCATTTGATTGAACTCTGTCGCCCCAGTTCCCTGACCTTAGAACACAAATGAGCATGCCCTGCCAAGTATGCTCTCCGCAGTGCTGGAAAGAAGTTGCGTTGGCAAATGTTGGATAACCAAGCGCGGGCTGTGGAGTGGTGGAGTTGCGGTTCACTACAGAGTAAGTATGAGATACACTCTGGGAGAGGAACTATACAACCGAACTCGAAGAGCGCATCTGCATGCCAAGCTGGAGGGTTCGCGCTCTGCCTCTCTTGAAAAGACTTGTGGCAGGCCTCGTCGCGTTTAAGCACACTTACGCGTCGTGTCCGTTCGGGCTCACTTCAGTGAGCATTTCAGTTTCGACCCGGTTTTGGACGCTCAGAAAGTAGTGTAGTGAGTGATTATCTCACCTCACAGAGGGAGATTGACGAGCCCAGACAGGAAAGGGCTGGAGCCGAGTGCAGCTTTCAATAAGGCCGGCTGACTTGAGCCGATCAGCTTCGGGAGGTCCGGGTTATCGTCATTCTCCTTCGATTGCATGAAGCTTCCCACAAAGCCAGAAGACGAACGGAATATTGAACATGGGATTCGTGTACGAATTCCTGTCCATTCTATAGCATCTAGGGCAGATGGACACTCCACACTTCATCAGGCGAGCCGCGCACTTCGCAAAGTCTCAGCCGTGGCGTCATCTTCGCTCCGGATCGCCGAGCGAGCGGCCAATCAAACAAGGGCGGGCGAGACAATACTGGCAGCTGACGAGCCGTCGTGAACCTGTGCTAAGTTGCGAGCTTTAGCATACGAGTGGGGATCAACCTCTGAAGGAAAATCTCCATATCAAGATCGATGCAACCATCGGCCGGAAGACTGCCCTTTACATCACTCCCAATCTTAGAATACATCACGTCGGCGCGATAAGAAAAGGTATCCGTTACGGAAGCGTTGTTTTTTTGTGCGCAGCCCAAAACGGCTGTCGGTACATATAATGGGAGTAGGGTCGCCATGGGATAGTCACAAGGTGATCTTTCATGTGATCCAGATACTACGACCGAGATGCTCTGGACTCGGGTAAGAGGAGCAAATGGTCCCCAGCGGTTTCGACATGTCGCATCCAACTGCAGTCTGACCTCATCTCAAATCCATGCGGTGCAACATGACTCCAAGCTAAGTCGGCCTCGTCGTATGCGGCAGCGAATGACTCCAGCGTAGGAGACCGGAGACCGCTTATTGAGTGCCGACAAATTGCCGTGGGCTGGCGCAAACCGTCCTGTACGGAAGAGACCTGAGGCTTGCAGTTAACTGTGAATGAGGGGTAGCTAAATACTAGGTACTATACCTATTTTTATCGGTTGGCGTTCCCCCGGGGCGCCGAGCTATCGGGTACTTGTAAGCTGATTGGGCTTGGTCCCTGCGGTTAACATCCTCGCTCACTTGCAGCTGGTTGCGTTTTCTCCGGAGCCTGGGCGGTTCGCGACTTCCTCATCGGCATGCGCTGCAATCTGAGGGCGAAGTCATCTTTCCCGTCAGCATTGCCTCCTGAACCATTACCGGTGAGTTTCCCGGGTATGTGTTGGAAAGTGCACGGGCACATTACCCCCTTGAGAACTCCCCGAGACATTCCCTTCTGCCTGGGGACCGAGTGTAGAAACATGGAAGCAAGGTGCATAATCCGTACATCTCTCTACCTTGCAGATGAGACAACCCGACACCCACACAGCCAATGATGAAAAGCGCTGGCCTGCCTGCAAAGGTGCTGCTTGGCTTCTGGAAGACGCTCTTTGGACTGGACTTGCCACGCCCGCTTGTGAACGTCGCACGAGCGCCCCGTCGTGCATCTCACCAGGCAGTTGGGACATGCGGGAAGTTCGTGCTCCTGTCCTCTTGAACTGGGAAGTCACCGTATCGCTGACGCAAATGCGGAACGACGGCTTACTGAATCGCGGGGGCAGCTGGCTGGCTCAACCATGCTTGATGCAGTGGGAGCTGGGTTGTATGTGCTCTTCCCACAGCAGAGCATGCTCAGCACAAACCATCCTTCCCATCGATCCGCACCAGTGATTGATCGCTTTCGATTGAGCTGTCGCCGCAAAACAATACCTTTCGCAGGTAGATGGGTACCTGTGTCTCCAGAGTATGTGCATACAACCAGTCCCGACCGACCTAACCTTCGGAGGAGAGACGGCAACTTGAGGAACGGCTCACTTCAAGTGTTCCCTGCGGGTGGGCTTCCAGCTCGATGATTCGCCTCGATTGTTGCAGGCATCATGGGAAGATCTTGCTCTCGTAAAGCCAGCCTTCCGGCCTGGACAAACCGGTCTCTCGGATTAATTAGTCACAACCGCCATCAAGCCAGTCATCTTCTTCGATTCCGATGACACCGTAACAAGCCTTGTCCTCACGCGGGGGTACCTCGGCACGAGCAACAGACGCCTGGGCTTCGAGCAAGGCTCCGCGTGAATCTCGTCGGACCCAGGCTTTGCCCCGCCCTGTGTTTAATACACCCCATGCCGTGATTCAATTTCGATGGAGCAAATGACGGACCGCGTAGAGTATCCGTAACGGCCCCGTAAACTTTGATCACGTCAAGGCTGGCAAGACGTGCGGGATGCCTTCCGTTAACTTCTCGTAACGCGCCCTCGAAATATCTACAGTGTCCCACGGGCTCTCAATGCCTGAAACAATGCCATCGAAGACAAAAACACAAAGGAGAATATCCGTTAATCTCGAGGCCTCACGTTGCTGACGGGTATTTGCTCACGCCCAGCTTATTCTAGTGATGCACTGTATGACGACGTCGTTCCCAGCTACCTAACTAAAGATAACCCGTCCCCAAAACGGGGAGACCCAGGGAGCCGTCCCGCCCCTTCCACCTCGTGCGCAGGATTCCGCTGGGAGGATCCACACAGCGATCCGAAGGGAGAAGACCCCAGCAGGACGCGCCGCAGAGCATCCTGGTATTCGTGGACGGAGAGGCGTAACTTTGTATCCATCTCAGCTGGACGACAGATTGCAGCGCAAAGCAACCTGAGTACCTCACCTACGCCCACACCTCAGGGTGTGCATCAAGACTAGGGATCCAGGACGAAGGGTGAAGGAAATGCATGCTTTCCGTACTCGAGTGAATGTAATGCTTCTCGAGCTTTTAGAAGGAGGGCCTTTGAGAGGATATTTCGGATTTCATTCGCGACCAAGAAGCCGGGGGGGGGGGTTGTGAGAATGGTTCGAGATTGCAGCGGGCTTCCAGTCTGTCGCCGCGGTCTATCTATCGGCTTCAGGATGACGAGCCTGCTGTCCAAATTGGTGTTGCCGCAGCTCGTGTAAATGATAACGCCGCGGCGGCCGTTCGCATTGGGAGATGAGAAGGCAAGCTCACCCCGCTCTACCTTGCCGTCGCTCGGTGGGCGGGCGCCAAGCCATTGCCTAGACAGGGCTAGCGCGGTCCCCGCGTGCCTCCTGCAGGCAGAGTGGCCCAGTTTGCAAGATGCAACCTGAAAGGAAGCCGGGAGCTTTCCCACTCTGTACATACATACATACAGACACGCCGACCGTGGCAGAACTAAAGCCGACGCGAGAAACGATTCTCCAAACCTGAAAGTCCCAGCCAGCAGGGAAGTCGACGAGTAAAAAGGGAGGAGGCGACAAATCAAGAGGGAAAGTGTATCCTGCCTGCTCCCGCATCCCGGAAACCTTTTCTCTTTTTTTATCATTATATCGTTCCAGTTTAACCCGTTACGCCTTCCAATCCCGATCTCCCCAGTCTTCCTGGGAAGCAGCAAGTCGTGTGTGGATTCGCGCCAACCATATGCACGAAACATTCCTTGTCCGCACCACCCAGCGCGCCCGTGCATTCCACACACCAGACATCTGAGGAGCTCTGACGGGCTTGCTTTTGGCTGTGTCGCCCCTCCTCCTCTCCTCCTCTTCCAAGCACAGCCCAACTATATCAGGACACGTCGTTTCGCAGACCCATCAGCGTGGTCAACGTCGACGGCACTGATGTACGCCGCACAGCCCAACGGCGCCGATAGTGCAACAATCAATCCCGCCGCGCTTAACACAGGTGCGTCGCTGAGACCGTTGTTTTTCTTCCTTCGCCCCCTTCCCGATGCCCCGGGGTATAGGTCGCTTTGCGGCATTGCGCGACTCGCAGGGCGCGCCCCCGTCACCGCGCCGGACCTCGTTCGGGGGGGTTCCGCGATCCGCCGTCCGCGGTCAGCTTCTATCTTTCCTTCCCGTCCGCTGCGTCTCGAGCCGCGACTGGGACCATCAAGCCTAGTTCGCTGCCTGGCTCAATACTACCGGCTCTCTTTTGCTCTCTGTCTTTCATTACCCGAGGCGCCTGTAATTGATCTCCAACCGCGAATCATGCCGTCGCCTCGTCTTCTGCACTATGGATTGCGCGCGACGCGCGTCTGGGGCTTCCTGCCCCGCATATCGCTTGGCGCCATGCTGATCGCTCATCTCACACAGACCTGATCGATCCCGCCCCTCGAGGCGTCAAGCGCAGCCGCTCCCCCGACAATTTCGGGGACGCTGGGCCTCCCGGCTCGGCTGGTGATGACGGTACGTTGTGCGCGTCGGTCTCGGTGCCGTTGAGATTTTTCCGACACGCGCGTCGAGCCCCTCTCCAGTTGCACCCTCCCGACTGTGCAACCCCCCTCCCCCCTTTTCCCTCCCCTTCCCCCCCGGCGTGTAGGATGCCGCGATCACAGGCTGACGACGTTGTCTGGTGCATCTAGGTGGTGACAAGCCGAGGAAGAGAGGAAGACCGATGAAGCCCAGAACATCCGGGGGCGCCCCGGAGGCCGCCGCCCCGGCAGCTCTGCCCCCTCTCCCGCCCACCCCTCAGACGATCCCGCCACAAACACCCCAGAGCCAGAACACACCCTTACCTGCTCAGACGCCCACGTATGCGCCCCCCCAAACCTCGCCGCCCAAGTCGACCCCGACAAAGTCGACGCTGAAGGCGCTTCCGACGGTGCGCGATCACACGACGGACCAGCTCGGACCGGGAGGGGACGAGTACCTCCCGCGCGAGATTGACGAGGCTGGCGAGAAGAAGGTCCTGCCCAATGGCCAGCTCACAGGAAACCGCGAATACCGTTGCCGGACCTTCCACGTTCCGAACCGCGGAGACAAGCTCTTCATGCTCGCCACCGAATGCGCCCGTGTTCTCGGCTACCGGGATTCTTACCTGCTCTTCAACAAGAACAGGTCGCTGTACAAGATTATCGCCAACCAGGTCGAGAAGGACGATTTGGTGAACCAGGAAATCCTACCCTTCTCGTACCGGTCGCGCCAGATCGCCATCGTGACGGCAAGGAGCATGTTCCGGCAGTTCGGGAGCCGGGTCATTGTCAACGGGAGGAGGGTTCGCGACGACTACTGGGAGACTAAGGCGCGCAAGCAAGGCTTCACCGAGAATGACCCGGCCGGGGAGAAACGACCCGGAGCGTCCAAGGCACGCGAGGCCGAGGCGAACCACAACGCATCGCTTCTCGGAGCCCCCCATGGCGAGATTGTTTACAGTACCAACCCCGGCCAGTTCGGTGGGGGGCCTCAGCCGCAGCTCGTTCAACCAGGTATGCTTGGAGGTCCGCCGGGAAGCTCGACCAGAATGCCTGTGATAACACTAGGACCAGAGTATAACGATACCCGGAGCCGGGACTACTCGAGCATTCTGAAGACGGGCCCACGGCAGGAGATCACGGGACCGCCCTACCAGGATCGGATCCAGCCGTCGCCCGTCTCAGAGTTGCATGCCCAAGCTCACCACGCGGCCGAGTTCAACCGGTCTGTTAACCAGCAGCGAGACATGCGCAGCGACTACATGCAGAGCATCTGGCGGAGACCGCACGAGCAACCCCCTCCCACCACGCTGAGCCAGTCGGTCAGCTCGACCGATGCTACCGTGCCGACTAGCCGCGCCGGCACGGCACCCCACGCCACCACTACCAACCTGCAGCAACCCGGCATCGTTCCGAATCAGAGCCCCATTATGATGACGGCTGCTCCCTACTCGCAGCCCATCCACGCGCAGAATCCCGTTGGCCAAAATACGCTCAGAGGTATGGCCCACAACCCGGCTCAGAGCACATCGAGACCAACGTATCCGTCTTCAGGCTCCACCGGAACCCTGCCGCATACCACGCAGCAAAACTACAGCTACTCGCAAAACCAGATGTGGCCCCCTACGCCGCAGACCCCTCAGCACGGCTACTCGGCCTACACGACCCAGTCTCAGCCGTCTCCCCACCCGCAGCAGTCTCCCGCTCCGCAGATGCGGCACTCGAGCGCTTCAGGGCCGGTCCAGCCGGGCGGCTTGTCGTACTCGGGGATGCCGAGTATGGGCCAGGGGTACGGCCCCGCCGCAACGCAGGGAATGTATCCCGCGGATCAGACACCGCGGCAGTACATGCAACAGAGTCCGCAAGCGCCGGCGGTTACGCAAGCCTGGTCGCAGCAGCAGGCTACTCCGGGGCAGTGGTGGACCAATCAGCCGCAGTGAGTTAGCACGCAACAGCGGGTCACGGACCGGGCAGGGCGACGCTGGAACAATCGGTCGTCATGGTTCGGCAACTAGCGGCCTTGATGCCGGCCTCGTCCTGGAGAAAAGTTATTCGACTCTGTGCGCTCGGCGATCGTTGAGAAACCCCCACCCCCGTCCGTTTCTCTCCTTGGGTGGAAATAACCCTTCACTTTCTCGGCTCCTCTTTCTTAACATGTTTTAAACATCGTGTACGGTCGATGGGAAGGCAAATTGCTCTTAGGGGAGGCGGTTAGTCTGCTTGCAGCACCCGGACCGCCCAATGGGGGGGAGGGTATCAGTTTCGGGAATAGAGGAGTTCGGGGAAGGTTTATGTTTCGCTCAATCTCTTTTCTTTCTTATGATACCTTGCAATTTCTCTTCTTCTCGCTTCTATTCATCTTCTCCTTTCCCCCTTCTCCCCTCTCTCCCGCCGTCCGGTTTGCTCGCTTTCCATTTACGATCTTTTCGTCTCTCACCGAATCTTTCATTGATACCCCTAACGCCATTGATGCCGCACACGATTATCGGGTTGACGACTCTCTCGGTCACTTTGGTTTTCGGCTCATCAGACACCGGATTCGGTGCGGTGGCGGCGAACCTGGGCCTCTTTGAAGGCGGCGGGTTTCGAAGTTTGACTGGTTCCTTCCTACAACCGCCATCTCTTACTCGCGATTTTTGTTCAGCTTCTGAGTATATTTTTGGGTTGTCATTGGGCTTGTTAGCGAAATTTGCTTTTTTTTTGGGTGTTGGCTGGCTGATGCCGAGGAGACATGGAGGCACATATCGAGGGTCCCTTTTTTTTTTACCGGCTTTGTATCGTCATTTACTTTCTACTTATTCCCATTCTACCGAACTGACCTTAGTACATGGGCCTTTTTTTTCCCCTCCCTCGGGGACCCTCAGAGTGGACATCTCTATTTGCGCAGACTTCCTCAGGGCAGGCTGCTAGCATTGGTGGGATTATTTTGTCATTTCCAATGAGCTACTTCTGTTCTGTCTGAAACAAGCTGTGTTTGTCCCATGTATGAGGGTCGACTCCTGGTTTCTTGCCTTGTTTCTCTTTGGTCCAGTGCGGCCCGATTCGATACATTCTCGCTTTATGTCTGGTTCACTTCTCTCTCTCTCTCGTCGTGTTCTTTGCATTGGATGAGTGGCTGGGACTTGTTCGGGATCGGGGGCGGGGGCTGCCTTAATGATCACGAGCAGCCAGGATGATGGCTTTGGGATGATGACACGTGGGCGAGCAGAGAGACCTTGAAATTGTACTGCGCGCCCCCTTTCCTCCTGTCTCTGGACCCTTTCTGCATGTGAACTATTGGATGTAGTTAGAGCCGTGATGCCTGGCAAATAGCCGATATACCCCTTGACTGGTGTTTCTGTTGGGTAGCAGAACTTGTTTGTTCTCTCGAGAGAAGGGAGAGGGGGAAAGGGCTCCCTCCGCGAGTCCAGACCAACAAAGTCGAGCCCAGCACATGTGAGTTGTGTTGGACTTTTTTTTTCTGTTTTTGGCCTTCTTTGGTCCCTTATTGGCCGCGCCCTCGCCTTTTGGTGTGTGTGATCACAAGACAGTCCATCGTTCACCTTCCCAGAAAATTCCTGTGCAACACGACGGGGTCCCGTTAGCTACGCTAGCTATCCGGTTTTCCCTTTGGGCTGGCTGCAGTATGAACGAAACGGGGTAGCGGCTGGCGCCGCATGATGCTTCCCAACCCCCCCCCCTTTATCCCTGCTCGACACGACCTGGGTAAGCAACTTGGTCCTAACAGTGAAGACTAGTAGTCACTTGACTTGGAAGACAAGAATCACTGGGCTGACCAACACGATTGGTTACTATTTTTTTTTTCTTTGTTCCTTTGTTCTCCGGTAATGACGTGCAACCGTATCCAGTAGGTGACCGTCTAACTTTTTCGTGGTGGTATCTTGTATGTACGGAGGTCAGAAGAAAACGGCCGATCAAGTCACCGATGTCTCGCTCGCCTCGGGTACGAAAAGAGGGGTGGCGACCTGTTTTTTTCCTTCTTCTTTCTTTGCTTTTGCTAAGTGACATTCGGGGTGACTCCGAGCTGCGTGAAAGCGGTGGATGTAGGAGAATGAAATGCAGCAGGTTACATTCGCCCCCGGTCGAAAACGACACGGCGGCGTCGAACGGCGAACCCAGCCTGTGAACCGTTCGTTCCTCCCCCTTGCTAACGCAAAGGAGGCAGTCGCAACGTAGTTGCTCCCGGGGAGAAAAACAGTCGCCCTGTTTGGATCACCGTAGCCGCCTCGGTTTGCAGCCTCGCCGGCCCACCGAAACCCTCACACCGCGCGCCCCCCCCCTCCCTTCTCCCCTTCCCCAATCTTCTCTCTTCGTTCCGAGAGATCACTTCCTCCCCATCTCTCCAGAGCGCATGTTCCCGACATGTCACTCTTCAGTAAGATGTCCCTCGGGTTCTTCTTTCCTTCTTCCTCCCACCCCACCCCCTTCCTCTTCTGCTTTCGCCCCTCCTTCCTTTCAGGGGGCGTTGCGCCTCTCAAATGGATCAATCACTATCGTCATCCAGCGCTTCGTCCTCGTCTTCCCTGGCCGTCCGCTCTTCCAACTCGTCCCTTTCCTCCGTCTCGTCCTCTTCATCCTGCTCCTCCTCCTCTTCCTCTTCCTCAGCCTCCTCCTCTTCCTCCTCCTCCTCTTCTTCTTCCTCTTCTTCCTCCTCTTCCTCCTGCTGCTCCTCCGGCACCGTCTCGGCATCCGAGACCCCCTCCTCCCCTTCTCCCCGCCCCGCGCCCTCGTCTACCTCCATCCTCGACCCGTCCCCGGCGGAGGCGGAGTCGAGCCGTGCCTTCTTGGTAGCCCTCGCTTGCCCCCCAGCAACCTCGTCGCCGCCGCCTACAGCGGCAGTACCGGAGCCGGTGCTCATCATAGAGGCGTCGGCGTTGGTGGACTGGCTCGCGTCGGCATCGCCCGCGCCGCCGCCGGCGGCAGCGGCCTTCTTGGCGGCAGCGACCTTTTTGCGGTAGGTGGAGCGTTTGGAGGTCTGGACTTGGTTGTATTCTGTGTGCGAAGTTGCGGATGAGAGGTTAGCAGTCGTTTTGTACTCATCCCCAAATCATTCTTCTTCTTCTCCTCTTGCGCTTTTCTCGCCCTTCTTCACTGATTGCTTGTGCAAAGGAAGAAAGGAGAACTTGAGAGATAAGGAGAAAAGAAAAGGGGGGGGGTGGGGGGAGGAGGGGGTCATACTGGCAAACTCGGCCTCGAGTCTCTCGCGCATGAACCCGTACTCGATCTCGTCGAGGGCCGAGAAGACGTCGGCGGGCATGATCGTCTTCTTGTTGGCGCGAACGGTGAATTCATTTGCGCTAGGAGGACGCACAGGTCCGCTGTTAGTTCGAGGAACCGAGCGAGCGAGCAGGAGGAAGGATAAGGACGTACGCATTGGCCAGGTGGTTAATAAAGACGGTCGCGCTCTTGGTCAGCGCGAGGATGGCGTTGGCTTGTATCTGCGTGTTGGGCGGCAGCACGCCCTTGGCCAACCGGGTGATGATGGATTTGGGTAGTGTTAGGTCCTATGCAGCAGTTGTACTCGCCCCGGTCAGCCTGCCTCAGTCCGCTGGGTCACAAGAGTGTGCGGGCCTCGGGAAGCCCGCGGGCAATGCGCACCTCGATGGTCAAATTATCCTTGTCCTTGTCCCTCTCCTTTTCCTTCTTCTCGCCGGACTGGTGCTGTTGTTGTTGTTGGTGTTGTTGTTGAGTGCCAGGTGCCGGGCCGGACGCCGAGTGGTCTGTTTTGGACGCCGATGGTGCTGATGATGATGATGCTGGCCCTGGCGCAGATGATTCGGTGGCCATGGCGCTGTCGTCTTCGGCAAGAACGAACCTTGCGACGGATACGTCGTTCCGGCGGGCGTCACTCTTGCGCGAGGGCATGGCTGCGGCTCGGTTACCCTTGCAAAGGGGAAGGGAAGAAGGCCTGGGGACACCGAGTTTGGAGAGTCGCGAACTGCGGTCGAGTCGCCGGTTCGAAAAAGAGGAATGAATTATGTATGGCAACTGATTTCGAGTCGCCAATCGTTGGCAGGTACCGATTGGCGAATGGCGAGGTCCTGGGAGCCTCGTGTGTGGATATCGTCACTTGCGACACAAAATCTCCAGGCAATGTTGGAGAGCGGTCTGTCTTGTGTCGACGAGGCCTTGTGGGGAATGAGACGGACGAAATTGTGGCGCGTCGCGCTTGGCTTGGGGAACGCGTAAATTACCTTGCCGGGCCTGCCTATCCGTATCCGTACTTCCGTACCTGTGCACGTAACTAAGCTTCAGACAGGGTTGGGGTTCTTGTATATCATTTCCAGTCCCAACCTCACTTCACATACACAGACAGTCACAGAGCGATCTACACGGATCCGAAGGAACGGATCACAGCAACCCGTACAGGATACAGGCCGTACGGATGGGTATAGGACCTCCCTTGTCCCGTGCTGTCTGCAGTTTCATTCCCCTTCCTCCTTCCTCCCTCCTCCCTCCTCCTTCCCCCGCCTTCCTCTCTCTCTCTCTCTCTCTCTCTCTCTCTCTCTCTCTCTCTCTCTCTCTCTCTCTCTCTCTCTCTCTCTCTCTCTCTCTCTCTCTCTGTGTGTGTGTGTGTGTGTGTGTGTGTGTGTGCGTGTGTGTGTGTATGTGTGCGTTGTTCACCTGCAATGCCCCAAAACTACACCACGCTACAAAACTCAGGGCAGGAAAAGGAGATCACGTTTCTTCTCTTCTGCCCACACACCCAGCACGTTGTCAAACTGGCGGCAGGGTGGGAACGCCCTGACTGACCCACCATGTTCTCAAGATCCTCTCTGCTTTGACTTACTGTACTCCGCACCGCGCGCACGTTTTCCGCACGCTCCGATCCCCGATCGGCATCAATCCACTGCTCCCTCTCCGCCCGGGCTCTCGGACGCCCGCCGTTTCAGGTTCTGGAGCAGGAAAGCTTCCCATTCGGTGGGCGGGGGAGGGGGTTTGTTTGCATGCAGAGAGCTACACTAAAACTAAAAATTATCTCTCCGCCGAGGGACGGCACTGCTGGAAATATGAAATCTGTGTGTGTGTTTCCCGTCCCGTCCCGTCCCGCATTGTATTCCAAATTTTAGTAATCTACTTAGGAAAGTAGGTATGTATATGTAATTCTTCAATGCGCCTTGGATTGCGTCAAGATAACTGATACTGTACATACGTATGCAGCGATAATACTGTGTGAGAATGGGTGTCCTTGCAAAGACGCTGCTAACATTGATCAGATGGATTCCACAGGTAGTTTATCCGTCATCGGCTTACACATTCCTTTCCTCTCCTCCCCCTGCCGAAGACCAAATTTGGAGTCTTTCTGTTGCTAGCAGAGGTTCCATCCATTCCCCTCCATCCCATCCACGTAAAGCGGCCACCCAGGTGGTCGAAAGGAAAAAGGAAAAAAAAAAGGGTACCTTCTCATTCCTCATACGCAATCTCGGGGTATATCCATCACCTTTCGTAAACCACACAACACTGGCTCAAGCCATCTCCAGACAAACGAAAAGAACGGGGTTGTGGGGAGAGAGGCAATGCCGAGGTGCCCTGACCTCGTGAGCAGCGCGCTCATCCCGCTCTTTGAGTTAAACCGCTGGGAGCAATGCCCAAGAAAAGGAAAAAAAAAATCCAAAAAAAAAGAGTTGCTGCAGGGGAGGAGAAATGCCAGCCCTCTCTCTGCCTTGTGATCTGAAGAAGGGTGACCCTAAATGGAAAGAGGCACTCCTTATTTCACCTAAGAAAAAAAAAAAGGAGGAAGAAGAACAAGAAGAAGGGGAAAAAAATAACCCCCGGAGGCGTGTTGTCCGCCGCCCTAGCCAATGGCCCTGCCAACCCCCCCTTCGTCAGGGAACTTGGGTCGTGCAGGAGAAGATACTCCACCAAACAAGGCCTCGTCTCCAAACGACAGCCTCGGGGGTATGGACGACGACGAGTATACCCTCGAGTGACTGCCCCGGGGCGTCGTGGCATGGCTCCTCGAGTGCTGGTGCTGGCTGCCGTGACGTACCACGTGTTGTTGTTGGTGGTCATGGGAGTACCGGGGCGAGAGCTCCATGTCGGAGGCGGCTCTCGACCCGCGGTCACCGCCGCCGCCGATGCCGCCGGAGCTCGAGCAGTACTCGCCAAAGCTGCGCGTGCTGCTCCGCGAGCTCCGTGCTCTCGCGTGGTGGGACCTCCGGCCCGTGGCCGAGTTTGGTGGCGGCGGCTTGGACAGGCGCCGGGAAGGGGTGCGTTTCGGGCTGGTGATGAACGGCTCGTCGCCGGGGACGGTCGCGTCCGTCAGGCCCGCGCGCGAATTGGGCGCCCGGGCCAGGACGGGGGTCTGCGGGAGGGCCTTGTCGAAGCTCGTCTTGCCGCCGTAGGCCGGGTGGTTCTGTGCGAAGGAGCGGCGGGACTCGGCGTCGGTGGAGTGGCGGGGCGGCTGAGGATCGTACGGTCTGTTGTAGATGATCACACTCGGCGGCTTCTTGACCGAGCTCGTCGACGGGTGCTTGGCGTGCGACGAAGCACCCGTCTCCTCGTGAAAAGCTGCGTCGGCTTCGACGTCGGTGTCTCCGGCCCGGAACCTCGCCTTCTCGTCATCCCTGGGCGACTTCCATCTCTCGATCTCGTCGTCGTCGACGGGCGAGACGCCTCGAGGAAGGAACGGCAGCCGGCGTCGACGCTTCCTGAGGCAGACCAAGACCGTTCCCACGGCCAGGGCCAACCCAAGCACAGAGAGGACGGTGCTCAAGGTGATCACCAATGTCCGGTGACTCCCGATGGCAGAGCCGCCATGATCCGAGGACTCCGCCGAGTTACCAGCCGCGGGTGGATTTCTGGTTGTGATGGTGCTGGTATCCGTGGGCATAGTATCCGTCGCGATCCCTTTGCTAGACAGCTTCCCGTCTAGCGTGCTCCAAGGCGGGAACTCGCCAGCATCTGGAGACGCAAGTGTGCGCAGCCGGGAAGTCGTTGCCCAAGACTGATGGCGGACTGCTCGTCCCTGTGTAACGGCAAAATGTTAGTCTCTTCGTCCCCGTTACAATGCCTTTTTTTTTTCAAGATCCACCACAACGGAGCATCCGGCTGCCCAGGCTGGATCAGGGCATTCTGTCCCAGCTTTCTGACCGCGGTGCTACCAGAGCCGAGGCTAGAGAACCAGCTGTTAGAAGGAGCCGATTGGGAGACCAACGTTTGAAATGTCACTCAAATTTGAGAGACCAGACAGTGCAGAAAGCTGGAAGGAGCATTGGGCTAAAGGCACAAAGGCCTTTGCTCGGATCGAGGAGGGTTAAAGGGCGGGAACGAAGGACGAGAAGCAGATAGGGAGGAGGAAAAGGGGGGGGGGGGTTGGGTTGGGGTGGTGGGTTTTGTGAGCTCCCGTGTCTAGATCAAAGAGTGGCAGCGAGCCCTCGATGGAAATGGGAGGGTCACCACGAGATGGTGAGGAGGAGGTGGTAGGCCTGCCGAGCCATCAAAAAATCAGAGATATCCATGGTGATGTGAAGCCGGGCAAGCCGGCAGTTATACTCTAATATGCGTGTGTGCGCTCGAGCCCGCTCCACGCCCACAGCCCATCCAGTGTAGGTAGTCCGTATGCAAGTCCGCCCTAGACTTGAGCCATTTTCAATTCTAGAGTATGGAGAAGGCTGGCGTGGGCCACCCCCATGCCGCACGCACATCATCGGCGCCCAGAAGAGCCAGGCCGGGGGTTGGGGCCCGCTTTCGGCGGAATGGTTTGGTTGTGTCAGTGGGAGGACAGCACTTACACGCACGCTAGTGGGGCGCCGTGCATGCGCAGTACTGACTGCGTAGTAGCAATGGACATGACACCACACCACACCACACCACACCAATCTAGTGGAGTGTGTAGTGTAGTGTATTCGTATTTTCCTGCGTACAGTACGCCCTTTGAGGGGGCCGGGGATGGCTTGACCCCCTCCTCCCCGGAGCTGCGAGGTCTAACCAAGTGTGTTGGCGGCGGCCGTTGCCAACGGACCGCCTCTGGCCAAAGCTTGAACCGGGCACAGAGCAGGTGTGCAGCAATTGCTGAGGGAAATGATCCGCGGACGGCAGGGCAGGTTTCTGAAACGCCGCTGTCTCGAGCGGCTTGGGCTTGGGCCTTATCGTCCGGATTGGTGGAGCAGCACGATAAGTGCTTGCAGATGTGGTGGGCGGCTTGGTGGGCGGTTAACTTGGCGGGCCAGCCAAACAGGGCAGTCAACCGCTCGGCGATCTGGGTCCGGCCCCTGTCAAGCCCAGACAGGGACGGTCCAATCCAGTTGTGTTGAACGGAATACTTGGGAACCCGTGGTGTTGTGTATCGAGTACCGAGTACGGAGTAATCGGTACTTGCGTCTGCGCCTCATCTTGCGTGTGCTGCATCTACATACTCTGTATGTACTGTACCTACATACAAAGTACGCGATATCGGGCCACGCTGGAGGATGGTAACATTGGCCAGCACATGGCGCGCACATGGATTGATGGCAATTTGTGCCCGAGCATTGGCAAGGCAGAATAAGATGGGGGTCGGAAATGGTGGAATGTTCTGGCTGTAACAAACGGGCAATGAGAAAGGCCGAACTCTCCGTCTGCTGCTCGGAACCCCGGCCCGGGGGGGGGGGGGGGTGTGTGGTTGGAGGAGTGGCGTGCCGCCGTGCGATAATCTATGAGCCACTTATCGCCTGTCATGTTTCTCGGTTTCTTGTCCGGGAGACTCCACGATCCAACTCGGTATCCGCAAAGCTCGCATGTCTTGAATATTTGTCAAGTCAACCCAACCGGAACACAGATCGCGCGTCTGCGACGAGACTTGCCTCGTGGTGTGGCGTCTTCAGGACAAAGTTTTTCTATTGGATCAGGTGGTCGGGAAGCGGTGAAGGCCTTGTTGCCTCGAGCCCCGCGCCGCGCTGTCCGAAAAGCTGCGCTGGGTGGAGTGGTGTCGTTTCCTGTTCCTGAAACTCTGCGCGGGGAACGAACCGAGCTCGGGCTGTTCCTGAATTTACCATGATTGCCGGGGGACAGTGGATCTTACAGAATGTCTGTGCGCAAGAGGCGGGGGATCGGCTTTCCAGAAGCGGGAAAGAGACCAGGCCGTTAACTACATACATACCTCTTGGCTCGAGACAACTCTCGCTAAAAAAAAAGGGCATGTTTGCTGTTTGCCCAGCCTCTCTGTCCGGTTCCTGCGCCCTGCCCAATGCAGCAACCGATTCATTGAGCAGTTTCGTATTTGCCGTCTGAAAGTTCTCTCTCTTTTCTTTTTACTTTCTTATTTCTTTTTTTTGTTGAAGCCAGGAGATGGGTCCGGTGAAAGGACCCGTTGTCGAATGGCACGAAATCGCGGCAAAACTTCGCTGCTGCTGTGGTGGTGTTTGGTTCGCTGGCAGCGGATAGAGTCCTAAACCATTCGCTGTAACCACCTTGATGCAGTGCAATCAATGATCGGAGTCCCACGTCATCTATTGTTATCCGTACGCTCCGGATAACAATATTACTGCCCCGCTCGCCATTACAAAACAAAGCCGGCGGCCGGTGCTCATGGTTTCGCAGTCTATCCCTATCTTTTAGCACGAGCAGCTCCCGGGCGGCAAGAGACGCAGTTGGGATGGAAACCAGATCATTGCCGGGCCATGCTGCAGAAGCGCCGTCGCTCAAGTACTCCGGACGGAAGGCATGATCTTGGTTCAATGTCTTGGGAGCTATTCGACCACCGCCGCACGCAGCAAAACTGCCTCTCGGGATGAAAACCGTCCGTTTGGTTTACCTAGAGAGGCGAAGCCAGCAACGCCTCAAGAGAGCACCGATGCTCATTATGCACGGCCTGAGGCGGAGTCTATTCCGGACTCCGTACGGTACAGAGTAGTGGCTCACGATTTCTCATCCTTCCCCGCACAACAATGGCGGCGTCGTCTTGTCTCAGACCCCTCCAACAGACTTGTTTAGATGTCCTATGGAGTACACTCCTGTGTTGCACAGTAGCTCCGTGAGTTAATGCACACCACACACCACGATCCTTGTCGCTCTCACCAAGGCTTTCCTGGGCGGCAGCTCTGGCCCGGTTTGGGTCCTTGCGGGATCGCGCGGGACCCAGATATACTATGGAAGTTAGGCCGATACACTGTTATGGGGCATGAAAGGGAAAGGTTTTCAACATCACTTGTTATCAAGGTGGGCTTGGGCCATTCCCGAGACCAGCAGCATCCATCAACGGGCCGCCCCTTAGTCTACGCTCCGCTATTGGCTCCTCGTCGAGCCACTTAAATCTCCGCGATGGTCGAAACGGCGTAAGAAAGAGGGTGCGCCCCTGCAGGGCCGCATCTACACTACTGCGTAGTTTGAGCTCCCATCGGTCACATTAAGTGTAGTATATGTATCCGTACATACATACACCTACGGACATACATACGTCTCCCGCCGGTGACGTGGCCTGGAATGTGAGGGCCGGCGAATCTGCAAGACATCAGCCTCGTCCAGGGCACTCCTGCGTGCTCTTTGTGTGCAGCATTCCTCCATCTCAGCATCATTGGCTCGCACAAGCGGGGTTGAGGTTTATTCTTTCTGAACAAACCGCGCTTCTCGAACTTGATTCGTCACACTCGACCGGTAGAGCTGAAACTCGAGAGAGGCTGGGTGGCAAGCACCACCACCTTGCTGTCTTAGTGCATGCATTGTACTGTATGTATGTACATACATTCACGGCTCGAAGGGAGCCGCTGGCTCGATGGGCGGGGTCTCAGCTGAGCATGTAGGAAAACTTGATCTATGTACTCCGTACTTCCGTACAAGCTGCTCCCGAGTGTCGCTTGACGACTAAGTATGAATGGCAGCTAGACCTCGTTCGTTACTTCAGAAAGGCCCGTTGGATCATGAAAGCCAGCAGGCCTAATGATCCTCTCCAATCCCGCGCTGCTGAGCACCCCGTGCTGGCGGATCCAGTCCACCATAGATTTCGAATCTTCTTTATTCTTTTTTTCCTTTTTTTTTTACCCTTGATCCTGCTATCAAAATGGCCAAAAGATCCTCGAGACTAGGCTTGAGCTTGCCCTCTTGAGAATGCACAATTTTCGCATGAAACACTGGTGGCAGGCTCACAGTCCCGAGTTGACCTACCGGTTCTTTGGCATTCCGAAAACCTGATTGGAAAGACGAGCCAAAGTGATTGCCAGGCAACAGTGATCCTGATTCTTCCGACACCCAACACACACGTCTTTCATCCGGGGGAGACCACATGACGGACGCGACGGTAGGGGTTCTGCGAAGGGTTAACCCGGCGCAGACCAAGAATAGCTTACAAGTCGCCGGGAAGTACTGCAATGGCATCAGCGTCCCTGGCAGCTCCTGGAAGGCACAGCGCACCTTGGCGACGGAGAGGTCGTTTATCCATGGAGATGGAGCCGCGCTCTGCCAAGGAAGTCTCGCACCGCAACGCACAGGCGCAGCATGCTCTCTGCGAGCTGCTGGTGTGTGGGGTATGTATGTACATCGCCTCGGGGCCGTTCGATCTGCACTGACTCGGTCAACGGCTCAAGAGGGCCTGCTGGCAGGTTTCGGAGCGCTCGGCTCGTCGAGACGTAGAGAACGCGAAGGGTGTGGGATAGCACATCCACTCGAGGTTCTTGTTTTGCGACTCAAGCGTCTTCTCAGCGCAAGCACCAGAGGTTGTCGGGTTTCGTCGCAGGAAGAGAGACGCGTCGTGTGCAGCCTGTGTCTGGTTTAGTCATTAATTTTTTTTTATTTTTTTTTTTTTTTATACAGTGTTTGCTGGAGGAAGAGAAGAGATCATGTATGCTAATAGCTTGATCCCCACTCTTGCTACAGTACCCGTTCGCTGCTCATTCGAACCCTTGAAGCCTGGTTGCTAGTGAGGTGTAACACCTCCCGGCTTGAAAACCAATAATGGATACACGAACAAGAGAAACAAGAAGGGGGAGACCAGAAAGCATAGAAAACAAAACATTGCTGCAGCAAAACCGGAGATGCCACTGCTTCTAGGAAGGGCAAGTTAGATAGGCTGCGTACGGATTACATGCATTACATGTATGTACATACATACATACATACATACCTGAAGCTAAGTCCTTCGGTTTTCAGCACAAGAATCCGTACACACACTATTGCGACAACGCTTGCCCCCGATTGTGTATCGAGGCGCATGGGAGCCCGGCAGTCTTGCAGACACAAAAGTGATCCAACTCTAGATACCTCCACGACACGGCGCTCTGGCCCGTTAACAACCAGGCAGGAAGACCGCGTGATCCTGTCTAGTGTACGGTCCGTACATACTCCGTAAATCGGCAACGTCAAACACAGTCTTTCGTTGCTTGGAACTTCCATCGCCACCCCTGGTCTCGGCTTTTGCAGGCGCCCAATGCCTCCCCACATTTGGCTCGATAAGAATGCCGACTCCTTATCGACGCCCACCTTGCACGCGGCAAGCGCTGCCATTCGTCAATTCCCACCCCGCCGCCCCTCATGACGCCAGCGATAGCCAGAAGCTTCGGTGTGTAAAGCCGTTGCAAAGCGATCCGACAACTCGGCCCGTCATCTATTCAAAGAGCACACCGCAAGGAGAGCCTCTCGTAGCACGCGAACACACATCGGATGAGGGGCAAAGCTGTCCGATTCGACAAGAGAACTACTAGAGTAGTAAACGACGGCTGCGGCGTGACTACGCTCGCAAATACTGCACGGACACAACATCACATGCAGACATTCCTCCGATAGGGCTCGTTCAATACAGCACAGTACCTGCTGCTTGTAGCTCCGATTCAAACCGCGAATTCCACCCCCCCCTTCCCTTACCAACGCACCGACGTTTTTAGAGCGAACAAGAACCTGAAAGCCATGGCATCACGCCAACTCCGGGTCTTGTCGCTGCCCTCCGGCATCACAAGAGCTGCCTTCTCTGCCAGCAAACCCAGGTTTCAATTCTCACCCAAGCTCCCGAGCACCACAAGAATGTCAACCATTGCGGCCTTCAAGATCCCAAAAGTGGCCAACGAGCCAAACGTGAGTCTTCCCATGGCCCGGTTTATCGCTGGCATGCGATGCATGCTGCAGGATAGGGGCGCGCTGACGTTTCCATCGGCTGCTAGCAACACTACGCCAAGAACTCGGCACAGAGAGCGGGTTTGACGTCGGCCCTCGAGGCCCTGCAGAAGAAGGGGGCATTGGAAGTGCCACTGGTCATCGGCGGGAAGGAGGTGAGTTATACTACACGCCTGGCCACACAGCGCATCCGGTCTCGCGCGCGTTGGATCTGACTCTATATCGGGCGGACAGGTCAAGACTTCTTCCACGGGGAGGCAGGTGAACCCGGCTGACCACCAAACCACCGTTGCCGTATACTCGCAAGCATCGCCGGAACATGTCAGGACTGCCATCGAGTCGGCGCTGGCCGCCAAGGCCGACTGGGAATCCCTGCCCTTCGCGGACCGCGCCGCCGTCTTCCTCAAGGCGGCCGATCTGATCAGCAAAAAGTACCGCTACGACATCATGGCGGCCACGATGCTGGGTCAGGGCAAGAACGCCTGGCAAGCCGAGATCGACGCCGCGGCCGAGCTCTGTGACTTTCTGCGCTTCAACGTGCAATACGCCGAGGAACTGTACGCCCAGCAGCCGGTGCACCACTCGGCCGGAGTCTGGAATCGGGTCGAGTACAGGCCGCTAGAGGGCTTTGTCTACGCCGTCAGCCCCTTCAACTTCACGGCCATTGCCGGCAACCTCCCTGGTCTCCCCGCCCTCCTGGGTAACGTGGTGGTCTGGAAGCCCAGCGACTATGCCATTGCCAGCAACTGGCTGCTGTACAACATCCTGGTCGAGGCTGGCCTGCCGCGGAACGTCATCCAGTTCGTGCCCGGCAACCCGGAGGAGGTGACCAAGGAGGTGCTCGCCCACAGGAAGTTCGCTGCGCTGCACTACACGGGCAGCACGGCCGTCTTCCGCAAGCTGTACGGCCAGATTGGCGCCGGGGTTGCCGAGGGCCGTTACCAGTCGTACCCGCGCATTGTCGGCGAGACCGGCGGCAAGAACTTCCACCTGATCCACTCGTCGGCCGACCTAGAAAACGCCGTGGTCCAGACGGTCCGCGGCGCCTTCGAGTACCAGGGACAGAAGTGCAGCGCCACCTCGCGCCTCTATGTCCCGGCCTCGGTGTGGCCGAAGTTCAAGACGCGCCTGGTCGAAGAGACCCAGAAGCTGGCAATCGGCGACCCTCGAGACCACAAGAACTTCATGGGCCCCGTCATCCACGAGGGATCCTTCAAGAAGCTTTCCGGGGTTATCGACGAGGCCAAGAACGACAAAGACCTCGAGCTGCTCACGGGCGGCACCTACGACAAGTCCAAGGGCTACTTTGTGCAGCCGACCATCTATCTAGCCAAGAGGCCGGACCACAAGCTCTTCTCTACCGAGCTCTTCGGCCCTATTTTGGCGGTCTACGTCTACGACGACACCAAGGACCCCGTCGGCGCCTTCGCGCAAGCGTGCGAGCTGGTCGACACGGCCAACGAGTATGGCCTGACCGGGTCCGTGTTTGCGGCTGACCGGGCGGCGGTGCGCTTCGCCGAGGAGAAGCTCCGCAACGCCGCGGGCAACTTCTACATCAATTGCAAGAGCACCGGCGCCGTAGTGGGCCAGCAGCCGTTTGGCGGCAGCCGGGCAAGCGGGACCAACGACAAGGCTGGCAGCATCGCAATCCTGGGGCGGTTCGTCAGCATGAGGAGCATCAAGGAAGAATTTAACGCCACCACCAAGGTGGAGTACCCTAGTAACGAGATCTGATGGCTCGGCGAGTCGGGGCACGGGACAGGAATTGTGGGAAGAGAACCGGGGTGGGGGGGGGGGGTAAAGAGGATAAGCAACGAGCAGGTGAAAGATCGATACCAGGATGGCGCTGGAGGATTAGCACCAGAAGACTAACACCGGACGGAACAATGAGCGATGCATACCTGGGAGTTAAAAAAGGTGATAATCTAGGTTTCTTTTCAGGCCGTTCTCCCTTTTTTTTCTCTCTTTTTTCCCCGAAATCAAGGCACTGTTCTCTACACGCACGAGGACCAGAGGAAGCCCCCGGATGATTCATGTGGGACGGCACACCGCGGAACCGGGCCCATGGCCGACGCGTGAGCAAAGCATTGGACAGGGCGCGGCCATGATCGGCGAGTCCGCAAGGTTCCGAGGGCGTGTCGTCACGCCTTGAGGCTGTTGGACGATAAGCTTGCCGCTGCGTTGTACTGCAGCACCTTCAACGTCGACCCCGGCAAGGTACACTAGTGTGAAATCAGCGCTCGGTTGACGCAAGGGCTGAGGGCGTTGTAAATGGCGAGGCACAGGATAATGGACTGGACCCGGAGGCAAAACGACGCGCCGGCACTCTTTTTCTTGTACGAAGCATCCACCTCACCGACAGCACTCGGCGACCCAACCAATCAGCGCCCGGAATCACACCTCGTGCCTTCAACAAGGGAGCTGAGCACGCGACCGTTCTCCCTCGGCCAGGCACGGCCCCTAAACCCCCCACCCGCGTCTTGTCCTCCCATCGGTTGTCACCTCAGGCTGATACTTGTGCAAACATGGGCCGCCGGATGCAATGTCTCAAGAACTCCTGCCACCCCGCCTCGCGCCTGGGCGTCGATATTCGCCCGGCAGCAGACGCCCGTGTGGGTTCACTTCTCTCTCGGGTCCAGCACTCAGCAAGCAATCAATCCCGGTTCCCTCATCTGTGCTCATCTGTGCTCATCTGTGCTCATCAGTGGTGATGGTGAGTGCATACACTGACTGAGACGAACAAGCCTCGTCACGCGACTCGAGGACCTCGGAAACCGCTCCCATTGCCTCCCGAGACCTTCCCCCCCACCTCTCGGACTCGGTCTGCAGTTTGTCTGGCTACCAGAAAGTTTCTCTTTACACCGGCCCAATGCCTCGAAACTTCCTCCCCACGCCGGCCTCGTCAACAGACATCAAGGGCCAGGACGGGTCCAAGATGGCTTCTCTCCAGCTAGCCTTCGAGCTGCCCCCGCCAGCGGTAGCGACCGAGGCTGCTTCATCAAATGCCCCAACCTCTGCAGCAGTCTTGTACCCCGCGCAGGCCAGCGAGACGGTCAAGTCGCGCCGGCGATCATCTGCCGCCAACCAGCCCAAGGACCAATTTACCCTCCCTCCTCCCCCTACACGCTCCCGCAAGATCATCCAGATGAAGCCTCGCGAGGAGCATGGTTCTGAAACTTTGACCTCGACCCCGAAGACGGCATCCAGGGGCAAGACGGGAACGACTTCGGCCACGACAACGGCCGGCACAAAGAGAAAAGAGCCCTCGGCCACGAGCGCGGCAGGGAGGAAGATGGCGAGGAAAACGGCCCACAGTATCATCGAGCGCCGGCGGAGGTCCAAGATGAACGAGGAGTTTGCGGTCCTCAAGAGCTTGATACCAGCGTGCACCGGAGAGATGCACAAGCTTGCTATCTTGCAGGTCAGTACCACACACACACACCACACACACACACGCACACACACACCTACCTACGTGTACGACACATCCGGCATTTGGCGCTCTTAGCAATTAATAACACTCGCACTCCAGGCCGCGATAGAGTATGTCAGGTATCTCGAAGACTGCGTAGCCAAGCTCAAGGCGCAGTGCGGGTCAGGAACAGAGCTGGACCCGGAACCAAGGTCCATCCAGTCCGGCTTACCCTCCCCGTCTCTCGAAGACAACTACAGCCGTGCCAGCTGCGGCTACCCTGCTGCTGCTGCTGCTGCTGCTTCTGACACGCGCTCAACCGACGTCGACATGACATCGAGCTCGTCCGGCGCACCCTCCCCCAGTTTCACCCCGATCGCCGGCCGTTCTCAACATCAACCCTCGGTATCCCCTGCCTTGGGACCACGAGAGACCAGCCGAAACAATTCCTACTCGTCTGTCTCGTCCGACTTCCGCCTGCACGACTACTGCACTTCGGCTACCACGTCGCCCTCCTTTGGACCTCAGCGGGTCGGGCATCCGACGGACTCGCAGCAGCAGCAGCAGCAGCAGGGCAGCCATTCGGCTTACGGCTCGACGCTGACCAGCCCCGCCCTGCCGCCGCAGCGTGACATGGATCAGGAGGTGACGACTGCGCTTCTGATGCTGAACCAGATGGATAGGAGGGCCACGGGGGGTGGGACCGGAGGCGGGACCCGGGGAGGGAGCACGGCGACTGGCCCGAGGGGGATGAGCGTCAGGGATCTGCTCAGTAGTTGAAGGGTAGCCATCCCCGAGTTCGGTTGATGCTGTTTTCCTGTCCGGCCTTGTCCCCAAAGACTGAGCCTGCCCAGCAGAGAAGGGGCGGGGGTGTGGCTCATTGCCCTGGGAACTTCCCTGGGAAGCTTCCGGCAACACAACACAAAGGCCACTGTATCCTCAATTTGCAGCGAAGCATCCCTCGCGAGTCTCAAGATATAACGAGAATCTCCCAGTTTCAGACAGACCTTTTTTTTTTGACGTTCGCGGGCCTGCTCTCTCTTACGGCGCATGAGCGCAACCGAGATCAATGTCCGTGACAGAGCCACACAAGTGCATTGACGCGGGCCGGTAAAACAAACCTTGTTCTTGTTCATGACAGCAAGAAGGAGACCCCCCCCTTTTCTCTCTCTTCTCTGAGCGAAGCGTTGCGAGGAAGAGAGAGAGATGATTCCGGCTCGCTGACATGACAAATGCCTCACCTCTTCTTGTCCACGAACGAGGCTTTGCAACGACAAGGAGCCCCTTCACTCGTTGTCCCACCTCGCTAACACCGAGTTGTCAAAAGGGGGCCGGGCCGGTCATGGTGACTGGAAACAATGAGGAAGCAGCCGAGTCTCTTTGTCAGCGGCAGCGGCAGCAGCAGTTTCGTACCGCAACGCGTCCTTTTTTTTGGGGGTCATCATCCTGGGCCAGTCCCAGGGCTCCGGTGAGCCTCGCAGCCACGGTTCACCTGCCGCACCGGCGTTTTCGCATCTGCATCTCTTCTTCCCCTTCACAGCATTTTAGAACCCCCCCCCCTCCGAAGGCAGGAATGGGCTCTCGGCTGGTGCTGAATTGGGGGATGGGATGCCGAAGTCAGTCGAGTGGCTAGGCGCGGTTGTGGCAGGGGAACCTGTTGGTATGTACATACATACATATAGGAAGATGCCATGTCGACATGTTGGCCTCCGTGGGCTGCTCGAGTGTGCGCGCGGCGGGGTGGTTTACTGAGACTGCTGAGACCAGCTAGCTACCCCAACAAAAAGACGGTGTCTTCTCTCACCTTGAATATCGTACTCATTTCTTCTGGTATTGTACACAACAACATGTATTGTACACAACAACATTTACAACTTGGGATATATATATCTCTCTCTCTGCCACCCGAACGGATCCGCCCCGCGGAAAATATACAAAATATAAGAGAAAGAAGCGAAAAGTTCCTCCAATTACATTACACTTGACCGCCGGGCCTGAAAAAAAATTGCCACTCCTTCCGTTGACAGCGAATGACGACACATCGGATCGGGCATCGTGATGCACCGCACCCTTAACCCCCCCCTCAACCTCCTAGGGAAGAACGAGAGAAATAAAAAAGAGAAAGAAAGAGATCAGGCCCTGCTACCACCACCACCGCCGCCGCCGCCGCCGGCCGCAGAGCTCCCCCGGCTGCGAGGCGGCAGCAGATCGACGCTGGGCGGCCGCGGGCCGTTGTACGCGAGCGCGGGCACCGTCAGGCCGTAGCCCTGCGTGCGGCCGGCGGGGTCGTGCTGGTCGATCTCGACCCAGATGCACACGTCCAGGGAGCCGTCCGAGTCGCGGCCGTGCCGGGCCGGGTCGGCCGCCTTGTGCTTTGTGCCGCAGTTTTCCTCGCCCCCGTGCAGCGGCAGCCGGCCGTCCTTGCTGTTGTCGTGCTTGCCGTCTTTGCTGCCCTGGCTGGCTGGCCGGCTGGACGCGTTGGAGGGCGGCGCGGAGGAGGGAGTAGTCGTCGACGTCGTCGTGCCGGCGGCGGCGGATTGCTGCGACGCGGTCGGCGGGCGGAGGTGCTGGTGTTGGTGCTGGTGCTGGTGGGTGGTGGTGGCCCCCCCACCGTTGGCGACGGCACCGCCGTTGGGATGCGCCGTCGTCGTCGTCGTCGTTGAGTTGTTGGGAGAGTTCTCGGTGATCATGGCGAAGTTGCGGGAGGGCATGGTGACTTGGTTGTGGGCGGCCGTCTTTTGGCTGTCGCCGGGGTCCTTGTCGAAGAGCTTGAGCAGGGTCTCGGACGTGTCGTGGTTGAGGTGGTGGATCTTGTTGCGGCGCGCCAGGAGGTTGGCGACGGCGGCCGGCGGGGGCTTGTTGACGATGGCCGACGAGATGACGTTGACAATGTAGCGGTAGTCCTGCTCGACCGGTATGTTGAGGCGCGGGTCCGAGTAGAAGCGGCCGAGCGCGGCCAGGTGCACGTCGCCCCCCAGGATGGTGATGCGGATCGAGAACTCGGCGCAGATGCCCTGCAGTCTCTCGACGAGCCAGTTGCGCTCCTTCTTGTGGGTGCGGGCCGTGTAGTGGTCGTCCAGGTCGTCCAACAGGTCGACGCTGCCGTCGAAGCTGTTGAAGAAGCTGCCGCCCAGGCCGAAGCGACGGTTCAGGAACTTGACGGGACCCATGACCGGGCTCGCAAAGATGTTTTCGAGCCAAGTAAGGCGCTGTTTTGGTTGCACATGTTTAGCGGACGACACGTTACGGACCACACACACCCTCCGTCCCTCCCTCTCTCTCTCTCTCCCCTCTCCTTTGAGAGGGGTGGGGGAAACTCACAGGATATGCGATAGGAATGCCGAGCAACAAGACCAGGTGCCTGAACGGCCGCCCCGAGTTCGCAGCGGCCGACAACTCCTGTTTCAGGCGGGTGAAGATGGCGTCGTACGTCTCGGGGTAGTTGACCTGATGTCTCGTCCGCTGTTCTCTGTTAGACTGAAAGGGGGGTTCAAGATGAATCCGGGGGCGGGCAGCGGCTTACCTCAGTGCGTGCGTCGATACCAAGGAACGCAATCCTGGCCCCGAGCTGCGTGAACAGGTTGTGGGAATGCTCGGCAACGTATGGCTGGGTCTCGTCAGTTGGCGCTCCAGACGGAAATCTCCGGGGCTGACCTACCCCGGCCTTAGGGCCGCAGATGTAGTTGGGCTCGCTGAGCGGAGGGTGGACGTATGCGTTCATGGTCTGGTTCGGATCCATCCCTTGTCCTTCCTCGGCCGCCGCCGCGGGGGGCGCATCTGCCGTGTGTTTAGAAGAAGAACGGCCGATCATGTCGGTATCAACGTACTTACCCGAGGTGTAGGTGAAGGCAGGGGGGGGGAGGTGGTGCTGGAACAGCATATAGTACTTGTGGGCTGTGCCCCCGATGCCCCTGAAGACGTCGCATTTCATAAACTCGTTCACGTACGAGCCGAAACCGTCGATAATCTACACGTGTCAGCGTTCCTCACTTCCTCCAAGGCGAAAAGGCGTTAAGACATACATCGTGGTCGTCCCAGATGTTGAGCTGGGGAATCTGGCCGTTGGCCCCGGCAAAGGGCTCGGTCGAGTACCTGCCGGTATGCGGGTCAATAGTGTGGCTCATTGTTGAAAAAGACAAGCCTACCCACCATCGAATGTAGTTCTTCAAGTAGTAGTCATCGCACTCCTGTCGGAGGCTCTCCGGGAACGGATGCTCTCTGCGCGACACGGGGTTCTTGATGTTGGACCACCGCTTGAGCGGGCCCGTGACGCGGATGCCGTCGTTGTAGATCTGATCGCCGCCCCCAATCCTGTTCCGGTCAGACTCTCTCTCTCTTTCTCCCTTATCTTGGGAACCTTACATGACGTGGAAGGGCCTTTCCCGGTGTTTCCGCAGGACATCGTTCCACAGCGCGGGGCCGCTCCAGGCGGCCTCGTCCGTGCCGACGCTGAACCCGTTGCACGAGTGGAACATGATCCGCATGGACTCGTTTACCGCGGGCACGAAGAAGCTATTCACGCGCGGCTTCGTCGCGCTCGCGAACCGCAGGCCGGGCAGCTCGTACTCCCACTTGGTCTCGGCCTCCTCCATCTCGACGACGAGGTCGAACCGCCAGAACGTGTTCCGCACGTCCGAGTAGAGGCACGTGCCCTCGACGGTCCTGTCGCCCCCGCCACCGGCACCGGCGCCGGCGGCCGCCGCCGCCTTTCTCAGCTCCAGCGTCGGCACGAGCGGCTGCGTGCGCCCGCCTCCGGCCGTGACCACCAAGACGCTGCCGATCCAGCGCGCGCCCTCCATGCGGCGGTAGTTGAGCAGCGGCCCGCAGACGATCTCCCTCCCGTCGGGCGGCGGCCCGGCCTGCTGCTGCTGCTCCTTGGGCGCGCCCGCGACGATCGGCTTGAAGCGCGGGGTGGTGGGGCGGTCGGTGCCATTGCCGGCGCGCGTCTCGCTCGGGTCGAGGCGCGACTTGTTGAGGAAGTTGGCTAGGTCGCCGGCGCCGGTGCCGCGCGAGTCGGCCTCTCGGGCGACGTGGCGGCGATGGGTATGGCCATGGGGCAACGGCGTGTCCTCCTTGCCCAGTTCGTGGCGCGCGTAGGCGGACGACTCTACGTGGCGCCACCGACTGGAAGAGGCGTACGGATTGGGCGAGGCCTCTGCTTCCTGGGGCAGGTCGTCGGCGGCGACGCTGTCAGGCGGGGGTGGCTGCTGTTGCTGCCAATGGGAAGACATCGCCACGGCTTCTTCGTCTTGCGCTGGCTCCGAAAAAAAAAAAAAAAAAGGGTTATGAGAATCGCAATGGGAGCCGGCACAGGTCAGGACAAGCCGCTCTGTATAGAGCGAGGAGGTTCGAAGCTAGATCCGGTCGACTATGGAGCCAATTGGTCTTGTCCTGTAGAGGATGGAAAGGGCAGCGAAAATAGAAAATAAAAAAAAAGAGAGAGATGAACGGGGTGAGGCGATTGAGCGATCTACCATCACACCCACGCGCACCAGTTACTTGGATAGCAAGGCTCTGGGTGGCACACGCCGAGGAAATGACAAGGGGGTCGACCAGGGACGGGGAAGAAAGGATGCCCTTCGGGCGAAGCTTTGTTGTACTGATTACACGGTTCTGCGCAGATCAGGTGAATCGAAGAAGCCAGAGGTCGTTATTAAAGAGGTTGTGGGGAAAGCGACGAGCGTGTTATTGCCGAGAGATGCCCAAAAGCAAGAAACCAACGTCGGACAACGGTCTGACGTGTGGCTTATGGTGTTGTTGAACTCGGAGACCTGTAACAAGGTACCGTGTAATCCGTACTTTCCGCAGATGGGCGGCAGGCGCGCAACCGTTGGATCGGGTATGGTGGTACAGCAACCGCCCCCAAACAAAAAGACATCTACTAACGTTGCTGCTGCTCTGCTTGCGGGAGGGCAGTCGACCTAAACTTCCGCACGGCCTTGGTGATTGCTTTCGGAGTGCTGTTTGGTGTCACATCGTTTGGTGTCGCATCGTTTCGCATCCAGACCTTTTTGTTTGCGACTCCTCTCCAGAGACCACATCTGGGCAATCTTCCAATCCCCCCCCCCTTGTCATGCTGGAGGCCGCCACGGCTATCCCTGCGCAGCTGATGGAGTGTGTGTCGCTCCTTGCGTCAGCGTGCCGCGCCGCTCTGTGTTCCCTGTCGGATGGGACCGGTGGGGCGACCAATGCGGTCGCTTTCACATTCCAGCGGGAGCTGTACTCCGTACTATGTAATCCGTACTCTGGTAGACATCCTTCGGGGCCAAGACCGGGTAGTCGGCACAGCGCAGACGACTTGCAGCTCCGAGAAGCGAAGCCGGTCCCTCAACCAACACCGCTCCTCCTCCTCCGGGTCGAAGAAAAAGAAACATGGCAACGTCCTCTTGGGTTCGCACAGCGGTAACATATATATACATGGTATCTTCAGGTATTGTTACAATGACAACGCTAGGGTGGCGCCGTCTCTCCTGTAAGTTCCCTCCGTTTCGCACAAGCCGCAACTCGCGAAAAATGGAAAGGGTAAAAAAAAAAGGTTCATCTCGTGGCGACCGTAGTCTTTGCTGTGGCCGCCGCTTCTCCGACCCGCCGCTTGGCCTCCTTTTTCTTTTCGGCGAGGTGCGCAGCGACGATGCCGGTCGCCATGCCAACCAGGTGCGACGTGATATCTATCTTGAAACGCGCGGGCGTGAAGATGGCGCCGATGTTGAGCGCCGCTGCGAAGGCCAGGATGGACAGTCCCTGGAAGCCCTCCGCCGGCGGTGGAGGGAGGTTGAAGATGCGCATGTATTCGAACCGGTGCAGCCAGAAATAGGCCGCGCCCACTCCGTAGATGGCGCCCGACGCTCCCAAAGACGCAATGTCAAATCGGCTCCTCACCACCGCCCACGTCAGCGTGGCCAAGGCGCCGAGAGCGCCGGAAGCAAAGTAGGTGGACAGGAACGTGCCCCTCCCGACGTCGTCGTGGTACCGCACTCCCAGGAACCACAGGATGAACATGTTCTGCAGGAGGTGCACGAACGACTGATGAGAGAACATGGCGCTCACCATTGTCGCGGGCCGCGGCGTGGCCGCGACGATGATGAAGTACCGGTTCAGGAACCCCCAGATGGGCGGAATCTTCCACAGCGCCCAACCCAGCAGGTTCGCCAGGATGAGCGTGCCGACCGTGGCGGCCGCCGGCGGTATGTCTGGGAAGAGCCGGTCGGCCCTCCTGGCCGGCCGGTAGAACTCGGCGTACGCCAGGCAGAGGCCGACCAGGGCAACGACGAAGGCGGCCGACGGCAAGAGGCGCTGCCGCATCTTCATCTTGGGCGGCTCCTTGAGGTCCGACTGGCCCCTGATCATGTACTCCTGCATCTTGGGGCTCAGCTGTCGCGTCTTCTGCTCCTTGCCGGCGACCTCCAGGGGCCCCGCCCTGCCGTACAGCTCTTCCTCCTCCCGCTTCTTCCTCTCCTCCTCCTCTCGCTTGACCTGCTCCTCACGCTTTGCCTTCAGGTACGCGCTGATCTCGTCGAGCGCTCCCCTCCCGTAAACGTTCTCCTTCTTTTTGGGCTCCTCCGTCTTCTTGTAGAGCGGCAGCTTGCTCGCAGAACCCGGCTCATCAGCCGTTTCTTTCTCCTTCTCCGGAGCACTGCCGCCTTCCAGAGCTGCCAGTTCGTCCTCGGCCCGGAGGGCCGCGTTGGCGACCTCGTCGACGGGTACGTACCTCCGCAGGTAGGCGAGGGCTTTCTTCTGTTGTTCGATGGGAAACACCTTCGTATTAACCCGCACCGTCGGGTCGTCCAGTGTCCCGGCGACGCGCCGGCCATGGAGGATCCTCAGGAGCTTGTTGGCGGCGACGGTGCTCAGAAGCCGCCCGAATATGGCATACACTTCCTCGTCGGACAAGTCGCGCTTGGCAAACGGCAAACCTTCCTTGTCCTTGTAATCTGGCGGCAGGTCGACATATCGGGTGATGACCTTGTTACCGCCGAATATGGTCCGGCGGAGGATGCCTAGTCGTTGGGGCAGCACCGAGCGGGTGATGCTCGCCAGGACGAGCCCTGCAGCCGCAATTTGGTCATGCCCTCCTCGCGGTGGCGGTCGTTGATGTTTCTGGCTGGAAACGGGACAGTGCGAAAAGCAGCGGCTTGGAAATGAGGCAGCGGGTAGGAACCGGGAGCACGGCCTTGCCGTCAAGTGGTGCGCGGCTGCCTGAATCCTGGGTCGGAAGGCATTGACGCCCAGGCTGCAGCTGCTCATTGTCGCGAAACTCTGGCGCCGGAGCCTGCGCCCTTTTTCTCTTAGGCGTCCATCCACTGGTGTGTTCTCGAAATCCGAAGAGGTTGCCGTCGAGCGGCCGGGAACCGGTGTCGAAGGAAGGCGGCTTGTCAGCGGACCGATGCCGAAGAAATTTGGCAGATAGTCTGGCACGTCCGTGAATTGATCGACCGGGCAGCCAGCCGGGGCCGGCACGCGGCGTGACTGGCTGAAAGAGAATTGGCTAGTTCCACAGCGGGGCAGCGCGAAGACCCCCACCTATGCCTGCCGACGTGCTGCGCGTTGCGGGGAGCTCTGAACTACTACTGACTCCATAGGTATGTACATACATACTACTGTACGGTCCGTACAGAGTAATTGCTGCAGGCAGCTCTCGAGCTTGCGTCGATAGAGGTTGCTTCTCGCGCTTACGCTTTCAGGGCATTTCAACCCGGAGTATAACATCAGAACAAATTGATTGACACCATAACCTTTGCATCCGACAACTTCTTTCTCGTCCCGCAAGAGCGCAAAATCGCCATCGAAACAGCCGCAACATCTCAAAATCACAAAGCTAGCAAGCCCAGCAGCCAACACCTAGTAACGTCCCCGGGCGACAAGACCGCCAGCAGCAGAAGCAGAAAAAAAAGAAAGAGAAAAGAAAAAAGAGAAGCAACCAAAAAAAAACATGTCAGCCGAATCCGTACCCATCACCCCCGAGCGCTTCGCCGCCGCCCTCAAAGACCTCCCCCTCTCCTCGCTGCACCTCAAGGTCCACGAGCTCCGCAACAGCATCGCCCACCTGGATTACTCTAACGAGCAGCTGCGGCCCTTCGCCGAGGGCATCGCGCCCATGGCCACGACGGACGATCCCGGGACGCCCGCGGTGGGGACGCGGGGCGTGCCGGACCAGGACTGCGTCGACGCGATCCGCGAGAACGAGGTCGTCATCGAGCGCATGCAGGAGCGCATCCGGCTGGTCAGGGCGGAGGTCGAGAGCCGGGGGCTGAACTGGGACGAGTTTCAGAGCGGAGGAGGAGGAGGGGTGGAGGACGACATTGACTTGCCGAAAGCAGAAGGGGAGACGGACACGGAAGAAGGGGATGGGAGCCCGCTGGTGAACGGCGCCGGCGTGAATGGCACCGCTGCCACAACAACAACAACAACAACAACAGCAGCAGCAGCAGCAGCACCATCGACAACAACGACGGCCAATGGGGAGCCGAGACATCCAGCTTGGATGGACGGGACGTTTCAGACTGGGGTGATTCGGGATGGCGTTGTGCGAATGGATTCTGATCCTGCGAGACAAGCACAGGCGCGGCAGGGCGGCTCGCTTACGGACGAGGAGCTGAGGAGGCGGGTGGAGGAGCAGATGAGAGGCCTGGGAGATGATGAGGATGACGACGGGGAGGGCGGGTTACATCTCTAGGTCAACAAATTGCGTTGATGGTACGGAGCTATGCCGAGGATCTAACCTTTTTTTCCCCTTTGGTGAGTTCTTTGAAGGTGTTGCAATACGGGCCCGCCCCACTGCAGCTTCACTCTGGTACCCAAGAGCAGCCAAAGACAACTGACACGACATACTTGTTTTATATTGATGATTACTGCGTGCGCCAACGCACGATGCCTCCCGGGTTGTACAATGAGATTTGCCAGCTCATGAGTAGCCTCGAGGGAACGAGGTAACTTACTAAGAAGAAACAGAGATATCATCCTTGATACTCTGATTCCAAGGAAGGAAAACCAATAAAGAAAAACAGCCCCCCGTTTTGTGTATGCTGCCGGTCCGAACGCCTTGCATGACCCAGAGACCAGCCCAACCCGAATGATGCAACCCGACACCAACATGCTACGCTAGACCCATGCTGCGACAGAGAAGTAAATACGGAAACAGGAAAGGAAAACACGAGTGACGACCCTAACGGGAGACTTCATCCAGGGCATTGCCCATGTTGAGGTCTTTTGAAGATAGTTCTGGTTGACTGTTTGGCTTCACCATATCTGGCTTCGAAGCCGGATTGGTAGTTTCGCTTAAAGCTTGTGATGATCCGTTGTTACCGGCTTCCGAGGCGGCTTTGTTGTCTTTCCCCGAACTTAGAATGGTGGGCAGCCTCGGCTTCGGGGCGGCGTGGCTCGATAACGAAGTGTTGCTGAGCGACTCGGGGCTCTTGGATACACACACTCCCTCATCTTCGCTTTCCGAATCCAAGTCAGGCGGCCGATGGGAAACACGTCGCTTCCTGCGACTTCGCCTCTCAGATTCGTCCTCCGATTCGTCATTCTCCGAGTCTGTAGAAGAACCGCACGTTCTTGCCGTGCGCCGGCTTCTTGTCCTCGTAGCTGTCGAGACCCGGGATCGTGACTTCCTGAGAGACGGGCTTGGGCGCGGCTCGTCGTCCAACGGGGTCTCGCCCCTTCGTATTTTAGCCTCGACGGCCTTCTCGCCTACCAACCGTCCTAGCGAGCCTCCCTCCCGAACGGATACCGTCCTCCTACATGATGCTGCGCTCGCCATACTCGCGCTTCTCGTGACGGGCACTTTGCCCTCCATGACCTTGGCCGGCGGTGGTGGCTGGAGCATCCAGCGGAGAGCGTCCTTGTGTGCGGGCCTGCTGCTGACCACGGGTGGGTGGTAATCATTGACAGGCGGGTTTCGGGGAGCGGTGTAGAAGTTGTACCGGTCTTCGTCTGTTACCTGCTTCTCGAAGCCCAACTTGGACTCCATGTAGCGGCCGGCCGAAGAGCCGGCCTGCTTGATGGCGTCCATCAGTCTGTGTCCCGACCACGTAGACTCGTGTCCCCATAGCTCCTCGTCCTCCCGTTGATACCGTTTGAAATTCCAGTCGGCGCTTGTTGAGATCGATACCGTCTTGCTCAGGGTCGGACTTGCGGGATACTCTTCCGGCACCACCGTCTGGGTGCTTCCGATACCGGGAGCATTGGCCGGGCTGGTAGACGGTCTCGGGCTGGCAACCGAACCCATCTCGGACAGACTAACCACCACACTACTCCCGGTACCGATACTTGGCCGGCCATCCCGACTTGCCGCTGTTAGTCGCCGCTGACTAAGGCTCTTGCCGATCCCATCACTCCCTTTCCTCTTCTTCGGCAAGCTCGGTCCCATGCGAATCTCCTCGTCCCAATACGGGTTCGTGTGGAAAGGATCCGGTTGCCGGTACAGGTGTGGCTGGTCCAGCACGATGCGCTCCCTCATCTGCTTCTCCTTCTTCTGGCGTTGTCGTAGTTCATGTTCGGTGTGGAGTTGATTGCATGGCGTGCAGGCTAGGAAGTAGAAGAGGGCGGACTGGATGGCGGCGGTGAACGACATGGCCGGTTCTTGTGGCCGTCAACCCCCCCGTTCAGAGATTGGTACGGTTCGAAAGCCGTTACTGCTGTCCACCGCATGAATTGAGTCTCGCTATGCCGATTTCTCCCTTTCAGCGAACCGAGCCTGGGGCAGCGCAAACGAAAGTGGGTGGGCCGTCAAGAGTCCGCAGTACCGCGGCGACGGTCATATCATAGCAGGCGCGCGAGCTGGGAGGCAGATGTCGGTATCATATGCTCGGTATAGGGTAGAACTCTGCCGTTGTTCGTTTCAAGGCCGGGAACACCAACTGGGAAGCAATGGGCGGATTTGGATCCTCCGTCGAAGCGGGGAAAGAAGGGCTGATGCTCGGTACCGACTCGGCTGTTAGGAGGTTACCAGAACTCTATCCTAGTGTAAAATGCCCCAACCCCTCAGCAAAGCACGGATGCGCCCAACAAGACGCAGTGTTGCTGACGTGCGTGGCTTGTTGGGGGGGAGCACGGGTTGGAAACCGGAAGGAACGTGGAAGAGAAACAACGGGACAACTGAAACAGTCCTGTCATCCACTCGTATTCAAGGAAAGTAACGAAGGACACGAAACCGAGACCAAAGTTTCTGTAAGCCGAAACGGAAATATCGAAAGTGTTAAGGAAAGTGTGTTGTGTGCCCGTAGGAGTGTGAAAGAGCGCAAAAAGGGAAGGAACGGCTCAAAATGGGTCTGCAGCGCGAAAAGGTGGTGCCAATCGAACAAAGTCGGTCAATTGGGAGTCCTGTTCCTGGCATCGAGGAACCTGTGGGGTGGGAGATTAACAAAGTGCGAGACACGAGACGACGCCTCACTCTGCTAATCTCCAGAATCCAGGGGCGGGATGAGCAGAACAAGGGGAGATCCCCCTCCTCAGGGCCCGCCCACCCTGCAGCGCTAGTGTAAAACAGCTAAGGCCCCCGTGGTGGGCTCAGACGCCATCAGCGTGGGAGAATTGGCGCCAACGCAGGGGTGCCGCGTTTCCCGCCTAATCGGGCAGGCGGCGAAGGCCCACTCGTGGGACCGCTGCCCCAAGGTTTTTGAGAAAGGACCATCTGCAAGGCGAAAAGTGCTCGGCGCAAAAGCCACCGCGCTTCTTGAACGATTACTAGTAAAGTCGCGCGCAAGAGTTACACTAGGTCGAGAAGGGCAGGCGACGCAAAACAGGCCAAAGGTCAAATACGGTTTACATCTATGATCCCGTATACAGTCATGTATAGATCATATCTGCTGGACTGGATCACGCCAAGGAGTGCACACTCCAGGTCATACAAAAGTCCCACAGCCGAGCGCTCTGTAATGGAAAGGTCACCTCGCCAAACCTTGCGAATGCGACCGCAGGCCCAGCATCCCGGTTGCAACGTGTGTAGAGTGCAGCGAGGAAGCGCGGGGGAAGCCCCTTCTTCCGTGCCGCATACGCTGCAGTGGTCTGCAGTCAATATTACACGACAGGTAGTTATTCCCTACTGCGAGGTACTTCACTGCGTCGACTGCCTGGGCAATAAAGGAGCCGTGCTATATAGTATTGTTCGCCTACGAAGTCAGGTACTTTATAGGTTTGCACCCCGACGGATCTACATTACCACCTAGTGTAGGACAGGTACGGAGTACGGAGTAGTGAGTAGTGATTGGTAGTATCAGAAATCCGGCAACACCTTCCTCCACATTCTAGTAACGCATGCATGCATGTTCCGTACTGTAAAGAGTGCCCTACAGGTAGTACAGCTCACGGCTTGCTGCAGTTCTAAATAGGTCGACCCAAAACCTCGACAGATTATCGCATGCAGGAACCCAGCAAATGCATGCGGCCGACACGCTCGAGTCCCTTCGACAGCTCGGATTTGTCCTCGATGATATATACCAGACATGCCTCTCGTGCACTTTTTCCCCGCATGGGCATCCATCCATCCATCCATCCATACATACATACAAGTGGATTCGAATTGCTTGATAGAGATGATCGCACTTTTAGTTTGAAGATCGTGGTTGTTTTGAGAAGATGTGAAACAGCAGTTTTGCACTGGCTCATCACTGCAACCAACCTTCCCGTCTCGTCCACTGTCTATGCCATCCATTATAGTCTAGGGTGTTCGTTCTGCCGTAGCAACCACCAGGGTACTACTAAGCCAGGAATGCCCATTTTTTTGACATGATGGCAAGCCATTCCGCTAGAGGACGGCGGCGAGCAGAAAATGATCCGGAACACTGCGTTGCCTCCAAATGTCGACCTAGCACAATACTGTACAGTTGTATACCCAAATAAGGTGCATATCTCAGTGCCTACGAGCTAGCAACACCCCCACCCCCTCCCCCGGCGAACGTCGCTTCCCGCTTTGAGCGTTTCTGAAACCCAATCTGCTTGCCGGCGTTTTGCCTCTTGGGCCGAGGAATGCATCAGGTATGCGTAGTGCTGGTGCTCCAGGTGGTAAGCAGGAATAGTCTGCTCCGTACAGCTTCTGTGCCGGGCGTCCACCCCCAACAGAGCGGGTCGGAGGTGGGTGGATTGATCAGATGTTGTTCTATGCTTGTTAGCAACTGACAAGCTCCTACATATTTGGTATACATAGATTTGGACCCTGGCCAAACAATCAAATCTTTGCCCTAACTGAGATCATGTCCTGTTCAGACCAGTCCCCTTATTTTTTCCTCCTTCCTTCGCTGATAAACCCTCAAAACGTGGCAATTTCTGACTTCTGACTTCCCTTCCAGCTTAATCGGACCGCGCTGCGCCCCACCTCCCATGCAATCCTTCTCTTTTGCTTCCAGCAGCCAATTGTCACCAGGGGAAATTGAGGTCAATCGATGGCAAAGGCGGAGAGAGGCCGGTACAACACATACAAGTGGAAAAAGGAGAAAAAAAACATATGAACAGAAATAATCAAAGGCTCAACTCCCGAGGCATTTTCCGGTCGGTAATGTACATACACAAACTCCGTGCCTTGCCCATCAAAGAAAGCCAAGATTGCAACAGGTGATCAGGAAGGAGGTTGATGGGCCTGCCCGGGCGAGCAGCGAAACAGATGCGTGCAAGGGACATAGCGAGGGCGGTGGTGAGCCCTGCGGCCACAGCTGCGGCGGAAGCCGCTGCCGGTTTTGAAGATCTGCCGCGTTTAGACGTCCCACTCGTTCTCCTCCTCGACCTCGGGCTCGTTCGTGCTCAGAGCGGCAAAGGCCGACGGCTGAGAAATCACCTTGGTGGGTTTCTTGGGGGGGGCGCTGGCGCCGTTGCTCGTAGACGCAGGCTTAGCAGCGGGCTGCTTCTGAACGACGGTCGGTTCCGAGTCGACTAGGTTTTCGGTGGCAGCTTCCTTCTTCTTCTTGTTCGTCTTCTTGGTCGAAACCGTGTTCCAAGCCTCCTCATCACGGAGCATCTCCATTTGCTCCTCCTCCGACGGCAGAGTAGAGATCCAGCTGTCGGCCGGGTTGCTCTTGGCGGGCTCGGTCTTGGCGGGGGACTTGTTCTTGGGGACGGAAACGTCGGTGTAGCTACCGGTGTCGAAAGTGTCCAGCGGCTGCACGGGAAGGAAACCCCCGTTGGTGGCATTGCTGCTGGGACTGCCGTTGACGCCGTTGTTGGTCCAGGCAGACTGCTGGGCCTGTGCCATGAAGGTAGATCCGTCCTTGGCCGGCCGGCCCTCGGCGATGCGAGCCTGCCGTCTTTGGGCCTCCATATCGGCCTTCCTTTGCTTCTCCGCCTCCTCGCGGAGAGCCTTCGCGGCTTCGGCCTTCTGGCGGTTCTGACGCTGCTTCTTTGTCTCTGTCTTCTGGGGCTCCTTGGATTTCTTCTCTTTCTTGGGCTTTACCTTGTCCGTGTCGGTAAGGCGGAGAACGGAGGGGCCGGCAGCCTTGGGCTCCAGCATGTCGCTAACACCGCTAGCGTCGAGGGCCTTGATCTCCGGCGAAGGGGTCGAGGACTCGTCGTCGTCAGCATCCACACCAGCGGTGGACGAAGGGGCCGAGTCCTTGATTTGATCGGCCTTATCATCGATAATCTGGGCGCGCGACTGCTTTACCGACTTCTGCCGCTTCTCGTCGTTCTTCTTGGGCGCATTGAGGGAGGTTCCCTGCTTGATGCTGGCCAGCTGACGGGCAAACTCGCGGTTATCGAGGCCATCGTCAGAGCTGTCATTGACCGGCTGCGGGGTGGCCGATGGCTTGGGTGTGCGTGCCTTCGGCTGTGATGGCTTGTTCGTATCCTCGGCATCCTTGCTGTGAGCCTCTCCTCTTTGGCGCTTGGCCTTCTCCTTTGGCTCCTTGCGGGCGTGGCTTTGTTTCTCTTCTAGCCGATGGCGCTGTGAGGCGCCGCGGACGGTATCGCGGCCCTTCTTCTGTCCAGGAATCCCGAATGCGACGATGTAAACGCATCCGATGACCACGGTCCATCCGACCAGGGTAGACAGTGAGGCGCCCATGGCCAATTGGAAGGGTGGGAGAAGGCGGTAGGGACTGTGAGAGTACGATGCGCGACCGGTCTCCGCGGGAAGAGTGCGCGACGCGGCTGCCGACGACGACAGTGAGACGTGGTAAATCAACGGAAAAGATCGGGGTGCGAGCGAAAGCTCGGGTTGCGGGGTGATGAAAGGGAAGATGGCAGATCAGGATCCTCCTCGATTGAACAAGCTGGTGGCACAACGCCCAGGGGGGAGGATCCGAGCTTCGAATGGCGGCAGAGTGACGAAATCGAAATGGCCCTTTCTGCCTGTCGGTGAATGGTGCAAAGCACGGTTCTGTGCGCTGCCACAGCCGAGGGGAGGTAATGGCCGGGAGGGGGATGAAGAAAAGTGTGAAGGTGTTGATGCGAAAGTTCCTTGAGAATCGCGAACGATTCGGAGCCAATGCTTGCACCTTGGAGGTGAAAGGTGTTCAGAAGTTCGGTTCCTCTCTTGGCGTTCCCCATTCGCTAGCACCAGCTCATCTCACGGAAAAGTTGCCGTGACAGGGGGTTGGAGGCACGTTAAGTTAAGCGAGACTTGGCGGCATGAGTTCACGTGATTTGGTGTTACTTATCGCGTTACTGTGTGTATCTCAGAATGTGATGCAGCCGTGATGCGGCAGATGGCGGCAGATGGGAGAGGGATAAGTTGGGAACCTATGCCTGGCTCTAAAGAAGAAAGAAAAGACTAATGCAAATGAGTACCAAGGCAGTCCAGTCCGCAGCACGGGGCAGGAATGCGCAGCTTCCCATACCGCCTGGAAGACCTTTGAAATCACGCATTTGAAGATTAGTTGTGTTATAACTTTAACGGGTCAATACACCCTTTCAGATGCTTATCATCGTGAAGACCGAGCAGCACGATCCAGATATGGAAGTTGAAAATGACCAGAGACCGTAGCGACGGATTGATGGCAATCGAACCCCATCCCCCTCCAAGGCCGGGTTATCGACGGCATTGAGAGCCGCTGCCCGTAAGTACCTCCCGGTGTGGGTTTCTCAAAGCCGTCGGAAGACGGCGAATCCCCAGAGGAAGTCCTGATGAGGAAGGTGGGATGTGGGACTCAGGTCGCTAACTGCGCACAGGATTGGTTGTTGTTCTGTTTCAACTTGTGACTTTGATTCCACATTGGTTGACACATTTCTAGCAGTGCCAAAACTCCGGAAGAACCACCAAGGTTTGGAGGCAGTCGTCGTCTACTAAAGAACTGGGACAGCAGTTGTTTGTTGTCTCATGATTCGATTTTTGAGAGAGCGAAACAGAGCAAAACAAGGCGTATCCCCCTAGATTCCGTTGTCTTAACCACGCTTGAAACAACTGCCTTGTGCTCTGTAAACTACCCCTCTCAGCCCCGCACTCCCATAAGTCTTCACCATGGCGCCTAAGAACCGCATCATTATCGATACTGATCCAGGTTTGTCCCGAGTTTACTGAGTTGTTGTCGTCTTGCCGATCCGCCACTAATAACATACGTAGGTGTCGACGATGTCTTGGCCCTGCTGCTGGCCCTCAGCGCCTCTCCGGAGGATCTCGAGGTTGCAATGATCTCGGTCACGTATGGCAACGTGCCGTTGCAGAGGTGCGACGCGGACTTTCTGATCCCCTGTACAAATACACCATGTAGCATCTTCGTCTAACACAGGTGCCGCAGCTGCCTCCGTAACGTCGTGGCCTTGTTCCACGTGCTCGAGAAGGAGATGGCCTGGCGCGAGTCGACAGGCAAGCCCATCTACGGCGCATTAAACGCCTACAAGCCCATCGTCGCCGTCGGCGCTGAGCATGCCCTCGAAGATGAGCAGCTTGTAGCCGACCACTTCCGTAAGGATGCCCTCGTTAATTGCTGGTCGCCACAGGAAACTGACAATGAAACAAGATGGTGCTGATGGCCTGCACGGCGTGCATGAGGCGGTAGGTCCACCATCATCATGACCGCCAATGCCTTCTCTTTGCGCACCTTCTAATGATCACAGCACCCTTACCTGTCGCCCGCCGACACCTGGAAGACCCTGTTCGAGGACGCGCCCAGTGACTCCAACGCCAATGCCGAGCCGCCCTCATACTCGAGGTTCTTCACCCCGAGCAAGAGGCCCGCTCACAAGGAGATACTACGGATCCTCAGGGAGGAGCCGGAGAATACCATCTCCATTGTGGCTATCGGCCCCCTTACCAACGTTGCCCTGGCGGCAGCGGAAGACCCCGAGACGTTCCTGCGGGTCAAGGAGCTCGTGGTGATGGGAGGCGCCGTGGGTGTCGAGGGCAACGTCAGCCCGTGCGCCGAGTTCAACTGCCTCGCCGACGCAGTCGCCGCTGCCCGCGTCTTCGCCCTGACCTCGCTCGTCCCCTCAGCGACCATCCCGCCCACCATTCACGGGAAATCCGTCTTGCCCCCGTACCCGGCCAAGCTGTCCAAGCAACTGAAGCTGACCCTCTTCCCGCTCGACATCACCACCCCGCACGAGCTCAGGAAACATGTCTTTAATGACAAGATCCAGCCTCTCAAGGAAGCCGGCAGCCCTCTGGCTCAGTGGACCGACACCTTCATGAACGGCACCTTCAACAAGATCGACTCGATTCTCGGCGACGGCCACGACGCGGGCTTGTCACTGCACGACCCCCTGTGCATCTGGTACATGCTGACCCACGACCACCCCGCGTGGAAGACGGTGCCCAAGCCCGAGGACATCCGCATTGAGACGTGCGGACAGTGGACCAGGGGCATGCACGTCATCGACAGGCGAAAACGGGCCAAGCCCGCCGAGAAGAACGGCGCCGTGCAAACGCACCCGGAGGATCCTATGGATGCCATGACCCTGGACGAGGTCCCCGGCGACACCATGGGCTGGCTGAGCGTGCGCAAGGGGAACAGGATCAACAGGATGCTCGAGTCGCCCGGACAGGACACATTTGCGGGGATCCTCCTTGATAAGGTTTTTGCGTAGAGAGTCATTACTTTGTAGCCAGGCCGGCCAATCGATCGGTAGCATAGGTATGGTTGTTTATTCAATCTGGGTATCTCAAGCCAGTGTAGAGAACCGGGGCCGTCCTCTTTCTGAGATGTTAGCAAACCAACTCGTTCTTCTTGCCAAAATAATACAAGTCAGGCCGTGCGGGAAAGCATACCGCTCGAAGGCACCCACGCGAAACCCCAAAACGCCAATTGTGAAAACTCACGGCTCTCCATGGTGCCCACACCGTAACACTGCCGCCCCTCCTGTCCCTCCGGCCTACCATCTGCCTTCCGTCTGGCGCTCGAGCCGGACTTTGGGCCTATCTGGACACCACGCCCAACCAGCCGCTTTTTCCTCCTCACCTCCGCCTTCTTTCGCCCGCCCCTCTTGTGACCCCCCCCCCCCCCCCCCCGCCGGTCTAGTGCTTCGTCGTCCCAATGGCCGCGCCCTTGACCTCAGCCCAGTTGATACTCGCATCCAGCGCCTCGTCTACGAGGCCGACCACGCAGACATTCTCGCCCCGGACAATGTACAGACCCAGAGGAACCTCGACCGACGGCTCGCCGTCCTCGGGACTGCGGATCACGCGCTCGACCGTGTTCTTCAGCACCTGCATTCGGGGACCCAAGGTTATTCTTTTCCGCTCTCGTGACAATGTTGCGCGGGGGAACCTAGGTGTGCGGGGTGATGGTGATTGTGGTAGTGGTGGGAGAGGGTTGGGCGCATTCGTACCAGGTTGGTGGTGTGGTCGTGCGCTGCGAGGGTGCCGACGAGGTTGCGCCCGTCGGTGGTGATGATGCACACCTTTTCTGTCGGGCAGAAGCGGTATATTGGTCAGTATCAGCAGTCTCAGCTAATGCGCGGGCCCGGGACTCTTTATCCGTATACTTACTCTCGGTGTAGCTGTTAAGCGACATGGCGACGAAAACCAGATTCCACCACGCGGTCAGACAGTCTGGAGCAGGAGCCGAGGCCGCGGCTCGACGGCAGAAAAAGGCAAACGAGTGGAAGAACCGTTTGTCTCTGTGTCGGGGCAAACTGGTTTTCCCCGCTACGGCAAGCCCGATCAAACTTCGGTGGCGGGTTCGAAAGCGAGCGTTGGGGGCTTCCAAATCGTTGACGACGTCGAATCCGAGCTTCAATTCATGGGCGTGAAGCTTCACAGATGGATGCATGCACCCTGGCCTTATCGGCTTATCGTGGGTGTGGGGCTGCTGTATCGCGTTACCGACGAGTGTTGAGCAGCACAGAGCTACGGGATATTCCTTACGGATTACTCCGTACCTTGGCTTGGTACAGAGTAATCCGTAGTTAATTGAATGTTTACTTATGCCAATGTCGGGGCTACCCCTTACAGTACACCACCCCCATCCCGGGTTCATTGTCAAACTCAAAAACTACTTCTACACACTAAGGAAGCCTCGACAGATGAAATCCGTCGAGTTTCTGGCAGGTTACGCAGCTAATCGACAATCTTCCACATCATGTCGAGGAGGCGTTAGGGCGGCGCTGTTCGGTCAATGCGCGTACGGAGGGAGAGCTGGAACCAAAATCAGAGACTACGTATTTTTACACTGGGAAGAGCATAGCGCAGACCTTGCAGAAAAAAGATCCGATTAGCCTCCAAAAGCTCCAGACCACCTGCCAACACTGAGGGGAGTGCATAGTGAACCAATTCTCATGCGCGAGTTGGCAACTTAGTGAGGGAACTCGACTTCTGTCAGCGAGACTTGATCACACGCTTTTGGCTGGTCACTAGGCATTGTCTAACGTAGTCAGATATCTAGGAAAGAGACGGCCAGAATCGGATAGAAGGTCGAGCTCAGCCCACAACCTCGATGCGCTAGAAGTAGATACGTGTCGAGGACTTCCTATGAGCAGCCAGTCCGAAGCACTTTAGCCGCCAACGGGCGCGTGTTTCAGAGAGTCAGCATGGCGAACGAGGTACTTGGAAGGATCTTACATGAGGAAAGACCTTCGATATCGGTTGCCATACGAATGTATGTTATGTACCTCGGTATGTACAATTAGTACTCTATGTGTGAATGCACATACAAACTTGGAAGGTGCCTACATCCACCCAATTACATATCAGTGAGCCGGACTTGCTGGCTGCGGGGCATAAGTCAGAGCTACCCCGGCTGTTCCCGCCGAGCATCCGGAGGTGGAATACTGTGCTATCTACCTAGGTTGCACCGCGGAAGACGCTGGGAACACCAGAACCACGCTGACAAAGTTCGTCTGACTGAACCCTTCCCTCCATGATTCCCCCGATGATTCGCATACCGATTCGTCTGTTGAGCAGCACACCCCGCAACCGATTGGTCCCTCTAAATTGCCGGTTGTCGCTGGAACAGTCCCGATCGAATCTTGGCCAGCAGCGCCGTGCAATGTCTACCACCATGGAACCAGGCCTGAAGATGTTGCGATCCAACCGGCTAAAGCGGGTCTTCACCGAGGACCGGCGTCCGGCCATGGGTTTCTGGCAGATGCTGCCTGGTGCCAACATCTCCAGGATCTTGGCAAGATCAGGCGCTGACTGGGTCATGGTGGACTGCGAACATGGCAACATCGATGGTATGTAGACCACCAGACGCGGACCTTTCGAGCCACTGCTACGTATCCCCCGCCTTCTTTGTAAGCGAGCCCTATAGTGACATATGTTCGCAGATGCCGCGATGCACGAGGCGGTTCCAGCCATCGCAGCCCTGGATGTATCACCAATCGTTCGCCTGCCGGGCACCGAATCGTGGATGGTGAAGCGTGAGTGCCCGGAACTGGTGCCATGTCCATCGTGAAAGGGTGCTGATACTGCCGCAGGGGCCTTGGATACAGGAGCACATGGTGTACGACAACCCGGCTTTCCCTCATTTACTTACGCTGTGACCTCGGGTTTGACTGACCGATCCAATAGATCTTGGTCCCACTCATCCGGACCGTCGAGGAGGTCAAGAGTGTCGTAGCGGCGGCCAAGTTTCCACCGGAGGGGCAGCGAGGATTCGGCTCCCCCTTCGTGCTGCAGAATTTTGAAGCAGGATTGACCCTAACCGAATATCTGCAGCAAGCAAACGACAACCTTTTGACAATGGTGCAGATCGAGACCCGGGAAGCGCTGGACTTGGTCGAAGAAATAGCGCCTTTAGTAGATGTGGTGTTTATCGGACCGTACGACCTTGGAAACAATATTGGTCATCCTATCCTCGGCGGTAAGATGGACCCCGAACTGCACGACGCCATCGCGAGGGTCTTGAAGGCAGCCGTGGCAGCTGGCAAGAAGTGCGGCATCTATTGCATTTCGGGTGCTCAAGCGAAGCAGTATGCGGACATGGGGTTTCACATGATCAGCGTGGCGACTGATTACTCGACCCTGGGTGAAGCAATGGTGGAACGTCTTACCATCGCTCGGGGCCAAGCAGAGGAAGAGAAGGGCGGTTCATATTAGGGGCCTGAGCTATTCTCGTACGAATGGTTGGGCGGGCAGTGGCTGTGGCCGCGCAGATATGGCTTGTCTCTGTTTAGCCCGAGGGAGCAATTGCCAATCACCGTGATGCAACGCGACATCTTAAGAAGGCCCCGAGGGATTTTAATACTAATACTGCCGGCCGACGACGGCCGACCAGCGAGAATACGATAGCCGCCATTAGGGCATCATGATTTCTCGACGGAGTCCATCTTGGCCATGACTTCCTCGGCCGTGAAGCGGTGCATCAACTTGACAGCTTTCGAGGCCAGCCTTGGGTCTTCCTCGGGTGAGCTGGCTTTGCTGATGTGTATCTAGGTTCACCGCTCGTTGAGCACGCCGAAGAGGAGACGGAAGATAGAGAGGAGTCGCCCAGAGACAGGCGGCGTCGGGTCAGCAAAGACTTACTACTGGAACGTCAAAATCATATAGATCCCGCCAATTTTTGGATTCCGGTTTGACAATGTCAATCTCTTGGAAATCAAAAGGCCGTCGATCCCACACATCGGATAGAACCGATCTTGCTCGAGTGCAGAGCCCACAAGTGGGACGGGTGAACAAGGTAATCCGGCATGAATGGAGGAGTCTACTCGTGGCGCGCATGACTGCTTAACGACGCGTTCGGATTGAGGAGAGACGGAAAGGACCGCGTGTCGAGTCAAAATATCGGACGTCGTCGCTGTCGAAAACACGGATGAGGCGATCACCTCAACTTATTATCTCCAGGTTTCTCCTGAATTAGGTGCGCACGATGACAGAGAAACTACGGAGTACCAGTAACAAACCGCCTCTCTTTCATACTGGAGCCAGTCCTGGCTGGGCTAGCGCAAGCCGGGCCAGACCCCCTAACCGCGCGCGCACTGGCTACTCCGCAGAGAGGTATGCATGTACGGAGTACATACGTCCGTACAGAGTACGGGATGGGCCGTACAGTGCATTATTACGGATTTCCTTGGAGCTGCTCGGTACAGTATTTTACGAAGAGGTGTTCCTTACCGCTTGTCCTGCAAAGGTCAGCCCGGTCAAGCATGTATGTTACCCCTCCCCCACCTTCCATGTTAGGCCCAGCAAGCATCGTGCACTACACTATTTTTTTGGCGGAAAGCTTCCATTGACTTCGAGACAGCTTCCATACGGCGGGCAACCTGGAAACCTTGTCCGAAACATATGTTTTGTATGCCCGTCCTCCCGCTCCGATTTTTCTGCTCTTAAGCACCGGTTTGCGTCAGAGTCGTCCCACGATTAACGAATTCGCGGCCTGATCGGGATTGAGAATTAAAGCCCAGCCAAGAGAATAAGACAGAATAGAGCGATGGCGCAGGAAAAGCTACGCTGCGTGCATAGTGGTTGCGGCAAGGAGTACACAGACCCGGACGAGGTCTGCCGCTACCACCCCGGCCCGCCTGTTTTCCACGAGGGCCAGAAAGGTACGCAGTGTGCAATTTGGACTCCGCTCGCCGCGTCCCTCCGGGTCGGGCTGCAAGTCAGCTCGTCCCTGTCACTGCCAAGCTGACCACGAGTTCTCCGGGTGCAGGGTGGAAGTGTTGCAAGCCGCGCGTCCTCACTTTTGAGGAGTTCATGGCCATCGAGCCCTGCACCGAGGGCAAGCACAGCACCACGGATCTGCCGCCCCAGATCGAGAAGAAGGAAGCCGATCCGGCGGCGCTCCAGGACGCCACGAACCTCCCTCCGCCCCCGCCGCGTGCGCCAGTGACGGCGCCTCAGCACATCCCCACCCCGCCGCCCCCGCCCCCGGAATCCGAGGAGGACGATGATACGGTGGAAATTCCTGACGGACGCGTGTGCAGGCGCAGGGCCTGCGGCGCCATCTACAAGAAGGGATCCAGCAGGGAAGGGGAGAAGTGCGTCCACCACCCCGGCGTTCCCATCTTCCACGAGGGGAGCAAGGGTTACAGCTGCTGCAAGCGTCGTGTGCTGGAGTTCGACCAGTTCATGAAGATCGAGGGCTGCAAGACTAAAGATCGGCATCTGTTCGTCGGGAGCGGGAAGAAAGACGCCGCAGCCAAGGCTCCCGCGGGCCCTGATGGCGAAGAGCTCCTGGAGACGGTCAGGTGAGTCGGTCTGGTTTTTTCTTTCTTACCGTGCTTGGCAGTCTGTTGGGCGGATGTGTGTCGGCGGCCAAGGGGCGGCCAGAGACAGCCAAGGGACAGCCAAGGCTGGCTGTGCCTGCACATGCCCAAAGACTGGGGAATGACTGGCGGAACATGCTCTTGACCGCCATCGGAATCACACGGCTCCCCCCCTCCTGCGGAATGGTACGGAAGATGTGCTCATATCCTCATGATCTCTTACAGGAACGACTTTTACCAAACCGCAACATCGGTGATCGCGTCCTTCTTCCTCAAGAAGATCGACAAGGACGCGGCCAAGGTTGAGTTCCAGGAACGGAAGCTGGTGCTGGACCTGCCGACCACGGATTCCCCGGTACCCAAGCGATACAAGGCCGAGGTGCCGTTGTACAGCTCCGTGGATCCCTCCAAATCCACTTTCAAAGTTTTGGGCACCAAGCTCGAGGTATCGCTCGCGAAGGCCGACGGCGCCTCTTGGCCGGTCCTTCGCAGCGATGATCGCCCAACGGGTGAGATTTTGCAAGTTGGGCGGGCCGGAAGGGTCTAGACCCACCGCTCACCTCTCCCACCCCTCTTATTAAGGAACAAGGAAATGAGAGGTAGATGGAAACATGCACACCATTTCACCTGCTTCTCCTTCTTCCCTGCTTTCACGGCACCACGTGAGGTTCCATTCTCAAGACGACGACAAGGGCGCGCCAAGGAGCGGCTCGCGGAAAGATTCAAGCTTTGAATCCCCGCGCCAAAGCTGAAGGAGTTGGCTCTTGGAGTGATATCAGAATCTGGGACCGCGCCTTATTGAGGCCGCGGCATCTGATAAAGGAGAGTGGAACCGACCGGGAGGGAACACCGAAAACGAGAACTGGGACAAGCCTGGTAAACTAGGCCAGGCATTAGGCAGCAAGCAAATGCCGTTATGCACCAGAGCTTAAAGGTCCTTTACTGCGTTTTTACTGGCGCGTACTGTACCCATTCTTGGCTCTGGGTCAAGGGCACGCGGCGTGCCTGCTGGGTCGTCTCGACCTCCCCTGCTGTCTCAGCCCAGCTCTCTGTCCATCCGGGATGGATTACACGTCCCATCTACCGTTATTCATCCGTCTGACTCACGAGGTTCCTTAGTGGATAGACTACACTTGTATACGTTTATACTATCGCCATCGGAGATGCCGTCAGTCGCTTATTTTTTTTTTCTCTCGGGTTCCTCTTCACCTGCCAAGCCTCACCCCCAATGCGCCTTGATCAGCCACTACTCCCGAACCGCCAAACATTTACCAAAGTACCACATACATCGAGCAACCAGCGAGCCAGAACCACGTTTTCCCCCACGTGCTCAACACCGTTCAGCATCTGTACATAGATATTTACATGCTCACACATGGTGTTCCGGAGGACGCCGTGCCATCCTCCAAGCGAGAGATTCTGCGATCAGTCGGCAGGCACCACTACATCACATCCGTATGGGGAATAGCCTCACCTCTCTCACAGCCATTTCCAGCCAAGGTGGTCTCTCTCCGGGAAGTGAACGAACCCTTGTCCCTCTGGTGTCGTTGGGCTAGCTCGGAATGCAACCCAATGGGTCCAGGACTTTTTGTTATCAGTGGCGAATCGGGTGCCGCTGCCCAACGCTTGGGAAACATACCCAAGATCTCCCGAGATCGACGCTACGGCTCGCCGCGCGGGAGCGCAACCCTGCGAGGCGCAGTATCCTCATTCCACAACGCTACCACTACACACAGCGTGCACCATGTCCGGAGGACACTTCAAGATGAGGTAACAAGTAGTAAAAAGTGTACTGTACACTCGCTTGCAGCGTACCTGGCGAGACCCGCAATGTAGTGTTTCTTTGTGGGATTAATGAAGCGAGCGGTAATACGGATAGTTAGTGAAACGTTACTCGGTTGTATGTACATACGTAGTACAGTACGGACGTACAGGACGCGAGGACGGCTGAGCTTTGAAACCAACCACCACCATCCATCCGTCTTCCGTCCCGGGTTGTTGTTGCATACCTATCACATGCAGCCGCAGAGTCCCTCAACCGCTCCCCTGTGTGGTTACACTGCGTTACTGTCCTGTACGTACATACTGTAGATAATCCGTCCGTACAAACAAACAAACTCTGCCACACACTACACTACTCTTCCGTGTGCGTGCGCCATGCCGACTCCTTGTGGGTTCCGGACAAACACGGAGTGACAAGATGCGTGATCGAAGGGGGAAGAGGGAAAGGGGGGAAGGGTGCTGTGGTTGTTGGTCTTGCAAAGCAGGGAGGCTATTTATTGGCCGATATCAACCCCAAAATTAAGGGGCTGAAAAGCACCACGTGAAGTGAGAGAAGAAGAACAAGACAGAAGATGGAAAGTGAGACACCTGTTGCAGAGGAGAGTGTTTATCAGAAGCAACCGAGCGAGACAACCCACATGGCCTGGCGCCCCCGTCAAAGATACACACTAACACCGCTCGGCCTGTGTTTTGCAATGGCTGTGTTCCGATACACCGCGTGAATTGGGACCAGACCAGACCACCAGGCCATGCGAGGCGAGCGTTCATCCAGGGCCAGGCCAACCGTGTGGCCGCAGCAGGTCCGTGTCTGACGCTGTGTCAGATGCAATGTTGCGCACTAGAAGTATGTATCTATGTATGTATGTACGGATCACATACATGCATCCATACCTGGACATGTCATCTAGAAGTGTCATGATTTCGACAAAGTTGTATGTTGCAAAAATGTACTAATGATGATCATTGATCATGCTTTGGGTCCCAAAAACAAAGTGCCATCGAGGAATAAAAATAGAAAACAAAAAGGAGAGAGGAAAAAAAAAAAAAAAGAAGTTGCCTCCCGCCCCTTGAAACCCGAAAGCCAACTCCGGCTGATGCAATAGCCCCCCCTCCCCCTCCCCGTCCCCGTCCCCCCCCTCTCCCGGTTCCGCTCAACCCTTACCGTACCATACCATCCGTCTATGCCAGAAGTATCGTATCGTATCGTCCCAACCAGTAAATGAAAATGGCATGAGTAAACAGATCCAGCCCTGGGAATCCTAGTGCATGTCCATGTCCCAAACACCCAAGAGACGAGAACCAAAGATGCCACAAGTGTTAAAAGTTAAGGAAAAGCCTCCATCATACCGGAGAATCCCCGTGCCCCGGGCCCTTCCCGGGTGGCGGAGGAGCGATCCTGACAACAGGGGACCTCGGCCCGGGGGTCCCGCTCCTCGAGGTTGGAGCAGAATCAGCCAGCCCGCCCACCGCCGAGGCGCCCAGGCCGGGGTTGCTGTAACACCCACATCCGCCACCACCGCCGCGCGCCCAGCTGGTGTAGTTGCCATTTCCGTTTCCGTTTCCGTTTCCGTTTCCGTTTCCCTTGCCGTTGTCTTTGCCGCCGTCCATGTCGGTGTCCCCGGCGAGGGCCATGGCTTTCTTGAAAGCGATCATGACGTGGCCGTCGTCGCCCTGGCCGACGACGACCGCGCGCTCGGGCTCCAGCCGGCCCGGGTCTTCGGCGAACCTCAAGATGGGCGCGCCGCTCGCGGTGAAGCCGACAAAATGGGCCGGGATCCCCGTGGTAGCGGGGGTGGCGACCTCTTTCCTCTCATCGTTATCGTCGGCACGGAGGGTCAGCCTGGATGTCTCAAGTCAGCTCTCTGCGCGCCTCATCCCAACCCTCCTCAACTTGGGCCCTGTCTCAGCGGCCCTGCGTAGGGTACAGGCTGTGTCCCGTCCCGCGACTCGAGACTTACTCTCTGCTCATGGGTAGACCCCCGCTGCCACTATTATCACCACACACACCAGCCAACTCCAGCCGGGCGACGGAGCTGCTGGCCGACGCAGACATGGCCCGCCTCCTGCCTCGGCTCATCGACCGAACGCGCTTGACGCGCTTGTGCACGGCGCCATGGACGGCGTGGCCGATGCCTGCTACTACGAGAACGGGCGTGCCGAGGGCCAGGGCCCATGGTCTGGAGGAAAGCGGATGCCACATGTTAGTTAGCAAGCGACGGAGGAGTGGAACAGTGGCCGCATGCCTTGAATGCAGAGAGAGAGAGAGGGGTAGCACACACTGCTGAAGGGGGGGAAAGTAGAAGGGGACCGAAAAAAAAAAAAAAAACGTACGGGTTTTTGTTCCCGCGCAAGCTGTTGAATATGGCGAGCATGATGCCTACTATGGCGATGAGGGAACCGACCTGCATCATGGTCCAGGTGGACCAGTACAGCGGCATGAGGTCTTCGCCGTCACAAAACTGCAGCGCCATGAGGGCATACACCTCCATGACGACAGCCACAACAGATACGGCGGCATAGAAGCCGCAGATGATCATGCATTTCCTCATCCTGTTTCTGTACTGGCGTGTACCGGGCTCGAGACCCAGAACTCGGACTTTCTCGAGGTCGCTACACGCACAAGGTAAGAGAAAGAAGGAGGGAGAGAGAGACATGTCAGCTTCCAGTGCAGGCACGTAGTCCAAGACAATAGAAGACCGTCGAGGGAGAGACCAACCTGCTGTATCTCCATGAAGATAGGAATAGCATAACGACGACTAGGACAAAGAGAAACCAATACATGAAGTCGAATGACCTCCGGTCCAGGTGAGAAGCGAAGCTGGCATAGTGGGCTAGCAGCAACGTCAGTCAAGTGATCTCCTCGCCTGGGTCCAGACGGCATAGCTCTGTTGCTTACCACACTGGACCGGGTCAATGGGGTCCCCTCTGGCCATTCTAGGCTGGAGGCAAGGAAAAGGGTAGAAGGGCGGAACGGGAATTGGAAAATGAATGAGCGAGATGGATATCTGGGCTGAAAAGCAGGATGGCCAGGAAAGAGTGGCTTGACCGTGCTTGACCGTGCTTGATCAGCTTGAAACTTCCCCTCGTGGAGTTGGGAATCTTTGTCTTCGACGGATGGCTTTACTTGATAAGACCGGGGGACGGATATCGTCCGAAGTTTATATGGGAGGACATGAAGAGTATTGTGTGACATGGGGAGGACTGTAAGGGAAGGGGAAAATGTGGCTATACTATAGGGTACAGGTGAACTATCTGCATCAGCAGGGTGCCTGCATCTCCCTGGTGCAGCAAACCCCGGAGCCGCTCTTAGCAGTAGTGTACACAAACTACCCTGGTCTGCGGGTGCTGATGGGGTCGTGAATAGCGGAGCGCTGACTGAAAGGCCACCAGACATGGCTTCGTTGTCGCAATGGAAAAAGCTAGTTACCAAGGGTGTGACAGGCGTCTTTTGGCGAGAGGAAAAACTCCACTTGGGCATCATGACCGTAATCTTAGTGTAGGACGGAAATCATGAAACAACCGCAGAAGAGAGCCTTGCACAGTAAATTGACTGGGGATGTCGCTTGAATCCCATCTCGGGCGGTTTGGCATGGACAGGGAAGATTGCCATTTCCGCTCCATAATGCTTGGCAGCGACGGCGAGTGCGGCAGCGCTGTCTAGGCGCCCCACGGCTGATCATCGGCGGCGCCAGGGGGCAGGGGAGTCGTTGGGCCAAGAGTGGCCGGGCTCCGAGAGGTTGACGATCCGAGTTCTCGCAACCGCCTGTCGGTGCAGCGCGCCAAGCCGTTGGTGTCTCCCGACGCGTAGGTATTAACAATCAACCGCCTTGTTCCCCCCGGTCACCGTCATCAGCGTCAGCCGCAGTCTTCTCTCACCCCCTCCACGTTGATTGCGCCCAGGCGGCCGGGACCTAGTTCATGCCCGGCATGAGATCCACCGCGTCCAAAATCATCGATCTGCTGAGTATGTATTCCCGAAGCCACATGAACTCCTCCCCCTCTTCCTCGCCATAGCGGTGCTCTTCCGAGAAACCAAAGGAGCAGGCGATCTTGTCGAGGGCGGCGCGCTCCTCCTCGTAGAGCCACCGGTGGCGGAGAGGTGTGCCCAATGCCCAGGTCACTCGTTTCATCTGGTCATTCGCCGTGAAGTGGGCGACCATACCGATAGTGGCAGTGAACCCCACGTAGCAGATGGCGCCGGCGAATACGAAACCGGTCGCAACCTTGGGTTCGAGCGAGTGCTGCAACTGGGCCAGTTGGGTAGCGGCATAGTAGATGGCAACGGGCGTGCCGGCGGCTGCCAGCCCAGGCACGAATCCCTTCTTAATGAGCTTGGACCGCAAGAAGGCCTTTGCCGAGTAGGTGTTCTCCAGGATGCCGATCGCGGCCTCCAGGTCCTTGGCCTCGATTGCGGCGTCAAGAGCAGCCTCAGCCACCGCAGGGTCGACTGCGCTCTCTGCCTTGTTCGGGTTGCGCTCGACATATTGGACGGAGCCAGAGACCAGCTTGGGCGTGGGCTTGCTTGCATAGAGACGAAGGATCTGCGGCAGGCTCTGTGGCTTGCCAAGACGGGCCTGGAGCTTGACGTACTCGGCGAGAATTGTGCGGGTGATGACGACTGTCGGGCGGGTGACAATGGTGTAGGCGGCTTCCGAGACCTTGTCGACAACGTCCTGCGACCGTTGCGAGGGGGTCCTCGGCGGCCGTGCCGCATCCCCGGCCTGGGGAGCTAGGCCATCCAGACCCAGCAGCTGCGAGGCTGGCCCCCGGGTCTCGGCGGCGGCGTCTTCTGACCGACGCTCTGCAGCAGCTGGCGGCGGCCTCACATCAATCTGGGCAATCGCTCGCAGCGCCGTCAAGGTAGTCTCCTCCGAGGGGATGCCGGAGGAAGCCATGAATGCCCTGACGACGCGGTCCACGGCCGAAGCAACCGCTGCGGCGTCTGGGCCAGGAGGATGGTAGGTTGCTGATGCGCCCGCCTTGCCAAAGCGGCTGTGTGAAACGTCAGCACCCTGTGATGCCTGTGACCGCTTCGCTTTTGGGCACGGTTGTGAGGTTGTGAACGCGCGGCCAAAGGCGGATGAGCTGAGGGCTGTCCAGTTTGCCCTGGTTGAGCGTCTGCCCGTGTGCAGCGCCATTGAAGTGCGGCTGCCCACTCGTATCCATTGCGGCTTGTTGAGCACCAACTCGCAAGCCTGGCAAATCAGCAGCCCCGAGCTGGGCGGGTATGGTCGACGTAACATGGTCGGCGACCGTGAAGACCGTATATTAGAGTGCGAAGAAAAAAAACCCGGTTTGCTTCAGATGGCTGCTACTGCATTCGTAGTTGCCATTGAAAAAAAAATAGTCAAATCAGACCCCGAGGGGATATGCGCACCGCTGACAAAGAAATGAGAGAAGAATAATATCCTCGGCGAATTGATTGAATTGGCGGCAGTCGGGCGGATGGTGAGATGCTGAACATGCCGTTGGTGCAAGATGGGAAGGATGTAATGGGGATTCGTAGTGATGTTCAAAGACCCAGTTCACTCGAACGCGCCGCGGTGCAAGTGCGATGGTGGAGATCCTTGTCGAAACCGAACCGGGGGAGGTCGCCCGCCTCAATTGAACAGAAGCCGCGTTTGGTTGCATGCACTGGGGTAATTCATCAAACCACTCAGCAATTCGCGCGTTGCGGTACAGGCTACGGATTACTCCGTATACACATCGGCATACCGCATGAAGTACGAATTACAGTTTACAGAGTACAGAGCGAATGATTTACAGAATACTGTACGAATTAGTTATTTAGCACATACCAGCGCCACTAGTCAAGTATTCCTTACATACCTACGGAGTATACGGATTACAGCAGTGCCTCAGGAACTTACGTATTACACTGTACTCCTTATACTACAGTAAGTATGTACTGTATGTATCTACAGTACAATATACTCCGTAGAGACTAGGGGCAGCGCGTTTCTTCTTGGCGCCAAGGCACATGCCTAGAGAAGGTGACGCAGGCGCTCAAAAGGCGCCTTCAACACTATTCCATACATACCTACTCTTTGGCATCTCAGAAAGATCACGGGCTTGTTGCTCTTTTCTCCATCCTCGCTAGCCAACCCTGAGTTTGTGCTGCCGCTATATTGTTGCACGTCGACACCTCAAACTCGGAATCCCAACTTTCCATTTCCTCACTCGTTCATCCGCTTCCCGAGCCCAAACTCGCACCATCATCGCTCGGATCCATCATCGAAATCGGATCGTAGCCCCAGAGACACTCCGCGATGCCTCCCCCTCCCCCGCCACCGCCGCCGCCGCCCCCGGGGGGTGGTGTACCAGCTCCCCCCCCTCCGCCCCCCCCATCGGTGGCCTCCTCGCCTGCTAGAGTCCGTTGACTTGCCCTCCTTTTCCGGCGAATACTTCCCTGCTAACTCGTCCACAGGGAGCACTGCTTGCAGATATCCACAAGGGGAAAGCGCTGAGAAAGACCGTCACGAATGACCGTTCCGCACCGCAAGTAGGAGGAAAAATCGTGTCAGGCGGCAGCCCGGGCCCGTCGCCCCTCGGCGCTCCCCCAGTTCCGGGGGCGCCCAAGGCAGCCGGAGGACTCGCCCCTCCCGTTCCGGGACTTCGAGCCAGAAGCAACAGTGATCAAGGCGATCGAGCACAACCACCAAGTTCGGGATCGGATGGACCTCCGCATCTAGCCGGCTTGTTTGTCGGTGGCATGCCAAAATTGCGCAAGACAGGAGGAGGTGTCGACACAGGGGGTGAGAGAAGCCACCGAGACTCTTTGCAACGGCACCGTCGCCAAAGCTAACTTTGACTTCAGCGAGCAGAGATGCTTCCTACCTATCAGACTCGGAGACTCTTCCGCGATCTGCCCCGAAGCCGCCCGCAGCTCCCGCCCCACCTATTCCCGGCAGACCATCGCCTTCGGGAGCAAGCAGTTCCCCAAGCACGCCGAAGAAAGCCCCGCCCCTTCCAATCGGCAAGAAACCGCCGCCACCCCCTCCGGGCTTGCGGAAGCCATCTTCCACCGCACCCTCGACTGCGCCTCCGCCGCCGCCGCCTCCCGCTGCTGCTCCGCGACCGCCGCCGGCTCCAGCCCGTTCGCAGCCACCACCCCCTCCGCCGTCGGCGTCAACAAGCAGCATTTCCCAGAGCATTGCCGCGCAAGCAGCCATTTGCGCTGCGTCCAGTGTCGCGCCGCCTCCAGCGGCAGCACCGCCAGCACCACCTCGCCCAGCACCTTCGAGCTCCCCTCCTCCAGCGCCGGCCCCACCGCCTCCGCCCTCCTCCGCGCCGGCCCCACCACCACCACCACCTCCTCCTCCTCCGTCTTCCTCTGCCCCTGCAGCACCACCACCGCCTCCTCCTTCCTCCGCCCCGGCACCGCCGCCGCCGCCTCCCCCGCCCTCGGCAGCGCCCGCCCCTCCTTCGTCCCTCTCTCACTCGGCCTCGAGCGCGTCGGGGCGTGCGTCCACATTCTCGATGCTGGACCCAAGCAACTTCACTCTCACGCCCAACGGCGGCGGTGGCGGCAGAACGCCAAGTCCCGGCCGCGGCCCGTCGCCCTCGCCAGGCGGCGAGCGGTATATCGTGCAGGACTCGCGGTGGCGGTTCCATGGCGAGGAGCACTTCCCGAAGCCGAGACCATTTGTCGGCGGGCCGCGAAGGTACCGCGCCGGGAGGGGAAGCAGCGTACCGTTGGATTTGAGCGCTCTGTGACGGGGGTCAGACGAGATTGCGCCTGCGCCTCGTTTGGAATGAAGGAAGAAAGAGGGGAGCGGCAGAGAGGAGAATTGGAAGACTGGACGGCGAAGGACGCGAGAATACCGGGATTTATGTGAGAGGGTTTTGCGAGGAACTACGACCATCGGACATCAAGAGACTGGGTGACGAGGATGAAGTTGAGTATTATAGCAGTGGACTTGGTAGCTGCCGTTTAGGAGATATAGATTAGGGCGGCCATGCAAAGTCTGAAAGTCTCACTCTCTCTCTTTTTGTTTTTCTCGGTTCAAGGCAGCCTCCAGGCAGGTAGTTTGTTTTGTACGAAACATTGTTTTGTTTCTATGGTGTTATCAACCCCTCGGCCTGGCCTTTTCTCCCATGTTTGCTCGAAATAATCTGCGGGTCCCGGGGACACTAGGCAGCATGGAAACGGACACTTAACGGACAGCGAGAAGCGCCGAGTCTACTGGGGAGGAGGTTGCGTGTGTAATATAGAACGTTTGGTTCTTCTTGGGGACGGTTTGGCCGAGTTTGATAGCTTGAAGAGCTCACGTCTAAAACAAGGTTCCGAAGTTCACCGGCGGCTCAGAGAAGAAAATTTGGTGAATTTCAAGGATGGGTATTCTGAATCAGATTGGCTGTCCTCTTCCTGGTCCTCCGGGTCCTCCGGGTCCTCCAAACGGGAACGCGCTCGCCCTTTTTTTTGAAGTACCCACGTCCTGCCTCAGATCCCTTTTTGGAGTGGTAGCTCCCGCGTGAGGGTAAGAACACAAAGAACATGGGTTGATAATGCAGTTACGACCAGACGACAAAGCCCAAGGACAAACAGACAGGCAATGGAAACGAGATGAAAACGTAGCCTGGGTATATACGTATAGGTATTCGTGACCTCAAGTCGGCAACAGCAGGGGCGGATAACTCGCTCCTACCACTCTTTGCAGCGGGCGGTGTGAGAGAAGCAAAAACAAGATAGTGAACGGGCGAACATTGTGGTCGACGAATGGAAGCGTGCGTTAGGGGATGGAGGGAGGGGAAACACTTGGTGCCACTAAAGTGAGGTCAATCTGTGCCACCGGACCGCATCTCGCTTGTTCGACGCGGGTCCTCAAAATTGCCGGTTCCCGCACCGAGCGAGTCGGGGGGGAGGAGAAACGCTAGTTGAAACTGCCGGCCTTCTTTATGGTCGGCATGCCTCCACACTAGGACGGGCTCTGTGCGGGACTCGTCTTAGTTTTGAGTTGAAAATCGGGAGTCGCCGCCTCAAGGGACATAACAAAAGCCGGGGTGTCTGCGATGGGTCGCTCACATGGAAGCGTTGCTCACTCAGCCTTATGAAGTTTGGTTCGGACTCGAGTCCGTCTCTTGACCTTCGCCCGCGTTCGTGGGGGGAGGATTAGGCCGAGGAGGTGTCCTGGGCCTCGTGTAGAATGGGGGCCTCGGATCTTCTTGGGGCGGCTGCTGTGTTCCCCCCTCCTGCGACAAGACCAAGTCCCCGTATCTCCGGATGCCGATCGAGGCGCTGTTCAGATTCATGTTTGGGCAAGTCGGCGAAGTTGGACAAGCGGCGAGGGCCTGCAAAGAATCTTTTGGGAAGAAAAAGCCGGCAAGAGAGCCAAAGATGTGATGGATACTCGGATGGATCGCGATATTCAAAACCATCACGAGGCAAGTTGAGTCCTTCCCTGAATGCCCGGCTCCTTATATGGATCACCCTCGTCGCACGATCACGGCTGAAGACGCCCAACGCGGCGTCAAACCCAAGCGGGGTTGACACCAGAGCAGTCTAGCGGCAGCAGTCCACATGGCCGGTCGTGTTTCCAGTCGAGAGTTGCCGGCACACGAAGGCCGCGAATGTGCATGAGGACGGAGCGGTCTCATTGGGCAGACCGGCGTCGCGACAGCGTTCCGAGTGCTGCAGGAGGTGTGGGAGACGGAAGCTTCATATGGATAGGACGGCCCGAAGGAATCGAAGAGCCGCAAAGTTCAGGGACTTTGCCATGCCCGCGGGCTGGAGAACGCGGGGTATCCCTCCTCTTCTTCCTTTCTCTCTCTCTCCCCCTCCCTCCCTCCCTCCCTCTCTCTCTCTCTCTCTCTTTCTTTGGGGCCTCTGCAGCTGCGGCCGCCCTGGACTGCCCGGGCTGGTTACCGAAAGTTTGCGCGAGCACTTGGCGGCTGCTGGAGTTGGCCAAGGTTACTTTTGCTTGGTAGCTTGCGAACCTAAACATGGTAAGATCTCTTCTCGTTGTTGGCTCCGCTGCAGTCGACCGTCACGGAAGATGTCAGCGCTCGTGGGCCACCTTTTCTGATGGAGGGTTGCTTGCTCACTCGCCTGGTGGTTATCCGGCCGGCCGCAGAAAAGCTCGCAAGAATTCAAGGGGAGAATGTAATCGCATATTTGTCCCCCTTTATTATTTTTTTTCTTCTTCGAAAGATCGAACGCGACGGCCAATATGTGGTTTACTGGGGAGCTCAAAGAACCGGCGGCACCGAGCGGGTATTGAGAATTATATCAGAAATCTTGACCTGATGCCCCAGCCACTTACACTAAGCAGATTCAAAATTACAATTCCCAAATTCCGTAGATGTAAATGCGCCCTGACAGGCAGGGGCCACGAGCCTCACCGAGCTTAGTCCAACGTCGGGCGAAGCTTAAAATAAACGGCGATTGCGAGAGTGGATGTAATGCCCACTACCGACATACTTGGCTGGTTCACTCAGCAACCGCACCCGAAGCATTCTCATCTCAGGGCTCTAAGCTGTGCGAAGCTGTGCCGACCCGACGCTCACCTTCATAACGGGATGAGCCATGAGAGGCCAAGCCAGCGACTGCGGCGTGCCGACAGCGACCTTGAAGGCCCGGGGAAGTTTGCTCGAACCCCAATGCTGATGAGGCTCTGTGGCAGACGCGCCAGGTGGTTTTTGGCCAGTCTCGCTGCCCTCCCGGTGGTGCTGGCGTTCTTGCAATTCGTCCCGGGTTGGTGACACGGATGACTGGCGGTTTGCTCTGCCTCCAATCATGCTCGCCCGCACCCACGGCATGACCGGCAGCACCAAATTACCGATTCATTGATTGATGCCCAGCGGCTTGACCCCCTCCTCCCCCCCTCCCCCCCGGGGCGCGCCAGTTCCCTGAATCCGGGACGAACCTCGCGACTGCATGGCCTGCAGCAAATTGCGGGCATGCTACCCCGGCATCTCTTGTGGTGGGTGGCTGGCCAGCAGCTGGCTGTTATCTGCATGGGCGTCACTTTGGGCTGTTTGGTGTAGTGGATATCGACGTGGCCAAGCACGAGAGACCCCGCGCCTCAGGTACGGCAATGCGAGTGCCGGAATCCGGGGAGGGGGAAGGTGCGGTGCGGTCAGGTGCAATCCTCCCCAGAGCAGACTCGATGCTTCGCTACCTGGTACCTTTGTAGGTAAGTACATACCTAAGGTACATATAAGGTAGTACAGGTAGATAGGTAGGTTGGTACCTTACCTCTTATTAAGACAGGAGACGTCCAAGTCGGACCTTGAAGTGTGGCCGCTCCATCCAAACCCCGAACTTCACGCATGTTCAAGGCATATATGTTCAAGGCATATCGGAGAAGATACTCTGCAGAACCTTCCTCGGAGTCATACCTCTACCTACCTACCTACCGGCCTACCTACCTAGGTAGGTAACCTCCATTCAGCTGGACGGTATCGTGTATTATTATTAAGCTTGCTTGATGGATGCACCCGAGATTCATCCGACTGCACACCCAACTACTTCGTACTTTCTGATAGATAGGAATCTCCTCCTTCCCGCCTGTCGCTGACGCAAACCCGGCGAGTACTTATGCCAGGTTCGTACGAAGGAGGTATGATTGACGACCTTGCCCGAGACTTTAAGAACAGGTAACTCCAATCAACCTCGTACACTTATCTTATACCTTATTGGATCAGTCGGTTTTGGGGACTGTTGAGCTGACCTATTAGCACCGTTGCCGGGAAGGGTTTGATGGTTTCCATTACTGATTGTGTTACATATTCCTTCAGCGCGGGACGGCGATGGGCTTGATGGTGATGGGGTGCCAGACAATCCACACGAGACCCATCCCGCAACACTATCCCTTTGTGGTGCATGCCTGCCTGATTGCAGTAGCGTAGACTGAGCAACAAGTTCCCGTTGCTCTGTCTCGGACTGTTCCACCCTGACACTTGGTAGTATGTATGACTGTGCTTCCAGTGTCCGCCAGGCGGGTGCCACTTGGATGATGGCGACCTCATTGACGAACCTATGTTGGAAGTGAGGAGAGGGTAGAGGGTAGATGCAAGGGCGAGCTCGAAATTGCTCGAGTTCTGCAATTTCGAGCTCTGGGTGTTCGGAAGTCTTAACGCCTTGAGTTCCGGTCGCCCCATCTTCGCCTTGACCACATCGAAGTCCTCGTCAGTCCATCAGAGTCGTTATATTTATCGCGGCAGCTTCGCTCAGCCCTGCTTAATACAGCACAGGGTGGTCTTGTTACCCCAGTCATTGATGCCATCCGAAAGGCTTTGCTCTTGCCCAAACAGAGCGCCTGCGCCAAGCCGAACACCTGCAAAATTTGGGGTTGCGGCAAGGGCCACACTCGGCGTTCCTCGGGAGCTTAAGAGGCAAGCGTGAATGATACAGCAGCAAAAAAACTGAGCTGATCTTGCGGGATGCTTGGGCTCTATATCATTAGCAGTGACCTTGGCAATAGAAGGAGAACGGTCGCCTGACTTTCCACGTGAAATCAGCCAAAGGAGAAACGGCTAGCTGCCTCGACTTGCTTTCAACTGCTTGCGCCAAGTTGCTGCCCATCAAGCACGAATCGGCCCGGCTTGATGTGGAAAATGAAACATGTTTACGACCACTCGTTCGATCAGCCTCAAGTATAGAGTTGCATATACAACCTAAGATCTCGCAAGTATACGATTATGTGGAGTCGCGACTTCGTGGAAAATCAGGCGACTAATCGGTCCCATCTAGTTAGACATTTGATACACTCGTTAGTGCGGCACCTGACCTCTGCAGGGTACATCGAGGCACAGGAAAGATGTTCTGCATATCGTATTAGAGAATATTGACATGTTCTCAAAAATGAACTTGACATATTGATGTGGCCTGTGGCTCGTGTTATCTGTTTTGGGTGCCTTCTCTCTCGGGCTATTTATTCCCCGGATCTGAAAAGCATACGGAGTACTCCGTACTGCGTAGTGGATGCCCGGACCAGGCACTGCGTAAACAACCTAAGCTTCGAGACAGCCAATGGGTGCGCAAGCTGTGTCAGTGTGACCATCCCCGTCTTAGCGTGGGTCATGCATCCAATTCGACCAGTCTTAGCATACCCTTGCGTGCCGCTCCTTAGCACCTGGTTTGCACGAATTACGTATCTTACATACGGAGTACCTACAGAGATAATCGGTACTCCGTATGTGCAGTTCATACGTGCACACTAGTTGGTGTATCTGCCACCCGCAATCGCCTGCCAAGGACTCAACAGCCAGCGAAGCCAATTCTTGTTGGGTGCGGCCACGCGACAACCATCACAAAGCCTCTTCAGCCCACCCCCGAGCTGGCGAGTCCTGCAACAGGTCGACTTGGACCGCAGGGAGCCCGTTTTATGCAGTGCAGCGACTTGCCCAAACGCAACTGCGAATCGGCTCGTCTGTCAGTCAGAGTGACGTTCCGCGCTACACCACCGCATCTCCAACCTCGCCGTTCCCTACGGAGTAGACTCCACTCCAGGAGGCGGGGCTCGCGGGGGACAACAGAGAAGACGACCGATCTCGCACCACACGCCGAGTAGGTCAGAAGTGCGACAGGCCGCGCAACTCGACATCTATACGTTTTCTCCCTCTCTCTCTCTTTTGATCAGCAGCCCGCCGAGCGAGCGCCTTGTTCTAGTTCTACACGATGGCTCCCCCAGACATTCAGGGCGCACGACAGGCAGCGCAGCAACGGAACAGTGCCAGTAGCGTCGCGCAGGCTCCGGCGCGGTCGGAGGAGTCATCGCCCCAGCGCCGGAATGACGGTCAGTTAGATTGCCCGCTGCATCGCCGGTTTCCCACCAGATCGCTGATGCCTGCAGATTCAGAGTCATGGGTGGAAGTAACATCGCAACCATCATCATCGTCCCTGTCATCCATCGGGGATGACATCGTGACAACAGGACTCCGGGTCGGCAACCCCTCTTACCCGCCCAGGCGGAGGCGGTCGCAGCAACAACACCAGATGCCCGCCTCCTTCATCGTCGGCCACCCCGCAACCCAGGGCGGCGCAACGAGCAGCCAGGACGAGTACGACGAGACGGAGAGCGAAGAGGATCGAGTGTTGACCAGCTCCACCGAGGCGATACACCCGTCCGCGAATCTCCTCCGCCAACAGACCACAGTTCGGGCACCCGCCGTGGTCGATACCGACTCGGACAGCGACGATGATGAGAGCGCGACAGCCCTCGGGCGGCCGACCAATACTACTCCCGTCTTCAGGCCCCAGCCAAATGCATTCTCACACCCCCCTTCACACCGGACACACCGCCATTCAACAGGTTCAGCTCCACATCACCATCAGCACCACTCCTCACAGTCTCGCCCTCAGATGCCTAACCGCCCACATGCCCACTCCTACCGGGGCTCACCGAACTACATGTCCCCCTCCTACCAAGCCGACAACGACGCCGCCCTGCGCGCCTCCCTGACTACCCTGCTCTCCTGCGCCGCCGCGGCACGGGGTCTCCCCAAGCACGACGAACGACGCACCGCCCCCGCCACCGGAGCCGGCGTCGTGCCCAGCTCCCAGCCGATGGAGCTCCGCCTAGTCCCCGAAGCCGAGCTCATGGCCGCCGACGACAGCCCGGCCCAACCACCACCACCACCAACAACAACAACAACGACAGCAACAGCAACCAACCCAGCAAGCAAGTCCCAGGCCAGGACGGCATCCAACTCGTCTGCGCCAAGCGCGCCATCATCCAGCTCTAGCCGCGAGCAGCAGCAGCGCGAGTCCAAGCGCACAGCCGCCACCCAGTCCAGACCGGCCTGCGCGACCAAGAAGAAGCGGATCTCTGCCGCCCTGGCCGACGGCGGCGGCGGCGGAACCGCAGCAGACGGGGAGACGACCCCCTTCCTCAACATCAGCCCGACGCTCCTCACATGGGTCGTCAGCGCCGGCGTCGTCGTCCTCGTCTCGGTCGTCGGCTTCGGCGCCGGCTACGTCATCGGCCGGGAGGTCGGGCGTCAGGAGGGCGCCGCTGCTTCCCTAGGCGGAGGATTTGGCGGGTCCGCCGCGGCCTCCGGCGCGAACGCCTCGTCGGCGGCCGCCGCAGGGTGCGGCGGCGAGCTGGTCAGGGCCGGCAGCGGATCGGCCGGGTCGGGCACCCTGCGGAGGTTGAGGTGGGGCGCGGTCGGCAAGAGCGTTGCCGCTTGAAGAAAGGCTGGCGCCGGCCTAACGGCATGTTTCGTTCATCTTGCGCGCGAGGAGAAGCCGGCCATCGATGAATTTTTTTTTCCGGGGGGGGGGGGGGGGGGGAGACACGACGGGATTATTATTCATGATTTTACAAGGATTCTGAATGCATGCATGGGGCATGGCAACGAGGGCACGTTCGTGACGCTTGGAGATGACAAATGACATAATGGGGCTTTGAAGTTGCGGGTTTGGGTTTCTGGGCCTGTATGGCACGTATCAGCAACAAGTGCCGCATCTTTTCTTGTTCTGACCGGGCCATGGTTACATATTTACTTTGTTTGGGGCCTTTTTTTCTTTCTCCGTTCATTAAGATACCGCTGGTTTCTTTCATAGTCCTTAGCAGCAGCAGCAGCAACAACAACAACACAATACCACAGTAGTCTCCATTCATGCTCTGCCGTCAACTTTATCATCGACTTACCACGCACGTCAAGATCGTAACAAGACATTCAGAGTTGGCAAACCAGAGAAAAAAAATACGAAATCACGTCTCGGCTATCCCGTATTACTCGTACATTGCTGCTCGCTCGCGCTGGCTGGGGGGTATCGACACTGTTGCGAAGCAATGGCATCATCCGGGGGGTGTATGGGGGTACTTACCAGGCAGATAAAGCAAGCCGTGTGCCAAATCGCCCGTGTTTGTACCTGTGATAGACCATAACCGGCCGGCCGTTTCGTCGCGAACCTGACCGAAATGAAAGGAGCAAAGCAAGACGGCAACTGCCGCGCAACCGTAGCGTACACAGAGAAGGCAGAAAAAAAAACGAACAGAACCCAAAAACTTTTTTTGGCCGACTCATGTAGGAAAAGCCCTCGATGCCCCTCAGAACCCTCGGAAGCCCACAGACGTTGAAGGGGAGGGGGGACGGGAACGTTTGTTCCAAGGAACGTTTGTCCCAATCCCCTCTTCCCACTGCATCGTCAAGAGATGCCACAGAGCCCACAGAGCCCACAGAAATTGCAAGAAACCCATCATTATCTGGTATGGAAAGTTGACTGATCGCCAAATGAGGCGATGATAGCAAGCCAGCCGGGCATCGTCTCTGTTCCGAGACGATGCGCGAAGGGAGCTGCCAAAGAGCCAAAAACAGCCCACGAGTCGAGACGAAGCCCTCAGGTGTATCGATGCTTCCTTGGTAGAGAAGCTGTTCTCTCAAAGCCCACAGCTCCCGGTTAGGGGAGTTTTGAGTTCAAAAGCCGACAACCCACAAGCCCTCGGATGGAACTGTGCAAAAAAAGCCCTCGTTTTGCTAAGATCCCCTCGTGTGCGGCCGTATTCGTCTCACTTTCCTCTAGAAAGTGATCTTCTTGCCCTGGAAACCACCGCTAGCACCACCGCGGCCGCCTCCGAACCCTCCGCGACCGCCACCGCGTCCACCACCGCGGCCTCCAAAACCGCCGCGGCCACCGCCACGGCCACCACGGCCGCCGCCGCGACCGCCGCCGCCGCTGCTGTCGCGGGGCTTGGCATAATCGAGACGGACCGGCCGGCCGTCGAGGTCGCTTCCGTTAAGGGTCTCGAACGCTTTCTTGGCGTCCTCGACCGAGGAGAAGGTCACGTAGGCAAAGCCCTTGGGACGCCCAGACTCCCTAGTGGAAGAGAGGGGTTAGTAGGTTGGACGACACAACACGATCAGTGCCCGGGTGGGGGGGAGGGGGGGAACTCACTGGTCAGTGGGAATCCGGAGGCTCTGGACCTTGGCGGCCTTGTTGAAGAATTTGGAGACGGAGTCCTCGTCGGCGCTGAAGGGAAGGTTGCCGACGAAGAGGGTGTCGCTCTCCGGGCTGATGACGTCGCCGTGCTTGCGGGCACGCTCGGCCGCGCGGGCAGAGGGGGGAGCGTCGGCGTTGGGCTTGGAGGCAAAGTCAAGGCGCATCTCGCGTCCTTGGAGGAAGGCGCCGTTCTTCTCGTTGTACGCCTTCTCGGCAGCATCGGGGTTCTCGAAGTCGACGTAGCCGAAGCCGCGCGAGCGGCCGCTGTCCTTGTCGGTGACGACGCGAGCGCCGACGACGCCCCCGACGTGCTGGAACTCCTCGTAGAGAGCGTTGTCGTCGACACCCCAGCCGAGATTGCCAACCCAGAGGGTAGAGCTCTTCTCGGAAGCCTCGCCGTCCGACTTGGTCTTCTTGGCCGATGTCTCGGCAGCCTCGGGCTCCTCCTCGGCTTTCCTCTTCTTCGAGGGCTTCTCGGCAGCGGCAGGCTTCTCCTCGGCGGACTCGGACTCCTCATCAGCAGATTCAGACTCCTCCTCGTCGGACGAAGCAGAGTCGTCAGACTCGGATTCGTCCGAGTCGCTGGACTCATCCTCATCTTCGGACTGGCGACCGGAAAGTCAGCATTATGAATAAGGTGAAAACTAAGGACGGGATGCGCTAGAACTTACGTCGGACTCCTCCGACTCAGACTCGGATTCAGCCTTCTTAGCGACCTTGCCGTTTGGCTTGACAGCCTTGACAGCAGGCTTCTCCTCCTCCTCCTCCTCCTCCTCCTCCTCCTCCTCCTCGTCGGAGCTAGACTCCTCAGAACCAGACTCAGATTCAGACTCCGACTCCGATTCCGACTCGGACTCAGATTCGGTCTTCTTAGAGGCCTTGCCGTTGGTCTTGACGGCCTTGGCAGCAGGCTTCTCCTCTTCCGACTCGGACTCCTCCTCGTCGGAGTCGGACTCCTCCTCAGACTCAGAGTCAGACGACTCGGATGAGTCGGAGCTATCCTTTTTGGCCTTGGCCTTGCCGTTGGCGGCAGCAGGCTTGGCAGGGGCGTCGACCATCTCGACGTCCGAGTCGGCGTCGCTGGACGACTCCTCCTCCTCCTCAGAGCTGGTGGTGCTGGCGTCGGATTCCGACTCGCTCTCCGACGCGCTCTCGGACTCAGACTCAGACTCGACCTTCTTGGACTTCTTGCTCACGTCCTTCTTGGCGATCTCCTTGGCCGACTTGACCGACTTTTCGACCTTGGTGACGGCGGCCTTGACGGGAGTGGTCGCCTTCACCGGCGCAGCCTTAGCCTTGACGGCCTTGGTGTCCTTTGTCTTGCCCATTTTTTTTTCTGTAATTAGGAATGGAGGAGGTACGGGAAATTGTTTGAATAAGTGAGATGGGCAGAAATGAAGGTTGATGGAGGGAGGAAGAGGGGTGTGGGCGGGCGAACAGCAAAAATAAAAGAGCAGAAAAAAGTCGGCTGGCTTATCTTATCGGTTGCCAGCCTCGCGCGCGCCAGCCAAAGATTTTCCAGTGGGGTTTTATCCGTAGGTTCACTCACTTAACTTTTGCACGGAGGGTCCGTGCATGCGCTGCGCTAAACCGCTTTCAACCCGGCACCAATTCGAGGCCCGAGCTTGTGGTGCATCTGCGAGCGAGCGACGCAATTGAGGCATTCACAGCGCGCAATCTCGACCAAGCTCCCCGTCCACCACTCCAGTCGACAGCCCACCCTGCGCCGGCCACAGGACTGCTCGGCGTAGAGATCACATTACATCATGCCCACTCCCGAGTCCGAGGCCTTCCTGGCCAAGAAGCCCCAGGTTCCCCCGACGTTCGACGGGGTCGACTACGACGACACGAAACGCCTGAAGCAGGCGCAGGATGCCATCATTCGCGAGCAATGGGTGCAGGTCATGATGGGACGGCTTGTCAGGGAGGAGCTGAGCAAGTGCTACTACCGAGAAGGCGTTAACCACCTGGAGAAGTGCGGTCGGTTGAGAGGTCAGTTCCACCTTACTCATTCGAAAGCGAAGGCGCAGGCGGGTTACGGGGACTGGAACGTGGACAAATTGGACGATGTCCACCTCCTCCCTGGTCCTTAAACAGCTCGAGAAGTTATTACAGGGGAGCAGATGCTGACGCGGGTGCAGAACGTTACCTCCAATTGCTCTCCAGCGCCAAGGTCAAGGGTTACCTCTTCGAACAACAGAACTACTTCACCAAGGATGGTCAGCAGCAGTAGAGTACCCCGGGGCATTGCAGGGACGGACGTGTATATATTTTCTAGGTACAGAGACTCATGTATCGGGATCGTGTTAAGCGGTAGTGGGAGGGTAGCGCGGTTCGGCCATGAAATGCCCTCGGGTCGAGTCGGGGGTTGGGGTTTGGCCAGCACGAGATCCCAACATCCGGGCTTCAATCTGTACACGCAGGCCAATTGAAACGTCAGGAACATCAAAGAAGAGTTCCTCCCGATTATGGTTGTCGCCAGTACATGCTCTCTGTTCTGCCCGCTTTCCGATGCGCCCCTAGGACATCCGGCTTTAACGGGGCCGGCCGGGCGCCTTGTACTAGTAATCCGTAGCATCAACTCAGACTTGCGCACTCGGCGGATTCCGGCCCCCGTATAAATTTTTACTCCAATCCCCATCCCGCATCACGCCCTCAAACAGCAGCAACTCGCTGCAACCGGCGCAACAAACACAACCCACACCCCCCACGCGACCATGATTTGCCGAACCTGTCTCCGGCGAGCCGCAGGCCTCGCCTCCCAGCAAATAACAGCACGGCCGCTCGCGCGGACAGCACCGCCGGCGGCGGCGACGGCAACGGCAACGGCAACGGCGGCACGGGCCTTCAGCACAACCTCGGCCACGCGCAACGCCGCGCCGACACCGAACCCCCCCCAACAAGCGGCGACGTCCGGCCCGGCCGAATCGTCGACGCCAGACCTGACGCCGCTCACCCCTCCCCCGGCGGCCGATGCGAAACCGGCACCGATCTCGTCCTGCCCGGAGGGCACCGTCCTCAACGGGCTGAACTACTTCAAGGGCAAGAGCGATCCCGTCGCCCTCGCCGACGACGCCTACCCGGCCTGGCTGTGGAAGTGCCTGGAGGTGCAGAAGAAGACGGACGCGACCGACACCGCGGACGCAGGGGATGAGTTCTGTTCGTAGCTCCCTCCCTCCTTTCCCTTACCCAACCCCCCTCCTTTCAACTCACTCACGGGTTAATTTTTTTTTCTTTTTTTTTTCTTTTTTTCTTTTTTTTTGTTTTCTCTTCTATTTTTTTACTGACGATTCACGTTACCTCTCAAAACAGCCAAGTCCAAGAAGCAGCGACGTCTGGCGCTGAAGCGGCAGCGGCAGCAGGAGGCGCGGATCCTGGCGTCGGGCGACCTCGAGGCCCTGGTGCCCAAGATCCCGCTGCAGAAGCAGACCGTCAACCTGCCGGCGGCCGAGCCGGGCAACGTGGCGCAGGCGATCGAGGCGGTCGACAAGCGCGAGGAGCTGCGCAAGGCGATGCGCAAGGAGCGGCGCGCCAAGATCAAGGAGAGCAACTACCTCAAGGCCATGTGAGCTTGCTTGCTTGCTTGCTGGCGCCGTATCCGAGGGGTTGGGCAGCAGAGTATTATTCTACATATGTTTGCTGTGTGGCTTGCTGCTCGGGAGAGCGACATGAGACTCCGAGGGCCCGGGCGGGCCGTTGATGGCGGGCGATGGCAGTCAGTCTAATGCTGTGTACAAACAGTGTGTATTGTATGTGTATTCTTCGTGTTGAGACACATTTATCAGACCACGGCAATAGATCTTTTTGGTTTCCACGGAAATCATCGCACCCTGGTCCCCGTTTTATTCGTCAAGTGTTACATCTGAATGTCATGCTGCCGAAAGATACATCGCTGGGTATAAGCAGATGATGGTGAACCCCGTCCCGCACATGTTGACCCCATTGAAGGGGGGGGAAAAAGGGGCAGAGAAAATGACCAAAAGACCTTAATCCTCCTCTGTCTCGCCAATAGCCGATTTCTTGAGCAGAATCTCCGACTTCACGTTCCTGATGTTCCCCTCGAGTCGCTTCCTCATGATGGGCTGCACCGAGGCCGCGAGCTGCTCTTCGTAGCTCTTGAGTTGCTTCTTGAGACTGGCGATGACGTTCCGGATGGCCGCCACTTCCTCGTCCTCGTCCCCTTCCTCCTCTTCTTCGTCCTCGTCTCCGTCCTCCTCGTCGTCCTCGTCCGACTCCTCCTCCTGGGCCTCCTCCTCCTCCGCCGCCTCCTCTTCGGCAGCCGCTTCTTCCTCGCCCTGTTGGCCGGGAGTCGCGGCGGTGGCGGCGCCCGGCGTGACGCCCTCGGCTGCGGCCCCGGGAGTGTCGACCATTGGCGTCTCGACGGCTTCCAGGAACTCGGCCTCGAGGGCGGCGTCGTCGACCTCGAACTCCTCCTCCTCCTCCTCCTCCTCGGCTTGTTGCTCCGCGGCGCCGTCGCCAAAGTAGTCGTCTGCTGCGTCTTCCTCGTATTCCTCCTCCTCGTCCTCTTCGTCCGCCCGGCCGTTGTGCTTGTTGCTGTCTATCCACTCTGTCCGGACGTTCAAGGCCTCGCGGTCGGCCGAGAGCAGGCGTTCGACCTCGGCTTCCTTGTTCTTGATCTCCAGCTTGCTGAGGCGCTTGCGGAAACGACGGTTTCTGGCGTCGTGCATCGGCGGCGTGATGCCGTGGGGCCACCTATGGCCGTGCTCGACGGCCTTGGGGAGGGGTGCCGTCTTGGCCTCCTCCTCGCTATTGACCGGGGCGAAAACCAGTAGCATCTGGCAGATGTCGGACGACTTGACCATCGACTTCTTGTCCCACGTCTTCATGCCCTCGGTGATGGTGGGAAGATCCAGGAGGATGGCGGCGAACATCTGGCCTTTGACCATGACCACGGCCCGGCGACCTTCCTCGTCCAGCCATTTGATCTGGAAATCGGCGCCTCCCTGTGACTTGGGAACGCCGATCTGTCTGTTCTGGATCGCCGTTCGTAGATACTCGCAGTGCTCGCCGGGCATCATGCGGAACAGGAACTGCTCCTCGATGACCGGGTCCACCTCGCGATCTTCCGCCTCCGAGTCGTAGCCCTCGCCCAGTGGCTTATGTGGAATCCGGCCCGAAGACTTGACCTTCAGCGTCGGTTGTCGCACTAGGCCTGGCGTTGTCGGTCTGATGGTGATCTTTGTCTTTTTGGCCTGGTGAGTCGTCGAGGTGCCATTGGCGAGAGGGACGTCGTCGTCGTCGTCCTCGTGGTCCTCGCTTTCTTCTCGGGTCCGCTTTTTCGCCGACGGCTTGCTCACTTGACCGGCCTTGGTCTGGGTGATCTTGGCATCAGCCGAGGCCGTGTTCGCCCCGTTCTCTGCTGCAGCAACGCTCGGACGGGGTGCACTGTTGGGTGGGTGAGAGTCGGCCGGGGTCGAGGGTTGTGATTTCGAGACGAGGCGAATCTTCGGTAAGCCTTGGGATGGCGTCCCCGGGGTGGAATCGCCAGCGGTCGTTGAGCCACCAGTAATTTTCAGGCTCGGTAACTTGATAGACGTATGCGGCTTCTGTGATGTTTCCATCTCTGTTGACTGTACTCAAGAGGCTGAACACAAGGGTGGGTTGAGAAAACCGACGCTGTCGCCGCAGCCCGCGTACGAGCGCGCGACTCGAACGCAACCTTGGAAGCCGGAACAGCTTGGCAAAAGAAATATTTACCAGCGTCCCAGGTAGTCGCTCGGAGCGTCGGATATTTGTCTGGCGCTGCCCTGTTGAGAGAAGGGCTTCGGATCTTGGTGACCGCTGGCAAACTAAACGGTGGGCGCTGAATGTTCGACCGCTGGTAAATGCGACGCGATGTGGATGAGGAATGTTAGCGCAGATACTAGATCCCGGCAACGGGTCTCACCTAATGCTTGGCATCGACATCTGCGGGCCGTGCAATGTGGGGTGTTTACAAGGGTTTACGGAGAATACTACGGAGTACGGAGTAGTAAGGCAGGTCTTGGGATGCTTCTACGGAGTCCTGTGTAGTGCTGTGGACACGTACTGCGTACGGAGTACTCCGTACACCAGAAGAGCACTGATGACCTAGTTCTTTTTGGCAAGACTACCCTACGTAAAGTAGAGTGGGCTTTGAAATTGATAATAGAGAGTAGGACGCCGTACGATTACCACAAACAGAAGACACCCGAATGCCTGACCTACCATGTTACTACTCCGTACATACAGAGGAATACATATATGCAAGGTACCTATCAGGTAGTGTATTTAAGGAGTTGGAGCATAAGTGGCCAAATGCTTGGTTGGAGTTCACAAAACACGAGCAGCTCGAGTCTACAAAGGTCATGGAAACGCTCCGTGCATTGAACTGCTGATGCAGCACCTTAATGCGTACAGTAGGTACAGTAGATACAGAGTTACATACAGAGGGCCAAACCCAGGACTCTGTGCGCGATCTCAAAGGCCCACATATCGACAGGCCAGTCAGCCGTGGGTTTCGTTGCCGAGACCCACTCTCCTCACGTACTTGCACAGGAAACATCAGCACGCGTCAACACAGCATACTGAGCGCTTGCAACCATTTCGTCTCACACATGCTATCAGGAAAGCTCTTTACTCGCTAGGGCTTTGTTCTCACAGCAGTTTGGTAAAGGGAACTCTGCGTGGCAGGCGGAGGGGAGGGGGAAATCTCATGGGCTCAGCGAGCCGGTGATGGGCCATGAGCAATTCTTCTCATCTCACAAACGATCAGTGAGAGAAAACAGCAGCCCACCCTCATTTCTTGTACAAGTATTAGCCTGTTCCGGGACCATACCAAAGGTTCGTCGGCAGACAATCCTCAACAACTAATTACAACCACCAACATCTAAGCAGGCGGGTCGAAAAATGACACCACCGCCACCACTCTTCCACGCCCTCCTCCGCCCGGCCGTCCTCCAGATCCTACGCGCAACAGGTTACCATGCCGCCAAGACCTGCGTCATCGACTCGGTCACCGACCTCGCCGCGCGCTACTTCTTGCACATATGCCACCTGACGGCAGTCTTCGCGACACACAACAATGAAGGGTTACCACCCTCGCCATCACCATCACCATCACCGCCACTAGCACCCTCGTCATCATCACCAGGAGTGCCACCACCGGCATCGACGTCTGTCACTGATGCTCCCCCGGTAACAACAACGACAACGACAACGACAACGGCAGCGACGCTAGTGAACCCGGCCGTCCCCGCGCCGACCATCGTCGACGTGCGAATGGCGCTGCAGCGGGCGGGCGCGCTCCTGCCTGAGCGCATCGCGGAGGAGCAGGAGTACGTGGGCGAGGAGGACACGCGCGGAGTGGACAACTTCATCGCGTGGGCCATGGGGCCGCTTAACCGCGAGATTGCCAGGATCGCGCTGGACGGCAACGACGAGGCGGGGGACTATCTAGATGGTGAGTTGCTTCTCTTTTTTGTTACTTTTTTTCCCCACCCTTTGGAACAAGCACAGAGAGAAAATAAAAAAGAAGTGGCGCAAAATGGGCATCGGTACTGATTCGCGTTTCGGCAGCGCTCAAGAAGAAGCACAGCAAAAACGACGACGACTCCAAGTTCCTCGGCACGCTGCTGGGGAGGAGCATCGAGCACGGCGACGTGCTGGTGGAAGGGGGCGAGTGGCCGAGCATCCTGGCCTGGGAGGAGCGGAGGCGGCTCGCGAGCGAGAAGACGCCCGAGCCGCCGCAGCGGCCGCAGCAGAATCGCCACGGGGATGTCAACGGCGACGGGGACGGCGAGGAATCGCGGCCGCCTAGTTCCGGCCTCAGCTCGCTCGGTGACCGCAGCATCGCGGACGAGATGGATCTGTCGTAGACTATAAGCGTGGTGGCATTACGGCTAGGGAACCATGAAGGCGGCCGGTGGGATATCGTCAGTTACGTGAGACTGGGGAGAAAGAGAGGGGGGGGGGTGGAGGGGTGGCTATAAACCCGACGTGCTGCAGCACGTGGGACGTAGTGAGTTGGGGAGATGGACAACCGGGCGTCGGCGCAATGAGCTTCTGGTGGCAAGGGAATAAGTAGCCGAGGATGGGGAACAGCATAGCGACGGCGTTACGGAAGGAGATGAAACAAGGCGAGTCGCCATTCTTGTCACCGGGATAAGGGTTCCCTGAGCCTTGACCGCTGGTCAAAAGAATTTGAGCACTTAGGGACACACCCACAGAGAGGAAAAGAGGGAGGGAGGGAGAGAGAGGCTGGGAAAGCTGCGAAGTAATTGCGGCCATCCCGGCCTTTACTCATTAATGTAGAATACACAACAAATCGTAAATCAATTTAGTGTCTTGTAACTACCAACGGGCAGCTCCCTCCAGATAACCCAAACCGTGGCAAACGTCTCGCCCGACCCACTACTTCTTGGGCTCCGAGACGCGGTCCAGATTAAAGGCCGCACTGATGAGGGCCAGGTGGCTGAAGGCCTGCGGCGTGTTGCCCAGCTGCTCGCCGCTCCGCGAGATCTCCTCGGAGAACATCATCAGATGGTTGGAGAAGCTGAGCATGTTCTCAAACAGGTTGATGGCGCGCACGAGGTACTTGGATTCGTAGACCGACGCCCGCGTCATGGCTTCGACCAGCCAGAACGTGCACATGCTGAACGCGCCCTCGTGGCCGCCAACACCTAAAAAAAAAAAAGAAGGGAGAGATCCCCACATGTTAGCCGGCTCTCCCAGGGATTCTTGAAAAAAAAAAAAGATCGGTTGTTTGTTTTACTCACCATCTTCGGACACCTCCGTGTTGTACCGGTACACCAGGCCGGTGCTGGTCAGCCCGCCCTTCTCCGGGGGCAGCATGATGCGATCCATGGTGTTGAGGAACCTCGGGTCGTTGGGGGCGATGAAGAAGACGAGCGGGGCGATCAGGATGGACGAGTCGAGCATGGTATTGTTCTCGTAGCTCTGCACGAAGCACTTCATCTCCTTGTTGTAGCCTTTCTCCATGATCTCCTCGTACAGCGAGTCCCGAGCGGCGAGCCACTTGACCCTGTTGGGGCACGGGAAGTTGCGCTTTTCCGACAGGCGCAGGCCGCGGTCGAAGGCCACCCAGAGCATGACCTTGGAGTAGGTGAAGTTCTGCTTGTTGTTGCGCACCTCCCAGATGGACATGTCGGGCTGGTGCATGATGGTGAGCACGTAGTCGAGCATCTCTCGGACCGTGCACCACAGATCCCAGTGGATCGGCTTGCCGTACTTGTTGTACAGGTAGATGGCGTCCATAAGCTCGCCGTAGATGTCGAATTGCTGGTGGAAGGCGGCCCCGTTTCCGATGCGCACCGGTCTGCTGCCCCGGTACCCGTCCAAGTGCGTCAGCTCGCGCTCGGGGATGTCGGTCTCGCCGCGGATGGTGAACATGATGGGCAGCCCGCCGTCGGCTACGCGCGACTTGAGGAAACGCTCGCTGATGAAGCCCATGTAGGCGTCCGCCTCCTCGGTGAAGCCCAGGCGCAGCAGGATGTAGATGGTGAAGCTCGCGTCGCGAACCCACGAGAAGCGGTAGTCCCAGTTGCTTGCCCTAGTGGTTAGTGTCCGGCGTTAGAGACGGTATGGGGAGGGAGGCCTAGCTAGGGGAGGAAAGGGAAAGAGAAAAAGAAAAAAAAGAAAAAAAAAAGAAAAAAAAACAAAAGGGTCGACTTGCGTACCGGACGCCCCCGATAGCTTCGGGGATAGAGAAGGTCGGGGCTGCAATGATGGCCCCCGTCGGCTCGTACGTCATGAGCTTCAGGATCATGAGGCTGCGTGACACCACCTCACGCCAGCGGCCCTTGTACTTGCTCGTGGAGATCCAGTTGTACCAGTACGTTTGAGTGTCGTGCTGCTGCGTGTCGAGCACGGCGCTTGTGATGTTTTCCGTGACGTGCTTCTCCACGTCGTTCCGTATGACGAAAGACACGGCCTGTCCCTCGCTGATGTCGATACAGGCGACGACGCCCTCGCCGAGCATGCCGGGCTTCAAGACTTTCCTGAAACGGACGATGGGCCAGCTATCGTCGCCGTCCTCTCCATGGTCGATGATGACATCGAGCTGTAGCTTGGTGCTCTCGCTGTGGAACGCCGCCGTCTTGCTCTGGTTGCAGTGCGGGACACCCTCCTCCTGCAGGATAGTGGTGGTGTGCGGCTCGGTCGCATAACCAAATGCAGGGAAGATCTCAACGTCTACGGTCCGGAGGACAATCCGTTAGCACCACAGTCCCCCTTTCATTCTTCCAAGCCCGAGAGGGTACCAACCCAGCTGGAGACGGCCGCGGACGCACTCGACGCGACGGACTAGCCACTGCTTCAGCTCCTCCTGGACGCTCGTCATCTCGCGGTAGGCGCCCTGCTTGGGGCCCTTGAAGATAACCTTGGCGTTCTTCGGCCGGGGGAAGAAGTCGACAAGGTCAACCACGCCATCCTCGTGGATGTAGCGGGTCTGCAGGATATTAGATGATGGCAAATACTGTTGCTTCGTGGTGCAGCTGAGATGGGAAGCCGGCTGGATGCTGAAGTAGCCTCCCTTATCCTTATCCAGGAGACGGCAGAAGACTGTTGGTGAGTCGAACTCAGGCCTTGAGGGCGGTGAGGTTGGGTTAGCTGAGGAGCTGTATTCGATCGAGAACTATCCGGCAACTCCGTGAACACAATGTGCTCGATGTGTGTATTGAACAAGTACTCACCAACACATGAAGTCGACGCTGCCGTCCATGCCCACCATAGCACAGGTTCTCATGTTACCTATCAAGCCATAGTTTTCGATTGGCAGGTAACCACCGCCCTGCTTCCGCATGTGACTCTCGTTTTGAGTCGAGAATTGCGCTGCCATCGGGGGGAAAACTAATCGGTGTTGAGCCTAGAGATTCCTTGGGGCAAATAAGCACGTCACACACGGCGATCTTGTGAGCAATAAGCGGGCAAAGAGAAGCCAACGCTCAGGGTGTGTTTAAGAAGTCGTGGTAGGTGCAATATTAGGATGAACAGGAGTTGGATGGATGACTGGGTCGGCCACTGGCATACATAACTTTGTGTGTAGCGGAAGAACCAGGACAATGACGCTGAGTTGAGGGGTTCTTACCTTAGGTACCAGGTATCTATCTAGGTACCTAAGGTAGGTAGGTACGGTAGCTAGAGCTCTCTCAGCCCTGATTTCTAGCGGGTACCCGGGTATTCCAGCGATGGCTTTCAGGTCAAAAAAGGTCACCTTCAAGTTGACTCGGGACAACGATCCTGTCTAAGCACTTCAGAAGGTAGTTACAGTACGGAACAGGACTTCTTCATCACTTCTGATCAATGGAACATAGGGCCCAACCTGGTCCTGCAGGATGCTGCTACCAGCGTTAACCGAGTCAGTAGTACCTTTCTTGCTGCTGCGTGCGCAGTAGCAAGGAAGTGGATAAGCGGGCGCGACTTAGCAATCATCACCTATGACGCAGCACATGCCCGCTGGACGGAGCCGACCTGGAGGATAGGCGTGTGGGGACTGCAGGGCGAGCGGCGGGGTTCTGGCCATTGCGCAGCCCAGCTGGCTGGGTTACACTAGGCTGAGAGGGTCCACCGCGTTAGTTAAAAACAAACCCGTGTTTGTGTGGAAGACACGGAGAAATGTAGCGACAGAGGTGGCTACAGTACGGAGTAATTATAAGTTATCGTAACACAACGGGCGAGGTATGCCTGCTGTCAACATGACTACTGCAACACCAGTAAATCCATACACTATCTGAGCGAGTCTGAGGTTGCAACGCCCAGGCTGGTGTTCCCGGTTCTGCATTGCCCTCTGCAGAAGAAGTCGGGTACAGATTACGGACCCTCGTAAGACGTCAGGAGCGTACTCTAGTAAGGTGGTTGGTACACCACCTGACCTCTCCTTACTTAGATTTGCTCACTCACAAGGAGGGCGAAACTGTCGGGGTGCTCGGTCTGAAGTATGATCGCCCGCAGACGCCCTCGGCGAGGCCCCTTGCCGAACGCTGCAATCGGACAGCGCATGGGATGGGCCTTTTTCCGAAATGGCCGTTTGCCGCTAGGTGTCTCAACTGAAACGGACTGATGCCGGTTCAATTTGCGGCTCGCGGTACATACTGCACTGCAGATGCATTTCGGATTTTGTTAACGCCCACGCAATCCTGAACCAAAACGAGGAGATGGCAGGCAGCACATGGGACGACGAAGCGCTGCCTCTCTCCTTTCTTCTTCGGGCGAGGAAAGTCAGACCCGGCCACTGCCGGCACAGAGCGTTGCCAGGCAGGCCAGGGAAGCAAGCGTCTTGGCAGCCCCTCGGCGGGCGTGCCCCTGCAGCTATTTCAGCTGTTCCCATCTGTCCACGTTGAGACCCAGCTGGGGGGCCTTGCAGCTAAGAGCCGGACATCCGACTCGAAGCCAATCCAGGACGTTGTCTCGTGCCAGGAATGGGAATCCACAGGCACCCATGCCTTAGCAAGATTGGCTGGGCCGCCCCTCGACGCCTGTGCAATTGGGACCATCATGAGGCCTCGCCGTCTGATCACAAATGACGGTTCCCTTTTCTCCAAACACTTCCTTCTCCGACCTTTCTCCTCCCCCAACGGCCATTTCGGAACTCGAGCCTGACTCCGTGGCCGCCTTCAGCCCCGTTTCCCCAGCCATCTCGAGGGCGCACGCGACAGCACCTGTAAACTGGCGGATCAGCGGCCCCCAGAGTATCCGCCGCACCGGTTCCTGCACCCTGGGTCAACACGCACTTTCCGGTCCCCGGCCGCGGGTTCGGGCCCCGGCGACATCGAGATGGACACCGTCACGCCTTCGGGTCACCGTCGCCGGCGAAGCAGCCTGATCAATCCCGCGAATTCCTCCACAAATGACCGCCACCGAGCGAGATCTCAATCCATCCGCACCGTACCCACCGGGGACGATGACAACAAGATCCTCGAAGAGAGCAGCAGCAATGAGTCTGTACGGCCCGGCGAGGTGGATTCCGGCGGTCTGACAGACGAGGACCTCCACGATGACGAGGAGACTGGTCTGACGGGGAGAGACAGGCGGAGGAAGAGGAGGAAGAAGAGGAGAAACCAGCTGCTCGACCAGCGGGTGGTCGGTGACCACATCTCCCCGGAGGAGAAGAAAGAGGCGGACCTCAGCGTCGTCAAGAACCTCTTCATCAATACCGTCCTGATTGGGCTCTGGTACTTGTTTTCCTTGTTAATATCCTTGGTATGGGAACACTACTGCCCCCGATCCGGCGGAACAAGGTGCTAACACGCTGCCCTCCCAGTACAACAAGTGGATGTTTTCTCCCGACAAGCTCAACTTTCGGTTTCCCATGTTCACCACCGCCGTGCATTTCATCGTCCAGTTCACCTTAGCTTCATTAGTTTTGTACTTTTTCCCCTCGATGCGGCCTAAGAACAACAACCATCATACGTCCGATCTGGGCCAGTCAAGACATGAGGCGGAGCCGGAACGGCCCATCATGACCAAGATGTTCTACCTCACGAGGATCGGGCCGTGCGGTGTCGCGACTGGTCTGGACATTGGCTTGGGCAACACCTCCCTCCAGTTCATCACCCTCACCTTCTACAGTAAGTTTTTCTTTTTTTTTTCCCTAAGTGGCCGCCAAATCTTCTCGCGCTCCCCTCTCGTCTAATCAGCATGCGTTTTCTTGTAGCAATGTGCAAATCCTCCTCCCTCGCCTTTGTCTTGATCTTCGCCTTCCTCTTCCGCCTCGAAGCTCCGACCTGGAAGCTCGTAGCAATCATTGCGACCATGACCCTCGGTGTGATCATGATGGTTGCCGGCGAAGTCGAGTTCAAGCTCGGCGGGTTCGTGCTCGTCATCGCCGCCGCCTTCTTCTCGGGCTTCCGCTGGGCGCTCACGCAGATCCTGCTGATCCGAAACCCGGCCACATCGAACCCCTTCTCCAGCATCTTCTTCCTCGCCCCCGTCATGTTCATCACCCTCGTCGCCATCGCCATTCCCGTCGAGGGGGCCGGCGCCCTGTTCGCCGGCCTCCGCACCGTCGCGGAAGAAAAAGGTCTGCTCGTCGCCCCGCTCATCGTTCTGTTCCCGGGCGTCATCGCCTTCCTCATGACCGCGTCCGAGTTTGCCCTGCTCAAGCGCACGTCGGTCGTGACTCTCTCCATCGCGGGCATCTTCAAGGAAGCCGTCACGATCTCCGCGGCCGCGCTCGTGTTTGGCGATACCATGACCGTGGTCAACGTTATTGGCCTGATCATCACGCTGGCCGCGATCGCCGCCTACAACTGGATCAAGATCAACAAGATGCGCAGCGAGGCCCAGACGGATGTGCACCGCGGGCACCTGGCCCGGGCAGTGGAGGAGGAAGAAGAGGAGGAACGGGGTTTGCCTGGCGGGAGCAAGAGTGGGAGCGGCAGTGGCAGCGGAAGTGACAGGGACGATGATCAGGCGGAGAGTGCGGGGTTATTGCGGCGGAGCGTGGACAGGAATGAAGGGGTCATCTTCACCGCGGACGGAGGGGATACGGTTGCCGAGCCGGGAATGGAGTTGTCAACGGCACCCAGTGGTGCCGGACAACTTGCGAGGGATGGGAGGACTGGTTGAGAGAACGGTCTTGCATTATGACAGTGTCTCCTGTGTTTGAGTGGCATACTATTATGATACCCACATAGGCAACCAGTGTATCCTTTTTCTTTTTTTTTCTTCTTTTCCTCTCTCGTTATTTAATTAGCAGTCTCCTAGTTCGTACATATGACAGGTGGTGGTGTGGAGGGAAAAGGGGGGGTGGGGGTGTTAGAGGGTTCAATGTGAGACCCCAAACGGCGGTCTAGAGTGGACTTGGCAACGCAGTATAGAGTATCTCCTGTTTGTTTATCTAAAATTGTGTATGTTACAGAGAAGAAATAACCCCGCCCTGTATCTCGATTCAACGCCCTCGCGATGTCTTGCTACCCGGAAATCAAGGCAGTATTCCGTGCTCTACGTCCCCCAACAGTAACGAGGCATTTGTGGCGTCTTAACTATTTTTTTCAGAAGAACCACCTCCCCCATTTCCCTCAAAAATAAGACCCTCGCAAAATCATCAGGATCGATTATTCTCTTCATCCGAGGTTTGTCATTACCGACTTTCGAGACTGTTAACCCAGCAACTTCAACCCGCCCTTGGTCTTTTGCCCGGGCTTGGTGATGCCGCTGCCTGCCATCGGCCCGAGGTGCGGCTCGTACGCCCCCGTGCCGTCGTTTCCGGCTCCCATTCCGCTCCCACTCTTGTTCCCCCCGCTCTTCTTGTTGTTGTTGTTCTTTCCCTTGCGTTCCTCCTTGACCACCACCGGCTTGATCTCCGTCTTGGCCTTGCGTACCACTACGGGATGGCTCTGGATGTACTTGCCGTTCATCTCCTTGGCTGCCTGGAAGAAGTCCTCCGGGTCGCTGAAGCTGACGAACCCGAAGCCCTTACTCTTGTTGGTGCGCTTGTCGCGGATCACCTTGGCCTTTTGCACGCTCTTCCAGCGCGAGAAGGCCTTGAGAAGGGAGTCGTCCGTCGTCTCGCCCGCGAGGTTGCCGACAAAGAGGCGCAGGTGCGTCGGGTCCCACTCGAGCAGCGTGTCGTCCTGCCATTTCTTGCCGCCGCCCTCGCGGTAGACCGTCTTTTTCTTCTGGTCGGCGTCCGCGTTCGCGTTCGCGCTGCCGTCGGCCGCCTCTGCCGTGCCGGCCTGCGCGCCCCCGGGCGTGTTCGTGCCCGTCCGGCTGCCGGCGGCGGCGCCTGCTTTGTTGGCGGGGTCGTTGGGATCCTTGGGCATGTACGCGCTCTGCCACTGGGCTATTTGTGCTGCCATCTCCGGGTCCGTGTCGGCGGCCGCGCCGCCCGGTGCCGGGAAGGGGTTCCGAATCTGGGGGGGCGTCGAGTAGCTGGCCGTCGCTGGGGCGCCATAGTATGGAGGCTGCTGTGGGTAGTTCGGTGCGGACGCGTAGCCGTAGGCTCCGGCTGTGCTGTAGGCTCCGCGGCCGGCGCCTATGGCGGGAGCGGTAGGGTTGCCCACGTAGGGCGAGGTCGCAGCCGGTGCGCCATAACCGGCGGCGGGTGTCGCGGTGGGCCCGTAGCCTGGATAGGACGGTGTGGGTGCTGTGTAGCCGGCGGCGGCGGAAGCCGGGGCCGTGGGTGCTGGCGAAAAGGCGGGCTTGAATCCCGAGAGCTTGGTGGCCGGTGGACGCGGCGGAAGTGATGGATGCGATGGCTTCGAGACACCTGGAGGACCCGGGTACGACATGATGAATTTCTTGCGCCGACGGGGGAAAGAATGTTGGCAGCAACGCGCTGATGAAAAAAAACGTACCTGAGCCCAGTCCAGCGACGGCTATGCTCCTGTACTAGGTACCTTTTGCACCGAGTTACCTGGCTCACGGCGTGAATCCCCAAGACTAGGTGCGGTCGCTGTCTGGCTTTTGGACAACAATCGTGGCTGGAATTCTCTCGCGCTCTGTGGCGGTGTCCCTGCTTCCTTGCATTTGCTCCTCACATCGGGTGCGCGGGCGGCTGGTCGCACGATCACGTGATCCCACAGACCTACCCCTAGTTTCCTTAAATGATCCCACTGTGTATTTAGCTAACGTTGCGTCATGCTTCCCGAAGTGTAGCGGGGTAGGCGGAGTCGAGCCGAGCAGTTCGTGCTTGGTCAGCAGGTTGTGGAGTAAGCTTGAGTGATTCTTCAACTACTTGTCTGTTTTCGCTAGGATAGAACTTTGGGCCTCAGAATACTGCGCCGATTTAGGGCATATTCGTAAGGAGGCGAGAGGCGTTTGAAAGGTCAAAACACTCTGTACGGTAATACAGATAGATGAGAGAGGTTGGGAGAAAATGTAAAGCCTGCTCCCTTACGCAGTGCGGAGTGCAGAGCGGAGTTTAAGCGGAAACGGAAATTAACTTGGTAATTATCCGTATTTCTTTCCGGTCCCCCCCCCCCCCCCCCCTCCGGCCGAACCCAACCATGGTGAGCTGTACATCTTCGATGAAAGCAATGGAAACATCGCTTCGAAGACTCAACGAAATGTTCAGAGCGGACACATCAACATCGGAGGCAGAGAATTCTTCGCCCCTCCCCGGCCACAGTTCGTCACTGTCCCATTGGGCCGGCAAAACTAGGTGCGGGAATTTGGGTAAAACAATTGGGAGGCTTTGGTGGGGTGGCCATCAACCCCGCGGAACCGCGAGAGTCTTGGGAGCGTGGGGGGCACACCTCTCAAGGAGTTAAGTTGAATTACGGCCAGGCACATTCGGATTACACACCATCCGAAGCGCGCGGCCAGCAAGGTTTCTGCTGTGTAATTCCGAACGATCCGCGGAGACTGCCGGATGGAAGGGCCGTATTTGTCTATCAATTTACTCTGTACGTCGACCAGCCCAGAGGCGCAAGTGCGGCAAGATAACAAAATTGAACGAAGGCAGCTTGCCAAGCGTGGAGAGGGGAGTGAGGAACCTGTCAAGTGGAACCTGTCAAGTAAACCGAAACTGAAACTACTAGGACTGCGTAGTGTACGGATTACACTATTGTTGTTTTGCAATCTGCCCAGGTCGGCATGGCGGCATCCGTAACCGGAAGGGGTTGAAGGCTCCCTGACCCGCCTGGCTGTGCCGCTTCTTCCTGTTGCAGCTCGAATTTCGAAACCCAACAGGTTATCATACCGTGTTCTTGCCGGGCGAAAATGGCCCGAACATGTATGTACATCCACTTAGAAGCTCTTTCCCTTAAACTTGCCCATGCTGATTCGGCAGCCAAGGAGGTACCGGCAGGGGGGTTTTTCTTTGGCCCCTTCAGTCAACCAGGCCCAGTTGCCTGTCAATTGAGGGTCGTTCCGGGGTACCCCCGTGTTGCAGCTCATGACCTCACAGTGAGGCAAGGGGTTCAAATCTCAAACTCGGAGTGGTACAGCTACTGATGAAAGGGCTGGGCGGACGGGGCATACGGCCTTTGATCCCTCAAAAACGAGTTCTGCATGAACGAGTTTGGAGGAGTATTGCATGGCCGGGGGTGGGCTTGGACACAAATGCCGAATCAGCGTATTAGGTTAGGTAACTTTTAGTTTTGTACTGTACAACGGCCGTTGGAGGCTAGATCGGGAGGTTTCTTCCTGAGTAATCAATTATCCGTAGGTGAGGTGGCCTTAGTGGCTGCCATCCTTGGGTAGCTGCGATTGACCGATGATGTCGGAGGGGTCGCTCTCGTTTCTTTTAAAACCTGCACGTTTCGTCATCCACTTCACCCCGCCAATTTCTCCTTGCCGTCTTACTAGTTGAGAACTTTCCAGCAGCGAACGCTTCCAGCGACCACGCTCTAGTTTGCTACCTCAACGCCCCAAGAACTCCTAGACAGCAACCTTCACAATGTCTGGCGCAGTGTAAGTACAATGTCAAGCCACCCCGCACCTTCGCGTTACCCCTCCAAGAACCCCTCGTCTGTGAAGTATCTCGCGCGTCGCGCAGATGCGTGCCCGCCGACGACCGGCATGACGTTGTGCATGGAGCTTTCCTACAACCACCTATACTGAGTTCCCCTCCAGCGCTCGCCTAGCGAACATCAACGTTGGCGGCGCTCCCAAAGCGGGCACCTCTCTGCTACAGTCCGATGAAAATGCTAACAATGGTGCCAGCGCTGATATCGGCCTCATCGGCCTGGCCGTCATGTAAGTTGCCGCCCCAACTTCCAATGCTCACCAGAACCGGCTCGGCCGGATTGACGCTGACCTCGGGGTGCAGGGGCCAAAACCTGATCCTGAACATGGCTGACCACGGCTTCACTGTTTGCGCGTTCAACCGCACCGTGTCCAAGGTCGACGTTTTCCTTGCCAACGAGGCCAAGGGCAAGTCGATCGTCGGCGCTCATTCGGTCGAGGAGTTCGTCTCCAAGCTGAAGCGCCCCCGCCGCGTCATGCTCCTCGTCCAAGCTGGCAAGCCCGTAGACGACTGGATTGAGACTCTGCTGCCTCTGCTCGAGGCTGGCGACATCATCATCGACGGCGGCAACTCGCACTTCCCCGACTCAAACCGCAGGACAAAGTACCTCGCCTCCAAGGGCATCCGCTTCGTCGGCTCCGGTGTTTCCGGCGGCGAGGAGGGTGCTCGGTACGGCCCCTCTCTGATGCCCGGCGGCAACGAGGAGGCCTGGCCTTACATCAAGGACATCTTCCAGAGCATTGCTGCCAAGAGCGAGGGCGAGGCCTGCTGCGAGTGGGTCGGCGACGAAGGTGCTGGTCACTACGTCAAGATGGTGCACAACGGTATTGAGTACGGCGACATGCAGCTCATCTGCGAGGTAAGTACAGCGAACACGTCGGTGTCCCATCTGGTGAGGCGTGGGCGACTGACGAGCGCGTGACAGGCGTACGACATCATGAAGCGCGGCCTCGGCATGACCAGCAAGGAGATCGGCGACGTCTTTGCCAAGTGGAATCAGGGAGTCCTGGACTCCTTCCTGATCGAGATTACCCGGGACATTCTGTATTTCAACGACGACGATGGCGTCCCGCTTGTCGAGAAGATCCTCGACAAGGCCGGCCAAAAGGGTACCGGCAAGTGGACTTCTGTCAACGCTCTGGACCTGGGCATCCCGGTCACTCTTATCGCCGAAGCCGTCCTTGCCCGTTGCCTGTCTGGCATCAAGGACGAGCGTGTCAAGGCGTCGACCAAGCTCCAGTATGTCAGCCGCCAGAAGACCTTCGAAGGAAACAAGGAGCAATTCCTGGAGGATCTCGAGCAGGCCCTCTACGCGTCCAAGATCATCTCGTATGCCCAGGGCTTCATGCTCATGCAGGAGGCTGCCCGTGAGTACGGCTGGAAGCTCAACAAGCCCTCGATCGCCCTCATGTGGCGCGGCGGATGCATCATCCGCTCCGTCTTCCTTAAGGACATCACGGCGGCGTACCGCAACAACCCGGATCTCGAGAACCTGCTCTTCGACGATTTCTTCAACAAGGCCATCCACAAGGCGCAGCCCGGTTGGAGAGATGTCGTTGCCACGGCTGCCTACCTCGGCATCCCGACCCCGGCTTTCTCGACGGCCCTGTCGTGGTTCGATGGCTACCGCACCAAGGACCTGCCGGCCAACCTGCTGCAGGCGCAGCGTGACTACTTCGGTGCCCACACTTTCCGGATCAAGCCCGAGGCGGCGAATGAAAAGTACCCGGAGGGCAAGGACATCCACGTCAACTGGACCGGACGTGGCGGCAATGTTTCTGCGTCGACATATCAGGTGTAAGAGCGCAGCTCGGTTTAATAACGGAATCTGGGGGGTCTTCTGGAAGGACACCTTACGAAATTAACGTAAAGTAAAATGGGAAATAGAAACTATTGATGAATTCACATCCTTTTTTTGATGCAAGATTTTGCACTGGGCATAGTAGTGCAGCTTTTTGGTGGCTGCAGGACACTCCATGGTACTTCCTCCTGAGATGTACTTTATGTTTTATTCCGTACGGATCCGTAGTTACACAGTACTTTGGTGAGGCTGGGGGGTTATTCACGTGACTCAATCCGCGCCGTGGGGTCTTGGCAAAGGTCGCCAAGTTGCCGACTAGCCTTCGTTTCAATTCGCGAAAGGCGCGACGGAAGTCCAGTCAACTCCAAACCCGGGTTCGCGACCACGACGCCGGTTTATTGCACGGTGAATTTTTTTTGAAGGTCGCCTCGCACCAGAGCTCACAAATCTGTGCCCCCGAATGATCGCATCAGCTCTGGCATTATCTCGATAAGTTTCATTCGGCCAACACAGCATTTTCGGGACCTACAATGGCTGTTGACCCGAGCCAGAACGTCCATGGGGACTTGGTATGTTTGCGCATTCGCGATTTGCGCCCCCTTCCCATCGTCGCAAAGGAGGGCTGACTCTCTGCTCGACAGCTTCCGCATGTCCACCTGTTGTCGACGTTCCGATATGCATCAATGCCGAGGGTCGAACTGTCCGAGGTAACCAAGTGGCTCTTGCAGGCGCCCAAGATTGCCCGCGACACCGCGCCCTTTTACTGGACCTACCTTGATTGCCCGGCAGATGGTTCCATATTCCTGACTTGGCAGCCCACCGCTCGTCGGGGCACTGAGTTTGCCAGCGACGGGTATGTGTGGGCAGGGCCCGAGGTCTCCTTTCAGCAGAACGCGGGCAACGGCTTGGTATGGCAGCCACCATCCCTGTCCCTGGAGCGGCGACGGACCTTTAGGGAGCAGGAGCTGACCGGGGTAACAGGTGCTCGAGATCTATTTCCAGAGGACGGGTTACCGCATGGGCGAGCAGATTGCGATACATTCCCGGCGGCGCTTCCGACTCTGCCCTCCCCAAGTGCCGGTTCCGAACGTGCCCCAGGTTGACCCCAACCTCTGGATCGTCCACTACGGCCCAGCCGAGAAGTCCGACAGACTCCCCGTTAGCGCGATTGGGATACCGCCGGCAATGCAGCCCATCCTGAGCTTCCGTTCACACCTGTTCCAGATGGGCCAGATCGTCCGCAAGGAGTTCATGTTGTCGGACCGCGTCAACTGGCCGCAGATTCCCTTCCCTCAACGCGGCCAGTCAATGTATGCGCCGCCGATCCCCCAACGCCATGTCCCACAAACCATGGCTTATCCTCCTCACGGAGCACCGGCAGTTGGCCCGACGCCGAAGAGGAGGGGCGGGCATGCTCCCGCGGGTCATCAGGGCCAGATGATGGGTGCAGGCTTCCAGAGCAACGAGGCTGCTGCGTTCGACGACGAGGAGGATGTTTCCCGCGGTGACATGTTTGATCATTTGAGCCCGCGCGAGCTCAGCATGGCTCGATACCAGCAAAACCACGAGTGGATGGAGGAGATCCTCTCCTCACCGTACCGCATCGGGCAGATCGAGGCTTCGGATCTTGGTCTTGGGCGGAAAGGCGAGCTGGCCTCACTCACCGAGGGCATCTTCGAGGCGCAGGGGGCCGATGCGCTAGTCTCGGGCCCCAAGAAGCCGTATACTGGTCGCCTCGATCCGGGCCTAGCGGCGCAGTTTCGCGAGCGTGTCAAGGCGCGAAATGCCGCGGTAACTGAGGAGATCAACCGGCTGAAAGCCCAACACGCGGAAACCGTGGCAAAGTTCAGAGGCAACGCCGCCATCAAGCTCGCGGAACAAGAGCTACGCTCCGCCACAGAAGGCACCGGCAGCGAGATCTGGCGGCTCGAGGGAAGGATTGAGGATGGCGAGGAATCCAGCAGCAGCCAGTGGCAAGGAACGACCAAGTCGCTCGACGAAATTGTCGCTCGTGTCGAGGAGTTGATAGGCAAGCGCGCTGTCGCCGTCAGCGACGTTCACCGAGTACAAGACGGCGGGTATCAGCAGCCGGCCCCTGACCCTGAGCCAGTTCAACCACAGCCCCAAGCGCCGGCGGCTTCCAACCCACCTGGCTCCATGTCCCGGCAGCCTTCTCAGGCTGGGTCCGGCGTCATGGTCGGTGACTCTGACGTCGACATGGGCGGCACAGCCGCTGGCCTCCTCGACATGCACAGCGGCTTCTCGTCCACCTCGACACCCATCAACAGCTTCCCGACCCCACAACACCACCTTTCCGCCATGCCCTCCGCCGCAGCCACCCCATCCAACCTGAACGTGCCATCCCCGGCGCCCGCCTCACAACCGCCGGCGCAAGCTCAACAGGACGTCCAGATGGCCGACGCCGAAGCTCCCAAAGACAACACCGCCACCGCACCCGACCAGGGCACCGACAGCGGGGACTGGGCCGTCGTCCCCAAAAACGACGCCATCCCCCCGGCGACGACCACCGCCTCCACAGCCCAACCGCCGCCAGCAACCACGACCGCGGCCCCCTCCACCGGCAACGCCACCAGCGTCGCGGGCGGCAGCGGTAACAAACCCGCCTCGGCAGCCGCCACGCCCGGCGGCCTTGATAACAACGACTTCAGCTCGCTAGGCGATCTAGATACCGCCGGCGACGCGCTCGCCAGCTATGAGCCGCCGAGTGGCGATGAGCTCAACCTAGACCTGGAGGACTCGGCGTTTGGGGATGCGTTTCACGGGGTCGAGCAGGCGGGGAGCGCCGGGGGGAGTACGCCTGCGGGTGAGGGTATGTAGCCGGAGCGAGCTCATCGAAACATGAGCAAGGGTGGGGCAATAAAAAAAGGAATTTCTGTTTGTTTGATTTGATGGGAGAATGGGCGTGGTGGGTTATGCCTTTGTATTGATTCGGTTCAGTCGGTGAAACGGTTCGGATATTCGGGGCTCCTTTTATTTTTTTTTTCTTTTTTTTTTAAATCCACGGGAAGTATTCCAAAGGGGCGTCAGAAACTGATCTTTGCCTCCCATATGGAAGATGGTGTTTTGTGTTCCTCGTAACCTGTTAAACTACGATGTCTGCCCGATTGCCTTTTTCTCACCCCGATTACTCCTGCTTGAGAGATGCAGTTCTACAAACCTCCCAACACCTGGGTGATTTGCAAATACTCACTCCGTTATCAGCGCTGCTCCTCTCAGGACTAACCTATTTCTTTAATGTGGACGATCGTCCACGGCAGATCGATTGGCTCGGCTTGGTCATACTCATTGGTTGACATAACCGAGGAGTACGTTCATGTTCCGGTCGACGTCGAGGATGGGAGTTCTGCGCAGGGGGGAGTGAATGTGCTTGACTGGGTGGTCTGTTCAGGGCTATCAGTCTTATCTCGGCTCGTCTTCTGCGAGCCCCTCCGCCAGAAACTGTTGCTACAATACATGGCCCCTCGGCGTGGGTATCATAGCGCCCTGTCAAGTTCACCTTGGCGGATTTCATTCAGCAAGAACTGCCTCTACGACATATGATCATGTCCCCCCGGAGCAGTCATTTTCCCTGCCTGGCCGTCCCGTTTCTGATAAGCTCAAGTCCCTCAAAGCAAAACCACGCCAGAAATGCCCAATGAAAAGACCCCGCCCACTATTTAGAACTTGCTGAACTTCTTGACCGCCTTGCCGGTCCGGGGAAGCACGCGGAGAACGTTGAACCGCACCTGTGACGGTCTGTCAGTTTCTGCGGCGATGGTGGGGCCGAGCATCGTCCCGCGAATGCGAGGCCAAATAATAGTTCCGGGATTCACCCAAGAGAAAGACAAACGTACCGTCTTGCTCAGAGGCCGGCACTGGCCAACGGTAACCTGGTCACCCTCCTCCACACGGAAAGCCGGAGACACGTGAGCGGCCAGGTTCTTGTGGCGCTTCTCGTACCGGTTGTACTTGGGAATGTAGTGAAGGTACTCGCGGCGGATGATGATGGTGCGGTGCATCTTGGTGGAAACGACGGTGCCGGTCAGGATACGGCCGCGGATGGAGACCATGCCGGTGAAGGGGCACTTCTTGTCTGCAGAGTAAAGAGAAAGATCCAGTCAACCGCTGTTCTCAATGGTCCCAATGTGGCCCTCCTCTCCTCGCAAGATCCATCTTTCGATCGGCGAAGCATGGCTGTTGTCGCGTGGAATCGGAGCGAGTCGATCGGCTGGGGAATGTGTGTGCGCGCGCGCTCTTCGTTACGTACCGATGTACTGGCCCTCAATGGCAGTCTTGGGGGTCTTGAAACCCAGACCAACGTCCTTGTACCATCTCCGACCGCCCTTGCCCGGCCGGGTAGACTTGACCTTGGTCTTGCTGTTGAGGAAAACTGTAGTCGGGTTGCCGTCGTCAGTGCCCGCAACCTATTGCGAACTCGGCGCTGCAATTCTGGAACGCAGCCGTTCTAAAGAGAAACTTACTGTGCGGCTGCTTCTGGAAAGCACGCTCGCTCTGGACGGTCAGTTCGGTAGCCATCTTGTTGGTTGGGCGAAGACAAGATGCGCTTCTGTTGGCTGGGGACGCAGATTCAATCAGTGAAGTTGAGGAATTTCGCCAAAATTTCTTGTGGGCTTGGTGCTACCGGGGCTGCCCGCTGTGGCAGAGGCGCACAAGCCACAAAAGGTTTGAGCCGGGACCACACAGTGTATTCGCACGTACAGTACAAAAGACACTGTACAATCCCCTGGTGAGCAGCAGCCGAGTGGGTCTTCTGTTGACATTTGATTTCCTTCAGCGTGTTTGGCGCGCCGAGCGTGTCAACAACCCCTCTGCGGGAACAGGGCAACGGGGTTAGTGTTGAGTCTCCATTTGAAACTTGCGCCGCCCCCATCATACCAATTCATGCCCGGCACAGCCATCGCGAACATAGTCGCAGGCTCTTGGTGCGAGAATGGCGTCACAAGCCGAAAATACGCTTCCGGCGACGCGGCGAACGCGGAAGTCGATAGGGGGAGGACCCCCGGCAAGGAAGTCATTGGATAAGGAAAATGCGACAGCCGATGTGGGCAGCTCGATAGGCGGCACCCGGAAGAAGTCACGAAGCAAGAGCATGGGACCTGGCGAGCTCGATCCCCTTAAGAAGGCCAACGGCAACCGCAGAGCTGTGGGTTTCCCTCTTCCCGACACCGAGGCCGTTGTCCTAGGAGTTGGGTTGCTGATTTTGTCTAGTCCCTTGCCGTACCAACGCCGCGGTCTATCTTGAAGCCGACAATGCCCCTTCTTCCAGAGATTCCGTCCTATAAGCCGCAACAGACGTCCGGAGGCAGCGGTGCGGCGAACGAGGCCGGGGGAACTAAGGTTGCCCTGCGGACCGAGGAGGAGCAGCAGGCTGCTGCCCGGGAGCGGGAGGAACGAGAGCGTGCCAGGCTCGAGAAGGAAATTCAGGATAGGAGGGATGCGAGGAGGAAGTCGCTCGCTAACCGCCGCGTCTCTTTCGCCGCCGAGGCGACATTACACACTTTCCACGATATCGAGGAAATGCAGGATTCCACGACCTCGACCGACTCCACGCGCCGGCAACACCAACAACAGCATTCCGACTCGGACCCTCCATCAACACCCCCGGATGACGTCGAAGAGCATGTGGACGAATTTCCGGCCAACCAGAGGGACCTGCATCAGAGGAGGCGCCGGCGGAGCTCGGCCGCCTCCTCCATGTACGGCTCTGACGACACCGTCGGATCGACGGTTTACGATTCCGACTCCGAGCATGCCGACAGCGTAGCCGAGATAAACGCGGTGGAAATGGATGGCTCCAGTGATGAGGACGGGACCATCATGACGGTTGAGGCTGAGGAGATGACATCGGCGTCAACGATGTCGCCTCGCTCTACCTACGACGGGGACTCTAGTGCAAGTCTGGATGAGAACCTTCGGCTAGCCGCCCGGCGTGCTGTCACCCAGGGCATTGGTGAAGACGAGGAGGTTATCGCGGGCTTCGCGGGCTGGGGCAGGAAGAATCCCTCGCGGGAAAATGTGGATCAGAACAGCGCAAGTGAGAGCCACGCTCCAGCGAACGGCGCTGCCGACACGGGCTCGGACACCGGCGTGGACATGGATTTGACTAAACCAGTGGGCGGGGTCTTGTATCCTCAGCTTCCATCTCCCGACAAGGAGGACGAGATCAACGAGGACTTGTCCATGGATGTCACCACAGCGCTGGGCGGCATTCTCTCGAAGGCTACGGCGTTCTTGCGCCGCAAATCCGTCAACCCCGATCCTCAGCCAGAGCCGAGCGAGTCCGGCGAGCAGACCATGGATCTCACAACCGCGGTCGGTGGTATCCGACAGAGCAGGGTCTCTGAGGGGAGCCCTGAGGGCACGGATGCCAACGAAGACATGTCCATGGAACTCACGACCGCCGTGGGCGGTCTGCTCTCGGGAAACATTTCTAAGGGCGCTATGCAAAGTAGTCGGCGGCAGACTATGGCCGCCGAAGACGGAGATGACGACGGTGCCGCGATGGAGATGACAACGAATGTTGGGCGGATACTCCCCGCGGAAGCGGAAGAGGAAGAGGCAGACCAAACTATGGGGATGGACATGACAACGGCTGTAGGGGGTATTATCAGATCAGCATCCACTCCGGAATCGCGATCCGCGGCAAGGAGAGTTATGGAGCAGGAAGCTGATGAGCCTCATCCCTCTATCACGCGGACCGCAGAACGCGCAGCATCCCCGAAGCGACCAGGCGCCAGCGATGCAGACGGAGATGCCAACCCTGAGAGTTCACCGTTTCAGGACCGAGATTTGCGTCCCAACCCCGCCCGTGAAGCGTCACCAATTGCAGGATCACCGCCGCAACCGAGCAGTTCCCCTATGCGGCTGACACCCTCTCCCCAGAGGACCGTCCCACAATCACAGCGAAGCCCAACGAGGACGCCACCCTCGGTCCTTGGCAGCAAGTCTAGCTCCCCTATGCGCAATCTCTCGTCCCCAATCAAGACTACACCACGCCCCCCTGCCAAATCCCTATTCCGTCAAGACCCCAATACCGGGCTCAGCACTCCCCGTGTTGTTTTGACTCCGCAGGGCCGGCGGCTGTCGGGGGTCGGCGCTGACCGACCGGGTCTGGGCTCGCCGCGAGTGGCCGAGATCTTTGACCGCAGGGAATCCATTGGAGAAGCGGCCGGCAACTTTGTGCCCAGCCAGCCCACAAATCCGCGGCGAAATGTTGCCTTTGCCGATCCGCGTCAGATGGAGGCCGAAATTGATAGAGATGAGCAGGATGAACACGGAAAGGAGGACAGTAGGGGCGCCAGCGGTTCTCAGGAGGATCGGGAAGGAACAGCCAATCTCATGCAGATGATCCAAGGGCTCAGCCCGAAAAAGAATTTGCTCCGGGGGCGGAAGAGCCTACACGTTGGCAGTGCCCGCGGCCTCCTCGGCAAGCGGCCAGCCGAGCTGGACGAGGACGACGAGGACGACGAGGAACAGGATGGCGTAAAGCGACTCAAGGGGCACCAGGGCAGTCCCGTCAAGAACATCAGGCTTCAATCGCCGCCCTCAAAGGCCGAGACGACGACCGGCAGGAAGACACGGCCGAGCATCAGGCCAACAGAAAACTCAGAGACGGGCAACGTCACGCCTACCACGGCAAAGTCGCCGCAGAGAGCGACGACGCCCACAGACCAAGGCCGCCTTCGAGCCGCTGCTGACGACCAGCCGACGACTACCTTTAACTTCAACGAGCCTACCCTGACAACAGATGTGGCGGAAGCGCAGCGTGACGATGACGGGGAGCGGATTCACCTTCGAGATTTCCTCAACATGACGAGCATTAGGTTCATGGAATTAACCACGACCAAGAGGAGGCACACGGTCGCTCCAAACGCATCGAGGGAGAGCGCAGCCGCCGGCGCGAAAGACGACTTGTCTCTGGAGAGATGCGTCGTCGCCGGCGCGTGCACGGTGCCCATGCTAGAGCTGTATCAGCACGTAAGGCGAAGATGAAGAAACAGGCTCGCGGTGCCCGGGAACATATTGCTAACAGCCTCTCACAGTCTTGCCGCGAGCTAAAGAAGTACATCTCTGAGGGCCGCCGCATCGTCCGCGAGATCGAGACCGAAACTTTCGAGGAGAACCCACCTCTCTTTAAGGAGTACATGACGGCCTCGCCCGAGTTCAAGATCTTGATGGACAACCAATTCAAGAACGTTAAGACTCATGCGAGGTTGCTCAGCAAAGCTATGTGGTACGAGTGGCGCATGAAGCTACAAGACGGCCTAAAGGAGGGCCTCCTCAAGACCGCGGAGGGCATGGACGAGGACGATAGGCTTCTAGCAAAGCAGCAGGAACTCTTGTCGTCTGTCCTACCGGATATGGTCAAACGCCTAGAGGCACTCGAGCTCGAACATCGGGAACTTGAAGCGGTCGCCCGGGAGCTTGCAGACTCCGACCCGCAGGATCTCGAGGATGCACGGGCTGAGCTCGTAGCCGTGGACAAGAGCATGGAAGAGAAAACTAGAAAGCTCCGGCAGCTGCGCCGAGAACTCGACGAGTCGGTCCAGGGCCTCGAATCACTGACGCAGCAAAAGCAGCAGTATCTGGAGGAGATCAGGGAAGCCGACAAGATCCGAGAAGAGTGCCGCGGGTGGTCTTCGGAGGAGGTCAACAAGCACAAGGGTATGCCAGCCACAACAGACAAAGAGCGGTTACAATCCTGCTAACACCACGCAGCCCAGACTGATGCGATCGAGAAGAAACATGGCTGGGCCATCTCTTCCATCTCCGGCCTAGCCATCACCATGCGCTACAAACGCGAGATTGAGCTCGTCTTGGACCTCGCTTCTCTCCACCAGCAGCAGCAGCAGCAGCAGCAGCAGCAGAAGCCCGTCTCGCCGAGCGCGCCGATCCAGCTGCGCTACATAGCCGAGACGCCCAGGCCGTGCCCGCCGGAGAAGGAGTTCTTCCTCCGCCAGATGCGCGAGCGCCTCCTCCGCGCGCAGCAGGAGCGCATGGCACCACGGGTTATGCTCGGCATCGTTTCGTCGGCATGGGACAAGGCCGGCGCGGTGGCCGAGCACATCCGGCGGCTGAACCTGTCGTTCCCCACCTCGGTCGCGGCCGCGGGCGAGTCGGTGCGGGTCACGGCGTCGGTCCTGCTCGTGCCGCTGCAGACGCGGGTCGAGGCCGTGTTGCGGCTGGAGGCGGCGGAAGGCCCCGGCGATAGCGGCGACGGTGACGGTGACGGCGGAGTGGAGGTGGTCGTCACGCCCGAGGTCAGGGTGGTGTATGGGGAGCAGTTCAACGCGGGCAAGATGACAAAGTTCCTGGCGGGGAGGGTCGGAAGCAGACTCGGCAGGGGAGTCGGAGCGGGGTGGGACGAGGCGGTGCTAGAGCTGCATGAGAGGTTGCTGGCCAAGGGAAGGCAGCAATTTTGAACCTTGGAATGCGCCATCTTTTTTTTTTTTTTTGGAGCGGTTTTTTTTTTTTTTGCTTTGCTGGTTGGGCAGGTTGGGCAGGGTGTTGTCTGTGCATGGACACGATTGGAGGATCCGGCGGCGCGGCCTGGATGGCATGGGCTGGGATGCGATACCCCGTGGCGAATGAAATGGATTGCATCATGAATTAGAGATATGCATTTTTCTTTTGTTTTCTTCTCTTTTTCCTTCTTGGACTGCATCTTTCCGTCACGAATCTTCTCATGAGTACTCCGTATGGCCCGGCGAGCGAGAGTGGTGATGCTGCGTTGCCGTGGTAACGGCATCCAATGCGGTTCAGTCATGGCACTACTTGTGCTGCGATCGCTGGCTCAGAAGAAGAATAATCCGGTGACATGGCTGCAGAATTTTCTGTCGATTGATTAAGAGTTTGTTCAACGACTGCATCCTCCTCAGAGACTCCAGGATAGGGCAGCATCAGGCACAAGGATGGAGATGTGCTCGAATGACGCCAAGACTTCAGCCCCTGAAATGTGACGCACTACAACAACCGACATGATCCCGGTGGAAGGACGCAATTCCTGAAGGTGTCCGCATTATGTTTGTCAAGGAAAGCCTGATATGCGAGAAATATTCACATTGATCTGGTTTTTTGTAGGAGAAGCGAAAAAAAAAAAGTATGACGTTGCTGACTCGGCAGCGTCTAGACAAGTTGGGATGGATGCCGGTTCGGATCACCTGCAAACTGTTAAGTTCTGTATCGAGCTTGGTGAAGTGGAAAAAGAAAGAAAAAAGATAGAAGCAAAAAGTCTCACTCTTCAAGCATCGGTTACCGTGAGAAGCGTTTTCGAAGAGATCCCGGGTCCCAAGGTGTGCTCGCTCCCTGCTCGATGCCGAGGATATCTACGTCTCCGGTATCCTTGAATTGTGATGAATTGTCAATGACAACAGTGACCAGACTTGCAGAGTCTCCTACCAAACCGAGGCTTCTTCTTCTTCAACTTTATCTCTCAGGACAAACAGATTTAAGAGACTGTACTACGTAGTGATCTTGGCAGCGTGTCATCAAGTACAACCATGTCGAGTGTGGGAGGAATATATTGTGGGACAAACCGTCATGCCATATATCGTCGCATAATAACAGCATCCTCGGTTGACTTTTCTGCTATGTACGGACCGAATATGACAAGCGGCTCTCTTTTCTTCCTATTTTTCTATTTCCTTCTCCTTCTTGCGGACCGAGACTAACTGGTCCTGTACTTCCTCATTCTCCGGGATCCTGCTTAGCATCACAGACACGATCCTCAAACTCAGAGAGCCGAGTCTAGATCTCGAGCTGCTTACGGCAGGTTTTTAATCCGAAGTAGATCTCTCGAGGTCTGGTCTAAGTAAAGTGTCCCTGCCCAGGCTTTGAGGGAGCATATCGCATGTGAGCGTCTGTTTACAAGAAAGAAACTCCTTAGGAGTGGTGAGCAGGTTGCAACAGAACTGCCGAGCCATGCTCTCATCATCTCAGGGGCCGTCTCAAAACCCTCGAAGATTGTTCTCTCCATCGCCCTCTGCGTGACCTCACAGACTGGCCCCCATCCCCCGGCGCGAGGCATGCTGTCGCGGTGAATCACTGCCATTGGCAACCACGAAGGGGGTCCTTCTCACCCGTGCAGATGCGCACCCCTACTATTGCCAACCCCTACTATTATTGCCATTTCATCCGAAGCTGAATAGGGCTTCACAACACAGAACAGAATAACAAGAAGGATCAAAACCACGCTCGGTTTCTGCCATGCGCTTTCGCTTTCGCCTTCGCCCACATTCATACTATAAATTCATCTCGAGCTATCCTCTTCTCCTCTCAAACTCTCTCTTTTCTTCCTTTGTCGAATCCAAGTCAATCGAAAGTCAGCGCAGTCTTCCCACAGCAACATTGCCAGCCCAAGAGGCATCGATGCTCAAGAAGGATTCTTTCTTATGCTTTCTTGTTTTTACTCGACTTTCAATCGGTACGTTTTTGTTGTCTGCCCATTTCTTTTTCATCGCAAAGCCGTCGACTTTTGCTCGTTCCAATCGCTCAGTCGCTTGGTCGATCAGTCGTCGGCCGGGAGGATTCGAAGTCCAAGAAGAAGAAGATGACGAAGAAGAAGAAACAAAAAAGAGCACACACAAGCATTCTACCTCGAGCTGAGCTAACAAGGCGATACTCGTCCCGCAGACACCATGGATTCGACTCTCGCTCCCGCCGCCTACGCCGGCACCCTTCTGCTTGCCCTCCGCCTCCTGGTCGAGGCGAACTTTTTCGAGATGATGAGCGACCTCTTTGAGGTTTATCCTTCCTGGGGCGTCGTCCTCAGCATCTCGTTTCGTAAGTCGCGACCTCGGATCGTCCCGTAAATCGATCGCCGTCGATACCCTACGCGATGCGAAAAAAAAAGTCCCCAGAGAAGGAGGATGGCTAACTTTGTTATCTGCGTACAGTCTTCACCTCGGCCAAGCTGTTGGCTTCCTCGTTCGCCTTCGCTCGGGTTTGTCTCCCCGTGGTGGCCGCCGGGACCAGTCGGTTCCTGGCGTGCCTCTCTGCAGCGGCCACTCGCCGGGCCAATCTGGTCCGCGAGGCGGTCGTCAGCGCTTCCCGGGGGTTCGTCATCACCCTCGGGTCCACCACTGCCGCTGGCATCCTCTCCTGGGTGCTCTGCCGTCTCCTCCTCCCTCCCCTGCTCTCGGTCGCCCGTCCGTTCGCCCGTGCCATCCTGGGGCAGTACGCTGCCTGGGAGAGCCGGGTGCTCGCTCGGCTCGGAGACTTCGCGGACCTTGTCTGCGTCGACATGGGGCGTCGGGTCGAGCGGCGCCGCGTCCTCCGCACGCGGGAGCTGCAGTGGAGCGCGCAGAGGAGCAGGCTCGACCAGCTGAACGACCTGGTCGCCCTGATTGCCCGGAACGCCGCCGATGCCTGGAGCGAGTCTCGCGAATGGCTCGAAGGCAGGTACGAGCATCTGAGGCCGTCCGAGTTCGCCGGTCGGGTCGCCATCACGGCCCCCGAGCAGGGCCCGCTGCCGCCTCTCGGTCTGTGGTTCCGCCTGCGTCACCGGATCGACCTGGACGTCTACTGGGCCGACCAAACCATCGCGCGGCTCGATGCCGCCATGGAGAGGAACCAGGTCGCCATCGCCGACCTGGAGCGCCAAGTTGCCGTCCGCTCCCAGGAGATCCGGGCCATCAACGACCAGGTCCGCGACTGCCGGCAGCGTGCGCGCGCTGTGTTGGTCTCGACAAGCTTTGTCAGGCCGACGCAGATCGCAAACTTCTGCCGGCAGTTGCCCTTGTTCCGCCGACCGGAGGCCCGGGCCCAAGAGGCCGAACCCTCCGCCGCCGCCGCCGCAGCCCTCCCCTCGCGCGCCGAAGCCGACTCCCCCGGCCCGGCTGCCATTCTCCCCTCGCCCCCGTCTCCGCCACCGCCGCCGCAGACCCCGCGCTTTCACCGCGCTCTCCTTCCGCCGCCCCCTCCCTCGCCGACCCCCGAGGAGATTGCCGCCGCCGCCGCCGCCGCCACGCCCGTCCCGAAGAAGAGCCGCAAGAGGGCTCTTCTCGACCAGGCGCGGAAGCAACTGGAGCAGTCCGCTGTCTAGGGGACACGGCTGCTCCAGGAGCACACCCGCCTGCTGGCCGAGCAGCGTGCCGAGTCCGAGCGCCAGGAGCGCGAGGACGCCCAGCGGCGCGCCGCCCGCGCCGAGGTCCATCAACACCTCGCCGCGCGCGCCAGAGCCGCCCGCCAGCGGTACCGCGAGAGGCACGGCACCCCCCGTGGTGAGGCCACCAACAAGACCAACCAGGTCTTGCGCGCGACCGGCGCCGCCGTCGCGACCCAGAAGGCTGTCGTCGAGTCTGCAGTTGCAGAGGAGACACCGCTGGACGGGTTGGTGTTGAGCGTGGAGCCCAACACCACCACAACCACCATCACAGCCGACCCCGAGCCTTCCTTGGAGGGGGAGGGAGACGCTGGTGCAGCCATCGCCGCTGCCAACGTCGCCACCCAGGAATCGGAGCCTTCTTTGAAGGGGACGAAGACCGTGGCTGACGTTTTCCCCGCGGACCGGCCGGATGATGAACCCAAGCCTTCTTCGAGGGGGATGGGGATGAAGGCCGTCCGTTTTGCGCTCCCCGAGGATCCCGAGCCTCTTCTTGAGGGGAGGGGGAGGGTCGAAGCAAGGGAGGTGGCCTAGAACCGGAGACGGCGGAGCCCATTGGGCACGCCCAACCGGTGACCGTCACCTCCGGGTCGATCGCCGAGGAGCTCCCTGAGGTGGAGCAGGGTGTAGCCGAGGCCGAAGCTGACCCCATCGCTGAGGAACCCGAGTCTCCTCTGGAGAGGAAGGTGAAGGCCGATGATGAACCGATCGCGACTGAAGAGCCGGAGCCCAAGATCTCCTCCTCCCCTTCCACTGAAGAGGAAGAGGAGGACGACGAGGCGATGGTCGACGTCGCCTTTATTAACGTGCCGACGAAGTCGGAAGCCGAACCCTCGCACGAGGAGGACGAGGCGACGATGGAGGTCGAGCCGTTGCTCGCCCTGCCGATCCCGGGTCCGGAGACGGAGCTAGGAGAGGTGATGGAGCTTGAGCCCACGACACTCGCTGCCGAGGAACCGAAGACGGCCGTGCACATAGTGCCGGCTCAGGAATCGGAGAAGGCCGAGGTCTTTACAGATCTTGCCGACACGCCAATGCCCGAGGCCTCGTTCCAAGAGGAGAAGGAGGAGCGAGAGGAGGGGAAGAAGGATGAGGCTATGACGGTTGAGCAGCACCAACCTGCCGCACAGGCGGAACCCTTCGACGACCAGATGCACATCGACCTCCCCCAGCCGTGGGAGCAGCAGATGGTCACCTACCAGATGGCCGAGCAGGCGAGACTCGACGCCATCGACGAGCAGTACCGCCGTGCCGATGCCGAGGCCCACGCTGCCTGGCAGGCGGAACTCGAGGCCGCCGAAGCCCAGCGACTCGCCGACGAGCAAGCCGAGAGGGAGCTGGCCCTGGCACTCCAAGCCGCCATCGAAGAGCACGACAGGCAGCAGGCCGAGGCGGCAGAGCGGGCCCGACAGGAGCAGCAGGCCATGATGGAGCAGGTCGCACTCGACCAGGCCCGTCAGCAGCAGCAAGAAACCGAGAACGCCGCGTGGATGCAGGAGCTGGCCCGCATTGCCCAGATGGCCGAGGCCACCCTCCAGAAGTCGACCCAGCTTGCCGAGAGGCGGCAAAGGGAGCAGGAGCAGCAGGAAGAGGAGCAAGCCCTCCTGATCGCCCAGGCTGCTGCAACCCCGGCCGAGCCCACAGTTGCGGCGGAGGAGACCGTGGTGGCTACTGGTGCCGGCGTCAATTCCGGTCCCGAAGCCCAAACCGGACAACCCAACCAAGAGATCACCAACTCGACTGAGGAGCACACGGACATGAACGAACAGGAGCTCAGCTTCCTCGTGTACGAGGGATCCGGGTTCGACGACTCCCTGTTTGGCGACTTCTCAGCTCTTGAAGAAGAGGTCAACACAGCGACCCAAGGCGCCGAAGCGACGGGCACCACGGCCGCGACCACCACCACCACCACCACCACCACCACGACAACCAACACGGCTCCCTCTTTCGTCCTTACCCTGCCGCCAACCACCCCTGGCCCCGCAGATGCCAATCACACGCCCGTCTCAACAACCAACCAGGCAGATCCAACTCCGACCCCTGAGCCGGCGGATCAACTGACGATCCCGGACCTCGCCCCGCCCGTGTCCGAGTTCAACTTCAGGATGGACACCCGGGAGGCCAAAGCCAAAGCCAAAGCCAAAGCCTCCGACTCCAAGCCCGCACCCGCGGAGGATGCCGAAACACAGCAGCAGCAACAGCAGCAGCCGGCCGGTGCATCAGCCAACCCGGGCGCGCGCAAGATCCTCCCCGCCAAAGGACGTCTCGCAAAGCTGCGATCTGCAGGGTACCCGCGGGCGGAGCTGGCCGATCAGCAGCAGCAGCAGCAGTCAAGTGCCAACGACGACGCGAGCATCGAGAAGGAGCTCGCCGCGTTCGAGCAGGGCTGGGCGGAGGAGGAGAGGCAGGACCCGGAGTGGGCACGGGCCGAGGCAGAGCACCTGGCGCGGCAGGAAGAGGAGGGCAAGAGGGCCAAGGCGGAGGCGCGGGCGCGGGCGCGGGCACAGGCTGCGCTGGAGCTGCGGCAGCAGGAGGAGCAGCGACGGGAGCACGCCGCGCGGTTCGCCAGCGCCGCCGCCTCGTCCTTTGGCCAGGAGACCATCTTCCGACCGCCCGAGCCCGGCGAGGAGGCCCGCTTCGATCCGCGCGCACAGAAGGCCAGGACCGAGGCCGAGACTGCCATCGCGATGCGCACCGCCGACGAGGAGGCGCGGAGGCGCGCGGCGTCGCACAAGGTCGACCCCGACGCCGAGCCCGAGCCAGAGGACGTGGTCGACTGGGGAGACGAGGAGATCAGCGAGGAGGAGTAGAGACCATCCGAAGCCAAGGCCAGGAGAAAAAGGGCCGTGGAGGAGACAATACAGCAGCACGGGGTCCGTGTAGCCAAGCAGAGAGGCAAGCAGCTTTCTCACGACCAACTCACTCCCAAGCTTCGGAGCCCGAACTTGTCCCTACCGCCCGGTCATGACCTCACATCGCGACGACGACCAACGGTCAGCATGGGGAAAAAAAGCAGAGACATCCAGGAGACACAAGACACGCAAGCATTTCATCATTGTCATCATCACATCAACTCTTTCTGGGATAGGGTAGCGGTGGGCGGGCCAGAAAGAGGACCGTAGTCTTTTTTTGTCACTTCTGCACCTTGTTGTCTCGTCTACGGTATGCTATCTATCGGCTCTTTAGCCTCGTCCAGCCACTTGTCCCCCTGCCAGTGTTGGCACGATTCTCGGGAGCGGCCCCGTCGCTTGACCCAACAGTCCGCACCGTCATAACGCTAGCAGCGTCGAGATCTCCACGTCGCGGAGCAGATCTGCCAGCGCCGTGACCTCGCACAAACACCCCGTCGTCGAAACCATCGTCGAGCTCGTCGCCCTCAATCTTCTCCCATTCCAGCATCGGAGCCTCGCTCGACAAGCGCTGCTTCAGTCGATCGGCCAGCTTTAACGGCGGTACAATCTTAAAGCTCCGGACGAATTCCGTCCCCTCGGGTCCCCCAAGATAGCTATGCAGCGTTGCGTGCGACCAGCGACCAATCGTTGACCGTGGGTTGGCGATCTCACCGCGGCCGTCGTCTCTGGGGCTTCCGGCGGGCGGGGTGAGCGGAGAACGGAATGTCGGCTGCACAGATCGACGGTGAAGCTGGTCACCAATCAGGAGACGCCAGAGATTCTGGCCGATATTGCACACATCCTCATACGAGTCCTTGTCGCCAATTGACACGCCCTGCGAGCAGCACGCCCAGGCGATGTCGTACGCCAGCAGAGCCGCGCCCTCCAGGAACAGCTTATATGCAGAGGGGTCTTCCTTGGCCAGCGTGGGAAGCGGCTTCTCAATGAACAGCGGCCGAGGCCGTGGGACATGCTCCTTCTCGGCGCCGTCACCGACTACCGATGGAATCTGCGCCGTTAGCGACCCGGGAAAAGGGACTTCTCCATGCTTGTAAGACGACGCAAGCGAGAAGACGGTTGGCCGAGGATAGTCGGCATGGGGCGGCGTAATCTCTGCCGGCAACCGAAGACCCAGATAACGAGCAGCCAGCACCAAAATATGAGCAATGTGCGCAAAGGATGTCGAAATCATCTCGGGTGACAGACCTGCCGGCATTGTCAACCGAACAGAGAAACCAAAGCAAGCAAGGGACACACATAATCTCCTTCCGCAGCGACGCTTACACAGCAGGTTGAGAAAAGAGAAGAAAAAACTTACTGTTCATGGCATGGAGGTCGAATATCTCGACACCGCCAATCTCGTACCGCTTGACGCTGCCCTTTTTGATCTGACGAAGTCCATACAACCGAGCGGATCCTTCACACAGAAATGCCCTGATATCGGCCATGTCGTCGGCAACACGATTCCACTTGTACTTCAGTCTTTGGGTGGACCGCTCCACCTCCTCCAGCTGTCTGTTCCGCCTTGCCGCGATACCAGCCGAGACCGATGCTAGATCCGACTTCCGCCTGGAAATTGCGTCTTTCTTCGCCGCAATCTCCTTCCGCGCAGCCTCCATCTCCCTCTTCAACCGGTCGGCCTGGGCAATGATCTGGTTCGTTCGGTCGCGGGCGGCCGCCTCCTCAGCTCTCAGCCGATCGATGCGGGCACTCGATGTCGGCTTCTGGGCTGTCGACGATCCTTCCTGGCCCAACAAGACGGCCTCAACCTGGCGCTCGGCCTCTTCGCTGTCGATCAGCGCCTGAGCATACTCGACGCGGCTCTCGTAGAGGACATTCCTGGCATCGACCACACAAAGAAACGGCAGCTTCTTCGCATCGTGCGGGCGGTGACAAATGCTGCAACTCATGATGGCTTTCAACAGGATATACTCTGTTCGGTATCCGGCGAAACGGGAAGGTTATTCTCTCTGTGACTGCGGACCCTGAACCTTCCAGGATTGAGGTTTCGATGTTATGAGGGGAAAGAATGTAGGCAGGCAGCGGGCAAGAACGAGCTTATATTTCCGAGTGGCGGCCGTGCATTTCAGGGAACAGCGGGCGCACTCCAGGTCTTGTTTTGGGCGAAACCTATCTTTCAAACGCTTCTGAGCAAAGGGACGAAGCGAAAAAAAGGCTCCGCATCAACCAGAAAATCGTGAAAGCTGGAAACTTGAAGCACTCGGTTGACTCCGAGGTCTCGAGTCACCTGCTTGGGAAAGTATCAACTTGTCAAAGGGAAGGCGAGGATCCACGAGACCATCTTATCGCTCTCGCGCGTCATCTTTATCGTGCTGCAACCTAGACCCCCACTACCGCTTGGTATCAGCAAGCGACCAATCAACCCGCCCCATGGATCCGGCATTCGGTCGATCATCCGCGCCAACAATCCGCGCTTCTCATTCGCAGCGCGCCTCTGTCAAACCGTTTGACAACTCACCCCCTCCCCCCCCAAAGAGCTCCAGAACTCGGAGCTGCAGAATCACAGGTACACCAATCAGCCAACTCAACGGTTGCGGAATTGGGTTTGGGCATCAACCACTCGGGTTCCTTTTCTTCAGGCTTGGAAGCAGCCTTGAAGCGGGGTCGAGAGGTTGCGAATTGCAAGAGAACTTATTCCAAGCAAGACCGTGACCCGCTCGCGAATGGTTCCTCGCCCACAAGAAGAATGCCGTCGAGCTGCGCCTAACGGGTTCATAATAAACCCCTTTCATCGACATTCACCTTGTTGAAGCTCTCTGAAACTCTTCTCAATTGCTGCCTCGGACTCGAGAAAGGCCTTATTCTGCTGTGCAAGAAGATTGACTCCTCTTTCCAAGATTAGAGGAACTGAAACACGCTTTCTTCGGCAACTCTTTCCGCAAGTAAATTCTCGAAAGGCTGAAGTTCAAGGAAGGACCTCAACGAGACTTCTCATGGCCAGTTCGTCGTCATCCTGCTCCCAATCTTCATCTGTCGCGCAAGACCACGAATCGCCGGTGAAGACAGCCGAGTCGCCCATTATTCCTGTCTCAGAAGCGGAGACGATCGGAAACAGTTCTCCAAAATCTGTGATTCCTAACACCATGGCGGATGCCGATGCTGCGGCTCCAAAGCCTTCAGGCAGCCGCTCTCAACTGAAGACGCCAGAGCCTCGCCTCTCCAAAGAGCGCATGAACGGCCATAAAGACGGCGCAGAAAGATCGCCCAGCACGCCCGGGTACCTGGCTCCGTTTGACTGGGAAGAGTTCGAGGCTCGGTATGAAGAGGCGCTCGCTGATGCTGATCGTCAGGAGCGCGAGCTTCTACAAGAGTTTGAGGATCTTGTCAAGGTCGGTCGACCCTAACTCCTCTCATTGCTGCAAGCGATTGATGGGCCATTGCTAAGAGCCTCACAGTTCTTCAATGTCTGGGCCTCTGCTGCTTCGGTCCATGACACCGAACGCGGAGTAAAACGGCTTCAGACCAGGGAACGGTATGTTAAGATTGCCGAGCAGAGCCTGTCGCAAAAGAAGAAGCACCGTAAGTCTACACTCCTTTCCCATGATGAAAACCTTTTGACTAAAGGCTACCAGTCTCGGAAGTTGTCCGCGCCTTTCAAAGTGCCCTGGCCCTCCTGAGCCAGACTTAGGCCCCCGATCACAGAATCATTTTGTGGTCCGGTCGAGCCACTGTTCCTCCCAGCGCGGGACACTCTCATAGACAGCACTCATCATCACCTTCTTCCGTTATTGCAGTCGATGCTGGCGGCAATCTGCAAAGATAATCATCGCGCTGGGCTACCGTTTTCCAAAAAACGAAACGGAACTTTCATCACATCCACACCAGTCAGCGCAACTTCCTCGGTCGGCCCCAAAGCAACGGCCAACCTGCTCTTGGTCGAGTTTGCTTCTGAGAGAGCGCTTCTGTCATTCTGACAACCGAAGCGACACAAAACGAATTGAAACAAAAAGAAGAAAAAAAAAAGATAAATAAACCGAAAAGAGAAAAAAGTATTAGACACAAAACCCATGTCAGCAACCTCCAAATATACACCTCCTCCAGGATTCTGAATCCTAGCGTGGTACGTGGGTCCTGCGCCAAAAAAGCTACTAGCGGCAAGTACCGCGCTAGGATTCAGAATCCTGGAGGAGGTGTACATTCCCAGCACCGAGGCTTCTCCGCCTGGTAACGCAGAGCACGTGACCAAGCTCTTTGAATCCCTGTCATGGTCAACATCCATCTTCGGCCATTCTCATAACGCGATCTTCGGCGTGGTTACGTCCTTCGCGCCAAAATGGCGGGTGCGCCACTCAGAGTGCCCCAGATTAGCCAGGTAAGAATCCCGCTGAGTTCTCGATATGCAAGCACCGAACTGACTATGCATCGTAGGCTGAAATGGCCGCCTTCCACAGCGCGCATTTCTCCAAGTTCTCGAGGGATCATTTCGAAGCCCACTTCCTCCGGCCTGAACATCAGCCTGCCAGCACAGCCACTTACGATGGGGCAGATGGTGATGGCGAAGAATACTACGAAGAGGAGGAGGACGATGGGCTCGGCTACTATCCCGACGGCGTCAAACGAACCCTTACCGATGAGCAAATCGCCATCTTTAGACACTCCGAGATTGAGGCTCTGCGCCGCGCACGAGAGTCTTCCCCTTCCAAAAGGCCCAAGAACACGGAATCCAGCGAAGATGCAACGCAAGATATGTCAGAAGAAGGCGAGATCTCGTCGGCAACGCCACCCCCCACCGCGAAGAGATCCAAGAAGCAGCGGAAGCGCGGCAAATCAAAGAACAAGGCCAACAGCGGGGGAGAGCCAATCGATTTGCGCAAGCGAACTTGGGACGTGGTAGATAAAGGCCTGCCCACGCTCGACTACGGCGAAGATAATCTGGAGCCAGTCGAAACCGGCACATTTCAGCGACGTCGCATCTCGTACGAGGACTGAGGGGAGGGTTACACATTTCACATCACAAACCCACAAACCTTGAAACCTCATCTTCACGATTAACCGAATCATCCCTCGTCTTGTCCGCGGCAGCCCAACGGTACATGTCTCCTTAGGGAACCAAAGCGTAAGTGTTTGTCCTTGTCCCTTGCATTCCCTCCATGGCACACCTTCTCCATGATGAGATCAATCGTATCGTCATCCTTAGCCGGAACTCTGGCCGAGACTGGGCGCGGCTCCTCTTTTCATGGAGGTTCACGTGCTCACGCCTCGACGCTGGAACATGTCGAGTTAATCTTCTCTCTGACACACACACTCATATACGCCATACTCCTTCACTCCTGCCGGCATCTGTCGCGAAACAATTGGCTGATTTTGCTATCCCTAGCCTATTCCCTAGAACATCAAGGAATGTCCTGCCCGAATATGAACGATGAAGGCAGGAACGCGTCATAAAATGCCGGTGCTTCGGATCTACAATGAGAGAACCTTGCATGTCTGTCGTCGGGTGGGTTAGGGAAAGGAAATCGGAAATAGCTATTCTGAGTTGAGATTCCTGCGTCATAGCGAGGCGCCGGACGGATGGGTGAGCCGGACGTGGCTCGGGAGAGAGGGGATAATACCCATAATCTGGGGTCCCTCCGTCATGCATATATATGCTGTCATGGGACAGACGTGGTGATTCCGGGACATGAGACATGAATTTGCGTGGTTTTTTTTTTTTTTTTTTTTTGGTGGGGGGGGGGGGGTTTGGGATTGGAGTTCATCATGGCTGGGTTGGCAAGGAGGGGGGGGGACACTGGTTATGCTGTGGCATTTACCTTTTTGAGGGTTATGACTTTTGAGGGTTTCATTTTCGGGATGGAATAGGGGTTTATATTGTTAAGGCATTGTTCTGAGATGGACACAATAACACATGGGTTCTGGGACACACGTAACAACACTTGACTCATTCTTGCTGTTGCTGTGCCGTGACTTAGATCGAACGCTGTATATACAGTACATATTGTCTGCTGCGTTTTCCGTAGTACATTAGTTATTTGCAGCAACAAGTCGTGGATAAGATTTGGCGCACTCGGACCGGTGCAGTCTGACAAGCAGAGCAGGGGATAACAAGAAACTGGAAAGGTTGACCGTGGGCCATGTTGATTGAATGTCTTGAACCAAGTGCGGCCAGCAGGAGCATCTCTATGACGAAAAGGTACACGCAGCCCCCAAACCCCCCAAAACCAAAAATCTACATTGCCGCTCGACGCCAGGCTGAAAAAAGAAGAACGCAGGAGCCGACAGCTCTCACACTAGCACCTCCGATCAATCACTCATCCAGCCAATCAATCATCGAATAGAATAAGCTCATGCCCACGCATGCATGCATGCCCTCCGCCCCATTTAGAGTAGGGGAGTCTAGAACTTGTAGACCTGGTCCGGGCTGTATCCCAGCTCCTTCAGGATGCCCTTGAGCTCGCCCTGGTCCTTGGGACTCTTCTTGTTGCCCGAGATGGACTCCATCATGCCGGGGGGCCCGCAGACAAAGATCTTGATGTTCTCGTTCTTGGGCTCGGGGAGGACCGTCTTGAGCAGGTCCTTGGTGATGTAGCCCTTGCCGCCGGTCCAGTGCTTGGGGGGGTTGTCGAGCACGTAGAAGGCGCGGAAGCGGCGGGGGTTGTGGTTCTCGAGGGCGGCCAGCTCGTTCTTGAGCAGGATGTCGTCCTCGCTGATGTTGCCGAAGACGAGCGTCACCTTGGTCTGGTCGTCCGGGTTGTTGAAGATGGCGCGGCAGAGCTGCCACATGGGCGTGATGCCGGTGCCGCCGGCGATCAGCGCAATGTGCTCGTGCTTGTTGGGCTCCCAGGGGTACTTGGGGATGGGGCCCTTGACGTCGAGGTGCTGACCGGGCACCATGTCGTGCAGGTGGGTGCTCATGGGCCCGTTGGGGTACTTCTTGACGAGCAGGTCGATGTAGCCCTTGGCGTCCTCGTCGCTGATCGGGGTGTAGGGGCGGATCACGGGCTTGTCGCCGTCGACCGGCTTGAACTTGGTCAGGATGGCGCTGGCGATGTGCACGCCCGAGACCATGTCGTCCTCGGGCAGGCGGAAGCGGAACCGCTTCGAGTTGTGGTTGACAACCTCGACCTCCTCGAGCTTCAGGCTGATCCAGCCCTGGTCGCCGCCCGTGAGCGCCTTCTTGACCTCGCCCGACGAGAGCTTCTCGGATGCCGCGCTCGCGGCGTCCTTGACCTTCGCCTCAGCCTTCTTGGCGGCCGGGGTGCCCGAGCCACCGAGAAAGTAGTAACCGGCGACGCCGGCAAGGGCAGCGGCGGCCGCGCCGTAGACGAGTGTGTTGTTGCCCTTCTTGGGGTCGGCCGAGGAAGGCTCGGTAGCATAGCGACGGACCTGGAATTGCTGGAGGAGAAACCCGAGTGTCAGCGGCAATCGAGAGGAAAACGCATTGCTCTACGCCCGGAGAGCTCACCCGTTTGAGGGGCGCGGCGGCCCGGAATGCAGATCGGCTGGCGACAAACAGACTCATGATGTCGACAATTGGATCGCGCCTCGGGGCGTGGTGGTGTGTCTAATGAGGTGGTTTCGTGTCAATTGGGGCAGCCCTGGGGCCAGGCGGCTAAGAACCGGATTAACTATTCAGTGGCGTGTGACTGTGTGACAGTGCGATGGTGCGATGGTGCGATGGGTAAACAACCGGGTGCGGCGGGACGCACGGCAGAAGCTTTTTTGGGTGCGTCTCCGGATTATTGCACGCACGCAAAGCTCCCCTGGTTTACGTCATTCCCCGCCAGTCAAAGCCAGAGCGGGTGCTTGTCCCTCAGGGCAGCCGCTCCCTCGCTTGGGTGGGCTTCAAGTGGGCTTCAAGTGGGCTGCTGAGGCTGAACTTGGTGGGGTCTGTCTGTCTGGCAACGCATCCCAAGCAAGTCCCTCCTTCCTTCCCCCCCCTCTCGTCTCTTAATCTTGCAATTGGTACTATTACAGTAGTAAACTGAAACGTTTTGAGGAGCTTCTATCATGCCACTTCCCTTACGGAGTATATATTTTATTTCCTGAACAGGAAATAGCCCTCATCCAGCCCTCACCCAGCTGGCAGGAAGGTCTTCTTATAGGTCCATTGGTTACACCCGCGCAGATCGCACAGATGGAGTGGCAGGCGTGTTGTATGAAAGAGAAATCGTTATAGCGGCGGACGGGAGTCACCAGCAGTGGCCAAGTCGACGCTAAGGTTGTCTTCCTCCCATCGTCTTCGTAAAAAACCATTCAAACCGCATGGAACCAAAAGAGACGCGCTGATTGTCCATCGCTCGGCCCAGATATTGTACAGTACATGGAACCTCATCAAACAACCCCAACCTCCCAAAATTCAACCCTCCCCCCGCTTTTAAATCCAGCAGCTGCCCGGCTCGGTTCCCGTTTGGTATGTAACCTACAATAAAAAAAAAGTATGCCTCGCTGAACATGCCTCTTGAGTGTTAATCCTTGCTCCTACAAAATGACCAAATGTTCGCGACCACCCCGTATTTGCCTCCTCCCCTCCTCCCGCAGTGTTTATCTTGTCACCTTGACTCCCTCTTCTTGGGCAATCCCGCCCCGGACTCTGACGTTTCCAACTTCGCATCCGGCAGCGTCTCCAGGCCGCCAACCGATGCCTCGCCCTTCTTTGCCCCGCTTGCGGCCGAGGTAGATGCCGTGTCCTGACTGGCCCGGCGGGACCCGAACCCTTGATGGACCGTCAGCGTCGGGGTGTTGGCCTGGCTGCCGCCGCGCTGGCCGTGATAGTGAACCACCTGCGGTGGGGGCTGGCCGGCCTGGGTGCCCAGCAGGTGTTGCGGGTACGGGTCGAGGTCCTTGCTCGACGTCGAGAATGTGGAGACGATCGGCTGGTGATAGCCGTTGGTGGTCGTGTTGGTGGCGGTCGACCCCGTATTGCTTGTCGCCGCCGATGACCCGCTCGCCGTAGTCGCCGCGGACGACTGGGGAAGCTGCGCGGCCGAGGGGTCTGCCTGCGTGGGCGTGCCCGCGCTCGCGTCGTTGCCGGGGCTGGCCGGGCTCGCGTCTCCTATGTTCAGGTTGCCTGTCAGACTCGTCAGGCCGCCCTCGATATCGCGCAGCAGGCGGACGTATTCCTCGGGCACAAGCCCGCTCTCTTGGGTCTTGGGGTCCTCAGCAACCAGCCAGCCTTGGCCGTACCGGTACGAGACCCAGATGATCTGGCCTTCCACCAGCGGCAGCTCGCTCTCGTTCTCCCGTTCAAAGTCGAACAGCGCGACGGCCTTGCCGTGCATCTCTTCGTCCGGTGACGTGATGGTAAACTGGTAGTCGCGGGAGTAGCGAGACTCGTTCGTGTGGTAGCCCGGGGACGAGCAAGTGCTGGAATCGTCCGAGCCGAAGTCGCCCGCCTCGCCAAACTCGCGCGGCTGCTGGCCCGCCAGCTGATATGCGCCGCCGCCGCCGTGGCCGGCCTGGTCGGCAGGGTATGTGACATAGTCACCTCCGGGTCCGTTGCCCTCGGCGCCTCGGTACCCCCCGCCGCCGCCGTTGTTGGCGCCTTCGTAGGAACCCCCCTCGCGGCCGCCATTCTCTGGGCCGGCGCGGCTGTCGCGACCGCCCCGGCCTCTCCCGTACGAGCCGCCCGACGAACTCTTGTGCTTCCTGTGTCTCGAACTGACGATGGGACTCTGGAGATCCTCGTCCTCGCTCCATGGCGGGCCGTCGCCGAATTGGATCGCGGGCAGGTCGGCCGGCCGGTTGGAAAAGCCGCCGCTCGCCCACGAGTGGTCGTCCCAGCTCGCCCTCCCCGTATCCCACGCCGGCAAGTCGGAGAGGCTGTGCTGCTCGCTCCCCAGGGAGAACATGCCCGACGGCGGCCGCGAGGGTTCGGGCGGCGGGCCATAGTGCATGGGATGTGACGGCGGGTATGCAAAGTCTCGCACAAGCGTGTAGGGTAGGCTCGACGGGTAGATTGGGAACATGCTGGAAGGGGGCCGCGACCTCGACGGGACGGAGCTTGCCGTCGAGTACTGCGACAGGCGGTTCTTGGAGGCTTGCGACATCGGGCGCGGCAGGTTGCTCCTGCGGGTCGGCGGCGAGCTAGTGATCAGGGGTGGAAGGGCGGGATGCGCCGCGTTTGAGGCCGGAGACGAGATGGCGGGCGGCGAAGTCGCAGGAGACGAGCCGGGCGACATGACCGCCGTCATGGTTTGGTGGAAGGGCGAGAACGGCGAGTAAGAATCTCGATAGGGATGATGGAATTGCTAGCGTGCAATGTTAATGTGGGGTTTCAGGTGCGAGGCGCGCCATCGCCCTGGCTCGCTTTCGGGCGGCGCTCTGGGCGAGTGAGTGTGTGCTTGTGTGTGTGTGTGTGTGTGTGTGTGTCTCCGTGCTTGTGTCTGGGGGGGGGGTTGTGGGCGTGTCGGTGGGGACCCCAGCAACGACGCTGCTGCCACCACTGCAACTCGGTAACCGAGAAATTGAAGCAAGGGGGTCTTACAGGAGGCCTTGTCTGGCGCCTCGGCCTGTCAAACTTGCAAGTCAGGTTGCACTTGACGCCGGGTTAGGGTATTGTAAGTTGAGCACGGTAAAAGTACTGTATTCTCGGGCCGGGTTGGACTGGTCTGTATCGCCGGCGCCCTCCGCTGCCGAGGCTGAAGGTTATCGCAATTGCGAGTCGACACGACCGAGTTGGTGAAATCGGAAATCGGCCAGTCAGTGTTGTAAAAAAACCGTGGTGCTTGGGGCTTGTTTCGTTCGCCTGCTCGATTTTGCGCTCAGGCAGTGCCAGGCAGCCCAGGGACGGGGGAAGGAATTGGCCGATTAGTGTGTACGGGGCACTGGAGGCTCTCCACAATTGTTGGGGGTGGGCGTCGGGCTCGGTGCCTGGCGGCCGGGATGGTACTGCACGGAATAGTTAGTGTATTATTAGAACTGGGCCCGGCGATCGCGTCTCCTGAAATAAAAAAAATCGTGGCCCACTTAAGTGACAGCAGAGAGTCGAGGACCAGCGATTCCGGCGACATGTATGGATATTATGGAGCGGGCACGATGGACAACCTAAGAGGACAGGCGCAGGACGGGAGTTTGAGAATGGGGGCGGAAGACTGGCCAAGGCACCTAACCTAGGCAGATTGCTGAATGAAAGCTGGAGGGCTAAGGTAGGTTCCATGTCAGAGGGGCGCCTGCAGGGAGTGTAGTGAGGGAGTGGAGAAGCGCTGCAGGAGCAACCTACATACGCAGTAATTACTCCGTACGTGTATGTCCATACATTACAAGGTGAGCGGCTGCAAAGCACCAGCGAACGCCAGAAGAAGGGCAGCTAAGCGCGCTACAGTCCAACCGCAGACAGCAAGACCCCGCCCGGCAGCAACCGCCGCTGTATTTGCTGCGGCCAACTCCTCACCAACCGCAGACAGCCTGCAGGAGCATCGATGACTCCTCGAATCGGGCGACCTGGAGGAACTTTTGAGGGCTCAGAACCCTAGTATACTGTCCCCCCTCATTTTACACCCACTGCGTATGATGTTCGGTCTGCATCTACCAGAGTACTTGGCCGACTCAGTTACATTGTCAAGCCATATGCAAGACAACGAGGCACAGGGGGCCAATCCACGACCGACACTTTCCTCGCCCTTTCGGCATGGAACTTTGCGGTTCCCGACGGCAGGGGTAAGTTCACCATTCATGTGTCTAGGATAACTCCCGTTGGCTTGACGAACCACCCGATCTAGGAACCATCAATCGTTCCAACCTACACTGAGAGGAACAAGCCGGCCTTTAGTGTATTCCACGCGGTAGGTCCGTACTATTGTGAAGAACGGGAGGGAGGGCTCCTCGCTGTATTGTCGCCAAACGTTTCCCACCCAATCGCCGCCAATAAGCGGGCGGCAACACCGGAATTATTTTTAGAAGTCGCTGGCTGCTCTAAACCCAGGAGAGCCAGAGCCTCCTGATGTTGCGTAGGTAGCCGCACCGCAACGATGTTTAAAGAGTTTGCCCTGCTATGTGCGCAGAGGAGGACATTTCGCATTTGAGCCCGGCCGAATAACCTATTCCATCGCAATGCTTTCACTTTTGCACTCGTCGCACCACCAGAAACACACCCATGAGATTGTTCCAAACATCTTGAACAGGAGCACCGCGGGGGGAGCGGGGGGCAGAAAGGCCCCAAGCCAATCAAAGGCCCGGCTCTTTAGTTATTAGGCAAGGGGACTTGGTTGATCTGAAACACTCGCCTCGCACCATCGTTGGCTGATATCCCGGTCGGGCGGTGAAACCGGGCATTATTCTGATTGGGCGGCACGTTTGCTCTCTTTGCCAAGGTCTCCGGTTCCGGTTTGCTTGCAAATTTCAAACGAGCTTTCCTCTGACGTCGGAGCTGCAAAAAGAGCCGCCAGTTCACCTTGGGCTCTTGCATCTCACTCAGCTTGTAGCGTGCAATCGCTTTCCATGATGAAATCGTAGCATTTCCGCTCTGGTGTCTTGTTCCCGCAGGTAAGCAGGTTTGATACCTAGACTACTGGCCTTCGTTCCCGTTTCTCCTCGTTCGTGATGACCTTTTTATTGGAGCTGTCTGCAGACCTGCTCCGCAGGCGTTGATGACATGTTCTTAATTACGCTTATCGTCCTGATCGTGTCGTGGTTTTTTGCAGCAATCTTTCGCGCAACCGTGTCACTCGTTGGCTCCCAGCTAACACTGGCCATAGAGCAACCGTGGGTCCAAGCCTCGCGGAACAGAGGAAGCTTCTTGCGTCAAGTAGGAGCTCCCGTCCGAAGTTCGTCTCACACCTTCCGTCATGGATACAACGAGCGGCAATGCGGGCTCTGCCGCGATGCCCGAGAGCGGGCAGCAGGAAAATAATAAGAACGGGTTCAAGCTGAGGTTCTGCACCGTCTGTGCCAGCAATCAGAACCGGTACGTATCGGTCAATCTCGCGGGCAGCAAGCGGAGGACTGACGTCGTTCAGGTCAATGGAAGGGCACCTCCGCCTCGCTCAGGCCAACTACCCCGTCATCTCGTTCGGCACCGGGTCTCTGGTGCGCCTGCCCGGGCCCACCATCACCCAGCCCAACGTCTACAAGTTCAACGAGACCTCGTACGACAGCATCTACCGGGAGCTCGAGGCCAAGGACCCCCGCCTGTACCGGGCGAACGGGCTGCTCAACATGCTGGGGCGGAACCGCATCATCAAGTGGGGCCCCGAGCGTTGGCAGGACTGGCAGGTCGGGATGCCGAGGGTCAAGCACGAGAAGGACCAAGGGAGCGCCGGCATGGAGGCGGGCGTGCCCGACATCGTCATCACCTGCGAGGAGCGCTGCTGGGACGCCGTGGTTGACGACCTTCTCCAACGCGGCTCTCCCCTGAACCGGCCCGTCCACGTGATCAACATCGACATCAAGGACAACCACCAGGACGCCTCGATCGGCGGCGGGGCCATCGTCGACCTGGCTGACTCCCTGAATAAGGTGGCTCAGGAGGAGCGCGAGAGAGTAGGAGCTGCCCTCTTTGATTCTGGGGCCGCCGGCAGCCGGGCGAGCTTCGACGAGCGGGTGCCCGAGGTTCTAAGCGAGTGGCAAGAGAGGTGGCCTGGGCTGCCGTCAACGTGGACATTGTCTTGGTTCTGAGTGTTCTGCCTACGTTCATTTTTCCCTTTGCAAGAGGCGTTTGGCGGTCGGGTATTCTGGGAGCGCGATTTCAGGCGTTAGGGGGAGGGAGTTTCGAGAGATACCATGCATCCTTTCATCGTCGAGTTCTGCTATGCACGTGCCATGAAGATAATGATAACTGCGGGGTGCTGCCCCATCTCACTAAATCCGTACTAGTACACGAAGGGGGAACCGTAAGATGATGGTCATGGCTGTTTCTGGCATCCCGGTGGGAGCCCTCGGCAGCCCCGGGTTGCGATCCTGGGGCCCGAGTTCCGCTTTTTTTTTTCACATCATCGTTCCGTAGAGACCTTCCGGTCCCGCTCCGGTTACGCAGTTGTACTAGTACTTTGCAATATATTTAGTGCGTTGAAGCTAACGTAGAAGCGAAAAGCTGCCATGTTTGAGCAGCAGATAACTACTGGAAAGAGGTAGAACTGCGAACAAGCCGGGCGAGTCGGGATATTTAGTACGCAAAGACCTGTGTCTGGCCAGACCCGCGGTGGAACGAAGATGGTTGTTGACTCGGCTTCGAAAACTGCTTGACTGGCTGGGAGCCTGTGTGAACGTCTGGCTTCAATTGGCATTTGGGACGTAATACTGCGTGCACTGTATGTATGTACATTACGTCCGTACACTCTTCTAATTCTTTCCGCTTTGTTTCAGGGAGTAGGACGCTATATAGAACTAACGCGGCGATCGAGCCGCGCGAGGAGCTCCCAAACGCAGACCCTGCCCGTCGGGTACCCGAAGGGATTGTTTAAAGGAGAAACAGAGGTCGTAAAGTTTACGGTCAAGGTTGTCCAAAAGAGCAAAATCAACGGCGTCGACCTTGGCAGGTGCGATACACGCCAGCCAATCGATCGAAGCTACGGAGTACCTAGATGCAGATACCTTCTCTTGTTTCCTTTCGAGGAAGTTGGTGTACGTAAAGGTATGTACATACATACCTTACATATCGCTCCGCGCGTGTCGTGGCACGAAAGCCTAGGCTGGTCGATTCAGCTCGACTCGCCCTGTCTCGGTGGAATCTCTGTGGAATCTCTGTGCTCACGGGGAAAAGAGCGGACCGAGGGCGTCAGGTCCTCGATGCTGACTTGCAGGGTCTGCGAAGTAATTTACCCTAGGTAAATGTAGTGGATGTACGGAGTAACTACCTTCGTACATGTACTTCCCTACTCCTTACCCAGTGGCGCGCGCGACGAGGTACCTCGACAGGGAAATTAGACCCCCAGCAGGCACCGCAGCACAAACCAATCGCCGCCCAGCTGCCCCGTGCTGTCAGGGGCGGCCCGCCTGGGGCAGTTTAATTGCCCTTTTGTCACTTTTTCCGCCCTCGGTGATTTCCACGACCCGCACAAAGAGTTCGTCCCGGGGTCGGTCACTTTGTAACTAAAAATCATTAAACGCTTCTTAAAAGAACGCGAGAGCGGGTTTGGCTCCCCGCGCTTTCTTTTGAGAAGGATTCTCTCCTTTCTGCTCTGCTTGCTTTCCTGACTCATGTTTCTGTTTCCAGTCGTTCTTTAGTCGCCGCCACTCCTTTTGCAAGCTTCGTAGCAACGGGCACAGAGCCCCAGAACGAGATCCACGGACGAGACCAAACGATTTGACGTTGCTCTTTACACTACGCAATCTCTCGAGTCACGCCCAACAAAGCCCAACGAGGCCTTCGACTTGCAAGAACAAGACGGCGTCGCAAACAGGCTAGGCCGCTTTTATATCGGACCCGATTTTTCGATATCTTACCTGCCTTAGTTCCGCTGTTCCGACTGGTCGGGGGCCGTGCCACTTCAACCTTGGTTGCCCTGGCAGGAGGAGCTTGCACCTTTTTTGTGTGCACACGCTAGCCACTTACTGTGGCCCCCCCCTCTTGTTGGCCAGCACTCGAGGTGTTTCATGCTTGTGACAGACTCTCGACCACCATTCTCGGCCGTGCGGCGTACGGTCCATTTCTTCGTCTGAACTTCATTTCCTTGTTTTTGACGGCAAACGTCGACAATCTCCACAGTTTGGCGCCACGCAGCCGTGCGCCTGCCCGCCGCTCCGCCTTTGTCGCCCGCAAGAGACGGCCAACAAGCGAACGTTGGACGAGCTACACAGTACACCGAATACCATGAATGGCGGAAATGCACCACTGTCACCCGTCTCTGTAGGAGGTAGCGAATGGTCATATCCCGCCGTCGATAAGGACGGGCCCTCAACCCAGAACAATAGCGGACAGCTCAACACACCGCCTGACTCGGCCGGCCCAGTCAAGCCGATGAACGCCAACTTCCCGCCCGGGCCGCCGGGGCCGCCGGGGCCGCCGGGGCCGAGGAGCGTCGGCGCTCCCTCGCCGCCTCCGTCCGTCGGACGATCCAGCGCCGGCACCAATCTGTACGCCAGGAGTGAGAGCGGGAGGAGCACGACCCAGAGCCAGCAGTCGGAAAACCAGGAACTGGTGCTCTCGGAGCACTACATTTCGCTCAAGCGCTTCCTCTCGGCCACGTCGCGCGATGGCAACCCGAAGCCCCCACCAAACAAGGCGCGCGACAAGCTGCAGCGCCTCACCGGCGTCCAGTTCCTCGAGCTCAGCACCGACGTCTACGACGAGCTGAAGCGACGCGAGGCCGCGAGCCGCAGACCCCCCAATGCTCCCCCCGGCACGGGGCCTCCCGACTACCTGCTGCCCGAGGAAAACTTCCACCCGAAGCGCAACCAGGCGCGCCAGAAGCTGTCCTCCCTCGGCGCCCCGCGGTTTCGTGACTTGGCCACCGACGTCTTTTGCGAGCTGGAGCGGAGGTTCCCGCGCTTTGCCGGCGGGGACATTCCCCGCGTGGGAAGCCCAATGTCCGTCCGCGGAGGACCGCCGAGCCGCTCGCAGACCCCGGTCAACGGGATGAACGGATACCCCCCCAGGGGCCAGAGCCGGAGGCGCCCTTCGGAAGCCAGCTCGGTGCGGAGTGGGCGCGGGTTGCCGACCCCGATCCAGGGCGGCTTCCCCGTCCCGCCCTCGCCCGGACACCCGAACGGCGACTACGGGAGGCCGATGCCGAAGCAGTTCCAGAGCAACACGATTGTGCCGAACAAGAGCACCATGGTGGAAGAGGACGACGATGCTATCAGCCCCACAAGTGCGGACCCCAATGCACCCGACGCCTATGGGCTGCGCAAGGGGCCGGACAACCGGGACAGCAAGCGCAGCGCAGACCAGTCTGAGGTATGCCTTTCTCTTGCCTTGATAGATGTTTTCGTTTGTCCTCTCGTTTTGCTGACCCCCAAGCCGTATAGTCCGAAAAAAAGCTCATTGAAGAGTACGAGCAACAGGTCAGAGAGCTGCGCGAGAAGCTCGATGGCATGGAAGACACGCTGAAAAAAAAAGACGACGAACTGAATGACTTGCGGGACGGGGAACGGTCGAAAGCGGCCGCGGCGGACTCGGAAAGGAAAGAGTGGGACGATGCCCGCGCGAATCTGGAGGACAAGCTTGCCGAAGCCCGCGAGTTGAACGACTCGTTACAGCGGGAGCTAGACAGGATCAGGGCGGAGCACGAGAGCGAGATTCGGGAGTTGAGGAACGAGCTCGAGCAGGCCCGGGAGTCCAGCAGCAGCACGGCGCCGGGCGGGGCGGCTGATGCCGACCTGGAGCGGGAGAACAAAGCGCTTCGGATGGCGCTGGAAGAGCAGGAGCAGGTGACGGAGCAAGTGCGGCGGGAGGCGCAGGAGTTCCTGCGGGAGATGAAGATGATTTCGCAGCAGAGCAATGCCGCCTGGGAGAGGCAGACACAGATGGAGAAGACGATCGAGTCGCTGGAGCGCGAGGTGCGAGAGTGGCAGAACCGCTATGCGCGGACCAAGACTCAGCTGCGCGACATGCGCGGTTCCTCTGCGGGCCTCACGGCCGACCAGGACGCGGCCAAGTACGTCCGCGAGAAGGGGTTCGTAGACGATGCGGGATTGGTAAAGGACATCCACGTCACCAAGTTCCAGCTTGCCATCGACGACCTCCTCCGGCGAGCCCGCGCCGATAGTCCGGAGCGGGTGATCGACTCGATGAAGGCGGTCGTCGTCAGCGTCCGGAGGATCACCAAAGACATCGACGTGGCGGCGCAGTCCGGTGATGCGGCGGTGCAATATCAGAAGCAGAAATCGCGGGTGTCCTCCACGGCCAACAACCTGATCACGGCCTCCAAGAACTTTGCGAGCTCGGCTGGCATCTCGCCGGTCTCGCTGCTCGACGCGGCGGCCTCCCACCTGGTCGCCGCGATTGTCGAGCTGCTTCGCGCGGTCAAGATCCGCACCACGCCAGCAGACGAGCTGGAAGAGGACGACGACGGCACGGTAACGCCCGTCGACTCGACCGCCTTCTTCTCCCCGCAGAGCAACGGCCAGAGCAAGATGTCGAGCGTGGCGTCCATACAGACCTCGCTGCCCGCCCCGCCACCGTTTCAGGGCCTAGGCCCGATGAGTCGTTCCAGCGTGGACTCGTCTGCCTACAGCCCGGTCAGCTCGCCGCGCGAGTCGCTCACCAGGGGTCCGACGGCCGGCAACGGCTCTGTTGCCGACGGCAGCGAAGGCGGATACGGCGGCCTGGGCAAGCCCTTGCCCATCGCCCCCAACACCAACGGGAACGGTGGGTATGGCAACTTCAACAGCAGCAGTAGCGGCAGGAACAACGGACAGCAATCCAACCGGCAGATCGAAGACCTCAAGATCTACCTCGAAGACCAGACGGCCGTGCTGGTGCAGACGGTCCAGAACCTGGTGCAGCTGGTGCGCGATGACGCCGACATCGACCGGATCACGAGGGAGATCAACGCCATCGCGGACGTGGTCGGGCAGGCGACGGCCGAGACGCAGTCGGTGGTGGGCGGCGGGCCCGGCGGCACCGGCACCGGCGCCGAGCTGGTCAAGCGGCTGACGAACTGCCGCGAGCGCCTGACGGAGGCCGGCAACCGCGGTGTCGAACTCGCGGCCGCCGGCGGCGACAACAAGAGCCGCGAGTGGCGCATGTGGACGCAGACGCTGCCGCCCATCGCGTTTGAGATTGCTCGCGAGACCAAGGAGCTGGTGCAGCGGGTCGGTCAGCTCTTGCTGGACAACGGGGCGGATGACTTTGCGTGAGACCAAGGGCGGTTGCGTCCTTTCCGTCTTTTTCTTGATTCCTGACGACAATGCCCCCGAGTCGGGCGAACTAAGGATGAAATGGTAATCATTATTATTGATGCCGCTGTTGCTGTTGTTGGTGCTGTTGCTGGTGCTGCTGGTGGTAGCGCCGGGAATGAGGGGAGTGAGCATTTTCATTTGGATGGTTGGGCTTTTGCTCTGATACCCATCATGGCCGCTGAGATTCTGTTCCCCTTCATCCCTCTCCTGGATTTGATATGAAATTTCCTTTTTTTTATTCTCCTTTCAACACTTGACTCATCATCTCTTCGCGATCTCTGTCCAGCATCAATCTCATCCTCGAAGCTGGCTGCGGCTTTCTTCACCTTTTGCATGACCTCCCAACCGAGGATCAACGCGTTTTCTTTTTTATTTTGATTTCTTGTTTCTATATCAGCACAGGAGAAAGGACAGACTGTCTTGGGAAGTTGGGGCGCTTGTGCTATGTATAGGTTTGAGCAGGCCGTTGAGATGGGAGGCCACGGAGCTGACGAAGTGCCTCGAGCTATATTTTTTTTTTTTTTTTTTTTTCATGTATGGATGAATGTACATGCACGTGGAATCTGATCTCATACGTGTTTGTGGACGTCTTATCTCTAGCCATTTCTTGTCGCTCTGCCGCTTTGGTTCGCAGGCATATGCATACGGGGAATAGAGGTCGAGTTCTGGCCCTGAGCCATGGCTGTATGATGGTTATATGTTTGTTGTGTCTTCCCCTTCGGCGATGCTTGGGAGGTGGGGTGGACGGTGGGCAAAGAGAAGAAACGCTCCGTGTCTTGGACAAGAAAGAAGGCTCGGTCAGCCCATGGTCGTTCGCCGCCCTAGAGGCCGCGACGAGCTCGTCCGTTCGTTTCTTAGAGCGCCAAGTATGTACTTATACAGAGTGCGTACGCCCGGTCAAACCTGAGCCCGAGAAGAGCGCGCCCCCGACGCCGGCAGCCCGTCAACCGCTTCGGAAAGAAAATTGCGGCACGATTGGCTGCCGGAGGGGACCATCATGTCTCTCTCCTGAGGGGAGAAGTTCCCTTTTTCCTCATATTCTGCTTGGGCGGACGACAGGGTTGGCTGCACGGCAGGATGGCAACAGTCTTTGACGAGGAAGAGCGGGTCCTACGAAGTAAGTATGTAGTAGTGTATTGTATGTACGGATTACATACAAAGAACGGACCACGGATACCTCGTCCATACATACATACATCCTGATACATGCATGCAAACAGCGTGCTTGTCGTGGCCTCCTGCTGCGGTAGTTTGCTGTTGGGACAACCCTCCCCTTCCCTCCTCCCCACCCTTTTTTTTTTTTTTTTTCCCTTTTCCCTCTTCCCTTTTCTTCGGTCTATCACCGTGCCACAAATGCATACCTGGATCTTAAGCGGCCCCGAGCTGACCGCGAGGCCCTGATCCCGCTGTTTATTTGCATCCGTGTGTCTGTCTGTCTGTCTGCATGCCTGCCCTCCCGCCTAGCTAGTTTCATTCTCTTCTCTTTAATTTTTGTTTATTTTATCTGTTCATTTATTTTCCTCCGGATGGTGAGTTAGTTGCTGGCTCGCAACAGCAGCAGCAGCCACCGCCATGAACGACCCTCAATACCCGACCGGCCGACTCCCGGGACGGGGAGCACATCCCCATCTTCCCCAAGGACTTCACTCTCCTAGAAAAAAAGGAGGGAAAGAGTAGCAGAGATTGAGAGAGACCGGCTAGGTATCCAAGAGTTTGAGAAGATGCAAATTTCGGCGACTGATAGCAACAGTCATATTCATGTTGATGGCTTGGGGATAAACGCAATATCCAATTCGCAGCATACACACAACGCACACGCGCACACACAAATGAAGGGAAGTGAAGGGCAGGCTATCAAGAACCTCCAGCCTTGGCAACGCATGTATCCAAACAAGGGGCTTTAGGATGGTCCTATTCCGCCACGTTTTGTCCAACCTGATATTATACCCGGAATCATCTCCAAACACCCATCACTTCCTTGATCGCTCGAGTCAGAGCCGACGCGCAGCGTTCTCGATCCGACTCTCGATAATGCCCACCCATCTCTCGGCGTTCTTCCAGTTCCGAGCATCGATGCTCTCCACCAACCCAGGGAACACGGCTAATATATCACACACGCACACTTGTCAGCACACAAACCGTTCCCATCTCCCAACCAGTTCCGTCCACTTTTATGTAGGGAGAGTACAGGGTTGGGAAAACTTACCGCCGGCATAACCAGTCCACAGGCCCGGCGCAAAGACGACATGCTTGAACCATGGGCGGCCGTCCAGGCCCTTTTCATACAGGAAGCTGCGTTCCAAGTACTTGTACTTTGTGTTGACCTTGCGGATGTCCAACCACAGCTTCAGCCTGGCCGGCCACTTCCACCAGGGGACGTGCCGCCCCACCTCCTCCCTCAGCTTGTCGGCGTGCCGGTCCAGCTTCGTCGCGTGCTTGTCGAGCTTGTGGAGGGCCTTGTACAGGCGTTCGAGGGAGATCCTGAAGGACTCTGCCTCACTGTCGGGGGTCCGGGACATGGAGGAGGATGTGAGGACAGTGGAGAGATTCCGGGTGCTGCCGCGGAGTTCGAAGTAGGCATCGTCATCCAGCAGAGAAGCTGCCGTGAGCTCGGCGGATGGCGAGAGGGCCTCGTCGAGCTTGTCCTCGACTTTCTTCACGTAACGGCCAAGGGCACGCGCATAGTCACCTGCACGGAAGGGGATGACGGGAAGGTCGGCGAGCCGCGCGGTGATCACGCCCAAGAGCTGGGCCATGGCGCGGTGGTAGACGAAGCCGGGGTCGCCAAACTTCTCCATCCAGTGGAAGCTGTCATAGTTGCTGTGGTAATGGTACACCGGGTCGCCATTCCTCGCGTCGAAGCCGACGTCGAGAGACGGGATGCCGGCCAAGTCCTGAAAGGCGGCAAAATCGCTGCCGCTGCCCATGGTCTTGATACTCTTGTCCCACAGGTCGTAGACGGTTTGGCCCAGAACGGTCTGGTTCGGCGACGGAACGACAGACGCCGCGGTATAGATGACGTCGTCAAGTAGCGGCGCGGCGCGGGCTGCGAAGTGGGTACCCTCCACCGAGATGTCGGTGTTCTGTACAAAGTCAGCCTTGGAGGAAACATTATCTGAGCAGATGGACGATGGACGTACCACGTAGGCGACGGTGGCTTCGCTGAGCCAGGGCAGGTACTCCTCGACCCATTCGGTGGAGCCGACGAGGCCGTACTCCTCGCCGTCCCAGCTTGCAAAGACAATGGTGCGGAGAGGCTTCCACCCCTGCCGGAGGGCCTCTCCAAGAGACCGTATCGCCTCGTTCAGGACGGCGGATCCGCTGTTGGGATCGCCCGATCCTCCTGCCACCCAGGCATCGCGATGATTGCCGACGACTAGCCGAGCGTTTGTAAGTCGATGGTCGCCTGGAAGTTCGTGCACACAAGCATCTGAGGGAGGTGCTTACCGACAACCTCGTCCGAAATGGTGCCGTTGATGACGCCAATGACGTTCCAGAGAGGAGTGATCACGTACTCCTGCTCATTGTACAAGTTGACAACCACATTGTCCGGCGTGGGCCCGATGTTGTAGTGCACGCCTTTGTACCGCAACCCCACGTTACGAGTCCAGTACTGGTTCAGGTCGTCGGCCTTGGGCCCGTGGCCATTGAGGGCTTTCAGGATGGGAAGCGCATCCTGGTACGAGATTGGGATGGAGGGGATGGAGGGAATCGCGTCGTCCACAGGCAGACGGGGAACCCCTGGCTTGGAAGGGTATCCCGGCGTTGTCCTATCGGCACGTTAGCGGAGAAATCGGGGGGCTGGTGAGAGACGGATGGGCTCATGCGTACGGGTCGCCCTGGACAAAGCTGAGGAACTGGGTACTGCCCCGTTGCACGCTGCTGGGATGGCGGGCAGGCCCATTGGGGTACGGCTCCTTTCCCTTCTCCTCGGTGTTCTCTCCGTCGTCGCCTGGGTCGCTGTACAGGATGACGCCGAGCATGCCGAGCTCTTGAGCGCGCTTTACTTTGAGTCCTCTAAAGATACCTCCATACCGGGCAATAGCCACCTTGCCTTTGAGGGTGACGTTGGCCCTGATCAGGTCCTCGAAGTCCTGGTACGAGCCATAGTTGACATAGACGACGGGACCGGTGACGTTTCCCGAGGCGGAGTAGCCGTGGAAGGTGGGCACTCGATCGGGCAGACTGGTCGAGGGGTCCTCGGCGAGGACGTCTTCGGTAAGGGCCGCCTCATACGACACCTTCCAGACAGAGGCGCCGTCGGCATTCTTTTCCTTCTCCAGCAGGGCGAGCCGATGGTCGACGGGATAATTGAGGTACGTGTCGTAGGACACGATCTCGGATGTGACGCCGAACTCCTCCCACTTGTTCTTGGTCCAGACGGCCTGGGAGTAGTTCTTACCGGCCAGGTGAGGCCCGGCGGTATAGTACCTGCTCCACTCCTCGGCGCGCTGGCTCGAGGGGACTTCGAGAAGGATGCGCTGCAGCTGCTCGTACGACAGCTTCCTTTTGGGATGGCCAGGCCACGTCCAATCGTCGCCGGGGTCGCGCTGTGAACCGCCGGCGGGGAAGTAGGCCATGGACACGGCCACGGCGATGAAGAACCATATCAGGATCGATGCTAGAGCAACGGTGCAGAAGCGGCGCAACACCGCATGCGGGTACCGGGGCCGCCGCTCCGCCACCGGGACCTGGACGATGAGCGGCGTGCGCTCCGAAGTCATGGTCGCAGTAAATGGGGTATGTCGCCAGTCAACAAGCCTGGTGTTCCTCGTCGCACGGGTTTGCACCTCTCGTCCCAAATCCGTAGGTATTTGCGATGATCTCGTAATGGCTGTGATGGCGATGAAGACGGAGCCGACGGAAACCGTTACTCACAAGTCGTCAGTAAAACACAGCGCCACATCGACTACCCTTACGGAGACAGATGCAGCATTAACTTATTCTCTTGTCGGCCTAAGCTGGTCAATAGCCGAGTGTTTCTTCCTTCCTTTCTTTTCTTTTTTGTTTTCGTAAGGAACGTTAGGTGGCACGGCCGTTGATGAGAATCTCCGCCCGTTCGCGTTCACAAGCAGAATGTAGGTACGTGCTGGTCAGGTTAGTCATCATATTCAGCGTGCGTATTCGATGGATCAACGCTGACGCAACCGCATAAGCTACGATTGTGTTTGGAGAGCTGCCATTTTAGGCTTAGTTAGGCCTATTTCAGAGTACCACCGCAGCGGGATGCAACCGCCCAAACAATCACAGTTCGGATTACGGATAACTAATTTTAACCCAGTGCTCCTTAACGCAGATACCGAACACAGCGGTAAGCACGGAAAACAAGTACCGTGCCTTACATATAGTATATGCATATGCGGATGTCTCTATGTATGTATGTACATATACAGTACATGGGTACCTAGGTAGTTACACACCCTTGGTAGTCCTTGCGTTGTTCCATTCACACTCTCTTTCATCTGCTAACTTGGGCTATTTGCTCTAAACCTCCTACACCTCATTCTAACCCACAATAACGTTATCGTTTAAGAGACTCAGAGTGACAGGGAAATTGAGTAGGATCCGTAGAGTATATTTATAGTATACATCTATACACTACATCCGTATATCCAATTGTTCACTAAGCGCGGAAGGCGCGCTAGATGTTCCGGTAACTATCCGCTACACGAACTATCCTTACCAACTTCGTAAATACTGCCAAGGTATATATCTCACCTTATATAACATCCCTCTATCACTGCCGACGTTTTTTTGCGTTCCCCGTTCATCGCCCACTCCACCGTCACACTGTTGCTTCTTCTGGGCCTCAATTGACTCGGTTCCCTCGCGATGTCTAGGCCTTACTGGGAATACCAAGTGATCAGAAAATGTAACCCTGCAGCTTACAACATAGCGGCCGCCTCCGCACCACCCCCATGCACTGCTTAGCACCGGAACGGCAAGTGGGGTTCGTATCGTGCAGGAAGCAGCACACCGAGCGTTGGCTGCTGCTCCGTAGCCGGAACCTACCCAGCTTCTGCAGGTACACCGATGGTAGGAGAAATAATTCTAGCGCGGTACTTGCCACCAATGACTCTTTGGCACATGGCCCACGTACTACTCCAGGTTTATTTCCCCTGAAACAGGTGTAGTGTGATTCAGCCGGACCCTAGGCTTCGGCGAAACCTCTTAACGCCGCTCCCTCTTGATGTTTTGTTGTTGTCGAGGCCTCGCTTCCCATTTCGGATGTGAGAATGAGTTTAAAAGCCGCTGCTCAATGGTGGGTGGGACCGTGAGATCAAGAGCGTCTTTTGTCACCAAAGTACCTTCCCGAGGAGACGGCGAGCGATTGTCGAACGTCTTGGTCCCGCCTCCGAGCCGTCGGCCCGCAGCGGCGCCGACTGGGCGCCGCCTTTCTTGAGGTCGGCTCTGGCCGAAGACCGGGACCCGTATCCGACAGCATTCTCCACTGAAATTGGGAGCCAGCCAATCATGTCAACCAGATTCGGGGGGTGCCTGGCCAGAAGACCGCCTGCATGGATGTTTTGCGGTGCTGCACCGCATTTCTTGTGTGAACTCTTTGACTTGTCAGCTCGGTATATTTTTTCCTGTTGGGTCAGGCCTTGCCGCTCGTGACTGTCTTTTTTTTCCTCCCCTCTTTACATAGAAAACTGTCTACTCCGCTATTTCCGAGAGCGCCTCCTTTTCTCGTTCTCGTTGTCTATTTTCTTATTTTTACCATCTGTACACTACTTCCGTGCATACACTTTAGTGCCTGCTTGAAGCACAGTTGCTGAGCGGCAAATCATCTGCGTTGTGGCGCCAGTTGCTGGCATCGCTTTCTCGGTCCCACTGGGGGAACACCCCTCCCCCTCTCCCGCAAGAACAAACGCCCTATAACACAACACCACTTGTTTTTGCGGTTGGGGCATGCATCATGTCCAATAAGACGAAGAAAGGGCCCAAATTGCCCGTGCAACAGCTCGCAATCCTCGGTAAGCGTCATTCTTCAGTCCGATGGTGCCGGGATCGTCTTGTGTTTTTGCCCAAAGCTGTTGTTCTTGTTGCTGCTGCTGCTGCTCTCGAGGAATATCCTGGGTGTTGGGTTCTGGTTGGTTGGAAGACCAACAAAGCCATTCATTCATCCAGTTCCTTTTTTTGTTTTATTTACAATTGATGGCGATCATACACATACAGCACATACACACCCTTCGACATCAAAATGGTGATCATCATCACCACCACCACCACCACCACCAACAACAACAACAGCAACAGCAACAGCAGCAACAACACGGCTCACGCACGCAGAGCCCTTCCTTTTCAGCCCTGCCTTATTTTTACTATGCTGGGAAAGGGAACTCAATTGTTCTCTTGGCTCCCCACAGTTTCGCATTCCATCATGACTTTCTCCACCATCCCGGGTACCGTTCCCATTCCGTGCCACCACAGCTAACCGAGCTCGATCCGATGTAGCGATTGCGAGGTTTGCCGAGCCCCTGGCCCTCACCTCGGTCTTCCCCTATCTTCCCGAGATGATCGCCAGCTTCGGCGTCGAGAAGAACGAGGTCGCACGATGGGCCGGTCTCACGGGAGCCATCTTCTCCATCGCCCAGAGCTGTACTGCCGTCGCCTGGGGCAGGGCCTCGGACAAGTTTGGTCGCAAGCCCGTCATCCTCACCGGCCTCGCCAGCACCATGGTATGCTTCCTGCTCTGGGGCGTGTCGACGAGCCTCCCCATGGCCATCACCATCCGTGCCATCATGGGTGGCGGCAACGGCAACGGTACGTCCGCCTCTTCTCCCTTCGATCTGCTCTCGCACATCTGTCTCCCTATTTATTCACCCACTCACTCATGAATCCCAAAAACAGTCGGCATCATCAGGACCATGGTAGCAGAGATGGTGCCAGAAAAGTCTCTGCAGCCAAAGGCCTTCTCCCTCATGCCTCTTGTCTGGAGTATCGGTTCCGTCTTCGGCCCTGCCTTTGGCGGCTTCTTTGCTCGCCCTGCCGAGCAGTATCCCAACCTCTTTGGCAACATCGACTTCTTCAAGCGCTATCCCTTTGCTCTGCCTAATCTGATGGCCTGCTGCGTCTTCTTTGTGTCTTTTATGACCGGCTTACTATTCCTCAAGGTTGGTCCCGAATCTACGAAGGGAGAGAAAACGAGGATAGGACTATGGGGCCGTGTGAATAAAGCTGACCTTTTCCCAGGAAACCCTCCAGAGCAAGCGTCACAAGCGCGACTGGGGCCTGGTGCTGGGCGAGAAGCTGACCAGGCCCTTTCAGCGGCCCAAAGCGCACGCCAGGCGGAGGAGGTTATCCTTCGTTGACGACGAGGCATCAGCTCCGCTACTCGCCGACAGATCCTTATCAAACTCGGAGCAAATCGCCGCCAAAGATGAGCCCGTCACGAACCGGGAGATCTTCACCTACCAGACCAGCATAAACCTGCTCTCGTACACATTCCTGGCCCTGCATTCCGTCGCTTACGACCAGGTTCTGCCCGTATTCCTCAACTATCCGCGCGTGGTCCCGGACGAGACCAATACTCGCCTTCCCTTCAAGTTCACTGGCGGCTTCGGCCTCAGCTCCGACAAGATCGGTACCATCTTTACTGTGTACGGCATCGCTTGCGGCATTGTTCAGTTCTTCCTCTTCCCGGCCCTCTGCGCCCGCTTTGGCGTGCTCAACTGTTTTCGAGCAAGCAGTACGTTAACCATTTTACCCCCTCCTCTACTTACCATCTTTCCACCCAATCTCCGCCGCATCCAACTTGTCGGCGCCGCGTAAGGTATACCATATGCAAAGACTAACCAGAACCCAAAACAATATTGAAACAGCCCTCATCTTCCCGCTCATCTACCTCCTCACTCCCTACACCGCCCTGATCCAGGACACCACGATCCGTTACACTGTCTTCCTGACCATCATGCTCGTCAAGGGCTTCGTCGTCATCGTCGGCTTCCCCTGCACCACCATCCTGCTCACCAACTCGGCCTCGTCCCTGCGCGTCCTCGGCACCCTCAATGGCTTCGCTACCACCTTCAGCGGCCTCGGCCGCGCCGCCGGCCCCGCCGCCACCGGCGCCGTCTTCACCTGGGGCGTCCGCAAGGGCTACGCCATCGCCCCCTGGTGGCTGCTGGCTGCCATCGCGCTCGCCGGTGCCGTCGTCCCCTGGTTCATCGAGGAGGGCCAGGGCCCAACCCGCAGCCTCGGGGACGGCGCGGCGGACGACGGAGAAGGCGAAGGTCAAGGACGGGGAAGGGAGCGGGACGGAGGCAGCGAGGGTGCCGGTGGCGAGGATGCCGCTCTGCTGGGAAGTTCCTCTACTACCTCGGACTCGGATGCCGGGGGCGACGGCGCGGGCAGCAAGAAGCAGAAGAAGGGTTCTCAGTACGGCACCCTCTGAAAACGTCGGCGGCCGGGACTCGAGTGCGAACGCGGGCGAGGCGAGGCGAATACGGAGGTAAAGAGGCAAGGGGTCATTAAGACCATGACGAAACGAGCGTAATGTTGTGAAGCGATACCAAATACGGCATATCGAGACACGTCTTATTAGAGAGGGTTGTTGGTGTGTAATTGGGCGTGAGATGTTGAAAAATGGGGATTCGGCGCTCCTCATTGCTTGGTCGAAGATATACTTCGTTGCATCGATATTACCGCATTGGGATTCGGCGTTGGCTTGGAAAATAAAGGAGGGAGAAACAACAACGAAAGTACCGGCTTTGTTAGGGTAACCGTTATGGAAAGAAGACAAAATGAAAAAAAAAAAAAAAAAAATATGGAAAAAATAACAAGACCTTCGTAGCATCATTGAAACCAACCAAACCAAGCTGATTGACTCCTCTGTTTATGAAGCCAACCCGTACATTGCAACCCGGCTGAAGACCAAGTCGAGGTAGTGAGCGGAATCGGACTCGATTCGGGGCGGTCAGTAGAGTTCACGGTAGGTGTACAAGTGCTGCAAAGGCCAAAAGTTTATGTTAAAGCTGAAAAGGTATCATCATTTCAGTCGTTCCCATGGCTACCTTAGATAAATAACACTGGAGACAGATGCACTCTGTCCTCTCTCCACCACCTCCCCCCCCTCTTGGTCCCAGAAGAGCAACCCTCGAGGGCAGCCACGGACAGAGTGACGACGCCCCCATCCATCCATCCATCCATCCGTCCGTCCGTCCGTCCGTCCATCCGTCCATTCCTCCCAGCCCAACATTTCCCAGCCTCCGTCCTGACATGTCGCCCATCATCAGTCATCCTTCATTCATTCCAACTTTCCTTCGTCAAAGTCACAGCCGATCTTTCGTCTCTCATCCAACAATACGAGTAAAACAAAACAAAAGACAGACACCAATGCCCTTACCCTCGCACCACACACACACACACTCTCTCTCTCTTTCTCTCTCTCTTGCTCTCTTGCTCTCTCTCCCGTGGTATTTTCTCGATGGACAAACAAAGAAAACCGAGCAATCCAGCAAAAACAAATCCATCGTGGGTTCGTAACTTCTCCCCCCTCCAACTGACGGCGGTTGACCGTCAGCTGAAGATAGAGAGGTCCAGAAGAAGTCCAGAAGAAGGAGAGAACAGAAGAAGAAGAGAAGAAGAAGAAGAAGAAGAAGGGGAAAAACTATCTAATGAGAGCGGGACTGAAGGGCTATTCTTCCCATCTGTTTCCCCACCCCCCCGGGGGCTGCTCGATGATCGATGATGCCCTCTCACCTCCATCAACAACCCGCCGCCTACTGGGTGCGGTAAAATTTCTTGTACAGCAAATGCAGCAGCAGGTTGACGTTGAGCCTCAGGTTGCCCTCGAACAGGTTCATGAACTGGTGCGCCTCGAACTGCGCCTGCAGCAGGTCCTCGATGGACACGAGCGCGCTGGCGCCGGGCATCTGGATGTGGCCGCGGCTGCCCTCGATGCTGAAGACGCCGACCTCGTCGCACGAGATGGTCAGGTTGATCTGTCCCCAGTCGCGCTCGGGGATGCCCTTCCACGAGACGACGACGCCCTTGTCCGAGAGCGCCCGCACGCTGTACTTGTACGAGCCGAACTTGGGCACGCGCCCGGAGCGCTCGAGCTCGCGCTGGTGGTTATACTGCTTGGTGAAGGGGAGGAGGAAACGTTTTTTGCTGAAGGGAGAGAGAGAGGGGGAAGTCAGTCAGTTATTAGTCACGAGATGAACAGATGCGGTGCGGTGCGCGGACTGAGAAGGAAAAAGGAAGACGGCTTACCCTTTCTTGTTCTGCAGCGTCGCCATGGCTTGCTCAATATAGTCGTCGTAACTCTTCCGCTGCTGCTCGAGATACCTGGCCTTCTCGTGCAGATTGGCCAGCGTCAGGCGGACACCCTCGAGCTCTCGCTGCCGCTGCACTCTACGCCGGCTCTTGGTTCGGATGTCGACGGCAATGGCGTTGAGGACGTCCTGATAATGGTTGTGGCGCGAGATGCGGCCCATCTGTTCCAGCCGCAGCACGTTTTCCAGGGCGATCCTCTTGAGGTCCGCGTAGCTCATCCGCGTCACGTCGATCATGTTGGCGTCCGAGTAGGCGCCGCGGGTGTTGGAAGCGCTGGCAAAGTCCTCGCGGAGCAGCATTTCCCACTTGTGTTCATCCTCGGGAGTGATGGGCTTGACGAGGATCTCCAAGAGGTTCGCGCCAGTCTGCACACGAATAATGTACAGAATGCATCGCTTCGTCTCCATGAAAAGCGCCTTGATGTCGGCATCCGGATCCTCGAGGTCGCGAAGTTTGGGAGTCAGGAACATCTGTATATCCGATGAGCCTGCCGCGGTCATCTCGCTCTCGTTGTGCTTCGCGCTGCCGAGGTCGTGCATGATCTCGCGTAGCATGTCGTCCCTGCTCAGGCTCAAGTGCGGCAGCTCGGCGGCGATGAGATTGTGGATGGCAAAGATGTCGCTCATCTTGATGTACAAGGTCGGCTTGTTCTTGGCGTACAGGTCGTTGAATTCGTCGATGTCGAAGGTGCTCTCTGCGTCGGGCACATTGATGAGATTCTGGGTGAGCTCGCCCAGACGGTCAATGGACTCGGCGACGAAAGCATTGAGAGGCTGGAGGTAGATGTTCTCGCCGCCAAATTGCCTGCCGGATGCGATCTGGCCCAGGACTTTGGCGACCTCGCCCAGGTTCCGCTTTTGGAGCGGGCTCAGCTGCCTGTCCATGACGCCCACGTTCTCGGGCGTCGTGACCGCGGGCTGGAGATAGAACTTCCAGAGCCAGTGCGTGACAATCTGCAAGAGACGGCCTTGGGGCTCTGCCTGGAAGCGCTGGCAGAGGGCCTCGAACGTCTGCCGGCAAACGAATCGGAGACCGTAGGGCATGCGCGGAAGTAGATCTTCTAGGGCGGCGAGGAACTGGTCGCAGATCTCGCGGAGATCGCGCAGGTGATCGATAAACAGCGCCTTGGTCTCCGGGTCTTTGATTGCGAGCTCACGCGGGATGTCCAAGGGCCTCGTGCTCGGCTGGCCGGTCCTCAGCTCCTCCTTATTGATGGCGGACCGGTAAATCTGCATCGGGTCGCTCTCCAGGTCGAGCTCGGGATCTTCGATGATGTTGTCTCTGATGAGAGGGCCGAGCAGATCTCTCAGAAACTTTCTGTCTCTGGGGGACCTGGTGTAGTTGTGGAGGAGCCTGGGCCAGAAGAATTTGCCTCGCAGGTAGTCCTGAATGCTGCTGCACGCCTCGACTTCTTCGCGAATGGACCGCCCGATCAGCTTCAGCAGGTAGTACTCTTCCCTCCGCTTCTGTGCGTAACCGAAGAGACCCATCATGAGGTGCTCGATCCGCTTGCACTCTTTCTCGGCCGTCCCTTGCTCACGTAGGCGCCTGAAGAGCCTGGCCAGGTACTGGGGCTGCGTCTGGAGGGCGAAGAACAGCTGCTGGTACGACTCGAGCTTCCTCCTGGAGCTCTTGTTGAGCGCCTTCAGGTCGAATTGGTTAACGCTGGCCATGGTGCTGTTGGCCAGGAGGTTGCTGGCGTGCCCGCCGAAATTGTGCTGGTGCCTGACAACCTCGTCGAGCGTGATCTTGTTCTTGACGAGAAGAGCAATCTTGATGTCGAGCTGGTCAATGTACTGCTCCAGCATCTCGTTCTGCCGGACCTGCTGGACCACCGTCTTGCGCAACCGCTCAAACTCGACTTCTTCGTTGAAGTCGAAGTCGCTGTCGTTGAGAAGGTGCACAAAGTTCTTGACCGCGTTGACCGGGGGGTTCTTGCCGGATATCAGACTCTTGTAGGCCTGCCCTTGAAGCTTTGCGCGGACGAAGCTCTGGATCTTGACCACCTTCTGCATGTTTTCGTTGTAATGTCGCCTCTTCGCCTCGAACCTCGCCCGCACGATAAAGGCTTTGGCAGCAGCCTGAAGCTCGCCGATGGATTCCTCGTTCTCCTCGAGCTCGTCCAGGATCCTCGCCACTCTATCTCGGAGAAGCATCGCCCTCGCGAGGGACTGCAGACCAGAAACCTCCTCCTCGTTGGCCGCAAGCTCGTCGAGGAAGTCGTGGTGCTGCTGCCGGTAGAGCGCGCCGCGGATACGGGATTGCAGTTGGATGATCGAGTCTTCTTCCTGGTCCAAGGCTTCGAGAAGATCGGAGATGCGGTTTCGCGTCAGCATTCCCCTGATTATAGATTGGAGAAGCAGGATCTCGTCCTCGGCATCGACCAGGCTCTCCAGTTTCTCCGATATCTCCCTGCGCACCGCGGCCGCCCTGATGTGCGACTGAAGAAGGCCCAGGCTGGGCGAGTGCTCTTGCAATTCAGCCTTGAGTCCGTCAACGTTGCGCCGGGCAAGATTTCCGCGGCAGGCAGCTTGCAGCGTCTTCCACATCGGCGCCAGTTGCTCGAGCGCTTCTCTTTGCAGGGCAAGCTGGTCTCTTGCCAGCGCGGCCCTGGCCGCAGCCTGCAGGCTGGTGATAACAGCCGTTTGCGACTGCAATTCCGTTTGCTGATGTTCCAGGCTTTTTCGGAGCAGCAGCCCGCGGACGGCCGCCTGGAGTCCAGCGACCGGGGCAGACGTATGCTTCACCGCATGCTCCTGGGCACACATTGCTTTTCGGAGCAGGAAGCCCCGGAAGGTTGCCTGGATGGCTCGAATGGGACCGGCCGCCACCATCAACTGAGAACGCTGCTCTTGCACCTGATTGCGCACCTTCCTTGCCCGAAGGAGGCTCTGGAGCTTCAGAATGTCATCTTCGACTCTCTCCCAAGCCTGCTGTCTCCCTGCTTGCCGACGGCGGACGAGGAAACCGCGCACGGCGCTCTGGAGTCCAACGGCGAAGCGCCTCATCTGGAGTCGATAACCCATAATCTGGCGCGTGAAATCGCCCCTGATGCGTGCCTGGAGGTCAATAAGCCAGTCTTCGGAATCCCAAAGCTCTTGCATCATCTCGCCGAGCTGCATCCGAAGCACGGCACCTCGGATCTGGGCTTGCAGGTCGACCACTATCGCCTCGTTCTCGGCCAATTCTCTGTCGATTCTCTCCTCCTCCGTTTCCTCGGGCTCCGGAGGCTCTTCGACTCCAAAGTCTGCACCCATGTTCCCGAAGCTGGGCATGTTAGCCCCCAGCTTATCAAGGCCCTTCTGTGTCGCCTCCAGCTCATGGTGCTCAAACTCCAGCTGCCCGACCAGGTTGCCGATCCGGAAGCCGACAATGCCTTTCCTATAAAGCAGCCAGCTCAGCGCGTGGATGCAGTGGATGACCTTGGGAATGTTCTTTTTCTCGTACAAGTCGATGAGCTCGAAGCGGAATAGGTCGGGAAGTTCGACTTCATCCAGGTAGCGGAAGAATATGGCAATATTGTCCGAGTGCCGGTACTGAAGTCGCGGATGTCGAAAGATCTTGTACCGACGATGGGGGTTGAGCGATTCGACCACCTCCGCAAGGGTGACGCCGTCCCTCAAAGCCTCCTCCAGCTCCACGATGGGCGGGATGGTGCGCTGAATAACGTCCTCGATCCACTCCTTGGCCTCGCCGATGTGGCAAAGGTATTCGTAGGCCTGGAGGAACTGGCGCTGCTTATCCATCCAGTTCCTGCCTTCCCAGCCGTAGCCGCCTGTCCTCTGCGCCGGACGGCCGTTCCCTGCCTGGTCGGTCCTCTGCAGCCTCCGCCTGCCCCTGAGACCGACAACCTCCTGCGCCGGGGAGGTAATGGCGAAATCCTCGGCCGAGCCAGACTGGGCCAGCTTGGACAAGGTGCGCAGCTGGTTTGTCGACGAGCGGCCGAGCTTCTCCAGGTCCGGCGTGGAGAGAGGGGCTGTGTGCGCATGCACAAGGTGAGGTGGGACCGGGGGATCGCTGCCACGGCGGATGGATTCGGAGCGCGTTAAGAGGATCGACGTTGGGCGGACGGTAGGTGAGCCGCGGGGAGGGGTGGGCGGCGTTGGAGGAGTTGGCGATGGCGAGCCACGGTCGGCAATCGACAGCTTCCCAATGTCGACGCTGTGGCCCCGGTCGTGGCGAGCCGGAGCCCGGGGCGGTGTGGTCGGTCGGGGGACCTGGGGCAGCGGCCTTAGCGACTGTCGGGCGGCGTGGTAGATGTTCTCAGGCGTCGGGGTGGAGGGGTGGCTATGTGATGAGTGAAGCGGACGAGGTCGGCGGGAAACCTCGCTCTGGCCGCGCTTGTGTCCATAGCTGGAGTAGGTGCTCGAGGGCGAGGACGAGACGGAGGACCGATTAAACTCGTAGACGCCAGAGGAGGCGCTGGAGTAAGCTGAGGATGCCGACGATGATGCGGTCGAAGATTGTCGGGAGACCGAGGTCACATAGTCGGCCGTCTGCGTCTGCCGCAGCGGGTGCGGCCTGTAGGACGACGACATTTCTGGCTGTCGACTGTCTTGTCGTACGCAGAACAACGTTTAAGGATCACACGGCTGCGCGGCCGTCGAAGAGCTGCATTAGATCGGGCAGTTTCGTCTTGTTGTCCTGGGAAGAGCCGGAGCGCACCTGTGGGGCCGTGGTTTCAAGGTAAGTATCAATAGTCGTCACTGTGAAAAAGCCGAGAGGTCGAGCGATCCAACCAAGGAAATCTAGGTGATGGTGTTGGTGACCACTAACGAGTCACGGAAAATACAAGGATCGGGTCCGCGGGGTATTCGTCTTCTGTGGGCTCCCTGCAAATGCGGCGCGCAGCGCAATGAGAAAAGTTGAAAATATCACAAAATGGTGTTGCAAGAATGCAAGCAATCAAGAATGCGCAGCAGTGCCCTCATTCTGCCCAAGCAGTCGGCAGCAATTGGGTCGCAACAAGAAGTTGGAGTGACCAGGGTGGGCCGGCAGTTGAGTGGTTGGTATTCGACGAGAGCCCGCTTCCTCTTCAACTTGTTTACATGCAGATGTGATTCCCCAGCAACCGCACTTTGCCCCGCTGCCGCCTGCCGGCAGCGGTGCCCCACCTCCTGCTCAGCGAGATCCGGTCCACGGCCCGTGCCCTGACCGCCCGGCAGGGCCCACGGTTCTCGGCCCTACAAAAGCCCGGTCAAATTCTCACTTCGAGGTTCGCCAATTGCACGCTGATTGGAAAGTGGAGCGGTGCACTCCTCACCGCCCGCTGCTGCCCCGCAGTCGGACTTCGAGCGACTGGTGGGATAAAAAATTTCGAAGGCGAAACGCAAATCTTCTTCTTTTCCCTTTCTTTTGGGGGGGAACAGTCGGCCGATCCAGCCAGAGAAGTCGTCACTGTCTCCCCCCGCCAACACCCTTCTTTGTCTCGACCCTTCACCGGCCCAGTTGCTATTTGATTAGTTGCTGTTGCCCAGAAATGCCGGCGGCAAACGGTCCCAATGCCAGCGAGGGCGTCCTCGACTACCGGAAGGCGGTCGAGGTGCTCAAGGAGTACGAGCGTCCTGATGGTCTCAGTATTGACGAACTCATGGACTCTAAGGTCCGTGGCGGTCTGACATACAATGATTTCTTGCTCCTCCCTGGCTACATTGGCTTTCCCGCTTCTGCCGTCAACCTTGAATCGCCCGTGACCAAGAAGATCACGCTGAAGACGCCTCTGGTCTCGTCGCCCATGGACACCGTCACGGAGCATGAAATGGCAATCCACATGGCGCTCCAGGGCGGTCTCGGCGTGATTCATCACAACTGCTCGCCCGAGGCCCAAGCCGACATGGTCCGGAAGGTCAAGCGGTACGAGAACGGCTTCATTTTGGATCCCGTGGTCATCAAGCGGGAGACGACCGTTGGCGAGGCCATTGCTCTGAAGGAGAAGTGGGGTTTCGGTGGTTTCCCCGTCACAGGTTAGTTCGCTCATCAACTCTGATCAATCTTTCCCCCCTTTTCTCACCCGACTGCCATGATTACAACCTTTTTTATAACTTTCGTTCCACCGTATCGACCTATGTGTCATGGGGACTATATCACTGAAAATAATGATCTCTGGTCAACCTCATTGCGAATCAACTGCTGAAGTGCCGTTGTTGTTGATCTTAGCTAACGGCTGAATGACAGAAACCGGCAAACTGGGATCCAAGCTCTTGGGTATCGTCACGAACCGTGACATTCAATTCGAGGACGACCTGAGCAAACCTGTGTCCGAAGTGATGGTCACCGATCTCATCACCGCCCCGGCAGGGGTCACTTTGCTTGAGGCCAACAAGATCCTTGCCGAGTCCAAGAAGGGCAAGCTTCCGATCGTTGATAAGGAGGGAAACCTCGTTTCAATGATTTCGCGCTCCGATCTGACAAAGAACCTTGACTTCCCTCTCGCATCCAAGACTCCCGATTCCAAGCAGCTCATCTGCGCTGCTGCTATCGGCACCCGGCCCGAGGATAAGGATCGTCTTGCAAAGCTGGTTAATGCCGGTCTGGACATTGTCGTTCTCGACAGCAGCCAGGGCAACAGCATATATCAGATCGAGATGATCAAGTGGATCAAGCAAGAGTACCCCAATCTCGAGGTCATTGGCGGCAACGTCGTGACCAGAGAGCAAGCCGCGGCTTTGATTGCTGCCGGTGTGGATGGTCTCCGCATCGGCATGGGTAGCGGCAGTGCCTGCATCACCCAAGAGGTCATGGCTGTTGGCCGTCCCCAGGCTACTGCCGTCCACAGTGTCAGCAAGTTTGCTGCAAAGTTTGGCGTGCCGTGCATTGCCGACGGTGGCATCCAAAACGTCGGCCACATTGTCAAGGGTCTTGCCCTCGGCGCCTCGACCGTTATGATGGGTGGTCTTTTGGCTGGCACCACCGAATCGCCTGGCACCTCGTTTGTGTCTCGCGAGGGCAAGCTCGTCAAGGCCTACCGCGGCATGGGCAGTATCGATGCCATGCAGGACAAGAGGGCAGCCAGCGGTGGCAAAGACAGCCAGAAGAGCAATGCTGGCACTGCTCGTTACTTCTCGGAGGGTGATAGTGTCCTCGTTGCCCAGGGTGTCTCGGGCGCTGTTGCACACCGAGGGTAAGCTTCTATACGTATCCCAAAAGACTTGACTAGTGATGCTAACTCGCGACAGCTCCGTCTCCAAGTTCGTCCCGTACCTTGCTGCCGGTCTGAAGCACTCGATGCAGGACTGCGGCATGACCAGTCTCAAGGAACTTCACGAGTGTGTGGCCAACGGCACGGTGAGGTTTGAGCTCCGCACTGCCAGCGCCCAGCTGGAGGGTGGCGTGAACATGGAGTCTTATGAAAAGAAGCTCTTTGCTTGAGCAGATATGGTCTGGTGGGAACTGAAAGTTTAAGGAACGGGCAACAAGTGAAATGACACGGGACGGCTGCGGCTGCAACGGCTATTATGGAGTTTGGTGGGAAAACGGATGCGGTGACTGGGCCTACCGATCCTCCTGTAACACGGAGGATCAAGTCGATTTTCAGTGCACATAGTTCTAGCACGTTCGCTGAATATACGTGACTGTGACTGTGACTGCGTTGCTGGTATCAATGTATTCACACTCGTGTTTATTCCCGTTCACTTCGTACAAAACAACGTAGGGCGGCGGAAGGAGAGTGGTTCACATGAGATACGGGTAATTGTCAAGTCGAGAGAGAGGTGGTGCGGGTGGCTTTTGACCCACTAGCGACTCTTTTTTTGGTCTATCGCGCGAAAAGAAAAAAACCATTTCGTGCTAGCACTGTGCCACTCAAAACCGATCTAAATTAGATCTATGTTCTTTTGCCGCCGCTGCTCAGTTCTCCAGCGCGCTGGCCGGCAGAGTAGCAACCTTCTCCTGGAAGAGCTTGTAGGCCCTGGCCCAGACGGGCGAGTTCTGCCAGTCGTTGAGCTTGAGGAGTGAAGGGAGGAGGTCGCCTACGCCCGTGTCAGTATACAAAATAATACCAAAAAAAAAAAAAATCACCGGCATGCAGGGGGCTAGGTAGAAACGTACGGCTGAAAGCCTCGGACGCCTCGCGGGGCAGGAGCGACGGGAGGTGGTCGATCGAGATGACTGACAATGGGGGCCCGCTCTTCAGACCCTCGACGGGCACGGTGGGCTTGTCGAATGTGGTGGCGACAGAATAGATGGGGACTGGGGTGAAGGGGGAGGTGGTGTCCTGAAAACAAGACAGACATGTGTTAGTGCGAAGTTCCTGGAGACTAGGCTGGAATGTGAGAGTGGGAGTGGGCAAGACGTACGGCCGAGACGTCGCAGACGACCGAGAGCTTCCGATCGGGCACCTGGAGAGACTCCATGTTGACTGCGTCCAGAGAGTTAGCTGTCACGGCTCGGCTGGACCAATGCTTCTTCCGTGGATTCGGCTTACCGAAGTTGGGAATCTTGCTGGTCAGATAGATGCAGTTGACGAAGATATCGCTGTCGGTAATCTCCTCTGTACGACGCCATGTCAGCAAATGGTACGCATAGCTGATTCTCCGAGGCAAGGGATGACGCACTGAAGGGTCCGCCCTTGGCGGTCTCAGCCATATCCCACTTGAGGATGTTCTCCTCGGGCAAGCCGGCCTTGCGCAGGGCATCAACGGCGCCTGAGCCGCAACGGCCGAGAGCGCCAATGACAATGACGCGGGGCAGGCGACCGGCCTTCTTGGCGCCTTCTTCGAGCGCTTTCTTGACGTCGGCGACCAAGGCGTCCTCGTTGGGATAGCTCTCAACGCCGGGGAAGGGCTCGGTGTGGCTCAGCTGCCAGGCCCACACCTCGAGCGCGAGCGCAGCACCGGCGAAACCGGCGTGGAAACCAAAGGCCTGAGTTCCTGGTTAACAGCGAGCGTTCTGGGAGGGGGGAGACTTCGGAGGCTCAAACTGACAGCGACGCGGCGGCCACGATCGTCGACGAGGAATTCCAGGTCAAGGAGGGTGCCGCCGCCTCTCGGGAACCGGGCAAGCACCTTCTCCCAACCAGCCTGCTGCTTGTCTGTTGAACGATGGGAGTCAGAATCACACAGCTCGGTAGTTTGCGTGGTGTGACTGCTACTGGAGCAGACAGGGCGCGGACATACAGCAGTGGGCGAATTGAACGTGTACGTGCTTCAGAGGGACTATTGAATTGAGAGAGTCAGTGACGCGGGGCCTCTGGGCAGTCGTCGTTTCCGACTCGAGTGGCTACTTGCAGTCCTTCTCCTCGAGCTCCTTCAGGCCGATGATGATGTGCTCCTTGGGAGCGTCAACCCAGCTGTGCTCGGGCACCAGGTTGGCGCCGACAGCCTCGAACTCGGCATCGTCGAATATCCTCACGGGCGAGCGCTCAATGTTGAGGACATAGCCGGCCTTGATCAGCTCAGCGGCTGTTGCCGGCGTGAGGGCCGATCTGTGCTCGAGGGGCTTGGTCTCGCTGCGGAGATGCAGCACGGTGGGAGCCATTGCGACGTTCCTTTCTGTTATTCTGTTCTCTCTGTGGGTGATACAGCAAGGGGGGGACGATGAGAGCGTGTCTTTGGAACAATTGGAACAAAATCCACGGTAAGAGGCTTTTGCGAGGCGAGTGTGTGTACAGGTTACCCGTTATCGATACCGTTCACGGAAGTTTGACTTTCTGAGTCACCGCATTTCTGATGGGGCCCCGGCCGAGTTTCGGCGTGCGAAAACCCTAGGCAAACACGCCCAGCACCTGCAGCTGCAAGACACCAGGTAATTAACTACCTTACCTACCTTCGGTAATTCGTAAAGTGTAGTATACATACATACAGTACAGTACAACAGTACGGATGGTACATACCACATACCGCCCCTACCGACTTCCTATCCGGAAAAAGGAAAAATAACAGTGCCTGCACGACTACAGTACGACTTACAGGTACCTCGACGGATCCGTACACAAGGTACCTGACCTATATGTTTATGCATCATGCAAATGCAACACTTCGTGTCCCATGCCAAAGGAGAAAACTCCGTAGAGTTTCATTGGCCACACGGTAGCATCTGTTTTATCTGCCCTCAGTACACTACACTACCCCGTACCCATCTTCTTGCAGGATGGGCAGTGGGCTGACTTGCTCTAGTTGTAAAGTTGTGCAGTACGGAGTACTCAGGTACCGATCCGGAGATATGTAAGAGGAGACTCAACACGCCAGACGCACGGCTGCCTAGTGCTCCTCTCCTCTGGTGCTTTTCGCTCCATTGCCCCACGCACTGGGGGTCTTTCTGCGTAGCGTGGGGAAGCAATTGAGGAGGCTGGACCTGACCCAACGGAAGAACAGCCATGTGGGGCTGTCCGGCCGGGCAGCGTGCTTGACGGTACACAGTAGGTAGCAGTGCTGTGGCGTGCATTGAGAATGGTACACTACTTTAATACAATAATTACTGCTTCAAGTGCCTATGGTAAGTACCTTATGTAAGGTATGTACCTACCACTGTACACAGTACATGCCTAGGGACATTGCCAATAGTGGTATGTGGGTACGCATTCCGCACACTACGCTGCGTTTGTGCCGAAGCGCTTCGGGGAGCCGGGGCGGCAGAACAAATGCCCCGCGAAGAGAAATAAAGAAGATGGCATGGGCCCACCCACCGCCTTTTCTGAGCCGGCAGACTGGGAAAGGTTCGGACTCCACTCTGGCTGCTGTCAGACCCAGAGAACTGGTGGATCAGGAACGCTTTGGTCCCACCCCGGATCCTTGCTCGCACCGTCGGCGTGGGTTCCGACGAGGGCGAGTGAAGCGGGAGCATTGCAGAACACGGAGTGAATTCCGGTTGCCCTGAGTGGTGGTCCACTGCCGAATAGGGAGTACATACCCCAATAAGTGGTAGCAAAGGCTACTACTGCTCTTCCATACCTCAGGCTCTCACAAGGCACTCCCAGTGCACTCTGAGCAGCTTTTTTCCAATTTTGTAGGTACCTTACCTACGCCGGGCGCGGTGCGCAAGCTGCAAGGCATGAGTCGGACCATGAGGTCAAGTGCCAGTGGTCCTGCTGAGCCCATTGCACCTTCTCGGCGACTCCCCTTCCCCTTCCCCTTCCTGGGCATCCATTCACCATCACCACAACGGTCGGTCCCGGCGCCCATTTCTGTGGACGCTACGGGACCTTCTACCGCGCGGCGGGCCCGTCATGACGCCCTCGGGCTCCCAGTCATTCTCTCCTCCGGTACAGCACTCTGCTTGGCCGTTGCGACGGCTCCTGCCCGCTAGTACCGCTGCTTATGGAGCAGCAGTAAACGGAACGCGCGAGAGACCAGCGTCACACGTTCACCCGGTCGGTGCTGCTCCTCCTTCAGGCGCCCCGACGCCCGTCCCTCCCCCTCGTCGCAAGAGATCGGCGGCGACAACCGCAGCCTGCGGTGCGTGCAGGAAGCGCAAGTCCAAGGTAGGCATGATGTCTCCGTGCCGGGGGAAGCCAATTGCTGATGACTTGTAATTTTTCTTGTTGCGCTCCAAGTGTGATGGTGAGCGGCCGGCATGCTCCATCTGCCGTGACCGCGGCACCCGCTGCGAGTACGATACCAATGCCGCCGAGACGCACACCCAGGCGCTCAAGCGCAAGTTCCACGAGCTCCAGAGCCAAAAATCGGCATACCAGCAGGTATACGAGGTGTTGCAGACGAGATCCGACGACGAGGCCAAGGAGGTGTACCGGCGTATTCGCACTGGCAGCGATGCAGCTTCCATCCTCCGCCATGTCAACTACGGCGACGTGCTCGTTCAGCTGGCCCTGGTCCCCGAGGCTCGATACCGCTACGAGTTCCCTTACCTTCCCGAGATGCCCCCCTTCCTGCGGAACCTCGACAACCCGTACCTCGACTCGGAGGTATACGAGTACACACTCCGCCAGACGCCCACGCCCACGACTCAGGTTCCCCAAGCCGGCCAGCACCAGCCCCAGCAGCTTCCGGCGCCTGAAACGGCCAACGGTGCCGGATCGGTGTACGGAACTGGGCAACGAGACCCATACCTGAAGCCCTACCTATCTGCCACTCTTGTCCATCCTTGGCTGGACTCTATAAAGCCGTCGAAATGGACCGCCGTCAGCTCCGATGATGGCCTGATGCGAAAACTCCTGCACGATTTCTTCCTCTTCGAATACGACTGGTTCACCTTCTTTCACAAGGACTCCTTTCTGGAGGACATGGCCACCCAGAACCCCCGCTTTTGCTCCCCTCTTCTGGTTAACGCTCTGCTGTGCTTAGGATGTGTGAGTCCCTCGCTACGCCGACGCATGTCTGACTCTAGCTGACTTCCTGGAAGACGTGCCACCGCGGGCTCCACGGGCGTGCCGAGTTCTGGAATCCCCAAACACTTGGCTACCAATTTCTTGCCGAAGCCAGGCGGCTTTTCGAGATTGAGTCCGAGCGTGAGAGGCCATGCGAAAATCCTGAGGATCCCAACCGGGAACGCAAGGAGAGAGAATGGGAGCAGAGCAGGCTCACCACGATACAAGCCGCACTTTTGCTGACTCTCGTCTATAATCTGAACGGCTCTGATAGGATCGGATGGCGCTTTACGCTGACGGCTATCAAGATGGCCGAGCAAATCCAACTGCTAGGCCCCCCACTTAAACATCACGGGCCAGAAATGCAGCGAGCAAGGACGTATACGGCCTGGGGATTGTTCTGCTGGCAAGCGTACGTTGCGCTGGTTCACTACGCCACATTTTTTCAGGACGGCAACTGACAGCGATTTGTAGTCTGGGCTGCTATCATTACTTACAGCCACCTCCGATCAAGAAACCACCAGAGACACCTCTCCCGGACCCCTTAGAACAACCGCAGTGGTATGGCGAGCAATGGCTGAAATACCCCCTGAGCCAATCTCGCCTGCCAACTTACCACGGATACCTCTTCAAAGCGATCGCCGACTTTTGGACCATCATTAATGACATCTCGGTGGCTACCTTCTCGCCCAATCGCTCGCCCGTCAAGCTACCGGCTCACCAGATCTCCGAGTTCTACAATCGGCTCCGGGCCTGGTACCATAATCTCCCCGAGCCCCTCACACCAAAGAAGATTGTCCTTCCGCACCAGCTTAAGCTGCACATGCACTACAATCACATGCTCATCGACCTTGTCACGCCCATACTAGACCACACCGGTAGCCCTGAGATGCCGTTGCCTTGCTCACCGCGCGGCATTTACAATGAGGCCGTAACTCATCTAGAGACACTCGTACGGCTATACTACTTGCGCCACGGATTTGAAGCCACCGACACCTTCCTCCTCCACTTTCTCGGCTTCCTCAACCACATCACCATGAACGCAATCGAGACGAGCGCGGGCTCTTCCTTTCTCGAAGCCCGGCGATCGACGTTGCTACTTCTCACCAAAGGAATCTACGAACAAAGCAGAAATCATTTCGTCGCCAAGGCAATCCTGCGCCTTCAAGTAGGCTTGATGCGGCCGGAGGATGTCGAGCTGCTCAGGCACCACGTCGACATTGAGGCGAACCATGTGATCTATGGGCCACTGGAACAAGCGGTCCACACCAACTGGCCCACGTACTCAGTCGGCCTCGAGACGAAGGCCGAGCAGCTACGGCAGGGTAAGACATTGGCGACCTGTCTCGAAACGTTGTCGCTGGATTCGAACTCGTCGCGGGCTTCGAGTAGCTCCTCAACGTAGCCAAGACACCGAACGTTTGTGTCTGGCGCGAAATGGCGCATCTACTACATGTGGACGAGCGCGAACTGCGTTAGTGGTGGATACATCATTTACTCTTTTGAGAGAACTTGGTTGTTTATCTCAGAAGTGCCAGTTGCTTTGTGGCTTTCCGGCCTGCCGGATCGCAGTGCTACAAATGCCACAAGAACACTTTAGCCTTTTCGCTGTCGGAAGGCGACAACAAAATATACCAATTCCAGCTCCAATTAATAACTTGGATAAGTCAGCGTTTGTTTATTTAGTGGCCTTTAATCAGCTACGGTTTTTATCACGAGAGATGAATCTCAGCGCACAGCTGTAACGGTAGAATAACTACCAACTGTTATCTCTTCAGATATCGTGAACCGAACTCCCCTTTTTTTCCTTCGATTTCAAACAGCTGGGTAATGCCGATATATTGCGAGTCCCCAAACTCAACCAGCCAGCAGAATGAGAACAGGACAGGTTATGTATGCAACAGAGATTAACACAAGAAGCACCAAAAACCAGGGGTAGGGTTCGGAACCAAAGCCGAAGAGTTGCATGCCAGGAAATGGGATGACAGGAGCCAAAATGTACATTCAACATCAATCATCATCATCATCATCATCATTATCATATCATTATCATCATCATGGCGGATCGCTCTACCCTAGCTATCTGTCTCACAATCCCTTCCGAAATACCGGGCCTCCGTTACCCCGTAACCCCCCTTGTTCCGTTCCATCATGGCAGCCTTAACTCCTCCAGCTCACCAACCTCGACCGTCCGCTCCTTGCCCCGCCACAGATACCGGACCCTCAACACCTTGTCGCCGGGGCCACTCAACGGCGCCGGGTCCCAGAACCCCAGCAGCCGGCTCTTGCGCAGCCCCGCCGGGATGACCAGCCCGTCGCCGTCGCCGTCGCCGTCGACGAGCGCGGCCACGGCGATGGTCACGTCGGCCACCTCCTCGGGCGGCGCGTCCCGCACGCCGTACTTGGCGCCGGCGATGACCAGCCCGCCGCGCTGGCGCTGGGCCGCCTGGCGCGGCTCGACGCCCGTGGCCAGGACGACCGTCAGCTCGTCCGCCTCGGCGCGGCGGCGCGCAATGTGCAACTGCACCGTCTTGGCGCCTCCTCGTTCGGGCTCGGCGGTCGTGGAGGTCGACGACGCCTTGCGCGCGCACCAGCGGCGCCGGCGGTAGCATTCCCATGCGGCGAAGGCGGCGAAGGGGAAGATGGTGGTCCAGAAAAGGAGTCTGGTGGCAAATCTGGATCTTGCCGTGGTGCTGTTGGCTACCAGAAAGGGGAGGCTGATGCGCTGGCCGAGACGGGACCAGTAGAAGGAGAGGTGTAGATTGCTTGGGGAGAAGCCGATTTCCAATCCGGCTTTGGAGAAGCGGCCGATGCGTTTGAGGGCACGGAAGGCGAGGAAGAAGAAGTCGTGCTGGACTGTGCTTGCCAGCTCGACTTCAGCGCGGAGGCCGGTCCTGGATTTCGGGGAGGATCTGGTTTGGGCGCGTGAAGCGAAGAGATCGCGGCCGTAGCGGAGGTAGGCTGCTGCATTACCAGGGGTGAAACCCACGGACGCTGTCCAAGAGCTGGGCTTGCGCTCGTCCAGGTCGCTGTCGAGGGTGGAGAGGCCCCTTTCGGAAGGCTTGGTGAGTGCCTGTCCGGACTGCATGCCCAAGTCGTGCCTCCCGAAGGCATAGCCGATTTCGACGGTTGGCGAATTGCGGAAGGCCTCTACCATGGGCGCAAGTCCACCCACAGTCTTGGAACATCGGGAAAGTTCCTGGCATTCTTTGGATATGCTGGGGTTCCAGTCACCTCCGTCTGCGATCAAGAAGGCCGTGCCGGAACCGACTCGTTCATGGACGGCAAACCCCAGGGTCGAATGCAGGCCGGGGCTGCGGGTAAGAGGCTTCCGGGCCGAAACTTCGATGTTGAGTGGTTCGTCAGCACCAGACAGATTCACCGAATAGCCTACCCGTGTCGTGGTGGAGAGGTGAGGGAGAAGTTCCAACTCGTGTTCGACGACAAGGTCCGGCCCCGCGACAAGGGTAGGATCTCCGCGCCAGGAGAGAGCCTGGCGGAGGTTTAAGCTCAGCAGCGGAAGGAATTGGGAGGCCAGCAACTGCTCCGCGCGCCTCCTCCCGTGGATCGAAGGGCCTGGTAGCTGATAGCGGTCACTAAGGGATGGCGCAAGCCTGATTCGTTCATCTAGCAATCCGTGTGTCGCACCGGTAATTGTCACGGTCGGATCGGCGACCCGAACAAAAGGCGACCCCTCAACCTTGGGGGCTCCTTTATTGGGCAATCCCTGAAGGAACACCACCATTCTCTCAACAGATTGTCGCAAGGCTGGCACGCCAGTGGTGGCTGTTTTTCGGAGGGAGAAATCCAAAACCCTCAGTTCTAACCCGTGCTGGCGCGAGCCCCGTTGAGAGGTGAGCAATGGCGCAGCAGCAGCAGCAGCACCAACCCGGAAACAGAGGTCGGTATTCGCCCTGGATTCCCGCTGCGTCAGGAGAAGATACTGCTCCTGGATCTGGTTCTCGTAGCTCTCACAGCTCCCTGGACCCGGGAGGTCGTCGTCAATGAGAGGCTCAGGCGAGTCCGATGCCGGTTCGTGAGCCTCCGACAGGTACAGGTCATAAGCTAACCTTCTCGAAGGCTCGACCAGAGTTTCACAGGCGGCCTGGGTGAGACCCAGGTAGAAGGCAGCAGAGCTCCGTAAACGGGGAGGCTGCTTGTCGACTGCCAGCACCTCGAGGAGACGGTAGGCGGCATCACAAACCTGGTCGGGAGACAGGGACACACCCTTTGGCAGGCATAGCAGCTCGTAATAAGTTCGGTTGGCCACGCTGCTTAGGACCCAAACTGGGGTTTGCTTTCCGTCGTCGTCGTCATCGAGCTCGTTTGCTCGGACAGCTCCCGAGGCCAGAGTCGACCGTTCCAGGACCGATGAGGCATCGTCGAAGCCAAACTCGTACTCCTTCTTGGTTACGGCAAACTGCTCCTGTAATGAATACCGTGACTCAGCGTGCCGCAATAGATGGCTAGAGTTGTAATAGGCCCTGGACCGGATGGAGGTGCCATCGTCAAGGCCAGCAGGCGGGATACGGCGCGATGCCAGGTCCATCTTCCACTAGATGTCACCTTGTTGACAACGCACAGGAAACGTGAGAGTGAAGAGGGAAGATATAATGACGAAGCCCGTCTCGCGAGACCGGCTTCCTGGGACTGAGCCCACCGCATAATGGACCGTGCCATTATGATGCGACGCTATGTTATAGACAGGGGTCGTCCGCGACGGCCAGACATCGAAAGATCGCGTGTCGGCGGACGCGCTTGGGGAGACTCAAACACGCCACGCCAATTCGTGGGAATGGTCGGTATATGTTCTAGGTTGCATCACGTTTACGGTGAGTTGCGAGTACGATTCACACACCGTGTTGAGCAGGAGTCCGTAAATTATAAAATGGGAAGCCTCGAATCCTCAGCTACCCTTTTAAAATTCAACGCTGTGATTCTTTTCGAGTTAAGATTCTCGAAAGTTGAGATTTTTGTGTGCCTACCCCCCGAGCTAGGTTCCTCTTACCTGACTGGCGGCGGCGGCGGCAGCAGCAGCAGCAGCAGTAGCGACTGCCTGCAGAGAGACCACAGCCGTGGCTGCTAAGTTTGGGCTCAGTCCGGCGCCTAAGGCAGGAACTGCGGGGACCGATAAGGTGCTTATCAGCGAGCAGCACCGAGCCTTGGCTAACGACCGCAACCTATTGGATCGAAAAAGCCCTGGAGATGTTGCCGGTGTGCCCCTCGATCGCGCTGCTAGCCCTCTTTCCGACGACACCACCAACCTGCTACATCAACGCCTCGTCCCCGGCAGGCTGCGCGCACCCAAGCGCCAACGTCGCAAACATGGCTCGAGTCTACGCCGATGTCAACCAGAACATGCCCCGTAGTTACTGGGACTACGACAGCGTTAACATCAGTTAGGCATCCCCCCTTCCCCGTCTCGCTTCACTTGGTCAAACAATTGCGCCCCGGGGCGTAGTAGGGCCCTGCAGGCGTCCAGCGTTCCTTGCATCTCAACTCCGATACCCGCAGGTCGAAGTGCGCACATCGCTGACTCGTCGCATACAGGCTGGGGAGTCCTGGAGAACTACGAGGTTGTTAGGAAGATCGGTGCGTATCCCTCGTCCGGCTCAACCCCTCCCCACGCATTCCATGCCCGCTGACCGCTGACCGCTCTCCACTGCGCAGGCCGCGGCAAGTACTCCGAGGTGTTTGAAGGCATCAATGTCGTCAACTACCAGAAGTGCGTCATTAAGGTGCTCAAACCGGTCAAGAAGAAGAAGATCAAGCGCGAGATCAAGATCCTGCAGAACCTGGCCGGCGGGCCCAACATCGTTGCCCTGCTCGACGTGGTCCGGGATTCGCAGAGCAAGACGCCCTCGCTCATCTTCGAGTACATCAACAATACCGACTTCCGCACTCTCTACCCCAAGTTCAACGACATCGACGTCCGCTACTACATCTACGAGCTGCTCAAGGCCCTCGACTTCTGCCACAGCAAGGGCATCATGCACCGCGACGTGAAACCTCACAACGTAATGATTGATCATGAGAACAAGAAGGTATGCTGCTGCCCGACCCTCGCCTAGCTTTCGTTGTGGTACCCACGGTCTCCTGACACCCTCTCTCAGTTGCGCCTCATCGACTGGGGTCTGGCCGAATTCTACCACCCGGGCACGGAGTACAACGTCCGCGTCGCCTCTCGCTACTTTAAGGGCCCGGAGTTGCTCGTTGATTTCCAAGAGTACGACTACAGCTTGGACATGTGGAGTCTCGGTGCCATGTTTGCCTCGATGATCTTCCGCAAAGAGCCCTTCTTCCACGGCAACAGCAACGCCGACCAACTCGTCAAGATCGCCAAAGTCCTGGGCACCGATGACCTCTTCGACTACTTGGACCGCTACGAGATCGAGCTGGACGCCCAATACGACGATATCCTGGGCCGCTTTCAGAAGAAGCCCTGGCACAGCTTCGTCAACTCGGAGAACCAGCGCTTCGTCAGCAATGAAGCCATCGATTTTCTCGACAAGCTGCTGCGTTACGACCATGCGGTAAGTATCAGCTAGCCATCCGCGCTCGGGGGATTCCTGATTCCACTGACGCCTGAACTTTCCAGGAACGCCTTACCGCGAAGGAAGCCATGGCTCACCCCTACTTTGCGCCCATCCGCGACCCGGAAATTCTGCAGCAGTACCTGGCCGGTAACGAGGTAGTCTTGCGCTAGCGTGAATGTTTCTTTTTTTTTTTTTAATGCGCCGCGTTGTTCACCACATAACTACCTCGACGAAGCTGCTTCTTCGCCCCCGCCGGCCCGTCTGCGTAGTCCGGGTGTTAGGATCCTGTTCCTAAATAAAAACGAGGTTGTCACGGGTGTTGCTTGTCTACCGGTGCCATGAGACGCCAAAGAAGAACATCCTTCAAACCCCCCCTCGTATACCCCTACGCGATGCACCGCTGCAACAGCGACGCGGTCACGTCTTCAAATGGCGGGAGGGCACCGGGCCTTTCCGGGAGCCCATAGCTAGGGGTTCATAGTGGACATGGTGATGGAACTTTTTTTTTGAAGGCGAGTGCGGATCTTGAAGCATGGACAGGAGTGCGTTGGCTAAGTTGGTTACGATCCGGCATGGGTGGATGGGGGTTTCAGGCGGGGTTTGCGAATTCTTGATGGTTTGTTTGAACAAAGTCGTCTCATGTTGCATGCCGTCTTGATTTTGCTCCGTTCCGGACGGGGGGCAAGATCAGACTTTATGGACTACCGTGTGTTAATGGGTTCAAAAATTGGGGGCGTTTTGCGTCTGCCGGTTCTTTACGAACATCCTCCCACTTCTTTTGAGACTGTTCATTCGCTTCATGAACCGCTTAAGAGATTGGGAAACAAAGGCTGATTCATAATGGTTGGATTGTTTTGTTCGCTCGGACCGAGACCCCCAGGCCATTCCGTCCACTCCACCACCAAAGCTAGCCTGTAGTTACTTCGACTCGACTTTCCCCCTTCCTTCCCTTCTCTTCTCTTACCTGCTACTAGCCCATCCGGTCCCTAGTTTTAAACCGAGTTCGAACCCCTCATAGACAGCTGAAGCAAAAGTCCCTCTCGCACCTGAACCCAGCCTCCCCGCACCGCCGCATGGTGCCCCCGGGGGTGCGGACGAGCTCTGACTCGTCCGAGAGCAAAGACCCGGAAAAAAAAGAAGAACGAACGAAAGAACCGGACGGCGTCGCCGGCCCGTCCCCTCTCCCCGTCCCCATCCCATTCCCCATCCCCATCCCCGTCGCCGACTTCCTCCTCCCTTTCCCACTCCCTCTCTGTCCCCTCTGCCCTCTGTTGGCGCTCGGGGTCCCTGGCCCGGCGCTGCCGGGCGCCAGCAAGCCCAGCCGGACGTGGTGGCCTGCGGGCGTGGAGCGGACGGTCGACGACGCGGTGGGTTTGAGGGGCGTCAGGATGGAGAGCTCGTCCTCGTCCTCGTCTTCGTCTTCGTCTTCGTCTTCGTCTTCGTCGTCCTTGCCGTTGGCGCGGGAAATCGCCAGGAGGGAGAGGACGCCCGCTCTCTTCTTCTTCTTCTTCTTGGCGGTGGTCGTGCTTGTCGCTGCCGCTCCGCGGTGGGGTTCGCTGGAGCGGCGACGGCGGCGGCGGCGCGCCGTGGCCTTGATCGGCGTGCGAGGGCCTCCTGAAGGGGGTGGTGGTTGTGGTTGTGATGCCGGTTCTTCTTGTCCGGAGAGGGATGGGGAGGACGGCTGGGCCTTGGACATCGGGTCGGTGAGAGTTGGGGATGGTGCCGTGGCGAGATGGGTCGAGGTGTCCTGGTCTTCTTCCCCTGTTGTCGGGAATGGTGGATCGGAATCCTCAATCTCCAGAGTCCGGACTGTTGTGCTGGGGCAGCCGACGGGCTGTCGGGTGTTGGGAGAGGTCTCGGGTATCTCCTGCCTCCTGGGCAGCCCGAGGGAGATTCTTTTGAGACCAGCTGGCCTTCCGGCTGTCCCGACCGGAGTCTCCTGCGACTGATGTTCCTTCCCGCGTCTCTGCCTTTTCTCAAGGGGCGTTGTTCCGGCCGTCTCGGCCAGCGTCTCTAACTTGGATTCTACAGCTTGTGCCTTTGAACCTGGTCGGATGATCGAAGACACTTCAGTCTCGAGGTTTGCTCTCGTTTCCGCAAACGAACGTAGTTCCTCACGGCCAACCTGCCGACCGTCCGCAGCCACCGAGCCTTGTCCGCGTGGCACATCCCTCTCCTCTCCTGGCGGTTGTAGCAAGCTGTTTCCGTGGCGAGCCTCGGTGTCATCTAGAATGAGACTGAGGGCCGGCGACTGCTCCCGCGTGCCGACTGAGTCGCCCAGTTCTTGGGCTACTTCGTCTACGGCCGGCTCCTCGCTGGAGCTCGCCACTGCTGCTGTATCGTTCTGAGGATGAGTTTCACGCAACGCGCCATGTCCCGAATTTTCATTTTTGTCAGTGAGCTTGAGCTGTGATACCTCTTTGGGCAACGTTGGCTCTTCTTCATCCGAGAACGCGTACGCCGGGTCCACAAGGTTCCTCGAGAAGACCTCCTCTGATGCTGCTGGGTCCGTGTTCTGGTTTCTGACAACTGTGTGTCTGCTTGGAACTGGGAGATATGCGTCCTGGATGTTAGATCTGTGCGGATCTGTCCGGAGATAGGAGATATCCGGAGGATCGATGTGAGCGGTTTGTGAGTCTTGGTCAGTTGTCTCCGGTGTCAAGATCCTGAACGCTCGGGAGTCAGGAGGAGTCTTTGCTACTATCTCGACCCGGAGGATTTGGTTCCGGGGTTTCTGAGCCAGTTTGGTCTCTTCTCCTGAAAGGTTGACGTATAGATCAGGTTCAGCTTCCATCCCGGTTAGAGCCCTGGACTCGCCAGGCATGGACTCCCTCGTTTCTGGCAGACTCTCTAGGGCATTATTGCTTGCTGGCCCCGGCGAAGGACCAAGCACACTCGACACGGGAGGCTCATCGGTCTTTGTCGGTGTTGGTGTGGTAGGAGTACCCGCTGCCATGTCCTGGGGGGCGGGCCGAGGTCCTCTGACCTTGGTAGGACTCTTTGCATCACTTGCTGGTCCAGCGGGCTGGGTCCTCCGCACGGCCGTTGCTTTACTCTCGTCCATTTTGGTCAGTACCTTTGCGGATTTTGGTGGCCTGCCACGCCTTCTGGCTTGTCCCTCAACAGATTTGCGGCCTGTTCCCGGGGATCTCCCTCTCTTCTTGGTCGGGGTATTTTCCTGCGGAGGGCGTGGCTGAAGGACCTTCTGCTTCATGGTAAGTCCGCCGATATTCTCCTTTTCCTTCTCGAGAGTAGCCGAGCCCAGAAAAATGTCATCCTCATCGTCGCCACCCTGCTCCCGAGCAGCGCTCAAAGACAGTCGCGCTACCTTCTTTCTTACCGAGCCGGTAAATCCTCCCGATGCTGGCCCATTCCTGGCAAGCGGAACGGGCAAATCAGGTGCCCTCCAAACTGGGTCAGTGGCAGGCACAGAGATTGGCGTGCCGTGCTGCACCGATTGTCCCCCGAACGGCACCTGGCCTGGATACGTCATGTTGGAAAGCACCGGGGATGGTCCTCTTCCCAGACTCGGCGACGCCCCAGGCCACCCTTGCGTCGAGAAAGGGATTGCTCCAGGTCCGGGAGATGCCAAGGGCATCACTGTCTGCCCAACCTGACTGAGGCGGCTCTCGACCCTCTTACCCCTCAGCATCCTGTCCTCTTCATTCAGGGACCCGGTCGCAGAAGCGCCGTCGCTTCCTTCATCGTCGCTTTCATTGGTGCCTCCCAACTGCGCGTCCTTGAGCGATTGGATATGTCCATTGTCCACGACGATCCTGCCGGTCCGGAGGTCAATCTCGTCGGCGACACCAGTGAAGTCGTGCCCGTACTTCTCAAAGATGCGCTCGAACGCCGACTTCAGCTTGAGGGCGGCAAAGGCGCGCGACCGCTCGAGTCGGGCGGCCGGGTCGCGGCGGGCGTTCACGTCCTCGGGCTGCTCGTTGAGCTCGTCGGCTTCCGGGTCGTCATAGTCGGGATCCTCGAACGGCGCGGGGCCGAATCGCGGGCGCTTGGCTGGGGGTACTTCCATGGCGTTTGCATGGCTGTGGATTGTTTAACCTTGGTATGCACCTTACATAGTCCGTACCCCAGGTTGTCCGGTGCTTGTTGCCTATGGAGGTAGCGGCGGCTTCCAGTGTTTGGATTTAGTGTGCTTGCAGTAAGTTAGCGCGCAATAACTATGTAATCCGTACATACTAAACACCTACACAATAGAACAGGTGGGGCGGGAGGTGCCCACGGTCCCCACAGCAGCAGGGTGCGTAGTGATATCACTCCCATATACTATACTACAGTTCTGTACCATTTCGTTCTGAACAGTTTCATTCTGAACACTTCAACTGGGTCCTAATCAGCGACTGTTTTCAAGTACCAATCGGGCAGGACGTCGAAGCGCCTGTTCAACAAGCCCGAGTATGTTTTCCTAGCAGAAGATGCAACATACGGTCGACTGGTTCACTTCAGCATTGTCCAGGGACAATTATTACATTGCGTAGGTCAGTGAGCCCGGGAGTCGAGCTGCTACCTCTCTTCCGGTTGGCAGGTCTCGTTGGACTCGGGCCTTCTCCATTCCAACACGCTCCGAATACTCTCATCTCGTCCGAACTGCCGAACCTCGGCATGTAAAATAGACCCGCTTGCTGAAAACCAATATGATTCATTTGAACTTGCTGAAAATGACCGCAATGATAAGAAGAACCAAAACCGTAATAATGGCAACGGTGATTATCCGATTCGTGGCCATCCTGAAACCACGTCAGTAAGCGTTCCCGGTTTCCGCACGGCGACGGCCGAATGTCCGTACCTACGGGCAATCCCTTTGAGGCTCTTGATGCTGCGGTCGACATAGCCTTCGCTCTCATAGAGGACGCTGGTGGTGTGCTCGATGGTCTCGCGCTGCTGTTGCAGCTGTGCGAGCGTGCTGGCTCCGATCGCCTCGGTCTCGTTTGCCAACGCCTGGCTGGCCCTGAGTCGCTGTGTGCTGCGGTCCAGCCGCTCAGTCCCTACGAACGCTGTCAGCCACATGTTCCCCCGAGAAACCCGTCCCACGCCCTCTTTCGTATAAAAAAAAGAAGAAAAAAAGAAACAAAAGAAAACAACTGAGCTGCTGGGGGACTAACCTGACAGCAACTGCTGCCTTTGCTCATAGTGAGCGTCCCTTGACGAGGAGCTCGGGTTGTCCGAGTACCGGGCTCCGAACAGAGCGCTCTTGTCATCCGCCAGGGTACGCAGCCTCCGCCGATAGCCATCCACATCCGTCTTGTAGTCGCGCAATCGCCGATTGATGGCGGCCCGCTGTGCCGAGGGCATGTTCTGCTTCTCCATCTGCATCTGGTCGAGCAGCTCGCCCGTCTCTTCCAGCGCCCGCTCCGCCGCGCTCATTGCCGCCTTCCTCGGCTCCCCTGACAGCTCCGAAATCTGGTCGAGCTTCTGCACCAGATCTGCCTGGACCAGCTGGAATTCGGTTTCATAGTGCTTGAACAGCTCGGTGCCGGCGTCGGTGTCGAGTGGGTTGGCCATTTCGGGCTTAGAATAACAGGATTATTCTCCGAAGCGCAAACTAGAGTCCCAAGATAATCCTCCTCTTGTAAGATCCGCTAGCTGAATGCGATTCGATTAGAAGGCGCAGGCGGTGATGGCGATGGATGGTTTAGAGTGAGGAGCGCAATCGGTCGTTTCCGGTGTGTCGGAGACTCGTCGATACTCGTCGCAAGGGGTAGGAATCGTGGCTCTAGCAGGCTTCTCTTAAAGGCTTCGATTCACGGTACTCACCGAAAGGGCGGGGTGAGACGGGCCAGCTCTATGTCAAAAAAAAAAAAAAAAGCTCGAAGGCACGGAGTATGTCGTCGTTGGTTGGAGTTGGGAGGCTGTAAGCGGCTGAGGATTGCGTTGCCTTCCTTGGCTCCCCTGCCTGGATGCGGGCACGCTTGGGCCAAGCGGCGGCACATGACGATAACCTTTGGGGGGGTGGCAGGCACAAGCGAACAAGGGTGTTGTCAGATGGCTGGGGACCCGATTCAGCGGGACCGCCAGCGTCGGACTGGAGGGTGATAGCACTGATAGGTGACGTTGAACGTTGCTTCCATGAAAACTACTTACCTTACCTTACGAGTACGCATGTACTCCGTACATACATACGATACCACTACCTAGTCGGCTCCAGCCCGATAGCCCAGGCAGGTATGTACTTAAGTTCTCCGAAACTACACTACGGTACCGGATGTACTGTACTGATAGGGAAATAACGCTGACGGAAACACCGAGCTGTGCACCTTCGCGGCAGCGCGAACTGACTTTCTAAACCGTAAATAACCTCGAGCAACAGCACAAACCGGGATAACTATTTCTCGAAAAGACGCCAGCACCATAAGGCATCTAGCACACGAAACATAGCACCCACACCCATTCTCTTCTCCCCGGCTCAGGGATGCCATCGGTGCGCTCAAACCATGTATTGCCAAAAGTGCCGTACTCCGCTCCGGCTCGACAGTTCGCTCGAGGACCTGAACCCGGCAGCGTATGACCTGCTCGTCGGTGAGCGCAACCCCCGATGCATGCATCCTGCTCGCCGGTTTGGCCATGACGAACGCATTGCTCACTTCTTGTGTATCAGCAACGCATTCCCAACAACCGCCCAAGAAGCCGGCCGCCCCGCGTTCCTTGCATTCGCTGGACCGTGCCCGCAAGGCAACCTACGACCGCGCTGCACGCAATGCGCCCTCGCCGATATTCAAGCGCCATGGCGGTGGACCGGGACGCGGCGATGGCCACCCGCGTGACAGCTCTGCTGCCATGTCCTTCATCTACTTGACCGAGTCCCAGATCGCGCCCCCGAACCACGCGGTCCAGAGGAATCAGCAGGTGCCGGTGCCGGATGCCTCTCCACAACCACCGAGCAGCGCCGCCGAGAGCCCCGCGGACGAGGATGACGCAACCAAGTCGTATGAGATGGAGCGCATTACCAAGCTCTTCGAGATCCTCTCGGCCCGCTCCGACATTGACCACCCGGTCTGCGTCGACTGCACAGACGTGCTCCTGGAGGAGCTGCAGAAGAAGCTCGAGATCACGGCGCGCGAGCGAGACGCCTACATCGCGTACCTGAAGGAGTTACAAGCCGGCGCGCCGACGGACGACGAGGTGCGGGCGCAGGAAGAGGCCCTCCGGAGAGCTCGAGAGGCCGAGGCTGCGGCGCGCGAAGAGATCCGGCAGCTGGAGCGAGAGAAGGAAGCGCTCGACGCCGAGCTGCTCGCGCTCGAGGAAGAAAGCCGGCAGCTGGACGCCGAGGAAGAAGCGTTCTGGCGCGAGCGCAACGCCTTCGCGAGCCGGCTCGCCGAATTCCAGAACGAGCGGGACAGCATCAACAGTAAGTTCGACCACGACTCGCGCCAGCTGGAGAAGCTGCAGCGCAGCAACGTCTACAACGATACCTTCTGGATCAGCCACGACGGGACCTTTGCCACCATCAACGGCCTCCGCCTCGGCCGGCTCGCCAGCAACCCGGTCGACTGGCCCGAGATCAACGCCGCGTGGGGCCACGCCTTGCTGCTCCTCCACACCGTCGCCGACAAGCTCGGTTTCCGCTTCGAGGGCTACGAGCTCCAGCCGATGGGCTCGACGTCCCGCATCATACGCTACGACCAGCCGTCCCCGTCGTCGTCCAGCCGGCTGGGCGGCATGACGGGCCGCAGCGCCCCGCCCCCGCCGCCGAAGCGCCACGTCCTGGACCTCTACTCGTCGGGCGACATGCCCCTCGGCCTGGCGTTCATGCACCGCAAGTTCGACAACGCCATGACCGCCTTCCTGGAGCTGGTCCGCCAGCTCGGCGCCCACGTGTACGCGCAGACGGCCGCCGAGGGCAACCCGTTGAGCCTGCCCTATCGCATCGAGGGGGACAAGATTGGGGACTTCAGCATCCGCCTGGGTGTGTCGCAGGACGAGGGCTGGACCAAGGCGTGCAAGATGACACTGACGTGTTGCAAGTTTCTATTGGCGCACGCAAGCAATGTAAATGGGGCATCCGCGACTTGAAATGTTTTTTTTTTTTTTGTTTTTTTGATACCAGCATGAAATGGGCAAGTTTTTGCACTTGACAAGCCCCCCCCCCCCCGGCTTGTCAAGTCCTCAGCATCTGGGCGTATTTTCTGTCTCAAGAGGTCTTGTTTGGGAGAGCTTATTAGAGAGGGCGTGTTTGGGGAGGGATTGGCTTTCGGTACGCAGTTGATATGAGTCCGGCGTTACGCGCAATGTCATTTCAACACAAACGGATTGGGGCAACAGGACCACTACGGGCGACCGGTTAACGAGTCTTTGAAGAATTTGCCGTCAGCGAATTTCGTCAAGGTTTCCTAGGAGGGTCGTTGCATCACGAGATATTCATCCCACAGGAATTTTTTTTATTGCTTTCAACCCTGGATTTCTGAAGTCGATCTTATCTCTCTCAGCCTCTCTCACGATTCATTCTTGACTAGGTTGGGAGAAGATGAGGCACCGAGCCAAAACAGCAACGGACAGTTCGGACCGAAGATGGACAGATCCGCAGCAAGGCTAGTTAGCCGGACGGCGAGACGGACTGTAGTAGCTTGTGTGTGCCACAATATTTACACCAGTTTCACACTCGCGCCCGAGCTTCCCCAGCAGGAGCAGAGGTTGAATCTTTCGGTCCTTCCAGCCCCCTCTCTTCCCTCTTAACGGGAGCAGCCGCTCTTGGACGTGAGCTCCGACGGGCAGGCCACCTCCTGGAAGGTGACCGACGGGTTGTCGGCGTTTTGGAACCTGAAATAGGGTCAGTCGCGACATTCCGACTACCCCCGGAGTTGGGGGAGAAAAGGGGGGGGGTTGGAGGAATTGGGTTCCGGTATGTCAAAGCAACGTACCAGTCGAAGCGCCAGTTGCAGCCGGGCTTGAGGGCCTCCGGGAAGGATTCGCACTCTTCCTTGGAATGGATGCCGCCGTAGCGGTCGCCCCAGCCGTTCGGGGGAGCGCCGTACTGGTCGGTGCAGGCTGTCGAGAGAGAAGTTGTGTGAGTTCTCGATCTCGGCGATCCCAACTCGGCTCGCTGGAGGAAAAGGGGGAGGGGTCCGGGGAGGGGTCCGGGGGCACCAGCTTACCGTTGAAAATACCGACACCGCCACCGGGGATCTGCCCGTATGATGTTTGTTGGTCAGTCAAGGGAATCTTGGACCGATTTACGAGCAAAGTCTAATCTCATCTAATCTGAGCGGTCCGGGGAGAAGGGGAGGCAACTCACGGCCAGGTCAAAGTGGTTGTCGCCCAGGTCGCCACCGGTGTTGGTCGCCTGCACAATCATCTTCTTGCCCGCGACCGGCCCGCTGGTGAAGGTCAGCTCGTAGCAGGCGCAGCACCACTGCGACTCGGAGCTGCCGGCGAGCTTGACGGCCGCCCAGCCGTACGACAGCTCGTCGCTGACGGCCCAGGGGCTCTGGGAGGAGCACATGTAGGCGCTGCCGCCCGCGTCGCAGCCGGACCGGGTGGAGCCGCCGTCGTTGAGCGGGTTGTCGTTCTTGTCGCAGGCCTGCACCGGAGACGAGGGGCCCTTGCCGGGCCAGGCGCAGCTCGGCTTGCAGCAGTCCCAGTACCGGGTCGTCTGGCCGCTGCCCGAGAGCTGGGCCAGGGCCAGGGCCGGGAGGGCGAGGAACCCGGTGGTGGCGGAGAGATGCATGGTGCCAAGTATGCGTCGTCTTGACTGAGTCGGGGAGCGGGTTATCAAAGGCGGACGGATGGAGGATGCCGACGAGAGCGACGAGAGCGACGACAGCAGAGAGCATCGAACTTCCCTTCAACTACCAGAACCCGGGGCAGTCAAAAAACACTCTCACTTATATATTTAATTACACGACATCACCGCCGCCCGTCTCCACTCCACACTCCTGGCCCGTTCCCGCGGATCGTCGGGCAGGCAGTCTACGAGTAGTGTAGTGTACACTAGGATCGAGCCAAGAAACGGTTCGGCCAGGGGAAGGGTTGAACAGGCCATCGCAGAATACCCAAATGAAGCAGGTAAAATCCTCGGAAGTCAGACCCGTTCCGAAGGGGGGAGCCATCCCGACAAGCCGCCCCGTATATGGGGCCTTTTCCGCTTGCAGTTGTGATGTTCCTGGCGGCTCACAGGGAAGCACCAAGTTAAAGTATGTGCAGTACATACAGTATGTACATATGTATGTATGTACACTAGTCTAGAGCAACCTAACAGGGCTGCTTGTTTGACAAGCGCGAGGTTCCGCCGGAACGTCACCCGTCTCACCCCCTGCCCCTGTATTTCCCTCCCCTAATAGTCCCCCTCCCCTCTCCAAAACACCAGCGTCGTTATTTTCTATCTACCCTCCCCGTATGCCCCGCACGACCGGCATCATCACCGCCGAACGCCCCATCCTTATTGGAAAAGGCCTGCGATAGAGTGCAAGCCTCTGGGAGCAATGACGGTTAGTCCGCGCACTCGGGAGAGCGGGAGGATATTACCTAGTTTGGCCCCCCCCGCACTTGCACTTCGGGCAGATCTACCGAACAGTGGCCCCATGTGGAGAAGGGGGTTAGTGTACTAGTACTCTACAAATCAAGGAAGATATGCGCTATGCCCCGGATTAATATATCTGGCACCCAGTTGCCGCCTGCCCAGAGAGTCATAGTGGGCGTCACCGCGGCCACGGCACAAAACAAGCCAATGACAGCCCTGATGGTTCTTGAATCAGCGCGCCATTGCTTTCCGTTGTGCGAATCCAGTGGAGGGGGATAATGTATGTAATGTACATACAGTGCATGGTGGAAGAGATATCAGTCTTTTTTTGAGAGCAAATCTGTCAGATTGCCTTCATCTATTCGTCCCCGAGAGAGCTCGTATCCTCGAAAAGGGAGATTCAACAAACAATCAAGACCCCGAGAAAAAAAAACACAGCGCACCGTCCTGTTCATGATGCACCGGTCCTGCCCATGCAACAGCAAGGTTCACAACAAGAGACCGGCCGGAAGAGTTCACCCTAGTAACCCCACCTCCGGCGTCCGCCATCCTCCTCTTCCTCCTCGTCGTTGCGCCGGCGGCCGTAACCACTGCCGTAGCCACCGCCCTCCTCTTCATGGCGACGACCATAGCCGCTGCCGTAACCACTGCTCTCTTCCTCATGACGGCGGCCGTAGCCACCACCATAACCGCCGCTCCCTTCTTCATCACGACGACCGTAACCACTTCCATAGCCGCTACTCTCTTCTTCCTGACGGCGGCCGTAGCCACCACCATAACCGCCGCTCTCTTCTTCATCACGACGACGACCATAACCGCTTCCATAGCTGCTACTCTCTTCTTCCTGACGGCGGCCATAGCCGCCACCATAACCACCACTCTCCTCTTCATCACGACGACCGTAACCACTTCCATAGCCGCTGCTCTCTTCTTCATCACGACGACCGTACCCACTGCCATAGCCGCTGCCACCGTAGCTACTCTGCTGGGAGCTACGAATGTATTCGCTCGCGCTGCCGCCGCCGCCATAGCTGCTGGTCTCCTCGCGGCCGCCATAGCCACCCGAGTAGCTGTCGTAGCGCGTCTCGGTGCGCTGTTCCGTGTATCCGTAGCTCTGGACCCGGCCGTCATCATCCTCGCGCTGCTCGTAGCGGCGGTACTCGCTGCGGCCGCCGCCGCCGCCGCCGTACTGCGTCTCCGTGTACTGGGCCTGGCCGTAGCGGCCTCCGGAGTAGCCGTACTCGGTCGTGGTCTGCGTGTACCCGCCGTCCTCGGTGCGGCCGCCGGCCTGGTACGACTCTGTCTCGTCCCTCTTGAGGGCGCCGCCCAGGAGGCCGCCCGCGACGCTGCTGATGAACCCACCCAGGCCGCTGCTCTCCGACGACTCCTGGCGGCCGGCGGCGTTCTGCACGGCCTGCGACAGGCCCTGCTTGACGCCTCCCATGATGGCCTCCGCGGCGGCGCCCGCGATCTGGTCCTCTACCGTCTGGGGCGCCTCGTTCCGGAAGTTCTTGTGCATCTTGAGCTTGCCCCCGCAGCCGTGGCCGCAGTCGTGCTGGCCCTCGCGGTGGTTGTCGCCTCTCTCGACTCCCTCGCGGCTCAGCTTGCCCCGGTACTCGTCGCGCTGCCCGTCGCTCATGTCCTCCCACCACTCGCGCACCATGTTGAAGATGAGCTCCCGGCCCTCGGACGCCCCCTCAGGGCCCATGGTGCGCTGCGCGGGATGGTGGAACACTCCGTAAATGATCTTGTCAAGCAGGCGGTCCACGTCGACGCTGTCATCGTCCCAGGCCTCCATGAGCTGCGGGACGACCCAGGAGACGACCTTGGAGGCGGCGCGACCGCCGATCTCGTTGAGGATCTACAGAGACGGGAAACAAGTCGCGTCAGTCTAACTCAATTCTACATGCGAGCTTCTGATTAGGGTCGGCTTTACGTTACTAAAGTGGTCCTTGGCCAACATCGAGTGAGTCGGGTCGGTGGCGTTGTCGTCCTCAAAGACGTTGTGCTGCTCAGCCCTGCTGCTCTGGATGATCTCGCTGGAGCCAGTCGCGAGCTCGTTCTTGATCTGCTCGATAAGCGGAACCACGAACGGGGCCATGATCTGGAATACAAAGATGGACATCTGCTCCTCCAGCTGCTCCACAATCTTGGGCAGCACCGGGATCTTGTCGATGGCCTCCGAGATGTCCTGGAGAAGCTGGTCATGGAACTTGATGGCGGGCATGATCTGACGGAACACTTCCTGGACGTATCTGGTCAGCTCCTCGGGTTCCCGCGGCGAGACGCTCAGGTTCTCCATCTGCGCGGCCTGCGCGTTGCTCTGGATATCGTCCAGCTTGGATTTGTTGTTGCCGCCGAGGAGGCCATCGGGAATCTTGTCGAGCAGGTCGCGGAGGAGGCTGGTGTCGTTGTTGCTGCTCTGCTTCAGGGTTCCCTCGAGATCCTCAATCTCGCTCTGGGTCATCTTGTCGGATACTATAGAGCCCAGTTAGCTTCTCGTGATTCTCCTAGGCGGAACAGCTGAGCAGGGGAAGCCAGTACCTTCGCCGGTGACGGAGTGCAGGAAGTCGACGCCACCAAAGGTGCCGGTAACGAGGGGATAGACCTCGTGGCGAGCACCGGGGATCCTCATCTTCGTGTTCCGGCCGACGTGGGGGAAAACGTCGTCCTCGCCCAGTTCGATCAGAGCAAGCTCGGTGTAGTTGCTGTGAGCGAAGAAGTCTGACGAGCCGGTCAGCAACCGCAACCATCCGACTTACTTTAGTCGCAGAGCAACTGGGAAGCGCTCACCCTCGAGACAGTGCAGGCCGGTGCCCATGAGGCGGAGGGCCTCGTAGAGCTCCGCCTTGTTCCGGGATTGTCCGTAAGAGCGCCCCAGCTCAATGCACTTGGTAAACAGGCGGCGAACATGCTTGGCCGAGGTCATGATGCCGACATTTTCGTTCGCAATGTAGTTCTTCATGCCCGTCTCCTCGTCAATGGCCAGCTCGACTGACTCGTCCACGGGACCGCGCAGGCGACGGTCGTACTGTCTCGCATCCAGGTTGTCGGCGTAGTTCTTGGGGTTATCGATGTGGTCCTCGGGACGATAGCAGCCGAGGCGGTCGGCCGTCACCTCGAACTCGCCGCTTCCGTAGCCAAAGGTCAAGAAGCCGAGGATACACAGGAGGAGCCGGATGGCCTCGGCCGAGACGGATTTGACCGTGCCCACATCGATGGCTTGCGAGTAGTCGCGAAGCCAGTTGCCGAAGTAGACGCGCGAGACCATCAGCTTGTCGAACTTCTTGCCGCCGGCAACGCGGGCCATGGCAATCTTGAGGAGAGCATCTTCGATATCACCGTGACGCCCTGGAGAACCGAAAAGCGTCAGAATTGGAGGGCCATGAGGGGACCTTATTTCTTCTTCTTCTTCTTCCTTCTGAGGAGAATGAGGAGAATGAATGAATGGAGAAGGATGGCTTACAGTTTTGGCCCTCGATCTTGGAGATGCTGGCAATGTTGCCGGCGCCAAAGGCCAGCGTAGGCCGCACGAAGCAGAAGAGGATAACGAACCCGAGCAAGAACGGGTAGGGTTTGAAGGTCGCCATGTTCACGGTGTGCTTAACTGCCAGAGCCGATGGATTCTGACGAGTCGTGTTGTTGAAAGAGAGGAAGGGGAAAGAGAGGAAGGGGGAAGGGGAAACGGTAGTGAACGAGGGCGAACAAAGGAAAAGAAATACGAGTGCGGGGCAGTCGTTCGAGTGAACTCAGCTGAAAGGGGAGCGAAACCTTGTTCAGGAGCCCCTCGGTTGGTGATGGATAGGAGGCCCTGCAAGACCCGGAAGTGGGTTCCAGATGGGATGAGAGGGGCCAGTTAGAAGATCAGCACTGTCACACGGGTGGATGGTCCCTGTGCTGTGGAGGACAAAGCAGGAGTGCAGAGACCTTGCTCGGTAACAAGCAATTGCAAGCAAACCAATTGCCAGCGTCCTGGGGTTGAATAGAGAAGGAACGTTCTTTCTCTCTTGGGCTGGTATTATCATGCGTTGCCTGGTCGGACGCCGCTCATGCCTGTCATGCCTGCCGCCCGAGCTTCTGGTTTCAGCCATCGGAAACACGCCAAGACCCCACTCAGCTCTCTTGGTTGTCCCTGTCGCGGGGCACTTCAAGCAGGAGGGGTCCGGGCCCTTTTGGTGTAGGGAGGGGTTTGGTGTGAACAACCCCCCCTGTCCGAGCTAGTGTAGGTGGGAGCTGTGATGCAATAGAAGCGGGGTACACTATGGAGTACCGCCGGCACCCGAGAGCTCCGCTCCCATCCCTGCAGCACCCGACCTGCAACACTCGGCTCGGCTGATAGTGATGGGGCGACGCCAGCGGTCGCCTCGGAGCCAAGAAGCAGCAACACGCGTTTAGCGAACATCAACAAAACAAAAACGCGCTACGGAGTAGCTCTCTTCTAGTGTAGACTGCCCGCTGCGCAGATTATGAGCGATCCATAGTCAGCCTCCTTTTGTGCTCTTGCCCTGCCCGGAGTTCAGAATGATGACTTCTTCAGAGTAAATCAGGGATCTCGAAGTGCCCTGTGCAATTTATAAAGCTCATAGTAAGCTTCTCAAGCTGTTTTCAGCTACCATTGCCTATTAGCATCCGTCATCTCGAACTCCTTTCAAAAGAAATGATGTACTGTATACACTCGTCGAGAGAAGTTATGCAGCATACTTCATATGCCTCTCTTCTCAGACATCATAAGAGACGTGCATACCGTACCCTGATCAAGCATCTGGCGGGTGTCTCAGCTACCCATGCGACTAGCCGCTGACGCGTCCCGCGCTTCGAGTCTGGAGTAGGTATGTTCCTCCGAGACCGCCTGGTCCAGCGTCAAAATTGCGCAAAATGCAAGAGGACAGCGCGCCCGAAAGCATAGATTACTTGACCTCCTAGCGAATATCATGCCTAATTGCGATCAAGGGTAAACTAGACTATGCTCTTAGAATTCCTTCATTTCCTACCAGAGTTTGAATGAACAAAATTAGACTAGTGATTACAGATTCTCTTGTTCATTAGGTACTAAATACGTTACAGCTTGCTCGGAAGATGTAATCAATGTACCCAAGAACACGTTTGTTTAGTGGGTTAGAGTTTGGTGGTTTGAAAGCAGGAATCGGCGAGAACGAAGACGCCTGCCAAAAATCTCGGGAAGCGAGCGCTTAATGTGCAGTGCATACAGTAGGCTGGGAGAAGCGTGGCTGCTTGGGCAGGTCCTAAGTGCTGGAAAAGCCTCTGTCGCAGATCGCTACAGCGAGGGCAAATCAGAGCTGCCAGTCTCAGGTAGCCCCAAGCGCCTCAGCACTGTGGCGACTCGTGTCTGCCTCGTTCGCAATGCCATGGCCGCTGATTGGGCCATTCAAGTATGTATGTATGTATGTATGTACTGTATGTAGTTGCATACATACCTGCCAGACCTTACCAAGTACGTGCTGGAGCAAGCTCCTTGTATGTATGTATGTATGTATGTATGTACATACATACGACAACTGCTCAAAATCAGTAGTTATCGCTGCTATTGAATTCACAAAGCCAGCGCCCGTGGCTGGGTGCAGAGAGCTTCGCTAGAGTAACGCCTCTGTGTAGCTCCTAAACTCGACGGCGAGATGAACCAGCTGTGGAGGGCGCTCTAGTTCTACTTTCAATATATTTACAACATATGTAAAATATGCGAAATAAGCTACGTACATAAAATTACGTAAAGATACTCTCTCGGCTGCCTCACGAATTTCTGGTATCATTCTTTTGGTTGGCCTAGTAGAGATTTACAAGCGGTGCGCTAAGCTTCGCGACAGTGTGCGTTGTACGGATTACATGCATACACTGATGAGCTTGAGGTAGGGCGGGACAGAGGTGAGTTGGCGAAGCGTTGCACCAAACCGGCAGAACACCGCATTTGCAAAGAGGAGGCCCTCTCGCTCGATACTTACCTAGTATGCTTCGACCGCTGTCAAGTGCCTGCCTTTGCAAGCAAAGAGTTCAAATGCAATGTTGCTGAGGGCCTGTAAGACACGAGAGATAGGTACAACCATAAACTTTAACCTGCCTTTCAAGTGTTCCTTTGACAGGCACCGCGTGCGATGGAGTCACCCCGTTTTTAGAGGTATATACTGTACCTATTGACGCTTTTCAATGGGCGCCTACGCTGGAGGGTAGAAGGGGGAGTGAGCTGGTGGAGGTTGTCAGGCATCTGCAGAATGCGCCCAGCGGGGTCTCAGCGGCTCCAGTGTCGACTGTTGCTGGACGGAGGCTAGCCTAAGTAGCGGGTGGTGGGATTCCAGCCCAGGTTGTGATCCGATTTTTTTTGGGGCCCAAATCGGGCGACGCCCAGCGCGCATTTTTCGCCCGCCAATTTTCAGCAGCAGGTGAAATCAGCGCTGGCACCCCTCCTCCAGCGCCCCACGTATATTTTCGGCAACCCCGCCTGCCCCCCCAAAATTCGCCGCGAATTTTTCCTCCCAAACTCTCTGTTCATTTCAGTTCATTCCACAGCGCTTGGCCTCGCAGCAACTCACTGAAGCCGCCGCCAGCTCCACACATCGCGGCATCAAGCCCAGCGCCATCAGCCCGCTATTGAATTCCCTTAGCAACAAAACACCTCCACACCACTTATCCCGCATCAAATCATGCCGCGTCCTCCCAAGAATAAGGCCCCCGAGCCCGTGGCCGCCCCGGTCGTTGCGGCGCCCACTGTCGTCCCTGCTACAGTGGCCCCTCAGAACCTCGCATTCAAAGCACCCCCAGTCATTGATGTTGACCAGTTCATCCGTGTCCGCGACTCGGTAAGTCCCTACTGCAGTTTCACTTTCTCGAAACCCTTCCCCGCATTCCATCCCAGCACAATCGCGATCCTCGAGACGGGTCCGGCCTGATTCCAGGCGCATTATGATCCCGCCTCGAATCGCCTGCTGCGTCCCCAAGAAACGGAGAGCAGCCAGCGTCCGCATCCCGCGCTTGTTGCCCCGGTCCCATCCCCACTCTCGCGTCGAAGGTCATCCATGACCGGACGCGCCTTTAGTTATGATCCACCATGATCGCAGCCGCCGCATGATGCTTCGTTTGTTTACTAGTTCCCTCTTTGAGCATATACGCTGACGCCATCTATAGGTCTACCAGAGGCTTCAGACAATCCAGGATCTTATTAGGAGTTTCTCCCAGGATTATCTGCGCCAGACCAACCTCCTCATTGGCGAGGGCACCAACCTCGAGAATGGCCCTGAGCTGGACCGCATCGGCAACCCCTACGGCGGGGTGGTTCCCGCCACTGCGGCGGTCCCGCAGCCGCCGGCAGAGGAGAAGAAGGAGCGCAAGAAGCGCTCCCACGACCCTAACGCGCCAAAGCGCCCCTTGACCCCCTATTTCCTGTACATGCAGACGGCTCGCCCCATCATTGCCAACGATCTGGGTGACCAGGTCCCTAAGGGCGCTGTTCAGGACGAGGGCCAGCGCCGCTGGTCCGTCATGTCCCCGCAAGAGAAGCAAGGTTGGAACCAGGCGTATCAGTACAATCTCCGTCTCTATAACGCCCGCGTCCACTCTTACAAGAACGGCAACCCGGACGCCAAGAACATGACGGACGAGGAGGCCCGCATCTACGCCGACCAGCACGGCATCGGGATGCCGCCCCTCACCCACGCCGAGGAGGTCCCGGCTAACGACCAAGAGGCCGTCTCAGAGCAGCTGCAGCAGAGCGCGGCTGCGGCCGCCGCGGCCGCCAACGCCAACGCCGCCGCTCCGGAGCCTTCGGCCGCGGAGGCGTCCGAGGAGGAGCCCGCGGCGCCGGTGGCTAAGACGCCCAAGAAGACGGCGGCGACGACTCGCAAGCGTAAGAGCACGGCCGCGGCGACGCCGGCGGCCCCCGAGCCCGAGCCCCCCAAGTCGGCGGCGGCCACCCCCGCCAGCCCGGAGACCAAGAAGCGCAAGCGGACCTCCAAGGCGGCCGAGCAGGTGGTTGAGGAGCCCAAAAAGTCGGGTCGTAAGAAGACCAAGAGCGGCTAGGCTCGCTTCCGCGGCCTTTGCTCTCTTTCTCTCTCTTCTCTCTCTCTAAGTTATCATCTGGTCGGCTTGGTTTTCCTCTCTTGCGATGCTATATTATGGGGGCAAAGTGTGCGGTTTTCATCTTTCCTTTGATGATACCCCTCCTGACGAGAAACATTGGAACGGGCCTCGGTCGGCGTCCACTCCCGGCGAAAGAGGGGGTGGTGAGAGGAGAAGGTCCTCATACACTGACCTCCTGGATGCGCGAAGTCGACAGTATTCGCAGCCCTGCTCTTTCGGGGGGGAAATCTATTGTCGGGCGTCAGTAGTAGTGTATGGAATGAACGGGAGGAACGACGGATGGTGATTCTCTCCGAAATGGCTCCCTTGGAAGGGAAGAATGGGGGAAGCTTGTGGGTCAAAGGTATCGAGGAGGATTTGTGGGTTGGGGGGGGCTTTGGCACTTTCTCAAGGCACATAATGTCGGTCTTCGTGTTTTGGTTTTTGCAGATGCACTTCTGCTCTGGGTTGCGTCGGCGCAAATTAGGCTGTACATCCGTTGAATGAAATCCTACATAGTATCATCGAGTCCCCTCAGTTTGCCCCAGTTGATATCGTAGGGCATTTACCCCAGGAGAGTGGACCTCACTACGCGTACCCTACCCACCATTCAGATTACTTCTGGTTTTCAGATTACTTCTGGTCATCAGTGACCGGGATGTCACTAGATTTGTAAAGTCCAAGGAACGACATATCGTTAGTCGGACCCCGCGAGCCGAGCTATAACGGCGCCCTCGGAAGCTGTCTTGAGAGGGCATGAGGGCGTCCCGACGCTTGCCGCTCAGGGACCAAAACGCTGTAGGGCCCGCCACTAAACACAAACACGTCTTGAAGAAAGTGACAAGTACCTGAATAACTGCACCCCGTACCCCGTACTGTATGTATGTACATACATACCTATAGGACCTGCTGGTTTGACAACGGTAGTGGCACGCCTCGCCCCAAGCATACCAACACCCCACTAACTCGTCTCTTAAAGGGGCCGCAGCAGTAGAGAAACTACAAAGAAAAAAAAGAAAGAAAGAAAGAAAGAAAAGGTCCTGATATATTCCTCAAATTGAAACCTTCGTTCCCGAGCATTTTTCGCGCCCGGGGAAAGGACACAATCGGGGTATATAGGTAAGGTACGTTTAAACGGTTTATTATTTGTCGACACACGCACACAAGCACTACACACACACACACACACACACACACACACACACACACACACACCTTTGCCTTCATCTCACCCCATGATCATCAATGTCAAATGTTCAAAATTCCTTTAGTAGACATACGCGCTCTGCGCCAGCGGCAGCTCGCTGATGGGCTCCGACTCGCACACCTGGCCGTCGGCCTCGACGACGTACGACTCCGGGTCGACGCGCATCGCGGGGGTGGCGTCGTTGTACTTGAGGTCCTTCTTGCCGACCGTGCGGCAGCCGCGGACGGGCACGACTCGCTTCTGGAGCCCGTAGGTGCCGACGAGGCCGCTGTCGACGCCCGCCTGCGACACAAAGGCCACGCTCATCCGCGGTATGTAGCTCGCGAACATGGGCCGCATCATCAGGGGCTGGATCGTGGGGATCGAAGCGTTGGCGTCGCCCTGGAGTGGAGGAGAGGTTAGTGGTTAGCATGGTTCTTTTCTGGTTCTCTCTGTGTTGCCTCTTGCACGAGAGGGAGGGAGAGAGAGAGAGAGAGAGAGAGAGAGAGAGAGAGAGAGAGAGAGAGAGAGAGAGAGAGGGCGCAGGGTTGGGGAGGAAATTTACCATCTGCGCGTAAGCTATGATGCCCGACTTGACGACGACGGCCGGCTTGGTGCCGAACCAGGCAGGGTCCCACAGGACGAGGTCGGCCAGCTTGTTCTTCTCGATGCTGCCGACCAGGTGCGACATGCCCTGGGCGATGGCCGGGTTGATGGTGTACTTGCTGACGTAGCGCTTGACGCGGAAGTTGTCGGCGCCCGTGCCCTCGTCCTCGGGCAGCGGGCCGCGCTGGACCTTGTTCTTGTGCGCCGTGTGCCAGGTCCGCAGGATGACCTCGCCGCAGCGGCCCATGGCCTGGCTGTCGCTGCTCATCATGCTGATGGCGCCCAGGTCGTGCAGCACGTCCTCGGCCCCGATGGTCTCGGCGCGGATGCGGCTCTCGGCGAAGGCCACGTCCTCGGGGATGTCCTTGGTCAGGTGATGGCAGACCATCAGCATGTCGAGGTGCTCCTCGAGCGTGTTGCGCGTGTAGGGGCGGGTCGGGTTGGTGGAAGAGGGCAGGATGTTGGGGTACTGGGCGATGCGGATGATGTCGGGCGCGTGGCCGCCGCCGGCACCCTCGGTATGGTAGGCGTGGATGGCGCGGCCCTTGATGGCCGCGATGGTCTGCTCGACGAAGCCCGATTCGTTGAGCGTGTCGGTGTGGATCATACACTGCACATCAAGCTCGTCGCAGACCGAGAGACACGAGTCGATGGCGGCCGGGTGGCTGCCCCAGTCCTCGTGCAGCTTGAGGCCGCAGGCGCCGGCCTTGACCATCTCGCGGAGCGCGACAGGGTCACTGTCGTTGCCCTTGCCCGTGATTCCGATATTGACGGGCAGCTTGTCGGTGGCCCGGAGAATCTCTCGCATAAAGTACGGTCCCGGAGTGCAAGTCGTGGCGTTCGTGTTGGCGCTGCAATGTTGTCAGCCCTGCACAATCCCCCCCCCCCCCCCAACCCCTGTTGACCCCCTTCTCCGCCGCTAGTCCCGGGCTCGTCCAGCACTCACCTCGGCCCCGTGCCACCGCCCACCATGGTGGTGATGCCCGACGAGATGGCCTCGTCGACCTGCTGCGGGCAGATGAAGTGGATGTGAGTATCGATTCCGCCCGCGGTGACGATCTTGCCCTCGCCGGCGATCACGTCGGTGCAGCTGCCCACGACCATGCCGGGCGTCACACCGCTCATGACGTCCGGGTTCCCAGCCTTGCCGATGCCTACGATGTAGCCGTCCTTGATGCCGATATCCGCCTTGAAGATGCCTGTCCAGTCGACGATGAGCGCGTTGGTCACGACCAGGTCGAGCGACTCAGCACTGGTTCGGCCGGATGCGGAGCCCATGCCGTCGCGCAGCGTCTTGCCGCCGCCAAACTTGCACTCGTCGCCGTAGACGGTGTAATCCTTCTCGACCTTGATCCACAGATCCGTCCTGCCCAGCCTCACCAAGTCGCCCGTCGTCGGACCAAACATGGTCGCATACGTCTTCCGATCGACAGTGGCGCCCTCGATCGTGTGGACGACACTCCCCGCTCCCTCCGACACCAGAGCCGCGTCCGCTGTCGGGTCGGGCACGTGGGCAAATCCGGCCTCCTGCAGCCGGTCCTGGATGTCCTTGAGCCTCCCGAAATCCACCTTGCCGGACGCGATCGCGTTGCCGCCCTTGATGGTCCTCAGCCCGCCAATCTCAACCAGCGTCACCGTCTTGGTGTCTCCCGGCTCGAAGCGGATCGAGCTGCCGGCCGGCAGATCCAGCCTGTACCCGTAGGCCTTGAGCCGGTCGAACTCGAGGCTGGGGTTGACCTCGATGAAGTGGTAGTGGCTGCCGACCTGGATGGGGCGGTCGCCCTTGCTCGTTACGCGGAGCCGGATGCGCTTCCTGCCCTCGTTGAGCTTGATGACCTCGTTCTTGACGCACACGACGGCGCCGGGCTGCTTCTCGGGGGCGTAGGCCTCGTCCGGGTACTTGGGGAACAGCTCGTCCGCGTTCTCGGGCACGGGGATGAAGCTGCCGTACAGGGCGCGCGCGAGGTCGCCGTCGTCCGTCGCGATGGGGTTCTGGACCGTCACCAGAAAGGTGCCCGCGGGAAATGTGCCCTCGACCTGGATCTCGTGCAGCGTCGAGCAGACCTCGGGCAGCACGTGGCGGCGGCCCAGCATGGTGCTGCCGAGCGACATGAGGTCGGCGACTGTGTGGTTGCCATCGCGGATCAGCTCCTGGAGGTTGGAGGCGATGAGGGCCTTGGTGTGCGTTCACCGCGTCAGTCTCTGATTATTTCATCTCCTTTCCATACACCGTTTTATCTATGTCCTCCGTCGACGGATTGATGAATAATTCGATGGTCTTACAGTGGCTTCTACATGGTTTAGTCGCACACCGCGGGCCAGTCGCCGCTGGGCAAGGAACCCGAGCTGCGAGATGATGACCTTGTCAACCTGTTTGGTGGTTGAGATTTCATCGAATTGGTTAGCTCATGTCTACTCAACTCAACTCAGCTCAGCTCAGCTCAGCTCAGCTCAACTCGATGCGGGTGAAGATGAGCAAGCTTGAGTGGAAGGCAGCGTGGGGCGGAATGATTCAATGGGGGCGTGCGAGCGAAGCGCCAACGCTCACTCGCTAATAACTAACCTCTTTCGGGGCAAGATGCATGGTGGGCGTCAAGTCTCGTTCCGAGTAACAGTAACGTAGGTATGTATTGCGGTGTAACTGAGACAAAGTCAAGGCCGCCCTGTCGATAGAGCGTGACCCCGTCTTGTTCGACAAGACGATCGATCGCAGGGTATGCAGAGTTCAGGCACGACAAACTCTGTGGGAGAATTGGTTATCGAGGCCATCTCGACCATCAGACCAAAATAGAAAAGACCGATCTGGTCGACCACGTCCCCCAGAGAGAATTGGGTTTCCCAGGTCCCCTCCGCGTCTCCGCTGGTGCCAACGTTGGAATACCCCGCTTCTTTACTGATAAGATCACTGTTTGGTCACAGTGACACTAATTTAGTTACCAACAAACAGCTTAGTGATAAGGGAGAGATAGCGAGTGATGGGTGGTTGCCGAAAACGCAGCGGGTTTCCCTACACGACTTCCTCGACTTATTTCGATGACTGGGAAGGTGCGAGGGCAATGGCCTGCGCGCGAGGCAACTGGAATGTGCATACCGTTAACGCATCAGGCCCACCTGCAAGATAACAAAAAGGCGCCCTGATTTTAGAAGAGAGGTTGTCATTCCAGTTTGGACTGCCTATGCTGGTACTGTGTTCCCAGGTCACCCTCCAATGTAGGATTGGCCCCTCCCTTTCTCCCCCGGCCTTCACAGAGGGAGGGCCCAAACTTGTGCAAACTATACGTTTGTGTATGTGCTTGTATGTTCATGTACTGTGCATACATGGACAGAGAGGGAAAGAAAAGGAAATATGTGATAAACCAGTTGCCCGAGTTGAAGACCACCAAAGCCGTGTCCGTATCCAAAAAGGTATCTTGTAAACCCAACGCCTTCCAAATGCTTTCTGCCCCGTACGTGGCCCCGTCGCCTCGTCGCCTATTAAGCATCAATCAGCTTCTCTTCTACCTTGCCCCTCGCCAAGACCTCCCTCATCCGATCCTCCTCGACGGCCTGGATCCGGGCCCTCGCCGCCTCCAGCCTCTCCACGCCCCGGTTGATCGAGTCGATGTGCACGCTCAGCGGCACCTCGTCCCGCTCCCTGACCAGGCCGACCCGCTCCCTCAGGTCGCCCAGCCCGGCCTGGATCTTCTCGAGCTCCACGATGAGCTCGCTGACCTGCCGGACGGCGTCCGACCGCTGCGCGTCGACCTGCTTGAGCAGCGTCAGCTGGCCGTCCAGGCTGTCCAGCCGCCGCCTGTTGCCGCCCACCAGCGTCCACAGCGTCCAGAGTACGTCGTCCCTGCGGCTCTGCACCGTCCGCTGCGTCCGCGTGACGAAGCTGTAGATGTTGTCCAGGTGCTCCTCGGCCCTGGCTAACGTGTGGAGGATCGACCGCGCCTCGAGGATCAAGCCCGCGATCTTGTCCGACACCAGCGCCGTGTGCTCGACGTAGCGGTCCAGGAGGTACCGCTCCGACAGGAGGGTCGGCTGGAACGGGCTGAAGAGCCAGCTCATCCACGCGCCGAGGAGGCCGCCGTGGTCGTCGGGGTGGCCGCCGTTGAGGTCGAACGGTTCCAGGTTCCGCGCCGTCCACCGGTTCATCATGATCAGCCAGTCGACTGTCGAGGTAACTCGGGTGTTGAATCTCTGTAGGACGCTGGTGGCCATCTGGGAGCGGTCGATGAAGCCGTCAAACTCGAGCACGAGCTCTTCCTTGTTTATGAGGTTGCTGTGGCGGACCACGGAGCGCAGGTCGCGGATCGACGCCTCGGAGCGCTTCATCTCCATGGGCAGCGACACCCGCTCCGCCGTCATCTCGGCCACGCGCTCAAACTGCCCTTGGACGTCCATCAGCTTGTCAAACTCGACTGGTTGTTTGTGTCCCTCCCCGTCCTCCCGCGTCGGCTTGAGATCCGGACAGAACGGCAGGTCCATCCATGACACCCCCGGAATGCGGCAGATCGGGGAGAGCGATGTGTAGAGAGACTTGGTGGCCATGTTCTGCAGCACAATGACGCCGCCGAGCGTGATATACAACGACACCAGGACCGCCAACGGCTTCTGCGCATAGCGTAAGGCGAGCCCAAGGACTCCGAATGCCCAGCTGAGAGCGTTGATGATAACCGCCGGCAGCGTCGTCGACACCCCGGCAGCTGGCGCCGTGGACGTTTGTTCGCCCTCTCTGGCGCGCCGTTCCTTCTCCGGGCTCCCCGAGGCCCGCCCCTGGCGTCGCCTGAGTTCTAGCGGAGACGACGGCGGGGCCGCTGCTCTGACGGTTGCTGATGACCACGTGCTCGCCCTCCTGGGGCTCTCGACGTCGACCCGGGGCATGTAGAACTCGGGCTCGGGCGACCGATGCCCCAGGTTTTCTCTGGAGCTGTCCCGCACCTCCTTGGGGACGGACGGGCGGAACGGCGACCGCAACAAGACCTGCTCGTCCTCCTCGGCCTTGCTCAGGAAGTTCTCGATGCTGTCGTCCTGGGATCCGCCGATGCTCCACGGTTGAGACCCGTTCATGCTGAATGACTGTGAGCCGGTCGCCTGCGAGCCGCTCGAAGTAATCAAATCCTCGTCATCGTGCAAGACGGATGTGTCGAAACTGTCGTTCTCGCCGCCCTCCACCACACGCCATGAGCTCTCGGGCCGGTACTCTTGCCGCGCCGACGACCGTGTTGTCCGTACCATCGTTGCTCCACCCGAGACTTGCGGCGAGGGTTGTCCCGGTCGAAGTTTTCCGGGCCAAAGCTTTCCAATACAGGTGACGGATCCCCGCAGTTTATACCCGAGATATTGGGTGACAGACAGCGCGGGAAGTCGCGAGGTCATGCGACGCGTTAAAGTGGTATGTATGTACAGCCGTGAGTTGAAGGCAGCAGCGCCGTCTCACAGGCTCCGAGTGGTACAAAAGTGGGGCCTATCGCTCTCTGGCCTTGGGGGTCTTGTCCCCTGTCAACGATCTGATGAGTCACGGTAGGCAGCAAGGGGATGATAATTAATCAGAATCGACAAGGGGATAACGTTACGGAGTAACTATCAGGTTGCTTGCCTGAAAAGACGAAAGCGATGAACATCTCAGCGTACACTACCGGATTACGGGGATGGTGGTGTCGGGCTTGTCGGGTTCCTATGACGTCGGGTGTGCTGGGCGGGGGGAGGGGGGCGGTTCAGTGCTCCGGGTGGTAAAGTAGCAACAGCCGCTCCGCCGTTTGTTACTTGTCGAGTTCGTTAATTAGCACCTTGCCTGATAGAGACGCTGGGACCCGGTGACAACCGATTGGGGTTCGCGCGCCTACTGTGTAGCTTCAGTGCATTTCTTGTTCATCGCCCCTTTCTCGATTCAGCCATTACTTCTCCTTTTATCGTATCTGCCTTTCTATCCTCCCGTGGCTTGCTGATTCCCAACCCGAGACAATTGCTTCAATGTTGCTTGTTGCTTTATATGTGTGTACCTATGCATGTATGTACAGTACCTGTACCTAAGCCTCCATTACCAGCAACTATGGTTAATGATGGGCTGCGAGTGCGCCGCGCCACAACGAGTGAAGCATGGACCGAACCGGTTGTCAGTGCCGGACAAGGTGTGGTGGTGCTGCAGCTGATCTGATCAGCTGGGCTTCGCCCACGCACAAGGGACCCTTGCAGTAGTTCCGAGCCAGGGTCCCCCAGGCTGCCGACCCTCGGGGAAACTGCAGCAGGCGCGGTTGAGCTTGTCTCGGCTGGTGCATTGTGGATGAAGAGAGTCAGAAAACTTTCCCGGATCCGCGTTCCGCAATACGCATTGGCTGTGCCCGTCAAGAACTTGCAACCTCGACTCGGACTTGCGGCAGTGCAGCGCAGTCCAGTCGGCACAATGCCCTTTTTGCGGGCGCCAGGGCGGGCTTCACAGCTCCTGGTTCGACAATTCAATGTCGCGCGGCGACGTGCGGCGTGCCGAGTCCAGAACCGCTTCTGTTCGTCTTGCCACAGCGCCCATGATGCGGCGGCGGCGGCGGCGACGACGACGACAGCAAAACCGCCCGCGCCCGATCACCGCCAACTCGGGCTGCAGCAGGAGCTTTTCATGACGTCCATCTACAGCCCCGGCTCGCCCATCCTCTTGCCCAATGGCGCGCGCATATTCAACCGTCTCGTCGACTTTCTCCGCCAGCAGTACGTCCGCTATGGCTTCCAGGAAGTCATCACGCCGACAATCTACAAGAAGGCCCTCTGGGCCAAGTCGGGGCACCTCGAGAATTATGCGGACGACATGTATACCGTGACGAGCACCTCGCCATCGAGGGCCGAAGTCACCGAGGGCGGCGAGGAGGCCGAATACGGCCTCAAGCCCATGAACTGCCCCGGCCACTGCCTCATATTCGCGTCGCAGACCCGAAGCTACCGCGACCTCCCGATCCGCTACGCCGACTTCAGCCCGCTGCACCGGAACGAGATCTCGGGCGCCCTGAGCGGCCTGACCCGGGTCCGCAGGTTCCACCAGGACGACGGGCACATCTTTTGCCGCCCGTCCCAGATCAGGGAGGAGATCTCCAAGACGCTCGACTTTGTCCGCCTCACCTACCGCGTTCTCGGCCTCGGACCGTACCGGCTCGTGCTCTCCACCCGGCCCGAGCAATACATCGGATCCGCGGAGGACTGGGCGCAAGCGGAGGGGGCATTGAGGACTGCGCTCACCGAGAGCGGGCACGACTACACCGTCAGCGAAGGCGACGGCGCGTTCTACGGGCCCAAGATCGACATCATCCTGAAGGATTCGGACGGGAAGGAACACCAGACGGCCACGATCCAGCTCGACTTTCAACTCCCCAAGCGGTTCAACCTAGAATATACGGCGCCAGCTCCCGAGTACGAGAGACGTGGCGAGACCACAACGGACCCGAAACTGCTGGCCGAGTACGGACCCGTCCAACCGGTGCTCATCCATCGCGCTGTTCTTGGCTCGGCGGAACGGCTCATGGCGCTCCTGATCGAGCACTACAACTGGAAGTGGCCGTTCTGGCTCAATCCCCGGCAGGCCATCGTCATCACGGTCAACAGCACAGAGCCCGTGGTAGACTGGGCACGGCAAACCCGTGACTTGCTACTCGGCGTCTCGCCCTCGTCGTCGTCCTCGACGACAACAGAGCTGGCGTCGCCTACGGGTCTCGCCGTCGACTTTGACGACAGCGACCGCAGCGTGGGGCTGAAGGTGCGCGAGGCCACGACCAAGGGTTACGGGCTGATTGTCGCCGTGGGCCCGCGGGATGTTGAAAATAAGACGGTCGGTGTCAACGCGACGGCCCTGGCGAAACCTGGCGCCAGCGCAGAGGAGCTCAAGAGGCTCAAGCGCATGGACATGACGCCGGAGAAGCTGCGGGAATACATGCTCTCGTTGGTAAAGAGCTACCAATAGCACAGCGTCTTGGCCGGAACGTTGACCGCAGAGAGGGTTGTAACATCATCGTGTATATCTATATACATATATGTATATATATTGTGATACCTAACCGATTTATTCAGAACGCTCACGCTCAAGGAAGAGGGTACTTTGTTTTTTTCGGGCACCTTGCTAGTCGCCCAGTACGAGATGGAGCGAATGACGCAGCAATGTCGCATTCGGGGAAGGTGGGGTTACTCAACGGCAAGTCCCAACGTTCTGGGTACCTGACTTTGCCATTTAACGTTACTACCAACCTTAGCTGCAAGCTTTCCCCACGCTCTTCCCCCTCCAATTCGGGAACTGCCCGCCCATATGTAGTACCTTTCTCCGTTCTTGCCTCTGATAAACTTGAAAACAACCGCAACGGGCAGCCGTCGTTTGAAACGCTCGCACGAGCCCGACACATCTCTAAGCTCCGGCAACCGTACCGGACATAGAAACCAAAGAAAATAAACGAAGCCATGGATCTCACTAACCCCTCGGATCCGCCGCCGGACTACATCACGGCGACCCGCGCCCACGGCGTGCCCCTCCGCCAGAGTGCCCCGATCAGGAAGGGGCCCTTCCCTCTCGAGCTGCCGATTCTCTCCTACCTCCGCTCAAAGCGCGTGATCCTCGCCAGTGCCTCGCCGCGCCGCAGAGCTCTCCTCTTGCAGGTCAGTAGCATTCCCCCCTCCCCCTCCCCCCCCGTTTTTTTTCTGTCTTCTTCTCAGACGGAGAGTATCCTTGCTAACTTCCCGCCCCACCTTCGCAGCTCGGCCTTACCAACCTCGAAATCATCCCCTCCAACGAACCCGAAGACCTCGACAAGAAGGCCCACACGCCCGAGGAGTACGTGGCGGCCACCGCGCAGCGCAAGTGCCTGGCCGTATACCAGGCGGCCCTGGATCGGCAGCAGGAGGCGGCCGAGAACAAGAACAACAACAAGGAGAAGAAGAAGGAGGAGGAGGAGGAGGAGAAGGAGGAGGACAAGGAAGGGTCGTCGGGCGCCAACGCGAACGCGAATGCTAAACCGAACCCGAACCCGCGCGAGCTCGAGGACCCGGCGGTGGTGATCGCGGCCGACACGGTGATCGCGACGCGGGGCGGGCAGATCCTGGAGAAGCCGCGGTCCGAGGCGGAGCACGTGCGGATGCTGAAGCACCTGCGCGACACGGTGCGCCACCGGGTGCTGACGGGCGTGTGCGTGCTCGCGCCCAAGGCGGACGCCTCCCACCCGGGCTACGAGCTGGCCTCGCACGTGGAGGAGACGAGGGTCTTCTTCGCCGGCGCCGACGACGGCCTGCCCGACGACGTCATCGAGAGCTACGTCCGCACCCGCGAGGGCGCCGACAAGGCCGGCGGCTACGCCATCCAGGGCGTCGGCGGCATGGTCCTCGTCGACCGCGTCGAGGGCAGCGTGGATAACGTGGTCGGCCTGCCCGTGAGGAAGTGCCTGCAGCTGTGCGAGAAGGTGGTGTTTCGGCAGGGGCATGATGACGAGGAGGGTGAGGACGAGTGATGGCGGCGATTGAGAGTGATCGATCATCAATCAGAGAGGAGTTGTGAAAAAAAAAAAAAAAAAAAAAAAGGGAAAGGGACCTCAAAAGAAATAGAGGATGTGGTAGATGGGTGGGGGTTGAGATGAGGTCGTTTTATTTATTTTTTTTTGTTCCTTTGCAATGTGGTCTACTACAGGATAACGGCATGGATGGCATATATATCTCAACACGTAAACGACGACGACGGTGCTGGAGCTTCAGAACAAGACGATGGGACGGCCGGTCTCTGGTACTAGACATTTATTTCAATACGCTCTCGAAAGATCGGTGTTATATACATGTTTATATACACATATATACATGTTTATATACACACATATATACATGTTTATATACACACATATATACATGTTTATATATTTGTTTATATACATATGTATTTGGGGCGCTTTGGAGTAATCTGCCCTATCTCCTTCTATCTCCAAACCAACATACCCTTTTTTCTTTCCTTGTACAATTCCGCCTCAACGTCATTCTCGATCGAGGCGTGTGCAATTTGGATAACCCCTCGAGATCTGGTCATCCGCCAGTTCACTCCTCATCGCCGTTGTTCGGTCTTGGCCGTTTGAACGGATGCGCCTCCGTGTTAAACACGTAGTCGTCCAGATTTATGAGGTCTGGCTCCGAGAAAATAAGGTAAAAGTACTTGAGCGTCTCGGCGATCCAGAAGCTCTGTGAATCACGGTGTCAGTAAAGTAGTCAACATCATCCATCCGTCCGTCCGTCCGGGGAGAGAAGCGCGACAGGCGGGAGTGGTGCAATTTTTTTTGTCGGGGCCACACATATGTGTTTGGTCATCGTTGTAGCTCGCTCACTCACCTCCATGGAATCGAGCTTGCCCGTCTCCCCGGTGGCGCGCACGTCGTCGATGGCCGAGTAGGCGAACCGGGTGCGCGTCGCGGCCGTGACGGACTCGAACATGCGCCAGGCCACGTCCAGCAGGTCCGCCTTGCCCGTGACGCGGTAGAGGACGAAGATGCTCTCGATGGCCTCGGGCCGGAGCTGGTACTGCGGGTCGAGCAGCGCCGCGAACCCCCGGGGCGGCAGCTCGCCCGCCCGGCGCTCCCGGGCCCTCTCCCTCCACCGGGTCTCGTTCCACGCACACGGCGCGAGGTTGCTGTCTCCCTCTCCCCCCTCCTCCTCCTTCTTCCTCCCCTCCTTCTCTTCGACGCGGCAGGGGATCAGCTCCGCCTTCTCGGGCATGATGCCCGTCGGGAAGGCATCGTACGCCCAGGCGCAGCCGCGCGCGAGCCGCTTGCCCACCTCGACGTGCTCCTCGTTCCGGAAGAGCCGGCCGCCGAGGGCGAACATGCCGCCGGCGAAGCAGGCGAGGTGCTGGATCTCCGGGGAGAGCTCGACGATGCGCCCGTTGGAGAGGACCGTGCCGGGGAACAGGACGTCCGGGGCCGGGTCGGGCAGCATGGGCCGGAAGAGGACGTGTTTCTCGGCCGTGGCCATGGCCTTGGTGTGGAGCTTCTCGTAGGTCGGGTCCAGGCCGCCGAGGAGGGCGTACATCTTGGACAGGTACTCGTAGGCCGAGTCGGCCGAGGCGCCGAGCGAGTAGGACGTGCCCGGGGTGAGGAAGTCGTTCTCGAGGTCGACAAAGATGGGCCACATGCCGGGCAGGCTGGTCGAGTCCTGGGTCCTCTCTAGATGCCTCTTGACCCCGTCGATCGCGTGGTAGTATTTCGGGTCGCCGGTCAGCTGCGAGAGCCGGGTGAACTCGAGCGAGAGGGAGCCGACCGCGGCCGAGGCCTCGTGGTCGCTGGCGGTCAGCTTGCCCTCCTTGGCCAGGTCGAAGCTGAAGCTGTTGGCAGGCATGTGGTTGGGCGTGTCGAACGCGGCATAGAGCATGTTGCCGAGCTCGACGGCCTTGTCGAGCAGGATCTGCTCCTGGCTCAGGTCGTAGGCGGACAGCAAGCCGCCCAGGTACCTGATGTTGGTCTCGAACAGGCTGCAGTGGCCCGAGGTCGCGTTGTCCCAGTCGATGGTGGCGACGTGCCCGACCGCATCCCGGAACTCCTTCTCCATGCCCATGATCCAGAGGGTGTCGAGAGAGTCCACCAGCGTGGCCCCCCATCCGGCGAAGGTGTCCTGGCCGATCAGCGACTGAGGCGCAACCTGGTCACGGCCCCAGGCGTGCTTGCTGTAGGCCCTCCAGGACCTCTTGGCCGCCTTCCGAACGGCGTCTCGGCGTGCCCTCTGCGTCTCGTTGTGGGAGCTGCTCAGCTCGTCTGCGGAGAAATCGTGCTGCACCCGGGGCAGCTGGAGCGGGTTTCCCTCGGGCAGGCGGACCATGATGTCCTCCTCGACAGGATGAGCTTCTGGCCGCTTTCCCCAGTCGAAGCTGCTCGGGACGTACTTCCAGGAGCGCCATTGCCGGCCCTTGTAGACGACGTAAACAAAGTCCGTTTGGCTCAGGAACACGTAGGAAGCAAGGAAGACTGCCGCCGCCAGAGCGAGGCGCAGGAACTTCCGGATACTCATGACGGCCATGGCTCCCATGAGCTCAACAGACTATAGCTCATTGGGGGACGGAGAGCGAGAGTGACCGGTGGCATAAAAAGAGGAAGGGAAGCAGACACCAAAGCTTGCTGCACGGAACACCGCGCTCAGACACGTCTTGATATGCCGGCGCCCCAGCCTTACACAGCCGTTATGGTATGTATGCGTGTACTGCGTAATGTTTGTATGTATGTGTATAATCACCACTCCCGGTGTAAGAAAGGGGCCGCGAGACGTGCCAGAGATGCCGGGTAGATATGAGATGCGGGAGCCACAAAACCTGTTCTGGCCGCGTCGAGGATTCTTGGCAAGCCAACATGCTCTCGCCTGCTGGTAAAATAGTCTAGTGTAAGGGGCCTTGTTTGGGCAGGCCCCAAATGGAAGCTTCCCCCGAAGTTCCTGGATTTTTTGTGGGAACCGACGGTGGTCGATCTGGATGATGCTGGAGGGCTGTGCAGAGAAATACGGGTCCCTCAATCTCGCCTGTTTCAACGTTTCCAGGAAGAAACAAGAGCTGACAAAGGCCGGCCAACATTAAACTGCCGACCGAGTCAGGGCGACGAGTCGGCACTGTGACAAATATAGGTCCGGGTGCCTCGTGGCGATAAGAACCTGACAGCGTCACCGAGTGAGGATTCCATCGAGCTCCGTTCCAGTGGGATGATATTGGAAGAATATCGTTAAGAAACATTTGTTCTAAATGGGGTATTCAGCCTTGATGCAGAATTGAGTTCCAGATGAATGATTGAGATAAGAGGTAAAACATATCCGCTGGAGGAGCCAGCAGATGCTCGCGTGGAAACCGTTTTGATTCGAGTTTTGAGGCATTGGCAACTTAAAGTATGGGAACCGGTGGTGCAGTTGCACGCTCAGCAAGGTGCCACTGCAGCGCTGAGAACAAAGCTTATTTGTATGTAGCCCCTGTCCTTGCCTTTGTGGGACAGGCACTTTCAAGGAAACGGAAGTTTCTTATCGCTTATCGCAGCCGCAATTCGCCCAAAAATTTGGGTTACCAAGGCGAACCAGAGGCACCTCAGCGCAGCGGAGGGACAACAAGCAAAGCAACGACCATCGCTTCGTCTTGCAGCCCGCAAGGTCAATCAATCCACCGCAACAATGTCGTCGTTACGCAACAGGTACGTGAAAGAAGAGCAAAAGAAAAGGCCGACATGAAGAAGATAAAAAAAAGGAAAAAAAAAAAAAAAAGAAACAAAGACACAGGCGCACCTCCCGGAGTCCCGAGTGGAATTACAGCAGAACGTTGGCTAACCGACGCCCCAGCATCCAGCGGCGGGCTCACCGCGAGCGGGCGCAGCCCCTCGAGCGGGCGAGGCTGGGCCTGCTCGAGAAGAAGAAGGACTACCAGAAGCGGGCGCGGGACTACAACAAGAAGAAGGAGGTGCTCAAGTCGCTGCGGCAGAAGGCGGCCGACCGCAACGAGGACGAGTTCTACTTTGGCATGATGTCGCGCAAGGGGCCCGGCGCCCCCGTTACCCGCGGCAAGGCCTTCACCGGCTACGTCGACGGCGACCGCGGCAACAGGGCCATGGACGTCGACACCGTCCGCCTCCTCAAGACCCAAGACCTCGGCTACATCCGGACGATGCGCAACGTGGCCGCCAAGGAGCTGCGCGAGCTCGAGGAGCGATACATCTTAGCCGGAGGGACAGATCTTGGTGGCAACAACGACAATGATGATGACGATGACGACGACGACGGCATCGACATTGACGGCGGCATGGCCCCGTCGTCTTCGCGGCCGCAAAAACCAAAAAAGATCCTGTTCTTCGACGAGGCTGAGGAGCGAGAGCAGGCGTTGGAGCGAGCACAAGAGGAGCAGGAGCAGGAGGAGGACGAGGCCATGGATGATCTGGAGGACGAATACGACGAGAGGGAGGCCGAGGCGGCCAGAAAAGCACAGATCCTCGAGAAGCTCGGGCGGAGGTTGAAAGCGGCCAGGAAGAAACTCAAGACGCTCCAGGACGCCGAGTACGAGCTGGAGATACAACAAGCCAAGATGGCAAAGACGGCGACGTCGGGGGGCGTCACAAAGACGGGGAGGAGAATCAAAGTGCGGGAGAGGAAACGGTAGTCAGCAGGTTGGCGTGCCTGCGTTCTGTTTCATGACCCTTTCTTTAAACAGCTGCTCCTTCCAGGGAGAGGAGGAGGGGGGAGGAGAGAAACAAAAAAAAAAAAAAAAGAAAAAGTGGCATGTTCCAGCCTCGGCTGAGGTTCTTCTTATTGTCCCCAGAAAGAAAACAAAATACCCCAACTTGGTAGATTATCATGATTTATGAAACAGCTATCCCATCCAGCCCAACCAAGAAAGTAAAGAAACATGAACCCAAGGTAACAAGACGCCCGCTTCCCTGTCATTCCTGTGAGACCCCGCGTCATTGCTGTCAACCCTGTCGTTCCGCATCATTTCTTCCCGCCCATGTACGTATGTACGTTATTTTTTTATGTGTGCATGTATGCACCCGTCGGAGACGGACGAGCCGTCGCAACCTTTTTAAAAAGGTCTACTAATTAACTTAGAGCTTCCCGAGGCCGCAACACCTGGTAAACAGCGACAGGACGCCCACTAGCATCTTGACCCCCAGCGTGGCGCACCAGACGAGGCACTTGAACGTGACGGTCACCAGGCCGACGAGCGCGCGGAGCACCCCGGGCACCCTGTCCTTGTCCAAGTCGGCGCCGCCCTTGCCCTTGCCCAGGTCGCTGCTCTGGCTCTCGAGGTCCAACTCGAATTGCTCGGCCGGCCGCCGCCGCCGCCGCTTCTTCCTGCCGTACCTCTCCTTGCCCTCGCCGCCGCCCTGCTCCCTGTCCTCCCTCCTCCCGCTCGCCCGGCTCACGACCCGCCTCGCGCTCCGGCTGCTCCTCCTCCCGCCGTCGCCGCCGCCCGAGTAGACGCTCCCGTTGGGCCCGCCGTAGACCACGGGGGGCGGCTCGAAGACCTCGAGGCCGCCGCCGCCGCCGTTGCCGGCCCTGGCGGGAGAACCGTTGTTCTTCTTCGAGTCGAGGTGGGCGACGAGGACGAGGGCGGCGACGGCGACGTCGACCAGGTAGACGGCGTCGACCTTGGCGGCGACGGCGGTGTCGACCTCGAGCCAGCCGGAGCCGGTGCCGTCGCGGACGAGGCGGGCGAGGTGGGCGGGCGACTCGAGGTGCTCGAGCGCGTACTCGGCCCGGCTCAGGGCCGGGTGCCGGTCGACGGTCACGCAGAAGGGCACGGCCAGCGCCGGGTGCACGAGGAAGTGGTGGCCGCTGTCGGCGTCCCAGACGAGGCGCGCCGACTCCTGCTGCGCCAGCGCCACCGTGGTCGCGTCGTTGGCGCGGTCCGCGACCAGGCGCGCCGCCGCCGCCGGCCAGAGCTGGGCCACCAGCCCGTCGTTCTCGTCCGCCGCCGCCGCCGCCGCCGCTGCCGCTCTCGAGCTCAAGTCCGAGTCGGGGCCCCCCGAGGACGAGGAGGGCAAGAGAGGGGCCGGCGCCAAGTGGGTCGACAGAACTTCTTGCCAGTTCTTTTGGTACTTTCGGGCCGTGTTGGAGGGGCTGTAGGCCGTGGTCTGCGGGACGACGGGGTAGTTGGATTGGCGGCTGGAGAGGGAGGCGCGCGGCGAGGGGGTGGAGCCGCCGCCGCCGCCGTCGGGGCTCGCCCTCGCGGAGGTGCTGCCGGCGGACGGGGAGGCGGGCTTGAAGGGCTTGGTGGGGTCGTAGCGGTGGAGGGTGACGAGCGCGGACGAGGAGGTCGGTTCGACGCGCAGGCAGTAGAAGGGATGGCCCGTGGAGGAGGAGACCGTGTACGAGGGCGGGAGATCCGGGGAGGCGGTCATCTTGAGGCAGTAGTTACGCCCTTCGGACCCAGACGCCCTCCACCCGTTCGCGACCTTCCAGAGCCCCCGGAGGTCCTCGGTAGTGCTTACTGAAGGCATGACTGCTGGCTCGTGGTGCCGCTGCCCCATGAAGGGCGGCCAGCGGGCGGCGGAGTGGCCGGCGTGAGGAGGAGGGCCGGCTGTGTGGGCCGCTGCCGGGGCGTTCGAGGAGGCTTCCGCGGCTGCGGCTGCGGCTGCTCTCGGCGGCGAGTAGAGCGGCCTGCTGATGGCGGACTGTGGGATGTGTGTCGGGCTCGCCTGGGTCGGGTAGTACTCTTGCTGGGATAGGGGGAGGTCCGGGTTATACCGGGGAAAGATGGACCGGATCGCTCCCGGCTCTTGGGACTCTCCCGATCGGGATGACGAAGACGGGCCAGCCGTGGTGTGTGCGATTGGGGGTTTGGCAATGGAGCTCCGCGACCTCTGGCTCGAGCTGCGGACCAGAGTCTGGGCGTCGGAGAAGGCCGTCTCGCATCGCTGGGGCGGGTCGGTCACGGGCTGGGAGACTGCGGTCTCTACCACGGCATCGTCGGCAGCGTCTGGTGCTGTCGACGGGCCTGCCGCCGCGGATCTTGCGGCATCTAGCGCATGCTGCCACGGGTTGTTGGACACGGCTCTGTGCTTTTCCTCGCGAGCGGTCGAGCCTCTTCGTCCGGAACGGGGAGAGGTTGCCCGAGGCCTGCTCTGGGACCGTGATGGCGGTCGCGGGTCGTCGTTTGGGTTCGGGAAGAGGGAGAACCCTCCCGTTGGATGTGCCGACATGTCGAAATCAGAGAGACCTGCTCCCCCGTATCGAAGCTCCCACTCGCGACTAGAAGGTGTCTCGATTTTCGCTTTCCTCTGCTGCTTCCAGCTGCGTGCCGACGGCGCAAAGTCAGGTCGATTACGGAAAGCAGAAACCTAGCGCTGAAATCTGCTACCGAGAGACATCGTGGTCCGACTGCTGCAGGATGTAGTATGTAGGATGAGAAGAGCGATGACAATGAATGACAGGCTGCTTCGATGTTCTACTTGTCAACACCAACAACGGTCGGTGACGGAGTAGAACCAGGCTCGTGAAACCGGACGAGAACGGTGGGGGAGTGATTGGTTTTATTCAACCATCTCTCAACACCTCTCTCTCTCTCTTTCTCCCTCTCTCTCCCCATCCAGTCGGCCACCCTCCCTTCCCACACTCCCCTGTTCATGTCCCGCGTCTACTACTTGAAGCGTACGTACAATGCCATCTGCGGATGGTGCAGACGGGAGCATGGGTACACTAGTGCGTGTGCGTATGTGCGTGCACTTGTCCGCGGGTCCCACCGAATCTAGTGTAAGGACCATCGGCGCTGAAGAGGAGGAAGGGGGTCGATCGACCTATCGTGGGCCGCCATTTCTCTCATGCTGCGCGTGACGGGAGGGTGCGGATCCGACTTGCAGTGAGATTCGGTACTGCTAAGCGCCGGGCGTTCCCAACACGGCCGGGAGCAGCGGCCTCGCCCGGCTGTGAATGGATGGAGGCAGGGGTCGAAAGGCTCAAGAGCGCGGGAGCGGGGACGAGTTAAACGCCCAAAATAGATCCTTGGGACTCTGGGAGCAACCACCCTGCCGTGGTTCGCCAATCAGCATCGGGATCACCTTGCAGTTGACGCCCACGGCATTTCGACTTTACCTGAGTGGATTGCAGCGTACGGATTACTGCGTACGGACTAATTTGTATAGTACAAAGTGTCACTAGAAGGCGGGCGATTAGTTCTACCTCCGTACCTACCTGTCGCTTTCTGCTCTGGTTTATGTACTGTACGTGTATGTATGTACGTACAGTGCTGCGTAGATTGGTTCTCTTTCCCTCTTCCCTCCAATTTTTTTTTTTCCCCTTTTGACTCTTCCTCAGCGCAGGAATTGAAACCGGACAGGGTTGGGGCTAGTTGCACTTTCCCTCTCGCAGCTCGTTCCATTTTCCTGGCAGCGGCCTGATGATACCTTAGGTAGTGTAGTAGATAACCATTTTCCCATGAGTAACCTCAACTCGATCAAGCTTCTTGCCCATGAACAAAGGCATTCTCGCCCATTCGCGCAAATATGTAACTTGAACCAGGACGCGCTTCCGTGCGTTTGTTTGCCGTGTGCATTCGCGCCAGACACCCGCAACATACGGGGACCTGTGTCGCAACCCGCCAGATGATTCCGCTGATTCGGGTCAATTAGATCATCAGCAAGCAGCTGCGGACTACGCTACAGTTAGTTATATGAGGTGACACCTAACCTCCTATCGTTTCCATGCCGCCGAAACCGCTAGCTAATTGGGCAGTTGCAGGTTGCACAATGTCTCACTTCGACTTCACCATTGAGATTGGAGTTCGTCTCATCAGTCCCTCTTTTGCAGCGTACATATACACTCAAAGTATAAAGATGCCGAAGAACGGTGGCTATCAACCGATCATGATACGGTTCAACCACCGCATGCTTTTCCGAGTTTTGCCACTTCATTCAAAATATGAACATATATGAATATCTCGATACCCGCCAGCCCAAGCGAATTGGTCCTCTCTCTCCTTGCATGGAATCTGGCAGACCCGGGTGTCGCGGTATGCTCAAGGACACTCCCTGGCACGGAACTACTCCATGTTTCCCGACTTCCATTCCTTCGACGGTCGAGGTTGGAAGCCTTGGCTAAAGAATACTGAAGAGCCTATTTTCGCCTATTTTACCTACGCCAAAGTAGGTGCAGCACATACAGCCCAAGATATGCGGCCCTCCGAGGCACGGCTCGACGGAGCCCGCTCGGCGCATCGGACCCGGCCGTACTTACGGTGGAGACCGGAGTCCATCTACACTACAGATTACACCATATCGATCCGTCCATAGTGTATCATTGGGAGGGCCCACTCGGGCATGCGGGGCTCTCAGGGATTAGTCGGACTACAGTCGGAGCCGGCGGCCCCCCCCCCCCCGACCCCGCATTCGGTCCGCAGGGGGACATTGGCGCTCTTCTCCCTATCTCAACTGTGGTATCGTGAGCTGCGTGAGACGAGATAAGTCAACCCAGAGCGGTTGAAGTACCAAAGCCCGTCTCCCGGCTTACTCTGGAACACGAGTCACTACTGCCTAAGTGTCCCTCGTCCCCGAAACGGACCCGGGGACACTCGACAACGCTTGGGCCCCGAACTTCCCAGGCCAAGTCTCTCTCTGGCTCGGTGCTATCCATGAGGACATATGCCCGCATCAGTCCCTCGATCGCGGCTCTGCAGGCTCTAACTCCTTAGCAAGAAGACAACCTCTGAGCACGAGCACTTGAGACACTCCACAATGCCGAAACATTTGGTGGTGGTCATCGGGTGAGATATCACGTCCCCTCCCCATTTCTTCCCCCTTTCAGCAGACTACATGGCTAACACCAGTTCCAGCGCCGGCGTCATCGGCCTCAGCTGCGCCGTCCTTCTTCAGGAAGCCGGCTATGCCGTGACCATTGTCGCTCGGGATTTCCCCGGCCCCTTTGAGACGACGGACCCGACCGCCAAGATCAACTTCACCTCTCCCTGGGGAGGAGCCCGTATGTTTCCCTCTTGTTTCCGAGTCTGAAGTCATTATATGCGCCCACGACCGAATCTCTCCCGGCCTCGGGCTTATCGACACCGGATTTCTCCTCGTTTCATTCCCAGTGGAGTCTAACAACAACCAGACAACCGCTGGGTTCCCCCGCACCCGTCTCTTCCCTCCCACCTCGAGCGGGACCATCGCTTCTCGCTGCGTACCTACGCCCGTATGAAGCAGCTCCATGACGCCCAACCGGGCACGGCGGGCATCACCTTCCTCAAGGGCATCGAGTACCTGGAGCGCCCGGGGCCTGAATACCTCGCCCTCTCGCCGTCGGGCATCCCAGCCTCCTCCTCCTCCTCCTCCTCCGCCGACCCGCTGCCGGGCCTGCCGGGATTCCGCCTCCTCTCGCCCTCCGAGTTCCCCGCCGACGGTCGCGTGACCTGGGGTTGCGAGTACGACACCTGGTGCGTCAACCCCATGGTCTACTGCTCCTTCCTCCTGCGCCGCTTCGTCCGCCGCGGCGGCAGGCTCCTCGCGCGCGAGCTGCAGCGGCCCGAGGAGGTCTTCTCCCTCTCCCGCGCCGAGCTCGGACTGCCTCCGCTCCCGGCGAGAGGGGGCGAGAGCAACAGCAGCAGCAGCAGCAGCAGCAACAGCAGAGGTAATGATGGTGAGAGCGTCGTAGCGGCGGTCGTGAACGCGTCGGGGACGGGGCTCGTGCCGGACCCGCACATGACAATGACGCGGGGGCAGACATGCCTGGTGGCCGAGGACTGCGACGCGACGGTGACGAGGCAGAACGCGGACGGGAGCTGGACCTTTTGCGTGCCGCGCGGGTTCGACGGCGGCACCATCGTGGGCGGGACCAAGGAGCCCGGCAACTGGGATCCCCGGCCGTCCGCCGAGGTCAGGGCCGAGCTGCTCCGCCGCTTCGCCGAGACGTACCCCAAGATCCTGGGCGGCAAGGCCGAGCTGACGGTGCTGAGGGACATTGTCGGGCGGCGGCCCACCAGGGACGGCGGACCGAGGGTCGAGGGCGAGGTCATCCCCGGCGCCGGCTTCGTCATGCACGCCTACGGGCTCGGAGGGAGGGGATACGAGTTGTCGTGGGGTGTTGCCGAAGCCGTGGTCGAGGCTGTCGACAAGCACGTACAGAAAAAGGAGGCCGGTGCGAGGTTGTAAGCGTGACATGCATACAAACATATATATATATATATACATTTAGAGTAGTTTTACAAGTACAGAGTCGCGTGACATCGCCGCTTTACACACCAATCCTATCTCCCTGCGCCCTTCTCTCTTGGGGTCTGGGGCGAACCCAAACGTCACTCACTCCCCATCCGTATAACAGACACGGCCGGATCTATCTAACTTGGGCAGCTTCTCATCACCATGTAAAGAGGTGCGAGGGTGGCAGGAAGTACTGCTTCTCCCGCAGTCTCCCCTCTTGTTTTCCTCCACTCTCTCTCTCTCTCTTCCCCCGCCTCAGCTCCTCTCAGCAGCAGCTGTCATCATCATGATCATCATGATCATCATCACCTCCCTTGCCCCGTCCCGTCTTGCCGCTGACTTTGACTGTTATTGCTATTTTCACCACCCTCCCTCTTCGCCGCCGCCGCCGCCGCCGGCTGGTTGGCCACCGCCCTCCTCGAGGCGGCGGGGAACCCGCCGACGCGCTCGGCTTGTGCGAGCCTCTCCATCTCCTTGCGGGCGGCCTCGCGGTCCTTCTCCGGGAGGCCCCACCACTCGCGCAGGAAGGCCTCCTGCTCGGCCTTGCGGAGCGCGCGGCGCTCGCGCTCCTTGGCGCGCTCCATCCGGCGCGCGAACCACTCCTCGCGCGCGGCGTCCTGCTCCTCCTGCGTCGCGTGCGCCTTCATGCAGCTGTTCATGATCCGGTGAGGCTCCCGGCAGGCGAAGCCGGCCGTGAAGGTGCGGTTCATGGCGCAGTCGGCAAAGGCTGTGTGACGGTGGGGGCCCGGGCGGACAGGAAGGAGTTTGGGCCATAAAGTCAGTCACGGTTCGTTCCTTCTCTCTCTCTCTCTCTCTCTCTCTCTCTCTCTCTCTCTCTCTCTCTCTCTCTCTCTCTCTCTCTCTCTCTCTCTCTCTCTCTCTCTCTCTCTCTCTCCCCCTCCCTCCTCCTATGAATTCATTCTATTTCCCGATCCATTTTCTTTTCCTTTTGCTCTTTTTTTTTTTTTTAAAGAGCGAGGAGAGTGCTGTATTGGAGAAAAGGAGAGAAGGGAATTTGGGGGGGAGGAGGGGCTTAGCTACCCTTGATCTCGGCCGCGCACTTCTTCCGCACACGCTGGTAGAATAGATCTCGGATCTGGGCCTCCTGAGACGCTGACAACGGTAGTGGGTTGCGTGACGGCATGGGCAGGCGCGGCGCCTGGTCGCTGCCGCCTTCTGAGGCCATGGCGGCCATTCACTGCTTGGAGCTTCGCGTTTAAACTCGAATGTCGGAGCTCGGAGCTCGGGGCTCGGGTTTTGTTCTCGTCTCTTGTCTCGTTCAAAAATTCGGTCGGTCGTCAAACCCTCAATCGCTGGGGAGCAGGAGGGGGAGGGGCAGGGGGGAGGGGAATCGCGGGAGATGTCGAGCGGCGGACCGTGGTGGACGTGTTTTTTTGGTGGTGCTATGTTTCGAGAGACTGGCCCGCTCTTCTGATTGTTGCTGCAGTTGCAGCAACTCTGCAGCTGCAGCACCACTGTAAAGCTCCAAGAACCACACCGAGACCAATCACACAGTGCGAAGAACCGAAGAACCGAGAAAATCTGATGGGTTGCTCCGCCGGCTCGCACGGTCCCCCCCTGAGCTTAGCTCTCCTTCAACAAGAGACTCAAACAGACTCGGAACAGCGCAGACAGACGGGTCCAACGTCGACAACAACCAACGCTCACTGTATATTGAGCTGTAGCATACGTGGCAACGCTACGCAGAGGTATTACACTCTAACCTATTTTTACCTATTTTTACCCTCCCGAGGTGGGTGCCTCATACTGCTAGCAACACGCGCCCCTTTCCCTCCCCCTCCGGCCCTCTGAAGTGCATCTCTCTCTCACACATTCTCTCCATCTCCCTTTCTCTCACACACACTCCCTCTCACTTTACTACCCCTTCAGCTCCCGGGAGCTCTCCTCGGCGAGGTCATCAAGCTCCGAGACCTGCGACCTGTCCAGGTCCAGGCTCTCCTTTTCCTTCTTTCCCTTCTTGCCAAAGTTGCTCAGCCACCGAGAGGGCGCCTTGCTCTCCTTGCTCTTGGTGGCGCTCACCGTCGGCGCCAGGCCGGGGCTGCTGCTCGTGATGCTGTCGTAGCTGCGACCCAGGAACGCCGGGTTCAGCGCCTCGTCGGCAATGTCCTCGAAGTCGCCGATGCTGGACCGCTCCATGGACGCCCGCTTATCCGAGGCGGCGCCGCCGCTGGCCGTGCTGCTCGGGCCCTTCTTAAACAGGCCCGACTCCTTGCCGCCGAGCCGCCCGGCGATGCTGAACTTGCCCGAGCTGCCCTTTCGGAACAACTTGCGGACCACGTTGTTGTCGTCCTTGAAGCTGCCCGACAGCCCGGCGCTCGTCGGCTCCGAGGGCGTGTTCGAGAACGACTGGTCCAGCGAGAGGGAGTCCCGCGACTCCGAGACGGACGTCTGCGTGTGGACCGACAGTCCGTCGCGGGACATGCGCGGCTCGGACGGGGACTCCATCTCCGGCGGCCAGGTCTGCTGCCCCCCCTCGGGCGTGCCGGAAGACGCCTCCGCGTTCTTGGATTTCTCCTTGCCTTCCTTGGCCTTCGCCTTGTCCTTCTTCTCCGCCTTGCTCTTCTCCTTGCTCTCCTTGTCCTTCTCCTTTTCGGGTTTGGACTTGAAGAACGAGGTGATGTTGAAAGCCGGCGCGTTGGGGTTCAGGCGAGGGGCCTTGGACTGGGTCGGCGGGCGGCTGCCGATAACGCCAACCTCGCTGACATTCGGCAGCATCTCTTCGCCAAGGATCTCGTCATCCGCCGACGCCAGGGTCGTCTTCAGGGCCGACGGGGACCCGTGGAGAGACGGGCGCCGAGACGGAGTCCGGGACCACGCGTCCGGCGACCAGAGACGGCTAGGTTTCCCCAGCGTCGCGGCTTCGCCTGGCTGCGGGCCCCAGATCGAACCAGAGTCCGTCGACGGCCGAGGGAGCTCGGCAGAGGCGATGCTCGGCGGCCGCGGGCTGCTCTTGTCCCTCTCCGAGAACAGGCCGCCCGGGGCGCGATGAGAGCTGGAAAAAGGATTTAGGCTCTTGGGAAACACGCGGGAATGCGTCCCCTGGCCCTCGGCGATCTCGAGTCCCGCCGAGTTGCGGTTGAACACCCCCCAGCTGCGTCGTTTGTTGCTGAGGCCGTCCGAGTCATCATCCTGCCTCGGAAATGACTGGCTCTGCCCCGGCTTGATGCTGCCAAAGGGCAACCCGTGCAGCCCATCCGGGTCGGTGGTCGTCTTAGTGTTCCTGGACCGTGGGAAGGGGAAGAAGGCGCTCAGCTTGTTCGGCGGGGGCTCGGTTGCCACCGGCGAGGGAGCCGTGGCGGCCGCGTTGAGCGACATCCGATCTGAAGCGTCCTGAAAGGGGGGAAAGGGGAGGTTGCTCGAAGAGCCATGGGGGCTCGAGAAGACGTTGAAGGATTTCCCAGACGACGCGGGCGACTGCGGAGCGTTGTCGGGAGAGGCGCGTTGGAGGAAAGGGTCGGGTCCGAACCTCGAGGCCGGGCTGGGGTCGTCGTCATCGATATCCGCCATGAGGTTAGATGGCAGGAGAGCGGTGGCTGACGGGCTGAGCGGGGCGTTCCTTGCGCCCAACTCGTCCAGGTGCCCGACGTCCTCCGGGCGGCCCATGAAAGGCGCGGAGGTGAAGCCGGGCGGCGGCGCATTCGCCGGACGGGAGCTGCCAAAGCCGGCGGGAGCTGCAATTGCCTGGTCGATCTGGGGATAATGTTGCAGCGGTGCCGAGACTGGGACGTTCGGGATGGCGTTGCCTGCGCGGTTCCGTCGGTTCAGGTGGGTGGCCGCCGAAGGATCGAATTCCATGCCGGTCGCACTCGGTTGGCTGTACAGATTGAAGTTGGCCTGCGGGATGTGCTGCACCTGGATGCTGAGGGCGCGGACCTGCTCGTCCAAGGCCCGGCCGCGTTTCGACTCGAGCGTCAGAGTGTCCTGCAACTCCTTGCCCACGCCACTTCTGTACCACTCCCGCCTCTCTTCGATGATCTTCTCCCGCCATTCACCGTCCTCGTCCCCGCCCGGAAGCAGCTTTCGAGCCGCTTCTAGCTCCCTCACCTGCTCTCTCCTCTCTTTCAACTCCGCCTCCAAGCGCGAGCACTCGGCCTGTAGGTTCCCAATCTCTTCCCGGGACCGCTCCACCTTTTGGTCTCGCTCCTGCTCCAGCTCCGCCATTTGCCGACCGAAGCTCTCGCGCTCCCGGCGCAACTCCTCCACGCCCTTTTCCCACTTTGCGATATTATCGTGCAACTTGGCCCGCTCATTCTGCTTCTCCTTGAGGGCCTTCTCCTTCTGCCCCTTGCGTTGCATGGCATTGCGCATGGCGCGGTCGGTTGCGTGTACATCCTTCTTTAGCCTTTCCGTCTGCTCCTCCTTCTTTTTCTGTTCCTTCCTCTTTTCTCGCTTCTCCGCTTCCAGCTCGTCCATCAACACCTTGTGATCAGCCTCCTCTTTTGCTATCAGCGCGAGTACGTCCTCCGTCTCCTTGCGGATCGCCTCGAATCTCTCCGTCAGTGCCGGTAGCGTCTGCTTCGGATCCGCATCGACGTCTTCTCGTATCGGTTGATCAATGCTTGTAGTGGATGGCGAATGCCGTCGCGTGACCGTGTTCCGTCGCGGCCCCGCGGCACCAGTAGAGCTCGGGTCTCGGGCTGGTGAGGCAGGCGGCTCCTGAACCGTCGGCACCTCCAAGGCGGGGAAAGGGCTGCGGCCTCCCCCGGTCTCGTCGCCTGCGTCGTTCGGCCCGGGATGGCGCGGCTCCTCCGGCACAAAGTTGGACGGAAGCCGCGAGTTCCCCAAATGCGGCCGACCATCGCGGCCAAAAGTCCTCAGCCGGATGACACGGCTGCCGGCCTGGAAATTGTTGGAGCCAACGGCAATCACGCGCACGTTGTAAAAGTGATCTGGCTTGAGGCCACTGACAACAATAGCGGGTTCCTGGTTCGCGGCGACCTCTCCCACTGGTCGAGCGTAAGTTATCATCTGCGCAGTCAGGCAGGTGACGGCCTGGTTTCTGACTCACCGACCACGCCGTTGACCTGGATCAAGAACTTTTGCACGGATCGGTTAGGCGGAGGGCGCGTCCAGTTTACGGTAGCGGCATCGGCTCGGATCTCTGCTAGCGACACGTCTGGCGGATCCGGAACGTCGACGCCCAGGATATTGATCAACTCGGGAACTGGCTTCCATAGCGTCTGCCACGCTCGTCGAACCAGCCTGTATGGAGATGCATCGTGAGCTGACTGCAGGCCTTGGCCACACACAAATCAAGGTTGCGAGAGCGATCGAGAGCGCCCACGTGACGACGAAAAATAACAGAAACGCGCGGGAGAGTTTTTTTTTTTTTTTTTTTTTTTCCCTTTAAAAGCAGCACGACCTGAGCCGACCCTTTTTACGTACCATACAACGGCAATGCCCGTCACGAGCATCTTTGCATTTCTCAGGAGGAAGAGGTCGAGGCGGAGGGCGGCGACGGCGTCGGCGGTCAGGACGTAGGCCGAGTAGGAAAGATCGCGGCACAGCTCCGGAGCGACGGCCCAGCAAAAGAGGGCGGCGCCGGCGGCGGCGATCAGGTTGATGCGGGCGTTCTTAGGCTCTGTGAACCACCAGGCGAGGCTGGCCGAGAGGACGAGAAGCGTGGGCACCAGCGACGTCCAGGAGAGCCATGACATGACGCTGGGGTCGGGGGGAACAGCGAGGCAGGGTGTTGAACGAGTCGTCGCGCTACCTGCAACGGGGAGAGGGAGGGACGGGAGTGGGGGTCGGGAGCAGTGCTGAGTCGCAGAAACATCGGAAAAGGGAAAAAATCGAGATGCTTGCCTTCCAGGCCGAGAATTGCTTGGCCCCGGCCCGCTGCACTGCTTCATGTGATGCTTCATTGGCCGCGAAAACTGGGGACGCTCGCAATCGCCAGACAACGCAGATCCCGGACTCCATCGCGGGCATGGACGCCTCAACTGAGAGGCAAGGCGCTGGCCCGTCCTCAGAGTGGTTCGAGCGGGCTCTTGCGCCTGGTAGCTGCGTCTGTTAGTGGAGATCACTTGCCGAGATTGTGGGTTCCCGATCGCTAACGGGGCGCCGTTTGTTTCAGCGGCCTGGCCCGTTGGTTGGCTGGCGAAGGCACCACCGAACCTCCTCCTCGCGCTGCCCACATGCACCTGCCACCCCCAGGCCGATAACACGAGGCTGGGTGACTGTGTTCGCAATACTCACAGTAGGTAACTTTAAGTAGTCAAGCAGTTAGGTAATGTTACAGTTCCAGGTTGTTTAGGTTGCCTAAGCAAGAGCGGCATCACCAATGGCTTCATTTCTGAGCCGCATTGGAGGAAGACGAAAAAAGCACATTTCCACTGGTTCGTCAAAGCACGCTTGGGTGCCTGTAAGGGTTACCTGTGCGTGATGTGCCAAGTGCTGGCGTCGCTGTTGCACAGAACCGTTGTTTGTTCCCGACCGTAGCGCTTTCCTCAAAGTGCACATTGTAGGCACATATACCTCAGTATCTGGGAGCAGGCCCAACCGCTACGACGAACAAAAAAAAGACTTTTGAGTTCCTACTGTACTTATGCAAGGCCAGATATATTACCTGAACTAAACGGACCTGACAGGACCCGATTAATACCTATGTACTCTCCCTGAGACACGTTACCTGACCTACAATCTCGACAACGGAAACACTTGAGGGGCCCCTCCTCTTCATGTTCCCTAACTTTGGGGTTGCTAACTACATTAGAATTGGGACTTATGACCCATGTTGCCTCCCTCGTTGACAAGCCCTTGCCTTGGTATTGGGTGTCATGACGTCCCCGCGGCCAGGCTGCGAGTCGTTGATAGGGCCACCAAAAGGTACATATATGATGCACACAATCCTCGTCATCCCCCTCATGGAGGTAGGTGCCTCGCGAAGTCATGGTAGTTCACAACTCGGTACAGTGCGTACACCCACCCATTTCGTCCTACGAATGGCCCTCTCCAGAGAAACCGAGAAGTCATACCGGCACCATAGGCAGCAACGGTACACCACGCCACGAAATTGGCTCTTTGCTGGTCCGGCGAGCCGCTTACTGCTGATTACTGCTAGGATACTCCGTACAGCTAGACTCTTGGCTCTCTGTTAACAGTCAAGGTGCCCAACAAGTAGCCAGTCCTAACAAAAGGCAAATTGCCGGGCTAGATGGTCGCTAGATTGTCATTCGAGGGCACGTGCCTCGATGTATTATCTATGTATGTAATTCGCACTACCTGACATAGGTAAGGTAGTGCAACTCGGGTGGTTTAGCGAAGAGCAAGACCCCAGATTCTTGTCAGCCCATGACACGAAGCTTGGACTCAACATGCGAACCAGCTCGCTGGCGTAATCCTGTCGTCTTCTCGAGTTTGTGAAGCCTTATATAAACCTGAGATGTCTCTGCATTGGAAATATCCGCGTAACAGCATGGGCACCGCTATAACGGAAGTATACCGTCCTGGGCCCTACTTCTACACTGCGCAGTATCAAGTACGCTTGTTGCCATATTGTATGGACCTACAGTACAAATTACAACAACAGTGGGTGTGTGCTGCCTACAGCAAGAAGCTTCACGCGCCGAGTGTGGTCATGTGCTGCTCCCCCAGCAAGTTGCGTCGCCCTGTGCCCCAAACCCGGGCACTGGTCCCCCAACCAAGCCACCATCAAGCCGAATTGGGGGGCGAGACTCCAACACCGGCAGTTTGATCCCCCATACCAACTGGCCGGAATTTGTGCAAAACATAATTTTACGTACCTTCGTCGCAAGCAGTCAAGAAGTTGGGTGTTAAGATGCCTCAGGCATTCGGCAACCAACTCGCAACAAAATCAGGTACTCCGTACTTGAAAAATAAACATGGTCCAAGTCATCATGGATCTCTTTCCGGCCTCAATGGCTTGTCTTGGGGACCGCTTGTTGTGTCCATGACATCAGCGAGGGGAACCCTGACCATCGGCAAGGGTTCACATTCCCGGAGTTTCTGTCTGCGAGACTTTGAAGGTACAGTACCAACATTTGGGGTAACTCGTCTCTCAGCGGGCTTGCGGTGTCCAATTGGTCCAGTTGGTGGGCCAGAAGTACCGGATATGTCTCGGCCTCAGCACTCGGCCCGGCCAAGCGGGCCAAGCGCGGGTGACTGGTGGGACTACTCGGCGTTTGTTGAGTCCTCGTGATTCGGAGCCAATTCACCTGCTCAACGCCCGGTTTGCTTTTAGTGCCGACTCCTTCCCTGCTGCCGGGAGTTAATCTCGTAGTGCTTTTTAGACTCTTCGCCTCCCCCGAAGATTTCTTTCATTCATAAAATCCATCTATCCCGTCGTCTGGAGTCGAGGCTGCAGAGCCGTTGAACGCCCGCTCCACGCATGCGCTAGTTCCCCCGCGGAGGAGTCAACGGCAGCCCAACCTAACCGTTTGTTCCACTCCGGGCCTCTTCGTTTGGTTCCCCTCTTCGGTCTTTCATGCAGCTACTGCGCCGGATCACTAGGTAGCCTCCGTTCATTTTTTCTCTCTCTCTATCGTTTTACAGTCCTTGAGAACGGTCTTGGATTTTGCTGCTTTGGCGCCGGGAACTGCGCTATACCTGCACATTCACAAGCCTAGAAAGAGAGGGGTCTGGGCGTGGCGACTCGGCGCTCCATAATACCTACCGCGCGCCTCGGCTTACAACAAACACCCTGCGCAACCGATTTTGCTTTCTCTTACCCAAGCTCGATACCTAGCGCAACTTGGATTGCGATTTCTGGCCGCAAGGCCGCCAACGTTCCACACTCGAAAGGCCCAAGAGAGAGAACAAGAAAAGGGCGCTGCCCGCCGTCGGTCAATTGCCTACCATGCAGTACGTCAGAAACCTGAGCGATTCGGTCTCGACAGCATGGAACTCGATCAACCCGGCCACCCTCAGCGGGGCCATCGACGTGATCGTTGTTGAGCAAGAGGACGGCAGCCTTGCGTGCTCTCCTTTCCATGTCCGCTTCGGCAAGTTCTCGCTTCTGCGCCCGTACGAGAAGAAGGTCGAGTTCAAGGTCAATGGCGTCAAACAGCCATACTCTATGAAGCTCGGAGAGGGCGGCGAGGCCTTCTTCGTCTTCGAGACCAGCGACACGATTCCGAAGAGCCTTCAGACGTCTCCGTTGGTCTCACCAGCGTCCAGTCCGCCCTTGAACGCCTCGCAGAACGGCCAGCCGCCGTTGCAGGAGCCTGAATCGCTCGATCTAAATGATGGGGTCGGAAAGGCGCGCTCCTCGAGCATTCACCGCCCACCGCCCACCGTCCTCCATTCAGTCGGCCGGGATGGTATGCGGTCCCCCTCCGGAGTCATGGTGGCGAGACGTTGCTGATCAGACCAGGGCTGCTCACGCCGAGGTCAACCTCCCCGGACCTCTCCAGGAAAGCCCAGTCCTCTGCCGATGGCTCGCCTCCGCGCCCGCACAGCGACAATGTGTTGCCGAGGACGGTCCGGAAACCCTCCAGCGATCACGGTTCGAGCGACGACGATCGTCCGACGTACTCGGAACGACCCATCAGCCCGCCGCCCCTGCCGCCGGCCGAGGCTCTCCAGCGGGCCATGAATCTGTCCAAGGAACTGGCGGCCGTCAACATCCCGACCCATGTGACCGAAACGGGAGACCTGATGCTGGACATGACGGGATTCAAGAATAACGACGAAGATGCCATCCGGGCCGAGATCCTGGCCCGCAAGGTGCTCTCGGAGGAGCTGGATGGTAACTACGACATTGGCGCTCTCTTTGGCGTTGACGAGCGGGGCAATCTCTGGATCTACAGCAGCGAGGAAGCCAAGGCTGCCGCCATGAAGAGGGCCATGGATTCGACGCTGCGCGGCTCGTCGGGCATGACCAGCGACGCGGCGTCAGACCCAGGCTACCAGAGCGACAGCAGCGATGCCACGGCGTCTCCGAGCACTGCGAGCCACAGGAGAGCCGACTCCGACCTCGGCCAGATGTCCTTGCAGACCCCTCCTAGTTCCCCCGGCAGCTCGGCTGCCGGTGATCCCAACCGCAACTATGCCAAGACGTTGCGGCTGACCAGCGACCAGCTCAAGGCCTTGAACCTGAAGCCCGGCGAGAACTCGATGAGCTTCACGGTCAACCGGGCAACTTGCCAGGCGTACATGTACTTGTGGAAATACGAGACGCCCGTGGTCATATCGGACATTGACGGGACCATCACCAAGTCGGACGCCCTCGGCCACGTGCTGAACATGATCGGACGAGACTGGACGCACGCGGGCGTCGCAAAGCTGTACAGCGACATTGCCGCGAATGGCTACAACATCATGTACCTGACCAGCCGGTCCGTCGGGCAGGCCGACAGCACGAGGGCGTATCTCGCCGGCATCGTCCAGGACGGGTACCGGCTCCCGCGGGGTCCCACCATCCTCTCGCCGGACCGGACCATGGCGGCGCTGCGCCGCGAGATCTACCTGCGCAAGCCGCACATCTTCAAGATGTCCACGCTGCGCGACATCCGCAGCCTGTACGGGCCGAACCACTCGCCCTTCTACGCCGGCTTCGGCAACCGCTTCACCGACCAGATCTCGTACCGCACCGTGGACGTGCCGCGGACGCGCATCTTCACCATCAACTCCAACGCCGAGGTGTCGCTGGACCTGCTGAGCCTCAACCGCCTGAAGCTGAGCTACGTCAACATGAGCGAGGTCGTCGACCACTACTTCCCTCCCGTCAACACCCTGGTCAAGGGCGGCAGCGAGGAGTTTACCGATTTCAAGTACTGGCGCGACACGCCGCTCGAGCTGGACGAGTTCTCGGCCAGCGACAGCGAGGAGGAAGGAGGCCGCCGCGGCGGTGGGCAGGAGGACGACGACGATGAGTATGACGACGAGGAAGAAGAAGAAGAAGAGGAGGAGGAGGAGGAGGAGGTCGGCGATGGTCTGGCCGACAGCTACATCTCGCGAAATTCGATGGACGAAGATGGCGAGGGAAGCGTCCTGGGCGAGAGCTATGACGAGGACCGCATGAGGGGGTCCACGATGGAAGACGAGTATGCCGACGACGAGGAGAATGAAGAGTACGAGGATGAAGAGGACTATGAAGAAGAAGAGGAAGAAGAAGGAGAAGACGACGTTGAGGAGGAGGAGGAGGAGGCGGAGGCGGAGGAGGAACAGTTCCCGACCCCGGTCGGAAAGGGCAGGTCAGGGAATACTGGGATGCACGATTTGGACGCCGAGTTGATCACGGGTGTGAAGAACTTGAAGGTGGAGAAGAAGTAAGCCAGAGACTCTGGCTGTTGACGCAGCAGGGGGGTGTGGCCCATTTGAGAGACGGTGTTTGGCGTATAGTGCGGAGCATTGTATGAAGCCATAGACCGTAGACCTGTATTGGGGGGTCAAAGTTTCACATCGGCATGTTGCATAGCGCGGCGCAAGGGTGGACATTTACTTTTTCTTTATTCCCTCTTCCGCTTTGTACCATTACATAGGTGCATAGTCACGGATATTTTTTGGGTTGGGAGGGGGGGGGGGGGGCTAAAACATCTACGACTCTAGCTCAAGGTGACCGATCATAGCCCAGGCAGCTCGGATACGAAGGATTAGGACCTGCCCCCGAGATACTCGAAAGCCGTGCAACACGGGCCCTTTTCCAACGCCGGAACCTGCCATTCTGCCTCCTTACAACAGCACACAACACCTCTGTGATTGGCCACCGACTTGATGAGAAAATATCAACACCCCGCGTCCTCCCGATTTTCGCCGTGCTAAATAAATGTTGTAGTAGATAGAGTGCGGTTGGTTTGATTCTGCTGCCGAGGCGAGGAAAGAGAAAAAGAAAAGAAAAAAAAAAATTCAGGCCTCAGCCATCTCCTCGTCCTCGAGGCCGTCGTCGCCAAATACATCACCAATTGTCCCACCCTCGACGCCGTCGCCGCCGACATCCTCGGCCTCGACATCCATGGCGTCCGCCCCGCCGCCGCCGCCACTGCCGTTGGGTCCGTCGGCCATCTCGGCGTCCTCGTCGTCGCTGCTACTGCTGCTGCTGCTGCTCTCCTCCAAGCCTTCCTGAGCGGCCCAGACGTCCCGGAGCCCCCACGAGACGCCGCTGAGGACGAAGCGCTCGCCGGGCAGGCGGACCCCCCACTCGCTGGGCATGACGCGCGGCAGGGCGATCTTGTTGCGCTCGCGGGCGAGCTCCATCATCCACTCCTTGCTGGCGCCGCCGCCGCCGCCGCCGCCGCCGACGCCGCTGCCGCCGTGGAACTGGAAGCCGAGGCGGCTGGCGATGGCCAGCTGCACCGCGTTGGTGCTGACCGTCGCCTCGCCCACGTTGACGGGCGCCGCGCCCGACGCCGCCGACGGCCGCGCCCCCGCGTGGCTCGTGTACGGATCCGCCGACAGGTGCAGCGCGTCCGACAGCACCGCCGACGTGTGCCGGTACGCAAAGTCCAGCAGCAGCAGCGGCACCCGCTGCTCGAACGACGTCACCCCCTGCGCCGTCAGCAGCAGCTCGATGGTGCGCGCGTCGCGCGGGCGCGGGGCCGTCGCCGAGGGGTTGCCGCTGGAGGGCTGCGTGAGGGACTGGAAGCGAGAGTGCGCCGATTGCGACTGCTGCTGCTGCTGTTGCTGTTGTTGTTGTTGTTGTTCTGGTTGTTGCTGTTGTTGTTGTTGCTGCGGTGGTGGTGGTGGTGGTTGCGACTGCTGCTGTTGTGTCTGTTGTGATTGTTGTTGCTGCTGTTGGCTGCTGGAGGCAGAAGCGGTATTTGTCCCTGTCGGTTGTTGCGATTGTTGTGTTGATGGTGGTTGTTGATACTGCTGGGTACTGGCTGCTTGGGAGGTCGATCCGGCCGAGGAGGGCGGTGCGCCGTTCGTTTGCGGCGCCGAAGCGCCGGAGAAAGACATGGTCACGAGTTGTCGAGTTCGCGTTGGGAACTCAAATTTGTTCGAGATGGTCACGATTGTCGGAACCTATGCAAGCGGCGACGAGTCGCGTTGAATGAATCGCGAACCTTAGACGAGGGGTCGCGATTGGAGGTGGAAAATGCCGAAATTTAATTTGGAATTGGTTGGAAATGGGCTTCTCTAAGCCGGGCCGAGTTTGCCAACGGTTTCAAGAATCGAGCAACGGGAGGTTGAAAGGCGACGAACAGCAATTTCTTCGCTCGAGTCGCGGAGATGGAGGTTGCCAATGCGGTTACCGTAGGTTGGTAACTTCAATGGGTGCCACATGGCGCCAAGCGCCCCCCTTCCAGTTCTCAACAAGCGGCAGACTCGGAGCCCCAATGATCCGCTACCGCGAAAGCTGGGTCGGGCCTGGGGCTGGGCTTGCAACCGCAGCGCTCAGACCACCGCTTGTTTCCCACACAGGGCGCACCCGGCCACTGTAGAAGAAAAATTGTCAGATTCCCAACTAGCGGAATGGAGGGGTAAAGATGCATGACCCCACCATGACCGCTCGAGAAGTGGGTGCCGATACAGGAGATGGGACCCCCGAACGAAACTTGCGATGACTCCTCCCGGCAATTTTCGCTGCCGGCAGCCCTGGACTTACAAGTGAAAAAAAAAAAAAAAAAAGGCAGTCACGGCCGGCTCAGCCCCATCCTTTACTCCAAGCTCTCTTCTACCGTGCATCATTGTGATTCCCCGACGGCGACAGCATGGAGACGACGCTGCCGCTCCCCTTCCTCGTCAGCGTCAATGTCCCTCCGGGACTCGGCGGCGAGAAGGAAGGGCTCAAGCGCGAGGAAGTGTCATGCCTTGGCTGCGTCTTCTTTGAGGTTGCCCCCCCGACATTCGACAAGATCCTCCGCTTCCTGAGCCGCCACAACACCGAGTTCCAGTCCTTCTTCGACGTCACACGCCTCGAGTCCCGCGATGACGTCGTCACCCTGCTCGACGCCGGCGCCCGCAAGGTCTTTGTCCGCCCCGAGCAGCTGCCCGACTTTGCCGAGTTCGGTTCCCGGGTTGCCGCGGTCGTGAGCGGTGGCGATGTCAGCAACTTGTCCTCGGCCGATACAGAGCGCGGCCTTCTCGTCTCTGGTTTCGACCAGTCAGCACCCGACGCCGCGCGTTTCGCCGAAGAAGTCAAGACGAAGAAGATTGGGTCCTTGTTCATCAAGCCCGTTGCGGGGACTAACCTGCGAGACTTCGTCCAGCTTGCCGCCGAGTGCAGCGCCATCCCCATCCTGCCATCGACGGGGCTGAGCAGCAAGCCGCAGGACGACAAGCTTGCCGTATCCCAGATCCTCGCCGCTACGTGGAAGTCGGACCGCCCGGACGGACTGGTCCCCACCGTCGTCGTGGACGAGCACGACACCGCCCTCGGCCTCGTGTACAGCAGCGAGGAGAGCGTCGGGGAGGCCCTGAAGACCCAGACTGGCGTCTACCAGAGTCGGAAGCGCGGGCTGTGGTACAAGGGGGCAACGTCGGGCGACACGCAAGAGTTGGTCCGGATATCACTCGACTGCGACAACGATGCGCTCAAATTCGTCGTCAGGCAAAAGGGGCGTTTCTGCCACCTCGAACAACCGGGCTGCTTTGGGGATCTGAAGGGCATCGCCAAGCTCGAGAAGACGCTCCTGTCCAGGAAACAGTCGTCGCCAGAGGGTTCCTACACCGCTCGCCTGTTCTCGGATGAGAAGTTGCTGCGGGCCAAGATCATGGAGGAGGCGGAGGAGCTCTGCGACGCAAAGACGCCCGAGGAGGTCGCCTTCGAGGCGGCCGACCTCATCTACTTTGCCCTGACCAGGGCCGTGGGTGCCGGCGTGACGCTGGCCGATATCGAGAAGAGCCTCGATGCCAAGAGCTTCAAGGTCAAGCGCAGGACAGGCGACGCCAAGGGCAAGTGGGCCGAGAAGGAGGGCATCAAGCCTGACGCGAGCGCGAACGCGAGCGCGAGTGCGACTCCCGTCGAGCCCGCTCAGGGGGCTGCGCCCAAGGAAGCGCCCAGGGAGGCGCCAAAGAAGGAGGTCGCGGCCGAGAAGATCACTATGAAGGTCTACGACATGGCCACCGTTTCGGCGGCCGGGCTCGACGAGGCATTGAAGAGGCCGTCCCAGAAGTCGTCGGACGCCATCCTCAAGATCGTCACTCCCATCATCGACGATGTCCGGAAGAACGGCGACAAGGCGGTCCTCGCCTACACGCACAAGTTCGAGAAGGCAACGTCGCTCACGTCGCCCGTCCTCAAGGCGCCGTTCCCCGAGTCGCTCATGCGGCTGCCGCCCGAGACCGTCAAGGCGATCGACGTGTCGTTCGAAAACATCCGCAAGTTCCACGCGGCGCAGAAGGAGGAGAAGCCGCTGAAGGTCGAGACCATGCCCGGCGTCGTCTGCAGCCGCTTCTCGCGGCCGATCGAGGCGGTCGGCCTCTACGTGCCGGGCGGCACTGCCGTCCTCCCCAGCACGGCGCTCATGCTCGGCGTCCCGGCCATGGTGGCCGGCTGCAAGAAGATTGTGCTCGCGTCGCCGCCGCGGGCGGACGGCACCATCACGCCCGAGATCGTCTACGTGGCGCACAAGATCGGCGCCGAGTCGATCGTGCTGGCGGGAGGCGCGCAGGCGGTGGCGGCCATGGCGTACGGCACGGAGAGCGTGAGCAAGGTGGACAAGATCCTCGGGCCGGGCAACCAGTTCGTCACGGCGGCCAAGATGTACGTCAGCAACGACACCAACGCGGGCGTCAGCATCGACATGCCGGCCGGGCCGTCCGAGGTGCTGGTCATCGCCGACAAGGACGCCAACCCGGCGTTTGTGGCATCGGACCTGCTGTCCCAGGCCGAGCACGGCGTCGACAGCCAGGTGGTGCTGATCGCCGTCGACCTCAGCGACGCGCAGCTGGCCGCCATCGAGGACGAGGTTCACAAGCAGGCGATGGCGCTGCCGCGGGTGGACATTGTGCGCGGCTCAATCGCGCACTCCCTCACGGTGCGCGTGAGGACGGTGGACGAGGCGATGGAGATCAGCAACAAGTACGCCCCGGAGCACCTGATCTTGCAGCTCAAGGACGCCGAGGCGGCGGTGGACAAGGTCTTGAACGCCGGCAGCGTCTTCATTGGCGAATGGACGCCAGAGAGCGTGGGGGATTATTCGGCTGGTGTCAATCACTCGCTGCGTGAGTTGCCTACTATCCAGAACAGAAAAAAAACTCTCCCCTCTCCCCCCCCCTCCCCTTCCGGGCCAGTAGTACATCACTTGTCACACCGAGTCGTGCGCTAACAAGAAGAAACTACAACGTGTCTAGCAACCTACGGCTATGCCAAGCAGTACTCGGGCGTCAATCTCGCGTCCTTTGTCAAGCACATCACGAGCTCGAACCTCACGGCCGAGGGCCTGCGGAACGTGGGCGAGGCGGTGATGCAGCTTGCCAAGGTGGAGGAGCTCGAGGCTCACCGGAGGGCGGTCAGCATCAGGTTGGCGCACATGCAGCGGTGAAGCACCGGGACAGATTCCCGCCGTGCCTGTCCAAGTGTGAACGCGCCCATGAATCGATCCCGTAACTTACTTATCAGGAGAAGAAGAAAAGAAGAAGAAAGTTTCGAGCGCATTTCCCAATCTCCCTTGGCCTTGCCCAGCCCGTGTCGTGTTCCATACCTGCTTGACAACTAAGGTACGGAGTAGTCAGTTGGTGATCGGCCGATACGCGGATACTCTCAAACGACCGGTTTTGTCTTGGTTTTTTGCTTGATCCGAGGGTTGGAAAAGATACAGGTGCATTGCCAAGGTCTGTATCCGTATTGCAGTGCAGAGTACTCCGTACAAAAGTGTGTTTCCGTACATATCAAGTAAATCCGTCCTATGGAGCATGTATGTACATTGAAATCCGTTTCCTTCTCAATCCAATTCCGAGTCGATGGACATGGGGTTTGATTGGCACAGGCAGGGAAAGGATTGTTGATGCCGGTCCTGCGAACGACCACAGCAGGCCAACGCGCAGTACGTCCGTACATGCCTCCGACCAAGTACGCATTACCTGATTGTTCAAGGACGCAGTGATCGACTGCGGGCTCCGGTCAAAAAAAAAGAAAAGAAAAAAAAGTGGGATTGGGCGATTGAGGTGCAGAATCAACACTGGTTGTGCAAGTGTTTGAGCGCATGTCTTACCTAGCCATACGCGTAATCCGTATGTACAGTACATACTCCGGACATACAGCTGAGGCTCAGCTGGTGACGTGGGTAAGTCAGAAGCAAACTAGTTAAGCCTTGCGCAGCGCAGCGCAGCGAAAAGGGCCGCCCCAGAAGATTGATGATTGTGTTGTGTTTGCACGTACGACAGACGTACTGTGTACTGTACTCCATACTGGACCCTGAAAAAGCGACCTTGTAAGGACGAGCGGCTCATGGATGCCCTGCTCCCCCACATGCCACTCGTAATTACATTAGAGTACGGAGTACACAGTAGGTGTTACCCGCCCGTGCCGCTCTGCTAGGGCACTGCGCAGTGCGCACTGGTACGGACGTATGTATGTAATCCGTACTGTACATCCGTACATAGTATACACTAATATGTAAGGCGCACTACGGGTTCTTCCGAAGTGTACTGTGTGTACACTATGTAACCCGTACCTCCATACCGATGCTGATCCCACTGCGCTGCACTCCTACTGCAGGGTAGCGCTCCGCCCTGCCAAGCCTCAATTCGTGTGCGCCTGGTAGTGTTGGTTGGCGCTAAAGAAAGAAAATAGGATGCCTCACAAGTCGGTACTGTATGGAGTTTGGGAGAAAGATAAAGGAAGAAAAGAAGGAACGAAACAGAGGAAAGGGGGAAAAAACAGCGACGGCTGTGTCGTACTGTACAGAGTAATCCGTACATTTCGCATGGGATCACCGGCACCCGTTCAAACCCTGTCGTTGTCTGTCGGCCCCCGAAAGGCCATCTGATCCCAGGTCTCATTGTATGTATGTATTGTACATACGTTCTACTCCATCCCTACTTGGTACGGGCCGTGGTGCTGGGCGCGGCCGATCGCCAAAACAGGTCCGAATCGAGCCCTGAGACTCCACCGGCCCGCCCTCGGTGGTGCCGCATGAAACATGACAGTCGGCCTGTAATCCGTACTTTGAATTTGTACGTCCTGAATGGACGGAACACGGAACATGCAGTCAGTACTCAAGTAGTGTGCGATCCGACAGAATGCGACGTGGTTGTCAGTAAGACATGTGAATGCGCAGCCCCAGATCTATCTGGAAGAAAGAGGAGAGCAGAAACAGGAGCACGGAATACTTGGTAAAGGGAAGGAAGAAAAAGACTTCGAAAGAAAAAAAAAACAAGCAGAATACCCATCGTTCGGGCAGGCATATGAGCTTCGGATGCTCGGCACTCCAGAGTCCAGGAACAGATGTCAAGCTCTCTGCCCAACCAAAACTTCAAGTACAAAAAAAATAGATAAATAAATAAACCAAAAAATGAATATATAAAAAAAATGATGGCATTAGCGTTCGTCAGTTGCAAAGCCCAAGAACGCCAAGCCCCTCCGCGCGCGTCAAGATCCAAACGCGAGTGGCGGCCTCCCAGCGTAGTTACATAGCACCATTGTGTTGTAGTGTACCGCCCCCCTTGGCTCGCCCCCAGACGAACCCCGGCTCATCCGGGAGGCCCAACGACCACCATCGGGACCCGTCAGAGCTCCTGCCCGTAAAACCGGTCGCGTCCCCCGTTCCCCAGGTCGGGTCCTCCTTCCTATACAAGGCACCAACGCCTGTATGTAACCCGGTCGTTGATTACTTCTTTACAGTATCGTTGTTTAATCTCTCTGGGGGCAGTATCCCGTACCTTCTCGGCCGCCCACGAGCCCAGCCCAGCCCAGCCCAGCGCGGTGCTGTTTATTCCTGACCAGCCCGGCCGTCTCGGAAGACGACGACCTTCTTCTGCTTCTGTCATTGTCTTCTTCTGGTGCTGTTGTTGTTAAGTGGTTCGAATCCTGGAATCCTCTCGGCAGCCCTTTTTTTTTCATCTTGCCTCGCCCTCCGGCCCAGGATCATCCGATCTGATCTTACTATTCATTCTTCTTTCTCGCTCTCACTCGCACTCGCACTTCCTCTCGCGCGCGCTCGCGCGCTTACGATTCACTGTCCAACAACCAGAGAAATAGTACACAAAAAACTTTGGCGGCTCTCAGACCAGATCAGAACCCCGACAACCCGCCCTTTTCACATTCGTACCTCATCTTACATCTTCCGTCCACTTCTGCCGGTACGCGAGACCACATGGTTTACTAGCCGAGAGAGAGAGACTAGGGAGTATATAAGAGTACGGAATACATCGAGCCGCGATGCGTCTGAGCGACCTTCTCCCGCTCGCTCTCCTCCCCCACTGCACATCCGCTGCCGCCGGGGAGCCCGTTATTAAGAGGACAGCAGTACGCAATGATGACGTGACCATCAGCGCACGGGCGCGCCCCGACGCGCCCGACGGCTATGCGCCGGCCGTCGTGCCGTGCCCGCAGGACAAGCCGACCATCCGGAGCGCCAGCTCGCTCTCCAAGAGCGAGAGCGACTGGCTGGCTAAGCGCCGCCCGCTCACCGTCGAACCCATGATCCAGCTCCTCAAGCGGGCCAACATCGAAGGGTTCGACGCCGAGGCCTACATCAACCGGGTCGCCGATGACGTCAAGGACCTGCCCAACATCGGCATCGCCGTCTCGGGCGGCGGCTACCGCGCCCTCATGAACGGCGCCGGCTTCATCGCCGCCGCCGACAGCCGCACCCCGGGCTCGACCGACAAGGGCGGCATCGGCGGCCTGCTCCAGGCGAGCACCTACCTGTCCGGCCTGTCGGGCGGCGGCTGGCTGGTCAGCAGCATCTATGCCAACAACTTCACCACCGTCACCGCCCTGCGCGACGGCAGCGAGGACAGCAGCGTCTGGAAGTTCGACAGCTCCATCTTCACGGGGCCCGACCTGCCGGGCATCCTCGACACCGCGAGGTACTGGGCCAAGGTGGCCAGCCAGGTCGCCTCCAAGAAGGACGCCGGCTTCGAGACCTCCATCACCGACTACTGGGGCCGCGCCCTGTCCTGGCAGCTCATCGACGCCCCCGACGGCGGGCCCTCGTACACCTTCTCCAGCATCGCCGACGACGACGACTTCTCCAACGCCCGCACCCCCTTCCCCATCCTGGTCGCCGACGAGAGGGCCCCCGGCCAGAAGATCATCTCGCTCAACGCCACCGTCTTCGAGTTCAACCCGTACGAGATGGGCTCCTGGGACCCCACCACCTTCGGCTTCGCCCCCATCCGCTACCTGGCCTCCAACTTCTCGGCCGGCGTCGTCCCGCGCGACGGCAACTGCGTCCGCGGCTTCGACTCGATCAGCTACATCTTCGGCACCAGCAGCTCCCTCTTCAACGCCTTCCTGCTCCAGAACATCACCTCGGTCGACGGCGTGCCCGACTTCCTCGTCGACGCCGCCACCGCCGTCCTCGAGGGCATCAGCGCGGAAGAGAACGACATCGCCCAGTACGTGCCCAACCCGTTCCTGGGCTGGAACCGCCAGGCCAACCCGGCCGCCGAGTCCGACTCGCTCGACCTCGTCGACGGCGGCATGGACCTCCAGAACATCCCCCTGCACCCCTTAATCCAGCCCCTCCGCGCCGTCGACGTCATCTTCGCCGTCGACTCCTCCGCCGACACCACCTACTCGTGGCCCAACGGCACCGCCATGCGCGCCAGCTACGACCGCTCCCACGGCGACATCGCCAACGGCACCCTGTTCCCCCCTGTCCCGGACGACCGCACCTTTATCGCCCACGGCCTCAACAACCGCCCCACCTTCTTCGGCTGCGACGTCGACAACTTCACCCTCTCCTCCTCTTCCACCGCTCCCCCCTTGATCGTCTACCTGCCCAACGCCCCTTACACGGCCTGGTCCAACGTGACGACCTTCACGCCCTCGTACTCGCTCGCCGAGCGCAACGCCATCATCCGCAACGGCTACAACGCCGCGACCCAGGGCAACGGCACCCTGGACGAGCAGTGGCCCGTCTGCGTCGCCTGCGCCGTCCTGAGCCGCTCGCTCGCCCGCACCGGCACCGCCGTCCCCGACGCCTGCCGCGCCTGCTTCGACCGCTACTGCTGGAACGGCACGGTGGCCGACGCGACCGCGAACGTCGCCAGCGGCGCCGGCGGCGAGGAGTACCAGCCCACCTTCAAGATCGACAACGGGTCCGACGACGACACGTCCGCCGGCGCCAAGGTCGCCCTCGCGGGGAGCCCCGCCTGGGCTGCCCTGTTCGTTGGCTTGGTCGCCGCCGTCGTCATGCTGTGACGAGGTGTCCAACAAGTCAGCTAGCTTATAAGAGACGATTGCTTTTGTTTTCTTTTTTCTCATTTATCCCCCCTTTTTCTTGCCCCATATCGCAACCGTCTCTGCTCTTTTTTTTTTGTTTCCAGTTACTGTGTGTAACACCTTTGTAAAATTTTCTTTTGGGTGAAAAAAACAAGGGTTTGGGAGGGGAGGGGAAGGGGGACACACGGGAGTAGAACGATACCACGAAATCCGGGCGTGTCTCATCATGTATCTATCATGGACCCCCTAGATTGTCCAATATATATATATATACTCCAGAGGTCAAAATACGGTTGAAACAGTGAGTCGGCTTGCCCGAGTTGAAGGAGGAGGCTCTATTTTGTTTCGTACGCCAATTACTTCCCATGATTGACTGGATCGGAGTGAGCTTTTGACCTGGTTGGTTATTCGGGTGACGCCGTCAAATGCAGTATTATTGGAAAACATAGCCCTTCTGGACACTCGTCTCAAACACCGTCCGTCCTTCATCATCCGCTCCAGGGAGGAAACAACACACCATCTAGACGCTGAGAAAACAGCTCTCGTTCCTCTCTGTCACTCGGGAAGTTTGCATCCGTAAATTCACGGGAAGGCAAGAGCTGGGAGTGAAACATTTGTTTGTACCTGACATGCAGATGGAGTGAAGAAGACTCCTCAGAGTCGGAAAAAGAAGAAACGTTGTAGGCATTCTGTGTCCCTCGACATGAGCGACGAGGCATTCGCCAGTGTGTCGGTCATAACCGGATTTCTCGCAATGACGCCGCACTCTCGTGGGCCGTTCATTACTGTCATCGAAACGTATCGCGATATGGGCCTTCTACCCTCACTTCCGCAATCCCTCCGGGCATCGTGCGGAGCCATTCGGCCCAGCTGTCCATGTTGAACGGGTCATCCGTCAGCCGGAACGTCATGCTGATTTGCAGCCCGTTCGTAGAAGCGCTGGGTGCATCGTGTCGTAGCGGTGCTAGCAGGATAGACGGTAAAGTCTTGGTCCCGGAGAGTTGCATGCTCAGCGGCGTGGGGAAACTCGCGATGGCCTGCTTTCCCGGGTTCCGCTCTTGCACCATTCCGGGATACAACGAGGTCAGCTTGGAGTGAAGTTCGGCCACGGAGAACGGTTCTCTAAAAGGTTGGGCAGCCCTTGTCCGTAGTTGTTCTGTAAGAGCGCGGGTGAAGGCACTTCTCCCGAGAAGCTCGACGTGATCCTCGCCGGCGGAGGCAGCAATCAATTCCAGCATGCCGAACCGTCGCGTTGCCGAGTGTGTGGGATAGTAGGCGCAGTCCATGAGGAGCAGGGCGTCCGACCGGGAATTTTCAAAGAGCTGCTGGATGCCGCTCCATCGGATAGCGGTGGCTGGGTCCGCGTGCTTGGAGCTAGAGCGAAGGGGGGAGCGAGTAAGCCTGCGCACTTCCGAATGCTATGCCGCAGCATCAGGTCATCGCACCCACCTTGCAAGAACCGACTGTCGGTCAGCATCCAGGTAGCTGTACCCGCTGTAGTAGAATATTCTTAAGCAGTCGCGCTGGTTGTGCTCAGCGACAAAGTCGGTCACCACCTGGGAAAGCCACAACCAAGGAGATCTGGATCCCTCGGTCGATGACGGTATCGATTTAATATGAACCGTATAGTGATAAATCTCGTGGAGCGTTTTGGCCAGTTCGTTTATGGCGCTTTGGACTCCTGGGTCGTCGTCGTCCTGCCACCGTACCAGCAGGACCGAGACGTTGGCGTAGCGGCTGCGGAATGGGCTCGCCAAAATTCGATCTGCGCTTCCCTGGAGGTCGGCCCTGAAACTGTCAAACCCGGGGAAAGGCGGCAAGCTGACATGCTTGTTGTCAGGGCGCGGGCCGGATGGGAGAGGGGTCCTGATGCGCGGCTCGCTCAACGCTGGCTGGGCATGCTGCTGTGTTGGCGAAGTGTCCATGTCCACGTCCCGAGATTCTTGCGCAAAAGACAGCCTCCTATTCACTGGCGCAGGGCTGATGGATGGCCCTGTCACCGGCGAGAGCCCATGGGTGGAAGATTGATGTGATCTGAACCTTTTTGCGGCGTCCTCCCACGTCATGTTGTGGTGGTTAGGATGGCACTGCGAGACCTGTGAGCTGGCAAGATTCCCGGCTGACCGACCGGGAAACGGGAACTTACCGCGACCCGCCTTCGGCGACAGTCAGGGCAAGCGCCTATTTTTCTAATAAGGTGAGCCCGTTCCCGCTGGAGGGCCGTTAGCGGCCCTGTTCGGCGCCGACTGGCACGGCGTTGCGGGGCGACATTGGTCCCGTCCCGAGCAGAAAACACCCCTTGGGCGGCGTAGGCGGTGGGAGGAGGTGAGGCTACGCTGCTGTAGGGGGTCCCGGGCGTCTCGTCGGTGCCGACAGTCGTTGAGTTACCGAGGGTCGCCGCGGTAGATATCGATGAGTTGGTGTCTTTCCGCGTCGGGGGAGAGGCGCCGCCGTCGGGCTGTAGAACACGAGCCTCGGGGCTCGCCTTCGAGGCGATGTGCGTTTCGGGGCTTGTGGGCAAGTGCGAGACAGGGCGAGAGTTGTCCCTGTTGTTGGGCGGCTCTTCAGCCAAGCGGGGATCCGGATGCTGCTGCATCCTTGGACTGCAGACACTTAGACGACGTCGTTCAGGGCTTCAGTCGGACATAAAGATTCCCATGGTCGATGGAAATCTCGGTCGCGAGCCGATTCCGGTCGACTTTCCTGCCTACCAGGCTCCGACGCGAGACTTGGTGCCCCGGCGTGCTTCCTTCTCCCGCGCCTGCGGCTGTTGTTGCTCGTGCGAGGGTCTTTGCGGGATATCCACGGCCGGGTACTGGGACGGCGCACGGGTGGGTTCGGACCTTGATGTATATGCCAGACCTGCTGGCAGGCGGTTGCTTCGGCGAGTACAAAGACGGGATGGTTCTTCACAAGGCGAGGACAATCAAATGGGAGCGGTGTTTTTTCTTTATAAGAGAGGGATTGCGCCGCGCCGTGAAGTCGCTGCGCAGCACGCTTGACCGAGCGTCCAAGTTTGGAAGATGGGATACCTGTGATTCTGTGGATGGATCGCGGCTTGAGTTGGACCGTCGGCAGCTGTACCAGACGAAGAAAAGTAGAAGAGGACCGGGGGAAAAAGTGCTAAGATATGAGGTTGATACAGGACAGCAGTACGAGGGAGACTGCAGCCGTCATCGACGCCCAAAGTACGTAGCGTACAGGATAATGATAGTAGGGCACTCTCCCAAGGGGGTGACGGAGGGACTCCAACTGAAGATAGGATAATGTTGCACAAACGATGGGAGGGGCCAATGGCATCTCAACCACATAAAGGCGAGAGCCGGAAAGTAGTTTTTGCTGTTAGCGCGGCAGATGAGCAAGTGAGGAAGGAGCTTATGGACTGAACGGGGGCAGGTGTGGGCGGGCAGCCCTTCGATGGAAGTAACCTGAATGGAAAGTCTACGGTCGCGACTTCTGTAGCCCCGGCTCCGCCATTGGATCGTGTTTCTTTTTCTTTCTGCCGTTTATCGAACCAGACTTACCGCGGTAACTAGTGTTTGTGCTCTCCATCTCCATCTCCATCTCTCACACTCCGGCTCCCGCTTGGAGGCTCAATTCAGGCAAGCCCAAACCCATTTGTTTTCCCGGGGACGTGCCCAACGGGAAACACGTGGACCCTGCCATTGCTTTCACCGCAGACCGACCAGTGGAGTTTACCCATCTTCCCGCACAACACCCCTCGTCCCGCGCTTCTCTCTCCCCGTGTTGCCCGCGTCGTTTCTCCATGCTCATCCCCTCATGATTAGGTATTGCACGTCACAGCAGGTGCATGCATCCTTCACAGCGACGTCAATTGACCTCTTCTTGGCTTCTAGTTGCAGAAGACTTCGTACCTCTCTGCTCGAGGCATATCCCACCCTGCGGCGCCCTGCATTCTCAAATGGGCGAGGCCAACACCAAACGCGCAGATCGCGGTATTTTTACGGTACCTTACCATACCGAGGGCTCCCGCGCGTGTCTCACAACTCCCCCACGCTTGCCTTCAGCCCCCCCTTGCTCCCAGCCTGGACCCTAACCCACATCGCGGAGGTCATGTGATGGGTGGCTTGCTCCAGCGTCGGTTCTCCGGGCAGATTACGATGTTACGTAACGCGAACACACCTTTACCAGCACCAATCGGCGGCGGCTGGCATGAGCCGATTCCGAGCTTGACCGGAAGCCCGGGTGCTGCCGCCCAGCCTCACCGCGATTCTGCCACCCGACTAGCGTCGACCGGCTCCACAAGCCGTCTTCCACCCGCCGCCAAGGTTCGGGGCTTGTTTCGGTGTGTGTGGGTTGAGCTTTCGGCGCCCCAGGTCGACGCGCAAGGGGGTGGTGGTTCGTCATGAAGCAGCTCCGAGCGTGTCAACCGGCAAGAGGGTGGGACGCATAGCCTCGCTCGCTCAGCAGCGACCTGCGAGGTTCCTGCAGAAAAAGGATGGCTCTCCCTCAAGCGTTACCGAGGCTCACCTCGGCCACCTAGGCATTGAAAAAGCCTGAGCAGAGGGAGGACGTGTGATTGCGAGCGCCGTAACACATCTTTGCGTTACACTGCTGGACTGCTCATGTCACGTCGAGGTGAGTTTGATATGCGAGCCCCTTTCCCCAAGCTGAGCTCGCCACCTCCCCGGGAGCCCGGCAGAGCCGAACTTGTGCAGTTTCTGGCCCCGATAGCTCCCCGACACGTAGCTTTGTAACCGATTCCAAAACAGACTCCCCGCATCGCCGCATACCTTACACAGTTCGCGCGCTTTCCCTTTTTCTCCTCCCCCACATCAACCCCTTTTCCCCCTTCCACGACGAAGTCCAAATCGAGGAACGGGAAGCAATAGACGGAATCCGGGGCGCCATAACCCTCCCCCCCTCCTTTGTCCTGCTTCGGTGATGAATATCACCCCCTCCTCCTAGCCTCGGGCAGGAATGGCCGCCAGTCAAAGACAATATGAGTTCGCAAGGACGGCTCGGGAGGGACTCGCAGCCTCAACTGCACTTTCCCCACGCTCCTTGCCTCCGCTCAATGGCTCGTTGATGCCTCTCTATGCATTGCTACCTGTGCCACCAAACTCCTCTCTCAGCGGCCCAATCAGCCTGGCGTGGCATCTGGAGCCTGGTTATTGCTTCTTTTTTTCCTCCCCGCCCCTCGATCGGCCTCGCGGGAGCTAGACACACGACCCATTTCGGGGCGGGCCGCGGGGGTGAAGAGACGGGGATGAAAGAGAGAGAGAGCTACGGCGAAAGCATGGCCAGCCCCGTTCCATTGTGTCTCCCCAGCTTGCTCGCTCGCCCCGCCTCCTCCCCCCCTTCCCCCCCTTTTCCCGCGGTGCACACGCAGCTACTACTATACGGCCTTGTCTCAACCGAGAGGCCCAATGGCGCGATGCAGCACGCTAAACAGCGAGAACCCAAAACAGCACTTTTACGATGGACATGCGAGTGACGCCAGCCAGCGCTCAACCCGAAAAAAAAACATGCTGCGGGACCTGGGGCCGAAGGTGGAGAGACCGCAGAAAGCAGCTCTGCCCATATGGCCCGCGAAGGGCCCAACGGCAGCCGTCAACTACGCCGTAAAAGCGCTCTTCGAGTTGCCGAGGGAAAAAAAAAAAATGGTGTCCACATCCCGCCATTTCGTTTCCGCCTCGGGCGTAACTTAGGAGGTTACATCATGCGCGCGCGCAGTTTCCCGCGACTGCAAGTCGAGGCCTCCGAGCTTGATGTCGTGTCCGCCGAGCCGAACAGGTCGCACGACTCAAACTCCATCTTTACCCAACCATGGAGCATCTGCTTGTGCTTCTGCGGGCTGAGTGTGTTGCAGGAAAGTCACAGCAGAGACAGTGCAGCCGACCGACCAGACGGCGCGTCGCAGCCCATCGATGACGTTTCATGTTCTTCATCTTAGCGAACTGGGCATGCACGAACACGAGTTGTGTGTGTGTATTGTACGTATCTCCCCCGACAGATTGCACTTTTTTATATCTATACGGCGTCTCGGTCATCCGTCTTCTCTCTTACCTAGTTCCAACCCCCAGCCCCGTTCCCCCAGGCGAAAACGGCAGGTTATGTTGCTCATCTTGCGAGTCGTTTCGCTTCCCTGGCCGTTGCCTAGAAACATGTCTTCCCGTGACTCGAGATATGCCTTCTCGTCGGCAGAAATAGCAAGTAGCGCCGCCTCGGGAGATCCCTTGAGGATCTTGACGTCCCAGACGGCCGTCTGGACCATGATTCCGAAGAGGAAACTGACCGCGAGTGCTACTTGAATGGCCAGAAATGTCAACCAAGCCCACTGCACGTGGACGTAACTCTCGGTCGTGAGGACGGTCCCGGTCGCCGAGGCCGGACTCATGGCGCGCATCCTGGATCGGGCCTCGCGAGTTAGTATTGGCGCCCCCGTATCAAACGTTCTCAGCTGCCGTTCGACGCGCTCTGGTAGTAGACGCAGCGCTCGGCGATTCGGCCATTTTACGAACGAAAAAGAACTGCCTTCTTTTCCCGAGACAGGGCCTACAAGAACCCGTAGAGAGAGGGAATACAGAAACGCCAGGCGACAGACACTGGAGCGGGTCAATAAACAAAAACAAAGGACGACGGTAAGCCTAAAGAAAAGTTCACTTGCGCGTTAGTTAGGCTGGTGGCCACGTTGGCAGTCAAATTGCCAACCACAGCCCGCATCTCGGTGTCATCGAACGACGGATTACGCTGCGAAAACATGGCGAGTCCCAACGCCTCGCTCGTCGCCGTCTGACCGCCAATCGCCTGGCCATATCGGTCCGAGTACGCGCCGGAAAACACCGAAAGAAGGTAGCTATTGAGCAGTGCTACGTCCTCTCTCTTTACCGAGTACACGATGCCCCCTCCCTCCGCGGCCGCGGGAGAGGAGGAAGAGGCGCGGAGGATAATCCGCCGGGAAGAAGGCGCCTGGGAGGGGGAAGAGGAAGAGTCTCGAACGTCGAGAAGCGTGTTACCGCCGCTAGCAACCTCGCCTTCCGCGGTCAGGTTCGACGTGTGGACGACCCGACTCGTCGACACACCTCCCGAGGTTGACACCTCGTACGTGTTGACGCAGAAATGCAGCAGCACCTCGGCAGCGCGGAACACGGCCTCTTCGTTATCATCCTCTTCTTGTTGCGAGACGGAGGATGCAGTCGTTTGGTTGGTGTAAATGAGGAAGAAATCTGCGATAGCGCTCGCCACCCGGCCGTCTTGGTCTGAGAAAGCAAGACTAGTTCGTGAGGGCAGGAAGCTTCCTTGGTCGGGTGTTCCTCCGAGGTCGCTATCGGCGGACGACTGCGGCCAGGAGATGTTCAGGTTGCAGCTGGCGGAGCCGCCAACCAGAAACAGGCCGTTTGGGAGACGGGCCTCGCGTACGAGTTCGCTATTGGCGTCTCCTAGTGACACTCCCAGGTCCTTTGAGCTGGTCCGGCCGGAGATGGTAAGCCAGTCGGATACGTCGGCCACGGCAGCGCAGACGGCAAGCGAGCTGAAGTTCTGCCAACGGCACTCGCCCGAGCTGCAGACGGGTTGCAGGTGGGGCACCTCGACATTGGGCGCTTGATAAATGGCTGACTGGATCGCTTGCTTCTCTCGAACGTCAAGACGCTCTGGTAGGTGGACGCTGGTTCAGTCTCGTTGTTTCGAGTTCGCGGGAGGGGTGGGGGTTAGATTGTTGGGGACAATCCGCTTACCATACGGCGTTGGGTGGAAGTATGATTCGCTCCTGGCGATTGTGGCCGTACCGTTCCCTGCTTCCAATGTCCGAGTGGGATAGGTTATGGCGCCTTGGATGAACGGGGAGAGGAGAAAGCCGGTCAGCAGTGCGGTGGCCGCAGACGTGCCGAGCGCCCTGTCGACCAACATTTGATCAGCACATCGAACCAAACAGAACGGAACGCGAGACCGGGAGAAAGAAACAGCCAAACAGGATGGGAGAAGAAGCGAAATCGTCCACACCTTCCCTTTCTCCTCCAAAGCAGTAGCGTGCTCCCAAATACCGGCCAGCGCCTCGCGTTCTCGAACGTGACAAAATCCTCCAGCGGCTTCTCCCCCCTTGCAAAGGAGTTCCACTTGAGCTGGCCGAGCCCCTCCGTCAGGGGTACTGCCAGCGCAACCTGGCATATTGCGGCCAGGAACGCCACCAGCGTGTTCAGCGAAACGGCCAGAGGCCAGTCAGACAGGCTCCGCCCGTTGTACGTCTTGAGCACGGCAACAACCACGGCCAAGCACACGACGCTGAGCAGGCAGCACAGCATCTCAACCAGCCAGCCATTGCAGAACCGCAGGAAGGCGGTACACCCTCTCCCGCCGCCCCTTTCCCCTCCATACTCTGTGCCACTTCCGTTACGCCACTGCCGCAGTCGCTGCTGGTAGTGTCCTCCACCTCCATCCCCGTTCGGGGGCCCGAGCCCGTGCTGTTTCCGCCGCCGCTTGCGCTGTCGATCCCATGAACGCCTTGCCTCTGGTCTGTTCAGCTCCGGCGGGACTGGGGGAAAGGTGTCGGCGTGTGGAACGCCAACCTCAACCTGGGTTTCGTCTTTGGGTTCTTCGTCGAATCCGTTTGCTGCTGCTGCTGCTCCTGCTGCCGGCGGGGTAAGGTAGGTGACGTCTTCGTAGTGCATGAACGGGCCGGAGCCCGGGTTGGGTCGTCCGGTAGTGGTGGGATGGGCTTGGGCCGCTGATTGGGAGTTGGCAAGGGTTGTTTCTTGATGCGAATTAGGGGTCTGTTGGTGCCGCGTCTGCTGCTGTTGCAAGGGCGTGTGTGCCGGCACGCCTGGGATTATCCCATTCCCAGCGGTGGTGGTGTGAACCGGTGCTGGGGCTGGAAAAGGCAGCGGGGCGGCCACGAGGACGGAGTTGGCGAAGGTAGCAACAGCCTGGGTCGGTGCCGGCCCGTAGGTTGTCGGCGTCGGCTGCGCCACACCTGTTTTACCGGCTCCTGCTGTCGTTGCCGTTTGTGCTTGTGGTACCTGTGTCGGTGCCCCGTGCCACAATCCCGCTTGCCCGGCCTCCCAGCCGCCCCCGTCCCAACCCCTGCTGCCACTCCCATGCAGCTGCGGCTCCGGGCTTCTGCAGTGCTGCTGCGGCGGAGATGGCGACGAGGTTCCTAGCGGTCCCCTTCGTCCTCCGTCGCCGCACGCCTCATCATCCTGGCGGACTTCTTCGTGGATCGAACTTGCCGGTGACACTGTGAATACCCCTCCGCTGCTGATGGTTCCCATGCGCTGTGGTGTTCGGGTCTGGGTGCTGCTGACGCTGGGCGCTGGGTGAAGGGGGTAGGCGAGCTCAGAAGGGGAGACCTGGGAGGGGTTCACGACCGCCGATGTGGGAGCGCCGACAGGTCGCCTTGCGGGGATTGTGCTCAGCTGGGGCGCATACGGAAGGCGATTGCTGTAGCCATTTCGGTAGCTACTACTGTTGTTGTTATTGCCGCCGCCGCCGCCGCTGCTGCTGCTGCTGCTGTTGTTGTTGTTGTTGTTGGTGTTGGTGTTGGTGTTGGTGTTGTTGCTGGAGTAGGAGGAGTAGTGGTAGTAGTAGTGGTCTTGCTGGTCACCAGGACCGTGACCGGGCCCCGGTCCAGGGCCGGACATGGCGAACGGCGGGTATCGAGACGAGGATTATACACATGCCCGCTGCTCCAACCGTACCTGACCAGCAAGACGACAGAAAACCGACACGGGCATTGCAAGGCTCGTGGTGCAGGGGGTACAGGTCAAATACTAGAACGCGATGTCGGACTCCCCACCCTTTCGCCTACGAGGTCATAGCAAGAGCAAACAAAGCGATGCGAAAACCAACCCGCGATCTGCGAGCGCAAGGGCGCGATTCTGGGGCGGGTGGTGGATCAAAGAAACAAGTGAAAAGTCGAAGCCTCAAGTCAAGAAACCGGGAAAGCAGCAGTGGAAGCCCAGGCAAAAGACCACCTCACCCGGCCCGATCGCCATGGACCCCGTCCGGCTCTTCCCTGGGCCGTTACCTAGAAGTCGCTCGTGCCAATTGAACCCAACCGCAGCAGACTCCGACGGAAGGAAAAGTCGACTTGTAGCCTCCTGCCGTTTTGGGCAACGAGGGGTGCAGCCGTCACTTTGGGAAATTCTGCCGGTCGGTTACACAGTGCTCCGCACCTTACACGGTACCTTACACAGCAGCACCCACTACTTACTAAGTGCAGTGAGTTAATACTCTCTTGGCTACCGAGCTTTCTCGCCCCCGTCAGGCGACATTCCTCGCGCACTCTCTACCCCTACCACGGATACCTTACTGGGCTTGTTCTGGGCTGGATGGGTATTGGAATTCAGTTGGATTCAATACCCATCCCCCACACAGCTCTCGACGCTAAATCGCCGGCCCACACGGCGATCTTCAGAGCACATGGCTTTTCGTTGGCGGCGGCCATGCAGAAGCTGGAAGAAAAATCGGAATCGGTCAAATGGCGGCGCAGCAAATGCTGTTGCCTGCCGACTGGGTGCGGAAAGAGTCGCATCCACGGGCCGGGTTGAAACATGACGTGCGGGGGGTGGGCCGGATCGATCTAAGAACCGAGCAAAAAAAAAAAAAAAAAAAAGGTAGATTGAGCAGACGGTTGATTGTTATCGGTCCCATTGGGCGCTGTGCAACACGGGTCCGATATTGTTGCGCAACGCACCGCTACCACAGGGCACCCTCCTTCTCTTACTTCTCTTACTCATCAATCTGGTGGCGTTTCATCAGCTTTGTGTGTGTGTGTGTGTGTGTGTGTATGTTTGTGTTGGTGCTGACCTGCGCCTACCCCTCCCTCCCCGCTGCTCCGTCGTATGTACATACATGTTGGGCGGGGTCGGGGGACGAACCATCTCCGGATAGAGTGCACGATTCTTGAACGGCTGCATGTCAGCTTCGGGCCTAAACCTCGCCGGCAGTGCGCGACCTCAACCCATTGAATGAGATCACTGGCGGAGCGGCTCGACTCATCTGTACTTATCGCAATAATGCCTTTGAGATATATATATATGAGGAGGGGTTACCTATTCTTGGATCTTATGGCCCTTCACAGTCACGCGGAATGGTTGCCATGTGTCAGAAGAGCGAAACACCACTCTGCTCCGCTTCAGGGGCCCTGGGGGAGATCGCTGGTTTCTGTGGTGAGCGGTTTTATGCCTGTCCTTAATTTGGTCATGCCCTGTGTGTTAGGGCCTTCGGAGAGTTGCAAACCCGCCGCGGTATCGATTCGAGATTCGACGGAGCGGTTTCATCATTAGGCGACTTGAATACCGTCGGAGGTGGTTGTGCAGACGGTCGCTCTAGTAAAACTCTGAATACGGAGAGACCCTTTATACGTTTCTTTTTCTTTTTCTTTGACCTGGACTCCATGCTCAACAAGCCTGCCCCCCCCCCCAAAAAAAAAAAAAAAAAAAAAAAAAAAAAAGAATCAACTGAAGGCTCCCCAGAAGACTCCCCAAACTCCGAGGCCGACCGTAAATAAGACAATTACAAAAAGCTGTTTGTATAAATACATTAACAAAAGAAGACTCGCCCTCAATGATCATGAGCATGTTCGTGCTCGTGCTCGTGCCCGTGCCCCTCCGCCGAGTGGCTGCTCTCGGGTCGCGATGCGCTAGGTGAGCAGCATCCCTGCCCGATACAATTATCAACGCAATCCAACAAACACACATCTCCCGAAACATTCCCACACTTTGACGACACCTGCGCCGCGGCCGCACTCCCGGTCGCGGCGCCTGATGCCGAAGCCGACGCCGACGCCGACGCCAACGCCGACGCGCCATCCATGCGCATCGCAGCGTCGTCGTTTGCACCACCCGGCGCGTTGTGGGCATGAGCTGGGTCGAGGCAGAACTCGGGCTGGATGGTGGCGCTGTGGATGCCGTAAGCGTGCAGACACTTGCGCGCCATCTTGGACAGTTCCATATACTTCTCGCCCCCGGCCTCCGAGATGGGGAACGCCACCTGGATGTGCATCGAGGCGACGATCTTGGTGTCCGACAGCTGCCAGATGTGCACGTGGTGGCAGCTGATGACCCCTGGGAGCGCCTGGATGTCCTCGCGCACATCGTTGAGGTCGATGTGCTCCGGGGTTGCCTGCAAGAGGATCTTGGAGGCCGCAATCGTGAGCGGGATGCAGGACCGGAGGATGATGAGCGTAATGAAGAGGGAAACAATAGGGTCGGCGTAGTAGCGGCCCGGCCAATCCGTCAGCCAAATCACGAGCGCCGTGATGATGACCCCCACGTTGCCGAGCGCGTCGCCCAGGACGTGCAGGACCATTGCGTTCATGCCCAAGTCGCCGTGGCCGTGGCCATGGCTCTTGCCCGATTCCCTCGGCTTGTTGTGGTTGTGTGAATGATGGATGCCGGATCCCCTCCGGGCGCGCTTCGACGGTGATTTCGAACCGCGGCTGGACTGTGACGTACCCCTACCCTTAAGAAGCGGCGTTTCCTCGCCCGGATCCGTCTCGTCCACCACGGCGATCTCGTCTCCGGTGTTTTCATCACTGCTGGTCCCGTCGTCGGCTTGGGGGCGGCTGGCGGCGATGATCTCCTGCCGAAAACTAGCTGGGTGTATGCTCATGTCGCCAATGCCGGCAAGACAGCCGTGGCGGCTATGATTCCCTTGTGATCTCCGCTCTCTCCGGCCAGGAGAGCTCCCTTCAATCTCCACGTCACCACATTCGCATCTGCTGCGCTTTGGTGAACCCTCCGATATTGATGATATTGATGCCCTGTACCTCGCAACCGCAACCTCGGGAAAGAAGTCTGGTTCGCCCCCGTCGTCTGCCGCATCGTGGTCTGCTAGCTGTCCAGCACGTCCTTCCTCGGCGGCACGGGCAGCGCCATGCTCCTCACTGCCCACCTCTCCCCCATGTCCGTGTTCGCTCGGCCCGTGCGAATGTCCATGGCCCCCAAGAATAACGAAGCCGGCCAGATTCGACGCGAGGCCCAGACAGCCGACAATCAAGATGAGTTGCGGGTTCCCAATCTCCGGCGGGTCAAAGAATCGGGTGATGGCTTCGAGGACGATCGACACGCAGAGGGCGATAAGGAAGACGGCGTTGAAGAAGGCACCCAGAATTTCGGCGCGGAGCCACTGGGGATCGCTAGAGTCAGCGGATTCTGGCTCTGCGTCATCCAGTCCACGGCTTCTTGACACTCACCCCGTAAGAGAATTTGTCTGTGGTGGCCTTCCTCGCCACCGAGACCGCCCACAAACCGACAAGTAAAGATATGATATCGTTGAGCTGCCGGGGCCGTCAGTACGCAGGCCGCCTGGTCTGACTCGTAGAACTAGTCCTCACCATGTGGAAGGCATCTGCCATCAGCGCCAGAGACTGCACGGCAAAGCCAACGCCTAGCTCGAGCAGAAAAAAGAGGGTGTCAAGCGCGAGCATCACCCTGATGCGCGTCGACTTGGACCAACCCATGTTGGGCGGACGAGACGAGCTCCTCGGTAGGTCCTACTGCAGGAAAAACAAAACTCGTAGAGGACGACAGGCGACGCAGCAAAAACCTCCTGGTGCCAACGCGCCGGTGTGAGCGAGGGGTTGGTATCGATTGCGGCGCAGTTTTCGGCCCTGAATATGTGCGATATGATCAAGACGGAAATCACCCCTCTCCCTTCTTGGCATATAAACGCAGCACAGGGCGCAGGTATGTATGTATGTATGTACAGTACTCCGAAGTCGAGGTTAGGTTCGGGGGGGAAAACGCGGATGACGTGCCGCTGAAGCCACAAAAAGCTTGGAAGGAACCCCGGCGTCTCAAAACAGCAACAGGATCGAAACGCCCGCGCCCGCGAAGAACAAAGAGCGTCAGCTCAGTTGACAGCTCGGCCTTTGAAAAGGAGATTCAAACGCGCCGTGAAAGAATAGGAGGAAAGACAACCCAAGCAAAGAAGATTAAAAGTCGCAACAAGCGAATAGATTCACGCCTTCGAAGGCTCCGCAAATCGGTGGTTATGGGGTCGGTTGCGCAACCGAGATACGGCAGACCCCGGGTGTGGTGACATCAGCTGGGAGCGCCTGGCCCTTGTGAGTGGCTAGACGGTGGAAAACCGGCCCCGCATCGTTCCACGCGATTATCGTCCTTACCGACTTCGATTGTACAAACATACGACCATTTTTTGCTGCTACGGAAGGCATGGCCAGAACGCAACTTGCAACTTTGGCACCTATCAGAAGGTAGACGTCCGTTCTGTATCCTCGGTGGTTATTATCGCGGCATATGCAAAGTGCAGTTCTGTACAAGCCAGAGTAACTTAAAGCCCTGTATGTACTTTGCACCTGTACTCCATAGCGCAAGCCCGGACCCCGAAATGAGGGAGGGTTGGAGGGCGCTATCCAGTCGGCACATGCTGTGGTTCTTCAGAGGGAAGAACTGTCGGTTTGCGTTGTGATTGTGAAACATTTAATGCCATATACTTCTGTTCTGGTCCCTTTGCGTTTCGTGCTCCAACTTAGCCGGACGATCATGGTGCAACTTACATTCACTCTGGAAGCTCTCCAGTTTCGTGCCTCCACTTTGCAACATACTTTGGTCGTACACATATTGCTTCGAGGTGCATGAAGTGTATGTACATACATACATGCGTACCAAATATGGGCAACAGGACGGCGCCAAAGTGGAATAAGTGCCGATCTCTAAATGAACTACTGTTGCTGCGTTGGTATCTAGGTGAAGGGACTCTCGGCAGTGTCAGGAGACAACGTGCACTACCTGCTGGGAGCAGAAGTCGCAAAGCGACAGCGTTTTGCTTTAGAATATCTACTAGTAAGGTTATCGGTCTCATACCTTCTTTTCCATCACCTTTTTCTTTCGACAAGCAACTGCTTCTGTTCGCGCAACGCCCAGTCCATTCAACTTGGAGGGGAGGGGGGAGGGGGAGGGTGGTAAGACTTTGTCAAGGTGCCAAACAAACAAGTAACTCAACGATTTGCTTCTAAAGCCGGAGCTGGCTTGCTGTTAATATGCAATTCAGCAAAGGTAGCAGCAGAAATCCCTATGGCGTGTTAAGTAGAAGATGTCGGGACCGTCTTCTTGATGAAGGCAACTGCAGGCTCCATCGCAACGTACGGAAATCTGACAACCACGGATGACTCTGAGGTCATTTAAAGACCGCCTAAGTCTTGAGAAACCTATTTGGAGACATAAAAAGGCTCCGATCGCAGACGGTTCCTACCTTCGGTCGGGGAAACACAGGCCGGGTATTACCCATCCGGAGACTATTCGGGCAACTTGCCCTGCTGTCCCGCGCGGCTTCCTTTTGTAGCACAGCCGTTTAGAATGACCAAACGGTGCGCGGTGTTCCCACTCCTGCGCACTCGTAATCCCTGCCTGTTGTGTGCACCACTCCGTACCATACACAGTTCGCAGTAGGAGCCGGGGTGCCATGCAGAGATGGATTTCTCAATCAGGCCCGTGACCATGACACTCACAACCTACCTTACCTTAGGTTGGTAGGCTGTGTACGTAAGGTACGTACTTAAGGTCCGCAGGTATGTATGTATGTATATTGAAACATTGAGCAATTGCAATTGCATACCAGCCCTTTGGCTATCTACTACACCTCTTCTCGATACGAGTACTAACTGGTAGTTTGGAACCAGCTTCCATTGCGGCAAATGTGGCCTCGGGACATGGAGCTAAGGTTTCCCGATTGCTGGAAAGAGGTGGACTGTTTCCATGCATATTCGACCGCTATCCCCTGTACGGAGGCGCATTTGGAAGCCCAGTTCCATTCACTCGTGTAACAGGGCGGCGCTTTGCTCACCTCCGCAGTTCACCGGAATCCCATCATTTAACAAGTCATTTAGATTTGTCAGCCAGCGGCGCACACCAGAGCACCCTCGAGCCAGCTAGCGGGGATATCATAATCAACTTGGCCGCATTGGATCGTCCAGCAGTCGACGACAACGGTCCGAGGACTCGAGTCGCGTGTTTCGTGGTTTGTCACATCGCTTCTGATGATTTCTAAGCTGTTGTACCTCCGTAGGAATGTCTGTAATCATCCAGGAGGTTCCGTATCATCGAGTTGGGACCACACCACGCTGTTTGGATTGCAAATCACGAACGTGGAGAACAAGCCCCAGGGACCAGGCGCTCCATGGCATGGCGAAAGCTCGTAGGCAAACATTAGCTCCACAAACCAGTAGAAGTAGCAGCATATAAGGACGAGTTGATCGCCGTGTCTCGCCCCGTGTCCCTGCCCTCATTCAGCAAGCTCAACTCACTTCGATCGACGAGCCCAAACCGGCCAACGGAAACAGCAACCGCATTCTTAGGGTTAACCCAGTTCACACCGCAACGCGACCTAGCTCGTCATCATGGGATCCCAAAGCGACCTCAAGCCCATCAAGGCGTACGGCAAGGGCAGCCCGAACACCGACAAAGTGGTCATTATCCTCGAAGAGCTGGGCCTTCCCCACGAGATCGAGACCGTTCCCTACAGCGACGTAAAGAAGCCCGAGTACCTCGCCATCAACCCCAACGGCCGCCTGCCATCCATCCGGGACCCTAACACCGGCCTCACGCTGTGGGAATCAGGTGCCATCCTCCAGTACCTGGTAGACAAGTACGACACCGACCACAAGCTCAGCTTCCCGGCCGGCTCCAACGAGGACTACCTGGCCAAGCAGTGGCTCTTCTTCCAGACCACCGGCCAGGGTCCCTACTATGGCCAGGCTGTATGGTTTACCACGTACCACCAGGAGAAGCTGCCGAGCGCGATCGACCGGTACATCAACGAGATCAAGCGGGTTACGGGCGTGATCGAGGGGCACCTGGCCAGGCAGAAGGAGGAGCATGGGGCCAAGGAAGGGTTTGATGGCCCGTGGCTGGTCGGGAACAAGCTGTCGTACGTCGACTTTTCCTTTGCGCCCTGGCAGGCGATCGCCAAGAGACTGTTTGGAGAAACTGGCCAGTACAACGAGGACGACTACCCGTTTGTGAAGGAGTGGCTGGGGAAGCTGCTCGCACGGGAGTCGGTGAGGAAGGCTTTGGAGTAGAGGCGAGTCGGCAAGAGCTGAGGATTGGATCGGGTTTGGAGGACCGTTTGTGTGATGGATTGTTCTGGACGAGATAGTTAATAGATGTTGGTCAATTCACGTGCCTTGCGAGGTCCCAAGGTGAGCGACGCGTCAAACGCTCAGTTGTGTTCGCGCGGCCCAAGTCCCGTCTGCGAGTGCGAGCTTCCTGGATCAGCAGTTGTCGAAGCCATGACATTTCCCTAGTTCTCTTCTATTCACCGCGGCTCCGGAAATTGCCATCCAGACGGAGTACTGTTGAGTCGAGAGAAACATCTGACCCGCGGTGCAGGTAGCTGAGAAAACTTGCAGTCAAATTGGCTCTAATCGGCGAAGAAAGCCTAAGAGTCTTCGGCGAAGTACGCGGGGCAAGAAGTAACACTCCTATGTAGTAGGTGTGCACTGGCTCCAGAACTGGAGATACACTCCACTCTCAGGCACTCGGAGTGAAGTGGGCCCCTTGCTGCGGCATCCCACAACAACCCCGGTCCCTCACAGCGAAACGGATCGCATCATGAACAAGCGCTTATCGCAATCGGCAATCGGGTGGCCGACTTGCTGCTCACCGGATGACACAGTTGACCACCCCTGCCTCCCACCCTTGCATCTCACACAACGGAGATTCAGCTCCAAGCCGTCTTGGCTTTCGTGAACTTTAAAAAGAAATAGACCGTTCATTCAAGACAGAATCATTAGCCTTTACCTTTCACATCATCACTGCCTGACCGACAGGCGGCCTCACATCCTCCATTGCAACTGCCGCGTTTGGCGCCGCCGAGACGAAGTTACTGCCAACATGAGCTCCGAAGTTCCAAACCCGGATCTAGAGTCTTTCCGGGAGCAATGGAAAGCCGAGGTGAGGGCGAAGCACGGCGCTCCGGGCGTTTCCCAACAACAACAACAACAGCAGCAGCAGCAGCAGCAGCAGCAGCAGCAGCAGCAACAATCGAGGGCGGCTGGACCGTCCCACACTCATGCGAGGCCCGTCGCACAGCACCCGCGGAAGCCGCCACAGTCCGCGCAGAAAGCTGCCGCTCAAGAGGACGACGAGGAGTATGTTCAACCGCGGCCCTTTGATGAGTCTGCGGCAAGCGCATCAGCATCTTCACAAACGACACATTCCGTGGGCTCGGAAGCCCGGGAACCCGTCTCAGCACTGGAGCACTATGAGAAGGCGGTTGAGAAGGAGGCCGCGGGTAACCTCGGGGAAAGCCTGAGACTGTATAGGATAGCCTTCAGGGTGCGTCGCCACATACCGTTGGACCTTTTGGAAGGAGGCCGCTGAGCTGACCGTTTCTAGCTGGACGACCGGGTGGACCAGAAGTACAGAAACAAGCACTTCCCGAAGCCGCCACCAAAACATGTGCAGGCTGCTTCAGAAGCGGCCGTCTCGACGGCGGTCAGCACGGCGCGCAAGGTTGACCAGCCGCAGTCAATGAAGGACCTCATCGCTAGCTTCTCCGCCATGTCTATCTCGCCCGCCCCACCCGAGGTCGAGGGCATGCCACCACCCCCGTGCCCGCTGGCTACTCTCCCGGAGGAACTTTTGGTTCATATCCTCCAGGACGTGGCCATCCTCGACGTCGGGGACTTTGTGCGGCTTGCCCAAGTGTGCAAGCGCCTCGCCTACCTGGTCGCCACCGAGGACCGCATCTGGCGACGCATCTGCCTGGGCAGCGAGTTTGGTTTTGGCGGCATGCACTATTACTGGCAACAAAGAGTCAACTGGAAGCCCTTGACGGAAGCCGACATCGAAAGCGAAGCCGCCGAAACCGAGTCGGCCGAGGACGCGGACGGTTCGGGGGCTGATTCCGAGTCGGTACAGCTGTCGACGAGCGCGCCACACCTCGCTCTCGCCGAACGCGCCCGGCGGCACGCCCGGGAGAGCGCGGCTAACACGCTCGCCCTGTACCGGTCGCTCTACGGGTGTTCGTGGCAGCGCATGTTCCGACAGCGGCCGCGCATCCGCTTCAATGGCTGCTACATCAGCACCGTCAACTACATGCGCTCCGGGCAGGCTAGCGCCAACCAAGTCACCTGGGGCTCACCCGTGCACATCGTCACCTACTACCGCTACCTGCGCTTCTTCCGCGACGGCGCCGTCATCAGCCTGCTCACCACCGCCGAGCCCGCCGACGTTGTGCACCACATGACCCGCGAGGCCCTCGTCCTGCATGCCGGCGGCGCCAACCCGCACCTGCCCAGCTTCGTGATGCGCCACGCGCTGAGGGGGAGGTGGAGGCTGTCGCGCGAGGCCGACGACCCGGACGCGCCGCTGGCCGACGCCGAGCGCGGCGTGACGGTCGAGACCGAGGGCGTGAGCAAGTACATCTACCGGCTCGACCTGGCGCTCGGCACGGCGGGCAAGGGCGCCAGGAACAATAAGCTGGGCTGGAAGGGGTTCTATAGCTATAACCCGCTGACCGGGGACTGGGGCGAGTTCACCATGAAGAACCACAAGCCCTTCTATTTCAGTCGCGTGAGGAGCTACGGCGTGAAGGGGGCTTAGTGTAGTCCAGAGAGGCGCTGCCGAGGGTTGGATATTTTAGGATTGGGGGCTGGTGGGGTGGAATTTGCACATACGAGCAAGGTTCGTGATAATGAGATGTATGGATTTGCTGTTTGTACATAACTATTCCGTAGACTTGCCGAAAAAAAAGGAGGAGTCATTACGCAGTACGAAGTGCGCTACTTTAGTTCCCGCGGTACGGAGTACGGATCCGTTCCAAATAGTGTACGGATTACGTACTCTACACTGCACTGGAAAATAGGGGTTCAGGGGCACGAGGTCTTGGCGGGGAAAGCTTGTGTCAGCTGCAACCAACCGGTCAGCTGCGCCTCGAGCCGCTCGAATCTAGACCCTCAACGCGAACTACGCAGTACACCTGCCGACTTGGAGCTTGAGGACTGTCCCGCGATTCACTGGCACCAACAACTCCCGGGCAAGGCTCGTGATCAGACTACGGAGGTACGATGGGCTAATTAAAACGCGATTTGTTCCCGCTTCTCGGTTCCCCTCGAGTTCGAGTTTCAAATTCATAACTTTCGTCCTCAATTCGAACAAGACAACTGACAGCAAGTACACTCAGGAACACGACTTACGAGCCGCGACAACAACGCCGGGCGTGCCTCGAATGCGGTTCTGAGATTTCAGAAAAAAATCCGGGAGCCTACGATAAGGATTGCTCAGAAGAGAGGTTGGGTGCGCTGAGGTTACGGAATTGCAAACCTCGTAGAGATTGTCGCTGCCGCTCTTTCATCCTCGCGACGAACCTGCATCGGCCCAACATGGTCTAAGCTGGCCCAAGCCGAAACAGCAGTCAAGCAACGCCCATTTTTTTTCCCAACAATGGCCTCCTCCCACGGTGGCAGCCGAGGCCGCTCCTGCCCGCTGTCCTTTTTGTCGAGCATCTACGACCTCGAGACCCTCGACACGCGCTTCACCACACCCTCGTCGGTGCCGTACAGGGCCGCAAACGACAAGCGGGAGGGCGACAGGGCCGTCGCCGACAAGCGGGTCGAGCCGCCGAAATGGAGGACCCCCGAGTTCTACTTCTACTACCTCGTCTTCCTGGTCGTGGTGCCCTACATGTTTTGGGTCGCCTATGATGTTTCGAGGCGTAAGGTGTTCCCCTTGCTCTGTCATCATTGGTGGGAAAGAGTGGTTGGAAGGGAGGAAGGTCTGACGCTCGGCAGCATCTGATCCGAGATACTACAAATTTCAGAAACGACTTAGGGACGGGTGGATTCCGGGCCGCAAGATCGTAAGTTTCTAAACCCTTGCCTCCCCCCCCTCTTTTGCTGCCGGCATCGAGACCAGAGCAATCTTTGCTGAAACGTGGCGCGGTGGTAGGACGTATCGGACGCCCAGTATTACACCTTCCGGACAAACCTGCCGTATATGGCACTCTTGCTGGTGTTCCATCCGCTGCTGCGCAGGGTCTGGAACGCCGTGCACCCCGTCCCGCCGGAGCTGAGAGCCGCGAGAGCGAACGTCCCCGAGGCGGCCGAGGCGAGGCTGCGCCAGCGCACCTCGTATGACGCCGCCTTTGCGCTTTTCTTCCTCGTGGCGCTGCATGGCTTCTCGGCAGCCAAGATCCTGGCGATCTTGGCCATCAACTACCGGCTTGCAACGTCGGTGCCCAAGAGGTACATCCCTGCCGCGACGTGGGTGTTCAACATCTGCGTCTTGTTCGCCAATGAGCTGTGCTCGGGCTACAAGTACCGCGAAATTGCGCGGCTCCTGACCGGCTCGCCGGCCGAGAATTTGGTGACGGGCACCTCGGGCTTGGTAGCGCTGGGCGAGTGGATGGATAGGCACGGCGGCCTGATCAACCGCTGGGAGATTCTCTTCAACATCACCGTCCTGCGCCTGATCAGTTTTAACCTGGACTACTACTGGAGTCTCGACAGGAGGGCTTCCAGTCCCATCGAGGTACGCCTCCTGCTTTGCGCTTCTCCTGGTCTTCCCCCCTCTGAAATCACCTCATATTAACGCCGGCAAGAAGAAACAATTGGACCCTGCCAACCTCTCCGAGCGCGACCGCATCGCCACCCCGGCCGCGCCGCACGACTACTGCTTCCGCAACTACCTCGCCTACGCCATCTACGGCCCGCTCTACCTCACCGGCCCCATCATCACCTTCAACGACTACATCTCGCAGCAGCGGTACCGGCCGGCCACGCTCTCCACCCCGCGCACGCTCAAGTACGGCATCCGCTTTGCGCTGGTCCTCCTCGCCATGGAGCTGATCTTGCACTACGACTACGTCGGCGCCATCTCCAAGTCCCGCCCCGATTGGTCCTCGTACACGCCCGCGCAGATCTCGCTGCTCGCCTTCTTCAACCTGCACATCATCTGGCTGAAGCTGCTCCTCCCCTGGCGCTTCTTCCGCCTCTGGAGCCTCGTCGACGGCGTCGACCCGCCCGAGAACATGGTGCGCTGCGTCAGCAACAACTACTCGACCCTGTCCTTCTGGCGGGGCTGGCACCGCAGCTACTACCGCTGGCTGCTGCGCTACATCTACATACCCCTGGGCGGGTCCAGCTTCCGGACCGGCCTGGACGCGGCCCGGACCGTGCTCACGTACCTGGTCGTCTTCACCTTCGTGGCGCTGTGGCACGATATCAAGCTGAACCTGCTGATCTGGGGCTGGCTGGTCGTCGTCTTCTTCCTGCCCGAGATCGCCGCCGGCGTGCTGTTCCCGCCCAAGAAGTGGGAGAGCCGGCCGACCGCGTACCGGATGCTGTGCTGCGTCGGAGCGGTCGGTAATGTGCTCATGATGATGGCGGCCAACCTGGTCGGGTTTGCCGTCGGACTGGACGGCTTGGAGAGTATTGTCAAGGGGATCTTTAGAGACTATTCTGGTAAGCCGTTTTCTTTTTCCTTGTTGTCTCGTGGTTTCTCCATTAGGGCCTCGATTTCGACGACCATGGTTCACTGACGCTGCTGTCCCGCAGGCCTCGCGTTTTTGATCACGGCATGTGCGGCATTGTTTGTAGGGATCCAGGTCATGTTTGAGATACGACAGTCCGAGTATAGACGGGGGATTAATCTCAAGTGCTGAGTGGCCTGTACTTTTGCGGATGTCAGATAGCAATAATCATATGTCAGATCATGTGTGGACAGTATACATCCCAGTGATCTCTGGTCTCTGGCAAAGAATATTACGCATGAAGTTCCCTCCGAGATCCCATTTATGGCGGCGGAGGCGCGGCACTAAATGCAGGCAGCTTTTGGTGACACAAGATCATTGTAGAGGTAGCCGTACGTTACAAAGGCGACGGGTTGATGCATGTCACCTCGAAATCACCATGTGAACAGGTCAAACAGGAACATCGTAGACACAGTACATTATTCAAGGGTATATCCTCCCATAGCCCAAGGCCCAATGCTTACCAACGTAAGGTAAAACAACCACCCTTTTGCAGACACCAAACTTGCGGTTACTGAGACAAGTCCATTCATGTGTCGAAACGAAGAGCCGAGGTGAAGAGTAAAAACGAGACAGATAGCCAGCGCGCACGCTACCCTACTACTACTCCTGCGGCTTATCCGTCGCCACTTCCACATCCCCTGCCGCGTTCGCGGGGTGGTCCTTCTTCGCAAACTTGCCCGTCTTCCCCAGCTTTGTCTCGGTGACGTATTTGCGCAGCCAGATGATGGACCAGACGACGCCAAAGATGATGAGGCAGCCGACGGCGATGCCAAAGACGTAGGCCGCGACCAGGCCGTGCTGCTCCTTCGGGTCGAGGAAGTCGTACGGGTAGAAGTCCTTGGAGGCCTTGGTGACGTAGGCCAGGGCGAGGTAGAGGGCCAGCAGCAGGACGAGCCAGAGCATGTGGACGGGCGGGGGCGTGCCGGTGCGGGGGACGAGGAGCTCGAAGAGGGCGAAGGCGCTGTTGAGCGCGTGCTGCGAGACGTTGCTCCAGCCGGCAAAGACCTCGGCGAACCAGGTGCCCGAGTAGAGGCGGGCCCAGTAGACGATGGTCACGATGAAGGGGTAGACGACGATGGTGGTGTAGAAGGCCGAGTGGAGCGCCTGCAGCGGGCGCGGGAACCGGTCCAGCAGCGGGACGCCCGAGCGCGCGTACGTGAGCGTGTGCGTCGCCGAGGCGAGGAAGTAGAAGGCCAGGCCCCAGTACGTCAGGTGGGTGAAGTAGCTGAACGTATCCCGCGACGCCTCGCAGCCCGTGGCCGCCCGGGCGCACTGCCACGCCAGCACGAAGAGGAGAGTCGTGAAGGCATAGAGGGACTGTTACGGTGGGGGCGCGAGAGAGGGAGGGAGATACGAGACGCGATCAATTAGCGGGTTTCGCCCTCTCCTCAAGTGAATGTGGGGACAATGGGAGGATGCTCCGCTCATTAATTACGGAGTAACCAAGTATATAGCAAGGTAAGGGTATATTTATATAAGGTAGGGCGAGGCAGATTCCCTAGCAAGAGCGGAAACTTACGATGAGAGCCCTGCAAAAGAAGAGCGCCCAGGGCGACAAAAGCCACGATGTCTCGAAGCGATGGGTTGGGTCCCAGGGACCGGTCCCGAACTTGAATGCCTGTAGAGCCATGCTTGGTGGCCGGTCGCAGCTTGCTTGAGCGCTTGATCGCTCGGCAAGCTGACGGGAAGCACGGGAGGCAACCAGGAAGTGAAAAGAAACGAAGAAGAGGAGGACCCGAGTCGGATGCACAGAAAGCCAGTAATCAACAGAAAGCAGAGAGAAGGCACGAAGGAGTTGCGGCTGAGATGAGATGGACCCCTGGTCTTGGCAGATGCTTTACGAAGGAGCCACGCGCCTCGCACAACGGAGCGGCCCAGTGCTCGATTCGGCAGTTGCGCCTCGGTCTAAAACCCGATCTCTGTCGATGAGGGCTCTTAGCGTAGCATTCGTCTGAGAAGACGACCATTCCCCCGAGATCGACCCCACCTGTTTCTGCTTTGTTGGTGAGGCCGGGCCGAGTTGGTTGGAGGAGCAAGTTTGTATGTACATACATCTCCGTACATCCATACACAACAAGCGCCTGCATTCGATTCGACATGCGCTGCCGTTCACTGCATACATAATCAAGAATTCGGAGAGACTCTCGAAAACCAGCCGGCCAGCGCCAGTCGAGCTCAACTTTGAACCCTCAAGGCCGACCGGACGTTTCGTCGCCGATTCGGCTCTCTGAAGACCGCGACCCATGCTTGGTGTCCCAGCAGCAAGGTACCAAAGTATGTAGTAGTGTAGTCCGGTCTCCGTAGTCAAGCTGGAGGCACTTGGGCATCGGCTGTCAAGATGGATTAGGTTTGCGGGGTGCGGAGACCGGAGCGGAAAGAAGACGATAAGGAACGTACGCTGCCTATATTTCACGAATAGTCCGTTCCTCATACCTCATTTGCTTGTGTGGAATTAGTACACCTCTGAATGCCCCAAGTTCGTTTCCTTAATCCTGTTTTGAACGTTACTTGACTATGTATGTACGAGTACGGACTCGTAAAGCGCACCGTGTACGGAATCAGATTGCAGCCCTGCAGCCCACTATTACCGTGTTTGGTCCTGCGCCTGCAGGTAAGGCTTTGCAAGCGCCCCCGGTCTCGCTTTTGGGTTGGATCTTCCGGAACCCCAGGCCACGTTCTGCAAGCACCTAGCGATTCTCTGCAGGAGCTCTGGCCTATTTGTGCGCGCCCAGCACTGTCTGCTGGCAGCATCACATTCGGCAGAAATAACGGGGGTAGGCTACAGCATGATGAAAAAGGAGGAAACGACAAGGAATACGAAGAGATTCAAACCTCTGCCAGATCCTCGGCGTGACTAGTGTGTCGATATATTTACGCCGTGCTCCGGATTTGTGCCAATACTAGCGTGTATATATATTCCGTAATCCGTTCTCTCCAATGAGCTCTCCTGGAGCAATATCCGGTTTCAACAGGGCCCAATATCAGCGCGGTAACGTTATAATCGAAGACATTCTGCAATGCGCCGATCCAAGTCTTGCGGTCGGGGCGGAGAGGCGCATGCAATCGGCAGCCCGGGTGAGCCCCCGATTCCCTGGGCCGGGCCCTCGATTGGCCCACAGATGGGATGGCGAGCTCTAGGCCCGCACGACATGCAATTCGCCCAAAGAATCGAGCCCCTTTCGGTTTGCTCGGCTGGCACCGTGCTATTGGTGACCCCCGGTCACCAATGATACCCATTTTCCTCAAATGGAAACGCACGCTGGACCCCGGTCCTAGGACCGCCGGCCCCCCCACGATGCAGGGAGCTGCCCCGGTCTCCCAGGTACCAACTCGCCAGCGCCAACTCGGTCAAGAAGTCGCGGTGGAGCACATTTCGATTTTGTTGCTTCTCCTACGAGTTTCCAGGCCACAACAACCCCCCTTTCCCCTGGAGATTCCCGATCGAAACGGTCTCGCCAAAGCTCCCTTTGCCACTCGCTTTGCGTGATCCTTACCGCATTCGTGTCTTGCAAAGATCTTGCGGCCAAATCTTCGAACGTTGCGTTTTTTTTTTTTTTATTCCCACCCGTCGACGTCTCGAGACCGTCTTCTCCCGGTTTGATACAACGACGAGCTCAGATCATCTACGGCCGACCAGCTGGTGCTCTTGTGCATTACGGGCCTCGCGAATCAACCAACTCAGCCTTCCGAGCGTTGCATCAGCGCTCAACGAAATCAAAGTTAACCCTTGTTTGGAACGTCGGCAGCAGCAGCGTCGGAGAGCTGGGGTTCCCGTTTCCGGACAGAAAAATAGGGAGTGCCGGCCTGGTGTTTCCAGCGCCTCCCTCGCCTTGATCGAACTGCGCCAAACCTTAGGGACCGTCACCACTATGTTTCATCGCGGGGCACATCCATGACAGGCGCTCCGTTAAGACACGTCGAGATCTCCGCCCTGCTCTACGTCTTATTTACGTTCCCATATCGTCCCCGTTCCACCATCCAGAGCTCCGTCGCCTTGTAGAACCGCCATTCGACCGATTAATCTTCCATCGCCACGGGAGCTCGCAGAACGCACGAGTGCTGGGCCCCACCGGTGAGCTGCCCCTCCGCCTGTACACTACGCCAGAATTCCCTGCCGATCGCCGCCCGTGATCAGCGGCGAACGACCGCCGGGCCCCCCCGGCTCCTGGAAGCTCTCGGTAGTGTAGATTGGCCTGGATGACCTAGGAAATCACCCCACCATGGCTTTCCCGCGACCTCCATCATCTTCCAGCCTCTCGGAGATGCAGCTACCCATCGTGCTGGCGCCTGACATCGATGATGAAATGAGGGCCGGAACAGGCCTAGAGGTCGATACCCGGCCGAGGCAGGACGAGCCGCAACAGCCTCCGGTACCTCAGCATCCCATCCCGTCCATGCAGCAAGCATTCGCAGAATCCCTGGTGGAGGCCACACAAGGCGATGCCGTAAAGAAGCCGAAGCTTCGCACCGGCGACGCCAGGGCGAGGCGCGACGAGCTGCTGGACCAGGACAGGGATGACCCGCCTCCGACTGCCCTGTGGCGCTGCCGCCCGGGCCAGAAGACACACGAGCTCTGCCGGTTGATAGCCCAGATCTCATTCGGCGTGTACTTGCTGCTCAATGGCATGGCCAACAGCCAGATCCTGGTCGTCTCCATCCTTCAGGGCCACATCGACGAGGTGGACGAGTTCCTGGAGACGACGCTCGAGGATGTGGACTTGGCGATGAGGGATATAGAGGAGCGGATCAAGCACCTGAAGCTGCCCATGGACAACATCGGAGTTTTTGAGCGGATGCTGGAAGATCGCAAGTTCCGCATGCAGATCCTCGAGGGCAACCAGAAGATCGAGCACATCCTGGCTCGCACCCAAGCCGCGCTCAAGCAGACGACACGAGACCTGGCGGAGGGGCTCGCGGCGACTCGAGAATTCACCATTTATCTAGCGGAGCAACAGCATGGGAGTTGGCGACAGGAGCGCCCCGACGTGATCGACATATTCGACGCCATGAAGGGTAACACGGACGGGTGGTTTAATGCATTCATGGATTTGCAGGCCAAAGGGAGCACGCTGAACGCCCTGATGGTCAGGTTGACTGATATGGTCTCCGAGATGGAGCGGAGGGCTGGAGAGGTGAGCCGAAGGACGAGGGTACGCCTGCCCTGGCTATCCGTTGGCCCCGGAGAGAAGTGGGTGACTGACCGACTCGCAGCTCACCGTCCAACCGTACTCGTCCCCGGGCCATAGCCCTCAGCCATCCGATGCCTCGTCGGTCACGACGCCGCCGAGTTCCCCGCCGATCAACATACCCAACTCGCCCCCTCGGATCTCGCTACGGCTGAGTACTCTCAACTCCGGGAAGCTGTCACTCGACGCCGGAGCGCTGTCCGCTGCCGAGCTGGACGGTTCGACCGAGCAGCAAAGCCGAAACGACACGACGCCGCGGTCGCCTCTGGTGGTGACTTCAAGGTCTCCGCCACCTGAAGAGTCTCCCCCGCAGTCGCCCTCTGAACCACCACCACCGCAGGCGCCCCCGGCCCGGAACCCGCGCCGACTCTCCAAGAAGCCACCAGCACCGTCGGACTTGCCGAAGCTGGAACTGCCCAAGGAAGAGGCTCTTGGGGAGAAGAAGGAAGAGAAAGAGGAGGGGGGAGAGAAAGAAGAAAAGGGGGAAAAGGAGGAAAAGGAGAAAACGGAAGAAAAGAAGGAGAAAGAAAAGGAAGAAAAGGAAGAAAAGGAGAAGGAAGAGGAGGAGAAGGAAGACAAGGAAATGGAGGAAAAGAAAGAGGAGAAGGAAAAGAAGGAAGAGATCGAAGAGGAGAGCCCGTTGTATATCTTGCAACCCCGAACCTACACGCCCCAGCCGTCGCCACAGCCGTCGCCCGGCATTAGCGGTCGGCGGGTGCCCAGGGCACAGCCAGATGACGTCCAGAGACCGAGGGTGGACTCTTCTTCGGCTTCTTCGGTCGAGTCGGCAGCCCAGATAACGCTCGAACCGGCAAGGCCCCGAGTCGAACAAGTCGTCTCAAGGCCGCAAACAGCCCGGCTAAAGGTCGTGGAGATCGGCGCCAGAACGGATACCAAGCCCAGCCCAACAAGGACAGATGAACGGCCCGAGGCCCGCCCTGGGTCTCGGCGAGATCCGAGTCAGGCACCGGAACTGGTCATTCCCCAGGACCCCGAGGTGGTGCCGCCGCAAAGGACGTCGCTCAGACAACGCGTCTCGCTGAAAGGCACCGTGCCGATATCGATCCAGGTCCCCCCGCCGAATAGCATGGGGCCACAGCAGCGGCCGCTCCAGGCAGTTCACCGGGCTTACCAGTCCCGGGATTCGGCATACGGATCCGACATGGAGCGGCCGCCGGTCGACTCGATGGCGTCTATTAACGCGTCAATGGTCGAGTTTCCCCCGCCGTTCGTCCAGCCCCCGATGATACCTTCCCCTCATTCCGAGAGGCAGTTCTTTCGCCCGGTGCAGCCAAACCCTTACTCGCCGCTGCAGCAGAGGCCGCATACGTCTGGCACCGTCGCTCCCCACCACTTTCCCGCCCCTCCCAGGAACGCTCCTTCGAGGATGGGGATGAGCATAATGAGCAGCGGGACCGCGATGACCAACCAGACGGGAAAGACAGTCAAGAAGAAGCGCAGCGCGTTCGGCTGGCTGAAGAAGGCCTTCGCCCTCGACGAGGAAGAACGCGCCATTTTCGAGCAGAGGAAGAGGGAGCAGATAGTCGACAACCCTTACTACGCACCGAGGAGCCAGGAGTTCCTGGACGGCAAACGCATTCGGCCACCTCCGGGCCACTGAGAGGGGTGACGCGCTTACCCGTGTCCCCCCCCCCCCGGCTCCCCCTCTCCTCTCTTAGCCATGCGGCGCGGCACGGGCCGGTCGATGGTGAAACCGACCAGGTCGGACTTCCAACCACTCCCACGCGTTTCGCTTTTGCCGAGACGGTTTCGCTCCGTACCCTCCGCGTTTGATACCCGGCAAACCATGTTTCGGCATCTGGCCATTATACAGTATCACGGCCTATAATATAGAATCTTGATTAATATGTGTGATTTATATCTGTTTTTCTTTTTCCATCTCTTATTTTTTTCCCCTTTTTGCACGGGTTTGGCTTGCAGTTCAATGCTCTTATTCACTCTCTGTATGTAGCAGCTGGGCCTGGTTTGAGAACGGACCGAATTGGTTTCTCTCTGGGAAAAAGGGTATTGCATAGCGAGGCAAGCGCAGGAGTTTCTTGGTCCCTTTGTATTTGAGCTACTGTTAATTCTTGGGTTGGGTATACTATATGTATCTTGGAGTCTAGCGAGCACGTGCTTTCTGAGCATTCTCATAAAAGTAATTGCAATGATACATCTACTTGGTACTGTCTAAAGTTAATCTGCTTTGAGATTAAAGGTAGCATTGTAGTCACTCCGTAAAATTACCAAAATGCCGCCATGTTCGAACACGGTATGGTTACATTTCTTCTTTTGTACTGTACTGTATTTGTTACGTAATCCGCTCAGAGAGAATCGATTCGAACCAACTTCAACTGGGAAAATCCTCCGCTCGAAAAAATTTCTCCTACTTCTCTCGACATCCTCGACGCGTCGACCGCCATGGCCCAACCACCCAAAGATCACCTTTCCAATCTCGACCGGCATGTGCAGCTGCTCGAGAGCAAGGTGAACAAGCTGCGCGCGTCTCTGACGCACTGGCAGCAATGGTTTCTCGACTACTCGGCGCTCAAGGAAGAGGTCGAGCAGCTTCCCACTGACCCTCCTCCGCATGAGCAGCTGCGTCGCATCCGTCGCGATTTCGACAGCAAGCTGCTCACGAAAAAGGAGATCCATGAGATCATGGGCAAGAATGACCTCAGGACCACCGAGCAGATCGTAAACACCCTCTCGCGGCGACTCGACTATGTCGAGCAGAACATTGGCACGCTGTCGAAGCTCCTTGAGAAAGAGGAGAACAGGCTCGCCGCCGCATCTGTCGTCGCACAGCCGGAGCTCGGGACCGACGAGGAGAGCGGCCTCCCCTTCACCGACATCATCGAGGAGCTGGACGAGAACGACAATGTCGTCAACTTCCGGCTGCAAACTGGTGCGGATGCTGAGCCCAAGATTGTCGACGCATTGAAGAAGGTGGGCATCGAAGAGAAAGACCTTGCCGCGACTGAGGCAGACTTGTCCAAGTCGGTGGAAAGGATAGACCTCGATGATGCGAAAGAGGGTGAGGCCAGGGACGAGCCGGCTCCGAGTCCCGGACAGAGCACAACCGACGCCGCTCGGCAAAGCGCCCCCAGCACCGAGCCTGCCGGTCGCAAGAAGTCTGTCTCCTTCGCGGAGGATACCAAGGCTGGCCATGAGCCTGAGGAGCCCAAGCCTGCAGAGCCAGCGCCTACAGAGCCCACGCCTGCGCAGTCAAGGGCAGCTCAGAATCTTGAGCGGCTCATGCAGAAGGCCAAAGAACAGGAGGCGATCGACTTGTCGGACGCCGTCATCCCGGAGGACGAGTCACCAGAGGACAGCAAGCTGCGCCGCGAGATGCTGGAATACGGCATGTCGGAGATTGGCCCCGTCGTGGCCGAACTTCAGCTGGAGGAAGGCGGCTCCGACGACGAGGATAGCTTGTGGATCGGCTCCGATGACGAGTTCGAGTCGGAAGTCACAGAAGAAGATGATGATTCCGAGGACGAGCTCGGCCGCTCGAAACGCAGCCCGCTCACCCCGGACTACATTAAGCGCATGCAGGAGCTTGAGAGGCGGCTGAACGCCCAGTCCGCCTTCACGGTTGGCGCGTCAGAGACGAAGCCCAAGAAGCCGGATGAGGGTATTGGGCGAATAGCGGTGGTTGACGACTCCAAAGCAGCAGCTGCCACCACGCCAGCCGCGCCGAAAGCAAAGAAGAGCGTCAGCTTCGCCTCGAAGCTGGATATTGCCCCGGACACTGCATCTCGGCCGACACCAGATGCCAGGCCCAGGGAGCGCAAAACTGTGCAGGTCGGCGATGTCGTGGAGAAGACGACCCCGGAAGAGACGCCCAAGGACCCGGACGAGCCGCCGAAGCGCGTGTCTAGGTTCAAAAAGGAGCGAGCGGCCGCCTCGTCTCGTTCACGCGGCGGACTTCCTCCCGGACCACAACACCTTCCCGCCAACTTTGGCGCGGCCAACCCCAGTAGTGTCCCAGATGAACCCCATCCACCGGAAGACGTCCCCCTGGCCCCGACGGTTGTTGAGCGACCTACCGTGCCAAACCCGACGGAGCCAGATGACTTGGACGATGCTCTTCTATACCAAGCAGCCGCGGTTGAGTACAACCGTTTGCGGAACAAGCTAATCCAAAAACAGGGCGGTGTTATGCAGCAAGACGGAGCCATTGACAGTGAGACGGGTCAGGTTCCCCTCGACGAGGAATTGGGCGGACCCAAGCGGATGAGCAAGTTCAAAGCCGCCCGGTTGGCCAAGCTGCAATAGCCCGAAAGGTCCAGAGCCAGAGGCTGTACTATAGTCGACGTAAATCGCGCTATACCAGCGTTTCCGTCCCTAGATCGTGCAGTGATCACTTTGTGTGGATCACGCCTTTTCCTTTTCCTGCCTTTTTCTTTCTCTTTCTCTCTCTCTCTCTGTGTTCAACTAACCCAGCACTGCCGAGACGTTGAGCCGGCGTGACAAGGTCGATCCAAAGCCTCACCACCAAGTCGGTGGCATGACACAAGATTCGGAACGCTCACTAATCTGACTATTGATGGTTTGCAGCTCTCCATCTGCATTCGCATTACTAGCGGTTCCAAGAATAAGCGGATGGGCTCTCTGACGCCTTGACCCTTGGCAAATATACCCCATGGTCCCGGCGATTCGTTTCACCCCTCACATTCTATTCTTTTCTCGGTACGGATAGACTCAATAGAACTCATGTCCCAAAGGGGAAAAAAAAAAGGGACGCCATCTTATTCTCAAGTTATCTGATGTCGTCTCTGGTGTCACTCGTGCCACGTGCCAACAACAACAACCCTTGATTTTAAATTCGATGAGGGAGGATGGGGGAGTTCAAGACGTCATATGAACACACTAAGCAACATACACATGTTTGTGCTGTACACACACGGGGGGAACTGGGGGGTGGGTGAGTGTGCATGTAATTATTATTAGTTGATCTTGGCCTTGCTAAAGTCCATCTCCGGGTGCTGCTCCTGAAACTTCTTGAGTATGTCGAGCTTCTTTTGCTCGTCGCTCGTCGGCAGGCCAAGCTCCTTCTGCCGCTGGTCGTACATCATCTTCTCCACCATGCCGCGCGTCTCGCCGTCCAGGTCCGACAGCTTGCTGGTCTCGGGCACGATCTTGGTCACGTCGATCTTGGGCGCCGTCGTCACCACGTGCGCCCACCACTCCATCTTGTTCACCTTGTCCAGGTGGATCTCGATCACCTTGGTGTTGTCGGGCGCGGTCGACAGCGTCCACGTGCTGTCGTCGGTGCGGATCGGGTGGGGGAAGTTGCCCTGTGGATTTTTTTTTTTTAAAAAAAAAAAAGACAACAATGTTAGTGAGCCGCCGGGGGGGGGGCCGCTTTTCGTCATCCAAAGGAGAGAGAGAGAAGAGGGAGGGGTAGGTAGGGTAGGGATGGAGGAGGAGGGGGTGATTCGACTAACCTTGAGGATGGGTTCTTGCCCCTTGATCCCGGCCGAGATAAAGTCCTTCTTCAGCTCGACGACGATGTCACGCCCCTTGAGGTTGCCCGGCACCGAGATGGAGACGTCGAGGTCGCCGATGGTCTGGGTCCATTTGTACGGGAGAGCATCCTGCTCGGCTTTCTCTCTGGCGCGGGCCGCGGCCTCTTCCGCGGCGGTCGGCTCTAGTCACGGCGGGCGATTGTGTTAGCGTAGTTTTTGAATACGGCGTAGTGGTTCGTCGAGGAGGCCAAATAGCGGTTTTGGGCCTTGCGAAGGGCAGAAGGTAGAAGTCGCCGCTAGGCCCCTCACTAGTCGTCCTTTGCTAGGATGGGAAGGGAATCGGATATCAAACAGCAGCAGCAGCAGCGCACCTTTGTCAGCCATGTTTGCCCCTTTCTTTTCGACGATTTGAAATCTCCGTGGGTGTGTGCGTGTGTGTGCGTGCGTGTGATGTGTGTGAAACTCCCACCACCGATAGGAGTTTGTCACAAGGCTTAGGTTTCCCTTATTTTTTTTTTCGAAGCTCATGGAAGGTGAGCTCACGACAGCTTCTGGGATGGTGGGGCACTGTCTGCCTGCCCATGCTACGCCCCTCCACCCCGCACCCCTTGAGGCCCCACAGGCTAGACTCGCAGCCTTGCACGTAGATTGACAGGGATCAGGTAAGCTTGGCTACTGATTAATCAATCGTACAACACTGATAATCCGTACTCCGTACGTTACTTCTCCGTACGTTGAACGCTCAAGCAACGAGCCCAGCTTTGGGCCAGCCGCACCTGCCAAACTTCCAACGGTTCTGGATAATCAAGAGTGGGGTGATTTTTGCCTCGGGAATTGGAGAGACTACTACAGAAACCCGTCCTTGTTCCCTCGAAACCGACTATTTATTTATCTTCCTCGCCTTTCCCTCCTGCCACCATTTCACAACGATTCTTCCCTTTCCACACGTCACCGCCGCCGCCGCCGCCGCCGTCGCCACCGTCCTCTCGCCCACCATGTCGCGAAAACCGGGCTCGGCCCTTCCGAATATCAACTCGGAGGACATGTGCCCGGTGTGCAAGACGATCCGGTACCTGAACAAAGACATGGAGTTCCTCATCAACCCGGAATGCTACCACTCGATGTGCTCCAACTGCGTCAACCGGCTCTTCAACGACGGGCCCAACCAGTGCCCCTACGCGGGCTGCCACCGCACGCTGCGGCGCAAGGGCTTCCGCAGCGCCTTCTTCGGCGACCTGGCGGTCGAGCGCGAGGTCGACATCCGCCGGCGCGTCGCCGCCGTCTTCAACCAGGTCGAGGAGGACTTCGAGACGCTGCAGGACTACAACAACTACCTGCAGATGGTGGAGGACCTGACCTTCGACCTGGTCTCGGGCAGCGAGGCCGCCCGCCGCGCCGCCGAGGCGACCCTGCAGCAGTGGGAGGTCGAGCACCGCGCCGACATCGAGCGCAACCGCCGCGCCGGCAAGGAGGCCGACGAGCAGTCGCGCCGCCGCCTCGCCGCCGAGCGCGAGGCCGCCCGCCAGAGGCGCCTCGAGGCCCTCCGCGAGGCCGAGGAGGAGAAGCGCGAGCGCGCCAGGAGCCGCGAGGCAGAGCTCGACAGCCTCGCCAAGGGCGAGCCCCTCCCCGCCGCCTCCGCATCCGCCTCTGCGTCCGCCTCCGCGCAGAGGGTGCAGCTCAAGAGGCGCGGGCAGGCAGCGGCAAACAGGGCGGCGGCGGAAGCTGCGGCAGCAGCGGCAGCAGCGGCAGCGGCGAACGGCTCCGGCGGCGTTGCCGGAGCCGGGACGGCTGCTGCGGCGGATGTCGGCCGGCTGTCGATCCGCGGGCTCAAGGAGAAGAAGAAGGCACCGACGCCCGAGGGGCCGTACGACCCCTTCGGCGGGCTCGACTTCGTGCCGAGCCGGTACAAGCTTCACGACGGGCTCTCGCACCCGGCGATCGAGAAGTACAAGGTCGACCCGGCGCACGTCACGGGCGGCTACGACTTCGACGCGTACACCGCCAGGGCCATGTTCGAGGCCTTTGCCGGCCTGGGCGTCTTCATCGAGGACGAAAAGGAAGTGGGCATTGGGTTGTCAGCTGGTGAGGTGGCCACCATCGGCGCCGGGATCGCTGCCGCGGGCGACAAGATGGAGTTGGACTAAATTCAGGGCGGGGGGCCTCAACATGATATTATAAAGTGCAACCTTTTTTTTTTGTGTGTGTGTGATCTCTTGTTCCTGCATAGCATTGGGCGTTTTTTTCTTTCATGGCGGTCAAGGGGGGTAAGTAACAAAAGCAATGTTTGGGAAAAGGCAATACCAAGGTTTAATTCAAAACATAGAGATATATAGATGGATCAACGCGGTAGCTCCTCAGTTCATCACAAGTGAAGATGGAGTTGCCGGTCAAACAAGCCTCAAGCCGCCCGGGAAAGTTCCGATTTTTGGAGACGAATCCGTCGCTTCGAAGACGACGCCATGATGAGAGAGACCGGGAGTGTTCATGGTTAGTTCACCACGATGATGCGTGCCCGGCCAATCCGCAACAATCAACAAGCCCGAATGAGTACTCTAGCCTCCAAGGGTTAATTAAATTCCCACTACTTTGAAACGAAACGCGGAGATGAAAAACAAGGACCGTGATCCCGGAAGCGGCTGCCAGACGAACACTAGCTGGTTGCGTCCTCCAAGCTCAAAGCTATCATGAGCTAACACACAAGTACAGTACCTACTCTCCATGCCCTGGAAGCGGAGGAAAACAAAGGGGAGGGGAAAGACCAAAAAAAAAAAAAAAAATATTTACCATACCCAAACGCCACGCTATATGCTGCCAAACGAACGAATAACCCAGCGCTACCGCAAGCTATCATCCCTGGCTTGGCTTCTTCCAACATTTCTCCCCCTAATGTCCCGCCACGTCAACATAACCACCGCCGGCACTGGGGAGGTTAAAGTAGCGGCCCCCCCCCCCTCATTGCTGCCAAGGCGTTTGTTGCGCCGGCCGGGGGAAGACCGGGATCGTCTCGAGCTGGTCGAGCCCACCGCCTATTGGCTTTTGGTTATGCTGCCAGCCCAAGCCGGTATTGTGGTTGACAAAAGCGCTTTGGCGGAAAGGATTCGTGCTCCCGGTAGGCTGAGAGAGAATACCACCCGCCGTAACAGGCCGCTGTTGGGTTGGCTGGGCCGGCTGTCCGGCGCCAAAGTTTTTGGCAAACGGGTTCGTCCCGGTCTGAAGCGGCTGCAAGGGAGGAGGTTGGCTCGTGGGTGACTGGGCGGGCTGGGAGGACTGGAATGGGGAGCTCGACGTTGGGGTACTGAACGGCTGGGCTGCCTGGGGAGATGAGCGGGCAAAAGGGTTGGTGGATTGGCTTGTGGCGGGCCGCTGCTGCGTGTTGGCTTGCGCAGCGGCAGGGCCGAAAGGGGTGGTGCCTGTCTGCTGGTTCACGAGCATAGACTGGCGGAACGGGTTAGTGGTCTGCTGTGGGGCCTGGAGGCCCTGGAACGAGGCCGACGTGGTGGCACTCTGGAAATTGGCAACCGAGTCTTGCGGGATCGGCGAAAGGGTGTTGGGCTGGAAGCCAGTAGTTTGGGACTGGGGGGAGAACCCCCCGAAGCCGGCGCCGGTGAAAGCCGGCTGCATCTGCTGGGGCGTCGTCTGCCCGGCCGGAGAGAAGGCGGCTTGGTCCTGTTGTTGGAACGGACTGTTGGAGCCAAACGCGGGGCTCTGGGAAATAAAACCGGTCGAGAGCTGCGGAGGTGATTGCTGTGGCTGGAAAGGCGCTGGGCCCCACGGTGACATGCCCATCTGCATCTGCGCCTGCGGTTGGGGCTGCTGCTGCTGCTGCTGCTGCTGTTGCTGCGGCGGTTGCACGGCCATGGGCGTCTGATTCTGCTCGATCGACTCGAAAAAGTCAATCAGGTCGCCGTCCGGGACTTTGGGAGGCTCTGATTTCGCCGGTGCTTGTGATGGTCGCTCATTCGTGTTTGCGCTGGACGAGAATTTCGCCGAGTCGAACTTGGCCGTCTTGGACGCCCCCGCGGACGCGCCTTTAGACTTCTTTGCCTCCAGCTCGGCCAGATACTGTCTCCGATGGATTTCGAAGTCGGGGTCCTTCAAATACTCGTCCAGCTGGCGGCCTAGGTTCACGGGAGCGTGCTTCAGCTTAGGGACTTCCACTCGGGTGTGGTGCTCGTATTGCCTGGCAACACTGAGATACTGCACAACGTAGTCCGTCTGTTTCGTGAAGGTCCGGTAGATGTTCAGGGCCCTCTCGGCGTCCGGCTTGGACAGCTCGAAGAAGTGGCCTGTCGATCTCGTCAGTTGGCACGGAGAGTATCCTACCGCGCGAGAAGACGACTCACCGAGAATGTTGATCAGGGCCTGGTTCAGAACCTGGAAGAGGGCTAGAAGGTCCAGCACGAGCAGCCTGAAGACGGTTATTGTGATCTCGTTTTCCGGCTCATTATCCATCACGTCGCACTTGAGAAGGGCGGTGAGCTGGTACTGGATGGCCTCGGTCTCCCTCAGGAGACCCTTCTCCACAGAAAGCTTCTCTAGCCGCGGCTCTTTGTACCGCACCCAGTCAATCTTGGTTTCCCGATAGGCGCGGGCCCGCTCGGTCAAGTAGTTCGAGTAGTGGCGGATGTTTCGGCCTTGGGTTTGCGCTGCAACACGGGCATCAGCTGCTGATGAGACCGGGAACAATCGAGTCCATTACTGACCATCCGAAAACACGCTCACGGCCAGCATGTTCTTGTGCTTGGCAAGGTAGGCCAGCGTAACATCCGGCGAGCCTTCCCGGATCATCAAGTGGACTGTGATCAGGCTCTTGAAGACAATGGTCCATGTTGAGTCGCGGAGACGGTACTGTAACGCTCTGAACACCTCTCCCACACCGGCCTCACCGGCGTGTGTTGCGACAAGGATGTGCTCAATGTATTTCGTCTTCGGAGGCGCGGCCTGGAGGCATCGGTGCCGGTCAGCAGCGTGTCACGACAAGGGTGGTCACGTCAGATGGAAGCCAGAAGAGAACAAGCAGCATACCTTCACCTTGGTCGCGCCCTTGACCGACTTCTCAAAAGAGCTCGCCATGGCTACCGACTTTTGGCGCAGGCAGGACACGCGGAGTTTGAACCCGGACTATCTCGCGGGGGTGCACGACTTCCGAAATCCTCGGGCGATGTTATCGACCTGACGTTGCTGGCGGGGAACGGTAAATTATCACTCGGCGGTTGATCTCAACCTCGGGCGGACGTCCTGGACGGCGGCTAAACGGCACGCGCGGGACGGAGGAAGTGGTCCTATTGTATGTGTAACAGTCGGGCCACCCACGGGTAGCGCTCGACCTGGAAACCGGTGATAGAACCCGAGACCGAACTCGAGCGCGGTCTGGCGTGCGCTGATACGTTGGGTTGGGCCTTGTTGGTCGGCGGGGGGGCCAAAAAGGCTGAAGGAGTTGGAGTTGCTACTGTGTAAAATGAGGTCGGTTCATCTGCCCGACCCAAACATGGGCCTGAACTGGGGACCCATGTCAGAGTAACCGCAGCGCGCAGCGCAAGAGCGCACAGGCTTGGCAGATCGAGGGTGCACGGCCCGGGAGGGGCGCCCAGTCAAGCCGCACAAACATTCGACCCAGTTCGACCCGACCAGTCGAACCTCTCGCAACAGAGCCGACTGCACCAAGAACGTGGCCCCGCTGACCAAAGTAGAGAGAGAGAGACCCTTAGGTAGCTACGGTTTTTACCTGGGTGTACGATACAAGTTGGTGTTACTACAGAGTATTGTTGGGTTACGTAGAAAGATCTCTACTCGGAAGACAACGAATTCTTCTCAGGCAACTCGAAACAGGTGCAACTCACAGCCATAGCCATATTGGTTGGAATCCTCATGTGTTTCAGAAAATCCGGAAATACATTGACTTGTTTGCTGCATTCTGTCTGATATCATGTGTTTTCAACTCGCTGTAGCACCGTGATAATACACGTGTCTCAAATCCAATCGCTGACTGTCAATCAAGATACGCATCGCGGGACGGGGTTCGACGACCTCCACTTGAAGGTCATCTCATAAACAAACCATCGCCCATTGCGCCCGCCATTGCAGTGATTTCCTCCCCGCAGGACACGCCCACTTGGTCGCCCGCGAGGCCCTTCACATTCAAGTAATCAGAGATGCCGTGATCGCGTCCGTTGAGTAACAAGGTCTGTGTGCCGAACGCTGATTTCATGCTCCCTTCCTTCTATCGCACCCAAACCACTTAAGCCCCGTGAGGGGAGAGTTCGAATGGTCCAAAAGGAGGGAGTGACATCATATGGAACACCTCGGCTTTCATCATCTAGAGGTTGTTAGCAGGAGCTCGTACGTGGACCGGTAGATGGTTGTGGTTGGCACTCACTTTGTTTTGAATGGAAGGGATGGAGAAAGAAGAGAAGAAAAGTTGAAAAACTCTGAACCGCAAATTGTTTTTGAAGGGTCGATGCTGCTGGACCACTGGACCCACTTTCGTTTTGGTCGGGCCAAACATCGGCCGAGAAAAGGGTGGGTCTAAGCGGTTTACCATGTAGAGTGCGAGCGACCAGAGAGAGCATCGGGCGAGCTTTGTATCTCTCATCGCGACTTCCCGCGATTTGCTTTTTATAAAGATTGGAGACTTGAGGCACTCTCGGGACTGAGTTGGCCTCAACAACGAATGGCCCTGCCTCAAGCTTCGCTTCGGCGTTTGGGTGCCGTCGGCCAACGGCAACTCGGAGGTCTGCGAGTTCCTCTCCGCCCGCAATTGCTTCACCTCGGGAGATTTCAGGTCTGCACTCGTCTTACACACAGTGCTGCTCAGTCCAAGGCTGCTGAGGGTGTAACACCCGACCAAAAGGCGGTCGGACAGCAGTTGCGAGAAGAATGGTCTAGATATAGTATGCTTTTGCCTTTGCTTCATTTTTTTTCTTTTCTTGCTTTTCTTTTTTCCTTTTCTTTTCTTTTCTTTTGTATTTCTTTCGTTTTGTTTTCTGTTTTCCAGGTATGGCGTGTTTCCAAGCTGACTCGTCAAGATTCGTTCCCGAAGCCGTCCGGCGCGCGGGACTTTAAGGAGGGTCAGACCGTCACGGTCCACGGCTTCCTCGCAAGAAAACGGATAAAGTCGTCCAAGCTCGCATTCGCAGATATTCAGATTGACAATGGGCCTGCCGTCCAAATCACCTCGAGTTTCCAAGAGCCCGACAGCCCGGGCCATGCGGCAAACCAGGCCCTCCGGAGCATCGCCCTCTACAGCCCAGTCTCGGTCACGGGCACCGTTGCCCGACTACACTTCGACACACAAACTGGGCAAGCACAGTCCCCTTGTGTAGATCACGAGAATGCGTCTTCGAGACCCGGCAGTTTTCCGGAGCACGTCTTCCGTATCGACCTTGACCTACAATCCATCCAGCCCCTGAACGTCTTCCCCAAGGACATCATCGTCTCCAAGGGTGTCCAGTTTCCTCCCTCGGCTCGCCATCTCCAAGTCCGGTTCTCGGACCCCCTGCGCACCCGTCTGCTCGTTCGGCCGCAAATAGCGTTCCGGCTGAGGCAGTCTCTGAACGACCTTGCCTTCACCGAGGTCGAAACTCCCGTTCTGTTCAAGTCCACGCCTGAGGGGGCGAGGGAATTCCTGGTTCCGACAAGGCGCCCTGGTCTAGCATACGCTCTGCCACAGAGCCCCCAACAATACAAGCAGATGCTCATGGCCAGCGGCATCAGAGGTTACTACCAATTTGCTCGCTGTTTTCGAGACGAAGATCTGCGGGCAGACAGGCAACCCGAGTTCACACAGGCATGGCAATACCCGTTTCCGCGAGCGTGATTCCTGGGCGTGCGGGCTAACTGAGCGAAGCTGGACCTAGAAATGTCGTTCGCCACGGGCGAAGATGTCATGCGAACGGTCGAGTCGATCATTTCTGACCTGGCCGTCTTCCTGGACTCGGACTTCTGTGTCGTGGATGAAGGCGAGGAGACATACCTCGCGCCGAGAAAGAGTTTGGTATGCCGTCCGGTTCTCTAAACCCAAAGCCACGCCCTCCTCTAACGAGTCCACAGAAGGCAAAGAACCGAGAGGATTCCGCTCCGGGCTCGCGGTACATGATGCCGCCGTTCCCCCGTATGTCTTACGAAGAGGTCATGACGAGGTTCGGCATAGACAAGCCCGACTTGAGAATTCCATTTGAGGTAAAACCCCACGCATGGCCAATTTTCATGAGTGCTCATTTATTTAACGACCATAGCTTCACCGGGTTGATCACATCCTGCCCCGGTCGTTTGTTTCCATGATCACCCATCTCGAAAACCCGATTGTGGAGGGCTTCAGATTCCGCCCCAGCTCCGGAGAAGGAAGCGAGGTTTCCATGTCTGGTTTCGTGGACGAATTGATGAGGACCCTACCCCCGGCCCTTGCCCAGAATCCGGACGGGGCACCGGTCGCACTCGTCGTCGACTCTTCGAAGCCGCTCCGGGGCCTCTCACCTCTCGGGTTTGAAGGCGCCGGTGCTCTGGAGAGCGGCGAGGCTCCCGGCTTTGGCGATCTGGAGGACGGCGACGTGGTTGTCTTCCAGGCTCGCCAAGACAAGTCATTCCAGGGTGGTTCCACCGCTCTGGGCACGTTCAGGAATCTGGTATACCAGGCGGCCGTGTCCAAGGGCCTGCTTCCCAAGGACCGAAGTTTCAAGTTCCTATGGGTCACCAACTTCCCCATGTTCACGCCCGACAACGAGACAGACCCCGGTCAGGGCGGACAGGCCGGTTTCTCGGCGACCCATCACCCGTTCACTGCGCCGCTGACGGACGAGGACGTCGAGCTGCTCGCGACCGACCCCCTGAAGGCGAGGGCTGACCACTACGACCTTGTCGTCAACGGGGTCGAGCTGGGTGGGGGGAGTCGACGTATCCACGTGGCCAGGATGCAGGAGTACGTCATGAGGGAGATTCTCAAGATGACCGACGCGGGCGTCGCTCAGTTCTCCCACCTCCTCGAGGCTCTGCGTGCTGGTTGTCCGCCCCACGCGGGATTCGCCCTCGGGTTCGACCGTCTTGTCGCGGTTCTTACCTACACCGACTCGGTCCGCGACGTCATCGCGTTCCCCAAGTCGATGAAGGGCGAGGATTTGACCGTCAAGAGTCCCGGTCGTGTCACCAAGGAGCAGCTCGAAACCTACCATTTGACCACCTTCCCCGGAAAGAACTGAGGGTAGGCTCCTCCAAGGGCGACCTCGCCGTGTATTATTCACACATGTATAAAACAAAAGAAGCGGGTGTGTATGCACCGTATGATACTCTGTTGTACGAAGTTGCGGGTGGGATAGACGGGAGCATCTTGGCCAGCAAAATACCATGTACTACTACTATTATTACGGCTCCATATTGTACTCTCTCGCATCCTTTTTATTTATTAACCTGCCGCTGCTCCAAGAAAATATTCACCCTCTCCCCATGGTTCTCCGCCACACTGCGAGAGGCTGGCCAAAGCATACCAAAAGCACCGAGCTCGCGACTGCCAAGGCAGCAGCCGCAGCGTCGCCAGTCTTCATCTTCTGACATGTCGCACCGCCGACCTGCACCACCACCGCGGGCGGAGTCTCGGTCGTTTGCGGCTTCCCACGGGTAGGGGTGGTTGTGGTTGTGGTCGTGGTGGTGCTGAAAAAACCCGCGGTCGACGGCGCCGGGGTCACCGTGGACGAGCCGTGCTGCTGACAACGACCCTCGTCCCCGTCATGGTGGTCAGCCGCGGCACCGGGCGCGGCTTCACTGGCCGACGAGGCAATCGAGGACGCGTACGACTTTGCCGAGCTCGCCAGCGCCCTGGCCGACGCAAGGTCCTCCTGCCAGTCGCGGGCATTGACTCCCATCTTTGACGAACCTGCCAGGTCCGCTGCCGCCGCCGCTGCCTCATCCATCCCGACAACGCCCTCGCCGTCCGCCGTTGGTTTTGCCTCTGCCTCTGCTGCCGCCGCCGCCGCCGCTGGTTGCTGACGCCCTGGGCCACGGCCCTGGGCCGCCTGTGCCTGGTACCGGCCTTCCTGACCCCCCTGGCGCCCCTTCTCGCGACCCTTGTCCCGGCCGCGGGCGGCGTCGTTGCGGGCGCGCGAGATGGCCCTGTCGCGGTCGGCGCGCCAGTCGCGAGCGCGGGCGAGGAGGGGGGGGAGGAGCTGCGGCGGAGGAGGCCCCGCGGTTATGGTCGCCGGTTGGTGGTGGTGGTGGGCGCCACCGGTCTGCTCCGGGCCGGGGCCGGGGGCGGGGGCGGGGAAGGTGGTGGTGGTGAGGACGGCCGTGCGCCGGAGGGAGTTGGCGGGCGGCGGCGTTTCCATGATGATGAGGGTTGTGCTGGTAGTGATGGGCTCCTCCTCTTGCTCGTTCTCTCCATCTCTTTCCTCTTCCTCTTCCTCTTCCTCTTCCTCTTCCTCTTCGTCGTCGCCCTTGTCGAAATGTTTGAGCCCAGTGGCGGAACTGGCCCTTTTACCGGCTATGGCGGGCTGGTAAGGGGCTGGTGTTGGTATCGTCACGCGCGCGGTGCTGCTCGGGTGGTCGCCAGCCGGCACATCCATCCGGACTCTGAGGGCAGGCGTGGGCGTGGGCGTGGGCGTGGACGAGCCGTCCTGGGTGGCGAAGTCGCCGGTCGTGGCGAGGCCGAACGGGGCAAGGATGGTTGTGAGAGTGAGAGCTGAGAGATGCATTGGAATTGATCCTGGAGCCGGGCTTGCTCTATTTTCTTTGTTGACTTGCGAGATCTCGATGGGTCCGGGGAAGATATCTGCGTTGAGAGTGAGAGCCAGCTGGGGAGGATGGCACAGGAGTTATATATATACCAGGGAGGAGGGTATTCGGACTTCGCCATCACTCTCAGGACGCGGACGCGAGTGCCACGGAGTGCGAATCGGCGATTAGGCTTTGGGGAAGGGCAAAGAGCATGTGGTTACGACAGTTGGTTCGAAACTGGATCGCCGAACCCTGCAGCAATGGCATGCCTCGCATGCTGTAGCTGCAGCCGATCGATGGATGGTACAGTACATAACCATCGACGTGGCGTGGAATTGGGGGTGCCATGGCCACAGATTTTGTGGTGCTCCCGTGCTGGGACCTGGAACTGCAGCTGATGATGCCGCGTAAGGTTCTAGGGCAGCCGAGAGGCTCAGTCAGGAGTCAGTGGCACTTCATCATCAGCATGCAGTATGCAGCATGCAGGACTCACACTACCCTCCTCCAGGGGCTCCGGGGGCTTCGTTGCCCTCGCATTGGACCACCGATGTGGAGATCCGACCTGCACAAGTGCGGATAGCGGAGTTATAGTTGCAACACCTTGCCTAAAGGCTCTAGGCCGCGGGTCTTGTTGTTGTTGGGTGGTCCATCATGTGTCGTCACAGAGGGGCAGGAACACCTCGTGTCGGAGCTGGACTGTGTGGCCGAGACTCAGCCTGTACCGCCCTTTCTCCCTTTCTCTCCTGGTACTAATTAGAGGAGTTCTGGCCGGCTGCTTGAGGAAAGAGTCTCCTGCTCAACCTCTTCCCCCCCCCCCCTTTTTCTTTTTTCTCCTTCCTGTCTCGCACTGTCCTCCTCAAGCCTCAAGCACAATCGTTCGTTATGCCTCGGCCATTCCTACCACTCCTTTCCAAGACCGAACTCGCTTCGACCTCTACATACCCACAAAGCTCCTCCTCCGAAGAACCCAAGCCGGAGAGCACGAAGCGCAAATGGGATGCTTCCTCAGAATGCTGTCCATGCTCATCTTCTTCGCCGCTGCCACCGCCCTCGCGGCACCGGCGATGGACTCCCATCAACCCGCCAACAGACACGCAATCCGTTCCCTCTCGGGAGCCGAAGCGGCAAGGACCGCTGATAACAAAACCCGCGCCGCCGGAGAGTCCGGCAAGATGGCAGACCGAGACATCATCCCGGGGGTCCTCACGGCCCTCGACGACACCGCCCACAGGGCCAGCATCGCCAGACGGCCCAGCCCTCCCGGAGACGCCGCCGACAACGACGTCGTCGACGATTTCGAACGCCTCCTCCAAGTCATTGCCGGACACGTCGACCGCATGCGCCAGCAATCCTCGCGGGCCGACGACGACAACAACGACACCGACGACACGACCGCCAATGGCGGCGGCGGCGGCGGCCCCGGACGAGTGGAAGCTGCCCCGTCTCCGGCCCTCGCCCCCGCTCCCGTCGTCATAAACTACGACGCCATGTTTCCCGACCGCGCGCCGCCGGCCCAGGGATGGTCATCACAACACAAGGGCGACAACGCTGACGACGGCGGCGGTGGCGACGGCAGCGGAAACACCAACTTCAACATCACGTGCAAGGGCATCAGCGTGTGCAACCCCGTGACGGTCGTCAACGGGGGGGTTAGGGGAGGAGGAAGCAGGAGGATCCGGCTGGACAGGTTCGGCAGCAGGGCGAGGGCGGCCTGGCGGCGCAAGAAGGCGGAGAAGCAGCAGCGGCTGAAGACGCAGCGGAAGCAGGAGGGCGCGACTTAGGAGGACGAGGAGGGCTGTCCCCTGTGTCGGTGCTGCTGTCGTCGTTGTTGCTCATTATGATGATGATAGATGTGTGTGGTTGGGGTCTGTTCTGCGGCAAAAAGAAGAAGAAAAAATTACCAGGACGGAGAGTTTGCAACTCCTGTGCCATGGGCGTTTTTTTTTTTTCCCCTTCGTTTTCTCTCCCTTTTCGTGGGGATGCAAGATTAGTGAGAGTAGGGGGTAGATATTAGTCCAATATCTCTTGTTGCTCCGCCCTGGGACTCCTCAAATGCCTCGAGTGGGAGACGAGGCCTCACCCTCAAGATAACCAAAGGTAAAAATTCGGTTCATGATTCTTTCTTTGAAGCACTGTGAAGACGCCTGAACCAGGGCTTATTGGGTTACGCGAAGGGGAAAGTGTAGAGAGTACAAAGTACAGCAGTAAGCTTCGAGATAAACCGAACGCCAACGCCGGTCTTTTTATTATCTATATCAACCCCCACCAGAATTTAGAACATCCAGTAGAATGCATGTGCTGTACTAATATTAGCTCCTCCCCAACAGCCAGCAAAGCAATAAACAACCCAACCAAAAATCAGAAAGAAACAAACACATGGAGCTGCTGTCAGAGCTGAAGACGTCTATGCCTGAGCCACACCAGAATCCTGTTTCCAGGCGCCATGAGACGGGGCAGGATGGCCAGAAGCCTGAAGGCACGGACCGGGAAAGGCGCTCTGCGGGCTCCCGGCCGAGCGCCTCTTTCCCTTCGTAGCTCCCCACCTTCCGGCCTCTCGACGGGCGGCTGTACGTGCGTCTCGGGAGCGCGGTTGTTGTCGACGTGGGTTGTTTCCGGGGGGGCGTCGGCGGGCGATGCCGGCGGAGTTTCCGCAGGCGTCTCGGGAGGGGTGTTGATGGGCGACTCCTCGGGGGTGCTGGTAGGTGATTGCTCAGCAGGGGTATTGCAAGGTGTCGGGGCAACGACGTAGGAGGGCTGGTCGAAGAATTCCTCGTTCATAAGGTGGTTGTCGTTGTCGTTGTCGTCGTCGTTGTCAGGCGACCGGTACCGGCACGTCGGATCGGTAGGCGGCTCGTCCGGGGGAAGAGCTGGCGAGTCGGGCGGCGTCTCGGTAGGCATGATGACAGGCTTGGCCACGACGGCGAGGCCGTTCCTGGGCCGCAGCACGAGGCGCCACATCTTCCAGTCCTCCGGGTCTTCGGCGGTGTAGTCGCGGCTAAACTCCCAGCGGCTCAGCAGGACGCAGAGCAGGACCTTCATCTCTACCTCGGCAAACTTGCGCCCGAGGCAGCCGCGGGGCCCTTGCAAGAAGGTCATGAAGGCGTTGGGCACCGCCGTCTCGGGCAGCTTGTCCCAGCGGTCCGGGTCGAAGGTGTCGGCGTCGTCGCCCCAGAACCACTCCATGCGGTTGATGGCGTTGGCGAGCATGTACACGACCGTGCCGGCGGGCACCTTGTACCCGTCGATGACGTCGTCGGCCACGGACTGGCGCACCGTCATGGGAATCGGCGGGATGTAGCGGAGCGACTCGCGGCAGACGTTGTCGAGGTACGGCAGCCGGTCCGGGTCCGTCAGCGTCATGGACCTGTCGTACGTCCAGTCCGGGTCGAAGAGGAAGGGCATGTGCTCCCGGATCTCGTCGCGCAGGCGCGTCTGGACTTGCGGGTGGATGGAGAGCAGGTGGATCGTCCAGGTGACGCCCGTGGCCGTGGTGTCGTGGCCCGCCCCGAGGAACGTCATGATCTGGTCGCGCATCGTCTCGAACGACAGGCCGGCCTCGCCCTTGGCCTTGAGCTTCAGGTTCTCCTGCGCGATGAGGGCCAGGATGTCCTTGGCCGTCGGGACCCTCTCGGCCTCCTCGAGCTTGTCCTTGATGATCCTGGTGGCCTCGTCCATGATGATGCCGCGGGCCGTCTCCATGTCGCGATTCATCTGGGCCGGTATGTGCTTCGTGCTGGGGAAGAAGGCCTGGGCGCCGTGCAGGATGCGCGAGGCCAGGTCAAAGTTGAAGACCAGCCGGTACGCGTGGCGAAGCGGTAGCGCGGCCTCTCTGAGCGAGTCGATGTCGTATCCGAACCCGGCCATGCCGATGATGTCGAGGGTGCACCGGTTAAGCCACTCGAGAACCTCCAACGGAGCAGACGACTTGCCGGTCACGTCTAGCTGGCGCCGCTGGAGGTCGGCCATTAACAGCGCCTTCTCCCAGAAGACGGGGGTGAATGTGCGGATGGCCGAGATAGAGAACCCTGGGGTGAGCGTCTTGCGCTGGTACACGTGGTCCGCACCTTCGGCCAGGAGAACACCCTCGCCCAGGATGCGCACCATCCACAGCTTGGCGCGCACCGGCTTCGGGAAGTTGTACGGGTTCTTGACCGTCAGGTGCCGGATGGACGTGTCGTTGGCGATAGAGAGCCTCTCGCAGCCAAAGGGGAAGAAATAGCGGATAATGGGGCCATGTTGTCGGTGCCAGCGGCGCTGCGGGATCCCGCACTCCTCGAAGATGATGGGGATGAACTGACCCCAGAGGGGGAACCCCGGAACAGTCGGGACATGTCGCAGACTGGAGAAGTAGATAGGATACAGCCATCCTCGCCAGATAACCCAGTAGGCAAGGGATACGTATGCAGTCAGGATTGGCGTCGTCGGCCAGACCTCTTCATCCAGCTTCCTTGTACAGTAGAATGACGCTGCCGCCGCGAGCGCGAAGAGAGGCAAGGGAGTGTTGAACTTGATTCCCGGCATGCCTGCGTTGTAGCTGAGTTTCTTTTCTTTTCTTCTCTCTTTTCTTTTGGTCGAGATCTGTAGCGATGAAAAGGGAGCTCGAAGAGGCATACACGTCGAGGACCGACAATGAACAACGGAAGGCTTGAGGATACGATGGACTGGTCTTCTTTATACCAGCGAAGGGCCCGTAGCGGCAGCGTGGGCAGTGATCCTCCTTCATGGGCGGTTCCATTCCGCCTGCAGGAGGCTCCTTGGTATGCGTCCCTGCTGCATCAACGTGAAACCCAACGCCCGGTTCAACGCATAACATGTGGTTAAAGCAAGAGCTAGCCAGAGAGGGCTGCGTCACCTGGTGTAGGGTTCGGCGAGCCCACGCAGTTCGCCTCGGCCACACATGCTCCATGACCTCAGCGATTCCGACGGCCGCCGTACAGCACAGCGACCACCTCGTGCATGTTGTTACCCTGGGAGAGATGACGAGGGTTTGTTTGCCACACACAAGTTAGCTTTCATGTGTAAATTCTGCGAGGAACGCGAATACTCGAATTGCATACCCAGCAAGAGTAAGTCCGGAACGGGGAGGAGAGAACGAATATCAGAAAAAAAGACTCCCACTCTCGTTGCCGCACACGCGTCTTTTTTCTCCACTGTCGACCTTCCTCGCTGAGATCTGAGAGTATAATTCACCGCGTACCCAACATCTTGTGTCTCATTACTCGAATTTTCCTCCCACGGAGACCACAGCATGACAGCGACCGAAGCAGAGCGCCCAGCCGAAGTCGCCGCAACGGAGTCACATCCCCGAGAGTGGACCGTCTCGTGGTGCTGCCCGGTGCACCGGTGGGAATTCGGTTCCGCGCTGACGAACGCGTGAGTACAGCGCCGTCAAACTCGGGAGCCTTGGTAACGGACCGGGGAGAGGGCGCATTCTGACTTATCATTGCCCAGGTACCTAGTCACGGCGACCTGGGCCAGGAGATCCGACCGTAGAGTGACGGGGGAGATAATGTCGATGTGGGAGTGGGAGCAGGAATATCAGCGGCGGCAGGGCGCAGGCATGCATCATCTGTCCCCGCCACGAGCTGTCCATGGGACGATTCCGCTCGAGCAGACACTGTTTACTGCCGATGACATAGAGGAGTTTCGGCGTATCGATGACGCGCAGCGGCGGAAGCAGAAATCCCCAAGGTTACTCGGGTCGTCAAAAGATGGGCAACGTGTAGAGCACGGCGATGCTTCGGACACGAGCGGTTTCGTGACGGGATTCCCCCTCGCGTGCCTGATGGCCGGCCTCATGTTTGCCCAGTTTCTCATCTCGATCGATCGGACAATCATCTCGACGGTGAGCGCTGACAGAACAAACACACTGGTGCCTCTTCCTTCCGGCGTACTGACCCGTGTCCACCTAGGCGATTCCGTACATCACCCACGAATTCCGGTCGACGCCTGACATCGGCTGGTACGGCTCTGCGTATCTGCTCACGGCGTGCGCCTTCCAGCCGATGTTTGGGCGAGTATTCACGCTCTTCTCAATCAAAAAAGCATACCTAACAGCCATGTTTCTGTTCGAGCTCGGCTCGCTGCTTTGCGGGGTTGCACCGAGCTCGATCGTCCTCATCGTCGGGCGAGCGATCGCGGGCCTCGGCAGCGCGGGGATATTGACTGGGAGCTTTGTGGTAGTGGGCACCGCCGTTCCTCTTCAGTCGCGCCCGATACTGATGGCCGTGGTTGGCACAATGTGAACAGCATACACATTTCCATGGTTCTGATCAATGTGCTAACTCGCCCAAAGGTTCGGTGTTGGCGCCACCACCGGGCCGCTACTCGGTGGCGTCTTTACGGACCTCGTGGTACGTTTTCCTTCCTTCCCTTTCTTTTCGGCAACCAATTGAATCCATTGCTGATGCTGTGTGGTGGCAGTCGTGGCGCTGGTGCTTTTACATCAACCTCCCGATCGGGGGCGCAACCGTTTTGGCGATGCTCTTGTTCTTCAACCCCAAGAGAAGCAACAAGGCGGGGCGTGGGTTTATCGAGCGGCTCGTAGACTTGGACCTGATCGGCAATGTGCTGCTCCTAGGCGCGGCCGTCATGTTCTTCCTCGCCCTCGAGTACACCACGCAGGGCATGGCGTGGGGTAGCGCCAAGGTCATCGGGCTCCTGGCTGGGTCGTTCCTAGCTGCTCTCCTCTTCGCCGCGTGGCAGTGGCGGAAAGGCGACGGCGCCTTAATGCCTCCCAGAATCATCACGCAGCGCACCGTGGCGGCATCGTGCGGCATGGCTTTCATGATCTATGCGGCGCTGATCAACCTGACCTTCTTCTTGCCCGTCTGGTTCCAGGCGATCCGCGGCGTGAGCGCCATGCGGTCGGGCGTCAACATGATCCCCTACTTTGTCGTCAACGCCGTCTTCTCGCTGGCGGCCGGCTGGTTCGTGTCCAAGGTCGGCTACGTGACGCCGCCCGCCGTGATCGGCAGCGCCGTTGGCACCGCCGGCCTGGCGCTTATGACGCAGCTGCGCGTCGATGCGACGACGGTGCAATGGGCGGGCTATCAAGTACTAACAAGTGCCGGCTTCGGCATCTCGATCCAGCAGGGCTTCATGGCGGTGCAGACGGTACTCCGAGAGGAGGACATAGCCATCGCCACGGCGGCCGTGGTCGCGTCGCAGTCGCTCGGCGCCGCCATTTTCCTCTCGGTGGGGAATAGCGTATTTCAGGGCCAGCTCATCCGCGCCACGGCCGCGCGCCTCTTGGACGGCCTCGACATCAAGAAGCTTATCGACGGCGGCGCGGCCTCGTTCCGCCACCTGGTGCCCGCCGAGGATCTGCCCGCGATGCTCGAGATCTACAACGCGGCGCTCACCAAGGTATTCATCGTGTCGGTCCCGCTCGGTGCCCTGTCTGCCATCATCTCGTGCTTCATCGAGTGGAAGTCGGTCAGGCCAGCCACTCGAGGAGACAAAGAGAAGGCCATCCAACAGGAATCGGGTGAGGAGGCGGAGAAGAATCCAGGATAGCCTCGGTTGAGCTCCGGAGCCAGGTTGAGCACGATCGCGGAGAGCGTACCATAATTCATAATTTATTGAGCGCAAAATATTAAAGGCTCCGGCGATGTCAGGGAGGAACAGAGAAGATCTTCGGATACGGAGTACGTGTACCCGCAGGTGGTGTTGCAAACGTTTCTTGGATGGATGGTTATCATAGTGTATCGCAAGAGATTCGTGTTGGGTATTGACTGCGACGAGATACACGAGCAGCAAAATTTCTCATTTTTGCTACTCTTGATTTAGAAATATAGAGCATTTCACCTTCCTGGGCCTACTAGTAGAAGAAACATTTCTCAGCGAATTGCTCCTTCCCTGACTAAATCTCGTCCTGAACGGAGGTTCAAATATACGCGGATAAACCCCGGATAAAGCGGGGGTAACAAGCTTTCACCTCTTTACGGGGGGCTGCAACATTCACTCAGAGGTGGGGCACGCGATCGACTTATCGCCGGGCGGCTGCTTTTGTACCCGTGCCGATTGGGGAAAGTTGCCAATTGCGTCTGCTTTCCACGTCGTCCGCATCTCCAGCATCTCCAGCGCCTCTTCACCTTCCCACGCCGCGCGCCATCCGTTCGCGTCCTTACACACTTAAGAGAATCCCTCCCGTGCGGCATAACCGTTGCCTGGCAGGACTCGGCCTCTGGTATTGCGTCTCGAGCTTTTTCATCTTTTTCATTTACACTTTAGATATTACCCCAAATCGCTTCAGCTCCCGAGCTTTGCCGTTCGCCTGTGAGCGCCGGCCGATAACCCAAAGCGGAAACGGTTTATCGAATTGCCAGAGGCGATCGCAAGATGGACGACCAGAGTCTGACCAAGCGGATAAAGTCCTTGAACAAGGCGATCGCTTCTGACCCTCCGTCCGTCGTTGTCGGGTTGCTCGAGGAGCTGAAGAGTGTCCCAGCGCCGACCGAGGAGCAGCTTCGTGTAAGTCTGTCCGTTCAGAGGAAAAAAAAAAAAAAAAATACCCCGGCGTCCCGGGGCCCAAATCTGAAGGCGTGGGGCCACAAATGCTCACAACTTGGGGGTGGGGCCGGACCACAGTCGACAAAGGCCGGCGTCTTGGTAGGCAGGCTGCGGCACAACCCGAACAAGGACATTGCGCGACTGGCGAGCGAGATCGTTTCGAAATGGCGGAAAAGCGTGGACGCGGCCAAGGAGGCCAAGAAGCGCAAGCTGGAGCAGAGCAAGCTGGAGCAGAGCAAGCTGGAGCAGAGCAAGTCGCCAACCTCCAAGTCGCCAACCTCGAAGGACTCGCCGGCGCCGGCGCCGTCGCCCTCGTACAGCACGCCGTACGAGGGCGACCCCGAGAAGCGGCACTTCAAGACGGACAACGTGGACATCTCGCGGACGGGCAACAAGGCGCGCGACGGTAGCATCGGAGTGCTCTACAACGGCCTGGCGTACCGCAGGACCGAGTCGATCGAGGAGGTGCTGCAGCACGCCATGGCGATCGAGGCGGCCGCCTTCGCCGTCTACAAGGACACGCCCGAGTACCGCAACAAGATCCGCGGCCTCATGACGAGCCTCAAGCGCAAGGACAACGCCGAGCTGGGCCGCCGCGTGCTCGACGGCGAGATCCCCCCCGACAAGTTCGTCGTCATGACGGACGAGGAGCTCGCCTCGGACGCCCAGCGCGAGCGCGACCGCGCCCTCGAGCGCGAGAACATGCTCAAGGCCCAGGTCCCCATGGCCCAAAAGTCCATCAGCGTCGACCTCCAGTGCGGCAAGTGCGGGAAGAAGAAGGTGTCGTACAGCCAGGCCCAAACCCGCTCTGCTGATGAACCCATGACGACATTTTGCGAGTGCACCGTCTGCGGGCACCGCTGGAAGGTGAGTAGTCCGTGGTTGTGGTTCAAACTACGCTTTGCCAGTTGCTAATTGTGAAATCTTTTAGTTTTCGTAAACCGATTGCTTGCTGGGCCTGGCTCTTCTTCATTCATGCCTTCCCTTACACATGTCTTTCTCGTTTACTTATTTCTCTCCTCCATTTTTCTCAGCTGCCCCGATGATTGATTGGGGCCCGATCCATGGCTGGCTCCGGCTGATCTTGGAGGTCAAAGGAGGGAGTGTTTCTAGTTTCCTTTTTGCATTACGAAACGCGGACGGGTGCGCTTCGGACCAGGGCCATTTTGCGTCATCGCTGAAAGAGGCTCGGTTTTGTACGTGTAGAGGCATGCATCTAAGTAAGCAGCCAAGATGCCCTCGGGATTTTATTTTTATTTTATTGTCGGGGTGTTTTGCGGGTAGTGACTGGGCAACACGGATTATAAGGTCGGGGAGTCAAGGCGTTTGCTGCTCCTCTTGCCTGTGGAATTAAAGCAAAGGGGGGGGGGGGGGGGGGGAAGGGGTGATGATGATGGTCTCCGACATGGGAAGAAGATTGCTGATCCATCTCCCAAGAAGCGGCAGATGGACGAGTGCAGCTCATACATACACACATATACACACGCGATAGCATAACGGGTAACATGCGGAGAGATGCTACTAGACTTCCCCGAATCGCTGGACTAGGCGAAGGAAACGAGCCAAGTAGTTGTAGTTCAGAGTACGTTGCCAAAATTCTGGGTATCAATCTAAGAATGGTTGTATGTATGTACACCCCAAGTGCCGAGCTACTTCTGACTATCATGTGCCTGCCCACTTTTTAGTCTGCACTTTTTAGTCTGCGCTTTTTAGTCTGCGCTTTTTAGTCTGCTGCCCTCCGGAGGTTCTCGAGACCCAAGACGGCAAGCAGATCTTCATCCTGCTTCTGCGTCTCGTCCTCCAGCCCCATGGCCGCGATGTGCTTCCAGAACTTGCTCAGGTGCCTCGTCCCGGAGTCGCACAGGATGGTGACGACGCGGCTGCCCTTGGGCATCTTGAGCGCCGTCACGACGGCGGCGACGCAGTTGACGGCGCTGCTGCTGCCGATGAAGATGCCGTCGTGCTCGACCAGCCAGCGGGCCATGCGGCAGGCCTGGTCGTCCGTCACCCGGACGGCGTCGTCGATCAGGGGGCGGCCGGCCTCCAAGTTCTCGGTGATGCGGTTGATGCCGATGCCCTCGACCATGGTGTCGACCTGGGTCCGCCGGCGGGTGCCCTCGCGCTCGGTGGACGAGTACATGACGCCGTGCCGGATCTTGTTGTACAGCCCGCTGCCCTGCGGGTCGGCCAGGACGACGCGCAGCGACGTCAGCCCGCGCTCCTCCTTGAGGTGCTTGGCCACGCCGGCGATGGTGCCGCCCGTGCCGGCGCCGGCCACGAAGGCGTCGAGGCGCCCGCCGCCCGTCTGGGCGTAGATCTCCGGGCCGGTCGTCTTCATGTGGGCGGTGTAGTTAGCCAGGGACTCGAACTGGTCGGCGAAGAAGCCGTGCGAGGGCGTGTCGGAGGAGGCCGTGTGTTCCTTCGCGCGGGACCGGGCCAGGTTAACAAAGTGGCCCGGGTCCGTGATGGGCGCGACCGGAACCCGCTCGACGGTGGCGCCCAGGTGGTGCAGCAGGTCCGACTTCTCGATGGCCATGTCGTCGGGCATGCAGATGTGCGCCTTGTAGCCCCGGGCGCGGGCGAGGACGGCGAGGGAGATGCCCGTGCTGCCGACGGTGCCTTCGTAGATGGTATCGCCGCGTCCCGGGGAGAGGAGGCCCTGCTCCTCGGCGGCCCGGATCATGTTGAGAGCCACGCGGTCCTTGGGGCTGCCGCCGGCGCCGTTGAGGTACTCGGCCTTGGCGAGAATGGTGCAGCCGGTGGCGTCCGAGAGGCTGCGGATCTTGACAAGCGGCGTGTTGCCGATGGTACCCTCGACACCGTCGACGATGCCATTGCCCCGGTCGTAGTAGTCTACGAGGGACGATTCTTCGCGATCCTCGAGGTTGACGGGCCCGAAGAAGATGCTGCCCCTCCTTGATCCTTTTCTTCGTCGTTGGTACCGCGCCTCCAGCTCCGGGTACAGATCCTTGAATCCCAGCGTGACGAGAACACCGGCAATGAAAGCTACCGTCAGAGCGGCAGTGCCGTATGCTCGAGGGTGGTCGCTCAGTGACATTGTGACCTCATGTTTACTCTGTAGGGTAGGTAGCGCAAAAATGTGCACCGCTCACCGCCGCCGTTCAACTCGGCGGAATGAATCGGTTCTGAACTTTACTCCTCGGCTCTCAACGGGAAGAAAGGAAATTAGTTTTTTTTTAATCAAATCTGACGAATTGGAAAATATGTGAAAATATGTGCTTGAATAGAAAAGAAGAAAACTACTACTTCGTCCAGATCAACTCCAGGTTCATGAAGTTTGTGGTTTGATGTCATCTTTGCGCTAAACCCCCAGTCTCGGCGCCCAAAGATTTCCAGGGTCGTGCGTGGGGCCGGGCCCCTCCAGCGTTAGCAAGTACGGATTACAGTGCAGCTCAGAAGCTCGGGCCACCTCGAAAAGTCGACCCTCTCTGTTTCGGCAAGCCCAGTGAGTGGATTGAATGAAGAAGCCCGTGGTTGTTGCAGCGGACAAGCCTCTTGCACCTCGTCTCCGACCATCGAGGTCCCTCCCCCTCCCCGCCAGCGAGCCCCTCGCCGGGACCATGGACTCGCCCATCGTCACCCAGCTGTTCCGACAGCTGTTCCGGCGCCATCCAGCTTGCCAATCACGTCGGAATTTGGCGACGCTGGCCACGGCGCTTCATGATGTGCGCCGGCAGCGACTTCGGGAGCAGCAGCTACGGCACCTGCAACACCACCAACCCCACCACCAATACCAATACCATCAACACCGCTGCTATGTAGCTCGAGGGCGCGGGAGTTCGGGCATGGGCATAGGCACGTCGCAGGCCGAGGTCACCTGGCAGCAGCGGAGCGACATGTTCCAGCAGGACATGTCGGAGGAGTTCCAAAAGTATCCCATGGTGACGGCCATGGACCTCCGCACGCGCACGGAACGGCCGCGCAGGGTCAAGATGCTGATGCGGGACTTTATAGAAGGTACGCCGGTCGATCTCTGGGTCGGCGGGACCCAATTGACAAGTCAGGATCGGAACCAGCTGACACCCCCCGTCTGTTCTGCCTCTTATCAATCAATCACAGACAGCCTCTATAACCCGAATTACGGCTACTTCTCCAAGCAGGTGGTCATCTTCACACCCGGCGAGCCCTTCGACTTCCCGTCCCTGTATGATGAGCTCGACTTCCACGCGCTCTTGTCGCGTCGCTATGTCGAGTTCGAGGACGCCCTCGACGCCGTCTCCCCGAGCGACACCCGCCAGCTGTGGTACACGCCCACCGAGCTTTTCCGTCCCTATTACGGCGAGGCGATCGCGCGCTATCTGGTCGCCAACTACAAGCTCACCACCTATCCGTACCACGACCTGATCATCTACGAGATGGGCGCCGGCCGCGGCACCCTCATGCTCAACATCCTCGACTACATCCGCGACGTCGACCCCGCCGTGTACGACCGCACAAAGTACAAGATCATCGAGATCAGCGCCCAGCTGGCCGACCTCCAGAACTCCCAGCTCATGCGGTCCTTTGCCGCGCGGGGCCACGCCGACAAGGTCGAGATCATCAACCAGTCCATCTTCGACTGGACGAGCCCGGTCCCCTCGCCCTGCTTCTTCCTCGCCTTCGAGGTCTTTGACAACTTCGCCCACGACGTCATCCGCTACGACACGGAGACCCTGGAGCCCCTCCAGGGCCTGGTCCTGATCGACGAGAACGGCGACTTTTACGAGTTCTACACCCGCCAGATGGACCCCGTCGCCGCCCGCTACATGCGCGTCCGCGAAGCCGCCACGGGAGGGCGCTACAAGGTCCCCTACCCGTCCACCCGCCTGGGCCGCTGGCTGGCCGCCCAGAGGCCGCTCGCGCCCAACCTGAGCGCCCCCGAGTACATACCCACGCGGCTGATGCAGTTCTTCGACGTGCTGGGACGCTACTTCCCCGCCCATCGCCTGCTCACGAGCGACTTCCACTCCCTGCCGGGCGCGATCAAGGGGCTGAACGCGCCGATCGTCCAGACGCGCTTCCAGCGCCGCCCCGTGCCCGTCTCCACGCCACTGGTAAGCAATCTCCACCGAAACTATCGAAGAACATACATACATACATATATACATACATATATATATATACTCTCCTCAACGCTCGAAAAAAAGGGAGCCGGCAAGCTGACATTTGTGCTTCTTTTTTTTCTTATCTTAGGTCCACCAGGGCTACTTCGACATCATGTTTCCCACCAACTTCCAGACCGCGGAGGCCACGTACCAAGCAATCACGGGCAAGCTGACCCGCGTCCTGACCCACGAGGAGTTCATGCGCAGGTGGGCGTACGTCGAAGACACCGAGACGCAGAGCGGCGAGAACCCGCTCTTGACGTGGTACAAGAACGCCAGCGTGTTATTCACTGTATAACAAAAAAAAAAAAAAACATATCGACGGGGGACGTACTTAGTCCACACACATCATTGTAAAACAATACAAAGTCTTCAAAGCCCGTCTAAATTGTCAGCCCTCTTGAGGAGAGGCAGCCCGAATTGGGTTTTCGGGGTCATATGTAGTCTTCGAAAATCTTCAGAGCCCACCCACGTGTCACCAGCAAGAAACCCCAAAAGCCATGATTGCCCCAGATTAAATGTCCTCATTCGCCAGTCTAAACCTAGTTTGACCCGATACTGCCAGGACCATATCGCAGGCCTGAGAAGAAACACGGTAACCGAGTGTCTTAGATGTTGAGTTCCTTCATCTTCTCGACCAGCCATTGCTCCGCCTTGGCGACGGCCTCGTCGAGCTTGGCCGGCTCGGCACCGGCACCCTGCCGGCTGGGCTCCTTGCCGCCCGTCTTGCCGCCAATGACCTCGGTGACGGCCGCGGTCCACTGCTCGGCCGTGATGCCCTTGGACGAGAGGTACTGCCAAAATATGTCAGTAAAGAGATGCCTTATCAATAATGGCGATGGGCGGTTTGTCGGGAGACTTACCGTGCCGACATAGACGCCGTGCATGACAGCATCATCCTTGCTGCCGGCAAACACGTACACAGTCCGCTCCTTGTCCTTGGACTTGTAGTAGGTCATGACATCGGCGATGGCCTTGGCGTTGGCCGAGATGGGGAGGTGGCCGACGAAGTATTTGGCATCCTTGTTCTCCTCCTTCTTGAAGTGGCCTTGGACCGTGTCGAGCGCCGTCTTGCTCTCCGCCTTCTGGCGCTTCTTCTGCTCGTCGACGACCTCCTTCTGGATCTTGGCAAACCGCTGCCGCAGCTGCTCCTTGGTCAAGGCCGAAATGGCGAGCGCGTCAAGCTCGACCGCGGCAGCCTTGATCTCGGCCGCCTTTTGCGGCCCAAACTCGAGCGCCTCGATGTGGTCGAGCTTCTCGGCGAAGGTCTTGGCGTCGCGCTGCGCCTGGTGGGCGCCGTCGCCCGTGTATGCGACGATACGCCGGATGCCCTTGGCGATGCCGCTCTCTTCGACAATGATCAGGTCCTTGATGAGACCGGTGGCTTCCACGTGGGTGCCGCCGCAGAACTCCACGCTGTACTTTCGCCACTCGGGGTTCTTGGGGTTCTTGAGGAGCTCATCGACATCAACGCCGATCGATACGACGCGCACGGGGTTGGGGTATGTCTCGCCGAAGACCGCGCGTACGCCCTCAATCTGGCGGGCTAGGTCCAGATCGACATCCTTTGCGTACGTCTTGAGATCCTTCCGGATGTCCTCGTTCGACATCTCCTCGATCTTCTTGATCTCTTCCAATGTGACTTGGCTCTTGTGGCTGAAGTCGAAGCGGAGCTTGTCCTGGTCGACCAACGATCCCTTCTGATGGACCTCGTCACCGAGCACCTCCCTCAGCGCATGGTTAAGGATGTGCGTGCCGGTGTGGTTGTTCCGGATAGGCTGGCGCCGCAGCTCGTCGTACTCGCAGATGACCTCGTCGCCGGCGGTGAGCTCGCCGTACTCAAGGTAGCCGTTGTGCACAACGTAACCGCCGTACTCCTGTACGTCAAGTACCTTGAACTCGGCGACACCGTCAATGATGATCCTGCCCGTGTCTGCCACCTGGCCACCGGACTCGGCGTAGAAGTTGGTCCTGTCCAGGAGCAGGCCGAGAGGAGTCTTGGGCGGGAGCTCCTTGCTTGTCTTCCGGAACTCGGTGCCAGTGAAGATGAGCTGCACCTTGCCCTTGGTGTCACCCTTCTCGTACTTGGCTTCCGAATTCGGCCGGGGGAGATTGATGGTGTTTTCCAACTCGGCAATCTGGTGCACGTTGAGTTTGGGGAATGTCGTGACGGCCTCCTTGACCGCTTTGCTCGCCTCCCGTGCCTTCTCGCGGGCTACTTCGACCTCGGCCTCGTCGATGGTGAGTCCACGCTCCTCAGCCATCAACTTCGTGAGATCCTCGGGAAAGCCAAAGGTATCGTAGAGACGCCACACGTCGGCGCCGGAGAGCTTGTTCTCGCCCGACTTGACCGCGAGGGCAGCATACTTCTCGAACTGCTTCTCACCGCGATCCAGCGTGACCGCAAACGCCACCTCTTCCTCGTCCAGAATCTCCTTGATATCCGCCTGCTTCTTCTTGAGTTCGGGGAATTGCTCTCCCATCTGCTCAACCAACGCCGGTAGAACGCTTGAAAAGAAGGAGCCAATCTCGGCGTTGAAGTACTTGCGGGCATACCGCACGCCTCTGCGGAGCACACGCCTGACCACATAACCCCGTCCAATATTGTTCGGTACGGCACCGTCGGCAATTGCAAACGCGAGCAGGCGAATGTGGTCGGCGACGACACGGTAAGCGGTATCGATTCCGTCGGCATCATCCTTGCCGTACTTGTCAGCATACGGTCGAGCGCCAGTCACCTCCTGTATCCTCGCGAAGAGCGGCGTGAAGATGTCGGTGGCGTAGTTGGAGGTCTTGTTTTGCAGGGCAGATACTAGGCGTTCGAAGCCCATGCCTGTATCGATGTGCTTCGCGGGCAAGGGTTTGAGCGACTTGTCCTTCTGGCGGTCGAACTGCATGAAGACGTTGTTCCAGATTTCCACCACCAGCGGGTCGTCCTGATTGACGAGGTGTGCAGCGTTCCGGCCTCCGACCTTGTCGTAGTGAATCTCGCTGCAGGGACCGCACGGCCCTTGGTCGCCCATCTCCCAGAAGTTGTCCTTCATGTTGCCCGGAAGAATGTGGTCCTCGGGGACACCAACATCGAGCCAGAGCTGCTTGGCCTCGAGATCCGGCTCGAGATTCAGCTCAGGATTGCCCTCGAAGTAGGTGACGTAGAGACGGGCCGGGTCCAGGCCGTAAACTTTGGTCAGAAGTTCCCATGACCACTGGATGGCCTCCTTCTTGAAGTAGTCGCCGAAGGACCAATTGCCCAGCATTTCGAAAAACGTCTGTCATGTCTCAGCCAACATGATAACCCTCGAGGGGAGGTGGGGGGGGGGAATCGTAGGGCAGCCGAACTCACATGGTGGTAGCTGTCCTTGCCGACATCGTCAAGGTCATTGTGTTTGCCACCGGCGCGGATGCACTACCCAAAGTCAGCGTGGGCTACCAAACCAAGAGTTTGGTGCCAAATCACCTTCTGCGAATCTACCGCACGCTTTAGCTGGGCTAGAGGCTCGGTCTTGCCAATCGTCCCGAGGAAGATCGGCTTGAACTGGTTCATGCCCGCATTCGTGAAGAGCAACGTGGGGTCATTGTGAGGGACGACCGAGGATGAAGGCACTGCGGGGCAGTCCGCCAGTTAGCAAGGCCGCGATAAGGAAAGTATGCCGCATGGTTATGTTCTTTTGCATGCCGCGAGAAATCCACAGGAGACGTGATGCGCTTCACCGCAAAGTGCCAAAAAAAAAAAAAATAATTTACTCGTGATGCGTGCAAGGAAGTAGGCGGGGTGTTGGGTGGCGGCGACTCACCGATCGAATGGCCCCTCTCTGCAAAGAAATCCAAGAACGTCTTGCGGACGCGGGCCCCAGTCCACTCGATTTCAGCCATAGTCAACGGCGTTGAGGATCGAGAATAAAACCGGTATCCGTATCTGGAAGCTGACACGATCCGTGGTTGGCGGCCGATCAACGCGAAGCAACGGGGAGCGCGTTTGGCCGTTAATGACGGGGTGGCTACTCGAAAGTTCTCGAGTACGGAGCGAGACTGCGGGGCAGCAGCCGGGCTTTTGTGGTGGAAGCTTCGCGAGGTGCAGGGTCCAGGTCCAATTCCAGGTCCATGACTCAAAGCCTCAAAAGCCGGCTGCAGACGGCAGTAGCCTGCGCCGCAGAAGCCTCTGGACCAGCACAACCTCCCGTCCAAGCGGAGTGGCCGCGACATAACGTCCACTCTCCCTCGCCCGCGATATCGGCCGTCACTTTATCGCAATTCAATTTCTGAATGCTCCCCTTGATTGGATACTATCCATAGCGTTCCCGGCCCCCTGCAGCTGGCAGCGCGGCAGAGGGAGCAATTGGCGCAGAGGGCTGAACGAGTAAGACGGGGAGAGTGGCAACGAGAGAAAGGAACCTACCGAACAGAAAAAAAAACCGAGCTGCTGGCGACCGAGAACCTTGCGCGCCACCACCCCTGAAGATGGACGGAGTCGGCATTGACCACCACTTCCACCGCCAACAACAACATCATCATCGCCTCAATCATGGGCACTTTGCAGCGCAACAATTGCCATCGAAAAGCCCTCGCAAACGCAAGGCGGAAGCTCCGCCGGAGAACAATGAACGCCTCTCCAAACGGATGAGTTTGTTGAATCTCGGTATGACCCCCCCCCCCCCCCAAATTCCCAAATCTATTTACAAGAGGTCCGAGAAACACAACTAACCAAGACACTCTCGCCAGAACAATCCGGCCAGAAGCTCTACGTCCCCGTCGAGAATCCCGACTCGCAGCCCCCGCAACCCGCTCCCTCCAAGGGCTCGCGCCGCCACAACAAGCATGCCTTACAGGATGACAGCCAGATGCAGCTCGACGACACCAAGTACAAGGTGTACATCTACAACATCGACGACGAGCTCTCCTCGTCGGACAACGAGGACGGCGCGGACGAGGGCAAGCTCGTCTTCCTCCCCGACATCGACAAGCACCTGCGCAACACGCGCATCCCCACGCGCGTGCTGAACCCCGGCCGGCCGGACGAGTCGTCGTCTGCGGGGAAGGAGCTCGTGCTCTACCAGGTGCCCAGCTCCATCTCGATTCCCGAGGAGCAGGACAGCGTCCGAAAGGCGATCATGGAGGCGCGGGAGAGGGCGCGGGAGAGGCAGCGGCTCGAGCGGGAGCAGGAGCGGGAGCGCCAAGCGAGGGCTGGCGGCGAAGTGCCGGCCGTGCCGCATGCTGGCGGGAACATCTCGTCATCGCCGGTGTCGGGTCTGACAGCTTCGGATTTGACAGCTGAGCCGCTGAGGGCCCGGGCCTCGGGAGATGCAGCCACGCCTGCGACTTTGCCTTCGCCCGTGGACGCCGACATGTTTTCGGGCTTACAGAGGGCTGAAGATCCCGATGCGATGGAACTTGATTAAGACTGAAAAGGGGGGAATGCATCATTCGCTTACGTCGGACTGCTTGGGGATGGAATTGATCATCTTTCGGAGCTTACGCAGGGCACGAAAGAATTAAGGTGCATCATGGAACGGTTTGCTTTCAGCGCGGCGTTCAGGCCGGGGGTAAGACTTGCAATGTCGGCTACTTTGCTGACACTCGGAGTTCTTGGATATTGGTTTTTGCATTTTTTTCTTTCCCTTTTCAGGAGGGATGTCTCTAATCCTTCCAGGACTACTCAGGCCTTTCGGTCATTTGTACTCTAATTTCTAAGCAATGCAGGATGCGTGCTTCCGTTCCTGAGTCCGACGCCGGAGGGTTACTGCTAATGTCAACCTCCAGAGCTGGTACTATTCATTCACTCCACTGATGCTCTCTTAAAGGCCAAATCGGACCGCCACTGTTTTCCCGACCAGTGAGCTACTGCTGCGGTTCTGACACTTCGCTCGTCTTGTGAATTGCAGCCCTCTTTTACTTCTCCTTTCAGTCCCGGGAAGCATTGGGATTAGCAGAACTCTGAGGCTGGAGAGCATTCGGCGGCGGTCCTGGTGGCGGTGCATAGTCGTCCTGAGGCTGGCTGGGAGCTGGCGGCGGACCAGGCGGTGGCCCATACGCAGCAGACTCCCCAGCCTGCTGCTGACCTTGTTGGGCCCCTTGCGGCTGGTTGGGCTCAACCTTCGTGGAGTTGGCTGGAGGTTCGTACTTGGGCGGCCGTGGCGCATTAGGGTCGTAAACAGGCGGCGGCATGGCATACATGTCGTAGTACCGCTCGGCAGGGTCGTAGGTAAAGTTGTTCGGTGGGGGAGGTCGGTAGCGAGGATCAACTTGGGCAAGCGTTACGCCGGAAACGAGGAACTAGACATGGTTCCAAATGTTAACAATGTTTCCGGTTCCATGGGAGCATTGGGGAGAACCCACTCGGTGATAACCGAGAGGTGGCAGCCCCTTCCGTAACCTCTGTTTAAGGTGTATGTAGGCAACCAGGAAATAGAGGATGATGAGAGCTATGATGCCGAGGAAGAGCGACCACTTGACGATGACACCTGTCTGCGGCAAGGTTAGCCTCCAGATCTTGAGGTTTGTCGAGGGCCGATAAGATGGTCACCTACTCTTGTAGCCCAAAAAGGGATATAGCAATTGTCCCCGTCGAGGTACCCATCTTCTGTGATCGTGCAGTCCTCGTATTGCCGACGAAGGAGGCGTGTGAATGCCGGAGCCATGCTTGGGCAGCGAGGCAGCGCCCGGATACCCCGGGCTGTTCACGACTTTGGTGGTGGAAGTGAAGGTGTCGGATGATGAGAATGTGGAATCGGGTCCGGAGCGAGCGTAAAAGAAGGCGCAGCCTGATTGCTTGGGTTATCTGAATTTCTAGAGAATCAACGAGAGTATGCGAGATTAGACAAGAAACAAGAAATGCCAAGAGTTGGGCAAGATGAATGTCGAGTATTCTACTCGACTGAGTAGGCGCGGGACATGCACGTAATAACTTGGTTTCCGGGTGCAATTGGGCCCGTGTCGATCGCACCTTCAATGTGCGAACCAGTCGTGTCGCATATCGACCCTTGTCGTCCAATTACTCTAATAACGAGCCACACTCGAATCATGAGACGGCAGTGGCGTGGGGGGAGGCGAGGGCGAAGGCCGAGTTTCATGATAGCACCAGCGTTTCAGCGCCTGACAACCTGAGTGATGCAGGCTGGATGCCGCGCATATTTTGTTCCATGAAAATGGTTTGTTACGCGTGTCAGGGTTGGCACAAGATGTGGAGCTTTGAAGGCGATCCGAGTGTTTTGTACGGATTACTTAATAGTCATTGTCGCCCCTACTCGCGATGTTGGCGACAGGAGAGTGTAAGGGGCTTTTGAGATATAAGATGGGATGAAGACCTCGGCTGAGTTGTTGAATTTGATAAAGGGCCATGCTCTTGCCTCGCTACTAGTGTACGGAGTACTGTATGTATGTACAGTACAGTACATACATACATAGAATAATATCCCTGCGACACCTTTAACTAGTTTACCTGGCACATCTCTTACAGGAGGCAGAGACACAACCTGAGGTATCCAAGACGCTACCTAGTTGCATGTATGTACGGAGTACCTGATGTATGAAGTACAGTAATCCATACATGCCCCAGCGTGCTGCATTTACGAGAAGTGTAGTGGAATGGGGAGATATTCGGCGCCTATTGTTATGTAGGTATAATGAGATACGCAACACGTTGTACTGTACGGATGTACACTACACGTGCAGGCGTTCGCAGGCTGGCCAAGAGAAGCGAATATTGCAGCTCTTTTCCGCCCCAGCATGGAGCAATAAACAGCAAGGCACTAATCCTAAGCCGGATAGCGCTGCTTCGCCAATCGGCCGAGCGTGCATGGGCCAGCCCATCACGCAGCCGATCCAAACCGGAGGGAAGCGGGAACCCGAAAAACAGAGTGGTAGTAAGGTATCCACCTTCTGCATGAAATTTCGCCGGCAGCAGCTCACGGCTGGTTCCATCGGCAAGGTGACATAATATCGTAGCGGGGAGGAAGGATTAGTTCTTCTCCATCGCGCCGCGATCCTCGGCGTGGAACGGCCGAACGAAGGACGATATTGGTGAACAAAGCTCTGCGCGCAACGGCGGATCCGATGTCCTGGATTGCCCGGCCCCCGCCCGACCTTCTACCGCGATCACGATCGCTAGGTTAAATCTGTGTCCGTGATGCTCTGCGAGAGGGAGCCGTCCACTTAAGCGTCCATTCCTTTGGGTGGCCAGCAAGGGCTGCGCAGGACCACCGACCTTCCCCCTTCCATCCCCCCCCTCCCTCCTTTTTTTTTCTTTTTTTTTTTTTTTTTTCTCTTTTTCTTTCTAGACTTCGTTTCCCCCACGAAATGGCACATCCTGTCAACGCAGCCCGTGTGCTGTCCATACCATGCCGTCCTTCGTCCTCGTCAGTCTCCAGCGTTAGAGCTAGGGCAAGAGTACGTCGCGCAGTCGTCGGTATAGCTTCATTCAGCTCCACCCCAGCATTTCAACAATCACGGCCTGGACCAACATTACGGACTACTGCCGGAGCCATACCAGCGTTCGGGCGGCAAAGGCCCAAACCTCCTAAGCTCCTTGCTCCCTCGGCGCCAATGCCCGCTCAAGCTCGATGTTCCACGTCTACGCCGCCGGCGAGCACCAAGTTTGTCTACAACATCGCCGCTTCATACATCGCCAAGGGCCGCGCCTTCGACCCCTCGACCCACGTCTTCCAATTCAACCCTTACCACCGGGTGCAGCCACCAAAAGCCCGCCGAGGGAAGGCCTCGCGGCCCGAGTCGGGACAAGACGCCTTTTTCGTGAGCCGCCTGGGCGCGAACCCGGGCGAAGTCGCGCTGGGCGTAGCGGATGGCGTGGGTGGGTGGATGGACAGCGGCGTCGACCCAGCCGACTTCTCCCATGCGTTCTGCGACTACATGGCGGCCGCAGCCGTGGCAGCGACGGCCACTGCGGGGGCCACGGGCAAGCCGTTGACGGCGCGGCAGCTGATGCACAAGGGGTACGAGGCCGTCTGCCACGACCCGGCGATCAAGGCCGGAGGCAGCACCGCCATCGTCGGGCTGCTCACGGCCGAGGGCCTCCTCGAGGTGGCCAACCTGGGCGACAGCGGCTTCATCCTCCTCCGGCTCAACGGCGTCCACGCCTTCAGCGAGCCGCAGACGCACGCCTTCAACACACCCTACCAGCTCAGTGTAGTGCCACCCAGCATGCTGCTGCGGGCGGCGGCCTTTGGCGGGGCCCAGCTCATGGACCAACCGCGCGATGCCGAGGTGACGCGCTTGCGCCTGCGCCACGGCGACGTGCTCATCCTCGCGAGCGACGGCCTCTGGGACAACCTCTTCAACCAGGACGTGCTGCGCATCGTCAGCCGGACCATGGCACGCGCGGGCGCGTGGGCGACCACGGAGCGGGGCGTGCAGGTGGCGCCGGACCTGCGGCCTTACACCGCGCCGGGCGAGGCGGCGGACACGACGTCCTCAGCGGGTTCGCAGCAGCACCCCTACCGCACCAACACAACGACGCTGCAGAGCATGCTGGCGACCGAGATCGTCGGCGCCGCCAAAGCCGCCAGCGTTAACCAGAAACTGGACGGCCCCTTCGCCAAGGAAGTCAAGAAGTACTACCCGCACGAGGCGTGGCACGGCGGCAAGGAGGACGACATCTGCGCCGTGGTGGTGCTCGTGTCAGAGGAGGAGGGGGCGGTGGCGGCGGCAGCCCCAAAGGCGAAGCTCTGACCGAATATCATCCGGCGCGCGCGAAGACCGTTTGGGCCGCGTGGCAGGAATTACACACGCCTGCTGCCTACCGAGGTCAGCAGTATGTTGGTTCAGGTTACGCATATTGACCTCGGACCTCGAAAACTAACAGGACACGGGAATGGGACGAGGAAAGAAAGAAATATTTTTTTTTTGTTCTACGCAAGAGAGTTCCGAGCATTACCGGGCGTTTATAGATCATATTTGTTTCTGCGTCAGTCGATTCACATCGGCCAAGCCAGCCAGGGGCTACCCATTTCCTACGCGAGGCCCAGGGCCCGACTGGGCCCGGAGACGGCCCTCAATAAGGAACCAGGATATCGTTTTGATGATGAAGCATGCGTGATTAGTCGGGGATAGTCAGAAATAGATACAAAAAGGGTGGGAGAGCGGAGCTGCGATATTATGCGGTTCAAGACGCGTGCGTGCGAACACAAGCAAGCGCGAAACAAAAAAAAAAAAAGAGATAGCTGCTATGACCATCGAACGAATAATTGAACATCGGCGTCTTTCTAGGCCCCAGGGCCGCAAGGGAGAGTGGTCAACATAGAGCCACCAACCCCCCCTCCACATCGGTCTCACCTCCACGCACGGTTGTGATGCGAGTTCATGCCCTAAAAGCAGGAAGTTGCTGCTGCTTGTACGGAGTTTCAAAGTTGTGATTAAGCCTCATTGTTCTTCTAAGGATGATGAGCAGTATGGGGCACGAGCTTCCGGGAACCACTCCGTACATACCTACCTACCTTAGTTAGTTACCTGCCTACCTTTTGTATGTATGTACAGTACATACTGTACATAATATACACCCAATAATCCGTGTGCTCTGGTCATTTTGCTCAAGATGTCATGCCGGCCAGGAAAAGAAATTGGTTCCCCTTCGACTACGACTACCGGACGGGAACGAACTTAGTAGACGATCCAAACAAAAGCCACTGCATATCTTCCTCAACGGGTGCTTCTAAACACCGGCTTTCGTGCCGTTGGCAGGACACTTCATATCAACGGGTGCGTCATTGTGCGACAAAGAGAAGCATTAGGTTAGCTGCACCCCACACTTTTGGCATGATGCACGAGTCTCTCTCACGCTCGGTAGTGGATGTGCCTGGGGAAACGGGATCTGCAGGTTCCCGATGGAATGAGGATTCGCCAGAGGACCGGGACCGACCACCGCAGCAGTATCACGTCACCCAAAACCATCAGGCCAACAGCAACAGGTATTGTTTTCCCCTGAGAGACGCCAATACTATTATATTATTGCGCATGTCATGCCACACAACCCGAACACACACACCGAAATCATGACCAGTAGGTACAGCGAGCGGCCAATGGCACAGGCCCCTTTCCTTTCGTAATACGCATGCGTATAAAACGCATACATCTCGGCAGATAAAGGGATCATGACCAAAGGCACCTAGACTCGCACCATTATGCGGACAGCGGTCGACCGATTTCCTTCCTCTCGCCCCCAACAACCACGAGAACACTCCTCATATGCACTCATCCCGTCGGTCCAGAACAAATAAGAACCTCCCCACAACTCACCCACGCCGTGGTACCCTGACACTGGGTTGGCCAATGGCCGACTTTAGTCCCGCTTGTGCAAAACCGACACGGCCCAGTGCCCCGAGTCACGGCACGGTCGAAGGAAACAACATATGTACAAGAAGACAACATCCAAGAGGACAGGCCATTAGGTTCATCTCCTACTGCTCATGGCCGACAACGCCGAAACGCCTCGCCCCAGGTTGGTTGGTTTCTTCAGTTGAAGAAGATCAGGGCCGCCACGGTGACCAGGACGAAGCCGAGAGGCGACGCGAAGCGATGGCTGCCGTTGATGTCCGCAATGGTGTTGGTGGGCTGGCTCTCGCGGGTGGTGGAGGGGGCCTCAGTCGAGGTGGTGCTGGTGGTGAGGGCTGTGGTAGAGAGAAGGCAGGTCAGTGGCTGTGTGCATTTCATTTCTTTCATTAATTGCAGTTCTGTAAAACTTACTGGTCGAGGTGCTCGACTCGCTCGAGGGGGTAGTGGTCGAAGTCTCGGTCTCGGTGCTAGTGCTGCTCTCGGTGCTGGTACTGCTCTCGCTGCTGGTGCTTTCGCTGGTGGAGGTGCTCGAAACCGACGAGGTGGTGCTGGTGACAGTGCTGGCCGCAGTGGACGAGACCGAGGTGGAGCTCGACACGGTGCCCTCGTACTCGAACTGCTTGCTGTAGTTGGACTCGCCGGTCTCGTCGGTGATCTCAAAGGCATATGTGCCCGAGGGCAGGTCGGTGGGGGTCCATGTGAACTCGTCACCGGTCTCGCCGGCTGTAGCTTAGGGTTAGCCACTCGGCTTGCTTTCCAACATTGGAAAACGCGGGGGCTCTCCTACTGGTCAAAACGGTAACCGTCTGGAGGTTCTCCGGATCACCCGTCTTGAGCTTGATGGTGACGGGACCTTCGGCTCCGGCCCACTTCAAGGTGAAGGGCTCACCCTCCGTGATGGTGAAGTCCGAGTTGGTGAACTTCGGCAAGGCGAGCGCGGCGGCCACGAAGGCGAGTACGGTGCTGACGGAGAGCTTCATTGTGGACCGGATTTATGCTTGATATCTAAAGCGAGTGCTATGAACGACTTTCGGCGGTGAGTCAATGCACTTGAGAACAAACCCATTCGGGACCGGATTGTCACAAGGAGAAAAGGCCGGGGAAACTCTGCAAAGCAGACAGGGGCGACTTACCAAAGCTTGCCTAAGTGAATTGGCTGCGCCGATGCGGTAATTAATTAGTCTAGTTGAGAATGAAAAACCAAAGATGAACGACCGTGGAGAAGTTGGGATAGTGTTAATTAGTATGGCAGAGAAATGCCAGTCAGGCCGGATGTGTGGTGTGAGCTACGGCTGGGGAAGGGGGGAAGGAAGAAGGAAGAGCGGAAGAAGAAGGCAGCGGCACGTCTGGACCCAAAATAGCCGACCTGGAATGGGCAGCTACTACGGAGTACTCCGTAGTAGGAACGCGATGAGGGCATGGGAGAGTGACTTCTCTCCCGGGTCACGCCAATAGGACGCCTAGAAAGAATTATCGCCTGTTAGCGCACCCCAGATCAGTGTTGCAATGGGGAAGCGGCGTGGCGGAAGCTCTGGGCGACCAGGGCTAGACAAGGAACGCTGGCCGGGGTCCCGGTCTTGGAATTTGAGGTTCGATGGGTCTCGATAGCTCTCTTGTCGCTCGGAACGGCGGCCTATTTGTGGCACAATAGTACCAACATTAACAATGTAATCTACACGGGAACCTCGTCGTTGCTCAACTCCTACTTGGCCAACTTTAAGCTGCCCGGTGTTCCAAAGGGTTTGTTCCAGCTGCTTCACGTCTCCTTCTCAAGCGGCGAAGAGCTACGGCAGGCGCTCGGCCGCGATTCCCAGTCCACACTAGCGCATGCGGCGCCGAGTCGGGAAATTGCGACCTCTCGCAGCTTGCATGGGATTGGGACTAATACGCTTTAGTATATTAGCTAAGCACCTTACTCTAGTGTATCTGTATGCAGCCTTGCACAAGAGCTTTTGCAGAAATCTAGTTCTAGTGTAAAAGGGCTGAGGGTGCCAACTCTCCGATGCCTGCTGCGGACGCTGAGTTGTGGAGTTTGATGCTCGCATAAAAATCTTGGTTTGAAATGGTATGCCCATGCTGGCGAGTTACCACCGATCTCTTCGACAGATCGTGCATACAACTAACTAGAGTGGTCCGGAGTACACTCATAAGCCGTACTAATAGACTTCCTCACATGGTTGGAATGCTATGTGGGTCTCTCATCTCGCTGCGAGAGAGAGCTGCATGGTCATGGCAATTTGTTGAGTCTGTGTTCCGTACGGAGTACTCCGTACACTTTAAAGTATCTCGTGCCACTGAGCCGATTTCATTGGCTGCTAGTCTACCTTAGCGCAAACCCTAAGTTATTATTCCCGTCCAAGCACCGAAGTCCATCCAGAGAGTATACTGTACTGCTCTTCAAGACAGGTACTGTACTCAATATATAGAGTACATACATCAAGCATGTCAAGACATGTGCTGGACGGATTACATTACCCAAGTTCAGCCGGAGATGTCGGCTATCAAGAACTGGGTTCGGCATTGCATTGTCGAGTCAGACGGATCGAGGACACTTCTTTTGGTCGCGTGAGTGCGCGAACACGAGCGCGACGGATGGAATCTCGGAGAAGCTCATCGCTGGGCCAACAATTGCCACTCGCCTGTTTTCGGCGATCGAGAAAAAGAAAACGAGAACGAGGTGCGAGTTATGCAACACAAGATGCGGCACTTTGTCCCGTCCAGCTTGTGTTAGACGGCTTGTTCTACGCTGTGAAGCCCGTTGACCGGATTTGGCGAGTTTTCTCGGGCGCGGGACCCAGCTCGAGTCGCACAACCCAAAAGGGGTGGTGGTGGTAACCACCAACATCGACATAATCACATAATCACTCGTGATAGGTACGGTAGCGTACGCAGTATTGCAGAGCTCATACATGATGTTTGGAGTGCTGCGCCTCAAGTGGTGTCGCGTCCTTTTCGCCCCCGCGTCTTGGCCTGAAACCCCGGGTCACCAGAACTCGTTCTCTCGGTGGCGCTGCGCCTCCGAGAACCACACGATGTCAGATTTCACATTTTCCATTTTTTCCCCAGAGATCTGTAACTCGGCAGGCAAGCATCATCGGCACAAAGCTTGATGCTCGCGTCCGAGGTTTTATCTGCTGTTCACTAAATAAGCGCCAGATGACGCAAGCTCGGCTGTGCGGATGTTTCGCTGGTAACTATTCCCCAAGTCGAGGTCCTTCAAGCCATCCGCCTCCCCGTCCCTTCAGGCGAAGCAGCCACCACGCATTGCGGGCCGCGTGGTGTGCTCGGTTCGCGAGACGGCGAGCCTATTTATTATTGCGGCTGCGGCCGAGCCAGGCAACCACCAAGGATGTATTCTGAAACAGATTCCTCCTCTTTGAGAGGATTGCATCGTCGGGAAGGAGCGCGGCACAACAATCTCAAGGCCATAAGTAACTACTTTTGTAGACGGGGGGTGATACACCGCCAACTGCGTTGTCGTTGTTGTCGTTGTTGTTGTCGTTGTTGTAGTTTGCCGCCTCCTGCCCAACGCTCGCCGACGCGGCGTCGAGGTTTGAGAGCCGCACGAACGCTGTTCTGAGCCGTGTACATGTATCAAGGGAGCAGGCATTCGACAACACCCCGGTGGACGCCTTTGGTCTCTTGGAATAGGGTCCGGACGGAGGCTCCGAGCCCGCGCATCTTGTCGACGAAGTCGTCCAGCGAGCCGCCGACGCCAAAGTACAGCCTCTTGGCGGCGACCAGAGCCCGCGCATGGCCGGCAGGGCGGTGGGAGCGCTCGCGCTGGAGGATGGAGAGAAGAGTGCCGGCGAAGCTCTCGAGCGCGAACGGAGAGTAGATGGTCTCCGAACCCAGCAGGAGCGTCCTGGCGGTCTCTGGGAGCCCGCCGGCGGAGATGCCGGCGCCGTACAGGAGATGGACAAACTCTGGGGACCAAGCTCCGGACAGGAAAGAGAGGCTGATCCGGTTGGAGGACAGAGACTGCCTGAAGGCGTCCAGCACTTCTGGCGTCAGCTCCAGTTCGTCATCCGGAGTGAAGGCCGCCTCGACGACGGCATCCTCTTTCCTCTGCTGCAGCGCCCAAGTGAGGACCAGATTAGGTAACGTCACGAGATAGAGGACGGTAGGGTTGTAGTCAGCGAGTGAGAGTACCACGGGCTGCTTCTGATCGCTCTTCCTTTCAGTCAACGCCCACTGGAAGAGGGCGAGAGATGGCAACGCTGTGCCGCAGCCAAGCTGTACGGTGGGTCAGCAAGGAACAGGAAAAAAAGAAGGAAAAGGATTGAACGTGATGATGGATTGGTGAGGAGAAGAGGGAGGGGGAAGGGGGAAGGGGTGGAGGGGGGGGGGGGGGACGGTAAAAGTCAAACATCATCGCACCTCGATCAAGACGCACGGCTCTTGTGTCAAGATGTCAGCCACCCTCTCGGCGGCGAGCACCTTGACCAGATCGATGCTGCTCTCCCAGCTCTTGAAGCCGCCCTCGTAGATGCCCGTTTTGACGTCGTGCTCCCCAAGGCCGGCGGCGTCCGATGCGGAGGGGTTGTCGGCGTCGTCCTCGGCCATCAGCTGGACGCGCACGTCCCACAGCTCGCGCCGGGGCAGCCGGAGGACGCGGCCGTCGGCGAGCGGGACGTCCAGCAGGCTGAAGGCGATCTTGGACGGCAACCCGGACAGCAGATCTTCGAGGCCGTGCCGCGTCGGCGGGAGCAGCGGCTTGCCCTGAACGGGAAACGCCCCGGCAGTCGACGGCGAAGCCACCGACGGGGCGCTCGCCGGCGGCGGTGGTGGAGGTGCCGGGGCCTCGAGCCGAGGATCCTCCTCCTCTATGTCGTCACCTGCGAAGGAGAAGGAAAACGCCATGTTTTATTTCTGGCCCCCCTCCGACATCCGTAGTTCAACTTGGAAGGATCCGGATGATTTCTCTCTGAAGTTATCGCCACTTCAGGAGAGGCCAGGGCCCGGCGTTGGCTCCCTGTTGATGATGATGGGTCCTTTTGCTTGGTTGATGTATGTACCGCCCTGCCCTGCCGAGGATTTTTGGGTCGGCCGCGTTTGTGGATCTGACGGCGGAGAACCTGGAAGGTTGTGTAGAGGATGCGATAATGGCCTGTGGCGGCGGTTTTTCAGGCTCTGTTTTAGCGCAACATTTGCACGCAGCGCATCATTGCGGGGCCCGCGCTCCATTCCAACTTCATGCCCCCCGCCTGCAGTGGGCTTCCGGGAAGGTTTACTTCCTTTCGCGTGATTTCCATTCCCGTGTAGGTTGCCCTACCTTGGTTTTTAAGGCACCTCAAGTTAAGTATGTATGTACATACCTTAGTGAGTGGAAGTGCAACTTACTATGTAGTGCGCGTTTAATTCGCCCCTGCCAGCAGCTCCCCGGACGCACTTAGCTCCAAACCCGCTGTGGTTGGACAAAATACGACTGCAGACCACGGTCCTCTTCTCGTCACCCAGGGGCCCCCAACTTGCTTGCACCTGGTCCGCCCGGAATAATCGATCTCTGATGAGGGACGGAAAGAGGATGCATGGCCTTTCGGCGAGCAGACCGCGGCCGATTGGACTTTAAATCCCGATTTCCGATGACCTCATGCAGCCCCCAATGTCTGGGGAGGTGTGTATGTGCATTTCTTGTGCAAGGTACGTATGTACGGACCACTTGTAGGGAAAGGGAGCGAGATATGCGTACATACGCAGTACACACCAACACTGGCATGTATCTACGGAGAATCAGCCCGTACCAACTCCGGCCAACTGCCTGATCTTCAGGGGCTTTTCAATAGAGCCATTTGACTTGCAGTAGGTATGTACATTCCCGGGCTGTAGCATTCCGGAAACTGGGCTCACGGCGGCGAAGTCTCGGTTGCCGTAAATGGACCAACTATAGCTTCGTGCGGATCACAAGCGGCCTGGTCACGGCCAACGCCTCCACTCCCTCAAGCTGGACCGGGACAGGAATTCAAAGTTTGGGTCGTATTTCTTTGAGCGAATCTCCATGCCGGATCTAGGGTAGAATCCTTTCTGCTACTCTGGAGATTGCGGAGGGTTAACTTTCCATGACGGGGACAAATCTCCACCTTGCCTTTGTTCTCTCGATCCCCTTGGGTGAGGTTATAAACCCGTCAGTCCTCGACCCCAAACTCCTAGTTCGCCCTCAAACCATCCCTTGGCATACCGCCCCTTATCAAAACCACTACCCTCGACCCCGCTTTCTCCTCCATCCCCTTCGGAGCCTGCCATGACTCCCGTCGAGCTCATGGCGCAACCCAACGGTCATGCCGAGGCAATCAACAAGCCCCCACGGCCAGGTGGTACTTACACGGTCCGGGAACAACCCCTCGGCTCGACACGGCACATCCGCATCGTGGCCATCGGGGCCGGCGCCAGCGGGCTGAATCTCATCAGGACCCTCCGGCTCAACCTGACCGACTACGAGATCACCGTCTACGAGAAGAACGCCGACGTGGGCGGCACCTGGCTCGAGAACCGATATCCGGGCTGCCGATGTGACGTACCCAGCCATAGCTATCAGTTCTCATGGCGGCAGAAGAAGGACTGGACAAACTTCTTCTCGGCGGCCGAGGAGATTGGCGAGTACCTCTGCCAGGTGTGTGACGAGGAAGGTATGAGGGGTTCCATCAAAACTCTGCACCAGGTCGTCTTGGCCCGGTGGAACGAGGAGCATGGCCGGTGGGAGCTGATTGTTCGGAACCTGGAGTCGGGAGAGGAGTTTAACGACCACGCCGATTTCCTTGTGAACGGGAGCGGTATCCTAAAGTAAGCGGGCTGCCCCCCCCCCCCCCCCTTCTTTTTTTTTTTTTCTGCGTCCGAAAGACGGCCCGATGACTGATAGGAGGGGTGGCGTTCAGCGACTGGAAGTGGCCTGACGTCGAGGGCCTCGACGCCTATCAGGGACGTCTCATCCACACTGCGCGGTGGCCAAAGGACTTTGACCACACAGGCAAGACCATTGCCGTCATCGGCAACGGCTCGAGCGGCATCCAAGTGCTGCCGGAGCTCCAACCAGGTACGAACCTAGATATATATATAGCCTGGTAAACAAAAAGAAGAAATGGGGTGAGCAGGACCTGACATGCTGCAGCGGCCGAGAAACTCTACCACATCGTCCGGACTCCCACCTGGGTGCTTCCACCGAGGATACAGGCGTGGAAGCTCATGGGTCAGGCAGGCGAGGTCCTCAGCAAGATCCAGCTGGACGCGCAAGAGAACTTTTCCCAGGAGACGATCGAAAAGTTCCAGTCCGACCCCGACTTCTACCGCGAGTTCGTCAAGAAGCTCGAGGTGGAAGTGAACAATGCCTTCCCGGTCGTACGTCGTCGACCCTGTTCTCTGGGTCCTTCGAGAGAGTTTGGTTAACCCGAGATCGAACCTTCTAGGTGCTAACAAATGGCCCTGTGCAAGCCTTTGCGCGGGCGAAGGTAACCGAATACATGACGGCCATGCTGGGGGGAAACGAGGAGCTTTGCCGAGCGCTCATCCCCGACTTCCCGCTCGGGACCAGGAGAATGACGCCCGGCCACGGGTACCTCCAGGCCCTGACCAAGCCCAACGTGGTCATCAAGAGATCCGGCATCAGGCGGTTCGTGCCCGAGGGTATCGAGCTCGAGACGGGAGAGGTGCTCCGGGTAGACGCCATCGTCTGCGCCACGGGGTTCAACACGTCCTTCATCCCGCGCTTCCCCATCATCGGCCGCGACGGGAACCTCCAAGAGAGGTGGAAGAAGGAGACGCCCAAGGCGTACATGTCGTGCGCCGTGGACGGCCTGCCCAACTACTTCAGTAAGCCCAACCAAACCCCAACCCCCCCCTCCCCCTCCTTCTCATCAACGAACCAACCAGCCCTACCAGCAGCAACTGACCGGGTCCCCCCCTCATAGTGTTTCTCGGGCCCAACGCCCCGATCGGGCACGGCAGCGTCTTCACCCTCAGCGAGCACATCGCCAAGTACATCACGGGGGCGATCCGGAAGTGCCAGACCGAGGGCATCCGGTCGCTGGCGCCGTCGCGCGGCGCCGTCGACGACTACTTCGAGCACGTCACGGCCTTCATGCCGCGCACGGCGTGGGCGGCACCCATCTCGTCGTCGGACGGCAGCGGAGGAGGCAGCGGAGGCAGCCGGTCGTGGTTCCGGAGCGACGACGGCCGCGTCACGGCGCTGCACCCCGGCAGCCGGATCCACTTCTTCCACATGCTCGAGCGGTTCCGCGGCGAGGACTGGGAGTACGACTATCTCCCCTCCGGCGGCGAGTGCGAGAGCGAGGGCGAGGGTGAAGAAAGGAGGAGGAAGGGATGGAACCGGTTCGCGTACCTGGGGAATGGCTTCTCGACCAAGGAGTTGGATCCCGCGAGCGACTCGACCTGGTATCTTGACGAGGACGCGATTGTGCGGCGAGGCTGGAACAAACCCAGGAAGGTGGTGTAAAGCGTCGAAATAGTCGGATGGGGAGGGGAAGGGCGGCGGTAAAGGGGTCTGTCTGGCAGCTTTTTTGGCAAGTGGTTCGCAAGCACCCCGACAGGTGCTGTTGCACAAGCCGGTAGCAGGCAGCAACAGTGTCGGGTCGAATTTGGGCGGGTTATTGCCCGAGGAGAGTGGTGCCCTCAAGGTGCATCAGGCAGGTTTATGACTTGATGCAAGGGTACATGAGCGTCTCATGGGTGATGATGGTACAATACAATAGAAAGAATCTCTGGTGAATGCACTGGGTCTAAGGGCGAAGAAGTAACAATTTCAATGTTATTTATCTCTCCGTGCAGGTCTGCCTTCTGCCCTTCGGCATAGATGTGGACCTCAGGTTCTCGGGCTCAGCTATGAAGAGGCCAAAGCTCGAGATGGAAGTCGCGCCCGATTTGGAAGTGCGAGGTGCACTACTGCAATGGATACTCCAGCGAGTTGGTTGTGCGCCCTGTATGTAATAGTAGGTAACTTGGGACCACTCCTCCGACTTCATCCACTGACGTGAGGAACCTGACAGCCACGACCCTCGACCAACAGCAACTTGCATTGCATCCCGATGCAGTGGGACGCACAATAGCAGACGCGAAGAAGAGGGGTTAGGAGTATATGCTTTGAAGCTCCATGGTTTCTCTCGATCGCTCATCACGTTGTTTGCAACTCGTTCAACCCCCATGGCACGGCGTCGATCCGAGTCCCATTCAATGCGACTTTAAACATCGACTCCCACACTGCGCCCAACTTACCAAGAACAAGTCAGTGGAAACTTCAGAATCGTGCCTGGGAGTCGCAATGGGCCCCGCAAACGGCTTTTTGCAGTCAACGTCGTCAATCAGGACGACTCCATCAAGCTCGGGATTGCACAGCATCGCAGCACCGCTGAGCACCCGCGCATCTCTGCTTGCTTGCTGGAATATCAGGAATACAGAAACAAATGCGCATGAACTGTCCACAATTCTCAGGTGCCACAAAATGCCAACAGGTCTGTGAGAGACCGCCTTGGGAGCACCATCCAATGCAAGCCGACTGGTTAGTCCGCAGTGGGCGGTTAGCGGGAGCGTTACCATTGGAGGCGCAATGGCTTATCCCGGAGCGAACCACTCAGCTGTCCCAACCGGCAAACCAGGGGCTGCTGTTGGTTCCTTTATCAACCTCCGTCCGTCGCCCAACTTCCCCCGCAGCAACGATGCCCTCGAGTTTGGTTTCGGGCGATACAGCAGGGTAGGACTATGGAAGATCCTCGTCAATGTCATCAGCCAAAGATGAAGCCATTAACCTCCTGTCACTCGGTGAGCATAGCCATTAACCTACCCGCCCCCCCCCCCTCCAGAGAAACAAAAAAGCTGAACTCAGCCCCGACCATGCTAACCACGGGGCAGATGGCGGTGGTGTGCGGGGGGTTGCTTCGCTGGTCATCTTGCACGAAATCATGCTCAAGATCAAGGAGTCCCAGCGTCTTGACCACCTCCCCAAGCCCTGTGAATATTTCCATATGATTGGGGGGACCAGCACAGGAGGGTGAGCTGACTGAACACTCTGGCTCGGGTCGAGTGCCTGGCGTTGCTGACCCAACCCAGCCTGATCGCGATCATGCTCGGGCGACTTCGTATGTCGACCGAAGAGGCTCTGCATGAATATGACCAATGTGCTTCGAAGATCTTCTCCTCCCGCAACAAGAAGTGGAACACCGCTACCGAAAAGTTCCGCGCCACGGCCCTCAAGGAGGTCGTCCAGGACCTCGTCCGACGCCGCAATACGGGGGAGTACTTGCGGGACCCTACGCTACGGTACGACTCAAAGGGTCAATGTTTCGTGTGTGTGATGCCTGCGCACCAGGTGGGCGAGCCTCGCCGCCTTCGCTCCTTCGGCGATCCCGGCACCCAGGAGCTCGCCAACGTCAAGATCTGGGAAGCCGCGAGAGCCACGACAGCGGCATCGGTCTATTTCAAACCCATGACATTGAAGGTCGGGCCGCGCCAGACCGAGGACTATATTGACGCCGCCATCGGCTGCAACAATCCTGCCGATTACGTCCTCCGCGAGGCGGTATGGCAGTTCGGGAGCGCCCGGCGGTTGGGCTGCCTTGTCAGCATCGGCACGGGAACCCGGGTAGTGAAGATTGGCCGAGCAGCGAGCGGCCTGAAGAACATTGTTCAGACGCCCACATTTGTCAAGGAGCTGCTGGGGACCCTGAAGAATGCGGCGACGGATAGTGAAGAGACACACCGCCAACTCCAGGCCAAGTTAGGTAGCTACCCGGACGCGTATTTCCGCTTTAATGTTCCCGACGCTGCAGCCGAGGTCCGCCTGGACGAGTATCTTAAGATGGGGAAGTTGAAATCGTCGACCGCCGTTTACTTATCCGACCCCAATGTTAGCTCCCGGATCCAAGCGGCGGCTAGGGTGCTCAAAGACAACTCATCAGAGCACGGATTGACCCTCGGCCATACGGGTAAGAAGAGGTCTACTACTACCACCTGTCCGATTTTGGGTGGTATATTAATGCAATGCCTCAGATGCACTTGACAAAGACCAGGTCGTATTGTCGACACTGGAACCCCAGCCTTTGGGCTACACCACCCGCTTCTTTACCGGGAGGGAGGACATCTTGGCTAAGCTCAGGGCCTGCTTTTATGAACGCAACACCGGAGGTAAACCAAGGCGGGAATTTTTGTTGTACGGTATGGGCGGTGTGGGCAAGACGCAGATCGCTTTGAAGACAGCGGACGACCTCGAGGATCAGTATGCCGCTGCTGCTGCTTCGTCTAGGCCGTATACAGGTGTTGCTAACCCGGACGCCAGGTTCAAGTACATATTTCACGTTGATGGAAAGAGTCTTCTTACGGCGAGCCAGAGCTACGCCAGCATTTGTCGGCAATACTCCCTGGGCAGCGGGACGACTGAAGTAATGAAACAGCTAGCTCTAGAATGGCTGGAGGGGCTCTCAGACGAGTGGCTCATCATCTACGACGATTGCCCCGAACAGGATCGCTTCCGGCCACTCCTTCCACGCCGGAACAAGGGCAATATCATCTACACGTCGCGGTCCCAGGGGCTGCAGGCCGAGATTCCGGCCCAGTACGTCTGCGAGGTCCCGCCGTTCGAAGAGGCTGACGCAGTTGATCTGCTTCTCAAGGTATCTGGCCGTGAGCAATCGGAGTGGGACGAGGAGGAACTTGGTTCAGCCCGGGAGATTGTGGCTAGCGTGGGCTATCTTCCCATCGCCATCGAGAGCGCGGGATCCTACATCCGGGAAGGAGGGTGCAACGCGATCACGTATCTGCAAAGATTCCGCGATTCAAATGCCAGGTCGGAGTTACTTAGCAGATCAAATTCCGATGCTTCTTCGCCGGCTCGCCCGGCCCTGTACACGGCTTTCGACCTTTCGTACGATGCGATTGTCGGAGTGAGGCGGCGGAGAGGTAGGAGTGTGATAGGCATGGCCGCCGAGCACGCCCTACAGGCACTAAACCTGCTCTGCTTCTACCACAACGAGCGGATCCCAGTGATCATGATGGAACGCGCGGCCGTGGAGCGCCTGAAATGGGGCAGTCTCAGGGTATGCCCCTTCTACGAGCTCACAGATGACCCATTCTTCGACGCTACGTCTCTGCTATCTCTCAATTACCCAGACGGTACCTGGAACTCTCTTCCCTTCGACTTGGGAGTGCAGACTCTCCAGCGGTTCTCGCTAGCCAAGCTATCGCCGCACCGAAGATACGTGTCGATGCACGTCATGGTGCAGGCGTGGGCTCAGGACCGGATGGAGGACCTCGTCCGGGAGAAACAGGCTCTGATCGCCCGGATGGTGCTAATCGAGTCCATGGTCGTCAGCTGGAACCGAACCGAGGCTGCGTGGATGCGATCGTTGCCGTCCCATGTCAAGGCCTGCTTGTCGCACAAGGCGGCGTCAGTAGCCCACGATCCGTACCAAGCCATTCTGGATTTCAAGCTCGGGTGGTACTACGCGGAGGAGAAGCAATTCTCCGAGGCCATTCGCCATCTCAACAACGCTCTGCGCATCTGGAGGTTTGAGAAGGGTGTGCATAGCGAGCCCGCAACCACCGTGCTCGACCGATTGGCAAACGTTTATCAGGAGATGGGCAATGCGGCCGATGCTGAGCTTGCGTATCTCGAAGTGATAGATAGGCTGCGCCTTCGCTACCAGGACCATGGACTGGACCGGAGGAGGGCTCGTGAACGACGAGCTAAAGCACATCCGAGGAGACGGGCCAAGAGCGAAGAACTGGCTCGGATGCTTCTTCGGCGCAAGTTTGGGAACAACCCGGCCAAGGACCAGGAAGCGCAAACCTGGTGTGATGACCGGGCGGTGAAGGAGCAGGTTGGTAACGGGGAGGATCCGACGGGCGAACCTGCGGGCATGCCACATGCTCCCGGCCCTGGGCCGGAAGTGGGAGCCACGCCGGACGTGGGGGGCACGACGATGGAGCAGCTGATTGAGGACGTCAAGTCTGTGGTGGTCCAGAGGAAGCCTCGGGAACTCACCCCTGACGACTTGCGCTTCGAGATGGCCAGCGTCTACACTGGCTTGGCAAGACTGGATTTCGACCAGGGCAGGTTTTCATCGGGCGCGGGCCTCGTCATGTCGGCCATTGAGCTCCTGAAGCAATCCGGATATCCGGACGACGTCCGGGTCTGGTCTCTTGAGGACGAACTCATACGGCGGTTCCGGAACGGGGGAGACCTACGCCATTGGGCTCGACGTAGCTCCGCTCTACGCTCCATGCCTCCAGACCAGAAGGAAGACGTTGCCTCGCACGAGTACTCGTTTGTTTGGCAGATAGGCTACGCGTGGTATCTGGTCAATGAGGACAGCTGGGACGAGGCGTACCAGGTTTTCCAGGGAGTATTGAAGCTGGCCACGGTCCACTATGGCGCGGGCGACCGAAGGACGCTCTATCTGTTGCGGAAGATGGCTCTGTGCCAGCTCGAGAGAGGGCTTTTTGAAGAAGCCGAGGAACTTGCGAGGACGGCAGTCGAACGAGCAAAGGCTTCCTATGGACAGTGGCATCTCCAGACCGCGAAGTGCCTCGACACACTTAGCATCATCCTAATGTCTCAGAGCCTCGATCTCCTCCCGGGCTCCGAGTTCTGGACCATCACGCGAGAGGCTTACGACTCGGCAGAAGCCGCGCTGCCTCCAGACCACTACCTGACGGTACGGCTGAAGCAGCGGCTTGATAAGGTCAGCCGTACCGAGTCGGAATGGATGAGCAAAGCCGTCGCCAGTGCCGTCGTGCAGGAATGTGGGCTTTCTCGGGCTCGAAACCTTGAGCTCGCCGAACCCAGCGAGGATACGGGCGAGGAGACCGACGAGTTTTTCCAACATATTGATCGGATGTTTGCAGACGGCTACCCGGAAACAAAGGAGGAGTACATGAGAATAGTCAACGCCGAGTACCGGGAATACAACAGGAGAAAGCTTCGGGCCAGGGAGGAGGAGAGGAACAAGAAGAAAAGGAACGGAATGAAGCAGCCCGCAGCCGCTGCCAGGGCACCAGCAGTAGTATCAAAGGCGTGTCCGAGTTTTAGCACGACTGGCAGCAGTAAAATAGCAGGGGAGAGTTCGAAGACATTGGGCAGCCGAGCCGGGGCTGGCAGCGAGCAGAGAGCGACAGGGGAGGGAAAGGGGCGAGCAGACGACGCAAGTCCCGCCGCATCTGAGGGCGTATTCTAAATTTCCATAAGCACTCTGTACTCCGATACCCACACGCAGACGCTGAGAAAGTCGAGGACGCCCGATCGGATGTCAAGGAAGAAGATGTAATGTCTTGACGCTGGCTCGGTCTAGGGCGCAGGCTCTCTTTCGGATGAGGTATATTAGAAAACGGATGATATGGCTAGTTGAGGCGGATAACGGTAAGGTGGGAGAACAAAAAAAATAGATTGATACCCCTTGTCGTGTCATCTCACCTCGTCCTTCTCTGGTCAGGAGTCGGTTTCACCTTCTTCAGTCCCGCGCTTCTGGATAGCCTTCATCAGCTCATACAGCTGACCGAGCTGCTCATCTGTTGTTGTCGTCAGTTCGTCAGTTAGCCAGCCAGTCAGCAGCGCACTAGCGCTCATCTTGCTCTCCGCCTCATGGTGTTCTAAGTGAGAAAGGCGGAGGAGGAAGGGGAAGGGAAGAGAGAGAGAAGATCATACCGCTCATCTTTTCAATTTTGCCCTGGTCGAGCTTCTCCCCTTTCCATGCGTCTCCCTCGATCTTTTGGGCATAGAGCTGCCACTCGCTGAGAAACCCGATCTGTGTAACGCGCGCTTCTCGTCAGCGACCTGGCTCCCGAGGACAACTTCGGTTTTACGCTTGCTCACTTGTTGTCCGGGGCATTTCCGACTCCCTCGTAGGTATAGAGGTTGAGGGATAGGAGGGAGAGTGGGAAAAAAAAGAAAAAAGAAAAAAGGGGGGGCCGGTTGGCTCACCAGATGCACGGGGTTCTCGACATTGCGATGCGCCCTGAACTCGGCCTTGACGTACTCGTCACCCAGCAGCCGCATCTCGGGGGGCAGGTGCTTCCTGTGCGCCCGGAGCAGACGCCGGTAGAGATATATTGGTGGGAGGAGAGCCATGGGGCCGGGAGACAAGCCCTTGCCTGTCTGTGCCGCTGATGCCAGGAGGCGGAGTGAGGGCTTCATGATGTGAGGAGAGTGTGTGAGTGAGTGAGATGAGAGAGAGAGAGACTCTCTTTCTGTTGTCTTTTTGGTTTCTTGCTACTTCCTCTCTTCCCGTTGAAATACAGCCCTTTCAGAACACGAGGTAGTTTCTTACGGTCTTGCCGTAGAAAGACGGGCTCAGTGTCGGGTGTCGGGTGTCGGGTGTACTGCCTGGCCCGAGAGTGAGCCTCAGATTGGTAGCAATGTTTAGTGACCGAGGTGGTTTGCCTTTGGCAGTTAACACCCGACAATAATGCAGCGTTCGGCAATGAAAGCTTGGAGTTGTTGCCGTGATATCCACACAGTGCGCATAGGCATTGGGAACGTTGCACTTAGAATGAGCCTCGGCGAGTCTACTATCGAAGGGTCGACGTGCTCGAGTACGGAGTATACGTCTGACGCCAATACCTGGGACAAAGGTGTAACCTCTAAGATTCTATTGTTCTTATAAATCAGCAGCAGAGTGGTCCGCTCAGATTTTTCGTGTCTTGCTCATCTTGATCTTTTTGGAATCGGTTGTCCCTGAGCCTAATCTCGTCCCTCCGTTTATCTCTCTTTGCTCCTTTATTCCAAGTCAAGCCCGATGTAATCAGCGTCCATCCGGTTCCCTTCCCATGTTAAATAGCCCTCTGTAAGCGTCCTACCCTTCCAGGGCCTCTGCAATCCATACAGCCTGTATGACGCTGACTTTTTTCGCATAGCTCTTTTGCGTGTAGACGTGTTCTAAAAACATTATGGCCTCTTTCTTCTGCCCGTGAAGCACGCTGGCCGGATGTATGGCGATGACGTGTTTACCATGAGACGTGACGTAGCTGTTATCGGGCGCCAGGATCGCTGTCTTGATCGAGAATCCCGTCAGGAAGCACTTCAGGATCGAGCTTGCTTGTTCCGGCGAGGTTGGGGAGAACGGCTGCGGATCTGGCGGCTGCTGCTCCATCATTCCCTGCCGTACACAGAGCCCTCGCAGCTGTTTGCGGATGTTGAGGGCCTGTTTCATATTTCTCAGATTGATCTTGCGGTCTTTGCACCACTTCACTCGGTCGGTGTTCTCGGCCGCATAAAGCTGCATGGTCGTCAGGTAGGTCAGGAGATCTCCTTCCCGACGGAAGAGCTCCTTCCGGTACTCCTCAACTTCTTCCCTAGCCTCCTCGGTGCGCAGTTGATGAAAGATGTCCTCGCCAGCCGTGATGCACGAGATTATGTCAATCACCTCCAGGAGGCAGTCATACTTTGGCTCCGCCGCCGCCAGAAGGACCCGAGCATATGGCGGCGAAACGGGAAACTGCACCATCCTGCGACCCGTCTCCGTTATGGCGCCGTTATCATCGAGAGCCCCGAGAATATGGAGGTGCAGAAGAGCCTTCTCGACCGATTCCGGCTGGGGAGGATCCATCAGAGGGAAGGAGAAGACGTCCTGAACCCCCCTTGCTTTCATGGTCAGGATCGCGCTGAGAATGTCGGTCCGCAAAATCTCGGGGAGATCTCTGTCGTACAGGCTGTCGTATGTCTCCTGGGTGTAGAGTCTGTAGCACTTTCCGGGTCCTTCACGGCCCGCTCGGCCGGCTCTTTGGATGGCCGATGATTTTGAGATTGGCTTTGCGAGCAATGACTCCATGCCTAGCCTCGAACGAAACTGCTTCAATTTCGCCTTGCCGCAGTCAATGACGTATCGCACCCCGGGAACGGTGACGGAGGTCTCGGCGATGTTGGTTGCCAAAACTATCTTTCGCGTGTGACCGCCCTTAATGGGCTGGAATGCTTCGTGCTGTGCCTCCATCGAGAGTTGACCAAACAAAGGGAACACCTTGACCTTGGGCAACCCGGGCGCAAGTGTCGAGGCGTATTCTTCGATCAGTTTCTGGGCCGACTCGATCTCCTCCTGGCCGGTGAGAAATGCCAGAATGTCCTTCCTGCCGTACTTATCCGAGAGCGCCTCCTCGGTGTGCAGCTTGAAGATCGTCTTGAGAAGTGCTTCTTGAATGTCCGGGACCGGTTTTGGTGTATGAATGATATCGACCGGAAATTGCCTTCCCTCGATCTGGAGATATTCGACGGACGACTGTGGCCGATTGGACTTTGAGCCTCCAGGTCCTGCTGTGGAGAAGAACTGCCTGATTCCCTCGACGTTTGCCGTTGCGCTCATGATGACCACCTTGAGCGGGATCCCGCCCCGGCCAGCCTTGTCTCCCGAGATGATCTGCTTGAGGAATCCGGACAGCAGGTCGACGTCAACGCTCCGCTCATGGATTTCGTCAACGATGATTGCGCTGTATTGCCGCAAGTAAGGGTCGCGAAGGAGTTCTTGGAGAAGCATGCCCTCGGTCAGGTACTTGATCTTGGTACCGGCGGGAACCCGGTGGTCGAAGCGGACCGAGTAACCCACCAGGCCCTTTGAGTCGGCGCCGTTGCCGTCCCCGCCACCTTTCTGTCCGGTGAGCGGTGTGCCTGCCTCTCGGGAGACACGATGGGCCAGCGTCGTTGCTGCTACCCGCCTCGGTTGGGTGATTGCAATCATGCCGCCGACGCTCACTTCCTGCGCCTTTTCGCCCTCACTCGGTTTGATCCTCACTCTTCTCCTCTGGCACCACTTTTCCTGGTACAGGAATTGAGGAACCTGGGTACTTTTCCCCGAGCCCGTCTCACCCACGAGGACGAGAACATCCTTCTGCCGCAGAATCCGGCGGATCTCATCCTGGCGCGTCCATAACGGAAGAGCTTTTCTTGCCTCGAAATATTGCGGATCGCCGGCTGGCGGCCTGGAAGGTACGAATTCAGAGGGACTCGACTTCTTTGTTCCGTCAGGGGTCAAGTCAGTTTTTGATGACTCTGGCTGCTGTCTCGCGGCGTCGGCGGTGTCTGAGCCCGGCTCCGAAGCACGAGAATCTTCTGTTTTCGGTTTTTTTGTCAGATAACCCTCCAGGGAGATCACTTTGTCTCCGATTCTGATGACGTTGCCAGCAGCGTCGTTTTTCCTCTTTTTCGACATTTTATTATTCTTCTTCTGTCCAAACCCCTTGTGTAAATGGGTTTCTTTGCATTTCGTTGTGCAGTGAGTGTACAATACTTTGCAGGTCGGTCTTGCAGTGAGGTTCACGCAGCGAATGAGGATCCCGCTCCGGAAAAGTTCTGACCCACCACCTAATTACCCACTCTCCGGGCGCTGGGGTTCCGCAGATCTAGCAACCGCAACGGTCCGCTATGAGGGCGGCGGGGGCCACTCGAGGTTGGAGCTGACCAACTACTTCGTAGTTACGGGCCGACGTGCATTTATTACAGAGGAATCCATAGTTGGGATGCCTGTGGACCTTGCTTGGTAAGTTCTAAATCTCGAACAAACGGAGGCGTTATTCACTTGGCGCAGGCTGTTTTACTGCGCAAATCCACAAGGCCAATCGTTTGTTTTCGACCTGACGAGCAAGCCCCCCGGAACAGCATCGAATGGAAATGACTTCTTGCTCCCTCCCGTGATCGGTGGACAAGAAATTACCGCGGCCTTTCATGCTACAGGAGTTCCCATTCCATTTATACGGATTAGGCAGTTTGTCGGATTTGCAATGTGCTGAAAGGACACGCGCGACACTGCGGTATCCAGTTGAGGAACTGCAATGGCAAGGTTCGAGACATACCAAGTTTCCTGACCCAGATGCATTACCACAGGCCGCATCACCAAAAACGACGAAGAACTCGAAGTCTAGACGCGACATATATATCTCAATTGAAGCAAACCGTTCACCCACCCAGACACATTATGATAACCAATCGTCTACTTTCCATACTTGCTTTCAAGGTGAACACGATTCCGCCACAGCCCTTCGTTGTTCCGTTCAGTCTAGGAGAAAAAAAAAACAATACACGTCAGCTCTCATCCCAGTCAGTCGATGTCTTGGTGAAAACTTACCCTCTCCGTCATGCGCGCAGTCTGCTCTACCTGTCGCTCGAGTTCTTGCCCTTGGATCTTCAGGACACCGTTGAGCTGTCTCAGGCCATGAACAATGGCCTCCTGGTGCTCCCGGATCTGCTGGTTGTGCATTCGCTGCTCGCCCGTGTCGTCTTCGAACTCCTCATCCTCAAATTCGAACGCTGAAGCCTTGCTCGCCCCCGCTCCCAGTGTTCTGGGCCTCGGTTGGTTCTGCTTCTCCATTATCGCTTGCACCTGAGCGTATCGAGCCCGGGCTTCTCTCTCTTCTCGCTCGATTGCTTCCACCTCTGCCTGCTGCTCGTGGTCGTATTCCATCTTCCTCTCCTCGCGCATCTGAATCGCTGTTTTACTGTTGCCCGCAAAGTCCAACATCCTCTGGGCGTGGTCTAGGGCAGAGAGGTTGACTTTTCCTTTTGCGATTTCACGACCTGCAACATGAGGTTAGACATCTGGATTGTCCGATACAACCCGGTGTTTGAAAATTCCGTCATACCTGCTGCCGTGGCGTTCTTCTCGGCATTCCTCAATCGCTCTCCTTGCTCAAAGGTCTGCTGAGTCATGGCCAATGCCCGCGCAAGAGCATCGTTCACCTTTGCCTCGCTGCGCGCGGCCGTGTCCCTCGTGTCCTTAATTGTCTGTATGATCTGGGCTTTCTTTTCTTGTATTTCGGCTTCCTCTCTGTCCTGCTCGCTCATCATCTGCAATTCACCGTCCTGCCCTGGTGTATCATACGGCGGCTGGCCTGAGGGGCTAGTAGCTTGCTGCGAGGGTCCCTTGTAGTTGGCGAACAGATCCCCAGAGCTTGAAGCTCCCAAGTTCCCGTAACCTCCCTGACTCTGCAGAGGAGGTGTTGCGGAACTACCGTATGGTGATGTCGGAGGCTCGAACCGGCTCTTCCCTACGCCATCTTGGGCGCCGTACTTCTCCTTCGAGAAGCCGAGGCCCATGGATGTGCTCGATCCATTGAGATATGGCGACCCTCCACCATAGGGAGACCGCTGGCTGCCAGAGGGGGAGGGCTGAGCGGGGTCGGGAGAATAGGGAGAATACTGCGGAGGGGGGGACTGGTCGTTCCCATAGCCGGACGCAACTCTGCTCGGAAGGCCGCCTGGGCGTGGGCCGCTCGGCAAGCCAGATGGCACGCCTACCGGAGCAGGCGAAATGGACTGGTTGTCATTGTACTGGGCAGAATTGTACTGAGTGTACTGATCGTACTGCGGAGGCGGAGGAGACTGGGTGGCCGGTGACTGCTGAGCGTAGGGATTCGACTCCGGTTTCTCCTTTTCCGATTTCTTGAACAAGCTGCCAAATCGGCCCATGATTGAACGTGCTAAACTGGTCTTGTAACGAGCAGGATATGGTTAGGACAGAAATCTTACAAAGATGTTGGAACGTTTGGAACGGGATAAGAGAAACGTCGCGGGTTCAGGGGCTAGGGACGTTTGAAAGGCGAGCTTGAATGGGCAACACCCAGGCGGGGGGTTAAGTGGGACTTTGGGCGGTGGACGCTGGGCTCGTGCATCCCGACAGCCAGTGTCTTGGGTGCGTTCCAGATTTGCAGCCGCGTCTGGTCAGGTAAAAATGGGTCGCTCCTGGCCGCGGCCACCCCCGACCCTCGCCATGCTGACGACCATTTTGCGCATTGGGCTTAGCTACATCAGCCCCTTCGCCTCTGGCCTGCCGCTGCAGGCGCACCAGGCAATGAGCATGAAACAGCCTCCAGGTCCGGAACGGTCATTAACGTGGCATTTGGCGTACCTTTGTATTCCCTCCGCCTCCTTCCCCTCTCGCCAATTCCCTTGTAAAAGGCCAGAATCGCCATCGCGGCCATCGCGGCCATCTTGCTTTCTTCCCTTCCCTCGCCCGCTCTGCCGTCGACTGTCTTTCTAGATCAAGCTCATCTGTGTTATTTGGGGATGGGGCTTGGCATTCATCCTTGAATGGCGGTGGGGACGGGGACTGATCATCGGGCGGGTACACCGCCATCTTCGCTTCTCTTCGCTTGCGCTACTAGGCGTTGGCCGAGATGCGTTTCGCATCGCTCGTCGTATGGAGGAATGGGCGTGTTCTCTTTCGCTGAAAATTCCGCGACAGATTTGTGTTGCATTTGGTCAACTTATCTCTGCTTTCGCTTCTTTTGTGCAAATTCGACTTGGAATGCTGTCGCCCATCGCCCGGGCAGTGTTCTTTCTTGAGGAAGCCAATGCTAGATGGGCGTTAGTTAAGCAGCAACCTGAAGTTGTGTGGCGGGGTGGCAGAAAGCTCGGTACCTCTCCATCTGAACTTTGTCAGGCAAAATCCAATCGGCTGCCTTCCGCTGAATGCGTCACAGGCAGTTCCCAATCAGGACAGCGCATTTGTCTCGACGGGAGTCATCGGCTACCGTTGCAGGTATTTTATTTTCTCGCCAACGACCTCGGCCGCCATCATCATACCCATCCTCCGCCTGAAGACCCGACAACACCGTTGCACATGATGGCTTCTTTCAATTAAGGCGGCGTGCTGGTTCTCGTGATTGCAGCATCTCGGGCTCTACTCTCTTTTCGAGTTTTCGCCCTTTCTTTTCGAACTTGATCGCTCAAAACCTCCAAGATGATACCACGAATACATCTGCTCTTCCTTTTTGAAATGACCACCGCTTGTGCAATGTCTGTTCTTTTACGATCTCATTGACTTCACTCATCCTGTTATCGACTGTATATTTTGTATATTTGTTCCCAGCCGTTGGCTCACATAGCGAACACATAACCTCTTGAACCGGGCCGATACACCAAGACCCGATGTCGGTGTTCACCTTCGACCCCAATCCGCCGCGGGTTGCATCCCCATGGCTACGGCCTGGCAACTCCGACAAGTTTCCAGGCCCGACCCAGTCCGCAGACCGACAAGGACCCGTTGGCTTTGGCTTACTCTCGGACTACGGTGTCACCAAGCTCGAGCCTGAGCCGCAGGATGGCCCTACCGAATATAAGCTTCATTTGCTGTTGAGGCCACGGAGGAAGTATGAACGGATCAGCACGGCGACTCGCATCAGCGGGTCCACCCAGTCACGACCGTCTTCCGATTCCAGGACGGTCAAGGCGGGCCCGCCGAGCCCTGGGCCCTCCGTTACCTCAACTCAATCGCGCCAGGACCGTCTTGAGCACCTTACGACCCAGCTCTTGTGGAGGCTGCAGCAGTCGTGTCCTTACCATGCCGGTTCTGCCTCGCCTGGGCTCGTCATCCCCCAGCTCCCCGACGAGAACGCCCCTCTGGATGCACCAGTCCAACTGGGCAAGTTGCTCCCGGGGCTGGAGGCATCGAGGGGAGCACTCTACGAAATCGGTGTCGCCGACGATGGCACGCTTGCGGGCCTGACCAAAGACGAGATGGACGAGAGTCTCAGCACCCTTCGCATCATGGCTGCCAGTCTGGGCTGCAACATGGAGGTGCTCCGGATGCTGGTTGTTGGAGAATGTGAGTGGGTAGACGCGAGCGGAGCCCAGGACTCCGGCAGTTCAGGATCAGAGGGGATCGTGCACAGGGCAAAATTATGGGTTGCTGAGGCTTTGGTCACGCCCGACCTGCGGCCCAGAGACGACACCCGGTCACCAAGCACGAGATCCCTGGGAGCGGCACGGCCGGCCGAGGCCTTGCCCGACCCAAAGCAAGGGCCACTCACTACGGATCAGTTGCGCGTCACGGTTACGGGTCCGACGACGTCCGGGAAGTCCACTCTCTTGGGAACACTTTCGAGCGGGACCCTCGACAATGGCCGTGGCAAAGGGCGGCTTGGCCTTCTCAAGCACCTCCACGAGGTCGCGTCCGGCGTCACGTCGTCTGTCACGCAGGAACTTGTCGGCTACAACAATGAGGATATTATCAACTACGCTCATAGCGGAGTCGAGTCCTGGATTGATATCCACGACTTCACCAAAGATGGCCGTCTGGTCTACCTGGTGGATTCTGCCGGCCACCCGCGCTACCGACGAACCATCCTCCGAGGTATCGTCGGCTGGGCTCCTCACTGGACCTTGCTCTGCATCGCGGCTGACAGTGCTGAGCTCGTCTCCGCTGCGGGTGCCACGTCCGCTTCCCAAGACGTGCTTGGGACCGTCGGCGCGAACATTGATCTTGCGTCGGCTCATCTGGACCTCTGTTTACGACTTGGTCTGCCGCTCGTCGTCGTCATCACTAAGTTGGATCTGGCAACCAAGTCGAGCCTGTCCACCACCCTTAACAAGATCCTCTCGGGTTTAAAGGGAGCTAAGAGGGTGCCGAAGATCGTGAAGGGGGGCTCGGCAGGGGACTCGGAACCCACGCGCATGTCCGACCAGGATAGAAAAGCCGTCAGGGACGCACTTGACTGCATCAAGGCAAGCGAGGACCCGTCGTCGGTTGTTCCTATCTTGCTCACCAGTTCGGTCGATGGGCGGGGGATCGGCACACTGCACGCATTGCTTCAGGGCCTCCCGCTTCCCCCAACGCCTACCTCTTTCGATTACATCGGGGCAGCGCTAAACCCCGAGCAGCCGGCATGTCTGTTTCACATCGAAGACAAGTTCAGCCTGCCCGCGTCCTATGCGCTCGCCACGAGCGACAACAACCAGCCGACCGATCTGGGTACTGTCGTAGCCGGATACCTCCGCTTCGGCAGCCTCTCGATCGGCGACAAGGTGGTCGTGGGACCCTTCCCTCCGGATGATGACGACCAGGGCAACACGCCCGAAGACCGCGGGACTCCCCACAGCTGCGGACTCTCGCTCTCGCACCCTTCGTCGGCCGAACTCAGCCGCGCCGCCTCCAGAAACGCAGTGTCGGCATCGACCATCAGCGGCGAATGGCACACCGCCTCCATCGTCAGCATCCGCAATCTGCGCCTCCCCGTACAGACGCTCTCCGCGGGCCAGGTCGGATCGATCGGGATGGTCTTCGATCCCCCACCGACTCCAGCAGGTCATCACACCAACGGCGGCGTGGACACCAACGGTGCCTCGGGCCGCCACGCGCTGCCGGCTACGAGTACCAAGACCCCCCGACTGCGCAAAGGCATGATCTTGGCCGTGCCCAGCGAGCACATGGTCTCGTCTGGCCTGTCGCTGCAGGCAGTCAGCGGGCTGACGGCAGTGTTTGACGAGAGCAACCGGGGCATCGGCGCGCTGACGGTCGGCAGCCTAGTCAATATTTACGTGGCGAGCGTCCGGTCTGCCGCGCGGGTGGTGCGCGTATCGAGGATGGAACGGCAGAATGGGGGTGGTAATGGTGATGGTGACGACGGCGGAAAGGCGGGAGCGGATGGGCTTGACGACGACCTGTTCGGGCTTTCCGAGGACATGGGCGTGGAGAATATCGACGCGCGGGAAGTTGCCGTGGATGGCAGTGTCGAGGTGCAGTTGGAGCTGCTGTCGACGAGAGAGTGGGTCGAGCTGGGGTCGCGGATCTTGGTCCTCGAGGGTGGACGACAGGACCGGTCCGGGTTGGAAGGGTTCGTCGGGAAGGTTGTTGAGATCACGGAATGACGCGAGTATTGTGGGTGAGCTTAGGTTTACATGTTGTATCTTACGCCGTTTTCTCTAGTTTTTGGTATCAGCATTCTCTCTGCCTTTGTAGCTTTTGACATCTAACGCACCTATTACCCAAGATCATCGACCAAGCCGGCGGGCCTTTATTGTTCAGATATGAAAAGGTCAGGACCCTGACGCGAAAGTTCTCGGCGTATGTATTCCTGGAACCTCATGCAAGCTTTGCCGCGAGACCCCAAAGAAGCCAAGATTAGGGAGATAGATGGTGTTTCGTGGCTGGTTACCTCCATCCCTCCGCTCTGTGACGGAAATCCTGCCCTTTTCCTTTTTTCTTCTCTTTTAGGGAGAAAACGCTTTCTTAAACCGTGGTTTAAGGTGCGTCACAGAGGTTTATGCACTTCATCGCCTGGGCCAGGCATTTAGTTTTCAGTGTTTTGGTTTTCAACATAAATTGATGGTCCCAGGATTTTTTTGGAGCAGCACAGTTGTGTAAAGTGCCTCGATGGGAACCGCCCCAATGCTTGTATAGCTCAGGACAGACAAACACCTTTCCTAGACCTTTGGCGACAAAGGAAATAGCAACTCTCAATTCCTCCTTTGCGTGTCCGGAGCAAAGGCATTGGCGTTCCAAAAACTTGGAAATTTCCGATTGCGGTGATCGTACATGGGCTTCATCGGCAGATAAGCGGTTCAAATCCTCGTTCGTCGTTTCCAAATCCCGGATTTCCACCAGGAGGCTGAGTATCGTCGCGTCTCTATGAAGTGTGACCAAACGACCACCTGCAGTCTGCAGCAAGTCACTCCTCCGAAACCCCTAACGCCAGAACGCCTCCCCTCTCCCTTGTCGTACACCAAAATTAAGGCCCTCGCCACGATTTTTCGGTTTCCAGATCTTTACAACGCTCACGCCCTCACCAGCCCGTAGAAGAGGGTCCAGGTCAGGATAAACCCTGCCAGCCCGTTCATCAGGCCCCCGGCCCAGAACTCGTAAGGGCCGCGGAAGTACCGGCTCGTGTCGAGCGGCGGCTTGCCCGCGGCCAGCGAAGTCGGCGCCACGCGGAGCGCGTAGAAGAGCACCGCCGTCAGAAGCGAGAAGACGAGGTAGAAGACGAAGCCCGAGTAGGACTCGAGGCCGAGAATGCCGGCCGAGACGCCGAAGAGGGAGGCGGCGAGCGTCTGCAGGTTGGAGAGGGTCTGGGGATCCGGGGCAGGCAGGGCGCATGCGTGCGTGTGCGGTGTTAGCTGGGGGGTTCAAGTCTTGAGATTCGGGCTGTGTGTCGGTTTTTTATTTTTATTTTTATTTTTTTTTTTTCGGGGGGGGGGGGGGTTGGGGGATTGATTGGGTGGGCATTCTCGTGTGTTTGGACTCGGGGAGAAACAGGCCGACCGGCCGGCTGGGAGGCCCATCTGCGCGGAAACCACTAGAAACTAACCCGTGAGTTATGTACCACCGACTCATGCACGATGGGAGATATTTGGAGTTCGCGTTCGGAAGGCATGGTTGTGGTGATGGTTTGCGTCTGTGGGAACGGCGGAGAGTTGGTTCTTCGTGCGGCTTGGGGTGTTCTGAGCTGTGCTTGCACGGTTCTTTCGAGTCGATCCTCGCCAACCACGATTGAAAAGCCTGTTAATTGACGGGTAGATTTGGCGCTCGGTGTCCGAGCAGCGGATTTGAGAAGTCGCCTGTTCGTTGTACTCGTCGCGCCTTGTCGGGCTCAAGTTGTTGTACGGGCGTAAGCTTTGGTGGGCCGCACTGCAATGCAGCGGCTCCGCTTGGCGATCTGCAGGCTGCATGGCTTGGAGCTTGTGTGGGGAAGCGTCCACTCCGATAATACGGATACGGTAACGCGATCGGTATTACGGAGTATCGTCGGGTGCTACAGCCGCCGTCTTGGCCCGAAATTGGGGAAGCTTGCCCCTTGCAAATTAGTTAATGCGAAAGTGAAACAAACAGCACAGTATCGGACTTGTAACGGATCCCCAGGGTTGCAATTCTTCTTAGTGTAGGTATGGATTAGAACGATCGCCTTGATGATCAAGATCGAAAGTGACAAAGTGTCCTCGGTGGCGGATGCAAAATGAACTCTTTTCGAGCTGCCGTCTAGTCGCTCGGAAGTTGACATCTGACACGATCGAAAGCGAGATTGGGGCCATGACGTCGGTGCATGATTGAAAAAAAAAAAAAAAAAAAAAAACCGGAACCTTTAAGGGCGACCTCAGGGCGTAAGAAACAAGTTGAAACGACTTTGGCAAGCCGAATTGTTTAATAAGGAGATCCGGCGGCCAGGGGGGTGCTCTTCCAGGATGATTTCCGCCGGGCAGTGCCTGCCAGGGTCTTAAGACGATTAATGATTTGCTTTTTAGCGACCTTCCTCCAGCGCGCCGTACACCTTTTACTCCGTAGGCATGGTGTCATTACAGTGGATTGCCCACAACGTAACCGACTTTCAGGAGTTCCAGTCGCTAATTTAGTGGAGAGAGGGCTCCCGCCACCCTTACTAGTCGTCTCCGTTCCATCTCCTCCGGCCGCATGCGTCTCGACCACGAAACAGAAACATGCAAAACGGTTTCGCGAACGGCCACCTCGCAACGCTAGCACAATAACAATCCCGATTCTCTCCCACCGTCGCCGCCGCCAGAGGCCAGAGGCCTCACCTGCGCCGACCCGGAGTCTTGTGTCTCGTGCACAGCGTTGCCAGCAGGGACCATCCACACAAAGACGGTCGAGGAACGCGGTCTCTGGTGCGCATCGGGCGGGCAGATGGGGGACTGTTGCCATAGCCTTGTGACCATCCAGCAGTAACACGCCGTTCATGGAGACCGTCATTCAAGACCACACTCCGCTTGCCGACTATCTGAAGGGTTAGTACCCCTCCGCTCGTCTCCCGTCTTGCGCGCGCAGATCGCAACGAGCTTTCGGGATGGCAACTTGGACACGGATGCTGACTGCTTTCCCCTTGGTAGATGAGGGCGAAGAACAGCAGGCCTGGGCTACGCCGGCAGCCTCGGATAAGCACGATGATTCGCCGCCGTCCAGTCCGTCATTCGCGCCGGTAGGACGTCCAATGGTCAGGAAGCGCTTCAGAGCCAGCATGCCGAACCCCCTATCTCTGGGCGTTCCTCCGAAGCACCGACTCAGCTCTCTGCGCGACTCTTGCTCAGTCAGTCAACTCCTGCTCCCCCCCCCCCCTCCCAAAAAAAAAAACTAGATGGGAAGACATGGCTGACCTCTTTGGCTCCATGCGCAAACAGAAAGTGGTGGTGTCGAGGATAGACCGTGGCGACAACCTAAAGTTCATTGAGCAGTTTCGATACACGATTGTCGCGTCACAGCTGCTGAGCGGGCATTCTATAGCAGCGCATCCAAACGCCCAGAGTCGGTCAAATGATGCGCCAGAAACAGCTCAGAACGCTGCGACTCCAACGACAACGGGGGTGTTGGCAGCAGCGGCCGCCGCCCTCGTTGTTGCATGGATGGTCAAATGGGTGCATTCGGGGGGCTGGGCGCATTTGACGAAGAAGAGAGTGACTTTCACGGCCCTGGTCCTCGTGGCGGTAGCTGTGGTGTCGCAGGCCTATCTCAAACAGCAGTGGCTTCGATACCTACGGAACCAGGCGCTGAGCGAAGTGACCACTTTCGTCTCCAGGTCCCAGGACTTCGACAGCGCATGCAGCGCGGCCCTGTCACTCATCCAGGAGGTCGAGCTCGTGTCTCGGGGCTACAGGATGTAAGTTGACCCTCCTTTCCGTGCTGCACCGATGGACTCACACGTCAGCAGAAGTGCGCCCCTGCCTCCTATTAGCCGCATGGAGGACCGATCACAGCTGCGCCGCTGCAATAGGCTGCGTAAGGCGCTGAAGGAACGGCTGTCCGACATGATTGAGACTCACCTGCAGGTCTCGACGGCGATCAAGGGCTTCGCCGAGCAGGTAGACCAAGAAAAGTACCACGATATCTACGACGTCAGCGACTTTGACATTTCGGACGCGGTGCGAGGCTTTTCCGAAAAGGAGTTTGAGGATCCAGAGGCTCTACGGTCCTTGAAGATTGCCGCATCCCGCTTCCACATCATTCGCAAACTTCTGCTGTGCTCTCTCCTTGCGTTTGAGGCGGCAGGCGACAGCACCGACTTCCTCCGATGGTCGACGGCTGTGGAGGGACTGAAGACCCTTAACAACGCCACATCCGAAAGTTATGAAAAGCTTCGCCGACTGCTCAGCGAAGAAGAAAGTGAGCGAGGATCCCTTGTTCACGTCTCTCGGTCCCGGGGGTGCTAATTTGTACAGCTTTCCCGACCATCTTGGAGACCAAATCACCATTGTCTCCCAATCGAGAGAAACGACGGTCGCAGTTTATGAAGCTCAATTCATTGTCGATGGGCATCCGAGGCCTTCAGGCAAAGCTTGCCCTACTACGTGAAGAGTCGGAGAGGATACTGAACGAGGCGGATGACGTGTCCGATTTGGGATCCAGCCTGATGGCTCAATACGAGTCCATCGGACAGGATCTGAAGACGCTCACACAGGCTTGGGAGGAAGGCAAGGCAGCCTTGGCGTCCGGCATTGACCGGAACGAGAAGCGGCTCTCGTCCCTCAGTACCCTGCTTTCACCAGCGACTTCTCTCAGCGGGCTCACCACCGTTGAAGATGGCGGAGCATCCGAGGCATTCCGCGCACTGACCGGAGAGTCCCCGCCGGGCTCAACTCTGGGCAGCCCGAAGGGGGGCTGCTCGGACGAGGCGGAAGTGTTCGAGGCAGTCTCCCTGCCGTCCCGGCCGCGCAGCCTCCTGACTCGGGAGGAGCGGATCGCCAAGATGAAGGAAGAACGGGAGAGAAGAGAACTCGCGAGGAAGAGGGCCGAGGCCAGCCGCGGGATGCTCCGGGAACTCGAGACGGTCATCAACCTGCGACCAAAGCGGGCGACCATGCCTGCGCCCTCTCGAATCTCGTTATGACCGTGATGACTACCAACAAACCAAGACGGAACCTCTCTTTCCTTTGTCGTTTTGCATCGTGCTTGCTACCCAGATCTTAATGGTGGCTTGTATAGACAGCGGCTTGTTTCCATATTTGTCTTTGATTCTCACTATCCAGCAGCATCTATCTGCTTGGAGCTCACAAACTGGATCCGACGGGATGGGCGTTCATTGGGTGGAATTTGTTGCGGAGGTTTGCATCTGTAAATATGCTTAATTCTGCTTCTGCATCGCAGTTGTAATTAGACTTTGCTGGCAGATGTTCCAGTACCTTGAATGCGGTAGAAGAAAGGCTCAGTCAGCCAATTTCTCTCTCTCTCTCTCTCTCTCTCTCTCTCTCTCTCTCTCTCTCTTTTTTTTTTTTTTTTTTTTTTTTTTTTTTTTTTTTCGTTCATTTTTATCTTCTTGCTCTACCCGTAGCCGCAACATGACAGAACTTTGTGCTGTGCCAAGCACCTCCTGACCTCAAGCCTGGGGAGTCTCATCAGGCACCAGACCCCACGCCAGGCGCGCTCCAGCACGAGCTAAACCAGGAGAGGCAATCAATCTAACGCCTGGCGCGTCTTTTGGACCGCCAAAGCGCGTCGCGTGCCCGATCCATCTTTCCCTCCCACCCAGAACTTCATCTCAACCATTGCAAAACCCAACCCAACGACAAACCACGACAAAAGCACACACCTAACAAGCCCTCACACCCAATTATTACTCCAATTACTTCACCAAATCAGTCTTTCAGATCTCGCCACACACACACACACAATCAGTGAGTGTTCCAGCATCATCCCCGACCCCGCCTGAGCTGCGTTACAGGAGTTCGAAGCTGACGAACGCAGCCATGTTAGAAGCACGTTTGGAGCAGGCGAGCATCCTGAAGAAGGTATGCGCTCGATTAGCACCTGGATCATTGCGCACTTAGGCGCTCTAACGGAAGCTTCTGCGCAGGTTGTCGACGCCATCAAGGATCTGGTGCAAGACTGCAATTTTGACTGCAATGACAGCGGCATCGCCCTGCAGGCCATGGACAACAGCCATGTCGCGCTCGTGTCCATGATGCTTAAGGCCGAGGGCTTCTCGCCGTTCCGCTGCGACCGTAACATCGCGCTCGGCATCAACCTCACCTCCCTCACCAAGGTGCTGCGGGCGGCCCAGAATGAGGATATTCTCACCCTCAAGGCGGAGGACGCGCCTGACGTCCTCAACCTCGTCTTCGAGAGCTCCGAGACCGACAGGATCTCCGAGTACGACCTCAAGCTCATGGACATTGACCAGGAACACCTGGGTATCCCGGACACCGAGTACGCGGCCACAATCACCATGCCCGCGAACGAGTTCAAGCGCATCACGACAGATCTGATAGCTATGTCTGAGTCAGGTATTTGCTACCGCAACAGGGCCCCACCCAGGAACACGCGCGAGGAGAGGTTGCTGACGGAACGTTGCGCACAGTCACGATCGATGCGAGCAAGGACGGCATCAAGTTCTCGTGCCAGGGCGACATCGGCAACGGGTCCGTCACCCTCCGGCAACACTCCAACGTGGAGAAGCCGAACGAGTCGATCGAGATCGAGCTCAGCGAGCCCGTCTCGCTCACCTTCTCCCTCAAGTACCTCGTCAACTTCTGCAAAGCCTCGGCGCTGTCGAACCAGGTCAAGATCTGCCTCTCCAACGAGGTGCCCCTCCTGGTCGAGTACAGCCTGGGAGGAAGCAGTTATCTGCGCTTCTACCTGGCGCCAAAGGTATGCCAAATGCTCGCATTTGCTGCCCAGAGATACAATTGCTAACGCTGGTCCCTTTTTTTTTCAAACAGATTGGTGATGAGGAGTAGAGAAGGGTCGAAGGAAACACCCCCCAATGACGACGTAAAGACTGATGCGACGGTCACGCAAAGGATTGGCTCTGCATGGGTACCTACCTACAACTAACAGCCTGGATGATGATGTTTGGCAAAAAGTAGACGCATTGGCGAAGGACGGCCATGGCCCGTTGTGAGGGTAGGTCAGGGCTCACGAGACGGCCATCTGTGACCGCTTATGGTAATGAAACTACACTCTACTTGTGCTCCATTGGAGATCAAATTCCCAAATGGACATTGCTCAACTTCACCGCGATCTTTGTTCTCATCCAGTTGCCGCCAATTCCAACAGAGCTAGGTACCTAGGCCTGTGCTTGGAGCCGGGGAAGAAAGGGCCGGTCTAATTGCTACAGTATGTACAAACGTAGTGTGCCACTAAATTTTTTTGTCGACTTGTTGCGCGGGGTATCTCAGCGCCCTGCAGGCAGATGGCGGGGTAAAATTCATGACAACAACGGAAACCTCCAGCGCAAGTCAACCCCGTTTTCTGGACCATTCCACGGCCGGCTCCACCGAGCCCCCAACACTACTCTCATACTACGGCCATTTGGGGTCGACTTCTCACCTTTACAGTCCTCCACTCACTCGGAAAGAGTTCTGAGCCAACCTCTGTGGATTTCCGAGAGTCCCTCTGGTCTCGTCTGCAAACGGCTGGTGACTCCCTCTTCCTTCTCTCCCTCCCGCTCTGCCCCTCTCTGCCCCTCTCTCTCTCTTTCCAGCCCTGATCCCGGACCCATTCTCTTCCAAAACGTTTTCCAGAGATACCCGTGTAGATCGAGTCATCGCTCCGCCGCGGTAACCGAGCGCTGTGCTCAGCATTGCGTCTTGCCTCATCTCTGGCCGTCCATTGTCACATCGTCAGCCTCTCGTCAAATAAATTCCTTTCGACTATGAGCGAAGGCTTGCTGGTTCCGGAAACCCGCGTATTGGCGATCGCCAGTCATGTAGGAAACGCATCGGTTTGACCTTGTCTGCTGTTCCTCCGCGCTAATCGAGTCTCCAAGGTCGTCTCTGGGTGAGTCTGACCTGGCAGTCCGCTCCCTGACTCTTGCTTGCCGTGTCGCATGCCACTAACGGGCTTTGCGCCAAAAAAGATATGTCGGCAACAAGATCGCCGTATTCAGCCTACAGTCTCTGGGCTGCGATGTAGCGGCGCTCAATACCGTTCAGTTCAGTACGTCTATTCAACAACGTCATGCGCATGGCTCCGGCGCAGTTCTCGGTTCGCCTTCTGACCCCGCGCCCATAGGTAACCATACCGGATACAGACAATGGACGGGCTCGCGAGTGTCGGCGCAGGAGATTACGGACTTATACGAGGGCCTTAAGCAGTCCTACCTCGACGACTTCGACATGATGCTTTCGGGCTACGTCCCCGGCGCCCCAGCGCTCGAGGCCGTCGGACAGATAGGGCAGGAGCTCAAGCGCAAGGCGAAGTCTAAGCCGGGGAGCTTCTTCTGGGTACTGGATCCCGTCATGGGCGACAACGGCAGGCTCTACGTAGCGTCTGATGTCGTGCCCGTGTACAAGAGTCTAGCCCACCACGCAGATCTCATCCTCCCCAACCAGTTCGAAGCCGAGTAAGTGCCCATTCCTCCTTCTTGTGCACATCCCCTCCTCAGCCTCGTCTCCGCCCACTCACCTTGCTGACGGCAAATTCGCATTGCAGACTTCTCTCCGAAATCCCCATCACCGACATGGCCTCCCTCGGCCGCGCGGTCCAGGTCATGCACGAGCGGTACGGCGTCCCGCACATCGTCATCACGTCCGTCTCGCTCCCACACCCGGACCACCCGGTCTCGTCGCTGTCCGTCGTGGGCTCCACCATGACCTCGGACCGCCGCGCCCGCGCCTTCAAGATAGTCTTCCCCGCCATCGACTGCTACTTCAGCGGCACGGGCGACATGTTCGCCGCGCTCATGTCGGTGCGCATGCGCGAGGCGGTCCACGACCGCGGGGGCGGGCTGATGGAGAGGGAGGCGTGGCTGAGCGACGACTCGGTCGACGCGCTGGACCTGCCGCTCGCCAGGGCCGCGGAGAGGGTACTGGCGAGCATGCACGAGGTGCTGACCAAGACGGCGGAGAGGATGCAGGAGACGGTCAAGAAGGCGCAGGTCGAGGAGGAGGCCGCGGCGGCGGCGGCGGCGGCGGCCGGTGCTGACGGGGTGGTGGATGGCGAGGAGGCTGCGAAGGCAAGGGAGAAGAGGATGCACCTGGTCAGGAGCAAGGCGGCGGAGTTGCGGCTCGTCAGGCACCTCGACAGCTTGAGGTTCCCCAAGGTGGAGTTCCGCGCGACGAGGCTATAATAAAGAAAAAGACGGGGAGGAGGAGGACGAGGGGGAGCAATCCTCGGCATGCCGTGTGGCGGAAGCGACCTTTTTTTTTTTCCCATAGAAAGCGATGCATAGACTCCGGACAATTGGACACGAGCACCCCCATAATGTTGGTCCTCTAGCTGTTATCGTCGGCCGTCGCTCCAACCTGGATGGACCAACTTAGATCTATCTATCTGTCTTTTCTTTCACGCCTTGATCGGATGCCGAAACCGTCCGATTTGCCCATTTCTTCCAACAAAATACAACGAAACCTGTTTCAATTCTTCCGAGGCCCTATATCATCATACCCGGCATGCCATGCGAAAAAAAAAAAAGGTTACGAAAAAAAAAAAAGGCGGACTCGACGTTCGCCTAGTTCTTCCCCGTGCTCCCGAACCCATTGACGCCCCGCACGCTCTCCTCGAGCTCCTGCACCTCGACCACCGCGGGCGTGTAGATGCGCTCGACGATGAGCTGCGCGATGCGGTCGCCCTCTTGCACCTCGTAGTCGGTCTCGCCGTGGTTGAACAGCAGCACCTTGACGTGGCCGCGGTAGTCGGCGTCGATGACGCCCGCGCCCGTGTCGATGGAGTGCTTGGCGGCCAGGCCGGAGCGCGGGGCGATGCGGCCGTCTGCGTCGTGGTTGGTTTCCCCCTTGGTTAGCGTCTCCTGGAATTTTTTTCTTTTCTCTTTTTTTTGCTCGGCGGCGAGAGCGAACCAGCGCCAGCGCCGTGATCATGTGGTTGGGAAAGGGGTGGGAGCTTACAAGTCCCCGCGGGGAGAGACATGCTCAGGTCGGTGTCGACCAGCACCTTGCCGCGCGCCGGGATGGTCGTGGGCCGCGCGGCGTACAGGTCGTAGCCCGCCGCGAAGGCGCTGCCGCGGGTCGGGAGGCGCGCCTTGTCCGAGAGCTTCTTGATCAGCAGCGGAGGGGGCTGCAGCTCCTGCTGTTGCTGCTGCTTGGCGGCGTCGGACGAGTCCATGATGGTTTCGCTAGCCGAGTTGGCGCCGTCGTCCGTCTTGATACGCTTAGCTGGCGGCGAGGTAGGGACGATGGGCTCGTTTGGGGTGCTGGTCGTCTGGGCGGTCATAGTTTTTCAAAAGTCCGGGGCAGGGTCTGGTCTGCTGGTTGCTCCTGTCAAGCCCGTTATTCTCGATTTCTGCTGGACGACAATCAATTCTGTCAAAGAAGAACGCGCCGACGCGACGCGTAAATGGCACGCCAGCGAGTGAGTGGATCGAGCTTGACACCAATTGGTCAATTATTACACTACCCCTCCTCCCTCCTTCTTCCCCTAACCCTCGAGGGGCCCCTTGGCGAGCTGAACGCGCTCAAAGAGCTCGAAAGAGCTCGGGGTTTGAGGCTCTGCCAGGATATTCTAAAAGTCCAATCACGAAGACCGTATGTGCATACAAGGTGACTGCTCCGTGAGATAGGCACCATTGGAATATGTACGTCCTGACTACCGTTCAGGTTTTCAAACGTTGACCTGGAGAGCAAGCAACAATCATAAGCTGCAGAAAACATCCTCTCTATCTAGGTCGGGGTTCCCAGGAAAGCAGGGGAATCGTCAGACCTCGTGTGATCGTCTGATTCATGCCGCGCCAAGGTTGTTGTCTTAGGAATGGGCCCCTATGGCTCCCCGTACACACACACTGGGTGCTCTTCTAGTCTTCAAAATCCCGTCCAAAGTCGACCAACCGCAGTTTCCGTGCATCTCTCGGGTGGAATAGGGCCACTTTGGACCGGACGAGGAACCTTGCTGCTGCGGATTCTCTGGGAAGCTCCACGTACGCCGCAGAGGTGTCCCCGCCTGCTTCCACCAGCTTGTTCATCAGCTGCTCGATCAGGTCACGCATCTCGGCGCTTGCAGCAGCGGCTTCGTCCCTTTCGTGATTCCGTCTTGTGCTCGCCTGCCCCTGTTCTTCCCGAGGGCCCCAGATATCGTCGATCCGCCGCTGCCGCCTATCTTGGTCCGGTTGCTCTTTGGCCTTTTTCGGCTTCCCTTGTGCACTGAATCCGGCGCTCAGGTCCTTCGGGTCTATGTCCATCAGGCCGCCGACCACGGGGCCGCCCAACTCTTCTGCCGCCAACATCGGGCCAAGGTGCTCGCCTATGAACCAGTTCAGCTCTTTCATAAGGCTCGATGTCTGCTCGTCCCAGTGCTCTTTTTCTTTCCTCAGCTCGGCCATGCGCTCCTCGGCGATCTGTTCCTCACTTTTCTTCTCCCTGCTCTCCAACCCCTCCCGCAACGACTGGATGCGGTTTTCGAGGGCCGTCTGGAGCGCTTGTTGCTCCCGAAGATTGGCCTCTTCTGCCTCGATCCTCTGCCGGAGCTGCTCTAACACGTCCGTTTGCGCATCGTTGTGCTCGTTGGTCTCAGTAATCGTCTGCCTCGCCCGTCGCATGGCCAGCAGTGCCGGGAGTGGCGAGCCTGCTGGCGGCATGTACGGCCCCTCCTCGGTCATGATCTTGTACGCGCCGGTCATGATCTCCAAGGAGTCTTTTGCCGAAAGCCCGGCACCAGAGCTGCCGGCAGATGCTCGCATCTGTTACATGGAGTTTTAGCGAAGCGGAACCAGGTTTGACATGGCCGTGAAACGTACCTGTTGCAATGCATCCTCCAGCTCGCGTTTCCTGTCGTTGAGCGCCTGAAGGGTCTGTTCCAGCCTGGCCTCATACGTCGCACCGACGTCCTCAGCCTCAGCGCCTCCTTCCATCCTGTAATGCTCGCTTTGCAAGGGCGCTCGAAATCCCAATCCCTGGCGGCTGATGGTGGTGTTTCCAACAATAGACGTACTGGACAGCTTTTACGGCAGCCAGCCCAGAAGAAAGAAATGATAGATCTCGACCCTCCTCTACAACGGACCGCACGTTCAGTAAAGACTGGCTTTCCCGCTGCGTTGGGTCCCAAAATTGAGCAGCGCGTCCAAGCAATTGCTACTCGCTGCCTGTGTGGTGTTTCCTCTTTCCAAAAACAACACAGTCTCCAATAATCGTGTCACTCGGCCTGCGGCTTCTTATTTGACTCTTGCTCAGCTACCTCAAAGACCGGAAAACAAGTCTGGATCAGAACGTGTCGTGTTATCGCGCAGTCGGACACACAGTACCTTGAGAACGCACACAGCAACACGGTTTGGTGGGGGAAGCAGCTTGGAACGTCACAAAGTTGCATCAAAGCTCCCAGTTGGATTGATGCGCCTCCTGCCGCGCCGCATTGGCCGGCGCCCCACCCCGCTAGTTTGTGTAAGTTCACGTTCACGTTAGTGCCTCTGCCTGATCCGTGCCCATTGGAAGGCCAAGCGAACAAGGCTGCAGCCCATTGAGATCGATCTCTCCAGTTCCATCCACCTCTCCTTTCCCAACACTTTGACCTCTCTCGACACATCTTTCCCAATCGAAGCCCTTCGCTCGGCTCACTTCTTGTGATCCTTCGAAAGCGCAGGAAGCCGATTTCTTCGTGCCTTCCCAGTGCAATCTCTCCAGGCTCTCTTTTTATTTTTTTCCCCCTCGCAGGCTTTGCGATCATCCGTCGCGACCCGAGATTCTACCATTCGCCACCGCGCCTAATCTGTTCCCCGTCTTCGCGACTGAACAGTCCCGAGTGCCGCGGGCTCGAACTTTGGTTCGACGATAAGCAGAAACGGGCCGTTCGATCAGCGATTCGGTCATATTGCGCATTGCGACCGCGCGGGTAGGCAGTTTGGAGAGGAAAGTCAGGTGGTGTTTGCTGGTTTGACAGGCAAAGGTTTGAGCTACCTGAGTGCTTCGGAAACACAGCTGCCCTCACCCCAGCACCCTTCTGCCTCTCAATCCACCCATCCTCATCTCTCACCACCATCTCCGCAAAACTCATCGCCCGACGCACCATCTCGTCCTTTCTTCTGCAGCCTGCCCAACCTCCATTTTTTTTCGCTCGCCAACGCCACTGTCCTTGGACAAGTCGCCGTCAACGGTGCTTTGCAACCTTTGCGCAGCACGTCGATTGGGATTTGGTCACTCTCCGTCACTACCTCTTCGCCTCTAACCACCGCGTTTTGGTCTCTCCGCCATCCACTTCCCCCGTCCTCTGGCCCGAAGCCCTCAATTCTTCGACCTGCCCCGAGACTACTGCACCCTACCCGGCCCAACCACTACACCTGCACGTTTTCCCTTCGGAAACCCCCAAGGTGTAGATAACTGCGATACTTAATTGAGAACACCGGTTGCCCCCGACGAAAATAATCGCACGCGACGTGAGAAGTCGTTCAGATCTAGTCAAAAGAAGCAAAAATGTCTGCATCTCCACAGCCGACACACTCGGCGAAGCGGCCCCTCGAGGATACCTCGTCTCCGTCAGTCGCCGATCAGCCCGAAGCCAAGCGTCCGGCTCTCGACAAGGCGACCAAGGACGAGGAAGAGGTTAAAGAGCCGATTTCCGGCAGCAACGGCGAGGCCGCCCCTGCTCCTCCGGCCCCGGCCACCGAAGCAGATGGCCCTTCCAAGACAAATGGGGAGAAATCGGAAGCCAAGGATGCCCAGGGCGATACTGTCGTCCCGGATGCTCCCGAGACGAAGCCCATCACCAGCACCGCTAGTGGCAATGCCGCCCAAGGCCAGTCCGGCCCGCCGCCGGGCGCCCACGACGAGACCTCGTGGATCCACGTCCGCGCCGTGATTTCGAGCCCGGAGGCTGCGACCATCATTGGCAAGGGCGGCGAGAACGTTTCCAAGATTAGACAAATGTCCGGTGCCAAATGCACCGTCAGTGACTACCAGAAGGGCGCAGTGGAGCGCATCCTTACCGTGAGCGGCATCGTCGATGCTGTCGCAAAGGTAAGTCCTACGAGATGGTGCGGTAGGTGTTTGTTACAAGGCTAACTTGCATGGCAGGCATTCGGCCTGATCATCCGGACGCTCAACAATGAGCCCCTGAATGAGCCCTCGAGCCAGCACTCGAAGACGTACCCTCTCCGGCTGCTGATCCCACACATCCTGATCGGGTCCATCATTGGCAAGGGTGGCGCCCGCATCAAAGAGATCCAGGAAGCGTCTGGTGCCCGCCTGAACGCGTCGGACTCGTGCCTCCCTCTGTCCACGGAGCGCTCGCTGGTCGTCATGGGGGTGGCTGATGCTGTCCATATTGCAACCTACTATGTCGGCAGTACACTCCTTGAGCAGCTCAATGAGCGGTTCGGTGGAGCTGCGGCCTCTGCCTACGCCACCCGCAGCGGCGGCCCGGCCGGCGCCGTCCCCGGCGGCATGCAGGTCATCCCGTACAACCCGCAACCGGCCGGCGGCAACTATGGCAATCGTGACAACTATTACCGCGCCCGCGCGGATCCCAGAGCCCACCACATGCCCCCGCAGGCGTATCCGCCGCCTTATGGTCATCCCCATCCGGCTCACCCGGGCCCGGCGGTTCCCATGCCGTATGGCGCCCACCCTGCTGCCGCTTATGGGGCCGGCCCGCACGTGCAGCCTCACCCTGTCGGCCATGCCGGTCCTCATGTTGCCACCGGTCCGCACGGACAGCCCATGCCCGGCGCCGCTCACGTACCCGGCGCGCCACTCACCCAGCAGATCTACATCCCCAATGATATGGTTGGGGCCATCATTGGGAAGGGCGGCCAGAAGATCAACGAGATCCGTCAGATCAGTGGCAGCGTGATTAAGATTAATGAACCACAGGACAACAGCAACGAGCGTCTCGTTACAATCACTGGCACCGAAGAGTGCAACCGGATGGCGCTTTACATGCTCTATTCTCGGCTCGGTAAGCTCCGAGACCAGCACAGCAACCCGCCCGTTGCCCAGCCGCGCTAATAAAAGACTTCAACAAAAACAGAAAGCGAGAAGCACCGAATCTAGTCGACTTGTGACGGACTCGAGTCCTCGCCACCTTATTCTTGTATCTCGGTGTTTCGGCGGCGTTTAGGGTAGTTCTAGGGTTCAGAGGCAGAAAAGCTTCTTAGTATTTCTGTTCTTACTATCTACTGAAATCAAGGTGATGGAGGTGTTTTCCCGAAATCCTCATAGAGTAACGTCGGCGAGAAGTCGAATGGGTCACTCTTGTTTCTTTACCTACCCCCTGTTCATGTCATGTACCATGGTCTCCCTGCCCTGTGATTGCTCTCTCCCGCTGCACTGCACCATTTGAGTCCGACAAAGAACCTAAATCCCGTTTTCTGCTCGCCTGCCCTGGCATTGTATCATTTGTCCCTCCCTTCCACCCGCGCCCTCAGTCAAGGAATACAACTCGGCACTCGAGGTCATTTTTCAAGAAGTGTTCTCATCTTGTCCATATTGCATTGCACTCGAGGTCATTTTTCAAGAAGTGTTCTCATCTTGTCCATATTGCATTTGACTAATGTTGTTACGCATTAGGTTATCGACGTCGGGGTGCACCACTCGAGCCACGACACTGGTCTAAGAGATCACACGCTAGATTGGAGACAGGTAAGGACCAAAGAAAACTTTGGCAATCTGCTAACATAGAACACATTGAACCTAGAGGAACATACCCTGATACCTCCAGGGACCAATATCCATCATGACCTCCCAGCCGTACATAATTTCCACCCATATATATCACTTAGTCGGTGATGGTTTTTTTTTCATGTGTTTTGTTTCGATATGCAAAAATCCCAAGAAAGAACGCCTCCTCCTTGACCGGCCTGCTCCCGAATACTCCAAGACTTTGATGGTGTTCTCCAGGAGAACGTGTTTTTTTTTTTTTTTTTTTGGTAAGGTTGTACTACTGCAAAGAAAGGGGGGAAGGGGGCGGGGTCCGTTTCCTAACTACTTTTCGCCGCGCACCCAGCTGTTGATCTCGTCAGCCATATGATCCAAGGCGGATGAAGAAAAGGGGGATTGGTAATAAAGGAAAAGGCAGAGTAGAAAGAATGAAAAGAAACGTACTTGTCCCACATCCGCCCAATGAAGCCGGGCTTCTCCCGCTGCTCGTTGAGGCTCTGGCGCCGGGCGACCAAGTCCGGGTCGTCCTTGCGCTTCTGCGCCGTGAGGCCCTCGAAGAGCGAGTGCGAGGGCCGCCGGAAGGGCTGCTGCTTGCCCTTGGGGTCGGCCTGCTTGGCCTGCGCCTGCGCCTGCGCCTGCTCACCGGCCCAGCTGCCCGCCGAGCTCGCGGACGTGGTCGACGCGGCGCGGCCGGCGCGGAACTCGTTGCCCGATGGGAGGTTGTCGGCCATCCTTCCTTTTATTTTTTTTCTGGTTCTCCCTCGTTTTCACTCTCTCTTCCTTTTTTGGTGATGTATGTCTGGGAAGGGGTTGCTGTTGGTGGGTTTAAGTTCTGATATATATTGAGAGACGTAGAGAGCAAGTTTGACGTGAGACGCTGTTCGTCGTCCAAGTGTCTCTTCGTCTTACGAGTAGAGGTTACTTGTTCAAATTCCTTCAGGGAAACTCCATGTGGCAAAACCAGAGAAAGCTGGGGGAATGTCGTCTCTCTAGCTGGTGCGGAGAGGAGCGGGGTTATATGGTATGACAGTTGCACCTTGGGGGAGGTCTCTCGCAGACTGACTGCTTGGAAAATCCAAGCCCGACTCGAGTAATCCGTATATCGCCTCTTATGAGCCCGCGTGGCCTCGATCCCCGCACTTGTCGATCCGCCCAGTCGGCAACTGGAGCTATCAGCTGAGTAAGGTAGGTGTGGGCGAAGGGTTCTAGCACCACTTGACACTGTTTCGATAACGCGGGGAGAGGTTCAAGGAGGTACGGATCACGATGACTTCACCAATGGGAACGCACATGTCAGTGCTGTTCCATGTACGGAGTTGACAGGTGCTCCCAGACGTTGAGATACATGCGAAGGATTAGGGCCTCCACACTTCATGCATGATACAAGGTATAGCACTGAGGCCTGCCTTACCATACCTTTGGTACCCGACCTCTTATAACAGGCGAAGTACCCCGTGTACACAGTCTGCCTTGCCACGGCGCTGTCTTGAGCTTAGACCATGCTCCTGTTCCTTTAGGTTCTCGACCGGAAATCTGTTTGTCAAAGAAAGCTGATTCGACAACCCAGCTTATCAAATGGGGGGTTGGGCCAACGAACCGAGACCGTTAGATGTGTTGCTTGCCTGAGAGAAGACCTGCTGATGCTGGGTCCGAAATTCGAGTCTGAAGCCGCTCAACTCGATCATTTCTTGGCCTCGAGACGAGATGACCGAGGAGTCGGCATGAGTACTCGTACTATCAATAAGGCGAATCTGCGATCTTCATTATCACGGCGACCAAGACTATCTATATCCCTCGGCAGGTAAAAACGGTAGGGTACCTGAGGTGCTAAGGTAGCACTGAATTCAAGCAAGCAAACTCGATTTGCCGCGTGTTAACTGTGACCACTTGTGACGTCATCCTCGAGCTGCATCTTCGGGCAGTCAATTTATAATCGAAACGAACTGGAGGTCAGAGGAACGAACTGCTAGACATGCCATGGATGAAGACAAAGGCCTCCATGGCTTTTGGTCGCACGCAGAACGAACTTGATGGGCTCTCTTAGGCTCCGTGGTCGCAGATCGACCGCGAGGAGCAGGCGCATCGTGTAGGTCCCTTTCAGGAAGGTGGAGAACCTGTGTGTTTAAGTGGGTTCCACAACACACCACCACAAGGGGTTCTACTGGGGCGAGCATTCTTCTGCGGCATGTTTTCGTAGCGAGACCCTCTCGAGTTGTCGCTACCTAGGTAGGCAATCTCCTCTTGCTGCTCAGATTATATGTTACACTTTTGGTAGCCATTGCTCAAGTGGCCTTGATCTTAATCTGCCGCTGTTTGTATGCATCGTTCCCCTTGTGTGAGTAGACAAGTTTTTAGCAAACGTCCTGTGGCCTTTACATCGTCCGAGACTTAGCGATATAACCATCATCAAGGCGATACGGCAAGTCTTATCGCAGTCAAAAATGGTTCGAGAGAATGCACTCGGTGAAAAGGCATGCTCTCTCAATGTGAGTCACCCATGCTTGAGTTTGGGTGACTACCAAGGAGCTCTTTCCAAGAAAGAAGGCCAAGACAGCAGAAGAGGGCTCGGTCAGGCAGCCAAGGCGAGGAGGCGTCACCACGCAACTGCCTTGGACCATTAAGAGCAACTGCAACTCCCGTTCGCACCAGAAAGATCGGATCAGCACCCGCAAACCTAAGAACTGCCAAGCCTAGTGTTCTAATACGGTACTAGAAGCCAAAACAATGGAGAACAGGAAAATATTCACCAAGCTAGGTGAGCCCGCGCTGCCGACGAGCGACATGCCGTTTGCACTATCTTTCCTTCGGGTAGAGGTGCTCACCCGTAAACCTGCATCGCAGAGAACAATCCAGAGGTGATGAACGCTCTAGCCAAGAAGCTCGGCCTCTCCGACGACCTAACCTTCTACGACGTCTACTCATTGGACGAGCCTGAACTGCTCGCCATCATTCCCATTACCCCAGCGTGGAAGAAAGACCGCGAGGCAGAGGACGAGGCGCTCGGCGATCCGGCCACCTACTACAATGGCGGAGAGGCCACCGGGGCCGGGGAGGAACCGATCATATGGTTCAAGCAGATCATCGGCGACACATGCGGCTCCTACGGCTTCCTACACTGTGCCATCAACGGCCAGACACCCAAGTTTATCCTTCCCGGGAGCACTCTCGAGCGGCTGCGCAACGACGCCATGCCGCTGCCCAGGGACGAGCGGGCCCGGCTGCTGCACGATAGCAAGGAGTTTGAGGAGGCCCATCGGTCCGTTGCCGCGCTGGGGGATACCCCAGAGCCCAGCGAGGGGGGCCCCGAGCACAGCGGCCAGCACTTCGTAGCGTACGTCAAGGTGAACGGCCGCCTCTGGGAGCTCGAGGGTTCACGGGAGGGGCCGCTGGACCGAGGCCCGCTCGGGGAGGGCGAGGACGTCTTGAGCCACAGAGCACTGGACCTGGGCCTGAAGCGCATCATGAACCTGAGCGCCGGCACCGACGAGGAGAACATCAACTTTAGCTGCACGGTTCTCGCCCCCCGGACGGCCTGACGTCTGGGTCGAGAGCGCGGCCGACAGTTCGGAAGGAGAGAGATCAAGACGAGCCCCATCATGCTCAGGACGAGAGCTTATTTGAAACGGGAAGTCCTGCTCTTCGGGAATGGATGCGCAATGTCGTTGAGACTGGTGTCTGCAGCCGATACAGAGATCGTTGAGCGCTTAGAGAGGTACTCCTCCACTTCTTGATACCTGCCAGCACCGGACAATGATCTCTATTTGTGTATATCGACATGATGGTGTCTGGGTGAGTTTCATCCCGTCCGGTTATGGCCCTGTGTGTTATTCAGCTCACGGTCTTGGAGAGGTTGTGACCGGCCGGACATTCCAGCGGTCTCCAGACCTTGCAATGTAGTCAACGAAACACGACTCCGGCACTGTATATCTGCCATCCTCTCCCCGAGGAACGGCTACTCCTCCCAACCCCTCCGGTTCGCTAACCACTTGACCCCGTAGACCAAGCCCAGCAGGACGGGCACCTCGATGAGCGGCCCGACGGTGGCTGCGAGGGCCTGGTCGGAGTGGGGGCCGTACGAGGCGACGGCGACGGCGATGGCGAGCTCAAAGTTGTTGCTGGCGGCGGTGAAGGCTTGGGTGACGGCGTAGCCGTGGCGGAAGCGGGCGCGGCGTGCGGCGGCGAGGGTGGCAAAGAAGATGGCGGAGAAGTAGACGACGAGGGGCGCGGCGACGCGGACGACCGAGACGACCTGGTGGACGACCCGGCGGCCCTGGGAGGCGAAGAGGACGACGACGGTGAAGAGCAGGCCGACGAGCGACCAGGGGGCGACGAGGCGCAGGAAGCGTGCCCTGTATCCCTCCGGCCCCAGGAGGGGCAGCAGCGCGAGACGGGTCAGCGCGGCGGCGCCGAGGGGGATGCCGAGGAAGACGCCGACCGAGGTGGCGACGGTGGAGTACGACACAGTCGGGGTGGTGGTCGCCGAAGAACCCGAGGCGCCCTGGTTGAAGACGCGGATGAAGAGCAGCGAGACGGGCGCGAACAGGACGATCTGCAGGAGCGAGTTGACGGCGACCAGGATGGCGCAGTAGTCGCCGTTACCGCCGGCCTGGAAAGGAAGGAAGGGTGATGCACGGTCAGTTCAGGGTTCAGTCCTTTTTTTTTCTGCCCTCGCTTTCTTGTCATGGAAAAGTAGGCCGGGTGGGGGGGGGTGGCAGAGACGCACCAGGTTGTTCCAGATCAGTACCATAGCGATGCACCGCGCGATGCCCACAAGGATGAGACCTTCGCGAAGGGCCCTTTCGTCCGGAAGAAAAGCCCACGCAAGCCCAAGCTGCAACCGTCAGCTACCTTTCTTCCTTTCTCCCCAAGCAAGGCCCGGAGCGCAAAAGCCAGGCAGGTGAATAGATGGTTAGCCCAAGGGATGGGAAGAAACAAACCATGACCAGAGGCGCCACGATCCAGTTGATGACGATGCTGAACCCCAGCTGGATCCAGATCTCCCGCGTCTTGAAGACCTCGTGCAGCTTCTCGTACTGCACTTTACAGAGAATGGGGTACATCATGACGAGGAGCCCGATGGCTTCAGTCGCATCAGCTCACATTCTCCACACTGCTGGCTTCTGGACCGAACAAGACGTACCGATGGGTATGGATACGCCGACAAAGGTGCCCTTCTGCAGCGCCGGCCCGACATGGTCGACGAAATTACCCAGGAGGATGCCGAGCAGCATGGCCAGGAAGATCCAGGCGGCGAGGAAGCGGTCGAGGAAGCCCAGGGAGCTAAAGGCCGAGAGCCTGGACGCGGACGGATCCGTCTCGCAACGGGGCGGACTCTGGGGCTCCTGCTTCTCGACATCGGCCCTCGGAGCTTTAGAATCCGCACACGGGCCATTCTTGGTCGGGTTGTCGTCTGTTGTCGACCGTGGAGGAACTGGAGGAGGGCTTGGAGGGACGGGATCAGTGGGTGCCATTGTTTACACCCCCTGAGTCTTATAAGTCTGGGGCCTTCTTCTCCTCCCAGCAGTGCAAGTAAATGAAATAAACAGTACCAGCAGGCTATCTTCGGAAACTGATTTTGGATTTTTCTGATGGCATGGTTCATCATTGACGCGGAAGAGAATTGAAAGTGAGGAATTCACCTTAAGACAAAATGATCTGTTTGAACCGAGTCACAGCTCTCTTGAGCATTGACAGATTTCGTATAGTTCCCAGTACCGTCAGAGTGAATGCCGAGGCATTTCGACCAATCAGAGTTTACCAGTGACATGCCAGCCTGAAGACGAATTGACGATTGAGTACGGAGTAGTTTGAATAACCAATCAGCGCTGTCAAAGAACTTTTACCATTTCCCGGCCTTCAGGTTACTGGTAGTGTACATCAGGAACCTGGAGATCTCTTAATAAATCCACTTCTCGCCAGGAGAACGGAAAGTGTAGAGGATAGCCGGGTTCTTCTATCTGCCTAGCATTGATTGCCCTCTCCCGGACCTACCGCAAGTTCTGTGATGACTGAGTATCGAAAACCTGTATTAAACTGCCTAACGAACTCGCATGGCTGGAATGAGCTAATCGTGCCTTGAGCTTACTTGGGAGACCTTGTTATGTGGGAGAGAAGACACAAAGCGATTCATAGTTGTGGACGACGCGGTCAGCCGCGTGGCTCGTCCGTCTCGTAACTCTGCCGGGCGAACATGACAACTAGGTGAGACACTCGGAGCGCCTTCAGCTCGCCTCCCGAGAGTTTCGGCTGTTCTATCAGGTGGTTCTTCTAGCGCAGCGCACGGAGGACGGGGCACGTTGATAGTGCACGCTCGACTGCCTCACCAACAGATCGGCTGGTCCTGTCTCATGTCTGCGCCCTCCAACCCGCTCTTAGGGCGACTTGGAAGTGGAGACGAACGAGGCGGCACTAACACCATGCAAGGAGCTCGGCAGTCCGATGCCGTGATCTGCTAGTGTGTCTCTCTCTCTCTCTCTGTGTGTGTGTGTGTTCCGTACTGTACACTACAGCTAGACATGCAGTCCCGTCCCGAGACCTCGACCAAGGCGGTGGGTATATGCAAGCTCGTCCAAGCGGTGGGCGGATCTCCCCACGCTTCTCCGCCGGAGGCCCGGAACCGGAGCCGGAGTCGGCTTCGGGGCGGGAGAGGGTTTCTGACCTGGAGCTTGCGAGAATGACGGACCCTTTTGGGCCGATGGTCCCTACGCTGTCCGCAAGGTAACCATTCACCGCGTGTGGTGATAGAGTTCGATGACGTTCGATTACGCCGCTCTCCTCGACGTTGAATGCCAAGACGAGACCTGAAGCAGCAGAATAAAACCCAAAGGAGGTGGAGTAATGGGTGAGGGAATGAATGAGATAGGAGAAAAAAAATACAGAAATGTGCAACTCCGTAGAGTTCATGTTGATGTTGATGTTGATGCTGGCTGCTGTCCAAAGCACATCATGCCCTCGTTTCCACAACTTGATCAGGCAGTGTACTGAGTGCGCTGGTGCAGTGTGTTTGTAGGCTACACTAGGCCGGCTCGGGAAACATGCTCTATACCTGTATTTTGACCTTGGTATAATCCGTATGAGGGGGACAAAGTTAAGGGCGCGATGCAGTTATGAGCTGCTGAACGCGTTGCCTTTCTCGGACACTTCGGGTTTTCCGTCGAGCGGCTGAGTGCGTGTGGCCGAAGCACGGGCGTGAGAGTAACAGCGCTAGTGTAGCGTAGTGCAATGTGGCCCGATTCTGACGAGATCTCGGGTGCGAGAGCAACCCGGCCAAGCAGCTAAGCGGAGATCCATGTGCCGCTCTGCCGGTGTCCCGGAACGGTGCTTTCAGCTCGGGTATCTTGGATCTCGGTTCTCTTCTACCACAGTAATCCGTACAGAACTTTTTGTGAGTCGCGGCTGCCGAGACCGGCATCCCTCTCCTGCTCTCCCCCCCCATCTTTGCGTAGTCCTGCGCAATTCGTCCGCGTAAGCCGTTTCTACTCGTGCGTGCCTGAAAATCAAGACCAGGTTGTTGAGAGGGCCAGCCGCGGCTTTCGCGGACTGCCACGTTGACGTGGGCAACTGCCTTCATCATCAAGCCGCTTTCCCTCTTTGACGTGGGGTTGCCACGCGGGTGGAGAGGCCTCAGCTCGACCAGCATACTCATAGTAGTCGGCTTGGCATCGCAAAGTTTGACAAGACGGGAAAGAGCAGTCAATCCGGGAGCCACGGCCGTCTGGCCTTGCTCTTTGCGATGGCGGTGGCCGACCGAAGAGGCCGCTTGTTTTTCAATCGTTCAATTGGAGGACCGTGTAAACAGAAAGACGCGGGACCATTGACTACTGGACGGCAGGGCTTTTGACAAAGCTGCACCCCGACGCAACCCCAGACACAAATGTGTTCGCGTCTCTGAATTACAAGTAACTTACTCCGTACCGCCCAACCGCATCTGGGCGCCGTGTTGCTTCTGCGACAAACCCCTGACGCCGGGCCTCTCTTTTAGCGCAATCCTCCCCTGCAAGGAACACCTTCTCTCACCGCCCGAGGAAGTCCCGTATTCAGCGGCGTGGCCGCCGTCCAGGCTGGGATATTGTTAGTTACGATCCACCTTGGGAGGCCCCGCTACGTATCGAAAGACCTCCAAACCTGCGCTTTCGACTTCTGCTGGTTTCCAGAGAACCTGAGCGTCCACGGGTCCTCTACCTATCCACCGCCCCGCAGGCTTTTTTTACATGAACTACGAAGTACTCCGTACTGGTATCCGTAGCCCCGATCGGATTCGCAAAGAACAGACATGTGCACTTTCCCGCCCAACGTTGCGCCATTTCGCATCAGGACGCGCCGTCAGTCGGTCAGTCCCGTCCCTCGGCCGCCTGCCACATCTGGGCGGTAGCGCGACGTACTGCGTACTATACGTGTATAGTAAGTGTTGTGGTAAATCTGCCCGCGTTCGGTGAGATCGACGACAACAACTGCCCACCTGGGCCGCGAGAGGGAAGGAGAGTGGGTGCCCTAGTGCCCGCAACTGCAGCCACCGACGCTCCACGAAGCACTGGCCTCATCCCGCAAGGTTTCCACCCGCCGCTGCACCCGTGCGCTCGATTCGATCGTCGCTCGCCTTGTCCCGACTGCCAAGCCAGCAAGGTGCGAGAGCGCGACCGCCAGAGATCTCCACTACGAGTCAAGTTCGAGCAAAGCCTCGACAGGGACTCTGGTTCATGTCGACCTCTCTTTGTATTCCGCCTTCGGGTGTTGCTCTACACTAATAAAGTTCATGGTGGCTGCCCCCCCGATCTTTGATGTTTTTTTTGTTATCTTCCTAGGCCTGGCCCTTTTTCCCCTCAATTATCGGATTGCTGGGATATTCCTGTCCCTTGTCCTTCTATGTCCTACACAATAGCGTCATCGCGTCGTTAATTGTCATATTATTACTCGCCTGCCAGGGGTCAGTTCCAGCGAACATGTTCTGAGCGAGAGTGGATCAGAGCCCGGCGCCGCAGCAAACAGAAGGGAGGATTCCCTGATTGCTGCCAACAATCCCGTCTTGCGCCCGGTGGAAGCGGCAGGAACCAGGCAAGGAGCCAGGCAGGAAAGGAAGGAACCAGCGACTCAAGGGCCCAAGCCCTCGCTTTGGGAGGAACCCGCCTGCCCGCGCACTCATCCGAACAGCACACCAACACATCCTTGTTCGTACCTGGTAAAACTGCCTACTAGTAGGCATTTGGTTGTGGAGAGGTAGGTTGTTGCGCTGTTCCGTTGCGCCCAACCGGGGCCCTTTTCTTGGGGGGGAGGCGTTGCGGCTGCCGACAGAGCTGGCGTGCCCGGCGAACCAGCGAACCAGCGAACCAGTGCACACCACGACCTACGCGACGAGCCAGCAGCTGCGAGGTTTTAGTGTTCTGTACGGATTACATCCCGGCGCACTTACGCAGTAAGCTGGGAGCGAGTGGGCTTGTAGGTGTGTGCGCGAGTGTTTGTCTGGGTTCTTTTTCTTTCGCTGGGGCTGTGTTGTGCAGCAAAGAGGGCAACCCAGAGGCAGAGCCAAGTCTGGGCGTTCGGTGGCCCGTCTGTGCCATGCGATGAGTGGTTCTCGGGGTGCTGCGGTGGCCTCGTGGGCTGTCGAGTCCCGAACACCACTTGCCTTTCATGTCTCGCAACCAACGTTGGATTCATTAACGTTAACTGGCCCCGGCCGAGCCCTGCCGCCCAAACCATCCCCCCCGCTATCTCCCAGTCGGGATGCGGCCCCGGTCGATCGCTCTCCCGGCTTCAAGAGCCTCCCGCCGCTGCCAGATCTCGCAGCCTTCGACATTCCCTCCTTCGACCTGGTCAGCGAGTTCGAGAAGTCATTCGGCTTTGCCACCGTCGAGGGAGTAGCCCGAGAGCAGCCACCACAGAGGCCCGCCACGGCGACAGAAGGCACGCTTCCGCCCTCCAAATCCGAGCGCGATCGCCATCCGACTACCGCGAGCGAGACGGCAGCCGGCGTCACGGTGGTGGGCGGCCACGTTCGCAACCGGAGCAGATCAATGGTCGACCGTCCCCTCTCGTTGTTTCCGGGCTCAACAAACACGACTCCCAGCGTCCGGGCCGGCGAGGAGGAACACCGCCCCAAGAGGCTGGGGAAGCCATTGGACCGATCACGAACGATCGAGTCGTTTGCCGACTTTGCCAAGCGGTCCTGGATCACCAAGTCGAGATCCCCGTCGCCCCCCAGCAGACCCGAGAAGCCGCGGGGCGCCAGCCGTTCCGTCTCCGCCGAGGCGGCTCCCGCGCTCGGCACAGAAACGACTCCGGGAGGGCAGACCAAGGCCGACGCCGCGAGCACCGCCGAGCCGCCGCCTAAGAGAAGCGCCCTGAACCGCGCCAGCAGCTATCTGACAAGGATCAAGCAGAAGCCGCAGAACGTCTTCTCGCGGGGCCCTCCGTCCCTCACCCTCAAGACTTCTCTTGGCAGGAGCGGCGCCGCGAGCGAGTCCGAGGGCGGGACGCCCTCGGCGCCGTCCCCGATCGGCTTCCCGGCCTCTCCTGCCGCCGTCCCGAAGAATGCTTCTTACAATAGCGTCAGCTCGGCCACATCCCGCACGTCGTCGAAGGCGCCGTCCGTCGACACCGACCCGGATACCGACACGGCAACGGCCAGCAGCGCGTCCGAGAACACCTCCCAGTCGACCGTGGACACGAACGTGACGATGCCGCACCCGACGTCGCGCGACCCGCTCTGGGCCACGTACCGGACGCTCGACATGGAATTCTCCAAGTTCGCTGCCAAGAGCTCCACGGCCGGGCGCATGGGCGTGGTCCGGTCGATTCTGGTGCCCTTCCTGCGAAGCACGGCATACCACCCGTCCAACTCGAACCGAGCCGTCCTGACGGCCGAGGACTTCGACCGCAGAGCGACCATTCTGAACAAGTGGTGGAACGGCCTCTTGGTGATGCTGACCGGCGCCAGCTCGAGGCTGCCGACCGGCCTTGGCCAGGCGATCGCCTCCCTCGGCGTTCACTTCCCCGTCTTGCAACCAGTGGCCGGCGTCGACCGCCCGGCTCTGCTCGAGGCCATCACCATGATCATGATGCGTCCAGAGTGGAGGGCCTGCACGAGCCAGTTCCAGCCCCTGGCCAACCGCTGCGCCCGGGAACGGGTCCGGCCGCGGTCGGGAACCGGCTCGACCGTGGCGGCGGCGCACGACCCCGATTCTCTCCTGATTGCCGAGTCGGCCGAGCACAACGTCCGCACCATGTTCGTCACCAACCTCACGGTGCAGATGGCGCTGGTCGTCGAGAAGCTGTCGCTTCGGCACGCCCCGATGAGCCTGGTCAATTGGTGCGGCAAGGCGTGCGCCTACGCCTTCTTCTTTGTGCCCGGCGTCTGCGACGTGCTGGTTCGCCTCTGGGGCCTGAACGCGGACCTGCTGCGCAGGGTGGCGGACGAGTTCGGGCTGCCGAGAAGGAGCAAGGGCGAGAGCGACGACATCGTCGCCCTGTTCCCGTCGCACATGCACAAGCTGGGCTGGTCGTCGGTCAAGACGCTCTCGGACAAGCTGCGGGTGGCCGCCAAGCTCCCGCTCCTGGTCGCCAAGATCCATTGGCACGGCCCTTGGGTGTCGAGGTGGCGGGGCGGGGATACGGACCTGCTCTTCATCTTCTGCAGGTACTTTCACGTCCTCGCCCAAGAATTCATGCCAGAGGGCCTCCCGCTGGTCGAGAAGGCGCGTGCCCCGGCCTTCGCCCTGGTCCACGCCCAGCTGCTGTCGATATTGGACAGCACTATCCACCGCCAGGCCTCCCTCGATGCCGTGCTGGGGCCGCCCCTTTCCGACGCCCTCCACGGCGCGGATGCCGCCCTGACGGCGCCTCCGCTACCGAGCAATCTGATGAAGGGAATGGACGAGAACCGGCTGCTGCTCCTGCTCAAAGACATGTTGGCCGACAACTCGTTCGCCGTAGGCCCAGAGATCAAGAAGACCTTTGCCGAGGCCTTCGTTGCCGTCACGAAGGCTGCCACCAAGAGGACGCCCCGTTTCGAGCACGCCTCGTGTTTTATGCTGTGCGACTTCCTCGAGGAGGCGCTGGTCGTGCTCGACGCCTTCCAGACCTCGGTCAACATGGGCGCCGCGACGTCTCCGGTCGACGAAACCGGGCGATCTGACTACTTCTGCCAACTCGGCCTTGCCAAGCCCACCGATTACATCGACTGGCCTTTCTGGTTCGATGTCGGAAAGATGCTCATGGACTCGAATAATACCATGTCCGAGATTCGCGTTTTGTCCTTCATCTACACCCTCTGGGATGCCATCACCGCCGACCCTGCCCGCAAGGAGGCCGTCTGCCTTGGCTGGCTGCTCTCCGAAGGCGTCTTTGCAAAGTTTTTCAATCACTGGTCTCCGATGGTCCGCGCTTATTACATGCGCTTGCTCTGTTGGCGGATCTGCAGGGATTCGGGCAGCGCCAGCGAGGTAGACATGTAAGGAAGGAACCGTGGCATCCCAAGCTCTTTGTGAAAAAAAAAAACCGTCTCAGGACTGACAACAATACAGAAAAATCTTCCTCGTCGTGTCGCAGCGGCTGAAGACGGTCTGGTCGCATTATCTCTGGCTCAAGCAGGATGCCGAAGCCAAGGGACGCATGCCTCCGTCGACGGCGCCTGCGTGCCCTGCCCCGGGCAAGCGGTTCATCATCATCCGGACCGAAGTCCAACAGCCGCAACGCTCGCTGCGGCTCGGCTTCGACTCGTTCTCGGGCGCTTTCCCGACCGTGGATACCCTGTTTGACTACCGCGCCCCGGCAACCGGCACCGGCGACGGCGCTTCGAGCAGCAGCAATGGGAAGGCGGACGGCGGCGGCATGTCGTTCAAGAAGCGATTGTCGCTCCTGGGCAAGGTGCTCCCATTCGGCGCCTCGCAGGACAGTCCGACGACGGAGACGAAGCGTTGGGAGGAGGAGCTGGAGCAGGCTCGCCGCGATACGGCGGCCTCGCGGCCGACGGGCGGCTCAGGGAAGCCGAACCCGTTCGGGCCACCGGGTCCGCCGACTCCGCCAAAGCAGGGCCCTTCGACAGGCGTCGCCCCTTCCTCCGCGTCCGTCTCGTCTACCGGGTCAACGCCCACGTTCGACGCGGCCACTTTCGTCTTTCGTTTCACGCTGACATGGCAGACGGGCCCCGGCGGCACGCCAATGCCTTGCCCGCCCAGCCGCGACCGCATCATAACCCGGCCTCGGCTCCCGGCGCCCGCACAGGCCCGGGTCAGCGCCCGCTCCGGGGCCGACGGACCGCCACCAGTCTCGGCAGGCCTGCCGCCCGAGACGCGGAGGGTTAGCGGGCTGCTGCAGACGGGCTTGATCAGCGAAGCGCGCAACGCCAGACCCCTCGCCGCCAACGACGGCGAACCCCGCAGCCCATCGCGGGTCAAGGACGCCGAGAAACGGCCGTTGCTGAACGTCGATATTGCGCCACTTGGCATAACAGGGTTCGATGATTACGGCGGCGATACCGAAGGCAAAGCCGACGGCGAAGGCAGGCTAAAGGTCCAGTCCCGCATCAGGACAATGTCGGACTTCGGCCCGGGCGGCTCTGAGTTGGACCGCAACGGCACTCTTGATGGTCGGCGTCGGTCGCTTGACCGTAGCAGCAACAACAACCGAGCCGGACCTGCGGTATCCGCGCCCGTGCCCCCGCCAGTAGTCCGCCCCGAGCGCCCCACCGGGGTATATGCGCCCGGTGCCGTGTATGCCGGGCGGGCGCTCGCCGAGTGGAGCATGGTGGTTGGCGAGTGCAACAACTTTGTAGACCGCCGCCGCGACGAGGGCGTCCTGGGATTGAGCGAGGTCGAGGTGCCGACGCTGAGCGTCGAGGGGCTTGGGATGCGTGCGCGCGGCTAGCAGGCGACCACTGAAGTGAAGACACCCGAGGCGAGATGGAAAGAGCCTTGACAAAACCAATGAGCTTCTATCCAATTTTCTCACCACCCTTTGGTCGACGAACTCGAAGGCGGCTGGATGACGCCTTCGTCAGGCGTATCCTCATCGATACGTGTTCATCAAAACCGGTTACGGTCGGTATCAAACCTTCTCGAGTGTCCCGACTTGCGCAGGAGAGAGGACTTGACGAGAGAGACTGCACGGCTCGACACGGCAGAGTACGGACAGAGAGCGTCTTCTCATTTTACATCATCTGCATCTACGTCGGTTACAGCGATTCTCTGTTTACATATCGAGCATTTCTCTTTTTTTTCCGCATACATGCATGCATGCCTGGATATTACTACTCTGCATTTTATTCTTGTTGATTTTGTCTCTGCCACATCGAAAAGGGCGCACGTTATCACAGGAACAAAACAGAATTTAAAAAGGCGTTTCGGTTGGGGGTTTTGGCCCTGGGAAATTCCCGGCTTGGGGATTAGGGTTTGTTTTTTTTTATCGGGGGGGTTAGGTTTTGGGGGGGTGTTTAATACGTTAGAGCGGAAGTGTTTTGGGAGAGGGTTATCGATATGCTTTTAAAAGTTCATCGTATTGGTACAGACAGTACTTGGGCTACGGCAATACTTAATGATATTTTCTGTCCACGGTTACAGTCTGGCGCCTGTAGTTACTCGGATTTGGGGTTACGATTCTGAAGCCGAGTACGGATAATGGGGGACGTGGTGGGGAACTGGGAGGGTTGTCGCGATGTGTTTTGTCTACTATGTACTTAGTGTGCGTGGTTTTGTGTGTGTGTGTGTGTGTGTAAAATTGTCTGCGAGGCGAAAGGAGGAAGCAGGGAGAAATTGGGATTGAGCGAGGTTCACCAGCGACACGCCCGTACTAATAAACACTAGGTTAGGTGCAAGACACTTGTTGTGTTTGTGATCCGACCTCGCCTCGGCGTCCACCTGTACGGGGCTGGTAACTTACTCTGTATAGTAATTAATCTGTGCTAACGCATGCACTGTATGTATGTATATATGTATGTACATACAAGTAAAGCACTAGTTAACGTTAGCCCGCGCAGGAGATTTGCGGACGGTCAATTCTCTGCTGTCAGTGTCTCCTCGCCTGTGGCTTGGGAGAGAGAGAAGGGTGGGAGGGAAGGAGGTCCCCTCAAATGCGGATCGTCAGGGGGCGGCGGGCGGCGATGAAGTCATCATCACAATCATCATCACAATTTGAAGTTTGCGGAGCATTCTGCTTGTCCGGCTCCCGGGCCGGCTCTGGTTCATACGGATCGGCGACTCGCGCGAGTTTTTCTTCTACAGAAGCAGTTAACTACCTTGTGCGTGTGTAGTGTATGTAATTCCGTACATATACTCCGTATATACGTATTTGATTAGGGCACGCTGCGTTGGCCCGCGAGGGTCAAATACACTATGGCTCTTCGTCGGTCCTACCAGATGGGGAAGGCGGATGACCTGATATACACTACATATATATATGGAGGGACGGTAGTTAATCCGTATCTGGTCTCAGCGACTTGGCTCGGTACCGGCCGCAGCGGCTCGGCCGCCTTGCCGTTTTCGGTGGTCGAGACTCTCCCCGGATGTCCGGACCGGAATGTCGGAGGTCAAGGGCCCGGGACCGGCCCGGTGACGGAGGAACAATGGGAACGGTCGGGACGGAGGGAGACGGCTGGTTGTTGCGGATGACACGGGCCAATTGCATCCAAAGGACAATGCCGCTGTACATAACATGCAACCCGTCACGGACACCCGAGCAACCAAGGATAGGATAAAGCCGTATCTCATAACCCCCTTTTTTTTTGGCTCGCCTGCGTCACGAACGGTGGCGGCAAGGGCGTAGTCCGTCTATATACTTCGTTCCAAGCCACTGCAAGTTATCAGGGCCGCTCATGTGTATGTATAGATTTTCGTGTTGTAATAGCATGCAGAAGATGAGAGAGAATACGCTCGAGCCATTCCAGCCAGGACCCCCAAACACAACGGGAAGAAGCGCCAGAGGGCAAGAAGAAAGGGAAGAAAATGAAATCGTAGCGCCATGCGGTCTATCACCGACAGGGGGGGGGGGTTCACCAAAAACCAACCCGTCACGCTTGGACCTCACTGCGTATGTACAGTAGGATTGAAGGAAAGAGAGAAAAAAATAGACCAGATATTCCCCTCCTCCCCTTTTTTTTTTTAAAATTCCCCTTTTTTTTTCCCCTTTTCTTTCAACCTTGTCAAGCAAACAACCCATTCATCAATGGCCATTGACGCCGTTGGTACCATTGGTGCCGTCGACGCCGTTGCCGTCCTTGGCGGCAGCGGCGGCGGCGGCGGCCTCCTCGGCCTCGACCTCGGCGACGGCGCACTCGAGGGCCTGGAGGACGTCCTTCTTGAGGTCCTCGGCGTCCTCGACGCCGCAGCTGAGGCGGACGAGGTCGTCGAAGACGCCGACGGCCTCGCGCTGGTCGCGGGGGATGCCGGCGTGGGTCATGCTGCTGGGCACCTCGCAGAGGGACTCGACGCCGCCGAGGGACTCGGCGAGGGTGAAGATGCGGGTGCGCTGGCAGAAGCGCTCGGCGGCGGCGTGGCCGCCGCGGATGCGGAAGGAGAGCATGCCGCCGCCCATGGCGTCGCGGTGCTGCTTCTTGGCGATGTGGCGGTGCGGGTGGGAGTCGAGGCCCGGGTAGTTGACGGCGATGACGTGGGGGCTGGCCTCGAGGGCGCGGGCGACGGCGGTGGCGTTGGCGGTGGCCGCGCGGGCGCGCAGGTGCAGCGTCTTGGCGCCGCGGTGGGCGAGCCAGGCGTCGAAGGCGGAGGGGACGGCGCCGAGGGCGTTCTGCAGGAAGGCGAGGCGCTTGTACAGGGCGTCGCTGTTGAAGGCGGCGACGCCCATGACGACGTCGCTGTGGCCGTTGATGTACTTGGTGACGCTGTGGACGACGATGTCGGCCCCGTGGTCGAGCGGGTTCTGGATGTAGGGGCTCAGGAAGGTGTTGTCGACGACGACCATGACGCCGTGCTCGTGGGCCTGGGTGGCGACGGCGCGGATGTCGACCAGCCGCAGGGTCGGGTTGCTGGGGCTCTCGATCCAGACCAGCTTGGTCGACTCGGTGATGTGGTCGCGGATGTCGACCTCGATCTCGGGCGTGAAGGTGACGCGGACGCCGTGCGCCTTGGCCACCTGGGTGAAGTAGCGGTGCGTGCCGCCGTACACGTCCGAGACCGAGATGACGTGCGAGCCGGCGGCCAGGGACTGCAGGATGACCGTGGTGGCCGCGCTGCCGGACGAGAAGGCGAGCGCGTACTTTGCGTGCTCGAGCGCCGCCACCATGGCCTCGAAGTTGTTGCGGTTCGGGTTGCTGCTGCGGCTGTACTCAAACTCGCCCACCGGCTTGCCCACCGCCGTCTGCGCGAACGTGGTCGACAGCGAGATGGGCTCGATCACCGCCCCCGTCGTCGGGTCGTGCGGCGACCCCGCATGCACCGCGAGCGTCCCGAACCCGTGCTCGGGCGACGGCGCCCGCGGCGGCGTCGCGATGGCCTGGTCCGTGTGGGCCGTCATGGCTCCCGCGTCGCTACACTACACTATCTGCAAGGGGCGCGCGGCAGGGTGTGACGGTGTGTGAGGGTGTGCGAGGGTCTGCGAGGGTGTGCGATCGACGGCGAGCCCTCCGTTTGGTCGATCGCCGTTGCTTAGCTGTGTCGTGGCCCGGATCCCTGGATCTCCCCTCTCTGGCTCTCTCTCTCTCTCTCTCTCTCTTTCTTTCTTTGCGGCGCTGACGTTGGCTGCTCTGGGCCTCTAGAATGTCGAAACGTGGAACGTGGGGGTGCAGAACCGGTAAAGTATGTATGTATGTGCAATACGGAGTACAAGGTTGGATAACGAGGTACAAAATGCCAGAAAAAGAACAAATAAGGATATTTGTAGCGCACTGCAAATGCTGCAAGTAGGGCCTCTTCGGGCGTCCCGTGTGCACTTTTGTCAATTTCTGCCGAGGATGGTGCAATCTTGCGGTCCGTTTTAAAAGTGTCCGGATCCGTTAGTATTTATGGATTTTAGAGCCGCCTCTCTGCACCTTTTTTTTTTTACTTTGCTCTCTCCGTCTCCGCTCTCTCCTCAGCAGCGTGCGCCCTTGGTCTTTTTTAATTGTTAGGGATCACTGATAACTAACACTTTTTACGCCCTTCCAACCTGCAAAAATTCCCTTGGGTGTCCGACTCCGCTCCGCTCCGCTCCTGGTCGGCTTCCCCTGGTTCGACGGGGTCCGACGGCTTCGATGGGCTTCGGATGGTGGTGATTGCTCATCTGGATTTCAAATCGGCCTATGTACGGAGTACATACAAGGGCGCCGGCCAGTGCCGCCCGGGCCGCGTCAGGCGCAGATTCGCAGGTAATCATTACATACAGCGATACGATTCAACTGGGCAGGTTGTGTCACGGTCGTACTTGGCGCCTCACCGTCTGTCTCGGAAGGCCGACACTTCTGCTACGATAGGAAGCTGAGGGGAAGACTATGCAAGAGTCTATCCGCAAGCCATCTGTAGCGCTGCAGTAGCGTGCTTGACGATTTCACACCGCATTCGGCAAGTCGGGTCGGCCGGTTGCCGTTCCTCCACTGCGGCTTGCGAAGGGGAGAAATCTCGGGAAGCCGTGGCAAGCCGCAAGGCTTTGTGCTTCTGATGAAATCATCCTGCCCCCCATGGAGAGTGGCCCAATCAGGCAACTGCATCAGGTCCGCCCCTGACGCTGAGGAGTGTCGTATTCCTAGTAATCGGGTTTGGCGGGGTAGACTACGGTTGAACCTCGTGGGCTGACAAAACACGTTCTGACTCAAAACAGGGAACACCCTCTTCATCGAGGGAATGGGATATTGAATATCACCACCTACTTCGTCATCATTTTACTAGAAAGCGTAGTGAAATGTTGAGGCAAGCGTTGTTTTGTGATTTGAGAGCTTCATGACTCACAAACATCCAGGTATTCGAATTGCACAGTAAATTCACTTATGCAATATGTTCCCCCATCCGCCATGCCCATTGCAATTGTGCGCGCCTCGGCTCTCCCGTTCCGGAAGTTTGCACCTCGTCGGGCAACTGCACTCCACACCGGCATTTTGAAGTGTTCCGGGCCGGTGCAAGGCAGCAGCCACCTGCCGATGATCATTTATTGTACTTTGCTCTTGTGTTGCCCATCAGCGAAGAATCCCTCCATTGGAACAGAAATGGATGAATTTTGACGCCGTTTTCTCTCTGTTCCGTTTTCTTTTTACTGGCAATTGACGCCTTTTTATATTTTCTTCTTCTTTTTACTATCAATGACCATCTTCTTGGTCGTACAAGATTCTTTCCAGGGCTCTTCTAAAGACGAAGAAGAATTGAGAATACCATTCGCAGTAGATAACTTGATGGGGAAGACACCTCAGCATGTGAACCCTCCACTAACACGCAAACACCCAGGATTCCCGCCTTGCCTGCTTCGGCAACCCCACCGGACGGCGCCATTCACGACTCAGGATTGGCTGCATCTGACGGGCTCTCGGTGCCTGCATTAACATCGTCCCCGAGACTGCCAATAGCAGCGGCCTGCGACTTCACCCCAGCATCCACATTCCTCCTGCTGCCAGCGTTGACGCAAGTACGCAGTAGCAGCGAGGTTGGCGATTGAGGCCCCCTCATCGCGCTGAGCGAAAGACGCGAGCATCTTGAGCATGGGAAGCGGCGAGCCGCCAGTGTCGGCACAGAAGGCCGCACCGTAGCCCGCACATCAAAAACAGAACACCAGAAGAATCTTGGAAGTCGGAAACAGTTTGGAAAAGCCAGCACGCGGTCAGGCCGCGCCTGGTCGCGCATCCACTCTCCAATCTCTCTCATCGGCCAGGAGCTAGCACATTCTCTGCCGCCATAGTATGCCGCCCCGTCGCTCCCACAAGAAATCCCGGTCTGGCTGCCGGCGGTGTAAGGCCCGCAAGATCAAGGTAGGTTTTTTCTCCGAGCCGCATCGGGGGGAGTGGGTGGACGGGGAGACGGGAGCCGTTTGCCGGAATATCCGGTCGGTCTGACTCTTTCTGTTTTGCGTGCGATAGTGCGACGAGGTCCATCCTCGATGCGGCAACTGCGTAAAGCACGGTGTCCCGTGTGACTTTGAACACCCCGAGGTCCTGGCCGAGCTTCAAGCTGCTGCTACTGCTGCTGCTGCTGCTACTGCCGCCGATTCGCCTTCTACGCCCGGCTCGACCGCCAACTACAGATCTCCCACCTCCCGACATGGATCCATCATGTCCGGCGCGTCGGCCGGATCGTCCGGATCGGCGCCGTTGTGTCGGCCCCCACCAACTCCGGCCGTGTCGCAAACGACGCCCCCGGGCCACCGCTTGCTCGAGCTGAGGCTGATGCACCACTACACGGCCATGACATGCAAGACCTTCACCTTCACCGCGCCCGTGACGGAGGACATCTGGAAGATCACGGTGCCGAATCTCGCCTTCTCCGGCTCCCAGCACCTGGCCGACGCCATCCTCGCCGTCGCCGCCCTTCACCTCCGTAGCATGATGCCCAACGACAAGGAACTAATACGCGCCTCCCACGCCTACATGGCCGCCTCGCTCGCCGAGTACAGCGCCGCCCTGACCAAGGGCATCAACAGCAGCAACGCCGAGTCCCTCTTCCTGACCTCAGCCCTCATCGCCTTCCAGTCCACGGCCACGAGGGTGTTCATGAAGGATGAGGTCATGGTCGGAGATGACGCCGATGCCGACGCGAATCAGAAGAACCGCCCACCGGGCTGCTATTCCATCCCCTTCTCGTGGTTCCATTCCTTCCAGGGCGTCAAGGCAATTACTGCTGCTTCGTGGCAGTACTTGCGTTCCAGCCCCGTCGTGACACAGGTAATCAACTCTCAAGCCGTCCTTCAACTGGACTTCAACGCGGGGCCAAAGACCTTTTTCGGGCACTTGCTGGAGGGTCTGGACGAGGAGCTCGCCGCCATGGGCGATGTCTCGGCCGCATCTCTCAGCTCACCCGCAGTCACCCCCGCCGGCCCCTTTCCGGCGCCGCCACAACCACCTCCTCCACCATCACAGTCCACCTCAGCGAGCTACCAACCACCAAACAAACCGGCCGCCGCCGCCAGTCCCGAACTAATTGCCTCCACACGGCAAGCCTACCAACACGCCGTCGCCGTCCTCAACTGGGCGCACAAGATCCCGCACAAGGGCGCGCCCCTCGCCTTCCCCGCCACCGTCTCGCGCCGCTTCATCGAGCTGCTCGAGGAGCGCCGCCCGCGCGCCCTCGCCATCCTGGCCTGCTTCTTCGCCCTGCTCAAGTCGATGGACTCGATCTGGTGGTTGCATGGCATGGCCCGGCGCGAGGTTCTCGGGGTCGTCTCGCTCTTCAACAGCGATTATTTCGGCCCGGACGCCTACCGCACCTGGTGGCCACACCTCGAATGGGCCATGCGCATCGCCCTCTACGAGCACCCGGAGGGCTGCGCCGGAGAGCCCATCCCCGCCGACATCTGGGGCGCCGACTGGTACGCCGAGGAGCGCGCCCTCGCCGAGGGCCAGGCCCAGCAGGGCGGATATGTCCGCCACATCGAGCTGCTGAGCCAGATGACCACGGCCATGCAGAGCATCCCTGCCGTGCCCGAGTCTGTGCCGCCCATGGGGAACCAAGCGTGATTCGCGAGAAGGGGAAATGAGGTAAAAGAGGTAAGAAAGAAAAATAAAACCAACACAATCGAGGTGAAAGGAACTCGCCAGACGAGATTCCATTTCGGCCGGATGCCGAGCATCTGGCGCCCGCACACGGGTTACGCTACAGCGATGGATGGTTTGTCTGGCCTTCTGTCAAGGTTATCAAGGTACCCAACCCGTCGCGGTGGCAGCAGACCTAAAGAACCCTGCATAGGCAGTTCTTAAACAAAGGAGCCCGGACGACGTGGGAGCGAACCGTCCTGCCATGCAGAGCCGTGCCGAGATTCCTCGGCCCCATGGGGAACAGCGGAACATCCTGGGCGTATCAAGCAAACCAATGGGTTGACCCACGCTCGAAAGGCTCCCAAAGGGCAAGGGAAAGTTTCGAGCCGAGAAATGGCATACCATAACAGCAGCAGCAGAAGAAGAAAGAGGAAGACGAGGAGGAGGAGGAGAAGGAGGAAGAAGAGGGGAGGGTTATGTCTCCGGCAAAGTTATAAGAGGTGCATTGACCCAGCAAACGATACGAAAGACAGATGTTTGTAAGACACGGCCAACTGCATCAAGGCAACGGCCGTGAGAAAACGGTCGAGACTTGATAGTATGTACATACATAGATGCGTATGGTGAATAACACCTCCAACCCCCCCAATTTATATCGAGCCACAAAAGAGTCCATGACGCCGTTGTATTTTTCCGGTCCCCTCCTCACTCCAAACGCCCGCGTTAAGTTTTGAAGAAGAGAGAGAGAGAGAGGGAGGGAGAAAGAAGAATCAGAACTGAACAACCTTTCCCCCTCCATCCCCCTCCTCTTGATTACGTGAATCAACCAACTAAGCTAAGCCTTGACCTTGCGCTTCCTCTTGGTGGGCTGCTGCTCCTGCGCGGCCTTGGCGGTCCCGACCGTCTCGTCGTCGTCGTCGTCCCGCTCGGCATCGTCGTGCTGGTCGCGGGACCGCTTGAGGCCCTTCATCTTGCGCGTCTGCAGGCCGCTGAGGTCGAGCTTGCCCATGTGGATGCGGCCGATCTTGTCGCCCATGGGGTCGGTCGAGATGTTCTTCTTGGTGCGCTCCTCGTTGGTCTTGGGGCGGCGCATGGCCTCCTTGAGGAGGGCCTCGTCGGGCTCCTTCACGCGGCCGAGGCGGAAGTCCATGCGCGGGCCGTGCTCCTCGAGCTCGACGCGGGGCAGCCGCTGGCCGGAGCGCTTGGTGCGGATCGCGTAGACGCGCAGCCGGAGGACGGGCGCCGAGGACGGGTCCGCCGCGGCGGCGGCGGCGGCGGACTCGGTGGGCTCGTCGGCCGTCACCACCACGCAGAACCGCAGCCCTTCGACGTCGATCTTGTCCGTCGTCTCGCCCCGGAAGAAGTCGATCAGCATGGACTTGGCCATGGTGAAGGCGTTGGGCACGGGGGATTCGCTAATAATAAATCGTGTGTGGATTTGAGTTTAATCGGTTAGTCAAAGATATTAAAAAGGGAAAAAGGAAAAAGGAAAAAAAAAAAAAACAACGAGTGTTTTGTCGGAGGAAAGATGGCATACAAGGCGGTCCCCGCAAACACCATGAGCGGTCGCATCCCGATGGGGATCTTCTCCGTCTTGAACTGGGACAGGCTCCGGAAGGACTCGGGATCCAGGTAGAACTCGAGCATGTCGAGGATCTTGTAGTCAAACGTGCGGACGAAGGTGATGGTGTGCGGGCGCTTCTTGTTGCTGCTGCCGAAGAGGAGCAGGCTGCAGTCGTTCTTGTCCGAGAAGAAGGCGAGCGAGCTGGCGTCCTCGAAGGGATGGACTATGGTAAAAGGGAAAAAAAAGGGGAAAAGGGGGGGGGGGGGGGGTAAAGTCAGCCCATTTGGCCTCCGGGACTGCTTGATCAAAGATTAAGAGGAGCGGAGGCGGCGCATACTGGCATTCTTCTTCTGGAAACGTTTGGCGTTGTCCTTCCTCAGCGCATACAGGTCTCCGAGGGCATCTTGGGTCTGTGAGACGGAATTGTCAGCGTGAATGGCCACCCTCGGCATTAATGCTATTTTTTTTTTTTTTTTCGTACGATTTGGCTGCAAGTGGTGCCGCGCAGGAACAGGGCCTTCTTGGGATTCTCGACGATCTTGGGCGCCCTCTTCTCGAGGGCCCGCTTGGAGCGGGCATTCCGGGGTTTTCTGCGAAACCGAGAGTCAGAATCAAGAGCTGTTATCGAACGGGAAAAGGCAGAAATGACATTACATTTGGCGCAGCATATTTGTTGAGGGAATTTGTCGAAAATGGGGACGACAATTGGCGGTTCTAGAGATGCGACCAGATGCAGATGCGCATGTTGCTGAGAAAATCAGGACCGGGGCATATCGATAACGAAAAGCTGATGTGGGGCTGGGGTCCAGACAGCCCACCTCAGGGTGTTCGAGTTTTGGTCTCGCACCAGCCACAGTGAGCGCCACAGCTCGAACCTGGCAACCCAGAAGACGCAGCAGATCACAAACCCGGTTCATCACATTCATCATTACTATTGGAGATGATTGAGGTCATTAATCAATTTCTGTTTGAAATTCTAGGCACTCTTGTCTATTTCAATCTTCTTCATTCACTATTTGCTGTGTTAAGAGAACCAGAAAGGCTCTGAGCGCTGAGACGGCTTTGTTTGTTTACTTGCAGCGCCACCCCCTTTCCCATTGAGTTGGTTCCTTGATTATGTGCATAAGAGACACAGTAGGCTGCATGCTAAGTGAGCAGTTCAGCTCCGTCTGTGAATCCACATAGACATTGTCAATTCTTAATCTTCCGTGAGCTCTTTGGCTAAGCCCGTAGGCTGCTTCAAGCCCAGCCCCTGTGCTGCGGCTAACACTTCGTTGGCCAACCACAAAGTCTTGCCCTCCAGGTGATGGCGGAGATGAACAATGGTCGCTTCTCTGTTATCATCTGAGTCTGGATTTTCTTGCTACGACGATGTCCAGTTGTGCAACCCTATGTCTGGCCGTAGCCTCAAACATGGACCGCGGCACGAGCGTTGGCCATGGGGGGTCCGCGGCCAAAGCACCCACACCTCCGGTCCGATCTTGAGAACTCTGCCCTCTATCCCACAGGAAGAAGCAATGTGTGCGCCGTGATAACCCTATGTCACCGCCGAGACACGAGGGGAAGCGGGTCTGCGCCGAGATGCACCAGGGCTTGAAGTTTTCGCTCCGGTCGCCTCGATTTCCGCTGCACTTTGCTCTCCCACACCATCCTTCTTCATCCTTGCGCGTCAATCCTTGCCAACAATTTGCCAGGATGAAGCATAAAACTGGCCTCGACACGGCTGAGGCCGTCAGCAAGCTGGCCGCGACGGACCAGATTGCAACTGAAGTTCCTGCTTTGTTGGAAAATAAGAAAGCTTCTGCGCCCATCGCCGACGAGCATGGCGATACTAAGGAATCCAAGAACATCCTCAAGGACGAGAAGTCTGCGACTGACCAGGCTATGAGCCATGGCCATGCATCGGCCGAGATTTCCAAAGAAATCATGAGCGAAAAGCTGACCGCTGAGGAGGTCTTCGAGTCTCGACTAGTCGGTTTGATTGAGGCCTACAGAGACCTGATGGCCAGTCGCACTTTGGCTGAGCCCGAATCAAAGAGAAAGACGGTTGATCCGATTGAGCCTCTGATTCAGAAGCTCGAGAAGATCAAAGAGTGTGACACGGTCGAAGTCCACCCCCTCGACGAGCGGTCCACCAAAGACCACAAGGATGAAACCCCGACCGATGTTCGTGTCCTTGCGCAGGATGTCGTCACCGGCACCAAGTCCGACAAGATGGAGAAGGCGGTCGATTCAGACATTGCGGCCATGAATGACCGATCCGATGATGATGATGAGACCGCCGACAATATGGTCAAGACCGATGACGTTGCAAACATGACCGCGTCAGCGCTCTCCGACGGCCTGACTGGTGCGGTGTCTGATGCAGTGGTCACTCCGGCCGCCGTAGCATCCGAAGGTAAGAGAGCCGTCACAGTTCATCCGAGATAATTTGTGCCTCAATCTAAACTCTGTTGTTCTAGGTCCCGGCGCTGAGGGCCAGGTTCTCAAGCCTTCGGCCGAGGTTTTTGTTTCGTCTCAGAACGGCAGTGAGGCATCGCCCGAGAAGAGCAAGAAGAAGAGAAAGAAGCAGAGGAAGAAGCAGCGAAAGAACGCAGCAGTTGCTCTAGAGGAAAAAGAGGGCGCGCCCGATAACGTCGAGCCCGAGAGCAGCGCGGTGGTCGAAGCAGCCGATGACAAGATGGAAAAAATGCAGGAGGGCGAGTCCACCGATGATGCTGCCGACGATGCCGCCGACGATGCTGCCGACGATGCTGCCGCGATGGCAAATGAGGACCCGGCCACTGCCAGCCACGGCGAGCCCGATGGTGCTGGTGCTACTGATGCTCCTACTGCGACTGATGCTCCTGCTGCGAGTGGTGGTAGTGTTGGTGGTGCTCCCCGTAACCCCAATTTTGCTGCCTTCGTTCAGACCCCCGCCAGCTACGGCGGCGACGAGAACCTGGCGCGGCTGATGCAGGACATGGAGCGGGGCAAGACCGAGGGCGACGTGGACGAGCTGTGCGTGGTGTGCGAGAAGCGCTACATCAGCTACTGCAACACCTGCAGGGGGGCCCGCTACTGCTCGCGCGCCTGCCAGGTGGCCGACTGGCCCGTTCACAAGAAGCTGTGTGCCGACCTTTCGGGCCCTGCCGCTGAGAGGAACCGCCCGAGCCCGGCCCGCCGCCGCATCCTCTTCTTTCCAACCTACAGCCCCAATTCCACCCTCATCTGGGCCCTCCACCACGAGACGCCCGACAAGCAGTACGAGTGGATCGAGTATAACCACCCGGACCTGGACCGCTTCTTCTCTACCCCGGGCGTCTCGGCCGACGATCCCAGGGCACACACGGTCCTCAATCTCGTGCACAGTCTGAAAAATCGGTCAGTACCCACCCCTCTTGATGGGCAAACGCGAAGGCACCAGGGAAATAGAGAGAAAGAGAAAACGAAAAAGGCTAACAAGTTCACGGCAGCCGCATCGGCCACAAGCTGACTGCCGTCACCCACAATGTCGTCCGGCCCACGGGCGACATTGTGCAGCCCGCGCCGATTAATCGGAGCATCAACGAGCTGACCGAGCCCGGCTACCTGCGGTTCGTCCTCCTTCGGTCCTTTTTTTCTTTTTTCATTTTCTTTTTTTTTTTTGTTCCTGTGCCTTCCTCCTTGCTGACACTGCACGTGTACGCAATATAGTCCCACGTTTGGCCCCGTCGCATTCTTCGCCGACGCCCGCATCCCCGGCGACCCGGTCCCCCCCAAGACCCGCGACATCAGCTCGCGCGACGTGCACAGCATCGTGCGCCTGATCGAGCGCCACGACGGCACCTGCATCGCCACCCCGGCGCTCTACCATGGCGAGACCGTCTCGGGCCTGCGCATCAACGACCCCAAGTCCGAGGTCAGCGCCGTCCTCGGCCTCAGGCGCGTCTTCGACATGACCAGCGTCCCCCTCTGCCCGGCCTTCGCCTCCGACTACGCCATCGCCCTCGCCTTCCATCTCGGTCTCCGCTGGTATGTGCTCCCCTATCACAACTCACGCCATCACTTTTTGCTTTGGAGGCAAGCGAGAAAAGAAAAGAAAACCAGTTTTTTTTTTTTTTTTTTTTGAAATAAAAAATAAACTAACTGTAGCCACTCTCTCATATATAGGTACATCCGGCCTGGCAACTTCCTCGGCATCAAGAGCGGCACCACCGTCTGGAGCGACGGCAACCTCCGCTACCTGGGCTTCGTCTGCACCATCTCTGAGCGGACTGAGACGGCGGCGGCGACGGCGGAAGCGACGAAAACAACGACGACGACGACGACGACGACGGTGGATACGGTCTTCAACTACGGGCCGTTTGCGTCGAGCGTCATCGTCCTGCACGGCTCGGGCCGGCCGGTGGACGTGCACCACGTGCTGGCCTTCAACGCCTACCTGGACGAGGTGTACGTGACCAAGGCGGCCGCGTCGCGCGGCGGCTTCGTCCGCTTCTGGGCCGACTTCAAGCAGCGCGGCGGCAGCGCCCTCGCCTCCGTGCCCTCGCCCTACAAGTCGGAGAAGAGGGGCGTCCTCGACCGGCTCGGCTACTACGACCCCGCCTTCGTCATGGACCAGGTCGCCCTCCACATCGCCGACGTCTGGACCACCGTCGCCCACACCCTCAACAGCTTCACCTCCCACACCTTTGAGGCCGCCAGACCGCAGCAGCAGCAACACCAGCAGCGTCGCCGCGAGTTTCAGTACTGACTGGCGTGCGGATGCGCCTGATTTGTAGGCGGACACTCTTAAGCGATAAGAAGCTCTCCATCAGACAAGTTAGAGAAATACTCTCTCTACGCATGCCTCCATGTGTGCGTGTGTGTGTGTGTGTGTGTGTGTGTGAAGATCAAACCAACTTTTCAGAGTATAAACCTATATGTTTCTCTATCCGGAAAAAAAAAATGCCACTGATATAAACCAACGCCATGCTTGCTTCCATGCCAACGATGCCCAAAAACAAACAGAAAACGTCCGGTTAGCCTATGCATAACCCAATGTGATCATACCATCATCACTAATAGTCCATGCATGATTTGCCAAAAAAGATCCTTATCATCTGCCTCACCGTCCGCCTACCTGCCCCTTGGGCAGCGGGGGGATCCAGCACACGCCCAGGTTCACGCCCAGGTTCACGACCCCGATGATCCAGAATCCCTTGGCGTAGTTGGTGCCCCCGTCCATGCAGCGGAACACAACGGCAAACAGCACGCCCCCGAGGTTGCCGGCCGCCCCGGTAAGCCCGGACAGCACACCGTTGGCCTGCGGGTGCACGTGCGGCACCAGGCTGAAGTTGGCCCCGTTACCGGCTTCCGCGAAGAGCGCCATGATGGCGACCAGTCCGAACATGGCGCCCTCCCGTCCCGGGTTCAGCGCCCCGATCAGGATCAGCAGCGCCCCCGCCATGACCCCGCAGGCGACCACCCACCCCTTTTTCCACCACAACGCCCTCTGCCCATTGTCGCTGTTAGCACCACCACCACCACCACCACCACCACCACCACCACCACATTTTTGTTCTCCTGCAAAGGACGAAGGAGGCGAAGAGAAGCGCCGGTACAGCAGGTCGCTGATGGCGCCGCCCAGCGGCCGGCTGGCGACATTGAGGAACCCGAACGCGGCTGCCCAGCCGGCCGCCTCCGTCTGCGACAGCCGTGGGAACCGCTCCGCGTAGTATGCCGCCAGCACCCCGTTGACGGCCAGCTCCGTCCCGAACGAGCACGAGTACGTGAGCGCGTGGAACGCCGCCTGCGGCGACAACGCCACCCGCACCAGCTCCCGTGCCGTCGGCGGCTGGACCGTCTCGGTTGCTGCTGCTGCTCCTGCTGCTGTTGTCGTTGCTATTGTTGTTTTCGTGGCTAACGGTTCTGTTGATGGGATGGAGGGGTAGCTCGGAGGCGCGGTCGCACCCGGCTGGTTGTTGTTGTTGTTGTTGTTGTTGTTGGTGTTGGGTGGTTCGACGCCGGCGATCGGAATCGTGATGGCAACAGCGACGGCGGGAGATTTTTCAAAGGTGTCGCTTGGGTCCGGGCGGTCGGTGATCCGGCCCGGGACGTCCACGATGCTGTTGGCTTTCTCGACATCGGTGCCCGCGCTGGTTTCCGACTCGATGTCGGCGGGGCTGGGGACGTCGAGATCGAGGGGACCATCTCGCTGACCGTGGAGGTGGCGGTCTCTCCACCTGCCCGTCGGCGTGTCCGGGCAGAGGAGGATGAGGGCGATGCCCGTGGTGATGACCATGGAAAGGGGCACGAGAAAGGTGAGTCGCCACGCCTGGCCGGGGAGGTAGCCGGCCCCGGCGAGGGCGTCGTAGACGGCCGGCATGATAAAATAGGTGATGCCGCCGCCGGCGTTGCCCAAGCCGCCCGTGAGGGCATTGGCGGTGCCGATGACATTCTTGTCGAAGAAACCAGTTGACCAGACCTGGCAAGGGACGAAGGAGCCCCCAAGGATGCCAATGAAGAACCGGCTCACGTAGAGGCCCCGAGCGTTGTGGACCAGCGGAGCAAGGCCGAGCGGGATGGAGCCGGCGAGGAGCAAACCTCCAAAGACGTTGCGAGGGCCGAATTTGTCGCAGAGCGGGCCAGCGACAAGGCGAACCAGCAGGCTTATTGGCTTGGTTAGCGACGCCCACGCGCATGGCCGGGCCAGGGGGGGGCTCTGGCCTGCTGTTGTCACTCACGTCGCACAAAGGGAGACAATGTTGGAGTTGGCCACCTCCGTCGGGGACAGGCCTAGGTCATCTTTGATGGTATGGGTCAACTGCCCGAGCGGTTAGCCCGCCGGAACCAACCGCACGGTCTGAGGAAAGGGAGACGGTACCAGAGGTGGGAAGGTGTACCATGCCCAGAAGGCAATCATAAACCCGAACCAGGAGAAGAAGAAGACGCGCCCATAAATGTCGACCGGATTGAGAAGTGGTATTGACCGGGCCTTGAGCGTGACCGGGTTGACGTCCGGGCGGGCGTACAGGTACGAGAGCTTGAAGCCCATGATGGGAGCGGCCCTGTCCTAGATTGAGCGACCGACTGCGAGACAAGTGCTGGCCCCGGAGCGTTGAACCATGTATGTCTCGAGAAGCTTGTTCGAATCTTATACGACAAAGCCATGGGTACGGAATGTATGTACGCGATATAGGGCAGAGAAATTACAACCCAGGTCTGCTACGGCACCGCGGTGTGAGTTGAGTCGAAACCAGCCTCTCTCCCTATCTCCCTATCTGCGTGTCTGCGTGTCTGCGTCACCCACACAAGAGTTGTGGACTCCGTCGCCATTTTTTTTGACCGCGGAGACGCTCTTTGCCAGGATGATTGTGGCACTTGGAGGACGGTTCCGGCATAATGAAGTCTGTATACCGGCTAGCATCTCCAGTCCTCGACCTCAAAACCGGCACTCCTGGCTGCTGATCGCTGATAAGCCGCACAAGGATTCACGGACCGGACGGAGATGCGCAACGCTTAGTTTCCCGTCGCCTCGGAGATGCACGCTTGGCGGGGATGGGCAGTCCGAGTATAGATACGAATACTTATGGCGCTGTCGCAACGAGCGGGTGTCAAACGCCTCGCGGGTTCGATATTGGCCCGCTCCCATCCTACACAACACGGCGGTAAGGTCAGCTCGTGCTCGAGCGCCCGCAAGCGCCATGACCAGTAGTTACCTCGCAGACTGCGAAAGCGTGCGACCTTCCTGCATGGCGCCCATTGCTGCGAGGGCGGACGGTTCTAGCTCATCTCATGCAGGTCGTGCGGGAGACACCTCTGGGCCGAGGATCGCGTCGTCGCATCGTGTCATTGCAGTCCCTGCGGGCGCAGTAGACTGCAAGGGAGCGAGGAGGCAACGGCAGAGGCAGCCAGCTGGAACTTGTTCCTTATCTTTGGCGGGCCCGTCAAGCCGGTTCAGCCCACGGGGGCTTGTTACCGTTATCTCGCTCCTCCACATTTAGCACCTCGCAATGGCCCGGAGATAGCCTTTGATAAGGAGATGGCGGAGCTCTAGATGACGCGCTGTGCTGATCTCCGCGGCACTTGGTATCTAATGTTTGCGCACCAAGGTTAGTAGAGTATGTCGTCTGCGCAGGAGTTTGTAGGTGTAAAGAACATACACACAGAAACATTTCCTTACACTAATCTGAATTGTCGATACTTTTGTCCTGATGCAACATTGGATCCTGGAAGATACCTCCCTTGTTGATTCCCATCGAGGCCAAACCTTTAATTGTAATGATGAACAAAATCAACGGCCTGCGGACAGAATACACTAACCCCCCCAAGGGCCCCCACGCCCTGAATTTGTACTGGGCTCTTCGTTGAATTTTCGCCAGGGACGCGACTGCCTCATTCGATTCCTCCCACTCTTCAATCCTCAGTTTGCCATCGGTCATTTCAAATGCTCCCGTTCGGAGCTGCCCCGGTTCTTTTTTTTCTTCTCTCCCCTCGTAAATGGGGCGGACGGTCTATCTGGGGTTCCTTGATTGCAGATCGCCGATGGCTGAACATCCGGGACCCGAAACCGTGCATACCGCGGAGTTGCCAAGATCGAGCGGCTCGGCTCGCTCGGCCGGAGGCTGTTGAAGGTTGCACGTCACCTCCAAACCTCGAAACTTCATGGTCTCCTTCCAAACCAGGATCGATTCTTCCGACCAATTCCCGGCGCTCGGCGATTCGAGCCACTCTCTCTGCCTCAGCTCTTCCCTCGAGCACCACGATTTACCCCAGTGCCGCCAATGCCGCCAATGCCGCCTTCCGCCTCTGCTGCACATCCTTCCCCTGGACCATCCGACGATGGGCCTTCCTATCAGCCTAGGCCTAGGCCCCGGACGGCAATCGTCGGGAGACAAAATGCACAATTGTTGAAGCTGTTTGCAGTGTTTGGCATCCGCACCGCCTGCGCTCCTCGGCTCTCGGCGGCACTCGGTCCGCTCCGTGAACTTCGACACGCCGCGTCAACGTAACCCAGCTTCAACTTAAGGGTGCTGCGGCCCTTGCTGCGACAGCAAAAGCTGGAGAGAGCACGCGGATCCCAAATGGAAATAAAGCCACTCTTATATCAGTACACTGGATGGCTTACTCTGAGAGCCGGCGACCGTTCATCCACTTTCGGGCCGCTCACTGCAACCATCCGGGAGCCCGACTGCCGGAGAGCGGAGCCTGGTTCCTTCACTTCCACCGGCCGCGCCGAGCTGTGCTCCGATTTTCATCTCGTCCCGTGGCCGAGATGTCCAATGTCAAGGCGACCCTCCAACACCGACCAAACAGATAACCGGATCCAGGGCGCCCAGGGGCTCGGTCGTCTCGTCCGTCCCTGCCATCTCTTGGCGGCGTCTCGACCGTCAATGCCAGCCACACCACTGGGACGCCTCGTCTCGGATGATTATCGCACATTCTGATGCCCACGGCTTGTTGGTTGGGCGGCAGCCCATGCCAAACTGTCAAACTATCTACTCTGTACCCCCAATGCCATCATCCCATCGGAATGACACTAAGCGCTCAGATACAGCTGTCGATATCTGCAATGAGACACTCCGTCATCTTCCTGGCCGGGAAGAAGCGGTCGGGTGTCGGCGTGGACCCATCGGTGTGGCCAAGGCGGAAAGAGCTTTGCAGTCGGTTGTTTGCAGAAAGCCCGGTCAAGACCGGCGAAGCGGTGAATCACCCACCGATTCGATGCCCGGGTCAGAAATTGCCACCGTATTGTCTACGGTTCCGGCCAGCGCTTTAACAAATGCCCAGGTTAACCCCATGTTATGTACAAGATATATTGCAATACATAAGCCATTGACCGCCACTACCATCATGAATCGGCCATGTTTAGTGAATAGCAGCGTCACCCCAATTTCTTCCCAGATATCATCCATGCAATTACTTTGGGCAGCGCCGAACGTAGCGAGACGTACTGCAATCCTTTCCAAGCACATTCTCCACCATGCCACCACACGAAAAGAGAACGGCTTCCTGCTCCCCATCGTCATCGAGAGAGGACGCTCTCGAGAGTCAGATTGATAACTCGTCGAAGTTCCATCCACGGCCATCACTACGCTCGAGGGCATGGTGCCATCTCAATGAAACTGTCCGAGCCTCCATCCTCGTCGAGGTCGAGCTCCTCATCCTCACCTTCTGTATTGGCCTTCAAGGCAAGCAACCCGCCCTGTCTCTCCTTACTCTGGAAGTTGCTGACACACGACCCTTCCTTTCCAGACGCCGTCTCCTTCCCCGACTTTCACTGCTTCGCGTCGAACCAAACCGGCAACACCGTCTTCCTGATGCTCGCCATCGTCCTCCCCGAAGCCAACGGCGTCATGTTCTACACGGCCAACATCGCTGTCGCCCTGGGTTTCTTCCTGGCCGCCGCCTGGCTGACCGGTCAGCTCGGCCACATCATCGGCGCCCGCCGCCGCAGCTGGCTGGTCTTCTGCAACCTGGTCCAGACCTGCCTCGTCTCCGCGGCGGCGGCGCTGCAGTACACCCACAGCTCGTCCCAGCACGGCGGCGGCGGCGGCCCCCTGGTGCTCGACACGGGCGCGCCCACCGCCAGCACCCTGTGGTCGATCGGCCTGCTGGCGTTCGCGGCGGGCAGCCAGGTGGTGCAGGCGCGGGCGTTCCGCATGACCGAGATCACGACGGCGATGGCGACGGCGGCGTGGGTGGACCTCCTCATCGACCGGGAGCTCCTCGCCCTGCGCAACCGCGGCCGCAACCGCCGAATCGGCTTCCTGGTCGCGCTGGTGCTCGGCACGCTGGCCGGAGCCTTCGTCTTCCGCAGGCTCGGGTCCCCGGCCGCGCTGGCCATCTCGGCGGCGGGGAAGCTGCTGGTCACCGTCATGTACCTGTTCAATCCGGCCGACCGGCCGAAGGCGGAGAGCCCCGAGGACTCTGCATGATCGGGGCCCGGATGGTGCTCAACTTCTTTTATTTTTTTTTCAGCTTTTGTCTCCTTCAATCTGTGACTTCCTGCATCAGCTCTAGAAACCTAGATAGCGCGGCGTTCTTGGATAGGGAGGGAATCAATTATACCAGGGAAAGCTCAAGGGCGCATGCTGCATGACACGGGATCTGCGAGGTTTCAAACAATGGCGGTCGGGACGGACTGCTGAAAAAGGGTCAAGAAGCAATGAAGGACGACTCTCTGAATGTTGGCGTCGATGATATAGAATTTTAGAGAAAGGAGCATGTATGAGCGGTACCGTCCTTGTGGTGTCATCAATATTATCTCCGGCTGTGCTTGCCTCTCGGCGCGAAATATTATTGGATAGCGGTTGAGGTCTGGAATCTGGACAGTACACTATTACTGGACAATTCCTGGGCAAGCAGCGCACTCAAAAATGATTCGGGTACATTACCCGCCGGTTATCTTCGTTGTTACTCACCTTTCCTACACCATCGGCTATCCCCTGAGGCTCTGCTATATGGAGGAATGGGGGACAGCGGAAGTGCAGACAACTATCATGACAGGTAATAGGTACAGCGAGGGCGTACCTAAAAGTCTTGGCAAATTGTTAGCAATGTGGTTTCATATTGCGGCTGCGACTCGCTCTTTTACTCCATCCCTCTTTCCCAGAACAAAGCCGTCCACAGAAACGCTTTACGATCTGGTACGGTTGACTCTGACCCTAAACAACACACATGCACTCGACCTCTTATGAGCTTCTAATAATGGAACAATGCAATTGAATTGTGGTCACCCTGAACCTCTCGCAGGACCCCTGAAGTCACTTCCTCGGGGTTTAATCGTAATTAGTCCAAACGGCCTCTGGATATCGCGGCGGCTCCGTTCACTCATTCCTTCCCCGACTCACTACCGACTCGTAACCTGAGAATTGTCCCTTCCATATTAGTGGTATTCTCAGTCAGGTAGGTGCCGTTGCGCAGGTTATGTTCGTCGATGCGTACATACATGACGCGATTATTAAATTAAAATGACCAACGCTGGGGCTGCAGCGAATCTTGTCCTCCAAGTTGAAGATTGTGCCGCACTTTTGAAAATAGTTTCTACAAGCACCTCCGTTCGAATTGGTATGCCTCTCTATGGCGCCAGTCGGCCATACACTGTTTGAGGGGCGTCTAACCCGTCAGGTTGACTCTTCCCCATCTTCACTACTGTGTTCTTCGCTCTTTCTCTACAATATTCTCCATCGCCAAAACTTACGGCACCGCACATTCAAGGTATCTCACGCTAGAAACTACCCCGCTCTTTCCTCCATAGAGCACTTTCTGCTAAATATTGCAGATCTAATGAAAGGCCATGGGATTGTAATACTACCGTTTTGATACTCGAGCTTGTGGTGCATGCATGTACGGATTACGCAGTATTTCTTGTTCGGTTGCAGCCGACCCGTTCCTGCAGGCACTCCTGGAGCCTCGAGTGCTGCCCCACAGTACCCCTGCAGCCCACAGCACCAAAGCACCTGACGGCGCGTCGCGGTTCCCGCGTGACGCGTCCCGCTTTCCGGGTTCTCTGTTGACTGTTCCCCACACAACCAAACACGCTCCTCCATCCAGGCGTTACTACCAAGCTTCACCTTGTCACCGACTGGGGAGTTCTATCGAGTTCCACGACCCGGATGCGCGTGGTCCGAGTCTGGAGCGATTGCTTCAATACGGCTCCATGACCCGCAACAATCTGGGGGAGCATATGGGCTGGCTGTTGAATACCATCAGAAAATCACCGCCCACAGGACCGCAGCTGCCCGCTGCCACAGACTCGCTCAGCCATGGCCAGCCTTCCATCTCATCCATCGTCGGGTCATCCACGCCCGACTTGGGATCACAGCCAACAGGGGCCACAAACTCCAAGTCTTCTAACTCTACATTTACCCCCACAGATTCCTCCACAATCTCTTCCATTTCCACTGCCACTTCCACTTCCACTTCCACCTCCGGCTCCCACTCTCGTCCCCGTGCTCAACCTATCCCCACCACAACAACGCCCTTTACTCCCTCGGGGAGTACAAAATCTACCTCGAATGCACGGAAGACTGACAGGGTATCCGCGAGGAAAAACGAGTCGAACCGGCTTCCTTCCAACAACTCGAAGCGGCCGACTCTACTCACCAAGCAGCAACCTTTACCTACCCCGGCTCCTACCACTGGAACAACGCCAATTGGCCCTTTGCAGAGCGCGTACTCGGCGTCGCTCGCGCGTGAGCCTCGTTTCAGTTCGGTACAGTCGCGGGAGAGACCGCAATCTCCGCCGCCAAACACGCACAATTCCCGGAGCACGCGCCCAGCAGGTCGGCCAGTTGACTTCATTGAGATTGACGATGATATATTCTCAGATCCTTTCGACCTAGCTGAGTCTGACGATCTCGACGGTTCCAGCTCGGTTCTAGCCTTTGGGGAGGACAAGAGGCTCTGGCGCGAGGACTTTGCTGAACGCCCAGAGCCGGTATCCAACCGCACAAAGAGGTCGAAAATGGCCGATATGGTCTCCCCGCCGGGTTCTCCCGTGAAAAATGAAATTGAGGACACTGAAAATGAGTTCCCAGACATCGAGGACCTGATCCCTCCATCGTCGGTTCTCAGGTCGGCCGTAAAACAACGCGCCAGCTCTGTTCCTGCGGGGGCGGACAGCCCTCGCTCTCAGATCGCTACGGAGTCGGCTTTGCTCCATGAGAACGATGTTGAGCACAAAACAGAGAACTGGATGCGCGGCGGCACGGACAGGGCATCTACCTCTGAGCCTGCCGTGGGCTTACGTCGGGACTCGCTTCAGAGCACACCCATCACGACGGCAGCTGAGACGTCGGATTTTGCAACATCTTCCCGGAAGCGCAAGACACCATCGTCGCCAACTCCTGCCGTCCATGAGCAACCTCTCGAAATGGAACCCAGCCCTTTGGCAGAAACCAGCAGAAAAGTGAAGAGGACCCGGCACGATGTCATTCTGGACTCGGACGATGAACTGCATGTTCCTTCGACGTACCAGTCCACCATGGGCGGCGAGACCAGCTTAGTTTCCAGCGGCAGCCATCGGGCTCCTGACGAGAGCGAGTGCATGGACATTGATGTGCCCCCCTCTAGCATTGAGCCATCGCCTAAGATGTCTCAGCATTCCGGGGCCCCTCTTGCCGCTTCTCAGGAGAAAGGCACTGGGAAATTGTCTCGGGATGCTCGTGAAGAAGCCCGCTCTGACGAACCATCCGAGGATACTCAAACCAAAGATGCTTCACAAGGCTCTCGCGACTCCGATATCAGACGGAACAAGCACGTTTTTGGTCTGTTCCTTGAGCGCCCATCTGTCCTAGAGGAGAAGATGCGTTCTCTGAACGACCAGTTGCGCAGGAATAAAGAGCAGTACACCCAGTGTCTCCGTGACAACGCGCCCCGCGAAGACCGCGAGCGGGTGCGGAATGCCCGTAACGCATTGGTGCAGAAGCAGAAAGCCCTAGATGCTATCAGAGCCGAACATCAGGCCTACAAAGAGCTCTGCAACAAGAGGGAGGAATTACTGGTCGAGCTGGGCAATGCCTTTGAAGAGGGGCTTGACACAACAGAGGATGAAGCCCAATTAGACATTCTGTCAGAGCAAGTCAAAGCGAAGGAGATCGTGCTCACCAGGAGCCTCATTGCGGCAGGCATTGATGATCTCGACTTCCTTAAGGACCCAAACGACTCCATCGCCGCCCCTGATGCACCCCAGACTCCTGTTGTGTTCGCTACACAACCCTCGCACAAGCTCGGTTCGAAAGGCTTGTCGAACAAGGGTGCCGACATTCCGGAATACAACTCCCAGGTTGTCTTGCAGACCCAGCAGCTGTCACAAAGTCGAGCACAGGGGACGGCAAGCACCACGCTCGCTAATACTCACACGCTGCCAACGACGGCTTCTTTTTCGCAGGCACCTGGCTCGGCTAGGCATACCACCTCCTACACGGACAACACGGATTCTCGGACTCTTGCAGGAATTTCCGACGACGGTGGCCTTGCCAGTACCGCTGGTGGGCCTCAGACGGCATTGGGACGCTCTGCAAGTTCCTCTGTTTCGATTGCTGCGGAAATCGTTCGCGATCCGCCACGGCTGATGCTTTCCAAACCAGACAGGACACCCGGCAAGAACATGAAGACATACGGCTCTGAGTACATAGACGACTTCAGTGACGATGAGATGATGCTGGCAGCCGCAAACAGCTTCGAGCAACAACAGTCCATGCTCAGCGCTGGTGTATCTCGGGCCCGGTCTCCCGCGTTCGAGTCATTCGAGAATCCTGCGACACCCGTGCGGAAGCGACCAGCTGCGAGGATCACGGCTCCGCAACAGCCCAAGGCCAAGATCGACTCGGAGCTGATGAAGTTCCCCTGGTCTGCCGATGTCCGCCGAGCATTGAAAGACCGTTTTCGAATGACGGGATTTCGGCATAACCAGCTGGAGGCCATCAATGCCACTCTGGCCGGAAAAGACGCGTTCGTACTGATGCCAACGGGAGGTGGCAAGTCTCTCTGTTATCAGCTCCCAGCCATGGTCAACTCGGGAAAGACCCGTGGCGTCACATTGGTCGTATCCCCTCTCCTAAGTCTTATGAACGACCAAGTGGCGCATCTGAAGCGCCTCAACATCCTCGCTGCGACCTTCAACGGGACCATCAGCGCCGCGCTCCGCAACCACATCCTGGGTGCCTTTCACCAACCTCACCCGGAACACCACATTCAATTGCTCTATGTCACCCCCGAGATGCTCACCAACAGCCCTGCCTTCAGGAATGGGGTACAGCTCCTGTATCGGAAGAACAAACTTGCCCGCATCGTGATTGACGAAGCTCATTGCGTGAGCCATTGGGGCCACGACTTCCGACCTGACTATAAGGCCCTGGGCGAGTTCCGCCGTGGGTTTCCTGGAGTTCCTGTCATGGCGCTCACCGCAACGGCTACAAAGAACGTCATGGCTGACATCAAGCACAACCTCGACATGGAGAATTGTGAGGTCTTCACACAGAGCTTCAACCGCCCCAATATCTACTACCAAGTCATCTACAAGCAGTCGCGCTTCATTCGAGGCATGGGAGAGCTCATCAACGAGAGATTTCCTGGCCAGTGCGGCATCGTCTACACCCTATCGCGCAAATCTGCTGAGGGTACCGCGCAAGCTCTTGTGTCGAAGCACGGAATCAAGGCTCGCTACTACCACGCCCAGATGGATCCCGAATCCAAGCTTGAGGTCCAGGAGCAGTGGCAGGCGGGCGAGATCCACGTCGTTGTTGCCACGATCGCCTTCGGCATGGGCATCGACAAACCGGATGTCCGTTTTGTTATCCATCAGAGCTTGCCCAAGAGCCTTGAGGGTTACTACCAGGAGACCGGCCGCGCCGGCCGCGACGGGAAGCCTTCCGAGTGTATCCTCTACTTCGCGTATCATGACATCCCAGCCCTGAGACGCATGATCAACGAGGATAAAGACAAGGACAAAGACGAGAAGGAGCGACAACACCAAATGCTCAACCGCATGGTCAATTACTGCGAGACCTCTCATACCTGCCGTCGAGTCCAGATCCTGCGCTACTTTGGCGAGAGGTTCGACGCCGCCGACTGCAATAACATGTGCGACAATTGCGCCAACGGATCGACGAACGAAGAACCCCCCGTCATGGAAGATTTTACCGAGTGCGCAGTGGCCCTGCTCACCGCTGTGGAGGGTCAGAAACAGGTCACTTTGGGGAAGCTGGTCGAGATCGTGACGGGCAGCAAGAATGTCGGGAAACACACGAATGCACCTGGTTTTTTGCTTTGCAAAGGGATGAAGAACCACGAGGTTCAACGGGTTGTCATGGCTCTCCACGATGAGGACGCGTTGGTCGACTGTCAAGAAACGGCACTGAGCAATGGCATCCCTATTACCAACTTCAAGGTAAGCGCTGCCCTTATCGATTCGTAGAGATCTTGTCATATGGTACAGGGCCTTCTTCGGGCTAACTCCGTCAATAGCTTGGGAAGAATGCCAACAAGTACCTTAAGGAGGGGCGCCGGCTGCGGTTGGAAGTCAGAAGGAAAGATCTGCCGCCACTGGTGGAAGAGCCGACTCCAGGGCGCAGGAGGAGGAAAGGCCGCAAGGCAAAGGAGGACGAGGGACTTGAGGAGCCCTTTGATGCCTCACGGACCAGAAGACCCCCACCGTCCACAAACGTCTCATCGCCCGTCTCTGGGCTCTCTAGGAAACGGAAGGCCAAACCCGTGATAGAGACGGCCGTAGACGAGGAGGATGAAGACGACTTCGTGGTCTCCGATGATACGGACGCCGAGGAGGCGCCGTTCGCCCACTCACCCCCTTCGCGCCACCCGCCGCCCCATCGCCGGCAACAAACCCTCGACGAGCTGGGACCTCCCATCTCGCGGGATCCCCGCTTGGAAGAGGCCGGGCTGGACGAGATCCACCAGGACATTGTCCAGGCCTTTGTTGAGCGGGCACATAGGGTGGAAGAGGAACTCCGCAACCGTCACGGGCTACGCCGGGCCCTCTTCACGGAGCAGCAGTACCGGGAGATGGCGATCCGCTGGACAACAACCGTCGCCGCGATGTATACCATTCGCGGCATCGACAAGTACCGGGTGGACCAGTACGGCGCTAAGTTCGCCACCCTCGTCCAGCAATTCCTCCGCGAGTACCGGGAGATGATGGGACGGGCTCCTCAGCCCTCGATGCCATTACCCGCTCCGCCTGCTTCCTCCTCGGCGGCCGAGATCGCGCCAAGGAGGAAGAACAAGCGCGACGTCGTCGACCTCATCAGCGACGACGAAGAGCCTAGGGTTGGCCACTGCCGCCCACCGCTGCTCACGCGCCGCAATGAGGCCGAGGCGGAGGAGGAGGACTTTGAGGAGGGCGAGGAGGATCTCTCAACCTCGCGGTACTTTCGCGGCGACGGTGCTGGCCAAGCCGGCCCGCCGGACCAACCTGACCCTGCCGCCGTCGAGCAGTGGCATAAGCGCTTCGAGGAGCTGAGGAGGGCCAAGGCTCCCAAGCGCTCGTACAACAATGAGAGCGGCAGCGGAGGCTCTAGCACGGGCTGGAAGGGCGGAAGGCGGCCCGGCTACTTGAAGGCCCGAGGCGGAAGAAGCGGGTCCTCGCGCGGCAGCGGCAGCGGCGGCGGCTTCTCAAAGCGAAAGGGTTCGGCCGGCCGACAAGCTGGCGGCGGCGACGCCTCGGCGGGCAGCTCGCGGGGCAGGCCTGCTCCGGGGTCAAAGAGATCCGGTGGCCAGGGCAACAGCGTCCCTGGTATGCCCTACTAAGGATCGCTCGCTGGTGGAGGATCCTGTCAGGCTTGGACCGAAAGGCGTGCCCCTCCTCATCATATTTTCTTTTCGTTTCAAGATCGCGATATGACTGGTTGCTGTTGCAATCTGGTCGTCTCGCGCGATCTTGTTACACAGGGTCAAAACCCTGAACGACCCTTGCGCATCTGAATTGGGTGTGGTGCGCTGAGCCACAATCTCGTCCTGGTTCACACCATCTGGAACCCTCGCACTCAGTCTGACCGTCTCCGTCTTTCTCGCCATCTGCGCGACTCTTTGCTTTCGCCCAAAGACTACTCGACATGCGGGATTCTTATATTATTTGCATTAGGAGGCGGACAGGCGGCATTATTTGTTTTCACTTCTTTTTAATGCATGGCGCGGCGTACAAGGCGTGGGTTCAGAGGCAAGGGAGGCAGGCCACATCAAAAAGGAGTTCGGGCATGAGACAAGTGGAAAATGAGCCAAATCGGAGTTTGGAGCGGCTTATTTCTTGGATGCTGGAATACATTTCTTTTCTCATCGTCTTGAGTGTATGCGGGAGGTAGGGGGTTATGGTGAGGGTTGCATGAAGGCGAATAGTTGATGACAGGCTTTTTCATGAACGGATGCCTAAATAAACTGTAGACATGGCCGTCGACGAGGACATATATCCGTATTCGCCTCGCTTTACAAAGGGAGAGAACATGAAGTGAGCGGGAGGTCGAATGTCGCAAACATGGAAGGGCATTGCACGGTATAATGTTGTATATTATGGAACCTCTCTCCCTCCTCTCCCAACGGCAATCCAGCGTTGGTAATTACAAGGAGCAATATTCGAGCCCTCGATGCCAACAAGGAACAATATGCTATTCCAGTAGCTTCATTCACTCGGTAGCGAAGGAAGGGATCGCGTGACAAAACGCTCCTTGAGCCCAATCTAAGCACCTTCACTGCTTTCGACGTCGGTCTTAAGCTTCCTTCCCACTGCCCACTTCCCACTGCTAATTCATTGTCTTCCCGCGGTCCCGTCCCTTTCCCTCCGTATTCGATATCCAACAAATGACCCTTGTAAAGAAACCAATGCGCCGCCTTTGTTCCGATGGTGGTTACATGCTAGGGGGTATATCTGGCGATGAGTGTCTGTATAGATGGGTAGGCTGAACAAAAGGAGGGGTTGAGAAAGTAAGACTTAAACAATAATAAAAATGGGTAAATGTTAAACAAGGTTGAAGCAGGGATGCCAAGAAATAAATGACAATGGGCGCTGCAGTCTGAGGAAATGAATAAACAAAAAATCACCAGCCAGCTCAGGGGTTGGCGGTATATATATATATACGAAGATTGGAGAAAAAAGAAGAAAAGAAGAAAGAAGAGAAGCAAGAGAAAAAAAATGACAAGAAGGAAAAGAAGATCAATCGGTCAAGAGTGGATCTCGACGAGGAGATTCTCGACCGTCCGAAAGAATTGAAGGCAGTGGATTGGGTCGATCAGTGACTGAACGACCGCGGGAGAATAATTCGGTCATAACATCTTTTGCGGTCATGAGAGAGAAAAATACCATGCAACTCTGTCCCCCGGTGTCTGGTGGGGCGGGTGAAATGGAGGCCGGCCAGGAGAGCTCGTCATCAGGCAGACGATGACGTCGTCGTCGTTGTCCTCGTCGTCGTCGTCTTGGGCTTCGGCTCCGGCTCCGGCTCCGGTTCGCGCAACTCGGCAGTGATCTCCTCGCGCACCTTGCGACACCACTGCAACACGGCATCCTCAAACTCAACCCAGAGCTCCGGGCTGCTGTTGTATTGCAGGCCGATCGGGTCGGCCTTGAGCAGCACCTCCCAGCGCAGCTCGGCTGCCTTGAGCCAGTAGCGCAGGTTGTCGGCCCCGCGGTACGGTTTCTGTGTGTTGGCGTAGAAGGTCGGGATGAAGCCGAAGCGACGGCGGGATTTGCGGACTGCACAGTTGTGCAGTTGAACCAGGCGCTGGCCGTTTGAGAGTGCCGCCAGGAAGGGGGTGGGGAGGGACTGCGATTCGAGCGGTTGCGACCGGTCGATCGGCGTCCATTTGGGTATGACTGGCATGTTCTCGATCGGGTCGGGTCCCTTGAGCATGGAGCGCATGAAGGCCTCCTCGCGCTCAAACTCGCGGCCTTCCCAGCCTTCTGGGTCGAGCCAAGTCCAGGATGCCCGCTCGGCAATCTCTTTGGCCTCCATGGCATCTTCGGCAGCCAGCATGGCGCGCACACTGGCGATCCAGCTGTCCATCGTCTGGAACTCGTCTCCGCGCATGCCGCCGACAAAGCCTCTTGTCGCCATGCGCTTGAGGACGTCCATGACAGACAGCAGTTCGCCACGAAGCTCCTTCTCCGACTTGATCGCGTCGAGACGGTCGGGGCGGTCGTGGGAGGTGTAGTAAATCTTGGCGGCCCTGATAGCTAGTGTCATGACGTCGAGAATGCTCATCCCCTGGACCCCGTACCACCCTCCAAACGGGACCGAGGGACGCCGCCCGTCTTGCGGCTGGGAATCCGCCGACTCAACGTGGATGGTGAGCTCGGGGGGCATCTTGGCGTTCTTGGCCTCACGCAACGTCTGCTCGGCAACATCTAGGGAGCTTGTCAAGTCGGACCTCAACTCGGCCATGGATGGTGGCTTTGGTATCGGCTTCTCGCGGTGAATGTAAGTGCTGGTTGTGGGGGGTGGCATGTTTGGGTCTATCTCGAAGTCGTCCGAGAAGTAGTCTTCATCTTGCTGGTCTGGGTGGTACTCGTCGACGGGCGACTCGACCATGGGACCGTTGTCTAGCGCCACGGCATTGCTGAAGCCGCCTTGCGCGCCTGTCAAGTCGGGGCTGCTTCCCATGGAGGCATAGCTCGAATCGTGGTCACTGCCGGGCTTGGGGGTCAAGAAGACGCCCGGGTCGAGAGCGGACAGGTCCAGAGTGTGCGCCTTGTTCTCCCGCCTTCGCATCAACCGGCCCCCTTTGCCGTCAAGCAGGCCGGTCCGGGCGAAGTAGTACTGGATGTGGGCGATGCTGCCCAAGCTGAGCACGCTCTCCCTGTGTCGGGCGCTGGCGGCGAAATCAGTGCCCTGCGGGCGCATGTAGCCCCGACGCCTGTTTGGGCTCCTCCCCCTCGGTGTTAGCGGCACGCTGCAAGTCGAATCCCTTGGCCTAAGCTGATCGCTGTTGACGCTGATGTCGGAGAGACGGTAGCTCGATGAAGAGTTCCGGGAAACGGCCGAGGCATCGCTACCGAGCGATTCGCGGTGGTGGGAGTTGTCAGTCGTTGCGGAACCGTGCGAGATGGTCGAGCCGGTGGAGAAGCAGCGGGACATCTCCGAGCGAGCCCCAACGGCCTTCCGAGGGAGACTATCAGGGGCAGGCGAGGCGCTTCGGGAGGCGGCTGGGTTGGAGGACGCGGCCATTGTGATCGGGCGTTTGGATGTCGGATGCAAGCTGCAGCCTTATGCCGTCCACGCTTGTTTGTTTTCGATCTATGTGGTGCTCGGGCGGGCGGGATCCGACGATGCTGGTGCTGCAAGTAAACAATGACGGCGCGGGAGCGTAGCGGCCTGCCGAGGAAACGAACAAGCGGGAAACGGCAGCAGCAACAACACAACAGCCCGGGCAGGTCCCGACACAAAGGAAGGCTTGACACTTGTCTGGTGTCACCAACCCTTTATCGAGCGATCTGTTGCAGCTCCGACCGAGCAGCAATGGAGACGGGACGACTTGCGGCGGCAGGCTCGAACCGAACCAGAAAACCAAACGAGGACCCGACGTCGTTTGAGCGGACAAAGAGAGGGACCGCGTGCGGAAGAGACGATAAGTGCAAACGAGGAATAATATCGGCTCGGATGGCTTTCAGGCGGAAGAATTGCTCTCGAACAGATGGGAGGGGGTCACTCCGTACCGGGATAACCTTCCGGGGTTGATGGCGCTGAAGAATGGGCTCGGCCAGGGGCCTGGGTGGAGCCGAGCAATTACGCATAATGGTTCCAGAAGGACCAGGCAGCCGACGCGATGGCCCGCTTGTGGGGAAGCACGGGACGCGCGAAGCAACGGCTCGCTGGGGGGACGAGCAAAAGTGGAGCTCGACTTCCCAAGCCAATCTCTGACAGCATCTCTTTTTGGAGCGATCCGGAGAGGCCGCGGGGAGCCCGACTGGCCGCTGATTTCCATTCTTACTCTGGTAACTACGGAAATTGGGGCGCGTGGCATTCGGCGCCCGGGTAACCGAGGGAAAACGGAGCTGCTTGCCCTTTTCTGTTGCAGTTGATGAGAGCTTCACTTGCTGAATGCAGGTGATTGGATAGAGGACCTACCACCCCTACCATTGTCCCAGCGCGCCGCACCAAGTCTTCCAGCATGTGCGGGATAACACATACACAGTACAAAGATTCGCTCTGTGAGACCGCGACGTCGTGTTGTGACTCGGAGAGGGATGGTCTTGGGACGTTGGAAACGGCGATGCAGAAGCAATGCTGCAGTCGGGAAGGTGCGTGCATCCCGCTCTGCACGCTGCCCGGATGCCGAACCCCTTGCAAGGGGAACTTTCACATGACGCAGACGTTACAAAGGGTGTACTATGTATGTACGAAAGGCGTTCCTTACCCGCTCCTGCCTGACTCAAAGTGTGACAGCGTGACAAACCCGCTCGTAACAGAGAAAGGGGCAATCAGCGTTTTCTTAGTGTACCCCTCTCACGAGCTGTTACGGATCGTTTTTCATTCCAGAGTGGGGAAGTGTTTGGTTAGGTATGTACGGAGTACGAAGTGTTAATATAACTACATAAATAGTAGTAGTGATTGACATTTCTCTCTAAGTCTACAAGCTGTAACTTATTCTTCCCAGCTCTCTTGTGCTCCCTCGAGCCAATCTTTTTGACCCGTGCATGTATTCCGCATATACAATGCTCTGTATATCCACGCATCGATTGATTGCCTTTACTAGTAGTATTCCCAGGTCCCGGAAATTAATTTCTCGTACCTCCGTACTCCGTCCTTGGGGCATACTACCTGGCGAGATCCCTGCTAGTAGTTCCCGAGTCCATGGCTCGCCAACTGCCGTCGCGGGGGTGCACAACCATCATTTTTGGCACCATCCCCTGTCAAGACAACCTAGCAGTAGAGATGGGAATCGCGGATAGAAACCAGAGAGTCGGGAATCGAGTGGTCCAGTATGGTCATGATGTGCTAGTGTACGAAGAAGCGCACGCTACTTTACGTGTGCGGTAACTAATTGATGGAAGGAAAAACGGTTGCTTTTGATGTAGTCCTCCCACGGATACCAAGGAAGGCACCAACGTTCCCAGCACCACCCAAGTACGGATTGGATTTATACATACATCATGATTGCTACAGGTAAGCGAAGTGTACCTATGTACGGAGTATGCAAGCTGCCGACAGCGAGCCATCTTGATCAGCTAAGAAACGCAGTCGTCCAGTGAATAAACTGGCACTTGCTGGAAGGTACGGATTAGTGCTCTCCGTCCAATTCCTTTCTGAGAATGTGTGTGTGTGTAGTGTACTAATGCTAAACTAGCCGGTTGCGACGATCACATGAGACCACTTGCCAAGGCTTGCTGTGAGCGCGGCGCAGAGCTGCCAGGTTGGTGTTTGCGAGGGTCAAGTTTTGGGGCCCTGGCTTGATTCGGTGCATGCTGCGCGTGGGAAATTTGCGCCCAACTCCCGTCATCTTGCACACAATCTGCTGCTCATCCTTAGTAGTTAGTACTTCCCCCCAACCGTTGTGTCTCTCTCGTTTCCAAGATCCAGAACTTTGGGGCGCAACGGGAATAACCTCGTTCCCCCTCGTTGTTTTCATCTCGCATAACTCTGCTGTTTTCCACAAACATCCCCGCCTCGCTGATGCAAACTGCTGCAATTGCGCAGCGCGAGTTGCCAGCTGCGCCTGATCTCGCCTGGTCCGCTGCATATGTCGGCCACTCATAGACCACAGCACACTCCCCCATTTCCCTTCGCGACCAGTCGGGCCCGCTCGCAGCCAGGAAGGTCCCTCCCTGCCCGATTTAACGGAGCGCGCCCGGGCCACCTGACCCTCCCAATTGGGGTGCAAACCCACTGGAGGAAGCAACACAGATCCACTGGAAGCTCTTTGCCCGGCGGCCTGTTTGACCAAGACCCAACGGCATCCCACCCAACCGCGCAGCGCTGCACAGCAGTTGTTGAGGTTCCTGTCGGCGAGCTCGCCGCAGCCAGACCGCCACTAAATGACAACCACAACGGCTGCTGCTCTAGGCAGTGGCAGCGACCGTGACTATTTTGCCCATCATCCTGCTGTCGCCGACACGGATACAACGACGTCAGGAATCGACGACGACGACGACGCCGACCGCGATGCGAGCAATAATGGCCTCGTCCTGACCTTCTCTGACATCCCGAGCGACCTGGTGCAGCTTAGTGGTGCATGCACGTCGGACGATCCCGCTCAACGCCTGCTAAAAGCGCAACCGCAAAACCACGCCAGCGCAAGCCACAGCCCCATTGGTGACCTCCCGAAAGGCTCCTCTCCTCCACAACAGGCAGAACCACCACAACCACAACCTGAACCCGGACCACGACAGCCACAACAGCACCAGCAGCTGCAGCAGCTGCAGCGACCGCCGCCGCCGCCGCCGCCTCCGCCCCAGCCGTCAGCATCCAGCCCCCCCGCCTCGATTCGCGTTCATCGCGTACGAAAACCCTCGCCTGGCCTCGCGGCGCGATTAAAGGCCCTCGGCTTCGGCACGACGCGCAAAGCCAGCCCTCCGCCTTCCCACCACCTGGAGCCCGGCCGTCTGCCCGAAGAAGCGATCAGGCGACTTGAACAAGAACACCTCGCCGCCTCCGCGCAGACCGTCGTCGAGCGGCGGGGCCGCCCCTGGAAGGGTGCCATTGCACGCATCCCTTCAATCTCCAGCCTCAAGTCGGACAAGTCGCACAAGTCACAAGGCAGGACGGAGCCCGAAGAATCCGCATCCGAGGCCGCCATTACTGCTGCGAAGCCCGACTTCCTCCCGGAAATTGCCGCCACCGAGCCCCTGGAAATGGACACGAACAAGTACCGCCTCCCCGAACACACCAACGGCAACGGTGTCAAGGCCCAGCCCGAGACGAGGGACGAACACATCGCGAGAGACACCCGCCCGCCCCAGCGACCTGGGACACCCGAGATTCCCCCGCCGCCTCTCCCCAAGGACACGCCACCGCCGACGAGACGCGCCACAAACCCTACCACGCCGACCGCGCGCGATTCCTTCGACCCGGGCTCTATCCCTTTCAACCCTCTCGGCCTCCAACGCCCAGGGTCCATCTACACCCTCTCGCGAGCTTCTTTCGCGAATCAGCTTGCTCAGCTGACATCATTGCAACTTCCAGATGCCGACTCCTTGTCCAACAAGATCTCGGCCATACCAACGGCCCAGGCGGCCACAAAAGCGCTGCTGGGCGCCGCCGAACAGATCCGCGGGTGGATATACAAGGCCTCCGAGGTGATAGCGGGACTGGAGAGCGATGACGACGTCGAGTGGGCCGCGGCCGGGGGCCGCGAGGGCGTCGAGGAGGTGGAGAAGGCCATTGTTCGCTTCGAGGAGCTGATCAAGGTCTACGTCGGCGCCATCGAGGACTTGCAGAGCCGGGAGGATATCGCCAGCGTCGCTGCTGACGACCTCCGGACGGCCGTCTCCCAGATGGAGGCCATTCTCGAGGAGTGGGCCAAGATGCGGAACACACTGCACAACGTGAAGGCACAGGTCGAGATCGCCATGGAGTGGGAGGAGCTGTGGGACATGGTGCTCAGCGACATACAGAACGAGATGGACGACCTTGCCAGGTTGGTCTTTGAGATGGAAGAACGGCGCCACAAATCCATGTTGAGCGTCCCGACCGGCGACGGCACGGACATCGGCGATCTGGAGCCGTTCGCGGACGACGACACGCCCCGAGCCCCGGTCCGCTTACAGATGGCCAACAACCGCTTCAGCATGCCCGTCTTCCCGGTCAGCCCCACCTCGCCTTCGGCCGGGGCGACCGGCATCTCCCAGGACGACTCGAGCCTGCTGGCGCTTTTTGCGAGGATGCAGCCCCTCAGAGCCTCCCTCGATTTCCTGCCCATGAGGCTCTCCGTCTTCGAGGCGAGGGCCGACAGCATATTCCCGACGGCCTGCGAGGAGCTGGAAGCCCGGAGGGCAGAGCTGGATGCTAGTTACAAGAAGCTCGAGAAGGACGCCGAGTCCCTGCGCAAAGAGCTCGGCGAGGACCGCTGGGTGCTCGTCTTCCGCGGCGCCTGCCGCCAGGCCCAAAAGATGTACGAGTCGGTCGAGCGCAGCCTGGCCAGGCTGCGCGAGGCCATCGACGCCGGCTTACACCTGACCAACCAGCCCGTGATGGCCAAGAAGCTGGAAAACTACGAGGCCAAGAAGACACACTACGGCCCGGCAATCGAGCGGGTCCTGGCCATTATCGACAAGGGGGTCAAGGACCGGCTCACGGTCAACGGCGAGATTCTCCGCCTGCATGCTGAGATGAGGGCCAAGTGGGAGGAACTGAAGGAGACCATGGCGGACATGGATGCCTCCATCGAGGAGCTGCATGCCGACAGCAAGGAGCAGCAGCTTCGAGATTCCGTCTCGAGCATGTTGTCCAACGACATGTCGACCCTTGCAAGCGGCCACGAGACGCCCCAGAGCTCCCCCCCATCGTCCGTCATCCTGTCGAGCAAGGGTCCCAACAGCTCGACCCAGCACGTAAAGGCGCCGAAGCAGCGGTCGGCCAGCGCTTTAGGTCACGCGCCAGCGAGTCGCAGACAGTCGTCGCTGCCCACCCCGAAGACCCAGTTGACCAGGAAGCCGGTAACGGCGCAGACGTCGATGTTGTCGGTCCCGGTCCCGTCGAGAGACACTTCGGCCACGCCAACCGCAAACAGGGTATCGCGGCTCTCTCCGTCTTTGGCCACGCGGCCAAAGTGGAACCCATCGACGAATACAAGAGACATCGACACCGGCCACAACTTCAAACCTCTGACTCTCACCACTCCGAGCCCCTATAGCAAACAAGCCCCGACCCCGGTCCGGTCCGGCTCCTCTGCGGCGTCCTCTACAACATCCAAGCTACCCACGCTCCGCACTCCCAACTCCCGCGCCACATCCGCCTCTCCCATCCCCGAGGCCAGTCCCTCTAAAAACGGCCTCCTCTCGTTCCGCGAGCGCCTCGCCTCTCCGGACCCGTCGTCCACCGCCCTACGATCCTTTTCCAAACCCCGCCTCACCTCCAACCCGTCGGCGCCACCTGCCCTTTCGAGCAACAGCACGAACAGGCGTGCCTCGCTTCAACCACCCAAACCACTCGACTTCTCACCACCGGGAGCAACGAGCACGACGACAACTGCAACGACTACGCCGCGGCGACCAGCCAGCTCGCTGGCGACGTCCAGGCGGACTAGCATGCCGCCTCAGTCGCGGACGAGCTCGACGGGAGTGGCGGCCAAGGGTTCCGGAAGCGTCATCACGGGCAGGGAGAGTCCGCAGGCGGTGGCGGGCGCGAGGTTCGCGATGCGGAAGGGAAGCAGCAGCAGTGCCTCGGCGGCTCCGGGGACGAAGGACGCGAGGCCGCGCTGGAGGGTGTAATTGATGATAGGTCTCTCTTCTTGCCTTATCGTCGTCAAAAACCGCCGAATGCTCTGTCTCTCCCGTCGCGCAACAAACCCAGCTGCGGAACTGAAACGGGCTGGCAGGGAACCGGGAGATGTTCCGCATCGGATCTTTATCTGAATCCAAATGCTACTCTTCTCCCCTTCTTCTCGAGCGCAGGTTTGACGGTTGGAGGATTGTGAAGAAAACAATAGTGGAGTTTATTCGAGTCATTCGGAGGTTGATCCTCTTAATTGTTTCGCTTCTTTTTTCTTCTTTTCTTCATTTCCTTTCAGTTCTTGTTCACATTTCCTGCATGTTGTGGTTTGTCATCTTGGGTCTCTTTATACCCCGCCAAATACCCGCTGGCAGTTGCTGTTATTTACTCATTTGTAGTGCCGTTTGTGTCCCACTTCTTCTTATATGTACTTTGCGGTTGTAGCATGCATGGCTCGATCCGTTTTTGGGCGGACGACCAGTTTGGCATTGCAGCACCAGGATCCAAACCTGGCAGGCACGTGGTTGTATGTATGTATATCAGGTATTTTACCTAGGTCTGTTGGGTTTTTCCGGAGGCAATCCACTTCAGGAGTGTTAGGAAAGATGCGATCGCCACGAAGCGGTCGCTTGAGAAGCACATGTATGTACGTGCCTGCTATTATTATTGTTTGTCGGGTGTCAAATGGGCGAAACCACTTGGCTTGTAACGGGCACTCGAAACGCGTCCGAGGACCATCATCACCTCGAGGATCCGCCTATCTGGCATACGAAACGGAGGCCTGCTGGAAAGCAATCTTCGTGTCTTTCATCGAACCTACAAGCAAGGCGTTGTCTTCTTTTTGCACCTCTGTGCTGCTTCCATCATGGAGCTCCATTCTCTTCTAGTCCTCGGGCCGATTCAGCGAGGCAGAGCCGTCCCCGTTGCTGCTCGCATACGCGCTGTCCTCCCGCGAGATGAAGGTTTCGCGAAGGAAGGAGAGGAACCGATCGACGTCTTCAACGGTGCTCATGGCTCCGAGACTAGCTCGTACCACACTATTTTGGAGAAGTGTCAGCGGCCCAGAGAGAAGGCAACAGAGGGAAAGGGGGTTAATTGATGTTTGTTTACCCAGTGGGCAATTCGTTGATGATACCGATGCCGTTAGGGCCTACGATTCCGCTATCATTAGCCTCAAAGCACTGGGTAGTTAGGGAGGCGGGAACACATATACAAAAGGTAAAAGGAATGAAACTTACCACATTGATGTCCAGCGGATCGCGCACGATGTAGATGCCAGGGCTCATAGCCGAGGGCCGTAAACAGGCCTCCGGGGCAGCAGATCCCTGGATTTGTTAATTATCAAGTCAGTTGAGCCAACGCATAAACCCCCCCCCCGGTTCATGTCAAAAGTTCAACCAACCACCCAGACAGAGTTCACTGGGCGCTCCTCGCTTACCTCCCGACCGGACATAGATCTCCATGTCGTTTGCCAGCCTCTCCACCCTGTCGTACGGCTCGTAGCCCCCGTCCGGCCGCAAGACGTTGAATGCCACGGTAGAGCCCTGCCGCGTGGCGTTTCCGTATTCCGACACGGACCCTTCCTCGTAGATGACGCACACGGGCTGGCCGTCCGCGTACCTCAGCGCCCGCATGCCCCGGTACATCCGCTCGGCCAGGGCGGTCGTGTAGGCCGAGATGTTGTCCATGGACCCGGACCCGGACCCGTACAGCTCGCCGTGGACGTCCATGGCCTCCCCGAGCGCCAGGATGCTGTGGAACGGCAGCGTCCCGTCCTCCAGGCCCTCGTGCAGCGCTCCGCCGTGCTGTCTTCCCTCCCCGGCTGCGGGCTCCCCCGCGGCCGCGGCGACGCCCAGACCCTTGGAGAGGTGCCACGCCCCGCCGATGGCGCTGACCATGGACACGGTGCCGCCGCCAAAGTACTTCCTCAGCGCGAGGACGTGGCCCGACTCCTTGCGGACGACCAGGCCGCCCAGGTCGGGGAAGCCAAAGACCTTGTAGAAGGAGAGGCAGACAAAGTCGGGCGCCGCCTCCGGGTCCGCGAACAGCTCGGCCAGCCCGCTCGTCATGGCCAGCGCGGCCGCGTCCACTAGGGTGTACGTGTCCCTCCAAGCGGCGGAGGCGGAGGCGGCGGCGCGGCCCCTCCTCCTTCCGTTCTCCCGCACCCTCCTCACCCACCGGGTAACCGGCAACCTCCTCCCCGTCAGGTTCGACTGCGCCGGCCACGCCATTAGACCCGGCGCCATCCCCGGATAGCCCGGAACGACCGGTCCGGAGCCGGGCCGGATCGCGACCACCCTTCCGTCCAGCCAGGCCTCCACCTCGTCGTCCCCGCCGACGAAGCAGTAGTGGCCCCCGGCGGCCAGCTCGCGCACGCCGACGAGACTGGTGTGCGCCTCGCGGTGGTAGCCGTACCAGAACCCACTACCACCACCACCGCCACCACCACCGCCAGCAGCAGCAGCAGCAGTAGCAAAAGCGCCAGGAGTGGTGGGGGAGAGGACCTTCTCGCCCAGGTCGCGGAAGGCGTCGGCGACGAGCTTGATGGCGGCGGTGGCGTTGGCGGTGAAGACGAGGTCGAAGCGGGCCGGGTCGGCGCCGAGGAAGGCGAGGGCGCGGGCGCGGATGGCGTCGACGGCGGCGCCGGAGCGGGCGGCCGGGCGGTTGGCCGAGTGCGGGTTGCCGTACAGGTTGCGCGAGAGGAGGGCGGTGGTGCGGCGGAGGGTGGACAGGGCCGGGACGGTGGCACCGCCGTGGTCGAGGTATGTCCCTGTTTCGAGAGCTAACGTTGGTTTCTCGGTTCGTGTATGCGATAGAGGAGAAGGGAAGAGACAAAGAGGGAAGGAAGGGGGGGGGGGGTAGAGTGGATGACGGTGGTAGCAGGGAATGTTGAGTGAGTGCAAGGGGGGAAAAGGGGAGGGAAGGGAACTGGAGGAATCAAAAAGCGGACGAACCTTGGTTCATATGGGGATATTCTTCCTGGCGGATGAGCTCGACAGGTTTGGGGTAAGGGGAGGGGATCTTGGCGTTGCTGTCATAGCTGTTCTTTCTTTGGTGGTGGTGGTTACTGCTGCTGCTGCTGCTGCTGCTATGGTTGTTGTTGTTCTTGCTGTTGCTGTTGCCACTGCTGTTTCTGTTGAACGACTCACCGTCGGTCATGACCGCGGGAGAACTGCGAGGTACGTCTGGATCGGGTTCGGGTGATGGGCACTTGGCCCTGAGACCCTGACCGAGACGGCGGCGGATGGAAACCAGTGATTTACGGCGCCACGAGGCGTCCTGCGTCACTTGTTTCACGTCTCCGTTAGAAGCCGAAGCGCGGCGTCTCTGATGCCCTCCAGAGAGGTGAGCGAATATGTCAGATCTAGCCATGTCGGGGCGGGGACAGTGAGGACGGTGTCTTCCCTTCTCATGCGTGAGATATGTGTCTGAGACAGAGAACATAGGGTTCTTATACACGAGCTCGTATCCACACGCCCTCTCTTTGATTTGGCGGATGGAAGCGAGATGTCTACCGTCTCCGTGTGCCGTCCATGTCACAACCCGTGAGCATGAGTCGGTAGGGTTACGTCCAAAATCAATAATCCAGCCGCCTGTAGGGAACTTTGTACCGAGGTGCGACTGAGATGCGACTGAGATGCGACTGAGATGCGACTGAGATGGGTAGTCTCGGTCAGCGGTGATCGTTGGGATGTGAACTGGGCATCGCTATCGGCCAGTCAATGATGGGAGACTGTCCCCCAAGGCCCCCAAGATGAGAGGCGAGCCAGCTGAATTGCTGATCTGCCCCATGGCAAACGTAGTTACATGGCATTCTGCGCAGCGCGGAATGCTTGCGAGGCTTGTCTGCACATGGGAGCAGCAGGTGATCGCTTGTGACTTGGGGAGGCGTCGACGACACGGCATTCATATCTGTGGAACGCTGACACACTCTCGGGACCGGACCAGTTTCCGAGCACCGGTGCTAGCACTCGACCATCAACACTGAGCCGAATCTCTCGGTCATGAAGTCCCCTCTTTCCCACTCGATATCGTGAGGACGAGAATGATTGGGAGTTGGGACCCCTGGCCTCGAGCCGCCAGGACAGCCAGGTTGCCAACTAATCCATATTCTCGTCCAATCCCGCCCGGCCTGGGTAAGTCCACCACCCTACGACGTCGGGAAGAGATGGATGCCTGGACGGCCGCATGGGCGTAGCCGAGATATGCGCCGCGGGCATCGCCGCGCAGTCCAAGGCTCGATAGCGAGATTCTAGCGAGGCCGAAACTGTCAGGTCGTGTAAGCCAGCCATGCACCTGTGTCGCCATGGCGCTCACTTGAGGGCTGCCACCTACATAAGCTGACGGCCTAATGTCTCGCAGAAGAGCGGCGCAGACAGCGGTCACACTCAGCTGAGACATTGTCTTTGAGTTTCTCCGCCAAACAAAACAACGCATCGGTCCGTGAGCCAAGAAGGAAGATCAATAATGCAGGTGCATAGTTCCTTTGCCCTTCGACACCCGTTGATATCAAGGAAGTTGAGTACTGGGGGCTTTCGCCCGTGAAGGAACAGGCGATTGGTGGATTCGGCTAGTGTAGCCCTATGGGAATTGATACCCGCAGCCGGATGTCGATCCTGCCCCGTCCAATGCAGTTTGTCTTGTTCCCGTCAGACAAGCTTTCCCCGACTTGTATTTTTTTCCCCTTTTATTTCTCTCTCTCATCTCTCTCTTTCCTTTTTTTTATTTCTCTGGGGTGTGAAGCGTTTGGAGGGTTGCACATCTCTTATGCATTTATGCATGTGGTTTCGTTCAGTAGCTCGGAGGAGAACGGCAGGCCAAGGCGGAAGAGGTAGCATCGAGGTGGCGGTTGCAGCCAAAGTCCGAGCTGGCTGTAGGGTGTTTTGAGGCGCCGTAGCAGTCCATCCGGCATGACGCTGGCCGATCGGGCCTGGGCCATTTCCCGGCGCCGTCTTTGTAGGTCCTTCAACGATGGGACGCCTGGAAGGGTTCCATCGCAGGTCATATATAGCGCAAACGAGAGCGAGCGTCAAGGATAACTAAGCCGATGTTCTGGTAACGTTATACGACCCCGGCTCGCGGGCCGTCTTACGTTACCCTCCGCGCGAAGCGAATTGACGTCCTATTCGCCCGGCATGGCCTGTCAGTCTGCAGGATTTGAGTTCCCGAGCCCATAGGTACCAGAGTCGGAGCGTGACGGCGACGTAAAGTCCGCCCTTGCTCGGATGCTGGGCGGTGACAAGATACTCCAATAATTCGGGGCCCCGGGCACTGTCGATCTTTCTTTTCTTTCTTCTCCCTCTTTCCTTTCATTCGTTATTCGTTCTTTCTTTCAAAAAGTGCCGACTTGATGGACGCTCCGTTAACTGTTCTGGGCGAACCCAGAGGTGAGACATGGACATTGTGGCGCCCTCACGGGACAACCTCTTTGGCGGAAGCTAGCAATTGATTTAGTGTGGTGTGCTGAGTAGTACGGATTAACTTGGCCTGATCGGCGCGAGAAGTTTGCTGCCACGCTTTGCGTCCCTTGATCATCAAACTTGCGTGAATAGCGTTGGGGAAAGAACCTTGGAGGTCGGAAATCGCGGAGCTAAAATAATGTGACTAAACATTCGTTGCCCGAGTGTCATGGAGCTTCGAGTGGACCTCCCTTAGGATGTATCGTATTCAAGTTCCCTACACAGGGACATTAGTACGGATTACTTGCAGTGTGTGTACGAGTTCCATGCGGTGGTGTAGTGTATGTACTTTGTAAGCAGTCGCCCAAGGTGGAAAGTCCAAGTGATCGCCGCCCAGGATCTCTCTTGGCGCGTGAAATGCAGGGGTTAAGTTAAGACCAGGCACGGAAGGGGCCACGGCGCCAACCGCACCCTGAGCTCGAACCCAGATTGGTAAGCGGGGATAAGTTGTCAAGGCGGTCTATCCGTACCGATCCCTGCTTGAGCTCCTCTGCCAACTGGCCTCGTGTCTCCACTTCCTTCAACGAACCGCCTGCAGGGCAATACGGGAACGACCGAACATCCCACGAACGTATCCGCGAGCAATATCCTGCTTCATATCGAGTAAAGCAGGAGAGAGGCCAACGAGAGTTGTAGTGATGATTCTTCATGACTGCTACACTGGTTCGGTGAGGGATTGATTGGCGAGCACGGCGCTGCTGATCCCCCATACTGCGACCTTGGCAGACATCAATTGCCGTCACATCACATCCTGTTTCGTCGACTGGAACAACTCACTTCCGCAATTCATGCCAACGAGAAGCAAAAAACGATCTATATTGCGCTACGCTCTTTCGTTCCTATTCCGCGCTGAACGCACCTAATTTCAATCTTGCCCCAGCCCACGTTAAGCTGCGAAACTAACGCCTCGGGTATCCATTAGAATGCAGTGTACAAGACGAGGCAAAGCCCTTATTACACTATGACAGAAGTAACGAGTCCCAGTCGCCGATCTCTTCTGCATTAGCTACGAAGCAACCGCCTTCTCGTAGCGTAATGTGATCGCCGCTCTCCAGAGCGGTAGCCGTGAACCTCCAACGCCACCGCCCTGGCGCCCTCGTTGCCGGCGATGGCGGTCCGCTTACGTCGCGGCCTGATGTCGGCGTTACCGAACTAGAGGAGGACCGCGACAGCGGCGCCGAGCACCACGGCGCCTGCGACGCTCGCCCGCAGCCCGGGAGCGCCAGCCGTCGCGATATCGCTCGTCTCGGTCGGCGGAGCACCTGCTCCCTCCGTGCTGCTGGGTCCCGAGGTAATACTTGGAGACGCGGCGGTGGTCGGCGACGGGCTGCTGCCACCGGCGTTATCATCATCATCATCACCGTCGTTGTCGTTACCATCATTGTCGTTGTCGTCGTTATCGTCGTTGTCGTCATTGTCATCGTCATCGCCGGGCAGGTCGGCGCCGCCGTCGACCCTCTCAAAGTTGGCGCAGGTAATGCGCGTCTTATTCGGGAAGTGAAACACGATGCTGCGGTTGCCGAAGAAGGCGCCGATGCCCTCGACCGTCGACGCGTACAGGTCCACGTATGACGTCTCGAACGTGGTCTTGTTTGCCGGGATCTTGCCGTGCTTGCCGCTCAAGTCGCCAACCTGGCACGTCGCCGGCGCATCCGCGTTGCACGGTGTGTCCTCGCCGCGGATGTAGGGGTCCAGGTGGGCGAGCGTCTCTGTGCAGTTGCCGTCCTCGGGAACGGGCGCTACGTGGAGATGGTAGGCTAGGGGAAAAGGGCGGAATGTCAGAAGGTACGAGCAACATCTCTCAACAGCGTTGGGGGGGGGGGGGCGGGCTTGGAAAACATACGGAATGGGCCGCCCGTCTTGGGCAGGTTGCTGAGCCTCACGGTGAACTTGACGCCCTTGCCGTCGCTGTTGGCCTCGGCCGTGATCTCGCCCTGGATGTTGCCGCCGTCGGGGTAGGCGGGCTTGAAGAAGGCCGAGTCGGGCAGAGTCGCCTTGTACACGACGCCAACGGGGTTGTTGGTCACCTCAGCGGCATCTCCCAGTTCCTGTTGCCAATATTTATGTCAGTGCCCGTACTTGGACCTCGAAATATTGGGAGGCTGTCGGGTGCCACATACGCCAGTCTCCTGGGCCAAAATCTGGGTGGTGACCGCAGCCAGCAGCACCGAGAGGTGAGTGGAAACGCGCATTGTGCTGTAATATGGAGTGTTTGTAAATTAATAAAGAACCAGCTGGAGATACTAGGAGGAGGCACAATGCTCCGGAACCAATTTTCGATTAGTTGGCGACAGAGGGTGGAGGAGAGGTGGCGGCTGGCCGGAGCTGGGTGAGGGCGTCCTCTTTATAGCCTGGTCCTGTGTGGACTCAATGGCGCCAAAAATAAGGTTCGGTCGAGGATGCAGGTGTCTGTAGCGCACATGTACAGTACATACACCTGAATGTACATACGTCCGTACAAGAACACAAAGGGCACAAAGGGCAGTAGGAAGCTAGAGGTACATACATACATCATGCCGAGAGGCGTGTGACGCCCGGCCTGCAGAGCCAAGCTTTTCGCTAACTCGTTGGTTGTGGCAGGAGCACTGAGTCAAAGGTCGCAGGATTTGAGCCGGCCATGATGGGATTTTGGGGGCCGCAGTTCGCTTTGAAGTTGCGGGCAAGTACGGATTAATCCCCATTTAATCCGTAGTTGATCAAGGACACGATTTGTTCAGAAAGTGCCGTGCCTATAGCGACACTGCTCACGCAACACTCGGTGCCGGCCTCACAGGTATCGTACTAGTCACGGTACCTACGTGATCTGCCAGCAGGCTGGTGGTATCAACAAAGCCCGATTGATGACGGGGATGCAGGGAAGCGCGCCCCAACCTGAATGCAGGCCGTCCCTGCGTGACCCGCTTCCGTGCCTGCAGGGTAGTTGCCGCCCATACCCCAAACTCGTTCCAGATTACCCTTAATTGCCGAGCTTCCTCGCCCACGAGCCGACCAACCATGGGTGCACAAGAGTTTCCTGCAAATAGCACATCCAACCATTGGTCGCTTGGGCGGCCAACTTTGCAGCTCCACGCCACAACGGTGTGGTGGTCATCGACGCTGCCACAATTGGCCGTCATATTTTTTTTTTGTATGTACATACTATGCACTACCAGTAAAATAGGCTCCACACAGATCCGGCTTGGAGGCTCAAGAATAAGACGAGAAAAGGACAATAAAAAACCCAAGACGTTCCTTCTCGGCTTTGTCGAACCCGGGAGCGCTTGCTGATAACTAGCGCGGAGGGGCTGTACAGAACACTTCCCTCTATGGGTGGCCATCCCATCTCGGATCGGCGGAGTCAGGTTGGCCTGGGAGGCACAGCCGACATTGTTTTAGAAACGGCCGTGGTTGGTTGGCCAGCTGGTCAAGCAAGCAGCCAACGGCGGCTACACTACGCTCTTTGAACACCGCAATTCGTACCCTTGTATGTACAGTATGTACTGTACATACGGATCCGTACACCCTCCAGGTACAATACAATGCAAGAGAGATCCCACGTATGTGATCCGTACAAGGACTGCGGAGTACGGATCGCTATAACTAATCCGTACATACACTCCATACCTGAGGTATTTCACCAGGGTGCCCGCCAGGTATCTATCGACAAACCGTAGGCGTAAACAGGTTTCGCCTTTCGCGCTTGGTCGACTGATACGTCACCTAGAGCATACAATTTCAAATGCAACTGCCGATGCTACCTGCTACCTTTGCTGAAGGGAGTCAAATGGTAGGTTATGACATGCCGCCAAACTTGGTCTGACGTGTGCCAATCCTTCCCTCGGAAGGCAAATGTCGGTTGCTGGAGCAGCCGCGACACAGTATGCTGACGTTGCTGTTGGTGAAAATCGTTCCCTTTTGGGAAGCGGAAATGGTGGCGTCCTCTCACGAAGTCGTTGTTCCCAACGTAGAGATTGGGGTCCAGGTCTTCAACACGTAACAAACCTGAGGACCCGCTGGGATACGGTTGGCGATCGAGCACTGGGAAGGCGATGGCTGCGGACCAACAGCATGCAGGGCAGTTACTGTACATCATGCCAACCACCAACAGCCAACGATCACAACAGAAGCAGTTAGCGGATGCGGCAGGCGGTGAAGTCAGGTTCCCAGGATCTGCCTGCGTTGCAGAGGCTAAGTTGGTCTCCGCCATTCTCCAAAATCCTTCGACTCGTCTTCTTGCCTCGGGGCAGCAAAAAAAAAATGGTTGCTTTGGTAAGACTGCTGAATGCTAAATGCCCGCGTCCCACAGGAGAGGTGAGCGTGGCTGGTCCCGGCAATGCATATTGTCCCTAGATCTTTGCCGCTCCAATATATTCCATCCATGCTGGTAGGCGGTGCAGGGCTGAATGCGGAGTTGTGGAGTGTAATCCGTACCAATGCGAAAGCCATCCAGCGCCCCTCTGCAGATGCTCGCCCGTTTCAGGTCGAACTTCAGCAGCCCACACAAGGTCCTCTTGGCGTTTCGTTTCCGGCCGAGATTGACCCAACTGAATGGTTGACCTGAACTTACAACATGGCAAGCTGAGTGTACAAATGAGCGTCACAACTGTGAGCTGAAAAATACATGCTAACTTGACGCGTCACCGGCTGTGTAACCAGAGAATAGAGGTTGTGGTTGAAAACCAGGATGCGGTATTCGCAGCCTGACCCGGACGGCGGTTTTGACATCCCAGAGCCCAAGGCCAACCCAGCGGCTTACGGCACGTACATACATTCAGCGCTGTACACCATTTTACCTAGGGGTCTTCTGTCTCGGCTCGAGGCTGACCCTGCCAGATTGGATGATGATGACACAAATAGAAACCTGAGCTGGCTCCAACTTTGAAAAGCCGACAAGCAAAACGTGAAACGAACTGTCTGTGGCAGGTTGGCCGGCGAAGTTCGATGTTGGAATGACAAAAGCAAATCCGTACTGGACTGGAGGCAACCCACTGCCTTCATCGGTTGCTGCCTTGTTATTGAGGCACCAAGGGTGGGTCATTGGCCGGTAGTTCCTGGTCGGTGGAAGCCGCAGCCATGAGACTCCCAAGCACCAACCATCATCTACCGAGCGTGCGATAGGCCCATCCGTGACTGCTGAATGCCCGCGACCTTGTCGACTACCAACCTTCCGCATCTGTTGCACCGCTTTCTGAAACGATACTGCCCGTGTCGCTGAGCAGCGCACTTGCTGCCGCCGCCCAAGATGAAGCCCATCGTGAGCGCGATGCAAGCATGGTCTTGGTAGGTGACGTTGCTGCCGAGCTAGATCCCTTTGGGACAACGGGTTATGCTAATGCTTTGGCAGCTTTGTTATCTCGATATTTGCGATCGTTATTCTATCCGTCCTTGGCCTCCTTTTCCGGGGTAACCATCCCGAACTCGTCGGTGGCGAGGAGGATCCCGAAAACGGCCCGGAGGTTGCAGCGACCATCTTCACAGCCGTCATTATCTACGCTGTACGTTTGCGGACGTTTGGGCTTTGCGCTACCAATCTCATGGAGCATTTCGGCTACGTTTGAGTCGGTGGCTGACCGCGGTTGTTGTATCTAGGGATTCCTCGTCTTCTGCGGCTTCCAGGGCTTGTTGCACCTACGCGAGAACCGGAGGGGTGCGATCGCACTATAATGGGAATACCTTACGACTTTTTTTGCAATCATTTGGACACGGCGTTAAGGGCTTCTGCTTGAATGAGGGCTTGACTTCTCTACGCACTCCTCGAATGAGGCGAGATTACATCGGCTGTACTCACCAAACTAGGCGTTTCTGGGTGCTTAGTGATTTCAGCGACGCAAGACAACTACTTCCTCTTCACCTCTTTCCGAGAGCCCGGTCGGGTCGGATACTGTTTGCACCTCCATTCGGTGCAAAGCCGGGGAGAAGGAGCGCGCGTCCTGTCATCCGCACACTCAAGCTGTCATCCACACACTCAAGCCCCGCGCTTTTGGGCCACAGTGGCCTGGTCTCGTCGCTCTTGTCGACACTTGTTCCTGGCATATGCAGACAATGTGTGATCAGGCCACCCACTGTTTCATGGGCTGCAGTTGTGGTTCTCTGCAGGGAAGAGGGAATCTGCGGTATTCTGCTCAACTTCGGCATTGGATGTTCGATTGGGACAGGGTGACAAAATGGGGCGGTGCCTCGACTCTGGATTCTTGAGAGGCTGCCCTGAGGAGAAGAGAGGAAGGGAGCACAGCACCACAAATGCATGAGGAAGAACAACAACAGCTGGATAGGCGTATCCCTGCCAGACCTTTGTTTTGAAGAGTCGTCGTGCTATTGTTTAAGCTGCTGTTTTTCTTGCTTTTAATATCGCTTTGCGTTTCTCTTTGCCTCTCTCCCGGACAGAGTGTGATTTAGGACCACGATATCGAAGAGTCGTTCGACTGTTGAGGCAAGGTCTTGGCGGGCAGGTCAACCTCATTCAAGTTCCTTCCTGGAATGATTGCAGCTTCACGATGGCTCCAAATTACTTTACCTTCCCTTTGTTCAGAGCTCATGCGAGTCCTTTTCGTCAGGCAGCCTAGGCATCAGTGTGGGGCATCACACGAGCCAGGGAATAATACTATGGACTTCGCGTTCCATTCCCTGCTAGGGCAGCCATGTCGTTCCAGGCAGACAGCCAACTCGTGGGCGCTAATTCAACGCCAGGAAGCCACGGCTCAACGCTTGATCGCGTTGTAAACCCCATTGGGCTATGGATATGATCCCAGGCTTTTACGATACTCAAGCTGCTGGAATTGGGATTTGCCTGTCAATATGATCTCCGAGAGCCCTCCCGCGCTGCCCGTGTCCATTGCGGGCCTCGTCAAACATATCGCCCAGCACCCGGACACATCGATGATGGAGCTCCTAGAGCCGTATCGCAAGTTTGAGGCGCATCTCCGGCAGTTGTTTGCCCAGGATCCCGACAACAAGTTGGTGAAGGACCCCTATGTCAATATCCTACCTCTCTTCACCGACGACACCCCCAGCATCAAGATCAGGCAGGGCCCGCAATCTTGAGGCGGAGTCGAAGGAAGAAAGATCCAAGTATATCATGCCTCTTCCCCCTACGATTCGGCGCCCGAAGAGTTCCAGCGCAACTCCAACATCTTCTCCGAGTCGCCGCTCAGCGAACTGGACTGGTAATTTCCCTGTGCTCTTCCCAAAACTTGTCGGGAGCGACAGGACAGCTGACACCTCCTCCAGGAGCAACGTTGTTGCAGCAGGATCGTCGGTAGTGAACACTCCTCTTTCCATTCCGGAGGAGTACAGCCGCACCAAGCGTGGCCTGCGCGAGTTCGACCACGAGAAGTTCTGTCCCGCCTCCGACGTGGACCTGTTTGGACTCACCGAAGAGCAAGCTATCGAGAAGATCAAAGCCATCGAGGCAGCTGTCCGCCGATGCTGTCCTTACCGAGATTACCGTCGTGAGGACCAAGCAGGCCATCACCATCAGTAAGCGGTTATTTATCAGAGCTCTAAATATAGGACCTTATTGGGTCACATGTTCAACCAGGCAGCCAGTATCCGACTCGCCACATCCAGGTGACTGCTCCTCGCTTTGTTTGCTATGGCCGTTTTCCGGGGCCGTAGCTGACCGACTCTAGATCGTTCTTCGGCTCTACAAATCCATTTCAGAGATCCTGACCGGGTCGACATCGACTTCTCAGCGGCCGCTTACGATGGCAAGCAGGTCTACTGTACTCCGCGCGCCCTGCAGTCGTACATGACCCAGATCGACCATATCAATCTGTCTCGCCGCTCTCCGTCGTACGAGAACCGCCTCTCCAAGTACAGTCACAGGGGCTTTGAGGTGTACTTCCCGGAACTTGACCGCTCAAGGATCGATGCAACGGTGTTCGAGCGGAGTTTTCGAGGAACGGTCGGGCTTGCTAGGCTCCTGGTTCCCGAGCAGCTTCCTACTCAGGAGGTGAGAGACGCCTACCAGTCCGGACGCCGCCTGGAGAGAGACCGACCTCCCCTGAATCATCACCGCCGCCAGATTCCGGCCCTCCGAGGCGATATCAAACGGGGCCACGAGGACGAAGTAGCAGATTGGTTCACCGAAGAAGACATCTCCGATTATCGCACGTTCACTATGCCATACGGCCCTCGATTCAATGCTAAACGAATCGAGACACTCTGTTACACCAGGGACCTTTGTGAGCTTACTCGCTTCTTCTCTTCCTCTCTCCAGCTTCATACGTCTTCTGTGAGCTGACCAGGTCTTGTAGTACTCAATGCCGAGTGGAACCAGCACAATGGGAGAGAGGTGTATCTCCACCGTCACCCGGCTTTTGTACGATTAGCCAAAGTCGCTTGCTCGTGGTTTGCTATGTGCCGATCGTTCCCAGTTCGTTCGTGTTGAAGACGTGATTGACGACTGTTGTGGACATTGCCCCGTTCCCAAAACGGCGGAGGAGAAGGAAGTTGCGCAACAGGATGAGAAAGTGTTCGTCTCGGATAAAATCACGTTCATGAAGGACGACCCTGGAAGAGACGTAGGCTCCTCATTCCATACTCAAGCTTTGCACTTCCCTTTCTTAGCGCTTACCTCGAGAACAGCAAATCGTCGGGCCACGAGATCTGGAAATTGTCAAGATCCTACTGCACAAGAGTGCCGCCAACGAGGCTGAGTATGAAGAGAAGAAACTCCAGCGACGCAGGCAAGAAGATCCCAAGGATACCGATCGTGGCGAGACCGAGGGCAAAGTAACCGAAGGTGGCGACGAATCCGACGGCGAACCCGTAGACGGCTCTGATTCCGAGGCGGGGGGCAAAAGCATGGCGACCGGTTCATTTGTCAAGGTCAAGAGGGAGGAAGCCGCTCCGCTTGACGACGCCGCGGGCGATGATAACAAAGACGAGCCTGACTTTTATGACATCAATGTCACTGCCTGGGACACGCCCTGCTCGGCCCTTCACCTCGCCGTGGTGAATGGTCATATGCACGTGGTTCGAGCCCTGGTCCAGGTAGGTTTCCGACTAGAACCGACGCTTGTTTCGGTGGCCAGGACTGACGAGAGCCAATTAAGGAATACGGCGCCGACGTTCTCTTGCCGGTCAAATTTGACGAGAAGGACGCACTTCTCACCTTGGTGCTCGCCCTGGCCCTGCCTGTGGAAAAGGCGAAGGAGATGACAAGACTCTGGTCAGCCTCGGGGCCCCTTCAGCTCAAGCGGCCGTGACTGGCATCACCGCATTCCACCGGTACGCAGAGGCAAACGCGGAGTCGCTCCTTGACACTCTCTGGGAAACGGACCCCACCGGAACGAGGACGGCGATCAATCATCTCGGCTTTTCCAACGGGTGGTCCTGCGATAGCCCGCTGCAGGCTGCTGTCAGGAACGGGAACCTAGGTCTGGTCGTCAAATTACTTGATCAAGGTGCTGCCCCTCAGATCGATTTCGAGAAATGGTACGCAGTTATCATATGTTTTGGCCCCCGGAGTCCATCTCCCCCTCACACCCCCCCCCCCAAAAAAAAAAAAAAAAAACAAAAACATAACAAAAAAAAAACTTCGCCGCGGCTTGCGGTTTCAAAAGTTGCGCAAAGCTTGCCAGTGACAGAGATCACAGAGGTGGCCCCTCCTCTTCTCTCTCTATCCAAGCATGCAGTCATCTAACCTCATACCATTGTCCAGGCTGAAGTCGGCGAAGCAGTCAAGCACCATGACAAACCAGTTGCGCACTTTGCCGGACAAGGAAATGACGTTCAAGAGGATGGTAGAACAGCCTCTGATGCTCGCACTGAAGAGCTCTAGGCCTGACATGGCGATTGAACTCTTGGAGCGTGGAGCAGACCCCAACGTGATCCTGAAGGATATGCAGTATTACTTGAGCAAGGGCTTCGGAGGCCCAGGGGTCGACGGCCGGTGCCCCTTGGATCTCGTCGATCACTGCCTCCAGACTCTCCGCAAATACCAGAAAGAATCTGCCCGAGTATCAACTCGCCCGACCCTGCCTGAAGGAATAGACGCCTACCTCAACCAGTTTGAAGAGGGAACCTACCAGCACTGGGTTGTGTCGGGGGATATCGAGCGGCGCCGCAAGTTCCACGAGCAAAACCTCAAGGAGTACGAGAAGGAGCAAAGCCTACCCGATGTGCCCTCGGAATTGAGAGAAAAGAGGCTGCCGTTGCGGAAGCGATCGCGAAGCTGGAAAAGATCAAGGAAGTGCTGCTTGCCAGAGGAGCCAAGACGTTCTCGGAAATTTGCCCGAATTTCACACCTTCCACAGTCACTCCGAGCAACCAGCGATCCTCTGCCACTGTTGAGGATAAGCCGCTGAGCTACAACTTCACCTTTCTTTTTCACAATGTCCGCGACATGACGGAAGCAAGGCAGCGTGCCTATTTCAAATTGCAAGTTTCCCTCATCGTCCCAACCTCATCCCCTTCCCTCCTTTTCTCCCCCCGGAAAGAAAAGTCAACGTATTGCTGCTAACAAGGCAAAGGTTCACCGCTGCTATGAATGGCGATCTTGAAACCATCAAGGCCCTGACACTGGCTTCTTGGACTAGCGACGACGGTAAAGACGAAGCTCCGTCGCGCAAGCGCTCGATGCTGAAGATGAAGTTTCCGGCTTCTACTCGTTTCCCATTGATGATTTCAAGGTCGCCATTGAGGGAGGCTACGTAAAGCTGTTCGGCGAAATCATCCGCCGCACAGGGGCCGGATTACCCCTGGAGAGCATGGTGAAAAAATACAGGCGTGGAGCTACAGGTCAAACCTCGGTGATATCAGGGATCGACAGTTTACGGAAAGAAGAGGTGCGTCTCTGGTCACGCCACGGGCATGTGCATGTCCTTATTGCACGAACTAACCCACCAATCCGACATGCAGAAAAGATTGGGCTGAAGCTGGCCGGGGGGGCATCAGCAGTTCGGCCGGCACGCAGACTTCGCCCCTTCTCATCGCCGTGTTTGCTGGCCAGATTGAGACGGTTGAGTGGTTCCTCAGCGACACCCCCCAAAGGCACTATCTTGCCTTTGCCAACTCCAAAGGAGCCCGGGATGACGCAAGGCTGAAGCATCTTGCTCAGGCTCCGGGGGGATTCGAGGGTGCGATTTCTAGGTGGCTTAGCGACCAAAGTAAGAGCAATTCGGAATTCAGGCGACACCCGGACTCACAGCTGCTAATGAGACTACACAAAACAGCGAACTAGTCCTCCATGCCGCCATCTACGCCCTGCCGAGCAAACGGGCCAGTTGGTTGCTTACCTGGTGAGATACCAGCCGGCCCTTCTCCATGTCAGGGCAGCAAATGGCGTCGCACCTCTTCTGCTTGCCTCCCGCCTGGGCTGGTTGGATGCCGCGAGAATCCTCATCGAAGCTGGAGCAGATCAGCGGACCAAGGATCATGGGCGAAACAATCTGCTTCACGTGGCTCTCTCGTTTACGCCGAAAGAAAAGCAACTGAGACAAAATGCTTGACCTGTTCGACCGCGACGCACTCGTTCCGATGCTCAAGGAGCGCAACAGGCTGGAAGAGGGCGGTCAGACACCTCTCCACCAATACATCTGTAGCGTCGTTTCCTCGTCCGGCGACGCTGTGAAGGACGTGATTCGTATTATCAAGACTATTATCGACATATCGCCCCGGGATGCCAGACAGGCCTTCAGAATGCTGAGCGGTACTTACTGGAGACACACCTCTGCACATATTGTTGTTGAAGGGGGCGGACCCTGCCATCATCCGTGCCGTCGTCGACTTCGACCCCAGCTTGCTGTGGATCGAACACGCGGTCGGCCGCACACCCGCCGAAGTCGCCCACGATTGCTACCTTGCCGATTTCGTGAAGAAGTCCAAAAATTGGACATGCGAAGGACCCGGCAAGCCGGTGACGTGGCTGGCGACGGCGTCGCCCTTCGAACTCATCAAACCGAAGGTCTGCGACGAGCCCAGGGAACACGAGACGGCAACGAACGTCGCCAAGAACTGGCGCTTCTGCGCCGAGGTCCTGGCGCGCAACGGCCAGCCCAGGCGCACGCTGGTCGGCCTCGGCTCGGCCAACCTGGTCGCCAAGCGGCTCGGCCGGAGACACGTCCATGACCGTTACAACTTCCGGTTCGTGGAGAAGGAGCAGGATGAGGCGGTCGCCTCGGAGCCGGCCGAGTCCAAGGATGATGCTAGCGATGGCAGCGACCGCGGTGCGGCGCCAAGCACAGAGGAGGCCACCAGGCCCGCCGGACTCGCCACGGAGGAGAAGACCGGGCGCCGCCGCCGCCGGCGGACGGACGAGATAACCCAGAGGTACGACAGCAGGCATCACGCCTGGTTGCGCCCCGAGGGAGAGAAGGAGGAGAAGGAGAAGGGGAACGATGACGGCAGGGAGAGCGACAGCAGCGCATGCGACAAGACTGCCGATGACGAGCAAGAGGGATGACTTGTTCCAGGTCTGTAGCGAGTGTGGCAGCCGGCATTAATTACCCCCTTGCTCCCTCTGCTCTCTCTGTATCTGCTACAGCACGGCAGGGTGTGCTGCAATCGGGATAACCACAGCGGCGTGAGCGCTGTGGCAGGCACTGCTGGAACTCTCAGCTCTCTAAATACATACATGTTGAACCCTGGTCCGTCATCCCTGGTGGTGGGTCGGCCAAGTCTGGCCTCCGAGTGCCTTAGTCATCGGGGGCCGCCGAAAAGTTCCTCCAAGATTCAAAGAGCAATCATCGTTCAGACTTCCACCGCCTACCTCTAGGCTAATAAGCAGATAATATCCCCAAACGCTTTGGCTGTAATCAATAACAACCCTTTCATCATCACCCTGGTCCACATTCCTCCAGCTATTATCAAACTGCTATTGGATTATTATTTAACGCCGGTTGTGATGTCGTCGAGGGTCGTGATGGAGAACAAAGGTTTGGTCTGTCGGGCAAAAAACATTGAATATTCCACCGGCAGAAAACGCCGCCCATTACCCGTCCCGTTTCTGCGCGGGTTCTCCCGAACTCTGTTAGCAACCGGTGGATGCATTCGACTTTGTTTGAATCGTTTGGGGGGGTTAAATAAATGCGTGCCAGTGTCGCAAGCATAGCGAATTCGCCAATCTTCCTTGCCGACGGCACTCTTGAGTGACATAAACATCACCCCCCGCGCCGGGCGGGCGTACTGTGCGGATCCAACGTGGAGAGACCGCCAGCAGGTAAACGAGTTCTCATATATCACAATTTATTTCGTCCTTAGCCTATCTTTTGACTTCGGCCAAACGACATGCCAGGTTACGTTGATTACCTACGTACCTACTCGAGGCAAACGAGCTCAAAGTTGTCCTGTCCCCATTTCTTGATGCTGTTGGCTTTAGTTGAGGTTTGAGTGGCTGAGGAGTTATTGCTTTATGCGGTACCTAATATCGGTATGAAAACACCTACGCAGAGGGCAGGTACCTAGGGTAGGGCTGCCGCCGTGTGGGGAGCACCAAGTACCTCCCTAGTTATTGCTTCGTATCTAGGTAGTTTAAGGTAGCTGCCCATTGCAGACCCCTGGGGCTTCTACGGAGTAATTGCAATACATCCGGCGAGTGTTGGGTGGTTTACCGGTCAGAAATCATACGAGAATCATTTATTTCGTTGGGAGAGAATATAAAAAAAGAAGCGTGGGGATTAGGGGGTTTCTCGTCACGACTTACCCGAAAAAGGCAGGATAAGTTGTTGTTGTTGTCCTTTTTTTTTCTGCTGCTCTGCGGAGGAGCGTCGTCGGCCCGGATCAGCCTGCTGCTCGCGCGTTTGCATGCGTCTGTGTGTGCGCGTGTGGGTGGTTCCCGAGTGTCGCCGAACGGACAACAGCCGAACCCGGGAAGCAGAGCTCGTGGTGCATGCGAGACAACCCCTCCTCCGTGCCGCGGGCCACCGTCTTCCCCTGCAAGCGGGCAAGCAGGCAGCGTCCCATCCAAAGTCCCGAGAGCTGCGATGGCAAGACGCGATGTAACAGCCGAGGTCGTTCACCGGTGAATGCGGGAATTCAAGTCAAAAGAGGCTCTTTCGCCTGTTTGCGTGTCGCCTGTTTAGGGCTCGACACGAACGAAGCACCGACATGCCCGAGAATAATGAGTCCCTGGTAGAAGTAGAGAGGTGAAGTTGGTAATGTGGCATGGATCATCAAGGTAGGTAGAGAGTAAGGTTGTTCCTAGCATAACGGCATTCGAACCCTCGCATTGCAAAGTATCTGCGGACAAAGCAGGCACGGAGTAGGAAGCGCAGCTGGTGCTTACTGGAGGTGCTTTCAGGCAGCCAGAGAAGGAAAGCTCGGCGAGATCCCCGGACCTGTTGGCAAAGTTTGGTAATATAGGCTGCGAGGCAACAACTACCTACCTAGTCGTTCCTTACCCAGGAGCTCGTAATCGCCTACAGAACACCCGAAGTCAGGATGGTGGCTGTTTGGCGAATTTCAGCCGGCATGTTCTTAATCCTTTCGTTTCTGTGTCCTCCTCTATTTATTGGATCATGTTCAAAGACTCGCTTCCTTCTCACACTGATCCTCTTCGAAGTTCCCCAGGCAGTCCTTCTTGCCTTGGCTTCCCGACTGGCTTCCGAGCTTTCGAGGTGATGAATTGCTGAGTAGACTTGACCAACGACCAAATGGAACTTGGAAACATCCCCGGTAACTCTCCATATTAGGTACTTAGAAGTATAGAGTTGAGTCAACGGTCGTTCCCCGTGGGCCGAGTTAAGTTAGGCATTAGGCAACCTTAGACGGAAAAGCACTGCGCAGGTCCCTGCCTGCCTTCGATACAGGGACCTTAATATGGCGTGCTACATCTCCGGGCCCAGCTCGCCAATCGACTAAGGGCCACCATTCCCAGGCCAGACGGGCCGATGGCCACCACGGATGCCACTGTTATTGCCAAAATCCTGTCCCTGCGCAGAACGACCTCTTTAACGAGGACGACATATACACGTAGATACGAGAATATGACAGTATGAGGCAACAAGGTATTATATAATGGTAATCTGGCTAAACGGAGATCAAACCTGCAGAAGAGGAGCAGTCTCTTGCGTTCGGCCCACGGATGGGCTTTGAGGGCTATGTAGGTAACTACCTACTAGGTAGGCATGTACTTATATACACGCTCCACTACCGTGCAGCACAATACGACTTGCTTCAAAAGGGGGGGCCCCAAGTTAGGACAGAGAACACAGGAGATATTGTCGTGACGCCCTTGTTAGTTGTCGTTTCCTCGCAAAGACTTCGAACTCTTGGACGCGAGCCGGGTGCAAGGCCGTCAGACCCGCCAGCAATGGCGCCGAGCTGTGTAGCTCAGGGAACCAGGGCAACGTTGCTGCGCATGTTCATCACTCGGTTTATTGACGTTATCACGAACGGTGGTGAATAATACCTGGGAGCGAGGGACAGAAGGGTGGGGTGAGGGGGGTTAGGTTATTAAACGCCAAGACTCTGCGGCAACAACGCGCTAGCAATTGATCCGGAGACACCATCCATGTCCAGGAGGTGCATGCATGAGCGACTGAGCGATAAAATGGCTTGTTACTAGTAGGTTGCCTTTGTTGGAGGCCGCGGTAATAGTGCCCAACTTCGGTCATTTTCTTTCGAGGCTGTCTGATCTTGTAATCATGGAAGAACGAAAGGATGTGACGAGGAATCCCGGAGGTAATTTATCTCCGACACGACTACGGAGTATTCGAGACGCATCAAACAATCAAGGGCTTGATTTGTGGTTTCGCATCATTCCCCAATGCAGAGCGAGCCAGCAACCAGAGGCATAGACAATGCTTTTTTGGTTTTTTTTTTTTTGCTCTGGTCAAGGGTTTCCCGATAGTATGTACATGGATTTCCTGAAAGTATTGTCGGAATTGCGGTGATGTTTTGCCGTTAGTCTTCTCATATCTCTCGCATCAATATTCCAATTCATCCTCAATTGACGGAGATGCATGCAAGATGGGGCCCATATGGTGGGGGTTAGCTGCATGCCAGGGTTAGGGGTCCGGACCGTTGCCCCTCAGGCCATGTCGTCATTCACTTTACCCCTGCCTACTTGGCGAGTTCCCGGCCCTTGATTCCGAACAAGTGGGTGAGGGCTCCGGCTATTACTGCAACACAGCCAGTATATTCCCTACAGTAGTCCGTACGTGCACAAGCAAGTACGCAGTGGGCACCATTGGTGCAGAACATGATGAGCCCTATTTTTTGATCATCAGGTTCGGTCGGCAACATAGTCACCAACCCCGAGAGCCAATGTAAATCGGGAGCCCCAGGCGCAAAAAAGCCTCTCAAGCTTGATCGAATGCGCGTCCTGGACAAGAAAGAAGTGTCTGCGAACTGCATTCCTGCCCGAGTTTGGCGTGCTGCGCCTGCCGTTTGATCGCCCAAGCTTCGACATGGTCAAAAGTGGCGTACATCACTAACTACCCTACGGATTACACTAGCGGGTGAGGTTTCGGTCAACCCGGCATCCAAGGGCAGATCTAGTCTCATGCGCTAGTCGTTTCTGGTTCGTCCCATGTCCGGCTGTTCTACTTCTAGAAGCTATCGAACATATCTACCCTGGAAAATATCCGATACAAGCTCAACATTTTGTGGACGTTTGCATATACACATGCATGTCCTCGCTTTCCCATTGTATCGGGCCTCTTGGTGCCCGGCTGGGAACCTCTATAACTAGACTAACCGCCAAGCGGGTGAGAAGAAGCTAGACGATGCATCCACTGTTATTTTCCTGAGGGTTTCCTGAGCTTTCAGGCCTCCCATTGTCAGCAGCGTGTCCAACTCGAGCAAGGGAAGGAAGTTGCCCACACAGCCGTTGCAAGTTGGATGGCCCCACCCTCCGGAAGCATAATGGCGTGGGCCGGCAGCGCACCTAAGGGGGGTTTCAACGTTCATTCCAGCCGGCATTTTACCAACTGTTGGCTGTGTTGAGAGATATCCGACTCTCCAGTACCACTGGGCCACCCTGCATCCCAAATAGCCAATATCGAAGCTGCATGGCGACGCGTTGTAGTGCATGCTGGAGGAATGGGCAAGAGAAATGAAGGGGTCAGGTGCTGGAGCGAGGACGAAGAAACGAGCCAATGCCGTGATTTCATCTCTCTCAATGCGACTCGATCACTTCTTCGTCCAGTCTTCAAAGCCGCGCCGCCACTCGCACGCCCCAAGCTCGAGTCCATGCAAGGTACCCGGCACTAGTGGTCTCAGAGCAAACCTGGTTTGCCCAGCAGGCCCCCTGTTGCTGACAACCATGCTTTCGTGCACCTACTGCGTAGTACACAATCCGCACACCTCAATACCCTAGCGTATGTATGTACTGTACTGTACTGCGCGGAATACGCTAGGGCCCGGCGGCCTCCCCTCCGTTCCATGCTAAACCAAATGTTGGCCACCTTCTGGAAGCCTTCGTTGGTTGGCTTCAACATTAGTGTTGTACTCCGTTTGCGTGCATACACTCTCAGTTAGCGCGGCTAATAACGCCGATTACTACAGAGCAGTGGATCACTCCCCTCGGCCCAACAAGTGCCCGTTCCGTTCCCGATTGAACTCGCGAGGTCTTGCAGGTTTACGAGCGACTTCTGGTCGCTAGCGGACAAGACGACAGACGCCCTGTGGGCGCAGGACCAAGAAGTTACGCACCGCTGAGTGTGCTGCTACCGCGGAGCTTGGGTGCGATCAACTGCAACGGTATCAGAGTTCCGGGGAGCTCGGAGAATATCAGAGTAATCCGTAAGCTGGTCGCGCCGAATGGCCGCGCTTGCCCTGAAAGAGAGCACGAGCCAGGGTAAAAAAGGGCTGAAATGGCGAAGCTCCAGCGAAACCATCCAATCATCCAACCCTCCTTGGTATTGAAGTTCTGCTGCGCAAGATAACGTTAGCCATTCGTGCTGCATCTCCGACAGATATCTTGCCAGCCCTGGGCAGCTCGACGGAAATGCTGGCGCCTGTCCTCCGAACTGGTGGGCACTGCTGCGAGATTACAATCGGCCATGGCCGGTTGTTGATGTTGCACTTATCCAACTCTGCGATGCGGGCTCATTTGGGACCGGTCCGCGATGCGCTCGGACCCTGGGAAGACATTCCAGGCTTCCTGATCGCCTTCCATGCCCGCCCGCTTTTCAGATTCCAAGATCAGATCTCCCTTTAACGGAGGCCGTTCCCGGCCGGATACCACCCTTCTGCGCATAACTCACTGCCAACCCTGGACAGCGAATGCGACCCTTACCCTTCAGGGCGACGACTACTGTTGTGCCCCCCCCCCCCCCCCCAGCGGACGACCACGCTAGAAGCGCGCGACGCAAAGAAGCTTCGCCGAGAGGGGGGTGGGCAGCAAGGGGACGGCGCCGTGCCCCGGAACACTGGCTGGCATTTTCTGCGCGTTTGGTCGGTGCCGAGGTCAAGCCGATCGAGGGATGGTTTATGGATGGTTGACGGAAGAACGGGGATTGCCATCGGCGCAGGTAACGTGCAGTCCAATCCTATCCCTGCAGGCATGCAAGGGTGAACGGCCGGGAGCACATGCCTAAGATGTTGCCCTGATTGCCAGATCGGTTAATCGTAAGACCAGCCAGGGTCCCCCAGGGTGGGAAGCTGTGAAGATGATCCTGACATCTATCCGGTGAGCCAAATGCTGGAAAACGGTGTTTCAGCCTTTGGCAATGATCAAAGGATGAATTAACCCCATGCCCCTGGGCGGCCAACAGCCGTTTTTCCATGTTAACCTTCCGAGGCCTGGTCTCGTGTGGAAAGACTGGATGCGCAAGCCGGATGAGGTTGGGTTTCCGTATTTTTTTTTTTTATTCTTCAGGCGACCGTGTTCCTGCCTGGGTATGATTTCGGGCTTTGCGCTAGTTTGTCCTCCTGCCTGAGGTGCACCCATACCTTCCATGTCCGGCTTGTGCACTCATTGTTCCCACCGGCGCTGCTCCTGCCTCTAATAAAGAGACGACCCGGGAATCAAACAACCCTTCAAGTTCCCCTGTCGTTGCCCAACCTCGCCACCCCTCCCTCTCTCCGGTTCGCATCGAAGACCATCATCATTCTCCACCATTTGCTCCTACCCTGGGCGGCCGGCCAACAACGACGATTGTCACAACGACAATAATCCTCCGAGACAGAACAGTCTCGCATGCGACCGGCATCCGAGTACGGCCTCTGACGCTATCGGAGGCCACCTCTTTCCCCCAACCGGATTGCCGCCCAAATCGGCAGCGGGCAGCTTGCGATCTTCCAGCAACCCAAGTTGATCAAGCTTCTTGAGAGAAGCACGCCCCAGAAACTCAGAAAAAAGAAGGACAGAAACAACGACACCCTCCAATAGGAAAAGAAACAAAGGTCTGCAACAAGGAAAAAAAGCAAGACGCCGAATTGACTCGACCCTGCTACTTCCCCTGGAGCATCACCACTGTCCTGGCCCGGCTGCAGTCAAGAGTCTCGTGGAGTTTTGAGGTCCATCCCTCGTGCGTGGACAAGTCAGTCGTTTCCAACGCATCAAAGTCTGGGTTGGGAGTCTTTTGTGGTCGACGCTGCTGTCGTCACGCCGTTCGTTACCAACGTTGCACCGCCCGTCCTCCGGATTCGCGTTGCTTCCTGCAGGCGAGAAGGGCTGAGACTCTGAGAGCTGAATGGCCAGAATCCCTGGTACTCATTCCACAGTTCGGCAATAGTGGTGAACACACACCCCTCCTCCCTTTTCCTATAGTTCAACATCGTCGATTCACAGCGCTTGCTCTGCTGGCCGGGAACTGCTCCTTCAAGGCACACAGCCACGTCTCGGCGTACCAAGTTGATCCATAACGGAGTCGGCCTTTGCTGACGCCTCCTCTGAGACTTGGCTGCGGTCGAACTTGTGTGCCACCATCGAAGCACCCCGCGCTTGCCACTGAGCGGAATAGTCAGTGACTATCAGCCGAGAGCTTGCGCCGTGGTGCTTCATCATCCACAAACGATAAATCATCCTGCGAGCACCGAAGGGTGCAACCCGTCAGTTGTCGTAGATTCCCGCTTCCTAGAGCCCCAATCTCTAGCCACGCTCGCACCTGAAGCAAACTTCAAGGTCGAATCAACTGGAACGTTGCACGGAGGCTTTCAAAAACAGCACTTGCTGGAGGCCCCCTGTCCTTGGCACCCACGACCGACCTCTCCCTCCGGTTCCGAGGGTTATGGGAGTGTGAGCTGAGCGCGCAACGCGGCTAGCAGACTCGCTTTCGCCCTACGGATCCCGTTGCGCTCAAACCTCTCCGGCCAATTGTCCCGCTGCAGGAACCTCTCAGCACAACATTGCGCTCGCCCTTCGGCGTTTGGCCAACAGTTGGGCACCTCCTGTTCAGATCTCCGCGGAGCCCAGACGAGCACTGAGAGGCACCGCGTATACGCTCTATCGTTCCGCAGTTGCGTGTTTCGGTGTCTTATATCGATGCGTCTGACCTCGGCGCCGCCGCGCTCCTTGGTTTATATCTAACCCACAGTTTTTGTGGGCTTTTCTCGTGCGAAGTCACCAACAACCCGACGGGACTTAGGCCGTGCTGCCAGAGATTGGTCCTTAACCTCTAGCGTTTCGTGTTTGTCGGCAACGGAGCTTAGTGACTGCGTCAACAGACTCAGGACTGGGCAGGGGCAGCTCACGCTCTTCGTGCTGACGAGGCCGACGCACAAGCATCCCTAATTCCGCCCGATCTTGACCGTCGGGTTGAGAATCGAGATTACGAACCAATATCTACCGTACGGCATCGGACGTCCCATAGCAACATCCCCGCGGGGTGGCTGTTGCTCGGCGGCCCTCAGAATCTACCTCAGATTCCAGGACACCAAGAAACTCCGCGATCCCGCCCGTCGGTCGTGTAGCAAACGGAGCCCATGACAGACGTCATGTCATACCAATACCCCCCGCCGCCTCAAAACGGCGAGATGGACATGTCAGCACCAGGCTATTTGCCCACATATTCCATGCCAGCGCCTGCGTCAGCGATCGACCCGGATGCGAGTCTTTCGTCCAGGGAGCGTTCTGATTTGAGCCGGCCGATTTCGACATCAGGGATTGGGCCATCACCGGCACATCCGCAGCAGCAAGGTTCCACTGGGACAGATCCCTCCGGTGAGAGGAGGAGAAACAAGTTGGGCTACCATCGAACTTCTGTTGCCTGTGGTAAGGATCAGCATGGCTCCCGTATCCCCCCGTCTTTGAAACTCACATGGCGTTTATAGGCCATTGTCGTCGGCGAAAGATCAGGTGTGTCCCGTCGCAAAACGACGTGCAGGGGCGCTGCATAAACTGCATCCGCCTGAAGAAGGAATGCAGCTTCTATCCCGTAGATCAACAACCGCCTGTGGAAACAAGGCAAAAGTCGGGGTCACGATCGTCCGTGGGTCCAAAGGCTCCATCTGCTTCATCTTCCCCGGCCATGCAGCCAGGGATCCCGGCTGAAGTTCACGGCCAACAGCCGTATCCTCAGCTGGCCATGCCGTCCCTCCAGAATATGGCCCCAGCGCTGAAACCGTCTGGGAGCGACAGCCATGGCCCTGATCCAAAGGGTGAGCCCCGACACTTCCTCTTCCAGGGTCTTCTTTTGCAAATGTCAAGGCTGCTGACACTCTGCAGCGTCGAGCACCCGCAGGTATGAATATGGGCAACCCGGGATGTCTCAATGGATGCCGACGGACGTAAGTCCCAGTTCATCCAAGCCGGGGGACATGAATGCGACTTGGAGGTCGTACCCGGGGGATTCTCCTATCACGGCCGCATTTTCTTATGTACCACAGGGCCCCCCCCAATCGGCCACCTGGTCGGCACCTGTCGGCTCTGACACGTCCTCGCGGGATGATGTTGCCTGGTCGACATATCCTGCACCACCCCCGCGGTCCATGTCTTTTGGCGCCGAGAGCATGAGTGGCCACCAGCAATACCCGTCAATATCGCAGATTAGCAACCATTCAGCCCGAGCGTACGACCGCAAGTCGAGTTTGGTGTCAGCAGACATGTACCCGCCGCCGATCGCGACCACCATCCCGGGGATTGAGACGGTACCAGGTACCTCCATGGACCATGCTGCTTCACTTTCAGCAGGAGCGGTTCCTCCATCCACCTATGCTCCATGGCAGCAGTCGTACACGTACTCGAAGCCTGCTGAAGGCTATGGCGGATGGTATGGGGACGCAGGTGACCAGGGCTCGTCGACACACGGACATCCCTCCTCGAACGTGTACTATGGGCGGTAGCCATGCCATGATCGGTCCAACGCGATCACCTCATAACGCAACGATTCAGTGATCATCTGTCATCAGCGGACTCGCGCTTCCATTATATATACGTTGACGGCGTGCCGGCGTAGTTACTGTGGCATAGGCACTTTTGTTGCCGCGGCATTTATGTGGGAGATTTTTGAGGTCATTTGCGACGAGGCAGATTTTTTTTCCCGAAGTCATGCGTTCCACGAGGCCTCCCGATCCGTCGAGACATGCGCGACGCAGTCTTTCTCCAGTTCGGAAGGCGAGCGCAAGGCGAGCCTGGGCGCAACGTTGCCCCAATGGCCAAATTTGGAGATCTGCCATACCTGACGCAGTGGTGCAAGTCGTCGGTTACCGACAAGCTTGCACGTCACCAAAACCAACGAGTCATTTGCATGATCACTGCCTCGAGCTGATATTCGGATGAGCTTTGAGGGCATCTAGGGTCGGAAGTGAGGAGGGATTTCGTCAACGAGTACGGACGCGGGAACTCGAAGGAACTGATCAGTTTTTTTTTCTGGCCCGCCAAACAGTGGTTGACAACACGAGGAGCTTAGATTCACAAACTCGATGCTGTGACACCTCCTTAGAGCTGCCACCATGTTCGCTGCTGCGGAAAGGTTGAGCCTCAGCTTCGGAAACCACCTATCAGTTTCGGCCACAGCTTTCCGATTTCCTTCTTGCTCCGCTTCCTGATTCTCCCTTACTTCTTGTCCTCTTTTTGCCTTGTTCTCCAGTTTTTACAATTGGGAAGTCGACTTACAGTGGAAGCGGGTTTCTTATATTGGCTGCATACGGGACGGCCTCTGAGGCTTACGCGAACCTAAGCGGATGGAAGATGGCGGCACGGCACGGCTCGGTAGTCGGACGGGAATCCCCACCGTTTCCCGTCCCGCGAAAAGGGGAACCCGGCAGTTTACCGGGATTGGCGGGTCTAGCCGCAGCCCTGCGATTGAGGCTTGCCCCCCCGGCAACACTCCGAGTGGAGATCTTCTGCCGGCGTTACTCGGAGGTGAACACTCTAACTACGGATGCGGTCGATAAAACATCTTATGAAGGATATGATAACTCGGTTGGGCGGCATAGATTGAGACATGGGCGGCTACTTTGTTGGTTCAGGACGGATACAAAACGGGATCTACAGACGTGTTTCGTCGATTTCGGTTCTTGACTTATTTGTTTTCCGTTTGTGTCATTCGCCAGGCTATTCTTTTTGTTTCTATCATATGAAAGATGTAGTTGCTTAAGTGTCGATGCCGAAGAGGATCGTGTCGGTCTTTTTTTTTTTTTTACGGCGGCAGGACTCTGATTCCTTCTCCTCGCAGTGTTGTCTTTGTTCTATACGGTTGTATTCACTTATTGGATATGTATAATGTTCATAACCGGTTCGAAGTTGTGGGTGGCAGTACAGAACTAGGATGATGTGGTATTGGCGACGGGCGACGGTAGTGATGGCATTTGGAAGGAGGCTATATATGTTAGGTCTAGAAGGCAACAGCATGTTGAGTCGTAAGGCTGATCTTCAACCTCTCAAATGTTGCCCAAGACGGTGTGATACCGGACCACGGCCAGACCATTTCCAAGAACGTGTGAAACGTGTGTAGGATCTGATGAGACAAGCTTGCTTCATCAGGGGTGGTTGAGCGTCGACAGAGATCGGAGAGGAAAGAGGGGGAGCATGGTGTGCGACACGGACAGATAATCTTTGTTACTCGACCAACTCCCAGAGGAGCACGAGCAGCGCGATATAACTCACCAAGCTCAGACCGACCAACAGCCCCACGCTGTTCCCGCTCGTCCTGAACTTCTTCTTGACCACAACCTGCCTCGCGCGCGGCCGTTGGCCATTGCTCCTGCTACTTCTCCGCCGCATCGTCTCTCCGAGATCATCAGGCACGCCGGGCCCACCACCACCACCACCACCTCCTCCTCCGCCTCCTCCTCCTCCTCCTACTCCTCCTTCCCTTTCTTCTCCTACCCCTTCCTCCTGTTCCTCCTCCTCCTCCTCCTCCTCCTGCACCTCCTCGCTGTCGAAGAACTGGCGGTTGCCCTCGTAGCGGCGGTAGACGGCGACGAGCAGGACGGCGGCGCCGTAGCAGGCCAGCAGGGCGCCGATGGGGTAGAACTCGGAGGTGAAGATCTTGAGGACGACGAGGGCGAAGGAGAATTGGGAGAGGGCGGTGCGCATGTAGGCGCCTTCGAAGGTGCGCTGGGCGGCGCGGATCTCGACGAGTCTATTTAATGAGCCAAGGTTGAGATTTTTGTTTTTTTTTGGTTATTATCGTTCCTTGCTTGCTTTGAGTTTTCTTTTTTTTGTGGGTGTGTGTGTTTGTGTGTGTTGTTTGTGTACCAAAGGTTGAGAGAGTGTTGGGGGGGGGGGGGGATCGAATCAGGAGAAGTGACTATAGATGATGTGAGAAAGAGTAAAGTGTGCAACAATAGCGCTCGATCAGGCAGGCACAAGAATCTGATCTGAAGGAGGCCACAGAGACAGAATGTATCGACATCGGATGGGATGATGGTCGGGCCGACCTGCCTTGGCCGTGTGATCCATCTCCAAATCTAAGCCGCTAAGCAGTCCCGCCGGCCAACGTCCCAATGTCACATATAGTAAGTAGACAATGAAACTTGCCAAGGCAGCAAATCAATGGACGAGAATAGAGGGTAACGAAACTCAGAAAATCGAGGGGTGATGGAAGCATTTGCTGCAAAATGATGAGACAGCAACTCACTCTTCGCTCGTTAGGATAACGGACCGGGCCCGATGCAGCCTCAGGTGAAGGCGTTCTTCAGGATGCGGGTGGAGGGCCTGGATAATCGTTGTGTAAATTGGCGGGTTGGGGGGGGGGGGGGTTCGAGATCGGATAGTTCCTACGCACCTCAAGTATGGTGGCCATGATAGTTGACTGGTCTATGTAATTGAGCCAGTCCGGAAATGGGCACGATGCCGTGGCTGCATGAGAGAAAGCCCGGAGTTGTTTGGACAAGATGAGAGAGCTCATCTGGAGCTGAGAGCGCAAGAGCAACCGCGACACCTAACTAGACGGGGCCTGGTCCGGGCGCCAAGGCCAGGTTCAAGCCCGGGCCCATTGCGGCTTGGGACCCCAAATGAGCCCTCGTAGCTGCCTGCACCCCAAAACATTGGCCCCCCGTTCCGAGCGCAAGCGCCCGGCATTGGGCGTGTTGCCGACGCATTGCATCATTAGTCTCCCAGCTTCAATTGTTTTGTTTTCATGGCCGCATTCCATTGTTGACATTCAAATCGGAGCGTCAAGAGTCATTACCAATTCCAGTGCGGCACAAACAAAGAAAGGAGAGGAAGCGAGGTAGTGCCGGGTGTGCGGCGGCGGAGACCCGGGGGTGAAACCAACCGAGGACGATGCCGGGCCTCGACCACATCAGTCCGGCCTCCCTCCCTGCCGCCATCTTCCATCTTCCATTTGCCATCTTCCATTTTCCATCTCCCATCTGCCACCTGCCATCTACCGCCACGGCGTGTAGCTAGTTGAGTCGCTGCTGTCCGTGATGGCCCGAATGGTTTTCCTTCCGTCTCCAGCCCGGAGTGACGCGCCAGATCGGCGGCCTGAAGCAGTGTTCATATGTCGGAGCCCATTGGCCCGTCTCAGGACCGGTCCAGCGTTCAGAAGAGCGGAAGAACGGGACCGCTCAGTGGAGGACCGAATGGCGACGGATCGCTGGGCCTCCAACAACTGCGCAGCGTATATATCAGAGACAACTCATCGACTCTTCCTTGCGCCTGCGGACTTGATGCTCAACTTTGGAACTGTGCTGGCACAGTTCCCTCTCTCTCTCTCTCTCTCTCTCTCTCTCTCTCTCTCTCTCTCTCTCTCTCTCTCTCTCTCTCTCTCTCTCTCTCTCTCTCTCTCTCTCTATCTCTCTCTCTAGTCCAGAACTAGGTGAACATACCAAACGTACAGGGATCGCCGCCGAAACATGTCGACGGGTTTCCGTTTTCCTCAACCTCGCCCTTCCCCTGACGGCTTGGATCAAGACTTGCTCGACAGAATTGCGGGTCTGCATCTGAAAGTAACAAATTCAGGATCAGGTTCATGGGGAAACTCGGACATCACCGTCTACAGACAGGTCGAGCGTGTCGTCGAGTATGCTCTCGATCTCCTCTCCGACGAAAGAGGGTTCTGGGCATTGGCCGAGGCGGGACGAAGAGCGTGGGAGAGAGGGTTTCAAAAGCCTCTAAAGAACAGGAGGCCTTCCCTCGGTCCCTTCGAATCACTGGCCAAGTCGTTCCTCAACGAGCTAACGAAATCCGAGGAAGCATTTCTCCAAAGTTTTTGGACCAGCAATCACCCGGATTACAGTGGATATCTCCGAGGGGAGTGGAAATGGGTCGGGTTGGACGAGAAAGTCGAGGGCTCCTGGAAATCCACAGGTAGAGACGTGATACACCTGAACAAACATGTGCGTGTCCGCAGACGAACCCCTGGATACGACTCCAAGTCTCCAGTTTTGCAAGGATGCGCTAACTAAGAGATGCTAACCCACAGATGCTCGAGTCCATGGACCGGGCTTGGAAGATGGCCCAGACGGGGACCTCCAAGTCCGAGGATGCCTACCGCGCCCACCATTACTTCCGCTTCACCTTGGGTGCCAATGTGGCGCGCCAAGTGGTAAACGCCTTCATGAAGTACTTGGCTGGTCGTAAATGGACTTCAGCGCATGACGCGGGTGCCATGTGGGAAAGTCTCATGTTTGGGGGCGAGGTCTTCAACTTCGACGCCCCCGTAGATCCCAGGGCGGTCGAGTACCCCGAGGATCCCATGGGAGATGACCGGTGCGGGACTCTGTGGCTTGTCAAATGGCTGGACGAGAGCCGCGATCCGTCAAATACGCGCGTGCGAAGGCTCCGGGTCGTTTACAGCAAGAGATATGGTGCGTTGGTTCCTCCCATCTCTCTCCCCTTCTTCTTTCACCTTCTTCTTCCTTTCCAGTTATTCTTGGGTTACGGACTGGTCTCCCTCCCCTCGCCCTCTCGCCATCATTGGGCGGTCAAGAAATAACTCACTGTCCTTCTACGTAGGCATCGGATGGGGCGTAGTAGAGGCCCCGGTCTACACGCTCAACGATTTCAGGAGATACAAGCAAATGCACGAGGTGCGCCCCAAGATGAGGCGGGAAAAGTACACAAACGTGAAGCAAGCGCCGACCGGCAACCGCCCAAGCTATGACGAGGACCTTGGGCGGCAAAGGGCCGGCACGGGCACGCCGAATTCTGCCTCGTCGATCACTTCTTCTGCCCCGTCTTCTGCCCCGTCTTCGGCCACGTCCTCGGCCCCGTCTTATACCGGCGGCGGCTACGTAGGCGGGGGATCAGGGGGATCACGAAGCAGTTCCTCTCGGCACCGAACTGCCGGCGCATTCCAAGCTGCGGATGGTTATCAATATATGCATTATGGGTATGAATACTGTGATGACTACTGCTACTATGATGTTCGCAGGCTCCGCCGCCGAAGATAAGGTTACCTACTCAAAAGGTGGCCAGTAGGGTGGCCCCGGGAAGAGAGTGAGAACGCCAAAATACTGGAGGCGTGCCCCTACTTGTAGCGACCTAGACCCGAGGTAGTTAGTACGTAGAAGATGTGAATCGGAGTCTGAATTCAACAGACAAGAACAGGACAAGGGACCGCCATTGGCGTCGTGTGGAGAGTTTACGACCCTTCCAGCGTGCCTACTGAAAAAGCGAGATCCTCAGTCAGATGGTCCAGCAATCATTTTCCAATTTTTATCTTCTTAGTTCTCTGTCTCCCTGTAATCCCCCCTCCCCCCCCGGGCCGCGAGGGATCCCCTCCTAAGAAGTCAGAACCCTTGCGCCCGTCCCCCCTTTGCCGTCACGATTCCGATTCCGATTCCCGGGGGGAGGGGGGGGGGGGGGGGGGGGCAGCATCCTCGAGAACCTCGCGGACCGGAACCCGAACAGGTCCGCGCCCGGGCTCGCCGATCGGCAGCAGTTCGCCTCTCTTCCTGCGACGGCCGCGCGAGCCGCCAACAACAACCCGGCGACGCCACGTCAGGGAGAGGGGATCGTGTCAGGGGCCGAGCAGCGCCGGTACAAGTGACGCATGAGAAAGAAGGGGGGGGGCTGGAAGAGAAAGAATCCCCACCGTTAGTACAGGGCCGTGTTTCCCGCCGGCCGCTGATGCTGAAACAAGGTCGAAGAAATAGGAGGGAAGTGGAAAAAAAGGCGAAAAATAAAAAAAAGAAAATGATAGGAAGTGGTGAATGCTGGGTAGGCAGTTCCAGGGCCGCGAATGTATGCACCCTGCGGCGCTGTCGTGAGATCCTATCTCCACCGTCGGCGAGTTGTTGAAACAACAAGACATGGCTAGGATGTAAGCTTCCTAAGCTTCCTAAGCTTCCCTGCTCCACGGCACCGTTACACACCCTACTTCGTGGCCTCTTGATGATGTGACTGGATTGGATGCCTAGTGAGTGCGCACGCCGTCTGTCCCCTTTCCCCGTCAGAGTCGAATCCTGTTTGGCCGTGGCCCTTCCAAAACCGGCCAAACCTGGTGATGGCGTCAGGCCGTGACAGTACGCCTCCGCCGAGTCAGCTTAACTAGCTAACGTTAGCCCATCGCGGCGGGCCGACAAGCGACGAGCCATGGAGGCGAGGAAGACGGGTATAATAAGGCCGGGGCTGGCCAGGTTCGGCGCTCATCATCATCTTCGCCTTAGCATCTCACCTACAAACTTACGAATCACTCTTGCTTCAACCGGCCGAGCCGATCACAACAACCTTTGAGACCGCAGAAACCGAGACGAGAGAGGGAAAAAGAAAAAAAAAATGAGCAACCAGCAGCCTCGCGACACCAAGTCCAAGTCTGGAAGCACCTCGGTCTCCTCCAGGAACGGACTCCTCGCGCCCATCGACGTTAAGGTTCCCTATCCTACCAGCAAGAAGATGAGGGATCTTGCCAAGGAGGGCAGTGACACCCGCCCTGGTCAGCAGTTTGTATCTGCCAAGGTCGCCAGATCCTCGGGCAAGTAATTAAGTTAAATGGCAATGACTTGTCAGCGAGTGTTCTGCACATGACACTCGACGGACAGCATTGGAGGGGAGGGCAAGAAGAAATGGAGAGGAAAACAAGTTTGGAGAGAGCTGCTTCTATGTACAAGAGCGCCTTTCGCAAATGAATGGGTGCATTTTGTAGTTGGGCCGGCAGGTATCCGAGTTGCACCGAACAGAGCTGGTCTCGTTTTTTTTTAAGTACCTTGTCGAATCAATCCAACAGTGCACTCGTTAATCCATGCAGAAGAGGAATGTAATCCGTAAGTACGGATTAATTGGTTTCGTGTGGAGCCAACCGTGAAATACACTACCACTGCACGACAGGGATATTACCCGCAGCCGACCTACCCCAAATGCTATTGCGTATTACAAGTACTACGTAATCCGTAAGTGTGGTCGCATGCATGCCATTGAAGCTTCGTGGCCGCTTCGAGCTGCCCATCCTCAAGGCCAAGTTCCCGTCACACCTCGACGACAAGAGCCATCACCACCACCACGAAAACCCCCATCCCGACCGAACCAACTCGGGCGAAGGACGGAGCTGCTGCCCACCACCCCGAGTTTCCAATTTCTCTTTTTTTTTCCTCCTTCCCTGTTCCGACCGCGGCTCGCATCACCAATCTTTCCTATATACGGAGTATAAACCTTCCCATCCCCCAATCCATTGGATCCATCGGGGTCCCTCCCCAGCCGCGAGAAAGAGAAGAAAGAAACATGGCACCTAAGCAGAGAGCCGCCACCGCCGCCGTCGCAGGAGCAACAACCCCGGCGAGGGCGACGACCCCTATCCCACAATCGGCCTCACCACGGACATCATCGCCAGCGCCAGCGTCGCCGCCTCCCTCAGCATCGGCATCGGCATCATCATCATCATCAGCAGCAGCAGCAGCAGCAGCACCGCCCGCCGCCGCGACACTCAGCAAGGCCGCCGCCCGTCCGGGCGTCGGGCACGGACACGGGCGCGGCGCTCCGCCGACGTGGGACCGCATCGTGCACAACGTGCTGGCGCACTACCTCGACACGACGCCGCAGCGGACCAGGCTGCTCGACGCCTTCATGGCCTTCCTCGTCGCCGTCGGCGCCCTGCAGTTCCTCTACTGCGTCCTGGCCGGCAACTACGTACGTTTTTTTTTCTCTGCTTTTGCTCTGCTTTTGCCCTGCTCTGTTCTGCTTTGCTTTGCGTCTCCTTCCTTCCGTTCCCTCCTTCCCTCATCCCCCCCCCCCCCCCCAAACAAACAAATTCCTCTCGTCCCCCCCGTCCCCTCTGTGGTCGTTCGTGATGTGATGATGCTAACCAAGGTGCCCGCACCCACCCCGCAACAGCCCTTCAACGCCTTCCTGTCCGGGTTCGCCGCCACAGTCGGGCAGTTTGTTCTCACCGGTAGGTCCTCTCTCGGTTCCCCCCTTTTCCGCGAGGATACAAGGATGGCCATATAGGAATGGGAGAAGGGAGAATGCTGCCGTGCTGACGTTCCGGTGGGTGGTTGACAGCTTCGTTGCGGATCCAGACGACCGAGGCGAACAAGGGCGACTTCCCGGCCGTGTCGCCCGAACGGTACGTTTTATACATACATACATACATATATATATATATTTTCCCTTGTTCCGTTTGCACCTCTTGATGAAGCGGACGGCTGACACGCGGGGCAGCGCCTTTGCCGACTACATCGTGTGCAGCCTGATCCTGCACTTTTTTTGCGTCAACTTTATCAACTAGGGAATGGGAGCTCAAAGCAGAGATGGGGCGCGTGGGAGAGGGCGGTGGGATGGATATATCCAGACGTGGCTTGCCTGCGTTGCTTGCTCGCTTTTCTTTTCTTCTTCTCTTCTGTGGTATATTTTTTTTGGGACTGTAAAACGATACGGCCGGAGTTCTCATGGGGTTGTTGGCGCGGCCGCTGCTACACTAGAACCGATTGCGCGAAAGGGAAAAAAGAAAAAAAGAGGGAGTCATATTTTCCATGTCTGCTAAGATTTCGCACCGATCAAATTCACTCGCCCCCTTCCTCCTTTGGGGGCGTGCTCCCCGCCCTGGGCGGCCCTCCCCTCGGTGGTCCCCCTTTGGGCGGCGGCGGGAGCGGCGAGTTTCTCCCGCTCGGCACGCGGTCCAGCTCTCTGCTCTTCTTCTCCTCTTCCCTGAAGTAGTCGTCCATGAGATTCGGCCCCCCGCGGTGCGGCCGCTCCTTCTTCTTGCTCCTCGGCGGCGCCTCCGCTGGCGCGACCTGCGCCCCCACCAACTGCGCCGGCACCAGCAAGTCCGCCGACCCCGACGGCGGCGGTGGTGGTGGCGGCGGCGGCGTCGTTGCCGTCGTGCCGGGCGACCCGACTCTCGCTGCTGCTGCTGCTGCTGCCGCCGCAGCTGTTGCCGGCACAAACCCGGTCTGGCCGGTAAAGGAAGCGTCTCCGTCGAACAAGGTCTCGCCCGGCGCGTTCACGGGCTCGCTCAGCGGGGCGGGCAGGCGGTGCAGGGCGCCGTAGCCCAGGACGCAGCCGAGGGCGCCCTGGCCGCCCCAGTCGCGGCTCGGCCGGATGGTCACCTCGCGGGTGACGTCGTACTCGTTGTTGTAGACGTACAGGCGCAGGGGGCGGCCGATGTGGTCCTCGACCAGCTCGCTCAGGCCCCCCTCGCCGTGCAGCACCCCCTCGGGCGTGCCCAGGATGTAGTCGCTGTAGGGCAGCAGGCCGGCGGCGTCGGCCGGCGAGTTGGCCGGCACGTCGAGCACGTGCCAGATGTTGGACACCACCGACAGCGCCGTCCACTGCAGCGTCAGCCCCAGCGAGCCCGTGTCGGCGGGGACGGGTATGTGCAGCGTGCGCGTCCGCTGGCCCTGTAAGCGGTCGATCGATCACCCGGTTAGCGCCTGGAGAGAGAGAGAGAGAGAGAGAGAGAGAGAGGGAGCGGTCGAGAAAGAGAAAACAATAATAAATAAATAAATATATAAATAAGAAATTGGTACGCCACCTTTGCGCTCCAGAGCCCGAGCATGACGTTGTTGCCGGCGCAGTTGCGCACCTCCTGGGCGAACAGCCTGGGGTCGGAATCGTCCTGGGGGGGGGGGTGTTGTCCCATTAATTAGCATCTATCCTCCTAACAAAGGCAAGGGCATCATCCAAAGTTCCCCTTTCCCCTTCCCCCTTCCCCTCTCCCCCACCTCGATGGTGTCCTTCCTTACAATCACGCGCCCGTTGATGCCCACGATGAAGTCGAACCAGGGCTCGATGGGCAGCTGTTGGTTGGTGTTGCGCAGCACCTGGAACCCGAATCCCCCGTGCTGGTTTCCCTTGGCGGCCGGCATTGGCTCGCCATCGAGGCGCGATATAAACCGGTTGAGCGCGTTGAACATGGCGTCGACCTTCGCTATTCTCTCGTCTTGTTGTGCGTCGTGTCGTGTTGCTGGGTCGGTGTTTCGGGCGCAACGTAAGAGCTTCAGCAACACACCTATGCAAGCTCCACGGCAGCAGCTACTGCTGTGTTACCGTACGATACGGCCCGTAGGTAATTACCTGCCCCGCGGCCTACTTACTAGTAGCCTTCAAGGTGCTACAAGTTACACAGTACGTTAGTGGGGTTTGAGACCCCTGCAGCAGCTTCCTTTCTCGGCGGTGCTTCCCTGTGCCAAGCCAAAGTACGTACACAGTAAGTACTTGGGGGAGAGTTCACTTATCGACCTGAATCCAGCTTTTCACGGAGCTGTGAGCGGCCATTTACAACCAACAGTTTCTTTTTTTCCCGTTTTGTCGTTCATTCTATCCGGGCATAACGTTAAGAGGGAAGGAATCGATATCACTAGACAAACACCAAACACAACCGCCACTCATTTTGCGTCTACGAACCCTCCAGTGCACACACTCGTTCTGCGCCTCGTCATGGCGCTCACGCCCGTTCGAGGCACGCTGCCTCTCACTGACGAATGTCACCACTACGACGACGTGAGGGAGGTGCCTTGGGAGCTTAAAAAGTGAGGCTCCATTTCCCCTCAATTTCCCCTCCCCCGATCCGAGTTTGAGAACTCGACAACGAATTACGCCTTCTGACTGCTTTTTGTGAAAAGATACTGGCACCAGCGCTACTCCATCTTCACCTATTACGACTACAACATCCGCCTCACCGACGATGCCTGGTTCGGCGTGACCCCCGAGCCCGTAGCTACGTACAGGAGCCCCCTCCCCTTTTTTTTTTTTGTTTCCTTACTTTCTTTACATATATATGTATATATATTTATTCTCCTCCTGCTCACGCAGAGAGCAAGGCAGTCTTGTAAGATAGAGATCTCCATCGATACTAACACCCTCCCCCCCAACCCCCCCTTCTTAGTCAAGTCGCCAAGGACATGCGCTCGCACAAGCGCTCCAACCCGCCCAAGGACATCATCGTCGACCTGTTCGCCGGCGTCGGCGGCAACACCATCGCCTTCGCCCTCTCGGGCAAGTGGGACCGCGTCGTCGGCATCGAGAAGGACGCCGCGACGCTCGCCTGCGCCCAGCACAACGCGGCCGTCTACGGCGTGCCCGAGGGCGCCATCACCTGGGTCCATGCCGACTGCCTCGACTTCCTCGCCCGCCTCAAGAGCGATGCCGAGGCGGCGGCGGCGGAGATAAGGGATGATGATGATGTTGTTGATGATGAGGAGAACAAGGAGACGCGGAGCAACAAGAAGAACAAGAAAAAGAAGAAGGCAAAAAAACACCGGGGCCTCGATCCGTCCCTGAGGCTGGACCTGTCCAAGACGGTCCTGTTCGCCTCGCCGCCCTGGGGAGGCGTGAGCTACCGCGACCAGGACGTCTTCGACCTCGGCACCATGGAGCCCTACAACCTCGCGACCCTGCACGAGGCCTGCCGGCCGATGGAGCACGCCCTGTACCTGCCGCGCACCAGCGATCTGCGCCAGATCGCCGAGCTGGTGCCGGACGGCAGCGACGTCAAGGTCGAGGTGGTGCAATACTGCATGGAGGGCGCCAGTAAGGCCATGGTGGCCTACTTCCCAGCGGAATGAATGAAGCTGATGCAGACCAAAAAAAAAAAAAAAAAAAAAGGGGGGAAAGGGGGGGGGGGGGCAAGCACCATGGTGTGTGTCTTCGCGCGGCGTTATTGAACACCGTCGGTTCGAACTTGGTCTCTGGTTATTTTTTGTTCTTTTTGTCTACCTCTTTTCACCCGTATTAATGCGTAGTGTACGCACCCTAAACTGCCCCGACCCCCCTACACTACACTATACTGCTACAACGACACTACGCTACACTACCGATTGCAACTACAACGCCCTGACGATGGTCCGCTCGTCAAACAGATCCTTCACGAGCAGCGCCACACACCCGTCCCAATCGACCGGCGTCATCGCGTACGTCGACTCGAACGCGTAGATGCTCAGCTGGCCAAAGAAGGGCCGCAACACCTTGGCCACGAGCTCGTCCTTCCTCTCCAACCCGACCTCGTCGCTAATACCCCCGGGCGTGCCCAGCAACGGCCGCCTCGGCCCGGACCACGACGACGGCGACGGCGATATCGATGACGACGGCGCCGCCATCGAAGAAGAAGGGGCGTCTCCCACCATCATCAGCCCGACGGCCCCCAGCTCCTCGCTGACCTCGTCCACCAGCGCCACCGGCTGGTATCCACCACCACCTCCACCACCACCACCACCGCCGCTACCACCCACACCGCTGCTACTGCTGCCGCCAAACTCGGGCCGGTACACGGCGTCGATCGTGTCCGTGACGAAGAGCCACTCGTGCAGCTGGAACTCGTCCGGCGCGACGCAGACCAGCAGGTCGAGCAGCTTGCAGGCCTGCAGCACGGCGGCGTTGCCGTACGTGTCGGAGGCGGGGCTGTGGTCGGGCGCGACGACGGAGGCCAGGGCGGCGTGCAGCTCGGCGTTGACGGCCGGCCAGAGCGGGGCCAGGTGCACCGCGCTCGTGCGCAGCACCAGCGCCCGCACCAGCATGTACGCCTCGGCCCGCGTCGTCGACGACGGGGACGACGTCGCCGTCGCCGACAGCAGCTCCGTCAGCTTGTCCGCGATGGCCGGCAGCTCGACCACGAACGCGTCGGTGCCGCACGCCAGGATCAGCGTCGCCATCCGCCGCAGCGTCAGCTGCGTCTTGCGGTCCGCCTCGAGCCGCGCCGAGGTCGCGCCCACCCCGAAGACGATGCCAGCCGTCGTCGGCGGCGTCAGCCGCGAGAGGAGCTCCGGCATCCGCTCCTTGTCTGCCACGGTCCATTGCTTGAGGAGCGGCAGCCAGTCGCTATGCACCAGCGCGAGGTTGGACCCAAAGAAGCGAGGGTCGTTGAACGCGTCCGACACGTCCTTCTTCCACGCCTTCTGGTTGTTCGGGAGCCGCGAGAGTTCATGGAGGAGCGTCAACATGGACTTGGAGATGGTGTCCGGGAAGGATTTGGACCGCAGGGCCGGGCCGATGACGTTGGTGGAGATGGCCGCGGCTGCTGCGAGGATGCGATCGTTCTCCACCAGGATCTTGGGCAGGTTAGGCACGATGGTGGACAGGATGCCGACGATATCGTCCGCTCGCTCCGCGGGTAGTCTAAGGGACGAATGTCGGGCGACTTCGCTCGGCCGCTTTTCCGAGCCGCTGCCGCCTGACGATCCTGTACTGTCGAAGCTGGCCGGACGGGCGGTGAAGATGGCTGTGAGCAGCCGCAGGAACAGATCCTAAGCGTAGTTAGCAACGATAGCCGATAAATAAATAAAAAAATAAAAAATAAAAAAATACGCCCGAGAGTTCCTCGAACTCTGGACACTTACCGCCAGGTCGCGGCGCATCTTGCGCTGCTCGCCGAAGTTGGTATTGTCCACCTTCTCGCCCAGGATAGCCGCAAACTCGAGCAAGCTCGGCAGAGTCTGCCGGTGCGGGAACGGGTTGGCGAGGATATCTCGGAGGAAAGCGGTGCAATCCTGCCATATCTCGTCCATGGTATCGTCCTCCAAGGACCGAGTGTAGTCTACGAGGAAGATGACCAGGTCCGTGTCCTGCAGCTCGACGGTAAGAGTCGACCTTCTCGACGGGTCCAGCACGCCAGGGTTGGTCCGACTGTATATGGCGTTGAACAGTGCCGGGATGGTATGCTTCGGCCGCGACCCGTCGAGGGCCGGGAGCAGGTTGAACACCTCGGCGGCCTTGGACGCGTCGGCGCTGTCCAGCGCGCCACGCCATATCCCGATCACGGTCTCCAGACACTCGAGCGTCTCGGCGGCAAATAGGTGCTCCAGCAGCCTCCTTGCCCTGTTCCTCATGCGCAGGGACGTGTAGTTGAGGGAGGCCCCTGACGTGGCGTCCTGCCCTGCTGCATCGCTCCCTTGCGTCCAGGACCAGATGGTAAAGCACATGCGGACGGCATCCTGGAAGGCAAGCAAGACGGTAAGCCTGTCGTTGGCCGTGGCACTCCGCGTCTGCGGGGCGTCCGACGAAAACACCCCCGACACCATGTTGCCGAAAAATCCTTGAGGCTGGTCCGGGCTCTTGACAACCTGGGCCCTGGCCTCCTCAGCCAGTAACCTGTCGTGCCCCCTGGCTAGGACCTTCTCGAGGCCGTTCAGGAGAGAGATTAGCGTGGTCTCCGGGCCGGCAGCGCCGTGCGAGGGCGTCTGGTCGGTGGCTCGGAACAGGCGCTGGAGGCTGCCGAAAGTGTCTCCGATCTGGCGGCAAAGCGTCTCCACCAAGGGGATCAGGACCTGGAAGACAGAATCTGTGTAGAGCGGCAGGCATTCGGTCAGGAACCCAACCCAGCTGTCCAAGACCGGCCTGCTATTTGGTGAGCTGAAGCCGGCCAAGATGCACTTGAGCAACGACGGAGGAGGCGGCTGTAGGACCATGGGCTTCTCTGTCAGAGATGACTTGGAGCCTCTTGCAGCTTCGAGTTGCCCCATGCGCTTCTCCTGCGTCGGCGAGGACGGCGGCTCCGCAGGGACCAACTCGCGGAGCTTGAGGGCGGCGTAGACGACATCCAGCAGCAACGCTTGCACATAGGGGTCAGGTCCGCTGAGAGAGTGCTGCAGTTTCTCGATCAAGGTGTCCTCGAGATGGAGCTTTGCGAAGTGCTCGGAGAATGGGTTGTGGAGGATTTGCTGAAGAACCGTCAGGGCAGCACGGTGCAGCTGTGTTGCCCTCGCTTCCGACCCTTCCTCGCCCGGTGCCTTGTCATGAGCAATGCATTGTAGGCAGACATGGAGGAAGATCTCTTGAAGTGGCACCTCGGCGTCCGTTCCAGCTTTGGTTCGTTAGACTTCAGAGATGTCGACCTCAATGGGTTCTGGGGAGTTTGGGGGGGGGGGGGGGACAAGGAAAGGATGGGCATACTGATTTCTGAAAGAGGCGGCTGGTAAGCATCTGACCGAATAACCCTCTTGGCGAGCACGGCCCAGGTTGCTTCTGGCGCCCAGCGCAAAACGTTAGATAGGGTGCGCATGTAGTACAAGGCCAGGCTGAGATCGTCATCCTCTGCATACTCGGCCGGACCCGAGTTGGATGCTCGTCGGCGCCGGAGGAATGCGAAGTCGGAGAACTTTGTGACGAAAACGGTGAACATCCTATGAATCGGCGTGAGCAAGTCGACAAACAGGGAAGGCCTTTAACCACACACACCCACCTGTCAATGCCGATCAGACTATGAAGCCAGGTCTTTACCGTCATGAAAAGCTGCGTTTTCTCGTCGTCGAGCGCGTCGAGCATCAAAAACAGTGGCCGGGTCAGCATAATTTCGTAATGTTCCATCCCTGCGAGGCGGGCCGGGCCCGTGATGTCGCCGTTTGTCGTCTTCGGGCCCCTCCGTTCCAGCGCGGAGGGGTTATCTTGCAGGGTATGGGTCCAGAGGACGCCGAAGCTCCGGCCAGGATCGGCTGGCCTCTGCGCAAATGTGCCCGCAGTGTCCTTCTGGAGCATCAGAGAGCAGATGGCAGCTTCGATATCTCGATTCGAGCGTGAGAGAGCGCTCTGAAGTAGCCAGAGGCTGCGGACCGTCTCAACATGATATTTAGGTTCCGCCGCCGAGAGATACGCCCACGCGTGACGCACGAGCGGCATGACAAGGTCTGAGAGCTCAACGGTTGATATTCTGTCCGCCGAGAAGAGATGGGATGAGAGTGAGAGGACGGAAGAATAGGTGGAGAAGGAGATCGGTTCGTCGGCCACCAGACAATCATGAAGCGCCGACAGGAGCTTCTTTGTGTCGAAGGACACTGTCTGAGGGAGCTTGGGTAGGAGAAGCACGACGATCCTGCTTTTTGTAGCCAGCGCTGCCCCCGGTTCTCGCCGGGCGAGCGACGAGCAGGTCAGATCGCATGCCTTCTGTATGAGAAGCTCGGCGAGGTCGTGCGCAGCAAACGGGGGTGACGCCACTTCCAGATTGCCTTGATCGGTGTCGTAGAATGTCTTGATCTTCTTGAGGACTTCTGCGTTCGGCGAGGGTGCCGAGGTCGGTGATTGGACCGAAGTAGTAGTAGTGGACTGCTTCCGAGCTCCTTCTGAAAAAGCTCGTTCCGGAACTAGCTCGAGTAAGGTGCAGGCAATGCTCAGGGCGGTCTCCGATATGGAGACATCTCCGAGCGGAACTGAAGCCCCCTTACTAGGCGCGCTATCGCCCTTGGTCTCTCCTATCATACACAGAATGGAGAGAGCAGTAAGGGGGGCGTGGAGCGTGATCATCTCTTCCTCCCGGACATTGAAATGTGCCAGTATGAACTTGACGAGGTCGAGCTTGTCTCTGCGCTCTGCGCTTGATAAATCGCCGGGACCGATCGCCTGCGCCATCAGGGCCAGGATCTCCCCATAAATCAGTCCGCTTTCGACGCCGTCAAAGAACACGCTGGCGCTCCGCAGAACTTCGGCAAAGTCGGTTTTGCTCGCGGCCTTGGCCTTGAACTTCCTCACGCTATTCACGATCGGGAGGAAAAGCTCGGGCACAACCAAGCCTCCAATCTCCCACCGGTCCATTAGGGAAAGACAAATGCGGTAGGGGCGTGCTCGCTCCGAAGGACTATTGCCAGAGTCCGATTCAACGAGGGCAAGCAGGGCCCGCGTCAGCGGTTGCAGGCCGAACTCCTCGAAATAGGTCGTCCGAGAAGAGAGGTATCCGTGCGTGTGGGCGGCGGCGGCGGCGGCGGCGGTGGAGGCGGTGGAGGTAGGGGAATCCAGCCCGCCATCATGCTCGGCAGAGGCGGGGGGCTCGGGACCGAGCAGCCAGGACCACAGCCGCCTGTTTAGGCTCATATCTCGCCGGACCGTCACCCCGGTAGCTGCCCTGAGGAGGAGCTCAAGATCGGCGCGTTTGGCCAGACGCTGAAGAACGTTGGAATGCAGCGGGAGATGGGTGACGAGCAGGTCCAAAAAGCCGCGCTGGATGAGGAGCTGGTCGTCTGCGAGACCGGCGGCAAAGCAACGTATAAGCAATCCGGGTTCCGGAGTCGTGACGAGCTGCGAGAGTTTGGGGGATATCTCTTCCTCGGCAGACGACGCCTTGGACGCTTCCGGGTGTAGCGGGTGGCCCAGACGGGGGAGGGAGCGCAGAAGGTAGGCCAGTGCGCCCGTTCTCCGGCTGTGGCCGGTGATGGAGGCCAGAAAGAAGCATTGCCAGAAAAAACCATCGCCCGAGGAGTGAGTCTCCGTGATGTCCCGGCTTCCGGGCGGGCGGATCGCAGCCTTGAACCGCTCGACGAGTTTGAAGGTGCGGTCAAAGTCCTCGCTCGTCTCCTCCTCGAGCCCCGGCAGCAGGGCAAGTACGACGGATTTCATGGCTGGACGCAGCGCACGGGGATCGAGGTCCAAGAAGTAACGCTCGAGGAGGTCGAGAAAAGGGGCGCGGACGGTGAGCGAGGCGAAGGACAGGACCGAGGCAAGGCCGGGAAAGTAGAGAGGCAGGTCGCGGGAGAGGCCATCCTTGCCAATGACGGAAAAGATGTAGCTGTAGACTTCGAGGGCCTTCTGGTGGACGCCCGAGGGCAGCGACGGGTTCAGGCATTGCGACAATCGCTTTGCGACGGTCGCCTTGGAGGGTATGGTCGAGACGGAGGACGGTCGAGCTTGCAGTGCCTGGCGTCGTGATGACAAGACCATCGGTTAGCATCGCCGTCGTGACCGACTCTTGATCCGCCGTGTTCGGAGCTCCCACCTTGAGCAGCCGGTTCAGAAAGGAGATGTAGTCGGCCCATTCCTGCAAGGCCGTGTCAAAGAGCGACAGGGCCCTTTCGATGCCGCTCGCATACTTGCGGTAATGTTTGTCTCTGGGTTGCGCCTCTTCTGCAAACGCATCCGCGAACTCGGTCAGTTCCAGTCCATTGCCCCAATCCGACACGAACATATCTCGAAAGGCCGCACGGAGGGAGTCAACGTACCGGCCCCCAACTGGTTCCTCCATTGGCGAGGCGCCGGCGAGTCGCCGCCAGAGCTGTCGGGGGAGACGGACCGGCGGCCGGGCTCACGCGCCATGACTTTGCAGGAATTGTCCCGGTGTGCAGTCGTTGTCCGGTTTCATTGCCGGCCCTGGTTGAGGTGTGGTGGTGGGGTTTGGGTGCCGCAGGTGCAGAGAAAGGTGGCCGGAGTGCGATCGTTGTATCAGTACTCTCTGTATGGATGTAGTGTATGTACTCCGTACCCCAAGATGCTCGATGTGGAAAGGAAACATGGTTTACGTTGCTCAATCGGTCTCGGCCCCGCCTAGTGTACGGATTACAGTATGGACATACCTAGTAGAGTAGTGCGGTGCCGCTAACGAAATTGTGGTCTAGCACCCGTAATTGGCCCGAGTGCACCCTGCGTGCAGCGGATCGACAAGGCCGAGACCGCTATCTTATCAACAAGTCGAGAACAGCTCAGAGGTCGGGCCCTGGGAACGCCAGACGGCCCGCTTGGGGCAAGTGTCGTCATTTCTGTCTTCTCTACGCTCCTACTGTGAGTAGTACATACCTTCGGTGGGTTGCCGCCCCGCGCAGCAAACTTCTGCTGAACGACCTGTCAGTGTCCCGCCGTAAATCGCTTTCCAATTTTTTTTTTTTTTTTTTTTTTTTTGCGATCGGCAGCATGGCATAATAAATACCATCCAGGAGTACCACAAGAGCAATCCTGAAACATCTTCTCTTTCGTTTCCTCTGGGGCCATCGCAGGACAATGCGCGCGTTGGACCACAAAGCGGTGTATCTACAATGGCCCGGGAAGCGGAAGTTAAGACCAGGAACGGCGGCTCCTCCGAGGTGACACCTCCGTCTCCGTCTTCTCGGTCTCCGTCTCGGTCTCCGTCACCGCCGCCTCTCCCTCCCCGCCGGAAACCTTCGAGCGATGGCCCTGCGCAGGTAGCGCCCGCCCAGGCCAAGCCAACCACGGCCGTATCGTCCATCGACATCTCGACTCTGTCCTTCCCCGACGGGTCTCGCGGCACCTTTTCGACGAGCGCACCTCGCGATGGCTTCACACCCAACGCCAGCGGATATGGGACCCCCAGCCGCGATGCTACGGCCACGGCCGGGGCCGGTGGCGACCTGGCCGACGCAATGAGCGTCATGAGTCTCGCGCCGACCATGCGACCTCATGGAGACCTGGCCAGCCTCGTCGCTGGCGGGCTGAATAGGAAGAGTCGCGCCTGGAACATGTTGAGGTCGCAGTCGGAGACCGTTCAGCCCTTTGAGAGCATCGAGCTTGGCGCCGCGGGCGACCTCGCCGGTTTCGAGAGGGAATTCGACGAGATCCCGAGCGACAAGCCCGACGATGTGAGGTTGAGCATGTGGAAGGCCAAGCTGAAGCACTACATGATCCTCTCGTCTGCCGGGAAGCCCATCTATAGCCGTCACGGGGATCTGAGCCTCGTCAACTCGTACATGGGCGTAGTCCAGACCATCATCTCGTTCTACGAAGGTGCCAAGAACCCCTTGCTGGGGTTTACGGCCGGCAACGCGCGCTTCGTCATCGCCATCGAGGGCCCTCTCTACTTGGTAGCCATCAGCAGGCTGGGCGAGAGCGATGCCCAGCTCCGGAGTCAGCTAGGAGCCTTGTACATGCAGATCCTATCCACCCTGACGCTCCCTACGCTCAAAAACATCTTCACCCATCGCCCCTCGACCGACCTGAGGAAGCCCCTCCAGGGCACCGAGTCGCTCCTCTCCTCTCTCGCCGACAGCTTTACCAAGGGCTCGCCCTCGACCCTGCTCGGCGCGCTCGAATGCCTGCGCCTGAGGAAATCGCAGCGCCACGCCATCAACAACGTCTTCCTCAAGAACCGCAGCGAAAAGCTGCTGTACGGGCTCATCGTCGCGCGTGGCAAACTGGTCAGCGTCATCAGGCCGCGGAAGCACTCGCTTCACCCGAGCGATCTTCAGCTCATCTTCAACATGCTCTTCGAATCGGGCGGGATCAAGTCCGGCGGCGGAGAGAGCTGGATCCCGCTCTGCCTGCCGGCCTTCAACAACCGAGGCTACCTCTACATGTACGTCAGCTTCTTTGCCGACACGCCAGACGCGACGTTCGCTCCCGAGTCGGCGCTCCCGCCGACTCCTGAATCCTCAACAGACAGCCACTATTACTACCCTAGGCCGGCCAACACCGAAGAGAAGCAGAAGCAAGATGACGACGACGACAACAACGACAATGACAACGACGACGACGAGATCGCCCTGGTGCTCATCTCGGCCGACAAAGAATCCTTCTACGATCTCAAGGAGATGCGCGACAAGCTGGCCGCCCAGCTCACCAAGGCCGGCCACCTCGAGCTCATCCGCTCCGCCGCGCGCGAGGGCCGCCCCCGGGTCCAAGCGGTCGCCCCCGGCGCCCAGATCGCCCACTTCCTCTACAAGTCGCGCGCCAACGTGCAGTTCTGCATGTCCGCCCTCGAAATGCCGCCGCCGCCCCGCCCCCCGCCGGGATCTTGGACGGCGGCGGCGTCGTCGTCGTCGTCGTCGTCGTCGGCCGAGCGAATGCTCACCCGGCGCCGGCTGATGTCGCTCTACCACGAGCTGCACGCCTCGATCCACGCCAAGCACGCTCACCTCAAGGTCCTGCACGCCGTCAGCGAGGACGCCGCCAGCCTGGCCTGGATCACGCCCGTCTTTGAGTTCTACTGCGTTGCCGGCCCCAACGTCTCGCGCGCGGCCATGGCGCAGGGGGCGAACCGGATAATTCAGTGGGCCAAGAGAGAGGAGGAGAGGTTGTTCATTATCGGCGGCGGCGTGTTCTAGGGTTTGTGATCGTCATCATCATACTGCACGGGTGGATGTGTTGGATGTTCCTCTTCACGTGTCTGTATGTGGTACGGAGTACAGTTGTTTTTGTTGTTGTTGTTGTTGTTTATAGATATACCCATACTAGTGGCTGTTCTGTCCTAGTCAACGAGCGGACGGGCGATAATATATATACACATCCGGCTCCAAAGCAAACTTGCTTTCCTAAACGCACGCCGATCTAACTCACGTGGTGAGCCCTCCATAGATGACAAGCGAAGCAGGAAAGTGCTTCTCGGACTCGCCCGTCTATCGGGCCGGCCAAGCATATTCTGAGCTCCCAGCCAGGCTGGCCATGCTCGCCTATGCATATACAGAGAAAAACTAGTCAACTAGCCCAACCGCAGTCGTAAACACTCGCTATGTATGACATCGGGCGGTCCGCCGACCCAGCAAGCTCACCCGCATCTTCCCGAGCCGGTACGCGTCCGACTGACAGCAAGCCTTACCCTTCTGATCCACCTCCGCAGACGGTCTCGAAAACGTGCTTGTCGCGCGTTTTTAGTCACGGTAGCCCCCTTTGCCCCTGTCCCGACTCCAAAAGCGTCATACCGTCTTGTTGCGGGGGGATCCGGTATTTGGGCCTGGAGCTCGGCGAGTCTGGCTTCCAACTCGGGGAAGCATCTCCTCAGCCTCCGGAGAGCTCCCCCTCCCACGCAACGGTTGCAGAAGGAGAAATGGGTGAGAATATCGTCATCGTCTGGTACTGTAGGCTGCTTTTGCGTAGCGGTGGACGAGGTCCCGGCAACGTACTCGTCCCTTTGTCGTTGGGTTGACCAAGGTGTAGGTGTCGTTGGCGTAGTGTTGGCGTAGAGCGAGCGAATCGCAAGCCTTGCTTTGGCGTTCTCACAGCTGATGCCGCAATGGTTGGATCTCGAGGTGAAAGCGTGGTTGTCGTGAGAGTCCCCTGATGCACCAGCCGCTTGCCGTCGCGCCTTGACCAAAGCGCCCCTCGACACTTTGAGCTTAAGCCTGTTGTCGCGCCAGTTCGGGCTCTCAATTGCTTGGCTCGCTGCCGATCTGGTTCGGTAATCACCCCTCGCTAGGTTCGAGATGGAGCGTTTCAGAGGCACGGGGCCGTCGTCGTGAGAGTACTGTTTCTCGGTCTCTAAGCTCTACAAAGAGACGCTTGCGGGACCAATCTCGGGGACACCAATCAGAGTGACAGACGAGGCCCTTCGTGGCTGGAGGCACCCAGCACATAGCCTATAAAGGGGCCCATGATAACTTCGCCTCGAGGAAACCCTGCAGGTCCAAGTCGCCGTGGGATATAACCGTCGGTGGACTTCATCGATGGTATGGACAAAGGGCCAGGAACCGGACAAGGCGCCGTCGGGCTCATACACAGAACTGGCCTCGAACGTATTACCTCGATGCGACGAGAGCGATCTATTCCGGCCGCTGGTGGGAGTGGGCGTCTGCTCTGATGTTGTGAGGGAGGGTTCGAGACTGGCCAACCCGCTCCCATCGGATTCACAAGTACGGTCGGTAGCTCCAGGCTCAGGGCTGGAAAGTTGCCTTTTCGGCGGGATGTGCTCCATAGGTGCACGGCCTGGGAAACCGACGACGCACCCAGAGGACGAGCGTCCCGCAAGAAGCAAGCACGGGGGTTCGAGTGAGGTACCTCTGCCTAAAAAAAAAAAAATATTGATCTGAAGTTGTGCAGGTCGGGGCTAGCCTCGCGACAGGAAACGAGTCTGAAATGCCACAATTTCTCACCTCCACTGGAGGCAATCGTCCTGCGAAGGCCACGGCAGCTGCATTGCTGCACTAATGTTCCACTGGCAGTCTACTAGTAGTCGACATTTAAGGAAGGAGAAGGCAAGCCACCTCACTCACATGTGTGAAGGCGCGAGGGAAGGCACCATTACCTGTGGAGGCGCCGATGTTCACAACTTGCCAGCATATACGTTCCGAAAATGCTTGGCCGAAATGCTGAGTATTTCCATACTTGCACAACAAGAAATACTCAAGCAGCTAAAAGTATTGCCTGAATCTCGGCAGGAGTTCGGGCAGCTTGCACTTCTCTACGCTACCTATTTCAGTCTCTAGGTACTAACGAAGTACACCTGTCGCCCAAACCTCCGTCAATTTCAGCTCCCTATAAAGCAGTGAGAGAGATCAGAACGATGCATCGAGGCGGTTAGCAATCTCTAGACACATTAGAAAGAACGAAGCTACGGATCTTGCTTGCTCCTGGTGAGTTATCCCCGAGTGACAGCTCGGTGGCAGGACGTGCTCCTGCGGTCAAGCTTGGCGGTGCTAGGTTGATGAGACGTCGCCACAACCGGCGCATTTAGATCAGGCTGAACAAGCCACCGCCGTAATTCCCGTCTGGTGGGCGGCCAGACTTCCCTGGAGGAATTTCGTGTTGTATCCGGATTGCTGTGTACTTGTAAGTGTCAGGTGGGTCCCGGATAACTTGCTGTGAGTTTAAGGTAATGCGGACCGTCACGCCCCTTGGGCTAGTTCCGTGTACGGGGCTAGTAGAGACGGATCTTCGGCCCCGTGCCTGCGAATGTAGCATTGGCCCGCAAGACTACTAGTTATACCTTAGGTACGCAGTGCTGTATGGAGCGTGGATTTTGTAGATCCGTTCCTCCTCCGTTCCGAACAGGAGGTCCACGGGCTCGATGGGGCATGCCTTAGCTGGTTTTGATTTGTCATACAGCAAGAACTCGTGGTGCCTGTCTTACTCCGTATTGATCATTTGCTTGTTCGCTTTTAGCCACCCCAACTCTCCTCAGCAGCAAGCTTAGAGCCGGACTTACTGGGTACGGAGTATCTACTGTGTGGTGCTGGAAGGCTGAAGCTTGGAGCGGCATTCGCGGATGAAGCATGACTGCCCCCGTAGCCCTTCTGCGCAAGTCAGGTTGGTAGATCAAGTATGTATGTATGTACTGTACCTGCATACCTACCTAGGTAAGGTACCTATACATGCATCCATACCTACACTAGTACCTGCCCCGTAGTTGGTGTTTGAATCCGATCGCTGCTATCACCTGGAATATTCCCGACGTTGGAAGTGCTGGATGTAGCATATCTCGAACGCAGCTGAGCGACCGTAATCAAGCGGCATCACAAGAGACAAAGAAGTCTACAATATCAAAATGGTTGCGGAGCTTGGTTGCCTTCGTCTCCAGCGGGGCCCGTTGCCGATCTGGAATGTTTTCATGCGCTACTGTGTAGGTGGCCGGTTTAGCCTCGCGACCCATACCGCCATACGGATGAGTTAGCTAGACGCCCCGCACTGTGTAATCCACAGGGTCGAATCCGAGACTCGGGCCAGCCAACTAACCCGGCCTCAACCCCACCCCCCGCCCGTTTCAGCAACTGTGGTTGGCCGCCAAGCCAGCCTAGTTAGAGGCTGAGCTGTGGAAAAGACACCTGTTCACTCGACCCTGATTGCAGCTTCGCCGGGGACAGCTCGAGATACAAGAAGCCTCAACAACCACTTCCTTGCCCTTGGCTTTCTTGGGATATCCCGTTACACTTCAATTCATCTCCCAAACGAGGCCTATCTGCATACCTGCTCGGTATCGCCTGGAACTCAATCCGTCGGCCTCCTCAATTCCCCTCCATTTTACCAGTCCTTTTCTGCCTTTAAGTAGCCCAGAGTACGTTTACCTCCGTCGCTGGTGCCGTGGTGCCACTTGCCCGGTCACCGCTACCCGTCTCCCCTCCAACGTCTTGTTTTCTGTGCACCCCGAGGTCAATTGCCTCGCAGAACTGGCATCTAACTCACGCGCCTTCGACAGAACAGGAAATACAGAATGTACAAGGCCCAGAAGTTCGCTCTCGGCCTGCTCGCCGCGGCGGCAGTTGCCACGGCTTCGGATGTTGTCCAGCTGAAGAAGGACACCTTCGACGACTTCATCAAGTCCAACGACCTTGTCCTCGCTGAGTGTAAGCCCTGCGTCGCATTTCTTGATGACGACGTCCTTAGAAGCCGGCCGCATACTGACAGATGGTCCCCAACAGTCTTTGCCCCGTGGTGTGGTCACTGCAAGGCGCTCGCTCCCGAGTACGAAGAAGCTGCGACCTCGCTCAAGGAGAAGAACATCAAGCTCGTCAAGGTCGACTGCACAGAAGAGACCGAGCTCTGCCAACAGCATGGCGTTGAGGGCTACCCGACCCTGAAGGTCTTCCGCGGCCTCGACAACGTCGCCCCCTACAAGGGCCAGCGCAAGGCTGCTGCGTACGTTGCCTAGACAACCCCCCCTTTGCGCGAAGCAAGTCCACTCATTCTTAACTAACACTTGTCAACAGCATCACCTCCTACATGGTCAAGCAGTCGCTGCCCGCCGTCTCTGAGGTTACCAAGGACACCCTCGAGGAGTTCAAGAAGGCCGACAAGGTTGTTATCGTGGCCTACGTTGATGCCGATGATAAGACGTCCAGCGAAGTCTTCACCAAGACCGCGGAGAAGCTCCGTGACAACTACCCCTTCGGTCTCAGCACCGACGCTGCCCTGGCCGAGGCCGAGGGCGTCAAGGCTCCCGCCATCGTCCTCTACAAGGACTTTGATGAGGGCAAGGCTGTCTTCACCGAGAAATTCGACCTTGAGGAGATTGAGAAGTTTGCCAAGACCGCGGCCACCCCGCTCATTGGCGAGATTGGCCCCGAGACCTACTCGGACTACATGTCGGCTGGCATCCCCCTCGCCTACATCTTCGCCGAGACGGCCGAGGAGCGCAAGGAGATCAGCGAGAAGCTCAAGCCCATCGCTGAGGCCCAGCGTGGTGTCATCAACTTCGGTACCATTGACGCCAAGGCGTTCGGTGCCCACGCTGGCAACCTGAACCTGAAGACGGACAAGTTCCCCGCTTTCGCCATTCAGGAGACCACTAAGAACCAGAAGTTCCCCTTTGACCAGGACAAGGAGATCACGTTCGAGTCCATCAAGGCTTTCGTTGACGACTTTGTTGCCGGCAAGATCGAGCCCAGCATCAAGTCGGAGCCCATCCCGGAGAAGCAGGAGGGCCCCGTGACCGTTGTCGTCGCCAAGAGCTACAACGACATTGTCCTTGACGACACCAAGGATGTCCTGATTGAGTTCTACGCCCCGTGGTGCGGTCACTGCAAGGCTCTGGCTCCCAAGTACGAGAAGCTCGGCTCTCTGTATGCCGCCAGCGAGTTCAAGGACAAGGTCGTCATCGCCAAGGTTGATGCCACTGCCAACGACGTCCCCGATGAGATCCAGGGCTTCCCTACCATCAAGCTCTACCCCGCTGGTGACAAGGCCAACCCCGTCACCTACTCTGGCTCTCGCACTGTCGAGGACCTCATCAAGTTCGTTGCCGAGAACGGCAAGTACAAGGCCAGCATCTCCGAGGAGCCTGAGGAGAAGACTTCTTCGTCGTCGGCCGCCAGCGAGTCTGCTAGCGCCAGCGAGACCAAGTCGGAGGAGGCTAAGGAGACGGACCACGACGAGCTCTAAAGGGTCATGTCTAGGTGTGTATTTATAAAAATGCTTTTTGGGTTTTTTTTTCATTAGGTCTCGTGGGCACATGGAATGAAGCCCGGGAAATATGGAATTGGGTTTGCCAGACGGGTATTTGTCTAATGAAGTCTCTTACGAACGCCGCCTGCCCAGGACACACAGGTCCTGTTCGTACTCGCGTGCATTGCCGTACAACCTGTTTTTGCCGTAGTTGCGTCGCGCTCGTGCTTCAATGCATGGCATCGTGCGAGGGGTGCAGATTCTGCCATGCCTCCCCGCCCAATGTTTCCAATGTGGGACCCCCGTTGGTCCCACAGGTGCGAACCAGGCCAGCTTGTCGCATGCCGCCCCCCTGCGTCGCAGCCAGATAGGAACTCTCCATGTCCCGAGCTTGCATGCAACCCACCACTACCGCCGCCGCCGTCGCTGCAAGCCGAGCGTCTGGAACCTGTGTAAATTAATATATTGGCACCATTTTCTCCTCAATTTTCTTTGACACTGATTTTTTTTGTTTCTTTGTTTTTTTCCCTTTTCCCCGTGAAGCAGTCCTCCAAGATATTCCAGAGCAGTGCAGCGCAGTGCCATCTCAAAAGACCAAGAAAGATCGTTCACCTACCAACCAACCAACCAACCTACCTACCTACCTACCACCCGCACCCCCCAACGGAACGATGGCCTCGAGAGTTCTCTCCCACAGCGCCCGCGCGCTGACCCGAATTGCTGGCCCGGCTCGCACGTTCAGCACGTCCGCCGCGAGGCTGGATGCGGTTGCTGCCGGCGGTGCTGCATCGCCGCTTCCTGCTCGGAAACCCGTTGGTGCGCTGAGGGGAGGGTACGTTTGCCCATTCTGTGTCGTTGATTTTTGTCCCTTTTTTTTTTCCTTTTCTTTTCTCAACTTGCCACTTGGGTCTGTGAAATGTGTTGGAACAAAGAAGAAGAAAAAAAAGAGAGAAGAGAAGGGTTGGGTGGTGGTGGTGGTGGTGGTGGTGCGGGGGAAACTTGCGTCGAGCGTGACGGTGGGCTGACTTGGCTTCGTCCTTCTCTGCAGGCTCTTCGGCTTCTTCCTCGGCAGCTCCCTCGCCGCCGGCGGCATCTACTACTACGCCATCCAGGAGTACAAGGTCTCGAACGAACTGCTGACCGAGGACATTTACGTGCGTGTTTGCATTTGACACCATGATGCGCTGCACTTGCCCCCCCTTTTCTCCCCACACTGTTTTTTTTTTCTTCTCATCTTGCTTTTTACCCTGCCTGCATGCCTGCCTGCCTGCCTGCCTGCCTGCCTGCCTGCCTGGACCATTCGAACGACTTGCGCTACGCCTTTATAGAAATACGTACGCTCGGGTGAGAGGGTAGGGAAAGTAGTAGGAAAGAGGGAGAGAGGGAGAGAGGAAGAGAGGAAGAGAAGGAACAAGAATAGAAAAAAAGAGGGAATAGACGCTAGACAAGAGTAGAGGGGGATGGGGGGCGAGGGCGGGCTGAGGCGTTGTTCCAATTCAGTTCTTGATGCAGGCTTCGCTGTGCTGAACAGACGGAGGATAACTACTGCCTCTCTGCCCATTAGTTTCGACAGCCAGACACTGTGGGACATGGAGAAGCTGACTGGGTGTGACGGACAGGCCCTGCAAAACGCGGTTGAGCGGTTGAGCAAGTACCTGACGACGCTGGAGGAGAAGATGGAAGCGCTGGAGAGGAGGAAGAACTGAGCTGCGGCTTGCGTGCCGGGATGGTCCGATAAGGCTCCGGGAGTCGTGTAATGGGTACCGCGATATGAAGGGTGTATTGGAGCTGTAACAATGCGTTTCTTTTCATTTTCCGTTCAACTTGTTGATTGTTAAGGGGCGGCTCGCGACAAGAGCGTCATGGCATGTCCCGTGTATCCCTTTCCTACTGATCTTGGTCGGTAGTGTAGGCTCGGTACCGGGACACTCTAGACCTTGTACAGTACATACATCAACTATCCAGTAGCTGTCCTGAGCAGCATCACAATGTCTTCGTGGCACGGTCCGCGGCGAAGTTCTCGAGATTCGACTTCGGACGTCATGGCTCAAATCCAGGCCGGTTTTGTCTAGGGTACCTAGTTCCCTTCCCGGTCCGTCGTTGTACTGCTACTTAGTGGATCCCGGCTCGGTCCTCGCTCAAAATCTCCCGAACGTTTTCCCTGCCGCATCCCGCTTCCACTTGTCACCCAAAACCAAACCAAGACCAAACCACAATGAACAACTTCGGAGTCATTGAGATCGCCAGCACCACGACAAAAACCACGCCGGGATGGGCCTATGTACCAGACACCGGGCCTACGCCTCCCGCGGCGCTGCAGCCGACGAACCGCAAGCGCGCAGCGCGCAATCAGCCCGCCTTGAGCCTTTCCGATCTCTCAGCACGCGAGGAGACGAGGTTACGAAAGGATCTCGAGGCCCTCGACCGCGACAGTAACCGTGATGTGAACATCCCGATTCCGCCCCGGCCGGGGGCCAACAGCAAAGGTGATGATGCGCGCGCGCACAGCACAGCTCCGAACTGTCAAAGTAGAAATTCTTCCGAGGGTTCTGACCGTTGTTTGACTTTTTTTTTTTAGCCCAGAACAAGCACACCCCGAACGTGCGCAAGATCCTCCAGTCGCAAAAGACGTTCGCCAACCACCTGGACGACTACCACGCGATGCTCGCCCTGGCCGAGAGCAACCCCGCTGCGGCGGCGGCCCTGAACCCAGCGCAGGCGAAGCCATCGACGCCGTCGGCAGCCGCCTCGAAGAGCGCCTCGCCGGCACCCGCAGCAGCAGCAGCGGCAGCAGCGGCAGCCTCCTCAGGCGGCGGAGCAAGCAAACGGTCGAGCGCCGCGGCGGCGAAGCGGGCCGCGGCCAAGGAGAAACAAGAACAGGAAAAGAAAAAGGCCCGCCAGACGCCCAAGCCGGAGCCCCAGCCCCAGCCCCAGCCCCAGCCGACAGCGGACCGATCAGCCGACGTCGAGATGGCCGACGCGCCGCCGCCGCCCACGACTCAGGTTCCGGGGAGGGAACCTGCCGCGACAGACACGGCCGGAGGAGGAGGGGGAGGAGGACCGGCGGCGGAGGCGGCAGCGGCGCGGCCGTGCACGTACCCGCGCGAGAGCGCCATCCTGCCGCCGTACGGCCGGTCGCCGCCGCCGCCGCACCCGGGCGACGCGGACCCGCTGCTGGTGTCGCGCGTGCCGCCGTTCCCCTCGGACGACGAGCTGCGGGCGCTCATGACGGCGCCGCCGCTCAGCTATCTCGAGGCGCGCGCCGGCTGGGACGAAGACGGGCCCGGGCGGTACCCCGTGCGCGTCTTCTGCGCCGTGTGCGGGTACTGGGGCCGCGTCAAGTGCATGAAGTGCGGCACGCGCGTCTGTGCGCTCGACTGCCTCGAGGCGCACCGCGAGGAGTGCGTGACGAGGTACGGGTTGTAGCAAAGTTGAGAGTAAGGGAGCCAGTCCTGAGGGAGTAAGGGGAAGGGAATGATGACGGTTTTAAAAGAACAAAGGACAAAAACGAGGGTGGCAGGTAGGGCTACGGAATGGGGAATGATCGATTGGGGTCAGGAGGAGAGGCATCTATCTATCGTCCAGCGCCTCCGGTTTGTAAGCTTTAGTTAGTTTAGCAGCGGGTAGATTGGTTGGGGGACTGGCGTTTTTTGCTACAAGGCGGGCGTACGGCTTGATACCCATAGTGTTCTTCTTCTAACGTTAGGTTCGAAAGCAACGGTTCAGGTTCACCCATAACCACGCAAACGCCTCGGTTTGTTAGACGAGCTTTTCTTCCTTCTTTGAGACTTTTGTCTTTCCATTTTGGTTTTCCCCTATGATCGGGGAATCTATAGTAACCATTCAGCAGGCCGAAGGGGTCATTGGCACCGAACGGTTTCCGCCAACAGCCCACGACACGAAATCGAGCAAGTCCCAACTCCATAGACTAGCCAACCGCTCCCCTCCGAGAAAAAAGTGAAGAAATCAAAAAAAAAAAAAAAGAAAGAAAGAAAGAAAGAAAAACATAAATCAGACGCTCATCAATTCGAAGCTGACGTCACCCTTGGTCGCCCCGCCGACGCAGACCCCGCGGTACCGGCCTTGGGGGCAGGCCTCGCGGGCGGCGGCGACGCAGCGGGCCCAGGCCTCCTTGGACACGTTGATGGTGGCGCCGCGGTCACGCTCGGTGGCCTGGAGGGCGAAGGCGGCGCGGCCCGAGGTGCCGACCGTCTCGGCCGGGTTGCCCTCGCACCGCGTCGCGCCCGGCCCCGCGATGGAGCCGCAGATGGCCAGGGAGGCGGCGTACTCGTCGTAGAGAAGGAAGCGGCTGGAAACGAGAATAAGAGATGAATGTTAGCAAAGAACAGGAGAAAGAGGAAAAAGGAGGAAGAGGAAGAAGAAGAGGAAGAAGAAGAAGAAGAAAAGAGGGGCTGGCGTACGTCGATGTGTCGAGGCAGACCATGTCTCGTACCGCATTCGGTTTGACGGGAGCCTGCCGGCGAAGGGAGAGGGCCTCGTAGTAGGACTGGGGCACGATCACGCGGCGCTGGTTGTACTTCTCGTACCAGGGCTGCGGCGGTGCCGCGAGCGTGAGATGGGCCAAGAGAGCGAGGGTGAAGGCGAGGAGGACGAGGCGGGACATGTCGGGCGTGGCTTCGTCCAAGAGGCTTTTTGGTTCCTTGGCTCGCCTTGGGCTCTTTCGAATCACAGTTTTATGTGCGAACGACGAGAAACGAACGAACTTGAGGCGGTTTTCAACCTTGTGCCCCCCGTCTGCTTCAAAGAAAAAGGAAAAGAAAAAAAGGATGTGAAGAGAATTGAAATGTATGTACACGTCGAAGAGAATCGATCACAGACCGGACGACTACGAAGGAAAAATGGTGGTGATGCCAGCACCTGCTGAACAGCGAGCAAACGCTCAAAGCGAGGGGAGAGGTGGTGAGCTCTCTTGTCGCGAACCGTGGAGGTTGTCGAGGCGAACCTTGAACCGACCACAACGGAAAAATGGCACTAGCACCGACGACGGCGGGCACCCCTTGTTATCAGCACCATCTCAACCTCGGAGCACGCTCCTGCAGGGAGGTTCCCGTTTGGTTTCTATCATCAGCCCCTGCCAAGCCGGTGGGGGATCAACCGGCGTGCAGCTCTCCCCCAACATTGGACTGTGTGCGTCGGACGACGAGCAGAGCGCAATGGGCGAGAACCGGTTGCTATGCCATGTTAGTAGCGTGTCAGCAGTAGCGTGTCACAGGCGGATACCGAAACCCGGTCGGGAAGCTGGGGAAGGAAGTTGGATTTACCGATCTCTTTAAGAGATCTCACGAGGCCCTCTCGACTGGATGAGATGCGCCGACAAGTCTGAAAAAAAAAAGATGTCCGGCGACTGCAACCGGGAAAACTGACGGGGGGCTGAAACACAAGCGATGGCTAAACTTAGCGATGCTGATTGGCTGTTTCAGAAGTGGTGTGTGGTTCGATAACCGACGACCGACTAGTTACCGCATCCCCAAAAAGACAAGGTGGAGGGAGGAGGACAGCCAAGATCGCAAAGATCCTGGTCGAACAGCGTGGGGAAATCCACACCAGTCCATGGATTATCAGTTGCATGCTGTTGATGATTGGGTACGGAAGGTGGGAATGTCGTTGGTCATCTGCCATGTTGAACCAGGAAGGAAGGAACTTAAGTGACTGCTTACGCAGTACACTAACTACTCTGTAGCAGTTGCCTCGAATGGCTCGCGGGCCGGTGGCCCGCCACGACAAGTTTTGGTAGTTGCGGTATTCAATCAATATATTTCACACATTATTCCATACACCATTCCGTACTCCGTACTGTGCAGGAGGTCCCAGCGAACCTTGGCTGAGGAGGCCTGAGGGCCACTTGTTTCTCGCAGACAGTCCTCGTCGCGAAACAAAAGCAACAATTAGGCTCCTTCGGTCCCATACTTCGTAGCTGCACTTCTACTGTGTGTAAACCCTGCGGCTCGACAAGAGCCGCCCGTGTCGAACACTGCTCGAAACTTACTGCAGGTAAAGCTGGCCGGCAGCTTAGGCGTTAATCATAGATCCAGATGCTTGCTGAGACAAACCTTCACCAAGCCCGAAAAAAAAAAAAAAAAGTGGGGCCAGCCTCGGATTGATGATGAGTGAGTGGCATTTGATAGCTCACGGCAGCCCGGACGGTTGCCTCCGCTCCCCACAGACGCCGCAGACGCCGCAGTCCCCGGCGTTCCGGTACTTCGACCCTTTGCACGTTTTGCTGTGACATGCCCAGGAGTCCAACATGCCCTCCGGTCTCAGTGTGTTGGCGCACATGGCGCAGATGGTCGAGCCCGGCTCGTTGATAAACGTACACACCGAGCAGGCGATCGAAGCCTGGGCGGGCTCAGCTCCATTGCGTGGTTCCGGCTGTGGCTTCGAAGAATCGGTCTCGGCGGGTGCTTCTATCTTGTTGTTTGATGCCCTCGTCGTCCAGGGATTCTTTTGATGCGCGGATGGCGGGTTTGGTGGTTTTGACGCCGGTTTAGATGTCTGTTTCCTCATCCCATAGCTCTGCAGCTCCCGCAGCTCATCCTGAGCATCCCGGTCATCAGGGTTCTCGTCCTCGCAAACCCTGACCAACCCACGGCCCTTTGCGTCGAGGAGCTTCTTTCCGTCGATATCGACAGCGTCGGGCCCGGAGATATCCTCGTCTTCGTAATCGTCACCGCTCTCGGTCTCGGACCCTGTCTCAACCTCCTCTTTCTCCTCCTTCTCCTCCTCCTTTTTCTGTTGCTCAAAACGAGCCAGCGCGGCCGCAGCCCTGAGCTCCCTCCCCCTGGCGCTTCCTGCCACTCGTGGTTTGGACGCTACCTTCTTGCCTTCCAGCCTTTGCTTCATCTGGGGGTCCTCGCCCAGCGTGACGCCATTTGCCCCAAACTTGTTCAGGATCCGGCGTTCCTTCTGCTCCTTGTACGTGAGCGACTTTTTGGCCTTGCGTTTCCTGCCCCGTGACCGGTACGTCCCGCCGCATAGATGCTCCGGGAGCGGTTCGCCGGGCTCGACCACGTTCTTCTCGAACTCTCCGGTAGAGAGAAGCGCCCCCCTTCCCCAGAGGCCCTCGCCGGTAAAGCCACGGGACCACAGGCCCCTCATCTGCTCTGCATACTGGTTTCTCACGGCCCAAAAGGCTCGCGAGTGGTTCATTTGTTTGCAATGTGCCAGCCTGGTACGCAAGATTGTCAGGTCAGCATCATCCACGAAGCCATTCCGTCCAGACTTGGGCAAGTGACAGACTCATGCATCATGACCATCTGCACATAGTTGAATGGCAGCCAATGGCCCGAGCGGGCCTTGAGAACCAGCTGGATGACCTCGCCGGCGTTGAAGTTGCGGCCGACGAACTCGGGGTTCGGCTCGTACTCCTCCAGCGACGTGACCGAGAGATGATGCTCTCGCATGATGGGCACTGCAGCCGGGTCAGCGATCGAAGCACAACAGGACCAGGACCAGGACCAGGACCGTGACCCGGGAACGAGATAGGGGCTACACGTACCGCACTGCGCGGCAATCCTCTCTAGAAAGTCCTGTGCGATCTTCTCGTCCGGCCCCTTGAGCGGCTTGATGAAGACGATGCGGTCGTTGGGGTGCGACCGCTTCGCATTAAGCCGTTGTATTCCCAGGGGCATCGTCCTTCGTTGGCACGGCGATGGCGACGCGGAAAAAAGCGAGTTTCCCAGGTCATAGTAGGCGCGCGGGATAGAGAGAGAGATACACGATGAAGCGACAGAGAAGGCAGGCTCAAGAGGAAGTCGCGTAAAGAGGTGACGCCTGGTCACGTGATACCCTTTAGAGCCAACAAAAGGGAAGGAAGCGAGGGGAGTTGGGCGACTTTGTTGTGTGTGCATTGTGGGAATCAAAACAGAAAAGAAAAAAAAATCAAAAGGAAGAAAAAAGCCCATGATTTCGAAATACACAAAAAGCTCACCGACTAGCCCTCTTCACCGGTTGAAGAGAGGTAGCCGGCTACGAAACCCTCGCGAGGGTTTACTCCGATCGAATTGTTGTCGGGATTGGCGCAGACTCTGAGGGTGCCTGCCGGTGTTGGCCGGTGCACCCTTCTTGAAAAGCCCCCAGGCTTTTTGCGTTGCGCGGCTCGAACCCTCAGCCTCCCAAGGGGAGGTGAGGTTGGGAGCGAGCGCAGCGCAGCCCGGGGGCAGAGGACCACCGCCAGTGACTGTTGAGCCACTGCCGCTGGGCGGTGGTCCTCGTTGAGAACTGGAGAAGCAGACCTTCTACATATACCGCTGAGGTAGCGAGGTAGATACGGGGACGCCCTGGGTTTGTTATGCTTTTCATCCGATCTGGGCTCCTCCAGGAATTCACTCCAAGCCTCCAAGCCTGCGGGCGGCCAACCAATCTAACGCTGAGACTATACCAAGGTCTGTCACCATGAACCAACCGTGAAGAAAATAAAAAAAAAAAAAAAAAAAAAAAACCTGCCCGGGTTCCGTTCCCACTTCTCACCTCCTCCGCGCGGCACCACCGCCACCAGCCCCAGGCCCCGAATCGCCCCTGTCGGCGAGCGACACGACCTCGCCGATGCCCGCCTCCTCCTGTTCCTCCTCGAGCTTCGTGATCTCCTCGCGGCAGTCCCACCATTTCTCCTCGCTCAGCTCGAACGCCTTGGCCTTGATCTCCTTGATGGTCAGCGTCTCGGGCTGGATGCCCTTCCAGCGCAGCTTCGTCATGAGGATCTCCTGCCACTCCTTGGACGTGCGCTGGAAGAAGTCGCGCCGGGACTCGAAGGGCTGGAGAAAGGGAAGGGGGGAAAAAAAAAGTCACCCATGTTAGCATCAACAGGTAAGCAGAGAGATTTGTGTGGAAGGGGGTCGGGATGTACCCTGGGATGCGGGAGCCCATCGTCCTCCGGAGCAGCCCCGGACTCGGTTTCCTCTTCCTCCTCAGCCGGCGCCGAGGCTGCCGAGCCCGCGTTGGAAGCCTCCTCCGAGGCCTGCTTCTTCTTCCGCTTGCTCTCCGTGAACAACTTCGGCTTGGGCTCCTCGTTTGCGACCTCGGCCTCGCCTTCTTCTTCCTCGTCCTCGTCCTCGCCGTCCTCGTCGTCCTCGTCGTCTTCATCGTCTTCATCTCCGTCCTCGTCTTCGGATTCCTGATGTCCCACGTTATCAGCACGATTTCTCTTCCCACACAAAGATAGAGAGAAAGAGAGTAGTATCTCGGGGGGGGCACACTCACCACCCAGTCCTCCACCGGCCGGTTGAAGATCTCCTTGCACCCGTCCAACTTGCCCAGGTCGATGGCGTACATGTCGTCGAACGTGTACTCGCGATCGCCCTTCTCGAACGTGCCGCCGTAGATGTACAGCACGTCCTCCTGCACGGCGAGCAGCGCGTTGAACCTGGGATGCGGCAGCTCCATCCTCACCGGCATCTCCCTCCTCACCACCCTATTCTTCTCCTCTCTCTCCCCCCCCTTCTGTTCCTTCGACTTGCCCCCCTCTCCCCCTACCCCCCCATTTTCCCCATCCTCCTCCTCATCATCATCATCCTCCAGCCCGGCCCCCGCCCGCAACGCGGCCAGCTGCCGGAGCAGCTCCTCCTCGTTCTCCCTGGCCCGGCCCTTCCGGCCTCCGACGGCCCCCTTTTGCTCGGCCCCCTTTCTCCCACCGCCACCGCCGCCGCCGGCGGGCCCGGCCCTCTTGCGCAGGGTGAGCGGGAAGAAGCGGTTGCGCTCGACGTTCCAGGCGAACAGGCCGTTGAAGAACTCGCTCTCGATGGCCTCCTCGCTCTCCTGCACGTCGTGCACGCCGCCAAACAGGATGCCGCGCCCGCGGTGGTAGGCCATGGTGGCGCCCGCGCGGGGCGGGTTGGGCGCGTTGGCCGGCTTCTTGCGCCGTTCCCACCGCACCGTCGGCGGCGTCCCCGGCGGCGCGTCCGGCGGCGGCGGCGTGATGCGCAGGAAGAAGCAGTCGGTGTGCACGAGCGGCTTGAGCACGTTGCGCTGCGCCCCCTGCTTCTGCTTCTGCTGCTTCTGCTGCTGCTGCTGCTGCTGCTTGTTGCCGCCGTGGCCTCCGCCGCCCGCCGCGGCGGTGCCCTTGACGCGCGAGTAGCCGCCGTACAGGACGGCCCCCTGCTCGTGCGGCAGCAGCGTGAAGGACGAGCGGGCCTCGGGCTTGAGCTGGGCCGGGGGCAGGGCCGGGCTGTGCCAGACAAAGCTGGTCGTGTCGTAGAGCCAGAGGTCGGCCAGGTACTTGGTCTGGTTGGCCGTGTCCTGGAAGCCGCCAAAGAGGATGATGTAGTTCTTGAAGTAGGTCATGCGGTGGCCCGACCGGGCCGGCGGCGTCTTGCCCTTGGGCTCCAGCCGCGTCCACTCGCGCGTGGTCGGGTCCAGCCTCCAGAAGTCGTTGTAGTGGTAGAAGGTGCCCTGCTTGGGCGAGCTGAACTCGCCGCCGAACAGGTACACGGCATTGCTCTGGTTGCCCCCGCGGGTCCACGCGTGGCCGCTCCGGGGAAGCGGGGCGTTGGGCGAGGTGACGCACCGCCACTCGTCGCGGTCGATGTAGTAGATCATCAGGTCGTTGAAGAAGGTGGCGAGCGAGCCGTTGAAGTACTCGCCCCCAAAGAGCAGCAGCTGGTTGCTGTTGCACGGGTTGGCCAGCAACGTCGCCGCCGACCGGGCCCGCGGCGGCCCGTCCGCCACCGTCTCGGTCACCTTGAGAAACTTCTCCTGCTCCTTCTTGTACTCCTCCAGCACCGCATCCAGGTCGACGTCCTCGCCGTCGCTGCCCTCCATCTTGGACGCCTTCATCTTGGCCTTCTTCTCCGCCTTCTTCTCCGCCTTCAGCTTCTTCTCGGCCAGCTTGGCCTTTTTCGACTCGCTTTTCCCTTTTTTATCTTTTGCCATCTTGTGTGTGTTGGCTTTTATCGGCTTTTGTCCCTTGGGAGTTCAAGATACCGGGGCTGCGGTTGGGGCCGACTTCCTGAAGGTTGCAGAAAACTTGAGTGCGGAGAACCCCAAACTGTACGGATTACAGTACCCTCGATGTGCTGTGCTGTGAGTGGAAAATACTTGGATCCACTGCACTTCAACTCTCGCACTCTCAAACTGCATCTCACCTCACGCTCAGCAGCACGCATCAAGCGGACCATTCCTTTCAACTTGTTGACTAAAACTGTTTCAGCTTTCTGAAGCGGGCAGCCCCTCACCATATATCCATAACTCAAGGCTGCTCAGGCCACTTGCAGTTATAAAGACTACATATTTTTATACACACCCCATCGTTGGGCTCTTGAACCTTCTACCGATGTTATGTACAATCGAGTAAACAGCCCGATCAAGGCCGTCTCACAAGGCCTACCGTTAGTGGCCCCTTATAGACGTTGGTATGTGCTATAGCAACTCAGATTTGTAGGATGGCTGGCGAGGCTGGCCGTCTTTTAGTTAGAACCCCCCCCCCCCCAACAATCTCTACTATGTAGCTACTACGAATGTCATTTTACGACCGGTATCCGTTCTCCTTCAGCCAAGCGGTCACATCCGCCCGGTCACGCTCGATCCACGAGATCTTGGACCGGATGGCATCCAAACTCTGGGCCAGAGACTGATCGAAGCCGTTGGTGTTCTTGCCCTCAAAGAACTTCTCCACCCGCTCGAGCTGCTCCTTCTTGGTGAAGCTCGACGTGAAGATGGTGACCATGGTGCCTAGCATCGACAATGCTGGCGGCAGTTTCTTGATGAGCTCGTTCCAGTTCTCCGTCATCCAGGTGAACAGCGCCTCGATTCCCTCCGGATGGCTGCGGAGACCGCTGGCCGGCATATAGATGTCCTGGTCCTTGACCTCGCCGCTGAACAGGAGGTCGAGGGTGCGCTTGATCAGCTCGGGGCTCTTAGCCCGGCCGAGGCAGCGCAGCGCGGTGTTGCGCTCGTCGCTGTTGGTTGAGGTGCGGTAGAAGTTGATGACCGCATCGTACTGGTCCAAAAGTTAGCAATGTCAAGAGCGTTACGTCACCGGCGCAATGTCAGCCCCAGAAAACATACCTCCTCCGTGCCTCCGTACTTCAGGGCCATGCTGAAGACGCTGCCCCTGATGTTGGGGTGGATCGCTGTCCGGTCGCCAGCCATGAACTTCTTGAACATGTCCTTGGCGGCCTTGATGATGGTCTCGTCTCCGCTGAGGCCGGCAGTGCCAAACATCATAGCCTTGAACTGCTGCAGGATATGGCCGTCTTTCTCGGAGAATTGCCAGCCCAGCTCGTGCGCCTTGGGGCTCGCGAGGTCCCGCAGGAACGCGTCCAGGGCATCGCGGTCCGCCTGGTCCTCAAAGATCCAGGCACTCTGAACCGAGGAGACGCGGGCAATGATCTCGTTCCAGACGACGAACTCGGGCTCCGAGTTGAAGCCCTTGAGAAGGCTCAAGACGCCCGAGGTGCGCTGGTAGCCAGAGGTGGCGAGCGCGCCAGCATCAGCGATCATGCCGGCTCTATCCTCAACACTGAGCAGTCCCTCCTTCGCGGCATCGCCCAGCTTCTTGAGCCGTTCCGGCGAGTAGGCAGTGCGGTACAGACCGGTGTGGTTCGCGTTGAGCTTGAAGAAGTCGGTGCTCGGCACTGTGAAGGTATCCTCCCGCTTGGTCAGAGTTTGCGACTCGTCGATGCCATCCTTGGTGCGCAACCCAAGGAAGACAGGGTAGATGACCTGATCCTCCTCGGGCTTGGTGTCGCCGGTGCGGAGGAACCGGTTCTGCTTCAGGTGAATGGTCTTGTCGTCCTTCTCCGTCACCGTCACCACGGGGAAACCGATATTCTTGGTCCAGACCTGCATCACCTCCTCCACCTTCTTGCCGCTGGCTTCGGCGAGAGACGCCCACAGATCCCCGGTCTGGGTGTTGCCGTACGCGTGCTTCTTGAGGTACCGCCTGACGCCCTCCAGGAACGTTTCCTCGCCGAGGTAGGTGGAGATCATGCGCAGGACGCAGGAACCCTTGGAGTACGAGATGGCATCGAAGATCTGGTTGATCTCGTCGGCCCTCTTGACAGGAACCTCGATCGGGTGGCTGCTCCGGAGCGAATCCAGGGAGAGGGCACGCTGGAGGTTGTCGACCACATACGACTCCCAAACCTTCCACTCCGGGTAGAAGATGTTGCACGAGTACCACGACGCCCAGGTGGCGAACCCTTCGTTAAGCCACAAGCCGTCCCACCAGTCCATCGTGACCAGGTTGCCGAACCACTGGTGCGCCAGCTCGTGCTGCACCACTTCGGCTACCCGCTCCTTCGTCGCCGCACCGCTGGCCTTCTCATCCAGCAGCAAGTCTACCACACGGTAGGTGACGAGGCCCCAGTTCTCCATCGCGCCCTGGGCGAAATCGGGGATGGCAATCTGGTCCATCTTGGGAAGCGGGAACTCGATACCGAAGACCTTCTCGTAGAACGCGAGCGTCTTTGCGGCCAGGTTCAGCGAGAACCGGCCGTGCTCAATGTCTTGGCCGGGCGGGGCGTAAACGCGGACCGGTACCCGGAACTCGTTGGTCTCGATGTAGTTCAGCTCGCCGACGACGAAAGCCACCAGATATGTGGACATGAGCGGAGACTTGTTGAAGGTGACGGCCTTCTTGATGCCACCCGTCTGCTCGGACTTGACCTCCTTCTCATACGCGACGTCCATGTTGCTCAGGCAAGTCAACTTTTTGTCGGCAACGAGAGTGACGGTGAACTCGGCCTTCAGAGAGGGCTCGTCGAAGCAGGGGAACGATCGGCGGGCGTCGGTGGGCTCCATCTGAGTGACGGCCATGATGCCCTCGCTGCCGTCGGGGTTCTTGTAGGTCGACCGGTAGAAACCGGCCATCTTGTCGTTGAGCTGGCCGGTGAACTTGATCTCGAGCTGCGCCTTGCTTCCCTTGGTGACGGCATTGCCGAACTCAAACGTGCTGACCTGGGTGTCTTCATTGTACGACACGGTAGGGGACGAGCTGTGCACCGAGTAAGCAGGCGTGGAGGAGGAAGGAGGACGGGACGGCGGGAGGACGCGACCGACCTGACTGTCTGCCCGCCCGAGGTGATCTTTGCGTCATGGATGTCGAGCTCGAGTGTGTGCAGCGAGATGGACTTGGAGTCCTCGACGACGTCGAGGTCGATGACGACGGTGCCGTCAAAGGTCAGCTTCTTGAAATCGGGCTCCAACGTGATATTGTAGTGCCGGGGGATGACGTTGGTGGGGAGCAGTTCCCTGGCCTGCACGTTCACCCCACCTGCCATTTCGGCCGCAGCGTGTGTTCGGCACATGTTGTGGCGGCGGTAAGAGCAGTAACGGACAGGCAGGCTACGGAGACGGAGCGTTTGGGGTTGAGAGAGCGGTCGATGACGGTTTAAGGGACTGGCTGTTGCTGAGGATGAGGGTAGGCGAATCAAGACGGAGTAACTGCGGGGTGACGATCGATTAGCTCCCCGCCCCTCGTAGGTGCGGGTCCTTGCGTATGCGAGGACGTACCGTGATGTAAACCTTCTTGACGCCTGATGGGCGCGGAACTGCAGCAATGCTCCTGCTCGCGCAACTGGTCTCTGCTGCACTCCACGGCATAAAGGACGCGCAGAAACGGATGAACGAAACATTATGGATGAAGGAATGATGGACTTATAAAGGAGCGACGGTAACTTAGATGTACAGTGGACCCTATCGTACACTACGTACAGCTCTCGTCAGATTGAAGCATTTTTTGCATGCGAATTGGAAACTCGAATGGCTTGCCTTGAGACCCTGCGCCGACGAATGCCGCACAGGCCCCTGTCTTTGCTTCGGGTGGCCGGCTCTGGCTTACTGCTTTTGGCAGGCGGTCAGGACGATGGAGAACCACTTAACGAAAACCTGTATTTTGAGCTTCCAGAAAAAGAAATAAGGGACTACATAGTATGGAGAATGAGAAGTATCGATGACCAAGTTGTATGTTTGTACCCCCTGGGCCTGGTGTGTTTGGGCCAGGAACCAGATCGCTTCCGGAAGCTGGTTTGAGTCCTGTGGACATTGTGTTACCGCGGCAGAACCGCCCATGTATCATTACGCACATTCATTACGTTCTCACACCTTGGCGGTGGGTAGCCAACGGTTTCGAACATTGCACGAACCGCTGACATTGGTGTTGTACATACTGTATTTGCCTTACCTGGGTAGCTAGTCGTCCAAGAAAGACCATCATCGAGACAATTGAAACGGCATACTGCCCGTGAACTGGGAAGGGGCAACCGTTCTTCGTCGCTGGCCTGGACAAGCTCGGGCTGCAGAAGGACAATTAGGAACTAAAGCTTAAAATAAAGCTCCACGGACGAGGGACGGGAGCCTGTATTTTGTTGAAACTCGACCTGGCCGTCAGAAACACCCGAAGAGAACTTTCAACGCAACCGTCAAACTAAGTTGGTCGCAGAACCATCTGGTGCTCTCTGTGGGGACAGATCCAAGCTTGAGACCCACTTTTGGAACCCGCAGCGGGGTAGTGTTGTGTAATGAGGTAGTAAGAGGAGGGGCAGGTTGGAAGGTAGCCAAGTGTACGCCGGCTTTCACGCATTGCAAGCTCGCAATTCTGGATCAAAGAAGTTACCATCTAAACGTACCATGTTATACCTATATACAGAGTGTTTAAGACAGTCGTCGTCAGGAGAGGGGAGCTTTCGCGAGAAGGTCGGTCCGACTTTCTTACCTGTAGCCGCCCCGCCTCTGCTTCCAAGGTTAGGTAGGGAGAGCTCCGACAACGGATTTACAAGCGGCCACTGACCCCCGCACTCACCAGAATTGGCTGGGCAAGACTGAGTTCCAGGTTTCAATGTCGTGCAGGTCCCCAACGGAAGAGGCCGTCGTTTCGGGCTGCATGCCAATAGTATCGGGACGGAAAGTTAGGGCAGGGATGGAGACGGGAGCATTTGATCGGTTCTCATCACCAAACTGTTAAGGAAATTACAGTAGAAAGCCTGCGCGTCCTAACAACCACTTAACAATCTTGTCGCCCCCTGCAGCGCCTTATCACCCCACCAAAACAAATCCTGCCCCTCCCCGAGCCTGAGGTCAACCTACGCTCATCAAGCTTCTCCGAGCACCGATCGACTTCCTACCTAACCTCTCCTTTTTTTCTCTCAGCAACTCATCATCCCACCACACCGAGAGAACTGCCAACCAAGCTCAACCTAAGGTATGCATACAATGGATTTCGTTGCTCGTCCCTTCCCATCTCCTCTTCCCCTCTCCTCCTCTTGGATACGAATCCTTTTCTTCGCGAGATCGCGCGGCCCCGGCCTGACGTTTTCGGGCGTTGACGAGGCTTGCGGGAATTCCCGCCAACCTGGCAATTGAGCAAAATTGCCAGCGAAAACGGGCAAACCTTGGTCTGCCGTCAGCACCGGCTTTCGCCGGCCAACGCTGTCATCCTTCCCTCCACCCTCGACTCTTCCACCTTCTGCCAGTCGATCAGCCCACATACCTAACACACCACTTCTGGACTGCCTCAGCTGACACCCTTTCCAATACCAGCCAAGATGCCCATCTCTAAGATCCACGCCCGCTATGTCTACGACTCTCGCGGTAACCCCACCGTCGAGGTCGATGTCGTGACGGAGCTCGGTCTCCACCGCGCCATTGTCCCCTCGGGTGCTTCTACCGGTGCGTTACACACGTCCCTTCGTTCATTTTCGTGACAAAAGGGTCTGGCTGACGGTTCCCTGTGTGACACAGGCCAGCACGAGGCTTGCGAGCTCCGCGATGGCGACAAGTCCAAGTGGGGTGGCAAGGGCGTCCTCCAGGCCGTCAAGAATGTCAACGAGGTCATTGGCCCCGCCATCATCAAGGAGAACATCGACGTTAAGGACCAGTCCAAGGTCGACAAGTTCCTCATTGACCTCGACGGCACCCCCAACAAGACCAAGCTCGGTGCCAACGCCATCCTCGGTGTGAGCTTGGCCATTGCCAAGGCCGGCGCTGCCGAGAAGGGCGTGCCTCTTTATGCTCACATCTCGGACCTTGCCGGCACCAAGAAGCCCTATGTCCTTCCTGTTCCTTTCATGAACGTCCTGAACGGAGGGTGAGTTTTGAGCAACCACTTGGCAGACAGACTCGTGCTGCGACGCGCCTGCTGATCAGTTTGGACAGCTCCCACGCCGGCGGTCGCCTGGCTTTCCAGGAGTTCATGATCGTTCCCTCTTCGGCGCCCTCGTTCTCCGAGGCCATGCGCCAGGGTGCTGAGGTCTACCAGAAGCTCAAGAGCCTGGCCAAGAAGAAGTATGGCCAGTCGGCCGGCAACGTCGGTGATGAGGGTGGTGTCGCCCCCGATATTCAGACTCCCAAGGAGGCTCTTGACCTGATCTCGGAGGCCATTAAGGAGGCTGGCTACGAAGGCCAGGTGAAGATCGCCATGGACGTTGCCTCGAGCGAGTTCTACAAGCCGGACGTCAAGAAGTACGACCTGGACTTCAAGAACCCCGACAGCGACCCGAGCAAGTGGCTCACGTACGAGGAGCTCGCCAACCTGTACAGCGAGCTCTGCAAGACCTACCCGATCGTCAGCATCGAGGACCCCTTCGCCGAGGACGACTGGGAGGCCTGGAGCTACTTCTACAAGTCCCAGGACATCCAGATCGTCGGTGATGACCTGACTGTCACCAACCCTAAGCGCATCAAGCAGGCCATCGAGCTCAAGGCGGCCAACGCCCTGCTGCTCAAGGTCAACCAGATCGGCACCCTCACCGAGTCGATCCAGGCTGCCAAGGATTCGTATGCTGACGGCTGGGGCGTCATGGTGTCCCACCGCTCCGGTGAGACTGAGGACGTCACCATCTCGGATATCGTCGTCGGTCTCCGCGCTGGTGAGATCAAGACCGGTGCCCCGTGCCGGTCCGAGCGTCTTGCCAAGCTCAACCAGATCCTCCGCATTGAGGAGGAGCTCGGCGACAACGCCATTTACGCCGGCGAGAACTTCCGCAAGGCGGTTCAGCTCTAAAGTGGGAAAGCCAAATGGCAGGTTTGGCGGTTGGCTGGCAAAAGCGTTACCACTGATGAAACTGACCTTCACGTACGATTCATGAAAATGGAGGCTATGATGATGTAGAAAGAATGAAGAAAATACCAAGCCAATCTTGTCTACGTGCCAGTCGTCATGTCCGTATCAAGGATGCCTCGGGTGAATTTATGCAGGGCCGGAGATCCGGCAGAGAGGATGGTGGGTTGGGAGAACCGAAGGTTCGAACCGAACTACAAGTGACCCAACTCGCGCAACGCACGAGTCTCTTCAATGGAAATTGAGGCTCTCATGGCGCTCACTTGTACGCAGGACACTTGAGTAAGTTGAGAGGGTCAACTTATCGTCTGTTGCCAGATGGCGGGCAGCTGTAGATGGTTGCTACGGCGACGAGATAAATATTTGGTTCAGCCAGCCAACAGAAACAGGAAAGTGGGTGTCTGATTCGTCGCGACCCGCGACCCCTCAAAATTACCCAACCCGCAGCGCGTCCACTTTCTCTAAGACATCCCCGTTTTCCCGAGTCAGGTAGGTCAACGATCCAAGAACGACACTCATTTCTCTTTGCCCCTCTTTCGGACCTGTTTACCTTGCTGCCTTGCGCATTTCGACTTCCTTGTCCAAGTCCAAAACTAAGTCTTCAAAAAAGCGACCGGGACCCCTCATTGTCTCTGCCGTCGCAGGACGGCCGCTACCACCAAGATGGCACCCAACGACCCCGTCAACTTTGACATAATTGAGGAGCACAAAGAAAACATCCAGGCGCTCCCGAGCGGCCGGTCAGCCAAGAAGCTTGCCGAGCTGTTTTCCCGGTCCCCGCTTCAACCCCAGTCGACGCCGTCGCCGTTAGATACCAAGGATGTTAATGACCGCATCCGCGCCGAGTTTGAGGAGGAGCTTGCCGCCATCTCCGAGTCGGACGATCCTCTCGACATCTACGACCGCTACGTCCGTTGGACGTTCGACGCGTACCCCTCGGCCCAGGCCACCCCGCAGTCCCAGCTGCACACTCTTCTCGAGCGCGCAACCAAGGCGTTTGTGGGCTCGGCTCAATACAAGAACGACCCGCGATATCTCAGGTTGTGGCTACACTACATCAATCTCTTCTCCGACGCGCCGCGCGAGGTTTTCGTCTTCCTCTCGAGACACTCGATCGGCGAAGGACTTGCCCTTTTCTACGAAGAATACGCTGCCTGGCTCGAGGGCGCCGGCAGATGGGCACAGGCAGAGGAGGTCTACAAGCTGGGCATAGAGCGCGAGGCTCGGCCCGCAGCGCGGCTGTTGCGCAAGTTTGGCGAGTTCGAGAAGCGGAGGGCGCAACGGGCGGACGCCAACGACGGCCCGTCCTCCCCAGCCCTGCCGGTAGCTCGACCAGCACTTGCGGCCAAGGTCGACCCCTTTTCTGCCGCCGCCGCCGCACCTCGTGACCCCCAGGCCCCCAGGCAACCGGCGGGGCTCGGCGGCCCGTCGTCTAAACCGGCGCGGTCGAAGATGACCATCTTTTCCGATGCCGATGCCGAGCCGAAAGCCTCAGCGCTGTCATCACGCGGCGCCGGATCCAAGGGGTGGGATAGTATTGGATCTCTTGCTGACCGCAAGAAGGAGAACACGATGGAGCCCAGGCCTTGGGCCGGTGAGACATTGAAGGCAGGTGGCAAGAAGAGCAGCACAAAGATGGCTGTTTTCAGGGATCCGGTAAGCCACATTCCTGTCTTTTTCCCGGTCACAACAAGATGTTGATCAATATAGGACTAATGTATGGGTGCTCTGGCCTGTCATGTACTCAGTCGCTCTCCAAGCAGCTTGCGCAATCACATATCCCAATCCATCATCACGAGGTTCAAGTGACAGTGAATCCCACAACCGGCAAGAGAGAACGTGTGTTTGTTGATTTGCGAGCCGTGTATCCAACTCCCGACGAGCCGGGTACTGAGCTTAGTTTTGAGGAGGTGTGGGCTGCGAATCGTGGGTGGCTCGGCCACGAATGGGAAGACGAGGAGGCCCCTCGCGTTTCGGACGAGAATTCGGCAGCAGCCGTGAGTGCCTTAGCAGACAGCGTCTCACAGAAACTGGCAGTGCATCATGACGTTCTCCGACTCGATGAGAACGGCGCCCCTATCTACCCGAAGGAGTCGAAGCCGAGGAAGAAGAAGGTGATCGAGGTGAACGAGACGCAAATCAGTACGTTTGAACCCTCGTGGGAGCTTGCAAATGCTTCCTCTTCTCTAACCTTTTCCTGTAGTCAAAGCGAAGCTGGATTCGCCTTCTGGGCCAAAGATCAAGAAGAAGAGACGGTCCACGGCTGAACCAACAATGACACTGCATACCAAGGCAGCAACTGATGACATCTATGATATCTTCAACGCTCCAATCAAGCCGGCGGTTCAAGGACTGGGGGCCAGCGATGAAGAGCGTGGCTTTGAGTCCGATGATTACACCAGCGGTGCCGAGAGCACAGTTACCACAACCAATGTCCCAACGAGCGAAGCGGATGATGTGGAAGACGAGGCGAGGGATGATATTGATGACGAGAACTCGGACGGAAAGAGCGTCGCCAGCGACTGGTCTGACTTCTCGATGCACAAACACATCCCCGACATCCAGGGAGATGCTGAGGAACGAGATGAGACCCTGACCTCGGATCTGACCCACGGGCAGCAAGATGAAGGAAACGACAACGAGGGCATAGAACCTCCTAGAACGAGAACCATGTTCGTGCCGATACCTCCTGAAGACTACGTGCCCACACGGCGGCCATACAGGGATCCGGCCGAGGTGGCTAACAATCGCCTCCCGTTCATGACCCCGATTACGGAGAGGACCGAAACCTCCCTGGACATGACATCCGATCATAGCAGATATGGCAAAACGCCGTCTAGGAGACGAGGCGAAGAGATGATAGACGAGGACGAGGACGAGAATGAGGTTGAGGATGAAGACGGGGACGGGAACTTCGATCTGGAGCCGCTCAGCAGCCCCCTGCGAGAGGTTGTGGAAAACGAAAGCCCCAAGGATAAAGTTCCCCAACCCCTTCTCCCAAAAGCAAAGCCAGCACCTGCGGGGAAACCATTTGCCCCCAAAGCGCTAGCTCCCAAGGGTCCTATCATCAAGGAGACCCAGTGCAACCCCGTCGATGAGAGCATTCGGGCCGAGATTCTAGCAAACATCCACCCTCCCCTCAGCTCTTACAGCGGCTTCTACGACCACCGAGATGAGAGATGTGAGCGAGGGGCTGAGATTCGCAAGTTTGCCAAGGCCGCTGGCAAGGGGAGCAGGAACAGCACCGACAAGACGGGCAACTTGGGTACTGCGGTCGTCCTCGAGTTCCCCGAGGTCAAGTCCCAGTACACAATCAGGAGGGAGCTCGGCGCGGGCGCGTTCGCCCCCGTGTATCTCGTCGAGAACTCTTACCCGGACAGCAGCTCCCTCGACGGTGCAAACGATGGGGACGAGAATCGGCCCGTTGCGATGATGGGCCGTGGCGCCTTTGCCAGCACACACAACCGCCGCCACGAACGGGAAGCACTCAAGATGGAAGACCCGCCGACACCGTGGGAGTTCTACATGATGCGGCTCGCTCACTCCCGCCTGGGGCCCCAACACCGCGCAACTGCCTCTCTGTCTCCGGCCCTCGAGATGCACCTATATCAAGACGAGGGATTCCTCTTCCTGCCCTACTACCCGCACGGCACCCTCCTCGACGTGGTCAACCTCTTCCGCGGCGAAGCGTCGGGCGTCATGGACGAGCAGCTGGCCATGTTCTTCTCGATCGAGCTCCTTCGCACCGTCGAGGCGCTGCACTTGAAACAGATCATGCACGGCGACATCAAGGCCGACAACTGCCTGCTGCGTCTCGACCACCTGACCGGTGGCGGCAGCCACTCCCACGATCAGCAAGCGCAGCAGCAGCAGCTCTCTTCGCAATGGCACCGCTCGGGCGCCGGCGGCTGGGCGTCGCGGGGCATCACGCTCATCGACTTTGGCCGGGGCATCGACATGCGCGCGTTCGCGCCCGACGTGCGCTTCGTGGCGGACTGGAAGACGACGGCACAGGACTGCGCCGAGATGCGCGAGGGCCGGACCTGGACGTGGCAGATCGACTACCACGGCCTCGCGGGGACGCTGCACGTGCTGCTGTTCGGCAAGTACATCGAGACGGTGCGGTGCGACGCCGGCGGGCTGGCGACCTCGGGCGCCGGCGGCAGGCGGTACCGCATCCGCGAGAACCTGAAGCGGTACTGGCAGACCGAGATCTGGGCCGAGTGCTTCGACCTGCTGCTGAACCCGGCCGCCTTCGCCGAGAGGGAGGAAGGGGGCAAGATGCCCGTCCTGAGGGGGATGAGGGCCGTGAGGGAGAAGATGGAGGCCTGGTTGGAGGCCAACTGCGAGAGGGGCATCGGGCTGAAGGGGCTGATGGGCAAGGTGGAGGCTTGGGCTAAGGGGCGGAAGTAGATATACCGAGTGTTTTTTTTTTTTTCTCTTTTTTTTTCTTTATGTTTCGTTTGTCATGTCTCCTCTTGTCGACTCCACTTTTACCACTTTTGCTATTCCTTTTTATGATATCCTTTGTGAGGACGTTACGAACATGAGGCGTTTAAGGCGGGATATATAGTTCGGGGTATCATTAACGGTTGGATTGATTTTCTTCCTTGTATCCTCCTTGGAATTATAATACTGGTACATACCAGCTATGCAAGTACCCGGCTTTTTTTTTCCTCTTCCCTATGCGCAATTTGGATTCGGGCAAGCCCTTTCGTTCATTACATTACAAAAGATATCCCATCACCAGGAATATTTTGGAAAAAAAAAAACAACAGGAAGGATAAAAAAGAAGGGACCCCCCCCGGGTGTCTAGTCGCTCTCGGTGTACGAGTCCTCGTCCTTCTTGTTACCCTTGCCCTTGCCTTTCGCCTTTGGGCCCCTTTTGGCACCCTTCCTGGCGTCCTTCTCGGCCTTCTTGTCGACCTGGTCTTGAATCTTCTGCCTCTCGGAGGCTCCCCTCGCCTGGAGCTCGGCCTCCTTGTCCCTGAACTCGGCGCTCTCGACGTCCATGCCGATCAGGCTCTCGAGGAGCTTGATCTCGTCGGCCCAGATCTGCTTGTTCTCCACCGTCTTGCCGTCGGGCCCCTTCTCTTCGATGGGCGTCTCGAGCACCATGGGCAGGCCCTGCAGCAGCTCGTGGTTCATGATGTTGTGGAAGGCGCGCAGGCCGAGGAAGCCGGTGCCGATGTTGGCGTGCAGGTCGCGGTGGGAGCCGAAGGGGGCCTTGCTGTCGTTGAGGTGGAGGGCGCGCAGGTAGCGGAGGCCGACGACCGAGTCGAACTCGGCCATGGTGCGGGCGAAGGCGTCCGGGGTGCGCAGGTCGTAGCCGGCGGCGAAGGCGTGGCAGGTGTCGATGCAGACGCCGACGCGCGACTTGTCGTCGACGAGGGCGATGATGTCGCGCAGGTCCTCGAAGCGCGAGCCGACCACGTTGCCGCTGCCGCACATGTTCTCGAGCAGCGTGACGACGGACGAGGTGGCCGCGTGCGCCCGGTTCAGCTGCGCGGCGATGCGGGCGCACGCCGACGCCATCGGCTCCCCCCCCGTCGAGCCCGGGTGGAAGTTGTAGAGGGCGATGCCCAGGGCCTCGCACCGCTGCAGGTCGTCGAGGAAGCTGCCGTACGCCTGGGCCGCCTTGGCCTCGTCGGGCTGCGCGAGGTTGACGAGGTAGGGCCCGTGCGGGAGGATGTGCTTGCCGGCGTCGTAGCCGTGTTCGCCGAGCAGGGCGCGGAACTGGGTCTTGGCCTCGTCGGCCAGGGGCGGGTTCACCCACTTGCGCTGGGACTTGAGGAAGAGCGCGAACGCATTGGCGCCGATGTGGACGGCGTTCTGGATCGAGTTGTGGACGCCCCCGGCCCCGGACACGTGGGCGCCGATGTACATGGCCCGCTTCAGCGACGCGACGGCCGTTCGGGGTGCCAGCGGCATGGTGATGCCCTCGGCCTCCTCCTTGGCGGTGTTGGCGGTGGTGGTGTTGGCCGTTTTGCGCTTTTTGGCCGCCGGCTTCTTTTTTGTTTCTTGGCTTTCGCGGCTGTTTGCGTCCTCGGCCGGGCTGGTGTTTTCGATATCCTCGCCGTCGAGATCCGGCTCGGCGGCAGCGGTCTTGCGCTTCGAGGCCTTCGTCTTGATCACATCGACCTTCACATCGACCTTGGCATCGGCGGCGGATGTCGTCGTCTTCGTCCTCGTCGTCGTCACTACTGTGCCGTTGACCTCGACCGAAGTCGCGGAAACGACCTCTTGTCCCGCACGAGTCTCGGACTCGGTCGCTGCAGCCTTTGATTGTGCCGCCTTTCGAATCGATTGTCGGGTCGATGGGCGTCTGGCCATGGCGTCCCCGAAGCAATTGGCCTCGTCGTCGGGGGATGTGAATAGCACGGATCAACCTGATTGATTCACGCACAATCGCTCTGGCCAGACTTCGACTTCGGAAGGCAAGGCGCGGCGAGACGCGCCGCGAAATCACGTGCAATCCGAGCGCCCCTAATTTAACGGGCTGGTAAGGTACATAGCTAGCCAGAGTCGAGCCGGCTTCTTGCCGAGCGGCACAGCACAACTCTGAGACTGCAATTGTGCAGAGGATTTTGCGAGGAGTTGTGCCTGCTACACAGTAGACGACCAGAGAGGGTGATACGCTCATCTTCCATTACTATTACTCCGTACTAGGCTTCTTGAGCTCTGAGATGACCTCATTGATCGCCTGCGGGATACGAACGCAGAGAGTGTGCCTTCTGAATTCCATCCCGTTCGTCTCGCCTCGTCAATAATAATCGTTTTGGCCCCCCGCAGTGCGCTATCAGATCAGTCCGGTTCACTAAAAGTAATCCGTACGCAGTCCAGAGTCGCAGCAGTGTAAACATAGAATACGGAAGTTGGGCAGGCAGCCATATTTCGTAGCGCCTCGGCTGCCTTTCCGAGCGTTGGCGCGGGACCCTTCCCCCCAAGTGATCACTGTTTGAGCACCGTTGCATTCGGCTCCATTTGCTTAAACTGGCCATTGCGGCTCTCAGTCAGCGTCAAATGTCGCTCCGTCAGAGTCCGCTTGTATCCAGGGGCCAAAAAAAAAAAAGGTCTTTTCTGTTTGGCAAAGCCAAAGAAAGTAATCGTTCAAGAACCGTACCGCATATGGTGTGTTTCAACCGATGCGGACAGGACTCTGCCACGCTTTCTGTGGCCGTTGCCCAGTCGTATTCGGTAGCGGACCTTCTCGGGGTGTACTCCGTTGCACATTAGAGTAGAATTCCGTTGTTGTTAATAAGCAATCCATTGTTACACGCCCTGCCCCCATCCACTACTAGCATGCTGCCCAGCCAGCATTGAGCACAACCGCGGGTAACAGTGAGGGGCAGTGGATCCTGTGCTATTTTTGTTCCCAAGGGCTCACTCGTCGGACCACTTGTCAATCTGAACCACGTTACTGCCGGCGAGAGTGGGTTGCAGGGACTTGGACTCCGTTATAAGAGACGGAGTATGTTGGGGCGGTAAGGTAGGTATCTTGGAGCACTAGCTGTTTGTTCTGTGAGCCATTACTGCAATGAAACAATCGCCTCCCCAGCGGAAGTGTCGCCTTAGTGGTTAGCTGATTACCCGGCTATGTTGACAGCGGGTGCAGCTACTTGCAGTGTCCCGGCGAGGCAACAGAAACAGGGCAGCCGCTCACTTCATCCTGGGTGTGGGGACGGGAACCCGCGGACATCCCAAAGCCCCCATGTTGGTGGTGGCTTTTCCCTGCCCGACTTTTGCTGGAAACTCGGGGTGAGCGAGCCTCGGCCGATCGATTTGCATTCCAGAAAACATCCTCGGGCGGGGACAGACGGGGATCATTCAGCTTTTACACTAACCCAATAGTCAGTTATACACCGCCTGTGTAATCCGTACTCGTAATCACCCGCATCAAGGAGCGGAGGTTTTGCCCTGCTGAGATCGCCTGTTCGATGTTGCCGCGCATGCATTCGTTCGCAAGGATTGTAAATAGTGTATTCCGTAGTGAATTCCGTACACTGCGCAAAGCTTGTCCGGTTGGTGCTTGGTGGCTTACGATCAAAAACCCTTGGCGCACCTGAGGCCGTAATGGACTTTCCAAACCAAGAAGCATTGCCCGCTTGGTTGCTGCTGCCGCCGACACCACCTCCATTGTGACCCCTCGCTGTGACCCCTCGCTGCGCCCCCCCAGAAAACTTAAACCAGTTTTGTGTTTGCAGTTTAGGGCGGCGTTGCAGATACAAACGCGCACCTTACCGCCCGGTTTCTGTGGCGCTGCGTGTACCATCTGCCGCTCTGCCGTCGTGCCGTGTTACGGTCGCATTCTCTCTTCGACTGGGAGCGCCAACCGCAGCACCAACAGCCTGCGCCAAAACCGCCGTCGAGGAGGGGGGGCTTCTATCCTGCTGTTTCGCTGTGTGTTCCTGCGCGCTCATCTTCCACCCTCGTAACACCACACACAACTTTATCCGATGGCGAGCCACATCGCCGGCCCATGACCCCCCCTCTCAGGCTTGAGAAATCGGCTGCCGTGATTTGCACCCGGGTCCGGGCTTAGTCGTTAAACATGGCAGACAGCGACGTGGTTACCGACGCCGGCGAGGGCAGGCGGTCATCGATTGAGAAGAAGCCCATCGTCATACCCAACGACGACGATGACGACGACGACGGCCTCAAGCCCACCGATCCGCCCGCCTTCGAGCGCCTCCCGGATGAAATCATCGAACAGTATGCGCCGCTTCTATTATATGTCTTTCGTCGTCGCCGCCCAGGCTTGCTCTTGTCTTGTCCGCTCTTGTACTTACCCGATGTCATAGAATCCTCCGGGCTACCGACCCCAATGGCTTCGCGTCGCTGGCCCTGCTCAACTCGAAATGGAGGAGTGTCGCGCAGCAAGCCCACCTATACGCCTACCACCTCGCCAGATGCCCGTCGTACTCCATGAGCCATAATGGCCCGCCCAAGGCCACCAGCGACGACGACTTGCCCAAGCTCCGCCGGCTATTTGCGAGGGAAGTCAAACGCAACCTGTTCGAGGCGTACCTTCGTCCCAGCCGCACCATCATCAAGATCATCTCGAACTCGATCAGCTCCTCGTCGTCCCCGAGCGGCGAAGACATTCAGTTCAGCCCCTCGCCGAGAGGGCACCATCTGCTTGCCTATAACTCGTCCAGGATACACGTCCTCGACCTCCGCGCTCCCGAGATCGTCGTCAAGAGGGAGTTCAAGATCCTGCGCCGCCCCGCCGCGACGTGCATCAACGACGAAGGCACCAAGCTGGCCGTCCTGCTGACCGAGATGGAGGTGGACATATACGATCTCAACGAGAAGCCGCCAAAGCGGACACACTCTATGATCCTGGACCACAACCCCCGCGCCATCGCGCTCTCTCCCTGCGGCTCCGTCCTGGCCGCCGCCTACGAAGGCGGCATCGAGGTCTCGTCCATCAATCCGGGGGCCCTGGCTACCGACAGGAGAGCCGTCAAGTGCGACTCGGTCGACGCCTTGACCTTCTCCTTCGACGGGACGCAAATCCTTGGCACGACGGTGCAATCGTGCCAGCCCAACACGGTCATCCTCACCGCCCCTTATTACGATCCTGCCAGCCACATGTCCGATGACAACAATATCAGTGCGCTCTGGACGACCTCGATCCTCTTTCCCAACACCAGCCGCGACTGCAGCCATGCCGTCCTGATACAGAACGGCACCTACGAAGACGCCGCCTGGACCTTCACTTACGACAGGAGCTTCGAGACATTCCGAGCCGTGCGCATCGATGACCTGCGCAATGGCACGACCTACTTTACCGGGCCGGTGCCCAGTCCCAACTCTCAAGCTCGCCTGCTCCCCTGCACACTTCCCGCGGCTTCCTACCACGGCGATCTCGTCTCGGCCGGCTTCCAAGGCAAGGACGTTTGGCTCTATGGCGTGCCCGAGGATCTCGCCGCGGTGCCCGAGGCCGCGAGTGCCGGTGCCGACAACGGCTCCAACGGGAGCGGGCTCTCCCGCGGCCCGTCCATCCGCTCCAGCGCCAGGATGCAGGAGAACGATTCGGTGAGGGTACCGCAGTGGCAGATTCTTTGCGACAAGCTTCGCAACACCTTCGTCGCCGGCTACAAGGTCGGTGAGCTGGAGGGCGTCAACACGGTCAAGTTCGTGGCCGATTTTTCCGACTCCAGCATGAAGGAGCGCTTGGTCGTAGCCGCTCGCGGTGTACTAGCGCCCAACATGGGCCTGACGGAGGAGGAGGCGGTCGACTTCGTCGACGGTGGCCGCATCACTATCATGGACTTTGACTATGCCGTCAGCAACGGCACCACCAGGGAGTGCGTTATCGAGGTCGGCACTACGGAGGAGCCGGAAGTGCTAGAGGAAGAGCACCGCGACATGGCCACCGAGGTTGCTATTGTCCGGAGACGGACGGTGGCCCAGAACAGGCGAAACCATGGCGCCGCCGTCCTGCGCAGCACGACAACTACCTCCCGCCCCCCTCCGCTACCTACCCAGACCTCCAGCCAGTCGGGGGCGGGCGACGATGACCCTCTTGTACCGCGTCGGATCGGCGTTCCCCCCACCAGGGCGACGCAGCAAACGGAGACGAGCGACGATGCCGAGACGCAGTCGATCGAAGAGCAGGAAGCGCTGGACGCGCCATACTCCCATGCAAGCCCCCGGTCCGGGACGACGCTGCGCCGTGCCGCCACCGCGGCCGCCAACACTCGCCGGCTCCATCCGTCAGCAGCCGCTGCCGGCCACATTGTTTATCGCAGAGCCGACGGGCGGGCCGAGCATCCCCACGAGAGCGATGCCGACAACTGGGTCCCGCCGCCGCCCCCCTATCAGAAGGAGGATCCGTGCGATCTGCCTTCCTTCCTCCGCCATTCCGCCATTCTCCCCCTGGTCGGCCCAATTACGCAGCCGGCCGGGCAGGATGCAGAACCGAGGCCAGACAGGAAAGCCCTGCGCAACTCGTCGGCGTCGATACATCATCATCAGCACCGTCGAGCTCACACAGCAACATCGGCCAACCGGTTCTCGTCACCCGTTCCACCCGTCCCACCGCTTCCGTCGCTCTCGGGCATTCCCCCGGTCCCGCCGGTCCCGCCGGTCCCGCCTGTCCCTCCTGTTCCATCTCTTCCCCCGGGTGTAGCCGGTTCACCGTTGCCCCCTGCTGCCCCCCTTCCGCATGCTCAATCTCGGCAGCGCAGCGGGAGTCTGGGCGGCCCGTCAGCCAACGAAGATGCTGCACGGCCGGCGTCACGGAGCTCGCGCTATCTCGAAGGCGAGAATATCTACGACGTCTCCCCACCCGACTCGCCTGCGCTGGCGCCGGTGCGACAAGAGGTCTCGCGTGACCAAAGTAACCCTGAGCAACCTGCTCAAACGAGCATGGTGTCACCTGCCTCACCCCAGACAGCAGATGGTGGAGCCACTGCAACCACAACTGGTACGCAGACGGCTTCCGTCTCCCCAGAGGGCGGCTATCCGGCGACTCTTGATGTCCAGGCGGCGGTGCAGGCTGCGACGCAGGCCAGCAGCAGCCTTGTTCCTCCCTCAGATGAGCCGCCGGCCGCGGATCCCTTGGTACGGCGTATCTCGGTCTCGAGGACCTGGCCGATCCAACCGATGCCAATAAACACCAACGCCGCCCCGACTGGATATCCCTACTCAGCGCCGCCCGTCAACATGAACGCCGGCGAGGCCTTCTCCCAGGCTCTCCCTCCCCCGCAGGGCGAGCCGAACCCCAACACTAGCCGCCGCACCTCGTACCACCGCCCCGTCTCCCAGCAGCAGCACTACTCCTTCCCGCGACCACGGCCACAGTCGCCCACCGCACAGTTTCATGCCCGCGCCACCATTCACGAACCGCAGCCCAGGCGGCCGCTAGACGATGTCGGCACAGTCAGCACGCCTCCCGTCGGGGACATGCCTCTGATCATTAGCACGCCCAAGGGAATCTCGGGCGCCTTCGACCCGCCGGAACGGCAACCCTCCCAAAGCCGCGCCGAGACGCCAATCCTCGCTCCCATCCCTCGTCACCCGCGACCGCAGACCCAGGCTTCGATCCTCCGCCCGCAGGACCAACAGCAGCAACAACCACCACCATCACAACCACCCCACATCAGCACCATGTATGGCGGACCCCTCCCGCCTCCCGGATCCAACTCGGTACCCCCAGTCCCCCCAGTCCCCCCAGTGCCCCCGGCTCCAGGATCGACAACTTCGACGGGGAGGCTCTCCCGACGGCTGCCGAGCCTGAGACGGAGGCGGAGCAGGGCGGGGCGGTCGGCGGCTAAGAACGTGGCGGACGCGAAGCGGCGGGGGTGGAGCGGGCAGTCGACGAGGAGCAAGAGCACGAAGCGAGGAGGCGGCGGCAGGACGGGAGAGGCGGACTTCGACGCTGCCAGCAGCGCCGCCTGGACGGACGTCACGGCCGACGCTTACAGCGTCCGGGACGCGTTCGGGATGGGCGGAAGGGGCAGACCGGGGACGGGTGGCGGCGCTAGTGGCAGCGGGCCGGGAAGCAGAGCCAAGAAGGGGAAGTGTGTTGTTATGTGAACGATCCCGGGGTTGCTGCCAATAGCGAGAGAACAGAACATGTGGTGGAGGCCCGATATGGTGGTTGGAATGCATCTTAGGCTTTTTTTTTTTTTTTTTTACTCTCTCCTGTAAGGATATGGGTGGCAATACGATACCAACAAATGAAGTCGTAAATCTATGTGCGAAATACATGTGCTGCCAAACGACGCCCAAATCGCCAGGCAGGGTCCCTCATCCCGAGCTACAACCCACACACATAACTAACCCACGATCAACCGACCAAGCAGACAATCAACCAAGCAATCGCACCATCTAATCAATCAATTGAACCAACTGTCAATCATCACACGCACGCACCGGCCTCCTAGGCGGTGCGGCCCGGCTGCGCGGCCACCTCCGCCGCCGTCTCGACGCGGGCGCCCGACGGGACGGCGTCGGCGTCCTGCCCGCTGCATGCAGCCCGGCCGAGCCGCCGCTGCCACCGCCAGACGCGTCGGCCGCCCCGGTTTGCTGTCGGATTTCGGACTTGAGCGCCTCGGGCACGGGGGGACCGTCTTCGGCCGCGATGGGGTTGCCGCGGCTCGAGTTTGTGGCCAGTGTTTTTATTTTGTATTTTTTTTTTTTTGAGTCGTCTTGTTTTCTGTCCGTTTTGTTTCTTATGGATGGGCTCTTTATTTCCTTTGTGGTCTCGGTGCGGTTGCTGCCGAAGCGGCAAGTGATGTCATGGTATCCACCAGAGCAAGTACGGATTAAATGTTCAATTCGGCACTGTCAAAAAAAGGATTCTGCACGGGCCAAGACGAAAACACGATAAGTTTAGTTATTCCTCAGCATTAGCGCACATACCATCCGGAACAGCGCGCCAATTGGCCTACTTTTTCCTTCTTACCTACTATATGCTATTACACGCCTGCTCTCACACATATGCTGGCAGCAACTCGGCAGCTGTGGGCTAAAAATGTGCCGCCGAAGCGGGTTGGCCGGGGCGCTCCTGGCGCCACAGTCGCCCGAGGCGCGCAAAAGAGTCTCGTCTCCAAAGAGACTCCGAAGAAGCTGTTCGCCGCCGCCATGACCGTCGCCCTCGACACGTCGCGCGGCACCACGGCCGAGCTCCAGGTGAGTGGTTGGTTCGACACCCAGGGAAAGACAGACGCGCGTAGAGACGCCCTCTTCCTCTTTTTTTTTTTTTTTTTTGTTTTTTTTTCCTCTTTGAAGAAGCCATGTTAACAGCGAACGGGGGTGGGAACCTAGGATGCCGCGATTGACCACGTCCAGAACTGGATGGGTCTGGGGAAGCGAAATCCGCAGCGTCCCGTCCAGCCAAACGACCGGAACGCCGCCGTCGTCCTGGCGTCGAGGTCGCTGGCGTCTTGGCTGGATGACGACGCCTTTGTCGCCCGCCTGCTCGCCGCTTCGGGCATGGCCGACGTCCGTTCTGCCAACGTGTCCGTCCTGACCGCCGCCGTCGACGAGGTCCCGCGCTACGACCGCCGACTCGACCATTTCACCTCCTCCGAGGGCATCTCCATCCTGCGCGGCAATAACCGCCGCATCTTGCCCTTCTTTCCCCTCTCCGCCGCCCCCTCGGCCCCTTCGCCGCCCCGCAACAACCTCGGGGGATCGCATCCCCCGCCCGGCTCGCTCGAGTTCCGGCCCCCGCCCAAGACGGTCGGCGGCCCCCAGAGAGTCTACGTCCCCCTTGCCAACACCCTCTTTGCCAATGGCCGGCCGAATACCATAGCTGCCAGCCAGTGGTGGTTTCCCAACCAGATGCGGATCGGCTCCCAACTTCCCCTTCTCATGCAAAAGGTCCACCTGAAGGAACATACCGTCGTACTTCCTCCAGACGACCTGGGCTTCCCCGAGGGTTCGGGATCCTTAGTGTCCGCCCGAGTCGTCCCGGTGACCCCTGCGCGCAAAGTCCTCAACAGCATGGGCAACATCCTATCCAAGCTCGAGGTCGACGGCAAGTCAGTCCCGGCCTCGGAGGAGCTGGAGCGCATCATCCCTCTACTTCTAAAGGCGCCCCGCAAGCTACGGGACGGCGACCACCCCCCAGGCGGCCCCTTCAATGTCTGGGCCTTGTCGATACCCCCAGGGTACGCCCACAGCCGCCACATCTTACAGCCGCTGCAGCTGGCCAACTACAGCCCTGACCAGGAATGGAGCCTGGCCAAGCTCGCGGCCTACCGGATGAACATTCACCTCGCCTGCGGCTGTCGGTTACACAAAGTCGGTGAGTAACGCCGCCAGCCACACAACGACCGACGTTGGACTTGGAAAAAAACCATTGCCCGATCTAACCAGCCCGAAAACTTATAGTGAGCGGCGGCGGCGGCTGGGGCGCGAAGCAGGGCCTCTTGTCCCTAGATCCCCAGACCGAGCCCCTGACCGACGAGGACCAAGACTTGCAGAGCTTTATCGACTCGTTCTCCCGTAAATATGACGACGGTTCTGTCGACGGCGGCAGCGGCAGCGGCAGCGGCATCGCCCCTCCGGGTTGGTATGTGCAGTTCTTTGTCGAAGCGGCCTACCCCGAGCCGCAGCAATACTTGATCCCGGAACCTCGCGGCTATGACCCCGAGGAGAGGCCCAGGTCCGTAACTACCGTCTTCGGCACGCCCGGCGCCGTCATCGGCGCTTCCCCGCTCGATATCGTCAGGTCCTATCCCAATCTGTTCGGCGGCGTCTCTTCCGAGGGCGTCTATCTCGTCAGGAGATCGAAAGCCCAGCAGGCGCTGCTCGCCAAGGAGGAGAAGCTGGCCCGGGAGCGGTTGCAGCTGGCCTCCCAGGAGGAAAAGGAGATGACCTGGGAGGAGGTCAAGGCCGAGGAGAAGAGACGGGCCCGGGAGGAGAAGGAGGCCTTGCGGGAGCTTCAGGCCTGGAAGACGCAGGCTGCGGAGGAGGACCAGCCTAGGGAGGAGGGCCGGATGACGAAGGGGGACCAAGCCAGGGAAGAAGAGAAGCAGGCCCGGGACGAGGAGAAGGAAAAGGAGGAGGAGGAGGAGGAAAAGAAAGAGGAGGAGAAGAAGGAGGAGGAGAAGAAAGAGGAAGAGAAGAAGGAGGAGAAGGAGAAGGAGAAGGAGAAGGAGGAGAAGAAGGAGGAGAGGAAGGAGGAGGAGGATGGACAGAACAAGTGGATCGTGTCCAAGATGGACACGCCACGCTCCTACCTGCTATCTCAAGCGAGCCCCTACGCGGGGGTGCCGCTCTCACCTGCGAACCGATCGCCGCCGCCATCCGCGGCCTCAAAGCCTCGCGCCCCCCATGCAGGACGTTTGACGGGACGGAAGCCTCACGTCCCCCAAGCAAAACCTTCGACGGGGCAGAGGGTTACAGCCCACAAGTCGCCGCGGCGGACTTCGACCCCGAGACCGCGATCCCAGAATCGCCAGCAGGTGGGCAAAGCCAATGGGTCAACCCAAAGTTTGTAATATAGAGTCCACTTGTGTACGAATAGAGATTGCATCTTGTGAAGCAGATCGCACACGAAGTATAGTACATCTCGCTGTATTGCACTTGCTTTCCCTTTCCCCCCCCCCGAACTCGTCATGTGGCAATTTCCGAGTAAGTAATGTACAGTGTCTGCGCACTCACTCAATCATGTCAATGTCCTCGCCCAGGTTCTGCTGTTGCTGCTGCTGCGCAACAGCCCCATTGATGCCCGCCGCAGCGCCCGCCGCAGCACCCTCACTCTGCCGCGCAGCGCCACCGCCTCCACCGCTACCGCTGTTGAAGTAGTCCTCCATCTCGGCATCCAACTCCTCCTGCGTCTTCTTGGGCCGCCCGCTCCGGTCACCGCCGCCGCCACGGTTACCCCGGGCACCCGACCTCCTTCCACCACCACCACCACCACCACCACCATCCCTCCGCCTGCCTCCTCCACCCCGACCACCAATGGGACTCCTAGACCTACTGAGCCTGCCGGATCCGCCGCCTCCGCGGGGCCGATACCGATCCACCCCCCTGCGCGCAGCCTCCTCATCCGAGTCCCTGCCGCCGCCGCCACCTGGCCCCCTCCGGTGTGGCGAGAGCGAGCGGGACCTGCCCTGCCCGGGCACCGTAATGCGCTCGGCGAGCGGGCGGCCGGCGTTGGCGGACGAGTCGAACGGATGGTTGCCGCCGGACCGGCCTCCCCCCCTCGAGGCGCCGGCCGACGGCCCGCCGGGCAGCAGGGTCAGCCTGATGGGCTGGCCGGCGGCGTTGGCGCCGTCGTACTCCCGGATGGCCTGCAGGGCGTCGCGGCGGGACTCGTACGTCACGAAGGCGGTACCCTCAGAGCGGCCGGCGCGGTCGTACTTCATCTCGAGGCTGATGAGGGGGCCGATGCGGGAAAAGAGGTCCTGATCACGGGAGATGCCAGGTTAGGCTTGGTGTAGCGAAGAGTTAGGGGGGGAAAAATGCGGATGGGATATGGCAAAAGTGAGAGGGGCTAAAGGTAAGTACCTCGAGGTCTTCTTGGGTCAGTTCGTAGTGAAGGTTGTCTACCCTGAGCTTGGTGCCCCTGGTTTCGCTGCGGAAGAGTCAGAGTCGAGGTAGGTCTCGGAGGGGTTTTGGCGGCGGCGCGAGCTCGTCCTACCTGGTCGGCTCGGGAGAATATCTGCGTCTGGGAGCAGAGCGGCGGCTCCCTGAACTGGGGTGTTAGCGGCTAAAGAAGAAGAATTGCTACAGCACAGCTAGGAATCAAAAACGTACCGTAATCTTCAAACTTGTCGTGGACCCATTCGCTTTAACACCGCGTCAGCCCGCTGTTCCAGGCCCAAAGACACCATTCGGGAGTACGCACGAATCAAGGTTCCGCGGTGCGTCATCTCTGAAGGACTGTCCCGTCAAAAGAAAAATCGATCGGGAGCATGTTAGCCGGCAAGATTTCAAGTTGGAGCTGTTAACCTTCCCCCTCCCCCCCCAAAAGTAGCTGTCCGATCCGAAAGTGATCCGGGGGCGCAGGCATCGGGCTTGCACGCGAAGCAGACACACGCACGCGCACTGGGAACGTGTGCGCATGGCTGCGTCGTTCGAACCATGTGCCGCAAGTGATCGAGGGGGAGGACGTGGGAGGAAGAAAGAAGGGTTCAATCAACCTGATCGGTGTCGGTTGCCCCGACGGCCAAGTCTGAGCACATGTTTGTTTTTTTCTCCATCGGACTATTAGCCTGCTCGTACCTTTCTGACGCCATCTCTGGGGTAATCGGATCTGTCGCGGCGACGGCCGCCGCGAGAACTTCTGTTGTTCTACAACATCCTGTCAGCCCAAAAGTGCCACAGTGTTGGGGGTCATTGGTCATTTCGCAGTACGGGAGAGGAACAAAGCTTGCGCGCGTACCTGCTTGCGCTCCTCAAGGATCTCGTCAAGACTACGATCGAGGGCGCGGTCCATTGTGATATACTCCTCGCACTTGCAATTGTAGGATGGTGTTGACTTCTGGATGATTGTGGGACGAACTGAGGAGCGTGAAAGGTTGAGCCTTGTCAGTTGCCTCGCGAGCCGAGACTTTGACTACCCGCTACAAGGGCAGAGCAGGGATACTTAAGCCCCACTCACATCCACCATTGTACAGTATGTATGTACCAGTGACCTTTGGATGGGCTCAGCGGGGACCCTACAAACCAGAACCCCAGAATCCGCCGACGGTGCATGCAGGATCATACGCGTACGAAGTCGTGGTTTCAGTCTACGTCGCATTTTGGTAACCTCCCTAACTCTGCGTATATATGGCACTGAAGAGCCGGTAAAAGCCGTTAAAAAAAAATCAGACCAGCCTTCCTTGAGAGGCACCACCGCACTCACACCGTTCACCAATTAAGGTGCAGGCGCCAAACCCCCTTATCAACTATCAGAGCTTTTTGTGGATGCCAACCAGATGCCGACCCCCCCACAAAAAAGGGCAAAAAAAAAAGAGAAAACCCTGTAACTGGCAACCTCTTCTTCTTTCTACCCGAAATAGCGGTGTCCTTCCTCAGGTATCCCGAAGAAGAAGGAGTGTATATTGTGTCAGATGAGAAGGTCGTTTTAAATCAGGTCGGCCACGTTCATGGGCATCTCCTCGATCTGGGTGCTGTAGAATTGCTCAATCTCGCGCATCATGCGCACATCATCGGCGGTAACGAAGTTGATGGCAACACCCTTACGACCGAAACGACCGCCACGACCAATGCGGTGGATGTAGTTCTCCCGGTTGGCGGGAAGGTCGTAGTTGATGACCAGCGACACCTGCTGGACGTCGATACCACGGGCCAGAAGGTCGGTGGCAATGAGGACACGGGAGGAGCCCGAGCGGAACTCCTTCATGATCAGGTCACGCTGAGCCTGGTCCATATCGCCGTGCATGGCCGAGACGGTGAAGTCGCGGGCGGTGAGCTTGTCGGTGAGCCAGTCGACCTTGCGGCGGGTGTTGCAGAAGATGACGGCTTGCGTGATGGTCACAGTCTCATAGAGATCCGACAGGGTGTCGAGCTTCCAGTCCTCCTTCTCAACGGCAATGTAGAACTGCTTGATACCCTCGAGGGTAAGCTCGTCCTTCTTGACAAGGATGCGGACGGGGTCGCGCATGAACTTGGTCGTGACCTCGAGGACGTCCTGGGGCATGGTAGCGGAGAGCAGGACGACCTGGGTAGACTGCGGCAGCAGCTGGAAGATGTCGTAGATTTGCTCAGTAAAGCCACGCTGGCAACTGTTAGCACTTGATCTGTGAGTGATAGAGAGGTAACAAGAATTCACATACGGAGAGCATCTCGTCGGCCTCGTCCAGGACAAACATTTTGATGTTGTCCGTCTTGAGGAAACGACGCTGGATCATGTCTTGGACACGGCCAGGAGTGCCGACAACGACCTGAGGGCCGTCCTGAAGGGCCTTCATGTCCTCGCGGACACTAGTACCGCCAATGCAGGCGTGGCACTCAATGTTCATGAAGTCGCCAATGGCAACAACGACCTTCTGGATCTGCTGAGCCAGTTCACGAGTTGGGGCGAGAATAAGCGCCTGGCATTGCTTCAGGTTCGGGTCGATCTTCTGCAGAACCGAGATAGAGAAAGTCGCGGTCTTGCCGGTGCCGGACTGAGCCTGGGCAATGACGTCGTGACCTGATCGCAGTGTTAGTGCCCAATTGGACGTTGTGATCGCAAGGATGATCGTCCTTACCCTTGATGACCGGCATGATAGCGCGCTGCTGAATAGCAGACGGGCGCTCGAAACCGTACGCATAGATGCCTTTCGTATCGTTAGTGGCTGCCCAATTGCCACCGGGGTGCGCAGGTCAGAGGTAGCGCTTACCGCGAAGAAGCTCCGGCCTCAGGTTCATCTCATCGAAGGAGTCGACGGTCTCATCGTAGTTAGACTCGATCTGTCCTGTAGGGGGAGACGACAATTAGCGACTCTATTCCCATAGTTTTCGGCACCGTTGTGCATGGGTGTTAAGCGAGCATCGCAGTGACCCCAGGGGATATCGGCGCACTGCTCGGGGGGAGTCGTAAAGCGACCTGCGGAAGAGAGCGAGAACAAACGTACCCTCGGGGACATCCTCGAGACCCTTGTCGGTAGCCATGATTGCGATGTAGAGTTCGCGATAATTTCCAGATCCAAGCCCGGCTTGAACCTAGAAATTCAGAAAGCGTTCGTTGGTGGGGTAGTGAGAAAAAAATCCGCAGACAACTCGGCGCGAGTGCTGCAGAGGTCACAGGTGAAATAGAATTTCCAGAAAAAAAATAGACTCAAAGTTCCCAGTATTCTAACCGAGAACAAGTGAATCTATGAAAGGGCGTGGTATCTGAACGTGGTGATTCTGGACTTGTGGTGATCGAGAGAGGAAAGAGCTTGAGCTGGGTGGACAGCGATAAAAATTCCTTTTGGCGGAGCAGAATTTATCGCCGCCTCAGGCAGCAACCCCGCTTCAAACCAACAAAGGTTAGTGGGGCAACTTGCTTTATTATTGACCTGATTTTTTTTTCCTCGTCTGGCAGTGGTGCAAGGGGGGCAAAAACTCCATCTCGGTAATCGACTAGTAGTGAAAGTTTTCCGAGGTGGAAGCCTTCTCAAAGCTTGTTCGTTCAGCTTGGCTGTAATCTTGCTGGTGCCAGATTGCACATCAATGCCTCTCTGACTCTTCGAGATCCTCAACGACGCATTACCCCTCTCCAACAGCCAGCCGATTCTCCAATACCGCACTCGAAACAACGTTTCTCCACGGTTGGCACAGATTCGCACATGATGCTCCTGTCCTCGAACGAGTGGCAAAATCAGAACTGCGCTCTTGAGGAGGACGGCAAAGGGAACCAACTGTCGAGCCACTCGGTGACTGGCAGGGGCGGCAACAGCAGTGAAGATGATTCCACCATCGACTCGTCCATTCCACCACACCCCCTCGGCATCAAACCCTTGGGCAACAAGTACTTCTCTGCCGGCGCGGATGCTAGGATGTCTATAGGAGCGCTTCAGGCTCTACCCGATGAAGTGCTTATGCAGCTCTTGGAGTATATGGATGCGAGGACATTAAGAATGTTAGGCTATGCATGCAAGTATCTCTTCGCCTGCTGCATGGCTGACGATGTCTGGAAGTCGGTCTTCCTGGAGTAAGTGGTTCCTTGCGATCTTAGAATGACATGCGAGGTAGATATCGCAGAAGCACAAAGCAGCGGTGGACTGTGTGCCATGCTGTGTTGCTCCCTGTGAGCATGCTGGGGTCGGCCCCGGAGCTTGCCACCACCCACATCGTGCCTATGCCTCTTGCTTGCAAAAGCTTGAGGTGGACGAGTTGCGACGCCGGAAGTATATATTGGCCAAGTGGCTTACGATGACGTTGCCGGTCCCGGAACATCTGTTGACGATGCTCCAGGTCAGATCTCGGCAAGAAAACCTCCTTCGAGTGGCGAGGGTCCTGGAGAGCAACAGTTCTCGGCTTGTCGCCGGAACAAACAGCTCGGGTAGACTGTAGCAACGTCTTCTCTGATGTGTTACACCGCCCGTTTGTCTGCAGCCATATCTCTTTGCTTCAGTACACCCGGAACATCCCAGCCGCCAACCAGATTGATCGCCTTCAGAACATGTCGTATGAGGAGTTTGCAGAGAAGTGGAGCAAGAAGCCGTTTATCCTCACCGATTGTATCCAGCCTTGGCCAGTCACCAAGTCGTGGACTCTGGAGGGTCTCCTCTCTCAGTATGCGGAGGTTGTGTTCCGAGCGGAAGCGGTGGATTGGACGTTTGCGACCTACTACCAGTACATGCGGAACACCCAAGACGAGAGCCCTCTCTATCTCTTCGATCGGAAGTTTGCCGAGAAGATGTCGCTGAAAGTCGGCAAGGAGAACGGGGCGGCATATTGGAAGCCCCAATGTTTCGGGCCTGACCTGTTCGAGCATTTGGGAGCCGAACGGCCAGCGCACCGCTGGCTCATCATCGGTCCAAAGCGCAGCGGATCTACTTTTCACAAGGATCCCAATGCGACGAGTGCCTGGAATGCTGTGATACAGGGCGCTAAGTACTGGATCATGTTTCCTCCCTCGGCGACCGTGCCCGGCGTGTTCGTATCCAAGGACAGCAGCGAGGTCACTAGCCCGCTCAGCATCGCGGAATGGCTGCTCGAGTTCCACGCAGAAGCAAGGCGGCTCCCCGAGTGCAGAGAAGGGATTTGCAGAGCGGGCGAGATTCTGCATGTCCCGAGCGGCTGGTGGCATCTCGTGGTGAACCTGGAGGACGGGATTGCCCTAACACAGAACTTTGTGCCACGGTCTCACCTGGGCGGTGTTCTGTCCTTCCTTAGGGACAAGGCAGATCAGGTATCCGGGTTTGAGAAGAGAATCTCGGATCCGTACGGTCTCTTCGTGAGCCGCTTAAGGGAAGAACAACCCGACTTGCTCGAGGAGGGTTTCAAGCAACTGGCTGAGAGGAAGAGACGGTGGGAAACCGTAGTTGGTGACGTTGACAGTTCTGGGGATCAGCCTCAGAAGAAGAACACTGGCTTCAGCTTCGGGTTCGGATTTGGGGACGAGGATGATGAGATCCCCTGAACCTGTTGGATACCCAGTAGTCTCGAATGCAACATGTTCACAACGCACATCCCTGGCTATAGATCGAAAGTTGCCTTTCTCCGCACGAGTGCACCAGGCGCTAAGGCTGTACTTTGCACCAATTCAACATCTATAAGGTCCGTTGTCCAATCGTATACGGATGAGTTAGGTGCTTGACCTAGTGATGTGCTTGTAAGTGTGTTGTTAGTGTAGGCTGTCACGGCTCGGGGAATTGCTCCAATCAGACACGGCCGTGCATTCAGCTCGCCTAGCTCAGGGTGGCATTGGGCTCATCAGTATCCATGCCACACTCTGAGCTCGCCCCGAAGCCAGTTGGGCCAGCGGAGTGTCTGGGCTTTCGTACGCTGTCTGGTGGAGTGAGCATGTGCTGGGTGGCTCATGGGTGTCTTGAATCACGGAGGACCTGGGAAAACATTGACATACATACCTGCGTACAGTGTGCAAGGTATGTTATGTACCTAGTAGTGTGCAGTTAGGGAAGGTAAGGAAGGATGGTGAGGTGGTTGGGACCCAGTACATCAGGCAAGTACCTAAAGGTACGCATGTAGCGAGATGTATCGAGTACGGATTACTCCGTATGTATGTACTAAGGTAAATGGTAATCCGTGCAAAGCCTCCTTCCAGGTGCCTAAACCCCACGTTGCTCCCAACTTGGAAGGGGCCCCCGCCGCCCGACCAGTCGTCTCTCACCTCAGCGCCAGTCGTCTCGGCAGCTGTCCACTTTATGCTGTCCCCGCCGCTCGGCTCCGCTCCGGACTCAGCTGAACACCCGACGCGGACTGCCTGGGCGCTCTGACACCCATCTCGCGTTGAACAATCCCATCAAGTCTGCTGTCTGCCAGTCTGGTTTCTCTTACCTGCTCTCGCGGGGAAACACTCTTTCCGCTATTTCCCCCCTTGCGATTACCGCTTTCCCAATATACACCCCCACGTCGCGTATCTACCGCTTCCGTTCCTCTGCCCCTGCCCCCAGCTGCAACTTCCCCTGGAAACGATACTCCCCGGGCACCCCTCGATGACAATATGCGACGAGACAGCCACTGCTGCCGCGATCCCTACGTTCCTCGGTCCTCGTATCGTACCGCGCTCTTGATCCTGCGGTGAAGCATTCTTGTCCCGAAGTCACCACGCCGGAGCTCGGCGGACAGCTCACCGACTCCGCTCGACGCCCAACAAGCTGCAGGCGGGACTTAGCACTGCTTCCACCGCCTCACGCTCTCCATCCCACTCGCTATATCGATTCACTGTGCCTCGTTTTTGTTTTTGATCCTATTTCCGATCCACCATTGATCATAAACATCTTGGTCCATCACGCAGCCGACTTCCCCCTTAGACCGTACCGTAACCGAGCGAACCGGCGCATCTCCCGAACCTCCCAGCCCGCCCTTCGCACTTTCCATCAATCGAAACCATGGTCTCCGACGAGACATACGAGATTTGCTTGCCCGTTCTCCAGGACTCTTCTATCGAAGACGAAGACAAGACGGACAAACTCGAAGAGCTCCTCAAAGAAAAGACAAACCTGACCGGGCAGGCCCTGGAGAATGCCGTATTAGATGCATTATGGAGATACCGAGAAGGAGGGAGGAGCGCGACGTCGCCGCCACCAATACGGCAGAGTATCCTGCGACGCCCGTCACCGGCATCCTGGCGCGGTTCTGGGACCCCGCTCTCGAGTTCGCCGCGGCTGGGTGTTAGCCCACTTGCCCCGCCAGGCTTCCTGCATACACCACTGAATCGGACAAAGTCGTCGACTGCGTCCCCGTTTGGATCTCCGCGACCGTCTCCGAGGCTGACGTTTGCTGCTCCCGTGCCTCACAGCCCGAGCCTGAACGCCTACCAGTTTGCCCAGGACGACACGCCGTCACAGGAGGTGTTTGGCGAGTATCAGTCGGACAACGTGGACTGGCTAGTGAGCGACGATGCAGTCAGCGTTACGTCTTCGGTTGGTGGTTCCAATGGTCTGAACGTCAGCGCGCCTGAATTTGTTTCCACCCAGCAGCAGCAGACAGACATGACACCTTACGATATGCTGCGGTCAATCCTCGGGCAGTCCAAGTCGGATGAGGAGATTAGCGCTTCTCTCGCCATGCATGGCTACGACCTGGGTGCTACTGTTGCGGCCATCATGGAGAATCAGGTTCAGGACAATCTTGCGTCAGCTGCAAAGGCTGAAGAAAACCGAGTGGTTATCGGGAAAGCAATGAATTCCGATGGACGCCCGGGTACCCCGGCGGAACAACAGAAGTCGGGTGTCATCTGCAAATTCTACCTTTCCACAGGCCAGTGCCTGCGTGCCGATTGCCGGTTCAGCCACGACCTGAGCAGTCACATCTGCAAGTGAGTTGGGAGAAAAGCATCTGGGGCGGACAGAAACACTGACAAAGGGATATTAGGTATTGGGTTGCGGGCAACTGCCTCGCCGGCAATACCTGTATTTTCTCGCACGATCCGGCACACCTCGTCAACCGCCTGCATATCGATGGCGCCGGCACACCGCCAGCGCAACATGCAACCGTTAATCTACAGGACTACAGCAACTTTCCAGCGCTGCAACCAGGCACGCCAGAGCAACTCTTTGCGACTACGGCCAACTACCCCACACTGGGGGTCACTCCTCCACCGGGATTCAAGACGCATCATACCTACCCCGACCGTCCCCGGTCTCGGCCGGGAAGTCGGCATCAACAGAAAGACAATACACAGTCCGCCCCGTCGCCAGATGACGCGGATGCGTTTCCGTCTCTCGGCGCAGCTGTCGCCAAACAGGGCAAGAAGCATCACGGCAAGAGGGGCGGACATGGTCACGGGTCGAAAGAGAATTCGGGGCCCAGCACGCTGGCGGATATTGTGAAGATGTCGCCGTCGCCAGCACCGGCCACGCCGAACCGCAGGGCTCCGCGTAACGGCAGCTCAGCCAACGTCCGTAACGGGGAGAACAGCGCGGCAGCGCAGGCGATCCCGACCCCGAAGCATATCCCCTGGCTGGAGACGGGCGAGAGGGCCAACAAGGCATATCTCAAGGCACGGCAGGAGGCCATCAAGCACGGTGGCCTCCGCAACAAGTTCCTCCAAAGGTCCGTTGCTTCGCCTGTCTGTGGTTTGTGGGTGTGTCGACTGGACGCTGACTGACCTGGGAAATCAGTGCTGCACAAGCGTGGAATCGCAACGACGCGCGGGCTGCCAAGGCGCTCAGCCTGCGGGGGCAGAGCGAGAACGACCTGATGCGGAAAGCGCACCGCGAGGCGGCGCAGCAACTGTACGAAGATCGCAACAAGGACAGGGCCAGCTGCCCGGAGATCTACGTGGACCTCCACGGGCTGCACCCCGAGGAGGCGGTCGAGTACCTCGAGGGCATCCTGATGGAGAACGTGAACGAGAGCAGGCCGATCTACGCCATCACGGGCACGGGTCACCACAGCAAGAACGGTAAAGACAAGGTCGGCAAGGCGGTCCGGAACTTCCTCAACGAGTGGCGGTACGCGTACCGCGAGTTCTCGGTGCCCGGCGACCGCAACAGCACGGGGGGCATCCTGGGTATCGACGCGCGCAGCTGGGACCGCTCGCTGTCGCAAGACGGCAAGACACTGACGAGGAAGGAAGAGAGCAAAGAGGAGGTGGATATCCTGTCCCAGGGTGTCGAAATCGGCGAGGGCAAGGTTAAGCTGCTGGTTAGGGACACGTCGGTGGGTAAGGAGCCGCCCAAGGGGCCGTCGGGGGGGAAGAGCAGGTGACATGCAGGGAAGATGGCGGGCTTTTTGGTCGTTGCTTGCTTCCTCCTCGGAGGAATCGTCTCTGAGAGAAGTCAAGGTAACTTCAACTATGAGAGAAGTGGAGTACGTCAAGTCGAAATTTGACCTCTCAATGCAGTGTCGTGTACTCGTACTCCGTAGTGTACATGTACATACCCATGTACGCATGTGTACACTACTGAACGGAGTTACCGCGTCAGGGTGCCAGGCACCGATCCGAGACCATGATTGACCATGATTCGGAGCGAGTGCCGGTAATGTGGGCCCCGTACTTGGCAATGACGTTTTAGGATCTACCGGAAGATCGACAATGAATGATTCCCAGGCGGTATGGAGTACCGACAGAGGACAGAGCTGGGAATCAATGATACATCTGGAGGATATGGTAAGGAGCAGCGACGAGAAAGAACAAGAAAAGACCCATGCAAGTGAAGCCGTCGAGTGCCGTGTAACCCAATCGATGGCTGTTAGGCTGCTAAATAAAGGCAGCCACGATCGGACTTTACACGGTAGACATGCTGAGAGCTAGTTACTGCTAGTACGGATTACTGTAGGCAGCACCAACTCTGGTCCCGCCCTCTACTCTATAATCTGTACGGTCTTGCGTATGCCTGACAGTTCAGTTTTCTTCAGTCAGGTAACATTGGAGGAACCTGGTCTTTTGGTCTTTTCGATGAAAACGGTCTTAAAATTTCTTACATACCTTACTATGGCGAGATGAATCACCTTGCGTCTTGTCAATTCCTAGCTTGTGAAGCCAATGGTGTACTGCTTACGTACCCCCATGGTCTCTGTGCCGCACCCTAGACTGGTTGGTTGGCCTGAGCTTTGGAGCCAACAGAGCTCCGCCAAGTCTGGACCGATCTGCTGTAACAGCAACACCCCGGCAAGCCCGACATGGGACTTCACGGCCGACCCTCTTTTTTTTACGACGCTCTCTCTCTTTCTCTCTCTGTACTTCTTCGCTGACATCTTGCGGTCTCCAAGAACAATACAGCAAGGAAAGGGACCCAATGCGAATCTCGGCGACGGCGTGACAGCGTATGTGCATATCCACATACCCGATACGGAACATTCATTCAGTGGACGCGGCCGTTATGCGCAGGTAGCAAGCAGCAGGTTAGCTCATCGCACCAAGCTTCCCACCCTTCTTCTTCCGCCATTCCCGGTTCTCCGGGACGACCTACCACCCCCTTACTTAACACAACCCAAACCACAAAAAGTCACCGCGATGCCTGGCCCTTCTCCTTTGGAGGATGACTTGTTCTCCGATCATCAGTCTCCGAGGCCATTCGCCTCTCCGCCGACCATCATCACCACCCGCCCCTCCTCCGACAATGACGAGGCCGATGACGACTACGACGGCGCCGCCCGCCCAGACCAAGACACCCGGCCCGCCTGGGCCCCACTCCCGCACCCGACACCCGCCGGCGCCCGCCGGCTCTCCTCCCATCGGGCGACCGGCAGCATCGGCAGCATCTCCACCGCCGCCGCGCGGCAGAAACAGGAGGAGGCTGCCCCGTTCCTCGCCACCGCCCTAGCCGCCCTGTCGAGCCTCTACGCCCACTACGTCCGCTTCTACCGCTCGCTCCCGCTCTACCAGCGGATCCTCCTGGCGGTGGCGGGGGCGGCCGCGCTGGCGACGGCCGTGCTGTTCCTGGCCTACGGGCACGCGATCCTGTCGGCGCTCGGCACGGCCGCGCAGGCGTGGCGCGCGGCGGCCGGCGGGTGGGGGTGGCTGCCGGTGTGGCTGGCGACGGCGGCGACGGCGTTCCCGCCGCTGGTGGGCTACTCGACCTGCGTCACCCTGGCCGGGTTCGTCTACGGCTTCCCGCTGGGCTGGCCCGTCGCCGCGACCGCCACCGTCGCCGGCTCCGCCGCCGCCTTCCTCGCCGTCGCCCGCGGGCCCCTGCGCGCCCGCGTCCACCGCCTCGTCGGCCGCGACCGCCGCTTCGTCGCCCTCGCCCAGACCCTCCGCCACGACGGCCTCGCCGTCCTCGTCATGATCCGCCTCTGCCCCCTCCCCTACAGCCTGAGCAACGGCTTCCTGGCCACCGTCGGGAGCATCGATCTCGGCAGGTTCACGCTTGCTACAGCAGCAGCAACGTACGTTTTTTTTTCTTTCTTTTTTTCTCCCCTCTTTCTCTCTCTCTCAAACCTCTTTCCTTAACATCCCCTTTTTTTTTTTCTTCCCTCCCCAAATTATTCCTTGTAGAGTGCGTGGCGTGATGCTGACAAAAAGATTATAAACCCTCCAGGCCAAAGTTGCTCGTGCACGTCTTCATCGGCTCGCGGCTTGCCCTGCTGGCCGAGTCGGGCGATAAGATGAGCTGGGGTGACCGCGCCGTCAACTACATCAGCATGCTCGTCTTCGGCCTGATCGGGTTCGCCGTCGGCGTCTTCATCTACCGGCGGACCATGGCGCGCGCGGCCGAGCTGGCGCGCGAGGCCGAGGCGGAGAACGGTGATCCGCTCCTCGATGGTGCCAGCGGCGACTTAGAGCAGGGAGTCGTCGCCGGCGACGACCTGGAGAACGGGCGGATGGTTGACCCGGACGAGCTGGATGCCGCCGTCCTCATGGATGACGATGACATCTCGCTATGGGACACGGCGGGCGGCGACGGGTACCGTGATAGCTGGGACGACGAGCCGGCAGGCACCGGCATAGGGGCAAACGGTCATGCTAACGGAGGTACAAACGGCGCAAAGAAATAGTTCGAGGGGCTATGCGCGGTGTAGTGCGTGTGTGTCCGTGCTTGGTTGCTGCATACGGCGGCGTTTGGATGGGCAGGCGTTGAGCAGGGTTGGGGCATATGGAGAAATAGACGGTCTCTCTGGGAACGCAATATAACAATCCTTGCCAATCTTGGGACGATGTTAAAGACACTGTTTCTTTTCCCAATTCAACCTTCATTCGGTAACCGTGAATGATAGAAATTCCTTCCAACAGCTAAGTGGTATCTTCAATATTTCCCCTTCCCCCATAACGCCTTGCTCGCCATGCCATGAAACCCAAAAAAAAAAAAAAAAAAAAAAAAAAAGAAAAGAAAAGGAAGACAATAAACCATGTAGGCGATGCCACCCCAGCTCGTGACCCTTTCAACGACCCTGAAACTGCTTCATAAACTCAATGGCCTGCTCCATGGGGTACCCAATGAAGACAGGCCCGGAAATGTTGAAAACGACCTGCGGCCGGTCCGCCCTGTCCCTGTTCGCTGCCGGCGCCTCGGGAAGGTTGACGAACGTGGGCTGAGGCGTGCTCGGCGGCGGCGCGTCCGGCTTCGTTGTGGGGGAGGGCTGCTCCGCAGTGTCCTCTCGCCTGGCGGCTCCCGTAAACATCTTGGTATGATCAAATGGGCACTTTGGAGGGCCCGAGGCCTCCTTATCCGCTTGAGCAACGTCTTCCACGGGTTTCGGAGACGGCTCGCGCTGCCGAAGACCTGCCTCCAAGGGTACCGATATCCCCCATGGCCGGCTGGGCGATTCTCCGACCCGCACATCCCGCAAGGGGCGGTCAAAGCGGGCCTCGCGCTCTTCGTCTACGGGGGGCTCGGGTCCGTCCTCTGGCTCCGGGTTGCCGGCCACGACGGTTTGGGCCCAGTCTTCTACTCTCTTGTTTGAAGCTCTGTCGGCTTCCTTCAGGTCGTCCTGCGACGGCGGCATCAACGGGCGGTGCAGCTGGCTGAGATCCTTGACCATGTTCACAAGGTTCCCGTACTTGGCATCGAGCTTCTTGACCTGTTCCTCGTTCCTCTGGTACCGCCTGACGCAGACCTCATGGCTCCGAGGGATCGCATGCTTGTGCGTTTCAACATAGCGGGCAATCTCCTCGGGCGAGTGCTTGTCTAGGAAACGAATGGGGCACTTGGAGGGAGCAGAAAGGGAGGGTTTGGTGCTATCTTCGAGCATGGCAGCGCAAATGGGATCAGAAGATTTATGCGGCGTTGGGTCGGCTGCGCCGGCTGGATCCTGAGAGCCGTCGACCCGCTGAGCGCCAGAACGAAGGCCACCATTTTGATCCGGCTTGGCTGAGAATGGGCAGGCTAGGGCGCCCTTTTTGCCTTCGACAGTGAAGTCCTTCTCGAGGACCGTGGACACAGACGCTAAGCCCTCCATCCCCAGGGAAGTTGACCCCTCCCTGCTGGCGTTCGCACCGACTATGCCGGCCACCAGCTCCTGGGCGGCTTTGCGACCCTCCCTGATGAGCAGTGCGATCTGATGTTGATTGTTACCGGCCTGGCCGCGCCTCGGTAAGGGCACCGCGGCGGTTGCAGCTGCGGGATGCGGATTAAGATCTGGGGGAAGCTGTATCTGTGCTAGGATTTCGGCGACCTCGGGCACGGCCGGTGCATACTTGTCGGCAAGGCACTGATACTATCGAGCTTTAGAGTTAGCCGGATTGTTCGAGGTGGGGGAAGCAAAAGCCATGGGCCGGAGAGCGTGGATTGGCCAAAATCAGAAAATGCGTGTTTTGTCTCCATATGCTGTGCATCCTTGAGGAGGACAGCTCCAGATCTAGAGCTAAAAGGAAATCATCACAAAAAGCGATATTGGGCGGAAAAGGAATCAGGGATCCATTCAATCTCCTAAGCGTGCTTACCTGTTCGTGTGCGTAGCGCAACTTGTGTTCTAAAATGGTCTTGCGATCGATCAGCGACTGGACCTCGTCGGAGAGCGCGATGAACGACTCGGTCAGAGTCTGTAGGAGCTGGACGCTGCCCATGTCACATGGGCTGACAGGGCATTTGTCAGCTCCGGGGCTTATACAGTACTGTGTAGTTGGTTGCATCAGAAGATGCGAGAAAGGATCAAAAGAGAGCTTCGCGCCTGCAGGCTCTTCCGAGTTTTGGAGAGGCGCTGTGCTCCACTAAGTGGGGTTGCCTGAAGAAGCCGAGGGCAACCAGGCACAACGTTCGACCGTTCCGGGGCCCCGAGGCCTCGGTCCGTACACTACGCTGGATGGGGATGGAGGTAGCGGGATGACGGGGGAGGGTGCGGCTCCCCGCCGGAGCCTTGGGGTCGGCCCCGTTTGCTATAATGACCGGAAGATACTACTAGGATATAGTTTATATGCGGTGTACATGTTGTACACGGATTATTTCGAAGCTCCAAGCACAACTTTGAACGGAAGGGTATACGTACGTGTGTATGTACATACATACAGAACATACTGCGCACATACACTACATGCCTGGTAGCCTTATGACTTGCTTCAGGTCAAGAGTGCAAAGTCGCCCTTCTTTCCAGTTTGATCATTTGCACCCAACGGTAGGACAAGTCATCCGAGGGGCTTAAACACTTCCCCAAATTTCTTTCCACATACACTCTTGGGCCATTCTCATTGCAAATTTCGTGCTGCAATCCGGCCGCGCTATCCGCCTCTACACAAGAAGCTTGACTTGCAACGCGGTTCAGGCTTCTATCGCCGTCCGATTCCTTGTGCAACCCCCCCCCCCCCTCTCCTCCGCTTTAGGCTGCTCGTGCTGCTAGGCTTTCAACACCCGTATCCCCATATCCCCATATCCCCTGCTTCGACCGGATCATGGCTACTGTTCAGGCTGCCAGGCTGCTGAGAAGCAGGTCCCATGTTCTCCCTGGTAGGAACCTTCGGGATGTCATGTGTGCATCCTCGATTGAGTCTCGTCCGCTCACAACGGGTCAGGTCAATTGCACGTCACCGAACTTTTTTTCGAGGTGCCCAAGAACCATGCCCGGCCCGATGCTGGCACCCTGACGCTGTTCGGCCGGAGCGTCAGGAAACATGAGCGGCCCATCGTGCCCCTCTCCGCTTCGGACCTCGCCAGCAAGGAGAAGCTGCCCTATATCGTCTACCTCCAGGGTGGCCCAGGTTTTGGCAATCGCGAGCCGCAGAACATGCCCTTGACCCAGGTGGCCCTCAGCCGTGGCTATCAGGTCCTGTACCTCGACTACCGCGGCACCGGGCTCAGCACCCCAATCAATGCCGACTCCGTCCTCGCACAGGGCGATCCCCCGCAGCAAGCCGAGTACCTGAAGCTGTTTCGCGCCAACAGCATTGTGCGCGATCTCGAGGCCGTGCGGCTGTGTCTGACGCAGGATTTTGACGAGGAACGCAAGGCGTGGTCCCTTTTCGGCCAGTCCTTCGGCGGTTTTGTCGCCTTGACCTACCTCTCCAAGTACCCTCGGGGCCTCCGAGAGGTCTTTATGACCGGCGGCCTCGCCCCGGTAAAGCGCACCGCCGACGACGTCTACCGCGCCACCTACAGGAAGCTCATGGAGCGCAACGCGGCCTACTACCGCAAGTACTCCGAGGATATGGTCACGGTCCGCCGTCTTGCCGAGTACATCCAGGACAGAGGCGGGATCCCCCTCCCATCGGGCGGTAAACTGACCGTCCAACTTTTCCTCACACTGGGCCTCGCCTTTGGAAGCCACGGCGGTCTGGATGATATCCACTCGCTTGTGCTCCGCCTCGGCGCCGACATCGAACAATTCGGCTTCTTCACGCGAGCCTCGCTGGCCGCCTTCGAGTCCCATATCCCCTACGACAACAACCCCATCTATGCCATCCTCCACGAGGCCATCTACAACACCAAGCAAAGGGGCTCCCCACCCTCAAATTGGGCTGCCGACCGCATAGGACGGGAGCTCCAACCTTTCTCCTGGCTCGCCGATCCCGCAAACTTCCTCAAATCTACCCCGTCCCACGAGCCTTTGTACTTTTCGGGCGAGATGGTTTACCCTTTTTACTTTGAGGGTACGACCGGGCCGGAGCTGGCGCGCATGGCTACCGCGGCTGACATCTTGGCCAAGACGGAGGAGTGGGACGAAGACTTGTATGACGAGGATCAGCTGCGCCGGAATCAGGTGCCCGTGTACGCCATCTCTTACGTGGACGACATGTACGTCGACTTTGAGCTGGCCCGAGAGACCGCGGCATTGGTGAAGGGGATCAAGGTCCACGAGACCAACGGATGGTATCACGATGCGGTCAGGTCCAAGTCGGAGGAGGTGTTTGCCGCCCTGTTCAAGCTGAGGGATGATAATATCGACTGAGCCAGTTCGACTTACGCGTCAGGATCTAAGAGATCTCCCTGAGGTCATGTAGAAGCACCACCTCTACAGTTGTTGGTCTTGACGCGGATTGAAATCTAGGGCGGAACACACAGGATACAACGATTTGACGGCCTTTGTCCGGTCAAAAATCAAAGAAAGTATGAACCAAGTCAGGTAGAGACTCGAGACGAAGAAGGGTCAACGCAGTACTTTGCACTTAAAAACTCTCTTCATGGCATCAGTCTTTCTCGCATTCCAAATTCGGTCCCGACTCCCTACTTTGAAAAAAGAAAATGGGCGAAAGAATTAAGCCCCAGCTGGACATTAACCCATCCCTGTTAATATCGACAATATCATCCATCCGGCGCGTGCAGGAGACAACTCCCCCGGGGAATATCACCACGGCGCCTTCATATATATCAATGCCAGCCCACTGGCGGGCCCGGCTGCATTGCAACGTTGGGCAGTCTATGGTTCGCCCTCACAAAGGCGTCGGACTGCTGGGGGTGGGGGGGAGGGGATAGGGGGCTCAAAGTACTCGCACTTGAGGACATTCTTGTGCACCTTGGTGACCGTTAGCGAGTCGGAGGCACGTAATGGCATAAACCGGATCGATAATACACCTACGTAGAAGGTCTCGCGGTGTCCGGGGACACAGACTACGACGATGATGCCAAGCGACTAAACGGTCGAGTTGGCCGCTCCATGCCCGCCCCGTAGGTCACGCCGGAAGATGCGACGATGGAGCGGGACCGATGCAGAGAGAGATGCAACTCACCCGTCGACGTTGGACAGCCACAGATCCTCCTTGAGGTCAAGGCTATCCCTGTGTCTGGTTGGTTCAGGTAGGGAGTCCAGCACCACGACGTCGGGAACAGATCGGGATGGTTCCCTCATGACATCGTCAAGCGTACGGGACGTACTCGCATTCCGCAGCAGGTCAAGACTGATATCGTCCCTGCTGCTGCCGGTGTTCGCATTGCGGCCAGGGACAGCGGCAGGGCCAGTAGTATCAGAGCTAGCACTGGGCGCCGCAGACATGGTTCCTTGTGTTATGCGATGCAGGTACATACAATGTAAGTCAGGAACCCACTCTCTCTGTTTTGTGAGTGGCGCCGTCGTTGGGCTGCAAAAGGGCAGCCAATATGTCAAACCGGGGGAAACGAAACAAAGCCACAAAGTCGCAGTGGGCTGGCAAGTCAGAGGCGAAGCGAACAAAAGACTCAAGACTAGGCCAAACACAACAGAAGAGTAGTAGGAAAGAAAATTAGAAAGAGGAAAAAGAAAGCAAGAAAAATGTGACCGGGAATTTCTTGCAAGGCGGCAAGACACGACACGAAAGACTTGGCCTCGGCAATAAACCTACATAGTCTACATAGTACATTTAAGAGACAGGCCGCTTTGTGGCAGCAACCAGAACTAAGCCCGAGACATCTGAACGAAACCCCAACCCCCTCTCCTCTCCCTCTCCCACCAAACCCCCCCCCCCCCCCCCCCGCCCCTTTCCCTCTCTTCCTTCCCCTCCCCTACCAAACGACCATGCTGGTGGTGTGGTTGATTCGGGGTAGGGACGGGAGTTGCCTTTTCTCCATGATGCTGCAACAAGAGAAGGGGGGGAGGGCCCTAGCCTACCAACGATGGCGGGCAGTGTGGTGAGGCTGTAATGTCGTCCAGCTGGCTCAATGAGGCGAAGGCAGATGGGCTGTCACACTCCTTCCACAGAGCAGACACACACATACATCAGAAGGCAGCACCAATGACTATGCCAAGCCCCCAGGGGAGGTAGACAAGAGGTCAGGTCCGTCCTCACTCGCTTCCGGAGCGGGGAGACCATTCCCATAGCTGCAACCTTTTTGAGGACGAACCGTATTGCTACACTACGAATGACTTGTACCCATTGCACGATGTATGTAATGTAGGTATATACAGAGGTACAGACTGTACGTATGTACAAACACCCGAATTGAGCCAACGAGAAGCGACAGTGCTGAGATGCTGGTGCAGCTCGTTGTATGCTGCGCTGAAAGGGGAATGTGCCAGCGGAGACTGGCTGGGAAGAAGGCAGCCGCGGCCCATGTATGTACAGCATCTCCCCGCAGTGGCCGAAAGAGCTTGCTTGCTCACCTTGTATGCATGACGCATCTGCGCCTCTGCGCATTGATTGACCCAAGTCGGAAATTGTAGCAACGGGCCAGAATTTGACCCCCCAATCTCCGGGACGGCGCCCAGGACGCCCCTGTTGGTTTGCATCGATAAAAACAAGATCCCCATTGAGAGTTCGCCGAGCTCAATTTCTCGGCTCAGCGACAACACTCGTCAGTGTTTGTACGTACGGACAGCACGTAATCGACAATAGCATGCTGTCACGAAAACCAAGAGCTAAGGATTCATGCCAAGGCCCTCGCGCTTCCCAAGAGCGCCAATTGGTAGTTGCGAAGCCGGCACCTTGCGCGATGTCGGAAACTCTCACGCCTACTCGTAATCATATTCCAACTCCATCTCTACAGAAAGGTCAGTAAATCCGGGAATGCGAAAAAAAAAAAAAAAAAAAAGAAACCACAGAAAGGAAAGGGTGTGTGGGAGAGTTTACCCCATAGCCGGTTAGCAGAGTCGGCGATAATCTTCGCTTTGGCCAGCAGCTTGTCCTTGAACTTCTGCTCGTCCTTGGCCCCCAGCTTCACCTTGTTGGGCTGCGCTTGCATCAGGACCGGGAGGAGCTCCTCCGGATGCGCATTCGCAACCGCGGCGATCGTCTTGAATCCGTTGTCCCAGAATATCCGTCTGGCAAAGGAAAAAAAAAGTTAGCCCGCGCTCATTCACCATCCCAGCTTTGCGCCCCCCTTTATCGATCGGCCTTACGCGGTTCTGCTCTTCACAAACGTGATTTTCGAAAGTGCTAGGAGGTCGGCCCTTGCGCCAGCGTTCAGCCTCTCCGAGAAGTGGTCGAGGGCAGCGGCCATGGCCCTTGGACATCGTTAGCGGGGAGGGGATCTCAGCAAGCTCCAAGTGATAGCAAGAGAAAAAACAACCCACCCCCAGCCCATCATCTCGCAGAACTTGATCATCCCGGCGGCAAATCCCTGGCAAGTCTGCGCCAGGTTCTGGATAGACCCGCGTGGCATATCGTACTTTTCGGCGACCCGATGGATGGGCATCTCGTTGCAGAGATCTCGCAGCTGCAGCGCGAGGTAGAACCGGCGGTAGCGTCGTGCCATCTCTTTCTCTTCGGCAGTGCTCTCTCTCAGAATGCCTCCGCGGAGCCTGCCTCGTGTCTCAGCTACGTCCCGTTTGCGAACTATCCCGAGGAAAAAAAAAAAAAAGCAGCCACCCACATGTTGTCGACCACGACAGGCTTAAGTCCCAAAAGGTGCATGACCCTGAGACCGCTATCATCCAGTTGCTGGATCTCATTCCAGAAGGCCTTCCAATTGACCATGACGCCGCCGAGGTCATGGACAGGGGTGAAGTGGTAGAGGACATGCATATCCCCATCCATGACGAATGCCTGCAATGCTCTCTTCAGCTCGTCGTGAATAAATATGCCGTCTTCGGGGTCAAGCGAAGAGGCAACGATGGCCTTGCCCAACCGAGTAGCCTCGAAGCTGCCGTACTCGTCGACCGTGACGAACTGCATCTCCTGGAGCTCGGCTATGCTCGCCTCGACGTGCTCTTGGATCGAGCGCGGCTCTGTGGAGTATGCGAGCAATGTCCGACTGACATAATCGTCGAGGGATTCCCGACTTGTTGCTAGTCCGATCGCGATGATCTCTAGCAAGGCCCTGACCGACTATTAGCCAACGGAAACCCGCCTTCGCACACCGCCAGGTAAAGCACTCACCTTTGGATGCGGCGCTTGTCGGATATGAGGCAGCTCGATACTTGCGGGAGCTCCGCGTGCATAAGGTCTACCACGGCGTCCAGGTCGCTTCTTCGGCAGCACAAGTATGTTTCACCTACTTCGTCCTTACCTTTCCTCCCGGCTCGTCCGCGCATTTGCCGACTACCCACGTCAGTCTCTCGTAATTTTTTTCTTTCCTGTTCATGTTCGTTTTTTGTTCAAGTGTCACGGCGCTTACAGCATAGCAGGACCGACTAGATCACGACCCATGCGGGCGCCGTGGAGAATCACCCGCCTCGCTGGCACTGCGGACGTCAGTGGGCAACCCGGAGGAGACAGCAGACTCCGACTCACAGTTGATACCCGCCGCAAGGGAGCAGGTTGCCACGCATACTTTGAGCACCCCTTGATCGTAGGCGTTCGCGATCAGTTCTCGTTCTTCGGTCGTGAGGCCAGCCTTGGAATGTCAGCATCAACATCCGCCACAAGTGTCGGAGAAGCCTACGTCTAAAAACAGTCAGTACAGTGCTGTAGCTGGGCGTGTGGGGGGTTCCTACGGTGGAAGGCGACGCCAAAGGGAATGGTTTGTTCCAGCTTCGGATCAAGCCCCGTGCTTAGGCTGCGCAAGTCTCCGAGTAAATCCAGCCTCTTTTCCTGAATCAAGGGGTCCGCTTCTGCAAATGTCGGCAGGACGCGGCTTATCAGAAGAGCGTCCGATTCGCAGCCAGCACGGCTGCTCGCAAAGACGAGAACTCCGTAACCGGCCCTGACGGTCTCGTTTGCGAGGGCAACGACGGCATTCCGGACGGGGTCCGCGAGCTCTTTGTGGTCTGAAGGCTTGATTAGCCTCATCGGCTGCAGTCCCGGCAGGCCGCATTGGCTTCCCGTGTCCGGTTGGGCCGCAGATGCTTTCAGTAAAGCGGCCGTGGTTTCCGATCCGTATATCTTCCCGTCGCACACCAGATGCTCTTCGATCGGCACAGGTCGATAGCGAGTCTCGTAAGAATGGCCCTGAAGCCACCGTTTCAGGAGCTCAATATTCTGATGTCCGATTAGAGATTACCACCTCCTTGGTGGACCGTGGAAAAGAAAGCGGAAGAAAGCAAAAGAAAGAGGAAAAGAGCTTCTGCATACCGTGAGTGTCGCGCTCATGCCAATGATCTGAAGTGGCTGACCAAGACAAAGGAGTTTGGTCGTCATGAGCTCTATAAGATAGCCCCGGTAGTCGTCGTCAATCATGTGGCACTCGTCCAGGACAACGGCTCGCAGGCTGGAGATGGAACAGTCTTCAATGGCCGTATTGACGAGAGAATTTGCCTACGCAATAACCCGAAATCAGAGTCGGCCAGCCAGCCCCCCGGGGCTGTACGTCGCCAACTCACCTTTTCTATAGTGCAGACTGCGATATCAAAGTCCGCCCAGGACGCCCTGATCTTACTCCCGCCAAAGAAACCGACCACTCGGATGGTGTCCTTGTCGGCCCTAGGGGCCCAGAATCCATGACTGTCATCTGGCATGTCTAGGTTGGCGGCGTCCGCGCGCGGGATGCCGCTGACGATGCTGCGGAGCCAACGGACCTTCTCCTGAACAAGGGCGACGTACGGCAGGACCACGATGGCTTTGGCCGCGCGGTCCTCGAGGACCCGCCTCAGCATGAGAACATCAGCGACCAGCGACTTGCCGCCGCCCGTAGGAGCACTGTAGACTAGATTCTTCTCCCCTTCTAGGAGGCCCGGACCGCAGAGGCATTGCCTCTGCCACGGATATATTGCCTTGATGCCTAGCGCAGCAAAGTTTGCGACAAGCTGCTCGGGCAGTCCGTAGGCGGGGTGCGATAATGAGAGCAGAGGGTCAACGGTAGAAGTTGGCGTAGCAGCAAACATCTGTCTCTGCGAGTACTCCGAGGGCCCATCATTCTTGGTTACAGAGCCGTCTGGATACTCGATGGCACTCGCAACCAGCTGCGGCCGCTCAACCGCGCCGTTGCTGTCCGAATCGGAGCGAATAGTGGAGTGCGGCCGCGGCAAAACGGCTCTTCTTTGCAATCCCGTGCCATTGCGGTCGGCATCTTGTTGGGACGAGAAAGCAGCATAGCCGCGCTTCTGGCCAGCGACGGGAGTTGTCGGATATCTCTGTGGATTCTCTGGGCCAAATTGTACTGCTGATGTGTGCCAGCTGCCAAGCAGCCTGGGTTTGTCTGCCATGATGTAGTGCAACAGGAGAAGTGCTAATAAGGATTTACCACAGTAAGAACCTTGCAACGCATGCGGTATTCTAGTACGGGAGCAACGCGGAGGCTGCAATCGCTGCGAGCCCAGGACCGTGCGGGAAAAAAAGAGAGAGAGAGAGGGCTTGCTGCCTCAGACTGTCTAAAAACGCAATTGGAGGCATCTCCCGACTTCAAAACGCCGGAAACTGACTCTTGCAAGAAGCAGAGATCTGGATTGCTGTTGAGCTCACGCCCGGTATGATTGCCTGGCGGGCGCGACTCGAAATCGCGAAGTCGCGTCTGACGTTGCCTTTTTGGCTTGGACCAGTGGCGCGTTAACTCCCGTCAAAGAGCCAGAAACCCAGCAGCTCGGGAAAAGCGCAGGGGCTGCACCCACAGTCATTGTGGGGCTAGCGGGTCGTTCCAGCCCTTGCTCTTGGCTCATGGTCCCTGAACATCGACTCGGATGGATTTGGCATGCAGCATGGGAGGCTCCACTTTTTTGGTCCCCACACAAGCCGAGCTTGGTCACAGCCGCTAGAAACGACAACCTTCCATCCAGATGCCCCTCCCGCCTCGCCCGCCAAGCTCCCAGGCTCTTGCTCATCTGCCAACTCCCTTGTATTGCGCACATACACTAATAATGCATTGAAGATACCAGCGCTACTAGACCCCAGGCCGGCTCCAGTGCCTATCGACCAAGTAAACCCTACAACACTTCCCGGTCAACCTCAAGTGAAACAATTCGTCGATTTCTCTGTTGCGCTCCATCCCAGCGGCCTCGCTTCACGACCCATCATCATCAGTCGAGATGAAAGACAATCAGCCGATCTGAAACAGAAGCGGACGGGGTGTGGTGATCATCGGCAAAGCAGGCAACGAGGTGGGCAAGCCCGACACGTCGAGCGTTCCAGGAAAGTATGCTTCTACCGGGCACTGGTACGGCTGGACAATTCTTTGCTTGCTTCGAAACTGTTGCTTGCCGCTTGCTACTTGCCCGCTTCCAGTACGAAATCGAAATGGTCCTGGGCCAGACTTGGGCTGTTTGCTAGTTCCTGACCAAGCATGGCCGAGTTTTGAGGTCAAGGCTCAGATTCAGTCGAGAATGGTTGAGACGTCCTTATTCAGAACTCTCGGCCCTTCTAACCTGCCGAGCGATGTCTTTGGCTCCCTCTTCCATTTCGATCTTCACGTTTGTTCTTCTCTAGCACAAATGCCGCTATAACAGGTAAAACAGCGATTGGGCTGTGCCTAGCGCGAGCATTCTGTTTTGTGGTAATGCTAACGTTGTGTGCGTCGTACAGAACGCGGCCTAGAAGTCTCCACACCTGCAGAGGATGATGGCACCGTGAGCCCGACGGCCACCGCCCCGGCCCGAGCACACACTAACCTCAAACAACCCCCCATGACCACCAACTGACCATGCTCTGAGGGCCGATGGGACAACAACATCAAGGGTTCGTTTCTGACGGCTCCGTGGTGAGAAGCCGATCGCTGGTATTCTCAGTATCAAGCCACCAAAGGGCTCAATATTCGTACAACAACCTTGTATGAGACCGTCCTGTGGCGACACGAAAATGTCGCGGGCTAGATGTCATTTGAACGGCCCCCACCCCGGTGGCTCCGCTGTCGCCCGTTGTGCAGTCCCATGACGAAAACCGCATCTCGGCCTCTGCGTGGATGGCAGCGACCAACTCAGAGTCGGCCTCGGGAGTAGACGATGGCGGCGAGCCCAAGTTGGCCAGTTTCGCAGTCTCATCAGCCAGTGCGCCGGTTCTGATGCTCTTGCTCGGCGCAGGCTCTGAACTCGAAGTGCGTTTTTGCGTCTTGAGCTAATAATGGGATTCCCAAAGCGGCGATCTCGGCTCCAAAAGCAAGCCCAAAGAGCGCTCCTAACTACTCGTGGTAATTGCCCGCCCGCGCCACATCTGGCATCTGAAGCGACAGTGCGCCAGCCGATATGCCGCACTGTCGCAACCCATGAAGAACCAATCCCATCCATCCCATGTCTGCTCATCCCAGTGTCATCGCTTTTCTCCATCTTGTTCAGCGCAGGCTGCGGCGGCCCACTGCAACACCGTCCCATTCGCGGAAAGCGCCGCAACGCACAAGCGCCGGAAGCTTATCGATGTCACTTCTTCAAAAGCAGAACATTTGTCTTATCATCGCACCCCTTCGACCGCGGCATTCGCCTCGATTTCAGGCGCTGACTCGACGAGGGAGGGATGGTGCATCGAACGAGGCCTTAGTGTCCCGCTCGGCGCGATCAAGCCAGCAGCAGTCTGCCGTGCACCGATTCGGTATGCGCGGGGCCATCTTTTTGGCCGGATGAGAAGTGGCCGAGCACCAACGCTGGATTGAAGGGCTGAAAAAAAAAAAAAAAGACACATACGCCTCTCCCAAGTCACCCCAGTTGCGCCAAGCCACATAATGCAGGACATCCCCGCGGTTTGGTCAGTGAGACGCAGCTCGAAATGTTTCTGGCTGCCCCCGTGGGAAATAACTTGGCGATTAACCACCGGGAGCATCATATGTCGTGTAGGTATGGATATACGTACTTGTGTATGCACATGCCTACATTGTACAGCAGCACACCAGGAGTGCACCTTCTGCCGCGCCGGTGAACCCAGGTCGGCCTGCCACCACAAGATTACACCAGGTGTTGTGGAGCTGTCCCGGGCTGGATGGAGTTGAAAGCGATCCCTCCGCCCAACCCTCGACAGGCGGAAACAGAAGTCGCCTTCAGCTCCTCGCAACCCGCGTTCCCAACCTTCCCCCCCCCCCCCCCCCCAAAAAAAAAAAAAATAGCCTGGGGCTTGCAGCTTGCCGAGTCGTCGCGGTCGTTGTCTCGATCAGGGTCTCCAAGGGTGCGCCACTCTATCATGAAGGTGGCAGTAAAGTGAACGAAATAGCAATTGATGCCCCCTGCACCCGACACGAACGACTCTCCACCGGATCGAGATGACCGTTAGGCACATTTCTTCTCCAGGGAGTCATTGTGCCACAGGCATCCGTCTCTCTGCTTGTAGGCACTGGATGTATTGTATTTCGTAATCCGTACAATGTGTGTACGGATGTACATACATATACGGCACATACGGAGGTACTGTACAAGCTACAGTAAGTACCTTGGTACATACGAGCCTGACAGCGGACAGCGGTGGGTTGCGCCAAGACGTCGGCGACATGACCCAACTCCAAGCCACCCCTCTCGACATCGTCGCAATTTACGAACTAGACCTTTCCAACCGTTAGGGCACTCCAAAATGGGCGCCGTCAACGTATGTGTAAAACCGAAGAATATACAGACATTTCATCGACATGGTGAAGACTTCATCAAGAGGCGAAGCAGAAACAAGATGGACAACCGTGAGGGCTGATGTCAGGGGCACAGCGGAGCCGACGATGCAAACCCGGGAAGGGGTCGCCGGGCCTGGGCCGGAGCCTAAGCGTTCTTTTCGGTTGCAGGGTAGCCCTCCAACCATTGTCTGAATCCCACATCATGGCCGTCATGCTACTTTCGCTGAACCAAGTCTGACTGAGAAAGCACAGTGTGACAGGGATATGGGGGTACTCTCAGAACGTTGAGCTGTCCACGTGGTGCCCTCTCTTCTTGTCTGTACCAGCCCGCGATGGTATTGACCGCCGGACAAAGAGAGCTCCATTCAACCGCAAAGCGAAACGCTGTCTGCCGTACAAAAGGAAAATAGGCTTACCGGGGTTGATGTGTTTTATGGAGTTCTGTTGCAGCTCAGCGTGATGAGAGAGGAAGCAGGGGCGATCGCTCGCCCGTTCATGCCTTTTTTGCCTTGCATTATTCCGTAATCCATACACCACTGCAGGTAAGTTAGGAGGAGCTCAACGAATCGCCCGGGTTGTTTCGCGGTAACTGAAACGATTTTTGGGTGCCGTTGCCGTCTACGCCCTCCTGCAAGTGTGCTGTTCCCCTTGCTCATCAGGTAAACGACCAACGGACGCGGTGTACTCCGCAGTGTCCCGAAGACTGCGGACAACGTCCTTAAATGATCGCTGCGGCTTTACTTCCCAAACTCCCAACCGGCGTTTCTTCTCGCGAACCTTTAGCGACTCGCGCAGATGTAGCAAACCGTGGCCTGCCGACATCTTAGTAGAGGCCTCTTCAAGATCCCCAATTGCCTGGCCAGCTCAAAGAAGGCCTTGTCATGACCCGGGTTTTTGCTGCATGTTTCTCTCCGCAGCACCCAAGCTTCTGCACCTACTTTCCCCACACTCATGCCCTCTCTCCCGAGAGCTGGCCTGCACGGAAAGGCCCATCGCTCGCCCACTCGCTCGCCAGCCAAACACCTCATTCCGCGCCCGCTGCTGGACGAGGCATCGCTGGGGCTACATCCGGATCGTTTCCCGGCAGAAGAGAAAAGTAAACGCGACCGGAGTGGGTTGTTTATTTGGCGCCAAAGGAGCGCATGCAGAAGCAGCAACTCCCGGAGTGGTGGCTCGGCGGTTCGCAGACGTTGAAATCTGGTCGATGCGGGAATGCAAATCCCTGCAGCCATCGATATCGACACAGTGCTTCGTGGCCCCACAGTGTAGGAGGCGGCCCACTCGCCCGGAGCGCGCTGTGCTTCGAAGAATGGCAGGCTCGAATGGAAATGGAACATACCTAGGTAGGTAGCAATGGTTTGGGGGGGGGGGGGGGGGGATTTGGCCCCGGCACACGTCCGCAATTCGCAAAAGGCGCTGCCTCGCCCTTTGCAGCGAGATGCCGGGACCCAGAGGGCAAGACTTGTTGTACATTATGTACCGCGAGATGTACCTTGGCCTTGCTGGAGCTCGCCTTGCCTTCCTTGCCATTTGACGTTTCCTCGCTCGTCCCCATTATTACCTTACTTTAGCTTTTCTGCCCACATATCTCTGCTGCCCGTCACTCTTCCCTCTTTTCCCTCACTTTGCGGAATCTCGGGTGGCCCCAATCTCCCAACCACATGCAACCCGGCAGCTGCTGTGTTTGCCCACGCCCATCCCGACTTTTAGGGCCCTGACATCCAGGCCACGCGCCCGGGTTTCTCTCACCGTTACGCCCGCTCATCGCGCCCGTCCCCCTTTTGGCTCGTTTACTCGTCTTCCGCGCGGTCCACGTTTATATCTTTTCCGCTAGCCGCCATCACCACCATCTTTCTAAATCCGCCTTGCCCGCGGGCCTTCCTACCTTTCTCCTCCCACAACTCGTCTCGACCTCCCGCAGGTTTTTTAATCCACCCCCACAGCTAGCGTCCTCCTCGCCGAGAGCCACTCCTCCGCGCGGAGTCTGCTGAGACCGCTTCCTTTTTTTCACGGGGGCGTCGGACCCGCCTCCGTTTCGTCTTATGGACCATCATCGCCTGGCCCACTCGCGTCACATCCTCCTCTTTCGTGACCTCTGTTCCTCCACGCGACCTGGCGCCTGCGCCATCTTCCCACTCTTCATCATCAGCGAGGACCAGGCCCGCCATCTCACCTTCATCCCTCGCTGACTAGCAGCAAACCTGGTCCGAGTCTGGCGTCTGGCATTTTTTTTACACCCATTCTTGGCCCATCATGGCTCAAAAATCCCAATCATCGGCCCAGTCCGAAGACCAGGCAGGTTCGGGCAGTCGCACCTCGTCTGTCAAGGACGGCGCAGGGTCACCAAGCTCGGCCAGGCAGTCTAATAGCTCGGGTGCCGTCCCGTCATCTACCCTGCCGCGCATCTCTGACCCGACACCAAATTCAACCTCCAACTCTGAATCTCCACAGCCGCCACCAGCACCGGCCATGGAGAAACAGTCGGCGGCCGGCTCGCAGCCCTCGCCCTACGGCACGCGGTCGCGGAACCGCACCGGCGCGGCTCGCCCAAATTATGCCGAGGACAAGGATCTTGACCTGGACATTTTCGATGCATATCCGCAGCGGAAAGATGACGACTCCAAAAAATCCGGCAGTAAGCAGCAAGGTGCATCGTCAACGTCGACGCCCGCCAATTCGTCACAGACGGCCCCACGCTCCGGCAATGGATCCTCAAAAAAGCCACATCCGGACGACGGCAAGCAACAAAACGGCACCAAAGACCAGCATTCAAATCACAACCAGTCGTCAGCAACGGCACCGTCATCATCGTCGTCGACGACGACGACGACTGGTAATGGCACCTCCAGCGCGGCAAACGGCACCTCAAAGGGAAAGAAGCGCAAGGCTGGCGACACAGCGTCAACGGCCAGCGGCAGCCAAACGCCGTCAGGGTCGAACGGCGCCTTATCCTCATCAGCCCTGCAAAAGCGCCTCGGAACTACCGGGCAAGGCAGCGGAGACGGAAAACCAAGCTTTACACGCTACGGCGAGACGAACATGCTCACCTTTGAAAACTGCAAGGCCCGCCCGAAAGATGGGAAAATGATTGCAGACGACGGCACGGTACTCGAGGTGAATGGTGAGTGTTTCTTCCCCCCCCCCCCAACCTTCCTTCTCGCCTTATGTCGTCTCGGAAGAGTTTTGACACAGCAATGCAGATCATGTATACCTGGTGTGTGAGCCGCCTGGTGAGCCCTATTACCTCGGTCGCATCATGGAGTTCATGCACATCAAAAATGACCCAACGCAGCCCATTGACGCGCTGCGCATTAATTGGTACTACCGGCCCAAGGACATCGGGCGCAAGGTGCAAGACACTCGCCTTGTTTTCGCCACGATGCATTCCGACATCAGCCCCCTGACGGCGCTGCGCGGGAAGTGTCAGATCCGGCACAAGGCCGAGATTGAAGACATGGCTGCCTACAAGCAGACGCCCGACTGCTTCTGGTACGAGAAGCTCTATGACCGGTACATCCAAAAGAACTACGAGGTGATCCCGACGCGGCAGGTCATCAACGTCCCGGAGCACGTCAAGAAGGTGTTAGACGAGCGATGGAAATACGTCCTGACGGAGCAGGGCCGGGGCAAGGAGCTGACCAGTGCGGTCAAGACGTGCAAGCGATGCACCAACTACTGCGCGAAGTAAGTGACCTAGACAGACCCCCAACCAACCAACCAATAACCCAGCCGAGCCCTGTGATTTGGCGGGGTGGCGCGGGACCCAACGGGGGGACCAGCGGGACCCAATGAGGAAATTTGAGGAGAGACGGGAGCGAGCGAAGCGGGTCCCTAGCTCAAAGTGGAGCCGGATGCTGACACACCCACTTCCTGACAGCACTGATTCGGTGGACTGTGCCGTGTGCCAAAACACGTACCACATGAACTGCGTCAAGCCACCCCTGCTGAAAAAGCCGAGCCGTGGCTTTGCCTGGTCGTGCGCCGCATGCAGCCGGGCTCAGGAGCGCAAGCTAGAGGCCCGCCACACGCCCAACATATCGGATTCTCGCCTCAACGATGGCGAGGACGACGAGGGCTTCGACGATGAGGACGAGGACATGGGCGGGGCCGACGGCGCCGACGGCGCTGACGGTGCCGAGACGGGTCGCACTAGCCGCACCAGCCCGGCCGAGGAGAACCCGCACCCACCGCCGACCGCCGAGCAGATCTACCATGCCAGCCTATGGCCTTACCGGTACTTTGGCATGCACTGCAAGGTGGAAGACGCCCTTGATCTGGACGACCGTATCTTCCCCCGGGCGAGTACCCGGCTAGGCCTGCGCCACCAAGCCGTCGTGCCCCCTTGGTATGGTCGTCCGGTGCAATATGTCAAGCCGCTCGAGTTCAAGAAGTCGGGCAAGGGCAACGGCAAGCTCACAAAAGAACAGCAGGCTGCGCTCGAAGCCGAGCGCATCGAAAAGGAAAAACGACCCAAGTGGATCCAGGACGAACCTCCTGGATACATTGAGCGGGGCGGCGACGATACGTCGACGCTCCTTTTCAAGCCGCCCCAGGACTGCGGCGTGGACATGTCCAGCGAGGAGCTCGACGACTACATGAACACGGCCAGGTCAATGGCAGTCTCGCTCGGGCTGCCGCCGCACTCCACCAACCTCCAGGACGTCGCAAGAGATCTCCTGTTCCGCCACGGCTTTGACGCGAAGAAGGCCCTCGAGGAGCTCACCAAAGTTCCAAAGGCCGACTTCGGGGAGCCCGAACTGACGCCCGCAGAGCAAAAGAAGTTCGAGGAGGCCGTAGCCAAGTACGGGTCCGAGTTGCACAGCGTCAAGAAGCACGTCAAGACCCTGAGTGCTGCAACCATAACTCGCTACTATTACACCTGGAAGAAGACAGAACGCGGGCAGCAGGTTTGGGGCAATTATTCTGGAAGGAAGGGGAAGAAGGACGCCAAAAAGGCCGAGGCGGCGGCCAACAAGCTGGCCGACGATGTCGCTGACGCCCAAGACGATTCGGCCTTTGACACAGAAAAGGCGAGGGAAAAGAAGAAATCCTTCGTGTGCAAGTTCTGCGGCACCAAGAAGTCTCGCAAGTGGCGGCGCGCTCCGGTTGCCGCCGTGACCCCCGTGACGGAGAACGGAGGCAAGAACTCCAACAAGGAAAAGAAAGAGCAGTTCATCCAGGCGCTCTGCAGGCGATGCGCCGAGCTGTGGCGGCGGTATGCCATCCAGTGGGAGGACGTTGACGAGCTGGCCAAGAAGGTTGCGCAGACGGGTGGTCGTGGTTGGAGGCGCAGGGTCGACGAGGATCTGTATAGGGAGTTGGTCGCGATCGACAAGATGGTCAGCAACACTCGGAGTCCGACACCGGAAGAAGACGCGACGGCGACCCCGGCACCATCCCTGAACGGCCAGGCCGCCGCCACGGAGCCACCGCGGAAGAAGTTGAAGAATAGCTTGGTCGACAAGGAATCGGAGAAGACTCCGTCCGAATCGGGCAGCGTAGCCGGCGGCCCAACGTCCAAGAAGAAGGAGAAGGAGAAGGCCGAGAAACAGGCGTCGCAAGCCCCGGCGCCACCGCCTGCCCCCGAGATGCCCAAGCCGAAGACGCTACCGTGTGCCATTTGCGGCGAGATGGAGCCCATGGGTGATCAGCACCTGGCGTGCAGAGAGTGTCGCCTGACAGTGCACCGCAATTGCTACGGCGTAATCGATAACCGAGCTCCCGGGAAGTGGACCTGCGACATGTGTCTGAACGACAAGAATCCCCAACTGTCAATTGTGAGTGCCCCTCCATGCCGAGAGATAGTTGTGATGGTTCGCTGATTACGGATCTGTTAGCACTACAAATGCGTCCTCTGCCCCATCGAGTTCACGCCGCACGATTTTGTGGAGCAACCCAAGATATCCAACTCTCACAAGAAGAAGACGGAGAAGGAACGGGAGCGGGAGCGGATGGAGCGTGAAAATGCCCAGCGAGCGGCCGACTACTACCGAAAGAAGCAGGAAGAGATGAATCGTCCTGTCAACCCCCGCGAACCGCTCAAGCGGACAGCCGACAACAACTGGGTGCACGTCACCTGCGCCGTGTTTACGCCCGAAGTCAAGTTTGGCAACGCAAAGGCACTCAGTCCCAGCGAGGGTATCCCACTGATTCCGCGGGCTTCGTACGCGGAAGTGTGCGAGGTCTGCAAGAAGACCGACGGCGCGTGCGTGGAGTGCCGCCACTGCCACACGCCCGTCCACGTCGAATGCGCTCGCCAGGCCGGTTACATCCTCGGCTTCGAGCTGACACCGGTCAAGGGCTCTCGGCGGGACCAGTCTCGGATCGTCACCATCAATGGGAACAGTGGTGCGATGTCCGCTGGCGTTTGGTGCAAGGACCATCAGCCGACCAAAACCACGGTCTATCGAATGAACGAGGTGGTGGCGGAGGACGGAACCAACGCTTTGCAACTCTTTGTGCAAAACTTCAAACAAGCCGATCTCACCTTGACGGGCTGCGCGAGGAAGGCGAACCAGATCACGGTTGCGTCCAAGATGTCGACCTCACCTTCATCCACCACAACTCAACATAATCGGCGGGCATCGCTTCTAGCGACAGCTCATGGTGATCACGAGGACGCGCCGAGTTCTCTCCAGCCCGGCGGCAAGATTTGCCTGACGTGTGGCATCGACGTCAGCCCTAGATGGCACCCTATCGACCAGACGCAGGAAAGAGAGCTCACGAACGGTTATCGCGGCAGCATTGGTTCCGAAGCGCAAAAGTTTGTTGAGCAGCGCAGCTTCCAATGTCACAAGTGCAAGAAGGCGGGCCGGCAGCCAACGATTCGCTCAGTACCCGCTCGGGAGCCGACTCCTCCCCCTGAACCGGCTCGGCAGGCTTCGCAAGCAGCCTCGGCAATCCTGCCACCTAGGATTGACGAACAAAGACATTCGAATCGAGGACCATATGGCTGGCCTCCGGCCCCTGGGCCTTCTTCGGCGGTGCAGGCCCCCATCCTTCAGGCTCCAGCACCCGGGCCTATGGCTCACCCTGTTGGACCTCCCGTGCAGACCCAGCCTGTAGCGCCCCCGGCGCTCCCCCCGGCCATAGCGCCTCGGGGACCACCGGTCCAACCTCCTGCGGCTTACGCATCCCCTCGCACTTACGACTGGCACCGGTCAACGACTGGCCATGGTCCGCCGCCGCTCCACCCGTCTCGCGAAGTCAACGGCGGTCCGTCCCCACCGCCTTCTTCCATGCCTCCCCTCGCGCCGCCTAATCATCTCCGGCCGCCGCCGATTAGCATCCCTCACTCTACAGCACAGTCGCCGCCGAACGGCCACGGGCACATGGCACAGCCGCCATTCGTTAACGGCGTTCAGCACCCTCCGTCTCCACGGCGCTCTAACGGCCCGCCTCCACCCCCGCCCAACGGGCCGCCGGGGCCGTATCACCCCCATCACAGCCACCCTCCGCCGGATTTACGCCCGCACCACATACCGCCCTTGAACCCGATCCCGCCAGTTGGGATGGCACACTCCGCCGGCGCCGAGGCCCCACACCCACCGAACTATCTCAGACAATGGGGTAGCCATCATCAGAGTCATCATTCCCACGGCCCACCCCCGCAACATCACCATCATGGGAGTCCTCCGCCGCCCGGTCCCCCTCCGCCGATGAGAGACGGGCCTTCTTCAATGGCGCATCATGAGTCTGGTATGCAGCCGCATCCGCCGCAACATCCCACATCACAGCATCCTCCGCCTCAGCAGCAGCAACAGCAACAGCACAGCCAGCACAGTCAGCATAGCCAGCACAGCCAGCACAGGGAGAATAGGCCTGCTAGTGGAGCGAGTGCAAGCCCGTCATTGAGGAACCTGCTTTCCTGAAGATGAGCGAAAACAACAACGGTGGGACGGAAGTTGATTACTAGCATACTGCGTTGAAGGGATCCTGGTCATGGTCATTATATTATTTTTTTCCCAGGTAAATGCCCTGGAATTTATGGATTTAAGGACAATCGATGTCTGTTCCAGCCGATGGGATCCCAAATGTCCCCCTTTTCAACTATCTGCCATGTTGCCAGGATAAATTAGGGTACTATTGTATAGTAACTGTATTTTCGTTCCGTTTTCCTCATCGGCTTTCATCACTAGGGGTGTGACTTAGAGGGCCAAGGCATGGAAAAAGCGTGTAGAACTGTTGTTTGGCTTAATTGATTTTCGGGTTCCCTCTCCCCTGTCCTCTTGTTCATTGCTGCCATAGGTGGAAGCACAAGACTTCCGGCATCATTACTGAATGAAGGATTTGTTAACGTTTGATTGACCCGACCCAAAGGTGGGAATCCAAGGCGATCATACGTGGGTGGTACTGAGACTGTATACGTCCGTACTTGGCATGGCGAGCAACACGGGTTGAGAAATAAATCACTGAGGGTACGCGATATGTTGGTATTGCTCGGTGGTCACAGCATACTGCCGATAGATAGGCCGACAGAGTTCCGACTGACCTGTGTCGCTAAAGTGGAAAGGAGTAACAGGGCAAATGTGCTCTAAGAAAAGAACAAAGTAACTTATGTATCCAACAATCTCATCACTACACAGTATTATATTAGTCCCATTGATAAGTACCTCGCTCCAAATAGTGTATAGATAAACACGTCTCAGGCATACAAAGGTTTCACAAGCACTGTGCGCGTTATCCCAAGAACTGACGCTGAGGATGATGAGGATTCACCGAGTCGAATGGGCCCGTAAGCGGGAACATTTGATGCATCGCTATCATCGTTTGCGCATCCGCAACTGTTTGCTTGATGAAAATTTCCCAGGTTGAGGAAGCCTGGGAATTTGATCCGACGCTGAAGGAGTACAAGTAGAGGTTGTATACTGTACGTTGGTACCTAGGTACCTTACATTGTAGTGGCGTCCACGCGAAATGAGGGTTCCAGAACGCAAAGTTTATCAGGCAGTTAATGTCCCTCCGCAATCCGGAGTGTACCCGTTTTGCACGCTCAGAATGACGGATTCTGCAGCTAATTTAGAAGCCAAGCCCGAACCTGTGCGCAGCTCCTGAAACTGGCTCCACCGAACCGCAAGCCACAGCTAGTGTAGTGGGGCACGCCTTAAGAGATCTGAATTCCATGTGTATCTGCCTGGCTTGGCGTTTGAAGGCCGGGCTAGCGAATTACCCGGAAACCGGTGTGCACATAGCGCACAAATCTGGTACCCTGTTATTACCACAAGCCACACTCCAGAGTCTTCGATGGATTTCCATCGGGAGGGGCTGAATGGTCCGCGAAGGAAGGCGGCGAGTTCGGTTGGAAACCCAAGAATTTCAGCCTCCCTCTGCGCAAATGCACTTTTATAAGCAGGCCAGAAATTCTTGGTTGCCGCTCGCCTGTGCCCCCCTGCTGGACAATCGTCTTCCCGAAAATTCAAGAACTCGATAGGTTCGATTTCCAGCTGATCTCCTGACGAAGAATACCGAGGCTTTGCGGTGATTAGAAAGTGCGGTTCCAGTTCTTGGTAGGTCGCCGCCTCTTGCCTGCCTTTCTTTTCCCCCGAGACCCGGCAGAATCCTCCAGACCTTTCTCCTGCGCCAACGCCCGAGATTACCTTTCAACCCCCACTACTAGGCCTCTCGGGCAGCCTACTTTTTTTTTTTCGCGGAACTTCGCGTTCTTTTTTTTTCTGTTGCTTTTTTTGTTTCATTTCCGGAATCGTATCACTAACCCTCATCTAATTCCAAAGACTTCAAGGTTCCGACTCTTCGGTTTCCCCAACAATTATCCCCCCCTCCCCGGCTCCGCGTCAGGTCCCGACCGATCACGGCAGCCTCGCGAAAACGAATCAAAACCGCACAGCCCTCTTACAGGGTAAACCGACAAGATGGTTAGGGAGACGAAACTCTACGACGTCCTTGGCGTATGTGCACCACCATTGCCGTTCATGCTCCTTGACTGAGCTGATTTGCTAACGCGCCGCACCAGGTTTCGCCAAATGCCACAGAACAGGAGTTGAAGAAGGCATACAAGACAGGCGCCCTCAAGTTCCACCCTGGTATGTCTCTGCCACTGTCGATTCCTTTATTGTTCTGTGCCTGGGTCGGTGCCCGTATTAACCTGTACCAGACAAGAACCACAACAACCCAGCTGCTGAGCAAAAATTCAAGGAAATAAGCCATGCGTACGAGATCTTGAGCGACCCGCAGAAACGGCAGATATATGATCAATATGGCGAAGCAGGTCTGGAAGGCGGTGCTGGCGGTGGCGGCGGCATGGCTGCTGAGGACCTCTTCGCCCAGTTCTTCGGCGGCAGTGGCCTTGGGGGTGGTTTTGGCGGCATGTTCGGCGGGATGAACCACCCGCGCGGCCCTGCAAAGGCCAAGACGATCCACCACGTTCACCACGTCTCGCTTGAGGATATTTACCGCGGCAAGGTTTCCAAGCTGGCCCTTCAGCGCTCCATCATCTGCCCCAAGTGCGAGGGCCGCGGCGGCAAGGAAGGTGCTGTCCGGAAGTGCAGCGGATGCGACGGCCACGGTATGAAGACGATGATGCGGCAGATGGGCCCCATGATTCAGCGCTTCCAGACAGTGTGCCCGGACTGCAACGGCGAGGGTGAGATTGTCAGGGACAAGGATCGTTGCAAGCAGTGCTTCGGCAAGAAGACGGTGGTCGACCGTAAGGTCCTCCACGTCCATGTCGACCGTGGTGTCCGAAGCGGGACCAAGGTCGAGTTTCGCGGCGAGGGCGACCAAGCACCTGGCATCCTGGCTGGTGACGTTGTCTTCCAAATCGAACAGAAGCCCCATCCTCGCTTCACCCGCAGGGATGACGACCTCATCTACCAGGCAGAGATCGATCTGGTCACTGCACTGGCTGGCGGTACCATTTTTATCGAGCACCTCGATGATCGGTGGTTGAGCGTCGAAATTCTCCCCGGCGAGGCGATTGCTCCTGGTAAGTTTGCGACTGGCGCCTTTTTTTTTCTCGGGTCCCTGATTTCGTGGCTAACTTTTCATCGCAGGCACCGTGAAGATGATCCGCGGGCAAGGTATGCCGGCCCCGCGCCATCACACCTTCGGCAACATGTACATCCAGTTCTCTGTCAAGTTCCCCGAGAAGAACTGGACCAACGACCCGGTTGCATTTGAGGCCCTCCGGAAGTTCCTCCCGTCTCCCGATTTCGTCAACACACCTCCGGCCGAGGCCATGACAGAGCCTGCCGATCTGGAAGATGTTGATGCCTCCGCAAGAGGCTTCAACGGCGCCATGGAGGAGGACGAAGATCAAGAGCACGAGCACCAGGGTGGCGAGCGTGTGCAGTGCACATCTCAGTAAACGATGTAAACTGAACACCAGGCGCAAATGCATATGGTATATTGTGTGCGCGTCATTCTTCAGAGATTGACGGGCAATCAACGAACATGACACGCTTGTTGCGACATCTCTGCTTTAATCGAGATGCGTGTGGCGGGTCCATGGATTAATGAGATACGAGGTGCGAAGCGGTGGGCAGGGGAGAGGGGATGGAGGGTGGAGAGGGATACGGAAAATACCCCAGGAAACGAACCAAAGGGGAAAGCATAGAGTGTCTTTCTCTGGCATGCATGAAGGGTTTCTTCAGGGCTCATTTTATCATGTTTATTTGGCACCTCGCAAACACTCTTGGCAAGGCGGCGTTTTCGAGAGGATAGAGGCATTTTTTGGCTTTCCTGGGCCGGCGGCTCGCTCTGCTGCCTGGATCTCTCCTGTTTTTCTTTTTGAGCGAATGGACCGGGCATTATGGAAGTCGCTTGTTCTTGTGCTTGGGTGTCTCGGGAATCTTCGATTGCGTCGATTTAGTCTGGCGGTGAATCAGGCCGACAGATCTCGTCTGACCCGTCCCCCCCCTCGAGGAATTATTTCGTGATGGTAGGCCAAGATGAATCTTGCGATTGCATTAGACAGGTCACCTCCAACAGTTGTCAGTTCATGCATGAGATAAGACATACAGCGCCACTTAGAAAGGGCGAAGGAATATCATGCCGCAGCAGTAGATGCCATGGCCTCACGGATTTCGTTTCCATTATCGTCCAGTTACTCTTTTTCCCTGGGCTATTGTTTCTGAGCCGGGAAAACGACGTTACACTTTAGGCGCCTCTATCGCCGTCACCACGGGGTGGGGTTCACGGTCAGGACGATTCTCGTTTTGTTCAGTAACCTAAGCGCTCAATCAAAGTCCGAGAGCTTACGAAGACTCTCAGTTGAATATAGAATCTTCTGTAACTCGGTTTCACTGATGTCGCTGCTACTGCCAGTAGCTAGGCTGTCGACCAGGGGGGTCTGCCGCCAGCCCGCCTCTTCCTTGTCCAGCGCAACCAGCGATGAGCTGCTGCCAACCTCGGTAGAGGTCTTTGGGTGGAGCGCAACAAGAAGGCGCGGCGAGGCGCCCCCAATATCAAAAGCGTCTACGTCGAGCGGGTTACCTGGTAGCGGAATGGTCTCGCGGTGTACTAGGGTATTGTCCCCAAGGAGTCCGTAGCGGAAGAGGGCGGGAACGCTGCAGAAGATATGTCAGAAGAACCCTTGTCAACCCGGCAAGTCGCCGTTCTGCGGGGGGGCTGAGGGAGACCGCCGTCGAAGAGAGAGAGGGAGAGAGAAAAGAAAAACGCTTACCGCTCAACGATAACAAAAACGCCGACCCCGCCCTCCCACCGGCACGCAAACACCCGCGTCACGGCGACCTTGTTCGCCCCCTCCTCGCCTGCGACGACACCCTTCACATGCTCTAGCACGCCAGCCTTGCCAAGTAACCGGCATCTCGCCCAGTCCCAGACGAACAGGTAATCGTCCCCGCCCCCGGAGATCAGGATGTCCTCCTTGCCTCCAGGCGCCACGCACAAACGGCTCACGAAGTCCTCGTGGCCTAGGCAGTATCCCTCGATGACGTGCGCCTGCGGAATGCCGCGCGAGACGCGGATGTGCTCGTCCCGGTCGGCCGTGATGATGTACTCCCGCACCCTTGCCTCGTCCTGCCCCGCAGAAGAAGCGCCAGAAGTGGTATTGGTGGTGGTGGTAGTGGTGGAGGCAGCGGCGACGCCGACGCAGATGGCCGTAAGCATGGAGACGTGGCCGAGCAGGAGGGTGTGCTCGAACTGTGGCCGCTGCGGGGCTTGCTGCTCCTGTTCCTGCTGCCTGGCCTTGCGGTCGAGGGAGATCTTTTGGTTCTCGAGAGCCTTTAGGTTGCGTTTGGTGTGCACGGTGAGCTCCGTCGCCTGCGGCTTGTAAGCGGCTGCTGGGGTGGAGGGGGTGCTGCACCGGGAGGGGGGTTGGGTGGCAGGGGCAGGTGAAGGGGTGGCGGTGGGTGATGGGACCAAGGGGAGGGCGTAGACGTCGCCGAACTTGTCGGCGGAGAGGATGGTGCGGTTGTCCCGGGTGAGAGTGAGAGAGCAGGGGCGTTTGGGCATCGCTCTGGGAGAAGTTGTTAGCGGCGAGCCATGAAAGATTGTGTGGACGGACCAAGGGGCGACTTGCCGCTGGCTGCGCTGCTTCAGATTTCCTGCACCGTCGTGCTCAAAGACCCAGATGGTCTTGTCGGAGCCCGTGATGGCTATGAGGTGTCGGCCATCCGCGGTGGCGTAAAGTCCCTGCACGAAGGGTCGCTCGTTGGCAGGAACGTCGTACTGGGCAGCCTTCTTGCTCTTCGGCCGCCCGTTCTCCGAACCGGCACCCTGGTCAAGGTCCTTAACGGATGCTTCCGAACCAGCCCCAGACTCGACTTTCCTCCGCTTGGTAGGCGGCTCCTCTGGCGCCGGTGAGTCTTGAGGAGCATCTTTTGACGCGCCGCTCGACTCATTGGGGTTTTGGACCGGGTACTTCCATGTTGAGATGTGCTTGAAGTCTGAGTTGAAGGAGTGGATGTCGCACCCCTGTGCGGCGAAGATGACGCCACCGCAAACCTTGACGAGGTGAAAGGGGAGGATCATCATGGATGCTGGGCCTCAGAAGACGGATTCTGAGAAGACGGATCCTGAGAAGACGGATCCTGAGAAGACGGATCCTGAGAAGACGGATTAGGTGATGATGCAACGAGAGAACTGCGAAACCGGAACTTAGGGCTGAGGTGTGGTTTTCTCATCAGTGCACACTGTAGGAAGTTAGTTGAGAGTTCTTTAGTAAACCACGAGGCAAGGAAGTGAACATACCCCCGACTTGCGCTCAATGTTTCAACTGAGCGACTGAGTGAATGCGGCAGTAGTTGTGCTCGACTTGTACTATGGTAAGAAATTTGTTGTAATCAAGCCACATGTGGCTGTCTCTCTCAAGGCAACGGGTATGGCTGGGAGAAGGGAGAACTTGATGATATTAAGATCTAGAATAAATTGATTTCCACGCATCTTAAGATTCGGCATGTAGTTTTCCAGCTGTCTTCCCTTCACGTTCCTTGCACGGTTCTCAGGGCCGTTCTTTCTCAACGTCAAACACTTCGGTAACTTACTAGTACGGCGGATGTCTGACGACGGCAGGCTTGACTGAGCCACATCTTCTAAAGCTGGCCTCTGAGCTCCACGCGAGGAGTGGGCCTGCATAGTAATCCGCACTCGCACCCCTTATTGGTCGACCCACCTAACCCTACGCGACAACCCCCACAGCAGCCGCAGGGCAATTGTGTGAAATTCCGAACCTCCATTCTGCTTCAGGAAACTTTTGCAAGCAACCTCGCGACCTCTCAACTCTTGTTTCCTCAATTACAAAACCATCGCCCTTAAACATCCTGCCTTCATAAACAAAAGAAGATATGGGGGGCAAATCAGGAAACAAGGCCGGCTACTTCGACAAGCTGAAGGGCTTGTTGGAGGAGTACCACTCCATCTTCATCGTCTCGGTCGACAATGTCTCGTCGCAGCAGATGCACGAGATTCGCCAGGCCCTCCGTGGTACTGGCGTTGTCCTGATGGGCAAGAACACCATGGTAAGCAGATTCTGGGCCCTCACGCTATCTTCTTTTTCTTCTTTTTCTTTTCTTTTTTTTTTTTTTTTTGCCCCCTTATGCTCCCCGGTTTTGCCGCCTCGGTCGTTCGCACGATTCTGACCGTTGCATCATGTAACAGGTCCGCCGTGCGCTCAAGACCTTCATCGCCGACGCCCCCGAGTACGAGCGCCTGCTGCCGTTCGTCAAGGGCAACATCGGCTTCGTCTTCACCAACGGTGACCTTAAGGAGGTCCGTGACAAGATCCTGGCCAACAAGGTCGCCGCCCCCGCCCGTGCCGGCGCTATTGCCCCGGTCGACGTGTGGGTGCCTGCTGGCAACACCGGCATGGAACCCGGCAAGACTTCCTTCTTCCAGGCCCTCGGCGTCCCGACTAAGATCGCCCGTGGTACCATTGAAATCACGAGCGACCTCAAGCTCGTCGAGGCCGGTGCCAAGGTCGGCCCCTCCGAGGCTACCCTGCTCAACATGCTCAACATCTCTCCCTTCACCTACGGCATGGGCATCGCCCAGGTCTACGACCACGGCAACACCTTCCCCGCGAGCGTTCTCGACGTCGGCGAGGAGCAGCTTCTGAAGTCTTTCTCGTCGGCCATCAACACTGTTGCCGCCATCTCGCTGGCCCTCAACTTCCCGACCCTCCCGTCCGTCATTCACTCGGTTGTCAACGCCTACAAGAAGGTCCTGGCCATCGCCGTCGAGACCGAATATTCTTGGCCCGAGATTGAGGAGCTCAAGGACCGCATCGCCAACCCCGAGGCGTACGCGGCTGCTGCTCCTGTCGCTCAGGCCGCTGCTACCGAGACCAAGGTTGAGGAGAAGAAGGAGGAGTCTGAGAAGGAGGACTCCGAGGACGAGGGCTTCGGCGGTCTCTTGTTCGTGAACCTGCTCCTCCGTCCGACGAATCAAGTGCTAACGTGGCCAATAGCGACTAAATACCCTGACCCGATGACGATGTTGATGGGCTGGCAATCTTGGTTGTGGTCAGGCAGAGGCTCGCTGGACCTTCATCCATGGCTACATAGACCGGTTGCTGCTCAAATAAAACATTTCCTGTCTGATGGTCAACATCCTGGACGTGCTTTTTGCCATCGCATGTGCTTTGACAGGTGTTACCCTCCCATTGTGTCTGCTCAGGTTAGTCCTTCTCTTCCCTTTTCCGATCCTCCGACCTGTCGATGATTATGCAAAATGATCAAAGAGCTTTTTAACCCTGAACACCCTTGATGACAAACCCATCACAACTTATGAGGCACATCTTCCTCTCCTTGATAAGAGATACATGCATTCATTCTATGGGGTATCGAGGCTGATTAAATATACAGTGAAGTCCCCCCATCTCCCGAATCATCCTACCACTGCTGCTGCTGATGACGCAGCCATTGCGGGCTCGCCCTTTCTCAGTGATATCTCGACGCCTGATTCCTGCAACACCTGCTGGGCGACCTGTACCGCCTGTTCTGGAAGCCCAGCCAGCCGTGCTACCTTGAGTGCGTGACTTTGCCTATTGACTCCCTTGCGCAGCTTGTGAACGTAGACAAACCCACCCTGCTCATCCTCTTCCACGTCCGTACAGTACGTGTCAACCGTCCCGTCAGGACCCCCGTTTGCGATCCCCAAGCCCTCTTTTCCCACCAAGTCTGCGATGCCGTGGAAATGCGTCGCGAATAGAGCGCGGCACTTGTTGACTCGCACTAAGTGGTGTAGTGCGGCGAAGGCGACGGCCGTGCCATCCTCGGGCGTCGTTCCGCGACCGACCTCGTCCATGATGACGAGAGATCGCGGCGTCGCCTGCCGCAGAATGGCGGCCGTCTCGAGCATCTCCACCATGAAGGTGCTCTGGTCCTGGAACAGGTTGTCCGCCGACCCGACCCGGCTGAAGATGGCGTCGACGATCCCGACGGAGGCATAGTCGGCCGGCACGTAGCACCCGATCTGCGCCAGGATGGTGATGAGTGCATTCTGTCGCAGGAAGGTCGATTTGCCCGCCATGTTGGGACCGGTGATGAGCCAGACACGGCCATGCCCTCCCGCGTCTTGCTGCCCTTCTTGTTGTTGTTGTTGTTGTTGGCCTACCCCCGATGGTGCGGCGGCGCCGAGGAAGAGATCGTTCTTCTGAAACGTCCGCCCTTGCTCGGCCAGCCCGCCTTCGACGGTCGGATGCCGCCCGCCGACGATAATGGTCTGCCGGGTGTTGGTCAGGATGGGCCGGACGAGGCGCTGCTCGACAGCGAGGCGGGCAAAGGAGGTGGCGATGTCGAGCTCGTCGAGCACGAGGGCGTTGCGCCGCAGCTTGACGAGGTTCTTGACCACGCGAGCACGCAGCGAGGCGAACACGCGCTGCTCCTCGCCGCGGATCTGGAGGCGGAGCTTGTCGAGGGCCTCGCCGAGGACAGTCCATTCGGGCTGGTGGAAGGAGCGCGTCGACCGGCTGGATGAGAGGGTACGGAACGGCCCCGAGTCGCTACCGCTAGACGGGGCGCTCCGCGCATCCTTGCCCTTGACGTGGCAGATGTGGCCTAGGCCGGGCGTCCAGCGGAGGGTGAGGGAGGCTGCGTTGAGGCGCGCGCGGAGGGTCTCGGTCAGCTGGTCCTTCTCCTGACGGAGAGCGGCGAGCTGGCCGTGCAGGCGCGAGAGAAGGGCCGAGGCGCCGGGTTTCATGATCCAGACTTCATTGTCCTCGCCGTAGTGGTCCCGGATGGAGGCGGTCTTCTTCCTGGCCGTCTTGGCCGCGGCTCCCTTGGGGAGGATCGTGCTGTCTTGTTCGGTCCCTTCGGTCTTGACGATCTCCTGGGCGAGCGCCATCATCTCGCCTGCGTTGCTGTCCTCAATCTCGTGCTGCTGGACCAGCCCTTCCTCGTCGATGGCGTCGCGGATCTGTTTGGCGAGTTTCAGGGGCTGGTCGAGGCTGATGCGATCCACCATGGCGGAGAGGCAGTCTTTCTCTGGCCCGCCGGCCGTCTGGGATCGAACGGCCGTCTTCAAAAGATTGACTATGTCTTCTGTGGCCTTGATGGTGTTGGCCAGACGTAGGAGGTCGTCTGCGTCACCCCGGTTGAGCGCGAACTTCTGAGAGAGACGCTGAGAATCATGACTTCTGCGAAGGAGGACGACGATGGCGTCTCGGAGGTCCTCATCTTGGATGAAGCGGGAGACTAGATCTAGCCGGAAGTTGATGACCTCTAGCGAAGTTGACGGAGCGCCTGTGGAAGGTCAGCCCAGGATCCCGGCCCTCCATTAGAAAGTGCGACGTACTGAGCCACTCGTTGAGAAGCCTGGCTCCACTCTTGGTCACTGTTCTTCTGATAGCATGCAGTAAGCTTCCCCTGAAGGCGCCGTCCCTGATAGTCTGCTTGATTTCCAGGGAGCGCATGGTGTTCTTGTCAATATTCATGATATGCATGCTCTCGTGACGCATGGGCGGCTGCAGCTTCACGCTCAACCCCTGAAGGCGGTCCATGACGTAGTTCAGCAGGATATTCCCCGCTTGCACTTCGCAGTCTGTGAAGTTTTCGACTGTTTGGGCGGGTATCTCCGACTCCAGCATCGGCGCCCAGTCGGAAAGCTGCCTCAGCTCCCCCCGGGCCGAGTATGTCACGGGGTACCTCTCCTCCCGGAGGACAGACAAGAGCGAATGGTTCTGATCAGACTCTAGCACCTTGTCAAGGACTATCTCCCGCGGAGCTTCCCGAGAAAGGACGGAGCCGAGCGCGGGGAGCGTGGTGGGCTGGGTGAAGAAGCAGCCCGTTGACAGATCCAGCCACGCCAGGCCCAGCCGGGCCGGGGCTTCAATGGCGGGCTCTGACGCTGCCGTGGGACGTGGGCCGTCTCGGTGGCTCACATGATCCGACGCCACCGGGTCGGGCAGGTAGATGGCCATGACATAGTTGGGTGCATAGGGATCCATGAAGTTCTCGTCGATCAGGGTGCCCGGCGTGACGATACGGGTTACCTTGCGATTGTGCATCAGACCGCCGGACTTGACCTTCTCCGAAGGGTCATTTGGGAATTCCTCGGCAATGGCTACGTGGCGATTGAAGTCCTGGACGAGTATCTTGAGGAAACGGTCCAGCTGGAAGAAGGGGAATCCGGCCTGGGAACAACAGAACCCATCAGACCACAAAATAGATCAACAAAGAACGGCGGCATGGTGCGGACGCGGGACAATACCATTGGGACTGGGCCGACGCTCGTCTTTTTCTGGGCTACCTTGAGGTTGAGGAGAGGGCCATACTCTTCGGCCTGGTCCAGATACAACTCGTAGAAGCCGCCGACGCGCGTGAGCAGCACGCAATTGTCAAACTTTTGCATGTTGCGGCGCGCCTGCAGCACCACGGTTGGGTATGCGGGCTCATCCTCGTCGGGAGGGAGCGGCTCTGATGGTGCGACAAAGCCTTGGGGCAACTCGTCCAACTTGACCACCGTCCTCGTCTTCTTGCCGCGAACCTGGTCCAGCTGCGGGGATGGTGGCCGCGAGCGGAATCGAGCGCCGAGCAGGCTAGCGAAGCCACGATGGCCGTCAGGTGGGAGCAGGATTGAGGCCGTAGTTGCAGTCGGCGTGCCAGAGCGCCCGACGGTGGCGGGACCAGACCGCGGGAGTGATCCAGAAGGGCCCAGACGCGCGATTCGGAGCCGCGGGACCGGCTTCGAGCGCGGCCACAGCATCAATTATGGCCTGTTAGGTCGGTCCAACACCGGGATCTAGCGACGGGGTGACGTAGTTATCCCCTGTTCCGTCGAGATTCTCCCGGTCACGGATACCCAGGCAAGAAAACGGAGTAGACGCGACCACTCTTGGTCACGGGAAGGAAGAGAAGTCTGGAACATGGGAAGAGAAAGAATGAGCTCGGCATACAGGTTGCCCCACAAGGGTAGCTAAGTACCTTGAACATACCTAATTAGGGTTAGGGTTATGCGTGCAGCGGTAGGTTTGCTCGGTTCGGTCACGGACCCAGCCCGAGCCCGGAACTTTTCTTTTCCTAATAAACTCTCCACGAGTCGGGCTTCCTCGTCACAGCCCGCAGGTTGGTAATACTGTGTGTACGGATTATGCACCAATGTTGTAGGTACCAGGTAAGGTTTGCAGTTTTCAACGCGCTAAAATAAATTACTAGGCCCTTTTCGATCTCGATCAGACGGATTTGTTTCCATTAAAGTATTGGGGTGCGCGCGGCAGAGAACCTCATGAGCGACTCCTAATGCTCAACTGCTCGGTGGCGGCTGGAAATTCAGCTGGCGACTGGAAAAGTCCGAAAGGGCAGATATTTCAAACTCCGAATAACCTGGGCTAAACCAAGAGCTATACGGATCATTCGACCGACGCCACCGCGGTCGTAAGACGCTCGGGCATACCATTTCGCCGCTCTTCCTGAAGGCTTATGACAGCAAGTATGGATTACAAATTAATCCGTACTTACTTACGATACGCTGTAATAATTACCATGCCTGGCAACACGCATACCTGCATATACGCACAGAGAAGTTGGTCATCTCGACCGGACAGGAAGGGTGTGGCAGTGTGCAACTATAACAGAGAACGAATAAAAATAAAAAAAAAAAAATAAAAAAAATAAAAAAAAAAGGGGGAGCGGAGAATGCGATAAAGCGGCGATGGCTGCAGACAACGCGGCACCCTCGTCCCGGGATTGCAACGCTGGTGTTCTCGGCGTGGTTCAAGGGTGGCCCGATCTTGCTCCTGGCTTGTCCACCCGGGCGGAGGCCATCTGCCAGATGCGGGCCGGAATCGACCGATTTGGGGCCTCGATCTGCCATGAAACCAAGCTATTTCAGTAGCTCTCAGCCCATCCTCACCTCCATCCGCTCCGCTCACCACCCTGACTGAGCATGAGGAAGCCCTTTCCCCGCTCCCGCCTGGCCCCTCTCGCTTCCACTGTCCACCCACCCCTACCCTGCTCTAGGAATTTTTGTTTCTTTTTTTCTGCCTTGATAACTGTCGGGCTGCCAGGCCGTGCCGCAGCGTGCAACATGCAAATGGTGGGAACATGGTTTGCCGCGATCAGCGGCTCTGGAGGCTGATTGCCCAGATGCTGACGAACCCACTTATTAATCCGGCGAGCTGCCCTGATGATTCTTGTTGGCCGTGGTCGGGTAGCTGAAATGGGGCGTTGGGCGAGAGATATCGACCTGCCCATGCAGGTAGCTTATTTTTACCTGCCCAAGGTCTACTTAGTTAAACGGACAGACCGGCCTTAATAAGGGGCTCTGTGCCCGCTTGCCACCCCGAACCTGCCGTGCTTCTCTTATGTCCGTCTCTGGCCGTCGCGAATTATTTTGATACAACACGGCTTTTTTTCGCCCGAGCGATCAGCCTCTATTGCAAGTGAATTTCACCGTTCCTGGGCCGGCAAGGCGCTTGCAGCAAAGAAGCATCCGACTTTCTCCGCTGCGACCTTACCTGACCCCTATCTATAAGTGGGCGCTGCGCAGCATTTCGGATGAGGCTAGTAGGGATACTCGTGCGACAACCCGACAGCCCCTGAGTGCGAACAAAGAGCACAACCACAAACATGGCGACGTCTCTACCCCTACCCTTCAAGGCCCCAACCCCCGTCACGCCTCCGCCAGAGTTACAAATGTTCTCGAGGGGGGCTTCTTCACCAAGTCTGCTGTCATTCAACCCGGCAGTCCACCGTCATCCAACAACACCGCCAATTCCTAACTCGACTCTGGCTCGAGAAGGTCCACCACTACCACGCGAAGCGTCGCAGCCGTCATTGAATCCACCAGCAAGCAATCCGGCCGCATTTCCCACCACCGCCGCCACGAGGCCGCCCAACCCGGAGAACATCGGCAACGGCAACGGCAACGGCAACGTCAGCAGCAGCAGCAACAACACCACCAAACACAGCCAAGATCAACACCAGTATCACTACCACTACCAGCAGTACCACGGCGCCAACCCGCGCCCACAACAGGGGCCGTTGCCATTTCCGCCCAGCAGCGACCCGCACTACCTCGCCATGGCCGCCCGGATCGCGAGCTACTACCAGCAGCGGTGCCGGGAGTGGGCGAGCGAGCAGGAGCGGCGGCGGCAGACGAGCATGCAGGCGGCGACGCTGGTGGTGGCGTGGTACATGCGCGACCGGGTGCTGCGACGGCGGCGGAGGAGGAGAAGGGCGTTCCGGCGGGCGCTGCGGGCGAGAAGCGTGGCGGCGGGCGGCCCCGCGGGACGGGCAGCCCGCGGCGAGCGGCTCCGGCGGTGGCTGCTGGGCCTGCCTCCGCCCCCGACCGCTCCCCTGACCGGGTCCCCTGCCGGCTCTGCTGCTGCTGCTGGCGGCCTCGTGGGGGACCAGCAGAGGAGGACGCCGCCGGCGGACCGGGACGAGGCCGAGTTCGACATCGACCGCGATGTTCCCACGGACGGGGACGCGCAGCTGCTCGAGACGACCAAGAACATCATCAACAGCCAACTGGCGAGGCTGGACGTGCCTTTGCTGGGCACGGTGTCGTTTGACGACAGTGAGAGTGAGACCGAGGATGAGGCGTTCATGGATTACGAAGACCATGAATGTGAGGACGGGGACGACGAAGTGCAGAACGAGGAGGCGGTAGAGGAGGAGGAAGAAGAAGAGGAGGATGACGACGAAGAGTATACGGAATATGATGAGGATGATGACGAAGGTGTTAAGGATGAGCGTGGAGAGGATGGAGAGGGCAACGACGCGGATAAGGAAGAGGTTGGTAAGGTCGAAGTTCAGCGTGGTGGTGGGGGTGTCAAAAGGAAGGACCTTGCCTCTGCTTCTAAAGACGTCCAGCTAGGGACGACAGCCATTGGGAGTCGCAAGCGTCCTCACAGCATGATTTCATGATGCGACGGTCCAGACGGGGAAAGGCCGGTTGTTTTTCTTCTTTCTCTTCTCTTTTCTCCCCCCTTTCTTTTCACTCTCTCTTCCTTCTGGTTGGCAGCTTCACAGGTTTTTTTTCCTCTACCACAATTTCGACGGGAGATAGCATCGAGTTTAATCATGGATTAGCGTCAGGTGATGACCATGGCTACTATGAGAACACATACCTCTGCGGCCTGCTCCTGGAACTGGATTGAGCTGGATCCTCCTTTGGCCATGCATCACTTACCGTCCAAGCCGTCAATTATCGGCAATCTGGTCACGGGCTCGAGATTCAATTGCTCCAGCTCCCCGGCTCGGGTGACGACCATCTTCTGGATCAGGCCCATCCCAACCATTCCACCATTCGGTCCAGGCTGACATGTCATTTGGACGCCGTGGTCGCAGCGCACTATATCCGGACGGTAGGATTGAGGAGCTTGGGGATGCCAGAGACGACCATCATGATCCATCGAGACGTGCGGAGTAGCCGGCAATGACCCCTCTTGATGTCGGTGGGGTTGTTGTTTCCGTCGAAGATGGACGAGAGCCAAGCCTGATTGGCTTGGGCACTTTGCGGGGAACCCGGCCAGGCACCTCCCAAAGCCACGCAACCATGTCCGCGCGCCCTGGCAGCAGCACGCCTGCAGCCCCGAGATCAGCAGGCCCCGGCAACCATAGACCAAAGCACCTGCCATCATGTGTAACCGTCTCTTGTTTACACAGTGCGCCGTTTCACTTCGGTATCCGGCCCTCTCTGTCTTCGGATGGGTTCATCAACGTCCTCTTCACAACTCGTATCTAAGAATCACTTGACCACCTAATAAACCGACTTCGCGACCGCACGTTCCAGCGTCGCTTTAGGTATTTATTGTTGTCGAGGGAGCGAGAAAGAAGCAAAGAAACAGCTCCCGCTTCTCTTGCATCACCAATCAAGAACTTCCCAAGCCTGCCTCAGGATTGATTCCATTCCATTGACATACACACACCGCCGTTCCTTTTGCTATAGTCAATCCTCTTTTCGAGCCATCTCATCCCCAATCCATTTCTGGCGCCGACATCATGGGTGGCGAGACACCGTCCCAGAGGGGTCCTCGGAGCGACTATCCCCTCCAAGCCCCAAAGCCCGTGGGCCAACTGATTTCCAACATCTACAAAGACCGCATCAGTCAGTTCTACTCGGGCGGCCAATATGAGCACCAGAACCTCCTTGCCATGATGAAAGAGGCCGTCGTCTCTGGCGAGCCCCATGTGCAGCTTTCCGTGTGGCATGCTCCGGACCAGACTCGCCCGACCTTCAAGAACGCTACGTCCCACAAGTTCACAAAGACGAGCGTCGGCGAGTGGTTTGGCCCCTCGTGGACGACCCACTGGTTCAGGGTCATCTTGAAGGTCCCAGAGGAGCTCCGGGACAAGAGGCTCCTCGAGTTTCATTGGGACGCCAACAATGAGGGGATGGTGTGGAACGAGGACGGCCACCCGCTCCAGGGCCTCACAGGCGGCGGCGAGCGTGTCGAGTGGATCCTCCCGGACTCGTTCCGCGACGGCAAGGAGCACACCATCTACATCGAAATGGCCTGCAACGGCATGTTTGGCAATGCCCCGGGAGGGGACTCGATCCAGCCACCAGACCCGAACAAGTACTACCGCCTTGACCGAGCCGAGATTGTTGCCGTCGATCCGGATGCACGCCAGCTGTACATCGACATCTGGATCATCGGCGACGCTGCGAGGGAGTTTCCCCAGGACTCGTGGGAGCAGCACAAGGCGCTCAAGACCTGCAACGAGATCGTCGACGCCTTCGAGATCGGAAACAGGGAGTCGCTCAAGACCTGCCGGAGGATTGCCGAGCAATACCTCGGGCCCAACGTCAACTCGGCCAAGGTGTACGAGAGCGGCAAAGAACCCGTCGTTTTCGGCATCGGACACTGCCACATCGACAGCTGCTGGCTGTGGCCCTTTGCCGAGACCAAACGGAAGGTGGCCAGGTCGTGGTCCAGCCAGTGCGACCTGATGGACCGGTACCCCGAGCTCAACTTTGCCTGCTCCCAGGCCCAGCAGTACAAGTGGCTCAAGGAGCTGTACCCTTCCGTCTTTGACCGGGTCAAGAGGAAGGTCGACGAGGGCCGCTTCCACCCCATCGGAGGCAGCTGGGTCGAGCACGACACCAACATGCCGAGCGGCGAGTCGCTGGTCCGTCAGTTCTTGTACGGCCAGCGCTTCTACGAGAGCAACTTTGGGAAACGCTGCCAGACCTTCTGGTTGCCCGACACGTTCGGTTATTCGAGCCAGCTGCCGCAGCTCTGCCGTCTGGCCGGCATGACGCGCTTCCTCACGCAGAAGCTCAGCTGGAATAACATCAACCGCTTCCCCCACACCACCTTCAACTGGGTTGCCTTGGACGGCACCCAGGTCATCTGCCACATGCCTCCCGCCGAGACGTACACGGCCGAAGCCCACTTCGGCGACGTCAAGCGCAGCATGTCGCAGCACAAGTCGCTAGACCAGGACGCCACATCCCTGCTCGTATTTGGCAAGGGAGACGGCGGCGGCGGCCCTACCTGGCAGCAGATCGAGAAGCTGCGTCGCTGCCGTGGCATCAGCGACACTGTCGGCCTACTGCCCCGAGTACACATGGGCGAGTCAGTCGACGACTTCTTCGACAGGATCGAACGCAAGGCAGACTCCCTCGTAACATGGTACGGCGAGCTGTATTTCGAACTGCACCGCGGCACGTACACGACCCAGGCCAAGAATAAACGCGACAATCGCAGGTCCGAGGTTGTGCTTCGAGACCTGGAGCTGCTAGCCACCATTGCGTCCATCAAAGACAAGTCCTACAAGTACCCGAAGAAGGAGTTTGATGACATGTGGGAGCTGGTGCTTCTCTGCCAGTTCCACGACTGCCTTCCGGGGAGCTCGATCGAGATGGCCTACCGGGAATCCGACGAGGTGAGTTGTTCGCCGAATCCAATGTAAAAGCCAAGGATGGGAACTCACACGCCGCAGATGTATGCCCAGGTCTTCAAGACCGCCGAGAGCGCCTTGAAGGATATTTCCAAGGTGCTAGGTTTCTCCCAGGTGCAGACCACCACGGTCGCAGACGGTCTCGCTCTCAACACGCTACCATGGCATCGCAAGGAGGTTGTCGATATTTCTGAAAACGAGGCCGCTGTCGCGTGCGGCAATGGCCCGCTGCTGAAGCTGCGGACTTTGAAGACGAGCCAAGACAAGCCCCTCGTCACCCTTCAGCAACCCTCGAAGAGTGTTTTTGTCCTTGAGAATGATCAACTCAGGGTCAGGGTAGAAGCGGGTGTTATCACGTCGCTCTACGATCGAACCGCCGAGCGCGAGATCATCCCCAAGGGCCAGAAGGCTAACCAATACGTCATCTTTGACGACAAGCCCCTCTACTGGCAGGCTTGGGACGTCGAGGTCTACCACCTCGACACTCGCAAACCTCTTCAGCCTGGCGAGACCAGAGTCCACGAAATCAAGAACCACCGCGTTAGCGTCGTCACCCGGACCAAGATCAGCGACGAGTCCTCCATCGAAACCATCATCAGTCTCACCGCCGCCCTCCCGGGCCAACAATCCCACGTTGAGATCTCCAGCACCGTCGAGTGGCATGAAACGATGAAGTTCCTCAAGGTCGAGTTCCCCGTCGACATCCGCAACACGGAAGCGTCGTACGAGACGCAGTTTGGTATCGTCCGGCGCCCGACCCACTATAACACCTCGTGGGACATGGCCAAGTTCGAGGTCTGCTCGCACCGCTTCGCCGACCTCTCGGAGCACGGCTACGGCGTGTCCATCCTCAACGACTCCAAGTACGGCTTCGCCACCGCCGGCAACGTCATGCGCCTGTCGCTGCTGCGCAGCCCCAAGGCCCCCGACGCCCACGCCGACATGGGCACCCACCACATCCGCTGGGCCATCCTCCCCCACCAGGGCGCCCTGTCGCACGTCACCGTCCGCAAAGCCGCCGAGTTCAACAGTCCGCTCAAGCTCGCTGCCCCCGCCGGCGCCGGCGCCGGCGCCGCCTTGGCGGACCTGTCCTCGCCGCCCGTGTATCTGACGCCCGACTCGAGCGAGGCCCTGGTGCTGGACACAGTCAAGCGCGGCGAGGACGACGAGGACGTCTCGCGCGGGGAGCTGCCAGTCAAGAAGGGCCGGAGCGTCATCCTGCGCATCTACGACAGCCTCGGCGGTCGGGCCCGGGGCACCGTGGCCACCACCTGGGATGTCGCGAAGGTGTACAAGGTCAACCTGCTGGAAGACGAGCTGGAGGAGGTGGTACTGGCTGAGGGGGGCCGGTTTGCCGTGGACCTGAGGCCCTTTGAAGTTGCCAGTTACAAGTTGCAGCTGGCGTAGATGAGGAAAGAAGGAGGTTTGCCTGATTTGGTGGTGGTTGGAAGGTCTTCTGAGAAGGAGGTGTTGTTGGGCTTTTGGCACGGTCTCAGTGATCAAGTGAACGGAGTGGTGTGACGTGAGCATGCGGAACAAATGCAATTGCAGACACAAAATTCTGGAATAGCTACTGTTGGGGTTTTGAGACGCTGATGAGCTTCTTGATTTTCGACCAAAACTCCCGTAGCATACAAACGGCCACACACGAACCCCAAACCAGCAACGAAACAGCGCCAAAACCGGCAAATCACCTCCCTCTCGCCTTCCTCTTCCTTGCCTCCTTCTCCCGCGCATACTCGTTTGCCGCCCGGCCTTCTTCGCCTTGAATCTCGGCCACGAGCCGCCTGTACTTCTTCTCGTACGCCGCGTCGCGCTCCTTCTTGATCCGCAGATTCTCGCGCCGCATGAACGCCGCGTCCTTGCGCAGCTCGCGCAGCGCGCCCTTGCGCTCGCGCTTGTGCTCGGCCTTGAGCTTCGCCAGCTCGGCCCGCTCCCTGTCCGGGTCGTAGTGCTTGTCAGGATCAAACGAGTCTTCAAACTTGGGAATGTATGTGCGGATCGCGAGAGGGCGGTGATGGTGCAGCTCGAGCGGCCTGCGGGACAGGCGGGCAAGCTGGAGGAGACGGGTTATAGCTGAATTTACATCCGTCAGCTTGCTTGTTAGCGCCTCCGGCAAGTGGACGCTGTTTGCTTTGCCGGTAAGGTGCTGGAGAACGAGGGAGGCGGGGTGGAAGGTCTCGTAAAAGGCTGGGAGCTTGTGCCAGGTTTCTGCGGCGGCTTTGAGAATTGCCGCGACGGTGTTGATGATGGCCACTTTGAGCGAAGACTCTTCAGCCGCAGAGAGTGACCGCTTTTGCTGGCAGTCGCCGCAGTTGAGTTGCCGGATGGTAGTATTGCCGGCGTCTCGGATCCGAATTCCTGCGGCGGGTTCGTGAACCGGGAAGAACCCTAGCTTCCCTTGGGGTTTCTCATGCGCCAGAGCGCAGAGCGTGTTGAGGCAGAAGTTCATCAGCTCCGGCACGTAGCGCGTTGAGAACTGTTGGTATTGAAGAGCGAGAATCGAGAGATAGGTCCCCGTCGCGTAATCCGAAAGCGCTTGTGGGATCTTCTGTCCCAGGTAGCGACCGATGGCAAGCATTGCAGGGGTAACAACCTGATGGAAATGGTCGGATGTGGGAAATGTTGTCCCGATTGCGGTGAATAGGACAAGATCTCCGACGGTGAGAGCCAGGGGCCGGCCCTGTTCAATCTCCTGGATGTGTGCTCGGTATGCCTTAGCCACCTCAATCGGGAACGACTTGGCCATCGAGTGGATGTGACGACTCAAGCTCTCCAAGGTGGGAAACCAGTGCGGCTCGAACCTATCGCCAAGGTACGCGACGTGGTGCACGAGAAGCTGCGAAAATATGCCCAGCCTCTCCTTGTTCTTGCTGTCGAGCTTGGGATGATAGAGCGCCCGAATTCGCTGAACAGCTACCGGAAGTTTCGTCACATCAATCCCCTCGAATATCTTGAGCATCTCATCGTGACTCTGCGGGCATGGAAATGTATAAGGGATGCCGTTCTCGTCGTCTCCTTTGGTGTTGCTGGGTGTTTGGAAGACTGGATCTTTTGTGACGGCTTCTGAGAGAACCCCCTTAACAAACTCGTCGTCGTCCGAGTCGGATTCTGACCCAGAATTCTCGTCCTCGCTTTCATCTTCGATTTCGCTCTCGATGTCCAGATCGGAGCCGCTGGCAACAAGATCCTCGTCAATCAGAAAGTCGTCTTCGTCATCGAGCCCCAGTTCTGTAGCAGTTGGCCGGTACTTGACTCCCTTGCCCAGGCCGAATTCATCATGCTCTTCGGTATTGAAGGGGTCGTAGGCTTTCTCGACGTCTTCCTTTTCTCTCTTGTCCTTCTCCTCCTCATCCTCCTCGTCTTCTTCAACCGCCTCACCCCGCATACGCTTCAGTCGTTTCTCCTCTAGTTCCTTTAACCGCTTCGCTTCTTCTTCTGCCAACTCCTCTTCCGTCTTCGTCCTCTCGGCGGGCTGTGCCCGCTTATCGGCAGCGAGCTGTTTCACACGAATATCGTAATCTTTTTCAAGCGCGGATTTTTCCTTGCCGGCAATAATCTTTGGGGGTTCTTCCTTTGATGGTGGTTTCGGTCTCTGGAGCAGAAGAGCTTGAATTTCAGGCATCTGCTTGTCAAGCTGGACTCTGAGCTCGTTGTCCTCTTCTTTTGCCGCCTGCCGTTCCTGTGGGATTGTGAGTACCCTGGTCGTTCCGTCCCGCAAACACACTGAGAGACTTACGTATCTGTACAGCTTTGACTTCGCTATCACCTCCTCATAGATTTCCTTCTTGGTCTTCTTCCTCTCGGGCTGCTCGTTGTCTTCGTCTAGCTCCTCCACGGCTTCCAATAGACGCTGGCGTTTTAGCATCCTCCTTTCGGCTCGAGAAGTGTCGGATTCATCCCCCGACGGTAGATCCTCCTCATCAAAGTCATCTTTCACAGGCACCGCGTCGTCGCCGTCGTCGCCGTCGTCGTCAAAGAGGGGCTTGCCCATATGGGTTAACCCCCCCATCGGCTCGTCGTCATCCTCGAGGTCAAACGCTGAGATCTTCTTGTGCTTTCGCTGCTGCTCGCGGGTGAATCTCTCGATCATCTTTTCCTCGAGTGACAAGTTGGGGTTGTTCTCGCCGAAGCGCCTGTCAATGAGCCCTCCAACTTTGTTGCGCCGTTGCATTTCGACAAGAAGGGTTTGGCGCCGCTACTCATCACCGATCAGCGATATGCAAGCGTGAACCCCAATTATGAGATGATCATACCCTCTCTTCGCCCATGGCTTTGGACAGCCCAGGCCGCCCCTTTATACCCATCGCAGCCTTGTCATTGGCGGGCTTGTTGGTGGTAACTTCGAACTTGGGTCCCCGGGCGTTGGTCTTGAATTGGAAGGGGTTGAACTGCTCGCGGATGCTGGCCAAGGCCTCTACACGCTGAAGGCGCTTGTCGGGCCTCGCCTTTTGCTCCTCGGCATTCTTGCGCCTTTGTTTCTTTGACTGCTGGGGGCCGATGATTCCTTGCTCGCGAAGAGAGGCCTTGAGCCTCTTCAATTGTGACCCGGCCATTTTGGCAATGTGAGTTGGCGCCTGCGTCGCGGTGCGATCTGTTGCAGCTAGGAATCTCTGCCTTTTTGTTCAGAGATTTTTTTGAGTGGCATGCTGCTCTGGCTATCTTATCTCGCCGGCCCACATGTTCTGTCGGTAGCATAATCCGTACAGTGCACCCACTCCCCCACCTGTAGGGAATATTTGGGAATGCACGAGCGTTACCAAGATTAGACTGCAGTTGTGGAGTATCAACATTGCATCGACAACCCGAAACTGCACCTCAAGAATCACATCGCAAGTCTGTATGACCATCTACGCTAACAAACAGCGTCATGGCTACGACTCGCGCCACCATTTTGGGATGGCTAAGCAGGCTCATCCGGGACGACCGGGTTCTTTTTGGCTATCTGGCCATCAATGCAGTGGGTTGGCTTATGGGAGTGCGCGTGCTCCTCAAGAAGTGGCGAGACGAGGCCGAGATTAAACCGGTGCAGCCCAAGACGCAATATATCACCCAGGAGACCGAGGATGCGCTCAAACTCGGCACGCTAGACACGCTTCTCGGTCATTACAATCAGTCGATTCGTGAAACGGCAGCCAAGATTGTCTGCGACAGAGCCGTCAATGACAGGGAAACCGTCGATCGGCTGCTCTGGGGTATCACGCGCAAGGACTACGATGAGCGCATGAGGAATTTGAGGGCTCTTGCCATCATTACAGATCCTCGTAAGCTTCTGCCATTCCCGCGTTTGATTGCTCTCCCATCAGATAAAGGACTTTGTAGGCTGACTGCGTGGAAGAGAGTCTTGAGAGGCTACATCGATGGAAAGCATATGCTGCGTTGGTCAGGTGCCTGGAATTGTCCCTTGACCCGGAGCAAGAAGTGCTCGATGACGCAGACTGGGACGAGTACCCCTTGCGTGACATGACGGAAAAGCTCTGCCTCATGTTCATCAGCCAGTTACTCAGCTGCTACGACGCCGAGAAACTGGTCAAGGCCAAGTTCGTAGAGAAATGGCTGGCCAGACAGAACTGGGGGACGACCGAGGAGGAGAGGCAGCGGAATTTTGCGCAGTACCTTCGTTGCAGAGGAAATCGCATCACTGACATCGTCGCCTCGATCCGGGGAACGCGCTCTGGCAGGGAAGCCCTGGAGAAGACGGGACTCTTACCCAGATCACCTCCCTCGGATACAGACATCGAAGACAACATCTCGCTGATTGAACGATTTAGCGTTTTGCTTTCAAGTAATATCAACATCAGCAACCTGCGGGAGGATGAGCAGGCACGTGTCCTGATACGATCTCTTCAGGGAGCACAGACGGCCGAGGAACAGCGTGTTAGGCATCGTCACCGAGAAGCCATGGTTCTGAATGATGGAACCCGCCCTCTGAACAGCGAAGATATCATCCAGAGACCCGACTCTCCTAGATGAGCATTCCACAGTTCGGGTGGCCAAGCGGACATGGCGGATCGAGAAGAAGGCCAAAGGCAGAGAGTGTTGACCGAATGACATCGACAATCGCAGTCTTCGGTATCGAAGATAGCACACCGACAGAGACTAACATTGCGTCGGTTTCCGCTGTTTGTCTTGTTCTCAGCGAGTACAAATTACCAGGGGCTGAGCCAATCGCCATATATTGCGACCACCTTGGCCGCATACTAAGAGATAGCTGCGAACCGTGACGGCAGTGAGATATGCGTGCCAGAAAACGGCTACCCAAGGCACTAGCGCGCTCCGCAGGATGACGAGTCTACCTGCTGCCGAAAAGAGAGCGGGTGTGCTCTGCTCCCGAGAGATCATGGGACCCTAGCGGTATTTCAGGGAAGCGAACAAGCTTGGTTGGCGCCGAAATTCGTCAAGGATGAACATTACCCGCGGCAGTCTCCGTACGTACGTACTTTTGACGAACGACAAGAATTTGCCCAAACACGAAGCAGGGCGGAGCCAGCCATCTTTCGCCCCGAACAAGGCTCTAGGATCCAACGGCAGTCAGAGTACTGCTAGCGTTTTCGCCCTTCATTGACGAGCCCGATTCGAGTTCTGTGGTACTGAAGCAATCGCGCCATCGAATTTGTTCCCAGGGCGAAGGAAAGGACAGTGTTCTAGAAGTACAGTAGTGCTCGCGTGTGTATAATTATTGTAGTCTTCCGTGCACTACGCGACATGCAACGCGACATGCAACGCGACATGCAACGCGACATACAACACACCCTCCGTTGACCTTTACACTACCGTGCTAGCATGGTAGCGTTGTATTGTCAGCACTCTAAAGTATGTAACGTGGGGGAAGGCGTGTGTGGTCACCCCGGCCACCGTTTGTTGATTGCTTGAGATGGAACATAACAAAGCTACACAAGGAGAGTTGGTAGATGGTAGCTCGAGATTGGGAGTGAAGATAAGGAGAGCAAAGATTGCACAAAAACCGGTTTGAGACCACATAAGCCTACACAAGAACAGCCAAGCCATGTCCTCCCATTGTATATATGTACTTTGTACAGTACAAACTACGAAGTAGAGAGCTATACGTAGTAGAGCCCCGATATTTCGATGGCATGGACTACCCCCGTAGCAATGATCCAAAAATAAATCCAGCTCTATCTGGTATAACACTTGTACATACAGTACGGAGTAATACATTAGTACAGTACACTCACAACGGAGTAGTGCGAACGCTAATAAGATCTCCACCAGGATTACTGGATGGCTCCTGCGTAAGGATTGCGAGATCATTCTGGTTTATCACAGCGCGACCTACAAGGTAGGTATGTCCGTATATTTCCTATCGCATTAAGCAGGGAATATTGCTGTGTCTAAAGGAATCTGTCTACGGACGTACTAGGCTCCATTGCAGGGCCAGGTGAAACCAACCCCAGCCAACCGCCGCGGTTGCTTGTCGCGACTCCACGCCTGAGTAATTACTGTGTAGCAAGCTACTGCGGAGAGTTGGAATATGCAGATGCAGATGCAGATGCAGATGCAGATGCAGGGAGGCTACGCTGGGGTAATAAACAGAACGGGTCTGAAAAACGTGTGCTCCTGTTGCCGCCTTCTGTCTCTAAACGCTGCTGTTCTCTCTTTCCAAGGTGGTGGTGGTGGTGGATGGTTTTTCGTCTATTGGCTACCCTCTAAGCGGGTCTTAGACGTGCCTGCGACGACGGCAAGGCATAAATTCCGGAGGCCGGATACATAAGGCTCGACATTCCGGAGTGTGTGACAATCTGCCCACGTCCAATTTGCTTCATTTTAGTTAAAGTACGGGTTACCACTGACGTTAAGGTTCCCTTGCCATTTTTCAACTGCCGTTCGCCCCCCTTTTTCTTTCCTCTGCTGGTTCTCGATTTTTGTTGGGACGAGAGCGACGAATTACCCCGCCGATCGCATTATCGCATCGCCTTTTTAACTTTGTTCTTCCTGCTGCCGATACGCTGGGCTCGCCCATCACTTGACCAACAGCAACTTATGTTTCCCCATCCTAGCGTGCTGATAGGCCGATTTCCGAAGAGCGCATCAGCCACCCCGAGCTCCATGTCGGCCATATTGAGGATTCACGGAGTGGCAGAACGATACTAAGGCCTAAGATTGAATTGGACACGACCGGTTATTGGTTTCACAGCCAGAGCAAAAAAGCGAGGGCGGCCAGAGGCGTGCAACCTTGTCCACCCATTTTTAGAACCGAACCTGCGGAGTACCCGTCCCTTTGGACGAACTTGGGTGGCGCGGATTTCGTCAAAAGCAGCCAGTAGGCAAGTGGATTCCAGTGGATAACCGTGCCGTCCCGCGTTTCGGCTGCTTGACTAGGTGGCGCTCTTCAGCGGGTCATTTACCGTAGCTTGTCAAGGCGCTGGCGTTCCCGAAAGACCGGGCGGCAGTGGGGTGTAAACAATAAAGATCGGTCGCTAGGGCGTCTTGCGGCCACAGCTCCCAGCCAAACATGTCTTCCGCCACTACCACCACATCGACCTACAACACTACAACAAGGCATACTTTGTCGCGACGACCCGGCCGCAGTGGTATAGCAACGGCATCAACCCCGAATTTGAACCAGCTTTATACGGCGCAATCGTCGCGTCTGCAGCCTCCCGCGCTTGCGCGCAAGGGATCGGTCGCTGTGCTCACGCAGAACTCGCTCGCCGCCATCCCCGATGACTCGGAGGGCTACGCATACAAGTCGGTCCTGACCAGCGACGCCGAAACCATGCCGATGCCCAACACCCCGGGCCGCTTCGGCGGCGGAGACGAGGTCGCCATCGGTGATACGGTTGAGGTACCAGGAAACATGACGGGCACCGTCCGTTTCATTGGGCCAGTTGCCGGCCGCAAGGGCACCTTCGCCGGTGTCGAGCTGCATCCCGAGTACGCGAACAGGGGGAAGAACAGCGGCGATGTCGACGGGTGAGTAATTTTTGGCGTTTGCCCCCTCGTTCCCTCCAAGCAGCTCATTTGGGAGGGAGGGAAGCAAATGCAAGGAGAAGCTTGACCATGGATGCTGACTGGGTCATCCTTTCATCCAAGTGTTTACTACTTCACGACGTCCCAGCCGGGCTCCGGCATCTTCCTCCCCCTGGCTAAGGCCATCAAGCGCGATTCGTCCTCGATTTCCGGGAGCTCGTTTCCAATGACACCAGCAAGCGGCGGGTTAAAGGTGGCGAGCCAGAACTCGACCAACTTCACACCTCCTACTCCGGGCGTGCCCAAGTTCAGTCAGTCCGCCGGCCCCGGACGCGCCCCGAGCCCACTCGGGAAGAAGGTCCGCCCGTCGTTGCCGCGTCCAGAGTCGCCTGTTCGGAGGCTCATGACGCCGGGCTTTCGCCCTACGATCGCCACGCCGGCGCCGAAAACTGGCCCTCCCAGGTTCGGCAGCCCAACCTCTGCCAATAAGTTCGCTCAGAGCGTCCGCAGCACGACCGGCGATCCCAGCAAACGAGCACCGAGCCATACCCGGCAGGGCAGCGTTGGACCGCGTAGTGTCTCGGCCCTCGGAACCACGTCGAACCCACACTATGCCGACGACGACACCATCGGTCCCGTCTCGTCCTTCTCATTGAAGGTGCGGCCGGCGTCTAGAGCGATGTCGCGAGCTGGCACTCACGCCAATGACGAAGAAATCGAGAGGCTTAGGGCGGAGCTGGAGGACCGGGACCGGCAACTCAAGGAGCAGGCTGCAACACTGGCCGAGATGGAGAGCAGTCTGACAGAGCTTCAGGGGTTGATTGAGAACTCGGAGGCGCCGCCAGCGCAGCGACGAAGCAGCATTGATGACAAAGACGCGGGACAGCTTCGGGCACTGCTGAGAGAGAAGAACGATAAGATTGCCATGCTCACGGCCGAGTTTGACGCCCACCGAGCCGACTTCCGCAGCACTATTGATACGCTAGAGATGGCGAGCGCGGAGACAGAGCGGGTGTACGAGAAGAGGATCGAGGAACTGATGCAGGAAATTCAAGAGCTCCAAGATAGGACCGCCGACGTTGACACGATTGCAGCGCAGTTGAAGCAACTGGAGGAGCTCGTCCAGGAGCTCGAAGAAGGACTCGAAGACGCTAGGAGAGGAGAGGCTGAGGCGCGGGGTGAGGTCGAGTTCCTGCGCGGGGAGGTAGAGCGAACGCGTGCGGAGCTCCGCCGCGAACGGGAGAAGGCCCAGTCCGCGATCAACGGCGCTAACGGCACTGCGAACGGCGGGGCCATGTCTAAAGAGCTAGAACAAAAGGAGGACGAGATCAGAGGGCTCAAAGCGATCATTCACTCGCTCAGCAGGGACTCGGTTCCAAACGACAACCGGGACCAGACTCCCACCCAGCGGCACTCCTCTTTCCGCTCGCACCCAGGCGAACCCATCGAGGACCGGCTCACCCGCGAGAAGCTTGAGCGCGAAGTCGCTGAGCTCCGTGGCTTGGTTGAGAGTAAGAGCGCCAGCATAGAGCAACTCGAGCGCGAGCTGGAGGCCGTTCGTCGTGAAAGCGCCATGACGTCCGGGGGCCCAGCAGGACAACGCAGCAGCACCATGACGGTGGGCAGCGCCGCCAACGACCGGAACTCGATCCGCGACTCGAGGAGCACCGTTATCGCACCGCCCAGCAACAACAATTCGGAACTCCAACGGCACAAGGGTGTCCCCCCACCGAGCGAGAATCACACGATGACGCTGGAAGCCATGCCCGAGAGTGATACCTACAGCACTGCCACGGAAAACTCGACACTCTGGTGCGAGATTTGCGAGACGTCTGGCCATGACATCCTGACGTGCACCAACGTCTTTGGCCCGGAGCATCAAACGAAGGGCAGCAGCAACAGCAACAACAACAATAGCAACCCCGATGGGAAAAGGGAGGATGGTGGCCAGGAGGATGACGAGTTTCACGAAGCCGTTAGCGCGGCAGGTATCAAGCCGGCCCCTCTATCTCCTCTCAAGCCGTCGTCCAAGCCTGCTGCCACACCGCCCACTGCGACCGCTCCGACGTTCGCGTCAGCTGCAGCCCCGGCTCCGCTAGCTCCAGCGGGTACCCGAACGATCCCTAACCCGATGGAGTCGGGCCCCGTAGCGGGCAAGAACAGCGGCGTGGTGGATGCCGGCAAGTGGTGTGCCCTGTGCGAGAGGGACGGACATGATAGCGTGGACTGCCCTTTCGAGGACGCGTTTTAGTAGAGTCGCGAAGGGGCGACTGTGACTTGCTGTCTGGGGCGCAGTGTATGAAGCGCCTTTTGTTGTTCTTCGAGTGACTAGTTACCATTCCTACTAACCCCTCCTGGGATGCCTCAACGAAGAGCGGGCTTGTTGGGAAAGCGAGACAAAAAAAAATCCAAGCTCGGGCGTCAAGGACATTGTTCTTTATTTTGTCGAATAGGGCATTTGTAATTGAATTGATTATCGTCAGGGAGCCTGCTGTGCCGTCTTTTTTCGTCCAAGGGGAAACTTAAGGTTTGCAGCCAGCTGTGCTGTATCTTCAAAAGAAATTCCGCATCTGGTCAGGTGGTTGCTGGAATATCAACATCAGCGGATGACTTGACCAATTTTAGCAAAGAGGCTGTGGACCTCCATCCAAGGATAACTAATCCGTACTCCGTAACGTTACCTTGTGCATCGGTCACAGCTCAGCTAGATAGCCCCACTCCGACCTGCCGCTCCCGTTGCACGGCACCGCAATGGTCGCCAAGGTGCAGAGGTCTTGGCCTGCGCAAACAATCCAATCCATCTTACTACATCCATGCTTATAGACAGTAAACTTCCTTCTCTCGGGAAACAATCAACACACGTCTGCCCGAAGAAACTTTCTTCCGGTTCTATCTTACCCCCGTTTTCTATGGGCCAAATAAATCGAAACCTGACAATCAGTTGAAGGGACGATCGGGACCGGATCGGGCCCGACGAAGCACATTTCCGCTCAAAGACATCAAGCACAACTAGGGATATTGACCCTGCCGGCGACTGATGCGACAACGACCTGTGGCAAGCATAACCATCCCCGATTAAACCTCGAACGTGCCCGTCGCGACACCGCCCGCCATGGCCCAAGTCCTGTTTGACCTTCTCTCCTCCCTCGGGAGCTGTCTCAACTGCTTCCCCGGCTCGCCGACACTTAAGATCAACAATCGCAGCCTAAAGATCCTGCGCCTGCTGGGCGAGGTATGCAACCCCATACCCTTCCTGCCACATCCTCTCCGCCTCCTTGTCCTGTTCCGTTCTGACCGTCTCTCCCTCCTCTTGCAGGGCGGTTTCTCCTACGTCTACCTCGTGCAGGACACGTCGACGTCGGAGCTCTTCGCGCTCAAGAAGATCCGGTGCCCGTTCGGGGCCGAGTCGGTCGCGCAGGCCATGAAGGAGGTGGACGCGTACAAGCTTTTCGCGCACAGCCCGGGCATCATTCACAGCGTCGACTACGCCATCGCCACCGAGCGCGGCGGCGGCGAGCAGACCAAGACCGTCTACGTCCTCCTGCCCTACTACCGCCGTGGCAACCTGCAGGACATGATCAATGCCAACCTGGTCAACCACACGCGCTTCCCAGAGAAGAAGCTGATGCTGCTCTTCCTGGGGGTCTGCAGGGCGCTGAGGGATATGCATCTGTACCGCGGGCCTGGCGAGGCCGGCGGCGGCGGCGCCGGTGGGGAGAGGATGGAGATGAGGGCGGACGGGGTGGATGAACATGCCAGGGCCAAAGGGACGAGGGCAGCGGATGACGAGGACGAGACGGAGCAGCAGCGGCCGTTGATGACGGAGGATGAGAGGATGCCAGCGGCAACAACGGCCGGGGCGACGAGGAGTTACGCGCATCGGGATATCAAGCCGGGTATGCCCCTCTGCTCCCCTTCCTTGCCTTTCTCCCCACACCCACCTTTTTTTTTTCTTTCTTTTTATGGAAGTGATGAACTGACGCGATATACGATGGCATTGTGTAGCAAACATTATGATCTCGGATTCGGGCACCGAACCTGTTATAATGGACCTCGGCTCCATCGCCGTCTCGCCGCTCCCCATCACCAGCCGATCGCTCGCCATCGCTACCCAGGACACGGCCGCCGAGCACAGCACCATGCCGTACCGCGCGCCCGAGCTGTTCGACGTCAAGACGGGCTCCGTCATTGACACGAAAGTCGACATCTGGTCGCTCGGCTGTACCCTGTACGCCTGCCTGGTGGGCAAGTCGCCTTTTGAGATGCGCAGCGACGAGACGGGCGGGTCGCTGAGCATCTGCGTTCTCTCGGGAGACTGGCGGTTTCCCGATGAGGGACCCGGAGGGAAGGGCAAGGGCAAGGGCAAAGGCACGGCCGCCGGGCCTTCCAACGGGACGTCCGGGGGGAACGACACGCCCACCAGCGAGCCCATCCGCGAGGTTGTCCGGAGGTGTCTGAAGGTGGAGCCGAGCGAGAGGCCGGATATTGACGAGTTGATTGAGATGGTGGAGCGGGTGGTGGAGGAGTTGCCCGAGGACGACTCAACTTGAGGCCAAAGGATTCTTTTGCTATCTCTCTTTCTCTCTCTCTGTGTGTGTGTGGCTCTGTCTATCTGTCGTGTGGGTGTGTGGATGTGTGTTCGGTTGTGTCTAGGTGGTATGTGTGTCGCTTGTGTAGGGTTTCATTAGGGGTTCATCTGGTTCGGCGTTGGGTGCCAACTCGGTTGGAGTTGGGATGGCCAAAACAAGCTTCATCCCGTATCACGATCTCTTCTTCTGATGATTGCGTGAGTAAGTCGTCCTACCTCGGCGCGGTGACGGACTTGCATGTTACTTGTCTACGCCATCTGAGACGAATAGATCAACTTTCTCCAGTCTCGAGAGATAGTGGGCAAGCATCTCGGTACTCGTCTGAACCCGTGGAAATCGCACAGGGAACGCGTTTCCAAGGGTGTACTTCTAACTCCACCACGCGGCGCGATGAATGGTTTCATGTCTTCTATCCAAACAGCAAGAGACCCCGGTCTAGTTTAAGAGGTATCAGATCTAAAAGGCTTCCGAATACCCCCGGTTGCCACATGCCGAAAATATGATTCGTCTCCCGGGGGAGAAAAGAGCATCAATTTGACGCTGTCCCGGCAGCAGCGGCCTCGGCAGCGGCAATGGCATCGTCTGCCCTCTGGACGCACTCTTCCAGGACCTTCCAAAATAGCGGGATTTCCAGGCTGCGCGGTATCCTGACGCCCTCTTCGCCCGGGGGGAGCAGCTTGGCCGTGATCTGGCCCGTCCTGGCTCCGGCGCGGGCGTCTTCGTAGGTGCCCTCGGTCACAACCGACACCTCGTAACGCTCCCGCTGCGCCAGTCCCGGCTCCCCCGCAGGATCACAGTCAGCGAAGGGGATCTCGTGCTGGTCCCCGACGCCCGTCAGGACCGCGGCCACAGCGAGCGGGTCGTGCAGCGGCGGGCCCTCGGTGATACCGAAGACGTCTCTATCCCTCGCATGTCAGCCGTCGTTGTGCTCACGCACTCTCCCCAAAAGAACGAAACTTACTTGTAGGTCTTTGCAAAGAACATCAGCAGCTCCACCAGCATAACCCTAAGCTTCGTCTTTCCTGGCTTGCCGTTCCTCCGAGCCTCTCCGTCTGTGCCCCTCTCCACCTCCTCGCGGCCGTAGAGCAGCAGGTCGCGCACGCTCTCCGTGGTCAGGACCAGGTGGGTCACGTCGAGAGGGATCAGGGTGGTCTTACGGGCGAGCTCGCGGTTGGCAAAGATGGCGGCTGCGGCCTCCGGGTCGGCGAGGACGTTGAACTCGGCGAACTGGGTCCAGTTGCCGACGCGGGGCACGCCGGCGACCTCGCCGAGGACGGCAGGGGTGAAGCCGCCGCCGAGGGCGCCGCCCATGAGCGAGAGCCCACGGATGTGGCCGACCAGGTCCGGGTACTTGAGGAAGAGGGCGGCAGCGTTGGTGAAGGCGCCCGTGGCGACGACCCAGGCGGTGCCGGGCGGCGTGGCCTTCAGGGCGGCATAGGCGGCATCGATGGCCGGCGGGTTGGTGCGCGCCTCCACGGCTGGCGGCGGAAGCAAATCGGTCCCGTCTAACCCCGACTCGCCGTGGATGTCGGTGGGCGCGTGCATCGGCGGGCGATACAGCGCGTGCGAGGCGCCGACGTAGACAGGGATGCTGGATGCCTTGCCTATGGCAGTGAGGATGGAGGTGGCATTGCGCGTTGTTTTTCTGGCGAGGGCATGTATTAATTAGTATTGACACGTTTAAATGGGGTAGAAAAAAGGGTTGAAAAAGTGGAAAAAATGCAGGGGACAGGTAGGGAGCTAGGGGCGTCAACGAGAGGGGAAAGAAGGAGATCTTACTCGAGTGAAGCATTGCCGAAGACGGTTGAGACGCCGAGGACGCGGATTGCCGGGTGGTAGGCGGCCAGGAGGATGGCGAAAGTGTCCTGACGAGAGTGTGAGCAAGTGTGTGATCGTGTACGTGAGAGAGAGTGTGAGTGTCCAAGAAGTTGAGGTGAGGTAGGAGGGGTGTGTATATTGAAAGGTGGTTGTGATGGGATGCCTAGCGACCTGGTGTACGGAACCTCCCTCCACCCCCAGCTAACTGTTTGCCCCTCCCCCTCCTCCGTTTCCGCATCCCATCGGGCTCCCTGGGTCGTGCCTCGCTTGATCACGGGCCCGGGTCCCGGAAGTAAACAGAGTCGCTGCAATCGGAGGACAAATCAGCTTCGACCAGGACTAAAACTACTTACGTCGTGACCCGGGTCACAGTCCAGCCAGACCGGGATTCGTGTGTCCTCCATGTCGAGGAGCTCGACAATATGGGTACGGATCAGGAACAATTGATAAGCAGAAAAAAATTACCGAGGATGATCAAGTAGGTTAAATTGAGTTCTATCCGTTGAGGCCGGTGATGACGATTGATTCAAGAAAGCTTTTACGAGACGCGGGTGAACAGGAACCTGCCCCTGAACTTAAGAGGCCAAAAGCCAGGATGTCTTCTTGGGATGCGCTGGAGCGGGAGACCGTGGGTTTCCGTTCTGGATCCACTGGGCCTGATCTCATGAGTAACAGAAGCTGGCGCAGTTGCCTAATCAGGAAGTTGGGTCAGTCAGCACAACCCCCCCCCCCCCCCCAACAAAAGAGTCGTCGCGGGTTCTTTCCCGTTCTTTTTTAGCTTCACAGTTTTCCGGCAATGTTTGCCGTGTCCTCAGTTGACGCTTGTAATCCGTAGTTTGAGGCCGGCACACTAGTACAGTGCCCCAACAAGTAATTAATTGCTGCCGTGCACTCCCAAAGCATTGGCCCTACCCGCCACCTCCCTTCTGTCTCTGAATCACCTTCATGACATCCGCAAAGCTATTCTTGTCCCCCTTTTTCTTCTTCTTCCCCCGCTTCCGCTGCGACTTTCCTCCTCCTCCGCCGCCTCCGCCGCCAGCTCTGCCATCGTCGTCATCATCATCCCAGGCCGACAATTTGACCTTGGTTTCGTCCAGATCCGCCTCGTCTTCCACCCGGCTGGAGCCAAAGCCCATGTCCATATCTTCGTCGTCGCGGTGCAATTCTTCGAGCTTCTTCTTGAGCCGCTCTTCTCGCTCCGCTGCCTTTCTCTCCTCTTCTGATTTTTCCATGGCACTAGCCGCCTTGGCCTTCTTGAGGGCCGCCAAGAAGGCCGGGTCGTCGAGCGACGGGGCCTTATATTTTTCTTCCGACGTGAGTGCCGTCTTGGAGTCCTTGAAGTAGTTTCTCGCCGCGGGAGCCTCAGGCTTGGGCGGCGGGGGCATCTCTGCTGCCGTCTTGGCCTCCGATTGATCCTTGGTCTCCAATTGATCCTTGGCCTTCGATTGATCCTTGGCATCGTCTTCTTCGTCGGAAGACCCGTCCGACCCTTCTAGTCCGGCCAGTGGATCGTAGTCGGATCCGGCGTCATCGAAGATGCTGATCTCCTTTCCGTCCTCCTCGGCTTGTTGCGCCTCGAGCTGCTTCTTGTAGAACTCGGGCACCTCCATTCCAAGGACTTTGCCCGAGGCCAGAAGCTCCTTTTCCTTCTCCTGTTCCTCTGAAGCGCTGGCGTCGAGCTTCCTCACCTTCCGCTTCTCATGCCCGTCCTCGTCAACGATAATCATGACCTCGCGACCTTTGCTGTCCCTCTCTATCCTCACCCCTGGTGTCTTCTTTTCGCCAATCTTTTTGAACTTGGCACCAAGGGTCGACCCCTCCTTTGTCTTGGCGGCGGCTGCCCGCGCAGCTTTCAGCTCGGCCAGGATTTGGTTTCGTGTTCGTTTTTGGCCAGGTTGGAGTGCGGTAGTGGCAAGCTGGCCCTTCTTCTGCACTTTTTCCTTCTCGATGGCTCTGACTTCGGTAGCCTCGAGCTTCTCCAAGACCTCATCGGGGTCCTCCTCCTGTGGCTCGTCATTTTGCGCCTTATCGTCTTCCGCCTGACGTGACCTTTGCCCCTCTCCGTAGACATCTTCTCCCCTGCGTATCCGCTCTAGCAGCTTGAAGTCCAGCCCTTTGACCAGGTGGGTGCTCGACAGGTCGCCGCCCACGATTTCGTTCCGTAAGCGATCGTACGTCTCGCGGTCGATATCTCCCTTTTTGAACGACTCTTCTAGATTCCTCAGTCTCTCGGCCCGCTCGTCCTCCTCCTCCTCTTCCCTCGTCCTGGCTCGATCGACGTAGCCCTCGGCGAGCCGGCTGCCTCTTGGCGCGAACGATCGGAACTTTTTCTGCGGCTTTTCCGAGCTCTGGTTTCGTTCTGCAAGCTGCTTTGCAAAATCCACGCCGCGCGCACCCACCACGGACCGAGGGGTCATGGGGATGCTCGACTTGAGTTTGGATCCTAGCGCGAGCGACGTGCTCGACGCCGGGCGCGCATTATTGGGAGGAGAAACGCCATTGGTATCGGAGCCAGACTTGGCCGTGTTGGCTAGCAGAAGCCGGCGGAATTGTTCGTTATTCATGGCTGCGGCGGCAGCGCGACATAACAAATCTTTTGTGTCGAGCTCGACGAGAGAGCTCTCAACGACCTTTGGTAGGGCAACGACTCGGTCCGTCAGCAAGTATCTGTATTCCCGTGCGTACTGCGTACTCTTACTTGTACTCCGTAGTATGGCTGGATTCGAGAAGTGGATCACCACTTTGATCCAAGACCCACTTTTGGCGTTAATCGAGTAACTACGGAGTACATCGCGTAAGCGGGATGTCAGGCGACCGCGCGGCAAGGTGGGGCTTGCGACGAGAGAAGGGCGCGTTTCCCGGCACGTCGGAAGACTTTAACGCTGCAAGTTGCCACCAGTCAAGGCGTCAACTGCGCCCGGCGCGAACGGCCTTTCTCGAACGGATATAACATGGCAGCTTTTGCAGGCTATCCTTTCGCTCCCACGTTCCTCTCCCAACAACATATTTCGATGAAGTGAACCGAATAACAACTAGCCGGACGCAGCGCCGGATTCGATGATGTCACTGCTGCTTCCCCTCTCCCATTTTTTTCGTTTGCACTAGCATTCCCATCATGGGCAGCCGCCTGGAAAAGAACTCGGAGGCCGTGCGGAAACGCATAGCCAACCACGAGTTCAACGACGAAGATGGCGAGGAGTACGAGGCGAACGAGTTCGGGGGGTTTAGCGACTACTTCCGGAGAAAGAAGATCAAGCTACAAAATCTCGACGTCGAACTACGCGCAGCTCGCGGAGACAAGCCCCAGATATTCAAGGGCATTGTGGCTCACGTCACAGGCTACACCCAGCCTCCGCTCCACGTGTAAGCTCCCAGACTCAGCGGTGCGTGCGTGCGTCTCCGGGCTGACTCCCGAGCAGCCTCCACAAGGAGCTGGTCCAACATGGCGCCGCCTTCCTGCAGTACCTGGACTCGAAGACCATGGCGACACACATCATCGCCTCGACCATGCCGCCAAAGAAAGCCGTCGATTTTGCCAAGTACCGCGTCGTCAAGCCGGCCTGGGTGATGGACTCGATCAAGGCCGGGAAGTTGCTGCCCTGGTCAGACTACCGCGTCATCGACGACGGGCCAAGGCAAAAGACGATTAAGTTTGACCGAGGCAAGATGCTCAGTCAGGCGGCCCCGCAGTCTCCAGCAGGCTACCGCGAACAGACTCAGAACAGCTTCTACGCGAACCAGTTCCAGAAACCCTCGCAGAGTTCCTCCGGCAGTAGCAGCCCGTTTCAGCCCCCGTCTGCAAGGAAAACCGCCTCAACTGCCCTCGAGGCCATCGACGACTTTGACGACGCCGACGTGGACGCAGTATTTGAGGGATCGGCAGCCTCAATTGGCGCGGCCCCAAGCGATGCGCCCGCGTCAAATGCGCAGCCGCTCCAGGAGGGTAAACCCCAGGGGGCGGAGGCTCTCGGATCTGAACAAGCCGTTGACCTGCCGCAGCCACAAAAGTTGTCCGGGAAAGCGACGACTTCGGAAGAACATAATGCTCTGCTTCTCCAAGATCCCAAGATTCGCAACTCATCCACCGCCAACCCCAACTTTCTGAAGCAGTACTACTCGGAAAGCCGCCTGCACCATCTGTCCACATGGAAGGCACAGTTGAAGTCGCGCATGATGGCCATGATGGCGGAAAAGGGACCGGTAGCCAGGGGCAAGCGCACGAGCGGCTCCCGTCGCTACATCATGCACGTCGATTTCGACAGCTTCTTTTGCGCCGTATCTCTCAACCACCATGCCCCGGACTATCGCGACAAGCCCGCGGTTGTTGCCCACAGCACCGGCAGCGGCTCGGAGATTGCTTCCTGCAACTATCCCGCCAGGAAATACGGCGTGAAGAACGGCATGTGGATGAAAGATGCTCAGGAGCTTTGCCCCAGTCTCAAGGTGGTTCCATATGATTTCCCCGCCTACGAGGAAGCGAGCCGGCTGTTCTACGATACAATCCTTGGCGTTGGAGGTGTGGTCCAAAGCGTCAGTATCGACGAAGCTCTGGTCGACATCACCGATGTCGTGCTCTCGGAGACCGGTTCTAATGGCGTCGGGGTCAGCGAAGGCAGCGTCTGGCGGGAACAGGAGAAAGCTGACCAGATCGCGACGACGCTCCGCGCCGAGATCAAGAAGAAGACGGACTGCCACGTCTCCGTCGGCATCGGCGGGAACATCTTGCTCGCCAAGGTTGCCCTGCGAAAGGCAAAGCCTGCAGGCCAGTACCAAATCCGGCCCGAGGAGGCCTTGGACACGCTCGGCGAGCTCAAGGTCGAAGACCTCCCCGGTGTTGCTTACAGCATCGGTGGGAAGCTCGAGGAGATCGGCGTCCTGTTCGTAAAAGACCTGCGCCAGACCTCCAAGGAGCGCCTGACCACTCTGCTGGGTCCCAAAACGGGCAAGAGGCTGTGGGAGTATGCTCGGGGAATTGACCGTGCCGAGGTCGGAGAGCAGCCCGTCCGCAAGTCAGTTTCGGCCGACGTGAACTGGGGCATCCGATTCGTTAACCAGGAGGAAGCGGAAGAGTTTGTCCGCAACCTGTGCAAGGAGCTTGAGCGCCGGCTTCTGAATGAAGGTGTCAAAGGCAAGCACCTTACTATGAAGATCATGAGACGTGCGCTTGACGCGCCCCTGGACCCGGCCAAGCATCTGGGCCATGGCGAGTGCGACACGTTCACCAAGAGCGTCACTTTCGGTGTTGCTACCAATGACAGTGGAGCCATCGGCAAGGAGTCCGTTGGCATCTTGCGCTCGTTCAAGTTTAGCCCCGGCGACCTCAGGGGCATAGGAGTGCAGATGACCAAGCTGGAGCCTATCAAGCCGTCTGCTGCTCCTGAGGGGAGCCAGAAACGACTTGACTTTGGCAGCGCAGCTCCGCCAACCAAGAGGCCCAAGAGAGAGCCGGTACACGAGGAGCCTAACGCGAGACCCCCGAGCCGTCGATTGTCCGGACGGGAGGTCCAGGACGACCCCATCACGGTAGACCCCCTGACACCTCGGAAACCCAAAGTACACCCGGCCCTAGCGCTGGCCAAGGCGAACGCAGCCGACGAGAAAGCCAATTCACCCCTCAACATCACGGGAACTCAGTTCATCATGCCTTCCAACGCCGATCCCACGGTGCTCGCCGAGCTTCCACAAGACATCCGCAGCAAGCTAATGCACCAACCCCAACGACCTCCCACTGCCCCATCCCGCGAGGCATCCCCGGCCGTCAAATCCCGTTCTCACAGCCCAGCCGTAACGGATGGCATCCCTTCGGACGTCGACCCGGAAGTCTACAACGCCCTCCCGGAGGAGATGAAAGCTGAGATCCTCGCCTCCTACGGCCGGAAGAAGCGGGAGTCAGGCGGACAGGTCCTGCTCCCTCAGTCTCCACGCAAAGACAGGATCATTCAGCGTCCCAAGGAGAGGTCGACGCCGACCAAGCGGGGCGACATTAAGTCGTTCTTCAGCCGGGCGCGGGACCGCGAGCGCCGGCAGGACGCCGAGGCGGGGCTGATGCAGGCGAGCCTGGCGCCGCCGGTCAAGCAGCAAGGGCCTACGGAGCCCAGCGGCCTGGACGCCGCGGCGGTGCCGGAGAGCCTGGACCCGGAGTTCCTGGCCGAGCTGCCGGAGGACGTGCGCTGCGAGGTGCTCGAGGACCATCGCCGGCGCCGGTTTGCCGCGCAGAAGTCGGCCACGGCCGGGCTGGGCTACCACGTCCCCGTCTCGCCACCGTCCCCGCCAATACCCGGGCGCGGGATGGCTCACGAGCGAGCGGACCAGGGGGGTACTGGAGGCGTCCCGCAGGGCCAGACGCGACTCAGGTTCCCTGCGAAACCGCCCAAGGTGGCCTTCACTCAGTCCGGGCTGACATCGGTGAAAGAGGTCAAGGAGATGGTTGGGGTGTGGCACGGGGCAACACAGGAGGAGGGGCCGCACCAGGCCGACGTGGAAGTGTTTGAAAAATACCTAGCAATGGTGGTGGTCGAGGAGAGGGATATGGAAAAGGCGAGGATGCTGGTCAGGTGGTTGGGGTGGTTGGTGGAGGAGGGGCCGGAAGGATCAGGGAAGGAGTCGTGGAGGGAGGCGGTCGGGACGGTGAAAGCGGCGGTTCAGAGGGCTGTAAAGGAGAGGAGTTTGGGGGCTATGGATTTCGGGTAGCCTCTGTACATGTGTGCGTGCGTATATGCTGTTTGGGAGGGAGCAGGAGGCAGGGAAGGATGTCCTGAGATGCGACATTCGTGGCGAAAAAGGAAGTAGTTACGGAACTGTTGGGAGATGAACAAAGAAGGTCTAGATGGGTATCTACGCCAGAAGCCTCGCCGCATATCAAACTACTAGTAGCAGGAAACCACATTGCTCATGACGGTCCGGCCAAGGGTTTCACAGTCTCAACTAGAGCAGAGCGAATAATGTTGCGCCCATCACGGCCAGGCCAGCAGACCACGCGATGCGCGCGATGGCAGCGCCAGCCATGTAAACCTTGGTTGTTTCAACATGGTGTGTCTCCACACAAGTTTGAGAGAGGCCGGCCGGCTTACCGTCAGCTTCAGGCTGCCACCGCACGCCTGTGTGGTGTTGCCGTCGCACGGCAGGTTGCACGCGGCGTCAGGCAACTTTGCGGACATGCTCGAGAGCATCTGGCCGCACCAGCATTCCCTAGGTTGTGAGAGTCAGCGAGGCGAGTCTTGGGGAAGCCCTACTCGTCGGGGCACTCTCGTTCTATTTTTCATAATGGAGCGGAGACCCGACAGAAAGCACCTATCTTGGACCAGTTGCCCTCGTGTCACACAGAGGTCTCATCACTACACACCCTTTGTGACCATCTTAGACGTATGTCCAGTAAATAATTACATTGTATGTATGTACATGTATGTCTCTCTCTCCCCCCCGGACTCCCAAGCAAATAAGAGTAGTCCATTCCATCGACACCAGGAAGGAGAAAACAATCTTGGCAAGGAGCCAGCAAACCAGTAGAACGACAGAAAAAAGGCGAATAAGAGACCAAATATCACGTACCACGCGTACTCGAGTCCAGCAAACTGAAACCGCCCCGTCTGCCCGCCGTCCGCGTCGCCCGCCCCGGTCATGCAAAAGTCCAAGCACATCTCGACCGTCATGCTATCCGGCTGTACCAAGTTGGTGCCGTCATGGAGCGCCCGGACCCCGGCCGTGTCGGGCAGCTCCGTCGTCTCGTTGTAGCAGCCGTAGTAGACGTAGCCCGAGGAAGACGGAGGGCGGAAGATGGAGGGCGCGGCGTTGTCCCGCTTAATGGCGGCGGTAATGGTAATGGCTCTTTCGGTTTGCTGGGCCGCCGCGAGGGCTGGGACTGGAAAGGGAAAGAGGAAGAGGAGAACCGGGGGGTTGGGTAGGAGGAAAGATAGGGACAGCGGAAGAAGGGAGACGTGCGAGACTAGAGGGCGCATTTTTGGAAGAGAAAAGAGAGCGAGTGAGCGAGACAGAAACAAGAGTGGTGATTGTCGAAGGAGTGCCCTTCAGGGAGAGCGAAGGTTAGAAATTGACAAATATGAAAAAAAAGTCTGTAGTGCGGCGCGGCGCGGCGCGATCCGGGAGGAATGGTAACGCTGAGAACGAAGGATTCGCAGGTTGGGAACGGAAACGAGGCTGCATAGGGCTAGAGGGTCTTCTCATGAAATGACCTTGTTGGCGGCCAGGAAGACTGCAACCGGCATGCCAAGAATGCCGGGGACCAATCGCCAACCAACCAATCAGGGAAGGAACGTTGACAGATATCAACGTTCCCTGAGGAACGTCAGGAACGACGAACGTTCTAAGTGTTCCTCTAAGGAACGAGGAGAACGGATAGCGTTCCTAGCGGTCCTTAGTAGGGGACACTTAAGGACAAAAGGGAACTAGATAGTATATTAAGCTAGCTAGTTAATTGTGACGATCCTCGTGGCCCAAACCACTAGAAGGGACTTCTAAAGGTAACAACTTTGAGCTGAGGGTCGGTGAAGCCAAAGGGTTTACAACAAGCGATGTCAAAGGTACTGACAGTCTTGCACTTAAATTGCTTACTGGAGAACTCCCAGAGTCCTCCAGAACGAGTGACTATGCTAGCTTATATACTAAGCCGTCTTGCGTGTCCTGGCAAGCTCGCTCCGGCTCGCTAGCGACCGCAAGGTATCCTTGATCGCTCTAGGTAGCTATCTACCCGTAGCTACCGTGATCACTCCCGGTCGCCGGCTACCCTAAGCGATCCTCAAGTCTGCCTTCTATAGTAACCCTGTAGCCTCGTGTCACCGATGATTAGTCTATAGAGCTCTTGTTACGCCCTACCGGGTCTTACTATATAGTTGGTTTGTAACATTTAGGCACCAAATAACTAGGTGCTCTACAGTTTCCCTCCCTTGGCCACAGGCATAGTAGGGGGTACTGACCCCTGGGACTTGAACCCTAAAAAGGAAGTCACGGAGGCCAATAGCCCCTGTATAGGCCTGTACTAGTAGGGAGCTCTAGGCCTTCGTTAGGCCTTGGTACCTTTGCAGGCCTTCCCCCGAAAAACCAGGCACAGGGGGTCCTTGTCTAACACGTACCATATCCTCCTACTGGCTTGGTCGGCCCTCTAACGGTTGCTCTAGCTAGCCACTATGGCTAGTTCCGTAGCCTATAGCCTCCTCTATACGGTCTATAAGGGGGGTAGACCCCCTCTACGGCCCTCCCGAACCTACTACCGGACTGTCGACCTTGCTACCTCTAGGGCTATAGGCTTCGGCTCCTAGCCCCTTGCCCTAGCCCTTCTCTTCTAGAACCTCTAGCTTAGCCTATTATAGGCCTGTTAGATAAGAGCCCTTGTAGGGACCTAGGAGGCCCTTAGGCCTACCCTAGTCTATAGGAGTGGCTTGTCGAGTTTGGCTTCGAAGTCAGCTAGCCTCTTATTAAGATAGAGGTCGAGGGGTAGTACCTAGGCTTCTATTTCGAGGTACTAGATAGGGGTAGCCTTATAGGCCCTAGTAACTACTTAAAGGGCCTTATATTAGGCCTTTAATAGTTCCCTAGTAGGGCCTTCTAGCTTACCCCCTGGCTTGGTAGGCTTATAGAAGTTTAAGGCCCTATATGTCACGAGCTAACCATATACCGCAACCTAGTAGGGTGTAGCAGGCTAAATGAGCTACCAATCAAGAAGGGTACGAAGCAAGGCTAACACGGGATCGCTAGGGAGCACGGGCTACCACAGGCAAATAATTGCCAAAAGGGAAAGATAGCAGAGAATAGCTAGCTACTAAAGGCGATCCAAGGACAGGATAGAAGGGGACTATAAGCGATCGACAGAAATATATATACATATAAATAGTCACTTGTTATAGTAGACTCTAGGAGTTTACTAGTGATAGTAACCTATAATTATAGTACCTATACTAAGTATTACTAATTACCATAAGAGATAACTCTAGTATTGTTATAAACCCTTTAGCTTTACTAAATCCCTTAGACGACCTGCCTACTTGTCTTGCTTAATCTACCTTTATCTAAATCCTTTTAGAAGAAGTCTAAGTTAGGTTTATTATATATTACTATTATTTCCTTTATTCTATTATAGTTTAGAATAGAGGTAACTTTAACCTTAATATTAATATAGCTACTAATGTTATAGCCGAATAGCTGCTTACTTAGCTTAGTTAACTCTATTAGTAGATTTAGGAGTTAGACTAGAGAGATAAGGCTACTTAAGCCTAAATTAAGGAACTCGAGAACGGCAAAAAGCACTTATAAAAGTTAGTTAACGAGGCCTATACTAAAATTAAGGTACTTGAAACTACTAAAGCAAGCTATATTAAGATCGAACTACCTGGTAAATACGGAGGAACTAAAGAGGATCTTATAGGATTCTTAACAAACCTTTGATCCTACTTCTAGCTTAATAACGATAAGTTTCCGGACGATAAAGCTAAAGTCCTCTATATAGCTATAAGACTAGAGGGTAAGGTATTTAGATAGTTTAAGCCTATATAGAACGATTACCTTATTAAGGAAGACGAAGATGACTAAGATATATTTATATAGGTAGTCTTTCGATCTTATAACCGTTTTAAAGAGGAGCTTTAGAAGGTTTTTAGCGATAAAGATAAGAAGATTTATATATAAGAAAGACTTACTAATCTCTAATAGACTAAGTTAATAGCTTCCTATGCTATATAGTTTAGATAGGATATATTTAAGTCTTAGCTTAATAATAAAGTATTAATATAATTATTCTATAATAGCTTAAAGGAAAAGGTTAAAGATAAGTTATATAAGTATAATTAGCCTAAGACCTTGGACAAATATATTATATAGGCTATTAGAATCGATAATCGACTCTATATACAAGAGTAGTAGAAATAAGGCTAAATAAACGGAATTATAGTTAAGGCTAATAATAAGAAAAAGCGAGCATATATTAGTACCTCGTATAGGATATACCCTAGAGCTATAGATATAAATATAGTATAGAAATAAGACTAGAAGAAGATAACTAAAGATAAGTCTAATATTACCTACTATAATTATGGAAAGAAAGGGCATTATAAGCAAGAATATCAAAGCCTAAAGAAAGAATAGAAGATAGTCCCTAGAAAGGAAATTACGTTTATCGACAAAACTACTAAGGACGTTATCAAAGTAGTAGCTACAAGCTACGAAGACAGGGGCAGTAATATAGATAGTCTCGGATACGACGGTAACGGTGAAGACGAACAAGTACCGTACTCCGAACTAGTCACTATAGACCTAGAGATAGGTCTTGCTAAATAGGATATAGTAGGAGAATATATACCGCCAATTTCGATTCTCCTAGCCTTAAGGTAGTAGGGTTTTATAGTTATATAGAGGTGGGATAGATCGTAGATAACCGATACCTAAGGAATTAAAAGACCTAGACCTAATGTTCTATTCCTCTAGGAACGAATCAAATAGTACTATAATGAAGTTTTCTAACTTAATACGGAACTACGTAAATAGGATAGACACTTGACTTAACTTACCTAGTAGAGTGATAAGATAAGGGATAAAATAAGGGAACTCCGACATATTATAGAAGCTATTAAAGGAGGATAGCCTATGACATATAATAGGCCTAATAGCTATACTAAGTACCTTGACGACTAGTAACTTAGTAATGATATATAAAACCTAGAATACTAGTTTATATATATAAACCGTAGAAAAGACGAGTATATATAGGGAAGCTATTAGAAGAAACACTCTTACTTTAGCATTAGAGTATCTATAGTCTATATATAGTAGGAAGGATTTGGGAAAGAATTCTAATACCTCCTAGGCAACGTTATATAACTATACCCTCGACACAAGGCATATATATAAATGCCCTAGTTCTAATATATAGTATATAAATGCCAATATTACTTTTGTGATAAATTCGAAAATAATTACTAGCCAACCTGACAAGGAAATAAGGACGGAAGCCTCTGCCCTATGGAATAGGTCTATAATATGGAAAATAGAGCGGCCGAATTGCTTTAGAAGATCGAAGCCTATAATCTAGAAGGCATTACGATAGTTCTAAGACGAGCCTAGCCTAGGTACTATAGAATGGGATAAGATATATAGGACTCGTACTAGAATAACGACTACCTCTATTACACAGACAAAAAGAAATCGCGAATTTAGGAGCTTTAGATAAAGCTATAGTATATACGATAAAAAGTTATTACGAGCTAACTATATACCGCGACCCGGTAGGGTGTAGCAGGCTAAATGAGCCACTAATCAAAAAGGGCACGAAGCGAGGCTGACATAGGATCACTAGGGAGCGCGGGCTACCACAGGCAAACAATTGCCAAAAAGGGAAAGATAGCAGAGGATAGCTAGCTACTAAAGGCAATCTAAGGACAGGATAGAAGAGGACTATAAGCGACTAACAGAAGTATATATATATATAAATAGTCACTCGTTATAATAGACTCTAGGAGTTTACTAGTAATAGCAACCCCCCTTTATAATTATAGTATTTATACTAAGCATCATTATTAACTACTATAAGAGATAACTCTAATATTATTATAAACCCTTTAGCTTTACCAAATCCCTTAGACGACTTACCTACTTGTCCCGCTTAATCTACCTTTGTCTGAACCCTTTTAGAAGAAATCTAAGTTAGGTTCGTTATATATTACTATTACTCCCTTTATTCTATTATAGTTTAGAATGGAAGTGACTTCAACCTTGACATCGATATAGCTACTAACGTCATAGCCAAATAGCTGCTTACCTAGCTTGGTTAACTCTATTAGCAAATCTAGGAGTTAGACTAGAAAGATAAGGCTACTTAAGCTCGAATTAAGGAACTCGAGAACGGCGAAAAGCACTTATAGAAATTAGTTAACGAGGCCTATACTAAAATTAAGGCACTCGAGGGCGCTAAAGCAAGCCGTATTAAGATCGAACTACCTAGCAAATATAGAGGAACTAAGGAGGATCTTGTAGGATTCCTGACAAACCTCTAATCTTACTTCTGGCTTAATAACGATAAGTTTCCGGATGACAAAGCTAAAGTCCTCTATATAGTTACGAGACTAGAGGGCAAGGTATTTAGATAGTTCGAGCCTATATAGAATGACTATCTTACTAAGGAAGATGAAGACGATTAAGACGCGTTTATATAAGTAGTCTTTTGATCCTATGACTGTTTCGAAGAAGAGCTTTAGAAGGTTTTTATTGATAAAGATAAGAAGATTTATATATAAGAAAGACTTGCTAATCTCTAATAGACTAAGTTAATAGCCTCCTATACTATATAGTTTAGATAGGACATATTTAAGTCTTAGCTTAATGACAAAGTATTAATATAACTATTTTATAATGGCTTAAAAGAAAAGCTTAAATATAAGCTATATAAGTATAATCGGCCTAAGACTCTAGATAAATATATTATATAGGCTATTAGAATCGATAATCGACTCTATATATAAGAGCAATAAAAACGAGGTCAAATAAATAGAACTATAGTTAAGGCTAATAATAAGAAAAAGCAAATATACGTCAATACCTCGTATAGGATATACCCTAGAGCTATAGATATAGATATAATATGGAAGTAAGACTAAAAGAAAACGACTAAAGACAAGTCTAATATTACCTACTATAACTATAGAAAGAAAGGGCACTATAAGTAAGAATGTTAAAGCCTAAAGGAAGAGTGGAAGATAATCTCTAGAAAGGAAATTACGGCTATCGATAAAATTACTAAGGACGTTATCGAAGTAACGGCTATAAGCTACAAAGATAGGGGCAATGACATAGATAGTTTCGGATATAATAACAATAGTAAAGACAAACAAGCACCGTACTCCGAACTAGTCACTATAGACCTAGAGATAGGTCTTGCCAAATAGGATACGGTAGGAGAATATATACCGCCAATTTCGATTCTCCTAGCCTTGAGGTAGTAAGGTTTTACAGTTATATAGAGGTAGGACGGATTATAGATAACCGACACCTAAGGAATCGAAAGACCTAGACCTAATGTTCTATTCTTCTAGGAACGAATTAAATAGTACTATAATGAAGTTTTCTAGCTTAACACGGAACTACGTAAATGGGATAGACGCTTAATTCGACTTGTCTAATAGAGCGATAAGATAAGGGACGAGATAAGGGAACTCTAATATATTATAGAAACTATTAAAGGAAGATAGCCTATAATATATAATAGGCCTAATAGCTATGCCGAGTACCTTAACGACTAGTAACTTAGTAACGACGTATGGAACCTAGAATACTAGTTTATACGTGTGAATCGCGGAAAAGACGAATATATATAGGAGAGCTATTGGAAGAAATACTCCTACTATAGCATTAGAGTACCTATAGTCTATATATAATAGGAAGGATTTGGGAAAGAATTCTAATACCTCCTAGGTAATGTTATATAACTATATCCTTAATACGAGGTATATATATAAGTGCCCTAGTTCTAATGTATAGTATACAGATGCCGATACCACTTCTATGACAAATTCGAAGATAATTACTAGCCGACCTAATAAGGAAATAAGGATAGAAGCTTACATCCTATAGAATAAGTCTATAATATAGAAAATAGAGCAGCCGAATTACTCTAGAAGATCGAAGCCTATAATCTAGAAGGCATTATAATAATTCCAAAACGAGCCTAGCCTAGGCACTATAGAATAGGGCGAGACATATAGGACTCGTGCTAGAGCAACGATTGCCTCTATCACGCAAACAAAAAGAAATCGCGAATTTAGGAGCTTTAGATAAAGCTATAGTATATATAATAAAAAGTAAAACGGACTTAATAATAGAAAGCCGTAAGCACTTAATAGCTTATAGAAATAAGTACGATTAATAAAGCTACTATTAGCTAAATAACTAAAGAGGTTAGCACTGACCTAGGAAACGGGTCAGGGCCCTTCGAGGGGCCTAGAAACTATTAACGCCTGTATAGCGGCGAGTAATAGCGTAGTATAGGAGGAACTGGCGTAAGAGACCACTATATCGAGACCTCCCGGCAGAAATATAGGAAATTGCCGCAATCTTTGGACGACGGCAGTAAGACAAGTGACTATAGATAATAGCACAATGGAAACAGCACGAAATGCTTGTACTAGTAGATAGTAGAATAGAGATAAACCTGATTTTGCCGACGCTTGTAAATTAGCTATAGATACCCTAGAGAATGAAGCGGAAGTATGGTATAGTCAAAGGGCCATTTCTGATGTAATAGGTATATTAATATCACTATAGTAGGAAGGACTATAGTAGTCGTATTTAACATTGTAGATATAGGTAACGATAAAGATATAATATTAAGGTTACTATAGTATAAAGATTACGACTTAGACATTAGCTAGAAAAATAGTAGCTACCTATGACCTTAAACGGAGTTATATTTAACTAGTAAGATAGGGAGCGTATAAGGATCATAAGCAGACGATACTTAGGGGAAGATATATCCTATAGATCTACTATAAGAGATAGATAGTAGTAGATAGACAACTACAGACTCTAGAAGAGGCAGTATAACGATATCGATATTGCGATAGAAAGAATAAGCTAAACCACCGATAGCTGTTCTCTCCGTTAACGAATGCGAAATACTATAATAGGAGTAGTAGGTTAAGATAGGAGAAATTGCTAGCATTGCTATAGATAGAACCAAGTTCGTATATTATTAGAAAACCGAGAGACGAGATAAGACTAGGGAAGTACCGAAAGAATACGAAGGACACCTAGCATTCGAACCGAATTATCTAGAAGGACTACTAGAATATAGCCTATAGAATCATAAGATCAAGCTTAAGGAAGGAGTACGATTAAAGTTCTTTAAGATCTATTATATAAGCTAGACTTAGAATAAAGAACTTAAGCGATATTTAGAGGAGAACCTTTAAAGAGGATATATTTATCTGTCGATATTACTAGTAGGCTACCTAATTCTATTTATACTTAAGAAAGATAGAAAGCTACAGTTATATATCAACTATTAGTAACTTAACAAATAGACCGTAAAAAACTGATACCCATTACTACTAATCTTATAGCTCCGAGATTAGTTAGTAGGAGCCTAATATTTTATACGTCTTGACTTACCATCGGCCTATAACTATATATAGATTAAAAAAGGCGACGAGTGGAAAACGGCCTTTAGGATACCCTATAGCTACTACAAGTACCTTGTTATGCTATTCGGACTTACAAACACGCTAGCAACGTTCTAAGCCCTAATTGATCAAGCTATCCGACCCTTTCTTAACAAATTTGCGGTATATTATCTTAATGATATACTTATCTTCTCTAAGACGATAGACAAACACTAGAAGTACATAAAAACAGTGCTAGACACGCTATATATATATAAACTATTAGTTAACAAGGAAAAGAGCAAATTCCACGTTAGGAAAACAGTGTTTTTAGGATACGAGATATCCCTAGGACAAATCCAGATAGAACCTTCAAAGGTTAAAGCTATTAAGAATTGGCTATAATTGACGTTAGTCATAGAAGTACGAAGCTTTATCAAATTTATAAACTTTTACTAGATGTTCATTAGGAACTTTAGAGCGATTATATGACCTTTATACGAATTTACTAGGAAGAACGCTAAATTCTAATGGAAAGAATAGCACGAGTAAGCATTTACATAGATCCGCGATGCTATTACTAAAGATCTAGTACTAGTACTACTAGATCCTAAAAAGCTATTTAAGGTAGAAATAGACGCTTTAGACTATGCTATTAGAGGATAATTAGGATAACAAGACAGACAAGGAAAGCTATATCCTATAGCCTTCTTTTTAAAGAAGCTTAATAGACTATATCTTAATTATCTAATCTATAATAAGGAACTACTTATAATTGTCGAAGCTTTTAAGAAATAGTAACTATACCTTAGTAATATAATTGAACCGGTATAAGTGTATATAGATTATAAGAACTTGCGATACTTTATAACGATAAAGGAGCTTAACAAATAATAAATACGATAGGTAGAGTTCCTCGTGGAATTTAACTTCGAAATCCGCTATAAGAAGGGCAAAGAGAACATACAAGCAAACATCTTAAGCTAACAAACGGATTATATAGAAGGACGAACGGAAACAATACTACCATTGTTTAAGGAATAAACAGACGGAACGCTACATTACGAAACGTAGATACCTATAGAAGATGATCTACTTGACTCGTTCCTAGAGTATTATATAATCTTTCGAGAAGAAAGGATTAACGAGACATAGTATCAAGCAGTACCTAGACCACTAGTACCTAATGAAATGGAAGAAAGAGATAGGAAACTCTAGTACCGAGGCAAAGCATATATCTATGATAGGGATTAATAGCTATAAATGATTTAGGAACTCTATAAGTCGAAACTTAGAGAATATAAAGGAGTTACGAAGATTATCGTATAAGTTAGGAAATACTATGACTTTCTATAGTTAATAGTATAAGTTAAGAAAGTTATATAGGGCTACGATATTTGTAATTAAAGCAAAACGGTATAATATAAGCCGTATAGGCTACTTTAGCCACTACTAATAGCTGACAAACTATAGAGTTTAGTTATAATAGACTTTATTACAAAGTTGCTAGAATCTAAGAACATAGCTATAGGAGTAACCTACGATAATATTTTTACTATAGTAAATTGCCTAACTAAATAGGTATACTTCTTTCCCTATAAGGAGTCCTAGATAGTAGAATAGTTAGTAGATATGATCTATCGGCAAGTTATATCAGTATATACTTGGCTATAAGAATAGATTACCGACAGAGACACTAAGTTTATATCGAAGTTCTAGCAAGCGTTAATGTAACGATTAGGCGTTAATAGCAAGCTATTAACGGCATATTACCTATAGACTAACGGACAAACGGAGCGACTAAACCAAGTTATCAAGTAATATCTCCGTTCTTACATTAACTACTAGCAAGACGACTAGGTTATGCTGTTGCTAATAGTACAACTCGCTTATAATACAACGCTAATGGAAACGACTAAAGTTATACTATTCTTTGTAAACTATAGATATGAAGTAGACCTTAGGCAAGGATTAGAGGTTATAGTGCTAAGAGTAGTAGTCAAAGCGAAACAAATGTATATATTATATGAAAAGCTTAAAAAGGAACTCGAGTTTATCAAGACTAGAATGAGGAACTACTATAACAAATATAGGCTCGAGGGACCTCGCCTAGAGAGGAGAGACAAAGTCTACCTAATCGTACAAAACTTACAAACCAAACGACTAAGTACAAAGCTAGACTTTAAGAAGGTTAGACCCTTTATTATTAAAGAACGAATTTCGACATCTAACTACTAACTATTATTACTATTATCTATACGACTATAGATAGATGTTTTTTATATTTTGCTTCTTAAACTAGTACTAAAGAACGCTAAGGTTGCTATATATATCGAAGCAAAGGACAAAGAGGAATAATAGAACATTAAAGAAATTCTAGATTTATATATTATTAATAGAGAACTATAGTACCTAGTTAAATAGCTTAATTTCGGACTAGAAAATAACTTATAGGAACCTATTAAGAACCTAAATTGCCTTAAGAAACTAAAGTAATTCTACTAGTAGAATCCTAACTAGCTATAAAAACCGGCTCTAAAGCCTATTCCCTAATAGAAAAAGAGGGGAACCCGCTAGAATTAGAACCGGGATCTAACCTGATCGACTCCTAATTAAGCATATCAAAAGCACCTAACGCCTAAGCCTAACCTATAAAGGTCTATATCTCCAATATCGGCAGAAGAGTATCTAGCTCTTCCTCCTCCTCTAGACAAGCTACGCTATAACGAAAAACTTCGGTACTATAATCGTATAGGGATTGCTATAAACGACGTAATCGACTTAAATAGCTTAACGTCTAAGCAAGTAATGCCTTAGTCTTAGTAATCTCCCTTGAAACCTTCTCTTGCTCCGACAAATTCGAAAGGACTAAGATAGTTAGCGACCTAAGACTATAAAGAAAAATAATAAGAAACCTATAGGTATCTATAACGTTTAAACTATTATACTTCTTACCTATATAAATATAGTTTTAATATTTATTTAAACCTTTTATTATTATATAACGCTTTCGCGGCTTTATATTCTAATAACGCTTATAAGGTATAGCGACTTTATAACCCTCTCGCTTAATCTTGATCATAATAGCATGTCATTTATATTTAAGATCGCGACAATTCCTAGGAATACAATTAACTATAGCGAAAGAAAGTTAGTAGAAGAAGGACGTTACCTACTAGGAAAAGGGGGGTATTAGTAGTACTTGAAACAAGTTATAAGAAGCTTTCGGGTCAAAAGCCCTAAAGAGGGGGTATCGTATTACGAGCTAACTATATACCGCGACCTAGTAAGGTGTAGCAGGCTAAGTAAGCCACTAATCAAGAAGGGCACGAAGCGAGGTTGACATAAGATCGCTAAGGAGCGCGGGCTACTACGGGCGAACAATTGCCAAAAAGGGAAAGATAGTAGAGGATAGCTAGCTACCGAAGGCGATCTAAGGACAGGATAGAAGGGGACTATAAGCGACCGATAGAAGTATATATACATATAAATAGTCACTCGTTATAGTAGACTCCAGGAGTTCACTAGTGATAGCAACCCCCCCTTATAATCACAGTACTTATACCAAGCATCGTTATTGACTACTGTAGGAGATAACTCTAGTGTTGTTGTAAACCCTTTGGCTTTACCGAATCCTTTAGATGACTTGCCTGCTTATCCTGCTTAATCTACCTTTGTCTAAACCCTTTTAGAAGAAGTCTGAGTTAGGTTCGTTACAAAAGTAAAATAGACTTAATAGTAAGAAGTTATAAGTACTTAATGGCTTATAGAAATAAGTATAATCGACGAAGCCGCTATTAGCTAAATAACTAAAGAGGTTAGCACTAACCTAGGAAATGGGTTAGAGCCCTTTAAGGGGCCTAGAAACTATTAACGCCCGTGTAGTAGCAAGTGGTAGTGTAGTATAGGAGGAACTAGTATAAGAGACTACTATATCGAGACCTCCTGGTAGAAATATAGGAAATCGCTACAATCTTTAGATAACAGTAGCAAGATAAGCGACTATAGATAATAGCATAATGGAAATAGCATGAAATGCTCGTACTAGTAGATAGTAGAGCAGAGATAAACCTGATTTTGCCGACACTTGTAAATTAGCTACAGATACTCTAGAGAATAAAGTAGAAGTATAGTATAGTTAAAGGGCTATTTCTAATGTAATAGGTATATAGGAAGACCGAACTAATCGATATCACTATAGTAAGGAAGACTATAATAGTTATATTTAGTATCATAGATATAGGTAATAATAAAGATATAATATTAGGGTTACTATAGTATAAAGATTATAACCTAGACATTAGCTAGAAGAATAGTAGCTACCTATAACCCTAAACAGAGTTATATTTGACTAGCGAGATAGGGAGCATATAAGGATTATAAGCAGACAATGCTCAAGGGAAGGCATGTCCTACGGATCTACCGCAAGAGACGAATAGTGGCAGATAGACCACTATAGACTCTAGAAGAGGCGGTATAATGATATTAATATTGCAATAGGAGGAACGAGCCGAACTGCTAATAGCTGTTCTCTCCGTTAACGAATGTAGAGCACTGTAATTAGAGTAGTAGGCTAAGATAGGAGAAATCGCTAGCATCGCTATAGACAGAACTAAGTTTATATACTATTAGAAAACCGAGAGATAAGATAAGACTAGGGAAGTACCAAAGGAATACGAAGGATATCTAGCATTCGAACCGAAGTATCTAGAAGGATTACTAGAACACGGCCTATAGAATTATAAGATCAAGCTTAAGGAAGGAGTATAACTAAAGTTCTTTAAGATTTATTATACGAGCTAGATATAGAACGAAGAACTTAAGCGATATTTAGAGGAGAACCTTCGAAGAGAATATATCTACTTATCGATATCATTAGCAGGCTACCTAATCCTATTTATACCTAAGAAAGATAGAAAGCTATAGTTATATATTAACTATTGGCAACTTAACGAATAGACTGTGAAAAACCGATACCTGTTATCGCTAATCTTATAGCTCCGAGATTAGTTAGCAGGAGCCTAATATTTTACATATCTTGACTTACTATTAGCCTATAACTATATATAGATTAAGGAAGGCGATAAGTAGAAAACGGCCTTTAGGACACCTTATAGCTACTACGAGTACCTCGTTATGCTATTTAGACTTATAAACACGCTAGCAACGTTCTAAGCCCTAATTAATTAAGCTATCTAACCCTTTCTTAATAAATTTATAGTATATTATCTCGACGATATACTTATCTTCTCTAAGACGATAGACAAACACTAGAAGTACGTGAAAGTAGTGCTAGACGCGTTACACGTATATAAACTATTAGTTAACAAGGAAAAGAGCGAATTCTATATTAGGAAAATAGTATTTCTAGGATACGAAATATCCCTAGGACAAATCTAGATGGAACCTTTAAAGGTTAAAGCTATTAAGGAGTAGCTACGACTAACATTAGTTATAGAAATACGAAGCTTTATCAGATTTACAAACTTCTATTAAACGTTTATTAGGAACTTTGGAGCGATTATACGACCTTTATACAAACTTATAAAGAAGAACGCTAAATTCTAATAGGAAGAATAGTATAAGTAAGTATTTATATAGATCTACGACGCTATTACTAAAGACCTAGTACTAGTACTACTAGACCCTAAGAAGCTATTTGAGGTAGAAATGAACGCTTTAGACTATACTATTAGAGGATAATTAGGATAACGAGACGGACAAGAAAAGCTATATCCTATAGCCTTCTTTTCGAAGAAGCTCGATAGACTATATCTTAATTATCTAATCTATAACAAGGAACTACTTACGATTGTCAAAGCTTTTAAAGAATGATAACTATACCTTAGTAGTACGATTAAACTAGTATAAGTGTATATGGATTATAAGAATTTACGATACTTTACGATGACAAAGGAGCTTAATAGACGATAAATACGATAGGTAGAATTCCTCGCAGAATTTAACTTCGAGATCCGCTATAAGAAGGGCAAAGAGAACGTATAAGCAGATATCTTAAGCCGACAAACAGATTATATAGAAGGACAAACGGAAATAACACTACTATTATTTAAGGAACGAACAGACAGAACATTATATTACGAAACGTAAATACCTATAGAAGATAATTTACTTAACTTATTCCTAGAATGCTATATAATCCTTTGAGAAAAAAGAATTAACGAGGTATAGTATTAAGTAGTACCTAGACTACTAGTACTTGATAGAGTAGAAGAAAGAGATGGGAAACTCCAGTACCAAGGCAAAGTATATATTCATGACTAGGATTAATAGCTGTAGATGATTCGAGAACTCTATAAGTCGAAACTCGGAGGATATAAAGGAGTTACGAAGACTATTATACAAGTTAAGAAACACTACGACTTTCTATAGTTAATGGTACAAGTTAAGGAAGTCGTATAGAATTACGACATTTGTAATCAAAGTAAAACGGTATGATATAAGCTATATAGGCTACTTTAGCCACTACTAATAGCTAACAAACTATAGAGCTTGGTTACGATAGACTTTATTACGAAGTTGCTAGAATCTAAAGATATAGCTATAGGAGTAATCTATAATAGTATTCTTACTATAGTAGATTGCCTAACTAAATGGGTATACTTCTTTCCCTATAAGGAGTCCTAGATAGCTAAATAGCTAGTAGACGTAATCTATCAATAAGTTACATTAGTATATACTTAGCCATAAGAATGGATTACCGATGAAGACACTAAGTTCGTATCAAAGTTCTAGTAAGCATTAATACAACAATTAGGCGTTAATAGTAAGCTATTAATAGCATATTACCTATAGACTAACGGACAAATAGAGCGACTAAACTAAGTTATTAAATAATACTTCTGCTCTTACGTTAACTACTAGTAAGACGACTAGGTTATGCTATTATTAACAGTATAACTTGCTTATAATATAACGTTAACGGAAATGACTAAAGTTATACCGTTCTTTATAAACTATAGATATAAAGTAGACCTTAGGTAAGGACTAGAGGTTATAGTGCTAAGAGCAGCGGTTAAAGTAAAACAAATGTACGTACTATATAAGAAGCTTAAAAAGAAACTTAAGTTTGTTAGGACTAGAATAAAAAATTACTACGACAAATATAGGCTTAAGGGACCTTACCTAGAGAAGGGAGACAAAGTCTACCTAATCGTATAAAACTTATAAACTAAATGACTAAGCACGAAGCTAGACTTTAAGAAGGTTAGACCCTTTATTATCAAAGAACGAATTTCAATATCTAACTACTAACTATCATTACCATTATCTATATAACTATAGATAGATGTTTTTTATATTTTACTTCTCGAACTAGTACTAAAGAACGTTAAAGTTACTATATATATTAAAGTAAAGGATAAAGGGGAAGAATAAAACGTCAAAGAAATTCTAAATTTATATATTAATAATAGAGAACTATAGTACCTAGTTAAATAGCTTAATTTCGGATTAGAAGATAACTTATAAGAACCTATTAAGAACCTAAATTGCCTTAAAAAACTAGAGCAGTTCTATCGGTAGAATCTTAACTAGCTACAAGAACCGGCTTTAAAGCCTATTTCCTAATAGAAAAAGAGAGGAACTTGCTAGAATTAGGACCAAGATCTAACCCAATCGACTCCTAATCAAGCACGTCAAAAGTACCTAACGCCTAAGCCTAACCCGCGAGGGTCTGCGTCTCTGACATTGGCAGAGGAGTATCTAGTTCTTCCTCCTCCTCTAGACGAGCTATACTACGACAAAAAACTTCGGTACTACGATCGTATAGGGATTACTATAAACGATATAATCGACTTAAATGGCTTAGTATCTAAGCAAGTAACGCCTCGGTCCTAGCAATCTCCCTTAAAACCTTCTCTTGCTCCGACAAATTCGAAAGGACTAAGATAATTAGTAACCTAAGACTATAAAGGAAAATAACAAGGAACCTATAGGTATCTATAATATTTAGATTACTACACTTCTTGCCTATACGAATATAGTTTTAATATTTATTTAAACCCTCTATTATTATATAATACTTTTATAGCTTCGTATTCTAATAACGCTTATAAGGTATAGCGACTTTATAACCCTCTTGCTTAATCTTAATTATAATAATATATCGTTCGCGTTTAAGATCGTAACGATTCCTAGGAATATAATTAGCTATAGTAAAAGAAAATTAGCAAAAAAAGAACGTTACCTACTAGGGAAAAGGGAGTATTAGTAGTACTTAAAACAAGTTATAAGAAGCTTTTAGGTTAAAAACCCTAAAGAGGGGGCATCATATCACAAGCCAACTATATATCGCAACCCAATAGAGTATAGCAGGCTAAATGAGCTACCAATCAAGAAGGGCACAAAGCGAGGCTAACACAGGATCGCTAGGGAGCGCAGGCTACCACAGGCGAACAATTGCTAAAAGGGAAAGATAGCAGAGGATAGCTAGCTACTAAAGGCGATCTAAAGATAGGATAGAAGGGGACTATAAGCGATCGACGGAAGTATATATATATATAAATAGTCACTCGTTATAGTAGACTCTAGGAGTTTACCGGTAATAGTAACCTATAATTATAATACTTATACCAAGTATTGCTAATTACTGTAAGAGATAACTTTAGTGTTGTTATAAACCTTTTGGCTTTACTAAATCCCTTAGACGACCTGCTTACTTGTCCTGCTTAATCTACCTTCGTCTGAACCCTTTTAGAAGAAGTCTAAGTTAGGTTTGTTATATATTACTATAGATAGAACTAAGTTTATATACTATTAGAAAACCGAGAGACGAGACAAGACTAGGGAAGTACCGAAAGAATACGAAGGATACCTAGCATTCGAAACGAAGCATCTAAAAGGATTACTAGAACACGGCCTATAGGATTACGAGATCAAGCTTAAGGAAGGAGTATGACTAAAGTTCTTTAAGATTTACTATATAAGCTAGATATAGAATGAAGAACTTAAGTGATATTTAGAGGAAAACCTTCGAAGAGGATATATCTACCTATCAACATTGCTAGCAAGCTACCTAATCCTATTTATACCTAAGAAAGATAGAAAGCTATAGTTATACGTTAACTATTGGCAACTTAACAAACAGACTATAAAAAACCGATACCTGTTACCGCTAATCTCACGGCTCCGAAATTAGTTAGTAGGAGCCTAATATTTTACGCGTCTTGACTTACTATTAGCTTATAACTATATATAGATCAAAGAAGGTAACGAGTGGAAAACGGCCTTTAGGATACCCTATAGCTACTATAAGTACCTTGTCATGCTATTTAGACTTACAAACGCGCTAGTAACGTTCTAAGCCCTGATTGATCAAGCTATCCGACCCTTTCTTAATAAATTTATAGTATATTATCTCGACGATATACTTATCTTCTCTAAGACGATAGACGAACACCAGAAGTATATAAAAGTAGTGCTAGACGCGCTATACGCGTATAAACCATTAGTTAATAAGGAAAAGAGCGAATTCTACATTAGAAAAACGGTATTTTTAGGATATAAAATATCCCTAGGATAAATCTAGATAGAACCTTTAAAGGTTAAAGCCATTAAGGAGTAGCTACGACCAACATCAGTTATGGAAATACGAAGCTTCATCGGATTTACGAACTTCTACTAAATGTTTATTAGGAACTTTAGAGCGATCGTATGACCTTTATACAAACTTATAAAGAAGAATGCTAAATTCTAATGGGAAGAATAGTATAAGCAAGTATTTATATAGATCCGTGATACCATTACTAAAGATCTAGTACTAGTACTACTAGACCCTAAGAAGCTATTCGAGGTAGAAACGGACGCTTTAGACTATGCTATTAGAAGATAATTAGGATAACAAGACAGATAAGGGAAGCTATATTCTATAACCTTTTTTTTAAAGAAGCTCGATAGACTATGTCTTAATTATCTAATCTATAATAAGGAACTACTTACGATTATTAAAGCTTTTAAGGAATAATAACTATACCTTAGTAGTATAATTAAACTAATATAAGTATATATAGATTATAAGAATCTATAATACTTTATAATGACGAAGGAGCTTAATAGACAATAAATATAATAGGTAGAATTCCTTGTAGAATTTAATTTTAAGATCTGTTATAAGAAAGGCAAAGAGACCGTATAAGCGGATGCTTTAAGCCGACAAACGGATTATATAGAAGGACGAACGGAAATAATACTACTATTATTCAAGGAACAAATAGATAGAACGCTATATTACGAAACGTAGATACCTATAGAAGATGATCTACTTAACTCGTTCCTAGAATGCTATATAATCCTTTAAGAAGAAAGAATTAACGAGGCATAGTACTAAGCAGCACCTAGACCACTAGTACCTAATGGAGTAGAAGAAAGAGATAGAAAACTCTAGTACCGAGGCAAAGTATATATCTATAACGGGGATTAATAGCTACGGATGATTCGAGAACTCTACGAGTCGAAACTCGGAGGACATAAAGGAGTTACGAAGACTGTCGTATAAGTCAAGAAATACTACGACTTTCTATAGTTAACGGCACGGGTTAAGGAAGTTATACGGAACTATAACATTTGTAATTGAAGCAAAATGGCACGATATAAGCTATATAGGCTACTTTAGCTACTACTAATAGCTAATAAACTATAGAGCTCGGTTACAATAGACTTTATTATAAAGCTACTAGAATCTAGAGATATAGCTATAAGAGTAACCTATAATAGTATTCTTACTATAGTAGATCGCCTAACTAAATAAGCATACTTCTTTCCCTATAAGAAGTCCTAGATAGCTAAATAGCTAATAGACGTAATCTATTAGCAAGTTACATTAGTATATGCTTAGCCGTAAGAATAGATTACCGACAGAGATACCAAGTTCGTATCGAAGTTCTAGCAAGCGTTAATATAACAATTAGGCATTAATAGCAAGCTATTAATAGCATATTACCTATAGACTAATAGACAAACAGAGCGACTAAACCAAGTTATTAAGTAGTATCTCTATTCTTATATTAACTACTAGTAAGACGACTAGGTTATACTATTGCTAATAGTATAACTCGCTTATAACACAACGCCAACGGAAACGACTAAAGTTACACCGTTCTTCGCGAACTACAGATATAAAGCAGACCTTAGGCAAGGACTAGAGGTTATAGTGCCGAGAGCAGTAGTTAAAGTAGAACAAATGTATATACTATATAAGAAGCTTAAAAAGGAACTCGAGTTTGTCAAGACTAGAATGAAGAACTACTACGATAAATATAGGCTCAAGTGACCTTGCCTAGAGAGGGGAGATAAAGTCTATCTAATCGTACGAAACCTGCGAACTAAATAACCAAGTACAAAGCTAGACTTTAAAAAGGTCAGACCCTTCGTTATTAAAGAACGAATTTCGATATCTAATTACTAACTATCGTTACTATTATCTATATAACTATAGATAGATGTTTTTTATATTTCGCTTCTTAAACTAGTACTAAAAAATACTAAGGTTACTATATATATTGAAGTAAAAGATAAGGAAGAAGAATAGGATATTAAAGAAATTCTAGATTTATATATTATTAATAGGGAACTATGGTATCTTATTAAATAGCTTAATTTCGGATTAGAGGATAGCTTATAGGAACTAGTTAAGAACTTAAACTACCTTAAGAAACTAGAATAGTTCTATTAGTAGAACCTAGATTAGCCAAAGGCAAACCTAGGACAGAACTAAAAATAGCGCCCTAGTTAATAATGTCGACGCCACCGTTAAGTTATATAACGGCCCCCGATTCCTACTGTTCTACCGCCTCTAATTCGTCTAGATTCGACAAACCCGGTATAACCATGTCTGCCCCCTTCTCCACTAGGAACTCTTGTTGTTTACGAACCTGAGTCAGATAGGCTAACGCCTTAGAAGCTTTGCATTGATATTCTTATAGCAAGGCTTCGGCCTCTTTCTCTTTAGCCTTTAAATGACATTGCTCGTGTATAATATAATCTACTGTGTTACGATTAGAGACGTGCCCTTGTAAGAAAATAGGAACTTATAAGAAGAAACTAGAACGCCGGAATTATCGTAAGTATAACCCTGACATATATAAGCCTTATAGCGACGGGATTTTTTAATTATTTTATATACTTAGTTATACTCTATATAATAGGAATATACTATTACTATAAACCTATGATTAGAAATAAACTAAGCTAAACACTTATAGCAAATAGATACTAGGGATCTATATATATTAGATAGTATAATTGATAATACGAAGGGTAACAAGGGGCTAAGGAGAAAAACATATATAAGGAATGTAAGGGATGTTAGCGCTATTTAAAATGGCCTAAAAGAGAGCTTCCGGGTTGAAAGCCTTAAAGGGAAGGCATCGTATTACAGAAATATATATATAGATGCTACCTAGACTACTAATACAAATAGGCCAATTAAGCCGAAGGAACGAAAGGACTAATTATAATATAGGAAGCACAGTGATCACTACGCTTACTAGCGATCAAGGTAATTACTACTATGCGATCACTTACGATTACCGTAATTAGGAGTGATTACTAGGATTATATATATATATAGATAGTCACTTGTTAGGTAGACTCTAAGAGTTTACTAGTGATAGTAACTTATAATTATAGTACTTATACTAAGTATTGCTGATTACTGTGAGAGATAACTCTAGTGTTGTTATAAACCCTTTGGCTTTACCGAATCTCTTAGACGACCTGCCTGCTTGTCCCGTTTAATCTACCTTCGTCTGAACCCTTTTAGAAGAAGTCTGAGTTAGGTTTGTTATATAAAGGCTTATAGCGGTTCTAATATATAAATCGATCGTTAAATCTAAATATAAGCGCAAAAGACTAATCGAACTATCTAGTAGCTAGTTACTGCCAAAGTTTCCCTTGGGATAATAGTATTATCTTTAGTTTTATAAGGTAAAGCGAATAATTGGGGACTTAGGGGCGCTTTTTAACCTTTATCTATTCTTAAACTTTGAATATATAAGAAGCCCTTATTACTTAGTTAAATGTAGGCCTTTAAATGTATTAATACTAGTAGGCTATTTTTAGTAAGTAAAACTAGTAATATAGGATAAACCGAATATAGGGTTAAGGTATTGGAGTAAACGCTTATTAGATACTATAAAAGGTATTAGTATATCTTAATAATAAGACGGTAGCTATAGAAGTTAGAATCTACTAAGGACTATATAATAACTTACCTATTAAATATACTAGCCCTAAAAATAGATAGCGTTTAAGCGTCCTACCTATACCTTACCCTTAGGGTGGAAACGATGCCCTAAGGAGTAGGTAGCTATAGAGGTTAGTAACAAAGCCTAAGGTATAAGCCTAGGTCGAACGGCCTCTAGTATAGATCTTGGTAGTAATAGTAAATACTTTAATAAGAACTTAAAGGACCGAAGTAAGGAAAGGTTTTATATAAATAGCGGTTAGACATAGGTTAGTTAATCCTAAGCTATAGGGAAGTTCCATTTCAAAGGGACACTTATACCTTATATAGTAAAAGGGAAGCCGGTTAACATTCCGGCACCTAGATATAGGTTTTACGTAATAATGTAACTAAATATAGAGATAACGGCAGGGGCCCTAGGTAAAGTTCTCTTTTCTTTTTAACGATCTATTACCCTAGAAATAGTTTATCTAGAGATAAGGTTTAACGGCCGGAAGAGCCTAATACTTTTGTCAGGTCTAATACGCTCTCGACGTCCCTTAAAAATCTATAGGAGGGAATACTTCTTACGCTAGGTTGTACTTATAATTGTAGTAGGTCCCTAAGCTAAACAGCCTCTAGTTAATGGAATAATATAGATAAGGGAAGTTAGTAAAATAGATCCGTAACTTTGGGATAAGGATTAGCTCTAAGAGTTAGGTACGTTAGGCTTTAGGCGGACGCCTTAGGAGTAGGTCGCCTCTAGCTAGGCAACTAGTAGGGGGCTTCTAGTATCTAGGTATAGATGCCCTTAGTAGGCTTCGGCCGTTTGGTATATAGTTAATAACTAACTTAGAACTAGTATAGATAGGGGGAATCTAACTATCTAATTAAAATATAGTATTATAATAGCTAGAAAGTGGTATTAATATAATATAATTTCTACCTAGTGCTTTAAATATCAAAGTAAAGAAATTCAACTAAGTGTAGGTAAACGGTAGAAGTAACTATAACTCTCTTAAGGTAGCTAAATACCTTGTCATCTAATTAGTAACGTATATAAATAGATTAATAAGATTCTTACTATTCCTATCTACTATCTAGTAAAACTATAGCTAAGGGAACAGGCTTAGCAAAATTAGTAGGGAAAGAAGACCCTATTAAGCTTGACTCTAGTTTGATATTATAAAAAGATATAGGAGGTATAGAATAGGTAGGAGCTTTGGTACTAGTAAAATACTACTACTCCTATTATTTTTTTACTTATTTAATAAAGTAGGGCTAGATTTCTATCTAACTTCTGGTTTTAAGGTCCTTTACAGGCTGACCTAGGTTAAAGACATTATTAGGTAGGGAGTTTAGCTAGGGCGGTATATCTATTAAACTATAACGTAGGTATCCTAAGGGGGGCTTATAGAGAATAGAAATCTCTAATGGAATAAAAGGGTAAAAGTCCCCTTAATTTTGATTTTTAGTGTAAATATAAACTATAAAAGTATAGCCTATCGATCCTTTAGTCCCTTGAAATTTAAGGTTAGAGGTGCTAGAAAAGTTACTATAGGGATAACTAGCTTATAGCGGCTAAACGTTTATAGTAACGTCGCTTTTTAATCCTTTGATATTAGCTCTTCCTATTATACTAAAGCAGAATTCGGTAAGCGTTAGATTGTTTACCTACTAATAGAGAATATAAGCTAGGTTTAGACTATCGTAAGATAGGTTAGTTTTACCTTACTAATGAACTTATCGTAATGGTAATTTAGCTTAATACGAGAGGAACTACTAATTTAGATAATTAGTTTTTACGGTTATCCGACTAGGCAGTGCTATAAAGCTACCATCTGCTAGATAATAGCTAAACGCCTCTAAGTCAGAATCTATACCAGAATACGATAATACTACCTATACGTTATAGACGTATAAGAATAGGCTCCGGCCTCGTATCCTAGTAAGCGATTCCTCTACTAGCCTTGAAGTTGGCCGGCGGTAATTCGCGTATTACAATTTCGATACGTGTAGGATCAAATCCTTTACAGACGACTTAGATATAAAAAAGGGTTCTATAAGTAGTAGAGTAGCCTTGTTATTACGATCTGCTAAAGGTAAGCCTTCCTTTGCCTAGATTTCCTAGCGAGAGCCTGCCGGTAGAACAGCCGGGCGAGCCTTACAGGGGAGGCCTTAAGGGGATTAAGAAGTAGTGCCGTGCGTTTGTACGCTCCTAGGTCCTTTAGCCGGCCGTAGGTATAGGGTAGGTCGGGTGGGAGAAAGGGACGTAAGGGCGGGGAGGCCTAGGCCTCTTAGAGGTTTTAGGGGGCAGGCGCCTACGTTTAAAGTCCTGCCCCTATATCCTAGGAGGCAGTGTAGGGTAGGTCGGTTAAGAGGATAAGGTATAGGGTAGGTAGGCTAGGTATAGGGTAGGTAGGTTAGGGAGTAGGGTAGGTTAGTTAGGAGTAAGGTAGGTAGGTTAGGAGGATAGGGTATAAGGTAGGTAGGCTAGGTATAGGGTAGATTAGTATAGGGTAGGTCGGTTAAGAGGATAGGGTATAGGGTAGGTTAGCTAGGTTAGGTATAGGGTAGGTTAGTTAGGTAGGGTATAGGGTAGGTTAGTATAAGGTAGGTCGGTTAGGCTAGGTATAGGGTAGGTAGGCTAGGTATAGGGTAGGTAGGCTAGGTATAGGGTAGGTAGGTTAGGTATAAGGTAGGTCGGTTAGGAGGATAGGGTATAGGGTAGGTCGGCTAGGCAGGGTATAGGGTAGGTAGGCTAGGTATAGAGTAGGTTAGTTAGGCAGGGTGTAAAGTAGGTTAGCTAGGTATAGGGTAGGTTAGTTAGGCAGGGTATAGGGTAGGTTGGCTAGGCTAGGTATAAGGTAGGTTAGCTAGGCCGGGTATAGGGTAGGTAGGTTAGATATAGGGTAGGTCGGTTAGGAGGATAGGGTATAGGGTAGGTCGGCTAGGTAAGGTATAGGGTAGGTAGGCTAGGTATAGGGTAGGTTGGTTAAGTAAGGTATAGGATAGGTTAGTATAGGATAGGTTAGTTAGGCTAGGTATAGGGTAGGTAGAATAGGTAGGGTATAAGGTAGGTCGGCTAAGTATAGGGTAGGTAGGATAGGTAGGGTATAGGGTAGGTTAGCTAGGTATAGGGTAGGTAAGATAGGTAAGGTATAGGGTAGGTCGGTATAGGGTAGGTTAGTTAGGATAGGTATAAGGTAGGTATTATAGGCCTAGGCTATACCCGGGCTAGACAATGCCTGGGCTTTACCCAGGCACTGGAATAGACCTACCCTGCCTTACTTACATACGCCCTATAGGTCTGTAGAGCGTTCGTTACTCGTTTATAACTTGTCCGTTAGATACACGGCCAAGGCCTGGTTAGCGCCCGACCTGGAGCCTAACCAGGCCCTACCCGGGTCATATATATATATATTGGTTAAAAGGCACTCCTTTGTATAACTCTCATATTTTTCCTCTTTTTCCTCCCTAAGGTAGTTAAATGGAACATTATATGTTTATCTATAGTTACTATAAGGCTAATATATTATATTTTGACTACCTTTATTACTAGTAGTAACTCCTTAAGGGAGTTATTAATAATATAGTTATAGTAGATTCAGGAGTATATAGGCCCTTAGGCTTAGTAGAATTATAAGAGCTTATTTACTCCCTTTAAGTAGTAGTAGAATAGTAGAATACTATAATTGACACCCTCTAGGCATTCTAAACCTAATCTATCCCGGCTCCTAAGTCGGCTAGGGTACCCCTTGAAGCTTAACGGCCGTAGCAGAAGCGTCTCCTAACCGGATAACCTTTCGACGGTAAAAAGGAACTCTTTATAGTATGGAAGAGCACGATAGAATATGTCCTTATAGCTGATAGAGATTTTATTAGCTCTAACTATAACTAGTAGGTCTTTATCTAGGGAAACCTTATACGCTAGGTATAGACCCGAGTTACAGCCTACTATAAATCTATAGGCTTAAAAGTTAGGTATAACCTGATTAAGTTCCTCTAATATCTTAAGAATATCTTCTCTAACCCCTATAAGAAGATAGTAGTCTTATCGGAACTAGAATTCTTATAATAGAGAGATAATAAACCGTTTATTATCTTTATTGTTTGGTTTAAGGCTAAGCTATTAAAGGTAGGTGGCCTTCTATAGAGTGATAAGCTATACCTAATTAAATTATAATAATGTCTCTCTCTAAAACTTAAATATATAATGGTCGGACAAGAAATTCCTTAGGATAACCATATAATAGTAGTCAAAAAATATTATAAGATTACTATAGATCTTAAGGCTCTTTGGCTTAGCGATAAGTATTAGTAAATATAAGGGTAGTAGGTAGTACCTAAACTATAGAGAGAGAAGGATATAGATAGAGATATATTAATAACCGAAATTAACTTATTATATACTAACCTAGAGAAAAAGGGACCTAATAAGGATAGGGCAGGAAAATATAAGGGTAATGCCCTATAGGCAAAATAGGTTAGTCTAGAAGTATATATAGCCTAATAGGTAACTAGAGTATATATCTAGTATAGGTAGAAGGGTTACTTTATTACTAAATATAACTTTACCCTTACCTTAAGGCTAGTATAGTAGAACTGGTCGAGAACTGACATTACTACCTTAGAGGCTAAGGATTAGAAAGAAGATAATAACTTGTCTAACGAAGAAGACGGGGAGCAGAGAAAAGAGTAACCCCTAAGCAAAGTCTTATAAGGGGGCTAGAAGACTATAACTACCTAGAAGACGAGTTTATAGAGATTAGTAAAAGAATAGATAGACCTCCTTTTCTTATTCTAATCTTCTTTAACTCTATCGGCTTTATAAATGCTTAAGTAAATAGTAGATATTCTAGCTATAATGTAATTAGCAAGAGAATATACTAGAAGCTTAGAATTAAGTAGATTAGTTTACCTACTATATATACCCTTAGGACTATAACTAGGCTATAACTAGACTGGAAGATTACTCGGATAGCCTATATTATAATAGATATCGATAGCTAGGAGAGCTAGGCCGTGTTCCATATAGTCCTAGGACTTATATATAACATTATACTAGACCTTCTATAGATAAAATACTAGGAAGTTATACTAGATATATATATAGGCGTTCTTAAGATTAAAATATAACTAAGACTACTTATCCATGAGATCTCTTTGCGGCCTAGATAAATGGGAATCTCCTAAATAATAGGTATAGTCTTTATAGGTATAGTATAGAAGGTATAGAAAAAGAAAACTTCTAATACCTTCCTAGTTACTAACATCTAGGAGATAATAACTATCCTAGAATCAAGACGCCAATTTGACGGAGACGGCCTAGGAAAGGGGGGCACCCGACCTAAGCCCGGTATAGAGTTAGAGGTTACCTTACCAGACAAACTTCGTGACTTTGCCAACCTCTTTAATAAGGAGAAAGCTAGTAGACTCCCCCTATATTATAGCATGGCCGACTATTATATTAAATTAAAGGAAGGCCTGGATAGAAAGATTCCCGAACTCCCTTAGGGACCTCTATATAATATATTACGAGATTATTTATTAGAAGTCCGAAAGTAAGTCGTTAACTTACTAGATAAGGAATAGATCTAAGCTAGCTCCTCTTTAGCTATTGCTCCTGTCCTCCTAGTAAAGAAAGTAAACAGAGGATAAAGGTTCTATATTAACTATCGGGCGTTAAATAAGATTATAAAGTAAGATTAGTACCCTCTTTTACTTATTAAGGAAACGCTTTACTCCCTAGCTAGAGCTAAGTAGTTTATAAAGCTTAATATCTAGGTAGCCTTCTATTATATCTAGATTATAAAGGGTTATAAGTATTTAATAGCATTCTAGACCTAGTTTAGCCTCTTTAAGTAGTTTATCTACCCCTTTAGACTTATAGGTATACCTATAACTTTCTAATAATATATTAATAACACTCTTAGCCTAATACTCGGAGACTTTATAATAATATACCTTAATAACATTTTAATCTATATATTAAATAGTAAAAAAGATCATATAAGGTAGGTAAAGGATATACTCTAAAGGCTATAGAAAGTAAGACTTATATTAGATCTTAAGAAGTATATATTCGTTATAAAAGAAGTCAAATATCTTAGTTATATTGTAGAGGTAGGGGCTTAGGTTTACCTAGACCCTAAAAAGCTAGCTACTATCTACAAGTAGGAGGTACTATATAAGGTTTAGGGAGTATAGAGTTTCCTAGGGTTTGTAAACTTCTATTAAGAGTTTATCCCTAACTTCTCTAAGTTAACTATACCTTTAATACGATTAACTCGTAAGAACACCCTATTTCGGTAGGGGACTAAGGAACAAGGGGCCTTTAAAGCTCTTAAGACGGCCTTTATATCGGAACCTGTCCTAGTATAATAGGATCCTAAACAGGAGACGGTATTCGAGGCGGATTGCTCTAGGATAGCGTTAGGAGGGTGTTTATCCTAACAGGGGGAAGATAGGGTCCTATATCTTATGGCCTACTATTCTATAAAATTGTCCCTAGCCGAACGGAACTATACGATCTATAACAAGGAACTGCTTATAATCATCTCGTATCTAAAGGCCTAGTTAGCTAAGCTTTATAGTATTACTACCCCCTTTTAGATCCTAACTAACTATAAGAACCTTAAATACTTCTCTTAGCCTCGTTTAATTAGTAAATAGTAAGCTTAATAGGCCAAAATACTCTCCCTCTTTAACTTTAAACTTCGTTACTAACCGGGATTATAAGCTTCCCATCCTAATACCCTGTCCTACTATAAATAAGATTACCCTAAGGATATATAGTATATAGTATAACTCCTCTCTACTATTTAGATAGATATAACCGGTACCTTATCATTACCTAAAATATACTATCTATTAAAGGGGAGTACCATTTTCGTAGATATATGGCTTATAGCCTTATAGGATAAGGGAGTTATTAAAGATAAACATTATATATACTAGCTCTAGACTATCTAAGACAGGGCCCGAAAATTTCCAAAGGAGGTAAACGTAATATACACCTAGATTATAAATTACTCCCTTAATATATAAGGTACCCTTTAGTTCTAGGGTAGACTTTAGCTTCTTATATAGAAGCTGCTTATAACTACTATTCTTTAATATATCTATAATTCCCCTATGTCAGGCTACCTAGGGAGGAATAGGTTATTTAAAATGCTCTAATGGGACTATTATTAGGACTTTATATCCCCGGACATAAGGAGATTTATAAGGAATTGTCATATATATCGAAGGGCTAAGGTTTTACATTAATTATGACAAGGACTCCTCTAGCCCCTACCTATTGCTAACCGCTTCTAGAAATAGATTTCTATCGATTTTATAGTTAATCTCCCTATACAAGACGAGAATTCGCGCTAGTACCTTATAGTAATTACCGACCGGCTGTTAAAGTACGTCTAGCTCGAAGCTATGTCCTCGATAGGAGCTGAGGCGTATATACTCTAGTCCCGGGACGTATAGTAGCGGTTTTATAGATTTCCGATATAAATTATCACTAATCGTGGTTCGGACTAGCTTAGCTAGTTTTAGACTACTCTTTATAAGACTATCGGGATCAAGTAGCTATTATTAATAGCCTACTATCTATAGATAGATAAAGGTATAAAACATATAAATTAGGAAGTATAGACTATCCTATAGACTATAGTTTCCTTTACCTAGTATGACTAGCCTAAATATCTCCTTATATACTAGCTTATGATTAATAATCGTAACTTGATAGTAATTAGGACAAGTATAAGCTACCTCCTCTATAGTTATAATATAACTCTAATATAGTTTGTTAACCTACTAGATACTCCTACCTTAACACTATAAAGAAGAGCTACTAATTTCTTATATTACCTAAGAGAAGGCACCAAATGGACCTAGGCTACCATTATATATATATAGTAGCACTAGTAAGAAAATGCTAATCATTCTTAACGCCTAGCTAAGAGATTTAAGGTAAGGGATAAAGTATAGCTATCCTTATATAATATTAAGACTAACCATCCTAGCTATAAACTTAACTAGGTTAATGCTAAGTATAAAGTGATTACGGTACCGACGCTACTAACGGTAACTTTAAATATTCCCTATAGCCTCTACCCTACCTTCTATATTAACCTTGTTAAGTATACTATATCCGACCTACTACCTTTGTAACGTATATTAGATTTCTAACCAGCCTTGGTATTAAAACTCTCTTAGAAGAGACTACTATAGGAAGAATACAAAGTAGAAGCAATTCTCGTAGCTAGGAACACAAGGGGAAGAAGAAATCGATATAATATACTAATAAAATGGAAGGGATATAATACCCTAACTTAGGAACTATTGGAAAATCTGGAAAATACTAAGGCGCTTAACGTGTTTAAATAGGAGTAGGGAGACATATATTACTATAATAGACCAGTTATAAATAGGAGGTAAGGGAAAGTATAAAAGCAAATAATATAAATTTTTTACATAGGTAGGCAAACCTAGGGCAAACAAGTAGCAGGCGTGTTGTAGACGCGTTATAACCGCGTTATAGACGTGCCTATAGAGATAGTCTAATTACAAAAACAAAATAAACACACTAACTAGTATACGATATGCTTACTCTATGACCTCCTCCTCCTTATCCTCTCCCTTTAAAATAATAGTTATAGCGGTAAGGGTAGGGTTATTACGGTCGCGGACCAGGCACGCTACGTGCTTAGTAGGTAAGGAAGAGCGGTAAGTATAGGAACGGCCAAAGTCGATCGGCATAGGTATAGGGCGTATAGAGGTGCTAGAGCGGGTATAGGAGGCAGGCGACAGGGTACCTAGGATATAGATAACGAGGGTAGTATTAGTGTCGATTAAAGTTAATATGTTCTCGTTTATATGCTATATCTGGTGTAATATACTATCATTCTATACTATAGTGTGATATATAAGCTGCCTAGTAGCTTATAGGGTAGGGTTAGGGCTAGTAGTAAGCTAGATAATGTTACTATGGTAGGTAGGTATATTAGGGGCAGTGGTAATAGCGACTAGGGCGAAGTCGTTACTAGAATAGTAAGAACTTACGGCCTAGGCAGGGGCGAAGGCGGCCTATCTAGGCAAGCGGTTAGACTAGGCAGCCTCGAAGAGTATAGAGAACAAATATACTAGTGTAGAGAACTTAGGCATTAGAATGGCGTAATAGGTACCCTAGTTAGTAGTCTTATAGTAGGTAAGGGAGGCAAGGGTAATACTAATATTATAATAACCTACAATTTTCTTAATACCTATATATAGGTAGGGATTATTAGCCTAGAGCTATAGATCCTAAATATAGCTTCTATAGCTCTTATAATATATTATATAGGAAGCGTTCTAATCTTAGATATACTCGACCTTATTATTTCTTAAAAGTCGGTTAATATATAATAGGTAGTATTACTACTTCTTAGGCTATAGTTTAAACTCCTTATTAGAAGAGTTACTCTTAATAGTATACCTACTAAGGGAGAGGTTAGCATTCTTATACTATAAAATAAGGAGTTAATCCACACTCTATATATATATATAATAGCTAACAATCAGTATAAGAAAGGGAAAACTTATATAGTAATCTTTATTCTTATTACTATTAAGGTAATAATTACTATCATTACTACTAAGTAAACCAGTAGCTATTAATATACTAAATGAATACTAATTAAGAAACAAAATACTTAAAGGCATAACAAGGGTATAGGTAGCAAGTATAATTATAGGAGGCAGGGGTAGTTAAAAGGTATAGAAGAAGAGGAGAGTTAGTTATAAGAGAGAGAATTAAGAGAAGGAGGGAAGAGGAGGGGGTATTTATAAGCATTAAGAGGAGGACGGTAGGGGGATATATAGGACCTAGGTAACCTACTTATTATATATATAACTTACTACTACATATATAGGTCGCGTTATTCTAATAATAAAAGGAAGGAGCTTAGCTTTTATCTGAACTCGAATAGCTACCTGTTCGCGCTTAATACGCCCTTATATATATAGGTCACATTATTATAGTAACAAAGGAAGGAAGGTATAGGACCCGCTTGTGGGACCGACACAGGGGCAGGATATAGGGTAGGTCGGCCCGGCAAGCGCGAAAAGAGAAGGGGGGGGGGTATGTTATAGGCCCGGGCTATACCCGGGCTAGATAATGCCCGGGCTTTACCCGGGCACTAGAATAGACCTACCCTACCCTACTTACGTATATCCTATAGGTCTGTAGAGCGTTCGTTGCTCGTTCGTAACTTGTCTGTTGGATATATAGCTAAGGCCCGGTTAGTACCTAACCCGGAGCCTAACCAGGCCTTACCTAGGTTATATATATATATATTGGTTAAAAGGCACTCTTCTGTATAACTCTTGTATTTTTCCTCTTTTTCCTCCTTAAGGTAGTTAAGTAAAACATTGTATACTTATCTGTAGTTGCTATAAGGCTAGTATATTATAGTAAGTTAGTATAGGGTAGGTTGGTTAGGCTAGGTATAGGGTAGGTAGGATAGGTAGGGTATAAGGTAGGTCGGCTAGGTATAAGGTAGGTAGGATAGGTAGGGTATAGAGTAGGTTAGTATAGGGTAGGTTGGTTAGGCTAGGTATAGGGTAGGTTAGTATAGGGTAGGTTAGTTAGGCTAGGTATAAGGTAGGTTAGCTAGGTAGGGTATAGAGTAGGTTAGTATAAGGTAGGTCGGCTAGGTATAGGGTAGGTAGGTTAGGTATAGGGTAGGTTAGTTAGGCAAGGTATAGGGTAGGTTAGTATAAGGTAGGTTAGTTAGGATAAATATAGGGTAGGTCAGATAGGGAGCTATATATAGCTACGAGCTTACGAGCTTATTTTTAGTAAAGGCTATATAAATAAGCTCTATAGTGCCGGGCCTTGCTACCCTCGAGTAGTATAGGCCGTACTGCCTACTAGGCATTGCTTGCCAGGCTATATAAGGGAGGGGTCGGGGCTACGGTCTAGGGTAGGTCAGGTAGGATAGGGTATGGGGTAGGAGAAGCGCTCTAGTCGTATGTCTTTTTCTCTAGGTCTGTTATTTGTACTAGCTATAGGGCGACGTGCCCTGCCTTGTTATAATATTATACTATATATTTAGGCCTATACTAGCTTATAATCTATTTATATCTAGCTTATTATTATTATTATTATTATTAGTCCTATACCGTTATACTAATAAGTATACTAGAGCTTCTCTAGTCATATATAAAGGAAACCATACCTAATAGGCTAGATAAAAACCTCTATATCCGGCTTATTAGGTATAGCCTCCTTTATATATAATTAGAGAGGCTCTGGCGTGCTTATTAGTATAGCGGTATAGGATTAATAATAATAATGATAATAATAATAATAATAATAATAATAATAATAATAATAATAATAATAATAATAATAATAATAATAATAATAATAATAATCTATTTATATCTTATTTAAAATGCTTATATAGCTTCCTACTCTTAAGGAGTAGTTAGATATAAGATAGTAAGGTAGCTAGCTAACCTAGGTTAGACGTTCTCGTCCTTTAGCTATATAAGTGCTATATATTATAGTTAGTTATCTAACCTACCTTCTTACTCTAGTATAAGAGGTAAGGTTCTAGTATAGCTAGTAGGGCTTCTAGGCCTAAGAGCCTATTATTCGAGTCATTATAGGTTAGTATTTAATATAGTTATAGGGATTAGCCTCGATTACGGGTATAGGATGAGTAGAATAGGTATAGGGTAGGTAGGCTAAGGTATAAGGTAGGTTAGGTAGGCTAGGTATAGGGTAGGTCGGTTAGGAGGATAGGGTATAAGGTAGGTCGGCTAGGTATAAGATAGGTAGGATAAGTAGGGTATAGGGTAGGTTGGCTAGGTATAGGGTAGGTCGGCTAGGTATAAGGTAGGTAGGATAGGTAGGGTATAGGGTAGGTTGGTATAGGGTAGGTTGGTTAGGATAGGTATAAGGTAGGTTAGTATAGGGTAGGTTAGTTAGGCTAGGTATAAGGTAGGTCGGCTAGGTATAGGGTAGGTAGGTTAGGGTATAGGGTAGGTAGGTTAGGTATAAGGTAGGTTGGTTAGGAGGATAGGGTATAAGGTAGGTAGGCTAGATATAGGGTAGGTTAATTAAGAGGATAGGGTGTAAGGTAGGTTAGCTAGGTATAAGGTAGGTAGGATAGGTAGGGTATAGGGTAGGTTAGCTAGGTATAAGGTAGGTTAGCTAGGTATAAGGTAGGTAGGATGGATAGGGTATAAGGTAGGTCGGTATAGGGTAGGTTAGTTAGGCTAGGTATAAGGTAGGTCGGTATAGGGTAGGTTAGTTAGGCTAGGTATAGGGTAAGTCGGCTAGGTATAAGGTAGGTAAGTTAGGGTATAGGGTAGGTAGGTTAGGTATAGGGTAGGTTAGTTAGGAGGATAGGGTATAAGGTAGGTAGGCTAGGTATAGGGTAGGTCGGTTAGGAGGATAGGGTATAGGGTAGGTAGGTTAGGTATAAGGTAGGTTGGTTAGGAGGATAAGGTATAGGGTAGGTTAGTATAAGGTAGGTCGGCTAGGCAAGGTATAGGGTAGGTTAGTATAGGGTAGGTTAGTATAAGGTAGGTTGGTTAGGCTAGGTATAAGGTAAGTCGGTATAAGATAGGTTAGTATAAGGTAGGTAAGATAGGGCATTATATATAGCTATAAGCTTATAAGCCTATTTTTAGCAAAGGCTATATAAATAAGTTTTATAGAACCCAGGATTCTACCCCTAAAGCTACTAGTATATACGCCCTACTATATATTAGTCAGTAGGTATATAAGAAAGGGGCAGGCAAGCTAGAAGCTAAAGGTAACTACTCCTATTAGCTACTATTAGCCTCTATAGCCTAAGGTACGGCATAGCTATATTAAAGTCTCCTAGTCTTCTACCTATTAGCTATATAGATCTACCTATCTTAGTATTTATAAGCTTATAAGCCTATTTTTGGCAAAGGCTATATAAACAAGTTTTATAAGGCCTGGAACTCTACCCTAGAGCCTACTAGTATATATACCTTGCTATATATTAGTCAATAGATATATAAGGAAGGAAGAAGAAAAAAGAAAAAGCTCCTATAGAAGGACTATTAGATATACCTACTTTTAGATAACCTAATACCTCTCTATAATAGCCTTTATAGGCTACTATTAGTCCTAGTTTATATATTACTACCTTTATATAATACCTTATAGTCTACTAAGGTACTAACGATTATAGCAAGTACTACCTTAGCACTATTACTACTACTAGTATAACCTTACCTAAAGGTATATATAATATCTAAGAAGACTCTATAAATGTAAGGGAATACCCCATATATAGTAAAGGGTAGGTTATGTAGGTGCTTAGTGGTTCGCTAGACCTTTCTAAAGCTACTAGGGGTACCTACCGGTTAGGGACACCTATAAGGCTAAACCTCCTAGTCAGGCCTCCTCTTAGGGCGCTTAGGCGGCGACTTCGGGGCGCGATCGCTCCCTGCTCTCGCCCGCCGACGGCGCTCTAGGGAATTTAGGAGGGGAAAGTAGATATAACCTATAGCTCGACTAACACGTTACCAGACGAGCTATATAGCTATATAGGCCCTTATACCTACCGACCTAGTAACTTAGTAAACTCTTTTACCTTAAAATATGGATAGTTAGCCTTAACCGGCTTATAATAGTTATCTAGTTAGTTTTACTAGTAATTATATACTTATCTTGAAGATTAAGTTATATATATCTAAATATAAGTAATCATATAGCGAAATAATAAATAACGTATTAAATTAGTTATTATTTATTTAATAGTACCTTATTATATTATTATTATTCGTCCTATACCGCTATACTAATAAGTATACTAGAGCCTCTCTAGTTATATATAAAGGAAACCGTACCTAATATGCCAGATAAAAACCTCTATCCCTCCTTTAATGCCTAATCTAGAGTACTAATATACTATAAAGAAAAGGAGAAGTAGCTAGAATAGCCCTATAGAGGCCTTCCCTCCCGGTCTAGCCTACTTACAAGGTAGTATTCCGGAAGCCTCCCTAGGTCCATTAGCTACTATAAAACCCTCCTTGCCAAACGATGGTTACGGGCCCCTATACCCCGTAAGATAAGGTCTAGGTCCCTTTACGTCTATATTTCCTACGATTCCTATATTCGGCTTCTTAGTAGGTTCGGGCACTATACAACTAGGTGCTCGACAGTCTCCCTCCCCTAGCCACAGGTATAGTAGGGGGTACTAACCCCTAGGACTTAAACCCTAAAAAGGAAGTCATAGAGGCTAATAGCCCCTATACGGGCCTATACTAGTAGGGAGCTCTAGGCCTTTGTCAGGCCCTAGTGCCTTTGTAGGCCTTCCCCTATAAAAACTAGGCACGGGGGGTCCTTGTCCGATATACGCCATATCCTCTTACCGGCTTGGTCGGCCCTCTAATGGTTGCTCTAGCTAGCCACTATAGCCAGTTCCGTGGCCCGTAATCCTCTTTATAGGGTCTATAGGGGGGGTCGACCCCCTCTATAGCCCTCCTAAACCCACTACCAGACTATCAACCTCGCTACCTCTAAGGCTATAGGCTTCGGCTCCCAGCCCCTTGCCCTAGCCCTTCTCTTCTAGAACCTTTGGCCAAGCCTATTATAGGCCTGTTAGATAAGAGCCCTCGTAGGGACCTAGGAGGCTCCCGGGCCTGCCCTGGTCTATAGGAGTAGCTAATCGAGTTTGGCTTCGAAGTCGGCTAGCCTCTTATTAAGATAGAGGTCGAGGGGTAGCACCTAGGCTTCTGTTTCGAGGCACCAGATAAGGGTGGCCTTATAGGCCCTAGTAACTACTCAAAGGGCCTTATATTAGGCCTTTAATAGCTCCCTAGTAAGGCCTTCTAGCTTGCCCCCTAGCTTAGTAGGTCTATAGAAGTTCGAGGCCCTATGTCACGGAAATATACATGCAGATACCGCCTAGACCACCAGCACAAACAGGCCAATCAAGCCAAAGGAACAAAAGGACCAATTACAACATAGAAAGCACAGTGATCACTACGCTTACCAGCAATCAAGGTAATTACCACCATACAATCACTCACAATCACCGTAATCAGGAGTAATCACTAGAATTATATATATATATAGATAGTTACTCGTTAGATAGACTTTAAGAGTTTACTAGTAATAGCAACTTATAATCATAGTACTTATACTAAGCATTGCTAATTACTATGAGAGATAACTCTAGTGTTGTTATAAACCCTTTGGCTTTATCGAATCCTTTAGACGACCTGCCTACTTATCCTGTTTAATCTACCTTTGTCTAAACCCTTTTAGAAGAAGTCTAAGTTAGGTTTGTTATACGTTGCTATTACTCCCTTTGTTCTATTATAGTTTAGAATAGAGGTAACTTCGACCTTAATATCGATATCGCTATTAACGTCACGGCCAAATAGCTGCTCGCTTAGCTTGGTCAACTCTAGTAGCAGATCTAGGAGTTAGACTAGAGAGATAAGGCTACTTAAGCCTAAATTAAGGAACTCGAGAACGGTGAAAAGCACTTATAGAAGTTAGTTAACGAGGCCTATACCAAAATCAAGGCACTTGAAACCGCCAAAGCGAGCCGTATTAAGATCGAACTACCTAGTAAATATAGAGGAACTAAGGAGGATCTTATAGGATTCCTAATAAACCTTTGATCCTACTTCTAACTTAATAATAATAAGTTTCTAGATAATAAAGCCAAAGTCCTCTATATAGTTATAAGACTAGAGGGTAAGGTACTTAAATAGTTTAAACCTATATAGAATAACTACCTTATTAAGGAAGATAAAGATAACTAAGATACGTTTATATAGGCAGTCTTTTAATCTTATAACTATTTTAAAGAAGAGCTTTAGAAGGTTTTTAGCGATAAAGATAAGAAGATTTATATATAAGAAAGACTTGCTAATCTCTAATAGACTAAGTTAGTAGCCTCCTATACTATATAGTTTAGATAGGATATACTTAAGTCTTAGCTTAATGACGAAGCGTTGATATAACTATTTTATAATAGCTTAAAGGAAAAGGTTAAAGATAAGCTATATAAGTACAATTAGCCTAAGACCTTGGACAAATATATCGTATAAGCTATTAAAATTAATAATTAACTCTATATATAAGAGTAATAGAAATAAGGCCGAATAAATAAAACTACAGTTAAGGCTAACAATAAGAAAAAGCGAGCATACGTTAGTACCTTATATAGGACATACCCTAGAGCTATAAATATAGATATAGCATAGAAGTAAGACCAGAAGAAGACAACTAAAGACAAGTCTAATGTTACCTACTATAACTATAGAAAGAAAGGGCACTATAAGCAAGAATGTCAAAGCCCGAAGAAAGAGTAGAAGATAGTCCCTAGAAAGGAAATTACGGTTATCGACGAAACTACTAAGGACGTTATCGAAGTAGTAGCTACGAGCTACAAAGATAGGGGCAGTAATATAGATAGTCTCGGATATAACGGTAATGGTAAAGATAAATAAGCACCGTACTCTAAACTAGTCACTATAGACCTAGAGATAGGTCTTGCCGAATAGGATATAGTAGGAGAATATATACTACTAATTTCGATTCTCCTAGCCTTGAGGTAGTAGGGTTTTATAGTTATATAGAGGTAGGATAGATCGTAGATAACCGATACCTAAGGAATCGAAAGACCTAGACCTAATATTCCATTCCTTTAGGAACGAATCGAATAGTACTATAATGAAGTTTTCCGACTTAATATAGAACTACGTAAATAGGATAAACGCTTAACTTAACTTACCTAGTAGAGTGATAAGATAAGGGACGAAATAAAGGAACTCTAACATATCGTAGAAGCTATTAAAGGAAGATAGCCTATAATATATAATAGGCCTAATAGCTATACTAAGTACCTTAATAACTAGTAACTTAGTAACGATATATAGATCTTAGAATACTAGTTTATATATATAAACTATAGAAAAGACAAGCGTATATAAGGAAGCTACTAGAAGAAATACTCTTACTTTAGCATTAGAGTACCTATAGTCTATATATAATAGGAAGGATTTAGGAAAGAATTCTAATACCTCCTAGGCAACGCTATATAACTATACCCCCGATACGAGGTATATATACAAGTGCCCTAGTTCTAATATATAGTATATAAATGCTGTTATCACTTCCGTAACAAATTCGAAAACAATCACTAGCCGACCTAACAAGGAAATGAGGATAGAAGCCTCTGCCCTATGGAATAGGTCTACGATGTAGAAAATAAAGCAGCCGAATTACTCTAGAAGATCGAAGCCCACGATCTAGAAGGCATTACGATAGTTCTAAGACAAGCCTAGCCTAGGTACTATAGAACGGGACGAGATATATAGGACTCGTGCTAGAGCAACGACTACCTCTATTACGCGGATAAAAAGAAATCGCGAACTTAGGAGCTTTAGATAAAGCTATAGTATATACGATAAAAAGTAAAATAGACTTAATAGTAGGAAGCTATAAGTACTTAATAGCTTACAGAAATGAGTACGATTAACGAAGCCGCTATTAGCTAAATAACTAAAGAGGTTAGCACTAACCTAGGAAACAGGTTAGGGCCCTTTAAGGGGCCCGGAAACTATTAATACCCGTATAGCGGCAAGTAATAGCGTAGTATAGGAGGAACTAGCGTAAGAGACTACTATATCGAGACCTCCTAGTAGAAATATAGGAAATCGCTATAATCTTTAGACGATGGTAGCAAGACAAGCGACTATAGATAATAGTATAATAGAAATAGTATAAAATGCTTATACTAATAGATAGTAGAGTAGAGATAAACCTAATTTCGCTAACACTTGTAAATTAGCTATAGATACCCTAGAGAATAAAGCGGAAGTATAGTATAATTAAAGGGCTATTTCTAATATAATAGATATATAAGGAAACTAAACCGATTAACATTACTATAGTAAGGAAGACTATAGTAATCATATTTAGTATTATAGATATAGGTAACGACAAAGATATAATATTAGAGTTACTATAGTATAAAGATTATAACCTAGATATTAGCTAGAAGAATAGTAGCTACCTATAACCCTAAACGGAGTTATATTCGACTAGCAAGATAGGAAGCACGTAAGAATCATAAGCAGACAATACTTAAAGGAAGGCATATCCTACAGATCTACTACAAGAGACAAATAATAGCAGACAGACCACTACGGACTCTAGAAGAGGCAGTATAACAACATCGATATCGTAATAGGAGGAACGAGCCAAACCGCCAATAGCTGTTCTCTCCGTTAATAAATGCGGAGCATTATAATTAGAGTAGTAGGCTAAGACAGGAGAAATCGCTAGCATCGCTATAGATAGAACTAAGTTTGTATACTATTAGAAACTCGAGAGACAAGATAAGACTAGGGAAGTACTGAAAGAATACAAAAGACACCTAGCATTCGAACCGAAGTATCTAGAAGGATTACTAGAATATGGCCTATAGGATTACAAGATTAAGCTTAAGGAAGGAGCATGACTAAAGTTCTTTAAGATTTACTATATAAGCTAGATATAAAACGAAGAACTTAAGCGATATTTAGAGGAAAACCTTTAAAGAGGATATATCTGCCTATTGATATTGCTAGTAGGCTACCTAATCCTATTTGTACCTAAGAAAGATGGAAAGCTATAGTTATATATTAACTATTAGTAACTTAACGAATAGACCGTAAAAAACCGATACCTGTTACTACTAATCTTATAGCTCCGAGATTAGTTAATAGGAGCCTAATATTTTACGTATCTTAACTTACTATTAGCCTATAACTATATATAGATTAAAGAAGGCAACGAGTAGAAAACGGCCTTTAGGATACCCTATAGCTACTATAAGTACCTTATTATGCTATTTAGACTTACGAACGCGCTAACAACGTTCTAAGCCCTAATTAATTAAGCTATCTAACCCTTTCTCAACAAATTTACAGTATATTATCTTAATAATATACTTATCTTCTCTAAGACAATAGATAAACACCGGAAGTATATAAAAGCAGTGCTAGACGCGCTATACGCGTATAAACTATTAGTTAATAAGGAAAAGAGCGAATTCTATATCAGGAAAACGGTGTTTCTAGGATACAAAATATCCCTAGGATAAATCCGGATAGAACCTTTTAAGGTTAAAGCTATTAAGGAGTAGCTATAACTAACGTTAGTTACAGAAATACGAAGCTTTATCAGATTTACGAACTTTTACCGAATGTTTATTAGGAACTTTAGAGCGATCGTACGACCTTTATATAAACTTATAAAGAGGAATACTAAATTCTAATGGGAAGAATAATACAAGCAAGTATTTACGTAGATCCGCGACGCTATTACTAAAGATCTAGTACTGGTATTACTAGACCCTAAGAAGCCATTCGAGGTAGAAACGGACGCTTTAGACTATGCTATCGGAGGACAATTAGGATAACAAGATGAATAAGGGAAGCTATATCCTATAGCCTTCTTTTCAAAGAAGCTCAATAGACTATATCTTAATTATCTAATCTATGACAAGGAATTACTTACAATTATCGAAGCTTTCAAGGAATGGTAACTATACCTTAGTAGTACGATTAAACTAGTATAAGTATATATAGATTATAAGAATTTATAATACTTTATAATAACAAAGGAGCTTAATAGATGACAAATACGATAGGTAGAATTTCTTATAGAATTTAATTTTAAGATCTGCTATAAGAAAGGCAAAGAGAACGTACAAGTAGATATCTTAAGCCGACGAATAGATTATATAGAAGGATAAATAGAAATAACGCTACTATTATTTAAGGAACAAATAGACGGAATACTATATTATAAAACGTAGACACCTATAGAAGATAATCTACTTAACTTGTTCCTAGAATATTATATAATCTTTTAAGAAGAAAGGATTAACGAGATATAATATTAAGCAGCACCTAGACTAGTAATACCTAACGGAGTAGAAGAAAGAGATAGGAAACTCTGGTACTAAGGCAAAGCATATATCTATAATAGGGAATAATAGCTACGAATGATTCGAGAACTCTACAAGTCGAAACTTAGAGGATATAAAGGAGTTACGAAGACTGTCGTACAAGTCAAGAAACACTACGACTTTCCATAGTTAATAGTACGAGTTAAGGAAGTTATATAGAACTACGACATTTACAATCGAAGCAAAATGGTATAATATAAGCTATATAGGCTACTTTAGCTATTACTAATAGCTAATGAACTATGAAGCTTAGTTATAATAGACTTTATTATAAAGTTACTAGAATCTAAGGATATAACTATAAGAGTAACCTATAATAGTATTCTTACTATAGTAGATCGCCTAACTAAATAGGTATACTTCTTTCCTTATAAGGAGTCCTAGATAGCTAAATAGCTAGTAGACGTAATCTATTAGTAAGTTATATTAGTATACGCTTAGCTACAAGAATAGATCACTAACAGAGATACTAAGTTCGTATTAAAGTTCTAGCAAGCGTTAATATAATGATTAGGCGTTAATAGCAAGCTATTAACGGCATATTACCTGTAAACTGACGGACAAACGGAGCAACTAAACCAAGTTATTAAGTAGTACCTCCGCTCTTACGTTAACTACTAGCAAGACGACTAGGTTATACTATTGCCAATAGTATAACTCGCTTATAATACGACACTAACGGAAATAACTAAAGTTATACCGTTCTTCGCGAACTACAGATATAAAGTAGACCTTAGGCAAGGACTAGAGGTTATAGTGCCAAGAGCAGTAGTCAAAGTAGAACAAATGTATATACTATATAAGAAACTTAAAAAGGAACTCGAGTTTGTCAAGACTAGAATAAAGAACTACTATAACAAATATAGGCTTAAGGGACCTTGCCTAGAGAGGGGAGACAAAGTCTACCTAATTATATAAAACTTATAAACTAAACGACTAAGTATAAAGCTAGACTTTAAAAAGGTTAGACCCTTTATTATTAAAGAACAAATTTTGATATCTAATTACTAATTATCGTTACTATTATCTATACGACTATAGATAGATGTTTTTTATATTTTACTTCTTAAACTAGTACTAAAGAATACTAAGGTTGCTATATATATCGAAGTAAAAGATAAGGAAAAAGAATAAGACGTCAAAGAAATTCTAGATTTATATATTATTAATAAGGACCCATAATATCTAGTCAAATAGCTTAATTTCGGACTAGAGGATAGCTTATAGGAACTAGTTAAAAACTTAAACTACCCTAAGAAACTAGAATAGTTCTATTAGTAGAACCTAGATTAGCTAAAGGCAAACCTAGGATAAAACCGAAAATAGCGCCCTAGTTAATAACGTTAACACCACCATTAAGTTATATAACGGCCCCCGATTCCTGCTATTCTACCGCCTCCAATTCGTCTGGATTCGACAAACCCTATATAACTATGTCTGCCCCCTTCTCTACTAGGAACTCTCGTTATTTACAAACCCGAGTTAGACAGGCTAACGCCCTAGAAGCTTTGCGTTAATATTCTTGTAGCAAGGCTTCGGCCTCTTTCTCTTTAGCCTTTAAATGACGTTGCTCGTGTATGATACGATCTACTACATTACGATTAGAGACGTACCCTTATAAGGAAATGGGAACTTATAAGAGGAAACCGGAACGCTAGAACTATTATAAGTATGACCCTGACATATATAAGCCTTGTAATGATAAGATTTTTCAATCATTTTATATACTCGGTTATACTCTATATAATAGGAACATGCTATTACTATAAACCTATGATCGGAAATAAACTAAGCTAAACGCTTACGGCGAATAGATACTAGGGATCTATATATATTAGATAGTATAATTAATAGTATAAAGGGTAATAAAGAGCTAAGAAGAAAAATATATATAAGGAATATAAGGGATGTTAGCGCTATTTAAAACGGCCTAAAAGAGGGCTTTTAGGTTAAAAGCCTTAAAGGGAAGGTATCGTATTATAGAAATATATATATAGATGCTACCTAGACCATTAGCATAAATAGGCCAATCAAGCCAAAGGAACAAAAGGACCAATTACAACATAGGAAGCACAGTAATTACTACGCTTACTAGCGATTAGGGTAATTACCACTATGCGATTACTCACGATCACCGTAATCAGGAGTAATCACTAGGATTATATATACATATAGATAGTCACTCGTTAGGTAGACTCTAAGAGTTCACTAGTGATAGTAACTCACAATCATAGTACTTATACCAAGTATTGCTAATTACTATAAGAGATAACTCTAGTGTTGTTATAAACCCTTTGGCTTTACTAAATCCCTTAGACGACCTGCCTGCTTGCCCTGTTTAATCTACCTTCGTCTGAACCCTTTTAGAAGAAGTCTGAGTTAGGTTCGTCACACCCTATAGGCTAAGGCACTGTAGATATACTTAGTATAGACCTCGTAGGCCTGTAAGAGGCCAGGGCCCTAGGTCTTCGTGGCAAGCCTAGTTAGGGCAAACTCTTAGGTTTCTAGCTTCTTAGCTACCTTTACGTAGTAAGGGCCTTACTATAGCCTCTAGTCTAGCTAGACCCTAAGGAATCTAGCTAACTTTGATAGGGCTATAGTAGTAATATCCCCTCTAGGCTATAGGAGCTCTAGTAGTTATAACTATTGTTTCTAGCCCCTGTTAAAGTGGATGAGTTCGTACTTTTCCGGGGCAAAAGCTATACCCTAGGTCTTTGCCTACTATAAGTAGGCCTTCTAAGCCCTCCATAGTTAACCGTTATAGGCCTCCTTGGCCCTCCTAAAGGCTAGAAGGTTAGTATCATCGGCAAAGCCTACTAAGCTAACTATAGGGCAAGCCTGGCAAATGGCCTGGTAAAGGGAGGCTATATAGAGGATAAATAGTATAGGGGAAAGGGGTAACCCCTAGGGGACCCTAGCCCTTACCACTATATCCTCTATTTCTTAGCCGTTAAAGTAAAGGATAGCTACCCTGTCCTATAGCCACTCCCTAACCTAGACTACTAACCACTTTGGGAAGCCCTAGCTCCATAAAGTAGCTGGTAGCCGGGTATAGTTAATAGTATCGAAAGCCCCTAAGATGTCGAGCTATAGGAGGGAGGCAGCTGCCTTATACCTCTAAGCCTCCTAAACCTAGGCTATAACAAGCTAGATAGCTAGTTTGGTAGACCTATGTTCCTAGTTACCCATTTGTTTGGCTAAGAGAAGCCTATAGGCCTCTACGACGGCCGTTACCTTCTAGGTAACTATAGCCTCTAGTACCTTGCCTACTATTAGTAGGAGCGCTATAGGTCTATAGCTACCCGGGGTAAAGTAGGCCTATAGGGGTTTGCTAGGCTTATAGAAGACCATTGTCTTAGCCCTTTTAAACCAGGCCAGGAAATAGCCGAGCCGTAGGCTCTCTAAGGCTAGTTTGGCTAGTATCTGGTAGAGCGGCTGTCTATAGGCCTTTAATAGGCCTATAGGGAGGAGGTCCTCCCCTAGGGCTTTCTACAGGGCCGCCCTAGCTAGTATTGCCTTGACTTCGCCTATTGTAACCTCCTAGCTTATTTCGAACTTCGGCTCCTAATAGTCGTTTAGATCCGGGTCGTCGATATCTAATAGGTCTACTTCCAGGTTCGGGAAGAACTTATTAGCTAGTACTCTAGCCTTCTATTAGTAGGTTATAAGCCCTCCTTCCCGAAGGCCGGGAGCTTTAGAGGGTTGACCGGTAGGTACCTTTATAGCCTTACCTACCTCTCTAGCCTCTATAGTAGGTCCGGCCAGTTAGTTACCTCCTATAATATAGCTCTCTAGCTCTTGGTCTTCGCGGCCGTAATAGTCTTAACCTGGTCCTATAGGGCCTGCCGAAGTGCCTCTTACGTATAGGGGTTTAGGGTACCCCTATAGGCCCTCTCTACCTCCTTAGCCCTCTTCCGGGCCTCCCGAACCTCCTTTATCTACTATTAAGCTCGTTTACCGCCTATATTAGCCTTCTTTGCCAGGGCCGAGACCGTAGCTATCTCTTTAAGGGCCTCTATAAGCCTATCGAAGGCCTATAGAAGCTCCTCCGGGCCCCGGAAGACAGGCCCGGCCAGGGCCAATACCTACCTACCAAGCCGGAGTAGGAGGTAGGCTGCCTCGGCCCGCGTAACCTCCTTATCTAGGCTCTTCTAGTCTTATCCTTTATTAGCTAGTATAGGCCTATTAGTCCCCTAGAGGGAGACGTTTAGGGCCTATAGGTAGTAGTCAGATTTCCTATGTTCTATGATATTCTTATAGGTCGCTTCTAGCCTAGCTAAGGCCTAGAATAGGTCTATCGTGGAAGGCTAGCTACGTTAGTCCCCCTAGGGGGCCCTGGTAACCTAGCTGTAGGGCGTATATAGGTTAAGGTCCTACTAGTCTATAAGGCTAAGGAGGTCCCTAGCCCCCGGGCTAAGCCTGTCGAACAGGTCCTAGACTAGGTAGTAGAGGTTAAAGTCACCTATAAGAACTAGGGGGTAGGTTAGCCGAGGTAGGGCTAGTAGGTCCTATAAGAGGGCCTGATCCCCCTTATTATTATAGACTAACCAGAGCTCGAACCCCTCCTCTCCTAGGGCTAGAAAGGTTACCTTATACTAATTCTCCTCTGCCGAATAGTCTTACTGGCTAACCGGGAAGCGTTTAGCCACTAGGATAGCTATTTTGCCCTTGGGTTTGTAAATAAGGTGGTATTTCGAAGCCTAGGGGTAGTATGTTAACCCTGTAAACCGGTTAATCTACGGTTCTTGGATGGCTAGTAGGTCGTATTTAGCCTCCTCTAGTAGGACCTCGAGGGCCTATTTGTTACCTTAGGTATTTTACTAAAGGATCTTAATTTATATTCGAGGTAGCCGGGGTAGAGGACGAAGGTATAGTAGTAGTAATAGGCTCTATAGCCATTACACCCTTAGCTAGCTATAAGAGGGAGGGGGTTCTAGGCTGTAGAAAGGAGATATAGGTCTATTAGACATTAAATGAGGCACTCCTAGCTGCCTATTAGGCTAGGGTAGGCCTCCTATAGGGGCATTTAGCCCTAGTTTAGTAATAGTCGTCATCCTCCGGCTAGTTACTAAACTCGAAGGCTACCTTCTAGTATAGTTGTTCTAGTGGTTAGAAGGTCTAGGGTCTATACTAATAGGCCTCCCTAGCCCTCTCCTAGGCTTTGACTTTCTTTGGGCAGCCCCTATACCAGGCTATATAGGGGCCCCTATAGGCTATATACCTATAAGGGAGTTAGTTAGAGTAGGTAGGGCACTAGGCCTCTCTAGTCTTCCCTCCCTCCCTATAGGCCTTTACGCTATAACGGCTATGATAGGCCGGCCGCTAGTAGTACCGCTAGGTATAGCCAAAGCTCTAGTACCTATAGCACTACCTTAGCTCCAGAGCATCCTAGTAAGGCTCGTAGTCTAGCACCCGGGCATCCTAGATTACACCCTCGTTATAGGCCTTCTAGGCCTCTTCGAGGTCCTATAAGCCTAGGAGTATCATAGCCCATTTCCTCTACAGGCTCTTTAGCAGCTAGAACTTGACTATTTCGATCGAGTGTAGGCCTATAGCCCCCTTAAAGTCTTATTTGCTAACCCCCTATAGCTCTTCCTTCTAGACTCCTTTAGCTAAGACCATATAGGCCCTGCCGACCTCCCTAGCCTCCTCTCCAAAGGCTATAGCTACCTATTGCTTATTAGCTAGATACTAAGCTAGTGCCAACCCTCTAGGGCACCACTCAGCACCTCTAGAACCAAACCTCCATCTGGTCAGATAGGGAGGAGCCTCGGCTTAAAATGTCTAGGGCATCCGAGTATTTACGGTCACAGCAGGCAAGTCTGACCATCTAGATGGCAACGACGATAGGGGCGAAGGCAGCGATAGTGATGTCCCTCTAGATAGATGTAAAAGAGTCTACTTACGTGGAAAAAGATATCCCTAACTTACAAAAGAAAGAAGAACTATATCCTACTACTCTAATCTATTAGAGTAAAACAAGTGTTAAAAGCTATCTATTATTCTTATTTCTCCTATCTAGTGCCTCTAGATAGGTAACCCCTATTTATACCTTTTATATATAATAAAGCTTTATAGAACCGGAAAAATAAAACTATACTCTATATCCCTCTAGTTATATTAAGAACTTTTAGCCTTAGCCTATACTTTTCCTTCGAATTTGCCTAAGGCTCCTACCGGTAAATTTGGACCTAAAAATTTACTTGTGTTCCTTATAATGCCTAGCCTACTTAGCTCTACTATTACCTTTAGGTAAAGGCCGTTTCTTAGATATCTAATACCTTTACTAGGCTTCTACTTTGGTATCTAACGTGTCTTAGCCTATAAACTATAGTAGGTACTTAGGAACTAGCTTAAGATCTTTAGGCCCTAAATATTCGAATAGTAGGGGCTAAGTCTATTTAGTAGGATTATTATTAGGGCGACGCTAATAAGCCTATCCTTTCTTAGTAACTCGGGTCGAGCGTGTTTCCTATGTCTATACCGGCTTACTTGGCTTCGTCTTGGTCTGACCAGGTGGCCGTTATATTACCAAAGGCGCCTACTTCACTAGTTATTATCATTATAACCCTAAAGGCTTTCCTTGTCCTTCTATAGCTATAACTTGCTCTTCTACCTATTTTACCACGTGCTAGTAGATAGCTATCCTTAGTTTATAGGGATACTTAAGTGCCTATTAAAGTAGCTAAGGCAGCTTAAGTCCCTTAGGTACCTTATTAAGGAACCGCTAGATGGTATTATCTAGGGGGACCTAATAATCCTTCTTTATAACTAGTTACTCCTTTGTCGGTAATAGATTATCTTTTCCTTCCTCTATCTAGATAGAGATAACTAATTTCGCCTATCCTAGCTATAGCTATAGTCATAAAACCGGCGGCCTGTAAAGTGGCTTATCTATAGGCTACCCGGGTGGTTAATAGGGATTGATATCCCCCTAAGGGTTCTTTGGCTTTTCTGGCCGGAGGGAGCTATTAGGCAGATAGCCTAGAGCTATCTGGATTGTTCTAAGCTAGAGTATTAACATCTTATTCTTAGCCTTTATCATTTTTAGCCCTACATATAGATAGCCCTTCTGCTAGGGGAGCTTAAGCCGTGCCTTATCTCCCTATTATATTTCCTAAATGTAGAAGTGATGGAATTTAGTAACCTAGATATTATATTCCTACTAGCCCTTTTACTTTGATATCGTCTATACTATCGGCTAGTATATATAATCTCTAGGCGGTAGAAAAAGAAAGCTAGGGAGAATGACCTTATCTTATAGAGTCTTAAATAGATCTTTTTAGCTTTACTTATTAAAAGGATAGGAATCTATATAATAGAAATAGGACTCTATCTAGTTATATATAGCTATAGCCTAGTGTAATTGTTACAAGTAATAGAGGATTACCTAGAATCGTTTTCCGGCTATATTCTTCCATTTTTATAGGGGTAGTGCTAACTACTTAGGCTTTAGGTTACTAACGGCTTTTAAAAAGATATAGATATATAGTTCGTAAGATACTAATATATACCAAAGTAGGTTTAGGAGGTTATAGCCTTTTAGGTACTCCTTTCTTAATATAAGCCCTTTAATATTATATAGGCTTACAGTAATATCGTACTAATACTAGCTAAAGTATATCTTCTCCTAACTATATAGCCTAATATATAAGGGAAATAGGTAACTAATAATTTACTTATTAGTCTTAAGACTAGGACTTATAAGCTACTCTAGCCTTCTAGTTATAACTTCCCTAGGATAGGGAATAGGCCTAGTATATAGCTTATTAAAGAGCTTCTAGGTATTACCACTCCTTGGGTAGTTAGCGATTTCTTCCCTTAGAACCTAAGTTATAAGAAGGTACTAAAGAAAGAGCCTTAGGGTTTTAGGATCTTCTCCTAGAAGGAGTAAAGGTAGTCCTATACTCGGTTAGCTTGGCCCTCTGGTCAGAGGGAGAGGAACCGATCCTTCTCTTCTTCTTCGATCTAAATCTCTAACGTTGTCCCTGTATATGTTTACCGTCGGAAGACTTACGTAGAGTCGTTTAAAACCTAGACTACTAACATTTAGAAATAAATCGCTTGGTAGAATACTTACCTAACGGTGCCTAGCTATCTAACTAGGTAGAGATGACATTTTGTTTAGCGTTTTTATAAGTCGGTGATTTATAGTTTGTAATTATTAGTTATAGAAAAGAGAGAGAAGGAAGGTTAAGTTAAGGGTATTTATAGACTTTCTAGTTCCTTCTAGACGCCTTCCTTATCTAGCTATTCTAGGCTATATTTATTAGTTCCGGTACTATCTAATAGGTAACTATATTAGCCTCTATATAACTAGGTTATTCTTTATTATAACTCTAAGGAATAACCTTGACTTACGTTTTATCTAGTGGTAATAAAGGAGTATAACCTATTATATAATAAGTCATTCTAGCCTAGGTATACCTTTTTCGAATAGAAGTCTAGTAGTTCTAGTACCCTAATTATTAAATCGTTTAAAGGATAAGTATCCCTTATTTCTCTTTAAACTTCTTCTTACTTTTCTACCCTTCTAACTAACTCTTTACTTATAATTGTCTTCCTCTACTTAGATAGCTAGTACTACTTCTTCTTATATTACTTCCCTTTCGAACTTGCTATAAGCTCCTATAAGCAAGTTCGACTACTATATCTACTAAAAGAGTTAAACGCTAGAGATATAAATCCTTTATCTAGGAAGATATAAAAATCGATAAGGATATTAAGCCTATACTTCCCTTGATAACTAACCGGCCGGTAGATTTGACGACTACCTAGGATAATCGGTTCCTAGTACCTCCTAAGTTTATATAGGTAGTAAGAGCAACTTACCTAGAAGATCCCCTAATACCTTTAGATTATCTAGAGGTAGCCTTAATATAGTACTAGTATAAATTATTCCTTTTATACTATAGATTCTTCTTTATTAAGTACCCTAAGATATAGGTAGTCCTATACATTTACTAGGAGCTAAACCCTAATCCTAACGCTTTAGAGCGGATATTTAGAATCCTAAGACTTACTCCTATATAGAATTCTTCTATACCTACATATAAGAAAGCTCTAGCAAAGCAGTTATACCCGGTTTTCGTGGAAATTAATAACAATAGTCCGTTTGGTCGGTAGATTTATACTATGGTTACCTACTAGGCCCGAGTTCTCAGTTTATTCATCTAGGTATTTAGGGACATATAAGAATAACTTCCTCCCTCTAGTTAGAGAAAAAGCTAATCGGGGATATAGGAATCCGGCACTATGCTAGGCCTATAAATAGTCCTACCGAAGGTTAATAATTAAGGTTATCTCTCTAAGGAACAAGAAGCCTATCACTATCTACGTTATATAGCCATTCTATAGCTATATTTCAATAGGTCCTATCCTAGATAGACGGTACGGAAACTACTACTAGAGTGATAAGAAGTGCTTATAGGAAGATATAGTTAATGATAACTCCTAAGATCCTAACCCTCGGTTTATAGGTTAGGCCAAATTTGACCTTAATAGCTAGCTAAAGAATGTCTAGCTAGTAACGTAGAAAAAGAGCTCTCTAATTTTAACGGATTTAGATAGTATAGTTAGGGATCAATAGGTAGCTTATAAACGGGGTAGACGGCATCTATAGGTAGGGAATTAGGGATTTAGGGGGGGGGAAAGGGGTAAAGGCGGTATAGAAAAGGGGGTAATTAGAAGTTTAAATAGTAAAGAGTAAATAGAAATAAAATCGAACAAGGTTAACTTATACTTCTATTAATAGTTTAAAAGTCAAAATCCGAGTAATTTCCCTCTAGTTAGTTTAACTATAAGCTTTTACCGTTACTATTGTTACTCTCGGGCTTTAGATCTAGTAAATCGGTCGTTTAGTTATAGTTGCCTAGTTCGTCCGGGAGCTTCCTCTTCTACTATTACTTCTTTAAGCACTTCTAGTAGCGAAGAACCTACTTCCTAGTTCCAGGGGTTCTACTTGCCTAGAAAACTATTAGATCTATTGGCTTTAAGCTAAACTCTATCCCGCTTGAAAAATTTCTTAACGTAGTTCGCGGAATATAGTATCTATATAGTTATACTATTAAGAGTCTCTAGGTAGTAGGTATTTCTGTTCCTAACTTCCTAGACCTAGTATAGGCTATACTACCGATATTAGAGTTTTCGAAACGAGCTTATATCGATCTGCCAAACGTTATTATAAACTAGAATAAGATCGCCTACCTTGACTTAGGCATTCTCGGCTCTAAATTTATAATAATAGGCTTCGTTTCGGCGTTTAGCCATTTTTCGTCTAGCTTCGGCAACTTTTTAGTAGTAACTTCTAGATCGAATTCTATATTAAGTAATACCTTGATACGGAGTTCTAGTAATCATAGACGGGCTTCTGTTTAATTCTCCCTATTTAATCAGACGGCTATAGAGTCCTAGTAAAGGATTTACTAGGTAGGAACATCGTTTTCGATCGGGCTAATAGGATTATAGTTATAGATAAGGTTAAAGGGTAAGTGGCTATAGCTATTTCGAACGGTAGTATAGTTAGTATATAGGATATAGGGAAGAAGCTATCATTAGTTCTTTCTAGTTCCTATAGTTATCTTTGCTAGGGTAGCTATAATAGGTATATACCTAGCCTTACTAGTACCGTTAGCCCTAGAGTTATAAGGAGAAATAATAATATATTTTACCCCTAGTTCTTCTAAGATAGCTTTTACTTCCCCTTTAAATTTAGATCCCCTATTAACGACTATAACTATTAGGAGTCCCTAACGAAGGAGAATATTACGGTTAATGAAGTTCTTTATTACTCTAGCTAACTTATTAGGTAGGACTTCGGCTTCTATAAATCCTAAGAGATCGTTATACGCCTTGAGGAGGAAATAGGGCTTCCCCTTCTAGTTAGAAGGTATAAACTAGATATCTAAGTACCATTTTATAAATAGGATTAGAGAAGGTTCTAAATGTAAATATACCTCTTTAAATCTTTTGGTATCCTATACCTAACACTCTAAGTAGGTACGAATCTACTTTGCTACGTTAGTATATATTCCCTTCTAGTAATAGTGGTTAGTAACCCTCTAATAAGTAGCTTCTCTGCTCTTATAGCCTATCTTATTATAGTAAGCCTAGAAAATTCGTCGCCTTTCTTCTAGGGTATCTACTATATAGCGAGGATTCTAGGTATTGTTTGCTAGCCGAAGGAACAAATAGCCCTTATCTACTAAATATTTAAGCGCTTCCTTCTTAAATGGATGTTATCGCTAGTATAGTTAGATAGCTATAGGTTCTTCTAGAGTGGCCAAGTACCGTATAATGGCTCTAAAGTGTTCGGAGTATCTTTCCTTGAGGTTCGGGTCTATAGGTTTAGGAGGATCGTTAACGTAGTTAGTATAAATTCATACGTTAACCTAATCGTCAATATCCTCTTCGTTTGCTTTCTCTATCTAGTTAGATAGACTAGGAGGCTTCCATAAAAGCCTATTAGTAATAGCATTTTTAGAACCTAGAATGTACTTAACCTTAAAGTCGAATAGTCGAATCTATACGATCTACTATATTATTAAGATTCTAGATATATTACTAGCCATACTATTTAACTAGTAAACTAGGACAAGGGCGTCTATTTCTATAATAAAGTAAACGCTAAAGAGGTACTGTCGGAAACGTTTCAATAGGAAAAGCAGTCTATAAAGCTCCTATTTGGTAAGGTTATACTATTTCTCTACCTTAGACTATATCCTACTCTTAAACCGGTATAGGTACCTCTTTTTATTAGGGCCGACTTGTTTAATGACTCCTCCCTAACCGAAAAGACTTATATCGGTCATTAGGTATATCTAACTATATCTAGGGTCATCGAAAATAAGCGGTACGAGGACCGGGGCAGTAGTTATTCGAGTTTAGAGTTCCTTTATAGTCTGCTATTAAGTAAGGCCCTATTCCTAATAGGCATTCTTTTTCATTAGGTCGTATAACGGCCGAGTAATTATAGTAAAGTGCTCTATCTAGATTTAGTAATAGCTAACAATTCCTAGGAAGGTATAAATATCCTTTAAATCCGAATAGGAAGTCTACTTAAGGATTTTTATAACTTTGGTATTATTAGGTAGTCGCCTTTTAGGTATATAGAGGTAGCTAAGTAATATTACTTATAGGCGGTACTACTAGGATTTCCTAGCTACGATAGTAGCTCTAGCAAGTTTAGCATTTAAGAGAACTATATTAACATTTTAGAGGTATTTAACTACGAAGAACTTCCGTAACCTAGGGGTAACTTCTTCCCTATTATAGTCAGACTACGGCTCCTTTATATAGATATTATCTAGGTAAACGCGGCAGACATCCGGAATCAGGTTTTAGAAGATCTAGGTCATCGCTTATTAAAACTAGGCAACAGAGTTTGTTCTACCTATAGGGAAGGTATATATCCGGAAGAGGCTAATAGGCATTTAAAAGGTTATAAGGTCCTAGCTCCGTTTGTCAAGGCTAACTTAGTTATACCTAGAAAAGAGGTCTAAGAGAGAGATAACTTTATAACTACTAAAGTCTTTGTTAAATTCCTCTATAGCTGGCGGTATAAATACATCCTATATAGTTATAGTATTGGCTTTCTAGGCGTCATTGATTAGCCGGAGACCGCTATCCTTCTTAAGGACTAGGAACTAGTTATTATAGTAGCTTCTATAGCTAGGCTTGATAATTCTATACTAAATCCGCTACTTTAGGAGGTTAATAACCTTTAGTATTAACGGCTTTAGGATAGAGATACTCTTTAATTACTACACTACGTAAGGAATAGTCTAGATAACCTAAGGAGGGACAATATTAAGGTAAATCCGCCTATATTTAGTGAAATCCTATACTAAGGTAGCCTCCCTATTCTATAGAACCTATATAAAGAGTTCCTTCTCCTAGTTAGATAAAAAGCTTTCTATGGATATAAGTAATATATTAAGCCGTTTAGCTATAAGCCGTATCCTAGGCTCTAGGTCTGAAAACTATAACGTAATAAGGCTATCTTACTCTAACCTAAACTTTATCTTTTTAGTAGCTTTCCCTAGGCGCTACTCTTGCTAGTTAGGGTTACCATTAGGTACCGAACTATCGCTAACGGCCATATCTACAGGGTAAACTTTTCTAGCTACAGACTTTTATATAGTAAATGTCTATACCTCCTATAACCCTTTTCTAATCTCCGATACAATTTTCCTAAGCGTTTCCTGTCTATCTAGATAGCTAGGCTTATCCGTTTCGCCCCCCGTTTCCTGGTGTCTCTATTTTGAAGTATCTTGTCTAGTAAGATAAAATGTCGAACTTTAGTAAGCGTATCAATAAGAGGTAGGCAAGAAATCCTTAGTATTATATTAAAAATGGCTTTATTAGCCTAATTATTAAGAAATCTAAGTAGAATTTTGCTATCCTAAACATTAGCGAATATAGGGGTAATAGTAATCGTTATAATTAAATACTAGAGTTCGTCCTCTATAAGTTAATATTTTCTTTCGAACGTCATTTTGGCTATAATATCTAAGATAACCGACGCTTTAATTAATTCATTCTTAGTATTAATATTTACCATAACTAGATAGCTAGCTTTATAGCTAAATATTAGGCTTATATTATAGATAAATGGTATATCTAATAAGATTTAGTAATTACTAATATCTCTATTTAAAACGAAGAAATGCTTATAGATTGAGATAGCTCCTAAGATAATCGTATTAATTGTTTCCCTAATAAATGGCTTACTATTATAAAGACCCTAGGAAATTACTATCGTTATCTATATAGGGAGATAGTATTTCTATACTAGGCTAAGGGTAATTATATTATACTTAGATCTAGTATTAATTAGAGTAAGTACCTTCTTATCTCTTAGATCTTTAAAGTTATAATAGAGCCTTAGTAGTATATATATCTATATAAGTATACCTATCTAAATCTTCTAACTAGTAAAGAGTATATAGATTAGAGCCTAGAAGGATATTTCGATTTCTTTTAAATCTAGCTAGTCTTACTATCTAATAAGGTAATTACTCTAGAAACCGTCCATTATAATAGCCTACTAGCCATTACTAGTAACCCCTAGAAATACCGGAACCATAATTATAGACTCTTCTTCCTTAACGTTACTTAGTCTACCTAGATAGCTAAGGTATATCTTAACCTCTTATAGCGCTCTCCCTCTTATTTATAAAGCCGGCTTATTAGGGAAAGGAATAGCTAAGCCCTTATACTTAATTACCTCCTAAGGACTTTTATAATCCTACTTAAGGAATATAATTAGTATATTCTTAAATGCTAGAGAGATCCCTAAGACCTCATCAATAGTAAGTGTCTTCGCTTAAAGAGCCTTACTAACTAGAGAGAGTATATTATAGGCTATGTTTTCCTTAGTCGATTTCTCTAATTCCTTAAAGTAAATGGTTCGTTTCTATCTAGCTAGGGGGAGAGCTCCCTTACTAGCTAGATTGGTAGCCTTCTTAGTAGTAGTTATAACCCCTTAGCTTATAGCCGGAGGGTAAGCTCCTCTTACTTCTATATTCCTTTTTAATAATTAAATAGTCTTTACTTTATTAGTCCCCTCTTACCTAATAGAATCCTATATTAGCTTATCTTCCATTTCTATAAAACGGCGCTTTATAAGGGTAATACTCTATACTATAGTTATTATATCGCTATCCCTATTAGAAATATCTTTACTATTAACCTCTAACTTAATAGTATTAAAAGCCTATATTACTGTCTGGTCAGACCGTGACACGTCTGCCGGTAAGCCCTTGTAATCGGTGGTAAAAATAGAGTCGTCTGTCCGAGACGCCGTCTATTTTACCTACTAAATAAGAGTATATCTACCTTACTTATGATCTATTTAGAAATTAATCTCTCTAGCCTTAGTATAGTTATGGATTAACTCTAGGGAAACTCTCTTAGTATTGGTAAGGTAATTAAGGGAGGTTATAACCACTTCTAGTAGGTATAAACCTTTAGTATACTAAAGGAAGACCTTATTAGTAATAATGTTTAGGTCTAGATAGTACTCCTAACTATATTCTTTCTAGTAGTTCTCTATAAACCGTTAGTATAGCTCCTAGCTAGGAAGATCTAGCTAAAGAGAGGTATAAGTATAAATAATATATTATTAGGTCCTTTAATTAGCTATAGTAGCTATATTCTTACTAAGAATTTTAACTTATTAGCTTTCTAGAAGAGTAGGATCTCTCTTACTTAAGATCTACTTAAAACCAAGCTAATGGATAAGACTATTATAAATATCCTTTACTAAGATTAGATACCTATAGGTAAAGTATATCTAATTATTATAGTAATAGTAGCTATAAGGTATAGCTAAGGTTAAACTCGGTCAGAATCCGCTACTCTTCCTTTTCTACTAAGACTCTTAAGTAGCCAATAGGTAGGTTCGGATTTCCTTAATCTTATCGTCGCTTAGGTCGTCCGTCTAGTTACAGGAATGCCTACCTCTGTCTAAGGATTTGTAGCCAACTTTGCCCTTATTAATCCAAAGCTTATATAAGGTGTCTATAAGCCTGTCAATGATCTTATTAAAGGTAATGTCTCTCTAGGCAGATAAACCTAAAGGACTCTCCTATATCTAGAGAACCGAAGGACTTTTCTTGATAGTCTAGCTTACCTATAGTTTAACTTTTCCTCCTTTTAAATTTAGCTTATAGTATACTAACCTAGTATTAATTCCTTTATATAGATACTCCCATATAAAGTTATAGAAGTCCTCTTACTCTATGTCATTAACCTACAAGTTACCTTTCTTATAGACCTAAAGACTAGTCTAGAGAGTAGGAAGAAACCTATCCTATACCTTCTAAATAGCTAACGACTAATAGACTGCTTTCTTCTTCTTCGGCACTCAGGTAAGTAAGACATTGACGTGCTCTAGGTAGTCGTAGATAGACTTAGCCGAATCCGTATACTAGGAATCTAAAAGACGCTCTAGCTCTTAAGTAGAGGTTTCCTAGCGAGAGTCGTTCCACTTCTAACGTTCCTTAATAGTAGCTTCAAAAGTAGCCTAGTCCTTTTTCTTTAACCCTGGCCACTAGTCTAGGATTTCCCGAAGGTTATCTATATACCATTACTCGAAGTAGGAGATCTTATTACTATTATCTCTGCTAAAGATCTTATAAGCTTTTTCGAAACGCTCGAGGTATTTAATAGTATCATAATTAGAGAAGGGGCTAGGTAATCCTTTATCTATCGGTAAAGGGAATATAACCTAAATAACTTTGGTAAGTCTATCTGCTATAATCTCTACTTAAGTACGATACTTGACTTCTAAGTCCGAAGTAAGGTTTCTAAACTCTAGCGATTAAGGCAATTCTAATGGCGTCCTTCCTAATAAGGTTTTGGTATACCTAGACATAAGAGATATTAAGAGTAGCGATTCTAATTAAGATATTTACTAAACCGTCAAGAAGAGTAGTACCTAAGGTTACTATCCTTAATTATACCTTCCTATTTAGGTAACTTCCTTAAAGATAACTTTTCTATCCGAATAGCTAATCTAGGAAGACTTCCTCCTTTCCTTTAAGTCTTTCTTTAACTAGTAAGATTAAATGTAAACTTAGTCTACTACTTTTACTCCTTTAGAGTATACCTAGTAAAGCTATTCCTAAACCTTCTAATAGGGGATACCCTATAATAATAGCGCTCTAACCTCTAAAATTAGAACTCCTAGAACAATAAGACAAATCTACACTAGACTATTAAAGAGTAGTAATATATAGATAGATATACCCTTACTAGTAAGTACTAATACTAAGGTAACTAGGGCTAGGATAGTCGTAAAGCTTTCCTCTAGTGTCTATATAACTCTAAAATCTCGTTTCCAAATCCCGAATAGTTCTAGTGTCGCTAATCCGTATTTTGGAGTTTCTATCTCTCTAGATAGACGTTAAACTCCTTTAGACTTATTATCCTACGATTCCTACCATCTCTACTAGCGGTGTTATTACATTAGGGCAAGAGTAGTTCCCTAGCCTACCACTAGATATACTAATCTCTTAATACCTATATTTGCTCTTCTCGCTTTCTTAACAGTTTTATTATATATACCTCTATATATATATCCCTGCTCCTCTATCATAAACGTTATTATCTTACTATACTCAAAGTCTAGTAGTCTAGTTTAGATTTAAAGCTATACTTTTCTCCGATTAAGCCCTTAAAAATATAAGCTAGTACTAACCTTCTAGGGCACTACTTAGTACCTTTAGAACTAAACCTCCGTCTGGTCAGATAGGGAGGAGCCTTGGCTTAAAATGTCTAGGGCGTCCGAGTATTCGCGGTTATAGTAGGCAAGTCCGACTATCTAGACGGCAACGATAATAGGGGCGAAGGCGGCGATAGTGATATCCCTCTAGATAGACGTAAAAGAGTCTACTTACGTGGAAAAAGATATCCCTAACTTATAAAAGAAAGAAGAACTATATCCTATTACTCTAATCTATTAGAGTAAAATAAGTGTTGAAAGCTATCTGTTATTCTTGTCTCTCTTATCTAGTGCCCCTAGATAGGTAACCTCTATTTATACCTTTCGTATATAGTAAAGCTCTATAGAACCGGAAAAATAAAACTATACCTTATATCCTTCTGGTTATATTAAGAACTTTTAGCCCTAGCCTAATACTAATCCTTAGTAGCCTTATTCTTAAAGACTATTACTATATCCCTGTTTAGGAGCTTCCTAGCTATAATAGCTCCCTAGTAGCTAGAAGCCCTATTAACTATTTAGACTATCTTGGCTAGGGTTTAGACTTTAAGGTCCTTCTATAGGCCTACGTTCTATATTATAACCTCCTATAAGGCCTATAATAACACTACCTTAGCCAATAGTAAGCCCCCTTAAGGGCCTATTACCCCCTATTATAAGCTTACGGCTACCTATACCTAGGTTAGGCAGGGGGTAGCCTTAAAGGCTTGTGACGAACCCAGCTCAGACTTCTTCTAAAAGGGTTCAGACGAAGGTAAATCAAGCGGGACAAGCGTACAGGTCGTCTAAGAGATTTGGTAAAGCCAAAGGGTTCACAACAACACTAGAGTTATCTCTCACAGTAGTTAGCGATACTTAGTATAAGTACTGTAATTGTAGGTTACTATTACTAGTAAACTCCTAGAATCTACTATAACGAGTAACTAGCTAGCTATATATATACAATTATCTGTCCTTCTTTAATAGTTATCACTAGTACCATTTCTCTTTTCACTCTGTAATTCCGCGTTGTCGACGGTGATATATTATTATCACTAGTAAAGACCTTAGTCTTGGCAGTAATAATCTTCTGATTGGTCCGTCAAGTAATTAGCTGTCGGAATGTCCCGTGTCCTGGCTATAGCCTGCCGGGCCGTCTATATACTTATCCGTAACACGATGCCCTTCCTTTAAGGCTTTCAACCCGAAAGCCCTCTTAGGCCGTTTCAAATAGCGTTAATAACCCTTCGCTTATAAGTACTACATTCTTCCTATTTCTACGTTATAGTCGCTATATTAACAAAATGCTGATAGAGAAACGGAAGTTATATTTTATACGTTACTATACTTCCCTTGCTTAGAACATTGCTAAGAACGGTTTTGTTGTTATGCCTTACTCTTAGTACGTATCGTAAGGCCTTGTCTATAAAATGATCGCGCGTATAAAGCGTTACGAAGCCTACGTTCGTTAAGGTCGTTCTTACAATAGCTCTAGCATATCGCTTTCTTCCTATAAGCACGTCTCCTTTTTTTTTTTTAAATGTGATTCCTAATATTTATTCTAGTAGATCGTATTCTCTAGGAGTAACGTCATATTAAGGATGTTAAACGTTGTACCGAACTTAAGCTAGATAAATCCTAATACCGTCTAGAAGAAGCCTAGCGCGAGTTGTCCGAAAAGCTTATACGGCTCTAGTATCTTTATCAGTAGAAAGAGTTTTTAGTAGAGAAAGGTGCTAATATGGTAGCGTATAGTCTGTCGACCTTAGACGAGTTAGAGGAGGTTAAGCGGTAAGAGCGATAAGAGGCGCCTACTATGCCCTCGTCATAGATTAATGATGCTATCGATACTATCGACTAGGGCGCTGTCTTTAGTTCTATCCTAGGTTTTCCTTTAGTTAATCCGGGTTCTGCTAGTGGAACTGTTCTAGTTTCTTAGGGTAGTTTAAATTCTTAACTAGTTCTTATAAGTTATCCTCTAGTCTAAAATTAAGCTATTTAACTAGATACTATAGTTCCCTATTAATGATACGTAAATCTAGAATTTCTTTGACGTCCTATTCTTCCTCTTCGTCTTTTGCTTCGATGTTTATAGCGATTTTAGCGTTCTTTGGCACTAGTTCGAGAAGTAAAATATAAAAAACATCTGTCTGTAATTATATAGATGACGGTAACGATAGTCGGTAGTTAGATGTCGAAATTCGTTCCTTGATAACAAAGGGTCTGACCTTCTTAAAGTCTAGCTTCGTGTTTAGTCGTTTGGTTTATAAGTTTCGTATAATTAGGTAGACTTTGTCTCCTCTCTCTAGGCGAGGTCCTTCGAGCCTATATTTGTTATAGTAGTTCTTTATTCTAGTTCTAATAAACTTAAGTTCGTTTTTAAGCTTCTTATATAGTATATATATTTATTTCACTTTGACTGCTACTCTCGGCACTATAACCTCTAGTCCTTGCCTAAGGTCTACTTTATATCTATAGTTCGCAAAGAATGGTATAACTTTGGTCGTTTCTATTAGCATTATATTATAAGCGAGTTATACTATTAGTAATAGTATGACCTAGTTATCTTGCTAGTAGTTAACGTAAGAATAAAGGTACTACTCGATAACTTAGTTTAGTTACTCTGTTTGTCTGTCAGTCTATAGGTAATATACCGTTAATAGCTTGCTATTGACGCCTAATCGTTATATTAATGCTTACTAGAACTTCGATACGAACTTGGTGTCTCTATCGGTAATCCATTCCTATAGCTAAGCGTATACTAATACGACTTGCCAATAGATTACGTCTGCTAGCTATTTAGCTATCTAGGACTCCTTATAGAGAAAGAAGTATACCTATTTAGTTAGGCAATCTACTATAGTGAGAATACTATCGTAGATTACCCCTATAGCCGTATCCTTAGATTCTAACAATTTCGTAATAAAGTCTATTGTAACTAAACTCCATAGTTTGTTAGCTATTGGCAGTGGCTAAAGTAGCCTATATGGCTTATATTGTGCCGTTTTACTTCGATTATAGATGTCATAGCTCCGTACGACTTCCTTAACTTGTGTCGTTAGCTATAGAAAGTCGTAATGTTTCTTGACTTATACAATAGTCTTCGTAACTCCTTTATATCCTCCGAGTTTCGATTCGTAGAGTTCTCGAATCATTCGTAGCTATTAATCCCCGTTGTAGATGTATACTTTGCCTTGGTACCAGAGTTTCCTATCTTTTTCTTCTACTCCATTAGGTACTACTAGTCTAGGTATTACTTGATACTATGCCTTGTTAATCCTTTCTTCTCGAAAGATTGCGTAATATTCTAGGAATGAGTCAAGTAGATTATCTTCTATAGGTGTCTACGTTTCGTAATATAGCGTTCTGTCTATTCGTTCCTTGAATAACGGTGGCGTTGTTTCTGTTTGTCCTTCTATATGATCCGTTTATCGGCTTAAGGCGTCCGCTTGTACGTTCTCTTTGCCCTTCTTATAGCGGATCTCAAAATTAAATTCTACAAGGAATTCTACCTATTATATTTGTTATCTATTAAGCTCCTTTATCGTCGTAAAGTACCGTAAATTCTTATAATCCGTATATACTTATATTAGTTTAATTATATCGCTAAGGTATAGTTGCTATTCCTTAAAAGCTTTAACAATTGTAAGTAGTTCCTTGTTATAGATCAGATAATTAAGATGTAGTCTATCAAGCTTCTTTAAAAAGAAGGCTATAGGATGTAGCTTCCCTTGTTTATCTTATTATTCTAATTGTCCTCCGATGGTATAGTCTAAAGCGTCCGTTTCTACCTTAAATGGCTTCTTAGGGTCTAGTAGTACTAGTACTAGATCTTTAGTAATAGCGTCACGGATCTACGTAAATGCTTACTTATATTGCTCTTCCTATAAGAATTTAGCGTTCTTCCCAGTAAGTTCGTATAAAGGTCGTATAATCGTTCTAAAGTTCCTAATAAACATCCGGTAGAAGTTCGTAAACCTAATAAAACTTTATACTTCCGTAACTAATATTGGTTATAGCCAATCCTTGATAGCTTTAACCTTTAAGGGTTCTATCTAGATTTGTCTTAGGGATATTTCGTATCTTAAAAATACCATTTTCCTAACGTAGAATTTGCTCTTTTCCTTATTAACTAATAGCTTATATATATATAATGCGTCTAATACTACTTTTATATACTTCCGGTGTTTGTCTATCGTTTTAGAGAAGATAAGTATATTATTAAGATAATATACTGTAAATTTGTCAAGAAAGGGTTAGATAGCTTGATTAATTGGGGCTTAGAACGTTACTAGCGCGTTTATTAGTCCAAATAGCATGACAAGGTACTTATAATAGCTATAGGGTGTCCTAAAGGCTATTTTCCACTTGTCGCCTTCTTTAATCCGTATATAGTTATAGGCCGATAGCAAGTCAAGATGTATGAAATATTAGGCTCTTACTAACTAATCTTAGAGCCGTAAGATTAGCGGTAATAGGTATTGGTTTTTCATAGTCTATTCGTTAAGTTACCAATAGTCAATATATAACTATAGCTTTCTATCTTTCTTAGGCACAAATAGAATTAGGTAGCCTACTAGCAATATCGACAGGCAGATATATCCTCTTCAAAGGTTCTCCTCTAAATATCGCTTAAGTTCTTCGTTCTATATCTAGCTTATATAGTAAATCTTAAAGAACTTTAATCATGCTCCTTTCTTGAGTTTGATCTTGTAATCCTATAGGCCGTGCTCTGGTAGTTCTTCTAGATGCTTCGGTTCAAATGCTAGGTGTCCTTTATATTCCTTCGGTACTTCCCTAGTCTTGTCTCGTCTTTTGGCTTTCTGATAATATACGAACTTGGTTCCGTCTATAGCGATACTAGCGATTTCTCTTGTCTTAACCTACTGCTCTAGTTATAGTGCTCTGTATTCGTTAACGGAGAGAATAGCTATTGGTGGTTTAGCTTGTTCCTCCTGTCGTAATGTCGGTGTCGTTATGCCGCTTTTTCTAGAGTCCGTAGTGATCTGCCTACCACTGTCCGTCTCTTGCGGTAGATCCGTAGGACATGCCTTCCCTTGAGTATTGTCTGCTTACGATCCTTATATACTCCCTATTTTACTAGTTAAATATAACTTCGTTTAGGGTCATAGGTAGCTACTATTCTTCTAGCTAATATCTAGGTTATAATCTTTATATTATAGTAACCCTAATATTATATCTTTATCGTTACCTATATCTATAATACTAAATACGACTATTATAGTCTTCCTTACTATAGTGATATCGATCGGTTCGGTCTCCCTATATACCTATTACGTCGGAAATGGCCCTTTGACTATACTATACTTCTACTTTATTCTCTAAGGTATCTATAGCTAATTTACAAGCGTTGGCGAAATTAGGTTTATCTCTACTCTACTATCTACTAGTATAAGCATTTCGTGCTATCTCTATTATACTATTATCTATAGTCGCTTATCTTACCGCTATCGTCTAAAGATTATAGCGATTTCCTATATTTCTACTAGGAGGTCTTGATATAGTGGTTTCTCATACTAGTTCCTCCTATACTACGCTACCACTCACCGCTATATAGGCGTTAATGGTTTTTAGGCCCCTTGAAGGGCCCTAACCCGTTTTCTAGGTTAGTACTAACCTCCTTAGTTATTCGGCTAATAGTAGCTTCATCAATCGTACTCATTTCTATAAGCTATTAAGTGCTTATAGCTTCCTACCATTAGGTCCGTTCTGCTTTTCGTCATACGTGCTATAGCTTTATCTAAAGCTCCTAGATCCGCGATTTCTTTTCGTCCGTATAGTAGAGGCAGTCGTTACTCCGGCACGAGTCCTATATGTTTTATCCTATTCCGTAGTACCTAGGCTAGGCTCGTTTTAGTACTACCGTAATACCTTCTAGATCGCGGGCTTCGATCTTCTAAAGCAATTCGGCCGCTCTGTTTCCTATATTATAGACCTATTCTATAGGGTAGAGGCTTCCGTTCTCATTTCCTTGTCGGGTTGGCTAGTAATTATTTTTGAATTTGTCACGAAAGTGGTATTAGCATTCGTATAACATATACTAGAACTAGGGCACTTATATATATACTTTGTATTACGAGTACAGTTATATAGCGTCGCCTAGAAGGTATTAGAATTCTTTTCTAAATCTTTCCTACTATATATAGACTATAGGTACTCTAATGCTAAGGTAGGAGTGTTTTTTCTAGTAGTTTTCCCACGTATATTTATCTTTTCTACGGTTTGCGCGTATAAACTAGTACTTAGGGTTCTATACGTCGTAGCTAAGTTACTAATTGTTAAAATGCTCGGCATGGCTATTAGGCCTATTATACGTCATAGGCTATTCCTCTTTGATAGTTTCTATAATACGTCGGAGTTTCCTTATCTTGTCCCTTATCTTATTACTCTACTAGGCAAGTCAAATTAAGCGTCTATCCCATTTATATAGTTCCGTATTAAGCCGGAAAACTTCGTTACGATACTATTCGATTCGTTCCTAGAGGAATAAAACATTAGGTCTAGGTCTTTCGATTCCTTAGGTATCGGTTGTCCACGATCCATCCTACCTTTATATAACTATAAAACCCTACTACCTTAGGGCTAAGAGAATCAAAATTGGTAGTATATACTCTCCTACCGTGTCCTATTTGGCAAGACCTGTCTCTAGGTCTACTATGACCAGTTTAGAGTACGGTACTTATTCGTCTTTACCGTCGCCATCGTGTCCGAGACTATCCGTGTCGCTATCCCTGTCTTTATAGCTTGTAGCCGCTACTTCGATGACATCCTTGGTATTTTCGTCGATAGCCGTAATTTCCTTTCTAGGGACTATTTTCTACTCTTTCTTTAGGCTTCAATATTCTCGCTTATAATGCCCTTTCTTTCTATAGTTATAGTAGGTAATATTAGACTTGTCTTTAGTTATCTTCTTTTAATCCTGCTTCTATACTATATCCATATCTATAGCTCTAGGATACGTCCTATATAAGGTACTAACGTATACTTGTTTTTTCTTATCATTAGCCTTAACTATAGTTCTATTTATTTGACCTTATTTCTACTACTCTTATATATAGAGTCAATTATCGATTTTAATAGCCTATATAATATATTTATCTAGGGTCTTAGGCTAGTTATACTTATATAGCTTGTCTTTAACCTTCTCCTTTAAGCTATTATAGAATAGTTATATTAATACTTTATTATTAAGCTAAGACTTAAGTATATCCTATCTAAACTATATAGCATAAGAGGCTACTAACTTAGTCTATCGAAGACTAGCAAGTCTTTCTTATATATAAATCTTCTTGTCTTTATCGCTAAAAACCTTCTAAAGCTCTTCTTCAAAACGGTCATAGGATCAAAAGACTGCCTATATAAACGCGTCTCGGTCGTCTTCGTCTTCCTTAGTAAGATAGTCATTCTATATAGGCTTAAACCATCTAAGTACCTTGCCCTCTAGTCTCGTAGCTATATAAAGGACTTTAGCTTTATCGTCTAGAAACTTATCGTTATTAAGCTAGAAGTAAGATTAGAGGTTTGTCAGGAATCCTACAAGATCCTCCTTAGTTTCTCTATATTTGCTAGGTAGTTTAATCTTGATACGGCTCGCTTTAGCGCCTTCGAGTGCCTTAATTTTGGCGTAAGCCTCATTAACTAGCTTCTACAAGTGCTTTTCGCCGTTCTCGAGTTCTTTAATCCGAGCTTAAGTAACCTTATCTCTCTAGTCTAACTCCTAGATCTACTGCTAGAGTTAACTAAGCTAGGTAAGCAGTTATTCGGCCGTGACGTTAGTAGCTATATCAATGTCAAGGTCGAAATCACCTTTGTCCTAAACCATGATAGAATAAAGGGAGTAATAGCAACGTATAACGAACCTAGCTCAGACTTCTTCTGAAAGGGTTTAGACGAAGGTAAATCAAGCGGGATAAGTGTATAGGTCGTCTAAGGGATTTGGTAAAGCTAAAGGGTTTATAATAATACTAGAGTTATCTCTTATAATAGTTAGTGATGCTTAGTATAAGTACTATGATTATAGGTTACTATTATTAGTAAACTCCTAGAGTCTACTATAACGAGTGACTAGCTAGCTATATATATATAATTATCTATCCTTTTTTAATAGTTATTACTAGTACTATTTCTCCTTTTGTTCCGTGATTCCGTGTTGTCGACGGTGATATGTTATTATCACTAGTGAAGACCTTAGTCTTGGCAGTGATAATCTTCTGATTGGTCCGTCAAGTGATTGGCTGTTGGAATGTCCCGTGTCCTGGCTGCAGCCTGCCGGGCCGTCTATGTGCTTATCCGTGACAGGGCTTCTTTAAGCCCCTTTTTAACTTCCTTAGCTATAAGTTCCTATAGGTTCGGAACCGGGCCTATAACGGTAGTTATAAGGCCCTATAAAAGCCTGTTAGTAAGGTCCTATACCCTACCCCGTTTAGGGCTTAGTACGAGGTTAACTAGTTATATAATAAGACCCCTTAGTTCCTTAATATCTAGGGTAAGGTAGGCCTATAGTAGGCCTCTCTTTAATTAGTTCAAAGCTATAGGCCTCCTTATTTAGTAGCTTGGCAATAGGCTTTAAATCGACGTTACGTTTAGGGGTACTAGTTAATCTATACGGTGAAAATTTTGACGGGCGTACGAGGTACGGTCGGATTACGGTCGGGTCCAGTTCTTACGCCTGCGATGCCTATTATACACCTGTAACGGCTTGCGTACGGTTGAAAGTGGTACCGTTAGATAGCGTTTTTCGAGAGCTTTCTAGCGATGGTAGTTTTGTGTGTTTTGGTAGGGTATTCGCAAAGATACAAGAGAAGCCCCCTTTCCTCTCTCTTTTTATCGGTTTGGTTAGGAGGATAGTACCTTATTATATAGATAACTATAGTAATTTCAGAGCTAATATATATTAAAAATCCTAACTTTAGAAGGAATATATTCATTAGATTAAAAACTAATATCTTCTAGGGCTCTCTAATAATTTATAATAACTTCTTAAATTATATAGCCTTATATTAGTAATAGTTTATTTAAATTTCTACCCTATTAACTTTCGATAGCTAGGTCTTAGCTAGCTATAGTAATAATAGGTAATAGAAGGTTAAGGCTTAACTTTAGAGAAGGAGCCTAAGAAATGGCTACTATATCTAAGGAAGGTAATAGGTATATGAATTATCTAATCCTAATATAGGGAGGTAGTAATAATAAATACTAATATAAGGCTCTTTTAGGTCTTATAATTAGAATAAGTATAATTTAAATCCCTTAATAAAGAATAATTAAAGGGTAAGTCTAATACTAGTAGCTATAGTAATTCTAGCTCTAATAGTATATATTAAAGTTATTAAGGTTAAAAAGCTTATAGTTAAACCTTAGGCCTAGCCGGCCGGTCTACCTTACTATATATACTAGCTTAGCCAGGTCCTTCCTTCTAAAGAACCGTATACCTTTTACTAGGTATACTAGGGAACTAAAACTTTTACTCTAAATAAATTAAATTACTTAAAGAAGGCCTATACTTAAATATATTAGTATAGAATAATAGAATAGGATATATAATTCTATTTCATTAGTTTCTAGGACTACTATAATAATTAATAAGGATAGTTAGGGGTATTAGTATTTAATTATTAGAGGTAAAATTCTTAGATTTATTAAAACTAACTACTACGAAAGCATTTACTAAGGATATTTTCATTAATTAGGAATGAAAGTTAGGGGATTAAAGATGATTAGATACTATCATAGTCTTAACTATAAACTATACCAATTAAGGATCGGATGGCGTTATTTTTTGACCTATTCGGTATCTTATAATAAATTAAAATGTTTAGGCTCCTAGGGGAGTATAGTTATAAGGCTAAAACTTAAAGAAATTAATAGAAGGGTACTACTAGGGGTAGAGCCTACGGCTTAATTTGACTTAATATAGAGAAACTTACTAGGTCTAGATATAATAAAGATTAATAGATTAAAAGCTCTTTCTTAATTTTATAGGTAGTAATATATAGCCATTCTTAATTAGTAGAGTGATTTGTCTATTTAATTATAATAACAAACGAGACCTTAACCTACTAAATAGCCTATATTGCTTTAATAGTACACCGGCTTCTTAGAAGGATTATTAGCTTGAGCCGATAGAAGTTTAAGGTAATAATAGGTCTATAATACCCTTAGATATTCTAGGCCGTATATATACCATATTAATAGAGCTAGTAAATACTCCCTTAGCTAGAAGGCCTAGGTAATCTTATTAAACTCTATCATACTAGGGATAAAGCATTACAATTATTACTCTTTAATAAGAAATCCCTAATAAGCGTAAGTTATTAGCTTACATTGATTATATCCCTGCCCTTTATATATACTACTTATCGCTATTATTAATTAAATGGCTTAGTAAGGCTTTCGGACTAGCCTAGAGAGGTTAGTAACGACCACTTAGGGCTAGAAAGTTATCTAAACATGGTCATTTAGAGGAAGTAGAAGTTATAATAAGGTCTCTATAAGTAAACTAGTAAAGGGATTATTATAGAGTTATAAAACTCCCTAAACCATTGTAAATACTACCTAAACCGTTGCTTTGGCAGGCGGCGCCCTTATATACCTTCCTTAAGGCTTATACTATAGGCGCCTACCGGAGGTATACCAAACTCTTAATATATTATAGCCACTCTAAGTCTTCTATATTAAATAAGTCAAAACTTTTAATAATGGATCTCTTGATTCTGGTATTAATAAAGAACGTAGCAAAATACGATAAGTAATATAAATTATAGAATTTAGTAAATCATCGAATCTTTAAACGTATATTATGCCTACTAGCATCCTAGTAAGTATACCTATTTAAGTATCATTTTAACCTATTAAGCCTATGGCTTATATTAGGGACCTACGGCTACCTATAGGCTCTAAAACCTAGTAGTAGGCTCGCTAGTTATACTAGGTATAGTAGTATATAACCTTGCTTAGGGTATACTATAGGTTCTAGCTACAAAACGACCTTTATAACCTAAGGTTAACCTTAGATTAAGTAGGAAGACCTATTAAACTTAAGTATATTAATAAGCAGAGGAAAAGAAACCAATAGGGATTGCCCTAATAATGGCAAGTAAAGTAGTAATAGCTTAAATTTAAAATCTAGCTTTAGCCTAAGTTATGATTTATTATTATTATTATTATTAGTCCTATACCGTTATACTAATAAGTATACTAGAGCCTCTCTAGTTATATATAAAGGAAACCGTACCTATAAAGGCCGGATGAAAACCTCTATCCCTCCTTTAACACTAGATCTAGAATACTAATACATTACAAAGAAAAGGAGAAGTAGCTAGAATAGCCCTATAGAGGCCTTCCTTCCCGCTCTAGTCTCCTTACGAGGTAGTATTCCGGGAGCCTCCCTAGGTCCATTAGCCACTATGAAACCCTCCTTGCTAACTAATAGTTATAGGCCCCTATACCCTGTAGAACGAGGTCTAGGTCCCTTTGCGACTATATTTCCTAGGATTCTCACGTTCGGCTTCTTAGTAGGTTTGGGCACCATACGACTAGGTGCTCTACAGTTTTCCTCCCCTAGCTATAAGCATAGTAAGGGGTACTAACCCCTAGGACTTAAACCCTAAATAGGAAGTCATAGAGGCTAATAGCCCCTGTATAGGCCTATACTAGTAGGGAGCTCTAGGCCTTCATTAGGCCCTAGTACCTTTATAGGCCTTCCCCTATAAAAACTAGGTACGGGGGGTCTTTATCTGACACGTGCTATATCCTCCTACTAGCTTAGTCGGCCCTCTAATGGTTGCTCTAGCTAGCTACTATAGCTAGTTCCGTAGCCTATAGCCTCCTCTATACGGTCTATAGGGGGGGTTAACCCCCTCTATAGCCCTCCTAAACCTACTACCGGATCGTCAACCCTGCTACTTCTAGGGCTATAGGCTTTGGCTCCTAACCCCTTGTCCTAGCCCTTCTCTTCCGGAACCTCTGGCTTAGCCTATTATAGGCCTGTTGGATAAGAGCCCTTGCAGGGACCCGGGAGGCCCCTAAGCCTGTCCCGGTCTATAGAAGTAGCTAATCGAGCTTGGCTTCAAAGTCGGCTAGCCTCTTATTAAGATAGAGGTCAAGGGGCGGTACCTAGGCTTCCGTTTCGAGGCACCGGATAGGGGTAGCCTTATAGGCCTTAGTAACTACTTGAAGGGCCCTATATTAGGCCTTCGATAGTTCCCTAGCAGAGCCTTTTAGCTTGCCCCCTGGCTTGGTAAGCTTATAGAAGTTCGAGGCCCTGTAAGCTAGGGTGCTGTGGATACACTTAGTATAGACCTTGTAGGCTTATAGGAGGCTAGGGCCCTAGGTCTTCGTAGCAAGCCTAGTTAGGGCAAACTCCTAGGTTTCTAGCTTTTTAGCTACCTTTATATAGTAAGGGCCCTACTATAACCTCTAGTCTAGCTAGACCCCTAGGAATCTAGCTAACTTTGACAAGGCTATAGTAGTAGTACCCCCTCTAGGCTATAGGAACTCTAGCGATCGCGACTACTATTTCCGGCCCCTATTAAAGTAGATAAGTTCGTACTTTTCCAGGGTAAAAGCTATACCCTAGGTCTTTACCTACTATAGGTAGGCCTTTTAAGCCCTCTATAGCTGACCGTTATAGGCCTCCTCGGCCCTCCTAAAGGCTAGAAAGTTGATATCGTTAGTAAAGCCTATTAAACTAACTATAGGGCAAGCCTAGCAAATAGCTTAGTAAAGAGAGGCTATATAAAGGATAAATAGTATAGGGGAAAGGGGTAACCCCTAGGGGACCCTGGCCCTTATTACTATATCTCTTATTTCCTAGCCATCGAAGTAAAGGATAGCTATCCTATCCCGTAGCCACTCTCTAACCTAGACTACTAACTACTTTAGGAAGCCCTAGCTTTATAAAGTAGCTAGTAGCCGGGTATAGTTAACAGTATCAAAAGCCCCTAAGATATCGAGCTATAGGAGGGAGGTAGCCGCCTTATACCTCTAAGCCTCCTAAACCTAGGCTATAATAAGCTAGATAGCTAGTTTGGTAGACCTATGTTTCTAGTTACCTATTTATTTGGCTAGGAGAAGCCCGTAGGCCTCTACGATAGCTATTACCTTCTAGGTAACTATAGCCTCTAGTACCTTACCTACTATTAGTAGGAGTGCTATAGGCCTATAGCTACCTAGGGTAAAGTAGGCCTATAGGGGTTTGCCGGGCTTACAAAGGACCACCGTCTTGGCCCTTTTAAATCGGCCTAGGAAATAGCCGAGCCGTAGGCTCTCTAAGGCTAGTTTAGCTAGTATCTGGTAGAGCGGCTGCCTATAGGCCTTTAGTAGGCCTATAGGGAGGAGGTCCTCCCCTAGGGCCTTCTATAGGGCTGCTCTAGCTAGTACTGCCCTAACTTTGCCTACTATAACCTCCTAGCTTATTTCGAACTTCGGCTCCTAATAGTCGTTTAGATCTAGGTCGTTAATATCTAATAGATCTACTTCCGGATTCGGGAAGAACTTATCGGCCAGGGCCCTAGCCTTCTATTAGTAGGTTATAAGCCCTCCTTCGAAGGCCGGGAGCTTTAGAGGGTCGACCGGTAGGTAGCTTTATACCCTTACCTACCGCTCTAGCCTCTATAGTAGGTCTGGCCGGTTAGTTACCTCCTATAACGTAGCTCTTTAGCTTTTGATCTTCATAGCTATAATAGTCTTAGCCTAGTCCTATAGGGCCTGCCGAAGTACCTCCTATATATAGGGGTTTAGGGTACCTCTATAGGCCCTCTCTACCTCTTTAGCCCTCTTCTAGGCCTCCTAAACCTCCTTTGTCTACTATTAAGCTCGTTTGCCACCTGTACTAGCCTTCTTTACTAGGGCCGAGACTATAGCTATTTCCTCGAGGGCCTTTATAAGCCTGTCGAAGGCCTATAGAAGCTCCTCCGGGCCCTAGAAGATAGGCCCGGCCGGGGCCGATACCTACCTACCAAGCCATAATAGGAGGTAGGCCGCCTTGGCCCATGCTACCTCCTTGTCTAGGCTCTTCTAGTCCTACCCTTTGCCAGCCGGTATAGGCCTGTTAGTCCCCTAGAGGGAGACGTTTAGGGCCTATAGGTAGTAGTCGGATTTCCCATATTCCGCGATATCCCTATAGGTCGCTTCTAGCCTAGCCGAGGCCTGGAATAAGTCTATTATAGAAGGCTAGTTACGTTAGTCCTCCTGGGAGGCCCTAGTAACCTAGTTATATAGTATATATAGGTCGAGGTCCTACTAGTCTATAAGGCTAAAGAGGTCCCTAGCCCCCGGGCTAAGCTTGTTAAATAGGTCCTAGACCAAGTAGTAGAGGTTAAAGTCGCCTATAAGAACTAGGGGGTAGGTTAGCTAAGGTAGGGCTAGTAAGTCCTATAGGAGGGCCTACTCCCCTTTGTTATTATAGACTAACTAGAGCTTAAACCCCCTCTTACCTAGGGCTAGGAAGGTTGCCCTATACTAGTTTTCCTTTGCTAAATAGTCCTACTAACTAACTAGGAAGCGCTTAGCTACTAGAATAGCCGTTTTGCCTTTAGGCTTATAAACTAGGTAATATTTTAAAGCCTAGGAGTAGTATATTAACCCTATAAAATGGTTAATCTATAGCTTCTAGATAGCTAGTAAGTCATATTTAGCCTCCTCTAGTAGGACCTCGAGGGCCTATTTATTACCTTAGGTATTTTATTAAAGGATCTTAATTTATATTTAAGGTAGCCGGAGCAGAGGCCGAGGGTATAGTAGTTGGCTCTATAGCCATTACCCCCTCGGCTGGTTATAAAAAGGAGGGGGTTCTAGGCTATAGAAAGGAGATACAGGTCTGTCAGGCGTCGAATAAGGCACTCCTAGCCGCCTACTAGGCTAGGGTAGGCCTTCTATAGGGGCGTTTAGCCCCGGTTTAATAGTAGTCGTCGTCTTCTAGCCGGCTACTAAACTCGAAGGCTACCTTCTAGTATAGTTGCTCTAGTAGTTAGAAGGTCTAGGGTCTATATTAGTAAGCCTCCCTAGCCCTCTCCTAGGCCTTAACTTTCTTTAGGCAGCCCCTATACCAGGTAGTATAGGGGCCCCTATAGGCCGTATACCTATAAGGGAGTTAATTAGAGTAGGTAGGGCACTAGGCCTCCCCAGTCTTCCCCCCCTCCCCATAGGCCTTTACGCTATAACGGCCATAACGGGCCGGCTACTAGTAGTACCGCTAGGTATAGCCAAAGCTCTAATACGTATAATATTGCCTTAGCTCTGAAGCATCCTAGTAAGGCTTGTAGTCTAGCACCTAGGTATCCTAGACTACGCCTTCGTTATAGGCCTTCCGGGCCTTATCAAGGTTCTATAAGCCTAGGGGTACCGTGGCCTACTTCCTCCATAGGCTCTTTAATAGCCGAAACTTGACCGTTTCGATTAAGTATAGGCCTACGGCCCCCTTAAAGTCTTGTTTGCTAACCCCCTATAGCTCCTCCTTCCGGACTCCCTTGGCTAAGACTATATAGGCCCTACCGACCTCCCTAGCCTCCTCTCCGAAGGCTATAGCTACCTATCGCTTATTAGCCAAATACTAATCCTTAATAGCCTTGTCCTTGAAGACTACTACTATATCCCCGCTTAGGAGCTTCCTAGCTATAACGGCTCCCTAGTGGTTAGAAGCCCTATTAATTGCTTAGATTATTTTAGCCAGGGTTTAGGCTTTAAGGTCCTCCTATAGACTCGTATTCTGTATCGTAACCTCCTACAAGGCCTGTAACGGTACTGCCTTAGCTAACGGTAGGCCTCCTTAGGGGCTAGTTACCCCCTGTTATAGCCCTATAGCTACCTATGCCTAGGTAGGGTAGGGGGTAGCCTTAAGGGCTTCTTTAAGCCCCTTTTTAACTTCTTCGGCTACAAGTTCCTATAGGTTTAGAACTAGGCCTATAATAGTAGTTATAAGGCCCTATGAGAACCTATTAGCAAGGTCCTATACCTTATCCCATTTAGGGCTTAATATAAGGTTAACTAGTTATATAATAAGACCCCTTAGCTCTTTAATATCTAGGGTAGGGTAGGCCTATAATAAGCCCCCATTTAATTAGTTCGAAGCTATAGGCCTCCCTACTTAGTAGCTTAGCGTTAGGCCTTAAATCGACGTTACATTTAGGGGCGCTAGGTGGTCTATACGGTAAAAATTTTGACAGGTATACGAGGTGCGGTCGGATTACGGTCGGGTCCAGTTCTTACGCCTGCGGTGCCTATTATACACCTGTAACGGCTCGCGTGCAGTTGAAAGTGGTGCCGTTAGATAGCGTTTTTTGAGAGCTTTCTAGCGATGGTAGTTTCGTATGTTTTGGTAGGGTATTCGCAAAGATGTAAGAGAAGCCCTTTCTTAGCTAAGTATATAAGGAAAGAAGAGAGAAGAGGTAGTAATATAGTAGTACTAGTACCGCTTTCTATAAAGAGGTAGATCTAGGATTCCATGCTAGGATATATTACATTGGCTAGTGATATAGGACTATTTTATATATTATCTTTTATATTGTCTTTATACGTTAGCCTTATTAAATTTCTTCTTATTGCTATTATAGCTATATAGACCTAATACCCTATAGAGATATCTAACTATATAATCTATACTATAGGAATAAGTCCGGCTTCCCTTGTCGTTATATTAATACGAGATATGATAAGGTTATAGTCGATATTACTTCCTAATACTCTATTAAGGATAGACAAAAGTGGCAAACCGGCTTTAGGTATTAAAAAAGCTTTATAAGGTCATTAATAAATGAAATAAACTTAATAGACCTATATATTAAGGGTTATATTAACAATATAGACTCTTTCGTATTTAATAGATCTCGTTTTAGCCTTTTCTTCTTTACTTTGTCATTATTATTATTATTATTATTATTATTATTATTATTAGTCCTATACCATTATACTAATAAGTACGCCAGAGCCTCTCTAGTTATATACAAAGGAAACTATACCTAATAGGCCGGATAAAAACCTCTATCCTGCCTTTAATGCCTAATCTAGGATACTAATACACTATAGAGAAAAGGAGAAGTGGCTAGAATAGCCCTATAGAGGCCTTACCACCTAGTCTAGCCCCCTTACGAGGTAGTATTCTAGGAGCCTCCCTAGGTCTATTAGCTACTATAGAATCCTCCTTGCTAGACGATAGTTATAGGCCCCTATACCTTGTAGAACGAGGTCTAGGTCCCTTTACGACCGTATTTCCTAGGGTTCCCACGTTCAGCTTCTTAGTAGGTTTAGGTACTATATAACTAGGTGCTCTATAGTTTCCCTCCCCTAGCTATAGGTATAGTAGGGAGTACTAACCCCTAGGACTTGAACCCTAAATAGAAAGTCGAGGAGGCTAATAGCCCCTATATAGGCCTATACCAATAGGGAGCTCTAGGCCTTTATCAGGCCCTAGTGCCTTTATAGGCCTTCCCTTGTAAAAAGTAGGTATAGGGGGTCCTTGTCTAATACACGCTATATCCTCTTGCCGGCTTAGTCAGCCCTCTAACGGTTGCTCTAGCTAGCCACTACGGCTAGTTCCGTAGCCCGTAGCCTTCTTCGTAGGGTCTGTAAGGGGGGTTGACCCTCTTTATAGCCCTCCTAAACCCATTGCCGGACCGTTAACCTTGCTACCTCTAGGGCTATAGGCCTCGGCTCCTAGCCCCTTGCCCTTGCCCTTCTCTTCCGGAACCTCTAGCTTAGCCTGTTATAGGCCTACTAGATAAGAGCCCTCGTAGGGATCCGGGAGGCCCCTAGGCCTACCCCGGTCTATAGGAGTGGCTAGTCGAGTTTAGCTTCGAAGTCGGCTAGCCTCTTGTTAAGATAGAGGTCGAGGGGCGGCACCTAGGCTTCTATCTCAAGGCACTAGATAGGGGTAGCCTTATAGGCCCTAGTAACTACTCGGAGGGCCCTATATTAGGCCTTCGATAGTTCCCTAGCAGGGCCTTCTAGCTTGCCCCCTAGCTTAGTAGGCTTATGGAAGTTCGAGGCCCTATAAGCTAAGGCGCTATAGATACACTTAGTATAGACCTTATAGGCCCGTAGGAGGCCGGGGCCCTAGGTCTTTGTAGCAAGCCTGGTTAGGGTAAACTCCTAGGTTTCTAGCTTCTTAGCTACCTTTATATAGTAGGGGCCCTATTATAGCCTCTAGTCTAGCCAGACCCCGAGGAATCTAGCCGACTTCGAAGGGGCTATAGTGGTAGTACCCCCTCTGGGCTATAGGAGTTCTAGTAGTTGCGATTACTATTTCCGGCCCTTGTTAAAGTGGATGAGCTTGTACTTTTCCGGGGTAAAAGCTATACCCTAGGTCCTTGCCTACTAAAGATAGGCCTTCTAGGCCCTCTATAGCTAACTGTTATAGGCCTCCTCGGCCCTCCTAAAGGCTAGGAGGTTAGTATTATTAGCAAAGCCTATTAAACTAACTATAAGGCTAGCCTAGCAAATGGCCTGGTAAAGAGAGGCTATATAGAGGATAAATAGTATAAGGGAGAGGGGTAACCCTTATAGGACCCTAGCCCTTACTAGTATATCCTCCGTTTCCTAGCTATCGAAGTAAAGGATAGCTACCCTATCCTATAGCTACTCCCTGACCTAGACTACCACCTACTTCGGGAAGCCCTGGCTCTATAAAGTGGCTAGTAGCTAGATATAGTTAATAGTGTCGAAAGCCCCTGGGATATCGAGCTATAGGAGGGAGGTAGCTACCTTATACCTCTAAGCCTCCTAAACCTAGGCTATAATAAGCCGAATAGCTAGTTCGGTAGACCTATATTTCTAGTTACCTATTTATTCGGCTAGGAGAAACCTATAGGCCTCTATAATAGCTATTACCTTCTAGGCAACTATAGCCTCTAGTACCTTGCCTACTATTAGTAAGAGCGTTATAGGTCTATAGCCACCCAGGGTAAAGTAGGCTTATAAGGGTTTACTAGGCTTATAGAGGACTACTATCTTAGCCCTTTTAAACTAGGCTAGGAAATAGCCAAGCCGTAGGCTTTCTAAGGCTAGTTTAGCTAGTATCCGGTAGAGCGGCCGCCTATAGGCCTTTAATAGGCCTATAGGGAGAAGGTCTTCCCCTAGGGCCTTCTATAGGGCTGCTCTAGCTAGTACTACCCTAACTTCGCCTACTATAACCTCCTAGCTTATTTTAAACTTCGGCTCCTAGTAGTCATTCAGATCCAGGTTGTTAATATCTAATAGGTCTGTTTCTAGGTTCGGAAAGAACTTATCGGCCAGAGCCCTAGCCTTTTGTTAGTAGGTTATAAGCCTTCCTTCGAAGGCTAGGAGCTTTAGAGGGTCAACCAGTAGGTAGCTTTATAGCCTTGCCTACCACTCTGGCCTCTATAACAGGTCTGGCCGGTTAGTTACCTCCTGTAACGTAGCTCTCTAGCTCTTGGTCTTCGCGGCCATAATAGTCTTAGCCTAGTCCTATAGGGCCTGCTGAAGTACCTCCTATATATAGGGGTTTAGGGTGCCCCTATAAGCCCTCTCTGCCTCCTTAGCCCTCTTCCGGGCCTCTTAAACCTCCTTTGTCTATTATTAAGCTCGTTTACTACCTATACTAGCCTTCTTTACCGGAGCCGAGACCGTAGCTATTTCCTCAAAGGCCTCTATAAGCCTGTCGAAGGCCTATAGAAGCTCCTCCGGGCCTTAGAAGATAGGCCCGGCCGGGGCCGATACCTACCTACCAAGCCGGAGTAAGAGGTAGGCCACCTTAGCCCGTATAACCTCCTCGTCTAGGCTCTTCTAGTCCTACCCTTTACTAGCTAGTATAGGCCTATTAGTCCCCTAAAAAGAGACGTTTAGAGCCTATAGGTAGTAGTTAGATTTCCTATGTTCTATAATATCCCTATAGGTCGCTTTTAGCCCGGCCGAGGCCTAGAATAGGTCTATTATAGAAGGCCGGCTATATTAGTCCCCCTAGGGGGCCCTAGTAACCTAGCTATAGGGCGTATATAGGTCGAGGTCCTACTAGTCTATAAGGCTAAGGAGGTCCCTAGCCCCCAGGCTAAGCCTATCGAATAGGTCCTAGACTAGGTAGTAGAGGTTAAAGTTACCTATAAGAACTAGGGGGTAGGTTGGCCAAGGTAAGGCTAGTAGGTCCTATAAGAGGGCCTGCTCCCCCTTGTTATTATAGACTAACTAGAGCTCGAACCCCCTCTCTCTTAGGGCTAGAAAGGTTACCTTATACTAGTTCTCCTCTACTAAATAGTCCTACTAGCTAACTAGGAAGCGTTTAGCTACTAGAATAGCTGCCTTGCCCTTAGGTTTATAAACTAGGTAGTTGTCACAGAAATATACATGCAGATGCCGCCTAAACAAATGGCCAGTCAAGCCGAAGGAACGAAAGGACCAATTACAACATAGGAAGCACAGTGATCACTACGCTCACTAGCGATCAGGGTAATCACCACCATACGATCACTCACGATCACCGTGATCAGGAGTGATCACTAGGATTATATATATATATAGATAGTCACTCGTTAGGTGGACTCTAAGAGTTCACCAGTGATAGTAACCTATAATCACAGTACTTATACCAAGTATTGCTAATTACTATGAGAGACAACTCTAGTGTTGTTGTAAACCCTTTGGCTTCACTGAATCCCTTAGATGACTTGCCTGCTTGTCCTGCTCAATCTACCTTCGTCTGAACCCTTTTAGAAGAAGTCTGAGTTAGGTTCGTTATAGTAGTATTTCAAAGCCTAGGGGTAGTATATTAACCTTATAAACTAGTTGATTTACGGCTCTTAGATAGCTAGTAGGTTATATTTAGCCTTTTCTAGTAGGACCTTAAGGGCCTATTTATTACCTTAGGTATTTTACTAAAGGATCTTAATTTACATTTAAGGTAGCTAGAGTAGAGGACGAGGGTATAGTAGTAATAGGCTCTATAGCTATTGCCCCCTTAGCTAGTTACAAGAGGGAGGGGGCTCTAGGTTATAGAAAGGAGATACAGGTCTGTTAGGCATCGAACAAGGCACTCCTAGCTACCTATTAGGCTATAGTAAGCCTCCTATAGGGGTATTTAGCCCCGGTTTGGTAGTGGTCGTCGTCTTCTAGCTAGCTACTAAACTCGAAGGCTACCTTCTAGTATAGTTACTCTAGTAATTAGAAGGTCTAGGGTCTATACTAGTAGGCCTCCCTAGCCCTCTCCTAGGCTTCGACTTTCTTTGGGCAGCCCCTATACTAGGCTATATAGGGGCCCCTATAGGCTGTATACCTACACGGGAGTTAGTTAGAGTAGGTAGGGCATTAGGCCTCCCTAGTCTTCCTTCCCTTCCTATAGGCTTTTACGCCGTAACGGCCGTAACGGGCCGGCCGCTAGTAGTACCGTTAGGTATAGCCAAAGCTCTAATACCTATAGCATTACCTTGGCTCTAGAGCAGCCTAGTAGGGTTCGTAGTCTAGTACCTAGGCATCCTAGACCACGCCCTCGTTATAGGCTTTCCAGGCCTTTTCGAGGTCTCGTAGGCCTAGGAGTACCGTAGCCTACTTCTTTTGCGGGCTCTTCGGCAGCCGGAACTTGACCGTCTCGATCGACTAAAGGCCTACGGCCCCCTTAAAGTCCTGCTCGCTGACCCCCTATAGTTCCTCCCTTCGGATCCCTTTGGCTAGGACCATATAGGCCTTGCCGACCTCCCTAGCCTCCTCTCTAAAGGCTGTGGCTACCTATCGCTTGTTAGCCGAATACTAATCCTTAGTGGCCTTATCCTTAAAGACCACTACTATATCCCTGCTTAGGAGCTTCCTGGCTGTAACGGCTCGAAATGTAATATACTAGCCTTATAGTATCTATAGATAAGTGTATAATGTTCTATTTGACTACCTTAGGGAGGGAAAGGGGGAAGAATATAAGAGTTGTATAGAGGAATGCCTTTTACCTAGTATATATGTATATGACCTAGGTAGGGCCTGGTTAGGCCCTAGGTTAGGCCCTAAGCGGGCCCTGGCTATATGCCCTATAAACGACTTACGAACGTCTTATAGGCTAATTATATATACTTAGGTAGGTCGAGTAGGTCTGGTCTATTGCCTAGGTAGGTCTAGTCCATTGCCAGGCAAAGCCTGGCATTGTTTAGCCTAGGTAGAGCCTAGGCCTGTGATAGTAAGGCCTCTATAAGGCTATTCTAGCTACTTTTCCTTTTCTTTGTAGTGTATTAGTATTCTAGATTAGGCGTTAAAGGTAGGATAGAGGTTTTTATCTAGCCTATTAGGTATGGTTTCCTTTATATGTAATTAAAGAGGCTTTAGTATACTTATTAGTATAGTAGTGTAGGATTAATAATAATAATAATAATAATAATAATATATATACTAGGTAAAAGGTACTTTTCTATATAACTCTTATATTCTTTCTCTTTTTCCTTATTATAATAGTTAAATAAATTGTTATATGCTTATCTATAGTTATTATAAGGCTAGTATATCATAGTTTATAGCTATAGGCCTCTTTACTTAGTGGTTTAGTAGTAGGCTCTAAGTTAATATTGCTTTTAGGGGTATAAGGTAGTCTATATGGCGAAAACTTTTAACCGGTGTACTAGATACGGTTAGGATATGGTTGGATTTGGCTACCACGCTCGCAGTGCCTGTTGTACAGCCGCAACGGCTTGCGCGCGTTCGAGAGTAGTACCGTTAGATAGCGTTTTTCGAGGGCTTTCCAGCGGTGGTAGTTTCGTGTGTTTTGATGGGGTATTCGCAAAGATGCAAACATGCAAGAGAAGAAGTCTTAGCTTTCCCTTTATATTGTTAATATACATAGTCTATATATATGGAACATGGAACTAGAATTACAAATGGCCCCCCTTGCCCCATTCGGTCATACCGTGAGCTATGCACCCTAGTCCATTATAGACTGTATGTGTTATGTACTACGGAGTAACTCCTAACATCTATTAGCCCCTCTCTTTTTAATTCTGCCTCGTAGATCCCCAACTCCCGACGAGCGCCATCGCCTCCTCCCCGCCCTCCGCAAGCCTCTCATCCCCGAGCACCTCGGCCAGACACTTCCACGGATCACGGCTGCCGCCCCACTTGAGCAGGCTCTCCTTGAGCCGCTCGCCATTCTCCCTCCTGAGCGCGGCGCCGCGGTCGCCCGACTTGAACACCACCTCCCACACGCGCTGGGCCAGTACGCGGTCGAACAGGTAGCTGTAGTAGGTGCTCCCGTAGCCCGACAGGTGGCCGAAGAAACCCTGCCAGCGGGTGCCCGGCGGGTCCGGAGGGGCGCTGCCGTACGTCCGCTGCAGGCCGTGGAAGATCTCGGTCGAGTCGAAGTCGGGCTGGGCGGCGCGCGGCGAGTGCAGGGCCTGATCGAGCATGGCGAGGATGATCTGGTTCTCCGTGTCGGAGGCCTCGAAGCGGCGGGCCTGGCGCACCTTTTGCGCCACCATGCGGTAGGGGAGCGGGTCGTTGCTCTCGTAGTGGCGCGCGAACTGCCCGAGCACCGACGCGTCGGCGGCGAAGTACTCCATGAGGGTGGACGGTAGCTCGGCGAGGTCCGTCGCGCACCGCGTGCCCGACACGGTCTGGAACGAGGTGCGCGCCAGGACCGAGTGGATCGCGTGGCCCATCTCGTGAAAGAGGGTCTCGACCTGGAAGAAGCTCAGCAGGGCGGGCTGCTGTTCGCCGTGCCCGGACGGGTGCGGGAAGTCGCAGACGAGGGCGATGGTGGGCAGTTGTTTGATGGTCTTGTTGGGCTGTCTCGAAAAGGTCATGCCGTCGTTGGCGGCGTACTCCGGGCTCGCAAACGGGGGTACGTCGGGGTCCTGCTTGCTCTGCTGCCAGACCTCGGCCATCTCGGCCTCGGATATCTCGCGCGAGCACCGGACGGTGAAGTGCGCCGGGTTTGGCGACTTGTCCGGGCGGTAGAAGAGGTCGCAGTAGAGGACGGCAACATGGCCTTCCGTGTCCGACATGACGTCGAGGCGCCGCACGTCGGGATGCCACGTCTCTCCGACCACGGGCTGCTTGGGAACGAGCCGGATGCCGTACAGGTCGGTAAAAAGCCTCGACAGGCCCTGCATCACGACGCCGAGGGAGAAGTAGGGCGAGAGGAGGTCGCCCTGGCGTCCGGTCAGCCGCAGTGGCCGACGGATTAGGTCGGAGTAGTAGTCCTTGTCCCAGGGGTCGAGTCGCTTGACGGCCGGGTAAGCCTTTCGCTTCTCGGCCAGGAGCTCGGCCATTTCTTGCATCGCCTTGGGCCTGTTGTTCTCGGCCAGCGCGCGGAGGAACTTGTCGACGGCCTCCGGGCTCCTGGCCATCATGCGGTCGCGCAGGGCCAGGTGGCCGTAGCTCTCAAAGCCCGAAAGCGTGGCCAGCTCGGCCCGCAGTCTCATCAGGTGCTCGAGCAGTTCGACGGATCGACGGGACGCGGTGCGAGAGGCGTAGTAGATGAGCTTCCGCGCGTCCGCGTCGTGGACGGTCCGCAGCGCCAGTGCGGCTTGCCCGCTCATCGTGGGAAGGTGTACCTTGCCGCCCCGGGTCAGCTCCCGCGCCTGGAGCGGATCCATACCGCGCAGGTCGCTGCTGGGGAGGACGATGAGGTCCTGATCCGGCGCCATCTCCTGCACAAAGGCGGACCCGACCGCGCTGATCTCGGACGAGAGCTCGACAAAGCGATCGCGGTACTTCTTGGGCAGGTTGACGGCCGACTTGGTGAAATCCAGCTTCAACACTTCGGCCACCGTCTTCTCCTCCTCGGACCAGACGGCCGTGACATCGGGGTTGGCCATGGCGGCGGCCAGTTGGTCATGCAGACCCGTCATGGTGTTGAGCTCGTTCATGTACTGATACACCATATCCCAGGCCATGCTCGCCATCCGCTGCATGTTACGATCGGGGTGGGTGACGCGCACGAAGTCGGCCATGTCGAGCACGCGGCAGAGGATGTCGCTCAGGCGGTCGAGGTCGCGGACGATGGCGCGGTACTCCTGGACAGACGATGCGGCCAGCACCTTGGAGACGACGGCCCGGGCCTTCCTTAAGCTCACGCGGGCGAAGGTGAGAAAGCCGCGGGGCTCCTTAAGGTACGCATTCCGGAAGAGGCCGACGCTCACGCCGCCAGGATGACTGGAGAATTCCCGCCAGAAGCGGGGGTAATCGAAAACAGAGCGCAATGTGTTGTCCTCGTCACGGTACAGCGGCGGCGCATGACTGGCGGGAATGATGGGCTCGATCTCGACGGCGGCCGACTTGGGAGAGTTGCTGAACCGGCGCCGTTGGAGGGCGGGTACCGCGCGTTGAGACAAGCAGCTCGAGCAGACCCATCGTTGCCATTGCCTGGTTCGAGTGACTGCCTTCATCATGGTGAACCCCTGCGGCCGCGAGGACGCGAGGGAGCGATATAGCGATATCTCCTTGGTCGGGCGGGGCGTCACGGTGCCGATAATGCCGTCGCTACCACAATGACGCAGCCGGGTCGAGCCGTGGAGGGCGCAAAGGTACGTGAACGGGTCGCGGGCGGGTCTTGTCGGCGACGTATGCCCGTCGGTTGTGGCGGCTCGGAGCTGCTTGGTGGTTTCTCGACTCCAATTGCTTGCAGTTGGTTTTGGCTGGATTGAAAAAAAGTGACCGGGGAGCAATCATTTTGAGGCGCTATTGCTACACTAAGTTGTTACATGAATTGCCGAGTACTTTGACGGAGCCCCACAGATACAGTACATACCTCCTAAAGTCAAGAACCTCGAGCTCCAAAACAAATTGGCCGCACGCCCTCTTCAAAATCTATAGCGTCGACGGAAACGCAGCTAGTCCTCTTTCCATTACATCTTTTGTATTATATCTATGCCAAACTCTCCTGATGATAGGTTAAATCGAGATGGTTCAAGCTCGTTATCTCCTAGTTATGACTACATAGTATGGAACACGAAGTACAGTACCTCCGTACAGAGTAGCCGAATGGGTAAATTCGTGGAGATGGAAGCCCGACATGGTCTAGAGCGCCAAATCAAGTTAGCAAGTCTGTCGAAATAGTGTAGCCAGGAAGCTCATCGCTTTTTACCAGGTCGCTTCCCGGAAATAGCCGCATCCGATGCCCACTAGCAGCCGTCCAATCCTGGTTTCCCGCCCACGCTTCCGCAACCTCTGACCTCAGCATCCAAAAAGCCCGCCGTCCACCACCAAACGGGACCGTTTTTGCCCGCCGATTGCCGGAAGCCTCGAGTGCTCGCGAGGGACATCTCAATTGGGTGGACAATGGCCGCCAGAGTGCTGCTGCAGCGGGTATGTGCTCGTGCGCGAACTCCGATTTGGGCGCCATTCGGGACCTCGGGAGAAATCAGGCGAGTACTGACGAGCAATAATCGTCTTTTGACAGCGCGTTGCGCCGTTGGCGGCTGCCGCCCTCGTAGGGAGTGTCGGCTTTTCCCCCCGAACCGCGCACGCCGAAGCCCCCAGCGAGCGCCGATATGTGCGTGTGTTCATGCCTCCGTTCCAGCGTCTCCCAAAGATTGCCGGACTAACCCCCGACCTCGGCACTTTGCAGTCCAGAAAACCCATCTACGACGACGACTTCGACATCCCGCCCGTAGCGAAGCCTGCGCCCGCACCAGCAGCCCACCCCACCTCACCCGCTCCGTCAGAACAAGCCGTTGACGCCGCCGCCGGCAACACTTCCCCGGCAGCGCCTCCCGCGCAGCTGCAGTCCGTCTTGGAACCCGACGTCACAACCGTGGTCCGCACCCGTGCGCCCACCCCGACGGACCGGCTGGCCGCGCAGATCCGCCGCGCCCGCCTCTTTCTCTACGCGCAGGCCTGCGTGGCCGAGGACGCCGTCAACGGCGCCATGGCGCGGGCCTTTGCGCTCGAGCGGTCCTTCACGTCGACCATCGCCTCGCTGGCGCCCCCCCGCGAGTCGGGCGAGAAGCTGATGCCGGGCCTGATCTACGTCCTGGTGGCCGGCATGGCCGGCAGCATCGTGGCGCGCAACCGCAACATCCTCCTGCGTGGCGCCACCCCGCTCGCCTTCGGCCTCGGCGCCGCATGGACCGTCATCCCCGTCACCATGGGCAACGTCAGCGGGCTCGTCTGGGAGTACGAGAAGCGGGTGCCCGCGGTGGCGCATGCCCATATTCGCGTCCGCGAGGGCATCGAGAACGGTGTGTACATGGCACGCCTGCATGCCGAGCTGGCGCAGAACAAGGTGCACGAGGGTGTCAGGGGCGCGAGGGAGGCGTTGGAGGAGTGGGTGAGAAAGGGGAAATGAGGACGCCCCTGTAGTGGAAGGAGGGGGGTATTAACGAACGGAGGGAGATATTGAAAAAAAGACAAAAAACCAAAAAGGAAGAGAAAGAGGAAGGCGGGGCTTGGGGAACCCCGAGTGTAGAAAGTTTGCTGATTAGGGCGGCAAGGCGAGCGGCAAGGCGAGCGGCACGTCCCTCTCTGCTTGTATCATAGGGGTAGAGACTCCGGTCAGATAGACGAATTTTTTTTTTTCTGCTTTGCGTGAAGAAAGCCCCGGGTCTATCCCAGGTGCCGCCATAGAGCGTATCATTCTTGCTAGCATTACGAGTTTGGTTCTATGAATGTAGTGTATGTAGAGGTCTATCGTTATGTCTAATCAGGGTATCACATTCTCAATCTCTCTCTATACCATCCTTCACAGACTATCCTCCCTTCTCTCCCGCAGCCGATTTCCGAGCCCACTATAGAAGCTCAAGGCCCTCTCGTACGTCCACATCGTGACGGCACTCGTCGGCGCCGCCTTCAGCAGACTGACCGTCAAACCCCTGTACAGGCCCCTCAACCCCTCCATCCTCAGGATGGTCCTCACCGCGCCGATCGTGCCGCCGTAGTACTCGGGGATGTTCTTATGCACATACCTGCCCCTGGTGGGCCCCTGAACCTGGATTCTCTTCCGCACGAGATCCAGGGGGAAGGTCCCCGTCTTGGCCAGCACGCTGGCCATGGTGCCGGCCACGGCGCCGCCCGAGCTGAAGGGCAGCTCCAGGCCGCTCAGGGGCGGGCGCAGCGTCTCGTAGGCGGCGAAGAAGAAGCCCATGTAGGGGACGATCTGGGCCAGGCCCGGCGCCAGGCCGCGGAAGAAGCCGCGCAGGCCCTCCTCGCGGCTGATCTGGCACACGGCGCGCCACAGGCCCGTGTAGACGCGGTCGTTGCCCTGGGCGGCGAAGCGGGTGCGGAGGAGGTCGAGCGGGTAGGTCGCAACCGTGGCGATGCCGCCGCCGACGGCGCCGGCGATGAAGGACTCGGCGGACTGGGGCAGGGCGCCCTCGCCGAAGGCGGAGTGCAAGAAGAGGGTGGTCGAGCGGTAGGCGGTGAACTGCACGGCGCCGTAGCACACGTAGAGGAGCTCGGCCGGCACGTTGCCCTTCCAGAGGCCGGCGAGGCCCTCGTGGCGGAGGATGTGGCAGATCGTCGGGAGCGTGCCCTTGTAGATGGGCCCGCCTTGCAGGTTGCGGTGCGAGAGGGGGTCCGAGAGGGAGTGGGTTTGGAGCTGGAGGCGGATCTTGACGACGTCGAGCGGGGCGGTGACGAAGCTGCGGGTTTCCCTGGCGTTAGTGTTCTGTTCTGCTTGCCGCGACGATGATGGATGGATGGACGGAGATGGCACGGGGTATCGTCTGTTCCAGGATACGACATACCGGGCAATCAGGCCCGCGGTGGCCCCGGCAGCCGTGACTTCCAGGCGAGTTCCCTCATCTTTGAGGTGTTCGCCCTTGAGTGACATTCATCCAGCGAGTCCGGTTAGGCGCCCGGGCTCTCCACAGGGTGTTGCTCTGAGGGCTGCGCTGATAGCTGTGCTGACAGCTGTGCTGACAGCTGTGCTGGTCGCGTATTTTGCCTTCGGGATGATGACGCGCGTGCAGCGAGATTGATTGCGCCGAAAATTTTGGGCACCGTGTTCGGGGGTCCCCGCGCGCGCGCTTTTATGCAGGAAAAATCAGACATGTAAGCAACGACGGCGTGCATTCGGTCGACCATCCGCCTATTCTACTCGGAATGGTCTTCGCCCCTGGTTGTCGCTTTGAACTAGTGTGCGTTGTCCGACTTACACTAGCTGATGTGCCTTGCTTGCATTGTGTCTTTGGCGACTGAGCTCTGGTGGTGACGACATCGCTCGTCCGAAATCTGCAGGAGCCAATAACCTTTCTCGGTCACTTTTGATATGCAATACTATGTAGTTACACAATGGCTTATTTGGCGGAATTTCGTACTACACTAACGGCACAGAGTACTCCGTACCGTACGTGTTCGGTACAGCTTATTCTCCAAGCAAGTACAGGTTAACGAGCCGGGTCAGAGCCGCGAGCACTGTTAAAATGAGAGAATGGTATGAAGTAAACGATTTTCGGGGAGGTCAAACTACAGCTCAAGAGCGCGTCCTAGGTACCCGGTGGTTAGTTGCTGACTAATTAGTTCAGGACTACCACCTGTCTCCCGACAGGTGGGGCCAAAACCCCCGGACATGCCAATATAGCCGGACAGGTATGCGTCCAAATCCGTGTCCAATTTTACTAGCCAACTCCCTATACTCGAAGACACAACCACTGCCACAAGCCCAGTTGAACCTACTCTCCTGTATACGATGCCTCTGACTGACCAAATCCAGGAACCGGCTAGTATACGGGCCGCCAAATGGCTCCTTGCCGCTCAAGCTCGCCACCGAACCAGCCGTTTACCCTATAGAAAGCAACCCAGTATTCGGCACGCGGCTTAGCTATTTAAGACTAGAAAGACCTAGGTTAGCCGGCACTTAAAGTCTTTGAAGGATACTGGTCTTCTAGCCACTAGTAGTAACGTAGTTAGAAGACCTCGGTTGCTTCGAAATGACGAAGATTTAGCCCTCGAAGGATACGTGTACTAGCTTATCGAATCTGGTTCTCTTACTGCTAAAGATCTTCTCTAAGATGCTGCCAACCGTTTACGGGCACGTCGCGATCCTCCCTGCCCTCCTATCAATAAGCACTGGTGGTCGCGTTAGAAACAGGATTATCTATGGTTTTAGCCGATATTCTTTAAACTAATCGAAGTAAACCGACTCTTGGCCAAGTAGTAGGTAGAAGAATTAGAGATGTTCTTTAATAAGCTTAAGGATACTATTGAAAGCTTTAAGATTACCGTATCTAGCTATTAGAACGTAGACGAAACTAGATATATACTTATAATGTTAAATAGGCGGTTTAAGATCTTAATAGTTAAAACGGATAAGAAGAAGAAGGTTAGTTCCCTCCCCTAGATACTAATATAGAATACTTACTATAGTATTTTATTAGCTAGAGATTCTAGACCTTTATAACTAAGAGTTGATAAATATAATTAGTACTAGAAACGCTATTAGTAATACTATCCTAGTATTCTATATCTTTAAATAGTAGCTATTAGAAGATTAAGATGTTAACGGTCTTAATAAGGAGATTCGATTCTATAAGTTAGAGATAGTGTTTAATAACGCTAAGATTATAATAGATTAGATATGACATTTTAATAAATACTCCTTCGCTATCTATACTAAGTTCTAACGACGTAGTATAAGCTTCAAGGAATAGTTTAGTTATAACTATTATAACTTTAGTCCCGCTCCTAGTATATACTTTATTAACCTAGATAACGTTACCCCTAAAGATTCGGTTTATATATCTATACCATTAGAAGAACATATATACTAACTACTTATCCTAGATAACTTTATAGGATATTATAACCTTAAGCTTTATAAATACTGCCTTTCATTCGACATTATCATTATCTTCCTCCCTCCCCATTTAACACACTTTATCTAGCTAATAGATATAGGAGTCTTTCGCTATCTTAAGGAAGCATATTAATAACGTCTCCAGCAGGTAGTTCGAAACGGTAATCTTACATTTACCTAGGCAGACTTTGTCAAAGAATTGTAGGAAATCTAAGATACTAGTTTTAAACGCCAAAACATTATAGCAAGATTCGAAAAGACTAGTCTTTTTCTATTAAACTAATATATTATAATAGACTAGATCAAGGAGAAAGTATTATCTAGTATAAGTATTAGATATTCCATAATGATTCCTAATAACGAGTAATAGATATATATAAAAAAAGGTATTAACCGTATTTAAGAGTAATATCTTAAACTTTTTAGTTCGCTAATATAAGAACACTTTTAGGATATTATATTAATAGTTAATAAGGGTTAGCTAATATATAAACATCTAAATAACTTTACTAAAGACAAGAGAGCCTATCTAGCCACACTATCTACTAAGAAAATACAAGGCTAACTTGTCAAGCTAACAGGAGAGATTATAATAAGTATAACCATCCGGCAGATTCGATAGTTTTAGAAAATCCGAGCTTAGAAGAGCACTAAGGCAATTCGAGATACTAGCCGAAAAGCTACCTATATTACCATTAAGCAAATTAAATAAGAGTACAAGGAGGAATATAAAGTCTAGAAAAGGCGCCTAGAAAATAAGATTTCTAGCATTAATAGGCATCGCCTTCGTATAGCAACCTTTACCAAATTCTTAGAAAAGACTAACAAGAATAATTATCTTCCTCTTAACGATAACAACCCTCTCTAGGTTCTACCAAAGGAGCGTTAGCTACTAGCTTTTTTCGACTTTAGAGATAGAAAAGAAGTCTTAATCCCCTGGTTAGCTAAGAAGCCGTTATTAGAAGTTAAACTCCTATCCCCTAAACGTCCTAGGATATGGATTGGCGGCGTAACTACAATGTCAATTGACGACAGCGACGATGACAGATTTGACTTTACAGATAGTGAAGATAGGTAGGAAGAGGATATCAAGTCATTATCTCTATCTAGGGGTAAGAAGGAGTCTCTATATATAGCCATTATAAAGGACATTAGGAGGTTTAAGAAGCGACGTACCTATAAGTCTATAGTAGTAACGCTAGGGATAGAAGATAGTAACTATTACCAGGAGGCTAAAAGAGAAGGCACTACTGTAATTAGGAGTGTTGAGAGCGATAGGGATAGGGGGTATAATATGGAGGGAGACGAAGGCGAGTCATATGACCCGTTATTCGACTAGTTGCAACCGGGTGGAATTGAATTTTACTGCGTTTTTGAGCTTTTCAGAGCCCAGTTTACAATTGAACTATTTGTAGCTATTTGAGGCTGTTATTACAAGGGTAATTGAACTTAAATTGAACTTGATGGCACCTTTTGTAAAGACGCGAATGTATGGGAAATTTGGTGGCGATGTGTCCGGCTATATTGGCATGTCCGGGGGTTTTGGCCCCACCTGTCGGGAGACAGGTGGTAGTCCTGAACTAATTAGTCAGCAACTAACCACCGGGTATGTATGCTCGCTCAACCTTTTCTAGTAACTTCCGAATATGGACTTTGACCCTTTCTGATAAGGCAGGGTTATCGATAGGAAGTGGTTTGCGTTCATTGGTTCCATCCGCCCGAATCTGGAGTAGCTTTAAGTGGCTGAAATGCGCAACACTACAGGAGTGGGTCAACGGCGGTACGGAAAGGCAGCAGCGACCACTCAGACAGCTCGGAATGCTTGCACCCATCGCGATTCCCCAGGTTCTTGGTTTCGGCGGGGTCGCGGGGATGGACAACCGTACCTCCGGCTCCGGTCGTGCTCCTTTTCGCGCCTGACCCAGCGCCAGCGTCCTCTTGTTGTTTGCCGCATGGTTCTCCCGTAGCTAACTTTGCCTTTTTTGTACTCAAGCACCGCCGTCGCCGAATCGAGCTTGAGTGACGAAGTTGCCTTGTGCGCGGGTGATGACTGTTGCATGTGATCAAGTGCTCCAGTGCCCGAGACAGACTCGCATCTTCGCAATTTCTCTCTCTCCGTTCTTGCCACTCCTCTCTTCTCTTACCTATTGCCAGAGCTTGAGGTTCAATTTCCAAGTCGTCCGGACTCCAGACCAGTTTTCTGCAACAGCTGGTCACAATGGCCGTCACGTTGCCAGCATTCTCCAACATCGCCGCTCCGGACGTCAGAAGCACCGTGGCGCCGGTGCTCTCGACCCTCCCTGCTGCGGCCTCCTCGACGGAGCCTGCCACGACAGTCCTGCCATCACTTTCGCCCATTCTCCGACAGCGAGTCCAGCTCTTGGCGTCGGCCAGCTCGGAACCATGGATTCGGCTCTTGACCTACACGCCCTCCAAGGTGGCCGAACTAACGGGCATCGCCCGGAGCGTGAACCTGGAGCCCCATCCGGTGTCTGGCGAGATCGAGCTGGATTGGGACCAGGAAGTCGGCATTAGATACAAGAGGATAGACGAGGAGACGTTGCAGACCATGGTCGTGCTCAAGGAGTTGAACCTCTTCTTCCGCCTCGTCTACTGCACCGGGGACCCGGACGGTGGTGGCGACGGCTGGCGAGTCGGCGAAGTGGGGGTTGCCGACCCCTCTTTCCTCGCCTCATTTGGCGGTTTTTCCAGCATCGACGAGGCCGAGAAGTCGTTCCGAGCTTCAAAATCCACAAACAACGCACCGCCGTCCGCCGCGAATGGTAGCCATGCGGCAACGCGCACTAACGGTGGTTGGAGTGCACAAGCTGGCGCGTACCACGACGACGGCGACGACGACGACGACGATGATGACGATGACTACTGGGCTCGGTACGACGCGACGCCTTCTAGGACGCCGGCCATGAAGCGCTCACCCGCTCCCGGTGCCGGCGGCGGCCTGGCTTTGCGGCCCGATATAAACCGCAGCCAATGCACCGAAGCCGAGGATGCCTATTTCGCCCGGTACGACTCGGTCCAGCCGGCCATGGACAACCACGACCCCGACGAGGAGACCAACCTCGGGGAGAATGCTGAGCATGTCGAGCCGCTGCCACCCCAGGGCCTAGGAAAGGCACAGCCTGTCAAGGCAAACAAGGCCAACGGGGCAGTGGACTCGGCGAAGGAAGCAAGCAATGGCTCAAACCTGGCACAACCCATCCCTATCAAACCCGACTCGGTGCACTCGTCCGGCTCCGGAGCTAGTCGGGAGGAGTCGTGGGTGATGGCTCATCCCCGGCCCGGTAGCGCCAGCTCGACCGGCTCTCAAACGGTTGCCAAGCTGGAGGAAGCAGCCGAGAACCGCCAGCAGGCGGAATTCGGGGTGAGACAACACATTTCACGGAGCATCAGGAGCCTGTTCTTGCTCTCGCGAGCCTCGGGGATCGACAGGGAGGAGTTTGAAAGAATGGTTCGGACCGAGCTAGATGTGCTCGGTATTGTGGAGGACGACATCTGACGGGGGAGCCTTGGGGTGAAGCTGGGTTAATGAGGGAAGTGGAAGCGGGCGGCTGTATAGAATGCCGATTGCCGTCGTTATTGCGCGTCTGTTGTATAGGCCAAGGCGGGTTTGTCTGGTATCTCAGTCGTAGGGGATTCCGTTTTACGACTCGTTTATTGTCTGGTCTGCATTTGGGACGGAGTTGGCGGGCGTTTGAGGGAAGATGTCTGTTGTGTACTGTACAATGCGCATTGGACATCAGGGCACCGAATGCGATAGCGAGAAAGCATAATTACTGCATTTCAAATGTGGGGAGAGTAAGCTGTGAAGCCGTGCAAGTGAAGTTGACTCGTAGTCTGAAGGATGCGAACGGTTACGGTGCAGAAGAGACGCTTTGCTGGATTACAACCCGTCAGGTACCGAGTTACAGTTCCAGTTATCTTTTGCATCTTCGCCTTTCCTCGATAGTTACCCGGAACGTGCGCCTCATATCGCATTCGCATTATTCGCATTCCTGTCCGCAGATAAAAGTCAGGGTTAGGGTGTTGATATCCCGTGGGCCTCCACACTGCCTCAATTCTTAGGCGTCAATGCCGTCGCGAGACGAGAAAAAAAGCGGCGACGAGGAGGCCAGCAACAACACCACCCACCCGCTCTCCTCCGACCTCCTGCACCCTTCCGATACCACCTCACCACCCACAGACGATGCTGCGCCCGAGGTTAAGGATACCGCTGCGGCCGCGAGTCGGCACGCCGGCGACGTCGACCCTGCTGCCGCTGGCCTGCCGCGCACGATCGATCCACGCGATCGCACCGCTCGAGTACAACCTGAAGAACGAGGCCTCGCAGAATGGCATCGCCGACTTCCTCTCCCCCGCCGCATTCAACATCGCGTGGACCCAGTACCAGACACACCTCCTGGAGAAGTTGAACGCCTTGACAGCAGGCATGTCTTCCATGTCTCTTTCTCTCTCGTCGCTTTTGTTTACCCTCTTTCTTGCCTGCGATGGGCGGCTCATGCATGTTGATGCATGATTCAAGGGAGAAAATCGTGGTCGCAGGCCTATTAGACTGACTGGAACCGGACTATCCAAAACAGAGAGCGACTATGAGTCCCGACACGTCAAGGACATCATGCTCAGCACCGCCCGCGATCCCGCCTCCGCTCCCCTGTTCAACTACGCCAGCATGATCCACAACAACCACTTCTTCTTCAAGCACCTCACCCCCAAGCCGGTCGAGATGCCCGACGCCCTGCGCGTCCACCTCGAGAGGTCCTTCGGCTCCATCGAGACGCTCCGCCGGGAGATGGTCTACACCGCCGCCTCCATGTTCGGCCCGGGCTTCGTGTGGCTGGTCAAGACGTCCCAGCCGGGGCTGCCCGTCGCCTTCAAGGTCCTCGCCACCTACGCCGCGGGTTCCCCCTACCCGGCCGCCCACTGGCGCCGCCAGGAGGTCGACATGAACACGGCCGCCGGCGCCACCACCGACGCCGCCGTCGAGGCCGGCAAGTCGTACCTCGAGCGCACGGCCTACGGCGCCGGCAAGCGCAACAGCAGCGTCGCCAAGAAGGTCGAGCACGCCCCGGGAGGCACCGACCTGCTGCCCGTGCTGTGCATCAACACGTGGGAGCACGTCTGGCTGTGGGACTACGGCTTCGGCGTCGGCGCCCCCGACCGCGGCAAGCTGGGCTACGCCGAGAAGTGGTGGAAGCACATCAACTGGGACCTGGTGCTCAAGGAGGCCAACGTGCAGAGGCTGGAGATGTCGTCTAACTTGGGCGCGCCCTCGTCCTAGGCTACCGAGAGAGCGGCCTAGGGGCGTGCGTGGGGCTGGCCGAAGCCCCCTCCTCCCCCCCCCCCCCCCTCCCCGGTGAGAGGGCGGGTTGTATGTATAATATATCACGAGACCAGGAAAAGGCGAAACGGCCCATTCGCGATTTTTTTTCCTGGCCTGACTCTCGGTTGTTCTTGTACAAAATAGACTCGTCGGGTGTATGATGATGGGAATAGAAACACTCATCAACCTGTCCACGGTGCCTGCAGGGTTCCTCCCGAGTGCTTCTTTTGGCTGCCATGTTTCCAAAGAATGCGCGTAAAGAGATGCCCTTCGTCGCTACTTTGCCAAAGTGCTACCCAGGGCACTCGTGACTAGAAAGGAGAGGGGAGGCAGAAGAGGAATCAAAAGGAGGAAAAGACTGCAAGTCGCAAATCAGCACACATAGGCATTTACGAAATGATTAAAATTTGAATCAGACAGATAGACTTTTGATTCTCAGCTAACTAAACCTGGTACCTCTTATCCAAACAAAACCGACTTCACAAGGACTCATTTTCTTCCGTCCATGAAATGAGTGTACAGACAGTCAATATGTTGTCATATATATCAACCTTATCTACACTTTCCTATCGTCCCTAGTCGGTAACCTGAGGTAGAAACACCAAACCACGCCGGCTCATGCAGAACATCCAAGGTATATCACTCTGAAGTGAAGTAAACAGAAAGGTAAGGAAATCTTGGGAAGGAGGGGTATGAAGGGTGAAAGCAAGCCAGGTATCATCGAGACGAACCAAAAACAGAAAACCCAGTGAAAAAACCGATGGAAATGGGGGGAGTGGAGGAGAAAGTAACTGAAATGGATCATAATCCAGAATATGGAAGAAGGGCAATGGCGTGCGAAGTGAGCCAGACAAACTGACCACTACGCAAAACAAAAGCTGCACACACATCCCATCAATATCATCAATCGTCGTCGTCGTCGTCGTCGTCGTCGTCATCGTCCAAGCAATGACCGCTCTCCGTTACCGTCCCTCCCCTTAGATCATGTTCCCATTCACAACCACCTCGAAGCCCTCCCCTTTCTGCTTCCTGGCCTTGGCGAGCATCAGCTCGCGCATCCAATCGATCCGCTCGTCCCGGCTCTTGACGGCGAAGTGGTGCGTCTTGCCCGTGCCGTTGACGGCGCCCTCGATCGGCGGCGGCGCGTCTTTGCCCTTGTTAGCCCCGGCGGCCGAAGAGGAGGAGGAGGAGGAGGAGGAGGAGGAGGAGGAGGAGGATGACGACGAGGCGCCGCCGCCGCCGGCGACGGCGGACGCGACGCTCTCCCTCTTGCGGAGCTTGACTCCGCCCTTGTTGTCCTGCGGGATCAGCTGGAAGCTGAAGGCGCCGACGTCGCCCTTGGCCTTGGCGTCGTCGTTGCCGCTGCCGGCCCGGCGGATGTGCATGGCCTTGAAGGCGGCGTTGAGCTTGGACCCGCCGGCGATGCTGCCGCAGGCGATGGCGTAGTCGTCAATGTCGATGTACTCGAGCGTCTTGTTCATGGCCGCCGCGTCGCCCGCCGCCGCCGCCTTGTCGTGCATGGCCAGGCGCGTCCCGCGCAGCGTGAAGAAGTGCTCGTGCCATTCGTGCCGCAGCATCTTGGTCTTGCGCTTGCGCATCAGCCCTTGGTACGAGATGGCCTCGCCGCCGGTCATGTCGAGTTGCGGCTTGTCGCTAATGGGCGAGAGGCGGCCGTTGATGTTAACGGTCTTGACAGTGCCGGTGGTGCCGTTGATACCACCGGTGGTGATGGTGGTCGTCGTCGTTGTTGTCTTGCGGGGAGAGAAGGTTGTCCTAGCACCAGTAGTAGCGGCCGTGGCGGCTGCAGAGCCCGGAAGTGGCGGGATGGCCTTCTCCAGGGTTGGGCGCTCGGTTTGTGTCCAGGGATATTGGGCGCGCGGGGGTGCCTGGAGCGGGCGCTGGCCGACGCGTTGGGAGAAAGAGCGGTTGCAGGAGGAGGTGCTGGTGGCGGGCGTAACAACCGAGTTCTCGTCCAGGGCCGGCATGACGGGGAAGGACGGCCGGCGGCTAGTATTGCGGGACATGGAGCGAGGTGCGGGGTTGTGGCGATAAGCCATGTCTGGCGGGACGGACTGGGAGAAGTCGCGCGAGACCGGAGGGAGCTCTGTTACCGTAACGGGAACGTCCATGTCGGAGAACGGAGTGCCAAACCGGTAAGGCGCCGTAGGCGTGGGAGTGCCCTCGTCGGACGACGGACTAAGTTCTCGGAAGGACGGGATGACCTGCGATGCGGGACGAGCAGACCGGGCCTGTGCCGGCTGCGGCCCCTGCCTGGGAGCGGCAACCGAGGGCTTCGAAGGGATGGAGAGCTTCGGGAGGTTCCGGAGCGCAGCGGGTGTAGGTTTCTGGTTGTTGTTCTGAGGGAAGATCTCGAAGGGAGGAGTTGGGGGAACCTCGCTCGAGGCATTGGCGTGTGGGCGCTGGAAGTCGAGGAAGTGGCGGACGTTCTCTTGCGGATCTCTCTCCTGAACGTTGCGGAGCGTCGCCTCGTGAAGGTACTGGAGCGGTGGCATGTTCCCCGGACCCATGACATCCGAAGAGGCCACCACCGACGGCACGGCGTCCGAGACGGGGCGGAGCTCGTCGCTCGACACGATCGCCTCGGCCGTCTCCGGGTTCCCGGGGTCGCCGGCGATCATGATGATGCCGTTGTCGTGGATGAAGGGGTGGTCTTTCTTGAAGGCTTCGATCAATCGTTGATTCCGCCTCCACTTGGCGCAGTTCTCGCCCTTGGAGCAGTGGTGAGGCTTCGGCAAGACCTGTTCAATGCCTACGATGGAGACCGACTCGAGAGGGGAGATGACATCGTTGACCTTGAGCCGCGGCTTTTGCTTCCGACTGCTTCGACTGCTGGAGCCACTCTCCTGCCTCCGCAGCTCCTTCCTCACCCTCTTGTCCGGCTTGTCCTCGATGGGCGTCTCCGGCTGGGGTTCTGGCTTCTCGAGGTTCCTCATCTTGTGGATCTCTTCCCAGATCTGCGTCCTCACGCCGAACGACGCGATCCCTAGCTCTTTCAAGTCCTCAAACTTCAGTGTGATCAGGATGGCGCCGTTGATATCGTTCTCGACAAACTTCTCACATGCGCTGAGCTCAATATTGGCGTTCAGCATCTGCTGGGCAACCATCTCCGGGGTCCAGCTCGGCAGAGTCGAGGTGTCGAGCTCCTCGTCCGTGAACTGAAATGGCCCTGTGTCGCGTTTCTTCCGCGGGAGGGAAGTGAGGTGAAGATCCTGCAGATGTAGGTCCATCATGTGCGGATCCTGCGGCGTGATCGGCGAGAGTGAGAGCGCATGCTGAAGCTCGATGGATTGCGCCGAGGACATGGAGCTGCGGAACAGGTGAGGCCCTCGCGGGCCCTCGACTTGTTGTTTTGGCTCATGGTCGAAAGGAAAGGGGGGTTGCCGTAGCGAGCTCGGTGTTTGTACTTCGTCGTGCGTCGACACTGTCGTAAAGCTGTTCTGCCCCCCCGACTGCGCATCAGTGAGCAAACCTACCCCAAGCACGCCTGTGACCGTTGAGGTCCGGGGCACCTACCGAGCCGATGCTGATGCGCGGAGAGCAGTCGCCATCCTCGATCCCCTCCAGATCCCCAAACTCGCTGTACACTTCCGAGTCGTCCTCTTGGTCATCCCCCTGCTCGATTTCGGTGTCCGACTCCATGAATTCCGTGTATACCGAGTACGGCCGGTTCTTTACCCTCGCTGCCGAGAAAAAAATATCCCGCCCTCGCCCCTTCTCCTGCATCTCCTGCGGCGGCCGTTCCATCATGGCGACCTGTACCGTCTCCTGTGGCCGTGGTTAGTTAGCTGTTTGGTCGAATCCAAAGGCAGCAATGCCCGACGAGCGTACCATGTCGGTGATTTGTCGTCGCGGACGACTATGTGCTAGTGTTTGATGCCGATGTTGATGCCAATGTTGATGCTGATGTTGATGCTGATGTTGATGCTGATGTTGCCGTCGCCGGCGCCCTCTAGTATATACTCACAATTAATTACCCTCCCAAGATATTTCGAGGTCGCTTTTTTGTTGCTACACCCGTGATGCCGGCGCCACTTCCGACAGCGGACAGGACGAGGTCCAGCTTCGTATGCCCGCTCAATTGCTACTGAGAGCCAAAGCCAGGAGGATAGGACCTGAATGGTGGGGGCGGGCGCCCACAGGAGGTTATGTATGTCTGTACTGCGTATATGTCGGCTCTCACCGCAGCGAGATGCAAGCGCATGCGCAAGCGCCGAAGTGGGAACGCAACTGTCGTCAGTCACATAAAGACCGATTATGATCTGAGTCGGGACGGCATAGCACCGACAGCGGAGAACTGGGCCAGTGTATGTACGAGGGAGAAAAGAAAGGAGCAACAACTGGGATGGGTACCCTAAGGGAGTGTGACAGGCGGACTTGGGGCCAATATGTGTGATATCGGTTTTGGTTGGGTGAAAGAAGAGAAGGGAGGGATAAGAAGAGGGGGAGGGGAGGGGAGGCGGTTAGGCTGGTTGCCAGGTGCAAATGGAAGCCGAGATCGACTACAGCGCTACACTATACCGGAGTGTAGGAGGGTGGAAGGGCTACTCCGTGCCCGGGGATTCACTGTTTGCTCTCAAGAGACCCGGCATTTGCGGGAAGCGTCCAGGTTGCAGCGTTCCCGTCGCTCCCGCCCTGTTCCCCCATGTTTGCTACCTCTGCCTCCGTTGACATTGGCCAGCCATTCTCGGCCAATGTGGCTCGCGCTCTGCCCAGGCATTTGCCCCGCTTAGGGTAGTATAATTATAGCAGTTTGTGCGTGCTAAGACGTACGAAAATCACCAGATTCGAGCAGAGCGAGCGCCCAGTCGGCCGCAAGTCGAGGGCTGGTTGGGCAGCTGCGGGATGGCCACACTGGTGCATTGCATCCATGCAAGACTCGAGCTGTCTTGCGAGTGGTGGGAGAAGCATGGGTACCTGCCATTTGTGTATGGGAGAGAAGTGGGGCGAACTGACCAGTGTTCAGTCGCCGGGGCAGGTCGGGTGTGACCAAGCGGCCAGCATACAAAGGTCCGTCTGCGATTCTCATTGGGCTGCAAATCCTGCCGTGCTTGCCATTATCAGACAATCCTATCTTCTGATTGGTTGAATTTCCAGAATCTGATCCAAAAAAAAGACGGCCTACACTACACGGTACACTAAGCGCCCATGAATTCGCGCTAGCCTTATCTGACGGGAACTTCCCAGAGCACACACAGCACATCCAAGGTCCATCGAGGCGTCGAGCGGGAAGGAGCCGAGCAGACCGTTGGCCAGCCGATATTTTCACGCGCCTCCCGCTGCGCTCCGCCAAGATGAAGCCACCACGAAGTCATTGACACCCTGTACTACAAGTACAAATGAAGTACGGATTACATACATACAGTACATACAAACGAGTGCATGAATATGCAGAGCGGTTGCCATGGTTCGGCGTCTTCGTCGGTCGACCTGGCCGCATCTCGACTCAACGGCGGCCGCCTACCCTATGTCAACAGTTCCCAAGTGCCCGGGTCTTGCGCCCTACCATGCATGGACTTGGGAAATTCCGAAGCGAAGTCGATAAACTGCCATCGTCAGCTGTAGGTTCTACTGTCGACTCTCCAACCCCCTCCTAGAACAGCTTTCTAAGACCTGCCGCCTCTGCCGCCGGCGCACGCTCCGAGGTATATCCGTATGCCGTCATCACCTCAGTTGCACACCGTTGCGGGGCCGAATATCTTCCGCGGTGTGGCTGATCATGCAACTTTTTTTTTCCCTGGGGCTTCCCGGACCTAGCGTGCACTACCTACACAAGTGGTACAGATATGTATGTAAGTATTGTATGTACATACATACATACAGGGCTCCGTACATGCGTAGTGTAATAGCGATGTCCGAAAGGATCGGCAACCGATCTGTCTGTGAAAATGCCAAACTCAGTTGGCTATGGGAGGAATCCTGATCGGCAACTAGCTCGGCGTGTCTCCGTCTGCACTACGGAGTAGAAGTTGCGGCCACCGTGAGACGGTCCCGCTGACGTGGGAGCCGCAACACTTCGGATGCAGCAAGGCCGTTTCCCGCCACTCGCCTAGCAAAATAGTTCGCTGCTTCAGTTCCGTACGGATGAACATACAGTAGACAGGGCAAGGAATGACCCTCGAGAAGGCACATGACTAGGAGGTATGTCGTGATCTGCGTAGTTTATACCCGACTAAGGCTCAGAAAAACTGCGGCTGGGGATGGTGCAGCTAGAGATTCGTGGCGACTCACGACAGACCTCAGCTTGAGCATTGCCAGCCTCGTTTGCCCGCGTAACCTCTCAGCTTTCCGGGAAATAACTGAGAACCACTTCCTCGTGTAAGTGGTCCTACTAACTATATCGATGAGCATTTACAGTACAGGCATATTAGGTATGTGCACTACAACGACCAATGACCGAGTAGCATGAGAGCTATTTGTATCGCACAGGACCTGGTCTTGTGCTCCAGAGTCCGACAGCAATCGCGAGCTAACTGTTTGGCTTCGGGATCAGACAGCCACAACCCTTTCTGCAGTCGTCACCTTACACAGTAACGACGGAGCTTGTTTGCCTTGAGCGACATTCCCCCGCCTCTGAGTCTTCTCAGGCTTTCATTGTATACTAGACGCTCTTCGTAAAATACGTCAATTAATACGTATGCTTTCCCAGATGCTACAGGCGTTGTCTAAGCTATCAGCTCCGCTAGAAGCTCCATCGGTCGGCCAATTCGGAGGCTCAAGCCGTACAATAAGACTGCCCGTCAAAAGAGTCAAGAGAGAAATACCCCTCAATAAGCTTCCGGCTAATGCTCATGTGACTCCTTGTCTGAAGAGGGGTGAGAGTTCGCTCGCCTGGTAAGTCACTACCAGGGATTGCTGCACCACGTGGGATAGTGCACACACCGACTTCTCCGAATGTCATCTGCACGCCTGCGAGCTTCGGGAAGAATTCGTGGTGTTTTCTGATATACAGTACATACATTCGTTAGAACGCTCCGGTGTCTGACATCGCGCCTGCCGGCCTGTAGCCCCTACCCTGGTTTCCGATCCACGGGTACTTACGGACTCTTCCCCCTCCTGTTCCAGGCCTTAGAAGAGCTCCTCAAGTGTAAACGAAGCATGTAACGTGCTCGTCATACCTCGAACAATAGATCTCGCGTGGGGCGGTTAACGGTTGGTCTCGCGCTAGGGAATATCGCCTACCCACACACATGCAGTGAACTCAGCGGTTCTTTGTATCCGCGGTATTCCGCATGTGCATATACTGCATGTACCTACTCTGTAGTCGGTGACCGCCTGAACCTGATATCAAAAGCATTTCAGTGTTCCTTTCTGACCGCCAGACGCGGGTTCTCGAAAGGTGCCGTTTTCGTTGATGCCTAACTAGCCTAGCGGAGAAGAAGAGGGACGCGGTAAACCTAAAGCTAAGTACCTTACCATGCTGTAGGCCATCAATGTTCATAGATTTATCGTACGGACCACGGAACTGTCATCCTTGCTTTCTCGGTTTACTGTACGGAGTTCCGTACACAGTTGCACGCTGCCACTTCCCGTTGAGGGAAAGGCCGGGGATAGCCTGACCTTATCCATGCTGTCAAGGATAAGACCTCTGCGGCCCGTCGCTTTTCAATGCCCATCTGGTTCATACGTTCCAAGCCTCTTGAATATCGAATCGGTAATAGGCATACTTCCTCCTCTTCTTTTCCATTCACATGACTTTCAGGGTCTGCGACCAGAGAGGCCAGCCAAGCGGAGTGGGTGGCCAGCTCGATATCACGACACATTCAAAAGAGCAGTCTTGAGAGCATGACTGGTCAGCGAAGGAGGGGCTAGAGTTCGTAGCGTCGCACCGCCAATGAACCCCTCTTTCCCGGATGGTCGAATGAGAGCGAGTTCCTGGAACTTTGCACCAGGTGACTAATCACCTAAAAATGAGGCTACCTTCTTACGCGTGTTGTGTGGTCTTGGTCGCGGCATTACAAAAGCATTGTGAGATGCCGAGGATACCGCTCCCGGTCCAAGGACTCGAAGAAAAGAAAATTGAAGTCTCGGGCGTTGGCCCGTTTGAGGGTGTGATGTGTTTGTTCTAGTTTCCTGATCGCATCTGTGCTCTGAGGAGACTCCTCCCATGCTCGGATCTTCGGGACTCCGTACTCCGTAGTGTAGTGCAGTGTGGGCCGTCAGTACGATCCATGTTGATCCCATGTCTTCCGTCACGGAAGCTATCGGTGACAATGTGCATTTGTGTATCGCCGAGTGGGTCTCTCCCCTGCCATGTTCGCTTGCTTGTCCATTGAAAATTTCGTGAGGGGTTCGGCGTTGACCAGATCCACTTTCCCCGAGCTTTCTTCCCAAACAGGAAGGGGAGCCACTAACACAGGAACCACAGGTAACCACAGGTAGTGTAGCGTATGTCTTACTTGTACGCAAGAGGTAGCCATGTTCGGCCTTGAAACTCAAGTCCTGCCAGGAGTCTCGGATTGTTGAACATGTTCCCGGGCTCTTTGTTTCTCCGCCACCACTCGCTAACTCGCTAACGCTTTTATCTCGAGTCAGCTGCCAGTGCCTTGGTCATGGGAGTTTGACAGCCGAGCCATCTGACGGGCTCTCGACAACGGCCGTACGAGGAAGGCGCAGACAACGACAAGGTCTGGTCTTTCAGCCGGGTCCGTAGCTCCGGACTGAAGAGGCGCATCATTACTTGATACGGTGGCTAGCGGAACCGGTCAAATGATTTTCTCAGGTTTTGTAGCGTTTACTGCATTCATGCTCTGCCAAGTTTAAGAGGGCGCACGGGCGCCGTCCAAAGGCCGGAGTATCTCATAAGGATCTGCAACTAAGCACGGGGAGCAGGGTTAATTGCACACCAAGTGGAATCCACAGGGCAGAACAAGGGGAGCCTGGTTAGGTTCACACCCCCGTTTTAACCGAGGCGTCGACTGATCAGATCCCCCGCCATTATGCGGATTAAACAAACCATTGTCAAGACATAGGAGTGATCCGAGTAAGTGTTTCAGCGGCCCTGATAATGACACGCTCTTTCGAGGAATCCTCATGTAAGCTAGTCGCCTTTAAGTGGACGGCGACATAGATATAGGAGGGTGTGCCGCTCGGCAACCGCGGCGAAGGGAAAATCCGACCGGGCTCCTTCCCCTCACCTTGCTGGTAAGGACTAAGATCTCCAATCATGTGGCTCTTCTGCTTTTCCAAGGAAACCCCGCAGGCTGAGCTTTCGCTTGACAGAACAGAATGCCAACGATTGACGTTAAAAAAGAGTGTCATACGATGGGATACCTCCTGCCTCAAAGGACGACCGAAGTCAGCGCATCAATTGCTTTATCGGCCTAGCGTTGTATCCCACTCCCAAGACCGACATCGTACCGTTGCTGTCTTTGGGTCTCTATCACTTTTAGCCGTGAAGCCGATTATGAACTCGCGGGAGAAGTTTGGGGGGGGGGGGATGAGGTAGGTGCCGAACGAGGTACTCCGTACGTCTTGTAGCACTCTCTCCTTCGCACAAATTCCGTCGAAAGCCAGATCGCAGGGGTCGTGGTCGTGACTTGTGTGACACTCCAAACTACCAGTACACACCGAGCTAAAATTTTGGCAAGCACCGAACTTGGCAATGGACAGCGAGACGGGAAGAGGAGGCGTCGACATCGGAGGTCTCGGCGAGGGCAGCACTGTGCGAGTTGCCTACAGTGAGTGCATCGGAGCCAGATTGTAGCAACGGACTCAGCTTACACCAAGATACATTTCTAAGTATAGAGGGATAATTAGGTCAGGATATCGAGGGCTAATTTGGTTTCGATAGGATGCTGTGCAAGAATAAAAATAGAGACCAACCGTAGTGTATGCTGATCAATATAATTAGCCCAGACATGCAAGTGGGTTAATTCTTATCACATCCGAAGGTGGGCTGTAGAGCTGCTGATAGACCCAAAATGGATAGAGAGCGGCTAATTAGCCCAGTTTGTCCGAATTCGGTGTGCTGTCACCACCATTGAGCAGATAACTATTCACGCAGGCTTCACAATCCTCCGAGGACTCCTACCGTTACTTGTGGATCCGCCTAAGCCTCAACCCTCCAATATCTAGTGTAATGCTCATGATGTAGGCGAACCAGAGTATAAAGCCAGAGCCTATGTCTAGCAACCGGGCGGTTATGTTGGTTCTCGTAGGGGGGATCTCTGGCTTCCAGTTTTTTTTTTCTCTTTTTTTTTTTTGCGACAAGTCTGAAAACCTTCATACATACACACCATGTGGGCAGCAACTGGAACTCGGGTTCCGTAGGGCCCTTGCTCTCGCACCGAAATGCCGAATATCATCCCTTGGCTGCTGCTAGCAGGTCTAGCTCGGTCAGGCTTTCCCGTCATCAGCCGTGCAAAGTATATACATCCGTACTTCGGGCGTGTATACCTGCCAAATCCGAGTTCAGCTTGCCGTTCTCTCCCGACCACGCCGCCCATGCGTGCTCCATTGCACGGTTCTCATGGCAAGGCTCGTTGCCAAGACAGGCACCCTCCAATCCAAGGCAGATCATCCGGCCAGGGTCTGGGTGCCCTGAACCCGGTCCATCTGGGTCTTGCACCCGTTTTCCCGCGTTATTGGCCCAAGCGTTGTCCGCTAGCGCTCCAATCCCCTGCCCGCGACCCTGGCTGATCTTGATGCGCGAGCCAATCTGGCTTGGTTGCCGCCTCTCGGGCCGCATTCGATATGCACGAGCGATTTGCCGTCACACCTGACCCACTAGGCCCCATCGAATCAACGTCCTTAACCGGTCTTTGTCGCTTTTCCTGCAACCATCACGCCCGCGCACTAATTCGCAGTTCGCACGAGAGGCTTGCTTGCCCTCGCACCCGATGTCCCGCGGCCGTCGGGGATGCTACGCCGCTCCTACGAGAGCTTCGCAACAAGGGCAGATTGCTTTGCGGGGGCCACGAGGGGATGTGCGATCCGTCCACTGTTAATGAAGCTACTGTGTACGGTAGCATGAATCCGCGAGCGAATACCTCCGTCGCTATGCAACCACACGACAACCAGAAATTTGCCCTGCTGGTGGATAGTGTAATCCGTACCCGCTTCTGCACCTGGCCAATCCCAGCCTTGACTTCCAGGAGCACGTCGCTAATTTGCTGAGCCGTTCAGATCTTGGGGCCTCGGAATGGGCAAGTCGTTTTCGCCTTCATCTAAGAATCAACAGCTGCTGATGCCGAAATCATACGGAGAGGCCACTGTCCCTCCGGGAAATTGAGACCATCGACAAGTCCATGGTTCTCACCCGCAGGCTGCCCTGGTGTAGACCTACGGGTAGCAGTGCTTTGGCGTTTCTCAGCAGCGAGGCACAGCCAAAAGCAACTGCGGGAACCCGCGTGCAGGTCTTGTGCCGTCCGGGAGCGAAAGGCGGGATAGTGAAATCTGTGTGCACTGTACGCATGTACAGTACAGAGTGGTGTTTACTGGTGTTCGGCGCCATACACTACGCAGCTGGGAAGCTTCCCTCCCGACCGGTCTGTATGTATGTACAACCATACTATCCCCGTGCGGATACTGTGCAACTGGTCCATCTTGATGCCAAGGTTGCAGGGTCTTGGAGAGAAAGGGCCGGACCGGACAACATTGGGCCATCTCCTCTCTCCCCGCAGCCTCGGCTTCTCGGTCGTGGGGAGAGTTCTTTTGGGGATGGCTCGCCGCCATCGAGAGCACGCCCCCTCAGCTCATCATCATCATCATTATTATCGTCGTCGTCGTCGTCGTCGTCGTCAAAACAAGAGTGGCCGCTCTTCATGGTTGGCTTCTGATGCTGATGAGCCAAACCAAACCGGTGGGTGGCATTAACTCGAGTCCATCCTGCCAGGTACAACCCCCCATTGTAGTGTGTGGATGGACAAAGTTCATGAGCTGCCGTGCCCTGCAGGCGGGCCTGGTCCCCGCGCCAATGAGCAGGCGGCCGGTGCTGAACCAAACATGCTCTGAGCTGCCTGTTTAATCGCTCGGCAGGCTCTCACCCCTGCCGCCTTGCAGCGACCTCGCTCCATGCCACCCTCCCACTCGCTGCAGAGCACAGTGGGGCCTCTACACTACACTATTGGGCTTGTTCCTTCCGAGGAAAAGAAGCGTGCCGAGTGGCCGCTTCCGCTACTGGCACCAATGAGGGCGCCCGTTGGACCCCTGCCATCCCAGCCGCTCCCCCCCCCCACCAAAGTGCGAATGCACGCACAGAGAGACGCCCGACCCTCTTTCGATCGACGGGACAGAACGCACATGCAGGTCCTCCGGGGCTGGAAGTGGGCAAATATCCCAAAAATGGGTCAAATTTCAAGAAGCGGTCATTTAGCCCGCAATGTTCAAAAATAGAAACAGCTAGATCACTGCAGGCTGGGAAGGAGTGTGTGGCAGCTCGATTCTGGGCTAAAATCTAGATATAAGAATTTGCCCACTTCTCGAGCTGGCCCAGATGGTTTCCCTTTCCTCGAGCAGGCCCAAGGAACGAAAGTTGGAGATCCAGGTGTCGTCCAGTCCAGTCCAGTCCAGTCCAACCTAGTCAACAGACTTCTTCTATCTCACTTATACTCTCTCTTTCTAATTTGCTACTCGACTCGACCGTCCAACCAGATTCACATCTTTGACGGCAGCTTCATCGCCTTATCCACAGTTCAGATCCCTTCATACGCAAGCCGGACTTGCTCGGATCCAGTCATTCATTCACGACGACGATACGGTAATCTAATAGTCCCCACGACCTTTCGAGTTTGGGGAGCTGGGCACTTGGGACGTCCAACCCCCCTTTCTCGCGAACTCGATTTGACCCCCCGCCCCCTGGGTATTCTGGCCGGGACCTTGCTCGGCCGAGCCCCGGAGTTCGCCCCCTCTTCCTGGTCAGATCACACGCATCCTCCCACCCACCCCCCCCCCCCCTTTTTTTTTCTTCACCCCACACCCCTGGAGGGTACAAATGTCTACACAAATCCCCAACCACCAAGGAGCGCACATGAAGGCATCGCAAGTCAACATGGCCGCTGCTACGACGACAACAACAAAGGCCAAGCCGGCCTCCAAGGCTGGTGGCAACGCCAACCCTAAACAAAAGACCCAGATGCATCGCCGTTCAAGGACAGGTTTGTCTTACATCTCTTATACACATCTCCCGCACACAGCTGCTTGGCGAATTGGAAGGGTGAAAGCTGACATTGGTGGTGTAAAGGGTGCTACACCTGCAGGCTGAGGAGGAAGAAGTGCGACGAGGGCTCGCCAATATGCACGGCATGCAGGCACCTCGGCCTGCAATGCGAATACAAGCGGCCAATGTGGTGGAGCAACAACGACATGCGGAGGAAGCAGAAGGAGGACATCAAGATGATCATCAAGCGCAAGAAGCTGTCGGAGAAGTCGACGCACACCCACACCCACACTCACACGCACACCATCCAGACCGCCGTCGGCTCGCCGCCGGGCCTCTCGCACTCGCTCCCGACGTCGGCGACCTTCTCCGACCCGCTCGACCGCGCGCGATCGGCCTCGATCGACTCGCACTTTGGCTTCAACTTCAACAGCCCGCAGAGCTCGCACGAGTACGAGTACGAGTACGGGCCGTTCACGCCCCAGATGCACCCGGACTTCATGTTCTCGCCCTACTCGCCGTACGAGATCGACGTCAAGACGGAGAGGCAAATGTTCATCAACGACGTCCCGACGCTGCGCGAATCCACGACGTCGACCTTCAGCACCTACGCGACCCCTCCGCCGCCGGGCACCGTCCTGCCCCCGTTCCCTCTGGAAGGCGAATGGACGGAGCAGGTCTACTCGGAACGGAGGGAGTCGTCGCTGACCGAGGAGACGCTCAACGTCAACTTCTTCGACTTCTCCCACGGGCCGGCGGCCGCCTCCAGGCAGGTGGCCATCGAGCTGGACGAGGGCGACCAGCGGCTGCTCGACCACTTCGTCCGGTCGGTGCTCCCCACCATCTTCCCCATCCTCGAGTCGAACCAGCACGGGTCCGTCAGCTCGGACCTCATCCTCCCGGCGCTGGCCAACAACAAGGGTTACCTGCACTGCTGCCTGAGCATCGCCGCGCAGCACTACAAGGCGGTCATGGGCCTGCGGGGCGACGAGATCGACGGCGACATCATGCGCCACCGCTACGCGACCATCTCGGCCCTCTGCGACGCCCTCAACCGGGACGAGAACCACCAGCAGATCCTCGAGGCCGCCCTCGGCCTCATCTTCTTCCAGTGCGGCGTCGGCCGCTTCGACGACTCGCTCCCGGACATCCCCTGGCACCAGCACTTCCAGGCCGTCGTCTCGCTCGTCCAGAAGCTCGACCTGCCCCGCATCGTCTCGGACCCCGGCGAGCCCCTGACGCAGGCGCCCTTCAACATGACCCTCGCCGCCTGGATCGACATCCTCGGCGCCACCATGCAAGGGCGCGCCCCGACCTTTGCCCACACCTACCGCGAGAAGCACCTGTCGGCCGCCAACCCGTCGCTCGGCCTGCGCGAGCTCATGGGCTGCGAGGACCGCGTCATGTACCTCATCTCGGAGATCGCCTGCCTCGAGGCGCTCAAGCGGGACGGCATGGACGACATCACGCTCTGCCAGCACGTCCACGTCCTCGGCGACCAGATCGGCCTGACCGAGATGGGCGAGGGCGCCCCCGTCCTGCCCTTCAACGCCAACGGCTCCCTCAGCCCCAAGCAGCTCAGCAAGAACATCACGGCCGCCTTCCGCCTGGCCGCCCGCATCTACCTCTGCAGCCTCGTCCCGGGCTTCTCCCCGCTCCAGGACAGCTGCGTCGGCCTGGTCGAGAAGCTCACCTCGGTCCTGCACCACATCCCCTCGGGGCCTAACGGCTTCGACCGCTCCCTCGCCTGGGTCTACCTCGTCGGCGGCTCCGTCAGCCTGCCCGCCTCCTCCTTCCGCGCCTTCTTCGACGACCGCGTCGCCCAGCTCGGCGACCTCGCCAACTTTGGCAGCTTCGGCCGCGTCGCCTGCCTCCTGCGCGACGTCTGGCTGCAGAACGACGCGCCCCAGCCTTCTTCCTCCTCCTCTTCCTCGGCGATGGGGAGCTCGTCTTCTTCTTCATCATCATCGTCGTCGCCCCAACAACAACAACAAGAACATCAGGAGGTTCCACAGCAGCCGCAACCGCAACAGCAGCAGTTCGTCCACTGGCGGGACGTCATGCAGATGAAGGGTTGGGACTACCTGCTCATTTGAGAGACCCCAACGCCCCCACTCTACAGGCGCATAATTAGCCCAAATCTGCTAATTGCTGTCTTGAATGCGCGCGGCTTCGCTAGTGGCTGGAATGGCCTCCTTTTTTTTTTTTGTTTTCTCAACAACATTCTTTGTTTCTTCCTTTTTTTTCCCTGTTCTTTCTCGCGCTCATGCGCATTTCATTCTTCTGACTCGGGCTGCTAGATGTTGGCCGCGAGGCAAGTGGTTTTGGTGATGGAGGAGAGGAAGGAAAGGGAAAGAGTGAGTGGAGAAGAGGATTGGTACTACTACAACTGCACTGGACGACACTGGATGATGGAAGGATGGATGCGTCGGATGGTAAATGGAACGGTAGGGAGTTGTGGTAGCCCGGCGGTCTCTGGACTGGGCCGTGGTCGGGCACCGCATCATCCCAGGTTTGTTTTTTGTTTTTTTTTTTTTCCCTCCTTGATTATTTTCCCCTTTCCTTCCCTGCTTGAGCTATTAATACCTGGCATCTCCCCGGTGTCTATACAGGGTTGAGAGAGCGTGCATGATGCGGAGTTTTGGGGATTTTCGGTTCTTGGGCTTGATGGGGATATACCACGGGATCGATATGGAAGTTGGCAAACTGTATAGTAGCAATGGTGATTTATACCCGCCTGGAAAGGGCCCATACAGAAGAATGAAGACCTTTGGATAATACTACATCTCCCCTGCCCCTTGCAATGTGATCTGGATGAGTCGATGAGAAGCAGCCTGAAACAACATCATCCCTCAACCAAGTTCTTGCTCAAGTGAACTCAGGGCCAAGCCAGGCTTGTTCACAACCATCAATAACGTATGCCATGTACATAGCAAGAAAGACGAGACTCCTACGTGCATGCGTCTCTTAAGCCAGCCAACCCAACACGCACTCTCCAAGAGGCCGCCTTTGAAGGGAGGCGTGACCAGGCAAAAGGAGCCGTCATGCGGCTTGCCGTTCACTCACCCCATGTTCAGCAGCCACTCGAATGCGAGTTCCCGATGTGGGTGGCGGCATCATGCCGAGGAGAAGGAACAGTTACAGAATACGACGGGGTGTCTCCTCATTTGGCGTCACCCGGTCATGGCTACTGTTCTTGAAACTCGGAGCTGCGGCACCCAGCGCTTATAGACTGTCGCCAGTTTTGGTGTGTGCTGATAGGGGGTCACAGCATCAAGGGAGAGAAAGCTTTGGCTGCCTCAAAACACCTTCCAGCGAGTGTGGACAGCACGACCATACTCGGAGCGGCGACGCGCTAGGGCGGCTCGCCTGTCTGTGTCGCTTGAACATGGCAAGTCTGCAACTGATGGCTCCCTCGGCCGTCTCTCTTCTCGTATTTTGGTTCTCTTTTCCCCTTTCCTATTCTTCTTCTTTCTTTTTGATCCTTTCCTCTTTACGCGTCAAGATGAACGGCGGGCTGCTGCTGCTACTTCGGATGATGACGCTCTCGGGCGATCGGGCGATCAGGCGATCAGGCGATCATATGAGACGCTGTTACTTGTACGGTTAGGGCGAAAACGCATCCTCGTCCCGGGTTTGAGGCCGCCTTGGTACTCAAGATGACGAGGACGGTACTCTCATCGAACCGTCGAACCGCCGAGTGTTCATTGCCGACGGAGAAGAAGGCGGGCGCTTGGAGAGGCTCCTCGGCGGCAAGTAAAGTGGGCTGTGCAGACCTGCCACCTGCGAACCTGCCAGGCACAAGGAAAGCTGTGGCACGTGGATCCGGTGGGTTTATTGTGCACGAGCCAGGTCAGATCTGGCGCCAAATCTCAGCCAACCGCTGCGACGAAAATAGAAGTCGCAGGTGCAAGGCTTTCCAATCAGCAGCGTGGCCGCGGCCCAGCCCGACCGTTTTTCAAACAACATGGGGCATGGGCCAATTCTCTTGGAGCGCTTGCTCACCACTCAAGCCTGCTTTCAGGGTCGCCTGGTCCATCCAAACGGCTATCGGCGCTTCGCATCGACCTGTCACCAACCAAGAGCCCCAAACTTCTCAAACAAAACCAACATTGCACCGCCTCACTCCCCGGTTCGCTTGAGCTGTTGTCCAGGTTCGAGGCGAAAGTTCTACGCAGCACACTGCACCTTTTTTTTTTTTTTTACAAAAAAATTCTCTGGTCTTTGAGGCAATAGACAGGGATCTGTCTAGGACCACATTGTCCAGTCTCTTCCAATGCATCTTTGCAAGCAATCAGACATCTCCCCCATCGGGAGACCTCACGGGACGATTGGTGCTCAAGAATTCCCCTGCCCATCAGTCAGGTCGATTGACGTGACCCCGAGTTTCTCGGCAGGGTCCGCGGCCATCCGGCGGCCAGTCGATCTCCCTTCGCTGGACCTTCGCTGATTCGGAATCGCTGCCCTACCACCACTTCACCCTGGAAATGGCCTGGCCAGTCTCGGGCTGGCGGCCTGGTGTCGTTTTCCCGACCAGTCTTTCGGGCCTTTGTGTTTTGTTTCTTGTGCATGGCCAACAATGCAGAGATGCGTCATGATTCTGCGCTGAGCAGCATTTCCTGACCCTCGCCTGGTGTTGCCTCGAATATACCCACATGGCGAGTGCCTCGGGTCCCGGCTCCTGACCCCCTTCCTTCCTCGAAACACCCTCTCTGCCGGACTTGTACTCGTGGCGCGTGTCTTGGTCTCCCTCTCATACTTTGCCGTGTTCTGAGAGTGACGTCGACTTGTTCACCGCCGTCGACAACAAGGGACTGCTTTGTTGTCTTTGAGGGCGTCACTCCGCCTTGCTCACCCTTCTTAGATCTCGCCCTTGTGCCTCTTTGTTGTTGAAGCGGCTCGACACACCCTTCTGGGGTTCCATTGTTCAACGCCGGCTTGGAGCCGCTTGATAATATCCTCTCTGCCAGGTAATCAACGAAACCACCGCCCACAGGCACGAGTCACGGAAGCAAGGCGGCCCAAGAATCCTCCGTCAGGATGCCCAAGCGCCGGCTCGCGCTCCTGGCGGCTTCAATAGCTGCCGTGCATACCGCGGCGGCGTCGGCAATATCGATGGACGAGCTGTTCGCGCGACAGTCTTCTTGCCTTCCAAACTATTTCCGCTGCGAGAACGCCAAGTTCCCCGACTACTTTTGCTGCAAGGGCAGCGAGACCTGCATCGCCCTCGCCGGGGACACCACTCTTCTCTGCTGCCCCGAAGGGTCTGATTGCCAGAGGATTCGGCCGGTCCCCTGCGACCTCGAGCTGCAGAACGGCGAGGCGAATCCGGATGCCGTCATTAAGACTACTGCTCTCGGAGGAACTCTGGCGCGCTGCGGCACTCAGTGCTGCCCGTTCGGCTACTCATGCATCGACGGCCAGTGCGCTATGGACCAGAACCAGAATGCGGTTCCGATACAGACCAGGACGAAGAAACCAGAACCCACGACAACGGGCGGCGGCGCGACGGCCACCTCGACGGACGGCGCCAACCCGACCGCCAAACCTACCGAATCTACTGAAGCCCCGAGCGCGACGGGCGAACGATCCTCAAACGACGAAACCAAGTCAAGCAGCGGTCCGCCGGTAGCCGCCATTGCGGGTGGTGTGACTGCCGCGGCTGTTGTCCTCATCGGTGCCGCCGCCCTGGCCTTCTATTTCTTCTGGAAGAAGAAGAAGGAGGAGGGGCAGAGGAAAGGCCGGAGCCCACTAAAACTGTCCCGATCGACGTCGTCTTTCGGCAACCTGATCAGCCGCCCGGTCATGACCAGCAACACTGCTAGTATCGACAATGATTACGACTTTGTTAGACCGTCGGGCCCCGCGAATCATGCCCAGGAACCCGAGCCGGATTCGGTGACGGGAGCAGTCCTCGGCTCCTCGATCAACTCTCCCGAGTCCGGCGCGATGCCGTCGGTCCCCGCGGCAGCGGCCTTGGCCGCGGAGTCGCAACAGCAGCAGAACAGCCGCGCCGCGTACGGCGGCTACGGCCAGCTCGAGCAGTCGCAGTACGTCGACATGCCGTACGCCGACTACGAGAGCAGCGCGCTCGCGCCGCAGACGCCCCGGCAGATCAACAACCGCGAGCCCAGCTCGGTGAGCATCAACGTCTTTGCCGACCCCAACATCACGCCAGACAGGACCCCGGAAAACAACGCCGCCCGCAGGTACAGCAACATGACCAGCTTCACCCAGATGCTCGACAATGCCGGCATGGGCGGCATGGACCGCGGCGAGCCCTACCTGGGCTACGACCGCGACGGTGGACAGGCTCCGCCGTTGTCGCGGCGGTGACATTGTGGCGCCCCCCCCCCCTTCTTCTCGGGGGTTTTCCGTGCCCTTGACAGCGCGCGTTTGATGCTGGCACGGCGAACGCTGACTTCCTATACCTCCTCTGACTGTGGTCCGCGTGTCTCTTGTTATATGTCGCATTGAAACCGGAGTTATTTTTTGGATTGGATTTGGGACCCTTTTGTTGTGGATTGATTGATCTACTGCATGAGGCGCTCCTTTGCTGCATCGTTCTTCTGTTTTGGGCATCAGCATCGCCGTCGCTGGGATTATCTTATATATAGAAGGATGGGACATTATACCCTGGCTTGGTACCAGAATGCCGCGCTTACCTTTCGAGCTGTACATCTTTTTACATATCACCTTATTTTTTCTTTAGCTCTAGAAATCAATAACACTTCATGTTCTGTTCCGACGTGCTTGACCGCCTATGCCACTTAGCTACACGAGTTCCTCCGCTTCCCCCATCTTACCTGGGCAACGATTCAGGGCTAAACAAACCGGTAGAAGGGTAAGTTAAGGGGTTATAGAGTACGAAATAATGCGTACGGCGTCGATCTACTGCGCATGTCATGGAGGCGGCCAGGACTGAAACATCAGAAAACCCATTTCCTTAACCTGGGGTAGCCCCTCTTCTTACCATACTCGTGACGGGAGGTGGCACAGGACGTGAAGACACCATTTCCTATTCGGCCAGCTGTAGAGGATGATGGTGAGCTGAAATAAACATAGCTCCGCTTTGTCGATTAAAAAAAGAACAATACGTAGCCAGACTCAGACTCAGCCGAGGTTCTAAAGTAAAAACAACCACCCATCCCATTCTCTTATACTTGACCCGAATCCAACGCTTCATTTTTATTTTTTATTTATCTTATGTTCCTTTTTTTCCGAGCCGACAAGCCAAAAAGCCGACGAGACGTCCTGTCCGTTCACAGCTTCTTCTTACTTCCGGCAGCCGCGGCGGCGGCCTTCCGTTCGGCCTCCTGCCTCTCCAGCTTGGCCACCTCGTCCGCCTCCTTGCGCTCCGCATACCACTGGCCGGCCTGCAGCACCAAGACGCCCACGAGCACCAGTGCCAATATCACGTGGCTCGCGCTCAGCACCCTCAGGCTGTCCTCGCGGCCGAGCACCACCTCGCCCGAGATGGGGCCCGAGTGGTGGTGGTAGTGGTCGTAGTAGCGGGCGCCCTCGCCGCCGGCCGCGTCGCCGGTGCCCGCCCCCGAGGTGGCGGCGGCGGCGGCGGCGGCGGCGGCGCGCAGGGCGTCCTGGGCGTCCCGGGCGGCGGTCTCGGCGGCGGCGAGCCCGCCGGGCTGGCTGACGGCGCGCATGCCCTTGACGATGTTGCTCAGGTAGACGCCGGCGCCGATGACGTAGAGGATCAGGCTGCCGCCGTCGAAGAGCACGTTGGCCTCGGAGGGGCGGAAGAGCTTGATGAAGAAGCCGAGGAAGCCGACGAAGACGATGATGTGCAGCATGCGCGCGATCAGCGGCGGCGACTGGTGCATGAAGCGCAGGTGCGTCTCCAGGTGGTCGAGGAAGGAAGGCGGGATCGGGTCCGAGGTCCAGAGGAGCGGGAAGTCGTAGGGGAACGAGGCGAAGAGGATGCCCAGAGCGAAACATACCGCTGGGAAGGAAAAAAAACCATAAGTTAGCTTGACGGGGTCGCAGGGACAGCAAGGGGGTCGTGATGGTGGTTGGGGGGGGGGGGGAAGACGTACGGCCGATGATGAGAAAGGTTGCAAAGGAGCCGGAGCCCCGGTAGTCCTTGGACCGGGTCGTCTTCGACCAGTCTACCCACTGGGTGGGCATGGTGGGCAACGGTCGCGCTGTGGAATCGGGCGACAGGCGCAAGTCCGTGGGTGGTGTTTCGGGCTCGGTGTGCTGGAGGATAGATAATTAGGTAGTACTCTCTAATGGGAAAGCTCGGTGCCGCTGACGTCGGGTTGTGTGCGGTGTTGGGGCGCGACCGTACCGGGTTCTGCGTCACAGTACGGATTACTACGGCTCGGGTGGATACCAAAGTAGACTCCCTGGTCAGATTTCCCACGCGCCGTTGCGTTGTTGGTAGTCGGGCTGGACCACGGAATCCCCTCGTGGGTTGTTGAGAAACCTGATGGAGCTTAACTTACGTCCGTACTAGTAGTCGCTTCGCGTTGACCCCGAATTCGAAAGTCGGAAGGCACGGTGTTGCAGCGTCTTACACACTGTGCTGTGGCTGTCTGCCAAAGAAACTGCAGGGTCTGCGCAGTAAGAAGAGATTGTGGGTCTGTAGCGCAACCGCAGGCCAAAACGCATTGTTTCTGCCTGTCAGCGTGCTTGTTTCTCATTGCACTTGCTTGTTTCTCATTGCACTTCTTGTTTCTCATTGCACTTTTCATGAGTCTCATACATAGTATATATTTAACGACTAGATTATATGTTACTACACTAGCCACAGTAGCCACAGTTATTCAGTATTGGTGTCCAACAGCGCCATCCCGTGCTCCGGGTACCGGGTGCCGACGGGGGCCAGCTCCTTGATGAGCCTGTCGAGCTCGGCCAGTTCCTCGTCGCTCAGCTCCACCTCGACCGCGTTCTCCCTGACCCGCTCGGGCCGGGACGCGCCCGGGATGGGGATGATCCTGGGCATGCCGGGCCTCTTGTTCAGTGCCAGCACCCAGCCAATGGCCACCTGTCCCGGCTTAACCCCCTTGCGGGCCGCCAGCTTCTCGACCTCCCGGACCAGGCGCAGGTTGGTCTCGAACACGTCCGGCTGGAAGCGCGGGATGATGCGGCGGTAGTCGCCCTCGGGGATGTCGTCAAAGGACTTGATCTCGCCGGTGAGCATTCCACGGCCGAGAGGACCTGTCGAGCGCCGTTGTTAGCTAGCCGCAGATCGTCTGTCTGGAAAACGGAATCCGGGGCATCTTACTGTACGCGAGGATGGGGATATCGAGCTCGGCGCATGCCTGGGCGAGGCCGTTCTCGAGTGGCTCGGTGCACCATAGCGAGAGCTCGACCTCGACGGCCTCGATCTTGGCGACCTTGGCGGCCCGGCGGAGGGTGGCGGCGCTGACCTCGCTGAGCGTGATGCCGCCGATGTTGCCCGCCTCGACCTGCTCCTTCAGCGCGGCGACGGTCGTCTCGATGTCGACGTTGGGGTCCTTGCGGGCCGGCTCGAACTGGTGGATGAGGCCCTTGTCGCCGATCATGCGGACACAGTTCTCTACGCTGGTCTTGACGCCGGCCGGAGAGGCGTCGGGGCGGAGGCCCGGGACGACGCAGCCCTTGATGTTGAGCACGATCTTGTCCTTGTCCTCCGGGTACTTCGCAAAGTACTTGTTGAGGAGGGTGAGCGAGTTGTTGTCGGGCGGGCCGTAAAACTCGCCGCCGTTGAAGTAGTTGCAGCCGGTCTCGATGGCGGCCTTGATGGAGGCAAAGGCCTGCTCCTCGCTGAGCTTGTCCGCCCGGAATGTCAGGCCTGTGCTGATTAGCAGCCATCCGGTCGGAGCCTCCAAAAAGTGGGCATCCCGGCATGAGTTGTCCGGAAACTTACCCATGAGGCCGTAGCCAATGTTGCCGACTTGCTTGCCCTGAACCGTGTAGACCATGGTTGTTGTTGTTTCTTTGGAGTGATGAGGAGCTGTGTCGCGTTTTACCTCCCTGTTGTTTTGTCTTCTCTCCGTATTTCTGTGAAAATGAGGGTGATTCAGTTACGATGTCCTTGCAGTACCATGTCTTTATAGATATCGCCTTACTCCTAGATCCGTCGTACTTTCGGACCTGATAGTGTGTAATCCGTACTCCGTATAACTCCAGAGCCCGGATTTAGTGGCATTAAGCTAAGTACGCTCTTCTACGGTTGTAGCAGTGCGGGTATGGCCCGGTTGTCCGGTGAAATCCAAACCCCGAGGCTCCGTTTCCCCACCATCTTTGCCATCCTCGCTACACTACACCTGCCACAACTTGCAGGAGTACGTCCGTACAGTACAAGTAGGCTCGTAAAGCTCTCATGGATTAGGTAAGGTGCCATTTTCGGTGTTTTTTCCTACAGAGCCCGGGCCCCTGGAACTTCCGTCTTTCCTCGACCCGCTGCGGACTTAAGAGGTCTTAGCTCCACAGCTGTGGCCGCCAAACGCCTTGTCCCCTCAGGCTGCGGAGAGCCAAGGGCTACACTACCTCCGCAAGTTTGACAGCAGATAGAGCCGCATTTTAACGCCTATTGCAAAAATCACTCATGAGCAGTCCGAGATAGAGGGGAAATTGACGGGAAAGGATATGAGACTGTCTTGCTTGCAATCCACTTGCAGGATGCTCAAGGAACATCTGCAAATGTGGAGTGCAAGCACCGTCCTGTTACTACGATTTACAACCACCGACCTCCAACGAACTAGTCCAAACCATGCACTCTCCATGGTTCCATAACGTTCCAATTGACCAATCGCGCCTTCCTAGCATTTCCTAAGCGGAATGATTCGCTAGGCGTCCACACGTGCTGTCCCATAGGACCATGACGTGCAGGGTTTTGGCGCCGAGGAGAGGTGAGGCTTGCCTGGGTCTTGCCAGTCCAGCAAGTGGCTACCGTATAGGCGTCTCAAGCCAAGGTTCGATTTAACCATGTGACGCAATATCGCGGCTGGCTATTGAGGGGTCGCAATCGGCCAGCACGTTGACGCAACTGATAACATCGTCAGCCTGCCTACACATTGTAGGGTATGTAGTGTATGTATGTACATATGTTTCCTAGAGCTAGTGTACTGGAGCGCCTCGCAAAGGATTCATCCCAACACCGATAACCGATCTGAACCATGGCTTCAAATGCAGCGCCGTCTCCCCCTCTGGCCCGGTCCGCAACTCTGCAGCTGTCTGGTCGCAGGTCGTCCAGAGACCGCATCGAAGCCATACTCGAGGTTAGTTCTGCCAAATCGAACCCGGTACAGCTTGTGTTCCCGCTCGGGCGTGCACGGGTCGTCAACACCTGAGGGCCTTGGCCTTTTTGTTCTTTCCCCCCACATTCCCGATTATTTCGGCGCGCGTCGGCAGGACCGTTTTTTTGTGAAGAGCGACAACATCCACCACCCAGGCAGTGTATATACATAGTATGTACATGTACATACATACACAACAAATACGGCAACGTCGTGTATGGCTAGCATGTCTCGCCTGGTCGCGGCGATCTTCGGCCCGTCAGCGAGCACCGTCTCCAGCAAACTGACTGTTCGTAACACCACACCGTTTCGCATGCCTTGCCGATGCACGCCCCAATCGCTGCAACCCCCTCCCTCTCCCCCACGCAGCACGTGCTTTTTCAGCCCTGATTAAACAACAGCTAACATTCGCCATCTCCGTTTCGCGACAAACAGGGCGCCCGCGAGCGAGCCGAGTCCCTCGATCCCAACTCCCCGGCCCTCAGTCCCCGGCTCCGGCCCCTCCTCGAGCACTCGCGCAGGACTAGCGACCCCTTAGGCTCGGCCCCGCTCCCCGACCTCGGTGACGGAAATGGCGTGGTGACGGCGCAGCCGGGCCGCCAGCAGAGCCTGAGCTACCAGAGCACGGTCGGGACAGGTCCCGCGGCCCGCCGGAGATCGGCGCTGAGCACAAAGGCAGCGGGGCAGCCGTCGCCCTCGCAAGCCGCTCCGGACGGGGGGGATGCGCCCCGGGACCGGCCCAGGGGCGAGCGGGAGGAGCCCTGGTGGAAGCGCAAGTTGCGCTATTTCAAGAGCGTCGAACTCGAGAATAAGGGGAGTGTTGCGCGGGACCATTTGGCGTTGGGTGAGCTCTTGCCCCCCCCCCCCTTTTTTTTTTCTTTTCTTTTTCCCTTTTTTTTCCCCCGCAGTCTGCTTTTACGCTGGATCAATCCCAGATCGCGGGCAAACAAGGAGAAGCTGACTCTGTGGGTTTTTTTTTTCCCCTGCCTGCTTCCAGAACGGACGTTCCTCGCCTGGCTTCGGACGTCGCTAGCGTTTGCCTCGATCGGTATCGCCATCACGCAGCTCTTCCGTCTCAACACGTCGCTGGCCGAAGACACCAAGCAGGCCGAGAGGCTACGGCACCTGGGCAAGCCTCTCGGGACGGCCTTCCTGGCCGTCAGCATCCTCATCTTGCTGCTGGGTTATAACAGGTACTTGCAGGGGCAGTACTGGGTAATCCAGGGAAAATTCCCCGCCAGCAGGGGAACGGTCATGCTCGTGGCGTTGATAGCGTTCACTGTCACGGTGGCGTCGCTGATAGTCGTTCTAACGGTGCAGAATACTCCGAAGTAAGCAAGGCAGCGGCATATGGAGGGGTCCTGTTAAGATTTGGGGACTGCTTTCTTTTTTTTTTTTTTTTTTTGGGGGGGGGGGGGGGGCTGTTTTGTCAGGAGTTGGTTCTCTAGGGCTCGATGGGACGGGGTATGATGCTTTTTCTGCTGGTGTGTTGCTGCATGGGGCATATGAGATCATGGGAGGTACGGGTAGGTGCATGACACGGGAACGCATGAAACGTATGTATTCTATGTACTGTACACTACCTGTCTGGTAAGCGATTCGCATCACGAAGGTTTAGTACGGATTACAGGCAGAACAAATGCCGATACGCCGAGAACGCAAAATTGCCCGCAAAAACATCGGCATGAAGAAGGGGGGGGAGAGGGAGAGGGAAATTTCGCGACTACCATAGGATTCTTCGTTCTCTTATTAGCGTGTCGAGCGTTAACCTCATCATTTGCGGCCTTGCTGTGGTTCTGTGTGGTTTGTCCCACTCGACTTCACAAGCCCACATACATACTCCAGCAACCGTTTCTCACCTGCCACTCAACCACAAACAACAACCCCACTATGATAACAACTCACTCCCCAAACACACACCCCAACAACCGACCGGAATTAGCACATCGAAAATCAAAACCAGCAAGATGACGGCGGGCGTCGACATTCCCACCTTTGCCCGCACCCAGCTCTCCCTCCTCGCCGCCGAGCTCGAGGCCGAGATCGCCGAGTCGTCCGCCCTGGTCTCGCTGCACTCTCCCGCCGCCCTGCAGCGCGCCGGCGTCGCCCTGATCAACCTGACCGTCGCCTCCCAGCGTACGGGGCTCGGCGGCAGGACCGTGCTCGAGCTGGCGCCCCACCCGGCCACCGCGTCCTCGGCCGGCCCGGGCTCCTCCTCCTCCTCCTCCTCCGCCGCCGACCTGCCGGAGCACGGCATCCGGGTCGGCGACATTGTGCTCGTGGCCGAGCAGCCCTCCTCGGGGGGCGTGAGGAAGAAGGAGGCCAAGGCGGCGTCGTCGTCGTCGTCGTCAGAGAGGAGCGGGGTCAAGGGGGTCGTCACCAGGGTCGGAAAGGGCGCCGTCGGTGTCGCGGTGGACGATGGCAGTGAGGACGGGGGTGGGAAGGAAGACCGGGTGGACGCTCTGGCCGCGGGCGAGAAGAAGGTCTGGATCGTCAAGGTGGCGGACGATGTTACTTTTAGGAGGTGAGTGTGGGTGCCATTCTCTGTTCCCCCCTCTGCTTCTTGGATGGGTTGAGCAACTACTACTCTCCTTGGGCCTCTTGCCAAGGCCAAGGGTTTGTTCGGGTAATTGACCCTGCGGAATAGGATGAATTCGACCATGGAGAGGCTGGCCAAGATGGAGGAGAGGGAGTACTCGGCGTTTGTTAGGGTGCTGTTCGGGCTGAGCTCGCCATCCCCCGTGCCTGCCGACCTGACAAAAGATGAGGAGGTTGGCGAGATCGAGTGGATTGATCCGACCCTGAACGACAGCCAAAAAGACGCCATCCGGTTTGCGCTGGCCTCGAAGGAGATTGGGCTCATCCATGGACCCCCGGGCGTGAGTTTTATCTCCTTTCATTTTTCTCTTCTCCGGCATTCCTGCGTCACCTGAGGCCCAATGCTGATAATGCTGTCCAGACCGGCAAGACGCACACGCTCATAGAGCTCATACTTCAGCTTCTCAAGCGCAACCTCCGAATCCTCGTCTGTGGTCCGTCCAACATCTCGGTCGACAACATCGTCGAGCGCCTCGCGCCGCACAAGGTCCCCATGGTCCGCCTCGGCCACCCGGCCCGTCTTCTCCCCTCCGTACTCGACCACTCTCTCGACGTGCTCACGCGCACCTCGGAAGCCGGCGCCATCGTCAAGGACGTGCGCGCCGAGATGGACGCCAAGCAGGCGTCGATTCGCAAGACGCGCAACGGCCGCGAGCGGCGCGCCATCTATGCCGACCTCAAGGAGCTCCGCAAGGAGTATCGTGAGCGGGAGCGCAAGTGCGTGACCGACCTGGTGGCGGGCAGCAAGGTGGTGCTGGCGACGCTGCACGGCGCCGGCGGCTTCCAGCTGCGCGGCGAGCAGTTCGACGTGGTCATCATCGACGAGGCCAGCCAGGCGCTCGAGGCGCAGTGCTGGGTCCCGCTGCTGGCCGCCAAGAAGGCCATCTGCGCGGGCGACCACTTGCAGCTCCCGCCCACCATCAAGTCGCTGAACTCGAAGAGTAAGGCCGCCACCACCACCAGCAGCAGCAGCAGCAGGAAGGGGAAAGGTGACGCGGGCCCTGCTGCTGCTGCTGCTGCTGCTGCCGGCGCAGAGGGCGTGATTCAAGGGCCTACGCTCGAGACGACCCTCTTCGACCGCCTGCTGAAGCTCCACGGCCCTTCCATCAAGCGGATGCTCACGACCCAGTACCGCATGCACGAGAAAATCATGCGGTTCCCGTCCGACGAGCTCTACGAGGGAAAGCTGATCGCGGCGGACGCCGTCAAGGCCAGACTGCTCAAGGACCTGCCCTACGAGGTTCAAGACACGGACGACACGAGGGAGCCGCTCATCTTCATCGACACGCAGGGCGGCGACTTCCTGGAGAAGAACGAGGACGAGCAGGACGCCGGGGGAGGCAAGAAGCTGACCAAGAGCAGCCTGTACGGTGATAGCAAGAGCAACGAGATGGAGGCGGCGCTGGTCAGGCAGCACGTGCGCAGCCTGGTCGACGCCGGCGTGAAGCCCGAGGACATCGCGGTGGTGACGCCGTACAATGCACAGGTGTGTCTCAATTCTATCCCTTTCTCCCCCTCTCTCTTTCTCTCTATTTTTATTTTTTTTCTCGCACAGTCCTACGGGATGAGGTAAAAACGGGATATGATTGCTGTGAGGGCATGGAGGCGCCTCTTTCGGGCAGGATTAATGTTCTAGAGCTCTACACGGACAAGCTGAAGCGCCCAAAGCATTCTATGTCGCGTATGGGATGGTACCCACAAAGGTACTGACAAGAACGTATCAAGCTGGCGATACTCGCGCCGTTGAAGGAGACCTTCCCAGGTATCGAGCTCGGCAGCGTAGACGGCTTTCAAGGCCGAGAGAAGGAGGCCGTCATTGTCAGCCTTGTCCGGAGCAACCCGGACGGCGAGGTTGGATTTCTGGGAGAGAAGCGGCGGCTGAATGGTGAGTTCAGAGACCTACGATTTCCGGTGGGCGCTCTATAGATTTGTTTAAGGGGGGTTTTCTTTCCCGGTGCAGTGTGAAGGCGGCTTCGCAGTCGCAACCACCCTTGGGGCCGAGACGATCATTGACTTATTATGGGTGCAGTGGCCATGACGCGGCCGAAACGATCACTGACAGTGATTGGCGACTCGGAAACGGTTAAGAAGTAGGTTTGTCGGACCATTCATTATTAAATGACACGGCTGACTCGGGACACCTTATGCAGGGGCAGCAAGTTTCTCAAAGACTGGATGGAATTTCTAGAAGAAAACGCCGATCTCCGATACCCAGACCTGACGTCGCTGACCCAAGAGGCATGAACGGAGCGGAGCAAGTCGGCATAACGGGGATAATGACACTTGGTTCATCAAATTATGCACGAGATCTAGACCGAGAACAGAAGCATTATATACGGGGGCGTATGTACGGATTATGCACATACGAGTACATACAATGTATCAACTGGGTCTGGAAGCTATGGTGGAGGCGGTCAAAATGCTCCGGTCCAGGGTTTGCTTTTTGATGGCGAGAGTTCGTTGTGTTGGCGGCCGAGTTTCGACCGAGATGTTGGGGAATATCCCTCTTTTTCCATACCCAATTTACTCGCCGAGAGTTATTGGGGAGCGATGCGTGGCGTCCTGCATACTCCGTACCTATACATACACTACATGAGCGGAGATCCGGTCGGGGGTACACGAGTCTAGGACGAACGTTGCGCGATCACCCATCAAGGCCTGCAGGCTCAGCGGCGGGGGATTTAGCAAGCAGAAGGTGCCAAAAAGGCACCAAGCTGTACACTACACTACGGATAAAATCAAAAGGTTGGACATTTCATCCGTGCCTGGACATCCGATATCAAAGTAACTTACGAGTACTCACACTACGAAATCCCTGTAGTCTAAGGTGCTGTTGCCGGGGCCGACCGGGCGCAAGAAGGTTGACGTTGGAAACGTGTGTGGAGTTTAGACGAATCGCGCACGTTTGCCGAGCCCTGGCCCTTGGTGTTTCAGTTTTCCATGTCTGTGGAGACATCGGTCACTTGTCGAGATTGCCAAGCGCCGGGGGGGTGGGGGGAGGGGGTTGAACTTCCAGATCACCAAGCGAAGCTCTGAACCCTTCAAGAGTACGGAGTATTTGCGTAGTGTGGATTACAAGTACGGAGCCGTACATACGCGGTAATATACTTAACTAGCACCTTTCACTACTCCACAGCAAGCGACGACCCCATACTGCACACACTAATCCGTACTCCGTACTATACACTACATGTACGGAGGTAGTACTGCACTAATGAGGTCCTTCGTAGTTTTCGCTCAATCTGCTCGTTGAATATTGTGGAGTGTGGTAGCATCCTCTCTCCAACGGCATTTCTGGATAGGGTGCTTTTTACTTTGTGTGTTTTGAGGGACAAATTTGATCTGATTTCATCAGCACGCGATTTCGCCTGAGGTCAGTCGAGGCTTCAAAACCGTCCTGCAATCTTGCGGCAGCTGCATACTGTAGTATCTTGCGGCTTGGAAGGTCTGGAGAGAAGTCTTTGTTCAGGGGCGGTGTGGCGTACGGAGTACGTCGTGTATCATCGGTCTCAGCCGGCTCTTCCGGAGATGCCTCCCTTGTTGACCGTGCGTGCAGACAGCTCATCAACCTGGATCCTCTGCGACTCTGCAAAGCTTCTGGCCGGACTGTTTCCTGCCGAACCCGTTGCAGAGATGTGAGCCCACCTTGGCTTGCATACTTGTGGAATACCTATCGTGCGAACAGCCGCGCTTGGAGGGTGGTTTACCGAGCAGCTATTGGCCGAGTCGTCGCGTCGCACCTTTTGTTTTGCGCTTCGATTCGGGCGAAGCCATGCATGCATGCATGCAGCTCGCGGTTACGTATCGAGCGATTGTCGACCTGGTCGACAAGGCTTTCCCTGCCTGTTGTGAACACGCGCAATCCAATGGGCGGCGGATCAGGTCCGAATACCAAAAGTATGTACCACCAAAAGATTTAGTACTGTGTAGTGTAGTATAGGAGGAGGAAGATCATATAGCGAAACCCCGACGATAAGATGCACGGGCCTGGAGATGCCCCGGTTTCGTCTGGTCCCCATGCCGGGGATCAAACCCGCTCGACGAGACCCATCGACGACGGATGGGACATGGGACGTTGAAGGCTTCTCTCACTGTTGCGCTTGCATCGATTTTGCCTTCCCAAGATGTTCTTCGCCGGGAGAAGGCGCAACTCAAGCATATGCACCGCCAAAGTTCGGACCTTCCTGCCTTTCACGGCGTCGTGTTTTGTACTAGCCGCATTCCATTGCACACATTCGCACCAGACAAACCAAAAAACTCCTTGTTCCTTGGTGACACCTAACCATTGACCGAACACCAAGGCCAGACACGCACAGAACAGGCCGAAGGGGATCGCTTCCTTAATAGGGATAGTGTTTACCACGCCAGGGGCCCTCGACTAACTCGACAGCCACGCGGTGCGCTAATTTAGTGTACGGAGTCGTGTAACGAGTACTGACCCACAATCGGGCATCCTTCATCGCAGCACTGGCCAATGTTCCAGCACCGAGGGATTGGTTTGTTTATAGCATTGCGTCTTTTATGAGAATCAAGAGGAAGTAACCTATTGATGATGAGAATCAGGGACCAAGTGAGTTGCAGGCATCGGCGGCGGCGGCAAATTCGCACTGAATCGATCTTGGACTCCCGCGAACTCGCGAACTCACGAACTCGCCTCCTTCCTGCTGCGTCCTGCAAGAGCGAGGCAAGTCGTCTGCCACACGGGTGGAGTGGGTTATCTCAATGCTCGGCATCGCGTTCCGTCATCCGCCGTTATCATCCGCAACAGTCTTTGCACTACACCAATACTGCAAGAACAATCACCTACTACTATCTAGGTACGGAGTATGTTTGTCTGTTTGTATGTATAACTGTACATACGAGTAGGCATCCCACGGAATAAAGCGGGCCCCATCACTCGTCTCCAGCCGAAGTGTGGCATTCGGGCTACACAGACTCGGTACGCAGTACACCACACTAGTAGTTACTGTGTACTGTGCCGTGCTCGCCGTTCGAGACAGCCCCGAACATATATGCAGCCACGCCAAGGTGCGTACCGATGCGGGCAACCGGCCGAGTCACGATCTCCTTTTCTCCTGTTTCAACGCAAGGACAGAATACACACACCAAGTACTGCTCAAGTCAGGGTCGACAATGGCGGCCAGTCTGTAACGAAATTTGGCCTGCCATTGATCGGCTCGGTCGCCATGTTCGACTAAACGGTGCCCTGGGATCCCAAGACCACCGACGCGCATGAGGCTCTGTCCAGCTTTAACCTGGACCGGACCAAGGCACGGACATACTACGGTACAGACTTGCAATCAGGAACTGGCGCCCAAGACGGACAAGCCTTTGCGCCCCTTCCCCACTCTGCGACCCCAAGTCACCCCTCATGCCCCTCCATCACCGTTGCATCAGCCGTGTCCATGCTTGCACCTGCAGCGCAAGCATGGGGGCTCCCGGGGGGTCCTCGCCAGCGCGCCATGTTGAACATTAATATCCGCCATTGGTGCTGCTTTCTTCCCCCCATCCCTTTCGCGGGGTTGGTCTCGAACTTGTACTGTACTTTATGTTGCTCCCTTCTCGGTGCTTCTGGTCTGGGTGGCCCGCGTCCTCGCGCCTACTAACCTCTTCGCCCGGTCCAGCATGATACCTAGTGTAGCGGTCCAGGGTGTGCCGTGCTGCTGACCTTCCTGTCTTTACCGTCCGTGACGAAGTAACCCGACCCGGATCCATTCTTTCTTTCTATAAGCCGCCACATTCCCCGGACTGGCATCACATCTCACATATTTACCCAACACTCTCTGCTCCGTCGACAGAGAACACTCGCATTAACCCCTTCTTTTTAGTGGGGCGGCTCGCTTCAGGCGGAAGGAAGGAAACCGCATCGCTGGCAATGCGGCCCTTGTAACGGGTGGAACGTCAAGGGGGCCACTGTCTTCCTGCCAGGATCAACCACCTCCAAGCACGCAAGGCGACAGCCGAAGAGAAAAGGCCTCGACTGCGCATAGTGGGCTAGACGACCGGTTGGTGGTGATGGTGCGTGGTGCACAGATGGCTAGGAGCGGACAACACCCATACCGATCACCGCTATCTGCCCTCACCTGCCCGCTTTCCTTCTCGCCATAGTCGATTCGCCATCTATACCGGGCCTGCGACCTGTTTCCGACCGCCATGCCGACCATCTTTGGGAAGTCCGGCTCCACCGCCGGCCGCGCCAAGGCCCGGCACAAGTCCATCCGGGGAACCATCTCGGCTCCGATTCCAATTCCCGCAACTCCGGTAGATGACGAGTTCCCCATTCGGAATCCAGGGTCGGCCAAGGCCTCTCTGACAGCGGACGACGAGTTTCCGATGCGTTCGCCGGGCACCGGGATCGCGTCGCCTCTTCCGACCACCGATGGCCCGGGATCATCGCCGGATGAGCCCCCTGAGCAGCAGGGAGAGCCGCGTGAGCACAAGGTTGGGCAACGTCAACGATCCAGAGAAGGCCTGTCTAGTCCAGAGAGTGCCGCCGAAAGTGAGCGCGACGAGGAGAAGGCCCGGGCGGCCTCAGTCAGGGGCGGCTCCGGGGGCAGTCGCACCGATCACGCTCAGGACACTATATCGGAGCCCCCGTCGACTCCGCCACCAGCACCAGCCAGCGTTCCCGGTACAACAGGCGAGCGCTCAACGTCACGTCCTGCGTCTCGATCGCCCCCTACTCGACCCTCTCCACGCAAAACCTCGCCGTTAGCCGACTCGCCGTCGAAGGCTTCGCCACCGACGAGGAGGGCGACCGCGACCAACCCCGTGCTCAATAACGGCAGGTATTCCATAGTCAGCGACGCCACCAGCAAGCATACGACCCAGAGCAGAGACTTCCCGCTGCGGAAGAAATCTACTTTGCGGTCCGCACTAGGGCGGCTGTTCGGCCGCGGTAAGAAGAAGAGTACCAGTGGGAACCAGGACGATGGTAGTGCTTCCGGACGCGAATCCAGGCCTCTGGGTTCTCTACAGCATCGAAGCGTAAGTTTATCTCAATCTTTTTACTGCGAGAAGTCGCAGGCCGTGTTGGTGTGGCGAGTCTGACCGATGATTTGAAAAAAACCTAAAAGGATCCCACCGCCCTCGGCCGCGGAAACCAGAGGTCGCCCAACCGTTCCGCCTCGCTTCCCATAAACGAGTTCGATCGGCCACTCCGGTCACATTCCGTTGGGCCAGACGACATCATGGCCATCGAGAGCGCACGCAACTCGCTGCATGCCAACCCGGACAGCGCGGCGATCCGGCGGCGCGCCGCCACTACTGGCGGCCATACTCTGCTGCGGCCACACCTCTTCAACCTAGAATGGGGCGCGGGCTTGTCACCACGACCAGCAAGCGCCCATGGCCGCGCCAGCCGCGCTGGTGGTCGGGCTGGCAGCGATGATCCCAACGAGATTGGCCGAGCAATTACCAGCGACAGCGGCGGTGGCCACCGAAGACGGTCCCGGAGCCTTTCCGGGTTGCAGGAGCTCGTCGGGAACCAGCACGGAGGGCGCCGGCGTAGCGACGAGATACGCTACTGGCGCGAGTCGTACGACCCAGGTTTCATGTCGCCCCTGTCCTCGAATGCCCAGGACGATGTCGATGACCCCGGCGTGGCGGATACCAGCGCACCCGAGAGCCCCGCTACAGAGAGACCTCCCAAGACGCCGCCTCAGCCATTCAATTTTGGTCTCTTGTCGAAGGAGATGATCGGAATGAAGATCACGCACGCCGCGGACATGGATACGCGTCTGGGGAACCTCGAATCCCGTGCGCTGCAACTGGAGCGCGTCGTCGATAAGCTCTGCCAGGCGGTGCCGGGCGTTAAGCGGTCGGTCGACTCGAAAGATCTGCCCTTGGCTGCTGGCTCGCGCCCTTCGCTGGAAACGGAAACGCAATCGCAGGTCTCTGCTGGCGACTGTCCGGTTTATACATCGTCTCTCCGCCCGCCGCCCGCGTTGAAGAACAAGGTCCAGACGACCACCAGCCGGCCTACCTCCAGCTCCACCCTCCGCGGCGCCACCAGCGTGCCCGCCCTGAACCGCGCCGCAGCCAACGACGCTGGCACTGCCTCTCTCGATGATTTGGTTGCCAAACTCCGAGCCGACCTGGAAGCTGAGCGGGCAGCCCGCCAGATCCTGGAAGCGCAAGTCAAGAAGCTCTCAGACCGCCTCAACACCCTGTCCACGACCATGTTTGCCATGGTCCGCGGACCTTCGGAATCGAGGTCGCAGGAGCGACTGGCGTCGCATTCGGTAGGCGGCAGCTCGCCGCTGCTGCTGACACCCAAGACAACTGTGCCCGCCCCGCCCCCCCTACCTCAGGAGCCGCTCTCGGTGTTCGAGTCGGACGATGATGACGACGACGACGACGATGGGGGAAAGGAGGAGGCAGAGCTGCCGCCCTCGAAAAGCCGGGGCAAGGCGGATGCAGGAGAGGGCAGGAGAGGGGTTGTCAACTCTCGTGCGCCCAGGGAGGAGCCGGCGCCGATAGTGACGTATGGCGCGTTTGGGGAGGAGCTCAGGGAGGACGACGGCGAAGACGGGGACGGGGACGGCGGGGACGCGGCGGACGATCAAAAGAGGAAGAAGGCAGCGAGAACGCTGAGTCTGAGCCAGCTCACCATGGGAAAGGGGCAGCGGACCAAGGTATGAGAGCGCGAGGAGATTTTCTTGTCTGTGTTTGGGTGAGAGGGAACCCGACTTGCATTTCCCAACCAACTCCCCCTGAGTTTGGTTTGGGCTCCGCTGTTTCGTCCGGACCTCATGCATCACCCAGCTCACGACGCGCATGGCTCGATAATGAGCAACCGCGTTTGGTATGGCGAGTGCACGGTTCGATCTGGTTACAGCCTTGACGGCTTTTTTCATTTCCTCTCTCCACCTACTTGTCACAGTCGACCACCTCGGCCTCCCCGGCGATGGCCCACTCCCGAGAAACGGCGACCCCTTTTTACGATATACGTCACGTCTTGCGTTCTTAGCATTTCACGCCGTTCTAACGATAACACTTTTTTTATCTTCTTCTCGTACGGTTATGACCTGTGCATTTTGATCAGCAAGGCCGTTTCTTTTTTTTTTTTTCCCGTCAGGGCGGGACCTCGTTCGGATTTCGCATAGCGACGACGCATATAGTGTTTGGTTTATGAGTTTCCGAGCGGGTGTTTTTTTTTTTTTTTTTTTTTTTTGGATCATCCTTTTGGTTTTCTGTCCTCCTTGGTCAACTGTACTTAATCCGTGTATACTAGATACCCTTCTGAGCATTTTCAGGCTGACGTTGGGTCTCTCGTCCTTGGGCTTTTCCCCTTCTGCTACGGCGCGCCCATTGGCATGGCGAATCTAAACACCTTTGGTTTAGTTGTGCCGTGGTGTCACTTTCGTCCCAGCGTTCGCACGACCATCTTGATTTGCTGGATGAATACGTACATACATGCTGGGATGCCCACATTTGGTTTTAGGGCGACGACCAGGTAGGCGCCAGCTTCCTGAGGGCGAGTGCTCTGTCCCTTATTAATTGTCACTTGGGCTAACCATGGCAGTGCTTGGTTGCGGGACTGCGAGATCAGGGCAACGGATCATGAACAAGTTATACTATGAGCTCTATGACAACAAGTGTAAAAGGCTTCCGCCCTGATTTAGCCCCTCTCACACTTTTCATGGGCCAGCCCTATTACACGGAGTGTCCGATACTCTCTACTTCTCCAGCGAGAAATTCCCTGGTTACGTTTGATCTGCAGTCTCCTGCTAGAGGAACCCAAGAAACTGCCAAGGAGGCCAGCAATGGTGCAGATTCAACTCCACAGCAACACTCAGGGACAGCATTGCTAGAAATCAGCGTACGAAACGGCGTAGTGTTCAGGTGAATGCAAAATGCCCAGGAAGTATTGCGACTCCATCAGCACTAAACCTCAGGTTGCTATCCCAGTTACCCGAGAGATAACTAGAGCAAGGCAAACACGCATAGGACAGTCTCGATATTGTCAGGTTCATTGGCAAATTCGATGCCGGTATCCATAATGTGGTTTACGCTACCCCCATCCGCTGAGGCCATGTTCAATCTCATGGCTATCTTCAGACTCTTACTCCCTTATTATCATATCAAGAATGTAGGAGTTATCCGTCTCAAAGCAAACCTGGTTAAGTCCCATAATGCCTTGCTCGTCTCAGAGAAAGTGTTGCGGCTCAACCATCCTTCCCTTCCTACGCTCGTCGACCGCAGGTCCCCCATCTGACAAACACACGCTCGAGGGCGTCGATGGTAAGCGGCTTGGGTAGAAACTCGTCCATTCCCGCGCTCTTGCATCTCCACTCCTCCTCGTCTTTGGGGGCGACCGAGGCAGCCACAGCCACAATCGGGATGTCGCTGACATACTCGCGGTATGGGGTACGGTGCCGCAAGATGTCGGCACACTGATAACCGTCGATAAAAGGCATCCGCAAGTCCATGAGAATGATGCCGGGCTTGGGCTTGTGGCCAAGCATGGCGGCCTTGATGTAGACAAGGACTTCAGAGCCGTTACACGCTGCCGCGGCTTGGAACCCAAGCTGCTCGATCAGAGTCATGGTAAGTTTCTGGCTGATAATGTCGTCCTCCGCTACAAGAACAAGAATATTGCCGCGTTGGAAAGGGGGGAGGTCTGACATTCCTGGGATACACTTGGCTCGTATGGTGTCTGCAGCCGAGCTCCGTGAGAGTTGGCCTGTCTCAGGCATGAACGCCCTGGGGTTATGTGAAGATGCCAATCGAGGCACAAAGAGAGAGGGATGTGCTTGGATCGAATCCATCAACCGCTCACACGGGGCCTTCTTGAAGGGGATCCATACTGTGATGGTGGTGCCCACTCCCCAAGATGTGTCTAGCGTCATGCGGCCCTGCATTGCCTCCACCACGGCTTTGGAATCACCGAGCCCGCCCTCGGAGAAATTAAAGTGTGGTGTTATGGAAGGCCAATTCATAACCCCTCGCTCGGCAAACCTGCTGGTGTCTTCGACTTTAAACTTAAGAACGGTTGAGTTAGGATGGTCCTGCTCTTCCTCTAAGGAGAACTTCACGTAGCCCCGAGTCGTGGATCGGAGGCTATTCGAGAGAAGATTGACCATGACCTGTTGTAGCTGTATAGGATCACCCATGACTTCGAAGCCGCTCGCAATCTTGTCCGCAACTTGAGTACGGAAGGCAAGCCCCTTGGCCTCAGCGGCAGGTCTGAGGTGATTCAACACAGCTCGGATAGCTCTCGACACGGAAAACTGCATGTAGCCAGTGTTTAGTCTCTCAGGTTCGGCCGTAGAGGGATTCAACTTGTCATTGACCATGGCTAGGAGCTCCTGTGCCAATCCATGAAGCCTGGTTGCTATCATTCGCTGGTCGCCCCTAAGGGTTTTGTCACTCAACAGGAGTCTCGCCATACTGGCGACGCCGATGGCCAAAGCTTGAACCCCATACGACATCTGGTGACTGTTAGCATGTCGTTATTGTTTTTTCCTAACCACGCCGTCTCAGCCCTAATGGGAGAAGAACCTACAGAAGATGGGACATGTTGTTCCAACCAGGCAGCACGTTGTGCGGTAAACTCCCCGCAATCGCTTCGCAACTGCGCCGCGGTGTGGCTGTCGAGCGCTGTCAGGTCCACAATCAAGCCCGTGACGCCTTCAGAACGAATGTCTTCGATGCCCCTGCCGGGCCTCGGCGTTTCGATGAGTGTCTGAACATATGCGCGATACTAACGGCCATCTGGGATGCGTCAATAACGGATTTGGCCCCGCGGGGGGGGGGGGGGCGCCAGGGGGCAGAAGACTGTGAACTGACCGATCTCGCATACTTGGGAAGCTCCCAAAGTTTTTCCATTGAGGACGGACTCAAGGAGTTCAAAGAACGGCGGCAACTGTTCCTTACGGGGCTTCAACCGAAGTCGGTTCAGTACTTCGTAGACATTCTCGCCGATGCAAGGGGCAGAGGGTGCTGTGTGACTCTCACGGCGTGAAGGTAGGCAAGTCCGAGCTAGGGCTCCTTCAAGCATAGTGACCCTGCGATTGTGGCTGACACTGAATAGGGTCGCCTGAGCAAGGTCGATGCCGCCTAGCAGCCGCTCTCGCCCATCCTCGGCGGCGGCGTCCCTTCTCTGAATGCCTTCAAGGGGAGTGTCATTGTCGAAACAAGCGGCGCGATAATCGAGTTGACCAGGTTCCGGTTCCGCCTGGATTGGGGGTTCGCCCGTCATAGCCGGCGCACTCGCGCGCCGTTTGATCAGCCTCTTGTTTGCAGGTGGTAGCAGAGGCATCCAGGGACTGATGATTCTTTCATCGCCGGCGGAGTCGTTTTCATTCTTGTGGGAGGGGTTTCCAGAGAGCATAGGAATGTGTCTGGCGTCTCCAGCGGAAGGGGGCTGGTTCTGTGACGGCAGCAAAGACTCGGGCGCCATAAGAAATAACTCAGGTGCTGGTTAATAATTTCGAGTGGCGGATTGAGAGGGGTGGTGTTGCAGACAACAGACACCAAATCAGAAGATGGATGTGAGAGCAGATGATCACCGGTAGGTAGTTGCCTAGAAGTATTGCCCTGGTTTTGGAGTGCTACTGCCTCCCTAGCTCGTGCGTGGTACCTCATTTGTACCTAAGGCACCTTGAATTGGGCAAGGAGGTGCCTTCCTGGTGCTGTTTCCCTGGTATCTCACAGAAAATCGACCAGATGATTCGAAGTTCCGAACGGGAAGGTGGTCAGTTCCAGGTTTGTAATTGCCTGCCTACAAAGTAATCACATAGAGAGGCTAACTTCTCACTTCCGGCCCCAATCGCGCGGTCGCAACAGCGGAACTGAATCCAATTGGAGACCGGAATCTACGCAAGAGACCGATATACTTATATATCCTAGATTGTTGTTGACTTATTCCACTGAAGCATTGACCTTGGGCAGTCGGCGCCAAGAAGGCTCCCTTTCGTAGCGGCATTGGAACTGATAAGGTAACTACGTCACTGCCGCCCACTTCGCAGCTGACAGCAGCAGAGCTCCAACTGGCGCCGCTGACCGAGAGCCTTTCGTTAACCCCAACCTCGACACTGGTTCCTCCCGCATCCTCTATCAGCCGAACAAACTACCCGAGTGAAGAACTTCCCTCAACATGGCGACATCGCCTCCAGCAAGGCCTCTCATCAAGGGTCCACTACGAGCGCCGCAACAGTCCCCGATGGCCGCCTCGTACACTACGACATCCCAGATGAAGAGTGAAGTTGACGTCCATTTGCCCGGGAGCAACCGAGGTGCGGAAAATGCCACCATATTTGTGGTGCTTGGCTGATTCCTCCTAGTGGTGTATCAAGAAATCTCCCTCACAACAGTTCCACACCCATTCGTAAACCCTGGCGATGCCTTCTCGCAGTTGAAGGCCTTGAAGGGGGAACGCAGCAAGTCCTGAAGCCACCCCAGGAAATCTGCGCTGCCTCCCACTTGGAACTCCGACCTGTGCAGTTCGCTTGAGTGACACCCCAACCTTTTCCTCCCCAGCCGAACCCGGAAGCGCGGGGGGTGTCGCCACACGTGGCACAAGGCCTGGGGTAGACTGAAGCTTCACATGGCGACCCTGCCAACAATTCCGCTCGCTGTCGCCTGTTTCCCCATTAGCTCTACGACGTTCCTCAAGGGCCGCCGTTTCAGCATGCATTCGAGGCACTGAATTATAGACTGCACACAGGGCTCTGCTTCTATTAGCGGCGCATCGCGTCGTCCGAACCTGCTCCGCATCTAGAGAGTGAAAAAGACGCCTTTCACAGGAGCATCAGCACCCGCCGTTCGTGAGACAGATGCCGAATCTTGCCTCCGCATCTCCAAGTCCCCACTCTATGGACCCCGCACTCAAGGTCCGGGATGCCAAGCGTGCCTGGTCCGAACTATGAGGGCAGTTTTGCCCCTCGAGGGTCCACGACCCTGTGGCTCCTCGTTCCGGGTCTTCATTCGCCGGGCTATGCATCAAGAAAAAAAGGGGCCACATGGGATGTATTCGCCCTGGAGCATTCATAGAAGTTGATGAGCGGCTGGCTCGGTGATCAGCTTCGAGATGAGCAAGAATCACAGGCTTCGCCCGGCACTGCACCTCGGAGATACCCCCCGGCTCCACTTACTGACCGGGACCTGATCTAACCAGATTTCAGACAAGTTGAAGGGCCCCAACCGGCCGGCAGGGGGATTATACCCCACCGTCGTGCTCGGGTAACCTTTCGAGGCCTCGCTCTGATAAACTCTCTTCCATCCCCTCACTGTCCCCTTTGGCTCCTTAGTACGACGCATCTCGGTCTCTTGGTTTACGCGGTACTTGGCTTGCTCCCCTTTCCTCACCATGTCTTCATCCACCACCGCTGCCGCCGAGTTGTACTCGGTCCCCTTCTACATCAATGGCAAGGAGGTGCACCCGGAGAGGAAGTTCAACGTTGTGTCGCCGGCATCTGGCAAGGTGGTCCACCAGGCTGGTAGCGCAAGCGAGACCGAGGTTCGCGCCGCCGTCGACACAGCAGCGGACGCCTTCCGGACATGGAGGAAGTCGCTCCCGCGGACGCGTCGTGACATTCTCCTCAAGGCCGCGGATATCATGGTGCGGAGGAGGGAAGAGCTCGGTAATTACATGATGGACGAGACAGGATGCCCGCGCCAGTGGGCCGACTTCAATGTCAACACGGCAAGGGAGTTCATCATCGACGTCGCTGGCAGACTGAGCGGTCTAGAAGGCACCCTGCCCACCCCTGCCGACCCGGACACCGGAGCCATGGTTCTCAGGGAGCCCTTTGGAGTCGTCCTTTCCATCGCCCCTTGGTAAGGTTGCACCTTGTGCAATTGATAATGCTCGTAGCTGACCAAGCCAGGAATGCCCCGTACATTCTTGGCGTTCGCTCGGTACTCTTCCCCATCGCCGCAGGCAACGCCGCCATCCTCAAGGGCTCCGAGCTCTGCCCGCGGACCATGTGGGGCCTATGCTCCGTCTTCCACGAGGCCGGCCTGCCGGACGGCGTGCTGAACTTGCTCTTCCACGAGCCCGCGAACGCGGCCGCGATCACACAGATGCTCATCGCCGACCCGCAGGTCAAGAAGATCAACTTCACCGGCAGCTCCGCGGTCGGCCGCATCATCGGCAAGCTGGCCGGCGAGCACCTCAAACCGGTGCTGCTTGAGCTGGGCGGCAAGGCGCCCGCCATCGTATGGGAGGACGCCGACTTGGACAATGCCGCCGTGCAGTGCGCGCTCGGCGCCTTCCTCAACTCGGGCCAGATTTGCATGTCAACCGAGCGCATCCTTGTGCACAAGAAGATACGCGCCGAGATCGAGAAGAAACTCGTCGGCGCCATCGACAACATCTTTGGCGGCCAGCATGACCCCCTCGTCCTGATCAACAGCCTCGGCGTCACCAAGAACAAGAAATTGATTGAGGACGCCCTGAGCAAGGGAGCCTCGCTGCTGTACGGGGATGCCAACACCCAGGAGGCGAGCGCCACGCGCATGCGGCCCGTCGTCGTCAGCGGTGTCAGCTCGGACATGGATATCTACAAAACGGAGAGCTTCGGCCCCACCGTGTCGTTGTTCGAGATCGAGACGGAGGAGGAGGCACTGCGAATTGCCAATGACACCGAGTACGGCCTCTCCTCGGCCGTGTTCACTGAGGACTTGCGCCGGGGCCTTCGGTTTGCCAAGGAGATCGAGACGGGTGCCGTACACATCAACAGCATGTCCGTCCACGACGAGACCGCGCTACCGCATGGCGGTGCGAAAGCTTCGGGGTATGGCAGGTTCAATGCTGCGCAGGGCCTGGCCGAGTGGGTGAGGACCAAGACCGTCACATTCCGGTGGTAAGCAGTCTTGGGAGAGAGAGGGATGTCGGCGTCTTGTTACTTACTAGTAATGATACCATTTTGTTTTCGTTCTAATCAAGAGAAGGTATTTAGTCCCTGCCAATGATGCCCATTCAGAGTGGTTAGCCTTTCCCTTCCAGACCAGTTTTAGAAATACAACGCTTCAAACCACTCGAAGCAGAGCTCCCCTTCAGGCTCGTACCATCTTGATGTCTTTCCCGCCCGTGACAAACCTACACGCCGCCACCACGAGCCTAGTCCACACCTCGAACTCGTAGTCATTCTGCGGCGCGTACAGCAGGGTATAGCTCCAAGGCAATACCCTGTTCACCCCGCTCAGGCGGTGTCTTTCGCCCCTATTAACGCCGATCAGTTCGCAGCCCTCAACAAAGGTGTTTTGTGTTTCTATCTTCTGCTTCCCTCTTTATTTTTTGGCAGTATGAAAGGAAACGAAAGGGAGGTGGGGGTGGGGGGGACTTACCATCCCTTGGCAACCGCCTCCTCCCCGTCGACCAAGCTCAGAGTCATATGCGAGCTGCCTTCGGAGTGAACGTGGACAATCTCCCGTCTCGCAATGCCCATGAACGGCGGCATTTTGCCCTCCCTCTCGGCGACAAAGATCGCCGGGTACCGGCCCCCTTCCAGCTGGGACGGCTTGATCTCCAGCAGCCGCCCGCCGCCCCCCGGCTGAGCTTCCTCCTGCTCCTCCACGAGCCTGCGCAGGAACGCCTCCATCCGCCCCACCATCTCGGGCGTGCCCTGCATCGACGTCTGCCGGTGGGGCGCCACGAACGCGGGCACCGCCGGCCTGGGCCCGTCCCGCGGGTGTAGCGGCGAGGACGGGGCCAGGAAGGACGTGCGCCCGTGCGGCGCGTACGCGCGCACGACCGCCTCGTCGACCACGCCGTCCGCTTCCTCGGGTTCGTCGCCGGGTGACGGCCGGCGGCGGGGGCGGCGGCGGTAGTAGTACGGCGGCGGCACGGCGCGGACGTCGGACCGCGCGAGCAGCCCCATGGTGGACTGAACGAGGAAGCCGAGGAAGTTGTGCGGGGGCCCGCCGCGGCCGAGGGCGAGCCAGTCGCGGTAGGACGTGAGGATGGAGGGGAGGGAGGAGAAGAGGAGGAGGAGGAAGAAGAAGGGCGGAGTCGCTAGGGTGAGGAATCTCGTCATCGTCGTCGGCGCCATCAGCGTAATCTTCGTCGTCGTCGTTCCTCTGTTAAACGAGTTGGGGAACGAGAAGGGGAGGCGCAGGGCCGAGATGAGATTGCCTAGGGTGGAGGACATCTTTCCACCGTTGACGCGACCCAGGATTGGATCTCCGGGAGTCAATTACAGGGGAGAGTGTGTGTGTGAGAGAGAGAGAGAGTTGGATATGCGTTTGGGCTGCTCAATGTCAAGTGAGGCACGAGCGCGTCGTTCCTGGACCCTGTGGTCGCTGCTTTGTTAATGTATTCAGAAGGATGAAGGTGATCAGGCCATCATAAGTGATGAAATCGGTTGAGGACGGGAAAAGAACGGAATCCTCAAGCTGACATCAGCACACCCAAGGCGTAGCGCCTTCCGTAGCGGGCGCTCGTGGTTTCGCGTCTGCCAAAAATAGGACGGTAACTGATTCAAGTCACACAGTGCACATAACGACCTCGAGAAACACCAGAAAAGAACAAACAAAAAGAAAACAATAAACAAATCAGTCTAAGTAAAGGGATCATCACAATCTCCGAGTTATGACAAGATGCAATTAGAACAAAAAAAATTACGTCGAGGCCAAAGGAGATGGATAGGTTGGAAATATTGATGAGGAACACCGTTCGCGGAGGAATGGGAACTACGTCAGAAGCAAACACTCGGGGTATGTCAGGAGCAAAAGGTCCATCTATCCTTGTCTACTTACAACCGCCGGGCCTGCGGCATAAAAAAAAAGGGAGACAAAAAAAGGCCTCCCATATTATAATAAAAATATACAGACCCCAGAAGCGAGAAAATAACCCCTCCTCTCCCTACTTAAATTCACTACACTACTCTATGCTATGTTTCAGCCCAGACACACATCCGCCCCCCCTCGGGCGATCCCCATTGGCTCAAAGCTCCGGCTTCGGCGCGAAGCCCAGCTTCAAGTTCTCGACATCGAAAACGGTGAACTGCGCCTTGAAGAAGATGTCGCCGTAGATGGCGAAGGGCATACCGCTGGCGCTCTGGATGCCGCCGTAGCAGACGGTGGCGGTGTCCATGTCGTCGGTATCGACGGGGGCGTAGGGGATGAGCTCGCCCGGGATGACGGCCTTGTAGGTGCCAATGTGCAGCGTCAGGTCGGGCATCGAGGCGTTGCAGGGCATCACCCAGCCGCCGACCTCGGGGGCTTGGCGGGCGCCCTGGACCTGCCAGTAGTAGGCCTGCGCGATGCCGGGGGGGAGCAGGAGCAGGGTGGTGCCCGTGTCGGCGATGGCGGTGTGCGCGACGGCCCTGAACGGGGTGCCCGTGATGTTCCCGGACGGTTCAGGGAGCTGGATCGAGTAGCCGGTGGCATCGAACTGCCAGAACCCGTCGGTCGAGTCGACATCGATGAAGGAAAGGGGGCCGACGAACTCGGTCTCGTCAATGAAGCCAAAATTGTAGTTGCCGGCTATGGGAGGAAGGGTTGTTAGATCACAGAATTTTTATATTATTGTTTTTTTTGTTCAAAAAAAAAAAAGAAACAAGACAAAAGAAGAATAAAGGAAAGGAAAAGGGAGGAGAGGCGGGCTTACGCTCGGCCTTCTTGAGGTTCGCGGTGAAGAGGCCCATCTCCAACGACTCCAGCGCGTTGGAGATGAAGGTCTTCTGCTTGGTCGGCTTGACCGTGTTGATGGAGTCGAAGCCGAGGCCGAGCAGGCCCGAGGAGGCGGCATCGGTGACGAAGGACGAAGAAACGAAGGTGGCGGACTCGACGGCCTGGTTGAACACGTTCACACCGCCGACGCTGACCGTGTCGAGGTAGACGTTGCCCGCCGAGCGGCTGCCGTCGCCGTACTGGATCGACCAGGTGTGGTTGCTGAGCCGCCGGGCGGTCGAGCTCTCCTCGATCTTGTAGATCTTCTGGCCGTTCTGCTGCCTGCTAGGGGTCTCGGAGCTGAACACCCACAGGTCGGACGAGCCCGTGTCGAAGTTGAGCATCAGGGTCTGGGGAGGAGTGCCGATCTGGACGGGAGCCAGATACTCGACGTCAAAGAGCTGAGGGATGGCAGAAACCTCGCCTAAGAGGGCGTTGTCAGCAAGACTTGATCTGACCCGTTGACAAAAAAAGCAGAGCAGACGTACCCGAGTCGTCCGTCTCGTTGGTGTAGGGCGCCCCATTCCCGTAGGACGACTTGGAACCCGGGATCTTCTTGGAGTGCGGCTCGATGCCCAGGTCTTTGAGAATCCTCTGGACAACCTCCAACAGGTTCGGGGGCAGCTCGATGTTGTACTTCTCGTAGGCCTTGGCCAGTGCCCTGGGGCCTCTGCCGTGCTGGCGGAACAAGTCGTTGTGAATCTGTCCCAGCTTGAACTTGGTTCCCCCGAGCCGGCGAGGCTTGATGTCGGAGGGGTCGACCTTGACGACGCGGGGCGCAGCCGCGACGAGAGATGCCGCGAGGGCGAGGGCGGCGAACTTCATGATTTCTGTGGATATGCGAACGGAGTTCGCTCAGCTGAAACAGGAGGAATTTCTCGGAAGCCTCCAAGAGAAACGAAGGTGGGCGGTCGGTTGGTGAAGAATGAGCGACAATGGAAAATGAGAGACTGCCTGCCTTTGAAAATGGGCAGCAGCGGTATGATAGAAAAAGAGTGGCACGTACTTGCGTTGGAAAAGTACGCGGTACGAAAGTGGCCTCCTGACTGGGATGGGTAGAAAGAAGGGAGAGAGAGAAAGAGAACAGAGATTGGGGGTTAGAGTGTGAGCTTTGCTTGACTTTGTTTTCATGCGATCCTGTCGCTTGTCACGGAGGCCCCCAACTCAGGGGTTCGTTATGGGATGAAAGGCCCTCGCAGATCTTTGTACATCGCAACACCGAGCTTGACAAGCACCATCAATTTACACTAGATGTGAAGGAAACGGGGTGCACTGGGACCAATCCCGTCGGCTATCGACCTACTACAAGGTAGAACCGGCGCTTGGCATCCTAACATTCCCTTGCCCACCCCGCGCCGGCTCGGATGCCCAGACGGAATTCGGAAGAGGCGTTGGCTTGCTCGACCATGAAACAAGGCTTTCCTTTTGGCGATCGCCAACGGTCCGAAACGTGTGGGGTGGAGCGCCGTGGGCTGTGCCTGGCCATCCCAATTTCGCAGCATCCTGCGGCATCCGGGTAAACCCTGCAGCAACTGATGTAGTTAATCGGATGGAGCGTTTTGAGTGGTGGACCGACCATGGTCCTGCAACCTCTCAAAGAACAGAGCGAGAATTTTGTCGGGGTCGCGCTGTGGAACAATGCAGCCGCTGTGGTTCAACCAACCGCGCAGTGATAAGCCGCTCAACTTGAAACAGCACCCCTCCTGGCGTGTTCACCGCCCGCTGAAGAAAGCTTGATGGTTTCATCCCGTTTCTTTGCAGACTTGGCACGATAACTGTCTTCCTATCGAAGTTCCATGGCGCGGCTCCGCCTGCGGGGGCGGTGTTTGCGAATCCGGTTATATGCTAGTACTAGTTATGTATGTACGCAGTACGCTAGGCTGCGAGTGGAGGCCGCTGGTGCCGACCTTGAGCAAACTGAGTAAATGGCCAGGAATGGCCAGGAAAGTCCAGGCGGATCTCGGAGACAATCCGATGTTATCGACGGTCGTCCTTTGTTAGGAAAGGATGTACGGGTAAAGGAACTAGGAACCCGGGCCAGATGTGCTTTCGGAAGAATCACCATCCGTTGTGGCACCACATGACCTGATTGAAAAGGGAGGTGTACGGATTACTGCGTGGCTGCCAGCTTCACAAGCAGAGCCTGCCGTGGCTGGGCAGTCCCCGTATTACATAAGCCACCTTCCCGTCTCGGGGCGCGATCTCATCACATCTTAGCCCAGTTGATGCAGCCTCACTCTGTTCGTGCCTGACACCGCAGGTTGAGGTGACGCGTCCGAGTGGGCGACTCGGACCAACATGACTGCGAATGCTTCCTCACCCTATTGGGCCTCTTCCTCCAAGGCCTAAGGTGGCTCACCATGGAACAACACCGACCGCTGGGTTTAGTTTCTGAACGAAAACATCTTTCTCTACATCTTCCGGACGTTTTGAGAAAAGACGTTACGATATCGTTTTCTCCCTGCGCAATGGATGCATCTTATTGAATATATCGACTGCGGTTGCAGCTGCCTTCTTACCTTATTACTTCTTGCAGTTTTTGGTGTCGAGCCAACTGAGTCCGAGGCCCGAGAGAAGGAGTCAAAGAAACAAAGCCAACTCCAAAAGGTCCCAATACACCCACTTCGTTCTGCATGTAGCAAACAGTGCAACCAACACATCAGCCGACGCAAACCATCGACCATCGACATATCGAAAACAACAAAACCAGGCGCAATGCCGCGAGAGACCAACCCGCTGATTTCCTCGTATACCCATCTTAAAGAGCTTCCCCGTGAGACTGAGGCTTTAGATCTCCTGAAGAGGCTCGCTGCCCTGGTGAAGCCCATCATGCGGGCGCGAGGCTGGAAGGTCAAAACGTTGTCCGAGATGTATCCTCCCCAGGCTGATCTCTGGGGGTTGAACATTGACAGGAGCCACATCCTCATCCGCCTTCGACATCCCCACGACTGCACCCAGTTCCTCCCCTTCGAGAAACTGGTAGACACCTTGCTGCACGAGCTCTGCCACCTCGTCCACGGGCCGCACGACCGCAAGTTTAACGCCCTGTGGGACGAGCTTCGCGAGGAGCTAGAACGCTTGATGATGAAGGGCTATACGGGCGATAGCTTCTCCGGCCAAGGCCGGCGACTGGGCGGCGAGGGTAATCCGCCTTCCGAGGCCCGCCGCTTGCCTCGCCCGGGCTCCGAGAGGCGGCGGCCGGCTCTGGGCTTCCAGGGGGTCAGGCTAGGGGGCACCGCGCCGGCTCGCGACCAGAGCCTGCGCGACGCCATTCTGGAATCCCTCGCGCGGAGGGGCCACGACGTTGGCCGCAACTGCGCCAACGACCGGCCCCAACGTGAGATCCAAGCAATCTCGGAGGCATGGCTTTCCAATGGCTTCCGGACAAAGGCTGAGGAGGACGAGGCGAACGACGCGGCCATCGCGCAGGCCCTTTGGGAGCTCGAGCAGGAGGAGAGGCGCAAGTATGGTGAATCCGGCGGTGTCTTCCGGGACCCCTTTCACGAGCTTGATGCTGACACCCTTTAGGGAGGCCGAAGGCCGGCCCCCACCGGTTCCTGTCGCTTCGAGACCGCCACCGCCACCCCCTCCGCGGCCCGGGTCTCCCGAGTTGAGGAACTATTGGACCTGTACCTTCTGCACCCTGAGAAACCCGACCGTAGCGACCAAGTGTAACGCATGTGAAAGCCCACGCTCAGCGGGAAATCTTGCTCGAGGCAGTTTGAGGTAGGCAGCACTTATCAGAGGTTTCGCGCCGTAGTCGATGGTCTAACCATCAGAACGCACAGCGAAATTATAGACCTTACCGGCAGCCCTCCACATGAAAAGCCAAAGCCCCTCCCCCCCAGCACGGCTACTGCGCCGCCAGTTCCACAGCGGCCAAAATGCTGGAAGTGCTCATTCTGCGGCAACGTGATGGAACACCGTTGGTGGACGTGCCCGCTCTGCGGCAAGATGAAGGAGAGCTCTTAACGTACGAGGCAGACAATCTCGAAACAAATCAGTGCCAAGATCTCCCAGTCAACCGTGATTGCCCGAGGTTAGACTCATGGCCCCGTGAATATTGGAGTTTAACACAGTCCGGCCCTCTTGTGCAGTCAGTGGTGCTTGACAAACCCTAACCCTAATCTATACTGCAGTAATGGGGCCCAAACAAGTCGAAGTTGAACAGAGTCACGTGAAGGCGCCCTGAACCTAAATGGAAAAGCAAAGCAGATGAGCTTCTTAAGATGCTGCTCTCTCTCGAGGGAGGGGTGCAACTGAGTAGAGAGGTACGGGCCACAACCTGATCACAATGTTTTATTAAGGTAATGACCATGGTGATGATAATGATGATGATGATGATGATGATATGTTACAGATGCGTGTGTAGTTGAGTAAATAACTAAAGGCTTCCTCAAACGAAGGACAAAGTCTCAGCTCAGAGAGCAATTCTCGCGCCAGAGATCCGACCATTTTCTTTCTCATCTGTCATTCGACCTGAACCCGCGAATTCGGGCGCGGCTTGACACGCCCATCAAAAAAAGGGAAAAGGAAAAAAATAGAATAAAAATAAAACATAAAAAGGCCTTTTATTTCAGCAAACATCGCCAATACACTCAATCTCAACTTTGTTCATCACATCGCCATGCTTCGCCGTCCTGCAACTGTCCTCACCCTCACTCCTGAGGACATTGCCGACTACGAAGATCGTGCGGCCGAGCGGATTCGCGCAGCCGAACTCGAGGCTCGCCAACGAGCTGCCGAGGCCCAGGCCCACGCCCGCGCTCGCCATGGCGCGTCTTCGACTTCGACCGCCCTCCGCAGGGCCGCCCTCGCCGCTGCAACACCCGCGACTGCTGCCGGGCCTTCTTCATCAAGCAGGTACCACGGCAACGGCGCCGGCGGCATCGACTTCCACGGGACGAGGGTGCTCAGCAGCCCGGCGGAGCACCAGTTCAGCGACGACGGGGAGGAGGAGGAGAGCGACAATTCCGAGGTAGAGACGTCGTACTACGCGAGGGCCCAGTCCCAGGCCGCCAGGGTCAGCCTCGCCCGTGAGCAGGCCCTGCAGCAGGCACGCGCTCATGCCGACGATGACGAGGAGGAGGTGGAAGAGGAGAAAGAGGAAGGGGAAGGCGAAGGTGGAGTGGAGGAGGAGGAGGAGGTGGTGGACGAGGGCGGAGGGCAGGAGGTGGAGATGGGGATGGAGGACGACAGCGACGGAGCCATCGGCGGCCACCCATCTCACCCACACTACCGGCTGCGCAATCTAGGGCGTCTCACGCACGACAATGACGACGGTGAGCCGTCGACTGCGGCGGCGGCGGCGGCGACAGAAACGCCCCCCAACCCGCGCGACCGCGACACGCGCCGCCGCCACCGCCGTAGCAGCAGCGGCGGCGGCGGCAACCCCCCACCCATCCACCAACCGCGCCGGACAGTCCGAGAACGTACCGCCGAAGCAGCAGCAGCCGCAGCAGCAGCAGCAGCGACTCCTCCAGCGCGCGAAACACGCCGGGGCGGAGGCGGCGGCGGTGGTGGTCACGCCCCGGCCGATGTGCCGCCGCCGCCGCCGGTCCGGGAGACGCGCACGCGCACCCGCGCAGCCGGGCGAGCATCGACGTCCTCGCCGCCTCCCGCGCGCGCTCCCGCTCCCGCTCCCGCTCCCGACCGTGCGGCCGCATCCACCACCACCACCGCCACCCGCGCCCGCGGACCAGCAGGCGAACCAACGACGCGCGAGACTCGGTACCGCAACCATGCTGCTCCAGCAGGCGACCCCGCCGCTACCGCTACCACCACTACCACCACCGCCTCCGCGTCCTCTTCTTCCGCGTCGTCCGCGCCCACGACGACCCGCTCCGTCTCCGGGGCCGGCGGCGCGCGGAGAACCGCGGCGGCAGTGACGCCCGAGGCGAGGGTGCAGCGGAGCCGAGACGAGCGGATCGGGGTGGCGGCTCCCCGGCGGGGACGGTCGCATCAGGCGTGAATTTTCCGTGTCTTTTTCTTTTTCTTTTCACTTTTATTTAGTCTTTCCCCGTTTGTATTGGTTGGTTAGGGCTGGTTTGGCAAGTTGTCGAGTTCCCAACCACCTGATCCTAGGTCATCAATGATGGGATGATGGGGGAGGATAGATACGTTTCTTGAGACTATGATATCCCATCGTAAGCTGCGTCTTTCTTCACGAAGTCGGAAGAGAAGGTGTGTGTGGGGGGAAATGTTTGGAGCATCGTCCTACTTCTGAGGACCGTTCAGGGTGCTTTGCATAATACACAGCAGGCCATCTAGCTTCCCAGTGTCTAAAACAGACGGCAGACTACGCACGAAATCTAGACTTGGGTTAACTCGGCATTTGCATGGTCGTCAGTGAGCATGATCAGAGATATATCAAGGCTGCTTCTGGGTGCGCCGTCTGGAGTTGACCTTGCGAGGGATTCATCAGATGATTCAAAGTGAGAGTCTCCTCAACACCCCGGGTGCCCGGTTCAATCAAGTGTTTCAGATATCGCAGAGCGCACCCATAGAAACGAACGACGACACAGGGGTATCATGCCACTGTCGATTTTGGAACGCATCTAAATACTGTTTCCGCACCAGCCAAGCAAGCAAAGCACCAAGCGGGCAAGCAGACGGATGCAGCTTCGCTGTTTCAACCTTCGCGCCAGTCACGATCCACTCTAAAGGGCCACAACACCAGCTGCGGCCCCTTCTCCCCCTGCCATCAAACCCAGGACGTCCACCCACTCAGACAACTTCCATATTACATGGTACTTTGGGTTCAGTGTCTAGGTCTGATCCTCATCACCCCGTCCGAACCATAGGCAAAAAAAACACCATAGTGGCCCGATACCAACCCTCCGGTCGCCCCCTCTGGGCGTGCCATCCCAGTAATTACGACAAATCCGATGCCCAGAATGCCCAGAGCTACACGCTTTTCATTACCGTACATACCATACCGCCGTGTTGTCCCAATGACAGCCGCGTGCCCCAAACCTTCAAAAAAAAAAAAGTGGGCGAACCTAAACGCCTTGCTGAGATGGAAAGTGAATGGCCTTGCGGGAAACAGGACTCCCAGTGCCTTTGTTTGTCCCCTTCCTTCGAATTCTGTTCTGTTCTAACTTCCGGCAACTCGCGCACAGCGACCCTATCGAGGTGTCTGAGGCGGTGATGTCTGAGGAGGCACCTGAGAAGCCCCATGAGACGCCCCATGAGACGCAGGTTTGAATTTGAGCTTGATGATCTTCTTCTTGGGCTCGCCCGTCTCGACCGTTGGCGTGCTTGGCGGCCGCGCGAGTTGCGGACGCGGGGACGACGGCAGCGCCTTGCGCTGCTTGATAATTGACTGCCCCCCATTGGGCGCTGGCGCCTGCGCGTCGGCCGCAGGGACAGCCGGACGGGTCGGCGTGTCCGCATACTGGACGGGATGACCGGCCAAAGCAGTTCGCTTCGTTTGCGCAGGGGTCACGCGGATGGTCGACGAGGCCGGTGGAGCAGCCTTATCGGCGCGAATCTTGTCCCTGATGTGGCTCGGCAATCTATCCCATGCAGAGAACGGGATCTTGACGATTTTCCTTGGTTGACCATTGGCGCCAATATCCCCTCTTGCCACCTTCTTCGGACGATCGACGCCGTCGCCGTCGTCGCTCTTCCGCTTTTTGGGCGGCTTAGGACGCTTCTCAGCCGGCCTGGCCGTGCCGTTCAGCTGTTGACTGGACATCACCGGAGACGATGCGGGCGGTCCCGCCAAAGACGTAGGCAGTCGGTGGAGAGGTTGGACTGAAATGGAGTCCGACGAAGGCAAGTCCGTTGTTGCCGGCACCGCCGGCCGAGGCTCTGTGACCGGGATGGAGTCCTTCCGAATCTGAGGGGCTGGCGTGGACGGGCCGTGGTGTGTGGAGCCCGTGAAGGATCGGTTGGCGCTCAGCCTGATCTTCTTCGGGGCCGTAGAGGCAGGTGTGGTAGAAGGCACGGTAGTGGACGTGGGAACGGAGGGCTCCATAGCCTTGTCCGCCGGAGCGCTGGCTTCCCAAGCTGGTGGCGGCGCCGAGTCCATCAGAAGCTTGTGCCGCGGTTTCGTCCGGTAGTGCGTTGTGAACCGGACAACACACCTCTTCCTGGGCTTCTGCGTCGAAAATGGCTCTTCAACGGTAGGTTCCCTCGTACACCTCCAGACCCTAGGGTAGTTGAAGGTCGTCAGCAGTGAGTCTTCGGCCTCGAACATGGCCGAGCAGATCGCCAAGAGCTGGAACTTCTCCTTGACGCTGATCGAAGGTGACTCGACGGCCCGCCACATGGCAGTCTGCAGCTCGGTATTGCCCTTCAACTCCTCCTTCAGTGCCTCGAGTGCGGCGTGGATGCTCTGGTTTCGGGTAGCGGCAAGCTGTCTCTGTTGGATCTCGGCCTCACCCTGCTCGACGACCAAGCCGATGTCGTCAAGGGGAGCTTCTGGCTCTGCCTGGGCGGCCTTGCTCTCACCGAGGGCAACGGCCGCCATGCCTTTGCAAAAGATCTTGAAGAGACGATCGCGGACAAAGGGCGACGGGTCGGTGCTCACGTTGGCGAGAAGGAGCTTCATAATCGGCACCTTGGCGAGTAGACCAAGCTCGACCAGGCAGTCGAATGCCTCGATCCTGATGAGATCGAGATTTTCGTCCTGCAGGTACCTGACGAACTCGAGCGGCTCCGTACGAATGACGTTGGCCTTCATCAGGCGCATCTTGCAGTGCAACGCGGTCGTCGTCCAAATGTTGTGGTAGGTTGACGTCCACTCGTCCATGCGGCGGTATTTTTCAATCTCCTCGATGGCCTTCTCGATGAACGTCTTGAACTCTAGGTCGTCATCGTCGTCCGTCCTGAGGCTGGAATAGAGGTCCCTCTCGCTCTCCCACTTGTCGGGAATTATAGAGGTCGTGAGAGCTTCGAGAAGCTTTGCGATGTAGAACTGATCCGAGTATTCATTGTCCGAGTTATCGTTGAACAGGAGCAAGTCGAGGAGGAACTCCCGCGCCCGACGGGAGCAGCGGCCATTCTCCCTGGTCCGTGCAATGGCGGCGGGGAGCGCGCATTGGACCGCGTACTGGGCTTTGTCATAAAAGTCGTTGGGCGCTGGAGGGAAGGTCACACTACCGTTCTTGCCGACGATCCGATGGCAGAAGAAATGCCGGTAGAGCAAAATCAACTGGGCGGTCCCGATGTAGTTGATCTCCGGGTCGGCCTGCTTCGGAAGATCGTCAATGGCCATGGTTCGGATGCCGTGGTAGTAGCGACGATCCATGACCGTCCGCGTCTCGATACTCGAGGCCACGCCATGTCGTTTGCCGCGCTTGAAGAAGAGCATGGCGTCTTGGTGCGCAACCACGTCCCGATCCTGTTGCAGTTGGGCCAGGTACATATAGCCGGGCATGTCCGTGATCATCTCACACAGCCACTCGAAGTTGCAATCGAGCCGGATCCACTCATAAGATTCCTGGTCCATCGCGGCCTGTACGCTTTCGGACCAGTCTTGGAGACCCCAGTTCTCGATGTCTCGTGGGCTCATGAGCACGTCGCCCAGCATGTTGAAGTAGACAATGTCGTCTTCTTGGATATCATGTTTGTCGCCAGCGCTGTTGGCGGCGGCGGCGGCGGCCGTGGCTTTCTTGGTCCGCTTCATTCGCTTGTACTTCGTATTGTAGGCGATCTGAAGCGTGGTCGCCACCTTGTCCTTGTCCGTGATAGCGAGGTAGTGCTCATAGGGTGTGCCATCGGCCTCATGGATTCGGACGGTGAACGGACCGGTGAAGAGCTTGGGAACCGGACCAGCCCACACCTCGTACACCTCCTCCAGCAGTTCTTTCAAGAACTCGTCCTTGGTGATAGCCTTCGGCCCGTTGTCCTTGCTCTGCGTTTGCGCGATGGAGATGTCGACATTGAGGTTCTTCTTGTTGAAGCGTTGCTTGATGAGGAGCTTGGGGCAGCCGGCGCCGTGTACCCACTGTTGCCACAGCTCGTCGGGTCGGTATTGGCTCTTCTTCTCGCACGCTCGCCGGAAATCCGCGTCCGCGAGCGAAGTGCTGGTGATGGTGGCATTGATGTTCGCGTTGGAAACGATCTGCGAGATGACGCGGACGATTCCCATCGACCCGGGGATTTTGGACATGCGCTGGTCAAGGATGAAGAGGACGAGGGGCGCCTTGAGCGACATGAACTCCAGCTCGAAGTCGCCGATGTGCAGGTACTCGCCAAGGTCATGGAGGGATGGTCGATGGACATCGGTCTCGACCAGCTTGTCTGACAAGGTCTTGAGGTGAAATCGGTACCAGTTGTTACCGCAGATGCTCCTCATGAACAGGTCCGTCATGAACCACTGGATGCCAACAATGAGCCAGCTGTCTGACCTCTGGTTCGGGACGACGTGGACGCCAAAGTACTGACTCGCCAGGGCGTGCACCAGCTTCCGCGTGACTTCAATCTCCGGGTCGATGATAACCTCCGGGTAGAGCAGCCGATTACTGCACAGAGACATGGACGTTGCCGCCACGGTGTCGGATACCATGTCGTCGACGAAGCAGACCTTGTAACTCTCAAAGGGATAGCGGCCGAATTCCGGGGCGAAGAAATCCGCCGCGGCCACGATCGGACCGCAGGTGTGGCGCACGTCGTGTGCCCGGTTTGGGAGACAGTAGGCATGAATCTTGGCGGCGTTGGCGCCGAGCTTCTCGTCTGCTTCCTCTGTCCGAAACTCGGACCACAGTTGGATATGCTCAAACGGCCCGATGGCAAACGCGATGTGCTGCGCTGCTGACAGCTGCGATTCGAACGTCATGATCTTCTTCTTGTCATCCTCGGGGTCGATCTGCTCCCCGGCGAGATTGCCGGAGCAGACAACGGTCATCTCCATGAGTTTGTCCTCCTCCGCCAGCGGCGGGGAAGTCGAGAACGTAGTAGGATGAGCCTCTCCGAGTTTTCTCTTCCGTGCAGCATCTGGACTCTGATTGATCGATTGCTGTGTAGTCAAGGGCTGCTCAAATACGTCTCCCAGGGTCCTGGGACACTTGATCGAGATCTTCCATGGATGTCTCGAGCCCGGATCGTCGACGCAGGGGAAGATGCAAGACGCCGTCCCCGGCTCCAAAGAATGACGGGTATACACATGAGGATACCTCAGGTCACCCTCGTCCACGCCGACGAAGTGTAGGCCGTCGCGAATATTTTTGGAGCGGAAAGGAATGGACACCTTAATCCCATTCTTTTCGTCGTTCGGGTCGGGCCTGTCGAGCGGCGCATCTTTGGCAGCTTTCAAAGTCTTAATTTTGAGGGTCTTCCGCGGCTCGTCTTTGAACATGCCGTCAGGCCGCAGGGACACCCTTAGGGAGCGGTCGGCTGGGACGCAGCAGGGGAGTGTCTCTCGGTCTTTGTTGGGGACCTCGGGCCGCCGCGCCGGCCTGAGCGGTGCCATTCGCCGTTTCACGATGTGATGTTGTGTTGCGCCAAGCTGCCACGCTTGAGGCGTTCGGGCCAGATCGTAGGGGTCTGAGAAGGACGCAGTTGTCTTGAATCCATCCACGGTAACGTTCTTAACGTCGATCTCGCACTGCCGCGCGTCGAGCCATATCTCGTCGAGATCCGGATTTATGGTAAAGAGATGGATGGTCGACACGCCGCTGATGCTTTTCTCACGGAAGTGAACCTCGAGTTCGACATCCTGCTTGAGAATGACAAAGGGCTCGGCTCCGGCGGGCAGTTCGGGGGCGACGCCGGGCTCGCCTGAGTTGTCGTTTTCCTGCGCGGCCGGCATCCTGCAAAAGTGATGTCGCGTCGAAGAAGCTGGGGCGAAATCGGCAGGCGTGGAAACGACGGTTTGTACGGTGGGGGAGGAGGAAAATCGGTCGACGGACCGGCCCTTCGAGGCTCAAGTGGTTGGCGCGGTTTACTCGATCATGGCAAACAAGGTAGATCGCGTCTTGCGCAGCGCTGCAGATGCAGGAAGAGTCGGACTCGCTCGGGTCTGGTTTCGGGTCTGGTTTCGGGTTCGGCAGCAGGAAGAGACACCTCTACTCTGCGGGTGAGACTTGTTCGGTGGCGAGTAGGAAAACGGTGAACAAAATTTAAGAGAACTGGAAAATAATGGACAGGTTCCGAGCGATACGCCTCAAAAGAAAAAGTACAGGCACATGGAAGGCAACCAGATGTGCAGGTGCATGTGTTGTACAGCAACGGGCAGGAGTCTGGAGTCACGCGCTGGTTGTCGCTGCCGCCCTCGCTCAGCTAAGAATGGTCTAGAGCGAAAACTTCTCGAGCTCTAGGGGAAAACAGCCGGTTGAGAGATTGAAAAAGTAAGTCAGCGAACGAGCAGATAGGAGAGAGGGCGTAGAAGCACGGTTCGCAATACCTCCGACCGTCGCAAGACGCGATCAAACTCGAGGACGAGGCGACGATGATGGCCAGAGTGGATGACCGTGCTTTGCCAGTCGCAGCCGAAGTTTAGCCGGCGCACACGACAGGGGAGCTATGAGTGGGGCCAGCGTTTTGCGGCCGGGCTGGACCCCACTTCCCCAGAGATCTGTTTGATCTTGGTCATTCTGAATTTGGTGGCACTTCGGCATGGCTCCGAGGCTTCCACTAATGATCGTGAATTGCTCGGTACCGTACTAATAGGCGACCGTCCTCTAGAAACTCCTCCATCGTTCGGGGACCCTACAAGGACAAGCGCTGCGGGATCCCATGTGACATTTTACATCAATGTGAAAATATTTAAATAAAAGTGTACGGAGGTGGCTCTAACGTACAAGTATACAATACATTCCGTATATACGAATCTATACGGAGTACCTTAGGTTAAGGACAAGCGCAGCTTGGGCCAACCCCAGAAATTTTGAATACTTCTGCCCGAATCCGCCACGGACGACCAGTTTCTTCCGACGCCGTGTTGATTAGTTCTCTTCGAGTTTAACGGGATCCGAAGAGGACTCGGGCCTGTTCTCGGACCGCTCAGCCCACAGCAGATCGCGGCAGCCCAGACACAACAATGTTCTGCATCCGACGCACTGCAACAGGAAAGCCCGAAAGGTCCTGCCGCAAACATCGCACCTGGCTCTGCTCCGCTCCTCGTCGTCAAGCTCACGACGCAGTCTCAAGGTATAGAGGAGGTCGGCGCTGTGGTGGCACAGGACGCCCGTGGCATTCTCATCAGCGTACTGTTTGAAGTAGCATATACGTCAGTTCATCCCTCGTTCTACCAGCGGGCAAGGAAAAGAGGGGGGGGGGAGTCTGTACCGCCGTAGCCGGCTTGTTCTCTTCTTCTGCCAAGCGAGCCTCGATCTCGGGCGGAATCCGCAGGACGTGCTGGTCTTCGGCCCCGTAGAACGGGTGGCAGAGAGGCGCGGCGGGGAGCCCGGGGTCTTCCGGAGGCTTGACCCAGTCGCCTGCACAAATGACGCAGAAGTCATGTCCGCAAACACAACTGCGAATGATATTAGACAAGCGACGGGCAGGCCCAGCCCAGAGCGAAGAGTTTGACTCACAGTATGTGATTGCACCCCCCGTTCCTCTGTTGACAACGGTCAGCCCCTTTCTGTTCCCGGAACACGGGCATGCCAATCTGGCGAGCAAGGCCACCCTGGTGGCGAAGCGAGGTACATACCATGATCAGCCGCCGGCAGCGCGGGCAGAACTGGCAGAGATTCTCGCCCTTGGCGAGCTTCGCCATGCGGATGACGGTGCGGTCCACCATCAGCTCGCGCGCGTCGCTCAGGCCCCGGGCGCGGCGCACGGCTGCCTCCTAGACAGCGCGCGCGTCCCGGTCGAGCAGGCGCAGGACAGGGTGCTCCTCCGCGCCGGCCTTGTCTTCTTCTGTCGGTAGGAGAATGTCACCACAGCAGCGCGGCGGCATGCAGGAGGCGTCGGTGATATTCCGCGCCGCTGCCTCGACGGAGGCGACGACGCAACGGCGGCACCACGCGTGGCTGTTGTGGCAGACCCTTCGCGCCCCGTCGTCTCGGCCTTCGAAGTCCTCAAAGCAGATGATGCATTGAGCTTTCAGGCTTCGGGTAGGCAGGTCGGCGTTTGAGGCCTTTCCAGCGTCGTACTCCGTATTGCTCATTGTAGAAAGTGTAGATATGCCTGAGCTATATAGCTTCCTTGATTTGAAGTGAGCAGGCAGAGAAGTTGATAGAAAAAGAGCAAAGGTGAGTATGAGAGAGTGCTCGAGTGCTGATGGGAGGAAGTTGGGAGGGGAATTGCTCAATAACTCGGAAAGACACTACGGTTATAGTTGAGAAGCTGGGCTGTCGTAATTGGGACGCGCAATGATGAACGCAAAAATGCAGTCCAGCATGATCGGACAGCAGATCCGATGAAAGTTGCAGGACGTGAAACATGTAGATGTAGGCAGTGGCCGCGCTGGGTGACTTCCTTAAGTACATACGCGCGCTCCTTCTAGTGGTATAATCGCTACGACAAGAGATAAAATCACCTCTAGAAAGAAACATAGGAGGAAGTCTAGTGATTAGAAAGGGACCAAGAAGAAACAGCCGGGAAGCTTGGCTAAGTACGAATAGGAGAGAACAAATAAAAGCATGGTTTGATGCTTGTTTGCCTTAGGAAAACGTCGTGCCGCAATACTGACGCGCTTCTAGGCTCAGTGGTCTACCTAATAATTATCACAAATATATTACAGATTGCAAGCAAGTCATTTTCGCCGGCAATCGGGGCAGAATAGGAAATGAACCGAAGTCGTCTTCTTGTCACCATTATCGATCAACCTATGTTACCACCATGGTTCTTCTCGACCGCTTCGAGGGTGGTTACGACATCATTTGCCAGCTTTGCGATGCGGCGGCGGGAGCGACGTGACAAAAGGAAATTTTTATTGTTGTTGTTGTTGTCGTCGTCGTCATTCGCGGCCCGGTCGGCGGCGGAATACTACAACCGGTCTGGTTGCCGTACTGGCACCGATGGCACTTGAAGGAGCTGGCCTTGGGAAACGTGCACTGCACGTCGAGAGGGACCTCGTCTCTATTGGAAGTCTCTCGTATGGTAGTACGCAGACAACGTATAGCGACTACCATTCAGAAGAAGCACGAAAATTGCTCCTGACTTGCGCGGTTCTGCGGAGGTTGTAGACGGCCATCTCTCCACATCTTATTCTCGTGCTTCCAAGATAGCAAACTTAGCGAGTCAAACATCTCATCACCCAGCAGTGTGGTTGAGTGAGATGCAGTCAGAAACGCCGTTTTCTATTCCGTTTCTCCTTCTTGTTCCCCTAGAAAGAGCCTGCCATAACGCCTTGCGAGAGCATCCCTCATCCCTCAACAATAAACAAACAAACAAAAAGAAACACGCTATGGAGACATCCCAGAGGGCAGCCAGCAGACAATAATACAACTACCAAAGCAACCAACCAGCGGAAGCTCCTTCTTTTTCACTTCCTCAACCTCTTATCCCTTCTCTTCTTCCGCGCGTGCGCCCGCAACGTCTCTTCGTCGCACAGCCCGGTCGGCAGTTGGAACTCGGCCTCGGCCATTTCCGGCAAGGGCTGGCCCCACGCCAGCACCTTCCGGCCTTTCCGGCGGTTCTTGCTCAGTGCTGCGTCCCGCTGGTACCGCTTGGCAAAGAACGAGGTGAACGGTTTCGGCGGTTCTTGGATCGGGGGCTCTGGCTTCGATCGGGATGCCGCCGCCGCCGCCGCGGTCTTGCGACGCGCAGCCGTTGCCGTCGAAGCCGCCCCGCGTCTCGCCGCGGGCGCCCTTGTTCCGGCAGCAGCGGCCTTACTCCTCCTCCTCTTGGCCGCCGCCGCGAGCGCCTCCTCGCGAAGCTGCCTTGCCACCGACGCGTCAATGTCACCGCTACCGGCGTCATCGTCAGGCGGCTCGCCCTCGACGATGTTCCCCCCTCCTCCGTCGTCATCGTCGCTATCATTGCCCTCCTCCTCGCCCTGGTTGCCTCCCGCACCCCTGGCCGCCCCCTTCCCTGTACGCCCCTCAGCCTCACCGTGGCCCTCGGCCTCCTCCCCTTCCCCTTCACTCGCTGCGTCCTTGGCTGACCCCTCCCTATGCTCATGAGCCGCAGCCTTCCTCTCCAGCATCTCTGCCCGCCTCCTCTTCTCCTCCCTCGCCCAGCGCCGAAACTTGCTCAGGATGTTCTCGCACCCGCGGATGAAGTGCTGCCGCGCGGGCTCGAACGCCCTCTTCTTGCTCTCGGTGATGCCGTTGACCCCCATCACCCGCAGCCAGTCGTGGCCCTGCAGGCCGTCCAGCAGGCGCATGATCTGGTCCTTCTCGTGCTGGGCGCGGCCCTTTTCCGTGTTGCGGATGGAGCGCTCCAGTCGTTCGGCTTTCCTGTGCGCCGGGGAGTAGAGCGTGTCCGGTAGGGGGTCGGAATCGGGGGCATTGCCGTTGCCATCGTTATTATAGTTATTGTCACCGCCGCCAGCGGGTGGGGGTTGTTTGTCCAGGAAGCTAAAGTCAATTCGTTGGGCGTCAAAGAGGTCGGTGTAGAGGGCGTCACCGTAGCTGCGAATCGGGTATTCGTGGGGAGGAAGTGGTGCGGTGCGGTGGGGTGGGTGTTGCTGGGCTCGTTGGAGGGGGTTGTTGTTGTTATTGTTATTGTGGTTGTTGTGAAGTGGTGATGGATCCGGAACGATTACGATGGGCGTGTCGACGTTGAGGAGGTCTGTTTGTATGTTTTGCGAGGAACTGTCAGCAATTGATTCCAAGATGCAACAACACAGCTATCGACATGTGACTGGTTTGGAGGAAGGAATGTAACTCACGAGTCTCTTTCGGGTCATTGCCAATGACTTCGTCGTACTCTGGGAAGTAGGCAGACAGCTCGCTCTTGAAGCGAGTTGCTTCCTGCGACCGAAGTTTCCGGCCCTGCTCCTTGGTGTCGGCCGCACTCGGCTGCAGCTTGTTCAATTCGTGCTTCAACCCATTGGCAACCTTCTCCCGGTGTTTTGGAGGTGCCGGCTGCTGCTGGTGCTGCTGCTGAGTTTTGGCAGGGGCGGGTCTGGTGCCATTGGCGGGAGGGGCACGATGAGTCGTCGGGGCTTTAGGGGCCGCGACCGCGGGTTTCGGCGGCGCAGGCACCGCTTGTTTCGCGTCGGCGGTGTCCCTCACGAATCGGGCATGGAGCGACGACCGTGCCGGAATCTCGACCGCGATTCCTGTGGTGAATCTGGCCTTCTTGGCGACGACGTTGTCAATGTCGCGTTCGGAAGGGTCAAGCTGGCGTTTCGGGCGGGGTGGGTAGTGGTCCTTCGCGTTGGGGAGCAGGCGATGGGCATTGGCAACCTTGGGGTTCGAGAGATGGGCACCCTCTGCTCGTCGGGAGCGGGTCATGGATGTAGTCAATGCCATTTCGATGCCTCAGTCATAGTGCCAGCGAGATGAAGTACGATGTGGCGAGATTGAAATTGGATTGCCAAATGAAGGTCAGGCCAGCGCCGCTTTGGGGCTCCTGGTACTGCTTGGCGGGTATTTGGCGAGGTGAGGAGCGCTGCTGCTGCCTTTGATGGAAGGAGATGCGAGACGAGTTTATTACGAGTTGGGTGTGCAGTTTTCTATGTTCTCCTTCCGATCACAAAACGCACAACTATTTTCCGGGATTGGTCCCTCTACAAAGCATTTCATGGCGGTCGCCGTGCTAATTACTGTCAACTTGTCAATTGACAGCGCGCAGCGAACGCAAGCGCTCCAGACAGCGACCCTTCCCCAGGCCGTCCCATTGAACCCTAACCCGGAATTACCTTCCCTATTTAGCACCGTACAGTACAGGGTAAAAAAAGTAAGCATCATCACCAACTTAACTAAGAGGACAGAGTCAATCAATAAAGTTACATGCTACTATTCCACCTTACGATATCGTTCTAGAGTTCGATGATAGAAAGCCCTTTTTAAAGGCTAAAGCTGGGCCTTTCTCACTCACATGTTTTACCCCGACAACCCAGACTTTGCGAGTCGTACTCAACCGAACCAGGTGAGCGCTCTAAAGTTGTCGAAGTATATATAACGAAGCCCTGTGCGAATACACGTCCATTCACTATCTTCTGTACATCCTCAATTTACCCCATTTTACCATGGCAGCGACCAAAACCGCCCTAAACCTCCTCGAACACATCCGGACAATATAACTAACAATAAACACTAAGAGTTGTTAAACCCAATGTAGAGCCCGTATAATCGGACAAATGCAGGGCCGCCTAGGACCGCGTATATCGAAGTGAAAACAAAAAGAGGGGGGTGAATCCACGCCCCGGAGAAGAGAGAAAGGAATATAAAGAGGTCGCGAGGGGGTATCCCATCCATCCAACCACAATGGCACTTTCCAAAGTGCTTGAAACCAAGAAACCAAGGATAATAATAACCAAAAAGAAAACACATATCCGTTACATACCCAACAGCGCCGTTCCGATGCAAGCAACTTTTCTCTCACGCACACACACCCACACATACACACAATCACACTTCCAGTCTCCGCACCAAGAACACCTTGCAAGAGTCGACTTAAGCGACCTCGGTCGTCAGGCTCTTCCACCGCTTCTCAAAAGCAGCGACCCTCTCGGCCTCCAACAGCTTCTGCAACCGCCTCGTCTCCCGGACGGCTTCCTCCCGCTGCTCCTGCAGCTGCAGCACCTCCATCTGGGCGGCGCTCATGCGGCCCACGACCTCCTGCATCTCGGCGTCGGCCGACGCCAGCGCGCCCTCGAGCTCGGCGACACGACCCTTGAGGGCTTGCACCTGGGCCGCCATGTTCTCGCCCTCCTTGTCCGCCGGCTCGAGGGTCGCGCGTCGGAGGGCGGCGGTGGAGCGCTGACGGGAGCGGCTGCTGTTTCCGTCCACACCCAACAAGGCAGGAGGTGTAGACATGCGGGGAGACGGCTGGGAGTCAGACTGGTGAGAGCGCAGGCTGAACAGGGGGGAGAGGGGCGACTTGGGCGGGAAGAACCGCTGTCCGGTGCCGTCGCCGGGCTGGGAGTCAGACTGGTGAGAGCGCAGGCTGAACAGGGGGAGAGGGGCGACTTGGGCGGGAAGAACCGCTGTCCGGTGCCGTCGCCGGGCGAGCCACGGCGCCGGCCGCCCGTTGCGTCGCGCAGGCGGCGGAGCTGTGCGGAGTGGGCGTCTTTGAGGGCGAGGATCTCCTCCTCGTGGCGGGCGACGCGCTCCTCGGCGCTCGTCTGCGCCGCGACAACCTGCTCCTCGAGGGTGCGGAGGCGGGCTTGCATGCCGGCGATGCGCTCCTTGTTGACCCGCTGCTCGGCATCGCCGCGCGCGATGGTGTCGGCCAGGCGGGCGCGGAGGGCAGCGTTGGCCTCGAGCTGAGCGCGCACCTGCTGTGCGAGCTCTTCGACGCGGCGGGCGGACTCGTGGAGTTGCGCAGCGAGGTCGCGCTCCGTGTCGAGGTGTTGTTGCTCGAGGCTTTGGAGGGTCTCGACCTGCTGGCGGTAGGAGTCGGCTTCGCTGCGGGCTTGGTCGCGGTCTGAGATGGCGGCGGAGAGGGATTGCTCGAGGCGCTGCATGGCCAGCTGCGTCTTTTCATCCGTCCGGGTGATCTCCTCCAGGGTCCTGATGCGCTCCAGCGCATCCATGTACGCGGCTTGCAGGTCCTCGTACGCCTGCTCAAGGGAGCGTGAGCTGACGGGCATATCGTGCTCGCTGTGACTGCTGCCTGGCCGGGCGGGAACTTCTGGGATGAGGATGTCCTTCTCCTGCAGGAGACTCCGCAGCGATGCAATCTCGCCCTCGGCGCGGTCCAGGTCCATCTTGAGCCCGGCGAGGCCTTTCTCGACCTGCCACTTCTGCTCGATGGCTTCCTCGGCCCGGCGGCGCAGCACGCTGATCTCATCGCGGAGTATCGACACTTCCCTCTCGTAACCGGCCTTCCTGGGCGACGCGGCGAGGAGACGATCCCGCTCCATCTCGAGCTGTCGGATTCTCTTGGCGTTCTCGCGGTTCTGCAGTTCCTGTCTCTCGAGCAGGCTCTTGAGCGCGCTGTGCAGAGCGTCCCGCTGCGCCTCGACGTCCTTGAGCCGGTCGGCCAGGACGTCGCGGGGCTCGGACACTTTGGTGCTGTTGGACCGCGAGAGGGACTGCAGGCGGTTGTGCTTTCTGAGTGGGCCGCCGGTAACGGATGCGGACCTCGACAGCCCCATCGACATGCGTGTCGCCATCGGCGGCTTGGGCTCGGGCTTCTGCGACCTGAGCATCTGCAGCTCGGCGTTCTCGGACTTGAGCTGCTGCAGCTCCTGCTGTAATTTGGACGTGTCGTAGGCGAGCCGCGCTTGGTCGGCCGCCTCGGCCTCCAGCCCCTCGACGCGAGCTCTGAGCTGAGGGACGACCTCGTCGCGTAGGTTGTCTCGCTCATTGGACGTCGACTGGAGCTCTCCCCTGAGGGCGCCGAGGAGGTCTTCGAGGTTGGTCTTGGCTTGGCGCTCCTCCGACAACCTCCTGCTGAGGTCCTCGCAGGCCGCCTCGAGCTCCTTGACCCGCCCGCTGGCGTCGCCGCTGTCAAGCCGGGCAACGTCGAGCTGCGACGCCTTTTTGGACAGTTCCTGGATCTGCTGGTCCAGCAACCGCCGCTTCGAGCGCTCATCCTGGAGCTTGTTGGTCAGCTCCAGGCGGAGCTGGGCCTTTTCCTGCTCTGCCCTGCGCTGAATCTGCGAGATCTCCTCCTTTGCTTGGTCATAGTCGCTGAACTTGGCCGAGCTGTAACCCGAGTCGGAGAAATAGTCGCTGGTCCTTTTTCCGGGAGCCTGCGGGTTGTTGATCTGTTCCTGCAGCCTGTCTACCAGGTCTTCCAAGTCCATCTCACGCCGAATAGACGAGGCCAGTTCGGCGCTGATGGCTTTCAGCTCGTCCTCCATCTCTTCGAGCTGGCCGAGGGATGTGGTGCTGTCTGCGGGTGTTTGGAGATAGACTTCGCAATACTGCAGCGAATCCGACTGTGCAACATTCGGGAAGGTTGGCTTCCTGGTGGTGACGGGGGTCTCGCACGACTCGGTCACCGCGGTTGCCGGTTGCTTGGGTGATGTGGGTGAGGGTAGGGGCGAGTAGCTCTTCTCCGAGAAGTCGGTCGTGGTCGTGGGCGAAGGCGAGGTAGCCCAGCCAAAGAAGGCACTGAGTTTGGAGGAAGCTGGAGACTTCGGAAGTGGCTTATTAAGATTAGTAGTCTGTCCTAGTGGCGTCGCCGGTGCCGCGGGCGATGCATCTCTGGCGTTTGTCCCAAGGTTGAGCTGCGGAGGGGGGGACCGTCGCGTGAACATGGACATGGTCTTGGGGTCAGCGTCGGCGACGGCGGTGCGCCTGCTTCCGTGCGACTGGGGAGAGCCCGGGAGAGAGTAGAGGTCGTCGAGCTCGTACGGGACTGACCCCTGGGTGGTCAGACTGGCTGTCTCGGCGCTAAGACTCTCGTCTTCGGACGGCGCGTGCGACGTTTGAGCCTCTGCAGGGTTCTCTCCGGCAATGGCGTCTCGCGAATGCTCAGCTCCCGCCCCGACAGGCGGGACGGCAGGCCGAGAAGAGCGGTCGGAGACGGGAGATGATCTGTATGGGTGAGCCATGGTCAGTCTTGAATTATTGCCACCGGCTTCTATCCCGGCGAGTCAGTAACGTACGGCTGGCTGGTATCAGGGCTCGGCGGCCAGTCCGAGACCGTGTGAGGCGAGCTGGTGGTAGCCAGCAGGCTCCGCTGGTCAGGGAACTCGTAGAGGGTCGGGCTGTCGAGCGAGCACGATCGCGCAAAGCGCTGTTCCGGCCTGGGCAGGTCGGCCAAGATGTCGGCGTAGGCGGCGGCCCCCTTTGAGAAGCGGACGGCGAACGGCGAGGCGGTCGACGACAACGGCTTCCGCTTGACGGGACCGGACAGGTGGGCCAAGCTCAGCGACCGAGCGCTGCGTGGGCTCGGGAGTGGGTGTTTCGACGGCACGGCGACCGGCTCGAAGGACGCGTCCGTCTGGTTGTGTGTCTCGAGAGGGAGAGGGTGGGGGACCGGGCGCGGTGGCAGGCGAGCGGACGGAACTTCAGACGAGGCAGTTGTTGTATCAGAGTCGGAAGGTACATGTACATGTACGGGGCTGGTGGGCGCCGTCGGGATGTCGCCCTCGTCGGGCGACGGTCCAGAAGCAGCCATAGCGGCACTCATAAGGGTCCCTTTGTCCGGCAAACAACACCCCCCCGCCTTCGATTGGTTCTGAATCGGGCAATTAATTAACACATCGAGAGCGACGGGATGGGCTCGGCAACAAAGGGTGTGTGCGAAAGGGTGGCATTCCAGACTGTGAAAGAGAGGGAACAGAAAGGAGCGAACCCCGTGGACGGCCGCATCGGTGCGAGGGCAGCAATTAGCGCCGGCGATTAGCCAGGGGAGGGCAAGAAGGGGGAGGGGCCATCCCACTCCTCTCTGGGAAGTGCCCGGCGCCATCGGCAGGGGAAAGTGCTGCCATCCCCACACCTCAACGCAACCTTAGCGTGCGTACCTTGCAGCCGCCCCCTGAGAGTGTTGGTGCATTGGCCAATCATTCACGAGGGCTGGAAGGGGCAATACACAGTACTGTACCACAGTAGCCATGAATGTTGTGCATCGTGCATCCAGTGCTCGGATTGGAAGGAGACGGGCGCTCTCAGCGTCTGTCAACCGAGGCATGGCACTACACTAGGGCCAAGAGGCGCCTAGTGTACACAGTACGTAGTACTTGATAAAAGTGCCAGTACGGAGTAGTGTATGAATTAACTCCGCATTACACTACCACAGTACATAGTACGCAGTACGCAGTAGCCGACTTCGTACAAGGGTATGTACTGTACATATATACACAGTACTCCGTATGTCCACCGTTTTTAGGCTCGCTTTCGAAAACAACATGGGTGATTTGATCCCACAAGGCCAGGGCGGCTGGAACGGGTTTCGCATAGCCGCCGCCACGAGCAAACCGCTGTTGATGATCGCGACATCTAGGGGCATACGTATGGTCGCCGCTTGTGCATTATTTATGTACAGAACAACTAGTTGTATGTAGTGTACACTACAAGCACTGATATTCGTGACTAATGCCTAGCGTAGCGACAAAGTCCGTTAGAGGAAGAGAAGGTCATGGTTATCGTTGCAACTCCAGGACCTCCAAGCTGCGATCAGCAATGCTTCGAGTCGGACGTGGGCTCTGAAACTGGACTACAGAGTAAGACTACCAAGACCAACTACGGAGTACCGATCTCGTGCAAGTGCAGCGCGATATACACTAGCAGCCGCCGCTTCTTTGCGCTACTATACACTAAAGGAACCACGCGATGTGGCATTTGCCGGGGCATCGCAATAACGTTAGCGCCGACGCGATGGGAAAAGCGCACCCACTTCTGAAACAATCTCCACTCTGATCGGAACCCATTCGTCTTGCGATTCCAGATGTTGTATTTTGGCTGTGTAGGTCTTGCCTAGTGCTCGATCTAGGTGTTAATTCTATTATGGCCATGGTCATCTGCGATTCTAAATGGAGTCTTTTGGATATCAAGTGCATCAATCCGTGTCTTTCAAAGACAGTTGTGTGTGGCTGAAACGCAACACAAATGCACTGACCCACGGGAGGAAATTGTGGTGGACTGCTAACGATTCGCAAGTCGGCTAGGAAAAGGGGGGACGTTTTTCGCCAGTTACCCACTCAGAAGCACAATCAATTTGACTACACTAGCTCCAAGTGCTAGTAACTAGTTACTCTGTATGCATATTTTACAGTACATAGGTACTGTACCTACCTCTATCTAACAAGCTCCCGCATCGCTCGAGCGTCAACCGAGAATATAAGCGTTAGTGTACGGATTACACTACCTGGGCTTTGCGGGGAAGCCTGGGGTGCAGAACGAAGCTTGAGCCGCGCGACCCCAGCTCGGCCGCCAATCCTTTCCAAATGCCGACTTAAGCACGCTACGGCACTCGGTGCGTCTGTATCTCGATCAGGTTTTCCGCACGCCATTCTTCGAATCGGCCAATCTTACAGACTTCGCACGGACATCATGGCCTCGGAAGCAGCATGCCCGGGTTGCGACAGAAAATCTAGAAAATCCTGGTTCTCAGCGACAGCGTGTTTGATATATGAAACAATGTTTTGCCCATGGAGTGCAGCCTGTTCGAGTCAAGGCTACTACGGATTAACTACTGGCAGACGGGCGCCTGCGGTCGAGTGGCGGCCATCGAAAGAGAGGCAAAATCGGGGTAGCAACATCCGTGGTCCTGTTTCACCCATGACACTCCAGGCAACGGAAGACACCAAAGCAAAGCCGGGCTTCAGAAATATCCCATTACTCCCATTTAAATCTCAGGCAATGAGGCTTGCAATGACTGACGTCTGCCCGTCTCAGCACCTCATCGCCCAGCCATCGCTACTTGTAAACGTACTTCCGGACAGCACCCCAAAATCCAATCCACGTCATCCATCCATCCCTCTCATTTGCGGCGACCATGGCTAGTGCGCCTCCATCTCAAACTACGGCCTTGCCAACCGCCATTCGGCCGACCGAGCTGGCCAAGGTCACAGGCTTCTCTCTGAACAGAGAGAAAGGGCTCAGAAAATAAGCTGCCTTGCATCATTTTTGTCAGTCTACTCAACATCTGGGCCGTCTTATCAAAGATAATAATGCTGGCCCTCCACAAAAAACAATGGCTACAGTGTCATGATACTGTACGTCTCCTGGTCGAGGGACTGCTCCTGGAGACTCAAAGAGTTTGGCTCAATTTTGTGAGGATTGGCAGATTGCATAGAGCAAGAGGTGAGCGGGACTGAATGTTCTCGGGACTTGTGGTGTGCAGCCACAATACGTACATACCAGACAGGTGTTCATCGGTATGAGTAGGATCAGTGCGAACGTCTTATAGATATATCCTTACCGAGAAACGTAGGAACGAGCACATCAGTGGCCTCAGAAACCCGGGCCCAAAAAAGCAAAGCACGGCACTACTCCGCTCCTGGCGGCAGTAGCCCGTCCGCGTTGGACTTGTCTACGAACACTAGTCGTCCACCAGGCCGCACCGCCCCCTCGAACATCTTCCACCAGTTGATCCCCACCCCTTTCTTCTTGCTCACCCAGGCTCCCAACCTAGGATTCCACGTCCCTTCCTCCACGTCCGCCATCTTCTCCGGATCGAAGCCGTGGTAGGACCGGAAGGACCTCAGGCCCGCGATCACCAGCAGCTTCAGGCGCTTCCCACGGAGCGACCGCGCAAGCTGCAGCACGTCCTCCACGTCGAGATACCCGTGCTCCGGCATGCTGAAGCCCCTCAGGTCCAGGCACAGCGTCTCCAGCCTCTCCATGGCGTCCCACCGGACCCGCAAGTGCGCCCGCCGCTCGTACTCCAGCCTCTCCTCCAGGTACTCGAGGTTGCGCCGCGTCTGCGCGCACCTGGTAGCAGGCATCATGCCCAGGTCTTCGGCCTCGACCCGGGCCAACGCGGGCACGCAGTTCACCACCAGATGCCGGATTTTCCCAAACAGGTACACGGGGGTTGGGGTTCCTCCCTCCGCATCCCCGGCAGAGGCGGCGGGGAGCGCGTCCTTCTCGTACCAGTCCACCCCGCAGACCATCTCCCTCGCGGCCCGGCCCTTTTCTTGTTCTTCTTCTTCTTCTTCTTCTTCTTCTCCCCCCCGGCCGCCCACCTCGATCACGAAGTCGTCCTCGTACGGCACCAACCCGACCGCTCGTTCCTCCCGGAGGATTATCCGCTCCGCCTTTCCTCCTCCTCCTCCTCCTCCTTCTTCTTTCTCCTCCTCATCATCACCCTTCCTCCGCAGATCACGCGCCCACAGCGGGCCCAGGACCGGCGGCTCCCGCCGCTGCGAGACGACCACGACGCTCCCGCCCGCCCACCGCCGCACCAGCTCCCGCTGCAGATCCCGCGGCAGAGAGCCGCCGCCGCCGCCGCCGCCGCCAAACACCTCGCGCGGATCCTGCACCACCTCCAGCAGGATGCAGTACCTGCCCCTGCCCTCGCATTTGGCGGGGTCGTGATCAAACGCGGTCTCGATCTGCCCCGTTTCCGGCCCCGTCCCCGTTTCCGGCGCCGGTGCTGGTCCGGGTCCGGATCCGAATTCCGGACAGGGAAGGGTGTAGGTGTCGACGCGGGTGGTGCGGAGAACGGCTTCGAGGGCGCGGTTGGGGCGGCGGCAGAGGGACCACTCCGGGCAGAGGAGGTCGAGCGCGCAGCGGGGGGCGCGGCGAAGCGAGCGGGCCAGTATGTCGGCTGCGATGTTTGCGGGCAGAGGGAGAGGAAACTCGAGGGGGAAGCCGAGCGTCGGCTGGGTCTCCTCGGGTCGAGCTCCCTCTTCCGAGAGCCGTTGTTGCTGCGTACCTGTAGCCACGCTCTGGGGCAAGCTGGACCGGGGACTGAGCATTGCCATTCTCGTTGTGATATTGTGTGTTTGATATTCGAATCCAGGACAGGCTTGTGGACAGTGCGGAAATTGGATATGCCCGGTTGGTCTCGTTGTTTCTCCCGGGCTCAGGAGGTGCAGTAGGCCTGTATTATATATCTCAGCACATTCATTGTCTGTGCTTAAAGGGAATGTTGAACAAGAGAATGACGACCAAGAGGCAAGAACAAAGGAATTGTTCAGCTTCCCAGACTCAATCCTCAGCCGCAGCCCTCACATGTATTGAAGCCCAACGTGCCATAGACATGTCACCTTTGAAACACCCTGGAGCCAAAAACTGAGAAGCAAATAGATATAGTGCTAGCTCCTAAAACACCTCCCCCTATGCCATCTCTTCGTCCTCCTCCATTAAGCCGCCCCCCACTCTGCGGCGTCATTCCGTGCCCTGAGAATCATCAAACAGAACCTCGTCTTCTCGTGCGTACCAGGCCCTTTGTACTGAGTACCAGTTTGTCGCGGCGAGTTATGTACCTGCAGTTCCTGCTGTCGCCGACCCGAAAAGCCCGTCCAGAGGGAATTGAGAGAAAAGGCAATACGAGAGAACAGGATTAATGGCTGTGGCCGCAATACCCGCGCCCCATGATCGTGACCACACCCTGTGCTGCCATTGGGTCGCATGACCCCACGGTTTACTAGAGCAGCGCGGCAAACACGCCGGCGGCAATCATGGCGGCGCCGTTGCCGATGTAGCCGGCGGCAGTGGCGGCGGCGCCAGCTGTCGAGCTCGACGTGCTGGCAGCGGCGTTCTGCGAGCTAGATGCAGTCGGAGCCTGGGTGGCAGACGACGAGCTAGACTCGCTCTGGGACGGGTCGCTAACCTGGGCCTTGGCGGGATCCAGAGTGCCGCACTTGTCCTTGATGTTCGTCTTGCACTCATCCTGAGCCCTGGAGCTGGCCGTGTTGGCAGCGATGCAGTCCGAGTAGGCTTGCTCGCAGATGAACTGTGGGTTGGGGTTAGTAAGAAGCGCCCTGCATGCGAGTCGATATTTGGCTTACTGTGGGGATGGTCTGGATATAGTATTGCAGGCCAGGCGCCGAGCCGTTAGAGCAAGTGCACGTGTACTCCAAAGTGTTCTATTGCGCAGTGTTCAGGTCAGCCCACAACTTCTGGAACCCTTTGCATCCGTGACTGGTGAAACGTACCACATCGCAGTCGTTGGCCGTCGGGTTGTTGGCGCAAAGGACGCGGCAGGAGTTGTATTCCGCAGCACACCAATCGGCTGCCACGTTGTCAGTCTTATGTATGAGAGGCAACTTAGGGAACGAAAGCTAGCGAAATAGATAGATATATATATATATATACATACCCCTGAGCGAGGCCTTTACCGAGTTCGGGTCGATGGTGAAGTTCTGGCTGTTGTCCTGGGCGTTGGCGAGGGCGAGCGCCGAGAGCGCAACGAGCACAACGTTCTGGCGCATCGCGGAAATCTCTTTGGCGGCTTAGCTGATGCTTGAGAAGGATGTAGTCTACGAATTTGCAGCGGAGAATGCGGCACTGGCGATGAGGAAGAAGCGCGCAGACTCCCTGTTTGACAAACGGTTTTTTTTTTGGTTCGAATGAGTTGCCTGTGGAAGAAAGAAACAGACCGAGATTCGCCGCCGAGAAGAATCAAAACAGCGCCAACTCCGTACACGAGATTACTAGTCGCAGCTTCCTGCTTGGCTTTGGTGCCAGATGCTGGCCGGGCCCCCGGCACAAAGCGGGAAAGTTTGTCCCTCTGAGGGCCGGCGGATGTGATTGGCTTGATTGGCACATCGTGTGGGCGGCCCGGGGGTTTTGGCCTTTCCAAATCCTTCTCAACCCGCCCCCCCCCCCTGCTGGTGCCCAGCGATGTCACGACACAAGTCTTCCGTGCAGCGATTTGGCAGCCGTGCATTTCCATCCTAACCGTTACTGACCCCGGCCAAACATGAAACAACGTCGCGGTCTGTGGCATTCTCTTCACTTCACGTTCGCTGGTGCCCCGACAAGTTGCCAGTGGCCTGGCACTGCGCGACGATAAGAGGCCGTCGGACCAAACCAAAAACGACGACCGGATTTATCTAGTGTACAGTACACTACACTACGGAGTAATTACCGACGCGCACCATTGGAAGAGAGGAATCAGCGGCCCACCGTGCCGATCGAGCCGGCTCAAAGGACCTTGGAGCGGTAAGGGAACTTTCAGTGACGTTGGCGTGGCCGGTGCCCTGCATTGACTGAGCTCCCTGTGCTGCCATGACGGTCTCAGATGCGGCATTGTCCAAGACTCGGATGCATTGAAGTCGTTGTGAGCACTCGGGATGAGGTAAGCACTGCCGGCATCGATCGCCGCGAGGTTCCGCGTTGATCGCGTTCCCCACCTGAGCGAGGCCGAGCTCCACACCCCAATTCTCGTCTGTCAATGGCCAGCTTGTTGAGAACGGGACCGATTGGGGCTCGTAATGACGCAGGCAGTTGGGCGTCTCGTGACGACTTTTGCTGCCCCAACGCTCCTGCCCTGGCAACCGGATCACCCTAGTGTATACTGAAGTATGCAGGAGCGTAGTCCGTATTTAAGGTTGTTTGTCCACAACTACTTTGTACACCTGCACACATCGGACGTGCACAACAACATTGGCTCTTGGGGAGGGTATCTGCATGCGCTCACGACAGTCTGCAGCATCCGTTCGGTCCGCTCCGGGAAAAACCTCCGGCCTCTGTGCACCTGCCTGATATTGCGCGCACGAAATGTTGTGCTTGATTTTGCAGTCAACTGCTTTAAGGGGCAACACCAGGTAGCACATTTCACACGCACACTGAGGTGCGGGACGGTGTACGGATTACCTGAAAAAGCAAAGTTTCAGTGCCAAGCTTTGAGCAAGGTTGCCTACAAGAACAAGAACCTGAGCGTTCATATGAAAAAGCTCAGGAAGGTGGGGGCGATGCATTGCCTATACTAGTATCCGTATTCGGCTTCTGTGACTCGGCGAGTAAACAAACTCGAATCCAAAGTAGGTTTATTCTTCGAGCCCGTAATTCGAACCCCTTTGTCGGCCGACCAGTGCATTGTTAAGAAGCAGTGATCTAGAAATCCGATCACCTAGAATGGTCGCCGTCTGTTCTCTTTGTCCGGATTTAGGATACCATTGTATTATTACCTAGAACATGATGCTCTCGGCTGTGGCCGCCATAGTGGCCATCGCTGTTCTCGCGGTCGCATGGCTGTTCCACATCAATGCGGCCATGCAAGATGTACCCGAGGGCGCGCACAGAGCGTCGCCACACCGCTGGACCAAACAGCAGCTCCAGGACACCTACGAGCGGGTGAAACAGAAGCCAGTTGATTTCACCAAACTTTTACCGCCACGTCTGGGAAGGCGCTATGTCGTGGTTGGCGGATCGGGTAAGCCACACTCTCATCAGATCAATCCGCGTGCACCAGTGTGCTAGTGTACCGGTCAGAAAACCAGGGTTCGGATTTTGTGCTGATCCCGCTTCCCAGGCCTCGTGGGAGGAGACATTGTCTTGCAGCTTCTGCAGCGCGGCGAGTCTCCCGAGAGCATTCGCATAGTCGACTTCGCGCCCATCAATCGGCGGGACATGCTCGAGGCGGCCGCCCGCTGTGACTTTGTGAAAGCCGACATCGCCTCACGCTCGTCTGTCGAGACCGCCTTCGCCAAGCCGTGGCCAGGATCCGTTGCCAAGCTGCCCCTGACTGTCTTTCACACGGCAGCTGTTGTTCGGCCGCAGGAACGTAGCCTGCTGCTCTACCACCGCATCAGCCGCGTGAACCGAGATGGCGCCGTGAATGTCCTCGAGACTGCCCGGGCAGCCGGCGCCGACGTCTTCATCGCGACCTCGTCCGCCTCCGTCAGCATCGTCCCCCCTAACTTCTGGATCTGGCCCTGGCAGCGCTCTCCTACCAACTATTTCCAGGTGGCCGACGAGAAGGATTTCGACGCTCCTCTGCGCCCGCACCACCTCTTCTTCTCCAACTGTATGTTTTTTTTTTTTTTACCCCCCAACCTTTGCCACTTGCTAAGGTCGCGACAGCGGCTAACCCAACCGCTAGATGCCTTCTCCAAGGCCGAGGCCGAGCGCGCCGTATGCACCGCCAACCGGGACAGCTTCCGCACGGGCACTATACGTCCGGGCCAGCCGATCTACGGCCAAAAGACGGACCCCGTGCTCGGGATAATACTCCGCACGGGTGACAATCACACCTGGATCCCCCACGTCGTGCAAACTTTGTCAACTCGCGCAACGTGGCCCTCGCCCATCTCCAGTTCGAAGCCGCCCTCGCCCCCAAGGGCGACAACGGCGAACCCATGCCCGCTTGTGCCGGCCGCACCTTCAACGTGACGGACCCCGGCCCGCCCATCGCCTATACCGACCTGTACTACGCGGCCGAACAGCTCTCCGTCACGCCCACCCGTACGCTGCCCCGGCAGCCGCTGGCTTTGCTGCTCGTCGCCTACGTCATCGAGGCTTGGTGTCTCCTGCTCGCGCGTTTGCCCTTCCTGACAACCCTCTTTGGCCTGCGCGAGCCCTCCGGCCCGATTCACATGCTCCAGGCGGCCGTCTTCAACGTGTCGATCCACACGATCGTAGACGATAGTGCGGCACGGAAGAGCGTGGCCGAGGGCGGCATCGGGTATCAGGGGGGTTGCACGACGATTGAGGGCCTCTGCCAGCAGCTCCTCGAGTGGAATCGGGAGCATGAGGGGACTGGTGGGGAGAATGGGGAAGTGCCTGACGGGAGGATGGCGAAGGCTGCATCGACCGCGCGAGGTGTCACGGCCTGAGCATGAGATATCCTATCGGCACTGTCAGTCACTTCTGCTATCCTTTCCTCTGGCACCATCAAGATGGCTTCGGGTGTGTTTACCTGGCTAGATGGATAAGCACGAAATGTCACGCATTGAACCTGGGTAGAATCAGGTGTGAGCCGAAGAGTCTCACCATAGATTTCGCTGACCTGTCCAGTCTGGCTTAAATCACCACCTTATATAGCCCAGGATAGTAGAATATCAAGGAGCTACTATGCCCTGAAAGTCATGGATGGCACTCGGAGAGCTTGCGAGGATGCAATTGCCAGGACAATTGAGCAAATAGGACGTTCCCAAATGTTGTGATCCAAAAGTGAACATGGTGTTCCAATCTCGAATCCCAGCTGCTGAAGGTATTCGTACAACAGTATCCGTAAATGCTTGGCATGAGGTAACTTGAGGCCCCACTGGCTTCTCTCAGCCTGCAAGACACCACCCTTTGCTGTTGATGACTCCCACGCGGTGGAGGAAATAAAAGGTTATTCTGGCTTGCAGGAGGTTGCAGAAGGTAGGAGGCACAGCCCTGATCCTAAGAGCTCCTCGGTTGTATGTACAAGTTTCCTCTGAAGCCATGCAGTTCATGTTCGCATCTCCAGACATACTGCTTCCGGAGCGAGGGGACACAAGGGCTTGGATTGAAATCCGAGAGCCTCGGCCACCCTGAAATCACGAGAGGTTCATTTCCCTTTAAGACCTGATCATCAGCGAGAACCATACGCCGTGGTACGACCCGGAAGAAAAGAACGGCGGCAGGAATAGTCACCCAGCCTGCCATGGTATCAGGTATCATTCAAGACCAGAAAACCCAACCCAAACAAACCCCCCTTTCCCCAAAACTCCAATCCAATGCCCGAGAAACAAACGCCAAACCCACCAAGCCAAACAAAACCTCATCCAGTCGGAGCCCTCTCCGCAGGAGGGAGCACACGACCTGCCGAGTCTCGCACCGGCGCCTTGCCCTTCCCCTTGCCGCTCCCACCGCGCCGGCGCTCTTCCTCGCTGTCCCATTCCGAGTCGGCATCCCGTCCGTCGTGCCCGACCAGGCGAGGCTGATCGGCGGACGACCTCAGCATCCTCGCCCGCTCGCTCTCATATTCGCCCTCGTCGTCGTCCTCCTCCTCCTCGTTCAGCAGCGCGCCGTCGGCCGTCTCGAAATCCGGCACCTCGATCCACTCCTTCGGCACCACGCACGGCAGCGCCACGCCGATGCTCGCGGCGCGGTTCAGGAACCTCGGCGCCGGCTCGCCCGTCAGGCGCTCGCACAGGAAGGAGGTGAAGTGGTTGCAGTTGCGCGTGAGCAGGTTGTAGCTCGTCCCCAGGAACTGCTCGGACGCCTCGCGGATGATGGCGTCGATCTCGTTCTGCGGCGCCAGCGTGAAGCCGTGCAGGTACTCGCACCGGAACGTGCCGCCCGGCGGGCACGTCCGCGGCTTCGTCCAGTACACGCCCGTCAGGCCGCGCCGGTCGTGCCCGCCGTAGGCGTACTCCTTGCCGTTGATCACGACGCCCGAGTGGAGCAGCGAGGTGCCAATGTGCCAGAGAATCGTGCTGATCCGGCCCGGCGGTAGGAGGTCGTAGATGTTGATGAGGATCTCGGTCTTTTGGAGGGAGAGGGTCGACCGGTGGGAGCGAGATGACTTCTTCTGGTGTTTTCGCGTCGGCATGGTGTTGCTGCTGCTTGGGAGGGGGGGCCAACGTAAGATTTGGAAGGAAGGCTTCTTCGCGCGGTTGAGTCGGAGGAGTGGAAGATTACCGATCGGCTTCGCCTCTAAAAGTAGCACGCGGGAGGGCCTGGTAATGACAGAAGAAGCTCTCTCTGATCGCCCCGAAAGTTCCGCACCCTTACTAGTACTTATCCCGTGGCGAAGTGGTAAGGATGGAGGAAATCACACTGAGGGTTAGGTATCTTTGAACTGCATGGGTATGTAGGCTTCCAGCGCCATGAAATTCTTTTGATACGATGCTCCGGGCTGATATGTCGAAGAAAGTACTATGCAATTGCTCGGATTAAAAAGGTCGGCGAAGCATATGCCTGGTCGACTCGATAAAGGCGAAAGCGGAATCGGGAAGCGGCAGGCTGAAAGATCCCCACAAAGGTCTCAGCTGAAAGGGCTGTGGGGGCTCACGAAAGGCAACGCCCCTTGTCCAAGCTGGCTCGAGCTCCTCCCATTTTCGGCCGCCCCACCAGTTTCATACTTTGTCACCCCGCCATACCGCAAGCTCGTCCAAAATTTTCACCCGCAATCTCATCAATCCTGCAAGCAACTGGCCGAATTCTAGCGATACCCGGCAGCCGCGTTAATCGCCAGCACCAGGCGCTCAAACGATTGCTAGACATTCACTTGTCTGAGCAACCAGTCCGCAGCGCAGCTCGTGGCAGAACGCCCACGAGCGCGTCACCGTGACGACCCCAATTCGATCCATTCTTCTCTTCGCTTCTCCCTTGCCCCTCCTTCGAACCCCCGCAGCTAGCTCTGCGTTTTCTAAAAAGCCGCTGCTTGATTGCACGCTCGTCTACATCTCCACTCGCCACTATAGCAAAAGAAGATCCAAAATGCCCCCCAAGAAGGCCGTCACCGAGGAGAAGGTCCTCCTGGGTCGTCCGGGAAATAACCTGAAGAGCGGCATCGTGGGTTGCCTCGTTCGACGCCACCGCCTCACCTTGGCTGACTTGTCTCGGACGAACAGGTCGGGTTAGCAAACGTCGGCAAGTCCACGCTTTTCCAGGCCATCACCAAGTGCAACCTGGGCAACCCTGCCGTATGCTTGAGCCCTGCGACCACTTGCAAGAGCCGCCGTCGCTGATGCCGCCGCTAGAACTTCCCTTATGCCACCATCGATCCTGAGGAGGCTCGCGTTATTGTCCCCGACGAGCGCTATGACTGGCTGTGCCAGAAGTACCAGCCCAAGTCGCGGGTACCTGCCAACCTCACAGTCTACGATATCGCTGGTTTGACCCGTGGCGCCTCAACAGGAGCTGGTCTCGGCAATGCCTTCTTGTCTCACATTCGCGCCGTCGATGCCATCTTCCAGGTCGTGAGGTGCTTCGATGATGCCGAGATTATCCACGTCGAGGGTGACGTCAACCCGATTCGCGATCTTGACATTATCAGTGAGGAGCTGCGCTTGAAGGACATCGAGTTCGTCGAGAAGGCGCTCGAAGTTCAGAAGAGGAAGACGCGCCAAGGCGGTCAGTCCCTTCAGATGAAACAGTGGAGGGAAGAAGAGGCGACGATTGAGAAGGTCCTCGCCTGGCTCAAGGACGGCAAGGACGTCCGTAAGGGCAACTGGACTCCCAAGGAGGTAGGCCACCTTTTTTTTTTTTTTCTCTTTTTCTTTCTCTCTCTGCCCCTTCGTGATGATAAAGGGCCAATGGCCCGATCCAATAACCCAGCTCGTCGAATGCCTCGTCAACAACGCAGAGTGCATACTGAGATAAAAAACCCATTCTGACAACCCCGATTCCACATTCTCATTCTACCACAAACACATTATGGCGGCATGGATACTGATCCTTCCTCAGGTCGAGACCATCAACCCCCTCTTTCTCCTGACGGCTAAGCCGTGCGTCTATCTCGTCAACCTGTCCGAGAGAGACTACATCCGGAAGAAGAACAAGCATCTTCCCAGCATTGTCGAATGGGTCAAGCAGCACGCTGAAGGGGACCCGATTATCCCGATCTCGGTATCGTTCGAAGAGCGGCTGACGAGGTTTGGAAGTGAGGAGGAGGTCAAGGAGGAGTGCAAGCGGGTTGGGGCAGAGTCAGCGTTGCCCAAGGTCATTGTTCAGATGCGCAAGGCGCTCAACCTGATCAGCTTTTTCACCGTCGGTGCTGACGAAGTCCGTCAATGGACCATTCGGACTGGTACCAAGGCGCCGCAAGCAGCTGGTGTCATCCACAGCGATTTCGAGAAGACATTCATCCAGGCCATTGTGTACAACTACAAGATCCTCAAGGAGCTTGGCGACGAGTCCGAGGTCAGGGCGAAGGGCAAGGTCTTGACCAAGGGCAAGGACTACGTTGTTGAGGACGGCGATATCTTGCTGATCAAGGCCGGCGCCGCCAAGGCATGAGGCTAAGCCATCGAATGACACAAAAGTTCATGGACCGAGGCACCTATTCTTGTGGGCATGGCCTTGATGTAGGAGCGGTGATTGCTAGCTCAGGGGGAAGCTGTCATGCTGCCAAATCGCTGCTCCACAGCTCTGCTGATAACGATGCCGGGTTAGGATGTCCTGGAGTTGTGGCGAGATTAAGCAGTGGCATGAGACCACAGGCTTGACCTGTCCTTCCCACTCTCTGTGCGTCTCGTAGATTAAGTTGCCCTCGCAATCACGCTGCTACGGCATTATAGCCAACAGTAAATGTCCCTTTTGTCATAGTGCAGCGCAACTGAGAGAGGCACTGCAGCAACTGATTAGAGGCTCCTCCGTAAAAGTGAAGCAGCATCGCTGGACAAAGCGTGTATGCTTGTACGGTATAACCAAGACTCTTCTCGGATTTACAGTCCCGAAACCTCTGGCAAAAATGAGAACAGGCTGACTTTAATTAATAATTCTGGTATAACTTGTCTTCCAAGACGTGCGCAGATGTTTCCTCTCACTGCTTATTAATCTTGGCGGGAGATCAGCCTTGGCCAACCTTCTTTGGTTCATCAGGGCAGGTAGTTCTGAGGTGCAAGAATCCGGGCTGGCCAGCGCAGTGCACCTCGATGCAGCGAATGATGGTCTCCACTATTAGTTCACAGCAACATCCCTGTCTCGCGTCACTCGCTCTCGGTGCTTGTCGCACATGTTCGCCAACTCTTGGTCTTCTTGTCATCGGCACGGTTGGAAAACGACAGCAAACTGCCACGGTTTTCCAAACAGCCCGTCCCGACTGAAGCATCCGCCATCGATTTCCCGATACCACCTTGATTGACTTTCCCCCGCTCTGCGCTCCCTCAGCCCGCATTCGAGAGCAGCCAGGAGTTTCATCAAACATCTATCGACACGGCATCGAACATACGAACGTTCATCTTGGGCCCCGGCAAAGAGCCCGCTGTATGGTTCTGCACCCGTGGAACTGCCCAATGGTGGCCACGACCATAGCGACGCCCTCACACTCAGCGCTGTCGCGGAACCAGTCGAATGAATGCAACCCCTAAACCCATTCCTGAGCGCCTTCTCCAAGAGCCCCATCCTCGCCCAGTGCCTGCCGCCTCAGCAGCACATCCTCCTCGTCCCGACCGCCGATGTCCTACTCAACGCCCGCGACACCGAAACGGGCGCGCCACTGGTGGCCTCCATAGCTTCGGATGAATTCCTGGGAAGCCATGTGCTGCGCATCCCCTTACCGAAATCACAGGGGGCCGGCGGGAAGGATGCGGCGCAGAACCTCCGCGAGATGCGCGGAAAGCCCAAGGTGTACGGCACATTTAACGGAAGGAGTCTGGTCATCAAGGATCAATCCATCTTCACCAACAAGGGTAATACTTTCTCTTCCTCCCTCCCCCACCTGAGCAAGTACTTATGCTGACGCTCTCGTCAAGGCTTCAAGTCGCTGGCTCAAGCCAACCTGCTTCACGATGCCATCTGGTACCCTGACACGCTCGACCCCCGCCCATTTCTAATATACTACATCTCGCGCCCTCTGGTCGGGTCATGGGAAGAGGTTAAGATCACACCGGCTGTGTTACCCCCTACGTCTGATGGCGGTGAACGTCTGTCGAAAGGGACACCGCCAGAGGCTCGGAATCAGCCCTCGGGCTCGCCGCAGAAGAAGAAGGACATCAAGACCTTCCATGAGCTACTCATCCATTTTCCGGCCATTGCCAAGCAGATGCAGGCCGGGCTAGAGAAGCTGTTCCGCGAGTTCACCCTCGTGTTCGAGCGACCGTTACCCCCACCGCCATCTGCTAGTGAGATACCGGATCCGGAGCCAGATGGGCCGATCTCCACAGCGGTGAAGAGGGCGAGGTCAAACAGCGATGTCAGTCAAGGCGCTGTTGCGGGGGTCACCGGGTCTCATGTGTCCGGGGCTTCTGAGGATGACGAGACGACCATTCGGACCGCCATGGAAACCGCCGTCACGGCTGCCATCGACCTGTTTCAGAGCGTCGACAGGCAGCAGCTTTCTCTCTTGGGCGCCACCACGGATCTGACGGGACCCCTCGTCGAACGACTCATCGAGCGCTACATAGCCGAGAACGTGCATCATTTGGTGTTTCCACGCCTTGCCGCACTCCGAAGGTCGGAAGATTTGGAGTTGGAAGCCAAGATCAGGCAGATGGACTGTATCGATATTTCACAGCTGGGCGTCGTCATTGGCGGGAGCAGCCGTGCCAAGCGCGACGTCGTCAACAGGCTGGGCAGGGCTGTCGAGGAGTTCCGGAAGATGCCAAACGCCAGCTGTCCGCAGGAGATGATGGAGATCTTACTTGCAACGACTAGGGCGGCAACCCAACTTTCGGATGTGCCACATCCAGGGCCAGCGTCAGCGTCAGCGTCAGGGCCAGCGTCCGAGAAACCGGTCATGACAATCAACGCGGACACGCTGGTGTCCCTGTTGCTCTATGTCGTGATCAAAGCACAGATTAAGCATCTCCAGGCGAGGCTCACTTACATGCGGAACTTTGTCTTCGTCGACGACGTCGAGAGCGGCGAGATGGGCTATGCTCTCAGCACGTTCGAGGCGGTCCTGTCATATCTTGACCGAGATTCTGGGGGCTTGCGAAGAGCAAGTCGACGCAATCGAGCTCTGTGGGACGCTGTGTCGAAGGGTGACCTGCCCGAACTCCGCAAGATCATGGAGCCGGACGAGGATGCCATCGAGGATGATGACGGCACGTTCGGATCATCCCACTCACGACGACAATCTTCGAGCGGCTGGAGCTTCACGAACGGAGTCTCTCGGAGGTCTTCGTCGAGCTTCGCCACCGCAGAGAGTCTCTCGCGAGGTTCCGGTCTGAGCCACGTGTTTCCGTTCCAAAATGGAACGGACACGAAAGAGACCGAGCCCCCCAAGCCGCCCCCCAAGAGGACCAAGAAGGTTGCGATGGACACGAGGAGCATGTCCAGCGGGTCCGAAATCTCGTTTCGGTCTATGCCTATGAGTATCGGCACGATGAGCGGGATCGAGGGAGATACGTCCATTGAGCGGCTTGCCCAGACCCGAGACGCCTTTGGAGAGTCGGTTCCAATGATGGCTATTCAGAACAGACAGCTGGGGGTTCTGAGATATCTGCTGTCATTGAGGCAACACTATCCTGCCGAGGTCATTCTCGACGACCAGAACAACGAGGGAACCACGGTGTTCAGCGCTGCCGTGCAGCTCGGGGACGAGGCTATCGCCAACACCGTCCTCGACTTCTTACTGGATGCCACGAGCGATGACCGCATCTCCCAGTACTTTGCCATTCAGGACACTTGGGGCAGGAGTGCTGCTCACTACCTGTTTCACGCCCCGTTTCTGATACAGCGGATTGGAAAGTTGTTGCCGTGGCGCCAAAAAGACAAGAACGGCCAGACGCCGTTATTTGCCCTATGCCGGTCGTACGATCACCCTAACTACGCCACCATGGTCAGCGAGGCGCTGGATGCGGCCACCAGAGCCCAAGGCGATGGGCAGCCGCTTCATCTGGACGACCACGTGGATATCAAGGGGAATACGCTGTTGCACATCGTCAACGACGCTCAATTGGCTCTGAGGATCCTCCAAAAGTGCGATGTTGACGTCAACGCAACAAACGAAAAACAGTTCACCCCCTTGATGCTGGCCAGCAAATACGGGCGCTTCGACATGGTCAGGACGCTGTTCGGCGACCCGCGCGTCGACATCGCCGCCCGGGAGCTGAGGGGCCTGACGGCGGTCGAGCTGGCCAAAGACGACGAGGTGCGGAGCAAGATTGACGACCTGACGCTGTTCTCGCAAATGCCAAGCGTGGATTCCCGGACGACCGGCGTCGTCCGCGCCTACTTCGTCGAGGACGCGTCGGTCCGTTTCGTGGTCAAGTCGGGAGCGCCGGTGGACAAGCAGAGCTTCGCGATCACGACCTGCCGCCGCTCCCTGAGCGACTTTGAGCATCTGGCGAAGCTACTGCAGATGGAGAATCCAGCATCGTGGATCCCGTCGCTGGCGGACCTGCGGTCGCCGATCCAGATCCCCTCGAAACCGAGTCGCGCGGTGCTCAAGGATCTGCAGATCAAGATGGACTGGTTCTTGAGGGTACTACTGCAGCACCCAACGTTTGCCACGCACGAGATGCTGTGGGAGTTCTTCCTGGTGCCGGACCTGCAGCTAGACATGATGGCGGAACGCAGCAAGCTCAAGGCGGACGCGCTGATGGAGAAGGTGCACGACGAGTACGAGCCGGTAGAGGACCTGCGCGAGGTGTCGCAATTCATCGACCACGCGCGGGACATGGTCCGAAGCGTGCATTTCTCCACGAGGAGCGTGGCGCGGCGGGCGAATGTGGTCAACAATGTCGCCATCGGTGAGTCTCTCTTGGTTTCTATTTCTATTCTGTTCATACGTTTCGCTGACTGAGAGCCACGTAAAAAAAAAGACCTTCATGAGGCCTCAGCCATCCTCTCCCGCACCCTCTCCACCCTCACCTTTCTCCCGTCGTCGCATACCGCCGCCTTTGCTACCTACGTCCGCGCACTAACGCCGTCGCATTCGTCCCCCAGCGCCGGCTTCTTTTCCACCTTCCTCGCGCTCTACAACAACGTCGAGTCCGTCCTCAAGGCGCTTTCCCGGCCGCCGCAGACCATCTCGCGCATCCAGGCGGTCCGGCGCGATGCCGAGCGCAGCTACAACTCGCTGGCGCGCTCGTCGCGCTGGCCGCTGGGCCTGAGCCTCCCGGTGCTGGACGAGGCGCGGCAGCGGGTCAACGAGGAGCGCGAGGAGAAGGCGCGGCGCAGCGAGGGCGAGGCGGAGACGCTGTGCCGCGAGCTGCGGTACGCGCAGCAGACCGTCGCGGGGGAGCTGGCCGGCTGGAGGGAGATGCACGAGCGGCTGGGCCGGAGGGCGATTCGGGACCTGGCCAAGGGCATGGTGGTCGCCGAGAAGATGCGGTTGGAGGGCATGCTCAGGGCCTTGCGACTGGTTAGAGAAGGCAATGGTGCCGGTGGTGCTACTCCTCCTCCTCCTCCTCCTCCTCCTCCTCCTCCTCCTCCTCCCGGGGGAGCTGTCGGGGCTGCTTCTGCGCAAGAGCGGGGCTTCTTGTCATTTGTTTACGTCGATGATGCGGATGGTTAGACGGGACTGGGTCTGGTTGATTAGACGGAGAGCGTAGTCGTATCGTACAATTCATGAGCCAGTTGGCTCCGTCGTTTGGCTGTGGTTGTGGAAAGCCATCACGACATGATTCCCTACCTACATAGCACTAATGTTGTTGGCCGATGGTCCCGGCCCCTTTTCTTTGGTGTCTTGGAAACTCGACAAGCCAAGGTTCAGTGGCTCTCTCATTCAAAACTTCGACCTCTGTGCGAGACGCAGTGTTCTCAAGAGACCAGCGGCCCAGAGAACGGTGGGATTCGCGTGCACCCTTGTTTTCGGCCAAATCCTTTCTTGCAAAAAAAAAAAAAAAAAAGAAAAGAAAAGAAATGTTGCCACCGGTGCCGCCGGGACACGCGTGGTGGCATCGCCAAAGTTCACCGCCGGATTAAATGGACCGGGTTACCATGGACACCGCCGGCTGAATACGTACAGCAATACCACCAACCTGCATCATATGCGGCTCACAACGCTAAAGGGGAATCTAAAGGGGAATCGGGTTGTATTTTTTTTCTTCCTTCCTTTTAGCGTCGCTTCCATCTTCTTGCATGTCGAGTCGGTGAGAGGGAGGTGAGAGGGAGGTGCATGCCTTCAATTTGGGGCCTGACGGAGGTTCTCTTAGGCTTTTCTCCGAACAGGCTTTTTTTTTTTTTTTTGGAGTGGTTGACTCGTTTGTTGGTGTCCTCATTGCTTGGTAGTAGTAGTTCTGATGTTGACGTAGTGTTCTTTTGGTTTTCTCCACGTGAAACAAGAATAGAGACTTGTATAAGTCCAAACGCAAAGGTTAGGCGGGTCGAAAACAGATGGTATCTCGTCGACCCGTACTCTGCATACCCTTCGGTCTCTGTTCTCTCCGCGGGTGATACAGGAACCCCGACGTCACATCATCATCGGCACGGCAAAGGAGAGATGGCGATCCTCCGATATGCCGAGCTGCGGCGGAGGATAGATGAGTCATGTAAGGAACTTGCAACATGCATCTGCACCGCTCACCTGAAACGAAGCCAACGAGTTGATGTGTGTGCGGTGTGAGCGTGTGAGTGTACATGTGGCTTTCCTGATTGGGAAGCTTGTAGATTGAAACACCTAAACGGCGGGAAGTCGCGGGGCGGGATGCGAGGAAACAGATGGAAACACACTGCCGGATGCGGGAATTTCTTCCCCTCACACTAGTGCTTCGCCTCTTTGTACACTATCCCACCGCACCTGTTGCGGGTCGAGAAGAAAACTTCTGTTTTCTCCGCATTGCATTTGGAGCCGCTATCGAGGCTGCAGGTTGAGAAGTCATGCCCTGGGTGGAGGTCGGGAGCAGGAAGAGCGCTGATGGCCAATCGACGGGCCGAATCGCGAACCTGACAGGTGAGTGTCGGTGAGACCCCGAACTTTGCGCGGGCCGGATTGGCTGAGCGAGGGGCGCGACTTGCATCGCGACGGACAAGGGGTAACCGACGAATCGGGGAGAGGTGGTCCGAGACCAAGACGCGGGAGCACGTGGTCGCGTGTTTCGTGTTTCGTGCCTCTTGGGGTCTTGGCTTTGTGGCATGGTTCCTGTCGCGCCACACACACACACACTCACCGGACACCGTCCATAGCCGCGTAGCCTCACCGAGGTTTCACCTGGGCCCCGATTTGCGCGGACTATTCAACGTATAAGCGCCCGGCGAGCAGGAATGAGGCTGTGCAAATAGCGCTGACGCGGACGGCTGGGAAAGAGGGCCATTACGAAAGCAGCCACGGAACGTAGGGTGTTCCGAACCCAGGGTTGATTTGATTTACGTCCGGGCTACGGCGTTTAGCAGCCGCCTAGGTCTCAAGGTGAGAACATCGGATGGCGGCTGCCCATTCGACTGTTAGGGGGTGGCTGGATTTTGCTAAGCTAATCGCTCTAAACACATAGGCCAACCTTAACAGGGGGGGTTGGGAAGGTACTGTACGGATTACAGTACGGATACCATTCCGCTCCCGCAAGCGCCAGCGGTCCGCTAAGCGGCTCCCAAAATGGCAATAAAAATGAGATAGCCGCCGGACCATGGGCTGCCTCCAGCGCTCGTCAAACAATCGCAATTTCAGTAACCGCTCTCAAGCAAGCCATCAGGACCGTACGTCAGCCCTAGGAACGAAATACGTCCATGTCCGAGCGGACTGAGCCGAACAGAGATCTCGATTAGCGGCTGCTGGTGATGCATGTCTTGGCCAAAAATAAACTTGGGAGTCGTCGGGGCTCGGTCGCATCTCTCGGGGACCAGGGTGGTTAAACAATGCTCTCTGAGGCCCCTTACTAAGTGCGGCCCCCGAAGTCACAAGGCAAAAGCTGCCCAAAAAAGGCCTGAGACGAAACGAGACAAATGCTCAACGAATAGTCTGTGCGAGAGACGCTTGATGAGACCCATTCGGGGGGGGGCTTAATAATTTTCAGTATCCCAATGGCATTGTTTCACTGGGCAGGCATTGGCTTATTATAGTGTAGGTACTGTACGGATTACATTGGTATTTTTTTAATGAAGTCATAATTAAGGTCGTGTTGGCGTTGGCACACTACGGAGGCGTGTCAGCCACATCTGTGGCTGCCCTGCGGCCCCCGGCTCATCCACGTCCCGGGCGCGATCCGCGCCCGCGTCGGCCGCGCGGGAAGCGTGAATCCCGACGCCAAAGAAGAGCCGCGACGGGGCGCGCCAAGACGCGGGAGAGGCGCGCCCCGGGCTTCAGCCTCCCATTGGCGCCCGGAAGCGTGCGGGGTGGGGTCGGACAGCGACAAGCCCGCTAATGCAATGAGTGCCAGGTGTTCGAAAATGACTCACTACACTAGACGCCCGCAGGCGACTTGCATTGGCAAGAAACACCGGGCCAATCAGATTTCCAGAATGCACTTCAACTTGCCTTGTTTGCAACGCCCAAGCCAGGAACAGCTCTTGCTTTCTCGTTCATTCGATTTTTTGCTCTGATGACATGACCCCACGGTTGGACTACTCGACGAGATAGCACTGGCAGTTCAATTCGTTGTGCAGCTTTGGGCATGGAGCGGTCACCCGCAGTCTTACGGATTGCACAATATCCTGCATCAACATTGCATACTTCGTTTTCCCCCGCCCCAACATAGGAATGAACTGGGCGTTGGAAGGGGCCGCAGTTTTCTAAACCATGAAGCTCACTCAGTCAGAAGCGTGAAGGCGCCCGGCTCGGACAAGGGTTCACCTGATATTCCCTAGATCGCCCAGAGCCGCCGAACACAGCGGCAAAGGGTAGGTACGTACATACCCGCCATTGTGCTACGCCGGCCTCGTCATCTCAATAAGCCTGGGGAAGGCGTCTCTTCTCTGGGCGCAACACCCTATACAACCCCACAGAATGGGCAGCTCGACCCCGTGTTTCAGATTTGATATTTCGTCGAATAGCAGCGTGCGAAATTTTTAAGGCTACGCGACTGCAGCTCGGGTAGGATGGAGTAGTCCAGGTAAGGTGTGGTACGTACCAGGCAAGGACCCTGCCATTCTCTCTTGCAGTTTGGATTCATCAATGTCACTCTGGCTTTCCATCCTAGCGCGGGATCGCGGTACCCACTCCGCGCTTCCCTCTCTCTCTTTCTTTTTTTTTTTTTTTTTTTTTTTTTGCCTTTCTTTTCTTGACCGCCCGGAGGGGGGTATCTCCATGGATCCACCCGCGGACGCATGCTACGGTACTACACAAGGTACGAGTACACACGACTACGGTCCACACCACCTTGACACGAGCGACATGCCACGAACCGTCTCCAGACCGCCGCGTCCAGTAGCCCGCACCGCGAGTCGGGTCATGCATCCTGGCCCGCACCGCGGCGGCCATCTGTGGCCTATGGTTCCGGCCATGATCTGCCTCTGAAGATAAGTACAACCTCTCTTCCCCCCCCCCCCTTCTCGTCGCTCTTGTTTGTCCATCCTCAGACATCCATCTTCTCAGACCCCCTAGATTTCTGGACTTGTCTGGAGAGAGAGAGGCTTGGTCGATATTTTCGAACCACCTCGTCGTTTCCTTCTCCCTTCCCTCTCTTCTTCCTCTTTGCCCACCCTTCACTTACACCAAACGGAGCCGGCCTCCACCTTTGCCTCCTCGCGGAGCTCTCTCGCACACTAATTCTATAATCTGCTGTGTGTGTGTGTGTAAGTGTGTGTGTGTTCGAGACGACACACACATCTTGACCGATCGCCCAGCATGTCCACGTAAGTTGCCCTTCTCTGTTCTCTCACCTCTCACCTATGGTTCTTGGGGGGGGGGGGGTTCATCGGGGATGCTGACGAGCAGTCCAACTCTCAGTCTGGCAGCGGATGTTACCTTTGACTTCACCTTCCCATCATGCGGACCGGCCACCCCGCCGAGCTTCACCTTTGACCCGTCCCTGCTCGAGGTCCCATACCAGGCCGGCCACTCGCGCTCCAGCTCGCAGGCTTCCGTGTACTCGTTCGAGTCGTCCCCGGCCGACTCGGTCACGGCTCCCAGCACCGCGCGGACCACCCCGGCCCGCTCTCCCATCCGGACTCACGGGCCCCTTCTCCTGCCCAAGATCCGCAGCCAAGACCAGGCCATGATCCCCCCGGCCGTCGCTCCCCGGCCCACCAAGCGGGCTAGGACCTCTCCGGCGCCCGCCCTCCCCAGCAGCAGCAGCAGCAGCAACAACAACAACAACAGCAACAAGAGCGCCTACCGTCCCACGCACACTCGCAGCCTCACCAACCCCGAGACTATCTCGTTCTCCTCGGCGCTCTCCTTCGTCCCCGACGACAGCAACCCGGCCCCTCTGCTCTGCTCTCCCGTCAGCTTCACTCGCGAGTCGTCGGTGTCGTCGACGCCGGCCATGCACTCGAGGCGGGCGTCGTCATGCAGCCTCGACAACGTCGCCGTCGAAAACTACTTCCCGTCCTTCCAGATGCCGCCCGCCCCCGCCGCCGCTGCCTACATCCCGGCCCGCGCCAGCAGCAGCCCGACTCCTCCGCCCCAGCCGCAGGCCCTCCCGCAGCCCGAGCCGTCGTTCCTCTACCAGCAGTTCGTGCCGCAGCCGGCCTCGCCCTCGCCCCTGGCCCCCGCCGCACCCATCACCCCGGCCGTGGCCCCGGCCCCGGCCACTACCCTCTACTCGTACCTCACGGCGCCCAACCCGGCCCCGTCGCTCGTCCGCACCCTCTCCTTCCCCCTCCGGGATCCGCACACTAAGCACTTCTGGTGGGACGTCCGGCAGGTCCGCCCCTGGACCGACTTCACCGCCGCCTCCATCCTCTCCATGCCCGGCGCCGCCGCCTGCCTGTCGGCCCCGATCCCCTCGGCCGTCCTGCCCGCGCCCGTCGCCACCCAGCGCCACCCGGAGACCGAGGCGGCCCTGCACTCCATCTACGCGGCCCACTACCTGCCCAAGCTCAACGCGGCGCTGGCCCTCTGCTCCCAGCGGCCCCTCCAGCTCTCGGTCCCGCCCAACAAGACGGCCGCCTACCAAAACCTGGGCATGGCCACCGACTGCATGTTCGTGGCCAACGCGGCGGGCGAGTCCTCGTCGGCCGCCGCCATCTTCGGCGGCAAGCCGACCGCGCGCGTCGTCGGCCTCGTCAAGAGCTTCGACCGCTTCAACACGGGCATGCGCGCCGAGGGAAACGTCAAGCGCGTCGAGTACCTGCGCGGCCTCGCCCACCTGCACCACGCCATGCGCGAGCACGGCTGCCGCTACGGCTTCATCCTGACCGAGATCGAGCTCGTCTTTGTCCGCAACGGCACCGAGCCCACCCCGCACTTTGGCTTCCTCGAGGTCGGCTGCGTCCAGCTGGCGGCCGCCGCCGCCGCCGCCTCCGACGACCTCGACGTCCACGACGGCCTCGGCCCCCTCGTCCGCCCCGACGAGGCCAAGATGACCGCCTGTCTCGCCCTCTGGGGACTCTGCATGCTCGCCGGCGACGAGCCCATGCCGGGCCACGCCCACTGGAAGGCCGAGATCGGCGCCCCCGCCGACGGCACCCGCCGCAAGGCCCTGCCCCGCGACGCCTGGATGCCCCAGCCCCAGCTGGCCGAGAAGCGCGAGGCCAAGCGGGCCCGCGGCTGGATCCTGCCCGAGTGCCCCGTCGGCCGCAAGGAGGTCGGCAAGAGGGGCGTCAAGTACGGCGCCTGCTGAAGCAATATTTTTCTTTTCTTTTCTTTTTTTTTGGGACCTTGATCGCTTCTTTCTCTTTTTCTTCTCTTCTTTTCTACCTTTTTTTTGTTTCCCACAAGTTTTTTTGCTTCGATTTTTTTATAACTAAAGTTATAAGTTGCCGGATCAACAACAACAACAACAATGATGTTGGAGAGTCTGCGACTCGTTCCACGACACGCAAATAAAAAACAACAACCGCCACTGTGTGGCTGCTTTACGGTTGTACATACATAGAAATGATTCTTTTTATGCCTTGCAGCATCGCTGGGGCTTGATGACGTTACGACTGGTTCGCATGACCGTCACGGCTTCGGGGGTTGCATCGCATACAAAGGAGAGATATATAAATATGATTGGGATACGGGACACGGGAGTTGAAGGGTAATTCGTCGTTTTTTTTCTTTTTATCTTAATACAACTGAGAATCATCAGGAATCTTCGGCTCGCTTTTCCTCTATCGTGTGATGACGCGAGAAGTTGCGGGGGTTTCACAACACGCTGAAACGGGGAATAATTATGTGACTGCCCTCATTCTCTATAGACACAGAGGTCATTCATCGTTACCACTCACTCATAACCTGGGTATCTATCTAACATGGCCCTCGCAGACCCTCTGCAAGCTCAGCATCAGCACCACCGCTCCCAAGGCTCTCTCCACTTCACTCCCAGCAACTCAAAGATGCGCTTCTCGTCCCTTCCCTCCAGCAACTCGCCCTCGGTTACCTTCCCCCTGTTCTTGCCGCGCATCACCTCCTTGTACAACCCCCTCTGGTTCAGCCTCATGCCCTTCTTGGACGCAAGCAACCGCATGCTACGGTTGAAGATGTCGTTCCCGGTGAAGTAGATGAGCGCCGCGCCGTATTCGGACTCGGGAACCAGCAGGAAATCGATCCGGCGCCACACCTGCCTCTGTTCCGTGGTAGCCTCACCACCAGTACTACCGCCGCCGCCGCCAGCGCTAGGTTGGTGGCCCTCTTCCCGTGGCAGAACGCAACAACCGTGCCATTTGCTCCCCGGCCCGTCCTTTCCCGGGCGCTGCGCATGCAGCGCGGCGAGCGTCGCGACCAGGAACCCCTTGCGCGTCAGCACCGCGATCAGCTCCTCCAGGAACGGCACCAGCTCGGCCGACGAGCTGGTCCCCTTGCGGGTGACGATGATGTCGACGTCGCCCGAGCTCTCGGCGCCGCGCCGGTAGCTGCCGCCGACGAGCAGCTCGACGCGCGGGTCGAGCAGGGCTGCCTCGCGGCGGACGTAGGCGAAGAGGGCGGCGACCTCGGCGCGGGGGATCCGCGAATTGAGGTCGTCGTAGTGGTCGACGCCGATGCGCTGGTTCGGGGTCAGGTCGGCCTTGAGGCGGAGGTCGTCGAGTGTCCGGTAGCCCTGGGCGATCCACTTGTTTGCGCGGCTGAGGCCGACGTCGTATACGTTGAGGAAGAGCTCGAGAATGCGGTCGAGGGGCTCGTCGTTGGCGTACTCGAGTCGGCGCAGCCTGTTGGTACAGGCGATCTCTTCAATCTTGGCGGCGAGGCGCCGGCCAATGTTTGGAAGACGAAAGGCCTCATCTTCCGTCGTGATGCGCGTGGGTTGCCGCCGGAGTGTGGCGATGGCTTTGCGGTAGGCCAGAGTCCGCCAGGTGTCGTTGACGCGTGCGTAGTAGTCGCACATCTTTTGGAGGATCTCGATGGTATGGGCGTTGGGGTTTCGGGCGTCGGCGGACCTGTCTTTGGTCCCCCCGCGATTGCAGGCGAAGCGCTCCTCGAAGGGTATCTCCTTTGTTGCGGTACGGCTGGCTCTGGCCGTCCTTTTGTGGGCTCGTTCGTCCGCTGACCTCACCTCGATTTCGGAGTCTGATGCCTCCTCAGCATCCTTGACCGACTGAAGATCGTCCTCCTCGGCGTCTAAGGGAAGATCTTTGTACTGCTGAAGGAGTTCGATACACTCCGACAGCTCGTCCTTGGTACTGGTTGTCCCTGGGGGAGGCGGAGAAGGAGCCTTGCGCGTGGGGTTGCAGCTCTGATGATGTGAGAGACTGGCCTGGGGGATGTGAGCCTCGGATGTGCTACCAGCGATGGCAGAGGAACTTTTGTGCGCCATATCTGGCTGCGTATCTCGAGCGCGTCCGGGAAGAGACGGTTGTTCAATATCTGACGAGGAGTGCCTAGAGCTTTGCCTGATTGATTCTCGAGGTGCTTTGACCTGCAATGAATGATGAGGACTCTGAGAAGTTTCGGGCACGGCCTGGTCAGAATCGATCTTGTGCTTCACCCCAGGGAAGCCCGTGACCCTGTAGCGGCTCTGGTCTGGATTGAGAAGCGTGCGGAAAGAGATGCAATCAATGGGATACTCCTCGTTGACAATGACCAGGGAACCCCGAGCGTCAGAGCCAAGTAAACCTTCAATGTCCTTGTATTCCAAGTGCTTGTCCACAACAACGTGACTCGCGTTGGCCAAGTTGCGGACCCATTGAGCCCCATGCTCCTGTGCCTTTCCGATGCGTAACTTCCGTGCAGGGGCAATGTCGTTGTTTGGGACGTAGAAGAAAGTGAGACCCTGGAAGATCTGGGCCGCTTCGGGCACCGACTTCGTTGATGGCTGTCGTTTCCGCTTCCGCAGCGCTGTACTTGCCGAAGGGGATTGGTCAACTGCCGGTGAAGAAGGCGTCGGAAGAGTTGTACTCCTCCTAAGAGTTGCAGGCAGTGGAGGACGAGCAGTGTCTGGGACCGGTGTCTCTTTAACCACCGATGTTGTCTCTGCGGGAAGCGGCTCGACCGCGGGGGCATTTCTGATACCAGGTCTTCGAGCGGCCGGGGTAGCTTCAATAATCCGACCGGCCGGCGTTGTTGCAGCTGGAGTAGGCATTGAGGCCGTCCGACGTCGATATGTCGGAGGCATTCGCTTCGCTGCTGCTCCAGCCTTCTTTCGCGAGCCGAAGAAGGCGCGGCACTTATCCCGGTGGTCTCGTTCTTTTTCATCCATCTCATCGTTCCCATCGCTCACATAGTCGAGAGCTTCAAGCTGATCAAAGAATGCAACCTTCTCACCAAGCGACGGCGACTTCATCTGTTTTTGGGGTCCGAAACGTTGGGCATCGAAAAGAACATCCGAGCTAAGGGCAGTTTGGCAATGCGGGGCACGATTCCACATGTTAAAGGCATCTCCTCCTGCTCTGGTTGTCTGAGCGGCAGGTGGCTGCCTGTTCAATGCTTGCGGATGATCTCGGCCTATACTCTGTACTGCCTAAGGTAACGGATACGACTCAGGTTGTTAAACTAGATCTCTTGGCAAACGCGTTTCTCTCTCACAGGCCGGCCGAATGCGGGGCAGTGTTCCCGCCAACTTCACACGCAGTCACGTGTACTCCAAATCTGCCAAGAACGGGATCAACCCCCCCTAATTGCTTGGCACTGATTGGCTCTTGGGTGCGTTTCACTGTTCCAGGTTCCTTCCCCTTACTTACCACTAGTATCGACGACGCCACAAATGCTGGCGGCAAGAGTTCTGCGCGACAAATTGAACCGACCGGTCGATTCAATTTGATTGCTCGACGTGAACAGAGTCGTTACCACAAAGATCGGACTTCAATCGTGCGCCTATCGACTTCTATCCTCCATCCGCCCGGTAGCCGACCAGCTAGCTCCCTACGCTCTCTTCTTCCCGTTCTCTCGCAAAGGAGGTGTGATATTTTCCGCCGACGTCCAGAGTTCTGGCCTCCACGAGACCATCAATTGCAATGTCCAACCTGTTTTCTGGAATGTAAGTGTTTACATTGCTTATCATGATCCTCGCGGATGCTTGCTTCCTTCTTTTTCCCTAAGAGGTCGTTTACGAAGAGGTTATCGCTGCCAAAACCTATGCCGTGGTCCTCTCGGGTTTCACATGACGTTCGCGGGATGAGACAGTGGGACAGGCCTAGGTCTTGCGACGGCACATCTTCCCACTACACGACCCTGCGGTGAACGCTGAGCAGCGAAGTTGCTAACCGTACTTGCTAGCAATGCCCGGTTGAGGGGAGCCACGGGCAAGGGCAGCACGAAGAGCCCTGTATCACCTTCCTCGGACGATGGCCACCTCAACCCGCCCAGGGGCCTCTCACAGAGGAGCAAGTCATCAAGCAACTTGTCAGCTAAGGCATCTCAAATGCCAGCGTCGCCTTCGCTGCCTCTGACCCCTGGCCCAGGGGCCACGGGCGACGAGGTGTTGAGGTCCTATCGCCTCCCACAGCCCTTGCCCATGTGGCTCAACCCGGTCTATGCGAAGCATATCGTCAAGGGTAACTTCATGACTCTCAGCAGCAGACCCAAGACGGTCGAGCAGGGCGAATGGATGGCACACCAAGGTATTTCCTCCTCCTTCCTCGTCAAGAACTATGGTTGACTCTTGACGGTAGTTGTTGAGCATTATCGCAACCTTTGGAATTTTGTCCATGTTGTATATGCTAAGGAGGCCAACGGGAAGAGTATCTGCAATGCTACTACGTGCCCCCGGATGTCTGCCGGACCGTAAGGTGCTCTCCCTCTCGCGGCGTGGCCTAGATGCTGACCCCAGGTGCAGAAACCACTCGTACACGTGGCTTAACAAGACGGGTGACCGTTATGAACGCGTCGAGCTGCCAGCTATCGATTACATAGTGCTGATGCAGCGGTGGATCTCGAGCAAAGTGGATGACACCAACATCTTCCCGACCGACCCCGCCAGCGTCTCTTTCTCCCACAATCCCAATATCGCCAATAGTGCTCTTCTCAACAATCCGGACGAGTGGATAGGCAAGCGCAGCGGGTTCCCCAAGGAGTTCGCCGGCATCTGCAAGACCATCTTCCTACAGATGTTTCGAGTCTACGCCCATCTTTACTGGGCTCACTTCGTGGAGCCCTTCTATCATCTCAACCTGGAAAAGCAGCTCAACAGCTGCTTCAGTCACTTCATCTTGACTGCCACGACGCTGGACTTGCTCAAGCCTCAGGAGCTTGAGCCAATGCAGGCCTTAGTCGACCTGTGGGCCGCTAATGGCACGTTTCCACCGGAGTCTAAGGCCTACGAGTATGCCAACCTAAAAGTGGGCACACGGTTATTGCAGATGGCAGGCATGGCTTGAAAAGGGAGCTGGAACCGTTTTGGCTTGGTTTCGAGGTTTTCTACATGCATTATCGGGCGTTCGGATGTTAGGCGGGCAGCTCCGCCCAAGGGAATTCGTGCTGTTTGGGTGTTTTGGGAATACAGGAAATGGGGGCCACCAGGCTGTGCAGATAGAGTTTACGCAAACAGACACTTCCTCCGCAGGCGGACGTGACGACATCAAGCAGGCCAAGAAGGTTTACTCTGTGATGGCTCTTACATTGGTGGGGTCCGTTCCGTCTATCAGATCTGTGCCTGGCTGATCATCTCAAGTGATAAAATCCCGTGATAAATAAAGCCTTGTTTCAGAGGCAACTGTAAAAAAACACAAAATGTGGAAAGGAAAGGGAGGCGGGGAAGGAAAGAAAAGGAAAGCAGAAAAAAAACCGAATTGAAACTGAAGGGGCAACTTGGCCCTTGCCACCGCGCGTATCTGATATGATAGATATAGATCTCTTTACCTAGGTGAGCATGGACTTACCTTCTGGTTCCTTTCTGCATTAGCGGCTCGCTTGAACTTAATGTACAGGCACTGCGGGGCAACATTCCCCACATTCGACTCGCGGAAACGCCCTGGGATTTCCACCCAAATTCTCTGCGCAAAAAGGCAAACCCAAGTCCAGACCCGTAGGCCTTGCCCATACCATCAACGTTTTTTCCCCTCGCGGTCCTGCTTCTTTTTTTTTTTTTTTGGCTGAAATATACAGCGGTTCGGTCACATCTTTTACACGCCGATAGTTTCACTATTCTACGCTTTACTGGAGATCAGAATGGCTGGTGATGATAGCATGGACATTGAGGTTGCCGAGAGGCAGCTCAAGTCTCTGGACCACGCGGAGCAGCACTACTTCAACAGGCAAGTCTCGACTCGGTTGCTCACAGATTCACGGTAGATTCACGGTCGCGCACCAATGCTAACTGTTTCGCTCCAGCTACAACCACCATGGTGAGCCGAGCATTTATTTTGGCTGCCCCGCACAATCTCTCCTTTGGCTAACCTTGGCAACCCCGCGATAAAGGCATCCATGAGGAAATGTTGGTGTGTATTTCTCGCTTCCCGTCCATTCCTCATCCCTCAAACTCAGGACAAAGCTCAACTGACGTGCTTCGTATGCCTTTTGTAGAAAGATGAGGTTCGGACAAGGTCCTACATGAACGCGATTTTACAAAACAAGCATATCTTCAAGGACAAGATCGTGCTGGATGTGGGCTGTGGTACCGGCATTCTCTCCATGTATGTCCCTCTCCCTGGCCACAGAGACTACACAAGCAGTCGCTGATGGAACAACTCTCAGGTTTGCGGCCAAGGCCGGCGCGAAGCACGTCATTGGCGTGGATATGTCGACCATCATCTTCAAGGCGCGCGAGATCGTAAAAGTCAACGGCCTGTCCGACAAGATCACGCTGATCCAGGGCAAGATGGAGGAGATCAAGATGCCCTACCCAGAAGTCGACATCATCATCTCCGAGTGGATGGGGTACTTCCTCCTGTACGAGAGCATGTTGGACACGGTGCTGTACGCCCGCGACAAGTACCTGGCTAAGGACGGCCTAATCTTCCCTGACAAGGCTACCATCTTCGTCGCTGGTATTGAGGACGGCGACTACAAGGAGGAGAAGATCGGCTGTACGTTTTTCCTTTTTTTTTTTTTTTTTTTCACTTCCTTGGCCCAGTTCACCGCACTTACCGATGCTAACCACACCCCGCAGTCTGGGATAATGTCTATGGCTTCGACTACTCCCCCCTTAAAGAAACCGCGCTCTCGGAACCCCTCGTCGACACGGTCGAGCTGAAAGCCGTCGTAACCGACCCAACCCCCATCCTCACCCTTGACCTTTACAAAGTCAACCCGTCCGACCTCTCGTTCAGCTGCCCCTTTGACCTGACAGCGCGCCGCGACGACTTTATCCACGCGCTCGTGGCGTGGTTCGACATTGAGTTCACGGCCTGCCACAAGCCGATCCGCTTCTCGACGGGCCCGCACACCAAGTACACGCACTGGAAGCAGACCGTCTTCTACCTCAAGGACGTGCTCACGGTGCAGCAGGGCGAGAAGATTGAGTGCTCTCTGCACAACCGCCCCAACGAGAAGAACAAGCGCGACCTCGACATCAAGATTGAGTATAACCTCGCGACCGAGGACCCCAACCGCCAGGCCAGCGGGACCTGTCTGTACAAGATGTGCTAGGCGCAGCCTTGGAAGGGTGACGTGCCGGACGAGATAGAGTGGCTGAAGAGGGCCGTGGAGGGATGGCTTGATGACTTCCGGAAGCTCATCTTGGCATTCGCCATGTGGACTGCGTCGCAACTGGATCGCCACGACTAGAGAAGGTTCAAACTGGCGTTTTTTTTTTTTTTTTTTTTTTTTTTGCTGTTGGGTTTATATCGCCCTTGCGAGAAGCGGTGGCAGCGAGGAGTGGAGGAGAGCGAGAGAAAAGCAAAACTGACACCCGAACAAGCGTGGCTCATGATTATGAATGAGTGTCTTGATGGATAGGGATACCCGTAAAAGTGGGCGAATATATTAGAGGGATCTCGTTTGTTTCAATCTTTCTTCTGCTGCAGTCCCGGTTGATGATACTCCTTGCCACCGAATTTTGTGCGAGTGACGCCCCTCTTTCGAGTCCTCAACGAACTAGCATCGTCTTGCTTGCTACCCCAATATCGTGGACTTTTTGCCTTCTTTCGCTATCTGCGGAGGCTAACTGGTCATCATGGTCATGTGCGTCATCGTCATAATCATCATCATCCTCTTCTTCATCGTGTTGTCGCACCATACGCACTCTCCTATACCAGCCCGTGTACTTAGAACCGCTGACAAGAACGGAGCAGAGAGAGTGCCAAGAGAAACCAAGGTCATGAGCAGAAACGCCCAAAAAAAAAGGAAGTAAAAGGAAAAGAAAGAAAAAGTCAAGCGCTATTCTTTTTCCCTGACTGCATCTGCCTGTTCAACTTTTCAATCCCTGGTCTTGTCCGCCGGCGAGTTCTGGGAAGTGATAGTTTCGTCCCGGTTATTGGCCCCCCTGGACATCTTCGGTAACATTGCCCAATGCATCATCCATAATTTTCTTAACCGCGATATTCTGCTTTTCTTCGCTGCTCTCCCCCTCCCCATTCCCATTCTCCTCCGTCTCCTTCAGTTCTAGCGCTTCCATTTTTGGTCGTGAACGCCAGGTCTCCAGATACGACTTCGACGGCACCAGACTAGGATCAGGTGACGGCTCCCCGCTGCTGAAAGCATCATACTTCGGAACTGGAATACGCAACCTCTTCCTCTCCTGGATATCCTCCTCCATCTCGAACACAAAGGTTTCCGTCGTGCTATACCTGCCGAATGAATCAAGCCGCGAGTGCGCGTACTGTGACTGGGGCTGCGGCTCGGAGAACAACGAGACGCTGCGGTTGCGGTTGCGGTTGCGGTCAGGGCCGTCCACGATGTTGTTTCTCTCCTTATCACTGCCGTTGGTGTCGAGATGGAGAGCCGAGAGGGTGGAAGGCTCCAGGTCCGAAGACGAAACGGCTCGGTCCCGACCCTAAAGGGCCCCGTAGCGCTCAATGATCCTAGCGACGCGCTCGGCAAGCTCGTTGGCCTCGGAACGGGTGGCCGCCTCGGCATAGACGCGGCAAGCGTTCTCGGTGCCGCTGGCTCGGGCAAAGGCGCGCGCGTCCTTGTACTTCTTGACTGCCTGGTCTATCTCGTCCTGGGCGCCCTCCGGATGCAGCAGACGTCGCTCGGCATCGGTCGTCTGGAACAGATCCTTATTGCCCACCTCGACCCGCACCAGGCGGTTGGGGAGGTCAATGTAGGTCATGGCCCAGTCACGGAGCGACCAGTTCTTGTGCGCGAGGATCACCTCGACCAAGAGCATGTCCGAGATGGCGTCGCCAACCGTCTGGTTGATGAGATCTCCCAGAGCAGCCAGCGTGTCGAGTGCGTCTTTCTGGGCGGGCGATTGCGGCTCCTTCTTCTTGAAGGCGTTGAGGGCGTCTGGGGAGAAGAGGACGGTGCCGTGGCCATTGGCTTCGAAGTAGACCCCAATGTCAAATCCCTGAGCCACATGGTGGAGATGCTTCACGCCAGTCGGAGTGCAGATCACGGGTAACCTCAGATGCTGGGTGATGTAGTTGGTGCTGGCGCCGTTGGCGTAGGCGGTCTGCACGACGCCGATGCGCAGGTCGTCCTTCAGGCCGGCACTCTCGACAAGGTCGCCAATGAAGGAGGCGGCAAGGGAGGAGATGCGGTCGCCGTCCAGCATGACGAAGCCGCTCTCGGGGTCTACCCAGTAATAGATCAACCTGTCGGCGTCACCATCCAGGGAGCAGGACCTGAGGCCGGGCTGGGGCTTGGGGGTGGGCGGAGCTCTTTGCTTCGTCTTGACGAAATCGGCACCGCACTGAGCGATGGGTTAGCAAGACCTAAAATCATGAGTAAAAAAAGCGGGGTACGTACTTCAAAGTTGAGAACCTCGGGACGGAGGACATCGTCGTTGACGACCTTGACGTCAAAATTAACCTTGTCTTTGGGAATATATTTGAGGAGCTCGGTCAGCTTAGGCCCGCCAACACCGTTGGCGCAGTCCACCTGTAGCGTCCCGTTGATCTTCCTGCCCTTCAGGGCGCGGACGAAAGCCTCGGCTAGTTTCTCATAATATCCGACCTCGCTGACCTTCCCGTACGATAAAGGCGTGCCCTCGCTGTTGGTTGCCCGCACGAGGTAGTGCAGTTGGGGGGTGGTGAGGATCTTGTAGTCGACGGACTCGGCCTTGGTGGCTTCGAGACCGTCAGCGAGGGCCGTGACCAGCTTGTGGCCCGAAGGTCTAGTGTCGCGGCCGTAGATGACCTTGGCAGGACTCTTCAGATCGATCTTGAGATCCGTGGCCAGCCTGTTGTAAACCTGGACGAGCTGTTCGTCGCTTGGGGCGTTGACCAGGGCCGTGGCGTAGCGCTCCCAATCCTGCTCAAGCATATCGCCTAGGGGGTCGACGATCTTGACGCCGTTGTCGGCGGCCGGGTTGTGGCTGGCGGTGATCATTACGCCGATGGCCTGCCCGTTGAGCTTCCGGCTCCGAAGCGACGCAAGGAGACCGACGCGGTACGAGATGCCCTCGAGAAGGTCTGCCTTCAAGCGGAAGCCGGCGGTGCCGTAGGTGTAGAATTTGCCCTTCTCGAGGGGCACGATGGGGTGCTTGGCCGAAGCCTCGAGGATTTCCTTGTCATGGTTCCCCATCTCAAAGGGCGGTGTTGTGTTGGCTCGGGGTTGAAGCGAGAGGTATTCCAAGGGGGGATCGAGAGGTGATTTCAGTGAAGAAATGGAAGACCAGAGCGAGTGAGGATGACGCAATATCTGGCAGGTGTTGGCTCAGTTTGGTGCCCCAGCTGTTTAAGCGGCAGAGCGATGGAGAGGAGAAAGATCTGGAAGCTACGGTGGGATACGAGACGGTCTGTTGATTTATGAGAGGTCAGACTCGGGCGGTGGAGGGCCCCCCAAAGTACAGCTGCCCCGCGCTGAGCTGTTGAAGCGGGGGTTAGGTGTGCACCGTTAGGTACCGCCTAACGGGCCAGTACACTACTGTAACACAACATAGCAGGGACCTGGCATGTGGGGACGATGATGCTAGCCTAATTAGGAAAGGCGCATCGTACTTGCAAGCACCTTGCTGACCATGGATGGAAGGGGCTTGGCAGAATTGATGGCACTGAAACGCGTCGCTCTGGGAACCGCGACTCGCTCTCATCCCATAGCCACCTGCATCTCGCATTAGCATTAGCAGCAGCAGCAGCAGCAGCAGCAACAACTCAACGGTGGGACGATGCATCGGCATATGGAAGCCTGAAATGCTCAGCTCGGCTAACTTGCTAGAGTGAACCTTGCTGTTCTCACCTCCAATTTTCTTGCTCTATTGCCGGGCTTCATACGCTCGTTTGTTTGTTTGTTAACTTGCCCCGTTTGCTTCCTTTTTTCCCTTCCTTTCTTTTCCCTCTTTTGTAGCTTCCTTTTCCTTCCACTTGCTTCGAGTTATTGCTCATCGAAATGTCTCAGAACACGTGTGCCAACCCATTGTTTTTGGAGTGGGTCAAAGAATGGTGGGAAACGGCCAAAGAGCGCAACTCGAAGGGTGTCACCACCTACAAGCACGCCTACGATTCGCTCAAAGCTTGTCCCATCGCCTTTGAGCACCCCGCGTCTCTTCAACAACTGAAGGGCTTCGGACCGAAACTGTGCGAGCGTCTTACCGAGAAGCTGAGGGCACACTGCGAGGAAAATGGCTTGCCCATGCCTCCTCATCCAAACTCCAAGAAGCGAGCCGGCAGACCTGCAGCTGTCCAAAATGGCGCTGAAGAAGAGTCCGAGCGGCCGGCAAAAAAGGCAAAGAAGGCCAAGCCATACGTGCCAGCCTACCGCTCCGGGGCGTATGCACTCATCCTTGCACTCTCAAAGCCAGGCCAGGAGGTCGTAGGGATGCCCAAGGCTGAGCTAATACACGAGGCTCAGCCGTACTGCGACTCCTCGTTTACGGCGCCGAGCGATCCTGGCAAGTTCTACACGGCATGGAATTCGATGAAAACGCTGTTACAGAAGGAGCTGGTCTACGAGCGAGGCCGGCCTTTGAAGCGGTATGCCCTGACGGATGAAGGGTGGGAGGTGGCCAAGAGGATACGGGAAACCGCTGTTCCCACCGCCACCGCCACTACCACTTCAAGTCTATCCGCCGCAGCTTCCGGGTCCAGCAGACCAAATGCGCTGCCTTCGATGGCTCCGTCAACACTCCCTGAGCCCATTACCATCGACGATGATGGGGAGGACGACAAGGACGTCGCGTCTCCTCAACCACCGGGGGACTTGGATTTCAAGAATGTAGTGGCTGATGGGGCCATCGTAACTGGGGATACGGCGCTGCCGAATTTCACTCCCATCAGGCTAGCTCCCGGCACCTTCACCGTGGAACTGCTCCTGGACAACCGGGAGATCAGAGCTAAAACAGTCCGAGAGTACATGCAGGAGGAGCTAGCAAAGCGAGGGGTAAAGCCTATTGTGCGCTCTCTGGAGCTGGGAGACGCTCTGTGGGTCGCGCGGTGCAAACAGCCGGGCTGGCTGGCTCGTATGGGCGCAGAAGGGGACGAGGTGGTGCTCGATTGGATTGTCGAGCGAAAGAGGCTAGATGACCTTGTAGGCTCGCTCAAAGACGGCCGTTTCCACGAGCAGAAGTTCCGGCTCCGGCGGTCGGGAGTGAAGAACGTCATCTACCTCGTGGAGGAGGTCAGGGTGGACGCGACGCATTTCCAGAAGTATGAGGAGGCGGTTCAGTCGGCCATGGCGTCGATGCAGGTGGTTGACGGCTACTTCCTGAAGCGGACGCAGAAAATGGACGACACAATCCGGTATCTGGCGTCTATGACCAAGATGCTCAAGTCAGTGTACGAGGCCAAGACGCTGTACGTGATACCTACGAGCGTCCTGACTACCAAGAACTACCTGCCTCTGCTGAAGCACCTCCGCGAGACGCGACCATCGGCCAGCCATCACATCAGCTATCCGGCGTTTGCTTCGCTCGCTTCCAAGTCGCAGAACATGGCACTGCGGGACCTGTTTCTGAAAATGCTGATGTGCACCAAGGGCGTGACCGGAGAGAGGGCGATCGAAATCCAGAAAGTCTGGAAGACGCCCTACGACTTTGTCAAGGCCTTTGAGCATTGTGGGCCGGGCGAGGAGGGAAAGAGGCGCAAGATGGACCTTGTTGCCAATAGGCTAGGGCATCTTGTCGGGCGGAAGAAGATAACCAAGTCCGTGAGCCAGAAGCTGGCAGAGGTATGGGGCGAGGCATGATGTATTGAACATGTACTCTTCCTCGTAGAGATTTGATCACACACGGTTATCTAGATACCCAATCATAACAGCCAAATGTCAATACTATTGCGCAACCACAACATCACGCCCTCCTTCAATTGCGATAATTTTTTTGAGTCTCCCCCACCTTCCTATCCTACCGTCCGTCAAGCCGAGCTCCCCTTGATTCCCTCGAGGACCTTCTTCAACAGACCGCCATCTCCCTCCTTGAGACCTTCCAGATACCCCTTCAAGCTCTTCTCGACATACTTGGCCGTCATGTCGACCTCGACGTTGACCGTGTCGCCGACCTGCTTGGCGGCCGTCACGATGCGCTCCTGGGTGTAGGCGATGAGCATGACCTCCCACCAGCCGGCCTCGTCGTCGACCTTGGTGACGGTCAGGCTGGCGCCGTCGAGGGCGATGAAGCCCTTGTAGACGACGTACCGGAGCACGTCCCGGCTGGCGGGGGCGAGGCGCAGGGTGACGGCGTTGCCGTCCGGGGCGCGCGACAGGATGGTGGCCGTCGTGTCGACGTGGCCCTGGACGAAGTGCCCGCCCATGCGCGTGTCGGCGCGCACGGCCCGCTCGAGGTTGACGCGCGAGCCGGCGGCCAGCGAGCCCAGGTTGGTCAGCCGCAGCGTCTCCGGGGCGATGCCGACGGTGAAGGACGGCGTCGGAGACGGGGTGAAGGACGTCACGGTCAGGCAGACGCCGTTGACGGCGATCGAGTCGCCCAGGTGGGCGTCGGACAGCAAAGGGGAGGTCGGCGGGAGGGTAATGGTCAGCGAGGTGCCCCCCGTGGAGTCGGAGCGGTTGAGCTCGGCGACGGCTTGTCCGGGGCGAGAATCAAGTTTTAGTCCCGTAGCCCGGGAGAAGATGTGAGGAGGGGGGGGGGGGGAATTGGGGTTGTGGCGCGCTTACTGCCTATTTCTTCGACTATTCCGGTGAACATTGTGATGCCTGTTCAGCTAAACTCGGAAACCCGGTGAGATGAGTGTAGATGGCAATGAGCGACCTCGGCCTTTAGGATCCCTGGATGGTCGGGCTTGTCAAGTGAGCAGAACGTTGTGGCCCTGGAGGCTGAAAATGGATGGAAGGTCTAAGGACTATCAGTCTTTTACGTCGTTCGTTAAGGTATATGAGAATCTCTGTTGATGATTCACCCGAGTTTGTTGACACTCGGCGAGTTGAATAGCGGGAGGGGGGTTTACCCGGCCATAGTGGGGTTCTCGCTCGTACATACCCCGCGACTGCAATCGGCCTCGTCACCATATCGCGGAACGGACGGGGTTAGGGTTTCAAAAGCCGGGTATGTTGAAGAACCATCTCAACTCTAGGTCTTTTGAGTTTAAGTGCTTGTAGTATGTGGACGTGAATGCTCGAAGCCGCCGTTGGAAACTCAATCCGTGGGTCTTGCTTGCACTTCACCCACACCTTCCCGCGGTTCTGAGCCATGGAACGATATGGTGCGCGTAAGCCCAATAGGGAAGGTAACTATCAGCTAGCCGCTCATCCCAACGTAGGATTACCCAGCAGTTTGCTAGCGTGAGCTCTCCTGACAGGCTGGCAGCGTGCTCCTGTGCCGCTCTTGCCAAGCCAATCAGACGGGCAGTCTCACCATAGTGTAGACGGAACCGGCAGGCACCGACGATTTGGCGACAAGGGGCTCGTAGTTAACTTGTTTGTTTGTTTAACGGAACACATGGAAACAACGCTCAAGCTTCGCTCGCGTTCCTTCCCCATGAGAACCGAGTCACCATGTCCATGTTGCGCGCATCGCGGCAGCCATGGCGTTGGGTACGGGTAGCGGCCGTGTTCTGCATCGTGCTGCTTATCCTCAGCGTTGCCCGCGATAGTCAATCGCTCTCCGCGACGACCTGGGCCTCTCAAGATGACGAGGCCTCGGACATCTGCCGCCCGCACGGCTGGAAACCCTTCCGCACAAAGGACCCCGGCAAACCACGCAAGGTGTACGACCTGATGATGTTCAACACGGAGCTTGACCACCTAGAGATCCGCCTCAACAGCACGTGGGACGAAGTCGATTTCTTCGTCCTGGTCGAGAGCCGCAAGACATTCACCAGCCACGAGAAGCCCCTTACCCTGCTCGACAATTTCGACCGATTCGGGCCGTACCATTCCAAGATGATATACCACGAGATCGAATACCCGCCCGACTTCAAGCCGCGCAGGGCCTGGGACATGGAGGATCACCAGCGCAACAGCATGCTGACCCAGGTCTTCCCCCGCCTTACGGGGCGCCACGAACCGCAGGAGGGGGACGTGCTTGTCGTGTCGGACGTGGACGAGATCCCGAAGCCGTCGACGCTGCGCCTGCTCCGGGCGTGCCACTTCCCGCGGCGCCTCACGCTCTACTCGCGCTTCTACTACTACTCGTTCCAGTGGCTGCACCGCGGGCCCGAGTGGCCGCACCCGCAGGCGACCTACTACCAGGGCCTGCGGCGCACGCTGCGGCCCAACGACCTGCGCATCGCCGACGGCGGCATGCGGCCGTTTCGCGAGTGGGAGAAGGGCGGGCTGGCGAACGCGAGCTGGCACTGCTCCTCGTGCTTCCAGACGGTGGGCGAGCTGCTGGGCAAGATGGCCTCGTTCTCGCACACGAGCCTGAACGCGGAAAAATATCGGGATAAGCAGAGGATCGTGGATCATGTCAGAAAGGGGATCGACCTGTGGGATCGTGAGGGGGAGATGTTTGACCGAGTGGAAGGGAATACCGATGTGCCTCCATTCCTGTTGGAGAATAGGGAGCGGTTTAGGTATATGCTCAACAGGGACGGGCCGACGGCGGGATTCACAGATGTAGAGGTATAGAAGTATGGCTGGTGCTGGTGATCAAGCACACACACACACACAGAGACGTGGATGAGGTGGCTCGACGAAGTCGTGATGATGTTGGAGATGGATGTGGTCAATAAACACATGGCCGCACGCAGAGCCAAGATAGCCAAGAAACGCTGTAAAGCGCATGTATCCGTCCATTCTTGGCAGGTAACTCCACCATCATCACCAAAGCCCTCGGTACTGACCGCCCTCGCCTAAGTGAAGTCTTCTATCCGTACTAGATCCCTTTTCATCGTTCGCACGGTTGGCGACGCGATGCACCAGACAAGCCCGCACAGTCGGCGAGGTGTGATGGCGTCATCAGGGATCTAAAGTAATCGCAGCACATATGCACCGGGCCGGCCCGCTTTAAGGTCGTTCGTTCCCTAATAGATTGCTGACAGACGTTTCAGACAGATTCCGTGGAGAGCAGGTGTCTCCTGTCTCACTGCGTGGCAGGATACCACTTGGCACCAGGGCGGTTGATGCCCAAGCGTACCTGGGCCGTAATAGGTAGGTCTGGTCCCGTCGGGCAGACGTTTTGGCTGTGAGCGGCTCAGTCGAGGAGAAGAGGGATGAGAACGAAGCCGCCAATCGTGGCAATCAAATACGCAGCCAACTATCCTCAAGTGGCCCCGTTTCTCTCCCCGCACGGCCCCTCCACGCAACAGTGACCTCAGGGCAGGCGTTAACCACGCGATCACTGCCACCACTCCACATGCCTGACGCTTACTACATACATACATACTTACCCTTAAATAACACAAACTCCGGGGTTCGATTGCCTACGTTGTCTGACGTACTGAGAGACAAGTGAAGCAACCACACCCCACCAGGCTCGAAGCAGCACCTTCCTTCTAACTCATCGTGAACACACACAAGACCTCTCCGGAGTAGGAATCATCTCGCCCGTCTATCCAACCATGGGTTCCGTCAGCGAAGAGAGTAAAGAACAAGAGCCCTTTACGGTGCTCCTCACTGGGTTTGAAGTGAGCGCGCCCGTTCTCTTATCCCCTTCATGAATTGTGGTTCTCGCGCCGCCGAGGGAAGGGAAGGGGGGGGGGGGGAGGGGGACAATTTGTCGCGCTTGCAATTTGCAGTCCCGTGAGCCCTCGGAGAGGACATGAAGCACAAAAAGAGGGAGAAGAGAAGTAGTATGATATGTATAATTTTATAATACCGATGACTGACCCTTCTGCGTCCTGTTTGTTTCTTTACACAACCCGCGCGCAGCCCTTCAAGAGAGACTATCCCGTCAACCCGTCCTGGGAGATCGTCCGCTCCCTCCCATCCTACCTGCCCCCCCTCCGCGCCAAGGTCCCGCCGCCTTCTTCTTCTTCTTCCCCCGACGCCCCGTCGCCGCTCACCCTACCTCCGGTCCGCCTCCTAGTGCACCCGGCCCCGGTCCACGTCAGCTACGCCGCCGTGCGCGAGCTGGTCCCCCGGCTCTGGGGGGATTCCGGTCGGGGGGAAAAAGAAGGAGAGGAGGAGGAAGGGTCCTCCTCCCCCGGGAAGAGGATCGACGCGGCGATCCACGTCGGCATGGCCGGGCCCCGGCCCTTCTACAGCATCGAGCGCCGCGGCCACCGGGAAGGCTACAAGATGCGCGACGTGGACGGCGAGCTGCTGGCGGACGACGGCGGGCGGGGGTGTCGCCGGCCGCGGCTGGCCGCCGGATCCGGGGAAGGGGAAGGGGAAGGGAAAGGGGTAGGAGAAAGAGGGAAGGAATGGATCTGGGAGGGCTTGCCGGCGGAGCTGGAGACCGCGTTCGACCTGGAGGATATACTCTCGAGGTGGAGGTGGCATAGCCCGGTATGTTTGTTTCTCTTCCCTTTTCATCCTCCTTTACCTCCCCTGTTACTCTCTTATTATGTTTTCCTGCTCTCAGCGAACGCTGACAGCGACAAAGAGGCATCTGGACTTGAGGATTTCGGAGGATGCCGGACATTACCTATGCGACTTCATCTACTACTCGAGCCTGGCGCATCTCGAAAAGGCCGGGGAGAGGAGGAGGGTGCTCTTCCTCCACGTGCCGAGCGACGCCTCGGACCATAGCATTGCGGTGGGGAGAGAGCTGCTGTTGCAGTTGGTGCGGTCGGTGGCGGAGAGCGAGTTGGCCAGGAGAGAGAAGGAAAAGAGCAAAGCCGAGGGCGCAAACTGAAGAGCTCTCGCTCGGTACGAGTACTGAAAGTTTGGTTGGCGCGGCGTTGTGGGCACTGAGGGTTTCAGGATCACATTTCTCTTTTTAGCATATATACGGATTACTCATGACGACTTGGTTAACGATACTTAAAAAGAAACATATTGCTAAGCTGAAAATTTCTATGTAATTAGCGCGCTTGCTAGTCTAAGAAGGCAGATCGAAACGTTTCTCTCTAAGGTTGCCCTCCGCAGGAAAAAAAAAGAAAAAAAAAAAAATAACCGCCAACGCCCGTAGATGCAAGCATGCTTCACCCTCCAATGTCTCTCTTTACAGGTGCTCCTTCTTCAGCGGGGCACGGTGGTACTGCACCGGCCCCTGCACGTTGACGCCCAGGAGGGCGGCCGTCTTGAGGACGAACTCGGGCTCCCTGAGGAACTGGCGGGCGACGAGGACGAGGTCGGCCTTGGTCTTGGTGCCGTGCTCGCCGTCGACCTCGACGGTGCCGTCCTGGCGGCCGGCGAGGGAGCCGTCCGCCTGCACGACGCTGCGGGCCATCTCGGCGTTGGTGACGAGCCCGACGGCGCCGATGGCCATGGACGACCTGCCGGCGCGGCGCAGCTCGGCGCGGATCTCGGCCGCCATGTCGATCTGGAAGTACGGGTGCAGCTCGATCTTCTGCCGCGGGTTGTTGCCGCCCGAGCTGACGTCGAGCAGGTCGACCCCCAGGTCGGCCAGCAGCGGGGCCAGCCGCTTGCTCTGCGCCAGGTCCCACGACGGCCCGCCCGTGTACTCCATCCACTCGGTCGCCGAGATGCGCACCAGCAGCGGCATCCCCTCGGGGATCGCGGCCCGCACGGCGCGCACCACGTCCAGGAGGATGCGCACGCGGTTCTCGAAGGAGCCGCCGTATTCGTCGGTGCGTTGCTGTTGAGCCCGGTTTGTTAGTAAATAAATCCCGATTATTACCGATTACGGCCTCAATAAAAGGTCCAAAAAAAAGGGGGGGGGTAAGAAACGTACGTTGCTGATGGGCGAGAGGAACTCGGAGATGAGATAGCCGTGGGCGGCGTGGATCTCAATGGCATCGACGCCCGCCTGGACGGCGCGCCTGGCGGCGTCGGCGAAGGCCCGGACGAGGCTCTCGATCTCGGCGACGGTTATCTCCTTGGGGGTCGGGTAGCCCTCGTCCCAGGGGATGGCGCTCGGGGCCCAGAGGTTGTCGGGCCAGCCGCCGACGTCGGGCGTGGCGACCTCGTGGCGGCCGGGGACGACGTGCCAGGGGCCGAGGGTGCTGCCCTTGCGGCCGGCGTGGGCCAGCTGGACGGCGATCTTGTGGCCCTGCGAGTGGACAAAGTCGGCGATGCGCCTCAGCGGGGCGATCTGGCTGTCCTGCCACAGCCCGGAATCCTCGGGCGAGATCCGGCCGTTCGGGGTCACGGCGGTGGCCTCGACGATTGTCAGGGCGGCGCCGCGCAGGGCAAAGGCGCCGAGGTGGACGAGGTGCCAGTCGGTCAGGTGGCCGTCGTCGGCCGAGTACGTGCACATGGGGCTCACGGCGAACCGGTTCTGCAGCGTGAGGTCCCGGAGCTTGAGCGGGGTGAAGAGCGTCGGCACCTGTGCGCCCGTGTCCAGGGCAGTGCCGGCGGGCGGGTTCTGCGCCGGCGTGTAATAGGGCACGCCCGGGGCGGGAGTGCTGGCCGTGGGCTTCTTGAGCGTCATCTTGACTGCAGACTCGCGGGTGTTGTCGTCAACGGACGAGGGAGGTGATTGTCGTCGAATTGAGCAACGGCAGAATGTTCCGGATGCAAAGAGAGGGAGAAAGGGGGTAGAGACTGTGGGAGGGTGAAGTCTCTTATCAAGGTATACTTCGGAAGTCCTAACACACACACAAGACCAAGAAGTCGAGGGGTGGCCAATGAGGCGCGAGGTGAACGACGAATTCGTCTGAGCAGGCGACAGGTCAAAACAAGGTTTGCATTTCTGGGGGATATATATATGCTTGGCCTCCCGAGACTTCTCCGGGTTAGGCACGGCGGGGAGACCTAGTAGTGCCTTCTTGAAACTTCAGTGACGATCTGCTTCCTCATCCTGCTTTGATAATTCTGGGTTTTGATAATTTCTTAGCTGATAAATCAGATCGGGATGTTTCTACATTGGTGGAGAATCGCTAAGCTTATTATTGATCGAATGGGAAAAAGAAGATCCGCTGCTTTGTAGCGGATATTGCAGTAGTACACTACGTAGAACTGCGTAGTTACCAAGTTCGTCAAGTACGTGTAGTTTTGGCGGTAAGGCGTCTCCATCGGGGTTAGCCGTCGAGTTCCTGAATGGCGCCATTCTGGTCAAGGGCCGTGGAGCACCTGCTGAGTAATTATACGTCGTTGTTGCGATGTAGGGAACACCGAGAGGGGCACTTTCTGCTGACTCGCTCGGCATCGTCCGAAAAGAGTGGCCCCAATCATGCAGCCGAGAGAGTACCTCACGACGAGGGCAGAGCCGCGGCTGCATGCTCTGTCGAGCAACCCAAGGTCTCGGGGATACCTCGCGTTGTTGGACTTGGTCACATCTGTGTACCGTATGTACATACGTCATCCCGGGGGTTGTCCCTGGCACATGGCCGTTGGCCCTCTCGGGGAAAAAAACGTGGCTTCGATGCAAGATGGTTTGTTTGCCACATTAGATCGATCGCATTGGCGCAGTTGCTTTTTTTTTTCCCCAGCATCGAAATGGTTGATGAATAATCAAGATTACCATCTTGTGCGGACGTACTTTAGTCCTGTGGCGGGTGTGGGCTCGTTCCATGCACCGTTTTTCTCCTCAAAGAAGTGTAGTGTGGTGTGGAAGGAGGTGGAAACAAGGCAAAAAGAACTTTCCACGTCTGAAAGTTTCAGATGCAAGTGCATGTCATTGCGGGGAAATTTCGGGCAATGACCGACAATACACTACGCTAGCCGAGTTCCGCTTTGCCGAAACTGTCAACCACGGGGCAAGCACCTACCTAGCACAGTAGTACCCAGCACCCAGCACCCAGCGCCCCAGTCTCCACCTTGGGAATCTTTGAGCTTCGCCTACAGTATATCCCGTACATCACGGCGAGCACTTCTGTTTTGAGCAAGCCTGAAGATGAACGGCGTGCTCATGACGGGCCACGCGATGGCCACTCGATGAAACGCCATGCGATGGCGATACGAGTGGATGGGGAAGGGGGGAGGATGGGAGATCCTCTGCACTGTCTCATCGTCTCGAAACGGCAACCCCCAAGACCCAAAACGGGCGCCTTCCCGCGCCAAGATGTTGCCTCGGGGTCGGGGTTTCGAAACGAAACTCGAGGGGGCGAGAACCACCAAACCCAACGCGACGCCCGGTGCGACCCTCTCAGGCCCGGCTTGCTGGATGAAGCGTCAGATCTGGGAACACTTGGGAGAGGGGGCGAGAGGAGTTTGAAACCAAACACAGCTCGTGTACTACTGCGTACGGAGTACATACAAGTAGCTATGCATTAACGCTGTTCAGTGGTACATACATCCATCCATACACCACACGCCTTAACATACTTCGGACGACAGCTCCCCTTCGCCCTCGCCCAATTTTTCGCTTCGGACGAACGGCGCAGCGCGTCATCAACCAACACTGCTCACCTGCTGGTTGGGACGACAATCCGGGAAACGGCGCACGGCGGCGGTCCGGTTCGAGGTTGAACTTTTGAGGAGCACACAAAAATGAGGTGGAGCACAAGCAAGAGCGTGGTCGGCTCGTAAGTGTTCGCTGCTTGAGCGAAGCGTTTGCTCGGTTCGTTCGGGTTCGGGTTCGGGTCAACTAACCTCGTTGCTTGCCAGCCTTGAGGGAGCGGATGTTGTGACGGTGCTGGTGGGAGAAGAACAGCGCGAGTTCACGATTCACAGAAAGCTGCTCAGTGACAGCTGCGCCTTCTTCAAGGGCCATATCGACGCAATCCCCTCTCCGTCTCGGCAGCGGAAGGAGGATGGCGAGGAAGAGGATTCGGTCCTCTGGCTCCCCAACGAGGCCCCCGACATGTTCGAGATCTTTGTGCTCTGGCTCTACCAGCGGCGCCGATTCCCGACCTTCATCGACGGCGCCACCCAGGGCATGTGCCAGGACAAGCTGCGCACCCTGCGCACCAACCTCGTCCGCCTCCACCTCTTCGCCGCCATCATCGACCTCCCCGCCCTCCAGGACGCCGCCATGGACGCCATCCAGGACATGTACCTGCGCTTCGACTGGGACATGTCACCGCACTTCCTCGCCTTCCTCTACGGCGAGTGCGACGCCCAGCACGCCGTGCGCCTGCGCAAGTGGGCCGTCGCCATGCTGGCCTGGTCGCTGCACAGCGTCGACAAGCCCCAAGCCCGCCACGACGCCGACAAGCTCTTCGTCGCCTACCCGGAGCTCAAGGCCGACTACCACATGCACCTGCAGAAGATGGCCCAGAGCAGGGCCGACGTGCGCATCAAGAACCCGCAGCTGCGCCTGCCCGCCAACGGCCTGCGCAGCGGCGAGAGGCTGTTTGGTTTCCGCCAGTGCACCTTCCACAGCCATCGCGCCGCCGTCGGCGAGGGCACCTGTCCGCACGCGCTGGCGCTCGGCCAAACGCCCACCCCGCCGCCAGTGCCCGGTCCGGATAAGGAGGAAGTCGAGTCGGACAAGGAGGAGGCCGAAATCATCTCTCCGGTCGGGAATCTGAACGAGGTTTCGTATCTCGATCTGTCATGACGGAATGTTTTTTTTTTAATAAAAATAACCGGACATATCGCTGCTCGGGCCGTGAGCAAGGATCTCTCTCGAGACGCACATACGCAACCAGTTCTCCTACGTGAGCGGAATACTTTTACAACCTAATTAGAAGACAGGGCTACGGAGCCGGCTATGGGGGCGGCGGCTGGTTTATCAATCGATGCATCAAAGGTTGGCGGGCAATTGCGGTTTGAGGTTCGGTCAGAGGTTTTTTTTTTTTTTTTTCATGCATAATACCCACTCAGCAAACGTTCATACTGTCGCTGTGGTCGAGTCCAAAGGAGAGGAACAGGAGAGATGATTTGAGGACAACCGAGTATTGGATGTTTCGGTGCCAGGTTATAGAAGGGAGTTCAGAGCAACAGAGCACAGTTTCATATCTAATTGGGCACGCATGTTTATTTTTTATTTTTATTTTTTCCAATAAAGACAGAGAGCGTTGAAACAATGGCCCTGTGGTTGTCTTCTCGGTCCTGTTTCAACCTGGTCCTGTCTTTGTTCAAGGATCGACAGCACGAAAACGGGACCAATCCGATTGTCCAGGTGGGAAACCAACTGCTCCTCATCGAGGGCCCGGAACTCGCCATGTCGATTGAGAGGATATATAGGAGACATGGAGCTCTTGCTGAGTGTCCTAGACAGCATAGTCGAAGCGCCCCAATTCGAGAGAGCACTCAGGACTGGCATAATATCAATCCCGTCTCGGTACCCGCGTGTGCAGATACGACGACATTAACGACGACGACGACGACGACAACATAAACGATATGTCTGGTCAAGCAGCGTCCAACGAGGGCGAGCTGTCGTTCGGCCTCGAGTTTGAGTTCCTCTTTTACTTCAAAACCCCCTGGGCCGATGCCGTCCAGGGTCCAGACGCGGTCGTGGTGGACGAGGAAGAGGAAGCTCGGCTCCCCCCAGCGCTCAGTCTTCCCGATAATGTGAGATGGAGCCACAGCGACTTCTACCCGCTACCTGACGCTGACCACGACGACACCCCTAGGGGGTGGGCAACCAGTCTGATCAGGCAAGCCATCCTGAGCGTTCCCGGGGCCAGGATCCGGGGCGAACCGATGCCGGACGGCACGGACCCGTCCTACCTTGACATGTACGTCGTGGGCGACGACCATCACAGGGAGTACTCCGGGTGGGTCATCAACGACGACCCTTCTGTCAGCGACCACGGGATCCAGATCCGCGGATACGACTACATGAACTTCGAACTGTCCACCCCGGCCCTCTGGGACAGGCCGGAGAGCCACAGGCACGTCTACCTCGTCGTCCAGGAGCTCGTCAAGCGGTTTCGCCTGCGCGTCAACGTCTCGTCGGGGCTCCACTGCCATGTCGGCGCGGGGCTCCGGAAGCCGCAGGGCGTAGATGGAGGAGGAGGGGCCTCGGAGGGTTCGGACGGCGACGAGAGCGACAACAGCGAAAGAGGAGACCACATCGTCGACGAGCCGGGGTTTGAATGGGTGGAGGAGGCGATACCGTTCCGGGGTACCAAGCACGACCTGGGCGTGTTCAAACGCGCCGCCGCCCTGCTCTGGGCCGCCGACGGCTTCCTCTGCCACGTGCACCCCCCCGAGCGAGGCCTCAGCCGCTACGCGCCGCCCCTCCGCCTCTGCTCGCGACTGGCGCACGGCCTGCGTCTGGACCCGTTCGAGGACGCCAACGGCTACGTGCAGCACTACGAGCGGCGGCTGGACGACGACGGCGACGTCCCGGAGGAGGAGAAGGAGGAGGAGGGGCCCCCCGCGGGCGTGAACCCCCTCCCGGAGCATGCGCTCCCCTCGGCCGTCTTCTCCCGCCTGTACCACGACCGCTTCTTCTTCCCCGCCCTCCGCGCCAACGTGGTCGATAAGGAGGCCGAGGCGCGGTTCCGGACGTTGACGCTCGGCTTCAGCAGCGAGATCAACCCGGAGCCCGAGAGGCTGCGGGTGCTGCGGGTCTACAGCGGCGTCTCGCACATCCTGCGGTGCCGCAACCACGCCGAGGTGGCTGGCCTGCTGACGCCACCGGACCGGACCCCGTTCGGGTCGCGCCTCAACTACAACTTTGCCCAGTACCTCGGCAGCTTCCCCGCCGTGACCGGCCGGACCGTCGAGTTCCGCGAGTCGGCCGGGTCGCTGTCGCCCGCCTGGGTGGCCGCCTGGTCCGCCGTCTGCCTCGGCGTCTTCCGCTTCGCCCGCGACGCCCCCGCCGACCGCTTCTGGGCCGTCCTCGGCCGCCTCGCCGCCGCCGAGGCCGAGGCCGCCGCCGCCGCCGCCCGCAGCCCCAAGGGCAAGGGCGAGGAGGGCAAGGGTGGCCACCACCGCTACGACGCCGTCTCCCTCCTCCTCGACATCGGCCTCTTCGCCGAGGCCGCCTTCCTCGAGACCACCAGGCTCCGGCCCCGCGACGCCGGCGGCCACCCCGTCCGCGCCTGGTACCCCTGCCGCCTCGCCGACCCTCCCCCCGCCACGCCCGTCTGGCTGCCACCGCCAACATCCGAGAACGCCTGTCCCGACTGCTAAGTTTTTTTTTCCTCACCTCTTTTCTAGCTCCTCATCGCTTTGTAGTTTCATACTTTCTTGCTCTTTCTTCCGCTTCCGAACGCCCCTGCCTCCCCCTTCATTCCAAGGTCAATACTTGGACAACCAAATACCGGAGGGATGGCGGCATAGGAAGGGAGAATGAATTGTCCCAGCCAGTCAGGTAAGTCCAGTTCTTTTGCCAAGTTTCTAAACCCCCCTCCCCCTCCTTAGCAATCACGTTGCCGTGAGCTGGTATGCTATGGCGCAAGTGGTGTATCAGGTATTGTATTGTTTGCTGTCATTCTTGTGACCATAGTGCTCCCACATAGCGACGGTACTAAGGGAAGGAACGGTAAGTCGATAGAAGCGGAAATAAAACACTGTGGTGCGACTTCGACAAGAATAATTCCAAAAACGAGAGCCAGTGATGTTGACATTTCTCACACGGAACCAAGGATGTTGTTGTTTTGTATTGCGTCCACACGTGTCGGAACGAGGTTCCGGCAACACACACACACACACACACACTCAGGAACCTACCTTTGCGAGGCTTCGAGGCAGAATTGATCCTTGTGGCTTTGTATCCGTCAAGCCGTTCAGCTAGTCAAGAGACCTGTCCGCGAACGAAGGCCTCACAGCAGCGCGTCTCATCTCAAGAGGCACGTAGAGCTTGAACATGTGAGCCCGTCGCGGTGACTTCTAAAACGAAAGGGCGAGCGAGTTACAGGCCTCTCGTTACCGCACCCCCGCAGGCTCCCCAGAGAAGGAGCCAACTGCTGACCGGAAACGAGATCCTGAACAAGCTTAGCGTTGACAGTCCTTGTGCATTGTGATTGTTGGCGGGTATATCCTTCTTGCTGGCAAGCTGTACACTGAAGTGCTGCTCCATGCTTCAAGCTTCTGCCCTCGATTTCTTGCCTCTCCCCTTTCGTGCTGCACTCTTTGTCCTCTTACCCTTCCCTTTCGACCTTGCACCTTCGTCGTCATCATCGTCGTAGTCGTCGTCGTCTTTCCCCGCTTCTTCCTCATTGAAGTAATCACCGTCCTCAAGGTCATCACCATCGTCCTCGGCAACGACGACCGCCTTGGCCTTCCGCTTTCTCCCTCCCTTCGGCGCCGGCGGTGGCGCCACGGGCATCTCTACAGCCTCCCCCAGCCCACCACCCTCTCCACCATTGCCAGTTCGACCCCCTCCTGTCTTCGCTCTCAGCCGACTCACAGCATTCACCATCCTCCTACTCCCTCCAGGCCCCTTCTGCCTCGGCGCAAACGCCTCCCTGGCGCCGGCCCCGACACTCCCGCTGAAGAACCTCGTGATATTGCTCTGCGTCCCCTCCACGTCCCGCTTGTTCATGTCCCGAATGACGGGCACGAGCACCTCGTCCGTGCGCTCCTGGCTCCAGCCGATGGTCTCCATCAAGAACCGGCGGAGGCCGTCGAGGTCCGGGACGCCCCACTGAAACGGCTCCGTGTTGCTGTCGACCTCCGGGTGGAGGTAGGCGTCGAAGACGGCCGGGTTGGGGAACCCGACCGGGAGGAAGAGCTTGGTAGCGTGGGCCTTGCGGAACTTGCGGCGGAAGGGCGAGTCCGCGTCCGCCTCCTTGGGCCGGCCGTGGTTCTGCACGTCCTGCCACCAGTCCCTGAACTCGGCGAGGCCGTCCCTGCCGGGGAACTCGGAGAGGATCTCGAGCGCCGTGACCGGGCCGACTCCGGGGAGGCCCTCGGTGTAGTCCGACCCCAGTAGCTGGGCGAGAGCGATGAGCTGCTCGCGGGACAGGGAGAGCTCGGTCTCGAGGTCCTTGGCCAGGTAGCATTCCACGTACTTGTTGCTGTTGAACATGTTCTTGTAGACGCGCGTGCCCCCGAAGAGGAAGGTGTCCGAGTCGTCAGTCACGATGCCGTCGACCAGGCCGAGCCGGACGAGCTCGGCGCACTGCGCTTCGGCTTCCATGGGAGCGGTGATGTACGGGATGCCGAAAAGGGTAAGAAGAGCCTGACATTCTGTCACCATCACCTGGGTAACTTCATCCGCGTCACGCCTGTCTTTCTTTTGCTGCGTCCGGAGGGCTCGAAGTTCTCTCTCGTAGGCCTCTTGATTCTCCCGCTGAGACTTCTTGTTGAGCTGGCTGGCGAACCTGGCGTGTTCCTCGGCCTCCTCGGCCAATTGGGCCAGAAGTTCTTCCTCTTCCGGATCACTGAAGTCGTCAAACTCCTCCGGACCAGGGGCATCCGGGTCCATGGCCGAGTCCTCGTGAGCCGGTGCTAACCCCTCGGTCCTCACTCGCTGCGCTGGCGGGGGTGTACCGTCACCAAACAGTTCTGCCTCAATGCGAGCCTCTTCGGACATTTGAGCATCTTCAGAGTGTCTTTCGGCAGCTTGTACCGATGTGGCGGGTACAACCACATCCTCAAACTCCATGTCTTCATCCTCGGACTCGTCGGCGGCTGGTTCCGTCGCATTATCCTGCGCCTCTGGAAACTGTTCCGCGTTTGCGGATCCCCGGCCAGTCGTGTCTATGGCGGTAGCCGAGCCGGCAGTCTCAGATTCAGGAGCGGATACATCCCGCTTTGCGGCGTCATCGTCTATTGAAGGCAAGCTAGCTCCAGGCATCTCGGTGATGGAATCCTTGTTCGCTGGTGGTGGTGCATCCAGAATCTCGAGACCGCTTCCATCCTCACTCGAGGATTCGATTTCGATAACATCATCTTGGCCAAATCGGACAGCGGCCATGTCCTCATCCTCCTCATTCATCTGCCTCTCCAACTCCTGTTGCTTCCGAATGGATTCTCGAATGTCGCTGTTGTCTGTCAACCATGGAGGCAACGGGCGTGGCTTGTCGCTCTTGTCAGCCGCTGCCTCCTCTTCCGGGCCCTCCCTCTCAAAGCCTCCTCCAGCTTCCTCATCAGATTCCGCCTCAAGCTCTCCAGTTTCAGCTTCCCCGGAAGGTTGGTGCAACGTAGGTTTCTCTGCTCTAGGAGTCGCATGACCCCCCCCAAACGTGCTTCGCCAATCAAGTTTCTCAAAGGGAAGAGGTCCGTCGAAGGGATTTTTCAAGTTTGGTTTGATAGGTGCCGGTTCTGGTGCTCTGGCTGGTTGCACTCTTGACTGCTTCTTCCGTGCAGCTGCTAGGGCCGACTGCAGATCCATGTCGCTGTCGCTGCTGCTCTCGCTATCTCGGCGCCTAGGGACGGCGGCATTCGCTCGGTTGTTCACAATATGGGCTACCATCCGTCCGCTGGTGCTAACAATGGGCTTCGGCGGCTCGACGGCTTTTTGTTCCCACTGCGGCGCTTGTGCGACTTCGGAACCCTCCTCGTCTACTTCCGCCTCCTTCTGCGCGCCAACTCCATGCTGGTCCTGAAGCGATAAGGCGATTGCTCGGTTGAGGTCTTCGTCCTCATCTTCTTGGACAACCCTGCCATCCTCGAATAGGCTGGCTGCGCCTTCGTCAACGAAGAGTGACTCGTCTGTATCGCGTGCTTTGGGTTTGGGGAGCCTGTTCAAGCCTTCGATCGGGACATCCTCAAACTCCTCATCTTCCAACTCATCCTCGTCGTCTTGTGTTTTTCCCTGGTACTGGAAGTCTAGCGCGTCGACATCGATGGGTTTGTGGATCTGACCCCTGTCCTTCTCTTTGCTCACGACACCCAAGGCCCAACCTCCTTCGGCGCCTTCATTCTTGACAAGGATGTACTCGCGGTTTCTATCACTAGCGACGCGGTTCACGCCTATGGTCAAGTCGGTCCCAGCCATGCCCATCTCGTGCATGAGGCGCTGGGTGAGGTGGTTTCTCTCCTTGACCCGCTCGATCTGAAACTTGGAGAAGGCCATGCGGTCGGGAAACATGCTGTCAAGCTGCTCCTTACTCAGGCCCATCCTGAGACGGCTCCGGATCCTGGCAGCGTTCAGGATGTTGTAGCGATCAGCGGGTGGGAGGCTCTTGAAAAACTCGCCGTCGAAGTCAATCTTGCTGAAGTCGTACAGGTTGATGTCTTCGCCGTCGTTGAACTGCCTTGCATACTCCTCCAGCTCCTCGATGCTCATGATTCGAGGATCATTTGGCTTCCCCATGCCCTCGATGCCATTTTCCAGCTCGGGAAGATGATATGCATCCTGTTTGTGAAAGCGCCGGTTCTTTTGTCTCTCCTGCTTTGACATGCCCAGCTCGTCGGCGTACACGATCTGGTCCATGCTGGGGAGTGCCTCGTGCTCGTCCTCAACCTCCCCTGCCGCCGCCGCCGCACGCTTCCTGCGCTTTTCTTCCTCCTCCTCGGCCATGCGCTGCATCTGCACAGCCAGCAGCTTCCCGGCCGTTCGAGCGGCATCTTCACGGCGGCCTTCTCGCCTTCTTCTTCGAGCCTGCAGCGTGGCCCGCTTCAAAGCGGGAGCGCCGCCGTCGAAGACAAACACGGGCTTGACTCCGTGCCATAAAAGTTTGCAGATGCGGCGAAAGAAGCCGACAACATGGCTGTTGCGCAGAGCATTGCCCTCCTTGTCACGGACGGCTTTGAGGAACTGGTATATCCAGATGGAGGCATCGATGGCGAGACGCTTCCGATTGAGCGTTGAGAGATTGGTCGGACGAGCGCAGGGCTGCACAATGGTCCAGAGGCCTTGAACTCCCATGGCGGAGTATCAGCGGAAAGGGTCTAGGAGATTCTTCCGAGAATTCAAGTTAAATGGCCTCATTCACACGGCAGGATCAGGCAGTCGAGTGCCCTGGAACGGGTTTGCGGAAGGAGCAGAGCCCTTCATTTGAACCGAGAACTTCCGGCTTGTTTAGGAGGTATTTTCGAAGAAAATCATGGTAACTCTTCTAAGAGCGGTTTCTCATACCCGAAACCAGGAACCTGGGAAAATTCAACGATTCACTGATGAGGGATGAAGTTGGTTCACCTTCGTCCTGCTCGATGACTCGACGTAGTATGGAATACTTGCATGTTACTGGACCATGCTCGGCTGCCTGGCCCGGTCCGTTATCTTTGCGCCTATCGATTGGCTTCTAGGTATTGCCTCCAAGCCCAGCAGTAATCTGTATGTACGGATTACATATCCGTGCTTGGTTACCCACCAACACACGCCTTGTGCTGCTTTGTATGCTTGATGAAGCACTGTGTATGAATACTGTGTATCCATCTTTCGAGCAGCTAAGTACGGTACGTATCTCTCGCCTAATTAACACAGGATTCAAGCCACTACCAGGAGTGTGACTGACTTGAAGTGCGCGATACCATGGCAAGTGGATTGAATTTTTCCATACACTGATCAAGTGATGAGGGTTCAATACTGGTACATACAAAGCATAAACCTGATCATCTCTCCTCATCGGACCATCCACCCCTCAAAATGAGCACCTCCGACTCCCCTCCATCACCGTCGCGGTTCTCGGAGCAACAAAAAGAAGAAGCCGCGAGCTTCCTCCGCTCGCTCCTTAACAAGAACTTCCGCGTCACCACGACCGATTCCCGCATGTTCTGGGGCACCTTCAAATGCACCGACCCTGTGAGCCCCCAACCCCGCCCCCCCCGATCTACTCATTCACGTCATTCATCAGAAGACCTCACTGACTCAGAGACACCCCCCGCCCCGCCCCGCTCAGGAGAGCAACATCATCCTCCAGCACACCTACGAATACCGCTACCCGTCAGCCCGGCAGGTCTCGGATGCCGCCGCCGCGGCCGCGGCATCGGCGGCGGGCTCGGGCGACGAAGGCGGCGGCGGCCAGGGGAAGGACAAGGCCAAGGTGAAGCTGGACATGACGTCGCGGTACCTGGGCTTGGTGGTGATTCCCGGCAAGTACATCACGCGGATCGAGGCTGAGGAATTTGTCAGCCAGATGCCCGCGCGCAAGGTCAAGGTCCTGGGGATCGGCGAGCAGCAGTTCGGACGGGGGACGTCGTCATCGTCACCAGGCGAGGGGGAGGGCGAGGTCCAAAGCGGTGCGGCGGGCGTGGTGTGATTTCGCTGTTGTCGGTCGCTGGAGATGATGGATGGGGAGAGAGTGGTTCCGTCGGAATGGGGGGTTCTACGGCGTAGGTTCCGATGTTGCATGTTTTCTTCTTTTGCGGGTGGTGGGCGTGAAACCGGGCTTGGATTTGGTTTTCAAAGGGGTTTCACAAAGGAGACAGGTGTGAGATACCATCAGCGAAACGGGTGGGAAGACAGGCTCTTCCAAGAAGATAAAGTTCATTGATACGGGACCATAAAGTCAGATAAATGCCACGAGGAGGCAAGAAAAGAAGGGGGCACCGTGGATCACGATATACATAGGTGCATGCCAATACCGATACCTGAGAGGACGTTCATACATACACATGTGCGTAGATCATCAATCCATCCCTTCCCCGTTCCGTCATTAATTACCAATTACGCATCAGCGGTGCTCATGAGGAGAAGAGCCCGTTTCTGCGATGAATCCAACCGTTTCCCTTGAGAAAAAGAGAGTGCTCATCCTTGATTTCTTCTCCAACCACGCCTGTCATTCGCTAGTTGTGTTCCCACGACGTTGAAAGACTCGATACGACAGAGGTCCCTCCCAAAGAAAAGAACATTGAGAGCAAAAAAAAAAAAAAAAAAAAAGAGGATAAGCAGGAAGGGCGAATCAATAAGCGGCGGAGTATTTTCTTTTTTTATCACAATTAAGCCGCAACCGGCTCATGAATCCGGCCGCGTCGCTCCCCGTTCAGGTCGGCTTCCGTGTCGACAGCCGAGTGGCTGGGCGCGTCGAGGTCATCATCCTCTTCGGCCGCGCCCGCCTCATCCTCGGCGTACTCGTGCTGGCCGGCGGGCGCCGCCCACGAGTCCCGGTCGTTGAGCGGGGCATCCTGCGCCGAGAGGTCGTGTCCGTGGGCCGGCAGGTGCCCTTCGGCGCGGGCCCTGATGTTGTTGCGGCGGCGCTGCGACAGCGCGCGCGCCCTCGTCGAGAGCTTCGGGGCCACGGCGGCGTTCTGCGCGACCCAGTTGGTGAGCGCGTCCTCGCAGTCCTGGATGATGGCCTTGCTGGCCTCGTAGCCGTCGTACGCCGGCCGGGTCTCGCCGGGGGTGACGGGGGTGTCGTCGATGAGTTCCAGGAGGTGCTTGCCGTACGCGGCAATGATGGCCACCTTCTCGCAGTGCTCGCGCAGGGCGTCGAACTGGTATGCGTATGCCGCCTTGACCTTCTCCCGCGTGATGTTGGATAGTTGCGCTTCGGCGACCAGAGACTCGGCCTCGGCGCGGACCAGCTCTTGTTCGAGCACGACGATCTTGGGCGAGTTGGGCTCCTTGTACTTCAGCTGCGCGATCTGGTCCGTGATCTTTTGTTTCCCTGGCCGCCTTGTTAGCACCCCCGGCCCCCCAGCCGACCAAAGCTCTAAGGGGTGCGGCCACTCACTGTCTCTGCTAGGCTGCACTGACGCCTCGATGTTCCTGATGCTCTTCATGGTAACGCGGTACTGGTCGTACCGATCGACGTATTGGTCCTCCAGCTCGCCGATTTCGTAGAGCAGCACTCCGATCTTGTCCGTGACGTCCGACACATCTTCGTCGCAAGCCTCGCCCCAGAGCGACAGTTGTTGCTGTAGCATGTCTCGGTCAGCGGGTCGGCAGCAAACAGTGCGAGTTTGGGAATGGTGCGTACGGCAACCTCCATCCTCTCCTTGGCCACCAATTCCAGACTCCGCATCACGTTCTTCTCCATCTTGACCAGTTGCGACAGCTTCTTGGCGAGTTCGGGCCCAAAGGCGCCGGCGGTGTTCCGGCGGAGGGCATGTCCTAAACCTCCTGTTAACGCCCAACCATGAGTGCGCCGCCCAGAAACGTCTCAGATTTTCGGGGCAAGAGTCTTGCGCGGCCGCACTCACCCAATCCTCCCTTGCCAAAAAGCCGGCCAGACTTGGTGCTCGATGGCGGCGGCGGCGGATTCTGCCAGGCGGCAATCGAGTCAGCGAGCTCGGGATCGACAGTCGCATGGGGAAGAGTATATCCTTACCTGGATTTGGGAAGCGGTTGGCGCCCTCGTGGCGCGCATGGAATATGTACGATGCATGGCGATCGCGCAAGTGTTGAGCCTGGAGCTATATCGGAGTGTCTCAGTTGCTGTTTGTTGGCTTGGTCCCGGTGTGTTGTTGTTGTTGTTTTTATTATTGTTGTTGTTGTTATTGTTGCTGCTGCTGCTGTGCGGCGAGATATCAAGGGCAAAAAAAGGTGGCGTTGGGGATGTGTCGGTTCAATTGCACGCGTGAGAAGAGGTTACGGAAAGTAGGTAGCGGTGTGCGGTTCCGAAAAAGCTCAACGGCCGTCAGAAAGGTTCTCAAGACGAAAGGCGAGAGTAGGCGTCACGGCTGCGACAGGACAAACCTAACCTCATGCCGAGCTGATGGATTGGGCGGTAGCTGGTCTTCTTTAATGCGACAAGCCAGTGGAATGACGTCGCCGTGCAACCAGATCTCTGTCCCAGGTGGGCTGTCCCAGTGGGGCATCTCGCAGAAACGGAGCCTAACACGTGTACTAGTGGGTTTGTAGCAGCCTGGAGAGGTCGGTGACATGGATGTGCACTCTAAACATCGAGCCACCGATGAAGTTTGAAGGGAATGGTTACATCTTTGATTCTTCTAGTGCACGCTTCACCATCGGTACGAAAGTCAAGTTTCGTTTTCCTTGGCCAGAATTCTTAGGTAGATGTTTTGGTTTTGTTGTGTGACAAAATATAGTTATGCTCCTAGAGCTAATCATACTACTACTACCGAACGTGGATTGTCGCACACCGCACACAGTCTAGCACGTTATTAGGTTACTCACAGCTCTACGGAGCAGATACTACATGATGTTATAGTGCTTGCGCAGCCGTTCTAGATCAGCTCCCATGATCAATGGATACTGTGGTATAGTTCTAACGACTTCGGCAGATGATGATTGTCAAACAAGTATGTACTCACACGAAATCTTGAGGATCTTATCGGGCTGCCGGAACATGTATACCATCTCCACGCATAGCACAGGCATTGCAATAACCATTGCTGCGTCATTCAAACTTATGGAGTACTCTAGGGCTACAAGTAATTACGGAGTACTTGCAGGTGGGAGTAAATCTGAGCGAATCAGCAGCCTCAGCGAAGGTCTGTGCACGGGCGTTCTCAAAGCAGCTCACCTCATCGAGCCAAGAAATCGCGTCCCTGCAGCACCGCGTCTCGGTTGCGATTGAGGATCACGGCGATCTCTTGTACATCCGCAACCCACGGCGCTACCCCCAGCTCCTGACCACAACCGCCGTCCGCCGACCACCGACCACCGACCACCGACCGCAGACTTGGGGGGATTGCCTCAACGCCCAATTCGGAGCCATGCGCGGAAACAGTGCCGCCGACGCATAAATTACCGTCCAGTTCCCAACGCTACCTCCGTCGATAGAGGCATCCTCCGTTGATTCGAATCCTTGATATCAAGGAAGGACCGAGGAAAAGGAGAGGGAAAAAAAATAATTGGTTGGAAACGTTGACGATAACCCCTAAAGCAAAGAGGGATCATATTGTTTGCAAAGTGCAGATGAGAAAGAACAGAGAGTAACTGGATATGCCAAAAGGACCATGTCCCCCGCCGTGGGCGTTGTGGTCGATTTGACCATGGACACATCGCCCAGCGACACTTCTGCTGCAGACGAGGTCGTTGTCGCAGCGGCCCATACTGTCTCGGTCGATTCTACGAACGGCGACTCCATTCCCGCACGACGGTCATCCATCTCGGCTTCGAACACACAACCGCGTAATTCCCCGTCGGCTGCGAAGCCGGGCAGAGCACAAAGCCCGCAGTCCGCTGCGTCGCAGAAACGGGCTCCCAATGCGCCGCCTGCGGGAAGACAAGCACAAGCGAACGATAGCGCTCCGCCACGAGACGCGCGCCTCTCCGCGCGAGACGAGATTCGAGACTCGCAGTCTCCTCCCCCTAGCGTCCAGTCCGCCGCCCAACAACAGCCGCATACCCCGCAACTGCCGAACCAGCCCTCTAAGGGCCACCAAACACCTGGCACTCAGACGCCAAAGGAGACGGAATGGACGGTCGACAAGATAGCGAGCGCCCTTGCCGAACTCTCGGAGCAAGTCGCTCAAGGCCATGCCCGGCTCGTCGAGTTCGTCCTCGAGGAGGCCGAGAAAAAGGCGCGCCGGCCCAGGCATCTCAGTGACTCCGACGACTTTGCGGACATGCGTTCGATCGCGCTTGACAGCAGCGCTTCCGCGCCTCAGGGGGTAGAGACCATGGCAGTAAAGTTCAAGGCGAGTTGCGGCTCAAGCGGTGAAGGCTCGGATCGTCAAGGTTAGCGCTAACCCTCTCAGCAGCAACACAGCGGAGAGCACGGCAAGACAAAGAGCAGCGGGCGCCGCGTCTTGTGCCCTGTCGTCTGCATCAAGCCGGATCGAGAGCCCGTCCCACCTTACAGGTTTCACCACGTAGAGATTCGCAAAAACATTCTTGCGCCGAACTCAATGTTAAACTTTGTCCCCCATCTTCGTGACGTCGATCCCAACTCGGAGGAGGAGATCAAGTACAGCAACTGGCTCAGGGATCTAGAGAATCTCGACACCAAGTCCGGTTTCCAGATCCAGAACCGGGCCCAAAAACTGGCAAAGAGGGCGCAGAACGAATACGCGGCGACCCTTGCCCCCTACCTGGAGCCATGGCTCCGCAAGCTGGCCATCGACGGCTGCACAAAGTCCACGCTGATCCGTTACATGGCGAACCAGCCGCAGAACGAAGACGCCATCACGCCGCAGCAAAAGTCCAACCTGCTCGACACACACAGCGAGGACATTGGCTCGCCGCACGCGGTAAGGGGGGCCAAGCTCTTTACCGAAGCCTTTGACCGCGTCTTCAACGACAAGCGGAGCCTGAGGCGTGTAGCGCTGCGCGACATTCTGATGCTCGACAGGTCTGTCGAGCCCATCCTGGACAACAAGAGAGCAAAGGACGGGCCGAGCTCGCAAAAGCCTCGCGACGAGGCCCTGATGCAGAAGACGGTGGAATCGCTGGGGAGCTACTCCACCCTCGGCTGTCTCATCTGCTTTAGCCACGACTGCGAGCATGGCGAGATCGAGCGAGACAACCAGAAACGGTGCTTCTCGCTCGAGGAGATAGGAGGGCTCGCGCCGACCCTCAGGCGCAAATGGGCTTCGCAGCTCGAGGCCCAAAGGGCCAGCCAGATGAACGGCGCCGCCGCGAACAGGCCGACGCATCAGCCGTGCAGGAACCAATGCTACCGGAGCTACAATACCGGTCACCCTGATCAAGAGGTCGAGCCGTGGTCCGAAAACGACATCGGCGTGCTAGAGTGGACGTTCGCGGCAATCGGGCACAGCTCGTCTCTCAAGGCTCAGTGCCTTGTCGGCGCTATCCTCGGCCGCTATTGCTGGGACGTCCACCGCAAGCTCCAGGAGCTGGACCTGACCCTGCCTCCCGTCGAGCTACCTTCCGAGCCGCCGAAGCCCAAGCCGGTACCGTGGTACGATCGCAAGAAGAAACAGCTCATCGGCGACTGGCAGGATGCGACCATCACCCACGAACACGCGGTGCGCGAACTCTTTGCCCCGTGCCATCACGACGGCCCTTGTACCGCCGCGAACGGGTGCCCTTGCGCTTCGGCAGGTTCCCACCCGGTGCTCTGCGAGCGTTTCTGTCTCTGCACGGCGGAGGAGTGCCCGCTCAAGTTCACGGGATGCGCCTGCCACTCCTCTGGCAAGACTTGTCTCCAGCGGCAGAAGGAAGGGAGGCCGTGCATCTGCGTCCAGCTGAACCGCGAATGCGATCCCGTGCTCTGCCGCGGCTGCGGCGCAAAGGAGAGAGCCGACCCCGAGAACGCATACGACGAACAGCTTCACTCGACGGGCTGTCAGAACGTCGCCTTGCAGCGGGGAGCTTCGAAGGCGGTCGTACTCGGCAAGTCCCAGCTCGAGGCCTGCGGCTATGGCCTCTTTGCCGCCGAGGACATAGCGCAAGACGAGTTCGTCATCGAATACACCGGCGAGCTCATCAGCCACGACGAGGGTGTGCGGCGCGAGCACCGTCGAGGCAATGTCTTTGACGAAGAGAACAAGGTCTCGTACCTCTTCACCCTGCTCGAACAAGAGGGTATCTGGGTGGATGCTGCCATGTACGGCAACCTTAGCCGCTACATCAATCACGCTTCTGGGAACTGCAACATCATGCCCAGGATCATGTACGTCAACCACGAGTACCGGATCAAGTTCTTGGCCCTCCGAGACATCAAGGCCGGCGAGGAGCTGTTCTTCAACTATGGCGACAACTTCCCCAACCTCACCAAGAAGCTCGTCGAGAGGAGCAACGAGAAAGCGGGGGAGAGCAACAAGAGCAACGCGGGACAGAAGCGGAAGGGCGGCGCGCAGCGGGCCACTGCCCGCAAGACAACGTCCAAAGCGAACGGGGAGGGGGTCAATTTCGCACCTGACGGCCGCAGTGATGACGATGATCCCTGGTTCGGCGAAGTGCCCGTAATAGAGGACGACGACGACGACGTGGGCGACGAATGGGGAGAGCCGGGGCCGAAGCGCCGCAAGAAGCGCGGCGGTAGACGGCCCGGGGCCGGCCGCAAGAAGAAGCAGCCACAGCCGCCCGTCCCGGCCGAGGCCGCCGACGAGGTCAGTCCGGGCTCGCAACTGCGCAACGAGAGCGGCGCCGCGAACGGCGAGGGCGCTCTTCCTGCCACGCCCACCCGCCGCCGCTCGCTCAAACGTTCCTACTCAGCCATGCTGAACCCCACCCAGAGCTTCTCCGCGTCCGACCCCGGCTCCGCCGCGCCCGCCGAGCCCGTCAAGAAAGTATCCAAGCGCGGCGGTGCCCGGCCCGGCGCCGGCCGCAAGCCCAAGCATCGGCCGCCCGGAGCGCAAAAGCCAGGGCCCAAGACGCCTGCCCAGGCCGGCCAGAACAACAGCTCCAACAACAACAACAACAACAACAACAACAACAACAACAACAACAACAATAACAATGAGGCGGACAGGTCTACCCCAAAGAAGGCCGCCGTGCAGGCTGCCGGGTCCACCCCAGGGAGGCCAGAGAGGAACGCGGCCGTGTCTACGCCCCAGAGCGGATCCCACGGCAAGGCTCCCCCCGGCTCGGGGGGGACGCGAAAGAAGCGCAAGGTCGCCGAGGTAGAAGAGGCGGAAGACGCGAGCATCAGCAGCAGCAGCCTCGCTGCTGCGTCGGGGCCATACAGGCATGATACGTTCCAGCCTATCGACGACGCCGCATCGACGGCCGGGAGCAGGGGGAGCAGGGGGAGCAGGCGGGGTAGCCGCGCCGGGCACACCGGCGGGGAGGAGGAGGACGACGACGTGGTGGATCGGTCGGCCCGCAAGAGACAGAAGCCGCTGCGATACCGGGATGATGAGGAGTAGGCATTCTGATCTTCCTGGTTCTTCCTGCGTGATACTCTCGAGCTTGGCTAGAGAGAGAAAGTGTTATTTTGGGGGGGGGGGGCAGGGGGGGAAGGGGCGGTCTATGGTTTATGGGGCTGCTCGAAATAATCATTGCGTGTATGTATCTTGGTTTCAACGGTTAGCGGGATTAGCGGGAGTGTGTGGTAGAAACGGGAGGACGGATCCAAGCTATCACGGCAATAGTATACTGATGGCTACTTGAGAACAAAGAGAAGAAGAAAAATCGTATTTCATGCAGCTAGCTCTCTTATCTCGTTTTCAAACATTGGTCCTACTGTTGTTGTGTTATACACAACGATTCATCCCTGTCGCACCTCCCGGACACGATATATCCCACAACTCCATGCCGACGCCGCCAACCATAAGTTTTCCGGGTGCCACCAGCTCCAGATCGCCAGCGTCCGCCACAGAGCTGTACCTGTTCTGCAGCAGAGCGACCCGCATCCCGCCGGCGGGGTCGTCGCCGACCTCCTTCTCCTCCTCCTCCTCCTCCTCCTCCTCCTCCTTCTCCCTCCTCCTCTCCGCCCTCCAGAGCTTCACGCGCTGGTCGTTGCTGACGGTGGCGATCTCGACCACGCCGTGTTCGGGGTTGCCGCCGACCAGGGCAAGCCCCGTGACGGCGGCCGCGTGCGCGTCCCGGACCCGGTACCTCGCGCGCACGACGTACCCCGCTTCTGCCGCTCCTGCCGCGTCCCACGCGAGCTCCGTCAGGCCGAGCGCGTTGTCGTCGCCGCCCGTGGCCACCAGCCAGCAGCGGCGGCGGCGGCTCGTCGTCGACGACGACGACCACCACCACCACGACGACCATGACGACGATGACAGGTCCAGGCTCTTGATGCTGCTCTGGTGCAGCCGCACCACCAGCGCCAGGCAAAACTCGCTGCTACTGCTGCTGCTGCTGCTGCTGCTGCTGACCGCCCCACCGGAGGAGGCTGCCGTCGGATTCTGATTCTTCTTCTTCTTCTCCTTCTTCCACACGGCCACGTGCCCGTCCGTAAACGCCGTCAGCACGTGCAGCTCCGGCTCCGGCTCCGCCACTGTCTCTGTCTCGGTCTCTGTCTCTGCTTCCCCGGCGCCGCCGACCCAGGTCTTGCCCACCCTCAGGTGCCGGACCTGTGTCGGACAGGCGCCCGTGTACCGACCGGTCGCCAGCAAGCTGAAACGGCCCCGCGGGGGCGAAGCAGCAGCAGCAGCAGCAGCAGCAGTAGCAGCAGAAGCAGAAGCAGCGGACGACTCGTCGTCCGTTGCCTTGGCGCTGCCGTCCTCCGGGGGGCAGCAGCGGTAGACGTAGCTGCGCACGCTGGAGTCCGACAGGGCCATGGTGATCAACAAGAGCGGCGACGTGGTCGGCTCGTTGCTGTTCGACTCCCCTCTCGCGCCTGCGTGGGCGTCCGAGGACGGCCACGATGACGACGACGACGGGGAGTAGGAAGCGACGTCAAAGTCGACGATCCTCAGGTCCTTGTCGGGCGACCTGCCGTGGGCATCGTCGTCGCCCCACGCCGCCTCGCGCACGACGGCCAGGGCGTCGAACGCGCTCGACCGGATGCGCGAGACGCGCCAGACGAAGAGCTCCTCGCTGCCGGCGCTGCTGACGAGGTGCGAGCCGCCGTTGGCGAAGCGGAGGGCCTGGATGCCCGCGGAGTGGCCCTGGAGGACGGCGAGGCAGGTCAGTTGGGAGGACGGGTTTTGCGCGGGATAGACATCGTCTTTGTCGTCGTCGTTGTGCTCGTTGTGCTCGCCGTGCTCGTTAGGGCCGGCGAGGCGGTGGTGCCGCCAGATGCGGATCGTGGTGTCCTCGGCTGCCGTGGCGATCAGCTCTTCTCTCGGTTCCGGTTCCCCTCCCTCCTGTCCCTCTTCTGAGACTTGGTTTCCCGCCCCCGCGGACGCGGATGGGAGAGAGAACGACACGGCGGACACACTCTTGATCTCCCTCCCGTGGCCCCCGGCCCGCAGCACCCTCTCGCCCTCGGCACTCTGCGAGACGATGCGCAGCTCGCCCGCCTTGGAGAAGACGAAGCGCATCTGGCCCGGGTCGTGAGGGCACGCGATGGTGGTAAAGGGACGGTGTGCGCCGCCGCAGGGGATGCTGGAGATGATAGAGCGCGTCGAGGCGTTGTAGGTGATGAAGTTGGGGCCGTGGAAGCCGTGCAGAATGAGTTGTGATTTTTCGTTAGTGTTGTGGTGATTGCTGCTGCTGCTGCTGCTGCTGCTGCTGCTGCTGCTAAGCGGGCTCTTTTGGCGGGAAGCGGTTGGTGCGGAGGTGGTGAAGAAGGCTCCCTCGAGGGTGTTGAGTGGAGGGACGATCTCATGTTGCAGGTTTAGGCTGGCATTGTGCGGAGACGCTACGAGGTTATAGATACGGTACTTGCCGTCGCGGCAGGTGGTTGAGAATGAGGTCTGGCTTGCCGGCGTCCCTGGGATGGGCAAGATGCAAGTGATGGCGTCTTTGGTCTTGCAGTCCTTGCGGGAGGCCAGGGGTATGAAGTCGTTCGTCTCTGTGTCGGTCGCATACACGGTCAGTGAACCAGTGCGGGAGCCTAGGATGAGCGTGTCATTGCAAAAGGCGGCTGCCGTGACAATGTAATGCTCTGGAAGCCGGACTTTGCGGCCGTCGATGGTGGCGGCGTTGGTGGATGGGTCGAAGCGGAGGAGGAGGGCATGGTCGAGGCCAAGGATGTTGACGAGGACGGACCAGGGTTGTCCGTCCCCGGCGCGGCCGCCCAGGAGGATGATATCGGATACCTTCTCGGGGAGACTGGCTAGCTCGCGGATCTCTCCTCTGTGGAACAGATAGACCCTGCCGCTAGCGCTCCCGATGACGGCCGTGTCCTTTGCCGGGCTCTTGACGACGTTGTACGGCCTCAGATCAGCAACGGTGGAGTCGGGCGCCCGAACTTCTTCCCAAACCAGGGGGTGTCCCATGGTCGCGAGAAAGAGCCTTCCCTGTGCCGTGGCCGCAAGAACCGTGTCGGACAGGAAGGCGTACCGCTGAAAGGCATGCTTGGCGGCCTTGTTGTTGGTCGGCAGCACGGCGGTAGAGTCGGGACCGCCCACTTGCCCAAGAATCTCGTCAAAGGTCAGACTGATATCCAAGTCTTCGTAGGTGCCGACACGTGAGCTGGCGGCGGCCCCGAGTCTCCCCGACACGACGATCTTGCCATCTGCCCCGCCGGTCGCCGTCAGAGGCTCGATGGGCGCCCCCCTGTTCAGCACCGCGGCGGACCAGATATTCTTCCCATCGTGGCACGTACTGGCGCCGCAATGCCGCAGAGTCCCGACCTTCCTCTCGGACCCCGGCTCTCGCCAGGGGCCCAGGTCTAGCTCCCATTTCTGCCTCGAACAGTCCTCGCCAAACGAGTAGATCTCGATCGTTCCTGAACCCCCACCCAGCAGCGCCCTGCCGAACTTGACGTGCCATATCCTCGACACGTGCCCCATGGCAACGGCAACGCACCTGGCCGAATCCCCTGCGCTCTCTCTCCCGACCTCGGAGTTCCCCCCTTGGCCGCCGCCACCATCACCACCATCACCACCATCGCCACCACCACCAAAGCCCGTCTCTCTCGCCCCGTCCAAGAGAACCGTCCCGGCTCCGGCTTCTTCCTCGCCGGCAGGAGTGACAGCCGCAGCCCCGTCAGGACGAGCGGTCTCCTCCTGCGCCCTCTCTGTGATGTCCCAGACCCGCACGGTCCGATCGTCGCTGCAGCTTGCCAGCAGCCTCAGCGGCGCCGCCCCCTCGGCGTCGGTCCTCCTCAGCTCGGGGGAGATGCAGACGCCAAAGACGGACCCCTCGTGGCCGGTAAAGACGAACAGCACCTCCCAGGCGGGTCGGCGGCGGCGGCGGCTCCGCGCTCCCGATGCGGACCCCGATCCTGATACGGCGGCCCGGTCGGCGTGATGGTGGTACTTCCAGACGATGATCTCGCCGAACACGGTGCCGGCGGCGACCAGGATGGCGCCGGGCTCCGGCAGCAGGGCCAGGCTGGCCGAGTAGAGGATCGGGCGGGAGGGCGAGGTCAGGAGCCCGAAGGCGAGGCGGCCGGCCCGGCGGTCCCGGTCCGCTCCGGCGGCCCAAGTCAGGGGGAGGATCTCGTTGTGGGCTGTCACCAGGGCGCCGGTGGTGGTAGCCGGGGTGCTGGTCTCTGCTGCGTCCGGGTCCGGGTCCGGGTCCGGGTCCGGGTCGGGAAAGAGGATGCCGTCGTAGATCCAGTCCGAAGCGTAGGACTCGACCGGCCGGGGCGGGGCGATCTGGCCGGTGATGAGGGCCTGGAGGGAGGAGTCGGGGAGGAGGGTGACGGAGCGGCCGCCCCAGATGAGCAGCTTGGTCTCCCCGTTTCTTTTCGACTGAGAGACGTAGATGCCGTGGACGGGCTGGGAGTGGAAGACGTTGAGCTGGCCGAGCAGACGGCACGTTTGGCTATCATAGACCTTGAGCCAGGTGTCTTCGCCCGCGAGGAGGAGGACTCGGTCGGGCCCGACTTCGTAGAAGGCGAGGGCGGTTACGGGGCTGAGAGCATAGCTGTGCTCCAGCCGTGTGACGACCCTGCTCTAAGACGTATTAGCGAGTGACTTGAGCGGGTCAAGATGTCACGATGTATTTTCTTTTCGCCCCTCTTTCTTTTTTTCCTCTTTTTCTTTTTTTTTATTTTTTCTCTTTCATATTAATTCTGATTTCATACCTTTTGCGCCATCCTGGCCAATTCATTGCTGGTACCTAGGATGTCCCCAGGTTTTTCTGGCTCATACGGTCTGCCGTTGAAAAAGCCGATTCTCCATATTTGTTGCGACTGCTTGCTCATTCGAATCATGTCGAGTTTGGAAATTTCCACTTTTGAGACCCCAGAAGTTCCCCTCCTACACCATTGGAGGTTGTGCATGAACCCTAACCCTGTCTACTCTTGGGCAAGGAAAGTGCGTATCCCTAATCATTTCACACAATGTTTCCATGCAAACACTTAAAAACATGCTGCATCGAGCTGCTTGGTTCGGTTGTCTTTTTTATTTGCTTACTTACTGCTTAGTTAGCTAAAATATTCTACCTTGTCCAACCTTCCTCTTCTGGTTCGATAAAATTCCCTCGAAACGGCTCCCTCGAAACGGTCTCTGACGTCGGTTGTTTTTCGCCCCCAACCCATAAACGCTCCGGCGTGCGGTGTTTTTACCACGGATTTAACTAGTACAGGGGTCGTTTTCGTGCTCTCTGCCTATCCAGCTTCGGTGGAGTTTTTCCTGGTGCGCATTTTCTCGTCCGTAAGCAGTTGGACCTTAGTTCATGCAGGCACGCCATGGGACCGCGCAGTTGCTGCCAACGGTGCGGCACGGGAAACAATGGAGGTTTCGGGCACCGCCAACACTAAGTCCGGAGGCCGAGTGCCATGTGTTGTGCTGGCAGCCCTCGTAGGAGTTGCGGGTTGAACCAACCAACCATCGGTAGCATGGACGAGGGGCATGGACTACAGTACAATACCACAGTACACTAGTATATGCAAACACCGACATTGGCGAGATCCTATAGAAGCTGACTTCCGTGGCTTGTGACAGTCTCGAAGGAGCGGACTGTTGGTCCAGCCCAGAAAACCGACCAACCAGCCACCCAGATAAGCAGGGGTTACCGGTAGTATGATTCCCAACACCAACACAGCGAACAACCTCCCCAACTGATAGGCAGCAGCAGAGAGCTTTTGGGTAGTGGTCTGATCGCCGAGGTGCGAGGTTCCGGCGGCTGTTCAGCATATCGAACGAAGCAGGTTGCACGGCAATCAGGTAGAGATTCGGGATGCTTGAGAACCGTAGTCATAAATTCCATTCATCATGACCCCCAATTTAGGGTATCGTAGCGAGAATATCATCCATGAGGCGTCTAAGCTGCCAGCCACCTTGAGTCCTCCACCCACAAAAAAGTCCCGATTCCTTCCAAGAGAAAAAAAAAAAAATAAGAAGAAGAAGAACCACCCAAAACGCCAAATTGATGCAGCTCAAGACAGCGGCGAGAGAGAGGTAACATTCAACAATAGACAGATCCACCAAGGCCGTACGGGACAGCTGCTCCCTACCTGCCCAAGTCCCAGGGCCTGTTCGCCACAGCCGCCATTTTTTTATTCCTTTTTCGTCGAATTTCTCTAGACTCGAGCGTGCGAGTACGGCTCGTATGCATCAGCACGCTGTGATGACGCGCCAACGTACGGCCGGGCATAGTTGCTCGGGTAGCCGCCAGGCTCGCTGAGGCGCTGGTAGCCGGGGCTGCGGGGAATAAACTTCTCCGACGCGCCGTAGCCGCGGCTGGACGAGTGGTCGGGCTTGCAGCAGCAGATGGTGAACATCCAGAAGAGGCCGGCCGCCAGCGCGAGGGCCACGCCGAGCCAGATGGCCGCGAGAAACCGGTTGTTGAGGTGGGCCTCGAGCCCGTACAGGTCCGGGGATGCCTTGACGGCGCCGACGACGACGGTGGCGGTCGCAGTGGCCAGGCCGGCGGCGGCGCCCGCGGCGACGATCGCGACCGCGGCGATCAACCAGGTGACGCACGAGAAGGCGCGGCTGCAGTTGGCGAAGAGGCCAAAGAGGAGCTCGAGGGCCAGCGCCACGTAGGCGATAATAAAGACGACCTGGGTCCACTTGGAGACTTTGCCGAAGGTCTTGACGGCTCCCGTGATCTCCTTGGGCAGCGTCACGTTCAGTCCGGTCGCCGTCAGCATGTTGTTGAAGTCGTTGGTCGACGAATTGAGCGCCGTGGATGCCCAGTCAAAGGAACCCTTGGTGCAGTCGCGAGTCCCGTTGCGCGTGGTGTAGCAGTAGTTCCACACGTTCACATCGTAGACGTCGTACAAGCCGAGGTCGGCCGCCGTGAGGTTGCCACTCGATGATACCTGGCGCTTGCCGGATTGGAAGTTGGGAAAGTCGACGTTCGGGAGGTCGACATCCTTCAGATCCGGCACGTTGACGCCGGACCCGTCGAGGATGCTGCTGACCGACTGCGGCGACAGCGAGAGGTCCGTCAGGTTCAGGCGGAACATGTAGAGGCTCTTGTCGGCGATGCCCGCCAAACCTGCTACCAGCAAGGCAATCAACGATGCCAGCGTCAGCAGGAACGGTACCAGCACGCACACGAATCGCCCAAAGCTCGCCATTGCGTCGGTTGTGCGGTCGTCCCTCTACTGCAAATTCTCTGGGCAGTCGGGGAGTTATCCGCTGTTGGATAAGCAGCGAGAGTGGGGTGACGTAAGTCGATCTGACGCAGTTGCGCGGATGCCTCGGATGCCTGGGCTGAGACTCGAAGGTGTTAGGAGTGCAACGAGAGACTCCGAGAGAAAACGACCAAAGATTGTAAAATAAACGATGGGAGGTTGACCACGGAAAGAAGGGCCGACTGGTTGTGCAGTGGGCGGGCGGGATGTTTTGAGATAAATAAAAACTCAAACTCCGGGCTGGGCTGCCCGTTCTCTTAGGCGAGTTGAACGCCAAACAAAACCGGTGGTGACGGTTGGCAGGGTTCCCTGCTCGCAGGAGGGCGGTGCTCACGGTCGGCAGGTGGCGCAGTTGGCCCGGGACCACCACATCACCCTTGCGAGCAGCCGCTTGGACCCACTTCCCGGTCCGCAGCCAAACCAGACGACCCTCTCCTCCCCCACTCCCACCTCTGATCAAGAAGGCACGAGCGAAAGAAGAGGAGGGGCAGGGGCGGCAACTGGCAGCCTGGGGCAACTGGCTGAGGGGGCTCATCAAGCTGCGCTGCCCTGTCATGCAATAGTTAGACCCCCGGCCACTATGGATTACATACGTACATACGTACGGAGTACACCAACACACGTAGGCCTCCAAGCCAAGCCCTCATTTTCTCCATCTACTGTGTACTACAGTAGGATACGACTACGTAAGTTTCCGGCCGCAGCGCGGCGCGAACGCCTGCCCAGAAATCTCAAGCCCTACACCTACGCTACGAAGTACCGTAATGCCCCTATCAGAGTGTGGGTATCAAATGCTAGCATCAACAGTAATCACCGAAATCCAAAACGGAAGGGATTTTTTTTTTTTTTTTGGCAGGAGACTAACTGCGCGCGTTTGTTCGCTGGTTCGCTGTTTCGCGCAAGCGAGGAAGATTGCGGATCGACGGAAGGTACATCATCACTGCATGGCTGCCTCACCAACCTGGGCTCCAAGGATGCTATCCCATGGCTCCGTGCTGATTATGGAACGCACATACACAACAGAGAAGCCCGATCCTGGTCGGGCTTGTTGCTTCAGGCGTGTTTGGTTTGTTCGGGGGTTGTGGACGAGCATCCTTCCCGCACACAGGACAGCCAGTACCAGACGCGGTTGCAGAGTACGGATTACACAGTAAGGGCCAGAAACGGCAAACCGCCCACCACGAAACGAGACCCATCCCACTTCCTTCGGACGGACCTTTTTAGAAATGCCCAACTCAACTTGTGTTCGAGAGGAAGGCAGCAGACAACCATCTTTCAGACCGACGAGAGTGTCGAAACAATCAGTTTTTTTTTTTTTTTTTTTTTTTTTTTTGGTGGTGCAGATCCGTCAATCAAGTCGGGCTGATCTTTTCGGCACAAGGCCAATTTCGGCCATTGGTGTTGCACTCCGAACGCTCCACCTCGATGAGGTCGTCTGCTGGAGTTCCAGCCACAGCAAACGCGTCTTGCCCGAAGACGACCGACTGACAAGAAAGAAACGCACTGACAGATTTTGTCGCCCCCCAGTGGCCAGCCTTGCCAGATGGGAAGCAGCCCGACAGTGGGGGACCATTTCCCTGGGTCCCCGCAGCGAAGCTTACGACAGCTTCAAGGCTTAGCTTCACAAGATGGCTCAACCTCAATTTTGTTTGCGACTGATCCGTGAGCTTGAAGTGCCTCTGAGACGACTGAAACGGTTGAGTCAAACCGTGTCGATACGAAACCGTCGACAGCAACTCCGCGCAAGAAACAACGCATCCATCACGTTGTGTCTCACTCAGTCGCTTTCCCTTAGACTAGCTCGAAAAGCTGCATCTGAATCCGTCAGTCACGTCGCAGGCCCGGATGTGTCTGGAAAGTGCTCAACAGCCCTCGGTTGAAATCGCCGTGAGTGCTCCATCCGAGCCCTACCGATTTGTCCAATGTCTACACCACGCCACGGAATAGCACAGTCTTGTGCTGCTTTGGGGGCCAGCCACGGCGGTGTCCTCCACGACCACGGCGGTGGCTGGACCACGTTCTAGTTCCGACACTTGTCAGTGAACGGCTCAGAGGCGATTTCTAAATTTGGCAGCTCGTCCGTTTCCACGTTGACGGGACGGTGGGGAGGGCGCTCAGGCGGTGAGGAGCCAAAGCCACGTTATTGCCAAGGCTCGAGGAAACCCACCCCGATCCGCATCCTCATGGCCCGTCACCGGCTCCGTGTTCCGGGCCACCAAAGGGGGGGGGCTGCCGGGTCCGGGAAGGGCGAGTTACATTCAGAAGGCCGGTGGGCCGGCCGCCGGCCTTGACCTCTTACCATACCATAGGCCGAAACAGCGGCCGGCCTGGTGTCTGTGAGCATTTTGAGCGTGGGCATGGAACTGCAACGAAATGTAGTCAAGATAAGGACGCCATCTTACTGTTCGGCGGCAGTCATGACAGTTTGGCGGCCCCTTTCCGTGCCACGAAGCGGAAATCGACAGTTGCCACATGTGCTGGCGACATCCCGTTCGGCAGCCCGAACCAGCGGGGCGGGGGCAGCCGGCTCGGTCGCCTCTTCCCCTCTTCACTCGTGGACGGAGTACTACGTATGATGTTTTGAACCAGCCTCCCGACAACCCCCACCAAACCCCAAGTCCCAAGTGGGATAGATGCAGCGACCTGCAGCTGTCGCACTTGTGCGAAGACGGAAGCGAACCACTCACCGGGGCCGGAGACCGAATCATTCGGGTCCTGGAGAAATCTCTTCCTCGACGACTGATGAATATTTGTACCACACCGCTCCCCCAGATCCGGCACCTAGAAGGAGTGAAAGAGGTCATGTGGCTGGATACACGCGGCGCACAGAGGTCAGCCAGGGTAAAAAAAGTGCGGATAACTGGGGGGCAATCCCAACCGACGCCCCTGGGCCTCAGCTCCGACCAAAGAGAAACACTCGTACTTGTACCAGGGGCCTCACATAGCGGCGCATTCATCGGCAGTCTTCCGTTCCGGTGCGTCGTACCAAAGCGTATTTCGTCCCCGAGCTTGCCGCAATAAGTAGCGGAGCGCAGTATAGTTCTAGTAGCGGAGTGTAGTGTAGTGTAGTGTTGGTATCCGCCGCTAGCGTCAGGTTAGTACGTACCCTACGGACATCGCGAGATGCGCTTGTCACGGTTGATGGTTGATTCACCCAGCCTGGGCCCAGGTTGATGACAGGACCAAGGCGGTTTCTGTCTCACATCCGGCACCGCCAAGGCAGGGCAGCCTGAAGCCAAGACCATGATAAGACTCGCGCGTCATCCTGTTTCATATACAGTCCCAACAAAGTCCCTTGAATTTCGCACTCCAAATTGACATTCATAAATCTTTACGATGCGCCGGTTGGGATTGCCAGAATCATGGCCTCTTTTTGCCTTTGTCCAAGTACTATGTACTGTACGATGTGATCTGTCATGGACCGCTCTGGCCGCAAGGTTAGGTGCAAGGCACGCTGAGAATGCGGGGCGCGCTAGCCAAGAAGAGCTGCATGCAATGTGCAACCGCCTCAACTCCAGCGGGAGATGAGGCACGTGCTACCAACTTGGCCCAGCAATTGTCCCAAAGAAGCGCCTGCCTTCTTTTCAAAGCCCATTGCGTCTCCCGTCCGTGCCGATAGGCAACAACCCTCAAAAACTCGTGGCACCGCTCGTTAATTATCCCATCTTTCCATTTTGAACACCCTCCCCTCCCCTCCCCTCCCCTCAGCGTCGTTGCCACCAATTCGCCATCCCCAGCGCTGAGCTTCGACTTTGGAGCTGCACCCCGGTCAGCACCAACCTGTTCAAGAAAGTGTATCAAAAAAAGTAGTCCCCCCCCCCCACCAATCCTTTGCGCATCCGCAACCCGATGACGACGGCAGCCCATTGTTCCCCAGAACTTCGAAATCTGTTCGACACAAGGTAACAAATTGCCAATCAGCCTCCCCTATCCAACCTCTTGCGCCGAGCAGCCTGCAGCAGGTGCTCGCGGACCCTGAAACACCCCCGGACCTCCTGATACTTGGCTGAATCTCATTTTCTTTGCCCAAACACACCCAACACAATCGCCGAGGGGGTGGTCGTTCGACCTCTGACCGGGATCCTCGGCCGTGGCAACCAAGCCTAGCGTAGTGGCGACCCTGCAACCGCGGCGAACTGCGCGCGTGTTTGACCTTGTCAGCCGACCGAGTTACCTCCCTCTAAGCTTAGCTACGCACCTCGACCATATCATCGCCTTCACTCGAAATCTCCTACGGTTATCTTCAACCTACCATAATAGCAGCCGCCCGCCAACGCGAACCGGCTCAGCAGCCTGGCTCCTCCTTCTGCCTTGGCGCGATAGCACCAAGTTACGTGCTCCTTATCAGCCGAAGCGTAGGTTGATTTTTTTTCTGCGTCCCCCTCCCCATCATTTTTTTTGGCTTTCATAGTTCCCCACGACGTCGTGTCTGTTCGCAATCCCTCCACCCCACAATTTCTCTCTCGTTTGGCATTCCGTTTCCCGGTATCAGTAATTGGCTTGCGCCCTTGTGCGTTTTTTGGACCGCTCCCTATTACGCTTGCGTGCTGCTCTGCCGGTCTTGTTGATCGATCACATCCGCGAGGCTGACATCATAGCCGCAGGCCCGTGGAGTTTACCACGTCGGCCCTCCGTGACGCCGATTCCGATCCCTCGGCGATCTTCGTCTGTCCGACAGGTCCGACAAGCGCCGTGACGCCCCGGCGTCCTTTATCCCAAACGACGAAGCTCAGCTCGCCGCGCGCGCTCGCGGATCTTCGAAAACGGAACACTCACCGGGTCGCTGGTCTCCCTCCACCTCCCTCACTCTGCTCTTCGACCTCGAGCGTTTCTACCATCCCCCCTAGTACCTTGGGGACACAAGAGGAAAGACAATAGTTTCTAGACGGGTGCAGCGGTAGGCTGTGGGCATTCAAAGGCGAACCTGCCGGTACCACAAACCTGACACGCGCACGCCGTCCAGCCCCTTGACTTCTCCGTCCCAGAGCCTCGCTCTCCGACATTGAGAAACCATGGGCAATTCAAGCTCCAAGGATGCCGCCGCGCCAGCGAAGGCAGCGGGAAACGGCGACGAAGGCCTGCAGTCATACCCCTCCTTCAGTAGGTCCGACACCAGAGAGTCCTCCCGCTCCTTTCGTTCGCTGCGATCCAAAATCCCCGGTTCCAGCAAGACGGATAGCCCCCGAAGCTCTGCCGTACTAGCGAGCGGCGACACGCCGGATAAGTCGGACGCGGCTTCGCTCAAGTCTGGGAAGAGCGGGAGGTCGCCGCACGGCCGGGCCAATCGCTCCGACTCGCTTCCATCGCCGAGCTCGCCGCCGTCGCCCGACACGCCCACGGTGGCCTCTCCGCCCGCCGAAGACATTCCCCCTCCGTCGCCCATTCAGTCGTCGTCGATGAAGTCGGGAGTGCATGACGTCTCTGCCGCCCAAGCCAGCGGAGAAGTTGATCAGGTTTCTGACCAGCCGCCCTCTGGTGCTACCAACACCGACACGGCTGTACAGCAACCCGGGAAGAGCATCCTTGTAAAGCGCGAGGACGCGCCCAACCCAATCTTGGGAACCGTCACGCCGGGGACGCCCAAGGACGAATCCACGTCGGGCATCGCGATGAGCGACATCAAGGATATTGACCTTGACGACTTTATCAAACGCCTTCTGGATGCCGCCTATGCCGGTAAGGTCACCAAGAGCGTCTGCCTAAAAAACGCCGAGATTACGGCCATCTGCCACCGTGCCCGAGAGGTCCTGCTCACCCAGCCGGCCCTCCTGGAACTGGATGCTCCCGTCAAGATTGTCGGAGATGTTCACGGCCAGTACACGGACCTTATTCGCATGTTTGAGATGTGCGGCTTCCCACCAAAGTCCAACTATCTGTTCCTGGGTGACTATGTGGATCGTGGCAAACAGTCCCTTGAGACCATCCTGCTACTGCTTTGCTACAAGCTCAAGTATCCTGAGAATTTTTTCCTGCTTCGTGGCAATCACGAGTGCGCCAACGTCACACGCGTGTACGGCTTCTATGACGAATGCAAGCGGAGATGCAACGTGAAGATATGGAAGACCTTTATCGATACCTTTAACTGCCTTCCCATCGCCGCCATCGTGGCGGCCAAGATCTTCTGCGTTCACGGGGGCTTGTCTCCGGCGCTTAGCCACATGGACGACATTCGGAACATTGCGCGCCCTACAGATGTTCCCGATTACGGGCTCTTGAACGACCTGCTCTGGTCCGATCCCGCTGACATGGACCAGGATTGGGAGGCCAATGAGCGAGGGGTTAGCTACTGCTTCGGCAAAAAGGTCATCACCGATTTCCTTGCGGGCAACGACTTTGACTTGGTCTGCCGGGCTCACATGGTAGTTGAGGATGGCTACGAGTTCTTCACGGATCGGGTCCTGGTCACCGTGTTTAGTGCACCCAACGTGAGTGTATTGCCCGCTGCCAACAGTGTATATGGGCCAGAGAGGCTAACAATATGTAGTACTGCGGAGAATTTGATAATTGGGGCGCTGTCATGTCTGTGTCTGCCGAGCTCCTGTGCAGCTTCGAGCTGCTCAAGCCTCTAGATTCAAATGCCCTCAAGAGCCATATCAAGAAGGGCCGGAATAAGCGAGCCCAGATGCTCAACAGCCCGGTATGCACGATGCGACCCATCATTAATTGTCTTTGGCAGGATCTCGGCTGACAAATCTCATAGCCTGCGGGATTGCACCCCCAGAGTGTTTGAAGGAAACAGCCATGTTACGGCGCCCTCATACTCGGTAGTACATCGTCCTAGCCGTTGCCTGAGGAAGCACTAGGCTACAGAGACCAACGAGAAAACATAACACGAGCCGAGCCGTAGGCTCGGTTCAAAGACAAACAGTGCACTTTGAAGCACGCAGAAACGGACGGGTTCAGGAAACAACAAAGAACCCGTGATGCCGTGTAGGCAATCCACTGGCGTTGGGAAACGAATATTGCACCCATCAACCTTAGATCGCCGATAATAAGACGTAAAAGGACGAGCGTCAGCCCTGGAGGATTACACCGAATCTTGCGGTGTTGTTGAGGGGCAGCCGTGAGCTGGGACTTCACTCCTTTGACTATACAGCGACCTGGATGTTCGAGTGCCTGTCATGGGCATTTTTTTTCTTTTTAACTCGCGATTGCTACTTTTGGCGGACACGTTGCATTTTGGACGACGACCTACGGTCAGCTTCCGGTTAGGCAGCTCAAAGAGCTTGAACGCCAGCTTTGAAGATGAAGAAAGGACCGAAGGACAAGGGATAATTGGGCGACGATGGGAAATGGTAACGGATACGGACGGGGAATAGCCCCGAGGAGAAACGGGCTAGTCAGCATGTATCACAGAGGTCTGGTCGCGCGACCTTGATTCCAGGCTGGCATACCTGGCTGGCATTCCACGCTTTCCTCACACCACACCTTATGCACCTCTATGGAGCGTACATACGTTCCCCTAAGTCCCTAATACTGGACGGGCTTATATTTGGCTTCGGGGAGGTTTTGCCATTTTGGTCGTCGACCTCTTGAAACTGAAGCGGTCCCTGGCGCGCGTCATGTTAATCAAGAAGAGCAGCTCGTTGTTGATATTCATGGCGCTAATTTTGGAATCGCTGCGATGTCACTAAAAAAAACGCGGCCTCTGGCGCGGAGTTTTGTCTGTCTGTCTGTGCAAGGTAAAGTCTCTGTCATTAGATGAGAAGACATCGAAGGAGGGGAAAGTGTACACTACTACATAATGGCACAGTGACTTGACTGGCCTACTTTGCGTCAACGGCGATTCGCGTCCTCGGCGAATCCCTATCCTTCAACCTCCTGAGGATGTATATCCTGTCCACCATCTTCGGGCCGACCCACCACCCTCCAGTCAGGTCCCTGACCCGCCGCTTCCACAGGGCGACCGTCTCCCCCAGTCCCACGACCCTGGGCGTCTTCCGCTCGATGCTGTCCCCACTCTCCTCCTTTGCCTCCTCCTCCTCCTCCTCCTTTTCCTTGGTACCGGGTCGAACAACCTCGATCCCGCCGTACCCCTTGACGACGGCGACCGTCTCCCACGGTCCGCCGAGCACTTTGCGGGGGTCTTCGACGAGGAGGAAGTCGAACCGGGCCCAGAAGTCCGCGCTCGACAAGACGGCGGCGTCCTCCGTCTTGTCCACCACGAGCCGCACCCGGCTTCGGTCCCCGGTTGTTGTGGTTGTTCCGACGCGTTGGTGAACCATGACGGGTTCCGCAGCACCGCCGGACGAACCAACAACACCACCACCACTGCTCGCTCCCGAGATTGGAGGCACCGCTGCTGCTGCTGCGGCGGCGGCGGCGGCGGTGGGAGCATCCGCGTTGGTGCCGAAGAGCGTGACTCCCGTCATGCAAGCCAAGACGTCGGCGTGGACCGAGACGACGGCCGGGGCGGCGGTGTCGTCCGCCGGCCCCGCCGAGTCCGCGACGGATCGCCTGAGGAAGGCGAGGGCCTCGCCGCCGGGGTAATTGAGGGCCGAGACGGCGAGCATGGCGGTGCTGGCGGCGAAGGAGGCCAGGACGGAGGCGACCAAGGCGGCGACGACCAGCGCGGCGAGCGGGCCCTTGCGCCTGCGCCGGAACAGGGCGCTGGCGGCCAGCGCCGCGGCGGCGGTCAGGGGCGGGACGGCGTAGAGGACGAAGCGGGTCTCCTTGTGCGGCTGGGCCGAGTAGAGGGCGACGAAGGCGGCGGCGGGGGCGGCGAGGCGGGAGGCGGCGCGGCGCAGGGCCGGATCGGCGAGCGCGCGGGGTAGCAGGACGGCGTAGGCGAGCGGGTTGAGCAGCAGGCGCGGCAGGGCCGAGGTGGCGTACCAGTGCCAGGGCGAGACGCCCCAGCCGGAGGCGCCGCCGCGGACGACGTTGAAGAGGAAGGCGGAGAGCTCGGGCCAGAGCGGGCGCGGGGCCTGCCAGAAGTAGGTGTCGATCGGGACCGAGACGGCCAGGGCGGTCAGGAAGGAGACGGCGAAGGGGAAGAGGACGCGCTCGAGGGCGAGGGCGGGGATGAGCAGCTGGTGGAGGACGGTGGTGGCGAGGAGGAGGGCGACCTCGGCCCGGAAGATGGTGGCCGCGAAGACCAGGAGGGCGATGGAGATGCGCTGGCGGTACACGGTGAGTTTGGGGTTGGTGGGATGCGGGAGCAAGAAGGCAAAGGCCAGAGTTGCTTTGCAGAGAGAGGGAAGGTTAAGTAACGTCAGGTTAGTGGATGGGTTGTTTGTTCCTGAGGTGGCGGCCACCCCCGGAGTTTCCAGCAGAGAGAGGTACGTACTCAGGCCAAAGGCGAACATGTTGGGCAGGGTGCGCGAGGCGTAGAATATGACGTGGAACTGGCTCGCTTGCAGGAGCAGGTACCATCTTGCAGTCCCGGCGCCGTATGCGCGCCTGAGGTTCCGAGCAAAGACGAGGAGACAGGCGGCGTTGAAGAGGCCAAGCATGGCTCTCACGACGAACTGGGCGTGCTGGAACCCGACCAGAGCGATGATGGGCTGGGCGAGCCCGGCCAGCAGCACCGGGCCGACAAAGGTGCGGGGCACGGCACCGGGAAAAGTGAAGTGGTCATAGGTCCTGGACAGCCTCTGGTAGACGTCGGACGTCGGCGTGCCGTACACAAGCACATCATGGGCTGCTTGGATGTTGAAGGACTCCTCAACCTTGGTGTAGGGGGCGACGACAAGATGAAGCAGGATCAGGCCGGGTATCAGGCCGGCAAGTAGACTGTCTGAGTCACTGTCAGTAACAACGACTTTTTTTATTTTTCAATGATTGAAGAATTGATCATCTTTTTTTTTTTTTTTTTTTTTTTTTTTTTTTGTGACAGACTGAAGCTCACCCGAGAGTTGCTCCCCCAACCTTGAATCGCTTCCTTTCTCGGCCGAAGGAGCCGGCCCTCGCGCCTCTTTGCTGGGCTTTTCGCGATATTGCGCCGCGCTATTAGGAGGAGCCGTCATGACTGATGTTTTTGCTTTGAGGAATAGCAGCCATTGATGGTTTCTAACCCCGATCGCTTTGGAACCTCGGGCCTGCCCGACGTTGCTTGATGCAGTTGCACGTTTGGCGAGTGCGTTGTCTAAGTACTGTAATCCGTACACTACTGCACTCCGTACCTTAGGCGAGGTCAGGAGGGGACCCGCTGCTCGGTTCCTGAGTGGCCCCACTAACTTACTGCAAGCTCAAGCACGGATTACAACACGCGGGCAGCTCTCCGGCTGTGAACCCCTGTCGCTGCCCCTGGAAGTGCACGAGCCTCGAGCCCCGCCATTCCCCCACAGGGCAGCCAGCTCCTCAACGTGGAAGCACTGCACCTGCACCTGCACCTGCACCTGCACCTGCACCTGCACCTGCAACCCCGCGACGCTGGACATCAATACCTTAGGTACACCCGACTACAAGTCATCGCGAGCCCAAAGCCGGACGCAAGCTCAACGGCTTCTCGAACTGCGGCCATTACAGAAATAGAGCACATACGAACCGACCAAGATGACGACTCCAGACCCCTTCGACTCCGCACTGTAAGAACCTTTCCCTCCCCTCCTACCCAAACCTCCTACCCAAACCAATGTCCTCCATGTGTATCTCACCTCATCCTCCGCACCCTCCTACTCCTCTCTCTCCTCCTCTCCTTTTCCTTCTCCCATCATTCCCTAACCCTACTAACTCGTGTCGTCCGCAAGTGACCTCCTCCGCCGCCTCAACCCCAAGCACACGGCCGAGCATCTCAACAACATAATCACCCTCGCGCCCGACCTGACCGAGGACCTGCTCTCGTCCGTCGACCAGCCTCTCACGGTCTGCCGATGCAAGCAGACGGGGCGCGACTACCTGCTGTGCGATTACAACCGCGACGGCGACAGCTACCGCTCCCCCTGGAGCAACCAGTTCGACCCGCCGCTGGACGAGGCCGGCCCGGGCGGCGTGGGGCCGGGCGGCAGCAACGAGGGCGCCGGCGAGGGCGCCGTCCCCGGCGAGCGCGTTCGCAAGATGGAGATCAAGGCCAACGAGGCCTTTGACGTCTACCGGGAGCTGTACTACGAGGGCGGCGTGAGCTCGGTCTACCTGTGGAACTTGGACGACGGCTTTGCGGGGGTTGTGTTGCTCAAGAAGGGTGAGTTTCTTTCTTTCTTTCTTTCTTTCTTTCTTTCTTTCTTTCTTTCTTTCTTTCCCCTCCTCCCCCCGACCCTTTCTTACGGGAGATCTCAAAGAACAAAAGTAAAGGCTGATCAAAGTTTGTGTGTGTTCTTCCGCCAGCCTCGACCCCAAGCGACGGTGCCTCGTCAGGCGTCTGGGACTCGATCCATGTCTTCGAGGCCAGCGAGCGCGGACGCACGGCCAACTACCGCCTGACATCGACCGTGATCCTATCGCTCGCCACCAAGGGCGCCACCCTGGGCGAGGTCGACCTGAGCGGCAACATGACGCGCCAGGTCGAGCAGGACCTGCCGGTCGAGAACGACGAGAGCCACATCGCCAACATCGGCCGCCTCGTCGAGGACATGGAGCTCAAGATGCGCAACCTGCTCCAGGAGGTCTACTTCGGCAAGGCCAAGGACGTCGTGGGCGACCTGCGCAGCATCGGGAGCCTGAGCGAAAACCAGCGGGATCGCGAGACCCAGCGGGAGCTGATTGGGAGTATGCGGAGATGAGCGCGGGGGGGGGAAACCTGAATATTATGCACGATATCCATGAATGCTACCGAGTTTTGCCGCGCGCATTTCCTTCCCTTCCCTTCACTTCACTTCCCTTTTCCTCCCTCCAGGCTCGTGGAAATTACAAGGCGGCTCTTCATAATCAAAAGCTCAAGATAAGTACATGCACTAGTCTGTCGTCTCCCACCGCCACCGCCACCGCCGGAAGAGGCTCGAGACATGACGCATACACTAAAGCACAAGTTAAGATTACCCAGGACCAACGGGCCGCCGATACTTGAAGATCTGAAACCTCCACAATGGGGGAACTTCCGGTGGGCCCCGTTTCAGGGTCGCAAATCCCACTTTAATTTACACCCCGATTGCCATGTGTGCATAGGGAGGGCGGGAAGATCGGGATCGCCTCGGCACCCGTCGACCCGTGTCTCGGCAACCGTAGGACGTCCCCGGTACGGAAAGCTACACGTCTGTATGTAGCGTGCAGTATGTAGTCAACGGACCCGGACCACACATACGGTGTGTCAACACATTACGGAATACTGCGTACACTATCCGTAGTGTAGACCTCTTTACTCTCTTTACTTTTGCGGTGCGTTCATCTACCCTGTTCAGGGTAGAAGGAAGGGATGCACCGACATCAAATCCAAGGCCTAGGCCGTCAAGCACGTATCCTCCCGAGCATTGTCCAAGTCTCAGGGATGGGCACTGACTGGTCCCCGGAAGGGGTTGATCTCCCCAAGCCGATTCTGGCATTTGTCATGAATTGACCCAGGAGCTGCAAACGGCCAGATCAGCACGGACCGCACTCCTAGTGAACGACAGCTTGCCTCGAATGGGCGATGGGAAACGCGGGTCTCTCTCCCGCCAGTCGCATGTTGCATCGTGTCAGTATGACGGTGATTGCCTGGTCTGCTATGTTGTATTATCGAGCGCCGATAATCTTCGCAGCGTAATTATACACTGAGTTTGGAGCACTGAAGAATGCTACACTAGTTGCCAGGGCGGCGGCAGTGGGACCTTGTGGGCGCTGCCAATGTTTCGGATTGCTGCCGTATCAACCTGTCTAAGATTCCCCGGTCGTGGAGTGGCTGCCGTCGCCCCATCACGATCTTCACACTGGGCGTTCGGTCGTCATATGCGTTTTGAAGGGGTTTGCCTGGGCCGCCCCAGTCCGCCCCAATCCGCGAACGGCGAGGTGGCCGGGGGATCTGAGGTGAACCCTGGCCCGGCCTTGTCGATGGATGTTTGGATCATGCGGCCGACAGGAGAGGCTTTGACACGAACATCCTGGAATTCCGGTTCGTGACCAGCTTCGCCAGTTCGAACAGGAGAGCGCGAGCTCGAAACGGGAGGGAGCGACAAAGTAGTCATTGGTTGAAAAAAGGGCAGCTAGTTGTCAGGGCGCAAGTGATCGGTGAATGCTCGACAGTCCAGGGAGCCTCAAAGGCAAAACCTGGAAAAAAAAAAAAAAAAAAAAAAAAAAAAAAAAAAAGGAAAAGCAGATTACAAAGTAGGAGTTAGCGTACATTACGGACGAGTTGACGAATTACGGTTCCTCCAACTTTCGGATATGAAGGAGGTCGGTGCTTCCCTTGGCCAAAACCGACCGGGAAAGGCTTCACACCCCCAAAGCTCCACTTGCAGGAGAGAGCTTGCAGCCTGTCAGCGGACACCTGCAGCGCTGCAAACACCTCCTGCAGCTTGCAACTTCCATGGGACTAGGGTCATGTTATTTTTTTTTTTTTTTCTGTCCTGCACGTAGTAACCTGGGTTGGGCAAGTGCGCGGCAATAAGGCAGCGTCAGAGGAAGTGGATAGCAACTACGGAATAGAGACGGAAATGCTTCAAACATGGCTCAAGCTTCAACTATGGGATAATAAGGGGCTCAAAATGACGCCAACGTGGTCCATTTGTCCGGGTCTCCCGGTGGTTGAAAGAGGGTCTTGTTTTGGGCATTGCTCATCGTTCCGGGTTTCCTTGCCCTGCTGGCCCCCGGTGCCCTTGCCGAACTTCTCGAAGCCTGCCGAAGTCCCCGCCCACTCCCCTTCCCTCCTAGGGCATTCCTGTCAGCCATCATTTCTGTCGCTCCCACCCCCGAAAAAAAAGCCCCAAGATCACACGTTTCAGCAGTTAACAGGGCAAAGCTCATTTTCCCCGAGGTACGACCTTTATCTACGCCCATTGACCGCCGCTGCCAAGCAAACGCACCATACAACAATAACCTAGGGGACGACGTCGACGACGACTACTGCAGGACAGCTGAGTTTGGATTTCAAAAAACACTGCGACCCCGCGCTCTCCCGCCCCTGGATTTTTCCCTCGCCCCTCTCTTCGCCCTCAAGGCACCATCACCACCACCACCGCCACCACCACCCACCACCGTCGAGAACGCATCGCCGATACAGCCACACACGCGCGCAAAGTCACCATGGCAGAGAAGCCGTCGGTGTTGATCATCGGCGGTCTCGGCTACATTGGCCGGTTCCTGGCCCTCCACATACACCAGAACAACCTCGCCTCCGAGGTGCGCATCGTCGACAAGGTGCTCCCGCAACTGGCATGGCTACCGCCCGAGTTCGAGGAGGCGTGTGCCGGGTCCAAATTTGTGCAGGCCGATGCGAGCAGAGAGCGTAAGTCTGCAAGGCGCGCCCTTGCCTCTAAATCTGGATCCCTCCTATATATCCCTCGCCCACGTTAGCTGACGGTTGGTTCCTTCTTTCCGCACTCGCACAGAATCCCTCCCCAGGATATTCGACAGGCCCGACGGGAAACAATGGGATTACGTTTTTAACTGCGGCGGCGAGACTCGCTACTCGCAGGAGGACGAGGTGTACAAGCTGCGGTCGCTCAATCTGTCGCTCACGGTGGGCAAGGAGGCGGCCAAGCGGGGCGTCAAGTGCTTCGTCGAGCTCAGCACAGGAATGGTCTACAAGTCAGACTCGGCGCCGAGCAAGGAAACCGACAAGCTCAAGCCGTGGAGCAAGATTGCCGTCTTCAAGCTGCAGGCGGAGGAGGAGCTTGCTAAAATTGAAGGGTACGTCTTTCTCAACTAGAGTGCCGGATCAGTGGGGAAAGGAACGAAGCAGAAGTGGGAGCCATCCATGCTGACCGAACTTGTTTTCTTCAACAGGCTGAATCTCGCAATCGTGCGGCTTCCCCACGTCTACGGGCCGTATGCCTCGCAGTGGGTCGCGACGGCGCTGTGCATGGCGCGCGTGTACAAGGCGCTTGAGTCGGAGATGAAGTGGCTGTGGACCAAGGACCTACGGACCAACACAGCGCACATTCACGACGTGGTGCGCGCGCTCTGGGCTGTGGCCAGCTGGTACACGGGCGGCGGTAAGGACAAGTGGGACGCGAAGGCGATGGGCTCCCCCATTCCGACCTTCAACGTGGTCGACAAGGGCGCCACGACTCAGGGGACCATGGCCGACATCATCGGTGAAGTGTTTGGCATCGAGACGGGCTTCCAAGGCCAGCTTATCAGCACGTTTGCCAAGCTCAACCTGGACAGCGTCGTGGACGATGTGAACGACGAGCTGTTGGGGCCGTGGGCCGATCTGCTCGCAGAGGCGGGTATCACGCGACCGGGCCCGCTGACGCCGTTTATGGAGAAGGAGCTGCTCAAGGATACCGATCTCAGCATGGACGGCTCCAGGTTAGAGGAGGTGGTTGGGTTCAAGTATGAGAAACCCGAGATCAACAAGGAGCTGGTGGAGGAGGTGATTGAGAGCTACAAGAGAATGAACTGGTGGCCGTGATGGCCTGTTTATGGCGGTGATGCGATGCGGAGTTTGTCGGCGTGAATTGGGAGTAAAGGCATGCGGGACGGGAGAGCAAAAAAAGGCGTCAGGCCATGACGCCAACGTAGGGAGGGGGACTAGTGTGGGCGAGACGTATCCCCCGGAAACCGGGAAGAATTGGGGTGTAATACTAGGATATCCTACTTGAACAAATAATTTACCTATCATGGGACAAAACAAAATCCATTTATTCGTGGATGTGTAGTCCCCAAACCAGATCAGCAGGCGGATTGTATGCGTTGGCCAAGACACCGCCATCTCTCAGAAAATCAAGGTGCCTGTTTACCTGAGGTAAGTGTGATAGGGTAATGAAAAGAGCTCAGGAGATATGCGGGTTCAAGGTGCTGATACGTTTAGCACGGGAATGCTCCTTGAGAATTCGCTGCTCACCGCCTGCTACCTACCATGACTTCAACGATGATCATTTTATGTTGATATTCTCCCTTTTGTATGTACCTCCGGGATTAAGAACAGCTCCATCTTCACATGACGACCTCGGGCGAGAGAGAGAGAGAGCGAAACCCGACTTGGGAGGGGCTCCCTTGCAGAGCAGGCCGCTCCGTTACCCCGCACTGACGGCCCCGTTACCCTACAGAGTAAGCGGCAATCTTGCGACTCCAGGACACGGGGAAATCTTGGCCCGTACCTGTGCCCATCACCCATCTCAGCTTTGCAAAGTTGCACGAAAGAAAAAAAAAGGGCGGGGTGGAATCAGGAGAAGACTAAGGTGTATCAAACCTCCTATCTCCGGTTGACAACCTCAATTCGTAGTTTTTATGCAGGGCAATACCTAGTGCTGACGGGAAATACAAATAAGAGCAAATTGACCGCTCGGCTAGGGTAAGGCCTGAGATCAACGGAACTCGAAAGGGTGCGAGCCAACAAACCTAATTCGGTACCTTACATCCTACCTAACCTACCTTAGGTAATTCAAGGTATGTATGTATGTACATACAATACATACATACATACGAAGTACTGTACCTGGCCTACGCTTACCCGTAATCCGCGTTAGCTCTAGATACCGCTCGCTCAACGCCAATTTCATCGTATCATGATTGAGAGAACACCTATGCAAAGCCCTCGGCTGTGCCTGACGCGGCGGGATGGGAACGCGCGACGCGACGGAATCGTGCCGATTAGAGAGAGGGGCCAAGCACATCCGGACAACCCCCCCCCTCCCCATAATAGAGGTGTCCCTCCGTAAGATGCCGCAAGACCCCCCAAGTACCCAGCCCCATGGGGAAGAACCATGGGCCAGGTTAGATACCACGCCATTGCTCCGTGGTCTCCGGGCGCCTGCCGAGTGGTTACGGGTTCCCATCTTGGAGAAGGCAGGGCTTCCAATCGGTGGGCTGGGTCACAATTGGCATCTCGCCTAGCGACCTCGAGCCTATGCGACCAAGCTCCCAAAGCAGTTTTACCTCGGTCGCCGAGACCGATTGTGCGTGCAACCTCAGGTTTCTCTTCTTGTGACAGCGACTCCTTTCCCCACAAGTAAGGTCCCCAGGCTGGGGATCGACGTGGATACTTAAGATCAAGAAGGAATGAGGGCCGCCGTGACTTGTTGCTTTTCTTCTTCTCTCTCCCACTAAGTATTTTTTTATAAACTTCACCAGCCTTTTACTCTACCGTTCCCTCCTCGACAAACATCCCTGGGGGTTCACCACATCACCAAACATTCTGTTTGTCTCAGTCAACCTGCGACCTATCTAACCTGAACCTCTACCCTGCCCACATTCGAATCCCATACACCAAAGGAATTCAATTACCCAAATACGATTCGTCCAATATGGCTGCCCCCGCGAACAAGAACATTGGCGACCTCAATGGCAAGTGGATCATGGTACGTGCTCGCGGATCCCGCCTCCCCACCCGCTCACACCCCCAGAAATGAATCAAAAATTGCCATGTGATTCCGAGGGAGGAACCGCCGTTTCTGACGAACCACCGCCAACCTCCCCCGACAGAATAAAACCCTCTCGTCCAACATCGAGCCCGGGCTGGCCCTGCAGGGCGTCGGCTGGGTCACGCGCAAGGCGGTGTCGATGGCGACCCTGACGCTCACGGTCAAGCAATTCGTGGCGCCGCCGTCGCCGCCGTCGGACCCGGCCAACCCGCCGGCGACGCACATTGAGATTGAGCAGACGGGCACGGGCGGCATCAAGGGCTCGACGGAGAAGCGATGCCTGGACGACACGTTCCGCGACCACAGCGACTGGCTGTTTGGCCACGTGCGCGGCAAGAGCCGCTTCCTCGGGCCCGACGACATCTCGGACGAGTTCCTCCGCAGCGGCTGGCTCGAGGGCGACGACGAGAAGAAGGGCCCCAACGGCGAGACCCACGTCATCAGCTACGTCGAGAGCTACGACAACGGCTGGACCGCCACTCAGATCTGGGGTTTCAAGACCATCGAGGGCGTCCGCCGCCACGTCAGGAACGTCCTCATCACCAAGGGCAGCGAGAGGGTCGAGCTGCAGCTGGTCTATGACTGGGTCAGCGAGTAAGAAGACGAATGGGGGGGTAGGTGGTTGGAAGTCGGTGGTTTAACGTCGTGTTGGCCTGTTTGGACTGTGCTGTACATACATACATATGATGGGGTAAGCTAGAGGCCGCGGGATACATACCTTCTATTATTAGTGTAGAGGCTTTATGACACAACAAGCACGATACAGGAGTCGAACCATGTCACGAGTAAGGGAGGTACCTGCAATAAGGTATTGCAATAAGGTGCCCAACATACAACTACCGTTCTTAGTAAAGTTTAAGTCACAATGACAGCATTAGCACTATATCGGGTATTGGTCATCCCGAGGAGTTGGCTCAATCCAGTATTATGTGTCAGCGACCTTTTTGGTCAACTCTCTGAAGACCAAAAGCACTTTGTAGCTTCAGGGCTCCAAGGGGAATCCGAGCTCCCCCCAATGCCAAATCTGGGTATTTGATCTCCTACGGAGTCCATGACAGCCCTCCCTCCCCGCCCGCCCATGTTGAATGCACCCGTCAACTTGTCAGATCGCCTCCCAAACCAAATGCATGACCAAAAAAAAAAAAAAAAAGGGTAACGCCGGTTAATGATGCTCGTTCCACTCTCGATAACATCTCTTCCCCGGCCCCGCCTATTTTAACCCATGTTGTTCCCTCGATACCGGCCCCTTTTCCGCTTTCCCCATTCCCCCACCTATCGGCCGTCGGGCCAGGCGAGAGGCACCGAATCGAACTATGCAGGCCTCCGGTTGACAAACTCTTCCAGGTCCGCGCGGGTGGCGACGCCGAGGACGAACCTCCTGGCGGCGTCGGTGATGACGGCAAAGTCCTGCTTCTGGCCGCCCGTCTCGTGGCCCTCGAAGAAGGCCTCGAGCTCCTCGAGCGGGGTCTGCATGGTGATGACCTTGTACTTGGTGCCGCGGCGGCGGAAGCGGATCATGGCCGTGCGCACCTCGTCCTCCGGGCGGACGCGGCCGGCGTCGAGCAGCGCCTGCAGGTGCGGGATCGACAGGTAGCCGAGCAGGGCGCGCGTCTCGCCGTCGACGATGGTCAGGTGCGTGTAGTCGCGCTCGAACGCCGACACGAGCGCCAGCGAGATCGGGTCCGACGGCGTCAGCGACAGCGCCGCCGGCGGATCGAGGTCTTCGACTGTGGCCTATATATGCGTTGTATGCCCCCAATAGTTTTGTTCCAGGGGAAAAAGTATTAGAAACGTCGGGGTGCGATCGCGCAAAGACAAGGGGAGAGAGACTTGGAGATTCATGGGTGATTTACCCCGCGGTATCTGGATGCCCATTTCGAGACGAAGGGCTGTGAAGTGCCGGGCTGCGTCTGGGTTGCTTGCGCCATTACGTCGGTCATTGTCGTTTTGCCCAACGTCTTGGTATTATTTCTCTTATCCGACAGCTGGACTCGATGGCGGTATGGGTGGTACTGTCGCGCGGTCGGTTGAGCGGGTTCAGATGTTGGTGATCCTCCGTAACCGCTTCTTGCGGATCACCGCCGCCAAGTATCTTTGCATTGACCACCACCCAATCACATGTCATCCGGGAGGAGGGAAAAAGGTGGGCCTTCTAACTACCTAATGCTCAAAACGGCCAAACCACCTCTATTCTGGGCCGTTAACATGTCCATTATTAGAGGGGGCCATAGAGGGAAAGAGAGAATGAGACGGAAACAAAAAGGCACGATTAAACGAGACGAGAGAGCATCGAGAAAAGAAAGTATCTAGATAGCCTGACGATAATTGAACATGAGTGGTACGCACAGTTGCGACAACTGCGCTTTTTCAACTAGCTATTCCTGTTCGCGGGTAGATAATTTCTATTTTCTTTCCGCCGTATACCGAACCTCAGTCTGGAGTGCATTTAATATTCGGATGGTCGATACCTATGTCAAGCGACAGAATTCGAGTCAAGATCCAAAGATGGCAGTGGCTCGTGCTGTTGGAGGGGTTGAAACGGGGCCGACCCCAACCAACTGGCTCTAAATCTAGCCGCATTAGCGGAGATAATGCTTCCAGCTACGTCACCGTCCGATTCACGTCATCGATCGTTCTGAGCAAGCTGTGAACCAGCGGCCCAGGCTTAGCCAGGGCTGGACAAACAGAACGCAGGGCATCCGTGATATGCAGTTTTAAGGTAGGTGATAGTGAAATATCCATAAACTACGGAGATAGTGCTCTATGTATATGTGTATATGTTGTATAGTACTGCTTCTATAGTACCGCAACACGGGAATAGCCAAGGGGGAATCCGTCCTAACTCCGGGTCCGACCTATCGAATGGAAGGAAGGGGAAAATGCGCTCGGGAGAAGTCGCCGGTGCACCCCGCCGCGCCGGGAAATAGACAGTCACTACGTACACAGTACATAGTAATCCCGGCTGTGCAAGGGATGGAAAGCCTTTCTGACGAAAAGAGTTGCCGTGTGCGACGAATGGGTGGATGTTATACGCCATAGGTTGAGGCGCTTACCTAATGAATGGTTGGACGGCAGGAACCTGTTTCACTACCGTCCCTTCCGAGAGCCTTCCATATTCCCTCATCTTGCACTCCAACCGCTGAAGCTGCTTTATTGCCTGCCGCTGGCAATCCACTTCAGCCTTCAAAATCGAGGTTTGTCCACCAAGGAGAACTAACCTGTAAGTTTGGCTCCGGATGTCGTATTTCTCCTCGCGGGTGGGAATGGCTCCCGGCAGATCGAGCATCGACGTCATCGGTCACTTTGCGACTTCTACCTGGCTCCCGCTTCGTCGCATAACCAATTTGCCCGGGGGTATCGGGGGGAATTGACTCGAGGGCAGCTGCGCTAACTCGTTCTTGTTAGTGGCCACCACTCGCGACGAGATGCCGCTCTTCCCCAGCTACGAGACCATCCAGAACACCTTCGGCAGCCCGTACCTGCGCGGACGGCCGCAAACCAAACCCAATGCGAGCGGGCCCACGCCATACCAGGCTCGCCCCGAGCTGTACCCGGCCTACTCGGTTGTCGACGACGCGAAGAACAAGGCGCACAAGCTGAGCGCCGAAGCCGCCAAGGAGTTCGAGGCGGCTAGCCAGAAGGCGCAGCAGAAGACCGGCAAGATCGAGCTTTTTTCGGGCAAGTACTATGCCGCCTGCACGGTTGGCGGTATGTTGGCATGTGTAAGTGGTCACAGAGAACGAGCAAGCACGCAGGCGCCGGATACTCACCGTCCGCAAAGGGCTTGACCCACGCGGCCGTGACCCCTCTTGATCTCGTCAAGGTGCGACGGCAGGTCGACTCGAGCCTGTACAAGGGCAACTTCCAGGCCTGGGGCCACATCTTCCGCACCGAGGGCATCCGCGGCATCTTCACAGGTTGGGGCCCCACGTTCTTCGGTTACTCGGCGCAGGGTGCATTCAAGTACGGGTGGTACGAATACTTCAAGAAGACGTACTCGGATTTGGCCGGCCCGGAGGCTGCCTACAAGTACAAGACGGCGCTCTACCTGTCGGCCTCGGCTTCGGCCGAATTCTTGGCCGACATTGCCTTGTGCCCCTTTGAGGCCATCAAGGTTCGCATGCAGGCGACCATTCCCTCGCAGTACAAGGGCACGCTCGACGGCTTCAGCAAGATCTCGGCCACCGAGGGCTTCAGCGGGCTGTACAAGGGCCTCTACCCGCTCTGGGGCCGGCAAATCCCCTATACCATGATGAAGTTCGCGTCCTTCGAGACCATCGTCGAGATGATCTACGACCGGCTTCCGGGCAAGAAGCAAGACTACGGCAAGGCGGCCCAGACGGGCGTGTCGTTCGTCGGCGGCTACCTCGCCGGCATTCTGTGCGCTATCGTCTCGCACCCGGCCGACGTCATGGTCAGCAAGCTGAACGCCTACCGCAAGCCGGGCGAGGGCTTCGGGGCCGTCACGGCCAGGATATACAAGGACATTGGCTTCATGGGGCTGTGGAACGGTCTGGCGGTCCGTATCGTCATGATTGGTACCTTGACTGGTCTCCAGTGGATGATCTACGTCAGTATTTTCCCCAGCCCAGAAGCGCTTGTTGGGGGACCGCGGAGTCGAGATACTGACCTGCTGGCAGGATTATTTCAAGATCTTTATGGGTCTCCCCACGACTGGTGGTACGCCGCCGCCGAAACAGCTGAAGCAGGAGTAAGCACTACGAGAGTGCCACCATGATGGCGAGCCGAATACGGGAAATAGGAGCCGCGAGTCCGAAGTAAAAGGTCAGTTGAGTTGAGGGTTGTCTGGTGTCGAGTCCGTGTAGCCGTTATTTTTTGTCTCTTAGAAATTTTGCCAATTCGAACTGGAATTCGTTTAGTTATAGTTAATTACCGAGTCTGGACATAACACTCCCGTAGGCTTCCAAGTGTCGTTGTCCCCGCCTCGGTTGTCGATGCGGAGAATTATCTGAATCTGAGCATTACTTGATCAAACTCGGGGGGATTGCTAGGCCATTTCATGCAAAAGCCCTCGAACCCTCGACTGTTCAAACTCCAGTCTGGGTTCCGCGTATTCCAGGCACCCCACTCCGTGGAGTACGGGGCTCTGCGGAGCAACCCGGCGCTAAAACGCGCGTTGAGCAGGGCGGGACCATAGCAAGGCGCAGCTCAATGGTGTTCACAGTGCATCTCGGCAGATTTTCACACGCACCAGGACACCCGAGCCGGCGTATATTACCCGGTGGTTAGTTGCTGACTAATTAGTTCAGGACTACCACCTGTCTCCCGATAGGTGGGGCCAAAACCCCCGGACGCCTAGATACGGCCGGACAGGGGCGCGTCCAAACCTGTGTCTAATTTTACCAGTTAACTCCCTATACTCGAAGATACAACCACTGCTACAAGCCCAATTTAAACCACTTTCCTATACCACTTTTCTATATACGATGCCTCTAACCGACCAAATCTAGGAACTAGCTAGTATATAGGCCGCTAAATAGCTCCTTATCGCTTAAACTCGCCATCGAACTAGCCATTTACCCTATAGAAAGGAACCTAGTATACGATATACGGCTTAACTATTTAAGACTAGAAAGACCTAAGTTGGCTAGCACTTGAAGTCATTAAAGGATACTAGACTTCTAGCTACTAGTAGTAACGTAGTTAGAAGACCTTAGTTGCTTTAAAACGACGAAGATTTCGCCCTTAAAGGATATACATACTAGCTTATCAAATCTGGTTCTCTTACTACTAAAGATCTTCTCTAAGATACTACTAACTACTTATAGGCATGTTATAATCCTCCTTACCCTCCTATTAGTAAGTATTAATAGTTATATTAGAAATAGGATTATCTATAGTTTTAGCTAATATTCTTTAAACTAGTCAAAGTAAACTAACTTTTAGCTAAGTAATAGGTAGAAGAACTAGAGATATTCTTTAATAAGCTTAAGGATACTATTAAAAGCTTTAAGATTACTATATCTAGCTATTAAAATATAGATAAGACTAAGTATATACTTATAATATTAAATAGATAATTTAAGATCTTAATAGTTAAAATAGATAAGAAGAAGAAGGTTAGTATCTTTTTCTTTTCTAAGTATTACTTTAGAATATTAACTATAGTATTTTATTAGCTAGAGATTTTAGACCTTTATAATTAAGAGTTAATAAATATAATTAGTACTAGAAATACTATTAGTAATACTATTCTAATATTCCATATCTTTAAATAATAGCTATTAGAAGATTAAGATATTAAAGGTCTTAATAAGGAAATATAATTCTATAAGTTAAAGATAGTATTTAATAATATTAAGATTATAATAGATTAGATATAATATTTTAATAAATATTCCTTTACTATCTATACTAAGTTCTAATAATATAATATAAGCTTTAAGGAATAGTTTAGTTATAATTATTATAACTATAGTCCTACTCTTAATATATACTTTATTAACCTAGATAATATTACCCCTAAAGATTTAGTCTATATATCTATACTATTAGAAGAATATATATATTGACTACTTATCCTAGATAACTTTATAAGATATTATAACCTTAAACTTTATAAATATTACCTCTTATTTAATATTATTATTATCTTCTTCCCTCCCTATTTAATATACTTTATCTAGCTAATAGATATAAGAGTCTTTTATTATCTTAAGGAAGTATATTAACGATATCTCTAGTAGGTAGTTTAAAACGGCGATCTTACATTTACTTAGGCAGACTTTATTAGAGGATTTTAGGAAATCTAGAAGGCTAGTTTTAAATACCGAAATATTATAGTAAGATTTAAAAAGACTACTCTTTTTCTACTAAACTAATATATTATAATGGACTAGATTAGGGAGAAAGTATTATCTAATACGAATATTAGATATCCTATTATAATTCCTAATAATAAGTAATGGATATATATAAAAAAGGTATTAACTATATCTAAAAGTAGTATCTTAAGCTTTTTAATTTACCAATATAAGAATACTTTTAGAATATTATATTAATAATTAATAAAAATTAGCTAGTATATAAATATCTAAATAACTTTACTAAGGATAAGAGAGCCTATCTAGCTATACTATTTACTAAGAAAATATAAGGCTAACTTATTAAGCTAATAGGAAAGGTTATAATAAATATAACTATCTAATAGATTCGACGGTTTTAGGAGATCTAAGCTTAGAAAAGCGCTAAGGTAATTTAAGATACTAGCCGAAAAGCTACCTATATTACTATCAAGCAGATTAAATAAGAGTATAGGGAGGAATATAAAGTCTAGAAAAGGTACCTAGAGAATAAGATTCCTAGTACTAATAGGTATCGCCTTTATATAGTAACCTTTACCAAATTCTTAGAAAAGACTAATAAGAATAACTATCTTCCTCTTAATAATAAGGACCTTCTCTAGGTTCTACCAAAGGAGTATTAGCTACTAGTATTCTTCGACTTTAGAGACGGAAAAGAAGTCCTAATCCCCTGGTTAGCTAAGCTATTATTAAAAGTTAAACTCCTATCTCCTAAATATCCTAGGATATAGATTGGTAGTATAACTATAATATTAATTAACGATAGTGACAATGATAGATTTGACTTTATAGATAGTAAAGATAGGTAGGAAGAGGATGTTAAGTTACTATCTCTATCTAGGGGTAAGAAGGAGTCTCTATATATAGCTATTATTAAGGATATTAGGAGGTTTAAGAAGTGACGTGCCTACAAGTCTATAGTAGTAACACTAGGGACAGAAGATAATAACTATTACTAGGAGGCTAAAAAAGAAGGTATAAGAGAAGGTACTACTATAATTAAGAGTATTAAAAGTAATAAGGATAGGGGGTATAATATAGAGGGAGAGGGAGACAAAGGTAAGTCATATAACCTGTTATTTGACTAGTTATAACTAGGTAGAATTAAATTTTACTATGTTTTTAAGCTTTTTAGAGCCTAGTTTATAATTAAACCATTTATAGCTATTTAAGGCTATTATTACAATGGTAATTAAACTTAATAGTATCTTTTATAAAGACGTAAATATATAGGAAATTTGGTAGTAATGTGTCTAGCTATATTAGTATATCTAGGAGTTTTAGCCTTACCTATTAGGAGATAGGTAATAGTCCTAAACTAATTAGTTAGTAACTAACTACTAGGTAATGCTATAATATATCTTATACCCTTTTTAGCTATATACCTAATTTAGCTACTTAATTTATAAGCAAAAATACGATAAATAGTAGTATAATAACTTGACTAATTCTAGCTCTAGAAGTACTAAATCTATTATATTCGAACTAGAATAATCTAGAGATACTAATTATCCTATTTATTACCCTCCTTTTACCTTATATTACCTTAAAAGACTACCCCCTCTTTAAGCCCCTATAATATAGCGCTTATATCTAGTAAAATATAGAAGGTTTCGAGGTCTCGATATTGGTCTTCGTCCTGGCGGTACAGCGACGGCTCGGGGGGATTCTTCTTATCGGTGATTATGATCGTGATATCGAAAGGAGTCGAAGAGTAATGTTTGGAAGAAAATTAAGAAAGTTAGGTTGCTCTGGTAGATGTTCTAATTTGATGAAATTTGCTGGAAATGAGCCTGGCCAAATCGGGTATATGGCTGAGCAGGGTATGGATGACGTTAACCTCTTTGACCATAGAACACGTATTATATACACGGTATCACATGCTTACTTGGGTGGCTTAGAAGAACTCGGGGTCTTATTATTAGGCCTAGGATAGATTGTGGGTTAAAGGATGTGATTTAAAGAAGGAGAAAATGAGAGGTGGTTGAGAAGAATGAGAGCCTGTAGAGATATCCCAAGTTGCTTTCCGCGAAAGTCTGAGCCAATCAATAGTTAACTGTTGGGTACGGGCAAGTGCTAACCGGTCATTGTCAGAGAGCTGCGGGAGAGAAAGGGGGATACAGTATCTACATACACTGTGTCCATCACTTGAGATGCCGTAGATCTTGGCTCAGCTGCCCCGAAACCATCGCCACTCTTGTTGCGGTCATTAGCATAAACACAGCCCAGGCTTGTAATAAGACGAGCGGCCACCGAAGACGGGTTTGTGTATCCGCCTCCGCCGGCGTTTCAATCTTTGACCCGACTTTGCGTTCCCTTGTTGCCTCACGAATTAGAAGTACAAGTACCAAGCAAGTGCGACCCTGGATCCATTTGTGAAAGTGCCCAATTTCTTAGGTTTGACCTACACCTCACTGGCGGGGGCTGCCGAAGGCTCGGATCTTATTTTCTTCTTCTTCTTCTTCTTCTTCTTCTTCTTCTTCTTCTTCTTCTTCTTCTTCTTCTTCTTCTTCTTTGAGAACTGTTGATCCGGTACGGCGCTTTCCAACTAGTGTCTAATATCCGGTCTATCCCCAGCGTCTTCTTAGCAACCTCGCCCAGCGAATGCGCACCATGGATGTTTGAGTCCTGAGAAATCACGGTTTTCTCACGTACCCTCGAGCATCCCTCATAATGACGGGAGGCGAGGGCGGCCTCCAGCGGAGGCTGACTGGAGCTGCTCGGGCCGGGAGGACCAATGCCGTGCCTATGGTAGAGGACTTCGAAGATGCGAGCCTCGGCGATATGGACCACGACGTTCCTCCACCCGCCTACGGCGAGCACCATGATCAACTACAGTTCTCTCACGCGGGCTTCGCTGCCGACGCGGCTGTTACAAGTGAGCCAGCCGCGTAATCGAACCCGTCTTCTGGACGGCACACACTGACCGAAGAGTCCTCAGCCGCCGGCCGTGTCAACATCCACCTCAGCGAGAAGAACAATCGCCTGTCTGAGCTCTTGGCACCCACCCTTCAGAGGCAACTCCGCGCCGACCCGTCGGTTCCCCTGCCGCCGCCATACATTCCGCCAAGTTTGGGCGGTCATCCCGGCCAAACGCCGCCTCCTCGCCTGAACGTCGTAATCCAGATCGTTGGGTCGAGGGGCGACGTTCAGCCGTTTATTGCCCTGGGCCAGGTCCTCCGAGACACGTATGGACACCGTGTGCGTCTGGCGACGCATGCCACCTTCCGCTCGCTCGTCGAGGAGAACGGGCTCGAGTTCTTCAACATTGGCGGAGATCCCGCCCAGCTGATGGCGTTCATGGTCAAGAATCCGGGACTCATGCCGGGGCTGGATACCCTGAAGAGCGGAGATATTAAGAGGCGCCGACGAGAGATCGAGGAGATCCTCCTCGGCTGTTGGCGGTCCTGTATCGAGGCCGGCGACGGCATGGGCGTCGCGCCACCGCCGCACAAGAGGGACGAGCCGTTGGATGAGCGGTTCTTGCTGCCCGGAGACCCAGGGAGCCGGCCGTTTGTCGCTGACGCCATCATCGCCAACCCTCCTAGCTTCGCAGGCATACACATAGCTGAGTTCGTCATTGCCACCTCTGCCCCTCCATCAGTGTGTCTAACATACGTATGCTCTCCAGGAAGCTAGGGATCCCACTACACATGATGTTCACGTGAGTTGTTTCTGCCTTTCAAACAGCCCGACCGAAGCTCACCGAGAAAACAAAGAATGCCGTGGACGCCAACGCGAGCCTTCCCGCATCCTTTGGCCGATATCGTCGCGACCGATGCCGATACCGCTATCACGAACTATGTTTCTTACGCTCTGGTAGAACTGATGACCTGGCAAGGTCTCGGAGACGTGATCAACCGATTCCGGGTTAACGTCCTTGGCCTGGAGTACATGTCGTTGCTGTGGGCGCCAGGGTTGCTCAATCGCCTACGGATTCCCACTACGTACTGCTGGTCTCCGGCCCTGACGCCGAAACCGGCAGACTGGATGCCCGAGATCACAGTGTCCGGTTTCTTCTTCCTCGACCTCGAATCCAATTACACCCCGGATCCAGAGCTCGCCGCTTTCCTCGCGGCCGGCCCACCGCCGGTCTATATCGGTTTCGGATCCATTGTGGTCGACGACCCCGACGGACTAACCAACATCATCTTCAGCGCCGTCATCAAGGCAGGAGTCAGAGCTATCGTGTCGAAAGGATGGGGCGGGATAGGTGGCGATGCAGCTGGGACCCCCGAGGGAGTCTTCATGCTCGGCAATTGCCCTCACGACTGGCTTTTCAAACACGTATCGGCCGTCATCCACCATGGCGGCGCCGGAACCACCGCGGCGGGCATCAAGGCTGGGAAGCCGACCGTGGTGGTGCCGTTCTTTGGCGACCAGATATTCTGGGGCTCCATGGTTGCTAAGGCCGGAGCGGGGCCGGCCCCGATCCCGCACAAGAAGCTGACGGCCGAGAACCTGGCGGCCGCTATAGAGCATGCGCTGCTTCCGGAGACGCAGGCGCGTGCGCGCGAGCTGGGCGAGAAGATCAAGCAGGAGAAGGGTGCTGACGTCGGTGGCAAGAGCTTCCATCAGTTTTTGAACACCGATAATATGCGATGCTCGCTCGCTCCCAGCCGCGTTGCCGTCTGGCGAGTGAGGAGGTCCCAAGTCCGACTTAGCGCGCTAGCTGCGGCCACTTTGGTTAAGAAAGGCTGGTTGAAGTACTCGGATCTGAAGCTGTAAGGTAGCCTTTGAAGGATTGGTCCTGCGAGCCGCTAACTGCCTGCAGATACCGCTCCATCGAATACAATACCGACGAGCAGCCCTGGGACCCCGTCTCGGCTGTTATAATTGCCTTTGTCGGCGACGTGGGCGCCTTGACCATGGCTGTTGCGGATTTCCCCAGAGAAGTGTTCAGGGTAAAGAAGAAGGGCAAGGAGAAGGGCAAGGAGAAGGCTGAGCCCAAGACTGAGGCAGCAAAATCCAATGACGGCGGCTCGGAGGCGGCCCCGGACTGTGATTCCTCTCCCCATGACTGTCCAGGTTCCCGTCCGAGGACACCCAGCTTCTCTCCTCCTTCGGCAGCCCACGGTTCCGCCGAGACACTGTCGGTTACGCAACCGTCAAGTAGCGCCGCTTCTCTCTCCCCTCTCTCCCCTCTCTCCTCGCATCACACCGGAACCACATCCGCAAACGCCTCTCCACCGTCGGGCCAGTCGGGATCAATCCCAGATCAGACAGCCAAACCCAGCCCGTCTACTTCCAAACCCGCCAGTCTGGATGTCGCCATTGCAGCGGGCCAGGGCGTGGGCCGCATCGTCGGTGCCGGCTTCAGATTCTACGCCAACACCTGCCTCGGCCTCGCCCGCGGCTTCCGCAACGCGCCCAAGCTATACAACGACGAGACGGTGCGCCCGCTCGAGAAGGTCACGGGGTTTACCAGCGGAGTGCGCGTGGCTGGCAAAGAGCTGGGCTTGAAGCTATACGACGGAACTACCGGGCTTTTCACACAGCCATGGAAGGGCGCCCAGAAGGAAGGTGCCAAGGGGCTGGTCAAGGGCTTCGGAAAGGGGATTGGTGGGTTCTTCTTGAAGAATTCGTCGGCTATGATGGCCGTGCCGGCATATACGATCCAGGGTCTGAGGGTTGGGGTGCGGAGCCTGTTTGCGAAGAGTTCAACGAATTATATCATTACTTCTCGGGTGCTGCAAGGGGAGGAGGAATATGCCGGGGCTACGGTGGAGGAGAGGGAGGATGTGTTGGCTAGGTGGCAGGCGTTGAGGGATGAGCTGAAGGGATTTTATCTGTTGAAGCAGAGGGAAGGTGACAAGACGGAGAAGGGGAAGGCGGCAGCCGCGGCCACAGCGGCGGGGGAAGCGGAGGGCGGTTCGGCCATGGAGTGGTTCAATGCCATCCGAGACGGGACTAAGGTTGGCCGGTTGAACTTGCCCAGCGGCCCGTGGAATCGACGGCAAGCGGGAAGCAGCGCCGTCGGCAGTACCACTACGGCAACGACGGACTCGCTATCGTCCGCCTTTGCTCCCACCGCTGCCAGTAGTGCGTCGAGCAATCTCTCCTTGGAGGATAACGAGAGCCTGGAGCGAGCCATCCAGGAATCTGTGATGCAAACCTCGACAGGTGACAAGGAGGAAGACGCGCGGGTGGAGGCGGCTGTCAGGGCGAGCATGATGGAGATGCGCAGGGCTGTGGAGCAACAGCAGCAGCAGCAGCAGCAGCAGGAGCAGCAACTGCGTCGATATTCGGGGCAGAGCTGGATCCCTGATCAGAAACTGGGCCACACCGATGCAGCGGCGGGAAAGACGGCAATGACAAACGACGAGTGGACCGAAATCACGGACGAAGAGTACCAGGCCCTGATCGAGGAGGCGGTACGGCGGAGTCTGTTGGAGCAGCAGCAGCAGCAGCAGCAGGAAGAGGAGGAGGAGGAGGAGGAGGAGGAGGAGCAACACCAAAAACAGCAACAATACTTGGCGGGGAGAGGCGATGTGCAGCCGCACCCGGAAGCAGCCGAACTGCCGGGGGATATCCCGGCCGTTATGGGCGCCAATGTCAGCGCCAGCTCTACCACCACCGCCGCTGCCCCCCGCCCGAGGGATGAGCTAGAGGAGGAAGAGCAGCTGCGTCTGGCGATGGAGGAGTCGGAGCGCGAACACCGCAGCCGGGAGGCGGAGGCCCGGCGGCAGCGAACCGAGGAGGAGATCGTACTGGAGTATGTGAAGCGGCAGAGCCTGGCGGAGGAAGAGTATCGGAGGAAGAAGATGATGGCAACTGCGGCGGGAAAGGGGGAGAGGAAATCGTCGTCCAATAGTGCGGTTGAGGAGGGCCAGGGCGTTGGTGGTGGTGGGCTGAAGGAGGAAGATGGGGAGGACGAGGAGCTGAGGAGGGCGATCGAGGAGAGTTTGAGGGATCTTGGTAGCGGCGGGGGTGGGGATTCAGGGCCGTCACGAATAAGGTGAGAAGGTCAAGTCGTGGCCTCTTGCGCAGATAAGGGCGATACCGCTTGGCGATATACCCTGGTGATATATGTCGAATCATGCGGTGGAGGTTCACTACCCATGCCGTAATAGCCGGCTTTTTGACACATGCGGCTGATACTACATTATCTATCTGATCTCTCGTGGATATCAAGACGGTCAGGAGCCGCCGGCTGGTTGCCACACGTGGTTGACCGATTCGGCAAAGTCCCTGAACTCCCTTGGGGGCGCCCCCCCGTGATGGTCAGGATAACATGGTTTGTCCGGTCCTCGGAACCCTCCTTGATGGCGATGTCCATGGCAACGATCTGGATCAGCAGGTCAGCATAATTCCGGTTCCTGTTGGCCAACAGTCGAAGACAACTGTTTTATTTCTTTCTCTGATTATAAGGGGGGAGGGGCAGGGGGGTAATCATACATCGGCGTAGGAGAGCAGTTCGGAGCCGAGGACGAGGTTAGTCGGTATTGGGCGCCTTGTCGTCCCGTCAGGACCCGCACCGCGACGGCGGCGATGTCGTCGGCCGACACCCAGGGGATCCTGCCGTCCCCGGTGGCCGAGCAGACCTTGCCCTCGTCCCGGATGCTCTTTACGTGAGCCGGCTGTCTGTTATATCTAAATCACCCCCCACCCCCCTTTTTTTTTGGTATTTTTGTTCGTTACGTTTTTTCTCTTCTTTGTAGAATACCAGTGTTTACAATTTATTTGGATATGTAAAGGAGAAATATCATGCCGTCGCATTTGAGATACTACTCTCTTAGATACTACTCTCTTTCGTATGTACAACAATGTCTATAATGCATATACGGCGTCCGGAGGAGGAATGTCGTCTAGGATCAAGCTCGGCATAACCCAACCCGCGATGAGCTCCGCAGCATCAGGAGGCTTGCCAAGGAATCGGCGCATTTTGCAGTGCGTATGTATGTATGTAATCCGTACATAGTAAGCCAATGGAATACCGCCGGTCACCAGACACTTGCCCGATTCGGGGATTGCATGATCACTCCGGGCTCATAACTCCGGCGTGTCCCCACTACTAACCCCCGGGCTCGGTGGAGCCGGCCGGGCACCGGCTGCGCTTGGAGCGGGGCTCCTGCTCCGGCGGCCCCCGGGGGATCCTGAAATCTGGGCGGAGGAACAAGCCAGCCGAAGGATGGAGCAGGGGCAGAACCCCTGGCGCATCACCAAGTACAAGTACACCAAGAAGTGGAACGAGGGATCGGTTCTCGACATTACGGGGAATTAAGTGATGTAAGGGATCAGGGGCATCGTAAAATACGTAGAAATCGGCAGAGCCATCCATCGGCCTCCTTTGTTTGTCTTAAAAGAAGAATTTAAAAAAAGATTAATAAAAAAAGAAGAGAAAAGAAAAATAAGATAACGAAACAGCTCTCTCGATCATTTCTTTTTCCAGGTCCCATACGTCGGCGCTCTATGCGTATCCCGCATCGGGGTTGACCTTACGGCGCGGTAAACGTTTGCTTGGATACAGCCGCTATGTGGCGTGGCTGGCGCGTCGGGGGCCATCTGCTATCCAGAATGGAAGGCTCCTCCAGCTTGACGAGGATCATTGTCAGGTTGGCTATTTAACGAACTCATTTTTCTGTATCGGCCGAAAACAAATATTCAGAACAAATGGCGACACCTCGGGTACCACTCCTTAGCAACTTAGGAACTCGTTGGCCCTAGATCTCAGACGTCTCCTGTCCCCCCCCAAGAAAGACGCTCAAGGAAACATTGTTGGTGCGCTACCTCTGTCCTGTATATTCCCGTGGCAGCTACCTATGCCGGCGAAGCTCACTGCCTGGCAGAACCCTGGCTTGTTAAGCTGATAACTTAGTCTGACAAAATGGGAAGCGTATAGCGTAGTTTGCACATGGAGCACCGAGACGGGAGCAGGGGCATGGGCTTGGTCAACAATTGAAAGGTGGATAAGATACAGCGGGCTGGCCTCCGCTCGACTCGGGAGCGTCACCTTGAAGTTAGCAATGCGACAGTGGTTCAAGCGCGCATCTTGCTGTCCTTTTCTCCCCTCTTTCCTTTTTCTTTCCTTTTTATTTCACCCTGTTTTATTATTTAGCTCACCCAGAATATTCTGCCTGATCTATTGGGAGACACCCCGTCACTCCGGAATGTGCCGGGAAGGGGGGCCGATTCTTGAGCCGGTGCTCTCCATCTCCATTAGCAGCGAGGCCTTCATGTTATTACTGGCTGAACCGCAACCCCATCGAGGAATCGTGTAAGCAGGCCCGGGCGGCCGGCACGCTCTCCTGGTTAACGACGATCCGGGGATCGACACGGTTGTCCTAAACCAAATTTGCGGTTCTTTATCCAGATTGGATGTCTCTGTTCATCGAGACCGTCGCGAACCCTGAGCGCGCCATCCATCTCAGGGCACCCTCGGCACTTGGGTTCCTCAAACTCGTGCTGCCTCGGACTCAAACCCGCTTTGCCGACGTGATGCCGCAACGAGAAGATGTTGCGCAGGACTCTGAAACCAGCTTATGTTAGATCACTTGCCTGTCGCCAGACAGGTCGTAGTCCGGCTAAAGACCGCCGACGAGTCCATGCGATTTCGAGACATGCTCCAGTGGAACGCATCGACGACTTTGACGATTGTCTGGCGAGCCAGGGTGGAGAAGGCGAGATCTGCTGTCATCGAACCCCCTCGGGCATGATTCTCTACGTCGAGGTACGAGGAAGCCTGGTTGGTTGCCGGTCTCGTGCAGTCCGGGGTCCCATTGCCTGATGGGTTCTTGGCTCCCCAAACCATCCATCATGCCTCGTCTGCCGAAAAGACGAAAGCGGAATGTCCGCAATCGCTTGAGCGGCAAGTGTACCGCCGAGAGCCTCGTGCTTTGAGACTCTCTGGATCGCGATGCTCGGTTCTGGAGTACTGCACAATACATTAGCAAGCGACTTCGTGTCCTCCGATGGTGCAAGCACAACGTGGATTCATCGGCAACGCAGAGAGCGCCGATCCTACAACCCGTAGTGGTAGTGTTGGCGGCAAGATGCAAAGCGGCCGGGTCAGTGGAAGGCCAAGTCAATATAAGCGGCAGAACCACAAGGCTCGATCCCATGCATTGCTTGCCGGTTGCTGGCGGAGACGTGTAAATTAACTGGCCTAGGTAGTCGAGAAATAGCAGACCAAGGTCTTCCCCATGGGGCCGGCGCTCTGTCAGCAGAGCCAATAGCAATCAAATCCGGCACCGTCGTGCTCAGGTGGTCGACCTCAAATGGCAGAAAAGACCCAACCGAGCGATGGGGACGGCAGAAGCATGGAAACCTTGGAAAGCTGGACGCGTAACCCCCAATATATGCGCATTCCTTTGAGCGGAAGTCAGAGTCTCAATCGAGAAATTGGCCAAAACCCCAAAGTAACTGCCCAGCTCGGATCAAGTTGACAAGAACAACAGCCGAACACCGTGCATCGTCGCATCGAACGGCTGCCGGAGCAGTTGAAGCTGTTTTGAAGGCCGCTGATGTACTCCTCAGGGTCGCATACCAAAGGGGTTTGTCGTTGAGTTGCGAGGTCGTACAGATGATTCTTGCCCAAGAGCTGAACCTACGCCGCGGGCAGGCTTCGGGCCGCAATATTGGAGGTTTTGCGTGCGGTCTTGAAGCACCTGGGGCCAAACCTGCCATATTGCGTTGTTACTGTTCCTGTCGTTTGGCCGGTTTTAGGTGTCAAGAGCAGCAACGATTGCCCCAACTTTTGGCGAAGATGCTGTTGCACCGAGATATCACCATCGTCCCTGTCCTCGTACACCAGGTCTAGACTCTCGCGGAAGTGGGCAGGGTGACAGCTCACCCAAGTAAAGCCCGGAAAAGAGAGCCGTTCGGGGGCGAGGGCTCGAATCACTTCAAAGAGTACACAGCACTTCCTTCCTTCGGGGGAAAAGCAATGGAAACCAGGGATGCTGGGGTGATGTTGCTTGCGATGCCGTCAGATCTGCCTCAGCCGAGCGGATGCTCAGCTGCTCCCGCGCTAGCCAGGCTGTGTTAACTAGTATGTAAAAATGCCCAGTTGTCCAGCACGGCGATGCCGAGCTTCACCCAAGGAAGCAATCAAGGAAGCATGGTCGCTTTGCGGCGGTGATTGTTGCAGGGCGAAGAAGCTTGTTGTGCAACTTCCACCAGGAAACAACGAAAGCGAGATACGGCTAGGCAGGAACCCAGGCTTGGCTCAGGCACCTCATTCACAAAAGAGCCACCTGAGGTAGGGTAGGGGCGCTCTATTACCTCCAGGTTCAGCTACAAGGTTACAGGGATTTCAGCGGGACAAAAGGCTGCTCGAGCCCTGGCAACTTCCTCATTTGTTTGCTCTTTGGCATCCAACCTCAGGTGTGCCTTCCTCAACTTAGTCTCTTTTCTTCATGCAGTTGGCCTGACTTTGACTCAGATGACGAGAGAACTCTGTAGACTTTCGTCTTTTTTTCTTGGCCCTCGTTTCTGCACCTTGCTGCTTCGCGTAACCCATCTTCAGCTCCAAGATTACCCTGCCTCTCTCTTCGAAAGAGCTAGGACTGTGACACCTCTATCGAAGAGAACAGAGCGCGAACACGGCTCACCGGACACACTGCTGCAGGCTGCCGTGTTCGCCATCCCAAAAGTGGGTTTCGAGACCTAGATCTGAAGCTGTGACTGGCTGCTGCCCACAACGACCTCGTGTTGTCCTGCAGCCGCCGTTCCTGACTCGCACCGCTTCCTTTGCTAACCAGATTGCAACGGCGGAGATGCAAGCCTCATCATCTGCTGCGCGCACCTTTTCCGAGCTTTTCTATTTTAGTCATGTATCTCATGTTATCTTCACGGTGTCCTCTGTTAGCGTACCAGGGTGCCTGCTTCGGGCCACGGTGGGCTTCTCTTCGAGTCCCGTCGCGGTGAGGGCAAGCTCGTTGCTAGTTGCGAGAGCTGTCTCCTTCGAGTTTCAACCAGCACCAGGGCGAGGAACCTCCCGACGAATCCACCCTCGGCGGGACGGTCTCATGTATGTAATAACCGCCGTCAGGACTGCGAGCTGCAAGTGAGCTTGCCACCGGATGAAGACCGGGCGGAGGACGACGGGGCATTTTACCCGCAGCCCCAGACACGGTATCTATGGAATACATTCACCCACGAACTGCGGCTGCGCGCTCCCGTATTCCGGATACCCCCAGGTTGCTCGCCAGTCGCCGGAGATCATAATTGCCTTGCCCGAAATCGAGCGTTGTCGTCAACAAGGGCCGGGGTTATAACAATACAAACGCACTACACCTACGTGCCTTACACTGCCTTGTTCACACCCCCTCCCGGCAACTTTCTTCCTCTTCGACCCCCCCCCCCCCCTTCTCTTGCACCCCAAAACCCACCTCCTCCCTGTTCCTTCTTTTTCCCTGTCTGGATGCGGACACACGGCGCACCCGAGCATACATCGTCAGTCCGCCTCCATGGCCTATCTTTCCCCTTCTCCTTATAAGGCCCAGTGCGTACGAGCTTGAGTCTGGGCTCCGTACCCTTTTCTATCGTAGCACTAGTTCCCCTTTCACCCGACTTCTTCCTCCGGCGAGTGTGCCCGCGTGGATTTATACGCTCCTACCCGCCGTTGGACAATCACTTGCCCGGGTCTCCATGGACATTTTGTTTTCACACTACGCCGTCGGGGGCCTGCCCAAGTCGGCGATGGCGGAGGTTGAACGGCGAACGCAGGATTTGCTCGGATCCAGCAGTTTCCAGCGGATGCTGGAGCTGGAGAAGAAGTACAAGGTATGTTGCGCGCTTGAACCGTGGACCTTGCTCCCCTCTTCCCCCTCCTTCTCTGGACTCACCCCTTGCTTGGTAGGGTGGTTCGTGTCTTGATTGCTTCATACGTGTTGGCTTCAACCAAGTGGGGCGACGTGTCTCTAACATTGCGGTTGCAAACTCGACAGAACGAGCGAGCGCGAGCCTCACATCCCCTCCTCCCCTCATCTCAGTCTCAACCTTCAACCGGACTTAGAAGCGGCCCACCTCCTCGACCTGCCCGCCCTGCCTCTTCCTTTCCGCAAGAGCAGTTCCTCATGGTCAACGCAACGAGACACTCGGTCATTCCGCATTCACTATCTATCACTATCCCTCAGGCCGCCGACGACCAAAGGCGGAACCGGCAAAGCGAACGGGAAGTCAAGGAGGTCGACAACGAGTCCACAGATAGCGGCACCCCGACAAATAGTGAGCCGTCTCAGAAGCAGGTCAAGTTTCTCGCTCCAGAAAACGGAGGCAAGAAGGAAGAGGAGGACGAGGAAGAGAAACAGGAGGAGCAAGAGGAGGAGGAGGAGGAGGACGACGACGACGAGAGGTCGGAGCAGTCGTCGATTTGCCAGTCCCCCAGCTGGGAGGGCTACGGCCAGAGAAAGAAGGACAAGAAACTCGAGGCCGAGCGTCGAAAAAGAGAAAAGGAACGTGCTGAGAAGGAGGCCAAAGCTGCAAGGAAACGGAACACGGCAAGGCTAAGCAAAGCGCCGCCGCCGCGGCCGCCAGTGGCAACCGACCAGGAATCCCGGCCTTTCGCGTTAACTGCTGCAGATCGCTCAATGTCAGATCCGCTGTTGGTCAGCCGGGGCGGACAGCAGAGTGCTCAGTCCCTTCATCGGCCAGAAGAGGTTTCGAAAATGACGGTCACTGCTGGTGACGCTCAACAAAGCCAGCGGCATCGGCCCGGTGACAACGGACCACCCCAGCAACAGGGGATACGCAGATCCGTTTCGGAAGGACCAACGGTTTCCATCCAGCAGGCCGTCCCAGCAGTTCATTCGCAACATGAAAGTCGGTCCGCGCACGATGCCTTTCCACAATCAGCCTCGAGAACCCCAAGGCTGCGCCGCACGTCCCCTTCAGGAATCCGAAGCAACTCTTTGTCGCAGGGGGCAACGAGTGCCAACCACTCGCAGGAGACGCTGACTGGGACTCCAGGCGCCGAAGGGGCTCGCCGCAACGGCTATGTGCTCCAGCAAAGAGCACAGGCCGCGGAACGGGCTATGGCCGGGTTCATGGACGAGCAACTGTTCGTCAAGATTGCTCAATACTATCCGCCATCGGGCCCAAGTTCCGGACAGTCTCAGCACGCGAGGCGCTCATCTCTGACACAGGAAGCAAAGTCCGCCGCACTGAAGCTCGTGGGGATGAAGCCACCCTCAACTTCAGCCAGGAGTGCTCTCGGAGAGGCCGATCCCTTGACCTTTAAGGCGATTCCGTACTCTTCTAGCATAAAAACATCGACGCCAACAGAGGGTGTGTCCAAGTCTTCCAGTGGAGTCGACAGCTCCCCTCGCCAGCACGATCGCGAGCAACCTCCGAACTCCAGGGCGGCTGTTCCACGAGGAATGACTGACTCTGCAGCCCTCGAAAGGCCTTCACCTTCTCGAAACTCGATTAATTCGCACGATATTCCAACGGCCGGTTTCGACCTCGGCGGTCACGGCAAGACAAGCCAGAACTCGAACGACTTTGCCGCTGCGGCAATGGCCGGGTCCAACGGGCAGCATCAGCCCGTGGAAGGCTTAAAACCATCTGTTCCTTTGCCGCCATACTACAGGCTGCGCGCTCTTATGCAGTCGCGCGCAGAGAAAAAGACGTCTCAGGCGGTCGTTAAAGTGGCCTCGGAGTCTGCTGCTTCAGTATGTTGTTCCATTCCCACCCCCCCCCCCCTTCTCACTCCCTCCGGAATACCCTGTGCGATCAAATCAGATACTGATACGTAGCAGGCTCCAGGAGCAGCAGTGTCGGATGCTGATCGAGCAAAGTCGGTCGAGACGAGGCCAAATGAGAGCCCCCCGGCGTCTGAGGGTTCCTCGTCATCATCCGCCTTCGAGGATGGTTCGCAGAGCCCGTCACCAACGATGACACCAGACACCTCGCGACCACAGTCAGCAAAGGATGTTCTAGTATCCAGGAGTGAGCGTGCCAAAGAGAGCACCGAGCGTCCCGGATCCCGCGACGACGAAAGGACACTGCGCCAGTCTTTGAAGTCGAGCAAGTCGAGCATACCCCGTGCCGCCAACTCGGAAACGCGCCGAAGTATTCAGGCGGAGAAGGATGACCTGTGTAGCAGAACGGCATTGCTCATCGACACCGACTGTGATACGCAGTCGTTCGTGACTATTGTTTCCAACCTGGATAAGTTGGATGGAACCGAGCCGGAACCTTGGAGGAACACACCACGATGTCGGGCGGAAGTTCAGCAGCGGGTGGAGGCCCTCAAGCCGGTATCTAGGGCCAATAACAAGGTCCGAGATGCCGAGCCCACAATATCGCCGCCCCCGCGGTCTGCGAAACGGAGCGTGAGCTCAGCCAACGGGCCACCAGCCGCGTCTTCTATCTCGTCGGAGGAGCGTCGAGAGGGTGATGGGACAGCGCGAGGCCGGGTGAGAGCATCTCAAGATGGCGTGAGTGCGCCGCGGAGCAAGGACTCGCCGAGGTCGACGGGAACAAGACATCGAGTGAAGATGACTGAGGAAGAAAGCGACAAGAGGAGGAGAGGTGCCGCGGAAAGGCATCAGCAGGATGTTCAACCCAAGCAAAAAGGTCCGCGGGTGTCGGAAGCGGTGTCGGATCTGAGAAGGCAGATGGATGAGGATGAAGGCTGGTTTGCGCGTGGTCGTGCGCAGCGCGCCGAGTGGGTGCCCAGCTCGGTCTCGTCGACGAGCTCCGCGGTTGCATCTGCCGGGTCTGTCTCTCCGGATGCTCCCACTCCGGACTATCAGCCGCCCAGCAACCCTTACTTTGCCGACCTCTCCGAGGCCGTCAAGGCGCATCCGATCCTGGGCGACATGTCGGCCTCGATCGGGCCCCCATCTCCCATCTCGCTGCCGAGCCCGCTCCACCAAGTGCCCGCGAGGCCGCCGGCACAGAACCGGGCAGACTCGGCACCGGGCCCCTCGCTGACGTCCAACTCCACCTCGAGAGCCTCGACGCCGTCGAGCCGGCCATCCGGGGGGGCGGCAGCCGCGGCGCCGGTCTCGATCCTGAAGCAGCCCAAGTCGGCGGCGGCGTCGGACCGGCCGGCGGTGCTCTCGGCGCTTCCGAAGCACATGCAGCTGCAGGCGGGCGCGGCGGCGGCGGCGGCGCCGATCGCCAAGATCTTTGTCGAGTGCTGCAGCTGTAAGTTCTACCACGACATGCCGTCCAAGCTGTACGAGTGCATGGCCAAGCCGGACGCCGTGGTGGAGGACAAGCTGCTGGGCATCTCGGGGGCCATCACGACCATGGTCAAGTGCCCGTGGTGTCAGCATAACATGAGCCGGGCCTGCTGCGCCGGGTACGCGGCGGTCGTGTACCTCAAAGAGAAGCTGCACTAATCGGACCCTTCCATCCTCATCTTCACCGACATTGTCATCGAGGAGTGGAGTGGTAGTAGCGGTTTGCGCCTCTTTTTTCTTTTTTTTCCGTTTTTTTTTTCCCGTACGATGTTGGAGGGAGGGAGAAGGGGCGGTAATTTCATGAAGGCGAGGAAGGTTTGATTGAGATTGCAGGCATCTTTTTTCATCGTCATCATAGGGGTGGCCCAAGTGTGACGAGCAGTTTGCTCACCGAGTGCCTTTTCCTTCCTTTTTGCTTTTTTAACCGGAACCTTGTTTGCCCTGGATATTTCTGGTCGGGGTTTGCCTGCCTGCCTGCCTGCGCTTCCGGTCGCTACCTCATCTCACGAGTCTTACACACCATCTTCCTCGGTTACCGTGGAGAGAATGTTGTGCTTTTCTTATTTGTACGTTGAGGTCAGGGCATCCATGTATAGGACATACTCAAAACGTTAGTTGAGAGAGAGCATATCACGCGTGTATCTATCTATTGCATTTGTACAGCTCGATATGGTGTGAGTAGACGCAAGGAGGAGGAGGTTTAAAAACCTGACTGAGCTTTTGTTCTTTGGTATTGATAAGTGTAATATTTGCTTCGACAGATTCCGTACACACAGAGTACAAACACGTACAGTATAAACTGCGTATACGTATAGATCTACGGTAGATCTCCGCGGGTGTATACAGATTACATGTAACTAATCCGTACCTATTTTACATACGGAGTACGGATTGTGTGTATATAAGCCCGGTCGTTTTCTGAGAAAGGGTGGTCTGGCAGTTTGCAGATGGCGTCACAGTTCCAAAGCTGTTGGAGCGCTGGCCAGGATGTCGTGGGTGCAGAAGAAACAAAACTGATGGTCAATCACGAACTCTGGTGTTGTCAAAAGGCGTTAGCATTCATTGGCCGCCATGCACTAGTGCTCTTAGTGTAATCCGTACTGGTAGTGTAGATGGATTTATCAGGCAGGGAGGGGAGAGGCCTTACTAATCTAATCGCCCGCCCTGACTTCCCCGGAGCTCGTTTTTTGGCCGGACGGCTTTTGGCTTCTTGGCAGCACCAAAAGGGAGATTCCGGCGATAACCTTGGATGCCCACTTTTTTTTCTCCGGCGCGGGCTGCCAGTGGTCGAGAATCTTCCTTTTTTCGATGACGCCGAGGACTCGCTAGGTGACACACCCCTCCGATCCCGCCGGACTTCGGGAGCCGAACTTTTCGCCTGCCGCACCATCACAACGCCCCCAAGTAGTCAACCGACCATTGGCCACCGTTGACCGGTCGCATATTTTCTCACTTACTCACCACCACTTTACGACCGCTGTCCCTCGATATTTCGCTTTCTTCAACACCAAGGGGGACAGGCGGCAAGAACTCAAGCACTGCAACCCCACGCGCGCGTTTCGACCGGTCCGCGCTCGAGAGAGAGAGGGTGGGGGCGCAGGGTGAAGTTATAGATATATATATATATATCGATTTGTCCCTGCGACGTGGCACGGCGTTGCTCCGTTACCGTACCGCCCAGGCCATGAGGAGGGCCGCATAGATTCTCTCTCTCTCTCGGATTCGAAATGGCCCCATTTGCCGCAACGAGCGGCCCGGGGCAGGGCCCCGGACAAAACCACGACATAATACCCGGTCCCGACCGTGCCGACCATCACGACCATCACGACTATACCGACTACGCCGACCCTCCGAGCGACCCTGCCGAGATCACGGCGGTGCAGAAGATGCTCTCGGCCACGTCAGGAAGCCTGTTGACAGGCTTGTTAGGCACGTCTCCCCACCACACCGGCCTACTCCCTTCTTCCCCTGCCGAGCGCGCTCCCAAGACAGACTAGCTAACCTCTCCTCCTTTAGCAACCCCCCTCGACGTCGTCCGCGTCCGGTGGCAGTCCCAAAGCCTCTCTCAACCGCCCGCCATCGACTTCACCAAGCTCGCCTTCCCTACCACCCTCAGCCGCGGCGGCACCACTGCCTTCCGCCCCGCCGACCTGGGCGTGACCGCCTGCTGCCGCGAAGTCTTCTTCACCACCAACACCTCCGAGGTCTGCGTCCTCGGCCCCCGCCTGCCCTCCTCGTCCCTCGCCGGCTTGCAGGCGCCGGCGCCGGCGCCCGTGACCTGCGCCGTCGAGGAGACCCAGCAGCGGACCTTCACCTCGACCTTCGACGGCCTCCGCAAGATCGCCCGCAACGAGGGCATCACGACGCTCTGGCGCGGCCTCTCGCCCACCCTCGTAATGGCCATCCCCGCCAACATCATCTACTTCACCGGCTACGAGTGGCTGCGCTTCAACCGCCGCAGCAGCCCCCATCGCCCGCGCCGTGCCCGACGACTACGCCCCGCTCGCCGCCGGCTCCTTCGCCCGCATCCTGGCCGCCACCGCCGTCTCCCCCATCGAGCTGTTCCGCACCCGCCTCCAGGCGGCCCAGGGCACCACCACCACCACCGCCGGCGGCAGACGGGGCGGCCACCTGGCGAGCACCTTCCGCGGCATCAAGGACATGGTCGCCGTCCACGGCTATCGCTCCCTGTGGCGCGGCCTGACCCTCACGCTGTGGCGGGACGTGCCCTTCTCCGGCATGTACTGGTGGGGGTACGAGACGATCCGGGGGCGCCTGAGCGACGCGCGGGAGAGCGCCGCCGCCGCGCGGAGCCACGGCGGGCTGGACCTGGACCTGGACCTGGACCGGGATCTCAATCCGGACGGGCACCGCGGTCGCGGGGAGCGGCGGCTCGACGATCGTCCGGGCCCCGAAGCGGACGAGCCGAGGGCGAGGGCGAGGGCGAGGAGGCGCTCGCGCAGCCGCGCCAACGAGAACCACGCCGACACCTTCACCGACAGCTTCATCGCCGGCGCCGCGTCCGGCGCCTTCGCCAGCATCGTCACCATGCCCTTCGACGTGGGCAAGACGAGGACGCAGGTCTTCCGGGACACCAATGTTTCTTCTTCTTCTTCCTCTTCTTCTTCTGCGTCGTCAGATGCTGCAGCAGCAGGCAGCGGCGGCGCGGCAAAGGGCGTGGTGGGCGGTCCGAAGGCCGCGGCCACCCTGGCCCCCGAGGAACGCAACATGGTCCGGCTGCTGTGGCACATCTTCCGCACCGAGGGCCTCCCGGGCCTGTTCCGCGGCTGCGTCCCGCGCACCCTGAGGGTCGCGCCGGCCTGCGCCATCATGATCAGCAGCTACGAGGTCGGCAAGAGGGTGTTCAGGGGTGTAAACGAACGGGCGCTTGCGGAGCGGAAAGGGGATCTCGGCGGCTCATGACTGAGCTCTACCCCTCCACCCCCCCAATCTGATGAATCTCTTTCAGCCCCTTTTCTTTCCTGTTTTGTATCTCTTCTTCTTTCTTTGGTGTTCCCATCTTAGAGAGCCTTTCTGTTCTTCCATCGGGTTTCATCACGGCATCTCATCTGGCAGCATGTTTGGCGTTCTTCGTTCTCGGAGTTGACTGGTACCGGATTTTTTTTCTCTCTCCTGTTGCCGGCATTCTTGGAGTCAGTCGGTCGACAGGAGTTGGTTCAAGGAAAGGGGCCCCTCTCCCCCCCTTTTCGGTGTTTGGTGGGAAAGTGAAACTCTCGACTCAAGTGCGGAAGAAAAAGAGAAAAAAAATAGGGCCGCATTGCTAGATTGGGATGATTAGACCATGCCCACATGGGCATCTCGCATGTAGCTAATCTGTACAAAGTATGTACATGTATTTTTTTTCCCGCAGGGTAGCGATGCAAGACGGCGGGAGGGAGTCGGCGAGACCAGACATTGAACTTAGCGTTGTAACAATAAGTCATTACGAGCCGAGTCGTGTCAACGATCATCGGTCGTGTTCTTGACGAGAGATGCTCATAGTCATCATCTGTGAGAATACTCGGGCTGTAGATATGTTTCACCTTAGTGGAATGCTTACGTGGTGGCGTGTTCTTTACCTTCCTCAATATCACACCCCCGGCAAAATGACGTAGGATAGACCGTCCATGAGCCGAAAAGAGAGAAGGCGTTTGCTTCATTTGTACTGCTCGGCTAGTCCGCAAACTTTTCTAGTGGTATCATGGGGGGTTAAAAGCGAAAGTTTTCTGAAAAGAAGATAAATAGAGGGGACAGTCTGAAAAAAAAAAAGAAAAAAAAAAGAGAGAGTGCGAAGCTGCCAACTTCCTGCTTCCGCTCCGCAGGACAACCAACAAAGAATCAACCGGTAAAGTGGTATATTACGAGTGCCAAATGTCAAATTGCGAGGTTCGAATCCCATCAACGAAAGAGAAGGGAAAAAAAGCAATAAAATGCAGGCAACATTGCGTGGCCGCCGCATGGCAAAAAAAAACACAGAAATCAAAAAATTGCCCGAGAGGATAGGGCGCATCGAGAAGCAAAACTCATCCTGAACCTGACACAATCTCACTTGTTCTCACTTTACACTGGCGAGCTCCAGCGCCAACAATGGGGAGGGGGCAGGGGGGATTGTATCACAACTTAGCGGCGGATAGGGGGCGGTGGTGGCCGAGCGCCAGGTCCTCCCTCGATGCCGCCGGTCAGTTCGGCCACCCTGGCCTTGATGCGGGCGACACGAGACTCGATCGCTAAAAGAAAAAAGGGCACGTGTTAGCACCCTACGATGTTTGGCAAAAGCAAAAGAAAAAAAAAGGTGTTGCGTTGGACATGGGCACTTACTCTCTTCACTGCTGTCGTCCGTGAAGCTCGTCGAGAGCCTAGAGGCCTGTGTGGCCTGGCGGTAGGCAGCCCGTTCGGCGGCGTTTTTGCGCATCTGCGCCCACCGGTCCTGCGGGTCAGTAGCGCGAGCCGCGGAGGCCGGAGTGGGTGCTGCCTTCTTCTCCTCAACGACAGGCTTCTGTTGTTGTTGTTGCTGCTGCTGCTGCTGCTGTTGCCCGGGGGACGGGACGCGAGGGGAGTGCCTGGCGATGGGAGGTGGCACTGCCTCGTCTTTATCCGTGCTGTCCTCTGGAACAAAGGCGGGCTGGTCCAGAAGCGGGCCCTGATCGAAACGAGAAAACTCGTCCTTATTAACGACGTTGTTGTCCGTGCTCACCGGCGAAACTTCCTGGGGAGCGGATGGCTTAGGGGCCGGAGCAGGCTCAGGAACGGGCTGGGGTTTCCGCAGGACAGCGGGATGTTCCTTTGAAGGGGGGGCCGGGGCCTCTTCCCGCTCCGTGGTCTTCTGCGGCGCGGCCGGGGGAGCAGGGGAAGCAGGGGCAGCAGGACCAACAGGATCAGCAGCAGCAGCAGCTTCCGCTTCCGCCGGGGCGGTCGGGGCAGCAGGGGCAGCAGGGGCAGCAGGAGCCGCTGGAGCCGCTGGAGCCGCCGCCGGGGAAGCAGGCGCGGGAGAGGACGACTCCTCTGCGGCAGCAGTAAGCGACTTGAGCTGCTCTGCGGCGTTCTCGGGCAGCTTGGAATTCCTGTTCTTGCGGCTGAAGAGCTTCTTCAAGGCGCCGCCGCCGCCGGCAGCAGCGGGCTTGGCCGCCTCCTTGTGGAGCTTCTTGTGCTTCTGCCCGTCGGGGCCGACGCCGGGTTCCGGAGAAACCATCTGCTCCCTGGCTAGCTCCAGGGCCCCCGCCTCTTTCGGCGGAGGTACAGGGCTTTGCGCTCGCTCTGCGGGATGAACCTCCTGAGGTGGCTCTAATCCCTTCTTCTCCTGGTTCGGCGCTCCGGGGGTTGGCGTTTCGTCGCGGTGCGCGGCCGCCGTCGCCTTGGAGGGGAGTTCCGGGCGGGCCTCATCGTCGTCTGACGTATGCGCAGCGTGGCCATTGGTGAGCGAAGTAGTGCTGACACCACGGCCGGCGTTTGCATCGGCAAGGTAAGCTTCCCTTATCGCCTCCTTATCATACTTGCTAGCCCACTTGACGGCCGGTGATGCCTCATTGAGGATGCTTGGCTGGAGCGTTAAGACACTGTTGGTCTTCTCGGCCAGCCAGTCGGTGTCTTTCCTCCCCCTCCGCTCCTGGGCCTCTTGGGCTTGTTGCTGCGCCTTCTGCTGCTCCTGCCTCTGGAGCTGCAGCGCGGCAGCCTGGATCTTGGCTTGCTGGTCCGGCCCAATACTCGTCTTGCTGAAGCCCATGGTGTTGCTCGCCTTCAGGTGCCCGTCGCCCTTCTCCAGTGCGTGCTTTCCGGTGGACTTCCTTCGATTCAACCCCTTACCGCGGCGGGTCCAGCTGAAGAAGCCCTTCTTCTCCGCGATGTAGGCGCCTTCCTCGGGATCGGGAGCTGCGCCCTTGACGATCTCCTCCATGACGAGCCAGCGGCCAGTGCGGATGATCGTTTCGATCACGGCACAGCGGCCAAAGACCGCCTTCCTCTCGGGAGTCTCTTCTGGCGCCAGACTGCTCATCCAGACCCACCAGAAGGCGTCGTCGAGATCGAACCGGACGATGCTCGCCAGCTCGCCCGGCTCGAGCTGCTGTTCGGACTCTAGCCTCGGCCTGTGGGACTGAGAGCTGCGCTGCCGAGAGGTGCCCGTGTCGATGGGAGGCAGCGCCTTGTCCGGGGGCAACAAGATGTTCGGTGTACCGCGCTCATCCACAAAGCCGGACGAGAGAAAGTCGGCCCAGGACGGGGTAGTCGGCCGCCCGAGATCACCCCTTCCGGAAGCGGGCGTGGTCCGCAGCCCCTGCACGTGGCGCAGCGAAGTACTTGTCGGGTCGTCGTCTGTATCTTCGTCCTCGTAAGTACTGGCGAAACCGATGTCCTCGAATCGGGACCAGGAAGCGTCGCGAAGGCTGGTCGAATGCTTCGAGCTCGAGACAGCCTGCGACTGGTTGGCCGCGGCGATCGCCCTGAGGACTCTGCGGCACTCTTCGGTCAGAGCCTGGATGGGATCCTCGTACTCGGACCATTCCTTCAGCGCCCGGTCTTCATCGCGGTACTGGAAGTGGTTGGCCCTCCGCAGCAGGGCGAACGGTGTCGGTGACACGGTGTCGACGATCATGGCCACCCGGTAGGTCGACGTCTGCAAAAGTGCGGGCCTCTGGGGCGGGTATTCGGTCTCCTGCAGGAGCTTCTGCAGCGACATGGGCAGCATCGATATGCCGCCGCGAACCGGCTCCGGCGCGAGCGAGCGGAGATAGGCAAAGAAGAGATGGCTCGTCGCGTCGGCCGCGCTGTCAGGTAGGTTAGCAAAACAAGGGTAGCGCCTGTGCGAGGCCCAGCGTCTACTACTTGCCTGAGCCACGACTTGTATCCGCCCTCGAACCCGTTGCCGCTATCGGTGTGCTCGAACGCCCACCAGGCCGCCATCCGGGAAAGCTTGCGGCCCCCGAAGCCGTTGTTCTTGCTATGGGCCGCGATCGCAGAGAGAAGGTCGAAGAAGTCGAAAATGATCTTTGACCGAGACTCGTTGTCGACGCTGAGAGGGATGAAAGTCTTGAAAGAATCCCTAGCCATGTGTGAGTCTGCGCTCGGCGCGTCAGTTTTATTTATTTTTTTTTCCGGCCCGGACAAGAGTTATGGTGCGACAGGTCGACGACATACCCTGCTCGCCGACTTTGAAGAGCTCGTACGAGTCCCAGCCGACGACGCCGCCCTGGAGCCGGCTCCAGCACCACTTGATCACTCCCGAGATGACCTATAGCCGCGTCAGCGTGTTGAAGGCAGCTCGTGGGCGCGCAATTGGCGCGTGGTCGTACCATTGGCTCTGTCATCCGTAGCTCTTGGGCCAACTCCTCCCCGGAAAGCACCCGACCGCCATCTCTGCCAAAAAAGTTCCGCACAAAAGTACGGACGCCGCTCGGATCGGAAGTCGGCCGGAATGGGAGCAGGAGAAAGGGGAGATCGAGACCTGCAGGGCGCCGTTAGCTTTGCTGTTGTGGCACGGGGGGTCGCGCGGGCGCAGCAGGGTCCCAAGTTTCGATGCCATACCTCGCGCTTTGAGCTCTTCGGTGCAGAACCGGATCAGCTGCTGCACCTCCTCGGGCTCGACCGTTTTACGAGTCCACGCATCCTCCCACCGTGGTTTCTGCTCTTTCTGGTCGGCAAGCTCGTCGAGCGCGCCCTTCTTCGACTTTAGTTTGCCGTCCCGGCCCTTGAGGCGGGAAAAGAGGCCCGGCATCGTAGGTCGACGCGGTCACTCTCGGAGGATTCCCCGAAATTATGTGCAAGTTGAGAAATGTTCGACGATTCAAGTCAGACAAGAGAAGTAAGATTTCGGGCGGCACGATCCGTGATTCGAAATACTGGCGTGGGCAAATTATGCGTCGCGGCCATGCGACACTTCTAACAAGGAGAAACCAGGAATTATTTTGAAAGGTCGGGCGCCAGAGCTTGGGGGGACTGAGTTTCCGGCTCCCCTTCCCCTCTAACGATTGGGTGCGGGTCGGTCGTTGCACGCAAGTAGCGTCGCTTCGCCGCCGGTCCGATACTGCAAAAGGTGAGCTGGGAGACCAAAGAATGAGGTTACGATACGAAGGTAGATACCGAAGAAGGGTTCTTTGAATAATAATAATGATAATAATAATAAAACGACTAGAAGCGGAGGTGGAGCAAGAATGCAAAGTGAAGACGAGAAGCAGAATTGGAGAGGAAAGGAAAAAAGCGTTGTTCTCCACGTACACTATAATGAGGCGTCTTGGAGAGTCTTCAGGGGCTCGCGATCTCAGCCCAGTCGAGCGCGCCAGGAAATTGCTTCGACCAGGCGGGTGCTGTCTGGCGCCGCCTCTAATTCAACAAGACCCAAGTCCCGTTTGGCTGGGATCAGCCGCCAAAAGGTACCTGTGGGCTTGGCTCCGCAGCAAGCAGCCAATTCAGGTAGGTACCTACTGTACCTTATGTATGTAGTGTACAATATGGCAGATAACATGGCATGTGTGGACGGATTTACATCCAATGGTACCTGCCCATCGCGCACGGCAGATGCCTCTCTCCAAGAACTGGCGTATCGCGGTGCTTTTTCATTTAAATGAAGGGTCACTCTAGACGTAACGCTGGTGTCGCTCGAGCCCAACGCCGATGACTTTTCCTCCCACTGCACGCAATCTTTGGCTGCCTGCATGACGTGAACGATGCTTGGATAACAGCTTTGGTTCTTCAACGGCCAGGTCCCGTCTGATTTTGTTTTCGGCGAGTCTCGACCTGAGCTGAGTCGCTCTTTGTTTGATGATTGTGGAGTGCGGAGCGGGAGGGAAGCGCAGTCACACGCCCGTGATCAGGGTCTATCCTGCACCACTGCGTCCCCTCCAGCTGTTGCGTGTTTCGTCCTGGCACACTGCTCCACTGGGCTTTACCTCCACAGTGCAAGCTCCGCTCATCATCTTGGGATCCTCTCTTCGGCTCCATCCGCTCAAGAACGACGTCAGGTCTGAAGGTACTCCGTAGAGGGGAAGAGGTTATTGAAGGCAGGTTTAACTTACACGGCCCCTTGCACAAAACAAGAGCAAGAGTTTTGTTTCCATTTGGGAACACCTCACATTCCATACTGTATGTAATCTGCACCTGGTCCCTTACAACTGTGTAACGTATGCACATTGTACTCGGCACGGCATTTGGGCGTTGCACCAGACTGCCCAACATGCAGCAGCTAAATTTCGCGAACGCCACTTCCGGACCCTCCTGTCTCACGGTCTTTCCGTGCTGCTCAACGTCCCGTCACCCCATCCGCACAGAGAGCGAAGAATAAAAGTTTGTATATACATGACTGCAAGCAATTCACCGTCAACTCGTGTGGGGTATGATCAAGGCTACACTAGTGTAGCTTCTCAAAAAAATTTTTCTACACGCCAGTGGCCACGAAAGCATTGCGAGGTCGTTACGTGCAGCTTTCTCGCATAATCTGCTCGGTGCCAACTCATCAACCCCGCGTCGTGCTCCAGAGTCTCGTCACGGCCAGAGCGCAGAAAAATGCCAATGATTCGGGCGATTGGTCCTCTATTGACCAACCGCAGCCGGAGAGAAAGCTCTAAATGTTTCCCAGGACCCAGACGAGCTGGCATTTACGCGTCAAGACAATCGATTGAAAGAGCGCGACTCTCCGCTCGGCTGCCGGTCACAACCAACCAAACTGTTCCCCGCTTGCCCGAGGCGGTCAGAGAGTTTGCTTGCAGGGGGGCCGTCGAGAGTGTGGGGGTCTGGCCTGGGGACCTGCATTTGAACCTAACGCACAGAGCCCACCTTAACGTCGGCCATTGAAGACACCTCGGCACGTACACAATACCCGTTCTGTTCGTATGCGAACCTAGGTAGCTACGCATGCGGTCCCTCCGGCAAAGGTGTAAGCACATTTCGTGTCAGGCTAGGGGGAATTTCAGTCCCGTCCAGGCTCTCTCGCACGCACTTCGCAGAAGGTACAGTACCTAGGCTCTTTATTAGGAAGTCTCGTAGGGTTGGGGGCTACCACTAGCGCAGGTTGCCAGTTCGTCAATACCCAATCAGCGCTCCATTTCAGGTGGGCTTCTTTCCTATCTTGGAATCTGTAGCCTGTTGCTTTTTCCTCTATGACCCCAATTTGGTCAAGCCACCTAGTACTACTAACCCTGAAGTGCAAACAACCATTGATTGCTTTATTATTCTGCACTTTCACTTCCCATCAGGGGTGCATCACAGCTATCGCTGCCGCAGTCATCTAGGTAGTTAATTAGGTGTAGAGCCCTCTTCCGACTTCTAGTGTATTGGGCTTGGACCTGTTACCTGAAACGGACAAATGCGGCCGGTCATGCTGTCATCGGCACTACACTAGTTTCATTTCCATCCATGGCTCAAACGGCTCGGGTGTGGGCCCGAAACCGAAATTGTCCAGATTCCAAGCCCAGACATAGCACGAGAGCTGAAATTTGGATGCACTGCCCATCGCATATATACGTATGTATGTATACTATATGTATTTTTTGAAAACCTCTGCCAATACGGAGAGTTCCCGTGGGTATTTCTCAGGAACTGCAAGTTTGATTTGCCCAGCATCAGTGATGCACGCCTGGGGGATATTTGACAGAGAGCCAAAAGAAGCTACAGAACTTTTTGAATCGAGCCAGTTGCACGGCGCCAGCGCATCCTGATGGCAAGAGACGCAAAGAATTGCAGATGGCCGAGGTTTGTTGCAGAAGTAGCAGTGGATGTATGTACTGTACATACAAAATTCACTTACCATATCCTTTCTTTGCTTTCCCCACGTTCGATCAATGTATGCGTATGCTCTCGGATTACCTCCTTCAATGGGCCTGAAAAGTCCCTAGTCTCGAAAATGCAACAGTTAGGGCTTCATGTTGAGCACCGTCAAAGCGACCCGTCAAAGCAGATGTTGCTCACGTATCAGCTTCGATCGAGGCAGCATACTCAAGCGCTCGGCCACAGTCAAACATAACCTTAATTGAAGTATTCCATTTGTTGAAGAGCCCAGTTTACCATTCCGTTACCCCAAATATAACAACAATTACCCAACAAAGAAAACGTCCACCGCGTCAGCCAAGATTCGACCAGCGGATGCTAACATCGGACATCATACTGGACAAGAATAAGGTCGACAGTTGTAAGATGACATGAGAGAACATGCCCAACAGAACATCACCAGGGTGATGGCGGTCTCTGGTCGCAGTGAGCCTCTAGGCGGTCGGCATGAACAAGAGGAGAACGACAGAGAAAGGGAGGGGGAGGGGGGGGGAGAGAGGGGGAGAGAGGTAGAGAGAGAGAGAAAGAGAGATAAAGAGAAAGAAGAGACGGGGAAAACAAAAGGGGCGACACCGCTTTTGAGAGCCAGGCCTGGGGAGTTTCAGGCTGGGACCTCGGGCGCAGTATTCTCGTCCCCATCAGCGGCCTCGACGCCCTCCTTCTTCTCCACGACCGTCTGCTTGCTCGCCTCTTTGTTGCCCTCGGAATCCCTGACCGTCGCGTCCCCCTCTAACTTTCCGCTCTCTCCCTGCTCCTTCTCCTCCTCCTGCTTCTCATCCGCCCCTTCTTCCTTCTGCTCAACCCCGCCGCTCGGCTTCCCCGGCTCCCGCAGCACGCTGTCCCCCTCGACGAGCGCCCAGTCGACCCGGCCGTCCTCGCCGTAGCGCTGGGCGAGCCAGTCGTTTGCGGCGCGGAAGTGGCCGCAGGTGAAGAAGCCCTTGGCGGCCGACAGCGGGGAAGGGTGGACGCTCTTGAGGACGAGGTGGCGCTTGGTGTCGACGCGGAGGACGCGCTTGCCGGCGGGGGTGCCCCAGGCCATGAAGACGACGCCGCGGGAGCGGCGGGCGGCGACGAGGTCGATGCACTTTTGCGTGAAGCGCTCCCAGCCGCGGTTCGAGTGGCTGTTGGCCTCGTGCGCGCGCACCGTCAGGCACGTGTTGAGCATCAGCACGCCCCGGTCCGCCCAGGGCGTCAGCAGGCCGCCCCGGTGCGGCGGCGGCGTGAAGGAAGGGTAGTCGTTCTTGAGCGCGATGTACATGTTCTGGAGCGACGGCGGGGCCGGAGTGGGCGGCCGGACCGAGAAGGCCAGCCCGTGGGCCTGGTTGTAGTTGTGGTACGGGTCTTGGCCGAGGATGACGACCTTGACGGTGGAGAAGGGGGTATGGCGGGACCTGTGCGCCGGCGGACGAGTTTATCGTGTCAGCAGTCCCTTTCTAAGTCGCCATCATGCGCAAGAATTTTGATAGCTGTTGAGGGATAGATGAAAGGAAAGGAAAGGAAGTTGAGGAAAGTCAATGTGAGGCCTGGACGTACCAGCTATAGATGTCTTCCTTGGGAGGGAACACCTTCTTTCCCGCGGCCGCCTCGCGCTCGAGGAACCTCTTGAGGTCGAGGAACTCCTTGGTGATGAGCTCGTCCTTGAGCAGGGCCAGCCAGCTCTCGTGCAGGGTGTCGATCTCGAGCTGGAGCAGCTTTCGCTGCTCCGGGGTGAGCGAGGCAACCCATTTCGCCTTGTCGAACTTGACGGGCGCGGGTTCGGACGCGGCGGTGCCGTCGGCTGCTGTGGATGACGGCTTGGGGGTGCCAAAGAAGGTCATGATGCTCCCCTGCTTGGCCTTCTTCGGCTCCGCACCGGCCTCGGCGCCGGCCTTGCGCTTGAGGGTGGACATGTTGCGGGCGGGAAGCGGTGGGTTGAGGTGGTGACGAAGTGGAGCCCAAGGGAAAAGGACTAGTCGATTTGCGCGGCTCGAGAGGAGGAAAGGGCGGGTGGAGAGGACGAGCAGGAAAGAAACGGAAGAGGTTGAAGAGCTGAGGCCTGCAATCTTGGGAGACGGGACAAACGGGGTTACGGGCCCTGACCGGGGGAGTGGGTTTTGATTCAGAGGGCTTGAGGGAGGTTTGATTGGGGTAGCCAAATTTGGCGGAGTCGAGAAAGTCGGAAAGTGGACGGAAAGAGGAAGGAAGAGAATGTTCCGTCAGAAGCAATTGAGCGGGAGCTCGAGCGGAGAGGAGAAGCACGAAAAGGCCTGGCAAAACAGGAGGCTGGCCGCTGTGAGGTGCAGCTCAAGAACCTTGCAACCTTGCAACAAAAGTATGGAGTTTTGGATGGTTGGCTGCCTGAATGGCTGGCTGGCTGGCTGGTTCGCTCGCTGACCGGGGAACGGGGAACGGGTTTTTTTTTTGGCTGCTTTGAGCAAAGCGCGTTTCTGACGCGGCTTTTGGCGTCACTCTTTAATCAGCTTCGGCATGCAGGGGACAGGGGCAGCAGTCAGCCTTTGGAGCTGGCTCTTGGCCTCGGCCATTCTTGCCATTTGGCACGCAACAATCATGGTTTCCTCAGAAATCTCATCTGGCAATTTTCAGCGAACTTTCTTAATGGCTTCTGGTCTCTTTTCAGCTCTCAATGGCTTGGTCCTCGCCTCGGTGCAACGATCTTAAAAAGATGGAGCGGAAGCTGCGAAGCTCTCGAGGTGGAGAACGCTCGCTACATAGGTAGTGATTGGCGAGCCCCGGACCCCGAGACGCGGCAGATCCCAGCCCTATGGGATGTCATTGGCCTGTTTGCCTGCATCCACTTTAACGCGAACGGGCGGGTAGCGTTTCCGCCGCTCGAGCGCGTGCCCCATCACCGCATCATCGCCAGCTGATTCCGATCAATGATCCTCGAAGGACATCACGAACAGATTGTTGGGAATAACGGCAAGAGATGACAAGAAGAAGGGATTTGCCGGGCAGCCACGAAGAAGGATAACAAAAAATGAGCTGGACATATTTATTTGGAAACGAGGTAGAGTGGTACAATCATTATTATTATCCAACAGAGAAGGAACTGGATCCGATTCAATACCTCTATCCCTAATGCAGATCACTATCCAATGCATCACGGTACGGACTTAGTACATACATTACACTCCTCAAAAAACATATTCCCCCCTCCATTAACACCCAACACTCTCTATGAGACAACCCGAGACATCCTACAAGGAAACCCTCCTTCACTGGAGAGAGAGGGGGAGAGAGAGAGAGAGAGATCTCACCCTTTCCAAGCCAACCAACCAAAGAAGCCGGCAGCCATCCAGAGGACCCTCCAGGCCGTCGTCCAGAACTCCCTCACCACGGCGGGGACGACCGACCTGGGCTGCCACCGCCCTCCCTTCTTCAGCCTCGCCTTCCACTTGCCCCCGCCATAGGCCCCGTAGTACTCCTCCTCCTCCTCGCCCTCGCTGGGGATCTCGATCCTCGGCGCCGCCCGGGCCCTCCCCGCACCGGCCCACCCCCACTTCCGCGCCGCCGACCCCTTCCCGTGGCCCTGACCATGTCCGTGGCCGTGGCCGTGGCCGTGGCTCTTCTTGTTGGGGCTGGGACCACGTCCGCCGGGTAGGACTGACGCCGACCCGCTCCCCGACCGGCCCCGGGCCACGTTGTTTCCGTTCCCACCGCCGCCGCCGCCGCCGCCGCCGTTGGCCCCGTTTAGGAAGTGGGACCCCGAGAAGCCGCGCGGCAGCGCGTACTCGTCGTAGTCCTCCACCTTGGCCTTGTACACAGGCAGCAGCGCGCTCTTTCTCCGTCTCGCCGATGATGATGATGAGAATGATGATGATGGTGATGGTGATGGTGAAGAGAGCGAGGATTCGTCGAGCGCAAAGGGCGTCAGACCCAGCACGGGCACGAGCACGGCGCGCACGGCGAGGGCGGCGATGCAGATGACGGCAAAAGTGACGTAGTGGAGGTAGGTGGATATCTGGCTGGGCAGGAGGCACAGGTGGGTCTGCAGCGTGGCCGTTTTCCCTCCTGCTGCTGCCCCTTCCCCTTCCCCGTCAGACTGAGGCGGCGAGGCCGGGGCCAGGGGCTCGCCGGTGGCCGGGTCGATCGGGTTGTACAGGCTGACGAGCAGGAAGCCCGGCTTGGAGACGCCCATGGCCATGCTGATGCTCTTGACGGTGATCTCGGGCACGTTGGCCTGGGCGGCCGAGTGGGTGACGGCGCAGTAGTCGTGGTCGTCGCCCGAGAAGGCATGGACAACGTTTCCGACTCTGCGGACGAGATCCTCTGAGTCCTTCTCGTTCAGCACGTTCTGGTACTGGTAGCCTGCCGAGACGGAGATGGCGTTGCGGTGGTCTGGAACGACCGGGTCGGTCTGGCCCTTGGGCGGCTTCGTCGGCGGCCACCTCTCCCGCAGCGGCCCGCATGGGGTACCGGGTGGTCGGTAGAGGGGAACGTGGGTGAGCAGGATGGTGGGAAGCTCCGGCGTGGCGACCTTGGGGGTGGCGGAGGTGGTGGATTTGCCGGGGGATTTGGCCTTGTCGAGGCCCTCGATCTCGTGCTTGAGCTGGCCTTTGGGCACCTCTCCCCGGAGGAGGCGCAGTTCCCTGTCGACTGCCTTTTGTTTTTCTTTTTGCAACCCGTCCAGAAACCGCTCGACCGGCTCATAGATCTCCCTCAGGTCGTGCCGCTTGGCCTCAACCGACGAGGCGGCGCTCAGCGAGACGGTATCGACCGAGACGAACGTGTGGTTGCCAATCACGTCCACGCGGTTGCCTTCGCCAAAGTATGTCTCGAATCGGTTCCTGACGGACACTTTGATCTTGTCACCGAACCCCAAGTCGTGGTTGCCCGGCAGGCTGGCGATCAGCTTCCTCCTCCTCCTCGGCCGGTCACCCTGCGCGGCTCCGGCCTTCAACCACGGGTTGAGGAAGATGTCCACAAATCTGGCGTACTCCTGTAGCCAGTAAAACTCCCCGTACGTCTTGTGCCACTTCTTCAGGTATTTCTGCTCGCTCTTCGGGTGGGGGCCCCATTCCGGGTCCTTGAACTCCCCGTGTGCCGTCTTCCACTCCCTGCCGCCGTCAAACAGGTCGCCGAGGAAGAAGATGCTATCGGGGTCGAGCTGCGACTGCAGCTGATTGTAGGATCGGCGCATGTAGTTGTCCGTGATCAGCATCGTCAAGGGGTTGAGCGGCCACGGGCGGCCCGGGTACGAGTGCGGGTCGATGAGCTGGGGATCGGCGACGAGGGCAACGCGATGCGGCTCTGCGCCGGCAGGCTGTGATGACACAAAAAAAGAAAGAAAAGAAAAGACATGTCAGCGCTCAGTCTCGGCCGGACGGCCCTCTTGCGTGAGAGAGAGAGAGAGAGAGTGTGTGTGTGTGTGTGTGTTTGTGTGTTTTTCTCACATACCCAGTTCTCCCAGTTCCTCCAGTGGCAGCTCTCAACCTTGGAGTGGAACACCCATCTCTCACCCCATAACAGCAGGACCACCCAGGCGGCCACGAGCAGGTGCGGAAAGCTGAGCAGGCGGTTATAGGTCAAGTTCAGGCGCAGACGGTGGGCCATGGATCGCAGGGCGGCGTAGGCCAGGCGGCGGCCGCGCTCGCGCCAGAACCGGACCAGCGCGCGGACGGCTTGGGCAACCAAGTAGATGAGGGTCTCGGATGCCGAGGTCGAGCGGTCCGGGTAGTGCCTCGCAGGGTAGGTGAAGCTGCTCTCGCTGCTATACGGCCGGGCCATTGTCGAGGCAGGTTGCAGCCATTCCCGAGCGAAGGCTCCGCCGGGCGCAAGACTCTACGTATATGTACAAGTAAATGGCGACAAGAGGCGCGAGGTGCTACTGCGTCGGGTTTGGCTGTCGGTGGAGAACACGGCGGATTGCCTCGAGGTTTGGGGGCCGCGTTAGTACTACTATGTAGTAAATCACAGCGAGCGGTGCGGTCGAGAACGGGGCGAGGCTGTCGAATTGGCCGTCCAGGGATCGATCGCTATGTCATGCGGCTCAATTGCGGCCGGGGAGGGAGTTGGACGTATTGGCAAACCGATGCTCTCGGGAAATAGTGTATGGAATATCGGTTGCTGGTTGCTGGCTGCTGGCTTGTGTTCGAAAAGCCGAGTCAATGCGCATTGCTGAAAGTGTTCCCCCCCGTGAGCTGCTCTGAGGTGGGCCAGAAGGGGCCGCTGACAGGGGGAATCTGCAGCTCGCCCGGGCGCTGCGGGGCCAAGCTATGATCACCCTCGTACCCCTGTAATTTACTAGTGTACGGAGTACTTCGTACGGAGTAGAACTTTCAGGCAGCCTCACCAGCTGAATCAACGATCTGGACCTGGCCATCACGTCGGCGGGAAATTCATTACATTCCAACAAAGAGGAGGATCGCCCGAGTCTGGAGAAATTTTAAAAAAAAAATTGCGCTCTTGTTATTGGGAGCTTGCTTTACATATATGAGTCCGCCCAGGGTTGTCGGGAAACTAGCCGCATTGTTACGTAGTAGTTAAAGTTTAAATTCACAATCTCACGTACGTTTGTTTCCCCTTCCTTGGCCTTCGTATCAGATCCACCCACCACAAAGGTAACTAGTGTAGTGTAGACCAAGCTAAGGGCAGTTCGTAGACCGTTGGTGATTCCCCTTTTTCTTTCTATCCAGTTACTGATCTTCGCTCATCCCCACATGGCCGCTTTCCGAAACTCAGGCCCACCGTTCCACAACTCGGGACGGCATCCGACATCTTGAAGTCGGGCCTAGGAAGGAGAGGATAGGATGAGATGCCGTTCGGGGCAAGAAACGAAGGTTGTAATTATGTGTGTATGTACAATACAGCGAGAAGTGGGGGAGGATGGCAGCAAACCCTCCATGCATGCATGTCCGTGTTCAGACCCGTGGCCTATCCCCTTTTTTCCTTTTACACTAGAAAACCCAGGTAAACGTCTCCTTGACCTCAAACGCGACATCATACCTTGGTCATCCCCACGTTAGCAAACCAAGAGAAAGACGAGAGAGGATCAAACATCAAACGGGGAAGAAGTCGGAAAGACTACGTACTTGATATCCGCGGCCGAGGCACCGACCAGGGCCCGGAAGGTGCCCTGCTCGGCCACCCAGCGGCGCAGGGCCGTGTCGTAGTAGCCGACGGCGTACTTGTCGAGCGGGATGCGCAGGTGCTTGGTCTCGCCCGGCTCGAGCTCGACCTTCTCGAACGCGACGAGCTCCTTTTCCGGTCGCGGCAGCCGGCTCCGCTCGTCCCGCACGTACACCTGCACCGTCTCGAGGCCCCGGACCGGCCCGACGTTGCTGATGGCCACCACCAGCTCGATCGCGCCCCCGTCCGGGCCGAGCACCTTCGGGCTCACCGACGGCCGCCCGTACTCGAACGTCGTGTACGACAGCCCGTGCCCGAACGGGAACAGCGGCGCCACCCCGACCCGGTCGTAGTGCCGGTACCCGATGTACATGCCCTCGCCGTAGATGACCTCCAGGTTCTCACCGGGCCAGTTGTGGTACGCGGGCGTGTCCTCGAGACGTCGGGGGAAGGTGCACTAGAAACAAGACAGGTCAGAATGTAAACAGTGCAGAGTAGGATAGAGTAAAGTAGGATAGGGCAAGGAAAAAGAAAAAAAAAAAAAAGGGGGGGAGGGAAGTGTTAGGTGGGGGTGTTGTTGCTGCAGGCTTACCGGGAGCTTGCCGCTTGGGTTGTCGAGGCCAAAGAGCACGGCGGCGAGGGCGTTTCCGGCTTCCTGGCCCTGGTACCACGCCTGGATAATGGCAGGCACGCGGTCGGCCCAGGGCATGGTGACGGGTGAGCCGGACTGGTTGACGACGACGGTGCGCGGGTTGGCCGCGAGGACGGCCTCGACGAGGCGGTCCTGGCTCCCGTCCGAGGGCAGGTCCATGCTCTTGCGGTCGTAGCCCTCCGACTCCCACTCGGCGTCCAGGCCGACGATGACCACGGCGACGTCGGCCGCCTTGGCCGCATCGACGGCCTCCTGCAGGTAGTCGACCTTGTCCTCGGGCTTGAACCCGATCCGGCAGCCGCCGTACTTGTGCGTCATGTCGAACTGCTTCTGCTTGGCGATCGGGCGCAGCTCGTTGGTGATCTCGACCCGGAGCTCCACCGGCCGGCCCGCCTGCATCTCGACGTCGACGAGGTAGTCGATCGAGCCGTCGAACATGGCCTCGCCCTCCTCGGTCCAGTTCCAGAGGTCCAGCGCGAGCTGCCCGTTGACGTAGAGCCTGCCCGGCCCGACCGTCATGAACGAGATGGTGTGCTTGCCCGTGCTCGGGGGCGTCAGGTAGGTCGTCACGATGGCCGACCATTGCGGGCCGACCTGGGCGAGCGGGGCCGAGTCCCACAGGAAGAGGTCGGTGTTGGTCCGCCGCTGGAACACGACCGGCTGGCCCTCGAACTTGTCGCCCTTGAACCACTCGATCGACACCCCCTGCTTCCCCGTCTTGTCGGAGCAGTAGGGGGACGCAACAGGAAGCCACTTGTGGATGTGGCACCCCTGGCTGTAGCTGACCGGCTGCTTGGCAACCTTGCGGATGCTGTCCAGGGGCAGCGTGGTGTAGTACGGGTTGAGGCTGGCGCTCCCGCCGCCTCCCGCGATCGCCCTGTTGGCATTGGGCCCGATCACGGCAACCTTGGCCGTGGCCGGGTCGATGGGCAGGATGGACCCCTCGTTCTTCAGGAGGGTGAGCCCCTGCACGCCCGCTTCGCGGATGAGATTCCTCGTCTCTTCGCGGTCGTCCTCTCTTTCCTCGGCCTCGGCCGTCAGGTCGCTGCCCTTGGTCCGCTCGACCAGAGTGAGCACGTTCTCGGCTGCCCGGTCGATATCGGCCTCGGCAATCTTCCCTTCCTTGAGGGCGTCAAGAACCTTGCCGAAGCGCCACTTGTCAGAGTACGGGAACTCAATGTCGCATCCGGCCTTGATCGATTCGACGGTGGAGTTGACGCCTCCCCAGTCCGACATGATGGTTCTGGTTGGGGGGGGAGAGGGGAGGGGGGGTTAGCGGGGTTGGAGCGTCAGCAGATCTTCCTCGCTTTATCACCGGGGGGGCGGCATGCTTAGCCGAGTCGTCACTTACCCATCGTATCCCCACTCACCGCGGAGGATATCCCTGAGGATGTGCGTGTTCATGTCCGCGTGGACGCCGTTGACAAGGTTATAAGAACTCATGAGAGCCCACGGCTTGGCCTCGCGAACCGCAATCTCGAACGGGCGAAGGTAGAGTTCGCGAAGCGGCCGTTCGGCGATGATCGAGTTGATGGTCATCCTGTTCGTCTCCTGCTCGTTTCCGACAAAGTCTATTCAATAGTCAGCCAGTCCGTCATATCCACTTCACAAGAGTGAGAGAGAGAAGAGCGAAGAGGTCCGGAAGCGAGCTGACGTTTTATGGTAGCGGCGACGCCTTTCTCCTGGAGACCCTTGATGTACTGGGCAGCCAGCTTGCCGCACAAGAGAGGATCCTCGGAGAAAGACTCAAAGTTCCTCCCACCCAGCGGGTGTCTGTGCATGCAGACTGTAGGGGCGAGCAGGACATTGGCCGACCGAGCCTTGACCTCGTCCGCAAGGTGCTGGCCAACCTGGTAAAGGAGATCCTTATTCCATGTTGCTGCCAGCGAGATACCGCAGGGGAAAAGCGCAGCCTGTCTCGAGCGATCAGCGTCTTGTGCACCCGCGCGAGCCTCGTCCTGCGGGAAAGCTAAGCTCACTTTTGTGCCCCCCACAAAGATGCCACCGCGAGCGCCGTTAGGCCCATCACTCGTCTTTACTGCCGGGATGTTCTTGGATGGAATCGCTTTTGTTCTCCAGAAGTCTGCGGCTGTCAGGAGAGATACCTGCTCGGCGTTATTACACTCTGCGGTTCAAGAAGCGGAACGTTATCGCAGCGAACCTTTTCTTCCGTCGTCAAGGTGGCCAGCTTGGTTCTCGCCAGTTTCCTCGCATCCTTGGGCGGTCCGCCCCGCTGGAGAGGGCTTTCCGGAGGCGAGAATTCGGTATCAGGGGTTGTATTGGTGTCGATGCTGCCGGCCGGCGACGCATTTGGGTCGATATCCTGCCTGAGGTCGACATTTTCCACTGATGCAGGTGCTGCCATAGTGACCTGCCCTCGATTCCTCTCGGTGCTTATAAATGGAGTGTTATAAGAGAGGACGGATAACTCCTAACTCCTTCCAACCTTTACTTCAAGGAGGATACAGGTTGATCCGAGGATAGCTTAGGCTAATGTAACGGCGTTGGGATAAGGAGACACACAGCACAGCTGCTCTAGTACGCCTCGCTCCGGAACTAAACAACAGGAGATGGAGGAGAGGGGACAGAGGAATATAAAGTAAGTGGTCGCTCAGCTTGCTCTTCCCGAACATTAACCGCGAAGCTGTATAAAAGGGGGGGCGGTTCCCCCGGGACGAACGGAGCTCTGGAGGCCTTGGAGAAGTGGAACTGGGGGCCCTCCACGGGAGGGGTTAAATAAACAAACGATGTGTTTGCTGAAGACGGAGTGGACAAGAGACACGTCGTCCAACTGTCCTCGACCAAACCAACGGCACCAGGCGAGACGGAGCAGAGGAGACGGAGAGGTTCCGCACCATGGGGGGTGGGACTGGAAAGCCAAGCTTCTTGGGAGTGATCAGGGAGCAGAAAGCACCACCTGACGGGCCTCCATCCGGGATTCTCCCTTTTGATTGTCGCCCTCGGGTGCAAATAGCCACATCGGTAGGAACGGACCGTCTGAGCGGTAGTATCGTTTGGCACCCAGCTAGGGCCGGAGCAGCTCATGCGGTTATTGCATAAACGCAAGCTCCGGTACCCAAACAAGGGCCCGGGGCCCTTGGACCAAAAGTCGGGCGAGGTGGGGTGGGACTGAAGGTGGGTTCTTTGATACCAGTACAATCTACGGAGGCCAAGTTGGGGGACCTTGGGACACCCCTGACGCCAAGCAAGGGGGTGTTGAGCTTCTGAGAGAGCGGTTTCGAGATAATGCAGCTGTTGCGCCTGGAGAGAGAGTCTCCCAACGGCCAATCTCGGCCACGTGGAGTTGGGGGTCGCAAGGCTACACTAGCGTGGCTCGAATGGGAAATGGTGGCGGACGAGGCCGTCAGACAGCTAGTATGCGGCAAGGAGAGCGGCCGCACGTCTGTCGTTGGCTGACGGGTTTCTAGGCTCTGCCGATCAGCTTCAAACAGGAGCGTGGCGATGGCGGTATTCCGTATTCCTTGTCCAAAAACGGCGCCCCCGACGGGATTCGCCTTTCAGGAAGCCAGCCGTGCCAGCTAAACCAGAAACACGGCTAGGCGCGCTGCTCTATCCCTGTTTGTGAAGGGGGGACGACCAACTTGGCACAGTGAAGGGCCTTGGGATGAGAGATTGTTGAATCCTTCATAAAGACCAACTTTGCATGCCTGCGACAGATCATCTCCCTTGGACCGCTGCGCTTCCAGGTTAGAGTTCTGGGGCGAGAGGTGATCCTCTGCGATCCCGTGGAATGACCCCAGACGGCTTCAGACGATTGGCATGGCCATCTGGCAGGTCAGCCGTGACTGGCTCCAGCTCCGTGTTTTTGCGTTTCGTAAGAGTAGCTGCCCTGGTTGCAGACTCGCTTTCTCTGCCCCCGGGAATGGACGGGTTGCCCATTACTCGCGAAACGCTGGAGCCCACTCTCAAACGTTGATCAACACGACAGGATAGTCGGCAGAATGGCTCTGGTGTTGAGCCTCAGAGCCGAAGAGATGACGAAACAGGGCAGAGATCGAATCAAGAACCGAGGTTTTGCAAAAACTGGGTATCGTGGGGTAGCCCTGGCTAGCCCTGGTCAGATTCGGCAAGGCATTCTCCTGGGGCGGGAAGCCGGCCCGGACTCCTGGTCCAATCAACCCCGGCATTGCGGGTTGATTGGCCGACGAGGTCCAACGTCCTTCCAGATCAAGTCGTCCCGCTGGGTATGATTTGTGACGACCTTACCGCGCTTTCATACCCGATCTAGTGTAAGCGTTTCGACTCGACTCGATGTTCGAGGTTAACTAAGTGACGTGCATTTGCCTTCCCGCCATGCATGACCAGTAGATTCCGCGGGATGGTTGTATGTGCCATGTCCCTGGGAAGAAGAAGCTCGAGGACCGTCCCACGCGATCGAGTATAACCAAGCGCGGATGATGGAGCGGTTGTGAGAAATGTTCCCTCTAGTTAGACCCCGACTGTCGCATCCCAACACGGTGCGATGCTCCCTCTCAACTTGGTGGGTGCGAATCAGTGGAATCAGTGCAATCACTCGACCAAACAAAGATCCTCCAGAAGAACTTGGACCCTGGTCGGGCCGACAGCTTATCTGTAAGACTCCTCCAAGCTTTCGGCGCGAATCCGGAGGCGGGTGGACGACGGGGCAACTCGGTGGTGAAGCGAGATCGAGACCCGCCAGCAGGGCCGACACGGCAAGCTCTCGGCGGTATCTCACACAGTCTTTGTCCTACGGAGTACGTGGGTACTGTTAGTGTAGACGGAAATAGTGTAGTTAGCTGTGGTCGCGGGTGAACGTCGGCCAAAAAGAACAGCAGCCGAGCCCATCACAAGGAACTAACGGCATCCAAGGCCGAGCCCGTCGCCCCTTGTCGGAGAGTCGGCATTGCAGACCACCCTAGGAATGCGAAGGTGGGCATTCGCACAGGAAATCGGGCGCTCCTGCTCGATGTTTAATCGATTTTCGTTCTCTTTTTTTTTTCTTGTAACCCCCCATACCCATGCTTGAAACAAATCGGAGAAAATTGCCGGAATAAGCTTCTCATCTGTGCGCAGTACATAGTATGTACATCCGTACATGAACTCGGCAAGGAGCGTTCGTTGCCTTGAAACGTTCTCGAAAGTTGGAGAAATTGTGGGGAGCTTGAAGCTGCAGGGCATGTACGGGACCTAACAGTACACTAGTTGCTCGGTGCGTGGGGCCCACGCAAGCCATGTTTCGGCTGTGGCTTGCTTCCTTCCGGGCGGTCGAGTTATTCCAACTCACGTGGCATCGCGTTACTAACAACAGATTACCGCCCTCAAACTTCCAGCTTGCACTTATCCTCTTATCTCCCTCCTCACTGCCGCTGGTGATTGGGGGTCCGTTCCATAATGCGCAGGGATCCCGTCCCGGACTCAAATTACACAGTACTAACTAACCTCTCACCCTCACCAGTAGCGCCTGCCCGACAAAGTTTCCGAGCACCGGGCAGCTCGACCTTTGTATGATAATGACAAACAAGATCATCGGACAGACCCGGGCCGTTTCCCAAGTCGCAGGCACAGGACTAGTACGGCGAAATACCTTTTCGACCTCGAGCAATCACGTTGCGAGCTCGTGGCGGACCCATGCAAGCGCGTTGCCTTGCGGCATCGACGCCGTTCAAACTTGTAACTATAGCGTACGTCGACATTCCGGCGCTTGATGACGGAGATCGGTTTTCGCGTAACGTGAGGCTTGGTGCAGTTACGTTCCGGCCACGCCCTGCGTCTGGCCTATCGCTTGAAGGCGTGGTGTCGCTCTCCCACACACACCTTTTTTTGGCTGCAGTAGCCACACCCTGCAGCAGCTTTCGGCGGGAATGCAACGTCCAAGAGAGCCTCATCCATTCGCACCCTTCATTTCCCTGGTCACATGGGCCTGGCATTGCACCCAATGGAGCGACTCCTCCGGCCCCCGAGGCGAGGCGGAATTTGGTATAAGCAGGCGAGCGCGAAGCGCGCCCCGATAAGGCCACACCTCCCGCCGTTCTAATCGATTGGAGATCATAACCGTGCAGTGTATTTCCCGAGATCTGCCTGTTACACGCGAACGGGACCGCGTTCCGCCATCGCTGAAAGGGTGGGGGTCGTCGACACTACGTTAGTTCGCAGGACGGCGAGGTGTGGGTGTTCCACGGCCACTTGGTCGTTCGAACCTCGTTTGCACTTGCGTCTCCGCGCTTATTAATGAGCCGGGATCTGGACTAGTTAAGCTTCCTCGAGCCCATCTCAATCCCCTGCCGTCCGAGGCCGGCCGCCATCCTCTTGGCCCCGTACCGAGAGAGGGCATGACCCGAGCCCTCAACGGCCGGTCGTCGGGTCACTTGAGGAATATTCCGCGCGGGCATCCGGACGAGGCGGATCTACGAACCAACATGGCTTTTCCCGGATCTAACAGGGCTCGCTCTCCGCGGCTACGGTGTCATTGAGTTCTTGCTCGCGGCGAGGCATGCTCATCAGGCAGCAAGGATTGGTGGATCATTAAGAACGCTGAGACGAGTGTTGAGACGACTGTTGAGACGACTGTTGGCTCGCAAAACGACTTTGTCGCTGTCCATCCTTCCTTTCCGTGGCCGGCCGACTGATGGTGAGAGGGTGGACCAGTGAGTCGAGGACGCCTTACTAGGCGCTCCCACACCATCACACTCAGAGCCGGAAACGCGTGCCGGGCAATCACCTTGATGACTCCTTTGCGTGCTGCACCTCCTCGGGTGACGCCCCCGAGTGAGCTCAAGTGCCGACGCTCGGGATGCCGGCTGTTCGCTTACAGGCCGCCAGGGTGATTGCTTGCGTCCGCCCGCAGGACCCTCTGGCGCATTTAGGCTCTGCAACATCGCCGCCGGGAAGGCCTGCGGATACCCTGCCCGCCTGCTGCAGCCTGCAATATCTCATATAGTGCCCTGCGACGTAGCGGCTCACGTCCCCGGTATGGAGTCTGTTGATCGACGAGGCGGCGTGCCACTGCCTTCTGTCTGTTTGAGAACACTTTCCGGGATCATTTTCACGGTGAGCTGTTCGCGTCTGGTAGAAATGTTGACGGCTGACTGGCTGATCAACGCGATCGTGCTGTATGTACATAGAAGAAGTGGCCCTACTCGTCATCCACTGTGCGATATGCAGCCAGAGAGCGGACAATGAGGGTACAGGAGTTGGCAAAAGCGAGAGGAGAACAGAGGTAAGATGGGGTTTGGAACGCAATATCGGGATTCTCGGCTCGGTTCACTCTCGCCGAGTTCGGAATTCGCGAACTCATCAACCCACCCAGATGACGGGGCATGACAACTAACTAGACCGGGGGAGGCTTTGTATGACACCCGTGACAAGTTCGTCTATGCCGTATGTGAGACATCATAGCAGACGCTCTCACTGAGTGATAAGCGTCTCGTCAGACCATCAACGATTTGGGCGCGTCTGCAGACTTCGTAACCGACAATCCGTCAAGTGCAATCCTTACTAGCTCAGTTAGGCGAGAGTTGACGATGGACGAACTACTGGTGAGGACAGGAGTAACCTTAATCAGCTCAAACCTAGCGTTTGATTGTTTCGAATATGTGGAACTTGAACGTTGCAGCGACCCCGTCAGGAGAGGGAGAGGGGAAGGTGCGGCTGGTGAGCACCGGATGTCATTGAGCGTCCGCCTGTGGGCGAGCTCGACAGTGAAGTAGCAGCCACGGGTAGTGGATGCATTTCCATATATCTTAAAGGGACCGTTTAGTCAGAGATAATTCTGAAGCATGAACCTCATTGACAACGGCCACGGCAGGGTGTCAACGTAGCCTTTACTGAAGTACTCCGCGCTCGTGTGCCTATCGTCACCTTCTCAACACAAGTTCTTGATCATTTGCGGTACCAAGAAGCTGTCCTACAGCACTCCACGGGCTAAATTTCTGATTTGTACATAGACTACTCGAGCGACACCTGATATCGCCAGTATAATCACCAAGAAAGAATTTGCCACGGGTATCTGGAAGGAAGCCTGTGGCTGCTGGGGAAGGAGTCGGGTGAGCACTTGCTTGGTGAAGGCGCCAAACAGACAACGGATAGCCGTAAGTTTGCAGTTTACTGAACGGCAAGTGTAACCTAAAAGACCAATAGACGTCAATATCTCTTTCAAGCCCAAGAACACACCATCACAATCCGTTTTAGAAACTTTGGGAGCTGATGCGCATGAGAACCTCGTGCTTGAAGCACTCAGTAGCTTATCTAGGAAGGCACGGCAGGCATAGCAGGTCCCGAGTCGGGCCCCACCCATGTATCGATAACATTGACCAATGACAGCTTTGCTAACATTTTCGACTCGAACCGCATCCATTTTCCCATCCATATTCAGTCTCCGGACCTCGCGAGCTAGAGACGGTCGGACGGTCGGACAACGAACCCTCGAGGCTCGCTCTATGAGGGTCACCACCATTCGACACGCAAATACAAACACAGAGAAGCGATGAGCCGGCACGCACTCCGGTCCGCGCTGGGGCGCGCTGCCCCCTCAGGAACCGCTCGCGCCCTGACTCTACCCATCCGCACCACGACGCCAGCATCCTTCTTCTCGACCACCTCCAACTCGGCCTCCGAGAGCAGCAACAAGAACAACAATACCAGCAGTAACGATGCGAAATCCAACGAGAACACAAGCAGCAGCAGCAGCATCAAGTCAAGGAAACCTCGCGCCCAGTCCGCCGCGGTGCAGCGCCTCGCTCAGCTCAACAACACCACCACTACGAACAACAGCGCACGGGGGCTGGGCGAAGTACGGGGCATTCCGTCAAGCTCGGGACCGCGCCGCTCCGGCAGTAGTAGCAGCAGCAGCAGCAGCAGCAGCCCCAGCGCCGGCGGAATCGATGCCCGCTCCCTGCGCGTCTCCCCCGACGCCGCCGCGGCGCCGGGGTCCGGGGCGTCGGGCCCCCGCGTGCTGAACCTGCGCAGCCTGCGGGGCGGGCTCCGCGGCCGGACGCCGTTCGGCCGGGGCGGGGGGACGATTGGGCGGCCGCGGATCGGGTTCGGCGCCGGTCGCGGAGCGATCGGGGGAGCGGGCAGGTTCGGGGCTCTCGGCGCCGGCAGGTTCGCGGGCGGAGCTCGGGGAGGCGGCGGCCGTCTCAGGGGCCGCGGGCGCGGGGCCCGCGAGTCCAGGGGCGCGAAGAAGGACAGCGACAAGGAGACGACGCCCGAGAGCGGCAAGCTGGTGTGGAATCCGGAGGAGCAGGCCGTGCTCGACCGGCTGGACAAGGGCGAGGTGGTGCCGCACACCCCCAAGCTGACGGCCGAGACGCTGACGGGGTACGGCGCGGCGGTGGCGACGGACGCGCCCATCGGGCCCGCCGAGACGGTGCTGCGCAACATGCGCCTCATGACGGGCGGCATGGCCTTCAACTCGGACTCGGGCGTCACGACCGACCTCAAGGAGGTCATGAAGCGCTACTTTTACAAGAAGCCCATCTTTGTGCACAGCAAGGGCGAGCGCGAGTGGATCGAGAGCGCCTACCCCAAGCTCCGCCTGGTCGGGCCCAACGAGAAGATCAAGAAGGCCATCCTCGAGCCCGCCGTCCTCGGCAAGTACGAGGAGCCCAAGTTTGCCGACATCACCGACGTCAAGGGCACCATGGCCAACTACCACTCCCGGACTTCTACCTACATGGAGGCCGACTCGCAGAAGTTTATTGATAAGGTGCTCTCGCTGCTGCCGCCTCAGCAAGGTGGTAAGCCCGCTGCTCAGCCACAGGCCAAACGTTAATGGAAAGCGGGAGAGAGAATAAAAAGAGGAATGGGTCGGGCCCGGGGGGGGGGGGGGGGTAAGAAAGGGTAAGACAATAACAGTGGACGTCACGAGCTCGTTGGGCCAGATGGGCTCTCTCTTTGTCTTGTGTCGTCTCTCCAGATGTAACAATACCGTCAGTGGCCGCATGTTTATTTATTTTTTTTCTTGGTCGTTCCGGCTATTTGTACAAAAGGTATCTAGTCACACAAATAGATATTACACCTCATATCCTTGCATGCCCCTTGATCTAGTGTCTGTGTGCGTTTTTTTTTCTTTTAATTCTCGGGGATGAACCAGGAAAAATGCTCGCCTCCGGGCTTAGTTAGCCCCTAGCCATGATGGCGGCGACGACCTCCTTCTCCTTGGCCTGGATGCCCCTCATGCGCTCGTCCTGGAGCTTCTGGAGCTTCTCCTTGAGGCGGTGGAGGTCGTCGGCGAGCAGGAGGCCGTCGGCGCGCCACTTCTTGTGCAGCTCGGCGCGGCGGTGGGCGTCGTCGCGGACCCTGGTGCGCCAGGCCTGGCAGAGGTCCTTGGCGCGGCGGGCGAGGGCGTCGGCGCGCTCGGGCTCGACCGTGACGGTCAGCTCGAGCGGGTTGTCGGCGCTCCGCTGCGGCTGCTGGCCGCCGAACCCGTCGGACCGCTGCACCGCGCTGATGATCGGCTTGACCGACGCCTCCTCGAACGCCAGGATGCTCCACCGCCGCCCGCCCAGCGGCGCCACCGTCGCCAGCTCCCGCAGCGGGAACGTCGTCTGCGGCGACCGCTTGTCCGGCTGCACGGGGATCGCCCCGATCGCGTCCGCGTTGGACCGCCCCCCGGCCCGCAGCTTCTTCAGCTCCTCGCCGAAGCGCTTCTCGGCCCGGTCGAACGCCGCCTGCAGGTCGCCAAAGTCGAACGGGTCCGGCCCGTCCGCCTCCCCCGCCCGGCTGCCGTTGTTGGGTTGGGAAGAAGAGGATGATGAGTCGTTCTCGGCGTCGTCGTCGTCGGCGTCGTCGTCGTCATCCCGCTTGTTCTTTTTTTGTCGTTTTAGAACCTGCTTGGCTGTTTTCTTCTTCTGGCACGCAGGAGTGTGGGAAAAGAGCCGGCTCTGCGGGCCACCACGACATGGCCAATTGCTACTGGTGCTGGTGCTGGTGGGGGGGCTGGTAATAATGCTAGTGCAGTTGCTGGTGCTGCTCGTGACGATGATGTGGTGGGAGATGGGTGCCGCCCTTGCCCTGCTCAGGTGTCGGACCGCGAACAAAGTGGTCCTGCGAGCTTATTGCGTTAGCCTGCCAGTCCAATTTCCATGTATATACATACCACCAATTTTTGATTGGGGAGCAAACCCATCGCCGGAGTGTCAGAACGCACCTGCGCGACGCGCTGCCGGTCGCAATGCCGCGTAGCATGCTGTTGGCAGCGCGCAATGGCCTCATGGTAAGCCTTTGGCTCTCGTGTACTCTTTCCGCGTTTTATGAACTTGACGTTGCAAGTCTGTCTTGGAACTTTATTTTTTTTTGTTGACTGCAGGTCTCTGCATCGAGAACGAGAGCCAATCGATGGGGTGTTATGCCACCGGATGTGCTCCTCACAAGCCTGCCAGCGCAACGGGACGCTAATGATTTCCATCCTCGGCTGCGTGGCCCAGTGGTTAAGGCATCTGCTTTACAGTATCGCCGTATCGCAGAGGATCGCAGGTTCGAGCCCTGCCGCGGTCAATTCTTTTGCTGGTTGAGCCATCATCAAGCCCTCCGGCTCTCTCTCGTTCTTGTTTTCTTTTTTTGTCTGTTCATTTTTCACCTTTGATCTGGATTTGGGGCCAATGCATCGAAAAGTACGCGGAAAGATTGCCCTATGAAGAGCTAGATCATGCCCAATGCAAGTCTCATCTGAATGTTCCAAACTCAGGGCCGAGTTGCCAAAGCGGAACAAAAAGTCATGCATGATACACGGAGTACCTGCGTACCTACTACGTACTGTACAGTACATCGCACCTATACAACCTTGCTCTTTGACTTTCGGCCGCCCGCCCAAGCTCAACAACCTGCGATGCCCAAGACCAGTAACGGGAGGCAAAAAGGACTCCCGCATCAATTGTCGCTAGATAGATAAGTTTGCTGGTTGTACGGAATAGATAGGGTAGAACACAATGCCCACAAGCCGTCTCGGGGGCAGAAAGACAACTCTGGGGTTCCGGGGGTATTACCCGACCTTGCCCAGCTCGGGGGCAGTCATTGCTGCGACAGCCAGGCGTTGAAAAACAAAAAGAATCAGCACAGCACCGCCTCCTCTTCTTCTCCTTCTTCTCCCATCCTCGCCCCTCGCCCCTCCTAGGTAATTGAATCCGTGCCCACCCTCCTGTACTCCCAGTCGCAATTACAGAGTTCGTTAGACACTCCTCACATACCTGTAAGGCCCTTCCGCTCCTATTTTCCGTCTCCGCTTCCGCCTCCGCGTCGCCGGAGGAGGGTGCCTTATCGGTACGTGTGGAGTGTTTCAGCAGCCCTTAGTCCTCGATCCACGGCAGCCCAACCGAGAATGAGGAGGTCATTAGACGCAAGGATGGATCCGGTAGAATCTGCTGCCAGCCGAGCTGGGGCTGTTGCACCCATGTGGCGGACCATGAGCTTCTCCGTACTGTGTCCTCACCCGCATCCACACCCCCTTCATCCTCTCCCTCCCTCTTGTCTCGTCGCCTCTTTGTTCTCTTCTCCTCTCTTCCCTTCTCTTCCATCCCCCGGCGCAACGTATGCTTCCCCGTCTGGGGCTGGGACGGCCCACCTTAGTTGACTTGGTTTCCGCAGAGCAGGCACTTGATCCGCTCCGTCCAGATCTTCTCTCCTCCCACGACATTGGGTCGCAGATCCCGGATCTCGACCAATGGCGGGTCTATGTCTGCCGTCTTGAGCGTTGCCTCGAACAAGCCTTCCCATGGCCGCGCGCTCTCTCCGTTCGCCTCGCCAGCGCCCTTCTTCCGTGGCCTACCTGGCTTGCGCCCCGATGCCGATTTGCTGGAGCCGGCCGGCTTGCTCGGCGTGTCTGTGGTGGTGGCGGTGATCTCGCTCGTAGCTCGCTGCTGTTGTTGCTGTTGTTGCTGCTGTTGCTGCTGCTGCTGCTGCTGTTGTTGTCCTTGTTGTTGTGATGATTGGTCGGCCGCGGTTCGCACGGGAAGGGAATCCTCAGGCGCTGCCTGAGCGTCTTCATCGTCGGTTGCTGCGGGCCTGGCTTCGACCTTGTCTTTCGTTCCGACGTGGACCGCGTCTGACGGTGCAGCCTCGGACTTCACGTCAATCGACTGTTCCGCGGCACCCTCCGCGCCCGCCTCGGAGGGGCTTAACGGGCGCTTGCCCTCGTCGCCCGTCTCCTCTTTCTTCGTGGCTACCGGCGCCAGCTGTGGTTTATCGGTGCCCAGCCGCTTGTACACCGTCCTGAGCACGTCGTCGATGATGCATTGTTCGTGCATCCACTTCTTGCAGGGCTCCGTCGTGCACCCTATGAGCAACTTGTCCGGGTTCCCGGGTGTGTTGCAACTGCACACTAGCTCGACACTCTGGGAAGCGGAAAAGGGGCGGTTGTCAGTAAAATAAAGCGAGGTTTGAAAACGGGGAGGCAACGGCAGGAGCCGAGGGGCGGCATACCGAAAGCTCGTATGTCCTGACGTCAAACGCCTGTCTCCAGTACAGCGCGTTCTGTATCTCCTCATCGTTCTCCTCGAACCATTGCTTCACCTGTGCCTGCGACGTGACGGAAACTACATTGATGATGTCCACTGCGCCAAATTGTCAGAGCGTCTTGCTCGGTTCGGCCATGCGCCGGAGTGAGCGGCCAAGGGTTGCTTACTGTGATTGGAAGCGACCAACTCGTTCATGCCGTGGTACGGCTGCCGGCCCTGGATGATCTTCTTGCCATCGTGCGTGCCTTGTGGTAACTCGTCGGGCCAGTACATCCAGTAGACTCGCGCGTAGACGTGGTGCTCGTCGCTGGCGCGGATTTCCAAGATACGCGCGACCCAGTCGTCGTCCGACTTCTTCCGGTACTGAATCGGCTCGTTGTTGTTGACGGCCTTCTGGCGCTCAATGCTCGAGTCGTTCGCGACGTAGATGAAGCCTTCGCTGAAGTACTTGATCCCGTTGACTGCGCGCCAAGGCAACGCGACAGGTCAGCCCCACATGGCCGGATACTGGCGCCGCCCGAGTGCAGAGGCGACGAAGCGGGAAGAGAACTTACGAACGAAGCTGTTATATCTTGTCATGTCTGTCCATTTCTTGGCGGGGTCGACCTGGTAAAAGAGGTCCATGGTCTCGTGCGTCTTGAATTTGCCGGTGGGAGCGAAGGGCGACAACTGCAGGTTGATCCTCTGCGCTGCGTCCTCCTCGTCGCCGTTCTCGGTGCGCCGTCGCTTCTTCTTCTTCTGCTCTTTATCCTTGGGGTCGACGATCTTGATGGTGAACGGGCATTCGGCGCGGTTGTCCTCGGGCTCGACCCTGGGTCGCTTGCGCGCAGACGCCATGGTTGCGAAGTGTTGTTTGTTGGGGAAAAAAAGGGGGGGTGGGGGGAGGAGGATGCGCTGCGCTTAGGCGAATCGCTGTTGGTCTCGCGCGTGGGTGTGGCGGATACAGGATGGAACTAGCGCTTGATGATGGGCGCGCTGAACAAATGTGTGGGTGTGAGGGCGGTGGTGGTGGTGGTGGTAGTAGTGGTGGTGGTGGCGATGGTGGTTGTGCGAAGCTTCCGGAGATGAGCCAGCTTCGCGAGAGGAGTTGCCGGGGTGAGGTGCGGAAGCGCGGGCAGCAAAGAGGCCACTGCGGTGGCTGGGTAGATGGCCGAAGAGAGGGAGTCAAGACGGCCTAAATCGGTGCGACGCGGGTGTTTGCGACGTCAGAAGGCAATCGCGACCTTCGCACGACCCGCCCTCAGCCGTTGCCGTGTAGGCGAGCGATGCTTCTGTGCCAATGGGCAATGGCAGTCAGACCGTTGCTCGTCTCCGTCGCGACGAAGATGACAGCAAAATTTCCCGGAGGCTCTTCCACCAACCGGGGCCGTGCAGAGAAAACAAGGGCACCAGCCACGTGATCTCGAGATGAGGAGAAGGTTGCGGGGGGCGGGGGGCGGTGATGGAGTCCCGCGTCAAATGCTGTGTGGCTGGGCACGGCAAAGCTATTGCCACCATCAGTGACTTTGCCAAAGAACTTGTTTCCTATTCTACGGAGTACTCCAATACCTCAAAGCCAACTAGCTGAATTGGCATCTGCAATTCTTCTTACATTGCGTACTAGTTCGCAGTGAAGCTTGAGATTTTTTTAAAAAAAGTTAGCTTAGTTACGGAGTATCATAGTTTATTCAATCCGTATTCTAAAAGGCAATATATTATTCGACCACCATCCATCCACTCGCCAACTTTACACGACCACTTTCTTCCCATTCACCAATGAAGCGACCCGGCTACGTAGAGCTATTATTCCCCGTCTACGAGGCATTTAACGGTAGTGTGGTATCCGGGTTTAGTAGCGGAATCATGGTCATCGCGAAGTTGTGGTCATGAAATTGATGGACTGGGCATCGCGCTCTGAGCACACAATAGGCTGGTTCGAGGTAAGAGCTACCAGAGGGCGGATCGACGACCAGGCGGCGTTGATGTTAAGCGAACTCTTGATCCCAAGATTTCCAGCGCATCATTTTTTGTGTTGTGACCCGTCATTGTCACTCTTCGCTCCATAGCACATCCGTTACATAACAGTGATAGTATTTTTGATAGTCTCAAGGGCCCGTTTGTGAACAGAATCAACAAACGACACAACGAAACACCGTCGCTATGCAAAAGAACTGCAATAAAAGAATACAGTACTCAAAGTTTTCCACAGATCATTGAATGAGGCCCACGTCCGGCGACCATTACCGATCCGTCTCCTCGTCGTAGGCGTCGAGAATCGCCCTGCTTTCCTGGTCGCTCTCCATCTCCCCGTTCTGCGCGACCTTAAAGCCCTCAATCACCTCGGCCAGCTTCTCCCCCTCGCGCCGGCCCCTCTCGACCTTGATGGACCAGATCATGGGCGCCGGTAGCCCGACGAGCGCAGCTAGGAACCAAAAGGCCGGCCGGATCTCGCCCGAGGCGTCGATGATGGCGCCGACGATGGCCGGTCCGAACACGCTCGACCCTTTGTCGGTGATGGCGTACAGCGCGTAGAAGGCGGCCTCGGAGCCGGGCGGGATCAGCTCGCCGTAGAGCGAGCGGCAGTAGCCGCTCAGGCCGCCCAGCACGAAGCCGTAGACGGCCGCCAGCGGGTACATCTCCCAGGGCTGCTGCAGGCCGAAGACGCCCCAGCTGCGGACAAGGGGCAGGTAGCCCAGCAGGCCGTAGAGCGGGATGAGCTCGAAGAGGCCGATGCAGGCGAGGATGGTCTGCGGGGCCTGCAGGCTGAGCTGGCGGGAGATGTAGGACCACGAGAAGGCGCCCGCGATGCCGGCCGTGGTCGAGATGACGTTGATCATGCCGAGCGCCCAGGGCTCCATGTGCAGCTGCGTCTTGGCAAAGAGGATGGCGGTTGAGGAGGTGGTCGCGATGGCGTCCGAGAGGAGGAACCAGCCGCCGAGGAAGAGCATGATGTCGACGAGCCGGCGGGCGAGCTGAACGGTGCGGAAGAGGGACCTCCAGGCGTAGAGCGTGTACGAGAGGAAGGCGCGGATGCCACTGCTGCGGGATGCTGCCGGTAAGGGGGGCCCGGGTCGCGGGCGGAGCCACATGGCTGCCGGGACGGTGAAGACGGCCCACCAGGCGCCGATGACGAAGAGGACGACGCGCTGGGACCAGGTCGTGTTCTTCATCCGGACCAGGACGAAGATGGCGACGCACTGCAGGAACAAGCCGGCCATGTACCCGATGCCGATGCCCTTGGCCGAGATCTGCGTCGACAGGTTGAGCTCATGCGAGGTGAGCTCCTCGCGCGTCCGCACTCGGCTCATGACGTATCCGTCCTCTAGGGTGTCCCTCGACAACAAGGCCGCCGTCGAGTCGGCTAGTGTGCCCTCGTCGTCGGTGCTTACGTGGTGCTGCGGCCCCTGGCCGTTGGACGACGACGACAGCAAGTTGGCCTCTTGCCGGGTGACTTCGGGGTGGTGCCGAACAAGGAGAGGCAGGAAGGAGTTGAGAAGGACAAATGAGGCGCCAAAGGAGGTGTTGGATACGATGGCGAGAAACGCGCCAAAGAGATAGAGATTCGACGAGACAAAGATGTAGAGCATGACGGAGATGCTGCCGATCCAGGCGAAGGCGAGCAGCAACTTCTTGCGGTAGTTGCCGTGGTCGGCTGCGCAGCTGATGCTAACCACCAGCAGTGCCTGGATCAGGACGCTTACGCTGAACGTGTACATGGCGAAGCTCGCCGTGTTGATCTCCATACCGAGGACATAGACAATGCATTGTCCGCCCTCGCCGCCGGTCTTGTCCGAGCTGGACCCGCATGGTGTCTTTCGGTCCGAGAGAAGAACGCCGTTCTCTCTGGCCAGGGTTTCTAGGAGAATGGGGATGAAAGAGCCTAGATGCAGTCAGTTTTCCTGTGCCTCGGGTTGATGGTGTGCAATTAAAACGGGGCGCCCCGGTGCTCGCAGGGTGTGGAGTTCTGATTTGAGAGCAACAGGTGCCCGGAGTAAGCACGTACTGATTCCTACAAACCATCCCGTTAGCTCATGATATCATGCAGCGACCGCCGTCAAACGTCGCCTTCATCATTCATTCACCCGGGAAAACCACTGACCGCAGATTACATAGACCTCGGCGGCGAAAGCGTAGGCATACCAGCCGGCGAGTTCCTTCGAGCTGGTGGGGCGCGTGTCGTCTCCGGGGTAGCGCGGCGGCGGCGGCGGCGCGCCAGTGCTGCTACTGCTGCTGCTGCTGCTGCCGCCGCCGCCGCCGCTGTCACTCCTGCTGCGGCTGCGGCTCATGATGCCAAAGTCTTCCAGCGACCCGGTGCTCGACCGCTCGTCGTCGGCCTCGAAGGATGATGAGTGTGAGAGAAAGGATCGCTTTGACAGCTGCGAGACCCGGGAAACGAGGCGCGGTGTGAGCGGCGGGCGCTCGGGCTCGTTCCGGGCGGCCATCGGTCCCGCCTACCTGGACTTGTTTGTGTTAGCGCTGCCCGCTTCCGGCAGGCACCCACTGCACAACAGCCCACTGGAACTGGCGGCGCACAGATCAACCTGGCACCCTTCCTGGGAAACGTGAAAGAGCAGGAGCAAGGGCACCTTCAGCCCACCAACTCAGGCGGCCGTCTTTTTAGCAAGACTTTTGTCTTGCCTTTCAGCTTCGCCCAACGCCCGGCCGGTCTGCCCAGCTGGCTGCACTATCTAGCGCTGAGGATTTCCCGTCCGAGTCTTGACACCAATCTTTCCGAGATATTGGCTGCTTGGGGCGATCAGGCGTCAGGTTCAATGGCTAACGTCTGATCGCGTACTTCGATCAGAGTTCCTTCGCAAACCGAATCGTGGGCCAGCACGGAAACTGTGATTCCAAGAATTAGGTGAGCCAGATTGCGAGGAAATCGACTGTGTTGCGGGGTGGGCCACCTACTGTACGGACGTACTTCTTGTGGTTTCATGTTCGGTTCCTCAGTCGGGGATCTGGGTGCTCTTCTGCTTGTCTGCTCGCCCTGCCTCCTGGTGCTAGTTGTCGAAGACACTCGACGTCCAGACCGGATGTCGTCGCCAGGATGGATCCTCAGTTATTTAATGCAGTCCCCCCGGCATCCGGGTTACATGTTGGTTAAGCTCTCCCCACCCTGTGAACGGGGCTGGTTGCGCGAATCCGGGAACCAGAGTGGTTGGGTGGTTGGGTGTGCTGATCACGGGCCGCTCTAAGGCAGTTGCCGACTGCCTTGTCCAAGATCTTGCGCCTCGTGATCTCGGGTGTGTGTGCAGCGTAGTGGTGTGCAACCTCTACAACACCAGAACCGAACACCTGCTACCTTTTTTTAGAACGGGCGCGTAGTCACGGAAGAAAGCGGGGAATTGGATGTATATGTACAGGTTCAGTGCCAGATCAGTGATCAGTCTCCCTGGCCCATATTGCTTCTTTGTTTTATTTTCTACGGCTCGACAAGCTTCAAGACACGAATAACTCTCAGCTCAGCCGTGCCCATGATGACCGTTTCCAATCCTTCCCAAAGCAGGCTTTGCGTGCGCCCAACGACCGCCAGGATGGTGGCGATCTCGACGGCATGCTTGCGCGGTTACACTGCCAATCGTGGCACAGTTCTTGCGGGGCCCCCCTGCGAACTTGCTGCGCGAGCCCGCCGATTGCCTAGCGGCTAACCCGGAATCAGACGGCTCACCGACCACGACGCTGGGCACGGCAGCTTCTCTTCTCGGGCGTGGCCGCCCAAACAGGCCACACCGTCTTGCTTCTGGTATCAGCGCGCATTCCATTCAAGCCAGGCTCGACAGGCGATGACGATGTTAACGAGCTTGTTGTTGTATGTCACACCCGTGGTGTCTCACGAACCACCCTAGACTACAGATACCGACTTGGTTTCGTTTCCGAAATCAGAATCCGATTTACAGCCCCTGCCAAGTCGTCTTCGAGGGAAGCAAGCTGTGCAATCTAGCCGAGACCGCAGTGGTAGAATGAAGATCACGACGCAGGTAGGAGAGCCGGGCCAAATGCCGGCTGCGACAAAATTCCCGAATACTACATTACACGGGTACAAACAAAAATCAGTCCATGGCGACTCTTCTGATCCCCTCGGTCGGCGGTATCAAACGTGAAAAGAAAGAAACAAAAAATCCACCTCCAAACAGCAGCAGCAGCAGCAGCAACGCCCTTTCTCCCAGCAATTAGTTTTTCTTCGTAAACACGCCAAAGAGCTTCTTCTTCAGCTTGTCAGCCAGCCCGACTGGCGCCGTCAGCCCCTCGCCGCTGGCACCGCCGGCCTCCTCCGACTTCTTGGTAACATGGCGCTCGTTGCCGGCACCGCCTCGGCCCACGTGGTAGTCGGCGTTGTCCTGGCTCGGTCGCACGGCGGCCTCGGGCACGAGGTCCTTGTCCAAGCGTGTGCCTTGCTTCTGTCCCGCGTCGCCAATATTTGCCGCACCTATTCCCGGTTGAATGGGAGGGGAAAAAAAGAGAGGGATAAGTTAGCTCGGCGATGAATGGTGATGGTGTTTCTTAGCATTGCAGTGTGGAGTAGCTGGGGGTGCCCGTTGCTCTTATCGCGAGACGAGGCTTGGCATGCGTTCCATGTGGGGGTGGCTTCCGTGATAACGCGGTTCGCAACCTCTGACTACCAACTTTGAAGGCGGAGAGAAACTGGAGGCGAGGCTCCGAGATGGTTTCGTCCGCCCGTAGGGTATGATCGGATGGGAGAACGGCAAGGAGAAACCGCCGGAAGGCGGCGAGTCATACATACCTCCGCGACCAGTACTAAAAGCCCCATCTCCATGGCTCCCCTCCGCACCAACGCGAACCACCTCTCCGTCGACGTATTTCGTATCGTCAGGATTGATATTGCCCGCGCCGCCGCGGCCGTGGGAAACTTCGGGGGCCGCCATGCTGAGCTAGCTCTCCTTTGGTTGGCGTTGAATAGAGGATTTCCGGCTCGAAGGTGCCTAGTTTTCTAGCTCGGTGCGGCGGATGGTTCAGCGAGTGTTTAGGACGACGTCACTTGAAGAAAAAAAAGCGGCCGCAGATATAGCAGGCGAGACGCGCCTTATTATGCAACTCAGCCGCACGCAGAGCTCAGTTGATCGCGCAAGATTGCCAACTCTGGACCTGGAAGTTGGATTGATAAGTCAGCATCAGCTCTGTCATGATACTTCCTCACATTGTGCCTACTATGTAAGGACTGATAACAAGCAAGAGATAACGATAAGGTGAGGCCTGCCAAGACCTGTCTGCAGACGTTCGTTCTTTCGGGTCCCTGGGCATTAACCAAATAGGGTATAAGACGATATTCCACTATCCGGTACCTATTCGTTGCCCCCCACGGCTGCTGGGTCGCAGCTATGGCAACTCTGGTTCGTAGGCGAGCTGTTCCAGTCTAATTTTTCCAAGGACGCTGTGAACAAATTCGCTTCTCTCTCGAATGACAAGTGATTGACTGAGAGACAACGTTTTCTGATCTGCAAGCTACATTACCTTGCGTCGGAGGTGAGGTATGCATGTATACCGTACAGCGTTATCCGTAGGCATTGGTATATTTACTCTGGTACTGTACTATATGTACATATAGGCTTACTGGCCGACGCACTTACACGTGCAAGTAACCGATGAGATCCCGCAATACCCCTACCCCGTTCTAGCTTCCCCTTCCAAGCCACTCAGAGGCCAAGGACAAACTCCATTACGTACCGGATTCACGCATCGACGATAGGTCTCGTCTTCACCTTGCGTACTTGCGTTTTGCATACCGTCCAGCGTCTCTCCTTCTGTCAGTCAAGAATCTTCAACCTTTACATCAACAGGACCAGCTTTATGGCCAAAGGGAAAGGGGAAGAAATGAATGAAATGAAAGCCAGTCTGAATGTCACGGATCGGAAATCGGTGAGAGATGGCCTCGACATGTTCTCCTGGAATCTATCGAATCGCCGGTCAAATGAGGGAGAAATCTAGACAGGCCGATGGTCTGCCTTAATCCACAACCCTGAGGCTAACGACAAGGAAACCTGCGCCGCGACTCCGCGCAAGGCGTTTGTGTAACTGCTGATTTGGATATTGGCGATCGGTTGCATCGACCACGGAGTGATGGTTTCTGGCCTGAAAGCTCAAAGTTTGCGCCGAAAAAGTCGACTAGAACAACCATTCCCTGGCCTTTTTCGCGCCCGGGACCTGCCTTCGCAGATTCCCAGAGGTTGGACTTCGAGAACCAAAAAAAAGGGTAGACTTTCAAGTGCGTACAATCGCAGGTGGCTTCCAAGCCAGTTACCTAATCACATTTATAGCTTTGCCTCCCTCGCGGGGCTAAACTCAACCTTGTTCGTGCAGGTCCCAACGCCCTCCAACTCGACCTCGACGACATCCCCATCTTTCAACCACACTTGGGGGTTCCTGCCCATGCCGACACCTTGAGGCCTGATGCGTTAAAGAATCAATCAGCAAGCCAGCCCCGACTCAATCAACAAATCGGAGAAGAAGAGAAGAGAAAGCAGGAAAGAACATGAAAAGGATGGGGACCGGAGGGTAAGAGACAAAAACGAGCAGGAAATGCCAAGAGGAAGAAGGCCAGTGAGCAAGGAGGGAGGGAAGGGAGGAGAGACTCACGTCCCGGTAAAGATAAGATCTCCCGGCATCAGCGTCGTCCCCTGGCTCAGGAACGCGATGGTCTTGGCCACGCCAAAGATCATGTCCGCGGTCGTGCTCTCCTGCATGGTCTGGCCGTTGACCCGCGTGCGGATGGCCAGCGCCTGGGGGTCCTGGATGACGGAGCGGCTCACGATACCGGGGCCCCAGGGCGCCCAGCCGTCGAAGCCCTTGCCCAGGGACCACTGCCCGCCGCCGAGCTTGAGCTGCCAGTCGCGGTGCGACACGTCGTTGCCGACCGCGTAGCCGAGCACGTAGTCGAGCGCGCGCGACTCGGGCACGTCGGAGCAGGGCTTGCCGATGACGGCCACCAGCTCGCACTCGTAGTCGAGGCCGGTGTGCTGCTGGGCCATGGGATGGACGGGGATCGGATCCGATGGCCCGGTCAGGGAGGTCGCGGGTTTATACTGGCGACGGCGTCAGGTATCAATGTGGCGGAGACGTGCATATCAAGGTCCCGGGAGGGGCTGGTGGGTAAGTTACTCACGAAGACGACGGGGTATTGGGGGATGGGCATCTTGGACTGTTTACATCTCCGTCAGCCCCTCTTATCGTTCCGCTGCAGTCAGTAAACAACACAGAGAACTGCGCCCGCACTCACCTCCTTTGCGTGGGCCGCATAGTTAAGCCCGAGGCACCTCACCGTCCGGACGTCCTCGGGGGCCAGGGGGGCCAGAAGCGTCCGGATGTCCACGACCTGGTCGGTGACGTCGTGCTTGCCAAAGATGTCGCCCTTGATGATGTGGGCTTGGCGTGCTTTGCTGATATCAGTAACGCCGCGGGGCAAGATGGCATCGCCATAGTAGGTGCGGCCGTCCCGGGCCAAGAAGCGGACGAGGCGCTGTAGGCCGGTTAGGAGATCTCCCGATTATTGGCACGGTTATTATTTGAAACCGAAGGCAACTGATGAGCCTCATGCCGTCCGTACACTGTATGTATGTATGCATGTACATACGTACAAACAATGTACGCACATGTCATAAGAGCAAAAGCTGGTAGTGGAGGAACTTACAGAGAATGAAGGCATGACTAACTGGTAACTGGTTGCTATATCGGGTGGGAGTGGTGAAAAGCTAAGAGATACCTCGATTGCGAGTCTCACAATGCAAGATCCTGACTGCTTGTTGAGACTCGAGACGAAGGCCGAGTTAAGCCGATGGCGGAGATATCTCGTTGTCAGCAGGGCGTGCCTCGGTGGTTACTCCCCTGTAACTTTTGTGGAGACGCCGCGCATCGCTCCGCACTGGCAGCGAAGCTCGGCACTCGTCACCGGGGTCATGTTACGGGGAAATAAGCTTCCGCTGCGGATGAATTCTTCCACCAGCCATCGCTTCCAACGTCGTCTACGCTTTCCAATCGCGAATAGACTGGAGACATATGTGTTCGTGGAGGTTCATAAGGGTAAATCATTGTCATCAGCCTCCGTGCCGACATTCTGAAGACTCTGGAGCAAGCGTTATAACAAGACTCGCGGCAATAGTTCTCTCATCTAGCAACCAATCCACTCGAGATCTATCATGCCTATACCGTTGAGTGCCCGATATGTACATACCAAGTACATACGTCAGAGTTATAGCCTGAGCCGAGAGGGCGTGGAAGTAGTTCAGAGTAACCGAGGGATAACAGCACATGCACACCAGTTGGCCATAAGCACTTCATTGGTCTCTGGTAAGCAAGAGTCAACTGCACCCTCAATGCCGTCCGCGGGCATCTTAAGATTCTCTCTTTTCTATAACTTACCCGGTAGAGAAGCCAAGTCATTGGAGCATTGCCTACCTACACCCAAGCGTTACCTCACAGCGCAAACGTAAAATATCCACGCCAACGCGCAACACTCTTGATAATCATCAAGCTAGACAAGTCTGTGGGTGTTGTTTTTTCAATTTTTCTTTCAGGTCGATGTTTAGAGATGGGATCAGAGTCATGCACAAGCTGGGCATGCCGCAAGACGTAAACTTCCTGAAAAGGTCAAGGCGGGATCGATACCTAGTATCCGTAGGCAACAATGCCTTTGAACAACATTGGAGATAATTGAATATATGCATAAACCACCTTACCGGAAGTTGTTGAGGAAGCATCATATCTCTTCGGAAACGGGGATTAGTAAAAGGGGCGAATTAGTTTCGGCCCCCCATGCGCATACACTAGTGTACACTAATTAGTAGGCCCGGCCCGGCTGGTTCGGTGGTGGGTCCCACAGCGCAGCGGGCCGGTCTTCTGCATAGGGGTCCGGAATACCGAGGCTGTGACGCGAATATTTTTGGCGTCTTTCTCGAGCTGACCACTCTTCGCATACTACACCTCTGGCACTCACACAAACCGTAATGCGTCTGTCGGGACTCCAGAAGGAAATGCTTGCCCTCTACAGGCAATGCATTCGCGAATGCCGCAAAAAGCCCGAGGCAAACCGCAAACACTTCCAAGCTTTTGCCAGGTATATAATGCTCCTACCAGCGACGTGCCAGACGGTGCCAGTGCTGACGAACAAGCAGAAGAGAGTTTGAAAAGAACATTAAAATTGACAAGCGTGACTTTGCCGCGGTCGAATTCCTTCTTCGAAAGGGCAGGCGCCAGCTCGAGATATACTCGTCTCCGGGAGTCAAAGACATCAAATGAGCACCGGATTGCTCCTTCCACGAGAAGCTTCCATCCCAGGCAACAATGGACCCCCATGGGCGCGAGACACGCATAGAGACTGCTTTCCAAGTCCTCTCGCCGCAGGATGAGAAATACTGTTGTCTCAAGCTGGTCTCCGTTTCATTTCATTCCTTGCGTGGCGATGAACGGCCTCGTCACGACCCGCACCTTATTACGACTTCGATCCCCATCTACTTCAGCCTCCGCTTTCTTCGCTTTACACAGTCTTCCCAGCACCTCATCGCAAATCTTATCAGTCCCATTTCCCCAACTATAACGCACCATTCTTCCGGAACAGGTCTCCATGCTCTAGCCCGTGCCCGTCACGGCGGCCCTCGTCGGCTCGGGACAGGTTAGCAAACTGCAGCAACGTCTCAGAAAAAACTCGAGGGTCAATCTCCATGACATTCAAAGCGCACAACGCAGCGCCACATAGGGGCATCCTTCAGAGAGAGCTTACTCCTCATTCCGCCATTCTGCCCGATGCCCCCCCCCCCCCCGGGCATACCTGATGAACCTCGACCAGACGACAAGTAGGCAGTGCCACATATCTGGTTGGCTCGGTCAATGGAGTTACGTTCAGGCCGGTACGTGCTGCCCAAGTAGCTCCTGGGCAGAGCCGGCCACAAGAATGGTGACGAAGGCAGCGAACTCCCGCACCAATGATCACGATGCCCACAGCCGATGTCCAGTGTCGCCCCTCCTCCAAGGCCATAGGGCGTTGTGTAACATGGTCCGGGGTACTCACGGAGTACCACCATACTTCATCGGTTCACACCTAGCGTCAGGGCTGCGCATTGCAACGCCGCTGGAACGGCGATCTCAACAAGCCCTCCTCGTCGTCTCTCGGCCGTCAATGCACACAAAGACGCCGCTATCAACGCGCTATAATCAGATCAAGATCTGGGGACGCACGTCTTAACGACCGCGCAGAGCACGAGTCAAAGTATCAAACTTGCCGCCTTCTGGTAGATGCGCTAGTCCCCAGCGATCGAGAGGTTCAGGAGACATCTTGGGGGAAGCCGAAGCTCCGAAACCATCCCTTGAGCACCCCCAAGTCAGAGCTGGTCAAGACGACACGGTAACAGCCGGATGTGAAAGTTATTCCAAGACGCGGGCAACGCTCTTGTTTCGGAGCTGCCCAACTTGTTCCCTCTACAGGAGCACGTTCTGATGATTGCTTGGGGTGGCTGTGGACGACACCGCTGCAGTTCTCATCTCAGAGGATGAGAAGTACTGCTCTCGATATTGAAACCTTTATTCGAGTGTTGGAGGGAAAGGCCCTTTTGACAACAAACCTTCTTTCTCGTCCTCCGCAGCATATTTTATCATGATGAGGATAGCCTAGGCACGGGGCTAGCTCTACAACACGCTCACATTCTGTCCCCGCCTGTACGACGAGAATGGCCGTCCGTCTCCTTACGTTCAGCATCAACAACTGGCCTTGCAGGTTCTGTGGCCTCCAGCTGAGGCTTGTCTCGCCTCGGAAGACGAGAAGCTGGTGTAAAGAGATGCAGTTGGTCATTTTCCGCCGCATTCCAGCCTGCCTTGGATGTGGGAACCCTCTTCTTCAGGCCCTCATCCGTTCCGTCTATGAGGCAGTGTGCCGCGTGTATATTTCCTACGCGATGCGCGCGGTCAACGTGTAGATATCTGCATACCATATAAAACAGCTCAGATATGGGAACCACTACACGTTACCCACAGCTTGTTTTACGCAAAGGAGGACATGCGTCTTCGAGGTTTCCGTTCCGTGTCCCGTGTCTTGCGCCTTGCTTCAGGTTCTCTGGGGGGCAATGGGATCCCGTGTCCTCTTTCACGCCCCAGTCAATCCCGGCCGGTCCTAACAAAGACGTGGGATTGGGTGGTCGAGGAAGGGGAAATATTCCGTCGGGCTACAGAAGCGGGAAGCACCTCGTCCGAAGTTCTGTGCTTGGAAGTGTGCAAGTGTTGGAGGTGCTGGTTGGCGGAGTCCTTCCTCGGAGAAGAGGACATGCGTGTTCCTGCTGCATCGTGCTGCCAGACGGGGAAGTGGTGCGGCAGGATATTGAGTATTCGGAGCGACATTCCTTCACGGACATGTTGACGGGGAAAGCGAGCACGGAATCGGAACAGGTGAAACGTTCAACTCGGTATTACTGTGGGTCAATCCGGGTACCGCGGAGTGGCATGGCATGCTTGGCCGCAGATTGGTGCACTGCAAATACTCGGTGCTGCCATGCCGTGCGCGCTGGGTAGTAGTGAGAAGCAGGCCATGCAGGAGGGCGCTGCGTGGTGTTCACAAACCCTTTGCGCAAAAGGAGCCGGTGGCAGAAAGCAAACTAACGGGGCCAGACTCGCACACCGGCTAGAGGGAACGAAAGGAAGAGGGGAACGGAGAGGAGGGAGGCATCCTTCCTGCCTACCTGCCAAGCCATGCGTATATTGTGTTTGAATACCAACAAGAGACGACAGCACCCGGTTAGCATGTATGTGTGTATGTACACAGTATGTGCGCAGTACCCCTAGACCCGCTTACACTACCCACACGCCTGGAGTTCCTCCTTGGCTAGATCCAGGCATGCCTGGCCAAGAAACACCGGGACACTCTGGACGGATCCTTTTTTGGGGGGGGGGAGGGGGGAGGGCAGATCTGTGGCATTTTGCCGCTGGAAGAAAGCCGTGTGGTGGAGAAGAGCGGACATGGTCTCGCCAAACCGACCATCAATCAACCACTCTCACCACATCGTCGCCACCCCTTCCCCCCGCGCCAGCTCGAGCAATAGGAGCGGCTTTGTCCAGGTCGTCGTGGAATCCCCGTTCTCCTTGCCACCTCATCCGTTGACCCCATTGGGTTAGGTGTTTCTTCGCTTTAGTTCTTTCCCTTTTTCCTTTACGTCTGAGAAATAGAAATGAAAAGGAATGATATGCCTCGAGGGGGTCACTCTAGTCCTGTACAGTACATACAGGACTCACCCGCTTCCAAAAAGGGAGTTAAACGCGAGGAAGGTCTTGTAAAGTTCCATCATCCATCCGTGCCCTGCCCCCCTGAGGAGACGATCTGTAAGAATCCTCCCGCCCTAGTGGAGTGTGGAGTGTAGTGTGCGTGTAGTGTAGTTACAAAGTTACTGGGATGTAGATCCCTTTGGAGACAGGAGTTGCAAATCCATGCCCAACAGATGTCTTGTCATGCTTCCACGAGGTCTTCCATGCTTGAAATGTATGTACATATTATGCATGTACATACATCGAACAGTCGAACTAGTACTAGTACGGGAAGGGAAGCACATTGATCAATTTATCCAAGGTGAAGGGGAGGCTCGGGGATCCCGTTCCCAGCGTCTCGGTCACGCCCGCTGACCCACGCCCACTGGGTAAATACAAGTACATACCAAGAAGGAATAGGAACATGACAAGTACGGAATAGTTATGCTCTACGTACTAAAAGTAGCGTAGTGTACTGAGTACGGAGTAAAGCGTACTTCCATGCACCATGTATGTAACTTGTATGTAACTACCTGTCCTGACGATCCACCCCCTGCTTACGAGTCCTCGTAATGTACTCCGTACCTTTCACACCTCTGCGTACGTAAGTACGGACCTACATACACTATTGTATGTACGCCACACTATCGCGTACTATATATTTACCCGACTTGTATGTACATACATATATCCGGGGTACGCTGCGGAGTAGGCGCTAGCAGGTCAAGGATCACTGCTGCTCCTGCCCCTGCTGCTGTCACAGACTCGGTTGTAAGCCGTGCCTCCCGTGCTTTGTGTATGTACACTAATCCGTACATACATACAGAACTATACGGTACATACATACCTTGCTGCCTGCCCTAGGCGCGTTCCGGGGACCAAGTATACTGGTATAAGCGGCGTCCCAGAGGTATCTACTTGGTAAATTAGTTACCACGCCGTGGATCTGCAACCTCGCGAAAGATTAGTGCACGCACACGGGGCGAGCGACTTTCCGGGCGCGCGCGCTCGCCTCGCCCTGACCCACACCGCACACCTACTTGTATACACTCCCAAGCGTAGCCCCAAGAGCAGGAAAAGAAAAGTGAGAAACAAGAAGAGATTTGCTGCTCAGAGCAACCCCCAGCTGCACCCTCCCCACCACTCGCGTCTCCAATTTAGTGGTTGCCGTGGGCTCATAGGTTGGGGTCCCTATGGATTTGGGGGTGGACGCTGCAGGATCGGAGTAATCATCGAGGAGGACGACGCTGCTTGACAGGCCAGGCGTAAAAAGAGGCAATCATCTGATGGTGTGGTGTGAGAGAACGGGTCAAGTAACAGTCGGGGGAACGTTGGTCTTTGGTTTGGGTTGAATGGTACAGTTGATTAAAACAAAAAGACAGTGACAAGGGGGGAATATTCTACCAAACAACGTCCGCACGACCCGCGAGGCTAGCCAAGAACGCACGACCCAAACCACGTCCGCAGACAGGGAAAACGAGACAAATCACGGACAACAGGAGAGACCAGCCGATTTTTGTTGTTGTTGTTGTTCTAAACGGACTTCTCCTCGTTGATGTGCGTCTCCTTCTCGACCTGCTTGATATCGACGTGAGCCACGGCGGCCTCGTCGCCATCGATGATCTTGGCAAGCTCCTCGAGGGTGGGACCCTTGGTCTCGATGTACATCTTCCAAACGAAGCACAGCTCGAGGAAGATCCAGATCTGTAAGCAGAATCCGTCCGGTTAGCAATCTATTTTTATTATTCTCCCCTCCTTCCCTCCTCCCCTAGCGGCGAGGCGAGCGATATGCGGGCGGGGAAGCAAAACTCACCGTGTAGATAATGTACAACTTCCAGCTGTGGCCCTCGAATGCGTCAAAGGCAACCGGGTTGGCGTAGGTGTTGAGGGTGAGGGCGGCCTGGACGGTCAGGTTCATGATCATGAGACCCTTGGCACGCAGCTTGTACGGCAGAACCTCAATGGCGTAGCCGACGAGCAGACCGGACCAGGAGATCGAGTAGAAGATGCCGTGAATCCAGATGAAGAGGATCATGGCGTAGCGGGCGCCATCCGCGTTGTGCTCTTCGTAGAGGCCGGACGTGAGGGTCCAGAAGATGAAGGTGCAGAACATGCCGGCCGTGGAGGTCAGGAACATGGGGCGACGGCCGAACTTGTCGACAAGCAGGGCCATGGTGACCGAGATGATGAGGGAGAGGCCGGTCTGGCCAGCAGAGAGACCCAGCTTCTGGGTCGAGCCCGTGACGCCGGCCGTGTCGTACAGCTTGCTCGAGTAGTTGGAGATAATCGCGTTACCAGACCACTGGGAGAAGATACCGAGAGAGATGAGGACGGCCAGACGGTAGCGGTTGCCCCTGGTGCGCACGAAGTCCAGGTAGCTGCTCGACTTGGAGGCCTCGAACTCGAGGCGGAGGGTCTCCTTGATCTCGCGGTACTCGAACTGGACGGTGGGATGGTTGGCGTCGCCGTTGGCGTGGTACTTGGCGAGAATGGCCAGGGCCCGCTCGTGCTTATCCTTGGCCATCAGGTAACGAGGCGATTCCGGCACCCAGAAGATGAAGAGGAGCTGGATCACCGAGGGGAAGGCCTGGATGAGGGCGGGAATACGCCAGGACCAGTCGCTCTTGAGGTAATCGGTGCCGAAGGAGACCCAGGCGACGACCAGGGCACCGACGTTCCACAGGCAGTTGTAGACGGTGGTGAGACGCCCACGGTGCTGAGGGTGAGCCAGCTCGGTGAGAAGCATGGGAGAGCAGAGCTGCGCGAGCGAGTTGCCGAAACCAAGCAGGAAACGGCCGCCCATGAAAGTGCCCAGGTTGCGGCAAGCAGCCTGAAGAACGGCACCGACGATCATGATAACGCATCCGATGGCGATGGGGATCTTACGACCGACGCGGTCGGCAATGATGGGTCTGAAAGGGGGAAACACCTCGGGTCAGTTCGTGTCCTGGAACCATGATTCCCGACGGCTCGATATGCAGCACTCACACGAGAGGAATGGAAGCCAAGCTACCGATTTGGTAGAGAGCGCCGAGAACACCGAGCTTGGAGCCCGTCGGGTGGTTGAAGTAGTTCTCCCATGTCTCAAAGTTCTGGACGGAATTGAAGAACATGCTGCGAACAAGAATCAAAAAAGGAGCCGTCAGCACACACTGCAATCCACAACTCGTCCAGACATTGAGCCGACTCACCCATCGTAACCAGTGGTTGCCGACGCGATACACAGGACGAAGGCGTAAAAATAAAGCTTCCTGAGGCCGGGATCTCTCTTCCAATCGACCCTCTCGAACTGGGGGGCCTCCTCCTGAGCGACCGCGGTCGCTTCAGCGTTGGGCTTCTGCTTGTTGAAGGCAAAGATACCCATCTTGTCGAGCTTGGCGGGTGCTGGTCCTCTGGTCAGCTCCTTTGTGAGGTTGTTGGCGATACTGTCGACCCGTCTCCCTTGGACCCGTGACGAAGAGACAAGAGAGGAGGGGACGATCAGATCGACGGAGGGAACGTCAGGTTTATCAAGACCTCGAAAAGCACGAGCAGCCACTCTGGGGTATGGGGAAGGACCGCCAGACGGACTACCGGACCGTATAAGCGGCTGGGGAAGGCGGCCGGGGTGTCGTGGTACAGACGGGGAACCAGGCCAAGCGCAGTGAAGCTTAACCCAATTCGCACCTCTGCGAGCCACCACACTACGAGACGCCTCCACTTCTGTAAATAGCTGGTTTTGGGGGTTGTTTTGGCCCCCCCCCGGGGGGGGGGGTTACGGAGTAGAGTATTGTACATAGTATAGGCTTGTATCCTGTATGTATGTACTGTACTCCGCACATACATACTCGTACATGCACCACACTCATGTTGTGTGAAGTAGTGTGCATGTACTGTACAGGTGGGGTGGCTTTACCAGGGATAGTCAGGCCGGGACGGAGCGGCGCGGCAGCAGATTGTCAAGCTAGATTCATTGGGTCTGTTGCTCGTTGCTCTTCTTTTCCTAGAGTGGCTGATATGCCAATGAGGACGACCATGCCGCTGGTGAACAAATTGGAGCCTGGCGGGATTGAGACCATGTGCAGCGACCCCAGTGCAGTTGGCACCATGCCGCCTTGTTGTCCTGGCTCGTGCCGGCGATTCCAGCGTTCCAGACTCGAGATGCTGTTACACGATGGCCGAAGGCGAGCCAGAGCGGATCGACTCAAAGGGCCTTGCCCTGTAGTGTAGCTTGGGTAGACGACATCAGCCTGTGTACGGGTGTACACTAGCGTACTATGTACGTACGCCCCCTGTGATCACCAGATCTCTCCAAACTTTCCCCAACTTCTGCATCCCCGCACCGGCCCCAGCCCAACCCCATGCGCGGGCAACCGCAACATTTTCCCAGCCGAGCCTTGGCGGGCCTTGGCGGGCCTTGGCCACGAGGGACACCCAAAGGGGCGATCGGACCGGTTTCGCGTGGGTTTGCGGCTTCTCCAGCACAAGCGAGAGTCCTGAGCGAATGAGATGGACGGATTTGGCAGTCGCTGAGCGTTAACCAATGGGCTGCCGGCAAAAGCGGACCGATACGGATACGGATTCCTCGCACGATCCCGCCAGACACACGCATCTCACCCAATACAGTGGCGTGCTTGTTGGAATTGGGTTGTTCTCAGGGCAAGTCGAAATGTGGCGAGCACGCTCAGGAACCGTACGTCCATTGTCGCTTTGATTGCCCGCGATCATGATACGAGAACGTAGTGGTCCGTTGCGCCCTTGATGAGCCTGAGTGCCTGGCCAATCGACAGGGGGTCGCTCCCGCTTTCCGTGGCAAATATATGAAGTTGCATTATGCCATGCATAGTCGACATCAAGCGGGCAAGACGCGAGAATACCAGGCCAGCATTGCCTCGCTGGGCATGACCCGGACCCGGCGGCTGGAAACAACAGACGCTCCAAACGGGAGCTCGTACGGGGCGCGCCAAGCATCGTGGGTTCAAGGACATCAGCCGAGAATAAGGGACAGTGGAATCGGCTGCCAGGAGTCGCGCCAGACGACGGACAAAGACGCCACTCATCGACATGCAAAGTTGGCCGAGGAGAGAGCGGGCCAAGCGGCTGGTCGTCCTGTGGGTACGGCACTTGTGATTGGGGGCGCTGGAAACGTCCCCGTAAATCCGGGGCCCCAACCCGGAAGCGACCGAGGGACCAGACCTCTCTCTCGCCGTAGCTGGGGCGTGGCCGGTCCGAGGCGGGTGAGATCCTATCACAAGCGTTTGTGACTGGCTGGTTGGGCCGTTCGTCAAGCTTTCGAGAAGGGTAGCATGGCCGGGGCCACTAGCCAATCCTAGGGCCTGCTCGGAGGACAGCGACGACGCTACTGACTAGCTTCCCGTTAGTTAGTTGTTCCATGCATGCGGCTCCTCTTGTCTGTTCTTACATAGTAATCCGTACACTACACAGGTGAAACCAGGCGGCAGCCACCGATGCTAAGGTTTGCAACACCACATTACCCGTCTTGGCGCGAATTTAGCCTAAATTCGTCGGCTGTTGGATGGTGGCCACTAGTGTAGCGCGTCCGTCGTGTATCGACTTCGTACTGGTATGAACATACGTAGTGTGCAGTACTAGCACGAGTGGAGAGTAGCTTACCTCGTGCACCTTGCGTCCTAGGTAGAGTCGGCATCGCCTGCTCGCTACTTCCTTCCCTTCCCTCCTCAGCACGCCGTCCGGCATCTTAGGCCTGACACATGCTCAAGGTTCGGAGACGCGTTGAGACGCGCCGGTGGATCCCACGAGTGCTCGTCTGCCGGGACAACGCCTAAAAAATTCTTGGAACTATCGCTTCGGCCAAGCCTCCAGCGGCGGGTCTGGATTTGATCTCTGGGCGCCGGTTGTCAACCCGGGATCGAGACTGCGGCTGAATGATTTCGCTGGAAACATGGAGCTAGGTAAAGATCAAGTCCCGAATATCGGGAACCGCACACCGCCGCCGGTCCGAGGTTGGCTGTCTGTGGACCATCATCAACGGAAAGGGAATTTGGAGTTGGCTGTATGAAGGATGACGCTGGGGACAAGACGGGGTTCCAAACCTAAGAAAGATGCAGCCATAGAATGGCAAGGACGGTGTGGAACCGAAGTCTTTAGATGTCGGCTGCCTGATGCGTGTTGTTCTTTCCAGGAAACGAACGCCAACTGAGTTTTCAGAAGCCAATATTGCAACAACGGGAAGGCACGACAGCACATCCGTTGGAGTCTTTTTTCGCACAAACCTGGGAAGAGGGAAAGCAAGTCTCAGAACCCTCCCCCAAACAAGGACTTTCCTCCAGTACTTGCATATACGGATTACTACTTTTGTAGGTAGGTACCCTAAGGTCCCCTGTGTACAGTTGGTCGCTGAAGCGAGACTGCTCCGCGTGAACGACAAGCTACCAGGCGGATGCGAAGGACGTCCGCTAGTGTGGCTGTTGGCTTTTCCAGAAGGGTCCTGAAGGACACTCTCCATGCCTCCGGGTCTGGAGTGTCAAGCTTGTCCACAAAAGTCGCCGAAAGTCTAGGCAATCAATATGTACTTGGTGGTGTTGCATTGCAACCGTTGGCAGCAGAGGCAGCATATGATTGCGGGCCCTCAGCAAACGGGTTGGAGGTCTCGCCAGGTCCTGCGTGCTACTCTGCTAGTGTGCGATTACTCTACTGGCTTGTGTTGTGACGGTGAGCCTGCGATCCCTTCGAACTCCACCTGGCTGCATGATGCAGCATCCTGTTGGGAGCGAGAGAGTCTCGCATCGAGTGAACGGGGCGTCCTTTCGGAAATCCTAGAAGGATGCCGTTCGCGAGATGCGATCCGAAAAGCCGACAGGGAACGCCAGCCTCTGTCACTTGCTTAGTGTAGCACACCACGATCAGCAGCAACTGACCCATTGCCCCGGATTCCCCAAGTTCACTCCAGGCTTCAGGCCCAGGCTTTGATGCACCCATAGGGCGTTCCAGGAAGAATGGAGACGACCCAGTTTTACGGAGTACTTCTAGTAATACTCTGGGTCACGTGCACTGGTATGCAACCACTTCATTGGGGAACGCGCGCGCGGCGCGTCAAGGTTCGGGGCTCCCGTAGCACCTGACAGTGGACCGCGTCTGGTGCACTGCCCGTGACAACAGCAAGCTCGCTCCGACATCCATCCTTCCCTTCACAGAGTCATGGCAGGCCCGTCTCGAGCTCCCGAAAAGAGGCAAGCCTCGTTAACCAGCTTTTTTACCATCAATGGATCAGGCAAAAAAAAGACAGCCTCAGCGGAACACAGCGATAAAGACAAGGACAAGGACAAGAACGAGGACGAGCCATCGCGGGGAACCGAAACAGAAAAGTCGGCATCCCTGCCCAAGTCAAAGGCCACCCAGAAGCGACCTCTGCAGGACGACGCCGCTAACGGCAATCGGGAACCAAGCCGCGCAGCAAAGCGCGCCAAGGCAGCTTTCGACGACGACGACTACGACGAGGAGGAGGTTTCGGAGGGGGGCTCAACCGCGTCCGCGGATGCGTCCCCGAGTCGAGCCCCCGGGGCCGAAAGGCTGAACGGGTCGTCCCGGACCGGGCAATACGCGTACAACGCCGGTCCCTCCGCCGCAGACTCCATTGGCCCTGATGTAGATGACGACGACGCAGCGGCCCAGCGGAAAAAGGAGGAGTTGCATAGGAAGTTTGTCAAAAAGCTCGGTCATCCCGACAGCTTGTCACTCTTCCGGAGGCGGGAGTTCCAGGGCTCGGGCGAGTGCCCCGGGCGAGATGGAGACGAGGAAGAGGAGGGCGGCGACGTTGATGATGACGAACCTGCTCCGACGGCCAAAGCTAAGAAGAAGGGCGCCAAGGCTGCTGGCAAGCTGACGCCCATGGAGATTCAGTTCCTCGATATCAAGAGGAAGCACATGGACACCATCCTCGTGGTCGAGGTCGGGTACAAGTTCCGCTTCTTTGGGGAGGACGCCCGCATTGCTGCCAAGGAGCTGAGCATCGTCTGCATTCCTGGCAAGTTTAGATATGACGAGCGTATGCAGCTCCCACTGCCGGGACGTTCTGGGCGCCAGCTAACCATCATAAAGATCCGTCTGAAGCACACCTCGACCGCTTCGCCTCGGCCAGCATACCTGTCCATCGGCTGAATGTCCACGTCAAACGCCTCGTCGCCGCCGGGCACAAAGTTGGCGTCGTCCGCCAGCTCGAGACCGCGGCACTCAAGAAGGCCGGCGATAACCGAAACGCCCCATTCGTGAGGAAGCTCACCAACGTTTACACCAAGGGGACCTACATCGACGAGACGGGAGAGCTCGACCAACCAGGGGAAGGCACAGGTGCCCCCGCGGGTGGTTATCTGCTCTGCCTGACCGAATCACCCGCAAAGGGTTTGGGGGCAGATGAGAAGGTTCACGTCGGCATCGTCGCAGTCCAGCCAGCGACGGGCGACATCGTCTACGATGACTTTGAAGACGGCTTTATGAGGCGCGAAATAGAAACCCGGCTGCTGCACATCTCACCATGCGAGCTTCTCATTGTCGGCGAGCTCTCGAAAGCTACCGATAAGCTGGTTCGGCATCTTTCTGGCAGCAGCACCAACGTCTTCGGAGACAGGACCCGCGTGGAGAGGATCCCGAAGAGCAAGACCATGGCTGCAGAATCCTACTCACACGTCACCCAGTTCTATGCGGGAAGAGCCAAGGACGGTGACAAGCGCTCGACCGCCATTCTTGACAAGATCCTGAAACTGCCCGAGTCGGTGACGATATGTTTATCGGCCATGATCACTCACCTGACCGAGTACGGCCTGGAACATATCTTCAACCTGACCAAGTATTTCCAGTCGTTCAGTACGCGGCAACACATGCTGATCAACGGTACTACCCTGGAAAGCCTGGAGGTTTACAGGAACGCGACCGACCAGTCTGAGAAGGGGAGCTTGCTCTGGGCGTTGGACAAGACGCGCACCCGTCCCGGCCGGAGACTGTTGAGGAAATGGATCGGCCGTCCGTTGCTGGACAGGGAAAGGCTTGAGGAGCGCGTCGCCGCCGTCGAAGAGCTGCTCGAGAACCAGTCCACCTGGAAGGTCGACAAGCTCAGCGGCCTCCTAAGCTCGATCAAGGCCGATCTCGAACGGAGTTTGATCCGCATTTACTACGGAAAATGCACCCGCCCGGAGCTCCTCTCTACCCTGCAGACCCTCCAAAGGATATCCATGGAGTTCTCAAGGGTGAAGACGCCAGCAGACACCGGCTTTAAGTCGCGCGTCCTCAGCGAGGCTATCTGCTCTCTGCCGGGGATAGGGACTATCGTCAGTGGCTACCTTAACAAGATCAATCCCGAAGCTGCGAGGAAGGACGACAAGTACACTTTCTTTCGGGAAGGCGAGGAGACAGAGGATATTGAGACCCACAAGCTGGGCATCGCCGCCGTCGAGGCGGACCTAGATGCGCACCGCCAAGATGCCGCCGCAAAACTGTCCAAGAAGACCCCCGTGACCTACGTCACCGTGGCCGGCATCGAGTACTTGATCGAGGTGTCCAATACGGACCTGAAGCACGTTCCCGCTTCGTGGGTCAAAATTAGCGGCACCAAGAAGCTCTCCCGATTCCACACGCCCGAAGTAGTACGCCTGATGAATGAGCGGGACCAGCACAGGGAAGCCCTTGCCGCGGCTTGCGACGCGGCCTTCGCGGACCTGCTCAAGTCCATCGCTGCCGAATACCAGCCCCTCCGCGACGCCGTCTCCTCGCTCGCCACCCTCGACTGCCTCCTCTCGCTCGCCGACGTGGCCTCCCTGCCCGGCTACACCAAGCCCAGCTTCCTCCCGAGCACGAGTCCACCTACCATTTCTATCACATCGGGTCGCCATCCCATCGCAGAACATACCCTGCCGGACGGCTACATCCCCTTCACCACCGCGCTGACCGCTCCCTGCCCACTCGCCCAGCTCATCACGGGCCCCAACATGGGCGGCAAGTCCAGCTACGTCCGCGCCGTGGCCCTGCTCGTGCTGCTCGCGCAGATCGGCTCCTACGTGCCCGCCGACGCCATGTCCCTGACCCTCACGGACGCAATCTACACGCGCATGGGCGCCCGCGACAACCTCTTCGCCGGCGAGAGCACCTTCATGGTCGAGGTGTCCGAGACGGCCGCCATCCTGCGCGGCGCCACGCCCCGCTCGCTCGTCATCCTCGACGAGCTCGGCCGCGGCACCTCGACGCACGACGGCGCCGCCATCGCCCACGCCGTCCTCGACTACGTCGTCCGCGAGACCCGCTGCCTCACCCTCTTCATCACCCACTACCAGAGCCTGGCCCGCGTCGCCGAGGGGCTGGGCGGCGCCGTGCGGTGCGTGCACATGCGGTTCGAAGCCGCAACCCGCAAGCACGGCACCGACGGCCGCAGCGGCGGCAGACGGGACGACCAACAAGACGACGCCGACGGAGATGGAGGCGGAGACGGAGACGAGGAAATCACCTTCCTGTACGAGGTCGCCGAAGGCGTGGCGCACCGGTCGTACGGGCTCAACGTGGCGCGCCTGGCGCGGATTCCCCGGCGGGTGCTGGACGTGGCGGCGCGCAAGTCGCGCGAGATGGAGGAGGGCGTCAAGGCGCGCCGGCTTCAGGGGGCGGTGCGGCTGCTCCAAGACGTGATGCTCAAGGGGGCCGGTGACGACCATGACGGTGGTGATGGTGAACAAGAGTCACAGCTGGACCAGCTGGTGTCCAGTATCGAGCAGCTGTAGGCTGCCTTGTTCCGCTTGAGTTGCGCTGCCGAGATTGGCAGACAGAGAGGCGGCCACTTTTGGTCCGTGTAACGATATTCCTGTGTAGTTTAGTGTTCTTCTGCCCGGTCGATGCTACCTAGGCATCATGACATGGACGATATGGTCGGAAATTTAGATTCCTTTGTGCACGTCAAAAGTGTCTTGGCCCCTGCAACATGCTACCGGTCCGTTTGAGAATTTGGTAGTCGAGTGTCGTGACAAAGGTCCCTTCAACACACAAGTTCGAGTCAGACTGCATCCCATCGGCCTGCTCAACAACCATTGATCACAACCAAACACCCGGCCCAAAGCTGACACGGTGGGGCAAAGTCAAGGTGTGTATGATTTAACTCTATAGTCAGCTATCGACCAAGGTCTCGTGCTAAATACGACCAATCAATGGTAATGGTCCCTGAGGCCTTGCGTGCCATGCGAATATGAAGAAAAAAGTGAGGGATAATGAATCAGAAGATCTGCTTTTTGAAGCCTTGTCCCCTGTCCTCCCAGTGTTTTCCACCTATGTAGCGTTCTGAAGCACCTCGCCGGCTGCGACCAAATGTTCGCGGAAGAGCTTCCAGCTTTGCCCGGCATAGGGATCGCAAGAGAAGAACCGCGGTTGAACCTGTCATGCCGGAGCACTTCCGAGACTAGCAAGCTTGTGCCCGTAATGTTACACACATAGAAAAAACAATGTAGCAGTGAAGCATCCCAGCCGTGAAAAGGTGGCGAGGCCCGTTGTCTTGCTCAGAGGTCGAAGTCTTGGTCGACGCGCTCATGGGCCGAATCTGAGGCAAAAGGGCCGCCGAAGGCGTTGAACGGCATGCTTGCAAGATTCATGCTGTTGATTACCTGAAAGTTGGTTGCTGATGACTTGGCATCGGCGCCAAAGTTCGAGTAGCCGTAAGGGTTGTAAAAGCTACCTCTTCCTTGGACGTATAAAGGGTTGAATGTACCAGCACCCATGACATGGTGATGTTGAAAATAGCTGCTAGTAGGGACAGGCGGCTGAGAAGTAAACAAAGGCGACCCATTCTCTCGAGCAGCGACGTACGGAACCAGTTTGTGGGGCTTCTGCCCTGCTGATGTCAAGGGCATATTCGAGTTCAGTGACTGAAGGGCAGGACGACGGCGAAGGTCGAAGCTGCGACCGGTTAGGGTAGAGCTACAATCATATCAGACTGCTGTCACGACTTACCCAGAACCTCCGGGAGAGCTCTCGGTCCGAGCTGCAGGCCCATTAGCACCAGTTGCTCGTGCCGCCGGCGAGGGTCTCCATACCAGGACTCAGTTTCGGCGGATCACGAAAAACATCATAGCTGTCAACGGAGACAGAGAGTTCGCTATTGTCACCCTGCTGAGCATGCTTGTTTCGTGACGGCGCTTGCCGAGCAAGTCTGGCCGAAGACCGCCTGCGCGCCGGACCCGAAGTAGCAGTCGCCGACGCGGCCGTAGTGGAACGACGGCCTCGCTTCGGTTTGGGTGCATCTCTATCTTCGAATTTGCGGTCCTGTACATGAACAGTGTCAGATTAAACCCAAAATTGAGAGCTGCATAGCGAGTTAGACATGTTATGTGTGACTAACCGGGCTTCCCTCAATTGAAGGGCTGGCGTAGATGTCGCGAATGCGTTGGAATTGGCCGTCCTCTCCCCATACGAATTCGTTGGGCACAATTCCTGACGAGGTCTCCTCCATCTGTTTCAGAACTGAATCATCTTTCCTCTGGTTGCGCATCCTCTTCTGAGCCTCATCCGCCGAGTCGAAGAGGCCCATACCGGGATACTTGACTCCTTTCAGCTTGCTGGTGTCATTCTCGTCACAAAACTCGGTGCTTTCAGATAGAAAATCGGAAGCAGGAGCACTGTCTGTTGTGTCCGCCTCTGAAGGCCATCTTCGACGGTACCTGGAACGTGTTTCGTTCTCAGGAGTCCAAGGCACTGAGCGGTCCGACCGAGACCGCTTCAATGATGAGGTCGGGTAGTTCGAGCTGTCGAAACGCTCATGGTGCCCCTCCTGGACTGTCCCCCGCGCCGTGGACCAGTGCGCTGGTGAGTGCGCAACGAACTCTTCAGGGTCAGGTTTGACCAGGTTCTGTTCCGAAGCGGCAGCAAGAGCAGGCTTGTTGTTCTGTCGTCTGGTGTCAGCCCCCAGTATTCATAAATGTGGATGAAACTACTAACAGCCGCATTTGAATTTCTCACTCTCCGGCCCGTTTTTCTCTGCTCCTTTGCAGCCATGCGCTCTGCCAGAAGACCGTTGATACCATACCGGTCGCACCAGAGGTCATACTGCCGGACCGCCTCTAGGGCGGCTCGGTCGTCGCGTGCCTTGAGTTCGGCCTTGAAACGGTGGGCAAGGTGGCTCTTTGAAGATATGTGAGTGAGAAGATGGGATAGGTCCGAGAAGTTGGGTTTCTTGGGACAGAGCGTGCATCGGAGGGGGATGGAGGCAGGTTCGGCTGCCACAACCAGGTCCATGGGTGCGACCGCAGCCATGATCTGTTTGAGCGATGATTAGCATTTGACATGCTTCGCAAGTGCGGGCATCAGTGATCCTGCTCTAGGCTGGTAGTGACTCACGGATACCTAGCGGCGGCTGTGGTTGGAAGGGTCAACCGCAGGATAGATCGACAACGAGGAAATAAAGCCCGCTGGAAGGATAGTCTAAAACCAGCGGGTAGTCAAGGTCTCCAAGGCAGGAGATACCTAGAGTTCCGGTAGGTAAAATCAGGCGATGCGTTGTGCTCGCGATCTGGGTAAGGAGCGGTGGAACAAATGCCCAGCAGCCTGGGTCTTCCAAACTCTGGGGATGGAAGCACTATGAACCGAGTCAAGCCTGAAATGGAGCGAACTTCGCAGGACTGGCTGAATCCCGCAATGTCCTGATGCCTAGGATCTGACACCCGCCTTAGAGAAGTGATGGCAGTGCAGTCGCAACTCGGACGGAACTCTGAGAGAAGTTTAGGGAAGAAGATGTGCTAGAAGAAGGGACGGTTGCGGTTGACTGAGACGAAAATATAAGAAGCAGCGGCTATGGGACTTGCCACCACACGAATTGCCTCGAAAGAAGTGATGGAAGGAACGAGCTGTTTTGCGGGCGGGTATGTGGGCAGGGTATGGAGTGGGTGCCTGAGGAGAGTGCAATAACGGGTAAGAGAGAGGGAAGGAACAATTGAAGGCGTGTATGAGCGACGAAGTTCGACCAGTACTTCCTTGTGAAAAGGGAGACTTTGTCTAGCTTATTCGTGAATTTGTTCTCCCCGGGCTACTAGAAGAGAGGGGAAGTGCCGAGATTGAAGTTTGTCAGGAACGTCAAGACGTGACGGATGTCGATACAGGTGCCTGTAACTGGGGCCGGCCATGTATCACTGCGTGGCTTTGAAGAATCTAGAATGCGAGTTTCAACTATTGACGATAAACATCTATTGGGAATAAACACTCTCCTCAAAAAGGGACCTCAGAGTCGTGCCGAGGAACCAATTCCGCGGGGCAATAATGATAGAGATGGGCAAAAACAACAACATGGGACCTCCTTAAGAGTGGTGGTCCTGGTTTATTCTCTTCTGGTTATTCGTTTCAGAACATACCAACAAATGACGTAGTTCCGGCGAAGCCAGAAGAGTTTATGGTAGGTTGAGAAAGAGTACGAATACAATGTTACCGATCGGTTCCTATAGCTCGCATCACGTTCCCGTGCCTCTGTCCTTTGCCCTACTTGCTATATTGTCGTGGAGGCAGGGGCGGCAAGGAGTCTGCTCTGAAGGTTCGCTGAGAGTCTAATGACGACAGACGTACACTAGAGGCCTAGCAGGAATAACCCGGATTATGGTCGTTTACGTGAAGATGGCCTTATATGTTGCAGTGACAAACATGCTGTGTGGAGTGAATGGCGTCTATCGGTAACCAAGCGTCCAGGTATATCTTATCCTTGAATCGCCCTCAGAAGTACCTTAAGGAGACTCTCTCACAGCGGGGAGTCATTGCGATGTTAGATATACAAGAAGCGTCGTACCAAGTCCAGAAAGCTGATCCTGAGCATATTTGGGAATGAAAAGAGTCGGCCGACCTTGTATGGATAGTATATTTAAGCAACAAGCTAACGCTGCTTGGGTCGACAGAGTCAAGGGTGAGGCAGAAACCCGGTAGACTGGTTGGTGTTCTCAGAGCATGTTCCAAGAGCCTCAGACTAGATCGTGCATCTTCTAGGAAACATTAAAATTTTGACTGACACGTAATGGGTAACCGCTGAGCTGAGATTGTGCAGGTCGCTCTTTGACTTGAAAATCTAGTTTCAGCTAAAACTGGCCGGAAGCTGGCACAGACTATCTTAAATTTATTGAGGCTGGCAGGAAGAGATGTCGTCCTCGCTCCCTGCTAGTTAGCATAAGAATGGCCACTAGCAGCAAGGGAAAATGGCGACATTTCACTTCTCTTGCCTCGTATCCTATCCAACGCTGGAGCGAATGTTGGCAGGTTTAAAGCTGGCAAGAAAAGATGTCGTCCTCGCTTCGTGCTAGTTAGCATAGAATGGCTATTAGCAGCAGGGAAGAGCGGCGACATTTCGTCTTCTCTTGCCTTGTATCCTATCCAACGCTGGAACAATGTTGGCAGGTTATTAGATCGCAAGAGGTTTGGGGTGCGTATCATCCTGGTTCACCTGGAACGGGAAAGAGAAAGACTATGCATGAGTCTCGGAGATCACCGGACTGAATTGCGGCTCAGCGGCCCAACACCCGCGCGATGGTCGACTTGGGCATGCAGTAGACCTCGTCGACGGGCTGCAAACCAGGGTATCGGAGCAAACTTAGGCCTGCGATGCCAAAAACGGTGTGCCAGACGTCGACCATGTCACCAGGCCTGTCCGAAATGCCGCCCTTTTCGGGGTCCTGGCAACGCAGGATGAAGGCGATCAACTGGTCCTTATCGATCCAGTGCGTCTTGCCAATCATCTCCAGGCTGCTCAAGACCCACCAGCTGTAGCAAACATCCTCCTTCTTCTCCGGCCGCCCGTTGAGACCGCCTCCGGCAATCTGTCTCTCGCTCAACCACCGCCCAAGCCGCTCCTTGTCGATAAGGTCCTGCCTGCCGGCGATCGTCAAGGCTGCGACGCACGTGAATATCTGCCCGGCGTGAGACTCCGCGCCCGGGCTGACGCCGTAACCCCCGTCAAAATTGGCACACGCCGCAATATGACTGACGGCCTTGTCGACGTCGACGAGGTCAAGAAGGCCGAGGAGTGATAGCGCATTGAAGGCGCCGTAAAGAAACCTGGTGTCTTCCTCGCCCCACTCGTCGCCGGCGAACGTGCCGGTCTCGCGGTTCTGGAGGTTGGCAATGACTGAAGTAGGTTAGCACCACAAGTATTGATCGGAAGTCTTATTTCACTGCCGTCTCGGGAGACACGCACACCGTCCCACCTGTGCCTTGCCCTTCCCTCGCGTGTCTAGCTCGTCGAGGGCGTCGACCATGGCGAGAATCTGCACTGCACTGACGGTGGAGAGCATGTGGGCGTCATGTCCGGGCGCGGCACCGAAGCCGCCGCTTTCATGCTGACATGAGAGCACAAAGTCGATGGTCTCGGCGCGCGGCAGGGCGTCGGGGTGGCCGAGAAGATGCAGGGCCGTCAGGCCCCAGTACAGCCCGTTGAGCCGGAGATGCTCTGTCAGCCAGTAGTCATACTCGTCTTTCCTCGTATCCAAGCTTTGGATGTACTTGACGTGAGCTGACGTGGCCAGGCGGAGCTCTCCTGGAAGTTGCTCGGAGCTTTGCGACATGGCTGCAAGGAAAAAAAAAAAAAGAAGGCTTGCCGCGGTTGCTGTTCGCGTCTGGTTGACGCTTCGGAGAAATTGCGGGGAAAGATTGCAGCGGGCCGGCAAAAGAGATAACTAACCCCCGCCAATTACATAAGCGCCCCACGTTTTCCTGCTTTAGTCGCTCTGTCCTCGAGGTACCTGATAGGAGCTACTCGGAGAGTAATCCATATGATCCGTATTCCATGCTCTCTGCTTGTACCTGGCATACGGGGAGGCACTCTGCCAAGGTTCTTTTCAACGAGGAAGTTTGTCGACAAGCTGAAGCCTATGATGACATGTTGTGTCGTTAAGTGAAGGCAACTCACCAACAAGCTCCCCGATTTTGTCTGCGTTACTCCGCACTACCGCCTTGCTTGTTGATCATGGTAGTCTACAGAAAGAAAAAAAAAACACCTCGAATCCCAGGTCGGGGCTTGTTGCTGTGCCTTCGGCAAGAGGTTGATTCGAGGAATGGAGGGATGGGAGTGAAACAAGCCGACTGCGGTTTCCACCTCATGTCCACGAGCCGCGATGAGTTATGGCGTGCATGCGATTCAGACGATTGTCGTCCGAATGCGGTTAACATCGTCCAGAAACAAATCAGTTCAGTAGAGAGAGTGGGGAAGGGGATAGTAGGGATAGACGTAGATGTCCTCGAGGACACGGAGTTTGGCTCCTCAAGCTATAGTAGGGAAAGTGAGTTAAGGTAGGACTGACTTCATTGAGCACGACCTTATTTTGTGAACGTTTGCCGCGGTTTGGGTCGCAAGTTTGTGAATTCGAGGCCAATAGACGAGGACCAAGCCAAGACGCAAAGCAGCCCCAAGTTTCAGACATGTTTGTGTTCCTAGACTAAACCAACTATAGTTAGCGTCAAAATACCTTTCTTCTTTCCAGCTTAATGGAATGGGGCAGGTGGACTGTGCGCAAGCATTCCGTGCACTAGTATATTCGTACCGAGTCACCAGAAATCGGGATATCGATCGGTGCTCCGTACAGAGAGGTACTCAGCATACTTCCATGCAATGCTGGTTGACCAGTATTTATAATCTCTTTTCACAGTTGGCAGCCGTGTCAAAACAGATACCCTTGTGTTCTTTTAGATCGACGGGAATAACTTGGCCTCTTTGAAGAGTATTGCTATATAGAAGTCTCTAGCGTTTGGAGCAGGTCTAAATGCTGACCCGAAAGACGGGATGAGAAGGAACAGCAGGAGCGGCTCGGATACCAACCGTGACGTGGTTATACCACCTGACTTCACTCTAGTGCCAGGATGGACACAGCGACCGTTTCTCCCCTTAAGCGGCCGAGAGAGCAATTGCTGAATCGATAACCAACCAGCCCACGTTAGGTATTATTGGGAAGAATCGCGATCGTCGCAATGATAAAGGAAGTCATCTTACAATGAATTGCTTAGGCACCGTTAAAACCTAGCATTGCTTGCATGCAGACAATAAAGTCTTTGGATGGACAATTAGAACGGTAGGCTTTCGCTGCAAAGCTCCCGAAAAGGCACCATCGCTGCTACAACACTACTTGTTCTTTCTATGAAACCCAACGTTGTTGCGCCCGCCGAGCGGGGGTTGACACCAAGGGTTTGTACTATATAGACAAAGCCGAGTGTTCCAGGATGACCAAGAGAGAGCAGTGTCCGACAGCACGGACAGCGGTACTTGAGCATGTTGTTGTTGCAGTGCTTTAGCACGGAATTCCCGGGGGAGGACGTGATCTGAAAGTCTTCCTCAGCATCTGAAGATTAAAGTTAGTGGGTGTCATTACACTGGCCGAAACTTCCCCCCAGTGCCGTAGTGCAGCCCCTCGAGGTGTTCCTGACCGGACAGGGGAGTTAGTGATCGGGTCGTCGTCATCTCGACGTTTTTTCTCAGATCCGCTCGTCGGAAAGCCAGGTCGATCAGGTCGAGAAGCCGACTGGGACGCTCGGGCTGCGAATCAAATTGTGAGACAGGGCTCCAAAATTGTGGGGCGCTCTGACAGCAAGGGCGGGGTCTGGGGGCCCCTGTGCCCCTGTGGCTTAGCATGGCTCTTCGCATGGGAGGGCGAGCGGTGTGTTGTGCGTCCTTGTCCCTGTCCTGGGCACCCAGCCCAGTTCGTCGATCTGGCGTCGTTCGCTCGCAGGGCGGCCCGCCTTCAGACAGTGTGCCCCTTCCATCTGCCCTGCCCTGCCCTGCGGCTCCTGCCTCGCATCAGAACCCCTCCATCATTCATCCGTGCATGCCTCGATTTGGGAGGGAGACGGGACCGGTTATTTTTGTCGCTGACGGGAATCCGCCCAACTCTCGATTATCGATCGCGGCGCCAAACCTTATCCGGCCCTGTGTTACGGGCTGCGCGTCCGGCAAGAGAGCTGCAGTGCTGTTGGTTTGGTTCTCTGGTTGCGCCAGAGTTGCCCTGCCCTGCCCATACACTACCCAGTCCCGTCCCTAACCAGGTAGCCCGCCTTGTGCCCCTGGTGATTTTGCACCGAGTGGAATGGGCCGGAAACCTGCACCGCAGCCGCTCTCACTCGGGGAGACCACGCGGCCCAGCGACGACTCTCGCCAGACTGACACTGGCCTCCGTTCTGCGCGACTCCCGCCCGACACTGCATCCCCTCGATCGCCGCGCTCGGCCGTGCGCTACGGCCCGTCCCAGGCAGACATTGCCAGCGGAGAGCCCAAGCCGCTTGCCGATGTGCTGCACCAACCCCAACAGTCGCTACCTGTAGAGCAGCAAGACGAGCAGCGGCCGCAGCAGCAGCGGCAGCGGCGGCGTCTCGACGACAGCGGCTACGACCCGCCGCCGCAGCCCTCGCCAAGGGATCGTCCCCCTGAGGACCAACAGCAACAACAACAACAACAGCAGCAGCAGCAGCAGCAGAAGCAGCACAACCATTATCAGCGACAACAACAACAACCGGGCCACAGACACCCGCGGCGCGGCGAAGACAAGGCCTCGAAATCAGGCTTCTTTTTCATTTTCGGGAAAGGGGCTAAGACATCAGACCGTCCCGTCGTGCACCAGCACTCCAATTCCCGCTCCGAGGTCATGTCTCGAGACTTGGACCGCCAGGATCTCTCGCAACAAAGCACCAGGCAACCAGGTACGCTGCGTAACTAGTTTCCCCGTCCTATATTTCATATCTGTCCGTACTCTTTCCTCCTCCCTCGGCTTGTCTGTCGACGACCCATTCGGACGGGGACCCATACTGCTCCTACGCCGCTGGCCCCTGTTTCAAGTTGCACTAACCGGCGTTGTCCTATAACCAGATCCGTCCCAACAAGACGAACCAGCTCTGAAGCCGAACACACCACTGCCAAACAAGTCCGAAGTGTCCCTCGCCTCGACGGCAGACTCCGATAACCCGGGTAACTCGACGTCCTCGGCCAAGAAGTCAAAACCCAAGCCATTCAACCTACTCGGCCGCAGCAGGTCGACCAAGGACAAGGACGGCAAGGAGAGCAAGGACGACAAAGACGGCAAGGACGGCAAAGAGAACAAGGACAGCCCGAGTCCCAGGGACCACGTCCATCCCGTAGCGCCGGCGCCCGTGAAGGTCGCCGAGCCCAAGAGACCCTCCACTGCGGTCGCGGCTCCGAAGACGGCCCCGCTCCAAACACTCGACCGTTCATTCCGGGAGATGATGTCCTCGGCCGTTAGGAATCATTCGGCCGAGCGGTCCCAGACCAGGGACGGGGGCGGGAAGGGCAAAGGCCAAGAGAACCAACAGAAGGACCATGCCTCCTCCTCCTCCTCGTCCTCGTATACGCCGACTCCCGGGGCCGCTTTCTTGAGCAACCTCAAGCACAGCAGAGCCGCAGGCATGCTCAGCAACCGCTTCTTCGGGAGCTCGAGGCACGAGCCGCCCCCTCCCAAGGAGCCGGTGGTGGACGACGAGCATTATGTCCTCAAGGTCATCAACCTCCCGCTCGTCGAACAGACTCGCCTCACGAGGATATCCAAGCGGCTGGAGGACTCCCGAGACAAGACCGAGTTCTGGATGCCCGCGTTCCCCTGGAGGGCGATAGACTACCTGAATTATAAGGGCAGCGAAGTCGAAGGCCTCTACCGGGTTCCGGGCAGCGGACCGCAGATCAAGAAATGGCAGCGGAAGTTTGATGAGGGTATGTTTGCCATCTTTCCGTTCTTCTTCTTTTTTCTTTTCTTCCTTTTCCTTTTCCATTTTTTTTTTTGGTTTTTTTCCCCCTCGGCCCGCAAAGTGGTTTGCTGACCCGGCTTGGTTGCAGAATTGGACGTGGATCTCTTTGAGCAGCCGGATCTTTACGACATAAACATCGTGGGATCCATGCTCAAGGCCTGGTTAAGAGAGCTCCCCGATGAGCTCTTCCCCAAGGAGGCCCAGGAGCGGATCGCGAGGGAGTGCGCCGGGGCGGAGAAGGTGCCGGATCTGCTCGTCGAGGAGCTCTCGCAGCTGCCGCCTTTCAATTACTACCTCCTCTTTGCCATCACCTGCCACCTGAGCCTCCTCCTCGCCCACTCGGACAAGAACAAGATGGACTTCCGTAACCTGTGCATCTGCTTCCAGCCATGCATGAAGATCGACAGCTTCTGCTTCAAGTTCCTGGTCTGCGACTGGCGCGACTGCTGGAAGGGGTGCAAGAACGAGGCCAAGTACATCGAGGACGAGTATGCGCTCTTCAACGAGCCACCCCCGAAGGGAATCAGCAGCGGGAGCAAGAAGCCCAGCAGTAGCAGCACGGGCGACGAGGACAAGCGCGAGACGCGCACCGCCTCCTCGTCGGACAGCAGCAAGAGCCCGAACCGCGGGGCAAGTGAGCAAAAGGGGCGGATCAAGAGGAAGCCGCTGGCCGAGACGGAGAGCGCCGAGACGAGCTCCACAGTATCGACGACAATCACGGTCGGCAGCGAGCGAGAGGCGACGCCGGCAAAGCCGGGCGACTTGCGACCTCTTTCGCCCATCAAGCCACTCTCGCCGCTGAACCTCTGAGATCTATCTCCTTCTATCCCCCGATTCTTCTCTCCCCCGTTTGCCCTGAAGAAAGCGAGCACTTGTTGTTCTGCGTCCGCGAGGAATCATCATCGTTGTACCAAACGCAACCATCTCTCTATTCAACCGACCTTACGCTGTTGACGACTTCCTCCCCCCTTTGGTGTCTGTCTGCCTTCAGGACTTTCACAAACAAGCTGACGTCCATCGCCGCTCTTCTCAAGTCCACTCTCGCCTGTCGACCCACAGAGCACATATACGAAGGGGGGGGCTCAGCGCGCCAGATCCTGGTCTCGTCATTCTGGTTTATTTTTTTGTTCCCAAGCACAGCATGCCGATTGATGGAGCGCAAATTCTTTTACATGCGTGTCGCTTTGCGTCTCACTCTTGCTTATCCTTTTTTGGTTGGAATACCCCTTCCCAATTCTGTTCCAAGCTTTTTTTTTTTTTTTTTTTTTTTTTTTTTTTTTTTTTTTTTGGGTGGGCATTGTCCACGCGCGGCAGTTTGCCCGATTTCCCCCTTTTCTTTTGTCGCACACCGATCGATCACTGCCCCCTTTTTTCCTCCTTTGGTTTTGTTTTTCGGCCTTTTTTCCCCCCCTCTAAGTACTGTTGAGGCCGTGCGTAGTATGAGCATACCAAGGCCAGATTTTGGGTGATAGGAAGCTTGGAGGCCTTCTGGTCATCGAAGGAACTGGCCGTTGGAGCATTGCAATTGCATCGTCCGCTCGTTTTCAAATTGATCGATCCGGGGCATTGGGCATTGGTATCCCGAAGGTGGCTTTCTTTCCTTTCCTTGTCTTTTTGGGATCGCAAGAGATAAAAGCATGTTGGGAGGGCAGGGGTTCTTCACTTTTTCTTTGGAAGGATGGAAGGAAGCTTGTGTACTATAAAGAGGCGCAGAGCCGGCGAAGTAATGGGGACGAGTGGATGTCCTGGTGACAGTTTGAATATTGGCCAACGAGCTGAGCACCCTCAGGGGGGTTGGTTCGCATCTGCAATCTGAGCGAGACCGCATCTCAAGCTCGAAAACGTACTGGCTTTGTTGGGAGCAGTCCTAGCCTATTCCTGCTTTCTGGCCCGTCTTCTCCCGCACGCACCCTGACGCCGTAAAATAAAAAAATAAAAAAATAAAAAAAAAAAAAGCCACCCAAACAAACCAAAAACAGAAGACTAACACGTAACAATCAACCCTAGATCTGATAACGCCTGAAATGCAAGTCGTCCACCCTTATCTTTTTTCTGCCCCCTTCTCAAAACAGGCTCGTCCTCCCCTCCAGGGAGAGTAAGCGGAATATGGATCATCATGTTGTCTCTTTTTGTTCCCTTTTGCTCCGTTACTTCCTCCCCTCGGCAATCCTCTGGTTTCTCCTCATCCGCCTCTCATTCCGCTTCACCCTCTCGCGAATCTCCCTCCTCTTGTCGCCGCGCACGCTGGTGCCCTCCTTCCGCTGGGCCTCCTTGGCCGGGTTCAGCTCGATGATGGGGTCGTCCTGGCCGGCCTTGTTGGCGCCCTTGTAGCCCCACTTGCGCTCCCACTCGCCCGTCTCCTCGTTGTACCGGAGGTTGCGGCGCTGCTCGCGCGTCTTGGGCTTGATGCCGCGGCGCTTGGCGAAGGCGGCCCACTTGGTCTCGGGCTTGGGCGCCGGCACCGGCTTCTCGCGCGGCAGCGCCGTCTGCGGCGCCGGCAGCGACAGCAGCACCCCGGCCGGCGTCGAGCTCACGGCGCACGTCGTCAGCAGCTGGTTGATCAGCACCTGCGCGCCGTCCCGCGCCACCGACGCCAGGTGCGCCTCGAGCGCCGCGCGGTCCCCGGCGCAGCTCGCCGGGATGGCGACCGGGTTCGGGTCGTTGGCCAGCAGGAGACCGAGGTCGAAGTTGTACGGCGTCGGCTTGTCGACGGTGACGGGTAGCTTGGCCGGCTTTTGGGCGGTCTCGGTGGACATGGTGACGGTTGGTATTTTTTTTTGGGGGGGAGGGGGGTGAATGGAAGGGTTTCGGCTTTGGGAGACTTTTGAAGGAGGGGTGGCGGCTTGTGTAGTTGTGCCGATGATGTTTCTGCGCAATTGGCAGCCCGCCCGAAAAAGGTGAAGGTTTGGTTCCAATGCGGAATGAACATCCTGAAATTTAGGCGGTGAATGCTGGCAGATAGCAGGAGAACCCCACCCCCGTCCACTAAAGGCGGGTCTACCAAGTTGCTGTAGTTAGTCCGTATAAATGTGGAAGTGCCATGGTCAGGAACAGGAGCAGGACCCGTACATACACTGCCAGTAATTACCTTCTAAACTAGCAAATACCTTCTGACCACCATTATCTCACGATTGGGTGCATTGCTTGAGACTCACGCTCTGTCTGCGAATAACTAGCATGACACCGTGTAGCCAAAATTGGCCAATTGAAAAGGGTCATGGCTTCTTGATACTGTCGATTGTAACCCCCTCTCGAAACAAGACTTCTATAGTAGTTATCTGATGAGGGCGGGCAAAGTGGTTGAAATCCGGGCGGTGAAGAGATGCATATGCCACGGGGACCAGGGTTGATGTGCTCTTGGCGTGGGCGTGGCCCGTGCTACACCTTTCACGCGTCCCTTGTCCGATTTTGTTTCGGCGATTTGTTCCAGAGATTTTGAGCAGTTCCGGCCGGCAGCCATTGGCGACTCGGACGGCACCCCACGATGCAATAGAGCCCACTGCTGCCGACAGAGACGACAAGACACACAGCGGCACAACCATGTCGGCCCCGAACTGCCTGCGCTGCCTCGTGCGGCCATCGGCAAGGGTTCCAGTCTCGGTGCCTCGAGCTCGCGCTCCCATCGTTCCCATCGCTTCCATCGCTCCCATCACCGCTCCCATCGCCGCTCCCATCGCCGCCTCCCGGCCCGCGCCCTTCTCGACGACCTCGGCGAATGCGAAGCCAAAGCAGGCCCAGAACGAGCCCGCCTCCAAGAGGGCAGGCAAGAAGCTGCAGCTGGGCAAATTCAAGAAAAAGGACCGCATCGCCGAGAAAGGGAGACCGCCGTTGCCGGGCGAGCGCAAGGCCTACCGCAAGCGCATCACTCTCAGCAATGACAACGCCATCCCCGTGCCGTGGCTGACCGACCTCGGCCCGGCCGACCTGGCCACCTCGGAGAACATCGCCAAGGTCATGGCCCTCCCCGAGGAGCTGCAGGATCAGCTACGCGCCAGCGAGGCCTTCAAGCCGACACAGTGCTGGGGCATGTTTAGGAAGCCGGCCGTCCTGGTGCGCAAGGAGACGGTCGACCTGACGAACCGGATGCAGGAAGCCGCCGCCAACAGGCAGATCCTGCGCCTGGTCGTGACGGGCGACAAGGTGGCCGGCAAGAGCTTGATGCTGCTGCAGGCCATGTCTCATGCCTTCCTCAACGACTGGATCGTCCTCCACTTCCCAGAAGGTGTGTTTTGCAAACCCCATACTATCATAACTCAACGTAATGAATCGAACCAACATTGGATTATCGGTTAGCTAACCATCTTTTCTTCTCTCTTCTTTTTTTCGTTTCCCCCCCTTCTCAGCCCAAGAGCTCACCACCGCCTGCACCGAATATGCCCCAATCCCGGGCACCGACCCGGTCCAGTACATGCAACCCGTCTACGTCCTGAAGCTGATCCAGGCCTTCCGGCGGGCCAACGAGAAGGTGCTCTCCAAGACGTACACCACGCAGGCGCACCCGCAGCTGCCGCAAAACATCTCCGCCAACACGCCGTTGCTCACCCTCGCCAACCTGGCCAAGGAGCCCGACAACGCCTGGGCCGTCTTCCAGGCGCTCTGGAACGAGCTGACGGCCAGGGGCGCCAGCCGCCCGCCCATCCTCATCAGCCTGGACGGCCTCGCCCACGCCATGAAGGTGTCGGACTACCGCTCCCCGTCCTTTGAGCTGATCCACTCGCACGACCTGGCGCTCCTGCGCCTCTTCGCCAACGCCCTCGGCGGCGGCGCGCACTTCCCCGGCGGCGGCGCCGTCCTCGCCGCCACCAGCCGCAGCAACGCGCCCCGCGCCCCGAGCATGGAGCTCGCCCTGGCCCAGCGCGAGGCCGAGCAGCGCCTCCGCGCCGACGTGCCGGGCGTCCGGGTGCCCCAGAAGGACCCCTACTTCCGCGGCTACGACGAGCGCGTCGAGGCCGTCCTGCGCTCCGTCCAGGTCCTCCGCCTCGGCGGCCTCGACAAGCTCGAGGCCCGCGCCCTGATGGAGTACTGGGCCGCCAGCGGCATGCTGCGCGCCACCGTCAACGAGCGCACCGTGACCGAGAAGTGGACCCTCGCCGGCCACGGCGTCGTCGGCGAGATGGAACGGGCCGCGCTCCTGACGATGCGCATCTGAAGAGGAGGGGAATGGGCGGCGACTACGCGCCACAACTGTGTAACTCTACCGAAGGGTGTTTTGTATGTGGGTGTGTGTGCGTGTGTGTGCGTGTATAGAGACGCTTATGTAGAAATCCAAATCTGTATTATTTGTGAGAGGCAAGTCTGACCTCCACGTCCGTGGCGGCGCCGCTCTCGAACCAGGGGGCTGGAAGTCTAGGGAGAGAGAGGAAGAGAGAGAGAGAGAGAGAGAGAGAGAGAGAGAGAGAGAGAGAGAGAGAGAGAGAGAGAGAGAGAGAGAGAGAGAGAGAGAAAGAGAGAGAGAAAGAGAGAGAGAATCCCGTGGCTGAGCAGGCCGCGGCCTAACATTGGCTCGAATAGTCGGCTCGAATAATCGGCAAGTTGGCAATTCCGGGCACACAAGGTTGATCAAGATTCCTTGGCCCCCGTTTCATATTCACATCTATCAACAATCGAGTCCTTCAATGCACTAAGACGGAGCCAAAACAAAGCCATTCGCTTTCCGTAAAAATTGACCTTCCCTAAGAACGCCGAAGTGACACGTAGATCGACCCCAAACCCACAGAGAGAGGAAAAAAAGATGCAACCCAAACTGAGAATTAACGAGACAACCATCTTTATATCTTGGGACCAGTGGCGAGCGCTCACAGGTCCTCGCTCCCCTCCCGCTCGCCATTGCCCGCCGTGATGAACACCAACCGCGTACCATTGCCAGCCGTTTGCCAGACCTACAGAAGCGCATCGCGAGTCAGTAAAGAGAGAAAAGAAAAGGGGAAATAAAAACAATTGGAAAGACTCACATCTAGCTCGGTATACTCCTCCAATGCGGCCAGCCACTGGTTCTCGGTGAACCCCTTGGCAATGACGCGCTCCTTGACCTTGCGCAGGCTCATCTCGACGCCGTAGCCTTGTCCGTCGGCATCCTCATCGTCCTCGTCCACGTCGTCCGGGCGGCAGGCCCCGCTGTCGGCGAGCCCCTTGACGAGGTTGTAGATCTTGCTGCTGGCGTTGAGCGCCCTCCTACCGCCGGCGCGCTCGTCCGTGGCCGCCAGGCTCTCCTTGGACGCCTCCACCAGGCGCAGCGCCTCGTCCACGTCCTCCTGCGTGACCGTGTTGCTGAAGCGCAGCCGGGCCTGCGCCTGCGCCAGGCGCACCACGCCGAGCAGCGTGCGCGGCGTCGTGTGGCCAAAGTTGTTGCTGGCCTGCCCGTCCCGGCCCCCGGCGGCCGCGCGCTTCTCGGCCCGCCGCTGGTTGTTGCGCAGCCGCACGTACGTCTTGACCATGTACTCGGACACGGCCTGCGGCACGACGGGGCGGAAGGTGCGGGCCTGGGCGACGTAGGCGCGGACTTCCTGCGGGCTAAAGACGACGCCGTCGGCGGTGCCCAGGTCGGGGTGCCGGCTGTGCATGTGCACGTGGGCGACGTGCTTGGCCAGCTGGGCGTCGGTCTCGCGGCTGGGCGTGTCGAGGAGGAGAAACATGATGTCGAAGCGGGAGAGGAGGGCGGCGGGGAGGTTGATATTCTCGACCGGGGAGAGGCGCGTGTTGTAGCGGCCGTAGAGCGGGTTGGCGGCAGCCAGGATCGAGGTACGCGCGTTGAGGGTGGTGCTGATGCCGGCCTTGGAGATGGAGATGGTCTGCTGCTCCATAACCTCGTGGATGGCCGTGCGGTCGTTGTCGTCCATCTTGTCGAATTCGTCGATACAGCAGATGCCGTTGTCGGCAAGCACCAGGGCGCCGCCTTCGAGGACCATCTCGTCCGTGACCGGGTCGCGCATGACGGCGGCCGTCAGACCGACGCCGCTGCTGCCGCGGCCCGACGTGTACACGCCGCGCGGGGCCACCTTGGAGATGTACTTGAGCAGCTGCGACTTGGCCACACCGGGGTCGCCCATCAAACAGATGTTGATGTCGCCACGGATGCGCATGCCGTCGCCGACCTCCTTGGTAACGCCGCCGACGAGCAGCAGGAGGAGGGCCTTCTTGACGTCGAGATGGCCGTAAATCTCGGGGGCGATGGACTTGGCGAGGTACTCGTACTGGTTCCCCGCCTGGGTGAACTTGTTAATCCTGCGCATGATGATTGGGTCGATCTCCATGTCCTCGTATGCCTTCTTGTGCTGGACAACGTGGTGCGCCTCGAGGTACGTGTCGGTGAGAAGGCCGGCACGTAGGGCCTGGAAGCCGGTGTATGGAGTGGGGAGGAAAATGCCGCTGATATCGACGATGTCGCCGGGGCTAACCTCCCTGACCAGGCTGCCGTAGCAGAGGACCGTCAGCGTCCTGGGGATCTGGCCGATGGGCACCTGCTCGGCCAGCTCCTGGATCTTGACCTCCTGGAAGGGCAGGAACTTGGATGCCCTCGACGACGGATACAGTTGGCCCTTGGCCTGGTTCTCCTTGCAGTCCCTGGACGGGCACAGCGTCAGGGGGCCGTACTGCTTGTCGGTGACGGGCTGGAAGATCTCGCAGCCGCAGCGGTCGCACGTGTAGGCGCTGACCTGGACGATGGGCTTGACGTCGGATACCCTGGTCGCGATCCCGCGGATGGTGATGAGGTGGCCCAGGTGGTCACCGCGGACCTGGCGGACCGACAACGCCTTGACCGGGTTCTCCGGGGTCGAGGTCCTCGGCTTGAAGACGAGGGTGTAGCGCCGGGTGAGCTGCGCAGGGTACTGGTCGTTCAGGATGGTCGGGTCGGATTCCCTGTCGGCGATCCCCTCGAGCATCTGGTTGCGCTGTCTGCGGTTCGCCATGAGGACGTCGAGGACGTCGTCCTTGAAGGTGATGTCTTGGCTCGGTTCGGGCATCAGCTTATCGACGGCCCTCGAGAAGATCTCGACGTAGTGCTTCGTGTTCTGCTCGATCCATTCGACCAGCTTGAGACCCTCGTTCAACTCCTTCTCGTACGAGTAGAGGTCGTCTAGGTCGATGACCACCTGACTGATCTTCCTGTCGGCGAGCTGCTGGAGCATCTCGCGGTACTTGTGGCGGGGCTGCTGCTTCTGGACTCTCTGGCGGCGGCGTTCTTGTTGGGCATCGTCGTCCTCGTCCATAAAGTCATACTCGTCGCTGAGGTCGTCCTCGTCAATGTTGATGTTGCCCAGCGCATGGGTGATGGTCTCCTGCGGGGAGGTCTTGAAGTCGGAGAGGAAGCTCTCGAACGCGGCTGAGCACTCGAATGTCAGAATTGAGAGGAAAGGAAACATGCAAGGGGTTTTGTTTTTATCGTTGGTTCGTTTGGTTACTTACCCTGCTGCACCTGGTAGTCAACAGGCGCCTTCATCTGGAGGAGCGCCATGGCTGCGACTGCAATCGTCCTCTGCCCGGGACCGGCGGTGGTTTGGTGGTGAAGATGGCGGTAACGGTGGTGGTTGACGAGGGTGGGTAGGTAGGTACGCTAGGTTTGTGCGTGCGATAAGAAAACATAAAGCAGGCGCTTTGCTTGGGGTGCCAGCGGGTGCGGGAGGCTGGGCGGCCGGTGACAGGGGTGGACGCGTTCCAGGAAGGCCTGACGCGCTTTTTCGCGCGTTTTGGGCCAGGGATCATTTAACTAACATGCAGAATGACAGCTGCGCGCCAGGTGTGCGCCGCGTTGCTGGCACGAGCGGCTGGTGTGGGTAGCCGAGGGCCCGCTCTCCCTCTCAGCAGCCTCAGCAGGGAGCCCTGCAGGGCCGCCGGAGTTGTGGTCCTTGCCTCGGCACATGCAAACTGCCGGGAAGCTGCCCCGTTCGAAGCTGCCCGCCCCCGAGGCTACATGCGCCGAGCCGAAGCGGGACGAATGGTTGAATCATTCCTTCTTCTTTTGAGATGCCTCATGCTCAGAAGAAAGTGCAACACTGTTGACTAGTACCTCCTCCAACACAAACGATCGGCAAGAAGGGAAAAAGAAAAACAAAGCCCCAACCCCAAACCCCCCTCTCTCCCCTCTCCGGCGACAACACACCCGATAGCCGGGTCCGCGCGCACGGAAATGGCGCCGATGCAGGCGCCTGCCGTGCTCTCGCTGGTGCATTTGCAGAACTGCCTCGTCAACCTCCCCCCGTCGCTGGCATCGCTGCTGTCTAATGCCAATACGGTAGGAGGAGCCCTACCCACATCCGGTACGGAAGCATGCAATTGACGTGCTCGTGCCCTGTCTCTAGCCCGCCCAAAATGTCGTCGTCGAACTCCGGTACCGCGCCCGCGCCCCTACCCCGGGCGGCAACCCGGACCCGGAGAACAACCCTTCGATCAAGCACATATTCCTTGGGTGGACTGGAATGTCGAGCAAACGGAGAGTCGCCCCGATCGTTGGCAGGGACGGCATCGGCAGTGCGCGGGACGCACGCGACCAGGATGCGGGCGCCGTTGAGCTGGATGCCACCCTCGCGACCAACTTGGGATTGACCGACGGCCAGAAAGTCACAGTGACGCTTCATTTCGACCCGCCCATGGTCCACACCGTCAACATTGAGCCCCTGACGCCCGATGACTGGGAGATGATCGAGCTGCACGGCACCTTCTTGGAGGACAACCTGCTGTTCCAGATCCGCGCCGTCCCAAACCCCGCCTACGCTGCGCAGTCACGCCTACCCGGCACCTACACGCACCCGCTAACCCTGCATCTGTCGCCCACGTCTACCGCAAACATCAAGATTCTATCTCTAGAGCCTGCTCCCCCCGCCAATACACCCTTCGCCAAGATCGCCCCGGACGCTGAAGTCATTGTGGCCCCCAAGACGCGGGAGAAACAGCGCAGTAGCAGAGACGATAGGAGTGTGGGTGGCGCATCGCGCAAGAGTGGAAAGAGCTCGACGAGCACGGCTAGGAGAAAGAGTGCGCGGCAGGAGAAGAAGCCGGTTCTGTTCTTCAGGGGCGTTGACCGCAAGAGTTGCCAGGAATGGTTTGACGACGAGGCGCCGGTGGAAGCGCTTAGCGTCTGGGTTGATCGCGATCTGCTGTCTGGGAAGGACCTCAAGTCAGTCAAATGGGTGTCGGTCAGCGTTGTTCGGCCCGCCGGCCTTCAACTACCGCTTGACCCGGCGAGTCAACCGCAGGAAGCAGATCCTGCAGCCAAGGCATCCACGAAAATCGTCGCCTCCCTTCTGCCGTGGGACGAGCCCCCCGATGGCCAAACAATCGCGCTCTCCTCGTCTCTCTGCGCCGCGCTTGGGTGCGAAGGCATGGTCGGCGGCGTGGTCAAGATCGAACCCGCCCCAGCCCAGGTGCCCCGGAAGGCGTCAGATCAGGACGGCATCTCTCGCGAACCGGTTCAGAAACTCAAGATCTACCCTTTCCAGTCGACGAAGCCAGCCCAGTTCTCGGGTCTCAAATTTGGTGGCCAATCCAAAGCTGAGAAAGACGAGGCCGCGAACCAGGTGAAGCACATCTACGGGCCAGAAGGAAACGGCTTGCTCCTGGGGCCGCTCACAGACGGCCAGGTCCTCGGCGTGCACGACGGCCTTAGATGCCCCCGAGGCTGGGAGGGGGCTATTGTGCGGTTCGAGCCGTCTGCAGCGCCACAAGGACAAGGGAAGAAGGCCCTGAGCTGGATCCTTGGCTCCGAATGGAAGCTTCCAATTGTGGTCGAACCGCCGGTTCCAAAACCTACGTGGTTTTCTGATTTCGAGACTGACCAGGTGGAATCGTCCGATACTCTCTTGGTTGGCATCGACTCGCTGTTGGGGAAGCTCAAGTCGCATCTCTCGCACATGTCTTCCGTGCTGCTGACCGGCGGTCAAGGATCCGGCAAGACGTCGGTTGCTCGGGCGGTGGTGCGTGCGCTGCGCTCTGAGCAGCTTTACCACACGACCTACTTTCCTTGCACCAGACTTGTCAATGACGAAAGCCGGATATCCACCATCAAAGAGACGCTTACCCGGCTGTTCATGGCTGCCAGCTGGGGTGCGCGGCTCGGCGGTAGGGCGGTGGTCATCCTGGACGACCTTGATCGTCTCTGCCCGGCTGAGACCGAACTGCAGGTGGGCAACGAGAACGGCCGGAGTCGGCAAATTAGCGAGGCCATCTGCGCCATGGTCAGGCAGTACTGCGGCCGAGATAGCAATGTGGTGCTGCTGGCCACCTGTCAGGGCAAGGACTCGCTGCACAACGTCTTGGTCGGTGGCCACATTGTCCGCGAGATCGTTGATCTGAGTGCCCCTGATAAGGAAACCAGGCGGCGCATTATGGAGGCGCTCACCAAACAGGGGTCTGTCTCCCCAGAGGAGGTGGTAGAGCCCGGGGGCGACGACGGTAGCCGCCCGACGACGGCAGATGGTAGCGCCGCAGAGGGAGACGGAGACGGATGGATGGACGGCCCGGCCCGGCCAGCCCGGAAATCCTCCGGCCACAAACCCAGCGGTTTCGTCCTGGATGAAGACCTTGACTTCCTCGATATTGCCGGGCAGACGGATGGGTATATGCCAGGGGATCTGATCCCGCTGATCTCGAGAGCGCGCAACGAGGCGCTGAGCCGCACTGTCGGGGAGTCACCAGATGCCGACGCAAGCGTTATTCGTCTTAGCCGTGCCGACTTTGATAACGCCCTCAAGGGTTTCACACCAGCCTCACTACGCAATGTCACGCTCCAGAGCTCAACCACCACGTTCGCCTCGATTGGCGGGCTGAAAGAAACCCGCAAGGTCCTCCTCGAGACGCTCCAGTATCCAACCAAGTACGCACCCATCTTCGCCCAATGCCCACTTCGCCTCCGCTCTGGCCTGCTCCTCTACGGTTATCCAGGCTGCGGGAAGACCCTTCTAGCTAGTGCCGTAGCAGGCGAGTGCGGCCTCAACTTCATCAGCGTCAAGGGCCCCGAGATCCTCAACAAGTACATCGGCGCCTCTGAAAAGAGCGTCCGAGACCTCTTTGAGCGCGCCTCGGCCGCCAAGCCTTGCGTCCTCTTCTTTGACGAGTTCGACTCTATCGCCCCAAAGCGTGGCCACGACTCTACGGGCGTCACGGACCGCGTCGTCAACCAGCTTCTGACCCAAATGGACGGTGCCGAGGGCCTGTCAGGCGTCTATGTCCTCGCGGCGACCTCCCGCCCGGATTTGATCGACCCCGCGCTGCTCAGGCCGGGCCGTCTCGACAAGTCCCTGCTCTGCGATTTCCCCACTCTAGAGGACCGTCTCGACATCATCAGGGCGCTGGCCCAAAAAGTCAAGGTCGCCGACGAAGTCTGGGGCTCGGAAGAGCACATGCTCGAGCTGGGCCACCGCACCGAAGGCTTCTCCGGGGCGGACCTCCAGGCTCTGGTGTCCAACGCCCAGCTGGAAGCCATCCACGACGTGCTCAACGATCGGGAACAGCAGTCCGCAGGCGCCAGCAATGCCCGTCGCGGCGGGGCCAAGAAGTCCCTGTCTGCTTCCGCGGCATCCAAGAACTTTGTCCAGTTCCGCTATGGCGAGGACGATGCCGCCGCACTTGGCGACAGCTCAGCAACCTCAGCGCCCCGCACCCGCGCGGCGCAACTCGCCGAACAGGCCGCGATCGCCAGCAAGCTGGAGGGAATCCGGCTGGCCAAGAAACGCGCCAAGCAGCAGCTCGCCAAGGGTCCTGCCGCCGCGTCCGGCGCTGTGAACGGTCTCTCCAATGGCGATGTGACGGCCGGCAGCGGCTCTGGTAGCAGTTCCGGCAATGCGGAGGTGGTTATCCGCTGGGAGCACCTGGTCAAGGCGCTCGAGGGTACGCGGGCGAGTATCAGCGTCGAGGAGCGGAGGCGCTTGGAGAAGATCTATCACGAGTTTGTGGTCGGCAGGAGTGGAGACATGAAGGACGGGCAAGGGAGCATGGAGATTGGGGGGAGGAGCAGTCTCATGTGAGCGAGTATGTACCATTCTTTGTACATATACGTAGGTCTTGTATGAAGGAGCAGCAGTGTCTGGCTGATGTCTGAACCACTGATGAAGCATAATCACTAGCTTGGCAGACATCCTTGACTTGAGTAGCCATTTCCGTTCAGCGATTGATTTCCAGCATGAAGCTGTGGCCACACCTCCTACACCCTCCCCTCCCTTTTTTTTCTCTTTTTTTTCTCTTTTTCTTTTTTTTTTTTTTTTTTACAAATAGACCATTGTCCCACACCTGGGTGAGACTCGGCAGGCCTCCAATATCTCAAATCCCGTCTTCTGGATGAAACTTGTAAAAGGGGAGAAGACAGAAACAGGAATTACATATCTCATGTATAAGATCTACACTCTCACTAGTCCTTGCCCATGGTCTTCCTCTGTTGCTCAGTTGGTGCTTGTAGTGTGTTCATACACAGCCTATTGGCTGGATCGTTGTTAGTCAATAGGGCGAGCCCTGTTGAGACCGCCAGCACGTAGGACTGTCCAGTGTGTGTTCGGTCTCCTGCCAGGATACCGTTTTGCAGGCGTGAAAGGCCCTTTCAACAAATGATAGAACCACATGGAAAGGGGCTGCTAGATACACCGCGGAGGATGGCCGTTTTCTCACCATGTTGGCCTCCTATCCGGACGACAGGAACTGGTCAGTGTCTTCGTGAGCCGTTTCGTTAGTCGAGGAGTAACCCCCTTTAGCAAACGCGAGTTCGTCAACTAGTAAAAGAGGGGCTACAATTACTCCATCTTGAGAGAGACGCTTGTCGTCATTTCCGTTTCGGCATCATCTCAATCCCAATACTAGTACTAGTTCACCGATGTAAACAGGAGGAAGCCTGAGAGGGATGAGGAAGATGCACGGGATGCTTCAGCGTTGCATTCGTTCGGAGGACTGATCTCGCAGCAGAAGACCCGGATGGCCATTGTTTGTACTCTTGTAGGAGATGCCAGAAGCGTGACCATCTGCAAGTTTGCCATCTGCACTCTCCGCGCTCCTCCGCCCGGAGGTTGTGAATATACGGGCATGCCCCGACCAGCCAGCCATGAGTGAGGCCGGCAGAAAGTACGTACTGGGGCCCGCGCCCGTTGTGGGGTCTCCGCGAGCATTGCTCGTTTCTGGCCTTCTCGGCGCTTTGTTGCTGGGAATCAATGGTGCTAGGATCGGGTGTTTCAACCTAGGAATGTGCAAGTCGGCAGGCGATATTCTGAAAGACGTTAGAAATCCCAGACTCTCCGTCAACGTATACGTCCCACAAGTGACAGGGACGGCCAAGACGGCCACTTTGCGAGTAATAGGGCGTGGCACCCTCGGGGCCCTCGTCAAGGACCGGAAAAGGGGGGTGTGCTTACTGTCTAGTGTCCAATACCTCCGCTTCACCCCCTCCCATTCGCCCTTGCCAGCCTCTGCCAGGTTCGACATATCGACATCTATTACTTCCCAATCGACATCCAGACCCGCATCAGCGAGGTGCAACTCAACGACCTTGGTGTACACGTCGTAGCACACCAAGCGATCGGCACCGAGGCCGTTGAAGAAGCCAAACCTGCCTTGGCCGTCCAAAAGGCCGGGGATAAATTCGGTAAAGAACAGGCGCAGCTGGGAGTAATCTTCGCCAAAGGTGTCGAAGTACACGGAGTCATATACTTGCCCTTCCGCCAGCAGCTGTTGGCAAACCTCCTGCCACTTCCCCTTGTACACCTTGAATGCGCCCGGAGCCGGGCCGCTCTCCTCCCAGGCGGCGCCGAACTTGGAGCCAGGGCGCGAGATGTGTTCCAAGACGCCTGGGTGGGCTTCAATGATGTGGTGCTTGGACGGCTTCGTTTCGGCAAACATGGTGTCGATTATACCCATGCCGAACCCAATGTTGAGAATCCTCTTCCCCGGCTCCTTGTTTGGCAGCAAGGCCTCGACACTGCGGCGCATGATATCCGTCTCCCAGGCCATCATGACACCGTTGCCGTTGTCGTCGACAAGTTTTCCATCGGAATATGTCAGCTTTGACCGCAAGTACGCCTCCGAGGTCACCTCGGCCTCTGTGTCGGGTCTTGGCGGCCGGAACCGTGGTTCCTCTGCCCCCGTCTCCTCCACTTGCTTCTCCCCTCCTTCCTCCTCCTCCTTATTATCCTCCTCCTTATTGTCCTCCTCCTCCTCCTCTTCTTCGTCGTCTTTTCCTGCCGCCGTCCCGTTTTGCCCGTTAGACTCGACATTTACCAGCTGTGGCGCCTCGTCGCCGTCCTCGCCCACCATCACCGTGTCCGCACCGGCGTCGGCATCCATGTCGATGTCGACCACTTCAGCGTCCTCGCCCTCCTCCTCCCCGTCCGCGCTGCGCAGCTCCTCGTACCCCTCCATCAGCCCAAACAGCATCTCGGCCCTGACGCCGGCCTCGACGCACAGGTTGTACAAGTCCGTCCTGCCGAGGCGGTGGGCGACGCAGCCGGGGGTCTCGTTCCGGTCGTCGACGTCGTTCCAGATGGCGCCCCACAGCAGCAGCTCGTGGACGACCTTGGCGGCGGCCTCGAGGTCGGCGGGGTCCTCGTTCTCGTCGTTCCCGTCGTTCCCGTCGGAGCGGGGCCCGCACGAGCGGATGGCGGCGTGCAGCGGCGTCTCGCCCGTCGTGGGGTCCTGCACGCTCGCCTTCCCCGGCGCGTCGAGCAGCTTCTTGACGGCGGCGAGGTCGTGGGCCCAGGCGGCCGTCAGCACCCGCTGGGTCTCGGGCGGGCACGTGGGGGAGATGCGGGCCGAGATGCTGTCGTCTGGCGGGGCGGCTTGCGAGGCTGCCATTTTTCGAGTGGGAGGAGGGATGGTGAGAGATGGCGGATGATACAGTCTTTCTTTTTTCCAATTGTTTTTTTTTTTTTTTTTGCCTTTTCTTTTTCGTTCTTTTTTATTCCTTTTTTTAACCAAAAGGAAAGTTTTGCACACAGCGACTGATAAGTCCGGCAGCTGCAGTCCACACAACCCGTCGTAAGCAAAAAATTGGGGCGGGAGAGCACGGCAAATTGATGGGATCTACTCCGTACACAGTAGTGTGATCGAAGACGTCGAGTTGTGCCCCTCTATCTTGCTGCCTGCCCCTCACCACTGCACCAAATTTTGAAATCTGGGGTCCGGCGATCGAGCCCTGTCTGCAGCTGGGCTTCGGAAGCTGCTTGTGGTTGGTGCATCCTCTGAGTGAAAGGCCACAAGCCGCTCGTTAACGGGTTGCCGCTAACGTCATGCCCAGACCATTCCAGGCTACCCCACACGCCTGCCCCAAACCTGAGTTCTCCAATTCTCCAATCGCAGAGCTCACCTGCACACGTGCTCCGCGACGAGCTCTGCCGGTATGTATGGCGGCTGGGTCACATCGTCGTCAGATGCAGATTGAAGCTGTCGACATGTCTCAACCTAAAGTCGGTGTCTGACGAGGTTTCACACGGGTCTGAGGAAAAAAAAAAAGAAACGAGACAGAGTTGACCCTGAACAGGTGACTCGGTTCGAGCCCGGCAAACGACGGGTGGAGCTGCGACACATACCATACACCAGTTACAACTCCGAGGGCGTCAGGGATCTAGAATCAGAAACAGGCAGGGCTTGGCCAACAGTGGCGACCTCTTAATTAGTGTAAGTGGACGGACGCTGTTTTTACGCTAGATGCTTTCCCACAGAAACAATTGACCTCACCACTGGAGCTAGCACCCCCTGTGGGTGGATCGGACCGGTGCTGATCGTCCACGACCTCGAGACGCTTCCCCATCGATTGCACGCATCCGCATCCGCATCCGCATCCGCATCCACATCCACATCCCCAATCCGCACCCGGACATTCCATCTGGCGAGCTCCTCCCGGCAGCAGCGATCGCCATGAAGTTCGGCGAGCAACTACGGTCGAGCGTGATCCGAGAGTACCAATGGTACTACATCGACTACGACGGCCTCAAGGCAGATCTCAAGCAGCCAAGCGGGCGCATCCTGCCCCCCGGCGACGAGCGCGCGAGGCCCGGTAAGCAGCTGAGCCGTGAGTGGACCGAGGAGGATGAGAGCCGCTTCGTCAGCAAGCTCGAGGCCGAGCTCGACAAGGTGCATGCCAAGCAGCAGGTCAAGGCGATGGAGATCTCCCGCCGCATCGCCGTCAGCGAGCGCGAGGTCCGCGACGTCGTCAACCGCCTGAACGAGCGCGGCCTCGGCCAGGAAGGCCCCACCGAGGAGGAGTTCATGCTGCTCGAGGAGGACCTGAGCGACATCATCGCCGACGTCCACGACCTCGCCAAGTTCGTGCAGCTCAACTACACGGGCTTCTACAAGATCATCAAGAAACATGACGTGAGTTGGTTCGGCCGAACACTGCGGGACGCCGCGCACAGGAGAGGAAGAGAGAGAAGGAGAAGGTTGCTCTAACACGTCCGAAAAAACACAGAAAATGACCGGGTGGCACCTCAGGCCTGTCTTCGACACTCGGCTCAAGGCGAAGCCGTTCTATAAGGAGAATTACGACGCCTCGGTGGTCAAGCTCTCCAAGCTCTACGACCTCGTCCGAACGAGAGGAAATCCCGCCAAGGGCGACAGCGCGGCCGGAGGGAGCCAGGCCAACTTCATCCGCCACACGACCAAATACTGGGTGCATCCCGACAACGTGACGGAGCTCAAGCTCATCATCCTCAAGCACCTGCCCGTCCTGGTGTTCAACGCGAGCAAGGAGTTTGAGGAGGAAGACTCGGCCATCACATCCATCTACTACGACAACCCGGACACGTGGGAGCTGTACGAGGGCCGGCTCAAGAAGACGGAAGGCGCCGAGGCCATCCGGCTGCGCTGGTACGGCGGCATGCAGAACGAGACCGTCTTCGTCGAGCGCAAGACGCACCGGGAGGACTGGACGGGCGAGAAGTCGGTCAAGGCGCGCTTCTCGCTCAAGGAAAAGAACGTGAACGCCTTCATGCGGGGCGAGCTGCTCCCGGCCGCCATCTTCGAGAAGGCACGCAAGGAGGGCAAGAAGTCGGAGAAGGCCATTGCCGAGGACGAGAGGCTGGCCCGCGAGATCCAGTGGTCCGTCCTCAAGAAGGGCTACAAGCCGGTGTGCCGGTCCTTCTACCACCGCACCGCGTTCCAGCTGCCCGCCGACGCGCGCGTGCGTATCTCTCTCGACACGGAGCTCACCATGATCCGTGAGGACAACCTGGACGGGACGAGGAGGTCGGGGGACAACTGGCGCCGCATGGACATTGGCGTCGACTACCCCTTCTCCCAACTCCCTCCCGGAGATATCGTCCGGTTTCCCTACGCCATCCTCGAGGTCAAGCTGCAGACCCAGCTCGGCCAGGAACCGCCGGAGTGGGTGCGCCAGCTGACCTCGAGCCATCTCGTCGAAGCGGTGCCCAAGTTTAGCAAGTTCATCCACGGCGTCGCCTCCCTCTTCCCCGACAGGATCCACCTGCTCCCGTACTGGATGCCCCAGATGGACGTCGACATTCGCAAGCCCGTGACGCACGATTTCGGCATCAAGAGGCTCGAGAACTCGGCGACCACGTCGATCTCGGAAGACGAAGACGACGACGACGACGACGACGACTACGACTCGGACGACGACCAACGGCCGGTGACCTCGACCGGCCAGACGGGGGAGTCTGCCGGCGCATCGATTACCGCTGTTAGGAACGGCCGCGCGGCGGGCTCGACGGCGGCCGATGTCGAGGACCAGACGGTCGACCGGCCGCCCCCGGGCGAGGACACGTACCTGTACGATTCCGAAGACGAGGACGACGAGGACAGGCTGGAAGAGGCGCGGCGCGTCGGCGGCTGGACGTATTACCGGACGCGCATGTCGACGTCGCTGAACGCGGCCGCGCGGGGCACCTGGTGGCTGCTCAAGGCGCTGGTGCCGCGCCCGCGGGCCACCGAGATGCCCCGCAGCGCCAGGCTCGAGTCGCTCCTGGGAACGGGAGAGATTCAGCAGAGGCGGTTCAAGGCGCCCAAGGGGAAGAAGATATATGTTCCCGTGCGCGTGGAACCGAAGGTCTACTTTGCGGCCGAGAGGACCTTCTTAGGATGGGTAACGCTTCCCCCGCGCCCTCCCCTCCCCCCCCCTTTTTTTTTTTTTTTTCGTCGTTTGTTCCGTTTTTGTTGTTGACAAAGGTGGGCTAACTGACCGACTTCGTTCCACACAGCTGGAATACTCCATCTACATCGGCACCATCGCCGTGACGCTGCTCAACTTCAGCACCGAGCAGGGCAACAAGCTGTCGTTTGTCGCGGCGGGCGCGTTTACGGTGCTAGCCTTGCTGTCGCTGGGCTATTCGGTGGCCATCTACCTGTACCGGAGCCGTGCCATCCGCGAGCACAGGGTGGCGCGGTACTATGACAAGGTGGGGCCGACCGTGCTGTGCGTCGCGCTATTTGTGGCGGTCGCGCTGAATTTTGCGTTTGAGGGAAAGAAGAGGGAGTTGTGGTAGTTCATAGGATGCCGGGCGCGGGTCGCCAACCTTCATATACGTCCGTATAATCGCATGGCATAGTCCTGGTGTAGTAGGTCTGGTCCTTTTCGGGTAGCTGTTTTGGGCAAAGCAGGGGAAAGCAAGGGGGCATTCACTCAGGGGTTCATCTGCATCCGAGTATGTATGTACATACACTAGACTGTATGATCTTACTGTTTACTACCTTGTAGCAACAACGAGCATCATTATCACAACATTCCCAACTCTCAGTCGTAGGGTGGCCCAAGGGTGGGCACCAGACGAACACAAGCACACGGTATCGTCCCTTCTGGGAACTCCACTCCATGGGACAGACCCCGCCGTCCGATGTTAATGTTCGTCACAGTTCGGTCCAAAGAAAGGAGAGATGGCTTTCCTCATCCCGCGGAACGCCTAGAATCTTAACAATGGCGTCAATTCGGGGTCCCTTGGGAATTCACTTCTTGTCATGACTCCCGACCTCTCTCCACTTGGGGGGCTCCCAGGCCCCTAGGGGCTGTCTGGGCCACATACAGCCGGAGATGCTCGGCAGAGTCCCCATGCGACATCGGACATGTCAGTACGGATTATAGCAACACACTTGACATCCACATTTCACTTGACCCGCCGTGATGGGTTCTGATTAATATTCAAGGCGGCTTATAGTTACATTTTACAGGCGTGTCTCTTGCCTTTTTACTTCATAGCCCGGGTCCCCAATTATATAATTTTTTTTCCTTGAGCACGGAGCGCGTAAAAAGAAAACAAAAAAAACAAAACAAAACAAAAAAAAAAAAAGAGCCGAGGGGGAAGAAAAGAAATACAAAAACGAAAAAAAAAAATGCCAATCAAACAGATCAACACCGAGCTGGGCCACTCACTCCCACCCGAGGCCCCTCACAACATCACTTTTCACATTCCCGGCTGGGACACGGCCAAGGCGCTGCGCCGTGGGGACCCCGAACTGCTCAGCAAGCTCTCCTCCATCTACCCGCGCTTCGGGCCGTGGTGCGAGGTCCGCCAGGTGCGTCGCCTCCTCCCTCATCCCCCGCCATTTTGTTTTCTTCCCCTGTGCAACGCTGGATGTTTATTTATTTACATACATGTTAACCTTCGTCCAGCTATCAACTGCTCTGCACCCGCTTCTGGACCTTCCCGAGACCCATGGCCTGATCCTCTTTGTTCGTACGTTTTCTTTTTTTCTTTCTTTCTTTTCTTTCTTTTTTTATTTCTTCCCCTTCCTCCTTCCTGCCTTTCTCTTCTCTTTTCTTTCCTTTACTTTACTCCCCTCGACATGAGCCACCCATGAAGGACTAAAAAAAGAATACTGTATATGGGCCGCCAGACCCGGACATCCTCCAGACCGCCGTCGCCTTCGCGAGCTCGTCGCACCGGCAGAACAAGGCGGCCGGCACGGACCACCGCATCGCCCCGGCCGAGCTGCTCTTCCGCGCCGTCGACATCCCCCTGACCCTGCCGCTGCCGCCGCCCGAGCCGCAGCAGCAGGAGGAGGAGGAGGAGGAGGAAGGAGGGAAGGAGGAGAGCGACGGGGTGGTGGTCCGCCTGTTCGCCGTCGGCTACCCGCTCGCGCGCGCCCCCGGCGCCGTCGGCGTGTGGCAGAACTACGGCACGGGCGTCTCGTCGCGCCTCGCCGCCGCCCTGCTCCCCGCCGTCCGGGCCGGCCGCGCCCGGGTCCTGCCGTGGCGCGCCGACGGGGCGACCCTTCTTCGTCTCTCTCCAGACGGCGGCGCCGCGGGCGCGGGCGAGGGCGAGGGTCAGGCGGCGGCGGCGGTGGTGGTGCCTCCTCCGGAGGGGACGTTCCTCCCGCTCGGCAAGGCCCACGTGGCGCTGAGGAGGCGGATCGCCGACCTGGTGGCGAACGGGGCCGCGGCTGGGGATGATGGGGATGGCGGGGTAGGGAACGGCGGGGAAGGGAACGGCGAAGGGAAGGCGGACGGGGATGGGAAGAAGGGCGCGAGGGTGACCGCGGAGGACGTGTGGCTCTACCCGACCGGGATGGCGGCCATCTACCGGCTGCACCGGGCGCTGCTGGAGGCCCGCGGGGGTAAGGGTACCGTGGTGGTGCTCGGGTCCGTCTTCCACAACACCTGGCACCTGATGACGGAGAACGAGGCCGGGATGAAGCACTTTGGGCGGTGCGATCCCGACGGCCACGTCATGGAGGCGCTGGAGGCTTGGCTGGAGGGGGAGAAGGCGGCCGGGAGGAAGGTCGCGTACGTGTTTGCCGAGTTCCCCAGCAATCCGATCCTGGTGAGCGTGGATCTGGTCCGGCTGAGGGAGGTGGTGAGTTTCCTTTTCTCTCTCTCTCTCTCGACATATTCCCTTGTGTTCTGCTTGCTCTCCTTCCTCGGGCGGTTTGCTGAGAAAACACGGGCCGCACCAGACCAACAAGTACTCCGTCCCCGTCGTGATCGACGACACGATCGGCTCCTTCTGCAACATCGACGTCTCCCCGTTCGCCGACGCCATCGTCACCTCCATCACCAAGTCTGTCAGCGGCTATGCCAACGTATGTTCTCCCCCCCCCCCCTTTCCGTAACAAAACCTTCCCTTCTCTTTCTTTCTTTCTTTCCTTTCATTCTTTTTTCTTCTCTTTTTCTTGTTTCCCTTTGTGATCCCTGAGCTAAACTGGCCCCCCCTGACCAGGTGATGGGTGGCTCCGTCGTCCTGCCTCCCTCGTCACCGCACCACGCCGTGCTGCGGTCCGCCCTGGCCGCCCAGTTCCGCAACGAGTACTTCCACGCCGACGCCGCCAGGCTGCTCGCCAACGCGCGCTCCTACGTCGCCCGCTCCCGGGTCCTCAACCGCAACGCCCTCGCCCTCGCCACCTTCCTGGACGACTACCGCCGCCGGTCCCGCGCCTCCGCCTCCGCCTCCGCCGAGGCCTGCCCCGTCGCCGCCGTGCTCTACCCGCCCTTCACCCCGACCGCGGCCAACTACGCGGCCGTGATGCGCCCCCACGATGCCTTTGTGGGAGGCCAGCAAGACGGGGACGGAGACGGAAGAAGAACAACAGTTGGTTTCGAGCCCGGCTACGGCTGCTTACTGGCCATCGAGTTCGCCTCGCTGCGGGTAGCGCGGGCCTTCTACGACAACCTCTCGGTGTACCACGGGCCCCACCTCGGCGCGCACCACACGCTCGCCTTCCCATTCAACGACGCCATCTGGGGCACCGACCCCGAGGCCGCTGCCTACCTGCGCACCTACGGCGCCAAGGCCGAGCAGGTGCGCGTGAGCGTCGGGTTGGAGGACGAGCAGGAGCTGATTGATACCTTCAAGGCCGCCCTCGAGGTTGCTGAGAAGGTGAGGCAAGATGAGCTTGCGGAGCTGGAAGAGCAAGCGAGAAGTCAATGATGGAGACAAAAAAAATTACAAAACATCCAAAGTAAGAAGGGGAATGGTAGTGGTCTGGGAAAATTCTTGGGTCCTATCCTGTGGACGAGGAAGGGTTTGCAAAAGGAGTGGGTGGGTAGGCCCCGTACGGGGGACGGCGGCATTGTATTTTTGCATTGCCATCAGACTAGCATTGGTAGCATGTTTTACCCTAAAATCGACCAAAACGATGGCTGTCGGCTGCTTGGTTTTCGTTCTTTTTCCGCTAGAGCCGGCTAAAGTTCCCACGATCGAATCCTGGTCCCAGCAGCCTATGACCCCCAGCGAGTATGCCGTGCCGGTGTTGGGAAGCTGTGACTGCAACCCCGGAGCAAATGTCTCGAAGCTGAATCCTTTTTTCAATGCGTGCATTCATGCAGTCCCCTCCCAAGACTTTCCTCAAAGAACGGCCAGGGGGACGCCTACACAAAGTTCTCCTTGTTCAGGATGCCGTGCATGATGCCCGCCTTAACACGCTGCAGAGTCAGCGCGGCAATCAGGGCGGCACCCACACCGCTGCCGTCCTCAGCAGCCAGGATCTCGATGGGATCCTCCTCCTTAGGGTCCTTCTTCTCGGGCCAGTCGAGGATCTCGCGGAGCGCCTGGGCGCCGCGGGCCTTGAAGTGCGGGTATTTGTTGAACACGGAGCCGTCGGCGCCCACGTGGCACGTCTTGTACCCCTTCTTGATGCTGATGGCAGCGACGCCGCACGCCGAGAGACGGGCTGCGCGGGTGCCAATCAGCTCGGCGGTGCGCCGGATGAGCTCCAGCTCGGGCAGGCTGGGGCTGATGTTCAGCTTGTTCTGGAAGAGCTCGAGCGTCTCGGAGAGGTTCTCAAACGGATCCCTGCACAGATTAGCCACAAGAGCTTTCCTTTGGGCGACAGAGAAAGGCGGTGCCACCTACTCCTCGATCGCTGACAGGAAGGATGAGTCCAGGGTGTACGGCTTCCGGAGCTTGGAGACGTCCTGCCCTGCGAAGATGTTGACATCCTTCTTGTCGTGCAGGTCGACCATGACCAGGCGGAAGATCTCGCCCAGGTACAGGCCCGCAATCATCTTCTCAAACGCCTGCTGGCCCGGGCGCGGAGAGTCCCTGTCGATGGCGACATCATAGGGCGTCCGCGGCAGCACCACGTGCTCGTTGTCGAAGGCACCCCACTCGCAGTTGATCGCCATGGGCGTGTCGGGTGCGATGTCTACGTGCGCGAGCTTGGGAATGGACCCGAAGTCCTCGAAGTAGGCAGCGTTGCAGCCCGTGCCGAAGATGCAGCCGATCTTCATCTTAGGGTCGGTGTAGGCCGAGGCAACGAGGGTACCAGTCGTGTCGTTGATGAGAGCCGTCAGCTTGATCGGCACTCCCTGAGACAAGTGTTAGTAGGTTTCCGAATCGCCCTCCTCGCCCGCCCGATTCAACTCACCCTCCGGGCGAGGGCGGCCTCAAACATGGGCACGACGTTACGGCCCTCGACGCCGGCAATGTCGAAGCCCTTGGTCCAGCGCTGCAGGATGCCCTCGTCGATGTAGTTCTGGGTGGCCGGGTACGAGAAAGTGAAGCCAAGGGGGATCTTCTCCAGCTTGGACACGTCGCCGTGGTGCGTCTCGATGAACTGCTGCAGGCAGTCGGCAATGTACTCCCAGAGCTCCTCTGCGTCGCCCGTCTTCAGCTCCTCCGGCATGCGGTACTTCGACTGGATAATATCAAACTCGGACTTCTGCTCCGTCAGAGTGACTTGGCAGACGCGCAGGTTGGTGCCGCCCATGTCCAGGGCCAGGTAGCTGCCCGTCTCATAGCCGGTAGGTTGCGACATGACCCATGTTGGGTTCATGGGCTTACCGCTGTCAGCATCCATCGTCCTCCCCGCGGGTATGCCAAGATCGACTTACGATACTACCCCCCTCCACGCTCAACCCTGGGAGACGACAAAAAGTCAGCATCAGGCCGAGCAGTTGATTCTATTATTGTCTGCTTTGAACAAGTCACCTACCCTTTGCGAGCTCATTGACGAAGTGATTGGTGATCTCCTTTAGCTTGGCCGTGTCGACGGTAAAGAGCTCCTCCAGGTGCTTGATCTCACTGATAAGGTCCTTGGGCGCATCGGCGAGCGTGCCTACAGCCATGGTCAGTCGTCGATGAAGGGGCGCCGGGCACACAGTGCCTTGCCCTCGCCGAATAATGGAATAGGAATGCTGAGGTTGGAAGAGCGAATGAGAGGCGCCTTTGTGAGAGGGACAGGGTCGAAGCACGGGCGCAGTCAGGTATGGTTTGGTTGCAGTTGGGCAATTTCCTCAAAATTCCAAATGTTGCCATTCCGACCGCTTCGGGGTTATTGGATTTCCTTTCCCCTACACAACCAAGCTAGGTAGGGGAGCAGGGAAAAAAAAAAAAAAACATAAAATAGTGCAAAATCGTGTCGACCGTTAGGGGATAAGCACAAGGGTCAGGTGGAGTGAGAGAATAAGATCGGGCAGAGTGCAGAGAAGAAAGATACGAAGGCGGGTGTGATGTCACAGGTCGCTTCCATAGCGGCTTCGCTTTAAGGCCGCCGTGAATTCCGGTTTCCCGTGCTTTGCTTGCTCCCGTCTCGCGTGCCACACTACCCCGGGACGGAAGAAAAAGAAGAAAAAAAAGAGGGCCTTTCACATAAGGCAAGGGAGGAACGCGAAGCACGAGTTGCCTCCCACCCACCACTCCAGACCACAGGTCAAAAAAGGGTACTTGTGTATCGCAACACCAAAGAGCGGGGTGATCAGGCAGTAATGACGAGCGGAGCAGCTCAAGGTTACACTTACCGGTACCCTTCCTAGAGGGAGGCGGCTTTGGTCCGAGGCCCACCATTGCTGACTTTAGTGACAAACTCTGTCCGCTTGTTGTTGATCCGTACTAGGATGCTGAAAAGTGCCTTTGGTTTTTGGTTTCGATTTTTTTCACTAGTACGAAGGAGTCGACGCGGCGCTGACTTCTCACTCAGCTGTTCCAAAAAGGCAGGGATTCTCGCGACAGATCGAGACCGAGATAGGAGGGTAGCGGGCAGGCAATAGCTACCCCGCACCCCAACGCTTAGGCTTTTTTAGTTGGGGGCTACCAGGAGCAACTTGTCAAAGGCCAGTGTGTGGGTTAGGGTTGATCTGGCTCTCACTGATAAAGGGCTACGCTCTGGGAGGTGACGCTTCCAGTTACTGGTTTCGGATCTGATGCATTGGGCAAACTATTCCATAACCACTTGCAGATCTACATCGACATCTAGCGCTCACTGCCTTCAGTACCTCGTATGTATTGGCAACAGCCCAGTGTATACATACTTATGTCTCCATTTGCAAAGTCCGGGCGCCTATAGAATGCATGCCGATAGAATGCATGCCGATAGAATGCATGGTGCTAAACCAGGGTGAACGCCTCATGCAACAGGTTGAGCATGTGCACAGCTGACTCGCTCCATCACGCTCGCTCGCTATCTGGCAGGTCGGTCTGCTCGACCCAGTCTCCCCAATGAGAAAATAATGCCTCGTACCTCGAGGATCTGCGTCACCGAGGCGCAAGCTCGGTTTGCCATTCCTTCGCCCGGTCCAAGACCTGCTTGTCGGCCGGGAAGAAGGGCGGTCTCTTGGCGAAGCAGCTGACTAGGTATGTACTATACACCCCCACTTAACACACTGCATCCCACTCTCCTCGACGGCATCGTGCACCAACGGCACCAGCGGCACCCGCGCGTGCTGTTACATTCTCCGCTGCTGTATCCGGAGTTCCAGTACGATATGCAAAACCAACAAGCTTGGTGACGTCGCGGATGACCCCTTCGCCACCCCGAGTGTCAACCAAACGATGGCGACTCGCCCCGCTTGGACGGAAACCACTCTATTTGTATTCTGATTGTCTTAGGTGATTCGCCGCGTCTACATAGTACGACGGCACCGGCCGGTATGACAATCGGTGGTGGTCCGAGACACCCTCCTAGAAGAGATGGATCGGCTGTCCGAGTTTAGGACGTTGATGGTATGGTCGTATAAAGTTCGTCCTACTCGGACACGCTAGGAAGGGAATATCGGTGAGCACTGGACCGTCTGGTAGCGTATGGAACGGGTGACCATCCGTGTCCGGTGATAGTCGCCCGGGCTGGAGGCTCTTACACTGAAGAGTACTAGTAGTCTCCTTTGCCCTTGAAAATCAGTAGACTGAAAGTCGGCACGGAGTAATGGCCGCGAGAACCCGTGGAGGTACCTTGTATAGTATCTAAGGTGTACGGGGTCATTTAAGCAATTCAGCGCTGCGCCGAGGTCAGATGCTTGGTCTAGGTAGTTACAGCGCCTTGCTTGGGTCATGTTTGGAACGAAAGTGCCTGAAATGTATACTTTTTCAACTTTAAAATAATCACATATCCTAGGACATCTATGAGTAGCGGATTTGTTATTTTCTACGTACGAGATATTGTATCAAGTATGAAATCCGAAGTCGAACATTTCAGAAATCCCTTGCAGTGCAATGAGGTTGGCATTTGGGTTAAGCTCAGGGAAACCAAGGAGCATTGGCCAATCAAATTTATCATTTTCGGCTCCCGTTAGCGTGACCCAGGGTGGCCCCACCCTGTCAGGCCGACCAGGGGTGTTTCGGCAACGTAAGCTTTTCGAGACTGGCAGCTGCCGTCGGAAGGCCACGATGATGCTCCAGAAGAAGTGTAGAAGCTCGAAAGGGTGCATCGTCGGCCAAACCCTTGCTTCTCGTCGCCCATTCCGTCCTTTTGCAAACTCTCGAATTGGCGGCGCGCGAGGTTCATGAACCTCTTGCCGTTCCCTTTTTAAGATGAAGACGTCGGTGGTCTTCTCTGCCTTCCTGGCGCTGCTGTCGCTGGCCTCGGCCGCGAGCTCAGACGGGAAGAGCAGCTCCACCAGCACCACCCTCCCGGCCACCTTCAAGCCGCCCCAGGTCTTCAAGAACGCCAATCTGGTCCATATCATCTCCGTCGAGAAGAACTACGTCAAGGAGAACATCAACGTGCTCATCCAGAATATCGACAAGGAGGCCCAAGATGAATACTTTGTGCCGTTCACGGCGGACCAGATGTCCCGGCTCGGAGGGGTGGAGGTGAAGGACCGCAAGGACAGCAGCGCTGGGCCATTCGTCGCAGAGGCCGTCGAGCTTGATCAGGAGAGGTAAGCAAGAAGAGTCTGCCGCAGCGGGCCAGGGAAGGGTTCGGAGCTGACCGTCACAGCGACATCCAGTACCTCCGCATCCGCCTCCCGAAGCCGCTTGCGCCTGGCGCGCAGCAGACCCTCGGCATCAGCTACTATCTCCTCAAGGCGTACAAGCCGCTCCCCGCAGCCATCAAGCAGGAGGAGCAGCAATACTTGTCTTTCTCTTTCTCGGCCTACTGCCCCTCGGCCTACACGACGACCAAGCAAAAGACCGAAGTCAAATTCCCGTCGAGCACCATCCCCGACTATACCAAGCTGCCGGGGAGCGGCGAGGTTGAAGAGTTCCCGCAGAAGCTCGGCTCCAAGCTCACGTACGGCCCGTTCGACGAACAGCCCGCGGGCGCCGTCCAGCCCGTCAACGTGCGGTACGAGTTTAACAAGCCCGTGACCCACGTGTCGCGGCTGGAGCGCGACATCGAGGTCAGCCACTGGGGCGGCAACGTCGCCTTCGAGGAGCGCTACACTCTGCACCACCGCGGCGCCAATTTGTCTTCGCTCTTCAACCGTGTCAAGTGGCAGCAGTCGCAGTATTACCAGCCCTCCGGCACCTTCGCACTCAAGGAGATGAAGTTCCCGTTGCGCGTGGGCAGCGTCGACCCGTACTACACCGACGTGATCGGCAACGTCTCGACGTCCCGGTTCAGGAGCAACAAGCGCGAGGCCCTGCTCGAGATCAAGCCGCGGTACCCCGTTTTTGGCGGGTGGAAGTACCCCTTCACGATCGGGTGGAACTCGGACGCCAAGAACTTCTTGAGGCAGACGGCTACCGGCGGGTTTGTGCTCAACGTGCCCTTCCTCGAGGGCCCGAAGCAGCCGGAAGGTGTCGAGTATGAGCAGGTGCAGGTCCGGGTCATCCTGCCCGAGGGCACGGAGTATGCAGCCACCCCCCGTATCTCCGGAACATTTCCCCAGACGTGCTAACGGGTTTGATAGAAACGTGAAATACTACACCACCATCCCCAGCCAGTCCATCGTCGAAGCCGGCATCGAGATCCACAAGACCTTCCTCGACACCATTGGACGGACCGCGCTGGTCATCAATGCGCGCAACTTGGTGGACGAATTGCGGGATCGCGAGCTGGTGGTCACATACGACTACCCGCTCATGTCGGCCTTGCGCAAGCCGCTGATTGTGTTCGGCAGCGCTATCGCCGTGTTTGTGAGCACCTGGGTGTTGGGGCGCGTGGAGCTGAAGTTTGACACAGGGAAGAAGATATAGACGGGGGAGAGGATAGTGGCCATAAAAAAGTGGTCGGCTTCTTCCATTTTTGTTTCCTTTTGCGTTTTGTGTATCTTGTAAATACTATTTGTGTACTAGAATGGCAAAGCGATGGGATGGCTGTTCTGATTGCTGGACTGGATAGCAATGCCTTGGTCTGTGTAGTCGTGCATGTTGTTGGGCAACGGTGTATGATGGGTAGTTGCCATATTTCGGCACAACAACCAATGGTCCGATGGTGTAGTTGGTTATCACGTCAGTCTAACACACTGAAGGTCTCCAGTTCGAACCTGGATCGGATCATGAGCACTAGAGGATTCGGTTAAATACCGGATCGCAACGCTTTTTGGCGCTTGTGCGCTGTGGGTTGTGTTGTGGGGATATGGCAAGTCATTTTTTCCATACTCGGGCTTATTGTTAGGTACCCAAGTTCTCGGGTACGTCTCGGCAGTTACGGCTCGGTGTAATCCGCCCACAAATCTCGCGGTGAGCAGGGACCCCGCTGGAGAGATCTGACAATAAATCCAACAGGTGGTCATGGTGGGGCAAGGAAGAGAACGAGAGGTATGACGTCAACACGATCAGGCCTCAGCACCCCATGACGATGAGAGCTCTTGCTCTCTCTTGCCGACGAACACATTACGTGTGAGGGTTCCTTTAGTTCTGAGTCGGAGACTAAAAGGGGAGGGTATGCCAAGTGCGATGGTGGTCGACCGCCGTAAAGAGCGGCACAGAGCATCCAACTTGATCAATTGTACCCTCTATCCAGAGAGAGAGAGAGCTCTCCTGCGGCTCATCAACCTCGAAACAAGGGAACCCGTTTGTAGTTCTTGAATTGAGTCTTCCTGCTACTTCGTTTCAATTAGGCTCAAATTCTCTCTCTCATCGACGAGCGACGAGGACCGCGGTTGGTGAAGCCGTGAGGGCGCAAGATCCCATTTTCCTAGTGCATGGTTGGCACCTGCCTTACGACCAGTCTTCCCTCAGGCCCGTCGAGGTACATCGTAACCAATTTGGAAGGAGGCCACAGACAACAACACAGAGTTACCCGTGCCTTACTTGTTACCAGCTTTTGGTATTGCACCTACCCATCTCCGACTCCTGGGCGAATCGAGCAGACTTGAGAAGCCTCAGGATATTGAATCTGAGAACCAACATGATGTAAGCCGAAACATCCATCCCCGCTGTCAGGTACCTCGACCGTCGTCACGTATCTAGCATCACGACGAACCATGTCACGCAGGAGTGGTGAAAGCTCCCGGTTTTCCCTTTCAGCCCAGTGGTGAACTCCCCTTCTTTGCCTATCCTTCAGCCCATTTCATTCTCAGCTAACCAAGGAACCAAATATAATAACCCTTTTGGATCTCTCTAGGAACCGCGCGCTCTCCATTCGCTCGTCAAACCGCTCGTCCAGCGGCACGGCCAACCCCACCTCCACCACCTCAAGCCACCAGTCGGGCGCCTCTCACCACCGTAAACTCTTCTCCTTCCACTCCCTGCGCGACGCAACCCATCCGCCCCTCTCCAAGCGCCTCCACCGCCTGATCAAGTCGGAAAACATACTCGTGTCGGCTTACGAGACGGCCGCGCGCGAACGCATCTCCATCGCCACGCAGCTCTCGGAATGGGGCGAGCAACGCCAGCAACCACAGCAGCAGCAGCAGCATCCAGCATCATCTACCTCCCCACAGGACGGTAGCGGCGGAGGCGCGGGGGCCGATCCGGCGGTGTCGGACATCAGCGACAAGATCGGCGTGCTGCTGTCGGAGCTGGGCGAGCAGGAGGAGGCGTACGCGGCGCGGCTGGACGAGAGCCGGGCGGCGCTCAAGGTGGTGCGCGACACGGAGCGCAGCGTGCAGCCGAGCCGGGACGGCAAGCACCGCGTCGCCGACGAGATCCACCGGCTCAAGGCCCGCGAGCCCCAGAGCGCCCGGCTCGTCACGCTCGAGCAGGAGCTGGTCCGCGCCGAGGCGGAGAACCTGGTTGCCGAGGCGCAGCTGGGGAACGTGGTGAGTCTAGTTTCTTTTCTTTTCTTTTCATTTTTTTTTCTTCCGTTGTTTCTCGTTATCTTCCCTTTCTCACACGCCCATTGCTTCTTTCAGTCTCATGGCGTGCTGCTGCTGATGAATGAGCGCGTGTGTGCGCTCGACGGCACAGACCAGGCAGAAACTCAAGGAGGCGTATACCCTCGACTTCCTCGCCACCATCGAGCGGGCCGAGAAGCAAGCCATCCTGGCGCGGCACGGCCTGAGGCTGTTGCAGCTGTTGAATGACACGCCCGTAGTGCCCGGGGATGTGCGGCCCCCGTATACGCACGCGGCGCAGGCGAGACAGGTCCTGAACGATGCCGAGGATGACCTGCGGGAGTGGCGACTGGATACCGGGTTTCTGGGCGACGATGGGACCGTCGATGTGGAGAGTGGCGGACATGCGATGCCCAGTGCCGAGGAGAAGGGGAAGCAGAAGGAGACGCCGCAGGAACAACAGAAGCTGGCAGATCCGGGTGGCGTGGCCGAGACAAACAGGGAGAATGTGCCAGATGCGGATGGTGGTAGTTTGGGCGGCCAATATTGAGGGCGATTGGAGATTAAAGAGAACAAAATCAACGGATAGGTATGCGTTTGGTATCGTTGGTGGTCGATCACTTAATACCTAAGGTGCTCATGTTATTCTCCTGACACACAGGGTGTCTTCTATTTGCAAAGCATAAAACAACACAAATCAAGAAAGCACATAAAAAAACCAACAACAACAACCAATCCCAAAATGTCTACAACGCCCGTTGCATGTTATTGCATGTTAGAAATCCCAAGCCGGACCCCATCCCGTTCATTACCCATGCCCACTCGTTCGTTCGTGTTCCCAGAATACATACACGCCCAATCATCAGATGCTCGCCGTAACCCTCCTCACACTCTTCCTGGGTCCCTCGCCGGTGATCATGACGGCGCCTTCCATCTCGAGCGCCCGCATGACCTCGGCAAAGTCGGCCGGCTCGACGGGGACGCCGGCGCTGTCGGCCAGCTTCCTGGCGACCTCGGAGTAGCGGACGGCCTGGCCGCCGGCCGTCAGGTCGTCCAGCAGGCGGACGACGGCGTCCTTCATGTCGGCCTTGCGGCGGCGGTCGGCGGCGCTGGTGCCCTCGGTCAGCAGGCTCATGTCGATGCGGCCCTGGGCGTCGGTGGCGGCCGTCTTGAGGGCCGACTTGATGAGCCGCACGGCCTCGCGGACGTCGTCGGGCGTGACCGTCTGCGAGAGGCGCATCTTGGCGTGCGCCTCGGACAGCCGGATCATGGACTCGAGCTGCCGCGTCGTCGCCGTGATGCGCTTCTCGGCCGCCCGCACGTCCTGCCCCAGCTTGCGCATCTCGACGTACGCCTCCACTAGCTCGCGCCCGGCCTCCGGGCTGATGGTCGGGTGGATGTTGGCCCGCGCGTACGAGATGTACGACGTCAGGAACTCGATGGGCTGTGTGTGTATGGTGATTAGCAACCCCAAGAGAAGGAAAAAAGAAAAAAAACAAACACGGGAGAGAGGGGTATGTATGCATGACTTACCAGAATGTCGTTGCTGCTCTGGGCCGTCTCGGGCTTGTCCTCGAGGTACATGGACAGCAGGTGGCGCGCCAGCCGCTGGTCCGTCTTCTCGTCGACGCGGTCGAGGATGAGGTAGACCAGGTCGAAACGGGAGAGGAGGGTGGGGGGCAGGTCGATGTTTTGCGGAACCGAGAGGTCCGGGTTGTACCGGCTGCCGATCGGGTTGGCGGACGCGAGGATGCTGGTGCGGGCGTTAAGCGTGGTGATGATGCCGGCCTTGGCGACCGACACGGTCTGCTGCTCCATGACCTCGTGCAGGACCGAGCGCGTCGACTCGTTCATCTTGTCGAACTCGTCGATGCAGCAGACGCCGCCGTCCGACAGGACGAGCGCGCCCGACTCGAGCACCAGCTGGCGCGTCTCCGGGTCGCGGGTCACGTAGGCGGTGAGACCGACGGCAGAGGAGCCCTTGCCGCTGGTGTAGACGCCGCGCGGGGCGATCCGGTGGACGTACGAGAGGATCTGCGACTTGGCGGTGGACGGGTCACCGCAGAGCAGTATGTTGATGTCGCCGCGGTACTTGGGGCTCCCCCCCTTCTCGAATGTCTTGTTGGTCCCGCCGAACAGCTGCAGGAGGATGCCCTTCTTGACGTCGTCGGCCTCGTAGATCGAGGGCGCGAGGGAGCGGGAGAGCAGGTCGTAGATGTCCGGGCGGGCCGCGGTCGCCTTGATCTTCTCCTCCTCCTCGGGAGTGACCTTCTTGACCTCGTCGAGGCTTTGCCCGTTCGTGTGGGCCTCCTCCTCCTCGGCCAGGTCGAGGGTCGACGGGTCGGCGCCCATCCTCTTCCGGTCGACCTTTTGCACGTGCACCACGTCGACGTAGGTCTTGTGCACGCTCTTGACCGTCCGCATCCGCGGGTTGACGCGCACGGGGGTGACCTTGTAGATGCCCGTGAGCTCGACACGGTCGCCTGCCTTGCAGAAGTCGACGAGCTCGTTGTAGACGCACACGGAGACCGAGTGCGGCGTCTGCCCGGCGGGGACGGTGTCTGGCGTCTCCTGCAGCTTGATGACCTGCTTGTCCTCGAACAGGCAGCGGTTGTGGATGATCTGCATCGAGTTCTTCTGCTTGCACCGGGCGCGGGGGCATTCGGTGGGCTCGCGGATCTTGCCGCGATCCAGCTCGACGGTAACCGAATGGCCGCAGACGCTGCACTTGAAGAAGGCCGCCTTCATATCCGGGATGACGGGGGTCGTCCGGATGACGAGGCCCTTGATGGAGATGAGCTTGTCCATGTCGGACGGGTTGAGGTCCCGCAGGTTGATGGTCTTCTCCAGGCCCCAAGGGCGCACCAGGTACTGCTGCTTCATCACCTGGTCCTCGAGCGTCATCTGGTCCCGCTGAGAGGGCCGGGGCGTGGACGAGTCCTCTCCGCGGTCGGAGCTGGGGAATGCAATCTCGGAGCTCTGGGAGGCCTGGGGCGCGTTGGCCGCGGCGGCGGCGGCGGCGCTGTGCGAAGCGGCCCTCTGGCTCGCCATCTCGGCCTGGGCAAGCTCGATCATGCAGTCGTGGACGCACTGGTCCATGACGGGGATGATCTCGGTCGGGTACGCCTGGGCCTGGTGCCACAGCTTCACCGTCCGGGGATAGGCCTTAAGGTCGCGGAGGTCCAGGTACAGCTTGTTGGTGCCGAGCAGCAGCATGTTCTCCAAGGCCTCCCAGTACGGCTTCGAGTCAGCCTCGGGGTTCCCGCTGGTGTCGGCCTCGGTGGCGCCGTCTGCCCACATGCGGTACTTCTTGGTGAAGTTGCGGAGGAAGTCCCTGAAGGAGGCGAAGGAATCCTCGAGCGAGACGGTGGTACCCCAGACAAGGCTCTGGCTCGGGCCACCGAGAGCATCGGCCTCCGAGGTATGGGGGTTATTGTTTGCGAAGGAAGCGGCATCTGACCCGAGCGCGGAACCGTCCCGGACCACGCGGCCGGTGTCGTCCAAGATGATGCGGCGGGGCACCCGGGGGGTGCGGATGACATCGGAGTTGATATCTCCTCGGTAGGGCCTGGCGACGTCTGATCGCCGAGAGCTCACAAACAGCGCGCTGCTGTCGCTGCGGAGGTCGGACTGCTGGGTGAGCTGGCGGCCAGGACTGGAACTGGGGTCATAGCGGATCGGGGAGGAGTCTGCGCGGGCAGGTTAGGCACATCGGTTCTTTGCGGGGGATCTTGGGCACGGGGCCAGGGGCCAGGGGCCAGGGGAGAGAGCGCCCTACCTCCGATGAGGCGAGCGCTCGGGCGGGGAGTCCGGTCTCCGGCGCTCTGGGTCTCTGTCTGCTGGCGCAAGGGCGAGCTGGGTGCGTGGTTGGCCGTGCTCTGGCTATTGCTCATCTGGCGGAGAGGGGAAGAGGGCCTATCGGCGCCGGGGGCAGGAGACGAAGACTGGTAGAACAGCGGGCTAGAGGCGAGCTGCGATGACCTCGTCTGGCGGGGTGTCCTCTCTGCTGCGGTCGGGCGGTTCGAGGGGCCAGCCGCGGGGCTGCTCTGTTGCTGCTGCTGCTGCTGCTGCTGCTGCTGCTGCGAGCTGCGAGTGGCCCGGCTCGGCGTTGCAGAGCTGCGCGTCGATCTCTTGGCTGGCGACGACATGTTGGTCCACTGTTCCTCTGGTTCCAAAACGAAAGGGGGAAAAAAAATTGCCGGCAGTGGTATGTCAAAGGATGCCGGGTGAAAGTGCTTGTCGGCAGAGGAAGAGTTGCGAGAGCTGCGAGGGTGGGACACTCAGTTGGGTAAGGCGGGCAGTCGGTGCAGAACAAAAATGGGAGGTACGCGAAAGTTCGCGTTAACCCAACCACTTTACGCGCCTCCAGGGGGCACTTGCACGCGCACCCCATTAAAACCCCTGTCACTTACACACGGAGGTACAGTACGTATCCGTACCTGCCAAGGTATCCGCACCGCATCTCCCAAAATTGTGGGACCCCCAATGGCCCCAATGCTCAAGCCACATCACAGCGAAAGGACCCCACAACTCCCAAGAGGGCAGCAGCAAAGCACCAGAAGACGACAGCATCGCAACCCACGATACGCGCTGCCATTGCGCCCGCCGAAGCTGCGACGACATTGAATAGGATAGGATTTGTATTAGCGGGGCAGTCACAGAAACACACACACCCACCGCCAAGATGTCGCCAGGAATGTCGCTGTATAGCGTCAACGCTATCTGTATGGACCTTGGATTCCGCCGACAGCTGCGACCCGGCATCGAGCGTCGCAGGCGATCAAGCTGACACTTGGCCCAGTAATCCTTTCCAGCGAGGACGGATCACGGATATTCGCAAAGTACTACACCCCGCCGCACCAGGCCGCGGCCAACACGTCGGGAGCCGGTAGGTTTATTCCAACACTCTTCGATTCCTCTTCGCGTATCCATTCTCTACTTCCATGCATGAACGGGCAGGTCGGGGTCAAGAGAATTGGCGTGCTAACACCGGGCCAGCCCCCGCACCCTCTTCCCAGAACCCCTATCCCGACAAGACGTCCCAGACCCGGTTCGAGAAGGCGCTCCTGCAGAAGACGGCCAAGCAGACGGGCGACATCCTGCTGTTCGACAACCGGATCGTGCTGTACAAGATGGAGTCGGACGTGGCCATCTACGTGGTCGGCAGCCCCGACGAGAACGAGATCCTGCTGTACAACGTGCTGCTGGCCCTGCGCGACAGCATGCACCTGCTCTTCAAGCAGTCGGTCGACAAGCGCACCATCATCGAGAACTACGACCTGGTCTCGCTCGCCGTCGACGAGATCTGCGACGACGGCGTCGTGCTCGAGACGGACCCGACCATCATTGTCCAGCGCTGCAGCAAGGCGCCGTCCCAGGACGTCAACCTCAGCCGCATCGACCCCTTCAGCGAGCAGGGCGTCAACAACCTGGCGCAACTAGGCAAGGCGAAGCTGACGGACTGGTTGAGGCAGGGGTTGTAAGTCAGGTGACGGCATCGGGGTTGGTTGGTTAGATGGTTGGGCTGGAGTGGTGGAAGGTGTTCCATGATACGGATGATGAAATCTGGAGGTCTATTTTTTTTTTTTTTATGTTGCGTTGTGGTTGAGGGTTCGGGCGCGTCCACGCATCATCACCATCATCGGGTAGCCAGAAAAAGAAAAAGAACATCCGGTTCACAGAAGGAAAAAAAAAAGCATGTGTCTCCTGAGAGACGACAGTTCTAATGCGTCTAAAATCTCTCTCTCTCTCTCTCTCTCTCTCTCTCTAAGTCCTGATTTCCGATGCCGCCTTTCTGAGCCTGTTCATGACCGCTGCTGCCATGTCGTCGCCGTCGCCGACCCCTTCCACGAGGATGACGTCGGCCCCGAGCCTGTCGAGCGCCCTGAGCGCGCCAAACAAGCCGTGGGCCACCCCCTTGACGTCGCGGCCCAGGTCGACGTCCAGTAGCCTCCCCGCCTCTTGTCCGTTCTCATCCAAGAGCACCCCTTCCCTCACCACGAATCCCGCCTCCTCCTCCTCCTCCTCCTCCTTCTTCTCCCCGTTCACCAGCGGCTGCCCGAGCCCGGAGTGCTTCAACCCCCCCGCGACATCCCAGCCGCCCGTCCTGATGAACCCGACCGTACTTTTCTCCGTGGTTACCACGTCGCTCAGGGTGGGAATGGGTGCGGCTGCGGCACCCTCGCCCCCGCTCTTTCCGCCCGCTTCAAACAGGACGACCTTCGCCCTGGGGCTGTAGTGCTTGTACTTCATGCCGGGCGCCCGGGGCGCCTCGCCGGCGCTGCCGGCGCTCCGGGACCCTCCTTCCCAGGCGGCGTCGGCGTACGCCTTGACGACGCGCTCCCAGCCGTGGCAGCGGCGGAGGGCGTCGATGCCGACGCCGCCGGGGCGGAGGACGGCGGGGGGGTCGGAGAGGCCGTCGACGACGGTGCTCTCGACGCCGACGGCGCAGGGGCCGCCGTCGAGGACGAGGGCGACGCGGCCGCGCAGGTCGTCGGCGGCGTGGCGGGCGGCCGTCGGGCTGGGCCGCGTCGACGCGTTGGCCGACGGCGCCGCCAGCGGGGCCCCCGCCAGCGCGATCAGGCTGCGCGCCAGCGCCGACGCCGGCATCCGCGCCCCGAACGCCGGCTGCGACGCCGTCACCTCGGCCGCCAGCGGCGACGGCGCCGGCAGCGGCAGCAGGATGGTCAGCGGGCCCGGCCAGAACCGCCGGATCAGCGGCCGGTAGATGGCCGGGATCACGTCGTCGTCGTCCTCCGCGTTGCCCACGTCGTCGTTCTCGCTGCCGTCTTGTCGTGATGGTGCCGAGGTCGGTGGTGGTGGTGGTGGTGGTGGCCCTGATGATCCCTCTACCCCTGATGGTGATGGTGATGCTGATGGTGATGCTGATGTTGTTGGTGTTGTTGTTGTTGTCGTCATCGTCGTCGTCGACGTCGACGAGGTCTTCTTCGCTGGCGCCAGCAGCCGGCGCAGCATGGACAGGTCGCTGACGTGGACGATGAGCGGGTTGTCCGAGGGCCGACCCTTGGCCGCGTAGATGCCCCTGACGGCGTCGGAGCGGGTGGCGTCGGCGCCCAGGCCGTAGACGGTCTCGGTCGGGAAGGCGACGGGCACCGGCGTGGTGCGCAGCAGATGGGCGGCCTCGCGAAGGGGCGCCAGCACGGCCTCGTTGTCGCCCGTCTCGGCCACCTCCCACCGGTCGAGGTTCGGCCTGCCGTCGGCGTCGACGCTGGCCCACCGCCCCAGCGCCGAATCGTCCTTGCCGGCGAGCGGCACCTTGAGGATCCGTGTTTCCATCCCCCTCGCCGCCGCCGCTGCCGCCGCTTCCGCCGTCGTGGCCGTGTGTGAAAGCCTGGCGGCTTGTTGTTGTGTAAGTGCGGTCGTGGTTGTGATGCGACCGCGAAGAGAATAAAAATGTGCAGGTCTGGATATGGGCGTGGTGAGTGTGGGTGTGGATGCGGCGAGCCAGCGCGCAGGGAAACGCAGCAAACGGTTGATTCCCGCCAGTCTGATAGGCGTGGTGGTTGATTTATAATGGTGTTGTCGTTGGATGAACTTGCGTTTCTGCAATGGCTTGCTATTAATTATGGGTGAGTTCACTGCATGTAAAAAATCGTGAGTGAGATGTCGAGTGCTTGTAAGTTGAGTGAGTAATGGAGAAATTTTCTTGCAGCTCTGACTGAGTTGGGACCCTTTTTTTCTCAATCGATGATATGGCGGCCTAACTTATTATTTAGTTGACCTTCGTGGTCCTTTTTTCTACAACGACATAAATTCTAGTAATCCCAGACACTCAAAAGGACTATTCTCTCTTTCTTTCTTTCTTTGTTTTTTATTTTTTTTCTTGATCTCAATTTCCCATTATTATTGTGACTGATTATTCCTCGTGAATGAACCGCCCAAGTAAATAATATCTGCGCCGTCTCTTTCCCCTTCCAAACGCCACGCTGTCTAGCCATGATGCTATGTCATCCGTCATACTCTACAGGGAAAATAAAAAAAAAAAAATTGTCGTGGAAAACTGCGCAAGAGATGATCCGCACTTCGCCAATCCATCCATCTTTCCATGCCCATTGTGTGCGTGCGTAGTAACCCAGCATATCCTCAGCCAGCATACGCCTCGCTGCCCCTGCGCCCCGTGCTGATCGGCAGCGCCGAGACGTAGGCATTCGTCGCACACAGCTGCTCCGAAAAGCTCGCCAGCAGCCGCATCACCTCCTCGCGCACCTCCTCGCGGCCGGCCGCGCCCAGCATGACCCTCGCCGACGGCGGTGCCGGTGGCACCCCAGCAACACCACCCTCAACACCTCCACTAGCACCTCCACCACCCCTTTCATTCGTGTCCGCGTGGTCCAGCCCGGAACCGTTCATCGCCCCGGCGGCTGCCGCCGCCGCTATCCTCGGATGCTGCAGCTGCGCGTTGTTGTTGTAGTTGTTGTAGTAGTAGTTGTTGTTGTTGCTGGTGCTGCTGACGCTCGCGCCGGACTGCGACCGTCCCCTGGTCCGGGCCCTGCTGCGCCGGTCGGTGATGCTCATCGACGAATTGGACGGGCCCATGGTGAGGGACTCCGAGTCGTAGCCGCTGGCCGAGTAGTTGTCGTCGTCGTAGCTGGTCGAGCGCGAGTGGGACGTCGAGCGGAAGCCGCTACCGCTAGCGGCCGAGGCGAAGTCGGGAGGCCCCGACTGCCCGTCGTCGCCGCCGCCGCCGCCGGCGGTGGTGGTGGTAGTGATGGTGGTTGTCTTTGCCAGCTGTGCGAACTCGCTGTCGTCCGAGATCAAGATGGAGGGCTCGCGGATGCCGAGCTGATGCGGCTGGTAGAGGGAGGCGTGGCGCTCGAGGTCGAACGGGTTTGCGCCGCCAATGTCCGATCCCGCCATCGAGGCGGCGTCCGAGTTGGCGGTGGATGGCCGGGCGGGCTCCGGCATCACCAGGCCCTCGTCCAGGTCGATGAGGCTGCCCACCGAGGCGCGGTTGTCCTGAGACTGCGCCGGCGGCAAGTCGTACGGCTCGGCGAGGTACCCACCCCGGTCCGTGGGATGGTAGATCATGGGAGGGCCCGGGTTGGGGTCGGGCCGATCCTCGTGGAACGGGAACCGGGACATTTCCGGGTTCGCCGAAGCCGGGGGGGCCATGGTCGGGAATTTCCATTCCTGAGTGCGCCGGTTCGCGTTCAGGTCTGCTGGATCGCTCAGGGGCGGTCTGTTGAAATCCGTCGTCTCCTCGCCGTCCGAGTCGCTCGGGAGGCGCATTCCCGCCCGGATGGTTGCCATGTCGACAAACTGAGAGAGCTCGCCGCCGTCGTGGAGGGAGGCATCGAGGTCGATCAGAGACTCCCGCAGGGTGGAGTGGAGCGAGTCGTCGCGCAGGGGAAGATCCGATGTCGTACTGGTCATCGGGGGCGGCGGGGCTTTGCCGTAGTAGGCGCGCGAGTTTTCCTCGTAGTTGGAGATGGTGTTGGGGTCGAAGACCTTCTCTAGAGGCGCCTTCAGCGGCTGGAGCTGCGGCGGGAGACGCCGGCGCTGCTTGGGCTTGGCAGGGCGGGAGGTCTGCTCGCTGATCTCGAAATCGACGTTGGAGCCGTAGACGTCGAAGACGGCCTGGGCATCCGTGTTCATGACCTGCCGGTCAAAGTCGACCGTGGTGCTGAAGTTCCACTCGTCGTTGGGCAGGCCCGGGGACGAATGATCGGATGGCCCTTGGACGCCGACCGGGGCGAAGAGCGATCTCCGGACGCCGCCTTGCCCTTCCCAGAGCTTGTACGCCTTGACGAGGTTGGCGAGCGAGGAGGTCGGGTACTCCTCGCTCGTGTTGTAGATGAATGGGTGCCGCTGGATCTCCTGGATGCTCGGCCGCTTGGCCGGGTCCTCGACCAGGCAGAACGCCACCAGGTCCTTGATCTTGTCCGAGTAGTCGCCCTCCAGGCGGGGAGCGTGATGCTTGATATACTGACCCAGCTGTTGCACGCTGAAGCCGGCCATGACGTTGGGAGGGAGGCCCGAAGCGAGCTCGTAGACCAGGGAGCCGAAAGCCCAGATGTCGACGGGCGTGCTGTAGGAAGGCTCGGGGTCGAACAGCTCCGGGGCCATCCAGTTGAGCGTTCCGATGAAGGTGGTCCGCTTGTCCAGCTTGGACTCGACTATGCCGGCCACGCCAAAGTCGCAGAGCTGGACGCCGCCGGCCTCGGTGACGAGGACGTTGGCGCATTTGATGTCTCTGTGAATGATGCCTTCCTTGTGGACCCAGTAGATGGCCTCGGCCACTTCTCGCACGATCGGGATGATCCATTTCTCCTGCAGCCCGCCCGGGGCCGTGGGTTTCATCAAGGTCGCGACGCTCCCTCCGGCGCAGTACTCGGTCACCATCCACATGGCCTGGCCGACCGGGAGGACGTCGAGGGTGAGGTTGATGTTCTTGGCGCCGCTTTCGCTGAGCTTCTTGAGGGTGGAGAATTCGTGCATAAACTCGCTGTACGTGTCGGCGAGTTTGGGATTGAGGGTGTCGCCCTCCTCAATGTTGATGATCTTGACGGCGACGAGCGATTTCGTCTTGAGGTCGGTGGCCTTGTAGACCCGACCGTAGTTCCCTTTGCCGATCAACTCTTGGAGCCGGTAAGGGGGAACTTCCTTTCCCTCCTTGTTACATTCCTCTTCGACTAGTGCCTGCATTTTTTCCGCGTCCTCGATCGCCATCTGTTTGCTGACAGAGAAGTCCGCATTGCGGACCTGCAGGCTGTTGGTGGCCATGGCGATCGGCGGAGCCCGCTAGTTGCGGGGGGACGACGGTTGGCCGTTGTTGTCGCGTGCTCGTTCGCCCCTGGCAGGCTGGGCAACGGGCAGTGTGTCGGACGAGGCGCGATTGGAAAGCAAGCGGGGGGGCTGGCCAAAGAGGAGCGAGAATGACAGCTCGGTCGGCTCCCGCTGCTGCTCTTGATATCCCCGGATCTGGAGGCTCTGAAGCCGGCGCTCGATCTCGCCTTGACCCTGGGGTTCCTCGAGAGCCTCGGAGTCCTCCTCTTGAAGCTCGCCTGCTTCCTTCTTGGTGTCCTGTCCGGAATTTGCGGGTTCGCTGCAATGCGTTAACTTCGAGACGAGAGAGAGAGAGAGAGAGAGAGAGAGAGAGAGAGAGAGAGAGAGAGAGAGAGAGAGAGAGAGAGAGAGAGAGAGAGAGAGAGAGAGAGAGAGAGAGAGAGAGAGAGAGGAGAAGTAGTCCAACGCTCCAACGCATCCCCGCAAACAAAATGCGCCGGTGTCGATACTTACCAGTCCTCCGGGAGCGCAGTCTGGTGCAGCCAATCGACAATGTACTGGCGCTGTTCCGGGAGCAGCAGTGAAGACTCAGCAGGCCGAGTCGGGGGCGGATCGCGAGGAGGCGGCCCAGGGAGAGGAGGGACGGCAAGTCGGGGCGCAGCAGCGGCCCGCCGATGAGAGGACGCGGCCGTGCTCTCCTCGCTCAAATCTTCCCCTCTTCCCTGAGCGATGGGGTTTGGGTTGGCAGACCCTCGGCGGCTACCCTCGTCGCTCTGCATCTGGGTCAGTTTGCCGGAACCGATTTGACGAACTTGAACTCTGGTGCTGTTTTTGACGATGGACGACAGAAAACCAGATCTAAAGGTGGTAAAGAATAAAAAAGGCAAGAAATCGACCCAAGATGTACTCACCCAAATCAGCAATAATTCACAAAAAAAACCCTGTAAATATTTCCGGGCAACGATGTCGTCGCGCGGGTCCTGGTAGTAGTACGAGGGACCCGAGGCGGCCAATCCCGCGCGCGCAAAAAAGTCCCTGTGTTCACAATAACACAACTAGACTCAAAAATAAGATTGACGGGCCTTGAGGAAACGATCAGACACGGCTATGCGTCATAGTCTCGTAATGTCTTGATGAGGTATTGTGCGTCGTAGAATGCGGTCGACGCCACGTTCGGGCCGAGTCCGTGATGCTGGGGTCGTGGTGGTGAGCGCGCCTGATCGAACCCAGGGGTTCATTCACTGGATTGCAGGCTTGACAGGGCAAACCAGACGAGGCTTGAAACGACGCTAGGGCGCGTGTGGCACTGGTAGGCCAATCATGGCGCGCCTTGGCGTATGGGGGCGCTGGTACCTTTCCTGCGGCAGCTGCCGTGTTCACCTGCATTGGCACAGCAGGGGTCTGGGGTGCACAAGATTCAGGTATCAGTGTAACCTGAAAGGGCGATTCTTTACACTCATGACCCACCATGTCAGGGGATATCTGGATGATCTTAACATTACTTTTAACACTCAAGACCTCTTCTACCGGATAGTTCAATCATTTCTTACTTGGCTTGTAGAGAATTAATATTAGCATTGGCCTGCAATTACTATGTATTGTGGCAGCACGAGGTACGCAGTATGGAAACCTTTACCTCAAATTTGAGGCGAGATCGTGTTTGCTTATGTATGGTCGAAACTCCTACGCTTGCCCCGACAAAATCACTTTAGTTAAAGATTGAATTACATAGTTAGGCCTTCAATGCCCAAGATCCGTCTCGGAAGAGTGGCATTGATTAGACCCGGATATGCTAAACCAGATCATCCTGCATTTTGCCTCTTCAACTTCCCTTTTCGATCTCCCCTTCCAGCCTCGCAATCATTTTGGCGTGGATCTTGCCCCATCCGTTTTCACACTGGCCCTTCACGATGCCGACAAGTAGCCTGGAGCACTGGATCGTGACGTCCTCGACCAGCTCCAACCCGGCGGCCTCACCCGCTTGTGCTGCCGCCTCCCGCACCTCCCAGACCGTATCCATCACGATCGACAGCGGGCTTCGGATGCGCACAAACAGCCCATCCTGCGTGTCGGTGAATTCGTAGGTGCTCACCACCCTCGTGTCCCAGATCCCCGCGGGGACGGCGTGCACGATGTCGGTCACGCGGTAGCATACCGGCACGGGTTCCTCCTCGCCCTCCTCCTTCGTTCCTTCTGCCTCATCTTTCCCGGCTGCTGTGTCGAACCCTTCTGAGGGTGGACACTGGGATCGAGGGCGGAGCCGCGATCTGACGTGATCTGGGATGGCCCGGGGCGGGCCCAGGCTGACGTGGTCGGAGGGAGGGATTAGCTGGTACTTGTCGAGGTGCGGGTCGCACGAGAGGAAGAACTCGTGGTCGGAGAGCATGGCGAGCGCTTGGGCACGCGTCACGCCGGGAGGCAGGCGGGAGGCGTGGGTCACGCGGGCGGTCGTGGTGAGGACTGTCGAGTAAGGTCAAAGTAGGTTGAGGTTAGTAACAGGATAGCCATGTGTGTCGTTGGGAAGGGGGGCGGGACAGCCTTGCAGGACATTGTGTGCTCTTCCTTGGTCGATGCTGTCGCTCGCCGTCGGTATGAATGTAGTAGTTGCCCTTCGAGAGCACGATTAGTATTGCATTTGATGTCTGATAAACGGAGTCGGTTGTTATTCTATATTTTTTTTTTTTTTTTCCTGCTTGCAGCTATACAAATGCGAATAAGATAGCGTTTAGGAAGAGGTAAGTAAATCTAGGGTCTGCTCCTTTCCACTTGTAATTAGGTGCGTACTCCGTAATCCATACGGGGATTCTGTGTGTTAACCCCCCCAAGACCGAGCGCTATCTGATACACTCTGAGTCTCGCCAGGGCGTGTATATCATCTCTCAGCATGCGCAATTTGAGACTCTTGGCTTCATTCTTCTGCTTCTGCCCTTGTTCCTGCTCCGAACAGACCTGACATTCTCTTCCTCTCTTTGGGTTGGCCGACGCTGGTACCAAAGGAGAGTGGGAAGGGTTGGGGCAGAAAATGCGATTGGAAGGATAATCCAAACGCCTCGGTCTTCGATCAATGGATTAATTCATCAGAGATGCTGGCTCATTCAACTCCGTCATGCGATACATTGCCCGAGGAGCGTTCCCGATTGGCGGCGCAGCCCTCGAGTGAGCTGATGAAGAAAAAAGGGTTAGGGTTCTATCGCGCCGCTCTCGGTCTCGGGGACTGACCCGCCCCGGGCCGAGCTATAATAGAATTCCAACTTCATGTCAATTGTCAAGTCAGCTCGATTGTCAGTACCCACGCAGGCGCCCGGGCATGCAACAATGGACGCGGTGATTAGGAGGCGAGGCGCCTATGTGTGCCGCAGCTGCACCCAGACCCTCCAGAGGCGGTTGCGGCGGGCGTACTCGAGCACGGCGGCGCAGCAACCCGACATTTACGATGTGGTCTGCGTCGGGGGAGGCCCCGCGGGGCTCAGTCTGCTGACGGCGCTGCGTAAGTCCCCGCTGCCGTTGTCCTTGGGCGCGCTCTCTTATAGCCGGAATTCTGACCATGGGGCACCCCTCCTTCAGGCGCGAATCCCGTCACGGCACACCTCCGGATCGCCCTCGTCGAAGCCCAGGACCTGGCCAAGACCAGATCGTGGAAGCTGCCCCCCAACAAATTCTCGAACCGGTGCAGCTCCCTGACGCCCTCGTCCGTTCAGTTTCTCGAGGAGATTGGCGCTTGGAAACACTTGGAGCGAGACCGGGTCCAGGCGTACCAGGAGATGCAGGTGTGGGATGGCGTGACGGGTGCGCGCATCGAGTTCGACTGGGCCCCGGGCACGGCCTCTGCTGCCGGGACCACCATCGCGTATATGAACGAAAACTTGAACCTGACATCCGGTCTCCTGAAGCGGATCGAGGAGCTAGGCGGCGTGTCCGTGTTCGACAAGGCAAAGGTCGAGAGCATAGCCTACGCGGAGGAGACCGACGAGTTGGATCTGCGGGAGTGGCCCGTTGTCCGCTTGTCCGGGGGCAAGCAGCTGGCTGCGCGACTCCTGGTCGGCGCTGACGGAGCCAACAGCCCTGTGCGCTCCTTTGCCGGCATCGAGGCTCGCGGCTGGGACTACAACCGCCACGGCGTCGTGGCTACTCTCGAGATGGAAGGGGAGGGCTGGGGCGGACGAGAGACCAAGATCGCCTATCAGCGCTTCCTCCCCACCGGTCCCGTCGCTATGCTCCCCCTCCCGGGCAACTACTCCACTCTGGTCTGGTCGACAACCCCCAGCAACGCGTCCCTCTTGAAGAGCCTCTCGGCCGAGGACTTCGTCGCCATGGTGAACGCCGCCTTTCGGCTGAGCCCTGCGGATCTCGAATACATGCACACGCAGGATTCGGGCCAGGCGGACGAGTACTCGTGGAGGCTGGAGCACACCCCGTTCGACCATCGGGCCGTTCCCCAGACGGTCGTGGGCGTTCAGGAGGGCACCGTCGCCTCGTTCCCCCTGAAGATGCGGCACGCCGACACCTACATTGCCGAGCGCGTCGCCCTCATCGGCGATGCAGCCCACACGATCCACCCCCTCGCGGGCCAGGGCTTGAACCAGGGACAGGGCGACGTGCAGAGCCTCGCCAAGACGATCCAGTACGCGGTCAGCCATGGCCAGGATATCGGCGTCACCATGTCGCTCGAGCCGTACGTCTCCGAGCGCTATGCGGCGAACCATGTGCTTCTAGGGGTCTGCGATAAGCTGCACAAGCTCTACTCGGTTGGCAGCGGCCCTCTGGTGCCCCTCAGGTCGATTGGCCTGAGTGCCGTCAACGCCCTTGGGCCGCTCAAGACCTTCCTCATGAACCAGGCGGCTGGAAACGGTATCAAGGTCTTCTGACCGCCGGGGTTTTACCAAGAGTTCACATGCCGCGTGGACTTGTCACACTTCCAGACAGCCCAGCCCCCGTTGTACAAATATGTTTGCCACCATGTATCATACCTCTCCTGTAAGATGTTGGACTTTTTCGAGTTGAGATGCAGGGCAGTTCTTTAAACCCAGTCATCAAACATTAGTTACGAGGCAGATGGGCACGGCTCGTTACGGGTTACGGGCCCGAGCCCTTCCTGCTACTGCAGACAGGCGCAATATCATCTTCCTTTGGTCAGCCATAGGTACAGATGTTTGCTTCTCTTTCCCTGCTGCTAGTTCGCTCCTTCTTCTTTTAATTTGCGTTTGTGGCAGCCACCGGCAATGGTCAACTTTCGCGATTTGGGCGGCCTCATAGTTCGGGTGTCTGGCACGAGCTGCCGAAGCCAACGGCAATTGTTATCCAGCCATAGAGCCTCATATCTCCGGCCAACAAAGGAACCTAAGCTAGATAAAGTAGGCTACACCAACACCCGTCAGGGAGGCAGTGGCTCACACAAGGTTCCGTGTGCTTTCAGCTTTTCCAGCAATGACACCACAAGTGGATGTGAATGGGCTGTTTAGCCTACAATCTCCGTCTCTATATCTCGAGTTATCTCGCCATGTGACCACGCACGGTCGGTAGCAGAAAACACGCTGCTATCTATGACCTGAGTGTATTTTGCTGTGGCATGCTCGTGTGCCAGCGCCTTCCAGCGGATGCTCTGCCCTTTCAACCGCTCTCCTTCCAACAACGCCCATGTTACCTTCCACCACCTACTCCCTTCCTTCTCTCTCTCTCTCTCTCTCTCTTTCTCTTGTTTTCTTTGCTCGCTCGTACAGCATTCTACTAACGAGACGCAACCTTGGTGCTCAACCGGTAAGCTTCACGCGTTATTGGCCGCTGAAATCACTGATATCTGTCGAACTCTTACCGTCCTGGTGCGGTGGTCAACCAGTGTGTGTGTGTGCTACCAGAGCGTGAGACAGCCCGGTCAAGCACGTCGGCCTCCCAGGTATTCGGGTCATTCACAGACTCGGTCCTAGCAAGGCTGTTACCGGAAAAGGCGGCATAGTACTGAAGAGGTCGTTTTAGTCCTGCTTTGGAAGCAGGTGCGTGATTCTGTGTGACGGAGACGCAAACATCTCAAGGCCCGAGTCGAACACTTTCCGGTCCTTTATCTGTCTCTTGCGTTTCAGATTCGGATAGTACCATCGTTAAAACATCCGTCTTTGCGTGCCTTAACCTCTCTGTGTCTAGATGTATCGTACCATATGGCAAAGTCTTGAGAGCGGAGAATCATCGGAACCTATTGTCTGCGACCCCCTTATCCCAAAACACCATCCCATCCTTCGTCACTATTGCCATCTGTATTCGTGCCTAGGCGGAGACCATCACAATAGTAGCCGGTGAGCGACGAATAGGGCGCCAGATATTCCGGAAGCAACTTCTCTCGGCGTTCAGCCGCCTATTTCAAACGCCGTTTTCTGGTTTCCCGCTTCCTTCTTCGCTTCTTCCGTTCTTCCCTTCTTCCCTTCTTCCTCCTTCACTGACCACCACCTCCGGAGCACAAACTCAGCCGGTAGCAGCACTCAGCAGCACTCTCGACGCCTTGCCATCAACACCCGTCAAGATGTGCTACCAAGAGTTCATCGCCTACCAGTGCGGCCACCGCTCCCTGAACGTGGTGCGACCTTGCCCCATGACGACGGCCGGCCACAACTTTGCCATCTGCAGCATCCTTCCTGATAAGCCGTACTACGCCGAGACAATGTGTACGCCCTGTGAGCGCCAACTGCACTCTCGCTGGGTCCTGATCCGGGAGTGGGAGCACCGCTGGCTGCACGAGCGCGGTGTCTGTGGCTGCGAGGTCGTCTTTCCGGGACTCCTAGACACTCCGCGCGTCATCGGCGACGAATCTGGGGCAGGAAATGCCATTCAGCCTACCGGTTCAGCGGCTTCTCCTGCGGGCGCCGAGGAGGTCGAGAATAATGCCAAGGAAGCCGCCGCGTCCGAGGGTTCGACGGATGTTGCCATGTCAGGGACCACCGGTCAGGGCGGCGGCCTCGAAAAGAGTACCTCCTTCGGCGGCGGCGGCGGCCGCATTCCGGCACTCTTCTCCGAGAGCGTCACCTCGACGGGAGACCATCGCGTCGCTGTTCGACTCCCTGGCCTCTTCGCGGCCGAGTGGAAAGCCGACCACGCCATCTTGCACGAGACGGGGAAATGCCACTGCGCCGCTACCTTTGCTCCTTTCAAGCCACAGACCAGCGACGACGAGCTGAACCCTTACGATCGGGAAACCCTCCGGCAGTGGCGCCAGCGGGAGGCCGAGAGGGAGACGAGCCAACACGGCGCCGCCAGACAGATTATCAGCCAGGTTGGCGACGTCGCGCGCCGCATCGCCGAAATCAAAAAGACGTTCGGCGAGTTCGACATCCGGGATAACGAGCGGCCCAGTGTCAACGTTGTTCCCCGCGTTCCCTCCACGGGCGGCCGAGCGAGCCAGTCCGCTCGGGCTACTCAGGGCCAGGGCCATCAAGTTCAGGGACATCAAGTTCAGGGCCATCAAGTTCAGGGCCATCAAGTTCAGGGCCATCAAGTTCAGGGCCATCAAGTTCAGGGCCATCAAGTTCAGGGGCACCATCACCATCACCATCAGCACAGCAACAATAACAATAACAACAACAGCCGCCACACCACCACTCGGCGCCCCGACAATCGCCGCGAGAGAACCCTCCCTCCGCGGCCTCAGTCCCAGCCGACTCAGCCCTTCACTCCGTCCAAGCAGCCCCATGGCCAGCTCGTCCACGCCTCCCAAGCGTCCAGCTCGCCTGCGAATCCTACGACTCCCGCCCACCACCGCTACTACTACTACCACCCCTTCCCGCCGACGCCCCCGACCATGGATCCCCGCACGAGAACGGGCACGGGCACGGGCATGGGCATGGGCTACTCGCCGTATCCGCACCCGCACCCGCATCATCCGCGCAACAACGCTACGCTCGCGCCCGCCCACCCGGCCTACGCAACCCCCGCCACCTACGCCGACATCATCCCGTTCGGCGCGTCTCCCTGGCTGGCCAAGCCCCGCAGGACGCCCGGCATGCCGTGGACCGCCCAGGGGCCCGGGCCGTACCGCACGCCGGGGCTGATCTACCACGGCGGCTTCAGCGGCGGCAGAAACAACAACAACAACAACAACGGTAACAACAACAACGGCGGCAGTGCGTACCGTGTCCCCGCGCTCAAGTACACTACCACCACTACCACCACCAATACTACCGACATTACCCCCGCTGGCGCCGACGAGGAGCGGCGGCATGGAGGGAAGACCGGGACCGGCGGGATCGACGCGACGAGCGGCGCGGACAAGGGCAAAGGGAAGGCGACCGATTACGGCGACGCCAACACAACCAAAACCGACGCTCGTGCTGGTGCCGCCGCCGCCGCCGCCGCCGCCGACCTTCCGCTGTGCGGCCTGCCCATCGGCGCCGGGCCCGAGGGCACGTCGTACGCGCCGAGCTGGCTGGAGTGCCCGCTGCGCCGCCGCAGCCTGAGCGCCGGGCCGCGCACCACTACTACCCTCCGCACCACCACCACTACTACCCTCGCGGGCCGGGGACCGGGTCAGGGCCAGGGACATGAGGAACGTGAGCATGAAGAGGAGGCCGCCGAGGAGGAGGACGGCGACGAGAACGACGGACCGCTGTCGTCTCCGTCGCCTCCGGTTCGCTGCCGCTCGGCTGCGACCTGACACCTCCTTTTTGTTCTCTCGCTCTATCTGTAAGTAAGGACATCATCAACATCATCATCCCCTTTCTTCCTTTTCCTTTGACTTGGGCGTCGCAGCGGCTGACAGACGCGCACAACAACAGCAGCAGTAGAACCGTGTAAAGAACTAAAGGATATTTACGTCTCGTCGCCGGGGCAAGGGGAGGAACAGAAAAAGAGGAACGGTCTTGTCTGGCGCATCACCCTGTCACGGACCGACGCTCAAAAAACACACTCCCGCCTACCCCCGGCTTATGATACAGCATTTACAAACGAAACGGCGCGTCGACGACAAGAACGAGCTGTCTCGTTCCACTTGACCACTGGCATCTCAAAACTCCAACCCCCTACCCCCCTTACCAAGGTTGGCTTGCCTCATCTATCTATTCAGACCCGGGGCCACGCAGCAACCCGCACCGCAATGCTTTTCTCACCGACCGGCCTTTTTTTTTTCCCAATTCGCGATGCGTTTTTGAGTCGTTGCCCGTTTGATTTTACTTTTTTTGCTCACCCGCGTCTACCGGTCGACCTCGCCTGCAGCAGCAGTTAGCACGAGATCCAATTCTCCCACGGAGAACAACAAAGAGCAAGAGGGGAGAAAAGTCAGAAGGAAAATAAAAAAAGAAAAAAAAAAGGGACACTCACCGAACACCAGGTCCATGGTGCCAATGACGGCCACGGCGTCAGCCAGCAGGTGACCCCTCGAGATGTGGTCGAAACCGCCGAGGTGGGCAAAGCCCGGGGCGCGGATGTGCACGCGGTAGGGACGTTCGGAGCCGTCGCTGACCACGTACACGCCCATCTCGCCCTTGGGGGCCTCGATGGCCGAGTAGGTGTCGCCAGGCGGGACGGCGTAGCCCTTGGTATAGAGCAGGAAGTGGTGGATGAGGGCCTCCATGTTCTCCTTCATGGCGGCGCGGGGCGGCGGGGAGATCTTGTAGTCCTCGACGCGGACGGGGCCGGCGGGCATCTTGTTGAGGCACTGGTGGATGATGCGCAGCGACTGGCGGAACTCCTCCATGCGGCACAGGTAGCGGTCATAGCAGTCGCCGTTCACGCCGACGGGCACGTCGAACTCGACCTGGTCGTAGGCGTCGTACGGCTGGCTCTTGCGTATGTCCCAGGGAACGCCGGACCCCCGCAGCATCACGCCCGTGAAGGACAGGTTGAGCGCGTCGGCGGCGCTGACGACACCCACGCCCTTGAGACGCTCGATCCAGATGCGGTTGTCCGTCAGCATCTCCTCGGTCTCGTCGATGCGGTCGCCAAACTGCGTCGCCCACTGGTAGATGTCGTCGAGGAGGCCGACCGGAATGTCCTGGTGGACGCCGCCGGGGCGGACATAAGCGGCGTGGAGGCGGGCGCCCGACACGCGCTCATAGAATTCCTGAGAGAGTTGTACATTAGCTTTTTCTCCGCTTCATTTCCTTTTTCTCGATTCAAAAAACTCGTTGCTTTCCCATCCTGGCCCCGATATCTCCAAACCCCAACTCTCCCCGAACCTCCAGTCTGTGGCGTGTTCGTGGGTGTGCGTGGGTGTTCGTGTGTGTGTATTGACTCACCATCAGCTTCTCTCGCTCCTCGAAACCCCACAGGAAGGGCGTCAGGGCGCCGACGTCCATGGCGTGAGACAGGACCGACATGAGGTGGTTCAGGATGCGCGTTATCTCGGCGAACATGGTCCGGATGAACTTGGCGCGCTCGGGGATCTCAATGTTGAGCAGCTTCTCGACGGCCAGCGAGAAGCACTGCTCGTTGGTCATCATGGAGACGTAATCGAGGCGGTCAAAGTAGGGGAGCGCCTGGAGGTACGTCTTGTACTCGCACAGCTTCTCGGTGCCGCGGTGCAGCAGGCCGACGTGCGGGTCCGCCCGGATGATCTCCTCGCCGTTGAGCTCGAGGATCAGGCGCAACACGCCGTGGGCGGCCGGGTGCTGGGGCCCAAAGTTGACCGTGTAGTGGCGCACCTTGCGGTCCTCGACCGACTCGTCGCGGGATTTTTTCGTCTCGCTGGGTGATCGGCCATCGGGCAGGCTCGAGGCGAGCCCGTAGGGGTCGGCGGCGCTCGAGAAGTCGGGACCGGTTGGGACCAGGCGCGTGCCCTGGGACTCTTGAGGCTCAGCATAGCGGCGGAGGGCCGAGGCGGAGAAGGCACGCGCGGGGTGTGAGATGATGGAACTGGCGAGAGCTGCTGCTGGTGATGGCGACGCACGGGGCCGGGTGCAGAGTCTCTTGGCGCTGCGGCCGGCGAGCCGGTACAGCGTCGCCGACATGGTGGATATGGGACGGTAAAGGACTGAGCGGAGAGCTATCGAGGGGACAAGGGTTGCCGGGTGCGCTCTCCCGGGATGCGGCCTCGTCTCCGACGCCAATGGCTTGGAACTCTTTTAGGAGGTTCGGTTGTCGTCGTTTGGTAGTGGGGAGCACGTTTTGGCGGTCGTCACTTGGCGTTGAGCAGTGGCCACTGCCAGCTCCAATTGCTCTTTCTAACTGGGGGCTTCCTATTGGTTGGTCATGCTTGCTCTGATGTGGGTTTTTCCCGACTCTGCCGGGGGCCCCACATGGCAGACCGTTGACTTCCGACTCGCGCACTCTCACATTCCCACACGAGTAGGTAATCAGTGCGGATTACACACATGCCACATACTCTACTCCCTCTTTCCCTTATTACCGCCTAGTTTGCCTCATTAGCACCTACCTTACCAAAAGTACTAGTATGAGATAACTACTGTCTCTTACCAGTGCCGTATTTGAAATTTCCAAATGTTGGGCTTTGCATTTCATACTTCTCTCTCTTCCTGAGCAGGCTCCTGATGGCGTCGAGCAAGTCCTCAATCTCATCGGCTTTCTCTTGGAGGACTGCGCCCTTGTTCTTGTCTTCTCCGTCACCGCCTCCTTCGGTCTCGTCGGAACAGAGGCCCGTGGCCTGCCCCCATCGCGAGAGTCGGAGGCGGATGATCTCGAGCCTGAGCTGGTGCACTTTCAGGTCATCCCCAAAGCTGCGGGCGAGTTGGACGGACTTCAAGCCCTGCAGTACAGAGGAAAAGAGGGCGGTGATGTTGTTGGCGGAAGACACAGGGTCCATTGTTAATGTTTCGGACGATCAAATGCCGACAGCGCTTGGATGAGCGGAACGACAAGGAGACCCGTAAGCGCGTTACGGACATCGCATACGGATCTGTCGACGGGTCTGGTTGGGTACTCTGGAAGGGTCATAGAGTCTTGCGCCTCCCCGCACAGGTCTTGTGGATACGCCAGGATTCGCAGGAAGTCCAAGATGTTATCGGTATCGAGCCCGGCCGTATCTCGTTTCTGACTGTCGAGACGCCGGCCGAAGCCGAAGCGGTGACAGGCACACCATGAAATGCGGCACTTTGCCCCTGGGTCGTGAACAGCCGCAGGCAAAGCGAACAAATCAAGACGTATTGCGGCGTATGGATGGTCGCAAATCTGTCAGTTGCGATGGCTGGAAGCCTGGCACAGTCTATACGTATAGAGAGGGCGCGGTGCCTGTATCGTGAGGGGGGTAGTCAAATGGGATTCCAGTGGGCCCGGAGCGAATAGTTGACTATGCTGTTATCGTCGCGATTGATCTAAGTCTATGGAGTAGGTGTACGGATTACGTCCGTAAGAACGGTCGAGGAAGAAAGAGCGCAGGTCGCCTTATAGGGAGGCTGTCTTGCTTGGGCGGCTATCTGCAACACTTTGACTGCAAATAGACGGGTTTCACTGCATCGCCTTGAGTTGCATATATATGTGTCATCCGGTGCGACCACCCTCTTGATACGGAGTGCGGATTACTCCGAATACCCAGCTCCTTGTTTTTCCTCTTCACTTTCCGTTCTTTATGTATTGAGTACAATATCTCTAGGAACAATCCAAATGGGGCCTGATGCTGGAGTTTCGAGTAACTAGTCGGCAATGCAAGAGCTGGCGAGACCAGCCAAGCAGTTATTTCAATTCTGTCAAATACTAACCCCAGAGTAATGACATCGTCCACTGGTGTGTTCTTGTATCTGGATATTATTCTATTGTTGGAAGTTGGGGGACCGATTGGGAAAGCAGGCCCGCTCACTCAGTTGAGCCGAAAGGAGCACAGAGCAGCCTGCAGGGCGGCTTGGCGCGCCCCTGCTCGTCGAAGGCGGTCAAGTTTTCCCCGCGATAAGCAAAAAGTTCTGCCGCCCCAAGAGCTCCCAAGGTCGGTCGTCGCCCTGAAGAATTTCCAGGCGAGCGGTCCGTGAAGCGACAAGCCCACACACCAGACACTTCAATTCCCGTCACAATGCCTCACAAACCGCCAACAGAAGAGGAGCTCGAGCGGCGAAAGGTAATCTCTCTGCCTTTTCTCTTGTGTTACCTTGCCCGGGGGCAGAGCAAGTAACTCTGACGCAAGCATTGGACCAGATCGTCGGCATCCACGAGGAGACCGTCACCAATGTATCGTCGACGGACTACCCTGGGCACTACCCCGGCGAGGACCACAGCTGGGACATTGAGGCCTTCCGGCGAGGGTTTCGCGTCGAGTTTCACAAGAACGACCCCTTTGAAGCTTCCTTCTCTCTCATCGGCATCGATGCCTCCATCGCCAACGCCTTCCGGCGCATCATGATCGCCGACATCCCGACCCTCGCCATCGAGACCGTCTTCGTCAACAACAACACGTCGGTCATACAGGACGAAGTGCTCGCCCACCGCCTCGGCCTGATCCCCTTCAAGGGCGGCCACAAGGGGCTGCACAAGTTCCTCAAGTTTTGGCGCCGGCCGGACGACGAGTCCCAGGTCAACAACAGCTACTACGACTACAACACCGTCTCGCTGCGCCTCGAGGTCAAGTGCGAGCACAACGAGAACGCCGCGCCCGGCGAGACGGACCCGACCAAGCTGTACAAGCACGCGCACGTCTACGCGCGCGACATCGAGTTCTGCCCCGTCGGGCGGCAGACCAAGTACTTCTCGGGCGACGACGCCATCGCGCCCGTCAACCCGGACATCCTGATTGCCAAGCTGCGCCCGGGCCAGGAGATCAGCCTGACGATGCACATGCACAAGGGCGTCGGCTCCGACCACGCAAAGTTCTCCCCCGTCGCCACCGCCTCGTACCGCCTGATGCCCGTCATCAAGATCGAGCGGCCCATCCTGGGCGCCGACGCCGAGAAGTTTGCCCGCTGCTTCCCCCGCGGCGTGATCGCGCTCGAGAAGGTGACCAAGGAGGAGGCGGCGCAGAAGGGGAGCGGCTACGAGGGCCACGAGGGGGAGCTCAAGGCGGTCGTGGCCGACCCGATGAGGGACACGGTCAGCAGGGAGTGCCTACGGCACGACGAGTTCAAGGGCAAGGTCAAGCTCGGCCGGAGGAGGGACCACTTCATCTACCTGGTCGAGAGCACCGGGCAGTGGAAGAGCGATTTCATCTTCCTGGAGGCCGTGGCCCATCTGAAGAAGCGGGCCCGCGACCTCGAGAAGCAGGTCATCAACATGGTCAGATAAGAGAAAGAAGCACCGGATGTTGGTGACGGAATTGGTATTCTTCGTGGGTATATATCATTGTGTGAACCCCACTTTTCTTTGTGCATCTTCCAAAGAAACATGGGTAACGGCGTCAGGGTGGATCGGAAAAATAAAGGGGGAGGTCGGGGGTTTCAGTTAATTTTCTTTGGCCGCCGCTGTTCCTTTGGGTTTGTCTTTTGTGTAGACAGGTCATGATGGACAAATAGAGAAGGATACCACCATCCAGCTTGACACCAGCGCCGCACAGTTGGAACTTGCCCTGGAAAGCTCCTTGACATGAAATGTAGTTTTAACCTGCCATGCTTCTTCTCTCCAGTCGTCGTATATCCCTATCCCTTTTCAGCCTGACGCCTCGCAGAAATGCCCGATTTAGAACAAAACTAAACCGAGAACAAAAGAAAAAAAAAAAAAAAGAAAAGAAAACCACCAAGCCATCTATGCTCCCATCATTTGTTTCTATTTGAACTTGAGCTTAAATTTGAAGACAACCGTCGCGAACGCCGCATCCGTGACGCCAACTTCCTGCCCGTCCTCCAGCCCCAGCTCGACCAGCGTCTTGTCCAGGTTGGGGCGCGTCTGGGCCTCCAGGCTCGGGGGCGACTGCATGTAGAGCGTCTTGCCCTCGGCGCGCACGCTCGGCTTCTTGAGCTGCGCCTCGGGGCGGTCGGCCAGGGAGTCGACCAGGTCGCGCAGCGTCCAGGCGCGGCCAACGGCTAGGTCGCGGGCGAGCTGGCCGCACACGGGGCAGTCTTCCTTGCGCTCGTGCCTGAACGTGTACGTGTAGACGCCGTCGTTGCCCGAGTACATCATGTAGTTGTCCTTGTCGCCCAGGAAGGGGGCGCAGTTGGAGGCGATCTTGAGCGCCTCGTTGCAGCAGGCCGCCGCGATCACGCTGTTGGTCGCCGCGATGGCCGGGATGATGTTCTTGACCACGCCCTGGGTCAGCGAGTAGGTGACTCCCGGGATGTTGAACTCCTCGGCCCGCTGCAGCGCCTTGCGGTACAGCCACGCGACGTGCTCCGGGTCGTCCTTGTCCAGCCGCGGGAAGGGCTTCTCCTGGTCCCAGGCGATGACGTGCGCCCACTCGACGCAGTGCTCCGGCTGGCGCGGGATGCTGGCGAGCGTGCACAGCGGCACGGCGGCGCGGGGCGCGTGCATGTCGAGCTGGCACTCGATGCACGACGTCACGGTCGGGATGATGACGCGCGCCTGGCCCTTGAAGCCCTCGGTGCCCCCGTCGATGAGCGGCTTGATGCTGTCCTCGACCTCCTCGTCCACCATGTTGACCAGCGTCGCGTTGATCCACCGCCGCGCCTCGATGCTGTCGAGCCCGCAGACGACGAGCTGGAACTGCATGTAAAAGTCCTCGTCAAAGTCCTGGATCCGGCAGTTGTGCGGCGTGATCTTGACCCCCTTGACCCGCTTCTCGACGAACCGCGCGGCCACCTCGGCCTTGGACTTGCCGACGTCCGCCTGGCGGAAGAGGAACTGGCGGTTCAGGTTCGAGATGTCGATCGTGTCCATGTCGATGACGTGGATGTCCTTGAACCCGGATAGCGCGAGGTTCTTCAGGATCTCGCACCCCAACCCCCCGGCACCAATGACCAGCACCTTGATCGTTTCCATGAACGCTGCCACCCCTTCGCCGTTAAACATGTCGGGATTCGTGAACGGGCCCGGTCGGGTCCGGATCCTGTCGAGATATTTCCATCTCGCCGGTTCGGAGGCCGGAAGTACGTCTGGTGATGCCATGGTCGTGTGCTTGGATTGGTATTGATTACAAAGGAAAGTAGAGAGAGGGTGGCGGGCTGGGGGCTGGGGGCTGGTGTACGTTCGTCTTTGAAGCGAGTGAATCGTCTGTTGCGTCGGGGACGGAGGGGGAGCTGTGGGAGCTGTTGGAGCTGTTGGAGCTCTTGGTGATGGCGCCGTAGGCACCCACGTACTGTAGCTGGGGCTTATCGCCAGGTTCCCCCGCTCTTATCTTAGCTCATCGGAGGGTCCCCTGCTCGCACTCTTGGCAGCAGCGACCACTAAGTAATCAAGTACCGGTAATCCATGGTATCCATGGTACAGTACCTGACACTAACAGCGGAAACTCCGAGCTTAACAAGACAGACAGACAGACCTCTTGATTCGGTTGGTTTCATCTTGCTTCTTTGGGTGCTTTTCACACAATTTCATTTTGCACCTCTTCGATTGCGATACAAAGGGCTCCTCGACGCCGAGTTCGAATGACCGGGTATATTGGTTCCCCCCACCGAAGGGTTCAGTTCCCGTCAGTGAAACAACAACTCGGTTGTTTGGCTTCCAAGTCAGAGCCCCTCGAGCCGTTGAACAGGAACCTTCTTTGAGATTTGCGATAAAGGCACAACTTTCCGAAACAAGCAGGCAGGCTGAACGGGTAAAGCTTTTTTGCCAATCTCGGTGGCGATATACGGGATGATGGAGCCGTTACTGAAGGAGGCGAGCATTATCCGTTCGGTCAGGAGAGGGACAGCAGAAGTCGATCTCTTGCAAGAGTCAAGCTCCAATGACGGGAATGCGAAGTCCAAACCGCTACATCACAAAGCTCCCACGACGCCAAAAGAGGCACTCGACGTACTTAGACAAGAACCTGACTACGACTCGCTAATTTCAGTTCTAAACTTTCTTTCCCGCCACGAAACGGATGGTTCCCCCTTCATCAAGTTGCCGGGGCCCTTGAGTGCCCAGCTGGTCCAGGTCTTGGTCGCCGAGATCGTGCCCAACTACTGGGCGCTGCTCGTTGAGGATGCTCACCAAAGCAAAGCTTCCGGCTTGAGATTGCTCTTGTACTGCCTCTCGAGCAGCACAGGGATGAACGCCATTACCGTCAAGCTCAGGTCCCTGATGCAGGATGCCAAGTCCGAGGCAGCTGCTGGAACCAAGCGGCCCGATCTATCTCTCAACCTCGGTATTATGCTAGACCTGCTGTGCCGTGTTCTTCGGGGCGACGGCTGGCTTTTGGAAGCATACCGACTGGCCACCGCGGGACAGGAGCCTCCTGCAAAAGTGAAACCGAAAGTCCAGGCAATCGTTGGCCAGTTCGGCGGTGGCCGTATCGTCTCCATGGCAGCCGAGGCCGAGGACATACTGAGCAAGAACCCATCTAGCAAAAGCGTAGACAATATCTGGCCTGCCAGCTCGTTAGAGTATTCGCAATGGCTGGGCCGCAACATTGTGAAGGTGGTAGTGTCAGACCAGACCCCCGACGCAGTCAAGTTTGCCTCGGATCTCCTCGCCAAAGCTCTTCATCTCGGCCACTTCGGTAAGATCTTCCCATGCCGACAACTCCTCGATACCGGGGACTGACATTCCAGAAGAGATGCTCGTAAGACAGATAGTCTCCGAGATGGTCCTCAAACCAGCGGCAGAGCCCAGGAAATTCGGCCTTCTGATGTCGAACTTGCCTCAATCAGAGCAACGGAAAGTCCTCTACTCTATCCTAAAACTGCTATCTTCCGACTATCTGGACCGCCTCGGGCGATGCGAGTCCGCAGAAAGTGGGCCACGGATCGCCGCCGTGGCTGGTGTCCTTCATGAGATCCTTCAATCCGACCAGAACGGGAGGAGAGACTTGGTGGATTGGCTGGCTGCCTTTTCCGGGGCTGGCCTTGGCGAAGGCGTCGGTATCCGGCGGGCAGTGGTAGCGGTCGTCTCCCAAAATCGGGATGACCTGGTGACCGTGCTTGAAAGGAGCCTCGGCCAGTTTGGCGACCAACTCTACATCAAACACTCGCCGACGTTGCAGCAAGAAGGTCAGTGCCAAAGCTCGTCCCTCGAGGAGCAATGACTGACTGAATTTCACAGCCCACGCCCAGGTCCTACTCTTGGTTGCAGGATATGTCCATAGGAAAACGCCCATCAAGTTGGCGATGCTTTTGCGGTCGAGTACCTGGCTCAATGCCATATCCAACCGTTTAGCGGCGCCTCACCAGAGGGCCCGTTTCCTCGGAATGGTGGTCGGTGAAGCGCTCTCCGGCCTCGCCGACAAGGGAGAGAAGCGGCTTAACTTCAAGATGGAGGAAACGGACGAAGAAGAAGGCAGGTGGTACAAGGGACTCACCAACGTCTCTGACGACATCGGCCCCTTCGCGGCCTTACTCAGCCCCAGCACAGATATCCCACGAGCTAGCCGAGAAGCCCCTCGGAAGCCTGCGACGAGGCGGCCCGCGCCTCAGCCACCAGAGAAGGGGTTCATCATTGAGGAGCTCAGCGATGAAGAGGGCCCGGAAGAAGACGACCTCGTGCCTTACGCAAAACCGGACTCGGATCCAGAAGACTCGGAAGATGATGCCACCCTGGTGAGGCGCGATAAGCCGAAGGCCCCGGTGTACATCAGGGACTTGATCAAGTACTTTCGGGACGTGGACAACTATGACCGCCAGAAGCTCGCTTTGACGACAGCGCCAACCCTCATCCGACGGAAAGCGGACTACGGGACGGAGGTGGCGGAACACGCCGAGGAGCTTGCCACGATACTCGTGGGCCTCAGTGACAAGTTCGAAATGGAAAACTTTGACGAGTTAAGAGCACAAGGCATGATCGCTCTTATCGTCGCCCAGCCGGAAAAGATGGGCAAATGGTTTGCCAAAACTTTCTTTGACGGCGATTACTCGATCTCGCAACGGGCCTCGATCCTCGTCGTCCTCGGCTTGAGCGCTCGTGAGTTAGCTGGCTACGAGACATCCGAGTACGCCGCAGCAGCAGCCTTCCCCTCCAAGACTCTGCCCGAGCGAGTCGAACAGCTGTATCTCGGCAGCAGCAACAGTCATTCGCAGAAGCAGTCATCGTCCCTAAAACCGCTTCCGCCAAACGCACTAGACAGCATCGCCACGTCGCTTACATCCGACTTTCTCGCACCAATGGCGGCCTCTGCCGCCGACGCAGTAACTGGGCCGGATGTCCTCAAGCTCTCCACCTTCACCTCCCGCCTCAACAACGACGGCCGAGACGAGACCTCCGCGGCCGCCAACCCAAAGATCAAATATAAATCCCAGCCCGCGAAAGCAAAACCCCGCGTCCGCGCCATTCCGAACACAACAGCGCAGCTCCTCGCCACCTCCTTCTTCACCCCGCTGACGGCCCGCTTCCAGGCCGCATTGCACGCCTCGTCCTCCTCCTCCCGCGGCAGCAAGACGATCCTCTTCCACCCGTACCTGCTCGCGCTCTACCTCAAGACCCTGGCAGTCGTCATCCACGCCGCAGGGCCCGGCACGCTCTCCCTCCCGCAGACGACAGCCGAGCTGTGGCGGCTGCTGCTGAGCACCAGCGTGCGGGCGGCGGCGGTGGGCGACCTGGCCGTCACGCAGGCGGTGCTGTTCGCGTACGTGGCGCTGCTGGACGTCAACGAGGACCGGATGCGGGACGTGTGCGCGGAGCTGGGGCGGGAGGTCGTCGAGGCGCAGGAGTGGGTCGCCGGCGTGTTTGGCGGCCTGAGGGGCGGCGACGAGAGCGGCGAGGAGGAGAAGGTTAAAGTCCTCGCTGCCGGCGTGCTGGTCAGGTTGAGGGAAGGGGTGGAGAAGTACCGGTTGATGTTGGTAGGGGATCTGATTGGGTTTGGCTAAGGGGACCGTCGTTGGCGCTTTGATTCCTCTTTCGCTGTTGTGAATCCGCCTGAGAAGGGAATAGGTATTCCGTATATGTAATCATATCATTGTCATCTACACTACATAAGCACTTCTAGTATACAATAAGTGTCTTATTCGGTGTGTGCCATGGAAAGGTTGCCCCCTTTTTGGTGTTTTTGTTTTGTTTGGTTTTCTCCTGGTTGCGATCAGGGGTATCAGGTGACATGGGGCCCGCTGACGCCATCGCGGCTTGGCGTACTGTAGTCCGTACAGTACCCGGGTACTCACTCCGTACGGATTACTGCCGGCGGCAAACGGGTTCAAAGTTCTGGAAACCATTGACAAATCAACATTCGAGCACGCAACCATCTCATCAGCCTCTCAACCTCAACTCGGGCACTCACATTATCCGCGGCCATTTGCAAGCACAGTTCAGCCATTCTTTCCATCATGGCGACCCCTGCTGCTCAGATGCGTGAGTATTCTGATTTTTTTTGCTCTCCCCAGACGCCCCGCTCCCCCGGTGAAAGCACCTTGCTGACCAAGCCCCAGCGTCAGTCGAGTCTTGTCCTGCTCCGGCAGTGTCGGCTCAGGCCACCGAAGCCACCTCCAAGCCCAAGGTGCGCCAGCACACCCCAAGTTTGCGGCGCGATAACAGCTGACGAAACAAACGACTAGCCCTGCTGTGTGTGCAAAGAGGAGAAGTCCAGGCGCGACGAGTGCATGCTCTTCTCCAAGTCTGCCGACCCCCAGAAGGACTGCCAGTCAACAATAGAGCAGTACCGGAGCTGCATGGCTGGGTTCGGTTTCAAGGTTTAGATATACGGGGCTAAGAGATAGCTTGGGCTGCGACCATCTCATGTACACTACACGGCGTTTCATGTACAAAACGAAGGGTTGTTAGACTTTGGCTTGATGATAACAACTTCACAACTCGTCTCAAGCTCACATCGGCAACTCCCGGGATAGCATTTTAAGCGCACACAGGCCGTCGCCACCCCTACTCGCGAGCTCTCAGAACATACCAGCAACCACCCAACGCCAAAGCAACATGGGGTATCTCATCAGCAACCAAGCAAACACAAGCAACCCGAACTCCCAGCAAACCCATTACCCGAGCCACATATGAAAATAGATGATCCCCCCCAACCTCCACCGTCTTTCTGGACCCCTCAATCCAGCCAGGCCTACACCACCTCCCGACCGGTCCGATCGCCGCTATCGAGCGTCTCACCCGCCGCCAGCCCAGCACCGCCCACGGCAGCAGCAGCAGCACCACCACCACCACCCTCCTCCAACAGCGCCGCGACGTCCTCCATGCGGCCCTCGTACAGCGCCTGCAGCTGGATCGCGAGGTTCAGCGTCCTCCTCTGGTGCTCCGCCAGCTTCCGGGCGATCTGGCCCGCTTTCTCGTCGCGCCGGTCCACGGCCTGCTTGAGGCGCCGGAGATGGGCGACGCGAATGGCCATCCTGTCTCGGTCCGGGACCGTCAGCGCGAGCTGATTGATCCGGACGGGGAGGGTATGAAATGGGAAGGCTTTGGACACGGAGAGAGAAGCCGCTAGGAGAGGAGAGGAGAGGAGAGGAAGGGGGAGTAGGGCTTACTGCAGGTCGTGGTACTTGGCGATGGACTTCTCGACCCGGGACACGATCTGCTCGAGGGAGGAGTCGTACGCTGTGGCCAGGGCGGTGCGGTTTTTGTCCCGGGTTTCTTTCGCCTGAAAGTTCTCAGTTCTCAGCTCCGTTCCCGGATTCGGGTGCTTTCTGAAGACGGATAGTCGTATATATTTCTCTTCATACCTTGCGCAGGCGGGCTCGGGCTGCGCTGGCTTGCTGAAGCCTCCCGTTGTAGGCCTGGTATTCAGCATCCGAGTCCGAGTCTGCAGTCAACCTGGTGTTTCCTGGTGCCCTCCTCTGTTTGGCTGTATTTGCTGAGGGTGCCATGACGATGCACGTGGGTGTTTTGTCTTTTCGTGCACAATTGGGGTCTTTATCGATCACTTTCCTTCTAGTGTCCGGATCCGGCGTAGGCGAGTTGCAGTGATAACTGACATTTCGAATGTAATTACGGAGTACGGAGTACCTCTTGCCATTGATCCTCTTGACCCCTGTCTGCTCCACGGCGCCTTAGGGCGGTGTGACCTGGCAAAACCTTTTTGCACCGCTTCCCCGCCAAAATTTCCAAGCTCCACCAGGGAACGCAGGAACTACCCGAAAACACTGTCCAGCTTTCCTCCCGACCGCTCCCCCTCCTTCCCCCCGGATCAAGGCTCAGCAACGCTGAGCACATCTGAGTCAAGATGGGTCTTGCCGCCCCCAAGAAGTGAGGACACACAGGGAAAGCTCAATTTGGCCAGCTAACCAACGGAAACAGCAAGCGAAAACTCGGCAACGACCCGAACAACACCAAGTGGTCGCGCAACACCGACTCATTTGGCCAGAAGATCCTCAGGGCCCAGGGGTGGCAGCCGGGGGAGTACCTCGGTGCGAAAAACGCGCCTCATGCCGAATGGCACACCGAAGCCAACTCGACGCACATCCGGGTCACCTTGAAGGACGACACACTAGGCCTCGGAGCCAAGCGGAACAATGGCGATGAGTGCACCGGTCTGGATGCGTTCCAGGACCTGCTGGGACGGCTCAATGGCAAGAGCGACGACACCATAGAGACCGAGCGCAAGGCCCGCGAGGAGGTGAAACTCAATCTGTACATGGCGAGGAAGTTCGGACCCATGCGGTTTGTCAAGGGCGGATGGTTGGTTGGTGACCAGGTTAAGGAGGCTCTCGGTGACGACGTCGAGAAGGCACAGAACGGCCATATCTCGGAAACCCCGAAGGAGTCCACCGACGGGAGTGAGGAATCGGAACCATCAGCGTCGAAATCCAAGAAACGCAAAGCCGATCGGGGGAGCGATCGGGAAGACGACCAGGCGCAGAAGAAGGAGAAAAAGTCAAAGAAGAGGAAAACTGATTCTGAAGCTGAGGTGGATAACGAGGGCGAAAAGAAGAGGAAGAAGAAGAAGGAGAAGGAGAAGTCGTCCAGGAGGAACGCTGAGCCCGAGGAGAAGCCAAGAACGACGGCTGAGATGAGCGAACCCACAAGTGAGGTTGACAGCTCCTCCGAAGCCAAGAACGATGAGAAGGCGAAGAAGGAAAAGAAAGATAAGAAGGACAAGGTGGATAAGAGGGACAAGAAGGATAGGAAAGAAAAGAAGGACAAGAAGGACAAGAAGGACAAAAAGGAGAGGCGCAGAAAGGAAAAGGAGGCCTCGGAGTCTGGGGCTGAGACGGCTGACAGGATATCCAAAGAGAAAAGGCGGCGGGAAAAGGAGAGTAAAGACGCTCCCGAGACTGTGTCTTCGGCACCGACGCCCACGGAAAGCAGCCTGACCACGCCTGGCGGCAGCGGCTCCTCAACACCCATCCCTACCGGCTCCAGCCGATATTTGGCACGGTCGAGATTTATTGCCCAGAAAAAGATGGCATTAGCAGACAGCACGGCACTCAATCAGGTAGGTCTCCGGGTCCTTACCCTGCCATAAGCTAACGGTTTGCTGACGTCTCGAAAGATCTTCATGATCAAGTCATAACCTCGAACCTGAATATGGGCCGCACTGTGTTGCAATAGATGTCAAGCCCGTGCTCTTGCTTGTTCCTTCTGCTGATTCCGGCACGGCCATGGAAGGAACACCCCAGATCAGCTTAGCACATTAAAAATCCGCTTCCTCGAAAATGCTTACTTCTGGCCAAATGATCACATTATCTAATACGAGGAGAAGCCGCGTCTTCGAATATATCGACAACTCAACGTTCTCCGGCCAATTTCTCCGTCTCCTCGGTCTTCGAGCCCTCACCCTCCTTGAGTCCGATACATACCAGGAGACGCACCAGTCGAGTTTTGGCCTACCATGTTCTGGTTACGTCTAGTCGTCCGCAAATTGGATGCGATCCGCTTCCACCCGCTTTGGCAGCGATGGATCGTTGATGGGGCTTTGGCGGGAGTTTGGATCAGGATTTGGCGGGACCCGGTGGATGCATGAAAGGGGTGCATAACAGCGACGCCGTGTTGGTTTTCCACCTGCACCTTCGACGAGGCTCGGGCCCGGGAGTGAGAAGCCCCGCCGCAGGCTTTCATTTATCCCGTCTTCTGGTGCTCGGCCGGCAGCTGTGGCATATACCAGCTCTACGCTTTCGGCGGACTTGAGAGATCGAGGATGCACGGTCGAAGATGTACGGTTCAAGCGAATCCAGAGCTCAATTTGCGAGACGATGGAGACTACCTGCACCAAGATCGCCCTAAAAATCAAATCTTCCGTCGTGGTCTGGTTTCTGGGCTTGCAAACTTTGACGGCAAGGTCTTGGGGTGTGTGGGTTTGTGCATATCATGCGGGTTGGGGTATTATGCGCGGATAGCATTGTCCTAGGCACGGAATAGAATTTGTGGTAAAGCGCCCCGAAGGGATTCATGTCATGATGGTTTCCTTTTCACTTTCGTCCTTCAGCATCCTACTTCTCTATCTTCGGTGTCTGGACTATGCTGTCCGCAACCCACTACCATAGAGTACGGGGGCGAACTGCTTTCCCGAACGAGGTTCGCTGGTGGCTTCAGACGAGGCAGCCTTTATTTATCTGAACCAACCCTCATCACTTTGTCTAGTAATAAGGCAATTCTGACTTCAGTCGAATTTCTTCGACCTGTGACTCCACGGGCCCATACATATCACCCACGAAAGGCGCCCAAGCCGACCGATCGCAAAAATTCAGCAATCGCGGATCCAAGAAACCACTTTGATCACAACAACTGCAACCAACAAAGCACATTACGGAGTTTGATCACCAACGGCTGTCTCCGAAGGTGAGCCGTCTCCCTTTTCCGCAAAATTTTTCAGCAAGCGGCATAACAAACTCTACAGGCGACGAGTAGCCGACCTGCTGCATTCCGGTATTACTTACTAGAGCGTTGTCGAAGTACAAATCTTTGGCGTCGTGCTCAGCCGGCATGCGGGTCAGCAGGGTAGCGAAACATGGAACCCGCTGACCTGCCCCCGAAACAGAGGGCGACATCCTATGCTGATGCCGTTCGCGGTCACAAGGTGTTCTCCCAAAAGTCAAAGCCGGAGGGGGGCAAATTGACCGAGAATTCGCTCCCTCTGAAGGAGTCCTCCGTGATTGAGGAGCCTCGTGGTGTAGCTCAAAAACAACCACAGAAGAAGGGTACCAACTTGGCGCAGGCGAAGGGCTCAATACCAGGCCCCAAGGACAGTCAACAGGGCTCATCTCAGGCAAAGCAGCCAAGGAAGGACTCACATCTCAAATCCTCATATGCAAAGACTCGGGACGTTAGGGAAGGCCAAGTAACGCCGCAATTCTCGTATGCCGAGGCCGTAAAGGGCAAGACATTGTTGAGAACGCCCCAGCTCACGGACTCTGAAGGGCATAAAGCTGGACCGGCATCGCCAGCGCCATCGAACGTCCCAATTCCCGAGTCTCCGCCCGAGGCATCGCCGTCGTCCCAGTGCAAGCAGCCTGATGACGGCATAGGGAGCTCCAACAAGCCCTCGGGTGATGTTGTCGTATGGCAGGGCGACAATAGGATATCATGCCACCAAGCTTGGCCGGACGAAGCGAGCGGGTTTGTACATCACCATGCAGTAGGTCAGTCGCGTCAACACACGTTGCTCCCCGCAGCTTCGGGGTTCACGCACACCTCCTACGCCACCCTTTATGCAGGATTCGTCACCGAGAAGGCCAGCCACAACCACCCGGCCTATATGCGCAGCTCACATGCCAAACGACACGCGCATCACGGTCGATCAGGAGGTGGCAAGGGACAGGTATATAAACGGGGGCTGCGCCGCTTTACGGTCGGGGCACCTTCTCATTCGCTTCCTGCATCATCAACACATACCCACAGAGCTCTCTCTGCGTCTTCACCAGCCGCCTTCTTCCGACCTATGCCAGACAATTACTCCATTGAGGCTACCATCCAACAGGCAATCATGGCCCAGAGTGAGAGCAAGAGACGCAAGATGGCCGAGGAGCGGGACGAGCGCCAGGCCAGGTTGATCTACTGTCATGACTTGGGCCTCATCTCGTAAGTGACATGGACAACGCGCGCGGCGACCAAGGCTCTCACCCGTCCGCTGACGGTTTAACAGCCTCTGGGAATCCCAGTACGAGTGGGACGTCCTGGTAACGTGCGGCAAGTACTCGTGGAGACTCCATCACGACATTCTCTGCCGCGAGTCCGAGTGGTTCAAGGCCAGGTTACCGCCCAAAGATCCCGTAAGTCAACAACATACTAGCCCCCCCCCCTTCTCCCTTTTCCTTCCCCGATGTTCAAGCCTCGGTATTCGCAACCCCCTTCATTTCATCTTCGTTACCTCGATTCCTTTCTCCTTCCATTAGCGACAAAAACACTAACGACGTATTTCGTTTCCGACAGAATGGAGGCTACGTCACGTTTGACTGTAACGGCCACGATGAGAAGCAACTCGCCAACGCTCTTTATTTCATGTACCTCAGGAGTAAGCCCCCTCATCCCTCCTTTCGCCTTTTTATATTTTTCCCTGCCCCTTTTTTAGTGAGAGGGAAGGAGAAAGAGAGAGAGAGAGAGACTAACCAAGTCCCGCACTCGTTTCGTTTCCGGTCAACAAACAGCCTGTGAGTACGAGCCGGGCCTGCACCTGCGCTCGGCGCTCGACGGCCGGCCGCTGCAGCGCGCCGTCTTCGCCTACCTCGCCGCCGCCTCGGTCGCCCACCCGCGCGCCCAGGCCGCCGCCCTGCGCGCCCTGCACGCCGCCGCCCGCCGCCTCCGCCTCTTCTTCGACCGCACCCCGCCCCAGACCGTCCGCGCCCTCGACCTCGCCCCGCTCCACGCGCCCCTCGCCGCCGCCCTGGCCATGGCCTTCGAGCAGGGCCCCGCGCTGCGGCCGGTGCTGGCGCCGCCTGCGGCGTCCCCGTCGGCGTCGTCGTTTGGGGATGATGGTTGTGGAGACGGGGAAGGTGGGGAAAGAGAAGAAAAAGAGGAGGAGGAGAAGAAGGAAGAGGAGAAGAAGGAAGAGGAGAAGAAGGAAGAGGAGAAGAAGGAAGAGGAGAAGAAGGAAGAGGAGAAGAAGGAAGAGGAGAAGAAGGAAGAGGAGAAGAAGGAAGAGGAGAAGAAGGAAGAGGAGAAGAAGGAAGAGGAGAAGAAGGAAGAGGAGAAGAAAGAAGAGGAGAAGAAGGAAGAGGAGGAGAAGGAGGAGGAGAAGGAGAAGAAGGAAAAGGAGAAGAAGAAGGAGAAAGAGGAAGAGAGAGAGACACAGGAGACGGAGAGGGCCGACATGGTGCCGCTCCGGGCGGCTCTGGCGCACCTCTGCGACGTGGCCTTGCCGTGGCTGGCCCTGAACGAGGGGTTCGTCGAAACGCTCATGACAGAGTGGATGCCGGGGCTGTGGATGAACGTGGTGAGCGATGCGATCTGGTTTGGCGCCCAGGGCGTGCTGGACGAGATGTGGGCGGTCCTGGAGGAGGCGATCGCCCCGAGAGAGCACAAGACGGCGGCGGCGCCGGGGGCGGGGCTCGGAGGCGATGGTGTTGGCGGTGCCGGCGATGGTGCCGAGGACGGTCGGCCGACTTCCGGGTCTAAGAAGCGGAGGCGGAACGCGGAGGAGGAGGAGGAGAGGGAGGAGGAACTGCAGTCGCCGGGTGAGTTTGAGATCTGGCGGGATGGCCAGCCGGGCGAGCCCGCCACGCCTCCGCGGTGGAGGCGCCCGCAGCGGAGGGAGGACGAGACGGACGACCGAATGATCAACGGGGAACGGCTGAGCCCCGAGCAGCAGCGAGAGGTTGCTAAGGAGAACTTGCTCGCGCCCACGGAGCGCGGGGCCGGCGGCCCGCCACGCGGCGGAGTCGGGAGGGGGATGCTACAGCTCCGGCACAACTTCACCGATCCCGATCCCGGCCTGCACTCTTCGGGCCACGACTCGGACGGTAATGAGGCCCGGAGGGGACGAGGCGATGACTGGGACGTCCGGAACACCGCAGGGGACGCGATGTCTCATAACGGAGTTGATAGGGTCGTGCGCAACATGGCTCTCCTGCGTTGAATCACCTTCTCGGCTTTCAGCTCGCCTTGCCCTGCCCCTGGTGGTGGCTCTTCATACTGCATTTGCATTACGGTTTTTACGACAAGGGCGTTTTGGCGTTTCGAAGCATGGCGGTGCCTGGCTAGTGTGTGGGAAGTTTGGCAATTTGGCATTGTGGCATTTGCATCATGAGAGGAACCCATGGGATGGGCGCTGCGTCGCTTTGCCTAACGGATGGGTCATTGATGGACTGGATCTTTGCTCATTTCGTGATGGGCATTTGGCGGAGATTCCCCGGTTGTATGAAATCTGTTGGACAACATTGTATGTACACACACACACACACACACACACGACCTAGCATGGCTAAGGCGTACCATCATAAACAGCGATGATTTTGCTGACGCCATGTATGGCCATTGAGGCCACCATTGCCAGTATTAATTATGCAAAGCAAAGGCTAGGAAGCTTCTTGCAAACACACGCGTGGGTGCTTTACATGTAGGGTCTAATTACTGGTTCACCATCCCGAGATCAAGTGTCAGGATGGAACACCCTCATGGCTACCCAACACGACTACTTGGAGTAGCATGAATGACACATGGGATATTGACGGCATCCGTGGCTGAAGAACGTCGTCGTTCTCTCGGCCGCCGCGTGTACTGCATAGTTACGATGCACATAATAAACCAGCATGTAGTGTGGGTGGCATGTAAGGCAGGAGGAGGAGAAGGAGGAGAAGGAGGAAGGGGGAGGAATGGCGAAGAGGCGGGGAAGAGCGGTTGAGGAGAATAGTCTAGGCTTGTTCTTTGCTGGTCTTTGCTGCCGAAGTGGTGTGAAGGGGCGCGAAGAGTCATAACGGCACACAGTCTCAAGAGATGGGGGAACCTGGAACCTGACGAACACTTGTCACTTGTGCCATCTACACAAGACACGCAGCAGCTCCCTCATCCTCGAGATGGTCCACGTCACCACATTGACCCTTATCAAGCTGACAGTTCTTATCTCCGAGCTTTTGGAAGTTTCGTTGTCTCGGGCTGGGTGTGCAGGCGGCAACGTGCCGTGGCGCGAACAAAGGAGGACCGAAGGGTTCATGCATCTTGTCGTGTTTGGTGTTGTGTCCGAGGTACATGGCCGCATACTTCCATACGGATCCGTATTAGAGCTGCTTCGTCGTCTGTCTCGCTTGGTCCCTTTATTCCCTGCGTTGCCACGCGTCTCCCTGGACAAAATAAGCAGACGAGCAGAAAGCAGAGAGGAGCCAGTACCGGTCCAATCCGATTTCGATGCCCGTACTTGGACCTCCAAAGGGAGCGTAGGATGGGAGAGGGGCTACCGAGCTAATGCGGCTATGATACGACGTCCCCGCTCGCCAGTCTCCCCGGAGTCTTCTTGTGCAACCCAAGGGTTCCAAGTCTCTTCGAAGGCTTGGCCAGATCCGTCTTAAGTAAGATCTCGAGCTATTGGCCAAGCTCTGAGGCTTTGGAGCTCTGGATCGGCCGAAGGAATTTAGAGCGGCACCCGGCCAGCCCGGCAGCTAGACTTGGCAGGCTACTGCAAGGTTTCCGATCCCCGAGAGAGCAAAGTCGGGAACCAGCAAGCATGGGCCATGCCCGCTTCAGCACCAGACTAGACGATAGACGAGTCGAGCTAAGCTAAGATTGCCGGTCATGAGCTCCCATCGTGGTCAGCTAAAGGCAAACAAGTCGTTATGAGAGAGTAAGAGAAGGGCCGGCGAGGGGGAAGACGGCCTGAGTCGCACACTCGAACTTCCTGTTGCCTCTTCCGAGACAGATCTGCGCGCATCTCAACTTGGAGGACAGCCAAGACTGTATGCATCTTGCACTGCAGAACGGTTGCACGGCCCATGCAAGTGCCATCAAAGCAAGCAAGAGGAAGCGGGAAGTTGGACCGCGAAGGTGGGAACCGCGGGTCCTACAGCGCCCGGCGATGGCTGTGATCTGCCAGTCCTTCCCTTTGATGAGATGGCTGCATGCACCTCCGAGTCCGAGTCACTTACTGATAGTGTACTGCATAGGAGGGGGCAGATCTCAGTAAGCCGCTGCTGGCTGTGGCAAACAGTGATGTATGTACGTACATCCCGTACAGTACATACCAACGCCTCGAGTTGTCCTCTTGCATTGTACCCCATACCTTATCTTACCTGAAATACCTACCGGCTATGTACAAGTACTGAGCCGGTGTGGGGTGCGGGATTCGGAAGCAAGATGATTGTCGCCTGGGGGCAAGTTCCTTTTGTTGAAGTAGATGGGTACCTGTGCTTGCTTGGCTTACACTAAGTTTAGCTCGAATCCATCTCCTGTGCATCAACACCAACAAGACCCATCCATGTTTGAAAGCCTAGGCAATTTGGAAGCATTTGCTTTGCACAAATACTCCTGAACGTGTGTGGTGTAATCCGTACGGAGACACTGTAGCAACGACTGCTAGATTGCCGGTGTGATTCCGCCCAAATCCCTTCTTCCCTAATGTTGAACAAGCAATAATAGAAATGTGTGCCCAACTGCCCGCCACACTTTCCATTCGCAAACATCTTACCCCGCATTTGTGGTGCGATTGGATGAGTCTTGTAGAGTGGGGCCCTGACGTCGAAGTTAGAGCTTGGCATCGCCTTAAATTGTTAAAGACGGGGTCCGTCCCCTGGAATATGGGGCCTAAGCCAGACCGGGTCAGCCAGCTGCATTTGTCATTGGTTTGCCGGTCAGTTGACGAGCCCGTTTTAACGCACGATAGCCAATCATCACGGGGCCACTTGCACCTTGACAACAGTAGGTAGTTACTCCGTACTCCGCGTTGGGGAAAGCTGCGTGGGCACACTAGCATGGACTCCTCTGTTCCGGGAGGGAGGGCAACTACGATCCTACCCACCTACCTTCCCTTGCTAATACACGTCCGAGAGTAGGCTGCCACAAAGGAAGAGTAGATGACAAGGGCAACTGGAAGGAGGAGTCTCCGGCAGTCCGGTTCTTTGCTCAAATTCGACTTTCTCGCGCCCATTTCCCCAACTTGCTCCTTCCAACTTCAACCATTTCTCTCGGTCAATCCCATCTCCTCCGACAAGCGCCCTATGACAAGCGCCTAGCTCAGTCATCGAGTCAGTCGATCATCTCAAGACACCCCGCTCCCGGACCACACCGGGCCAGTACAGCGGCGGATTGGTTCTCGGGGGCCAAAGGGTCTTGAACGAAAGCATTTGACACGTGCACTGTCCTGTATTCGCGCCTTGACAGACAGAATCGACAAGAAGAGACACCCCTGATCAATTGCATCAAACGAGGGGCCTGCCGATTGCATTTGGTGGGCGTAGACGCCGCTCGATATAATAAAGAGGCAAAACAACCCAAGCCACCTATCTCCGGACCTCGCGGCGTTACATCACCACCTTCATCATCGTCCGACACCCGCATAGTCTCCCGTTCGAAGCGTTTCACCTCTTTGTACCCGACCTTGCCAACCCGTGCAACTCGAATGATCCCAATCTACAAAACGTACGATCCCGCATATCTGCCCACGCCGGCACTTGCCTAAACCGCTTCCACCTCGGCTCTGTCACAAGCCACCCGTGTGTCTCCGGCATTGCGTTTGCCGGGGCCGCCAGTTAGCAGTATTAAATCCACCAATCTTCCAATTATCCGATTCTCTCCTTCTTCACCATGTCTTCGGATACCAGAAATTCGACCACCAACACGAACGAAATGCCGCGGCAACGACGAGGGTCTATCACCTCGAGCGCCTTCACCAATCTCTTCCGCAACAACTCCACCTCCCAACCTACGGCCACACCCTTTCCCACGCCGCTAGCCTCTACTGCGGTCAACGATCAACGTCGACGGCTTTCTGTCACGACGATTGGCCTTTCCGGCACGTCCCCCACCAGCACTTCGGCCTTCTTGCGCCGCGCAAGTCTGTCAACCAACTCGGACTCGATTGACGAGAGCGCCATCGAGGATGACGAGACCTCGTCGCGCACTGCTCCGGTCACGCCCCTCACCCGGCGGACGAGCTTTGGCGCGGCTCAAGCCGTGCGAGGCGCGCGAGGTGCCACTAGTCCCGGCGGCACTAATGGTAGGCGAGCCCCGCCGATCCGTCGCAGCAGCACCGCCCTCGGTAGTCCAACCACGCCGCCGCTCCGCTCGGCCGGTCTTGGCAACTACACTTGGAGCAAGATATCTCCCCAGGCAAGCACTGCAAACCAGCCTCGAACAGGTTCTGACTTGTGCTCCCCTTCTGCTCGTCCAGACCAAGGCTTCAACTGGTCCGAGCAGCTTAGGTCTCGTGCCGAGAGCACCGTTGCCTCCGGTTCTCGGCCTTCCTTCTCCTTTGCCTCCGGCCTCGGCACCTCTCCACCTCGGGCTGCCCCCCCGGTGGCTGCCCGCCCTCACCCTGACAGGGCTAGGTCCGTCTCGGACATGCCGGCACCTCCGGCCCAACCCTCTAGGCCACGTGCACCCCAGAAGCCCGACCCATTCCAGGAGAGAATCCTGAAGGGCGACTTCTACATGGACTAAGTTAAGTCTTGATCACAACCTTAATCCAACATGCGTCGATGTATGCATGTCGCGCATCACTGCCTCGTTGAGGTGCTTCTCTACCTCTTCGGTTTCTCACTGCCTTTTTATTGTCATGGCAGCCTTTACGAGCAGTCTTCCCTTTTCAATATCAGGGTACTGTCCTGAGGAGTATGACTTAGTAGTGTTTCAGCCTGGTTTTTGGAGTTGGGGCGCGTTATCTTTTTGTTCTCGGTCGACTCTCTGTATGGAATACAGACGCTGTTATCCTCGGGGTCCGTTGGCGAAGGGAGAGCAACCAAGCAAGCGAGCAATGGAGTTATGGGGTGCTAAAGGGGAATTATCATGTCATGTGGGCGGCGGTGGTTATATGTATCGCAGCCATAGGGCGGTCATCACGGGTTTAGGGCTACGAACTGGCTGGTCCGGGCAACAGCAACATTCGGATACGGAGGAAGCACACGGAGTATGAGGGCATACTCACAGAGTGTATGATTAGGGCTTTGTGTTTCTTGGGCCGTTGATTGCTACTGGTTTGCTGGTGTTAGCTCCAGAATGGGAATGGACGGGAGCAGCAGAATCGAACGCTGTCGACGACCAACGTCGAGTCGAGGCATCAATTCCCACGCTTTTGTCGATCCTTTCCACATATCACCATCATCGATTCTTTAGTTGATGATTATTTGAGACTGTCGGAGACATGTACTCTTAATATTTTCAATTCTGACCTCTTGTCATCTGAGACTTCGTTAGGTCTGCTTGTGACCCAACTGGTCCAAGTCACGACGTGTGGTACTCGGCGGAGCAAGGTTCTGGCAGATTGGCCGTCACATTAGCGTTTTGCGTGGTGTTGGTATTGCTTTTCTCCTTCTGACGTTGAATGGGAGCACAGTTCGCTCTATCCTTCGGCATATATAGGGGGCGTAACTACCACCCCGCCCTCAATCGTGACGAGTTCTCACGTTGATGGTTGTAGCAGTGACGGTGATTTAAGTTCACGTTTGCCTGCCTCATTCCACCAGAGCCAGAGAGCGCTCGCTGTCGTGGCCCCCCCCCCTCTCTCTGCCCCGTCGTGATGTGTGTGCCAACTTGCGCAGAAACGGAAGCAGCCTCTCTCGCCCACGTCGAAAGTGTACGTGCTAGAACGAACAAAACAAAAGGTGACGAACGGGAATACCATACTATTGAGGGACCGGGAATACTCCTTGGATACTTATACTTATATTGATCATTCTCAAGAATATCGCATTCGTACTGTATGTGACAATGACAATGACAATGGAGCCATTTCCAGCGCATCGATTGAGTCGTTGTTTAGAATAATAAGATGCATCCCCCAACACCCGCTCGCTCAGATTCTAAACACTAAACAAGATAACCAGTACTGCACCTCCCGGTTCCTACCCCAAACGCCAAACGACACGCTGAACTTGACCACGGCCCTTGTTCTCCAGAACCCATTCTAACTACCGAGCCGATGACACCGCCATACCCGCTCCAAAAAGTTCTTATAACCCCTACGATTTACACACTGAAGATCCCTGTTCTGAGGTAAGTACACTTCCGAGACGGTGGCATGCTTGTACCAGTTAGCGAAGCGAACCCCCCCCCCACCCCCCCCTTCCTTTTTTTTTTTTTTTTCCCCTTAACCTACCAACCCGAGCCCGCAGCACCAGCGCCAGCGTCGGCACCAGCGGCGCCCGTGGCACCCAGCCCGACGTCCACGGGCGGGTACCAACCCTGCTGCGGCTGTTGATGTTGTTGATGCTGCTGCTGCTGCTGCTGCTGCTGCGGCGGCGGCGGCGGCGGGGGACCCGTCGTGGGGTCCTGCATCATGTAGCTGGCCATGTCGAGGTTGTCGAGGCCGAAGAAGCCCGGGGCGTCGGCGAACCCGACCAGGGTCATGTTCATGGCCTGCGCCCATCCGTCCCCGTCCCCGAAGGTGGTGGCGTAGTCGTAGACCAGATCGGTGCCCAGGGAGACGCTGGGCGGCAAGCCGGGGAAGGGCGAGTCCGCGGGCGGCATGCCCGCCAGGAAGGGGGCTGCGGTGATGGTGTTGTCGTTGTTGTCGTTGTTGTTGTTGTTGTTGCTGTTGTTGTTGTTGTTGCCATTGTCATTAGCGAGGCCGTTGTTGGTATTGTTGCCGTTGGTGGTGTCGGTAGCGTTTGCTGATCTGGGCCCGGGGACGGTGCCGTACATGAGCTGCCCGCTCAGCCAAGAACCGGGCGTGGGGAGGGAAGAGGATGATGTCTGGAGTGGGAGGAGGTCGGCGGTGGTGGAGGCCCGGGGGCCGGGGGCGGCGGCGGCGGCGGCGGCGGCGGCGGAGTTGTTGGTAGCAACTTCAGAAAGGAGCTGGAGTGGGGTGCTGGCGGTGGTCGTGTAGCCTTGGGGGGGAGCCCGTTGGGGCGCCGGGGTTGTTGCGCCGGGCCTTTCTCCGACGCTCGGGCGAGGGTACGGGGTCGGAGGGGTCTTTGCTGCGGGAGCATTCGCAGCGGCGTTCGGCCCGCCGTTTTGGGTCTGCTGTTTCTGCTTCTGGAACCATGACCTCATCATTACGAGCACGACGAGAAACTTGGCTGCTGGCCTGCTCCTATCCTCAGCGGCGGTAGCGCGGAACTTGTCGAGCAGGCGGTCGATGTAGTGCTCGACCTTCATCTGGTCCTTGTCGATGATCTTGCCGAGTTCGCTCTTGGGCGAAGATGCGGCGAAATAGATCTTGATCAGGATGACGACGGCGTAGGCGACGCGCACAAGGTTGAAGACGGGTAAGCACCGGACTGTGTTGACGTCAAGCGACAAGAAGACGTCGAAAATACCGTCGATGGCGCTAAGACATGCTGACAAGGCGTTGATGTGTGCGGACGAGATTGGGGTTTCGGAGCCGAGCGGGTTCTCGCCGCCGGGTTGCGGTCTGGAACCGTCGGCGTTCTCGCCATATGTAGCGATCTCGTGCATGTAGAGGCTGATGACCTGAAAGTTCATCTTCAGGGACGCTAGTAAGTAGTAGAGAAGAAGACGTCAGAACGTTGGTCGTGAGAGGTATTCTCGGGGGACACGTAGGGAAAAAACACATACGCTGCAGCAATTCCTTAGGTACCAGGTTGTAATACCTTTCGAGCTCACGTTCGAACCCCCTCAACGTATACTGCGTCTTGGGCTCTGCGAGGTTGGGCGCCGACGTGGGCTCGTCCATGACGAACTGGACGCCGATGTCCTCCGCCAACCTCTGCGCCCATACGAGATGACACAGATACTTGTCCGTGGGGGCCGCGTCCGGGGAGGACTGCAGGACCTCGACGCACTCGGACGCGAAATGGTTCCAGCGGATCAGGTTGGGACGGTGAAGGGCCATGGCGGTATTGGTGGTCAGGAAGTAGCATGTCAGCCAGGTCCGGCGGGCCTCGAGCGACGTCGGATCCGTCTGCACTGACAACTGGGGGCGCCACATGCCCGAGAGATGTTTCCTGATGCAGCCTCTGGCGGGCTTCCTCCGGCCGAGGCCGATATCGACGGCCATGACGGCGGCGATGTGCACCAGTTGGTAGAATTTGAGCTCCTCGAACCGCTCGGGCGGCCAGTACCAGATGACGCTCACCAGGATGGCCTGCACCAGCTCGAGGCTCTTTTGACCCCGGACGATGACCCTGTCGGCGAACACCTGCATCATCTCGTTATTCAAGGTCCGCTGCAGCTTCGACATCTCGGACGACGCGGCGGTCATGAGGGCCAGGAACAGGATCGGCTTGGACGCCCTGAGCTCCGAGGCCGTCATGCCCGGCGGGAGGACCACGCCGGGGAGGTGCTGGCACATCTGGGTGGTGTATCGTGCAAACAGCCTCTCCGCCAGCTCCATCGTCATGAGCCCCCTATCCACGATATCCGGCTTCAAGTCGTTCGCAACCTCTCCTGCGGCCTGGGGAGTGACCGAGCCAGACGCGGACGCCAATGCCGGATCCCTCGCCAAGGGGATCGTCGAACCGGGTCCCTCCTCCCCGGGTTCCCGCGCCAGCTCGCCAAACTTCCTCTTCAGCCCGGCCGCTGCCACCGTTGCCGCGCCAACTCCGGGCTGCTGCACGGCCGATTCTGGCGGCGGCGGCGGTGGCGGTGGCGCGGGGGGAGAGGGCGGCGGGAACCTGGCGACTTCTGCCTCCCCGTTCCAGCTCGTGCCTCCCGCCGTGCCGAGCCCTCCTCCTCCTCCTCCTCCTCCCAGACCACCACCGACGCCGCCGACGCCGAGACTCTTGTTGTTGTTGGAGCTGGCAGCGAGCAGGCCGGCGGTCAGCATGTCGATCTTCTTCTCGAGCTCGGTGACGCGGCTGTCCGTCTTCTTGGCCTTTCTGCGCGACGGCTCGGTGACGACGCAGGCCCGGCCGCTCTTCTTGCAGCGCCTACAGGGGCCCGCCCTGGGATCGTCCGGGTCCGGGTCGCACTTGACCTTGAGGCCGCGGCAGGCCTCGCAGGCGCGGGGCTTCTTGGCTGCCGCGTCGGCGGGTCCTCCTCCGCCGGGGGCCGGGGCCGGGGCCTGGGCCGGTGCGGGGGCTTGGTCGTGCTCGTGCTCGTGGACGCGGATGCGATCGCGATTGAGATGATCTTGATCGGCGGCGGCGGTAGCAGCGACAGGGGCGGGGTCGTTGGCGTGTTGTTGGGGCTGATCATGTTGGTATTGGCTGCCCTGGGAGGGAGGCGTCAGGGTCGGGGGATGGCTTCCGGCGGTCGGCCTCGTGCTGTTGCGGTCGGTGGTGGATGATGGCGTCGGGTCTGTGGAGGAGGAGGAGGAGGAGGAGGAGGAGTTGGAGGATGAGTTGGAGCTCTGCGGGGAGAAGGCGGATGACAAGGCGGATGCAGCGTCGTGCTGCTGCGGTTGTATGCGCGAATGCGGCGACGTGCCGTGTGCTTGCTGCGTTTGCCATGACGGGATCGATGAGGACTGCGATCTGGTGCTGCTGTTGTCTTGTCGTCCGATGGTCCCCGCATCATGGAGCGAACTCAGCCTGTCCATGGTGACCTGCTACGATAACCTCATCGGGCGTGTTCCACGTTTGGCAATGTGGATTGCTGGTCGGTGATGATGATGGCCGACTCGCCGATGGCTCGGTCTTGTCCCTGTCAGCAACGGCACCGCGGCGCCTGAAAAGTGACACGACCCACTAACTAACGTTACCCCACTCGCTGCACCCAGCCATACCCCATTGCGCTGTGTATGCATGTATGTATGTATGTATGTATGTACATACATAGTTACAGTACTGTATAACTACTCCGCCGGGGACTTTGCACTGCAAATCCTCTGTACTAGTAGTGCATCGGTGATCAGTACTCCGTGTTCCGTACCCACACTATCCGTACTACTACTCGAAAGGGAAGAAGAAGAAAAAAAGAGAGATAAAGATCAAGAAAAAGGAATGAAGAGAAAATAAAAACAAGGCAGCTGCGAACTTGCAAGACCCGTCTCACACCAACGGAGAACATTCGAACATTCGAACCTTCTTGTCCCAGCAGAATGTGATGTGGTTCACGAGACACAGAGAGCCAGAACGAGAAGCAATAAACATCACAAATTAGACAGTTACTATACGGACGTACGTATGTAGGTATATCCTAGGTATATCCTAGGCTTGACATCGCCCACCGCATCCACGTCCACACCTATCCAGAAAATGTGGGAATACCTCCCCCACCGGCTGCACTGCGAAATTAGGCAGCTAAGACCAAGTAAAAATCGAGCATCAGGCGGAACAAGGCTCAATCCTGTCTGTAACTGCAGATGGAGGAATCAAAGACAAAGCAGGGAGGTAAAGCAATGAAAAAACGAAAAGAAAAGAAAACACATGGCCGCTTATGATGTCCAGTCCTAGCTATCTTCGTGCATCCGTAAATGATATGTGATGACATGATGCTCAAATCGCTCCTGTTGCAACACGTTGGCTCGTTGGCTCGCTCGCTTCAGTAACATCGTACAAGTCGTTTGGTTGGTGGTGGGAAGGGTTGGGCGAAGAAAGGGGCCGACCTCGGTATCTTTTGACAACCCGAGAGAAAGGAAGCTCGCGTGGAGCAAATCAAGAACGAATCGAAACGACGGAGTGGTATCTTTAGGAAACGGATAGGAGAGGACATTGAAGGTGGCTGTGCATTCCGGGTATAATAATCCTGTCCCCCGAGACAAGCGACAGAAGAGAAGAGAGGGAAAAAAAAAAAATTCCCATGAAGTCGCTCTAGTACTGCGCCTCCTCGCGCAGCCGGCTCTTAGAAGGCTGCTGGCTGAGCGATCCCATAAACATGGTGCTTTCGCGGCGGCTGCGGTACTGCTGCTCATACGGCGCCGGCGACAGCCCGTTCTCGTACGGCGGTCGGTCGTACCCGGGGTGCGGCTTCTGCTGGGATGCTTGGGAGTGGCTAGAATCGAGTCCAGGAGGCATTCCGAGGCTGCTCTCGTACGCCGGTCTGTCGTGGCTCATCTGCCGCTGTTGTGGCGGCGGTGTCGGCGTGTTCCTCGCGTGCCGGTTGGCCGCGTTCATCTGTGCCAACTGCTGCATCGTCATGGGCGGCGGCGTCGGCGTGCTCCGGTTGCCCTGCGCGTCCAGAGACTCCATCAGGCGCTGCCTGTGGGGAGAGTCGCTGTGCGAGGTCGAAGGCCGCCCGTCCGACGGCCGGCGCTCCTGAAACGATGCGGGGAGCGAGGGACGGCGCTCCTGCCTGTACTCGGGCTCTGTAATGGGCAGCTCATACTCGGCAGGATCGATCCCGAAAATGGCCTCGTAATTTTGCAGGAACATGGCGAAGATCGGCGCCGGAATGTTCAGCGTCGGCGAGAAGACGATACCAACGTTGCGAACCGTCATCTTGTTGACGTCCGAGTGATCGATGATCTTGATCAGAAAAGAGATCAGATACTTGAGAAGCGCCGCATTCGCCTGCGGGAGCCGCTCGACGAGCTCGGCAAGCGCCGCCATCTTTTCCTTGTGATTTGTCATCTCGGTGACGGCAATGAACTGCGACCGCAGTTCGTTGGTCAGGATCGTGCTCGGCAGCTCGCGAAGGTACATTTTGAGCAGCGACGCGATCGCATGAATGTCATAATACTGCCCGTCCGTGAGCAGGTTAATATCGCCCTCGTTGTTGAATCGCTCCCTCAGTTGTTTGATGACCAAGTTCGACCCGCTCAGACGGAAGATGCCCTCCTCAAAGATGGCGTTCTTCGAGTCAAGGTACTGGATGCACCTGTAGACTACAGCGGGCAGCGGAACATTGACGTCCGCAGGGGGGTTGTACTTGACCGCCTCCGCCAGCGAGGCGCCGAAGGCCTGCCGGACCGGTCCGTGATACTGGCCCGTCGGCAGCGAGTTTCCACCCTCGCTGCCGAGCAGCGAGTCCTGGCCGTCGCTCGAAGTCCTCGTCTTGGGACCGAACCCAAAGAAGCTGCGCTTCCTCGCCTTCTTCTCCTCCTGCGTCGGCGGCGTAAGGCCCATGCCGAGCTTGCTGCCCCACGCGTCCGAGTTCGAGATCAGCTGCGGATTGTGCGGCGCCGAGATGGTGTACGAAGATGCCGTCGACTGACTGTGCGTCGACTCCTGATCCTGCTGCCCTGATTGCTTCCCCTTTATTGGCACGCCCTGATGTGGGATGTCACCTTGTTTGGTGTTTTCGTAGCTCACACCAATCAGGCCATCGTCCGTAGCGGTGCCCTGCTGCGAACCATGCTGTTTCGCCTGGCCATGCCCTGACTTCTTCTTGCCGCCTCCGCGTTCACCGTTTCGTTCGTGATGGGATTCCTTCCTGGAAGGCTCCTCGTCATCGGGATCGCGATAGTCGATCCAGCGAAGCAACGCGTCAACCCACTGGTCGCGCTCTTTGTCACTCTCCGCGCACAAAACGTGCTTCGTCATGCTAGACGGGTCCTTCTTCTTGGGCTCCAAGATCAAGAACGCATGGCGATACTGGTTATCACCGTCCTCCGCAGCACCTCCCTGACCCGATGCGCCGTCGTTGGAATTATGTGCTTGCTTGCCGATCTGTGCCCCCTTGAGTTTGATGGTGCCCAGATGCGCGCCTCCAGGAGTCTCGTAGTATTTGAGCTGCGGCCCGTCAAGGACAAAGTAACGCGCCTTCCAGCCTCCGAAGTTCTTGCCTCGCTTGGTAAGGTAGCCATTGCGGAACGGCCGTCCGCCTGGCCCGACCCTTGATGATTCGCCATTGTGGTCACCGGTTGAGCTCCCGGTTTCGTCTGCGTTGGGGGGCAACGTGTTGGTGGATAAGTACTTGCAAAGCTCGAGCGCCGTGGCGTGGTCCAAGGGCGTGTTTAGCAACTCGTCCAAGTACTGATTTAGAGCAACACGTCGGGCATCGAGTTTTGCTGGAGCATGGCCACTGAAAAGGGATCGATCCGGCGTCTTGGCCGTAAACGCCGGGCATTGCTTAAGCCGCTGGTCCAGCTTGGCGAGCGACGCAGAGTCCTTTTCAATGCGCCAGAGCTCGCCCCCATCAGCCCTCGAATAAACGGCCAACGTGAAAACGGGATCCTCCTCTAGCTGCGTCAACGAGATTAAGCTGGCTCTGGAAGGCTTCATGCGAGACGAAGCAACCTTGATATCGATGGACGGAAGCGCGTTGGGGGGAAGGAGCAGGTCGGGATACTCCTCGGTCACAAAGCCCTTGTAGATCTTGGTCCGCTCGGTCGGACTATCCGTGCCGGATTTGGTAGGGCTCGGAGTCCCAGAGCCTTGTTCTTCTTGCTTCCTGATGTTGAGTGGTCTTGGTGACTTCAACACCAAAGGATCTCCTGCGGGTGAGGGCGTCTGGAGGGGGGTGTTGGGCGGTAACGGAATGGGAGCTCGCGGTGGCCGGGGCGAAAGAGGCACGCCAGGGAAATTCGAAGCACCATGAGAGAGTGGCGGCGAGTGGACCGGCGACTTCGGAGGCATAGGTCTCGGACTGGCGGGAAGGCCCGGGCTAAGCAAAGGCGGGGGGATAGCGCGGGAATCAGGGGCGCCGTTGAGAACGCCGGCGAGAGACGCTGTCTCGGGCGGAGCAAGACTCTGGTTGTTCTGCACAAGCCTAGGGTCGGCGGGGATCTCGGCTGGAGGCGCCTGCGCCTGATCCGTAGCCTTCCGACTGCTGCTCTTTTTGCTCTTCTTCGACAGACTGCGCATCTCCGCCTCCTTCTTTGCCTGTATCGCACGTTCCCGGTCGTCCTCTTCTCGCGTCCTTCGCCGCCCTCTCCGTTCCTCCTGGTTCATCTCGTCTACTTCCAGGATGTGGTCATAATCGGTATCGGTCTCGGGATCCTCTTCCGGGGCGACGCTGGGCTTCGGCTTCGCATTCTTGAGATGCAAAGGTGCCGGAGGTGGCTTGCGCGGTGGCGGGGCCGGGGGCGGGGGAAACTTTGAAGCGCCCTCTTCGGGTCGCGGGGATCGGTCTGGTAGCCCAACCGGAGGCCGCGGCGGGGGATTAGGTGGCGGCTCGCGGGGCGCAGTACGAGACGGCGGGAGGGTCATGTTGATGGGAATCTCTTTTGCTTCCTCGGCCCGCTTCGAGGCAGCTTCCGCCTCCCGTTCTTGCGCTTCGTGGTCGTAGTGATCTAGGGCATGCTCGCTCGGTTTCGGCATCGTGTGCGTCGGGTCGAGCAACTCACCGACGGTCGACTGAGCATGGGCGGCGGTCGCATGGTCCGCCGGCGGAGTTATGGGGTACGGGGCCAAAGTCACGTCGATGGGCGAGTGTTTGTGCTCGCCCGGAATGACGGTCTTGGGAGACACGGGGATCTCAAGGACACGCTCTTTCGGCGACGAACTAGCAGCGTCGGGGACTCTCGAACTCGCTTCTTGTGAACTTGGCGCGGGTATTGAGAGTGCCGGTGCTGCCTCAGACCCGCCCAAAACCTCCTTCAGTTTCTTCCTATATTTTTCCTTATCTTTCAAGGCCCGCTCAAGGTCCTTATTGAGGCCTAGAATCATGGCCCTCTGCTTGTCCACCAGCCTCCAGAGCTGCGCATTTTGCTGGGATTGTGATTGCTTTTCTTTCAGTAGGTATTGAATGACCGCTTCGGCGCTGCCGGCTGTCTTGATCAGATTTGCAATCTCGTCCGGCGCAATGGCGCCGTCCTGCGACGTCTTCTGGAGGTTGGACCTGGAGGAGATCGCGGAAATTGCGGAGTCGATCGACGAGTTCCGCGGCGGGTTCTTAGCGGGCTCTGCCCGCTCGCCCGCCGGACCAGACATGGTCGAGAGCTGGCTCGAAGGAGCGCCCGCGGGAGGCTGAGTGGCTGCTATGGGGTCAGAAACACTGCGCGCCTCATTCGGGAAGCGAAGCGAGAGGGGAGACGGTGCCGGTCTATTGCAAAGGTCTGATTAGCATAACCGGTGCTTGCCACGCGGGCTCCCGAGAACTGGGAACGGGGATCTAATGGGAACGCACCCGGGGCTCCTCTCCTCGGGCGTGGTGCTCCCTGAGGAATCGCTGTTGAAATATGTCTTTTCGGATGCCTGGGACGGGTGATCTTCGGAAGCTGCAGTGGTTACGATGCGTGGAATGGCGGCAGACGCAGAGTCGGAAAAGGACAAGTCCGTAGAAAGTGGGCTTGCGGGTACCCGTCTCGACCTAAAAATGGACAAAGCGATTGGGTCAGCGCTGTGGACACCGCGTTCGAAAGGCGCGAGTCGGTCGTTGCACCACCGCACAGATGTCAGGCCCCAGACGCCGAGCAAACCCTATGTCCGGACAGAAGAAGCCCTTGAGGGCTCCTCAAGTGGTTCTGGACAGGAAAACTCGAGAACGCGGTCTCGGCGCGACACGGCAAGCAGAGTACAACCACCACACCCAAAGCGCATCCCAAGCCGTGCCCAACTGATGATGAGGTACGGACAAGAACAGAGGGGCCAGAACGCAAATGAGACCAATCAACAGCGGAGGGCCGAGGGAGCGATAGGGGAGAGAGAGACGAACGGGAAACCGTACCTGCGGGAGGCTGCGGCGTTTGGCGGGGGCGGCAGCGGGCTATTGGCCGCGTAAACCACTGTTCTCCCGATGGTAGGGCTGTCCTGAAAGGTCGAGTCCATGAAGCCCGGGGTGCGGCCGCGGAGGGCTGGCGAGGATGGAGGTCAGCCCGGCGGTCGTCGTGTAGTGTCGATGCGACAAGGAGCCGGCTATGCAACAGGCCGGTGGAGGCCCCTGGCTCATGGGCGAAAGGGCGAAAGGGGGGGCGGTAGATTAAAGCAGAGCAGTTCGCGAAGGTTTCGAAATCCCCGGTGGCCCCTACCAGATGCTGCATTGAAAATAATAATCCACCAATTCACTTCACTCGACCGCTGCGAGCGAACAAAGCGGCAACGGTACGGAGTACAGGTCGCCGCGAGGGTGGAAAAAGGCGTTCAACAAACACAGGGTCGACGTCGTGGCCAGCGACCGACCAGAAATATGGGCCTCTTGGGAGAGATAATTTAAACTAGCAGGGAAGTGCCCTCGCTCACGGCGCTAAGGCAGAGTTGGGAAAGATTTAGGCAGGTCATTCCTGCAGGCGCATCCGCTACCACTTGCGGTCGATGTTTCGACCCGGCCGGGGTGCGGATACCCGGGCGAGATGATGCCTTCCCAGTAGCACAGGCTACACTACTTTCCGTCTCGAGACCGGGAAAGATGGATGACATTCTGCCCGGGATTGAGCTTCATCTGATTCTGAGCGCCGACGCGGCAGCGCGGGTTCAGCGAGATCTGGGGCAGCAGGACTTTCTCAGCGGTCCAGACGCGGGCTTCCAGCGAATCACAGCCCTGTCCTGGCCGGCCCCACAACCCCTTCGCCTGCCCCCTAATTCCCGGTCCCCACACGGAGGCGAACTGACCAGCATTAGGTTATCTGCCGTTAACATCTCCATCTTGAAAGGTTCCCCCATTCGGCCTGCGGCTAAGCACCTACACTACACTCCTGTGTAGTTGTTAAGTGCAGATGATCAAACCGGAGCCATCAACACACTGAGTACCGTTTAAGCAGTATCACTATAATTTCGCGGTGCGCCGTGTCAACCCCTTGATGTCTGTCTGTAGTGGAGGGCTTCTCTCCACAGATGCATGCCGAGGCTTGTCTCAAACGGAAAGGTTCTTTTCTCCTGTATGTAACCACCACAGGCACTCCACACCAAGTAGCAGCTCCGGGTTCTTACCTATTCTAGCACACAGGCTTGCAAGGGAGAGAACCAGGTGCTGGCTTTCTCGGGGTCCGTTTCCTGAACAGTGTTGCCAGATGCCACCGACAGGACACTCCAGTTCGCTATCTGTAACATCCCACATCATTTACGGAGGATACCGCCCTGGGTGTTGTTAAAAGCGTCAAGGGTTCGCGAACCAGCACCCCCATGGCCCTGTCCGTGGATACGTATCATGCAGGGGCTGCAGGTGCAAGACCCCATCCCTACCAAGGGTCGTCCATTTCAGGTGCACGCGCGAACGACCCTCTACAGATCACAAGTATAGCAACTCCAACTACTTCATATATCTCTCCTGAATGCGACGCCAGAGAAATGTCAGTGGGACCGACTTCTATATTGTGTATGGGTGGCAGGTGTGCAGCATGCAAGAACCCGCGACAGAGCGCCTCCCAACAGATGCACTCGTTCCTTCGGGCCCTACTTGGTTCGTACTATGTATGTACAGGTTAGGTTCTGGCCGATCCAGGATGTACATACCATAGCGCGCCACCCGGTGGTTTCAAAAAGGTTACCACTACCGCTTTCCACAGGACAAAACGGCATATAGAGGAAAGAACTTCCTTCTAAAAACTAGCGTATCATAGTTGTACTTCATTCATAATAATTAGTCGTAAATAGACTTTTCCTTCCTTAAATTATCTTCGATCAAAATATTAGCTCTTAAAAATATCTTTAAAGCAGAAAAAGATACCCCTAGTAGTATATGACTTAGAGGTATAAACTTCTCTTAAACGAGTGACTATATTGTGAAACATTGATGATAACCCTTTCGAGACCCCTGGGTGGCGCGAGGCGCCAAGGGGGATGAGTGCCGCATGCAAGACGGATCACTGGGATCTGAACGGAGCTGGTGAGCGCAGTGAGCAGCTCAAGTTGATCCAAGGATAGAACACAGAGGAACCTGTCAAGTATATCTAGCTAGTTAGTCACTCGTTCTGATGGACTCCGAGAGTTCAGCACGCAGGGTATCAGGAGAGGTTGAAATCCACTTTCCAAGCCGTACGATGAGCCACTCATCCGTCGCGTTACGCCACAGCAGATTTGACGACATTGCCGGGAAGCAAAGAGCGGTGTGACAGCTAACACCACGCCACATCTGATATTATCATTCTTGCGCGCTTCAACCCGGCAGAGATTGACAAATTCTGTCAGGGGTGCCCGAGCAAGAAAGGCCAACGAGCACCGCGAACGGGATTCTGTCCACATGGCTTCTAACGTTAGTGTAAGGGCCCGATTGGACGCTGAGCAAGATCGCTATGGATCCAGACCTGCAGAGTTGCGTGCGCACTAGTACCGTACTAGTACGGATACACTACCACTACTGCGAATGCAAGTCATTGCCAGGGCTCCGCTTTCTGTTGCGATGCTTGCTCGCGCAACAGATAACACCTTCCCAGAGCCTATAATTGGGTTGCCTTCAACCGCAGCCCAGCTCCTGAAATTCCCCAGACAGATTGACGCCTGGCTGTATAAATTCAGTTCCAAACGTTTGCCAGGAAAGAGACGAGAAAGGGAAAAGGGTAGCGAGTGGAATTTACTCCGTACAATGGAATAAAAAGAAAACAGGAACTTTTTGGAGATTTTGAGTTGTTTTTCGTTGTACATACACCAGTCCTTTACTATACAGAGAGGGGTCCGCAGCTAGCAGTACAGTACAATCCAAAGTTAAAGGGCGGATTGCTCGGCACTTCGGAGCCCTTTGGAGAGAGATCAGCCGGCATGCTCCGGGAACCTACTCTGTGAACCTGGACGACACACGGTGACCCGGGTCGACGGTCCTCCGACCGAGAATAAACTAAGGGCCTTGATCGTCTGAACGGGATGCGCCAACTCCGACCAACGGTCTGAAATTGCGCCAACCTGTCGTGTCTGTACACAGTAGTCCTGCGACCCTGTTAGGGAACAGCACCTCGGCAGCTATTCGGCAAAACTTGCTCTCTGCGACTCGCGTTACCTTATCCTTTCTTGACAAAGTGCAAAGTACGGACGTACTTCGTCCGCAACAGTGTTATATGTACTCCTAGCCTTTCGTGCAAACAGGCACTCCGTAACAGAATCATGCTTGATCACAGTACAGTACGAACGTATATAAGATGCTCTTTGTACTTCGTACTGCGTGAAACTGCTCTGTAAATCGGTTGTCTACTCATATTTGCACGTCTCGGATGTTCCCGTCCGATGGCGATGCTCATTTCTGGCAATTGCGGAGGTGGTTACGTAATCCGCGCCCTCGTAGCGATTGCGAGCCTCGCCCCACAGATCGCTGGATCCTGCCCAAGAGCCCCACCACAAACTGCCTGGAGACCCGCTTCCATGTTTCGTGTCCGTCCTGCCCGTACACTATTACTGCTTGGAACAGTTTTGTTTTGTCTGACCGCTTTGGCCGAGACAGGATCCAGGGTATAGTAGTGTATACGGATTACTTTAGCAGGTTGTATTCGGTACTCCGTAAACAAGATGTTGGTTTCCTACCCTTGCTCCGTCAATGCTGCCTGGTCTTACTCCACAGGTCTTCAGATAATTGCGGCTTTGGCGCTTTGATGCGATTGATTGACACAGTACACATACAAATATAAGCAGTCCTCCTAGCGCATCAACTGTTTGCAATTTCCGCACTTTGTGTTTCCCGGGGGGCAAGATAGCATCGAAAAGTAACGAATCAAAAAAGAATCCTGTGATGTAATAAGTTTAGTTTTGAACTTTCAAAAGTCCCCTGGCAAGCATGAGGATCATTCTTCGGGTCGAATTTCTGAAACGAGGCCTCTTCGAGTCTCGAGTACGGCTTCAACAGGCGACATGCTAATCGGCAGGGGACAAATACCTTTAAAGCAATTCGGCGCATTCTCTTTCGTTACTGGGTTTCTTGGTAATCGAACAGAAACAAAACAGCTAGAAGGATGTCAAAGGTTGGGTTGAGTGGCTTCGCTTTCCTATGCCACACCCAGTTGTCGTCTTGGTAAATGTAGGATCTCTATCCGAGCTACAGAATCTTCTATCGACTATCCGTAGGATGATCTGAATGCTGAGTGAGGTCCTGGAATCTGTTCTCAAGAGCTTTCCAGTACTTTCCCTCGCGATGTTGACAGCTACCTCGTTACTGAGAAGAAACATGGAAAGAGCTCCTACATGCGGCATGTTATGATGCTTTCTGGAATCATGACTCTTCTTCCCGCCGCTGGCACATGGAGCTCAAGTTTCGTGGAAAAAGTTGAGAAACTCCTCCATCTTTGAGTAACCAAAACTCTGCAGCCCTGACTGTTCTCAAGTCAAGACAACAGAGCCTCTCCATCTTCCTTTACTATCTCGCTTGAATTCGGCCCTCGAGACTTTCGTCCAGGCTACGACTCAACGGGTTGACCAAGTAGGATTTCCTTCGCTCCATGAAGCATCTACCTTCCTAAAGCAGGACTTGGATGACCATCGAATGATTCTGAGGAAAACTGAATCCAAGGAAGGCACTATCTGGGGAGAAAGCTGTTAAGTTGCCTCAGGTACTCGAGTGATGGAGGCAGTCACTTCTGAGTCACCGCCACTGAAGGCGCTATAGTATTCCACAGTCGGCAGCTACGGACATTTGTACCTTCATTTTCAACAAAGAGCCGGGAAGCATGAGAGAGCCAGATGTGGAAGGTGTGCCCGGGTTATAAAGTCCGGAAGGGAACTCGGGCGCTTGGAACTTGCGGTAAATGGTGAGGAGTTCATCAACACCCTTAGACACTGTGCGTTAAACATCGCGCGTATCGTTCTACACCACTAGTCGCTAGAGTATCTCATTTTGCTTTGGACGGCGGACCACCGGCCAGTCAAACGGATCAAGCCAACATCACCGCCATTACGTTGCAGCATCGCCTAACCCTTCCGAGCTCAACAACATGGCTATGGACGCTCGCTTGGCTGAAGAGGAGATGCCGGTTATTTGGACCAACAAGGTCTGGGACGGCGATCCTGGCGGAGATGTCGCTCTTCACTTTGAGGGCCGCTCGTGGATGGTCAAGAAGGATATTGTTACTGCCCACTTCCCGGGGATCAAGGCTTCCATAGCCAGGACTGAACCGGTGAGCGCGGCAGGCAGTGGTCTTTTCGGAGCCCATGCTAATCCACGTGTGCAGGACAGCCCTGTCCTCATTCGCACCGGTGCGCGTATAACAAGGCAACCCAAAGGCTTTCTTGCCATCCTACAGTTTCTCCATACGAATGGCAAGTTGAACTATCATCAGACTCTCAGGCACGCCCATCTCTGCCCCTACCACTAACACAGATCGCCTCTCCTCCTTTTCTCCAGAACTCCCGTCCCGGGTTTGGGAAGACAGCCCCTCCTTCTTCAGTTACGTCAAAATGTACTTCCTGGCCGAGCGCTTTGGCATCGACCGCCTCCGGCGTGGTATGACAGCGGGCGTTGAGAGTCTCTCGCAACATGTAGCGGCGCTGGCGGCCCACCACTGCCCGCACTGCCGCCTCTCAAGGGCTGAGGTAGACTCGGAGGAGAAGCGCCACCTCGCGTCGTTTCTCGATGCCGTCCGGTTGGTGGAGGCACAGCCGTGGAGCGCGCGCATTGTCAAAGCCATGTACGATGCAGGCGACCGTATGAAGGCTAATTTGGCAAGACTTCCCGCGTTTCGTGAGTTTGTGGAGAAGTTTCCCGAAGGGAGGAACTTTGCGAGGGCTATCGGGGCACATCGCCTTTGAAAGAAGGCGGTTGATACCACAGGGAAGACCGTGAGTTATCGGCCTAGAAATGTTTCGAGCATGATCCGCCGGAGAAGTCTTTGACACTCGAGATAAACGGATCGGTCAGTGTTCGAGCTGGGTTGGGTAGGGTATTGTAGTAGTAGGGTCTCTACTTATTGATAGATCAAAGTGACTTTGGGCCTTCTAGCGTTGGGTCGGCCGCATCTAGTGATTGCAGCACACAAGTTCAAGGGGAACTTGCGTGTGCTGCATTTCGTCCCGATTATCGAATAATAGAGTTGTAGGCGTGCATCTCGTAACCTCCTCGATACCAATTCATCGCCTGACAAACCGTTCTGACATTCTCTTGATTTCTTATCATCAACCACCGTTAAGCACAAATGAGGAGGAGCACTTGGATATCACTTCTCAATGGATACCCGTCTACTAAAGCTTGCAACCCTTTATACTGTCCAGATAGTATCCTCGTAACACATATCGTCCTAACATCATATGGAACCTGGACGACTTTCGATCCATCTAATGCCTCCTACGAAGAAGAATACCAGTTCGGAAAAGCGACATCGCCCAAATCACCGAAGCGAGCTCCTCAGATCCCCCCGTACACAATCAGCCCCTGCCATACCCACCAGCATCATAGCTTCTCCTACCATGTCCACGGCCGCACGCTCCCCTGGCATGGCACTCATAGTCGTTATCATCCTCCTCGTCTCGCCGCTCCCTCCACCGGTCCTCCAACCGCACCGTGATCATCTGCCGTTCCCTCTCCTCGCTCGCCTCTCGCCCTGCCCACCCACTGGTCCACCTCTTCTCGCGCGGCGCGGGCGGTAGGCCCTCCACGTACCGGAACGTCTCCAGCTCCGGCTCCCTCCGGGTCGGGACCGGGACCGGGACCGGCACGGGCACGGGGACGAAGCGCTCCCGCTCGATGACGACCTCGGTGTCGCGGTCTCGAGACTCGGAGCGGGAGCGGGAGCGGGAGCGGGAGCGAAAGCGTCGTCGCCGGTGTGCGCCGGGGGAGCGGGACTTGCGCGAGGAACGGCTGCTGCATGTCTCGGAGGGGTCGACGTCGACCGCGATGACGTCGATCATGTCCGGTAAGGTAGGCGGCTCAATGACAGCTGGGGGAGGGGGAGGAGGTGGTGCTGGCGCTGGTAGCGGTCTGGCGGTGACTGGTGGCGGCGCAGGAGGAGGAGGAGGCGGCGTCACTGGCCGGCGGATGACGACGGGCGGCGGCGGGGGAGGAGGAGGTGGTGGTGGGAAGATGGTGGTCACTTTGCGGCGGACTTCGGTGATGCCCGTTTGCGGGGGGTTGCCGAGGTAGAGGCGCTTTTTCTAGCGGTGCTCGCGGGGATACACTGCAAGAAAGGGTCAACGGTGACGGAAATGTGAAGTCGACGGCGTGGGAGGCCTTGCTAATGCATCTGGCGGCTAGAAAGGTGCACTATGAACAAGGGAGCTGTTATGCTGATGGCATGAGCAGCGTCTGTGACGCCGAGACCGAAAGGTGATATCTAAAGGAGACTCGAGCAAGAACAAGATACAGGTATCTCAGGAGCGAGTGCTTGACGACGGTAATTACTACTTCTGAGTGGAGATGGGATCAACTACAGGATAAATTCAAGCAGGCTGGGTCAGCGAATAAATATAAAGCGCGAATTAAAAAAAAAAGGGAGGGGGGCTCGAAGACACGCTGATCCCATTGTTCGCATCGCCCGGCGTGCAATGTGTTAGTCGAAAGCATTGGGATGGGCTTTACGGAGTAATCCGTACACGTTCTCTGGTGGTCAGATGCGATGCCTGACCTATGACGTATGATACAGTTCGTTTGTCTGCGGACGCGTTTGTCGAGATAAGCCCTGTGGATCTGGCAAACGGGCTGGCAAACGGAGGGTTCTTTGTTCCTATCCTCTACTTATACAGAGCCACAGGGCCAGCCAACGTAGGAAGGAGACATCGCACTTTTGAACTATTTACAACTTACCAACTTTCTTCCATCAATTGGAACCATCTTCCATCTATTGGAACCATCTTCCATCTATTGGAACCATCTTCTATCAACGTAGTTGTGCATCCTTGGGCAGCCTTGCTTTTGACCTGTTCGGATTACCTGCGGCTCTCCAGGTTGTGGCAGGGTTCGAGTGGGGGCAGCAACTCTCCCTTTTTAACGCCTTCCATATACAGGTAATCCGTACAGTATTGTTTCGTCTAATTGGCAAGTGATAAAATTATTGCCACTTCCGGCCTTGGATTATGGCTTCAACATGGGATGGGATGGCACAGACAGGAGAAGGAGAAGGAATCTGCGAGTTATGGTATGTAATCAGTACTTATGCGAGATACTTCTAGCGGACTCGGGGGCGTGGGATGTTAAGATGTGGTCTAGGCGTATGCACCCCACGCTATTAACCGCTCCGTGGGGTCACTGCCTGCAGTGAGGTGGTTCTCGTCCGCCCCCGTCTGAGATCCACGATTTCCAAAGTCAAAATTCTTTTCCCCTAAATTATTTCCCTTGTTAAGACATCCGAATCTTCCTATTCCTGCTCCATCTTGCTAGTCCACCGGTGGACGTCGGCTGGCTCAGCCTACTTGCCTCGGATAAGGTACCAAGCGCTGGGTCCGTTTTCACAAGCCCTGGCTTTTGGCCGTTATCGGCCGACGGGAGTGCTGCGTACTGCACACTACGCACTGCATTGAACCATACGTACTTGGTCGCCAGCCTCGCATAGGCAGAGAAGAAGTCATCAGTCACCAGGTTCTCGTATCAACGACTCGGTTGCAGCTCCTCGTTGCTTATAAAGCGCTGTGTTCAGTACTTGACAACCACAACCACACACACACACACACACACACACAACACACATGCACACACGCTCATAACTCCCCACCAGAACTCCGACATTTTCGGAACTTTTTAGCACAAGACAAATACTTGTATAAGCTATTTCGCTCACTACTTCAACATTGTCGCCTTCCTCCCCCCTGTCGGTTCCCCGATTGCATATCTCCGGTACGATGAGCAGCAAACATGCGCCTGGCACGACTCCGGCCAACCTAAACAAGCCCAGTATCGCCAACTTGCCATACGAGCTCCAAGTCGCCATTTTCGAGGCAGCTGTGGAGCGCCAGATTTTTTTTGTCGAGATCTCCAACGATGTGCTGAGATTCTCTAGCCCGTCAGGCAGAGCCATCGGCCTCGCCTGCCAGCTCTCACGGGAGATCTACCTCAAGGGCAAGGTGCTCAAGATGTTTGGCAACAAGCCCCATTGGCTCGACCCCGATCGCGACATCTTCTACCTGTGCAAGGACGATCCGGTTCCCCGCACGAACCGGCCGACAGACTTTGAGTCCAGCGTGCTCAAGGGCGACGCCTTCGACGAGCGCGTGGTGCGCAATGTCGCCGTCGACCTGGGGTATCTGGGCGAGCACCCGCGACACGACGCCATGGTCCGCATCTGGCACCTCTTCCCCAGCTTGCGGACGCTGCATATCCTGGCCCCCAAGGGCCCGCCCCACACGCCGCCCCTGCTCGCCACCCCCGAGACGCTCGTGCTGTCCGACATACCGAGCAACCAGGTCGTGGCCGCCCCGCATCAGGATAGGGAGCTCTGGCTCGCCGTGCGCTACCAGGTCAAGAAGGTCTGCGCCCGCATCCTGACGACCGAGAACGGCTGGCAAGGCCGCTACTATCCCGAGGTCGTCGGCCACTTGACCAGCCTGTGGGTCGCGCAGCCGGAACCGGAGCCGGAGACGGAGACGGAGACGGAGCCGGCCCTGCAGACGGAGATGCGGATCGAAACGCAAGGGGAGACGGAGACACAGACAATCTGAACACTGTTTTACGAAAAGCGATAGAAGGGGGTACTATCGCGTGTTCCTCTCTTGTGTTCCTCTCTCTGGGCTGATAAGCGGCTGGGAGGCGCGAGGCCATTGGGAAATTTTGCGTTTGTCAACGCGATGTACTGTGGATCTCCTATGGGGAAAGGAACTCGGCGTTGGGCAATCTAAAGTCTCAGAAGTGAGGAATATTGTCTTGCTATTGGTTTTCCGTTTTGTTCAGATCATAGGGCTGGCGTATCGTGGCATTAGGGTCTGGGAACATCGGGCATCCACATCTCTCGGCATGGATGGGTTAGACCAGGCGGCTTCACAGATACCTGTTAGAGGAGTTGGAGCGAGGATGGAGTTGGCGTAGTGTTAATGTAATAATCATCATCCTACGACCCCGAGTACCATGCACAGATAGTCCCCTTACCTCCACTGAGCAGCCAGGTGCAGGAGTGGAACCCGAACAAGAGAAGGAGGAGGGTCTTTGGAGACGTGAGCTTGAACTGGAAGAGCAAGATGAGAACATGTCATACTGGTCTCTGAGAACTGGCGCAGAACCAAACCGAGTCCTCCAGAATTGAGAGATGCCTTATTAGTGGGAGCTGAGCCCTAACAAAATGCCTTGCAACTGAGGCAGTGCCAGGCACCTACACACATCTTCAGACCTGCGCCTTGATGGACTTGGAATTGGTTACAAGCCCAGCACCGAGCAATGTTTGACTCGCATCCGCGATGGTCTGGCAATCTCCCCTGTCCCTTTCTGGCCTGGGATTTCGGGACCCGTTTCTCTTCCACTTCCTACCCTCGAATTAGGTTTTATCTCCCTCCCATTTCGCTTCTCTTTTTCACCACGGACCTCTTGCCAATTTCTCTCTCACGTCCTGTCTCCTGGTTGTATCGTGGGGTATTTGACTAAGGCCTCGCTTCATGAATCGAGTACCTGCGCGAACTTCCATCATACACACACATTCTTCCATGAGAAAGCAGATCGTTTACCACATTTGCGCGGCTTCCACCTGAGCCCGCCCCTCTGGCGGCGCCGCCAAAGTCCCGCGCGAGAAAGAAAGACAAATAGGGAGAAGTCATTGCGTTGATCGAGCAGCAGAAGAGGTCAGCAGAGAGCCCTCCCCCGGGATAGAACCACGAAAACACCAGTCGTAAGTGCCTACTGCATCGCGAGCACGCAGGTGATCATTGGAAGGGCCTAACATCGATCGTATAACGTGCCTACGCGTATATCACGTCTGTCTCTGCGACTGCAGCTGGCAAAACCGCCCCCTTTTTGGTACGACTTTCAAGAGCCACCTTGAGGAGACACCCCCTGGGCCGAATTATTTAGACCCGCAAAACGAGCCCTTACACGCAACCGCGACCTACGCGTCCCCGCAAAAGGTCACCAGCTTGGGTGAGGTGGTCCCATTTGCAATGCAAGAAATAATTGTTCGGCACGTACAAGTTCACTTGATCGCCCTACGCAAAGCTCCAGGCCGTACGGTTCTTCAGACCTTATCAATTCACTCGACTCACCAATCTACCTCACTACAAAATGGAAACCACAACTACCATACTGCCGGGCATTGTCCTGATGAATACGACCGTTTCTACGGTGTATCCCCGGCTCCGAACTGCCGACCGCACCAGGGCTAGCTTGGCCGACCTGCCGCTGGAGACCGTTCTTCAGATCCTCGACGCCCTCTTCGAACCGCAACAGCTCATCGTTATAGACATTTACGGCCCCAAAGCAAAGAACGACGGAGTGTACGACATGGAAGGCAAGGTCAGCAGCCAGACCAAGGTCGTTCTTCGCCCGCCCCCTTTGCACGTCACCGCCACGGCCTGCCGCCTGTTCCAGCACATGTACCGCAAGTCGCGGCCGACCGCCTGGGGCGCTCACCTGCATCTCCGCCGTCCCTACAATGTCAGCCTGGAGCGCGACATTTTCCACGTTCGGGTCCATCGCGAGACGTACTACGGCGAGTGGGACCGGGCCGGCAATCCGCACTTGGACCCTCTGTACATGATCTTCGACGGAATTCAGAACCTGGCGACGAGTGTGGACTACATCTTCCCGGGGATGAGCGTGTTCTACTTCTTGCACCTGAACCCGCTGGGCAAGGTGCTCAATGTCCTCGTTCCCGTTCCCGACCTGGAGAAGAACGTGGACCCGGCCTGCGGCGAGCTGCAGCTCGCCCCCGTGCTGGTGCCGATTGAGGACAGGTACCGGATCCAGACGTCTTTCTGGAAGGGCAAGGAAACGTGGTGGTATTTCAGGGAGGAGTCGGAAGACCACATGCGACAACGCTTTCTCCGCTGTCGCCCTCGCTCGGAGGCGCAGAGGCAGCTGTGGGAGCGGACGTGGAGACTGTGTCCTCCGCCTGAGCTCAAGGCATACCTGGTGGATGAGCGTAGACTAAATGATCCTGTTGTTTCGGGCCTCGAAAAGCGAATTCGTTCGTAGGGGCAGCTTTTCATGAAGGGATGATGAGACGTGGAGGGAGTGGAGAGACTGCTTTCACACCCAGTCGCCGTTTGATGCTTGCTTTTTCGTAACCGTCGAGGTTTCCACGGAAAAAATGGGGCGAAGACGTTTTGCAGAATGTCAGTTTTGCAGAATGTCAGTTTGCTCATTTGCACCTACAAAGCTCTAATTATCGGTAATGCCATTGGTAACTGACCAAGCATCATCAACAATGTCTGGATCTAGCACAATCTCTGCCTGTGCCTCAGATTATATATACCGGAGAACCCAACTCTTCTACGGGGTTTCGGGTTCCTCGTGTTAGCATAACCTTAATGGAAATCTCAGTAGCTAAACACGGACTTGCAACTAATTTTTACGCAAAACTTTATCGTGCTTAGGTTTACCACTCAACTGAGCAAATTTACAAGGCACCGTCGGTCGCCCCTCGCTCTGATTGCCCGAGTTGTTTGGTTATTTCCTGAACGAGAAAATAACCCCGAGGTGGTTCTTGGCTCCTTGGGGTTTGAGGCTAGCCGAAATAGTACTAGCGCAGCTTGGCTGAGTGCCCCGCCCTGTTCTCCCTGCCCCCCAGAGCAGGTACACTAACCTGCGCAGCCTTGTTCCGAGAGCTCTCGCGGGGCCGAGCTTGGAGTTTCTTTGCGCCAGACAACGTTTCTCGAAACAAACGCGTCCAGCATGTCGAAAACGGTCAACATCTCCTCGCCGTCGCAGTTCAACGATGTTCTGCGGGGCTCTAAGCTCGTAGTGGCAAACTGTAAGTACCTCTCGCAAGCATCGATTGCCCTCCCTGCTTTTTTTTACCCCGCCATGGTGGTGTCGGCCCCAGTCAAGTGTACAGTCAAGTGTAAGCAATCAGGAGAGCATCGGCTAACCAGCCTGCTCCCCCCCAACAGTCTACACCGACACATCCAACGCAAGCCAGCAGGTCGCCGCCGTATTTGAACAGCTCTCCCATGCCTTGTCACGCCCGAACCTGGTGACCTTTACCAAGGTCAACACGGAGCAGCAAAAGGACGTCGCGCAGGCCTACAGGGTGACGACGATCCCCACCTTCATCATCTTCCGCAATGGCAAGGTTGCCGACCGAGTCCAGGGCGCGGACCCCATAAAGCTGCAGTCCGTTGTCAACAAGCTCAGCGAGGAGGTCCAGAACCTGGCCAGCGGCGGCGGCGAGGCGGGCGGCAGCGGCAGCGGCAGCGGCAGCAGCGAGGCCAACTGGCGGGGCGCCGCGCTGCCGCGCGGTTACAACGACATCACGGACCAGATCGAGTTACGGTCCTGCGAGCTGCTCAACGTGGACCCGGACGCCGGGAACGTGCGGGTGCTGTTCGACACGTCCAAGCCGAGCGCGCTGTCGGAAGGGAAGGGCGGCGCCAAGGACTGGGTCGAGAGCGACACGGACGAGCAGCTGCTGCTCTTCATGCCCTTCCAGTCGATGCTGAAGCTGCATACCCTTCAGGTAGGTGACCCCGAAGGGGCGAAATCGGGGGGCTGGCACCGCAGGATGCTGACTGACTTGACTTTTTTTTCCTGTTGTTCTAGCTTACGTCCTTGCCTCCCAGCGATGACGACGACGCAGAGGTCCCGCTGAGGCCCCGGAGAATCAAGCTCTTCACCAACAAGCCGCACAATCTGGGCTTCGACGAGGCGGAAGATCTCAGCGCGACTCAGGAGTTCGAGCTCTCGGAGCAAGATTGGAATGCCGAGGGCACGGCGAATATCCCTCTGCGCTTTGTCAAGTTCCAAAACATCACCAGCCTCGTCTTGTTCGTCGTGGATGGCGACGGTGATGGGGAGAAGACCAGGTTGGACAGGGTGAGGTTGATTGGGGAGACGGGTGAGAAGCGGGAGATGGGCAAGCTCGAGAAGATTGGTGACGAGCCTGGCGAGTAAGGTGGGTTGGTCGCAAAAATATGGGTTGGTCGCCTGCCTGTGAGCGCGACTTTGAGAAAGTTATGAGTTATGATCACATAGAAGGCAGATTATGGCATGAATACGGGACGTTATTATAGATGTTATTCCAGGAAGGCTTCCGTTGAATGCTGAATTGCGCGGACGAAGCGCTTTCCGATTTCTGGTACACTCTAGCCAGCCTCGATTCAAACGCACGCCGAACAGACCAAATGACATATTGCCACAGTGGTTCGAAGACAGTAAAGTGATGATGATAGATGTTCGTCGGTCGTCACAGCTCTAGATCATGGCTGATGAACCGATTTGTATACGGAGTACGGACAGGCGAAACTCCGATTCACGACAAGGGAAGAGGCCAGCCCCAATTACACGCCGCCCCCCTAACCGCTAAAACCAGCGATGCCAGATTCAACTTCGCATAAGAGACAATGATAGTTAGTGGTCATGTCCAACCTTCGCGCCACCATCCAGCCCCTAAAGGGGTTTTCCTCGATGGACTGACTGACGCGAAAGCGGGCCTGCAATTATGATCGCTCTCGTCCACAACTGACACAACGAGTACCATGGAGTCTCCTTTGCTAGAAAGGAGACTGGAATCGAAGCAACCGGGGAAGGTCAAGTAGAGATGTGGACTGCCGCACACCAAAACAAAAGAATCAGAACTGAGCATGCAGACGCTGGTTGGTGCCGAATTTATAGGCGGCAGGAAATTTTGCGCTCTGCCGGAAGAACAGTCCTCCGAAGTCCGTTCCCACCTCGGTACTTTCCGTTTTTGTCGCCGGCCCAACTCGACCGGGATCCAAGGTTACGATGACATCCGCAATGAGTTACCTATAGTAATCCGTACACGCACACCAGCCCCAAAGGGTATCGAGCTTCAGGTCACGGTCGGCAACTGCGGTTCTGTGCTGAGTCGGGAAAATTATTCTTGGCTGCTAACTGGGGCGAACTATCCGGATCTTTTTAACGATTACCCCGTACCGCTATGGTATCCGATTATTCTGCGACTCAAGTCTGGGGAGACGCTTGATACAACAAGAGCGACTGTTGCTCAAGAGTTACAGGTGTCAGAAACGACAGGAAAAGATCATTACCTAGCATGCTTCTTCTTTCACCAACCAGCTGGGGTATCGTTGGGTGTCACGCCCGGGCCAATTGTCGAGTCCGTCGTCGTCGTCACCCTCGTCGGCGGCAGCCAAGCCAAGCTGCTCGAGAGCAGCGCGTCTCGTTCTCATTTTCCTGATGGCGTCCACCTCGGTGATCACCTCGAACACCGCGCGCCCAATCTTGGTGAAGCTCGCGAGCTCCTTGTCGTCCTCGTTGTCCTCCCTCGGCTGGTCGTCATCTTCGACGCCGGCCCTTTCTAGGTCATTGCGGAGGATGATCCGCAACGACTTGGACTTCTATGACAAAGTATGTCAGCATTGTGCTGCAGCGTGTATATATATATAAAGGTCAGGTATGTATGTAACTATGTGTGTACCCAGTGTTTCGGATCAATCTCCAGAGCTTTGGTAAGTTCTTTGGCAGAGGAGACGCACGATGCGGGACGTAAGAGAAGAATCAACCAAGTCAGCTCCAATCCGATGAAAACGTATCTATGTATATACCTCCGTAGTGTATTATGGATGAGGGATTTGGGGGGGAGGGGGAAGGGGGGAACATACACCTCTCGGCACTTGTGGCTACCCTTGGCGCAGTGGTAACAGCGCTTGCCGGGACCCGAGTGGTTGCGGCACTCGCCCGAGGAACGACCCGCAAGCGCCGACTTGACACACATCAGGCACGGCACGTCGCGCACCGCGCGCTTGACGTAGGCACTAGGTTGTTTTGTTAGAGAATTATTCGTCAGCGACGGGAGAAGTTCGAGAGATGCGCGAGCGACTTGCGCAGCTTGACGAAACTACAAGCAGTCTGTTCTTGTGGTTCTTTTTTTTTTTTTTTTTTGGTTTTTTTGGGTTTTTTTTTTGCGATCGATGGAAACTAAACATGAAAAAAATAGTACGTAGATCGAGAACTTACAAGAGTGAGGCCTCGCCGCGCTTGCGCTTGCGCTTGCGACCCGACTGTGAGGAGTCCGAAACGGCGCCGCCAGCGCCGGGAGCCCCCGGACCGCCCGAAGAGGCGCCGGCCGCGGCAGATGAATCGGGCCCAACGGCCTTGCCTCTGCCCTGCTGGCGACAAAAAGATGGCATACCTTGCTGCTGTTGCTGTTGTTGTTGATGTTGACGAAATTTGTTTGTGGTGGGATTCATTAACGCGATCTTTTGAAGAAACGCTCAAATATATATACATACAACTCGAGCTTCTTTGACACTGGAGCGTCAAAGGGGTAGGGAGATCCCCGACGTGCTTTACCAGCTGAGGAAAAGGGGGGAAGATGCTCCTGCGCATTAACCGCCCCTGCCCTTTTGTGCGTGTATATGAACCTCCTTTTCACATTCCCCCCTTTTGCAGTTCGCAGCGATGAAGGTTCACCTGATAGCAAAGATGCTGAATAGCCAGAACAAAGGGCGGCGGGTTCGCAACCAAACCAATTTCAGCGTCATCACTGTGAAGGCTGTTGGAATATTTTATTCGCTAGATGTTGGAGCCAGGCATTCATGACACCTCAGCTATGGGGGCTACGTGTGGGCTTGACTGAGGAATCGGTGGATTAACGATGTACCGCCTGAACTCCCCATCTTGGTTGGTTCGACACAAACAGAAGATAAGGCTTGGACGAGCCTGCAACTATTCTGGACTCGACATCTTTTGTAGCCTTCGGGCGGGAGTGAGCCTTCTACCTTTTTGTCTGCGCCAACAGCCTTACTTGGGTTTCATGCACGCGTGCCCAGGGCGTATGCATGGTCATCATGTTTTCTCCGAACTAGCTTGGGAGGGAGGGAAGGCCACTCCACGTGCTTCTCCTCCCGTAGCTAGCCAGTCCCGGGGAAACTGACAGTCGGCAAGCCGGCATCCGAGAGGCGCAAGGCTTCTTGTTTTTGCTTGGCGGTTGTGGCGCGTAGAATGCCGCGCCATGTCTAGCTTACCGTCTCCCGCTCCGCAGCCGCCTCTCTCTGCCTCTTCAGCTCGTCATAGTCCGGCAGGAACCGGCTGATGACGGTGAATACGAGCGCCATCGCAACCATCAGCACCCAGATGGCATGCCCCCACAGCAACTGGGTCCTCGCGCCGACGGCAAACAGGCCGGCAAACAGGGCGGGCGAAAAGGCCCGCAAGCCGCTGGTGATGGACAGCGCGACGGCGTTAAGGGTGCCCAGCGTCAGGGGGCTCGGGGAGACGTCGTTGACGGACAGCTGGATGGCCGTGAAGGACATGCTGATGCCGGACCCGAAGCCTTGCAGGACGGGGGCGACGATCCAGAACGCCGTCCTGGACGCGGCCGTGTCCGCGCGCAGGAGGACGTTGAGCATGGGACAGACGGCGAAGAAGAAGGGGTAGCAGACGGAGCAGAGTCTCAGCACGCCGTTGGTGCCGATGCGGTGCTGCAGCGGCGGGAAGGCGAGCAGGATCCAGGCGGCCTCTGCCCAGCCAGCACTGTCAGCGGACTTTTCCTTTCCTGATTGTTATATCGGAGGGTGCCACATGGGAAATTTGGCGCGCCGTCACGGGGGAGCGAACCCAGAGAGAATTTCCCCCGCCGGGGGGGGGGGGGGTAGGGTAACAACTGAAGAATAGGAAGAAAGCAAAGAACGGTAAAAATGAAAGCAGATGATGGGTTCAGTGGAACATACGGGAGAAGCCGGTCAAGCCCAGCATGAGGGAGATCTGCAGCGGGGAGAAGCCAAAGCCGCCCAGACGGACGGGGGTGAACCAGAAGACGGGAACGATGGCCGTGTAGGAGTGTGCGAGCAGCGCAATCACTCCATACGTGTAGAGCACGATAGGCACGCCGGGGGACTTGAGCAGGTCCCAAATGGAGGGGGCGCCGGGCTTCGAAACGGCGGATTCCTCGGTGGTCGCGCCGCGGCGGCCAGCGGCGGCAAGAGACTTTGGGAGCGTTTCTTCGGCGAAGAGGGCGGTGACGGCGACGGCGGAGAAACCGATGGCGCTCACGGCCAAGCTCGAGAGGGCGTAGGGGTAGTCGTGGAAGAAGCGGACGCTGCCGAAGAGGGCGGGGTACTGACGGGCCGGGTCGGCGAGGGAGCCCCCGATCAGGGGGCCGAACAGGATACCGAGGTTGCCGGCGAAGGCGAACCAGGAGAAGGCGCGGGCCTGCGTCTTGGAGGTGCTGTGCTCCGAGATCATGGTGCGGATGGTGACGATGGTGCCGGCGAAGACGCCGGCGAGGCAGCGGAACAGGATCATCTGCGAGATTGTCTTGGCCATGCCGAAGAGCGCCGTGGCACACGAGACGCCGATGAGGGAGAAGACCAGGACGGGCTTGCGGCCGAAGCGGTCGGCGGCCCTGCCCCACAGGATCATGACGAGCATCTGGGTGAACGAGAAGAGCGACTCGATCAGGCCGCTGTAGAAGCCCACGTCGGCGTCGGCGAGCCGGCCGTTCTCCTTGGCCATCTGGTTGATGTAGGGGAAGATGGAGAAAAAGGCGACGGGCTCGACCCAGCGGGCGTAGCAGAGGGCCACGATCTGCCACACGGGTAACGGCTTGTCCTCGCCATCGGTGTTCTCACTGTCGTGCTGAACATGTTCGGCTCTCTCGTTGATCGGGGCGGCTTCCGCGGCGTCGAGGAGCGGCGTCTGCTCAGTGGCGTCCTTGACACCGCGGTCGTCGTCCCTCATTTTTGTTTTGTTTGACCTCTTTTATTTTGCGAACAATCTTACTGCTAAACGTAGGCTGTAGCCGTCAGCATTGTTTCCGGGACCGTCTCGTCTCTTGAGCTTGAACCGATTTAAGTACGAAGTTGTCCCCTTGTTCTGATCTTATTTCCTCTTGAATTCCCATTCCTGGTATTTTCCCCCCGCGCTGTTGCCGTGGAGCTGGCAGGCAGCACGACTGGCGTAGGGCGCCGCTCCTGCTCCGTACTAGGAGCGAAAGTTCGGGGAGGAATCTGACCAAGCAATTGACCAATGACAACAATCCTTCAGATGACGTCTTGGCGCGATGTCACAGAATCCCAGTGGGGCGGCGACACGGCGCGGAAATGACAACGGGCCACGGAGGAAGCTGCATCCTGCTACAGATACGTAAGCAGGTGTGTGCCTACCATACCGATGACCCTGAGGCACGCACTCGTGTTTTCGCCTGACGGACCCGACGAAGACCCCCGGGGCAGCAGACGACGGCGCAGTTTACGGGGGAGGGCTCTAGCAGGGATTGCATCGTCAATCTTCTGCGCCCTATCGCGAGGTGGTCAAACTGCCGCATTCGGAAGGCGGCAACCGCGAGTCCTGCCGCGATGGATCAGGACTTGCTCTATACCTGCTGTGTAATCCATCATGCAGCAGGAGGTGCATTTCGTGCTCCCGCCGCTGGCAATGCCGCTGCAACCCAGCTCCGCTGTTGGCCACTGGTCTAGATATCAAGGCCCGGCCCTTCCTCTCAGCCATGTAATCAGAATGATACCTGTCGGGCAGCGCACCCGTGTCGTCCTGTATATACAGTACCTACCTACGAACCGCTGCTAGTAGGAGCTAACCTCCATAGCGTTAGTGACGGGGTACAGAACATATATGCGCGTATGATCACGCCTTCGTCAAGTGCCACCGTCGCACGAACCACTCTCTGCTAATTATCGCGGGGAGGAGGGAGGGGGAGAACGTCACCATGTTCTTGTGGATTGATTGTCTTTGGCAGGTTGGTTTTTTTCGTCGACACGGCAGCTGATATTTGAGGTTGGTCGAGCACTCCATGCCCTTCTTTATTGGTTGCTGATTGTCATCTTCGTGCAAACGAAGGTTCTCTGTAGCAGTCATCGACTCAGCTCGACGCTATTTTGATCTATGAACGAATGATAACCTTTTTCTTTTCTTCTTTCGCCCACGTCCACAAACCGAGATCTAAGCGACCGTCTTTTTCTCCTTCTCCGTTCTTGTTGGCCCCCCACCGTAAATAAAGGGCAGCGCTTCCCATTGGAGATGATGATACAGGCCACAAACAAAGCACAGTCCGAAACTTCACTAACCGTCTACGACGTCCCGAGTATATCTCCAGAGCAGGCTCGCTCCCCTCAGCTTCCACCTAGGCATCTGGGTGCCGTCCAGACCAAAGCTTGGAGCACCCGCATCCGCAGCCTGCGAGCACGCCGCGATCATCGCCCGCACCCACCGGCGTCTGAACCACTTCCAGTCGTTGTTGGTCGGCCACGGGTCGCGCCACTCATCCCTCAGGTTGCCAGCACCGTTGCCAGCGCAACCCCACTTGCAACCACCATTCCCAGGGCTCTTCCCACCACGACCACTACCACTCTGCTCATCATGACCCCGCCCCGCAAAACCCAAACGCCCGCGATACTCAGCCACATCCGCAAACGTCGCCGAAGTTGACGGGGAATCTGGTTCCACGTAGGCTTCGTACGCGTCAAACTCGTCCCAGCGCCCCCTCATATTGTAGTACATAAACTCTTCAGCACCCATCTTGGCGCATGGTACTGCTGCCGCTGCTGGTGATGATGACGGTATAGATTTTGAAAAAGGCACGAGAGTTGCGTGCAGCTGGTGTCGTCGCGGGTGTTGCTGCCGCTGGAGAGGTAGATGCTGGGGAGGGGAGGGAGGGGACAGAGGTTGTCGTTCGAGGGCTGGTGCCAACGGGAGCGGCAGCGGAGGCGGTGGCAAGGGTGAGCTGGTGGTGCTGCTAGCTGGCGTGGGATGGCCGGCTGGTGAGGTTTCTGTAATTGCTGCTGCTGCTGCTGCTGTTGTTGGGCATGCGGGGATTGAGTGGGAAGAAGACTCGGCCTTGATTTCGTCTTTGATCAGGGGCGGTGACGGGCAGCGAGTTGCTGCAGGCACAACTCCGTATGCCGAATATAGTGCCGCGTTTGTTGGCGCAGGCATCGGGGCCATTGGGGTCAGCGTTCCCGGAAAGCGAAGGGCAGACTCAAGATGATATTCCTGGTGGATGACAAAGATGAGCGTTTCGAGCCGCGGAAATTTGGCCAGACATGCTAACAGCTTGCCCATGTTGTTCCTGTATGGCTTCCGATCCATCATGGGGTGGTAGATGCCTGGGTAGACGCCGTAAGACGTTCCCAGGGCAAGCCGAGTGATTCTGTCCCGTACTAGCGGGATCTGACTCATAAAGTGCAGAGTCCGGTGCAGCCGCTTGATGAGGAGGTATGATTCCAGGAGCAGGACATCCCGCGACAGGTCGACGTATTTTGTCGTCTTTCCTAATGTCAGGGGTTTGTAGTGATGCATAAACATGGACCGGCTCTCTCGACACACGGCTGCCATTGCCGGCGGAGGCTCCGGGTGTACATCTGCGAACATCAGCCCTTCGTGAGGCGGGGTCTGCCACTTAGCGTTGGGCGCGTCCAGGACCTCGTATACTCGTGCCTCGGGCAGGGCAAACTCCCAGATCATGTTCCGGATCTCAGGGGGGAGCCGCTGGAACTTGGTGAACCGGGCCGGGCCATGCGCCAAGCAGCAACCGGGCGTCGACTGCCCATGGTGCATTGTCGGGCCTGTCCGGCTAGGTGCACTTCCACGACGATCAAGTCCCACAGCCAAGATATACTCCTGGGTTCCGTCGCCGAACCGGTCTGCCTTTAGCCAGATAGCTCTTCTTCCCGAGATATGCCGGCTCTCCAAATATATCCGGCCCAGCCTCCTGGTTCAGTGACCCACGTTCAAGATCCCCTCCGCATTTCGATTTGAGCCGCCTTGAACGACAAGCCACCTTAGAAAAGGAGCTGACTGAAGCTGAAAATGCCGGCAAACTCTCGTTGACCGCCAGGGAAAATTCGCAGCCTTGATTAGGGCGTTCGAAGTCAGACTATTCCGTGGTGCTGGCGTATTGGGCAAGTCTGTATCAAAGAAGACACAACTTATTAATAGCAGGGCTGATCGAAGTCGATGATTCAGCAGAGAATAAGCAGCAGAAACTAAGCTGACCAAAGGTGCAGTCAGAGAGACGGAATGCAGAAGAAATTAAAATAAAAGCAAAACAGCGGAACGCAGCACCCTGCGTGGTCTCGCGTCATGTGCTCGTAGGTCAGTGGTTGAAGAAAGAACATGGGAGTTCTGACAGAATGGCTCAGCAAATACGAAGTGAACGAGGGCAGGGTTTTGGGGCTGGCGCCGACTTACTTTACTGTGTAGCGATTTTGTCGCTCGACAAGATCAAGCAGGAGGAGAAACCACTGTTGCTCAGGCCTAGGATAGACTCCACGCGGCGCAGGACCGTTCCAGAGAGCGGAGTTGGGCAACATATCGGAAATGAGCCAAGGGGGGAAGGGTGGGATATCATCAAGAAGGCCGATGTTCCCAGGCGGCGCAATGCGGGCTTGCATGGAAATGAAGTGCGCCCCCCTTGCTCATCTGGAGAGCAAGATGTAATGAGGTGGAAGTGCCAAACCTTCCCCAACAAGAAATTCCAGACGGGACTGGTTGGCTCGGCGGGGCCCGGGGCAGAGCAGGAAGCAGGAGCTAAGGCCGATCCGACGCTACCGACCGCCGGGCAATGGTGGGCTTGGTCATGTTCATGTCATTCCCGTTTGGATCTACGAGCGCCTGACGAGGGGAGCGAGCGCACAGGGAAACCATGTTGGCAGCGTCGAGGCCCAACCAGGGCGAGAGGCGAGGGGCGAGGAGCGCGGGGCGTTTCGTCAGCTGGGGCGCCGCCAGCGGTGCAGTGAGCGGGATGACGAGCAGATTGGGGGGTCCTTTGGGAGCATGGTTGTGAATTAGGCAGGCACGTCCGAGAGGAGGTCAGTGAGGTCACCGGAAGGGACTCTGCAGAGCAGGCAAGGGCTCGTGGATGGAACGTGGCGGCCGGCCCCGGGGTCCTATTCTTAGCATGAGAGGGCCACGTTTTATTCCTGCAGCGGCCCAATTTATTCGTCTCTTTTTGTCACAGTTTTTGTCCTCTCCCCCCCCCTCCCCTTTTTAACGCTTACCAGTCTGGGCCGCATGGTAGCGTGCCGTTCACTGGAGAGTTGCAGTCGGGTTTGTGTGCCCGAGCCTTGGCCGGGAGGTAGTGTTCGGCGTAGTGAGGATAAGATATGTGTTGAATCCGTACAACTAAACGTTACCTGATATATGTACTGTTATAGACGAAGTTCTGTACTCCGTATTCCGTATACTACTACGGAGTACTACGGGGTACAGAATGGTAAAAAAAAAAAAAAAAAAAAAAAAAATCCTTGTGCATCAGGGGGCTAGCTCGGAATTCGATAGGCGAGCTGCCGGGATGGTTTTGGCGGGGTGGGTTGACCCCTGGTTTCTTGATTTAGTGTATTAGCGTCGAAGCCAAGAAGCAAGGCCGAGCACGACTTCCAGGTTCGGAGACAGCTGGAGCGTGGGTGAAGCTGTGACCTCAGCGATGCTCAACATAAGTACTACTGTGTACGCAGTTCGCTGCTAAGTAGCGCAGGGCCTGTGAGCATGTGACGGGGAACACTACTGGCTTTGGTCGGTACTGGCTGACAGCTTTGCAACGTATGTATGTATGTACGTACCATACAGGAGAGAAAATCGGCCAGTGAGCGTGACGGGGAGCGTGACAGCATGATTTATTAAATAATGAGGTCGTATAGGGTTTTCCGCACAGAGTCCCAGGCGCCGAAGGACCTTATGGCAGCCTTAAACAAGGCATAAACTCGAAACAAAATATCGGGTCGATCATTCCAGACGAGTTTGGCAAGCTGCCGGCACTCCCAAGCCCAGCCGTTGAACCGGCGGTCATTGCGGTTGCAGAGATGAAACGATGCCCGGCATTGAAGGGGACGAAAAAGGCAAGAGAAGAGCGGTCGAAAGGCCGAAAGGGAAAACAAGATAGAAGAAAAGGAAGGGAAGGAAGTCATGGAGAAAATTACTTTGAGAGAGGAGAATTATCCGTTGAATCAAGCTGTTTCAAAAGGTTAACGCTCTTGAGCAGGCAGGAACTGGATACCCGGTGATACCCGCCAGTGTTCAGGGTCCTTAATAAGAGCCGAAAGGACACAAGGCAGCTTGGCCGACTTACCTTTTCTAGTGTAGGGTTCATTGAATAGTCCGAACCACACAGCCTTCCAGACCACCGACAAGAAACCCCACAAAAAGGCGGGGATCCCGGTTTGTTGAACAGTACACTACGACCGGGAAGTACTCCGTACCAGTAACTCTCATTATTAATGCGAGCAAACTCGTATGAGCTATTCGAGGAACGCTCTTCCTGCACCTTCAAGCAGGAGGTCCAATTGGGCAGTCGGTGTTGATTAGGAGTAATACGCTCAGAATTTTAAGGGAGGGGAAACAATAAAGCGCTATAATCTGAGGATAGCAGTAACTTACAGCAGCGTCGACTCCCAGTGTTGTCAAGGAGGTCAAGGAGCAGAGATAGTAGTAGAGTGACAACATGGTTCCACATAGCCGGACCTCAAAGGCAAAGAAAGGCAAGAACGGAAGAAGTCTATATGCGTGTATGCAATCAGTTGCTGGGAGAGAAGAGTCCAACTCCAATGAGAGCAGGAATCGAAGCCAAAGTGTCGGAACCCAAAACGGAGAACCGGCTCCCGTTAGGGAACCACGGTCAGGATGGTAGGCTATAAGGGCCGAATGGCCGACCGAGGAGAACGTCCAAGCCTTCCTTTCTGACATTTCTTCCAGTCTGCTCTGGATACTACATCGAACGCAATTGAACCATGATTCCAGTTTCCTAAACAACCCGATCGATCAACAGTTCCTTCCCTATCAGACAACGAATTATGCTTTATCTCGCACAACTCAGCTCGACATCAGAGATTCAATGCAAAACCTAGAGAAATGTACTGGCCTCGGTCTCGCTCATCCCCCTTAGAGTAGGATTGCAAAACAACCCTCAATCTTGTGGGCGAGAGCAATACAGAGTATCTACAGTGCTAAAATGATAATCCTTAGCTGTCCCAAAACTTACTGCGTATACACTAGGGTTAGGGTGTCAGCCGACATTTTTAAAGTTGATCCCTGCGCCATTGCAACCCCCACCACCCCAGCCCTCCGTTTGGACCGCCCCTGACCGAGCAGGGGTCCAGCCGCGGGCAAAGCTGATCCCAGCCTCATGGATTTCCTGCGGTGACTGGAATCCTCCCAACCCCTTCCGGCTCCCCTCGTCGAGGGCATCGACATGAAAGTATCTTTGCCCTGTCCGTCTTTGTTCTTTCTTGGAACGGTGGCGTTGTCATTCTGATCCTGGAGCGCATCAATTGGCTTTACGAGGCTACAAAGTACGAATAACTAACTACGGACCTACATTTTGTACGCTCGAACCAGCGCATGCCACGACCCACCGAGCCCTGACCTTCCATTCCTCTGGGCCCAGCGCTCAACGACAGCCTCCAAAGGGCTCCGAGGCAGCTGACGTCGCGTCCTTCATAACAGCATCACAAAATAACCTTCATAGCATAGGATGGGCATCCTCGACGACGCGGCGTCGGTCCTCTCGGCGCGGACCTCGCACTCCAAGCGGTCCAAGTCGCACCGCAGCAGCCGCCACTCGCACCACCATCACCGCAGCAAGTCGCGCTCGCGCTCGCGCTCCCGCCCGCGGCACCGGTCGTCCCGCTCGGCGGTAGGCGCGGGCGGCGACGGCGGGGTGGCCGACACCCTAAGAGGCGTCGCCGCCTCCATCTTCGGCACCGGCGAAGACGACGAGGACTTGCGCTACGGCAACGACCATCACCGCCGCCGACGCAGCCGCCACGACCACGACAACGACGACGGCGACGACGACGGCGCCCGTTCCTTCTTCAGCCTCCCCAACGTTTCCAAAAGCACGTTCTTCAGCAACTTTGGTAAGTCCCTACGGCAAAGTGAACTGTAAACTCAACTGGCCAACTAAACTAACTCCTTTTTTTTTTTAACAGGCCGCCCGCATACCTCGTCGTCCTCGTACTACAAACGGTCCCCCCGCCCGGGCTTCACGGCCCGCCTGGTGCGCAAGCTCCGGCGTCTGCTCCGCGACCTGCTCTACTACGCCAAGCGGCACCCGGTCAAGGTCTTCATGCTGGTGCTGATGCCGCTCATCACGGGCGGCGCGCTGACGGCGCTGCTGGCCCGCTTCGGCCTGCGCCTGCCCCCCTTTCTCGAGCGCATGCTCGGCGTCGCCGCCCGGGCCGCCGGCGCCGGCGCCGCGGGCGACTCGCTCGGCCTGGTCGGCGAGGCCGTCCGCATGGTCAGCCGCGCCGGCGGCTCCTCCGGGCCCCGGGGCGTGGCCAAGGCTAGCGTCGAGAGGGGCCGTGGTGGTGGTAGTGGTGGTGGCGACGGGTGGAGGGATGGGCTCAAGGGGATTGCCAAAGTGTTTGACTGACTGACGAAAACGGAATGATGATGATCGGTGATGACGATGACGATGATGACGATGATGACGAGAGATGACTAGTGATGATGGAAACTGGATACGTCTTAGGTAGGGTAGTGGGTGGAACATAGTTGCTATAAAGGGCGTTGGGTATGCTTGACTATTTAACCAAATTTCTTTCTCTTATCTCTTCAATTCGCGACACACACAGTGATCAAGAGAGCCGATGTTACGGGCCAAACAAACGGGTCTATTTTAAGCACAATCCGAGTCTATCATTAAAATGCCAGCCACTCTTCCCACCAATCATTAGGGATAGTAGAACTCGACCACTAGGTATTTCTGCACAGCAGACTCTCACGAGTTGGATTGAGACGACGACGAGGACGAACAAACGACTATTTCCCCTTCTTCCGCCCGGACTTGGTGCTGCCCGATATAGATTTGCGCTTCGCCACCGGAGAGGACACGGCCGCGGATGATTTCTTTACTGGCGGCGGCGTTCGATCACGAGACGATCGCGGCTCCGGCGCCGGTTCTCGCCGGCTATCAGCGCCGTCTTTGTGCCGAGACCGGCTGCTTCCGGAGACGACCCTCGCTCCGCGTGGACGATCATCGACGTCGTCCGACGACTCGCCACTGTGCCGGCGGCTGGCGCCACCTCCGGAGCCATAGCTCGCGTAGATGTCGTCAACCTCCGCAATGCTGTTCCGCACGGTCAAAGCAGCAGCAGCAGAAGGAGGAGGAGCAGCAGCAGCAGCAGCAGCAGCATGGTACGACGTGCGCGTGCCTGCCGTCATGTACTGGAAAGGATCCGTTTCTGACGGCTGGTGAACCGTTGCAGGCTGCTCGGCGCGGACATAGGTATACGTGAACGGCGAGGAACTCTGCTCGCGGTCCGTGGCGGCGCGACTCGGCGGTCTTGTTGATGATGTCGTTCCAGAGCGCGGTCGGCTTCGTGATGAGGGCGGCGGGAAGTAGCCCATGGGTGGATAGGTTGCGTGTCGCTCCACCCCCGGCTCAGGCGGGGGCTGCTGCGGTGGAGGGCTACCGTCTTCCGCTGACGGCCGCTTCTGCCGGAAACTCGGATCGAGCTGCGAGATGGGAATCGCAACCCGCTGCTCCCGCCGTTGTCTGCGCGCCTCCATCTCCATGCGCTGCAGCCGCCGCTGATAGGCAGCCAGCTCCTCCTTGGTCAACTTGACGTCCTGCTTGCCCTTGGCCTGGGCCCGTCGGATCCGGGCCATCGCCGCGTCGGCTAGCGCCTCCTCCTCCGGGTCCAATAAGGGCAGCCGAACACCGTCCTCCTCGTCCGAATCCTCGTCCGACTCATCCGTCGTCTCGTCATCCTCCTCGTTCTGATGTGCATAGCCCCTCCGCGACCGAGAATTACCGTCCCTATTATTTCCCAGAGCTAACCCCGTAACTCGAAGCGGATCACTGCTAAACCGATGGCCCAATGCCCTCGTTGCCGGCCCGGCGCCCTGCGTCTCCGAATCATCGTGGCTATCCACCTCCTCCACAACCCGTTGGCCAAGCTCCCACCACCTCTCCTCCTCCTCCTCCTCCTCATCCCCGTGGCGCGCCTCGTACGTCCTCCTCTCGCGCCTCGATGGTCTTCCCCATGGGGGCGCAGGTTTGGGAGCTCGCGGCCGACCACCTAGACCGCCTCCCCGGAAAAAGCCTCGTCGATCGGCTTGTCCAAGAGGGCGGCGTGGCCGAGGATGACCACGCCGCTCGCGCCAATCAGCCACATCATGGTGCCGAAGACGCCCGAGATCAGGGCGATCGGGATGGCGATGACGTAGAGACCCGTGTACAGCTGCACCGTCGAGAAGCGCTGCTGGCCGAACTCGAGGTCACGACCCTCGAGCTTTCCGATTATGAACATGCCGACGACGACAAAGATGATGTCGAAGAGCAGCCAGAAGTTGGTAAGCAGGCCGTAGATGCAGAGCATGGCGAACACGACGGCGTAGTTGCTCGAGAAGTGGCCGAGGTTGTAGTTGACGCGCGACTGCATCTCGGCAAAGTTGGCGGGCTTGCTGACGCGCTTGACGTCAAAGAACTCGGACAGCGGCCGCATATTCGAGAAGCGGCTGGCAAGCGACCCAGAGCGCACGCTGTTGAAGCGCTCGTTGAGGTTCAGGCGCGACGTCAAGACGTCTATCGGGATCTGTATCCGTGCCATTGTGGGAAGTGGTGTATTGACGGAGCAAAGAAAATTGAGGCAGAATGCGCAAAGGAAATCTGTTGCAGAGACAGTCGCAGTAGCTTGGTGTCGTCGCTGTTTTTTCAAAGCGCGATGCGGCGGAAGGAAGGCGTCTACGCGGCGTCGTATTGTTGGCTCTCGATTGCGAGATCTGGCAAAAACGCGGGTCTCAGTTTTCGGCACGAATAAAAATAAAGTGGCCCTTGCGGTCCACTCAGGGGTAGCGCGTTTTCAGCGCAGTACCCACTGGGCTGCGTTTTCCAATGGAGCTTGGCTGAATTGGGCTTTTGCGTACCTGCTGCCTGGTCGGGAGACGTAATCGAAGCGTAGTCGATGACGACGCCCGCTCCGTGGTTTCCTTTTCACAGCGTGTTGGAAGGAAAAATTTCGTGATTGCGACAGGGAAGTGGCAGACGCCGTTCTTGGGACCAGGGCCCTGAAATGGTGATCTCCGAAACGGGCCACAAGGAGACCCCAGCGCCGCGGTCGTTTGCCGAACCCCGGTTCCTTGGGCACTCGGGGCTGGGTACGGAGTACCTTATTGCCCGACCCGCTGAGCAGCCGGCTCCACTCAATCTTGAACTCACCGCTCTCCAGATCCGGCGTCCACCGCAAGCTGGCCAGAAACAGGCCGTGGAAAGAATTGAAGAGGGAAGAGAGAAGAAGAAAAGAGGAGAGAAGGAAGAAAAACTGCGGGCAGACCCCAGGTTTTCTAGCTTCCAGGATGCGTCCAGGGAAGGGGAGCTGCCAGCTGCCAAGTGCTGCGTTGGCGGTGGGGCGGCAGGCTCTGCGCAGAATCGAGCTGCAGCAGCTGTGCCAGTCAGCATCTGCAAACTATCCGAGATCGAAAAGGCGGAGAGCGTTTGCCGGCAGCGGGGCGGGACGACCGTCGACCGAGTGCATGTCGACGAGGAGGCCGGTGGCCGTGCGGGCTGTTCATGCCTGAGCCCGCCCGATCGGGTACATACACATGGCATCTTCCCCGTCGCATGGCCATCCGTTGAGTTCTGCAGTTCAGTGTGTCGTGTTCGCTGCAGCTATCCATCGGACGCGCCTCGTTGCTTCTCGTGCCTGGAAGTCCGAATTTAGAACACCTGCAAGCTCCGGTTTGACCCAAGATGAGGTAGGTGGCGGCCGAGTCCAACGTAAACCAGCCTACTAGTGGATATACTTAGGACAGGACTCTGTATCACTGGCCTAGAGCCTAACTCTGTCTGTAGAGATGAGCCAACACGGAAGTAAGGACTATAAGCAGGGCTATCATTCTGACACTCCGAGATGCTGCTCTTCGCTCGGCGCCTCCTCCTGGGACGCTCGGCTTTGTTGGTGCCCTAACGTAACTAGGGTGTTTTGCTGCCATCTCCCTGAACCTGGAACTACCGAAATACAGCATGGCGTTCTATATTCTGTCGTTGAAAGACGTCGTTTAAGTTTTACACCAGAAGCGGGTGCCTAATAGCTCTTCACGGAAGGTTACCGGACTTTACGAGAGCAGTGTGTCGGATATATCCTCTCTACGGGACATCAAAGCGTCGATGTCACTGATTTACGTATGGTGGGATGTCTCCGTGCGATGATGAAACCTATCTTCGCAAGTGTCTTCTGTTGGCACGGGCTAATAAGGCTCTGAAAAGGTTTGTAGCTGCCCTGCCTGAGTGAATTCGAAGTGGAAGCAGTTACCAAAAACCTGGAGAGCAGGTGCAGCTGAGCGTGCTTCAAAGAGTCCTCTTGCTGAAGGAAGGCGCAAAATAACCAGCGGTTCTTGGTCATACGTGATTCCCTCTAAACCTCAATCCTTGATTCTCTTCAGCTCTGTCCAGCTTGGATAACCGTAATGGTGACCTGCAGCCAATACAGGTACCCATCAACTGCTTCTCGCACTCTTGAACTTCCTTCCCAATCCAGAGTCGAGGAACACGCAAACCGACTCATCGCATCATGGGGGATGAAGTCACTGAGACCCAGCAACCTGAGTGACAAACGAAGCGCTGGAGATCGAAATGACACGATGGTCACCATCCTCAACGTCGCCATCACAATGCTCATCACGTCAGCCCGTCGTCGTCCTTGTTTTTTTTCCGAGCTCGTTGAGGTGCCGCCACCCAACTCCGCTCCAATTTGCTCAATAGTTTCCCTTGACTCTGTGGTAACGCGCTTCGAAGCTCATACGTTACTTCCCAGTGGCTGTAACCGGTATACGTCTCTCGCTACGCCCCCTCCCACGAAACCCACCCTCCCCCGTTCCCAAACACACAGACAGAGGTCTCCAAAAGACAGGGCCCGCAACGGGTCTGATTCACAAGGACGATGGGCGCCGACGTCGACCCCTCGTAGCTGACAGGGCATTGCGGCTTGGACGGAGGCAGACGGGCGCCTACTTCAACGTTGGTGTGGCAGGTGGACAGGCACACGCGTGACGAGGCGCTGGAGCCCGTCCCTCAGCGGGACATCGAGATGGCGAGCAAGGGTAGCATTTTGGGGTTTGAGGGGGTTGGATGGAGCATCAGGGATTCTATGAAACCTGTTGTAAGAAAAAGGGAGGAACTTGTGGGCAGAAGGGGGGGGTGGAGCAAGAAAATGCAAGGAACCATATCAGGAACGTGACGATGAGAGATGCACAGAGGAGAGAGATAGGTGGCTGGGGATGAGCTATGTTTAGAGAGATGGCCATCTGGCAGTTGATTGTTTGTCTTTGGAAGAAAGTAAGACTTCTTGTCCGCGCGATACAGAAGCCAAGGAAGCCAACCAAGTCTATATCTCTTGACCGCTCTAGTGATGAATGGAAGAAAGGAGGCTGGCCCCTTCTCTTTACAGCGAGACACACCCGTTGGCGCTGTCCTCGACGAACAGGCTGCCGTAGATGAGACCCTCGTCGATGCCGCTCTCCTGGTATCCCGAGTTGACGACGTCGTCGGTGCCGGTGGGCTTCTTGAGCAGGCCGATCTGGTACTGACCCTCTCCCGCGTTGTTGTTGGACACGACGTCGGTGACGCTCTCGAGGGGTTCGTCGGCCTCGGAGTAGTACACTTGGAGAGTGCTGGTGAAGGGCGGCGGCCCCTGTCAGTTGCTGGCTCTTTAGAGCAAAGTGGGTCCTCCCGGAATGTTCTCTTCGCCGACAAGACCCAACGGGAAAGGGGGAGGGGAAAATAAAGTAAAGGCGAGACTTACTTCTGGTTGAAGTCGAGAGTGATGGCAAAGTTCTGCCATTGGTCCTCGAGGATGGGCGTCGACCAGATCTGCTGGTTGTTGCGGTTAAGGACCTTGTAGGTGTCTTTTGGGAGACCCTCCTGACCGATAATGGTGCCGGTCTCGAAGTTGAACTGGTTGGCCGAGTCTAATCATAAAAGAAAGCAGGATTTGTCAGTTTTTTTTATTTCTTACTTTTTATTTATTTATTTCTTTCTTTCTTTCCTTTTTGGACAATATAAAGGGTGTTGTGGAGGGGGGGAGTTGTTGGGGGTGGGGGGGACCTTGTACGACATACAATCAGCCGCTTCGTGCCAGACGAGGATATACTCGTGGCTCAGGTTCAGGCCCCGCTGGGGGTCGATCTTGACACTGAAGTGGATGGTCTTGACGCCCTGGGAGCCGGGGCTGCCGTTGTTGGTGTCGCCGTTGAACTGCAGGCCGGCGCGGCGGAAGCCCTGCTGGGACTGGAAAATGCTCTCGTCGCTGAGGGTGACCTCGAAGGGCTTGTGGGTCTCGTTGTCGAAGTGGGTGGTTCCGGCGTCGGGGAACTGCAGGATATCGCTCCACTTGAGGTTGTTGCCCTTGACGTAGTCCGGGTTGAAGATGGAGGTGCTGGCGCTGTCGAAGTCGGTCGGCTGGGCGTCGGCGCTGACCCGGCCGTCAAAGACGATGGGGCACTGGATCTCGGCGGCCGCGCCGCACACGCTGTCCCGGGGCAGGGAGGCGCCGTTGGCTGCCGCGGCTGCGGAGAGGAGGCTGAGGAGCGTGGTGGTGGAGTGCATGGCGCCTCTGTTGTACTTGAACTAATCCCGTACCTTCAGGCTCGGGGCCCGTTTCGTCTTCTGATGATGATGACACAAACACATTCTCACTCTTCGCCAGGATGGAGGTTCCCTCCCCTTGATATATCCCCATTCACTCGAGATCCCCCCATTTTCCAGATCGTCTTATCAAGGCAGCGGCATGTCGATCTTGTTTATTTCGGCTGAATTATGGCGTGTTTGGCGAGCGGCATCACGCACCGCGTGCAGAGCTTTAAAATGATCGCCCTCAATGGCGGAATCTGCCCCATGAAGCCCCGTTTCCTCAAGGGAGTGTCCTTCCGTGTCGCCAGTTTGGAATTGTGGGGTCGCCGACCGATATCCCCGGGCCGGCTTCCGGTAAGGAGCCATCCCACGCCCCTCCCTTCCAAATGAAGCTGCCGGCGGATTAATCAACTGGAAACCAAGTTGCTGTTTGTAGCATAAGGGTTAGGGTCTAATCCAGACTCCAAGCACCAAAGTGATGTGCTTTCAGGTGCTCCGCAGCCGTGTATTTCAGGAACAATACTAAGGCATCACAAACACCCCATTCAGGAAGCGCAGCACAATACCAAGGGCATTCCGAGCTAGGAAGTCGCAGTCGCCCATAATCAGAACATGGAGTGCAGCATAAATACCTTAGTAGGCATCGTGCTTATTCTTCAACTCGGTCGCTCTAGACGAGACTTGTCAAGACTTTTTTTTTTTTCGAAGTAGTTTGAGTGGTAGCTCTCGGACGAGAACGACCAAAGAACGAGAAAGAAAAAAAGAGGAAAAGAGAAGGTGATGGCGTCTCATATGCCTGCCGGCTATGCCGAGGACCGCCTACACCGGTACCTCGCGCACTGGACGCGGGACCCGTCGAATGTGTCCAAGCTCGATATTGCTGCCATCACCTGGGCGACCGAGGAGGAGCGGCGGGCAAGACAGAAGAAGTACTGCCAGGTAGCATCTGACTACTACGATCTCGTCACGCCGCTGTACGAGCAAGGATGGTATGTGTGGATCGAGCACTTCCTGTCCATCAAGGCCATCATTTAGCGGAGGGCCGAGGGCTCGGGGCTGACACCTCGAGGCCACAGGGGTCAGCACTTCCACTACACGCCCCTCACGCCCGGCCTCTCTATCCGGGAGAGCATGACGGCGTACGAAAAGACGTTTTCCGGGCTGGCCCGCCTCAAGAAGGACATGCGCGTTCTGGACCTGGGATGCGGCATCGGCGGGCCAGCGAGAACCATCGCCTCGACCATCGGGTGTAGGATCATGGGCATCACGAACAATGCCTGGCACGTCGAACGTGGGACGGCGCTCACAAAGGAGGCTGGACTGGAACATCTGATCACGTTCATTGAGGGGGACTTTCTGGTATGACCTAAACGCTTCTGGTTGTCATAGTGAGCGGATGAGTTGTGTGGGAAAGAAGAAGAAAAAAAAGAAGAAGAAGAGGGAAGAGAAGAGGAAGAGGACAGCAAGCTGATGGAAGAGCAGAAATTGCCGTTTGCCGACGAGTCCTTCGATGCGGCATACTCGATCGAGTCGTTGTGCCACGCCCCTGACCCGGCCGAGGTCTACAGGGAGGTCAAGCGGGTGCTGAAGCCAGGCGCGCCGTTCACGTTTCACGAGTTTGCCATGACGGAGCAGTTTGACGAGAGCGTCCCTGAGCACCGCAAGGTCCGCAACTGGATCGAGTTTGGCAACGGCATCACCAAGATGCCGTGGGTGCCCGACATGCGGGCGGGGGTAAGGGCGGCTGGTGAGTCGAGTTGCTGAGCGCTAAGCACACCCACCACCTTTTGACGGTAAAGGGGAAGAGGGCTGAAAGGAGCGAAATGTGTGGCAGGGTTCGAACTCCTCCGAGAAGAGGACATGGCGTTCCGCAGCTCGCCGGCCCCGTGGTACTATGGCCCCGCCGGCGATATCGGGTGGGCATGGAAGATACCCGGATGGCCCGACTTCTGGAAGGTGTTCCAGATGTGGGATCCCTTCCGCGGGTGTGCTCATGCCGTTTACCGCGTGATGATCCTCGTTGGCATGGCACCCCCGGAGGTCTCGACCCTCATGGACACCATGTGGTACTGTACCAGGAGCGTGGTTCAAGGCGGGAGGATGGGCATCTTCACGCCCATGTACGTCTTTGTTTGCCGAAAACCGGCCGGTGGGTTGGAATCTTGACCAGGCTTGGCTCTGGGGAATCGAAGGGTTAGGGTTGCGCTTGGCACTCGATGTCACGTCATTCGCGTACAGATGAATCCGTACCCCGTACCTTTACGCAATCAAAGCTCCTGCCATTCATTCCGACCGACAGTCTGTCCGCCCCGATTTGGCTCTGAATAACCGGCCAATTGACCATGGTGGCTCTGTCTGCTATACGCAAGCCGCATTCCACTCATTTGGTTTGGTTGGATCAATAGTCGCTATCTTGTTTGCTCGCCGTGCAACGTCACGGTGCCGCTCGACTTACCGTACGGAAGTACCTGTCCACTTTCGCTTCTATCATTTTACGTTGTAATTATCCGTTGTCCGCCGCAAACATGGCCCCCTACCGAGACTCCCCGCAGTCATCTCTCGCGCACAGCCCGAACAGGGAAAGGAGCCAAAGTCCGGCGAGAATGTCGTACGAGTCAGGGTCTTCGGTTTCCACGACGAGCATCGTGTTCGACCGCATCAGCGAGCGCGTCGCCGCCGCCAGCAAAGCCGCTCCCGAGAAGCACCGCCGCGGGGATAACGGCGAGAGCGACGATGAGGACCTCAAAGACGAAACGGCGTACGAAGATCTCGAGACCGGACCCTTCCTCGGGAGCGGCAATGGCAACCCGACGCAGCATGCCGAGGTCAAGGGAAAGGGAATGGACCGGGGACTGCGCAGGGCGCTCCTCATTGCAGCTGGTCTGCTGGTGTCCGCCTGGGTTGCCGGTCTCTTTGTTTACGTCGCGACCAAGTCCTACAAGCCCGCTTCCGAGATCGCCCACGACCCCCAGGCCACCATCGTGCGGGGCTCGGAAAAAGCCATCACGCTCGACCAAGTCCTGAACAGCTTTTGGCGCCCCGAGGTCCGCTCGATAGAATGGATTGCCGGGCCCGACGGCGAAGATGGCCTGCTGTTGGAGAGGGGCGAAGGCAAGGATTTTCTCGTCGTGAAGGATATCCGTGCGCAAAACGGGGCCGGCGTTGCTGCCGATGCCCCAGTGGCCGACTCCAGAACGTTGATGAAAGAGGCAAGGTTCGAACACGGCCAAAAGGGCTACAGCGTCGGCAAGGTGGTACCGAGCAGGGACCTGCAGAAAGTTCTGGTCGCAACCAATGAGAAGTCCAATTGGCGCCATTCGTCCTACGCAGCGTACTGGATCTTCGACGTTAAGACGCAGACTGCCGAGCCACTGGTTCCGGGAGAGCCCGACGCCCGTCTTCAGCTGGCGCAGTGGAGCCCAACCAGTGACGCTGTTGCTTTCACCCGAGACAACAACTTGTACCTGCGCAAAGTCGGCTCCGACAGCGTCGTCCAGATCACCCAGGATGGTGGCTCCGAGGTGTTCAACGGAGTCCCCGATTGGGTATACGAGGAAGAAGTCTTTTCCGGGCCGAGCGCCACCTGGTGGTCCGAGGACGGCAAGTACATTGCCTTTCTTCGTACAAACGAGACCGGTGTACCCGAATACCCGGTTCAATACTTCCTCTCGCGGCCCAGCGGCACGGAACCCGAGCCGGGCGAGGAGCTGTACCCCGAAGTCAGGAATATCAAGTATCCCAAAGCGGGTACCCACAATCCCGTCGTCGAACTCAAGTTCTACGATGTGGAACGCGGCGACGTCTTCTCGGTGGATACCTCGGGCGGCTTCGCGGACGACGACCGGCTGATCACGGAAGTCGTCTGGGCTGGCGGTCAAGTCCTGGTCAAAGAGACAAACAGAGTCAGCGACGTCATGCGCGTTGTCCTGGTCGACGTCGCAGCTCGCACGGGCAAAGCTGTCAGGACGACAGACGTCAGGGCCCTCGACGGCGGCTGGTTTGAGATTACGCATCAAACCAAGTACATCCCGGCCGACCCGTCCAAGGGTCGCAGCCACGATGGCTACATTGATCTCATCATCCACGGCGATGGCAACCATCTCGCCTACTTCACCCCGCTGGACAACCCCGAGCCCGTCATGCTGACCTCGGGTGACTGGGAAGTGGTCGACTCCCCCTACGCGGTGGACCTGGACAAGAATGTTGTGTACTTTGTGGCGACCAAGGAGTCGTCGATCCAGCGCCACGTCTACCAGGTCGGGCTCACCGGGGACGGCCTGGCTCCGGTTTCCGACACGTCTTCCGAAGGCTACTATGCCGCCTCGTTCTCCATCGGGGGCGGCTATGTCCTGTTGACTTACGAAGGTCCTGGAATCCCCTGGCAGAAGGTCGTCAGCACGCCGAGCAACCCGCGCCGGTACGAGTACGTCGTCGAGGAGAACCAGGATCTTGCCGAGAGGGCCAAGAAGCACGAACTCCCCATCAAGATATACGGGACCATCAACGTCGACGGTGTCGAGCTCAACTACATCGAGAGGAGGCCGCCGCACTTTGACGCGAGCAAGAAGTACCCCGTTCTCTTCTATCAATACAGCGGCCCCGGTTCGCAGACGGTCAGCAAGAAGTTCCTCGTCGACTTCCAGTCGTACGTTGCCTCCGGGCTCGGATACATCTGCGTCACGGTCGACGGGCGCGGGACGGGCTACATCGGCCGCAAGAATCGTGTTCTGATCCGCGGCAAGCTTGGCCAGTGGGAGTCGCACGACCAAATCGCCGCGGCCAAAATCTGGGCCGGGAAGAAGTACGTAGACGAGACGCGGCTGGCCATCTGGGGGTGGAGCTTTGGCGGCTACAACACGCTCAAGACGCTCGAGCAGGACGGCGGACAGACCTTCCGGTACGGCATGGCGGTGGCGCCGGTCACGGACTGGCGGTTCTACGACAGTATCTACACGGAGCGGTACATGCTCACGCCGCAGGCCAACGAGAAGGGTTACGACGGCAGCGCCATCAGCAATAGCACGGCGCTCTCGCAGAACGTGCGGTTCTTGATCATGCACGGCGTGGCCGACGACAACGTGCACTTCCAGAACTCTCTCACGCTGCTGGACAAGCTGGACCTGGCTCAGGTCGAAAACTATGACGTCCACGTGTTTCCGGACAGCGACCACAGCATTTATTTTCACGGGGCGAACCGGGTCGTCTATGATAGTAAGTTGTCCCCTCCGGACAAAAGTACCATTGTGGGTTTTGCGCTAACTAACGATTATGACAGAACTGACGAACTGGCTCATCAACGCTTTCAACGGCGAGTGGATCAAAGTCACGAACCCAACACCGAAGGCCAAAAAGAGGTCGGCCTAAAAGGACCGGTAACACGGTGTGCAAGTTGAGTTGCATTTTTTTTATTTTATTTTATTTTTTTTATTTAATTTTTTTTTTTTTTTGCTTTTTTCTTATGGCATGGGACGTCTGGAGTTCATGGGCATATATATATAATGGCACCTCTCTGGCATCTATCTGGGTATCTTGGGATACAAGCACTGCAGCTTTTGAGTTTCCTTGCGCAAGACCGACTTATCCGGACTCGGTGAAAAAACAGCTGATCGAACGACGTCCGGTAACCAAGCTCCTTATCAGCTGCTCGTAGCGGCCAGCTGCGGGGGCACCTGGACCGTGTCGTCAATCTTTTCGATGATGGCGGCTGTGCCGTAGGCGCACACCTGGGCGAAGCCGCCCAGGTCGCTGGCGTCGAAGCGCATGGCGATGACGGCGTTCCCACCACGGGCCTGCGTCTCAGAGACGATGCGCGAGATGGCGTCGTTGCGCGCATTGTAGAGCTTTTTTTTTTTTTTTTTCACCCGTCAGTCAGCTCGGTCTCTCACATCAACCTTTCATTTTCTTTCTTCTTCGCTCTTAAGATTGGAAGGTTAAGACGATGCATAATGAAGGGAATGAGAGACGGATTGCATGCATGTATGTTGTACGAGTATGTACAGAAACAACACATACCATGTTGGTGAACCACCTTAGCTCACCGCCGGCGATGCTCTTGAGCACCATGCCCAGCCCGGCCGCCCAGTTGCGCGAGCGCACCGTGAGCCCGTAGACGGTGCCCAGCACCCGCACGACCCGGTATCCGGGCACGTCGAACATGGTGGTCGTGATGACGCCGTTGGTCTCGGTGAAGCCTGGTACGTATGCCGAGCAAAGGTCATGTCAGTTTTTATTTTATTTTTTTCCCTTCTTCTTTTCCTACTTCATGTGTTTAAAAGACGGCGTACAGTGGAGGTCGGAGATCTGCGGCGGCACGTCGGCCGGCTGCTGGTCCTTGTGTAAGGAGATGCGGTGGGACATTTTGTGGTGCTGATGGGTGCCGCGAGGGTTGGTTTGGGTGTAAGGTGTAATTAGGACGAAACTGTCGAATGTCGAGTTGCTTGACAGATGATCTCGGGCTTACTTACTTATAGGATGAAAAAAAAAAAAAAAAAACGCAGCGAAGCCGACGAGGGGGGATGTGTGCCTTGCCACGCCTCATGATCTTCGTACCCTTCGCCAGCATTTCCTGCTCTCTCTGGTCCCTAGTGTAAAACCCGTCATAACCATGATCTAAGCCCCGGTGTGGAGAGGCTTACACCAAGACACAGTCCTTGCCGTATTTCGTATCATTGGCCTTATCCGGCAACTGCGGCAGCGCTCAAGCCTCGAGTCTCCGCCTCCACCGGTCGGGGCCCGGGCTCGGTCCGCCCAATCGGCGCGCCGTTTGTGGCGCCATGACAGCGACTGATCGGCGGACTTACACACGCGCACGGGCGAGACCGCATCGGCAGCCCCATCCGCGCCGTCTTTTGACGTCCCGCTTCTTCTGCTAATTACTAGTATATAGGTACGGAGTAGTATAGTATCCATATCCGTACCCTCAGGAGTAATCTCGAATATCCGTGGATAGGACGAGACAGAGGTCCCATCTACCTGTCGTCAAACGTAGCTAATTACAAGTAGACATCCCGCGGAGGAAGACGTCTGAGCGGCAAGGAGGATAGGCTTGATTGTGAATGATGAAGAAAGGAAGCGAAGAAGAGAGCCATGGAGAATGGAGTTGCCAACCTAGAGCTTGATTATTACCTTCGGGGTTTCACCAGAAGCTTCGAATGTAGATTGATCACCTTTCGAGGCAAAGAAGAATAAGGTTTCTAGATTTGGCCAGATAATTATTTGGTATGAAATGAAATAAACGTAGAACACAAGGCCGAGAAATTCTTCAGAGAACCAGAATGACCATGATGGAACATACATCAACTTGTAACTAGAAGAACATGAATGGTGAGTCCGAAAAGCCAAAGGTGACAAAGAAGGTGCTCTGGGAAGTCAAATACTCTACACTGAAGATATAGCTATCAATCGATTCTTATTAAAAGAAGCATTCTTGATGCCGCCTTTTGAACCTTGAACATTTATTAAATCCCAACTTTTTTTTCGCACTCTGCCAGATCTCTGCAGGTAGAATTCTTTACGGTGGAAGAAGAGAAGAAACCGAGAGAAGGCGCAAGGTTCAATTTCTAGAGGAGGTTATTAATTATGCAAGCAACTAGGCACGAAAGTCCTGAGAATACAGGCGGCAAGAGGAGCCTTTCCATTCTCGACGCCGCGGCCCGGTTAAAACGTGCCTGGAAAACCCGGTCCGTAAAACGATCATTCAACGTTCTCCGCATCAAAAGGTTCCCTTCGACCACGGCTCTTTACCCAATGGGTACGGACAGCGGTAATAGATCGCACGGTCTCGCTCGCCTCGCCTGCAGAGCAGCACACCCTGCTGTTCCTTCCTCAGACCCGTTGACCCACGAAACGGGTGCTAAACAGCCTTCCTGTCCCCTTCCTGCCCGGTATCTTGTTCACGCGACAACGATGAGCGAGGAGGCACGAATTGCCAAAAGCAAAGAAGATGGGTGGGAATATCGATCGGTGTATCGCCCCTGGACAGACGGATCTCCAGGAGGTATTAGTAGTAATAAGGTGACGACAGCAGGATGCTCCGGGACCGCGGGTCGCTATTACAGGGCTTATCGACGTTTTGAGGCCATCAAGCCAACGCCTGACACGCCGGGCGGTCCCAGACGAGGTATACAAGAGTGAGTACACGAGACGGACCGTAGCTCACTATGACCTGTTCATTAACCGTTATTCTCTCCGAGAGGAGCAGATGAGGACGAGAAGGAGGCTGAAAGGGGACACTCGACAAACATGCCCAACACATGAGCACCAATTCCATCGGAGCAATCCCTGTCACGCACAAGATAGTGATAAACACAGGCATTCAATCGGAACACCTTTTGTGAATTGCTTACTCTAGAAAGTTACCTTGGTTATAGAGCTTCTTTAGAACAACAGACAACTGATCCTTCTGGGGTTCTTTTTCTTTTGTCTGCGATCGTTTCCAGTCCGGAAGCCTACTTTGAAGGGGGGGTGTTGTCCACCGACGCTGTTCCCCTTAACCCGTCATGCATACTGGATCCTGGTTTCTTCCGCCCTCAATCCTGCCCCAGAGATTCCAGGTGCAAACGGGAGAGCCGAGCTATCCAGACCTTCTAGTCACCCCACTGGGGCAAATACCGGGTTGTGGATGCGACGAATCTGGCTTGAATGTGACACTGGTTTCTTCTCATTTGGCGTCGCCTTTGACAATGCGGCAGACAAGATCCGAGCCGTCGACCGAGTCGCCTTCGCGCACCGACAGTTGGGAAACAACGCCATTGTGCGGGGCCGAGATGACCATTTCCTTTTTTTTTCCCTATGTGTTAGCAGCAGCCTCACTTTGTTTCCTTTCGTTAAACTGTTTTCCTTTCTCTCAACGAGAGCGAAGAAGCAGAGAAAACGTACCATCTTCATGGCGCTCAGAACCGCAAGGGGGTCACCCTTCTTGACCTCGGAGCCGTCATGGACGCGAAGCTCCACCAGCACACCAGCCATGGGCGCACCAACCTGGCTCGTGTCGGTGGGGTCGGCCTTGGGCCGGCTGACGTTCTCGACCGCCGCCAATTTGTCGTCAACCGTCACCTGGCGGACCTCGCCGTTCATCTCGTAGAACACCTCGCGCTGGCCGGTGTTCTCGGAGAGCGGGCCGACGGCGAGAAGCTTGAGAATGAGCACCTTGCCCTTTTCAAGCTCGACGTGGAACTCCTCGCCAATCTCGGGCTTGGAGAGGAAGTACTTGGTCGGAAGCACCGACAGATCGCCATACTTGGCCACGAACTTCTTGTAGTCCTCAAACACCTTGGGATACATGATGTAGCTCGCAACGTCGCACTCGGTGACCGGGCCTCCAAACTTGTTGGCGAGCTCCTTCCGAACCTTGGCGAAGTCAACGGGCTCGAGGAAGAGGCCAGGGCGCTGGTTCAGCTTGCGGCGACCACGGAGGGCATTGGTGCGCAGAGGCTCCGGGAAGCCGCCATAGGGCTGACCCATCAGGCCCTCGAAGAACTCGAGGACGGAGGCGGGGAAGTCCAGCTCGGAAGCACGAGCCTTGACATCCTCGGGCGTGAGCTTGTTGGAGACCATGAACTGCGCCAGGTCACCGACGACTTTGGAGGTAGGAGTGACCTTCACAATGTCGCCCAGAAGCTCGTTCGCCTGCTCATAAGCCTTCTTGGTCTCAAGCCACTGGGAACCAAGGCCGAGCTGAGAAGCCTGGAACATCATGTTGGTGAGCTGACCACCCGGGATCTCATGCTCATACACCTCGGGGTCAGGGCCGGTGAGGTGAGCTTCGAACGGCGAGTAAAGGAGGCGGAGCTGAGACCAGTAGGTGTCGAGGGCGCGGACATGCTGGACATTGAGACCGGGATCGTACTCAGTGCCTTCAAGCGAGGCAATGATGGCGTTGATGCTGGGCTGGGACGTCATGCCAGAAAGGCTGTCGGTAGCAGCATCCACGGCGTCAGCGCCGGCCATGGCGCAGGCAACCATGGAGGCGACGCCGGTGCCGGCCGAGTCGTGCGTATGGACGTGGATGGGGAGGTCGGGATACTTCTTCCGAATGCTTCCAACGAGCAGCGTTGCCGCCCTCGGACGGAGAACACCTGCCGGGTCTTTGATACCCAGGACATCAATGTCGAGAGCCACCAGCTTGTCGACCAAATCCATGTAGTACTCGAGGGTGTACTTCTTCTTGGTGAGCATGTCGCCGCTGTACACGACGGTGCCTTCGCAGACGCCGCCGGCCTTCTGAACAGCCTTGATGCCAACCTCGAGCTGGTTGATGTCGTTCAGGGCGTCAAAGACTCTGAAGATATCAACACCATTCTTCTTGGCCTGGTCGACGAAGTGGTAGATGGCGTTGTCCGGGAGGGAAGAATACGCAACCCCGTTTGCACCGCGCAGCAGCATCTGGAAGGGGATGTTGGGGACGAGCTTGCGCATCTTGCGGAGGCGGTCCCAGGGGTCCTCGTAGAGGAAGCGCATGGCGACATCGAAGGTGGCGCCACCCCAGCATTCCAAGCTGTACAAGTTGTGAAGCGCGTGACTGGTCTCCCGGGCGATGTTCAGCAGATCGACGGTCCGTACACGGGTAGCGAGCAGGGACTGATGGGCATCACGCCAAGTGGTGTCCATGAGCAAGCAGCCCTTGTAGTTGCGAACTGCCTTGGCAAACGCCTTGGGGCCTTGCTCCAAGATGATCTGCCGCCAGCCCTTAGTGCACGGCTGCGAGGTGTCGATCTTGTTTCCGGCTTCATCACGCAGTTGCGGGATGACGATGTCGGTCTTCAGTTTGGGCTCGCCAATCTGTCCCTTGATAGAGCTCCCGTTGACGGCCACGTCGCCGAGGTAGGCAAGCAGCTTCTGCGCACGGTTCTGGCTGCCAACGAGGTCGAACAGCTCGGGCGTCTGGTCAATGAACGTCGTCCAGCATTTGCCCTCGATGAAAGCAGGATGGGCCAGAAGAGTGCAAATGAAAGGGATGTTAGTTTTGACGCCACGGACGCGGAACTCGATAAGGGCGCGGAGCATCTTGCGGCGTGCGATTTCATAGGTGGAGCCAGAAGCGATGACCTTGACCAGCATAGAATCATAGTGTGCTAAAGACCTCGCGAATCAGCATACGATTGGAGATCAGTGGAGGAAGATATGTGACGCCTTCAGAAGGTCGAGATCCTATGCAAGCAGTGCTTGGTGTAGGGTAGGTAGGGACGAGGGAGTGGGAGAGGGGGGTGAGAATTGAACAAGAGAGGGTGGCTCTTCTCTTCCACTTACGGGTAATAACCGCGCCCGCAAAGCCGTTTCCTAACCAACAATGTCAGTCACCAAGTTCATTTAGTTAGGTTAGGTTGTACAACGGCAGTCCGGGAGCACAGAGACCCCGGAGACAGCCGCAAAGGATAAAGAGAAGGAAAACGCAGGTTACTACTTACCGCCGTCAAGACGAATGCCATTTCCACCAGCGGACCCTGCGAAAGAGTGTTAGCTCTTCACTTCCCATCCCGACACTGGGAGAGTGACTGTGGAGACGCAGTAGGAGGATTCGGCATACGGTAGACTTCGATCTTGCCCGTGTCAGGCTGGAAGTTCTTGGCCGGGTCTTCACTATTCGGCCTGTTAGATAACACACTGCCAAGAGGAGTGATGATGGGAGCTTAAAACGTACGTGGTGATCCGTGTCTGGATGGCGAAGCCCCTGGTGGTGATCCTGTCTTGGGTGAGTCCTAGCTGCTCCAGGGTTGCGCCGGCGGCGATCTGAATTTGCGCAGCGACAATATCAATGCCGGTGATCTCCTCGGTGATGGTGTGCTCGACTTGGATGCGAGGGTTGACCTCGATGAAATAATAGCGGTTTTGGCTATCCACGAGGAACTCCGCGGTGGAGGCGTTGCCTGCTTTGTGTCAGTATTGTATGGTTTCACGTCAAATGAGGTAAGGGATACTAACGAAGTCCAACTTGCTTGGCCAGACGAACGGCATCGTTCAGCATGGCATCCCGAACTTCGGTGGGGAGGTCCTTGGCCGGGGCGATCTCGACGACCTTTTGGTGTCTCCGCTGGACGGAGCAGTCGCGCTCGTACAGGTGGACGATGTTGCCGTGGTTGTCACCGAGGAGCTGGACCTCGATGTGCTTGGGCTTTTCGAGGAAACGCTCGACGAAGACGGTGCCGTCACCAAAAGCGCTCTTGGCCTCAGACGAGGCTCTCTCGAAGGACTCCTTGAGGGAAGCTTCGTCGCGCACGACACGCATGCCGCGGCCGCCGCCACCGTAAGCAGCCTTGATGATGACCGGGAAGCCATACTGGTCGGTGAACTTCTTGACCTCCTCGAACGTCCCAACCGCGCTGTCGGTGCCCGGGACGACGGGGACGCCAGCGGCAATGGCAATCTTCCTGGCCGAGAGCTTGTCGCCAAGGGCTTCGATAACTTCAGGGGAAGGCCCAATGAACTGGCAGGGTGTGTTAGCTACTCCGCCTGAAGACGAAACCACGAGGATATCGCTGTACTCACGATAAGGCCAGCCTTCTCGACCTTGCGAGCAAACTCGGCATTCTCAGACAGGAAACCGTAGCCTGAAGCGGGTCAATTCGCCGCCCCTCAACAGTTTTGTGGTTCGTTGCGGCCTACCAGGGTGGATCATCTGTGCGCCATGCTCCAGAGCAATCTTGATGATCTCGTCGCCGGCGAGATAGGCACCGACGGGGGTATACTGGCCGCGCTTGCCAATGACGTACGCCTCGTCGGCCTCTGTGTTTCGTCGTCAGTGGGGGGCTCGCGCAGGTCGAATCATGGAGGGACGTGGGCGGGCATACTCTGCCTGTGCATCGAGAGGCGGTCCTCATAGCTACACAATTAGTAGCCGGAAGTGACGGACGAGACTCGACAGGTCTCACCTGAAGACGGCGATGGTGTGAAGCGACAGCTCGTGAGCCTGCGCACCCAGTGTTAGCATTCAGGAACGGTATCAAGAAGCTCGGGCTGTCCGAGCCTCGGAGGTCCGGATTCCGGTTATGACTCACGGTTCTGAAGATCTGGAGCGAAAAGATGAGTGAGCAAGCCACCTCAACGTCCGTCGCAAAGGCGCAGTGAAGATCGGGGTCGCACATACACGAATCGCTATAACGCACAAAAAGTCAGCACATGCCGGTAGACTAATCAGGGCTTGTTGAGGACTTACGGATTTCACCTCGGTTGGCAACTGCGGTTCGTTAGCTCTGACTTTCTGGTCCTGCCCGGCGGGAGGTCGGCATCGGCGGGCGAGCTTCAAAGGAAGGGCTCTAGAGGGAGAGCGCCCTCTGCAGCCCGACCCGCGCGATTCCAACCAACACCACCCACCCCCCTCTCCTCCTCCCCAAAACGCACTCACCCAGAATCTTGTTCAGCTGCATAATGGTTGAGTTGGCCCGGATGCGGTGCACCGTCTGGGCCTCCTTGGGGGCATCCCCCTCCTCGAACACTTCCTCGGCCTCATAGTTGCTGACGACGGGCTTGTTGGCCGCCATGCTGGGTCAATTGATGCGCGATCTGGCGGTCAGTTGCAGAGTGAAAGACGAGGAAAGCAAGGGGGAGGGAGAAAAAAAAAGAGTCAATAGCGGCGGAGGGGACGGTAATGGTGGGGTGTTTGCGCGCCTTGCTCCGATGGATCCTGGCAGGGGTATGACGGCGACGGCGGGGTAGGACGCGATGGTGGGGTGGACGCTGGATATGCGCGGCCAAGCTGAAGCACTAACTCAAACCCCCCCGGTTATTATTTACTATGGAAAAAAATCCCAGGTTCCGAATCAGAGATGGGGAGAGCAGCTAACCACCCTGGCACCACTTAAGCGGGACACCACGTTGGTACGAATCCGAGGAAGGAGGGGTGGGCGGATTTTGGAGAAGGGAGGGAACCTGGAAGCTCCTTCAGTCTTTTGGAGCGCTAGGGCAAGGGTGCGTCTTGCTGCGCCGCGGATTTCTCAAATCCTCTAACAGTGGTCCAGGCCCAAGCTTGTGATTGCCAGGCCCTTTCCTTTCCAGCGTACATACACTGAATTCTGAAATAGGCAGAGCGACGCTTGTGAAGCCGACGAGGCCTTGTCTTGCCAAGCAGCTGATAAGATTTCCCAGATCGATCGACAGAGGGAACACGTGAATGATGCAACACTCGGCGCATCAAAGCATGTTCGTCGTGATACGAATTTGCTCGCAATAAGCTGCGACGTAAGTCTCCAGTTGCGGGAACGCCACAGAGGCGGTTCCAAGTACTTGCACATACACCATTCCCAACAAAGCGCGGGACGTCGATTTCCATCCATTCCATCCATTTTCTTTCCTCTGGCTGGCTTTTTGATATCGGTTTTGATAGTGGGGTTAGTGGGGTGACCGAGTTTAAGGACAAGCTCTGGCCAGCCTTGTTTTGGCGCGCACCAATCATGTTGGGGGCCGGTGATCGGAGCCCACCAATTGTTGGATGAAATCTTTTCGCTAAACTGCCAAGGCGCATCTTGCACATGCGAAGTGAAAAAAAAACCTTGAATTCCATATTCTGGGGCACCCTGCGGGCAAGCAAGGCCCGCTTGGCTTCGGGAGCTCGGCCGCGGGGGTTCCCTCCTGAACCGACCACTTGCCGCGCCAGGCAAGCCGAAGCACCACGCTGTGTGACATGCCCGTCGGTCGCAAATTCTTCTCAACCACCTCTGCAGACATTGACTCACCTCATCCGCGTTGGGGCCAATCGGTGCAGTCAGCCAAACCACAAGAGAAAACGTTTGGTCCGACATGTAAGCTTTTCTGCCGAGTCTACAGCCAAACTCTCAACACTTCCACGGATGCAACGAGGGGCCACACTCCAGTAAAGCCGTTGATATCCTCGCCCATCACAAGTTATCCCAGACTCGGCGCGTGGTCCTTCTGCCGTTGCCCGAGGTTCCGGGATATTTTGGACGGCAATACCGCAGTCGCCGAGTCCCGGGCTAGCCGTCCGGCGCTCACGAGATCTCGCTGGCCCGACGTTTTCGTCTAGCCGAGGATAAGTCCGTCGAGGATAACCACTCGCACCTTAAGATATCCGAGAAGTCCAATCCAAAAACCATCCATCTGCACTCCTGCGGCTAAGATCCCGCTCGTTCCATGCGTGTTACAAGTGCGGGGATTTTCAGCAACAACAAGCTACTTCGTCACTCTGCCATTTGACGAACCAGTCCCGTCACGCACTTCAAGAGTAAGGAAGCCTACACCGTCAAGGGGTTGCAGCAGCCTATTGCAACGTGACCCAGTTTGCTGCCAGCCTGAGAAGGTCCTTGCAATGTGTATCTGGAGGTTCAGCGGAGAAGCAGCCAAGAATGCCACGGCTTGTGTCGTTCTTTAAAACATTAATTATACGAAGTAAATCAATGGGACAATCGTCCAGCAACACAGCAGGAAGAGCCGGCGCGCCAAGACGGGTTTTCGCATGCACACAGGACATGGATATGGACGGGAACAGTTGATGAAACTCAGATCTGTCCTTGCGCATGCCTGTCTCACCAATCAGCGGACTCCCAAAAGTACATTATCTACTAATTAGTACCCTTAGACGATCCCAGTCCTCGATGCGACTTTCCCGCGCACCAATCGCTTTTCCTGGGGGAAACACGAAGCGAGCTCTGCCGCTAACCTATCTGTTACGTACTGCAGCTGGGAAGAAGTTGAACCAATGTTACATCGAGCTATACCGCCACAAGGGGCAAGGAGGGGACAGACGTAAACCCCCACGACGAGGAGAACCAACTTTGAACCAACCCTGATGAGGGGTTCTGAGCCAGCCCGTTGACACTTCAAGGCCTTGCCAAGCGCCGGCTCCGGAGCGATCTTCTGACCTGAAGATAGCTTGTTTAAATTGCTCCGGTTGTCTTGGCATTTCGCTTTGTGTCCTTTTCAAATGTGTCGTCGTCTACTCCGTACAGTAGTGAGCGATTGTCAACAACGATGCCGAGAGACTGGTCTCTGTTTGGCACTGATTTCTTTGATCCTCGAGTCTTAGCACAGCACGAGAATAACATATGCGTGTATTTGTCCGAGGACAGTAGGCTCTGTGTCCCTGGGGATAGGAAGACAACCGAGAAATGGTTCGAAGTGCTCAGAGGCTCCTGCCCCTGACATGGCCGAACTTGAAAACTATCAAGGAACTATCTGGCCGCCAACCCGTCAAACGGACACTGCTCGATGACATGAGCTCTACCCCTCACCCTGCCAACAGTTGAACAGAAGCAACGCGCAAGGAACACCAGGCCTGCTTGCCGTCTAACTATCGCCACAAGATCGCTCCCAAGCCAACGGTGCTGTAGTTATGCTAGCCCGAGGACAAAGAATAACGCCCAAAGAACTTGTGAGATCGTGCACCTCTATGTCCAGGCCAACCGCGCCGTCCAACAGAAAAGGTAAAACAGATCAGACCCGCAGCAGGAAAGATTGGTCCAGACCTTCACTCCACGTAAGGCAAGCCCCAACCGACGCGCCATGCTGAACTAGCACAGCTGCATCCAGGATTACCATCCGACCCAGGACGAATCAATGTGAGTCCCGTACACCTGGGCGGGATACGTAAATTTGCATCCTCCCTCCTGGGACTCCGGTAACCCCGCTTGATCAATACTCCCCCCCCCCCCACCCCCCAAAACGCGCCTCGTGTCATGGCATACACGCGCGCGCTCTTCATTTCTTCCCGGCCAGCTCTTTCACCTTCTCTTCGACCTGCCCGGCCTTCTCCTTGCCGGCATCCACCGCGCCGGCCAGCGCGGCCTTCTCGCGGCCGCCCCACTGTGTCCATTGCAGGTAGCGGTACCCCTGGGTCAGCTGGGCGCCCTCGTTGACGAAGTGGCAGAGGAAGAGGAGGTAGTTCTTGGGCGTGACGGCGAGCGCGTAGCGCATGAAGGTCGCCGAGTAGACGCAGAGGGCGAAGGTCATGGGGCCCGAGATCCTGTCGTTCAGGCAGCGTGGTTAGTCTCGGTCTATGGAAGAGACATGCACGAGGACGCGAGATTCCGCAGGAGAAAGGGAGAGGCAGAAGAGGGTGGAGGGAAACGAAAAGGGTGGGGGGGGGGGTTGGGTGAGAGGTTCCGAAGCGAAGACGAGTGCACAGCAGCGAGGCGAGAGGGACAACGTACAGCTCCGGGCTCTTCTGGGTATCCATGACCGCGGCGACGGGAATGCCAAAGTTGGAGACGGGCCCCCAGAAATCTATGTCAGAAAAAACACGTCAGTCTCTATGATCAGTGTATGTGTCCGGTAGCGAGCTGCACAGAAGGTCCGACGCAACTATCACGGGGTCGCCCAAAGGAGCAATTGGCGGTCCCCCAAGCTCGTTGACGGGTCACAGAATGGTGCTCTAGGAGCAACCCAGGGGCACTGCACCGTCTTCCAAAGCAACATCAACCACTCGTAGTTGTGCGCCGTCGACAACAACACTTTCGCTTTATCGGGGACTTTGGGCGATGACCGGCCGGGGTAGCCGGGACGGCTATGGATGGGAACGGCGGGGACTTACGTGTCGAGCAGACATAGTTCAGAACGGGGTGCGCCCGGATCTTCGCATTGATGGCTTTGACAAAGGCGGCCATTTTGACGGTGTTGCTGCGTTGGCGTTGCCTCCGTCGCGGTTTATGGTGGATTCGGGAAGATAGATGGTTTAGTGTAGCTTCGAGATCGGACTTGGCGCGCCGCGCTCGGAAAGAAATTTGGGGATTTGGTTGGGGAGCGGACTTCCCGCACGGACCTTGATAAATGCTGCAGCTGGCTCACTCGGGCACGGGTCAGTTTCGCTCTGCCCTGAAATCAAGGAAAAAAGCATCAATTGACACGGTGTACCATATTGTAGCAGGTTTCTTCTATTATTGCCCCTTGGTTAATGTTGGGAAGAACAGTCTAGCGCAACTTCCGGCCAGGACACGGGCTGCAATTAGCCACTAACCGCTGTTTTCGTAACCCCTAAACGCCGCCCAAACCAACCGTGCTCCGAAAATCCGGGTACAAATCTCCAGCCTATCCCATAGCTCCGCAGTATGCAGCGAGCTGCCAAAAGCGCTCTTTCGAAAAGCTGACAGCAAGTTGCGACCCGGGTATTAGTGACGTAACCAAAGACAAGACCCTTATCTCCGCGGCGGCGGGTTGAAACCAGAGGGCGGCGCTCCTCCGGGTGGGAATCCGGGAGGGAAACCTGGAGCACCGGGAAAGCCGGCCGGAGGTGGGTAAGCACCGCCAAACCCAGGCGGCGGGGCTACTACCAGTTAGCACCAGTGCAACTCTGTATACAGAGGTCGGTTTGTACTCACGACCACCACGGCCTGGGAATCCCGGGGGGGGAGGAGCGCCGGGGAACCCAGGGAAAGGAGGGGGAGGAGCAGCGCCTCCGACACCAGCGGCAGGTCCAGCCAGAGAGATGGGAGGAGCAGCACCCCGCCCGGCAGGCCGGGCAACACCAGGTCCAGCTGTCAGTGCCGAGGCGATGCCGGTGCCTGTCGTCTTGCCTAGACGCGCGCTAGGATCTGCGGGTGGGGGAGACTCGACGGAGAGAGAGACGATGTGGGCGCCTCGGACAATCGTCAGGCCCAGAGTTCGCTTTTCTTCCTGCTCAATGATGGCGGCAGCGGTCGACGACGAGCCAGGAGCGGCCGGCTTGTTCTGCTTGCGCTTCGTTCGGCGGAACTCTTCCGTGTCGGCAAGGACAAGGTTCATGTGCTTGTCAAAAGCCAGCATCTATTCAGAAGCAAAGTCAGTGCCGTCTCGGCCATGTACAGAGACGAGTGAGGTCACCATACCTGTCCGGTCATTTGGCGGCCATCGTTCAAGGTGACGCGCATCCGGTAATTGATCTACCTTGATGTCAGTAATCGGGCCTCGATCGCCTCCATTGCCGAATCGTGGAAAGTTGTACGTACGTAACCGGCCTAAGCACAATCCGCCTTGTCAGTCCTCCGGTGTCAACAAGTACGCTTGCACAGCGATGTAGGCCGAGAACTAAATTTAAACTCACCATCTTGCCTTGCTTGTTTGTCGCCGACATCTTTGCGAAAGATGCTACAGAGTAGCTCCTTCAAATGTGCAAAAAATTGGTTATTGTGTAGACAGGTTTGTTCAACCTCGTCAGTTGCGGTCTCTTCTTGGTCTCGGCGGAGGCTTCGAAGTGACGCGCGGGATGGTCGATAGCGTGGTGGAGGCGAGCCGCCTTGGAAATTTGAACGCGAGGCTGAAGAGGACAATGGAGCTCGGACGCTCCAGCCACAGTGGATAGTGAAGAGCAGCCACAATGGTCGCTTCACGCCACAAGCCTGTCCCCCACCACATTCCCTATCCGGCAGGCAAGCTGATCCCCACACGCACAATCTCAAATTCGGGGCACGAAAATCGACCTCGCTCTTCCAAATTTCTGGTTCATCGACGACGTCGCCCAGCACCGATTTACCGACAACACCGCCGCCATGGTAAGCGCTCAGCGATTGCGCATTCTTCTTTCGAGAAGCGTTACTAACAAGATGATTTAGTCTGAGAAGGCCCAGAACCCGATGCGGGAGCTCCGCATCCAGAAGCTCGTCCTGAACATCTCGGTCGGCGAGTCTGGTGACAGACTGACCCGTGCTGCCAAGGTGCTGGAGCAGCTCTCCGGCCAGACACCGGTCTACAGTGAGTTTTTTTTTTTTTTTTCATTTTTTGCCGAAAGCCTTTATAAAAAAGAAGGTCTCTCTCTCTCGCTGACATGTGCACTCAGGCAAGGCCCGGTACACCGTCCGCCAGTTCGGTATCCGCCGTAACGAAAAGATTGCGGTGCACGTCACCGTCCGCGGCCCCAAGGCCGAGGAGATTCTTGAGCGCGGTCTCAAGGTCAAGGAGTACGAGCTCCGCAGGCGCAACTTCAGCGAGACCGGCAACTTCGGCTTCGGTATCAGCGAGCACATCGACCTGGGCATCAAGTACGACCCGGGCATCGGTATCTACGGCATGGACTTCTACTGCTGCATGACCCGCCCCGGTGAGCGCGTCGCCCGCCGCCGCCGCGCCAAGGCCAGGATCGGTGCCAGCCACCGCATCACCCGCGAGGACACCATCAGGTGGTTCAAGCAGCGCTTCGACGCCATTGTCCGCTAAATCTGGGCATGATGAGGAGGTTGACCCGGGGGGTAGGCAAGCGGGAAGGGAAAAAAACGGGCATTTCGGGCAGGGAGCGGGGAGTTCAGGGCTCAGCACCATCGGAATCTCTGGGGGGTGGTGCTTGCTTTTGCGGGATTCATGGACAATGGGATCGTTGGGTTCTCTCAAAAGAGCGTGTAAATGCAGCTTCCTCTACTTGGGCGAGTCCTCTCGTTCCCACTGCTCGATCTGAGATTTCAGTCGAGCCACGGCCTCAGAGTCCGACCGGCGCCCATGCCGGCTTGCCAATTCCCTTAGATTCCGTGACCACTTCCCTGCTGGCTGTAACCTTGGTTACGAGCATGAATTGTGTTGATCAGCGTTGAAGCGTGCCACCCTTCTCGTTGCGTCACTTCCAGCAAACACAGACTCAGCCCAATGGCATGGGCTCTTTAACCCATTCGTCACCCCGAGTAAGCCTCAAAGGTGGTCGTGGTGTTCATGGTGTATGTAGTCATAGTAAGGCCTTAGTTCAACCGTCATATTCATTTTTGAATGACAACGAGCAGAAGTATCTGGAACGAAAACTTTTACTCTATCCCGCGACCTTTTTTTGCCCTCCATTTGCCAATAACTCATCGCCATCTAAGGTACTGTACGGAGTACTCAACTGACGTAGAAACCCTCCCTGATGCTGCATCCGTCATCCTATTTTTTTATTTTATTTTCCCGGTCCATCACTTGACCCAAAAACAGAGAGAAAAGGCAAGGACATAGCTGGGCACCATTATGCGCCCACCCTCGCCGCGGTTAAAGATTGGTGTTCCGGTTCATGTTGAAATCCGAATAGTCCCAGTTTGATCGAGAATGACCTCAAGTGGCGCTTGGCAATGATCGCAGAACACGCGTGCATTCAAATGCTTCCGGCTCCGGTCCGCAAGACATGACTATCCAGCCGCCGTACGTCCAAATCTTTGAGACAAGGAGGCGCTCGATCTTAGCAGCCTAGATGGCAACTGGTGGCTCACTAGGCTTCAGCGGCTGGCTACTGCCGCCCGCGACACGCCAGCGCGACGGCGTAGTTGGGGCACGTCGCCGCCAGCGGGCCGTGCGGGTATTGATCAGCATGTCGACAAGAGCTTCGGCGTCTTTGTGGAGCGCCTCAAGCTCTGTGGCGTTGCTGAACACGGGGCTGCCGTCCTCGCGCGGAACCCGGAACGCGGCGAAAACGATGCCGCGGTTGGCGGGCTTGTCCTGGTTCTGGCGCTCTTGGTATTTGCACTGGCCTTCTGAGCTGGCGGCGTCGCTCCCGTGGCCTCTGACCGGGCTGTAGCCCGTGTAGAAGGAACAGCTGTAGCCACAAGCGAACTCGTCGCGGGCGCCCGTCTCGTTGCGGTATTCCAGCCACCCTTGGCTGCGGAGCACGTTTTGGTGAACCGGTGCAGAGATGCGGAAGGGACACGTGATGGAAGACAAGCCGTAAGCGGCGAGCAGGCGCCCCGTCATATCACTGTCGGAACTTGGCGTGGTAGGATCGGGGCTGCCAGGTGGTGAGAATGGAGTAGTTCTGGAGGGAGACGCGGGGTGAGGCGTGGTAGGATCGGGGCTGCCAGGTGGTGAGAATGGAGTAGTTCTGGAGGGAGACGCGGGGTGAGGGGTGCCGCAGGATCGACCGGAAGGGGAGGAACAGCCGGAGCGGCTGATGTGGCTTGGCCACAGATTGACGACGTAAACAAGGTCAAACTTGTACTTTGCCGCGATACGGGCAGCCTCGATGGCGGCGGCGGCGGCAGGCCGACTGGCCAGCGGAGGAGAGAGCGTGAGCAGCGGAAAAGCAGGTCTCGTCCGGATGGGCGACGAGGCAGGCGATGGATTTGGGGGCAGTGGAAAGGTCGGTGGGTCAGACACCGATAGTTGAACCCGAGAGGCAGCATGCTCGTCTGCGATATCGTCATCGCTCAAGGAGAGAAAGTCATTGACGCTGGGTTCCTTGAGTATCGGGTCCGGGTTGGGGTTTGTATCCCTCGCACGGGACAGCTGAGAGAGACTGGTCGACTCGCGCAAGGCTTCACTAAGCTGCCGGATAGTGGTGCCAGAGATCGACAGGCTACTTTGTCGGTGTGAAACTGTGCACTGCCTGCTGTTCAACCGCCCGAGCTTAGGTTTGTCTTTGGAAGGGAGACTCGGCGACAAGGACGGCGACGAATGTTCAGACAATGCCGTTCCTGAACAGCGCTCTTCTCGCTGCAACGACGGCAAAGCAGACGGATTCTCTGATTGAGACGAATCTCCGTGAACGCCTCGTTCATTTCCTTGAGAAGGGAATGGTTGTTGGAATTCAGTGGAGCACCGCTTCCGGTCGAGTCGAGCCCTCGGAGAGACTGAAACCGATGGGGACCGATGCGACCTCACACTGGGTCTGGAGCGCCGCGGCGATGAGTTGCATTCCGACTCTCTTGAGGCTGTCGAGAAGCTGAACTGCAAGAGCTTCGTTGACGGGTCATCAACGTTTGAGCCGGGGTAGGGAGACGAAGGTCGCTGAGCTATACCAGGGTAGCCCGAGGAGTGTCGAGCCGGAATGGAGGGGCCTTTCTCGTCTGTATTGTGACCGCTAAATGCCGCGGTTTTAATACGAGGTGCGCTTGGTGACTCTGGAAGGCTCCTAGCCCGCCGTGCCCAGAGGGGTTGCAAGAGCACCTCTTCCCTAGCCATCATCCGGGAGGATGTCGGTCGGAGATATGGTGGCACCGGGAATGCCTGGGCCGTCGTCGCATTGGAGTTCGTCAGGAAGGGCATTGGTGTCGTCGGTCTAATCCCCGTGGCAGCGGAGTCATGAGAGTATGCGGCTCTCTTCTTCCTGGAAAACAGCTTTTCCAGTCGGTCAAGCTGCTTATCGAACTTTTCATATCCCGTAGCCATGATGGAGGTTGAAGGCTGGACGACTTCAAAGGCTAGAACATGGTCAGAAACCGGTCCCGGCGTCAACAAAACGTCGGAGCAACTTACCCAAAAGCGGATGAGGTTGAGAAACGTAGGGTTGATGTCCTTCTTGGCCAGGCGCTTGCTTATCGAAGCTCAAGCGTGGCGAAGAAGAGGGTGTCTCTTCGACTCTGGATATGGGAAGCCGAATGTTTGGTAAAAGAAAATGCCGCTACTTGCCCTTTCTGTCGCGCGCAGCGCAGGATGTTCGAACCGGTGTGTCGGCCGAATCGGGAGCAGCAGAGCCAACCTCGAATACTTGTTTGGCTGCCGGTGATACAGTGCCGTCACGCAGAGTTAATAAGGTGAAATTGGCGCTAGGTTTGAATGAGTACTCCACGACGGCGAGAACGAGAGGTCCAGTCCGGGTCCCACGACCAGAAGACGTGAGAGAGCGTAGGATATTGGCAATGCACAGAAAATGAGGTCGAGGAGGACGAGGGCGCGAAGAGGCGACCAACTTCTGGGACCCCACGAGGAATTCCGGTCCTTTTCTTCTCACACTCGGCGAATTCCCGGGTTTCTGGTAGGCTCTTTTGTGAAGCTGATGACTTGCTGGCGCCTACTTGGGACCAAATGAGGCGGGGGGGAAGGGCCCAGCTGTGCGAAGAAAGAGAACAACAAAAGCAAATTTAGGGCCGGATGCTTCTCGAGGTGTCGGTGTAGTGCCAGCATCCCGGGACGGGAGGTCGCAATAACAACGCTAGAGAAGTTTGTCCCAATCTGTACCCTCAATGCGAAGACAAAAAGAAATAAGAACGCCGGTTGCGGTGGTGCGGTCCCCGGGCTCGAGAGCGGACTAGGGTTCACGGTCCAATGGGCTGGATATAAGGCCCAGGGACGATGCCCCGAGTCCAAGTTTGGTGGGTGATTGTGCAGCAAACGGTGGGCAAGGAACCATCTGGCCTTCGACCAGCTCCGTTTGGGCGTTGAGCATCTAAGCAGCAGCAGCAGCAGCAGCAGATGAGATATGAAAGGATTATGACGAGTTAAGAAACAGCAGGCAAGGGTCACAGAGAAAAGTAGGCCAATCGAGAAACGTGGGGAAGACAAGAAGAGCCCTAGTGTGAACTACACCAGGAATAATACATTTTGTAGGGCAGAGAGATCAGGATTTGTCGCTGGCGAATCTTGAGCTGCAAGATATCCAAGATTTCCAGGCCAGGACAGGCCAGAGAGGGGAGGGAACGTCGACCATGGCGGCCGCGCTCTGCCCGGGCGCGATCTGGCCCTCCGCAACGCTCTTGCACAAGTTGTCTCTCAAGTATCAAGATGCCACCCAGACAAGTAAAGAAAGCTGTATTCGAGTGAAACAAAACCGGCGGGCTTGCTTCGGGCCCGACGGGAATGCCAGAAAACCCGTCCAGGACGGGTTTACTACTCCGTATAGAGCGTAGTGTAGGATTGGATAAGATCGTGATGGGAGGACCCGACCACTTGGGAAGGGTAACAACGACAGTTTGCAACCATCATTTGAGGGGAAAGTCCCAAAAAGCAACACCATGGCAGGAATTTGGTGCCAATACAGGAAGCGAAAGCCGAAAGCAGAGGGGCTTCCCCAAAGCGGAAAGAGCTAGGAGCCAGTTGTCAGCTTTAGTTATAAGGAAATAACGCACGGACCTCACAGGAGTTGACCACCACAACAGGTCGAGGTGGGTTAACCGAAGTACCAGCCCTTGTGGTTGGCCAATCACATGCATCCACAGCTGCCAACAAGTGATCCGTTTGACAAATCTGGCAATTTGACAGGAAAACACTCGAGATGCCCGAGACTCGACTGCCCCTTTTTGTTGTATCCGTACTATAGTGTACCAAGTAGTGTAGTTTAGTGGTTTGCGTTACCCCCCGCGCAACCCTACATGTCGGCTTTTCGGCTGCATCACATTGCACAGACCCAAACAAATGGGTGCGTGCATGATGCTCTCGAAGCTCGCGATTGCACGAACAACGCCTGACAGCCCCGTCCTCTCATCCCAGCGGGGAACCGACCGCAACTTCCCGGCGCTCCTAGTGACAAAACCAGATAGATACAGGTTTCCTGCATGGTAGGTGCCTGGCTTACCCAAGTTCGAGACAATATCTTTCAAAATTAATTTTCTTCCCCCTTCTCGGATGCAGCACTTGTGATCGACCGTTGGGGGGGGGGGGGGGGAACTCTGTGCGGGTGGCTCATGTAAGTCTCAGATACCGTCTTGCCGCGCTCCAATCAGCCTTCAGCTTTGCGGCTCCCAGATTCTGAGAGACAACGCATGCACAACCTTTTTTTTTTTTTTTCCAGATTTGAGCCACGCATCAGATCTGGCCAGGGAACTGCCGTCCTGATCTCTGATCCTCGCTCACGGCGGTCTATGACGCAGCACTCCGAGGTATGGAGTACTTCGTACCCCGGAACAAAACCGTCGGGTTTGTTTCTACGACTACTTGATAGCAGCGACAGAGGGCCATTCCTACCAAGTGTTGACTGAGGAAGCGTCGATAGCGCTCACTTCGCACAGGATCCCTTCGTCCATTTGCTTCTTGAATGCAGGGTGGTTTTTTTTGAGGGGAGAGAGGGGGGGGAAGATGCACATCATGTGAGGTTGGGCTCGCATATTCCTTCAGACCCCCGACAGGCTGCGAAGGATCCAAAGCCGTGAACGGAAGTGGTGCCGACCATGCGGCTTGCTCCCTCCTGCGGTGACGGGGAGACTGACCACTGATATCACTTACAGAAAGAAGCTGCGAGGTAACACGTCTGCTGCGTGTCGTTTGCCCGGCATCGGATGCCCGGGTACTCAACCCTACCTGACAAGACCTGAGGTCTGTCGGCACGCCTTCGCATTCATCTCTCACCATCTCAAGGGAACCCGTGCGTCCGCCTTTTCCGTAGACAAGCTTGTGGATACCTGATATGGCGCCTCCCTTCCACTATAGTATACAAGTGATGGTCGCAGCCTCCCCAGCCTCCGCCGCAACTGTTGCCGAGAGACAAGAAGGATATCAATTCCAACTAGCAGCAGTGCTAAGCACATACGGCCATAGGCAGTAGAGAACTCGGGATCCCGTCCGCTCTCCCCGCGATAAGCTACTGACCGCCGGACTAGTACTCAGGTCGGTGACGACTGGGGAATCCCCGGTGTTGTATGTTTTTTTTTCTTTGCTCTTTTTCTCCATCCAACTTTATTATCCTTCCACTTTTTGCTCCCTCATTCCTCTCCTCCCTTTCCTCCCCCACTGTATGTATTTTTCTGTTATATCAACATCCCTGCCTATATTATTGCGCAATCCCTGTGACATATGACAGATAGGAACAGATGATCCGAAATTCTCTCTCTCGGCCCCCATTTCTAGCTAAAGAGCTGAAATATGAGGGGAGAGCAAATGGACGCTCAGAGATGGTGGGGAGAAAATGCAAAGCTGATCGACTATGGATCGAGTACCCGTCCCCCAGAGGGCACCAGGACGAGACCCCTGATGTAGGAAACCGGGTAACTCCGCATCTTGGACCGAACACGTCTTTCAATTGTCTAGGTACCCCGCCTCAGGGTGGTGTGGTGTACGTATGTATGTCTTCTGTTGCGTGCTGCGCACTCGGAGAACACCGACAGAATCGCAGTGTAGTCTTCTGCTTTCGTACTCTGTAGCGTTGTATCCGTAGTGTGTCTGGACAATGTACCCGGTGGCGGCGGCGCGGGTTCCGAATCGACCAGTTCCCATTGGGTTTCCCGGACGGCGCATGTCTCATTTGCTACCCGTTCTGCATGGTGTACGCAGTATGTTTGAGTGTCCGTGCCTTGAATGGGGAGAGACAGAACAGGCCAGCCTCCCGAGCCCTCACTATTTCTCTTCTCTCCCTCCCAGCTATCCTACTTAGCGCCATCCATGTACGCAGTGTATGTATGTACATCCATCAACGGCGGCATTGTCCCTCAGCTGGCACGGCCAACGCTGCTCACACACGTGTCCACTCACGGGAGAGCAAAATGCAAAGCAACAGCTCGAGTCGTTGTGATGTGTAGTTTACTATGGAGTACTACTCCGTACACCAAACAGACAAGATCCCTCGCAGCAGCCACGCCACCCCTTTGCTCTCCTCCGACGGCTCCGACGGTGGCTGATACAAAATAACAGGAGGGGAATATTTGTGCCCATGTATGCACGGATTAACTGCAGTACCACACATGTGTCAGTGGTGCCGGGAGCACCCTCCTCCACACCGGCCGCGGAGGGGTCGCAGAGACCGTTGCGTCTTCAATCTCGTGCATCTGCTTCCCGACCGACGGGTGTAACCAAGGTCCGAGGGCAAAGTCCTAGCTCTTCCCCTGGGTGTTCCAGCCTGATTGTTTATTATTCAGTCCTGCCAGTGGCAGGCTGTGTCTCTCTCCAACCCATGCGGAAGCAATCAAGTGCGGGGATGCTAAAGCGGTGAAGCCATAATACGTACCAGAACCCCCAGTGTTGAGGTCCTAGAGAAGAGGAATGTTTCGAAATTTTTTTTGTCTTCTTTTTCACCTTTCTACCTTACACCTCGCTCGCGGAGACTCCCCGACGGCGCGGCGCACAACAATATATGGTTTGCTCCCCGCCTGTGCACGCACACAGACACGCGCGCGCGCCCGCGTACCTGCAGGTGCCCCGATAGCGCATCGATCGGTATCACAAGAGATCTGTGTGTGTATGTATGTACTGCGCATGTATGTGAACCCGTACGCCTCGGACGCGCCAGGGTTGGCTGAGAGAATCTGCGAGACTTGTCCGAAATGAAGTTTAGGACTCCCTTCGCTGCCTGCAGGAGGTCACAGCGCGCAGGCCATCTCCCGTACCACCATTCCCTGCAGGAGTCGACTGCATCCCCGCGAAGTAACCACACGGGGGATCGTTGGCAAGTCCGCGCAGCCGCCACTCAATCAGAGCCTCGCGCCGGTACTGTCGTCGTCCACCTCCCCAAAGAGGTTCAGGAAGGCCATGTGTACCTCGTCGGTGAGATCGCTGGCTTGCAGGCTGCGGCCCTTCTTAGCAAAGGCCAGGCGTGAGCACTCCTAGTGGATTGATATGACGACCTCGTTAGCCATCTCATCATCCTCATCATCATCATCATCATCATCATAAGGAAAGAAGGGAAGAAGGGAAGAAGGGGAGGGGGGGTTGGGAACGATCTAGAATGTATCCCTCGTAAAGCAACCGTAGAACCGGAACTCACCCTCGTGATCGCGCTGCCCCCAAACACGGCCAGCCCGACCAGCTCCTCCTCCTTCAGCCTCCCCCCCGTCTCCCAGATCCCGTCCAGGTACGCCTTGCGCCACGCGAGGAAGGTAGCGATGCTCCCCGTCAGCGTGTCCCCCTGTCCGCCGCTCCTCTTCCTGCCGCCCTCGAGATCGACGGTGAAGGTGACGTTGCCGTCGCTGAGGTGGTCCTTGGGGCCCTTCTGGAGGACCATGACGCCGCCCAGGGCGCGCGCGAGGGCCTCCACCTTGGCCGTCTCCTCCTCCTCCCCCCCCCGGGCGGTGGCGGCGGCGGCGGCGGCGGCGCGGACCTGGTCGTCGTCGTCGACGCCGAGCGCGCCCGTCAGCCGCCCGAACTCGACCACGTTGGGCGTCAGCACGGCGAGCCCGTACCCGCGCACGAGCGACGGGTCGCGCTGGACCAGCTGCAGCGCGTCGGCGTCCAGCACCATCGGCATCCCCTTGTCGCGCGCCGCGCGGACCACGCGCGCGCACGTGTCCTGCATCAGCGGGTCGCGCCCGAGCCCCGGGCCGACGACGAGGACGTGCAGCCGGTCGAGGAGCGGGATGATGCGGTTCGCGATCTCGGTCGCGTCCGTGTCTCCCGAGGAGGCGGAGGCGGCGGAGGCGGAGGAGGAGGAGGACGGGTTGCCTGGCGACGAGGGCGAGGAGCGCATCAAGGGGTGGACCATCAGGTTGGGGGAGTAGCTCTTGATCACCGTCGCCGCGGTTGGAGTGCAGATTACGTGGGACTGTGAGCTATATGAGTATGTGTGTTCTTATACATATTGCCTGGGAGAGGAGTATTGTGAGAGGGCAACGGTCATGAGATCGTCGAGAAGGGGGAGGGGGGAGGGGGGAGCCGAGTCGGTTGAAGCCAGCGATCTTCTGCTTCTCCTCGTAGACAGCTTCCCACTCCCCGTCCACTTGTCCTGACCATCTCCAGCCCCCCCAATACAACAGCAAGTGAGTGAGATGAGAGAAGAGATGCAAAACATACCATGTCACACCCCAACCGGGCACTCGCCATCGCCGAGAAGTACGGCGCGCCAGTGTAGTCTTCACTGCCGCCAATGACGCCCACCCGACCGAGCTGGCCTATAACCTTCATCAGCGCTTCATCATACCACAGCCTTCCCGTATCAAGCTCACCCTTATGGAACTTCTCCAGCATTGGCGGGATCATCTGCCGCACGCGGGCAAGCATTTCCTTGGTAGCGGGCGACATGCTGGGAGGGGCAATCGATGCAGACGCGGGGTTGGCCGATTCGGTGGGCATTTCAGCTGTTTTGAAAACTGCTGTCAAGGTCGCTTAGTAAAATATCCGGTGAAAACATGTCGAGAAGCCAGAACGGAGTTGTCGTGCTGGACTCGGTCCTTATGGAGAGTCGGTATTTCGGCGATGCAGAAGGGAACAGGTCATGCATACCAAGAGCGTCGCAGGAAAAAAGCCCAGTAATGTCGCAAGCATCAAAAGCTTTGACCTTTGGAAAAGGGAGGTGCTAAAAAGCTTGAATATTACTGTTCTATGCGGTAGCTCCCAGGCCCGTATGAACCCGATGTTGTTGTTCGATGTTCCACCAGGGACAGCCATGATGTCACGGCAGCTGTCCGAAGTGCGATTCGCAGTAGCATTTCCGTAACTGTACGGATTACGGATTACGGAATACCATACGCTCATCTTCGCCGAAATGCAACCTCATCTGCAGCCCACTGCTTGTGTTCCGTGCATCTATCTATCTATCTATGTATTGTATTGTATGTTATCCAGGATCTACAATCAAATAGGCAGTCAAGACAGTCAAGAAGCTATGGGCCTTCTTTTTGGACAACTAAGTTGTGATGCTCTTTCCCCGGCGTACGTTGATTCCCCCCGGTCTGCTTACACCAGCGTTAACGTTGGCTCCCACGTTACTCGCTATAACGGCTAGACACGCCCTATCGGTGGTCTTGAAGACGACTAACGTTAAAGCCAGCACTCCAATCTCCGATCAGTTAAGAGAGATGTAACTCTAAAATATATTGTGGCCGCAAGAGTAACCACTAGTTCATTCTTTTCTTTTCCATACCTATTCCCTTTTCCATCTTCTTTCTTTTCTATCTTCTGTCCTCTTTTAGCTTTTCTTCTACTTTTCTCTATCTCTCCATTTCTTTCAAAGAGACGGGCATTTCGGAGTCTACTGCGTAGGGGTGGCAGCACCAGACTGCATCATGTGACTTCCATCATACAGAACCCTAACCCTCGTATACGCCCGCGCCCGCGCGCTCCCTTTGGCTCCCGCAGCATCCAGTTCTCTTGAAGCCATCTATCAATCTTGGCAATTGCTGAAGCGCTCAGATGCACATTCGATTTCGCATCAGGCAAATCGTGTGTGTTTTCTTATTAGCTAAGCAACCAGAGCGACTGAGCTGTATTGCCTGTATTGCCTCCGCTGCCCGCCCAGACGCGTCTGCCTCTGCCTCAACTTCCTGACGAATGTACAGTACCTCTGCGATCTGGGTGTCACTACGAAGTAATCCCTGAGCATCAAACAACGCCCTCCTACTAAGACGCATTGCAGCATATGGGCGGCTATATAACCTTGTCACCTTTGCTCGGAGCATGAAACGACCTACATACACGATACCGTAGCCAGCGTCAGGATTGGTCTAAGGGTCAAATGCAGGCGTGAGTCATTTTATATAGACGCATTCTTTCCAGGTAACAAATCTAGACTAGCTTGAGAACGAGATAGGTTTGAATTACATAGCTTTGAACTGTGTTAAATTGAACTGCAAACACACAGAATCGATCTTCGATTGAACTGGGTGCTGCGGGAGCCAAAGGGAGCGCGCGGGCGCGGGCGTATACGAGGGTTAGGGTTCTGTATGATGGAAGTCACATGATGCAGTCTGGTGCTGCCACCCCTACGCAGTAGACTCCGAAATGCCCGTCTCTTCTGGTTATTATTTCTTTCTCTAACCTCCCCCCCCTTCTTTAGAAGGTTTTTTTCACTCTTTGTTTGGTATTTTTGTATAAAGCTCTCTTGGAGCTCCTTGGCATGCTTAGTGGATATGCTACCTTGAAAGTCTCCTCCCATCATGCAGCTCAGAACGACCGGAAGCCTGGGCGCCACAGTTCAAGACAAAAGAAATCGAGTGCTTGATTGAGTCTGCTGCTCTCTATTTTACAATGGGTTTACGGGAGAATCTCCCTCTCCTCACGCGCCTCTACTCAGTCCAGCACACGAAAGACGGAGCCCCTGCTTTAGAAACACACGGACGTTGCGGTATAGACATCCTCACCTCACCCTCGGCGAGCCTCCCCGTAGTTCATCCCAGGAACACTTTGTATTACGTGTGATTTAACCCAGGAAGCTCTTGACGAAGGCAGGGATGATTTCCCTCAACTTCTTCTCCAGCTCCTGGCTGATGGCACCCTCCTTTTCGATCGTGGCCATAAGCTCGGCCTCGTTGGTCTTGAGGTGGGCAAGGAAGTCAGTCTCCCACTGCTGGATCTTGTTAACAGGGACGGAGTCGAGGTAGCCGTTGACACCGGCGAAGATGACGGGAACCATCTCGTTGACGGCGTAGGGCGAGTACTGCTTCTGCTTGAGGAGCTCGGTCAACTGTAAAAGGCGGAGTTAGTACCTCTCACGTATGAGACATTTGGAACTGGGCCATTGCATGGAACTTACCCGCTCACCACGGGCGAGGGTCTGCTTGGTAGCGGCATCGAGATCCGAGCCGAACTGGGCGAAGGCAGCGACTTCACGGTATTGGGCCAAGAAAAGCTTGAGCGAGCCGGCGACTTGCTTCATGGCCTTGAGCTGGGCAGCGGAACCGACACGAGAGACGGAGAGACCGACGTTGATGGCCGGACGCACACCCTTGTAGAAGAGCTCAGACTCCAGGAAGATCTGGCCATCGGTGATGGAAATGACGTTGGTGGGAATGTAGGCAGACACATCACCACCCTGGGTCTCAATGATGGGAAGGGCAGTCATGGAACCACCACCGTGCTTGTCGTTCATCTTGGCCGCACGCTCCAGCAGACGGGAGTGGAGGTAGAAAACGTCACCGGGGTACGCCTCACGTCCGGGAGGACGGCGAAGCAGCAGAGACATCTGACGGTACGCAACAGCCTGCTTGGAGAGATCGTCGAAAATCACAAGCGAGTGCTTTCCATGGTCACGAAAGTGCTCCCCGACAGCAGCAGCTTGTTTTCAAGACACTAAGTTAGCAAAATGTCGACATCGTGAGTGTGATAGATCAGATCAAACGTAGATGGTGATGGGACAAAGGGTGAGACGCATATGTCCAACCCGTCTCCACTTCGACTAGAAGTCGGACAAATAGGGAAGGAACGGGCCAAGGCGCTTGGAGACAGGGTGTATCGTGCTTGCCAGAAAAAAGGAACAATTGATTGATTGAAAAAAGCCAAGAAAGAGAAGAAGAAAAGATGGAAAAGATGAAAGAGAAAAAGAGAAAAAGAGAAAAAGAGAAAAAGAGAAAAAGAGAAAAAGAGAAAAAGACAAAAAGAGAAAAAGAGAAAGAAAAAGAGAAAGAAAAAGAGAAAAAGAGAAAAAGGGAAAAAGAGAAAAAAAAAAGAAAAGGAGGAAAAGAGGAAAAGAGGAAAAGAAAGAAGAAAATTAGGGAGGGAAGAAAAGGAAAAGGGAAGTTAACACCATACCGGTGAAAGGAGCAAGGTACTGCAGAGGGGCGGCCTCGGAGGCAGTGGCGGCGATGACAATCGAGTACTTCATGGCATCGTTCTCCTCGAGCGTCTTGACGAGCTGGGCGACGGTGGAGCGCTTCTGGCCGACGGCGGCGTAGATGCAGTAGAGCTTCTTCGACTCGTCGGTGCCGTTGTTCCACCGCTTCTGGTTGAGGATGGTGTCGAGGGCGACGGCAGTCTTGCCGGTCTGACGATCACCAATGATCAACTCACGCTGGCCACGGCCGATGGGAACCATGGCGTCGACAGACTTGAGACCGGTCTGCACGGGCTGGTTGACCGACTTGCGGGGGAGAATGCCGGGAGCCTTGAGCTGGGCACGGCGCCTCTCCTTGGCGTTGATGGGGCCCTTGCCATCGATGGGGTTACCGAGGGCATCGATGACACGGCCGAGAAGCTCGGGGCCGACGGGGACATCGACCTTGGGGCAGTCAGTACGGGGGGGTTCTACCAATAAAGGCTCGTTTCTACTTTGGAGACTCACGATAGCACCGGTACGCTTGACGGTCTCGCCCTCCTTGACGAGACGGTCAGAACCGAAAAGCACGACACCGACCTGGCCGGCCTCGAGGTTCATGCACATGCCCTTGACGCCGGAGGCGAACCTGCAGGTGCGTTAGCTGCATGCAGAGGCTCCGAAGGGCGGATGCAACCTACTCGACGAGCTCCTCGGCCTGCACGTTGGCCAAGCCGTGCACACGGGCGATACCATCACTATCGTCGTCCTGTCAGCACCGCAATGCGAAAATTCCATCACAATCCATCCCATCCCATCATCATACGACATGAGACCAGCGCATGGCGCCCGGACATTCGCGTAGACGGGTCCATGGGTTGGTGCCGTGTGCCGCCAAGCCTCCCCCCAGCGTGATGAAAAACGTACCCGACAGACAGGACGCGACCAGTCTCGGCAAGGCCGGACTCCTCCTGGACGCCGCGGATTCTCTGCTCGAGAATGGACGAGACCTCGGTCGGCGAGGCCCTGGCTTCGGCGTATGTGCGGGTTTGGAGGGCAGCGACGGCGGGTGCGGCATTTCGCTGTCGGAGACGAGTTAGCCTAGCCGAAAACCGAGACACGCGCCAAATGCGCAAAGCATAAAAAAAAGCGACCAGCTCCCCGTCCAAGCTCCCAGTACTCGCCCAATGCCCAAGCATCGCCGGAGCAGAGCTCAATTGAGCTCCCCGGGGGCGTGCAGGGCCGATTGAGATTGAGGCTCCGAGCACGGGTCGATGGAATTGAGGTCGGGTCGGGCGTGCGGAGGTGCACTCACTGCGGCGACTCTGCTCGTGGCAGAGAGGGCGCCGACGGCGCGTGTGCTCTGTCGGAGGGCGTTCCGGAACATCTTATCCAGGTATGTGTCGCCTCTGGTGGTGAGGAAGAACAATTGCAATCTAGTTGCAATTGCGTTGAGGGGAGATTAAGGCTGGAAAGGTTGATGGAAGTTTGGGGGAGCCGACGTGAGGAAAATTGTCAAGAAAGGGCTGGTAGGCCTTGGTTGGAGAGGCGGGCGGGTCCGAAGCTCAGCAGTGACCAATCACTTGACCGAGAGAATTTTGCTCAACCAAAGCGTCCCGAGCGTCTCCACCCGGCAACAACCAAAAAGCGGAAAGCCGTCGCCAGACGCGAACGGGTTTGTCAACAACGTTGTGCCTCTTTGGATATTCGCCGACCCGGATATCACCTAACAAAGGTCCGCTTCTACGGTATCATTTCTGATGTCTTGTTTCAATATTCTATACAATTGAGTCTGCGTTTGCGAACCCGGCTGCTCTCAGCCTCTCGCCTGAGCCGTTACGACGCCCTGGTTCCCCGGGTAATCCCGGAGAAATGTTAATTTGGCCGTTCCGCATCTGCATCAACTTGGCTCGCCTAGCAAGACGACATTTTTCAGCAGTTCTTCGGCGGTTGATATATGTATACTGAGAAGCTAAAGTAAAAACAGGAAAAAGAGAGAAGAGAAGAGAAGAGAAATGACAAAACAACGAAAGAATAGAGAAAAGGAAAGAAAAGATAACAAGATAAGAAGAAACAAGAGAAACATACAAGTAAGAAGGGAAAGAGAAGAAAAGAACAAAGGAGACAAAAACAAATGGAGAAACATCAGTCCTGCAAATGATAAAGACACAAGCTGTCGTCACTCCGACCTTTCCGGCAACGGACTTCGGCCCTCGTATGCGACCTCGGCCTCTTTAACTTGGGCCACCAGAAGCGCCTCGACATAGCCTTGTCTAAGCAATATCAAACTGTGTCATCTCGTTGAACATGTCTTGGATCTCGTTCGGCTTCCAGTCGACGATACCATTGGGATCTCGTGCAGGCAAGTGCGCCGTGAAAAGCGACCCATCGGGAGCCCTGACGGACAAGCTATACTCCGTACAACATTGTTACATGTCAGCTCTGACGAGCAAGGAGTCGGTTGTCTCTTGTTTGGCGCGGCTTACTGGATGTTCTTTGCGACTGGCGCATTCGTCCAGCTTTCGAGACGTTCGAGGCACTCAGACCGGGTTTCGAAGGATTCCTCAAGGGCACCGCCACACGCTACCTCCCTCTCGCGGGCCCATTCCATGAAGGCGTCCAGGATGTCTTCCTCCTCCTCTCTCAGCAGAAACTCTTCATCCTCCGCCGAGCCCAGCTGCTGGTCGAAGATGGTCTTGAGGATGCGGCGGCTCCGCTGCGCCCTGTCCGGGTCTCCTTGGACTCGCGGTGGCTCTGCTCTGTCGGGCTCGAGGTAGAACGCCCGGTATGCGCTCAAGAGCGCTGCCAAGTACTCCTCAAGCTCGTCTTCGGGAAAGCACTCGATCTCGATGGTGTAACGCGGCCGAGTGGCCCGTGACTCCTCCGCCGGACGCGTTTCTGTGCTTAAAGGGACCTCTGCCGGGCCGCTCTGTCAGCTGAGATCAAACAAGCGTCACGATCACAACAACAAAGCTTGGCTTACCTTCTGATGTGTGGTCGACCCGCTCCCCCTGGGTAGAACGGTATGCAAGGTAGCTGTTCGTTTCTCTTTCGTTCGGGCCGGGCTGGCAAGTGTCCGGTTCGCTCGCGGGATAGCCCGGCGTTCCGACCAGATCTGAATCGAGTTGACCCTCGCTACCATTGGTTGCTGCTGGGCTGCGAGCGAGCTCCCGAAAGCCGATGTCTATGGAGAATTCCTCCCCCAAGGCCTCGTCAACGGGCTGTGCTTCCACCCTCCGTCGTCTCTCCTGACGAGGACCGGATAGGGGGCTCGCGGACCGCTTGCGAATCGGAGTGAGCGCCGGCGTCAGGGGAAGAAGATCATGCCCAAACATGTCCCTCTCCCCCGGCGAAGCTGACCAGATGGGGCCGCCGAAGGAGGACGCATCAGCTCGCGGAGTTGATGCCTCGGTGTGCAACGCGGGGGAGCCGTCTGTTTGTGAGCCGGCCGGGTTCTCAGGTACGGTGCAAAGAGTGGCCGGGACGTCTGCCGCGCATTCGTTCCCGACTGTGAGGGTTGTGGTTCGGGAGGGCAGCGTCTCCCCGAAGCCGAATACGATCTCCTCCATGAGCTGGTCAGCTATCTCAACGTCTGGATCGGGAAGCGGTGTTGGCGGTGGAGACTGCCACCCGTTGCTGTTGTATACGGGGCGTTCCGGGAGGAGCGACGACCGAGACGATGGTGCCCGGGCGGTGAAAAGGTCGCTGTCCATCGAGTGGCCTGAGGGGTTCACGTCGAGGCTGCTTGACGGTTCTCGAGTCCCATGCAGCCGTATCAGAACAGGAAGGGATCTCTCAAGTGGAGGCTGGTTGGTCATGCTGGGCTGGGTGCCTGAGATGGTTCAATGCACGTTCCTGGAACAAATGACCAGTCTCTCTCAACATACAAATCTCTGCACAGCTCGCGATGGCAGAAGCATGGCTGGGCCTGCAGCTTCTTTAATGGCCCTGGCATACGCTTTAACATGCCGCCGTCAGGCAGTTTGTTCGGACCCAGTTCCTGTGGCGAAGCATCTCCGCGACCTCTCTTACATGCCTTCTGGTCAGCCTCGACAACCCTGTTCTCGCCACCCCAAAAAGCGACTAACGCATGGGTCGAAGTCGCTGTTGGACCAGCAGTGGGTGTGACTGCGCTCTAGGGAGGTTAGCTAACTTAAGCGCGCTGCGCTGTTGGCGGATCTGACCATCCTTTCCCCCCAAGTTGGCGACTCCCCAACTGCCACTTCCTAAACTGATCCCGAACTCAATAAGGAAAAAAGGGCAAGATGCGCGTGCTCGACTTGCGTTGCTGGAGCTCAGCCGTCGCGCGGTGCGTCCTCAATGCAACAGGGGGGGCCATGGCCAACTCGGCCGCCCCAAGGGGCCGGCGGCTAACAGCCGAGCTGTGATTGGGAGGGATGGGCCCGGCACTCTGGAGCCGAACACCTCGACAGAGACTTCGCCGCAATCACAGGAAAGCGACGCCACGGTATGAGAGAAGCCAGCGTAGCTGCTGGACAACAGCTTCCCCTCGCGCGAGGCGCTGCTCCGGCAAAAGCCCCGGCGGCCACAATCGGACGCGGCCGTGTCACAGCCCTGTCTCGCGAGCTCAGCATACCGGGGACGGATAATAGATCGATCAGCAAATGCAAGAACGCCTACTCTGTAGAAGTCGGTGTTGATTCTCACGGTGTTGTGGGCGGCCGTTGTCTGAGCGGCCGTGCTGAGCCTTGCCGTCGACAAACTCAGTGGCGACTCTGTTGGCATTGATCGAGAGGGTGATTTTTTTTTTTTTTTGGACGTGGCTCGCAAGACAACCTAATCACCGGTCGTGAAGTCGCCATTAACTCCGCTTCCTGTCCACTGGCAGCGGTGGGGGGTTGTTTGGAACGGAGCCATGTTCCGAGCCCAGCCCAACCACAACGAAAGTGACAGGATGCCAGTTGCCCTGTACCAATTATGAACAAGAGTTGAACAAACAAAGACAACCATACATTTAGCCATGCATTGCTCTTTACCAACTGTGGCGTCTTATACTCTATCCAGAAAAAAGCCAAGAGCGAAAACCATAAGCATGTACTTGTATGCGTATCCAGTAAAAAAACCTCCCCAACGCCTGGCGCCTTTCTAAAGGCCCCGAGGGTCGACCACCCTGATAGATGGGTCGAAGCAAGCCTTCTTCATCAGCTGGTACTCCAGCCCCTGGATATCCCACGGCACGCTGAACGCCTGCTGGTCGTATGAACCAACCTCGGCAACCCGCCTGGTGCCGGTCTGCCCCTCCTTCCACTGCCAGGTCTCGTGCTTCGAGCCACCTAACCGTCTCAGGACGTCCTGGTACCGCTCCATGGGGAATACCTCGGCCTGGACCTCCGTGAGGAGCGGGACCGAGAAGTCTAATAAAATTTGAACAGCCGCGTCAGCGCACCATGCAAAGTACTGCTCCACTGCCCCAAGAGAGAATGACGAGAGAGAGAGAGAGAGAAAGAGAGAGAGAGAGAGAGAGAGAGAGAGAGAGAGAGAGAGAGAGAGAGTGTGTGTGTGTGTGTGTGTGTGTGTGTGTGTGTGTGTGTGTGTGTGAGTGAGTGAGTGAGTGAGGGAAGGCGTGGAAAACATGGCATACCGCCCTTGAGATAGCTCTCAATCTTGTATTGCGCCACCACGGCCGCCATCCGGCTGCCGCCCTTGCCGCGCCTGATGACGTAGCTCTGGCCGGGATAGCTCTCCTCGCGCGGGCCGCGCTGGTCGATGAAGAGCTTGGGCCGGCCGCCAAAGAAGTCGACCTCGAACTCGGCGCCGGGGTCGTAGCGCCGCACGAGGCGGTAGAGGTCCGCGTCGGTGACGTGGTGGACGAGCTCCTCGGTCTCGCGGAGGAAGTTGACAAAGAGGTGGCAGAGATGGTGCGTCACCATGGCGGCGAGGTGGAACTGGAGCCGGTGGAAGCGCACCGTTTCGGCCTGGTGCGCGTCGTCGCGCCGCTGGCGGCGGGCAATGTCTGCCTTGAGGCGGGTCCAGTAGAGCTTCTCCATCAGCTGCGAGCGCGAGTTTGTCAGGAATCCCTCCTTCTTCTGGCAACCAACTAACTCTTCTCGAAAAAAAAAGAAAAGAAAAGAAAAGAAAAGAAAAGAAAAAAATACTTGCCTGCCAGTTCAGGTGCAGGACCGCAGCGGCCTTGGGGTTGAAGTCAAAGTGCTCCAGCGTCGAGTACTCGTCGACCCACGAATACGGCATCGTCTCGTTCTCCTCTTCACGGCAGAAACCATTTCGGTCGTCCAGCTTCACAATGGGGAAGCGGTTCCGCACGCAGCGGAGGAAGTCGTCTACAGCAGCCGGAATGTCAATGTACCACGGCTCGACCACGGGGCCGGGTACGGGCCGTTCCCGCCAGACGCAGATGGCCTTATTCGCCAAGTTGGCGAGAGCTATAATAATAATAATAATAACCCAAGAAAGGGTCAGCAGTGCACGAACACAAACTCGCATGAACCATGCGGGGGGATAAACGCATACCGGTCCTCCCACGGTCGCTCTCCAGCATTCTTAACCCGAGGTCCAGTACCGACGTCACGGAGAACGCCCTCGCTCCGTTGCGCTCCAGGGGGTACGTCTTGCCGTTGTCGAGCACCTCGGAGATGACGATCTGGTACAGCCCTTCGGCGGGCAGCCGCCGCCATTGCTCCGACTTGACCAGCCCCATGCGCAGCAGGCCGCGTTCCGACTTGGAGAGGTGGCTGTGGAGGGCTTCCCTGTCGACGGGGCCGTATGTCCGGTGCGCGTGCTCGACTGACATGTATGGTGCCATAGTGGGCGAAGGCGGACGGAAGCGAACGGAGCTCTCCTTCGGGGGGGGGGGGGGGGGGGGGGGAAGCTGGGACGAACAGACTGCAAGCTGATTGCAAAGCGAGCCCCTTTGGTGGGCTTTCCGCAAAATCCAGACCAAAGATGCCAAAGGTAGACCAAGCGTTGGAGCCTCGAGTGTGAGATTTATTGATTTGGCATGCTAGCGGGAAGCAAAATCTCTTGCGTGTCTGGGGTCCCCGGGCCGGACATTGATAGGGGAACCTAGGGGGCGGCTCTAAGGCGTTCGGATTCGAGACCTCGGCCATCATGAGCCGGCCCGGCCTACTTTGCTGGGCGGGATGACCGGCCCAGAGTGTGCATTATTCGACCCGCTGCACTGGCAGTCTTCGCTGGGCGATTGGGGACGGCACAGCGGTCGAAATGTTCATCCACAGCATTTGACACCTTGGTAGAATCGAACGGCTGCTTCATCCAGGTGCCAAAAGTGTTAAAAATGTATGGATCTAATGTCGAGATCTCGGCCACTAGCAAGAGCGCGCCGTTGTTCGAGATTTGGAAACGATGTGTTGGTCCGGGCCTTGAAGAAGAAGGAAGGGCCCGATGTGCGGGCGGCGCGGGTTGCCGTTTCAGGGCGACGGTGGCGGGCCAACAAGTGCACCCAAAGCACCTGGCCAACGGGGGGGTTTTGGATGCATCATCGATCAACTGCACATTTCAACTTCGACACTCATTGTATAACAGAAGGAGATGGACTCGAATATCGTTCTTCAATGCCGCTCGCAAATGACTTGCCCGCCTTGATACGATTACGCTGTAATTATCCGCAGATCCTGAAAAGTACGAATTTTCAGGGTTAGGGTCTGGTGATCCAAACCTGGCACTGCTGGATGGAGGACGAGCAGAGCGAGTATGTACATACATACATACATACATACTTGGTAGCGCCCGTGCAAGAATATCACCTAACGGTCCTCAGAGCTCGATAATGCGGTGTTCTTGATTAGCATTATGAACGAAGTCGGAGGGGGGAATGGAGAACTGCAGAGAGAGGGCAGGTGAGTTTGAATCTGGAAAGGTTGATACATAACCTCTTGCCCGTTTTGGAGGGGACTCTCGCACAGATTGGCTGCTGAGATGCTGCTGCTTGTGGTAACTAAGCGCAAAGTCGCAAAGTCGCTCGCCACAGATATCTACGTGGGGCATGTTTGCTGAGTGAGCCCACGAAATGCGGTTGACGGGACGAAACAATGAGTGAAACGGCTTTAAAGACCATATTACCTAGGTAGGTAGGTAGAGAACCTTAGGTGGTGAATAAAAATACACCCCGGACCCTACTCGAGATTTCTGATGTGTATTATATGTAATTACTGGCTTTTATTTCCTTTAATACATTGTTCTTCAGTTCTGATACCCTAACTTACAGGTGTCCGTTGTTTACGATGTGTCATCTCGATCTGACTGCCGGCGAAGGCAGCAAGCTTGCCGGAGGCACTTTTACTTGCTTGTAAGCGAGCAGCGTTGGGACACCTTCCAATGTAAGCACATCCTGTCAGTAATAGCTCTCTGCCTCGTTATCATGGTTGTCGTGACCGGTTGGGGATCTCAGGATGAAGCTCAAGAGTGGGCTTTGGACCCTCCGGAATGCTACTCACGTAAGCGCACCACAGCAGAGAAGACCAGGAGAGTATAGACCGAACTAAAAGTCGAATAGGAAGCGGCAAACCAAGTTATCATACACATGTTGTACTAGCGCAGGGAATATTTCCCCTCGCTGTTGCACTGAGCAGCAGCATCCCCAGAGCACCCGCAAAACCCACCCATACCGCCTCTGCCTTTTTATTACCAAAGAAAAAAAACAGTCACGGCACCGGATCAAGTTCTACCGCCTTGACCGGCTGCTTCGGCTCAGCAGGAACCTTAAACTGCTAGACCAGCAATCCTGGGCTCGGATCGGAACGGTAGGGGCGCTCAGGCACCACCGGAACTACTTTCTAAAAGCCGTAGCCGGTTGGCTGGGGTGCGAAGCCATTGGTTTGATTGTACGGCATAGGCGAAGCAGGGGGTGCACCGCCGGCCGGACCCGCAGTAATCATGAGGCGGTTGACGCCAAGAATGGGCGTGTTGTCCTCGGCCTTCTCCTGCTCCTTTTCCCGGGCCTTGCGGGCCTCGTTGTCCGCCTTGAGCGCAGCAATTTCCTTGGTTTGGATGGACAGCATATTGATGAAGTAGGGGAAGCTGAAGTCGTGGAGGCCATTACGCCACGACAACTCGAGCACCACGTCAGGCCGGATCAAGTCGTAGCAGGCATACAGCATGCCAACGTAGCACTCGCGGTTGCCGACATCCACAAACTAAAACCAAGATCAGTAAGGAAAAAAGATCAGCAATGAGTGACAAGATGTGACTTACGTATCGCAGGAGCTCCTCAACAATATCCGGCTTGCCCGAAATGGCTGCAGTCTCGATAGCATCCTTCCAGAGCTTGTCTTGCTTGGACAGGTTGATCGACTTCTCCCACCGCTTGTTCTTGCGGTAGATGTTGGCAGCGATCTGGCGGAAGAACACCAAATCATGCTTCTCGAGGCGGCCAGCGAGATCGACGGCATCGTAATTGTCATAATTCTCCACCGAGTCCCGGAGCGTCTTGTAGTCTTCTTCCTCGATGAGCAGGTCGTTGATGGCGTCGTTCACAGTGCGCTTATTCTGCGACTGAACGTTCAGCAGGAACGGCTTGATCAGCGGCAGGTTGTCCGACTTTTGGAACATGCGGACTACCCTGTTCACGTCGATCCGGGGTGTCAGGGCTTGCAGAAGATCGGTGAGCAGCGAGGGATGTTGCTCAAGGTAGAAGTTGATGGCCTTGTAATAGATCTCAAGGTTGGCAACCTTGACGATGATCTCCTTGAACTGCTGGTGCTCCCACGAGTTTTCGGGCCGTTCCATAACCGCGAGCGCAGCATTGTCAAACTCGTCGTAGTGATAGTAGCAAAAGACCAGTTCGGGCCACAAGTTGGCTTCCTCGCAAGCACGGATCAACTTTGGCAGGTTCACCCTGCTCCAGAAGAGCTTGAGGTGCTCCATCAACCGCTCGGGGTGGTACTTGGACAGGGCAATACCGAGCTCGGTGAACATGCCCATGTGCGCGCGTTCGAGACCAAGGCCTTGCTCAAGGAGGTTGATGAGCTCGTCGAAGTAGCCATTCCGCTCGTACTGCTTGACGAGCGCTTGCAGTTGTTCAGCATCCACGATAAGGTTGAGACCGCAGATCAGCGCAAGGCGGAACTCCTTCTTGCCCACGCAAGCCTCGTGAACCTCCTTCCAGACCTTGATGTTGTTGGCCTTGCGGGCACAGTCCACAGCAGCTTGGTAGTCCTCGAGGTGAACGAGAGTGGTGGCGAGCTTGGCCCAATTGGAGATGCTAGTGTAGAAGATCTTGGCCGCTTCGAAAAGTCCCTCCGCGTAGGCTTTGTCTCCGGACTCTTCAACATTAGCCACGTTGGTGGCCCGCAGGAAGTCCTCAAGGTCCGCAAGCTGGTCGAGCCGCGCATAGCAGAAAGCCAAGGCAGTATCAATGACCGGCTCGCGAAGCGTCTTGCGAGCCATGCGGAGGAACTTGATGAGCTCCTCGTTCTTGCCGGCTGCGACCGCGATCTCGATAACCTCTTCATAGTTCTTGGGATCCTCGGCCTTGATGTACGACTCGATCGAGTCGCTGACTCGAAGGCCGTCAAGCTGAGCCTTGGCCACCTTGCTCCAGACTTGTGGAATGTCGACCTCCTCGGCATACGCTTGTGCGCGGTCGATGCTGACGACGTGCTCGACAAGAACGTTAACCGCGGCCTCCTTGTTGTCGATTTTCTTGTAGACCTCGAATGCTTCCTCGTACAGCCCAACCTCGATACAAACATTGGCGATCTCATCGGGAGAGAAGTTGTCGAGCCGGTGGATGTAGTCCATAACGCGCGCCTTGTCAGCCTTGGCGGCCGTGAAGATGAGCAGGTTCTGGAGGTTCTGGTTGTCGCTGAACGGCGACGGCTCCAGAACAATCTTCTCCAGGAGCTCAATAAGCTCGGCAGGGAGATCGGCATTCAAGAAGCAGGCCACGGCCTCAGAAACCTTGGCGGGATCTGTGGACTCCGGAACGGCGGTGGAGATGACCTGATCAACCACTGAGCGGCGGTGGATATTGTTCTCACTCAGAACGAACATCCAGAGCTCCCTGTCGGCACGCTCAAGCAGATACCTTGCCTGGGCCTTGTACATGGAGTTTTCGTTGGTGATATTGACGAGCTCGAGGTCGTTCTGGCCCTTGCGGTAGGCAATGTAGGCAAGGTTGGGGTCCCGCTTCTCGCAGTACTTGCCAACAGTGAGCGTGTCATATTGGTCGTTCTCCTTCAAGAACCTCTCCGGGTTGTTATTGGTGTCGATATAAATCTTCGCCAGCGCATTGTAGACGGCTTGTTGTTGGTTACCAGCAGCCAGGGTAGCCTCAAGGAAGGGAAGAAGCAATTTGAGGCGATTACGTGTCTCGACTTGGTGCACCAACTCGTCAATGGGAATCAAGGCCGGGTTGACCGTGGCAAGGAGGTTCTTGATGATGCTCTCGTCGCAATCAACGTCCAACAAGCCGCCAATCACACCAGGCGTCCTGGAAGGGTTGACCTGTTGAACATAGACTTCGATGGACTTGAACTGTTGGTGCTGGTACAGGTAAAGGACCAGGTCGTGAACGAAGTTGAAGCGGTCGCAGACGACCATCAAGGGGAGCATCTCGGGAAGCCTGGCTTCTTTGAGGAAGTTCTTCACCTTCTCCGGGTTGTAGACACTGTTGTCACGGCAGATGCGCTCGACCTCGCGGATTTGACCCATTTTCGTGGCAGCCTCAATGTATTTGAAGACGACTTCAGGGTCCTCGCTGACGTTGACGATGCTGCCGAGGAAGTAGTAGAGGCCTTCGGCGGTCTTGTACTTCTCGAACAGATCAATCAACCGCTGGGCACCGAGAAGCTCTGCATATTTGGTGGCGATTTGAACCACGGATTGAAGGTTTTGCCGAATGTTGTGCTTCATCATCGCATCGAGGCATTCAATGGACTGCTCGACCGAGAGCCGGCCAAAGTATTCGATCAGCCAGTCAGGGCTGAAGTTGGGCATGCCGGGGATGTTGACGATGACGCGCTTGACGGCGGCTGGGTCTTCGTATAGATCAAGCGCTCTTTGCAGGAGGCCGGCTTGCTCGCACAGAGAGGCAATGCGGGCCTTGTCAAAGTGGGAGAACATGTCGTTCCCAAGAATAGCATCCGCGACTTGGGGCGCATTGATCAAGTTCATCTCGAGAAGGCGGGTTTGAAGATGGCCTTGGTCGGGCCTATTGTCCTTAAGCGCATCAAGGAGGAATGCCGTGGCTTGCTGCACCATGCCTTGGGACTGGAAGATGTCCACCACCCGCTCGAGATCGACCAGGGACCCTCCTTCATGGTTGGCCAGCGACGTAGCAAATTCAGCACCCTTCTCCGGGTTGACGCGGACAATGTGCTGAAGGAGCTGGACAAAGTCGGGTTGGTAGCCAACCTGGGCGCAGTAGGGGAGGATCTTCTCGAACTGGCCGGTCTCAGCGAACCCAGCAACGACTTTGTGCGGCACGTTTGCTTTCAGGTAGATAGCCAGGGCCATGGTCATGTCGTGAGGGCGAACCATGTCACCGAGCTGCTCAGAGCACTCGAGCTTGTTCTCACCGAGCCACTTCTGTAGCAGTTGCTTCCGATTCTGAGCCAGTACGGGTTGCGCCAGCTCGATCGTTTCGTGCTGGTTAAGTGAACCCTTGTCGAGGAGCATACCAAAGTATTGAAGGATGTACGACATCTGACCCGGTTGTTGGGGGAGCCGCTTAAACCGCTCTATGGTTTGCGGCGTCCGCAGGAAGCCACGCGGAGAGTTGGCCGCGACCTTGGCGGCTTCTTGGTAATTGCCGTTGGCAAAGAGCTGCTCAAAGCGCTGCTGGTACAGGTTGTCCGCACCCGGGAGACCGGCACGCGATGCAAGCTTGAGTGCCAGGTCGGTGCCGTGGCTCTCAAGAACGTACGGGACAATCGTGTTCTCGTCAGCGCTAACGAAGAGAACCTGACCCTTCCGGTTGATGCCGAGAACGCCACTCGACTCCTTGTCACCGCAGGCTGTGAAGATGGTCTCGCCCGAGATGCGATTCATGAAGATACACGTCCCGGTCTCGAGGTCGTAGAGGTGAATGAACCCGTACTTGGTAATGAGGTAAATGATGCCGTATTTCTGCGAAACTTGGAGAGCGACGGGGAAGTCACTGGCAGCTTCCGGCGGGAAGAAAACGTCGACAGCCTTCTTTGGGAACACCGGGTTCGTCTCTGGATGGTCGACTTCGACGATGTGCAACTTCGCGCCAACGGCAGTCCGGACGGCGAAGGTGAAGAGCTTGGTATCCTCAGGTGCACCCTCTAATCGGATTGTGCCAAAGGCGGCAGCATGGCCCTCGATCGCTTGGCTGATACCGCGATCTTTCGAATACAACTGCATGGCGCCGACGACGCGCCCTTGCTGCTGCGAGATGCCGACCACGACCATCCACTTTCCATCGGCGCTCGTCCGGTAATTGATGATCTGGTTGCTCTGCAAATCGTCAGATCTCGCCAGTTCCACGTCGAGAGCAGCATGACACTTACCTGAAGGTTGGCATTGCGATCGAACACCTTGACAGGAGTCGCCTGAGTGGGATCGAAAACGTCCCAGTGGTAGATCGCGGTGTCCGTCACCAAGCCCAGAGTCCTCTCGTTGGTCCACTTCCAGAAGACGACGTCTTCGCTCATGGTCGTCGATTTTAGCTTCTGCTTCTGCTCCAGGTCGAAGATCTGCAGTGTTCGCAACTGGGCCTTCAGGGCAATAACCTGACGCGACCAGTGCATAATCGCGCTGTCGGCCTTGATGGGTCGACGGATAACGTTGTTGCCATTCTTGAGGTCGACGATGATGACTTCGGGAGATGACGCCTCGTCCTTCTTGTCTCGCAAACAAATGAAGGAATCTGATTCTAGGGTCTATCAAGGCGGTCGGAGGTTAGCAAGCTTGGCGAGCAGACGCAATGCGATGTTCGCTGCGGGATCGGGATGCATTCGTACACAGGTGTTGAAGGTAATGGCGGTTTGGTTGACGCCTAGGCTGCTCAGCTGGAGCAGCTCTTGGAATTTAATTGGCAATGCCGGCGCCATGGTGGGCTTGATGCGCTCGGCTGCGCGAAGTTAACGAAGAGTAGCAGCCAACTTGTCAAAAGTTGCTGTGTTGAAGATGGGAAGTTGGGGAAGCTGGATCCGTGACGTTCGCTTTGAAAGGGGGTGGAAATCGGTGGAGCTAACCGGGACACCAGGCGAACGAGGAGCGGAGCCGGAATTATTAGCGATACCCGCAACCCAGAGGCGCTCAATCGGAAAAGAGAATCAAGCAAGCAAGAATAGAAACTGGTCGTTGTATCGGCGTGATGCAAGCGGGAAGGGTTGCCCAACGCGCACTTGCGGAAAATGAGGGTTCCCGCTTGCTTGTTGTGTGGTAGGAGCGCCAGATTATGCCTAGATGCGGGTACTAACTTTCCGGACTTTTGTGAGTGATCTGGCAGGAGCTACGAAGTACGCGAAGCATTCCTTGCCAGGGCGCTGCCAGGCTAGGCAGGGGAGCGTCAGCAGACAGGGGTGCTGTATTTGGTTTAGCTTGAAGTCGAGACCCGAGGCCCCGCTTTCCCTTCGTAACCCGTCAATCTTATCGATAAGAATTCCGCAAGAAAATTGGCACAAAGATTCGAGCGGAACTGCTGCGACGCTGCTGTCCCGCCGTCAAAACATCTACGACAAAAAAAGGAAAGCCAGAAGCCTGCCGGAAAATTGGGCGATATGGGTGTTGGACGCCGCATGAAGAAACAGGGCCCTCCCGAGCCCTTGTCAGAGGAACATTTCGCCAACTTGAAGCGGAAAAAGGGACTCCCCGTCGACGACGTCCCAACTGAAGACCGCTCGAGCAAGAAGCGTCGCACATCTACGAAGTCGGATAAACCTGCTAAGAAGCGTCGCGAGGAGGCATCAAAGGATGAAGTCACATCCAAAACTGCGGATAAACAAGCCAATGGCACCAAGAAGGCACCGGGCGCGCCAGAAAATGGCGTGAGAGCTGCAAAGGCGAAGTCAAAGAAAGCAGCCATCCCTGAACCCGAGTCAGACGAGGAGATGGGTGACGAGTATGGCGCTTCTGATCTTGAAGTGTCTAGCGGGTCTGAGCCGGATGAGAAGACACTCGGTGATGATTTCATGGCGTCCGAAGATGAATCAGTCTACGACTCGGATGAAGGGAATACCAAGAAGGAGAAGTTTGTATTTTCCGACGACGAGGATGAGGACGACAAGGACCGGGAGGAAAAGTTGACAGCCGCCAACATCGAGGGTCTCTCGCGAAAGTTGGACGAGAAACTTGCGAGGGAGGCCGAAGAGAACGAAGCGGAACTGCGCCAACAAGCGCTGCAAACCAACATCGACGGCGATAAACCTAAAATCCTCGGCGATGATGAGGAGGATGAGCTAATGACGAAGAAGCAGGGTCTTTTGGCGCCTGACCTTCAGATGCTGAGGACCAGGATAACAGAGACGATCCGGGTGTTGGAGGATTTTTCGAACTTGGCCGAAGAAGGGAGGAGCAGAGCCGAGTATACCAGCCAACTACTCAAAGACTTCTGTGCTTGTATGTTCCGTAGACATTACTCTTTGGCTCCAGGGGTTGTCGAGCTAACCATTGATCGACAGATTATGGCTACAACGAATTTCTGGCAGAAAAGCTCATGTACGTTTTGACATACCTGGCACCAGCCGCTGTCTCTGATGGCTGAAGATTATGTGCACCGGTTACCGTCCGCTAACACGACATAGGAATCTTTTCCCGCCAAGAGAGGCATTTGCTTTCTTTGAAGCCAACGAGGTAGGTTCGGGAGACCGGATAGTTCTCAGTTCCGCAGCTGACAACAAGACTAGACCGCTCGTCCTGTTGTCATTCGAACAAACACCTTGCGGACGCATCGCCGCGATCTCGCCCAAGCTCTCAGTTAGTGGTCCTGCCCCTCATCCTCGCACCACCCAATCTAACCTTGCTCTCTGCAGTCAATCGTGGTGTTACTCTGGAGCCAGTCGGGAAGTGGTCCAAAGTTGGCCTGCAAGTGTTTGAGTCGAGGTAAGTACTGCTATCCGCGGATTTCGTTCCAGTTGTTGACTCGAGATGAAGCGTTCCGCTGGGTGCCACTCCTGAATATTTGGCTGGTCATTACATCCTTCAAGCCGCGTCCTCATTCCTCCCAGTCATGGCGCTCTGCCCTCAGGAGAACGAGCGCTGCCTAGATGTAGGTTGATGCAGTTTGTCGTTTGGAGTGTTTATGTGTGCTGATGTGACCTTTCCGACATAGATGGCTGCAGCCCCTGGTGGTAAAACGACGCATATGGCAGCATTGATGAAGAACACCGGTGTCATCTTCGCAAATGATCCCAACAAGTCTCGTGCCAAGGGTCTAATTGGCAACATCCACCGCTTGGGTGCTAGGGTAAGGTTTTTCAGCTTGTCTTGTGATAAATCTCCGGCTAATCTCATCCATATAGAACGTTATAGTTTGCAATTACGATGCCCGTGAATTCCCCAGAGTGATTGGTGGCTTTGACAGGGTGCTGTTGGACGCACCCTGCTCCGGTTAGTACGATGAACCCGGACGTTTGATTACGATGCTGACCCTTTGGACAGGAACTGGCGTTATTTCCAAAGACCCCTCAGTCAAAACCAACAGGGACGAGAAGGATTTCATTCAACTCCCCCACACCCAGAAGCAGCTGCTTTTGGCGGCCATTGATTCAACCAACCATGCGAGCAAAACGGGTGGCTACATCGTTTACTCTACATGTAGCGTCGCAGTTGAGGAGAAGTAAGTTCGACGATACATGACCTTCGGAAGGCAGAGGTGTTAACCATCCAACAGCGAGCAGGTCGTTGCATACGCACTGAGCCGTCGGCCTAATGTCCGGCTCGTCGAGGTACATGGATTCCGTCACCACAGTGTGCGAGGAAGAAGAGCTTGCTGACAACCTCCCCAGACCGGTCTTCCCTTCGGCAAGGAGGGCTTCACCAGCTACATGGGCAAGTCATTTCACCCGAGTCTCAAACTTACACGCCGGTTCTACCCTCACTTGTACAACGTCGACGGGTTCTTTGTGGCCAAGTTTAAGAAGATTGGTCCTACACCGCCCAATGCAGTCCTGGCCAACGGCAAGAAGGATAAGGATGCCGCGGCGACGAAGGCCGCTGGCGAGGAGGAGGTCATCGACAAGACCCCTGTTGGGGTGGAAGAAGCCGAGAAGGAGAAGGACGACTTTGGCGGGTTTGACGATGAGGAAGACGCAAACTACATTGAGCGTGCTAAGCGGAACGCCATGCGGAGACGTGGTCTGGATCCCAGAGCGCTGAAAAAAGGGCAGGAGAAGAAACCTCCCAAGGAGACGGAGTCCAAGGAAACAGCAAACCAGGAGGCCAGCGACAAGGCCAAGGACAAGACAAAGGACGAGGCAAAGGAGGCCAAGGAAAAGTCCGCAGATGCCAGGGAGCAAAACAAGGAAAAGCCAAAGGAGAAGACAAAGAAGTCGAAGGGGAAGGAGAGGAAGTAGACGGCTCAAGATAGAAAACTGTATTCCTGCAGTGTCGCGCTCAATTAACATGCAATGCACAGACAATAATTTCGCAGATGTGTGCTAGATAGAGTCTCTTGTTCTTCCCCTGTCATAATCGTTTTACGAAAGTTTTTGCCGGCCACAATGCATTTGACCATCTCCACAGCGATGAAGAAACCAACAGACTGAACGCCAAGTTATTCTTTCCTCTAGGGAACAGCGAATATCCCCAACTTCCCAGGAGAGATGGGGCGTAGGACATCGCACAGAACGAGTAAACGGCCACCAAAGTCAGAGACATCACCAGCACCAACCTTGCCTAGACGGTAGCGAATGGTGGCAGAAGAGATGGACAGTACAGCAGGCGGCATACATACAAGACGGAACAAATAGTGCACGAAAAGGACTACAACAATTTCAGAAATACATATATATATATATATGTACGTCCAATCATTGCGACCCTTCCCACGGCGAAGAAAGGGAAGAGCCGCACCCAAGATCGAGCGCCGAAGCAAGAAGCTCCGTCCGTCTCCATTCTGTTCGAAAACCTACGATCTGCGTCCTGGGCCACAAGCCGACTACGTGAAGCAGCCGGGGACCTCGTAAATCGTATAGAGCTAGTTCCGAGAATGTTGGGATTTGCGTTGTTCATGGAGAGAAAAAAAGGAAGGACTTGGCAGAGGCCGAAAATTCTGGTGTTTTTGAGAACGAGTGGGGAATGTGGCTGGTGCCGCAGCTGTGGCGTGTGCTCAACGCAGGAATGTGGTGCATGCTTTGTCTCTCCGGCCTTCGGCTCATGTTGCCGCCAATCAAGCGAGCCGCAAGCAGCCGAGCCGCATCGTCATTGCTCCCCCGTGAACGTTGTTTCGGCTGGTGGGACATTCAACTCGGAACTACCTTTTTTTTTCGCTTTCAATCCTTTTTATTCTGTCGCTCGTTCAGAAACTTTTCTTTTGAAACGAAGCAAAATACAAAAGCAATCTCAGAGATGAATGCTACGCAAACTGTACCGCGCTTCCTCCTACCGCGCCTGAGCTGGACCGGTCCGCTCTCGACGACAACGACGGCAACGACAGGCCTGCAGGGGGCTTTTGCGGCCGCCTTGAAGCAAGCGAGAATCACAACCAATGGAGCCGGAGGACAAGCAGCGCCCAGGAGATCCATCTATACGGGCGGCCCCAATTCGACGAGGAGACATGGCATTATGCGGGATAATGCGGGCAGCCAACCGACGAGGAGTCTGAGCTGCGTCGTCCGTAACCCGGCTCTCCGGCGGTCATTCCACGCGACCGCCGCGCGCAGACGTGACCACCACTTCGACACGCTCCGCTTTGTGCAGCGCCTTCAAGAAGAAGGGTTTACCGAGGAACAATCCGTGGCCATGATGAAGGTGCTAAACGACGTCATCGAGGAGAGGTCGGTCGGCCCCTTTTCCTATCGCCCTGCTCCGCTCACTCGCCAAGGCACACAACTGACACCCTCCTTGGTTGGGGATACAGCATCCAGAATCTCACGCGCACCATGGTCCCGCGCGAAGAAGCGGCCAAGACGACCTACACCCAGAAAGTCGACTTTGCCAAGCTGCGCAGCGAGCTGCTCTCGGCGGACAGCACCGAGTCCAACGCGACGCGGGCGGCGCACGAGAAGCTGACCAACGACATCACCAAGCTCAACAGCCGGCTGCGAGACGAGATCGGGCGCACGCAGGCGAGCGTACGACTGGATCTGAACCTGGAGAAGGGCCGGATCCGCGAGGAGGCCGTGTCGCAGGAGCTCAAGATCAAGGAGACCGAGACCAAGATCGAGCAGGAGGCGGCCGCGCTCAGGCAGCAACTGGAGCAGGTCAAGTTCCAGACGCTGCAGTGGTTGATAGGAGTCTGTACCGGATTTGCGGCCCTCTTGTTGGGTGCTTGGCGGTTGTTGATGTGAGAGGAACCGCTTGGAGGGGGTTATAAAGTGTGGTGATAATTTCGGGTATCGGGGCCCAACCGTAGCCGAGTTCAACCTCACTATCTGTCACCACATGGCGAAGGGTGAGTGATGATTTACGAGAATTGGATCAACTTCTTTCTCTCGCAAGTCAGACACGGCGAAGGATCTGAGGGGTCAGGGGCCAAGAGAACAGTACGCTCCCATCTCGATAAGGGCTTCTCAGCTGAAGGCAATCCAGATGGCCAAGACGGCACAGGTGTGGGCTTCGAACCAGAGCAATAATCCAATTGAGTAGCTAACGAAGAAGATGTAGAGATATTAAGAGCACCCCCGCACGTTCTGGTATATTTCTCCATCCTGGACCTGGACCAGTGATGGAGATACAAATGCAGCTACTATGGTCGTAGCGCCATGATCAAAACAAAACAGGCCCACACGGCCTGGTGTGTGGGGAGCAAGCCCACTTGAAGAAAGGAAGACGGTGTGGTGTGGTGTGGTGTGGTGTTACGTGCGGAATGGCGACCTCCCATTCATATGTCCCAATCAAGCACCCGGCAAAGACGAAACCACTTGACAAGGGAGTCATGTCCACTCTTGTTGCTGTCCATATTTTTTTCCCTCGTCTCCGAAAGCAGAGCTAGCTTATGGAAAGAAGAACAGAACGAAAGAAACCAACTACGCCCAAGACGGATATCAGTGCACCGTACTCACGGGCGCCCAGGAAGAAAAGAGGAAAAAAGAAAAAAAATGAAAAATGAAAAATGAAAAAGGAAAAAAAGGGAAAAAAAAAGAAAAAAAAGAACAGAAGGGTACCCTCGACATACTCGGGACTCGATTACTCAGGACTCGATAATGGACCGGGCGGCGTTGTACATGGCGTGCAGGTCACGAGTGGCCCTGGTGCAGACGCCGGCGGGGGCGTTGCAGGAGGCGGCGCGCTTCCAGCAGGGCACGCCGAGGAAGTGCCTGCACCAGGCCGGGTCGGCGTCGCGCGCCATCTTGACCGAGTTGCCCACGTCGATGGCGTTGATGACGGCCGCCGCCGCCCGCTTGGCCCGCCAGCACGCCCGGCCCTCGCCCGTGCACCGCCTCACCTCCTCCGCCGCCGCCGCGCCGCCGTCGCGCTTCCAGCACGACGAGCCCGTGAACCGCGAGCAGAACCGGTCCGGCTCCGCCGCCGGTGCCGCCTCGCGCTTCTCCTCCTTGTTGTTGTTATTGCTGTTGTTGTCGGCCCCCCGCTTCCAGCAGGGCATGCCGAGGAACTGCACGCACCACGGTTCCGGGTCTGCCTCGGCGTCGCGCTTCCAGCAGGGCATGCCGAGGAACTTGCTGCACCACGGTTCCGGGTCGGCCGCGGCGTCGCGCTTCTCCTTCTTCCAGCAGGGCTGGCCGTTGAAGCCGGTGCACCAGGGCTCCGGCGCCCGCTTCGCCGGCGTGGGGCCCATATCGGCGCGCTTGTTCCAGCACGGCTGGCCCGCGGACTGGACGCAGTAGGGGCTGGCGTCGCGCCCCTCGACGACGCCGTCGGCGCCGGCTTCCTCCTCCTTCTCCTCCTCCTCCTCCTCCTCCTCCTCCTCCTCCTCCTCCTTCTCCTCCTCCTCCTCCTTCTCGCGTTTCTTCTTCTTCTTCCAGCACGGCTGGCCCAGGAACTTGGTGCACCGCGACTCGGCCTCGCGCTTCTCGGTCGGCGTCTCGGTCTCGGTCGGGCTGCCGTGGAAGCCGAGGGCGCGGTAGAAGGCGGCCGGGTCGTCGTGGCTAGCGGCGATGGCGATGGCGAGCTCGTGCAGCTGGCGGCGGGCGATCCAGCCGGTCTCGCCCTCCGTCTCGTCGTCGCGCACGGCGAGGAGGTTGGCGTTGGCGTTGGCGTTGTCCCTGACCGCGTCGGCGAAGGCCTCGGCGGCGCGCTTGACGGTGTCGCAGGCCTGGCCCTCGGCCAGGCAGTACCGCTTGTCATGGTCGGCGGCGACCGCCGCCGCGTCGACTGACACGGCGACGGCCAGGAGGAGGGTGGTGATGGGGAGGGTGAACTTCATGATGTGGGAAGACTCCTAGGACCCTGGTACGGAGAGAGAAGATAAGAGTCGTCTTGTGAGTGGGGTGAGTGATATGTCTGTGTGTTTTCTGGTGAACGATGATGAGGAGATGGCCCCCTTCAGGAGATCATTTGAACAACTTGTTCTGGGGTTGGATAGGGAGGAAGGAGGAGAGGGAACAGGCAGGGGATGATGATACGATGCTGAACCAGAATGGTGTTCTTATAGACATGGAACGAAAGCCTTATTAAGCCTTATTCAGGGCGGGAAGGGGTGTTCGAGTTTATTGTCTCGATGGTCTATAGACTCGGGGGCACGAGACCAGCCCGACACAAACTTGACTTGTTTAGTCTGTTGCCACATCGTGCCGCGGTGAAGAAAGCTGGCGCACCGTCACCTCGTCACCCCGTCACCCCGCTGTTCCTCAAAGTATCTCTGGCTGAACAAGAACGCAAGAAAGAACATGTGTGGTTGGAGAACCAAGAACTATCGGAGTTGCGGAGAGCTCCCGGCAAAGGCTTTATTTAGGCCCAGACTTGGCAACTGTCCCTGCCTGGATTTAAGGGAGCCCTTCTCCCCGCGATAAGGCCGATGGGTCCTGGTGGGAATGCGGATGCGGCTGTTTGGGTATTTGAGCGCTGGACTGCTGATGCAGGGCTGCTCCTATTCACTGTTTATTCAGACCTCGTTTAGGAAAGTGTGTGGCCACCGGTGCAAAGGGAACAGCCAATCCCGCCCCGTGACTTTTTTTTTTTTAACCCTTGCTCTCAATCTGATATGCCTCGAGATAGCCGTCTCGGGATCCCTGTTCAGCCCAAGTCTCAAGGGTTGAAAGAAATCAGAAGTGTATATACATAGGATTTACAACAGATTCGGAGGCACAACGTTGACGGGGGCTGCCACTGGGGGAAGGGGACTGGCCAGGTGAAACTGGCGACATTACGGTACTCACACGACGAATGACTACGGAGGGCTGAACGCTCCTGTTTGATGTTGATCTCGCCGGGCTGATAACCGAGCACTTCGACCTGAACGGCAAACTCTCCTGCGTGCTGGGGCGATCGATGCCACGCAATTGAGAAAGCCCAATGGCCGCTAGAGGAGAGTTTCTCCTCGGGCTTGCCATCCCTCTTCAGCACGAAACCCAAGATGTGGCGCGCTCTCCTTGACTTCACCATGTGTTCAATGACGTCGGGGCAAGGAGTCAATGGAGTATGTACTGTACAGAGTACGAGTATAATCCAGTCGATGGAGACTTCCTAAGCTCGAACCTGGCTTTGAGAGGCCGTGCCGGTTCCTTCCCAAGCCTGAGATCGAGCTTGCAGTGTCCATGCCCAGAATTTCAGGCGGCCACTGTATACAGCGTCAGCACCTTTCAACCCCTCCTCCTTCTCGTGCTCGGCCCGAGGACTGAAATCCATTCGCTTCGAACACTGCTATGCACCTCAGCCTCGGATACGGGTATGGAGCGGCGGCCGTCATGCCATACCATTTCCGGTTATGCACAAACGTCTACATTGGCGTTGATCAAAGTTTGCCGCCCCATGAGCACCGCATTTTATCTGCAACTCACGGAGATCACAAGCCGAAAAGAAAGACCTCCCTCCCGGGTACCGTACCTATCTGCTGTGCCGAGCATTCCATCAATCACGAACGGACGTTAACGATGGCAATCATCTGACCCAGATAAGAATGGCTAGGACTATTCCAACTCTAAACGACGAAATTGCCTTGAATGAGATCAGTCCAGACTTGGTACTAAACATGGCAGGGCAACTAAATTTTCCATCATACCTTTTATACTGGACTACGAAGGATACTTCAAGTCTTAACTTCGAAGGCTGCTCACAAGCAGATCTGATATGAGAAGTTGATGAGTTGCTGACCCTTAGAGATCGGATGAGTCCATAGCCTTGAAGATCTGCAACAAAATATATGGAAAAAAAAAAGAAAAGAAAAGCCAGCTCTTTAAATGTTGCCTTTTTTAAGGTAAGTTAACTGGCAAAAACAAACGAATCTCGAATGCGTCAGCCGCGAATCGAACGCGGGGCCCATCGATGGCAACGATGGATTTTACCACTAAACCACTGACGCTTGTTTATGTGGTGTTATTTTTGAGTTGACAATTGCCTTAAAGAACACACCAGATTCGGAATCCTCAGGGCAACAACACTTCTTGAAGTCCATCTCTCGGCAACAACACGTCTGCTTGATGAAAAAATTCCCAGTTGGCGGAGTCAAATGAAGTTTTAACTAAAGGTCATGTTAATGACACTCGCTTAGTCTAAGAATACCAGGGTATCTATCCATCGCCAAACCGTAAACTCCGACACCAATTAACTGAAAAAAAGGACAATAGGCAATCAACCGTCCCCCCCCCCCCTTTTTTAAACTTCCTGTATATATCTCTTTCATAGTATTCTTGCCCTGACTTTGCACTTTGTCACGGACTCCCCGCGGTTCTTCTTCTTCCCACCCGCCGTTCCGTCTTCCCCTGTCCTTTTGTATTCCCCTATGTCCTTGTCTCCTCCCCTACCTTCTGCTTCCCTGCTTTCTTCTCCTTCCCCTCGCCGCCTTCTGTGCTCGTGGGCGAGCTTGTCTGCGACGGGCTGGGGGCGGAAGAAGAGGAGGAGGAGGAGCGGGAGGAGGAGGAGCAGGAGGAGAAGGAGAAGGAGGAACCGGTCGTTGCGGCGGGAGGAGCGGACGATGACGACGACGACGAGGCGGGAGCGGCGGGCGCTGCGGCGGGGCCAGGGTGCGGGAGCGCAGGGGAGCAAGTGCTGTGGAGGTACTTGCAGCGGGCGCACGGCAGCACCGCGCCGGCGGCCCTGGGTCCCCCGCTCGTCTTCCCTCTTCCCCCCTTCTCCCCCCTCCTCTCGGCGTCGGGCCGGTCGGTGCAGGGGAGCAGCCGGTCCGACACCTCCCTGGGCGCCTCCGGGTTTCTGTGGAGGATGTCCAGGCGCCTGTTGCAGCAGGCGCTGGTTACGGTGAGCCATATATCAGTGCGTATACTCTTTGATGTTTGTTTTTTTTTTGGGGGGGGGGGGGGGCGGGAGAGGGGATGGAAACAGGGAGGAATAAGGCAAGTATGAGTTGAATCCAGCGGCTCATATTTTCTTCTGGACATACCAGGGGTTGGTGCGAGGAGTGCCCGTTACCATCCTAAGACGCACGTCAATAAGTGATGCTATGCTACAAGGCGTGAGATTTTTAGAGGGAAGTGCTAGAGATCAGGCGCCGTTGTGAGGGGTCGACGCTGCGTGTCTGTATCCACGTACCATCCGAGTGCCGTGCGCTGCTCTTGCAGCGTCTTCTTCTTCTGCTTAGCCTCTCTTCGATCGGAGGCCACAGATTGGGGGCGGCAGAACTGCGAGACGCCAGGCGCAGGGACTTTCGCACCGGCTCCGCGGCGTCGGCGGAGGGAAGCCTCTTCCTCTTCCCACTCGCCGTGGCCCGCTCGCCGCCGTGGCGGAGGGAGACCAGGATCATCGCCGCCTCCAGGTCGGCGACGGAGTTGCCGGCGGCGTCGGCCAGGATAACAATGGCGAGGAAGTGTAGGGCATCCATGGTCGCTGATGTCGAGTGACTGGGCGGCCGATCCGGGTGCGGGAAGCAACAATATGTACGAGATCGGACGGGGGCAATGGGGGACTTAGACACCATGCTCGAGGTATACAAGACGCCAATGCCTCGGCGAGAACGTCGCGATGAGGCGGTGGATGACGATTGCCTCCTCGTCCCGGACGCATCCGGACTGAAGCATGAGGCTCCGTCTCCATGCTTTGCAGGACCGAGCCCTGCTCTGGTGTTTCACAGGAATTTTACTAGAATTCTACTAGGGAAAAGGCAATCCTATGCCCATACGCCGTATGTCCATGGCGAGAAACATGTAGGCCCTTTGCAAAGTGCATGGTGGCAATATCCGAGAGGCATATTACAGGAACCTTAGGGGATGGACTGGCATGCGGAAGAAGCATACACAGCAGGTACATTTAGACATGCAACTTAACGTCATGCAACTGCACACCACGATTGCTTGCATCACCTACCCAACCCCCCCCCCCCCCCCCCGACTCACGGCCCTACTTCGATACCCCCCAGATACATTTCAGGATTCGGAATGCACATGCTCAATTCGTCCTAGAGCTGCTGCTAATTCTAAGCATCCTACCGGGTTGGCCACGGAGCCTGGGAGACGCTGCACAAGCACCGAGGACCACATCTCTCACATGTATGTGCAGTCCAGATATACGCACAGAGAAGCCTACCCTACAGCGACCTTGCTCACTCCGTGAAACTGATCCATTCAACACCGCGGCAGTAAGTCGAGATCAGATGGTATCCAAAATTCAACAAAAAAAGTCACTGTCAGGAATTAATTGTCTAAAGCTTGGGCGACCATGGAACCTTTGAACGTGCAACAATGCCCAGGGGGCTCGCTCAGGGGTTCAGGGGCTCAGGGGCTCAGGGGCTCACTCAAGGGTCAAGTAAACAAGGGTTAGGGTTCAGCTTAGCTCTGCGTCGGGACCGCCTTGTAAACGAGATCAGAATGTGTGTGCTCGCACCGAGACCAGGCACTTCTCAGCATGTCGACGAGACTTTGTCGCCCACATAACATGCTTCTCGACGCAGGCGCGTCATATAAGGTTGATGATACCTCGACCCGTAAAGGAACCCAGAATAAAGAGCACCGGCCGCGTCGATCCTCACCGATATGTCCCGTTGACTCCGACTCCCCAGACCCTAGAAGTAGCGCGCCTGAATTCCCACATCCACGCACCTATCGTATCTCGTTATATCATCCCAAACTCTTGCCCTGATGACATGACAACTTAACAGGTCATATCGTCAAACCATCTCTTTCTGAAACCAAGGCCAAGGCCAAGGCCAAGACCATAAACTCGAAGGCCTGATTCCAATTCCACCTCCAGACAGACTTATGCCAGATACCGATACGCTGGAGTATCAGACTCGATCCTCTCGAGATACTCTCTCACAAGCAAGTCCTCGATCCGCTTCTTGATCATGGAAATCTCGGGCTTGAACCGCCCGGCAAGCTGGCCAATGACCTCTGTCGTGAGCTGGGTATGCGAAAGCTCCTTTCGTTGCCTGTTAAAGCACGCCGGTTAGCCCTCAACTTCTGTGCAAGAAAAAAAAAGATAAAAGAATGGGAGACCGACTTCATGATGCGCACAATCGCGGCATCCACGACGTGTGCCCTTGTCTGGTCGTTCTTGCGCTCCGTCTCCTTGCGCTCCTCGTTGTCCTCCACCTTGGACGTGCTGCTGATCACAGGAGCCTTGATTTTGATGGTCTTGCTGACAAACTGGGCGTTGAAGGCAAACTTGTCGGTCGCCTTGACGCTCTTGGACATGGGCTCCTTGATCAGGACCCTCGACTTGGGCGGGATCGAGAGCGAGCCCAGCGTGCGGATGAGGTCTTGGGCGGGGATGTTGGTCTTGGCCTGGATCTCTTCAAACGATAGGCTCTCGCCGTCGGCGAGGTCGTTGAAGAGCTCGAGCACGATCATGCCGTACGTCGACACGTTGAGCTCATAGCGGCGCTCCTTGCTGAGCGGGCCGCTCTCCTTACCAGGGATCTTGGGGAACACGCATTTGACGTCCGCGCTGCCCGCTGACGCGACCCAGGTGAGCACTCGGCCGCTGCGGTCCTTGAGATAGTACTTGAAAAAGCTCTCCTGCAACCGCTTGATGGCGGGCGGGAAGATGCACTCGGCTCTGCCGCCGTCTTCCTGCAGCAAGGCGCTGCGGCCCATGACCTCGGGCGGCCAGTTGTTGGTCGTGAGAACGTGAATGCCGAGGTCGATGTTCTTGGTGTCGGCATCGCCGAGGCCGCGGACGTGGTCGCGGTAACTCTCCGACAGGTCCTTGGACAGTTCCATGTCCTTGAACATGCCCTCGAACTTGGCCGTGAAGTGGTTGCCCAGCTCGGCCCTCATCCTGCGAACGAGCTCCTTCTCTATGTGCACCTCGGACTTGTTGTGAAGCAACCGGCGAGCAAGGTGTTTCTGATAATATCGCTCAAACATGTCTCTGTCCGCGAGATAATTGAGAAGAACAATGGCTTTTTGCAACACAATCTCCACATCCTCGTCCGATTTCCCCTTGAGGCCCCGCTTCAAGCTGTCGTCGATGAAGAGCGACACGAATTCCGAGCTCCTATTGAACATGTTGATGAATTCGGAGAAGCTCTTGGTCACGGCGGATTGCAGGACAAGGTCGTCGTTGAAGCACGTCTTTGAGAGATTGTCGAACTTGTCCTTCAGCTGCAGAACGTCGTCGACCCACTTTATCGCCGCTGCTGTCTGCTGGGCTGCCGCACTTAAGGGTTGCGCTTTGGTCTTCCCGCCGCCTTCGGCTCCATCCTCAGCCTCAGCACCGGCTGCCGCCGAAGCCGAGAAGTCTGTGTTCTTGAGGGTCTGCTCGATCTCGAGACCTAGTTCCATGACGCGGCTCTGAAGAATAGTCCTGAGTGCTTGTTTTGTCTTGTCAACCCTGGAGATGAGCTGATAGAGAATGGAGAGGTCCTCATAACGATCATTGTCAATCATGCTCTTCATGCCGCTTCCCTCCATGGCGAGGAAGTCGTTCAGCTTGGCGACTATCAGCTCTTGTTCGACGACCGACGCGATCTTGTCCGTCGTGAGGATGGAAAGCGTCGTCTCGCAGCGATCCCGCTCCTCGCGGAGCCGGCGCTGGGTGTGACGCAGCCAAGCGCTAGCATTGCCCTCGCGGAGGAGTTTTTCGCACTCGTTCTTGTAGAAGTCCCGACTCGCGCTGAGGAAGCGGGGCTCAAAAACGGTCAGATAAAGCTTTGTATTCTCAATCTCCTCGTCCGTTTCGTAGAGGGACTCCAGCATGGACGTTATTTGCCGGAGGAGATTCCGATCGATGATGTCGCCGTCTCTCTCCATATTGATCAGATCGAGCACAACGGCATTGAGAATGTCGAAGATCACAAAAGGCCGGTCCAGTTGTTCTGACGCTCCGCCCAGATCATTCCGCAAAATGTGGTCCCTGAACAAGCCGATCGTCGCGGCGAATATCGAAGGCCGTCTCGACTCGGCGACGTAGGTGCGCTCCAGGTACATGAGAATATCGGCCACCATGTTCATCGACATATTATGGTCCTCCCAGGTACTGCGAATCCCCCTCAGAAACCGCTCGCCCGTTTCGCGCCGTTCGTGTGCGCTCGATCCCGGCGTCTGGAGCAGCGCAATACTGATCAGGTTGCCCGACACGAGCCCGGCGATCTGCGGCAAGACGTGGTCGCGGAACCATTTCTCTTCGAATTCCTTGACGCTGTCGTAGAGGAGCTCGCCTTTCTTCCTCAGAACGATCTTGTACGAGGCTCGGTAAAGGTTCTCGAACGAGAGCCGGGTGGCATTCTTATTGTGAATGTCGGTCAGGGCGCCTTTGAGGATTTCCCAACAAGGAGTGAACTCGCTGTTCTCCTTGCTCATAATCGGCTGTGGCTGTCAGAACGGGTGCTTCCAGTTCTCGGTGGGTTCACGAGGCACGGCAGCTGTCCACGAGCGGCGAATCTCGTGGACGCGCTCCAGAGAGACATACCCTTCGAATCGGCCGGATCTTGTTCGGTCTGGAGGCCATCGCGGCGACTTCTGCTTATTGTACGGTCCGGACGAGATTGGGGGGTTGTCGACGAGGCGAGACGGGAGCTAAGACGGGCGCGGAATCGTAGGCCGGAATCTGATGCAGCTGGGAAGCTTCAGCGCCAAGCTGGGGAAGGAAAGAAAAAATAAAAATAGGAAAGGCCTTGTAATTGCCGGCAATGTATTTCCCACTGCATATATGCACGACCTCTGCACGTAGCTAGCACAGCTGTTACCTCATCCGAGGGTGGGTGAGGACGGGCAATCGTGAGGACGATTAAACCACCGGTGACAATGGTCAAACGGGGCTCTCTTGGAAACGACCAGGGCGGTGTCAAAGGACGGTGGCTATCGCATCACCATCTTTGTTCCCCTTGTCCGTCAAGCTGTATATCGTGCCAAACGTACAGAAAAAGAGGAGGAATGTGGCGAAGTCGAGCCGAATCCGTTTCGAGCATCAAGAGCTCCCGGATTTTCGGGTTCCTGCGCGGCGGCTACCGCAGTCCGCGAAGGTTAGGCTGGGAAACCGATGTGGAGTTCCTTGAGCTGTCATAAGTGTAATCCGTATGTATGTACCCCCAACCCCACTCTCATTGCCCCTCTACAGCAGGCAGTCAACCAAGCTATCTTATCGATAAGAATTTTTGGGACCGAGCTGGCGGCGAGCGCCGCGTCTCAAACGTTGATGCTCCCTCCTTCCTCTTGCCTTCTGACAGGACCGACCAAGAAAAACCCTTGACGGCCCGGCTCCCTCACACGCAGACCTTGAAACTCGGTATATCGTCAAAGACATGGCTTCCAATCGCCCATTTGTGTCAATACAAAAATTGGCGAGGCTAGCCTCACCAGCGCCTGCCAGAGCCGCCCCGTCCTCGCTCGTCCTCCTCCGTTCAAGACCAAGCCGACACCTTCCCTGCCTCGCATCATCTACTACCGCAACTCGCCTCGCCCATAGCATTCCACGACCACGCAACGGCTCCCCATTCATCCAACAACAAACACATCAACAGCAGCAGCAGCAGCAACAGCAACAACAACAACAGCAACAACAACAAACAGCCACCAGCGCCTCCACATCGAGCAGCGCCTCCCCCGAGACAACCCCCCCACAATCAGGCGCCACCACCAACAACGCGGAACAACCGGCCCAGGGCCGCGACATCCGGCAGCAGCCGCACTACGAGCTGACGTTCACGTGCCGGCCGTGCGGGACGCGCTCGCGCCACCGGGTGTCCAAGCACGGCTACCACCACGGCACGGTGCTGATCGCGTGCCCGGGGTGCAAGAACCGGCACGTCATCAGCGACCACCTGCGCATCTTCGGCGACAAGGCCGTCACCGTCGAGGACATCCTCCGCCAGCGGGGCGAGTCCGTCAAGAAGGGCACCCTCGTCGCCGGGGCCGACGGCGACGGCGCGGGCGACCTCGAGTTCTGGGACGACGGCACGAGCACCCCGCGCGAGCCCTGGGTCGAGCCCGAGCGGCCCAAGGCGAAGGAGGGGGAGAAAGACCTGCCGCCCGGCGCCACCTTCAAGAGCGTTAAGCCCGGGGATAGAAAGGCGGATGAATGAAACGGGCGGGAGTGTATATAGCGACAGACAGGCGCGGCCAAAGGGAAAGGCGGAAGGAGTTGCAAAGTTGTCGAAGTGGGATTGAGATGTGTTCCGTTGGGGACATGTGTACGATGTGATGGATAGACTTGACGACAGCGTTGTGACATGTCGCATACCCGAGAACCGCCAGTTCTCAGTGTAACATTATCCTGTACAATACCAACCTAGATCTAACATAGAGTCGGCCATCTTCACAGTGTGTTTTTTTTGTTTTCATAGGACCCCTTTTTACACCATGCCAGACCCATCCAAACACTATCACCTAGCAACCAACCAAACATCACAGCAATATCAACTACAGGAAGTTCCGCCGGTGCTCCCTCTGCTCCTGTCCCCGCGCCTTCCGCTTCTCCTTCTTTTTCTCCAACTTCTTGCGCTTCTCTCGCCCGTACTTCTCGGGCGCCGTCAGCGCCTCGATCTTGCGTTTGCTGGACCGCTGCTCCCTCTTGACGCGGATGTCCTCGCCCACCGCCAGCAGTGCCTTGGTGTACTCTGCGCTGCCCAGCCGCCGCTGCAGCGTCTCCATGATGCTCTGCGCCTTGGTCTTGAGCGTCTCGAACCGCGTCTTGAACACCTCGTTGAGCGAGAACGGCTGGCGGATCGACGGGTCCGTCAGGTTGCGCAGCGGCCGGAGGATCGTCTTCACCGAGGCGAGAAGGCTGTCGGTCGGCGACTTGACGGAGAAGGCCTCGAGGAGGTCCATGGCCGCTAGCTTGCTCACAAGCATCTCAGGTTTCGGTTGGCGTTCTTTGCGGATGATGGACGCCAGCTTCCAGAAGAGGTACTTCATGTCGGCCAGCTGGGCGGATTCCTTGGCGTCGTTGGCCGCGTCCTCCTCTTCTTCATTGCCCTCCTCTTCGGCCACGGACCTTCCTGATTCGAGATAGCCGGACAAGAACATGATGACCTGCACAGCCTCTTGGGCAAGCGCCTCGTCGACTTCCGCCGCAGAGAGGATGCCGAGTGCTAACCTCATCAGGTCGTTCACATCGGAGCCGTCCAGCTCCAGGCCGTAAGAGCCCGCAAGTGGCAGCTTTTGCCCCTTCACCGCGTTTCGCGCAAAATCAGCCAGGTACATGCTGAGAAGCTTGATGGAGGTGAGCTTGACTGTGGTGTGAGAATGCGCAAGGCATGCCTGGACCTCGGACCACAACTCGTCAGAATCCGGGCCAAGAACCCTTTGCGGGTGCTTCTGCACCAGGGTCTGGACAGTCGTCAATGCTACGTTGGCCATCTCCCAATCAGCCTCGAGAGCCTCATCATCTCCAAGAACCTTGACCAGCTTGTCTGTGACGAGCCCGGCATCCTGGTTATCCTTGGGACTCGGCTCCCGGCCCTCAAAGTACAACCCAAATGCGTGCAGAGCCAACTTTAGCACCGCCGGATTCCCGTCCTGCCCCAACCACGACCGCAGGAGCATCAGGAACTTGGACAGCCGCTCCTTGTCCGACACCTGGAAGATCTCTTTGATGAGCTCACCGGCCGCCAATCGACATCTTTCGCTGTCATCGTTTGCCAACACAAACACCAGCGGGATGAAGCACGTCGCAGCCACCTCCTGTGCGAACTCATCCGCCGACTTCTTGAGCAGCAGATTGATCACCTCCATGACGGACAGGCGGCCGCCCTCTCGCTCATATCTAAGATTGGCCACGATGAACTTGAGCTGCTTCTCCCACCGATTCCGCTTCTGCGGATATTCCCGTAGGAACTGGAAGAAAGCGCCGCGTGCCAGATCGCGCGTGTCTTTGTCGTCGTTGGTAATCATGACGGTACCGACGTAGTCGAGCGTGTCGTATACCGACGCTGTCTCCAGCTTGCGGTCCAGAACGGAACGCAAAAAGCTGAACGTGACGTGCCGGTACATGGGCTCCGTCAGGTCGTCTTTGAGCTTGGTGAGCAGCATGTCAAGCGCGGCATCCCTCATCGGGATCTCCCGGCGGTCCCGAAGGACGATCGAGATGAGCTTGAGCGCTGTCTGAGCAAGGTCCGATGTCGTAGACTGCGACAAGGATATGCATTTGATTGCTTCCTTATGGGCTACCTTGTACAAGTTGCTCGCATCGTCATTCTTGAAAGGCACCTTGACTATGACGGTGAGGAACTTGAAGGCTGCAATCTTGACCTCCTCTTCGGCTGACAGAACAGCATCACCTAGGATTGGCAGGAACCCGGCGATGTTCCCAGCCGTGCGGAGGTTGTCATGTTTCTTGAGAACAGACCGCAAGATGTCGATGGCAAATTTGATGAGCTTGTAGGTGTATTTGCTGGTGACGCTGCCGTCGCTCTTCTTGGCGGCTTTCTGGACGAGATACCTCTTAAGACGAGGATCGATCTTGGGCTCTGCTTGCGGTTTTTGACTCTTGTACACTTCTTGAATCACCTCGTAACAGAACACGAGGACCTGTTGCGAGGCAGCAGCAGGATTCTCCAAGAGGCCTTTGGTGATTCGAGTAAGGAGTTCATCAACTTTCCGGACCGTGCGCAAGTCGAGCTTTTCCAGGAGCAAAGACTGCAGCGGCATGGTGAGGTCGCCGAGGCGTGTGATGGAAGCTGTCTTGGCAATCAACTCCATGGAATCCTGGCTCTTGCTGCTCTTAACCTCCTTCATCTGGCTCACGTACTCTGCGGCGTCCTTCTCCTGGCCCGTGACTCCGAAGATATCATCCATGATGACGGCCATGATGGAGGAGAGACAGTAGTCTAGATCGCCTTGGTTGAATGTCGGAATGGCAACCAACAAAATGGAATGGAGGGTATATGAAAGGACATGGAGCTGATGGCCCCTGACAAGCGCTCCCCGTAGCTCCTTGAGGATGAACTCGAACTTATCAGGACCGATGATGCCAGAGATCTTGGCGAGAGTGTCCCGAGCCATCTCGCGCGACTCCCAGGATTTGCTGCGGAGAATGTGGCAGATGTCGGTGAGAACGCTCGGGAGCTTCTCGTTGAGTCGCTCCTCTGGAAGAAGAGTAAGGAGTTTCGCGATGATCACTCCCACGGGGATCCTAGCACTGACAGTCGTTTCATCCTTCTCGTGGATGTACTTAAGCAGCGTCGGCAGGAAATTGTTGACGATCTCGTCACCAAGCTTCTCCTGACTAGGCAGCGTGGTCGCGAGACGGCAGGGCTTTGCATCGGCCGTCTGCCCGTCATCCACGTCCATGGCATCGGCGGATTTGCGGGAAACAGCCGTGCGTAACGCATCGACCTCCTTCTCTAGGAGACGGATAACACGCTTGTTCCAGTCTGGTTTCGACTCGACATACGAAACGAACCTCCGGAGGATGGCCCGATATTGTTGCCATTCCAGGGATGTAGTCAGTGCCGCGATCGTGTTTGTCGCCTGGGCGCTTAGGCCATGGTCATCGCCGCCTTCGGGGCGATCAAAGATGAAGTGCTCGAAGAGCGGAATGAAAAATTGGCTGATGTGTTTGCTGCGTAGCTCGCTCTTCTCGTTTGCCGCCTCGAGAAGACGCAGGGCCTGGAGCTGACGGGTAACCGCCGGGCTGAGGACATGGAAGAAGAAGGCTTGGTCGGAGTCGTCAGAGACGGGGACCAAGGGGGTGAGGTCGGCAACCGGTTCCCACTGTGGAAGATGAGCGACGAGGAAGCCGAAGAGGCGCAGGACCTCGCGGCGGACCGTTTCGGAGCTCTCTCTCGCTCCTGAGTAGATGGCCGGCAGGATGACGGTTGACAGAACATCGACATAAGCAGCCTGCTGCGGCCCCGCCCAAGCTGCTTCAGCTGCTGAGACGAACTTGCAGAGTCCATCGGCCGCGTTGGACGAGAGCACGCCAAACTCCTCGTCCTGCTGGATGTAGTAGAGGAGGTTGTGAACCAAGGGCATCCATTGATCGATTGTGAAGGGCGTCTCGCGGTCTCTGGAGATCGAGTTGAAAGCCGAGAGTCGCGTGTTGTAGTCCGGTTCGTCCAACCGCTTCACGACGTAGGAGTTCAGGTCGCGGCAAATGTCGGCCACTTCCTGCGCCCAGGGCTCTCGAGAGGCAAACACCTCCAAGACTTCAGCCAGCGTCTGCCGGTTCTGCTTGTCTTTGAAGAAGCCAAACAACGAGGCAATGGTACCGTAAACCTTCCGCTTCAGCTCCGCGTTGTTTTGCAAATCTTCGAGCACGATGAATTGCTTCAAGATCAACAAGATCGAGCCTTTGATCTTGGGGTTGACCTTTCTCAACGGCTGGTTAAGCAGGAAGGTGGCAATCTCAACCATGTCCTGCACGCTGGTCGACGTCTCCACAAGAGGAGCGATAGCGACGACCGTGTCGACTGCGGTCGCTAGCAGGTCCCGGCCAATGTCGGGCTGGTCGCGAAGTAGCCCACTGATCTCCTTGAGGATGAGATCTATGTGGGGGGCTAGGAGCTCCGTCTTAACCTTCTCGTTCGGCTCTGACTCGGCCTCGGGAGGTCGCGCGAGATCAACCAGATTCTTGAGGACGTTGAGAGCGAAGGTCTTGACTTCATCCCTGGCCTTCTCGATACGCAGAGTCTCGATGACCTTTGGCATGATCCTCTTATCAAGAGAGAGGAACAGGGCGGCCTGGGGAAGCGAAGACCATGTGCCCAGAAGCTTCCAGGTAGCCGAGACACCCTGTGTTGTCTCCGCCGGAAGCTTCTCAATCCAAGGGCTGATGACCTCCTTAACCATCACTGCTTGATACGGAGTCCAGTCAAACTCGGGCGCATTCTGGAACAGCTTGCTCAGAGACTTCAGCGCTGTTGTTCGCACAACCTTGTACAAGGACGCGTTCTGGACGTGGTCCTGCTCTTCGGTCTCATGCTCCTCCGAGGTCCCTCCAAGCTGGCGGCAGGCATATATGAGGCAGTAGAGAACCGCGTTGACAAGAGACTCCATGTACGACGAGACGCTCGTCCCAAGCTCATTGATGACCGACTCGAGCATGTTCAAGAGACCAACCTGCTTGCGGACGGGAAGAGCCTCCCGAGCAAACAGACTCTCTCGGAGCCCTTGGGCATCGACCACTTTTATATCTCGTAGGTTGCCGAGGGCTATGTCTAAGAAGCTCCCCATGTCATCGACATTCAGTTGCCGGATGACGGCGAGACGTGTCGCATGGAGGCCATGACGACCACTAGCTACGCCCTTCTTTGAGATGGCTCGCCCATATAGCAGGTGGAGAAGAACCGGCATAACGTCCGGGCGGTGGTCAGGCTGAATTTGGTTGTCGCCTTGAAAGAGGACGGTGAGCTCGTTCCTGAATCTGGCCTCATCAAGCAGGTACTCAAGGTGTTCCTGGTACGGTTTGATAGAATCATTCTTCCAGGCCAGGATCGATTTGAGGGCCAGCTTTTGCAGCTCGATATCGCCGTTCGCCAGCAGCTTGAGCAGAGACTGGTACACCCTCTGGCTCTGATATAGAACTCGCGGGTTGTTGAATTGGGCGAATACTCCAACGAGGGCTTTTCTGTCAGGAAGAGACCAGCTGCCTTCGAAAGATTCTTCAGCCTCGTCTCCATCCTCCTCCTCCTCCTCCGACGTCCCACCTTCCTCGGTGAAGGAAAAGAGGAATGGCACCAGCCTTCGAGATCGCTTCTCGGCCAAGAAAGGCATGGCTGAAAATGCCTTGAGTGCTTTGCTCCGTGCCCTGTCCGAAGGAGACTCGACAATCTTCTGTCCTTCCTCGAAGGCGCTCAACATGTCTCGGGAGGGATCGTTCAAGACGCTCCCCGTAGTGCCGGAGGTCTCATGGAGCGCCATGAGATTGAGACATTCGAAGTTGGTTAACGCCTGATGATTGTCCTCGGCCGGCGGTTTGTACGGGCCGGACCACTGCGGAGATGGCACTTCTAACCACTCGAAAGCAATTTCGGCCAACACCTCTTCTCCTGGCTTGCTTTCAGCCACCTTCTTCATTGCTTCGACGGCATCATCCCAAACGGGGGACAGAGGTACCGTCGTCATGCCGAAGAGAAATGCCGGAATAGCCCGGATCAACCAGGAGTTCTGGTCGATGTGAGAGTAAACCAGGCCGAGCTTGCGGAGATGGACTGCGATGGTCCGGATGCTTTGAAGGTTTAGAGGTAGCTCTTCCACCTGAATCATTGTTGCCAGGGCGGAGTTGAAATCAGGAGTGAAGTCCAATTTCTCGAGGATTCTGAGGGACACAAGCCGGAGCTCATGAGAAGGCGTGGATAGGTTGTCAATCAAGCACTTGACCAGGGGGGTTTCCACCTCCTGCTGACTGTCGCCATTGTCGTTGTCGGCTTCGGGAGAACGCTGGATTTTGCCGCCGACTTCGCGCTCGTAATCCAGAAGAGCCTCTAGAAATGCCGGAGAACGACAGAACCGTGGCGCAGCGGCCCTCAGCAGCGGGGCCAATGAGGGGTCAACCGAGTTGGCCGGCGCGCACATTCGAAGGTAGGCACGGAAGCCGTCGCTGACAATGAAGTTTGCCTCGTCGGTAGGCAATGACGAGGATGGCCTGAGAGCCAACTTCAGCTTCTTGAGCAACACCTCGGCTATCCTTGCATTCGTCGCAGGATGTACTGTGGTTGATTGCAAGACACGCAATCTCGCCGAGTATTTGGGCAGACATTTGTCTCTCCAGGTCTCCGGGTCTTTCCCGAACCCACCGCTCTCTGGAAAAGGGGTGTCTCCAAGCTTAACGAATTTGCTGGCAATCTGGTCCTGCCAGGACTGTGGAAGCTGAAAGATCTCCTTCCCTCCAGGGGTTGGGAGTCCGCCGGATTCGACCATGCGCGGCAATAGTACACAGAGGATGTCTTCGTTTGCGTTCTGCGACCAATGTGCGACGATGAACCTGGCCTTGTTTAGCAAGATGTCGAGAGCAGGAAGGGAAGGAACCTTACTTTTGAAAGTCTTTCATGAAGAGGCCACGGAACCTCTCGGGATTCAGATCGGCCAGATAGGAGCAGAAGGCGATGTACCACCGCATCAGGGGTTCCTTGGTCATGGTCCCGCTGAAGGTGGTGAGGGCGGGAAGGAGGGCATCAACGGGAGCCTGGGCCCATACGATAGCCGTGTTTACGACGATCCTCTGCCATACCCGAGACGGGTCCATGGATTCAACCTCAGCCTTCTGGGCCGAAAACGAAACGAGCAACTGGCCGAGCGTCTTGACCAGAGTCGCCCAGCCATGAATGCGCGTGCCCTTTCGCACACCGACCATGGTTCCCAGAACCTGTACGAGCAAGGCTGAGCGTGGCTCGACCTCCGCCTCTTCCATCACTCTTGTCTCGATAGTCTTGAAGGTATCCGCATTGGAGTGGTGGATGACGCTGGTAAGGACGCCGCAGCAGACATCCGTCCAAACCGTCTGCTCGGGTAAGGCCAATTCCTTCTCGGGCACGTGTCGAAGCAGAGCGGCAACAACCTCGGGGCCGGTCGAATGTATCCCATCACCAACCCCTTTGATTGCCTCGGCAAACATGGTCATGATGCCCTGGCTGTATAGTTCGAACTGCTTCTGCCCAACCGTAGCCTCCAGGTCGTCCCTTACATGCTCGACAAAGAGCGGCAGCGCCTTGTCCTTGTGGCTGGGGGCCGCCGCCTTCTTGACCAGAAAGCTCATGGCCTCGGCAGCGAACCGTGCAATGTGCCCGGGGTTCCGGGCCTTGCCCATCAATGGAGCCACGACGTCGTATGTCGGCCTCAGATCTGGCACGAGAAGGCGCGACAAGTATTTGAAGAGGAAAGCCAGGGCGGCAAAAGTCCACTCGATGACTTCGACATCATGCACCTTGCTGGCGAGATCGACAATGAGGGCGAGAGCTCGTGGGTAGTGCTTCTCGAAGCGAACGCCCAAGTCATGCGCAAATGCAGTGACAAGGTCAAGCAGCGGTTCGAGGGCTTCTTTCTCGTGCTTCGCGATGTACTCGGCCAGCAAGTCCATAATCCGGTCCTCATGGTAGAGGATCTGGGCAAGGGACTCGGTGAGGGGGTTGATCTCCCTCTTGAAAGCCATATACGGCTTGGAAATGTTGAGTTCGGCCCACCGATCCAAGCCGTTGCGCAGGTACGAGGTCGTCGCTTCGAGGTCTTCGGCTTCGAGATCGTGGCGGCGGACTTTGCGGAGGGGATCGAGGGAGTGAAGCTTGGAGATCTTGGCGCTGAACGACTCCCATCGGTGATTCTTTTGGTGGGGGGTCTTTTTCGAACCCCTGGAGGTTTTGACAATACGGCCCGACGTTGTGGACGGCATAGTGGCGGCGTCCCAGGTGCCGTTTTTGTGTTGCGTATTTCCCCTGCGACGGCGATGGGTGCGCGAGGCCGAGAACTCGCACTCGAGCCGCTGGAAATTTTTGGCCGGGGGAGTGGCAGCCGAGCCAAGATAAGTTTGATAAGGGAGGGGCGGATGCAGTTGCCAAGGAACCGCTAGTTGCATATTTGCATCGATGAATAACCAATTTAGGTAAGTGCGTCACCACGCAATACTTTATGATTGAAGCAACAAAAATGACAATGGCAAGAGCAGACCAACATTTATTTGAGATATTGAGATAAAAGCCCGGCACCTTCCCACAGAAACAATGAACTACAAACAGGCAGCAATAGTATCGTGTCAGGAAACAACACATACCATAGAATTCAAAATGCGCCTTTCCAGTCACCCAAACAAGCACACGACACCTTCGCACTTACACCCACATCGATGAATCCAGCCAGTCGATCACCAACTGCGCCTTCGTAAAACACACAGCCCAGATAATCTAGAGTTCTTCTGCCCATCATGTCCTTCCGCGAGGCATACGTGCCCCCGGTTCGCCAGTCGGCCCAACAGCAGCAAGCCGCCAGCAACCACGGCGGCAGCCGGACCCCCAGTTTCTCTCAGCAGGAGGGCAGCACCGTTCCCGTCAACGGTGCAAACGATGAAGAAGAAGAAGAAGAAGACGACGACACCCGCATCCTCTACCAGTCCAAAACCAGGCGCACAAACATCGTCAGCCCCTCCCAAGCGGCCGCCAGCCTCAGCCAGCCCCAGGGCCTCCCGTTCCGGCCGCGTGTGAACCCCGGCCGCGCAGCCTACGCCACGCCCGACGAGAAAGTCTACTACATCTGCGGGTCTTGCAACCTGCTCTCGGGGTTCAAGTCAAACGACATGTTGCGGTGCCTCAACTGCGGCGGGATGACCATGTTCAAGCCGCGAGTCAAGAAGTATTATTCACGTCCTGGCCCGAGGCTTTATTTTTTGTTTGGGGGAGCGGACGCTGATTCAACTTCACACAGGGTTCTTCAGTACTCGACGAACTAATGAATGTCTCGCAGATGCGATCCGGCCGGGCGGATCGCAATTAGAGGTTATGAATCTTCTTCACACACGTGGTCAAGGAAAGGATAAGCCAGGCTTTCTAGGAGGGTTGCGAGGATGTCTTTGAGCTCCGACGGTCATTTCGGGGCCAATCATGCGGGAAAACCATGCTACCCCCTGTAATTAGAGGCACCTTGCAATGTTCTCGCGATGCTTTTTAATCTCCGTTTTCCGTTACGCCATCTGCCGTGAACTCTCCACGCCGGTCAACTTCAGCGTGTGCCTGTATGTAAAAAAGCCTGCGCGGCTGATCGAGCGCACCTGTTTTACTTAGGTGTCCAGGGTAAAGTCCCACTTCTTGAATGCCTTTCTGAATGCTGCCACGTCCGCGGTCTCCGCCTGCTCCGACTGCACCACATCCTGCCAGACCGTCCGATCCTCGAGGCCCAGCAGCTTGGCCATGACCTTGCGCGGGTACTGCAGGTCAAACCGGACGCCCTCGTCGAAGGGTAGCAACAGGCTGCTGCCCACCACCTTAGCGCTGCTGCCGTCTTCGCCGTCCTCCTGGGCCCAGATCCAGACCCTGAAATAATCCCCGGGCACCTCGTCGGCGGTGCCGAAGTCCTTGACGGTGAACTTACCCAGCTTCATGTCCTCGGCCAGCACCCTGAACCCGGCCTCGACCAAGCCCTTGCTGACCATCTCGGCGGGGACGGGAAGGAACTGCCAATGCACGTGGATGTTGCGCGCCCGGTTGATCTCCCACGTGACGGCGCCCAGCTTGCGCCCCGACGCGTCCGCCACCATGTTCTGCAGCGCGTCGCGGAACCGCGCCATCTCGGCAAAGGTCCTCTTGGCCTCCTGCTCGTCGCCCATGGCCGCGGCGCTGAGCGAGGGCGCGTGCGTGAGCGGCGTGATGATGAGGTGGCCCGGGAACCCGATGCCCTGCTCCCGGAAGGTGTCGGCGGCGGGGAGCGGACCCTTGGCGGTAGCAAGATACGTGTCCTCGCCGACGCTGCAGACCATGTGGGTGGGCAGGTTGGGGTTGGACAGGCAGAAGAAGCAGCGGTCCGGTCCGGGCGGAGGCGAGCGCTCGTGGCGGTGGTGGTGGTGGTGCCTGCGTCGCCGCTGGTCGTGGTCCTGGTGGCCGTCGGAAAAGCGGCTGAACCCGGCTTGGTCGGCCGTGCGTTTCTTGGGCGCCTGCTTGTAAAAGGGCGTGAGGGTGCTCCCAACCGGCGGCGTGATGACGGTTTCTCGGTTGAGCGCGAAGGCGTACATGGACTTGGCCTTCGCCGTGTTTGCCCAGGGCGCCAGGGAGATGAAGCGTGTAAGGGCGATGCCCTTGTCCTTGTCTTCGGGGGCGGCGTCGGGAAAGAAGGGCTCGCGCTCAAAGGCGAAATTACCAGGCGACATGGAAAAGTGATATCTGGGTTTCAGGGCGTCGCAAAGTTCGGCGATTGTCTGGCTGGAAGGCGCCGTGTCCGGGCCGATCTGCAGTTCCTTCGCCTTGGAGCTGTTCTTCCAGACCTCGGCGGGCCACATGGTTGTGAGGAGTATGTCGGCGTCGTTAGCTCCTCGGAGCGCCTTGGCGTCTCCTTCGGTGTGGATTGGATCATGTTGCTCCTTGGAAACCCCGGCCACGATGTTGAGGTCAAGCATGCCGCCCAGGGTCACGATGCGGACCCCCTCGGAAGTCTTGGTAACGCTGCGCTTGCCAAGATAGTAAAGGTTGGGGGCAATGTCTTCATCTTTCTCGATTCGCTCGATGACGGACGCAGGCAAGGGAACGGTGCCGACTGTAAAATAGGTCGGACACGGAATCTCGATCCGCCCGGCAAGTAGGTCAGCAAGCTGGTCGTCATCTTGCTCCGCACCAAATAGGTTTCCTGTCACTATCGCGAAGCTAAATAGGTTTTTGGCGTGCAATGTTGCGAGCTTCCCGAATGCTGACCGAAGTTGGCCGTCGACGCTGCCGAATACGAAGCTGATCTGGTCAGTGTCTGTTATGTCGCTGAAGGTCATGGTGCGTTTAACTGACATCTTGGCAGCCATAGTGTGTGCAAAAGACTTAATAACGATGCCCGGCTACCGAGGGATGAGAGAGGAAATTGAAATTGTCTTGGAGGCAGAGAGTGAGGTTGACCTCATCCCGCGCAGGCATTGGGTGGGCCGGATTTCAAGGGTGGATTGGGTTCCTATATAAAATATCAGACGATATGAGTTGAAGCTCTTGAGAAAGGGAACACGTTTTTAATGAGTCGATGTGGCGTCGTGTTTGAGGTTGAACTCATTCTCCAAAGTTGGCTCAAATCTGGAAATGAACGAGAGCGCGACGCAATGATGCAGGACGCTGAGCGTACTATTGCTTATCTTATCGCCCCCACCCCGCTTTGTACATGCTATCTGTGTGTAATCCGTATATACGGAGTATTGCATATGCCACTACGCTACTGCAATAATAATGGCTGTAATCGCGTGGACATTTGGCCTTGGGTTAACTGAAAGCCGGAATGATTTCTTAAGTATGGCCTCATTTGTCTCTAGTTGATGCCAAGGTCATTCCCTGTTGTTCTCAAAGGGAAGCGGTTCGACGCGGGCTTTCGGCCATGTCGGGCCATGGCGCCGGGGCGGAGTGGGTCACTTCCGCGGTTACAGCGGGCCAATCTGCCCCACTTCTCCGGGCCGAGCTCCGAATCCATCGGGGTTTTAGCTGCGTGTAAGTCGAGGCCCACAATAAACTCCCATCCCCAAATCCAAAGCATCAGATGCAAAGCTAAATCATTCCTAGTGTAGCTATACTCCAAGTGTACGGAATAAGCCTTCTTTTTCCGATTTCCCTGAAATATTCCCTAACCCCCCCCCGACTCACGCCCAGACACGCATGCGCACAAACTGTTCTTTTATTTTTTATGCCAGTCCTGGAGAGTCGCGCTCATTCTGTTACCTAATCCTTCCTCTTCTCAAACATTCCAAAACCAGCACCTCCATATACCGCTGTTTCTCTCTTGCCCATGAGGCTAAGCTATTCCACACAAGACAAAATGACCGTCTAGCCAGCATGAACGGACCCACGTCTTATCGGCACCTATAAATTACTATGCCCAAGTAAGTCCAAGTAGGGGGCAGGGTTGGGGAGAAAAATCTGCAAAACATCCGACTCCAATGCTACCATTTTCCCGCTGCTCTACGGATAAGGTCCGAGAGATGAGCCACAACTGCCATGCAGGAGAAGGGGGTAAAGGAGCAAACAATTGGGCTCGGTGTTGTAAAAGAGCTCCGACAGGGAGTGTCAACGCCATCAACATGCCATAAAAGCAGTAAATAAATGAAGTAGTTTTGGATTTTTTTTCTTCCTTTTTTGATTCAGTTTTGTGTCTCGCTACTCGAAGTGACGGTAAGCTACAGAGTGTTACTGGCTTTTTCCAGCCAAAACTTTCCCATGTAGAGGATACAAAGAAGGGCCGTAGAACCAAACTGCCAGAAAAATGCTGCTCAAGGGAAAGAGCAAAAACATGAAAGACCTCCCTCAGACCCCCGCAACCTTGATAGGAAGCGGGGTTGAACAGGGCAGACAGATGGGTGAAGATGTTGGGAAGCATAAGTCCTTATGTCGTGGGCAGCGCCCTTCAGAACGGGGGCGCCCAATCCGTCCCAACGCCATAGAAGCCCTTCCCCTTCTCTCCTTCCTCTCCACTGCCATCCATCTCTCCCCCATCCCCGTTGAGTGTTTCGGGTGGAAGAGCGAACCACCGAACCCTGTTATCTTCCCTGCGACACAAAAATCTTCCATGCGCTGTTCCCACGCACAACTGGTAATTTAGTTCTCGCTTCCCCCCCTTTTTCTCTGCGGTAAAACCATGCAAACCACCACACGAGTGCAATCGTGAACTGCGCATTCTGGTCCACCACGTCTCGATTTTTATGTTCCGGGGAAATGAGGTCGTGATAACTCGAACAAAGGAAATTCGTGTTGGGCTCAGTGTATGTCGGACCGAGCTGGAAGATGTGATCTGGTGATGTGTTCGTACAATGATATGAGATGATGAGAAAAGGCCACGTCTGGGCAGGTGGCTGCGATCGTCGACGGCTCTCGAGGGGACTTTGCGGCGGAGAAAAAAAGGAGTCCAGGAGCGGTCATCAGCGTGATCGCTGGGGGGTATTAAAAAATACTAGCCAGTCTCGTGCCGCGGCGGGACCGGTAAATGGCATGACACCGGGCAGCCGAGTTGCCTATATCTCGGGCCCCCATGGGTTGTGAAGACATCTGCCGCATACTCAAAGAAGATGCGATGCAATGGTGAATGATGCCGACGCAATGACAATGCCGGATGATGAAAGAAACCAGGCTGCCGAGCCCGAGGATGCCGGATCCAGGGCCTGATGATGCCCGGATAAATGCCACGCTATGCCAACAAGGTCTAATGCCGCAGAAAGGAAAAAAAAAGGAATGCTCTCTGGGTCTCTGGGTTGCCGGCGATTGTTAGATGATCACTCCTTCCGCCGACAAACCGGCCGGGAGTCCCAGTGGGGTTGAGCCAAAGGCATGAAAGAGAAGTTGAACAATGACAAAGGAAATGATCAGCTGTGGTAGGATGGTAGAGTTGTGTTCACAGGGTGCCGCCAGCAGACAAGATTGCCGGTTGCCGATCCATAAGGTACCCCCTCCCCCCCTGCGTCGAAGCAAAAGGTGGGCGGGGGGAGGTGCTCGACGACGAAGCTGTTAATAGGACGCCATTCTCCTGGCAGGTCCTCGCTCGACAGCGAGGGTTGGGGAGCCACCCAACATCCTGGATATGTCACGATCGCGAGGGTTGGCACGACCGGGAGCAGTGGGAGAATCCTGCAATCCTGGATCTTGTTGGCCGAAAGCGTAGGTTTGCGCACGTCCCAGGCCCCTGCGGTTCTGACGCAGGCGATTCATCTCCCGCTCGCAGGTATTAACGTGCTCGGCAGCATTCATCTCGACGTAGGCCTGAGGGTAGCAACGGTCCCGGTGCTCGGCAAAGAAGGCGCTGTAGCCGCCATCCAGGATATAGATCTCGGGGTAGTACAGTTTGGGATACTGGGCGGCGTTCTCGTTCCGGTCTCTTGCACGGAGATGACGGGCCATGATCGGAGCGCGGTGTGCCGAGTATTCGCAGTGGAAGATCAGGAGAGTACGGCCTTCCATGGGGTTATCGACCAACTGGCTGGCCAGCAACTCCTTGTCGTTGTAGTTGATGGCGCCATCGATGTGGCCCCCTTCGTACTCGTACTCGAACCGGCAGTCGATGATCATCTTGTGGTCGAACTTGTCGCTATATTTCCCGTCGAGCACGTCAATCATGGTCTCGCGCGTGATGCGCGGGATGTTGTCACACTCGTCCTCGGGAAAAAAGTGCGGGAGGACCAGTTCGTTCTGTTCCTCCAAGTCCATGACCGACTGCAGTGCCGTGGAAGCCAACGCCGGACCCTCCTTTTTTGACCCAACCACATCCTCGGCGTTTTCGAACATGCTCAATGAGCGTCGATACTGCTGCTTGCGCGGACGTAGGAACGGATTCGCCGATCTGCGTCCGTGGCCGGTAATGGGTGACCCATTCCGAACGCCGTTCATACTGTTGAGGCTGTTAAAGTGCGCTTTGGGGCGGGTGGCGGCCATGGAAGCACAAGGGCTGTTGGCGCTCTTGGGGCGCCGGTCTTGTGGTGGAGAATCCTCGAAGCACTCGCTCGATGACGGGGATGAAGAGGGGGAAGAATCGAAATGCCCATCACCCCCGGCCTCGAACCGGAACGGTGCGGGCTGACCTTCGCCTTGTGTGCGGCCAACCGTGCCGATCGCGGTGTACCCTTTGGATCGAGTGAGAGATGACCGCCTGAGACCGATCCTTCTCCGTCTGTAGGATACGTGTTAATAGGTACGGACCTCGGGCCATCGTTTCGAACGTGGGAAGGCTTACTCGGCCACGATAGGCTTCGAAGGCTGCAGCGAGCCGGGTGTTTCCATCATCACATCGTCGGAGCCCGGGGTCGGCGAAGGAAGGTCATCATGTGCCACAAATGGAGTCTTGTGAGGCAGCGGGGACATGTCCATCATATCCGCGCAGCCGGGAGACGAAGCCGGGAGTGGCGGCGTAGTCACATAGCCTGCACGCCCGACTTGTCAGTCCCACAGCCCGTCTGTGTGTTCTCATTCTGTTCCCCCAGCTTACCACGGCTCTCGAGTGCGTCCATCATGGCGGCCGTCGTGAACAGGGCACGGCGCGGGGTCGGGAACATGGGGCTGCTGCGTGGCATTGGCGACCGTGTAAGCCATAGTGCGAACAGATATCTTGGGCAGGAGGGAAAGGCACCAACCTGGCATCGTTGAGGTTGAAGTTTTGTGACAAATCAGCCGCCAGAGATGTCCCTGGAGAGGAGCCCGGAACACCTTTCCCATTATTAAAGTATTCCTGTTTCGGGAGCTGGAAAGTAAACTGGTTCCTGCCGAGCGGGCTGGGCACTAAGTGCGGACCGAACATGTTGGACTGCCCGAAGGAGGAGGGCGGCGCCGGCCGCATTGCAGCCAGCGGCGAGGACGTCTCCATGATGGTACAGGATAAGGGTGCATGCACGGATGCGGCTGTGTGTTCCTGTCTCTTGGACAACCTATGTCGTAGTAGTTGAGGTCAAGAGGATCCGGAGTAGCGAAGGCTGGAGGAAGATGCCATGCAACAACATAAGTTGGAGATGTTGGTCGATTTGGGGAAGCACTGCACTGGATGCAGCAGCACTGTAATCCCAGAGATGCAGTCGACTTCAATCGGCGACGACCACCTCGGTTGCACCAGTTGAGAGGTGTTCGGGAGCAAAAGTGTCGAAGTTGCTGGATCCGAACTTCAGTTTTCTCTCGTCGTCCGGTGCAACGCGGGCGGTCTGCGGATCCGGGGCTGGCAGAACCAGGGAGGGTGGAAGCTTGCGAGTTATAGCGGGGGTCCCGCTTTTCAGCGCAGGCTGGAGGTTTCGTAGGGGTACGAATGCAGAGGGTTTGCCGGGGGATTCGAAGGGAGACTGTTTGCTGCACGAATTCCTCAGACGGCAGACAGAGAAAGAAAGGGATTGGAATAAAGAAGCAGAAGTTTGGAAAGTGGTAGTCCGTCCTCGGACGGACGGGTGCACGTCGATTGAAAGTTTCTGGGTGAAGTGCAGGGCGGGCGCTTCACCTGGAAATCAGCAAAACCGGGCAGCTTCCTGCAGCAAGTCTTCGAATTTCCAGCTGGCCCCAGGTCTGCAGGTGATATCGGCGCCGAATGCACGGCACACGGCCAGGCTGCTTACCGAATCAAAAGTTGCTGCTTGACGGACTTGCAGTTGAGGAACCGAGGCTCACAATTACCGGGAGGGAAGCTCTTAAGAAAAGGATTTTACTCTTCCCGGCGTCGGTGCACAGCATCGACAGGGAAGCCCGATCAAGCAGTTGGTTTTCTCGCGTGTTGTCAGGGGCGATTCGCCGGGTTACGCTGGTTGTTGCGGTTACTGCGCAAGGTACCTACAGTACCTGGCGACATGGCCCTGCAGCAGCGGGACCCCTGTCGTGGAGCTCTGGGAGCTTATGGAGCGGGAGCTCCTTCCCTGCAGACAGCTCTTACGGCACGGCGCTTTGGGTGTGACATGTGCCCTGCGCGGCACAAATCGGAGTTACACCATTCCCTCTGTGGAAGACACGGCAAGGAGAAGTACCCTCCAACACGGGGAACCGCCGCAGATGTACTGTACAGTACTCCATGCTTTCATACATGGTAAGAAGCATTGTCGCCAGAAACTAACTGTTGGGGCTTACACTCAAGGTTTTGCCGTAAGCATGCACTCGCGCCTCGTGGCCGCAGCTGCGACGAACACCCTGGGCTCGTTGTCTGGCGCAGCCAGCGTCATGGCGTTCCCTCTTGGCGCGGTCGTAGTAGATGAGCGAAGTAGATGCCGGGAAAAGCAAGAAACAGAGGAGCAGCCAAACAAGACAAGCAAGAGTTAGTGCCTGGAGCTTGTCTCCACGAGTCATTCGATCCGGCTGCCAAACCGTTGTCTACACTGCCTATCCGAATTCTTGCTTCCTGCCCGACGCTTCGTCCCCAATCTATTTGATCATCAGTCGTCCCACGTCGAGCTTCAAACCGGCCGCTCATTCAGGCCAGCCCGTGCAGAGTGGCTGCTTTGCGGACCGCACATACTGGAAACATGGGGGAAAGGGCTGATCGGGCGGTTGGACCTCTCCGTACGCCGAACAGTCTGTATTCCGCAGCCCCCCTACCATGTCAGCAGCGCCTCTCTCAAGTGCCTGTTTCAGGACGGCTCGGCACCGAAATGCGGTCTCCGGGCGGTCTTAAAGATGACATCAGCAGAGCTCACCAGATCAGGTTTTTGCTGCGTCTGTCCAGTTCACTTCAGGTACGGCACTCGCATCTGCTTTGAAGGCGGCTGAGAGAAAGTTGACCAACCCAAAGCAACTGCTTGAACGCGGTACGTAGTTGCTTTGTAGACTGGAAGGTAAGAAGATATCTATCTACACAGTACGCTAGCAGTAGGTAATATAATCCCTTGGGCGACTGAAACTTTGCGAGCCAACACTGCCGTTCAATGTCGGGCAGCACAGACACTTGCAAGGAGCCGGGCTCATCAACCCGCGGCGGAACTGCTTCAGAAGCCTCCCCTGTCCGCTCAAAGCGTTTCCATGGTGGTGCAGTGCATTGTGCAGAGCAGATACTGTACTCTCTCGTGAAGCTGGTTTCCGTATTCCCTTTCACGATCTGCGGAGTTGGACCGCGGCTTTTCATGGAGGTTCCTGTCGAGTCTATTGCGTCATCACTACTCCATACAACAATCCGAGCAACTCACGTCACAAGGTCTGGAAGCAATGGCGTCAGGAAAGGCCTGGCCAAACTGGCGCGCAAGTTGGGCTCCCAGCAACGGTTGAATCGATCGACCGGGGCCCCTGTCTGTTCCGCTCCTTGGCTGGGTCCGGGTGGAACTCGAAGGACCGATTGGCTGGTTCTGATTTGCTGCGAGCCTTTCTTGCTCTCGCGCACTACCGACTTACAAGTACTTAAGGTACGCAGATAACGTGTTAGATCGTTCGCCGTCCGGCAAAATAGCGAAGAACTTGCATACGGTAGTTGTCCGTTTCCGTCATTGGACCTGGAGGACTGTTCCATGTCATCCGCATCGGAGAATTTGCCCGCGGCCATCAAGACCTGGATAAAAGTAACGTTGAGCTTAACTTCGTAAACAAGCGTACACCTTTGATTCCTCCAAGAGATCCTGAGACAGAACTCGCCTCAATGGATTCTTCTCCACGCGAAAGTTGAGGCTGGAAATAGCATTACGGTTGCCTGGTGAGGGGTTGCCGAATCCCTCAGCTTTTCATGCGGTCCCAATCTGGCAAGCCGTCACCTTGCCTGGCAGGGCTGCGGCGGCGCGATATTCCAAGGCTGAGCAAGATCGCCGATAGCGCCCCCCTACCCCCTCGTCATTCTCGACCAACCTGATTCGTTGTGTCGTTTCCTTCGAATCGTGGGATCGGGATCTCGGTGGATCGCGACAAACAAAAAGAACAAGGAATGTTTCCGGAGAAATCTGGCGTGGACAACCGGGCGACGTCCATAACTTGGCGTATGACGAAAGTCTTTGTTTACTTTCCCCACGACCAAGTTGCCCTTTGTTGTCGCCTTTGGCGAGCCCCGTCGGCTGATCAGCGCTGGACGCACAAAAGCGCAAATGGTTGCCCAATGAATGACCTGCATGAATGACCCCGGCGAGAGCGGCAGCAAACACCGAATGGTCGTCCAATCGTGATACAAAGTCGAGCTTTCGGTGCCGGCTCCACGGCGCCAATGCAGCCGAGTTCAGCTGCCAGGCGCCCACACTTCCCACGCTTCCCATGCACGAAAGACTCCCAGACAATGGGTCTTTCATCCCTCCGCATCCGAATGCGGATTGGCTTGGTTTTTGGCGAGAGCCCACTCGCGGCCTCTGGTTTGCCAGGTCATGGCAAGGGCATGTTTGAGAAGCTGCATCAGAAGGCGCAGAATGTTGTGCACAATGCACAGGCGTGGCAGAGCAGCAGGGGAATCTGCCGCATCCGGAGACCTGATGCATTGGCACATCTTACAGGGCGCTTGACAGAATCCCCTTCCTCCGCATGCGGTGGTGGTGGTTGGCGCGGGGTAGAAGGAAAGTAAACAAACCAGACGCGAGCTTTGGGACCAGATAAACAGCCTCCGCGTTCCCCATTCCGCGGGGTAGCTGGGCTCGAGACGCGGTGTCACCTGACGAGAGCCGGCAAGGGTTGCCAACTTTGGTGCTGGCGTTGCATGGAAGCTGTCGCACACACCTTACTTACAAGTGTTGACAAGGTTCATAAATGCGATACACAAGCTTCACTTATTAGCTCGTGTTTGGTTCGACATGGTATGATGATTGCGCTCGCCAAGCCCTATCAGCAGTCGATTTCTATGCATCAGGTCTTATAAGATTTCGAGGTCGAGATGCGTCCCCAAATTCGATGGAATTCCGTGACTCTGTGGATCCCTCACAACTTTGCCAGCCGGAGCTCGTCGACGCCGCGAGCAGGCTGAATTGCTGATTGGTGCTGTCGAGATGTCGAGAATTGGTGCGAAAGTTTCTGCCCTGCCACGGCATCCCTCCTGGGCTTATCTTTGTCAACCTCTTTTGGGGGCCGCTCCCGACACTTACGATACGCTAGCGATAATACCTATAGTTACGTGGACTTGATCTTCTTGTGCATGATGTATAGTGTACGGATTAATCCGTACTGCTAGTACACTAGCGTGCACATGTTGTCGGTAAAATGTTCGGCAAGGTGGGCCGAGCCCACTCGCTCACCGAACCCCACCGAGATGATGCAGACTATTCAGCTTCTAACTCTGCGTTTTCGAGGAAGCCGTTTGCTTCATTCTCAGTGCACCATGGATATGGATGCATTGTGATGTATTGTATGTACATACTCCGCACTACATGGTTTGGTGATTGTAGGAATCGTGAGCGGATTTCTGGGGCCGTTGACAAAAACTGGAAGAAACAACTCAACGACATCTCTCCACTTCTCACCATGCCCTTTCCTCACACAGGCACTTGGTGCCTTAGTCGAATCATGAGCTCCTCAGCTGACAATCCCGTTCCAAGTTTTGTTTAGACGAACTGCAAGCCCAAACGGGCTACGCGAGAAAGCTTCAAGCGACCAAGTCACTCAAGCTCGCATCAAATGTCTGGCGCTCGTCACGTTGTTCCGGACAGGCAACCGCGGCAACGGATCGTAAATGTCCCACAAAGTTTCGTTTCTTGGCTCCGCCCAATGGATCGAATGGAGCCCTTGAAGTGCAAATGCAATGTGCTAGCGTAGTCGAGACAACCGCACGGGACTTTAGGGCTGCTGCAAGGTAGTTACAACGTGTCCGGGGTTTCCACTTGGGTCTCCAGCAGACTTGAATGTTTTCGGCTGCGCCGACGAGAATTCGACGGGGAAAAAGACAAACAAATGAGGATCTCTTCCTCTGAAAGAGAAGACGTTCGGTACGAGAAGGCGGTGAGCTCTTCGGCGAACAAGGGGAGGATGCGGGCGGGCACAGTTGGGAACTGGGAATCTAAGCGGTGTTGTCTAGGAGACTAGCTGGTCTGTGTACGAGGGAAAAAAAAAAACCCTTGGGGGGAAGGGGGTTTTGAAAGCCAAGCTTAACATTGGGTAATGTTTTGAACCACGTCGTCTGGCTGCCACTGTAACGACAACAGGGTATTCGGTCGGTTGCTGTGGTGTCCAGCAAGAGCTCGGTATTCATATTGGGTCGCTCCCCAAACATTCCTTGTCAGGGGATCGGCCGAGGTCGCTAGGGTATGTATCTCTGGGATGAGACTGAGTTGTCTCTTCCAAGTATTGTGACAGCCCAAAAACCTCTAAGGAAACTTCGGAAGTGAGCATTGCAGCCAGTTATAACTATCGGTGCAATGAATCCGGTGGATTCGCAAAGAGAGGTTTTTTCCTTGGGCTGGAGACGAAAAGTTACACTAGGCAGGAATAAGTTCAAGGTCCACGGCCAGGAGCAGCTTCTTGTATCGATGCCAAGTGCAATCGCCATGGGAATGTTGACCACTGAAAGTCAACAACGCCGCTTCTTTCTATGATTGGATCTGGAAGCATTCATTCTAAACTTGCTGATGCGGAAAGAGAGGTGTTGCCTGCTTCGAGATGTGCAGCAATCGGGGGTACCTTGCAGCGCCAGGCGCCCGAGCTGCCCCGCCCCCGTTTAGCGTTATCCGTGAACGATATGAAAAGCGGTCAAAGGTGGCAGAAAGATTGGCCCCGCTAAAAACTTCCGGGGTCGAGAGTACGTCGGCCACATTCAGAAGCGCCTTGGAAAGTCCAGTGCCAGTTTCGCTGCCAGTGTCAACTTCACGTTCAGTCAGTCCCTGTAACGCACAATATGGGCAACAAGCGGAAGCGCATGGCCAAGGAGGCCAATTCGGACAACCTACCCTCACAGAAACGGTCGAAGAAAGACGCGGCGGCGACCAATGGCTCTGCGAAGTCCAAGTCGTCCAAGACTCTCGACAAGTCCCCCTTCACCGAGCACCCCACTGTCGACGAGCGCAAGAGGGAGCTCGAGCTGTACGAAAAGCTAGGGAGCGAGGATGTCAATGATCGTGTCGAGGCCGCCGACGTAATCATATCTGGCCTCCTCGGCGGTGACTGCGTTCCCGAGCCCGTCCTCCTGCGCCACCTCGAGAAGCGGCTGTTTCGTGGTCTCGCCAGTGGGAGGAATGCCTCAAGACTCGGCTTCAGCCTGGTGTTGACGGAAATTCTGGGCCAATTGTTTGGGGACAAGGATTTGGCGAGCTCCAAGTATCCGGCCTTGACGTTCGACAGAGTGTTGGGCATCTTGCTGGAGAAGACGCAACCAGTGGGCAGTGTCCCAGGCCAGGAGGAAAGAGAGCACTATTTTGGGCAGCTCTTTGGCATCGAGTGCTTCGTGCGCTCCGGTATTCTCTCCGACAAGACCAGGTGGCTTTCGATCCTGGATCTTATCCTGAAGCTCTCGTCGAAGAAGAGCTGGTTAAGATCGCAATGTGGATATGTCATCGTGCAGGCGATGTCGCAGTTGAACCAGGAGCTGGCCGAAACCACCCTCGAAAAGCTTTCTGACGAAGGGTTCGCAAAGACGCCAGAGGGCGTGGGCATCTGGTTAGCCGCTCTTGACCGGTTTCCCGACATGAAGGTCCCGTCTCAGCCATGGCGACACCCCTTAGCAGCTACATCCTTTGCAGCTCTGCCCGCGGCTCTGAAGGACAGCGGGAAGGAGACATCATCCGACGAAAAAGGCAACAAGAAGCCGAAGCAGGGCACCTGGACTGCCCAGCTTCATTTTGTCTGGGATTTGATCCTCGCGTACTTTGTCAAACTCGGTTCACAACCAAACAACGACGCTGCCGATCAATTCAAACAGTTCTGGAATCGCGTCGTCGACGGTAAGTTTTGCGATGCTTTCCATTTCACAGCCCGTAACTAATGACACGCAGAGAGCTTCTTCTCCAAGAGCGCCTCGGACAGCCAGAAGTTTTCGGGGTTCATGATATTCCAGAAGATGCTCGAGGGCGGGGCCGATACGTCTTTCATCCCCTCAAACATCTTCAGCAAGAACTTCATGGTCTCCCTCATGAACCAGGCGGCCAAGGAGGACCGTTATCTTCACCGCGCAGCTATAAAAGCGCTCAAGGGCATGGAGGCCGTGGTTGAAAAGGCTCCCCATCTCCTTCCCACCGTTCTCAAAGAGCTTCTTGGGAAACATGGGGCGTACAACTTCGATCAGCGCACCAACACCAAGACCGTAGACAAGCTGCTGCAACACACAACACCCTCTACGGTCAAATCCGTCCTCAAAACTATACAGTTAAAAGATCCGTCAAAAAGCGGTCTTGATGAGTCCAAATACTACCAGGCTCTTGGAGCGTATCTGTTCAGGCTGGCCAGCGTCCCCTCTGAGGACCCAGATGTTGATACCTCGGGCAAGTCGGTGCCTGGCTTAGCAATCCGCGCCCTGACCGATCTGGCCTATTCAAACAAATCCGTACCCGACAGCGTCAGAGAGTCTCTACGGTCAAGGTCGACCTCGGCGTTTGCCAAGCTCGTCAGGAGACCCGAGGATTTCGGACACCTTTGCAATGCCGCCCTGTCTATCGATGCCGATGTCGATTCAGACGACGATGTCGCTACCTCGGCGCTCTCTGGCGCATATGAAAGGCTCAAGGATCTTCTTGATCCTTCCAAGAGCAACGATCGCACAAGGGCACCTCGGCAAGCATTAGCACTCCTTCATGCCGTGGCAATTCTGCAGTTCTACAACCAGGACCCTGACGTGATCGATCTGTTTGACGAACTTGGCGAATGTTACGATAAACTCGAAGGCCACGACCAGAACTTGAGCGAGGGCGTTTCGGAGTACCTAGTCGAGATTCTCTTGGCCATGGTTGCCAGACCGTCCTCGCTCATGCGGCAAGTCTCGCAGCAGGTCTTCGAAGCGTTCACCGGCTACATGACGAAGGACGCGCTCAAACTCCTCCTCGATCCTCTGGCCGTCGAGGAGAGCGCCAAGGGACAGCAGGCCCTGTTCAGTACCGAGGACGAGGACATGATGGATGCCGAGGCGGCTGATGGCGAGGGCGATGAGGAGCAGATCGACTCTGACGTGGAGATTGTCGACCTGGAAGATGCCGGCTCTGAAGTGCCCGATGTCAGCGATGAGGGTTCAAGCGACGAAGAAGACAAGGAGGACGCGGGCGCCGAAGAAAACAAGGACCAGGAAGCCCTGGACGCTCTCGATGACGCCCTTGCCGAGGTCCTGGGCACCCACCGGCTCGACAAGGACCACGAGGCCGAGTCGGGCGAGGAATCAGACATGACGGATTCCGAAATGATGGCCGTCGACGAAAAGCTTGCCGAGATCTTCAAGCAGCGCGCCAAGAAGACGAACAAGAAGAAGGCGAAGAAGGATGCCAAGGACACGGTCGTCAACTTCAAGCACCGCGTCCTGGATCTCCTCGCCATCTACGTCAGGAAGGAGGCGGCAGACCCGAGCGGGTCTCGAGACGTCTGGGACGTCCTGCTTCCGCTGCTCCACCTGATCCGCACGACCACGACCAAGGCCCTGTCCAACAAGGCTTGCGACGTCATCCAGACCTTCTCCAAGAGCCTCAAGAAGGCAAAGGGCGGAAGCCAAGTGGCCAAGATGCCCGGGCTGAGCCTGAAACGCATGGTGTCCCTCTTGGAGCAGCTGCACGAGGAGGCGGCCAAGGACATGTCCCACGCCTTTGCCAGGGCGGTCTCGACGGCCTGCCTGGCCGTCGCATCCATCGCGTGCTCCGAGGAGGGCAGGAAGGAGGAGGTGTTTGCGCTGTACGCGAGGACGCAGCGCAGGTGGTTCGACGGCGAGATCAGGATTCAGCCGTCCTTCTTTTTGGACTGGCTGAATTGGTGCCAGAGCCATGCGAGCAACGCGGCGGCGGCCACCGCGGCGAAGGAGGAGCAGGACAAGGGCAAGGAGAAGTAGATGTGTTTTCAATATTGTGAACGAGTAGTGACGGAGAGAGAGAGAGAGAGAGAGAGAGAGAGAATTGACACCTCTACCGAATATTTCCGTGGATTGCGTACTCTTGATCCGTAGCACAGTTCTCCAACATATCTGACTTAGCAAGAATGGAAAGAAACATATGCCATAAATGCTGTCATCACAATAGTTCATTCCGGGACCTCCTGGCGCCCCTAAGTTTTTTTTGCCAGATGGAAAATTAGTCTACCTTCCCACCCGCAAGTCCTCGCAGCCGCCACTTCCGTATGGTACAATAAACGCCATTTCCTCGTTTCGTGACCCTCTTCTTTACTACTACTCCTCCATCTTCTCCTCCTGCGCCTTCTTGGCCAGCCGCTCCGCCTCCTCCCGCAGCGCTTTGGGCACCTCCTGATGCAACCCCTTCGTGGGCCCGTCGGGCCCGCTGATCCACGTCATCTCGAGCTCAAACTCCTTGTCGTCGTCGTGGGCGACATAGATAATGCGCGCGGCCTCCTTGACCGCCTCCTCGAGCGTCAGGGCGGGCCCGCCGGGCCGGCCGAGGTCCAGCTTCTCCAGCTCCGCCTTGGCCGCCTGCCGGCCCTTGCCGGTCGCGGCGCCGTAGTAGCCCCAGTACAGGCCCGAGGGCTCGATCATGTAGAGGAAGGGCCCGCCGTGCGTCTTGCCGGGGACCTTGCCGCCGGCGCCGCACGCGGGCCCGCTGCCGACCTCGCCGTCGACGGGCAGCTCCTCGGGGCTGTCGAAGCCGCCGATGATGGCCGTGATGCCGAAGGGCCGCACCGACTGGTACAGCGTGTAGGCCTGCATGTAGCCGCCCATGCGCGAGGCGAGCTCGGCCGTCGAGATGGGCGTCTTAACGGTGTCGCGCCAAGCGCGGGCCTCGTCGCGCGCTCGCTCGACAAAGTGCCGGCCGTCGGGGATCATGCCGGAGTATACCTATAGGGTGATAGGGTGCGCGAGGTGAAAAGAGCGGGCAGACGTTAGTGGGGGGTTCACCTGTCCGTAGTAGGTGTGGGTGTGTGTAAAAGAGAGAGGGAGGGAGGGAGAGAGAGAAAGAGAGAGAGAGAGAGAGAGAGAGAGAGAGAGAGAGAGAGAGAGAGAGAGAGAGAGAGAGAGAGAGAGAGAGAGAGAGAGAGAGAGAGAGAGAGAGAGAGAGAGCCGGGCTAACGTACTACTCCTAGGTGCCTGTCGACGGTTGCGATGCGTTTGTTGGCGTTGGGTTTGAGCAGCTTGGATGTGATGATCTTCTCGACGGCCAGCACGATGCCGTCCTTGCACCGGATACCGATCGATGTGCCACCGTTCTCGACCGCCTTTACGGCGTACTCGACTTGAAAGTTGCGGCCATCGGGGGAGAAGATGGAGTTTGCGAGGTCGTAACCCGTGCCTATCGACGTCTGTTGGTCGGCTCTGTCAGCTACCGCTACCGCTACCGCTACCGCTGTTGAGGTGAGCCTTTAGTGGGGAACTGCTTGGTTGCAACAAGCAACCGAGAGAACGCAGGGCGTACCATTGCGACCCTAAAATGTCTAAATGTGGTAAGTGTAGAATATCGAGGGGTATTTCGGAGTTCGTAGCGTCAGCTGAGGAGACAGCGGTGCCCGAGGGTGGTGGAAGTTGGGAAGCGAATGCTCGGGGTTTAGAGTTGGTTTGGGGTCGGCGAGCTGTTGCCGCAATGAGCTCTCCTCCTCCATCAGGCAGCCTGGAGCTGCGCGTTGCTTCCCAGCTAGGTAGCTGAGGCTGGGCTGTGGCTGATAGCCCCGCCCTGTTCTTCAGCCTTGGGTGCGCCACAGGTTGGTGGCATGTGGATCCATCTTAACTTACCGACACGGATAAGCCGATAACCTTAGTTGGCACTCCGTACTCCGTATCAAGTAATGCGTTATGTGTGGTTGCTCTTATACTGATTTCTTGGACGCAATGAGTTCCGGCGGTCAAGCGGAGGCAGGGATGTTCGTGTTTGACTGATCCCAAGGTTACTAGTAAGGTTCGGTAGAATGAGCGGCCCTGGAGGTCCTTGGGGATGATTGAGGGTGGGCTTATGTGGTATTAACTGACCATTGCACTTCCGGTGTTCCTCCGAGGAGCGAGTGGTTGAATCCAGTTTGTGTGCTTCAGTTTTGATATCGAAACTGTTTCATCTGCTTTGGGTATGGCTTGATCCTGACGTTCTTCTAACCTTCTCATCACATTTCTGGTTTGATCACAAACAGAATCAGGTAGTTCTCTCAGCCTATTCTTCCAAACCTCTTGGGATTGCTGTACCCCATTATCCATGTGGTAAGCGCCCTCTTTCTACGCCGTCCTCGTAGATCCCACTCCTGGTATCGATTCAAGGTATAGGTATACGTTGTAATTTATATCTTGTGAGCACAGCAATTTGGGAGGTTATCATGCAGAGACCGGACAAACATTTAGACGATTGGTGCAACGCCCCGGAAGTAGCTCCGGTGCTAAGGTTAGTGAGGGATCCAGCAGTGTGCACTGTAGCAACCCCACTGCTGTAATTGCCCTTTACCTGAAAAGGGCAACGAACTGAAATACTCTTTCTTTCCTCTGTGTGCCAGTCCAATCAGTAGCACAATCGTTTCCTGCTGATGCGCCCAGGTAGCCAATACCTTGACCCAGGATCAAGTTCAAAAGACTTGCGTTGGAGAGTGTGCGGTTGAGACCCTGTAGTATTTCCGTACTTCAAGTCATACTGTCACGCTAGCAGACATGGGGGAGAAAAAGCATAGTACAACATGCATCCATCCCATAAGACGTGCGTATTCTGCCGACATACAGCTCCCTAGCCGTTATAAGAACAACCAGCAAAGGGAAGACCGTAATCACAACATCTCCTCATCCTCCCTCATGGCCATGACGCGCCCATACTGATCAGCCATAGCCGCCTCTCGAGCCCAGTCTACGCCGACACCCAAGTCGGTCGTCTTGTATACGGGATCGGCGTGCGCGGGGTTAAAACTCGGCATACCCCCAGTGCCGGCTGGGGCAGCAGGCGCGAGCGAATTGGTCTCCTTTGATGGTGGTGACACAGCTTCAGCATACGCCCTACGCGCGGACTCTTCGTACTCACGGCGAGCCAACTCCTCGTATCCCGACGCCATGTAAGGCTCCATGTAGTGGTAGGACGCAGTCGCGATCCAGCGGCCGTCACCGGCCTGGATCGGAGTCAGAGGCGTGCCGTCGAGGGACATGACCGTTTCCGGTTCGGTTTCGGACTCGTCTTGCATCATGCCGCAATCTTGCTGGAGCTGCTGGTCGATGAGCCGCTGCTGCTGCCGCTCGAACCGCAGCCGCGCGAGAGCCTCCTCCTGTGCGACGGATGTCATGCTCCAGTTAAGCGTTGGGTTGTCGGTGCTGTTGACCGGGGGGCAGGTGCGCCAGAGCTCGATGAGACGGAGTTTCTCTGGTGTGTCGACCCTCTTGAACAACTGGAACTGGGCTGACGAGAGACCCGAGGTGTCTACACTATGCTCTCTTAAGACCTGCTCGACGGCTGCGTGCTCGCTCTGGGGCGGCTCGGAAGCGGGCCGTGGTGGCTGGGACTTCTCTTTCGCGGCCTCCTGCCTTGCTATGTGGGCAGAGTGGGTGTAGTGTTGCGAGATGTAAACGATCTTGCGCTCTTTCTGGGCCTCTTGGACCGGCACGGGTGCGGGCGCTGGTGCAGGTGCAGGTGCAGGTGCAGGTGCGGCCGTTGGCTGAGACAGAGGGTCCAAGGTGAGATTGCGAGAGAAGAGCGCTACCAGCTCCTCTTGCGGCTGCATCTGTGTGTATACGGCGGCCATGATTCAGGGTAGAATTAGGCTGCAGCGTACAGTTAGCCTCACTCTGATCGCCCCAGCTGAAGGGGCAGGACGCCATTCCCGGGCCCCAGCAAAACAATACCTTTCAGAAAGCCCGTCGTCGACTCAACGCTCGGATGGCACGATACAGCTGTGCTCTGTATAGCCCAGCCAGAGATGTTATGTACAGTTGGGGAATGTGGCGGCGGTCAGCAAGGCAGTATAAACTGATATGCTTTGGAGCCTCTGGTCGGGCGGATAATGATGCGCAGCGGGCTGCGAGCAACTTCGTTTTATTGACTATGCTATGTACTGCAGAACGCCGTCACCTTTGCGAGAATGAGAGAGGCGAGGGCCGGAGAGCAACGAGGAAAAAAGGAACTGCGGATTCGACTAGCTCGAGGGGTCGGGTGAGATGGCGGATAATGGCGGGGCAAATGAAAGCCGAACCCAGCCAACAAAAGCAGGAAGAAGAGCGGGGGAGCGAGAATGGTAGCAGGTGAAATGCGTGCGATGACGACTTGAAAAGTCGAAAGTACGGCAGGAGCGAGACCGAGGTGCAAATGGAGGCAAAATACCTAGGCAGCTGATCTGTTCGATACCCGGGAGTTATAAAGAGGTCCCAAGGATCGAGATGAGGGGCAGGTCAGGCGAGGCTAATTTTGTTGAATGGATGCAGGGGATATGTCGAGATTAGAGGCAGGCATCAGCCCAACAATGGCACCTAAAGGATGATTATTCCCCTGCCAGCCGCGCGGTTTGGGAGCAAGTCAGGCTTCAATGATGCCCACATGGCCGGCCAAGTGGTCTGGGGTTGATGGGCCATTGGGCAGTGACACATCTCACAACCCTGCCCGCCCACCGCCGTCACGGGCCGGTCACAGGCCAGAGGTCCTAAAACAGGCCCGATTCAGTAAAGCGCTCGAGTCACCCCAATAAAACGGTGACACGATCAGAGACCCCAAGATGCGCGAGCAGAGCCGGCAGCAAATACGATAAAAAGCTTCGAATGAGAGCAGTCTTTGCGACCTTGTGGTGCCGTGTAATATCAAAAAGCCGAGAGGACCCGCGAGAGGACCCCTGAATTGGAGCGTGCAGGTGACGTCTCCACGCTCAGTGAAGTTCAACGTAGGAGGTTAGACAGTGGAAGGGCCCGAGGGGCACGAGGGGCCACCTACACTGCTTGGCTATCCTTGTTTGGCGGCAACGGGTGCTTGTCGAAAATGGGGAGAACGAGCCCCAAAGTTCGCGCCACAGATGACGTAGATCCTCCACATACCATGTACAGTACGTACCACATGGCACGGCAGCCTTGATGAGCAACATCTGTCTTTGGAGAGAGAGGATCGTTGCTATTTCAACTTGTTGAAACTCAACTTTTAGACAGTCTCAAGCCAGGACATAGAAGTAGTGGTTCCTCCATATTTTATCTCTCCAAGGACCGATTTCGAACCACCCTCATCTCGCACGGGACCCACACCGAAGTAGTCTGTACTTTCGGCAGGCACGAATAAGAGAGATGGCTTCCGAAGCTGGCCGCCCTCCTAACTACTGTGAGCGCCTTTTCCGCGACTCAGATGGATTGCGGGTTCCCTCGTTCCAGTTCGGCTCGCTAATCGGCCTTAGACGCGATTCTGGAAGTCCCCGAAACGGCCTCGGCCGCCCAGATCCGCGATGCTTACAAGCGGTAGACCGCTCCCCCTTCCTTCCCACCCTTTCCTCTTCTCTTTTTAGGTATCCCTCCACGAGAACCAGAAAAAAAGAACAAAACAAACAAAACAAACGCTAACCAATTTGCGCCCACCGTTCAGCGCCGCCCTGAAAAGCCACCCCGACCGCATCCCCGCCGACCACCCGGAGCGCGCCAGCCGCATCCGCAGGTTCCAGCTGGTCGACGACGCCTACTACACGCTCAGCGACGCCTCCCGCCGGCGCGACTACGACGCCCAGCGGAAGCTGTTTTCCGCCAACAGTAGCGGCGGCGGCGGGGGCCCGTTCGCCGAAGCCAAGGCGGACGCCGGCACCACTACCCGCGGACAGCAGGGGCAGGGGCAGGGGCAGGGGCAGGAGCAGGAGCAAAGGCAGCAGCAGGAGCGGGAGCGGACCGAGGACGAGCAGTTCGCCGACGTGTTTGAGGAGATGCTGCGCGAGGGGGGGATGGCGGACCAGGAGCCCGGCGCCAGGCCGACGAGCAAGGTCTGGAGCGTCCTCGGCGGGCTGAGCGGCGGCGCGCTGGGTTTCATCGTCGCCAACGTCCCTGGGATGGTGGCGGGCGCGGTGGCCGGAAACAGGCTGGGTGCGGTACGCGATGCGAAGGGAAAGAGCGTCTACGCTGTCTTCCAGGTGAGTTTTTTTCTCTCTTCCTTCCTTTCCACAGCACCTGCGTTCCTGGGCGAAGAGAGGGAGAGAGAGATAGTGGAGAGGAAGGATGGTTCGCTGACGGAAAAATGCAGGAATTGCCACAAACAGAGAGGGCGATGCTGTACTATTTGATTAATCTCTTTTCTTCTTCTTCTTCCTCTTCTTCTTCTTCCTCCTCCTCTTCTTCTTCTTTAGTCGTACAAGAACTCTAGACGGATTTCTTAGAGCGCAAGCCGACTATTAATTACTTGTCAACCGTAAAATAACTGATAATGGAGCTCTTCAAATCAATAACTTCGAACCTTGTTCCGTGGCCGCTTGTCATGCTCATGTGATATGCCCCAAGTCGTCAGGTTAGTCAAGACACAAAACCAGCGGGCAACTAATTAGTACTATCAAGTACCGTACATACATGGCCCCTTCCTCCTTGCCCCCCAACGCTCGCTTGTCCAGCCCTATGGCGGCACCCCCCATAACACCAGCCGACACCCCATCCCGCGCAGCCTCTTCGGCAGCTTGGGAAGACCTTAAGGATCCGCCGGCCGGTCAGGGTAACAGTTAGTGCGGTGTGGCGCGTCACACAGAGATAGCGTCATGCATCATCCATCTCCCCCTTATTTACCGAAACAGAAAAAAGATGGTAGTTTTTATTTCTGGGAAGCAACCGACTCGTCCTGCAGGCAGGCTGGCAGGAGGAGGGCGGGAGATGTGGTGTGCCCTTTGTTTAGCTGGCCCTGCTAGGCTGGTCTTCGTTGTGCCAAGTGGACCGCCGTAGCGGAATCGAGGCAACCTGAATGTATATGTATGTACATACATACATACATAATACGCAAGTTCATATCGTATTAGGTGCCCTTTTCGTGTATACTGACATGCACTATGGAAATGGCGCATGCTTCATGGGCTGGCTCGCTGCTTGCTTGATCATGTGGTCTCTGCTGCTTAGAAGGAGTGAGTATGTATGGGCTCCCACAGGATTTCCATTTGCTTAATCCAATTGGGAGCACACTATGTTCGTTGTGAAGCAGCTGGCTCTTGAGTATTCTATCATTTGTGGGACGGCTTCTTGTCGCCCGTAACGCGTATGCGGTGTCTATGGTATCGCAACCCCCATCACCCTCGGCATATCATTCCGCTATCTCGAACGGGCAAACCTTGGATAAAATAATATTCCTGCCCCTCTGAAAGCGGCCATCTACTCTCCCGATGGCGTTCCTTTCCTCTTGTTTCTTTCAGCACTTGCCATCGACCCTGGTAGGCTTCTTCATGGTGTCCTAAGATCGAGAACCAGTCTCCCCCTGGCATCTAAGGGAAGCATGGTACGTGTTAAGAGGATGACCTTGCTCCCGCCCTACCGAACACGGGGGCTTGTAAACCCACGCTTCACGGGCAGGGGTCGTGGGGCGCCCTGCGGAGACGAGAACGAATGACGATAGTTTTGCTGCCTTTCATCCTCATGCCGGCTCGTCTCGTCGTTGGTGTTGCGCCCACCCCATCCACGACTTTGCGCCCGCCCTTTTTGAGTCATACATGTACATGTACATACCCTTCCTTGACAGTGCTCATGGCCTCCGAACGGAGGCCGGGCCGGAGGGTTGCATGAGCGGGTGCATCTGGGTCCGTGTGCAGCTGATCTCTTAGACACCCGGACCTTGTTAGCCTCGCTGGAAAGCCTGATTGTACCGCGCGAGCAAGCTGTCGAAGACAAAGCCCGGTGACGGTGCGATGTCCTTCACGTTTTCCGTCACGAGGAGCATCTCGTCGGGCTGATCCACTTCCCTCTCGGCGCCAGAAGCGACTACGCCCGCCCGCTCGTCAATACCGGCTTCGAACGCTTCGGCGACGCTGGAGTACCTAGCACCTGCCCAGTACTGGGGTAGTGTCTTTTGACTGCTCTTTGGGGGCTTGAGTAGGCCCGCTTTCTTCTTTTGCCGGTACCGATTGATCAGCCCCTGGTCTTGCACGTTCTCTGCCGGCTCCCAGGTCGGGTTCTGGTCTTCGGGCCAGTCTCCTTCCCAGAGAACGAGATACTTGTGCACCCTGGTACCCTCCTCTATGAACCATTGGTCATCTAGGAGCTCCTTGACCTCCCATTCGTCCGCAGGAGGCTCATCTCCCTGCCTGATCTTCTGTTTCTTTGCCTGTTGTTGCTTTTGCGCCGAGCTCCCCCCGTTGGGCGCTCGCCCTTTGCGTTTTCTCGCTAACGACCCTGAAGAGAGACTGGCAGTTTCTGCGGTGCCAGGTTCTTCGGGGTGTTTTTCGGGGTCCATTTGCCGACCAAATGCTTGCGCCCAAGCCGGGTGTATCCTTTCGGTAGTGGAAGCATTGCTGAGTGAATTGGAAGCTGCGGGGCCAGAACTTGTGACGCTGCTCCCTTGGGGGATAGCTGGTCTTTGAGGAAGAGCGTCTTGGGAAGGTCGGGCAATGCTACTACCAACCAGAGAAGGGGTCTCGAGGGCAGATACAGATTTGCCAACATGATGAAGAGCGCGCTGATTCACCGATTCCGAGCCGACCTCCTCCATGTTGTCGTCGGACTCCATGTCCGCAGACCCCTCTCTTCCTTCCAGTTGCCGGAAAATTGCAGCATCGTCCGACTCCGCACTGGTACTCTCACCGATCTCACCATCGGCCAGCGCCAGCTCTGGCTTTCTCTTTTGCGGCGTAGACAAGGACGGGCCCCCGACCTCCTGAGCTAGCAGTAGGGCTTCGTCTGCCGCGTTCAGCACCGAACCACCAACGTCCTCCATAGGGATCTTGGCCGGCCGGCCGGGCTTCTTCTTCTTCTCCTTGGGACCAGCCCCCTGCCTCTCGGCTAACAGGCGTGCCCGCTCCTCCTCCTTCTTTTCGAGATTTCGGTACTCCCAATCCTCGAGCTCGCGCGGCGAGACGTAATCCAGCACCTTGTTGCATGGTATCAGGAGTTTCACGGTCGGGAGATCGGTAAAGCCGATATGGTAGTGAATCAGGCGCCGGGAAGTCGCGGTCATGTCTTTGTCGGAAGGAAGGATGAACTGGTCGATGATGTAGGCGGTCGAGTCCCGAGGCGGAGCCAGCGATATCCGAGGTGGTGGTGGCCCGGAGCCGGGCACATATTTCCGGATCGAGTGGAGGGGAATCTCAATCGTCGTTTTCGGCCGTGACGGGAGGCGGTCGTCGGCCATGGCTGCCCTGGGGGTTCGCGCGCTGATCCGACTGCGGGCGCGCCTCGACATGCGCGGCGCGGCTCAGCGCCCGCCAACCAAGGGAAAAATAGAAACTGGGTGGGAAAGGAGATGGGCCGTGTATTCAGTATTTGGTCCATGCCACGGGTGGCATCACAGCACGCCCCGACGACCGCAATGGAAACGGTGGCGCCAGTTTGTTGAGCGATGAGTTGTGGTTGGAAGTGGGGCCTATCAGCAGGTGAATGCAGAGCCTTAGCCACACCAGCCCCTGGAAGGTAAACCATCATTCCAGTCAAAGACTGAAAGCAATGAATAAACAAAGCAATTTGAACATCGAATAAAGAGGAGTTTCAATTTGTCACGCCGGTAGAAGAAAGAATATAACTCGCAATTCATCTCCGGTTACCTTCCTGAATGAACTACCTCCATACATAGCAAAGGTCCATAACCCTCCATGGCTATAAAGCTCCAGATCGTTGCACTGAACAATTACAATGATCCATGCCAACTGAGCAGGAAATAGCAATCTGTAGCCCACCCAACTATCAACTTGTTTATACGGGGATTTCTTGCCACCAGATCTCGCCCTCTATGGATGCATCTAATATGGCATAGATTATTGGACCTTTTTTTCATTCTCCGCGTTGCGCACAAGTATATCTGCATTAGCACCTCGGTAAAATCATGGTAGTAATCTTGAGGGCAGCAACCTCCCGCAAGTCATTGGTTGGTTGCCTTTTTGTTCGCCTCTGTTATTTTCTTTACCCTTATGAGCCAAATAACAGCTTAACAATCGTGTACTACCCGATTCTCTAGAACTTCACCTTCAAGGTAAACATGTACCAAATTCTGAATCCTGATACCACCATGCGCAACCCTACTCCTAGCAAAAGACACACGGCATCTCGTCTAATACTTGTTTTTCTCGGTATAGAATCTCGATATCCGTCTTGGTCCATAGTGTTGAGTTTCCGTACGCTAATGAACTGCAGACTCTGACACAAACTCTAACCGTACAAATTATGTGTGAAGTCCTGATATCGAACATGGAGTTCTCTACGAACATGTCCTTGATCAGCCATACTTCTCGAAGAGAGGAGCTGCGACTCCGAGATTTTGCGTGGAAGCCGTACTACGCTCGGGCCCGACATTTGTTGCATTTCAGGTGAAAATAGGTAACATTGGCAGGAGGGGCCTGAACGTTCCCGTGACAGCTACCTCTGTAGCAGATCTTAGATGTGAGGAGGCTCCTCTGTAATCCGTATTCAATCCTGAAATGTTCGTAGATGCAGTGTATAAATTACGGAGTAGTAACTTTCCAACATATAGCTGGTCCGTGCGAAGTCACCTATCCAGGATTCGGCTGTGAATGGCATCGCGGGGCGCTCAAAGTAACCTGTAGCGTATTAATTCAGGTAGCTCTTATCGCTTATCGCTCATCGCTCGTAGCTTGTCGTGCAGCTGAGGACTAAGCAGAGGAAGGAAGATCTTGGCGCCCGAGGCTTGGAAAATCCCAGCGAGTGGTCCGTATCCACCACAAAGCTCGTCACATTCCATCTCCATCCGCAACGGCAACCTTGCTGCACAGGAACCATTGGTCTTGCCAGCACGGGTTTTCGAACAAACGAATCCAAGCATCCCCACTCAGTCCTAACCTCTACTCCCAGCTCCGCTTTTTTCTTTTCTTTTCTTTTCTTTTTTTTGGCTTGACCCCAACCATCGGAACTAAGACTGCGGCACCGCTGCAAGATGCTCGCATCGACAGCGACGACCATGCTCCGCGCGGGCGCCGGCCGCTCCGCCGGTGCCCTCCAGCCAACTCTCCTTCGCACCGCCGCCTGCCCGTACTCCGCGGGCCTCTCCGTCTCCCCGATCTCGATGGTCGCGAGCCCCACGAAAGAGACCCAGAACCGCCGCGTGTCGACGACGACGACGACGAGGCCGACCGCCTCGTTCCTCCTCATCAAGCGCGGCGTCGCCCAGCAACCGCCGCGCCGCGCCGCCTCCACCCACCACCACCAGCACGCGCCCACCCCGGACGCCGAGGCCGACGCCCGCGCCGCCGATGCGGCGGCCAAGGCGGCGGCGGCGGCGCACCCGGAGCAGGTGGTGCTCGACTGGAACACCTTCTTCCAGCTGCGCAAGGCGCGGCGGCGGTGGCAGTCGGCGTTCAGCGTGCTCGGGTCGCTGGCGGCCGGGTCGGGCGGCGCGGTGGCGCTCAGCTCGGGCGCGGCCGACAGCGTGGTCGGCCAGATCCCGCTCGACCCCCTCATCACGCTCGGCCTCATGACCATGAGCTGCGCCGCGCTCGGCTGGCTGGTCGGCCCCATCCTGGGCACGACCGTGTTCAACGCGCTCAAGAGCAAGTACAAGGGCCCCATGGCCGTCAAGGAGAGCGAGTTCTTCGCCAGGATCAAGAAGCACCGGGTGGATCCGAGTGCGAGTTCGGTGCGGAATCCAGGTGGGTTGTTTGTGACCCTTTATACATCTTCTTTCCCTCAATCTTCCTTTTTCTATCTCCCCAAATTTTTTTTTACCTTTCCCATTTTCAGCAGGAGGTTGCGACTAACCGTTTGTAGTGCCCGACTTCTACGGTGAAAAGATCTCGAGTGTGGCTGGCTACCGGCAATGGCTGAGGGACCAGAGGGCGTTCAATCGGAAGAAGACGGGCGCGATATAAGAGGCTTGTTTAAATAGTTAAGCCGGGGGATTGTCGTTGATGATGGGGAATCATGCTATGAGATCACCCATGATGGGCAACCGTGCGTGGGATGCTGGCATTGGTGTTCTCCCCCAGTTTACCAAACTTGTGTTATTGGTTGCCCGGAGTTTAGGGGGTTCGCGGTTGTAACATAATCAGCAGGACATCTCCAACAAGTAGCGAGAAAAAAAAAAGTCTCCCCTTGATACAACACTGCACTGATATGACCTCTTGGTAGGCATTCTCTCTGTCTAATAACACCCCTGTCATATATACGGAAACGTAGGATCGACCTCCTGCTTCCAAGCCTTCATACCCCCAACAATGTCAACGATCCTCCTCTTACCCCCTCGATCCAGCCCAAGCTCCTTGAGCTTCTCTACCGTCTCCTGTGAATCCGCCCCCGTCCGGCACACCACGAAGATGGGCTTGTCACTGGTTGCTGCGTCAGCAGGCAGAATCTCACTAGCCGGCCCGCCGTCTCGCTTGATCGCCGCCGCCTTCATGAGGAATTTCCCGAACGGCACGTTGATTGCGCCTTCGATGCTGCCAAATGAAAAGTGCTCCTTCTCGCGCGTGTCGATGAGTATGTGCTCGGGCAGTTCGCCCTTCTCCCTTGCGGCATGGTACGCCGCGGCCGTGATGCGTTCTTCCGGCGGGAGGCTCACGGCCGGCGCGGGAGCGCTGCAGAACTGTACGTAGTCCGGGGTCCCGGCCTTGATGCCCTCCAGCGTCAGGGTCGAGTTCTCGCCGCAGGCAAAGCAGTTCCTCTTGCGGCCGCCCATCTTGAGGGCGCGGAAGGTGTACGGGCCCACTGCGCTCTCGAGGTCGTAGGTGTAGATGAGGAGCGTCGGCTGTTGGAGGTTCCTCTCAGTATTGCTGCTGTCTCCTCCCCCGGCCTCGGCCGGAATGTGCAGCGCGGACGCGAGGATCTTGATGGCTTCGCCGGCCTGTGCCACCCCCATCATGCCAACCACAGGGCCCATGATTCCCGCCTCGCCGCATGAGACCATAGAGCTCGGTGGTGGCGGTTTTCGAAAGCAGCATCGGTAACAAGGAGCATACTTGCCGTCGACCAAGCCTTGGGGTGTTGGCGGACAGTTTAGCACGGTGAGCTGGCCCGACTTTTGGATTGCTGCGGCCGTGACGAGGGGCTTGCAGACGAGGACGCAAACGTCTGAGATCAGGTACCTGGTTACCGGATTGTCGGTACAGTCCAAGATGAGGTCGTACTTCGATATAATGTCTGCGGCATTTTGAGGGGTGAGTCGAAAGGGATAGGGGACATAAGTAGGCAAGGGGTTGAGCGCTTTGAGGTGCGCGATTAAGCTGTCAACCTTCTTCATGCCGATCCTAGAGGTCGAATGGCCGACCTGACGGTGAAGATTGGAAGCCTCGACGACATCGCCGTCTATGATTCCAATGGTCCCGACCCCCGCGCCGGCAATATACTGAGCGGCGGGGCAGCCCAGGCCGCCGGCTCCGATGATCAGTACTCGGGAATTAATTAATCGGAGTTGCCCTAAGGGGTAAACGGTCAGAGTCTTGTTCTTTACTTTCAGCTACTGGTAAGAAGCTCACCCTCCTTCCCCATGCCAGGAACAATCATCTGGCGAGAGTACCTTTCGAACTCATCATCTGTGAGCCTGCGGCCGGATCCGTTTGCCACCGAGTTTGACGCACCGGCTGCGCCGTTGACTGACTGCCTAATCCCACCGTTTTCTTCCATGGCCTCAATGGATTTCGCACACGGGAGCCAAGGAAAGTCACGAAGCCGACTTGTGCTCTGTGGACTGTGGCGCCTTTGAACGCTAGCCACAACCCGTCACCTCCCTATGGTGCACTGCTGTTGGACGCTGCAGAACCTGAGCCGGAAATGTGGAGAGCGCTTGGCCATTCGGTCTCTTTCGTCGTTGCACCGCTGGCTCCGGGGGATTTGGCGTGCCGCCGTTCTTGCGTAGGGCTGAGACGAACATGCCCCTCCCCCACCATGATCCAGATCCTAGCTTCTCTTGGCGGGCGTGGAAATTCCCACCTTGTGGGTCTGGCCAGAAGGCGGTGAGGGAAAGCCCCGCTAAAAAGTTCAAACGCCCCTGTTCTTGGCTGCTTGCCTGGGGCTTTGGATAGTGTAATGCTCCGTACGAAGTACGTCGTCGACAAGTCCGCTCGGGCTATCATCGAGCTTCCACCCCGACCACCTACTACTAACCCATTTCCTCCTACGGAGTAAAGCCGTACCCTCTCACCATTTGTGCTCGGGTGCTGTGGAACGGACATACGGTACAAAATGGTAAGCAGGGCAATTTTCCTTTCCCGTTAACTCGTGATTTTTTCCATTCCCAGACTCAACACAGACCAAACATGGCAGGCCCCGACAGCCCCCCGCCCGTCCAAACGCCCAACGGCACGGCAAAAAGCCCGGGCCCGGCTGGCCGATCCCCTCCTGCCGCGCAAGCTGCATCGCGAGAACAACGTCGTGTCCGACAGCTTCATCAACTCGAAGCAAGACAAGCTCCTGATCAAGCGCTCGGCTTTCCTCGCGCGCATCGCCAAGTCGTCCGAGAAGTCCACGGGGACCAAGAAGAAGCGGCGCCGCCCCAGCAAGAAACTCGTCACCACCCTCGAGTCGCTGGGGGACGCGCTCGATGACATCCAGGCCGAGATGGACGAGAAGGAGGCGGACGGGTCCACGATGGACGCCGAGCAGGCTAGGCAGGGGAAGGTGCGGCACAAGAGTCTGAAGACCAGGCCTGGGGCGCTGAAGAGGAAGGAGAAGCTGGTCAAGGGAGAGATAGAACGGTTTAGGAAGAACCTGGCCCAGCTGGCGAATATCTCAGCTGCCGCCCCGTCAACGTCGGCACCAGCACCAGCACCAGCACCAGCACCAGCATCCGAGGCGGATGCGGGACAGGAGAAAATGGACACGGAGCAAGGAAAGGAGCAGGGGGCAGAGACAACGGCACAGCCTACGTCCACGTCCAGCCGGTGGGCGGCATTGCGGGGGTTCATTTCGGCGACAATGGAGCAGAACCCCGCCTTCCTGAACAAGACCTGAATACAACGAGATTTCCCCCGTCACCGAACTGCCAAGGGAGCAAAAATTCTGTCATCCTTCTCGGGGGTATCAATTGGAACCACTGCGCTGCTCGCGAAGGATGTCAATCTTGCAACAAACTGTAAATCCGTGCCTCCCCGCCTCTCATATCCAAGAATATCGCAATGGTGCCAACCCGAACAGCCACACCTCATGGCCATGACCCCATCTTGTTTGTTTGTTTTGAACCAACGCCCGCCAATCCCGGAGTGTTGCTCATATCCTGGTAACGCCCCAACTCCTGCAACACAAACGCCGTGCTGATAGCCTTTGACAAACCCTCATATCCCTGGCAACCGTCCAGTTCTTTATATCCTTCCGTCTCTTGCCAACCAGATTATCAAGTTTAACCAACAAAGGAGCCGAGCCTTCCCGATAATAGGAAACATGTCGCATGACCTGGTGACCACCCCGTCTTCGAACGCACTAGTCGACGCGCGGCGGGTCATTCGATGAGCCGGCAAACGGGCTCGCGCTCCGCCGCCTCTCGCCCTCCTTCCGTAGTGACTCGACAATCCGGAGCATCTCTTTCCTCCCCCCACGGCTGTCGATCATCTTCCCCGCCATTGACATGGACACTTTCTCGTTGGAGTTTGCGTTCAGCAGTCGCTTGATGAGCAGGTGCCTCATCAGGATGCAGACAAAGACGCCGCAGTCCTTGCTGTTTTCTTGTTGCGGGGTGTCTTCCAGCTGGTGAAACCGCAGGGGAATGCCGAGCACCATGCCCAACCGCTCGGCCCCTCTCCTAGCGGCCGAGAAGTTGGACCCGCCTAGCGAGTCATAGTGGAACGCAACCCGGTCGATCACCGACACGAGCAGGAGGGACCAGTGACTCCCGCTGTCGGCGTTCCAGCGGTCCCGACTGTCGCTGATCGGGAGGAAGATGTGTGTGACCTTCCGGAAGTCGGGCAGGGCTGAGGCGTCACCTTTCAGGTCGGTGGTCTGCATCAAGAGATGCGAGACGACGGGCCGGAGGAGGACAATCCGGGCTTGGGGGTACTTGGGCAGAACCTCTCGCTCGAGCCATCTGCGCGTGCATTAGTCTTAAGAGACGCGAACCCTGGAGCTCGAGGCTATATCGTACTCTTCCCAAAACGCGATGGCCTGCCGTTATATTGGTTAGCTGGAGAGCAGAGGGGCCGAGACGGTGGAAGCATACACTATCCGTAAGCCAGTCATGTTTCAAGGCTTTGATATCTTCGGTATCAACTGAAGCGGGGAGGGTCAGCGACAGCGGTCAAGAACGGCCGAATGAAAAAAGAGAGATATTTTCACGTACGGCGGATATCGTGGTCTGATCAGAGAAAGGGTTAGTCCCTACAACAATGAGGAGTGGAAGTGGAAGACTCACAAGAGAGGTATGGCTTTGGAGAAGACATTCCGAGCTGTCCGGAAAATCAGACGTCAGTCCCATGCAAAATTGCCACCGAAGCAATCGTCCTTCACCAGACGGGTCGCGACGTTCCCAGGAGCGTTGGAAACTGCGCTAGTGCGAACGGCTAGACCGTTGTTTCGTTTTGCTCAACTGCTCCCCGAACTCTCTCTTGTTGCACCACACCCATGTCCCACAAGTTCCGTGTTGAAAAAATCGCTCGCGCGGGAACAACAGCTCGCGCTGAAGCAACAGCTTTCGTATCCACACTATTCAAACCTCTCCGAGCCAAAGGAAGGTCGCCCCTAGCACAGCAGAGGAAGTATATGTCCTTACACTATCACCAAAGTGCCTCGCCATGCTCTGCCGAAAACGCATCTTTTCGCCGGAAGGATCGGAGGCTGAACTGCGCAAACACGAGTCGGGAAGAAAGGTTTAAAGAGGGCGCAATCGACACGTCGGCACGTAGTTCATCGGTCAGGGCGCTGTGGAGGGCGGCAATTACCAAGCAGGCCCGGGAGCCGCGGAGGAACTGGAAGGCGACTGAGGATTCGTCCGGGGGACCCTCTTGGCAAGGCTCGCGGGTTGAAGGGCCCTGGATGGAAAAGGGACGGCAAGGTAAATATCGGGGATGCAACACAACCTAGATCGTCTCGGGGGGGTTCACTGAGGACTGGAATCCAAGAGGCCTAAAAGAACCGGAATGTCTGCGATGCTATATCGTCGCCGGTCAATTGGGATGACTCGCGGGGAGAAGGCCTAAGACTCAACAAGGCGAGGCCGAATGGAGGGAAATCGAGCGGAATTTAACGTTAGCGTCCCCGCAATGCCAGTGCCCAGTCAAGCACCCCCCTCGCATTGTGGCTTGGTTCTGCAGCCCGAAATCTCGAACAGAAATCTTGAACAGAATTCTCTGTACGAGACTAAAGATTGTAGTAAAGCGTTAATGTTGGGCTAAAATAGCCAACAATGGAAGGAAGTTTTTCTGTTTGTCCGAGTTCAAAACTCGAATCCATCGAGTCCACAATAAAAGATGCTCCAATGCCCCCAGGGCGGCAGTCGTGGGACCCCAGACAGACGTCACCACAAGGCTCTTCACACCCGGGCGTGCTGGCAAAGCACTAACTCCGTAGTTACACAATTAATCGGAGGCCGCCCCAACGGCCGTTGATTGGCTCCCAAGCGTTGCGCCAAGACGCTTCGCTCCGGGGGAGTGGTGTGCTGGCCGCCCCGGCAGTGAGACGTCACCCCAAGACCTAACGCAAGCACGGAAATGGAAGGTTCCAGCCCCTCGAGTAGTTCTCGTTTTCGCAGGCTTGGGCTGTGTGCCCTTGGACGTTCTCGAGTCGTCAAGGGCGTCCGGACAACATGGGATTCGGCGATTGCGTGGCAAGTGGAAATGCGCTCAAGGCCTGCTACGTTGGCGTGATGCGACACCGACGGTTCTCCTGCTGCGGGAACGGGAGCTGCAGCTTGCACCTGCGGGCGCCGAACTGAACTATGGACTAATACCGAATTACTGCGACATCGCCGTGCTGCACGACGGACAATAACACACGCTTTGGGGGCTCCGGAGCCGGCCAGGGTATCAGCTGATAAAAGAGTAACATAATGAGAGCGCGCCACGAATGATTGACTATAACTCTGCAGAGAACTGTAGTAACGCTGAGGTATTATTCCATTGACACGATGAACGGTTGGTCTTTGGAGCATTCTGCTTGCTCTCTGCGTAATTAATTTCCTTGTTGGCTTGCTGGAAGATGCAACACACGAATTCGCTCCAGATTGGCCTCCACGCGAGAGTGAAAAAAAAAAAAAAAAAAAAAAAAAAACTGTTCACATGCATCTTCTCGTCATCCTGTTGGCTACGGCCATAACAGATGGCCAAGGATAAACCGTTGCGTCTTGCGGATGCTGATACATATTAAATAATACCTAGCCTAACTAGTTGGCCAACTGAGCTAAGTTATATGAACCCTATCACTCTCTATTCTCCAGGAGTTCGGGGTACGGAAATACAGGTTCATTGGTATTTTAATACAGCTTGCCCGTTGATGCGAAAGAATCAACGGCACGAATTAATTATAATAGCATCATGAAATTTCCAGGGCTCAAGGACGCTTTCGAGGTTTTAGTCTCTAGATACTTTGCCCAGCTTGCTCTTTGATCTGGACTCAGAACCTCTAGTAAACCATATCAAGAGAGCACTCGACATTGCTTCAAAGATTGCAGAAATTCCAGCGGTTAAGACAACTTTACCCATTGGCTGGCTTATGTTGTTAAAACAGGGAGGCGTGTTCACATCGTCGGTTTCGGTCTCAATGAACAGCGGTTCAATCCCTATAACCCATCTCACTTCAATGTCTGCTTGTCCAAGGCGACTTTCTCTCAGCTGTGCGCGAATGGTCCGACTGTGAATCGGGATACTGCTGAGTATAGGCCGCAGGCTGCCGAAGACTTACTACCTATCAATTTCGTCTCAACACGCATGAGAGAAGCAGGGCAAACCCACATCAAAGAGTCACTGTGACCACATATATAATGCATAACCCTATGCAGGTGTTCTGTCGCTACCCTTACCTTCTCTCGGTAGGCAGTTCAATTCCTGGTGTTGAGTCTTCTTGCCAGAGCGAAGACCGAAAAGCCATTCTACAGCACGAGAAAACTTCGACAAGCCAACATAAGAGGTCGTCTAAATACGATGGTAATGTTAGCCACTCGCACCATCTCGGCAACAAATCGCAATATGTGCACAGGCGGCAACCGCTCTTACTCGCTGCGTTTATTCAGGTCAATCTCACAGACGCTGTCGCCTCGATTTCGTTGGCCCACGACACGGTATATTGAGATGATGGAGAAATGGTAGGTACTTTGCTCTTTGCAACTCTTTTTTTTTCGTACCGACATTGTACTGTTTAATTATTTGCGCTTCGCATCCTGTTCCATTGATCCTGACTTTCCAGGATCGACCTTTCCCCCAGTCCTCTGCCCACCGATACAGCTGGACAACCTTGCGAGTTGTTTTTTTTTCTGATGCTTTAGGGCACTGAAACACCCATATGGTGCTTCGGTTACGAGCACCATGAATTCTTACTCTCAAAGATAATTCGCAAAGGACAAGATCCATGTGTACAAGGCTAACTCGCGGTGTTAGCAAGCAACCCAACACCAGACATGTCCTCTTCCAAGCGTCTAGGACCCCGAGTTCAACAATGTCTGACATGGGCATATGCATGGATGGCAGCAAGGGCAGCGCCCAGTAAGTGAACACGAACCGGAGAAATTGGGATCCTCTTGTGAATTGCCCCAACCTCCAACCTTTCTTCCCCCCCCCCAACAAAAAAAAAAAAAAAAATACATCAAGCATCTGATCTGAGCAAGCTTAAAATCATTCCGGAGAGGAGCAGCGCGGGACTGACATCTTGCCAGGAATACCTCGGACGTTCTACGCAAAACTGGCACCAGGCTCACCTCTAATACAGCTCGTGATCCCGCATATCATCGTGCCCTCTTGCCTTATCTCAACCTCGACGGCACCATCCCGCGATCTCCCCTTTCCACGTCCGCGTCACTCTACATCGCCTCCCGCGTCGGACTCGCCGCTGCCGCCCGATACGACAAGGCCATCTTACCGCTCAATAACGAGAGCAACAGGACCGAGGCGCGGAAGATTCGGATGACACGAGCCAAGTCTGACGGAGTGATAACCGCCTCCGCCGCTGCCACCCCGCCCGCAGCCGGCATCGGCACGCAGACACCGGATAACGCTCTCTGTTCGGAGATCCCCGGAGATACCCCGTTAAAGAAAGACACTGCTAGGGGATGCACGGCAGAGGAAAGAGTGGCGGCAGCAACTGGCAAGGCGGCCGAATCGGCTAACGTCGCGGACAGAACCACGAACAAGAAGCGGATCACCAACCATGGCGCCGTCACCAGAGCCTCCACGCTTCGTCTGAGCCCGTCGCCCATCATCTGTGACCCCTGTGACCCGGACAACCAGACTTTCTACTTTCGACAGCTGTTCTGGTGGCTCGGTGGGCCTTTCTTTTGATTCGGGCTGTCTTAATCCCGGTAATGGTCCTGGATGTGCAGCAGGTGGTAATGGTAATTAAATGTAATCTGGCAATTTCATTAATTATTGCTCTGGAAATTTTCTCTGCAGGGCTTTTTTTTTTCTTTTTTTTTGCCTGGGAGATTGAATGGAACCTGCATGGACTTTGCTTGGAGTTAAGGATGGGCCTCGCCCAACGGTGCTCGCCGAAGTATTAATGAGGATGTGGGTGGATATGGTTTGATGCTTGACCCCTTCTGCATCTGTTCTAGGAGGCAATCTGGAGCAGAAGGTTGTGAACTGATCTCATGGCAATATGAGATGCCATCACACTCCTAAGAGTCGATATTCGTTGCTTTTCTATCTTGCTAGTCAATGGCATAGGAATAATTATTGTACTTCGTAGTCGCACAGCACTTAGGTGTGTCGTGAAAGTCGAATCAAACCCCTCGGGGGTGGTATGCTTGGTTCTCTATCGAACCACAGCAATATACCTGATAATTACATTGTGTGGGGCATTTGTTTGATAGAAGCTGATTACCTCCTGTTAATCACCACATATGATACCGGATGTCTCTCCTCAGCAAACTGTGCTACCTCTGCCGCCGTGCAAATATTCGCCGCGCTGTGTTGAAAGTGACATCGGTCTTCTGTCTAACCCCAATTCCACCCTTCCTCCTTTGCGGATGGCTAGCAAGTTGTCCCCATTACGCTAGAACATTCAAGTCCGAAGTATCAGAGTCGATGGCAACAAGGTCCTTAGTAGCTGGCTGGTTGCAGACAGTTCGGCCCTTACTCTCCTGCAACGTGCCAATGATGCCCTCCAAGAATGCCTCTAGAGCGTCGTCAGCATTCTTAACAGAGGTGCCCGCCTGTTTTCCTTTTGTACAATGAACCTCCTTGACCTCGTCGGCGAGAAGGCACCTTTTCATAAAATCGTCGACTTGCGAACGGACGACGTCTGAGGCTCCAGAAGCCAGCGCATCTGGCCGTCGAACTGCTTCCACAAGTCTGCGTCGATAGGTCTCCGTAAGACTATTGAGGTTGTTTTCCGACGCGCCTGAGGCGTCATTTTCCGTCGGCGCGTCTTGGGTGGAATTGCTCAATTCAGCCTGACACAACCGAGAAAGGGCATCTAGTTTCTGTGCGAGTCCCGGCCGTCGGATTGTTTCCGCTGTTTGAGTAACGTTCATCCCTCGAAGCGTATTGACAAGAACCACGATATCCTGTTTTGCACTCGAGCAGATTGAGAAAGCTGAGCGAGATGCCTTCCGCAGGGCAGCCGCAGCCTTCGCTTTCTCTTCCTCATGGCGTGCGCTCAACGTTTCGAGCAAGCTTATGGCATTCTTCTGATAATCGGTAGCAATGTCGCGAACGACTTCTTCCCTAGGCTTCAAGGAACGATGTAGCAACTGTATACTGTCAATGTCTGTCGTGGAATAGCAGAAAAAGATTGCGCTTACAGTTATGATTCGATGCAGAATTGCAGGCGGGGATCCATCTTCCACCGCTTGTTTCCAAGCCTCCTCTGGACTCAGAGATTGTTTAGAACAGAACTCTGGTTCTAGCACGGTCGATGGCGATGATTTCGCTTGTTGTTGGTCATCCGAGAGAAATGCATCTATGATTCTGGAAGGCAAGTGATGCTCTGTGTGCCTTCGCTTGATCTCACCGTCATGTCCTTGGGCACGCGGTTGAGTCGAAGGCGGAGTTATTCTGCTGGGACTGCTGCGTTCTATCGCACTCAGCGCTGGTGTTTCCTGGTTTGGACCCGACCGCTTGTCAGAAAGAGAAACACCTGCGACTCCTTCTGCAGCCATATGCTCGTGGCTTCGCTCCACGAACATCGGCGACGTCGGAGCCGTGACCACATACTCCGTGGTTGGGCTTTGGCTGGATAAAGCTATGACATCGAAAGGTTCTGAAGTTCGGGGAACTCGGCCCCTGAGATCCTCGCTCGGTGGATCACTTCTGTGCGGTGAGGTGGTCGGTTGCTTCGCGGGATTCGCAAGAACGTAATTCTTTGAAGCATCGTGCCTGTCAAACATTGACATGGAATCGACCATGGGTGTGCCCAAAGGACCGTCTTTGGCGTTCTGGCGGCTGACCTCATTTACTTCCGAAGCATCTTGACCTGCAAGCCCTACGCCGTCAACATGTATTGGCTTGTGATCCATCTTCTGTTCTTCAGAGGTGTCGCGGGCCGGCTCCTTTGGGACATGAACAAGTTTTCTCGTAGGCAGGGTTGGTGAATCCTCTGATTTGGCCGCACGGCGGGATCTGTTCCGGGCAGGCGCCCGAGGTTTCTTGGGCAATGATTGCTTAGCTTGTCGCTTCTTCGGTCTCCACTCCGAGTCCGTGTCTGTGGCGTCGCTCAAATCAAATAGATCGTTTCGATCTCGTTCTTCCTTGGGGATTGTCTTGGTCTGAACGAGATTGGTGGATGCTTGGTATGGCTGAACTTCCCTGGATGCCTCTTCTGCTCCCTTTCTGGCGGTTGGGGCGGGTGCTGATTTGCCATCTCGCTGGCGTCGCCGGTTCGGTTTTGAAACCGGATGGTTTGATGGAAGTTCCTCAACTGTAGTCGATGGTACTGAGTGCTTATGCTTGCTTCTCTTGGTTGCTGGCTGCGGAATGGGAGAATCAGGTTCAAGCCGGGTATTTAAACAACACTCACTCGAGTTCGCTGGACTTTCTGGACCGCTGATGGAATCAGACGGTATGTTCGCAGGAGCTGCAACTCGACCACACTGAGTGGGACGTTCATAATGAATCGAGCTTTTTTTGTCTTGTGGTTGTTCTAGCGACTTGTTGGTGGCTTGTTCTTCCCCGTTCTGACAGGGCGAGAGGTTCAAAACGTCAGCGAGAAGATCAGGAAGAGGGTCTTTCTTCCTCCTTTTCGAAGGACGGGGTCCTGGAGTTGGAATGTATTCAAGATCAAGCATGTCGCTGATCCCAGGCACCGACGGCGTCCTTTCCGGGCTGGCAGATTCAGATCCATCGATGGACCATATCTCTGCCAAGTCGGCACGGATAAGGTCGATGGTAGCGGGTTGGGATGAATGGCGTACGTAGTCCATCCTGGATGCATGAAGTGTTTCAGGTGAATTTGAACAGATAATTATGCAGTGTGTTAGACAAAACGTGAAAAAGTTAACTGATTCTGCTCAACACTTCAATTTGCAATTTGCTCTCTGAACGATGGGAGTGTCCGAACTTGAGAGGTTGAGGAGAGGATAGCGAGGAGCTCAGAACAACCTCTCCGCCCCTTGGCACACGGTTGCCTGCCATGCAATCATGAGAGAGGGCTCTTTAACCAAACCAGAAAGGAAGGGGCGGGCCAGTGCCCACTTGCCTGCTTCTACCTGTGTGATCCCGACATAATTACATCAAAGCGGCAAGGCGTGATTCCTTTCAAAACTCCCTCCTTGTGAAACGGAATCTTCAGTTTCAGGTGCGTTCGTAATAGAAAATAGCAGCCCATTAGTCATATAATTACAAGGCTCAGGCAACGGATATTGAGTTGGGAGGCTTGGCAGTCGAGATCTCGCGATGTTATTACTCGAAACCTTGCGTGGCCAAGACTTCATTACGACCCACAGATGAGACATAGATGAAGGCACAGAAAGGGACACCGGAGTATCAGTGAGAATAGGTGCATTGTTACTAGTGGCTCCTTGTTGCGTTCATCCGCCTGTCGCTTAGGTGGAACTGGGACGGAGGGTGAGAGACAAGCTCGTGTTCCGGCGGCCAACTGGTCATGGATATGCCATTACCGTCAAGACCCGATGTGCGAGCAGATAGTTATTGGCGTGAACCCCAAATATGCTTCTCAAATTGCTGTTGTTAAAAAATAAAAATAAGTGCTCTCGGCTTCCACGAGATTGATGTCGTCAATGGAACAATAGCTCCTGCTTGCAGAGCCGTCCTGCCGTCTCCGTCTCGGAGTCGGCCCAACAACGGAGGATTTTATGGAATCGTGGATCCGAGGTCGCATTTGCTGATCCGAGATGCCGGGGATAGCGATTGTGGCCCCCAAAAGGACCCCATATAAAAAGTCACACCCATCTGTAGATGTTGCCATTTCCTCTTGAAATTGCGACATCAACCTTGTTCCGTAGAGCTACCAACGAAGTAAGACAAGTAGCCTGCCCGTGCAGATCCGAGGTCGTGCAGCCCTGACGTCACACCATGGGCTCAATTGATCCATCCCCTCGGCGTGCCTTGGAGCAGACAGGGATCAACGATTCCCAAGATGACACTGCCCGCCCCAAATCAGGGCTCCCAAAATACCCTCCAATCTCATCTATTCCTCGCACGCCTGCCGCACGACTTTCGGAACCCGACGCTGCGCCCACGCCGTTCCCCAGCGATCCGATTCCCGCGGAATCATTCAATCAGAATGCGCCCGTCAAGCCCAAGACGGTTCTCTACCTTGCCTATGGCTCCAACATGTCCGCCGAGACGTTTCTCGGCATGCGCGGCATCCGCCCCTTGAGCCAGGTCAACGTCGCAGCGCCGTCGCTCGAGCTGGTGTTTGACCTCCCGGGCCTGCCCTACCGCGAGCCGTGCTTTGCCAACACGGCGATCCGGAAACTGCCCGGAAAGACGGCCAGGTTTCCGCCCAGCGCGCGAGATGACGACGATGCTGCCGATGATCGACGCTCGCCGGTCTGGAACAAGCCGGTCTGGAACAAAGGCTTGTACGGCGTCGTCTACGAAGTCACAAACGACGACTACGCCAAGATTGTCGCTACCGAGGGCGGCGGCGCCGGCTACCACGACATCCTCGTCCCGTGCTTCGTCCTACCCCCGAGCGTGCGTGTGCCCGAGAAGCCCGCCATTCCCGACCCGCCTAAGCCCTTCCTCGCGCACACCCTCTACGCGCCTCGCCTTCCCAACGACGACGACGACAACAGCAACAACGACGATGACAATGGCAAAGATAAAAAGAACAACAACAAAACCAACAACAACAACGACAGCGACAAAGCTGACACGCGTAGCCCCCGCCGTCCGACCTGGCTCTCCTCCCTGCTGACCCCCGTCCAGCGGCCGGACCCCGGCTACGCGCAGCCGTCCGCGCGGTACCTCAAGCTCTTGGTCGACGGGGCGCGCGAGCACGACCTCCCGCACGACTACCAGGCGTACCTCGGCGCGCTGCAGCCCTACAGGCGCACCACGCGGCGGCAGCAGTGGGGCCATGTGCTCTTCCTGGGCTTCTGGGCTCCCCTGCTGCTCCTGCTCATGATCGCGGGGCGGAAGCTCGCTGACGAGCGCGGGCGGTCGCCGGCGTGGGTGGTAGCGGCGACAACGGTGGTTGTGAATCTGGTCTGGATGAGTTACGACTGCGTCGGGAAGAGTGTGTTTGGGGACGGGGAGAGGACCATGGAGCCAGAAAACAAGGACGGGGTGCTGGCTGAGCCGGGAACCAAGTGGAGGAGGAGGAGGAAGAGCCTTGTAAACGAGCTGAGGGGGAAGATGGAGGTTTCAGACGAGGAAAAGACACCCTTCCTGGAAGGGTATCAATGACGCTCAACGCACCCCTGAATCCCGACGCTGGAGCATTGCTAGTGGGAAGGGTGATGATACGTGGTGTCCAAAAAATCTGTTTCACCGAGGGGTCTTCCGGCTTGGGTAGTTTCCCCATGGGCTACACCATTCTAAGATCTGATTAGAGTATCAAGTTATGGAACGCTGGTCCCCTGTGGGATGCAATCCGCTGTCTGTGGCGCTTGACCATGCGCCTCCTGCCCACAAAAAGTCGCTTTTTTTTTACTGTTGCCTGAACAGTACGGGAATTTCCTTGACCTCGAACGTCCCATCCACGATCCCCTCAACCGCCTTGAACAGCGGATATTTATCCTGTACGCCACGAGCCTTCAAGAAGCTCATGACCTCCTTCGTCGTCGAGATACCCTGCAGCTTTTGGCCGTTGAGCTCAGTCCGCTCGATTTCCTGTAGCGAGACGCCGCGCTCCACGGCCATCTTGGAGTAGCGCCAGTTGCGTGCCGAGGTGCAGCTCACAATCATGTCGCTCCAGCCGGCGCTCTCCCAGAACGTCATCTCGTCGACCGTCTCGGGGAAGAATTCTTGGCAGAACTGAATCGTCTCCAGCATGCCACGGCGCATAACGGCCGTCTTAGCCGTCATGTTCCAACCGTGACCTTCAATGAAGCCGCAGGCGAGCGCAACGATGTTCTTGAGCGCACCGGCGAGCGAGACACCAACCACGTCCGACACCATGGAGACGGTAAAATAAGGCCGGTTAAAGAGCTTGTGGAGCACGTCATGGTCCACTGGCGGGTACTCCTGAGGTACGGGAGCGAGCTGCGTTTTGCTGATTGCACCGCGCGCGTCACGATAGTGCTCTCCATTGACGCCGCTCTCGCCGTTCTCGCCCCGCGAGTCGCACGGTGGTACGTTGTATGCGATGGTCGTCTCGCACCATAGCTCGTTGGCGATCTCATTGGCAATGTTGGCCCCGCTCAGGGCGCCGCAGTAAATACCCAGCGTCTCGCCAATATACTCGCAAATCAGCTCGACCTTGTCCTCCGTCACTGTTACCCCCTTGATGCAGCTGATTCCCCGGGCAAAGGGGAGGATATGACCCTTGATTTGCTTGCAAATGTTGCCGATGAACTCGTGCGGGAGGTTGAAGATAAGAATGGAAGAGTCCCTGACGGCGTCGAGAAGCGACGGGTTGGCGACGACATTGGGTGGCAGCGGAACCTTGGGGAGGTACTTGACGTTCTCGTGGTATTTGTTGATCACCTCGGTGAGCTTCAGGGGCTGGTCGCCCGCAGCAGCGCGGTGGGGCGAATCCGCGGGGATTGTGACATTCTCCTCGTACACCCACATCTGGACGTCTTCCTCGAAGACATCAGGATGCTCCCGAGTGTTCTCGGCCACGAGCTTCGCGACCGTCGTGCCCCAATTGCCGGACCCAATAACCGTCACCTTGTGCTTGCGCGGGGCAGAGTCTGTGGATCGTGCCATTTTTGCTGTGTGCGATAACAGACGGATGCTGCGAGGGGGAATGAGAGCGGGAGCCGAGTTTGTCTGTTTGAGAGAGCGGCCACGGATTGCCGGCAAAGACTTCGGACGAGAGCAGGAAGAAAGATTGGGACGGTGAGACGCTTGGCATATGAAGAACCGACTTGGCTGACAAGGTTTGGGCTTGGGCAGTCGGAACGTGCAGCCTCTTAAGTGGGTAGGCCTGTGGTGGAAATGGGTCACGTTGGGCGTAGAAAAAAAGGCAGGCGGTGACCGGTGTCTGACGCTGGGGAGGGACGATGGGTCGCAGGAAAACGCCGACAAAATTGCACCGCTGCTCTGGTATGTGGGCAGTAGGGGCGGCCGCAAAAGCCCGCCCCGTACCATCCTGGACCCTTACACAGCAAACTCAAGAAAACTGAACACAGCTATGTAGGCAAAAACGCTCTACCTGTGCAGCCTTCTGGGTGCATCGCCTCGTGGTTCATCAGACGACCCCCTCCCGGCGGTTTTCCGCCAAACAAGGAAATTTTCCTCCTGGTACGAAATTCCGTTGGCCCATTCTGCGAGCCATGACGCAAGGGGCGGCAGAAAACATTGACCGCCTTCAGTCGTTCAGCGCCAAGGCCGTTGACGAACCCGCCCACCTCGGCCAAAACCCGTCGCTCTCGCCGTCCCACCGAGGCCGTGGATCAGCCAAAGATGATAATAAACCACCATCACGTTTGCCCGCGCCGCACTTTGGACTTGCCATGTACTCTAGTATAGTGTACACATCCTCTTGCGGTTCCATTAGCGGGCTGGCCGAGGGGGGACAGTTCAGCTACTCCGTAGTGTACTTCTTGAATGCCCCGGTCGATGCCCCAGCGTAGCATCCCGCGGCATCTTGGTTCGGAACCTTCCCGATTCTCGCTCTCCTGGTATCCGTGCGGAATACTCGGTACGCAGTACGGATATCTGCGGTCGAGCATGTCAATCCCTTTTGAGCACTCGGACCAGTCATCTAGGTAACCAGAAATAGGATTGATGGGGTTCCCAACCATCATGTTATCACATCATCGCAACAAGACACAATATTTTATTGAGGATGTAATGAGGTGCCAGAGCAATGCAAGCTGAGTGGGCTTTGATCGTTGTGTGATCAAAGTGGTGTTGTTGACCTGGTTGCCTCTTGAAACAATTTTTTCTTTCCGAATCGGGGGGCGCAGAACCCAGAGGAAGAGATCTTCATAGGCATTGCCATTTTCGCTTGCGGGTCCAACGGTCTGGGCCAGCCGAAAGCGCAGGTGTGCAAAAGCGCAGCATTTCGCAGAGTGCACTGATGTCATTGAACATACTGCCAAGTGGGGGCGGGGACACGCCCGAATCGAAGAATATCGATACTGAAGAGAAGAGAGCACCGCGAGATCCTTGCTGTAGCCGCAATGTCTCGCACCAAGGCTTGGTATGTTTGTATGTGCATACCTATGCGAGTATCGAGCTTGTACAGTAGGCCCCAGGAGCGTTATGCCCATAAAAAAAAAAAAAAACATTGGCCAGATCATTGTATCTAGGCAGATAGATAGCGCAAAGTGTGGCCGAACGTGGGGCATATCAGACAATCGTTCGATCAGCTGCATATTGAAAGGAGATGCAGCAATCGTCCCCCGCCAGGAGCAACCTGGAGGAAACATGAGGGAATGGTCAGATTCCAACGGCAATGGGATCCTTGATTCACGTTGGCAAAGTTGAAACCAACAGAATCGCTGGGCAGCGCCGCTTTTCACTGTCTGTGCCCCTTCCCTTGGGGAGTGTTCGCTCCGGGCCAACAGGCCCCGCCAAGTCGACCCAAAACTTCCAATTTAGGCGCTGCAACGAGGGCAGCACTCGCAATCTGCGCCTTCGCCGGGCAAAGCCGTGGGTTTCTGTAGGCGGCGTCGGGCAACAGTGCCCCGTTTCTTCGATGTTATAGCACGATATTTCTAGGGCCGTGCTGGCGCTTTCGAGCTAGGTTGCTGCATCTGCATGGTTCCCGGCTTTTATTGCTCCCGCTACGGCCTTGTCTGCTGCGTAGGTTCCCCAAAAAACCTTGGACGCCATCCTTGACGCTCCGCCACTTGCTCTGTCAGCCCGCACAAGCCGCGTCGCGCTTACTTAGATCTCGAGTCCCCCGAGTTCCTAATGTCGAGGCTCATCAGGTCTCTTGCTCTGTGCCTGTGTCTGATTTGGTGCCTGGGATCCGATCGGCGGCACCGTTGAGACCTGACGCGCGGGGCGATCGACCCAAGATTTGGCTTTAGTTGCCATATTTAGTAGTAGTAGCTTGGGATCTCCCGAGCTCCCACTTCCCCTCCAGCAATATGGTTCCGAAAACCATGGTTTCCAACGAGGTCTACCTTCTGTCGCTCAACGACGATGGCTCACCCCAGGTCGCCGGCGAGTATATCTACCTAGCGCCCAAGAACAACGATCCCATCACCATCCGTTTCGCAATCGAGGGCACTTCGAGCATCTGCCGCCATGGCAGCCTGTGGGTCAACATCCCCGAGAAGGGCGCCGAGTTCCGCCGCGATAGGTTTCGGGAGTTCAAGTAAGGCGCCTCCTCGCGAAATGTTCCCCATTTTGGCCGGGATTCCATGTGGCGGGATGCTAACGCGTCGGAAACAGGCTCGTTCCCGACTTCAATCGCACGATCGAGATCTCAATCCCAATCTACGAAGCGGGCGTTTACGCATTCTACACAACCTACGCCGAGCTGCCCGATCTAGCCGACAATCTGACAAGATCCGGCCGCGGTTCGAAGCCCCAGACCAAGACAACGCCATGGTACTACATCGACGTTGCCCCGCGGTTGACGCTGGACGGCCAGCCACTCCCCCTCCCCGCGCTGTCCGTTTTCTCGCTCATCAGCAAGTTCATGGGCAAGTACCCACAGGACTGGGAGCGCCATCTGAGGGGAATCAGCGACCGAGGCTACAACATGGTTCATTTCACTCCCCTCCAGGTGAGGGGTGCTTCGAATTCGCCCTACAGCCTGTATGACCAGCTTGGGTGGGACCCGGCCTGTTTCCCCGAGGGTGAAACGGACGTTGAGAAGATGGTCGAAAATCTGGAGAAGAACTACTCCCTGCTCAGCCTAACGGACATTGTCCTTAATCACACCGCAAACAACAGCCCTTGGCTACAGGAACACCCAGAAGCCGGCTACAACTTGACGACGGCCCCGTGGCTGGAATCGGCATATCTCCTCGACACGAAACTGCTGGAACTGGGCTCCAAGTTGGAACAGCTGGGACTGCCAACGGATCTGAAGTCTCTGGACGATCTCCTCAAAATCATGGAAGCCATCAAAAAGGAGGTCATTGGCGAGATCCGCCTGTGGGAATATTATGTCATCGATGTCGACGGAGATGCCGATGCGGCGATCGAAGCTTGGGTCGCTGGCGAGGTCAAATTCCCCCGCGGTTCCCTGCCCCCTGACGGTCCGGGTGTTCTTCACTCGGCAACGTCGGAGGAACTAGCAACGTGGTTGACGAAGCACGGCCTCAAGGGGATGGACCGCCTAGGAGAACGATTCCGGAGGACAGTTGACCCCAACGTTGCTGCTGCCCTGCTTTCCGCCCTCTTTGGACGATACGAAGGCGAGTACGGTGCCACCGCTGGCCAGGCGGCTGTCCGTAACAAGATTGTGGAGATTCTGGACACCGTCAACGTCCCATTATACCAGGAATACGACGCAGATCTGGCCGAAACCCTTCAGCAGATCTTTAACCGAATCAAATATGTCCGCTTGGATGAGCATGGGCCGAAGTTGGGTCCGATCAACCAGGAAAATCCTCTCATTGAGACGTACTTCACCCGGCTGCCCAGGAACGAAGTCACGGCGAAGCATAAGAAGGAGGACTTGGTCCTGGTCAATAACGGATGGGTCTGGGGCGGAAACGCGCTGGTCGACAACGCCGGACCGAACTCTCGGGTCTACCTCCGTCGTGAGGTCATCGTCTGGGGTGACTGCACCAAGCTGAGGTACGGAGACGGTCCGGAAGACAGCCCATGGCTCTGGGAGCACATGACCAAGTATGCGAGGATGCTAGCCAAGTATTTTGCCGGCTTTCGCATCGACAACTGCCACTCGACTCCTATTCACGTCGCCGAGCACATTCTCGACGAGGCCCGCCGTGTCCGCCCCAACCTCTACGTCGTCGCCGAGCTGTTCACCGGTTCCGAGGAGATGGACTACGTGTTTGTAAAGCGGTTAGGTCTTAGCTCGCTAATTCGTGAGGCCATGCAAGCCTGGAGCACCGGCGAGCTGAGCCGGCTGGTTCATCGGCACGGCGGCCGGCCCATTGGCAGCTTCGAAGTTGACGAGATATCGAGCGCCGAGGTGCGCAGCCCCGCGAAGGAACGCGGAGATGGCGCCGCAAACGGTTACCAGTACACGCGAGAGATCATACGCCGCATCAAGCCCGTGCCTATCCAAGCCCTCTTCATGGACTGTACCCACGACAACGAGGTTCCTGCGCAAAAGCGGGATGCACGCGACACCCTACCCAACGCAGCCTTGGTCAGCATGTGCGCCAGCACAACCGGGAGCGTCATGGGATATGACGAGATCTATCCCAGACTGGTCGACCTCGTCAATGAAACCCGACTTTACACATCGGAGGCGTCCAAGTTCCCGGTCAAGGTTGGTGAGGGCAAGGGAGGCATTGCCGGCGTCAAGAAGCTGCTCAACCAGATCCACGCCCTGATGGGCATGGATGGCTACGACGAGACTCACGTTCATCACGAAGACGAATACATCACGGTACACCGAGTTCAACCCGACTCGCGGAAGGGATACTTCCTCATTGCGCACACCGCGTTCCCCGGATATGGCAATGGAAACGGCGCTCTGAATCCGGTCCGCCTGACAGGCACAAGGGCGAAGCACCTTGGCAGCTGGATGCTCGAGGTTGACTCAAGCAAGGAGGCCGTCGAGGAGGTGTTGAGCGACAGGAAGTATCTGCGCGGCCTTCCCAGCCGCCTCGTCTCAGTCCCCGGTATCCGCATGGAGGTCAAGGGGGATGACACCATCATAACCGTGCGCGACCGGTTCCCGCCCGGCAGCATCGCATTGTTCGAGACCTGGATCCCTGCTGCCGAGCACTCCAGCGGCCTGGATACCTTTGTCACATCAGGCGCCAAAGCAGCGATGGAGGAGCTTGACCTGGTGGACCTGAACTTTTTGTTGTACAGGTGCGAGCCGGAGGAGCGCGACGGCAGCGAAGGGCAAGATGGTGTCTACGATATCCCGGGCCATGGCAAGCTTGTCTACGCGGGCTTGCAGGGGTGGTGGAGCATCCTCAAAGACATCATCAGGGACAACAACCTTGCGCACCCCCTGTGCCAGAACCTTCGTGATGGACAGTGGGCGCTCGACTACATCGTGGGCAGATTGGAGCGTGCATCCCAGCAGCAACCAGCCTACAGTCGTCTGGGAAAGCCTGCAGCGTGGTTAAGAGAGAGGTTCGACGCGATCCGTAACGTCCCCAGCTTCCTCCTTCCGCGATACTTTGGCTTGGTCCTCCGCACGGCCTACATGGCAGCATTTGAGAGGGGCATCTCTCTCATGAGCAGCAACATCCGAGGCGCGCAGTGGTTTGTGCAGAGCCTGGCCATGGTCAGTGTGCAGCAGACGAGCATAGTCAGGTCCGCCTCCCTCTATCCGGACCGCCTTGTCCCGTCGCTCGCTGCCGGCCTTCCGCACTTCGCAGTCGAGTGGGCGCGCTGCTGGGGCCGGGACGTCTTCATCTCTCTGCGGGGCTTGTACCTTGGCACCGGACGTTTCGAGGAAGCAAAGGAACATATCCGTGCCTTTGCCAGCGTGCTCAAGCACGGCATGATCCCCAACTTGCTCGGCAGTGGCAACAACCCGCGCTACAACTCGCGCGACTCGGTTTGGTTCTTTCTGCAGTGCATCCAGGATTACACCCGCCTTGCCCCCGATGGCTTGTCGCTGCTTGATGAGAAGGTTAAGAGACGGTTCCTGCCGTATGACGACACGTGGTTCTCGGTCGACGATCCCCGGGCGTACAGCAAGGAGAGTACAATCCGCGAGATCATTCAGGAGATCTTCCAGCGCCACGCCGAGGGGATGAGATTCCGCGAAGCAAACGCCGGCCCCGGCCTCGACATGCAGATGAAGGACGAAGGGTTCAACCAGGAGATCAAGGTAGACTGGAGCAACGGCTTCGTCTTTGGCGGCAACCAGCACAATTGCGGCACCTGGATGGACAAGATGGGCGAGAGCGAGCGCGCGGGCTCCAAGGGCGTACCCGGGACCCCGCGTGACGGTGCCGCTGTCGAGATCATCGGTCTTCTGTACAGCGCTCTCAACTGGGTCGCAACCTTGAACGAGCAGGGCAAGTACGAGCAGTCCTCCGTCCGCAGGGCCGACGGCTCCGAGATCTCCTTCCGCTCCTGGGCCGACCTTATCAAGGCCAACTTTGAGCGCTGCTTCTTCGTCCCCGTCTCCCCCTCGTCCGACCCCGACTACGACGTCAATCCTTCCATCGTCCACCGCCGCGGCATCTACAAGGACCTCTACCGCTCGGGCAGGGAATACGAGGACTACCAGCTGCGCTGCAACTTCCCCATCGCCATGACGGTCGCCCCGGAGCTCTTCGACCCGTCGCACGCGATGCACGCCCTCTGCATCGCAGACAAGGTCCTGCGCGGCCCCATCGGCATGGCCACGCTGGACCCGAGCGACCTCAACTACCGGCCGTACTACCACAACAGCGAGGACAGCGACGACTTCGCCACCAGCAAGGGCCGCAACTACCACCAGGGCCCCGAGTGGCTGTGGCCGACCGGCTTTTTCCTGCGCGCCCTGCTCAAGTTCGACCTGATGCGGCGCCCCAAGGACGACGCCGAGGGCCGGACCGAGGCGTTCCAGCAGGTCACCCGGCGACTCAAGGAGTGCAAGGACATGGTCAGGCGCAGCCCCTGGGCCGGCTTGACCGAGCTGACGCAGAAGGGCGGCGAGGAGTGTCCTGATTCGGTGAGTTTTTACCCTCCATCTTGTTTCCTTTTTTTTTTCCTCCCAATATTTGATTTCTTCTCTTAAACTTCCCTTATTGGCACTGTTGAGAATCTTTGTGTGAACGGTTCGCTGACCAAGAGATTTCCGCACGTACAACAGTGCCCTACCCAGGCTTGGTCTGCGGGCTGTCTGATTGATCTGTACATGGATGCTGCCGAGGAGCAGGCGAAAGTAGAGGGCAAGGCGCTGCCTCCTGAGGTGAGACGGGAATTTGGATATGAGAATTAGGTCACCTTGTACGGAGTAATAATAGATGGATTCAGGTTTGGGTGTCTGAGGCGTGGGTCTTTTTTCTTTTTCTCTGTTGATGATGACAACGTACCGCGAGCGACACTGGCAAATTTTGTGTAATAAGGGGCATGATCGCGAGACATGATGATGTGCATGCATGCATACAAAGGAGCTGAAACATGGTTTTGTTTTTCTCTTGGCTATATTATATACGTCAACTCCGTGCGTAGCTAGGAGTGCTATGCAAGTGATGTCGTGTGGCCGAGTCAAAGATATATACCCCAAGTTGCAAGTTCCTCGTGTTCGCTTGGGTACCGAAATTGCCGCCAACAGCGGCGAGGTAGACCACGTCAGCTTCCAGAGTAAATAACAGGAGCTCTGGCGGATGAGATTGTCGGCTGGGTATAAATGAAACCTTGGAGGGAGAATTCGGAAAGAAAAAGGGAAAAAAAATTCAAGTCCCCTCGACCGGAATCGAGCCGGTGACCTTTCGGTATCAATAAATTCCTTTACAGCCGAACGTGATAGCCAACTACACCACAAGGGGATTGATGATTGATTAACTGTCGTGAGCCGCAATCTCGGCTTTCGTCACCCCAAACTGCCGTCTCTGACGGTATTCACTCACCTTTGAAGAACGTCGCTGTTGTTGTGGTCCACCGGACGCCATCGAGAAGACGGGAAGTAGGCGATGTTTCTTGCAATGGAGAATGCAGGGAACAATCAAGATATTTCGGAGTAAGGACTGAGGTAAACATGCCCATCGCCTGCCGCCCTCGTTCATCCCTGTCCGGTTGGCTGGGGAGAATAACAGAGTCGGAGGAGGATACGTAAAAAGGAAAAAAAAAAAAAAAAAAAAAAAGAGATGACGCATGTCCGCGGGGATGTTCCCAACGCCTGATCCTCAACGCCCTGTGCCTTGTCCATCATGCCATTTGTTCGAACGCCCTTCCCTCCGGCCCTTTCCCTTGAAACGCTGCCCTCCAATCCACATTGTTGTGGAAAGAATTTGATAATAATAAAAACAAGAAGGTACTCCAAGCAGATTACAACAAAGTCTGTAAACGTAACGTAACCGTGGTAGCACGGGAGGAGCCTTGGATGAGGAACTGCGTTCCAAGGAGAAGAGGGACAAATGGGCACTGTCGACTTGCCCTCGCCCCTCCCCGCCCCACGCCACCAAACAGGAACAGAAAGGACAAATAAACGGGATCTATCGGAATGTGGTAGGAGCTCGTTTTTTCCGTGTCGGACGTGCTGTGTTCCGTTGAGAGCCTTCCCCTAGGTGCGCTTTTTGAGAGTCCACTTCTTCTTCTTCGGCTTCTCGCCGTAGACAGCCGCAGAGCTGATTGGAGCCGGGTCAAAGAAGCCTGCCCCGGGGACATGGACCGATCCGGCGCTACTTCCCGCGTTGGGCACGACTCTCCCGGATCCGGTGGTGTGCGCGAGGTTCGTGTTAAGCGCATAAGCTCTGTCCTTCTTGCGAAGGTAGCGACGGCGCCAGACGCAGGCGCCCACCCAGATGCCGACGATCGCGACGACCATGATGACGAGGAAGATAATCCACTGGTAGTGGCCCTCAAGCCTAGAAAAAGCACGGGCGGTCAGTACACTCGGTCCCGTCGTGCTGGAAAGAGCGCGGCCGGGGGGGAATGGAGGGTCGGCGGCCATCAAATAATCAACAGACTCGGCCACGCTGGTGGCGTAGTCTCCGAGCAAAGGGACGAGGGGCGCGCCATACCAAGTCTGACCACCGCTGTTCTTTGCTGGCCGTGACGATGCCGACGCCGTGGGCGCCGTATTTCCGTCATCGGCATTGTTGCAAAAACTTGTAAACCAGCCTTGGATGCTCGTCAGGTCGGCGGGGTTCGGGCAAGCCGCGTCGCATACTCCATTCGCACTGGTCTTGAAGGCGGCGAGTCTCGGATCGTTGCAAAAACAGCTCTCGTAGACGCTTGGCTCTGCCGTTGGCGCGGCCGGCGGTACGCAGGCGCCGTTCACATCGTATAAAACGCCGCAGCTCGACACGCAGGCCGGTAATGTCGGTGCCGGCGGGATAAATGTGGTCTCTGCGGTGCATCAAATCAGCGAGACGTTCCTCCGCCGTAAGAGACAGCCCCGAAGGCAGGACGATGCAGGTTGCAACGATGGGGTATGTGTGTACAGACCCATGACGCAGGGACGCTCGGGCGGCGCAGCGGTAATCGCAGCTGCGAGCTACAAGTTGATGCGGGGTTATATCACCGGGGTGGTGGGTGAGTCGAGTGTTCAAAGATCAAGTCGACCGACAGTCGAGCCAACTGAGGACCTAAATGGTAATGATCGGGCGGCAAGCGACAGCCACAAGATCGATCGGTCGGATTGGGGTCTGGACAAAGAAAGTGCTAAACCAATGGCAGCCAGCCCTTCGTCGGAAGCGCGCAACGTCTGTGGAATTGAACACCTTCTCTTTCCTCCCTTCTCTCCGCTCCGTAACAAGAGGCGGGATGCGTCGTTGTTCAGGTCCGAGTCGTTTGGCCTCCCTTTATGATCCGTGTCTTGATCCTATCCCTGCCGCGGCGTGATTTAGAAACACGGCGTCGTTTGCTTGGATCCCCGTCAGTCTCTTTGTTCTCTTTGTCCAAGTGCAAATCTTGCGGGATGCGATGAAGTCGGTGGAAGAGCCGGGATTGCCGTTAGTTAAAACTGGGTTCGGCGCAGTTGGAGAAAGCAGTGGCTTCTAGGCATTCGTAATCGAAACTCCGAAATGAGCGAGTGTAAGGGGCTCCTAGGCGGCGCTAATAATAATACCTTAAGATCACTTAAATGTTAAGGAATCTTGGGGAAGGGAGTACGACGCCGACAGAGACAGAGCTAGTTAGATGTGGATTAAAAGGCGAGACCAAACGAGCGGAAGGAAAGTGACGCAAATGTGGGAAAATGCTCGCGGAATGAAAGTTGGCGGGCGCCAGGCCGGCACAAGACCCGATCTCGTGCAAGCGTTTTTTGGGTGGTAATCTGAGTGAGACCTCCAAAAAGACCCAGTCAAGGCCACGAAAGCGGCCCGCGCCCAGAATCAGGCGAGCAGGGGACCTCGTACCAGGCGCCAAGCCTCGGGCCAGCCCAAATATCCAGGCGTGGGGCCTAGGTGTTTAGTTAAGCACTAGTGTACTCCGTAGCCGCACAATGGGAAAGCGCCCTTGCCATTGGTGGACAGCTCCTCCGGAGCTCGTATGGCAAATAACTACCAAGAACGCCAATCCACTGTAAGGATGTAATATATGTACATACTGTACATCCATACTACGCAATACCCTGTGATTCCCGTGCATTCTTGCAATGTTGGGCGGCCTCTGTCCTTGGTCCTGGCTGGCACGGCCGGCCGAAGAGATACACTCTTCAGGTGTGCTCTGTCTCAGACCCAGAAGACGCGCTGCCAATCGACTCGGGTCTGCATTAAAATAAGCGCATTAAAGTTTTTTTTGAGCGCAAGAACTCCGCTAGCTGATTCCTTCGCGCAAAATGCAACACGGCACCTGCCCCGCACGATTGGCTGGGTCGGTGGGCAATTGTGGGCCGGATCGGAGCGCCGCACGTGCCAGGGCCGGACTTCCCGCTCGGCGGCGCGACAGGACCGGGCGTTGGCCTGCGGGCCCGGGGGGAGAAGGGGGGGGATGGAGGGGAGTGATGAGGCCCGATCCATGAGCGTGCACAACAGCCAAGGGCCAAACAAAGTCTACGCGGTTCTTGTTTGTAAACAGATTTCGTATTTGCCTCTTCACGTCCACTTATCCGTGTCCTCGACGCCCTAATTACCTCATGGGTAACCGTCATGTTCTGTGTTGATGAAGAAGATAGCGTCAGTCTCGGTCTACTGCCGCGCCGCTGCCTTCTGTTATTAAGCTTAGGAACTCTTCGTATCATCTCTAATTACCCAGGCTCTCCTTACGAAATCAGATAATTACTACGTCGCTGCCAGACATGACAGCTACTTCGGAAACATACGCACTCTAGGACAAGACGTCGACCGCCACGCTAGCCGAACAGGGGATCTATGGAGGCAGATAGGGGAGGGGAAAGAGGAATGGTGCCGTTGAGTTTGTCGACGTGGGATGGTTACTTACCTACCTAATAAGATGGGTGAGCCGACCTCGTTGACCTTGGTGATAGAAGCGGCATCCGAGGCATTGAGCAAAACATCGAGACAATGTTCATGAGGCCATCCCGACCCCCTTCCCGGCAACCACCTGATTCCCACAAGAAAGCTGCTACATTTGTCATGGCTCTCATAGCATATCCCATGAGGCCGCCATCAATAAAGGCTTCTCTGCCCATGTCCCTTGAGAAGAGAAAAGACGAAGAGAGAAGGAGGGAAGGTAGTTGCTGTCATTAAGGCCGCTACCCACGATCTCGCCTTCGCGTCCACTTCAGTGTAATAGCACGACATTTTTGCAGACAACACTAAGACTTGAAATTTACGTGCGTAGTAGAGCAACGACGCGTCGGAAGCACATGCTAACCCCGGCAGCCAGCTGTGCAGTCATCGGAGGTCTTGTGAGAGTTGCCGTCGAAGAGGAAGGGGGGGGGGGGGAACCTGGCATCCTTCGGCGCCCTACGTGCTCGCAGGGGCGAGACGTGACAGTCATGCTGTGTTCATTCCTACGGACCTGGCTGGGCCTCGATATTGAACCAGTAGTAATAGTAATTAATTTGTCGGACATGGGGGGCAGGCAACTTGAGCCCCCCTGGACCTTTTGACAAATTGGCTTCCATATCTGCGAACTCTCCTCTCCTCGGCGGGGAGAACTCGGTAACAGCACATCAGGAGTTCCATCGGGCCGCAAGTAGCACGTTCGGGGACGTAATAATGTTACACAACCTCACTCGGAATGTGCTTCCGCTGCTCACCTCCCCCACCGAATGCGTAAACATGTCGGCGACCTGCACCTAGTGGCTGGCCTTTGGTGTCTTCTGACTGGTAAAGCCGTTATGTCAAGGCCATGACATAATTAATCATTAATTAGCGTGCCCTGCGGGCGACAAAGCCCTTCCCCCTGATTTTGACGCCTTTCGTGTAAGGAAGTGATTGTTTTTTCTTTTTTTTTTTTCCTTTTGTCGAGCCAAAAGAAGTTCCAATCCTAATCTGAAATGGCGGTGTGTTGGAGAACCTGTCACAAGGTTTTGCTGGGACTCGTACGGCATGCTTGATCGACCATTCGGGGCCAGGCGGCTTAACCACGAGGCCGGGCCCGAGATTCGCTCATCGCTTGCTCGCCTCTTTCTTTTCCCCCTCGAGAGGGCAACAAACAAGTGGTTGTAGTTGCTCATGTCTACGGAGGCGTTACTATTTCTTGGTGTTCCGGTAGCGTTAATTTCGGCCGAAAGAAGAGGGAGAGACTGCATGCTTCGATGCTGGCTTAATTACAAGTGCTCCGGAACAAGATTGGGTTGGTCACGCGTTCACCGGATTGACTAACCAATAGAACATATCTCAAGTCGCCAGACAGTGGGCTTAGCTGACAAAATGCCAACTTCACTTGGTGCCGTGTGGCCATATAATAGGGCTGTGGTTGTGATACCGTGGGACGTCCTCCTAATGGCTGCCCCGTCTGGTCCACCAACACACATGGCATCCATTCTTTGCTGGGCTAGACCGTTGTCGGTTGTACAGTTTCGGAGACTTTCAAGGATTTGTTGCGTCAAGCTGGGCCAGGTAATTCGACGCCCGCGCAGAAAAGATGAAGTATTAGTGAGAAATCGACCCACACCAGGCTACCGTCATTCGGCCGCTGGCTGTTGAGCGAGGGAATTGCTCTGTGCTTCTTGAGCTGACCGGACCACAGTGGCATCATTCGTCTGGCCCTTTAGCAACTCTGTAACACAGCTTTGAATGATCCACGAGTAACCTTGAGGGTTGCGGAAGTCTATCAAGTCCGATTGTCATCCTATTATGTGTGATCTCCCAGTGAATCTCCAACTTTGATCGTTTGAAATGTTGACACGAGACGGAGAGATTCTTCTACTTGGACATTATGTCGAATGTTGTTGTATGTGTGCGTGTGTATGGCCGCTGATTTCTCACACCTTTAGTTACCACAATCTGCCCAAGGCCAGGAACCACCATCATGGTCTGTCATGGAACATCGTCTGGTGCGCTCCAGTCACAAGAGAATAGAAGGCCTACCAACCCTTGCTGTTGAACACACTTTATCCGTGGTTTAAGGGTGTGGTACCCGCCTGATGATCTTTCGAGCGCCCAGTCTTAATTAGCTCTCTACGGTTGAAATATAGGCCCTGCCCAGAATGCAGCTGCACTTGACCGGCAGAGGTTCTCCAGCTTCTGTGCCCCAAGTTCCACGTGTTCCATACCGTTTGCGTAGATGTTCCAGGGGGAACACATACTTATCGACGACTCCTGCATAAATACGCTAAGTGGTGATATAAGCTGCACGCGCCCGCTATCCTTGTTGCCTTCCCTCGACTTCTCGGCAGCCCGGACCTGGGGATAGGAATGCCCTGGTGGCGTCACAACAGGTTGCCGGCATATTTGACAACTAGGATCTCTGACTTTTTGAAAGCAATGACACCCTCTGCTTGTTTCAGCTCGGAAGGCCATCGAATGTCGTACGGATAGTTTGGCCGATGCGGCCGAGGATTCGGCCATCCATCCAGCGGTACGTGTGGGGGTTAATTTAGCGTCCGACGCCCTCGATGTCGATCAAGAGCCGCCGTGTTTCCGCATATGGCCCTCACACTCACACCAAACCTGCATACCCCCCCTTGCGATTGAGTTATCCGAGGCATGCCGGATGTTACCATGAGCGACAGATACACCAACGCCGCTTCATGCGCTTGGAAAATGACAGGGTTTTGGGGACAACGAGCGCTCGCCTTCCCTAGAAAGTCATCTTGACCATCACCGAGATATGTCATCGATGGACACCTCTTTCTTCCGCAGCCCGAGCATAAAAAGGGTGCATCTTTCCCGTCCATCGGACATCAAGGATATGCTTCCACCCTCTGGATGACTCCGATCGTACATTTCATCGTACAAACAACACATTCCTTCCTGAGCAATCAGCCCTAAACACAATATGACCAACTCGTCCTCCGCCTATTCACACCGTCAGTCTGCCTGTCTCGGGTCCGAGCGTATAATTGATGACTGACGTCAGATCCGTAGCCAAGGGAAGCAGCTCCAAAGCCAAGTCCAAAGACAAGCGCAAGGAGAAGTCGGTCAAAAAGGAGAGCTCGAGCGAAGAAGACAAAACCAAAACGACCTTCAGCTGCGACCCGTACGCTAAGTCTCTCAGCAACCTCGCAGGACTGGAGAGATACATGCAGGAGCCCGCCTATGAGTCTGCTTGGAACCCTGTGGGAGCGACTTCTGGAGGGGAATAATGAGAAGAATAGCAGAGGGGCGAGGGCGAACGATCGCCCAGATAAGGTAGACAATGTGGCATGGAAGGCTCATTGGATGGACGGCGTGGGGCGGCGGCGTGCGGTCTCTGACCGCGGCACTCGGGTGTTGTCCGTTTGTGCCGGAATTTCAGTCATTGATGGCCTCAATGTCCTGCCTCGTTGGCTGTAGTATCATCTCGCTGTCGGGAGAATGCCGGCGGAGTAAACCCATCAGCAGTCGGTTCAGTGAGCAGCGTGCGTGACGCCCAACCTCAACTTCTGTTAATAACGATGTTCCCCCCTCTTTGAGAGAAGTGATGGTGTCCTCGATAAGGATTCTACTTGGCAGCATTCGCAGAAAGAACGGAAAGCGGCCACGACAGCCAAGGCTCCCAGCTAGGCCCGAGGAAGTCGGCAATGCTTCTCAGCAGGTGCGAGCCGGAGTCGGCAACGTGCCAGAGCGCCCGGGTATGATGGAGAAGGAGTGCCCAGTGGGCCATGATAGCGATCGCTTCAGGGCGCCGTTGGGACAACAAGTCGGTAAATTTTTGCGGTACAGCGGGCGCCCTGTGCGTACACGTGCGACTGATCAGTGGTGCTCATGGCATTGGTCGAATGTCAAACCTACCACATGAAAACCATCAGGTACCGCTGGTTTCGGGTATCACCTCCCAGCAGACTGTCAAAGCCGACCTGAAGGTAGGCGATTGCCGCAACGCAGGCTTCCTTGGACGATTCATCCAGTTCAGTCGACTCGAGGACGAGGCGCTGCAATTCATCGCAATGATGGCCCTGGGGTGTCGATTGGGAGATCTCGAGTGCCCAAAGAACAAGATGTTTGATATCGGATTGAAGCAACAGGTCCCAGGCGGCGACCGACATAGCCATCAGGCCTCGAGAGATTGAGAGGAATTCCAGAAAGCGAGCCAAGAAGTCGCCAAAGTCAGCGTCTCGTCTCGCCAGAAGGTCAGCTAGCAGGTGACGACCGAGAAGGGAGCAGAACAAGAGCAGGGTAGAGCAGTTGCTCTGGTCTATTTGAGACCTGGCCGCCGTTTCGTTGTAGATAGAGACGGCTCTGGTCTGCAGGTGTATAGCGGTTTCGAGGAGGTGTTTGGAGCGCTCCGGTTGCAGTGCTGCTAGACGCCGGGCTGAGATGGCGAGGATCTGGTGCATCAGGTAAGGAGCCTCCAGCGCACACTTGAACAGGAGTTTTGAGGCAAAGTCGTGCATCTCAACATTCAGTTCGGGGGCGTGTTCTTCAAAGTTGAAACGGATGAGCAACTCCATGTGGCCCAAGTTGACCTCGGGGTAAGTGTTGTTGCCCGCATTGTCTGGCGACGTGCGTCCTCGACTTGCAATGTCGGGAAGAGGAACGCCGGCGACAGGGCTCGCGTCGCTTGCATTGCTGGTGTTGATGGCAGCGGCCAAGAAAGCGGACGATGCTGACGCCTCACGGGTTGCTGCTGCTGCTGGTGCTGCTGCTGCTGCTGTTGTTGCTGCTGGACGAGTGCTGGGCCCCGACGAGTCCGTGGCTAGGGGTGGGTAACTGCACTCCCGGTCCGAAAGTGTGCAAATGATGCATTTTGGCCGCTGTTCGTCGCACTAATGCCCCATAAAGAAGTAAGCCAGGTAAGTTAGTAATTTGCACACTTTTGCTTATTCCTAGCACACGAGATGTGCTGCACTCGACAATAGTTGTGGAAGGCAGGTGGAAGAAACATACTTTGACATGTCGGCGCTTGCATTCTAAACAGCCAGCACGCGACTTTTTATGACTCCTTCGAAGCATTATGTTGGTTTAGCCGGGTAGTTTAGCTCCAACGTTGTGCTTGAGTGCAGTACGAATATGACCAGGTAGTCTTCCCATTACTCCGTACACAGTGACAGCAGGACTCGAGGGTTAAGAACGGAAAGATGGCGCAGAATCCGCAGCATCCAATTAGACAGGACTCATGACTCAATTCGCACTGTGCGGGTACTTTACGGAATACTAGTATTTCTGACCCGCCTCATTACCGGATACTGCAAGTAGGTCTATTCCCAGGCCGGGGCTCATGAAAATAAAGTCCAACAGTGTTATAACAATCTGTCAATCGAGGTAGATCACTCAGCTTTGTATATCAATTAGGTCAATAATACCTCTCTTGAACACCCCGTTGTCATGCTAAGGAACTGCCTGCGAAACTCGCAAACAAGGAGTAAGAAATGCAACGGCACTCAGCAAGGTTACTGTCATTGACTATTCACTGGGCAGGGCGCGCCTGCTGTCTCTGTGCATGTATGGAGGGAATCGTGACTTGTCGGAACCCAAAACGGAGAACCGGCTCCCGTTAGGAAACCATGATCAGGATAGTAGGTTATAAGGGCGCCTAAGCCGGCCCACATGACTTGAACTAGAACCCCACCAGAGACTTTCTAGCTACCATCTTATCTAAACGGCATCCTTTCAGGCACCTTCGCGGAAATCCGAGAGCTAGGCTCCTTGAGAACCAATAACCCTGCCTCGATCATAAAATGGGGTCAGAATACCTCATCTCGTCGTTATATTCGATTTCTTTTTTTCTTTCTTTTTTTTGTTTTGCTTTAGCTCCGGGGGCCTTCCTTAGACCACTGCTTGATGATGATATGGGCGGCCTAAATCCGTCAGCACATTCATTCCCTTGGTCACATTCTCACACATTCTCAATACATCCTCAAGCAATCAAAAAAAAAAAAAAAAGTAGCAAGAGGTCGCTATGCCGCATCCATTGCTGCGACGTGGATAGGAAAATGAGGAGAAAGAGAACTAGGCGAGAGTTTCCTCAACTTCTCACTCACAGTAATTATACGCCGTCGCGCTTAGGTGCGCCGCCGGCAGCAGCGGCATCACGCTCGTGTCCACGACTCTCAACCCCTCGGAGCCGTGCACTCTGCGGTCCGGAGCGACGACGCCGCCCAGCTCGCGCGGCAGCATCGCCGCCCAACACGGGTGCATGAACGACTGCTTACGTGGACCGGCCTCCAGCTCCTCGTCCGACGACGCGACGTCGGCGCCCCGTTCCACCTCGACCGCGCCCAGCTCCCGGAGCACGCGCGTGCCCCGTGCGCCGTATAGTGCGTGTGCGCGACATGGACGGCCAGGTCCACCGGGGTTGGACACCGACCGGTAGTCCAGCACGGGCGGCTCGAAGGGGTGCGTGAGATTGAGCCGGGCCGTGCCGCGGCTGAGGGGTTGCAGCAGGACCGCCGAGGCCGTGTTTCCCGTCGATACGGCGCTCTCGAGGCTCGGGGAGCGCGGGTTGGCGTACAGGTCGGCCAGCTGGCGGAGTTGGGCCCGGTAGCCTTCCACGAGCGACTCGTCGCCGTCGAAGGCCAGGGGCAGCCGGAGCTCGGAGGGGTCGGACGAGTTGGCGAGGGCGCGGATCTGGTTGACGATGACCAGGTAGTCGGCCGTTATGTTGGGGAGCGGCACCCAGATCGCGCTGTTGGACATGGCGAGGGTGTACGGGCCCTGAGCTGGAGTTTGGTTGAAGGCCGCCGTGGCCTTGGTGGCGAACGTTTCTTTGAACATGTCCGACGGGAGAAGGTAGAACGGAAGCGGTTTGGTGTCTTGGAGGAGGACTCAGATGGCTCTTCCCTGCATTTTTTTTTCCCTCCCTTCCCCCCCCCCCCCCCTTTTTCACGGTGGTGATTGATTCAGAGCTGCAGTCACTTACAGTTCCAAATAACCACAGGGCCGGAGTGATCGTGCAAATTGGAGCCAACACGCGGCAGGTCGAGGACCAACGGGATCTTTGCGCTGCGCAAGAAGGGAGCCGGCCCAACGCCGCTCCTCTGCAGGATTGCCGGTGTCCCGAACACACCAGCCGAGAGAATCACTTCATTCTTCACCGAGACGTTGAAGAGGGGGCTACCATCGAGGGGCCGCACTTCCACAGTTGACGGCCCGGACTTCGTATCACCCTCCGGATACAGCTCGCGGGCAACCTGATGCTTGACCAGAAGGTGATAATTGGGCCTGCTGTCCACCACATCAGCGTAATGGCCAATATCCGAGTAAGACCGTCTTGCTGTGACAGGGTGCTGGGAAATCGGAATCCAGCACAGGCCTTCCTTGTTCCCATTGGCGCATTCCTCAGCCACCTGGATGCCCATCTCCTTCCAAGCATCTCATACGACATAGTGGTCTCCCCACAAGAAGTGCGGGAGGCTGGCGTGGATTGGCGTCGTGTTTTCAAACGCGGACAGGTCGCATGTGTAGTTGTATTTTTCGACAACTGCAGGAGGAGGCGAGGTGAGGGCTACACTCTTCCGAAAGAAGCGATAAATCCCTTTCCAGCTCCAGTCGACGTCTCTCTTCTCTGAGCCTTGACCGCTGTCCTGGAAAATAGGTTCAGCGATGTCGGTCAGGCAGGTCTTAAGGTCCAGCTTCTGCCACGAACACCAGACGCGGTCGAGTGAAGGTAGAAGATGGGATCCGCGGGAGAGACGTAGAGGTCGCCGATTTGCCCTGCCTCGAGTTAGCGTTACGTCAAAAGCCGCTTCCTCCTCGCCCCCCTGGATGAGGAAACATGTCACTGACCGCAGGGGCTGAGATCGCGCTTCAGACACTGCGGGCCCGTGACGGGATCGAAGAGGGGAGACGAGGCCCACTTGTTAGCCGGAGTGTCGAGGGTCCAATCCCAGCAGGGCTGGGCGCCCTTGTAGCCGCACTCGTCGCGCAGCATGCGCTCGTAGACGGCGAGGTAGTACCTGTGCCAGGCGAGAAAGTGACCCGTGTAGTGGATGTCGAAAGTCTGCTGAATGTGAGTGTAGATGAGGTCGTCATAGCGAGAGATGACGCCCCAGTTGTTGAAGGGTGGGGTGAGGGCAGACTTGCGCAGGATGCACTTCACCGCAGAGAGGTAGGAAGACTTCTCATTCTTCGAGAGGGTGCGCCTAGGGAAGAGAACTGAGTCAGCAGGCTGTATATTGTCATGATGATTCTGGGGACTAGTGGAGAGGGTCGATTCTTACCATTCCTTCCTCACAAGGGGCGCCCGCTGCTGATGCAGGCGTGCGCTGACCAGACTGCTGGACCAGACCAGGACGGCAAGCAGCCAGCTTGCATGGATGTCCCTCAGGAGCTGCATTGTCACGGTAGTCTAGTTCGGATGGCTGCAGGGTATCCAGTGAGAAGGCTCAACGGCGAGCCAAACTTGAGTGCACGCTGCTTCTGCTTTCATCATTTTTTCATCTTCTTTGATGGAGAGTCGAAGGGCCTTTGAGGTCCATATCCATTGAAGCCATAATCTCACGAGCATCCACACGATGCCGTTTGGCGACGCCGTTGCTAGAACCATGAGCCTGGTCCATTGCGACGCTGACATGAAGGACTAAGACTTCCTTAGCCTCTGCCCTGATGGGTCTTTGTGGGTTCTCGTCGAAGTTCTTTCTTCTGTAAGGGGAAGCGAAGCGGCCCGTAATTAGCGAGGCAGAAGCAGAAAAACCATCCAAGCGCACACTTGGCAAGCTGCTCCTTCCTCGCTCAGGGTCCTGAAGGCCTTGCACCTTTCCCACTGCGTCCACCTTTCTGATGTGTGTACTATGCACCTATGCAAGGTACGTGATGTACATACGGTAGGTTGGTAGGTACCTATGCATACAAGGGCTGAACATCCTGTTAACAGTCCAAGCTGTCAGAAGTAGGTGGTCAGAGACGGCGAAACGTCTGAGAACCCCTTAAAATGCCCATTTCTGTCACTAGAAGCCGTTCATTTGACTGACAGAATTCTTTAATGTGCTGATGAAAAAAGATAGAGCTTTCCTCTTGGTAGTGACTTCCTGGCCGGGAACACACCACTCTAGGCAGCGATAGGAGTTCGTGCCGAACGCAGTTGCGAGCTCGAGTGAGCGTAGGAGGCGTTAAGAGTAGTGGCAAGGAAGGAACAGAACGAGTGCCTTGTTAAACTATCTACAAAGGAGAGAAAGAGCAATATAAATAGACAAAGGAAAGATGATCTGTACGTCTACGAGCTTACAAGGGTGGCTTGTATTGCTCGTGGCTAGAGTTTTAGAAGCTCCCTAGCTTCTGACATACCCCCTAGTTAAGCGTGGTAGTTACTTTAACTGCTTATTATAATGTTATTTCTAGTATTATATCTTATATTATACCTTCTTTAACTGATTGTTCTAGGTGCCTACCTTCCTAATTTAGTAATTTTAAAAGAATTAAGGGTATTTAAGTAATTCTTTTAAAATAGTAATTTAAATATTATTATTATTATAATAATAATAATATTAATAATAATAATAATAATAACTATAATAATAATGGTAATATAGTACCCTTTATACTTAAATTAGAGAATAGCTTATTAGCTATATCTATTATATCTATTATAGCCTTAGTTAAGCTTAATAAGTCTATTATTACTTCTAGCTTAGCTAGGGCTACTATAGCTAGTAGGCTAGTACTTATTTTTATAATACCTTAGAAGTATAAGTATACTAATAGCAAGTTATTATAAGTACTCTTATTTTACTTTGTTTATTCGATTTTCTTTAATTCTATTGCTAATTTTATGATTTTCTATTAAATCTATCAATTTTAAGCAATTCTAGCGATTTTTCGTTATTTCTTTATTATATAGTTTCGCTTTATAGCTTCCTAGTCAAAAAGTTAACTTTAATTACAGTTTCTAAGCGCTATACTAGTCATTTCTAGGTCTTATAAGCTAATAGATTATAGTATAGTTAATATTCTTAAGCTTTATAAGGTCCCTTATAATATATATATATATTTAGCATTAGCTAATCGTTCTCTTAGTAAATATTATAATTATTCTATTCTCTAGCCAACATAGGAAAAGCTTCTCTTGCATCTTTGCGAATACCCTACCAAAATATACGAAACTACCATCGCTAGAAAGCTCTCGAAAAACGCTATCTAACGGTACCACTTTCAACTACGCGCGAGCCGTTACAGGTGTGCAACAGGCATCATAGGCGTAGGAACCGGACCCGACCACAATCCGACCGCACCTCGTGTACCTATTAAAATTTTTACCGTATAGACTACCTAGTGCCCCTAAACGTAACGTCGATTTAAGGCCTAACACTAAGCTACTAAGTAGGGAGGCCTATAGCTTTAAATTAATTAAAAGGGGGCTTACTATAGGCCTACCTTACCTTAGATATTAAAGAACTAAGGGGTCTTATTATATAACTAGTCGACCTAGTACTAAGCCCTAAATAAGGTAAGGTATAAGACTTTGCTAATAGGCTCTTATAGGGCCTTATAACTACTATTATAGGCCTAGTTCCAAACTTTTAGGAACTTATAGCTAAAGAAGTTAAAAAGGGGCTTAAAGAAGCCTTTAAGGCTACCCCTTACCTTATATAGGTATAGGTAGCTATAGGCTTATAATAGGGGTTAATAGGCCCCTAAGGAGGCCTACTATCGGCTAAGGTAATGCCGTTATAGGCTTTGTAGGAGGTTATAATATAGAATATAAGCCTATAAGAGGACCTTAAAGCCTAAACCCTAGCTAAGATAGTCTAAGCAGTTAATAGGGCCTCTAGCTACTAGGGGGCTATTATAGCTAGGAAGCTCCTAAGTAAGGATATAATAGTAGTCTTTAAGGATAAGGCTACTAAGGATTAGTATTTAGCTAACAAGCGATAGGTGGCTATAGCCTTTAGAGAGGAGGCTAGGGAGGTTAGTAGGGCCTATATAGTCCTGGCTAAAGGAGTCTAGAAGAAAAAGCTATAGGGGGTTAGTAAATAAGACTTTAAAGGGGCTATAGGCCTGTACTTGATCAAAACGGTCAAGTTCTGGCTGCTAAAGAGCCTATAGAGGAAGTAGGCTATAGTACTCCTAGGCCTATAGGACCTCGAAGAGGCCTAGAAGGCCTATAATAAGGGTGTAGTCTAGGATGCCTAGGTGCTAGACTACAAGCCTTACTAGGATGCTCTAGAGCCGAGATAGTGCTATAGGTGTTAGAGCTTTGGCTATACCTAGCAGTACTACTAGTAGCCGGCCTGTTATAGCCGTTATAGCGTAAAGGCCTATAGGGAGGGGGGGAAGGCTAGGGAGGCCTAATGCCTTACCTACTTTAACTAACTCCTTTATAGGTATATAGCCTATAAGGGCCCTTATATAGCCTAGTATAGGGGCTACCTAAAGAAAGTTAAGGCCTAAGAAAGGGCTAGGGAGGCCTACTAATATAGACCCTGAACCTTCTAACTACTAGAGCAACTATATTAGAAGGTAGCCTTTAAGTTTAGTAACTAGCCGGAAGATAATAACTACTATTAAACAAGGGCTAAGCGCCCCTATAGGAGGCCTACCCTAGCCTAATAGGCGGCTAGAAGCACCTTATTCGACGCCTGACAGACCTATATCTTCTTTTTATAACCTAGAACCCCCTCCTTTTTATAACTAGCTAAGGGGGTAATAGTTATAGAGCTAACTACTATACCCTCGGCCTTTACTCTAGCTACCTTAAATATAAATTAAAATCCTTTAGTAGAATACCTAAGGTAATAAATAGGCCTTTAAGGTCCTATTAGAGGAGGCTAAATATAACTTACTAGCTATTTAGGAACTATAGATTAACTAGTTTATAGGGTTAATATACTACTCCTAGGCTTTAAAATACTACCTAGTTTACAAGCCTAAGGGCAAGGCGGCTATTCTAGTGGCTAAGCGCTTCCTAGTTAGCTAGTAGGACTATTTGGCAGAGGAGAACTAGTATAAGGTAACCTTTCCGGCCCTAGGAGAGAGGGGGTTCGAGCTCTAATTAGTCTATAATAATAAGGGAAAGCAGGCCCTCTTATAAGACCTACTAACCCTACCTTGGCTAACCTACCCCCTAGTTCTTATAGGTGACTTTAACCTCTACTACCTAGTCTAGGACCTATTTAATAGGCTTAGCCTAGGGGCTAGGGACCTCCTTAGCCTTATAGACCAATAGGACCTTAACCTATATATACCCTATAGCTAGGTCACTAGGGCCCCCTAAGGAGACTAACGTAGCTAGCTTTCTACGATAGACCTATCCTAGGCCTTAGCTAGGCTAGAAGCGACCTATAGAGATATTATAGAATGTAGGAAATCCGACTACTACCTATAGGCCCTAAATGTCTCCCTTCAGGGGACTAATAGGCCTATACCAGCTAGTAAAAGGTAAGACTAGAAGAGCCTAGATAAGGAGGTTATACGGGCGGAGGCAGCCTACCTCCTACTCTGGCTTAGTAGGTAGGTATCGGCCCTAGCCGGACCTGTCTTCTAGGGCCTAGAGGAGCTTCCATAGGCCTTCGACAGGCTTATAGAGGCCCTTAAAGAGATAGCTATAGTCTTGGCCCTGGTAAAGAAGGCTAGTATAGGTAGTAAACAAGCTCAATAGTAGACAAAGGAGGTTTAGGAGGCCTGGAAGAAGGCTAAGGAGGCAGAGAGGGCCTATAAGGGCACCCTAAACCCCTATATATAGGAGGCACTTCGGCAGGCCCTATAGGACCAGGCTAAGACTATTACGGCCGCGAAGATTAAGAGCTAGAGAGCTATATTACAGGAAGCAACTAACCGGCTAGACCTACTATAGAGGCTAGAGAGGTAGGCAAGGCTATAAAGCTATCTACTAGTTGACCCTCTAAAGCTCCTAGCCTTCGAAGGAAGGCTTATAACCTACTAATAGAAGGCTAGAGCACTGGCCGATAAGTTCTTTCCAAACCTAGAAGTAGACCTGTCGGATATCGACGACCTAGATCTAAACGACTACTAGGAGCTAAAGTTCGAAATAAGCTAGGAGGTTACGGTAGGCGAAGTTAAGGTAGTATTGGCTAGAGCGGCCCTATAGAAGGCCCTAGGGGAGGACCTCCTCTCTATAGGCCTATTAAAGGCCTATAGGTAGCCGCTTTACCAGATACTAGCTAAACTAGCCTTAGAGAGCCTACGGCTTAGCTATTTCCTAGCCTAGTTTAAAAGGGCTAAGATAGTAGTCCTCTACAAGCCTAGCAAACCCCTATAGGCCTACTTTACCTTAGGTAGCTATAGGCCTATAGCCTTTTTACTAATAATAGGTAAGGTATTAGAGGCTATAGTTACCTAGAAGGTAACGGCTATTATAGAGGCCTATAGGTTTCTCCTAGCCAAGCAGATAGGCAACTAGGAACATAGGTCTATAGAACTAGCCATTCGGCTTATTACAGCCTAGGTTTAGGAGGCTTAGAGGCACAAGGCAGCTACCTCCTTCCTATAGCTTAATATCTTAGGGGCTTTCGACACTATTAACCATACCTAGCTACTAGCCACTTTATAGAGCTAGGGCTTCCCAAAGTAGTTAGTAGTCTAGGTCAGGGAGTGGCTATAAGACAGGGTAACTATCCTCTACTTTAATAGCTAGGAAATAGAGGATATAGCGGTAAGGGCTAGGGTCCTATAAGGGTTACCCCTCTCCCCTATACTATTTATCCTCTATATAGCCTCCCTTTACTAGGCCATTTGCTAGGCCAGCCTTATAGTCAGTTTAATAGGTTTTGCTAATGATACCAACCTCCTAGCCTTTAGGAAGGCTAAGGAGGCCTATAACGGTTAGCTATAAAGGGCCTAGAAGGCCTACCTCTAATAGGCAAGGACCTAGGGTATAGCTTTTGCCCTAGAAAAGTACGAGCTTATCTACTTTAATAGGGGCCGGAAATAGTAGTCGCGACTGCTAGAGCTCCTACGGCCCGGAGGGGGTACTACTACCATAGCCCCTTTGAAGTCGGCCAGATTCCTTAGGGTCTGGCTAGACTAGAGGCTATAGTAAGGCCCTTACTATATAAGGGTAGCTAAGAAGCTAGAAACCTAGGAGTTTGCCCTAACCAGGCTTACTATAAAGACCTAGGGCCCTGGCCTCCTATAGGCCTGCGAGGTCTATACTAAGTATATCTATAGCGCCCTAGCCTACGGAGCCTCGAACTTCTATAAGCCTACCAAGCTAGGGGGTAAGCCAGAAGGCCCTACTAGGGAACTATCGAAGGCCTAGTATAGGGCCCTTCGAGTAGTTACTAGAGCTTACAAGGCTACCCCTATCTAGTACTTCGAAATAGAAGCCTAGGTGCTACCTCTTGACTTCTATCTTAATAAGAGGCTAGCTAACTTCGAAGCTAAACTTGATTAACCGCTCTTATAGACCGGGGTAGGGCCAGGGGCCTCCTAGGTCCCTGCAAGAGCTCTTATCTAACAGGCCTGCAATAGGCTAAGCCAGAGGTTCCGGAGGAGAAGGGCTAGGGCAAGGGGCTAGGAGCCGAAGCCTATAGCCCTAGAGGTAGCAAGGTCGACGGTCCGGCAGTAGGTTTAGGAGGGCTGTAGAGGGGGTCGACCCCCCCTATAGACCCTATAAAGAAGGCCATAGGCTACGGAACTAGCCGTGTTAGCTAGCTAGAGCAACCGTTAGAGGGCCGACCAAGCCGGTAGGAGGATATAGCGCGTATTAGATAAGGACCTTCTGTACCTAGTTTTTATAGGGGAAGGCCTATAAAGGTACTAGGGCCTAATAAAGGCCTAGAGCTCCTTACTAGTATAGGCCTGTATAGGGGCTATTAGCCTCTATGACTTCCTTTTTAGGGTTTAAGTCCTAGGGGTTAGTACCCCCTATTATACCTATAGCTAGGGGAGGGAAACTATAGAGTACCTAGTTGTATAGTACCTAAACCTACCAAGAAGCTAAATGTAGGAACCTTAGGAAATACGATTATAAAGGGACCTAGACCTTATTCTATAGGGTATAAGGACCTGTAACTATCGTTTGGTAAGGAAGGTTCTATAGTAGCTAATGGACCTAGGGAGGCTCCCGGAATACCGCCTTACAAGGAGGCTAGACCGGGAGGGAAGGTCTCTATAGGGCTATTCTAGCTACTTCTCCTTTTCTTTATAGTGTATTAGTACTCCGGATTAGGCGTTAGAGGCAGGATAGAGGTTTTTATCTGGCCTATTAGGTACGGTTTCCTTTGTATATAACTAGAGAGGCTCTAGTATACTTATTAGTATAGTAGTGTAGGACTAATAATAATAATAATAATAATTATAATTATTCTAGCCCTAGCTTTTACTATTACTATTACTATTATAGCGGTTATAAATGTTTCGAGATATACGTTCCTTACTTATTAGTAACTAATTATTCCTACTATACTTTTACTAACTAGGATATTAATCCTTCCTTTTATATTAAAGCGACTTTAGCTTTAATTAAGGTACTATTAGAGGGTGCTAAGGCCTCTATAAGTATCTAGACCTTACCCCCTATATATAAGTATATTATATATACTAACTTATATATATAGGATCTTAAGAAGTTATATATAGTCCTCTATAGTGACTTTAAACGTACTAGGATTTCCCTAGATAAGGATAATAAGCTTAAGGGAGATAGCTTAGAGCTCGTATACTTTATAAAGATTAGATGGTCTATCTTCGAGATTTTTTACTAGGGCGATAAAATTAAGGAAGAGCGTATAGCTTGTACTAGCGCTAGTAAGGATGTCTTAGCTACTATCGAGTAGCCGGCTAATGGCTAGGACAAGGGTAAGGGTAAGGCAGTTAATGATAATAGCAATGCTTAGATAGAGTAGGACGTTTGTTCTAGTGTCTCTAGGAGCTTAGGATAGCATTTTAGGTATTAGTAAACGCTTGAGTTTATCTTATATTTTCTTAATTTAACTAGTTTTCTTTATTCTTCCATTTATATAAGCTTATAACTAATATTTTAGAGATTAAGGAGCGCTTTCTATCGCTTAAATGCTTATTAGCTAAGTTATTTTATAAGCCTATTTACTAGTATTTAACTATTTAGTAAGTATATTACTTTAAACGTTCCTTTTATAACTTCCTAATATAGCTATAGGTCATAGATATCTATATACTATAGGTAAGTATTAATATATTTATTCTCTATAACTATTAGTTAAATAGTTTACTAATTATTATAACGTATCTTCTAGGGCTTGCTAAGATTAAGAGTAATATCTTCGAATAGCCTCTTAAGCGCTATAGTCTCTCTTACTATAAGAGAGAATGTTAGAAGTTCTACTTTAGTACTAGATGTTATAATAATATTCTAGTATAATACCTTCTATATAATAGGTCCTCTAAATAAGAAGATAATATATCTCTATAATAAATACCATATATCTAGATCATTCATATATAACGCGTCTCTAGCTATTAGGAACATTAGATTATCTAATACTTACTTTCTACCGTACTAAATTAATAGGTAAGAAGTCCTATATAGATATCTTATAACTTATCTTACTTCTAATAAGTAATCTAGACTTAGGTTTGTTAGGTATCGAGATAATACTATATAAGTATATACTATATTAGGTTATAATATTATTATATAATATAGGATTAAGCCTATAAGCTCTTAGTATTTCTTAATCCATATATTAATAGCCGTTCCCTTAAACTTTTTGAGTTCTTTATAACTTAAAGGAATAGGCTTAAAAGCGCTAGGTATATCTAACCTAAACCGCTTTACTACCTTTTTAATATACTAATTATAGATAAGCTAGACTTTATATATAGGTCTATCTCAAATTACCTTAATCCTAAGAAACTAACTAATATTCCCCTGCTTATAGATGTCATAACAAGCTTTGATTCCTTCTATTATACGTTTAGCTACTACGGTGTTCTTTTGATAGAAGAAGACAAGGAAGTCGTCAATATAGAAGATAAGTATAATATGTTTATCTTAGCTTAGAAATAGACACTTCTCTTCCCTTGAAGGCTATAAGCTAAGCTTAGAAAGCATTTTACAGAACTCCTTATACTATAGAAGCGGTAAGTCCCCTAAGCTATATAAGGCTTATAGGAGTTCTATATACTTTTCTCGCTATTTAAAGCCTTTTAGAAGTTTATAGATAATAGGGTCGTTTTCTAGCCTCTTTACGTTAAGGAACGCTTATACTATATTAAACTATTTAACTTTAAAATTAAAATATACTACGAGCGCTATTATTATTCAGGACGTTTATACTACTAATATAGTAGTATATATATTCTCTAGACCGTTTATATCTTATAGATCGCTATATATATATATCTATAACTTATACTTCTTAAGGAATCTATCTTTATTAAACTTATATATAAATACTTACTTTAATAGTATAAGATATACTTTCGCTTACTTATAAGAAATGACTTTTTACATTCCCTTACTTTCTAAGTTATATATCTTATCTCTAGTAACCTCTTTAAACTACTCTCCTGATAAATAGTTATATAGGTCCCTCTAGTTATTAGGTAGTTAAATAAGTTTATTAATATATTAATATAGCTTATTTAGAGATACTAAACTAAGGCTAGGAGTTCTTAATATAACTAAAAGGACATAAGGTACAGTTTTATTTTTCCGGTTCTATAGAGCTTTGTTATATACGATAGGTATAAATAGGGGTTGCCCGTCTAGGGGCACTAGATAGATAGACAAGGACAACAGATAGCTTTTAACACTCGTTTGCTCTAATAGAATAGAGTAATAGGATGTAGTTCTTCTTTCTTTTATAAGTTAGAGTATCTTTTTCCATGTAAGTAGACTCTTCTATATCTGTCTAGAGGGACATCGCTATCGCTATCTTTGCCTCTATCGCCGTTGCCGTCTAGATAGTCGGACTTGCCTGCTATAACCGCGAATACTCGGATGCCCTGGACATTTTGAGCCGACGCTCCTCCCTATCTGACTAGACAGAGGTTTAGTCTTAGAGGTGCTGAGTAGTGCCCTAGAGGGTTGGCATTAGCTTAATACTCTTAGATATATAATATCTTTCCACTATACTATAGCTATAAATACCATATATAGTATTCTTATGCTCTAGTTATCTAGGTAAGCTTCTTATTAATTAGGTAAGTAAGTTATATAAAACTGCTAGAATTCTAGAATAATAGTTCGAAAGGAGTAGTTATAGTTAACTCTCTTATAATAGCGTAGTCTTTTGCTTAACTACGTAGGAGCCTATAGCTATAAAGCCCTCCTCTTACCTCTACCTCTCTATATAGGAGGTTATTAATTTATTTCTCCTTTATCTACTCGCTCTAGAGGATACGCTAGCAAATCTAGACTTTGCTTAGCGTTCTATTCCTTCTAATCCTATACCTAGGAAGATATATTAGTAGTATCGTCCCTAGCTTCTAGCTCTTCTACTAACTGGTTATATATATTAGATATATCCATAGAAGGTACTTCTCCCTCCTATAGGGGATCTTCCCTGCTCTTTTAAGCTACTGGTTAGCTAACTAGAGTCTTAGGAAGCCCTAAGTCTAAACCTTTATCTTGATAGTAAGCTCCTTCTTCTGCTAGTACAAAGTATACTAACGTAGGCTTAGGTATATATTTAGGGGTCAAGAGTCCTCTAAAGCTCTCTATCTACTTGGTAAGTTCTTCTGTTACTCCCTCTTAAACTATAGGCGACTAAGAAGCTATTAGTTTACCTATAGGCTACGTTTCTAAGAGCTCTTCCCTTACCCCCAAGTCTTGACCTTATTATTAGAGAGGTTTTTCTATTGCTAGACTTATCTATAATAAGGGCCAAGTTATAGTAATAGAGTCCTATATAGGTTAATAGGTCTACTTTAATGCTTGCTAGAGAAACTAACTATCCTAGGAATCCTTATCTAGATTAAAAAGATCGACTTTATAGCTTAAGATAATAACGGATTATTCTTTTAGTTATATCTCCTTTAGATAAAGGAATAGTTTCTTATCAAAGTAAATATTATAAGTTATAATAACCCTATCAAGCTTAGGTATCTAGACATAGTAAATATTAGATATATAATATCCTATAAGATACCTTGCTAGCTTATATAATAGTACCTTAAAGTCCTTTATATACCTATTTACTTCCCTATCCCTATAGAGGATATATACCCTATACCTATATATAAAGATATTACTCTAATCCAGGTATAAGTTACTAGTCATTATAATAACAAATCTATTATAGGCCCAGGCTATACCTAGGCTAGATAATACCTAGGCTTTACCTAGGTATAGGAATAGACCTATCCCGCCCTACTCACGTACGCCCTACAGGTCCGTAGAGCGTTTGTTACTCGTTCGTAACTCGTCTAGTAGATACATAGCCAAGGCCTAGTTAGGGCCCGACCTAGAGCCTAACCGGGCCCTACCTAGATCATATACGTATACATTGGTTAAAAGGCACTTCTCTATATAACTCTTATATTTTCCTTCTTTTTCCTCCCTAAGGTAATCGAATGAAATATTATACGCTTATCTACAGATATTATAAGGCTAGTATATTACATTTCGACTACCTTCCCTACTAGTAATAACTCCCTAAGGGAGTTATTAATAATATAGTTATAGTAGATTTGAGAGTATATAGGCCCTTAGGCTTAGTAGAATCATAGGAGCTTGTCTGCTCCCTTTAAGTAATAGTAGAATAGTAGAATGCTATAATCGACACCCTCTAGGCATTCTAAAGCTAACCTATTTTAACCCTCAAGTTAGCTAGGGTGCTTCTTGAAGCTTAACGGCCGTAGCAGAAGCATCTCCTAACCGGATAACCTTTCGATAGCAAAAAGGAACTCTTTATAGTATAGAAGAGTATAATAGAATATATTCTTATGACTAATGGAGATTTTATCGGCTCTAATTATAACTAATAGGTCTTTATCTAGGGAAAACTTATACGCTAGGTATAGACCTAAGTTACAGCCTACTATAAATCTATAGGCCTGAAAGTTAGTTATGACCTAACTTAGTTCCTTTAATATCTCGAGAGTATCTTCTCTAACCCTTATAAGAAGATAGTAGCCTTGTTGGAACTAGAATTCTTACGATAAAGAGATGACGAACCATTTACCGCCTTTATTATTCGGTTTAAGGCTAAGCTATTAAAGGCAGGCGGCCTTGTTTAGAGTGACAAGTTACACCTAATTAAATTATAATAATGCCTCTCTCTGAAACTTAAATATATAGTAGTCGCCTCGCAAGGAGGCTAGACTAGGAGGGAAAGCCTCTATAGGGCTATTCTAGCCACTTCTCCTTTTCTTTGTAGTGTATTGGTACTCCGGATTAGGCGTTAGAGGCGGGACAGAGGTTTTTATCCGGCCTACTAGGCACGGTTTCCTTTGTATATAACTAGAGAGGCTCCGGCATGCTTATTAGCATAGTAGCATAGGACTAATAATAATAATAATAATAATAAATATATAGTAGTTAGATAAGGAATTCCCTAGGATGATTATATAATAGCGGTTAAGAAATACTATAAGATTACTATAGATCTTAAGGCTCTTTGCCTTAGTAATAAATATTAGTAGATATAAGGTTAGTAGGTAGTACCTAAACTATGGAGAGAGAAGGATATAGAAGAAGATATACCGATGACCGGAATTAACTTGTTACGTATTCACCTATAAAGGAAGGGACCTAATAAAGATAAGGTAGGAAAATATAAAGGTAATACCCTATAGGTGATATAGGTTAGCCTAAAAGTATATATAGCCTAATAGGTAGCTAGAGTATATATCTAGTATAGGTAGAAAGGTCACTTCATTATGAAGTATAACTTTACCCTTACCTTAAGGCTAGTATAGTAAAATTAGTTAAGAACCGATATTAACGCCTTGGAGGCTAAGGAATGGAAGAAAGATAATAATCTATCTAATAAAGAAGATAGGGAGTAGGGAAAAGAGTAGCCCCTAAGCAAAGTCTTATAAGGGGGCTAGAAGACTATAACTACCTAGAAGACAAGTTCGTAAGGATTAGTAAAAGAATAGATAGACCTCCTTTTTTTATTCTAATCTTCCTTAACTCTATTAACTTTATGAATACTTAAGTAGATAGTAGATATTCTAGCTATAGTACTATTAATAAAAGAATGTACTAGAAGCTTAGAATCGAGTAGATTAGTTTACCTACTATATATACCCTTAGGACTATAACTAGGCTATAACCAGACCAGAAGATCACTTAGATAGCCTATATTATAATAGATATCGATAGCTAGAAAAGCTAGGCTATATTCCATATAGTCATAGGACTTATATATAATATTATACTAGACTTCTTATAGATAGAATACTAGGAAGTTATACTAGATATATATATAGGTATTCTTAAGATCGGCATATAACTAGGACTACTTATCTATAAGATCTCTTTATAGCTAAGATAGATAGGAATCTCTCAAATTATAGGTACGGTCTTTATAGGCATAGTATAGAGGATATAGAAAAAGAAGACTTTTGATACCTTCCTAGTTATTAATATCCGGGAAATGATAACTATCTCAGAGTTAAGACGCTAATTTGACAAAGACAGCATAGAAAACAAGGGCTCCTAGCCTAAGTCCGGTATAAAGCTAAAAGTTACCTTACTAGACAAACTTTATAACTTTACTAACCTCTTTAATAAGGAGAAAGCTAGCAGACTTCCCCTATATCATAGCGCGGCCGATCACTATATCAAGTTAAAAGAGGGTCTAGATAGAAAGATTCCTAAGCTTCTATAAAGGCCTCTCTATAATATACTATAAGATTATTTATTAGAAGTCCAAAAGCAAGTTATTAACTTGCTAGATAAGGGATAGATCCGAGCTAGCTCCTCTTTAGCTACTGCTCCTATCTTCTTAGTAAAGAAAGCAGATGGAGGATAGAGGTTTTATATCGACTATCGGGCGCTAAATAAGATTACAAAGCAAGATTGGTACCCCCTTCTGCTTATTAAGGAGACGCTTTACTCCCTAGCTAGAGCTAAGTAGTTTATAAAGCTTGACATCTAGGTAGCCTTCTATTATATCTAGATTATAGAGGGTTATAAATATTTAATAGTATTCTAGACCTGGTTTAGCCTCTTTAAGTGGCTTATCTACCCTTTTAGACTTATAGATATACCTATAACTTTCTAATAATATATTAATAATACTCTTAGCCTAATATTTAGAGACTTTATAATAATATACCTTAATAATATCTTAATCTATATATTAAATGATAAGAAAAATTATATAAGGTAGGTAAGGGATATACTCTAAAGGCTATGAAAAGTAGGACTTATATTAGATCTTAAGAAGTATATATTTACTATAAAAGAAGTTAAATACCTTAGCTATATTGTAAAGGTAAAGGCTTAGGTTTGCTTAGACCTTAAAACGCTAGCTATTATCTATAAGTAAGAGGTACTATATAAGGTTTAGGAAGTATAGAGTTTCCTAAGGTTTATAAACTTCTACTAAGACTTTATCTCTAACTTCTCTAAGTTAACTATACTCTTAATATAGTTAACTTGTAAGAATACCCTATTTCGGTAGGGGACTAAGAAATAAGAGGCCTTTAAAGCTTTTAAGATAGCTTTTATATCAGAACCTATCTTAGTATAATAGGATCCTAAACAGGAGATAGTACTTAAGGCAGACTGCTCTAGGATAGCGTTAGAAGGGTGCTTATCCTAATAGGGAGAAGATAGGGTCTCATATTTTATAGCCTACCATTCTATAAAACTATCTTTAGCTAAACGGAACTATATAATCTATAATAAGGAATTACTTACGATTATCTCGTATCTAAAGGCCTAGTTAGCTAAGCTTTATAATATTACTACCCTCTTTTAAATCCCAACTAACTATAAAAACCTTAAATACTTCTCTTAACCTTATTTAATTAATAAACGGTAAGCCTAATAGGCTAAAATACTCTCCCTCTTTAACTTTAAACTTTATTACTAACTAGGATCATAAGCTTTCTATTCTAATACCCTATCTTACTATAAATAAGACTACCCTAAGAATATATGGTATATAATATAACTCCTCCTTACTATTTGGATAGATATAACTAGTACCTTATTATTACCTAAAATATACTACCTTCTAAAGGGGAGTACTATTTTTATAGATATATAGCTTATAACCTTATAGGATAAGGGAGTCATTAAGGACGAACATTATATATACTAGCTCTAGGCCGTCTAAGATAAGGCCCGAAACTTTCTAAAGGAGGCGAATGTAGTATAGACCTAGATTATAGATTACTCCCTTAATACGTAGGGTGCCCTTTAATTCCAGGGTAGACTTTGGCTTTTTATATAAGGGCTACTTATAACTACTATTCTCTAACATATCTATAACTCCCTTATATTAGGCTACCTAAGGAGGAATAGGTTATTCAAAATGCTCTAATAAGACTACTATTAGGACTTTATATCCCTAGATGTAAAGAGATTTATAAGGAACTATTATATATATCAAAGGGCCAAGGTTTTACGTTAACTATAACAAGGACTCCTCTAGCCCCTACCTATTACCGACCGCTTTTAGAAATAGATTTCTATCGATTTTATAGTCGATCTCCCTATATGAGACGAGAATTTACCTTAGTACCTTATAGTAATTACCGACCGGTTATCAAAGTATATCTAGCTTGAAGTTATATCCTCGATAGGAGCCAAGGTATATATACTTTAGTTCTAAGACATATAATGGCAGTTTTACGGATTCCTAATACAAATTATTACTAATTATAGTTTAAATTAGCTTAGTTAGTTTTAGACTACCTTCTATAAGACTATTAGGATCAAATAGCTACTATTAATAGCTTATTATCTATAGATAGATAAAGGTATGGAATATATAAACTAGGAGGTATAGACTATCCTATAGACTATAGTTTCCTTTGCTTAGTATAATTAGCCTAAATATCTACCTATATACTAGCTCGTAATTAATAACTATAATTTAATAGTAACTAGGATAAACGTAAGCTACCTCTTCTATAGTTATAATATAAGCCTAATATAGTTTGCCGACCTATTAGACGCTCTTACTTTAACCTTATAAGGAAGAGCTACTAATTTCTTATATTACCTAAGAGAAGGTATAAAATAAACCTAGGCTACTATTATATATATATAGTAGTATTAGCAAGAAAATGCTAATCGTTCTTAATACCTAGCTAAGAGATTTAAAGTAAGGAACAAAGTATAGCTATCCTTATATATTATTATTATCATTATTATTATTAGTCCTATACCGCTATACTAATAAGCATGCTAGAGCCTTTCTAGTTATATACAAAGGAAACCGTGCCTAATAGGCCGGATAAAAACCTCTGTCACACCTCTAACGCCTAATCTAGAATACTAATACACTATAAAGAAAAGGAGAAGTAGCTAGAATAGCCCTATAGAGGCCTTCCCTTCTAGTCTAGCCTCCTTATAAGGCGGTATTCTAAGAGCCTCCCTAGGTCCATTAGCCACTATAGAACCCTCCTTGCCAAACGATAGTTACAGGCTCCTATACCCTATGGAACAAGGTCTAGGTCCCTTTACGACCGTATTTCCTAGGATTCCTACGTTCGGCTTCTTAGTAGGTTCGGGCACTATATAACTAGGTGCTCTATAGTTTCCCTCCCCTGGCTATGGGCATAGTAGGGGGTACTAACCCCTAGGACTTAAACCCTAAAAAGGAAGTCACGGAGGCTAATAGCCCCTATATAGGCCTATACTAGTAGGGAGCTCTAGGCCTTCGTTAGGCCCTAGTGCCTTTATAGGCCTTCCCCTGTAAAAACTAGGCATAGAGGGTCTTTGTCCGACATACGCTATATCCTCTTACCGGCTTGGTCAGCCCTCTAACGGTTACTCTAGCTAGCTAATACGGCCAGTTCTGTAGCCTATAGCCTTCCTTATAGGGTCTATAGGGGGGGTCGACCCCCTCTATAGCCCTTCTAAACCCACTGCCGGACCGTCGACCTTGTTATCTCTAGGGCTATAGGCTTTGGCTCCCGGCCCCTTGCCCTAGCCCTTCTCTTCCAGAACCTCTAGCTTAGCCTATTATAGGCCTGTTAGATAAGAGCCCTTATAGGGACCTAGGAGGCCCCTAGACCTACCCTAGTCTATAAGAGCGGTTAGTCAAGTTTAGCTTCGAAGTCGGCTAGCCTCTTGTTAAGATAGAGGTCAAGGGGTAGCACCTAGGCTTCTGTTTCGAGGCACTAGATAGGGGTAGCTTTATAGGCCCTAGTAACTACTTAAAGGGCCCTATATTAGGCCTTCGATAGCTCCCTAGCAGGGCCTTCCGGCTTACCCCCTGGCTTGCTAGGCTTGTAGAAGTTCGAGGCCCTATAGGCTAGGGCGCTATAGATATACTTAGTATAGACCTTGTAGGCCTATAGGAGGCCGGGGCCCTAGGTCTTTATAGCAAGCCTGGTTAGGGCAAACTCCTAGGTTTCTAGCTTCCTAGCTACCTTTGCGTAGTAAGGGCCCTATTATAGCCTCTAATTTAGCCAGACCCCTAGGAATCTGGCCGACTTTGATAGGGCTATAGTAGTAGTACCCCCTCTAGGCTATAGGAGCTCTAGCAGTCGCGACTACTGTTTCCGGCCCCTGTTAAAGTAGATAAGTTCGCACTTTTCCAGGGCAAAAGCCATACCCTAGGTCTTTACCTACTATAGGCAGGCCTTCTAAGCCCTCTATAACTGACCGTTATAGGCCTCCTTGGCCCTCCTAAAGGCTAGAAGGTTAGTATTATTAGCAAAGCCTATTAAACTAACCGTAGGGTAAGCCTAATAAATGGCTTGGTAAAGAGAGGCTATATAGAGGATAAATAGTATAAGGGAGAGGGGTAACCCCTAGAGGACCCTGGCTCTTACTACTATATTTTCTGTTTCCTAGCTATTGAAGTAAAGGATAGCTACCTTATTCTATAGCCACTCCCTAACCTAGACTATTAACCACTTTAGGAAGCCCTGGCTCTGTAAAATGGCTAGTAGCTAGGTATGGTTAATAATGTCGAAAGCCCCTAAGATATTAAGCTATAGGAGGGAGGTAGCTGCCTTATACCTTTAAGCCTCTTAAACCTAGGCCGTAATAAGCCAGATAGCTAGTTTGGTAGATCTATATTCCCGGTTACCTATTTATTTAGCTAGGAGAAGCCTATAGGCCTCTATAATGGCTGTTACCTTCTAGGTAACTATAGCCTCTAGTACCTTACCTACTATTAGTAAGAGTATTATAGGTCTATAGCTACCTAAGGTAAAATAGGCCTATAAGGGTTTACTAGGCTTATAAAAGACTACTATCTTAGCCCTTTTAAACTAGGCTAGGAAATAGCCAAGCTATAAGCTCTTTAAGGCTAGTTTAGCTAGTATCTAGTAAGCTAGTGCTAACCCTCTAGGGCACCACTTAGCACCTCTAGAACCAAACCTCCGTCTAGTCAGATAGGGAGGAGCCTCGGCTCAAAATGTCTAGGGCATCCGAGTATTCGCGGTCATAGTAGGCAAGTCCGACCATCTAGGTAGTAATGACAATAGGGGCAAAGGTAGTGATAGCAATATCCCTCTAGACAGACGTAAAAGAGTCTACTTACATGGAAAAAGATATCCTTAACTTACAAAAGAAAGAAGAACTATATCCTATTACTCTAATCTATTAGAGTAAACAAGTGTTAAAGGCTATCTATTATCTTTATCTATCTTGTCTAGTACCCCTAGATAGGTAACCCTCTATTTATATCTATTATATATAATAAAGCTCTATAGAACCGGAAAAACAAAACTATACCTCATACCTCTCTAGTTATATTAAGAATTTCTAGCCCTAGTCTATACTTTCCTTTCGAATTTGCCCTAAGGCTCTTACTAACGAATTCGGACCTAAAACCTTACTTACGTTCCTTATAATGCCTAGCCTATTTAGCTTTACTATTACCTTTAGGCAAGGGCCGTTTCTTAGATGCCTAATGCCTTTACTAGGCTTTTACTTTAGTATCTAGCGTATCCTAGCCTATAAACTACGGCAAGTACTTAGGAACTAGCTCTAGATCTTTAGGCCCTAAACGTTTAAATAGTAGGGGCCGAGTCTATTTAGTAGGATCATCGTTAGGATAACGCCGATAAGCTTATCCTTTCTTAATAGCTTAGGTCAAGCGTATCTTCTATGTCTATATTAACTTACTTGGCTTTGTCTTAGTCTGACTAGGCAGCCGTCGTATTACTAAAGGTGCCTACTTTACTAGTTACTATTACTATAATCTTAAAGGTTTTCCTTATCCTTCTATAGTTATAACTTGCTCCTCTACCTATTTTACTATATACTAGTAGATAGTTATCCTTAGCTTATAAGGGTACTTAAGTGCCTATTAGAGTAGCTAAGGTAGCCTAAGTCCCTTAGGTACCTTGCTAAGAAACCGCTAGATAATATCGTCTAAGGGGACCTAACGATCCTTCTTTATAACTAGTTACTCCTTTATTAGTAGTAGGTTATCTTTTCCTTCCTCTATCCGGACAGAGATAACTAATTTAGCTTGTCCTAGCTATAGCTATGACTATAGAACCGGCAGCCTATAAAGTAGCTTATCTATAGGCTACCTAGGTGGTTAATAGGGACGGATATCCCCTTAAGGGTTCTTTAGTTTCTCTAGCTAGAGGGAGCTATTAGGCGGATAGCCTAGAGCTATCTAGATTATTCTAAGCTAGAGCGTTAATATCTTATTCTTAGCCTTCGTTACTTTCAGCCCTATATATAGACAGCCCTTTTACTAGGGGAGCTTAAGCCGTACCTTATCTCCTTATTATATCTTCTAAAAGTAAAAGCGACAGAACTCGGCTACCTAGATGCTATATTCCTACTAACCCTTTTACTTTAATATCGCCTATACTATCGGCTAGTATATATAACCTTTAAGCAATAGAAAAAGAAAGCTAGGGAGAATGACCTTATCCTATAGAGTCTTAAATGGATTTTTTTGACTCTGCTTATTAGAAAGGTAAGAGTCTATATAATAGAGATAGGACTCTATCTAGTTATATATAGCTATAGCCTAGTATAATTATCATAAGTAGTAAAGGATTACCTAGAATCGTTTTCTAGTTATATCCTTTTATTTTTATAGGGGGAGTACCGACTATTTAGGCTTTAAGTTACTAACGGCCTCTAGAAAGATATAGACATATAGCTTATAAGATATTGATATATACTAAAGTAGGTTTAAGAGGTTATAGCTATTTAGGTACTTCTTTCTTAATATAAGCCCTTTAATATCATATAGGCTTATAGTAATATTATACTAACGCTAGTTAAAGTATATCTTCCCCTAGCTATATAGCCTAATATATAAGGGAAATAGGTAACTAACGATTTACTTATTAGTCTTAAGACTAGGACTTATAAGTTACTCCGGCCTTCTAGCTATAACTTCCCTAGGATAGGGAATAGGCCTAATATACGGTTCGTTAAAGAGCTTCTAGGTATTACTACTCCCTAGGTAGTTAGCAATTTCTTCCCCTAGAACCTAAGTCATAAGGAGGTACTAAAGAAAGAGCCTTAGGGTTTTGGGATCTTCTCTTGGAAGGAGTAAAGATAGTCCTATACTCGGTTAGCTTAGCCCTCTAGTCAGAGGAAGAGGAACCGATCCTTCTCTTCTTCTTTGATCTAACTCTCTAATGTTATCCTTATATATATTTACTATTAAGAGACTTACGTAGAGTTACTTAAAACCTAGACTACTAACATTTGGAAAAGAATCGCTTGGTAGAACACTTACTTAACGGTGCCTAGCTATCTGACTAGGCGGAGAAGACATTTTGTTTAGCGTTTTTATAAGTTAGTAATTTATAGTTTATAGTTATTAGTTATAGAAAAGAGAGAGGAGAGGAGGATTAAGTTAGGGGTATTTATAGACCTTCTAGTTTCTCCTATATACCTTCCTTATCTAGCTATTCTAGGCTATATTTACTAGTTCTAGTACTATCTAATAAGTAACTACGTTAGCCCTTATACAACTAGGTTATTCTTTGTTATAACCTTAAGGAATGACCTTAACTTATATTTTATCTAGTAATAATAAAGGAGTATAACCTATTATATAATAGGTTATTCTAGCTTAGGTATACTTTCTTTAAATAGAAGTCTAGTAGTTCTAGTACCTTAACTATTAAATTGTTTAAAGGATAAGTATCTCCTATTTCTCCTTAAACTTCTTCCTACTTTTTTACCCTTCTAACTAACTCTTAGTTATAATCGTCTTCCTCTACTTAGACGGTTAATATTATTTCTTCTTATATTACTTCCCCTTCGAACTTGCTATAAGCTCCTATAAGTAAGTTTAACCATTATATCTACTAAAAGAGTTAAACGCTAGAGATATAAATCCTCTATCCAGAAAGATATAAAAATTAACGAGGATACTAAGCCTATACTTCCCTTAATAACTAACTGACCGGTAGATTTGACGACTACCTAGGATAATCGGTTCCTTATACCTCCTAAGTTTATATAGATAGTAAGGGTAGCTTACTTAGAAGATCCCTTATTACCCTTAGATTACCTAGAGGTAGCCTTAATATAGTACTAGTATAAATTGTTCCTTTTATACCATAGATTCTTCTTTATTAAGTACCTTAAGATATAGGTAGTCTTATATATTCGCTAGAAGCTAAACCCTAATCCCAATACCTTAGAGTAGATGTTTAGAATCCTAAGACTTGCTCTTACCTATATAGAATTCTTCTATACCTATAAAGAAGCTCTAGTAAGGCAGTTATACCTAGTTTTTGTAGAAATTAATAATAGTAGTCCGTTTGGTCGGTAGATTTATACTATAGTTACCTACTAGGCCCGAGTTCTCGGTTTGTTCATCTAAGTATTTAGGGATATATAAGAATAACTTCCTCCCTCTAGTTAGAGAAAAAGCTAATTAGAGATATAGGAATCCGGCACTATACTAGGCCTATAAATAGTCCTACCAAAGGTCGATAACTAAGGTTATCCCTCTAAGGAATAAGAAGCCTGTTACTATCTATGCTATATAGCTATTCTATAGCTACGTTTTAATAGGTCTTATCCTAGATAGATGGTATAGAAACTGCTACTAGAGTAATAAGAAGTACTTATAGGAAGATATAGTTAACGATAGCTCCTAAGATCCTAACCCTTGACTTATAAGTCGGGCTAAATTTAACCTTAATAGCTAGCTAAAGAATGTCTAGCTAATAACGTAGAAAAAGAGCTCTCTAATTTTAATAGATTTGGACGGTATAGTTAGGGATTAACAGGTAGCTTATAAATAGGGTAGACAGCGCTTATAGGTAGGGAATTAGGGGTTTAGGGAAAAAGGGCAAAGGTAGTATAGAAAAGGGGTAATTAGGGGTTTAGGTAATAAAGAGTAAATAGAAGTAAAATCGAATGAGGTTAATTTATATTTCTATTAATAGCTCGAAAGTTGAAATCTAGGTAGTTTCCCTCTAGTTAGTTCGACTATAAGCTCCTGCTATTACTATCGTTGCTCTTAGGCTTTAGATCTAGTAAGTTAGTCACTTAGTTATAGTTACCTAGTTCGTCTAGGAGCTTCCTCTTCTATTACTACTTCTTTAAGCGCTTCCAGTAGTAAAGAACCTACTTCTTAGTTCTAAGGGTTCTACTTACCTAGAAAACTATTAGATTCGTCGGCTTTAAGCTAAACTCTATCCTATTTAAAAAACTTCTTAATGCGGTTCGCGGAATATAGTATCTATATAGTTATACTATCAAGAGTCTCTGGATAGTAGGTATTCCTATTCCTAACTTCCTAGACCTAGTATAGGCTATACTACCAATACTAGAGTTTTTAAAACGAGCTTATATCGATCTGCCAAATGTTATTATAAACTAGAATAAGATTACCTACCTTGACTTAGGCATTCTTTGCTCTAAATTTATAATAGTAGGCCTCGTTTTAGCGTTTAGCCATTTTTCGTCTAGCTTTAGTAACTTTTTTAGCGGTAACTTCTAGATTAAATTCCATATCAAGTAGTACCTTAGTATAGAGTTCTAATAATTATAGATAGGCTTCCGCTTGATTTTCCCTATCTAGTCAGACAGCTATAGAGTCCTAATGTTATAGGCCCGGGCTGCACCCGGGCTAGACAACGCCCGGGCTTTACCCAGGCACGGGAATGGACCTACCCCGCCCCACTCCCGCACGCCCCACAGGTCCGTAGAGCGTTCGTTGCTCGTTCGTAACTCGTCCGGTGGATACACGGCCAGGGCCCGGTTAGCGCCCGACCCGGAGCCTAACCGGGCCCTACCCAGACTATATACGTATATATTGGTTAAAAGGCACTCCTCTGTATAACTTTTATATTTTTCCTCTTTTTCTTTCCTAAGGTAGTTAAATAAAACATTATATACTTATCTATGGATACTATAAGGCTAGTATATTATATTTCGACTACCTTCCTACTAGTAGTAACTCCCTAAGGGAGTTATTAATAATGTAGTTATAACAGATTCAATGGTATATAGGCCCTTAGGCTTAATAGAATTATAGAAGCTTGTTTACTCCCTTTAAGTAGTAGTAGAATAGTAGAACGCGATGATCGACACTCTCTAAGCATCCTAAACCTAACCTATCTTGACCCCTAAGTCGGTTAGGGTACCCTTTAAAGCTTAGCAGCCATAGCGGAAGCGTCTCCTAACTAGACAACCTTTCGACGGTAAAAAGAAACTCTTTATAGTATGAAAGAGTACGATAGAACACGTCCTTATAGCTGATAAAGATTTTATCGGCTCTAATTATAACTAATAGGTCTTTATCCAGGGAAACCTTACACGTTAGGTATAGACCCGAGTTACGGCCTACTATAAATCTATAGGCCTAAAAGTTAGGTATGACCTAACTTAGTTCCTCTAATATCTTAAGAGCATCTTCTCCAACCCTTATAAGAAGATAGTAGCCCTATTAGAACTAGAATTCCTTTGATAGAGAGACGACGAACCGTTTGCTGCCTTTATTATTCGGTTCGAGGCCAAGCTATCAAAGGCAGGCAGTCTCCTTTAGAGCGATAAGCTATACCTGATCAAATTATAATAATACCTCTCTCCGAAACTTAAATATATAGTGGTTAGACAAGGAATTCTCTAGAATAATTATATAATAGTAGTTAAGAAATACTATAAGATTACTATAGATCTCGAGGCTCTTTGGCTTAGTAATAAGTATTAATAGATATAGGGGTAGTAGGTAGCACCTAAACCGTAGAGAGAGAAGGATATAAAAGGAGATATACTAATGACCGGGATTAACTTATTATATACTAACCTATAGAGGAAGGGATCTAATAAGAACAGGGCAGAAAAATATAAAGATAATACCCTATAGGCGAAATAGGTTAGTCCGGAAGTATATATAGCCTGATAGGCAGCCGGAGTATATATCTAGTATAAGTAGAAGAGTCACTTTATTACTAAGTGTTACTTTGCCTTTACTTTAAGGCCGGTATAGTAGAGCTAGCTAAGAACCAATATTAATGCCTTAGAGGCTAAGGATTAGAAGAAAGATAATAACCTATCTAATAAAGAAGATAGTAAGTAGGGAAAAGAGTAGCCTCTAAGCAAAGTCTTATAAGGGGGCCTAAAGACTACGACTACCTAGAAGACAAGTTTACAAAGATTAGCAAAAGAATAGATAGACCTCCTTTTCTTATTTTAATCTTCCTTAACTTTACTAGCTTTATAAATGCTTAAATAGATAGTAGATATTCTAGCTATAGCGTTATTAGCGAGAGAATATATTAGAAGCTCGGAATCGAGTAGATTAGTTTACCTATCGTACGTACCCTTAGGACTATAACTAGGCCATAATAGGACCGGAAAATCACTTAGATAGCCTATATTATAATAGATATCAATAGCTAGGAGAGTTAGGCCGTACTTTATATAGTCCTAGGACTTATATATAACGTTATATTAGGTCTTCTATAGATAGAATACTAAGAGGTTAAACTAGATATATATATAGACGTTCTTAAAATTAGGATATAACTAGGATTACTTATCTATAAGATCTCTTCATAGTCAAGACAGATAGGAATCTCCTAAATTATAGGTATAGTCTTTATAGGTATAATTTAGAGGGTATAGAAGAAGAAGACTTCCGACACCTTCCTAATTACTAGTATCTAGGAAATAATAACTATCCTAGAATTAAGATACTAATTTAACGGAAAAGGCATAGGGAATAAAGGTACCTAACTAGGGCCTAGTATAGAGTTAGAGGTTACCTTACTAGACAAACTTCACAACTTTGCTAATCTCTTTAATAAGGAGAAAGCTAGTAGACTTCCCCTATATCGTAGTATAGCCGATCATTATATCAAATTAAAGGAAGGCCTAGATAGAAAGATCCCTAAACTCCTTTAGGGGCCTTTCTATAATATACTATAGGATCATTTATTAGAAGTCCGAAAGCAAGTCGTTAACTTACTAGATAAGGGGTAGATCCAAGCTAGCTCCTCTTCGGCCGCTGCCCCTATCCTCTTAGTAAAGAAAGTAGACAGAGGTTAGAGGTTCTATATCGACTATCAAATGCTAAACAAGATTATAAAGCAAGATCAATACCCCCTCCCGCTTATTAAGGAAACGCTTTACTCCCTAGCCAGAGCTAAGTAATTTATAAAGTTAGATGTCCGGGCGGCCTTCTACCGTATCTAGATCGCGGAGGGCTATAAATATTTAATAGTATTCTAGACCTAGTTTAGCCTCTTCGAGTGGCTTATCTATCCTTTTAGACTTATAAGCGCACTTATAACTTTCTAATAATATATTAATAATGCTCTTGGCCTAATACTTAGGGACTTTATAATAGTATACCTTAATAATATCTTAATTTATACTTTAGGTAGTAGGAAAGATTATATAAGGTAAGTAAGGGATATACTCTAAAGGTTATAGAAAGTAGGACTTATATTAGACCTTAAGAAGTGCGTATTTGCTATAAAAGAAGTCAAGTACCTTGGCTATATTATAGAGGTAGGGGCCTAGATCTGTCTAGACCCTGAAAAGCTAGCCGCTATCCGCGAATAAGAGGTACTATAGAAGGTTTAGGGAGTATAAAGCTTCCTAGGGTTTGCTAATTTTTACCGAGACTTTATCCCTAACTTTTCCAGGCTGATAGAACCCTTGACACGGTTAACCTATAAGAATACCCTATTCTGGTAAGGGACTAAGGAATAGAAAGCCTTTGACGCCCTTAAGACGGCCTTTATATTAGAACCTGTCCTTGTATAATAGGACCCCGAACGAGAGACAGTACTTAAGGCAGATTACTCTAGGATAGCACTAGGAAGGTATCTATCCTAGTAAGGAGAAGACAGGGTCCTATACCCTATAGCCTATTACTCTACAAAACTAACCCTAGCCAAATAGAACTATATAATCTATAATAAGGAGTTGCTTATAATTATCTTATACCTAAAGGCTTAGTTAGCTAAGCTTTATAGTATTATAGCCCCCTTTTAGATCTTAACTAACTATAAAAATCTCGAATACTTTTCCTAGTCCTATTTAATTAGTAAGTGGCAAGCTTAATATGCTAAGATACTCTCCCTCTTTAACTTTAAGCTCTATTACTAATCTAAGTCGTAAGCATTCTACCCTAACGCCTTGTCCTATCGCGAATAAGACTTTCCTAAAGACGTATAGTATATAGTATAACTTTTCCCTGCTATCCGGATAGATATAACAGATTCCTTGACATTATCCGGAGCATCCTACCTCCCGAAGGGGAGCACCATTTTTATAGACGAATAGCTAGTAGTCTTATAGGATAAGGGAGTTATCAAGGACAAATATTACGTATACTAGCTTTAGGCTATCCGGGATAGGGCCCGAAAATTTCTAAAGGAAGCGAATATAGCGTAGACCCAGATTATAGATTGCTCCCTTAATATATAAGGTGCCCTTTAGTTCTAGGGTAGACTTTAGCTTCTTATATAGGAGCTACTTATAACTACCATTCTTTAACATGTCCATAACTCCCTTATATCGGGCTACCTAGGGAGGAATAGGTTATTTAAAATGCTCTAATAGGACTACTACTAGGACTTTATATCCCTAGATATAAAGAGGTTTATAAGGAACTATTATACGTGTCGAAGGGCTAAGGTTTTACGTTAACTACGACAAGGACTCCTTTAGCCCCTACCTATTGCTAACTACTTCTGGAAACAGATTTCTATCGATTTTATAGTCGATCTCCCTATATAAGACGAGAAATCACCCTAGTACCTTATGGTAATTACCGACCGGCTGTCAAAGTACGTCTAGCTCAAAGCTATATCCTTAATAGGAGCCGAGGCGTATATACTCTAGTTCTAGGATGTATAGTAGTAGTTTTATAGATTTCTGACACAAATTATTACCGATCGCGGTTCGGACTAGCTTAGCTAGTTTTAGACTACTCTCTATAAGACTATTGGAATTGAATAGCTACTATTAATAGCCTATTATCTATAGACAGATAGAGGCATGGAACGTATAAACTAGGGAGTATAGACTATCCTACGGATTGTTATTTCCTTTGCCTAGTATGATTAGCCTAAATATCTACCTATATACTAGCTTATGATCAATAACTATAACTTGACGGTAACTAGGATAAGCGCGAGCTACCTCCTTTATAGTTATAATATAAGCCTAATATAGTTTACCGACCTACTAGACGCTTTTACCTTAACCCTATAAGGAAAAGCTACTAATTTCTTACATTACCTAAGAGAAGGTATAGAATAAACCTAGGCCGCTATTATATATATATAGTAGCGCTAATAAGAAAACGCTAATTATTCTTAATGCCTAGCTAAAAGGTTTAAGGTAAAGGATAAAGTATAGCTATTCTTATATAATATTAAGACTAACTGCCTTAGCCGTAAACTTGACTAGGTCAATGCTAAGTATAAAGTAATTACGGTACTAACGCTACTAATAGTGACTCTAAATGTTCCCTATAGCCTCTACCCTACCTTCTATATTAACCTTATTAAGCGTGCTATATCTAACCTACTACCTTTATAATATATATTAGATTTCTAACCGGACCTAGTATTAGAACTTTCTTGAAAGGGACTACTATAGGAGGAATATAAAGTAAAAGTAATCTTTATAGCTAGGAACGTAAAGGGAAAAGGAAATCGACATAACATACTAATAAAATAGAAGGGATATAATACCCTAACTTAGGAACCATTAAAAAATCTAGAAAACACTAAGGCACTTAATACATTCGAATAGAAATAGGGAGATATATACCACTATAATAGACTAGTTATAAATAGGAGGTAGGGGAGAGTATAAAAGTAAACGATATAAATTTTTTATATAGGTAGGCAAACCTAAGGCGAACGAGCGGTAGGCGCGTTACAGTCATGTCACAGATACATTACAACTATATTATAGATACGCCTATAGAGATAATCTAATTATAAAAACAAAAACAAACATACTAACTAGTATACGATATATTTACTCTATAACCTCTTCCTCCTTATCTTCCCTCTCTAAAATAATAGTTATAGTAGCAAGGGTAAGGTCGTCACGGTTATAGACCGGGCAAGCCGTATGATCGATAGGCAAGGAAGAGCGGCGGGCATGGGAATGGCTAAAGTTAATCGGCATAGGTATAGGGCATATAGAGGCGCTTGAGCAGGCGTGGGAGGCAGGTAACAGGGTGCCTAGGACGTAGGCAATAAGGGCGGCATTAGTATCGACTAAAGTCGATATATTCTCGTTTGTATGCTATATCTAGCATAGTATACTATCATTCTATACTATAGTGTAGTATATAAGCTGCCTAGTAGCTTGTAAGGTAGGGTTAGGGCCGGTAGCAGGCTAGATAATGTTACTATAGCAGGTAGAGGTATTAGGGGTAGCGGTAGTAGTAACTAGGGCGAAGTCATTACTAGAATGATAAGAACTTATAGCCTAGGTAGGGGCAAAGGTGGCCTATCTAGGTAAGCGGTTAGACTAGGTAGCCTTAAAAAGCGTAGGGAACAAATGTATTAATATAGAGAACTTAGGCATTAGGATGGTATAACGGGCGCCTTAGTTAGCAATCTTATAGTAGGTAGGGGAGGCAAAGGTAGTACTAGCATTATAATAACCTACGATTTTCTTAATGCCTATATATAGGTAGGGGTTATTAACCTAGAGCTATAGATCCTAAATATAGCTTTTATAGCTCTTATAGTACATTATATAGAAAGCGCTTTAACCTTAGATATACTTGACCTTATTACCTCTAAGAAGTTAGTTAATATATAATAGATAGTATTATTACTTCTTAGGCTATAGTTTAAATTCCTTATTAAAGGAGTTACCTTTAATAATATACCTATTAAGGGAAAGGTTAGCATTCTTATACTATAAAATAAGGAGTTAGTCTATACCCTATATATATATATAATAGCTAAAAAAAAATTAGTATAGGTAAGGAAAACTTATATAATACTCTTTATTCTTATTATTACTAGGGTAGTAACTATTACTACTATTACTAAGCAAACTAGTAGCTATCGATATATTAGATAGATGCTAATTAAAAAAGAAAACTTTAAGAGTATAATAAGGGTATAGATAATAAGTATAATTATAAGAGGTAGAGGCAGTTAAAAGGTATAAAGGAAGAGGAGAGTTAGTTATAGGAGAGAGAATTAGGAGTAGGAAGGAAGAGGAGGAGGTATTTATAAGCGTTAAAGGAAGGCAATAAGGGAGTATATATAACCTAGGCAAATTACTTATTATATACGTGACTTACTACTATATACATAGGTCACGTTATTCTAATAACAAAAGAAAAGAGCTTAGCTTTTATCTAAACTTAAACAGCTGCCTATTCGCGCTCGACACGCCATTATACACGTAGGTCATATTATTATAGCGACAAAGGAAGGAAGGCACAGGACCCGCTCGCAGGACCGACATGGGGGCAGGATACGGGACGGGTCGGCCCGGCAACCGCGAAAAGAGAAGGGGGGGGGTATATTATAGGCCCGGGCTACACCCGGGCTAGATAACGCCCGGGCTTTACCCGGGTATAGGAATAGACCTACCCTACCCTACTCCTGTACGCCCTACGGGTCCGTAGAGCGTTCGTTGCTCGTTCGTAACTCGTCTGGTGGACACGTGGCTAGGGCCTGGTTAGCGCCTGACCTGGAGCCTAACCGGGCCCTACCCGGACTATATATGTATATATTGGTTAAAAGGCACTCTTCTATATAACTCTTGTATTTTTCCTCTTTTTCTTCCCTAAGGTAGTCGAATAAAACATTGTATACTTATTTGTAGATGTTATAAGGCTAGTATATTATACCTAGTAAAGAATTTACTAGGTAGGAATATCGTTTTTAATCGGGCTAATAGGATTATAATTATAAATAAAGTTAAAGGGTAAGCGACTATAGCTATTTTGAGTAATAATATAGTTAATATATAAGATATAAGGAAGAAGCTATTACTAGTTCTTTCTAGTTCTTATAGTTATCCTTACTAGGGTAGCTATAATAGGTATATACCTAGCCTTATTAATACTATTAGCCCTAGAGTTATAAGGAGAAATGATAATATGTTTTACCTTTAGTTCCTCTAAGATAGCTTTCACTTCCCCTTTGAATTTAGATCCCCTATTAATAACTATAACTATCAGAAGTCCCTAATAAAGGAAAATATTATAGTTAATGAAGTTCTTTACCGCTCTAGCTGACTTGTTAGGTAGGACTTTGGCTTCTATAAATCTTAAAAGATCATTATACGCCTTAAGGAGGAAACAGGGCTTCCCTCTCTAGTTAGAGGGCATAAACTGGATATCTAAGTACCATTTTATAAATAGGATTAGAGAAGGTTCTAAATATAGATATACCTCCTTAAATCTTTTAGTATCCTATATCTAATACTCTAGGCAGGTACAAATCTACTTTACTATATTAGCATATATTTCTTTCTAGTAATAGTAGTTAGTAACCTTCTAGTAAATAGCTTCTCTACCTTTATAGCCTATCCTATTATAGTAAGCCTAGAAAATTCGTTACCTTTCCTCTAAGGTATCTACTATACGGTAAGGATTCTAGATATCGTTTGCTAGCTAAAGGAATAGATACCCTTTATCTACTAAATATTTAAGTACTTCCTTCTTAAATAGATGTCGCTACTAGTATAGTCGGATAGCTATAGGTTTTTCTAGAGTAGCTAAGTACCATATAATAACTCTAGAGTGTTCGGAGTATCCTTCCTTAAGGTTCGGGTCTATAGGTTTAGGAGGATCGCTAATATAGTTAGTATAGATTTACACGTTAACCTAATCGTTAATATCCTCCTCGTTTACTTTCTCTATCCAGTTAGACGGACTAGGAGGCTTCTATAAAAGCCTATTAGTAATAGCATTTTTAGAACCTAGAATATACTTAACCTTAAAGTTAAATAGCCGAATCTATACGATCCACCGTATTATTAAGGCTCTAGGTACGTTACTAGCCGTGCCGTTTAACTAGTAAACCAGGACAAGAGCGTCTATCTCTATAATAAAGTAAACGCTTAAGAGGTATCGCTAGAAACATTTTAATAAAAAAAGTAGTCTATAGAGCTCCTATTTAGTAAGGTCGTACCGTTTCTCTACCTTAGACCATATTCTACTCTTAAACTAGTATAGGTACCTCTTTTTATTAGGGCCGACTTATTTAATAACTCCTTTCTAGCCGAAAAGAGTTGTATTAGTCATTAGGTATATCTAACTATACCTAGGGTCATTGAAAACAAGTGGTATAAGGACTAGGGCAGTGGTTATTCGAGTTTAGAATTCCTTTATAGCCTGCTATTAAATAAGGCCTTATTCCTAACGGGCATTCTTCTTTATTAGGTCGTATAACGGCCAAGTAATTGTAGCGAAGTGCTCTATCTAGATCCGGTAGTAGCTAATGATCCCTAGGAAGGTATAAATATCCTTTGAATCTAAATAGGAAGTCTACTTAAGGATTTTCGTAACTTTGGCATTATTAGGTAGTCACCCTTTAAGTATATAGAGGTAGCCAAGTAATACTGCTTACAGGCGGTACTACTAGGATTTCCTAGCTACAATAGTAGCTCTAGCAAGTTTAGCGTTTAGGAGAACTATATTAACGTTTTAGAGGTATTTGACTACAAACTTCTATAACCTAGGGGTAACTTCTTCCTTATTATAGTTAGACCACGGCCCCTTTATATAGATATTATCTAGGTAAACACGGTAGATATCTAGAATCAGGTTCTAGAAGATCTAGGTCATTGCTCGTTAAAACTGGGTAATAGAGTTCGTTCTACCTATAAGGAGGGTATATATCTAGAAGAGGCTAATAGGCATTTGAAAGATTATAAGGTCCTAGCTCTGTTCGTCAAGGCTAACTTGGTTATACCTAGAAAATAGGTCTAAAAGGGAGATAACTTTATAACTACTAAAGTCCTTACTAAATTTCTTTATAGCTAGTAGTATAAATACATCCTATATAGTTATAGCGTTAGCTTTCTAGGCATTATTAATTAGCTAGAGACTACTATCCTTTTTAAGGACTAGGAACCAGTTATTACGGTAGCTCCTATAGCTAGGCTCGATGATCCTATGCTAGATCCGCTACTTTAGGAGGTCAATGACCTTTAGCATTAACGGCTTTAGGATAGGGATACTCTTTGATTATTATACTATATAAGGAATGGTCTAGATAACCTAAAGAAGGACAATATTAGGGTAAATCTGCCTACATTTAGTAAAATCCCATACTAGGGCGGTCTCTCTATTCTATGGGACCTATATAAAGAGTTCTTTCTCCTAGTTAGATAGAAAGCTTCCTATAGATATAAGTAGCGTATTAAGCTATTTAGCTATAAGCCATATCCTAGGCTCTAGGTCCGAAAACCGTAGTATAATAAGGCTATCTTACTCTAACCTAAACTTTATCTTTTTAGTGGCTTCCCCTAGGTACTGTTCCTATTAGTTAGGGTTACCATTAGGTACCGAACTATCGCTAATAGCTATATCTATAGGGTGAACTTTTCTAGTTATAGACTTTCGTATAGTAAACGTCTATACCTCCTATAACCCTTTTTTGACCTCTAATGTAAGTTTCCCAAGCGTTTTCTATCTATCTAGATAGCTAGGCTCGTCCGTTTCGCCCTCTATTTCCTGAAGTCTCTATTTTAAAGTATCCTATCTAGCAAGACAAAATGTCAAAACTTTAGTAAGCGTGTTAATAAGAGGTAGGCAAGAAATCCTTAATATTATATTAAAAATGGCTTTATTAGCCTAATTATCAAGAAATCTAAGTAGAATTTTATTGTCCTAAACGTCAGCGAACATAAGGGTAGCGGTAGTCGTTATAACTAGACGTTAAAGTTTATCCCCTATAAATTAATATTTTCTTTCGAATGTCGTTTTGGCTATAACGTCTAAGATAACTGACGCTTTAATTAATTTATTCCTAGCGATAATGTTCGCTATAACTAGATAGCTAGCTTTATAATTAAATGTCAGGCTTATATTACGGATAAATAGTATACTTAGTAAGATTTAGTAACTACTAGTATCTTTATTTAAAATAAAGAAATGCTTATAGATTAAGATAGCCCCTAAGATAATTATATTAACCGTTTCCCTAGTAAATGGCCTACTATTATAAAGACCCTAGGAAGTTACTATCGTTGTCTATATAGGGAGACGATATCTTTATACTAGGCTAAAGGTAATTATATTATACTCGGATCTAGTATCGATTAGAGTAAGCACCTTCTTACCCCTTAGATCTTTAAAGTTATAATGGAGTATTAGTAGTATATATATCTATATAAGTATACCTATCTAGATTTTCTAGCTAATAGAGAGCGTATAGATTAGAGCCTAAAAGGATATTTTAATTTCTTCCGAATCTAGCTAATCTTGCTATTTAATAAGGTAATTACTCTAGAAACCGTCCATTACAACGGCCTACTAGCTATTACTAGTAACCCCTAGAAATGCTAGAACTATAATTATAGACTCTTCTCCCTTAACGTTATTCTATTTGCCTAGACGGCTAAGGTATGTCTTAACCTCTTATAGTGCTCTCCCTCTTATTTGCAAAGCCGGCTTATTAGGGAAGGGAATAGCTCAGCCCTTATGCTTGATCACCTCCTAAGGACTCTTATAATCCTACTTAAGGAATGTAATCAGCGTATTCTTAAACGCTAGGGAGATCCCTAAGACCTTATTAATAGTAAGTATCTTTGCTTAAAGAGCCTTACTAACTAGAGAGAGTATATTATAGGTTATATTTTCCTTAGTTAATTTCTCTAATTCCCCAAAGTAAACGGTTTGTTTCTATCTAGCTAGGGAGAGAGCTCCCTTACTAGCTAGATTAGTAACCCTTTTAATATTAGCTATAACCTTTTAACTTATAGCTAGAAGGTTAGTTTCTCTTACTTTTATAGTCCTTTTTAGTAATAAAATAGTCTTTACCTTATTAGTCCCCTCTTACCTAATAGGATCCTATATTAGCTTGTCTTCTATTTCTATAAAATGGCATTTTATAGGGGTAGTACTCTATATTATAGTTACTATATCGCTATCTCCATTAGAAATATCTTTACTATTAACCTCTAACTTAATAGCATTAAAAGCTTATATCGCCATCTAGTTAGACTATAATACGTCTATTGGTAAGCCCTTGTAGTCGGTGGTGAAAATAGGGTCGTCCGTCTGAGACGCTGTCTATTTCACCTATTAGATAAGAGTATATCTACCTTATTTATGATCTATTTAGAAACTAATCTCTCTAGCCTTAGTATAGTTATAGATTAACTCTAGGGAAACTCTCTTAGTATTAGTAAAGCAATTAAGGGAGGTTATAACTACTTTTAGTAGGTATAAACCTTTAATATACTAAAGGAAGGCCTTATTAATAATAAGGTTTAGGTCTAGATAGTACTCCTAACTATATTCCTTTTAGTAGCTTTCTATAAACTATTAATATAGCTCTTAGCTAAGAAGATCTAGCTAAAGAGAGGCATAAGTATGAATAATATACTACTAGGTCCCTTAATTAGCTATAGTAGCTATATCTTTACTAAGGATTTCGACTTACTAGCTTTCTAGAAGACTAGGATCTCTCTTACCTAAGATCTACTTAAAACTAAGCTAATAGATAAGACTATCATAGATATCCTTTACTAGGACTAGATACCTATAGGCAAAGTATATCCAGTCACCATAGTAGTAGTAACTATAGGGTATAGCTAAGGTCGAACTCGGCCGGAATCCACTGCTCTTTTTCTTCCACTAAGACTCTTAGGTAGCAAATAGGTAGGTCTAGATCTCCTTAATCTCGTTATCGCTTAGGTCGTTCGTCCGGTTATAGGAACGCCTACCTCTATCTAAGGATTTACGGCTAACTTTGCCCTTGTTAATCCGAAGCTTATATAAAGCATCTATAAGCCTGTTAACGATCTCATCAAAGGTAGTATCTCTCTAAGCAAATAAATCTAAAGGACTCTCTTATATCTAGGGAGCCGAAGGACTTTTCTTAATAGTCTAATTTACCCATAGTTTGACTTCCCTTCCTTTTAAATCTAGCTTATAATATACTAACCTAGCGTTAACTCCCTTATATAGATACTCCTATATAAAGTTACGGAAGTCCTCTTATTTTATGTCATTAACCTATAAGTTACCTTTCTTATAGACCTAAAGACTGGTCTAGAAAGTAGGGGGAAACCTATTCTATACCTTCTAAATAGTTAATAATTAATAGACCACTTTCTTCCTCTTCAGCACTTAGGTAAGTAAGATATTAATATACTCTAAGTAGTTGTAGATAGACTTGGCCGAATCTATATACTAGGAATCTAGAAGACGCTCTAGCTCCCGAGTAGAAGTTTCCTAGCAAGAGTCGTTCTACTTTTAACGTTCCTTAATAGTAGCTTCGAAAGTAGCCTAGTTCTTCTTCTTTAACTCTAGCCACTAGTCTAGGATTTCCTAAAGGTTATCTATATATTACTACTTAAAGTAAGAGATCTTATTACTATTATCCCTATTAAAGATCTTATAAGCCTTTTTGAAATGCTTAAGGTATTTAGTAGCATTATAACTAGAAAAGAGACTAGGTAATCCCTTGTCTGTTAGCAAAGGGAATATAACCTAAATAACTTTGGTAAGTCTATCTATTATGATGTCTGCTTAAATATAATACTTGACTTCTAAGTCTAAAGCAAGGTTTCTAAACTCTAGCAATTAAGGCGATTTTAATAGCGTCCTTCCTAACGAGGTTTTAATATACTTAGATATAAGAGATATTAAAAGTAGTAATTCTAATTAAAGTATTTATTAAACCGATAAGAAGAGTAGTACCTAAGGTTACTATTCTTAATTACACTTTCCTATTTAGGTAACTTCCTTAAAGATAACTTTTCCCTTTAAGTAGTTAATCTAAGGAGATTTCCTCCTTTCCTTTAAGTCTTCTTATAATTAGTAAGATCGAATATAAACTTAGTCTATTACTTTTACTTCTTTAGAGTATACCTAATAAAGCTATTCCTAAACCTTCTAATAAGGGATACCTTATAATAATAGCGCTTTAACCTTTAAAGCTAAAACTCCTAAAATAATAAGACAAATCTATACTAGACCGCTAAAGAGTAATAGTATATAAATAGATATGCCCTTACTAGCAAGCACTAATACCAAGGTAACTAAGGCTAGGATAGCTATAAAGCTTTTCTTTAGTGCCTATATAACTCTAAAATTTCATTTCCGAATCCTAAATAGTTCTAGCATTACTAATCCGTATTTCGGAGTTTCTATCCCTCTAGATAGACATCAAACTCCTTTAAACTTATCATCCCACGATTCCTACCATCTCTATTAACGGTATTATTACATTAGGGCAAGAGTAGTTTCCTAGCCTACTACTAGATATACTAATCTCTTAGCACTTATATTCGCTCTTCTCGCTTTCCTAATAGTTTTGCCGTATATACCTCTATATATATGTCTTTGCTCTTCTATTACAAACGTTATTATCTTACTATACTTAAAGTCCGGTAGTCTAGTTTAGACTTAGAGCTAAGCTCTTCCCTAATTAAGCCCCTAAAAAATATAAGCTAGTGCTAACCCTCTAAGGTACTACTTAGTACCTTTAGAACTAAACCTCTGTCTAGTTAGATAGGGAGGAGCCTTAGCTTAAAATATCTAGGGCGTCCGAGTATTCGTAGTCACAGTAGGTAAGTCCGACTATCTAGGTGGTAATGACGATAAGGGCGAAGGCAGCGATAGCGATATCCCTCTAGATAGACGTAAAAGAGTCTACTTACATGGAAAAAGATATCCCTAACTTATAAAAGAAAGAAGAACTATATCCTGCTACTCTAATCTATTAGAGTAAACGAGTGTTAAAGGCTATCTGTTATCCTTGTCTATCTTGTCTAATGCCCCTAGATAGGCAACCCCTTATTTATACCTATCGTATATAGCAAAGCTCTACGGAACTGGAAAAACAAAACTATACCTTGTGCCCCTCTGGTCATATTAAGAACTTCTAGCCCTAGTCTACTAGTAGAGCGGCTGCCTATAGGCCTTTAATAGGCCTATAGAGAAGAGGTCTTCCTCTAGGGCTTTCTATAGGGCTGCCTTAGCTAGTATTACCTTAACGTTACCTATTATAACCTCTTAGTTTATTTCGAACTTTGGCTCCTAGTAGTCATTTAGATCTAGGTTATCAATATCTGATAGGTCTACTTCTAGGTTTAGAAAGAACTTGTTGGCTAGTGCTCTAGCCTTCTATTAGTAGGTTATAAGCCTTCCTTTAAAGGCTAAGAGCTTTAAGGGGTCGACCGGTAGGTAGCTTTATAGCCTTGCCTACCTCCCTAGCCTCTATAATAGGTCTAGCCGGTTAGTTACCTCCTATAATATAGCTCTCTAGCTCTTAGTAATTATAGCTATAATAGTCTTAGCCTAGTCCTATAGGGCCTGCCAAAGTGCCTCCTATATATAGGGGTTTAGGGTACCCTTATAGGCCCTCTCTGCCTCCTTGGCCCTCTTCTAGGCTTCCCGAACCTCCTTTATCCACTATTAGGCTTGTTTGCCGCCTATACTAGCCTTCTTTACCAGGGCCGAGACCGTAGCTATCTCCTCGAGGGCCTCTATAAGCCTGTTAAAGGTCTATAGAAGCTCCTCCGGGCCCTAGAAGACAGGCCCGGCTAGGGCCGAGGCCTACCTACCAAGCTATAATAGGAGGTAGGCCGCCTCGGCCTACGCTACCTCTTCGTCTAGGCTCTTCTAGTCCTACCCTTTGCTAGCTAGTATAGGCCTATTAGTCCCCTAGAGGGAGACGTTTAGGGCCTATAGATAGTAGTCAGATTTCCCACGTTCCGTAATATCCCTATAGGTCGCTTCTAGTCTAGCTAAGGCCTAGAATAGGTCTATTATAGAAGGCCGGCCACGTTAGCCCCCTTAGGGGGCCCTAGTAACCTAGCTATATAGTATATATAGGTTAAGGTCCTACTAGTCTATAAGGCTAAGGAGGTCCCTAGCCCTTGGGCTAAGCCTATTAAATAGGTCCTAGACTAGGTGGTAGAGGTTAAAGTTACCTATAAGAACTAGGGGGTAGGTTAGCCGAGGTAGGGCTAGTAGGTCCTATAGGAGGGCCTGCTCCCCCTTATTATTATAGACTAACCAGAGCTCGAACCCCCTCTTTCCTAGGGCTAGAAAGGTCACCTTACACTAGTTCTCCTCTACCAAATAGTCTTACTAGCTAACTAGGAAGTGCTTAGCTACTAGGATAGCTGCCTTGCCCTTAGGCTTATAAACTAGGTAGTATTTCGAAGCCTAGGGGCAGTATATTGACCTTATAAACTAGTTAATCTATAGTTTCTAGATAGCTAGTAGGTCGTATTTAGCCTCCTCTAGTAAGACCTTAAGGGCCTATTCATTGCCTTAGGTATTCTATTAAAGGATCTTAATTTACATTTAAGGTAGTTAGAGCAGAGGCCGAAGGTATAGTTATTAGCTCTATAACTATTACCCCCTTAGCCGGTTACGAAAGGGAGGGGGTTCTAGGCTATAGAAAGAAGATATAGGTCTATTAAGTGTCGAATAAGACGCTCCTAGCCGCCTATTAGACTAGGGTAAACCTCTTATAAGGGCGTTTAGCCCTAGTTTAATAGTAGTTATTATCTTCTAACTAGTTACTAAACTCGAAGGCTACCTTCTAATATAGTTACTCTAGTAGTTAAAAGGTTTAAGGTCTATACTAGTAGGCCTCCCTAGCCCTTTCCTAGGCTTTGACTTTCTTTAGGCAGCCCCTATACTAGGCTATATAAGGGCCCCTATAGGCCGTATACCTATAAGGGAGTTGCTTAGAATAGGTAGGGCACTAGGCCTCCCTAGCCTTCCCCCCCTCTCTATAGGCCTTTATACCGTAATGGCTATAATAGGCCGGCCGCTAGTAGTACTATTAGGTATAGCTAAAGCTCTAATACCTATAGCATTGTCTCGGCTCTAGAGCATCCTAGTAAGGCTTGTAGTCTAGCACCTGGGTATCCTAGACTATGCCCTTATTATAGGCCTTCTAGGCCTCTTTAAGGTCCTATAGGCCAAGGAGTATTATAGCCTACTTCCTCTATAGGCTCTTTAGCAGCCGGAACTTGACCGTTTCGATCGAGTGTAGGCCTACAGCCCCTTTAAAGTCCTATTTACTAACCCCTTATAGCTCCTCCTTCCAGACTCCTTTGGCTAGGACTATATAGGCCTTGCTAACCTCCCTAGCCTCCTCTCTAAAGGCTATAGCTACCCATCGCTTATTAACCAAATACTATTCCTTAGTAGCCTTATCCTTAAAGACTATTACTATATCCCTGCTTAGGAGCTTCCTAGCTATAATAGCTCCCTAGTAGCTAGAGGCCCTATTAATTGCTTAGACTATCTTAGCTAGGGTCCAGGCTTTAAGGTCCTCCTATAGGCTTACGTTCCGTATTATAACCTCCTATAAGGCCTATAACGGCACTACCTTAGCTGATAGTAGGCCTCCTTAGGGGCCTATTACCTCCTATTATAAGCCTACAGCTACCTATACCTAGGTAGGGTAAAGGGTAGCCTTAAAGGCTTCTTTAAGCCCCTTTTTAACTTCCTTAGCCACAAGTTCCTATAGGTTCAGAACTAGGCTTATAATAGCAGTTATAAGGCCCTATAAGAACCTATTAGCAAGGTCCTATGCCTTGCCCTACTTAGGGCTTAGCACAAGGTTAACTAATTATATAATAAGACCCCTTAGTTCTTTAATATCTAAGGTAAGGTAGGTCTATAATAGGCCTCCCTTTGATTAGTTCGAAGCTATAGGCCTCCCTACTTAGTAGCTTGGTGGTAGGCTTTAAATCAACGTTACGTTTAGGGGCGCTAGGTGGTCTATATAGTGAAAATTTTGACGGGTGTATGAGGTGTGGTCGGATTGTAGTTAGGTCCGGTTCTAACGCTTGTGATGCCTGTTACACACCCGTAACGGTTCGGGCGCGGTTGAAAGTGGTACCGTTAGATAGCGTTTCTTGAGAGCTTTCTAGCGATGGTAGTTTCGTAAGTTCTGGTAGGGTATTCGTAAAGATACAAGAGAGCCCCTGTTCTTTAGCAAGGTAGCTATCCTTATATAATATTAAGACTAACTACCCTAGCTATAAACTTAACTAGGTTAATACTAAATATAAAGTGATTATAATACTAATGCTATTAATGGTAACTTTAAATGTTTTTTATAGTCTCTACCCTACCTTTTATATTAACCTTATTAAATATACTATATCTAACCTATTACCTTCATAATGTATATTAGATTTCTAACTAGACCTAGTGTTAGAACTCTCTTAAGAGGGATTACTATAGGAGGAATTTAAAGTGGAAGTGATCTTTATAGCTAGGAATATAAGGGGAGGAGGTAATTAACGCGATATACTAGTAAAATAGAAGAGATATAATACCCTAACTTAGGAATTATTAGAAAATCTAGAAAATACTAAGGCGCTTGATATATTCGAGCAAGAGTAAGGAGATATATATTACTATAATAGACTAGTTACAAATAGGAGGTAAGGGAGAGTATAAAAGCAAACGATATAAATTTTTCGTATAGGTAGGCAAACCTAGAGCAAACAAATAGTAGGCGTATCGTGGTCACGTTATAGATACATTATAACTATATTATAGATGTACCTATAAAGATAGTCTAATTATAAAAATAAAAACAAATACACTAATTAATATATAATGTATTTACTCTATAACCTTCTCCTCCTTATCCTCCCCCTCTAAAATAATAGTTATAGTGGTAAGGGTAAGGTCATTATAATTATAGACCAGGCGTATAGCGCGCTTAGCAGGCAAGGAAGAGCAGTAGGTATAGGAACGGCTAAAGTTAATTAGTATAGGTATAGGGCATATAGAGGCGCTTAAGCAGGTATAGGAGGTAGGTAACAGGGTACCTAGGATATAGGTAACGAAGGTAGTATTAGTGTCGACCAAAGTTAATATATTCTCGTTTATATACCATATCTAGTATAATATACTATCGTTCTATACCATAGCGTAGTATATAAGCTGCCTAGTAGCTTATAAGGTAAGGTTAGGGCCGATAGTAGGCTAGACGATATTACTATAGTAGATAAGGGTATTAGGGGTAGTAGTACTAGTAACTAAGGCAAAGTTATTACTAGAATAATAAGAACTTATAGCCTAGGTAAGGGTAAAGGTAGCCTATCTAGGTAAGTAGTTAAACTAGGCAGCCTTAAAGAGCGTAGAGAATAAATGTACTAATATAGAGAACTTAGGTATCAGGATAGTATAATAGGCGCCCTAGTTAGCGGTCTTATAGTAGGTAGGGGAGGTAAGGGTAGTACCGGTATTATAATAACCTACGATTTTCTTAATGCCTATATATAGATAAGGGTTATTAGCCTAGAGTTATAGATCTTAAATATAGCTCTTATAGCTCTCATAGCATATTATATAAGAAGCGCCCTAACTCTAGATATACTTAACCTTATTACCTTTAAAACGTTAGTCAATATATAGTAAGTAATACTACTACTTCTCTAACTATAGTTTAAACTCCTTATTAAAGGAGTTACCCTTAATAGTATATTTACCAAAGGAAAGGTTAATATTCTTATACTATAAAATAAGGAGTTAATCTATACCTAATATATATATATAATAGTAAAAAAAAATTAATATAGAAAAGGAAAAACTTATATAGCAATCTTTATTCTTATTACTACTAAGGTAGTAACTACTACTATTACTATTAAGCAAACTAGTAGCTATCAATATATTGAATAGATACTAATTAAAAAAAATTTTTTAAGGGTATAATAAGAGTATAGGTAATAAGTATAGTTATAGGAGGCAGAGGTAATTAGAAGGTATAGAAGAAGAGGAGAGTTAGTTATAAGAGAGAGAATTAGGAGAAGGAAGGAAGAAGAGAAGGTATTTATAAGCGTTAGGAGAAGGGTAGTAAGGGAGTATATAGGACCTAGGCAATCTACTTATTATATATATAACTTACTACTATATATATAGGTTATATTATTCTAATAACAAAGGGAAGGAGCTTAGCTTTTATCCGAACTCGAATAGCTACCTATTTACGCTCGATATACCATTATACGTATAGGTCATATTATTATAGTAATAAAGGAAGGAAGGCACAGGACCCGTTTGCAGGACCGACATAGGGGTAAGATGTAGGACAGGTTAGCCTGGTAACCGTAAAAAGAGAGGGGGGGGTATATTATAGGCCTAGGCTATACCTAGGCTAGACAATGCCTAGGCTTTACCCGGGCATAGGAATAGACCTACCCTGCCCTACTTACGTACGCCCTACAGGTCTATAGAGCGTTTATTGCTCGTTTATAACTTATTTGGTAGATACGTAGCTAAGGCCTAGTTAGGGCCTAACCTAGAGCCTAACCGGGCCTTACCTAGATTATATATATATATATTGGTTAGAAGGTACTCCTCTATATAGCTCTTGTAGTTTTCCTTTTTTTCCTCCCTAAGGTAGTCAAATAAAACATCATATGCTTATCTATAGATGCTATAAGGCTAGTATATTATGAAATTTAAATTTATATTAGCGAAAATACTATTTAAATTAGGAGTAGAGTATCTTATTAGGACTTTTAAACTTATAAGCTTTGCTTAGGCTAATTAAATATAGGTATATTATAGCTTATATACTTTCTAATTAGAGCTTCTTAGGTAGATTTGCTTTATTTAATATCTTAATCGAGTATAAGATTAGTTCTTACCTTACTTGCTTAGCTAGTCTATTTAGTTTATAGGTATATAGTAATAATAGTTTAAGATTAATGCTACTCTCTATTAGCTATATTTAGTACTATAAAGGCATTTACCCTATAAGACTAATTATTATAATGTCGTTATCTTACTTAATCTTATAGATAGTAAGCCTATATTAGTATCTTACCTAGCTCTCGAAGTTCTAAATAACTTCTAGGATCTTCTCTAATATCTTTATTATTAGTAGGAAAGGGAATAGCTTACTATTATACTTATTAACGATTATAAGTAACTAGTATAATCTATTAATCGCTTTAGGGAAGTTAAATAGATCCTATATGACACTGTAACGAACCTAACTCAGACTTCTTCTAAAAGGGTTCAGACAAAGGTAGATTAAGCGGGACAAGCAAGCAAGTCATCTAAAGGATTCGGTGAAGCCAAAGGGTTCATAACAACACTAGAGTTATCTTTTACAGTAGTCAATAACGATGCTTGGTATAAGTACCGTGATTATAAGGGGTTACTATCACTAGTGAACTCCTAGAGTCTACTATAACGAGTGACTATTTATATATATATATACTTCTGTCGGTCGCTTATAGTCCCCTTCTATCCCGTCCTTAGATTGCCTTTAGTAGCTAGCTATCCTCTGCTATCTTTCCCTTTTTGGTAATTGTTTGCCTATGGTAACCCGCGCTCCCTAGCGATCCTATATTAGCCTCGCTTCGTGCCCTTCTTGATTAGTGGCTTATTTAGCCTACTATACCCTACCGGGTCATGGTATATAGTTAGCTTATAATATAATACCCCCTCTTTAGGGCTTTCGACCTAAAAGCTTCTTATGACTTATTTTAAGTACTACTAATACCCCCCTTTTCCTAGTAGGTAATGTCCTTCTTCTGCTAACTTCCTTTTGCTATAGCTAATTATATTCCTAGGAATCGTTACAATCTTAAATACAAACGACATACTATTATAATTAAGATTAAGCAAGAGGGTTACAAAGTCGCTATACCTTGCGAGCATTATTAGAATACGAAGCCATAAAAGCATTATATAATAATAGAGGGTTTAAACAAGTGTCAAAACTATATTTATATAGGTAAGAAGTATAATAGTCTAAACGTTATAGATGCCTATAGGTTCCTTGTTATTTTCCTTTATAGTCTTAGGTTACTAACTATCTTAGTCCTTTCGAATATGTCAGAGTAGGAGAAGGTTTCGAGGGAGATTACTAAGACCGAGGCGTTACTTGCTTAGACGTTAAGCCGTTTAAGTTAATTACGTCGTTTATAGCAATCCCTACACGATTGTGGTACCAAAGTTTTTCGTCGTGGCGTAGCTTGTCTAGAGGAGGAGGAAGAGCTAGATACTCCTCTGCCGATGTTAGAGACGTAGACCCTTATAGGTTAGGCTTAGGCATTAGGTGCTTTTGACGTGCTTGATTAGGAGTTAATTAGGTTAGATCCTAGTCCTAATTCTAGTAGGTTCCCTTCTTTTTCTATTAGGGAATAGGCTTTAGAGCTAGTTATTATAGCTAGTTAGGATTCTACTAGTAGAACTGCTTTAGTTTCTTAGGGCAATTTAGGTTCTTAACGAGTTCTTATAAATTGTTTTCTAGTCTGAAATTAAACTATTTAACTAGGTACTATAGTTCTCTATTAATAATATATAAATCTAGAATCTCTTTAACGTCCTATTCTTCCTCTTTGTCCTTTACTTTGATATATGTAGTAACCTTAGCGTTCTTTAGTACTAGTTCGAGAAGTAAAATATAAAAAATATCTATCTATAGTTATATAGATAATAGTAATGATAGTCGGTAGTTAGATGTCGAAATTCGTTCTTTAATAACAAAAGGTCTAACCTTCTTAAAGTCTAGCTTCGTGCTTAGTCGTTTGGTTCGTAAGTTTCGTACGATTAGGTAGACTTTGTCTTTCCTCTCTAGGCAAGGTCCCTTGAGCCTATGTTTATTGTAGTAGTTCTTTATTCTAGTCTTGACAAACTCGAGTTCCTTTTTAAGCTTTTTATATAGTACGTGTATTTGTTCTACTTTGACTACTGCTCTTGGCACTATGACCTCTGGTCCTTGCCTAAGGTCTGCTTTATATCTGTAGTTTGCGAAGAACGGTATGACTTTGGTCGTTTCTGTTAGCGTTATATTATAAGCGAGTTGTACTGTTAGTAATAGTATGACCTAGTTATCTTGCTAGTAGTTAATGTAAGAACGGAGATATTACTTGATAACTTAGTTTAGTTGCTCTATTTGTCTATTAGTCTGTAGGTAATATACTATTAATAGCTTGCTATTAACGTCTAATTGTTATATTAATGCTTGCTAGAACTTTGACGCGAACTTAGTGTCTCTATCGGTGATCTATTCTTATAGCTAAGCATATACTGATGTAACTTACCAATAGATTATATCTACTAACTATTCTACTATTTAGGACTCCTTATAGGGAAGGAAGTATGCCTATTTAGTTAAGTAATCTACTATAGTAAGAATACTATCGTAGGTCACTCCTATAGCTATATTCTTAGATTCTAGTAGCTTTATAATAAAGTCTATTGTAACTAAACTCTATAGTTTGTTAGCTATTAGTAGTAGCTAAAGTAGCCTATACGGCTTGTATCGTGCCGTTTTGCTTCGATTACAAATGTTATAGTTCCGTACGACTTTCTTAACTTGTACCGTTAACTATAGAAAGTCGTAGTGTTTCCTAACTTATACGATAGTCTTTGTAACTCCTTTATATCCTCTAAGTTTCGACTTATAGAGTTCCTAAATCATTCGTAGCTATTAATCCCCGTCATAGATATATACTTTGCCTTAGTACTAGAGTTTCCTATCTCTTTCTTCTACTCCGTTAGGTACTAATAGTCTAGGTGCTGCTTAATATTATGTCTCGTTAATCCTTTCTTCTCAAAAGATTATATAATACTCTAGGAACGAGTCAAGTAGATCATCTTCTACGGGTGTCTGCGTTTCGTGATGTAGCGTTCCGTCTATTTGTTCCTTGAATAACGGTGGTATTGTTTCCGTTTGTCCTTCTATATGATCCGTTCGTCGGCTTAAGATATCTGCTTATACGTTCTCTTTGCCCTTCTTATAGCGGATTTCGAAGTTAAATTCTACGAGGAACTCTACCTATTATATTTGTCGTCTATTAAGCTCCTTTGTCGTTATAAAGTATTGTAAGTTCTTGTAATCTATATATACTTGTACCGGTTTAATTGTATTACTAAGGTATAGTTACTATTCCTTGAAAGCTTTGACAATTATAAGTAGTTCCTTATTGTAGATTAGATAATTAAGACGTAGTCTATCGAGCTTCTTTAAAAAGAAGGCTATAGGATATAGCTTTCCTTGTCTATCTCGTTATCTTAATTATCCTCTAATAGTATAGTCTAAAGCGTCCGTTTCTACCTTAAATGGCTTCTTAGGATCTAGTAGTACTAGTACTAGATCTTTAGTAATGGCATTACAGATCTATATAAATACTTGCTCGTACTATTCTTTCTATTAGAATTTAGTATTTTTCCTAGTAAGTTTATATAAAGGTTGTATAATCGCTCTAAAGTTCCTAATAAATATCTAGTGGAAGTTTATAAATCTAATAAAGCTTCGTACTTCCGTGACTAACGTCAGTTATAGCCAATTCTTAATAGCTTTAACCTTTAAAGGTTCTATCTAGATTTGTCCTAGGGATATCTTATATCCTAAAAACACCGTTTTCCTAACGTGGAATTCGCTCTTTTCCTTGTTAACTAATAGTTTATATATATATAGCGTGTCTAGTATTGCTTTCACGTACTTCTAGTGTTCGTCTATCGTCTTAGAGAAGATAAGTATATCGTTAAGATAATATACCGCAAATTTGTCGAGAAAGGGTCGGATAGCTTGATTAATTAGGGCTTAGAACGTTACTAGCGTGTTCGTAAGTCCAAATAGCATGACAAGGTACTTATAGTAACTATAGGGTATCCTAAAGGCCGTTTTCTACTCGTCGCCTTCTTTGATCTATATATAGTTATAGGCCGATAGCAAGTCAAGATACGTAAAATATTAGGCTCTTGCTAACTAATCTCAGAGCCGTGAGATTAGCAGTAATAGGTATCGGTTTTTCACGGTCTATTCGTTAAGTTGCCGATAGTCAACATATAACTATAGCTTTCTATCTTTCTTAGGTATAAATAGGATTAGGTAGCCTACTAGCAATGTTAATAGGTAGATATATCCTCTTCAAAGGTTTTCCTCTAAATATCGCTTAAGTTCTTCGTTCTAAGTCTAGCTTATATAATAGATCTTGAAGAACTTTAGTCGTACTCCTTCTTTGAGCTTGATCTTATAATCCTATAGGCCGTGTTCTAGTAGTCCTTCTAGATACTTCGGTTCGAATGTTAGGTATCCTTTGTATTCTTTCGATACTTCCCTAGTCTTATCTTATCTCTTAGTTTTCTAATAGTATACGAACTTAGTTCCATCTATAGCAATGCTAGCGATTTCTCCTGTCTTAACTTACTACTCCTATTATAGTGTTCCGCATTCGTTAACAGAGAGAATAGCTATCGGCGGTTTAGCTCGTTTCTCCTATCGCGATATTGATGTCGTTATACTGCCTCTTCTAGAGTCTGTAGTAGTCTGTCTACTACTATCTATCTCTTGTGGTAGATCTATAGGATATACCTTCCCCTAAGTATCGTCTGCTCGTAATCCTTATATGCTCCCTATCTCGCTAGTCAAATATAACTCCGTTTAGGGTTATAGGTAGCTACTATTCTTTGTGACGAACCCAACTCAGACTTCTTCTAAAAGGGTCTAGACGGAGGTAGGTGAAGCGAGACAAGCAGGCAGGTCGTCTAAGGGATTCGGTGAAGCCAAAGGGTTCATAACAACACTTAGAGTTGTCTCTCACAGTAATCAGCAGCGCTTGGTATGAGTACTGTGATTGTGATTATTACCACTGGCGAACTCCCAGAGTCCACTATAACAAGTGACTAGCTAGCTATATATATACAATGGTCTGTCCCTCTTTAATAGTTATTACTAGTACCACTTCTCCTTTCACTTTGTGATTCTGCGTTGTCGACGGTGATATGCTATTATTACCAGTGACGACCTTAGTCTTGGCGGTGATAATCTTCTGATTGGTCCGTCGAGTGATTGGCTGTCGGAATGTCCCGTGTCCTAGCTACAGCCTGCCAGGCCGCCTATGTGCTTATCCGTGACACGATGCCCCTCCTTCAAGGCTTTCGACCCGAAAGCCTTCTTAGGTCGTTTCAAATAGCGCTAACAACCCTCCGCTTGTGAGTACTGTATTCTCCCTGTTTCTGTATCGTGGTCGCTATGTTGACAAAATGCCGATAGAGAAACGGAAGTCGCATTCTGCACGTTACCGTGCTTCCCTTGCTTAGAACATCGCCGAGAACGGTTTTGTCGTTATACCTTGTTCTTGGTGCGCATCTTAAGGCCTTGTCTGTAAAATGATCGCGCGTATAAAGCGTTGTAAGGCCTATGTTCGTCGAGGTCGTTCTTACGATGGCTCTGGCATCCTGCTTTCTTCCTGTAAGCTCGTCTCCTTTTTTTTTTTTTTTTTTTTTGAGTGTGACTTTTGATGTTCTTTCTAGTGGATTGTATTCTCTAGGAGCAGCGTCGTATCAAGGATGCTAAACGTCGTGCCGAACTTGAGCTAGATGAATCCTAACGCCGTCTGGAAGAAGCCTAGCGCGAGTTGTCCGAAAAGCTTGTGCGGCTCCGGCGTCTTCGTCAGCAGAAGGAGTTTTTGGTGGAGAAAGGTGCCGATATGGTGGCGTATGGTCTGTCGACCTTGGATGAGTTAGAGGAGGTTGAGCGGCAAGAGACGCCTGCTATACCCTCGTTGCAGATTAATGATGCCGTCGATGCTATCGACTAGGGCGCTGTCTTTGGTTCTGTCCCGGGTTTCCCTTTGGTCGATCCGGGTTCTGCCGGTGGAACTGTTCTAGTTTCTTAGGGCAGTTCAAATTCTTGACTAGTTCCTATGAGTTGTCTTCTGGTCCGAAATTAAGCCATTTGACCAGATACTGTAGTTCTCCGTTGATGATGCGTGAATCTAGAATTTCTTCGACGTCCTATTCTTCCTCTTCGTCCTCTGCTTCGATGTGCGTGGCAACCTTAGCGCTCTTTGGTGCTGGTTCGAGAAGTGAAATATAAAAAACATCTGTCTGTAGTCGTATAGATAACGGTAATGATAGTTAGTAGTTAGATGTCGAGATTCGTTCTTTGATAACGAAGGGTCCGACCTTCTTAAAGTCTAGCTTCGTGCTTGGTCGTTTGGTTCGCAGGTTTCGTGTAATTAGGTAGACTTTATCTCCCCTCTCTAGGCAAGGTCCCTCGAGCCTGTGTTTGTCGTAGTAGTTCTTTATTCTAGTCTTAATAAACTCGAGTTCCTTTTTGAGCTTTCTATACAGTGCGTGCATTTGTTCCGCTTTGACTGCTGCTCTTAGCACTATGACCTCTAGTCCTTACCTAAGGTCTGCTTTATATCCGTAGTTTACGAAGAACGGTGTAACCTTGGTCGTTTCCGTTGGCGTCGTGTTGTAAGCGAGTTGTGCTATTGGTAACAGCATGACCTAGTCATCTTACTGGTAGTTGACGTAAGAGCGGAGGTACTGCTTAATAACTTGGTTTAGTCGCTCCGTTTGTCCGTTAGTCTGTGGGTGATATGCCGTTAATAGCTTGCTGTTAACGCCTAATCGTTATATTAACGCTTGCTAAAACTTTGACGCGAACTTGGTGTCTCTGTCGGTGATCTATTCTTGCGGCCAAGCATACACTGATATAACTTGCCGATAGATCACGTCTGCTAACTGTTCTGCTGTCTAGGACTCCTTGTAGGGAAAGAAGTATGCCTACTTAGTCAGGCGATCTACTATAGTAAGAATACTGTCGTAGGTCACTCCTGTGGCTGTGTCCTTAGATTCTAGCAGCTTCGTAATAAAGTCTATCGTGACCGAACTCTATAGTTTATCAGCTGTTAGTAGTGGCTGAAGTAGCCCGTACGGCTTGTGTCGTGCCGTTTTGCTTCGATTGTAGATATCGCAATTCCGTACGACTTCCTTGACTCGTGCCGTTAACTATAGAAAGTCGTAGTGTTTCTTGACTTGTATAACAGTCTTCGTAACTCCTTTATGTCCTCCGAGTTTCGACTCGTAGAGCTCTCGAATCATCCGTAGCTATTAGTCTTTGTCGTAGATATACGCTTTGCCTCGGTACTAGAGTTTCCTATCTTTTTCTTCTACTCCGTTAGGTACTAGTAGTCCGGGTGCTGCTTGATACTGTGCCTTGTTAATCCTTTCTTCTCGAAAGATTGTATAGCATTCTAGGAACGAGTCAAGTAGATCATCTTCTACGGGTGTCTACGTTTCGTGATGTAGCGTTCCGTCTGTTCGCTCCTTGAACAACGGTAGTGTTGTTTCCGTTCGTCCTTCTATATGATCCGTTCGTCGGCTTAAAGCGTCCGCTCGTGTGTTCTCTTTGCCCTTCTTATAGCGGATCTTAAAGTTGAATTCCGCGAGGAATTCTGCCTATCGTATTTGTCGTCTGTTAAGCTCCTTCGTCGTCGTGAAGTATCGTAGGTTCTTGTGATCTATATATACTTGTACCGGTTTAATCATGCCGCTAAGGTATAGTCGCCATTCCTTGAAAGCTTCGACAATCGCAAGTAGTTCCTTGTCGTAGATCGGATAATTAAGACGTGGTCCATCGAGTTTCTTTGAAAAGAAGGCTACAGGATATAGCTTCCCTTGTCCGTCTCGTTATCCCAATTGTCCTCCGATGGCGTAGTCTGAAGCGTCCGTTTCTACCTCGAATGGCTTCTTAGGGTCTGGCAGTAATAGTACCGAATCTTCGGTAATGGCATTCCGGATCTACGTAAATGCTTGCTCGTGTTGCTCTTCCTATTGGAATTTAGTATTCTTCTTGGTAAGCTCGTGCAAAGGTCGTACGATCGCTCTAAAGTTCCTGATGAACATCCGGTAGAAGTTTACAAATCCGATGAAGCTTCGTACTTCCGTGACTGACGTCGGTTGTGGCTAATTCTTGATGGCTTTAACCTTTGAAGGTTCTATCCGGATTTATCCTAGGGATATCTCGTATCCCAAAAACACCGTTTTCCTGACGTGGAATTCGCTCTTTTCCTTGTTAACTGATAGCTTGTACGTGTATAGCGCGTCTAGTACTGCTTTTACGTGCTTCTGGTGTTCGTCTATCGTCTTAGAGAAGATAAGTATATCGTCGAGATAATATACCGTAAATTTGTCGAGAAAGGGTCAGATAGCTTGATTAATTAGGGCTTAGAACGTTGCCGGTGCGTTCGTAAGTCTAAATGGCATGACGAGGTACTTATAGTGGCCATAGGGTGTCCTAAAGGCCGTTTTCTACTCGTCGCTTTCTTTGATCCGTATATGGTTATAGGCCGATGGCAAGTCAAGACGCGTAAAATATTAGGCTCCTGCTAACTGATCTCGGAGCTATAAGATTAGCGGTAACGGGTATCGGTTTTTCACGGTCTGTTCGTTAAGTTGCCGATAGTCGACATATAACTATAGCTTTCCGTCTTTCTTAGGCACAAATAGGATTAGGTAGCCTGCTAGCGATGTCGACGGGCGGATATATCCTCTTCAAAGGTTCTCCTCTAAATATCGCTTAAGTTCTTCGTTCTATATCTAGCTCGTGTAGTAGATCTTGAAGAACTTTAGTCGTGCTCCTTCCTTGAGCTTGATCTCGTGATCCTATGGGCCGTGTTCTGGTAGTCCTTCTAGATGTTTCGGTTCGAATGCTGGGTGTCCTTTGTATTCCTTCGGTACTTCCCTAGTCTTGTCTTGTCTCTCGGTTTTCTGGTAGTATGCGAACTTGGTTCCGTTTATAGCGATGCTAGCGATTTCTCCTGTCTCAACCTACTGCTCCTATTACAGTGCTCCGTATTCGTCAACAGAGAGAACAGCTATCGGCGATTTAGCTCGTTCCTCCTGTCGTGATATCGATATCGTTATACCGCCTCTTCCAGAGTCCGTAGTGGTCTGCCTGCTACTGTCTGTCTCTTGCGGTAGATCCGTAGGACATGCCTTTCCTTGAGCATTGTCTACTCGCGATCCTTGCGCGCTCCCTATCTCGCTAGTCGAATACGACTCCATTCGGGGTCGTAGGTGGCTACCATTCTTCTAGCTAATGTCCGGGTCGTAATCTTCATGCTATAGTAACCCTAATATTATGTCTTTGTCGTTACCTATATCCACGATGCTGAATACGACTGCTGTGGTCTTCCCTACTATAGTGATGTCGATCGGTTTAGTCTCCCTACATACCTATTACGTCGGAAATGGCCCTTTGACTATGCCATACTTCCGCTTCATTCTCTAGGGTATCCGTAGCTGATTTATAAGTATCAGCGAAATCAGATTTATTTCTGCTCCACTGTCTACTAGTACGAGCATTTCGTGCTGTTTCTACTATGCTGTTATCTACAATCGCTTATCTTGCCACCGTCGTCCAAAGATTGTAGCGATTTCCTATGTTTCTGCCGGGAGGTCTCGATATAGTGGTCTCTTACGCTAGTCCCTCCTATACTGCGCTACCACTCGCCGCTACGCAGGCGTTAATGGTTTCCGGGCCCCTTGAAGGGCCCTGACCCGTTTCCCAGGTCAGTGCTAACCTCTTTAGTTGTTCGGCTGATAGCGGCTTCGTCGATCGTGCTCATTTCCGTGAGCCATTGAGTGCTTGCGGCTTCCTACCACTGGGTCCGTTCTGCTTTCCGTCGTACGTGCCATAGCTTCGTCTGAAGCTCCCGAATTCGTAATTTCTTTTCGTCCGCGTGATAGAGGTAATCGTTGCTCTAATACGAGTCCTATATGTCTCGTCTGGTTCCGTAGTGCCTAGGCCAGGCTCGTCTTGGAACTATCGTGATGCTTTCTAGATCGCGGGCTTCGATCTTCTAGAGTAATTCGGCCACTCTGTTTCCTGTATTGTAGACCTATTCTACAGGGTGTAAGCTTCCGTCCTCATTTCCTTGTCGGGTCGGCTAGTGATTATTTTCGAATTTGTCGCGGAAGTAGTATTGGCATTCGTATACTATACACTGGAACTAGGGCACTTGCGTATGTGCCTCGTGTCGAGGGTGTAGTTATGTAGCGTCGCCTAGGAGGTATTGGAATTCTTTCCCGAATCCTTCCCATTGTACGTAGATCATAGATACTCTAGTGCTGATATAGGAGTATTTCTTCTAGTAGCTTTCCTACGTACGCTCGTCTTTTCCGCGGTTCGCGCGTATAAACTAGTACTCGGGGTTCCGTACGTCGTAGGTAAGTTACTAATCGTTAGAATGCTCGGTGTAGCTGTCGGGCCTATTATATATCATAGGCTATTCTCCTTTAATAGTTTCCACGATACGTCGAAGTTCCCTTATCTTATCCCTTATTCCGTCGCTCTACTAGGCGAGTCAAATCAAGCGTTTATCCCGTTCACGCAATTCCGTGTTAAGCCGAAAAACTTCATTACGGTACCATTCGATTCGTTCCTAGAGGAATAGAACATTAGGTCCGGGTCTTTCGATTCCTTAGGTGTCGGTTATCCACGATCTATCCCGCCTCTATATAACCGTAAAGCCCCACTGCCTCAAGGCTAGGAGAATTGAAACTAGCGGTGTATATTCTCCTACTATATCCTATTCGGCAAGACCTATCTCTAGGTCTATAGTGACCAGTTCGGAGTACGGTGCTTGTTCGTCTTTACCATTGTCGTTATGTCCGAGACTGTCTGTGTTACTGCCCTTGTCTTCGTAGCTTGTGGCCGCTACTTCGATGACGTCCTTGGTGGTTTCGTCGATGGCTGTAATTTCCTTTCTAGGGGTTGGTTTCTATTCTTCCTTCGGGCTCCGGCATTCTCGCTTATAGTGCCCTTTCTTTCCATAGTTATAGTAGGTAACATTGGACTTGTCTTTAGTCGTCTTCTTCCGGTCTTGCTTCTACGCTGCGTCTACATCTATGGCTCTGGGATGCGTCCTGTACGAGGTACTAACGTACGCTCGCTTTTTCTTGTCGTTGGCCTTAACCGTGGTTCCGTTCATTTGACCTTGCTTCTGCTGCTCTCGTATGTAGAGTCGATCATCGATCCTGATAGCCTGCGCGATGTATTCGTCCAGAGTCTTAGGCCGATCGTACTTGTACAGCTCGTCCTTGACCTTTTCCTTTAAGCCGTTGTAGAACAATTGCATTAACGCCTCGTTGTTAAGCTGAGACTTGAGCATGTCCTGTCTGAACTGTGCGGCGTAGGAGGCTGCTAACTTGGTCTGTCGGAGATTGGCGAGTCTTTCTTGCATATGAATCTTCTTGTCCTTATTGCTAAAAACCTTCCGAAGCTCTTCTTCGAAACGGTCGTAAGATCGGAAGACTGCCTGTGTGAACGCGTCTCGGTCGTCTTCGTCTTCCTCAGTGAGGTAGTTATTCCACGTAGGCTCGAACTATCGCCAGGTGGTTCGATCTTGATACGCTTTGCTTTGGCGCCCTCGAGTGCCTCGATTTTGGCGTAGGCCTCGTTGACTAACTTCTACGAGTACTTTTCGCGGTTCTCGAGTTCCTTGATTCGAGCTTGAGCAGCCTTGTCTCTCTGGTCCAACTCCTGAACCCGCTGCTAGAGTTGACCAAGCTAAGTGAGCAGCTATTCGGCCGTAACGTCGGTAGCCATGTCGATGTCGAGGTCGAAGTCACCTCCGTTCTGAACCATGATAGAACAAAGGGAGTGGTAACAACGTGTGACGAACCTAACTTAGACTTCTTCTGAAAGGGTCTAGACGGAGGTGGGTGAAGTGGGACAAGTAGGCAGGTCGTCTGAGGGATTCGGTGAAGCCAAAGGGTTCATAACAACACTTAGAGTTGTCTCTCATAGTAATTAGCAGCGCTTGGTATGAGTACTGTGATTGTGATTGTTACCACTGGCGAACTCCCAGAGTCCACTATAACGAGTGACTGGCTAGCTATATATACATAATGGTCTGTCCCTCTTTAATAGTTATTACCAGTACCACTTCTCCTTTTACTTTGTAATTCTGCGTTATCGACGGTGACATGCTATTATTACTAGTGACGACCTTAGTCTTGGCGGTGATAATCTTCTGATTGGTCCGTCGAGTGATTGGCTGTCGGAATGTCCCGTGTCCTAGCTGCAGCCTGCCAGGCCGCCTATGTGCTTATCCGTGACATTCTTCTAGCTAATGTCTAGATTATAATCTTTATACTATAGTAACCCTAATATTATATCTTTGTCATTGCCTATATCTATAATGCTAAATATAATTACTATAGTCTTTCCTACTATAGTAATATCGATCAGTTCGGTTTCCCTATATACCTATTGCGTCGGAAATAGCCCTTTGACTATGCTATACTTCCGCTTCATTCTCTAGGGTATCTATAGCTAATTTATAAGCGTTAGCGAAATTAGGTTTATCTCTGCTCTACTATCCACTAGTATAAGCATTTTATGCTGTTTCTATTATATTATTATCTATAGTCGCTTATCTTACCGCCGTCGTCTAAAGATTGTAGCGATTTTCTATGTTTCTGCTAGGAGGTTTTGATATAGTGGTCTCTTGCGCTAGTTCCTCCTATACTATGCTACTACTTGCCGCTATATAGGCGTTAATAGTTTCTAGGCCCCTCGAAGGGCCTTGACCTATTTCCTAGGTTAGTGCTAACCTCTTTAGTTGTTTAGCTAATAGCGGCTTCGTCGATTATACTCATTTCTATAAGCTATTAAGTGCTTATAGCTTTCTATTATTGAGTCTGTTTTACTTTTTGTCGTATGTACTATAGCTTTATCTAAAGCTCCCGAATTCGCGATTTCTTTTTATTTACGTAATGGAGGTAATCGTTGCTTTAGCATAAGTCCTATATGTCTTGCCTTATTTTGTAGTGCCTAGGCTAGGCTCGTTTTGGAACTATTGTAATGCCTTCTAGATTACGGGCTTCGATCTTCTAGAGCAATTTGGCTACTCTATTTCCTATATTGTAGACCTATTCTATAAGATGTAAGCTTCTGTCCTTATTTCCTTATCGGGTTAGCTAGTAATTGTTTTCGAATTTGTCGCGGAAGTAGTATTAGCATCTATATACCATATACTAGAACTAGGGCACTTATATATGTGCCTTATATCGAGGATATAGTTATATAGCGTTGCCTAGGAGGTATTAGAATTCTTTCCCAAATCCTTCCTATTATACGTAGATTATAGGTACTCTAATGCTATAGTAGGAGTATTTCTTCTAGTAGCTCTCCTATATATACTTGTCTTTTCCGTGATTCGTACATATGAATTGGTATTCTAGGTTCTATATGTCGTTACTAAGTTACTAGTCGTTAAGGTACTTGGCGTAGCTATTAGGCCTATTATATGTTATAGGCTATCCTCCTTTGATGGTTTCTATAATACGTCGAAGTTCCCTCGTCTTGTCCCTTATCTTATCGCTTTACTAGACAAGTCGAATCAAGCGTCTATATCGTTCGTATAGTTCTATATTAAGCTAGAAAACTTTATTATAGTACCATTTAATTCGTTCCCAGAGGAATAGAACATTAGGTCTAGGTCTTTCGATTCCTTAGGTATTAGTTATCTACGATCCGTCCTGCCTCTGTATAACTATAAAACCCTACTGCCTTAAGGCTAGGAGAATCGAAATTAGCGGTATGTATTCTCCTACCGTGTCCTATTTAGCAAGACCTATCTCTAGGTCTATAGTGACCAGTTTAGAGTATGGTGCTTGTTTATCTTTACTATTGCTATTGTGTCTGAAACTATCTATATCATTGCCCCTATCTTCGTAGCTCGTGGCCGCTACTTTGATAATGTCCTTAGTGGTTTCGTTAATAGCTATAATTTCCTTTCTAGGGACTGTCTTCTACTCTTTCTTTAGGCTTTAATATTCTTACTTGTAGTGCCCTTTCTTTCTATAGTTATAGTAGGTAATATTAGACTTATCTTTAGTTATCTTCTTTTGGTCTTGCTTTTATGTTATATCTATATTTATAGCTCTAGGGTACGTCCTATACGAGGTACTAATATATATTTGCTTTTTCTTATTATTAGCTTTAACTATAGTTCTGTTTATTTAACCTTATTTCTACTACTCTTATATATAGAGTCGATTATCGATTCTAATAGCCTATATAATATATTTATTTAGAGTCTTAGGCTAATTATACTTATATAGCTTGTCTTTAACCTTTTCTTTTAAGCTATTATAGAATAGTTATATTAATACTTCGTTATTAAGCTAAGACTTAAGTATATCCTATCTAAACTATATAGTATAGGAGGCTACTAACTTGGTCTATCAGAGATTAGTAAGTCTTTCTTATATATAAATCTTCTTATCTTTATTATTAAAAACCTTCTAAAGCTCTTCTTCAAAACGATCGTAGGATTAAAAGACTACTTATATAAATGTATCTCGGTCGTCTTTATCTTCCTTAGTAAGATAGTCATTCTATATAGGCTTAAACCATCTAAGTGCCTTGCCCTCTAGTCTTATAGCTATATAGAGGACTTTGGCTTTATCGTCTAGAAACTTGTTATCATTAAGCCAGAAGTAAGATCGGAGGTTTGTTAGGAATCTTATAAGATCCTCTTTGGTTCCTCCGTATTTGTTAGGTAGTTTGATCTTAATACGGCTCGCTTTAGCGCCCTTAAGTGCCTTGATTTTGGCATAGGCCTCGTTAACTAATTTCTACGAGTGCTTTTTGCCGTTCTCGAGTTCCTTGATTCGAGCTTAAGTAGCCTTGTCTCTCTAGTCTAACTCCTAGATTCACTAATAGAGTTGACTAAGCTAGGTAAGCAGCTGTTCGGCTATGACGTTGGTAGCTATGTCGATGTCGAGGTCGAAGTTACCTCTATTCTAAACTATAATAGAACAAAGGGAGTGATAGCAACGTATAACAAACCTAACTTAGACTTCTTCTAAAAGGGTTTAGACGAAGGTAGATTGAGCGGGACAAGTAGGCAAGTCGTCTAAGGGATTTGGTAAAGCTAAAGGGTTTATAATAACACTAGAGTTATCTCTTATAGTAGTTAATAACAATGCTTGGTATAAGTACTATAATTATAAGGGGTTGCTATTACTAGTAAACTCCTAGAGTCTACTATAACGAGTAACTATTTATATGTATATATACTTCTGTTGGTCGCTTATAGTCCCCTTCTATCCTGTCCTTAGATTGCCTTCGGTAGCTAGCTATCCTCTGCTATCTTTCCCTTTTTGGCAATTGTTTGCCTGTGGTAGCCTGTGCTCCCTAGCGATCCTGTGTTAGCCTCGCTTCGTGCCCTTCTTGATTGGTGGCTCATTCAGCCTGCTATACCCTACCGGGTCGTGGTATATGGTTGGCTCGTGACAGACACGCTAAAACAGATAGGCTAACTTTTACTTAGGTAGTTTCCTTAAGATAACCTTCTTAGTATAAGTGTAAACGTAGCTCTTACACTTAATATATATTATCCCTTTGATCTTAACGTTTCTAGCATTATTAATAAGTACTCTTAACGCTTCTAGACTAAGGTATCCTACTCTTAAGTACTAGAGTTCCTTAATATCCTCCCTTATAGTAGAGGAAGCTTATATATATAACCTCCTTCCCTATATAACGAACACGCTTTAGAAGGACATTTAGGTATTAACTAAACCTATATTACTAATTGTTATATAGCTTAGAAAGCTTAGGTAGTAGGAAAGCGGCTTATATTCGAGGAAAGTAAGGTTATAGCTACATTCTAACTTTCTAAAGATAACGTTCTTCTCTAGCGTTCTATACTATAATAAGTAATTTAGACTATGGTACTATGCTCTTACCTTAAGTAGCAAAGTCTCTAAGATAATATTTATATAGAATCCTTTAATAATAGCGACGTCCTTAAGTGTTAGACTCTCTATATATAGATTATATAGTCCGTCTAAAGCGTTCTTAATGATCTAAGTTCCTTTTATACTTATAGGAAATATTATTATACCTGCTTTTATAAACTCTAGCTTATTAAGCTTAACGAAGGACCTAGGAACGAGGAACTTCTTATCGTTAACTAGGTAGGTAGACCTATAAGTATTAACTATAGTACTTTCTAATAGTAGATAACGCTATATACTAATAGTACTAAATATATAATAATAGCTTATAAGCTCTCTAAGTAGCTAAAGGCTAATTATTAAAGCGTTAAGGGAACTAGGGTATCTTACCCCTAACTACCTAAAATAAGATAGCTCTCCTTACTTAGTAATAAGTTAACTCTTTAGCTTAGCCTATCTTAGCTATTCAAGCTACTTACAAATTCTTTTATATTCCTTCTTAAAGAGGTATATATATTACTTATTACTATATAGGGCTTGCTTAAGTATATTATAATCTACCAGATCCTACTTATATCCAGGTCGCTTATAAGGATACTTATAATCTTTCTAATAAGTCTAAGAGCTCCCTACTTTCTCTTTACTACTCTTTTTAGCTATAACGAGCTATAAAGTTATAAATACCAAATGTTTCTATAAAATTGCCCCTAAGTTATTGTTATTAATAAAGATCTCTACTAGGTATATAAGCTTTCTAAGCTTTAAAAGACTCTTACTTAGAGCGTCTACTACTTTAGCCTCTCTTCTCTTATATATTACCTAGTCTAATAAAATTTGTACCCTAATAGCGTTAAGGAAGGCAAAGATTGCTTAGGTACCTTATACTTTCAGAATATTATATTAAAGCGCTTACTTAAATATAATACTAAATTCCTAAAGCTAGTACTAAGGATTAACTCCTAAGCGCTTAATAGTATCTAGGCAGGTAATATACTAAGTTATAATTAGTATATATATACCTATTTCTAAGGGAGTAATTATATCTTAAAACACTTATATCATAGCCTTATTATCGTTTATACCCCTTTTCTTTCTAGCTCTAATAGTATAATAGAGATATAGTTCTATAGTCCTCTTGATCTAGCTCTAGAGCATTATATAATTCCTAGAGTTCTTAGTAAAAAGAGTAATATTAACTCTCTATTACTCGTTTAAACTCGAAAGCTCTTTACCAATCCCTTCTATAATAGGTATATGATTAGTAAATAGAGTAGAAGTATCTACCATAAGGGTAGATATCCTAGAAGGACTAGACATTAGCATAAGCACTTTAAGATACTACTTTTAAACCGCTTCGATAATATTCTCTAATACTTACTTATAAGTTAGGTATAGTAGTATCTACTTACTTAGTTCGTAATCATCTTGTAGGTCGACCTCCCTTTAGATCTTTAGGAATCTAGCTTTTAACTTGAGAGTACTATACTAGGAAGGCTAGCTACTAGCATTAATAAAGTATATAGAGTACTTATTTAAAGACTTAGTGTTATAGGCCCGGGCTACACCCGGGCTAGACAATGCCCGGGCTTTACCCGGGCATAGAACAAACCCACCCTGCCCCACTCACCTACGCCCTACAGGTCCGCGGAGCGTTCGTTACTCGTTCGTAACTCGTCCGGTAGACACACGGCTAAGGCCCGGTTAGGGCCCGACCTAGAGCCCAACCGGGCCCTAGCTAGGTCATAACACACATACTCAAAAGGCACCCCTCTATATAACTCTTATATTCTTTCTCTTTTTCCTCTCTAAGGTAGTCAAATAAAATATTATATACTTATCTATAGTTACTATAAGGCTAGTACATTACATTTTAACTACCTTCCTTACCGGTAGTAACTCCCTAAGGAAGTTATTAATAATGTAGTTATAACGGATCTGATGGTACACAGGCCCTTAGGCTTAGCAGAATTATAAGAGCTTGTCCGCTCCCTTTAAGTAGTAGTAGAATAGTAGAACGCGATAATCGACACTCTCCGAGCATTCTAAACCTAACCTGTCCTAACCCCTAAGTCGGCTAGGGTGCCCCTTAAAGCTTAGCGGCCGTAGCGGAAGCGTCTCCTAACCAGATAACCTTTCGACAGTAAAAAGGAACTCTTTGTAGTATAGAAGAGTACGATAGAACACGTCCTTATAGCTAATAGAGATTTTATTGGCTCTAATCACGACTAATAGGTCTTTATCTAGGGAAACCTTACGTGCTAAGTATAGACTCGGGTTACGGCCTACTATAAATCTATAGGCTTGAAAGTTAGATATAACCTGACTAAGTTCCTTTAATATCTTGAGAGTATCTTCTCTAACCCCTATAAGAAGACGGTGGCCTTGTTAGAACTAGAATTCCTTTGATAGAGAGACGATAAACCGTTTGCTGCCTTTATTGTTTGGTTTAAGGCCAAGCTATCGAAGGTAGGTAGTCTCCTTTAGAGCGATAAGCTATATCTAATTAAATTATAACAATGCCTCTCTCTCAAACTTAAATATACGGCGGTTAGACAAGGAATTCCCTAGGATAATTATATAATGGTAGTCAAGAAATACTATAAGATTGCTATAGATCTTGAGGCTCTTTGGCTTGGTAACAAATATTAGTAGATATAGGGGTAATAGGCGGTACCCGAACCGTAGAGAGAGAAGGACGTAGAAGGAGATATACCGATGACCGGAATTAACTTATTACGTATTAACCTATAGAGGAAGGGACCTAACAAGGATAAGGCAGGAAAACGTAGGGGTAATGCCCTATAGGCAAAATAGGTCAGTCTAGAAGTACGTATAGCCTAATAGGTAGCTAGAGCATATATCTAATATAGGTAGAAGGGTTACTTTATTGCTAAGTATTACTTTGCCCCTGCTTTAAGGCCAGTATAGTAGAACTAGCCAAGAACTGACATTAATACCTTAGAGGCTAAGGATTAGAAGGAAGACGATAACCTGTCTAATGAAGGAGATAGCGAGCAGGGAAAAGAGTAGCCCCTAAGCAAAGTTTCGTAAAGGGGCTAGAAGACTATGATTACCTAGAAGACGAGTTTATAGAGATTTATAAAAGAATAGATAGACCTCCTTTTCTTATTCTAATCTTCCTTAACTCTACCGGCTTTATAAACGCTTAAGTAAATAGTAGATGTTCTAGCTATAGTATTATTAGTAAAAGAATATACTAGAAGCTTAGAATTAAGTAGATTAGTTTGCCTACTATATATACCCTTAGGACTATAACTAGGCTATAATAGGACCAGAAGATTACTCGGATAGCCTATATTATAATGGATATTAATAGCTAGGAGAGTTAGGCTACGTTTTATATAGTCCTAGGACTTATATATAATATTATACTAGGTCTCTTATAAATGAAATACTAGGAGGTCAAACTAGATATATATATAAGCATTCTTAAAATTGGGATATAACTAGGATTACTTGTCTATAAGATCTCTTTATAGTCAAGATAGATAGGAATCTCCTAAAATATAGGTATAATCTTTATAGGTATAGTTTAGAGAGTATAGAAGAAGAAGACTTCTAATACCTTCCTAGTTATTAGTATCTAGGAAATGATAACTATCTTAAAATCAAGATACTAATTTGACAGAGAAAGCATAGGGAATAGGGGTACCTAATTAGGGCCTAGTACAGAGTTAGAGGTTACCTTACTAGACAAACTTCGTGACTTTGCCGACCTCTTCGATAAGGAGAAAGCTAGCAGACTTCCCTTACATCACGGCGTAGCCGATTATTACATCAAATTAAAGGAGGGCCTAGACGGAAAGATCCCTAAACTCCCTTAGGGGCCTCTCTATAACATGCTATAGGATCATTTATTAGAAGTCCGAAAGCAAGTTATTAACTTGCTAGATAAGGGATAGATCCGAGCTAGCTCCTCTTCGGCCGCTACCCCTGTCCTCTTAGTAAAGAAAGCAAATAGAGGTTAGAGGTTCTATATTGACTATCGAGCGCTAAATAAGATTACGAAGTAAGATCGATACCCCTTCTCACTTATTAAGGAAATGCTTCGCTCTTTAGCTAGAGCTAAGTAGTTTACAAAGTTAGATGTCTAGGCAGCCTTTTACTATATCTGGATCGTAGAGGGCTATAAACATTTAATAATATTCCGGACCCGGTTTAGCCTCTTTGAGTGGCTTGTCTGTCCCTTTAGACTTATAGGCGTACCTATAACCTTTTAATAATATATTAATAACGCTTTTAGCCTAACGCTTAGAGACTTTATAATAATATACCTTGATAATATCTTAGTTTATACTTTAAGTAGTAGGAAAGATTATATAAGGAAAGTAAGGGACGTGCTCTAAAGGTTATAAAAAGTAAGACTTATATTAGATCTTAAGAAGTATACGTTTACTATAAAAGAAGTTAAGTACCTTAGCTATATTATAGAGGTAGAGGCCTAGGTCTACCTAGACCCTGAAAAGCTAGCCGCTATCCGTAAATAGGAGGTACTATAGAAGGTTTAGAGAGTATAAAGCTTCCTAGGGTTTGCTAATTTCTATTAAGACTTTATCCCTAACTTTTCTAGGCTAACGGAACCTTTAATATAGTTAACCTATAAGAATACCCCGTTCTAGTAGGGGACTAAGGAATAGAAGGCCTTTAATGCCCTTAAGATGGCCTTTATATTGGAACCTGTCCTCGCGTAATAGGACCCTAAACGGGAGATAGTACTCGAGGTAGATTGCTCCGGAACGGCGCTAGGGGGGTACCTATCCTAGCAGGGAGAAGACAGGGTCCTATACCCTATAGCCTACTACTCTACGAAACTAACCCCGGCCGAACGGAACTATATAATCCATAATAAGGAGTTACTTACGATTATCTCGTGCTTAAAGGCCTAGTCGGCTAAGCTTTATAATATTATAGCTCCCTTTTAGATCTTAACTAACTATAAAAACCTTAAATACTTTTCCTAGCCTTGTTTAATTAGTAAGTAGCAAGCTTAATAGGCTAAGATACTCTCCCTCTTTAACTTTAAGCTTTATTACTAACCTAGGTTATAAGCGTCCCGCCCTAACGCCCTGTCCTATTACGAATAAGACTTTCCTAAAGACGTATAGCGTATAGTATAACTTCTCCCTACTATCCGGATAGATACGATAGATTCCTTGATGTTATCTAAAGCATCCTACTTACCGAAGGGGAGCACTATTTTTATAGACGAATAGCTAGTAGCCTTATGGGATAAGGGAGTTGTTAAGGACAAATCTTATATATACTAACTCTAGGCTGTCTAGGATAGGGTTTGAAAATTTCTAAAGGAAGCGAATATAGTATAGACCTAGATTATAGATTGCTCCTTTAACATGTAAGGTACTCTCTAGTTCTAGGGTAGACTTTGGCTCCCTATATAGGAACTACTTACTATTACTATCCTTTAATATGTCTATAACTCCCCTATATTAGGTTACTTAGGGAGGAATAGGCTATTTAAAATGCTCTAACGGGACTACTATTAGGATTTTATATCCCTAGACATAAAGAGGTTTATAAGGAACTATTATATATGTTAAAGGGCTAAGGTTTTACGTTAACTACAATAAGGACTCCTCTAGCCCCTACCTATTGCTAACCACTTCTAGAAATAGATTTCTATCGATTTTATAGTTAATCTTCCTATACGAGACGAGAATTTACCCTAGTACCTTATAGTAATTACCGACCGGCTGTCAAAGTACGTCTAGCTCAAAGCTATATCCTCGATAGGAGCCGAGGTATATACGCTCCGGTTCTAGGACGTATAGTGGCGGTTTTATAGATTTCTAATACAAATTATCACTGATCGCGGTTCGGACTAGCTTAGCTAGTTTTAGACTACTCTTTATAAGACTATTAGGATTAAGTAGTTATTATTAATGGCCTATTATCTATAGATAGATAGAGGTACGGAATATATAAATTAGGAGGTATAGACTATCTTACGAACTGTAGTTTCCTTTGCTTAGTATAACTAGCCTAAACATTTACCTATATACTAGCTTATGATTAATAACTATAACTTGACGGTAACTAGGATAAGTACGAGCTACCTCCTCTATAATTATAATATAAGCCTAATATAGTTCGCCGACCTATTAGACGTTCCTACCTTAACCTTATAAAGAAGAGCTACTAATTTCTTACACTACCTAAGAGAAGGTATAGAATAGCCCTAGGCCGCTATCATATATATATAATAACACTAGCAAGAAAACGCTAATTGTTTTTAATACCTAGCTAAGAAATTCGAAGTAAGGGATAAAGTATAGTTATCCTTATATAATATTAAGACTAACCGCCCTAGCTATAAACTTAACTAGGTTAACGCTAAATATAAAATAATTATAGTACTAATATTACTAATAGTAACTCTAGATATTCCTTATAGCCTTTATCCTACCTTTTATATTAACCTTATTAAGTATACTACGTCCGACCTACTACCTTTATAACGTATATTAGATTTCTAACTAGATCCAGTATTAGAACTCTCCTAAGAAGGACTACTATAGAAAGAATATAAAGTAAAAGCAATCCTTATAGCTAGGAATACAAGGGAGAGAAGAAATCGATATAACGTACTAGTAAAATAGAAAGGATATAATACCCTAACTTAGAAACCATTAGAGAATCTAAAGAATACTAAGGCACTTGACACATTCGAGTAGGAGTAAGGAGACGTATACTACTATAATAGACCGGTTATAAATAGGAGGTAGGGGAAAGTATAAAAGTAAATAATATAAATTTTTTATATAGGTAGGTAAACCTAGGGCAAATAAGCGGCAGGCACGTTATAGTCGCGTCATAGACGCGTCGTAACCGTGTTATAGACGCGCCTATAGAGATAGTCTAATTATAAACACAAAATAAATATACTAACTAGTATATAATACACTTACTCCGTAACCTCCTCCTCCTTATCCTCCCCCTCTAAAACAATAGTTATAGTGGCAAAGGTAGGGTTATTATAATTACGGACCAGGCGTGCCGCGCGCTCGATAGGCAAGGAAGAGCGGCGGGCATAGGAACGGCCGAAGTCGATTGGCATAGGTATAGGGCGCGTAGAGGCGTTCGAGCGAGTACGGGAGGCAGGCGATAGGGTGCCTAGGACGTAGGCGACGAGGGTAGCATTAGTATTGACTAAAGTTAACATGTTCTCATTTATATGCTATATCTAGCATAGTATGCTATCATTCTATACTATAGCGTGGTATATAAGCTGCTTAGTAGCTTGTAGGGTAAGGTTAGGGCTAGTAATAGGCTAGACAATGTTACCGCGATAGGTAGGGGTATTAGGGGTGGCGGTAGTAGTGACTAGGGTAAAGTTATTACTAGAATAATAAGAACTTGTAGCTAGGGTAGGGGTAAAGGCAGCCTATTTAGGCAAATGGTTAGACTAGGTAGCCTTAAAGAGTATAGAGAACGAATATACTAATATAGAGAACTTAGGTATTAGGATAATATAATAGGCATCCTAATTAATAATCTTATAGTAAGTAAGGGAGGTAAAGGTAGTACTAGTATTATAATAACCTATAATTTTCTTAATACCTATATATAGGTAAGGGTTATTAGCTTAGAGCTATAGATCCTAAATATAGCTCCTATAGCTTTTATAGTATATTATATAGGAAGTGCCTTAACCTTAGATATACTTAACCTTATTACCTTTTAGAAGTCGGTTAATATATAGTAGATAGTACTATTACTTCTTAGGTTATAGCTTAAACTCCTTATTAGAGGAGTTACGCTTAATAGTATACCTATTAAGGGAAAGGTTAGTATTCTTATACTATAAAATAAAGAGTTAGTCTATACCCTATATATATATATAATAGCTAAAATTAGTATAGGTAAGGGAAAAACTTATATAGTAATCTTTATTCTTATTACTACTAAGGTAATAACTATTATTACTATTATTAAATAAACCAATAGCTATTAATATACTAGATAGATACTAATTAAAAAAAAAAAAAACTTAAGAGTATAATAAAGGTATAGGTAGCAAGTATAATTATAAGAGGCAGAGGCAGTTAGAGGGTATAGAGGAAGAGAGTTAGTTATAGGTAAGAAAAAATTAAAAGGAAGAGGGAAAAGGAAGGGGTATTTATAGGCATAAGAAGAAGGCAATAAGGGAGCACACTAGGCCTAGGCAGACTACTTATTATATATGTAACTTACTACTACACGCACGGGTCGCGTTATTCTAACAACAAAGGGAAGGAGGTATAGGTTTCATCCGAACTCGAATAGCTACCTATTCGTATATAACACACCATTATACGTACAGGTTATATTATCATAGCGACAAAGAAAGGAAGGTATAGAACCCGCTTATAGGACCGATATATAGGGTGTAATATAGGGCAGGTCAGCCCGGCGACCGTAAAAAAAAAAAGAGGGGGGGTATATTATAGGCCTAGGCTACACCCGGGCTAGACAATGCCCGGGCTTTACCCAGGCACGGAACAGACCTACCCTGCCCCACTCACCTACGCCCTATAGGTCCGTAGAGCATTTGTTGCTCGTTCGTAACTCGTCTGGTGGATACGCGGCTAAGGCCCGGTTAGGGCCCGACCTGGAGCCTAACCGGGCCCTACCTAGGTTATAACGTATATACTTAAAAGGCGCCCCTTTATATAACTCTTGTATTCTTTCTCTTTTTCCTTTCTAAGGTAGTTAAATAGAATATTATACGCTTATCTATAGTTGCTATAAGGCTAGTATATTACACTTAGTTATAATTAAACATATTATAAAGTAATAGTAAGAGTAGAGTATATATATTTATAGAGGAGTAAACTCTTAACTAGTTAATTTAATACTAGTTTAGTAAAAGAGTAGTTAAAGCACTAAGCTTATAACTACTAAATATAGTTATAAGCTTAAGTAAGTATAAGAGACGTTAAAAGTAGTAATAAGGAAGGAATAGAACAAGTGCCTTATTAAACTATCTATAAAGAAGAGAAAGAGTAATATAAATAGATAAAGGAAAGATGATCTGTACGTCTACGAGCTTGTAAGGGTGGCTTACATTGCTCGTGGCTAGAGTTTTAGAAGCTCCCTAGCTTCTGATAGTTCGATTATCTTCAGGCAAAACTTGAATTCTGTACCCCATATTGGTGTGCGAAACGCCGGTACCAGCCCTTAAGGGTACTAGTCTTCGGAACATTTGTGGTAGCGCTGTTGAGCTCTTCCGGAGCACGCCGAGTAAGGTAGTTTAAACTACTGAGGGAGCTCACGCTTCCAGGTTGTTCCTGCAAGGTTGTTTCCCAGGACCCGCATCGGCAGTGCCAAAAATGGCAGGTCTTGGCAGTCGCAAAACTTCCAAGACGTGGCTCCTTCGGGGCTCCGCAGCGACTTACGCGATCCATCTTTTGCCAAACGCAACACGACCTCTTACCACCCACGCGATAATGCTATCATGAAGCTCTCGGCAGTTTCGCTCGGCCTTCTGGCCATTTTGACGCCGTTGACGGCAGCGTGGACGAAAGAAGGCGAGTCGCGGTCGTCTCCCTCCAAACGCCAATCCCTCAGTGCTGCCAAGCTGCTCATACTAACCGGCCGTCTCATCCGCAGACCGTGAAATCTTCCGCGTCCGCGACGAGTTGATTGCCCACGAGGGACCGGACGTCACTTTCTACGACTTTCTCGGCGTCAGCCGGTCGGCAAGCCACGAGGAGATCAACAAGGCGTACAAGAAGAAATCGCGGCAGCTCCATCCCGACAAGGTCAGGCAGCAATTGACGGCCGAACGCGCCAAAGCCCAGAAGGAGAAGAACAAGCAGAACAAGGGCAAACCGGGGGTCCATGTGACGACGAAGCCGCCGACCGCCGCCGAGATCAAGGCCGCCATCAAGCGTGCCTCAGAGCGCCAAGCCCGCCTCTCCATCGTCGCCGACATCTTGCGCGGCCCGGGCCGTGACCGTTACGATTACTTCCTCGCCAATGGATTCCCCACATGGAAGGGCACCGAGTACTACTACAGCCGCTACCGCCCCGGTTTGGGCACCGCCATGGTTGGTGTGTTCCTCTTCGCCGGCGGTGCGGCGCACTACCTTGCCCTCTACATGAGCTGGAAGCGCCAGCGCGAGTTCGTTGAGCGGTACATCAAGTTTGCCCGCCACGCCGCCTGGGGCGATAGCCTCGGCATCAACATTCCCGGTGTTGACGGGCAATCCGCCCCCGCTGCTGCCCCGCCTCCGGGGCAGCAACTGTACGAGGATGAAGAGGGACGGGCCGTGCCCATGAACCGCAAGATGCGCCGGATGCAGGAACGTGACGCCAAGAAGGAGGCACAGGGTGCTGGACGCAAGGCACGTCGCGGGCGTCCTTCCCCCGCCGCATCAGGATCTGCGACTCCCCGGCCGCAGCCCCAGGGTAGCGGGCCTACCGGGTCAAAGAAGCGGGTCGTTGCTGAGAACGGCAAGATTCTCGTCGTCGACTCCCTCGGTGATGTATACCTCGAACAGGAGGATGAGGATGGCAACGTGGCTGAGTTCCTGCTTGACGTGAGCTGAGCCCCTAGCCCTAAAACAACAAAGAAGACGAAGCTAACCAACCCCTTTCCAGCCCGACGAACTTGTCCGCCCCACCTTCAAGGACACTGCTGTCGTTCGCCTCCCACTGTGGATTTACCGACTGACCCTGGGACGCGTCTTTTCGAAGCGCACCGAGGACGGAGGCGAAGGTGGTGACGAGGTAACGGAGGTCGAAGTCGTGGATGATGATGCGGATTCAGAGCCTGGCAAGGCCACGCCAAGCAGCGGTTCTGCTGAGGATTTCGAGCTGCTCGAAAAATCGGTTGATGAACTGGGGCAGGCTAAGAGCAGCGGCACCCAGAAACCGGGAGGCAAGGCCAGCAAGCGGAAGAACAAGAGAAAGTGATCGAGTCAAGGGTTTTTACCCAATAGCTTCGGGGGTTCGGTGCCTTGAGTGTTGGGATGCGAGGGTAATCTGACAACCGCTTGTACATGCCTATGATGTTGGGTCCCAAAAAGGGACGAATAGACAACCGTATGTTTTGGATTTGTATTTCGCTCAATGCGGAGATCAGCTTGGACAAAAATCTGGCACATGCCGCTAACGCCGCTAACGTGAGATTGACGGACATAATAATAATACACCATCCATGCATCGGAACAATATTCGTGGTATATCAGAAGTTTCCGCCCAGCCCTGCCATCGTCCCGAAATCCCATTCCAGCCAACGGAGCCCAAACTCCAAACTCCAAGGTCGCTATCGCGGCATAGAACCCTGGCTGCCAACTGGCTGAGCAAGGTGTTCCAAAAAAGTAATCAGGGGGCAAAATTTGGAAGAAAACAGCCCTCAGTTCACGGCCGCCTCGGCCGTCAGCTTCCGCTCGATCTCCAACACTCCCGCCATCCCTTCTCGTATCTCCCTCACCGCCTGGCCGTGCTCTTCCAATCTCGTGAACGGTAGCCTAGGCACTGCACAGGACTCCTCTCCCGGGCCGTGGAAGATGGGCATGGCGGCCTTGACGCCCACGAAGCCATACTTGATGGCCAGCCAGTCGCCCTTGGCGACCTCGTGCTGCAGCTCCCTCGCCTCCTTCACCCGGCCCTGCTCGAAGAGTTCGCCGATCCTCACGCAGGCCCTCGGGGCGAGATTCGCGAACCCGCTGATGGTCCCGTGCGCACCGACCACCAGCCCCTGGAGGATGAAATCGGCGCTGCCGCCTCCCACGAAGAAGTCGTCCCTCGTGCCCCTCACCTTGGGCGCGCCCTCCACCAAGCGGGCCAGCTTGCCCGTGTTGCCGCACGTCAGCTTCACGCCGACGACCCTCGGCAGCCGCGCCAGGCGCAGGAGCAGGTCCGAGTCCAGGTCGACCCCATTGGCCGCGGCGGGGAAGTTGTAAACGACGACGGGCAGCGGGCTCGCGGCGGCGACGCGGGCGAAGAAACCCACGACGGTGTCGGCGTCCATCAGGCCGCGGTAGTAGCCCGGAGGCAGGATGAGGGCGTGGGTGGCGCCGGCGTCCTTGGCCTCGCGGCAGAGCTCGAGCGTCTCGCGCACCGACTGGGCCGAGCAGCCGGCAATGATGGGGACGGGCGCGTGCGAGTAGTCAGCTGCTTCGTGCCGTACCGCGTCGGCGACCGCCTCCGTGATGGCCCGACGCTCTCGCCGGGACAGGTGCACCGCCTCGCCGTTGGAGCCGTGAGCTACCAGCCCCGTTACCCCCGCAGCCAGCAGCCGGGCAACGTGCCGCTGTGTCGCAGGAATGTCGACGTCGTCATTGTTCGTGAAGAATGCCGGCATGGGGACGTAGACGCCTCTGGGGAGGGGCGGCGTGGGGATTGCTCCTTCTTCTTCTTCTTCTTCTTGTTGTTGTTGTTGTCCATTTTGCCGCTGTAGCTGCTGCTGCTGCTGCCCCTCTTGTTGCTGCCATGGTTGTGGGTGTGGCTGAGGTGAGTTGTCGGAGGGGAGATGGGTGGGCGTGGTTGGGGTCATTGGTTGGGGTGATAACTCCATCTTTTAGACGGAGCTTTTGGAGACGGGAAGGTGGAACAGATGAAAGGGTTCCCCTTTGGTTTGCTGCTGGCTCCGAGGACTGAAGTGTGCTGTCAGACGATTTCTGATGACTTCTGATGACTTCAAATGCGAGTTGGGGAACCCAAGGAGACAATAAGAGAATGCCTGCTGGGGTCCGAGGAAGGGGGGAAAGGCGAGGCAGATGATTCTAAACAGCATCGAGATATGACAGGAGGTGCCTCAGTCCCATCTTTATAATATGGCTGAGAGAACAAGGATCAAGCAAGTGACCGGTGGCTGGCCACAGCGGATGAGGCTCTTGGCCTTGCGCCGGGTAGCGAACCCTGGTGTTCAGGGGGGACCGTCGTTGCTTAGCTTCCTGTTTGACTCGCGTGGGGTCCCGGGCGAAGGAACACCGCCGGCCCGGCAGACGTCCGGAATGATCCCATATAGTACGCAAGGCGGTATGGGCTTCGGTGCGACCAGGGGGTTGCGTGGCATGTTCTAGGCCACTTGAGAGCGTACCAAAACATAAAGCAGGGTGATCACGGGAACACTCTCCAAGCCCCGTCGTGCCCCAGGATACTCGGGCAGTAAGGGCATAGTGCAGGGCACGGTATCCTCCTTTGAGGTTTCTACTGAGGTGGCCGGCGGACTGCGCCGATGGACCATCTGATTCGGTCAAGCTCGGAGGGTGATGACGGTGTTTGACGCCATTTCAAGGGAGAACAGTCCGGAAACCAACTACCGGTAGCCGTCAGATCGTGTGTCGAAGACGAGGATTAATTTGCAAATGGAGTGGCAGCCCAATCGATGATCAAGAAGAGCAAAGAACGGCAATTGCAAATGTTAGCGTGCGCTAATGGGCCCGAAAAAAATCTTTTCCGCGCCGCTGGAAAGCATCGGGCTATATGAGCTGGGTGTTACAAAAAAAAAGTCGAACAAACTGTTAGGCAAGAGGCAAGATAGGCAAGAGGCAAGTATCCAAGGTCGAACGTTAAGTGGAAGCTTCCTGTTTTGGGGCTTTGACCCCCACGGGTATGCACAACCAAGATAGCGCGTACCCCCGTCGTTAATCGTGTTCGACCCTCTATTCGCCCGAGCTTCCAGGGGCGTATCATGACAAACCAGGGCAGTGCGCCTGTGCCAATCGGGGCTCTCTCCGCTGTTTGTTTGGAGTTCCGGCGATCTGGTCACCCTGGACACGCTTTACCCGTTGTGAACAGCGGCTTTCCAGTGAAGCTGAAACGCACAGAAGCTAGCCACTTTCACCCCTCGATAAGCCGCCTTCTTCGTATGAACTGTACATATATAGGTTAGGTATGTACATACATACCGTACATACATCCGCCCCTCGTCCCCGAATATGGCGGCATGGCCGAACAAACCTAGAAGCCGTCCCGAACGCATCCATGAAATGGGGGCCGCCACAACAACAGCAACGATATACTGCAGTGTCCACTAAATGAGCCCATTTTTTTTCCACACTCGTCGGTGCAAATTTCCAAGTCGAGGTTTGAAGCGGAAAGAAATGACAATCCATTACACTGCACTAGATGAAACAGCTCTCACGTGAGACGTAAGCGGCGCCCCATTTCCGAATCCCACGGGGGCAGCTTCCCCAGGTTCTCTAGCCTCTTCGGGTGCCGCTATCGACCGCTTCCCCAGTTTACTAGACAGGCCGTCCAGGTCCACCTACCACCTTCCGCTCGGGTGGTAGCGCTCAGTGGGTGGAAACTCCTTGTCGCGAGAAGCGTCTCGCTCGCTCGCTCGCTCGCTCGCTCAAAAGGTCTCAAACTGACCTCCCCATTGGCTTCCCGCAACGGCCTTGTGACCAAAGGGAGGCCTTTGGCGGTCTTGCGGTGCATGGGTGCGGGATTGGCAATTCCGAGCTAGGCGCTCCGCGCAAGTCGTCAACGAAACACGTAGGAGGTTGTCCACGAGACGTGCAGATTCTGACAAACCCCTGGCCACACGAGGCCTAGAACACCGGTCCCTGCCACCATCACAACCACCCTTGACGGCTATCGCAACCTCTAGGAATATTTTGCGTATACTACGGATATTTGTAAACCCATCGACTCGCCCGGATATGAAAACTAGGTGGGACAGGATAGAACCCGAGACTGATCAATACGCTGCCCCAGCGCTAATGCGCAAGAGGGCAGTGATTAGGAGCAGGAAAGCACAGGTCCGACTGAGACGTACTAGCAGGAACGGATCGCCGAATGATTGAAGGCAGCTGGTGGATGCATGCGAGCGCTGTCCTAGCCATCCCATTGAGCTATTTCAATCTCCGAAGCCGAAGGCCGTAGGGTTGGCCCTCGAGTGACAATGCAGAGAAAGGGGGGAAACAAGTATGAACACGGAGGAGTGGATGTGATCAAGCAATGCGGAGGGCATATGCCGCCTGTTACAATTAATCTAGTTGACAGGCCGTTTCTGTAAGACATCTCTATAGTATTAGGTGGTAGGCAGGGGTAGAGGTCGAGATGTTACGACGGAGGTCGAGAAGATATGATTTGTAAGACTGGAGCGAACGATAGTTGAATTCGTAGGAGACATTGCAATCTGTATCGCCATCCCTAATCTAAATTATTAGAACCCAATGACTTCTGTCCATTCATTAGGTGCCTCTTCCTCAGCGGCAGCCTCCTTTGCAGCTGCATCAGCAACGATGTTCCACTCTCTCGGGATCCTCCAGAATTGGACAGCCATGCCCTCGTCCCTATATCGCTCGATCTCACCCAGTAGAGCCTCCCAGAGATCCCGATTCTTGACGCCGGCCCCTCCGCGCTTTACCCAGCCATTCTTGACCCACGTCTTAGCCCATTTGGTGGAGCCCTCAACCACATACTCGGAATCGGTAGCGACGACAAGTGTGTGGAACCCCTCCCCGGGCCAGTATCGGAAACGAAGGGCGGCGATGACAGCGCGGAGCTCCGCCCGGTTGCTGGACTGAATACTATCGTCGCCGAAAGGTCCCTTCTTCTCTAGGCGGCCAGAGGCGACGAGTCGCTTGCCCGAAGGACCAAACCCGTGCCAGAAAGCCCAGCCTGCCTTTGGGTTTTGTTGGCCGTTGTCTAGACATGCACCGTCGGTGCGAATGAGGACTTTGCCGGCATCATTTCGGAAAGTGTATCTGATGGACTATCTTAGCTGGTATCATCTTGCATTGACTGTTCATTGTCTTGCCTGGTAACACGCATATAGCTCTTCCGGCCAGAGAATAACTCGAAAGGAGTCTCTGAACCCGATGGTGGGACGAACTTGGTGGGGAAGGCCCGACCGGTACATCTTCTCAAGGGGAAGCCATCGAGTAGGCCAAATAAATCATCCTCCTGCTCTTCGTTTTCGCTGTCGTGACCAAGAACGTCATCCATGAAGCTGTAGTCTACACAACATTTCCCGCAGGTTACCAGGCCATGGGGACCGCAGACCAGCCGGCCGTCCGGGAGCTCACAAGGACCCTCCTCGTCATCGCTGCTGCTTGAGCCGAGCGGTATTAGCCCCTGGGCTAGGTACCACCCACGAGGCATTGATCAGGGTTGTTCCGACGTGTGTACTTGTATTTAGCGAACTTGGGTGAGTTTTGTGAGAAAGTAGTATAGAGGGGAAAGGAATGGCGGTGACGAACTAACTACTTATGACGTCGGTGCGGGGTGGGCTTGGAAATTGTTGACACGGAAAATGCAATTGGCGGGGCTAGAAGTGGAGGGCGGGGCCTTTGATGATATTTCACGATATGACGTGAAATTGGCTTTCATTTTTCGGTTCGACGATGTATGCTTGTTATTCTCACCAAGCGACAAGCAGACTTGGAGGACAGATATGGATGGACGGCATTATCGCATGCGGTAAGAGGGAACCACAAGGCGGTTGTCAAGATGTGACTAGCTCGAAGCGACATTGAGGCCCTTGAAGGGTGAATAATTACGGGTGGACGCTAATTACTGTGTTGGGCTGCCGCGAAGGGGCGCAATTCCGTCACCCGAGCTCTAACAGGACGCTGCTAATGTATGAATTAATATGTTGCCATACGACCATACCACCCACACAGTTATTTAGTACGGCAATTTCTTGCCAAAACGAGAAAGAATATCAAGTGATGCGATTTAATTATTGCTCGTATAGAGCAGAACTTTTTGGCATAGAGCATTGCGCGTTAACCCGTGTGTGAGCCCACTAATTAACTAATACTTAATTACCTGGGGCTGAATATCCTGACCTTAAGAGTTTCAAGGGGTGCTAGGAAGTCCGTCGGTCACAGGCTTCGGCTGTCGAGCCCAGCCGTTCCTTCGATAACCCTCGCCGTTTATTATAGGCAAGGTACAGTACTTGGTAAAGGAACTACGCTGAAGGAACCGGCAGGCGCTATTAATTAGGCCCAAAGGCCGAACCTCGCCCGACTGCCCGCGATTTCTAGACGTTGCGGTAAATTTAGTGGGCACGTAGGGTTGAATCAGAGACGCTGGTCTGTCATGAACTCCGACGATAATAGGGGGAACGCAGCGAATATGCAATTGACTGTATCTAGTGGGATTATGGTCCCCATAATTCGGAGCAGGACGGCGATATTGTCTAGCGGTGATGCAGGAAGCCGACGGGATGTCGACGATAAAGTCCGCAGTGGGCGGTTAATGTGCTTTGATGCGCCGTCGGGCATAGTAGGGGTGGAGATTAAGGCTTGTAGAAGCACACGCCAAAAGGGCTTGTTACGGCCCAGTAACAGAAGGAACCCTGCTTGCGGATATCATGGGTTCGCATTTAGTCCGGAAGGTTTTCCCATGATTACTCTGTCGCTGAGACCACTGCCCCTCATATGTTTGATAAGAATCGACGCCTGAGCTTGTGAATGAACCGTTCATTCTCGTCACGAAGGTGGAGAGCGGATACGTGGTTTATTATCGCGAGCCTGGAAAGATGATAGCAGGGAAGGGAGAGGAGAGTAAAAGATTAGGTAATAATAAGAAGCGAGTGAGGGCTGAGGAAACAAGGGGATGACACGGAGCGGTCTGAGTCGGCTGGGAGCGCAGGCCCGGAGAAGAGAGCAGGAGCAATGGAGCAAAGAGCCAAAGCTTCAAGAACAAAGAGAACGGAATCCATACGTATATATATATGCATCTTGACATCAGGTGTCAACAAGTGGCAAAGAGATCGGCACAGCCGTAGGTCGCACCTTGGTCCCGTAATTATAGCACTTTGAACCCAACAGAACGCTTCACAATGAAGAGCTTCAACCGGCACTCCATAACTGTCCATGATATTCCATTGACGTGTCTAATATCTAGTATGTACACCAAATTGCCTAGAATTACAAGTTGCACTAGGTGAATCGTATATAGTAACTCGAACTTCTGCTATTTGTCGAGCTAGGTAATATGTTACAACACTAGACACTCTAAACAATGCACGTACACTGCCCCCCCGAGAATCCTAGGACGTCATTAACATGCTCCACATTTCCGGTGTAGACGTCTTAGCCACCCAGATCTTCAATGGAGTGTCAGGTAGAGCATTGCTAAAGTAAAGGATCTTCTCAAGATGAACTCATTTGCTAAACGCGCTTGTCACCACACACGACACCACAATCTCATATTCCTTGACCCGTTAGATACCTTGACTTCTATACCAACTTGGTCTGAGGCAGTGAATAAAGGAAAAAGGGAGTCGTATAATTATTTAGACCTTGGTTACGCCAGATTACCTATTAATTACATGCCAGGAGAGACGCAGTTATGCTAAGGGGATATAGCCGTTTTAGAAGCAGAAACCTTCCCATCTGTCAGAAGCTATAGAGCTTCTAAGCGTATTAGCCACGCGTTTGCCACAGCTGTATAAGGCTGTTCAACGCATTAGCTAGTCCCTTTGTCTATAAATACTACTTGTTTTATCTCCTTTGTAGATAGCTTTAACAAGGCACTGTCTCCTTCGTATAGCCACCCTGCTACAGACTACTTTCAACGCTCCCGGAGCTCCTACTACGTTCGGCAGTTATAAGCCCGGCGCCTTGACTACTCCTCTGCCGACATATCTTTAATATTAGTAGTAGCTTCTTTTATTACGAACCCTCTTACCTTGCTTTAATACGCTTTTGATGACACGTCTATTATATCCGAGATCCTAGTCGAGACTTTTATATGCCTTATAGCGCCTAGTTCCTAGAACTTATAATATATCGAACTATAGTCATAGGCTAAATTCGCTAGTATATAGGGATTTGTCGACCCTAATGGCGACTATAAGCTAGATCTAGAAGTTCTATAGCGCCTAACCTATAAGCAAGCTAGAGATAACCTTATCTTAGCTTCCTAGGAGCAACTCTTAAAAGGATTGTCGCCCTCGATATCTATAGATTTAATACCTTCTAACGTAGCCGTCATAGCCGAATTTATATAATTATAAGACTCCTTTTATAAAGATATCGTATACGCTATAGACGTTAACAAGCAGATAGGATAGCTATAACGCTAGCTAGTGTATACCATAGATTCTAAACTCTATAAAGCTACGAAAGCGTATAGAAAGAAGGATATAAACCTTATTAGGGGGATTATCTAGGCGCTTTGCTCTATACTTATACTATCTATTATAACGTTCTATATAATAGTTACTATATAATATATAACTAGTCTTAATATAGCCAAGCATTCAGGAGTTAATCTATAGCGCTAGATTTGTAACTTTAATATTACCTTTTAGTAAGCCATCTAATACAATATTCTAGAAGTACAAGGTATATAAGGACTTTATACCTTTCTTAACGCTATTGTTATATATATCTTACTAACCTAGGTAACGAACAAAAGGATAGAAATCGAGCTTGCTAATAGTATAGGATAGCTACTTCTAGAGCTTAGCACCCTCATTATAATAGCTAAGATCTTAATTAATAATAACACGTAACCTAGAGTCTCTTAGAAGTATAGAATCTTCTCGATAACTTACACGCTAATACTTCCTATATCTTAGAAGAGCGGTAAGGAGAGAGGCAGAGATTCGCGTAGAGACTCTCGTAGCAGTTAGCGGCATAATACGAGATGTCCCTATAAGTGTCTAAGATATCTATAGAATCTAGTAGACTGCTATACGCTTAAGTAAGCTGTCTATAGTAACAAGTAACGCTTATACCTTTCTAATAAAGAGTATAAGAGGATTTGCTAAGAGCTTGATAAGCTAAAGTAGGCTAGACTAAAAAATTAACTTATCGCTAAGTAAGGGGAGCTATCTTATTCTAGGTAGTTAGGAGTAGGATACCCTAGTTCCTTTAATATATTAATTATTAGCCTTTAATTACTTAGCAAGCTCTTGACTTACTATAGGGCGTTTAATATAGTCGCTCTATAGCGTTATCCTCTTTCGGAAAACACTTTACTAGACTTATATAGCGTGACTTACTTAGTTAACAATAAGAAGTTCCTTTTACCTAGGACGTTTATTAAGGTAAAAGATCCTAAGTTCGTTAAAGCAGGTATAACGACCTTCCCTATTAGTAGGAAGGGCACTTAGGTAATTAAAAATGTTCTAGATAGACTATATAGACTATATACTAAGAGCCTAATGCTTAAGGATATTACTATTATTAAAGGATTCTATATTAATATTATCTCGGAAGCTCTATTACTTAAGGTAGGCGCTTAGTACTATGGCTTAGACTGCTTACTACGTTTCGGAATACTAGTAAATAACGTTATCCTTTAGAAGTTAGAATGTAAGTATAATCTTACCTTCCTCGAATACAAGCCACTTTCCTACTACTTGAGCTTCCTAGACTACGTCTTAATTAGTAAAGCAGGTATTATAAATATCTATATATCCTTATAGAACGTGTTCGCTATATATGGTAGAAGGTCTTAGATATAAGCGTTACCTATTATAAGAGAGGATACTAAGGATCTTTAGTACTTAAAAGCTAGCTACCTCGGATTAGAAGCGTTAAAAGCACTTATTAATAACGCTAGAAATGTCTATATTAAGGGGATAGTACGTATTAAGTACAAGAGCTATACTTGTACTTACGTAAGCAAGGTTATCTCTAGGAAAACACTACCTAAGTAGAAGTCGGCATGCCTATTCTAGCGAGTAGCCTAGGATCTATTTGACTATCTTAAAGCAATTAATAGATTACGATAGCTACTTATAATTATTAATAAGTATAATAGGAAGCTCTTCCCTTTCCTCTTAATGATAAAGTCGCTAGACTAGATTATAGAAGTCATCTAAAATTTCAAGAGCTAGATAAGACACTAATATAGGCTTGCTATTTATAAGATTAAGTAGGATAATGACACTATAACGATTAGTTTAGCAGGGTACGTACTAATACGCTACTAGACTTAGGCTATAGAAAGTGGTATTAATCTTAAACTCTTACCTTTATATACCTATAAGCTTAACGGACTAGTGGAGCAAGTAGGGTAAGAGCTAATCTTACGCTTAATTAAGATATTTAATAGCGCGAATCTACCTATAAAGCTTTAGTTAGAAAGTATATATATAGTAATATACTTATATATAATAAGCCTAAGCCGTGCTTACTTGTTTAGAACTCCTAACGAAATACTCTATAGCTAGTTTAAATAGTATTTTCGCCAATATAAACCTAGCTTAATAATTACATTAACTAGTGACTTATACTTAGACTAAAGTAGTATCTTTATATATAGATACTAGGTATATATCCTCTATAAGGATAGGGAAGCTAAGCGGTATATAAAGGACTTTAAGGTGCTACTATATAGGCTAATAGGGTATCTTATAGAATATTACGTATCTGATATCTATCGCGTTTAGATACCCAAGCTTGATAGGGTCATTATAACTTGTAACGTTCGCTTCGATAAGAAGACTTTCTACTATCTAGGTAAAGAGTAACTAATAGAGTTATCGCTAGTAGTAGCGAGCTAGGAAGTTAATTAGTTCGATCTTAGCAAAGATTCCTAGGATATTAACTTTCTCTAGGAAGCGTTATAATAGACCTAATAACTAGTAGAAGACTCTATTATAGTGGCTTAGCTACCTCTATCGTAAGAGAGTCTGATAGTAGACTAATCTCTCTAATAGGGTTAAGACTTAGGGGTAAGGGAGCTCTCTAACATATAGCCTATAAGCGAGTAATTAGTTCTAGAGACTCTTATAGTAGAGATATAAGCAATAGACAAACTTAACAAATAGATAAAGAGCTTTAGAGGACTCTTAACCCCTAAATATATGCCTAAGCCCTTAGTGACTTGCCCTACGCCGGCTAATGAAGGGGATGTCTACTAGGAAGTAAGAGGGTTTAAATTAGGGTCTTCCTAGTCACTAGCTAGCTAACTAGATACTAGGGAGAGCAGGGGAACCATCAAATCTAATAGAGGAATGCCTTCTATAGAAAAGTCAAATACATATATTATAATAGAAGAGCTAGAAGCTAGGGATAGTATTACCGACATATCGTACCTAGCTAGGTTAGAGGAGTATAGCATTAAGCAAAGTCCGGATTAGCTAACGTATCCTCTAGAAGGTAGAAGCAAAGGAAAAGCTATTTAGCAACTTCCTATAAGGAGAGGTAGAGGTAAGAGGAAGGCTTATAAGCCTAGGGACCTTATCTAGTTAAGCGAAAGGCTATAAAATAAGGAGAGGGTTAATTACTACTACTCCTTTATCTATATAACTAAGGAACTCTAGTAATAGTTCTATAAGACTTACCTACCTAATTAATAGAAAGCTTATCTAGAAGACTAGAGTATAAGAACAATATATATAGTGTTCGCTACCACTATATAATAGAAGGATATCACGTACCTTAGAATAGCTCTAAACAAGCTACGTTAGTATATCAACAATCTTACTTATATTCCCATTAACTAGCAAGACCTATATAACTACCTATTAGGATAATAGTTTAAAGATACGGCTCGCGAGGAGATATATAACTTAGAGAGCAGGGGAATGTAGAAGATCGTACTACGTAAGCAGGCGAAAGCGCGACCTATCCTATTAAAATAGGTTTTTATATATAAGTTTGACAAGGACGGTTTCTTAGAGAAGTACAAGGCAAGGATCTACCTACGAGGAGATCTATAAGATATTAGCTCCATAGAAAGTACGTATATAGCTACTCTGGCGGCGTAGTCGTTCCGTATAATAATGGCGATCACTACGTACTTTGACTTAGAAGTCAAGTAGTTCGATATAGCGTAAGCGTTCCTTAACGCCGAACGACCAGAAGACGATCCTATCGTCTACAAATTACCAGAAGGATTCAAGTAGCTAGGGAAATGTATAGAGTTACGAAGAGCTCTATATAGCTTAAGAGACTTGCTACTCTTATAGTATAAGGAGTTCTATAAAACGTTATTAGATCTAGGTATAAAACCATTAGGCAAAGAGAAGTGCCTCTTCCTAAGCTATAATAAATGTATTATCCTAATCTTTTATATTGACGATTTCTTAGTCTTCTTCTATAAAAGTAACACCGTAGTAGCTAAGCTAGTGATAGAAGGAATCAAAGCTCGATACAATGTCTATAAGTAAGGTAATATTAGTTAGTTCCTTGGTATTAGGGTGATTCGAGACCGACCTATATATAAGATATAGCTAGTCTATAACTAATATATTAGAAAGGTAGCGAGAAGATATAGGCTAGACGTACCTAGTATATATAAGCTAACTTCCTTAAGCTATAAAGAACTTAAGAAGTTCGAAGGGAGCGTTACTAATATATAGATTAAAAAGTATTAAGAGCTTATTAGATTAATCCTATACCATATAGTTATATTATATCTAGACATTATATACGCCTATTTAGTACTCTTTTGATACCTAACTAACCTAGGACTAGACTACTTATTAGAGGTATAGCAAGTAGTAAGATATCTATTTAGGAGCTCTTACCTGTTAATCTAGTATAGAGGCGAGCAAGCGCTAGAAAGTCTGATGCTTGTAATCGCTAGAGACGCGTTATATATAGATGATCTAGATATATAGTATTTGTTATAGGGATATATCTTCTTCCTATTTAGAGGTCCCATTACATAGAAGGCATCGCGCTAGGATATTATTATAACGTTAAACACTAAAGTAGAACTTCTAATGCTCTCCCTTATAGTAAGAGAGGCTATAGCACTTAAAAGGCTATTTATAGATATTAATCTTAAGCTTAGGGAACCTTAGAATATCTATTACAATAATTAGCAAACGATAGGACTAGTAATGGCTAAAAACGAACGTATTAATACTTGCCTATGGTATATAGATATCTATAATATATAGTTATACTAGGAAGTAGCGAAAGGAATGTTTAAAGCTATATATCCATTAACTAGTTAGATACTAGCAGATAGGCTTACTAAATAACTTAGCTAATAAGCCTTTAAGTGCTAGAAGGCTCTCCTTAATTTTTAAGATATTAGTTATAAGCTTATATAACTAGGGGGTAGAAAATAAGTTAAATTCGTTAAATAAAATACCACCTAATACTCCTTATCTACTACTATTAGCCGTTACTAGGATTAACAGCCTTGCCTTTGCCTTTATCCTGGCTAGGTAATAACATAGCGCCTAACGTGTCATTAGGCACGCTAATACAAGCATTATAAGCCTCCTTGATCTTGCCTAACTAGTAGAAGATGTCATATACGGAGCAGGCGATCTTCGTGAAACATGCAAGTTCAGCCTTATTAAGTTCGTACTTCTCCGTATCGTCTATACTAGCACGTTTTAGGTTACTCTAAAGGACTATATATAACTTCTTAAGATCCTATATATAACTGTTAGCGATTTGCCTATACGTTAGGGGTAGAGGTTTAGGATCTAAGGACTTATAAAAGCCTTAGCTCTATCTAGTAAAGCCTTTGTCAAATCCTTTGCTAACCTAATATAAGAAGTAGGACTACCATTATAGTTAGTATAAGTATTATAAGAGTTATTAGACATGTAGGCAATTAGTATATATCTCCTTATACTTATAAGAACCATAGGTATAATAGTAGTAGTAGGAGCTAGCGCCGGAATGATTACGATATTCGCTAAAAGAACGTCCTACTAGAGCCGACTATATATATATTCTATAGGGCACCTTATAAAGCTCGCTAGCTTCGATATCGCTATACTTAGTCAGCTTAAATGATCTAGACACGATTAGTAAAGCGCTAGAAACTGTAATAGAGTCGCTATCAAATTAACTAGAAGAAGCCGAACTATACGAACTTGCTTAAATCGCTAGAATCGCTAGAAAACTGCAAAACCGGTAATAAAATCAATCAAATAAAGATAATAGGAACACTTATGGTTTAGAGGCTAGTTTGGAAGCTTTAGCACACCTACGCTTTCGAGGTATTATAGGAGCAGGAGTCGACCTGCTAGTAGTAATAGTATTCGCGACGGGCGCACCTATCAAGTCATCCGTTAATTCAAGCATAGGAGGCGTTATCCTATTATTATTATTATAATTAAAACTAGTAATACTATCGCTACTACGACTACGATAGATATATTTGATCTATAGCTTCAAAGGAATCGCTCTACTATACTCAACTCTTTCAGACTTCTAAATATAGAAGGCAGGCCCCCTAAAGGAGCTATCGAGGTAAGAGCGACAAAGGATATAATACCAAGAATAGTATCACTATAAAGCGTAATTAAACGACTATTGCCTTTAACTAGGGGGTATGTCAGAAGCTATAGAGCTTCTAAGCGTATTAGCCACGCGTTTGCCACAGCTATATAAGGCTATTTAACGCATTGGCTAGTCCCTTTGTCTATAAATACCACTTGTTTTGTCTCCTTTATAGATAGCTTTAACAAGGCACTGTCTCCTTCGTATAGCCACCCCGCTGCAGACTGCTTTCAACGCTCCCGGAGCTCCCACTGCGTTCGGCACCATCTGTCGGAAGCTGTGGAGCTTCCAAGCGTATTAGCCACGCGTTTGCCACAGCTGTATGAGGCTGTTCAACGCATTGGCCAGTCCCTTTGTCTATAAATACCACTCGTTTTGTCTCCTTTGTAGATAGCTTTAACAAGGCACTGTCTCCTTCGTACAGCCACCCCGCTGTAGACTGCTTTCAACGCTCCCGGAGCTCCCACTGCGTTCGGCACCATCCCTATGCCGAACCAAAGCCCACCCGCCCAACGCCGACTTCGAGAAGACGAAAGCAAATACTTTGCCCTCCTGTGGCAAACTCAACAATCAAGACACTGACAGACCCACTCCCACTGCACCCACCGCGGCTCTCGGCCCAATGCAGCCTCGAGACACAGTTCGGCACTCGACAACTGAAGCCCTTCGGGACGCCCGCTTCCGGGCTGGACGATATAATAATGGCCCAGGACCCGCAGCTTCGTCTCTTCCAGCCTCTCCAGTACCTCCTCGTCATCCAGGTCCGTGACGACAGCAGGCGCATCCATAGCCTGCCTTAACTGGCACAAGAGCCGCATCAACCTCGCCAACCGCGCATGGTATCCGCTGTCCACATAGTACGACGGAAAGGGGCGTGTGCTGTACCACTCCGATTCTCCTTCCCCGCCGAGGAAGAGGTGTCCCTGCTCCTTCCCTTGGACGGGTGACATGGCCCCGGGCTCCTGTTCATCCTGGTCCCCTCCGACCCAGGCGCTCTCCCCGAGCAGATAGACTGCCTCCAGTCCCCCGTCACCTCCCATCAAGCCGACCAGTCTCACCAGCGCCATCTCCACCATGGGCGGGACCACGGCCCCCTCGGACAGATCTGTTCCACCGTCACCATCACCATCACCATCACCATCACCATCACCATCACCATCACCATCACCATCACCATCACCATCACCAATCCCACGACTGCCGTCGTCGCCCCCTTCCGTCTCCGGCGGCGACATCAACCCGTCCACGTCCAGGCCCAGCCTTCTGACCCCCTGGAGCGGGTCCAACAGGCCCGGCTCAAAGTACCTTGCGTCCGCGAGCTGCAACAGCAGGTCGGCCGAGAGCGAGTCGAGCAGGAGGATGTCGCGGGCCAGGTCGAGCCGCACAATTCCCCTCGCGGACGTCGATGGCCCTTGCATCGCCCCGGAATGGCGATCATGCCATGGCCGAGGATGAAAGTAAACGGGAAGGGTGTCAGGGAGGAAGTTCGAGACGATGCCGGGCCGGAGGAGTTCGTGGCGGGCCTCGGAACACGAGGATAACAGGGCACGGGTGGCAAAAGTAGAGGCTGCGAGGTGGGCGGTGGGGTGAACCTGGAGGGATGGGACTGTCCTCTTTGTCGCTGTAGTTGGCGTCGTCGCTGCTGTTGGCGACGTGGGTTCGCCGTCGTCTGAGACCATGTGGTAGGTTATGACCAGGCGAACGCGATGTACACGGCTGGCTGCGCAAGCCGCGAGCATCGCTTCGCGCCATATCTGGAGGCGAAGTTCAGTTGGAAGCAGAGGGAAGAGGTGAAATGTCGTATCGCGGGTGGGCGATGCTGGTGCGGTCTTGGTTAGGGCGCGGGAAAGATGTTGTTCGCCTGGTGTTTTGGGAAGATCTCGGTAAGGGTATGGTGAGTATGGCCGTCCGGTGGGAGAGCAGGCGGAGTGTGATGCCGGCCCGGGTGGTTGGCGATGCCATGGCTTGATGCTCAACTTCTTGGGCATCCTTACAGGCTCCATGTGAACCATTTGGAGCTGTTGGTCGGTCTGCTCCGACGCAGGCAGGCGGATATCATGCTTTTGTGAATCTTCAGGGTAGCGAAATAAGAAAGCCGACGAAATCCGGGGGGTACAGTACACTTCAATCCTGGTAATGATTGTATATACATAGTTACAAGTACAGACACACGCATTGCCTTTTTAAAACAGAGTGGCCCGCTTACTCAGGATCCAGGCGTAGTTGGCCGGGCCGCCGGGGTGTCCAGGCGTGCTCCAGGGGAAGAAAGGGGAGAGGGAGCCAAAAGACGGCCGACTTTGTCGGGCCCGACTTTGTCGGGGCTGTTTGCGCCCGTAATCTGCTACACTATGTTAGCTGTCAGCCGTCACTGAGTAGTATTACAGGACTTGCATCGCCACAAGCTGGCAGCCCGGGGGGGAAGGGGGGGTGGAGGCAGGAAAAGAGCAAGCTTACCTTGGGTACTTTCGCTGTTTTGTGACTCCTCAATTCACGGCGGGATATTCATGACTCCAGAAACCAAACCATGCGCACACCAATTGGCCAGAGAGAAGGCAGCTGCTGCCGGGTGAACTGCGTGTGAAACAGTGGGCGGACCTGAGCCGACACTGCAACTCGTGTACTGCGTAAGCCTCAAGACCCGAGGGTGCGGGCGAACCATCGCAATGGTAATCGGCGTCCAACGGGGGCCTCGGTAATCTGCCGTGTTGTCGATCCAGGCTGCAGCAGGAAGGAGTTCGACGCCCACGAGGCTGCGAGGGGTGGCCAACAGCTTCCGACGCCTCTCGGAAATGTTGTGCGCCGCTTTGGTGAATCTGAATCTGACCAGGGCCTGCCCATCCTGAAGGGGGGCCTGTGTTCGTAACAAGACGCTGGCGGCGCAACCCCTAACCTCTTGGCAAATTTGCTCTGCAAGGGACGAAGCGCTGGGATCTGGACCCCGAAAACCTTCGGAGTCCCCATCCATGTAAAGTCTAATTGCGTTGGTGGGTTCCCTTAGCCGAGGAAGCCATGCAGAGGTGGCAAAAGGGCCTGGACTCGAGAAGAAAGTGTGGTTCCTGCCTTGGTTTCGCAGATCGGGGCAGGGGGGTTTGGGGGCCACCTGCAGTCAGAACGCGCCTGTTCCTGCCGTGCCTACGGAGTACTCCGTAGTGTATTATTACACTACTTCATGCTATCCGTAATCAGCCCTTCAACCAAAAGTCCGAAGGATTATGGGCCCCGGAAGCCTGCGCATTTCCGGGGAGTGGCACCCGACTGGGGACTGAGCGGTTGATCGGCCCCCGACCCCAGACAGTGAACTTCATTAGCGTAGTGTAGCGTTGTATGTGCAGTGCCTTATATACATACACAAGGTACATACATACCTACATACTGTGGTACGGTATCCGTACACATACACTAACTGGATGCGGCAACGCGGGGGTTGCAATTGCGCGTCATCGCTGGCGGCCAAGGACAATATCCGATTATTAGCGATGACACCCAACCAGTCGACGGACCACGAAACCAAATCATCGTGGACTGTGTAAGCAGCCATCGCCATGAAGGTCATCGTCACGGGCTGCACCGGCCTTGTCGGCAGCGCCCTCATCCGACAATGCATCGCCAACGACGACATCTCGCACGTTTTCGCAATCTCGCGAAAGCCGCTCGACGAAGCCGTTGCCAAGAGCCCAAAAATCACGGTAATTCTCCACGACGACTTCTCCACCTACTCAACGCAATTGCTCGACAAGGTCAGGGGGGCTGAGGGCTGCCTCTGGTAGGTGGAACCCATCACTGGTGTGAGGTGTACGGATTACAGCACACAAGCTAGCGGCGTTCTACCGTCCCCCGAGTGTGTGCGGAGTAGCGTAGTGCATTCCGTACACTACGTTTGCGTGTACGGATACATACACTACACTGCTCGTCCGCTAGCGTGGAGGCACTGCACACAGTCTAGCTTCATCAAGCCGTTCGCTGACTCGACCAACCAAACCGCATGTCAAGGGCGATCGGCGGGAGAGCGACCCAGTTCCCGGACATCGAAACGTACAGAAAGGTGCAGGTCGACTACACAGTCGCCGCGGCGAATGCATTCCGCGAGACCCTGGCACCGCTGCTCGCCGCTGGCGGCCAGTTCCGCTTTGTCTTCTGCAGCGGCAAGTTCGCCGAATGGGATCAGTCGAAGCCCCTCCATTTCATGGCTGACACCCGTCGCGTCAAGGTGCCCTCTAACGAGCCGACCAAGCACCCCCTTGCCTTTCCTCACGCGCGGACTTTGCTGACCCCGTCCTCACAGGGTCTAGTGGAACAGCAGCTATGTCAAGTCGCCGATGCGGACACGGCGAAGCGTTTTGTGGTTTACTGCGCCCGCCCGAGCGGCATTCTCCCTCCTGACGCCGGCCTTGCTGCGAGGCTCTCGGGGAAGCTATATGGTGCTATCGACGTGGATCATTTGGCCAACGCCCTGATCCGAGTCCTCCTGGAGGGCTACAAGGATCGAATCATCGAGAACCGCTCGTTGTTGGCGCTCTGATCCGCCAGATCTCAAGCCAAAAATCTGGAAACGTCTTGTCTTGTAGTATAAAGGTTCGGGGCTTACTTGAATCGCTCGGTCGGCTGAAGGCCCACCTGTGCGCCTGGCTCTGAATATCAAACACAATGCCTGATTATTTCTTCAAGGTGTGCGGTCACGATCGAGCGGTAGTTGAACAAGGTATGTGTAATTAATCATGCAATGCCGGTTGATCATATCCCAAAACAAGGAAGCATGCGGGGAGAGATACCCCCTTCCTCTTACAGCACACCACACTACTCTCACGGATTACACCAGTCTCGTGTGCGTTTTGTGAACCAGCCTCATGATGGCATGATGAGCGAGAAACTTGAAGTACAGCGCCGGACCAAAAGATGTCTGGTCTGGCGGTCAGAAGAGCCCCTAATTATCCTGTAGGAAATGCTCAATGCGTAGGGCAAGGTAGGTAATAATGCACCAAACATGGAGTGGTACATACACGGATTTTTCAGAAAAAAGGGGGGTGGAACAGACGTGGTACCTGATTTAATACCCAAATTATCGTCGTCCACCCGTTACGCAAATAGCAACCATCCCAGGTTCCGCGAAGCTTAAACACCTTTTTCGGTAGTGTTGTGTGTTCAGTCCCACCCAAATACACTATAACAAACTAGCGAGGCCAAGGGCTGGCGGGCGCCAACGCCTTAGTTTCCGTCAACCTAGCTGCCGACACTAGTGTATGCTCGAAACGTACGGAGTAGTGTAATTAGTATTCCCTACGGGGATTGAAACAATACACTACTAGGGAAGTGGGCCGATTCTCGATTTAGCAACGGAGCACGGAGTAGTTAACACTAGGATATTGCCCATCCATACAATACATAATCGACCTATAGACTAGTGTACTATGGTGTGATGGGTAAGTTTGACCCCCTGACTTGGTATTACAAGGTATTACCGGGAATCCAACTTGAAGAGTGTGCCACATTAAACCACATTACCAGCAGATGGATAAAACGAAATGCGTATCCTGGTTACAATAGTTTCCTAGTTATCTACTTTTTTCTTCCTGACGTAGTGGTTGTAAATGGGTGGCGGTACTGCCCGGGGAATGGAGTTTTTTCGTGGGGCCCTGGTCGGTACCTGGGCAGGGGGTGAAACTTTGCGACAGTAGACATGAAAAAGACCCAATAGGCCAGATCGAGCCCTCGAGACAAGGGGAACATCGCCACTGATGCTGGCACGCATCCGCATCCAAGGTTTTCTCTCTCTTCAATCCATAACTACACGAAGGCTTGAAAGGTCCCAGGTACAGCACGCCAACAGAGAGAATTATTAATTACACACACTAATGCGGCATTAGAGACAGAAGGCCTGCAGGCAAACGCCGCCACTTCTGAACGGCCATGTCCGTGGTTGGTTACCCACGTGACGGGCCACAGCACGACCCCTGAAACTGCCCTCACCGGGCTTTCGCTTAAGCAGGGCTTGTGAAACTGTGGCTCTCGGAATCCGGCTGCGTGCCAATATTTTTTTTTTTTCTTCATGTTTCATGCGGCCCGGCTGGGTCTTGAGCCCTGCCGTGGCGCTCTTGCCACTTCGATGCTCCGAACCAATGGACAGCCTCTTTTCTGTTCGTTTGCGGTCGGGTCTAGTGTACCTAAAGAGAGAAAGGAATAGAAAGTTGACCGCAGACGCATGTGAGAGTGGCATGACCTCTCCGGGTCTGTATATCGTGGTTCCCTACCTTCTCCAGGGCGGAATCAACCACCCTCTCTGTACAGCACGCACCAACACCACCTACGCTCAAGAGCTACGGAGTACGGAGTAGCATAGGGGCCTTGAGTTATATGATCAACCCGCATCTGTTGTGTAGCAGATCTACGCGCGACTCAAGTACCTCTAATCCGTACTCCGTCCATTAACCTTAGCATAGTGCATAGCTGATCAAGTTAACCATATATAGAGTGGTAGCAACGAGCTACACATTAGTATATGCACATACACTCGATGCATACATGCGTAAGGTATGCAGCGCGATGCAACACTTGGCGTATGGAGAACCGGGTGGGGCTTTAAGCAAGTGTAAGAAGTCGTCCTGGAGGAAATGCTCCGGTGTCTAGCTGATCCCAGTGAGGTTAGTGTAGTATAGGGTTGCGTTGTGTGGTCAACGGTTATGTGGTGTATGTACGGTTCTGCGTAGTGTACAGTGTAGATCGGAGAGTTCTGGACATCGACTCTGCAAGGCGGCGGGCGTGTAGTGTTCGGATCTGTATGTACTAGTCCGCTAAAGAACACCGAATGCCTGGAGCGGCCCCACGGGAGTGCAGGACGAAGGAGTGCACGGATTAGTTGCCGCGGTAGATATATACTGAATGCCGTACGGACTTGCACATAACTACCTAGGTACCTACATACATTGCCTTCCTGGGTCTGTCTATAATTGTTTCTTTTTCGCTCCTTCTTGCCCCAGTTGCCATAAAGGGCAATTTTAGGGTCCATTTCCTGTGATTGACGCGAACCCGGATATCGGGCTCAATTTTTTTGTCTGTTCGTATCTTCTCTCTGTTCCTGGCGTTTTGGTCTCGGAGGTACACGATGTGCTTCGTGGCTTGTGAATTGTTTGATGAGAAGCCAGCCCAACAAAAGCCTCCACTGCCCCAGAGTCAACCTTCCAGGGTGGGGCCGAAATGGGTGTATTAGTGCACCAACGGAACATGCCTTAACTGCCCTAGTGTCACTCCGGATTACACTAAGCCTACAGAGTAGTGAAGGAGTGGGAGCTGAGTATTGGAACTCCTCGGAAAATTCCGAGCAAGGTTCGGGCGGTCCTGCACACTAGACTAGTGTAGTGTAGTAGAATCCCTACACTACTGCATACTTGTGCCTGGTATACACAGTATGTAATGTTGTTACATCGTCTTGTCAGGTTGCGGAGGGTGTACCTGGCTGCGATCGGGGAGATGCGGAAACGAAACCAAATGCGTTCTACCTGTGCCTGGCTACGCTAGTTATCTCAAGCACGGAAATTTAGTCTCGTGGAGCCATGGCCTGGCACCTTCAGAGACAAGGCATTGTCGATCGGCATCAGCCATTGCATAACACAGCACACGGGATCGTTATGACGACAAGGTGGGGAAAAAATGATAAACGCGAGACAAGGGGTGCCGATGACCAAGCTGGAAAATGATGACGGGATCAGTAATCCGTATATTGCAGGCACAAGATCGGATCCCCTAGAGGGCAAGGTTAATCCAAATGGACGTCAGGTCATGTGCGGAGGGCTTCCCATAAGACACGACGGCCCGGAGCGTACATAGAAAAGAAAGAATGGTTGTGACATGGTTACACTACTCAGTACAGTGCCATGGTGCGGTTTACGTCACTCGCTACCCGTTATTTGTCGATTCTGTACATTCGTGCATGAGGAGGAATCGATTGTATGTCCTTGCTTGCATATCTGACCTGAGTTATCTCCAAGAGGTTGGTACACTATTGTTGAGGTTGTGTCACATAGTGGACGAGTACAAAGGTACTACAGTACAGCACATATACGCTGCAATGGCACATACGGTAGTGCAGATTAAAGTAAGTCCAGTAGTGTACACTACGTCCGTACCCTGGTAGGGATGCTATGGGTAAGGATAGTGTAGTGTACACGAGCAACAACCATTGTCGCTGCGGGGTCCCGGAGTTGACTCCAGTTCGGCAAGTACCGCAAAAGATGCCTCCTCGGGCCGAGCGCGCAGATCAAGCCCATGGCGTCGTAGTGTACATAGTACTAGTGTACACTACACTAGTAGTGGAGGTGTGCACTAAACCTTACCCCCCAGCAACACTCTGCGACGGCGCGTGCAACGCTTTTTTGCCCCTATTGGGATGGCTGCATTCGAGCGTCCCATTGGGCCAATAGAAACTCCTGGAGCTTGGACCGAATAGCACCACCAACCAATCGCATCTTTCCTGGTCCAAATCAGGCAAGGCCTCTCCATTCTTAGACCAGATTCTTGGGACGGGCATGCAAGGGCGAAGAGACGGGAGGCAGCATGGACCTCATACTGCATTCTTGCGCAGCGCCCCGCAAAACGCTCCTTTCACCATCAAAAATGTGCCTGGTTACTATTCGAGTATGTATGGATTGCTTAGACTAGTGCCAAAACGCTCCAGGCTTTCAACGTTGCGTGCCTCGCCGAGTGAAAGATGGAGCCGAGCTGGTTTCATACTTTGTACTGTAATCCGTACACCATTACACTCGTCTACACTAGTGTAGGGGTGCCAGCGGTCGGAGACTTTTCAGTCGACACCCCCCCCCTCCCCCCACCCCCCTTCCCGAAGGCAGAGGTCGCTCCTGTTAGTAACTAGGTACTGACCCCGGCAGACTTCAGCTCTTCGGAGCCAGCTCCTGTCGTACATACATCAATTCCCTTTCGTGGCGACGGTCTGTTGTCGACTAAGGCCCGATTGGCCCAAAACTTTGATCGAAAAGTTTAACCGCAACAGCAACAAGGTTGCGTGGGTTGCTTGGTCGAGTGACGGGGAGAACTGAAGCTGGGAGGTGCTGGGCCTGGCGGCGGGGCAGCCAGAAACGGAAGCCTTGGCGCCCCGCACTCCCTGGGCCTCCCTGCGGACCCAGGATTGGCTTGACGCCTCCTGATCGGCCGGTTGCTCATTCGCAACCATTCACGACTCGTTCGAGGTTACACAGTTGGACTCCATAGTAGTGTAGTTAACGGCCTGATGAGTAGGGTGAATGTATGTATGTACGTCCTTATATATACACTGTCATAACCAACGCCGCACCCTCTCCGGCCAGACAAACCCTGGTAACAGCCCCTCATCTCGTTTTCTTTCTTTTTTCTTAACCTTCTTGGACGCTCTGGAGTCGGAACACACGTATACTATATAGTGTAGCGTTCTCCTCGTCAGCACCAGCGATTTGCGAAACGCATAAAGATCTCGATCTCTCGCGCGCTGCGAGACCCCACCATCTTCCCTTTTAGTGTACTCCCGCGCTTCCTTCCCTCATCAAAAGCACCCGCGCCCCCGCGCACACCTCGCCTGCTCCTACATCACCTCATTGTACCTCGCGACGACATCAGGAAAAAAAAGAATAACATCGAGGGCAACACGCCTCTCCGTGTCATGCATTCGCCAACAAGACACCAGGCCCAGAAGGGCGCAGACAGCTCGGCAATGGACCTCGCACTCCACGCCTCAGACCTGCTCCTCTCATCGACGCAGTTTCAGGACCAAGCGCCCCAGATCCACGACCCACAACCCGAGCCATCATCACCCCAACTAGCTGTGGAGGAGAGCTTCCCAACCCCAGTTCCACTGATGCACTTTCCCCACTGTCGCCTCGACATCACCACCGTTTCCTCTCCCAGTGGCAGCGGCAAGTTTGAACAGGTCGCTCTCCCCGGCGCCTTGGTACGCACCCTGCTCTCCCGCTTCGGCGGCGACCTCCGGCGGCGGCAACAGCGCCAACAACATTCACCGCCATCACCACCATCACCACCACAGCAACAACCACAACAACAACAACAACAACAGCTACTACTACTTCAGCGACCAGCTGCCAACTCTCCAACCCACCGTCCAGGGCCCGGCGGAAAGGAGGGGTAGAAGAAAGGCGACAAGAAACAGAGGGTTACTACTACTACTACTGCTCCTGCTGCTGCTGCTGCTACTACCGCTGCTGCTACTCTTACTACTCACCATCCTCATCCTCATCCTCCCCGTCCTCGTTGTTCACAACCGCGGCACAACAGCCACAAAACCCGCCGCCGCCGCCGCCCGACGACGACGATCATCCGCATCCAGCCCCACCCCGACGACGCGGACGACTGGGTCTTCTCGCGCTGCCTGCTGGCCGACTTCACCGGCTTCCGCGAGGACGAGGCCGAGGTCCTCTCGGCCCAGGGCCGGCTGTGCTGCTGGGCCAGCGTCGTCCTGCAGAGGCAACAACAACACCCGCCTCCGCCGCAAGGGCAAGGACGGCAAGGGCGGCAAGGGCGGCAGGGGCGGCAGCATAAGGGGTGCGGGGAGGCGGAAGAAGAAGAAGAAGAAGAAGAGGGGTTGCATCCGGATCGGGATACTACTACTACTACTTCTACTACTACTCCTACCGCCGGTATCATCAGCGCCGCATGCGGAGGAGGGCAGGCGGGGGGTCTGGAGGTGGAGCGCGGTGGTAATTGTAATGGGGATGATGCTTGTGCAGGGCAGTGCGGCAGTGTGCTGGAAGACGAGGAAGAAGGGCAGGAGGAGGAGGAGGCGATGTGGGAGCTGGGGTTCATCGTGCAGCGGGTTGGGGTGAGGGATCCGGCGAGTGGGTGGTGTGAGTGTTTCTGATCCCCGTGGTTGATTAAGCGAGGGGGAACATGTATTATTTCTGTTTATTTCTGCCCTTCGTCTCATCTTTCGCTTATTTCCCTCTTCGAGTGGTTTTGCCCCCCCTCTACTTGGTTACTGCTATTCTTGGTCCCATGTCGCGCTGTACTCTTTTTCCTCAGCACCATTTTTTTTTTTTTTTTTTTTTTTGGTTCTCGCTTGGTTTGGTGCTCCATCTCGGCTGGGTTGTTCATGGCACGGTTTCATTGACTGGCGTTCCACATTTCTGGGGTTGGACTCGGCTTCGGGACTTATGGGAACATTGGTTGGAGGCGCAGCTAATGGAAAAACGAGACTAATGATACCGCCGAGGCTTGCGGTGTCGTTCTTGACCCTGCTGTTCGCCGCATATGCCCTGCTTCCCGTGCATTAATCCAATCTGGCCCTCGGGATTCGTGTTTCCGGTGCGCTCTGCATCAAAAAGCCTTTCGCTTCCCTGTGATGGGTCATTACACTGGACGCGGAGAGAGAGGGAAAGAGGTTTTCGCATATAACCAACGTGTACAGTACAAATAATGCCCTCCCCCCGGTCCCCGCATGTGCCGAAGCCCTCAGATCCCCCCGGCTCTTTCTCTCCCCTTGCAAACATGCTCAGGGTATGGAACACGCACGCTATACTTTACGCATTGCTGGATCAGCAAAAGCTGTCGCATTCAATACTAGTAGTTAATGGATGGACGGGCCCAGACCGTCCGTCCCCTGTCGCGATAAGCCAAAAGGTTCCCGAACGAGAGCGGCCCAGACGGGTACCCTACCCTCCTGTACCACAATCATCTCTGCAGGTTCCCTCCCTCGGTGTAACATAAAATACCATAGCAGACCGGCGACAAGAAAGAGAGAGAGAGATGAAACGGGGGAGGGCTGACTGCTCACTCGTCTTCGGCCCAATCAACCTGCCTGCTGCCACATACCCTGTACCCGACCTTATTATAATACGAACCACTTCCAACTGATAATTTTTTTGTCGACTCAGCAGTCGCTCATCTCCCGGTCTCGCCGTCTCACCGTCTCCTCGGTCTCGCCGTCTCACCGTCTCCCCGGTCTCAATCGGACGTGCCTCGGCGCGCCCGCGCCCGCGCACGCAGAGCTGCCCCTTGACTGGACTTATTTATGCATATTATGCATAGAGTGGAACTCACACACTCTTTCCCAGCCCCCCTTATTCCCTCCCTTCTCTCCTAGCTGATTAAGCTACGGATTGCACCCCCCGGTCAGAGCCGTTGTGTTACCGCGTAAGAAAAGTATAGATACAACAGTGTGCACACGATTGCGAGCTTCCCAGGCGGTTTGCCGCATTCGAACCATGATTATCGGCTGTGCCGCTGCCCCGCATGGGCTGACAATGTTTGGTGACACAGCAGCTCGGTAAGGTAGTCACTTACTACTTGTCTCTCGGTCCCACGGGAGGGAGGGAGGAGGGAGGAAGGGAGGGGGAGGGGTTTCCAGCGTCCTGCAGCCAGGTGTGACAGTTTTCCCCTCCTGGAAGACGGGGGTACTTTTGTCTCGGTCGAATTGGGGCTTGTAGTCCTTTTTTTTGTTTCTTTCGTGTCTCCGCTGCGATGCGATGGCTCCTACGTGTGCTGCGTACGTACCGTCAGGGTCCGCCCGTCATGTGTGATTGCGAAGACGGTAGGCGCCTGGCCTGAATCATGCCCGGCCTTTCTGGTCAAATCGGGAGAGATGTCGATGAACTCGGGAGCATGTTCGCTCGAACGTGGGACTTTTGAGCCGCGCTGAAATACCTTACCTAACCGTATGTCAACCGAGACGAAAGGGAGAAGATGGCCCGCTTTGAAGTCGGTGCGAGCGGGCATGCGTGTTGTTCCTAGAAAGTATTTCGTTGTTGCCACCGGCGCTGGCCACAAAAGCCTGGTTGTTCAGGTTGAGTTACGTACGTTTCCAACCAACACAAGTATTCCAGATACCTTGGGGCACCTTCACCTATGTATCCTTCCGGCGTGGACTGCGTAACAGGAATGGAAGAAATACCATGTAAAAAGAGGCCGCAAGGGGTTCCCGTCCCATCTCTCCACAGCTTTGTGGGACACAGTTACCTCTGTATATGGACAGTCGACTCTTTACGAGGGCAGGGTACAGATTAACTCCGTACTGTGATGCGGCGTAGTGTATTGTACATATGCAATGGGCGCTTCATATGCATGGTTCATGTCAAGGTATAGCGATGGAATTCCGCAAGCAGTGACTTCCAAGTTGGGCTTGAAGAAGTCGTAAGCAGCGTAGAATGCAAGATTGGCTCCCCCGAGATCGACTTGTGGCAGTACTGTACATATGTACATGCATACATACAAACTGAGGTGCCCGAACGCTGTAGCCAATGGCGCCATGGTCCCGGCAGTTGCTTGCCAATCAAATCAGAGCTAGAGCGGGCGCATGCGAGGTCGCCATCACCGTCCCGTCATCCTTGCGTCAAGTGAGAGACGTAATTGGTCCTGCCCTGGGGGACCGGGGCAGGTGCGATGGGATCCGAGGCAGCAGGATCTGGGTACTGTACCTCAGCTTACAGTATCCCAGGTAAGGGAACGATACTCAGTACATACAATACAGGACATGAAATGTGCCTGCACGTTTTGGTGTATCCCCTGTTGCTTCCGTTGTGGCTCAATACAAGTAATCCAGCTTCTCTTAGGCCGTTAACTTTTCCCAACCATTTATTGGTTTTTCCGACTATTGGGTTTTCCAGGAAAACGGAGTTCGGATTACACCATGGCTGCTGATTGCTGACTGTCAGTGCTGATCTTTCTGGAATTGTCTTGTCGTGTATTGCAGTCTTCGTTTCTTGTCTCTCGGCCGGACGTCCCGAGACAATAGATCCCTATGGTGTCAATGGAGCTGAGGCAAAACGGAGTATTCGTAAGACCGGTGACGAACTGCTTTCCGTTTGTGGAAGTATTCTATTTAGGGTTAGGACCGGAAGACCAAGCTTTGAAAGCCATCCCCAGCCAACGGACTCGCGACGACTGGCCATGACAGAAGATGGTTTCCAATAGATAGAAGATGGTTCCAATTGATAGAAGAAAGTTAGTAAGTTATAAATAGTTCAAAAGTGCGATGTCTCCTTCCCACGATTGCTAGCCCTATGGCTCTGTATAAGTAGAGGATAGGAACAAAGAACCCTCCGTTTGCTAGCCCGTTTGCCAGATCTATAGGTCTTATCTTATCTAGCCTTATATAATGGACACGTCCGTAGACAACGTACTATATCAAGTCCCCTGCCTAGAAGAAAAAACGTAGTACCTATACTATAACTCTAAATAGCTCTTAAATATGCCTTCTTTCTATAGTAACATTGTAATAGAAAGTAGTAGCTATAGCTCTAAATAGCTCTTAAATATGCCTTCTTTCTATAGTAACATTGTAATGGAAAGTAGTAGCGTTATCTTACTATTATAGTGTCCTATATGTCTTCCTCTTAGCTACCTATAGCCTTACTTTAGCGTTTTCTATCCATAGCTCTTTTTAGGGGAGCCTTTGATGCCTCCTTATAAGGGCGTCTATATAGGGGTTTGATCTACGTTGCTTAAACTATAGTAAATTGACCTCCCTAGTATACCTAGTATTTATTAACTATCTTGTATATATAGTATAGTTAGAAGTCGGTCTTCTAAACGTTATATTTGTAGCCAAGTCCTTCCTATTTGACTAGATACTTATACTTGTTATATATAAGTTTATAGTTCTAGATACGTTTGAGTTCGTACTTGTCTCCAGATTCTAAACCGCTATCAGTATAGCTATCCTTAATAGGGTTAGGAGGTGGTATAGCATGGTTATATAGGTCGGTGCCTAGAGGTATAGACGATAAGTATACTACTAATATTATAGGATAGATGTCTATATTTGGTAGTAAACGAAGACGATAAGCTAGGTAGCTAACGCGTTTAACGACTTTAAAAGGACCTACGTATTACTAGGATAGTTTAGGCGACGGCTATCTAGGCAAGTAGTAGCTACGGTAGAGGTATAGATATACTTGGTTGCCTGGCTTGAATTCGATGTCACGGTAGCTAGTATCGTATCTACGTTTAGTATGGGCCGTTATAAAGTCTATCGCTATCTAGGCATCTTAGTATAGATATTTGTGTAGGACTAGGATATCTTATGCCGTTTTCGATAGCGCTATTAGTGCTTCTAGCGGTCTAGCTGGTTTGAAACCGTAGAGTAGCTTGTATAGAGATATGCTAATAAAGGCGGTATATATATTATTTAAATGCTACTATAGCTACGGAAGTATAGCGGTCTAATTGTTATCTGGCTTTTTATAGACAAAAAAGTGTAAAGCGATTTCTACCGTCTGGTTCTTCCGCTCTACAAAACCATCTCCTTATAGGTGGTATATAGTAGTTATTAATAGCTTCGTACCTAGCGCTTTCTATATACTAGTCCATAGCTTGGATGTAAATTTGCGGTTACGGTCAGATATAACAGCGGTTAGTACTCCCTAGTCGGATAGGAGCAGTTGTCGTATTAATATATAGCCCTAGTTAGTAGTGGTATAGTTAGAGTGGCCAGGTATAAGGAGCGTTCGTTTAGACAATTTATAAGACATGGTCATTATTAAGTCGAACTTATTATACCTATTTAAATGCTATAGCGTTCCGGCTAATGGAACTAATGGTAACGCTACTATAAAGTCGATAGTAATTACTTATATAGGTAGTATATCAGATAGACGAATTGGTTAGTAGTTATCTATAGGAAGGTTACGATCGGTAGCGTTAACTTGGCAGATAGGGCAATACTTTGTATAATCCTATACATACCTAGTTTTTCTGTCGATCGTAATGCTATATAAGTTGTATATTATCCTATTGGTTCTAAAGTAATGCTTCTTATCGTAGGCTAAACTCAAGATATATTATATAAGGCTTAACGGAACGTATAATATATAAGTACCATCTAGGCAGATATAGTAGAGGAGCTCGTTAATCAGAATAAACAGTAGCCTATAGTACGAAAAAATAGCAATGCCCTTATTATTAATAGTCCTATCTACGTGCTTATTTTTGATAAGATCCTTAATGATAGGGGTATACTTAGCATTAGCCTTATAGCTATTAACAAACTTTGCCTTAAGTTTAGAATCTATCCGTGCCTTGGCAAAAGCAAACCAAACGTTATCAAGTACAGCCAATCTATCTAGTCATTTAGAAGGTTTAGGGTCTCCTAAGGCACTTAATCTGCTTAACGTGTCTAGTATAAAGTTAAGTCTTCTAGGAAGATGGTAGACCTTAAGGTTATACTATAATAGGTAGATAGACGCGTTAATTAGGCGACAATTGGCATAGTTAGTAGAACTTGTATCTAGGTTAGTTTGTTCTATAATACTATATATAGCGGTATGGTTAGTCAGGACAATGACTAGTATATACGCTAAATAGACTATTATATATAGTTTGCGAATTGCCTAGACCAGACAAGCAACTTCCTATTTAGAGGGTCTATATTATATCTTAGCCTTTGTTAATAGGCGGCTTAAGAATATCACTAGCAGACGGCTTCCTTTATATATAACTAAAGAGGAAGCAAAAGAAGCTTCTCTTGCATCTTTGCGAATACCCCACCAAAACTCACGAAACTACCATCGCTAGAAAGCTCTTGAAAAACGCTATCTAACAGTACCACTTTCAACCATGCGCGAGCCGTTGCGGGTGTGCAACAGGCATCGCAAGCGCTAGAACCGGACCCGACCGCAATCCGACCTCACCTTGCACGCCCGTCAAAAATTTTCACCGCATAGACCACCTAGCGCCCCTAAGCGTAACGTTGATTTAAAGCCTACCGCCAAGCCACCAAGTAGGGAGGCCTATGGCTTCGAACCAATCAAAGGGGGGCCTACTATAGGCCTACCCTACCCCAGATATCAAAGAACTAAAGGGTCTTATCACATAACTAGTCAACCTTGTGCCAAGCCCTAAATAGGGCAAGGCATAGGACCTCGCCAATAGGCTCTTATAGGGCCTTACAACTACTATTATAGGCCTAGTTCCGAACCTATAGGAACTCGTAGCCGAGGAAGTCAAAAAGGGGCTTAAAGAAGCCCTTAAGGCTACCCCCTGCCCTACCTAGGCGCAGGTGGCCGTAGGCTTATAACAGGGGGTAATAGGCCCCTAGGGAGGCCTACTATCGGCCAAGGTAGTGCCGTTACGGGCCTCGCGGGAGGTTACGATACGGAATATAAGCCTATAGGAGGACCTTAAAGCCCAAACCCCGGCCGAAATAGTCTAAGTAGTTAACAGGGCTTCTAGCCGCTAGGGAGCCGTTACGGCTAGGAAGCTCCTAAGCAGGGATATAGTAGTGGTCTTTAAGGACAAGGCTACCAAGGACTAGTATTCGGTTAACAAGCGATAGGTGGCTACAGCCTTTAAAGAGGAGGCTAGGGAGGTTGGCAGGGCCTATATAGTCCTAGCTAAAGGAGTCCGGAAGGAGGAGCTACAGGGGGTCAGCGAACAAGACTTTAAAGAGGCCGTAGGCCTACACTCGATCGAAACGGTCAAGTTCCGGCTGTTAAAGAGCCTATAAAGGAAGTAGGCCACGGTACTTCTAGGCCTATAGGACCTCAAAGAGGCCTAGAAGGCCTATAACGAGAGCGTAGTCTAGGATGCCTAGGTATTAGACTACAAGCCCTACTAGGATGCTCTAGAGCCGAGGTAGTGCTATAGGTGTTAGAGCTTTGGCTATACCTAGCAGTACTGCTAGCGGCCGGCCTGTTGTGGCCGTTGTAGCGTAAAGGCCTATAGGGAGGGGGGGAAGGCTAGGGAGGCCTAGTGCCCTACCTACTCTAACCAACTCCCTTGTAGGTATACGGCCTATAGGGGCCCCTATATAGCGTAGTATAGGGGCTGCCTAAAGAAAGTCAAGGCCTAGGAAAGGGCTAGGGAGGCCTACTAGTATAGACCTCGAACCTTCTAACCATTAGAGCAACCATACTAGAAGGTAGCCTTCGAGTTTAGCAACCAGCCGGAAGATGATAACTACTATCAAACTAGGGCCAAACGCCCTTATAGGAGGCCTACCCTAGCCTAATAGGCGGCTAGGAGTGCCTTGTTTAATGCCCGACAGACCTATATCTCCTTTCTATAGCCTAGAACCCCCTCCCTCTTATAGCCGGCCGAGGGGGGAATGGCTATAGAGCCTACTACTACCACCGTGCCTTTGTCCCCTGCCCTGGCTACCTTAAATGCAAATTAAGATCCTTTAGTGGAATACCTAAGGTAACAAACAGGCCCTCGAGGTCCTACTAGAGGAGGCTAAATATAACCTACTAGCCATTTAGGAACCATAGATCAACCAGTTTATAAGGTCAATATACTGCCCCTAGGCTTCGAAATACTACCTAGTTTATAAGCCTAAGGGCAAGGCGGCTATTCTAGTGGCTAAGCGCTTCCTAATTAGCTAGTAGGACTATTCGGTAGAGGAGAACTAGTATAAGGTAACCTTTCCGGCCCTAGGAGAGAGGGGGTTCGAGCTCTAGTTAGTCTATAATAATAAGGGGGAGCAGGCCCTCTTATAGGACCTGCTAGCCCTACCTCAGCCAACCTACTCCCTAGTTCTTATAGATGACTTTAACCACTACCACCTAGTCTAGGACCTATTTAATAGGCTTAGCCCGGGGGCCAGGGACCTCCTTAGCCTTGTAGACTAGTAGGACCTTAACCTATATATACCTTACAGCCAGGTTACTAGGGCCCCCTAGGGGGACTAGCATGGCCGGCCTTCTACGATAGACCTATTCTAGGCCTCGGCTAGGCTAGAAGCGACCTACAAGGATATTATGGAACATAAGAAATCTGACCACTACCTATAGGCCTTAGATGTCTCCCTCTAGGGGACCAATAGGCCCATGCCGGCTAGTAAAGGGTAGGACTAGAAGAGCCTAGATAAGGAGGTTACGCGGGCCGAGGCGGCCTACCTCCTACTCCGGCTTAGTAGATAGGCATCGGCCCGGGCCAGGCCTGTCTTCCAGGGCCCGGAGGAGCTTCTATGGGCCTTTGACAGGCTTATAGAGGCCCTTAAAGAGATAGCTACGGTCTTGGCCCTAGCAAAGAAGGCTAGTACAGGTAGTAAATGAGCTCGGTAGTGGACGAAGGAGGTTCGAGAGGCCTAGAAGAGGGCTAAGGAGGTAGAGAGGGCCTATAAGGGCACCCTAAACCCCTATACGTAGGAAGCACTCCGGCAGGCCCTATAGGACTAGGCTAAGACCATTACGGCCACGAAGACCAAAAGCTAGAGAGCTACACTATAGAAGGTAACTAACCGGCCGGACCTGCTATAGAGGCTAGAGCAGTAGGTAAGGCTATAAAGCCACTTACCGGTCGACCCTCTAAAGCTCCCGGCCTTCGAAGGAGGGCTTATAACCTATTAATAGAAGGCTAAAGCACTAGCCGATAAGTTCTTTCCGAACCCGGAAGCAGACCTGTCAGATATCGACGACCTAGATCTGAACGACCACTAGGAGCCGAAGTTTAAAATGAGCTAGGGGGTTACGGTAGGTAAAGTTAGGGTAGTACTAGCTAGAGCGGCCCCGTAGAAGGCCCTAGGGGAGGACCTCCTCCCTATAGGTCTGCTAAAGGCCTGTAGGCAGCTACTCTACCAGATACTAGCTATACTAGCCTTGGAAAGCCTACGGCTTGGCTGTTTCCTAGCCTGGTTCAAAAGGGCCAAGACAATAGTCCTCTACAAACCCGGCAAACCCCTATAGGCCTACTTTACCCTAGGTAGCTATAGGCCTATAGCGCTCCTACTAATAGTAGGCAAGGTACTAGAGGCTATAGTCGCCCGGAAGGTAACGGCCGTTATAGAGGCCTACGGGCTTCTACCGGCCGAATAGATAGGCAACCGGGAACATAGGTCTATAGAATTAGCTATCTAGCTTATTACGGCTTAGGTCTAGGAGGCCTAGAGGTACAAGGTAGCTACCTCCCTCCTATAGCTTAATATCTTAGGGGCTTTTAACACTGTCAACCACACCCGGCTACTAGCCACTTTATAAAGCCAGGGCTTCCCGAAGTGGTTAGTAGTCTAGGTTAGGGAGTGGCTATAGGATAGGGTGGCTATCCTTTACTTCAATGGCCAGGAAACGGAGGATATAGTAGTAAGGGCCAGGGTCCTACAAGGGTTACCCCTCTCCCCTATACTATTTATCCTCTATATAGCCTCCCTTTACTAGGCTATCCGCCAGGCCAGCCCTATGGTCAGTTTAATAGGTTTCGCCGACAACACTAACCTCCTAGCCTTTGGGAGGGCCGAGGAGGCCTATAACGGTCAACTACAGAGGGCCTAGAAGGCCTATCTCCAGTAGGCAAAGACCCAGGGTATAGCTTTTGCCCCGGAAAAGTACGAGCTTATCCACTTTAACAGGGGCCGGAAACAGTGATCGCAACCGCTAGAGCTCCTACAGCCTAGAGAGGGTACTACCACTATAGCCCCGTCGAAGTCGGCCAGATTCCTTAGGGTCTGGCTAGACTAGAGGCTATAATGGGGCCCCTACTACGCAAAGATAGCTAAGAAGCTAGAAACCTAGGAGTTTACCCTAACTAGGCTCGCTACAAAGACCTAGGGCCCTAGCCTTCTACAGGCCTATAAGGTCTACACCAAGTGTATCTATAGCGCCCTAGCTTACAGGGCCTCGAACTTCTATAAGCCTACCAAGCCAGGGGGTAAGCTAGAAGGCCCTGCTAGGGAACTATCAAAGGCCTAATATAGGGCTCTTTGAGTAGTTACCAGGGCCTATAAGGCTACTCCTATCCGGTACCTCGAAACAGAAGCCTAGGTACTACCCTTCGACCTCAATCTTAATAAGAGGCTAGCTGACTTCGAAGCTAAACTTGACTAACCGCTCTTACAGACCGGGGTAGGTCCGGGGGCCTCCTAGGTCCCTACAAGGGCCCTTATCTAGCAGGCCTATAATAGGCTAAGCTAGAGGTTCCGGAAGAGAAGGGCTAGGGCAAGGGGCGAGGAGCCGAAGCCTATAGCCCTAGAGGTAGCAAGGTTAACGGTCCGGCAGTAGGTTTAGGAGGGCTATAGAGGGGGTCGACCTCCCCTACAGACCCTACAAAGAAGGCTATAGGCTACGGAAATAGCCGTATTAGCCAGCTAGAGCAACCGTTAAAGGGCCGACCAAGCCGGTAGGAGGATATAGCATATATTAGACAAGGACCCCCCGTGCCTGGTTTTTATAGGGGAAGGCCTATAAAGGCACTAGGGCCTAACAAAGGCCTAGAGCTCCCTACTAGTACAGGCCCGTATAGGGGCTATTAGCCTCTATGACTTCCTTTTTAGGGTTCAAGTCCTGGGGATCAGTACCCCTTACTGTGCCTATGGCCAGGGGAGGGAAACTATAGAGCACCTAGTCGTATAGTGCCCGAACCCACCAAGAAGCCGAACGTGGGAATCCTGGGAAATACGGTCGCAAAGGGACCTAGACCTCGTTTTGCGGGGTATAGGGGCCCGTAACCATCGTTTGGCAAGGAGGGTTCTACGGTAGCTAATGGACCTAGGGAGGCTCCCGGAATACTGCCTTGCAAGAAGGCTAGACCGGGAAGGAAGGCCTCTTTAGGGCCATTCTGGCCACTTCTCCTTTTCTTTGTAGTGTATTAGTATTCTAGATTAGGCATTAAAGGAGGGATAGAGGTTTTTATCTGGCCTATTAGGTACGGTTTTCTTTGTATATAACTAGAGAGGCTCTGGCATGCTTATTAGCATAATGGTATAGGACTAATAATAATAATATTACTAGTAGCACTTGGTTAGCTAGGATAGGGTTGCCTAGGCGCTAGTTATATCTATTGTAAGTATAGAAGACTATAACGTTAAATCTGTATTCTAAATAGCCGTTAAGTTAAATATATAGTTACTTGTTAGGATTAAAGTGGTAGAGGATAGTCGGGTTCTCATGATAAATGGCCTCTTGTAAGGCGGCAAAGGACGCTTTTTCCTGTTCGGTTAGGTCAAAGGAAGTACGGCTATAATAGCCTATCTTCCTAGTACGGTTTTCTACTTCTAGTTCGCTAGTTTTACGGCTATATATAAGTAGGTCAGTTTTGCGTTTCTAGAGCAGCTCGGCGATCTTTACATAGTATAGAATCAAGTGTTATAGGAAACTAGTAGTGCCTAAGTATTATTCTAATGCCTTTAACGTATATAGAAACGATAACTACTTAAATACTTTAACGTGTTGATCTATATTAGTAAGGCTAAGACTGTTTATACGAAAGCCAAGTAGTTCTATATTTGGGTAGCTAATATATGACTTAGTGGGTAAGATGGCGATATTTTTTTTCTAGAATAGGCTAAAGATCGTCTTTAAGTGCCGTATATAATCCTTGGCTATATCTAAGAAAATGACGATATCGTCGATAAACGCGCGATAATAGGAGGAATATAGTCGTAATAGCTAATCTATAAACCATTATATATATATAGGCGAATTATGGTAACCTATAAGCGCTACGATCGGCTGTTCTAGACCGTAAGGGCTGATTAGCGTAAATCTGTCTCAATACAGAGGATATATGCTAAATTAATGGAAAAATAATATAACGTTAATTGCTATAATAAACTTCTTTCTATATAAAGCTATAATAATCTCTAATTATAATAGTAGTAGGTAGTTATTAAGGATAGTAACCTTATTAAGACTATATAGATCAATGACGACACGGCCCTTTACAACGCCTTTTATAGTATACCAGACCACGAAAACAGGATAGGCGAAAGGAGTAACGTTCTTTACGAACCGTAATTTGCCCTATTAATAGAGGGCGTCAAAGGTTTTATCTAGGACTTCCTTGTCCCTCTGGCTTAATAGATATATACGGGAGCGTACTTTCTAGTATTACTAGCCTTCTACAAATAGCACTTTTATCTACTCGTTCTACAGAATATTAATCAGACTAGCGTCGTTCTAGAGTTATAGGAATCCGTTAACTAAGTTAGCGAACTTCTTGGCCAGTTTTACGTTACCTGCGTATATATAGACGCTGTTGTTAGTAACGATCTTAGGTAGGGACCCTAATATCTTTAATCCTAATGTGGAATGCTTCTTAGGCACGCGTGGTTTATATTCCGCTTCGCTAGTAACTTTATTAGCGGCTCTTAGAATTGCTTCTAGCGAAATATCCTATGGTAGAAAAGGTAAAGATTGCTAGGCAAGTTAGAAGACGAAGTCGCTAATAGGAGTATCCGAATTCGCGTCGTTAGAGGCTGTAAATAAGGCTATAGTCATAGGTAGCTTTATAGGGATATAACTACCTTTAAGGATTATGCCCGAATAGCGGTTCAAATCAAAGGAAGCATTGACCGGTATAACGTTACACTAATTGGCGAGTTTTGTAAGGTTAACGTCTATTACGGCAGTAGGCATACCTATTATTAAGATGGTAGTAGTGATTACTACTATATAGAAAGTAGTATTCTATAAATAGGCAAAGTAACTACTATCTTCCATTTCTTTGATCCTTCTAATAGGGTGCCTCTTTAAGATACGTAACGTTCCCTATATAGTATTTTCGATAGGCACTACCTTTAGGGTCTTTATATCTATAACAAAGTTACAGACGGCTACGTAAGCTAAGTTAAATATAAAGGCACGACCTATTAGGAGAGGCTTATATTTGATAGGTACCATTGCCCGTTAGTTAGGCAGGAGAGTGATTTCGCGAGTGGTTTTGACCTTCCGTATGTAGGGTATAGAGTATATATATACGGAAAAAGGAAGACAGAACTCGAATAACTATAATTTGACTTCCTTACGATAGTAGTCTATATTCGCGTCATACGAATCTAGGAATTTGTTACCTATTAGAAGATTCGGTGCCAGAGAGTTGACAACCTACACCGTATAGGTAAACTTAGCTAGGGTAGGAGTACCGTTTTCTATACCTAGCAAGTAGATATCGAAAGACGCCTATTCGTTAAGGCTTAATATAGTGTTTTCTATACCTTTGACTCTGCCCTTACGTCGTTTGATTTGGTAGTTTGATCACTATAGAAAAGTACGGTCAATCAGGGAGCGGCTAGTGCCTAGATCTAGGTACACTTCCATTGCTTCGCGATCTATAGGTTTGTAATATACCCTAACGTATAGATAAGTATATCCTAGTGGTAAACCGTGGCGGTCAGGCATACGCCTAGGAGGTACGTCCCTAACTTGGTATGCCTTTGCCGTAATGTCTATAGGTAGCGTGTCTATAGCTTGGTACACGTTTTCTAGCGGCGAAGCAGGTAGATCTAACTACCTATTAGGAGTTCCTACTAGGTAGCGAATGTTACCAGATTTAGCGTTTTCGCATGCCTTTAGATGCCGGAAGAGAGCATTTCGTATCTCTAGAGTAGTATTATAGAAACCATAGGTATGGCGAGCCAAGTCTGTAAGATTAGCTTTGTAGTTACAGATAGAAGGAAGAGGACTAGTTCTATAGCATCGCTTAGTATAAGTATATAGTTCGATATACAAGTTAAAGGATTTATAGCACTTGTAGCAAGTTAGTTATAAGTCTAGAACGAGGTACATAATACTAATGTCGCTACCCGAAGATTTAGATCTAGATTTAGGGGCACTTTTGGCTAACTACGTGTCAGATTGATCCGGCTTGGAGCTATCGCTAGCTTCTTTAGTAAAGTTAGCACGGTCGTGATATTCCTTTTGCTAGTAGTCGTCCTTGCCAAATCTGACCTGCTTTTAGCTACGATTGCCCTACTTATGGCAATCCTAATTATAGCGATCCTAGTCACGGTTATAGTCAAATCTGTAATCGTGATCAAACCGGCAATTATAGTTAAATCTATGGTTACATTCAAATTCGTGGTTACACTAATTATATCTTAGAGGCTTATTATATCTATAGCTAAATTGTTAAGGTCGATTAGCGTTATAGTATATAGGCTTATACGACCCCCTGTTTTTAGCTCTAGGAGACTTTAATTTGCTATTTATGGATATCTTCTTCTATAGATATAGATAGCGGTCAAAAGTAGCCGCTAAAATAATAGATCAAGACTACTTAATATACTATATATAGGTGCTAAGTAAGGAGTGTCGCTAGGAAAAATCTAAATACTACTTAATATAGAGGTCTATAGCTAACTAGACTTAAACTATAACTCCTTACTAGTTATCGTTACGTTCGTTAAGTATATATATTAAGTACGCCTAACAAAGCATCTTCTAAACAAAGAAACTAAGCGCTTGCTCGTCCTTCACGATATCCTTTAAACGTAGACTAGCTTTATTAAACTTACAAGTGGTAGTTATAGCGTTAGGTATAAAGCATTCCTATAGTCGATCTATAATAGCTCGAAGACCTAATTTGCGTAATTATCCATATATAGAGCCGTTTAATTTATTAGTCTACTAAATAATAGCTAGGCTGCCAAGAAGGGTTTAGAAGAAGGATAGAATCTACGTCTTAACGCTGCCATTAAGGTTACTTTCTAGGAAGGTTTCAATACGGTTAGCAAAGCAGTAGACATCGGTAAATACTAGATTCTTACTATTGTTAATAATACCTAAGGAATATAGGTTAGGAAAAGAAGGATCGAACTAGCTAATATCGTCCCTCTTGATCTTAAAGTCTAAGCGACTCTATATACTTATAGTAATATCGTATATAGACTTGTATCCATAATATCTATTGCCATTATCGCTATTATTACTGCCGTTATTACCTTTACCATTGCTACTACTATTGCCAGGGTATAGAGCGCCTTGACGGCATCCTAGATTCCAGTCTCTTAAAGGTTAGCAATAGTTAGATAGGGTGTTATCTTCGTTAGAATCTAAGGGATTAGGATCTCTACCTCTGCTACTACTAGTTACAAAGTATAGGACTTTATATAAAGACTATATACATTTAGGGCGGCCAAGATTATAACAATAGCTAATACTAACGCCCTTAGGAGGTATAGGGAAAGCACTATTATCATATTATATATCTTCCGTAAGATCGCTAACTTATTATACTTCTTCTACTATAATGCTAAGTCTAATAAGATCAAAGGAAGATCGCCGATAACTAGGCAATTAACTATCGTTTTCGCCATCTTGACTATATATTATATCGACTATTTCCTTTATCTATATTGCCATCCGACCAAGTATATTTCTATATTATAACATATATATTTCTAGATCCTTAATACGATCAAATATCGGTTCTATTATAGCTAGAACGTCCTTCTCTAGGCAGCTATAAAGTCGATCTTCGACTCCCTTTAGGTAGTTTATAAAGCTATAATCTATCCTAACAATACTTTTTTCAAGCTACTATAACAATTTATAGATGGCTCCCTTAGTCTTATTAAAAAAGCAATCGGTTCGTTCCTTTAACTAGTTAAATCGAAGATCTATCTTGCTATTTAACTAGCTTATCATTTCCTTATTAGCGCCGAAATTGTCAGGTTTGGCTTGATATAGCTTATAATCGTTAGTAAATCTAAGTAGCGATTCTAGCTCCTATAGAGGATCTTCTTATAGTTAGTCTTTAGGATCTGACACCTATGCTTACGGTATATAAAGCATCTTACCACGCCTCCTTAGGACACTCTTAGCGTAGTCAAATAGTTCCTATCAGGATAGTTTCTTAGAAGGAGAGTTCGAAGGATGAGAAGGTCTAGGAAGGTCCTCTATAGGAAAGGATCCTAGGGTTGACATAAGGTTCGCCTAGCCACTTGTGACGAACCCAACTCAGACTTCTTCTGAAAGGGTCCAGACGGAGGTGGGTGAAGCGGGACAAGCAGGCAGGTCGTCTGAGGGATTCGGTGAAGCCAAAGGGTTCATAACAACACTTAGAGTTGTCTCTCACAGTAATCAGCAATGCTTGGTATGAGTACTGTGATTGTGATTGTTACCACTGGTGAACTCCCAGAGTCCACCATAACGAGTGACTATTTACATGTATATATACTCTTCCTGATCGCTTATAGCCTTCTTCGATCCTGTCTTTGGATCGCCTTTGGTAGCTAGCTATCCTCCGCTATCTTTCCCCTTTTAGCAATTGTTCGCTCGTGGTAGCCTGCGCTCCCTAGCGATCCGTGTCAGCCTCGCTTCGTGTCCTTCTTGATTGGTGGCTCATTCGGCCTGCTGCACCCCACCGGGTCGCGGTATATGGTTAGCTCGTGACACGATGCCCCCTCTTCAGGGCTTTCGACCCGAAAGCTTCTCATGACTTGTTTCAAATACCACCAACATCCCCTTTCTCAATAGGTAACGTCCTTCTTCCGCTAACCTCCTTTCGTCATGGCTGATCGTATTCCCAGGAATCGTCGCGATCTCAAGCGCGAACGACACGCTATTGCGATCAAGATCGAGCGAGAGGGTTACGAAGTCGCCATGCCTTGCGAGCGTTGTTGGAATGCGAAGCCGCGGAAGCGTTGTGTGATGATGGAGGGTTTGAACAAGTGCCAAAATTGTGTTCGCATGGGCAAGAAGTGCAGTGGTCCGAACGTTGCGGATGCCTGTAGGTTCCTCGTAGTTTTCCTTCGTAGTCTTGGGTTGCTAACTGTCTTAGTCCTTTCGAATTTGTCGGAGCAGGAGAAGGTTTCGAAAGAGATTGCCGAGACCGAGGCGCTGCTTGCTCAGACGCTAAGCCGTTTAAGTCGATTGCGTCGTTTATAGCAATCCCTGCGCGATCGTGGTGCCGAAGTTTTTCGTCGTGGCATAGCTCGTCTAGAGGAAGAGGAAGAACCAGATACTCCTCCGCCGATGTCGGAGACACAGACCCTCACGGGTCAGGCTCAGGCGTTGGGTACTTTTGACGTGCTTGATTAGGAGTCGATCGGGTTAGATCCCGGTCCTAATTCTGGCGGGTTCCCCTCTTTTTCTGTCGGGGAATGGGCTTTGGAGCTGGTTCTTGTGGCCGGTCAGGATTCCGCCGGTAGAACTGCTCTAGCTTCTCAGGGCAATTCAGGTTCTTGACTAGTTCCCATAAGTTGTCTTCTGGTCCAAAATCAAGCCATTTGACCAGGTACTGCAGTTCTCCGTTAATAATACGTGAATCCAGAATTTCTTCAACGTCCCATTCTTCTTCCTTGTCCTCTGCTTCGATGTGCGTAGCAACCTTGGCGCTCTTTGGTGCTGGTTCGAGAAGTGAAATATGAAAAACATCCGTCCGTAGTCGCATAGATGACGGTAACGATAGTCGGTAGTTAGATGTCGAAATTTGTTCTTTGATAACGAAGGGTCCGACCTTCTTGAAGTCCAGCTTCGTGCTTGGTCGTTTGGTTCGTAAGTTCCGTGCAATTAAGTAGACTTTGTCTCCCCTCTCTAGGCGAGGTCCCTCGAGCCTGTGTTTGTCGTAGTAGTTCTTCATTCTGGTTCTGACAAACTCGAGTTCCTTTTTGAGCTTTTCATGCAGTACGTGCATTTGTTCCGCTTTGACTGCTGCTCTCGGCACTATGACTTCTGGTCCTTGCCTAAGGTCTGCTTCGTATCCGTAGTTCGCGAAGAACGGTGTGACTTTGGTCGTTTCTGTCGGCGTCGTGTTATAGGCGAGTTGTGCTATTGGTAACAGCATGACCCAGTCGTTTTGCTAGTAGTTGACGTAAGAACGGAGATACTGCTCGACAACTTGGTTCAGTCGCTCCGTTTGTCCGTCAGTCTGTAGGTGATATGCCGTTGACAGCTTACTGTTAACGCCTAATCGTTGCATTAACGCTTGCCAGAACTTCGATACGAATTTGGTGTCTCTGTCGGTGATCCATTCTTGCGGCCAAGCATGCACTGATGCAACTTGCCGATAGATCACGTCTGCTAACTGTTCCGCTGTCCAGGACTCCTTGTAGGGAAAGAAGTATGCCCACTTAGTCAGGCGATCTACTATAGTAAGAATACTGTCGTAGGTCACTCCTATGGCTATATCCTTGGATTCTAGCAGCTTCGTAATAAAGTCCATCGTAACTGAACTCCATGGTTTGTCAGCTATTGGCAGTGGCTGAAGTAGCCCATACGGCTTGTGTCGTGCCGTTTTGCTTCGATTACAGATGTCGCAACTCCGTATAACTTCCTTAACTCGTGCCGTTAACTGTGGAAAGTCGTAGTGTTTCTTGACTTGTGCGACAGTCTTCGTGACTCCTTTATGTCCTCCAAGTTTCGACTCGTAGAGTTCTCGAATCATCCGCAGCTGTTGATCTTTGTCGTAGATGTATGCTTTACCTCGGTACCAGAGTTTCCCATCTTTTTCTTCCACTCCGTCAGGTACCACTGGTCCGGGTGCTACTTAATACTGTGCCTCGTTGATCCTTTCTTCTCGAAAGATTGCGCAACATTCGAGGAACGAGTCGAGTAGATCATCTTCCACGGGTGTCTGCGTCTCGTGATGCAGCGTTCCGTCTGTCCGTTCCTTGAACAACGGTGGTGTCGTTCCCGTTCGTCCTTCCGTGTGATCCGTTCGTCGACTTAAGATGTCCGCTCGTGCGTTCTCTTTGCCCTTCTTGTAGCGGATCTCAAAGTTGAATTCCGCGAGGAATTCTACCCATCGTATTTGTCGTCCGTTGAGTTCCTTTGTCGTCATGAAGTATCGCAAATTCTTGTGATCCGTATATACTTGTACCGGTTCAATCGTGCCGCTGAGGTATAGTCGCCATTCCTTGAAAGCTTCGACAATCGCAAGTAGTTCCTTGTCGTGGATCGGATAATTGAGACGTGGTCCATCGAGCTTCTTTGAAAAGAAGGCTACAGGATGTAGCTTCCCTTGTTCGTCTCGTTGTCCCAATTGTCCTCCGATGGCGTAGTCTGAAGCGTCCGTTTCTACCTCGAATGGCTTCTTAGGGTCTGGTAGTACCAATACTAGGTCTTCGGTAATGGCGTTCCGGATCTGCGTGAATGCTTGCTCGTGTTGTTCTTCCCATTGGAATTCAGCATTCTTCTTGGTGAGTTCGTGCAAAGGTCGTACGATCGCTCCAAAGTTCCTAATAAACATCCGGTAGAAGTTTGCAAATCCGATGAAGCTTCGTATTTCCGTGACTGACGTCGGTCGTGGCCAATTCTTGATAGCTTCAACCTTTGAAGGTTCCATCCGGATTTGTCCTGGGGATATCTCGTATCCCAGAAACACCGTTTTCCTGACGTGGAATTCGCTCTTTCCCTTGTTAACTAATAGCTTGTACGCGTGCAGCGCGTCCAGCACTGCTTTTACGTGCTTCCGGTGTTCGTCCATCGTCTTGGAGAAGATGAGTATATCATCGAGATAACATACCGCAAATTTGTCGAGAAAGGGTCGGATAGCTTGATCAATCAGGGCTTAGAACGTTGCCGGCGCGTTCGTAAGTCCAAATGGCATAACGAGGTACTCGTAGTGGCCATAAGGTGTCCTAAAGGCCGTTTTCCACTCGTCGCCTTCTTTGATCCGTATATGGTTGTAGGCCGATGGCAAGTCAAGACGCGTGAAATATTGGGCTCCTGCTAACTGATCTCGGAGCCGTGAGATCAGCGGTAACAGGTATCGATTTTTCACAGTCTGTTCGTTAAGTTGCCGATAGTCGACGTATAACCATAGCTTTCCGTCTTTCTTGGGCATAAACAGGATTAGGTAGCCTGTTAGCGATGTCGACGGGCGGATATGTCCTCTTCAAAGGTTCTCCTCCAAATATCGCTTAAGTTCTTCGTCCTATGTCTAGCTCGTATAGTAAATCTTGAAGAACTTCAGTCGTGCTCCTTCCTTAAGCTTGATCTCGTGATCCTATGGGCTGTGTTCTGGTAATCCTTCCAGATGCTTCGGTTCGAATGCTAGGTGTCCTTCGTATTCCTTCGGTACTTCCCTAGTCTTGTCTCGTCTCTCGGTTTTCTAGTAGTATGCGAACTTGGTTCCGTCTATAGCGATACTGGCGATTTCTCCTGTCTCAACCCACTACTCCCATTGCAGTGCTCCGCATTCGTCAACGGAGAGAACAGCTATCGGCGATTCAGCTCGTTCCTCCTGTCGCAACGTCGGTATCGTTATACCGCTTCTTCCAGAGTCCGTAGTGGTCTGCCTGCCACTGTCCGTCTCTTGCGGTGGATCCGTAGGACATGCCTTTCTCTGAGCATCGTCCGCTCGCGATCCTTGCGCGCTCCCCATCTCGCTGGTCGAATACAACTCCGTTCGGGGTCGCAGGTGGCCACCATTCTTCCAGCTAATGTCCGGGTCGTAATCTTCATGCCATAGTAACCCCAATATCATGTCTTTGTCGTTACCCATGTCCACGATACTAAATACGACTGCTATAGTCTTCCCTGCCACAGTGATGTCGATCGGTTCGGTCTCCCTGCGTACCTATTGTGTCGGAAATGGCCCTTTGACTATGCTATGCTTCCGCTTCATTCTCCAGGGTATCCGTAGCTGATTTACCAGTGTCGGCGAAATCAGATTCATCTCTGCTCCACTGTCCACTAGTGCGAGCATTTCGTGCTGTTTCCACTATGCTGTTATCCACAGCCGCTTGTCTTGCCGCCGTCGTCCAAAGATTACGGCGATTTCCCATGTTTCTGCCGGGAGGTCTCGGTATAGTAGTCTCTTACGCTAGTTCCTCCTATACTGCGCTACCACTCGCCGCTACGCGGGCGTTAATGGTTTCCGGGCCCCTCGAAGGGCCCTGACCCGTTTCCCAGGTCAGTGCTAACCTCTCCGGTTGTTCGGCTAATAGCAGCTTCGTCGATCGTGCTCATTTCCGTAAGCCATTGAGTGCTTGCGGCTTCCTACCATTAGGTCCGTTCCGCTTTCCATCGTGCGTACCATAGCTTCATCTAAAGCTCCCGAATTCGCAATTTCTTTTCGTCCGCGTAATAGAGGCAATCGTTGCTCTAGCACAAGTCCTATATGTCTCGTCCGGTTCCGCAGTGCCTAGGCCAGGCTCGTCTTGGAACTATCGTGATGCTTTCTAGATCGCGGGCTTCGATCTTCCAGAGCAATTCGGCCGCTCTGTTTCCTACATCGTAGACCCATTCCACAGGGCACAAGCCTCCGTTCCCGTTCTCCTGTCGGGTCGGCCAGTGGTTGTTTTCGAATTTGTCGCGGAAGTGGTATCGGCATTCGTGTGCCACACACTGGAACCAGGGCACTTGCGCATGTGCCTCATGTCGAGGGTACAGTCGCGTGGCGTCGCCCGGGAGGTATTAGAATTCTTTCCCAAATCCTTCCCATTGTACGTGGACCATAGGTACTCCAGTGCTAATATAAGAGTGTTTCTTCCAGTAGCTTTCCCACGTACGTTCGTCTTTTCCGCGGTTCGCGCGCATGAACTGGTATTCGGGGTTCCGTACGTCGTGGCTAAGTTGCTGATCGTCAAAGTGCTCGGCGTAGCTATCGGGCCCATCATATGTCACAGGCTGTTCCCCTTTGATGGTTTCCACGATACGTCGGAGTTCCCTCATTTCGTCCTTCATCTTATCGCTCTACTAGGCGAGTCGAGTCAAGCGCCCATCCCGTTCGCGCAGTTCCGTGTTAAGTCGGAAAACTTCGTTACGGTACCATTCGATTCGTTCCTAGAGGAATAGAGCATTAGGTCCGGGTCTTTCGATTCCTTAGGTGTCGGTTGTCCACGATCCATCCCGCCTCTGCGTAACTGTAAAACCCCACTGCCTCAAGGTTGGGAGAATCGAAATTGGCGGCGTATACTCTCCTGCCATGTCCCATTCGGCAAGACCTGTCTCTAGGTCCACAGTGACCAGTTCGGAGTACGGTGCTTGTTCGTCTTTACCGTTGCCGTCGTGTCCGAGACTGTCCGTGTCACTATCCTTGTCTTCGTAGCTCGTAGCTGCTACTTCGGTGACGTTCTTGGTAGTTTCGTCAATGTCCGCGATTTCTTTTCCAGGGACTGGCTTCCATTCTTTCTTCGGGCTCCGGCATTCTCGCTTATAATGCCCTTTCTTTCCGCAGTTGTAGCAGGTAACATTGGACTTGTCTTTGGTCGCCTTCTTCTGGTCCTGCTTCTACGCTGCGTCTACATCCATGGCTCCGGGGTGCGTCCCGTACGAGGTACTAACGTACGCTCGCTTTTTCTTGTCGTTGGCCTTAACCGTGGTTCCGTTCATTCGACCTCGTTTCTGCTGCTCTCGTGCGTAGAGTCGATCATCGATTCTGATGGCCTGTGCGATGTATTCGTCCAGGGTCTCAGGCCGGTCGTACTTGTATAGCTCGTCCTTGACCTTTTCCTTCAAGCCGTTGTAGAACAGTTGCATCAACGCCTCGTCGTTAAGCTAAGACTTGAGCATGTCCTGTCTGAACTGTACGGCGTAGGAGGCTGCTGACTTGGTCTGTCGAAGATTGGCGAGTCTTTCTTGCGCATGAATCTTCTCGTCTTTATCGCCGAAAACCTTTCGAAGCTCTTCTTTGAAACGGTCGTAAGATCGGAAGACTGCCTGTGTGAACGCGTCTCGGTCGTCTTCGTCTTCCTCAGTGAGGTAGTCGTTCCACGTAGGCTCGAACCATCTGAGTACCTTGCCCTCCAGTCTCGTAGCTGCGTAGAGGACTTTGGCTTTGTCGTCCGGAAACTTGTCGTTATTGAGCCGGAAGTAGGATCGGAGGTTTGTCAGGAATCCTGCGAGATCCTCCTTGGTTCCTCCGTATTTACCAGGTGGTTCGATCTTGATGCGGCTCGCCTTGGCGGTCTCGAGCGCTTCGATTTTGGCGTAGGCCTCGTTAACCAACTTCTGCGAGTACTTTTCGCGATTCTCGAGTTCCTTGATTCGAGCTTGAGCAGCCTTGTCTCTCTGGTCCAACTCCTGGATCCGCTGCTGGAGTTGACCAAGCTGAGTGAGCAGCTGTTCGGCCGTGACGTCGGTAGCCATGTCGATGTCGAGGTCGAAGTCTCCTCCGTTCTGAACCATGACAGAACAAAGGGAGTGGTAACAACGTGTGACGAACCCAACTCAGACTTCTTCTGAAAGGGTCCAGACGGAGGTGGGTGAAGCGGGACAAGCAGGCAGGTCGTCTGAGGGATTCGGTGAAGCCAAAGGGTTCACAACAACACTTAGAGTTGTCTCTCACAGTAATCAGCAATGCTTGGTATGAGTACTGTGATTGTGATTGTTACCACTGGTGAACTCCCAGAGTCCACCATAACGAGTGACTATTTACATGTATATATACTCTTCCTGATCGCTTATGGCCTTCTTCGATCCTGTCTTTGGATCGCCTTTGGTAGCTAGCTATCCTCCGCTATCTTTCCCCTTTTGGCAATTGTTCGCTCGTAGTAGCCTGCGCTCCCTAGCGATCCGTGTCAGCCTCGCTTCGTGTCCTTCTTGATTGGTGGCTCATTCGGCCTGCTGCACCCCACCGGGTCGCGGTATATGGTTGGCTCGTGACACCACTGGTTACCAAGTTACCAGGTTTAGAGAGGTAGATAGAAGACTGCCCTAGTTACTAAGTCACCAGGAACGGAGAGATTTTATAGTAGTTATAATAGAATTACTTAGTTCGGTTACCAAGTTACTAAAACAGAGCATAACTATCACGAAAGTAGTACTAAATGTTCGTTAACACGAAACGAATCTAGTACTAATGGTTTTAGATGGTTAGAGCAGAATTTCCGCTACCATTTGATAAAAGATAGTTTCCAATAGATGGAAGATAGTTCCAATTGATGGAAGAAAGTTGGTAAGTTATAAATAGTTCAAAAGTGCGATGTCTCCTTCCCACGATTGCTGGCCCTGTGGCTCTGTATAAGTAGAGGATAGGAACAAAGAACCCTCCGTTTGCCAGCCTGTTTGCCAGATCCACAGGTCTTATCTTATCCAGCCTTACATGATGGACGCGTCCGTAGACAACGTACTGCATCAGGCCACAACGTACTTTAATGTGCCTTAGCGTGGTGAATCCTATTCTGCCAAAAGCGAATGGGGAGGGGTGTTTTGCCCCATGGGAGGTAGTCGAAAATGCAGTGTTGGCGAAGTCAGGCTTGTTGCTCTGTGCTTTCCTTCTGGTTTTCCTTCTGGTTCTCTTCCTCTTTCTTGGAAAACAAGCTGCCTTCACGAAAACCGCAACAGAATCTACCCTCCCCGATGTTGGCTTGCAGGCTGGGGTACTAGATGGAGAGAAATTGAGTGCTAATGGACTGCAACCAAGATGGCAAATATGATAAACATGTCACGATGATGAAGCCCCCCGTGACTAGAGCACTGAATAGGTCTCGTAGAAACGGTTCGAAGTGTAGATTAATTATCTGATTAACATGATGACAACAACAACAACACAACCCCCCCCCCTTTTTTTTTTCTTTAACCTCTGACATAAGGTGTCATCCATCATTCCTTTTATAATAATAATATAACATGGCCGTTCGTCGTTCGTGATATCGTATGCTGCCTCCACTGGATCCCAGACACTGATCAACTCAGTTTTCAGCGGATCGCAACTGGAACCAAGAAAGAATGAGGAAAAAAAAAAAAAAAAGATCCGCCCTTCCGTACGTCACCGACCCTCCATATTCCACTCGCAGTTCCCCCTGACCTCTACACCGGTCTCCATTGGGGCCACCCTCCTGAAGGCCACTTCCCTCTGCCTCTTCATCTCCTCCATCTCCCACCTCATCCTCTGGATATCCCCCTCCAGAAATTTAATTACTCTATCGGCCTTGGTCAGTACGTCCACCTTGCTCATCCGCCTGTTATTTCGCCCCTTGATGCCTCCACCATCGCCACCACCCCTACCACCAACGCCGGTGGCGAGGGCCCCGGTCTGTTGATCGTCGTTAATATCCCATCCGCCACTGCCGCGGGCAGCGACGGTGGCGTCCCCGCCGGTCCCTCCTCGGGGATCGCCCCGCACGGCCTGGTCGTCGTCGTCGTCGTCGTCGTCGTCGTTGAGAATTCCCTCTGGGAGCGAGTCCAGGAGCGCCTCGAACCGCGCGTGCAGCCGGTGCCGGTAGTGCTGCTCGACCAGGTTGTGGTTGGCGCGCGCCCGCTGGTGCGCGGCCGACTCGCCCGGCCGGGGAGCAGGGGCCGGCCGTTTGACGCGGCGGGTTGCCGTGCGGAGGGTCGGCCCGCAGCCTCTTTCTCCTGCGGCTGCGGTGGCGGCGGCGGCGGGTGAGGATGGTGGCTTCTTCGCCTTGGGTCTCTGTCCCTTTTTTTCTGTCGTGTTCGGCTTTACGCTCGTCTCCGTCGCTTCTACGGTCGGGGGTTAGGGAGCTGTCGCGGGCTGACTTGATCGTTCTGGAGGTTGATGCTCTTGTCGAGAGCGAGATAGGGGCCGCTTGCTCGGTGGATACGCGGGCGGGCACCGAAGGAAGGCCGTACAACGTTCGGCTTGGGTTGGGCGAAGAGCTGGCCCAGGAACGGTGGGTGGGTCGGACGAACGAGTAATAGTGTGTCCAAATGCTGTTGTCTCTGGCAACTCTCCGTTGTCCAGAGTTGTGGTTGGGAGGTGACCGGGCCAAGCGGACCCGACGTTGGGCGGAACTGCATGCGGCAGTGAGGAGACAGTGGGAGCAGCCGAGTACGTGTTGTGCAGGTCCAAGTGGAAGTTGGCATTCCCGACCCAATCTCGGAACCCGACGTCGAACAAGGCGTGTGCTGCCTGAGCTGAGTGGGGTTGATAAAGCAGGTTATGGTTGAGCTCAACGCCCACCGCTTCGCCGACGGTTGGGCTTGGGCTTATTGGACTGACGGGCCAGGCGCCAACGACGCACGAAGTATCATGGTTCGGCCAGTCGGGCGGCGAGGCGACCGGAGCTGTCGGTGCTGGACTCGGCAGTCCATATGGGTGGATGGCCCCTTGTTGCTGTGTCTGGACAAATAAACCCCCAAAGCGCGGCGAGCAAGCCGGTACCGTACCAGTTGTCCACGGGCCAGGTTGACTTGACTCAGGGTTATTACGGCTATGAGCAAGCGGTTGAGCGACGAGGCCGGTGGCCAACATGCTGTCGTGCAGCCCATCGAGTCCCTACGATTAGGTTAGGCTTTCCAGCGACTAGTCGGGACGCCAGCGCGATGGGTGCACTGGAATGGTCAATGGTCGGGCTCCTCCCTGGAGAGAGATAGCCTCTCCTCGGAGATAAGAATAACAAAAGAGAGAAGTAATGAGCACCGCAACCTGGCGTACCTCAGACGACCCGTTTGCAGGCCAGGCGCGATCGTGATCCATCTCTGTCCCTCGCCACCTAAAAGGGCAAAGGGCGTTAAATGGGACCACCTGGTGGATAGGGCTTTCGGGAAGCGAGGGGGGAGGGGAAGGGGGGATAATAGTTGAGATGGTGGTAGAACGATGTTGGATTGGCACTGCGAGGATTTTGGTCACAGCCGTTTCCCGACGCTGAGGAACCGAGGGCCGGAGTCCGGTTTTGAAGACGGCGGGGCGCCGTTGAGGGTTTGAAGGTTCTCAACGGACTGGCGCCCTGCGGTTACTCTACGGTACAAGCCGGCTTCCGCAGTCGAGTTACCCCAATGCCGTCGGGGAATAATTTAGCGTGCTAACGCGACAGGGCGTTGCTTTTCTTTCAACCCTCCTGCCATGTCGGCCTGCGCCTGTAGCGCTACAGACACCAACGTCTCGGGAAGCAGGATCTAGCCGCAGCATGCTGCACTTCCGATCTGCTGCTGAATTCGACCATCTCCTGGGAGGAGCCCATCACAACAAGTGCGTGTACTGTAATAAACATACAAGGTTCCCGTTAGCAGCCAAGCACACGGGCACAGCGTTCCGGTATCTCTGCTGCAACAGGGTAGAGGACGCAATGCAGTGCAATTCAAGCAGATGATCGCACATTGCCATTGGTCTTGAATCAACGGCGACCACCCCACCAATTGAGACCAGCCTCCGCCAGCCTCCCAAAAAGCGCCATGTCGTTGTATTCACGAATTAGCGGCCAGGGATGACGACGGGGATCTCTCCGCCAATCCCAGGCCGGCACTCTGCCTGTTCATGCCCCGGGGGGGGGGGGGGGGTTTGCCCGGTTATAATCGCCCAGAGCGACTTCCTCCGACGCCAGCTTGTTGCTTGAAGATTGCGGCAATCGTACCTACTAGTAACGCTGCAATGTCTGTGCATCATCCTTGTTGATCTGAATAAACTCTTGAAGGACTCTGTTGCCTTTTTAAAGCAAGTGAAGATCGCATTTCTTGGGCCTCACAAGAAATTGCAAGTCCTCGAAATCTGCTGTGACTGCAACGCTCGACGTGGCCACGTTGCTCTGTGTGGAGATGGACGTTGTCTTGTCTCGGCCGCCAGGTTACCGTGGGGAGAACGAGGCTGCCGAGCTCTTCCGGCTGTCTCTGTCTTTAGTTGGCCGTGGGCTTAGTCGACTGCGTATGTAAGGATGTAGGTATGTACGTACTGTAATCCGTACACGTATGTATGTATGTACATACTCCAAGTACGAGATACTGTCCGCACATACTCCGTACATTAGGACATGTCGGTGCTCGGATCTGTTGGCTGGGCAGTCTGCAGGAGAACGCTTCGTGTTGTCCCCTCTTGAGCGCGAGAGGCAGGGGAGGATGATCTTCTCCCTGGCCAGACTGGTCTGGCCCCTTCAGGCAACATAGCCGAATTCCTCTGCAGCAACCTTCCACTTCGCGTCTCAAAGTGCAGGATTGCAGCCGTGGACCGTCCAGTGACATGCTGGACCAGGGAGTCAGGGTAGCCAAGGCCGCACCTGTGCGACGCTGGACTGAGCAGGCTCCGGGCAGTAACACTCAATGATGAATGGCGGGACGGGGTGCTGCCGCGACAAGAGACAGCCACCCGCCGAATCTGTGGATGTACAGTAACACACAACCCTTTCAAAGCGCAAACCGACGAGATGGTGTCGCCTGTGAGCGACACCCGGGGCCAAATGCATGTTGTCCGACCATTCTTTCCTCTTTCAAACTGTGACTACCTGAATCTTGGGGTTCGAGCGACGGTGGCTGTCGGATCCAGAAATCGGGAGGACTTCGGTCCTGGGAGCAAGAGCTGAACTTTTTTTTTTTGTGGAGAGAAGAAGTGATAGGGGCGCCGAGCACTGGTGGTGGGCAGAGACCCAGCAATCGTGCGAATTCGGTAAATGCGCCCTGCAAAAGGAGGTCTTCGAGGAGCTCGGGGAGGGGGAGAGGGGGAGGGGTGGCGTAAGGAGGGAAGATCGATTCATGGGGAGTCTGTTTGATTCTTGGGAGCGACATGCCTGGGCTTTCTAACCGTGAAGCGGCCATTACCGCTGGTTGCCCAAGCAGCCAGTTGGTTGGTGCTGCAGAGTCCCGAATTTGGAACTGAAAGAATTGATTTCCAAGTTTCCAGCAGCAGACCCGGCCACGTCTCTGCCGAAAAGAGAAAGAGCGACGGCAGGGAAGCTCGGAGGGTCACAACAGCGCCAATGGGAACCGCCTTAGGTCCCTGGGAGCAAACAAATGTTCTGCAGAGACCCCTCCTTCCAATCTGTTTTTGGACCCTCCAGCCTCGAAGCTCCATTCCCGTGCCCAGGCTCAATTGAACTAAAACCGGTTAGGTTCGTTCCGGCCCTTCGCGTGCCTGCGAATCTGGCCGAGAACATTTGCCGACTCGAGAATGCCCGATGTTCGCAGGAGCTGAAATGACCGATGCCCATAAACTGAAGGTTTTGTAAGGTCCCCTTGGGAGAATCAAGTTTGACACTGTGTGTGGTGGTGTAATACGGATTACGTGGTAGTCTGTCCCTGCATTCTTCAAACTGGAACCCGGTGGGTTGGGTTGTCTGTTAGCCTAGCGGCAAAGGCGTCTTTGATCCCGAGACATGCAAAGTCCTGAGGGCAAAGAAGATTACTCTGGCATGCACTTGGGTCGCTCTGGCCGCGGCCTAGTGTACGGCCCTTTACGTCCCCGCTGTGGAGCTGGTGAGCTTGCGGCATCCTCGCGCGGGAATGCCGTCGATCCCAGACCACATAGTGTATTCTAGCCCAGAGGCTAATTCAACGTCGGCTCTTGTTATCGCATCCTGCACATACACAGTTTATTATGTTTCATCCACATTTGTCGCTCCGTCATGACGAACATGTCGGCCTTACTCGTAGCACGCTCATTGCCCTACGCTTGTGTAGGACTGCATGTTTCTGCCATCTTGGCGCGTCTGCCAGAACCACGCAGCCTGACAAATTCGCGGAACTTGCCAGCCGCAGCAAATAGGCATCCGTACCGTCTCTCTGGCTCGATCGCACTGCAGGTCGGGCCGCCATGGGCCTGCACCCAAGACGTCCCGAGATCGGGGCTCCCTAACTTATTTGCAACGTCCAGCAGCTTTTTTCGCGAGGGCAGCGTGGTTGATGACCAGTTTCTTCCCGACAACCATTTTTCGTGTCGTCTCCAATCCGCGATAAGGCCTCTCGGGAGCTCCCCACCGCTCTGACCCCAAATATCGCGCTGATCACTCGCCGATCTGACTTGCCTGCCCTTTAGCCCCACTTCCCACGACCATCTTAGATAAGACGCTCGCACTTGCCATCGCGCACTGAAATTTACCAGAGCTCGGTTATATTCTTGCTTTACCCAGGCTAGACCAGTTCAGTCAACGCCATCGACCTCATTTGACGGATATTCATCGCTCCGACTAGTTGAACTCCAGCAGATGTAAAGCCTCGGAGACTATGGGACGAAAGTAGCGGTGACAGAAACTCTTCCATGGAGCCGGGTACGATTCCCGCCCGAAATTTCCGGCAATGCTCTGAGGCCCTGCTTTGGCACTGCTACAACCGAGGCCTCGAAGCAGTTTGACAACACTGAGATGTTCTAATCATGACGCTCTTGTTCCCCGATTCTACGTCAACATTGTTCTTCTGGGAGGTTGAGCCCTACAAAGCATAATTATGGCTCGGGAAGAAAAAAGCGCGACAGACGATATTGGACATTGCATTGTCAGAACCGTCAACAACACGATTTGGAAACGGGAACCCCCTTCCGTCCCCAGCTCCCACCTCCGTCCGAGGTGTAACGCAAGCCTTGTTTGTTCAAGTAACCGAGTCATCAACGCACGACCAATAGTTCCCATAATTACCATCACGACCACTGTGAAAACCTGACAAGAGGAGGAAGGCTGTTTCACATTCGTCTGCCATGGCAATGATACCATGCGCACGCGAGTGACGAGAAGAGAGTTTGACGACCAACTGAATTCAGACAGCACCATTCCAAATAAGAACAGCTTAGTCACAAAGTGCAGGACGTCTTTTGCTCTCTCCCCTTCCGGAAGACCGGAGCTGCCTGTTAGAGCAAGCAGTTGCAAGTTTCCCCATCACCAGTGCTGCCCAGGTGATCTTGTCTGGAAGCATTTACCCTAATCTAGACGCGGCCGCAAAGGTGATGAACCGCCAATGACGGATCAGGGCATAGATGCAAATTCCTTTTCTGTCCCCCCTCCCCCGCCTCCTCCTTCCCTTATTCTCGTGAGGGTAACAAAAGGAAGAGGCAAGAATAATAAGATCTGTTGCAATGACCTTCCCCTAGTTCGTATCATGAGAGGTCCAACATCAACAAGGAAAAAAGGAAGAGAAAAGAAAGAAGAAAAGACGGTACGCTATAGACTCGATCCGAAGCTCCCTTCTGGCACTGCCATTCTCCCTCACCGTCCCGCCCGCCGACCTGCTCGTTCCCGTCCATCGTCCATACAGGAGCGGGCCAATTGGCGCCAAATAGTGTGAAAACGAGAGCATGTGTGTGTGTGTGTGTGTGTGTGAGAGAGAGAGAGAGAGAGAGAGAGAAGTGTGAGGCCGTAAGTAGAGAGAGTATGCGTGTGTGAGGCGATGGTCCGCGTCTTGCGCTGCCATTCACCTCGTCCGATTTATGCACCATGTTGGCGGTCCGGGGCCCGTATGTATGGTCGTGATTGGGAAGCGGCGTCACTCCCGTAGTGTGCGAGAGTGGTATATTAACAACTACAGACCGACTTTTGGCAAGCCGTGTGCCTTTCCGCCCAGCCAACTCCAAAACGATAAGAAAAAGCCAAACCTTCCCAAACACCGACAAAACGTTCGAGGTAAAAACACAATAACAAAACAGAGCAGACTGGGGTCAAAATGACACAGACGTCCTCACTGTGACTTGGAGCAGGGGCTCTGGCGGCAACAGTTAGCCGATCCGGTACGCATCGTATACGATCTCGGCACCCCGCCGGCAGCCACTGCCAACCCAAATGCCCGTGTTCACTTCCTGGTAGCGTTCGTCGCCCGTCTCCAGCTCCATGGTGACGCGAAGCCGGTACCGGTGTGCGGCAACATTATCGGCAGCCACCGGGTCCTGGAGCCGTTCCATGACGTCGCGCTCGCCCGTCAGCCAACCGGTGATCTTGCATATGATCAGGGCCGGGTGCTCATCGCTGGTCTGCATGAGATACCGCGCGTCGATGCGGGTGGCCGTGTCCTTGATGGTTGTCTGAGTATCTTGCCCGCTAGGCTGTAGAGAGAGAGTCGTTGGTTAGTTCCGGCACCGAGACCAGGACCACAAGATAGAGGGGAACGGGGTGTTACTGACCAGAAGAACGCCCTTGCCCCAGGTGCCAGCCCACTGACCACCGACGCACGAGATCCAGCTCTGCCGACCGGCCGGACTAGCACCCACGTTCAGCTTGGGCTTGACCCTGATGCTCATCCTGAAGTCGAGGTCGAGAGCCGGTGCCGGCAGGGCCAGCGAGCTGGCGACATCGTCCTCGTCAAACTGGTGGCGGAGATTATTGGCCGGGATCTTGTCCTTGAGCACGGCCTGGTAACCGGGGCACGTCATCAGGTGCTCTCTTTGCCTCGACGTGTTCTTTGCCCGGACTTGAGAGCAGTAGATGCACCGAGCCGAGAGACATTTGTCGTCTTCCTTGGCCCGGAACTCGACGAAGGCCGCATGGACATCGCGCAGGGGAATCTCGGGAAGGTTGGAAGCCGGCGATGGCTTCGTCTTTTGCTTCTTGGTCGCGGGCGTGCCTTCGGCTCCCAGCGAGGGGCGGGCGTGGCTGGGCGAACCGTTGATGCGGGGATTGGGCATGAAGCTCAGGTTGGTGTGCTCTCCCGCAGCATCCTCATGGCCGTACGGAGGGACAGCAGGCACGGGCGCAACGTGCGGCTGGTGCGAGCCATCATGGGCAGCTGGCGCAGCTGACGGTGGAGCGGGGGCACCATGTCCCTGGGGGCCAGGAGCGGGAGCTACCGTGGCCGATGCCGCTGAAGCCTGGAGTGCGACGTCGGGGTGGGCTTGGAGGTACGGGGCGCACTGAAGGAGGTGCTGCTTTTGACGCGTCGTGTTTTTGGCCCTCACCTGCTGACAGTACATACTGTTCATGACCGTCAGCTATTTCTTTCCTAATCGGGCCATCGGGAGAAACACAGCTCGCGACGCAAGGGCGCGTCTGCTCATTTTCATCGAGAGCCGCAAAGGGCGGCCGATCAGAAATGAGGCACGATTCCACTTACCACTGCACAGACAGGCACTTGTCATCCTGACCGGCGCGAAACTCCACGAATGCCGCGTGGACATCGTCATCTACGCGACGTGGCATGGTGACCGATGATTCCGCTAGTGAAAGATTGGTTGTGTCAAGGTTTCGGGAAAGTTTGGAAATACCGTAAAGTGGAGTGTGCTCACAGTCACGTGGTACGCGCGTTTGGTTTTGGATTACGTAGGGAAGGATGGAATGCACTCAGCCGCCCCCTTTTGAAACGTTTGTGGCGTCATTGCCTAGAGAGCGCTTCTCGGGGCCTCTTCTACATCGGTTTCCCACTGCTGCCCGGAAAGTTCAAGATTCTTCGACCTGTTCGCTGCGTCTCACCTTCAGCGGCCGGCTGCTTTCGAATACGGAAGGAATATTTCACTATCTTTGATCAAATCTATTGCCTTTCGGACTAATAATACTAGAATAAGGAGCAGAACCACAACACGTGATCCTCTGTGGCGCAATTGGTTAGCGCGTCTGACTGTTAATCAGGAGGTTGGAAGTTCGAGCCTTCCCGGAGGAGATTGTCACTGTTTTTAGCACTAAGCGAAAGTGCTTTAAACAACATGTGACGTGTTTTTTTTTTTTTTTTTTGTTATGATCATATCTATGTTCGCTTTGTCTTTCCTCTCTAACAGTAGACAACAACATGGATTTCGGGCCTATTGACTCCTCTGGTCTCAATCCAGCCGGCTCCCGGCCCCACCGGCACTACCGGTAAAGGGGAGACAAGCCCCTGTGGTCTGAACCGCGTTATACACAATGTAATTAATCCGTACTGTCAGTTACTTGTTAACCCGGACTATAGAAGTTAAAGGGGCCAAATAATTAGTTAGTCATGTCTTTTATGTTCCCTGAAAGCTGGCTCTGAGACTCTAGAGTAGGTTTTAACCTATCTGAACTGGTTTCTAGATCTCTTCTCCAAACGATACATAAAAGACGGCGCTACGCGATCTCACGAAACATAGGCACGCAGTTCACCTGTTCTGGCGTCAAGTGCTATCGAGGTTATTAACCTGTAAAAGGAATATCAGAAAAGAATAAGCTGACAATTAGGAACCAGAAACTAACCAATACCATCTCCACATCATGTTACGCGGGGGCTTCCTGTCACATCCATCGTGTCAGAAGCTGTAGAGCTTCTAAGAGTATTAGCCACACATTTGCCACAGCTATATAAGGCTGTTCAACGCTTTAGCCAGTCACTTTGTCTATAAATATCAGTCGTTTTGTCTCCTTTATAGATAGTTTCACAAGGCACTATCTCCTTCGTACAGCCACCCCCTACAGACTGCTTTCAACGCTCCCGAAGCTCCCACTACGTTCGGCAGTTATAAGCCCGGCGCCTTGACTACTCCTCTGCTGACGTATCTTTAATATCAATAGTAGCTTCCTCTATTACGAACTCTCTTACCCTGCTTTAATACGCTTTCGACGATATATCCGTCTATTATGTCCAAGATCCTAGTCGAGACTTCTATATACCTTATAGAACCTAGTTCCTAGAACTTGTAGTATATTAAACTATAGTTATAGGCTGAATTTGCTAGTATATAGGGATTCGTTAACCCTAATGGCGACCACGAGCTAGATCTAGAAGTTCTATAGTGCCTAACCTATAAGCAAGCTAGAGATAACCTTATCTTAGCTTCCTAGGAGCAACTTTAAGAAGGATTATTACCCTCGATATCTATAGATTTAATACCTTCTAATATAGCTATTATAGCTAAATTTGTATAACTATAAGACTTCTTTTATAAAGATATTATGTATACTATAGACGTTAGTAAGCGGATAAGATAGCTATAATGCTAGTTAGTATATACTATAGATCCTAAACTCTATAAAGCTATAAAAGCGTATAGGAAGAAGGATATTAACCTTATTAGAGGGATTATCTAGGTACTTTGCTCTATACTTATACTATCCATTATAATACTTTATATAATAGTTATAGTATAATATATAACTAGTCTTAACGTAGTTAAATGTTTAGGAGTTAATCTATAGCGCTAGATTCGTAACTTTAATGTTGCCTTCTAGTAAGCTATCTAATACGATATCCTAGAAGTATAAAGTATATAAGGACTTTATACCTTTCTTAACGCTATCGCTATACATATCTTACTAACCTAGGTAGCGAACAAGAGGATAGAAATCGAGCTTGCTAATAGCATGGGATAGCCACTTCCGGAGCTTAGTACCCTCGTTACAATGGCCGAGATCCTAATTAACAACGACATGTAACCTAGAGTCTCTCGGAAGTATAGAATCTTCTTGACAACTTATATGCTAATACTTCCTATAGCTTAGAAGAGCGGTAAGGAGAGAGGCAGAGACTTATATGGAGACTCTTATAGTAGTTAGCGGCGTAATATAAGATATCCCTATAAGTATCTAAGACATCTATAGGATCTAGTAGACTGCTATACGCTTAAGTAAGCTGTCTATAGTAACGAGTAACGCTTGTACCTTTCTAATAAGGAGTATAAGAGGATTTGCTAGGAGCTTGATAAGCTAAAGTAGGCTAGACTAAAAAGCTAACTTATCGCTAAGTAGGGGGAGCTATTCTATTCTAGGTAGTTAGGGGCAAGATACCTTAGTTCCCTTAATACGTTAATTATTAGCCCTTAACTACTTAGTAAGCTCTTGACTTACTATAGGACATTTAGTATAATTACTTTATAACGCTATCCTCTTTCGGAAAGCACTTTACTAGACTTATATAATACGACCTACTTAGTTAATGATAAGAAGTTCCTTTTACCTAGGATATTTATTAAGGTAGAAGATCCTAAGTTCGTTAAAGTAGGTATAACGACCTTTCCTATTAGTAGGAGGGGCACTTAGATAATTGAGAACGTTCTAGATAGACTATATAGATTATATACTAAGAGCTTAACGCTTAAGGATATCGCTATTATCGAAGGATTCTATATTAATATTGTCCTAGAAGCTCTATTACTTAAGGTAGGCACTTAGTACTATAGCTTAGATTGCTTACTACGTTTCGGAACATTAGAAAATAACGTTATCCTTTATAAGTTAGAATGTAAATATAATCTTACCTTCCTTAAATATAAGCCACTTTCCTACTATTCGAGCTTCCTAGACTATATCTTAATTAGTAAAGCGGGTATTATGAACATTTATATATCCTCGTAGAATATATTCACTATATATAGTAAAAGGTCTTAGACGTAAGCGTTACCTATTATAAGAGAGGATACTAAGGATCTTTAGTACTTAAGAGCTAGCTACCTCGGACTAGAAACGTTAAAAGTACTTATTAATAATACTAGAAACATCTATATTAAAGGGATAATATATATTAAGTATAAGAGTTATACTCGTACTTATATAAGTAAGGTTATCTCTAGGAAAATACTGCCTAAATAGAAGTTAGCGTACCTATTCTAGCAAGTAGCCTAGGATCTATTTAACCATCCTAAAGCGATTAATAGATTATAATAGCTGCTTATAATTATTAATAAGTATAGTAGGAAGCTCTTCCCTTTCCTCTTAACGATAAAGTCGCTAGACTAGATTATAAGAGTTATCTAGAATTTTGAGAGCTAGGTAAAACACTAATATAGGCTTACTATCTATAAGATTGAGTGGGATAACGATACTACGACGATCAGTTTAGTAAGGTATATACTAATATATTACTAGACTTAGGCCATAGAAAGTGATATTAATCTTAAACTCTTACCTTTATATACCTATAAGCCTAATAGACTAATAGAGCAAGTAAGGCAAGAGCTAATCTTACACTTAATTAAGATGCTTAACGGCGCAAATCTACCTATAAAGCTCTAGTTATATTACAGAAATATGTATATAGGACGCCACCTAAGCCGCCTTCCCTAATAAGCCAATGGGACAGCAGGCACGAACAGACCAATCAGGAAAGGATCACGCTTGACAAAGTGATCTATACACTATAGGATCACTATCACAGCCGTAATCCAGACGACAAAGGATCACTAGATAAAGAGTAATCCTAAGATTATATATACATATAGATAGTCACTCGTTACAATAAACTCTAGGAGTTCACCAGTAATAGTAACTTACAATTACAGTACTTATACCAAGCATCGTTAACTACTATAAGAGATAACTCTAGTGTTATTATAAACCCTTTAGCTTTACCAAATCCCTTAGACAACCTATACACTTGTCCCGCTTAACCTACCTTCGTCTAAACCCTTTCAGAAGAAGTCTAAGTTAGGTTCGTTACACGTTGCTATTACTCCCTTTGTTCTATTATAGTTTAGGACGAAGGTAATTTCGACCTTGATATCGACATAGCTACTAACATTACAGCCGAACAGCTGCTTGCCTAGCTTAGTTAATCCTAACAGCGGATCTAGGAGTTAGACTAGAGAGATAAGGTTGCTTAATGTGACGAACCCAACTCAGACTTCTTCTGAAAGGGTCCAGATGGAGGTAGATTGAGCGTGACAAGCAGGCAGGTCGTCTAAGGGATTCGGTAAAGCCAAAGGGTTCACAACAACACTAGAGTTGTCTCTCACAGTAATCAGCAATACTTGGTATAAGTACTGTAATTATGATTGTTACCACTGGTAAACTCCCAGAGTCCACCATAACAAGTGACTATTTACATGTATATATACTCCTAGGATCACTAGTAGTCGTGGTGATCATTTATACTAGCTTACCTGGCTTATATCGTGAGCTAGTGATCCTCTGTTGGGATCATTTCTTGCCAAGCGTGATCCTGTCCTGATTGGTCTATCATTCCTTCGGCTTGATTGGCCCGTTCGTGCTAGTAGCTTAGGCGGCATCTATATATATATTTCCGTGACACGATACCCTCCCTCTGAGGCTTTTGACCCGAAAGCCCTCTTTTAGGCCGTTTCAAATAGCGCTAACATCCTTTCTATATATGCCTCGTAATTTTTCCCTTTTCCTGTACTACTAGTGACTAATAAGATGGCAGATCGTATTTCTAAATGCCGATCCTCGAAATCCTAATAGTATGCCGCGCTTGCTTCTTTTATTAATTCTTCTGGCGTGGACGTCATACCGTGTTCGTGGTGTTTTAAGCAGAACTTGGCTTGTCATATAGCGTTAGGCTCTTCTCGTTATAGCGAGTACATATATCGGGGTCGTTCTTACGATGGTTCTAATATAGCATCTGCTTATTTATGACCTAGTTTATTACCTTAATGTTTGTAGCTAATTCTTTATAGTAACGAAGATTATATCCGAACAAAAGCGTGTAGAACAAGAAGAGGCCGATGCCGAAGAGGCCCTTTTTGTCCTTCAGACTTAACTTCAGACGGCTATCGGTCGATTAGCTTGTCTTCGTCGCTAGAAACGTTTCTTGAAGGAGCAGGGTTCCGAGTTGTTTTGTCGAGGTATACAGTCTCTAGAGGAAATAGAGGTAGAAGAACGGAGGGTACGGGAGTCCGAAGTACGCGTTATTAGTGATGTACGGTCCTAGGGTGCTAACGTCCTGTTTAACTGGTCTTCTTTAGGCCTAGATTTGTCAGAGGCCGACTTAGCCGTTTTGTCTAAGCTAGTGCCTATAGTCGATCCGGGTTCTGCTAGTAGAACTATTCCAGTTTCTTAGGGTAGTTTAAGTTCTTAACTAGTTCCTATAAGTTATCTTCTAATCCAAAATCAAGCTATTTAACTAGGTATTGTAGTTCCCTATTAATAATACATAAATCTAGAATTTCTTTGACGTCCTATTCTTCTTCCTTGTCTTCTGCTTCGATATACGTAGCAACCTTGGCGTTTTTTGGTGCTAGTTCGAGGAGTGAAATATAAAAAACATCTATCTGTAGTCGTATAGATGACGGTAACGATAGTCGGTAGTTAGATGTCGAAATTCGTTCTTTGATAATAAAGGGTCCGACCTTCTTAAAGTCTAGCTTTGCACTTAGTCGTTTAGTTTGTAAGTTTTGTACGATTAGGTAGACTTTGTCTCCCCTCTCTAGGCAAGGTCCCTCAAGCCTATATTTATTATAGTAATTCTTTATTCTGGTTTTGACAAACTCGAGTTCTTTTTTAAGCTTTTTATATAGTGTGTACATTTGTTCTGCTTTGACTACTGCTCTTAGTACTATGACCTCTAGTCTTTGCCTAAGGTCTGCTTTATATCTGTAGTTTGTAAAGAACGGTATAACTTTGGTTGTTTCTATTAGTGTCGTATTATAGGCGAGTTATGCTATTAGTAATAGTATGACCTAGTCATCTTACTAATAGTTGACGTAAGAACGGAGATATTGCTTGATAACTTAGTTTAGTTACTTTGTTTGTCTGTTAGTCTGTGGGTGATATGCCGTTGACAGCTTGCTATTAATGCCTAATCGTTATATTAACGCTTGCTAAAACTTCGATGCGAACTTGGTGTCTCTGTCAGTGATCCATTCTTGCGGCCAAGCATGTACTAATGTAACTTGCTAATAGATTACGTCTACTAGCTATTTAGCTATCTATAACTCCTTATAGGGAAAGAAATATACCTATTTAGTCAGGCGATCTACTATAGTAAGAATACTATTATAGATTACTCCTATAGCTATATCCTTAGATTCTAGTAGCTTTGTAATAAAGTCTATTATGATTAAGCTCTATAGTTTGTTAGCTGTTAGTAGTAGCTAAAGTAGCCTATACGGCTTGTATCGTGCCGTTTTGCTTCGATTACAAATGTCGTAGTTCCGTACGACTTCCTTAACCCGTGCCATTAACTGTAGAAAGTCATAGTGTTTCTTAACTTGTACGACAGTCTTCGTGACTCCTTTATGTCCTCCGAGTTTCGACTTGTAGAGTTCTCGAATCATCCGTAGCTATTGATTCTAGTCGTAGATATATGCTTTGCCTTGGTACCAAAGTTTCCTATCTCTTTCTTCTACTCCGTTAGGTACCACTGGTCCGGGTACTGCTTAATACTATGCCTTGTTAATCCTTTCCTCTCGAAAGATTATATAGTATTCGGGGAACAAGTTAAGTGGATCGTCTTCCACGGGTATCTACGTTTTGTGATGTAGCGTTCCGTCTGTTCGTTCCTTAAACAATAGTAGTATTGTTCCTATTTGTCCTTTTGTATGATCCGTTCGTCGGCTTAAGATATCCGCTTATATGTTCTCTTTGCCCTTTTTGTAGCAGATCTCAAAGTTAAATTCCGTGAGGAATTCTGCCTATCGTATTTGTCGTCTGTTAAGCTCCTTCGTTATTATGAAGTATCGCAAATTCTTATGATCTATATATACTTGTACTAGTTTAATCGTGCTACTGAGGTATGGTCGCCATTCCTTAAAAGCTTTGATAATCGTAAGTAGTTCCTTGTTGTGGATCGGATAATTGAGACGTAGTCTATTAAGCTTCTTTAAAAAGAAGGCTATAGGATATAGCTTTCCTTGTCTGTCTTGTTGTCCTAATTGTCCTCCGATGGTATAGTCTAAAGCGTCCGTTTTTACCTCGAATGGCTTCTTAGGGTCTAGTAGTACTAGTACTAGATCCTTAGTAATGGTATTACAGATCTACGTAAATGCTTACTCATGTCGCTCTTCCCATTAGAATTCGGCGTTCTTTTTGGTGAGTTTATATAAAGGTCGTACGATCGCTCTAAAGTTCCTAATGAACATTCGGTAGAAGTTCGTAAATCCGATAAAGCTTTGTACTTCTGTAACTGACGTCGGTTATAGCCAATTCTTAATAGCTTCAACCTTTGAAGGTTCTATCCGAATTTATCCTAGGGATATTTCGTATCCTGGAAATACCATTTTCCTAACGTGAAATTCGCTCTTTTCCTTGTTAACTAATAGCTTGTATACGTGTAGCGTGTCTAGTACTACTTTTACGTACTTCTAGTATTTGTCTATCGTCTTAGAGAAGATAAGTATATTGTTGAGATAATATACTGTAAATTTGTCGAGAAAGGGTCGGATAGCTTGATTAATCAGGGCTTAGAACGTTGCTAGCGCGTTCGTAAGTCTGAATGGCATGACGAGGTACTTATAATAGCTATAGGGTGTCCTAAAGGCCGTTTTCCACTTGTCGCCTTCTTTGATCTATATATAATTATAGGCCGATGGCAAGTTAAGATACGTAAAATATTAGGCTCCTACTAACTAATCTTGGAGCCGTAAGATCAGTAGTAACAGGTATTGATTTTTCATGGTCTGTTTGTTAAGTTACCAATAGTCAACATATAACTGTAGCTTTCCGTCTTTCTTAGGCACAAACAGGATTAGGTAGCCTGCTAGCGATGTCGACAGGCAGATATGTCCTCTTCGAAGGTTCTCCTCTAAATATCGCTTAAGTTCTTCGTTCTGTGTCTAGCTCGTATAGTAAATCTTAAAGAACTTTAGTTATGCTCCTTCCTTAAGCTTGATCTCGTAATCCTATAGGCCGTGTTCTGGTAATCCTTCTAGATGTTTCGGTTCGAATGCTAGGTGTCCTTTGTATTCCTTCGGTACTTCCCTAGTCTTGTCTCGTCTCTTGGTTTTCTAATAGTATACGAACTTAGTTCCGTCTATAGCGATGCTGGCGATTTCTCCTGTCTTAACCTACTACTCTAATTATAGTGCTCTGCATTTGTTAATAGAGAGAACAGCTATCGGCGATTTAGCTCGTTCCTCCTGTCGCAATATTGATATCGTTATACCGCCTCTTCTAGAGTCTATAGTAGTCTACCTACCACTGTCTGTCCCTTGTAGTAGATCTGTAGGATATGCCTTTCCTTAAGTATCGTCTGCTTGCGATCCTTATACGCTCCCTATCTTACTAGTCGAATACGACTCCGTTTAGGGTTATAGGTAGCTACTATTCTTCTAGCTAATGTCCGGGTTGTAATCTTTATACTATGGTAACCTTAATATCATGTCTTTATCGTTACCTATGTCTATAATGCTAAATATAACTACTATAGTCTTCCCTGCTATAGTGATGTCGATCGGTTCGGTCTCCCTATATACCTATTATGTCGGAAATAGCCCTTTGACTATACTATACTTCCGCTTTATTCTCTAGGGTATCCGTAGCTAATTTACAAGTGTTAGCGAAATCAGGTTTACCTCTGCTCTACTATCTACTAGTGCGAGCATTTCGTGCTATTTCTATTATGCTATTATCTATAGTCGCTTGTCTTGCTGCCATCGTCTAAAGATTGCGGCGATTTCCTATACTTCTGCTAGGAGGTCTTGATATAGTGGTCTCTTGTGCTAGTCCCTCCTATACTACGCTACTACTTGTCGCTACACGGGCGTTAATGGTTTCCGGGCCCCTTAAAGGGCCCTGACCCGTTTCCTAGGTTAGTGCTGACCTCTTCGGTTATTTAGCTAATAGCGGCTTCGTCGATCGTGCTCATTTCCGTAAGCTATTAAGTGCTTGCGGCTTCCTACTATTAGGTCTATTCTGCTTTCTGTTGTACGTACTATAGCTTCGTCTGAAGCTCCCGAATTCGTAATTTCTTTTTGTCCGTATGATAGAGGCAATCGTTGCTCTAGCACGAGTCCTATATGTCTTGTCTGGTTCTGTAGTGCCTAGGCTAGGCTCGTCTTAGAACTATCGTAATGCCTTCTAAATTGCAGGCTTCGATCTTCTAGAGCAATTCGGCTGCTCTGTTCCCTATATCGTAGACCCATTCTATAGGGTGTAAGCTTCTGTCCTTATTTCCTTGTCAGGTCGGCTAGTGATTGTTTTCGAATTTGTCACGGAAGTGGTATTAGCATTCGTGTGCCACACACTAGAACTAGGGCACTTATATATGTGCCTTATGTTAAGGGTATAGTTACATGGTATTGCCTAGGAGGTATTAGAATTCTTTCCCGAATCCTTCCCATTATACGTAGACTATAGGTACTCTAGTGCTAATATAGGAGTGTTTCTTCTAGTAGCTTTCCTACGTACGTTCGTCTTTTCCGCGGTTCGTACGTATAAACTAGTATTCCGGGTTCTATATGTCGTTGCTAAGTTGCTAGCCGTCAAGATACTTGGCGTAGCTATCAGGCCTATCATATGTCATAGGCTGTTCTCCTTTAATAGTTTCTACGATACGTCGGAGTTCCCTTATTTCGTCCCTTATTCTATTGTTCTACTAGGCAAGTCAAGTTAAGCACCTATCCTATTCGCGTAGTTCCATGTTAAGTCAGAAAACTTCGTTATAGTACCATTCGATTCGTTCCTAGAGGAATAGAGCATTAGGTCTGGGTCTTTCGATTCCTTAGGTGTCGGTTGTCTACAATCTATCCTACCTCTATATAACTATAAAACCCTACTGCCTTAAGGCTAGGAGAATCGAAATTAGCGGTATATACTCTCTTACCGTATCCTATTCGGCGAGACCTGTCTCTAGGTCTATAGTAACCAGTTCGGAGTACGGTGCTTGTTCGTCTTTACCGTTGCTGTCATGTCCGAGACTGTCTGTATCACTGCCCTTGTCTTTGTAGCTTGTGGCCGCTACTTCGATAACGTCCTTGGTGGTTTCGTCGATAGCTGTAATTTCCTTCCTAGGGGCTGATTTCCATTCTTTCTTTAGGCTTTAGCATTCTCGCTTGTAGTGCCCTTTCTTTCCGTAGTTATAGTAGGTAATATTAGACTTGTCTTTGGTCGTCTTCTTCTAGTCTTGCTTTTACGTTACGTCTATATCTATAGCTCCGGGGTATATCCTGTATAAGGTACTAACGTACACTTGCTTTTTCTTGTTGTTAGCCTTAACCGTAGTTCCGTTTATTCGACCTCGTTTCTACTACTCTTGTATATAGAGTCGATCATCGATTCTAATAGCCTGTACAATGTATTCGTCTAGAGTCTTAGGCCGATCGTACTTATATAGCTTGTCCTTAACCTTTTCCTTTAAGCCATTATAAAACAATTACATTAACGCCTTATTATTAAGCTAAGACTTAAGTATGTCCTATCTAAACTATACAGTATAGGAGGCTACTAACTTAGTCTATTGGAGATTAGCAAGTCTTTCTTACGTATGAATCTTCTTATCTTTGTCGCTAAAAACTTTCTAAAGCTCTTCTTCGAAATGGTCATAAGATCGGAAGACTACCTATATAAACGCGTCTCGGTCGTCTTTGTCTTCCTTAGTAAGATAGTCGTTCTATATAGGCTCGAACTATCTAAGTGCCTTGCCCTCTAGTCTTGTAGCTATATAGAGGACTTTAGCTTTGTCATCCGGAAACTTGTCGTCATTAAGCCAGAAGTAGGATCGGAGGTTTGTCAGGAATCCTATAAGATCCTCCTTAGTTCCTCTGTATTTGCTAGGTAGTTCGATCTTGATACGCTTCGCTTTAGTGCCCTCAAGTGCCTCAATTTTGGCATAGGCCTCGTTAACCAACTTCTGCAAGTACTTTTCGCGGTTCTCGAGTTCCTTAATTCGAGCTTGAGCAGCCTTGTCTCTCTGGTCCAACTCCTAGATCTGCTACTAGAGTTGACCAAGCTAAGTAAGCAGCTGTTCGGCTATGACGTTGGTAGCTATATCGATATCGAGGTCGAAGTCACCTCCGTTCTAAACTATGACAGAACAAAGGGAGTGGTAACAACGTATAACGAACCTAACTTAGACTTCTTCTAAAAGGGTCTAGACGGAGGTAGATTAAGCGTGACAAGTAGGCAGGTTGTCTAAGGGATTTAGTAAAGCTAAAGGGTTTATAATAACATTAGAGTTATCTCTTATAGTAATTAGCAATACTTGGTATAAGTACTATAATTATAATTATTACTACTAGTAAACTCCTAGAGTCTACTATAACGAGTGACTATTTATATGTATATATACTCCTAGGATTACTAGTAGTCATGGTGATCATTTATACTAGCTTACCTAGCTTATATCGTGAGCCAGTGATCCTCTATTAGGATTATTTCTTGCCAAGCGTAATCCCGTCCTAATTGGTCTATCATTCCTTCGGCTTGATTGGCCCGTTCGTGCCAGTGGCTCAGGCGGCATCTGCATGTATATTTCCGTGACACTTAAGCTCGGATCAAGGAACTCGAGAACAGCGAAAAGCACTTGTAGAAGCTAGTTAACGAGGCCTATGCTAAAATCAAGGCACTCGAAGACGCCAAAGCGAGCCATATCAAGATTTAACTACCTAGCAAATACGGAGGAACTAAGGAAGATCTTATAGGATTCCTAACGAACCTCTGATCCTACTTCTGGCTTAATAATGACAAGTTTCTAGACGATAAAGCTAAAGTCCTCTATATAGCTATAAGACTAGAAGGTAAGGTACTTAGATAGTTTAAGCCTATATAGAATAACCATCTTACTAAGGAAGATAAAGACGACTAAGACGCGTTTATATAAGTAGTCTTTTAATCTTATAACTATTTTAAAGAAGAGCTTTAGAAGGTTTTTAGCGACAAAGATAAGAAGATTTATATATAAGAAAGACTTGCTAATCTCCAATAGACTAAGTTAGTAGCCTCTTATGTTATATAGTTTAGATAGGATATACTTAAGTCTTAGCTTAATAATAAGGCATTAATATAACTATTTTATAATGGCTTAAAGGAAAAGGTTAAAGATAAGCTATATAAGTATAACTAGCCTAAGACCCTAGATAAATATATTATATAGGCTATTAGAATCGATAATTGACTTTATATATAAGAGTAGTAGAAATAAGGTTAGATAAATAGAACTACGGTCAAGGCTAATAACAAGAAAAAACGAGTATATGTTAGCACCTTATATAGGATATATCCTAGAGCTATAGATATAGATATAGCATAGAAATAGGACTAAAAGAAGACGACTAAAGACAAGTCCTATATTACCTACTATAATTATAGAAAGAAAGGGCATTACAAGCAAGAATGTCAAAGCCTAAAGAAAGAGTAGAAAGCAGTCCCTAGAAAGGAAATTATAGCTATTAACGAAACTACTAAAGATGTCATCGAAGTAGTAGCTACGAGCTATAAAGACAGGGATAGTAATATAGATAGTCTTGGACACGATAGCGATAGTAAAGACAAATAAGCACCGTACTCCGAACTAGTTACGGTAGACCTAGAGATAGGTCTTGCCAAATAGGATATAGTAGGAGAGTATATACTACTAATTTCGATTCTCCTAGCCCTAAGGTAGTAGGGTTTTATAATTACCTAGAGGTAGGATAGATCGTAGATGACTGATACCTAAAGAATCAAAAGACCTAGACCTAATGTTCTATTCCTCTAGGAACGAATCGAATAGTATCGTAACAAAGTTTTCCGGCTCAATACGGAACTATACAAACAGGATAGATGCTTGATTTGACTTGCCTAGTAGAGCGATAAGATGAGGGACGAGATAAGGGAACTCTGATATATCGTAGAAACCATTAAAGGGGAATAGCCTGTGATATACGATGGGCTTAATAGCTATACCGAGTATTTTGACGATTAGCAACTTGGCTATGACGTATGGAACCCTAAGTACTAGTTTATACACGCGAACTACGGAAAAGATAAGCATATATAGGAAAGCTATTAGAAGAAATACTCCTACCTTAGCATTAGAGTATCTATAGTCTATATATAGTAGGAAGGATTCGGGAAAGAATTCCAATACCTTCTAGGTAACGCTACGTGACTGTACCTGCGACACGAGGCATATATATAAGTGCCCTAGTTCTAGTATATATTATACGAATGCTAATACTACTTTCGTAACAAATTCGAAAACAATTACTAGCTAACCTAATAAGAAAATGAGAACAGAAGCCTCTGCCCTATAGAATAGATCTATAATATAGGAAATAGAGCAGCCGAATTGCTCTAGAAGATCGAAGCCTATAATCTAGAAGGCATTATAGTAGTACTAAAACAAGCCTAGCCTAGGCACTATAGAATAGGACAAGATATATAGGACTCGTGCCGGAGTAATGACTACCTCTACTACATAGACGAAAAGAAATCGCGGATCCAGGAGCTTTAGATAAAGCTATAGCATATACAACGAAAAGCAGAACGGACCTAATAGTAGGAAGCTACAAGCACTTAGTGGCTTATAGAAATGAGCATGATCGACGAAGCCGCTATTAGCCAAATAACCAAAGAGGTTAGTACTAACCTAGGAAACGGGTTAGGGCCCTTCGAGGGGCCCGAAAACCATTAACGCCTGTATAATAGCAAGTAATAACGTAGTATAGGAGGAACTAGCGTAAGAGACCACTATATCGAGACCTCCCGGCAGAAACATAGGAAATCGCCATAATCTTTAGACGACAGCGGCAAGACAAATGACTATAGATAATAGTATAATAGAGATAGTATGAAATGCTTATACTAGTAGATAGTAGAGCAGAGATAAACCTGATTTTGCTAACACTTATAAATTAGCTATAGATACCCTAGAGAATAAAGCAGAAGTATAGCATAGTCAAAGGGCCATTTCTAATATAATAAGTATATAAGGAGACCGAACCAATTAATATTACTATAGCAGGGAAAACTATAATAGTCGTATTTAATATTATAGATATAGGCAATAATAAAGATATAATATTAGGATTACTATAGTATAAAGATTACGACCTAGACATTAGCTAAAAGAATAGTAGCTATCTACGACCTTAAACGGAGTTATATTTGACTAGCAAGATAGAGAGTATATAAGGATCATAAGCAGACGATGCTTAGAGGAAGGCATGTCCTACGGATCTACTATAAGAGACAGATAGTAGTAGGTAGACTATTATAGACTCTAGAAGAAGTAGTATAACGACACTAACATTATAATAGGAAGAATAAGCTAAACCGCTGATAGCTGTTCTCTCCGTTAACGAATACAGAGCACTATAACTAGAGTAGTAGGTTAAGATAGGAGAAATCGCTAGCATCGCTATAGACGGAACCAAGTTTGTATACTATTAGAAAGCCGAGAGACAAGACAAGACTAGGGAAGTACCGAAGGAATATAAAGGATACCTAGCATTTGAACCAAAGCATCTAGAAGGGTTACCAGAGTACAGCCTATAAGATTACGAGATCAAGCTCAAGGAAGGAGCACGACTAAAGTTCTTCAAGATTTACTATATAAGCTAGACATAGAACGAAAAACTTAAGCGATATTTAGAGGAGAACCTTCGAAGAGGATATATCTGCCTATTGATATCGCTAATAGGCTACCTAATCCTATTTATACCTAAGAAAGATAGAAAGCTACGGTTATATGTTAACTACCGGTAACTTAATAAACAGACTATAAAAAACCGATACCTATTACTACTAATCTTATAGCTCCGAGATTAGTTAGCAGGAGCCTAATATTTTATGTATCTTGATTTACTATCGGCCTATAACTATATATAGATCAAAGAAGGCGATGAGTAGAAAACGGCCTTTAGGACACCCTATAGTCACTACAAATATCTTATCATGCTATTCGGACTTATAAATGCGCTAGTAACGTTCTAAGCCCTAATTAATCAAGCTATCTGACCCTTTCTCGACAAATTTATAGTATGTTATCTTAACAATATACTTATCTTCTCTAAGACGATAGATAAATACCAGAAGTATATAAGAGTAGTACTAGACACATTATACACGTATAAGCTATTAGTTAACAAGGAAAAGAGCAAATTCTACGTTAGGAAGATGGTGTTTTTAGGATATGAAATATCCCTAGGACAAATCCAGATAGAACCTTTAAAGGTCGAAGCTATTAAGGATTGGCTACGACCGACATTAGTTATAGAAGTATAAAGTTTCATTAGGTTTACGAACTTCTACTAGATGTTCATTAGGAACTTTAGAGCGATCGTAAGACCTTTATACAAACTTACTAAGAAGAATACTAAATTCCAATAGGAAGAATAGCATGAGCAAGCATTTATATAGATCCGTAATACCATTACTAAAGATCTAGTACTAGTATTACTAGACCCTAAGAAGCTATTTAAGGTAGAAACGGACGCTTTAGACTACGCTATCGGAGGATAATTAGGATAACAAGACGAACAAGGGAAGCTACATCCTATAGCCTTCTTTTCAAAGAAGCTTAATAGACTATGTCTTAATTATCTGATCTATAATAAGGAATTACTTACGATTATTAAAGCTTTTAAGGAATAGCGATTATACCTTAGTAGTACGATTAAACTAGTATAAGTATATATAGATTATAAGAATTTACAATACTTTATAACGACAAAGGTACTTAACGGACGACAAATATAATAGGCAGAATTCCTTACGGAATTTAATTTTAAGATCCGCTATAAGAAGGGCAAAGAGAACGTACGAGCGGACGCCTTAAGCCGACGAATAGATTATATAGAAGGACGAACGGAAACAACGCCACTATCATTTAAGGAATAAATAGACGGAACGCTATATCACGAAACGTAGACACCTATAGAAGATGACCTACTCGACTTGTTCCTAGAATAAAAAGATAGGAAACTCTAGTACCAAGGCAAAGCATATATCTACGACAAAGATTAACAGCTACAAATGATTTAAGAACTCCATAAGTCGAAACTCGGAGGATATAAAGGAGTTACAAAGACTGTCACACAAGTCAAGAAACACTATAACTTTCTATAGTTAACGACACGAGTCAAGGAAGTCGTATAGAGCTACGATATCTGCAATCGAAGTAAAATAGCATGATACAAGCCGTATAGGCTACTTTAGCCACTACCAATAGCCGACAAACTATAGAGTTTAGTTACGATAGACTTTATTACAAAACTGCTAGAATCCAAGGACACGGCTATAAGGGTAATCTACGATAGTATTCTTACTATAGTAGATTGCCTAACTAAATAGGCATACTTCTTTCCTTATAAGGAGTCCTAGATAGTAGAACAGTTAGCAGACATAATCTATTGGCAAGTCGCATTAGTATACGCTTGGCTATAGAAATAGATTACCGACAGGGACACCAAGTTCGCATCGAAGTTTTAGTAAGCGTTAATATAACAATTAGGCATTAATAGCAAGCTATTAATAATATATTACCTATAAACCGACGGACAAACGGAGTAACTAAACCAAGTTATTAAGCAATACCTCTATTCTTATATTAACTATTAGCAAGATGACTAGGTTATACTATTACTAATAGTATAACTCGCTTATAATATAATGCCAATAGAAACGACTAAAGTTATACCATTCTTCGCGAACTATAGATATAAAGCAGACCTTAGGCAAGGACTAAAGGTTATAATGCCAAGAGCAACAGTCAAAGTAGAATAAATATATATACTATATAAGAAGCTTAAAAACGAATTTGAGTTTGTCAGAACTAGAATAAAGAACTACTACGACAAATATAGGCTCGAGGGACCTTACCTAGAGAGGGGAGATAAAGTCTACCTAATTACACGAAACCTACAAACCAAACGACTAAGTATAAAGCTAGACTTTAAGAAGGTCGGACCCTTCGTTATCAAAGAACGAATCTTGACATCCAACTATCGACTATCATTACCATCATCTATACGACTATAGACAGACATTTTTCATATTTCACTTCTCGAACCAGCGCTAAAGAATGCCAAAATCGCTATAAATATTAAAGCAAAGGACGAAGAAGAAGAATAGGATATCAAAGAAATTCTAGATTCACATATCATCAATAGGGAACTACAGTATCTAGTCAAATAGCTTGATTTTAGACTAGAAGACAACTTATAGGAACCCGTCAAGAACCTAAATTACCCTAAGAAACTAGAACAGTTCTACCGGCAGAACCTAGATCGACTAAAGGCAAAACCGGGATAGAATCGAAGATAGCGCCCTAGTTAATAACGTTAACGCCACCATTAAGCTATACACCTAGAACCGCCCCCGATTCCTGCTACTCTACCTCTTCTAATTTATCTAAAGACGTAAGACCCTGGCAAACCATCTCCGACCCTCGAGATAATAACGATCGCTTTTGACGACAAATATAGTCTAAACGAGCTAGAGACTTGTCTAGACGACGCTATACTTTTGCTAACAAATCGCGGTTAGTACGGAGAGCCTCTTTAGTATCTTATTCTAATTAGTCGAGGCGCTTTGATTTGTCTATGATATAGGATACTATAGAAGTTAGTATAGGAAAAATATATTAACAAGGGAACACTGACAAGACAAGACTAGAACCTTAGAACTATTATACGACCTCCTATGACAAACACATTTACTATAACGAGAAGAACTCTCTATTATATGGCAGTATAGGCCGTAAGAAAAACAAAAAGAACAAGGTATCACTTCGAACCCTAGCTCGTTAATAGCAGTAGCTAGGGCAATACGCTCCTCGGTCTTTACAGACCTTTTTATCGAACGCTTTACTATACGAGACATGTTATCAGCAGTATATAGAAGAAAGAGGGAAATATAGGAGACAACTTACTAAGGGTTGTTAGCGCTATTTGAAACGGCCTAAGATAGGCTTTCGGGTCAAAAGCCTTGAAGGAGGGGCATCGTATAACAGAAATATACATACAGGACGCCGCCTAAGCTGCCTTCCCTGACAAGCCAATAGGACAGCAGGCACAAATAGACCAATTAGGAAAGAATCACGCTTGGCAAAGTGATATATACGTTATAGGATTACTATCGTAGCTATGATCCAGACGACAAAGGATCACTAGATAAAGAGTGATCCCAAGATTATATATATATATAGATAGTCACTCGTTACAGTAGACTCTAGGAGTTTACCAGTGATAGCAACCTATAATCACAGTACTCATACCAAGCATCGTTAACTACTGTGAGAGACAACTCTAGTGTTGTCGTGAACTCTTTGGCTTTACCGAATCCCTTAGACGACCTATACGCTTGTCCCGCTTAACCTACCTTCGTCTGAACCCTTTTAGAAGAAGTCTGAGTTGGGTTCGTTACAAGTTGGAAAGTATATAAGCGGTAGTATACTTATATATAATATGCCTGAGCCGTACTTACTTATTTAGAACTCCTAACGAAGTACTCTATAGCTAGTTTAAATAGTATTTTCGCTAGTATAAACCTAGCTTGATAATTACGTTAACTAGCGACTTATGCCTAGATTAGAGTAATATCTTTATATATAGATACCAGGTATATATCCTTTATAAGGATAGGGAAGCTAAGCAACGTATAAAGGACTTTAAGATACTACCGTATAGGCTAATAGGATATCTTATAGGATATTATATATTAATATCTATCGTATTTAGATACCTAAGCTCGATAGGGTCATTATAACTTGTAATATTTGTTTCGATAAGAAGACTTTCTACCGTCTAGGTAAAGAGTAGCTAATAGAGTTATCGCTAGCGGTAGCAAGCTAGGAAGTTAATTAGTTCGATCTTAGCAAAGATTCCTAGAATACTAACTTTCTCTAGGAGGCATTATAATGGACCTAATAACCAATGGAAGACTCTATTATAGTAGCTTGGCTACCTCTATTATAGGAGAGTCTAGTAGTAGACTAACCTCTCTAATAGGGTTAAGACTTAAGGGTAAGGGAGCTCTCTAATACGTAGCCTATAAGTAAGTAGTTAGTTCTAGAGACTCTTATAGCAGAGATGTAAGTAATAGACGAACTTACCAAATGGATAGAGAGCTTTAAAGGACTCTTAACCCCTAAATATATGTCTAAGCCCTTAGTAACTTACCTTATACCAGCTAGTAAAGGGGACGTCTACTAGGAAGTAAGAAGGTTTAAATTAGGGCCTTCCTAGTTACTAGCTAGCTAATTAGACGCTAAGGAGAGCAGGGGAGCTACCAAATCTAGCGGAGGGATGCCTTCTATGGAAGAATCTAACGTATACGACGAATAGACGGAAGAGCTAGGAGCTAGGGACAGTACTACCGATATATCGTACCTGGCTAGGCTAGAGGAGCAGAGCATTAAACGAAGTCCAGATCAGCCAATATATCCTTTAGAAGGTAGAAGCAAAGGAGAAGCTACTTGGTAACCTCCTATAAGGAGAGGTAGAGGCAGGAAGAAGGCTTATAAGCCTAGGGACCCTATCCGGTTAAGTAAAAGGCTATAAATTAAAGAGAGGGTTAATTACTACTACTCCTTTATCTATATAACTAAGGAACTCTAGTAATAGTTTTATAAGACTTACCTACCTAATTAATAGGAAGCTTACCTAGAGGACTGGAGTATAAGAACGATATATATAGTGTTTACTACCGCTATACGATAGAAGGATACCATACGCCTCAGAGCAGCCCTAAATAAGCTATGTTAGCATATCGACGATCTTACTTGTGTTCCTACCAACTAGTAAGACCTATATAACCACCTATTAGAATAATAGTTTAAAGACGCGGCTCGCGAGGAGATATATAACTTAGAGAGCAGGGGAACGTGGAAGATCGTACTATACAAGCAGGCAAGAGCGCGACCTATCCCGTTGAAATAGGTCTTTACGTATAAGTTTGACAAGGACGGTTTCTTAGAGAAGTGTAAGGTAAGGATCTATGTATAAGGAGATCTATAAGATATTAGCTTAGTAGAAAGTATATATATAGCTACTCTGGCGGTATAGTTGCTCTATATAATGATGGCGATCGCTATATACTTTGACTTGGAAGTTAAGTAGTTCGATGTAGCGTAAGCATTTCTTAACGCCGAATGACCTAAAGATGATCCTATCGTCTACGAATTGCTAGGAGGATTTAAGTAGCTAGAGAAATATATAGAGTTACATAGAGCTCTATACGGCTTAAGAGACTTGCTACTCTTATAGTATAAGGAGTTTCATAAAACGCTATTAGATCCAGGTATAGAACTATTAGGCGAAGAGAAGTGCCTCTTCCTAAGCTATGATAAATAAGTTATCCTAATCTTCTATATTAATGACTTCTTGGTCTTCTTCTATAAAAGTAACGTTATAGCGGCTAAGTGGGTAATAGAAGGAATCAAAGCTTAATATAACGTCTATAAATAGAGTGATATTGGTTAGTTTCTTAGCATTAGGGTGATTTAAGACTGACCTATATATAAGATATAGTTAGTCTATAACTAATATATTAGAAAGGTAGCGAGAAGATATAGGCTAGATATATCTAATATATATAAGCTAACTCCCTTAAGCTATAAAAAACTTAAGAAGTTTAAAGGGAGTACTACTAATACGTAAATCAAAGAGTACTAGGAGCTTGTTAGATTAATCCTATATTATATAGTTATACTATGTCTAGATGTCGTATATACCTATTTAGTACTTTTCTAATACCTAACTAACCCAGGACTGGATTATTTATTAGAGGTATAGCAAGTAATAAGATATCTATTTAGGAGCTTTTACCTATTAATCTAGTATAAAGGCAAGCAAGCGTTAGAAAGTCTATTACTTATAATTGCTGGAGACGCTTTGTATATAGATAATCTAAATATATAGTATTTATTATAGAGATATATCTTCTTCCTATTCAGAAGTCCTATTATATAGAAGACATTCTATTAAGATATTATTATAATGTTAAGTACTAAAGTAGAACTTTTAATGCTCTCCTTTATAGCAAGTATTATAAATACAAGCTAACTTATGCCTATAGCCAGGCTATAGCAGCTAGAAGGCCTATACTAGGGCACTAATAAGTATAACCCTACTATAATAGGTATAATTAGGGTATAGCCAGGAAAAGGGGATGGCCGATCCGTAGTATAAGATATACCTATTAGCCTATAGATCCGAAAGGGAGGTTTTCCTCCCTAAGGATCAGTCTATATAACCACAATTCGAGTAAGATATAAATAGGCAGCCTACTAGCCCTAGAACAATTAACTCTCCTAGCCCCTATAATTAATATAAACTTACTTAGAAAGGCCTTCATAATAGTACTACCTCTCTAGATAACTAGCCTAACGGCAGGCCGCCTTGACAGTTTCTGATCCTTCTTACCCTTTGTCAATCGAGATAGTACCGTCATTTAGCCGTTCAACGCCTATAGAATAGGAGGACAAACCCTTAAGCCTAAGTAAGACTCTTTCGGCCTAGTATCGGCCGCGAAACCATTCTAAACCCCCTCTTTACGTTCTAATATTCTCCGATTTAGAGCCTTTAACGTAAGGCCCTGATTGCGAAAAGCTTATCTAGAATCTAGAAGGCTAGGTCAAGGAGCTAGAAAGGCTATAGTAACTATAGGACTAAGAAAAGTTCCTATTAGAGAAGTTAAGACTATTAGACTATATAAAGGTCTCGAAATAGCCCTAATTACCTACTAAATCCTTGGATTCTAATGATTTAGGATATTACTCTAAGGCTATTAAAGTTACTAATCTAATTTAGTTCATTAATATAATAACCTATTAGTAATAGTAAGAATAGCTCTAAGATTTATAATATACTTTTTAGAGAGATCCTAAGCGATTTAAGATATTATAGAATTATATCCTATTTATACTTAATTATATGGATAAATAACCTTAGAACTATTAATATAGCTATTATTAGAATATATTACCTAAGGAGTATAATTAGCTAGAAAGTAACTAGACTCTATTTAAAGAATAGATAAATACTTATATAATTAATCTTATAGATTAGGTATTCTAAGTAGCTAAGGCTTTAAATTTAGCCTACTAACGAAATGGTTAATCTCTATAGAATCTTTATTATTACTTTAAATCTCTTAAAGCTTAGTTTCTCTATTAGGATAGGAAAAATTAAGCTTTAAACTTTTATACTAAGTTATTACCTTTCTTTATTTAATATATTAATCGTTACTATACCTATTGCCTAAAGATATAAAAAGGAATAGTATAGTTAATATTATGGATCTAATATAGCTTCTAGCGATCAAATTATAGTTAGACTACCCCCTTTTTATTACTAACTTAAGATTAACTACATTATATATTTAATATATTACGTTCCTATACATTATTATCTTACTATTAAACCGGACCTATAACAAAGCTGTAATCGGCCTTATAAGGCGCCTTAAACCTTATATTAACCCTTATTCCTAAGATATAAGGTAGTAGCTTATATTTCTAATATGGAAAGGAGGGACATTTTATAAGAGATTACCTAGAGATAATATAGGTTGCCTCTTACTAATAAGGCTATTATCCTAGTCATTAGGGTTTAGGCCGTTTTTACTAAGAAAATAGGAGTCGCTTATAATAGACTTTAATATTATGGAAATAGCTATAAGGGATAACCTAAAAAGGGAGTATATATATATAGCTCTTATAATAAATATATATAAAGGAGTTTTAACGATAATAGACCTAGATTCTTATATAGAAGTAAATATCATGGACTTTAACCTTATTTAGAAATATTAACTAAAATGACTTATTTATATTCTACCTATAATTCGATAGTTTAATAAACTAGTTATAACGTTTTATAAGGTATATTAGATACTAATTATACTAACTAACGAATATAAAACTATATATTAATATAATTACCCCTATATTACCGTTAGCTATAATGCTAAAACCTTATTAATCTTATTAGGAATACCTATACTTAGTAATCTTACTATCTTATTATTTCTAATAGAGAATTACTAATGGTTTTTACTAGAAACTAAGATAGCCCGACTCTAGTATTCTAAAAGAATGGAAAAGGACTACTAAAGGGGAGCTAAGGTCTTTATATTAACTACTATTTCGAATGTCCCTATAGATCTATTCCCTAACAAGGAAGAACCGAAACCCTTAGGAAACCTAGAAGAAATTCCCCCTAAGCTATAAGACTTTGCCGACGTAATAAATATATTAAATTTAAGCATCCTTCCTTCGTTTAAAGTAACTAACTATAAGATCAATCTATAACTAGGGACGATTCCTCTAGTTAGACCAATTTACCCCTTATCCTAATACGAATTTGATATACTATAGGAATACTTAGATAAAAACCTTGCTAAGGGGAGGATTCGACCTTTTAAGAGTTCGGCGGCTAGCCTAGTCCTATTTATACCTAAAAAGAATAGAAGCCTTTATCTTTGTATTAATTACTAAGGACTTAATATAATTACCTAAAAGAATTACTATCTATTACCCATTATTTTAGAGATTCTCGACCGTGCTTCTAGCGCTTAATTCTTTACTAAGCTTAATATTAAAGATACTTATTACTAGATTCGAGTATAAGAAGGGGATAAGTAGAAAACTACCTTTCGAACTTACTATAGATTATTTAAGTACTTAGTTATACTATTTAGCCTAATAAATATACCAGCCACTTTTTAGAATTATATTTATTAAGTATTAGATGGACTATTCAATAAATTTTATATAGTTTATTTAGATGACATCTTAATTTTTTTACTAGACCATGAAATATATATAAAATATATCTAAAAGGTCTTTGAATAACTATAAAATATATAGCTATATTATAAACCTAGTAAATATTCATTTTATAAGGACTAAGTTAACTTCCTTAGATTTATAGTAAATCGGTAGAGAATTACAATAGACCTAGTATAAATTAAAACGGTAGAGAAATAGCTAGAACCCTAGACCTATTATAATATTTAGGTATTTCTCGGATTTATTAATTTTCATTAGAAATTCATTCGTAATTTTTTATAGATCGCCTACCCCCTAATAAGTCTACTAAAGGGGCTAGAAAAGGGGAAGAAACTAGGAAGAGTCTAATTTAACCTTAAAGAATAAAAGGTATTTTAAGAAATTAAAAACCATTTCAAATCGGCGCTAGTTCTCTAGCATTTTAATTCCGAAAAGCCGATAACTATCGAAATGGACGCTTCTATATTTATAATAAGGGCTATCTTATTATAATAAGTAAAGGACTCTCGAAAATATCTTATTATATTCCAGTTAGCTAAATTCCTAGGACTAGCTTACTACTATAGTACCCTTAACAAGAAAATAATGGTAATTATAAAAAGTATTAAGTACTAGTAATACTATTTAATAGGAAATCCTTATAAATTTATAATCTATTTGGACTATAACAATTCATAAGGATTTATAAGATAAACCTAACTTAATAGTTACTAAGCTAGATAGTATATATATCTCTTAGGCTTCGATTTCACCATTAAATACTAGCTAGGGAAGCGAAACCCTATAGACGGCCCCTTAAGAAGACTAGATTATAAAGAAGATAATCCTCTTAGGAACTAAGAATAGTTATCTATAATCCAAAGAAAGATAGCAAACTATAAAAAGATATAAAAAGCGTAAAGAGTTTCGTAATCTTTCTAATGCTAAATTAGAATCTAGTTATTAAAAGTTAATCTAAAGAGATTATACAATATAGAACAAGTATACCTCGAAAGAAAGCCGATTATATTATAAAGATAGGCTAAAGAGGCGGTAAGACTAGAATTAGCTTCTACTATCTAGCCGTCGTAAATACTTAGAGAGTGTATTTTAGAGCTCTAAAGATCAGATCCCTTAACTTAAAGAGTAAAGTAAGGTCTAGAAAAGGGTATAATAAAAGGCTAGTAAAGTACTAGCAAAGCTAAACTATAGTCCTTAGGACATAGTGGCGAGCTACTTCATAAAAGAGCGCTTTATATTTCTATAGAAGAAACTATAAGGTAAGAAATTCTCTAGTTATATTATAATAATGCTAGAGCCGGGCACTTTAGCCCTAAAAGAACTAATAAACTTATTTAAAGAAAGTTTAACTAGTAAGGCCTAGTAAGAGATGTTAGGCATTAGTACTAAACCTACTATATTTATTAAACGAATAAGCCAAGACGGTATTAAGGTTATAGTAGCTTAGAATCCCTACCGATCCCCAACCGACCCTAGTAAGAGATTAATATAGATATAATTATAGGTTTTCCTATAATAAATTTCTAAGTAGAAGAAAAGAATATAGTACTTATAGTTATAGACTATTATATTAAGAAAAACCGATTCTTCGCCATTAACTTAAACATTATAAGTTAGTAGCTTGCTAAGCTAGTTTATAAGGAGATCAAACTTAAATATAGTATATTAGAGGGCTATATAAGTGATTATAGCTCTATATTTACCTTATAATTTTAGGTAGATCTCTACTACCTAAACTATATTAATAGAGGGCTTTTTATAGCATTTTACCCCTAAACTGATAGCTAAACTAAGTAAAGTAACTAAACACTTATATAATACCTTTACTATTTTACTATAGCAAACCCTATAATTTAGGTATAAATCTTCCCAGAAGTAGAGTTTATATATAATAATATTATTAATATAATCACTAGACTACCCCCTTTTTAAGCATTAATAGGCTATAACCTTACGATTTTATTATAAATTAAGGACGATTCGCTAAAAGGGAGGTACTACCCCAATATAGTAGAACAAATCGGAAAATTATAAGTATTATAAAAATAACTAGAAGTATATTAGAAGGAAGCTATCCAAAATTATAAAATTTATTATAATTAAAAGCATTAAGAAAGAGTATTTAGAAAGGGCAACTTTATCTTACTCTTAACCTAGAATCTTAAGTTAAAGATACCAAAAAAATTAACCCCTAAATTTATTAGCCTATTTTAAGTACTCGACCTAGTCAGTTTACTAGTATATTAGCTAGTATTACCTATATGGTATACCTAGCTATATAATATCTTCTCTATTCCTCTACTTAAACTATAATACCTATATAGCCGAAATAAGGTAAAACAAATACTAATACCAAAGCTTAAAGATAATAAAGAATAGGAGGTTAAGGAAGTTTTAGTAAAGTAAGCTAACGGTAGAACCTATTAGTTCCTAGTAAAATAGAAGGGATAGCCCTCTAAATTTAACTAGTAGGTAGACGAAGAAGACATCACTAATATATAAGGTAAAGTATATAAGTTTAGGGAGCACGCTATAACCACAGAGCGCCTATAATATAGTACGGAAAAGCACGAGAAGAGGCTAAGAAAAGGGCGCCTGCGAAAAACGCTTAGATATATATCCTAAGGGAAAGTATACTAGGTAGGGTAGCGTATTATTATAGCAATACGCCCCGAGATTATAATCGAAACATTATAGAAAAGGCCTAGGGAAGGGCGCCCTAAGAAGGGCCCTAAGCTATATTATAGAGAACTATATATTAAATCGACATTACGCCAAAACTATAGTAAAGAAGGCCTTACTAGAGGTACCAAAATCGGTAAAAAAAAAAACATTTATATTATAGCACTATAAACTAGCAGAGCGAATCTATAATACTAATTTAGGGCCGAAGGGGTATCTACTTTATATAATTAAAAAAAATGAGAATAAGATAAAATTTTACTACCCTAAAAACCCTATTAAAAGCTACTATAAGAGACAAACTCTAAGTCTACTATATATTTACCTAAGAATTAGGCTACCTTGCCCTTACTACCTAGGGCTCCTACTATAAGCGTACCTAGTTTAGTGATAAACTTATATTTAGCTATCTACTAAGCGATATAACCCTTATTAACAGGCTCTAGGCAAGGTAATGGCAAATACTACTAGATTATAGAATTATATAGTACCTATACTATATTAATAAATAATTAGATAGATTAAAATATAACTAAACACACTATACTAACGTTAAACTTAAGCTATAGATTAGTAACTATAATTATATACTTATAATCGGTTACAAACTTATCATATACTAGCTATTATTTCTATAAATATATTAGTATCCATGCTAAATTGTAAGCGAAAACGAATAGGTTCCTATAGAAGTAATCTTTTTATTACCATTATCGATAAAGCCTATATTAGACTAGTAGTATTTCTTAACTACCTCAAAAGTAACGGCCGTATCGTTCATAAGCGTAGTAATATAATAGTAATAACGCTTACTAAACGTAAGTAAGTCCTCAAAGTCGGCTATATCTAGCTTTAAGGCTAAAATAACCTTATAGGTAGACCAAATAATAATTATAAGGTTAACTATATCGCTAGTTATAGCACTAGTAGCCTAAATAATCATTAATACCTAGGGAATCGCCCCCGAAACATATACTTACTAGTAGGCAGCTTGTCTAGTAGCCTTAATAGCACCGAAAATACTTAAATAAGCTAGTAATAAGAAACGTATACTAAATGTCAAAGGGAACCTCGTCATTCGCCTTAATATCTTTAATAGCACTACGTAAGCACCGTATATACGGTAGCAAGTCGGCCGTACTAAGCTACTAAATCTCTATAGTATTACTATAGATATAAGAATAAAGATTTGAAAATTGAAAAATTGGATTACAGGCAGCCGAAGAGCAAACGATATAAGGAAGATAAGATTAAAGATTAAAAGGAAATCGAGAGCGAAGAGCGGCCCTCTAAGAGAGTTAAATATTATTTCTATCGCTATAGCGGAGACCTTCTTAGCGCTATGGTAACTACTAGATATATTTATAATAAAGCGAATCTTTAGATGAAAACACTTGAATGGTAACTATAATAATAGTGATATATATACGAAAACAAAGGTATCTAATACCTACCTATTTTATATATAATTATAAACAAAGCTATAATAATAAAGCGCTAAAATAATAATAACCTACTACTATAGAATAGGTATCTAGGATAAAGCTATTTTAATAGAGCCTATAGGCTTATAGATAGGCCTATTAAGGGGGAGAGTAAGTTATTATAAATGTAAGCTAATTTACGCCTATAGCTAGGCTATAGTGGCTAGAGGGCTTATACTAGGGTACTAATAGGTATAACACTATTATAATGGGTATAATTAGAGTATAGCCGGGAAAAGGGGATAGCTAATCTATAGTATAAGATATACCTATCAGCCTATAGATCTAAAAGAGAGGTTTTCCTCCCTAAGGATTAGTCTATATAACCATAATTTAAGTAGGATATAAATAGGTAGCCTGCTAGCCCTAGAATAATTGACTTTCCTAGCCCCTGTAATCAGTGCGAACTTGCTTAGAAAGGCCTTTATAATAGTGCTACCTCTCTAGATAACTAGCCTAATGGCAGGCCGCCTTAATAGTAAGAGAGGCTATAGTACTTAAAAGGCTATTTATAGATATTAATCTTAAGCTTAGAGAACCCTAGAACATCTATTATAATGATTAGTAAACGATAAGACTAGTGATAGCTAAGAACGAATATATTAATACTTGTCTATAGCATATAGATATCTATGATATATAGTTATATTAGGAAGTAGCGAAAGGAACGTTTAAAGCTATATATCCACTAACTAGTTAGATACTAATAGATAGGCTTACTAAATGACTTAGCCGATAAGCCTTCGAACGTTAAAGGGCTCTCCTTAATCTTTAAGATATTAATTATAAGCTTATATAACTAGGAGGTGGAAAATAAGTTAAATTTACTAAATAAATGTTAGGGCGACCTGCTATTAGGCTAGTTATCTAGAGAGGTAGCACTATTATAAAGGCCTTTCTAAGTAAGTTCGTACTAATTATGAGGGCTAGGAGAGTTAATTATTCTAGGGCCGGTAGGCTGCCTATTTATATCCTACTCGAATCATAGTTATATAGACTAATCCTTAAGAAAGAAAACCTCCCTTTTAGATCCATAAGCTAATAGGTACATCTTATACTATAGATTAGCTATCCTCTTTTCCTAGCCATACCCTAATTATACCTATTATAGTAAGGTTATACCTATTAGTGCCCTAGTATAAGCCCTCTAGCCACTATAGCCTAGCAATAGATATAAGTTAGCTTACATTTGTAATAACTTACTCTCCCCCTTAGCAAGCCTATCTATAGGCCTATAGGCTCTATTAGAATAGCTTTATCCTAGATGCCTATTCTATAGTAGTAGATCGCTATTATTTTAGCACTTTATTATTATAGCTTTATTTGCGATTATACGTAAAATAGGTAGGTACTAGGCACCTTTATTTTCGTATATATATTACTATTATTATAGTTATCATTCGAGTGTTTTCGTCTAAAGATTCGCTTTATTATAAACATGTCTAATGGTTACTATAGCGCTAGGAAGGTCTCCGCTATAGCAATGGAAATAATATTTAACTCTCTTAGAGAGCCGCTCTTCGCTCTCGATTTCCTTTCAATCTTTAACCTTATCTTTCTTATATCGTTCGCTCTTCGGCCGCCTATAATCCAATTTTTCAATTTTCAAATCTTTATTCTTACGTCCGTAGTAATACTATAGAGATTTAGTAGCTTAGTACGGCCGACTTGCTACTATATATATAGTACTTATATAGCACTATTAAAGATGTTAAGGCGAATGACGAGGTTCCCTTTGACGTTTAATATACGTTTCCTACTACTAGCTCGTTTAAGTGTTTTCGGTGCTACTAGGACTACTAGACGAGCTATTTACTAGTAAGTATATATTTTAGGGGCGATTCCCTAGGTATTAATAATTATTTAGGCTGTTAATGCTATAACTGGTAATATAGTCGACCTTATAATTATTATTTAGTTTGCCTATAAGGTTATTTTAGCCCTAAAGCCGGATATAGCTAACTCTGAGGACTTGCTTATACTTAGCAAGCGCCGTTACTACTATATTACTACGCTTATAAATAATACGGCCGTCACTTTCGAGGTAGTCGAGAAACATTACTAGTCTAATATAGGCCTTATTAATAATAGTAATGAGAAGATCACTTTTATAGAAACCTATTCGTTTTTGCTTACAATTTAGCGTGAATATTAATATATTTATGGGAGTAATAGCTAATATATAGTAAGTTTATAACCGATTATAAGTATATAATTATAGCTATTAACCTATAGCTTAAGTTTAATACTAGTATAGTATATTTAGTCGCATTTTAGTCTATTTAATTATTTACTAATATGATATAGATACTATATAATCTCATAATCTAATAGCATTTGCTATTACCTTGCCTAGAGCCTATTAATAAGGGTCATATTACTTAGTAGATAGCTAAGTATAAGTTTATTACTAAACTAGGCACGCTTATAGTAAAAGCCTTAGGTAGTAAGGGCAAGGTAGCCCGATTCTTAGGTAAATATATAGTAGACTTGGAATTTATCTCCTATAATAGCTTTTAATAGGGTTTTTAAGGTAGTAGAATTTTATCTTATTTTTATTTTTTTTAATTATATAGAGTGGATACTCCTTTGGCTCTAAATCGGTATTATAGATTCGCTTTACTAGTTTATAGAGCTATAATACAAATGTTTTTTTTTTTACTAATTTTAGTACCTCTAGCAAGGCCTTCTTTACTATAGTTTCGGCGTAATGTCAATTTAATATATAGTTCTCTACAATATAGCTTAGGGCCCCTCTTAGCGCGCCCTTCTCTGGGCCTTTTCTACGGTGTTTCGATTGCGGTCTCGGGGCGTATTACTATAGTAATATACTGCCCTACCTAGTGTACTTTCCCTTAGGATATATATCTAGGCGTTTTCCGCGGGCGCCCTCTTTCTAGCCTCTTCTTATACTTTTCTGTACTATATTATAGGCATTCTATAGTCGTAGTATACTCCCTAAACTTACGTACTTTACCCTATATATTAGTAATATCTTCTTTATCTACCTATTAGTTAAATTTAGAGGGCTATCCCCTTTACTTTACTAGGAATTAACGGGTTCTGCTATTAGCTTACTCTATTAAAACTTCCTTAACCTCCTATTCTTTATTATCCTCGAGCTCTAGTATCGGCATTTATTCTACCTTATTTTAGCTATATAGGTGCTATAGTTTAAGTAGAGAAATAGGGAAGATATTATATAACTAGGTATACCATATAGGTAACGCTAGCTGATATACTAGCGAACTAACTAGGTTAAGTACCTGAAATAGGCCGATAAATTCAAAGGTTAATTTTTTTAGTGTCTTTAACTTGGGATTCTAGGTTAAGAGTAGGATAAAGTCGCCCCTCTTAAATACCCTTTCCTAATACTTTTAGTTATAATAAATTTTATAATTTTAGATAGCTTCCTTCTAATATACTTCTAATTATTTTTATAATACTTGTAATTTTCCGATTCGTTTTATTATATTAAGGTAATACCTCCCTTTTAGCGAATCGTCCCTAATTTATAATAAAATTGTAAAGTTATAGCCTATTAATGCTCGAAAAGGGGGTAGTCCGGTAATTATATTAATAGCATTATTATATATAAACTCTACTTCTAGGAGGATTTATACTTAAATTATAGGGTTTACTATAGTAAAATAGTAAAGGTATTATATAAGTATTTAGTTACTCTACTTAGTTTAGCTATTAGTTTAAGGGTAAAATGCTATGGAAAGCCTTCTATTAATATAGTTTAGGTAGTAGAGATCTACCTAAAATTGTAAGGTAAATATAGAGCTATAATTACTTATATAGCCCTCTAATATACCATATTTAAGTTTGATCTCCTCATAAACTAGCTTAGTAAGCTACTAACTTGTAATATCTAAGTTAATAGTAAAGAATCGATTTATCTTAGTATAGCGGTCTACAATTATAAGTACTATATTCTTTTCTTCTACTTAGAAATTTACTATAGGAAAACCTATAATTATATCTATACTAATCTCTTACTAAGGTTAGTTAGGGATTAGTAGGGATTCTAAGCTACTATAACCTTAATACCATTTTAGTTTATTTGTTTAATAAACGTAATAGGTTTAGCACTAATGCCTAATATCTCTTACCAGGCCTTGCTAATTAAACTTTCTTTAAATAAGTTCACTAGTTCTTTTAGGGCCAAAGTGTCTGGCTCTAGTATTATTATAATATAACTAAAGGATTTCTTACCTTACAGTTTCTTCTATAGGAACGTAAAGCGCTCTTTTATAGAGTAGCTTACTACTATATCCTAAGGACTATAGTTCGGCTTCGCTAGTACTTCGTTAGCCTTTCATTATACCCTTTTCTAGGCCTTGCTTTACTCTTTAAGTTAAGGGGTCTAATCTTTAGAGCTCTAAAATATACTCTCTAAGTATTTACGACGGCTAGATAGTAGAAGCTAATTCTAGTCTTACTACCTCTTTAGCCTATCTTCGTAATATAATTAGCTTCCTTTCGAGGTATGCTTGTTCTATATTATATAATCCCTTTAGATTAACTTTTAACGATTAGATTCTAATTTAGTATTAAAAAGATTACGAAACTCTTCACGCTTCTTATGCCTTTTTATAGTTTGCTATCTTCCTTTAGATTATAGGTAACCATTCTTAGTTCTTAAGAGGATTATCTACTTTATAATCTAGTCCTCTTAAGGGGCTATCTATAAGGTTTTACTTCTTTAGCTAGTATTTAATAGTAAAATCGAAGCCTAAAAAATATATATACTATCTAGCTTAGCGACTATTAAATTAGGTTTATCTTATGAATCCTCATAAATTATCATAGTCCAAATGGACTATGATTTTATAAGGATTTCTTATTAAATAGTATTACTAGTATTTAAAGCTTTCTACAATTACTATTATTTCCTTATTAGGGGTACTATAGTAGTAGGCTAGTCCTAAGAATTTAGCTAACTAGAATATAATAGGATGTTTTCGAGAGTCCTCTACTTACTATAATAAGACGGCCCTTATTATAAATATAGAAGTATCCATTTCGATAGTCATTAGCTTTTCAGAATTAAAATACTAGAGAACTAGCACCGATTTAAAATGGTTTTTAATTTCTTAAAATGCCTTTTATTCTTTAAGGTTAAATTAGACTCCTACCGGTTTCTTCCCCTTTTCTAGCCCCTTTAGTAGACTTGTTAGAAGGTAGGCGATCCGTGAAAAATTGCGAATGAATTTCCGATAAAAATTAACAAATCTAAGAAATACCTAAATATTATAATAGGTCTAGGGTTCTAGCTATTTCTCTACTATTTTAATTTATACTAGGTCCATTATAATTCCTTACTAATTTACTATAAATCCAAGGAAGTTAACTTAGTCCTTATAAAATAAATATTTACTAGGTTTATAATATAGCTATATATTCTATAGTCGTTCGAAGACCTTCTAGATATATTTTATATATATTTTATGGTCTAATAAAAAAAATAAGATATTATCTAAATAAACTATATAAAATTTGTCAAGTAATCTACCTAATGCTTAATAAATATAATTCCAAAAAGTAGCTAATACATTTATTGAGCTAAATGATATAACTAAGTACTTAAATAATCTATAGTAAGTTCAAAAGGCGGTTTTCTACTTATCCCCTTCCTATACTTAAATCTAATAATAAGTATCTTTAATATTAAGCTTAGTAAAGAATTAAGTACTAGAAGTATAGTTAAGAATCTCCAAAATAAAGGGTAATAGATAGTAATTCTTTTAGATAATTATATTAAGTCCTTGGTAATGAATATGAAGACAAAGGCTTCTATCTTTTTTAGATATAAATAGGACTAGGCTAGCTACCAAACTCTTAAAAGGTTAAGTCCTTCCCTTAGTAAAGTTTTTATCTAAGTATTCCTATAGTATACCAAGTTCGTATTAGGATAAGGGGTAAATCGGTCTAACTAAAGGAGTCGTCCCTAGTTATGGATCGATCTTATAGTTAGTTACTTTAAACAAAAGAAGGATGCTTAAATTTAATATATCTATTACATTAGTAAAGTCTTATAGCTTAGGGGGAATTTCTTCTAAGTTTCCTAAGGGTTTCGGTTCTTCCTTATTAGGGAATAGATCTATAGGGATATCTAAAATAGTAGTTAATATAAAGACCTTAGCTCCCCTTTGGTAGTCCTTTTCCATTCTTTTAGAGTGCTAGAGTTAGGCTATCTTAGTTTCTAGTAGAAACTACTAGCGATTCTCTATTAGAAATAATAAGATAGTAAGATTACTAAGTATAGGTATTCCTAATAAGACTAGCAAGGTTTCGGCATTATAGCTAATAATAATATAAAGGTAATTATATTAATATATAATTCTATATTTATCGGTTAGTATAATTAATATCCAATATACCTTATAAGATGCTATAACCGTTTTATTAAACTATCGAATTATGAGTAAAATATAAGTAAGTTATTTTAATTAGTATTTCTAAATAAGATTAAAGTCTATAATATTTACTTCTATATAGGAATCTAGGTTTACTATCGTCGAAACTCCTTTATATATATTTATTATAATAGCTATATATATATATTCCCTTTTTAGGTTATCCCCTATAGCTATTCCTATAGTATTAAGATCCATTACAAGCGACTCCCATTTCCCTGATAAAAATAGCCTAAACCTTAGTAACTAGGGTATGAGCCCTATTAATAGAAAGCAACCTATACTATCTCTAGGTAATCTCTTATAAAATGTCCCTCCTTTCTATATTGGAAATATAAGCTATTACCTTATATCTTAAGAGTAGAGGTTAATATAAGGTTTAAAGCGCCTTATAAGGCTAATTATAGCTTTGTTATAAGTCTAGTTTAATAGTAAGATAATAATATATAGGAATATAATATATTAGGTATATAATGTAATTAATCGTAAGTTAGTAGTAAAAAGGGGGTAGTCTAATTATAATTTGGTCGCTAAAAGCTATACTAGATCCATAATACTAACTATACTATTCCTTCTTATATCTCTAAGTAGTAGATATAATAATAGTTAATATATTAAATAAGGAAAGGTAATAGCTTAATATAAAAGCTTAAAGCTTAAATTTTCTTATCCAAGTAAGGAAACTAAGCTTTAAAGAATTTAAGGTAATAGTAAAGATCTTATAAGGATTAACTATTTTATTAGTAAGCTAAATTTAAAGCCTTAGCTACTTAGGATACCTAATCTATAAGATTAATTATATAGGTATTTATCTATTCTTTAAATAGAGTCTAGGTACTTTCCAACTAATTATACTCTTTAGGTAATATATTCTAATAATAACTATATTAGTAGTTCTAAGGTTATTTATCCATATAATTAGGTATAAATAAGATATAATTCTATAATATCTTAAATTACTTAAGATCTCTTTAAAAAGTATATTATAAATCTTAAAGCTATTCTTACTATTACTAGTAGGTTATTATATTAGTAAACCAAATTAGATTAATAACCTTAATAGCCTTAAAGTAATATCCTAAATCATTAGAATCTAAGGATTCGATAGGTAATTAGAGCCGTTTTAAGACCTTTATATAGTCTAATAGTCTTAGCTTCTCTAATAAGAATTTTTCTTAGTCTTATAGTTACTATAGCCTTTCTAGCTTCTTAACCCGGCCTTCTAGATTCCAGATAAGCTCTTCACGATCAGGGCCTTACATTAAAGGCTCTAAATCGGAGAGTATTAGAACGTAAAGAGGGGGTTTAGAATGGTTTCGCGGCCGATACTAGGCCGAAAGAGTCTCGCTTAGGCTCGAGGGTTTGTCCTCCCGTTCTATAGGCGTTAAACGGCTAAATGACAGTACTATCTCAATTAATAAAGGGTAAGAAGGATTAGAAACTGTTAAGGCGGCCTACCGTTAGGCTAGTTATCTAGAGAGGTAGTACTATTATAAAGGCCTTTCTAAGTAAGTTTGTACTAATTATAGGGGCTAGGAGAGTTAATTGTTCTAGGGCTAGTAGGCTGCTTATTTATATCCTACTCGAATTGTAGTTATATAGATTGATCCTTAGGGAGGAAAACCTCCCTTTTGGATCCATAGGCTAATAGGTATATCTTATATTACGGATTAGCTATCCCCTTTTCCTAGCTATACCTTAATTATACCTATTATAGTAAGGTTATACCTATTAGTGTCCTAGTATAGGCCCTTTAGCTGCTATAGCCTAGCTATAGGTACGAGTTAGCTTATGTTCATAATAATAAAATATTACCTAATACTCCTTATCTATTATCATTAGCTATTATTAGGATTAATAGCCTTGCCTTTGCCTTTATCCTAGCTAGGTAACGATATAGCGCCTAATATATTATTAGATATGCTAATATAAGCATTATAAGCTTCCTTAATCTTACCTAACTAGTAAAAGATATTATATATAGAGTAGGTAATCTTTATAAAATATATAAGTTTAGCCTTATCGAGCTTATACTCCTCTATATTATCTATACTAATGTGTTTTAGGTTACTCTAAAGAACTATATATAACTTCTTAAGATCTTATATATAACTATTAGCGATTTACCCATATATTGGGGGTAGAGGTTTAGGATCTAAGGACTTATAGAAGCCTTAGCTCTATCTAATAGAGCCTTTATCGAATCCTTTACTAACCTAATATAAGAAGTAAGATTACCGTTATAGTCAGTATAAGTATCACGAGAGCTATTAGATATATAGGCAATTAACGTATATATCCTTATACTTATAAGAACTATAGGTACAATAGTAGTAGTAAGAGCTAGCGCTAGAATGATTACGACATTTGTTAAAAGAGCGTCCTACTAGAGCTAATCATATACATATTCTATAGGGCACCTTACAAAGCTTACTAGCTTCGATATCACTATACTTAGTTAGCTCAAACGATCCTAACACAACAGGCAAGGCACTAGAAGGAACACTTACAATGTAGAAGCTTTAGCACACTTACGCTTTCGAGGTGTTATAGGAGTAGGAGTCGACCTACTAGCGGTAGCAGTGTTCGCGACAGGCGTACCTAACAAGTCATCCGTTGATTCAAACGTAAGAGGCGTTATCCTGTTATTATTACTACGATTAAAACTAATAATACTATCGCTACTACGACTATAATGGCTATATTTAATCTATAGCTTCAAAGGAATCGCTCTACTATACTCGACTCTTTCAGACTTCCGAATGCGGAAGGCAGGCCCCTAAAGGAGCTATCAAGGTAAGAGTGACAAAGGACATAACACTAAGAATAGTATTACTATAAAGCGTAGTTAAACGACTATTACCTTTAACTAGGGGGTGTATTAGAAGCTGTGGAGCTTCTAAGAGTATTAGCTATACATTTGCCACAGCTGTATGAGGCTGTTTAACGCTTTGGCCAGTCACTTTGTCTATAAATATTAGTCGTTTTGTCTCCTTTGTAGATAGTTTAATAAGGCACTGTCTCCTTCGTATAGCCACCCCCTGTAGACTGCTTTTAACGCTCCCGAAGCTCCCACTGCGTTCGGCACATCGTATTGTCATTTCCTTGAGCCCCTAAAGGGCCACGATCTCACGGCGGCGGCGAACGTGGTGATGTATTGTTCAGGCTGTGCTTACGGCGATTAGTGATTCGAGGACGCTGCTTAACCAGATTTCCGCTGGAACGGAGACGAAGACTTGGGAGCATCCGACTATACCCAGTGCCGAAATAGCCGGCACGGGTACGGTTACGGGCCGATACTGTGGGAAGGACCCCGGGCCCCACGTGCTCACCAGCGCCGAGGTTCTCCCCGCGGTAGGCAGTGACCACTCGCTGTTGGATGGGGGTGTCGTTGGCCCCCAGGCAGCGAACGAGCGGCCGTTGAGAGCTGTAGGGGGCGAACTGACTGGAGCAACCCCCCGTTGCTTCCGTATGTGCAGCTTCGACGAGTAGCTTGGCACTTCCCGCCTTAGAACCCCCCTTCGGGCGGCAAAGCCGGCGCTGCCAGAAGGGTCGGGACCTTGCGGCTGCCGCATAGGTGGGATGGGTCGTCCCTTGAGGTTACTTGTGCGCATTTTGATATCCTTACTGAATTGAGCGCCTTCAAGCTTGAAAGGGGAAAATAATACTGAAAATGAATGTAGCGGCAAGGGCGGTATTTGACTTTGCGTCTTTCCGTCTTGAATATCGAAAGCTTTCAGTTGGACAGGTTATTTAAATACCTTAGGTTTCGTGGACCAGGCTTTTTATATTTGCGTCCTCGAGTCTAGCTCACATGCTGGATTGCAAAGCAGACCTAACGTACATGATTTTCATAGCTATTAGCACGCTTATGTGGAGTGGATGTGTTAAAACTGTAAAGTTATCCTGCCTAAGGCCAGGTTGCGTCGTAAAGGTTTCGAACTCCGAGCACTGCAGGGGCACCGCAGGACCTGGCGAGGTTTGGAGAACCGGCGGCAAATTCTCACCAGATGAAGTATAAGTTGCAGCTGGAACACTCCGGTATGCGTGAGCAGATCTTGGGGGAATCGCGCTCATTTTCTGCTTTCTAAGCTCAGCGTCAAGGGCTAACCAAGAATGTCCGGGAAAGAAAAGTGCCGTGAAGAGCAAGCAAGAAGCGACGTGGCCCCTTCTGGCCAAAGCAAAACTTCAACTTAATCTTCTGATGATGATGAAGATTTGGTAGTGCAGTGTTGGCCGCAAATCAGGGGCCACATTGGTGTGAGGGTACCTTAGGTATCAGACCGGCAACTCGTTCTGGTTCCTTGGATGTTGTCTTTTCGGTAGCCAAATCCCCAAGACTGCACCTGCCCAAATGGCCTCCATCCAGCAGCAGGATGCATGGAGCCTGCGCATCGGCCACGCTCTCTAGGGTAAGAATTCGTCAAGTGCAGAGAACGGCAGCATTAGGCCAGTTAACCCAAACACAACCTCCTCCGCTGCGAGGCCTCTCCCATCTCATCCAACTCTATCCTGCCTCCAGCCATTCCCGCTTTGCGAACCCTCAACAACGGACTTGCGCGGCGCGTCATCACGGGACAAATCTAACGAAACCCAGTTACATCTACTAATTAGTATATTTCATTACTGTTACATTCCCTAGCAGCGTTTCCAAAAAATGTCCGCCAATCGTGACGACAAGTTCTCTCTTCCGCTTTCTGGCCCCGTCATCGACCATACAGGACCAGTCCAAATCGGCGAATGGTCGGACGTTGAGGCTTCAGGAAAACCTATGGAGATTGACTCCTGCATTGAGGATACGCCGGACGTGCCTCCGCAAGAGCTGCACACACAACACCCACAAAGTTGCTCGCCGCGGCTAAAAGCTCCAACATTAGGACAGGCAAGGGTGAGTGAGTATGATGGGTGTAGGTTAGGTATTTTGAATGGGAGGTTCGGTTAATACCGGTCTGGACACAGTGGTTGGATGCACGCGAAAAGCGGCTCGAGTTCCAACGGTTCCGCATACGCGCTCTCCGGTTGCCGCTGCACCAGCGATACACACCACTTCTGCCGTCGCCGCTTCGGAACGTCGTTACGGTGTCGGACCTGCCAGAAAACGAGCTCTCTGATGCTGAAACCGTCGACGATCCGCGGTCTAATGGTACAGCGATGTCCGAGGCCGCCTCGTCGGCATCGGACGGTTCGATCAGCCCAGGGTTGAGTAGCAACGGGTCGGACGTTTCGGATGAGCTAGGATGGCAACGGAAAAATAAAATGGAGGCGAAGGGACCGGCGATAGACGATCGTTCGGTCACATCGGCGCCGACACCGTCACCGTCCCCGCCGCCACAATAGAGTTTTGGTTTGAATCCAGGTTGGGGTGGAAAGCGAGACCAGGCGAGAGCGCACGAGGGGAGCGAGTCGAGCCACGTAATGCACGGCAGTGATGGCCGAGAAGCTATGATTAATAATTAATAGAGAGTGAACCGCTGGGCAAAGCCATCATCGACGGTCCAGGCAAGAAGCGACAAGGAATGAGTCATAACGACACATCAGTTACGGCCGAAAACTTGCAAATTGCCGATTCCGTGACAGCCTCGAACGTGACGCAGCGGAAGTACAGAACACACCAACTCTTGACCTCCCTGGAAGAGGTTGAGGTGGTACCCAGTTCAGGTACATACATAAGCAGAGAAACCTCTGGGTTGCCAGTAGACCCGGGGCGGAATAGTCAATTGACCCACTACCTGTAGGGCAGAGCGAGGGACGTTCCGGGAAGATCCCGTCCGAACGTGGAAGCGCATGAACCCGGATTTGACCATCGCGTCCGGCCTCGGGATATCGCGCTGCCCAGTAAGCGGTGCTGCTCGTGAAGATACACACGGACTCTGGCGACGGCGGCAGCGGCCACAAGGCACCTAAGTTATGGCAAACTCAATTTTTTCACTCTCCAATCATTACCGGCGCTTACTATGCAGAACTCTGGTCAGATGATGTTGCGCATCTCGACACGAGTTGAAAATGGCGTCGACACCTTTTGCGGAGCCCCAAACACGATCAAACAAATTTGACACAGCACAGCGAAATTTCAAGCGACAGTCATCGCCTCCGGCTACGACGAAACCCACACCGGCCGATCGGAATTCTGGAAAAGCAGGTCTAGAATTGAGGGGAGCTAGCAACTACCCGCCTGGTATACGCAGTAGGAAGGTGGGGATGCACAAAGACAGCGTACGAGCTATGTAATGAGATACAAGGACCCAAGAACACGACCCACGATACATCTCCACTCTCGAAGGGACTGGGACCAACCTAGCCCCGGTCGTTCCGACAGGCTCTGGCTCCTTGCGGGACTGATATCACCGACCTCTGCTTCGAAGGTGCAAGACCGTCATGGCAGATTGTGTATCAACTACATGAGTGGCCACCCCCGCATCTCAAGACGGAGACCGTCGAGGTGTGAGTGTGTGTTAGATTAGGAGCATACTGTGGTAGCTCGCTGAGAACTCTGCGCCAAGGCTGATCCTTTCGCTTTTGCTCTCGTTTGTCGAGAACCAGTTTTTTTTTTTTTTTTTTTTTTTTTTGTTTTGTTGTTGTTGTTGTTATCTCTTCGCTTCGCGAGGATCGAGACATGGATATTTATTCTCGACGGTCGCTGGCGCTTCGCGCTTTTCGTGGACGGCGCGATGCCGAGCACTCTGTCCAACCAGAGCGGCCCTTCAGCCCACTTATTCCCTGCGCGGACCCCTTGGCACTGCTGATGTGACCAGGGCTGGATAACAGCACTCCCTGACTCGAAAGCTGTCTCACGGGGCCCCACTATTGCCACCATGAGAGAGCTCAGGTACGTCAACGGGCTACAAGATCTTCATGCATCCGAGCCGCATGATTGGTCAATGGCGGGCCCAAGCTCGTGGGCCCGGTTCCCAGAGGGCGACTTGACGTCGAATTCGCGATCGTTTCTTCGCGACATTGTTCGTGGTTTACCGATCGTCGCAGGGATGAGATGAGCGCTCGTCCCATGGCTGAAACCTTCCCGAGCCCGTCCCGAGCAAAGGCCGCTTCTTGATGCAGGATGGATATAATAAGTCCTAGCCGGCCCCGGCCACAACCAGGTAGGTCATGGTGTACTATATACTATGTGAGATGTGTTGGGACGTGGTGGAACAATCTCACGAATCTCCCTTCATCCCCCCCCACCAATAAATAAATACTCTTTCAGTCACAACCACCCCTTCCTATCTCCCACCCAACTAGTTTCGGGAGACGAGCGAGTCCGATTTCCCCAAGTGGGTATCGAAGGAGAAGAGCACGTTTATGTGTAGCCTTCTAGTCCCCGTCGCCAACCGGAACATCCACAAATCACAGTCGCCCAGACGGGAAAATAAGGAGGACGGATAATTATTGAAGGTTAATTACAAGTTCGAATTAGGTGGTGCTTAACCGTCGAGCGGTTTTATCACCAACATGGACAAGGCAAACAAAGTCCCGAACGGGGAGACCCGGAAGGACTACAAGCTGGTCACCTTCACGGAGGGCGACCCGGAGAACCCCAAGAACTGGTCCAAGCTATTCAAGTGGTACATCACCATGGTGGTTGCCGTCACATGTTTCGTCGTCGCCTTCTGCTCCAGCGTCATCACCGCCGACATCTCCGGCGTCTCGGAGTCGTTCAATGTCAGCCACGAGGCTGCCCTTGTTACCATCACCGTGTTTGTCGTCGGTTTCGGCGTTGGTGAGTCGTCTTCCTTTGCTTGCGCCTGTTTTGAATGGGGTAACGTTTTTTGCAGGCGAGCTAATAATTAATTACGTTCTTTCAAGGGCCTATGATTTTTGCCCCTCTTTCCGAGGTCTACGGGAGACGCATCATCTAGTATGAATCCCCTACTCGTTGCTGTGTGATTTCTGACGGAGCAACCGTGCCGGCTTTGCAGATGCTGACATCCGAAACCCTTAATTATTAGTGGCTCTACCCTCTTGGTCGCCGTCGTCTTCATCATCCCCTGCGCAGTCGCCAAGAACATCGGCACCCTAATTGTCTGCAGAGCGATCGACGGCATCGCTTTCTCCGCACCCATGACTCTCGTCGGCGGTACCCTTGCCGATCTCTGGCGTAACGAGGAGCGTGGCGTTCCCATGGCTGCCTTCTCTGCTGCTCCTTTCATCGGCCCTGCGAGTGCGTCTACGTCACCCGTCCAACCCCCTTCTCTTGGCATGCCGACGCTCCCTTTTGCTAACATTTTTTTTTTTTCCCTTTTGTTAGTTGGCCCCCTCATTGGCGGTTTCCTGTCCGACGCGGCTGGCTGGCGCTGGCTGTACTGGATTCAGCTCATCTTCGCCTTCGTCGTCTGGTTCCTCATCACCTTCACCGTTCCCGAGACGTACGCGCCCACGATCCTTGCGCGACGCGCGGCGAAGCTGAGGAAGCAAACCGGCGACCAGGGCCACGTTACCGAGGCCGAACTCGACCCCCGCCCGTTCTCCCAGCGGCTCGGCGTCTTCCTCATCCGCCCCTTCCAGCTGCTCTTCCGCGAGCTCATCGTCTTCCTCATCAGCCTGTACATGTCCGTGCTCTACGGTCTCCTCTACATGTTCTTCGTCGCCTACCCCATCATCTTCGAGGCCCGCAAGGGCTACAGCGCGGGCACCACCGGTCTCATGTTCATTCCCGTCGCCGTCGGCGTCATCCTCTCGGCCGCCTGCGCCCCGATGATCAACAAGCACTACCTCAAGCTCGTCGTCAAGCACAACGGCCGGCCCCCCGCCGAGGTCCGCCTCATCCCCATGATGGTCAGCTGCTGGTTCATCCCGATCGGCCTCTTCATCTTCGCCTGGACGTCCTACCCGCACCTGATCTGGGTCGGCCCCTGCCTCGCGGGCCTGCCCGTCGGGTTCGGCTTCATCTTCCTGTACAACGCGGCCAACAACTACCTGGTCGACTCGTACCAGCACCAGGCCGCCTCCGCCCTGGCCGCCAAGACGTTCCTCCGTTCCTTCTGGGGCGCCGGCGTCGTCCTCTTCACCGAGCAGATGTACGACCGCATGGGCGACCAGTGGGCGTCCAGCTTCCTGGCCTTCCTGAGTCTCGCCTGCTGCGCCATCCCCTTCTTGTTCTGGCGCTACGGCGCCAGGATCCGCGCGCGGAGCAAGTACGCCTTCGGTGGCGAGGAGGAGAAGGAGGAGCAGGAGCTCGAGAAGGGGCGGGACGCGCGGCCCGTCGACGCGAACGCGCCGCTGCACGAGGACCTGGAGGATCTGGAGCGGGCGCGCAGTTACGTGGCCAACCCTTGATGGGATTGCTCGAAGAAGGGAAGAGAGAAAGACGAGTTGTTTGCGGTATTGTTGTCGCTGCGTGCCCCTCTCCCCCATCTGCAAGCCTGGGTTTAGAGTCGAGTCGACCTTGGCTGAGAAAGGAAGGAGGAAGAAGAAAGGGGGGGGGGGGTTGGGTGTACCGAGCCGAGTGGTGCGATGGGGTGCCGTGCCTGTTTTCACGGCAGTCAGGCCAAAAAGGGGAGGGGAGCCTCCATCTCGCGATGAGCGAGGGTCAGCCTACCACTACTCGGCAGACAGGAAAGCCATATCGGGGTAAAGCCTCCTATGGTCTTTCGAACCTCAAAGAACAAAAAATGGGACATCTGAGGGGCGGGAACAGGATGGGCTGGGTTCCGGGAGTCATTTTCGCTGCATTGCATCGGAGCATTGGGCAGGCTTGCTCGTCATTTTGGGAAGGAAATACCATTCTGTAATAATGCCTAACCTACATCCGTATATTGAATAGAAGTTTCCATCCGACTGTTAATTACAGGACTTGACTACCAGGGGGTCAGATCTGGCTGACCCACCAACAGGAGGAATGACTGACCAGGGTCCGACCTGTAGTGTATTTAGACAACACCTTCCAGTGCCTCCAAGATATTCTGGTGAGATTCGGAGCCTTGGGGTGAGGATCTAGGTTGATGGAAATCAATCTCTTTATCCAAGGCAAAACTATAGATACAAAAAAAAAAAAAAAAAAAAAAAAAGAGCAAACCTAACCTTTTTTTCTCCCCAGCCCTTCCTCTAGTACATTTTGAATCTTAACCCTCATCTTTCGACGGAGAAGAACATGATTGGCTGGCGTGTGGTCCGTTCTTCCTCTGATAATCAGCACTTCCTCCACTCGAGATCCCATTCCTCGGTGTTCGCCTCGAAATAGGCTTCCCCATCGCCCGCCAACGCGCCCCGGAAGTTGATGTTCATGATGCCCGTGGACCCGTCGCTGCCGGTGCACGGCGACCACACCTTTCCGCCGTCGGCGTTGCCGACGAGGGTGACGGGCTTGTTGATGGCGGTGGTGCCCTTGTTTTCGATCGTGTTCGAGAAGGTGTCCTGGTTCGACACCGCGAAGGGGGTCGACCCCCAAGTCGGTGAGTGGCCTGCTGCGATGGGCTGATGATGATAACCGAGGGGGAGAGAGAAGAAAGCGGAAATGACTGCATGTCTTCGGTCGGGACTCACCGTGTTCGAAGCGTCCTGGCTGAAGAAGACGGTCGTGTAGTGGGTCAGAGTGGTTCCAGGAGAGAGAACGACGTGGCCCTTGACGACGTTGCTCTTGAGTGCCACCTGCCACCCGGGGGTCGCGCCCTGTGTTTGCAGGTGGACCTGGCAGTTGACCGTTTTGTTGTTTCCCGGGAGGGCGGCAGCAAAGTTTGAAAAGGTGAGGCATGGGACGTCGAAGTTGCCCGAGAATTTGGGGTCGTTGAGGCAACCGTTGCCTGAAAAGCTGATGCTGGAGATCTTGGGCGTGGCGGGATCGGCGGCGACAGCCACGGCCGCTGTGAGGAGCACGAGGTTAGAAAGGAGACCCATTGCTGATGAACCCGAAATGGCGTTCTCGGAAGTTGAATCTGGTGAAGTTGACAAATATTGAAACCGTTCACGACTGTGCAGATTCTGTTTCTCGGTTAATATTGAGAAAGGGCTGGGAGAGTCAAGTATGTTTCTATGGCGGAGCTTTGCTTCGGTCTTTACCTGGGACAGCTCAGGAATGCATGCTCCTTTATATCCTCGAGACCCCAACGCCTAGCATAACACCTGGCATCGACCTGCCTGGGAATGCGAGTGTCGTGATCCAAACGGATCGTGATGTTGGTCTTCTCGTCGCCACCCATGCTTTCGGCGCATTTTTCTCCTCGCAAAGTTTGGGTGCGGAGCTTTCCCAATTTATCCAGATTACCGCCCGTGGATTTCCGGGTGCTGGGATTGGCACGAACCAAGGTCTAGATTAAGACCCAGGAATAGGATCCGTAAACTCTCGACCCTTTCTGGACCAAGACAGCCCGTGGACTGGTTTTGGAGCGTTGGTTAGGGGCGAGAACACGGAATGTGGCCGGGGGAGTGCAACATTGGGAACTTGGGATTCCCAAGGACGCCGATGCACCCGGTGCGGTAGCCAATCTCGACCGATATTGTGTAGAGGCACGTCCCCAGCGCGGTTGTCACACCACATTTTGTTCTGTGCTCCGTGCTTCCTTTGGTTACTTACCCGTTCGCCCAGGTTGATCCGGGGTAGTGCTGTGCCTGGTCGGCAACCCCGCTGGACTCATGGCTTTGCGCCATCAGGTTGAATCGGTCCACCATGCACTCCAGTGTTGCGGTACGCACCCTTGAAAAAAAAAATAATAAATCCGCTGCGGAGCTCATTTCCGCATTGTTATTGTTTGGATGCAACGCCATTGCCTGCGGCAAGCCATTTATTGAGCTCTCGGCCCCGGTCCGGTCAACCTGAGCTCCCGCTAGCAGTCTGGGCCAGCTGCTGATTCGCCTGGCTGCTCTAAGCTTAAATATCGTCACTGGAACACGGTTGGACCTTTCCGTGGGCAAGACTGCCTCAATTGTCGAAGTGCGTCCTCTCGAATAATTCCCTCCCGATCGCAGCGTGGCATTGCATGCGACGGGTTGATGATTGTCATCTGCCCTGTTCCTATTTATGGCATCTCAATAATTCGCCAGTGCTGGAATTGCGAGCGAGGTGCCTACCAACGGATTGCCAGTTAATTTCCAGGTTTGTTGGTCGCGGCTGGGAGTTTCCGCATAACAGCTGGGATGGGCGATAATCTCCCCAGACTTGCAAAATCTTGGGCGTTGCACGATTGCGGTTGCTGACTCAGCTGCTTCGACCCAACGCTCGCCCGATGTTTTGCCGGGGGTTTTGGCCCCACCTGTCGGGAGATAGGTGGTAGTTCTGAACTAATTAGTCAGTATCCGTACTAACCACCGGGTACCTCTGTATACCTTACCTGAGATGGCCTTCCGCGAGAGTAGAAGGAAACTGCCGGTGGTGTTTGCATTTCGTAGCAGCGATATAATACTTGAGCCGATGGGTATCGTACAAGTACCTACCTCTGGGTAAGGTACTTAAGCAGGAAAGCACCACATATTCCCGGTTCCCTCGTTTGACAATTTGGATGCAACGTGACTGAGAGATCAGATCTTTGAGAGCACCAGGCCCAGGCCGTACATATAAACAGGCTGCAAGTTCCGCTTCCGCTGCAGTTCAAGTTTCCTTCTCCGACTCCTTCTCAACACGCGAGGGTCAAGCAGCATCACCAATCTCAATCCAGTCACCCAACATTGTGACCTGTTCAGGACTTCAGGTTCTTGCACCCCATCAATCCACGAGCGTCTTATCAACGCATCGGTGCATGAGTTTCCTGCCGATAATATTCCATAGCCATGGCCACCTCGGACACCAGAACTTCCAGAAATGAGCACTCGTCTGCGCAAGACAACGCGAATTCAACACCGGCCGCGCACCCGGCAAACAAGTTCATCCCGGCTACCAAGGACGCCAAGCGCCTCTACTGGGCTCTCACCGGACCCCTGAGCACTTCCATCTTTGTCATGCCCGAACCCTTTTACGACCCGAACGCTCCTCTCGAGCCGTACGTCCGCGGGGGTTCATCCGGCGCCGATGCGTCGGAATTGCATCCCGTCTCGCAGTCCCCGCTCACCGAACCCAAGATCAGATCCGCCACGGTGAGCGTCGACGTCCTGGACGACTGGGAGAAGCTTTGGGGCGAGACGCACGACGGGCACTGGGATGGACCCGACGACGACTGGGAGGCCGAAGGCAGCCAAGTCCGCTTCGGGATGATTCCCGGCGAGGACCCGGAATACGAGGGCTTCCCCGGGCAGGAGCACCTGCGGAGGTGCTGCGGAGTAGACCGTCCGCTTGACAAGGCCGCCAAGTTGGTGGTGGAGGCGACGGGAGAGTTCCTGACGGTGCATGATTTTGTGTCGGCGGTGCATCCCTGGCTGCTGGGCTTGCGCGACGATATCCTGGCTGCTTATGGGGATGCCGTGGCCGGCAAGCCCTTGCCGCCGGGGACGAAGCTGATGGTTTCTCATCCGAAGCCGGGTTCTCTGATGGTCATGCCAGAGGAGAGGTGGAAGGCCAATCGCAAGAAGCACCCGCTGCACGACCGGTTGGCAGCCATGACTTGGCTGTGTGAGCCGCTCACATATTCTGGAGCCGGGCAGACTGGGAGTTGAAGTCAAACATCCGGATCACGGAGCACGACGGTGACCTCCTGCTAGGGGATGTCAAAGTTGGGACGGTGTCTACCGTCACGGGTAGCAACTGAACTGTGGTGGCGCAATCGAACAAAATGACCGAAATAATTAGCTCTACCTGTATTAAGTGGACAACATGAGAGAATTCAATCTCACAAGGTTAAGCCGCACGTAAGTACATTGAGCTCATCACCCAGTTATGATTCCGAATATCTGATTTAGTGGTTCAAAGTCAACGGCTTCAGATTCCACTCATGCACATGCCATAGCTCTATTTAATTAGTCGTCCTAGACATGATGATATTGATCAAGATGCATCTGTCTATGCCTAAATACACATGCCCAGAGCAGGGGTTGCAAGGCAGCGCATGACGAGATCACGAGCTCGGCGCCCTGACAAGCTTGACAATGATATCCTGCGGCTTGGCCTTGCTGCTGACATAGGCGGGCGAGCTGTACGTGGGGTCGCTGGTGTCGGCAAGCATGCCTGTCAAAAGGCGCCGGTCCTCCTCGACTCCAACTTCGCCAATGTCCGCTTCCAGCACCTGGTGACCATCGGGGCCAAGTACATGGTGGTGATGGACGGCAAGGGAATCTTGGCTACCGACAACCTTGCCGTCACGGCGCATCCCAGGTGGTCCCACATCTCGGTCCTTGACGTTAGCAGCAACGGCACGCAGTTCGCCGAGCTCATCTGGATCGACCCGGCCATCTGGGACAAGAGAACTGCATTCGCCAATTCTCTTCCGGCTTTGAGTTGACTTAACAAACACCATCTGGCTCTTCAGAGAACCGCGGGGGAAACCGTGACCGGGCAACAAGACAAGTTAATTACCTATGCACACCTCGACCCTGGCACTGGTGCCGGCGATTTGCAGCTCGCTGCAGGCTCAGTTTAAATAACAACCGTCTTTTACCCACTGTACTCCTCCTACTCTCTATCTCCGCTCCACACATTGCCTCCCACTAGTGGACTTCTCTCGAGAAGTAGATTAATAAAGCCCCCCCTGCTGCGTCCTTCTATTTCTGGTTGGTCGGCCCGGCATAGCTGCGTCAGGTTCTCGGAAGAGTACTGTACTGTAGTGCAGCATTTTTACAGTGACGTTTTAGCCGTGGGTGCGCCGTGCTTTGTAATAAATAATTAAGCGACCAACACCGAGACACGACTCTCAATACCTCACCTCCACATCCTCCTCATCCCACGCGTGATACCGCCCGGACTCATCATAGTATTCCTGCTCATACTCCCCATCTCCATGCTCATACTCCCCCCCGGCGACTCCATTCCCATCGTCATAGCCGTCATACCCATCCGGACCAGTATAATAGGCCTCCTCCTCCTCCTCCTCCCCCTCCCCCTCTTCCACCGCCGCTCCGAGCCCATGTCCACGTCCCTGCTCATGCGCCCCAGGAGCATCCAGCGTTCGAGGCGTCGCGGCGCTCCAGCTCGAGTAGCCGGAGTCTTTGCGCTTTACCGGGGATGGTCTGTTGGGGTTGGTACTCCTTGACGGCGCGGCGTAGCTGTACTGCGGACTAGGAGGCGCGACGCGGCCGACTCGGGGAGGAGGCGTCCCGGCGGCATTGGGTTGTCTGGGTCGGGGTCTCTGTCCCGTGGGCACGCTGAGTAGACGCTGCTGTTGTTGATGTTGCTGTCGCGGTGGCTGTTGTTCGAGTCTACGGACTAGACTGGCTTGCCCGTCCTGAGAGGGACGGTAGGGAGGCTGGTAGGTGGGCCGGGAGTTGGGACCTGGGTTGTTCTGTCCCGGGTGGCGGACTGGAGCTTGCCGTTGCTGTCGCGGCGGCTGCTGTTAGTTCCATGGCGGCGGGGTGTAAGCGGCCCTTTGCAGCGTCTGTCGGTGCCAAACGCAGTGGGAGCTTCGGGAGCGTTAAAAGCAGTTTACAGTAGGTGGCTATACGAAGGAGACAGTACCTTATTGAACTATCTACAAAGGAGACAAAACGACTAATATTTATAGACAAAAGGAACTAGCCAATACGTTAAATAGCCTTATATAGCTATAGCAAACGTATAGCTAATACGTTTAGAAGCTTTATAGCTTCCGACATACCCCCTAGTTAAAGGTAATAGTCGTTTAACTACGCTTTATAGTAATACTATTCTTAATATTATATCCTTTGTCGCTCTTACCTTAATAGCTCCCTTAAGGGGCCTACCTTTTATATTTGGAAGTCTAAAAGAGTTAAGTATAGTAGAGCGATTCCTTTAAAGCTATAGATTAAATATAGCTATTATAGTTATAATAGCGATAATATTACTAGTTTTAATTATAATAATAATAATAAGATGATGCCTCCTATACTCGAATTAACGGATAACTTGTTAGGTATACCTATTACAAATACGGCTATTACTAGTAGGTTAACTCCTACTCTTATAACGCCTTGAAAACGTAAGCGTACTAAAGCTTCTAAACTGTAAGTATTCTTGTTTATTACTAGTTTTGTAGTTTTCTAGCGCTTTACTAGTCGCGTTAAGATCGTTCAAGCTAACTAAATATAGCGATATTACTATTAGTAAGCTTTGTAAGGTACCTTACAGAATATATATATAGTTAGCTCTAGTAGGACGTTCTTTTGGGGAATGTTACGATTATTCTAGCGCTAGCTCCTATTATTACTATTATACTTATAGTTCTTATAAATATAAGGAGATATATACTAATTACCTATATATCTAATAGCTCTTATAATACTTATATTAACTATATTAGTAGTTCTACTTTTTATATTAGGTGAGTAAAGGATTTAACGAAGGCTTTATTGGATAGAGCTAAAGCTTTTATAAGTCCCTAGATCCTAAACCTCTACCCCTAATATATAGGCAAATTGCTAATAGTTATATATAGGATCTTAAGAAGTTATATATAATTCTTTAGAGTAACCTAAAACATGCTAGTATAGATAATATAGAGGAGTACGAGCTTGATAAGGCTAAACTTATATATTTTATAAAGATTACTTACTTAGTATATAATATCTTCTACTAGTTAGGTAAGATTAAAGAGGCTTATAATGCTTATATTAATGTATCTGATAATATATTAAGCATTATATTACTACCTAGCTAAGATAAAGGCAAAGGTAAGGCTATTAATCTTAGTAATGGCTAATAGTAATGGATAGGAAGTATTAAGTGGTATTTTATTTAGCGAATTTAACTTATTTTCTACCCCCTAGTTATATAAGCCTATAATTAATATCTTAAAGATTAAGGAGAGCTCTCTAGTACCTAAAAGCTTATTAGCTAAGTCACTTAATAAGCCTCTTTACTAGTATCTAACTAGTTAATGGATATATAGCTTTAAATGTTCCTTTTACTACTTCTTAGTATAACCATATATTATAGATATCTATATACCATAAGTAAGTATTAATATGTTCGTTCTTAGCTATTATTAGTCAAATAGTTTACTAATTATTATAATAGATGTTTTAAGGTTCCCTAAGCTTAAGATTAATATCTATAAATAGCCTTTTAAGTATTATAGCCTCTCTTACTATAAGAGAAAACGTTAGAAGTTCTACTTTAATACTTAACATTATGATAGTATCCTAGTATAACGCCTTCTATATAATAGGACCTCTAAATGGAAAGAAGATATATCCCTATAATAAATATCATATATTTAGATCATTTATATATAAAGCGTCTCTAGCGATTATAAGCATCGGACTTTCTAACGCTTACTTGCCTCTATATTAGATTAATAGGCAAGAGCTCCTAAATAGATATCTTACTACTTGCTATACCTCTAATAAATAGTCTAGTCTTAGGTTAGTTAGATATTAAGAGAGTATTGAATGGGTATATATAATATCTAGATATAGTATAACTATATAATATAGGATTAATCTAATAAGCTCCTAATACTCTTTAATCTATATACTAATAACGCTCCCTTCGAACTTTTTAAGTTCTTTATAGCTTAAGGGAGTTAGCTTATATACGCTAGGTATATCTAGCCTATATCTTCTCGCTACCTTTCTAATATATTAGTTATAGATTAACTATATCTTATATATAGGTTAGTCTTAAATCACCCTAATACTAAGGAACCAACTAATATTACCTTACTTATAAATATCGTATTAAGCTTTGATTCCTTCTATTATATACTTAGCCATTATAGCGTTACTTTTATAGAAGAAGACTAAGAAGTCATTAATATAGAAGATTAGGATAACTTATTTATTATAGCTTAAAAAGAGGTACTTTTCTTTATCTAATAGTTCTATACCTAGATCTAATAGCGTTTTACAGAACTCCTTATACTATAAGAGTAGCAAGTCTCTTAAGCTATATAGAGCTCTTTATAACTTTATATATTTCCCTAGTTACTTAAATCTTTCCAGTAATTCGTAGATAATAGGATCGTCTTCCGGTTATTTAGTGTTAATGAACGCTTATACTATATCGAACTATTTAACTTCTAAGTCAAAGTATATAGCAATTGCTATCATTATATAGAACAACTACGCTACTAGAGTAGCTATATATATACTTTCTATTAAGCTAATATCTTATAGATCTCCTTATATGTAGATCCTTGCCTTATATTTCTCTAAGAAACCGTCCTTGTCAAACTTATATATAAAGACCTATTTTAACAGGATAGGTCGTGCTTTTGCCTGCTTATATAGTATGATCTTCTACGTTCCCCTGTTCTCTAAGTTATGTATCTCCTTATAAGCTATATCTTTGAACTATTATTCTAATAGGTAGTTATATAGGTCTTACTAGTTAGTAGGAATATAAGTAAGATCGTTAATATACTAACGCGGCTTATTTAGGGCTACTCTAAGGTACGTAACATCCTTCTATCGTATAGTAGTAGTAAACACCGTATATATCGTTCTTATACTTTGGTTCTCTAGGTAAGCTTCCTATTAATTAGGTAGGTAAGTCTTATAGAACTATCGTTAGAGTTCCTTAGTTACGTAGATAAAGGAGTAATAGTAATTGACCCTCTCTTTATTTTATAGTCATTCGCTTGACTAGACAAGGTCCCTAGGCTTATAAGCCCTCTTCCTACCTCTACCTCTCCTAGTAAGAGGTTACTAAATAACTTTTCCTTTACTTCTACCTTCTAGAGAATATATTAGCTAATCCAGACTTCGTTTAACGCTCTACTCCTCTAGCCTAGCTAGGTACGATATATTAGTATGTCACGGAAATATGCATGCAGATACCGCCTGAGCCACCGACACAAACGGGCCAATCAGACCAAAGGAATAATAGACCAATCAGGACAGGATCACACTTAGCAAGAAATAATCCTAGCAGAGGATCACTAGCTCACGACGTAAGCCAGATAAGCTAGTACGGAAGATCACCACGACCGCTAGTAATCCTAGGATTATAAATATATATATATAGTCATTCGTAGACTTTAGGAGTTCACTAGTAATAACAATTACAATCACAGTACTTATACCAAGTATTGCTAATTATTATAAGAGATAACTCTAAGTGTTATTATAAACCCTTTAGCTTTACCAAATCCCTTAGACGACCTGCTCGCTTATCCCGCTCAACCTACCTCCGTCTAAGCCCTTTTAGAAGAAGTCTAAGTTAGGTTCATTACACGTTATTACCACTCCCTTTGTTCTATTATGGTTTAGAACGGAGGTAACTTCGACCTCGACATCGACATGGCTACCAATGTCACGGCCGAACAGCTGCTCGCTTAGCTTGGTCAACTTTAGTAGCAGATCTAGGAGTTAGACCAGAGAGACAAGGCTGCTTAAGCTCGAATCAAGGAACTCGAGAACCGCGAAAAGTACTCGTAGAAGTTGGTTAACGAGGCCTACGCTAAAATCGAGGCACTTAAGGGCGCTAAAGCGAAGCGTATCAAGATCGAACTACCTGGCAAATACAAAGGAACTAAGGAAGATCTTATAGGATTCCTAACAAACCTCTGATCCTACTTCTGGCTTAATGATGACAAGTTTCCGGATAATAAAGCTAAAGTCTTCTATATAGCTATAAGACTAGAGGGTAAGGCACTTAGATAGTTTAAGCCTATATGGAACGACTATCTTACTAAGGAAGACGAAGACGACCGAGACGCGTTTATATAGGTAGTCTTCCGATCTTATAACCGTTTTAAAGAAGAGCTTTGGAAAGTTTTTAGCGATAATGACAAGAAGATTTATACGTAAGAAAGACTTGCTAATCTCCGACAGACTAAGTTAATAGCCTCCTATGCCATATAATTTAGATAGGACATGCTTAAGTCTTAGCTTAACGACGAGGCGTTAATATAATTGTTCTATAATAGCTTAAAGGAAAAGGTTAAGGACAAGCTATATAAGTATGATTAGCCTAAGACCCTAGACAAATACATCACGTAGGCCATTAGGATTAATGATCGACTCTATATATAAGAGTAGCAGAAACGAGGTCGAATGAACGGAACTATAGTTAAGGCTAACGACAAGAAAAAGCAAGCGTATGTTAGTACCTTATATAGGACGTACCTTGGAGCTATAGATATAGATGTAACGTAGAAGCAGGACTAGAAGAAGACGACTAAAGACAAGTCTAATGTTACCTACTATAACTGCGGAAAGAAAGGGCACTATAAGCGAGAATACCGGAGCCTAAAGAAAGAATAGAAACTAGCCCCTAGAAAGGAAATTATAGCTATTGACGAAACTACTAAGGATGTCATCGAAGTAGTAGCTACAAGCTACGAAGATAGGGACAGTGACATGGATAGTCTTGGACACGATGGTAACGGTAAAGACGAATAAGCACTGTACTCCGAACTAGTCACTGTAGACCTAGAGACAGGTCTTGCCGAATAGGATATAGTAGGAGAACCTAGACCTAATGTTCTATTCCTCTAGGAACGAATCAAATGGTATTATAATGAAGTTTTTCGGCTTAATACGAAACTACGCGAACGGGATAGATGCTTAATTCGACTTGCCTAGTAGAGCGATAAGATAAAAGACGAAATAAGGGAACTCCGACGTATTATAGAAACTATTAAAGGAGAATAGCCTACGACATATAATAGACCTAATAGCTACGCCGAGTATCTTGACGGCTAGCAACTTAGCAATGACGTACGGAACCTAGAATACCAGTTTATACGCGTAAACCGCGGAAAAGACGAGCATACGTGGGAAAGTTACTAGAAGAAACACCCCTATCTTAACATTAGAGTACCTATAGCCTACATATAATAGGAAGGATTTAGGAAAGAATTCTAATACCTCCTAGGTAACGTTACATGACTATACCCTTAATACGAGGCACATACGCAAGTGCCCTAGTTCTAGTGTATAGCATACAAATGCCGATACTACTTCTACGACAAATTCGAAAACAATTACTAGCCGACTCGACAAGGAAATGAGGACAGAAGCTTACGCCCTATAGAATAGGTCTACAATACAGGAAACAGAGCGGCCGAATTGCTCTAGAAGATCAAAGCCCGCGATCTAGAAAGCATTACGATAGTTCTAAGACGAGCCTAGCCTAGGCATTACGGAACGGGACGAGACATATAGGACTCGTACTAGAGCAACGATTGCCTCTATCACGCGGATGAAAAGAAATTGCGAATTCGGGAGCTTCAGACGAAGCTATAGCACGTACGACGGAAGGCGGAACGGACCTAATGGTAGGAAGCTATAAGCACTCAATGGCTTATAGAAATGAGCACGATTGATAAAGCTACTATTAGCCGAATAACTAAAGAGGTTAGTACTAACCTAGGAAACGGGTTAGGGCCCTTTGAGAGGCCTAGAAACCATTAACGCCTACGTAGTGGCAAGTGGTAGTATAGTATAGGAGGAACTAGCGTAAGAAACCATTATACCGAGACCTCCTAGCAGAAATATAGGAAATCGCTATAATCTTTAGGTAACGGTAGTAAGATAAGCGACTATAGACAACAGCATAATAGAAATAGCACGAAATGCTCGTACTAGTAGATAGTAGAGTAGAGATAAACCTAATTTCGCTGACGCTTGTAAATTAGCTATAGATACCCTAGAGAATAAAGCGGAAGCATGGCATAGTCAAAGGGCCATTTCCGACATAATAGGTATATAGGGAGACCGAACCAATCGATATTACTATAGTAGGGAAGACTATAGTAGTTATATTTAGCATTATAGACATAGGTAATGACAAAGATATAATATTAGGGTTACTATAGTATAAAGATTACGACCTAAACATTAGCTAGAAGAATAATAGCTACTTATAACCCCAAACGGAGTTACATTCGACTAGCGAGATAGGGAGTATACAAGGATCGCAAGCAGATGATACTTAAGGGAAGGCATATCCTATAGATCTACCGTAAGAGATAGACAGTAGCAGGCAGACTACTATAGACTCTAGAAGAAGCAATATAACGACATTAATATCGTAACAGGAGGAACGAGCTAAACCGCCGATAGCTGTTCTCTTCGTTAATAAATATAGAGCACTGCAATTAGAGTAGTAGGTTAAGATAGGAGAAATCGCTAGCATCGCCATAGACGGAACCAAGTTCGTATACTATTAGAAAACCAAGAGACGAGATAAGACTAGGGAAGTACCAAAGGAATATAAGGGATACCTAGCATTCAAACCGAAACATCTAGAAGGACTACTAGAACACGGCCTATAGGATTATAAGATCAAGCTTAAGGAAGGAGCATGACTAAAGTTCTTTAAGATCTACTATACAAGCTAGATATAGAACAAAGAACTTAAACGATATTTAGAGGAGAACCTTTGAAGAGGATATATCCGCCCGTTGACATTGCTAGTAGGCTACCTAATCCTATTTGTGCCTAAGAAAGACAGAAAGCTACGGTTATATATTAACTATTAGTAACTTAATAAACAGACTATAAAAAACCGATACCTGTTACCGTTAATCTTACGGCTCCGAGATTAGTTAGCAGGAGCCTAATATTTTACGCGTCTTGACTTACTATCGGCCTATAACTATATATAGATCAAAGAAGGCGACAAGTGGAAAACGGCCTTTAGGACACCCTATGGCCACTACAAGTACCTTGTCATGCCATTCGGACTTACAAACGCGCCGGCAACGTTCCAAGCCCTAATTGATCAAGCTATCCGACCCTTTCTTAACAAATTTACGGTATGTTATCTTGACGACATACTCATCTTCTCTAAGACGATAGACGAACACCGGAAGTATATAAAAGTAATGCTAGACGCGCTATATGTATATAAGCTGTCAGTCAATAGGGAAAAAAGCGAATTCCATGTTAGGAAGACAGTCTTTTTAGGATATGAGATATCCCTAGGACAAATTCAGATAGAACCTTTAAAGATTAAAGCCATCAAGAATTAGTCACGACCGACGTTAGTCATAGAAGTACAAAGTTTCATCGGATTTGCAAACTTCTACCGGATGTTCATTAGGAACTTTAGAGCGATCATATAACCTTTACACGAACTCACCAAGAAGAACGCTAAATTCCAATAGGAAGAGCGATATAAGTAAGCATTTATATAGATCTATAACGCCATTACTAAAGATCTAGTACTAGTACTACTAGACCCTAAGAAGCTATTCAAGGTAGAAACGGACGCTTTAGACTACGCCATCGGAAGATAATTAGGATAACAAGACGGACAAAGAAAGCTACATCCTATAGCCTTCTTTTCAAAGAAGCTCGATAGACTACGTCTTAATTATCTAATCTATAACAAGGAACTACTTGCGATTGTCAAAGCTTTCAAGGAATAGCAACTATACCTTAGTGGTACAATTAAACCAGTACAAGTATATATAGATTATAAGAACCTACGATACTTTATAACGACGAAGGAACTTAATAGATAACAAATACGATAGGCAGAATTCCTCACGGAATTTAACTTTAAGATCTGCTACAAGAAAGGCAAAGAGAACGTACGAGCAGACGCTTTAAGCCGATAAACGGATTATATAGAAGGACGAACGGAAACAATACTACCGTTGTTCAAGGAACAAACAGACAGAACGTTACATCATGAAATGCAGATACCTATAGAAGATAATCTACTCGACTCGTTCCTAGAATGTTATACAATCTTTCAAGAAGAAAGGATTAACGAGGCATAATATCAAGCAGCACCCGGACTAGTAGTACCTGACGGAGTGGAAGAAAAAGATAGAAAACTCTAGTACCAAGGCAAAGCATATATCTACGATAAAGATCAACAGCTACGGATGATTCGAGAACTCTACAAGTCGAAACTCGGAGGATATAAAGGAGTTACGAAGACTGTCGCACAAGTCAAGAAACACTATGACTTTCTACAGTTAACGGCACAAGTTAAGGAAGTCGTACGGAACTACGACATTTACAATCGAAGCAAGATGGCACGATATAAGCCGTATAGGCTACTTTAGCTACTACTAATAGCTGACAAACTATAGAGTTTAGTTATAATAGACTTCATTACAAAGCTACCGGAATCTAAGGATATAGCTATAGGAGTAATCTACGACAGTATTCTTACTATAGTAGATTGCCTGACTAAATAGGTATACTTCTTTCCCTACAAGGAGTCCTAGATAGCTAAACAGCTGGCAGACGTGATCTATTAGCAAGTTACATTAGTATATGCTTAGCCGCAAGAATGGATCACCGACAGAGATATTAAGTTTATATTAAAGTTCTGGCAAGTGTTAATATAACGATTAGGCGTCAATAGTAAACTGTTAATAGTATATTACCCGTAGATCGACGGACAAACGGAGCGACTAAACCAAGTTGTCAAGCAGTATCTCCATTCTTATATTAACTACTAGTAAAATAACTAGGTTATACTATTGCTAACAATATAACTCACTTATAATATAACGCCAACAGAAACGACTAAAGTTACACCATTCTTCGCAAACTACGGATATAAAGTAGACCTTAGGCAAGGACTAGAGGTTATAGTGCTAAGAGCAGTAGTCAAAGCAAAACAAATATATACACTATATAAAAAGCTTAAAAAGGAACTCGAGTTTGTTAGAACCAGAATAAAGAATTACTACAACAAACATAGGCTCGAGGGACCTTGCCTAGAGAGGGGAGACAAAGTCTACTTGATTGTATAGAACTTATAAACTAAACGACCAAGCATAAAGCTAGACTTTAAGAAAGTCGGACCCTTCGTTATCAAAGAACGAATTTCGACATCTAACTACCGACTATCGTTACCGTCATCTATATGACTACAGACGGATGTTTTTTATATTTCACTTCTCGAACCAGCACTAAAAAACGCCAAGATTACTACGTATATCGAAGCAAAAGATAAGGAAGAAGAATAGGACGTCGAAGAAATTCTAGATTCACGTATTATTAATAGGGAACTATAGTACCTAGTTAAATGGCTTGATTTCGGACTAGAAGACAACTTATAGGAACTAGTCAAGAATTTAAACTGCCCTAAGAAACTAGAACAGTTCTACCGCCAGAACCTAGATCGACTATAGGCACTAGCTCGGACAAAATAGCTAAGTCGGCCTCTGACAAGTCTAGGCCTAAAGAAGACTAGTTAAACGAGACGTTAGCACCCTAGGACCGTATATTACTAATAACGCGTACCTCGGAATTCTACACCCTCCGTTCTTCCGCCTCTATTTCCTCTAGAGACTATATATCTCGACGAAACAGCTCGGAACCCCGCTCCTTTAAGAAACGTTTCTAGCGACAAAGATAAGCTAATCGACCGACAGCCGTCTAAAGTTAAGTTTGAAGAACGAAAAGGGCCTCTTTAGTATCAGCCTCTTCTTGCTCTATACGCTTTTGTTTAGATATAATCTTCGTTACTATAAAGAATTAGCTACGAACATTAAGGCAATAAACCAGGGTACGAACAAGCAGACACTACGTTAGAACTATCGTAAGAACGACCCCAATGTACGTACTTGCTATAGCGAGAAGAGCCTAACGCTATATAATAAGCCAAGTTCTGCTTAAAACACTACGAACACGGTATAACGTCTACGCCAGAGGAGTCAATAAAAGAAGCAAGCACGGCGCGCTATTGGGATTTCGAAGATCGGCGCTTAGAGATATGATCTGCTATCTTGTTAGCCACTAGCAGTATAGAAAAAGAAAAAAAAAAAATTACGAGGTATATGTAGAAAAGGATATTAGCATTATTTAAGACGGCCTAAAGAGGGCTTTTAGGTCAAAAGCCTCGGAGGGAAGGTATCATGTCACGGAAATATATATACAGATGCCGCCTAAGCCACTAACACAAACGGGCCAATCAGACCGAAGGAATGATAGACTAATCAGGATAGGATCACACTTGGCAAGAAATGATCCTAGCAGAGGATCACTAGCTCACGACGTGAGCCAGGTAAGCTAGTATAGAGGATCACTACGACCGCTAGTGATCCTAGGATTATAAATATATGTATATAGTCATTCGTGGACTCTGGGAGTTTACTAGTGGTAATAATCATAATCACAGTACTTATACCAAGCATTGTTGATTATTGTGAGAGACAACTCTAAGTGTTGTTGTGAACCCTTTGGCTTTACCGAATCCCTTAGACGACCTGCCCGCTTGTCCCGCTCAACCTACCTCCGTCTGAGCCCTTTCAGAAGAAGTCTGAGTTGGGTTCGTCACATAGTAGTACCGTCCTTAGCTCCTAGCTCTTCTATCTACTTATTACATATATTAGATTCTCTTACGGAAGGCATTTCTCTATTAGATTCGACGGCTCCCCTGCTCTCCCTAACGTCTGGTTAGCTAGCTAGCGACTAGGAAGGCCTTGATTTAAACCTTCCTACTTCCTAGTAAACATCCCCTTTACTAGCTAGTATAGGGCAAGTTACTAAGGGCTTAGGTATATATTTAAGGGTTAAAAGTCCTCTAAAGCTCTCTATCTATTCGGTAAGTTTATCTATTACTTATATCTCTGCTATAAGAGTCTCTAGAACTAATTACTTGCTTATAGGCTATATATTAGAGAGCTCCCTTACCCCTAAGTCCTAACCCTATTAGAGAGGTTAATCTATCACTAGACTCTCTTATAATAGAGGTAGCTAAGCCACTATAATAGAGTCTTCTATTAGTTATTAGGTCTATTATAATGCTTCCTAGAGAAACTTAATATTCTAGGAATCTTTATTAAGATCGAATTAATTAACTTCCTAGCTTACTACTATTAGTAATAATTCTATTAGCTACTCTTTACCTAGATAGTGGAAAGTCTTCTTATTAAAGCGAACGTTATAAGTTATAATAATCCTATCGAGCTTAGGTATCCAAACGTAATAGATATTAGATATATAATATCTTATAAGATACCCTATTAGCTTATATAGTAGTACCTTAAAGTCCTTTATATACTACTTAGCTTTCCTATCCTTATAGAGGATATATACCTAGTATCTATATATAAAGATGCTATTCTAGTCTAGATATAAGTTACTAGTTAATATAATTATCAAGCTAGGTTTATACTAGTAAAAGTACTATTTAAACTAGCTATAGAGTACTTTATTAGGAGTTCTAAATAAGTAAGTATAGCTTAGACTTATTATATATAAGTACGCTACCGTTTATACGCTTTCTAATTAAAGCTTTATAGGTAGATTCGCGCTATTAAGCATCTTAATTAAATGTAAGATTAGTTCTTATCTTACTTGCTCTATTAGTCTATTAGGCTTATAAGTATATAAAGGTAAGAGTTTAAGATTAATATTACTTTCTATGGCCTAAGTCTAGTAATATATTAGTATATACCTTACTAAACTGATCGTCGTAGTATCGTTATCCCACTCAATCTTATAGATAGTAAGCCTATATTAGTGTTTTACCTAGCTCTTAAAGTTCTAGATAACTCCTATAATCTAGTCTAGCGACTTCATCGTTAGGAAGAAAGGGAAGAGCTTCCTACTATACTTATTAATAATTATAAGTAGCTATTACAATCCATTAATCGCTTTAGGATAGTTAAATAGATCCTAGGCTACTTACTAGAATAGATATATAGACTTTTACTTAGGTAGTGTTTTCCTAGAGATAACCTTACTTATATAAGTATAAGCGTAGCTCTTGTACTTAATATATACTATCCTCTTAATATAGACGTTTCTAGCGTCATTAATAAGCGCTTTTAATGCTTCTAATCTAAGGTAGCTAGCTCTTAAGTACTAAAGATCCTTGGTATCCTCTCTTATAGTAGGTAATGCTTACGTCTAGGACCTTCTACTATATATAGTAAATACGTTCTATAAGGATATACGAACGTTTATAATACCTGCTTTATTAATTAAGATATAGTCTAGGAAGCTCGAATAGTAGGAAAGTAGCTTATATTTAAGGAAGGTAGGATTATACTTATATTCCAACTTACAAAGGATAACGTTATATTTTAGTATTCTAAAACGTAATAAGCAGTCTAAGCTATAGTATTAAGTACCTACCTTAAGTAATAGAGCTTCTAAGATAATATTAATATAGAATCCTTTGACGATAGTAATATCTTTAAGTATTAGGCTCTTAGTATACGATCTATATAGTCTATCTAGAACGTTCTTAATTACCTAAGTACTCTTCCTACTAATAGAAAAGGTCGTTATACCTACTTTGACAAACTTAGGATCTTCTACCTTAACAAACGTCCTAGGCAAAAGGAACTTCTTATTATTAACTAAGTAAGTTATACTATATAAGTCTGGTAAAGTGTTTTCCAAAAGAGGATAATACTATAGAGCGACTATACTAAATGCCCTATAGTAAGTCAAAAGCTTATTAAATAGTTAAAGGCTGATAATTAATATATTAAGGGAGCTAAGGTATCTTACCCCTAACTACCTAGAATAAGATAGCTCCCCTTACTTAGTAATAAGTTGATTTTTTAGTCTAGCCTACTTCGGCTTATCAAGCTCCTAGTAAATCCTCTTATACTCCTTATTAGAAAGGTATAAGCATTACTTATTACCATAGATAGCTTACTTAAGCGTATAATAGTCTACTAGATCCTATAGATATCTTAGACACTTATAGAGATATCTTATATTACGCTACTAACCGCTATAAGAGTCTCTATATAAGTCTCTACCTCTCTCCTTACTACTCTTCTAAGCTATAGGAAGTGTTAGTATATAAGTTGTCAAGAAGATTCTATACTTCTAAGAGACTCTAGGTTACGTATCATTATTAATTAAGATCTTAGCTATTATAATAAAGGTACTAAGCTCTAGAAGTAGCTATCCTATACTATTAGTAAGCTTAATTTCTATCCTCTTATTTACTACCTAAGTTAGTAAGATATATATAGTAATAGTATTAAAAAAGATATAAAGTCCTTATATACCTTATACTTCTAAGATATTATATTAGATAGCTTATTAGAAGGTAATATTAAAGTTATAAATCTAATACTATAGATTAACTCTTAAATGCTTAGCTATGGTAAGATTAGTTATATATTATATGGTAACTATCGTATAAAACGTTATAATAGATAATATAAGTATAAAGTAAAGTATTTAGATAATCCCCCTAATAAGGTTAATATCCTTCTTCCTATATACTTTTATAACTTTATAGAGTTCAAAATCTATAATATACACTAACTAGCATTATAGCTATCCTATCTACTTACTAATATCTATAGTATATATAATATCTTTATAAAAGAATTCTTATAGTTATACAAATTCGGCTATAATAGCTACATTAGAAGGTATTAAGTCTATAGATATTAAAGGTAACAATCCCTCTTAGAGTTACTCCTAAAAAGCTAGGATAAGGTTATCTCTAGCTTACTTATAGGTTAGGCACTATAGAACTTCTAGATCTAGCTTATAATTACTATTAAGGTTAATAAATCCCTATATACTAGCAAATTTAGCCTATAACTATAATTTAATATACTATAAGTTCTAGGAACTAGGCCCTATAAGGTATATAGAAGTCTTAACTAGGATCTCGGACATAGTAGACAGATACATTATCGAATATATATAGAAGCAGGGTAAGAGAGTTTATAACCAAAGAAAGAAGCTACCACTGATATTAAATATACGTCAGTAGAGGAGTAGTCAAGGTGCCGGGCTTATAACTGCCGAACGTAATAGGAGCTTCGGGAGCGTTAAAAGCAGTTTATAGTAGGTAGCTGTACGAAGGAGATAGTACCTTGTTAAACTATCTACAAAGGAGACAAAACGACTAATATTTATAGACAAAAGGAACTAGCCAATGCGTTAAACAGCCTCATATAGCTATGGCGAACGCGTGGCTAATATGTTTAGAAGCTCTATAGCTTCCGACAGTCAGGGATCGTATATGTCGTCCCAGATATGGCTAACGTGTGCCCGATCTGCGTTGGTTCTGCTGGTGGCGTGGTTGAGATAGTCCTCGAAACTCTTAATGGCCTGAGCGACCATGTCGAACTGTCGATGGTCTAGCCGTCCGTCGTCCTTCCGCGGGGACGGGGTAACCCCTTCGTCTATCTCGTCCTGGTTGCCTTGGATCGCGTTCTGTATGTCGAACTCGGCGAGGGAATAGGCAATTTGAAAGGCATTTCGAATCTGCCTGCCGTTCCATCTCTGTTCCGGACTCCCCTCATGCTTGTAGAAATGACGTTCCGCCCAACCCAGGATACTCTGACGGTCGATAAATAGTAGGCGGGGCTTAGGGGCATCAGCGTCGAGCTCGGCATGTAGCTTCTGCTTCTCCTTGACGATTTCCTCTAGCATCCGGATATTGACGTCGAAGATGTCAAGTGTTTGTTGCATGTCCAGCCGAGGGTAGTACAAGCTGACGTAGATGCGAGATTTGAACGCCTCGTCCAAGGTTCCGACCCGGTTGGTCGTGAGAAACAAGATACCGCTGTAGTATTCCAGCACACGAAGAAACACTAGGAATTGACAACGTAACATTAGCATGGGGAGTTCAATCCGGGGGTTATGCGGAGCTGCACGGTTCCGTACCTGATACGAGGGCATTACGTTTGAGATCTCCCAACTCGCGACGGGAGAGAAAGACATCTGCCTCATCAAGCAGCAGAATACAGTCCCAAAGGTGAGCGAGGCGGAAGATGTCCTTCAGAGAATCCTCCACGTCCTTTGGAGTGAAGCCCAGGTCGCCACACGTGATGACGAACAAGGGTTTCTTGTTGGCCTGGGCGACGGCTTCAGCCGTGGCGGTCTTGCCCACCCCGGGGACTCCATGGAGCAGGATAACTAGGCCGGAACCTTTACCGCGGACGAGATCCTGATTCAGACTGGCAGTAGGGCAAAGTTTCTGGGCCGCTTACTTCTCCAAATGAGATTTCACCAGGGAAATGACCATCCTTTTATGTGACGGATCGATCTTGAGGTTCCTGAAGACATTGTCGGAGGGCGGGAGGTCCTTGAGCGACCGGATGTTGAGCATGACAAACCGACGTTCCCGGAAGGCGTAGGCGACGACTCGGCGAGGCAGTAGCATCAAGTCGTCTTCATCCAAGTCCTTGATAGGCTTTCCGTCTTCGTAGGTCTGGAGGGCGTTTCTGCGGTTTATTTCCTCTCTCTTCAGCCGGTCAAAAAACCTGCTCCACAAGATTAGCTATGAGTCAGTCGATATGACAGGTTTCGAGGTAATAATAAGTTCATTACACTTCTGCCCGTTGAGTCTTCTCTCGGATCTCGCCACACATCTCAAGCCGGGAATTCTTAGCGTTGAGCTTCCAATGCACGATAGAGACGTCGTCGTCGCCATAGAGCCAGTCATTGTCGTCACCTTCATCGAAACCTTGGTCCCATGTAGATGGGCCCATTTCAACGAGCGGTTCCGACTTGTACCCTTCCACAAAGTCAATGATGACATCTCCATCAATATGCTCGACGGTGAGGTCGGAGGATGCACCGGTGGGTCCGTGGTTGAGTGTCCAGCCGTCGTAGGTCAGGTGCTTCTTTGTGACCACCTCGCGGAACCGAGTGCCCTGTTTGTGAAGTGCTTTTTTCACGTTCTCGGCATCCTTAAGAAACCGTATCGGGTAGACTTCCAAGTTTGTGATGTCCCGCTCGCCCTCATAATCCTTTATTAAAAAGGTATGTCGGATAGGGACGTACGAGTCGCCGTCATAGTCCAAGTAGTAGGCATGGACATGGAGTGTGCGATTCGAGATTTTCTGTATGTCATCGGGCTTATCGTCCCTGACCGACTCGAGGCACAAGCTGTACAGCCGCCATGCGGTCTGGTACATTTTTGGGCTGGAGCCGTGGGCGTTGTCTGAATTCTGTGTGGAGTCGGACGAGGTGCCATAATGGAGAAGCTCGCCGGGCTGGAAGACCGTGCAAAGGTCGACGAACCGGAACTTGCGCTTGCTAGTACCGGCAGCACGGTGCCACGGGGGTACGATGTATTTTTCAATGAATTTGACAAACTTCTCGAGGTGAGCAAGGGCTGTGGCTGAGCCAGTGAAGTCTCCGATAGCATTCTCAGGCTCCCTGAGCGCATCGCTGGCAGCTGTAGAGCCATTGTCGTCGTACTCGTTATCATCATCGTTGCTATTGCTGTCTTCCTCGTCGTTGCCGAGGGGTTCGCTTGCCTGCTCGCCTTTGTCGTTCGTAAGGACGGTGGGCGACTCGGGAGAGGGAGCGGGTTTTCCGGGGGCGTCGTCATCGGTAGTAGCCCGCTTCTCCTTGAGAAGCTCGAGACACTGCTTTAGCTGGGGCAAGTAGTACCAAAAGGCGCGGAACGGGGCAAAGAAGGTGCGCGGTTTGTCGCTTGGCCATTTGTCATGGTGGCCTGTCAAGCGAGACAACAACCGAATGAGCTGAGGAGATTGGATTCGGACGCGTTGTATCCAGCATGTCTCGCCGTCTGGGACCAGCTTGGGATTGGGCGTAGGCAGTCTGACATCCTTTCTCCCTCGGGCCCGTCGTGTGATCTCCCTGGAGACTTCCTGGCCGATCTGCGAGTGACCACATAGGACCTCGATGATGGCTAGGCCCTCCTCGTCTGAGTAGCGGTTTTTGAAATGCTCAAAGTCGAGAAATTCCACATCTACTTTCAGTGGAGTTCTACGACGCTGGGCGTCCCACGGCTCCTCTTCCTCCACTTCATTGTTGGCCTCCAGTCGGTTCGTGTTTTCTTCCGGAGGTGAGTCATCTGAATGAGCCGCTGAAAGATCAGGAGTTTGAGGAGCCGCAGTATCATCTGGATCAGCGGCTGGAAGATCGGGTGTTTGAGGAGCTGCAACGTCTTCTGAAGCCATCATATATCGTGGGGAGTTGCAAACGAAGCTTGCGTGATATTGTTTTGCGGGTTATTCAAAACCATCAACCGATTGCAAAGCAACCAAAATCGTGCTAGCAGGCAAACAGGGCGGGGGGGGAGCCTTTGGTGCTTGGGAGCTGTCAGAGTGACTGTCAAATATTGCTTCAGCCTGTGGCAACGAGTTCACCTGTTTGATATCGCGACGACTCGGATGCGACAGAGGAGATTTATGCTCGCCGAGGCGATTGGACCCGTGGACAAAGGACCATGGGCAAAGGACCGTGGGCAAAGGACCGTGGGGTAGCTGAAACTAGGAAGGTGCGTTGGCCATGCAGATTTGATGGAGATTTGCAGAGCTGAATCATGCTGCAGGAGCTTATGGTGGCTGAGGCGCCTAAGCGATAGTTACATTTTTTAATGCAGTTGGTTGCTGTTGGTTTGAGAACCGGCCGCGTTATCACATCGTTGTCCAGTCACAAAACAGGCAACTGAGGGGAACGATCAGTAAGTTGCAACCACACCTGGCCGCACGAGGCTCTTTCCCGCATTAGCCGCACGGGGCTCTTGCGTTACATGCCTCCCCAAGAAACCTCATCCGCCCACCGTTCTGTCAGCGGGCATGAGACGGCTCGGCTTTGTGGCCCATAATCTCGGTCGTGAGGTCAGACGCTGCGTCTTGCGAGGTCAGGCTGAAAATAGCTCTATGAGAGCGGAATAACTTCCGCAACATTTAATAATTAACGCCAAGTCCGATTCTATTTTCACGCCGCCATCTAAGAAAGTCCCCGACTCCGGCACATTGGCCGTGTTGATGCCTAATGAGCGCTTAGCCCAGCGGCAACCCTCACAGCCTTGCGCTCAGATTTGAAATTAACTCGCTTTCAGGCAGTGAACGACAACCCCACCTTCCGCTATCCCCTCTTGCTCCTCAACGACTCTCGTCATTCTGTCCTCTCTTGTCAGCTGCCAGCAAAAAAGAAGGAGGAAGAATTCAATCACAACAACCCCCCTATCATTGGGGGCACACAACACGATGGAGACGCAGCAGGAGCTCGGCGAATTAAACTGGCTACGGCCCGGCAAGCAGGAAGTAGTTGTGGTAGGCAACTTCGTCGCCGATGAAGCACCACGACTGCATGCGGGCTTTGGGGGATCATCTGAGCTTGATGCCGAACGGGCCAGGTTCATAGATCCCGAGCCGTATTCGTAAGCGCAACTTCCTTTGCAAAGCTGAATACTCCCAGGACTCGGGTCTGATACAAGAGGCAGGCGTCTAGAGCATGCATTGAAGGACTACATCGCGGAAACCTTGCGCATCGAGTTTACCACTTTTGACAACAGCCTCGCAGATAAAATTGGCGCAATGGAAAAAGCGTTCGGCAAGAGCAAGCAAGGGCTCTGGCACCGTCTATGGTACGGTTTGGGTAACAACAAAGACGTGATCGAGGCATGGGTGGACTTGATCCCGGACCAATACGGCCTCTCAGTGATCAAGGCCGGACTTGCAGTCGTGTTCAAGGTCGGCTGGCTTCCTACCACCATTCATTTTCGCCAACATGCAGTTGACCAGGGAATTCTATGCCCTTTTAGCTTGCCGAGAATTCCAACGAAAAACGGCAGAGAGTGTTCAAAACTTTCTCGACCCTCCGAGATTCGTTGGTCGAGCTGCATCCTGACCGTGGCCGGTTTCTATCGGATCCCGACGTTCGCAAAGCTGCTACGGAATTATACACCACTATCATCCGATCCATCGAAGATATGGTCCTTGTGCTGACAATGATGGAGAAATCCCGCTGTAAGTGCCCGTCGCTCAAGTGCGTGGACTTGAATATCAAACTGGAGTAGTGACATACATACACACACGTATTCCATAATTACCTGAACCCATTACTCACCTTGCCGTCATGCAGGGAACATGGTGGCTGCCAAATTTGCTGCTAGACTGAAGCGTGAGCATGGACTAGAAGAATCACGACCGACACCGGCCACGATTCTTCAGACTCTCGAGGACCATATCGCCAAATACGAGAAAGCGATCGGCCTAGCGCGTGATCGCGTACATGAGCGAGCGGAAGCGTACTCCCGCTTCAACGCAACGCAGACAGTTTTTGTACACGAGGTCGCCCTAGCAACCAAGAACGGTCTCGAACGGCACGCGTCGCGTGTTGAGGACATTGGTGCTCGGCTGATTGGCGACGTATCCCATTTGAGGGAAATGGCAAACGCAGATATTACCCACCGGGAAGAACAAAGTCGGCGGTATGAAAGCGGCCACTCAGAGGTTCTCAACGCTCTGCGTGGAAGTGAGCGGGAACTACAAAGGGTCGCTCAAGAACAGAGGGATACCCGAGCCCTGATCAGAACTCTGCTCCTAGGGTTCATCATGGAGTCAAAACGTGAGTTGTACAAACTGCGATCTGTCGCTGAGCACCACTGACACGCTACCTAAACAGAACAAGAAGCAAGATATTCCGAGATAGCAACCCTACAACGACAACAAGCGTCACACACCAGGACCAAACACGCAGCCGTCGTGAGTCTTGAACGTCTCTGCGACATCCTCGCCCGGCCGCTGTCCACCGCACTCAACCCAGATGATCCCCCGAGTCTCGATCTCATGTTCCAACATGCCAGCGCCGATTTGGGCCACGCCCTGGCGGAACAGGGCAGGTTCCCCCTGAAAGCCCAGGGCCAGGCCCAGTCTCTCCTAGCCACCGACCAGTTCTTCAACTGGATGTCCCGCTCCCACCCAACCCTCCTCCTCGTCGATGCCAACATCCGCGATTCGGAACTCGAGTCCCTCTCCGCCATTTCCGTCCTTAGCAGCACCCTAGTGACAAGCCTGATGGAGGCCTACCCGGACGACGTTGTGATCCACTTCTTTTGCGGCATGCACGACTGGCCCAGGGACGCCTGGTACGGACCCAACGGCCTCGTGCGCTCGCTCATCTTGCAACTCCTCATGAAGCTCGCCACCAAGGACCCAGACATGAGCAGCTGGAACCTCGACTTCATCAACGACCGCGGCTTTCTGGAGAGCCTGGAGCAACACTGTCTAGATGATTTGTGCCTGGCGCTGCACTGGCTGCTGTACGAGTTCCCGCCCGACACGTGCATCTACTGCATCATCGATTCCGTCTCGCGCTTCGACGTCGATCGCTTGCTGAAGGACCTCGGCACCGTCATGGAGTGTCTGCGGACTATTGTTAACGACGCCAGCCTCGTACCCATCTTCAAGGTCCTCCTTACCAACCCCGGAGAGAGCACGTGGGCGATCAAGAACATGCCGCTCTTCAAGGAGGATCCGTCGCGGATGGTGTGCTTGAGCAGGGTGAACTTGGTGCCGGCGCATATCTCGGGCCGTGCCGTGAGCGAGCACCTGCTCATGGCTCCTTCAGCTACCGGTCGGAGGTCGCCGTCTCCGTTCAGACATTCCAGAACTCCGTCTCCATTCGGGCATTCCAGAGCTCCGTCTCCGTTCAGGCATTCCAGGAGTCCATCGCCGGCTATTTTAGTGAGCAAGCGGATATCTGAGCCCGTACTTCCAGTAAGGGAAGTCTTTGGTGGCGACGGTGTTGGCGGCTATGACTTCTAATTATGGCTAGTGTGGCTGGAGTCTTTGGGACCCGGGTTATCTGGTCTTGAGGACTTTTTCCGGCAATTTTCTGAGGCACTCCCGTCCGGAGCTACGGCGACGAAAGCTGGCCATGACTAGCGTCAGCTCAACGTCCGGATATCGCCCTCAATGAACATTTGGTTCTCTCGGCGGCTGTCCCTTCAAGACCTAATTAATGCAGATGGGATGAGACTCGGGCGGACTCTGTGGGAGCAGGCACGCTCTGCCTGGGCGCCATCACGGTGCGCTTGTGGGGTATGTCTTACAGGCAGGTAGCCACTCGGGGGAGGAAAAAAAGGCTAATTTCGGTGGCATCCTTACGAAGTTTTCGTCGCTGTGCCATCACGGCGACGCCAGTGGAGGCATTCCTGTGAATGCACCGCCCACAGTTCTAGGTCAAGCACTTGACAGGAGTTAATCAGCATCCTGTTCGTCAAACGGGAAATAGAATGCTGCAAGATGGGAAGGGCAGAGTGTTCTGTATGTCCCAGGTTGCCGTTACAGGAATTCTTGGTTGATGTTGCAACAGTCTGCTCTTTTGTTGCGCGGAGCGGGTGTGAGTATGTACAGGGCATACACAGGTGTATTTACTGTAATTATTATGTGTGCACATATACAGTACTCCGTACATACACCATAATATTATACCGACCCTGTGGGTGTGAGCCGTCGAGGTTCGCACATAATAACAAATACAAAATGATGTTTTCTTCTTTAGTTCCTTCACAGACAAATGAAATCTCGATGCTTTCCGAATACCTATCTTTTGCATACCAGGCAAGCCCGTTTATGATGGAAGTGTATATACATACATTTACGGCAGTGTCTCTCTGAAGACACGCACCACGCCCACGTCGTTTCGTATTCCCCCCCCCCCCCCCCGCGCCCTGGAACTACGGATTAATCTGTCCATTCTGCGCCCAGCCCAGTCCCGGCCCCGGGTGTCCCCCCCTGGTTCTCCCCTCTTTCTTTCCCTCGCTATTATTAATCAGGCGCTCCCGCCGGCGTCAGCACCGCGAACCGTCCCGGCCCGAGGTCTGATGTTGTTCGCGCTCTCTATGCCGACGAGGCACGCTCTCAGCGTCTCGACAAGCTTGCTCGGCAGGCCGTCCGTCACGTCGTAGCTCAGCTCGAAGCGCACGTCCCCTCCTCCTCCCCGCGCCCGGATCCGCGCCACGATGGCGATGGTGGTCACCAGGCGCGTCACGTTGCGCACCGGCAGCGCAAACTGCTCCCCGCGCCGCGACACCGTCGTTTCCCAGTAGATCCCCGAGTGAGCTTCTTCGCTACCGTCTCCGTCGCTGCCGACCGCCCTTGGGAGGCGCAGGTCAAATGTGATCTGCGAAACGGGAGGCGCCTTGGCCAGGGCCTTGCGCCACGCCTCGTCGAGGGGGGTGATGTCGAGGTACTCGTGGCCGATGCCGACGATAGCAGGGGAGACTACCCCTGTGTCTTCGTCGTCGAGGTTGGCAGCTGCATCGGGCGCGGGCTTGCGGCAGGCGGCGAGCACGGCCGGGTCGGCCAGCGGCTGGAGGAGCGCGAGCCTCAGCCGCGGCGGTGCTGGGCGCCGCGTCGTCGCGTCCTCGGAAGTAGCGGCGCCGTCAGCCAGATGCAGGTCGGACAGCTGTCCGGCAATGTCGGGCTCTTGCAGCTGGCCGGGGTGGGCGATGTACCGCTCTTGTGAAGTCGCCATGCTGGAGAGGAAAGGGGGGAAATAATAAATTGACTGGGCAGAGTAATGAGAACTTAGCTCGCTCCACGAAGGCGCTGAAAGAGAAACCAAGGTTACCTCGATTGTTAGGAAGGTCCCTCAATAAATTCAAAACCGAGACATGCTAATGACGCGAAGTGTAAATATAATGGGTAAATTGGGGGCCCAAATCTTTGTGTTCGCAAATGTTCGTTATTATTTTGTCGCGTGCAAACATCATCATCTGTGAAGCACGCTGTTGAATTAATAGCGCCTACCTGAATCACTTAGAGAGTTAGGCATCTCTGGTCGTTAATAATAGTCACAAGCGGGGAAGGCAGAACGTCAACTGCAGCCATTGTTGGTTGACTCAAGGGAAAGAACGTTCTTGCTGGTAGCTTCCTGTCACCCACCCGCTTTGCCCTCCTGACTGGAACATATGTAAGAGTCATCGGATGGATACGTTAGGATCCAGGTCCGCTGCAACTCTCAGTTGCTTTACACTTACGATAGGGAACCGGAGATTCCCCATTTCGCTTCGTTTGTCTGCTCCCGGAGAAAACTCCAGCGCCAGATCTTTGGCAAGATCAACAACTGCTGGAGAGCAATCAGGCTGATGATGACTCGCTCGCGTCGTCATCAGGGACAGGGAGCAGTGGTATAAACAAACTAACAAGAGGGTTCGCGTTTAATTAGTCACTTCAGTTCGACAGCAGGAGGGTGCCGCCATTCGAGATACAGAGATGGATTCAATGTCGTTTCGACTACATGAACAAAATGGTAATTATTATGCAGAATAACTAAGCAAGAATGGTATCATGCGTATCCGTTCCCAATCATGTCGCATCATGTTAATACCACCAGCCGCTCCCTTCCATTTCCCGTTACCAAACGCCAAGTCGGCAAAGACACCGCAGTCCGTAGAACCATTTTCCTGAGCCCCAAACAACACGATCCAGGCCATCCGACAGGGGAAGGCAGACAGGGAGGGGAGAGAATTCGTCACCAAGACAGCTGGATTGAGACACCCAATCAATCCCTTTGCCCACGGCCTTCCTGAGCACGGTCCCGGCCCGTACCCGCCGCCTCTTTGCATCGTTCCATTCCAACCCCAGTCTTCAGCGGAAACCTTCTCGCCGTCCCCTCCCGCAACTCTACTACTTCCCTCCAACTCTCCCTAATCCCGTCCCCGGACCCTGACGTGGTCGAACCCGATTTCGGACCGTATCCTGGATTCTCCACCGTCGACGGCTCTGACCTCACTGATACTGGCGTCGGGGGTGGTGGCGGCGGTTTCCGCAAATGCGCCCGCGGCGGTGCCCGCAGCACATACCTCGCCAGTTCCGAGTCCAACGGCGGCGTGTTGTGCCCTTCAGCGCCTCTCGCTCTCCCTCTTTCCCGTCCCCCGGCCTTCTCAGCCCGTCCTCTTGCTGTTTGCCGATCTCCCGTCTCAGGTGGCACATCGGCGCTGCTGCTGCTGTTGCTATTACTACTACTGCTGTCGCTGCTGCGACTGCGGCCGGTGCTGGTGCTGCTCCTGCTCCTGTTCCTGCTCCTGCTCCTGCTCCTCCTTCTACGCATCCCACTGCCACCGCTCTCGTCCGCGCGCATTGGCGGCCCGTCCTCGCTCGCCGGCCACGGCCACCCCCACGACACCGGACTGCAGTTGCTGCACGTGCGCTGGGCCTCGAGGTCGAGGTCACGGTCGAGGTCGTAGTCGGCGCCGTTGCTTTCCTTCTTCGGCGCCGCGGTGAAGTTGTGATAGTAGCGCGATTTCTCGAGCGTCTCCTCATGGTGGTGATTGTTATGGTAAAGGCCCACGCCGACGCTGCCGCGACGTGTCTGGGCGGTGTGGGCGGACGTGTGGCTTTCCCGCCTCGTCAGGGGGCCGGCCGTCGCGTAGTGTGGATGGCGGCAGTTGTTGTCGTCGTGGATGCGTTGCATGCCTTCGCGGCGGTGGTCGTCGTAATCGTTGTTGTCACCGTCGTTGTCACCGTCGTGTTCGATGGGCGTGATCCATTGGAGAGTGGGGGGCTCGCGGACGCCTTTGCTTGGAGAGAGGAGTTGCGGGAAGACACGCTGAATGAGGGGTTTGAGCGTCATAATGCAGGCGCAGGTGATGGACGCGTTGACTTCGACGGTGGTCCAGTAGACCAAGTTGGTGCCGGTGTACACGGCGTCCAATGATCGCGACCTGGTGATGTCGATAAGAGTGACGAGACGGACAATGGAGATGATGCAGACACTGGAACCACGAATGGAAACGTGTTAGGGAGGGACGATGAAGGGTTGAGATAATTAAGGAAAATGGGGAGAGGCGGGTCTTACAAGAAACCGAGGGCGAATACGCCGATAATTGCATACTTTTGCCTTCGAGGTAGGTTCAGAGAGGAGAGGACAGGCATCTTTGGTTGGATAGGTTAATTAGCGAGGACCTCTAATTAATCCTGGGCAACTAATCAAATCCACCGTCTCAAGATGAGCACGTACTGGAAGTGCCATAACAACCAGATCGCTGGCGATATGAAGCCCAGCGTTTGCCCACCACAGGTTCGGCGGCTGGCAGAAGACGGGTTGTTTGTAGAACAGAGACCAGTCCCAAAAAGCCTGGAGGGGTACGCAAGCGGTGCAGACGGACACGACAAGCCAGATGCCGATGGCGATGACGAGTATCAAGACGACCCGGATGGCCCGCCTGATCCAGGTGTAGGTGAAGATGCGATTGTAGAGAAGGATGATCGAGATTCTGCTGAGCGTGAGGCTGAGGTTGTAGAACAGAATGCCGTACCAGGACGCCTGTTGCGAGTGGTTGGTTAGGCAGCCTGTCGATTTCGGGACGCGGGCGCCCAGCCGCCGCGGGGGGGAAGGGGGGAGGAGATACGCACCCGTTCAAACTTCGGCAGCGCATATATGTCCACTTCCCAAGCGTGTTTCCCTGCGCCGCGTACCACCTCTGCAAAACAAGGTCAGTCCAGGCCGTCCCCCCGGAGTATGTCCATGCCGGTTTACATACGCTCAAGCGAACCCGCTGTGACTCCGGCCGCGCAGAGCTGCAAGATGAGCTGACGGTCAGTACACTATAGGCCCGCTGAAAAGGATGCGAGAGACCGGAGCTCCGTACGAGAGCGGGCAGAATGCACCAGTCTGAGGCCCCGAGCACATTGTTGAGCCAGCCTCGAGTGTAAAAGCGGAGAGCAACGAAGATGGAGGCGATAATGAAGGTTATCACGGCGCAGGCGATAATGTCTGGTTGAAGGGACCTCCCTGGGTTGGGGGGAATGGTCCATATTGTCGAGTTTGGTGGCGGTAGTGTCGAGTTGTCCGGCAACGTCGAGTTCGACCACGAAGTCTCGTCCCATGCCATCTCGCGCTGGGAGGGGAAGAGTGTAAAAACTGGCTTCCCTCACCGACGAAGGCGAGGATGGTGCTCGCAACCAGTCGGCGGGGAGGCTCTGCCGTATACTACGGTCGCGAACGGGGAGGGTGCACAGTACATGGAGCGAAATGTAATTATGCACCGCTCGTTTGTCGGCGGCACGGGAAGCCAAACTGAGCCTCACGGACGCGACGGGCGGACTGGGGATGGCGGGAAACATATAACTAGCGTGCATCCACTCCACTGCCGGCAGTGCGTTCCCCACAGGTCAGGTCCTTTTGAAAGAACAAAGTTCTGGTTCTCATCTCCCGGTTGCGGGCCGAGAAGTAATCAGCCGGTGATCAACATCGGCGACGGCCCCTGCAGTGTTGCAGCCCGGGGCAATTCTGGGGTAACAAGCATTGATGTTGTTGGGTCGCTGCCACTGACTGCCTTGACCTGCCAATGGAGTGTGACGCCGCCGGTAGACGAGAGCTCCAATGCTACGCGACGTTCAAGCGCAGGTACAGTAAGGTAACCTGCTTTTGGGTTTTGTGGCTGCTCCTTTCGTGCAACGTTGGTAATAACCCCCCTTCTCACTGTTGCCAGGAAGGAGCAGTTGGACTTTGTTCTCCCCTGACCAAGCACGAGCCTCCTGCGACGGGAGAGCCAATTTCACCTACCCCAGTACGGAGTACGGAGTAGTTACCGCCCAAAAGCATGCCGGGGATGCCTGGGCGGCCGCGAAAATGCGGGGGAGTGAATTGGCTGGTTGCTGCTCCACCAACAAGGCAACTCGACTCGAAACCGAGCCAGCTCCCGCTCAGATTAGGCTGGAAGCACAGGGGAAAAAATCCGGGACTCTGCGGCCCTCCCGTCTTGTGATCCGACATCCGAAGACGAATGCGACACAAAACAATGGGCAGCGTCAGAATGGGCAGACGCTAAGCCGCAATGAGCATCTGATCCCCTTCCGACCGCCTTTCTTGGGCGATGGGGTCGACTTTTCTGCTTTTTGCCGGATGGCAAGACCTGGCAACGGTGTGCACACCTCTGTCAAATGGGGTGGCAGCATAAAAGTTTGGATAGAGAAGCAGACACCATGAACCTAGTTGCCTAAAGCTCCCCCGGAGGAGCTTCTTTTCACGTCTCGCAGGCGGGGCAGAACTTTGTATGTTCAACTGGAACTCTATCTAACGAAGCATGGTAGGTACGGCATGCTCCACATACAGTGATTAACCTGCAAAACCTTTCCAGCAGTCCCTCCAGCTCGTTTCACAGGAGTGTGACGAAAGTTGACTGGATTATGGTATGGATTTTTTTGCTGGCATTTGCAGGATCGACCACCGGCCTCTCCTTGGGCCGGCGTCCGTCTCATCTCATCGGCGGCCCGGGACTTTCTTTGAACCCCGGGCGTCTTGGCAACCCCCCCCCCCCCCTCTTCCTGCAGGTCCTCAGGAACGCACACTGCTGCGTAGTGGACGGCTGCTCGTGCGTGTATTGTTCTATTGTTGGTCCGGACTGGGCGGGACCAACTACCATACTTCGTGTGCTATCTGTACTTTGGATTGTACAGTACAATATTTCTATCAGCTCTCCCATACCCTAAGTGTTATATCCAACGGTGAGCCGGTGACCCTTAGGATAATCCGTCCATTAGTTAGCGTACGGATTAGTTTATTCCCAAGTAGTGTATACCATAGGAAACCATCGATCTTATCTTCCTGTATGGATTGAGACCGCCGTGGCCGTGCTCCACACCGGAGAGGAAAGCCAAGCCGAGCAGGGGGAGAAGAGGGGGGGTAACGGGAGGTGAGCACGCCGAGCTGGTTGATTGGGTCAATGTCACCCAAAATTCAATTCCAGACAAAGTATATACTTGGAAACGAATCGCTCAGCAACGCTGCAGAGCCCCCCCGGTAAGAAAGCAAAGAACCAATATGTACATGAAATCATGGTATCCGGGCGCGGCAGCGTCCGGGATCATCACCAGACTTAGTGTAGGGCGTCTCGGAGCATTCCGCTGTCCAATTCGATGGGTTGACGTGATGCCTGCCGACACAAGCAGATGGCCCCGAATAATGCTCGCTCGACCTTGCTGCACGCCCCTTACGGCAAGTACTTCTTCAAGATCGAGTTGTAGTTGACATAGCCGGTGCCCGAAGGAGGCTCTGGAAACAAAAAAAAAGAGGCGCGTTAGCAGGTGTCCTGAGTGAATGACCGTATGGTTGGCGCCCATTTTGACCCCAGAGGCTGTTGGCTCAGGGCCGTTTGTGGAGGTCTGGGGATAATACCCCTCCTTTTGACCTCCACCTCACTCCCAAATCCCTTCCCCCTTCACCCCCGTTGAAGCTGATCGGAGGACACGAACAGGTTGGGAGTTGGAACTCTTCAGTGTGTACAACGAACGCCTTGAAGCGAAGCCGAGCCGATCTTGGGCATGTTGCCTGACTCCCTTATTTGGGGGGGAAACCAAGAACAAGGGAGAAACTTACCGAACGAGTACATGTAGTCGCCCCACCAGGGACCGGCGGCCCACCAGAGGGCACCCAGCCAGACGTCGCTGTTGTCCTGGAGGTGGTCGAGGAGGCCGGTGACGGCCTGCTGGCAGACGGCGTTGGCGCCGCCGGCGAACTCGCCGAGGACGCCGAGCTTGCCGTTGGCGCGGAGCCACTGGGTGGCTCCGACGACGCGCTGGGCGCCGATGGTGCTGCTGACGCACTCGGCGTGGGTGCCCGAGCTGTCCGAGTCGAGGTACTGGTGCATCTCGTACACGATCTTGTTCTGCGGGTCCGTCAGGGCGGCCATGTTGGTGTTGGTCGTGTTCCAGCTCCAGGCCCCGCTCCACGCGTTGCCCTCGACGAAGATGTACTGCGAGGTCGCGCCGGCGGCCCGGATGCCGTCGATGGCGGCCTGGTTGAGGTTGAGCACCAGGGTCTGGTCCATCGTGTTGTACTCGTTGTTGGTGTCGAAGATGACGAGCGAGTTGGAGGCGAACTGCTTGGCCAGGTTGGTCCAGAAGGTCCGGAACGCGTTCGTGTCCGTGATGATGTTGCCGTAGTACCGGCCGTAGTTGTGCGGGTCCAGGACGGCGTACTTGCCCGCGTTCGTCACGAAGTTGACCACCTCGGTCAGGTTGCGGAGGTAACCCTGGTCGAAGGACGACGTCAACTGGTTGGGCACCAGACGCTCCATCGAGAAGTCGATCCGGAAGATGTTGTATCCATCATTGATGAGCGTCTATTACACAAAGGAATCAACGGTCAGTGCCTCCCGGTCTTCTTCCGATTGTGGGCCACCTGCCCCTCCCTTCTTCTCCTGCTCCCTCCTGCCTGCTATAATAATATATTATTATTGGCCGTACCTGAATCGCCGAAGTCGACGGGAAGATGAAGTGCTTGCCCCAGAGGCCGGGGTAATTGCCCTCCCCGAACTCGGCGCCCGACTCGTTGCTGCCGAGCCACTTCAGCTTGCCCTTGCTAGGCGAGGTGGTGGACGACGGAGGGGCGGTGCTGGTGGCGGTGGGCCTGGACGTGGTCGATGTCTGCAGCGTTGTCGACGCCGCGCCAGGCACGCACTGGCTGTACCAATCGTTCTGGTAGACGCAGTGGTAGCCCGACACACAGTCGGTCGATCCTTGCCATCCGATGCCACCACATTGCTGCCACGGACCACTTTGAGCCACGGCGCCCGTGGCGAAGACGCTGGCGAGGATGGAGGACTTCATTTGGGGCGTTTCAAGTCGAGAAGGACTGCTGTAATTAGCTCGCGGACACAGGGCAAGAGGCGAGAGAGAGGTCGAGTCCGTCGGAATCGGCTCGCTTCTTATACATCATTTTCCTGCCCGGCCATCGCTCGTTGAAAAGAAGTGTCACCTCAAGAGCGGGCAAGCGGGCAGCCGCGCATGCGGCTCCAGGAACCCGGTTAGCGAGGCCCTTCGGTCCAGGGGTTGCGCCGTCCAGGCGTCCCTAATTCCGGGTTACGCCTCGATTCTTGTGGAGTAAGGTCGCATTTTAAAGCGCTTGACTGTGCCCGGAGCGGCATCCCGAAGTTCCATGTTGGCACCAGAGCGTGCCCAGGTGGAGTTGGGACCACCGAGATTCCCGTATCGGCCAAGAAAAACCGCGGCGGCGACCAAGCCGGTATCCAAAATCGTACTAATAGGCCAGACACCGCCGGGCCGCCGAACGAAGGAGAGTTGCGCTGCAAGTGGGCATCGGGCGGGAACGGGCTGGACCATCGCCATTGTGAGTACTGACTGTGCCAGCAACCGCACTGTTTTCGTGGGTCGATGGTCCGGAAACGAACAAAAGTGTTCAGGTTGGCCGCGGATGGAGATGTTCCGACTTTCGTCCTGGAAATCTCCGTTCGCCAAGTCGAGCAGGTCCTTCTGGGCCTAGCGTTTCAACGATTTAGGACGGACCAGAGATCCGTTCAATATTATTAGCTCCATACCGCACAAAACCTACACCATGATTGCTTCTCGTTTTGCAGGCATAAATATACATCCATGCATGCCCTTTTGCAAAAGAAAACGGTAATTGTATCTCGTTGTAGGCAGATGCGCCAGTTGACGAGACAACCTTGGAAAAAGAAGGGAACGCTGGTATCGGCCAATATGGGAATCTCGGCTGGGACTCGGGCCGTCATTTAAACTAGATGATATTTCGAAGGTTCTGGAACGCCGTGGGTGGGTTGTTGACATTTGCTGGCGGTCTGCGACAATAACCTCTTATGTTCGGGTAGACACAACTCGAAGAAGCGGCTTTTTCTTCGGGCGTTTTGTTTCATTCGCGCAAGCAAGACCCGGGAGAACATAAGGCCATGCTGCACAGTAAGTAAGTAAGTAACCCGCAGATGAGGAGAGGCGTCTTTGCTCCCTAAGTAGGCATCAACACATACCGAAATGACGCGACAGAGGTACGGGTTGGGATAATATGCCCACACAAATATGTCTCGCAACTACCTGCGAGGCATCGGCCGATGAGTTCGGGTGAGTATTGATATGCTTATGTCATGTGCATCTCCCGAATGGCGCCACGGAGGGTCGTCTGTCGTGTTGCCTTTGCGAACGTGTTCGTAGCCGGTCTCGCTCCATCACAACTCCTCCAAAAGCAAACAACGATCACTGGCCGTTACGATGCTCCTCGAGTCGACTTAGCCTTGGTAAGAACACTTCCCGTGCGAAATCAAAACAGTTCGACGGGGCGACCGGAAAGTCAAACATTGTTCTGATAGAACCATCTGTTGGCACGAAGCATGACCGCCCATTGTACATACATGAACGAGAAGGCAACTTGAAAGGAGAGTCAATGACTACAGCGTTGTACAGATAATTAATATAATTAGAGCAGAAAGGTCAATCTCGAATACTTTAGATTTGATTGATCGTCGATGCTACCTCTAGGCACAGGGTTGTCAATTGCTAAGCAGAGGTGGAGGCGTGGAGAGGAGCAATTGAGTTTCAAAAAGCCAAAATTTACTAGATGAACGCCTACTGATGTACCTACCTTATTACATAGTAGGTACTTTTATGCCAGCATTGGTCAAACTCAAGTTTGACATAACGCGGGGCTACGGGCAAGGATAAGGTACCCGTGAGGAGGGGGGAGGGCGCACAGGAAAGCGAAGATCAGCAGTCAAACCTACTGTGCAGATCGTAGGAACACGAGAAGCCAAGCCTGTGTATGTCCAGCTTGGGCGTGATAAAAGCGGGTCAACTTGGAGTTGAACGCTGGCAAGCTGGCCATTGTGCCCGCCGATAGTCTGCCCCGATCCAGAGGGTTGGAGAACCTGCCGGCAATCGCGAGGGGAAGCTGTACATCAGCACATCAGCGCAGCAAGGCGCCATTTCGGGACGAGCTTAGCCCTTGGCAACACCCAACGCCCAATCACACCTCGTAAAACATTGGAAACAATTGACGCGCACAACCGCCACTTAGAGAGCAGCCTACGCCTGCTCCGCAGGGCATGCTTGATGGTCCCTTGCCAGTATATCGCTCTGCCAGGCACTGCTTCTATTTCAGCATGTTTTACAGCCAGGATTGCCCATGGGATTTCGGTTCTCGATATGGCAAAGATCGAACATAAAGAGGTCGCCTCCCGGAGGCTTCCGCGCTTTGGTGCCATTCCCCAAACAGTTCCCTGACATCTAACCCCATCTCGGTGGCAGTGTTTGGGCTGTTACGTCATAACACCTCAGTGATCTCCACCTTTCAGGGACCGCTTCCCCTTATCATCTTGGCCTTTAACTCGTAATCGACCAGAACACCAACCAACACTCGATTGCATCTTTGAACGGGTGCTTTTATATTCTTACTCCCCAATGGTTGACATGGCTACTGGTGTAGTACAAACTCCTCCTTCCCAAGATCAAGAAAGGCCAGCCATGGACGCACAGGTACGTGATTTCAAAACTTGAGTCGCTGCCACATCCCCTGGGACCTGAGGAAGATCCACATTCGAAAATCATCGGATGTTCTACATTCTAGGTCGCACAGACAGCAGCTCGTCCGAACTATATTGATGCTAACTCACTGTCTGAAACAAGCTTTCTCTGAATCGACATGGCTGCCAGAACGGCTGGGATCATGTGGCGGTCGTCGACCAACCTCTCTCCGTCCCTAACGGCATGTGGCAGGGCGAGATCAATGGGATGCCATTGGCCTCGGTTTATGACGGTCAGGCGATCTTCGACGCTTCATGTCCCCCGATCGACGTCTCCATGAACTTCAATACCTACGGACAAGTCTGGCCAATACCCGAGTTTCCGGCCGACACCATCACCCACGACTCCTGGAGCCCGGCCGGCCAGCCGCTACCATCACCACTCTCCGAAGCGCCGCCGTACCTTTGGACTCAGAGTCCACTGGGGGGTGGCCCCGCGGATGGCGAGCAAGCAAGTCCCGCGAACCAGGCTGCCAAGAACAGCAACACGAACTCGCCCGCTGCGCCGATGATCAGCCAGCCTCTGACGAACCCCGCCCCCAAACCCAAGGAGACCAAGAAGACGACCAAACGCCCAGCTGCAGCAGTAGCGGGAGCATCGTCAACAGCAGCCGAGCCGACCTTGTATTCGCGCCCTAAACACATGCTGAAGCGGCACAAATCCGACACTCCCTCCACCGGCTCCACCGCCTCCGTCTCGACTTCCATGTCGGCGGGCAGCGCGTCGACGACGACGACGACGACGACGACGACGCTGGGCGGCGTGCTGCCGGCCAACGTCGACCCGCGCGTGGCATCGGAGCAGATCCGGCGCGAGGCCTGGGGCCGCTGCAAGGCCGAGGCGGCCGAGATGGAGCAGCGGCGCATGATGCTGCTGGGCCACGAGCGCGGGGCGCTCGAGCGGGAGACGCAGCGCCTGCAGGTCAACCTGGGTCTGATGCGGGAGGCGGCGGCAATGCGGCAGCGGGAGCTTGAGGAGGAGGAGGAGAAACAACAACAACAACAACAACAACAGCAGCAGCAGCAGCAGCAGCAACAGATTAAGGGAGGGAAGGCCGCCGGAGCAAGTAATTAATGAGGGTGCAAAGGAGGCGGGATGAGCACCGGAACGTTCAGGCGTCGGTGTTAGGAACGGCAGAATAGTTGTCTGGGGAGGCGGACCATGTGTGTTTCCTTGTTTTGTTTCGTTTCCTCTTTTCTATTTTCTTTGTTTTCTTTGGGAGGCTGGCTGGCGAGGCGTTGCTGTTTTGACGATTTGATGAGGGATGAAAGCGTAATAATGATAACTGATAGTTGAAGCCGGACTTCGGCATAATTTAACTGGAGGCAAGCTGTGAGAACCATTTACATGCTCTCCCCCATACAATTCTAGCGTGCGAAAATTCCGTATTGGAATTGAGGCCTCGATCATTGCCTCGTCCCTCGTACCTGCAGCGATTGTGTTTTCAGGCCAATTCGCCCTAAGTTCGGGCGATCAGAGAGTTTGGCACCTTCAAACGCAAACGGAATCCTCAGATCTTCGAAACTGCAGTTCGACCATCTCCTTGGGATGGATGGCACGAGAACCTGGGCAGTTGTTGGAGCAGAGCACCATATCGAACCCCACTGGTGTGCAGATACGACTGCACCCATCAGGCCACACCTGCCGTCACCTATCCCCACCTCATTACCAGATTCGCATCTGAACTTGGTAATATTTGTCTCTAGCGCGTACGTGTGGCGCAAACATAGGCTTGGCAGTTTTGGGCACTCCGTAACTCTCAACTCGAATAGCAAGGGTGCCAAGCCAACCCCCCCCCAACCCCCCCCCCCCCCACAATTTTTTTTCCCACATCTCATCTAACGTTAGCGCCCGTTCGTTCGGTTGATTGGAAGCGAGAGCCGCCATGGTATTGCTTTTTGCCAATCGCTGGGCCGCCGGGGCGCCTGAGTAAGCGTTGTGGCGTTCGGTCCCGACAGAGACTGGAGCTGAAAAGAAAGAAAAAAAATCAACCGCTCCCTCCCCTCCCTTTTTGCCTATTCCCCTCACTCTCTTCTTCCCCCGGCGTCAGTAGTGCGAAGCCGCCATGTGGCGAACAACGTCGGAGTGGTGTTTAGGTTCGTCGCTCGGGGTTGCGTGGAGTGAGCTTCTAATTATATCTGGAAATGGAGTGTTTCAGTGTTTGGCATAATGCGATATTATAGCATTTTGAAAGATCAGCTCCCGTCAATCAGGGTATCGAGAGAAGTCCCTGTGATATTCCATTCCATGCGATAACTCCACACGACGGATTTGGAGAACGGGAATATATACCTGTTTGGTACACCAAATGCGACGGCCAAGCTTTCACAGGCTGGCGACTATTATTAATTAGTGTACCTGAGGTGTGCTTCGAACGTACCCCGTAAATAGGGCGCAAAAATTGGATCGAATGTGAATGTGGAGGCAACACATGAGGTTGTGAAGCAGTTTACTGCCCGGCAGCCAAGCCACCCTCTGCTGAGCAACAGCCTTCTGGATAATGACCTACTACGTGATGACTTGGAAGGTGTTTCAGGTTCAATGGTACCAACCTCGGAGAAAGAAACCGCTACGAGTGCGGTAAGAGACCGGCGGCGGCGACAACCAGCTCCGAGAAAAGAGGCCATGGCCACCTAGTTCAATTTGATGAATAGAACTAATAATACCAAAAACAGGCAACGCTTCCTAAAGCAGGAGGGTGTTCTGAATTTCCCCAACGCCGTGGCTCCAAGACCGCACATCCCTCACCTCTACACCATTCTTGGCCGAGGCCAAGAAGGTGTGACCCTCTCAGCAGATGTGTGTAATCACACTAAGCAGGATCCTCAAGAGCTCCCTCCTACTCGCTCCTCTCCTGGTTGACGTAGCGAGGCGTTTTGTCGAGGAATCCTTCGCCGATGCTGTCACGGGCATCAGACGCCTCAGCCTGCGGCACCCTCTTGTTGGAGGCTTGGCAACGGGAGCGACTCCAACCCAGCGCGATCTGCGTGTCCCGCAGGATATCCAGCCTCCCGAGCTCCACAAAGCCGACCTCACGGAACGAGTCCATCGTTGAGGCACTGGCACTGGAAGCAAGCGTCTGTATGTTCCAGCCCCGGGAAGTGGCCCGCGCCATGCCCCACTGTAAAAGTCGACGGCCAACGCCGTGGTCCCAGTGGATCGTGTCTACAACAAGAGAACGGAGGACTGTGTGAATTGGGAATGCTGAGTTAGTACCCGAGTAGTAGAGACGACGGGGGAAACACGGGTGGAGGAGTGTCTGCAGGGCGCATACCGAGGTGGCGTCCATGGACGTCGCCGTTTCGGCCGAGGCAGTTTGGGAGATACTGGTCGTACCAGCTCCTCCACTCCTCCGGGTGCTTTGTGGCGGCGGCTTTCAGCGAGTTGACGGCGTCAAAGAAATTGACGGAAAGACCAATGGACAGAACGAGCAGCGCCTGGTTGCGCCGCCTAAGCGTCATGTCCTTGAGCAGCGGTGTCAACTTGTCGAATGCCGACCCGCCCTCCTCAACTCCAGCATCGGCATCGGCCCGGTAGTTGTCGTCGTCGCTTTTGTCGCTTGTCAGGTCCGAGCCGGAACTGCCGCTGTCCACCAAGACCGGCGCATCAGCCGCGCGGCCGCCAGGGTCCTGCCACTCGGCCCAGCCCAAGAGCACCTCCTTCGAGCGGGCGACGTGGCGTCTTCTCAGGCATCTGTCGGGCTGCTTGGTGTACGTGGCAATGATGAAGTGGCGTCCCGGGTTCCGATGGCTCTCCCGCATCTCGGCGAGCCGCCACTCGGACTCGGCTGCGACTACGGCGTCGTCCACCTCGGCGCCCGGTTCCGATCCCGTTCGGGCGCGGCGGTGCCTGTTAAAGTGATCAATGTCCCGCTCATGCTGGAAGATCTCGCTAGCCATGCGGGCCATGCGCGGGAGGTCGGAGGACTTCGCGGGCCGGATGCACAGGCCTGGGAACCACCGCTGTTGCTTGCCTTCTGCCGTCGGTGCTGAAGCCCTAGACGCCGCCGACATGATCAAATGATGACGACGGAGAGTCGATGTGTAGGAGAGGTGTCGACGGAAAGGTGGTAGCGTTCTGATTCCTCGGCCACGAGCTGTGGGCTGGCGTGTGCTATGATGGCGCGGCGGCGGGCGGGTGTCTGCCCAGGCATGGGGATGAATGATGTCTGTGATGAAACAGGGGCCGGAAAGACGGTCAAAACGCTAAGTTAAGTGGGTTGGATTAGGAGTCCGCTAGGCGGATTGGAGGCAGAAAGGTTAGAGAGTTGGAAGGTGCCAGGACGTTCTTTCAGTTTGAAGGAGCAGCGATGGGCACTTTATCGTCCGCTCGACAACCTGGAAGGTCCTTTTCGCGAGGCGCACCTGCTTAAATACCTGAGACAAGTGTACATTGCGAGTTCCTATGCAGTCAAACTGGTCAAGAGCTCGAAGTTTAAAGCATTCAGTTGCTTCCGGTTCAGGCGGGGCCATGGAGCAGTCATGCCTGATATTCGATGCCCGATGCACAGTGCCGCCTGCAATATTAGCTGTTTCTGTGCGTCTAGTCACCTCCCGAGTTTGCCAACATTAATAACATGCAGATGGATCTGAATGCCATCTTCGGATGTAGAAGACCCATGCATTTCAGAGTCCAGTTCTACGTTTAAATGGCACCAATACTTTGCTCACAGTCCGACAACTTTGTCGCGAGTTTCCTGTCTTGAACGCAACGAAGCAAGAGGCAACCTACAACGCGCCAGCCGTTGCTAGTCCTCTCGGACGCGCACTTAATTCAGGATAGGGACCAGACTCAAGCCGCTCTTTGGCCCTTGGACCTGCAGCCCCCCCTTTCATTTTGTGAAGTTTTCAAACAGTTGTACGTGAACCGTTTAATGTCGTGGCAGCTCATGCTATTTGGTATAATATTTGACTTCATTCCAGGGATCCTGCTGGCTCCTGTCTCTTAAGATTGGGGATGCATTGCCACAAGTGTGCAATCTCCCTAAGTATGGAACCTCACATTTCCCTGTCTTATTGATTGCGAAGCATCCAACTTGAAAGCTTATCTGTCTTATGATGAACCGGTTTGGACACGTGGAAAACACTGACAGGGGAGAACTTAAAACCAAGGTCAGAGAACGATCATAATCGAACTACAACCCCCCCCCCCCCACAATAAACGCATCACCACCACTGTCCAGGCAGTCATAAAGAGGCCAGCGTTAGATAACAAGATCAACACAAAGGTGGATCAGAGGGTGGAAAATGTCAGCCCGCGATTTATCTTGGAGCCCACAGCAAGGGTTGCCAGCTCCAAGTGGTTCACTGGCAAGCTTCATGGTTTTACTCTTCCAGCTCCGCATTCCCTGACACTGTGGGAGACCATATCTGTCTTTACAAGTGGCAGGGCTTGAAAGAGGCTGGTTCTCCATCTGGACCTGCCATTTGACAATCCCAGAGGGTCTTGCATTGCTTGCTCCCTGTGAAGGAGAGGAAGAAGAGGAGGAGGGCTAGAAAGAGTAATTAGTATTTAAAGGCAACCGGGCCCGGTCTGTGCACAACTGCAGACGGCGAAGACCCGCGCGTGCGAGTAACTGCTTTGTTGCTGACGGCATGTTCAGATGGCGACGGCCGATGCGATTTGAGGTGCGCCGGTGTTCCGGTGTTCCAGCGGTTTCCGCGGTGCTTGTGGAGGGCTGATGTGAAACGTAATTAGACACCACAAAGGCGAAATCGTAAGTTCAAAGATTTGTCTAATTACGTCTTGAACTGAGTCCTCAATTTCAGCAGTCAGGGTTTCTCTGATAACAGGTCTAAGTCTGGAAAGAGGAGGTCATGGCCAAGTGTCAAACGCAGTTGGAAGACTCGAACAACAGAAGGAGGCTGTGTAGGGGTGGCATCGAAGGTTCCAGAAAGTGCCTTGTAGACTACCTAAGAAAGAGAATAAAAGAGCGCTATATATAATTATATGTGCTATACGAAGGAAGTGGCCAATGCGTTTAGCGAGCGTGCCTGCTGTGTGGCTAATCATTATTAGCTCGTGGCTAGTGAGCCAGAAGCTTATACGCTCCTGACACCAAGCTCGTCTCTTCTAGTGCCAAAGCACTTGATAACCTCAAACAAGGAGCAGCTGTTAATGACCTCTAATCGTTGTTTGTTCCTCGTAATCCATCAGGGGGCTTAAAGGAAAGTACAGCGAACGACTGTGATGAGGAACTATGGGATCAGCACTCTCTTCTTTCTTGGTGTCCTTTCAGTGCTCTTGAGAATATAAGGCACACGAAACACTCAATTAGAGACTATGTGTTAATTACTGATGTTTAGACATCTAATTGGTTATCTGACAGGGTACCGAGAGGCCACATATAAAAGTCAAAAGACACCCACCAAAGTCTATCCCAGAAAATCACCTCCCATCTGCCAAGCAGCGGGAATTGACGTCGTATAATACAGAGCCGTCAGTCCTTCAAGTGAAGCAAGGCCGAGCAGCCGGCGACTCTGGAGCACGACGAGGCAACATGGCGCCAAAGAACGAAGGAGACCCAAAGAACGAAGGAGACCCGCACCCCTCCGGCCACGCCAAGCACGACCGAGCCAAGGAGTCATCCCACGCCCACGGGGGCAAGCAGCCGTTGAACAATCCAGACAGGTGTGTGGAGGCCGACTGGGAGTGGCTAGACGACCCCAACGACAGGGCTCTCGTAGAAAAGGAGAGGAGAGAAAACGAGGAGCTCAACAGGGCCGTTGACGAGCTAGACGGCGCCTTCAAGCCGAGCATGTCTAACAAAGATAAGAAGCTGTGACTAGCTAGTAGATAGGAAGTGTCGGTTGAATAATAAGGACAGCAACAGAAAGGTCACCGGTCCTGGTCAGCTGTGGCAGTCCGAGCTGACAGTCCGGATGTCACTTGTAAAAGAGCAGATCGTAATCTGACATGTTACCAGTGTTTTCCATCCACTTCCTTATTCATCTTCCACAACCAGTGCCCATTCTCCGGTCTCATATAACCAAAGCACCAGCACTCCTTTAACGCCATTTGAAAGAACCCCTGCCAGCGGGGAAAGTAGATAAATTGAGATATGCCACGATTGACGTACCAAGAACCTTAACAACCACCTTTATGTCATGGGAATGCCTGGAAAGTTGAACGGAAGACTAATACTAGCGTTGCCGAAGTCCTTGAGGCTGCGCGTGAGAGACCTTCGTCCTCTATCTGGGTCCAATACGCTGTACACCAGAAACGATGACTTTTTTTACCCCGTCCTGTTCAACACCGATTAGAAAGGCAATCATCTTGCCCCTCAGCAAATGGGCGGTACGCCAGCCGGCGAGTTGTTCTTGGCCCGGGTCCCGGGACCGGTGTAGTAATGTCGGCCATGAGTGTACCAGAAGCCGATCGAGAAGAGTAAGACGAACGCGAAGACGACGGCGGCGTAGTTCATCTATTTACACGCAGTGCAATGGTCAGCATCAAGGGAATGTTCCATGTTAAATAATACCCCTTCTTCTCTTTCCACTCTGGTCAGTGGTGGTGGGGAGGGTAAGGACTTTACATTCTCCCTCGTGACGGGCAGCTCGGTGGGCAGGAAGAAGATGACGGAGACGAAGGCGTTCCAGGCGACCGCGACCAGGTTGACGGGGACGCTCCAGCGGCCGAGGTGCCAGGGCCCCCTCTCGAAGCGGCCGTAGGCCATCTTGCAGACGATGGCCAGGACGTAGGTGGCGTTGAAGGCGGCGGCGCAGACGGCGAAGACGGCGGCGACGGCGGCGCGGCTGGCGAGGCCCAGCAGGTTGACGACGACGACCGCGGCCGCGTAGGCCCAGACGGCGGCCAGGGGCGCTCGCGCGCGGGCCGAGACGCGCCGCAGCACCCGCGACAGCGGCACCAGGTCGTCGCGCGCCAGCGCGAACACGGTCCGGCTGCCCGCCTGCAGGCCCGGCACCGCCACCAGGTTCATGACGGCGAAGCCGGCCAGGGTGAAGAAGACGGCCGGGGCCGGCCCCAGCGCGCGGAGGAAGAGGAGCGCCACCGGCTGCTGCTGTGCGTTGCCGTCTCGCACTGGCGGAGGCGAGGATAGTGGCGAAGATGAGGATAACAAGGAGGGGAAGCGCAACAGCGCCGCCGGGTCGTCGCCCATGCAGACGACCAGGACCAGGTTGAAGAGCAGGCCGATGACGTAGCTGAAGCTTGTCGCGGCCGCGATGGCTCGGGGAACAACGCGGGCAGGGTCCTTGGCTTCTTCGGCCATTCTGTTTAGATTGGTTAGTTATGTCCTCAGGAGACTGCGCAATGTTTGGCTAGTGCCTGTTTCCGTTTTCTTGAAATCAGGGGCAGCAGCATGGGCGATAGGAGGAGGAGGAGGAGTAAGCGGAGGAAAAAAAAGCTCACCGGGTGGTGCTGTCGGCATTCGTCAGGGTCCACGCAGGTGTAAGACAGCCGAACAAGAAGGCGAACCCCGGCGGAGACCAACCGGACATGGGCTGAAAGTCGGTAAAAGCGTACGCTATGCTGTGCTTATCCTTGGTCTGCACCAGCAGGTAGATGCTGGCGCTGATCAGGACGCTCATGTGGAAGACGACATAGCCATTCGCCAACCGGGTCAGCCAGCGCGTCGGGAGGCTGTTGATGGCCGCGTGGATGATGGTGAGGAGAGCCATGACGGCAAACACATGAAGAGCAGTTGGGACATAGGAGAACCCGGAAGCGATAGAGACGGCGGCCAAGAGCATCTGGCTCGTGGCGTACTCGGTACTAGCGGTTCCCGCAATGAGGCCGACGAGAGTGATGTAGCCTTGTGCAAGCGTCCGGAGGTCAGCTACCCAGATGCCTCCTATTTTCCGCGCCGAACTGCGAGAAGGGGCCCATGGCGATTATTCGGCGTACCTGACATCCAGCACAACAGAGGGACTTGGCTTTCCGGGGCAACGTACTTCAGGACCGAGTACATGGCGCCCGCGCTGGGATACGCAGAGGATAGCTCGGCAAGGCTCAAGGCCAAGAGCAGGGAGCCAGCACCTCCTATGATCCAGCTCCACATGATGGCAGCGGCGCCGCCGGCTTGGAGGCCGTAGACCCAGGTAGACATGAGGGAGCCGTAAATTCCGCAGATGCTCATGGCAAAGCTGAAGCTGGACCAGGCCGAAAACTCGCGCCGGAAGACCTGAAGCAATACGTCAGAGCTCGGCGATGGCGTCGCAGCGGAGCAAGAGGATTGCGAGAACAAACATACCGGTGTGTAGCCCATGGCTTCCAGCTCCTTGTCTGCCTCGTTCCTCGTCACATCGCCTCTCAAGGTGCTGGCTGGAGCTACGTCTCCCCTGAGTATCTCGAAAGGTGCCTCGGCGTCGGGCGGGGCCTCCCTTTTCTCCTGCGCGGCCGCAGATGCCATTCCTCCTTATTGATGCGCAGGAAGAGCTTCTTTGGGAGTGAACCGGTGGGGTCTGTGTTCCTTTGAGACACTTCCTGTCAAGGCGGCGTTTTGTATTTGAGGAGGCTCCTTGCTGTCTCAGTCTCGCTGCGTACCAATGATAGGAAGTGAGACCGGCCGCCTGACCATTGAATGCCGCGCGGCCACATCATATCTCCTGGAAGAGGGTCGCCGGTGACCCGCTTATGTTCCAGCTTGTCGGGGAGGCGATCTCGGGGCCGGTGCAGTTCGGACTTGCTCCCTTCGTCGTGTGACGGCGTGCAGCGGCTCTCATCACTTCCCCGACTTTCCGACATATGTGGACTCCGACCAGCAGGATCTGACGTGTCCACGAGTCGCGTGCATCAGAGCGTTCCGCGGGAGAAAGCGCACATCCTCGGGGGTCTAGATGCTCGACGTGTCGGTCCCGATAGTCCACATGGTCGTGCCAATGTGCTCTGTGAGGGGGGAGAAAGATCCGTTATCGGAGGTCAGGGGCACTCCTTCTGAGAGTCGAGGATTGGAAGATGCGCATCAGTGTGAAGCCATCCGGGAACAAAACCGATAGCTCTCTTTCCCGGCGAGGCATGGCCACCCGAGATGGACAAGCTCCCCCTTTGTCTGGAGCGGCCTGTCGGAAACTGACCGCATTATGGGACGGTGAAGGAGCACTAGATGAGACACCGAAGACTTTTGACATGCTACAAACACCTACAGAAAATGCATTTTATCTCTGTGACGCTGTGGTTGTTTGGAGCGCGCCACCTGTCCAGATTGCCGTCACGACGCCTCAGAGGATCATCAGCCCAAGACCTTGGAGTCACCAAGACGTAATAGGGGATGTGCTGATGGTGAGAAATACCAATTGGATTTGGCCCCTCGACGGCGAGGCACGCAGCATACCAGGTACATAGTTACACTACCGTCGCCTTCCGGGACGCGTTCGGTCAAGCTAAGGTAGTGGAGAAGGAAGGGCGGAAGTAGAAGGAACCCAGCCGGGACTGGTCAGCCGACGGCTCCAGGGGTGCACTCGGCGGCGCGAGCCTAGCCCCGGGATTTGCGGACCGGGGGACATGCTGAGTGACGAATGAGTGGCCGGCAATTCGTTGGCAATTGTTTGCAATCGATCAGACCGCCCGGTCCAGACCTTGCAGCACGGAGGCCCCTTGACGGCACTTCCAAACCCCATTCACACCGTTGCCCTCGCGGTCCGCAGCCGACGTACGGATTAGTGTACTGTGTAATGGCGGCCTGACGTTGTTTGGAGTCGAGGGTCGGGAAGTTTCCCTTGCCTTGCATCCTATTTGGGGGCGGGATCGGCTACCGACAGCCGGCAGCTAGTTACTTAATGTGCTTAGCAGGGAGGGGGATGAAAATCATGGTGTCCTCGTGACAGAGTCCAGCCATGTCTCTTCCCCAGTTGCTATGCTTTCCTTTGGTAACAAGACGTGCTGGGCATCAAAATACGAGATTCTTTCGCGCGCGGTGTCTGTTGTTCCTTTTCGTCTTAAAGAGTGAAAGATGAATCGATTCCCACCCTGCCCCCAACACGAACACGGCTTGCGGTGAGCCTTCACTGGTCTGGTTGCTCTCTCAAAATGGGATTGGATGGCTTTCTCTGGCAAGTGTCGGATAAGTGGCAACGATAAGAGAGTTGCATCTGATCTGCTTGTATGTAATAAATAGGTAATTCGATCCCCTGCAGCGGGCCAAGTCCACTTTCCTTTCGTAAAATGCATAATCAAGAACGGAACTTCGAATTGCCTCAGCCAGCGAGATTCTCGGTTGTTCTCTCCGTATGTTTGCCTGCTGCCGCGAGAAGCGGTCAGCAAAATTACTCTCCTTCTAGAAGGTGGAGAAAGAAATACAATACTTAATCGGGGAGGAAATCCTTGGGCCTCTCTGAAAGAAACAATCTTGCCTCCCTAAGGCAACTACTCAAGCCCTCGGATCCCGGGCGTTCTCCAACGGAGTTTCAACGGGGGTACCGCGGTTTGCATGGCTGCGGGGTCGTGATTGCGCAACTGAGGTGCTGCACTTCTATAGGTTTCGTGTCACCGGGTTTTCTTCTGCCCCCGGCGCGTGCTGCATCTATTTATTTGCGTTGCCGGTGAAGAGATGGCGTGCTCCTGGTGACTGTAACCAGATAGTCGGGCCCATGCGAGAGAAGGTAATTAGGTGGAAACCCCGGGCAATCCGTCTGTACATACGTCCTAATTTCTAAGGTTTGTTTAATTAATTAATACTGATCTGGTTCAGTGTTTTCATTCTGTATCCTTATTACCGTAAAAACAAGAATCAAACTGACAACCACTTGTGGTGTAATACCTACTTACACTTTTGCACCTAATTGATCAATGATTTTGCCCCGGTTGTATATACACACCATCGGTAACCCCTTAGGATGCTGTTTTAAATCAAGACCTACGGAATTGTCAACTAGCTATGCAAGTGCTAGACAGTTCAGATTGCCGTCTCTAGAGAAACTTCCTAACCGGCCCCTAATTATGGAAGTAACCCCGTAACCGCCCGTCCCGATGCTATTGCGCCCTAGCAGCCCGTAATACTAGTAGAATCAGAGAGCCGCCTGTCCCGATACCGTGTGATTAATAAGTAATTAAAATGCGCGATCGTAGTAATAGCATAACCATGCCACAACGTTACGGCCTATCCAGGAGCATTGTTCGGGCACCAACCCCCTTTCGTACGTTAGATACCACTCGAAAACATATTACCTATCCCTATGGTCTCGTCACGGCAAGATCCATAGACCTGCTCTCATAAATCAATCAGGCCAGGAGCTGGCCCGCAAGTCCAGATCCGGCGCTCGGACCGCTGCCGTTGCCCTCGCCCTCGCCCTCGCCGTCATCGTCGTCATTGTCGGGCTCGCGGCGACGCGGGTGTTCCTCGGCGGCCGGCGGCCTGCACGACACGCTCCCGCTCCTGCTCCCGCTCCCGCCCCCGCTTCGCTGCTGCTTCTGTGCCGTGCCGGCGGCCTTCCGGGCCTCCCGCAGCGCCTTTCTCTTCCCCTTGAGCGCGTACACCTTGGACTCGATGGCATGCGCAGTACGGTTGCGGAGGCGGGGGTCCTGCTCCTGATGATAATTAGGCGTTAACTAATTAATTATTTGGGGGTGATATATATGAAGCGACGTGGTGTAATAGATAGGCACCCCGGGGCGCTTTGCAGCCGCCAAGGGTTGGTACGCTCGGCGACGGCGGCATATGTGCAGCGAAGGGAGGAAGGAGAACTTACAGACATCCTGGCGTAGGTCCATTCTGGGTTGTTCATGTTCTCACGGAGGGCCTGGATTTCCTCTGCGGTCCATGCCCTAGATGACTTTCTTGTAGGCTGGGCTGCCTGCTCCTCCTGCTGCTGCTCCTGCTGCTGCTCCTGCTGCTGCTCCTGGTGATGCTCCTGGTGATGCTGTTGCTGCTGTTGATACTGTTGCTGCTGTTGATACTGCTGGTAATGCTGCAGCCGGGCGGTTTGGCTGGCCTGAGGAGGACCGGTTTGCGGTTGGCCGTCATAGAGAGGGTTGTCATTCATGTTGGTGGTGTTGCCGTGGTGTGCTTGGTTGGTGTTCACAATTGCGCTCTCGTTAGCATTATAATGATCGTGATAATAATGGCTTGGCGGCAGCTGCACGCCCGTGGCGGCGCCGTATCCCCCTTGGGCGGCGAGCCAGGCCCTGGCGGAGTCCAGGTCAGACATCAAGTTCAGGGCGCTGCAGAGCAGGATGTCCTCGTCGCTGCGAATCCACGGGTTGGTGAATCCGTGCAGGCCTGAAAACATCTCGGCCGCTTGGGCCAGGAACTGCAGCAGAGTCGGGCTCTCTTGGCCGCTGGGCGGGCGAAAGGAGCACGCCGGGTCGCGGCAGCACGCCGCTGGGTCCAAGACAGAACGGATCGTGATCCTGCCGTGGGCGCCGCAGTCATGGACGGGGTCGCCGCGGGCCTGCCTCTGAGAAGAAAAGCGGATGACGTTTTCGAGCGGCGACAGCTCTGTGAACCTGAGCTCGCGAGATTTCGCATCGCAGAGTCGGACCAATGTATACTCGTCAGTTTCGGCGCCGCACCAAGGGCACACGGCGACAATGTCAATACACATTCTTAAGAGGGTAGAGAGATGCCTAAGTTGAGATTGAGGCCGTAGAGAAGGTAGAGTGATTGCGAAGATCGTTGTCAAAGCGCGAAGGGTGTTGGAAGAAAGCCCCGGGGGGAGGGGGGGGGGATGAGCAGAAGAAGGAGTAATTATCGCTGACAGCCAAAAGAGATGTTCTCGTAGGAATCATCCTTTCAAAGTACGATCAGGGCTGTTGTTCTGTGTAAAGATAGTGAAGGTCTTAGGGTTCTAGGGAGGTTGTTCGCGGTTCCCCCTTTGTGCCCCCCGATCCACGCTGAATACGATTCGTATAACAGCCCGGGTGCAGCACGGTTCCAAACCGAGAGGTAATTACTGTTTATTGCCAGCTAAACTGATCAAAAAAAGGGAGTCATAGGATATTATCTTTCGATTCTTAGAAAGCCGGCCGGCCGATCATCAGGTTTTTGCCAAGGTCACCCTATTATCGTAGGTTGACTTGGTGTCTGCCCCCTGTTCTGGGCAGTTTCCGGTACTTCAGGTTGATTTCCGGCTGTCTGGGTGTTTCCAAGTGTGCTTGTGGTGGAGTGGTAGATTCGGATCTTCCCGGCGGCAGGGAGAACGATGAATGCCGCGTGGACAAAGCTATAGCAAAGCCGTGTTAGATACTACATGCAGGGTTTATTTTACAGAGTAGCCGCCCAATAATACATCAAGCAGACTTGAAGCACTCATCTGAAGATCATCATGACAACCATGGCCTTGATCATGTCGGCGGCCCAGCAGGCTCGCCGCCCCCCGGCGCCCTTGTCCGTTATGCCCAACACCATGAAGCAGAAGATGCCCGAGCCTACTGAGAGGACGTCAAAGCGCACCGCCATGGGGCTGATGGATCGCCTGCGGCTTAGGAAGAGCAAATATACCACCTCATACGTATCTACCATAACTCCCGCTAGTACTAACTGCAACACGTTAGCCCATTTGTCAAGGTCCTAGAAGTACAGGAAGGAGTTGAAGGAGGAAAGGGGGCATGCTCGAGGTCGGCGTCTCAAACGTATGGGAAAGAATGAGGGGGACAGGATGTCGACACTCGTAGCTAGCTCCGGTTCCCAACCATGGTGGATGTAGGCGATGAAGGTGAGCGCACCCAGGCCAAATGGGATCGAGACACCGGCCGCAGACCTGGGCCCGGTGGAACGCGAGACCCTAGTTTTCCGCAGCCAAATTCCGGATCTGGGACTTCCGTTTTCGACATCATCGAAAATCGGGGCCGCGCTGATAGTCACGCTCGTCTCATCCCCCTGAGGTTTTTTTGGCTCGCCATCGACATCAGCCCTCCAAATCCCGGTCCCCGAGTCTCGCAGGCAACAGCAGGCAATTAGATGCCAATCCTGCCTTTTCGTTTCTTCGTTCCCTCTTTTCGTCTTCTCTCTTTGCTGACGTGGATAGTGCGCCACGCCCTCGTACCCTACTCGTGGCAGAAGATCCTAGAAGCACATCTCCATTTCGATCAACCAAGCTAGGCGCGGGACATCTTCATTAACAACCCCCCGGCACTCTGCTTGGAGAACACAAAGACCTCCTAGTCTCTTCTGGATGCCTGCTTGCGGCTACTTTCGATCTCGATTCAACGATAACCTGAAATCGCTATGGTTGATCTTGGATTGATTTAGGTAAATTCTTCCTTACCTTGCTCTACTCGCGGTAATTATCCCAAATCTCCAAGCGAAAATAAGGACAAAAGAACTCTCGAGCACCGCAATGCGGACCCAGCCACCCGGGTACGCAAGTCCCCCCGCGGCCATGATCCTCACCGTCACCAAGCTACACGCAATATTCGCCGTCCACTCCCTCCTCTTCCTCCTCCTCCTCCTCACCAGCACTCGACCGAATATTACCAGTATTACCGACGACACAACCCAAACCCCAACCCACCCAACCACCCCATCGGCCTTCGAGACGGCCCCGGTAGCCACCCTGGCCTACTGCCTCCACCTCTGGTGCGCCACGCTCGGCTTCGCGTGGTGGTGTGCCGCGCAGTGCGCCGGAGACGACCATTGCAATTACGGCGACCGTCGTGGCGGTGGTAATAATGGCGGTGACGGTGGCGGTGACGGCGAAGAAAATGAAGAAGAAGTAATAGGAGGAGGAAAACGGGGATCAGCCGGGCGGGCGGCGCAGCAGGCGGCCGACTGGGAGCCGGCCATCTTCCTCTTCCTCTGCGCAGGCATGCTCGGCGCACTCGGCGGGCACGCCGTGCTGGCCGGGCGGTGCGTCTCCGGAGCGGCAAAAGCGGCTGCTGCTACTGCTGCTACTGCTGCCAGTGCTGAAGGGGGAAGTGGATGGGTTGGGAGAGGATTTGGGTTTTGCAGGGCAGCGGGCAGGTTGCTGCGCCTCGGTGAGTTTTGCCTTCGGTTTTTTTTCTCTCTCTTCTCTTTCTTCTTTTCCCATTATTTCCTGCCCATTTTCTTTCATTTCTTTGCTCCCCCTTTTTATGGATTCCGCGGTCTCGGACTGATTAATTATTATACCTATGTCTTATTGACATACCTTTGGGCGAGGGTAACATTGACAGCAGCAACACTCGAAGCGCCACTAGGACTCCTCGTTGTCATCCTCTGGCCTGGCACGGGTTGGTATCTGCGCCGGCTGGGACGGGCTTTCAAATGTATCTTTCCCCATGTCACCACCACCCTCTGGTTCGCACTGAAGTGTCTTGTTTGGACCCTGCGAGTCACGCTGGTCGGACTCTTTTTATTCGCTCGTCTTGCTTTCAGGGTGTTCTGGTGGTGCAGAATGAGAGGTATTAAGCATGCACAACGGCGCTGACTGGAATGCCAGCATGATCGAGTATGGATGGTAGGCACACAGCTTAACTAGAAATCATTGCCAGCTTTGCTTCCAGTTTTACCTCGGGCAAAATCCATTCGACTCTGCCAGGGCTGATTTCGCAATACTGAACCCGAACCCCTTTATCACCCCTGAATGCTGACAAGTTTGACTTTTCTTCCGTTTGCACCTCATCTTATTATGTATATGTACAACTACCTGCTCAATGTTCCTATATAAGGCTATTGAGAGCTGTAACTACCTGGATTCACAATCTAGCGTCCCATCTAGGGTAGTCTTCACATTGCGACATGTATAGTAAAGAGCTCAAGGTTCATTGGCTCTTCTTGTTTTGTTGATATTTATAGCCTTCTAGGTGCTTTGAATGTAATCTCAACAACAGGAGTATGAGCATTCGTTATTGTTCGTTTGGATCAAGAGATACGATTGGGACGGCCCAGTCAAGGAGATGAGCTAGCAAGACGCTCTTGGTATCGACATGCAGTGGTTCTCAAGCCCACATTATCGCCCTTTTACATCCATTATGTTGACCCTACACATATGTACACGTTGTCTGTGATTATGTAGAAGATGAACTTGCTCTTTTTTTCTAACGCAACCATATTCGATACTGGCTCAATGGTACAGCACCATCACCCCCATAACAGCTTACTATGAGGACCGAGACGGAGGGGGACCCGTCTAGGCGACGGGCGTTCCCCGGTCAATGCTGCACTTTTCCAGGCCTCTGATGTTCACAGAGACCCGCGAGGGGTATTTCAGAGGCGGCCAATAGACCGACTTGCATCCCTCTTTCTCTTTCCGTTGATTTCTTTTTCTGTGAGCCAAGTTCCAGGAATGAGTACTTCTTTCTCGCATGGTTGGTAATAGGGCAGGCTCAAAACCTAGAGCAGTTTTCTTTGCTTCATCCACATCTTGCTCATTCACCATCTTCCCCTGAACCTGGGTTGTGTCGAGCATGTCCGTGCCCAAGCGCCATCCTAGCATTTTACCCATTTCTCGACCCTATTTGGAGGCTCAAATGTTGTGGGCCTTGTGGACACAATTTATTGTGGTAAGTACATGGGATCCTCATATCTCAAATAAAAAGAACCGTCCGTTGCTTCTGTTAGGCGGCCAGTTCTGTCCTTGTTGATGGCCTTATTGTTTTGTTTCTAGTTGTCTGTGCTGACGAGATTGATCTAAATGAGTAGACATTAAGGAACAAATGAGGGACACCAGACCTGCTTCCAAAAAGAATTGAAACACATGAGGTACGCTACCTGCATCGATGTATCTTAAGAGTACAAGGTGAGTCATACTTCTGTGAATGGCAAGGGGTCGTTAAAGGTAAAGAGAATACCGGAGGACCCTGCCCTGTTCTAGTCAAACCTTTGTTTGCCGAGATATTGGCTTTGTTTACTGACATGTGTCAGTCATCGCTCGAGCTCAAGGGATGGACGAGCCGTTTGGCACGCATGCATGCGTATCCAAGATGATAATAAAATGAGAAGAGGGCATGTCGAAGATCAGAATACACAGAAACCAGACGACTTACAAGAAGAGGGCACACAAAAGGGGCAGTTGACAAGAAGGTGCAGATACATACAAGAGACGGAGCACATATGAGAGGGCATACATACAAGAGGGGGGCATATACAAGAGGGGGGCATATACAAGAGGGGGATACACACAGTCATCGCGTACAAGTACGAAACCGGCCTTTGGAGGGACATGGATACAAGAGGGGGACAAGACGTACAGTAAACGGAACTACATACAAAGCTGGGGGATACATGTAATTATGAGGGGTAATACATACAAGAGGAGGAATACATACAAGAGGAGGAATACATACAAGAGGAGGAATACATACAAGAGGAGGAATACGTACAAGAGGAGGAATATATACAAGAGGAGGAATATATACAAGAGGAGAAATATATATAAGAGGAGGTATACATATAAGAGGAGGAATACATACAAGAGGGGAAATAAATACAAGAGGAGAATAACATATAAGAGGCGGAAAACACATATTGGAAGAGAAACATATACAAGAGGGGGAATACATATAAGAGGAGGAATATATACAAGAGGAGGAATATATATGAGATGAGGAATACATATAAGAGGGGAACAACATATAAGAGGTGGAAACACACACAGGAGGAGAAACACATACAAGAGAGGGATCAGGATCACATATTAAAAGAGGAAAAGCGTACGCAAGGATACAATCAAACGGAAGAGCACCGAAAAGAGAAAGGATACACACAAAGAGAAAAATATATACAAGAGGAGGGGCATTAAAATTCCGGACACAGCGCCTTTGGTATCAATCAACTCGGAGAGTACCTGTTCACCGATTCCGAAGGGAACGTCGGAGCACCCAAGGACACCGGGACGGCAATAGCGTAAGCAAAAAGATCCACACATTCTGTTGAAACTGGGCCACACAGAGACTGAATTACCAGCATCAGGTTACAAGAAGAAAGAGGGAGGGCAGTGAGGAAATAAAGGGTGGTGTCAAGAACAAGGAGCCACCAGAGCACTACAAGAACGGGACACTATACAACAGGATGGCGCAATACAATGGTAAACACATTAACAGGAGGGAGCCACAACACAAGAAGAGGGCATAACACAGGAGACACAATACGAGCAGGGGGACATGAGAAAAGGCATATATTGTAAGAGGAGGGTACACCGTAGGAGGAGGACACAACACGCAGTGGAGGATAGACCCAAGGAGGGAATATGTTGCAGGAGAGGGGAATACACAATCCAAGCCGCAGCAACAAGTACAAGGGACACCACCATGAGAGATCAAGCACTAAATCCGCACTGCCAACCACATGAGAAATCGAACGTCACAAGGGAAAGATAGTTCCTAGATCAAACAATAAGGAGGGGGGTACCAAGGCACACCAGGAAGCTGAGGAAATAAATTAAGTATGGTACGTTGAATGCGACAGCAAACATCATTGTTGTGTAAGAGAGAGAGGCTGATATCAAATGTGAGAAAGGAGACCCGGGAACATTAGGAGACCAATACCCCCACAATTAAAACGCCGACGAGAGCGGGACGTCTCACATAAGATTATTCTCCGGGATACCCGGAGAAGGAGCCATACCTGCAAGGAAAGCATGCCATTAAGAGGTGGGTAATATTAGGAACACCCCAAAACGGCATGCATGGGAAGAACTGAGGTAACCCTTCGGAACGCTGAGAAAAACATCGGTACAGGATGACGTTGAGGAAGGGAAGGCATGGTGAAACAAAGCTTGCATCTGGGCAAAGCTCTGGCTGGCCAACACCACCAGGATCAACCAGTTGGATCGAACGTTCTGAGAAGCGATAGGCGGCCCAAGCAAGGATGGAACAACGGCAAGATGATGGAGAACAAGTGGCGTCTACCTTTAGTTGGAAAGGGGTTGAGAAATGCCACTATTTACTGCTTGGAACAATGGACAGTCAAGTCAAGCTGCAAACAACAAAGCAACCCACGAGGCTGTTCAGAGATCCCCGCACTGCCCATGTCACTGCCCATGTCATCTGTCGATCCGGTGAATGAACGAACATAGGGGGCAAACCCTTAAGAAAACAACCAGCCAGCCAGCCAACCAACCAGACATAGCTGGCATGGTACATACCTTGTGGCAAACGTAATATCCCGCCAGTATCTCTCTGCAAGGAGGGAGAGGGAGAGAGGAAGAGGGAGAGGGAGGGAGAAAGGGAGAGGAAGGGAGGGAGGGAGCGGCCGTAACACTCCAGAAGCAAGTGACACTTATCTTACCGCTCCCGCAGCCCAGCCAGGAGCGACGAGAGCATCTCCGGCCTTACCCAACGTTGGAGGAACAGGGGAGCCGTTCCCTAAAGATGGGCAATTCAGTATCAGGCCAACCGGCCTCGGGGGGAGGAGGCCCGCGGGAACTTCCTCCTCGGCGCCCCCTTAGAGCGAGCTTCCTTGCAGCGTTTCTTGTGGCCTAATTAGGCACCCATTAATTATTGAATGCCAGAGAGAAGCGACGAGATCCTCTTCCCCTCCAGCCTGACTAGGCTGGCCCTTCCGCCGCTTCGGAGACCCAAGCAGCTTGAAGTAGAGTCGAACCACGTCCTATATATGTTATATGTATGTAAACTTGCTGTGTCTCCGTTAAGCCAATCACCGCTTAGGCTCGCGGTACTACGAAGCTCTTGATCTAGCCTGTTGAAACCTGTTGGGGCCGTTAGTCAAACTGCCATACCCGAAAACGTAGCCCAAGAAAAAGCAGGCAGTCCGAAAGATGAGGTTCAACCACAAGAGACAAACTGCAGAGGAGGAGCCCGCTCAGTCAAGGAAACAAACAGCGCACGAGCCGGTGGTAGTCGGTAACCAGACACGGCGACAGCGCGATACACACCAGAGCAAGCGCACGTAATTAGACACACCGTTAGCACGCAAACGTAACAACGCCAAGCACAAGGGGTATTCATTATGAACGCACAGGCAGGTGGGAACGCAGCAACTTGATGACACAATAGCATTGCGGAAACCAGTAAAATAATCGTCCCCTAATACCAGCCATAAAACGAGGTTGCACCAGAACCAGAGCAGGACCCAAGAACGGTGGGAAGGCAGCTTAAAGCATCACCAATCAACCGTGTCTAGATATCCCCGAGAAAACCATCATTCAAAGAAGACAACTTCCTCGTCCTCGCTAAGAGTTTCAAACCAATCGGATGGCCTAGATCCCAATCCGACAGGCTTCCCTCCTGACGATCTCCCTGAGCGCTGACCCGGCATGGTAGACCGTAAATCTTGAGCCGCGCGGGTGACGGACAAACGAAACGAAAGTGAAGAGGGCAAACGTCTCAAAAGAGTAGCAGCACAGTAGATGAAAAAGAAAAGAAAATCAACGGAAAACCACGGGAGAACAACGACCCTTCCTCAACCATCCATCATTCCCTATCCGTTCCTCATGGGACTCGTCATGAGAGAGCATGCCAGGCGCGAAAAGTCAAGCAGAGACGCACAGCGGGAACCGGAAACGCCGAGCAATGCCCCAGAAAAGACAAAGCAACGAGATGGTGAAAACCGAACGAGGTCCCAAGACGGGGAAGAAGCGCAGGCAAGTTCGAAAACTGTCAACCGTTGATGCTTTTCCGAGACCGTGACACCGCCCCCCGAACTCCGTGCGACGAGGAACGACGAGAATAGCGAGCCCAGAACGAGACTTACTGCAAAGTGCGTTAGCAAAGGGTCCAAATACCAGGACAGTGATTACAAAGTGGACATCGGAGGAAGGGGGAAGGTGGAGAAGACGTCACACTTACGGGCATGGGACCAGGAGGGGGGCCCTGAGGAGGGTTACCGCCGAACGGGGGGCCGCCATAAGGACCGGCAGGACCAGGAGGGCCGCCATGAGGGGGCATGCCGCCCATGTAGTGAGGCGGCGGGGGTGCCGGGCGGTAAGGGGTGCCGACGCCAGAGTTATTTTGAGACCGACCCCAAGAGAGACGGACACGCGAATTGCCGATGGGATAACCTTGCATTTGGTTAATCGCCATCTCCGCTGCATGGCGATGAACAAACTGCACGAAGCCGCATCCCTTTCCAGGCGGGATCTTGACGTAGGTGATCTCGCCGAATCCCTGGAAGAAGGAGCGGAGCTCATCCTCGGTCACGTAGCCCGAGAGGCCGCCGACAAAAACAGTGGTGTTGTTGGGATCCGTGAACTGGTTCATGGGCTGCATCGGGTTAAATGCAGCGCCCTGACCATAGTAGGCGGGGGCTCCCCACATAGGGCCCGGGTGGCCGGGAACAGGAGGGATCATCGGATTGGCGCCTTGGCCATGGGCACCACCGTACTGGTGGGAGCTGTGACAGGTTAGGAATCATCCCGTGATTCGAGCTCAGTTTTACATACCGTGTCTTCGGGGTCGCAGTAGAGATACGCATCGGGCGGTTGCCGCAGTAAACTCCCTGCATCTCGACCAGGGCGCGCTGCTGGTCCGCTTCATCACTGAAGCGGACGAAGCCGTAACCGCGGGACTGACCCGTCATGGCGTCGGTCATGATCTTGGCTGACTTGCAGGAAGGGAAGCGCGACTGGAAGAGGGACACGAGTACAAACTCGTTAACCTCAGGACCAAGGTCTCCAACAAAAATACTATATTCAGGACCACGGTCGTCCCTAAGGAAGGTTGTTAGCGGCAGTATAAGCAAAATAACTCGAGTTTAAACATACCGACGATCGACTAGGCCACCACCAGACGCCCAGTTTAGCTTAAAGACACGGGTCGAGTTCGGCACCGGGGTGCCGTTTAGACTAAGTGCCTTCTGGGCAGCTTCCGGAGTCCCAAATTCGATGAAGCAATAGCCAGCGTTGCTATAATATAGTCAGCTAGGTGTTATAACGGGATTCTAGCGAAACCGGCGTTTTAAAATAACTATAAAGTAAAGAGGTTCTTTGGAAGATAACATTATAGGGTGGGAGGGGCATTATAAGTGGCGTAAATTAAGGTGAAAAGACGTACCCGGAGTGACGATCGCGAATGACTTTGACTTGGACATTCTCGGCTAGGACAGTCTGGAAAACATTCTTAATGAAGTTCTCGTCCATCCAGCCTTCCATCTCGCCCATCCTATTAGGAGTCTTAGCGAATATATCCTATAACTCGTAGTGATGTGACGGAAACATACCAGAGAGTCTTTGGTGCCTCGTTCGAGGCAGTAATCGGAGCAGCCGGCGCGAAACTATCGCTAGAACCATTCATATTTGGGCCATTCGCAGTAGCGCCCGGGGGACCAGTAGCGGTATATTCAGCCATCGTTGCTAGAGTTTAAATTAGCTTAGCTATAATCAAGTTCGAAGGGAAACAAATTGATGTCGAAGTTAGGAAAGAAAAGAGATCGTTAATATAAAAGACAAGGTAAAAGTAGGCATCGCGAAACCAAAACTTCCAAGCCTATATATACTAGAGGAAAACAAAAAATTAAAGAAAATACTTACCTTATTGTAAGAAAAGGCTCAAAGAACGAGGTTGATGTATCAGACCGTCGACTAAAGCTGGCGATAGTTAGTCGGAGTTGACTTGGGAAGCGTATAGAGAACGAGTAGGATTTTTCTTGAAGGGTAGTAGAAGAAGTGGACAGGCTGGTAGTGGTAAGAAAGGTAGGCAGAAGGAAGAGGAGGGTACATATCTAGACCAAGGAAAGAGGCTGTAAAGGTAGAGGGATGGTTAGGATGGATATCACGCGGAAGTATGGATATCACGCGGACTTCCGCGTGATATAGTTATACATATACATCCGATATCGATACCCGACTATCCCCGAAACAATAAGAAAAAGGTCATCATATAAGCTTGCCTATCATATACATCCGATATAAGCTGCCGTAGCTTCCCGAACAACAATAAAAAAATGTAGCTAGGCATACCCGAATGACTATAGGAACATAAGGGTAGAAGATCGGATAGTCTTACGTGGACGCCTTTGGTAGGTGTCACGAACTTAGAGAGCAAATAAAGGAGAACTAGACAGAGAAAATAAAGTAGAGCAGATGGGGAGGATCATACTACTCGCGCTTGCTTGTAGGTCCTCCCCCCCCCCCCCCCCTAACGCACGTTCCCCGGAGATTTGAACTATAGAACGTTGTAGAGACATCTAATAGCTCCGGTCTGAACATCGTAGGAGTTCCCTTCGTTCGCCAACTAAGAGTCGAACGGATCTTAATATCCCAAGAGGGAACGAACAGGAAAATAAGATGTCATGAAGTCGACGCCGAGAGCATTGTCTTAGATCGTCCGTTTTTACTCCTTCCCTATAGTAGGGAGAGAAGTAAGGTAGGGGAAAAGGGTGTAATAAGACGGCTATCCACTAGGACACCAGGGAACGACAGGAAAAATAAAGGGGAGAATAGGCAGTAAAAGAATAACGGGTAACTAATAAGCGAAGACAGAAGAGAGACTATACATACCTAGCGCTCTGCCAAACAGGAACCAACGTCAAGGGAAATGCCTATTGAACACATTAGTATCAAGCCGATTAAAGTGAACAGAGCTCGACATTAGAAGAGCAAAGTGCTGGTATGCTAGGGCGAGGCTCTGGAATCAGCAGAGCACCCCTTTGGAACGCGAAATGTGATACCCTCTTTGTCTTCTGCCTTCGCAGTACAATAGTCTAAGCCACAACACCAAGCCACAACGTCAGGGCAACGAAAAGCTTAGCCACTTCCAAATCAAGGAAGTATCGGCACCGGAGGAGACAACTCCTCTAGTTTTAGACTATAGTATGTAGAGGAATGTAAAGAGTCGATAGTGTTAACTAAAGAAAATCACTTACAGAGAAGTTATCAGGGGCCGCAGCTCTGTAAATTGCAAGTAGAAGGAGAATATTGACGATCGCTTGGTTCGCTTGGTTCAGAAACTAGGGAACACGCGCTTATCAGTGCTGTACTTCGAAAGCAAGAGGTTAACAACAACACCAGAAACAAAGAAACAAGAAGAGGAAGCTGAGCTGGTGCGAAGAATGGCCGTGGGGGCTGGAAGCCCTCGTCCCGCCTATGCGTATTAGGGGGACATAATCCGAGCTTCGCGCCCAGTGATGACTCGCACCAATGATGGGCCGAGGCAAGAGTGTGATGGGCTCCAGTTCGTCCAGAATATGCAGGAGACCTTCAAACCACCCAGTTCCTGGAATGTCAGGCGTTGGCAATCCGACCCTGTTGAGACATCATGGCCGGACATGACGTCGAGATGACAACCACGAGGCACGAGGTACTAAGTGGCTGATCTCGAAATTCCCGCGGCGCTCCCAGATGACCATGAAGGAAACGGAGAGAGGCCACGCAGCGATTAAGGAGAGTCCGTTACGTCCAATAGGTCAACCCTACGGCGTAACGGCCAGAACTCCAGCTTCCTTGATCTGGAGAAGACGAGAGGCCAGCGTTTCCAACGAGGGCGTCAGAGAACGTCCCATCCGTGCTTGCGGACGTGATGGTGATAGTCAGACTGCCAATACGGGCTGGTGCTGCCAACGCTAGGGGGAAAGGATCCGAGTAGCAGGGAAAGGGGTCCGAAGATGCGGTCCGCCGTCCGCTTGGAGGGGGTATGGTAAGCAACGTCGCTGGTAGAGCAACAGATGCCCTAAACTCGAGCCCCTGTTGCTCCCGTATTGCCAAGATCACACAAGGGTGAAGCATCCCATGAAGGTTGCCAGCCATCATGGCAGGCTTCGAGCAATGGTAGCCCCCTTCTGGTCGAGATGGCAGTGGTGACACTTGTACCCAATCATCATGTCCACAAGGCCCGTAGACTACGAGTCGTCGCGATAAACCGGACAAACACAGGGCAGGAACATACCCCGTACAGTGTCTTTGATCTGACCGATGTTGCCCGCTCTCAGGGTAGCTGGGATAGCACGTTTTGCTTCCCCATTTTTCCCCAACTCGAGTGGTTGACAACGCACACACGACAAAGAGCGACCTGGAAGACCACGGAACCTAGGGAGGGGAAGAAAGAACAAAGAAAAGAGAAAGAGCCAAAGCCTCGACTCAAGATGGGAGCTCCAACGAAAGAGGTGAAAAAGAGGAAACAGCAGACATACCGATCACGCCAGTGCAAGCGCAGTGCAAGAACGCCAGAACAGTTGAATATTCAAGATGTCCACGGTGGCACCCGACAAACCGAAATGGTTGGAAGCAGGTTCGTGTCGGAATCAGGATCCGAACAGCGATTGTTCCGAAGATGCCTTGACGCTGTGGAACTCAAGCGACCTCAGGAACCGTGTTCCAAGACACGAGGAGACGAGCTTCGGCAAGTCCCGCCGGAACAGGAGAATGCAGCCGAAAGAGAATCCCAAGTGAACGGGCGAAAAGAAATGCCGGCTCCGGCCGAGTCGAACGCTGAAAACTGGAGGGGACTCAAGAGCATTCAAATTTCAACTGAAATTTAAGGGAGGCGGAGAAACTCCGGTCGAACGCGGCCTGTTTGATTACCGTTAGCAACAGAACGAGACAATAAATGCCGCCTTTCGAGCAAAAGCCGAAAAATGGCTTGTGTGCTCAAGTCTACGCCCAGATAAGGTGCTCGAAGTCCAACGGCCAGCACGGTTGAGACCAAGAACTCGGCTGAACTTGAGAGCCTCCAATCCCGGAAGTTTAGGAGTCACGGAGACCGATGGCTTGTGAAGACGGAGATGCGTTCGGTCGGGATCGGAAAACCAACAGGCTGGCTCGATTCCAGGGTGGAAAAACCCGAGAGCAGAAGACCGCGAGAGACACAACTCAATTGCGATCTCGCTGTCAGAGCAGCCGATCACAGTCCGTTCTTCGGCACCCACTGTTGATTGGGACTGCGAAAGATAGCGCCAAGATAGCAAGGCCGAAGCTGGGTAGTCACCGAGATGGATGTCTTGTCCCGCCATGGGTTATCTCGGTAACCGGAATTACGGAGAATGGCCCCCTCGCCTAAGAACAGACCCGCCGCAAATCACTCCCGACAACAAACCAGGCTCCTGGTGCAGCATGCACGAGGCAGAGTAGTGTGCGAAGACAAGGTTGAAGAGTCGAGGAGCGGCAAAACATGTGCTGAAGAGCCGAGGTGGCAGGACCAAAGAGGACGGTGAGCAGGCAAAGAAGCAGGTGTCGACGGTATCGGAAGCGGCCTCTCAGGACCCCTTGACGAGTGGTTCGAGACGTGGTATAGGACCAACAGCTTGCTGAGTCCATTGACAGACACCGTTGTCTCCACGCTGTGGCGGGTGTGATCTCGGGGGGGTCGAGCGAGATCAAGCTAGCGACTCTGCGACAGCTGGCGGGCCCATGTTTAAAATGTCGTGCATCGGCGTTGACCTCTCTTGAGGGAGAGAACGCTGGCCGATGAACCAGTTGTTTGCTGACTTCGAAGCGACCCAGGTATGAGGAGGTATCCCCCATCTCGAACTCGTCCAAAGGCCTGTCCAAGAAGTTGCTGACCTGAAGGCGGGCGATTCGACGGACCCCTGACGCAGCCGACAAACGAACAATGCTGGCAAAGACGTCCCGTACAACGGTCAAGTCACCCTCAACGGTGAATACTCCAAAGGTGACCAGCATATGGTCTGGTCGGTGGGGACTGAGCCTGGGTGCTGGAGGGCCAAAGCACCGCTCTCGCGACGTCCTGTGGTGCTCAATCTCGAGGTCCAAATCAATGGCGTGGAGATCCACCGCAAATCATCCACCCTCACCCCATTCAAGTAGGAGGGAATCACATCTTTCTCCGAGGACTTCCTGCCAAGACTCCGCCACGGCGATATGGCCAAGAGCAAACTGCAGTGTTGGCTGATATGACGGCCCCGCGTCCTCAGCCAAGACAGCCAACACGGCTCGCGACACCGTCTGGAAACCACGGGAAGATGCGGACAGGAAGAGAACCGGGCAGCGCTACCCGAAATCCGATGACCGGTTTGATGATAGCAGGTCAGAACCCGAAATCCCAAATCCCTCATGAAGCCTGAAAGAGCTGCCCCACGAGAGACAAAGCCTGCCCGTAGGGCCTTCCATTTGGACAAGATCCCTTTGTGGTAGGTATCCTGGAACAAGGATCCGTCTTCCATACCGAAGAGCTTGCTCATGAGTCATGAAAACAAGCTCGACGGGTCCAAGACGACGTGAGAAATCCTGGTTATGCTCCAGACAACCCTTCAAACTCCTTCGGCCCATCGTGGGTTGCTTGAATGCGGCGAGCCACCCTGAAACTGCACGGTATAACCAGGTCCGAGAGCATCAGGTGGGTAGATAGCATCAAAACTATGACGAGGGTGGAGGTGGCCCTCGACAAGGTCGCAAACCGAAGAAGGTCGCAAACCGAAGAACTCTGATCGACGAGCCTTCCGCCTCGGCATCCGTCAGCCTCCTACATCGACGCCTCCTCTCCCAATCCATGACGTCCTTGTTCCCAAGCACTGCCCGGCGTGTCGTAGGGAGATATCCGAAGTCCATCGGTTTTGGGAAATATTATGGCAACCTTGAACTTTGGAATCACTCGGTGCCCGTTTGCGACAACCACGCGACCAGGTTCCGAAAAGACGATGTCGCCCACCCTTAACTGCGGAAATATCGGCTCAAAGAGTACTTCGGCGGCCGGTTACAGCGTATCGAAGGCGACGAAGGAAGAGGCGGCGAGTCGCAGCGCGGTGAGGGTCGGGGTTTGAGGGAGGCTGTTCAAGGTCTGGCGGACTGACGATGCAAAGGACCAGCGTTCTCCCCCCCCCCCCTCCCCCCGCGCGGGGAGTGCCATCGTGGAAGTCGAGGTGAACCCTCGGACCAGGTGGTCCAATGTGTGATCCGGAGCCAACATTCACAATCCAGGGGTTCAAGCCTGGGCCAAACCTTTCCCCACCAACACAAGTTCCCACGCCTTCTCCCGGTGGGAGTCTCCAACATCATCCGGGTCACTTGGTCCACAACAGAGCACCAGGGCAAGCACGGTGGCGGCCACTTGCTTTAGGGGCGTTAAACTTACTCTTATGACAACTAAGGCAGCCACGTAAAGCTCCTATTCTCGTCCTGCGGGGCGGATGGCGCGCGATTATCAAAAGGGAGGGCGAGACGCGAGACGCTGTGGTCTAGGTAGACTGCCGAAGAAGACTGCCGAAAGCAACAACGCCAAGTGCGATACAACGACAGCAAAAGACACAGCAAAAAGATGCTTTTGAAATCGCAGCAGTACTGGGCGCAAGGAGAAAAAGCAGACCGAGTATGCAAGGGTGGCGGGTGTGGAGGGGTAGAAAAAGAAAAGGGGAAAAAAAAAAACAGAGACCGAAGGGGCGCTGTGTGGAGTTGCGAAGCAGAGGGAGAGGTGGAAACTGGGAAGGCGCCGAGCGTCTTGGAGAGAATTTGCCTGGCGGGTGGATTGGTAAGGTGGGGAAGACCAGCCCAAAGCGGCCGACCCAAGCGCAATCATCGCGTCAGTTCCCGACCGTGCCTGCGCTCACGGCGCTGCATGCAGCAAGCCTGCCATGCACCCAGTCGCCCCCTTCTCAGTGCGTACCCCCGGGCGGGCGACAAGATATTTCGCGGGAACGCTAAGTCGTCCGCGTTTTCTCTCCGTCCTCCGGCGACTCCGAACCCAGACACCGAGGTCAACCAAAACGTATTCTTTACCTAGCAGTAGACTCCGAGTTTTCAAGCCGCACCAAGTATCGTGACCCTTGCCACAATTTTTGCGCTGCGTATAAATATGGTCCGACCCTTCCACGCTCATCAAGCTGGGAATTCCGAGTTGTTGGAAGGAGGACCTGAGCTGCCCTTCCTGTTCATTGCCCACCCCGGCCGGAGTTGCGTTGCACAACACAGATAGCGTCAAGGCAAGCGCATGTGTCTGTACAGAGTAGACCACCACGCCCACTGCTCACCGTCATTCATCTTTAATTTGAACCTCAATTGGAAGCAGAGTAGCCGATTCCTTTGAGTGCGCTACTACAGTCGCTGGCGCTCGAATGCTTCACCCTGGACCCCACCTCGATTGGCTGCAGCTTCAAACCACCTCAATCTACCACCTCAATCTGATCTGACGGCAATCGGTGTTGCTTCCCGCCCGATGGGGTGTGCTCAGGATCCTCAGTGGCGCCGGGAGCTACAAAATTTTGAACAGGCCCCGCCAATCCGTGTGAGGGGTGTCGCTAAATAGACACCCTACTCTTAGTGGCCAACTCAAAAGCTCACGCTACAAGGAACAACTGCATCACCAAAGACGCCTAAAAACGGATGCAACAAAGTAATTTAAGGCCATCGACGGATTGTGTGTCTTCTTTTAAGATAAAGGTTTTTCTGCCGGCCTGAGCCCTGGATATTGACACTGCTCCGTTTCAGAGAAACTATAACTAGTTGCCCGATACCAGCCCACGCATGCACCGGGCAGCGAAACAAAGGCATGATGACATGGATGCCTCTTCGGACTGGACTGTGGTGGTTCTTGACAAAATCTTACAACATGCGGCTCCATCTCGATTCTCCGAACTAGCACAGCAGCCACCGTGCGTTTCATCTGTTCCGGCTCTGGGGGATACCCGGTGGTTAGTGCTGACTAATTAGTTCAGAACTACCACCTGTCTCCCGACAGGTAGGGCCAAAACCCCCGGACGCCTAGATACGGCCGGACAGGTACACGTCCAAACCCGTGTCCAATTTTACCAGCTAACTCCCTATACTCGAAGACATAACCACTGCTACAAGCCCAGTTTAACCTACTTTCCTATATACAATGCCTCTGACCGACTAAATCCAGGAACCGGCTAGTATATGGGCTGCTAAATAGCTCCTTACCACTTAAACTTACTACTAAACTAGCCGTTTACCCTATAGAAAGGAACCTAGTATATAGTATATAGCTTAACTATTCAAGACTAGAAAGACCTAGGTTGGCCGGCACTTAAAGTTGTTAAAGGATACTAGACTTCTAGCTACTAGTAGTAACGTAGTTAGAAGACCTCGATCGCTTCGAAACGACGAAGAATCTACCTTCGAAGGATACACATACTAGCTTATAGAATCTGGTTTTCTTGCTACTAAAGATCTTTTCTAAGATATTACTAATCACTTATAGGTATATTATAATTCTCTTTACCTTCTTATTAGTAAGTACTAGTAGCCATATTAGAAATAGAATTATTTATAGTTTTAGCTAATATTCTTTAAACTAGTCGAAGTAAACCGACTCTTAGCTAAGTAATAAGTAGAAGAACTAGAGATATTCTTTAATAAGCTTAAAGATACTATTAAAAGCTTTAAGATTATTATATCTGGCTATTAGAATGTAGATAAGACTAGATATATACTTATAATATTAAATAGGTAGTTTAAGATCTTAATAATTAAAATAGATAAGAAGAAGAAGATTAGTATCTTCCTCTTTTCTAAATATTAGTTTAGAATACTAACTATAGTATTTTATTAGCTAGAGATTCTAGACCTTTATAATTAAGAGTTAATAAGTATAATTAGTATTAGAAATGCTATTAGTAATACTATCCTAGCCTTTTATATCTTTAAATAGTAGTTATTAAAATATTAAGATATTAAAGGTCTTAATAAGAAGATATAATTTTATAAGTTAGAGATAGTATTTAATAATGCTAAGATTATAATAGATTAGATATAATATTTTAATAAATACTCCTTTACTATCTATACTAAGTTTTAATAATATAGTATAAGCTTTAAAGAATAGTTTAGTTATAACTATTATAATTATAATTCTACTCTTAGTATATACTTTATTAACCTAGATAATATTATCTTTAAAGATTTAATCTATATATCTATATTATTAGAAGAACATATATATTAATTACTTATCTTAGATAACTTTATAGGATATTATAACCTTAAGCTTTATAAATACTACTTCTTATTTAATATTATTATTATTTTCCTCTCTTCTTATTTAATATACTTTATCTAGCTAATAGATATAAAAGTCTTTTACTATCTTAAGGAAGTATATTAATGATATCTCTAGTAGGTAGTTCGAAATAGCGATCTTACATTTACCTAGATAGACTTTATTAAAGGGTTTTAGGAAATCTAAGAGGCTAGTTTCAAATGCTAAAATATTATAATAGGATTCGAAAAGACTAGTCTTTTTCTATTAAACTAATATATTATAATAGACTAGATTAAGGAGAAAGTATAATTTAATATAAGTATTAGATATCCTATAATAATTTCTAATAATAAGTAATAGATATATATAAAAAAAGGTATTAACTATATTTAAGAGTAATATCTTAAACTTTTTAGTTTACTAATATAAGAACACTTTTAGGATATTATATTAATAGTTAATAAGAGTTAGCTAGTATATAAATATCTAAATAACTTCACTAAAAATAAGAGAGCTTATCTAGTTATACTATCTACTAAGAAAATATAAAGCTAACTTATTAAGCTAATAAGAGAGGTTATAATAAATATAACTATCTAGTAGATTTAATAGTTTTAGAAGATCTAAGCTTAGAAGAGTGCTAAGATAATTCGAGATATTAGTTAAAAAGCTACCTATATTACTATTAAATAGATTAAACAAGAGTATAAGGAGGAATACAAAGTCTAGAAAAGGCGCCTAGAGAATAAGATTCCTAGTACTAATAGGCATTACCTTTATATAATGACCTTTACCAAATTCTTAGAAAAGACTAACAAGAACAACTATCTTCCTCTTAATAATAACGACTCTCTCTAGGTTCTACTAAAGGAGCGTTAGCTACTAGCTTTTTTCGACTTTAGAGATAGAAAAGAAGTCCTGATCCCTTAGTTAGCTAAGAAGCTATTATTAGAAGTTAAACTCCTATCCCTTAAACGTCCTAGGATATAGATTAGTAATGTGATTATAATGTTAATTAACGATAGTAATAATGATAGATTTGACTTTATAAATAGTAAAGATAGGTAGGAAGAGGATATTAAGTTATTATCTCTATCTAGGGGTAAGAAGGAGTCTCTATATATATAGCTATTATAAAGGACATTAGGAAGTTTAAAAAGTAATATACTTATAAGTCTATAGTAATAATACTAGGGATAGAAGATAGTAACTATTACTAGGAGGCTAAAAGAGAAGGTACTATTATAATTAGGAGTATTAAGAGTAATAAAGATAAGGGGTATAATATAGAGGGAGATAAAGGCAAGTTATATAACCTATTATTTAACTAGTTATAACTAGGTAGAATTAAAGTTTACTATATCTTTAAGCTTTTTAGAGCTTAGTTTACAATTAAACTATTTATAGCTATTTAAGGCTATTATTACAATAGTAATTAAACTTGAATTGAACTTAATAGCGCCTTTTATAAAGACGCGATTATATAGGAAATTTGGTGGCAATGTGTCTGGCTATATTGGTATGTCCGGGGGTTTTGGCCCTACCTGTCGGGAGACAGGTGGTAGTTCTGAACTAATTAGTCAGCACTAACCACCGGGTAACTAACAATGAACACGGATATCATTAATAGGCTGCCAATGTCTCGAACAAAGATCGCCACAAGCAAGGCAAAAAAGCCGTCCCCTGTCCAGCCGACTTTTGTTAGATAGCAAGTTGATGCCCTGAGTTCTGAGGCGGCTGCACAGTACAGAGTATATATGATAATGAATACTGTGTACATACGTAGGTACTTTCGTCTCTTGTAGAGACTGGATTAATAGTATACTCGTAGCAAACTTCAGCCCGGTGTTTCACGTACACACTGTGTAGTCATTCCCTACTTCTTTTAGGGCTCGGGGGAATGGAGACGGGAGGCGCACAGACACCTAAACAAAGGTGTCGAAGCTTTCGTGGAAACGAGCAATGGCCAGCCGAGGAACAAGGCTCGGCGAAGTGGACGTCATGGCTCGGTGGAGCAAGTCCGGCCTGTTGAAGCGCGCATTCTCTTTTCCGTGTTTGGCCCCCTCAGCCCACGCGGCACAGCATCAGTATTCTGATTCACGATATGAAAAAAGATGATTAGAACGAAGGTCCAGCTGCTCTATACCCCAAGACGCTACTCTGCAGGTCCAATACGTAGGCTGTGGTAAGAATGTGTGTACGGATTGGATCAATGTCCCGAATCAGCAGTGCTTTGTTTGGAACGTTTCGGGTGATCAGCGGCAGACCGAAGGCCCGGCATCAATCGGAGCCTGGCACATGCAAGTTGAATGCACCTCTCTCTGCAGGGGCGCAGGCAGCGAAGCAACAGGCTGTCGCGCTGCGAGATCGCACCGTCAGCCCGCCACCGTAACTCGGAAGCGGCTGATGCAACGGCATCGTGCCCCGAGGCCCAGAACGAGGGCACTCAGCGGTTTCCCCTCCTTCCCCGAAAGGCATCAAGTGGGGTAGGTACGGTACATTACTGTGTACGCAGGACAGTACGGAGTACACTACTTGGCGCACGCTCTTCCTCTGCACCAGAGAACCTAACGCCCGAACTTGCACGCTTGGCTCCGTCGCACGTGGTGGTGGGCGTGGTGGTGGGCATGCCGGGCGCCTGAATGCTTGCTGTGCAGATCACCGAGATCCCGTCAGTGTTCAGTAAAAGCCTATCGGTCACGGTGTTGATTGATGGCGGGTATCAACCCGCACTGCACACAGCAATTTTGTTTCAAGCTCGTCTTTGTCGGTTACAATCATCAGAATTCCCTCAGTTGCCGTCATGAGTCAGTCAAAGCAACAAATTGTGTCAAAAAATAACCCCAGTGGGGCGTGGCTCTATCAATGACAAGCTTGCGACGGCATGGGAGTTACACACGGCGGCAAACTTCTGAACCCCTCCACAAGCATCCGCCGGTTATCAGTAGGGGAAAAGGGAAAAGGGTTGTGATGGAATGCGCGAAGGAACATCACGCACGCCTGTGAAGGTTTGTGCGCGATGTTTCGCCCGTGATGCTAGTGCGCGTTGTTGCTTCGCACACGCTTTCGAGATAAAAAGGGAAAAAATAAAATAAAATAAAAAATTGCGGCCCGGGCCTGCGGATCGGGCAATCATGGAGCCTACAGGTCGATGCAGGCAATGAACCGTGGCACCTTCCCTCTGTCCATTGGCCACGAATGGTAGGCTCCTTTTCTTTTTCTTTTTTTTTTTTTGTTTTTGGATGGTTTTTCTGGAAGGAAGGGCGTCGCTGGCAAGCCGACTACACTATATGTGTTAAGAGATATTGTCCTGACTGGATCGAAAGTTAATAGAGATCTACGGAGTAATTATTCTGTACAGGACGGTGAACTGGTCACAGCCAAGCAGTTTCCCCTTCCTGCCGGGGTTTCCAGATCTTTTTGTGGAACATGTCTTGGATGTGTTTACATAGTAGCTGCAACGGCCTTGTTCTATCTAGGTACCTGCCTAAGGTAGCCGGGCTGTCTGTATGTCTGTACGTACGGAGTAGGAAAGTGCGGTTTACACGGCATCAATTGCGCTGCAATAACCCGCCTTCAGTTTCTTCCCATTCAAAAGAATGGTCACGAGACCTGGACCGCTCGCCTACATACCGCACGACGAAAATCCAGAGGGCTTGACCCTGACAGCCTCGAGAGAGATTCTGCACATTACTGCCTCTACGTACCAGAAAGTATCCGGCTGCTGGTCCGTTCCGTCACCGTCTCCAAAAGCCTCGGCCGGGACGACGTGGCGATATAATTATGCGCTTCGGTACCTGAGCAGCATCGCCGCTCCTAAACCAGTGTCGTCACGTTTTGTCAAGCTTTACATTAAACCCTTACTGCTGGGACGTGGAACCTCTCCCACTGCCATAAGCATCAATAGCTCCCCTACATCATGGCCCGGTCACGAGAGTCGCGTCCGTGCTTTGTGACGTCTCCCTCCTTCTCTTGAGTCGCCGCAGCGCGCATGTGGCTATCGAACCCGTGCGTCTGATGTGGGTAGTGACCTAACAGCCATTCAATTTGAAATCCTTGTAGCCTTCGCAGATGGTTCGTTGAGCTCCGGTGTGGACTCGGTCAGATAGCGACTGGCAAACACCGCGCACCCGGTTGAGTCTCCTCTAGCATGATTCAGTCAAGCCAGGAAAGAAGAGAAGGGCGGCACAACAGTGTCGATCCTGACCCAAAAGTCCCCTAGCTCGTCAATATAGCAACGCCAGAACCCAGAATCAGCCAACATGCGGCGGTACCTGGATGTAGGATGTGAGCTTTGAGAATACCTAAGTAGCTACACAGTATTTACCGGATGCATACTTGCCCTCAGCCACTGCCCCCTCAAGCTTTGAAGATGATGGATCTTTGCCACCCGAGCGATCGGGGGTGGTCACGAACAACCCCCATAGCAACGTGCTTGGAGAAGCTCGTAGGGGTGTGACGAGTCAGGAGGGATTCAAGGCAGGAATTCCATATCTCATATTGATTGAGTGCGCCAGTCATGGGCCATGTTCAGGTGATAGGAAAAATCGTCAGGTCGAAACCGTGAGTGCTGAGTTTGATGGTCGATAACCATCGTTTGCCAGTCGGGTCACCGATCGAAGCACGAGTCGCTTCCGAAGGTTAATGCAAGGTAGGAAAGCAAGTTAGAGAGTTGAAAGCAAGTCCAAATTGCCGAGGAACAGTTCATATCGACCTATCCCTCGAACATTTCTCCAGAAAGTGCAGGGAAGCCAAACGTGCAGATTGAAAAAGTAGAAACTGCAAAGGACACACCACTTCGAAACAACACTGGCGGATGAGAACGTCAAACGTAGGCAGTGTTTTCGATGTTCAAGCACTATAATTAGCATGCAGATACATACAAGACAGTTACTTAAGCAGATCGAGACATTCCTTCCAAGCCTTCTGCACCTCGAGCGACCTCTCGGTGGCCACAGCGTTGTCAACAAGGCTCCTCACTTCGGACTTCCAATCTGCCTCGGCCGAGAGCCCCGCCTGTGCTTTCCCCAGCCGTAGTGTAGCGTTTACTGCCTTGGCCTTTGCCAGACGCTGGCCTTCAGTGCCAGCATCGTCTGTAGCGAGGTCTAGCGTGTTCAGGAACCACTTGACAACATCCCGTCCGTGGCGCTCCTTATCGAAATCGCCCTCAGCAACGGCCGCTCCGCTCGCTGCCTCCTCCAGAATCTCTCGAACGCAGTCATACCAAAACATCCGCCTAATGGTTGCAAGCTCCGGCCTTGCGATGCCCGGCGACCGGATGTTAGGCGTCTTGGATCCTTCGCCAGCAGCGCTCTCGAGGGCGGCGATGGCGTCCTGGAGGACCGCTATGGGATCCTTCTTCATCCGCACCCGGTTGTACCCCCTCACGATTGCCTCGACCGCCGCCCAGGCCGTCCGGCTCTTGAGATTCAGGTCTCCTCTCGGCCGCTTGGACTCCTCGGGCGGGTCGACGTCCATGGCATCGACACCCCCCTGCTCTCCCCCCCCGACCACTAGCGCCGCCAAGTACTCCCCCACGACGTCCGCGATCTCCCCGACCATCTCGAGGTCTTCCAGGGCCGCGGCGACCTTCCACAAGCACGCAAACGCGTGCGGCCGGTAGGCATCGTTGTTCCGCTTCGCCTCCCGCACCGCGATCTTGTGCAGCTGCCCTGCCAGCGCCACCGCCTCCTCGCTACCGCCACCCTCCCGCAGCACCTTGCTCGCCCTGACAAACCCGGGGAGCGGCTCCAGCAGCGCTTCCTTGCCCTCAAACGTGCGGAGCGCCAGCGCCCGGTCGTACACGGGCCACACCTCCCGCAGCGCTTCGGCGTTGGCCCTCCCGGACGCCTCCCCGGCGGCGACGACGGCACCGACCGCCGCGGCGACAGCCAGGGCGCCAGCGTGCCGGAGTGCCCACTGCGCCGTGTCCAGGCACGCCGCGGCCAGCGCCGCAATCTCGCGCAGGTAGCGCACAACAGTGAGATTGGTGCTGCCCGCATGGGCGTCCCAGGCTTCGCGGGCGGCCCGGCGCACATACTCGTCCGTGTCGTGGCGGGCCAGGAACGCGAACGGCAGGAGCTGCGTCTCGAGGGCGGCGAAGTGGTCCGGGGAGATCTTGGCCAGCGCCAGGACGGCGTCGGCCACCTTCTGCCGCCGCGTCTCGTCCTCGGCTGCGAGATAGAGCGACACGAGGCGGTCGGCAAAACGCGTCTTGGTGTCAGGAGACGGCACGACCCGTACCAAGTAGGCGGCCGCACGCCCGTAGTTCTGGCTCACTTCGTCGTTACGATCGAGTGCCTGTTTTTCGAGGAGGCTGAGGAAGGCCGGCGAGTAAGGGGCGAAGGAGAGCGCGTGGCGGGTCGCGAGGGTGGAAAGGACTCGGGCGCAGCCGATCTTGGTGGGCATGCCGAGGGCGGTCTTGACCGCCTCTTGGAGCTTCGGAGCGAGCTCCTTCATCACGTCCGCGTCGACACTGCGGAGGCAATTGTCGATAGCTTCGGCGATGGGGCTGTGCGAGACGGCCGCGCTGCGGAGCTTGTCAATCTTCTCGCGGTTCTCCTCGCCGGCGCGCTGGTAGTGGTAGTTGATAGCTTGGGGCTCTATCGTGCTCAGGAGGCCGAGCAGGTGCGGAATCATCGTTGGTATGTAGGGCCTTAGGGCGTCACCACCGCTCTTGGCGATCTTCATGACCGTGATCGTCGAGAACAGCTTCACGTCTTCGACACTGCTTTCAATGCCCTTTTCGGACAGCAAGAAGGGGAGAGCCTCGTTGATCATGGCCTTGGCTGTTGATGTAGAACCAGATTCCTCGAGTTGCCGCACTAGAGTCGTCGAGAGAGAGATACAAAGGTGCAACGCCGCGTTCCGGACAGTCGCCTTGACGTCGTCCAACACCTTGAGCGCCGATGCCCAGATGTCTTTGTAATATTTTTCATATTTGGGAAACGGCTGTCCAGAGACCAGGTCGGAGATGGCAGCGCAGCTGGCCTCGCGGACTCGCCACTCTTTTCCAAAGATACTCTTCAGGAGGTCCTGCATGATGGCGTCGAAGTGCGTCTCCAATACGGTCTTTGGATCTTTGACCAACGCCTTCCAGATATCGTTCATGGATCGCTGGACATTCTGGTTCGGGTCGAAGCGGTACCGGTAAAGCTTGGGGTAGAGTTTGGGATCGATCTCCGAGTCGGAGAGGGTGTTGCTGAGACCGAAGCGCCCAAACGCCGACCGGGTCGACCACGTGGCTGCATTGGTTGCGAGTTGCATGAATTTATAGACCAAGCTCGGATCGCCGACTTCGTTCGCAAGACTTACGATGTCCTTGTATGAGGTGATGGACTTGCCCTCACCGGTTGGGAGAGTGCCGGCCTCGAAGAGTTGGGTTTCTTGGTCGACTTTGAGCTGCGGCCCTGCGCCGGTGAATGCTGCCACGAGATCGCGGACGAGTTCTCCTTTTAGGCCTGAGTCGCCCTTTTCGTATACGAGTGCAAGACCTCGGGAGGCCGTCTCCTGAACGAGCTCATCCCGCGCACTGAGCACACGCATAAAGGCCGCTTGGCACTCCCTGAGTCGTGACTGAACCTCCTCCAAATGGGAGCAATGTTGGATGAGGCAAAATAGCCAGATACAAGACGCCTTTAGCAAGGACGGCTTCGTAGTTTTGCAGTCAGCCAGGAGCTTGTCCAAGACCAAAGTGAGGCGTGCCCCGCGCTTGGGCACCTGAAAGCCTGTTCCCTCTCCCTGAACATCGAGGGTGAGCCGGACAATTTCCGCATCCCAGCAAGCGACTGCTGCTGCGAGAGCCTCGCCGACCGCGAAGTGCACTTCGGCCTGCCTAAGCTCGTACAGGGAGTAGAGGGACTCGAGTATCGAACTCAGCGTATCATTGGTGGTGCTCACATCCGTTGCTCCTGTTTCCGGAAGTGCTATAGCAAGCCTTCCAAGAGCAGTTATGGCCTTCTCGTTGCCCTTCTTTGCGTGCATGACTAGTGGGTCGATGAAATCCTTTGTCAATGTTGTCGAGAGGTCCTGGGGTCCCTCTGCACTCTGGCTGCCGCCAGGGGCAGCAAGGATGGCTGCAGTCCAGAGCTGAGTGTACGCTTCGAATAATGCCTCCTGAGTTGCTGTTGGTTTGGATGAAACAGACGTAAGAGATGGGAATATCTGGCCGTGACTAGCAACACCCTCAGCAGGACCGTCCTTCCCAGCAGCAGCATAGTACGCGCGCCGCGAGACGAGGTGTCCAAGAGCAAGAAAAGCACCCTCGACGGCGTTCAGCTCCGCTCCAACAGCCGTGGCGAGCCCCTTTGCGATGGCCATCAAGGCTTCCGTGAAATTGTCGACAGAGTGTTGAGAGTTGCTGGGATGAGCAGCAAGTATCCCAAATGCCCGCGAACCGAGGAGCCGAAGCTCCTTCTTGTTCGATTTGATCAAGGTTAGCAGCTCGTTGGACCGGAAGGCCAGTGGTTCCAAAACGGCCCTAGGGGATAAAGATGCAATATCCACAAAAGACCGAGCACATGGCTCAGCGATCCTTGTATCCTCCATGATCATCCCATCAAATGCAGCCCGCAGAAGTTGGAAAAGAGAATGCTCTTGGCGGGTAAATGCGGAAAGGTATTCCCGTACGGTTAGCCGGGTAGAAAGGTCAGAGTGCAGGAGAGCCCCGAGCCGCCGTTCCCAGCCCGGCTCGATCCGAAATTTTCCAAGCGCTGTTAGGAACATAATCTGCTTGCAATAATTGACAGCGACGGGAAACGCCGGGAGCGATTGGGAGGAGAAGTTTACGAACGGGCCCTTGTCGTCCACGTCCACGCCCCGGCCGCGGCCAGCAAATATGGAAGCAGCATTGAGGGGGGCGATGGGCTCCCTGAAAAACATTTGAACCATTTCCTTCCAGTCCGGCAGAACCCCTGTCCTGTCGTCATTGGCATAGTATGTCCAGGGATCCAGCCCTTTCTGACCTTCCTCGACCACATCGCTGCGCTCGTCCGGGCGGCCGGCGATAGCGAGGATGTCGATCCAGCGTGCCAAAACGTCGGAGAATGGAAGACAATGATTCGCCCACTTTGTGACGGCGTGCCGAGCACTCCGGACGACATCACCATCATCGTCCTTAAGCGTCATGTAGGTCAAAAGGATAGATTGCAGCTGGGTGTTGAGGGAGAAACTGTGTGGGGGCTTGAACAGGCTTGTAAGGCTCGAGAGCGCGCCGTCGATGTTGACAACAACGTCAGAGGTCGGGTCCTCGGAAAGGGAGCGGAAGAGCCATCCGGCCAAGGAGAGTCGCTCACTATCCGACATGGACGCTCCCTTGGCAAGGATCCCGATGGTCTCATACGCCCTGGAGCGCAGGGTGCTCTCGTCTAGGGCTTGGGTTGCAGGCTTCGGCCAGCCTTGGTCCCTGATAAAGTCCCTGAGCAGATTCACCAGTGGCGGGCCGATCTTGTTGTAATCGGTCTTTCCAGACCCGATTCGAGCAACCCAGTTGATGAACTCGAACAGTGCCCGGTGGAGCTTGTAGCGCTCGAGGCCAGAGGTCTTGACAACCTGCTGGCCATCGACCTGCATGGCGTCGCTAGACTCGGCCGGTACGTCGACGTTTTGGCGGAAGGCCGCAAGAATCTCATCCGTGAAAGTCGTAGCAATCTCTGACTTGCTCAAGATTCCGAGTATGCGAATTCGATATGGCGCCGGCAGCGCTGAGTGTGCCCTGTAGAGCTTCTGAACCAGGGCTTTATCTTCGAGGGAGACGGAACTCCTCTTCAGCAAGTCGTCACCAATGCTTGAGATGCGGTAATCTGAGCTAGACGCCGCGTATATGGCCGGAATAAACCGCTCCTCGTCGGTAAAGGCGCCGCTAGCCAACAGATTCGCGACTTGTATTCGGGTTTCTGCCAGGTTCAGTCCCCCTGCCGCGGGGTCCCAGACCGCCGGTTTGCCGAGGGTGAGGAAACTGATATCCGACTCTGACAAGCCCGGAGATGGAGCTTGCCCTGACACATTGGCCTTCAAAAGCAACAGCTTTCCGAACCAGTCGGCGACAAATCTGGCGTCCTCGGGGTCTGCCAGCCCCATGGCTTCCCGGAACTCAACATCTTCCTTGCTCCCACGTGATGGTATTTTCACCGCAGCAAGCATGCGCAGGACAACGTTGAAGAGTTGGCTGGTGGAGGCCGTTGAGCCCTTGCTGATGCCGCGGAGCGCTTTGGGAACGAGAGCTCGATGCTCGTCGGCGCTCAGCTTCCCCACGCTGTGTTGTATGTAAATCAGGTCAAAGTGCCTGATAAGCGGCTGCTCCGCGGCTTTGAACTGGTCAAGCAGGGCGGCGACAGGGAGGACAATCCTGAACGGCAGGTTAGTCGTTCAGTCCTCCATATGTCTTCCCAAGCGAGGCAGAAGGCGTACCCCGGAGACTTGACCAGCTTGTTAATGGTCTGGCATGTAGATATCACCTGTAGAAGAAAGAAAGGATCAGTGTTTATGCTCGCGCTTCAAGAAAAAGGGACAGGTGTTGCCAACCTTGTTCCGAACCGAGACATGCTCACTGCCCGCCTTCAATAACAGGGGAGCGAGATAGACCTTCAGGAGCCCCTGGAGCTTCGCCTCGTCCGAAGATGCGGAGAGAATACGCCATTCAGCTTTCTCTATGAGATCGAGCTCTCGTTGAGCATCAACTGGTGCGGCCATCGCGTGGGGTATTGGCGGCTGACGATGAGTTCAAAGTCTCCCGTGATTGCTCGCCAAGAGCTCTGCAGCGCGGGGCTCGGGTCTGCACACTTTGGACCAGCAAGGAATCCGAAATGAACCACGGAATGGCGCTGGCAGACGCGCTTTCAGATTCTGAATCGAGTGATTAGCATCGGGAATTATCGCCGTTGCAAGCAAAGAGCCGTGGCGGGAGATTGGATCATTTATGGTGTATAAACGTGTTGAGGAGTTTGTGGCATGAGGTTAGTGAAGTGGATGTTCCGGGGTGCATATCACGGCGCCGCATCAGTAGCGCTTCCCTGGCAGGCTGCCAGAACGAGACGCAATGCAACACGCAACACTAAAGGGCCTGGAGGGACTACCCGCAGCTGCCCGGGTGACTAAGCACGAGGCTTGGAGCTTTCTGTCCAAGTACCTTAAAGAGTAGGTAGGCTTGAGCTCAATCAGGCAGCTGCCTTAGGAACTGACCTCAAACCTGGCAAAGTTGTTGAACCTGATTCCCGAGGGGCCCGATCGACAACCGACCCTAACCCTGTTCCGAGGGGCAGACCCCATGTCGGGAGCTTGAATGATCCCGCTTTAGGTCGTCCTTGCGTCACTGGCAGCAGCCTTCTGCTAGAGCTCCAACATTCCAGAGAAATCTGTGCCTTCCACGACTATTTTCGCGCCACAAACAACGACAAAGAGGCAACTTTGAATACTACGCGCCGAGCGGCTCCCAAAAATATCCCTCGTACAAACTACGGCCTCAGATTTCCTTTTATCTCGGCAGAACTCGTGCCTTGCCCCAACCATTTCCTCTTTCCCCCACCGGCAGAGCGCGGGGCAGTTTAGGCTCCCCCCCCCCCCCGCTCACGACGCTTTCGGGCCTTGAAGATCATCGCCCGTCGTCACGCCTAACTGCCGACCGAGCAAGCCACCGTCCAGCTGCCAACCACAACAAGTTACCGCACAGCACGAGCGAGTGATAGCAAATTCCTCGCATCTACCACCGCTGTCCGCACTCTCTAGCCTTTCCCGCTGGTACTGATCGGAACAACACTTCACCGTAGATATGGCGACCGAAGAAGATATCAATGCTTTCGTGGGTATTACGGGTGCCAACCGCACGGCTGCAGAGCGCATATTGGATTTGTGCAGCTCAGACCTTGAGCAGGCGGTTCAACTTTGGTTCGCCGACGAAGATCTGCAACAATCGCTGAGCAATGCCGGCCCTTCGACAACCACAACTGCCAGCAGGTCCAGTAGGCCTAGTCGCCCACAGATCGGCCGCGAGGATGCCCAGGGCGTTATTCATATCGATTCAGATGACGACGTGCCCATGGTTGAGGATGAGGCTGACGATGGCGACGAAGCTGCCGGTGTAGCCCGGCGCGCCCAGGAGGAGGAAGATGCAGCGATGGCACAGAGGCTTCAGGAAGAGTTGTACTCCGGCCAGAACGCAGGCGAAGGCGGCGTGCGAGCCCCCATTGCCCGAACCACTGAGACCTTGGTTGCCCCGGCCTATGGCGATGATGACGATGGCGGGCACGCCGCTATTCTCGAGCAGATCCGAAGGAGGCAACAATCTCGAGGTGGGTGACTCCTGGGTCTTCCCGGCTCGACTTTTGCTAACGGAAGTTTTATAGCCCGGCCTAGCAACCCATTTGCCCAGTCCGTTTGGGAGGACAGCTCTCGAACATCGCGTCCTGCATCGCTGGGTGGATCTGAAACCAGCCGAGCATCCCGTCTGGCAGAACTCTTCCGGCCGCCATACGATCTAATGTCACACCTCAGCTGGGACGATGCTCGCGACGAGGGCAAAGACAACAAGAAATGGATTCTGGTAAACCTTCAGGACATGTCTGACTTCAACTGTCAAGCTCTGAACCGCGATATCTGGAAGGACGAGGCCATCAGGTCTCTCGTGAGGGAAAACTTCATTTTCCTCCAGTACGACAAGAACGACTACGCGGCTGAGCAGTACATCACGTTCTACCTCCCCAACGAAGCTCACCAAAACCCAAACAACTACCCGCACGTCTCCATCATTGACCCGCGGACCGGCGAGCAGGTCAAGGTGTTCAGTGGCACCCCTTTCCCAAATGCGCTTGAATTCCACGCTCAGCTTGTCGAGTTCCTCGACCGCTATAGCCTTTCGGCAAACAGCAAGAATCCCGTCCCCAAGGTCAAGCGGCCCGAGCGCGCGATAGATGTGGACCGGATGACGGAGGAGGAGATGCTCGAGATGGCTTTGCAGAACAGTTTGGACGCGAACGGCGGCCCCAAGGAACCAAACATACACGACCCCGACGAGCTTACCAAAGTAAAGGAAGAAAAGGGCAAGGAGCAGGCGGAGCCGGCGGGGTCGACATCTGCCGAGCCGGAAGCTTCTTCGGCGCAAGAATCGGCGTTCGCCAGGATACCGTCCGATCGGCCCCACGTCGAGCCGCCAGCCGATCCCAAGACAACGACGAGGTTGCAGGTCAGATATCCGCCAGGGCGCATCATTCGCCGTTTCCGGCTCGACGAACCCGTCTCTCGCATCTACGAGTGGCTCAAGGCGGAGCCGCTGCCGGGCAAGGAGGGCGTGGAGTTTGAGCTCAAGTCGATGCCGCCACAAGGCGCCAATCTGATTGACCATCTCGACGAGACCATTGAGGAGGCTGGTTTGGCCAATGCCGTGGTCATGCTCGAATTTATTGAGGACTAATGTTGGCGGAGTCGACTATCACCTGTCGTCCTATTTCTTCAATCAATCTCCACTTCCAGTGGGATAGATATCATTTTCGGATGGCTAGTCACTCAACACGATGGGACCGATTCACTAGAAGGGCGGGAGATGATCTGAACATGGGAGATAGACGGCTTTTTCTCTGTCTCTTTCTTTCTTTTTCTTCCCTCTTATCCTCTCTTTCTTCTCCCACGGTGCGAGGGGTTCAGCATATCCTCGTTTCTGACTCCTCTTTGCCTGGGAGGATATTTTCCTAGTCTGGGTGGAACTGGCGTGATAGTAGCGATACAGTCCCCGTCAATGCATGGGAGACTCGGCACAGGGCGTACTTTGCGTTTTTTTTGTTGGTAGAATGAGAACATAGATTTCATATGGGAAATGTTGGTTCTCGCCTCACGTTGAGTCTTTTGAAGATTCTACGCAAGATCGAAAAAGGCAGCAGGAGCCGGAGAGCGGATATCTTGAGCCTGAGGGTGGGATTCGATCTAACTCATCTTCTGCGAAGGACCACGGATGCATTGGCGAAAGGGGGGGGGGGGGGGGGGGTTTGCGGCTGACGTCGCAGGCCTAGTCTGTTTTAACTATCGCTCGACGCTAGGATGGCCGCCGGAAACCTTGGAACCCTTCCCTTCCTCGAAGAGACATTGGCAAGCGAAGGACTACCTTTAGTTAGTCCTCGTCACACTCATTCCGGGGCCCTTACGGACTGACGCGCCTTGGCTTCCTCGCAAAGAAATACACAACAGTAATCTGTACCTGTTGTTGTATGGATTCTGTAGGGACGTATACGTTACGGTACGAATCGTTGCGTCGTGAGTTCCGTACCTTGCCTGACCCCTGGCAAGGTGGGGTGTAGGGCGGGAAGCGGGCGGGGTTCCCGGCCAGGTGGGCTGCAGTCAACACAAGTAAACAATCCCTCTGGCATTGTGTTTCTTCGACCCCACATGGCCCGTCTCTAGGCGACAGCAGCCAAACAATCCGTCAACAGTGCGACTGCAGACGATCCGGTATAACCGCAGGGAGGCTATCCCTTCTCGCCGGTGTAGGATTCTCAATAGACTTGTCATCTCGAAGATCTAAAGGAGCCTTCTCCCATTGATCTCGTTGAACAACCAGGGAAGCTTCGTCTTCTAGCTTAATCGGGCTCCTTGCACTGGTCGCCCGCTGCTGGGTCCCAATACTCGATGATCCAAGCAGCAGTTGCAGGTCTCGAGCACTTACATTACACACACAACACATCCTCGCTTTGAACACCTCCTTCGCAACCCGCAATCTGGCAATTTTCTTGCTTGGAAAACTTCCGTAAGCCACTCGACCAAATACTTCCACTCCTTGGCTAATTCACCCGAGCCAGTATACCCCTTGATCGCAGCAACCAGGCAACCGATTGCGCCGATCAAGCAATTTGGTTCGGACAACCCTTCTTCCACTCGTACCACTTGGACCGACCGATCTTTCTCGAGATCTTGTCTCTACGAACGCCGAGCTTCTCAGTCCTGCGATTGTTTCTCGACCTGCTTTCCTCGACTCTCGGCGGCTGTCAGAGATCGCCATTCCGACCAGGGGTGCCGGATGCAGCTGAGGCGCATGACACAACACTCGACGGTATTTGTGTTTGGTCTCGAAACAAGTCCACATTAGGGCACGTCACCTTCCATCGGCGATAAATCGAGATGGCGGAGCGCGATAACCGAGATTACGACGGTGGTGAAGGGTCTCTGGACCCAGAGACGCTTTACACGAAGGATTACTGCATTGGTTGAGCCACTCCTGTGCGCGAGTATGGTTCTACAATAGCTGACATTGCCAACAGGCGGAGGGAGCTTCGGCAAGGTTTACAAAGGGTACCTACCTCAACACAACCACTCCTTCATTGACGCATACGCCCATGTCGCTAACAAACGATGTCAGTGTCGACAAGCGCACCGGTCAGTCAGTGGCAATCAAGATCATCGATATCGAGAGCGCCGAAGATGAGGTGGAGGACATCATACAAGAGATTGCGATACTGTCCGAGCTACAGTCACCTTACGTCACTAAGTACTACGGCTCGTACGCCAAAGGTGCCGAGTTGTGGATTGTGATGGAATTTTGCGCCGGAGGCAGCTGCGCCGACCTCATGAAGCCGGGCTTTATCAGCGAGGACTACATTGCCATCATTATCCGCGAGCTGCTTCTTGGCCTAGACTACCTGCACTCCGACAAAAAGCTACACCGGGACATCAAGGGTAAGGAACCCCCTGCTGCGATCCTTTCTGTCCAGTGTGTTTCTGACCAGGTAGCTGCGAATATCCTTCTTGCTGCCAACGGCCAGGTCAAGCTGGCCGATTTCGGTGTATCCGGCCAACTATCGGCGACCATGACGAAGAAAAACACCTTTGTCGGAACTCCGTTCTGGATGGCGCCCGAGGTCATCAAGCAGAGCGGCTACGACCACAAGGCCGACATTTGGTCCCTAGGAATCACCGCCCTAGAGCTTGCCAACGGCGAGCCTCCGTACGCTGACATCCACCCAATGAAGGTGCTTTTTCTCATTCCCAAGAACCCGCCACCGCGGTTAGAAGGCAATTTCACGAAGGCGTTCAAGGACTTTGTCGAGTTGTGCCTCCAGCGAGACCCTAAAGACCGGCCGTCAGCCAGAGAGATGCTCAAACACCCGTTTATCAAGAAAGCCAAGAAGACAAGCTGCCTGACGGAGTTGATTGAGCGGTATAGTCGATGGGCCGTGACCCACAAGCAGGAAGACGACGAACTTGACGGAGACGACGCCGACCAGGTCGAGAACCGGAGCCCCATCAACGAGGACATGTGGGACTTCGGAACCGTACGCCTCGTCAACGAGCGAGGCAACCTGGTACATAGGCCCGGCCTGCTCAACCCCATGGGGGATTCAGCGACCAATGCGAGGGCGTCAGCGGCATTCAATACCACCGACTACCGCGACGAGAGGAGGCGAGAAGGCAGCCCCAGCAAGTACGCTGCTGCTGACACAAGCGACACGCTCAAAGGAGCAACCGGGACAGGCACGTCCAGGCAGTCGTCCCCACAGAGAAAACCAGTGCCTACACCAGCGGCGGCGCCGTTGTCACCGAGCAAAGTTCCGCTACCACCCTCGCCTCAGAAGTCTCAATCCGGACCCGGATCCGAAACCCCGCGGGCGTCGCTCGTGTCAAAGCCCATGCCGCCAATTCCGTCTCCTAGCTCCCCCGAGGACTATGACCGCGTGCTGCAAGAACAGCTGCAGCGAGAGATGGATGGCATGAACCTCGGCCCCGCCATCCAGCCACAGAGCCCGTCTGTCCGCTCCACAGCCTCGTCTACTAGGCCAGTGCCCATGAAAATCCCAGAGATACCGCCCTTCCGAGGAGTATCGCAACAACACCAGCCGCCCTCCAATCGGGACTCGGCTCACCCGCAGCCTCTCGAAGCGAGGAAGGCCACGCAACCAGCTCCAGGCTTCCAGTTTAATCATCAACGACAGCAGCAGCAGCAGCAGCACAGACCCTCCTACTCCAGCCAAAACATCCAACCGCTAGTCTCCAAGGAGCTCCCCCGGCCGTTGCCAAACCCCGGGGTGGGCGCGGGAGAACGGATCCCTTCATCCTCCAACCCGGTCTCCTTCCCGACCCCAGCGCCTTCCAATCCCAATGGCGAGCTCGACGCCCTCAACGACGTCATCTTTCCGGCCCTTGAGGAAGCGCTCAAGCGGCGCCAGATCAACCTGCAGCAGACGTACCGCCCGGAGCAGGCGCCAGGCATGCCGCCACCCCCGGTAACGCCCAAGCAGCAGCGCGCGGAGGCGGCTCACGAAAAGATTCGGAAGCTGGTGTACAAGCTGGCGCACGTGTGCAAGGAGATTGACCACTTCGACAAGGCGGAGCCGGTGCGGATGGGGAAGGACGTTGGCACCTTTCTGGAGGGACTGCTGGAGGAGATCCTTGTGAGGGTCGAGCCGCTGGATGAGGAGGACGGGGGTGCTTGAACGGAAAGGAGAAGAAAAGGGCAATCACAAAGGAGGAACTGTTTGGGATACGGTGGGTCAGTCTCATTATCGCGCACTGGACATGACGAGACATATGACCGGTCTAGGCTCGGGTTTTGGGAGCAGTGGTAGAGGGCCCCCGAGTTAGGGCGTGTTATGAACTCTAGGAGGAGGCGTTGGGGGACACCAGGGTGAGGCAAGGAAGACACGCTGTTTTGTGCTCGGGGGGCTTCCAGTACTTCACTTGTCTGACTGAAAGTAGGGCGTCAGGGTGGCGTTAGGAAACTAACAGGTTATAGGGTTTGGTGTTATTCTTGCTCAATCAATGCTTGGGGCCACAGTTCTCGTGCAGGACGTGTCCGCAATGCTCCATCCTGTGATTTAAACTCTGCCAAACGTTGTGGTTGAAAGGATGGTGATTGGCAACGGAAGGCTTACGGTGGGAAAAAGGAAAATGTATCTCTGCGGCCTGCTCTGGCTCCATCCGGTCGACCATCATCAACAGAGTTGCCAGGGAGGCCAGGTAGGTCCGTGATAGGCGAGTTTGAAGCGGGTACTCGACCCACTAGGGGGATAGGTCAGAAAAAGAAAGAGGGTTCGTCGAGTTGTCCTGACTCATGAGCGACCTCAACTTCAAGAAAGCGACGCTTTGCTCAGGGGTTCCTTATCCTAATTGTTGCTGACCGAGGTTATGTTCGGCCACAGAGGTCAACATTTGGGGGGGATTGGTTGCAGAGGCAAAATGCCGTAGGAGGTGTCCATCAAGCCGTCTGTGGAACCGCCCCATCAACAAATCAACTAGCCTGCCCGGCTAGCTCAATCGGTAGAGCGTGAGACTCTTAAGTCCTAGTTCATCTCAAGGTTGTGGGTTCGACCCCCACGTCGGGCTCAATTCCCGGCAGCGATTGCCTAAAATTTTCCACATTTTTTTTTCCCCTCCAATCTTTTTTCGCTGCCCATTTTCCCGTGCTTTCATCATGCAAGCATGCAGCAAGCACCTCTAACATTATAACGCCGTTTTCGTCAAGAATGCCTGGCCGGATACCGCATGCAGCTCATGAACTACACCGCGCACTCGGAGTGGTCAATTTGTTGGCTAGGCGTTCTCTGGTGCGCGTGTGTGTGTATGTACTCGGAGGCCCGGGGAGTTCAGGGGCGCTCAGTCCAACGCGTGTAAACTTTGGCTTCCCAGGCCGCCAGCGGCTCGCGACCAACCCACTCAAGCGGAACCTCTCTGCCTTGTGAAATCTCCCGCCAGCCGTCCTGGTCTCTGTCGGGCCAGTTTGCAATCACATTCTCTGCCCCGGGGTTGTTCTCATCGCTGAAGTTGGCAACGAAAACGACTGGCAGCCTGCCATCGCCAGACAAACCCCTTGAGCCACGCCATGATGCGCCCGCCACGGCTCACATCGACGCGCAAGAACTCAGTGTCGTCCTCCCCTAGGGCAGGACACTTGGCCCGGAATCTGACCAAGTTGGCGACATACCCGAACAGGGCCTGCCGCCACCCGCCGTCGTTCTTCCGCTCGTAGTTGACCGGGTCACTCTGCTTCTTGCCCATGTCGACGCTGCGGTCCATCTGGTCGGCGAACTCCTCACCAGCGAATATCATAGGGGTTCCGACGCTGGTCAACAACAGCGCAAAAGCCAGTTTGGTTCGCTTCTCAACGTCTCTTATCCCGTTGCCGATAAGGAAGTTGTACAGCCTCGCCTTCGGGGGGCCTTCAATGTCGTGGGACGTGATGTAGTTCACCGCCTGAACGCCAGCGGTGAAGTGGGCGCCATTGAGGTCGTCCAGCCCGCAGTCCACCAACGCCAAAACCCGTCATCCACCGGGCTAAATGGCAGCGGTGGAAGGCCCACGAGGGATGGACCGCAGAATGGACGTCCCCTGTCTCGGGATCGTATGAATGGACTGAGCGGATATAACGACGCCACGAGTTGCCGCCGAAACCGTCCCGCAGCTGCCCGTTCCTATCCGACTGGTAGCTATCCGGGTTGTCTGGCTCAAGGTCCGGCTTGAGGTGGAAGTTGTCGAAATCAATGTAGCTGTATGGATCATGGCCAAACGCCATCACCACATCGGCGAGGAACTGAACCCCCTGGGAATGGATCTTGTCAACGAGGCGGCCGAGGTCAGAGGATGTACCGAGGTCATAGTCCGTAGCGAAGTAGTGAGCTGTCGCATAGCAAAGCTTTCCGCCACGAAGTTTGACAACCGACGTCTGAGTGAGCGAGAGGGAACCGTCCAATCTCTTGGAAGACACCAGCACCCTTGTCCGTGGTCCCGATCACGAGAACCGGCGGTTGGGCTGTCGAGCTGTCCGACTGTGGGACCCAGAGAACGAATCTCGTGTGCCGCTGGTTCAGGATGTCGACCGGATACATGCTAGCACTGTGGTTGTTGCCGTCCAATTGTCGATGTCCAATTTACGCGCTCTGGTGCTCGAGCAAAGGGGTGGTGGGGTTCTCTCGGTCAAACTTGAGCGCAAAGAGGGAGAAGCGACGCTTTACCTGTGCGGTACAACACCAGCTCCCGCATGCATCAGCGATGCCGGCAAAGAAGGCAGATAAGAGTCTCAAAAACTGACTTGTTGTCACCTCTATCTTCGCCCACACACCCAGCCTTTAGCAAGGACAGAGATGCAGCACCTGCCCACGCGGCCATCGCATTGCTGTGCCAACTCGACTTCACTGGCCAGGATCCCGTGCGAGGTCGCGAATGTTTGAATCCAGCGCAGCCAAGGTTGTCCCAGGGTTTCAGACGCCGCTTGACGTCCACGATGCGCCGCCGTCGCCATCTGGTCGCCATCTGCCATCGCGCAAATCCAGTACAGCACACGGAGGAATGTTCACTTGGGATTATCCCAAGATGGCGACCGGGAGTAGTTCCCGGGTATTAACATTCAAGTGTTCGGCCCTTGCGGTAAAGTCGAACAAAAGGGAAGGAACGCCGGCCTTGGCAAGAGCTCGCAAATCCGCCGCTTTCCGTGCCGCCGACAACGTTGCAGACGTCACAGGCTGCGGGAAGGTGCGCTAAGCCGTCTGAGGAATAGCGCAATCAGGCTTCTCGCTCGAGCGATCCACTTGTCCGGGAAGATGGAGACCGAAAAGAGCTTGAGCGACCAACAAGGAAGGCGCCGCTGGCCTTTCATTGCCATTTGTTTTGCGTTTTGCGGCATTTGCCTGTGAACAACAACCTTTTTTGGCCCAGCCCTCATCGCGCCTTCACATCTCGACAATCTCGTGGAGTACCCTTAACTCACCTCCTCTCCGCTCAATTGCTCAAGATGCTATCGCGCAACTCTACCCGCGCTGCCCAGGTAGGTTTAGGACCCTTTCCCTTGCGCCTGCTGCCCGTGCTGCCGCCCAACCACCAAAAAGATCCCCCTCACGCCTTGCACATGTCGTCAGCGAGCGACTCCTGCTAACCCTTCCTCCCTTCACAGCGCCTGCTCCGGGCCGCCGGCCAGCCCCAGCAGCGCCTGAACGCTGCCCGCACCTTCGCCAGCGTCAGCGATGCCCCCTCCCAGACCGTCCAGTCCGACATCTTCAAGCCCACCAAGTACGGTGGCAAGTACACCGTCACGCTCATCCCCGGTGACGGTATTGGCGCCGAGGTTGCCGAGAGCGTAAAGACCGTCTTCAAGGCCGACAACGTGCCCATCACATGGGAGCAGATCGAGGTGTCGGGTCTGCAGGACGCAACGCCCGAGGGCCGCACCGAGGAGAAGTTCCAGGAGGCCGTCGCCTCCCTCCGGCGGAACAAGCTTGGCCTGAAGGGTATCCTGCACACCCCCATCGCGCGGTCCGGCCACCAGAGCTTCAACGTGGCCCTGCGCCAGGAGCTCGACATCTACGCCTCCGTCTCCCTGGTCAAGAACATTCCCGGCCTCAAGACGCGCCACGAGAACGTCGACCTCTGCATTATCCGCGAGAACACCGAGGGCGAGTACAGCGGTCTGGAGCACCAGAGCGTGCCCGGCGTCGTCGAGTCTCTCAAGATCATCACCCGTGCCAAGTCGGAGCGCATTGCTAAGTTTGCTTTCAGCTTCGCCCTTGCCAACAACCGCAAGAAGGTCACCTGCATTCACAAGGCCAACATCATGAAGCTGGCCGACGGCCTCTTCCGCGGCACCTTCCAGAGGCTCGCCAAGGACTACCCCCAGCTCGAGTGCAACGACATGATCGTCGACAACGCGTCGATGCAGTGCGTCAGCCGGCCCCAGCAGTTCGACGTCATGGTCATGCCCAACTTGTACGGTGGTATCCTGTCCAACATCGCCGCCGCGCTCGTCGGCGGTCCCGGCGTTGTTCCCGGCTGCAACATGGGCCGTGACGTCGCCGTCTTCGAGCCCGGCTGCCGTCACGTCGGTCTCGACATCAAGGGCAAGGACCAGGCCAACCCTACTGCTCTCCTCCTCAGCGGTACCATGTTGTTGCGCCACCTCGGCCTCGACGACCACGCCAACCGCATCTCCAACGCTGTCTACGACGTCATCGCCCAGGGGTAAGTTGGCGCCGCCCTCGTCGCTTCTCAGAGTGCACCATCTTCTAACACATCTCACAGCAAGGTCCGCACGCCCGACATGGGCGGCCAGGCCACCAACAAGGAGTTCACCCGCGCCATTCTCGACTCGATGGAGAAGGCGCTCTAAACATCTGTGCCCATGAGCACATCTAACTAACACACAGAGCGAGTGGTTACGCCCGATCGTGACGTGTCCTTCTTCCCGACAGCAATTCCAACTCACTCATCAGATAGAACTACTTTGCCAACCAACGCCTCGGGCCATAGCACACAGGGGGAGGAAGGTAGATCAGGCAACAGGCACCAATAGACTTAAACAGGGACCGGGACAAAGAGGAAGAGGCCGATGAGAACAGGGGAAGGCAAGCGAAGGAAACATGTACTGTAAATGTATATGAGAGTGCGACCACGGGGAAGGGCAGTCATCTTTGTCTATTTGTTGCTTCGTTAACGATGTGAATGATATCTTTTGTTTCTTGCATCAACGGCGGTTTTTAATTACTCTATTACGCCCGGCTCCGTCTCCCCATTGACTTGAATCAGTTCCGGGCCTTCCGCACAAAGAACTTTTTTTTTTTTTTTTTGGCTTGTGAGCCCCTGAGAAGCGGAACCTGTGGGTGTTTCTCTCCCCGGAGATCCTCTCCCGGCATTTGACTCGGAGCTTGCGGCGGCGAACCGCCGGAGCTATCGGCCCCAAGTGGGTCGGCCGAGCTGGCCGAGTGAAACGCAGGTTTCGGGTTTCTTCAGTGCAGGCTCCACTTTGCTGGCCCACAGTCCCCCCCCCAACCCCCCGCCCCCCAAATAACTGTGGCGCCGCTTGGCATCAACATGCGACCTGACGACTGCGCGTAGAATAACTTTTGTTTATCCAAGTCCCAAAGCAAGAGATGGACGAGCTCGAAGGGAGGGAGCAACGCGGCCCCGAGATGTCTCTTCTAGTGGTTCAGAGTCTAACCGTAACGGCAAGCAACATATGTGAAAATCGAAGCCACGGGGAAGAAAACAAAAAGCAGGGTATCAGATTTGTGCGCCAAAAAGGAAAGTATATCAACAGTATATGTGCTTTTGTCGCCAGACCCAAAACGCCCCTTCCAAATGCAGCCCCTGAAAAGGAAGATGCAGCAAAAGAAATATGAAGAAAAAAAATGCAGGAAAGAAAACCGAGAGATCATCAGAACTGAGGGCGCCGTTTCCGCCCGGTGTACTTGGAGGTGGCCTTGACGATCTTGCCCTTCCGCTCCATCTGCTCCTTCTTCTTGATGATCCAAGCCTTGCTGCCCTTCTTGATCTCGCCCTTGCCGCTCTTGGCCTTCTTCTTCCGGTTGTCCAACACCTCGACGTTGTCCATGCCGTCGACGACGCCCGTGATGTCGCCGCCCTTGCCGGCCACGGCGGTGTTGCCCACGGTCAGGACCAGGTAGACCTTGACGTTCTTGGTGTCCGGGTCGTCCTCGAGCAGGCCGGCGCCGAAGCCGGCCTTGACGGCGGCCGAGGTGATCATCTGCTTCTGCACGTCGTTCTTGGGGTAGAACTGGCAGACGGCCATGCCGCCCCGCTTGAGCGCCGCGTAGAGCCCGTTGAAGAAGCGGGTCAGCCGGCCGGCGGGGGACGTCTCGCTGTTCTCGGCGTTGCAGAGCCACTGGATGGCGCTGATGCTGATGGCGGCGTCGAACGTGCCCGGCCGGAACGGCACCCCCTGCCCGATGTCGGCCAGCAGCAGGTCGCCCTCGACGTCCCGCTGCAGCGCCACGTCCAGCATCGACGGGCTGATGTCCATCCCCACCCACACGTGCGGGCCGCCGTCCTCTTCCGAGACGGACGAGATGATCTCCCCCGACAGGCCGCTCCCGCAACCGATGTCGAGGATCAAGCTCGGGGACTTGAGGTTGAGGAGCTCGAGCGCCCGCCGCGTCATGGCGGCCTGGATGTTTTGGATCCGGGAGCTTGTCGTGTACTTGCGCGCCTCGACATCGTCGTAGTGGACGTCGGCCTGGCTGTGTCGCAAATGTGAGTTTGCGGTGAGATTAACAAAAAAAGGGAAAAAAAAGAAAAGGAGTCAAGTAAGTGCGGATGAATTGAGCTCACAGGGTGTCCTCAGGGCGCGACATGTTGACGGATGTAGTTGTAACTTTGACTCAGTTGGCACGCGTGTACACGTATGAGCGACGCCCCCCTAGATCACAGTTCGCTGAACCCGGTCTAGAACAGGCTTATCGAGCGTCGTAGTTTTCGCAATCGCAGGCTGAAATCGGGAGGAAATTTGGTACGTGGTGGGGCAATTTGCCCGTTCGTTCTTGGGGCCGAGTTGCCAGCGAACAGAATGCAAGACGTGCTAATATACTGCCTATCGTAGATTTGAGAAGTCGTGGGGATCGAAGCGCGCCGAACAGGAATCTCGATTTGACTATGTATCTGTCAGAGAGTACGACCTAGCTCGCTGCAGTCGTCTTTGAACTTGAAGCCCATCCACCAAAGAATTGTTGTTGTGCTGTGTGTGGGCGATAAGAAGGCGTTATCTAATCTTATCGGTAAAAGAGCGGCCGGGCCTTGCTTCCCGTGCTAGGATCAAAAATCAACCGAATCCGACCGCGGCCGGCCCAAGGAGGCCATGCTAGGCGCCCCCGTCCCGCTGTGGACACGATTCCCGATGGACGTCATTGGCCTTGGCTGAGCGCAGCCAGAGCACAACCTGGCCTTGCAGCTTTCCCAAACTTGCCAAGAGTCGCGGTTCCAAGTTCACTGGAGCGACATCAATTGGCCACCCAAAAAGAACATCTTCTCGACAATTCCCTACTCTTATCCCCGTCTGCCGTCGAACGGCCGCGCAATGATACTTTCTGGCTCGAAATCCTACAACTGACAAAGCAAGCCGTGAAAATGTGGATCTTGCCGCTTGTTGGTTATCTCGGCTCTGTCGTGGGCTTCTGCTTCATGACGCTGGCCATCGGTGAGTTGCGAATTCCGGGCGCTGTACGGAGCGCTTCTGCAGGATGCGACCGTTGCTCTGTGCATACTTACTGTACATGTAGGGTGCTAACCTGTTGTGCGCGCCATTGCAGCGTCCGGGCTATACTACCTCTCCGAACTGGTCGAGGAACACACCGTGATGGCGAAGCGCTTCTTGACCAAGCTCATCTACTCCATCATGGTCCTGCAGCTGTTACTCTGCGTCGTCGATCGCTTTCCCTTTCTCCCCACCGCGCTGGGCATCTTCTCCCACTTCATCTACCTCGGAAACATGCGACGGTTTCCCTTTGTCAAGCTTACAGACCCGCTGTTCTTGGCGTCGTGCGGTGAGTAGCATCTACAACAGACAGAGGTGGGCGAGGGCAAACAGCTGATGAAACGGGGTGTGAGGCAGTTCTCGTTCTCTTGAACCACTACGTCTGGTTCAGGCACTTCTCCCACCGCCAAGAACGCGCCTACCAGAGCATGTCCTCGTACTACGACCTCCCGGACGACATCCCCTCCTTCGCCGAGATCGCCTCGTACTTTGGCCTCTGCGTCTGGCTCGTGCCCTTTGCGCTGTTTGTCAGCCTCTCGGCGAGCGACAACGTCCTCCCCACGATGGGCAGCGAGCCATCGTCGTCTGCCGTTCCCGGGGGCATGGTCGATACCGGCGCGGCCAGGAGGCGCGGCCAGGGGATGGCAAAGGCACTGGTCGACAACGTTCGCGGAGCGATCGCGGAAGCGAGTGTGTTGTTTGGTTGGAAGAAACCAGAGGATCGGCTATAGGGATCTTCAACTGGCATCGTTTGCATTCGGGGCGTTCAGGGTTTTTTTTTGTAGGCCTTCACTCGGGCGGGGACAGTAAAATGGGTAGTGCTAGCGCCAGGTACGCAATCTATTTCTCTTGTGACCAACTACGCCACTGACTGGACTGCTTGTGATGGAAGCAATTCCCTCCAGGGAAATTAATGTTCAGCAAGTTCCTGAAACACAACATCCGTAACTTCGTCCTGATTCGTTCCCTCTGTTGCCCCTCTGACCTCACTCACCACCGCTCACCACTCAACTTGCTGTCAACATCAACCAGCGTGTCAAGAAGAAAAGCCGTCCTGCCCGACGGCCCTGCCATCTCCCCGGCCTTATCTCTTTCTCCCTTCAGATACTCATAAAAGTCCGAGGTCCGCCTCACGTTGGTCTCGGTCAAGCTCAGCCCGCCCGAGCCGGAACCGCGCGCCGAGGGCGACGGGGCCGAGGTACGGCCCGGGCCCGAGCCCGAGCCCGAGTCCGACCCCGCCGCCGCAGCCCCGGTCGATCCTCTCGACCCGACGGTGGGCGCCACGCTGGATCCCTTCGGCGGGACGGATCTGCGCCTGCGCCGCCCGCTTGGTTTCTCAGAGCGGCTGCTGCGGCTGGCCGTGCGGAGTGAGGAGGAGTCCGATGGGCTGCTGCTGCCGCTGCTTCTGGGACGTGTGGCAGAGCTGTCCCTCGACCGGGTCGGCTCTGCCGTATCCCATATTACGACCTCGCGAGAGGCACGGTCGTAGGTGGAGTCGGTGGAAGTTGTATTGAGCTTCGTGGACCGGGTGGTTTTGTTTTTGTTTTTGTTTTTGTTGCGGGTCATCGCCATCGCTTATCTTGATCAGGTCGAACGTTTCCGTGTATGTGCGTATATAAGACGTGGGTGTTGAAGTGAGTTTTGATTGTTTGGAGTGTCTCCTGTCCTTCCCCTGATAATCACAGATGTTCCAAGAAGACTTGCCTAGATATTCTGCCAACATGCCCCCCTTATATCCTTTTCTTCGCTCATACCAGTATCCACCTTCCCACTCATTAATACACTAATTATGGCTTGGCTCCGCCACTCTAGATGTTTGACCGTCGTACATTCCCCGCAGGGTTCGTCGACGTGTTCGGTGACGGAAGGCTGCAGCCGTCGTGTGCCAACATTGGATGCCATATGTGACAGCAAACTCTTCGGTGGAAGAGCCTAACCCGGTCACGGGAGCTCCGCAAGATACGAATGATCATGGCTGGCTGGCGCAGTTATGGAGCCGTGCTAACCATAACCTGCCAGTTGGATGCTCGGTATTCCTCTCGTGGCGGTTGTTAGTTGGCTCCGTCAGCAGCTTACGCACCACGGCCTTCTAGATTTCGTAGTCCGGTCTGCCAAGTGACTTCAAGTTCTAGCTACCGGAGATGTTACCTTGAATCTTGTGACTACCCGGGGCTCGGTGTATGGTTTCGCTCGCCTTGCGTTCCCTGGGGGTCGGCTGATACGGGACCACCCATAGCGGTGTTCGGGAGAGGGAGCCTAAGCGTTAGTTGCTCAAGAGGGATGTCCGGTTACGCTGGCAGTCCTTTCTCCTCCCAGTGGTATGATGTCGAAGATACATAGCGGGTAAGTGCCATGTCTGTACGCTACTACTAGAGACACGGGGCGAGCAACATGATAACCTGGCTAGACCTTCGAACGTTCATGTCTCGAGGTCTTCTTGGTGTGTGTGAGCTGCACCCTGGAGATCTGATCGTGCCTGAGCTGTACCATGTCTTACGTAGCCGGCTGTCAAGAGTGTTGAGAGTAACCGTGGCCGGCTCGGCCATCTTTGTCACGCAGGCCAGACGTAGCACCACATTAGTACTCACACCACACCATGCGTGTCTCCTCGAATAGTAAGCCGACAGCCTGCAGGCCACCCTCTCACGCACATTCAGATTGGCGGGTTTAAGCGTACTGCCCCTGTTGATCTAGATCCGGTTCGGGGTCTCTTGTACAAGGACGCATATCCGAGAACCGGGAAACCGGACGAAAACATGTGACTCTGCTAACCCAAAGGGTAGACGCATCTTAACTCAGTAGCTCGGTTCAAGGTTGCCTCCTTCTTGGTGCTGGAGGTCGATGAGGCCAGGTAAGAACATCATCCCTCTCTTACTTGTATTACGTTGGGCTTGCTATTGTTTTGACTCTATCTTCTTCGAGATGCCATGTAGTAAAACAAGCCTAATCACAAGGTTGCGGCCGCTGTCACTCTGTCTGCCTTATTGGTATCACGGCAAGGCGGATTTTGAACATGGGATGAGCAAACGTATCGACCCATTATTTCAACAAAGGATACATTGCTTCAACTCTCAGATGCAGGCAGACTTAGTTTCACAAAGTCCATGACAAAGGGCTCTGTGCTTCGATGTCATGATACGACAAAGAATGTGATGGTTTGAATCCTGAAGCAAACAGCCACGATGTTGCAGCTCCTCACCGAGCTTTGCGAGCAGCCTGCAGTGAAACAGGGAAGAGAAAACATTTTCAAAGGATCTTGAGGTCCTTCGAATTTCCAGCTGAGGAAAGAGCTGCCACTGCACCAGCGAAGCATTTATTTTGAGTGATGCTTTGATTCACACTAGAATACCAGCTCAAGCTAAGAAAGGAGCCGGGTGTTGTAGCGACTAATTAGGGGCGATTGTTCTTGGTGATTTCTTCCTCTGTCTAGAAACCGAACCGCCGAAGTTCTGCATTCAACTTGGAAGTCGTGATTGCCCCCAAATGTTCTCTTCCACGGTGTGAATTCACGTGTAAATGCTGCGATTAAGTATCGTAATTACTAAATTTGGAAAGGGCCGCGGGCTATAAAAATTCTTACTCCGGACATACCTTCCTTCCTGAAACCGAAGACTATAGGCTTGGTATTTGTAGTGTAATTAACTAACCCGTAATTAATCTGCACTCGGTGAGCCGCCGTCAGATGATACAAGATGGCACAGAAATCGGTCCTTGCATTATATTCCTCCAGAGACCGTTGCAATCTGGTGCCTGCTCACCGATAATGTGCGTGTGGCCAAGTGCCCTCAGGTCGGTGTTGTTTTGAATAATCCGTAGGAGAAGCCTCGACGATAATAGCTTCAGTTCCTACACTAGGCATGGTGGAGCCAGCCAATCGCCACCGCTCCCGCCGACCGGAGGGGCCTCTTATCGCACCAAAAAGGAAAGGGGGGCAAAAAAACACAGGAAGAAAATTCCCTCCAGGATTCCAGCAAAAAAAAAAAAAAAAAAAAAAAAAAGCTTTCATGCCACGGCCATAGAGTCGACCATTCTCTGGGCGAATCCCAGAGAAGCGAGATGGGGCGTCCGTACCCGCCGTCTCCATCGGGCAGCCTGCCACCGCTGAACGCTCTTGGGTCCCTGACCGAAGCCCAAATCTTGGCTCATCTCGAGAACCTGGTGGCTCTGTACTGCCCGCTGGCCTTTGGCACCCCGGCAGACAAGGACAGGTCTGCGAGCGAACAACCGCTGGCGGATTCCGGCTACGCCTCCGAGACGGAGCAGCTCGGCGGGGAGCTCGGCGAGGAGCTGCTGAGGCTGGAGACGCTGCGGGCCGACGCCTTCGAGCGCAGGACGGCGGAGCGATGGCTGACGGGCTTCATGGCCCGCGCCGAAGCGCTCGCCTGCTTCTCTTCTGACGCCGCCCGGCAGCACGCCCTGGACCAGGCCTCGTGGGTGCTCGAGTCCTTCTTCGCCGACCCCGCGGACGAGGGCCGGCTCCAAGGTGTGGCAGGCCAAGGCGGCAGCAGCAGCAGCAGCAGCAGCAGCAGCACCGACTTTGCGCGCACCTTCTCATTCGAACTGCCTCCTCGGATTTCCGTTTCCGTAATCGATAACAACGTGAGCGCGGCCGGAGAGGAGAAGCAACAGGCCATCGAGATACGGCTGAACGACGGCCTCGCCGGGACCAACTCGTCCGAGCCGGACGACGTGGGGCTGCAGAGCTGGGGGGCGTCGATCGTCTTCTCCAAGATGCTCTGCGCCGACCCGGCCCGTTATCTCCTCGATCCCGCCGTCCTCGGACCGGCGCCGCGGATCGTCGAGCTGGGCGCCGGCACGGGCCTCGTGAGCCTCGTCCTGGCCTCGCTCCTCCCGCGGCTCGGCATGCCGCACGCGGCCGTCGTCGCCACCGACTACCACCCCGCCGTGCTCGCGAACCTGCGCGCCAACATCGCCACCAACTTTCCGGACCGTGAGGACGGGCCGGTCCGGTCCTGTGCGCTCGACTGGGCGGAGCTGCCGGCTGCGTCGGGGGCGTCGCCGCCGCCGCCGCCGCTCGACGCCCCAGCGGACCTCCTCGTCGCCACGGACGTGGTGTACGCCCCGGAGCACGCGGCCTTGCTGAGGGACTGCGCCACGCGCCTCCTCGCGCCGGAGGGCGTCTTCTGGCTGGTCATGACGGTACGCCCGAACGGCAAGTTCGAGGCCGTCGGCGGGACGGTCGAGGCCGCCTTTGCCGCCGCCGACCGGCCAAAGGGGAGGGACGGGCGACGGCTGGCGATCCTGGAGTCGGAGCGGATAGAGAAGCAGAAAGGCATCGGAAGAGGGGATGAGAGCCATTATAGACTCTATAGAATCGCGTGGGCATAACACGATCCATGATTACTAGACGATAGAGCTAGAGCGAATAATTAAAGGAAGATAGAGGAGGCAGAGAGGGAGACCGAGGTGTACTGAATAGAGAGACTTTTTGGGGGGGGATAATTAGACAGGCGCAAGTCTCGAGGCCAAGGTAGAATTTGAATTCTACGGTTACTAGTCATATTATTTAATTAGCACCCGCATAGGCTCAAGGGCTGTAGCTAATCGGTTCTCTGGAGAACTAACGTGAGCGCCGCCCTTGCCGCTTGGTCCTCGCTGTCGAGCAGTAGACCGATGCTTCTCTTAAACCATCCCCATTTTGTCCCGGCCTCAACAAAGCATAATTAGATCCCTGCGGCAAAGGACGTGGGCACCATTATCCTTGAGACGGAGCCTTCTACCAAACGCAATGAAGTTCTTGGTCGTCGTCTTTCTGTTGCTCTCTAAGGTTTCCCAACCTTCGCATCGAGGCGCCCGCGAAAGAATTTCTGGGGCCACAAGGGTAATTACTAGCCACCGAGGCATCGTAGGTTGTTAAAACGAGATAAATATTGTCGAGTGCCAGACTTAATTATTAGAAGATGCTGCGGCAGATCTCCTTGGCTTGCCTGGTACTCGCACCAAGCGATGTTGCCTTAACAAACTAACCGCGCACCGAAACACGATACAAGAATGACCACCACCATCTCGAGTAGAAGTCGAGAAATAGCCAAAGTGGGAAAAAGAAGAAGAAAAGCGGACATGAACCGGCAAAGGTCCACTTATTTGCCCACAACCAGAATCGAACTAGTGACCTTGTCATTACTAGTGACACGCTCTACCACTGAGCCATGCGGGCCTTAGTCATGTGAGCGGGACGGCTCCTCCTTTAAACCCTCCCCGAATCTCGCAAAGGGTTTCTTACGATGTTCCCATCATGAATCGCGACACAGCGGCATCGTGCTGAAGTTCGAATCGTATTATCCAAAGCGGAACCAGCCGCGGTTCTAATTATTCTTATCCCAAACAATGTCTTATCCTATCAGCCAACCTTCCAATTTAGGCAACGCCAGATTGCTTTCAAAGAATCATCCTTATTAGTTCCACCAGTGCGTTCTATTGTCCACCAATCTGCTCAACCCTCCTGTTTCCCTTTAGCATGTAGCGAATAGATCCGAGAAAACTCAAGTACGAGCCGTCTGTCCTGGACCATGGCGAGGACCTCGAGAAATCCGAGCCGAATGGCTACCATCCAGTCCACCTCGGCGATAACCTCGACCATGACGAAAACACCAAGGAACCTCGCTACGAGGTGATCCACAAGCTCAGATCTGGAGGTTTTTTTCGACCGTCTGGCTAGCGCACGACCTTATCAACGGCGGTTATTATGTTGCCATCAAGATTGTATGTATGTGCTTCACAGAGCTCGTACTGTGGTGTTCCGCCTGCCGCGGAGTCCATCCTCAACAGCCACCCCGCCAAGATCTTCGTGTGACTTAATTAATATTAATCATCCGCAACACACTAGGTACCGAAACATCAACGCCTTTCCGGTCCATCCCCATTCAACAAATCTCGCCTCACATACCCGTCACAGCGCGCCGTCCCGGATAACCCTCACGTTTGCCGTCCGCAAAGAGAGCGTCGCCAGTTCGCGGGTTTCCTGCAGACTCCCATCCCGGACCCAGAAGATTGGAGGCAATTCTTGCTGCTGCTGCTGCTGACGCCGTGCCATCTCCGCCTCGCTCAGCCTCCCGGACGACGGGCCCACCCCGCGCCGGCGGTCAGACCACCACCCGCACCCGCACCCGCACCCACACCCGCACCCACACCCGCGCTCGCGCCACCGCAACCCTCTCGTCCAGCCGTTGTCGCCGCCCCTAGCAGCACCGGCACCAGGGGCTGCCGTACTTGCGGTTCCGCTACCGTATCGCAACTGGCGGAACTCGTCCTTGAGTATGCCCCAGCTGGTGGCGGCGAAGATGACGGCGTTCCAGAGGCCCTGCAGGGGGAGGACGACGGCGCTGGCCAGGTTGAGCGCGAAGCTGTTGTGGGCCGGGTGGACGAGCGCGTAGACGCGGTTGATGCTGCTGGGCGTCCAGGTGACGAGGATGGAGAGGGCGAAGACGAACGAGGTGCGCAGGTAGGCCAGCTTGATCGGGTCCAGGTTGGCCAGCCTGCGCTGGAACTTGCACCAGGTCCGCGCCAGCCACGCAGGCATCACCGGGCGACGGGCGGGCTCGGCTTTGTCGGATGGGCGCGGGGCCGAGGAGATGGTCGTCGAGGTCGTCGCGAAGGAGGTCTGATTGTGGGTGTTGATGTCGGGATTGATGATGATGTTACTGTTATTTTTCCTGTCGCTCCCGTGGCTGCTGTTGACGTGCCAGCGGGTCGTGGGGAAAACAGACTCGATGTCGTCGTCGGGGAAACCCCAAGGGCTCTGGCCGGCAGGACCCGGTGGCTGCGAAGGGTTGTGTAGGACCGGAACGATGGATCCGGTCGGGGTTGAGGGCGGTGGCGTCTGGCCGCCGGAGGAAGACTCCGCTGTTATCTGCACCTCGATCGTTACCGTGCCGTAGCTTTGCTGCTTCTAATATCATTGAAAAGGAGTGCAAAGTCAGCACTATTAACCATTGATCACTCCGGGAAGGAACACGCGGAAAAAAAAAGGGGGGGACCACAGAAACGTTCAGCACGCACCTTTTCCGACTCCCGCAATTCTGTACCGGAATTTTCCGTTTCCTGATTACTGAAGGTCAGGTTGCGCAGCTGGTTGCGTTGGTGGAAAACATGGTACCCGACCGCCACGTAGATGAGGGTAGACAGTACAATGCACGTCCAAATTGGAAGATAGTAGGTGAAGATGCGCAGCGGGTTGTACTTGTCGTTGATCCAGCACCACAGCTGAGGCGGTCGTTAGCGTCGACGTCATCGGGTGCTCTCGGCGACCTTGTCAACATACCGTAGCGTCGCCATAGATGCGTTCCCCGTTTGGCGCGTACGCGAGGCAGATGAAGGCCGGTATGGCCGGTATGCCGAAGCAGATGATGCAATAGATCCACAGATTCTTGTGCAGATTGCTAGGGGGGTAGGCCATGAAGAAGACCATGTAGACGTTGACAGCCATGGCGAACGACCACCAGGGGTCGGACTGCATGAACCTGCAGCAGCCCCTGGTTAGGGGAAATAAAGGGCACAAGCGGAAGGATCTCTGACACGGCAAGCTACCACTTACATCTCGAAAAGAAAGGCCTGGCCTTGGCAAAGTGCTGACTTCTCCCCGGCGAGGAGACCGCTGAAGCCAATAAGGCATGCGATACTGGCCCCGACATTTGCAATCGACGCGAAGAAGATGAAGGTGTTCGGGACGGTGCGGACCCGGGAAAAGAGACCGTAAACAATAAAAATAGCAAACACGCTGACCAAGCTGATGGAGGCGCCCAGCCTCTCAACAAGCTGGAGGGTGTTGCGCTCCTTGTCGGTGAGATTCATGTTCTTGGTCTCTCTCGACGAGACGCTGAAACCTTCCATAATAACAGCGACTGCGCAAGTGAAAGAGGAAAGACGGGGTGCTAGGCACCGTGAACGGATCCCGAACCGTACGCTGGCCCAATGCCGCTCCGGGGAGGCGTGTCATTCGACGGGACCCAGTGAACGGTACTCCGGGCTTGCGGCGGCCGAGCAGACATGGAACGCGGGGGGTTCAGAACCCCAATATTGAAGCGCCCACGGTTAATTACCTGGGAATGTTAGCCAACTGGATAGTTGAACCTTGATCTGCTGACGGGCTCTGATAACCGATACTTTTTACCTGACACCGCTTACAGTTTTGCCGCCTGAGATGGCCGGCCTCCAGGTCTCAGTCGGGCTTCGCCGCTTTTGCTCCGAGGTTAAGAGGGGCGGAAGCTAATGCGTTTTGGGCCTCCGAAGTGCCGAACGCAGTTGCAAGCTCGAATAAGCATAGGAGGCGTTGAGAGTAGTGGCAAGGAAGGAACAGAAAGAGTGCCTTGTTAAACTATCTACAAAGGAGAGAAAGAGCGATATAAATAGACAAAGGAAAGATGATCTGTACGTCCACGAGCTTGTAAGGGTGGCTTACATTGCTCGTAGCTAGAGCTTTAGAAGCTCCCTAGCTTCTGACATACCCCCTAGTTAAGCGTGGTAGTCGCTTTAACTGCTCGTCGTAATGTTATTTCCGGTGTTATATCTTATGTTATGCCTTCCTTGACTAATTGTTCTAGGCGCCTACCTTCCTAATTTGGTGGTTTTGAAAGAATCGAGGGTATTTAAGCAATTCTTTCAAAATAGCAATTTAAATACTACTACTACCCTAATAATAATAATACTAATAATAATAATAATAATAATAACTATAATAATAATAGTAGTAATAATAGCAAAATAGCGTTCCTTACGTTTAAATTAAAAAACGGCTCGCTAGCTATGTCTGATATATCTATTGTAGCCTTAGTCAAGCTAGGCAAGTCTATCGCTACTTCCGGCTTGGCTAGGGCTACTATAGCCGGCAGGCTAGCGCTTACGCCTGTCACGCCCTAGAAGCGTAAGTACACTAATAGCAAGTCACTATAAGTGCTCCTATTTGCTCTATTTATTCGGTTTTCTTTAGTTCTATCGCTAGTTTTACAATTTTCTATCGAATCTATCGATTTTAAGCGATTCTAGCGATTTTTCGCTATTTCTTTATTATATAGTTTCGCTTTACAGTTTCCTAGTTAAAAAGTCGACTTCGATCGCGGTTTCTAAGCGCTATACTAATCGCTTCTAGGTCTTACAAGCTAACGGATTATAGTATAGTTAATGCTCTCAAGCTTTATAAGGTCCCCTATAATATATATATATACTTGGCATTAGCTAGTCGTTCTCTTAGCAAATATCGTAATTATTCTAGCCCTAGCTCCTACTACTACTATTACTACTATAGTGGTTATAAGTGTTTCGAGATATACGTCCCTTGCTCGTAAGCAACCGATTACTCCTATAGTACTTTCGTTAACTAGAATATTAGTCCTTCCTCTTATATCAAAGCGACTTTAGCTTTGACTAAGGTACTACTAGAAGGTACCAAGGCCTCTATAAGTATCTAGACCCCACCCCCTATATATAAGTATATTGTATATACTAACTTATATATATAGGATCTTAAGAAGTTGTATACAGTCCTCTATAGCGACTTTAAGCGTGCTAGGGTTTCCCTAGACAAGGATAACGAGCTCGAGGGAGATAGTTCGGAGCTTGCGTGCTTTATAAAGATCGGACGGTCTGTCTTCGAGATTTTTGACTAGGTCGATAAAATCAAGGAAGAGCGTACGGCTTACGCCCGTGCTAGTAAGGACGTGTCGGCTACTACCAAGTAGCCGGCCAATGGCGAAGACAAGGGCAAGGGTAAGGTAGTTAATAATAATAGCGATATTTAGATAGAGTAGGACGTTTACTCTAGTGTCTCTAGGAGCTTAGGACGGTATTTTAGGTACTAGTAAGCGCCCTAGTTTGTCTTATGTTTTCTTAATTTGACTAGTTTTCTTTACTCCTCTACTTACGTAAGCTTGTAACTGACATTTTAGAGATTGAGGAGCGCTCTCTATCGCTCGAACGCTTGTCGGCTAAGCCGTTTTATAAGCCTATCTGCTAGCATTTGACTAATTAGTAGGTATACTACTTCGAATGTTCCTTTTACAACTTCCTAATATAGCTATAGGTTATAGATATCTATATACTATAGGCAAGTATTGATATGTTCGTTCTCTGCAATCACTAGTCGAATAGTTCGCTAATTATTGTAGCATATCTTCTAAGGCTTGCCAAGATCGAGAGCGATATCTTCGAACAGTCTCTTAAGCGCTATAGTCTCCCTTGCCGTAAGAGAGAGCGTCAGAAGTTCTACTTTAGTGCTAGACGTTATAATAGTATTCTAGTATAACGCTTTCTATATAATAGGTCCTCTAAACAAGAAGATAATATATCCCTATGACGAATACTATATGTCTAGATCATCTATATACGACGTATCTCTAGCTATTAGGAGCATTAGATCATCTAACGCTTGCTTTCCGCCATACTAAATCGACAGGTAAGAAGTCCTATATAGATATCTTATAACTTGCCTTACTTCTAACAAATAGTCTAGACTTAGGTTCGTTAGGTATCGAGATAGTACTACATAAGCGTACGCTATATCAGGTCGTAACATTACTACGTAATATAGGATTAAGCTTACAAGCTCCTAGTATTCCTTAATCTACGTGTTAATAGCTATCCCTTCGAACTTCTTAAGTTCTTTACAGCTTAAGGGAGTTAGCTTAAACATACTAGGTATGTCTAACCTAAACTGCTTTGCCACCTTCTTAATATACTAATTATAGACAAGCTAGACTTTGTACGCAGATCTATCTTAAATTACCCTAATCTTAAGAAACTAACTAACATCTCCCTGCTTATAGACATTATAACGAGCTTTGATTCCTTCTATTACCTGCTTAGCCACTATAGCGTTCTTCTAGTAGAAGAAGACAAAGAAGTCGTCAACGTAGAAAACAAGTATAACGCGTTTATCTTGGCTTAGAAATAGACACTTCTCCTCCCCTAAAGGCTGTAAGCTAAGCTCGGAAAGCGTTTTATGGAACTCCTTATACTACAAAAGCGGTAAGTCCCTTAAGCTATATAGGGCTCACGGGAGTTCTACGTACTTTCCTAGCTATTCAAAGCCTTCTAGAAGTTCGTAGATAACAAGGTCATTTTCTAGCCTTTCGGTATTAAGGAACGCTTACACTACGTCGAACTGTTTAACTTCAAGATCAAAATACGCTATAAGCGCCATTATCATTCGGAACGTTTACGCCGCCAGCGTAGCAGCGTATATATTCTCTAGACCGCTCGTATCTTATAGATTACCACGTATATATATCCGCGATTTACACTTCTCGAGGAATCTGTCCTTATTAAACTTATATGCAAACACCTACTTTAACGGTATAGGACGTACTTTCGCCTGCTCGCAGGGGATGACTTTTTACGTTCCCCTACTTTCTAAGTTACGTATCTTGTCTCTAGTAGCTTCTTTGAACTGTTCTCCTAACGGGTAGTTATATAGGTCCCTCTAGTTATTAGGTAGTTAGACAAGTTTGTTGATATACTAACGCGGCTTATTTAAAGATACTCCTAGGCGCGTAGCGTCTTTCTACCGCATTACGGCTACAAATACCGTATATAACGTTCTCATGCTCTGGTCGTCTAGGCAAACTTCCTATTGATTAGGTAGGTAAGTTATATAAAACTGCTAGAATTCTGGAGTAGTGGTTCGAAAGGAGTAGTTATAGTTAACCCTCTCTCGATGGCGTAGTCTATCGCTTGACCGTACAGGGTCCTAGGGCTATAGAGCCCTCCTCCTCCCGCCTCTACCTCTCCGTATAGAAGGTTGCCGAGTTCTTTCTCCTTTGTCTATACTCTCTAGAGGAGGCGCTAGCTAATCTAGAGTTTGCTTAGTGCTCTGTTCCTCCTAATCCTGTGCCTAGGAAGATATGTTAGTAGTATCGTCCCTGGCTTCCGACCCTTCCGCTAATTCGTTGCGTATGTTAGATATATCCATGGAAGGCACTTCTCCTTCTAGTTAGGGATCTTCCCTGCTCTCCTAGGCTACTGGTTAGCTAGCTAGAGTCTTAGGAGGCCCTAAGTCTAAACCTCTATCTTGACATTAAGCTCTTTCTTCTTCTGCTAGTATAGAGCGTTCTAACGTAGGCTTAGGCGTATATTTAGGGGTCAAGAGTCCTCTAAAGCTCTCTATCCACTTGGTAAGTTCTTCTCCTACTCCTTCTTATTCTATAGGCGGCTAAGAAACTGTTGGTTCGCTTATAGGCTACGTTTCTAAGAGCTCCTCCCTTACCCCCGAGTCTTGACCTTGTTAGAAAGGTTCTTCTACCGCCAGACTCGTCTGCGATAGGGGCCAAGTTATAGTAATAAAGTCCTATATAGGTTGATAGGTCTACTCTAACGCTCGCTAGAGAAACTGACTATCCTAGGAATCCTCGCCAAGATCAAAAAGATCAACTTTATAGCTTATAATAGCAACTAGCTACTCCTTTGGTTACATTTCCTCTAGGCAGAAAAATATCTTCTCGTTAAAGCGAACGTTATAAGTTATAATGACCCTATCGAGCTTAGGTATCTAGATACGGTAAATATTAGATATACGATATCCTATAAGATACCTTATTAGCCTATACGGTAGTACCTTAAAGTCCTTTATATACCTATTTATTTCCCTATCCCTATAGAGGACATACGCCCTATACTTATATATAAAGATACCACTTTAATCTAAGCACAAATCGCTAGTCATTATAATAATAAATCTAGGCTTGTACTAGCAAAAATACTATTTAAACTAGGAATAGAGCATCTTATTAGGACTTCTAAACTTGTAAGTCTTGCTTAGGCTAATCAAGTGTAGGTACGCTATAGCTTATACGCTTTCCGACTAGAGCTTCTTAGGCAGATTAGCGCTATTTAGTATCTTAATCGAGCATAAGATCAGTTCCTGCCCTACTCGCTCTACTAGTCCGTTTAGTTTATAGGTATACGGTAGGGACAGTTCAAGATCAATACTACTCTCTACTAGCTACGTTTAGTACTATAAAGGCGCTTGCCTTACAAGACTAATCGTTATAACATCGTTATCCTACTTGATCTTATAGATAGCAAGCCTATACTAGCGTCTTACCTAGCTCTTAAAGTTCTAAATAACTCCTAAGATTTCCTCTGACGTCTTTATTGTCAATAGGAAAGGGAATAGCTTGCCATTGTACTTGTCAATGATTACAAGTAACTAGCGTAATCTATTAATCGCTTCCGGGAAGTTAAAAAGATCCTACGCGACGCGCTAGAATGGACAGGCTGACTTTTGCTTAGGTAGTCTTCTTAAGATGACCTTCCCGGTATAAGTGCGAGCGTAGCTCTTACACTTAATATACGCTATCCCCTTGATCTTGACGTTCCTAGCGTTATTGACGAGTACTCTTAACGCTTCTAGACTAAGATGTCCTGCTCTTAAGTGCCAGAGTTCCTTGGTATCTTCCCTTATAGTGGACGAAGCTTGTATATACGACCTCCTTCCCTATATGACAAACATACTCTAGAAAGATATTCAGGTGTTGACTAAATCTATATTACTAATTATTATATAGCTTGGAAAGCTTAGGTAGTAGGAAAGCGGCTTATATTTGAGGAAAGTAAGGTTATACCTATATTCTAACTTTCCAAGGATAACGTTCTTCTCCAGCGTTCTATACCATAACAAGTAATCTAGACCGTAGTACTATACTCCTGCCTTAAGTAATAGAGTCTCTAAGATAATGTTTACGTGGAAGCCTTTGACGATAGCGACATCCTTGAGCGTTAGACTCTCTATATACGGACTATATAGTCTATCTAGAGCGTTCTCGATAATCCGAGTTCCTTTTCCGCTCATAGGAAACGTTATTATACTTGCTTCTACGAACTCTAGCTTATCAAGCTTGACAAAGGACCTAGGAACAAGGAACTTCTTATCGTTAACTAGGTAGGTAGACCTACAAGTATTAACTATAGTACTCTCTAATAGAGGATAGTACTATATACTAATAGTACTAAACGTATAATAGTGGTTTACAAGCTCTCTAAGTAGCTAAGGGCTAATTACCAAAGCGTTAAGGGAACCAGGGTATCCTGCCCCTAACTACCTAGAATAGGTTAGCTCCCCTTACTTAGCGATAAGTTAACTCTTTAGCTTAGCCTATCTTGGCTATTCGAGTTACTTACGAATTCTTTCGTACTCCTTCTTAGAGAGGTATATATATTGCTTATTACTATACAAGGCTTACCTAAGCACATTATAGTCTACCGGTTCCTACTTATATTTAGGTCGCTTATAGGGATACTTATAATCTTTCTAGTAAGTCTAGGAGCTCCCTACTTTCTCTTTACTACTCTTTTCGGCTATTACAAGCTATAGAGTCGCGAACGCCAAATGTTCCAAGAGATCCTACCAGAATTGTCATTATTAATAAAGATCTCTACTAGACGTATAAGCTTTCTAAGCTCTAGAAGACTCTTACCTAGGGCGTCCACTGTTTTAGCCTCTCTCTTCTTATATATTACCTAGTCCAGCAAAATTCGCGTACCAATGGCGTCAAGGAAGGCAAAGATTCCTTAGGCACCCTATACCTCCAGAATATTATACTAGAGCGCTTACTTAAATATAATACTAAATTCCTAGAGCTAGCGCTAGGGATTAACTCCCAAGCGCTTGGCGGTATCTAGGCAGGCAATATACTAAGCTACGATTAGAGTATATATACCTGTTTCTAAGGGAGCGATCATATCTTAGAGCGCTCGTACTATAGCCCTATTATCGTTTATACCCCTTTCTTTTCTAGCTCTAGCTATATAGTAAAGACATAGCTCTATAGTCTTCTCGATCTAGCTCTAAAGCGTTATATAATTCCTAGAGTTCTTAGTAAAAAGGGTAATATCGACTCTCTACTACTTGTTCAGACTTAAAAGCTCTTTACTAATCTCTTCTATAGTAGGTATATAGTCGGTAAACAGAGTAGAGGTATCTACTATAGGGGTAGAAATCCCGGAAGGTCCTAACGTTAGTATAAGCGCTTTAAGACGTTACTTTCGAACCGCTTTAATAATATTCTCTAGTGCTTATTTGTAAGTCGGGCGTTACGGTATCTACTTACTCGGTTCGTAGTCATCTTCTAGGTCGACCTCCTTTTAGATCTTTAGGAATCTAGCCTTCGACTCGAGAGTACTATACTATAAGGGCTAGCTACTAGCGTTAGTAAGGTATATAGAGTACTCGTTCGAGGACTTGGTCATAATTAAACGCGTTATAGAGTAATAGCAAGAGTAGAGTATACGTATTCGTAGAGGAGTAAGCTCTTAACTAGTTAATTTAATGCTAGTTTGGCAGAAGAGTAGTCAAGGCGCTAGGCTTATAACTGCCGAACGTAGTTACAAGCTCGAATAAGTATAGGAGGCGTTAAGAGTAGTGGCAAGGAAGGAATAGAAAGAGTGCCTTATTGAACTATCTACAAAGGAGAGAAAGAGCGATATAAATAGATAAAGGAAAGATGATCTGTGCGTCTATGAGCTTGTAAGGGTGGCTTGTATTGCTTGTGGCTGGAGCTTTAGAAGCTCCCTAGCTTCTGACACGAAGCCTCGGTCAAAATTAAATGGCAGGATAGTGATGAAAGCCAAACAGTTCAGTCCTGTCGTGGTCGATAAGATGGGAGATTGGTTAGCTTCGAGATGCTCTGCAAGTCAGTTGACGGAAGCGCAGATATCGTGGATGTAGATATTCCTTTAGGACGGCTTGAAGAGACAAGAACAGGTCTTGTGTCGTGCCAGTGGATGGGGGGGTTTAGAGATCACCCGGGATAAGATGGTAACGCCCCCTAAGTCCTCGTTCCGGAGTGTTGCAATTGCACGATGGCTGCTCAGAACAAACCGGGTCAGCACGGCATGCATTCCCCTTCAAAAGTTGGCGGGATGAAACCGAGATCTTGCCTTGCCCAGATCCGCGAGGAAACCAGAGCAGGTACCACACATTGCAGGTACTTCTAGGGCAAAGTAGGTCTCACAAGTGTTCGGTGCGAGTGTGAGCCTAGTCTCGGGAGAGAGGGCCCGTTGCTGCGAAGGGCAGATCGTGCTTGCGGCTCTGCCGTATAAATTTGATTCTGTTTCTCTCCTTCTTTCAGGGTTCTGGTACTGTGCCTGTAGCGCCCGATGAGTACCACGAAGCGCCTGTCCTCCTCACCTTGCTCTGCTTCTGGTCGTGAGAAAGACAAGGCCTGACATTGCTTGTGTGAGTTTAGGTCCGCTGGTGAGACTTAATTGATTGATTGGATCCGAGGCGGTTGCCCACCATCTCAGCTGCAGCTTGCTTCGGGGTGCTCCGACAAAAGTCCCAGGGCAGATCAATATACCAGATTGCTGGGACAAGCAGCGGACCGGGGGTTCTTGGCGGGTAGCCTGTCGAGATGTGGACGACGTGTGAATGATACAGCTGCATGCCCAGAGACGGTAATATCCATTGGCATTTTCGGAGGGTTGGCACTTCACGCCCTCCGGGACCTCACCGGAGGGTCGTTTGTACTAGCCTTCTTTAGTCGGATTTGCTGTAAGATGAAGAGGAAATGCAGGTGCTATTGGCCAAGGGACAGCACAAACACCGGCTCCTCCGCGTTTCAACAGCGACCAGGGCTCCGAATTCGCGTGATACGATAGGTTAGATTGTCTTGTGGAGGCGGCAACTCTCTCGGCCGTGAACGCCTCGCAACTCTGACAATGACCAAAAAGGACCGAGCCGAGAGGGGTTGGTCGGCACCGTTACAGGGACAGTGATGACAGAAGTCTAATTACCTCGGCCACCCATGAATTCATTGCTTGCGAGAGCTGTAGGCTGCGAATGCCGCGTGCAAAGTTGGAACGTAATTACTGCTTCCTACCAAAATCAGGCAGGTACCTTCCTACCTAGAACCTGACATAATTACCTTGGCCTGAAAAACACTGCAAGCTGCGGTTTCCTTTATAATCCCAAGCGAATTAGACGATGCAGGAAACCTCGGCCTGTCTCGTTACCTGTAGTGGCAGATTTCATTTCCATGGCAAACAGTGCCCAGTTTTTGAGGAATGAAATGTGCCATGCTAAGGTAGGCACCCCCCACTCCCTTGAATTCGTACCCAGTTAGGCACCGAGAGAAAAGAACCTGCCTCGAGTTGGAAAGAGGCTGAAAGTAGCAAGAGTTAGATCCTACTAGGTAATTAGGTATTGGTTCTGGTCACTGATTAGGCCGCAGGAGTCCCTATCAAAACCTCCAGGAAGAAGGCATGCACCTAGGTATGTTTCTCAAATATGTTTTCATTGGCAGCTGTGCGTAGATGGTCGGGACCTCGAGACTCGTGATATCGAAACCCAACCCAGGCAGACTGCCCGCAATAGCTGAACCCCCACCCCCACAGTGCTTCCTTTGGGCTGTCTGGGCATTCTTCAACCCCCAGTTTATGCCCCGTACGCGCGGAATATACGGTGATGTGGCCCCGCTCCAGGCTCCTTGTTTGCGGCTACTTGCGCTCCGTGTACAAAAGGTGGCACTCAATAGCCTACTTCATTGGTATAATTAGCACAGCTCTCAGCCCAGCTGAATCCTCCTCCTTCCATTCACCGACTGCCTACCTACATGCACCTGTTGTAGGAGAGAGTTGTTAATCACGACCGATCGTCCCGGGCGCCCAATGGATGTTTTCTCCCGGCAATGGCGAGCGCCTCGTGGACAGCACAACTTGGAAAGACATGAGCCTGCCGGCTAGAGTAGGGTTTCGAGTCTTTGACGCGAAGCGAGCCGGCTTCCTGCTGGCAAAATTGATTGCACTACGGATTCCCACCGTCACATCAATGCAGCCACGCGGCGCAGTGCAACACCATCCTCTCCTGCTGGTCACTGCTGGTCGTCCCCGTCTGTCATTAATGCATCTCGCATGAATGAGCATCCTCGGGCCTTAAACCTCGAGGCAGCCTTCTACATTGCCAGGTTGGCATTCTAATGGAAAGGGAGGGCTGTAAAGCCAGTACCAAATTTATCTCGGGCCTGCATGCATTAGATGCGGTTGATCAAGTGCTTTCCCTAATTAGGTAACATCGAGTGAGCGACGTCGTGCGAGAGGTTTTCAGGTCAGGCGAAAAGACGAGTGTGTTCGTCAAACCTGCGTAAGTTGAACTTGCTGCATCTGGAAAAGATAGCAACAACATAAGGTAGCCTAGCCACCCGTGAGACATGCTTGGCGTTGGACCGCTACATGACATGATGACGAATATGCAAGGTCTGGCAGACACAGGAGCTCCTAGTGTCAATGTGTGGCCAGAAGCTACCCGAGAGGTGTCCCAGACCAATATCTCATTGTTGCTGTTCACCCGTATAACCTAGCTGTCCAGGTCTAGATTCCGGACATTGAAGCCATGAGTCGGGGAACAAATGGACCGTGCCGATGGCTCAGATCAAGAACACGGCAAGTCCTCGGAACTCGATGATCATTTATCGTAGAATGGAAGAGGGCGAGCCTGCAGAACAATAGAGCGCGACTCCCTAGGTACCTAACCGACCTTCCATGCTGCGTCCGACCTAGCGGCTGTACAGTCCATCAATCGTGTAATCCTTCTTGGGGCCGGTGACCGTGTATGCCAGCCGCCAATCCCACAAGTTGACGGCCTTGAAGTTGAACTGGTACTTGACGTCGTAGAAGTCGTCGACGCACAGGTGCCCGGCCTTTGCTTCCCAGCCCTTCCCGTTATTCCCGTTATTCCTGTCCTCCCCGCCCCCCACCCCCCCGCTGGGCAAGACGAAATCGAGCTCGTGGAAGAGGTAGTCGGCCCGCTTCTGGTCGTCCGTCCGGACGAACCACACGCTCAGCTTGTCCCTCTTCTCGTCGTAGCGCCAGACGTACCGCCTCGTGGCGCGGAACGTCAGGCCGTTGGACGCCGCAAACTCGCCCTCCTCGACGTAGAGATACTCCTGCCCCGGGTCGCCGTCCTCTCCGAGGGCGTCGAACTCGGCCTCGCGCCCGTCCCTCGTGCCGTCGCGGAGGAGGAACTTGGCGGTCCCGCTGAAGTGCCCGCTCGGGTGGCCGGGCAGCTTGCTGACCAGGTCCCGCTCGAGCTTCCACTCGCCGAGGAGGGAGCGGAAGACGGCCCTGGCGACGAACCTGCCCGAGCGCACGCCCGCCCAGGCGGTCGCCTCGGTGTGCGCCAGAGACCTGGCGACCTCGGCCCGCTGGGACTCGGTAAGCGATCCGGACGGGTACCGCGCGGGCGTCAGGATGTCCATCTCCTTGTCCGCGGGCGGCAGCCGAGGCATGGGCCCCAGGTGCGGCGAGCGCTCGAGCCCGAGCGCGGCGGCGAACTCCTGCATGAGCCAGGCGTAGTCGCCCATCGGGAACTGGGACGCCCTGGGATCGGTGCGGAGGCCGAGCGTCCGCTCGATCGACCTGTCGTTGCTCAGGGCCTCCTTGATCGACGGGGGCAGAGAGGGCGAGGATGGCCCGCCGGCTGCCCACAGGGCGGTGAGGAAACGGGCTTGCATCTCCATGATGCCCCAGTACGGCGAGCGGTAGAAGCCGACGAAGCCGAGGTTTGGGACGTCGGGGTGGTAGGTGCCGTGAAATGCCAGCGCGACCGTGTTGTTCAGGTCGGACGGGCTCAGGGACAACGCCTCCTTCACGGATGCTGGAAGGAACGAGATCGAGGGCGACGCCTCGAAGCCCGTTGCATACACCACCGCGGCAACGTCGCCGATCTGCTCGTTCGAGGGTGTTAATGTCGCCCCGTCGGCCGAAAGAGCCGCCAGCTTTCCCCGAGACAGCGCGATGAGGCCGGAACGGACAAAGTCAAGGTAGTTCTCGCTAACGGCAAGGTATGGCGGGTTACCGGTATGCGCGGTTGTGACGGCAAGATCGGGCGAAAAGATCGACTGGTCGGTCCCGAGAGTCGTCTGATAGATGGAATGGACAATCTTGGCAGCTTCCGGTGAGATGTGCCCCTGCGAGTTGGTCAATGGCTGGACCCTGTTGGAGAGATTGTAAGACCCCAGGTCGAGAGGTAGGAACGGAGGCGCAGGCGCCGTTGGCTGTACTATCGTCGTCAGCGTGGAAACATGTCTTGGGGAGTTCGCGGGGCCGGTTCCTCACATTCGGAGAGGTGTGGAGCGGGAACACCCACACGGGCTGCTGGATGATATGGTGTACGGTGTACTTTTCAGGGTTGGCGATCGGGCTAGGTTCCGGGGAATGGGTGGCGGACGAGAGATGCGATGCGATTGTGCCCGCGATTTCGACGCCAGACATCTGGCCGCCAACGACGAGGATTTTGCCTCCCGACCCGCTCGTTTTCCCAACGAGGCTCTGCAGATCGCGGTACTGACTGCTGTGGATGATCGGGACATCGTGACCGCGATTGCTCACCGGCGGAACTGTTGGCTTGCCAAAGAAGCCCGAAGCGACCAAGAGGTAGTCAAAGGTCTCTTCCCGCACTTTTCCCTCGGCGGAACGCGTCTGCACGCGCCAGCCCGACGGTGAGCCGCTGGTGGTAGACGCTGCGAAGGGTTCCGCTTTTTCCACGTGGGTTCCAAGCCTCAGCTCAGCCCCGGAGCAGTATCTCTGCAGGTACTCAGCGAGATACCTACCGACCTGCCATGCCCGGGGCAGCTGTGGGGCGTCCTCCGGCCAGGCAAGGTCGCTGAACTGGACGGTGTGTTTGCTCTGGTTCGTAATCGTGAGGGGATGAAGAAGGCCGGTACTGTCGTCCTTGTGCGAGGGCCAGAGACCACCAATCCGGGTCTGGGAGTCGAACAAAGTAACGTCGAAGGTGCCTCGAGGCGCGTCATGGAGCAGTGACTTGGCGGCCACGAGACCGGCAGGCCCCGCACCTGAGCCCGTGTAAGCGCGGGGTAGATAGAAGAAGGAAGGAGAGGGGCCGTGATGCCAATGCCACGGGAGAGGGGAGCTTGGAGAGCCGCCCGCTTACCGACGATACACACCCTCTTGGACATGGCGGCGGATGTGTGGCGTGTCCGGATGGGGAAGAGGACGGACCGATTGTGACTATTCGGAATCCGGACCCCGGGTCGGGCGGCAAAGCGGGGCCGGCGAGGGACGGCCAGCAGCTTGAAAACAGAGGCCGGAATGGTGCAAGACGGAACGGAAGATGGAGACTCGGCAAAATCGAGTTCCACCCGGAAAGCAGCCCAGATCTGGAAACAGAAATCGTCCGCTGTCTCGGGGACAAGGGTATACGCAATTTGACAGTTTGCAGGTCGGATGAAACGGAATTGTTAGGAGCTGGGGTTGCGCTAGTATAGCATAGTACATACATACACAGTAGTTACACTGTAAGCAAAATCTTGGGATGTGGTTGCTGACTCAGCACACCGGCTCGCCGCTCGCCCGATGTTTTGCCGGCCGTGATCCTGTTCGCGTTCCCGGACCGTCGCCGTCTCTGTAACGACTGCAAACGGCGCGACTGGACTGGCGCGGCGCGAGTAATAGTTTGCTGTCCTGGTTGCCGTTCTCTCCACGGGTCCCCCCCCCTAAACACTAGCATCGGAATTTACTACACAAACACACACACATCTGGTCGGTGGTTCACGCATCATTTCTTGTTCTGGAATGGAAAGACCAGCTTCGTATTCCGTAACTCCACGTAATAATAATCAACTAAACAATGCTCAAGCAGACCCCCCCCGGGGGGTCCGCACTTTGACACTCGCCAACCTGCCTAATATTCTGAAAACTCGAGCTCGCCGCTCACCGGCGCATATTGCGACGCGGCCTCCCCCCCAAAGCGCGCCTTCAACCACTGCTGGCGAGCCTTGGCATTACCATTCCACGCCGCCGGCGTCCAGTCCAGGAAGTCGGGGAAGCTCGTGTGCCAGAAGAGTTCCATGGGGTTCTGGGGCAGCGCGGAGAGCTGGGACGGGTGCTTTCCATGGCGAGAGAGCTCGAAGACCACGGCGGTGTTGTAGTCGACGATGACGGGCTGCGGTAGGGGCTGTTTGGGGTTGCGCGCCGTCGGCGACAGGGAGCCGGTCCGTAGTATAACGTTGCGTGCGGCCAAATCCCGCTGGTTGACGCCCGCGTGCCGCTGCCGCGCAACCCCGTCCAGCACGGCGGCGAAGATGGCAAGGCGGTCCTGCTCGGTGTAGGAGGCGAGCGCCGACGGGGCCAGGCACACGGCCCGGATGCTGGGGCCTTTGATGTTCTCCATGAGCACCAGGCGGACGGCCCGCTGTCTTTTTCGTCCCGCGTGGGTGATGGGCAGGGTGAAGGTCCACGAGCCAAAGTACTTGGGGGCAAGCAGTCCGGCGCCACCGCCGGTCTGGGCCCTCTTGGCGAGGTGGTCGAGCGCAGCGGCTTCGTGCGTATAGTGGACATCGGCCTGCCAGGCGACAGGGACGGGCACATGTGCAGCCTCCCGGTTCTCGAAGGAATAGTAGAGCGGATCGAATATTTTGGCGACGGCCTCGTACGGGGCCGGCGGACTACCTTGGCCAGGGCTAGGGCTCGTATACGGAGTAATAGAGCAAACCACCAGCTGCGGGCCCCGGCCGTCTTCCACAGCCAAGGCGCTGAGGATGGTAAGCTTGGCGGCAGGGGCGGGCGGCGACGGCGACGCGTGTGGGTGCTCGAGAGGAGGATATTCCACAACCACCCGAGTCTGGGTCACCTTGTACAGGTCGACGTCGCTCCGTTCCCGCCAGGTGCCCGGGCCGTAATGGGGATCGCCAAAGGGTGGCGGAGGAATGTGACGCTTGATTTCCACGGCAAAGCCCGGCCGGTACGGGCAGGCCGGCTTCTCCGGATCCGGAGGCGGACTCCACAGCTGCGGGGGAGGGCCGGGCTGCGGGGCAAAGCGCGGGCGTATGTCGGGCAGAGGCGGCATCGGAGTCGACGAAGGCATGCTGGGGAGTGGGAGGTCGATGGTCTTTTGGTAGATGGGCTTTTGGTTAATGGGTTTTGGTGGATAGGTTTTTGGTGAATGGTTTTTTAGTAGATGGTTTTACGGTAGATGGTGGATGGTCAAGCGAAGAAAGGAAAGCAACGGTCGGGTTGCAGAAGAGCGAAGCTAAAAAAGTGAAACCCATTGTTTCAGTGGCCTTCAGCACGACTGCAAAACCGCTGTTTTCTATCACGACATTGTTGCCGATGTCAACAAGCACCACTACGGGCGGTACAAACGGCTCCAGCTTATGGCTTGAGACCGGCTCACGTACCGTGATAAGCAGCATCCCGCCCATCAGCGTTTTCGACCCACGTCTCTGGACTTGGCGCCTCAGCCGCAATCCGAGTTCCATCACCACGCGCATGCTGCTCCTAATAACACGATTGATTCTCTTCAAACGCAAGTTATGGAAACACGCCCTCTGGGGACGGCAACCGGACGCAGGCATCTACGGCCGGGCAGCCCAGCCATTGCCACAGACACTGGTGTGCCACTTTCCTAGACCATACAAATTTCTTCATTGCCTCTCGGGTACGGGAACTCCATCTAGTTTCACGAGTAAGAGCGCTAGTCCGATGTCAGCTCATCGTCAGTCGGGCCGAGTCCAGAGGAACCTGAGTGGCTGGAGATCCGAACCGGCTGCAGCGATCGCACTACGCTTTCCCCTCATTGCATCCAACAACGGCTGGTCAAAAGAAGAGCCATTCAGCTCGCCTTCATCAACCCCACACATTTTTCTCTAGCAAAATGGCCCAAGAGGCTCCCGAAGCGCAGACGGAGGATAAGACGGACTCCCATGGCGTCTCCCACCATCATCTTGGTGGTCTGCCATCCGAGTTGTTCGACAAGATCTTGTTCGAGATCAACTCCATCCGCGATCTCGCCCACTTCATCGCCACCGCTCGCTTCGCGTACCAACGCTTCAGGCTTCAAAGGCGGGCCGTCCTTTTCCGGGTCCTGCAAAACGAGCTGGGCCCGGTGCTAGCTGACGCCAGGTTCCTCTTTGTGTTCCCTTATTCGGACCCCACAGACCAGGTCCGGTACATCGAATGGCTCCACCTCATGGCCGACGTATACCACGGCATGCTTCGAGGCGGCAACACCGAGGATGGCATGCCAATCCAAGGCGATGCCCTCCCCCACCTCGAGGAGCTAAAGGCGCTTTGCCGCACCCTCCACCAGATCAACTTCATCGCCGACATGTACATCACAGCACGGCTCGCGTCGTTCGACCGAGGCGGCGGAGGCGGGACGCCCGCCACGGCGCCGCTCTCGCCCTTAGAGCGGCGACGGCTCGTGCGCAGCTTCTACCGCCGCCAGATCCTGAGCAACGCCTGGGCCGCGACCAGGCGCCCCAAGCACTGGACCCACGAGGACACGGCGGCTATCAGCAACTCGAGCACGCATCAAGGCGAGCAGTTGGGCCTGCTCGGCACGCTTGAGCCCTGGGAGATGCAGCAGATCGAGCACGCCGACGTCTTCATCACGCGCCTGTGTCTCGCGCTCGTGCACCACTCTCCGCGGACGGCCGACGGAGCCCCGGGGATCCCACCCCGCCAGTTCGACGAGCTGTTTGCGCACCTGCACCGCCTCGACCAGTTCCTGCAGACACATCGCGGCGTCGCCAAGCGGGCCGCCCGTGATCTGGCAGCGGCCATGGAGCTCGCGCACTGCTCGCGCCTGCGCGACGAGTACGTGAACCCGTACCAGATGATCCCCCTGCGACTCGCGTGGCAGGCGGACCGGGCAACCTCCTTCCCGGACCCGGTCAGAGACAAGTGGGACCGGGACGGGTTGGTTGTGCCCTACGTCGGAGACGGGCTCGACCTCGCCCCATACGGCTGGCTGGACGCGCTGGGGGGGCGCTACGTCAAATGGTTCGGAGAAGGGCTGTACTCCATTCCCCGGCTGCCTACCCGGCAGAGCCACAGCCAGTCATCGGACCAGAGCAATGCCTTGTACCTCTGGAGGCACGCTGGGTTTTGCCTGTGGGACCGGAAACGGGTCGAGGCGTTGAAGGGGCTGAGCATGTTTGGGGGGGAGCTGTATACCGGATGGGTTCTTAACCGCTCGATCGAGCGGGATGACTGATGAGGCGCCCGCAGGAAAATGTTAGCTCAGATTGCTGCTCTGAAGTCCCTCTTGCACCCCCTCAAAACCTTGGCCGATGACAGCATCCTACTAAGCTTTGGTGACACGACACATACATGCCAACGGCGGGGATTCTCATAGCCCGCAGTACCCATCGGGCTTCTCTTCCCGGGTGTCACGACAAGATAATTAGGCACCCCATTTTTGTTCTGTGGGCTTATCAACTCTGAAATCTCAATCGCTGCCGGCGTTGGCTTGGCGGTTTTGGAAAAGGCCAAAGGGAAACAGAGGAAGTGTCAGGCGGTGGCGACCACTGCAGGAACCCCAAAACAGAGACCGGTCTCCAATCGGGAGACCTCGAGGACCAGATGATATACCCCGCCCCACGACAGCAGCTCTCCGACCCACAACCAAACGAACAATACAACACCATCACCATCGTTGCCACCGTGCCTGTCCTCCATGAGGACAGGACAGGAACCGATGCTAGCGGGCCGGGTCTATAAACAAAAATGAGTCGCTTTCTTCCCGGTGAGCACTGTCGATCTGGGCTGGCAGGTCAACTTCGTCCCTCCCCACAATTCTTAAAGAATACACTACGTATTGTACTCTAGAATTTAAGCACTTCGAGCTCGCTTAGCAGGGGGTTTGGTCAGGCCACCTAATAACTGCACCAAGTACGTAGATAACCGACCGTCAACGAACTGGGTAAATAAAGATGGATACCTTGCAGGAAGCCTCCCTACCCACCCAGTTAGCGCACCAAGGCCCTTTCGGCTTCGCGAACCTGCGGGCGAAATACCGAGCAAATTCCATCTATCGGATTCATTCCGTCTTTGCTACTCCGTACTATGTACCTCGGTCTCAGGCAGACCAGGCCCCCTTTCCACTCTTTCTTTTTTTTTGTTTTACTTTTCAACAATAAAAATAAAACAAAATCATCAAGACCGCAATGCCCGTTATCATCACACCAGACCCTCTGATCACGGGGGGCGGTAAGTGCCGCGACCAGGTTGAATCCTCGCCGTCCCAGCTACTCCGATGCGTCTCGCCCAGCGACTCCAAATACCCCATTCTCCGCTCCTCCTTCACCTTCCCAGACCACGGCAACGACGCTTCACCCTCCTTCGTCGCACCCGCCAAAAACGGCCTCACCCACGCCGTCATCCGCGCCTGGCAGCAGGACCTGCACCTCAAACTGCGGCCCGACGACGTCTGGCTGGCCATCCTAACCCAATTCACCTTCGCCGTCAACGCCTACGCCGACTCCCTCCGCTCTCTCTTTGTCTCCCATCAGGGCCGGCTCCCACTCGCCCTCGACGCTAGCCCCGACAGCGTCGAAACCGTCGACGTGGGCGCCGTCGCGCGGCAGCTGGCGGCCATGGTCCGGCAGAAGCTCAAAGACCCCGGCATCGCTACGACCCTCCTCCCCGAGTTTACCACCACGACCTCGCACGACCGCGCCACCGCGGCCATGGTCTTCCTCGGCACCATGCGCGAGTACTTTAGCTACGATATCCACTTCGGCTGTAGCTTCCCCTCCGTGACCTTGCTAGGCGAGCGGCGCGACTGGGCCGATATACTCGCGCGTATAGCCTGGCTCGCGACGGTGGTTGGCGGCCGGGAAGAGGCCGTTGCGGCGTGGGCGGCGCGGTTGGCCAAGGTGCTCGAGTACATGGTGGCGAGCTTCGACCGGCCGGGCGACGCAGACGTGAGGCGGTTCTGGACCAGCGCGGTGCACCAGGCGGGCGGGCGCTCGTCGGGCGCCGTGACGACGCTGTCGGGGTGGCTGACGGCGTTTTGTTGGTGGAGTGCGGACGGGGAGAGGGTGAAGGATTATTATAGTGATGATGGGGAGCTTGCTCGGGAGGGGAAGGGGAAGGATGGGGGGTGTCAGCGGCTCGTGCTGGACGGTGTTGGGTTTCCCGTCATTGATAGAGAGAGGATCCCGGCGGGCGTCGTAAGGGCCCCGCTAGCGTTGCACCACGGTCCACGGACGGAGAAGGTGGTGTTGCTGGCTGGCTCGATGGGGATGGAGGTGCTTATTGAGGAAGACGATGAAATCGCCGTTCGACCTGCTTCGGGGTGGTGGATGTTGGCGACTTCTTCTTAGACTTGGACTAGGGCAGACACTTCAAATTACCTCTTCTCCTTGATATTCCTTCTCTCCCTCCCTCGCGCTGGCAACGGTTGGTTGAATCGTCTAAAAACGCAATAAAATTCGAATTATTAAACAAGCTTGTTTTTTTTTCTCACTTATACACATCACCAAAGTACGTCTTGTGGAAGTCCCGGAGCCTAATATACATAGGGCCAAGCTCCTCCTTAAGGACGTTATCCACATATTTACAGTGTTCGACGAATTGGCAAAGCTGCTAGTGTTGCGCAGCTATATAGTGTTTGCTTGGCTAGAAGACGCTATCGGTCGGGGAGGCAGGGTGGATTCGGTGACAGCATCGTATACTCGGTCCTAGATGAGGTGTCGGAAGCTGTGGAGCTTCCAAGCGTATTAGCCACGCGTTTGCCACAGCTGTATGAGGCTGTTCAACGCATTGGCCAGTCCCTTTGTCTATAAATACCACTCGTTTTTGTCTCCTTTGTAGATAGCTTCAACAAGGCACTGTCTCCTTTATACAGCCACCCACTGCAGACTGCTTTCAACGCTCCCGGAGCTTCTACTGCGTTCGGCAGTTATGAGCCCGGCGCCTTGACTGCTCCTCTGCCGACGCATCTTCAATATCAGTGGAAGCTTCTTCTATTACGAACTCTCTTACCCTGCTTCAATACGCTTTCGACGACGCATCCATCTATCATGTCTGAGATCCCAGTCGAGACTTCTACGCGCCTCATAGGGCCTAGTTCCTGGAACTCGTAGTATATTGAACTATAGTTACTGGCTAAATTCGCCGGTATATAGGGATTTGTCGACCCTGACGGCGCCTACGAGCCAGATCTAGAAGTTCTATAGCGCTTAACCTATAAGTAAGCTAGAGATAACCTTATCCTAGCTTCCTAAGAGCAGCTCTAAGAAGGATTATTGCCCTTGATATCTATAGATTTGATACCTTCTAACGTAGCCGTTATAGCCGAATTTGTATGACTATAAGACTCCTTTTATAAAGATATTGTGTACGTTGTAGACGTTAGTAAGCGGATGGGACAGCTATAACGCTAGCTGGCGTATACCGTGGATCCTAAGCTCTACAAAGCTGTGAAAGCGCGTAGGAAGAAGGATGTCAACCTTATTAGGGAGATTATCTAGGCGCTTTGTTCTATACTTATACCATCTGTTGTAACGCTTTATATAATGGTTATAGCATAATATATAACTAGTCTTGACATAGCTAAGCGTTTAGGAGTTAATCTATAGCGCTAGATTTGTAACTTTAATGTCACCTTCTAGTAAGCTATCTAATATAATATCCTAGAGGTATAGGGCGTATAAAGACTTTATACCTTTCTTAATACTATTACTATATATATTCTACTAACCTAGGTAGCAAATAAGAGGATAGAAATTAAGCTTGCTAATGGTATAGGATAGCTACTTCCAGAGCTTAGTACCCTCGTTATGATGGCCAAGATCCTAATTAATAACGATATATAACCTAGAGTCTCTTAGAAGTATAGAATCTTCTTGATAACTTATATACTAATACTTCCTATAGCTTAGAAGAGTAGTAAAGAGAGAGGCAGAGACTTATATAGAGACTTTTATAGTAGTTAGTAATATAATACGAGATGTCCCTATAAGCGTCTAAGATATCTATAGGATCTAGTAGACTATTATATACTTAAGTAAGCCGTCTATAGTAACAAGTAACGCTTGTACCTTTCTAATAAGGAGTATAAGAGGATTTGCTAGGAGCTTGACAAGCTAAAGTAGGCTAGACTAAAAAATTAACTTATTACTAAGTGAGGGGAGCTATCCTATTCTAGGTAGTTAGGGGTAGGATACCCTAGTTCCCTTAATATATCAATTATTAGCCCTTAACTACTTGGCGAACTCTTAACTTACTATAGGGCATTTAATATAGTCGCTCTATAGCGTTATCCTCTTTTAGAAAGCACTTTGCTAGACTTATATAGTATAACCTACTTAGTTAACGACAAGAAGTTCCTTTTACTTAGGACGTTTATTAAGGTAGAAGATTCTAAGTTCGTCGAAGCAGGTATAATGACCTTTTCTATTAGTAGGAGGGGTATTTAAGTAATCGAGAACGTTCTAGATAGACTATATAGACCGCGTACCGAGAGCCTGATACTTAAGGATATCACTATTATCAAAGGATTCTATATTAACATTGTCTCGGAAGCTCTATTACTTAAGGTAGGCGCTTAGTACTATAGCTTAGATTGCTCTTTATATTTCAGAATATTAGAAAATAACTTTATTCTTTGTAAGTTAGAATGTAAGTATAATCTTACCTTCCTCGAATATAAGCTACTTTCCTATTATTCGAGCTTTCTAAACTACGTCTTAACTAGTAAAGCGGGTATTATAAATGTTTATATGTCCTTGTAGAACCTGTTCGCTACATACGGTAGAAGGTCCTAGACGCAAGCGTTACCTACCATAAGAGAGGACACCGAGGATCTTTAGCACTTGAGAGCTAGCTACCTTAGACTAGAAGTGTTAAAAGCGCTTATTAATAACGCTAGAAATGTCTATATCAAGGGGACGGCGTATATTAAGTACGAGAGCTATACTTGTACTTACGTAAGTAAGGTTATCTTTAGGAAAATACTACCTAAGTAGAAGTCTACGTGCCTGTTCTAGCAGGTAGCCATTTGACTATCCTAAAGCAATTAATAGATTATGATAGCTGCTTATAATTATTAACGAGTATAGTAGGAAGCTCTTCCCTTTCCTTCTAATAACGAAGTCGCTAGACCAGATCATAGGAGTTATCTAGAATTTTGAGAGCTAGGTAAGACGCTAATATAGGCTCGCTATCTATAAGATTAAGCAGGATAACGATATTACTACGATTAGTTTAGTAGGGCGCACACCGATACGCTACTAGACTTAGGCTATAGAAAGCGGTATTGATTTTAAACTCTTACCTTTATATACCTATAAGCCTAACGGACTAGCGGAGCGAGTAGGGCAAGAGCTAATCTTACGCTTAATTAAGATGCTTAACGGCGCGAATCTGCTTATAAAGCTCTAGTTAGAAAGCGTACAAGCGGTAGTATACTTATACACGATAAGCTCGAGCTATATTTATTTATTTAGAACTCCTAACGAAGTGCTTTATAGCTAGTTTAAATAGTACTTTCGCTAGTACAAACCTAAATTAATAATTACGTTAACTAGCGACTTATACCTAGACTAGAGTAGTATCTTTATATATAGATGCCGGATATATGTCCTCTATAAGGATAGGGAAGCTAAGCGGCATACAAAGGACTTTAAGGTACTGCTACATAGGCTAATAAAGTATCTTATAGGATATCGCGCGTCTAACATCTATCGCGTTTAGATATCTAAGCTCGATAAGGTCATTATAACTCGTAACGTTCGCTTCGATAAGAAGACTTTCTACCGTCTAGGCGAAGAGTAGCCGATAGAGTTATCGCTAGTAGTAGCGAGCTAGGAAGTCAATTAGTTCGATCTTAGCGAAGATTCCTAAGATACTAACTTTCTCTAGGAAGCGTTATAATAGACCTAATAACTAGTAGAAGACTCTATTATAGTAGCTTAGCTACCTTTATTATAAGAGAGTCTGGCGATAGACTAACCTCTCTAATAGGGTCAAGACTTGGGGGTAAGGGAGCTCTCTAATATATAGCCTACAAGCGAGTAATTAGTTCTAGAGACTCTTATAGCGGAAATACAAGTAATAGACAAACTTACCAAATAGATAGAGAGCTTTAAAGGACCCTTGACCCCTGAATATACGCCTAAGCCCTTGGTGACTTGCCCCGCGCCGGCTAGTAAAGGGGATGTCTACTAAGAAGTAGGAAGGTTTAAATTAGGGCCTTCCTAGTCATTAGCTAGCTAACTAGACGCTAGGGAGAGTAGGGAAGCTATCGAATCTAATAGAGGGATGCCTTCTATAGAAGAATCCAACGCGTATAATAAGTGGACGGAAGAGCTAGGAGCTAGGGACGGTATTACTAATATATCGTACCCAGCTAGGCTAGAGAAGTAGAGCGTTAAGCAAAGTCCGGATTAGCTAACGTATCCTCTAGAAGGTAGAAGTGAAGGAGAAGCTATTTAGTAACCTCTTGCTAGGAGAGGTAGAGGCAGGAGGAGGGCTTATAAGCTTAGGGACCCTGTCTAGTTAAGCAAACGGCTATGAAATAAAGAGAGGGTTAATTACTATTACTCCTTTATCTATATAACTAAGGAACTCTAGCGATAGTTCTATAAGACTTACCTACCTAATTAATAGGAAGCTTACCTAGAGGACTAGAGTATAAGAACGATATATATAGTATTCGTTACCGCTATATAATAGAAGGATACCATATACCTTAGAATAGCCCTAAATAAGCCGTATTAGTATATTAACGATCTTACTTACGTTCCTACTAACTAGTAGGACCTATATAACTACCTGTTAGGATAACAGTTTAAAGACACAGCTCGTAAGGAGATATATAACTTAGAGAGCAGGGAAACGTAGAAGATTGTACCGCGTAAGTAGGCGAAAGCGCGACCTATCCCCTTGAAATAGGTCTTCGTGTATAAGTTTAATAAGGACGGTTTCTTAGAGAAATATGAGGCAAGGATCTATATACAAGGAGATCTATAAGATATTAGCTTAGTAAAAAGTACGTACGTAGCTACTCTAACAGCGTAGTCGTTCCGTATAATAATAGCGATCGCTGTATACTTCGACTTGGAAGTTAAGTAGTTCGATATGGCGTAAGCGTTCCTTAACGCCGAACGACCAGAAGACAATCCCGTCGTCTGCGAATTACTAGAAGGATTTAAGCAGCCAGGGAAATATATAGAGTTACGAAGAGCTCTATATAGCTTGAGAGACTTGCTACTCTTATGATATAAGGAGTTCTATAAAATGCTATCAGATCCGGGTATAGAACCATCGGGCGAAGAGAAGTGCCTCTTCTTGAGCTATGACAAACGAGTCATCCTAATCTTCTATGTCGACGACTTCTTGGTCTTCTTCTACAAAAGTAACGCTATAGCGGCCAAGCGTATAATAGAAGGAATCAAAGCTCGATACGACGTCTATAAGCAGGGTAATGTCGGTTAGTTCCTTGGTATTAGGGTGATTTGTAACCGACCTACATATAAGATATAGTTAGTCTATGACTAATATATTAGAAAGGTAGTAAGAAGATATAGACTAGACGTGCCTAGCGTGTATAAGCTAACTCCCTTAAGCTATAAAGAACTTAAGAAGTTCGAAGGGAGCGTTACTAGTATATAGATTAAAGAGTATTAGGAGCTTGTCGGATTAATCCTATACTATATAGTTATACCATATCTAGATATCTTATATGCTTATTTAGTACTCTCTCGATACCTGACTAACCTAGGACTAGACTACTTGTTAGAGGTATAGCGAGTAGTAAGATATCTATTTAGGAGCTCTTACCTATTAATCTAGTATAGAGGCGAGCGAGTATTAGAAAGTCCGACGCTTATAATCGCTAGAGATGCTTTATATATAGATAATCTGGATACGTGGTATTCGTTATAAGGATATATCTTCTTCCTATTCGGAGGTCCTATTATATAGAAGGCGTTACGCTAGGATACTATTATGACGTCAAGTACTAAAGTAGAACTTCTAACGCTCTCCCTTATGGCAAGAGAGGCTATAGTACTTAAAAGGCTAATTTGTTTAATACTTCAGATAAATTATTATTATTATTTAATATAAAACTTAAATTTAAATATTTATATTTATTTTCCAATAAATTAAAACTTTTTTTTGCTAAACTTTTTTCTACTATTCTATTTACTTTAGGTAAAACCACTTTATTTAGAATAGTATCCATTGCAACTAATATATTAGCTTTTCTATTTAAAAGTTTAGATGTTAATATTTTAGTAAAAAAATCAGCATGAAAAATAACAGATTTAACATTAACAATATTAAATTCTACTTTTTTATTATAATATTTTATTATAAAATTCTTTAATTTATATAAAAGTTTTTCTTCAAATTTATATTTATTAAGACTTAATCTTAATTTATATTTTCTGAGAAGTTTTAAGTTTTTATATAATAATGCTTTAATTGATTTATTATATAAAATATCAGAACCTTCTACATGTCCAAATATTTTTTTATTTTTATAAATTAGTAATTTAACTTTATTATAAAAAGATTTATTTAATTTTTTTATTTTTTTTAATAAAGCTACCTTTTCTCTATTATATACATAAACAGTTAAAATAGCTTTATTATTAGTATGCTTTATTTCAGCTTTACTTGCAAATATTTTATTTAAAGAGGAAGATCTAAGTCTATAAGGTATATATTTTTTAAATAAAAATTTATGATTAAATTGCAAATTGAAGAAATTTTTTATTAAAGAATTAATATTTATATCATAAACAGGTAAGTTTTTTAGATTATTTGAATTAAAAACATAAATACTATTTTTTCATTCTCTAGATACGGGAGGAAAATATCTTGTATTTCCTACATCAGATCTTTTTACTTTAAAAGGTATTATCTTATTATTATTTTTAATATATTTGCTAAATATATTTAAACTTTTAGTTTTATTATTCATAATAATTTATATCACTTGTTTTACATATTTTATACATAAAGAAAAAAAAGAAAGTTAGGCATTAACAAAGGATTATTGTTAGCATTACTCACCTTATAGTCGTTAAACGTTTTTATCTTCATCTAAATGCTAAGATAAACTTCGCTTCAAATTTACTTTAACTAAAAAGTAATTTTTGAAATTAACCCAATATATTATTAATAATTTTTTCTTAATATTGAAGGACAAACATCCCTAGCGTAGCTTTTCCAAAAATCCAAGATCTTTCCTTTTTATATCTTGTGATCCTATGCCCCGCTTACACGACTGTAAGATTTGTTGTTAATCAAACAATAAGGCAAGATTAAGCCATTAAGCTTTACATATAACAAATAATCTTATTATTAAAATAATAATAAGTATAAAAATATAAGAGTTTACTCAATATATTTTTTTTATTACGAATAATTTCTCTTTAAATAAAATCTTACCCTAATTCATTGAAATTAATATGCGGTTTAATGTATATATAATTTTTATACCGTGTCCAAGGACTATATATACATATAGTATATATGTATATACATTTTATAAACTGTGCATATATGATTCTATATAAAAAAATAGCAAACATTAATCTTTTAATTTTAGACATACCCATTTACTCTTTATAGGGTCTGTGCCCCGCATAAACTATCTCCTAGCAATTGTCCCTTACTAAAGCAAGGTTTCAATAATGTGACAGAATTATAAAGGTGTTACAATTGTATCTTATCGATTACCTTCTACACTAGAAAAATTCCCGATCACATTCAGTAATTAGTAATAGTAAAGCTACATAGGGTCTTCTCGTCTAACTAGGGGTAAACTGTATCTACACAGTTATTCCAATTTCACTAAGTCAATCATAGAGACAGCTGTTGTATCGTTACATCATTTATATAAGACCGTATTTAACGGCCAAGGCGTTTCGCTACCTTAGGACCCTTACGCTAAGGCCGCCATTAACCAGGGGTTCCTCTAAAATCAAACTTTAATTTAATTAATTCGTTAACCAGCCGGCATCGGGTAGAAATCATACTTAATACTTAGATTTATCATCTTTTGTAAAGTGCTTTGTTTTAATTAAACAGTCGTATAACACTATTTCATGCTTCTTCCTTTTTACTCGTATTAATCGAGAAGAATGAGCCTTCCTTATCCCGAAGTTACGGTAGTTAGTTTGCCGAGTTCCTTTATAATTGTTGCCTCATTTATGCCTTCGTATTCTCTACTAGCTTACTTGTGTCAGTTTCTAGGTACAGTTTTTAAATTACTTACTTTTTCTAGCACATTTTCCACGTAAAAAAATGTTATCCTTAAAAGTAATAAGATTTCCTTATCGTTATAATCTTTAGATTATAAACTTAGAGGCCGTTACTTTTCTATATCCATAAGCTTTAGGCAAGAGGTAATTATACTTGCCCTAAGTACTAGAACAAGTATAACTCCTTCTTTTTTGTTACTCATGTCACCATTATCACTTGAGTTCTATTATAGTTTTCTTTAAAAAAGAAAAGTCCAATATTAACTTAATGTTCTGCTACCCCAATAATAACATTAATATTAATGTTATATATAGACAAAGTTTCGGTATATTATTTAGATCCGATAAATTTTCGATGCTTTTAAGATTTAACAAGTGCTCTGTTACGAGATCTTTAAATTATAGCTGCTTCCAAGCCTATCTTCTTGTCGACTTATATAAAAACTTTCTTAACTTCACTCAATAATAATTTTGGAACCTTAAACTTTGTTCTGGGCTGTTTCCCTTTTGACATACAACCTTATCATTCTATATCCGATAGTTCAAGATCTATCTTTGTCATTCCGAGTCTATATACTCACCGATAAAATCTTTACGATCCCCCGATGTTTACAAAAAAAATGTATTTCATAGAAAATATCTATGAGAGTATACATCTTGTATGAGATTAAGTTCTGTACCTACTAAGATGTTACTTGAACTACCTACTATTATAGGTTTCGCAGAAAACCAGCTATCCTGGTCAGAATTGTCTTTTACTCACTTACTATAGTTCTTCGGATATCTTTGTAACGATAACCTGTTCGGACCTTTATAGTCCTAACTATAGTAAGATTACCAGGCTTCGGGTCTAACTTTAGACACTATTTATTATTTTAATGATCGGTTTAACTACGTATATATATATTATATATATTTATATTTAAATTTACCATGTATTATGTTTTACATTAAGTAAACATACAATACTATAATATATTGTATATATAAATACACAAATATTTATCGCTCGCATCTAATGTTAACTTGGTGACCCATTATGCAAAAGGTACGCTCTAGCTTTTTATTAAAGCATGAGCTGCTTATAAAACTACTATTTTAAAAATGTTTCCCTCACGGTGCTTTTCACTGTAATTTTCAGGATCATCCTTTTCATTTAGTATCTCCGTCTCCTTGACCTTTATATACAAGTGTTAGTTTATTAAATTTAGCTACTAGTGCTGCATTATCTATGCATAATTTTCATAATGGTTATATTTTAAATATAGTATCTTTCATACTTGTTGCTTCATCTATGTCTTTTTGATTTAGAGATGTAATATCTGAAGGTACTTTTTTAGGTAATCATACACTGGCTGTACAAAAAGGGTTAAATATAGGAGTTATATTATTTATAGTGTCTGAAGCACTATTTTTCTTAGCTATATTCTGAGCTTTCTTTCATAGTGCATTAACACCTACTGTAGAGTTAGGTGCTCAATGACCTCCTATGGGTATAGAACCTGTAAATCCTTTTGAATTACCTCTTCTTAATACAGTAATACTTTTATCAAGTGGTGCTACAGTAACTTATGCTCATCATTCTTTAATATATGGAGAAAGAAAAGGAGCTTTATATGGATCAATAGCTACTATATTATTAGCCATTATATTCACAGTTTTCCAAGGTATTGAATATAATGTTTCATCATTTACTATTAGTGATGGAGCTTTTGGTACATGTTTTTTCTTCGGAACAGGTTTCCACGGATTCCATGTTATAATTGGAACAATTTTTTTGTCAGTTGCTCTATGAAGAATATATGCTTACCATTTAACTGACAATCATCATGTGGGTTTTGAAAGTGGAATTTTGTATTGACATTTCGTAGATGTAGTTTGGCTTTTTTTGTATGTAAGTGTGTACTATTGAGGTTCTTAAATTTCCTTGATAGTACACTGGATTATATGAAAAATTTAATAGACTACATCTTGTTTAGTTTTATGCCAGAATTTCAAGAATCTCGCATTATATTGTCGGCATGTAATATAAACAGTGAAAGTTCAAATAATACTTCTAATATACTTTATTTTTCTAACAATAACCCAGATAATAATGAAGGTTCTGATTCTAATGATAATCAAGACTCTAATTCTAATGGTGATTCAAATTCTGACGATGATGATGACGATCTAGAAAATGAGAGTAATGTTGAAGAAATAAAAGACCATAATGCACCTGAACGTATTGTAGATGATTTAAATATGGTGGATAGAGCTAGAAAGAATGACCCTGAGGCTTTAGAATATTTAAAACGAGAATATGGTCACTTTTTTGATGGTACAACAAAAGATCAAGCAATAAAGGATATTGAAGGATATTTAGAAGATGAATTTCCAAATGAATTAAAAAGATCTGAGTATGAAGCAGATGCAATGGAAGCCAGAGAAAAAGCTAAAGGGATTAAAAATATGGTAGATGCATTAGAAAAAGCGGCGGAAGAGACTTCAGACTCTGAAAAAAAAGAAATAATATCTGCAAATATAGAAGCTTTAAAAGATAGACTAGCAGAAGAAGAAGAAAAAGCCGAAAAAGCGGAACATGCCGCAAAAACATATGGAAGGTATGAATCTGAAGAGGATGAAGAAGAAAATAATAAATCTAAACGCCCTCTATCATCTGCAGGAGAAGATGAAGAAAAAAGAAATAAACGTCAAAAATCTAATAATGATGATGGTGAAGATGGTAATAACTCATCTGGTGGTATAGGTCCTTCAAGTTCTTCTGGTCCTTCATACCCTGGTCCTTCTAGTGGATCTGGTGGAGGTGGTTGAAGTAAAATATTAGTTATTTTAGGTGGTTTATTTGAAACACTATCACAAGTTATTGAAAATTTTATTAATATAATGTAATGTATATTACATTATAATAATTTATTATTATATTATCTATATATTCATTTATATAAATATAAATGAAGGGACCTTAGCATAATGGTAATGCAAATGACTTTTAATCATTCGGATGTTGGTTCGAATCCGATAGGTCCCATTTTCGTATAAAATAATATATTTGATATTTAGAAAATTAGGTTATTAGTATGTAGTACTATTTACTATTATTGTAAATTGGATATATATTAATATATTTAATTAAACGATTATAGTTTAATGGTAAAACTCCCGTCTTCCAAACGGATTTTGTGAGTTCGAATCTCACTAATCGTAAATTATTATGATATGTTATTATTATTATATTAAATTAATTTTTGAAATTAACACTGTCTAGTTGTTAAATTCTAGTTTTATGTGTGAAAAGCTTTTTTAAAAAAAGTAGTATTATTCCATAAAGCACTATATATATAGTAATAAGTTTAATAACTTAAGAACTAGTAACTTAATTGGTAGAGGACTTCCCTGTCACGGAAGTAGGTGCCGGTTCGATGCCGGTCTAGTTCGTATTTAAGGAAAAGTTGCCATAGGTAAGGCGAGATATTTGCTAAATATTGTGTATAACACCTAGGTGTTCGAGTCACCTCTTTTCCGTTTCGTAGAATAAAAAAAAAAGTGAGGGGTTATAATAAAGAGTATAGTTTAATGGTAAAACAGAAAGCTTCAACCTTTAAATTCTTAGTTCAAATCTAAGTACTCTTGATAGGCTTAGCTAAGCTTAGCTTAATTAAGTCAGCCTAGCCACCAGCCAAATTAGGCAGTTGGTAGTAGGTTTTAATTAATAAATGTAATAATACGGAAATAATAGTTATTGTATATATATATATAAATAGCTTTATTTTTGTTTTATTTCTAATTTCACCTTTATCTAAGAGGTATATAATAAAAATTATTATGAATAACGAAAAATATTTATTTTTATTAAATGAAATTTATACAAATGGTTATACCGATTACATATTAGATATTCTATCAATTTTAGCGGTTATTTCTGGTATATGTGTAATTATAAGCAAAAACCCTATAGTGTCAGTATTACATTTAATAGCATTATTTGCTAATGTTTCTTTCTATTTAATTATAATAGGTTTAAATTTTATAGGTTTATCTTATTTAATCGTATATATAGGTGCTGTATCTATCTTATTTTTATTTATTCTGATGTTAATAAATATTAGAACAAGTGAACTTCAAAGTAATACTAGTAATAGTATCCCTTTAACAATTATCGTAGGGATAGTTATTAGTTATTCTTTATTCCAAATGTTACCTTATGGCGTTTTAATATCAAGTCATTTAAGTGACAGCAATTTAAATGAAAATATTTATGCTATGCAAGTAGCAGGTGGACAATATAATAATATTAATAGTCTTAATACAGATAAAAATGATTTATTTTTTATAACATCTAAAATATGAGATGGTAATTTAGCAGAAAATAATCATATTACAGCTATAGGTAATATAATGTATACTAATTACAACATATGATTAATAATAGCTAGTTTTATACTTTTATTAGCGATGGTAGGAGCTATAGTTATAACTATAAAACCCAGAAAAAATTAATTGAATGATAATTAAGTTCAATTTAAGCTAGACCTACTTAGTAACTAAATATTGATTAAATAATAAATTTAAAAGAAATTAGCTCAATTGGTAGAGCAACCGTTTTACACACGGAAGGTTAGGTGTTCGAGTCACCTATTTCTTACCTTAAAAATTCTTTAGCTTAACCGGTAAAGCGCATTCTTGATAAGGATGATAATCAAGTTCGAGTCTTGAAAGAATTAAAGAGAATTGGCTGAGCGGTCTAAAGCGGCTGTCTTGAGTACAGTTATAGGGCTGTCCCCCATCAAGGGTTCGAATCCCTTATTCTCTGTATATGTTAATATATCTAAGAAGTTATAAAACTTATAATATTAAAGTAGGGTGTTACCTATTAAATAATGAAAAGTATCTTAATACTTTTTCCATAAAATAGATAGATTAATACGTATATAACTTATATATAAGTATCTTATACAAATCATAGTTTAATTAGTAGAACTTATTCTTTGGGAGAGTAGAGTCTGAGTGCGAGTCTCGGTGATTTGAAGCATATAAATACTTATGAGTTATTTACGTAGATTAATAAAATACTTTATTTCTACTTGTAAGGTAGTGGTGTGATAGTATCAAATATCTCATAAGATAAGTATTTAGTCAAATTCAGTTGACTATACTTTTTTATAAAAAATAAAGTATTAGTATATTTAATAGATAGGGTATAAACTTTAATTAAAAATAATAACTTATTAGTTATATAACGGGTTAAAGTCATATTGGTTGCGACATTTCACTTCTAGTGAAATTTTTCTGTGTTCGAGTCACAGTAATCCGATAAATTATTTTAAGTATTAGCTAAAAATAAATAGAAATGTAAATGATATAAAGACATAAGTATATATATTATTGATATACGAGTATATAAAGAGACTATTATGGAAATTGTAGCTATGTATTAAAGAGATTTGTTTAGATTATGTTTAAGATTTTTATCTTTAACTATAACATATGAACTCTTAGAGAAATTATTTAATAAACGAAGTGAACTGAAATATCTTAGTAACTTCAGGAAAAGAAATCAAACGAGATTCTATGATTAGTGTGAACGAAAGTAGAGTAGCCTATTTAAATAAGTAAAACGGCTTGAAAGCTGTTTGAATTTAAGGGGAACCCTCCTCTAATTTACTAGAATAGCAGCTAATCAAAGCTCTGTATCAGCCTTTTTAACTAATAGAGTAGGGGATTGTTTTTTAACAATAGGTATGTTCGCTATATTATGAAGTTTAGGTAATTTAGATTACTCTACAGTATTCTCATTAGCTCCTTATATTAATAGTAATGTGGTTATTATTATAGGTATATGTTTATTAATAGGTGCAATGGCTAAAAGTTCTCAAGTAGGTCTTCACATTTGATTACCTATGGCGATGGAGGGTCCTACTCCTGTATCAGCCTTAATACATACAGCTACTATGGTAACAGCAGGTGTATATTTATTAATGCGTAGTTCACCTCTTATTGAATATAGTAGTACTGTATTATTATTATGCTTATGATTAGGAGCAATAACAACTGTATTTAGCTCTCTCATAGGTTTATTCCAACAAGATATTAAAAAAATAATAGCTTATTTAACGATGAGTAAAAATAAAAATAAAAAAAGTAAGGCTCGCACGGTATATCCGTTTAATATACTAGTGTATCAAACTATATGCGTTGAGGGTATTTTTCTACCTTTAAATAACTATTCGTCCAATTCGCAGATAACCAAAGCTAGTGATTATTTACAACAGCTGCGCATATGCTGCTGCCATAATCACGGTAATTTCAGATTTTTTAATTCATTTATCATTAAATGATTACATCTGTGCACTAGCATTATGTACGGGTTAATAAGATGAAAATTTGAAATTAATAAGTTAGTAGGAATTTCAGAGACTATACGTTTGATGTTAATCTATTTTGAATTAAAATTAATTATTTTAATGTCAAAACTCTTTATCAATGATACATACGCTCCTGCTCTTCAAGAGCAGCTTTCATTTAATATCAATAAACCTTTATTTCAATCACCATTTTTAAAAAAAAAAATATTTCTTTTTAGTATTTAGTAGAAAAATGTCTACAAAAATAACTACGGATAGTTTAGATGAGGAGTATTATGATGATGATGATGATGATAAAGATGAAGACTTTGTTAAACGCCCTGTTGAATTTGTCAAAAGGTCAAAACCGATAGACAAGAAAGATCTTACATTTAGAGAGTGACTAGCAGGGTTAATAGATAGGGATGGTCGCTTTACTATAAATAAACGAGGACTAAATCCTCGGTTTCAAATAACTATGGATGCAAGAGATGAAAATGTATTAAGGCTATTATAATCTCGATATCGGGGAATCGTAAGAAAAATATCAAATGGCTATTCTGTTAAATATAAACTAATAAATAGAAAAGGTATAATGGCATTATTAGAAGATATTGACGGATTAATTAGAAACCCTACCCGTTTATTACAAATGTCTAAACTATGCCGAAGATTTGGTATGGAATTAAAGGATTATAAGAAGAAAATTAATTTTGATAATGGGTGATTTAGTGGATTTCTTGATAGTGATGGTTCAATACATTATAAGGAGTCCATAGGACAAGTTCTTATCAGTGTAACTCAAAAAAATAAATATTTATTAAATCTTTTAGCTAATACTTATGGAGGAAAAGTAGATGTTTGCCATAGTAGAAAAGATGAATTTCAATATTCTATTTATAAAAAGAAAGAATTATATAGGCTAATAGATCAATATTTTAATAAGTATCCTTTAAAGACAATAAAAATGAAAAGAATTAATTTAATAAAAAAATATTATTGAGTGAAATTAACTGATAAAAATGAAGAGTACTCACCTGAAAATATAAATGAATGAGCTAAATTCAAAGATAAATGAGATAATTTTAAAGATTAACAAAGAAATGGCCCAGGTTGTAATAATTAATAATTATAACCTGCTTACGAATAGTTTAATAACATATTATATATATAATATGGACAAATATAAAAGCACAATTAAGGGGATCTTAACTAATCTATCGAGAAGAATATTAGATAGTTGGGGTTTTTTTAAAAAACCCGAATATTGTATTTGCAATTCTTCATATTTAACATATGAGGATGATCAAGATGATGATCAAAATTTTAATCATTTGAAATTCAGTGGATTCAATCTAGAATTTATGAATAAAGTAGGAATGGATATGAATAATTTACTTCCTAAAAATCTGCAGTTACAACACTTATACGATTATAATAAATTTATTTTGGATATAATCGTAGAAAATGTAACAACTACAGGTATAATTATCCCCTTAATAGTAATATTAACATGTGTAATAGCAATCATAACTATACCTTTAGTTCTATGTATGGTGCCGTGGTGAAGAGTCAATGGCCATCCTGTAATGCCTGGCCCTTATATGGGTTTACCTGGACCTTTTTGAAAAGATAGTCCTAGACCTAGACCCATGGAACCTCCGGTAAAACCATCAGGACCTAATCCAGCTCCTTTTCCTCTTAAAGACCCAGGAAAACCTGCACCTGCACCTGCTAAAAAAAAATAATTATTTTACGATTGCTAATATTATTATGTTATAATATTTGTTTAATACTAATTAATTAGTTAACTGGTCAACTTAGACTTAATTGATACTAACTGACTGATTAGTTAAATTTAATTTAAGTAATCTAATACTAGTTAACTTATTAATAGGTAACTATTATAAGTTATATATATTATGATTATTATGATCAGCAACTAGGAATGATGGTTGTTAGAATCGGATTATCTTCTTATAACATAGCTCTATTCCATTTAATAAATCATGCTTTTTATAAAGCATTATTGTTTTTAGGTGCGGGTAGTGTTATTCATGCTGTAGCTGATAATCAAGACTTACGTAAGTACAGTGGTTTAATTAATTATTTACCATTAACATATTCAGTTATGCTTATAGCAAGTTTAAGTTTAGTTGCTTTCCCTTTCATGACAGGTTTTTACAGTAAAGATTTTATTCTAGAATCTGCTTATGGACAATTTAGTTTTTCTGGGGCAGCGGCTTATATAATAGCTACTGTGGGTGCGGCATTTACAACTTTATATTCTGTTAAAGTTTTATACTTAACTTTTTTAGCTAACCCTAATGGTACTAGAGCTTATTATAGACTTGCTGTTGATAACTTGTTTACTAACTCTAAAAGCTATAAACCTGCTCATGAAGGAGACTTTTTCTTAACTTTACCTTTAGTTATATTAGCATTATTTTCTATATTCTTTGGTTTCATTACTAAAGATATATTTATAGGTATGGGTTCTAACTTATTTGTAGATAATAGTTTATTTATTCATCCTATATATGAAATAATGATAGATACTGAATTCGCTGTACCTGTTTTATTTAAATTATTACCTTTCATATTTACTATATCTTTTACTGTAATAGCCTTAAGTTTATCAGAATTATTATCGGAATTGGTTATTTATTTTAAATTATCTAGATTTGGTTATAATATTTTTGGTTTCTTTAATCAAAGATTTTTAATTGAATTTTTTTATAATAAATATATCACAAATTTAGTTCTGATTTTAGGAGGGCAACTTACTAAGGTTTTAGATAAAGGTAGTATAGAGTTATTTGGACCTTTTGGGTTAGAAAAAGGTTTAATAAAATTAAGTAAGAATATATCATCTTTAAGTACAAGTCATGTGACAACTTATGCATTATATATTTTAATTGGTTTAGTTATGTATTTAGTTTTCAGTTATAATCAATTTAATATACCGCTTATTTTAATAATTTCACTTTTATTAATAGGTGATAATGGTAAAAATAACGCAGAGACTTTATCTAGTGGTATAAATTATTATAATAATAAAAACTAATAAATAACTCTATAATTTATATATATAATAAGGTAATGTTTTCTACATCCTTTGTTAAACTCTAATAACTCTAGAATAATTTAGTATACTTGATACATATTCCGGCGGAGGAGGTTGAATAGATATATTAAAATTAAATAGTCTTTTGGATTATTATTTTAATATAATAATATAGCTTTTAGGTAATATCTTATACTTTATATAGGTAGTAGCTGGTATGGTATGGTGTATATTAAAATGGAAAATTTAAAAATATGATTACTATAATATTTAAAAAAAATGGCAATTATTATTTAATAAATACCTGCAGGCGGCTTCTGTGGTTATTCCGCAACTGATTATAGGTTATATTTGTGACCCGTGCCTCCTGCTTTGCTTATTACACATTACGTTAACTTAAGTTAACGTAATATATAGCAATGGTTGTAGTTAAATAAGTTAATTGAAAGTGTATATTAATACAAACATTATTTGTTTGAAATAATATACGGGTAAGAGGTGGGTATTTAAACGATTAAGTAAATCATATGTTGTACAATATTATGTACAATATATTATAATATGGCTATATGTTGCTTAATGTTTAGTAGATTAATATTAAAATATAATTATTTTTAAATATAATAATATATTATAAGGTTATATATTGTATGGTGTACTGTAGGAGGTTTGTAGTTTGGTTTAATGATCTTTATTAATTTTCATCTTATTTTATTAAAAAACACATGAGAATATTAAAAAGTCATCCTTTATTAAAATTAGTTAATTCGTATCTTATTGATGCATCACAACCAAGTAACATAAGTTATTTATGAAACTTCGGTTCTTTATTATTAGTTTGTTTAGTTATACAAATAATAACAGGTGTTACTTTAGCTATGCATTATAGCCCTAATGTATTAGAAGCTTTTAATTCTATAGAGCATATTATGCGTGACGTAAATAACGGATGATTAGTACGTTATTTACATAGTAATACAGCATCAGCTTTCTTCTTCTTAGTGTACTTACACATAGGAAGAGGAATATACTATGGGTCATATAGAGCACCAAGAACATTAGTTTGAGCTATAGGTACAGTAATACTTATACTTATGATGGGTACAGGTTTCCTTGGTTATGTATTACCTTATGGTCAAATGTCTTTATGAGGTGCAACAGTTATTACTAACCTTATAAGTGCTATACCATGAATTGGACAAGATATTGTTGAGTTCATTTGAGGAGGTTTCTCCGTAAATAATGCAACTTTAAACAGATTTTTTGCATTACATTATCTTTTACCTTTCATATTAGCAGCTTTAGTTTTAATGCATTTAATAGCACTTCATGATATAGCAGGTTCAAGTAATCCTTTAGGTGTTTCAGGTAATTATGATAGAATAACATTCGCTCCTTATTACTTATTTAAAGATTTAGTAACTATTTTCATCTTTATTTTTGTTTTAAGCGTATTTGTTTTCTTTATGCCTAATGTGTTAGGAGACAGTGAAAATTATATTATGGCAAACCCTATGCAAACACCTGCTGCGATTGTGCCTGAATGATATCTTTTACCTTTCTATGCTATACTAAGATCTATACCTAATAAATTATTAGGAGTTGTTGCTATGTTTAGTGCTATATTAGCAATAATGTTATTACCTGTAACAGACTTAGGTAGATCTAAAGGTTTACAATTTAGACCTTTAAGTAAATTTGCTTTCTGAGTTTTTGTGGTAAATTTCTTAATATTAATGAAATTAGGAGCTTGTCATGTGGAAACTCCATTTATAGAATTAGGACAATTAAGTACAGCTCTATATTTCAGTTATTTTGTATTAATTATGCCTGCAATTAGTTTAATTGAGAATACTTTAATAGATTTATCTTTAGCAAAAAAATCAGGGGTTAACTAATATAATAGGTAATTATAAACTTTTTAAATAGGTTTATACTTCTAGAAAATTCATGGACAGCAGAAGTAGTCTGGTTCTTATTACAACTATAATTTTTAGTACTGCTGGTCTGGTATAGCAGCTTATATCTGTATAGGTACTGCAGCTATATATACAGTATTTCTTAGATTATCCTAAATCTACATAAGTAATAAACCATCCAATAGACAGGGTAAGTATAATAAGATTAATATATGATATATATATAAATGCTATATCTATGTTTCAATATAATATTTTAGTACCTTAGGTTCAGTCAGTATTGTTTTTATTAACAAATATTGCATTAGAGATTAGTTCTAATGTTAATGACTTAAGACTAGAAAGTCAAATGCTCTTGTAGAATTGAATTATATGGTACTGTGGTTGAAACTTTAGATAATATTCATAGTCTTATGTTTAGCTGTCAAATATTCATTTTATAAAAAGTAGATTAAATGTGGATAATCTACGGTAATCAGTATATATTATATCAATAACTTATTTTCATGATTGAATTGGCGGCTTCTTTAATGCAAGCTTATAAAAAAATATTGAGTTTAATTGGATACAAATTGGTGTCCGTTAAGTATTAAAAAAAGGTTTTTAATAGTTAATTTACTACATTATATAATATATACAATATCATAGTAATTAGCTTAATAGAGAGTATTTCTCTAGATATATAATTATCAAAAGAGTAATAATATAGATAGGCCCGCAGAATTAAAATACTACAATTAAGCTTTTTAGTGAACGATATACATATTATATGTAATTTGTACGTTTTAAGAAAAAAATTTTTTTTGATATTTTATTTATTTAATGGCTACTTGCTATTAGCTGCGGATGCTACTACAACTACGTAGGCGGCCACGTAGGCGGCTACGTAGGCGGCTATGCTAATTCTATTTCTGATTATTGTCCATAATCTTTTTATTTTCTAGAAAATAAATAATAATCTTATTATAACCAAAAATAAAAGTGTATAATATATATATATTATACGGATTATGAAGTAGATGGTTTACACTTTGATTGCAAATCTTAAGTAATAGGTTCGATTCCTACATAATCCTAATTAAATTTTTTAATTATCTTAAAAGATATAACAGGTAAGATATATATATATTAATATATATACCTTCGAAAAAGGTTAGTGAATCGGAAGAAGCCGAGAGTTATTTATCATACTCATCTCAACCTAGAGTAATTTCTAGTTGAATTGAAAGATGATTTTTATCAACTAATGCTAAAGATATAGGTACATTGTACTTAATCTTTTCACTATTTTCGGGGTTACTAGGTACAGCTTTTTCTGTTTTAATTAGAATGGAATTAAGTGGACCTGGTGTTCAATATATAGCTGATAATCAATTATATAATAGTATTATTACAGCTCATGCTATATTAATGATTTTCTTTATGGTTATGCCAGCTTTAATAGGTGGTTTCGGAAACTTTTTATTACCATTATTAGTTGGTGGTCCTGATATGGCATTCCCAAGACTAAATAATATAAGTTTCTGATTATTACCTCCTAGTTTATTATTATTAGTATTCTCCGCATGTATAGAAGGAGGTGCAGGTACAGGTTGAACTGTTTATCCTCCTTTAAGTGGTATCCAAAGTCATAGCGGTCCTAGTGTTGATTTAGCTATCTTTGCTTTACACTTATCAGGTATAAGTAGTTTATTAGGTGCAATGAACTTTATAACTACAATAATGAATATAAGAGCTCCTGGTATAAGATTACACAAATTAGCTTTATTTGGATGAGCTGTAGTTATAACAGCAGTGTTATTATTATTATCTTTACCTGTTTTAGCAGGTGCAATAACAATGCTTTTAACAGATAGAAATTTTAACACATCATTCTTTGAAACAGCTGGAGGTGGTGATCCTATTTTATTCCAACATCTTTTCTGATTCTTCGGACATCCTGAGGTTTATATTTTAATTATACCAGCTTTTGGTATAATAAGTACAACAATCTCAGCTTATTCTAATAAATCTGTATTTGGATATATAGGTATGGTTTACGCCATGATGTCTATTGGAATATTAGGGTTTATTGTATGATCTCATCATATGTATACTGTTGGTTTAGATGTGGATACAAGAGCTTATTTCACAGCTGCTACATTAATAATTGCAGTTCCTACAGGTATTAAAATATTCTCATGATTAGCTACATGTTATGGAGGTTCTATTAAATTAACTCCTTCTATGTTATTTGCATTAGGTTTTGTATTTATGTTTACAATTGGAGGATTAAGTGGTGTTGTTTTAGCTAATGCTTCTCTTGACATTGCCTTCCATGATACTTATTACGTAGTTGCTCATTTCCATTACGTTTTAAGTATGGGAGCAGTATTTGCAATGTTTAGTGGATGATATTTCTGAGTACCTAAAATATTAGGTTTAAATTATAATGTATTACTATCTAAAGTTCAATTCTGAATTTTATTTATAGGGGTTAATCTTACATTCTTCCCTTAACATTTCTTAGGTTTACAAGGAATGCCTGAAAGAATAAGTGATTATCCTGATGCATTTGCAGGGTGAAATTTAGTAAGTAGTATAGGATCTATCGTAAGTGTAGTTTCTGCAGGATTATTCTTATACATTGTTTATAATCAATTAGTTAACGGTGAACCTGTAGGTAGAAATCCTTGATATAGAATACCATATTTTACTGATTATGTACAAGGTGATTTATATCAAGGTGTTGCTAGTTTAGAATGAGCTTTACATAGCCCACCTAAACCTCACGCTTTTGTAAGTTTACCTTTACAAAGTAAAATAGGTTTAAATAGTTTAAGAAAACATTTAACTATAAAAAATTTATCTTTATCTTTAGCTATGGCTGGTATTTTTTTATATAGTAAGAAATTATATAGTATCCGATATTTTATTAAATATAGCATTATCATTAGGTAATATTCAAATTATTTTACCTAAAGACTTATTAGCAGGGTTCACAGCTACAATTTTTAAATTACCTCTACAAGGGGTTATAGAGGATATTGTAGATACATTAAAAGCTCCTAGCGCTAATTTAGTTTTATTAAAAGGTTCTGATGGAGCTTCTGGTTCAGTTGAAGTTCCAGGTTTAACTGGAGCTTCAACTTCAGCTGAAGGTCAAGCTTCGGGTTCAGAAGCTGAGCCTTCTGAGTCAGGTGAATATTCTGATGCAGAATCTAATGTTACTCCTAATGTATATCCTAGTGAAACTCAAGAACTTATATACAGTCCTAACGAAAAATTAAAAGGTCTACCTAAAGATAAGTTAGAGAAAGTTAAAAGTGAAATAGAAGAAATGAAAGAATTATATAAATTAGGTAATGCGCCTGCACGAGATGCACAACTAAAGAATCTAGATATAAAATTACAAATATGTAATGAAGAGCTAGAAAAAATAGCAGCTTCTGAAGAAAATAAAGGTAAAGAAAAAAATTAATTTTCTTTTAGAAAGAATAAGAATTTAGTATTATACTTGCTTATAACTATGTTTAATTAAAACTTTTCGGAAGCCCTTACAAAAAAAATACTTTAAATCTGGCTATATGCCTGGTGTGGTTATTTTATTTGAAAGGTTATACATTTTTTATTCATACTATGAAATAGGCGACTATCTATAATTTTCTTAATAGTCGTAGAGTACATGTTAATATGGGTTTATAAATTCATTCTATACTATACATAGTTAAATTTTATATTTCTAAAAAAGAATACACTACACAATTTATAGAAACTTTTAGGTAGTGTAAATTTTAATTTTATTTATACTTCCAGATACAAACTGGTGTATTGTAGTGGCCTAAAGCTACTTAAGTATACCTAGAGAGAAATATATGTAGTATAGTCTATATGTATGTGTGGGTGAGTACACAATACTCTACCTAGATTAAAGAATTTTTAAGATATATATAGTTTAATATTATAAAAAATAAAGATTGTGGTAAATAAATCATTATCATGATTGTTTAAGAGATTTTTACTTAATTTTCTTTTTAATTAATGAAGATTAAAACATTGAATATTTATTATCCCTTTTAATATTTAAAGGTAGGTTTATATTTTGTTAAAATGGTATTAACTTTTTAATATTTTAGTCCATAGTTATAGAGTAAATTTGTCTATGTCTAATAATATTCAAGGTAATAATTTTATATTGGAGTATCCAAGATAATCTAAATATGATTCAATTAATACATGTGAGCAATAAAGCTGTACTTGATACATAATTTAGTGATTACTTTAAATTATTTCTTATAGGGTCTGCCTAGGGTTTAGATGAAAGACTATTTATCAAAAGACCTTTAATCTTATAATTAACAACCTTAGGTTCAAATTTAGATTGATCTTTTTGTAAAGCGATATGCTGTTGGTTATCTATCTTCGCTCCAATAAATAAAATTGAAAATACCTTTATAAGGATATAAGAAGTTCAACTTAATAAGTAAGATCTAACTTTCAAAGAAAAGGAAGGATTCGACTATTTATTCTAGCCCTCTTAAAACTATGTGTATAATATTAATACGGCACTTAAAAATGTTAAATTTAAGGAGAGATAAAAGATTAAGTGATTACACTGTTATTTTTTTATAGAATAAAAAAGAAGAAATTACTAAAAATTATAAATAGTTTAAGAATATAAAAAATATTAAGTAACTTTGGCCAAATAAGGTAGGGTTAGCTTTGTTTTAAGGTGTTGTTTAACTCAGTTTATGTTATGGTTAATACATATGGTTGCAAAAATAACCATCTACAATGGGTTGTAATATATAATGAAAAGTATTAAGAACTTTATGAAAAATAATATGTAAAATAAAATGCTTAATTTATATTATCTCTTCTTAAATATTTTCATAATGAAAGCGAACGTTTAAAGAAAAATTGCTATAACTATTTAATAAGCCAGCCAAAAGAGAATAAAAGAATATTAAAAGGAGATATAAGTAAGATAGGGAAAGTAGGCAAGGCCTACTAGCACAACACAATGGTTATTAAGCTAATCTCTTTTTACTCTCCACTCCTCTTTTCCTTTTTTTAATTAAGAATTTCCTATGTATTATTCTCCTACGATCATTTCATTAATTGAAGTTGTTTTGGTATTAGTTCCAGCCTTGGTTGGTGTTGCTTATGTAACTATTGCAGAAAGAAAAACTATGGCAAGTATGCAAAGAAGATTGGGTCCTAATGCTGTAGGATATTATGGTTTATTACAAGCATTCGCGGATGCATTAAAACTTTTATTAAAAGAATATGTAGCACCTACGCAAGCTAACATAATATTATTCTTTTTAGGTCCTGTCATTACATTAATTTTCTCTCTATTAGGATATGCAGTTATTCCTTATGGTCCAGGATTAACAGTTAATGATTTCAGTTTAGGAATATATTATATGTTAGCTGTATCTTCTTTAGCTACATACGGTATATTATTAGCTGGTTGAAGTGCTAATAGTAAATATGCTTTTTTAGGTTCTTTAAGAAGTACAGCTCAATTGATTAGTTATGAATTAGTTTTAAGTTCAGCTATACTTTTAGTTATTATGTTAACTGGTAGCTTAAATCTTACTGTTAACACTGAATCTCAAAGAGCTGTTTGATATGTATTGCCTTTATTACCAATATTTATTATATTTTTCATTGGATCTGTAGCTGAAACTAATAGAGCTCCTTTTGATTTAGCTGAAGCTGAGTCAGAACTTGTTAGTGGTTTTATGACAGAACACGCTGCAGTAGTTTTTGTGTTCTTTTTCTTAGCCGAATATGGAAGTATAGTTTTAATGTGTATACTTACAAGTATTTTATTTTTAGGTGGTTATTTATTGATTAATGTTTTAGAAATATTTAATATAAATATATTTGATATTATTCATTTTATGATGATTTATAACCCAATCTTTGTAGCAGATTTCGACTTATATTGAAAATATTATTATATTTATACAGAATATTTCTTAAATAATTCTATTATAGATGGATTATTTTATGGGTTAAGCTTAGGGTTAAAAAGTTCTATATTGATATTCGTTTTTATATGAGTAAGAGCTTCTTTCCCTAGAATACGTTTTGATCAATTAATGGCTTTCTGTTGAACAGTTTTATTACCTATACTGTTTGCTTTAATAGTTTTAATACCTTGTATATTATATAGTTATAATATATTCCCGGCTAATATATATTTACTATAATTAATAAATCCCTTTGTTTTTATTACACTCTTTCCTAGTATATATTATTCTAATAATAATAATTATAATAATTAGTTATATAATAAATCTTTTCTTTAAGTAGGGTATAGTTATATAATGCTAATTTTATGGTTATTATAGTATTATTAATAGACTATCTACATTATGTATTATTCATAATATTATCTAATGCGGTTAATTATAATAGTATACTACTAGTCTTGTTATTAGATACTTATGTATCATTTTATTTTTCAACTAAAATATATATATATATATACATATAACAGATTGTATATATAATACGAAAATGTACTATTAATAAGGGGTAAGGTTACTATACTACCTGGCTACGAAACAAGTAAAGTATAAAGTATTTCGTGATTTACGAGATACGAAAGACAAAGCATTATTATAAGGTTTCACTGTACTATTAAACCTGGACATTCTTAGATATCAGATGTTTTTCAATATATTCAGCAATCTATCTCTGGTGTGAAGTTTTATTGCGGTTAATTGGTGTACAAGTAAGGGTAGCTATCTTGTTTGGGTGTCTTTATTATATTTTTTGCTAATTATACCTATAATAGGTATATTCTTAATATCTACAATACATAGTTTTTATCCTGTAACAGTACCAATAGAAAAATCTATAGAGAAAGGTGCTCGTCAGCATACAGGACATCTATATTCTTCAGATAGAAATGTTTTGAATGCAGAAGATAATAATTTATAGATATCGATCTTAAGCTTAGGGAACCTTAGAATATTTATTACGACAATTAGCAAACTATTTAACTAGTAATAGCTAAGAACAAATGTATTAACACTTACCTATAGTATATAGATATCTATAATATATAGTTATGCTAGGTATAACGAACCTAACTCAGACTTCTTCTAAAAGGGTTCAGACAAAGGTAGATTAAGCGGGACAGGTAGGCAGGTTGTCTAAGGGATTCGGTAAAGCCAAAGGGTTCATAATAACACTAGAGTTGTCTCTTATAGTAATTAGCAATGCTTAGTATAAGTACTGTAATTGTAATTATTACTACTGGTAAACTCTTAGAGTCTACCTAACGAGTGACTAGCTAGCTATATATATATAATTGTCTATCCCTCTTTAATAGTTATTACTAGTACTATTTCTCCTTTTACTCCGTGATTCCGCATTATCGACGGTGATATGTTATTATCACTAGTAAAGACCTTAGTCTTGGCGGTGATAATCTTCTAATTAGTCTGTCAAGTGATTAGCTGTCGGAATGTCCTACGTCCTAGCTATAGCCTGCTAGGCCGTCTATATACTTATCTGTGATACTAGGAAGTAGCAAAAGGAACGTTTAAAGCTATATATCTACTAATTAGTCAGATGTTAGTAGATAGGCTTACTAAGTGACTTAACTAATAAGCTTTCAAGCACTAAAGAGCTCTCCTTAATCTTTAAAATATTAATTATAGGCTTATATAACTAGGAGGTAGAAAATAAGTTAAATTCGCTAAACAAAATACTACCTAATACTCCCTATTTACTACTATTAGCTATTACTAGGATCAATAGCCTTACCCTTACCTTTATCCTAGCTAGGCAACAATATAGCACCTAACGCATCATTAGATATACTAATATAAGTATTACAAGCCTCCTTGATCTTGCCTAACTAGTAGAAGATGTCGTATACTAAATAGGCGATCTTTGTAAAACGCGCGAGTTTAGCCTTATCAAGCTCGTACTCCTCTATATCGTCTACGCTAGCACGTTTCAGGTCACTCCGAACGACTATACGTAACTTCTTAAGATCCTACGTGTAACTATTAGCGATTCGCCTACACGTTAGGGGTAGAGGTTTAGGATCTAGGGACTTATAAAAGCCTTAGCTCTATCTAGTAGAGCCTTCGTTAAATCCTTTGCTAACCTGACGTAAGAAGCAGGACTACCATTATAATTAGTATAAGCATCGCAAGAGCTATCAGACACGCAGGCGATCAGCATATATCTCCTTACACTTATAGGAACTACAGGTACAATAGTAGTAGCAAGAGCTAGCGCCGGAATGATCACGACATTCGCCAAAAGAACGTCCTACCAGAGCCGACCATATACACATTCCGTAGGGCACCTTGCGAAGCTCGCCAGCTTCGATGTCGCTATCTTCAGTCAGCTCGAACGATCCTGACGCGACTAGAACACTCACGGTTTGGAAGCTAGTTTGGAAGCTTTAGCGCGCTTACGCTTTCGAGGGGTTACAGGAGTAGGAGTCGACCTACTAGTAGTTACAGTGTTCGCGACGGGCGTACCCGACGAGTCATCCGTTGATTCGAGCGTAGGAGGCACTATCCTGTTATTGCTACGATTAAAACTAGTAATACTATCGCTACTATAGTTATAATGGCTATATTTGATCTATAGCTTCAAAGGAATTGCTCTACTATACTCGACTCTTTCAGACTTCCGAATACAGAAGGCGGGCCCCCTGAAGGAGCCATCGAGGTAAGAGTAACAAAGGATATAACACTAGGAACAGTATCATCATAAAGCGTAGTTAAACGACTATTGCCTTTAACTAGGGGGTGTGTCAGAAGCTGTGGAGCTTCTAAGCGTATTAGCCACGCGTTTGCCACAGCTATATGAGGCTGTTCAACGTATTGGCCAGTCCCTTTGTCTATAAATACCACTCGTTTTTGTCTCCTTTGTAGATAGCTTTAATAAGGCACTGTCTCCTTCGTACAGCCACCTACTGCAGACTGCTTTCAACGCTCCCGGAGCTTCCACTGCGTTCGGCATGAGGGCATCGTATTTCGCGTTTAAAGTTCACGCGGGAATTCATCACTTTCGTCCATTGGCAAGCCAACCCTGTCTAATGACTAATTAATTACCAACAAGCCGTAAATACAATCTAGTCTTTTCGCCATGAATCGGGAGGATACTCCATTCGGCTCTCTCACCTCAACCAGCTGTCAACGTATAATGATAGGTAAGGTGCCTAGGTTACCTGCGTTAGATAATATGAGGCGAATGCTGATCGCAAATGCCACGGACACAGTTTCACCACTTTCAATGTGATAAGATGTGCTTTTTCGTGCGCCCCCCCTAGCTTACCAGCTTGCCGGTCTAATTATTACCTGCCCTCGAAGGACATGCCACTATTAATTATTGGCCTCCGTGTTGCTGATTAATTCCTCAATGTAGCGCGCCACTGGGACACAGCAGGCGCCCAAGGCGCCGTAGCGGAGGGTCTCCGACGGCACCCCACAGGTGCTCAGCCAATTCGCTTCGTTCCCGAATCCATGGGATATTGCCTGGACGGCCAGGATCTTCAAATGATGACCCGTGCAGATCGGCTACGACCTTTCCTCGCGTGGGAATGTTGCCTGTCAGTGCATCTTACGGAAACTCTGCAGGGGCGGGCCCGACCGCGGGTTTATTTAATTAATTACTGCCGCCTTTCCGCTGCAAGCAAGGAATAATATCTCCTCGCGTGCACTGTACTGATCGCATACACAGTAGTGCCGGCACCGCTCTCCAAAAGCAGGCCTGACAACCAAAATTCATCCATCTGCAGCCTGCGCCGTCGACGTGTCCTACGCCCTAGCGCAACTTGTCTGCGCCAAGCACGGCCTGGCTGGGAGACGGGTCGATTGCGCTCCAATGCTTGAGGTGTAATTAGCCAGGCTAGGCGAAGCGGGCAAAGCATATCCACAGAAGCTTAGACGAAGCCCTTCCCGCCTTGGCGGATCACCTCCGAGTTTGCTAGTAGCTCAACGGTTTGCCTCAAGCTCAGGCTGGCGCGTTGAACAACCCACGTCTCAAGGTGGTTGCCAGGACCCATGCCGGGGTTGGTTGCCACAGTCACGATGAATGGGTCCACTCCTTACTTGTATGGACTCTATATGAGAAAAGAGAACGACTCCGCGGAAAGAGCGAGCCAAATGTCCTTCGGGAGAGACGTGGACGGATGCCCGCATGGCAATAATTATGTGATATCCCAGTCGTCAGCTCTGATATCAATAGTCCTTTAGAGCTAGCGCTCAAGCTGACAATGCCCTACACCCCACACAGGCTCACAAAGGCTCAATCCGGCGCGGTTTGAGCCGTCTAAAACTGTGTTTAGTTCTTCCCGTTCCAGTGCACAGAGGGAACGCTGTGTCCGGGTCGCTGAGACACCACCCTGGCTTCTGGATATTTGCCGCGCTTACCTCCGACGAACGACCGGCACATGGTAAGTGTCCCGTGGTATCTGCATCTCGTCTTCCAAAGGCTCGTCTTGGGAGCCGCTCGTGTTTGCGGGATTGATGACGTCGGGGTTTGGTGTGGGACGGTTCCTGGGGATGCCTGCGCCAGTGCACACTAGGAGGAGCTAAGAGCAAAGGGCGGGGAAGCGAAAGCGGGGAGGCACGGAAATGCCTAGCTTTGTCCCGCACGCCCGATTTTCATGCCAGCACCCATTCCACCACACTTGCCGGGACGCCAGACGCATGATACATATGTTTGCAGCGCGCTTCGGAAGACGCCGTGTCGCCAAACGCGAGCTTGGCGACATTCAGGGACCGACCAGCATCCGCAGCACACGACTCCTTGAGGACATCCCTCTTTCTTGCACCAAAGAAGCAGCTTCAAGATTTGCACGACTCCGGCCAATGTATTCCATCCACGATGCACGGCATTGACATGTGTCTGGCCCCCTGCTGAGTGTTCAGCTGCGGTGGCCTGCTGCTCGAGAGCGGGATGTAACATGTCGCGTAGCATTGTCAATTTTGTTATCGAATCTTGGGGAAAATCTTTCAATCTACGATCTTTTTTTTCGGTGCTTGGTCCTGGGGCGCGGCGGAGGCTTACTCTGGTCACTATCTCTATGTATGTATGTACATACATACACTGCTGGACGCACAGTACACATAGAAACCAGCAAGCCGTTCTTCCCGAGTGATCCCTGACAGCCGTGGCCAATGTTTGCGGGAACCGTGTGCAGAGAAGTACAGGGAAATTTCCAGACGGGAGCGGTGGGAGGGTGAAACAGTTTGTGGGCATGCGGGCTGCAACATCAATGCTTGGCTCAAAAGCCGGGCTGCCCTAACAGGATACTAATGTTAGCTTTTCTCCGCATTCCGCATCCTCCCTCCTTGCATTCCAGGCTTGGCCTATGCCTCAAAGCCGGACCGCCGCCCAAAAAGAAGCTTCGCCAAAACCATCCGCTCCGTCCTCTCCTCCGATTGCGTGGGGGCCATCGTGCGTTCCTCCCCGGCCCGCCAACGCTTGCGGACCACGCTAATGAAAACAAGGACTCCGCAAAACGCTCGGCTAGTGGAGCGAAGGCCGCGCTCCCAACCCCCGCGCCCGCGATTAGGACTTGATCGGCGTTTCCCCCGGATGTTGCTGCAACGCTATACATAGTACACTAGTGTACAGTACGGATTAGACTCGCAACATTCCCCGGTATTTCCGGGGCCCCTGGTCGATGATCCCCCGCGAAGAACCTCCGCAGCCTCGGCGATATTACCCCATCCCTTCACCGTCAGCATCTCTACACTAGTGGATACACACACACACACACTCGCGTACTGTGGTGCTGGGTACGAAGCAAACCTCCTCCGGGTTCGAGGGGACCCCCTCCGCAATTGACAGGGGGGAACAGGAGGTCAACGGCCCCTCGGGCTAACCTTACAATACTAGTTACTGGGTAGTGCAGTTCTTCGGATACATTCGGCCAAATCCACACCTTGGCCGCCTGCGCGAGGGTTACATGGAATGCTGCACATGGAAGAAGAATGGGTAAGGTGCTGACCGAACAAAAAAGAGAAGAAAAAAAAGCCGGTTCCCCGGATCATCCATCTCCCCGCTCTTTGGCCCGTGGAGCCGACCTGGCACATGAACAAATAAATCTCAGGCTGCCCACTTGCTTTATCCTGCCGTCTAATATCGATCTTTAATTAATCACGCCTAATCCCTGCCCCAAAAACCTTAAACAAACGTCTTCATCCCTCCTTCCCACATCTCCAAACCGAGAGAGAGAACAATACCCCCTTTCCAAGCAAGTCGGGATCGCAGTTAACCCCGCGCGCTTAGTTCCCAGTACTTCAACTCTTTAAGATCAGGCCCGCGATCCGACTTTGAAACATGGCCGGCTCGGATGCCGACAAGGAGAAGGTGTCCCTCGACGCCAACGGCATTCACGATGAGGGGGCAGACATGCCCATGGACCCAGACGCCCACCTCTCCGAGGCGGAGAAGGCCGAGGTGGTAAGATTTGCCCCGTAGTCGGGAGGACGGCGCTCCGGCGAATCGTCTCGGGCATACGACGGGGCCGGATGGATGGCTGACAAACACGACCGATTCCAGGAGCGTCGACTGCTTTGGAGGCTGGACTTGATTCTCATGCCATGGGTAAGGAATTATTGCGCCGAGGTCAAGCTGGGGAGGCTTGCACTGACAATGGGCCGCAGCTCTGCCTCCTCTACCTCCTGGCCTTCCTCGACCGGACCAACATAGGCAATGCCAAGATCGCCGGCCTTAACAAAGACCTAGATCTCTCCACGGGCGAGTACAACGCGACGCTGACCATCTTCTTTGTGTCGTACGCCGTCTTCGAGCCGCTCAGCAACATCCTGCTCAAGCGATTGCGTCCCTCCATCTACATCCCCATCATCATGTAAGCAAGCCCACCATTTCCCGGTTTATTTTCTTTTTTTTTTTTTTTTACCCCGTCGACTTTAGAGGAGATCGACAAAATTCCCTCCCTCCCCCCTTTCTTCCCCTCCCTTACCCCCCAACTCCTAGCTCTGCTACTCTACGATCAACGATGAAGATATCTGACATGAAATTTTTTTCTCTCTCTCTCTCTTGTTTCCCCGGATTGTAGGATTCTCTGGGGCGCGAGCATGCTCGGGATGGGCTTCGTGTATAACTGGTCCGGGCTCATGGCGGCGCGCTGGTTCCTGGGGCTGACCGAGGCCGGGCTGTTCCCGGGGGTCAACTACTACCTCTCGTGCTGGTACAAGCGGTCCGAGTTCGGCGTGCGGGCGGCCATCTTCTTCTCGGCGGCGGCCGTGTCGGGCTCCTTCGGCGGCCTGCTGGCGGCGGCGATCGAGAACATGGACGGGATCCGCGGCATCCCCGGGTGGGCGTGGATCTTCATCATCGAGGGCCTGCTGACCATCGTGGTCGGGATCGCGTCCTTCTGGATGGTGCACGACTTCCCCGACGAGGCCCGCTTCCTGTCGGAGGACGACCGGGCCCGGGTCATCCGCCGCCTCAAGCTGGACAAGCAGGCGTCGGCCAACCACGAGTCCTTCCGGATGACGTGGTTCTGGCAGGCCGTGCGCGACTGGAAGATGTGGCTCGGCATGGTCATCTACATGGGCTGCGACATGCCCCTCTACGCCTTCTCCCTCTTCCTGCCCACCATCATCGCCAACCTCGGCTGGAACACGAGCGTGGTCCGGGCCCAGCTGATGTCGGTGCCCCCCTACGCGGCCGCGGCGCTGCTGACGGTCGCCGTCGGCTTCGTCGCCGACCGCACCCGCGCCCGCGGCCTGTGCAACGTCCTCGTCTCGCTCCTCGGCGTCGCCGGCTTCGCCATGCTGCTCGGCACCGACGACCCGGCCGTCCAGTACGCGGGCACCTTCCTGGCCGCCCTCGGCATCTACCCCTGCATCTCCAACACCATCAGCTGGGTCGCCAACAACGTCGAGGGCGTCTACAAGCGCGGCGTCGTCCTCGGCTTCGTCATCGGCTGGGGCAACCTCAACGGCATCGTCAGCAGCAACGTCTACTTCAACAGCCCCCGCTTCCCCGAGGGCCACGCCGTCATGATCGCCTACCTCGCCCTCTGCCTCTTCGGCGGCTCCGTCCTCAACTCCCTCCTCCTCCGCCGCGAGAACGCCAGGCGCCGCAGGGGCGACCGCGACCACTGGGTCCAGGGCCTGTCCGACAAGGAGATTGAGGACCGCGGCGACCTGCGCCCGGACTTCATCTACACCGTCTGAAGAGACCGAGGTTATTTTTCTTTTCTCTCCCCCCCCCCCCCCGAGTTTACTCTGCCTTGTATTCCGAGGAGGGCTCCCGGTTGTTGATTTCTTTTATTTATTCTTTTTTCCATGGCCCTGTTACGAGACTCGTCGTTTTGGTGTTCTTTTCCGAAAGAAGGGTGGAAGAGGGTTTGGGAGGTTGGGTCTTCTTGAACCAAAAAGAAAAAGAACGTGGGTAGGGAAGGCAGTGTGGCGTATATAGCGAGGTATTTATTATTGAGAGACAGGTTCAACATGACGTGGATTTGCCGTTTCGCGCGCGAGGCAAAGGCCATGTCTCGGCCGGGCTCTGAAGGTCGTTGCCGAGAGTATATAATATATGTTTATATTAGACATCTAGACTGTGTCTGTTCCCGGTACTCGATCTCTGCTGTCCACCGTGTCGCTTTCATCTTCATGAATGCATGTTGCCGCCCAGGGAATTAAATTAGTTGAAAACAAAATGGGTGCATCAAGTCTCTCTACATATGACGTTCTATTGTTGGTGGGACTCGCTCCCCTACCCGCCTCATCTCTGATGGAACCGTCATGGTTCATGCGAGGGTGCTAAGCGGGCGCCACGCGACCGACCGAGACCACAAGTCACCATCCACGGCATGGTCAGCCGGTCAGCCAAATGGTACCGACAGGCTCAGCCTATTCTGTCTGAAACCTACATGATCGTATGATGCGGCCTCCCATGCCGATCGACCATTGGCGTTTTTTTTGTGTTCTATTTTGAGTCTCGGTTCAGTAAAAAAGGGGGAAAAGGGGGGGGGGGGGGTTGAGCAGGTTGTGGGGAGCCTCAAACTCGGCCGAGCGGTCGGAGCAGATGTCGAGAATTGAGTCCATCAATCGGACTGGAGCGCCTCGTACTGTGGGAGATAAGCAGAAGGCGTACGTGGGCGGACCGTGTATTTGGGCTCTCCGGCCCCGGCTCTCGTTTGGGAACCACTGCGTGTCAGCCCCTATCCATGTCTCAGTCGTGACCATCAAAGGTATGCTTCCAATGTTTGGCATGGCGTGTTGTATTAATTAGAGTTTGGATTTCCCGCGCGTCAGCATCCCGAACAGCCACGAGGTTTGAGCTGCTCGGTGACTCGCCCACTCGCCCACTCGCTTTGTATCGTTCCGCGTGAGACATAGTGTAAAAGATATGGGTCTCTTAGAGGACGCACAGAGGGTCTCGGACGTGGAGAGTCCGGGGGGATGCAGTGGCGAGAGCCGAGGGACGTCTCTGCGGTGGAGAGGAATGGAGAGGAATGCAGTGCTACTGTTTGGGCAGCATCGTTAATCCGGCGCTTCGTGACGACCCAACGATTTCGATGTGGGCGAAGGGAGGACAACGCGGCGGATCGACAGCACCATATTCCTTCCCGGTCTCCCTCCCTCAACCATTACTCACCCCTCTCGGTTTAGTTTTGTCGAGAAAGTCGTACAACCCGGGTTTCATGCTGCAAACACAACGGTGGTGTGCGCCTCGTTTCGCGCTGTGTCACCACGGGGCGTCCAACGGTTGTCCCCGACGGCCGGGCCATAACCGATCGAAGGCTGAGTCGGAACACGCGGCAAGCAGATCCCGGTTTGAGGTAATTAGACAGAGAGCAGCCGCGTTTGGCGGAGGATGTTGGCCGGGATCTGCTGAGCTGTCCACCAGCCACGACTGTTCCATTTCCGAAAACGTCCAGGGATGCGTGTGATGCTTTCAAACATCGAGATGATGCCTAAGTATGTCGAGCCAGCATGGCAGAGGGAGTCGGGGAGGGGGGCCGCGATGCGTGGGACAGAGGTCGCAGACAGGTCGACCAGGGGAGTTCTGCGCAGTCGTTTTGCGATTCACCTGAGATTCGGATTGGAGCCCGCATGTGTTTGGTTTATTAATACTGCATTGGATTGCCGAAGAACCATCTGCGAGGCCGTTTGACTCGGCCCAGCCCGGGCGAGCGAACAAAAACCAAAACAAAGAAAAAAAAAAAGGTCTGAACACGAGACTGGGGAACGCCAATTGGGCAGCCCTGCCGTTGCCAACGACAGTCGCCCATAGCGATGAAGCGGTTGACCGCTTGGCACTGCAAGGTGCTCGATGTGGGATGCTGCAGCACAACAGGCGAGAGGCCTCGGGTGCTCGGTCAGGCAAGGTAGGTCGGTGCCTTACCTTACCTTGATCCATGTATGCAATTATGTACTGTACATACATACCTACATACTGTCCTAGTACAGTGCCAGAGTTGCCCACTGGCTAGTTAATACTTTGGTAAAAATGCAGGGGCCCGTGGCTCTTGCATGCAGAGCGCACTGCTTGGACATAATTATTACCTACACTAAGGAAACTCCACGCGGAAAGTGGAAATTCGGTCAACATGCATGCCCAGTCCACAACTCGCTCCCTCCTGCGCCCATTCCTCATGCGGTTCTTCGGCGTATGTAGTGCCCGCTCCTGGCCGAGCCTCTAGACGCTCACCTTTTGTAGCGTCAGGTACCGTATGCACCTCGACTGCCCAGTGGTCGTTAACGCCTTGGATAGCGCAACATCGTGAATGACGTAGCCACTGCCGGCGGGGGCATGAGCCTGGCCGCTGTGACGGGTGAGGTGCCCATCACACATTGACCCATCTTGAAGCCTTTCCGAGAGGTTTGCCATGCTGTGTGCAGGAGTGCAGGAGGCCACAAATCAGGGTCCGCGTTTCAATTTTGAATTGTGATCCAGCAATCCAATCATGATCTCTGCCTTAGGCCGCGATGGCCCCATATCCTGGTAAGGAAGCCACCGATTAGACGGATTGGGTACCTGTTTACCTATCCGGTCACCTACCAGTAAATTAACCTATCCGCCTTACTCTCGACCATGTCAGTCCTCCTTGGCTGACTCATTTCAAAACCGCCCGGCCGCAGATGAGGAGCCATCTAAGACGACCAGCGGTGATTTAACATGGGAAAAAATAAGGCAACCACGATCAGGCGTCTGAGCTGTTCACCGCTCCATGCGACCTATTGCACCCCTGTCCATCAGCCCATCTCTAGACCAATTCTCAATGGCGAATTCTTCTTCTGTTTGAATGTCGCTATTATCTGCCACTATATTTGTTCCTTTTTTGGGTTCCCGAACTAGATGACTGCTTGGTTGTCGAGCGCCAAAGTAAAGGAGATTTAAATTCACGAGAACCCTTTCACCACCGCATCTTCCCAACTTCCGCACTTAATCAGATCTTCCCTCTTCCCAGCTCTGGGTTCATATATATCCTGCCAATAATTACCATCCGACTCGGGGCCTCAAGCAAAACAAACTCATTACCTTTCCATTACCATTGCCACACCGGCTGTTCCACCCGAAGCAGTTTCAGACGGGGCAAGTCGTTCCAGCATGATCGAGTTTCATGACGACGCCAATATGTCAACCACACAGGTCGAGAAACCCACCACAACCGCCGTCGCCGCACCGGAAACAATGACTAAGGAAGCCGCCAACAACCATGCCACTCCAGCCGTCGGCGCCCAGCACCAGCCATACGGAGGTTCCTACCTCTGCAAGTGTTGCCTTTGGTACGTGCTGCTAGGTATCATCATCTTTCAGAGATGCCTCCCAGCCCTTTCCCCCTCCTATTCACTGAGCTCCCCCTTGTGGCTTGCCACCTCGATAGCACCGGCAAACCTTGGCTGACACCCCTTGGGGTTAGCACGTGCGGGGAGGCGGTGGAGTATCCTGGCGACGTCTGTTATTTGTGCAAGAAAATTCACTACTAATTAAGGGCGTTTCCGAGGTTCTGGTTTGGAACAAGGGTCAAACAGGGTTTTGGTGCTGACCTCGACGACGGGAAAAGACGCGCATGAACAAGACAGGGGGCGTGAGTTATGGCGCCGAGATACGGGATTAGAAAACTGGGAACGGCCGAAGAGCCTCTCGAGACACTGGAACTCCAAGGCCCAGACGGGAAATTGTACGAATTAGTGCGAGGAAATGCAAATCTTAGTATTATGCTAGGATGATATTCTGAACAAGGCTCCCACACCCATGGGCTGGCGACTTGCCAACACCTGGCCCCTTGACGATACTCTCCGCAAAAATCTTGGTCACAGTCATACCACGGCTGGATGACTTATTGAATGTACTATGTATCATAAGCATGCGTGGCATGTTCGGCAACATGAGTCTGATTGATTCAATATTATAATTATTGAATAAATAATTAATAATAGAAGAACGCCAAAGCCCCGTCCTCTTTCGTCTCCGGCTCTCCCTGAACGCAGCTCATGGAAATTAAGCATCCACCTTGTTCTGTCAGCCAGCTTTTTTTTCCTTCCTAGGAACGCTTGACTCTTTGACGATGATGCGCTGAGGGTAATTACGTATACACACACCACCGTTGGCCGCCACACCAACCCTCAGGTCGCACGGATCCCAGATGTGCAAATAAGCAACGCGAGCCGAATTCCTAGCGCGGAGCCAAATCTCTCACCCCTGTCGTCGCCTTCTGGGCGCCAAGCACGGTAGGTGGTGTTATACTAGTAGTTCCCGCAATGCAACCTCGCCGCTGATTACACAGTACATAGTAAGTAGACCACACTTGCGCGTAAGTATGTACCCGGTGGTTAGTTGCTGACTAATTAGTTCAGGACTACCACCTGTCTCCCGACAAACAGGTGGTAGTCCTGAACTAATTAGTCAGCAACTAACCACCGGGTATACGCGTACATATACGCACTCGCGGTAACCGGGCGGCCCTTCGCCGCCCCCTCACCTTCGCCGCCCCCTCCCCTTTGGCTTCCTTCACTCGTGCACAAGGCGACCCAGACGCCGGAGTGGAGGTGAGTGCTGGGGGTGAGTAAACCCATCAAAGAAGAGCGTATCGCGGCAAGCACGTGTAATCAAGGGGCCTGGCGCTGGATGATGCAAGTTGAGAGATGGCGATGCTAAAAGCTGCTTAGCTCTTTTACGCATTGCAGCCGGTGCGGGTCAAGCAAGGACTGAGTTACAAGGTGATGGTTGTTGTTGTTGTTGTTGTTGTACTCCGTAGTTGTTGGTAATTAATTAATTAGGCGTCGGCATTGGACGCATCTACGAACCCCCCCACCACCCCTTTTCAATCCCGACCACTCTAGCAGAGTTACCCAGCTGGATGTTTCAGTAACCGCGTATGTTTTATTGGGAAAAGGGTAGTAGCCCGATCCTCTCATGTATGAGAGCTGGTACAGCGAGCGCCGCAGAGCAGCTGCCATCCAGTGCTTATTAACTCGCGTAAACCAACTTACGCCGTCAAAATAGAAACAACTCAAAGGAAGAACCCCATAATTAATTATCCCCTAGGATTCTCACTTTCGTGAAGACTAATCTATTCCATAGCAACGCCGAGAATAAATGCAAACTTCGAGTCCCAGTTAGGCTCTCCCAGAAACCTTCTTCGCCTGCCTCCGCGCCGCTTCGAACTCGGCCGTCTCCGCCGGGGCGTACGGGTTGTTGCTGGAATAAGGTCCGTTGCTCGCATAGCGCGGCTCGGGCGCCGGCACCGTTCCTGCGGCAAACGAAGAAGACGAAGAAGCAAGCGGCTGGCTCGTTCTGGGATTCGCCGGGGCCCGGCCAGGGGCCGGCGAGCAGTAGAAGGCTTGGGGCTGCTGCTGCTGCTGCTGCTGCTGCTGCTGATCCTCTTCCGGCCGCACTTTACCTGGACGAGGTGGCGGTGGCGGCGGTGGCGGCGGCGCCTGCTGCGGAGGGCGTGGTGCGGTAATGTACGTGTCATCATCCACCACGCGACGGTGGCGGTCGGGGCTGGGCGTGGGGTAATAGGCGTGGGTCGGAGTCTGCTCGTGGGAGTGCTGGTGTCGGTGGTGGCCGCTAGCGGCGTCGAGCCCGCGCGTCGAGGTGGTGCCGGTGCTGTGGATCTCCCCGCCCGAGGGCCTGTGTCGCCGGGACGGACGTCGCGTGGCGGACGGGCTCGGGCGATGCCTTGCGGGAGATGGCTTCTCCTCTGCCGTGGATCCTTCCTCATCGGAAGTGCTCGCGCCATCGCTCTCACCACCTTCGGCGTACTGTTGAAGAAGAAGCGATGAGCTGCGTCCTGCGGACTCGTGGCGAGTGCGACTTACTCTTCTCAGTTCTTTTCGCATGGCAATGCCAGCACAGATCTCTTTGGCCTCTTGAATGGCCTTCCTTTGTACCCTGAGCGTCTGCCTCCTATCCCTGGTCTCTTTATTTTCCGCCGCGATGGCCTCGACCACGTCGGTACTCAGACCCAGCACCTCGACCGAGTTGAAGATGCTGTACATGCCCTGGAGGAGATGGCGTTCGATGACCTGAGTAATGGTGTTCCTGATGAAGGTCTTGGCGGCCAGGTCATAGTATATCAGCATCTTCTCGAGCACCTCCTCGGCCTCAGAGAAGGTGGCGCCGTCCTGCGTCGTCATGAGGTGCCAGTTCCTCAACCGTTCTTCGTACTCGGGGTCGTACGATTGGACCTCGAGGCTCATGTCCTGGGTCAGGAGGTCCAGCTCGTGCTGAGCCTTCGCCATGAGTTCCTTCATGCGAGGCTCCAGAAAATGCCGGCGGAGCGGTGCCCGCATGCGCTTCGGCCAGGCGTAGTCGACCAACTCGCCCAGGAACTCGTCGCAGACGACGGCCAAGTTGTCCTTGTGCTCCTGGGCTAGTTTGGGCCAGTTCTCCGAGTAGTTCTGGAAGAGCATGTAGACGGCCCTCGGCTTTGGATCCATGGGAAACTCTGAGCCGCGGATCTGTCGCAGCAGCAACTCGACTTCCTGCTTGACGAACTCGCGCTTGGCGCTGCTATCAGGGGAAGAGTCGCTAGAGAAGGCGAGCTTGCGGCCGTGGGCCCGTACCCCCATCGCGAAGCGGTCGTTCTCCTCCGCAGCGCGGGCCCGTAGGTTCTGAGCCGGGGTGCCTCTCGGGTCTGCGGTTACGCGAAAGAAATTCTTCTTGGGAGGATTCTTGTAGAAGCCGTAGACGGCGGGGATCACCAGCTCCTTGGATGCCGAGAAGAGCTCGACCAACTCGGTCCGCATCTCCTCCGGCGTATCTTTGGCGTCCCCGAGAGACTTGAGTTCGGCCTCGCAGTCATCGAGCGCTTTCTGAATCTGCTTGCGAAGGACGTGGACGTGTCTGCCGATATGCCGCTGCAACTGGAGGCTGAGCTGCCGCATAAGCGCGATGGCGCCACAGTTGGACGGCGGGATCGAGCTCCATTTCCCGCTGTTGAAAAAGACGGCCTCGGCTCGTCGGCGCTCCTCGGCCGTCGGCCAGAGCTGGCCCGGTTCGCGGGGTCCCGGGTTTAGCAGAACGTACCAGCCGAGCTTGAAGTCGTTGCGCTTGTCCTTGTTTTGCACCAGATCGATGAATTTATCCTCCAAACCAATGGACTCGGTCAGGTCCGGCTTCGTCAAGACGCCAATCGTTCTGTGCCCGTCCGGGTCGAATTGACGGGCCTTGGTGAGAATCGGCGCCTGGACGTAGTCAGAATTCCCCCCTACCACGGCCAAGATGATGGTCCGGGAACTCTTCATGTAGCGGTCCGAGAGCGCCTCGATGGTCCTGATGTCTTCGAGGGACTGGTCGTTGTTTGCGTTTCGGACCAACCCGGGCAGGTCAACAAGAGTCAGGAGCGGCATATCCGGGCCCCGCTTCTCGACGACGAGGATATCGCGGGCGGCAAAGCGGCCCGGCACGTCCTTGGGGGCAATGAGGTCGACGGCGCTCCTCATCAACTGCTCAAAGGGCATCTCGGCACGAACGGTTCCGCCAAACTGTCTCAGCCTCTCCTGCTCGGGAAAGCTGCGGTTCTTGTCCGGAATCACGGAGACGGTGACGCTCTGCTGGGGCGCCCTCCGGAGGCGGATCTCGGTAGCGAACCTCGTACAGGCGCCGGCATCTCGTGGAAACGGGGTGCCAGTGATGGCCTCGAGCACGGAGCTCTTCCCGGCGCTCTGATCACCCACCACGACAATCTGCGGCAGCTTGACATTGTCCAGTTGGGCGAACTGCAGCTTGTCGATCAAGTCGAGGAGTGCACGCTGCTCGTTGGCGAGCTCCTGGGCATCCACCGCTAGCTCGAGGCGCGCGACCATGGCGGGAAGGGGGATAAGTGAGCAAGGATGTAATTTGTTAGAACAACGATGCAGGACTCGGCGAGAGGCGAGCCTTCTTCAGAGCGGCAGATCGGATGGGAAGGCCCTTTTAAGGAGGGGAAGGAGGGGAGCCGCTCATCTTGAATTCTTCACCCGACCTTCTATTACGCCCGTCGCCACAGCCAAGGCTGTTGACGACCGCGTGGCCCAAAGGGAGGATGTGCATGCTGCCTTGTGCTACTGAGTTCGGGTAACGAATATGGATTGATTGAGTGGACAGACTTGCCCGTCGAGTGTGAGAGCGGCCTAAAACGTGTTAGTTTGGAGAAGGAACAACGCCCGGGTGACGACGGCAGACGTGGGCAACGCGCGTCAGTGGATCGCCCAAGCCCACACACACCCCGAGACCACATCCTCGCGGCAATCGCATCAGGATGGCAGGAAGAGCGTAATAATTAATTAATCGGTGTTGATCAAGCGTTTGCATTTTACCGGTTCAGGACTTGAATGGTTCCTGATTGTCTTCCTTCGGCGTATTGCAATCCGTAACAATGAGTCCTTTGATGCAGACCTTTTTAAGAACAGGCGATAGAAGCAGATGCCAAGTTCAGCTACGGATTGTAGGTTTCACGTTGTGGGCGACTTACTATGTACGTACTCCGTAGAGAGAGTTGGATCCTTGGCGATTGAGCAATCAGCTGCTAGCTTTGGAGCTGGTGGCGGTGCAGTGCCACATGTGGCAGTGTGATTTGTTTCCCAATCTTCTTTGCCACTGCCTGAGGACCCTCCGCGTGAGTGGAGAACAGCTGCCTGCCGGCTCGGGTGAACCACGGAGTGGACCGTTGTTACAGAAAGTGCATGGGGTTTACCAACGTCACCGCCCGGGGTCCAAGCTCCAACGGCTTCCTGCAGCAGCTGCAGCTGTCGGCCGCCAAGGTTTCGTGAACTCGTACCGTGGGCTAACTCGCATCATCTGTGCGAAGCTTCCATCAAGGCTTAATACCGTCAGCCCATCCGGTGCTCCCCTTCACTCCCACACATGCGCTTCCTGGTGAAGCGTCCCGAGCGGCAGCCATGAACGTCTTTGAGGATCCCGACAATCCCAACAAAGACGAGTGCATTCCCGCGAACACAGTTGGGCCCGGCAAGAGAGACACCCAGGTTCAGTTCATCATCTCTCTAGCACTCGGCCTGTCGGCATTTCTAGCTTTCTGTGTAGGTTCTGCCTCTTTCTGTGCCTTTTGTTTTGTTGATTTATCCATTTTTTTTTCAACCTTGCCTTGACCCAAGCTGACCTTCCGGACAAACAGGTTCTGCGACCACGATGGAAATCGCTGTACGCCGCGCGGAAGCGACACTCGAACTCCTCCTTCCTCGGCCTGCCTGCGCTTCCCGACACGTTCTTCGGATGGATCCCCGTGCTCTACAGGATCACCGAACAGCAGGTCCTCTCCTCCGCCGGCCTTGACGCCTATGTCTTTCTAGCCTTCTTCAAGATGTCAATGCGCCTCTTCGCCGTCATGTTCTTTTTCGCCGCCGTCGTGCTCGAGCCTATCAACCGCCACTTTCTCAAAAAAGATACCGACTCGACCGAGGCATTTCCCTTCCGCCCTTATGCGACGTACAGCAGCTACGAGTCCGCGCCGGACAACCCAGAGCACGAACCGGATAACAGCTTCGACCGCAGATTGGGATATCTATGGTCCTACCTGTTGTTCACATACCTCTTCACCGGTCTCACCCTCTTCTTCATGGACAGGGAGACGTCGAAGGTGATACGCGTGCGCCAGGATTATCTGGGAACGCAGTCGACCATTACCGACCGGACTTTTCGGTTATCCGGTATCCCGAAAGAACTCAGGACCGAAGAGGCCATCAAGGACCTGGTGGAGAAGCTCGAGATCGGCAAGGTCGAAAGCGTCACGCTCTGCCGCAACTGGAAAGAAATCGATAAATTGATGGAAGACAGGAAGGCAATCTTGGAGAAGCTGGAGGAGACCTGGAGCGTCTACCTTTCCCAAACCCGAGTAAGAGTTGCCGGAAACCGGCGGAATAGAGACGGCAGCGGCCGGTTTGGCACCAACGCCGGAGAAGCTTCGGATCGTGATGACGAAGAAGCTGGAGAGAGGGACCGCCTGTTGGAGGGCGGCGGATCCCGCGCAGTGGAGACAGTGCGCCCACAGACACGGTTTCGGTACGGCTTCCTGCGCCTACAGAGCCGCAAGACGGATGCCATCGACTATTACACGGAAAAGCTCCGCCAGCTCGACGACAAGATCACGGCCGCCCGGAAGAAGACGTATGAGGCCGCCGATCTCGCTTTCGTCACCATGGACTCTATCGCAGCCTGTCAGATGGCGATCCAGGCCCTTATCGACCCGCACCCGGGCCGCTTGTTGACGAAGCCTGCTCCGGCCCCATCAGACGTGGTATGGAAGAACACATATGCGCCACGTTTCATCCGCCGAATCCGGTCCTGGGCCGTAACCATATTCGTCGCCATCCTGACCGTGGTCTGGTTGGTCCCCGTCTTCTTCCTCGCCTCCGTCCTAAGCATCTGCACTATCGACAAGTTCTTCCCTTCGTTTAGCGAATGGCTCAAAGAACACGAAATCGCCCGCACCCAGGTCCAGACGGGTCTCCCCACCCTCGTCGTCTCACTGCTCAACATTGCTGTTCCTTATCTCTACGACTACCTCTCGTGGCACCAAGGCATGCTCTCCCAGGGCGACATTGCCCTCTCAGCCATCAGCAAGAACTTCTTCTTCACTTTCTTCAACCTCTTCCTCATTTTCACCGTCTTCGGTGCCGTCACCTCCATCTTCGACGTCCTCCGGAACTCTCTCAAAGATACCACTTATATCGCCTATACCCTCGCCCGCAAGATCGAAGACCTCTCCGTTTTCTACACCAACTTTATCATGCTCCAGGGTCTTGGCCTCTTCCCCTTCCGTCTCCTGCAGTTTGGGGACGTGGCCCAGTATCCAATCATGCGCATGGGCGCCAAAACCCCCCGCGACTTTGCTCGACTGCTCCAGCCGCCCATGTTCTACTACGGCTTCTACCTGCCCACCGCCCTGCTTGTATTCATTCTCTGCTTGGTCTATAGCCCGCTTCCCGGCGGTTTCCTCGTCCTGGCGCTGGGCGTTGCCTACTTCTCGCTTGGCTACTTCACTTACAAGTACCAGCTGCTGTATGCCATGGACCAGCCGCAGCACGCCACCGGCGGCGCCTGGCGCATGATTTGCTATCGCATCATGCTTGGCCTCATCGTGCTCCAGCTGACCATGTCGGGATACTTGGCCTTGAAGAAGGCCTTTACCGTCTCGCTGCTGGTCGGCCCCCTCTTCGTGGCGACGCTGTGGTACGGGTGGGATTTCAGGCGGAGGGCGGAACCCCTGACAAGGTTCATTGCGCTGAGGAGTATTGAACGCGCTGGGGAGGGCAGCGAAAGTGCTATCGCTGACGAGGATCTGGCTTGGGGGCGCGGGGAGGAGCAGAGAGAGATGCTGAGAAGGACGAGTACAGTGGACGAGGACCGGGAGAAGGGTTTGCGCTTCGTGAACCCGAGCTTGGTGGCTCCGTGAGTAATCCCCTGATTGTTCGAACCCGGATAGGCTGTGATTGCTGACTACGCATTGATTAGACTCGAACAACCCTGGATCTACGAGGAACCGCCACCTCCGCTGGCCGACTCTGACGCCGAAGACGCTTCTGGGGACGGAGCTGACGTACACGAACATCAGCCTGGCTATTAAACCCCGCTTGTCGGAGGAGTTGCCAGCAGCCAGTCATCGAGTTCTTTTAGTCTAGGAGACACTCATGTGTGGCGGGAGTGATGCATCGCCTCGTAATGTCGGTCATGTTTCCACGGCTTCTCTGGCTGCACTGGACGATGGATGGTAGCGGTGCAGCATTCGTGGGATTTCGCTTTCACTCTTTTTTTTCATTTTGTCCTGCAACCTATGAGAGATGATGAAGGGCACCAAAGCTTGGGCGGCTTCAGTCATTTCAAAGGCGTTGGGAGAAATCAAGGGGCAGTAATATGAATGTACCACGTTGATGATGACGCTGCATGAGATAATTAAATAGGATGGACATATAATTAGGTCTATATACCCTCTGGCAGCCAATGAATAGGATTTCCTTCTTTCAACGTTACCTGGTTTCAGGATAAACGGTATTTGTCGGGAACACATGAACAAAAAAAAAAAACCACTCGTGACTATCCGAAGATGGCATCGCTAAAGAGCTCTCAAACAGCATAAATCGGCAGGCGAGAGGAGATTTCAGACTCCATGACAGATCACCCAGATCAGTGATGAGTCAATGCTCAGCTTGACTTCGGGCGGAGAACATTGGCCCATATCGACGCTGGCGTCGTTTTCAGTAGAATTAACTAGCGGGGATCCCGTGCTAACTGTAGCCATGGTCATATGTGAGAGTCTTGCAAACACCCTTTCGACAGTCACATACCTAATTGGATCGCTGCGTTCGGACAGTATTGGCTGGAACAACGTATTTGTCACTCATACAGCCATCCATCACCACCGAGCAACCCCTGAAGGTCACCTGGGCAACCTGTGAGTTTGTTTGTTTACGTGCATGTTACTCATGGCGCGACGCAAAGACTCGAATCGAATCTGAACCAAATGGATGCAGAACAATAATTACTCCCTATCGCCGTCCAAATTTCAAACAGGTAGCATGCTTAAAGTGTTTGCCTCCAAGTGGCCAACGCCCTTTGTTTAGCTCCAACGTGAATTTCAGTCTCATAAGTGATCACTCCTTTGTTTATTTGTTAATTGAATATGCAAGTCTACGAAACTCTGCTACGTGCCCGTATTTTGCAACTTGAGGAACTCCGTCTTGGCTTCGGAGCTCTCAATAGCAATGTGATGTTCGTTCGCTTTCCTCATTCAAAGTTGTTTCCCACCCGCCTCTATCCCTCGTGGACCTGTGCAACGCACATTAAGTCATCTGAAACGGCAAATGAACAAAACACCACTTCGTCTCGAGAATCTTTGACTCCTTCGTCTCTCAATGCGCCATCTGCTTGCATGGATGTCACTCACGTTTTATGCTCTCAGAGGGAAGGCGCCTCTGGCATCTCAGTGTCTGCTTGTGACTCCAAGGAATTTGATGAAAGGCTGCTTGGGGTAGCCGCTTTGGTGGTGACTGTATGAGAGCGCCTGCGGAGCTCCTCAATCATCAAACTGCGATCGATTGGTGTCATTTGAGAGGTCATGCTTGCCGTCTCGTCTCCTGTTCTGGCTCTTTTAGCGAGAGACCCGTCGCCCTCGCCCTCCAGGCCGGGTCTTTTGTTCTCTTGGGATTCGGTCATGTTGGCATTCATCACCCTTCTCTCTGCAGAATCCGACTTTTTCTTCCATTCCTCAAGTTCATTTTCGCTTGGTTTCTCAAGTATTGGTACCATGACATGCTGAGCAGTTCCTTTGCCTGTCTGTTCCTGTTCTGAACTCTCTTCGGCCGTAAGGTTCATTCTGATGGTAAATTCGGTTTGTAACTTTCTCAAATAAGATGCAAGTGCGGACTCGTCCATAGTTGAATCATTTGCTTGTTTGAGAAGGTCCGGGAGGGCAAGAATCAGCTTGCTCTGTTTCAAGGTACGTGTAGCCGGACCTGCGGACCGCCCCAGACTCTTTGTGCGAAGAAACTTGCAAATATGCTCAGCGTTGTTGACTACTCGTTGAGGAAGAAAGCGTCGCGATAGTTCCAGGCCGTAATCTTCGTTCCTGACCGGACCAGGGGCAATGGTGTGCGGCAGCGAAATCTGTGTGATGTCCCCCTCCTTGATGCTCTCTCCAACGACATGTACATTTAGGACACTGTTTGGTCTCGTGAGGTTAAGAACTTTTGCTAGAAAATGAATCAGCAGCAGATTTCAGGTCACATCACAACACTCCGTCCTACCAAGCTCGGTGAAATGGGTAGCAAAAAACACCCGACATCCCCTCTTTATTAGCTCCTCCGACATGGCGAGAGCAATGCCGAGGCCTTCCTTGGTCGAGGTTCCTCGTCCAAGTTCATCGACAATTATCATGCTGTCCTTGGTGGCCTGTCTAATGTGGCAAGTCAGAAGAGGACAAGATTAGAAGAAGTGTATGAAGATCCGCATTTGAGACCCTACCTGAGGATCATATTCATTTCTGTCATTTCAACCGCAAACGTGCCTAGATTGCTCTGTGGTTTGTCCTCGGTTGACAATCGCGTAAAAAGACGGTCGCAGATTGGAAGTGCAGCATACGTGGCGGGAACGAAGCTGCCAATCTGTACCATGATTTGAATCAGGGCAACAGTTCTGATAAACGTGCTCTTACCGCTCATGTTTTCGCCGGTGACGACTTGAAAGCGAGCCCCTTGGTTTCCCAGATAAACGTCGTTCGGCACATAGGTTTTCTTCCTGACTTCTACTACAGGATGTCTGGCATCCTTGAGAACCAAGTTGTCGGAGATAATGGGCCGGACGTAGTTCTGAGTGGTAGCCAGGTGGGCAAAGGACCACAGCATGTCCAAGACGGCAACAGCCTCGTTGACGGCGAGGAGGGACTCCACATGCTCCAGCAGAGACGTTCCCAGCTCGACAATAAATTTGTCGCTATGGCTTATGACGATGTCAGCCTGGCGCTGGATTTGACTGCTCCGCTGGATGAGCTCAAGAGTTTGGCAATCGTAGTGCCGCTTCCGTCGGACTCCGTTGACAATCTCAACGCCGCCTAAGAGACGCGGCCTCCAATGCTGGGTGCCGGCTTGCCGAGACTGATTTGTAGCAGGCAAGTTCTTGATGAGCTCTCGTTCGACATCCGACCACTGAAACCGTAGGAAATAATGGTTATCGTTTCCGAATCGGAGTTCAGGTGTGGCGCCCAAGTGCTCTACGCGTTGTTAGGGAAGAAAGCAAGCTCCTCAACAGCCCACAGACCTTGGAAAACCTTGTTGAGCTCTTCTACGTATTTGTGAAGCTCGTTAACCCTGTCCCGATACAGCTGACGAGCACCATCTAAGATGCTGTTGGGCTCAGCCTGTGAGCAAGTGTTGTCAGCAACCATGAGCGATGAGAGGCGGGCTGCGGGAGAGTGCTTACCCGGAAAGCCCACATCCTGTTGTTTCTGATGTCTATTGGAGCCTTGCTGTAGACAGCGCCCGGCTCAATGCCCTCGCTGATAAGCCGATCAATAGGTGCAGTATTCTCGGGCTGGCATCGCTCGAGCACCCATTTGCACAGCTGGCTCGTGCATCCAGCAGCCTCAAGCGTCTCCCGGATGGCTTGAACACCCGTAAGATACGCCTTGATCATGAGAATGCGGTTTACGTCTTTTTCAGCCCCCAAGAGTTCATCGTGACTGGGCATGATGATTTGGTGGTGACCTTGGACCAAAGCCACCCCAGCCTCCAACGCTAGTCGTGACTTTCCCGTTTTGAGAGAAACCTAATTACACAGAGATTTAATTAGTTCTAAAGAATCTTGGACAAGAACATTGGTTCCTGCACATACCCATGGTATCGCCCGCTCGACATCGATGTGAAACATCCGCTTGAGACTGGAACGGACGTCTATGAACAAATTCTCGTTGCTTGACAGCTCCTCTACCGCCTCAAGTCGCGCCGTAATCGTTTCCCGTCTTGTGCTCGGTTGCAAAAGCGTTGACCGAATCATTCGACGGCCTTGGGGTGTAAGAGCGTTGTTGAGCAACCCAAAAAGAGTGGAAGACGTGCCCTTGACGTTGCGAATGTTTTGAAATAGTTCTAAAGATGTGATGGTAGACCGGTCAAGTCCCATCGTATCAGCAGGCTGTCTGTATTGGAGGCGCAATGAGTTCTCCTTGAAGATCACATTCATTTCCTCTTCGACGTAGGCCATCAGCTATTGATAAAGAGCGTCAGAAGGCTGACTGGCCTCACAGACCCAAGAAACAACTTACCGCAGATAACGCGCACGAAACGTAGAAATTATGTTCTAGGTCAGAACGAATCGCTTTGACATGCGTTCTCCAAGCGAAGCGGTCGAGCAATCTGAGACCTTCCGATTCGTTCCAGTACTCTCTGTCCAAGCCAATGAGTTTCGCACGAGGAAACTCTTGCTGCAGATACTCGGCTATCGTTGACTTGTTGTGTTCATCCACAACCTTCTTCAGTACAATGAAGATCTGTGGCTGGGTCGGCATTCTCCATAGGGTTTCGGCAAGCCGGCGGTATCTGTTGTCGTTAATAATCCTGATGAGGTCGACCTGCCCCAGTGTCATGTTGATGATTGCTACTCCCATCATGTCTGACGAACGGCTCTCCGAAACTGCGCACATAACACAATCTTGATCGTCCAAGAACTCGGATATAGTTCGGGATTGTTCTGGTTGGGTAACATGTTGACGTCGCCTAGGGGCAAGGGCGTAGGTGTTCACGCTCTCGTCATCGGTTTCCGAATCGGACGATAGGTCAAAGTCAAGACCGTTCGGGGTTGTGTTTTCTGCCACACTGGACGTAGGACCTACGCGCAGGTTGGAAGGAGGTCTGCCATGAGAAAAAGTACTCCAACGGGTAGCCCTGTTCATTAGAGGACTAAGGATAGAGGAATCTTGTTGCCTCATACGATTGTGCGGATTGTTGCTAGCACCGGGCTGAGCCAGGGAGGGCAGGTCAGGAGTCCGCCCCTTTTCTAGCCCAACAGCTTCCGGAAACCCCCGAATGAAACTGATGTTGTCTGAATTCGCTTCCCGCTGCCAACTCATTTCGTTCTTCGCTCGTCTATACGGAGAAGTGTTGGGAGTAATTGTCTGTGTTACAGGCCAGCTCATAACTGATGGACCGTAGGCATAGCCGGACGCACTTCCATGGTGACTTCGAGGCTCCGAAGCGCCAAGTCGGGTGTGAGACGCCACTGGCGAACTGTAGGCTGAGAACTCAGCAACCTGGTTGTAGGACATTGAGTGATGGTGTTCTGGGCTAGTGCAGTCATCTGACATAGCACTGAGCGACATTTCATCGTGCTGTTGGTATTGCCTGGCCGGACCAAATATAGAATGCCGGGAAAGATGATCAGACCTCGCAGCAATGAAAGGGTCAGAGGGTAAATCTGAGATGGTCCCGGTAGTTGTAGGGGATAGCGGATCCTGAGGTTCGTAGTCGAACTGACTGCCGGCCTGTTTTTCACCATGTACGAGTGCTGCTTCTGACGCCCGCTTCCGAAAGTAGGGAGAACGTAAGACCGAATTGTCACTTTTTTCGCTTCCTAATGAAGTTGGTGTTTCGGCTTCCGAGCTTTGACCCTTGTCACCAAACGGCGCAACGGATGAGATGATTGATATGCCGGAGCTGGCTCGGTTCCCGTCAGGCTTGCCACTTGGTGTCCCTTCCACAGACGGTATTCCACCCGCAGCGTGGAAGGGGCGAGGAAGCAGCCACAGCGCCGGGTCTCCAATGACAACTGGTGGAGAGCTATTGAGCGGACTGTACCGCGGCAGAGTAGGTGTGAGGCTCTGTCGTCGCTTTTGAGATGAAGACGCGCAGGCTGGTCCCGAATTGTTAAACGGATGAGGATCGTGACTAGCCGATGACGGTGGGAGAGTTGGGGTCCTAGCGCTGGCTTCGTTGTTCACCGGTGAACTGGTTGTGGGATTGCTTGGTCCCCGGGAGGAGTCAGAGCTAAGGGCATTCTTGTTGTAGGGGTATCTCTGTTGAGGGATTATGGGAAATCTGGTCGGAAGCTTGGGCAGCGCGGAGGGAACGGCATCTTCCTCCATCGAGAAAAGCGAATCAGTGGCTTCGACAGATACCATGGTATTCCTCGCAGCCCCCGACATTGCTCTTCTCCTCAGCCAATCAGTGCCGGGTCGAGTAGATTTCCTAGAGCTGCGGCTGTGGTAGGGTGCCTCTGTTGCTCGGGTTGCTGCGAAAGGGAAGGTACCGCACTCTGTTTCAGATGCCGAAGTTCCTGAGTCTGTAGACAATGCCATGGCAGGGTCACCGGCGGACACTGATTCATTCCTATCTTCTCTTTCCATGTCGAATCTGTATTAATACGATGAGTTGGCGTGGTGGCGTCTGCTGCAGATGGAGTCTGAAGACGGCGGGTTGTTGGCTTCGGACCTTGATCATCTGGGTTAATTACCCAGGTGAATTGATTTGGAGAATAGTGGCTGTTGCTCCCAGCTGTGGATGCCTGCTGCATTGCAAATGTTGCCTGCATTGTCTGACAATTCCTATTAGACTCTGCCTGAAGATCACGAGAAACAAGGCAGGAAAGCCCATTTCACTTGCACCTGCCGCAAATGTTAGCCCAGCGGGCTAGGCACACACACCGCCAAACTTGTCCACAATCAGCTTGCAACAAGCAATGCACCATCGTCTTTCGCCTTTTGTGGTGAGCTAATCAGGGATACTTGAGCATTCCGTCACACCAGGAGAAAATGCCCGATTGTGTTTCTGCAGTGCCGCTTGGTACGCAGGTATCTGTCCGTGTAATTATTAGTGAACATTCAGTGCCAGTTCTCTAGGCACGGCAACCTGAAACTCCGCCTCACCCGTTAATACGCGCCGGATACGTCACGGTAAGGCCCTATTCCTAAAACTAAAATGATCGCCCTTCCGAGATGGTTTGGATGCTGATGTTGGACGGTCTACGCATTTATCACTGGTAGTCAGTCAGACCAATGGCACAAGGGCATAAGATGGAGGGGGTTCCTCAGACGTGACCAGAACTCCCCGGAGAAGTTTGCATTTACCTTTTTTCGATGAACCATTGCTATGTACGTTTATTTACAAACTCATGACTTCGATCCTTCTTTTTGGCCGATTCCTTTATTCTTCTTGCTTGCCAACTCGACTGGAATAGCGACTCGAAAACACATCCCCTTCTGCCTGCCCAGGCAAACTTGTTAACATTGTTTCCGCCCAGCGTACTATCCAACGAGAACCTCCACCAGACCCTTTAAGGGCTCACCATCAACTCTCTCAGTCGAGCTGGTCCACGGTCTGCTCATTGGCGACGCCCGCCTTGGCCTCACCAACGACGTGCTTCGCATCATCCTTGGTGACCTCGAAACGCCAGCCGAACCGGTCCTCGATCTTTCCCAGCTGGATGCCCTTGAGTTCCGCGAGCAGCTTGAGGCAGAGCGGGCCGGGCTCGTCGCTGTCGTCCGGGGTGTACGTGACCGTCTCTTGGCCGTCCCGGGTCGAGACGCGGGGACCTTGCGGAAGGCCCGACGTTTTGCGGCGGGTGATGGAGCGGATGGGAACGAGCGACGCTGCGGTGCCTGCCGCCATGACTTCTTGGAAGTTGGGGAGCTCGGAATACTTGATCTGAAAGTTCGGGCGGGGTTCATCAGTACGACCGGCACAAACCACCGACGGACGGGGAAAGAAACGGGGGGAAAAATGGGAAAGAGGAAAAGGGGGAAGGGAGGGGGGGGGGGGGCCGGTTTACTTACGGGCCGCTTTTCCACATTCCACCCGAAGCTCTTCGCGATCTGCTGCACGCTGTCGCTCGTGACGCTGTCGATGACGGCCTTGCTGTCAGGGACGATGAGGGTGACGGCGTCGCCGTCGACAAGGGCGCCGATGAAGCCGCTCGTGCTGAACTCGTCGACCTCCTCGTGCCGGCGGCTGTCGAGGTGCAGGGTGATGCCGTAGCCCTCGGCGCGGGCGCGCTCGCTCCAGCGGAGCACGGGCGCGTAGTTGCCTCCGACCTTGGCGCTCCCCGTGCCGTTGGGCGCGGCGCGGTCGAACTCGTCCAGGATGAGCGCCTTGACCGGGTGAGTGCCGTGGTAGACGCCCGTGGGCAGGACGAAGACGCAAAAGGTGTACTCCTCGGGCGGGTTGAGCCCCAGCTGGGCGGACGAGCCGTAGACCTGGGGCCGGATGTACATGGCGGCGCCCGTCTCGTGCGGTGGGACGTACTCGGCGTTGAGGGCGACGGCTGCCTTGACGGCTTCGAGGAAGAGGTCGGTCGGTACGGGCGGGACCCGAGATGAACTCGGCGCTGTGCTGCATGCGCGCGGCGTTGCGGTCGGGGCGGAAGATGGCGATGGCGTTGTCGCCCGGCAGGCGGAAGGCCTTGAGACCTTCGTAGGCCTGCTGGCCGTAGTTGAGCGCCGGCGCCATGCCGTGGATGCGCATGTAAGGGTCCGTCACGAACTTGAGGGGGGACCACTTCCCCGTCTTGACCGAGTAGTGGGACTCGATGTGGCCGTTGACTGAGGCGAGGGTTAGCTAGCTGGCCAGGACTTACGAATGCCACATTGTGGGAGCTGGGGTTAGTTACCCTCGCGGACGCGGAAGCCGACATTGGACCAGTCAATCGTGTTGACCGGAGGGGGAGGGAAGGGCGCCATTGTGCTTGATTGGGGTCGTCGGATGGACTGCAAACTCGATCGGGAAGTAGAACAACTCAGGTTTCAGGTGTGGTGTAGTCAAATATTATCCTGGGCCTGAATTGTGTGGCAATGTGCAGAGTAAAATGGCAAGACTTCAAAAATTTCCCACAGTTTCGCAAGGAAGGAATCCAGCCAGCGCTCTCACAGTAAGATCACGGGAAAAAAAAAAAGGAAAGATGTTCAATGACGCGATGAGGTAGGACAGTCCCTGCTGGCGGTACCCAAGATCCGGATATGTATGTACCCCGGAAACTCGACTTCCTGCTCCGATCGGACGAGGGCCGGGGTCCCGGTGGTGAGCAGGCGGCAACAGTTTTGACTGAATGATTTGGTGGGCCTTTTCATTGGGCTGGAATGGTGGGGTCAAAAGGCCGCTGTCAATCTCGCGGAAGAGCGAGTTCTGCCCCGCAGTCCGATCGCGGAGGTGATGTCACGCGCGGCAGAAAACGTTAGTGTACTCCGTATGTACACACATACATACAAACATACATCTTACAGAGTCGAGCCACCCAGTCAGATATCGTTAGTGTACGAGACGGCGGATCGCCAAGAATGAAATCGTAAATTGAAGCAGATGGAACTGAGTAAGATAGCCAGGATATGAGGACCTGAACGCCAATGCCATGATAGTAGTATTGAGTCGCGAGAAACCATTGCAGTCCGAGCCCGACGCCTTGTTTTCCCCCTGTTCCTTCCAGATGTCTAGACCTTTCCTTTCCATGTCCCCCCCCCCCCCCCCCAAAAAAAAAAAAAAAGGCATTTTAGAGATCTCGGCCTTCATTGCTGGAGTTCATGAATGATTGCGAGTTTCCCATGCCGAACAGCTCGGGGTAGCCGTTGCCAGTCTCCCGTCTCTACACAGTCCGTCTTCCAAACCATCCGCAAACCATTCGAAACCGGATATCCATTGCACATCGTCCAGTCATCCGCCTTTCCCATCCTTCGCCAAACCCCAAAGTCGGTCAAACTTGGGGGAGTAGAGAGAGAGGCACTTCGTGCGTTGATCGGGTGGAGCTTGCTGGAGCGTTCAGTTCAGCCAGCAGATATGACAGATGCGCAAGCCGAGGGACAGCAAACTTATAACCCATCCAGAACAATACATGCAAACAGAGGATGAGAGGAGAAAATCATCAAGGAGAAAGCCGGAAATGAGGCATGCAGCGCTGTGTCTACCGCAGATGCCCTTGCTGTATAGGGGTCATGCAAAAACCAACCACACGCATGTAGCAAGAGAAGGCAGAAAAAAGAACCCAGAAGAGAGAACCGAGAAATATAAAGAGACAAATAGCAGCCGCTGGGCATGATCAACCCACATTTTCTTCTCCCTTTCTTCCCCCTCCAGTAAAAAAAAAAGAGTATCATCCATCATGAAGTCCACTTGTAGTGGATTGGACCTCGCACCGAGCTCTTCCGCCGATGGCGTAGTGGAACCGTAGACCTGCAAGCAGAGTGTCAGGTTGGTAAGCCGTGTGTGCCTAGCTTTTTTTTTTTTTTTTTTCATTGGAAGAAAAACAGCAGCAACACAACTTGACGGCAAAGCAAAGCAAACGCAAAGCAAAGCAAAGCAACGCAACGCAATGCAATGCACATGCTTACGCTATGGACGCCAGTTTCTGGAGTGTAATCAGGACGCCTAGGAAGGAGGAAGCATACATGTCAGTATCTTTGTGACGGAAGGGGAACAAAGACAGATAAACCTAAGAGAGAACTTACCGCTAACGCCCTGGGTCAGCGTCGAGGCCGCCTCGGTGTTCCTGGCAGTGCCCAGGCTGACAGTGACGACCTCCTTCACGACACCCTCCTCGCCGAGGGTGTTGGCCCACTTGAAGACCTTCTCGTCCTCGCGGCCGTCGCCGACAACCATGAGGAAGTCGACGGGGGAGTTGTGCTTCTCGTCGGGGGCCATGCCGGCCCGGAGATCGGCAAAGATCTTTTGCGCGGCGGTGGTCTTGGTCCAGTCGATGGGCTCCACGAGCACGCTGCCGTCGAGGGGGATGGCGTGGACGCGCTGCTCCTCGCAGGCGTCGTTGATGTGACTAGCGCAATCGCTCGCCTGGCGCAGGGCGGCCTCGTAGTCCTCGGCCGACTTGTAGTGGAAGAAGAGGGAGCACCGCCGGTCCTCGATCTCGGCGCCCGGCGTGCGCTCCAGGTAGTATGTCAGGATGGGCCGGACCGCGTCCTTCCAGGAGCGGATCTGCTCCGAGTCGGCCATTTCGGTCCACTCGGTGCTGCCGCAGTCCCGGAGGAAACAGCCATTCTCGGCAACGAGACCCAGGTTCGGGACGCGGCGGAATAGCCGATCGAGCTCCTCGGGGCGGCGGCCCGACATGACGTAGATGGTGTTGCGCTCGTCGAGCAGCAGATCGTTCAAGACATCCAGAGTGCGCTATTGAGATCGAAACGGTTATATATTGTCAGCCAAACTAGTTACCACACTTCGCATGGCGCGCCGAGGAAACAGAGAGAACACGACACACCAAACGAGCCGGCTCTTAAACAAAACAAGAAGGAAAAACGAAAAAAGACGTAAAAAGGGACATGAAATGAATCTGGTTACGTACCTGGGGGCTGACGGGAATGATCTTGTTGACCGGGCCCCAGCTAACCAGGGTGCCCTCGAAGTCGAGGATGAAGAGACGGCGCTCGCTGCGGGTGTACTGCTGGACGAGGTGTGGGATGGACAGGCGCGGGACCGAGGTCTGGTCGCGGCGGTGCTGCTCCTCGTAGACGAGGTCGAGGCGGGCCATGAACTCGGTGAACCAGTGGGCGCCGGTGTGGTGGTTGACGCACTCGACCAGCTTGGACCAGCGCTGCTCCTTCTCATCGTCGCCCATCTCGAGCGCCCTCTTGATGGCGTTGGCGCAGGCGCGGTAGTCCCATGGGTTGACCGACAGCTCGTTGCCGCCAAAGAGGGACGAGGTGCCGGTGAACTCGGACAGGATGAGGGAGCCGTGCTTCTTCTCGCTGAACTTGCCGTCCTGGCAGTAGAGGTACTCGTGGGACGTCAGGTTCATGCCCTCGCGCTGGCTGGTGATCATGAGGGCGTCGGCGATGCTCAGCAGGGCCAGGTACTGGGCGTAGTCGATGTCCTGCTTCAGGTAGACGACCGGCTGGTAGGCCAGGTTCGCCCAGGACGAGTTGACGCGGGTGACGATATCACTAACGGCGGCATCCAGTTCGCTCTTCTCGCTGGTCGAGAGGGCAACCTGAATCAGGACGACCTTGTCGCGCCACTCGGGGTTGGCGTTGAGGAAGAGCTCGTACGAGAGCAGCTTCTGCCGGACTCCGCGGACGTGGTCGAGCTTGTCGCGGGCGACGATGAGCTTCTTGCCGGCGTAGCGTTCGCGCATGATGTCCAGCCACCTCTGGACCTCGGGCTCCTCGCGGTGCTGGCTGAGGCTCACCGGGTCGATGCCGATGGGCAGGTTGATGACGTCGACGAAGCGGTCCTCGAGCTGGACGCCCTCGGGGGTCGCCTCGGCGTTGAGAATGCGGCTGCAGGTCTGGAGGAAGTGCCGGGTGTACTCGTGGATCTGGAAGCCGATCAGGTTGGCGCCCACCATGCCCTCGAGCAGTTGCTTCCGGACGGCCAGGCACCGGAACACCTCGGAGGAGGGGAAGGCGACGTGCAGGAAGAAGCCGATCTTGGCCTCCGGGATCTTCTTGCGAACCATGGCGGGCACGAGGAGGAGGTGGTAGTCGTGCACCCAGATGACGTCGCCGCGCTTCCAGTTCTTGACAATCTTGTCGGCGAAGGCCTGGTTGACGTTGACGTAGTACTTCCACGAGTGGTCCTCGTAGGCCTTGCTCTTGGGGTTGTCGGGGATCTGGTAGTGGAAGACGGGCCAGAGGATCTGCTTGCAAAAGTGCGAGTAGTGGCCGTCAAAGTCCTTGTCGGAGCAGATGACGGCGAGCATGTCGTGTTCGGTGGCGAGCCTGTCCTCGATGTCCTGCAGCTGCTGGGTGCCGTGGAGGGCGTCGGTCGGCATGCCGAGGGTCCCGACCCAGATGTAGTCGCCGAGCTTGCCCTCCCTGGCGGCGGCTTCGACCGCGTTGCGCAGGCCGCCGTTGCCCTGATCCGCGTTGACAATCCTCCAGTCGGCATGGGCAAAGACACGGTCGTGGCTGTCGCTCCTAGCCAACGACCGCGGCTGGCTCACGCCCTGGCGGCCCAGTTCTTTCGCCTTCTGCTGAAGGGACCGGCTCGGATTGATCAGCGACGGGGGAGGTGGGGAGTTTGCACGCGACCTGGGCTGGTCCGGACGGCCGCCCCAGGTCGGGGAGCTGCGGTCGGCGGGGGCGCGGAGCGTGTCGGTATCGGGATCGGTGCCCGTGACGTGCACGCGCAGGCCATCTTCGTTTGCGAAGGGGCCAGCAGCTTGTTTCTTCTCATCGGTCGGTGTGATCGGGGGAGTGATGTCGTTCGGCTGAAACAGGCTCGGCTGTGTCTCGAGCTTCACCGGTTTCGGTTGCTTCTTCTCGGAAGCCGAGCCGCGCCGTGGCGCGCCGGGGAGAGTGAAATGAACGGTTTTGGGAAGGAAACTGGAGAGGAGGAGATGGCCACGTCAGTCATCGTACACCGCGATCACGATACGGTTGCACGTATAGCAAGAGGAAGCCGGGCTATCAGGAGACTGCAGGGGAAGATCTGGACTTACAGAGAAGCGATGAAGACCGTCATGATGGACAGATGGTGCTCGAAACAGCGGGGGTATAGCAATTACAATGCGGCCTAGTGGCGCCGAGGAAGACCCGGGGTATCAAGTACCGTGTATAGTCGGTGGGAAAGATGGGGAGGTTATCGATGTCTCGGTGTCGAGCCCATGAGGGGAGAACCGTGAACAATGGATCGGTCGCAACCGGTTTGATATTGTCGGCAGAGGTTGTGATAGGAAGGCAAAGTCTGGTAGGGAAAGCTGGAGGCTAGCTCGAGGAGCTGCGGCGTGGTCCGGGACTACGGGAGGGCTTTTGTCGATCTGGATCTGGAGAAGGCGACTAGGTATCGAGTGTGGGGAGCGCCGGAACACAAAGGGAATCTTGGGGCGTTCGATCTTCGATGCCTAATAAGGGAGGAACTCGAGGACAAATGGGAGGCCGAGATAGCAGCTTTGCTTGACGCCTCGTGCCCGCAAGACTAGAGAGGCAGTGTAGTGTACCCTGGTGGTTCCCAGGTTCCCAGGTTTTTTTCTCTCGAGAGCTTGGCGCGATAACGCGGGGTCGCTGGCGGAGGATTAGAGGAAGATCGCCAGTAAGGATATCGCACGGGTGTTGCAGAGGACTGTGGATGTGAATTGGCGTCCGGAGGTGAAACTGCTGCCTTTTTTCTTCTTGGGTTAGCGACAAGCCCAACCCACGAGCTCCAAGCCATGTGAAGTGTCGCCGAGATATATATATGGAATACATGGAAACGGGCGAACAAGGCAGGGCTGCCCGTTAGCGCCCGGGGGCCCCACCGCAGCAAAGTTGCAGCCGTCACCACTGACGTAAGGACTTTTGAAGCAAATGCGGAGTCGCTCTTGACCGGAGCCAACAAGCACGGCTAACAGCGCAAAACGATGCAATGGCAGCGAGCATGATTAGGCCAAAAGAAAAACAGCAATGAGCGTGTTACACTTGCCTATCAACCTGGTCGAACACAGAGAGAGTCCGAGGGAAGGGACGAATGAGCAGCAAACGCGATTGCGGCGTCGAGAATATGCAACGCGTCCAAGACCAGCGGGTGGGCTGGTCTAGTGAGGTGTACACTAAGGCGTGTGCCAGATGAGGGGTCCCTGGCGAAATGGGCTAGACGGGGGGACGGGAATCAAGGATCTTGGAGGTCAGAGAGCTGCCCGGCCTTGTCCGCTCGAGGCTACAGAGATGGGGATCACGAAACGCATGGAAACACGGAGGAATTTCAATCATTTTTTTTACCCGGCGCCAGGATGAGAGAAAAGTCGCTTTCGCGCAGGGCAAGAAGTTTCTCGAGGGAGCACTGCCAGTGGGGCAGCCCGGCTGGGCAGCGGCTGTCCCGCACTTTGCTGCTCGTCATTCCAGGCCCCCGACACGAACATGGATCGAAGACGTGAGTTCCGCCGTGACAGGGGTGAGCATCCCCCCCTTGTGCCCCGCCAGCGCCCACTGGGTTGAGAAACAGTGTGAGAACAGTGGGGCACCCATTTGGTAACCCACCAGCCTTGACACATTTGACGGGCCGTTTGTGCCTTTTGGCGACAGCATCGTGTACAACTTGAGTATGTGGTGTAGCGTAGGGTGTCCATTGGTCTGATCTCGAAACTCAATTCTGGACATGATTGGCGACAGCTCGTGCCAGTGCTTAGTCTGAAATAATCGGCTGTGCAAGTGGTTTGTCATGGCCTGCCGCTGAACAGTTCACCCCCTCCATAAGCCGACGTCAGGTAATCCCCTCGTCAATGTTCCCTGAGGAGGGCCACATGGGAGCGCCAGCTAATGGGCCGCATGTTGAGAAGCAAGCTTGGCTAAACAACTGCAGAGCGGCAGTGAGCGTTGAAAGGACTCAGTTCTCCATACATACAGATCATTGAGCAGACAATGCGCTGGCAAAGTAGAATGTATGTGTAGTGCAGTGTTCGTGTCCTGGCTGTGCGGGGATCGGCAGAGCCTAGACCCGCGAGGAGCCTTCGTCGAAGCCCGTTGTGTGTAGTGTAGTGTAGCATGCGGAACAGTGTACTGTACATTGTATGTAAATCTACGCGGATACGTCGTTGACGTTGAGGACTTGAGCACCGGCCTGGCGGACAAATTGGTTGGATGACAGGCCTTATCGGGACTGGCACCTCCTGGACGATGCATACCAATCACACCTTGGGAGTCTCGGCAGGAGAAATGTTTCTTGCTTCTCTCGGGCTCAAGGTACGGAACGCAAGTTGCGGCCTCCGACCGCAGCAGAGGATCGCAACCTGTGACACGTTGCCAAGGGCAAACGGGCAGTGAACAGTTACCTAGTGTTGCGCCAAAATGGGTTATTGGGGGCTGCATCAAGACTAATCGAGCAGTTCCCAAGACTTGCTGTCCAGAGGCTGAAAACCAACACAAAGCGATGGCGCCGAGGTACGAAACATGCGCGTTTGTTAGTCGTGTACATACTGTACATACGCCATCAGACGGGCATCAAAGTGTGATCTGTAATGTATTCTCCGTAGTGGAGAGGAGGATCCAGGCGGGTTGGGTCCAATAACGGGGAGAGCCGACTGTGCCTCTTGACTTGCATCGATCAACGGTTCGAGACTCTAACTCCAGGTTGTGCCAAGACGAGAGTCGTCAGTGTTGCAAAAGCTGTTCGGCTTCCACTCCGTCAATCCGGCTGCCGGTCGGGTCGGGTGGTTGGGCTCTGGCAATGGGAAAGGCTCAGGCGTGCCATCCATGAATGGAAACCTGGAAGACACCCAACAAGGAAGAGAGGTTTGGAAGTCTCGGTGCAGATGGAACCGCAGGAACCACGCAACCCCACATTGAGACCCCACTTCTGCGCCTTCCATCTACACTGCACAGTAACCCCGTGTGCACACTGCATGATCGAAAGCAAGAAGAGACTTTTTTTTAGGCGTGTAGTCGCTGGCTTCGAGCCGCTACACCACACCAAGGGTCTAGTGTAATTGGGAGGCAGCCAGGTCGCTCGCGCTATAGGGTAGTGGATTTCGCACATACAACTACACAGTACCTGATACGTGCCATTGCATCCGGCCCAGTCACAAGGTCGGCCTGCGCAACGTGTTGGAGGGGCTGCCGAAAACTGGACGGAATCAGGTTCGAGAGCCGGTGGTAAGGTCTCTGCGGTGCTGCCGCTGCTGCGAGGCACGGGCGGCATGTCTCACCAAGGCCTTGGCATGGAAGTCTCACTCCTCCCAAAAGGAAAATTTTCAGGCCCTGCGTGCCCAGGGCTCGCCGCGAGCGCGCGCTCTGACCCGGCTGGCCGTTCATCGGTTTGATGTGGGAACCGAAGTACCACACCCGACATGTTCCGAGACGACAAATGACGATTATGGGGCCCCGATAGGCTAAAAAAGGCCAGTTCCATGGCTTTCCGAGCCCCATCAGCGCTGTGCATACACACTCGCACACAGGAAAAAGCGCCCGTCCAAGCCACGCAAGCCCGGGACCCCGAGCACCTTGTCTCGGCCAGACCATGGTGAGCTCAAAAAAATAGCTCATATTACGATAATGCCGTAGTAGATGCCCAACACATTCCCATGTTTCTTTTCACACAGAATCAGGCCGAGTCGCCGAAGCGAAGGATACACTAGTGTACGCAGGAATCACTGAATTTCCCCCCGGAGTCTAACCCCCTGTCTTTGTTTACATTTTTTTTCTCCCGATCATACTCTTCTTTCTGGGGTCTGCCGTCTCGGCCGCTCCGCTCGAAGCGCACCAACCCAGCGTACGGACCAGTGTATTCCGTTGAGCTTGTGTGAAGGGCATACAGGCAACTTGTCCAGTACCTCAGCCTGCCAATCGTATCCTTGGTTTCGCTTTCCAAGCATATTCAGCTACGGATAGTGTATTGTATGTATATACGGACGATCAATCGCACGTTCTTGTAGTAGCTATATGTACGTCCGTATATGCAAGAATGGGCATCAAGCAAGAAACCCCATGCTTTGCCCTAGGAGTCCCAGCGATGGGACGGCCCGCATTGATATTCTTGGAAGCCCGCCGGCTCGGGCGTATCACAGCCCATTCCACATCTCAAATATGTCTCAGTTCGGCAGGTGGGCCAATGCAGGACACGTGCAAAATAGTATGTATGTACGTGTAAAATAGTACCCCCAGCGAGGCTTCTTGTGCGCCTTGTCAAGCAGCAGGTGCTTCTGCAGGTCTAGGAACACCGCGCCGGATCGTCGTTGAAGCCCTCCATTGCCGGCACGTCGCGAAGGGTCTCATCTCACATCCCGTCGTAAAAAGCGACGGAGAAACGGGGCTTGGCCGAGCAGGATCTAGGGGACTAGTTACTGTTTTAGCAAGGTAGTTTGCAGGTATGCCGGCCAGGCATCCAATAGCTTTTTGCGGCCTAGGGGGGCAGGTCACGCCCACAGGCAAGCAGACCACACATCTCAGGCCTCATATCCCATCGAGGAAGGCGTCGTGGGAAACATCAGGATTCATCTGTGCGCCCCAAAACAAACTCTCAAGCCGTTGCAATGTTGTAGTCACGAAATGCCGCCTTCGGTACCAAGCATCTCTTGACCCTTGGGTCCCGTGTGCCCCTCCCCCTCCTCCTCCTTCCCTCCCCGTTCCCTTCCCTTAGTTCTGACCGTCATGCAACAGTACATGGCAAAAAGCGCCCGAGGCCGCCCCAGCCGCTGGACCGGCCCCGGCGGGGAGACTTCTAAGCCATCCAACCATGCCGGGTATTTCGTACATACCTACGTAAATATGACCCAGATCGCGAAAGCAGGCAAAGGCACAGCATCCGATGGTGTCACACGGCGACTGCGGCCTCCCATCCCTGGTCCTACCCTTCGGGCGGCAATAACGAGACTTGCGCTGTACCCGGAAAAGGGAAAGGGCGGCCACTCCACGCGCGTTGCCGGGCTCATCAAGCATGTGCCGAGGCTGCCCAGCGTATGTGGTGCGTATGTGCACTCTCACTTCAAGCACATACGTACCTTTGCCAGCGCTCTTGCAAACCACCGGCCGCAGTGGACCTTCGAGGGCGCATGTCAGATCAGGTATGCCTCCGGCCCCGTCAGCCTATCGTCCTCCCCGAGTGGGAAAGAACGGAGCCATCCCGATTAAAACCCCTTCCCCTCCACCCTCCCCCATATACATGCAATAAACCCTCGCGCAAATGTCGGCGCTTCTCTTTCCACGACGGCGGCCCCGCCAAGGAGATGTCCAGCCTGTAGTGCCATCAAACTGCTGCGGTATGCGCTAGATACCTACTCGGCAAAACGGCAGGCACCATTACCTCGGCGGTTCGAAATTTTCACGATGAGCGGGCCATCGCAGTTTAGCGCGTTCAACGAGTCTCTGGTACGCAAGGGACTGGATGGCAGGGTATCATCGGCTCCCGCCTTTTCCCCTCCTCCTCCCTTCCTGGGCAACCCGGGGCACCCTCTGCCTCTCTCTGTCTCTCCTCTCGGCCGAAATCGACTCATCAGTTCCTCCAAGTCCTCACGGCCTTGTCTTTCCCGCCCGAGCCAACCATTCTCCCGTCGGCCGCCCAGTCGACGGCATAAACCTGGAAAAACAACATTGTTAGTCTCTTTCCACCCGACAATTCCCGGGATTGGTCCGGAAGAGACGTACTTCATCTTCGTGGCCTGGCAGATCCATGGCGAGGTTACCGTTGCGCGCGTTCCACACCTTGAGCGTGCAGTCCTTACTCCCTGTGACGAGGAGCCTGCTGTCGGCAGACCAAGCGCACTGGTAGACCTGTGGGTTCCGCGTCAGTAAGTATGCGGCGGAGAATCGGGGATAGCGCGTCGGCCGTCGGTCGTGGCTTACCGGTGCGACATGGCCCCTGAGGCTTTTGAGGAACTTGCCGTCCCTGGCGTTCCAGAGCTTCTGCATTGGATGTTAGGATTCTTCCCATCCGTAAAGTGGACCCTTGCTGAGGCTCTTGGGAGACTGACCGTGCTGTTGTCCCACCCGGCGCTGGCAATGAGCGTCCCGTCCGGGGAGAATTGCACCTGATTCACCTTGTTCTGATGGCCCAGCAACCTGGCAACGGGCTTGTTTCCGTTATTAGTAGGGTCCCAGAGGTACATGGTGAAGTCATCGCCTTGACAAAGAGGGTTAGTCCACGTAGAGTCTAGGAATGCAGGGGCTGTCCCATCTGTACGTACTGGCTGAAACCACTCTCTCGGCGACCTTCCCTTGGATCTTGGCCGCCTTCTCGAACCTCTCCCGCGCTTTCTCCCGCTTCGCCTCTTCGGTCTCGGGAACTTCGTTGGTGTGGTCAAAGTAGGCCGTCCGGAGCGCGTGGTCACTCGACAGGGCAATGTGGTTCACCCAGTGGCCGTGTGCGGTGAAGTTGTGGACGAGGGTGCCCTTGACGGCATCCCAGACCCGGACGGACTTGTCGTGGGAGCCCGTGTAGATCATGCCTGTGCCGCCCCACCGTACACAACTCACTGATCCCTTGTGGCCGCTCAGGACGTGCTCCGTCCGGCCCGAGTTCACCACCCATATGCGGCACGTGCCGTCCTTGCTAGCGCTCGCTAGGCGGGGAGTGCCATCTCGCCATACTGGCACTGGTATCAGCTACAAACTCCCTGGCTAGCCACGGGGCGACGGACTCACGGTGATATGGCTCCCACGCCAGGCCCAACACCCACTTGGCGTGGCCCTTGAGCTCCTGCCCGAATGGTTTCCCCGTTTCGGGGTCCCATATCCGGACAGTCTTATCCATGGAACATGTGGCTAATTGTTTGCCGTCGGGCCTCCAACTGACCCCCAGGACCCAACCAGTGTGTCCCTTTAATGTGTGCTTTGGCGTGCCGGAGTCGGTGTCCCAGATGCGCGCTGTGTTGTCGCCGCTCCCAGTTGCTAGACGACTGGAGCTGATTGGAGAGAACTGGCAACAGAGAATCGGCTGGCCGTGCCCGGGAATGCGATGCGCGAGACGCGAGACGGCGTGAACCTTGAAGACGGCTTGAGGCTCGGCACTCAGCGTGATTGTGGTCCTGTGGCACAGAATTAGGAGGCAGGTGGGGTGTCGGGGAGACGAATGCGAACGCACTCGAAAGGGTTTGTAACGCCATGCTTCTGAAGCAGCCCAAGAAGGTCGGTTGGGTACTGATCTATGATGACGTCTTTGCCCGGAATATGGATGCGGAAACGATAAGGGGTGAAGTCTTCGCGGTCCTGGTAGTCTCGTCAGGGAGCTGCATGTGCCATGGAAAAGTGCGGAACACATACCCTCCCTAGCAGCGTGTTGAGCAGCGCCGAAACGTTCTTCTCGGACGCATCGGCGAAGTTGATCTCGACCACGTCGGCCATCTGGTTGCCATCGCTGTCGACAAAGTTGGCCTTGAACGACCCGAGGTCGGTCGCCAAGAGAGGCGTGACATCCTGTTGCTTTTGTGTGCGCTCAAGTTCCTCTCTCCTCTGCCGTTTTGACGGCGGAGGCGCGATGGTAGCCATGTTTGCGGTTGTGCTTCTGCTGTCGTCGGGTCTGCGATCAATCAGGTCTAATCGCGGGGGTTCTCGCGCGGGACAGCGGAAAATTTTGGCGGTGAGCAGCTGCAGAATGACATCCCACCTACTGCGTTCCGTGGTGAAGGTACAGAATATTGCACTTCTGGGGCCCACTTCCCTCAGCCTGAGTGGTTCGCCGGTCCAGATCGACGTCGTAGATCTAACATAGTACGCAGTATGTAAAACTCTCCCCGTTACATACGCCAGAATTTCAGACGGAGTAAAAACAGTGATCAATTCACAGAACCCGTTCCTGCTCAACAGCGGAAACCTACTAAATGATTGATTGCACCAACAGCTTCCTAAACGAAAGGCCTGATCCGGGGCACGGGGCAATTCCTGAAAGGAAACAGAAACAAAACCCACAAGGACCTTGACTTGTCGCTGCTCTCGACTTTTAGCCTCTCATCCCTCGCCACTCCGCACTTTCTCGAAGTACATCCACTCGACATTTAATACCGGGGCAGACTTCTGCCACGGTGATATTTCTTCTCCGAGTAGTAGTACTCTGTTCTGCCGCGGCCGTCGCTGCTGTCGTAGCCGTCACCGCTGTCGTCACCATCGTACCGCACCTCTGCCCGACCTCTCGACTGTTGCCGGGCCGTACTCCGATCTCGCTTTCTCGCTGAGGCATCTGACGAGGAAGCCCGGCTATATGTGGGTTTCTGGTCAAGGGGGATGAACTGGTCCGGGGGAGCGCCGACGTTCGCCCGTGGATGGGGAGTGTACTTAAGGCTTGCCCGGCTCTGCGGAATGTCGGTGTATGGCTGAGCGGCACCGTACGAGACCGAGGACCGCCGAGCCCTTTGCTCGATCTTCTTGGATCGTTCGTTGGGTGCCACTGGAGCGCCACTTTCGAGGATCCTCAGGTGCGCCCGGATTCTGCGCATGCCGGTCACTATTATGGCTTCAAAGTTAGACTGTCGAGCACCGAGCATTTTTCGGTTTGGTTTTGGTTCTGAGGACGCGACTCACAATCCTTCTCCACCTTGGCCACCAGAAACTTTTCGTACCACAGCTCATACTCGGTGGTGCTCATCAACCCGTCGCAGTAGGCCCTGCGCAGCCTTCGAAAGACGCGAGGCGCCACTTCCTCGCATTCCCTGCCTTCCTTCTCGCGCTGAAGCATACGGCGAAGCTCCAAGCTCGACTTGAGCGACGTGACAAGACTACCGCATGCGGCCATCGTCGCCAGAACCACGGGGACGCCCATCGTGGGGTTCTCGGTGTGCCGCTGCGTTTGAATGGAGGCTGTTGTGAGTACGGGGGTTCCCAGTTAGCGTTCTCGACATCCAATATGACAGGTGACAATCCCATAAACCACGTTAGCAGTCAAAGCGGGAGGCACCGGAGAAAATGTATGGCATGCCTGGCTGATGATGGGGTTAGAGCATGGACCCCGTCAACAGGCATGTTTGTCAACCTGTACGGCCGTTTCTGATCCGAGGAGACTTCCGACGACCCGACCGTCTCGGTGACCGGCTGGCGAGTCCGGATGTTCATCCTGGTTCTCTGTTGAAACCGGTCCCGGCCGCCCCGACCTTCTGCCCGGCCGATCTACCTCGCCCGGGCCGGCTGGTACTTCCGAACCCCGGAATGCCTAACCCACTGCTCTTTCGATCGCCGACCAACCTTTCAGGAGCAGGAGTAGCAATTCATCTTCATAATAGTCCACTTATCACTCGTTCTCAGGCGACAAACACGGCATCTGGAGATTAGATTCTTTCCTCCCTCCAGTTGCATGGATGACTGAACTGCCTCTTACTCCAGAACCCACACGCGGGCGAGCAACAACCGACCGAACAAGCAGTTCGTGGAATAGCTGATAGCAGCCGTCAACCTCAACATTGCGCACCTGTCGCAGATAGATAATCTCTTCTGATCAGCCTCATAGCCAGGGTTCTAAGTTCCCCATCACCTTAGGTTGCAGTGCGTTGTCTAATTACCTTATCGCCGGATGATGAAAACGCTTCTGCGGTTTCGCCCCGCCTTTGCCACTCGGACACATGCATACAGATGGGCCAGCAGGCGCGGAGCCCTTGCAAGGGTGCTGACATGAGCCGTGTGCCACAGCAGTTGGACGGCTGCGCCAATCAAGACCAAGCGGTCCCGATGCTGCGCCGCCCTCGCCTCAGAGGCCCCAAGATACCGACCACAAAACGCCCAGACTGGGTCTCCTGTTTTCTCGGCCGTTGGTTATTACCTCTGTTTGCATTGGAAACGTCATATAGCCCACGGCCTGCCTGCCCTCGGTTCCAAACGTCTCATCCGGATCCCATTGGCGTCACCGGGCCTGCCTGCCTCCCTGCCACTCCCCCTCCTGACACCACCAACATTGAATCAGCTCTTTCCCGACCGTGGTACGGATGTAGTGGTGGGCGACCGGCCTGATTCCAAAGTTTCAGCAAAGCGTATCTGGGACAAACACAAGTGGACAGACAATGGGCTACTATTACCAGCAGGAACCGGAGCCCCGGTACTAGTACGTGTGTTTCTGTGACTCGAATGGCCGCGATCAGGACCTTTGAATTTCCACCTTCCTCGTGCTACTGGCATGAAGAGGTAGCGTCCAGGGATCGGGACGTTTCGATGGCGGAGTTCCATGCGTGGTCATTACGACTAACATCGAATCCACTTCCAGCACAAGGCCGCCTCCCAGGGCCCATTATGCTCCGGGCGGGTCGCGCGGGGTCATTGTGCAGGTCGAGGGGCCGCGGCCCGTTTCGCCCTCGCCCACCCGTGTCGTCGTCGTCGAGAAGCGGAGCCGGCGAGAGCCCCAGGGATTCTTGTCCTGGTTCTGCGCTGCCGTTTGCTGTTTCTGGGTCTGCAGCGACTGTGCCGACGGCTGCTCCGCATGCTGCTGCCCGGCCGTCGAGTATGATTCCGATTGAACGGAAGATGGGGCGCTTGCCTATTCAAAGATGCATGGATAAGGTACCGAAGAGCAAGGAGGTGAAGAAGAGTTTATGACGTGATGTCGCCGAGTTTAACGATACCCCGTAATTATTATACGATACGACATTCCTGTGTTTGCATTTTCTTCAACAGTTTCGAATGACCCAATGATACCCGGTTATCTGCCATAATTAACGAAAACGAACCGAAGGCATTTTCATTATTCTTTGTTAAGAAGAGATGATTACCGACGCATTCGGAAGGGATTAATTAATATGAGTCATTTCAAAGACAACTTGGGAAGGTACCGCCTCTGAGCTTGCAGTAAGAGATGATTTAGGTGCCTCATAGAAGATAACAGTGCAAAGGAATCCCTCCACTTCATTGAATCCACTTCATTGAACTCTTTTGCTTCCTGAGCTTCCCAGCCGCATTCTGCACATGCGAAAATTGTTGGGTGGAAAGGCCGGCCGAACATACACCCCCGGGGCTTTATCTTCTCCATGCCCGTTTGTCATCATGACTCCTGCCGGTGACGGCGCATTAAATAATTAACGCCCACATCAGGCATCAACATCCGAGGTCTGGATATGGAGTGTGTGGTCGGGTACCGCCCTCACTTCCCTGCCTCGCATTCGCCAGTCAACCATAAATCCGGAATCAGTGGTTTTGCTCTCAACCGCCTTAACTATCTCTCTGTCTTTCGAACCCTTTAGTTTTCGCGCAGGCCAACTAAAGGGTCCGTTTTGGCTCCAACGTGCATCATGCCGCACTCTCAAAGGCCCTCCTCTATTGGTACGGCATTTTTTCCTACGTCTGTGTTCTGACAGGATTTAAGGGATCCTGTCGATGCCAGCGGACGGGGGAACCAAGATCCCTCGTTGCCGGGAAAGGACCTCAACTCTGAACGTATGTAATTACCTGCTAGCTCCAATGGAGGCTGAGCCGGGTCCCGGTCCTAGAGACCGATCGTTCACCCAGAGAGCATCGCGCCCCTCCGATTTGACACTCCCTGGGGACCTTGCTGTACAGCCGCGTCGTCAAGTAGCCTGGATCCAGGTTGCATTCCGGGTCTTCCAGGTCTCACCACAGCTGTCGATGGACATGAACAGAAGCATGGCGATCAAGGAAAGCATTCTCTCGTCGCGCGCGGCTGCTATCCGTCGTGAGAGGTAGCCTTTTCTCAAGCATGTCGAGCATTCTGCCCGTATTCGTTCCCATGGGCAATGCAGCTCCTAAAATATTGCCGCTTGCGGGCCTCCTCAGCCATGCTACAGAGAAAGCCCGGCCAACCGATTTGGTAACACAATTGGCGCCTTGATGAACATGGCCTTTTTTTGCAACACCGTTGAGCTCATCATTTTGATGTAAGACTTCCCGCAGGCTGCATTCTATCTTGCGAGCGGTGAATCTTCAAGGAAAGATGGGAGAGTCGGCAGCAATCCCGAAAGTCAAGCGCAAGAAGCGTCGTCAAAAGAGAGAATACCATCAACAACAACAATGGCATCACGGCACAGATATAGATGTTCGAGGGATATCCAGGTCACTGTTCAATGACGTCGGAGACGAAGGAAGACTCATCCTGCTAACCTCAATCGCCCTGGTCACGACCTGCGCCGAGTTCATGGTCGTCGGTCGAGCCGCTCGTGGCGGCCGACAAGCCGGGCCTGCCTGTCGGAAGTCTTCATCGGGGACTGGTGCTGCTCCAATTCAATTGGTCGGCAACGCGGCAAGAGCAACGCGACGGCGGTGCGAGCCGCGCTGCGGAACAAAATGGGACCTGGCAATCGCGGTAGGGGGTGGGCAGCAGCATCCAGATGAGACGGTGTGCGGAGAGCCGGCATTGTCAACTTCCTGGTCCTGGGCGAGGCGGCGCATCTAATTACTTTACCTCAAGGGGGGGCTGCTCTGCGTTGGGTACCGAGATTATTGCCGTGGCGGCCCTGCTTTTACCCCAATATCAAAAGTCGCGAACGAGTTGGGATGAAGAGGGAGCTAAGCTAAACAGCACCTAATTCCGTATTATTATTACCTAGGCCTTTGAGACTGCGATTAGGGGATTAATTGTCGTTCAATACTCTGTTGGTTTGGACAATATCGACAACGCTTGGTCTCTTGACTATTCTGTTTCATTTTGCCCAGTTCGATCCCAGACCGAGCAGCTCCTGGCCACGGAGGAATACTTTGGCATTCTCCTCTCCCATCCACTGCGGTAACGTTCTGTCGATCCCCTCTTCCGTATCGAAGCCGCGGCCACCAGCCACGAAGACAGCCGCCCCGTTGATGTTCGCGTCGGCCGCGCACTGAACAATGATCCGCGCGACGTCCTTTGGCGTGTTCATGGGCATCTTCTCGCGCACCCACATCTCCCTGACCCCGCTCAGGAGCTGGGTGTCTGTCGCCCACGGGCAGATGGCGTTGGTCCGGACGCCGTACTTGGCGGGGGCGAACTTTCTCAGCGACCGCATGGTCCCGATCACCCCGTGCTTGGCGCTGCTGTACGCGAACAGTCCCGGCGCCTCGGTGATGCCCGCGATGGAGGACGTCAAGACGATCGACTTGGAGAAGCTAGCATCCCTCTCGCTCCCATCGCCCTTGAGGTACGCCAAGGCGATACGGGCAAACAGCAGCACGCTGGTCAGGTTGATCTCGATGTTGTTCCTGACTGGTGATGGTTCCTATAGAGTAGGGGGGGCCGTATGGCAAAGCTTAGTACGGTTCATTCCCAACAACAAGGGTATCGAATTACTAGATGAACAGAGTGATTATGGTCTCTCACCTTTCTCACTGACTCCAGGTTCAAGTCCTGGGGCTCAAACCATCCTGCCGGCTCGCTGACGCCCGCGCACTGGATCGCGACATCGACCCTGCCGTGTGCCCCCATGGCGTCGTCGAAGAGGGCTAGCTGCATCTCGTGGCTGCGCACGTCGACCCGTCTGAATGATGCTGTCCCGCCATTCGCGCTTCCGCGGGCCCTGAGCTCCTCCTCGAGCCGGCGGCCATGCTCTTCATTCCAGTCGCCGAAGAAGACATGGGCTCCCTTGCCGTACAGAATCTCGACCGTTGCTGCGCCGATTCCTTGGGCACCCCCTAGATAATGACGCCGTTAGCATCTATTTGCTTCCTTGTTCTCTTGTTTATCAGTCTTTCTTCTTCCCTCCCTCTTCTCTGTTTTAGGTTTTCCTTCTTCTTTCTTCTTTCTTTCTTTCTTCCTTTCTTTCTTTTTTCTTTTCTTTCTTCCTTTCTTTCTTTCTTCCTTTCTTTATTTGTTGCCTTTTCTTCATGTTACATTTTCTTCCTTTCTTTCTCTCTTATTTATTGAGATATCCAGAAGCAATGTCTTGGCAAAGGGGGACACCCACCGTTCAGCACGACGACCTTTCCCCGAAGGTTATCAGTCAATGTCTCCGAATACTTGATCTCTGCCATCGTGACCCAGCTTCAACCCAGTTTCCGTATAACACGCGTCTGTGTGTACATATATACATTCTCTATCGCGCAAAATTAAGCGAGGGACCCCTCTTATGGAACAGCCAAGCAGGATGTCGGCAACCTGCAGGTGCGGGAGCAAGTGGGCGACGGTTGGAGATCCCCCGCACTCTCCGCAATGGGGCTTCTTCGCCTTGGCTGCTAACGCTATTTGTAGAGGCATCATTGGAGATCCGGCTCCTTTAATCTGGATGCCGAACAGCGCACATAGACGCTATTTTCAGGTAGCATCCGTCCTCTGCCTTCTCCACACTTGGTGCACATGTATGTACATACATACCGAGCCCGGGATGGCCGTGCAGCTCCAGATGGCGGAGAATGTCTTCTTAAAGGGCAAAGCCTAATAGTGCTGTCTCTGCCCTTGAGGGTGCCCCTTGATTATAAGCGAGAGCACCTTGGCTCTTGTAACAAGCCGGGATCCGCAGTACTACGCCGATACCGAATACGAACATTTCCAATACCGTCGAGAAAATGAGTGCCGGGCAGAAGAAGTCGGTCATCGTCACCGGCGGCGGAAGTGGCATCGGACTGGCCATGGCCCGCCACTTCGCTTCCGAGGGACACCGGGTCGCCATCCTCGATCTGAACCAGGAGGCTGGCGCAGAAGTGGCGGCCCAGCTGTCCATTGACCACCCCGAGGCTGAGATAAGCTTCCGCCGATGCGACGTCTCCTCGTGGCAGGAGCAGGCGGCTGCATTCGAGGAGGTATACCAGGCCCACGGCAGCATAGACGTGGTCATGGCGAACGCCGGTATCTCAGAGCAGGGAGTGACCACCGCCATCGACCTGCGAGAGGACAAGCCGACCGAACCACGCCTCAAAGTGTTCGGAGTTAACCTGTTCGGTGTCATTTACAGTAAGTACCCGAAAACAATAACCAAAACAAAAGATTCGACCCACCATGAATTGCTGCTGCAGCTTCTGACCCACCGTTCGTCCTCAAGCCGTGAAACTCGCTTCGCATTACATGAACAAGAAGCCACCGTCCGATGCTCCTGGCGTCTCGCGGGGCTTGATCATCTGCACGGCTTCCAACGCAGGCCTCTACCCTTTCCCGACCGCTCCTCTGTACGCCGCGAGCAAGGCTGGAGTCATTGGTCTAGTCCGGGCGCTCGCCCGACCGCTGGCTCAACACGGGATCCAAATCAACGGCCTAGCGCCAGCTGTTCTTGGTAAGTCGTTTCTCCACCAAAGCCACTCCCAAGAACCCCAGTCCTCGCTCTCGCGTGTGTCCTTGGGTCTGACGAGCCACGACCATCTCCAGAAACCAATATCGCGCCCGACAAGGCGTTGTTCAAGAACATGGTCGTGACACCGATGGATACGCTTATCCGTGGGGTCGCCAAGTTCGTCGCGGACCCGTCGCTGAGTGGGGAGATAGCTGAGGTGCACGGTTCGAACGTGACCCTCCGCCCGCCCCACGAGTACGTGGACGAGGACAGCGCCCGGAATCTCGAGGTGTTCTGGAACTTGGGCTACGCTTGATCGGTAATGCAAGCATCTGCGCGCAAGGATGGCCGGGTAACTTGGCCTGTTTATCCCCCCCCCTTTTTTTTTCGGAGATAGAAAATGTATCCAACGTGAGGCGGTCGCTTCGGCGCCTTCGCTTGGGAGACAGTCCAACCAATCTCCGTCTTCCTCCTAAAGTGCCGTGGCCGGTCAACCCCGAACCAGAATCATGGTGCATCTAGCGCGCCTCTCCCCGCAAACCCCCAGTAACCGGGACCTGGTCCCCGGATGCTCGTCCCCGCATGGCTCTCTTGTCTCAACAACATCCCAAAAATCTGGGGAAGTGAAGAAGGGCAGGGTACCTTACAGGTAGCCCCTAACTTATTATAAGGTCTCTGTAAAGCCGGTCCGAGAGTCGGCCGTACGAGGCGGTCCTCTTCCGTCGCGACGCATCGCCGTTGAGCCTCACCGTGCTTGCTGCTGTTTCTTTCTAACTGCTTGGTTCCCTTTGTGGTGTACCGGCTGCCTTCCTACTACATCGCTCACCACTTGGAACAACACAAAGCTTCCGGCCATGCCGCTGGGTATACTCGAGGATCGTAAGCTCGAGCATGTCCCGGGTACCTCGCCCCTCAACGAGCTGGGGAGGAGGGACCTGGACGCGGAGCTTGCGGGCGTCGCCGTCGACTCGCGCATGCTCAAGCACGACAAGACCGGCCAGGTCGTCCTCGTGCCGCAGCCATCCGACTCGCCCAACGACCCTTACAACTGGCCGCGCTGGAAGAAGGAGATGTTCACCGTCGCTATTGCCTATGGGTGCGGATGCGTAGGCGGTATGTGGCGCCCTTCTTCTGCTCGATATCGTTCCCCCGTGTTGTGTGTCGTGTGCTGATGCGTTCGTCGCGTTTCGTCTGTTTTTTTGCATGCAGCTGTCGGCCCCCTCCCGACGCCCGCCATCGTACCCCTCGCTGAGCAATGGGGCATCCCGCTGCAGACCTTCACCCTGGGATGCCAGGGCAGCTGCATAGCCGCCATCGCCGTGGGCTCGTTGCTCTGCAATACCCTTGCGGTCAAGGTGGGAAAACGTCCCATCTACATTCTCACATCCATCGGCCTGATGGTGTCGTGCTTCTGGGCTGCCGAGGCCAAGAGCTTTGGCAGTCTGGCAGCCGCGCGCGCGATTCAGGGCTTCTGCATGGCGCCCATGGAGGCGCTGGTCCCGGCGAGTATCAGCGATATATGGTTCTTGCACGAGAGAGGTCTGCGCAATGCCGTCTTCAACCTCGGTGTGCTGGGTGGTATTAATCTTGCCAGCCCTATTGGTGAGTTCGAACCAGAGGTTTCTTCTTTCTCGCACCTGTCAAGACTCCCGTCTCCCTAGGCACAACGTGCGTGAGCTGACATGGTGCCATGTGGCTTCTAGCCGGCGCGGTGATCCAATACGGTTCATTCCGGATAGCCTTCCATGTCATGGGCGCTTCATTTGCCCTTCAGCTCCTTTTAACGGTTCTCTTCATGCCCGAGTCCGCGTACCACAGATCCGGCACAATCAACATAGACACGGGTGCCGCGGCGAGGGAAGTAGTATCGGATGACAGTCAGGAAAAGAACAAAACCGGACTGGAACACCAAGAAGTCTCGTCGACGCCTCGGGCAAGCGACCGCTCGCCCGAGCCCAAGAAGTCCTGGGCTAGGGAGCTGCTGCCGTACGATGGGTACTGGGACAGCACTTCGTTTTGGCGCACGCTTCTCCGCCCTTTCTCGCTGCTGGCGTCGCCGATGGTGTGCTGGGCGACGCTGCTCTTCACAACGTGCATCTCGTGGCTGGTCCTGATCTCCATCACGCTGTCACAAATCTTCTCGGCACCGCCATACAACTTCTCTGTCGCCGCGGTGGGCGCGTCCAACGTGTCGAGCTTTGTGGCAACTCTAATTGCAACCGGTGTGGCCGGACCGCTGATTGACGGGGTCGCGAAGTGGATGTCGAAGTTGAATGGGGGTATCTTTGGTATGTCGATTCGATGCCTCGACTTCCACTTCAAGCCCGAGGCCTCGATATGGGGACGTGAGAAATATGCTAACCACTCCCGCCCGTGTTCGATCAGAGCCCGAATTCCGCCTGCCCATCATGGTGACCTACCTCGTCTTCACGGCCACTGGCTTCTTCGCCTGGGGCGAGAGCCTGTACAAGCAAGAACCTTGGCCGGTCCCCGTCATCGTCTGCATGGGCTTGATCAACCTCGGAGTGCAGCTCGGCACGTCGGCCGTTGTCACATACGTGACAGACTGCCACCGGAGGCAGGCGGCTGAGGCGTTTGCGCTCATGAACTTTGTCAAGAACATGTTTGCGTTCGGTTTGACCTTCTATTGCAATGACTGGATCGCAGTCCAAGGAGTGAGGAACTGCTTTTTCGTCATAGGATCGATAACTATTGGCGTCACTCTCACCTCAATCTTTATGTATATCTGGGGGAAGAAGGCGAGGTCGTGGACATACCGTGTTGCGCATGCGAAGGGCTGGAAGTTGGGATAGCTGGAGTGTCGAATCTCGATAAGCACAGATGCAGCTCCTGCAGCCAGTCAAGGATCTCGACTCTCAGTATGCGAACATATTTAATTACCTCTATTTCGGTTTTGATGTGCGAACTGCAATAATCAGAAAAATCGAGGCTCTCCATCGGAAGACGTGATGGCTGAATAATTATGGTGTTGAGGCACCAAAAGGCTAAGAGGATTGCAAAGGAGATTGCAAAGGGAGTTCCGTAGGCGGCCCTAAGAGGGTGGTCTATTGTAGGGCAAGTAGGTATATACGTCCCGCACTTGCCACAGGTATAGCAGCAGATTTCCTTCTTCAATCCCCGATATCTTGTCTGTTGTGTGCATTGATTTACAGAAATGATCTCCAAGCCCCCCAATACCTGCCTTTGTTCACAACCTGTTTACTAATTACGCCAGCTTCCCAACTAGGGATCACGCTTGATATCGAGCAACGAGAGAACATGGGCCTCAAGCTTGACTACCTCTCAATCCACATCTTGAATGCATATATCCTAGGCATTCGCCAGCGATTGTGCAGCAGCTAAGGGCTGCAAGCCTCGAATGGATGCTGGAGGTCGAAGTGGTCTGGGATCGTACGTGCATCGCGTTCAAATGCCTATTTAATGCGCCTTAGTTTTTATAGCTAATTTAACTCAAACCTAGAGAACAACCGGCCCATCTAGCTCCTTAGAAGTCCCGCCGCTAAGTTCTGAAGTTTTGGCTGACGTAGCAGATTGATCGGCAGAGGCAGCCAGAGCGGTAATTATAAAGAGAAAGAGAGATCATGGTGCATGATGTCAGTATCGATCACACCGCGACCTAAAATTTAAAAGCATCACAAACATATTTGGTATTATTTGAGATTCAAAGTGCAATTCTGTTTAACCACACCATATAAAAAGTGCTCGTTGGCGGGGTTAGAAATCGGACCGAACAGTGAGCAAGGGGAAAGGACGGATCTGGGGGGCTGGCCAGTCAAAGATTTCCATCAAAAAGGTGCCCGGCAGTGCAGATGTGCGGCATGAAGGAAGGCGCGACGGCCTGTTCTGTGGTGCGATAATAACTAATTACTACAGTGTGCCAAGCAGCAACTGAAATCGTACCCTTTTTACTCTAATACTGCGCAGCGCTCGGCCGGCCCTCCACCGCCGAGCCGTTTCGCCAAATCCCTCCGCATGAGACTAGCAATCTAGCGTGCCGCAGGTGAGCCGCTGATGCGATGCGGCGCCCCTCCAAATCCTTTCGGGCGAGGCGGGCCGCCTCTCCGGCCTTTCGCAGCAGCTTTCAATGTCGCGAAGGCACCTAGAGGGGCCAAAACTTCCAAGTTTCCTGGTTGCTGCAATCAATACTGTAATGCAAGTTGCCGAGGTCTGCGGCCGTCGGGAAAAGGGCGAGCTAGCAAAAGGACAAGTCGGGGTCGGCAACGAAACTAAGGTCCTTCAAAACAACTGCCCTGGGCACCGCGACCACGGTTTTTTTTTTTTTTTTTTTTTTTTTTTTTTTTTTTTTGCGAGACATTTTTCCGCAATGAACCCGTGCGTCGGGTGTGCCTGGGTCACCCACAAGCCCACCCGGAACAGGGGACGCTGCATGAAAGTATGTGTATATCCTCCGTACAGATACTGTGATGATGTAGAGAGTGTTTGCTTGAAACTATCCCGGACGCCTGAAGGGGCACTTTCATTAAAACTGCTGACTCCAATTCCCATGGGTGGTCACCGTGCACAAGCGGGCCGATGATGCGCCATTCGTACGCACTTTTTCCTTCTACTAAGGTTGGTTAAGGGGTTTCAAGCCTCGAGCGCCAAGGCGGTAGCGCGAGCCGCTGCAACCGTCCGCTTAAGCGATGTTCCCCTTGTCGGCCAATGCGACAGCGGGACCCCAGTTGCCGGTATGTTAGCGTATCCGGGGGCGGTCCCGATCCGGGGCAGTGGTAACGGATCCGAACGCACGGCAAGGACCACACAGCGGAAACGCGCCGCGAGGCCGGCAATTAGGCCGATCAGAAAATTACTACATATGTACAACAAATAAGGGATCATCACATTACTAGGTATTGGGCCGTGCTGCCAAACGCGGCAAAGGACAATTTCTGGTACATATGTGCCCAAAGGAAAAAGGAAAACATCGCCTCATCCCAGGACCCATACTGCTCGCTAATTATAATAGGGTGCTGTAATTACATACATAAAAACTTCGCCCTGGTCTTAAACCGCCTTAGGAGGGCCAGTGGCTGCTGCTGCCACGAGACAAGAGGCAACGATAGCCGTAGCCATCTAAGCGACGATCTTCTCGGCGACCTTGCCATCGTCGGTGAGGATGACCTTGTCGACCTTGAGAGAAGCCTTGACGGGATTGGGCTGATTGTAGACCCATTCGAGCTGCTCAATGGTGCGTCCCTGAGACTCGACACTAGAGATTCGTGATAGTTGGTTAGCAATGTGACAATAAGGGCGGGCAGAAGCCCAAGGCTTAGAATTAGAACTACGGGGGTGGGGGGGGGAGGGGGGAACACAGTGCACTCACCCAAACAGGTACCAGGCGAGCGCCTCGATGCAGTCCCAGGCGACGAACACATAGATGTACTTGTAGCCGATCCGCTCGAGGGCGATGGGGCCGGCAAACTGGTTGATGAAGCCCATGCCGTTGACGATGAAGGCGGAAAGGGCGAGGCCCTTGGCGCGAGTGGTCGTCTCGAGCGCCTCGGTGGGGATGGCGCCCTGGAGGGGGGTGTAGGTGAAGGAGAAGATGATGTTGAAGAGGAAGTAGGAGGCGAGCGCGCCCCGGCCGTACGAGAGGTCGATCTGGCCCCTCTGGGTCTGCTCGTCCAGGACGGCCGAGAGGCCCGAGTTGGTGGCCAGCGCGGCGGCGCACATGAAGGTGCCGAAGACGAGCACCGGGCGGCGGGGCATCTTGTCCGTCAGCGAGACGGCGGTCAGGGCGCCGATGGCCGAGAGGACCTGGTTGAGGATGTTGTAGCCGAGCTGCTGCGGGACGCTGGTGACGCCCAGGTTCTCGAAGATGGTCGTGTTGAAGTACCCGAGGCCGTTGCCGGAGAACTGGCCAAAGATGGAGATCATGAGCACCTGGGCTATCCGCCACCGGCCGCTGTGGGAGAGGAGGAACGGCCGGTAGTCCCACCAGACCTTGTCGATGCCGTCCTGGCGGATGCCCTCCTTCATCTCTTCGTACTCGAGGCGGACAAGGCGCGAGTTGGGGTCGCCGTTGCCGTGGTACTTGATGAGGAAGGCGAGTGCCTCGTCGTCCCTGCCGTTGGCCATCAGGAAGCGAGGAGACTCGGGGATGAAGAAGACGGCGACCATGACGATGAGGCAGGCGAAAGCCTGGAAGATGAGCGGGACGCGCCACGAGTAGTCGTTGTCCATGTAATTGCAGCCAAAGGTGATGATGGCCGCCGGAATGGCACCGCCGAACCAGCCGCAGTTGTAGAAACCGGTGCAGCGTCCGCGCCAGTGCGGCGGGGCAACCTCGATCGCGTACGCGGGGGCGGCGACGGTCATGATGGCGATGCCGAGGCCGAGCACGAAACGGCCCACGACGAACTGCGGGAGATGATGGGCGGTCGAGACGAGGATCATGCCGATGATGATGGTCAAACCGCCGGCAAACATGCTCTTTCGACGGCCGAATTTGTCCGAGAGGGTGGCGGCAAACGGAGAGCCGACCATGGCGCCACTAATTAAGTGATTGTTCCACGAACCCGTGTCAGCGTGACTGAACCTCTCAAACGAAGAGTTGTTGCTTGGAAGAGGGCCCGCATGCAAGCCCCGAGAGGACGTACACGACATAGAGCGAGAACACCACAGCCGCACCCGTTCCAACCTTTCCAACGTCAAACGTCTGCTGGAAGTGCGGCATAGCAATAATGGACGTCATGAGGGAACCGTCGTATCCATTGGCGCAAGCGCTTCACAATGTTCGGTTAGTGACCGGTTTCTGGACAGGTTTGGGCACGTCTCGTGGTCAGAGACGTACCAGCAGAACGCGATGAAGATGGAGACTGGTCGTGTGCTGTTAGCGCTCTCCTCGGCGCATCCAAAATCGGGAGGCCATTTTGCTCACAGTAAAGATGGATGGACGTCCTGCTCCAGGGCTCAATTTTGGCCTCGAGAATGGCGGCGTAGAGCTCGGCCTTCGCTTGTCAGCAAATCCGTTGAAGACTAAGATTGTCATGACGGCCGCCAGGATAACGTACATTGTGCACTTTCTTCTCCTTGCCCTGGACTTTCGGGGTGTGGCTGACAGGGACAGCAGCGGTCGCGATCTCGGGAGAAACAGGGCGCTTCTCGTCGCCGATGTGATCCGATCCCTTGGACGACATCTTGGCTGTGGCCTGAACAGAAGAAAAGTGGCCAAGACGGAGATGAAGAGTGGTGACGAGAGGAGATCGACACAACGGGCGGCGTCGTAGCACATAGTTATAAAAACCACATGTTGATTGATGGTTCGAGTGCTGCATGTAAATGGGAGTTTCCCGAAGGAGTGGCCAGTTGCCATTTTCGGCCGCGGAGGGCCTCCCTCCGAGGTCCTAAAACGGCAGCGAGGAGCGTGCACCACCCGCACCGCGCTATGATTGACCTAAAATCTCCGATCGCATACGACACGAGGATTGTTGGGGTACACCACCAACGCAAAGGGTGCGAGCAAAGTGCGAGACCTCAAGGTGCGGAGGTGGCACGGTTGGGGACTAGGATTACAATTCGCTGGCCAGAACATCGCGTGCAGCGCGGGCTGTATTCCAGGGTGCCTGCCGGTACGGAGTACCCGTATGTATGTACATACTTGTGTACCTTACTGTATGTACTGTCCATTCTCTGGTACGCATGTATATATGTACATACCTATGTATGTACGTATATATGTACTACTATACTGTGCGTGTGCGGCCAGCCACTCGTAGGGTCGACCAGGGGTGAGATTCAATGGTTTGGTTCGGCCCGGCCAAGAACTTCTTTAGATAGCCTACACTAGGCGGCCCGGCTACGCAGTCCGCAATGTAAAAAAATAAGTGTAGCCACGTGTGGTCTTCCCCACGACTATTTACGGTCTGGCCCTGCTGGTCCCAGGAAAGTTGGGGTCTGGGGCCCCACTGTAGCCCCTGCGGGTCGCGTCGCCTGCACGTTTTCTGGTCGCAAGGGAGCAGACTACCAACCCGATCCAGAAGTGTGCTCCGTCGAGGGCCCGGAGGAGCTGGTCCCTGGTTTCGTCAAGTTGGTTTGGCGTTGCTGCAAGCTCATGAACTTGCCGACGCCGTGGAGACGGGCGCGATCAACGAGACCCGCAGTCCCCGGAATTCTTCGCGTAGAATATCGGCGGATAGACGGGCGGCGCTTACTGTTGTTAGCTTCGAGTGATCAAATCGCACCTGTTAGTGCCCTTTCCAGAACCATGCACACACGTCAAGGCAAGAACGGCGCCACAACGGCGGTCGGCAACTTAGCCGTGACTCCGGGCGACAAGATTTCTTCACTGACAGCTCTCGGCCGCACAGGAATTCAAAAATTCCCAAGAACACCGCCAACTGTCGCCTAAGTATGTCCTTTGCAAGTTCGGTGTTTCCGGTATCAGGTGTTGTGGTGGACCGGGCCCCACCAGGTTGCAGCCACCCAGGCCCTGGTCAGCCTCTTCCTTCTTCCTCCATCATCACCACCATAGCAATCATACGAAGATCGTTGATTTCCGCATCCATCCATCCACAGGTGTGGATGGAAGTTCGGGGGTAACTACCTCTACAGCCAATAACCTGGCGAGGTGGAACCCGCTATGCCCATCCTCGAGATAATTAATAGGTGTAATTATGGCTGCGCCCAACCAACGCGGCCTGGGGAACTTGCAGGACACCGCAGAACTTGGCGGACTGCACCCAGTTAGTGGTAGGAATGCGGTTGGAACATAGGCCTAGAACACCCCGTTGCCTCTGCGGGACGTCCTACCGAGAACGTCATCATCATCCGCAGTCTGGAGCGAACGGGCCGCTAGGTCGATACAGCAACAGATGTCGGGTCGAGTACAACTGCTAGCTTGTTGACTTATCGGGGATCCTATTCGAGAGTGGCGAGTATTCTTTGGATATCGGAACCAAAACGGAGAACCGGCTCCCGTTAGGGAACCACGGCCAGGATGGTAGGCTATAAGGGCGCCCAAACCCGGCCACATTGGAGCCTGGCGTTTTCTAGTGTGCTGTTGGCGTTGTGTGGTTATTCCGTAAACCACATTGAGCTCACCAACCCCAACAACATGAAATGTCGCTTGAGATATGGGCGACTGAGCAGTTACCCAGTCGTCAACCAGCAATTCCTGGCAACGTGACTCGGCGACCAAAGCATGTCTAATCTAGTATTCTAGAGAGGAAGAATTCCATGACCGACTTCAGAACCATGAGCTGTTCCTGTTAATTAATATTTGCAGGGCAATCAGCACATCAAACCAGCAATCGTTGTTCGGTGTGGTGCTGCAACGACTTGGCCGGTGTATTTCATGATCTCGTTGGGAAAGAACCTAAGGAAATCATTTTCCTCCCGAATCGTCACATTTGGCGCAAAATCATCGCTTGCCTGGGAGAGCGGCTCCCGAAGGGAGCGACCATGCTAGAGTGGTCCCGCACCTTCCTTCGGTTTGCCTGAAGTTTGAAGCTTCCGTGTCTGAGACTCCCTGCTTTCCTCCCTCCCAATCACCATTCTTTCTGGGAACAGTGTGCCCTAAAATAACAAGGGAAATGTGGGCGGCGTTGCCCCAGTCAATGAGAGAATCTTGCAACGCCCCAGAAAGACGGGTGCCTGATCGGTATACCTAGTAGGGTGGACCACTGACCTAAGGATTCAATTATTAAATATTAATTAGAAAGTCGAGACGCCCGCTTCTTTCCAAGCCTCACCACTCGGGCAGCATCCCCAAGCAGCTACCTTATTTAATTATTGCTCGAACCCGTACCAAACGGGCGATCTCTTCTCGAGAAACGCATCCATTCCCTCCTTCGCGTCCTCACTCTTCGCGTGCAACGCCATCACCCTCCCTGCCCACTCGACCGCATCCTGAAATCCATCCCCGCCGCTTCCTTCGACCGTAACCCCGTCCGGCCCGACATAGTCCCGCCCCGTCATCCCAGCCTGCGTCCAAAAAGCCCACTTCCCCATGGCGTTCTGCTGCGGAGACATGCCGACCAGCCTCCCCACCGTCCGCTCCACCTCGGCATCCAGGGCTCGCACCCGGCTCTCCGCGCCGCCCGGGCCGTCTCCACCACCACCACCACCACCGTCGTGATCCTCGACCAGCTTGACCGCGGCCCCCATCCCGCGCGCCGGCACGTCCTCGGCGGTGAGCAGCATCCTCAGCGCAGCGGCGTTGCCCACCCGCCGGCTCACCGCCGCGACGGGGCTGGAGCAGGGCAGGCCGAGCGCCGCCCCGGGCAGCCGGAACCGCACGCCGGCGTGGGCGATGGGCAGGTCGGTCGCCAGCGCGAGCTGGCACCCCGCGGCGACGGCGTCCCCCGCGACGCGGCCCACCACCAGCGCCGGACTGCGCCGGATCAGCGTCATGACCTCGGCGCAGAGCCGGAACGTCTCGGCCACCTCGGCCGGCGCCAGCTGCGTGCGCAGCTCGCGCAGGTCGTGGCCTGAGCTGAAGACGGGCCCGTGCGAGGCGAGGACGAGGACGGATGGCAGGCCGGCGCGGGCGCGGGCAAAGGCCGCCGAGGAGACGAGCCAGCTGTAGTCCGGCTCGTTCTCGTCGTCCGTTTTCTTGTCCGCCGTGGCGAGGCGGGCGTGTGACTGTTCAAGCCTAGACAGGAGATGGGGCTTGAAGGGAGGGAGGAGGAGGGTACGGCCGGTGGTGGGTGATGTGTTTGCTTTGATGAGCTGGTCCCGGAGAGAGCGGAGTTCGGCCAAGGAGAGGGCGTTGCGCCGCCGGGGGTTGTTAAGCGTGATGTACGCCGCGCGCCGTGGTAACGCCGGTAGTGACATTGGGGCGGTTAATGGCTACTTGTTGCTGGGACGAGTTGTTGGACTTGCTATCGGCCAAGGAGATGTCGCGAATAAGTGATGGTTATGCTCCCCTAAAACTCGAGTGATCATTGCCTGAGATACGTAAAGTACTGTCCACGCAGAGAATGAGGAGGGGCAACTAAGGTCTCGCCCTAACCCTTAGGGAGAACGCCCCCTCTTCCCCCACACTGTGAACAGTGTCGGAAACGAAAACATTCGAGTTAGTCTCAAGCTACTTAACTGAAAACAGTAACTAATATTACCAAAAATCGTCCATATTCTACGACTTGATCGTCTTCTCTCCTGAACCTGGCCTGAAAGTGCAGACTAATAGCCAGCTCTACTAAACTAGACACTGCTGGTCATCTGCTGCCTAGCAGATACTTCTCATCATCAAATGCTCGTTATCCCCATCGCTACTGGTAGTAGCGTCTTCGAGTCCAGTAGAACAAGAGTCCGAGCCCCCAAAGCCCGATCAAAACAACTGCCTGTGTTGGCGCAAACACCGCTCCACGGATGACCACAAACCCGCTCACGAGCGCGAAGACAAGAGGAGTTATGACGAAAGGCTTATAGGGCCTCTCTAGTTGGGGCTGACGATACCGAAGGAGAATCGCGCCGAGGACGGTAAGGAAGAAGAAGGTGTACTCGCCCAGTCCATTGAAGGTCAGCAAGGCGCGGAAGTTGCCCAGCAAGATGTAAACCGCTCCAAGGACCGTCGACAAAACGATGGCATTGATGGGCGCATCAGAGTCTGGCGCTTTCTGAACTTCGTCTTCTGAAACCTTTCGTTCGGCTCCAAGCTGACCGACAATGCTGAGGAGGCGAGGGAGCCAGTTCTGGTTGGCCGCGGCAACCGTCATTCGACCGGCCACGAACGAGTTGCCGAGCAGCGAACCCGCAACAACCAGGCAGATCAAAATAGCCGCCACAAATCCGAAACCACGGCCGAGAAGGCGAGTGATGGCCGTCTAGATAGATGGCGCGTCAGCAACCAAGGAAGCGAAACGAGAGGCATGGAAAGGGACCTACCACCGCGACACTGTCTGTCGTCGAGACAATACGCCATGGCAGCAGAGTGTAGTATGCCGCATTAGCTGTAAGAAAGCACAGGATAATGCTGGGCAAGGAGGTGTTTATGGCGAGAGGCAGTTGACGTGCAGGGGCCGAGAGTTCCGCCGACACATAGATGGCCTATCCGAGGGTTAACTTCTTGTCCAGATTCCACACAACAGAAAATGAAAAGGAAAAAAAAAAAAGCTTTCCTTGTCCCATCCCGAATAGGCCCACAATGCAGCATACAAAGCCGCCGAGAGGTGTCCGAACAGATCCCACTGGCTCAAGTCGTCCCAGTGTGTAACACTGCCGTCCGGGTTGACACTGTCGCGGTAACCGAACCATGGCTTCTTGACCCAGTCTCCGCCGCCGACTTGGCTCTTTGGGTTGGCAAGCTGGAGAATGACAACGACGATACCGGCCAGGACGAGTGCTGCAATGGTGATGAATTTGGTAACGACGAAGAAGTTATTGAGCCGCGTGCTCGCCTTGGTGCTGATCGAATTGGCTACTCCAATGCAGGCTAGCACGACGATGGAGAGCAGCTTGTGCTCGATCCTGCCCCCCTCGCCCGTTACCCCGGCGGCCGAGTAGATGCTCTCAACGAACACGATGCTCAGGATGGCCAGGGTGGCAGGCATGACGGCGACCACCCATGTCCAGGCGGCCAGGAACCCGAATACGTCGCCGTAGATATACTTGAGATATGGCTGCACACCCCCTGCGCCATCATCGTCAGCGAATTCTTCAATGCTTGCAATTGCAACGCGAGCAACGAGGACGGTACCTACCCTCGCCCGGGATTGCGGTGCCTAGCTCGGCCATGGTGCTCGCTCCCGTCCACGCAAGCACCCCACCCACCAACCAGACCAGCAGCGCAACGCCCGGCGACGGCACGTTGGTGTCGATGGACCCGGGAGACGTAAAGACGCCGCTGCCGATGACGATGCTGACCACGATCCCGAACGCCTCGATGGCGCCCAGGTTGCGCGCGAACGACCCCGCGGCGGCGACACCACCACTACCATCCGCAAGCCGCTCCTCGGTTTCGGCGTCCACGTAGCGCACGTCACGGCCGCCGTCGACCCGTCCGTCGCTCACCGCGGCGGTGGCGGCGGTCGGGTTCCCTGTGGTCGGCTCATTGCTTGCGGTCCCCGCCAAAAGGGGTTGCCGTTCCGGAAACGCAGCCCCGTCGTCGCTACCAACCGCAGGCATGGCAAGGCTCGAAAGCTTCTGAGGTTGCAGTCCGTCGTGTTCCGATTTTGCAAGAGCCGTTCCTTTTCGTTTGTTCCGTGACCTGCCCCACCGTCGCCCAATCGTGGCAAGAAATCGCAACAACTAACGTGACAGTGGGCGATGAGACGGTGCGGGAGGAAATTGAGGTGAGAGGAGGCAACGGATTCGAGCTCAAGCGTTCCTGAATGATGGCGAGGGCCGAGTCCGATGGCGTGCTTGGCGGGGCAAAGTGCAGCCTGGAAGGGAAGCACGTCATCATCGCTCACGCGGCATGTCCCCCATGATTGGCTGCCCACTTCAACCAACCATGCGCGTTGGGCGCCGGCAATGGATCGAGAGCCGTTTCTTGGCTCTCTTGGGGAAGTAAGGATCGGATGAACAGACTTTCAGAGTGGTTGGAGAACAGATAAACCCGGTTGTATTGCAAGTAGCAGCACTAACCAATTTGGTGGAGAGGTCAACCGATGAGACCGATGTGGCCGGTTCTTCTTCTGATGACTTTGCAGCTTGGTGGATGTCAACGGTCTTCGGAACAGCTGTTTGACTCATTTGTAGCCAGCGAACTGTTACGCCGTATCTCCCAGCTAGAACTAATTACATTGATATGTCGGTTTTGTCAAATGTTGTCGGTGACTTGTGCGACCTCGTACTGGCACCTCAACCCCAAGCTGACTCGAGGGCTTCGAGGGGCAATCATGCATCACTTTCATTAGTGGGCTAAACTACCTAGGTCTAGGTTCCAGCTGGCAACCCTGAACCCCATTTTTTTGGGAGTCTAGACTCATAGTTATGAATACTGACAAGTGTTGGGGCTTTAGATTGAGCTCTTTGGAGCTGCTGTAGCATGCTAAGGTCGGCCGTGCCATCTAGCAGGCATGGTTAAGGAGACACGGTTACAGACATGGATCTGGATCTCAGAGAAGCAACAACCTACCCATGCAAAATACAAAATGCGATTCTACTGATCGGAATCCCGAAACGGGGCAGATATTGTAACAAACGCCAGCAGTGTTCTGCCGGCGGGCCGATAATAACGCGATCTCTACACTCATCCTGTTTCACCGATGACGGCTCAGGACTTCTCAGGGACCGTAACTGAGAATGCGAGCGGTATTTGACAGATGTGACTTAGTCGTTCCATGTTAGGATACGTATGGTATCTCTGCACTCCAATGGGGAACGCTGTAGCCAGGTAACTTGATAACTCTCTGGTAACTTCGGCGGGTACAGTACCCTGCAGTCTGCGGCTGATATTGCCCAGCTTAGCCATTGCATTTCTTGTACTGTACGGACGTACACGTATTCTCCACAGTTCCCACCAAGGACACAGGGCCAAGACTTGGCAGACACGTGGGACAGCATTGCAAATGCTGCGTAGACTTTCCTTTGTAAGGGCGATTACCCCTGGTCGTGGTCGCTAGTAACCCAAGCAAGCTATGGTGGCGCGGTAACCGGTTTGCGGTAACTGGGTGCTGGGCGACCGATGAACGGGAGCTCCGTTCGAAGGAAAGCGGGCTGCTCCTTGGCTCAGCCATTTGCAAGCGGAAAGATATGTTTCAAAAAGACAAATCGAGCACTAAAAATCCTACGCCAACGGCGAGACTCGAACTCGCAACATTCAGATTAAAAGTCTGACGCGCTAACCGATTGCGCCACGCCGGCTTTGTTATTGGTTGGCTGATAATCCGCTCTATCAGCTTATAACAACTCGCGGGGCCAGCACTCGAGCCCTTCGTGAGACAGAACTCGTGACCCAGCGTTCACAGCATCAATGTCACTACCCAAAAAGTTTAATCGATCAGACCGAGCCCAACTTTTGGAACATGATAAGGGGTTACACTTGGACAGCAGTTGCCACGAATTGCGTGCAAACGTGGGGGGTTATCTGCGGCCTGCGGGGTGGCGAGCGTGGGAGGGAGCCTGATTGAGGTGGCTGACCAACAACCCACCACCCACGAAAAAACGGCATCACCCCATTCCCTCCCGTTCGAGCCATCGCGAAAATGCCCGCGGGATACCACTCCACCCATGCCGCCGAAAACGCGCGAGTATCAACAGCGCTTGAGGGAAACTAATAAGCTTGTTTGTAGCCCGGGTGACTGGCCGTCTCTCCTGATAAGAATCAGCTATTCCTCGAGCACAAGCCTGGAATTGCTGGAAAAAATTGAGAGAAAACCCAAAATGAGGCAGCCTGCCATCTCCAGAAACGATCACTGCCTTGTGACGTAGAGACTGAAAGGGCAACGGCAATTTTCAGTTCTGACGTCAGTTCAGCACAAAAGAGCCATATGTTGCCGTGAGGCGTATGCTGCCTCGTTCCTTCCCTTTCCTCTAGTTATGGAGCCTTCCTTGACACACCGTGGCGAAGTGCCCCAGCCAGCGTGCTTGAAACTCGGACCTTTCTCTCGATATCGTCCCAAATTTGGGACAGGTTGGTAGGCATCATGCCTGCAATTTGACCGCTTGGCAATTTTTTTGGCTACTCCTCGAAACTAACGACCTAAGACGTCCCTATTTACACAATCGTCTGGAAGCGGTAAGTAAGCATGGAGAAAAAGGGGCCACGGTCTGCCCTCCGCTCCCTCCCTTAGAACAAAACGAAGCACGCCCTCCGGATCAACGCCTGTAATGTGGCCGTAACACAAATGCTTCCCATCCCAAACACCACTCGCCGGTCGATCGCCAGTAATCCCGTTGTCCCGGCCGTTGTGTGATATGTAAAAAAAAAAGGAAGGAAAGAAACCATCCTTTCGAAAACGAAAAAAGAAAACCGTTGAATCGAGGCCGCGTGTGGTGGTATCAACGTCTTTCGGTCGGTATCAAAACAAAATTCGCGCACGTTAATCCAAACTCCTGTAAACCCCATGCAACTGTAAGCAAGTCGAAAGTATGTGTCGGTGTCGGCTCCCAACCATGCGCAGAGCCCCTATGTTGCGTGCCCTGTTTGCTCCGGAAGGTTTGGTGGCGGTAATGCTAACTCCCATGGTTTGGTTCAACGCGTGAACAGGACGGTGATGAACGCGTTGTGGGTGGTCTTGCTCTCGCAAGTAGGTCCTCCTAAGCCCAGTGGGCGAACTGCACGGATGAAGGTTGGATCACCCAATTGAGGAGAGCCGTTTGCCAATGATGCCGGGGCATCGGCCCCTGCCAAACCGGAGTTGATAGCACGGCTGTGGCGTCGAGAGCATTCGTCTACCCATCCTGCTTCTTCGAATCGGCCACCTCCCTGCTCCCTCGCAACATGACATGCGCCAGGGGGAGGAGCCCTTTACTTCTTGTTCCGGTTGGATGACGTGAGCTTGCTCGTCGACATCAAGTCGCCAATATACTTCTGGAGAAACTTGTTGTGGCTATCGAGCTTGTCATGCTCTTCCTTGACCGCCTCGATCCGGTTGAAGAGGGTGAGCAGGGACTCTTGCAGCGCTTTGGCGTGTCTTCAAGCAAGCTGTCAGCCCGGCTCTTCCTCCCATGTCATCTCGCGCGGAGCCTAGACGATTCGTTACGAGCGGGGTATCGACTCGGCTTGTTCGGACTCACCTCTGGAGTTCTTCCCTGGCCTCCTTTCCGAGCGTCTGGATATCCTCGCTAGTCCTCCTCGGGCTCATGGCCCTCACGTCGTCGGGGCCCATCTGCAAGTCGACCGGCCCAACCTCTGTTGAGTCGCGGGGCACAATCATGGTGCCGCTGCTCTTACGACTGGGCAGCTGTGGTCGCACGGGTTTCGGAGAGTGGATGTGGTGGTCGACCGATGACCCTGACGAGGAATCCGACCAGTCCGGACTTGTTGTTTTGGGCAGACTGGCGTCTCGCATTATGGATTAGGCGGCCGATGGGGCGTAGAAGAAAAGCGAGAGACAGGTCGGCTCGACTTAGGGCTGGGAACGGGCTCGAAGGATGTTGGAATAGTAAAGGGCAAGCGACGTCGAGAATGTCATGAGCGGAAAAAAAACCCAGCTACTCCTAACGAAAGTTAACCCAGCAGAGGTGTTGTCGCCACCATCCGACGGTAATGGGTGGCGCAGTGCTGGGGGTCGTCGCGGAGTTAGGGATGCTAGGTCGCAAATAGAGAGAGTTGAGTTCGGGCGGTTCTGGGAATGGAGGAGAAAGTCAGGGCGCAAATTCAGAAGCGGAACCTCTGAGGGGTAACGCAAAAGACAGCTCACAGTCACTCTGAGCGGCGAAGCGCTAGTGGGGCCCCCTCGGCCAGGGCCGCGGGTCCTGCTCGTGGAGTCGTGGGGCCGAATGGGAACGCGCTGCCGGCAAAAAAAACGTCGACGGACGTCAGTTGCCCCGTGGGCAAAACGGCCAGGTACCTCGGCCGACCTTAGGGAGATCTGGCTGACGGGGCACTCGAGGCGAAAAAACAGGTGACGGAAACGATGAGAGGTTTGCTGACGCACGGAACAGGCGGGTGAAGCGCAATTGGGCAGTGCAGCTCGTGTGTGTCGTTTGTCTCCCGCCCGGCGACCGGCTCTGTGGAAAGCTTGGGTCGATATCCGTAGATTCGGGGTCAACCACGCAGCAACGAGAGAGGGAGCGGTGCTCGACGGCAGCGGCAGGGTGGAACCGTCGGGGAGGTCGATGGGGGCTGGTCAGGAGGTGGCCCTGTGTCCTGTTTCCACTGCCGCGATCAGCAAGCCGTGCCTTGGTGCACTGGGCGGCGAGTGGTTGCGAAGGCTCCTTCAGTGTGGTCACAGGAGCGGAGAACTGGGACCTGTTTTGGGATGCTTGCTGTGGAAAGCGGGCCCGTCGATCGGTCAAAAGTGACAGACGTCAGGACTCGGGCGCTGGCTCTGTCTGCGGCGACAGCTCGTGTCAGTAAACAGTCAAACAGCAGTGTGTTATACGCTAGAGATTTGCATCGTACAGCAGCCGTGAACGAGAACCCGCAAGATTCTGCGTTTTCGTTCAACGCCGGCATCGGGTCGAAGCGCGAAACATCCTGGAGGGCGGAAGCGAGGCAGGAACTGCAGCGCACGCCAAGAATTCAGCGTTGGCCTGGGCGCTCGTTTGCGGCTAGATACATAACGTTACCGACCTTATGCAGTTAGCACTCCATACCTTACCCAATTATCCGTACCCGGTGCACGGGAAAGAAAAGGAATTTCCCCATCCACAAGTTCGTTCCTCCGCCAAGCCTCCCTTTGGGCGTTTTTGGGCACCCACACGTGTCGGCAACGCTCGGTGATCGGCACAATGGCGCCAAAGTCAGCCATGCTGATTGGCCTGTTTGGGCGGGTCAGAAAGGGGGGGCGCGGCCGCCATGATGAAATGGCTGCAGAATGGGAGACGCGGATACGCAAAATTCGAAATCCGTTTTTGCAGATTGGCATGTTGCTGTACTAGTACTGTACACTAGTGTATGTACATTGCAACGAAGGAAAACCCGTATGGAACACGGATGACACCTGCACTACACCATCCATCGCACGCGCTTCTACCGATGAGGTCATGCGAAGCTGCCCCCTTCGGATCTGTCAAGATAGAGCTTCGACGCGAGGAAGACGGCACCAGATGGCTGCAAAGCAGTCCCATTTCTCCCGTCAGCAAACGGAGTGCCAGGTGTAACTCTGCGTTCCCTGTTCTGGCAAGCGTTGGATCTCAAGCGCTACCCCGCCGCCACAACGCTAGGGCCAATTCAAAAGGGCAAAGATTGGATGGACCCTGAAATCGTCGCACTGTGTGCTCGCAACTTTTCGAACACTCCTAACGGAAACCTCAGACACGTACGAGACAGAGCCACGACAACCCCGAGGAAAGTGCGAAATAAGCGTCATTGCTGGATGAGCCATTCCCGCCGCGCTGCCGTGCCAAAGAAAACAAGAGAGACCCGATCCCCACACCTCCGCTCGTGGTGCATCGTCTCACTCCTTCACATAAATCTTATGTCACTGTGGCGCGTTCTGCTCTGAGTTTCAAGGTTCGACTATGCCCTTCGTTGGCGATGTACTGTTCCAACTAAGGCTGTCAAGCTCGAGTGATGGCGAAAAGCGCGAGGGGTTGAAGGATATACCGAACATCCGTCAAAGAGCCTTCCACCGATGGATCAACCCAATCCTAAGCGAGGGCCCGGAGAACGGGGCCGGTTGCGCGCCCAACCGGCGGCGGCCTCGTGGACACTAGTATGTAACTAACCAGACTTTCTCGAAAAGAAAAAAAGAACCATTTTGTGGGTTCCCGATTTTTGTTGTGAAAACGGCGTTGGTAACGCCCCGAGACGGAAGCGGCAGGGAGAGGCCAAAGCTCACCGCCTCGATTGCCAAAGTGGGCAACCACCTTCCAACTGCAAAAGACGTCGAATCGTACGACTCTTGGAGCGAAAGGTGGGCATCTTGGCTCTCTGCCGCCGTCACCGCTTCAACACGGAGCATTCCACTCCCCAACCCCTTCCTGAGAGAGTCGCACTGTGTCGGTTGCCGATCACCTCCACGGTCGACATCTCCCGAGCCAATATTGGTCGACAATCAGGAGCGAATCACCGTTGTGTTGCACCGTGTCACCTGCTGACCTGGTTTTCTCCGCCGCGAATGAAAAAGTCGAAGTCGACTCAACTTTCCGGTCGGCGACCAAAACGCCAATTTGCAGTGGGCTCATCGGCACCGAAGCCATCCTGTTCTGTACGAGGCTGCAGGAGCCAAACAGACTCGCCGATCTACCCACGGTGTCGAGAGGCTTTGTGTTGTGTAACTTGATATGCTCCATGGTTTTTCAGCGAGTTGACATTCTACACTAAAGTTTTCTCGTCCTGGTCCCAGCCAGGTCGGCGAAGATACGAAAACGCAGGCAAGACAAGCTGTTATTTTCCCCCTTCCCCCCCCCTTGCTGCTTGTCAAGGCAGCCCGGCAACTCGGCACATGGCTTCGCGCCAAGACCAAACTTCACTCATTTCTGAGCTGAGCCACATGTAACTCACCTATCAAGCGTCTGCTGGCAAACAATAACTACACGCCCCGCCTTGGGATGGGCTCGGGGGATTATCCCCGTTCTGTTTGATCACTCTTAGAAAGAAAAAAGAGGGAGAAAAAAAAGATACACGGGGGACCTCTCTCACCCTTACAAAGTCCCGTTCTCGCGGGCAAGAGGACTATGATAATAAAGGCGCTCATCTTCATCAACTTCTGGGAACGGAATGACGTCCTCTTGTCCGATCCGATTGCCGGGCTTATCCACACCGCCGACGGCAGGCTCGATACCGTCCGCCGCACCCCCCCTTCCCCCCATACTAATAAAACAGGGCTGCACTAGTTCGTCGCGTAGGATATTTAGCTTGCCTGGCGGGGGAACAAGCTCCTCTCGCTTCCAAGAGGTTCCGCCAGTCCGGGTACAGGGCCCTCCCTCGCTCCCTGTTCTTCCGTCATCGGTCCGCCGCAGCAAGGATGCGTAAAAGAAAAAACGCAAGATGCGCTGGCCAAACGGTGCAAGGCACCGATCACGCTCGAGCCAAGCTATCTATATAGTGTGACGGGACGCGCCGTTGCCGTGATCCTCGCAGCGAGAGGGGAACTCGTCCCAGGAGTGACCCGAAGTACCGCTGCCATCTATCTCGAGCAGCTGTGGACACTAAGGCAGCAGTGAGACGACTGGCGGCGCTCATTGTTCGGCTGGATCTCGGTTCAGCCATTCTGAGCAAGCAGGCACCGGGGATCACGGGTTGTTTTGTGAAGCACTCTGAGGCGCTGACCTCTTCCCACAGGAGGTCTTCGCTTCCAAGTTTCATACCGCTGCTCTTCTTTGCTACTCGAGAAGCCGGGGTCAGCATCCAGCCCGAAGCCAAAATCAGCAGATTGACCTTGATGTCGACACCTTCGAAACGACCTTACATTTCATTTTCCCATCCGCTTTCTCTTTCCCCCTGTGGGCTGTGACGTTTAGCCCTCCACCCGGGCTATATGCGTTCTACACGTTTCAGACTGACGTAATTGTATTGTGTAAACCCGGTATTAGCGTACTAAATGCTCAGAAATAGGCTGCTTTGGCCCTGGGACTATAAATTCCCGTTTATCAAGTGGAATATATTGTCGAAGACCAACGCTAATATCTTTCGTATTAAGACAAATAATTACCTGGTGGTTAGTACTGACTAATTAGTTTAGGACTACTACCTGTCTCCCGACAGGTAGGGCTAAAACCCCCGGACATGCCAATATAGCCGGACAGGTACGCGTTCAAACCCGTGTCCAATTTTACCAGTCAACTCCCTATATTCGAAGACATAACCACTACTACAAGCCTAGTTAAACCTACTCTCCTATATACAATGCCTCTGACTAACCAAATCTAAGAACCGGCTAATATATAGGCCGCTAAATGGCTCCTTACCGCTTAAGCTTGCTACCAAACTAGCCGTTTACCCTATAGAAAGTAACCTAGTATTCGGTACGTAGCTTAGCTATTTAAGACTAGAAAGACCTAGGTTAGCTGGCACTTAAAGTCTTTAAAGGATACTAGACTTCTAGCTACTAGTAGTAACGTAGTTAGAAGATCTTAGTCGCTTCGAAACGATAAAGATTCTGCCCTTAAAGGATATACGTATTAGCTTATTAAATCTAGTTCTCTTGCTACTAAAGATCTTCTCTAAGATACTATTAACCATTTATAGGTATATTATAATTCTCCCTACCCTCTTATTAATAAGTACTAGTAGTTATATTAGAAATAGGATTATCTATAGTTTTAGCTAATATTCTTTAAACTAGTTAAAGTAAATTAACTTTTAGCTAAGTAGTAAATAGAAGAACTAGAGATATTCTTTAATAAGCTTAAGGATATTATTAAAAGCTTTAAGATTATTATATCTAGCTATTGGAATATAGATAAGACTAGATATATACTTATAATATTAAATAGGTAGTTTAAGATCTTAATAGTTAAAATAGATAAGAAAAAGAAGGTTAGTATCTTTTTCTTTTCTAAGTATTAATTTAGAATAAGTATTAGTTTAGAATACTAACTATAGTAATTTATTAGCTAGAGATTCTGGACCTTTATAATTAAAAGTTAATAAGTATAATTAACGTTAGAAATACTATTAGTAATATTATTCTAGTATTCTATATCTTTAAATAGTAGCTATTAGAAGATTAGAATATTAAAGGTCTTAATAAGGAGATATAATTCTATAAGTTAAAGATAATATTTAATAATACTAAGATTATAATAGATTAGATATAATATTTTAATAAATACTCTTTTACTATCTATACTAAGTTCTAATAATATAATATAAACTTTAAGGAATAGTTTAGTTATAACTATTATAACTATAATTCTACTCTTAGTATATACTTTATTAACTTAGATAACGTTACCTTTAAAGATTTAGTCTATATATCTATACTATTAGAAGAATATATATACTAACTACTTATTCTAAACAACTTTATAAGATATTATAACCTTAAACTTTATAAATATTATCTCTTATTTAATATTATTATTATTTTCCTCCTTCCCTATTTAATATACCTTATCTAGCTAATAGATATAAAAGTCTTTTACTATCTTAAGGAAGTATATTAACGATATCTCTAGTAGGTAGTTCGTAATAGTAATCTTATATTTACCTAGGCAGACTTTGTTAAAGGATTCCAGGAAATCTAGGAGGCTAGTTTCAAATACTAAAATATTATAATAAGATTCGAAAAGACTAGTCTTTTTCTATTAAACTAATATATTATAATAGACTAGATTAAGGAGAAAGTATTATCTAATATAAGTATTAGATATCTTATAATAATTTCTAATAATAAGTAATAGATATATATAAAAAAAGTTATTAACTATATTTAAGAGTAGTATCTTAAGCTTTTTAGTTTACTAATATAAAAATACCTTTAGGATATTATATTAATAGTTAATAAAGGTTAGCTGATATATAAATATCTAAATAACTTTACTAAAGATAAGAGAGCCTATCTAGCTATACTATCTACCAAGAAAATATAAGGCTAACTTATTAAGCTAATAGAAGAGGTTATAATAGGTATAACTATCTAATAGATTCGACGGTTTTAGATAATCTAAGCTTAGAAGAATATTAAGGTAATTCAAGATACTAGCCGAAAAGCTACCTATATTACCATTAAGTGAATTAAATAAAAGTATAAGGAGGAATATAAAGTCTAGAAAAGGTACCTAGAAAATAAGATTCCTAGTACTAATAGGTATTACCTTTATATAGTAACCTTTATTAAATTTTTAGAAAAGACTAATAAGAATAACTATCTTTCTCTTAATAATAAGGACCCTCTCTAGGTTCTATTAAAGAAGTATTAGCCACTAGTATTTTTTGACTTTAGAGATAGAAAAGAAGTCCTAATCCCCTAGTTAGCTAAGAAGCCGTTATTAGAAGTTAAACTCCTATCCCCTAAACATCCTAGGATATAGATTAGTAACGTAACTATAATGTTAATTAATAATAACAATAATAATGGATTTGACTTTATAGATAATAAGAATAGGTAGGAAAAGGATATTAAGTTACTATTTCTATCTAGGGATAAGAAGGAGTCTTTATATATAGCTATTAATAAGGATATTAGAAAGTTTAAGAAGCAATATACCTATAAGTCTATAATAGTAATACTAAAGACAAAAGATAATAACTATTACTAAGAGGCTAAAAGAGAAGATACTACTATAATTAGGAGCGTTAAAAGTAATAGGAATAGGGGGTATAATATAGAGGGAGAGGGAGACAAAGACAAATTATATAACCTGTTATTCGATTAGTTATAACTAGGTAGAATTAAATTTTACTACGTTTTTAAGCTTTTTAGAGCCTAGTTTATAATTAAACTATTTATAGCTATTTAAGGCTATTATTATAAGGGTAATTAAACTTAAATTGAACTTGATAGTACCTTTTATAAAGACGCGAATATATAGGAAATTTGGTAGCGATGTGTCTGGTTATATTGGTATGTCCGGGGGTTTTAGCCCTACCTGTCGGGAGACAGGTGGTAGTCCTGAACTAATTAGTCAGCACTAACCACCGGGTATAGCACGTACCTTAGGTATGCTACATCTTCGCATTTCTTTAGCACTCGAGTGTACTGTCTCGGTCCGAAAGTTGGCTTTCGGGAGTCGAATTCATCGGCTGCTCATCTCTTGTGTGATATGTCTAGTGGAGTCTACGCAAGCGAAGCCCGAGTCATGACAGCCTTGGGCAGGTACCGCTTGAACATTGGGCGTCAATTATCTCGAACCAAGTGACCGCGCGATAGGGGGTCGACTTCATGAGTCACCTATTTCCCACTTTTACCTACAATAGTTGCGCTAATTTCTATTTTTTTCCCTTGTGTTTTTCTTGCTCTGCATATGTCTCACTTCCGCGTTTCGAATGACCTCATGAAATTTGAGGGAACACTTGTTGGTCAAACCTCGAACAGGTCTCAGCTCTCTCGCGGAACGGGGAGTTCCGACCCGAAATTGCACACTTTGAAAAGCACATCTGGATGCAGTGTGGTGATTAAGATGCCACTCGACGTCAGCTGCTCTCCGTCTCCATCTGTATTAATAGTGCCCTGCGCCCTTTGCGCCTCGGTGTTCAAGTATGGGACTGTTTCCTTTTTCTGTTCTACGCTCGGATCGCTGTGGATCTCTTTGCAGAATCAGTTCCTAGAACCAATCCGCCATGCAAACAGAGTTGGGGAGAAGTAATCGAAGTCAACTGTAGACTGTTGAGGTCCCGCCAATCGCCGTAAGTTGTATGTACCTGGTAAGTAAGTACTCCGGCAGTCCGCCCCGCACCTGCCTTAACTGTACGCAACGTGTTGCCTTGCTCTTCGTTATCTGTTCCCAGGCAGCTAAATCAGGTCGACAAGTTGGCAGAAATCATAAAACACAGGAACGAGTCGGGGATGGCCCAGTGCGATCCGTCCAATAAGCATTCTCACTTACCACCCACACCAACTGCCCGAAGTGCAGGGTTTCGTGAGCCTCAACTCCAGTCCAAGATGGCTAATTCCGACTTTGCTCCTTCCCGTACCTTAAGCAAGGCGCAGATGAGAAATCCGATTGATAAGCAAAAAGAGTGTAAGACACTACCCCCGGCGGAACAATGATCGGTGGGTGGGTCTTCCCCGGGCTTAGCCGAGGGCGATCTCGCAGGTCCACAGAGCCTTTCCACAGCCCAGCCCCCAACCCCGGGCCTTGGCTCGCTCGGCGGTTGCACAAGTAAGTTCATAATAATTACAGAGTAGGTGCAGCTACTCGACCGCCGACTCCTCCACACGCCTCGCGCCGGGGATTCCTACGGGAAGCTCCCAATGTCGCACTCAGCATCGCCGAGCCCGTCGCCGAGCCCGTCGTCGTCGCCGGCGCCGGCGCCGCTGAAGAAGGCCCAGGCCAAGGTCATCTCGGGTGCGGACCAAACGAGCAATGTCGTCGTTAATCAAGACGACGACACCGCCGGAGTCGCCGTGATCGGCTCCGCTCCCGTTGCCGGCGCCGACGATGGGGACGACGCGTTGCAGCGCCGCATCCGCCGCAAGGTGGACTTCCGTCTGTGCACCATCGCGGGCATCCTCTGCAGCCTCAACCTGCTCGACAGCGGCGTCCTGTCGAGCGCGGCCGTCACCTCGATGCTGTCCGACCTCGGCCTCGACCAGGGCAACCGCTTCTCCGTGTCCATCTTCATCTTCACCATCGCAAGCATCGCCTTCCAGCTGCCCTCCACCATCGCCGTCCGCATCCTCGGCCCGCGCGTCTGGTTCACCACCATCACGCTCGCCTTCGGCATCATCACCCTCTGCACCGGCTTCGTCCGCACCTGGCAGCAGATGATCGTGCTGCGCATCCTGCTCGGCGCCGCCATGTCGGGCATCTTCCCGGGCCTCTCGTACCTCATCAGCACCTGGTACCCGCGCATGGAGCAGCAGCTGCGCTTCGCCTTCATGCAGAGCGGCGAGGTCATCGTCCTCGCCACCGGCAGCCTGGTCAACTACGGCCTCAACCGGCTCGACGGCCGGGGCGGCCTCGAGGGCTGGCGCTGGATGTTCGTCGTCCAGGGCCTCTGCACCTGCGTCATCGGCCTGGCCACCTACCCGTGGATGATCGACTTCCCGGAGCGCTCGCACGAGAGTTTCCGCTTCCTGACCGCCGAGGAGGCCGCCGTCGTGTCGAAGCGGATCCAGACCGACCGAGGCGACCTGATCGCCCAGGACTTCTCCCTCGGAAAGGTGCTCGTCCACGCCGGGGACCCGAAGGTCTGGGCGTTCGCCTCCATGTTCTTCATGCAGAACATCGTCTCGACCGCGCTGGCCTACTTCGTGCCCATCATCCTGGAGAACGGGCTGGGGTACTCGTCCGACGCCGCCATCATCCTGTCGGCGCCCCCCTACTACTACGCCGTCCTCCCTGTCCTCGTCTCGTCTTACTTTGCCGACCGGTTCCGCGTCCGCGGTCCGGTCATCGTCTTCAACGCGCTCTGCCTCATCGCCGGCTTCGCCGTGCTCGGGTTCGCGCGCAACTCGGGCGTTCGCTACTTCGGCGTCTTCCTCGCGACGGGCGCGTACGTCGGGAACTGGGCCGCCTTGACCGCCTATCAGGCGAACAACGTTGTCGGGTATTACGTCCTGCCTGCTAGTAGCGTCGATGTGAAAGTTTTGCTTTTATTGTTGGAGACTAACTCGAAAGGGTGGCTCTAGGCAGTGGAAGCGTGTCTTCACGGCGGCAGCTTGTACCATGTTCAACGGCGCTGGCGGCATTGCGGGAAGCTTCATCGTCCGCAGTTTTGAGGCGCCCTCTTATACCACCGCGGTTTGGGTATCTATCGGGTGCGTCGGTCCATTCCCCTTCCCCCTTGACGGGCACTGGGGGGTGACGACTAATAATGATGTGTGACTTATTAGTTCTCACATTTTGATGATTGCCGTCGTTGCTACACTTTCCATCTATTTTTACTTTGCCAACAGGCGTCAGAGCAAGAGGGCTGGGGTATTAGAGAATACGGTAAGCCTTGATGATGCAAAGTCGATTTTGTTGGTCTTTTTTTTTCATGAGACTAATTTTGATCTCAATCAGGAGGGATTTCGGTTTACGTACTAGACCTTTAAATATATTGTCGAGTGCAGTGGAGAACTCGAATAAGCATCTGGGAGGCGTTGAGAGTAGTGGCAACGAAGGAACAGAAAGAGTGCCTTGTTGAACCATCTACAAGGGAGAAAAAGGAGTGGTATAAATAGACAAAGGAGATGATCCGTGCGTTGATGAGCATGCAAAGCAGTGTGGCTAGCGCCTGGCTGGTTCCCCAGAAGCTTTGGCGCTTCTAACATATATAAACCAAAAGCGCATCTGTCTTGGGATCAATCATACCCCACTTCTATTAATTCGATACTCATTCTTGCCTTGCTTTCACCTTCTTCTCATGAGGTGTTCATGGTTATTGAATTTTGGCTAATTAGGGGCCGGAATCTAATCACACGTTTGATTACTTACTATACCATGTTTGCCCCGTTCACCCTCAGAACCTGCCCGGACACCCACCTGCTGTCCTCGCTGGCCAAGAAGGCCACCACGCTTGCGATCTCGTCTGGCTCCCCAACCCGCCCAAAGGGGCTCCCCTTGCGCAGCACCTCCAGCAGCTGCTCGCTCTTGCCCTTGTAGAAGAGCTCCGTCCCCGTCGGCCCGGGCGCGACCGCGTTGACCGTGATGCCCTTGGAGGCCAGGTCCTTGGACAGCGCGCGGACCATCTGGTCGACGGCGCCCTTGGTGGCCACGTAGAGCAGGTAGGGGGGCGCGAGGCTGGTCGCCGAGTTGAGGCCCGTCGAGACGAAGACGACGCGGCCCCCCGGCGGAATGTGCGGGACCGCCTTCTGCACCAGGAACAGCGCGCCCTTGACGTTGAGGTCGAAGTGCCGGTCGAAGGCGGCCTCGGTCGTGCGCGCGAGGTCGTACATTTCCATGATGCCGGCTTGGCGGAGGTCCGATGTTAACTAAGAGAGAGAGAGAGAGAGAGAGAGAGAGAGAGATGAGAGAGAGAGATGAGAGAGAGAGATGAGAATAGCCCCCCCCCCCAAAAAAAAAAAAATCAAAAGAAAGAAAAGTGGGACAAAAGAGAACATACCGTTCGGCATGACGAAGTCGATCTTGCCAAACTTCTCCACCGCCGCGGCGACGAGCTTCTCGATGTCGGGGATCTTGGAGGCGTCCGCCTGGACGGCGAGCGCGCGGTCGGCGCCGATCTTGGCAACCAGCTCGTCGGCGGCCTCACTGCTGGAGAGGTAGTTGATGACGACGGAGGCACCCTCGGCGGCCAGGCGCTCGGCCGTGGCGCGCCCGATGCCCTTGGAGGCTCCGGTGATAATGGCAACCTTGCCGCGGAGGGACATGGTGGTTCTATAGCTGGGTGAACTTTGCGTGTGTCTGTGTGTGAGTTGAGTATTTGATGAAGCGACCTGGGTTATTGGAAAAACTAGGTATGTATATTATATATATATAATTACGTAGTTGAACGTGTTGTCGCTTTCGGGCGGAGCGGGGTTAACGAGATAGAGTGGGGGGAGGGGCGTGGATCAAAGCGGTTTATCCTAGCAAAGTTGCTGTGGTCTGAGTAAGGACTGCATGCTTCGTAGAAATATCGCTGCCTAGTAGACCTCAGGAGTCGTGTAATGTAGGAGTAGAATGTTATAGAAATAATAATAGTATATGCCAGTTTGTTGGCGTAATTACGACACGACTACGTACTTAGTCATCTATCTACGCAGTTAGTGTTAGAACCGGTTTCGGGTCAACAGGATACGAAGAACATGCAGGGCTCTTTTCCCTGACAGTTTTATTTTGTTTCTTTTTGTTTCGTTTTGTTTTTCGCCCAAAGCAGGCTGAATGTAAATGGTGCTACGCCCTACCCTACGAAACCCTTAGCTTATATCTGAAGTCACCGCTTCTCGTTAAGGGATTCTGTGAATGTGATCCAGGCGGGCCCTGCCCGGCCTTGCTCCAGCCGCCGTAGCTCAAGGGCCGGGTTGTCGGGCTTAACGGACATAATTAAACAACGGATCCGAACACAACCATCTCTCAGCCTGTTGCGCCACTCGTCCATTCCCGGTCTACAAAGTATCTCGATAAAGAACTGGTCCATGTCGGTAATTATTGGCGGCTTTCTGCCCTAGCGGGTCGGAGAAAGTATCCTACAGGTCCCCCGACTGCCAGACCACAATCCTAGTGCCCGGTGTCGTTTGACATGTTACTAAAATAGCGCGACAGTGGGGCGACCAGATATACTATGTAGTAATTACGCTGTAGGGGACCCTATCGGCGATTTTCTGAAACATCGAGTCTGCTGACACTGAGCCCGGCTACAAGCAGTTAGTGGGATGATAACTAGCTGCATTATTGTGCTGCTCTCACTTAACTTTGGCCGCCCTATTGCTAGCCAGATCGCACGCCCCTGCAACAGCAACCGTCCTAAGTAGTATTCACAGACAGCGGAGCATCGCCGCTGCATTCTTGGATCACTCTTATGCTCAACGCGCGTGATGACACCTACAATCGTTAGGACAATTGGCGTTCGAATCATCAACTTGGCGTTTGGATGTACTAATATTACACGTCGTTTGCGATAGCCGGAGTCTGTGTCATCTCCGTGGGGTCGGGTGCTCCAGACGACGCTTCGGGCCGATCCTGAATTCGGGAAGGAAACGGTTCGGCTAATCAGGTCCTCTAAAATATAACGAAGCACTACAGAGGGAGTTCCTCAGAGGACATCGTATCAACCGAAGAACGAAGCGCCGAAAGGACTGATCAAAACAGGAGTAGGTAGGGATGTGTGAGTACCTAAACTTTCCATACCTGACATAAAATCATCATGGTGCTTCAGACCTGTTTGATGAGGCGAGGGCGGAGGCCGCATTGTATTTTCGTTCCTTCCTTCTTTTTGTTAGTATATCTTAGGGTTCCATCGTAAAATGGAATCTTCCAGCTCTACTAGTAATTAGAACAATAGTTCTGATGTCGTGCGCCAAGCTTTTTCAGATGACTGCCAAAAACCCATCATGGGTATGGACAAAAGCAGTAATCGGAGTCACAACGCCGCATTTTCCTTCATGATTTCCGTCAACCGGAGAGGTCGGAGGAGGACTCCGGCCACATGTGATGCGAAGAAGTACATGGCGCCATGGTTCTAACCTCTTATAGTCTGAAAATGCGCGGAGGCCAGCGAAGCCAAGCCCGGGAACCGTTCTTGTCATGGTTTCAGTATTGTTTCGCTAAACATTCTATCCGATTCGCGATAGGTGCGGCTGCCACCGAAGGTTGTATCCTTAAAGCTTTGGTAAGTACGGAGTACGGAAATGGAAACGCGCCGCAGTCCTGGTTCCATCGGTATCCTCCGCATGCTCCGCCAAAAAAAGAAAACCCGGGTATGTTTACAAAGGATATAAGAGACAAGATGCACCACCCGCCCCCTTCCCATCTGCCGGTTGCCCACGTCGCCGTCGACTGCTTGTCCGCTTCCTACCTGCAGCCTCTTTCAGAGACCATCAAACATGCGTACTCTTACGTTCGTGCTGGCAGCCGCCCCGGTGGCTGTGCTTGCCCAATCTCCTCTGTGGGGCCAGTGTATGTAATTGCCTTACTCGGAAAATAGTCACCACTAGAGGGACTTAAGCTCACTACTTCCTGTTTCACAATAGGCGGCGGTCAAGGCTGGACAGGTCCCACGACCTGCGTTTCTGGCGCAGTATGCCAATTCGTCAAGTCAGTAACTGCTTTTATTTCTTTTCTCTCTGGGATTACGATTTCGTTTTGCACTTAGCTTGGTTCTGCATTTCATTGTTGTATTGTTCTCTTTTTGTGTGTGAGAGGTTTTATTACCACCTAAAGGCCATTTGCTAACAAATCTCCCCAGTGACTGGTACTCCCAATGCGTGCCCGGATCGAGCAACCCTCCTACGGGCACCACCAGCAGCACCACTGGAAGCACCCCGGCTCCTACTGGCGGCGGCGGCAGCGGAACCGGCCTCCACGACAAATTCAAGGCCAAGGGCAAGCTCTACTTCGGAACCGAGATCGATCACTACCATCTCAACAACAATGCCTTGACCAACATTGTCAAGAAAGACTTTGGTCAAGTCACTCACGAGAACAGCTTGAAGTGGGATGCTACTGAGCGTGAGTGACCTCTCCTCCTTCTCCCGAACAATAATAGATAATTACGAGCCGGTTCGAGGCTGACATTGCGCGATTCTAGCGAGCCGCAATCAATTCAACTTTGCCAACGCCGACGCGGTTGTCAACTTTGCCCAGGCCAACGGCAAGCTCATCCGCGGCCACACCCTCCTCTGGCACTCTCAGCTGCCGCAGTGGGTGCAGAACATCAACGACCGCAACACCTTGACCCAGGTCATCGAGAACCACGTCACCACCCTTGTCACTCGCTACAAGGGCAAGATCCTCCACTGGGACGTCGTTAACGAGATCTTTGCCGAGGACGGCTCGCTCCGCGACAGCGTCTTCAGCCGCGTCCTCGGCGAGGACTTTGTCGGCATCGCCTTCCGCGCCGCCCGCGCCGCCGATCCCAACGCCAAGCTCTACATCAACGACTACAACCTCGACATTGCCAACTACGCCAAGGTGACCCGGGGCATGGTCGAGAAGGTCAACAAGTGGATCGCCCAGGGCATCCCGATCGACGGCATCGGCACCCAGTGCCACCTGGCCGGGCCCGGCGGGTGGAACACGGCCGCCGGCGTCCCCGACGCCCTCAAGGCCCTCGCCGCGGCCAACGTCAAGGAGATCGCCATCACCGAGCTCGACATCGCCGGCGCCTCCGCCAACGACTACCTCACCGTCATGAACGCCTGCCTCCAGGTCTCCAAGTGCGTCGGCATCACCGTCTGGGGCGTCTCTGACAAGGACAGCTGGAGGTCGAGCAGCAACCCGCTCCTCTTCGACAGCAACTACCAGCCAAAGGCGGCATACAATGCTCTGATTAATGCCTTGTAAGAGGAGGTATATTATTTTTAGAGGCAATGAAGCTAGGAGGAAAGAGGGGAAGTGAGGTAATTAGCCAGGACAGGCAAATCTAGCAGCAATTATAAGTCAACACTATATAAAATATTCCTATAATGGCTTGTGCTTCGGTGTGCAAAAAAAAAAAAAAAAAAAAAAAAAAAAAAAAAAAAAACTCAAAAACAAAAATGATCCAACATGATTCGAAATGGCGACCTTGCAAATGCACACCTCAGATAATACCACTATACAATACACCTTAAATGGCACCTAGATCCATTTGTCTGCGGTCATAGACGGGGCTTAAGAAGCCTGGGATGCAGGTGTCGATGCAAGGGTTACGTCAGTGTATGATATGAGTATGAACCATGCTGTCTGGGTAATTCTCCACTTTCCCTCCCCTTACGACTCTTCGGGTGTGCCTCTCTAGAAAGTCGACTCCTGGCGCCTCAGATCGCCCTTTGGCTCTGTTCGGTACAATGACGTCCGCTGGTTTCTTCCAAAGACCAGGTATTTCTCCCGTGGCAACAAAGAATACCAAATACCTATATCGAACCGTAGTCTTCTGATAATTAGATGTCTCTCAAGGCGCGGGACTAGGTTGTATTAGCCTGCTTGCTCACTACGCTTACCCGGGTAAATAATTATGACAAGGCTCATATTCCGGGCCAGCCTAGATCCATTAATAGCATAGAGGCGCGAGGCAGATTCACGACGGCACCCAAGAAAGGACATTTGCGTCTATTTATAGTAGGGTAGTTGCCCATTCATTTAAGTACGCGAGCGATAGTTCCCGGTTCAGGCTTCAGCCTCTCGCCGAGCGTCAGTGATTTAATTAGCCGAAGAACCTGGACCTAATTAACTTAACCTTACAGCAGACCAGACCAGTCTTTAAAACTGCGGCGAGATTGCCGCGCCAATCAGATCTAGCAACAACGTTTTATCTTAATTACTCAGCAACATAATTACTCGCGAGGGCAGTGACTCTGGATCCATTCTGAGAGATATTGCTAGCCATATTTGGGATTCGGAAGGTTAATATCCTCCCATCGACTGGCCTGGAACCTTGGGACCCAAGTGACGGAACCGGCCAGCAGGCCAGAAACACGAGTTTAATTTAGACCAGGCCACCCGACTTTTCATTCTCCCGGTTTCTCCCCACCCCCTTCTCTCTCAGGCTATCACACATCTCGTGCGAGCTTCTCGTTTTGTGCGGCGCCGACGGTATTCAGTACCGTCTGGGCGCTCCTCTTCTCCAGGCTCTTCTTGACCGGGTTCGGCGCCGAGAAGACCTCCTCGAGCTCCTCGAGAGTGCGGTCCTTGGTTTCGGGGAAATAAAAGTACATGATGGCGCCCTCGATGAGGTCCCAAAAGACGAAGACGAGGTAGAAGTAGTACCCGATGCCCTCAAATGCCGGCCCGGAGGCGTACTGCAGGATGGTGGAGGCGACCGAGGAGGAAAAGTTGCCGACGGCGGTGCCCTTGGCGCGGGTGGCGGTGGGCAGGGTCTCGGCGATGTACATGCTCTGGAGGGGCGTCCAGCCGAAGGAGAAGACGATGCCGAAGATGAAGATGAAGGCGATGGTGGCGTTGGCGGCGGCGGTCCGGGTGGGGTCGTCGGTGGCCATCTTGCTGGTGCCGGTGATGACGGCGAAGCAGACGGAGGCGAATACGATGGTGTAGAGCAGCAGCGGGCGGCGGCCGACGACGTCGGTCATGCGCGCGCCCAGGATGGCGCCCAGGAAGGACAGGGCCGGGTTGACGCCGTTGAGGGCCAGCACCCGGCGCTCCTCGGTGATGCCGGCCGACTTGAGCATGTTGACGAGGTAGTAGGAGCTCAGGCTGTTGCCGCTGATCTGGCCGAAGACGGCCATGCCGATGACGCAGATGAGGCGGCGGCGCGCCGAGTGCGTGTTCCAGAGCTCGTGGTAGTCGTACCACTTCTTGTCGGACGCCTCGGTCGAGATCTGGTTCATCATCTCCTGCATCTGCAACTTCACCAGCGGGTGGTCGGCCCGGCCCTCGCCGTGGTAGGTCGCCAGCACCCTGGCCGCGTCGTCGTGGCGGTCCTGGGCCATGAGCCAGCGGGGGCTCTCGGGGAGCCAGAAGACGCCCAGGCAGACGAGGCCCGAGGTGACCATCTGGCACCAGATGGGGATGCGCCAGGCGTCGAGCGTGTCGATGTAGGAGCAGCCGTAGACGACCCAGGAGGCGACGATGCTGCCGATGTACCAGGTGCAGTTGTACAGGCCCGTCAGCGTGCCCCGCCACTTGGGATGGGCCATCTCCGAGACGTAGCAGGGCGCCGAGACGCAGCAGAAGCTGACGCCGAAGCCGAGCACGAAGCGGCCGGCCAGGAACTGGCCCCTGGTCGTGCAGGGCGCCTGGACGCACGTCCCGACGATGACGAGCAGGGCGCCGACGAACATACCCCAGCGGCGGCCGAAGTAGTCGTTGACGGGGCCGGTGAAGAAGACGGCCGCTACGGATCCGATGTTGTACATGGCAAAGATCAGTCCCGTGGTCGAGCCGGCGGTGGACCTAAGGAAAACAAAAACAAAACCCCTCTTGGTCAGCGGACAGGAATCAAGGTCCCACCGGTTTGCCTTGGTGATGGGTTGATTTAATTAGCATCCATCACACCGAGGGTGTTGGTCTCACATGTGGAAGTAGCGTTGGTAGGATGTCATGCCGTTCAGGCCCCCCATCAAACTGCCGTCGTAGCCATTGAGGCATCCGCAAAGGTAGCTCAGCGAGAGGACAAGGTAGAGGCGGATCATGCGCAGCGACCACGGCGAGTACACGGTACCGTCGGCATCGTGGGCGACTTGAACCGCCAAGTCGGCCTCTCGGAGTGCATCGTCGTCGGCGTGGTCGGCCACGACCGTCTCCTTCTCGTCGCGGCTGGTGCCCATTGGTAATGGTGTCGAGGGCGTGGATCAAGATTCGAGTCGAAGAGCATGCATCTATGTACGGCACTTCGTACACCCGTGGTAGGTAGACCACGGCTTCGGTGTGGTGGCGATCGGCGCAAGCTGCGAGTAGTAATAATAATAATTATCTTGGAACGCACGAGGAGGCCCTTCACCGTAGGAACATGTGCAACCACCATCGACATCGACACGGGCGAGACCAGGAGCTCCGACCCCTCCCCCACAATCCGGGGTTGTTGTTACCTTGCAAGCATGTATGGATATGTGGTGGTATTTTCCACAATTTAAGCACGTTGTTTGGTACCGATTTCTTGCTTTACCCTTGCTCTCCGCCCCGCGTTGCACGGTAAGACGTGCATCCATCTCCAGACCTTCCATTTCCGTAAGAGGGTGCCGTCGGCTGATATTGCTTGTATGCAACCGCACCTGTCGTGTCGCGCGGTACGGATTACCGAGGAGAGGTTTCGAGAGGTGATTGGGGCCGGCTGTTGGATGAACAGTGCAACCGCGCGACCACTGGTCGTGGCCAAGCACAAGCGATCCAACCTTCTCGGCTCTTTCTTCTTGCGAAACCGGCAGAGCTGCTCGGCCGTCATTTCCCCGAGAGGGTACGAAGCCTAACTTCGGATTACTTGCCTACAAGTATGTGGTCTTCAGAATGTGACTTTTTTTCCCCGGTAGTTGAAGATCAAACCGCACGTGGAGTTACAACATGGCAGGGTGGTTTATTTTCCGAATATCTGAAAGTGTTATATCCACACGGGAAACACTTAAGATGCCAGGTTTGTGCTGCGTTCCGGCCAAGAGTGGATGTTACCTGGGTACGGCAAACCTCACCAAAGACTGTACCTTTAATTATCCGGCTACCTCATGGCCAGCGATTGGCGGAATATCCGAACAGAAGCCACTAACACCAAGTAAATCATGTATGTATTGACGCTGATTTCTTAATGCAATGCCAGATCCATATCCACTCTTTGTGAGGAGGCCGGGCAGCAGACACAGTACTCGTAGGCTGCAGACATGTACACGCGCGGATTGCTCTGTATTCATATCTGAACTGCGGTCACAAGTACACAGCAGAACAGTTGCGGCCGGAGAGCAAGTTGCAAGAGCGAAAAGCACAGCGAAAAGGGAGAGAGGGGGGGACAGAGGGGGGCGCAAACAAAAAAAGGCCCGGGCGGTAGGGAACCGTCAGATGGAAGCGGAGCAGTCGTTTTCAAGAGCTCCTTGTCGGATCGATTCTCCAGCTGTTCTGCCCAAGTAATACCTATAACGAATTAGCTACCAACCTACTCGTGAGGGGTAGATTACTCAGGTCGCTTCTGGGAACGATCACTTACTCAGGCGAGTGCTTTGTACTCCGTATGTACCAGGACCCTGAATCGCGTTCTGCAGTGCTTCACGTCCACCGTATGCACCTGAGCTGTGCTTGCCTTGTAACCGTGCAGGCACCCCAACACCGCCGCTACCCACATGGAACCTCCCAACCCCGCTACCCCCGCATCCGGTATGAATTGACTTCTAGCCAATGTTGCCAGTTGCGTTGCCTCCGGGCACTACAAATAACTTTCACGCCGGGCACCATCCACGCCTGGGTTTTCGGTATAGAGTCGCCACTTGACAACAAACAGCCAGACACAAAGGAGCGAAAATGCAAATCAAAGGCATCACTCTGCAACAGGATGAGATCAAACCGGACTACGCCAACGAGGCCGTCTTCCGACGAAACACTCTGCCTCCGCGGTCCTACTACATCCCAAAGACGTCGCTTGCTCTGAACGGCCGCTGGAACTTCCATTACACGTCGACTCCGTTGAAGGCTCCTGTTCCAAGCTCTGGCACCCAAGCTTCCCCAACCCCGTCTGCATCTGATCATCCCGACGAAACGTGGACAGCCATCGAGGTCCCCGGCCATTGGCAACTTCAGGGCCATGGCATCCCCCATTACACAAACGTTCAGTATCCAATTCCCGTTTGCCCGCCATATGTGCCTACCGAAAATCCGACGGGGACTTACAAGAGAACCTTCCATGTGCCGTCCTCGTGGGATCGTGCATCGCAACTCCGTCTGCGCTTCGATGGGGTCGACAGCGCATATCACGTCTGGGTCAACGGAACCTTAATCGGTTACGCTCAGGGGTCCAGAAACCCTCACGAGTTCGATGTTACGCCGTACGTCAACCGAGACGGAGCCAATGAGGTCTGGGTCAGGGTATACCAGTGGTCTGACGGTTCTTACATCGAGGATCAGGACCAATGGTGGCTCTCCGGTTTGTTTGTCCTCGCCAGAACCTCACCTTTCTTTTGAAGGCTAACATATCTAGGCATTTATCGCGACGTTCACCTCATTTCGTTGCCCTCGGAGACGCGCATCGAAGATTGGTTTCTACGGACTGATCTCGATGCCGAGTACAGCGACGGGACACTGGACGCCACCATCGATGTCGTGACTTCTACGACTGCCACAGTTTCCGTGGCGTTACGAGAGCTTGCCAAAAACGGGGGCGAGACTCTCGGAGATGCGCAGCAGGAGGTCAATGGCGACGGCAAGGTTCACCTCACCATACCGGTCAAGAAACCGGCAAAGTGGACTGCCGAGACGCCGTACCTTTATTCCGTCGAGCTGTCAATCACCACGGCCTCCGGCACACAAACGATTCACCAGAGAGTAGGATTCCGCAAGGTCGAACTGAAGAACGGCTTGATCTGTGTCAACGGCCGGCCCATCAGGCTCCGCGGGGTAAACCGACACGACCACCATCCGCGTTTCGGGCGTGCCGTTCCCCTCGACTTTGTCCGGAGAGACTTGCTCCTGATGAAGACGCACAACATCAACGCCCTCCGGTGCAGTCACTACCCCAGTGACCCTAGGCTGTTCGATATTGCAGACGAGCTCGGATTATGGGTGATTGACGAGGCGGACCTCGAGTGCCACGGGTTCTACGACGCCGTTGCGCGCCCCAAGGACATCCCGGAGGAGATGGACTACGAGGAGCGCAAGAAGCTGACCTTTGCAGAAGCAGCCAAATACACCAGCGACAACCCATCGTGGAAGGCCGCCTACGTCGATCGGATGGAGCAGATGGTGCATCGCGACAAGAACCACCCCTCCGTCATCATCTGGTCTCTCGGCAACGAGGCCTTCTACGGCCAGAACCACAAGGCCATGTACGAATACGCAAAGGAGGTTGACCCCGGGCGCCTGGTCCACTACGAGGGCGATGTGCATGCCGAGTCCGCCGACATGTTCTCGTACATGTACCCCTCTGTTGAGCGTCTGATCAAGCTGGCCAAGACCGAGGGTGTCAGACCAGATGGCACTTTTGACAAGCCCGTGGTCCTTTGCGAATACGCACATGCGATGGGCAACGGACCCGGGTGGCTAGAAGATTACGAGGAGGCGTTCCGTTCCTATCCCCGCCTCCAGGGCGGATTCGTCTGGGAGTGGGCAAATCACGGCTTGTGGAAAGAGAATCCAGACGGCAAGTCCTACTACGCTTACGGGGGCGACTTTGGTGACTTCCCAAACGATGGCACGTTCGTCATGGACGGCCTCTTGCACAGCACCCACCAGCCAACGCCGGGTTTGATCGAGCTCAAAAAGGTGATTGAACCCGTAAAGGTCAAGATAGATCGAGACCAGCTTGTCGTGTCGAACCTCTACAACTTTGTCGGCCTCGATCATCTCACTGCAACTTACAAAGTAGAGCAGTTTTCCGAAAGGTGAGCACTAGCAAAGGCATGTTGTCCAGGTCAGAAGCAAGTCGCTAATAATGTTCGTCTAGCACCACCCTTCTAGCGTCTGGAGTGTTGGATCTCCCCAAGATCGAGCCAGGCTCCAGCGCCCCGGTCGCCCTTCCGAGCGCAGTACATAAGTTCGAGGGTGAGGCAGGTGCCGAGACACATCTGACCGTCTCCTTCACCCTTGCAACCGCAACACCGTGGGCCGAGGCGGGACACGAGGTTGCCTGGTTTCAACACCAACTTCAAGCGGCCGAGCCGCTCAAATCGGCAGGTCAGCTTCGCGCATCTAAGGCCCTTGACCTGGCGATATCCAACAGTGCCATTACCGTCACCGGCCCAAGTTTCCAACTTTCCTTCGACAAAGCCCGTGGCTACATCACGCACTGGTCCGTCAACAACACCCCGCTTCTCGAGCCGGACCCGGTCACCGGCGCGGCCATCATACCCTCTTTCTGGCGCCCGCCGACGGACAACGACAATCCCTCCTCCCTCCCTTACTGGCGCCGCTTCGGCGTAGACGTCCTCACATCCCAACTCCGCTCCACCAACCTGTCCACGGAAGCCTCGGCCGGCCGCATCCACGACAAGGACAGCGGCAACAATGTCGAACTGACTTTCACCACCTACCACGCCCCGCCGGTCCTTGACTGGGGCTACCTCGCCACGACAACCTACACCATCTCCCCGCGCGGGACCCTCTCCGTCGCCGTCCGCCTCCGGCTGGCAGGATCCTATCCGCCCGAGCACGTCCCGCGCGTCGGGCTGGACCTCCGCCTGCCCCGCCGCCTGGACAGCGTCAAGTGGTTAGGCCTCGGGCCGGGGGAGTCGTACCCGGACAAGTGCTCCGCGCAGCGGGTCGGGGTGTGGACGGCCGAGTCGGTGGACGCGCTGCAGACGCCGTACGAGGTGCCGCAGGAGGGCGGCAACCGGATGGGCACGCGGTGGGTGACGCTGCGGGAGCGCGGCCCCGCCGGGGTTGGGTTGCGCGTGACGAAGGCGGAGGGGGAGTGGTCGGGCAATTGCGAGAGCGAGCCTGCCGCCTCCGCGGGAGGGTTCAGCTTCCGCGCTGGCCGGTACAGGGACGCGGTCGTCGCGGCTGCCAAGCACCCTTGCGACCTGGTTCCGGAGGACGCTACCCTGCTGAGGCTGGACGCCAGGGTGGCCGGGGTGGGCACGGGGGCGTGCGGGCCGGGGGTGAGGGAGGATTTGCTGGTCCCTGTGGAGGATTACGAGTTTGGCTTTCTCTTGGAGCCAGTCGATGGTTGAACATGGGGGAAAAATATGACGGAGGTGGGAAAGGGGTCAGCGGAACTGGTTTCCCTAACCCAGTCTCTTGTGAATTTGTAAGCTATTTCAATGAAATAGGGACAGATTGATTAGATACGAGGTTGGAGTAGAAGGAACAAGTGTGGAACAGCCCTTGACTTTTATAGTCAACCAGGATCGCCAATATCGCCCTTGGCAATCTACTGAGCCGTGATTAAAAAGGTAAGTAATTATCACGCTCAAGGAATTAACATTTGAAAGACACTAACAACGCATGAACACGGCGATACTGTAATGGCAAGGTCAATGATGCACTCTAAGAGAGATTTCTAGTTCTAATGAGCCATCTATCTGTGACCGCTTCTAAACCACATCATCAAATCCATGGGTATCCTGCTCTCTCTATCATTGTGTAATTACACGCACCAATATGCACATGGCCGCCCGCATCCGTTTTTCCATGTGTTGCACCGCAACAGGAACCCTTAAAACAGCACCAATACCAAGAAACAGAAGCGAAAAGGGCAGAAAGAAAAAAAATGGGAAGGAAAAAAGAGCCAATCAAAAAAATGACCCAGTATTCTGCAGCCGTCCAGGCTTCAAAATTGTCCCGAGGGTCTCAGGGAATCATCATGCCAAATGGCCTCCCTCTTCTCCGAATCTAATTAGAGCTATGCGACTCGAACCCAAAGATCGATTTTTAGTCTCGATCCGCCTTCTCGGAAGTGTTGATGCCGTCGCCCAAGCCGGACTCGACGCCGTGCTCGTCGACGACGACGTTGTCGTTGCTGGTGTTGGAGGAGGAGGAGGGCCCGGCGCTGATGATGGCGGGCTTCTCCTCGGGGTCGCGGGCGTCGTCGCGGGCGGCGCCGTCGCCGGCGTTGCGGTCGACGAGGCCGTACTTGCGGGCGTACTCCTGGATCTCGACGGGGCGGAGGGAGGGCAGCTCCTTGGCGGCGCGGACGTACGACATGTTCTCGACGTGGCCCTTGGCGAAGATGATGTCGATCTCCTCGAGCGAGCGGCGGGCCGTCTCCGGGTAGAAGAAGTAGATGATGGGGATGAAGCAGGCGTTGACGGCGGCGAAGAAGAGGTAGGTGCCCCAGCCGATGCTGTCGATCATGATGGGCGTGACCATGACGACGAGGAAGTTGAAGAGCCAGTTGACGCACGTGCTGACCGCGTTGGCCTTGCCGCGCGTCTTGACCGGGTTCACCTCGGCCGGGTAGAGCCAGGGCAGTGGCAGCCAGGTGGCGCCGAAGAAGGCGATGTAGGTGAAGAGGCCGACGGCGGCGCCGCGGGCCGTCATCCGGTCGTCGGGGATCAGGCAGGCGAACGTGATGACCATGCTGAGGCACTGGCCGACCGAGCCGGCCAGGAACAGACGCCGGCGGCCCACGCGCTCGATGAGGAACCACGAGGTGGTGGCGAAGATGGAGTAGACGATCATGTTGACGCCGCCCAGCAGGAGACTCATGTTGCGGCTCTCCTTGATGGACTCGCGGAAGAGGATGGGGAAGTAGTAGATGACGGCGTTGCAGCCGCCGATCTGCTGCATGAGCTGGGAGCTGGCGCCCAGGAGCATGCGCCGGAAGTGCTGCGTCTTCCCGTTGGTGAACAGGGCCTTGACCGGAGTGCTCTTCTGGCCGAAGCCGCCAGCGGCGCGGAGAGAGTCCATGATGAGGTTCCGCTCGAGAACGGTCTCGTCGCTGTCCAGTTCGTACCCGCGAATGGCCGCGATGACCTTGTCGGCCTCCTCGACCCGCTGGTGACTCAGGAGCCATCGGGGAGACTCCGGCAGGAAGAACATGGGGCCGGTGATGAAGATGGCGAAGATGATCTGGAAGGCGATGGGAAACCGCCAGACGAGGTCGGGCGGACCGTATGAAGCGCCATAATCGATCCAGTACGCAATCAGAGTACCGAAGGCGATGACACCGCCCTCAATGCAGATCAGCAGTCCTCGGTTGGTCGTCTTGCTGCACTCGGCTGTGTTGTCTCCTTCTCAGCAACGTGAATGTCCACCGGATGGATGAGAGCTCACAAACCTTGATATGTGGGAATAGTCGAAGTGTTCATGCCGTTGCCGAAGCCCATGACGACTCGCCCGACGATCAGTTGGGCGAGGGGCGCCGACCCAGGGAAGGCGGTGATCTGGATGATGACGCCCAAAAACATCACGAAAGCTCCCGTCATGATTGCCCTCCGTCGCCCGAGGAGGTCGCCAACGCCCAGAATGGTCATGGCACCCGCCAGACAGCCAAGTTCGTAGATGGCCGTGACCAACCCCTGCATGGTCGGGTTGTCCTTGGTCGCTGTGAACACATCGTTGAAAGCAGGGGCGGTAATGATACCACTCATGACACTAAGAGGGGTGGTGGGTTAAGACCGGTTGGTGATGAAAGGGGGAAGCTCTGAATGAAAACATAATCACCAGGGGCAAACATACCCCTGATCGTATCCGAAGAGGAGGAAGCCCGTCGTCGCAACTGTCGAAATTACGAGCGAGAGGGGCCTTCCGGAGAGGCCCATAAACTTGGGGGGCGCCATTGTCGACGGCTGCAGTTTGTGGGTGAACTCGCAAGGAGCGGTATGACAATCCGGGGGAGACGCAGAGAGGGGGAGGGTAGAGGTCGACCTCTATATAGTGCAAGATGGGGGCAAGGGTCTCACCCGCGATGTCCTTGGGGCTGGGCATATGTAACACACCATCACCGCTGGCACACAACGGCCATGTGGAACGGGGTTATGGAGACTGGGCGCCGTGAGCCACCCGTGGGGAAGGTATTGCAAGGGCTCTCGACGAGTGACAGGACGTATAGACGCAGGAACCTCGCGGCAGCTGCGCGCCCGAGGCAAAACGATGGTACATACATTTGGAGCCATTGGAGCCATTGGAGCCATTGGAGTCATTGGGGCGACGGGAGAGGTTCCTACACCGCTGATGGCAAAAGGGACGCAACATTGGACGATCTTGGTCCCGGCGAGGGGCCCACCCCGCCCTGTTCGGTCGCAGACTGCGACAAATCCTGGAGTCAGGGATTGAGATCAACGGCAACACATAGATGGCACCCCTGCGCACTCGGCAACGACGACATCGAGATAGTGCTGTTATAGGCCAGCGACCCCCAGATGCCTCGTAAGGTCAGACCCTCTCGCGGCCCGGGATTACCCACCGAGTCGTGGAGTTGGTTGATGTCATTGCGTGGGTATCTCGAAGAAAAAACTTGACTTGGCTCCTCTCGGCATCGTTCAGCCCGAAAGCTTGGGGGTGAGTGTGACTAGGGCAGCGTAAAAAGCAGTAGCGCAGGTCGCAAGCCTTTTCTGGCCCTGCAAGTGCCGTGGTATTCCCCGCGTTGCGCATGCTGCAAAGATCGCAGACTTTGTCTTCCTACTCGTCGGCAACCGAGAGAGTAGAGGGGAAAGAGCAGCACTGCGCCATCACATGGGCCTGCAATGGCAACCAGTGGAAACGCTGGTTGTTCGTCTCAATCTGCAGAAACCTCCGATCTGGGAGGGGCAAGAGCGCATCCTTGGCGTGAGTGGGGCTCACCGGGCCTTGGCGTTTGTTCCTTTGCCGCATCACGCAGGATCCCGGATCCAGGGCCAAACAGGGCAATCCATTCATTGTAAACACACTGATGCAGAAAAGCTACAACAGCCTTCTTGGTAGCGTAGCAGTGATAATCACGTAGTACGTTCTATGCAGTACGTTGTTCCTTGTTTCTATTTTCTATAACTTCCTTCGCCTCGCTATCGAGGTATTCTTCATGTGATTCCGCCGCTGTTGGCCGATTCGGCAAGGGCGACGAGACATTGGCTGTATGTACTGTACAAGATAGCACCTGCAGTGCAGCGGTCACTATCCGTATTTAGTCAACAATGGAAGCTGGCACGTTCCATTCTGCGGGGTGTTACCGACAGGGAGAACGTGCCTTCCGTTCCCTCCTGCCTTATGAAACCCTTAAACCCACAACAGCATGGAGTCTGGTGGCACCTGCCAATTCCCACACTCGGAGAAACCTCCCCAAATGGAGCATAGATGGGCGACCCCTCTTTCGCCCCGTTAACTTCCTTCGCTCTATCACCACAAAACGGGGAACCTGGAAGACCATGAAAAGAGGCGCTGCCACTTAGTACTCTCAACACTCTCATCCCACGGCTCCACGCTACATGCTACCAGGAAACGGCCACGAATTGTCGAAAAAAAGATGCAATCTCAGAGAAGCTGCTTGTCAATTTGAACTGTTCGGTAACATGGAGTCCTAAGTGCGTTTTGTTGGTGGTTATTCGGGTAGGACACCAAAATTCCGTACAGACAAAAATTATGGATCCGGCACCACTGGGTGAGCACGCGCGGTTGCGACTTGCGGTCAGTGACTGCGTATTTCCACACACACCTCTCTCGGCTCGGCTCTCTACACTTGGTGTACCACAATACACACCTGATGCGGTGGTCGTCATCCATCCAACAAGAAGCACTTGGCGAAAAAAGTAGCTTCTTGGCGCCTGCCCTTGTGGATGCCACTGCCTTGTCGGCGGCAAATGCTGCCGAGGCGTACCTTCACAAGGGAAGGGGGATGATGATTGCATAACTTCGAGGACGACATGTGGTTTGGACTTTGCAGCAAACGCCGACGCCCTGGCGTGGCCAAATAGTCGGCATGCATTACCAGAGTACATACACGGCCCACATAGCTTGACTGTTTTCGTGACGTCCTATCGCCGGCGCCCTCGGCGCCAGAAAAGTCGCCTCGCCGTTGGGCCCGCATCCGTCCACGGCGACGGCCTCGCAAGGGAGGCCCGCGTTGCGAGGCCCGCTGACTACCGGCAGCCTTGTCCGGGCTCGGGATCCGCCACCCCACGGTGACGGCGAAAGCTCGGGACCTGGCTCGTGACGAATCTCATCTGCCCAGGCGCACCCCGGTACTTGACTTCAGGGCGCCGAGGGGGATTGGCGTGCCAAGTCCGCTCGGCCCGTCTCCGGATGCCCCTGACTCGGCGTTGGAGCCGATCATGCACGTGCCGGCCAACCAGCGGCACCCCCTAAACGCAACATTTCCCTCGGGCAGCAGCCGGGCTGATTGGCCCTGTTCCGTCCGGGTGCGCCGGGCTAACTCGGGTTTATCCCACGAGTCCCATCGAGTGCGATTGTGGACTTGAGTTTGTTCCGAATCCTGGTCTCATGGTCTTGGCTAATGTAAAAAAATGCATCTCAGCATGCAGCGTCTTTACTAACGTAAAGTTATCAAGATCGCTCCAACAACGGTTCGTCAGCACCGGAAAAAAAAAAAAAATATTATGTGGCCCGACGGACTCCATGCCTCGTTTCCAACCACCCAGTTTTCCCGCACCACCCTGATTTGCTGCTCGCTTTGGTTCGGAGGATACCGGGTATCGGCAGCTGCTCTCGAGATGATAGGGTGCTGAGCAACCTAGTCATCCATCCACCCGAACGCAACCCAAGTACGGATTACGAGAACCAATCTGGGCTCCATTTGGAGAAGAAGCGGTAGTGGAACCAGGCCAACATCTCTCTAGATAATAGATAATTGACAGCATTTGTGTCGAGTACGCCACATCCAGCGAGGCCACAAACATCATAAAGTGTCACCGGGAGATCGTGTTTGGTGACGGTCCGGAGCAAGTGTTGCTCCCACCAAGCAGCAACAGGGATGTAACCCGTGATTTGATTTTTAGCTCCACGGTGAACATGTTACAGGGGTCAGGAGCAGAAAGCGAGGAAAAAGAAAGACAATGAGATCTCCCGCCTCAGCAGGCCATCATACAATTCGTTACGTTTCCTTGTTATGTCCCAACAATCGTAGAATCAACCTGGGAAGGCGGAGTATCCTCCCCCTCTCTTATCGATGCGAGCCAGAAACTTGCCAGCTACAGCTGGCAAAGACCCAGAGATCTGCGCCTCCTTGACCAGTTTTCCAAACCTACTTTTTATTCTTTCCTTATTATCGCGCAGTAGTGCAAGTGAATGCTCATCTCAAACCCCCCCCCCCTTTTCAAATTACTTCTCTTCCTGACTGTTCGCCTCACTTGCCTTCTCCGCGACGATTCTCTCCGCCCTCCACTTGGGACCCCAGCGCATAACCACCCAGAGCAATGGCGCCATGAGTAGGTCCAGCAGGGCGATGAGGGTGAAGGCCCAGCCGGGGCCCATGGAGTCGATCATGGGCACGATGGCGGCCGCCGCGCCCGCTCCGAGCCAGCACCTGACCAGGTTGTTGGCCGCCGTCGCCGTGGCCGGCGCGCGCGGGTACACGTCGATCAGGAGCACGCTGAGGATGGTGTAGCAGCCGTTGACGCCGAACCCGAGGACGAAGAGCGTGACCATCGGCCCGGCCACGCTGGTCCGGCACGAGAGCAGCCAGCCGTACACGGCGGTGCCGGCGCAGAAGAGCGCCAACGAGGGGAACGCCACCTCGCACCGGACGCGCTCGACCGCGAAGCCGGAGTTGTTAGCGCCGCCGCCCGCGGCCTGCTGCTGCTGCCGGACCTGCTCGACGCTCAGGCCGAGCAGGCGCGCGTGCCGTGCAAAGTTCCAGTCGAGGGCGCGGCCCACCGCGAGGGACGACAGCGCGGCGCTGACGCCGATGGGCAGGTAGCACAGGCCGAGCTCCAGGTCGTTGAAGCCGTAGCGCGCCTTGAACTGCGACGGGATGGCGCCCACCAGCGCCGTGTAGCCGGCGAAGACGATGCCGCTGACCAGGAGCACCACGCCCGCCTCCTTGTCGGCGCAGATCCGGAGGGTCATGAAGGGGTTGACGAACTGTCGGCGGCGGGCGGCGGAACCCCGGGGGGACTGCGTGCCTCCCTCCTCCCCGGGTGCGGCCGGTTCTGTGTCCCTCCTGCGCTTCTTGGTGGACGGCAGGAGATCCCATAGCGAGCGGTCCCAGCGGGGAGGCGCAAGCGAGCCGTCGCCAACGACGACGCGGGCCGTCTCCGGCATGAACAGGGCGATGAGTACGACGACGGCGGCGGCGCTGATGGTCAGGAACCAGAAGATGGACCGCCAGCCCAGGAACTGGGCGAGGACGCCGCCGAGGGTGGAGCCGAGCGAGAGGCCGACGACACCGCCGAGCGAGACGTAGCCGATGTAGGAGCCCCGCTCGTCGGGGCCGGCCAGGTCGGAGACGACTGCGTTGCCGAGGGCGACGGTGCCGCTGCTGCCGCTGCTCTGCAGGCAACGGAGGACCACGAGGGCCGCGAACTGGCGCTGCAGCGCGAGCCCGACGTTGGCCGCGATGTAGATGGCGAAGCAGACGGCGTAGACGGGGCGCCGGCCCACGCTGTCCGACAGCGACCCCGTGAACGACGGGGCGAGCCCCTGGAAGATCAAGTACACGGTGATGGTCAAGTTGACGAGCGTGCTCGAGACGCGGTACTCCTGGGCGATGGAGTTCAGGGCCGGGAAGTAGATGTTGGTGCTGACGCTGGAGAAGAAGCCGGCGGCGGACACAATGAGAACGATCAACCCCTTCTCCTTGCCGCTGAATATGCTATAAGGCGTGGGATCCCGGTCCGTCACCAAGACTCTCCCTGTATTTGAGTCATGTCGTCTGTCTGTTGACCCTACGCCGGCAGACCCAAGGTCGGGCGAGCCTCGCTCCGGAGGAGTATCCGTTCTAGCTCTGTCGACGGCTTGCGGTGACTGTTGGTCCTCCCCAAGATTCTTCGGCCTCGATGGTGACGTAGGCGCGTCGTCAGGAGCCCGCCCTGGCTTTTCGGCCGCGGTTCCATGTTGTTCTTGTTCTTCAGGAGCAGCCATTTGAATCGTCTGACAAACCACACTATCGCTGGGCGTGGGTGATTAATTATGCGTTCTTGTACACACCTGCCCAAAGGACGGGTCTCCGCCCTGATAAATTCGACGAGGAAGTCCATTCCGGTGTTGTTTTCTTGTTATTCTCATTTGAGGCACGGATCACCGTTCAATTGGTCGGCATTATCGGAGTAGCGAACGCGCGCCTTCCATCCGGCGTTTAGCGGCTTATTTCCATCATACGCGACCATATGCATCCAATGGCGGCTTGCTGCTTGTTTATGCCGGCGCCGTGTATTCTCTTCGGCCTTCGGTGGAGAACAGAATCACGACTGACTTTTCTGACAATTGCAGCTTCTCCCTCTCGGCCTCGCAGGCTCGTTTCAAGGCGGCCAGGGCGGACGCGCCGCAGGGCCCTGCCTGGATCCCCAGGGCCTCCAACTCGGTGACGGCGCGGTGAGCTTCGACGTCGCTCACGACCACGGAAGCATCTACACCGGTTCGGAGAACGGGCCATGCTACCGTCGACAGCGTCCCGCAATTCATCCCACACATGATACTATCCTGCGTCGGCACGCTGACCATGTTCCCTGTCTCTAGCGACGCCCTCAAGCATGCGGCCGTGTCGGGCTCGACCCCGAGCACAGCGGCAGCAGCAGCACCAGCACCAGCAGCACCAGCAGCAGCACGACTACCACCCTGAGGTTCCCTCGCCGGGCGTTTGAAGTGCTGTGCGACAGCTTGGGCAATCGAGCCGCAACCTACTGGTACAACGGCATGCGTGGCTGGCTGCCCGCCCGTCACGCGCAGCACCTGTGTATCCAACTCATCGAGCATGGTCTGATACCCCTCAACTACCCACTTTGATCACGTCCGTCAGGGTTAAGTCAGTCTCGTTTGCTTTGCGAGCATTTCAGACACAAGCGGGGAAAATCATAAAATATAAAAGAGCGAAGGCAGTTAAAAAAAGGGAAAAATGGAAAAGAAAAAAAGAAATACGAACCTGCGGCACGGTCTCGTATCCCTCCCACCCGATATCCATCACCAGCAGGGCCCCGTCGTTCTCCTCGGCCGCGCCCCTCGCGGCGTCGACAGCCGCGTCGTAGCTCCCCTCGACCACCCTCACCTCGGCGCCCTCGCCCCGGATAAGATCCCGCGTCGTCTCGGGCACGTGTGCGGGCACGTACACCACCGCGGCGGCGCCCAGGTACGCAGCCATCCTGGCCACCGCCCGGCCCCAGTTCCCCTCGGTGCATGTGACGATCTCGAGTTCCAGTCCGAGGCCCATTTCCCTCCCCGTCGCCGTCGCCGTCGCCGTCGCCGTTGCCGCCGCCGTTGGCCCAACCACGGGTGAGTCGGCCCCCCACCCGCCAGCTCCCCGCAGCGAGTCAAGGAGCCGCGAGACCGCGGCGTGGTGGTCGAGCCCCGTCGACCGCCGCTGCAGGTGCTCGGCGACGGCGCGGTAGACGGCCCAGGAGGCGCCGAGGATCTTGAACGACGGCAGGCCGAACCGCCGGGACTCGTCCTTGAGCAGGACGTGTCCGAGGCCGAGCTCCCGGGCTACCGAGGGGAGGCTGTGGAGGGGCGTCTCGGCATAGCCGGGGAGGAGGCGGTGCAGGGCCAGTGCAGGGGCCCGGGAGGAAGGAGGGGGATGGCGTTCACGGGTCTCTGTCGGAGGAAGAGTGCTTGTCCCGTCCTTGTCGGGGCCGGGGCCTGCGGGGGCTGCGGCGGTGTTGCCGGCGGCGACTGCGGCGACGGCGGCGCGGTTGACGTAGACCGGGGACGGGTATGGCATAGTGCCGAAATTGTGTAGTATTTTCCCAAAGGATAAAATATCGATCAACGACTGCTCCGATGCTTATCCCTGCGAGGTCGTAGTGCGGGGTTTCACTGTTCGGTCATGAGGGGAAGGGGAAATCAAACCAGGGGGGCAGGGTGCCGAAGGGTTCTCCGTCGGACTTTGGAAAGCCAAGAAGAGAAGAGAGGCAGGGTAACCACGGGGACCCAAAAAAAAGTGTAAGGTGATTAACGAACGCGCGGTAGTCAAGAATGGTCGTTGTCGTTGCCATGTCGACATGCAGAAGAAAGTCCCGGTTAAGCTAAACGCTCAAGTACGCTAACAAGAGAATCCAAGCCCCTGTTTCCAAAATCAAAAAAGTTGTTGCATACAATCGAAACGAGATACCAATGTTAGTTTAGTTCATCGGGGCCCCGCGCGCATTTGACAGATCATGGCGAAAAAAAGGCAGAGGAAAATCATACATCATTGCATTCGTAAAAAATGCGCGACAATAGATCTTTCTTCCCCCTCACTTCTCCAGCCGTTGTCTGCTCAGCTGCACGGCAACGTCAGCCGTGGCGCCGTCTATAAAATCGTTCATCAGGACGACCAGCTGGTCCGGATCACAGGTGCGTAGGACGTTATCCCTGCACCAGGGCAGCGTCTTGTGGTCGCACAAGCCCTTGGTCGCCAACAGGCAGCTAGTGGTGGCGCCGGCTTCCAGAACAGAGTAGACGACCGCCTTTGTGATGTTGGAGGCTGTCGCCTGGCACTGGATGTTAATAAATGCCTTGCCCCGCTGGTTCTCCCGCGTCAGCACGCGGGGCAGGGCCTGGAGGATGCTGTCCCCGGTGAGGGTGGCGTTGCCCTCGTCCGTGTACGTGGACAGCGAGTCGACGCTGTCGAGCATGATGAGGCGCTTGCGGTCCCGGCGCAGCTGCTCGATGGTCAGCTTCTTCATGTCCTGCAGGTTGCCGGCCACGATCTCGCCCTTGGCCGGGCGCAGCGCGTCCTCGAGGTAGCGCTTCTTCTCCTCGGCCAACGGCTTGGCGCACGCGTCGGGCACGCCGTCCCAGCGCAGCTGCACCACGATGATCTCGGCCGGGTGGGCGCGCAAGAAGGACACGACGCCGGCCAGAAAGGCGTCGTACGCCATGCCCGGGATGGCGCTGTGCTGGAAGTACAGGCGGTCGGGGAGGGCGCCCTTGGAACGGACGGCGGTGTGGAGGCGCGCGGGGCGGAACTCGAAGTAGCGGGCGCCGATCTTGAGCATGGCCTCGAGGGAGTCTTTCTGGGTGATGGCCAGGCTGTAGATGATGTTGGGCGCGATGAGGGCAATGGCGTCGGCCGACAACTTGTCGGCGAGCTTGGTCAGGACGCGGTTGTCGTTGATGAGTTGGCCGACGACGGCGCCGCCGACGCACCGCAGCACCGCGTCGCTGCTTTCCATGCTGTTCATGCCCACATCGTGGGCCGAGGGCAGAACGAGCCGGCGGAAGGGCTTCTTCTCCAGCTCGGAGCCCGGGGGCGCCAGCTTGGCCATCCACCGTTCATAATTGGGGCTGACGGTGACGTAGCACTGGTGGCGATTGGGCAGTAGGTCATGGCCCTTGCCGGCCTCGTACAGGCCGTACGAGACGATGAGGTCGTCGTGGAAGATGGAGGGTGTGTCGGCAATGGACTCCATGGTGCCACCACTGGCGTTACCCGTGATGGCATTCACGTCGATCCATTGCTCCGTGATCTGTTTACCATTCCGGAAGACCTTGAAGATGAACTTGCCTCGCTTATCGAAGAGGCTTTTGATCTCCGACGACTCTACCTCGAGCGCGACGTCCGAGAAGCGGTGCAGCTCCTTAACCGTAACAGTCCGTCCCGGTACCGACAGCTCGATGGAGCAGCCGTGCGCTGCAATGTAGGTGAAGACGTGGACCCCTTTGCTGGGCATCTCGTCGCCTTGTACTGGCAGTGTGCCACGCCGCTTTGCACCAAAGGAAGAATTATGTACCTGTGGGAGTTGGCCCAGTCGACCCTGACCTGTCTGCGGAAGCAGTAATGCGTACCTTCCCGCTCTGAACCCTTGGATGTGCAAGTATTGCGTAATTAGGGCAGGAATGTGGGGTTCTCTGGGTGTTCCTGTTCCTGTGCCTTGCCTGTTCCCGTTCCTGGCCCTTATTTATGGTTGCTTTCCTTTCATCCCGTTCTTCCCAATGGAGTGTAGAGGGACCGTGGGGTCGGGTGGCAGGGGCCGCCATTAAAGGCCGCTGTCGGCTCGCGGCAAGCAGCCATATCCTGGCCGCGGCGCTGGATCTCGAAGCGGCCCAGGCACCAATCGTGGGGCTTCCTTGTCCCTTGGGTGTGGGGAGCTGAAAGATCCTGCGGGCCAAGCACGGCCAAGCATGACCACCACCACCAAAGACTCGCAACCACTCATCAATCACACACTTTGGGAAAGCCGCAGCAACGCAAGACTTCTGTCATATGCTTTCCTGGGTTAGGGTTGCCCACCATTGTATTCTCCATTTTCCCATGATCTTGACTCGAGGCCGTTCGAACAGTGCCTCTGCCGATGCTCTGAAGAAATGCACGATTCAAGCAGTTGTCACAATCAACAAGCTTCCGGGCAGAGTCAGATGCTCAATGTGAGTAAGAGGCAGAGAGGCCTCCAAATACTACCCTCGACGAGCCACATTCAGAGGTTTCGTCTCGAGTTAGCATGCTTTGCCGCAATCCTGCCTTCGGTACGCGATACCCGAGGAGTTTTGGACAGCCAGTACGGGGTACTTCGTCCGTAATAAACCAATAATTATTTGAAAACTGAGTTCTGGTAGTTTCCTTTTGGTCTTCAATTCTTCTCTCGTCTCATCGTCGATAGGTTCAAGTTGGTTGCTCCCCGCCTCCGTTTTTGATATCGCGAACCGTACTCGAGGTCCACAGAGACAGGTCGTTATTGACTTCAAAAACCATCGCAAATTGAATAGGGATTGCAATCTGTGTCTGCCTCGATAACGCAGGTATTGTTACAGTATATGACTGCTAGTAGGTCAGATCTGACTGACCCACCAACAGGGATAACGAGCCAGGGTGTTAACATATATTTAGACAGCATCTCTAAGTGCCTCTGGCACTTAGAACAATTAACGCTTTTATTACCTACTTCTATAGACCATAATAGTTAGTCTAGGAGTGTTGCCTACGGCGCGAATACCGCTATAGTGTCGTACCTATTTATAGCCTTTTTAGAGCTATACTAATTATAGTTACTAAGCTATAATAAGTAGTACCTACTACTAGTTTGAATCTATAATCTTATTACTAATTATAAGTGTTCAAACGCTATAAGAGACTATTTGCCTAAGTAAGTAACTATATCCCTTTGCTTAAGTAAACGCCTAAATAGTTAGATATAATAGCAATAGTAACTCTATTAAGATCTGATAAATAAGCCTAAATTATAATAAATATATTAGACTTACTACTTTGTCATTAGAAACGCTTATTAACGTTAGGTTTAGAGGCTTACTCTAATAGAATTTTAAATCCTTAAGCTAGTGATATCTCTTAAGGAGGCTAACTAGTACTTAGCTTATATATAAGACTTTAATAACTACCTAATTAATAAAGATTACCTAGAGTTATAGAATCTTAATAAATATATATTAAAAGGACTTATAAACCGCTTTATTAAGCGCCTTCCTTAGCTTATAAACTAAACGCTTATCTTACTATTACTATTAGAAACGAGAGCTACGCTAGAAGTATAAGTTTAGGAGGAATCCTAACTTAGGGGACCTTTAAAGACCTTAAAAATACTAAGTCCTAATGGCCTAGTTTAATAATTTACTATACTACTAGAAACGGCCTTATAAAGGATAATTCTACTTATTAATCTACTAGATCTACTAGAGACACTAAGGCCTAAACTAAACCTAATAAGTCTAAGTTAATAAGATAATTAGATACTAAGTAGACCTATTAGAATTACCTAAACTATAATTATAACTAATTATTATTATTATTATTATTAGTCCTATACCGTTATACTAATAAGCATGCTAGAGCCTCTCTAGTTATATACAAAGGAAACCGTGCCTAATAGGCCGGATAAAAACCTCTGTCCTGCCTTTAACGCCTAATCTAGAGTACTAATACATTATAAAGAAAAGGAGAAGTGGCTAGACTAGCCCTATAGAGGCCTTCCCTCCTTGTTTAGCCTCCTTATAAGGTAGTATTCTAGGAGCCTCCCTAGGTCTATTAGCTACTATAGAACCCTCCTTACTAGCCGATAGTTACAGGCCCCTATACCCTGTAAGACGAGGTCTAAGTCCCTTTAGGACCGTATTTCCTAGGATTCCCACCTTCGGCTTCTTAGTAGGTTTAGGCACTATACGACTAGGTGCTCTATAGTTTCCCTCCCCTAGCTATAGGTATAGTAGGGGGTACTGACCTCTAGGACTTAAACCCTAAAAAGGAAGTCACGGAGGCTAATAGCCCCTATATGGGCCTATACTAATAGGGAGCTCTAGGCCTTCGTTAGGCCCTAGTGCCTTTGTAGGCCTTCCCCTATAAAAACTAGGCATAGGGGGTCCTTGTCTAATATACGCTATATCCTCCTACCGGCTTGGTTAGCCCTCTAGCGGCTGCTCTAGCTTACTACTATAGCCAGTTCCGTAGCCTATAGCCTTCTTTATAGAGTCTATAGGGGGGGTTGACCCTCTCTATAGCCCTCCTAAACCTACTACCGGACTGTCGATCTTGCTACCTCTAGGGCTATAGGCCTTAGTTCCTAGCCCCTTGCCCTAGTCCTTCTCCTCTAGAACCTCTAGCTTAGCCTATTGTAGGCCTATTAGATAAGAGCCCTTATAGGGACCTAGGGGGCCCCTAGGCCTATCCTAGTCTATAGGAGTGGCTAGTCGAGTTTAGCTTCGAAGTCGGCTAGCCTCTTATTAAGATAGAGGTCGAGGGGCGGCACCTAAGCTTCTATTTCGAGGCACCGGATAGGGGTAGCCTTATAGGCCCTAGTAATTACTCGAAGGGCCCTATATTAGGCCTTCGATAGTTCCTTAGCAGGGCCTTCTAGCTTACCCCCTAGCTTGGTAGGCTTATAGAAGTTCGAGGCCCTATAAGCTAGGGCGCTATAGATATACTTGGTATAGACCTTATAGGCCTATAGGAGGCCGGGGCCCTAGGTCTTTGTAGTGAGCCTAGTTAGGGCAAACTCGTAGGTTTCTAACTTCTTAGCTACCTTTATATAATAAAGGCCTTACTATAGCCTTTAGTCTAGCCAGACCCTAAGGAACCTAGCCGACTTTAATAGGGCTATAGTAGTAGTACCCCCTCCGGGCCGTAAGAGCTCTAACGGCTATAACTACTATTTCTAGCCCCTGTTAAAGTAGATAAGCTTACACTTTTCTAGGGCAAAAGCTATACCCCAGGTCCTAGCCTACTAAAGGCAGGCCTTCTAGGCCCTCTATAGCTAGCTATTATAGGCCTTCTCGGCCCTCCTAAAGGCTAGGAGGTTAGTATCGTTAGCAAAGCCTATTAAACTAACTATAGGGCTAGCCTAGCAAATGGCCTAGTAGAGGGAGGCTATATAGAGGATAAATAGTATAGGGGAGAGGGGTAACCCCTATAGGACCCTAGCCCTCATTGCTATATCCTCTATTTCCTAGCTATCGAAGTAAAGGATAGCTACCCTATCCTATAGCCACTCCCTAACCTAGACTACTACCTACTTTGGGAAGCCCTAGCTCTATAAAGTGGCTAATAGCCGGGTGTGGTTAATAGTGTCGAAAGCCCCTAAGATATCGAGCTATAGGAGGGAGGCAGCTACCTTATGCCTCTAAGCCTCCTAAACCTAAGCTATAATAAGCTAGATAGCTAATTCGGTAGACCTATGTTCCTAGTTACCTATCTATTTAGCCGGGAGGAGCCTATAGGCCTTTATAATGGCCGTTACCTTCTAGGTAACTATAGCCTCTAGTACCTTACCTACTATTAGTAGGAAGGTTATAGGCCTATAGCTACCTAGGGTAAAGTAGGCCTATAAGGGTTTGCTAGGCTTATAGAAGACTACTATCTTGGCCCTTTTAAACTAGGCTGAAAAATAGCTAAGCTATAGGCTCTCTAAGGCTAGTTTTGCTAGTATTCGGTAGAGCGGCCGCCTATAGGCCTTTAATAGACCTATAGGGAGGAGGTCCTCCCTTAGGGCTTTCTATAGGGCTACCCTAGTCAGAACTACCTTAACTTCGCCTACTATAACCTCTTAGCTTATTTCGAACTTCGGCTCCTAATGGTTATTTAGATCTAGGTCGTTAATATCTAATAGGTCTGCTTCCGGGTTCGGAAAGAACTTATCGGCTAGTGCTTTAGCCTTCTATTAGTAGGTTATAAGCCCTCCTTCGAAGGCTAGGAGCTTTAGAAGGTCGACTAGTAAATAGCTTTATAGCCTTGCCTATTGCTCTAGCCTCTATAGTAGGTCCGGCCGGTTAGTTAACTCCTATAATATAGCTCTCTAGCTCTTAGTCTTTATAGCTATAATAGTCTTAGCCTAGTCCTATAAGGCCTGCCAAAGTGCCTCCTATATATAGGGGTTCAGGGTGCTCTTATAGGCTCTCTCTACCTCCTTAGCCCTCTTCTAGGCCTCTTATACCTCCTTTATCTACTATCAAGCTCGTTTGCCACCTATACTAGCCTTCTTTACCAGAGCTAAGACCGAAGCTATCTCCCTAAGGGCCTCTATAAGCCTGTTAAAGGCCTATAGAAGCTCCTCTAGGCCCTAGAAGATAGGCCTAGCCCGGGCCGATACCTATCTACCAAGCTAGAGTAGGAGGTAAGCCGCTTCGGCCTATACGACCTCCTGATCTAGGCTACTCTAGTCCTACCCTTTGCTAGCTAGTATAGGCCTACTAGTCCCCTGGAAGGAGACGTATAGTGCCTATAGGTAGTAGTCGGATTTCCTATATTCCGTAATGTCCCTATAGGTTACTTTTAGCCCGGCCGAGGCCTAGAATAGGTCTATTATAGAAGGCTGGCCACGTTAGTCCCCCTAGGGGGCCCTAGTGACTTAGCTATAGGGTATATATAGGTTAAGGTCTTACTAATTTATAAAGCTAAGGAGGTCCCTAGCCCCTAAACTAAGCCTATCAAATAGGTCCTAGACTAGGTAGTAAAGGTTAAAGTTACCTATAAGAACCAGGGGGTAGGTTAGCTAAAGTAGGGCTAGTAGGTCCTATAAGAGGGCCTGCTCCCCCTTGTTATTATAGACTAATTAGAGCTCGAACCCCCTCTCTCCTAGGGCCAGAAAGGTCACCTTATATTAATTCTCCTCTACCAAATAGTCCTACTAGCTAACTAAAAAGCGCTTAGCTACTAGAATAGCTGCCTTGCCCTTAGGCTTATAAACTAGGTAGTATTTTGAAGCCTAGGGGTAATATATTAACGCTATAAACCGGTTAATCTACGGTTCCTAGATAGCTAGTAGGTCATATTTAGCCTCCTCTAGTAGGACCTTAAGGGCCTGTTTATTACCTTAGGTATTCTACTAAAGGATCTTAATTTATATTTAAGGTAACTAGAGCAGAGGCTAAAGGTATAGTAATTAGCTCTATAACTGTTACCCCCTTAGCTAGTTATGAAAAGGAGGGGGTTCTAGGCTATAGAAATAGGTCTATTAGGCATTAAATAAAGTACTCCTAACCGCCTGTTAGGCCAGGGTAGGCCTCCTATAGGGGCATTTGGCCCTAGTTTAATAGTGGTTATTATCTTCTGGCTAGTTACTAAACTCAAAGGCTACCTTCTAGTATAGTTGCTTTAATAGTTAGAAGGTTTAGGGTCTATACTAGTAGGCCTCCCTAGCCCTTTCCTAGGCCTTAACTTTCTTTAGGCAGCCCCTATACTACGCTATATAAGGGCCCCTATAGGCTATATACCTATAAGGGAGTTAGTTAGAGTAGGTAGAGCACTAGGCCTCCCTAGCCTTCCCCCCTTCCCTATAGGCCTTTATACTATAATAGCTATAATAGGCCGGCTACTAGTAATACTACTAGGTATAGCCAAAGCTCTAATACCTATAGTATTATCTTAGCTCTAGAGCATCCTAGTAAGGCTTATAGTCCAGTACCTAGGTATCCTGGACTATGCCCTCGTTATATGCCTTCTAGGCCTCTTTAAGGTCCTATAGGCCTAGAAGTACCGTGGCCTACTTCCTCTACAGGCTCTTTAGCAGCCGGAACTTGACTATTTCGATCGAGTATAGGCCTATAGCCCCTTTAAAGTCTTATACACTAACCCCCTATAGCTCCTCCTTCTAGACTCCTTTAGCTAGGACTATATAGGCCTTGCCAACCTCTCTAGCCTTCTCTCTAAAGGCTATAGCCATCTATCGCTTATTAACCGAATACTGATCCTTAATAGCCTTGTCTTTAAAGACTATTACTATATCCCTACTTAGGAGCTTCCTAGCTATAACGGCTCCCTAGCGGCTAGAAGCCCTATTAATTACTTAGACTATTTTAGCTAGGGTTTAGGCTTTAAGGTTCTCCTATAAGCTTACGTTCTATATTGTAATCTCTTATAAGGCCCGTAATAGCACTGCCTTGGCTAATGGTAGGCCTCCCTAGGGGCCTATTACCTCTTATTACGAGCCTATGGCTACCTACGCCTAGGTAGGGCAGGGGGTAGCCTTTAGGGCTTCTCTAAGCCCCTTTTTGATTTCCTTAGCTATAAGTTCCTATAGGTTTAGAACTAGGCTTATAATAATAGTTATAAGGCCTTATGAGAGCCTATTAGCAAGGTCTTATACCTTGCCTTGTTTAGGGCTTAGTACGAGGTTAACTAGTTATATAATAAGACCCCTTAGCTCCTTGATATCTAGGGTAAGGTAGGCCTATAATAGGCCCCCTTTTAATTAGTTTAAAGCTATAGGCCTCCCTACTTAGTAGCTTAGCGTTAGGCCTTAAATCGACGTTACGTTTAGGGGCGCTAGGTAGTCTATACGGCGAAAATTTTGACGGGCACGCGAGGTACGGTTAGATTATAGTCGGGTCTGGTTCCTACGCCTGCTGTGCCTGTTGTATACCCGTAATGGCTCGTGTGTAGTTGAAAGTAATGCCGTTAGATAGCATTTTTCGAGAGCTTTCTAGCGATGGTAGTTTCGTATGTTTTGGTAGGGTATTTGTAAAGATGTAAGAGACTTATAGGGTCTATTAAATCTAATAAGCAATTATAACTAATGTACTAAGGGAGCTTCTAGAAAGGGAAAAACCTTAATAAGGGTCCTCTTAAAACCTTTGACTAACGGCCTATTTAATGAAAGGATTGCTAATAGTAATGCCGATACTAGTAAGAGATACCTTAACTAGGGGGTATATACCTTTCTTACTATTAGATTTAATCGAGGAGATAATTATAAGACTGCTCTAATAGGCTATAGTTAGACTCCTATAGAACGCTATAACTAAACTAATAGATATTAGTTCCCTTTAGCTATAGCTAGTATATATATTACTATAACTAGCTACTAACTAGGTATAAAAGATTACTAATATTAGTTTACTCTAGCTAGATATTAACTAAAAGATTACCAATGGCTAGCTAATCTTCTATTATAAGAAGATCTATTATTATATAGATGCTAACCTTTAGATTAAGCGTATCTATAATACGGTTAAAGGAAACGTCTCTAAGGAACTCCTTCCATAGAATGACCTATAGGTATTATTCTATAGGTTAGCTCTATAGTAGTATAAATAGTAACTGTCGCCTATTAAGAAGGAAACCCTCTGCTTAAGTATAGAGATATAGCTCTAAAGGATTAAGGAATGGTTTGGCATCTAGTTTAATTAGGTAGGCTAATGGCTAGTCTAGAACAGCTATACTAAGGATGACCTTATTATAGGTGAATCAATCTATAAGTTTGCGATGGACCTCTTCTATTATATCTAAGTCTAGGGAGATAAGACGAACTACTAGCTTTTGACCAGACTTTGGTTAGCAATGACCCTAGCGCTCTATAAGCTCTATCCTAAGCTATAGAAAATAGATATACTTGACTAGTACCTCTTATATATTACTAGAAAATAGGAGGTACTATCTAAAGAGCTTAAAGCCAAAAGGAGGCTATAGAAGGCTATTATATTTAATGTTAAAGATATATCTAACAGACTAAGCAATAGTGATAGCGGTAGCAATAGTAGTCCTAAAGCCTAGGCTAACTAGTCATATACTAAGCTAAGATAGGGTAATCAAGGCTAATAGTACCGGTCTAACCACTATAGGCAAAGAGAGAAATAGAAATATAGGTATCTTCCGCAAGGAGAGCGATACTAAAGCTAGGATTAGGAGCCTTGCCTAAAAGACCGTAATGACTAAGGCAGAGGCAACCGTCCCTAGAGCACTAGAGCCTAGGAAAAGGGCAGATATAGTAAACGGAATCCCTACTTCTAACGGTTCTATCGCTATAGCTAGAAGCATATTAATAAGGATAGCACTTACTATTACTATAATACTATAGTAGTATCTAGTAAAGATAAGAAAGCTAAAGCCGAATATAAAGAGCTTAAAGCTACTAGCTATCTCCTAATTAGCGACTATAAATCCGAGACTAATAGAGATAATAGCAATAGAGAGGTATACTTCCTTAGCACTACTAAGGAAGACTATATCTAGGAAAACGGCAATGTCTATAGGCTCTATAAACAGTTATTCGTAAGCTAAGGAGCATTATACCGCTACCTACGTTAGGATTATAGAAAGAAACTATACCTACCTAAACTGCCAAAGGAGGACCTCCCCTAGGTAGAACGGGACTTTATAGAAGGAGCGGCTACCCTGTTAGAATTGACCGAGGAATAATAATAGAAAACTACACTCCTGTCCTTTAAGCCCGGCTAAGTGGTAGAAGCCAATCTAAGTATAGAAATACCCTTCTACCGGCTAAGGAAAACGTCCTACCTATATATTCCGGTTCGAGCTAACCTAAGAGACTAGACTATAGATATCTATTTTGATATAGGCAGTTTAACTAACCTAGTTAACTAGATATAGATCTCTTAATAGGTAAAGAATCCCTAATGGATTAAGGGCGAGCCTTGTACCTTTAAGGGAGTCAATTTAAAGACTAAGATTAGTAAATAGGTCGAATTTGACTTTTATATCTCAGGGGAAGCTAGGAATACGCTAATTAATGGGTATATCCATATTACGGCCGATATTATCGATAAACTAGCTCTAAAAATGCTCTTAGGTACCGACTTCATAATGGCTTATGGTGTTAAAATTAACTTCGTCAAGGGTATCCATATCTTTAGATCACTAGTAAATATAAAGGTTTATAGAGACGTTATAAAGAAGAACCCTAAGCCTAACTCTTGAAAGGTTACTACTATCTAGTATATTGTCATTCCTATATACTCTACCTAGATAGTCAAGACATACTTTATTCTATTGCTTAATAATATTCTAGAGAACAAGTACTTCCACTTTACTACTAGCTAAGATAGAGGCTAGGATACTATAGTTAACTAGTATATACCCTAGGTAGCTATTGTTAGAAATAATACTAATACCCCTATAGTTATCTAGAAAGAAGACAAGATTAGCTACCTCTTAGAATACTATAGAGAGGATACTACTGCCTAAGTTAATATAAGCAATATAGAGGATATATAAACTAAGGTTTAGAATGGAATTACTAAATAGGAGCTAAAGGAAAAGCTAGAGGGAGCCTAGTACGTATATTACTAGGAAGATACTAGCGACAATGGCTAGGACCTTTAGCCGCCGAACGGAGTCAACTTCTATACCCTATCCTATAGTATTAAGAAACCTAACGATATCCTAGCCATTAAAAGCAAGGATAGTATTAGTATTACTAATGTAAATCCTAAGTTCACGCTTAAGGTAAAGGAACTTCTAGATAGATATGACCTTTACCGTGATAAGGGAATCGTACTAATGCTAGAAAGCTAGAAGATACAGATTAACCTAGTTAATAGTTAGTAAAAGCAAGTCTGTATGGTCAGACCGTATCTAATAGGGCTTAAAGATTATAAGGCTCTAGACAAGTATTATAATTAGCTCTAGGTATCTGGCACATTCACTTTTATAGATAAACTAACCCCTATTATATGCCTAGTATTTATTGTATAGAGGAAGGTTTCCGAAAAGCTAGGAGTAAAGGTTGAGAAGAGCCGAAGTATAGTCAACCTATGACTATTAAATATAATTACGGTTCTAGATATTTACCCCTTGCCTAACTAGGACGACATTATAGCTGCTATAGTTAGTAACAAGTTCTTTATAGCCTTAGATACCTTAGGATTCTTCTACTAGTTACTAGTTACTAAGGAGTATAGTAACTATATAGTAGTTATAAGCTACTATGATCTAGAAAAATCTAATATAGTACTTATAAGTTTTAAAAACATACCTATATTTGTATAACGCTATATAGATAGCCTTTTCCTTAAATACCGCCATTTCGTTAGGGTATATATTAACGATATCATTATCTTTAGCAAAATAGAGGAAGAATACCTAGAATATCTATATACCGTTTACGAAATCTCTAATAAGGCCTATATTTATATTAGTATAGCTAAATCCTTTATAGGTTACCTAGCTATAAGACTCCTTAGGTACGTTATAAATAGTAAAGGTATTACTAAAACCGACAACCGTATTACTGCCTTTAAGAAGCTAAAGTTTCTAAATACTCTCGATAGCTTAGAGCATTACCTTAGAATGGCTAGATAGCTTAGGAAAGGCATTCTATAGTTTAATGCCAAAGTAAGGCTACTCTAGGCCTAGAAGACGGCTCTAATGGTAGCCGCCCGGAAGGAAGGAAAATTGAACCCTAGGAAAGCTAAATATACCCGGAAAGCGGTCATATCTACTATCAAATTCACCCTAACCAAAGAGGAACTTGAATCTTTCTAACTATTATAGGAGCACTTATATAACTAGGAGTTCCTCTATCACTACTGCCTAGAAAAGCCTCTATTCCTAAAGCTAGATATATATTATAACGGTTATAGCGTTATTGCCTTCTAACTTAAAGGCGACTGGGATAGAGAGAAGATTCCTAGTAGGGACATTCTTATAAGTAAAGTGTAACCTATTCTATTTATATTATAGGCGACTACTAATATAAAAAGGTACTATAGATATACTATAATAGAGATTACTATACTTGTCTAGGTAATTAGGAAGCTTAGGAAGATAGTCTAATCGAATAGGTATCTAGTTAATGTCCTTACTAACTATACTCCTATAAAAGGGATTATAAAGTATACGTCCCTAATTACGATAGATCTAGCTAAGGCTAATCTTAAACTAGCTAATACCGCTAATTACCTATCCGGATTTAACCTTAATATCTTCTATATCTTAGGAACCTTAAATATTATACCTAATATACTATTAAGATCACCTATATAGGAATAGGAAAATCTAAAGGTTAAGGATAGCCTAGCTAACGAACTTAGAGACATCTAGAGCGAGTAGTAGGATAAGGATATCTTTATAGTAGACATGACTATTATAGAACCGGTGCTTAATAACGAGTTTAGAGCTAGGATCATTACTAGCTATTCTAAGGACCGTAAGTACAGACCTATCTACTATATATTTCATAAAAGCGAGAAGGACCTAGTTAGAAATGACTAGGATAGGGTTAGAAAACGTAGATAGCTAAAACTACCTATAGGACCGTTTGAACTAACAAACGGGCTACTTTTCTATATTGACTTCGATAGTACTAGGAGACTCTGCCTACCTAAAAGCTATATTAACCTAATCCTTCAAATTGTTTATAATGATATATACTATTTCGGTGAAAACAAGATAATAAACGAGCTTATAGCTATCTATTTCTATAAGAAGGCTTAGAAAGTTTTAAAGTTCATATAGTACTATAAGGTATACTAGGCAAACTTGACTAACCGGAACCTACTACTAGGGGAACTCTAGCTAATTCGGACCTAGCCGATACTATTCTATATAGTAGCTATAGACTTTATTACTAACTTGCCGCCGGCTCTAGCCATAAGGACCCTCTAGTCACTTAAAGGCTATATACTAGTAGATATGCTCTATACTATAATATATAAGTTTAGTAAAAAAAAGCTACTTATAATAGGCTACTAGATATATATAGCTAAAGAATAAGTAACTATACTTCTAAGGACCTAGATATTTACTAACTAAGGTATACTTACCTAGATCATTAGTGATCACGACCCTAAGTTTATATCCGACCTATAGAAGGAAATATTCTTACTACTAAGAACCAAGCTATTGTTTTCTATAGCCCACTACCTATAGACCGATAGCTAGTCTAAACAAATGAACCAGATAGTAGAAATCTATGACAAACCTAACTCAGACTTCTTCTAAAAGGGTCCAGACGGAGGTAGGTAAAGCGGGACAAGCAGGCAGGTCGTCTAAGGGATTCGGTAAAGCCAAAGGGTTCACAATAACACTTAGAGTTGTCTCTTACAGTAATTAGCAATACTTGGTATAAGTACTGTGATTGTGATTGTTACCATTGGTGAACTCCCAGAGTTCGCCAGAACGAGTGACTATATACAATTTCCTTGTCCTTCCCCCTTGAGTCTTGATCGTGCGATCGCTACTACAATCCTGCGATCGTTACCTAAGTGTTTGTCTTGATCGAAGTGCGATCACTGCGATCACTTCCTGATTAGTCCTTAGGTCTTGTGGTTCCTGATTGGTTCTGTGCGCCTTGCTGGGTCGCCTTATATAGCCAAATCGTGATATGATGCCCTTCCTTTAGGTCTTTCGTCCTCGAAAGACTCCGGTCTGTTTTAAATAGCGCTAACGTCCCCTGTCTATATGTAATTGCATTTCCTAGTCTCTTCCTTCCTTTGCCTTCCTACGATATTATTAAGATAGCTAATTGTATAAGAAAGAAGTCGAAATCTAAACCTGCTATATCGACTCTTTATATTAATCACCTCCTTACGGCGATTCTTTCTTCGGATAGCCTTTTAATAATATGTCCTTATTTGCTATATAAATCTAAAGGCCTTAGTTTATATAAGGTCTCGAAAGCTGACTCTTCTCGATATATAGAGTACGTCCGTAACAAACGCTCGAATTGTAACGTTCTTAGCGTCTCCCCTGCCTAGCTTCGGTCTATCGTAGCTTAGCATCAGAAACTTGAGGATGAACTTATAGCTGCTGAGGAGCGGGTCCTTCGTCTTCAGAAGCAAAAACGGATATGGTTTGAGAAGATGATAAGGGCTATTGCTTGGGGTATTGACAGTGTAGAGGAGTTGGAGCGAGTAGAGCGTGAGGAGGCTACGGCGGCGGTAGTAGTAGAGGCTTCTGGGGTTACTACGTCTTCTTCGACCCTATCTCGCCTATCTGCCGATTTCGGATAGCTTTGGGATACCGTATATCCTAAAGTTCCTTTAGATCCGTCTTTGCTAGCCAATTTTAGGTTAGTTTCTAGTTCGTCGCTTTCGGTCGATTAGGGTTCCTCTAATAGAACTGCTGAAGTTTCTTAGGGTAATTCAGGTTCTTAATAGGTTCCTATGAGTTATCTTCTGGTCTAAAATCAAGCTATTTGACTAGGTACTATAGTTCCCTGTTAATAATGTATAAATCTAGAATTTCTTCGACGTCCTATTCTTCTTCCTTATCTTCTACTTCGATATATATAGCAACCTTAGCGTTCTTTGGTGCTAGTTTGAGAAGTGAAATATAAAAAACATCTGTCTGTAGTTATATAGATAATAGTAATGATAGTCGGTAGTTAGATGTTAAGATTCGTTCTTTGATAACGAAGGGTCTAACCTTCTTAAAGTCTAGCTTTATACTTGGTTATTTGGTTTGTAAGTTCTATATAATCAGGTAGACTTTATCTCCCCTCTCTAGGCAAGGTCCCTCGAGCCTATGTTTGTCGTAGTAGTTCTTTATTCTGGTTTTGACAAACTCGAGTTCCTTCTTAAGCTTCTCGTATAGTGTGTATATCTGTTCTGCTTTGACTGCTGCTCTTGGCACTATGACCTCTAGTCCTTGCCTAAGGTTTGCTTTATATCTGTAGTTCGCGAAGAACGGTATAACTTTAGTCGTTTCTGTCAGCGTCGTATTATAGGCAAGTTATACTGTTGGTAATAGTATGACCTAGTCGTCTTGCTAGTAATTGACGTAAGAGTGGAGGTATTGCTTAACAACTTGGTTTAGTCGCTCCGTTTGTCCGTCGGTCTGCGGGTGATATGCTGTTAATAGCTTGCTATTGATACCTAATTGTTACATTAACGCTTACTAGAACTTCGATACGAACTTGGTGTCTCTATCGGTGATCTATTCTTACGGCCAAGCATATATTGATGTAACTTGCCGATAGATCATGTCTGCTAGCTGTTTAGCTATCTAGGACTCCTTATAGGGAAAGAAGTATACCTATTTAGTTAGGCGATCTACTATAATAAGAATACTATTGTAGGTTACTCCTGTAGCTATGTCCTTAGATTCTAGTAGCTTTGTAATAAAGTCTATTGTGACTAAACTCTATAGTTTGTTAGCTATTAGTAGTAGCTAAAGTAGCCTATATAGCTTATGTCGTGCCGTTTTACTTCGATTATAGATGTCGTAGCTCTATATAACTTCCTTAACTCGTGCCATTAACTATAGAAAGTCATAGTATCTCTTGACTTGTGCGACAGTCTTCGTAACTCCCTTATATCCTCCGAGTTTTGACTTATAGAGTTCTTAAATCATTTATAGCTATTGGTCTTTGTCGTAGATATACGCTTTGCCTTGGTACTAGAGTTTCTTATCTTTCTCTTCTACTCTGTCAGGTACCACTAGTCCGGGTGCTACTTAATACTATGCCTCGTTAATCCTTTCCTCTTGAAAGATTACGTAGCATTTTAGGAACGAGTCAAGTAGATTATCTTCTACAGGTGTCTGCGTTTCGTAATATAGCGTTCTATCTGTTCGTTCCTTGAACAACGGTAGTGTTGTTCCCGTTCGTCCTTTTGTATGATCTGTTCGTCGACTTAAAGCGTCTGCTCGTGTGTTCTCTTTGCCCTTCTTGTAGCGGATCTTAAAGTTAAATTCCGCGAGGAATTCTACCTATCGTATTTGTCGTCTATTAAGCTCCTTTGTCGTTATAAAGTATCACAGGTTCTTATAATCCGTATATACTTATACTAGTTTAATTATACCGCTAAGGTATAGTTACCATTCCTTGAAAGCTTCGATAATTGCAAGTAGTTCCTTGTCATAGATCGGATAATTAAGATATAGTCTATCGAGTTTCTTTAAAAAGAAGGCTATAGGATATAGCTTCCCTTATCCGTCTCGTTATCCTAATTGTCCTCCGATGGCGTAGTCTAAAGCGTCCATTTCTACCTCGAATGGCTTCTTAGGGTCTAGTAGTACTAGTACTAGATCTTTAGTAATGGCGTTACAGATCTATATAAATACTTGCTTGTATCGCTCTTCCCATTGGAATTTAGCGTTCTTCTTAGTAAGTTCGTATAAAGGTCATATGATCGCTCTAAAGTTCCTAATAAACATCCGGTAGAAGTTCGTAAATCCGATAAAACTTTGTACTTCTGTAACTGACGTTAGTCATAGCCAATTCTTAATAGCTTTAACCTTTGAAGGTTCTATCTAGATTTATCCTAGGGATATTTCGTATCCTAAAAACACCGTTTTCCTGACGTGGAATTCGCTCTTTTCCTTGTTAACTAATAGCTTATATGTATATAGCGTGTCTAGCACTACTTCTATATGCTTCCGGTGTTTGTCTATCGTCTTGGAGAAGATAAGTATGTCGTCGAGATAATATATTATAAATTTGTTGAGAAAGGGTCGGATAGCTTGATTAATCAGGGCTTAGAACGTTGCCGGCACGTTTATAAGTCCAAATGGCATAACAAGGTACTTATAGTGGCTATAGGGTATCCTAAAGACTATTTTCTACTCGTCACCTTCTTTGATCTATATATAGTTATAAGCCGATAGCAAGTCAAGACATGTAAAATATTAGGCTCCTGCTAACTGATCTTAGAGCCGTAAGATCAGTAGTAACGGGTATCGATTTTTCATAGTCTGTTCGTTAAGTTACCAATAGTCGACGTATAACTATAGCTTTCTATCTTTCTTAGGCATAAACAGGATTAGGTAGCCTGCTAACGATATCAATAGGCAGATATATCCTCTTCGAAGGTTTTCCTCTAAATATTACTTAAGTTCTTCGTTCTATATCTAGCTTATATAGTAAATCTTAAAGAACTTTAGTTATGCTCCTTCCTTAAGCTTAATCTTATAATCCTATAGGCCGTATTCTAGTAATCCTTCTAGATGTTTTAGTTCGAATGTTAGGTGTCCTTTGTATTCCTTCGGTACTTCCCTAGTCTTGTCTTGTCTCTTGGTTTTCTAGTAGTATACGAACTTGGTTCCGTCTATAGCGATGCTAGCGATTTCTCCTGTCTCAACCTACTACTCTAATTACAGTGCTCTATATTCGTCAACAGAGAGAACAGCTATCGGCGGTTTAGCTCGTTCCTCCTATCGCGATATCGATGTCGTTATGCCGCCTCTTCCAGAGTCTATAGTAGTCTGCCTGCTACTATCTATCTTTTACGGTAGATCTATAGGATATGCCTTTCTCTAAATATTGTCTGCTTACGATCCTTATATGCTCCCTATCTTGTTAGTCGAATACAACTCCATTTGGGGTTGTAGGTAGCTACTATTCTTCTAGCTAATGTCTAGGTTATAATCTTTATACCATAGTAACCCTAATATTATATCTTTGTTGTTACCTATATCTACGATGCTAAATACGACTACTATAGTCTTCCCTATTATAGTAATGTCAATTGGTTTAGTCTCCCTATATACCTATTATATCGGAAATAGCCCTTTGACTATGCTATGCTTCTGCTTCATTCTCTAGGGTATCTATAGCTAATTTACAAGTGTCGGCGAAATTAGATTTATCTCTACTCCACTATCTACTAGTACAAGCATTTCGTGCTGTTTCTACTATGCTATTATCTATAATTGCTTGTCTTGCCGCCATCGTCTAAAGATTATAGCGATTTCCTATATTTCTGCCGGGAGGTCTCGATATAGTGGTCTCTTACACTAGTTCCTCCTATACTATACTGCCACTCGCCGCTACACGGGCATTAATAGTTTCCGGGCCCCTTGAAGGGCCTTGACCTATTTCCTAGGTTAGTGTTAACCTCTTTAGTTATTTGGCTAATAGCAGCTTCGTCAATCGTACTTATCTCTATAAGCCATTAAGTGCTTACGGCTTCCTACCATTAGGTCCGTTCTACTTTCTATTGTATATACTATAGCTTCGTCTGAAGCTCCCGAATTTGCAATTTCTTTTCTTCCGCGTGATAGAGGTAATCGTTACTCTAGCACGAGTCCTATATGTCTCGTCCGGTTCCGTAGTGCCTAGGCTAGGCTCGTCTTAGAACTATTATAATGCTTTCTAGATCGTAGGCTTCGATCTTCTAGAGCAATTCGGCCGCTCTGTTTCCTATATCGTAGACCTATTCTATAGGGTATAAGCTTCCGTCCTCATTTTCTTGTCAGGTCGGCCAGTGGTTATTTTCGAATTTGTCGCGGAAGTGATATCGACATTTGTACGCCACACACTAGAACCAGGGCACTTACGCATATGCCTCGTGTCAAGGGTATAGTCACATAGTGTCGCCTAGGAGGTATTAGAATTCTTTTCTAAATCCTTCCTACTATATATAGACTATAGGTACTCTAGTGCTAAGATAGGAGTATTTCTTCTAGTAACTTTCCTATATACGCTTGTCTTTCCCACGGTTTGCTCGCATAAACTAGTATTCTAGGTTCCACACGTCGTTACTAAGTTACTAATCGTCAAGATACTTAGTATAGCTATCAGGCCTATCATATATCACAGGTTGTTCTCCTTTGATAGTTTCTATAATATATCGGAGTTCCCTTATCTTGTCCCTCATTCTATCGCTTTACTAGGCAAGTCAAATCAAGCGTTCATCCTGTTTATGTAGTTCCGTATTAAGCCGAAAAACTTTATTATAGTACTATTCGATTTATTCTTAGAGGAATAGAACATTAGGTCCGGGTCTTTCGATTCCTTAGGTATCGGTTGTCTATAATCTATCCCGCCTCTGTATAACCGTAAAGCCCTACTGCCTCAAGGTTAGGAGAATTGAAACTGGCGGTACATATTCTCCTACTATGTCCCATTCGGCAAGACCTATCTCTAGGTCTATAGTGACCAGTTCGGAGTACGGTGCTTGTTTGTCTTTACTATTGTCATCATATCCGAGACTGTCCATGTTACCGCCCTTGTCTTTATAGCTTATAGCTACTACTTTGATAACGTCTTTAATGGTTTCGTCGATAGCCGTAATTTCCTTTCTAGGGGTTAGTTTCTATTCTTTCTTTAGGCTCCGGTATTCTTGCTTATAATGCCCTTTCTTTCTATAGTTATAATAGGTAACATTGGACTTGTCTTTGGTTATCTTCTTTTGGTCCTGCTTTTGTGCTATATCTATATCTATAGCTCTAGGATATATCTTATATAAGGTACTGATATATGCTCGCTTTTTCTTGTTGTTAGCCTTAACCATAGTTCTATTTACTTGACCTTGTTTCTATTACTCTCATATATAGAGTCGATTATCGATCCTAATAGCCTATGCGATATATTTATCTAGAGTCTTAGGCCGATCGTACTTATATAGCTTGTCCTTAACCTTTTCCTTCAGGCCATTATAGAACAATTATATTAATGCCTTATCATTAAGCTAAGACTTGAGCATGTCCTATCTAAACTGCGTAGCATAGGAGGCTACTAACTTAGTCTATCGGAGATTAGCAAGTCTTTCTTATATATAGATTTTCTTGTCTTTGTCGCTAAAAACTTTCTAAAGCTCTTCTTCGAAACGGTCGTAAGATCGGAAGACTGCCTATATAAACGTGTCTTAGTCATCTTTATCTTCCTCCGTGAGATAGTCATTCTATATAGGCTTAAACTATCTAAGTGCCTTGCCCTCTAGTCTTATAGCTATATAGAAGACTTTGGCCTTGTCGTCTAGAAACTTGTTATCATTGAGCTAGAAGTAGGATCGGAGGTTTGTTAGGAATCCTATAAGATCCTCCTTAGTTCCTCTATATTTGCTAGGTAGTTCGATCTTGATACGCTTCGCTTTGGCGCCCTCGAGTGCCTCGATTTTGGCATAGGCCTTGTTAACTAGCTTCTACAAGTACTTTTCGCGGTTCTCGAGTTCCTTAATTCGAGCTTGAGTAGCCTTATCTCTCTAGTCTAACTCCTAGATCCGCTACTAAAGTTAACCAAGCTAGGCAAACAGTTATTTAGCCGTAACGTTAATATCTATATCGATGTCAAGGTCAAAGTTACCTCCGTTCTAAACTATAATAGAACAAAGGGAGTGGTAACAATGTATGACGAACCTAACTCAGACTTCTTCTAAAAGGGTCTAGACGGAGGTAGGTAAAGCGGGATAAGTAGGCAGGTTGTCTAAGGGATTCGGTAAAGCTAAAGGGTTTATAACAACACTTAGAGTTGTCTCTTACAGTAATTAGCAATGCTTGGTATAAGTACTGTGATTGTGATTGTTACCACTGGTAAACTCCTAGAGTTCGCTAGAACGAGTGACTATATACAATTTCCTTGTCCTTCCCCCTTGAGTCTTGATCGTGCGATTGTTGCTACGATCCTGCGATCGTTACCTAAGTGTTTGTCTTGATCGAAGTGCGATCACTGCGATCACTTCCTGATTGGTCCTTAGGTCTTGTGGTTCCTGATTGGTTCTGTGTGCCTTGCCAGGTCGCCTTATGCAGCCAAATCGTGATAAAATTATACTTAGGATAAACTTTATAGTTAATTCTAACCGCTTATAGGTCGAAATGCTCCCTGCCCTATAGCATTACCTTAATAATATACTAGTTACTAACATTAGAAGGTCACTAAACGAGCTAGTATATAGGTTTAAGCTATACTTAGTCCTAGATATCCTAAGTAAGAGAACCGCCAAATCTAATAGATAGAAAGCTTTAGAAATCCTATATAAGCAGTACCAAGCCAAAGCTAGTAAAATGATCGACTAAGCTATAGTGTTAGCCAAGTTACGGTATAACTAGAGATATATACCTACTAAATTTAAGGTTAAAGATACCATTTAGCTACGCCTATATAAAGGCTATTACCTACCTAGTAAACCTAATAGGAAATAGTCAGCCTAGAGGGTAAGACCGTTTAAAATCAAATAGAGGGTAGGAAAACTAATATACAAGTTAGATTTTCCCAAATCCTAGAAAGTCTACCTAGTCGTATCCGTTGCCTAGCTCTACCATATCAAACAAGGTCCTAATCCGTTCAAAAGGACTACTCCTCTACTATAGCTAATTCTAGTTAATAGCAAGGAATACTAGAAGATTAAGAAGATCGTCAAACATTAGGTATATAGAAAGAAGCGCTTAAAGGTAGAATACCTTATCCGTTAGCTTAGATTCGACGTAAAGGACGACTAGTAGCTTCTAAAAAGCGAACTCGAAGCTACTACTAGCGAATTGATCTAGGAATATAAGAATCGCTACTAGATTCGACTATTACCTAGAAGAAAACGAGGCCGGCCACCAAAGTAAAAGACTTTGGCCTGGGCCTAAGGCGTCATTTCTAGCTAGGAAGAGGCCAAATAGCGCCTAAAGGTATATATATTTAATAGGATACCTTAGAATCTAGTTTAATACTAGAAAACCTATTATTACTCCCTTTAAATCCATCCTTTACCTACCATATTCGCTTTAATTCTACTACTTATTATAAATAGGGCTTTAACTACCACTTTAAACTATATACCTAGCTCGGCTAACTCGTTAAACAGCTACCTATTTAATTAATAGCGCTAAATAGCCTATCCATCCTGGTCAGTAGGGTCAAATACCCCTCTTATTTAGGCACTTTTCATCCTATTTTTAAAGCCCTACCTTGAATTATAAGAACCCTAGATTTCCCACTATTTCCTACCTCTTCAAACCTCTTTAATTTCCTATAACTTCTTCTATAACTACCCTCTTTTCTAATCACCAGACCCTTTAACCTAGCCTTTCTATTAACCCCTACTATATAGCTATCTCCTATAGCCCATATATTGCCATTTCTATCAAAAAGAGGCTTTAGAGTTTGTTTTCCTACTCCCTTTAACTTATTCTATCGTATATGTAAAAAACTACTAAGTTTTAGCAATTTTAGCTAGGTTTTGTCGACCTAGAACTACCTAACAATAGCCACGATGGCTAAGTCAAGAAGCAAGGCTAGGAAAAGCGATAAACAGGCTACTAAAGGCGCTAAAGGCCCTATAGCTACAAGCCCGGCCTAGGGAAATAAGCCTATGACTAGCTAGCAAGATACGCCTATACTATACTTAGTAGCGGCAGAGTTAACTAACACTACTACTATTACGTTTACGCCTATTAATTAGCAAAAGATACCGTCGGCCATAGGCACTAGGGTAGCTAGCTAAGCGTAGCCTACACTAATACCTATCAAGGTATATATTCCGGCCCTATAAGTAAGAACAATAGCCTAGATAACAGGGTTATCTAGATAGTCCTTAATCGTATAGATACCTTCTTCGAGAGTGGTATAGGCTTTGCTACTACTATAGGTAACAAGGAAGAGGTTCGGAATAACCTAGTAGTAGGTAGCCTAGTCTAAGTATATTATAAGGATACGACCTTATACTTCGATTCTAAGGGCAAAGACCTTGCTATACCTTAGAATAACCTATAGTATATACCTCCTCTAGCCGTTACTAATGATTAATCCGGTATATATAACACTTTTAGCCCTCTATACCTGTAATTCCCGGATAATACTATCGTTAAATGGTACTATAATAGTAAGATAGGTACTATAGCCTAAGTCCTAGGCAATACCGTTAATATAGTCTATACTAATGCTAGTAAGTACGAAATAGTTTGTCTCCTAGCTATATACTACTTCGTTAACAGCTGCTAATCCTAAGGAGAGCAAATAACCATAGCTAACTATAAGACCTTCTATAGTATAGATAAGGACAATACTATTAAGATCCCTTGCCTAGAGGCTAGATTTGCCTTTATTAGAGTCAATAGTAAGATAAAGGCTATATTCTTTAGTATTATCACTAGTACTATAGTTATAGTTAACCTATATAAGGCTACTAAGGCCAAGATCTACTATATTACACTAGTACTATTCCTTACTAAGTATTATAAGACCTTAAACCTATAAAGAGGATTCTAGCCTTTTGCTATTAATAGTAATATAGTATATAAAATAGACAAAACCACCTATTTAATATTATAAATATATATCTAAAGGCTTCTCTTACATCCTTGCGAATACCCTACCAAAACACACGAAACTACCATCGCTAGAAAGCTCTCAAAAAACGCTATCTAATGGTACCACTTTCAACTACGCGCGAGCCGTTGCGGGTGTACAACAGGCATCGCAGGCGTAGGAACCGGACCTGACCGCAATCCGACCGTACCTTACACGCCTGCCAAAAATTTTCACCGTATAGACTACCTAGCGCCCCTGAACGCAACGTCGATTTAAGGCCTAACGCTAAGCCACTAAGTAGGGAGGCCTATAGCTTCGAACTAATTAAAGGGGGGCCTACTATAGGCCTACCCTACCCTAGATATTAAGGAACTAAGGGGTCTTATCATATAATTAGTTGACCTTATGCTGAGCCCTAAACGGGGCAAGGTATAAAACCTTACTAATAGGCTCTTATAGGGCCTCACGACCACTATTGTAGGCCTAGTTCCGAACCTATAGGAACTTATAGCTAAAGAAGTTAAAAAGGGGCTTAAAGAAGCCCTTAAGGCTACCCCCTGCCCTACCAAGGCACAGGTGGCCATAGGGCTATAATAAGGGGTAACTAGCCCCTAAGGAGGCCTACTATCGGCTAAGGTAGTGCCGTTACAGGCCTTGTAGGAGGTTACGATATAGAATATGGGCCTATAGGAGGACCTTAAAGCCTAAACCCCGGCTAAGATAGTCCAAGTAGTCAATAGGGCTTCTAGCCGCTAGGGAGCCGTTATAGCTAGGAAGCTCCTAAGTAGGGATATAGTAATAGTCTTTAAGGATAAGGCTATTAAGGATTAGTATTTGGCTAATAAGCGATAGGTAGCTATAGCCTTTAGAGAGGAGGCTAGGAAGGTTGGTAAGGCCTATATAGTCCTAGCTAAAGGAGTCCGGAAGGAAGAGCTATAGGGGGTTAGCAAACAAGACTTTAAGGGGGCCATAGGCCTATACTTGATTGAAACGGTCAAGTTCCGGCTGCTAAAGAGCCTATAAAGGAAATAGGCTACGGTACTCCTAGGCTTATAGGACCTCGAAAAGGCCTGGAAGGCCTGTAATAAGGGTGTAGTCTAGGATGCCTAGGTGCTAGACTATAAGCCCTACTAGGATGCTCTAGAGCCGAGGTAGTGCTATAGGTACTAGAGCTTTGGCTATACCTAGCGGTACTGCTAGTAGCTAGCCCGTTATAGCCGCTATAGTATAAAGGCCTATAGAGAGGGGGGGAAGACTAGGGAGGCCTAGTGCCCTACCTACTCTAACTAACTCCCTTATAGGTATACGGCTTGTAGGGGCCCCTATATAGCCTAGTATAAGGGCTGCCTAAAGAAAGTCGAAGCCTAGGAGAAAGCTAGGGAGGCCTACTAGTATAGGCCCTAGACCTTCTAATTACTAGAGTAACTATACTAGAAGGTAGCCTTTAAGTTTAATAGCTAGTTAAAGGATAATGACTACTACTAAACTAGGGCTAAATGCCCCTATAAGAGGCCTACCCTAGCCTAATAGGTAGCTAGGAGTGCCTTATTTAATGTCTAATAGACCTATATCTCCTTTCTATAGCCTAGAACCCCCTCTCTTTTATAGCTAGCCAAAGGGGTAATAGCTATAGAGCCTACTACTATTACCGTGCCTTTGTCCTCTGCCCTAGCTACTTTAAATGTAAATTAAGATCCTTTAGTAGAATACCTAAGGTAACAAATAGGCCCTCGAGGTCCTACTAGAGGAAGCTAAATATAACCTACTAGCTATCTAAGAACTATAGATTAACTAGTTTATAAGATTAATATACTACCCCTAGGCTTTAAAATACTACCTAGTTTACAAGCCTAAGGGCAAGGCAGCTATTCTAGTGGCTAAGCGCTTCCTAGTTAGCTAGTAAGACTATTTAGCAAAGGAGAACTAGTATAAAGTAACCTTTCTAGCCTTAGGAGAGAGGGGGTTCGAGCTCTGGTCAATCTATAATAATAAGGGGGAGCAAACCCTCTTATAGGACCTGCTAGCCCTACCTTAGCCAACCTACCCCCTAGTTCTTATAGGTGACTTTAACCTCCACCACCCGGTCTAAGACCTATTTGATAGGCTTAGCCCGGGGGCTAGGGACCTCCTTAGCCTTTTAAACTAGTAGGACCTTGACTTATATATACCCTATAGCTAGGTTACCAGGGCCCCCTAGGGGGACTAGCGTAGCCGGCCTTCTATAATAGACCCATTTTAGGCCTCGGCTGGGCTAGAAGTAACCTATAGTAATATTACAGAACATAGAAAATCCGACTACTACCTATAGGCTCTAAATGTCTCCCTCTAGAGGACTAATAGACCTATACTAGCTAGTAAAGGGTAAGACTAGAAGAGCCTAGATAAGGAGGTCACGTAGGCCAAGGCAGCCTACCTCCTACTCTAGCTTAATAAATAGGCATCAGCCTAGGCCAGGCCTATCTTCTAGGGCCTAAAGGAGCTTCCATAGGCCTTCGACAGGCTTATAGAGGCCCTTAAAGAGATAGTTATAATATACTAGCCTTATAGCATCTATAGATAAGCGTACAATGTTTTATTTAACTACCTTAGGGAGGAAAAGGAGGAAAAATACAAGAGTCGTATAGAAGAGTGCCTTTTAATTAATATATACATATATAGTCCAGGTAGGGCCCGGTTAGGCTCCGGGTCAGGCGCTAACCGGGCCCTAGCCGTATATCTACCGGACGAGTTACGAACAAGCAACGAACGCTCTACGGACCTGTAGGGCATACAGGAGTAGGGCAGGGTAGGTCTATTCCCGTGCCCGGGTAAAGCCTAGGCGTTGTCTAGCCTGGGTGTAGCCCGGGCCTATAACATACCCCCCCCCTTCTCTTTTCGCGGTTGCCGGGCCGACCCGTCCCGTATCCCGCCCCTATATTGGTTCTATAAGCGGGTCCTATGCCTTCCTTCCTTTATCGCTATAACAATGTAACCCGCGTATATAATAGCGTGTCAAGCGTAAACAGGTAGCTGTTCGAGTTTGGATAAAAGCTAAGCTCCTTCCCTTTATTATTAGAATAACGCGACCCGTATATATAGTAATAAGTTATACGTATAATAAGCAATTTGCCTAGGTTATATATACTTCTCTACTGCCCTCTTCTAATACTTATAAATACCCCCTCCTTTTCCCTCCTACTCCTAATTCTCTCTCCTATAACTAACTCTCTTCCTCCTCTATACCTTCTAACTACCCCTACCTCTTATAACTATACTTGCTACCTATACCTTTATCACGCTCTTAAAGTTTTTTTTTAATTAGTATCTATCTAGTATATCGATAGCTACTAGTTTACTTAGTAGTAGTAGTAATAGTTACTACCTTAATAGTAATAAGAATAAAGAGTATTATATAAGTTTTCCTTACTTATATTTATTTTTTTTAGCTATTATATATATATATAGGATATAGACTAACTCCTTATTTTATAATATAAGAATGCTAACCTTTTCCTTAGTAGGTATACTATTAAAGGTAACTCTTTTAATAAAGAGTTTAAACTATAGCCTAAGAAGTAATAATACTATCTACTATATATTAACTAACTTCTTGAAGGTAATAAGATTAAATATATCTAAGGTTAGGGCACTTCCTATATAATATACTATAAAAGCTATAGGAGCTATATTTAGGATCTATAGCTCTAGGCTAATAACCCCTACCTATATATAAGCATTAGGAAAATTATAGGTTATTATAATACTAATACTACCTTTACCTCCCCTACCTACTATAAGACTACTAACTAAGGTACCTATTATACCGTCCTAATGCCTAAGTTCTCTATACTAGTACGTTCGTTTTCTATACTTTTCGAGGCTACCTAGTCTAACCGCTTACCTAGATAGGCCGCCTTTACCCCTACCTAGGCTATAAATTCTCGTTATTCTAGTAATAACTTTACCCTAGTTATTACTACTATTACCCCTAATACCTTTACCTACTATAGTAATATTGTCTAGCCTACTACTAGCCCTAACCCTACCCTATAAGCTACTAGGCAGCTTATACGCTACACTATAGTATAGAACGATAGTATACTATACTAGATATAGTATACAAACGAGAATATGTTGACTTTAGTCAACACTAATACTACCCTCGTTACCTACATCCTAGGCACCCTGTCGCCCGCCTCCTACGCCTACTCAAGCGCCTCTATACGCCCTACACCCGTGCCAATCGACTTTAGCCATTCCTACGCCTACCGCTCTTCCTCGCCCGTCAATCGTATAGCACGCCTGGTCCGCGACCACGACGACCCTACCCTTGCCGCCGTAACTATTGTTTTAGAGGGGGGGAATAAGGAGGAGGAGGTCGTAGAGTAAGCGTATTACGTATTAGTTAGTATGTTTATTTTTGTTTTTGTAATTAGATTATCTCTATAGGCGTGTCTGTAACGCGGTTGTAATATATCTACGATATAACCGTAACGTGTCTATTACTTGTTTGCCCTAGGTTTGCCTACCTATACGAAAAATTTATATTATTTGCTTTTATACTCTCCCCTACCTCCTATTCGTAACTAGTCTATTATAGTAGTATATGTCTCCCTATTCTTATTCGAATATATTAAGTGCCTTAGTGTTTTCTAGATTTTCTAATAGTTCCTAAGTTAAGGTATTATATCCCTTTTATTTTATTAGTATATTATATCGATTTCCTCTTCCCTTTACGTTCCTAGCTATAAGGATCGCTTTTACTTTATATTCCTCCTATAGTAGTCTTTCTTAGGAAAGTTCTAATACTAGGTCTAGTTAGAAATCTAATATATATTATAAAGGCAGTAGGTCAGATATAGTACACTTAATAAGATTAATATAGAAGGTAGGGTAAAAGCTATAAGGAACATTTAGAATTACTATTAGTAGTATCGGTACTATAATCACTTTATACTTAACGTTAACTTAGTTAAGTTTATAGCTAGGGTAGTTAGTCTTAATATTATATAAGGATAGCTATACTTTATCCCCTACTTTAAACCTTTTAACTAGGTATTAAGAACAATTAGCATTTTCTTACTAGCGCTACTATATATATATAATAGCGGCCTAGGTCTATTCTATATCTTCTCTTAGGTAATATAAGAAATTAATAGCTCTTCCTTATAAGGTTAAGATAAGAGCGTCTAGTAGGTTAGTAAACTGTATCAAGCTTATATTATAACCGTAAAGAAGGTAGCTTATACTTATCCTAGTTACTATTAAGTTATAGTTATTAATTATAAGCTAATATATAGGTAGATATTTAGGCTAGTTATACTAGGCAAAGAAAACTATGGTCCATAGGATAGTCTATACCTCCTAGTTCATATATTCTATACCTCTATCTATCTATTGATAATAGGCTATCGACGATAGCTATTTGATTCCAATAGTCTTATAAAGAGTAGTCTAAAACTAGCTAAGCTAGTCCGAACCGCGATCGGTAATAATTTATATCGGAAATCTGTAAAACTACTACTATACGTCCTAGAACCAGAGCGTACATGCCTCAGCTCCTATTAAGGATATAGCTTCGAGCTAGATGTACTTTGACAGCCGGTTGGTAATTACTATAAGGTACCAGGGTGATTTCTTGTCTCGTATAGGGAGATCGACTATAAAATCGATAGAAATCTGTTTCTGGAAGCGGTCGGCGATAGGTAGGGGCTAAAGGAATCCTTATTATAGTTAACGTAAAACCTTGGCCCTTCGATACGTATAATAGTTCCTTATAAACCTCTTTATATCTAGGGATATAAAGTTCTAATAGTAGTCCTATTAGAGCATTTTAAATAACCTATTCCTCTCTAGGTAGCCTAATATAGGGGAGTTATAGATACGTTAAAGAATGGCAGTTATAAGTAGCTCCTATATAGGAAGCCAAAGTCTACCTTAGAACTAAAGGGCACCTTACGTATTAAAGGAGTAATCTATAATCTAGGTCTATACTATATTCGCTTCCTTCGGAAATTTTCGGGCCCTATCCTAGATAGCCCAGAGCCGGTATATATAATGTTTATCCTTAATAACTCCCTTATCCTATAAGGCTACTAGCTATTTATCTATAAAAATAGTACTCCTCTTTAGGAGGTAGGATGCTCTAGATAACGTCAAGGAATCTATTATATCTATCTAGATAGTAGGGAGAAGTTGTACTATACGCTATATGTCTTCGGGAAAGTCTTGTTCGCGATAGGACAGGGCGTTAGGGTAGGATGCTTACGACCTGGGTTAGTAACGGAGCTTAAAGTTAAAGAGGAAAAGTATCTTGGCCTATTAAGCTTGCCGCTTATTAATTAAACGAGGCTAAGAAAAGTATTTAAGGTTTTTATAGTCGTTTAAGATCTAAAAGGGGGCTATAATATTATAAAGCTTAGCTAATTAGGCCTTTAAGTATAAGATAATCGTAAGTAACTCCTTATTATGGATTATATAGTTCCATTTGGCCAGGGTTAGTTTTATAGAGTAATAGGCTATAGGGTATAGGATTTTATCTTCTCCTTACTAGGATAGGCACCTTCCTAGCGCTATCCTGGAGCAATCTACCTTAAGTACCGTCTCTTGTTTAAGGTCCTATTACGTAAGGATAGGTTCTGATATAAAGGCCGTCTTAAGGGCGTTAAAGGCCTTCTATTCCTTAGTCCCCTACTAGAACGAGGTATTCTTATAGGTTAACTATATCAAAGGTTCTATTAGCCTAGAAAAGTTAGGGATAAAGTCTCGGTAAAAATTAGTAAATCCTAGGAAGCTTTATACTCCCTAAACCTTCTATAATACCTCTTACTTACGGATAGTAGCTAGCTTTTCAGGGTCTAGACAGACCTAGGCCCCTACCTTTATAATATAGCCAAGGTACTTAACTTCTTTTATAGTAAATACGTACTTCTTAAGGTCTAATATAAGTCCTACTTTCTATAACCTTTAGAGCATGTCCTTTACTTGCCTTATATAATCTTTCCTACTATCTAAAGTATAAACTAAGATATTATTAAAGTATATTATTACAAAGTCCCTAAGCATTAGGCTAAGAGCATTATTAATATATTATTAGAAAGTTATAGGTATGCCTATAGGTCTAAAGGGATAGATAAGCTACTTAAAGAAGCCGAACTAGGTCTAGAATACTATTAAATATTTATAGCCCTTTACGATCTAGATACGGTAGAAGGCTACCCGGACATCTAACTTTATAAACCATTTAGCTCTAGCTAGGGAGTAAAGCATTTCCTTAATAAGTAGGAGGGAGTATCGATCTTACTTCGTAATCTTATTTAGCGCTCGATAATCGATATAGAATCTTTAACCTCTATCTGCTTTCCTTATTAAGAGGACAGGGGCAGTGGCTAAAGAAGAGCTAGCTCGGATCTACCCCTTATCTAGTAAGTTAATGACTTACTTTCGGACTTCTAATAAATGATTCTATAATATATTATAGAGAGGCCCCTAAGGGAGTTCGGGGATCTTTCTATCTAGGCCTTCCTTTAATTTGATATAATGATCGGCTATACCGCGATATAGGGGAAGTCTGCTAGCTTTCTCCTTATTAAAGAGGTTAGTAAAGTTACGAAGTTCATCTAGTAAGGTAACCTCTAACTTTATACTAGGCCCTAGTCAGGTACCCCTATTCCCTATACCTTCTTTGTCAAATTAGTATCTCGATTCTAGGATAGTTATTATTTCCTAGATACTAGTAACTAGGAAGGTATTAGAAGTCTTCTTCTTCTATACCCTCTAAACTATACCTATAAAGACTATACCTATAATTTAGGAGATTCCTATCTATCTTAACTATAAAGAGATCTTATGAATAAGTAATCCTAGTTATATCCTAATTTTAAGAACACTTATGTATATATTTAGTTTAACTTCCTAGTATTCTATCTATAGAAGACCTAATATAACATTATATACAAGTCCTAGGACTATATAAAGTGCGGCCTAACTTTTCTAGCCATTAATATCTATCGTAATATAGGCTATCTAAGTAATCTTCTAGTCCTATTATAGCCTAGTTATAGTCCTAAAGGTATATATAATAGGCAAACTAATCTACTTAATTCTAAGCTTCTAGTATATTCTCTTGCTAATAACGCTATAGCTAGAATATCTACTATCTACTTAAGTATTTATAAAGCTAGTAGAGTCAAAGAAGATTAGAATAAAAAAAGGAGGTCTATCCATTCCTTTGCTAATCTCTATAAACTTGTCTTCTAAGTAGTCGTAGTCTTTAGGCCCCTTTACAAGACTTTGCTTAGAGGTTACTCTTTTCCCTACTTACCATCTTCTTTATTAGATAGGTCGTTATCTTTCTTCTAATCCTTAGCCTCTAAGGTATTAATATTAGTTCTTAGCTAGTTCTGCTATACTAGCCTTAAAGTAAAGATAAAGTAATACTTAGTAATAAAGTAACTCTTTTACCTATACTAGATATATACTCTAGCTACCTATTAGGCTATATATACTTCTAGACTAACCTATTTCGCCTATAGGGCGTTACCCTTACATTTTCCTACCCTATCCTTATTAGATCTCTTCCTCTATAGGTTAATATATGATAAGTTAATCCTAGTCATTGGTATATTTCCTTTTACATCCTTCTCTCTCTACGGTTCAGGTGCTACCTACTACCCCTATATTTACTAATACTTATCATTAAGCTAAAGAGCCTCGAGATCCATAGCAATCTTATAGTATTTCTTAACTACCATTATATAATTATCCTAAGGAATTCCTTGTCTGACTACTATATATTTAAGTTTCAGAGAAAGGCATTATCATAATTTAATTAGGTATAGCTTGTCGCTCTAAAGAAGACCGCCTACCTTCGATAGCTTAGCCTCGAACCGAATAATAAAGGTAGTAAACGGTTCGTCATCTCTCTATTAAAGGAATTCTAGTTCCGACAGGGCTACCATCTTCTTATAAAGGTCAGAGAAGATGCTCTCAAGATATTAAAGGAACTAAATCAGGTCGTACCTAACTTTCAAGCCTATAGATTTATGGTAAGCTATAACTTAGGTCTATACCTAGTATATAAGGTTTCCCTAGATAAAGACCTATTAATTGTAATTGGAGCCGATAAAATCTCTATTAACTATAAGGATATATTTTATTATACTCTTCTATACTATAAAGAGTTCCTTTTTACTATCAAAAGGTTATCTAGTTAGGAGACGCTTCTACTACGGCCGCTAAGCTTTAAGGGGTACCCTAGCTAACTTAGGGGTTAGGATAGGTTAGGTTTAAGATGCTTAAAGAGTGTTAATCGTCGCGTTTTACTATTCTACTACTACTTAAAGGGAGCAGACAAGCTCCTATAATTCTACTAAGCCCGAGGGCCTATATATCATCAAATCTATTATAACTATATTATTAATAACTCCCCTAGGAAGTTACTACTAGTAAGAAGGTAGTCAAAATGTAATATATTAGCCTTATAGCATCTATAGATAAGTATATAATGTTTTATTCGACTACCTTAGGGAGGAAAAAGAGGAAAAATACAAGAGTCGTATAGAGGAGTGCCTTTTAACTAATATATATGTATATAGTCTGGGTAGGGCCCGGTTAGGCTCCGGGTCGGGCGCTAACCGGGCCCTAGCCGCGTGTCTACCGGACGAGTTACGAACGAGTAACGAACGCTCTACGGACCCGTGGGGCGTGCGGGAGTGGGGCGGGGTAGGTCTATTCCTGTGCCCGGGTAAAGCCTGGGCGTTGTCCAGCCCGGGTGCAGCCCGGGCCTATAACAATAGTTACGGTCTCGGCCCCGGCAAAGAAGGCTAGTATAGGTAGTAAATGAGCTCGGTAGTAGACAAAGGAGGTTCAAGAGGCCTGGAAGAGGGCTAAGGAGGTAGAAAGGGCCTATAAGGGCACCCTAAACCCCTATATATAGGAAGTACTCTAGTAGGCCCTATAGGACTAGGCTAAGACTATTATAGCTATAAAGACTAAAAGCTAGAGAGCTACGTTATAGGAGGTAATTAACCGGCTAGACCTGCTATAGAGGCTGGAGCGATAGGCAAGGCTATAAAGCTACTTACCGGTCGACCTTCTAAAGCTCCTAGCCTTCGAAGGAGGGCTTATAACCTATTAATAGAAGGCTAAAGCACTGGCTAATAAGTTCTTTCCGAACCTAGAAGCGGACCTAGTAGATATCGACGACCTAGATCTAAACGACTACTAGGAGCCAAAGTTCGAAATAAGCTAAGAGGTTATAGTAGGCGAAGTTAAGGTAGTTCTGGCTAGGGTAGCCCTATAGAAGGCCCTAAGAGAGGACCTCCTCCCTATAGGTCTACTAAAGGCCTATAAGCGGCCACTTTACCAGATACTAGCTATATTAGCCTCGGAAAGCCTATGGCTTAGCTATTTCCTAGCCTAGTTTAAAAGGGCTAAGATAGTAGTCCTCTATGAACCTAGCAAACCCTTATAGGCCTACTTTACCCTAGGTAGCTATAGGCCTATAACGCTCTTACTAATAGTAGGTAAGGTGCTAGAGGCTATAGTTACCTAGAAGGTAACGGCCATTATAAAGGTCTATAGGCTTCTCCTGGCCAGGTAGATAGGTAATTAGAAACATAGGTCTATAGAACTAGCTATTCGGCTTATTATAGCTTAGGTTTAGGAAGCTTAGAGATACAAGGCAGCTACCTCTCTCCTATAGCTCAATATCTTGGGGGCTTTCGATACTATTAACTATAGCTAGCTACTAGCCACTTTACAGAGCTAGGGCTTTCTAAAGTGGTTAATAGTCTAGGTTAGGGAGTGGCTATAAGATAGGGTAGCTATCCTTTACTTTAATAGCTAGGAAATGGAGGATATAATAGTAAGGGCTAGGGTCCTATAGAGGTTACCCCTCTCCCTTATACTATTTATCCTCTATATAGCCTCCCTTTACTAGGCTATTCGCTAGGCTAGCCCTATAGTCAGTTTAATAGGCTTTACCGATAATACTAACCTCCTAGCCTTTAGGAGGGCTAAGGAGGCCTATAATAGTTAGCTATAGAAGGCCTAGAAGGCCTACCTCTAGTAGGCAAGGACCTAGGGTATAGCTTTTGCCCTGGAAAAGTACGAGCTTATCTACTTTAACAGGGGCCGGAAATGGTGGTTGTAGCTGCTAAAGCTCCTACGGCCCGGAGGGGGTACTACTACTATAGCCCTATCAAAGTCGGCCAGGTTCCTTAAGGTCTAGCTAGACTAGAGACTATAGTAGGGCCCTTACTACGTAAAGGTAGCTAAGAAGCTAGAAACCTAGGAGTTTGCCCTAACCAGGCTTGCTACAAAGACCTAGGGCCCTGGCCTCCTATAGGCCTATAAGGTCTATACCAAGTATATCTATAGCGCCCTAGCTTATAGGGCTTCGAACTTCTATAAGCCTACTAAGCCAGGGGGTAAGCTAGAAGGCCTTGCTAAAGAACTATCAAAGGCCTAATATAGGGCTCTTCAAGTAGTTACTAGGGCCTATAAGGCTACCCCTATCCGGTGCCTCGAAACGGAAGCTTAGGTGCTACCCCTTGACCTCTATCTTAACAAGAGGCTAGCCGACTTCGAAGCCAAACTCGACTAGCCACTCCTATAGACTAGGGTAGGCCTAGGGGCCTCCTAGGTCCCTATAAGGGCTCTTATCTAGTAGGCCTATAATAGGCTAAACTAGAGGTTCTAAAAGAGAAAGGCTAGGGCAAGAGGCTAGGAGCTAAGGCCTATAGCCCTCGAGGTAGCAAGGTTAACAGTCTAACAATAGGTTTAGGAGGGCTATAGGGAGGGTTAACCTCCTCTTTAGACCCTATAAAAAAGGCTATAGGCTACGGAACTAGCCGTGGTAGCTAGCTAGAGCAACCGCTAGAGGGCCGACTAAGCTGGTAGGAGGATATAACGTATATTAGATAAGGACCCCCCCTGCCTGGTTTTTATAAGGGAAGGCCTATAAAGGCACTAGGGCCTAACAAAGGCCTAGAGCTCCCTACTGGTATGGGCCTATATAGGGGCTATCGGCCTCTGTGACTTCCTATTTAGGGTTTAAATCCCAGGGATTAGCACCCCTTACTATGCCTATAGCTAGGGGAGGGAGACTGTTAAGCACCTAGTTATTTGGTGCCCGAACCTATTAAGAAGCCAAACGTGGGAATCCTGGGAAATACAGTTATAAAGGGACCTAGACCTTATTTTATAGGGTATAGGGGCCTATAACTATCGTTTGGCAAGGAGGGTTCTATAGTAGCTAATAGACCTAGGGAGGCTCTTAGAATACTACCTTGTAAGGAGGCTAGACTAGAAGGGAAGGCCTCCATAGGGCTATTCTAGCTACCTTTCCTTTTCTTTGTAGTATATTAGTATTCCGGATCGGGCGTTAAAGGTAGGACAGAGGTTTTTATCTAGCCTATTAGGTATAGTTTCCTTTGTATATAACTAGAGAGGCTTTAGCATGCTTACTAGTATAGCGGTATAGGATTAATAATAATAATAATAACCTACTAATAGCCCTAATAAGCTAGTAAATTAGGATAATAGGCTAACCTTACTATTATTAATTAAGTTTACCATTACTAAGGTATAAGATATAGTAAATAAGAAGAGGCTATTAACGCCTCTGACTATATACTAGGCAATTCTAATGCTTAAGCCTATTAATTGCCTGTCCTATAAATCAGATATAGCTTAAGTAGAATAGAACTACTAGGACTCTAGCTCTACTAACGCTACTACCTAGGATATAACTATATATTTATATATACCTACTAGCCTACCTATAACTATATAACAAGGCACCGAGCACTATAATGACAAGGGCATGTCGATTATCGCTAAAACTATAGCTATTATTACTACCGCTTTAACATCCTAGGCCCTACTATAGCTAGACCTAACACTCTACCTGCCTAAGCCTATACCCTAGCCTGTTACACTAACTAGGTATGCTTAATGTAAGGCACCTACTAGCAGGTTCGTCTATAGGAATAAGAGGGACCCTAATAATAACAAAGAGGCTAAATTATAGACTAGATTTAATAATGCCTATATTATCTTTAATAGCCTTAAGGAGGTAGAAAATACCCTTATAGGTATAGAGTTCGACCCTTTTACTAATACTAAGGTTATTAAGTCCGGCCTATTATACCTGTCTATAAGCATGTCAATTAGGCCTATTAAGGATTACCTTGCCTACGCCTACTAGGAGTATTATAATAATAAGGATATACTTATCTATACCTATTAGTAGATCCGCTACTACTATAAAAAGGCCGGTAGTAACTCTTTTAAGGCTAACCTAGCTATATATAGCCTTAAGAAGAAACTAAAGACTATATATAAGATATACTATACTATTAATATAATGCTTACTAATATACCTAAGCCTAAGGAACTACTAATAGCCTATATCTATATACCTAAGGGAGATAGTAATACTCTAATTAATAGCTACCTATTTAAGCTTAGCTACTTATATTATAACCTGCCTAGCTATTAGGCTATATAGCCTATACCTATATAAGTCATTATTACCTAGGGTATAACTAAAGATAATAAGACTAATAAGGACTTTACCAAGCGCTAGTAACTAGCTACTAAGGCTAACCTTCTTAGACTAGCTTAGACTATAGTTTAGAGGTAGGATAAGGCTACTAATAGCGTTACTAAGGCCCTTAACCAGGTCAAAGAAAAGCTTAAGTAACTATAGGAGACCTTAATAGCTATAAATGATAACTATACGGCTACCCTTAACTAGAAAAAGGGTATAGATAAGAAGCTATAGTAGCTTAAAGGTATAATTACCCGGCTAAGCGAGCGTACCATATTAGCTACTACACCGTAAAGGGCTCCTAGAGCCTAGGTACCTACGACTCGGCTACCACCGGCAGCTACCGCAAGGGCCGGCGCCCCTCCTAGCTCGATCGCCTGCCCGGTCATATACCTGCCGCCTACGACTACCGGCTAGAAACGCCTACGGCCAGAGACGCCTATATAAGAGAGCCCTTCGCGTAAAAGGGCTACTAGTACGCTCTATAGTAACCGTACCCCGGCTAGGGACACCTAGGCTAGGGCTAGAACTCTTGTATACCTATAGTAGGAGTGCCTATTAGCTCTATCTATATTTCTAGACAACCTAAACCTAGCTAGTAGTAAGAAGGACTAACAGATAAGTAGATAGATATAACTATAGGATAGAAGAATAAGAATAGTTTACTAGGACTATTACTATAGAAAATAGCTAATATATTTACTAAGTTATAATAGGTTGTCATTTTTTCTTTTCAAACCTTAGTACCTATTATAATATATAACTGCCAGTAAGTCAGATCTAACTAACCTACTAATAGGGATAATAAGCTAGGGTATTAATATATATTTAGATAGCATCTCTAAGTGCCTCTGGCACTTAGAACAATTAACGCTTTTATCACCTACTTCTGCAGACCGTAACAGTTGGTCTAGGAGTGCCGCCCACGGCGCGAATACCGCTGTGGTGTCGTACCTGTTTGTAGCCTTTTCAGAGCTGTACTGATTGCAGCCACCGAGCTGTAGCAGGTATGTTCCCAGCGCCGCCGATTTGATTGCGCTTCCTGCTGGGCCGTCCTGGGCTTTCCCTTGAGAGCCGGCATCATCAGCGTGCTGGTGTGGTTAATTAGTCCTTAGGATAATAGCCGCTGACACTGATGGAGTCACCATTTTCCAGCGTTGCTGCTGGTGACATCTCTGGTGTATCGCCATACCTCGGCTTAACGGACACGAGTCGAAGCGGAACACAACCATTAAGAATACTACCACCAACGTGCCGTGTTCCAGAACTAAGCCTAACCCAATCCAACTTTGAACATCTGTACAATCCTGCCTCTTTCCCTCGTCCCGGGCGGCCCAACAGCCGACATGTAGAAAAACAGGGACCCTACGATGGGCACAACGTCGAGCCGTTGAACAGCAGCAACCGAGAGGCGGTCGCACGGAACCAGCGATCGCGCCGCCGCTCAGCAACCCGAGCGTCCTCGCATGTGACGGCAAGACGGTGGATGATGCGCATCAACGCCATCCAAAGCGCCAATCTTGCCCGACCCAACGCGGCATGTCGTGTCTCCCCCGAGTATCACCACGGCGACGTGACAAGGACTGACCGCGACCAACGAGCCCCGTCATCGACCAAATCACCGTCCCGCCCCCGATCTGTAATTAACTCGGCGGCGACAGCGGCAGGAGCGCGACGATGAGCAGGTTCAGCGGGACATCATCCGTGGATTCCGGGTCCTGTGGCGTCAAGGGAGATGAGAAGCGGCTGCTAAAGTTTGTCATTGCCTGGCATCAACAGCAATGGAGAGACGCCGGCCGGCGGGTGGCGGTGCTGCTCGCAAGCCTCTGGGCTGGGGGAGGAACAAACATGATTTGTTTTGCCCGGGCTGTCCCCTCGGTGCGGGAAACGAAAACCACGCCTGCAGTGAAACCTGGGAACGCGGCAATGGCGCATGGTAGGATGCTTGCTACAGCACGGTCAGATGTGTTGCAAACCTGACTGACCACGGCGGCGAGGGCGCTGTGGTAGGCACTCCCGGAACTCCTGTATGAGCCTCAGAAGTAGTGATGAGTCGTTGATTATTCCCAAACGCTGGAGCTATTGGGAGGAGTGTAGTCTAAGTACAAATTATGACCCTGGTTGATTCCTGCTGCCGGTGGGTCGGTCAGATCTGACCCCCTCGCAGCCGGATCCTGTAACAATGCTGCTGAAAACAAAGATATGCTCATGCTCACTCAGGCAGCATTGAGCCATTCTAGCCTGATACTGAGAGAAACTCGCGGACCCTGCTTCGTTGGCGTGACCCCTCAAAGCGAGAGGTTGTACTCCGTATTCTCCGGCCAAATAGGGGTGGCCGCGCGTACCTTACGAAGCCGGCCACGCTCTCCGATGACGAATGTATGGGACGAATAGGTCGATGAGAAACTGATAAAAACAATAAAATTAACGGGACAGCATCTATGTACAGCCGTGAGCCCGTGCCCGGCGAACGATACCCACAACGTCTTGTCCAGTCAAAGCCCCGCCAGCACTCGGATCCCAGCAATACCACGAACGGAGCGAACGCGAAGCAACCCATACACACAAATAGTAGAATTTTCAATCCCTATCAGGTGCCGTGATACTTTGCCGGATCGACACCATCGGCCACGGAGAATGCGACAAAGAAAGGGAAACGATAATCGGACCGCCATCTATTTAGAGAAGCCGACCTTGACCTCGATCTCAACCTTGCCAGGAGGAATGTTGAGTCCGATGCCGTCCAGGGCCTCCATGCCCTTGATGTATGCATTGTCGGCTTCACCGCCGGGGTAAATTGTCGAGTCGACGCCATTGTGGGACATTTGGCAGCCAAAAACATCCATATCCGCAGCCTGGGCAACAAGAGAGGAGCAGTCACCGCCGGACCAGCCATTGTTGGGTTCGCTCGCAAAATCGAATTCGGCCCAGGTGCCTGCGTATTGGCCGTTCTCGGTAAGGGGAACCTCGTTCGGCGCAAAGGCACAGGCGCCCTGCGTGTTCTCTTGCGCCACCACGGTCTTGGTCTCGCCAGGCTCGAGGGTGAAGATGAGCGGCTGTTGGCTGGCGACCTTGAACAGGCCGGTGAGTTTGCCGTCAGCGCCCATCTTGTTCGCGCAGATGACTTGGTACGGCTCATCGGCGACGTTAGTGTACGTCTGGACGTAGTCGTACTTGTCGGCGATGCTGTTGGGAACGACCATCAGGTTGGAGTTCCATTTGCAGCCGCCGCTAGTGCCCAAGTTGCCCGTGTACATGATCTGCTCGTACGTCACACGCTTCGCCTTGCGAGACGACCCGCTGCAGAAAGGAATGTACTCGTTGGTCTCGACTTCGCTGACCTTGGACTTGCCGGTGTCCGCAACCTCCTGGGCCGGCGGCGAAGACGGGGACGGAGTCGGGACCGCCTTGGAGGTGGTGGTAACCGGCGGGGGGGGAGGGGCGACGCTGTGGATGTTCTTGACGTGAACGTCGCGCTTCGCGGCGCTTCGGTGAAGGTGGGCGTGCCCCGACGGGTGTGCGGCGGCGCCGAGCACGCCAGCAAGGACGAGGAACTGGTTGAGCTGCATCGTGAAGCCCAGAATGAAACGTATCAAGTCCCAAGATGGTGTGTTGTCTATCCGAGAAAGCTGGTTCCGTGGAAAATGCTCCCGAGAGATGGTCCACTGGCCACCGGTTCAGGTATCCGGAGTAATTTCGTAGTGCTACGCCGAAAGGAGGAAAAGTGACGCTGGAACTGGAATGCGAACGCCTTGAGAGAGTGGATGTCGAAGTGCGTACCGATGTAAAGAGTGAACTGAGATACGAGATCTCGAAAAGAGCGGACGAAGTTATCGAAAGACTGTTGTTAGTGTAGTTGCAAAAGGAAAGGAGAGAGTTGATCGAAGAGAAGATGAGGACAAAGAAAAGAAAGATGGCGCTACGGGGTAGGCAGGGGCCTAAAATGAGCCGGGGCGAGGCGAGCGCAAATGACCCTGGTCCGTCGCCCTGGCTAGTTTCCCGAGAGAGCTGGGCGAGGGCCCAGAACCGAGAGATTCTCCGCCCTGACCGCTTGATTCGCCGTGCCGACCCATATCAAAAACATGGCCGCGGCCAATGCAGGTCCCCTCTCGTTGTCATTGGCTGCAACGAGAGTGTGCCCCTGACCCCGCTCTTGCATCGCGCCTTGCCCTGATTTTATTAGGTAGTATTAACCGCATTTTGATGACGAGGCATGGAGTACTCCGTACTCCGTATTCCATAATCGAGTGTACACTACAAATTCCACTACTATGTAGATCCACGACACTGAGGTATTGAATACATAGTACACTACTCGTGTATTTAAGTACAGCTGTAACTCTTCCGCACAGGGATACATACCAAATTGAGGACAATATGCCACCGCACGTAGTACATATAAATGTGTCACCACATTGGCTGCATGTTACATGTTTTTTCGCTAGAGGCCGCGTTGCTCTTTTGTTGGTGCCAAGTAGAGAGTGCAATATCAGGTACTTGGTATTTAGGAGTACAAACCGCAAGTGCATACCAGGTGTATGCCACAAAAAAAGTAAAAGCGCAGTGGTATACAGTATTGTTTATACGAACATGGACCTAGGGCTTAGCAACTGCCGCCGATTCACGACAATGAAAGGTATCGTGGCAGATCTTCTATATATGGTACTTGAGGTGGAGCACTGTGTACTGAATACGAAACACATCGGTGTAGACGAGGTTACACAGGCAGTCGCGTAGCCTACGTGAGGTCGGCAGATGGCGACCCCGGACCAGACAGTATTTGTGACGTCTTGACTGCCGCCCAGACACTGGCACTTTGACAATGTTCGGCCCCATCGGACTATGTTGGCGTTTGAATCACTTTTAGCCTTTCAATTTTCTTTTGGGTTACAGGCCCCTACCCAAAAAACAAGAGGTGAGACCGGCCTACGCAAACTCCAACAGCCTAAACGCCAGGATAATCGCTGGTACATACATGACAGAGCAGAAGGTATCGCAAGAACATTACAAGGAGATCGATCGTCAGGGGAAGGAAAAAGTGGAAAAGACTTCCCTGCTAGAAACATTTGTGAGGATAGATACATGGAAGTTTTGTTTTCGTTATTTCGTACGAAGTAGTGTACACGCACACATTCTCCGTTTGTCGTTGCTAGATGCGACTCAGGTACTCCGTAAAGCCCTACAGCCCCAGTCAGTAGTGTACTATGTATGGACACTAGCGCTTCGATGCTGCGATGTTCATCTCTTTTTGTGGCCCGAGCTCTGCTGTGTGCCCCACCATCTTTTTTTGCGTTCTGGGTCTGGTGATGAGAGCAGCTCGACTGGATAAACAAGTCAGGACACCAGCTGCACCCAGAAGTAGATTGACTATTCCGAGCATAGCTCAATATTGACCTTGTTAACTCTACCACCGCAGGTCCCAAGGAGCCTAGCCCTGAAGCGGGCCACTACGCGCCGACCCAAAGATCCGACCAAACAACCCGGAGCAACTCGGGATTGCGCGGGGCCGCCTGGTGAGCTTCAAGGCAAGGGAAGAGGCGGAACTGTTTGCGCGACGGCACGGCACGATCTCCAAATCTGACTAATCTCGACCGCCCGCAAAACTTTCACCATGCCCCTCGATACGTCAACGTACAACCTCGCGCTGTTGCGCGTCGACGGACGAAGATGGAACGAACTGCGCCGTGTGCATGCCCAAATTCGCACCCAGGCAGCGGCCGACGGCTCCAGCTATCTTGAGATGGGTCACACCAAAGTCATGTGCGTGGTAACGGGGCCTAGTGAGCCCGGACCTCGCCGCGGCGGCGCTGCTGGTGGCGGCGCCGGCGGTGGAGGAGCCGGAGCCGGCGGCACAGGCGGCAAGGCAGAGGTGGTGGTGGGGATCGTGATAGCCGGATTCAGCTCGGTCGACCGCAAACGGCATGGGAGAAATGACAAGTACGTTACCCCTCCTCAATTTCCCGGCTGTCGAGGGCAACAAGGAAAAAAAACCAACGGCAACAATACACTACCCCCTTGTGTCTCTCGGGCCGCCGTGGCTAACCAAGACTTACTTCCCTCTCAAACAGACGCACTCTCGAGCTCGCCTCAACAGTGGCCAATGCGCTCGCCGCCAGCCTGCACACGCATCTCTTCCCGCACAGCCAGATCAACATCTCCCTGCACGTCCTCTCGCAGGACGGCTCGCTCCTCGCGGCGCTCATCAACGCCGCGACGCTGGCCTGCGTCGACGCGGGCATCCCCATGACGGACTACGTCACCGCGTGCACCGCCGGGTCGACGTCGACGTACGCGGCCAATGACGAGGGGGCCGACCCGCTCCTGGACCTGAACCACCAGGAGGAGCAGGAGCTGCCGGGGCTGACGGTGGCCACGCTCGGCGAGACCGACCGTGTCGCGGTGCTGGTGTGCGAGAGCAGGGTCCAGGTGAGCCGGCTGGAGGGGATGCTGGCCGTTGGGGTGGACGGGTGCAAGCAGATGAGGGAGATTCTAGACCACGTCGTCCGCGACAAGGGACGCCGGATGATACAAGAGGGGACGGTGGAGAAAGGGGTCGGGTTGGATGACATGGATATGGATTAAATACGAGCGTAACGTTGACGTGTGGATGGATGGGACTGGGACTTTGGTTCATCAGTTCGAAACAAGAAGATCCAGGCCTCCGGTTATGAGCAATCAGGTGAGATACCCTTTTGTTTTTTTGTTTTTTTTTTTTGTACCCAGCCTCGCCCACGTATCTACACGGCACGTCTTCCTGGGTTCTTTAAATTTTGTCTGGGTTTTGATTTCAACTTCGACAACGCCATGTTATGTCCACTAACGAACCAACTCGTAAAGAAGACTACACTACACACAGTACAGAGAACATCAAAGCTCATCGTGAGCCGTTTCGGGCTCCGCAGTGGAGTCAGCGGCCTGGGTTGGCTCAGCCTCAGGAGAGTCGCTCGCCGCCTCGCCGCTAGCCTCAGGGGTGACCGGGGTGGCCTCCTCGCTGTTGGCGGCCTCCGTAGCATCGGGAGCCTCTGACGACGCCTCTGGGGCGGCTGACGTAGGCTCCTCCACCGCAATGGCAACGATGCCCTCGGGCAGCTTCTTCTTCACCCCCTCGCTCATGCGAATCGCGTCGATCCAGCTCTCAACGCTCTCGATGCCAAAGTCGGCCGCGTCATAGTGCCTCCACCATCCGCGTCGGGCGTTGACGGCGACGAGTTCGACGTCGCCGATGAGGTCAAGTGCCCTCAGGAGGTTTGCTGCGCCTTCGTTGCTCTTGGGAACCTCGTAGAAGGGAAACAGGTTGCGCTTGCCCTGAGCGTACTTGAAGGCCAACTGCGAGAGACTCTCGAGAGCCTTCTTGGCCTTTTCATCCTCGCTTGAGGAGGTAAAGGCCAACACGCAGGTGTGAGACTTCTCTGTCAAGCACTCCTTGATCAGCTTCTCCGGCGAGTTAATAGAAGGAATCGGCAGTGCGGTCTCGACAATGACCGGGGCTTCCTGTGTTGCTGTTTCCGTCTCCGATCCAGCAGTGGCGGACGAGGCTTTGGACGAAGTCGAAGTGGACTTTGACTTCTCCGATGCCTTGCTAGTCTCGTTCTCCTTGTCCTTCTTGTTGTTACTCTTGGGTGGCGACTCGGGGTTTGGTTGCCCGGCCTGTGAGAGGAACTGGACCATCGCCTCTTTCTTCATTTCTCCGTCGTAGACAATGTGCGGGGCATCGCCGCCGGGGAGGAGCACCAGAGTAGGGAACTTCTCGATGCCGAACGTCTCGACCGTCTTGGTTTCCTTGTTTCGCACCTGGCCGATGGTGATGACATCCAAGAAGTCGATGGCGATGCTCTTGAGCAGTGCCGATGTAGTACCCTTTTCGGTGAAGAGAAGGGCCTTGGGCTTCTCCTTGTCGGCTAAGAAATTGTCCAGCGACTTGTCTTCCACCTTAACCACGTAATTGTTGATATGCTGGACGACGGCGTCGACGATAGCGCTCGCTGTCCGCTGGCCTTGGTAATCTTGGACGATTGGCTTGCCTCCACCCTTCTTTGGCCGCACAATCTTCAGCGTCGGGAAGCCTTGGACGCCCATAGACCCGCAGAGGGGCTTGTTCGCGTCATCGTCGCAGTTCACGGCGGCAACCTTGGCAAGACCCTCGAGGTTCTTGGCCACTTTTTCGTAAGCCGGCTTGAGGTTCTGGCAGTGCCCGCACCATGGAGCATAAAACTCGACGATCTAGGGGGGTCAGAGGTCAGCACAGGGGATGCGCTGCAGGACAAACAAGAGACACCAACTTACAGAAGTGTAGTTGCTCTTGTTGATCAGCCTATCGTAGTCCTTGGCATCCACTTGCAACACCGGTGATTTCTTGGTGTAGAGACCTGCCTGCACCCCAGGGAGCGCGGACAGCAGGGCGACTGCTACAGCGCAGAGGGTGGGGTGGTGCATGATGCGGTCCGGCTCTTACAGCAATCGTGGAGAGAGTTGCGGACCAGTCGGATTATCACAGGCTCGAAGTCTTAGAGATTGGCGGAGGAAAAAGTGTTACTTCATGTATTGGGACGGGAAGGGCTATGGACGCGCGAGGGTGTTTTGTATCTGCTCAGAGGCGAGAAGGGAGGAGTAAACGGCGAAAAGAGAGTTCCAGGCTGGCATGTTTCCATGTTCGGCAAAAGAACACATTTCCAGTGCTGCTTTGAAGCTGGTTGCCACTCGATCCCCGCGAGAACGATCCAGAACTGTAAGCCCAGTGCGCCAAGCGCCCCAAGCTCCCTGCCCCTCATAACCGCGGTGTGTGGGGCTTAGCGGGGACAGGAGCCCTGCAATCGCAAGAGGACGGAAGAGCAACACTGTAGCCCTCTCTACTCCCACGCCCGAGACCGAGAAGACATAGTAATATCTTCCTCGACAAAGGACCTGATTTAGTGTGCACCTTCGGGCACGGAAAATTCTCAACTTGGCCAAGCGCACTTCCTTCTGGCCATGGCCGACACGGTTCCCCCTGCCCTGAGGCAGGCCGACGTCAACATCTGGAAATGCGCCACGAAGGCTGCCCAGCTTCAGACCGTGAAGCCTATCATGGCCTATTGGTGTATGTGATGTGCGAGTCAGGCGGGAATATGGCGGGTTCTCACAGCAACAGGCGAATACTGGGCCGTCAACCAAATCCTAGCGAAGCAGCTGCACACAGCGGACGAAGCCATCTTGAGCTATACAACAAAGTTGATAGACAAGCTGGAGCAGGTCTGCACGCCTTTTTGAATCACCAATCATTGATTGATGCTGACCGATGCCGATGTTGGGACAGACAAAAGCTGAGTACGCGAACGAAGATGCGATTGCCGATGATGCGGCCGGGCAGGCATACGTCGAACAATTCGCACAAGAAACGCTAGACCGAGCGGAACGGGTGGTGAAAGCGGGACGGGTAACTCAGTATGTCTGGGAGTTCTCCAAGGATGGATCGAAGCTGACTGGAGGCCAGACAAACCGCCACAACCTTCGACGCGGCCGCAACCTTCTTCCACGTCGTGAACATCTGGGGTCCAGTTGATCAAGAAACTCAGCAGAAGATCAAGTACGCAAAATGGAACGCGGCGCGGATCGTCAAAGCCATCAAAGAGGGAAAAGATCCAAACGAGTCAAACCCGAAACGCGAAGAGGCCCCCCCGCCGGCGCTGAATCCAAACGAACCTGTGGTACAGACCCCGGGAGCAACAAGCTCAGGGCCGAGGCCGGTGACGATAGAAGAGGTCCCTGATGTTGACATGCCCAACGCGGGCGCGGCGCGTACATCTTTACCTCACAGCCCTGCTCCGGCCGAACCTTCGCCAGTGTCGGATGGCGGGCTACAACTACCAGGTGTTCCCACGAACCTAAGCCAGCCAGCATCGTCTGGTTATTTCGGGCCAAAAGCGTCAATCACCCCTCCACCGCAACAATCGAATCAGTTCCAGCCTCCACCTGATCTTCCGGCCCCACCGACTGGTGGTTGGGCGCCGTCTCAGCCTAGCCCAGCGACGGGTGCTCCACCCACATGGTCACAGCCTTCTGCGCCGGCGACAATCCCACCGCCAACGTTTGCCGCAAACTCATCGCCCACAGCTGCGGTTGCGTCGCCACCAGCCGGGCCGCCGGCCGATTCTTATCGCCCCCAAATGGCCCCAACGGCGACCCCGGCGAGGCCGACAGCTCCCGCGGCAGTACCGCCTCCCGGTCCTGCGCCGGCTCCAGGCGGTGGCTTTGTGACGGACGAGGCGGCGATCGCTGGGGCACAGAAGCATGCAAGATGGGCTATATCGGCACTCAACTTTGAGGACGTTCCGACGGCGGTACTTGAGTTACGCAAGGCGTTGAAACTGCTCGGTGCGACATAGGGGCTGGATCCACGGCGCTACGAAATACCTAACGATGGGACTCGATGAAGTTTCAGCGTGAATCTCGGAGAAGTTGGTGGTCTGGACGCCCAGGGGTGCCTCTCAGGGTCCCCTTTACGTAGGCGGATGACTCTCGTGCGAAACAATGTTTGGCCTTATTCGGCCTAGTCCAATCAGTCCGGGGAACTGTTTCACGATGATCTATCTAATTCGTAATGGCCGCTGTAACGGTCCGTCGGCACATCCTCAGAGTCTGCAATGTCGTGGCTGCCGGTTATCGTCTGTTCTATGCTGGTCTGAACCAGATCATCAGCGCGGGAACCCCCCCCCCCCTTTTTTTTTTCCGAAGCTGAGGACCGCGCACGCGATCAGGGCAAAGCTTGGGTGGAATTGTACATACGTGTGGCGCTCAAGAGACACAGGAATGCACGGACAGGAAGGTTGCAGCTGGCAAGTGCGGATTCATTCATTGCGGTCCTACACTCCGCCGGGCCACTTTCGTACGCGAATTTCTATTGGCGTAAGGATCATCATCACATCCACGGGCATTTCTCCTTTCAGCCCCTCGAAGAAGACCCAAAATGCAACCATAAACTTTCCCCGTATGATCGTTTGGGCAGCACCAAACAAGACCGTCACTTATACCAAATTCTTATGAAAGCCATGTCCGATGATTCATCCGGCAAGAAGTGGTGGAAACAGTTCAGAGTTAGCGGAAAGAAATCAGGAAAGTCGAAGACCGCGGGTAACTCTAATTACCCAGGACGGTGCGGTTGGCTCCCCAGCAAATTCACCACAAGGTCCCGCAGTGAAAAAGGACCTCAGCTCTGCTTCATTTGCTTACAAGCTCTAGTAAATGCTTTCCTTGGTCCTGAGGATGATACCCGTTCGAGCTTAACAGCTTCTTCCACTCTATTGTTGACGGCACACGCATCGACCCCTCTTTCTTTGGCAGCACCGTTTGTCCCTTCGGACGCCGCAGTGCGTACCTCTCTGAATGGCAATGTTGGAAAGGCTACGGAGATTCCCTGGCAGGCAGGTATTCAAGCGATGAATACCGGAGAGCACTCGGCGAATACAGCCGGTTTGCCCGAGGACCAAACGACTACCACACCCCGGATGCTTGATTGAACCTGGGCGCCATACCACAAGGCAGGGATCGTATGTCTAATTAGGTATCCAAGAATCCGAGATGGAGGGACTTTGCTAAACCTTTTGTCAGATTGTCGATAGGGATTCGGCAACACTCAACCTCCCAGGGTCGCTTGAGAAACAAGTGCCCGTCGACGCTGATCATAGCGCTAATTATTTGCAAGTTCGACTCCAACGACAGTCCCGCCTGTCGGTTGGTTTTGAAGACTATCGCCGCGGAAGTCAAGCGTGGCCTCGAGTTAAGTAATAGGGAAAGTATTAATTAAGCCTCAGGACTCCAACCCGAAATCCATCATTGTATTCTCTTCGATCGTGCTGACCGTTTGATATTAACTGCGTCAAGCTACCGGCACGGGGCTGAGGGTCGAGACCGGAGCTCTTCGTTATGTCTTTGAAGGCGCCTCTTCCACACGAAAAGATTGTCTTGCAACTGTAGGTGTCATACGATGTGAAGCGGGCGTAGTGATAATTAGTACTAGCACCGGAGTCTTCAGACAGGCCGGCAGCATTCATATTGAAGAGATTAGCATGCCCGAGCCCAACATATATGTCGTCCAGTTTGAGAGGACTGAGCAACTGAGCAACTTCGGCTCATCATGGCTAGCAGAGATAGCATCATCTGTTGATATGCCCACTAGGGATATCTTCCCCGCTTGTCTGAAGCCACTGAACTCATGGTGTTGGAGAAGCGAGGGTTAATTACCATGCTCAGGAGTCGGCAACCACTCCCGAAATCAGAACCGTCAACCACAGGTTTTGTCCCATCTTTTTCAGGGTTCTCCGAAGAGCTCAATTATTGCAGTTGCCGGAGGTAGTGAATGAGGAAGCTGTTTGCGAACAGTCATACTGGCAGAGACTTGCCAAGTTCCTCCTAGATAGTTAATAATTCTCGCCCTTTCGAGATTTTCGCACACATGCTTTGAAATTTCGATTTGTCAACTTCTTACTCTTCCCTCCCCATCGACGCGCTCCATCGGGTCATTTTATGAGCGAGCGAGCACTTGCACATACTGCGTGTCAACAATCGTCAACTTTACGCCCAATTAATTACTCCTCCTTCCCTCTCATCAACGACCGGTTTTCAAGTCAACAATCCGCAATGATGATGCCGTCAGTCTTCTCGCTGACCGGCAGAGTCGCGATACTCCTCATCGGCGGAGCCAGCGGCCACATGATTATGAATTCGCCGACCCCGTACAACCTGAACATCCAACCGCTGCTTCAAGTCGACCCCCTTAGCGGCGATTCCTATCCGTTCCCCTGCCACAACCAGTACGGGTTTACCACCCGTACTTTGGTTGAGGCTGGCGGCTCGACTCTGGTGAACTTTACTGGGTAAGTCGATTGGGAGTCCGCATTCATTTTCTCTCCCTCTCGACCTTTGTTCTCTTCTCTTCTCTTCTCTTCTTTTCTTTTTCCCCTCTCAAGACGCGGTCGAGTTCCGGAAGCGAAAGAACTGACATCTCTGGGCAGCGGCGGCCAGCATGGCGGCGGATCTTGCCAGTTCAGCATCACCTACGACGAGCCCGTCAACGGCGGCGACTGGAACAAGTCGGCCAAGTTCAAGACCATCTACAGCATCATCGGCGGCTGCCCTGCCGTCTTCACGGACGAGACTCACAATCTCGCGCCGGTCGCCATGGACAAGAACATGCGCCAGGATAGCCAGCACTGCGGCAACGACTCTGGCATTGACTGCATTCGCCAGTTCATGGTTCCCATTCCCAAGTTGTGAGTACCTATCGACCAATATATGCCCATATAATTAATTACTTGGCAATCATCCCTCGTTTTCGGTGCTAACACTGCCTGCTTGGACAGCCTCAAGAACGGCCCGGCCACTTTCGCTTGGACTTGGTTCAACAAGCTGGGCAACAAGGAGATGTACATGTGAGTGGTTTATCATCATTGAGCTGATGACTTTTTTATTCTTCTTTCCTTTTTTATTCTCTCTTTCTTACCACCCGCCTTTCTAGGAACTGCGCTCCAATCAGTATCACCGGCGGCACCGGCGACGAGAAGGAGATAGAGGAACTGCCGGACATCTTCATCGCCAACTATCCCAACGACCCGGAAGTTCCCAACTGCATCACGGGCACCCGGGCCGACAAGGTGGTTGTCAACTTCCCCAACCCCGGCAAATACGGTCTTGTCCTTCAGGAACCGGTCGAGCCTGTGAACAAACCGTCGGGCTACTGCTCCCAGATCCCCGCTGCCCAGTCAGTCCCGGTCTTTGAGTCTGTTCCCGTCAGCCAGGACGGCTGCCCAGCCAGCTCGACGCGCTCCTCGCCGACGCATCATCATCAGAGCTCGACCACGGCAATCGAGACGCACACCAACGAGCCCGTCAGCGGGTCTCCCGGCTCCGTGCCTCGCTCGAGCGCGACCCCTCCTCCTTCTCCTTGGGTGGTGCTGCCGTCCACTCTGACGACCGAGGTCGCCGCGTCGACGTCCATCGACCTCGGCACCGTAACGGTCCTCCCGCAGCCGCGTCCCACTGCCGACAAGCCCGACGACCAGGCCGTCGCCTGCGCCGCCCACGGCGAGCTCGTCTGCCTCGACGAGGATACATACGGGCTGTGCAACTGGGGCTGGGCCGTCCCCCAGCGGATGGCTGCCGGAACTAAATGCGAAGACGGCAAGGTTGTCAAGAGGGAGCACGGTGGGGAGGACCGTATTAAGCATGGTGGTGGCCACGGATGGGAGTCCAGGAAGCTGATGCGCCCTGTGCTTGTGATGGAGGAGGAGGACGGGATGGTGTGGATTCCGAAGGATGACGAAGTGCTCCAGTCGCAGTGAGGGGTTTCCGGAAGGGTCCTTGACCTGAAACGGTCTGCTTCCATGTGCATGGTGGTCGCAATGACCGGAGGAACCTGGCGGAGGCTGACGAGCTGCTAATTAGATGGTCATAGGCTATACGCCTATAGTATAGGTAGGAAAGCTTCGAGCACGTTCCCGTAAGCGAGTCGGAGTTATCTTACCTAGGCTATCTCGCCTCATGCCACCACCCTTTGAAGGGTTCGGACCCTAGTTGAAGAAGCGAGAGGGAAAGATCTGAGGTAAACATTCACCAGCAATAAACCATGATCTACTGCCACGTAAATGCAACGGCAGACTGATGGAGGTGACCCTGACGTGGAGGCCAAGAGTCCAAGCCCCTCCCCCAGAAACAGCACCGCGGATATATAAGAAGAATAACAAACAGCCATCCCGAGACGGTCGATCTCGTCGTCTATGGTGTCCGGTGCCTTGGTCTTTTGCTTTCTGCCCGAGTTCTCTCCACTCTCCCCCCCCCCCTTCCTTTGTGTGTGTGTGTGTGTATCGTGACGGCTGTTGGGGTCGTCTCCTCCTCTCCTTCGAGCTTGGCATATTAATTCATTATTGTCTGTCTGTTGATCGACCTCTCGTAGTTATTATTTTCCCCTAATCTAGTGATAGTGACTGAACTCACTTACCAATCAAACAAATATGTAATTAAATATGGTTCCGAGTTTCACTGCACGTCACAGCATAATTCCCGCTTCACCCTTCGAGAGGGCCGTGAACTATCAAGACGGCGCAGAAGCTGGACCAGTGAGTTTGGGGGTGACGCCTTTGGCCTTCCGTCGCCATCGTCTTCTTCAGCAGCGCTCGCAACCGGATACAGCCCGCAGCTGGCCAGCAGGCCGCGGGCGTCGTGATACTGGCCCACGAAGGCGGTCCAGAACTTGCGGCACGTCAGGTTCGGCACCTCCCGCGGCGTCAGCGGCTCCCACTCCCACTCCAACTCCCACTCCCACCCGGCCCTTGTCCGCCTGCCGCGCTGGGCGTCGTCCCAATCCCCCGCCAGCCGTCTCAGGAACCAGAAGAGCAAGCCGGCGACGTACCTCTCCCGCCCGCGACCGACCTCCGCGCGCCTCACCGCGCACGAGTACCACGCCCGCGCGACCTCGTCCAGCAGCGTCGGCACGGCCAGCACCTGCGCCCCCGTACTACGCATCCTCTCCCCCGGCCACGCGGCATACGGCGGTCCCACGTCGCGCGGCCGCACCCTCTCCAGCCGGTGCCACACCGCGTCCTCCACCGTCCTCAGCCTGAAGGCCACCACGACGGCCGGCGAGGACCCGGGCACGGGGACGCCGATCACCTCCCCGCCACCAGCCAAAGTCCGAGACGATGACGAGGCAGGACGGGGAGACGAAGACGAAGACGAAGACGAAGACGAAGAGGAAGGAAGGGGAGGAGCATTACCAGACGAACTGGACCAAGCCGCCGCCGCCGCCGCCGCCGCCGCCGCAGACCCGTCCGGCGCGTACACCCCCCACCCGACCGCCCTCGCCCATCCCAGGATCGCCTGCCTCCCCGCCGCCGGGCAGACGATGCTCACGTGCGCCGGCATCCTCGTCGTCGTCGTCCTCCCCTTCGCTGAGGTGGCGGCGGCGGCGGCGGCAGCGGCGGCGGAATCGGGGGAATCGGGGCGGTAGCCCCACACCACGAGGGCGGCGTGCCCGCACACGGCGTAGTGGGTGTGGTGGAGCGCCCGGTCGAAGCTGTCGAGGAGGGGCCTGAGCGTCTCCGGGGTCAGCGGGGTGCTGGAGAGCCGCGGGAGGGCGGTAGTAGCTCTGGTCCTTCTGCTCCTCCTTGGAAGGGTCACGGCGGTAGGGGGTGTTCTTACTGGGGAGCTGAAACGGATGATGGGAGGGCTGGGGGCCGAGTCTTGTGGTGGTGGTGGTGGTGGTGGTGGTGGTCGTTGTCGTCGTGGGTGGGGGTAGGGAATGCTTGTTACGGGGTCCCCCTCTCTGGTCCGCCGCCGTGGTAGGCTTATTTCTCCCGAGGTGGACGTACGGATCGCTGCTTCTTCCATGTCACGGATAGGATTATGTACGGCTCTGCACCGCTGCAGTACACCACCTTCGTGCCTTGCAACATCACGGTTACTTGTTGTATCCGAGAGGGCGGCACAGCGCATTTCCGAGACAACCCCGGGCTGCTTGACCATGTCTGTCTCCTGGGCTGCTCTGGCATAGAAAAAGGGCGAGCCGTCGTCCAGAGGCGTGCGGTGTTCCTTCTTAGGGCAGGCCATCCGGCTGAGTGCATAAGCTATCCTCCTGAGAATGTCTCGCAACATGTTTGAACACCTCTGAATCGGATAGAGCGTAACCTCAAGGAATCGAATACGGCAATGATTGAACCGTCTTGGCTAACATTTATTTATATCCTTACAAGCGGATGAAGGGCATGAGCTAAACACAGTGGTTCGAAAACAATCCGCTTGTGGATGGTTCTTCTGCCGGCTTGGGTCGGGAACAAAGGGGCATGTTCCAGAGAACTTACCAGAACCAGCCCGGCAGGTATGGCCAATCATGCCGGTTCATGTCAAAGCACATATGCAATGGATCAAAGCAGCCAGTCGATGGCGCCCCAGAATGCATCAGTATACAAGGGTTCCCACTTTGATCCCCTTGCTTTGCCCGAAAACGCCTAGTCATACAACGCCTCGCCCCAAGTCATTGCTGCTCGCCCCGAGGGTATGCTGAAGTTGTCCTCATTTCAGAGTTCCTCTTCCTCCACCTCCATCTGGTCGCCATTCGGCTGGCCGTTCGGCCCGCCTGGCGCCTCCTTTTTCGCCATCGTCGCTTCCTTGTCGATCATCTGCCTCGACACGGCCACGATATTGTCCTCTATCAACTGCTGCCCGACATCCTCCAGGTGCTTCTTGGGATCCAGCTTGCCGACGTAGCGCGTCTTTAATTGCTCCTTGGTGAGCTCTGTCTCTTCCTTGACCCTCTTTTCGTACCCCTCGGCGAGGCTGACGAGCCGCTGGAGCCGCTCCTTGGTCCGCTGGCCCTCGGCCCGGAAGTCTTCCATCTGCAGGGCATCCGTCCACGGGTGCTTATGCAGGTTCATCAGCATGTTCTCCTCCAGTGCCGTCTTCCGGTAGTTGATCCCGATGGAGTAGTAGTGGCGGTTGAGGCCGTGGATAAGCGCCTGAATCGAAGGTTTGTTCAAGTGACCCAGATTGGACGTCGTCTGGCGCGGTTCTTGGCCCATCATCAGGGTCTGTGGGTTGATGAGGCGGAACGCATCAATGACGACTTTGCCCTTGACTGACTGAATCGGATCGACGACGACAGCAACCGCACGAGGGGTGAGCTGCTCGAAGCTTTGTTGTGTGCTGATGTCGACTGAAGACAGCCAGCAGCCAAACCCTGGATGAGAGTGGTACCAGCCAACTACGGACTCGGGTCTGGATAGATAGAAGCGCGTGTTAAAAAAAAAAAATTCATTCAAGCAAAGAGGGCTGGCCATCTGGAAACGTACCTGCCGGTTTGCCGCAGCATGTCCATCATCTTCATCTGGAAGACCGGGTCGACGGCCTCTACGCTGACACCAGTACCGCTCTGGGGCATAGCAAACACGTCCACCACGCGGACGGTGAAATCATCAACGAATTCGCCCAGCATCAAGCCCATGACTTCCATCGGTACACCGGCGCGACCATGTCGAAGCATCTTGAGCAGGGCGAGGGAGGAGATGTGGACCGTCTCGGAATTATCGATGAGGCTGGTGTTGTCCTGCAATTTTGGCTTTGTGAGTCGATGCTGTGCTAGACCTAGACCGGCTAGAAATGAGGCGATGCACATCAACATACCGTTCCCGGAGCAGCACCTCCCAAGCTCATGCCACCGCCCAACAGGTTCCTGAATCGCTCCATGATTGCGGGATTGAATTGCGACGAGAGGGGCACGAGGGTAGACTCGAAGTGTGTGTGCTGGACGAGTCGCGAGATAGAAAATGGCTGGCGTAAATATCCCTCGGCCCTAGGAGTCCTGTGGCTTGTTTGATGAAATGATGGTAAGCAAGGGAAGGTGGGTAGGAGTGGTGGTTTCGTTGCGATCTGGAGCTGATAGCCGCTGCCGCTCGTTGGCACCTGGAGCTGCCAGCAGCTGTTGTTGACGAAAGCCCTGGCAGCCTGCAGCGGGATTACCTAATCTCGGCTTGTGCATCGCTGTGCGTTCATGATCCGACGGCCTTGCCCCACATTCACCGCCCCACCAGAAGCTTGCCCACAGAATCACAGCCTTGCATGTAAAACTCCGAAGATTAACCGATCCAATTACCAGCATCAGCGCACGAACCACCCGTTGAACCAGCCAATCCGCGTCAAGAACGCGATAAGATCTCGCTAAATGCCTGGTTCGCCCAGCTCGTCCTCGCCCTCGCCGGCGCAGGGCTGCTCTCCTCGCTCAAACCACTCTACTATTTCGGCAGGTTCCTCAGAAGCGCACTCGGATTCCGAGGAAGAATACTACTACGAACGCCTTTCCCTCCACGAGCCCTGGAGAGTCTATCCTCGCTTGAACTTAATTAAACGTCACAGACGGAGTGTACCTCTGGCGGAGTCGGACGACGATTCTGATCACGATTCCGACGACGAAGCTGAGAGTAGCAATTCCGACAACGAAGCTGACAATAGACCCGACCTTGACGCCGGCAACAATTCCAACAACGGCTCCGGCGACCTGCTGAGTGACAACTACCAGCATAGCAACCAACTGAGCACGAGTCGACCCGCGCCGCAGTCTTCGCACACAAAGCCAAGGCCCGGCCAGGTTTTTTTCGACCCCGTTGCCTGGAACGCGGTCGCCGCCGACCTCGACACCCGAATTACCGAAGCCATCGACAGCGCTTTTGCTACTGTTGCCAGCGAGACACCAGCCATCACCAACACCATGCCGAGGACCACGGATATGTCGGGGGTCGAGCGCACCCGACCGCTTTACACCATTGTCAACAATGACAAGAAGAGGGTGGCTTACTTTTACGACTCCGACATTGGCAACTATGCCTACGTGACCGGCCATCCGATGAAGCCGCACCGTATTCGTCTTGCGCACAGCCTGGTTATGAATTACGATGTTTACAAGTTCCTCGAGATCTACGTAAGTCCATCTCCGTGCTTGTCGTCAGGCACACACAATTGCTGACCGAAGTTCTCTTTTTTTTTTCTCTTAATTTGCTTCGCAACAGCGGGCTAAGCCTGCAGTCACGTCGGAGATGACGCAGTTCCACACCGATGAATACATCGAATTCTTGCAGAAAGTTACCCCGGACAATATGGACAGCTTCATGCGGGAGCAAGGCAAATACAATGTCGGCGATGACTGCCCGGTCTTTGACGGCCTGTTTGAATTCTGCGGCATCAGCGCCGGCGGCAGCATGGAAGGCGCTGCTCGTCTCAATCGCGAAAAGTGTGACATTGCAATCAACTGGGCCGGCGGTCTGCATCACGCCAAGAAGAGCGAAGCCAGCGGGTTCTGCTACGTGAATGGTACGTGCTCGTGGTGACAGCTTTGTGAAAGTCGATTGCAGGCAACTCAAGCTAATCCCTCCATCTACAGATATTGTGCTCGCCATTCTCGAGTTACTCCGTTTCAAGAAACGCGTGCTCTACGTCGACATTGATGTTCACCATGGCGATGGCGTCGAGGAAGCTTTCTACACGACCGACCGTGTCATGACAGTCTCGTTCCACAAGTATGGCGAATACTTCCCCGGCACCGGTGAGCTCCGCGATATCGGCATTGGCAATGGCAAGCACTATGCTGTCAACTTTCCCCTGAGAGACGGCATTGACGACGTCACGTACCGGACCATCTTCGAGCCTGTCATCGAAGCGGTCATGAAATACTATCAGCCCGAAGCAGTCGTTTTGCAGTGTGGCGGCGACAGTCTGTCCGGCGACCGTTTGGGCTGCTTCAACCTGAGCATGCGTGGCCATGCCAACTGCGTCAACTTTGTCCGCAGTTTTGGTCTGCCTACTCTGGTCCTCGGCGGCGGTGGCTACACCATGCGCAACGTTGCCCGCACATGGGCTTACGAAACGGGCCGGCTGGTTGGTGTGGAGATGGACCCGGTCCTTCCCTACAACGAGTATTACAACGTAAGTCTAGTCGTCTAGATCACCTGTCGTACTTGACGCTGACTGTCGCAGTACTATGGGCCTGATTACGAGCTCGATGTGAGGGCGTCCAACATGGAGAATGCGAACAGTCCTGAGTACCTGGAGAAGATCAAGATTGCGGTCATCGAGAATCTCAAGAAAACCGCCCATGCTCCCTCTGTTCAGATGCAGGATGTCCCTCGCCAGAGCATGGGCATGACCGACGAGCAGGAGGCTGAGCTTGATGACCGCGACGAGGATGAGAACCCGGATGTCCGCGTGACCCAGCGCCAGTGGGAGAAGCGCGTGCAACGCCAGGACGAGTTTGAGGAGTCTGACGATGAGGACATCGCTCGCGCCAATGGCGTCTACAAGGCCAACGGTCGTTCTCGCCAGGAGACCACGTTCCGCAACACCACTAAAGATGACGATACCATGGAGATTGACAGCGGTGTTGCTACCCCCCCGGAGCCTGCCGCTGAACCGGCTGCCGATAACGACGACACCATGATTGACGAGACAATGGCTGAGGCATCGACCGAGGCTGCCCAGACGGAGGCGCCGAATCCTGATGCCTCCGAGAAGCCTGCGGACACCGAGAAGGCGAAGACTGACGGTGATGGCGACATCGATATGACTGAGGCTGCCCCTGCTGAGGACAAGGAAGCCGAAACCGCCATTAAGCGCGAAGAGGTTGAGGGTATCACGGCGGCTGAGGCGGAGCCGGCCAAGAGCCCTGCTCCGGAGAGCACGGCCAAGGCTGCCGAGGAGGGCGAAGCTCCCGCCACGAAGTCTCGCACCTCCGCCTCTCCGGAGGCTGTCGGCAAAACCGAAGCCAAGCCGGCCGAGGAGACTCCGGCTGTCGAGACCTCCGGCGACAATGCCGCCGCCGCCGCCGCCGCCGCCGAGAAGAAAGAGGATGGTGAGGAGGCTAAGGCCTAGGTTCGGCGCCCCGCTGCAGCCGATGTGTATACATCAGTCACGTAAGGTGGTTTTGCGACGGCGTTTTAGGAAGGCAGGAATCGGAGCAGGATTCGGCGGCTTTGGGTTTGCATTTCGGATCGGTGTTTCTGTCTTTAGCTAACAACCTTGCATTATACCATTATGGGATGCTTTTCACGTCTGCGGCTGCCTTCGCTTCTCCCTTCGCTTCATGAACTCCTGTGTATTTCCACCTCAGCTGCCTTGTCTCAGTGGCCGTTCCCCGCCGTAAAGAGCGCAACTGAGAGAGGTCCACAACAAACTGACCACACATCCACTTGGTTGACGGTACGAGTCATCGACAGTTTTGGAACGGCGCTTTGACTCGCGAGGTTGTCATCAAACTAGCTCATACTATAGTGACTGAATGTCACTAACTCGAGATTTTGTCTAGGGTAAGGTCCAACTTCAGCTCAAGCTTCCTAAAACGACAGCATCAAATCTACGCTGCCTCATGCGAGAGTGGTCGTCCAGACATGACAGTTGCTTGGCTGTTCCTGTGCTCTCCCCTGATCCCAGCCCTGTCTTTGTCGTCGCGTTGCAAGGTCTCCCCGAGTTGTGTTTGTCGCCTTTACGACCACGTCTCTATTACCCCTGGTTTTGTCTCTTATGTGTCCGAAATCTATCCCATGCTTAATTCTGCTAGGGAAACCAAAAAAAGATAAATAAAAAATAAAAAATAAAAAATAAAAAATAAAAAATAAAAAATAAAAAATAAAAAATAAAAAATAAAAAATAAAAATAAAAAAATAAAAAATAAAAAATAAAAAATAAAAAATAAAAAATAAAAAATAAAAAATAAAAAATAAAAAATAAAAAATAAAAAATAAAAAATAAAAAATAAAAAATAAAAAATAAAAAATAAAAAATAAAAAATAAAAATAAAAAATAAAAAAAATAAAAAATAAAAAATAAAAAATAAAAAAAATAAAAAATAAAAAACATAAAAAACATAAAAAAATAAGCAATGTTGTCTATATGAATGTATATCGTAAAAACGCCGCTTCGCTATGTGTTTTTCCCATTCTATCCCAACCCGATGAGATGATGCAGCAAGAACCGAACAGAACCTTTTTTTCCACCGCGGCACGCAATCCAAATCAGCAATCCAAATCAGCAATCCAAATCAGCAATCCAAATCAGCAATCCAAATCAGCAATCCAAATCAGCAATCCAAATCAGCAATCCAAATCAGCAATCCAAATCAGCAATCCAAAGATGAAGCAATGACATCCCAAGGAGGAAAACGAAGCTCCAGGCCCCAACCATCGCCAACCCCTTGTTTCTCCTTCCTTCGTTGCTCCAACAACAGAACGAACCACAACCAAAAAAAAAAAAATTAACAAATAATAGAATAGCATTCCATCATCGCACCTGCACCTCAGAAACTGAAAAGCCCGCTTCTTCTCTTTCCAAAGGGATACACCAACAGAGCACTCAACGAGAGCCCCACCGAGATGTTGATGGCGACCTGGATGACGCTAAAGAGGACGCTGAAGGCCGAGTTGGTGAGATCCCCGCCGCTGCCCGACTGGGACGTGGCGGCCACGGACGTGTTTCCGTTGACGACGGTGCCGTTGGCGAGGAGGGTCTCGTTGCGGACGATCTGGTCCGCGCTCGTCACGCCGCTCAGCAGCGAGCCGCTGGCCGCCAGGCCCGAGGGGACCTGCACAAAGATGGCGGGCAGCATGGCGGCCGCCGCGAGGCCGTAGCCGATGTGGCGGGCGCGCGGGGCGGGGCCCCCCCGCGCCGCCGCCGCCTGCGGTTTCATGGCTCCTCCTCCCATCTCCAGGTCGCCCGCGGCGTGGGTTTTCTGGTTCGAGATGGTCTCGTCCGAGTCGACGGCAGGCGGGCAGTTATAGTATGGCGAGTGGCGCGGGCGAAATTTGCCGGCGAGGCGGTAGAGGCGCGGCTCGACGTGGTGCTCCCACATGTCCAAGAGCCAGTTCTGGGTGTAGCGGCCGAGGCGGGAGTAGAGGTTGGCGAGGACGCCGATGGTGAAGGCGCCGAGAGAACTCGGGACGATGCCGTTGCCTTTGAAGAAGCGGGAGGAGAAGTTGTTGACGCAGAAGCCGGCTAGGGAGATGAAGACCTGCACGGGCGTCTGCTTCCATTTGGCTTGGTTGATGAAGCAGAGGCAGAGGGTGAAGGGGAAGACGAAGAGGAGGTAGTAGTTCTCGGGCGGCCGCTTGGTGTACCAGCTGTCGCCGACCGAGCAGTGCACGTCGCTGACGGCGTTGCTGTCCATGTATCCGTAGATGACCAATCCGATGGTGAAGCCGTATCCGAGGAAGAGGGTGTAGATGAGGGCGTACACCATGCGAACCGAGCCCGACACCATCTGGTGACTCTGCAGCTCCAAGCTCGCGCAGAGCACCATGTAGCCCGGCAGAATCAGGGCGATGGATGCCTGGGCGAGGGACGAGAAGCAAAAGAGTGTGCCGCCCCGTATCGAGCCGAAGACGCGGGCCAGGAACGAGGTCGCCACCGCTGCGGTAATCTCGAAAACATTGGCGTACAGCTCGTTCGAGGGAGACAGGTAGAGCTGCAAGAACCCCACCAGGCAGCCGAGGATGAAGCAGATTGGCATGTCGATGTAGCGCCCCTCGAAGCCAAAAGGGGCAACCATTGCTGAGGCGATGCCGTAGAGGATGATACGCAACCAGACGGGGAATTTCGGCTTGCGCGCGGTGATTTCGTCTAGACGTGCTGTCGCCTCGTCGACGCCGATGCGATCGTGCACCACCTCCTTGTAGATCTCGTGGACGTCCCGCAACCGGCCGAAGTCCAGGCCCTGGCCCGCGCGCACAATCTTGACTTCGGTGGTGTGTGTGTTGCTGTCGTCGAATGAGATGATCATGGTGTCCGGGAGATATAGGAACTGGCCCTCGATGCCGAGGACACGAGCCGACATCCTCATGTACGCCTCGAGCCGGTGGGTTGGGGCACCATAGGTCATGAGCGCCCTGCATAGCTTGAGGAGGTAAGTATGGCGGTTGATGATCTCGGCGATGTGGATCTTGATCCGGTATTCTTCCGCTTTCTTCTTGGACTTGGCCGTCTTCCTCGACTTGCTGGCCTCCTGCTTCACCTTTTCGGAGACTGCCTCGGAGATGTCCTTGCTAGAACCCGGAGCGGCGAATACGAAAGACGATTCCATAAGGCCCGTCAAGGTGCTCGACGACTGTGCCGCCCGCGGTCGCGAACGGCGGCTGTCTGGCTTCGGTGTGCTTGACCTAGACGTCGGCGGAGAGCTCACGGGCGTGCTTGCGGCGCTGGAATCGGTGTATGCTGAGCCGTATTTGTCTTCGGCATTGTAAAGTTTGAGCAAGGTGCCCAAGATTCCTCCCTTGTACGTCGGGGGAGGGGGCACATATTCCACGTCGTGCTCGACGGGAGTAGCAGTGCCCGATCTGGGGGGGAAGAACGAGTTGATCAGAGGGCTTTTGCGGCGCCGGTGAGCCTTGACGAGTTGGTCGGCCTCGAGGTGTGCGTTTCTACGCCGTCTGAGCATCTCCGAGTCTCCTTCCGGTCCCAAGTCTTGCGCAGCGGCGGCTGCTTGGTCGAGCAACTGATCATCATGATCTACCGTTTCTCTCCCTGAATCGACCGAACTCCTGCCTGACACGGGAACGGACGAGGTCCCGACGTCATAAGCGAGTCGGTCAGCCCGGTTCTTTGCTTCAACCTCGGATCTGTGGGGAGCCGTCGGCATCTCGTCCGGCGTCGTAATGGCTGATGATTTTCGAAGCACTGGACGGGGTCGGCTCGGACCGGCGTGGCTTTCAGCCCGGCCGCTGGTCTGCTCGCCCTCAAAGTACCGGGCAACAGCAGCAGCCAGCTCTGCCTCATCGACAGACGGTCGCCTGGTTAGGCCTTCAGGATGCAAAGGCGTGGACCCGTTGCTGTTTGGAGACGGCGTGAAGGAGAAGTAATCCTGGGCGTCATTCTCCGGTTCGCCCTGTGCGGTATGGAATGGGCTGCCGGGACTATTTGCCGGAGGCTGCCTGTCGCTGGCAAAGCCAACCCTCTTCTTCTCCTTGCCCTTTGGCGGCAGGGGGGCTGGAGAAAGGTCCCGTCGCTGCTCACGGCCATCATCGCCCGGCGTCGTTTGGAGTCCAGGTGCAGGCGGCGACGCCATCGCTGCGGCAAGACCCGTCACTAGTGTGAACCCCTGATCCCGTGTACGCGGCTGTGATCGTCGTGGGCCGGGCTAGAGGGATTGCAGTACACCATAAAAGAGTATAAGGAGAAATCTCCAGTTCGAGATTATGCTCGATCGTGATTTCGCCTGATAGAGCCCTTCCCAAGAAAGCTGGTTCCACAGAGATTTGGATTGACGTCGGTGGGGCTGATAAGCAGGTTATCGAAGCCTGGATCGACGTGCTCCTCGAAGGAGGACAAACACTTGGTAAGGGATCAATAAAAGGATTGACACGAGGAAGAGGTGTGCGAGAGGGGAGTTGCGGGATCCAAGATTCCCGGCACAAGGGTGCGGTGACCTGGCTTCTTCAAAGATCCTCGCTGCAGAAGCGGCATCCAGAAGCCTGCCGCCGCCCTGAGGAGTGGAACCGGTTGTGACCATGGAGCTCAGGATGGGGTGTTGTCGAGCGCTCCGGCTTTAGCTCGGAGGGCCAAGGGCCCGCAACGTTGTGGTCCAGAACATTGAATCCAGGACTGTTCTTAGTCGGCCCTAACTATAACTACCGCCCGCCCTCTCTGTTCAAGCCCAAAGACAAATGGGGCGTGCTCGTATCTTGAGAGGATTGCATTATCCTCCGCCACCTTGGTGGGCCGTCTGGGTTTCGAGTTTCGAACTTTTTTTTCCAGCAGAAAAGGAGGGATTGCTATCCTGTGAGCCCCACCAAACGTCATCAGCCGAAACGTAAAAGCGTTAGCCGGTCCGTAAGTTTCGCATCCGATCTAGTGTACCCGCCCTAGTGTACCCGCCGGTAAGCGGTTGCCACAAAACCGGTTGCATCGATTGCATCACAAAGTTGGGATAACTCACCTTGTGCATCTAGCGCGCGGCCACGCCGTGAACAAGTCACAATGGGAGAGCTCCGATAGCGCCATACCCTGCTCAAAACTGACACGGGATATTGCGAAGCGACGCGACCCTTGGAGAATTGCTAGCTTGTGTAAGTGCTAGGATACAAACTATACGTCGAACGTTGGCGGCGGTCGGTGCGGGTCGGTGATAGGGCAACGGAGATATCAGGTTGCTGCCCGATTGGCGCTGAAACAACATCGATGATGCACGTGTTGCATGTCGGTGCAGCGATTTGATCAGGGATTGCTGAGACAGCGCTCGCATGACCGCAGAAAAAACAGGATAGTTGATGTCAGGGGTTGATGTTCGTTGATGCGGCTCATCCGATCCATTGGATGTCCCGATCCATTGGATGTCAGGCACACACGAAAAGCTCCCCTGCAAAATCCGCCACCGCGCCCGCCAGGCACAACAAGAAAACTAAGGCATTGCATGAAGAACAGTGCACCGACCACCCGAGACCCCTAGACCTCCGTACTTGAGCTAAGGTAAGGTACTACAGAGTAAGTAGGTGCGTCTTCAAACTCTACCAGGGTACTACTCGGTACGTGCCACCGAAGCATGACCCACAATTCTCGAAAACGTTGGAATCTGAAATGTGGAAGTCGCATTTCTCCGAATGCACGCCGTTTGACGTTGCTCTCAAGTCTCGAATTCTACTAAAGCATCAAGGTGAAGAACAAGCAAAGTTACCTCCTACACGCCCTCGTCTAGGGTTTTGAGACGACTACAAAGTTGGAGTTGTCGTAGGGCTCTGGCGAGCACAGCACGTTGCCGTTTTCGTCCCGCAGGTGCACCATGGTCGCCCCGTCGAAGCCCACGTTCTTTCCGCCGACCGTTGTCGCTCCGGAGTCGACGAACCACAGATCCGCAAAGTTGGCCAACGCAACCTGCTTGCCCGATTCGTAGAAATCCTCCAAGATCCACTCGGCATCCCGGCGGCACAGCTGCGGCCCGTTGTTTAGCTCCAGGGTGACCGACGTGCCAGTATCCGCGTTCTCGATGACTCTGATAAGAAGAGCATGAACAGTCAGATCGCTGTCGCCCGACCCAAGAAACCCACCCACCCCGGCCGGCCGCACTTACAGAATGGCGCTTGAAGCATCCTTGGTCGTGATATTGACCGACATCCACTCGCCCGCCTTGACCTTGAGGCCGCTGATGGTGTAGGAAGCTTCTGGGTACCACTCCCACCATGCCGAAGCGCTCTGGCCCCCGTCCGAGTTGACCTAGTGTAGCGAAGTGGTTATTAGTTTGCCGTCTTATCATCGTTCACCGCTTGTCTCGGCCCTCCCCCCCCACAAAAAAAATAAAATAAAATAAAATAAAAAAACCTCAGGATCACCACAGGCCTGGTTCTTACAATGGTCGTCACGCCCGCCTGCAGTAGGGTCGTGTTGCACGCGGCCCCATCAATCCCAACCCATGCAGCGGCGAACTGCGGCGCCGGCGTGCCTGGTCGCAGCGTCAGGTCCGGGGCGGTGAAGTAGCCGAGCACGCTCTTGATGCCGTCCGAGTCGGACGCGTGCTGCGACGCACCGCACCAATTGGCGCTGTAGCTGACGGCATCCCTCTCGACCGTCCTGTTGTTCTGTCCTCGACGGGGTCGAGACGCATGCCAGCGGTGTTCCAGGGGCGGGATCCGGACGAAGCTCAGGCCGGACGCGTCGACGTCCTTGCCGTGCTGCTTGACGCTCGCCACGAAGCTCAGTTGCGCCGTGACCGTGCAAGCGGACGATATCAGCGAGGCGAGCGATAGGGAGCGGACAATGGACCACATGGCGTCGGGGCCGGACCGGTTGCTGATCAGCGCTTGGCAAGACGGGGACTTGGTCGTCGATCAGCGACGGGAAATTTAGGGATCTTCTTCTCACAAACAAGGCGCACAGGGTGATCGACAACGACCGACGCAGAGAGAGAAGTCACCAGCGGCAAACCGAAATCGTCCCTCCCGAGATGTGGGACTCGGGCACTCCGGGGGGTTGTTGGAGGCTATTAAGACGGCTCTTCCAAAAACTGCGAATTTCTCGGTTCCACTCCCTATTTCGGCCGCTCATTTATTGGGCTCCGGAAGTTTTGCAGTGGTAACGTTCCCGTCAGTGCGCCTCGAGCAATCCAGGTTTGCCCCCTTCCGTAGTGATTGTTTTCGCTGGCTAACGCGTCTAGCGTTGCATTTCTGCCACCCCACGATCCCTTGGGGGGGTAGCGGGTTCCGGTTACTACGGATTAGTGTACGGATTACGGAGGTTGGCTTCAAAAGATATTACAGTGCCCAGACTGCCAAGACCTCCATATACAGTACGGATCCGTATAGTCAGCCAAGACGATTCCCCACCCTCCACAGCCCTCCCACTTACCAACTTACCAGCAGGTAAAACTGGCTCAAAACTAGCTCAAAACCAGGCTATTTTGAGCATTCCAAACAGTATTCAATTCGCTATTTACAAGATAGTCAAAGTGGCTCTATTTTACCAGTAGTTACGTCGCTTTCCCCTAGACTAACTACTTACAAGTTACTGACTTCTACGATTTCCACGCAGTAGATACAGAAGTTCTCCCAACCGAAGTCGATCCTCACCATTAGCTTCTTCCAACTTAGCTTCCTGTTTAGCCTTCGATTTCTGACACCATTTGCGCTATACGCGATACCCTGGCTCCTCTTATCTAGGCGACAGAGGGTCAGGAGTAGTACCCTCCTTATATTCGTTCCCCCCAGCCAGCCGGATCACCTATTTGATATTGCCCTAAATCCTCTTAATATATCGTTATATCTACTCTATTGGAAACTCTCGCCACTGCCTAGCCTAATCTTTTTCTAGCTAGATACGAGAATTTAGGATCTTTCGCCTCCTATAAGACTGTTTAAGCCTCGCCTATATAGGCTTAATAGCATTAAGGTTAGGTAAGTTTAGTAGCCACTTTAGGACCTTAAACCTTGCTTCCTCCTAGAGCTGACGATTCTATGTGACGAACCCAACTCAGACTACTTCTGAAAGGGTTCAGACGAAGGTGGATTGAGCGGAACAAGCAGGCAGGTCGTCTGAGGGATTCGGTGAAGCCAAAGGGTTCACAACAACACTGAAGTTGTCTCTCACAGTAACTAGCAATTCCGGTGAGTACTGTGATTGTGATTGTTACCACTGGTGAACTCCAGAGTCCACCATAACGAGCGACTATCTACATGTATATATAATCCTAGTGATCACTCGTGATCACGGTGATTGTGGGTGATCGCATGGTGGTGGTCACCCTGATCACTGGTGAGCGTAGTGATCACTGTGCTTCCCATGTTGCAATTGGTCCTTTCGTTCCTCCGGCCTGATTGGCCCGTCTGTGCCGGTGGCCCAGGCGGCATCTGCATGCATATTTCCGTGACATTCTATTGAGAGGTATAGGTACTAGCGTTATCTTCCTATATAATATAGACAAGGCTATACTTCTTCCTAAGTTCTTCTATAAAAGGAAGAAACAAAGGAAGTAAGACTTCCTATTAGTAATATATCTAGTTAATCCCTTCTTTCCCCTAACGTACCTGCTTACTAGTCTTTGTAGTATACCTCTACGATGGTTTACGACCTCCTTTTCCTACTAGGGATAGTCTCTTTATCTTCGTCTTTAACTCCTATACCTATTGAGCTTCCTCCTCGTAAGCCTTATTATATATATCTATCAGTTCCCAGTACCGTGCTATCATCTTTGCTAACTCCTTTAGCTAATAGTAATAGGGACTAATCTTAGACTATATATAATAACCCTAGAATATAAAAGTCATCTGGCCCTTCTAACGCCTCTTAATATAATAAAGGCTATTTGCTTCCTGAGTTTGACGCTAGATATAACGTTTTCTATAGACTATGCCTAAAATAATAGAGGTTTTATCACTCTAGACCACTTTCTTCTAATCCTCTAAGGTCTAGTCTTTAACCTGTATTGCAAATTCAAGACAAGCTATCTTCTAGGCTTTATTTAATCCTAGCTTAGTTATTAACTTAATATTCTTAAACCTAGCCTATTTTAACTATCGCTAGATTATTAAAGGACTTAGCCCTTTTCCGCCTAGATGCTAAGTAACTATCTTAGTAATCTATTAGCAGGAGTATTATCTTATAGTACTATTCTTAGTTACTACCTATTTAATAACCTAGGTAATAGATTTAGTTACCACTTTTAGCCTTCCAGATTTTAGAGCATTTGTAACATACTTATCCTTGACAGGGCTACCTAGTATATATCCCTACTCTTTTGCTCTTTTCAATATTATATAGAATGTCCTCTCTTTTATCCTAGTTATAGCCTCGATTTCCGATATCTTAGCTCCCTTTAAATAGAGAATCAGAGCCTATACCCGTTAGGCAGGAGTCGTATATTTACGGCTTGATTTGGTAGGCATTAAAGACTCGGTCAGGATAGACTCGGTCGGGATAGACTCGGTCGGCGCCATTATATAGAAGGCACTACAAAGGCTAATAACTAGTTAGTCAGATCTATCAAATCGACAAAAGAAAGCTTACCAAAACGCTCTAAAAGTATCATAACTACTAGATCTGGAAGACTTGGTGGACTTAGGTAAAAGATTAGGTAGGAATAAACCCTAGATGTGCAGGGGAGATCACTAAACCATAGAAATTACAGTACAAATAGGATCATTAGTGCATTTCGTACGTTGTCATATGCCAAGCCTTGGCACAGGGCTGTAATATCTTTTGAAGCCAACCTCCGTACAGTACACTAGGACAGGGTTATGTCCGAAAATAACCACAGGCATTCCGGCCACGGCGGGCCGGAATGGTCTCGGCACATTCGCTGCATGCTAGCGTGTTCTGAAAACGGTTGTGATCGACCAGACCGATACCAAACCTTTGGGTCGAAAATGCAACACCAACTGACCAGAGTTTCTGTACTGTGTACACCAGAACCAACAACCGCGAAGGTGCTTATTATTTCCGTGGGATTCGGAGCTTATTCTTTTTCTGCAGTTGGTGCCCAATGGCATGACTGGGGAGAGAGTCCTCTCAAGATACCCACAACCTCCACGCCGGGCCGTTGCGGCCCCCGAAAATTACAGTCCCGCTTCTCATGCCGACAGCAAAGAATCCGTGAACAATGCGAGATTGCGCCATCTTCGCTCATTGCTTGTCGACCGCCTCTTTGCCTCCATGTTCGCAACAGAAGCCAATCGCCTCGTCAATGCCTTGCCCATTAGTTACCTCCTCCCGACACCATCAATCAAGGTGGAAGGGGGAGTAGAAATGCGTGTCAGGCCCCTGTAGATTGGTTCGTCGGATAATGCTCTTTGTCTCTGGGTGTGAACCAGGGGAGGTGCCCATATTCCATCCACGTGCATGGATAGTTTTTTTTTTTTCCTGGTGTCTCCCGAGAACTCTACTTCCATATGCCGGTCGGTATCCCTGCATGCATTCCAAGGCCCTGTTTTGAAACACATATCCTCCGAAATACCAGCCGGCGGACAAAGAGTGTGGCATGGTTGATGGGTTGCTCAATGATATGCGAAGCAATCAAATGGCCTTTTTTGATTTCTGAATTTCGAGCGCTTTGGCAATAGTTATTGCTGGAGAGCGGTTTGACTGTTCGCAAACCCCCATGCCCAACGAGAATGTCTAGTGTAATTAGTGCGCCAGGGTTTGAAGACCCGCAAACCAGCCATGATTTTATTTCTGAACACCACTGAACATGTCCTATCAGGTGGTTCAACCCAACTAGCTGTTGGCGGAGAGAAGGATATCCGCTCAATAATTGCCTGATGATGGTCATCGGGGCTGATCAGTTCCTTGAGTATCTAGGTGTCTGAGCACGCAATCCGCTCACGATTCCCCATCCATAAAGCAGTGTAAAACAATGACAAGTCATCTAAGTGGGGACTTTCCTATTTCCTATTTGAGACGGCTTAGGCAAATCATCATACGTAGTAATTCTCTAACAGATGATAATTATTATTATTACTATTATTCCTACACCGCTATACTATAGCACGCCAGAGCCTCTCGAGTTGTATACAAAGGAAACCGTACCTAATAGGCCGGATAAAAACCCAAACAGATGATAACTAGCATATCCCGAACCTTGCCAACCGTGAATTAATGCCGCAGGATAGGGTCATTATAGTTTTCTCTTATCAAGAAAACAAGTGACAAAAATCAGAGATTAGACTCCAAAGAGAAAGGATGGGCCCGCTCCTAGAATCATACATCCATCCCTCTTGATCGCCCAGAGATGGTCCTGGCACCAGCGCTCATGGCCGTAGAGGTTCTCTGGTATCTCGGTTACCATGGGTGTAGTATTGTACAGAGCAGTAAACTCAGACACCTGCGCCCCAAGCTACCTCGTGTACGCCGATCAGTCGATTACCTCCTTTACCTTTCCACTCACTTCCGGCGATCGTGACTGTCTGTCTATCTCAATGTCTTATGCGAGAAAGGTTGGTGGTCTATACCGTGTCGTCCATTGCAGACGCGTAATAATGCGATGTCTCGTAACATGTTGGTTGCCTGCGTCCAAATGTTGGGTGCCTGGAGGGAAAGTAATACGCTCACAAGGGGTGCTTAATACACCCTAGATCATCTCTCCGAAGTAGGGCCAAGGGAACTAAGTGACACGTTTTCGGAACATTCATCATCTGGGAACGTAGAGAAATCTTCAATGCCATAACGCTACTCGAGGTCCTAACGATGCGGCCCTCGAGCACCGTGGGGTTGTGAATTGTGCTGCCGGATCAAACTGCTTCGAGGAACCAATCTTACAGGACATGTCAATAACAAACGCTTCACGTGTTGTGGTAATGAACATGAATTTGGCAGAATGTATCACCATCCTCCCTGCGAACTGGTCGTGGCTAAGGGTGGTAGGATTACTCTTGAGGCTACATGATAATTAGTCGTGACACGCAAGCAACCTACGAATGTCGCTTGTGTCGTTAGGTGAGTGTACGCGTAGTACTATGTAAGTAGTTAGAGGTTATGGCAGGATGCCACAGGGCTCGCGGGAAGAAGACGGATGTTACCGATGTTACAACCGTGGGACTTTTGCGCTGTCAGATCAAAGTTCTTACACATGATGGGACCCTTTCATACACTTGCACGGTTCAGCTTTCCGGCTTCTAAGAAAGAGCGCTTCAACATGCCGAGCACCGCAGAACCTTGTGCGGGCTTCTCAAATGGCCGGATCCAGTATGACTGACTCACAGGACTGCTCAGGCTTGTGACTATTAGTCTTAATCCTTCCGCCTGCTCGTTCATTGTCAGCCTCCAAGGGCATCAGAGTTCCGAGGCTGCCTTGGCGGCCGCAAAAGAGGGGCCTCGAGCTGCAAAGTCGGGGAGGGGACGGGAGCCAATGACTCAGCCCGGACGAGTCATTGTTGATTGGCCCTCCGTCCCCCGCAGCATCTTGCAGGAATACATTCACTTCGGTTTCACCAGGTGCAAACAACGACAACATGAAGATGCAAAGAGATGGCAAGAGTTATAAAAAAAAAAAAAGGAGAGAGAGAGAGAGAGAGAGAGAGGAGAGAGAGAGAGTCAACGTTGATTCATTATATATCCCGTGGTATCTTCCGTAACGCCAGTGCCAACCAAGTCCCAGTGACAGCCCCCCCCTTCTGATCCATGCCTTTGAGCCAGAATGTGCCATCCCATGACCACCACCCAAACATTAGTACTAGATCGTGACCAAAAACGTATATAAAGAACCGTATCTCCCGCTGAAAAAAACGGCGGCGGCGTGGTCATTCGAGCTTCAAGAGCCTCATGTATTTCTCCAGCACCAGGTTTCGGTCGTTCAACTTCCACCGCAACCTCTGGTCCTCGTCGATGGTGATGGCGTCGGCGTCCATCCCGACCACCTTCCCCGGGGCGGGGGTGACGGGCACGGCCCGATCGATGAGGTCCTCGAGCAAGGCCTTGTGGGGCAGGGCGGACCACTCGGCCTCGTAGAGGAGCCACTCGCCGAGGCTCTTGAGCTGGGGCTTCTCGTCCGGGTCGAGGCCGCCGCCGGCGCCGCAGCTCAGGCGGGCGAGGCAGCCGACCAGCATGACCCAGGCGACGGCCTCGGGCGCGCTGGCGGAGCCGGGGGGCTGGCGGAAGGCGACGGTGCCGAAGCCGCCGGCTCCGGCGGCGCTGAGGCCGGCAAAGTCCCAGCGGAAGGCGTCGTGCAGGAAGTCGGCGCCGGGCTCGGCGCCCAGCGCGGCGCCCGTCGGCGACGAGGCGCTGCACCAGCCCATGCGGGCGCTCAGGCCCTCGAAGGTCGGCTGCTTGTCGATCCGCTCGAAGCACTGGGCCATGGGCAGGCCGGCAAAGTAGACGTTGTTGCGGTTGCTCTTGGCCCAGACGCTGGTGCGCCGGTACGGGGGCACCAGCGCGTCCAGGCAGCGCTCGAAGTAGAGCGCCGACTTGGCCAGCGCCTTGGCCTGCTCGAGCGTCCAGTATCCGGCGGCCGGGGCGATGTGGATGTGGGTGAAGCACTGGTGGGTCGTGGTGACCTCGAAGTGGGCGTGGAGGGTGTGCAGGACGCTGCGCAGGGCCGCCTGCCACACCTCGGGCCGCTTCGAGAAGCGCGCAAAGGGCGAGACGAGCTTCATGCCGAAGCGGTAGTCAGCCGGGCGGGAGGGGATGCAGAGCTCGCTGGCGATGGTCCACTCGCGCGACGAGACGGACGTGGGGCGGGCGCTGGCCAGGTGGTTGGGGATCCCCACGCGGGTGAGCTGGGTGCTGATCTCCTCCTCGAGGCCCGTGACCGTCTTGTGGTTGCGTTTCCTGCTGCGGATTACCAGGCCGAGCTCGACACAGAAGCGGAAGTCAGGGGCTTCGATGCGCTCGGGCTCCATTGGCAGGGGGTAATGGACGCTGGCCCGTCGGCGGCGGCGGTGGTGGTGGTGGTGATGCGTTGCGGGCTCGTCGTGGCGGCGACGGTGGTGACCGGCCTCAGGGGCCACGTAGGTGAAGTGCGGCATCGTGGGCAGTGGCCAGGTGACTGTTGATGGGCGTGGATAGTATGACGAGAACGAGATGAGTTGTCGTCAATGGTCGACTGTGCCGATGAGCCTGGACGACCAGGTTCAGGTTCAGGGGGCTGCGAGCCCTATATACACAGAGGTTATCCATGGCCAGATTCTGATGGAGGGTCAGCAATTCTCCCGAGATCATTGCGTTCTGCCTGGAAGTCCTGCGCCAAAAGCGAATAAGAGGTCGAGTAACGGTGAGGACGTCACCTGCATCCGCGGCCGCAATTGACGGCGGCCGCCGGCTGGAGGGGGCTGCCGTATGGCTCAGAGCGGTCTGGAACCGGGGAGGGAACCAATCCGGACCCTCAAATCTCATGCGCGTTACCAAAGGAAATTGAGGACGCAGTCGCAGGCAGCAAGACGCGGGGGAGGGGCATTCCGCCTAGCTAGGCAGGAATCAGCGAATGGCGTACGGAGTACCGCAATTCTCACACAGGGCAGGACTCCACTTTTGCATTTTCTCCCGGCATGGAAAGTGTTGATGTGGTTTGTGTGGCTTGTCTCTTGCCAGGCGGCAGCCCCACTGTCTGCCCTACTAGGCGGCCGATTTTGCGAGGCCGCCAGGCGGCTACGCTTCGCATGTCCTGAATTGCAGGGCTCCAACCTACGTCACTTGGCGGCTCCGCCTCTCTGTTGCGCACAAGTCCCAAATTATGGAACCATTGGACGTGAACGCCTCAGTGGTGAGGCTTAGTTGACCCGACAGTACGGAGCCGAGAATTTGGTGAAGTGAATGATGCTATTCATGGAGTACTTATCTGCTTCAACTTCGCTAGACGCGCGATTATCAGGTTGGTTGAAATGGCCGGCTCCTTGGGCGCTAGAGCAGTGATGGGAGTTGGAGTTGTTCGGCGCCAAGCTGGGTCGACAGACAAAGCTAACGGTCGAGCTATAGTTTCAGAAAAAGAATTTGATCTCGAAGCTTTCGGTTTGATTCGTGTGGTACATCGTCTCGCAGCTAGGATTTCATCCATTCAACGCCGAGTTCTATCCGGTGTGAACATTTCGGGAGCAGATCAGAGTTGTGGTGTGATATTCCTGATCCTCAAGTGTTTCACGAGGCGCGCGTTTCACCATGTTTAGAAAATCAAGGGTTTTAGGGATTAGCTCGAGATTGCCAAAGGTACGAATCGAAGCTGTTACGGTACGGTTCCTTTCAGCATCGCTAATAGTTGTAATCAAGCGCACGCGGTGATTGGACCAAACCCAACGACACCGGAGCTAGAGTGTCTTATCTCTGATTAGCGACGTCGGATGGCAGCAAAGCTCTTTGTTTGGTAGTTGTTCGGCTGTCTCCCGGCTTTCGAGGCTCTCGCCCTCCTTCCCTCCAAAGCTGTCGTGGTTTTGGGGCTATGAGTGCGCAAGCGCGCTTGCTTGGCTCCCGCGCGTCGGCTTTGTCGCCTGCTGTTCTGCGGAACAACACCTAATGAAAGAGGCGAAGTGTCGCCCTCTTCGGGACAGGTTAAAGGCCGACCAGCATCCCGTTGATGGACAGCTGAAAAGTCGCCCGCTCCAGACCCAGTTGGAAGGTTGGTCCCCAGAAATGGGTCTCCCTCCTTGTTCGAGGCCGAGGTTTGTTTCCGATCCTCTCCGGATTCGTTGGAGCTCTCGGACTCGGTGAACAAAGGCCACTCGGGGCTTGTCATTGGCTCTTCGTCATTTCGGTAAATGTGAATCACTTCCGTCTTGAAGTCCTTCCGGTGGTCTTGTAGCCAGTCCTGGGTGCGACACATTTGCTCTTCGAGCCGTCGCTCACATCGCGGGCAGAGCTCGTCGTCTTTCAGAACCGTCCGCAGCCTCTTCCGGCCTGTCCATCCTGTCTTGAGGACTTGGTTGCCATGTACTATATGGCATTTATATTTCACAAGCCGAGAGTAGGTGTACGCCTGTATCATGGCCGCGAATTGGACGAGCATCCATGGGAAGAAATGTCAATGCCAGATCGATTATCTCGTACTTATGGGTTTCTGGCAGCAAGAAAGGGGCCCGGTGAGTATTGTGTGTACAGGATCTGGATTCTCCGAAATGTAAGGCTGTTCATGTACCAGGGCAACAATGTGGGAACCAGGAAATTTGAACTGCAGACTTGGCAGAGTTTCCTGACCTTTCTCCTACTAATTACCTGATCCGGTGTATAGGCACGTTGTGATAGCTTCACAAGATCACAGCGCCCAATTTTCTTAAATCGATAGTTAAATTAACAATGCCAAGGATTGAATAATTAAAGAACAAAATGAACAGAGTTAACAGAGTTATTTCTCTAACGACATGAGGACCTCCTTAATGCTTTGGGCCGACTCTCTCAATTCGGCCTCCTCCAACTCGCTGAGGAGTAGGGGCACGTCCTGGTACGCGCCATGCCGGTTCAGCTTGCAGGGCATGCTGAGGGCCACGTCCTGGATTCCGGCGTACGTGCCGACCCTCGAGACCGTCATGATGGCGTCGCTGTCGGTGACGATGGGCTGCAGGATGCTGACGAGCACCGAGGCGACGCCGTAGTTGGTCTTGCCCTTGCGCCGGATGATCTCGTAGGCGGCCTCCCTGGTCCGCTTGGCGCAGGCCTCGAGTGCGGCCTCGTCGTGCTCCATGCGGGCCGCCCTGCAGTAGTCGTGCAGCCGCATCCCGCAGATGGTGGCGAGCGACCACACGGGCAGCTGGCTGTCGCCGTGCTCGCCCACGATCATGGCGTGCACGTTCCGCGGGTTGACCCCAAAGTGCTTGCCCAGCTCGTGCCGGAACCTGGTGGTGTCCATGGCCGTGCCGGACCCGATCACCCTCTCGAGTGGGAAGCCGGAGAGGTGGTGGGCCGCGTGCGTGAGCACGTCGACCGGGTTGGTGGCCACGACGAGGATGGTGTCGGGCGCGTGGCGTGCGATGCGGGGCACTACGTCCCGGAATAGCGCGTAGTTGGTCTTGACGAGGTCGAGGCGCGTCTGGCCGGGCTTTTGGTTGACGCCCGCCGTGATGATGACCGCCGCCGCGTGGGCGCAGTCCTCGTAGTCGCCGACGCGCACGCGCGCCTGTGCAAAGTGCGCCGCGTGGCTCAGGTCCATCACCTCACCCATCGCCCGGTTCTTGTCGATGTCGATGAGCACAATGTCGGCCGCTAACCTATCAAGGAGCAGCGCGTACGCAGTCGTCACGCCTACCGAGCCGGCACCGACGATAACGATCTTGATTGACTATCCGTTGGGCGGAGCATGAGAACGTGTACCTAGGTAAGCAGGTGTTTCATTTCTGAGTAATTCGAAACAATCCTCTTCACTGACCTTGACATCTGCTGCGTTTGGCTGAGGCATCTTGAATCCGTAAAGGTAATAAATAACTCGTCACCCCCTTTAACCGGCGATGCGGAGCGGATCGTAGAATGATCGAATCCGTCACCGGTCACACAGAGCGGATTAAGTGGTTGACTGACGTGCGGCAGCAACAGTGATGCCTCAACGTCTGAAGCTGCTGTAATTATACTCTTTTCAGAAGGAGGGGCTCAGCTGAGATCGGATGATGATGTTGGCTTGGCACACGAGACTATCTTGTCTATTGACAAATTGGCTCAAGTCTCGTCCTGTTAGCACGCTGGTGGTCCGACCTCTCATTCTCTTTCCTCGGTAGAGAAGCCTAAACTGTAGAGTTTGGCACCATCATCTTTCTCCTGAACAAATCTAACCGAGGAGATTATATGTATTTCGCGAGAACAGACACCTGACGTCATCTAATCGCAGTAGCAAACGCCCTAGATTCCGAATACCCCTCATTTCAAATGCCATTTTCCACATAAACTCGGTCAAGATCACATGCAAGCCTATATACAATACCACACATTTGTCCGACTTGTTTCAATATCACATTCTGGAAGCGAAGCCCGGGTTCTGTGGAACAGAGCACTTTATATAGCCTGTACGCCGCAGCCCACCTTCCTCCGTTTACATCGGTGAATTGCTACTCCCACATTCGGAAGGCTACGACCGCATCATATGCTATAAGGGGCACCAGATGTCTCAGAACCTCACTCTTCCTTAGTATTTATATTAAATAATTGACCGACGAAACAAAAAGGGGCCTAGTGGCGCAATGGTAGCGCGTTACTTTCCGGTAAACATGGCTGGTAAAGGTTCCAGGTTCGAATCCTGGCTGGGTCGAACTATTTTGCTCCGATCTCAAAATAACTTTTTTGTCTAATTTTACACTAGACTCTGGTATTTGTCACAGCTACCTTACAATTTCTGGGCAATCTTTCTTAAGCACCCTTTGTGCTAGTGGTGAGGGTTGATGTTAGTAAGGTCTTGGATAGATCGTTCGCTCGGAGCTGGTACAGCGAGACGATAGAGTTTTAATTATTGGCCAACATCCCTTAAACGCAGTCTCGTTTAGTCGTCCTTGTCTCCCTGCTATCATGAATGCTCTTCGAATATCCGGGTGGAATATAAGAAGGACATCTCATCTCCTTTTTCTGTAACCCTCGTGCCACAGCTTGGGATCGGACAGCATCGTAGCGGCTGTTCTGCTAGAACAACGTATGCCATTAACTTGACTCGGATGATGAGGGTTTTGGCTGGATCAGCCGGAAAACCTGTGTATCAGAGGTCGAGTTCCCGCTAGGGACGTTCCAGCCACGAAAATAATTGATATGTAATTCACTACGCTCTTGTGCAGTGAGAGACATGTAGTCTGACGCGTCGAAACCTTCCCAAAGGTAGAGAGTACTGTAATTATGTCAAGGCTCCTTCCATTATTTTTTGTGAAAAATGAGGTCATCGATTCATTTGCCATTCTCTAGTCTAAGGCGTCAATAAGGCATTTGTAGATGGATGATAATTAGCTATAAATAACATTGCATTAATTATAACACGAATTGACGTGATTTATATGTGAGTTGTGGGCATAATCGAACCGTGTCTTTCTTGCCACGATGCCTAATTACTCTTTGTGACGCTTTCATGGTGACGGGTAATTAGCTGTTAGAGCGTAATAATCGGATCCTGATCCCAGACTCTCTACGAGTCCAACGACACTAAGCAAAGGGTATACTCGGAACACTATTTAGCGTGTTGTCCAAGTCTGCTGAAAATCTTGCTTGTTAAAGTGTAAGTCTAGCTAAAGACGACTCGCGGAGGTTATAGTCGGTGACACCATAGCTACGCAGTGGTTATGTCCGTTCCGTCTATCGCCCAAGCAACTCGTGACACACTCTCTATAACAAACGCTGCGCTGGCAGCCAAATGCTATGCCAAAACAGTCTATACAGGTGCTCACGCGAGCCAGAACCACACCCTCTGCAAAAAGTTCTTGGGCACCGGCGGGCGGTCGTCGGCACAAAGCTCGTCCATCTCCTTCTTGCCCGTGAGGACGTCAACCTCCCGCGCCCTGCGGCAGATGGGCGTCCGGAACCACAGCTTGTGGCCGAGATAGAGGGCCAGGAAGATGGGGAGGGTGATGTAGGCGGCCAGGAAGTCGGCGTAGTTCCAGGGGGCAAACACCTGGAAGCCGTTGGTGAGGGTGAGCAGCGAGATGAGGATGAGGGTGGCCCAGGCGGCGTACGGCTGGGCGATGGTCTTGAAGGGCAGGGTGTGCAACAGGCCCTGGACCTTCATGGCGGTGCGGAAGCGCAGGTAGGTGATGAGCACGACGATCCAACCGATGAAGCCCGAGATGGTCGAGATGTTGCTGAACCAGAGGAAGACCTGGGCGCCGTTCTGGGAGACGTTGAGGTAGGCCAGCAGGCCGACGGCCCAGGTGGCGAGCACGGCGGCGTAGGGGACGCCGCGGCGGGTGGTCCTGGCGAAGAAGGCGGGCGCCTGGCCGGTGGCGGCCATCGAGTAGAGCACGCGGGAGCCCGAGTAGAGGAAGGCGTTGCCGGCGGACCAGGCCGAGGTCAGGATGGCGGCGTTGATGACGTGGTTCAGACCGCGGATGCCGGCGCGCTGGATGCCGATGACCCAGGGGCTGGCGCTGGCGTCCGACTTCTCCGAGAGCAGGCGCGGCTCGTCGGACGGCACGATGGCGCCGATGATCAGGCTGCTGACGCCGTAGAAGACGGCGAGGCGGTAGAGGAAGCGGCGGGCGGCCTTGGGGATGTTGCGGCGGGGCGCGACCGTCTCGCCGGCCGCGAGGCCGATGAGCTCGGGGGAGGTGATGAAGCTGAAGCCGGCGCGGACGAAGGCGGTCCAGTAGGCGGTGAAGCGCCCCGTCGCGCCCGTCCCGACGTACTCCTTGAAGGCGCCCGGGTCGTTCCAGTAATGGAACCCTATGGCGCCGCCCTGGGGGGCGCCGCCGGCCATGATGACGATGCCCAGGATGATCAGTCCGATGATGGTGATGAACTTGATGCTGGCGAACCAGAACTCGGCTTCGCCAAAGATCCCGACGGCGATGATGTTGAGGACGAGGCAGACTACGAGGATGATGGTGATCCACACGCCTACGGGGACTGGCGTGTCCCAGTAATCGAGCAGGATGGCGCCCGCCGAGGCCTCGGCCGCGACCAAGATGGCATAGGCGTACCAGTAGTTCCACCCCGAGGCAAACGCGAGGCTGCTGTCGACGTAGCGGTTGGTGAAGTAGGGCAGCGTGATGCCCTTCAAGGGCAGGTATGTCGTCATCTCGGCAATGGTGTTCATGACGATCCAGACCACCATCATCATGGAAACATAGCCGAGCCATAACGGTGCCGGGCCGACCTTGGCGAGGATCGCTCCGGATCCGACAAAAAGTCCTGTCCCGATGCTGTTCGTCCGAGTGTCAGGAGCGCTCCGGCCGGCAGGGGAGGGGTTCCAGGGAGGATAGGGAGGATAATCGGGGGGGACTCACGCGCCACCGAGGGCCAGGAATTGAATGTGTCTACTCTTGAGACCGCGTTGGAGTTGCTCAGCGCGATCCAGCGAGATGACGCCGTCGACGATCTGGGAGCCGCCCAAGGCCTCGTCCGGGGTGTCCAGCGGACTCCCTTCGTACACCTCATTCTTCATCTTGGCGATGGGAGGTACGGACTGGTGTTCTTTGGTGATGCTCCAACAGCGTTTGGGCTAGAGGGAGACGGTGACGAGACGTTGAATGAAGTACGGGAATCAAGTCGCTTATCTTTTGAGGCTGCCTGCGACCCACCGTGACAGATGCATGCGCTCGTGGCAGTATGCGAGGGTGGTGGGGAAAAGAAGCAAGAACAAACCCGGGGTTGCAATGGAATGGGAAGGGATTATCAGTTTGTTGGTATCGTTAGTACGGAGTACTACACACATGGTTCTCCTTGTATCGCCCTGGATTTGGGGATCCTGGATAACGGGACGGCAACCCCGCGGATGGCAACCCCGCAAACCTGGGGTTCCGTTGACATTGTGGTTCGTCTTCCTGGTCAAGTTGTATGTACAAACGGTCGAAATTTCATCCCAAGTGGCGATAGCTGGTCGACTGGGTGCGGGGAAGGCAACACGCCGTCACCGAACGAGATGTCAAAAAAAAAAAAAAAAAAATCGGACAACTTGCATCTGCATCAGCACACGGCGCTAACCTGGGCTTCACTGCAAGGGTACGCATGTAACGGGCCGTACACGCTAGTGTCCCCTTCGTGCCTGCGTCGTGTACCGGAGCCATGTCAGGGGAACTAGATGGGTCTGCGCAGGGGAACGTCTTTACGGAAAGTACCCCTAGTGTGCCCATTTACACACTCGTTAACTACTTCGGAGGCGAATGGCTGAGGCGCTGCAAACGACTGCGGGGGAACAACCATCGCCGCCGGGATTCTGCCCTTCTCCCAATACAGGTCTCGGCCGGCATGCGTGTCGATGACCTTCCTAATCGGCACTAGAGCGCGTGCGCAACTTCTTCGTCTAAGCTAATCTATAGAGATGATCCCCGGCGCGGCCAACCCCACTACAAGGATAGCGGGGTCCGCGGCATAGCGTCAGGGCCGAATTCTCCTTATCTTGGTGCGGTTCCCGGGGCTTGTCGCGCTGCTCAACCGCGACTATCCGAAGCCCACCACAAGCACCGAGGCGGCGCCAGGCACCAGACACGGTTTAATGGCCGTCTCGGCAGTTTCTGGGTGCATGCCTCGGTCGAGAAAGCAGTTTAAAAGGCAATTGGGCGCTGTGCCGCGTTTTCCAATCATCCTTGTCATAAACTGGGGTTGGCGGCCCCAGGCAGTCCAATGCAGGCTTAGCTTCCACTCGACCGGTCGTATCTCGCGGGGTTGGCCGAGCGATTTTCTCTTCGCCAAGAAACCTCGGAAGGCTTGGCTGAAGTCAAATGGGACGGCGCTGAGCTTGGGGTCACTCGCTGAATTTTCAATGCTTTGTCCTCGGTTCGACTTGTGACAAAATAACGAACATTAGCCTGTTCTAACCGCATTACAGATTTGGTTCTATTTCCAAGGATCAAACAGAAAAAGGACGGAGTACCAGACAAAGAGGAGCATGATGGGCACAATTTCTCCGAGAAAACCCCCAATCCCGCATAACCGACCTTATCTCCGGGGGAAATCAGTCAGCTCTCAACGCAGCAACTATACTACTTACGGGTAATTGCAACCTAGCCACGTGCAGTACGGATTTCTTAAAATACGATGAATCAACTTGTATGTATGTATGTACATACATATGTATTGTGTAAGACGAAGAGGTGAAGGCGCAGCAGGTGATCCGAGAGATATCCCCATGCCAGGTCGGCTCTATACCCATCTTGAGTTAGGCATCTGAGCCCGGCCCAGTTACATACAGACTTGGCATTCTTCCCATGTCGAGGAATCTTATCAGCAGGAGGTTCGGAGAACAAGATCAGTTACGATGCTAATTGTCGCCGCCGAGAGACCTTGGCGAAAAAGGGCATCGGTTATTTTCTCGAATACCAGGAGTCTACAATTGATTCTCAGGGGCAATAAGGGAATAATTAGTAGTGTTCCACCTGTCATAAGTCGAAGCAAAGACGGTCATGTGGTGTGAACTTTTTTGGTTATCGGCTAGCCAAGGAACTGGTTTCCTGATATGGCAACTTTCATCTACTGATGATTCCAAGATAGCCAGCCGTTTGGCCATCACATGCCTTGCCTTGAAAGTAAAGGGCTATCAGAAAAAAAAATATTCCAGAATTTTCAGGAATCGTCATCAGATTTTCATCCTATAACATACCAGTACCATTTCTGCGTTTGACTGATACACGCCTGCAAATCAGGGTGGTATCAAGGACTCCCATGTCCCAAACTCTCGCTAACTCTCCCCAGAGGCTGCTCTTTCCTTCACCAATGTGGTTCCACCAAACGCCAAACGTTTTTGCTCCACATGCAGAACGCAGCCCGTTATGATTATTGCCAGGAGCAGTTTCTTGGCTCACTCGGAAACCACCGCCTGACACTTGATCTCAACCAGAATCTTCTCGTTCGGCAGCGCTGCGACTTGAACGCACGTGCGTGCCGGCGCCTTGCAGCGGTCTGGCCAGATCTTGTTCCACTCGGCGTTCATGGCGGCATAGTCGCGTCGTATGTCTGTGAGGAACACTGTCGCGTCGACAACGTTCTGGAGTCCTCCGCGGCCGTCAGTGGCTCCCCGAATTACGGTCTCGATGTTGCGCAGCACCGCCGCTGTCTGCGCGCCGCAATCCAGCTCATACGTCCCATCCGGCTTCACCACGCAGCCTTCAAACGTGCCGTCCGGTCGCCGGCTCGAGATGCCCGAGACGAAAATTGTTTTGGCCGTGCTGGGAATGGTGCGCGCATGCGGGTAGTTGGCGAGCCCTTGGGCTCCCGACTCGAGTATGAAACTTGTGCCGTTCGGACTTGCCATCGTTTGCGAAGGTAGAGGTTCTGTGTCGCAGTCGAAAGTTGTGCTCACTAACTGATGGATGCAGCCCTAGCTTTCCAGTGCTCCTTTCTCGTCTTGATACGATTCATTTTGAGTTGACAAACTCTGCATGTATCCCGCGGTGGTGGTGGTGTTAGGGATCCCCGCAGCTCACCGGACCCCGCCATCAGCAAACACCCGACTTGCAGCTCGGGCCGCCGTTAAGCCCCTCAACTGCCGCCATCCGTGATCCGCTCCGCGCTTTGCCGAACCAACATTGGAATTCCAGAACCGCACCGCTGAAAGTTCGCCGCTGGCGGCGCGTCCCCACCTTGAGCAACATCCGGACCTTGTTATCGCAACAGAGACACCGGTAATTACTTGCCGCAATCAAGGAGCCTTCATTTGACCGTCTCATCCTACTCGCGATGCTGTCCGAGAAAGCCGTCGTCACCGACACGCAAACCCCACGAGGGTCGCGGCAGGAGCTCTTGCATCGCGCCGATGAGCTCTGGGCTTGCGACACGCTCGAGAAGGCAGAGTCCTTCATCAGGTCTCTTCCCACACCAATCAGTCTGGCGAACTACGTTGCAGGAGAGCTAGAGCTACCGCCATCACCCGAAACAAAGTTCATCGATTCATATGAGCCAAAGACCGGTAACCTGCTCTTCCGCATTCCCTGCACGCAAGAGGCCGATGTAGAGAAGGCGATCGGCCATGCCCGGACCGCCTTCAGAACGTGGAGCAAGACAACGCGCGCCGAGAGGTCTCGCCATCTCCGCCGGATAAGCGAGCTCCTCCAGGAGCATCGAGAGCTGTTTGCCGTGTGGGAGAGCATAGACCAGGGGAAGACGATCGCCCGCGCAAGGGTCGAGGTCGATCGGGCAATCTCCAACTTTTCGTAAGCCATACGTGACAGCGCGATGTATTGATAGCATCCGGACAGTGACTGACACCGGCGAGATACTTTTCAACCTACATCCTCCATGAGCAAACAGCAGCGCGCATGGTCGATGGGGTGGCTCTCACATACGAACACCGCTCACCGGCCGGTGTCTTTGCGTTGATCTCGCCCTGGAACATGCCACTGTACCTGCTGACGTGGAAGATCGCGCCATGTATAGCGTTTGGGTGCACGGCTGTTGCAAAGCCCAGCGAGATAACGAGCATGACTGCGTACCGTACGCACAATCCTCCAATATCCGCAATCCCGGGTAATAATTAGACGGAGCTGACACCCAGTCACAGTTCTGGGGATCCTACTTCGAAAGGCCGGCCTGCCCCCAGGAGTTGTCAACATTGTCCTTGGAGACGGGCCGACGACAGGGGCGGCGCTCGTCGCCTCACCGTCGGTCGACGGAGTCTCGTTCACGGGAGGCACCCAAACGGGAATGGCCATCCGCCTGAGCACCGCCCGTCAAATACGGAAGCGCTTGTCCCTTGAGTTAGGGGGCAAGAACCCTACATTGATATTTGCTGACGCAATGGGTCCTGCCACACGAGGGCGCACCCTCCGAGTTGCTGCTAGCGCAGCGTTTGAGAATCAGGGAGAGATTTGCCTCTGCGGCTCCCGGATTTACGTCGATCGTGCGGTTTACGAACAGTTTGTCGCCGAATTCGCGCCGTACGTGGCGGAAAAGTACGTGTTGGGGGAGACGATGGGAGCAGTGGCCAGTTTGCAGCACTACCAGAAGATCCGAGGGTACCTGAAGCTGGCCGCCGATGAGCGCGCCACCTTCGTCTTGGGTAGCGTGCCGGCGGCGATGGAGAGACATGATGAGGGAGGTTACTGGATACAGCCTACGATCCTGACCGACGTATCGAAAGACTCGGCGCTGCAGAAGGACGAGATATTCGGTCCCGTGGTTACCATCACCCCCTTTGAAGACGAGGAAGACGCGATCAGTCTTGCAAACGACAGCCAATACGGGCTTGCGGCGGTGCTGCTGACAAATGATGCGGCCCGGCTGAGGCGCGTCGGGGAGCGTTTGGAGGCGGGCATGGTGTGGGCCAACTGCTGGCTAGTCAGGGAGCTGGGCACCCCATTTGGCGGCATGAAGGACAGCGGCACGGGTCGTGAGGGCGGCGAGTATTCGCGCGATGTGTTCACCGAGGTGCGGACACTGCATTTGGCCGCTTGAACGATTCGTTGGCTCTCGCTGCCCCCGCCCCCCATCCGCCCCCAACCTTCTCTCCAATCCAATGATGAGTCGACGATATTGTGTCAGGGTTCATCTTCGAAAATGTGTAGTTCGCTGTTTCAGACATGCTACAAGCTGTACTAGTATCCTAGGTACCTGGTCCGCATGTTGCGGAATGCCTACGTGAACGTTCATTGGCACCTCTGGCCAGGTGTCTCACCAATATCGGCCGGGCGAATCAATCGGCTAGGTCGGTTTACACCGAGACTGCTGATCCTGATGGTGACGTACCTACGCATTTTTTTCTTCTTCTCTGGACCAAAGCGGTGAGCTTTTTGTTTTGAATCCAGAGTTCCTCGGCCCGCTGTCCTATCCTCCTACTCCCACACTCACATCCTACCGTACTGTTCGGGACTTCAAGCCTTTTGTTGAGGGCAACCTCCGCCGCGCCCTACATTTTCGCTAATTATTCCTTTCTTCTTTGAGGTCGGAGCGTATTTAGTACTCTCTTTTTGCAGTGGTATTGCGACCTCCCTGGGTCTCATCCAGCATGGCCGTCGTTGCCGGTCTTCTCACTTGGAGCAACGCAATTGGAGCAATAACCCTGTACTTTGGAACCTTGGTGTTCTACCGCCTGTTCCTTCACCCACTTGCTCGCTTCCCGGGCCCCAAGCTCGCAGCCATCTCGCGCTGGTACGAAGGCTACTACGACTTCTACCTGGGCGGACAGTACACCCTCAAGATCCGGGACCTGCACAGACAATATGGCAATAGACTTTTCTCTCTCTCTCTCTCTCTTTTTGTTTTTATTTTTAATTTTTTTCCCCTTCGACTAGCTACCCCTTGTATGATCAAGTCCAGTTTCTGACACGGAGCAGGTCCAATCATCCGGATTAGCCCGCACGAGTTGCATGTCAGTGACTCGGCGTTTTACGAGAAGCTCTACCGCATGGATGGCCGGTGGGACAAGTATGCGTGGACTTACGATGCCTTCGGAGCCACCTTCTCAACCATATTTGGATCAGGTAAGGCAAAGATTCGGAATGCTAATTATTTTAAAGACAGAGCAGACTGTTGATGATTGATCATTAATAAGACCACGTAAAGCACCGGGCCCGGCGAGCGGCAATCGCACCCTTGTTCTCGAAAGCAAGGATCGCTGCGCGGCAAGACGTCATCCGCAAGAATGTGGTCAAGTTTTGCGGACGGATTGCCGGCTTTGCCGGAACCACGTTTAACTTGGGTGCAGCGGTCAGCGCTTTCACCAGGGACATTGCCAACGAGTTTGTGGTTGGAAAGGGGTACGACGAACTCGACATGGACGACTTCAACGTTGGCCTGTCCATTCCCGTGTTGGGGGCTGGAACGGTATGGCGCACGACCAAGTTCATCCGCTGGTACGGCCCTCTACTGAAGGCTATCCCCAGCGGATGGATCTTGAAGTGGGCGTGGGCGAGCGAGGAAACCAAGTCGTACATCCGCTACCTCAAGGTTTGGCTACCTTTCCTCGACCTAAGTAGAGACTGATCGAGGTCAGTGTTATTACTGAGCTGCGTGCTGAGCTGACCCTGAGACATAAAAAAAAATAATCTCCGACACAGAAATGCTTCCAACACACTGATGAGACGTTGGCTGCGGTGAAATCGGGCTCGCCCGACGCCAACGTCGAAAACACCGTCGTTCACGCTATCGTCCGCTCCGGGCTGTCGCCCGCCGAGAAGTCGGAGCTCCGGATCCGCCAAGAAGTGTCGACGGTGACCACGGCGGGCTTCGAGACCACCGCGAGCGCGCTCAGGCTGCTGCTGTGCCACGTCTTCACCAACGACACGGTCCGCGGGCGGCTGAGAGCAGAGCTTGCCTCGGCCGGCGTCGGGGCCGGCGACGACGGCCAGCTCGAGCTGAAGACGCTCGAGCGGCTCCCGTACCTCACGGCCGTGCTGATGGAAGGCCTGCGCCTGAGCCCGGGCATCGGCACGCGGTCGGCCCGCGTCTCGGACAAGGACCTCTTCTACGGCGACGACTGGCGGATCCCCGCCGGCACGCCGGTCGGCATGACCGTGCTGCTGATGCACACGGACGAGCACAACTTTGCCGACCCGCGGTCCTTCGATCCCGACCGCTGGATGGACCCCGCAACCCGGAGGGCGGCCGAGAAGACATTTGCCCCGTTTTCGCGGGGGACGAGAGTGTGTCTCGGCATGCAGTATGTGATCGTCATCTTGTCTTCCCTTTCCTTTCCTTTCCTTCCCTAATACTATTCTCACTTTCATATTCTCACTTTCAACTTCTTTTTGCTGACCGGGGAATGGGATCCCACTCGCAGTCTGGCGTGGGCGGAATTGTACATGCTCCTTGCCGCTCTAGTACAGCGCTTCGACTTCACTTTCGAGGGCGCTACCCCTGCCGATTTTGAGTTTGCATTCGACAGTTTCGCCATTGGCACCAAGGCTGGGTGCAATCTATTTGCGACGCCTTACCTTCGCCAGGTCTAATTAACTAATTAGTCGAATCTTTGGCCTAAGGAGCATGTGAACTTTTTTCCCCAAAACCAAGCATAATTAGTATGTTTTGGGTACCTAAATTAATTACAGCATGATTTTGCAAATATAACCTTGATTGAATTCGTTGGTGTGGAAGTCAATGCGAACTCGGGATTACCCTTTGTTGCACGTTAGATAACTCAACTCCCGAGGAGAAGACACAAAGTGCGGTTGGTGTGTACGGATTACACTAAGAGCTCCATACCGGCCTTGCCCGCTCGGACCCCGGCGTTAGCGCCGACGCTAAGCCGCGGCCGGCGCCGGTAAGTCGGGGCTCGGGACGGCGGCGGGGGTTCAATGTTCCATCCAATCGCAGCGCACAATTGGTCACATCCGATCCGTCTTCCGTCTTCCGAGACCAACGGAGCGGATCTCCACGGCCCGCAGCTGCTGGCCCCCGACATTGGCAGGCCGACGACTTACAACAAACACGTTTGTTTGCTTTTGTGACATCACCTTGACTTTGCCCAGCAGCCGACTCCCCTAACACTGGTTCGCTCGTATCACTTCTTTCTGTCTCACATTACCCCTTTGATTTGACGGAAATTCGCATCTGTCATCGCCTGTACGTGGAGCAGAGCAGTGCGGTAATTACTACTCGCAGCTGTGAAGTTCCGAATCACTAAGGTATGGTAATGTACATCATACCTGTGCCCGCACGCGCCCCAATCTTTCTACTCCCCTTTCTTCTACTATGAACTAATTACATTTCCCGCTGTTCGTTCTCTTCCCGGACGCAAGCACCCCAAAGGCAACTAATAATTCGTTGGTTCTACCGCACCTATATATCATCCCGGCATTTGCAATTTGCGGTATTCGGTATTAGTCAAGGGAAAACAAAGGTCGAAACAGAATCATGGCGCCGTCAACAACCAACACCGATGATAATATTCTCCAATCCTGCTGTTCCCACGAGGAGCGGTTCCGCGATCCGGCCTCCCCTTCCTCCCTCTTCCGGATCGACATGCACACGCATATGATGCCCCCCTCCCTCCCCGACTTCTCTTCCTCCTCCTCCTCCTCCTCCTCCTCCTCCTCCTCCTCCTCGACGACGACGACGACGTACGTGTGGCCGGCCCTCCGCCCGGCGCCGGACCACGCCGAGACGGGGGCGGTCGACATGTACGTGGGCGGGTCCTTCTTCCGGCGGGTGGACCGGGCGTGCTACGACCCGGCGGCGCGCGTGGCCGCCATGGACGCGGCGGGCGTCGACGTGCAGGTGCTGAGCACGGTGCCGGCCCTCTTCTGCTACGACGCCCCCGCCGACCCGCCCGGCCCGGCCCTCGACGCCGCCCGCTCGCTCGCCCGCGCCCTCAACGACCACCTCGCCTCCGTCTGCGCCGCCCACCCGCGCCGCTTCGTCGCCCTTGGCACCGTGCCCCTCCAGCACTGCCCCTCCGCCGTCGACGAGCTCCGCAGGCTCGTGCGCCTCCCCGGCATGGTCGGCGTGCAGATCGGCACCAGCGTGGAGAAGCCCGCGTCGTCGTCGTCGTCGACGGCGGCCGCGGAGCCGCCCGTCATGCTGGACGACGAGCGGCTCGAGGAGTTCTGGAGCGCGTGCGAGGAGCTGGACGCGCCCGTCTTCGTGCACCCGCTCGGGTACGCGCTGACGCGGGAGAACGCGGCCCGCTGGGGCGGCTACTGGGGCTCGTGGCTCGTCGGCATGCCCTGCGAGACCGCCCTGGCCATGCACCGCGTCCTGGCGTCGGGCCTCCTGGTGCGCCACCCGAGGCTGCGGCTGTGCTTCGCCCACGGCGGCGGCGCCTTCCCGGCCCTGCTGGGCCGCATCCAGCGCGGCTTCGACTGCCGCCCGGACCTGGTCGCCACCCGCGCCTGCGGCGTCTCCCCGACCGAGCACTTCCGCGGCCGCGAGGAGGAGACGGCGGCGGCGGCGGCGGCGGCGGCCGGCGGGGGTCTCCCCCCGCAGATCTGGATCGACTCGCTCATGCACGACCCGGACCTGATGGAGTTCACCCTCCGCAAGCTGGGGCCCCACGGCGCTACCCGCATCCTTCTCGGAAGCGACTACCCCTTCCCGCTCGGCGAGGTCCCCGTCGCCGGCAAGATGCTGACCGAGGACGAGCAGCTGGGCCGCGTCATGACCTGGGCCGACAGGGCGCGGGTCCTGGCCGGGAACGCCATCCGGTTCCTGAAACTGGGGCGCGACTTTGAGGAGCGGTTCGAGGAGCGGTGGACGCGCTTCCAGAGCGCCCGCCAGCTCCCGGCCGGTGACGAGCAGCAGAACAAGGATGGCGGCCTCCGCGACAGCTGGAGGCATCGCGACAGCGCCATCGATCTGGCCGGGGAGGAACAGCTCGACGGACAAGACGACGGCAAGAGGGGATCTGTGTTATTAGTCAATGGAAAGCCGGACCGATCTCCCGAAAGCATCAGCGCTGCCCTCGACGTGTAATCATACGGAGACGAGTGAGGCGGCATACCGACGGGATTTGATTTTTGGCAACATGATCGGGCGTATAATTATTCTATCGATATTTGGCTGCGGATTCGTTTTTTTGCGCTGGTGAATTTGGAATCGTCCTAGGGAGAGCCTACCTAAGGTACCTAATTAATCATAGCTGAATGAATGAATGTTCAGATGGCACTTGTTGGAACTGAATAGTCCTCAGCAAGCTTACCTAGAGGCAACCCTAATCTATATTATTACACCTAAGACCCCTCTGGGCCAAACATCTTCTCGCTGCAGAGTAGCGAGGGCCTTGCCCTGAGAACAACCCCCCCCCCCCTGCCTAGGTGCTCACCTAACGATTTTCAGTTCTTGATCACAACCCGGCTCTCGCATCTTGCTAACACAACCAGAGCAGCGACGTGACTTGATGAAAAGGGAACAAGCAGGCCCTAGCGCCTTACTTCGACGCCTGCCAATCCGGAATGAGGTCCGCATACACGGTCCGCTCTAGCTTGTCATAGAGCTCGATGGCGGTCGGATCCGAGTACGGGAATAGGCAGGTAAACATGACGGCGGCAATGCCTGTCCGGGAATCGATCCACTCGATGATCTGTTAATAGTTTTCGCCTCCAAGGGGGGAAATGGCTTGTGGAGTTAAAGAATAGAATATGCGCAAAACTCACCCATCGCCCGTTACAGAAGCCCGACCACATCATGCTACCCTTCTTTCTCTTGCCCTCTACATCCTCCATGTTCAGCATTCCCCCCAGCCCAAAGTCAACGAGCGAGCCCTCCGGGATCTCTGCGGCCGCGCCGAATTCCCAGACGATGCTCCTCTGCCACTCCCTCTGCTTGTCATTCAGCTGGGGCCGGAACATCTCCTCGGCCGTCTCTTTCTTGATGACGGCTCCCTCGTCTCCCGCCAAAGCCCTCAGCAGCTCCTGCAGAACCCTCCCGTAGTCGGCCGCGTTCGTGTACAGCCCGGCCCCTCCGCTCTCGCAGGGGGGCTCGACCGGGAACGGCACGTCTCGCTCCCTGAGCTCGCCCGTCTGCCCGTCGCGCTCCGTCAGGGTCACCAGCTGTCGGCCGCCGTCCCTCCCGCCCTCCTCATCCTCCTCTTTCTCGTCCCCGCCGACCAGCTTGTCGATGTAGAAACCCGTGCCCCGGGTGATCCCGAGCGGCCGCAGGACGTGCTCGTCCATGTACTCGCTCAGCCGGCGGCCGGTGACGCGCTCGAGCACCTGGCCGGCCCAGTCGGGGCCCGTGCCGTAGTACCACCCTTCCCCCGGCGGGAAGCGGAGCGGGGTCGACCAGCCCTCGACGGTGGACGTGCTGGCGCGGGCGGTGCGGCCGACCCAGCGCGACCAGCGTTCCAGGTCCGCGTCGGCAATGTCGAGGCCCAGCCCGGCCGTGTGCGCGAGCAGGTGGCGCAGCGTGATGGGTGCCGTGTTGGGCTCCAGCAGCGGCTCGCCTTCCTCTTTCTTGTTGTCCGGGTGACGCGTTGCCAGCCCCCCCGCGGCGAAGCCTCGCAGGATCGGCAGCCGTGCGAGCTCGGGTACGCGCGGGCGCACATCCTCGTCGAGCGTGCTCTGGATGTTGTTGTTGTTGTTGTTGTTGTTGTTGTTGTTGTTGTTGTTGTTGTTTTTGTTCTTGTCGTCACGGTGCTCGACGAGGTGCATCAGCGTCAGCGTCGTCACCAGCTTCGACAGGGACGCCGTCCAGGCGATTGAGTGAGGAGTGAAGGCGGCCGAGCTTGGGTCGATGCCGGTGCGGCCTGCCGAGCCTTGGTAGATGGGGCCTAAAGATTGAACGATATGAATATCGCAAGACTCAAGTAAGTATTAATTAGGCTAGATACATATTTCATAGTTAAAGTGAAACAAAGCACAATAATCGCGGTGACTATACCATCCTTGTTCACGACAACAAATGCCGCTCCAAGGAGCTTGTCCTTGGTCGCAGTGCCGTCGGCGACATAGCTCTTGAGGATGGCGTCGACCTTCTTTGCCATAATGATTGATATGTAGCGTGCAAACGTGAGTGTGTTAGACCTGAATTATACGCGAAACTATCGAAAACAGGTTCGAGTTTGAGTACTAAGCGAAAAAGGTCGGGAATCTGCCTTGCGTAAAATCGCGGGGGCCAAAGTAATTAATCACTTGCTCTCTTCGCAGAGGCATGCAGTTGCACAAGGAGTGGCCGATGCTTTCGCGGCTGTCCTTGTTTTCGGGTCTACAATTTGCGGGTACCTAGGAGTACTACCTGGGAACGACAGAATATGAGGTACTGTACATTATGAACCCCAATAGTCAACCAACCAAGGGTGTGAATAATCTTTAGGCAAGTACGGATACATACGCGTAAAGCAACTGTAGCAGCCTTGTACACGGGCGCCTTCCGTTCTAGGGTTAAACTGAACGGTTTCTCGACGGGGGGCGTGGGAGGGGGTGTTCGGAAATAAGCCCAGTCGCGGGCCTGGGCTAGCAGGTGTAGAATCAGAATAGAATAATCCGTAGTTCTTTCTCGATCCCACAGCGCTTCAAAATCATAGGCCCGAAACTGTATTTATCGGCCAAACCGGACTCCCCTGATCATTTGCACGATTGGAGGTAATTACCACCAAATTCAGCGGAATAATTAATACTAACTGCTTGGTACAGAAAAATCCTCTTCAGGCCAGTCATATGCAGTTCCGTCCCAGGTCTCCGTTTGTTATGCGTGCAAGACCAAATTCTCTATAAATGGAGACTGAGATCGCGGACGAGGGCCTATAAAGGAAAACCAAGTAAACTAAGGAACCCACCCACTACACAGCAGATGAGATGAACTCGCCCCTCCCAAAGTTTACTCGCTAAAACCGCTTGACCCGACGCTCCGGTCCTCGGCCCAGCGCAACCCCGCTTGTTGCCGAGTTCCACCTCCCGACGGTCGTTCTGCGACGAGAGTGGCCCAATACCGTGCGATGGGGGGGTAAGGGGTCCCGCAGCCCAGAAATTCGGGGATAGCTGCAGGGGCGGCTTGACTTATCAGATCAGATGATGCTGGACCGACTCACTTTGGTAGTGTGCTAGTTCCCGGCTGCCCAACTGCCCGCCCAAAGTGGGATGTTTTCACAGTAACATCAAGAGCACCGAACGGTAGCTTGCCTACTTGGTCAAAAAGGCCCAGATTACCAGTTCCTTAGCTCTTTCTACGACTCCTGCATTCATACCTTTCGCTCCCGCCAATTCGGTTTGTCGAGGGTATCTTGGCTAATTACTTTCGGTTAATTACCACCTCCTAGAGTTCCCGAAAGAAAAGAAGAAAAAAACACAAGAGAAAAAGAGAAAGGAAAAGAATACAACAAGGGAATAGGAAAACAAAGCCAAAGGGATCAAAAAACCACCATGGCTACTCCTGCGATTCTCTTCACCAACGGAAGGATCTTCCAATCGGGCGTCGAGCCGGGTACCAGCGCGGGTCTGCACCGGGAACCAACGTTCGCCTCGTGCATGCTCGTCCGGGGCTCGCAGATCGAGCATGTCGGCTCGCCATCAGACGCGCCCATCGCCGCCGCCCTTGCAGCCTCCTCATCCTCGGACAGCGGCGGCAGCGGCGGCAGCAGCACGGCGTCCCCGACGACGATCGTGCGAGACCTCGGAGGTCGGACGGTCCTCCCCGGTTTCGTGGATGGGCACATGCACCTGATGCTATTGGGGCAGGCGCTCAACAAGCTGGACCTGGGCGGATGCCGGACGCTCGAGGAGATCCAGGCGGCGGTGCGGGCGCACGCGGCCGCGCACCCGGAGGCGCCGCGGATCCTGGCGCGCGGGTGGATGCACAGCATGACGCCCGGCGGCGTCCGCGCGGCCGACCTGGACGGACTGGCGGTCGACGAGCGGACAGGCCGGGACCGCCCCGTGCTGGTGGACTCCAAGGACCTGCACTCGACCTGGTGCAACACGGCGGCCGTGGCGGAGCTGGGCGCCGACGCCTGGGCCGACGTGCCCGGCGGCATCATCGAGCGCGACGCCGAGGGGCGTCCCACGGGCGTCTTCAGCGAGGCGGCGAACATGACGTACGTCTGGCCCTTCCTTGCCCGCGTAGCCACCCTCGAGGAGCGAGTAGCTGCCGTCGAGGCGGCCGTGCGCGCCTACCACGCCGCCGGGTACACTGGCCTGATCGATATGGCCATGGACGAGGGCGGGTGGGAGGCGCTGCAGGCGTGGCAGCGGGAGAAGGCGAAGAAGGGTGAGGACGGAGGCAATCCGGGGATGCGGATCGCGGCGTACTGGCTGATCCGGCCGTGCGAGCGCGTGGAGGACGCGCTGCAGCAGGTCGAGCGGGCGGTGCAGCTGGCGGGCGAGTTCGGGGCGGCCACGACGCCCGACTGCCGGGTGGTGGGCATCAAGGTGATCTGCGACGGCATCGTGGACGCCTGCACGGCCGGGCTGAAGGAGCCGTACGCGCACGACGGCCGGGTCGGGGTGCCGCTTTGGACAAGGGAACACCTCGAGCCTGTGGTGCGCCGAGCCGACGAGGCCGGGCTGCAGGTCGCGCTGCACGCCATCGGCGACGCCACCATCGCCATGGTGGTCGACGTGCTGGTTCGGCATGCCAACCCGAACCGCCGACCCCGCGTCGAGCACCTCGAGCTGGCCTCGGAGGAGGACGCCGCCCGGCTCGGGACCTCCCGCATCACCGCCTCGATCCAGCCCGTCCACGCTGACCCGGCCATCCTTCGTGCCTGGCCGCGCCTGCTGGGCGAGCACCGCTGCGGCCGCGCCTTCGCCTACCGCGACTTCGCGGACCGCGGCGCCCCACTGGCCCTCGGCAGCGACGCGCCTACCGCGCCGCACGCGCCCCTGGGCAACCTTTACGTCGCCACCACGCGCCGCTCCTACCGGGACCCGGCCGCCGGCGACGCCCCCGTGAACCCCCACTTCGCCCTCGGCCTGTGCGAGGCCGTCGCCGCGGCCACCGAGGGCGCCGCCTACAGCTGCTTCGACGACCACCGGGTCGGCGCCCTTCGCAAGGGGCTCAAGGCCGACTTTGTCGTCGTCGACAACATGGAGTGGGACAAGGACAAGATCACCGCGGCCACCGTCGCCGAGACCTGGATCGACGGAGTCAAGGTGTGGTCGACATAGCTTTGAGAAGAGAGGGTGCGGGGTTAGAAGCCAGGGCGTGTTGATCTTTCGTTTCAGCTTTTTTTTTGGCTTTTGGTCCTTGTCCGTCGACAATCTGTACAAGCGTACGTGTATGTACATATATATACACACACATCATGTACGGATTACATGTACAGCTTTGCTGCAGGAGTCCTGACTCAATCACTCCCTCCCCCCTCCCTCACGGGTAGTATTGCCTCGGCCAGATGTTCATGGCCGTCTTCCGCCCAGACTCCAGCGGCAGCCCCGCGTGGTTCGTTCGTGGGTCCCCGGTCCCGTTCGCGTGTAAGTTCACCCAGAACACGGCGTTGCCTGCCACCGGCCGGAACGCCAGCCCGCCGTCCTCGTGCTCCCTCCACAGCGGCCGCGCCTCCTCTTGCTCCTGTTCCTGTTCCCGTTCTTGTTTCTCTTCTTGTTGCTCTACCCCCGTCGCTGCCGTCTTCGTTTTACTCCTTTTCTTCTTGTTCTTCTCACCTGCCACACCGCCACCCTGCCACATGGCTTCGCCACGACGGCTCGGGGGCACGATGGGCTTCGCGTACGGGAGGTACGTCTCGCCGCCGGTGCAGTCGTCCTCCAGGATGGCGAAGAAGCTCGCCACGCGGTTCCACCTCCGGGGGACGAACTCGCCGTCGTCGCTGGCCGCCGCGGCAGCAGCCCGCTGGGGCACGTCGAACCAGTCGTGGTGCAGGTTGAAGCGCTGCCCGGCGGTGTAGCGGACCAGCTGCGGCGGCCCCATCTCGTCCCAGCCGTCGCGGAGCATGGTGCCGAGGAAGGCCCGGGTCCGGTTGAGCACGCACATGACGGCCGGGTCGTCGCGCGGCAAGCCCGCCGAGCTCGACGTCCGGTCGGCCGTCTGCTGCTGCCGCCCGTACTTGCTCACCTGCGACGGCGCGAACCGGGGCTCCCCCGTCTCCAGCAGCCACGCGATCTCGGCCGGCGTGATCAGGTCGTGGATGTACATGATGAGCGGGTCCAGCGAGACCAGCTCGGTCCGGTACGTGTGCGTCGTGTCGCACACAAACGTCCTCGTCGCCTCCTCCTCCTCCTCCTCCTCCGCTCCCACCACTGCGGCGGTGGTCGGGGGGGACGACGCTGTGTTGTTGTTGTTGTTGTTGGTGGTGGTGGTGGTGGTGCGGATCGGCTTCGTCAAGAACGGGAGTCCGAGACCGCGGCCCGGTAGTATGGAAAAGTCGCCGACGAGGGACGTGAGGAGGCGAGGAGCCCCGAGATGGGGCAGGTGCGGGAGGCTGAGACCGAGCAGCAGACCGCCAGCCCAGATGCCCGCCGTCTTGGCCAGGCTTGTTACTGACATGGCCGAGGAACTGGACCGGGCCCGATCCGTCGTTTGGAAAGGCGAGGGCGTTCGTCTATGCGACCCTTTTTTCTTATCTTTGACCTGTTTTATTTTTCCCACTTTACTTATTCTGTTTGGTTCTTTGTGAAAGGGGGGAAGAAAAAAGGTTAATTCCGTTTGATATTCTATTAGGCAAGCGGAAGCACAGTTAGTTCTCTGGGAACGGGTCAAGATCAGTCTTGAAAGAGATACAACGAACGGGAGACTTCTCCCCTGCCGTCGGTGTCTGAGCCTCGAATGCCCCGATCGAGATCATCTGGTATACTTCCGTGCTGCCCCTTGCTCAGTGCTTTCCATCTTCAACAACCAGGAGCTTGGTCCTCCGAGGGAGCGAACCTTAGGACTGGTTGCGAGATCAATAGTCCAATACCGAGGACCGTGACTCCATCTCGACCAACGGCTGAGGCAGATGCAAGTAACCCGTTACACTTCCAGACCAACCAGGGTCATGATGATGGGTGAGTGTCACCAGAGGGTGAGTGGTTCCGACGGTATGACCAGACCGTTGCATGCCTCCCCTCAGGCCATTGGATGGACAGGTCGCTGGCTTCCTGATTCTATTCAGACCAAGTTCGGAACGGGGTATGATCCCGGGGAGCCGTTGACGATGAGGGATGCGCCACCAATCCCGTCCGGGCAATTCGGAAGGAGACGGCCCACCAACACACGGCGGCCAGCCGGGGCCCCAGCTTGGCAAGGATCCTCGACCCGGTTTCCCGTTTGAGCGAAGCTTAACGTAGCTAAGTATCTGCTTCGCTCAAGTACAAACAAACCTTTTTTTCTTTTCTCATTTTTCTAGTACCTGTCTCTTTCTCCTCTCCTCTCCAACACGGCAAGGGAGCGCTAAACCCGGATGGGCTAATGGACATGGTACCAAAAGAACCCCCCCCCCCCGGGGTTGCAGCGAGGTAATAGTCGATGGGGTTGAATGGATGCAACAGGTGGACCTCCGAACATACCCCTCCTCGAACTGCCTGCCCGACACAATATTCCATGTATACAAGTAATTATAGTTGCATTGCTCCGCAGTATCCAGATCTCCCAGAGGATGGACGTAACTGTGGAATCCTTCATCAATGTACGACTCTTGAAGGGCCGACTTGAAACCACATCAGGAAATAGGTCTGCATCAGGGCTGGCTAGGTGCTCCGAAACAAGCACACAAGCCAGGGGCCCACATTTGATTGGGCATCTCATGTTTGAGTACTGGGTACCTTAGGGCAGCTCACTTGGTTTGATTTGTTTTTAGTCGAACAATGAGCAATCACGGGCCCGGCCATGGATCTACCTTGTCATGTTGCCCTCAAGCCTGTTGCTGTCTCTGGCACGCTTACAGAGGTATTTATGTATGTACATGAGCTAACATGTAGACATTGTAAGATTTCAATTGCTTATTATACTAGATAATTGCCCAATGATCGCTTCTTGGGTCTTGGGAACCACCACCACCACCACCGAAAACACAAAGCAAACCAAAACAGTATACCGTGAGAGAATGAGAAGATACATACCGAAATGAATCAAAAAGGTAAACAAACTAGGGAGAACATCTTTCGGCAAAATCATAACCTTCCTACGTCACCGGTTCAAGTTAGGATTATTAATTATTCCTGCAATAATAGAGGATCCATCAAGATATGCCCTAATTACCCATCCAGCCCAGCAGGCTAGGCCCACGACGACACCAGCCACCTCCTCGACCTCTTTTTGCCGCGTAACACAAGCGTCGATGACCGGACCGAGCCCCTAATACCGTGCTCAGGTCCGGCCGAGGTTGTGCTACAGCTCGGTGGCTGCAAATCAGTACAGCTCAGAAGGGCTGCAAACAGGTACGACACCACAGCGGTATTCGCGCCGTGGGCGGCACTCCTGGACCAATTGTTACGGTCTGCAGAAGTAGGTGATAAAAGCGTTGATTGTTCTAAGTGCCAGAGGCACTTAGAGAAGCTGTCTAAATACATGTTGACCCTGGCTCGTCATCCCTGTTGGTGGGTCAGCCAGATCTGACCCACTGGCAGTCAAATACTGTAACAGGCTGCATCTCCTGCACGATGCCCATGACCGGGTCAAGGCTGCTTCGTAGTGTGTACGGCGACGCCGCGGGCACTGGAACCGAGGCATGCAATGTCGAAAATACGGGAGGCGGCGACCTGGCGGCCGCTCGCTTTGGATGGTTGCGTTTGGTCCCGGGATCGAGACCGGCCCGAGAGCCGTTCGGTATTAACTGCGGGGCGGGGGCGAGAGGACGACTCGGCATCCTCCTGCGGGGCCGCGGGCGGATGCCAGATGCAGAGGTCCGTACCGCCGCCTCCGAACGAACGACGCGCCGCGAATTTGTCATTTTTTTATACCTTGGCTTAAAGAAGTCCAAGATGTCTCCTCGCGGGTGTCCCACTTTGGTTTTTTTTTGGTGAAAAGAGGTCTGGCTTGCCGTGAAGAGAGGATGATTCCAGAAAGGGCCAGATACTTTTTTATTATTTAATGCATAGAGCCTACATGTCCATCCAGAAGGTGAGCTATTTGGTGAGTATTACCAGCATGGTGCGCACCCTCGATCATCAGTCCATCCCTTTTCGTGAAGATTCGCGAACGCACTATAACAACCCCAACACAGACCAAAATACTCCCCACCCCAGCATCTGCGACCGCAGATTTTTGCTGCCAGAGGATGGTCGGCACCGCACCCGAAGCAATTTCGAGGTCGCCACGCCCGCCGACCACCGATCCTGTTGCCACAATTGGCCGGCGAAGATCGAATATCATCGATGGTTTAGGAAAGCCACGGCCCCACTTTGCACGGGCTCCGGCCCCCGCATTTCGGAAAATGCGGAGTCCCCATCGGCCCCTCTGGTGTTGTGTGGATCCCGGGCCCAGACCGGATCAAGCGAGGTCGCCAGTCTCGAAAAAAAATACAGCTGCTACAGAGTGCAAATACCGATTCTGGAGATGCAGAACAGCCGCGGGAAAACGGTTTGTAGTTTAAACGTGACACCATGCAGTGCAGGCTTATTTGACTGCAGGTCACTACGGACGGAGAGGGAAGCGAGGGGAGCGGGGAGATTTGCGACACCCTTCAAGCTGATCATCGTTTGCGTCCAAGAGTAGATGCTGCGCAGGTCGGCTGGGCAAAGCCGAAACGGGAGCGCGAGTCAGGTCGCATAATGGGAGGCTCATCATGAGGCCCGTCTTGGGGTAACCCCCACGATCCCAGAGAGCCTGTTCCCCGGGGCGTGGGGTCGGGCCGAGGAAACCGTCTCCCAACAACTGGAGCCCAAATGCCAGCCTCAAGCCGTTTGCATTATCTCCTCTGTGTTGCCCGGAGAGCCGGATTCAGGCCAAGGCCAGATCGGCGGACCGCATGCAGCAAACCCACGTCATTTCATCATTTCGGTGGTAAGGCCGGCACGGGCAATATGCTGTTAGCGAGCATGCCGCGTACGTATGTACGATGACGGCAGCGACGGCTTGATGCTTATTGCTCGCAACTGTACTGTACATACAATTACTGAGTTAACTGCAGGGACGGAGCATGCGGTTGTCACCTGTAGCGAAATGCGAAAGTGTCGCAGGTCATGGGAAATCAAGACATGATCCTGTAAACATTCAAGGCGAGCCCGTCTTCGCCGGTGCCACAACCTTTTGAGCGAAGGGGACCCAGGTTCGTAATATGCAGATGTTGAACAGCAAGGTGGTACGCTTTTAACAAGAAAATCGAGGTGGCTCTTGTGAGTCGGCGTCTTTAGCTCCAGGAAAAAGTGCTAGTAAAAGTAAATACGTAGTACAAGGCGTGCGTACACTACACTAGTGTAAGTCCCTGGATGGTAGGTAAGAATCATCGGCATGTTGAATTCTTGCTCATGAATGAATGGATTTCAAGGTTCAAGCAGGCTCAACTCTAGGATTCAGGGTCCGGGCCCCGCTACACTAACGTGCCGCAATGCCGGAAATCGTACCACAATTTCTTGGCAGGCTCCTGGCTATGACGATGCGGGGTAAACGGAAGGATTCAAAAGCCGTGCGAACATTGTGGGACAGGCCATACGCAACCCAATCTGATTACAGAGGAGTCAAGGAAGCCAGTATACAGCAGCAGAGTGAGACACGGGTCCGCGACACATCGTGATGATGGTGAGACAGCAGCGGTAGTCCTTCAAGTGGACTCCAAGAACAGCGCTTGGAAGAACCGCCAGTTGGAGGCCAGGCACACACTACGTGTACGCGACACCACCGGATAAGGAGGGAAACTGGACATCGGCGGGTCTGCAAGTGAAAAAGTAGGTCGCCTTTCTATTCGTTGAGCCGGGCAACGGTGACGCAAACGCAGTGATGCTTAGGCTGCGCTAATCTCCGGGGCTGGCGCTAATGACGCTGCAAACTACGTCATAGCCAACGCCCCCCTGCCGAGAGCGCCAGTGGCAGGGCAACTGTTCTGGCTTCGCCAAGCATCGCCAAGCAGCGTGTGACCTTGAACTTTTTGCCCTTCTTTCTTTGCCATGCAGTTTCTGCGAAAACAGCACAATTAAAACCGTTACACTTGTTTCACGCGGTAACCATCTATCTACAAGTCCACGTTCCTAAGCTTCGCGACCTTCTCAGCAGGGTTCTAGTTTTTTTTTTTTTTTTTTTTTTTTGAGCAGCCCTGCCATCCCCCAAGTCTTAGATCGTTTCCTGCACCCTACACGGAAGGACCGCTGTTGATTTGCTGCGCCGCAGGCTCACTGATTGACCAGATTTGCCCGATGATGAAAACGATGACAGTGGGAGCCTGAGCAGGAAGCATAACGAGATTCCTTCACCTACCGCAACCCCACACCCCCTAAAAAAAACATTGACCGGTTAGAGCCTTCTGCACATCAGTGCCTTGACTTTTCTTTGACCACTCGCCTTAACCGTCGCTGACGAATGTTGTTAGTCCTTGGACCTACTTTCTGCCGGCCTTTGCACCAGAACCCTGCTCGTTGCTGCTTATCACCCCACTCCCCGGCTGGCCGTAGTCCCCACCACAACTTGGCTTCTGCCATTCATTGCTCATTTGGTTCGCTCACAACGCCGTCCGGACATTTCGCGCAGCCGCGAACTCGCCCGCCCATTATTTCCCCTCCGCCATTACGAAAGCTTTCTATTGCGCGAGCTCTTCCCACACGACCTGTGGCCAAGTGTTAGACACGACGGATTGATCTACTTCGCCAACTGTTGATTTTTATTCTTTTCTTTTCTATTTCGGTGAACATCTTTCCGTCTTCGTTTCCATCTTCCCTGGTTTTCCGTGCAATACGCGCAGCCCAGGGGTCCTGTCCGGTGCTCCTCCATTCCAGGACAGACGAGGACAGAACGCGAGAAGCGGAAATCACAGATTCCAGACGCCCAACATGTCGACAATACAGCAACTCAAAAATTTCATTCGCCATGGTAGGTCTTCTCCGTCCGATGCCGCAAGCGTGCGACTGCTGCGCTCGGGTCGCATGCGCAAACTTGCTGGAGAGCGTTTCCGGGACGAGGGGGCTGATGTCATGTTCGGCGTCACAGGGAAACAGGCCCGCGTAGTTGACGAGTCGCCGCGGTCGAAAAACGACAATTCGACGACAGGTCAATTACAAATCAAGACCGGCACCGTCGGGACACCGGCCACAGATCCAGCCGTCAGCACAATCTCGGCAGCGAAAGCAACTGGGGGCTCGGCCCGCCACGAACCCGCTCAACCGCAACCGGCAGACGCCAAGACGAAGCAGCACAAGCGCATTCCCGACGAGAATATTGCAAAGCTCGTGGCCGAGGAGAATGAGAGCAAGAGCAAGTTTCCGCACTACCCAGGTCTCGGGCGATGGGAACTCCTCGAAAAGATGGGCGATGGTGCGTTCAGCAACGTCTATCGGGCTCGCGACCGCGAGGGGATTGCAGGCGAAGTCGCCATCAAGGTCGTTCGCAAGTATGAGATGAACAGCATGCAGGTATGTGACAAAACGGGGGGGAGGGGATCCCGCGTTTTTTCTTTTTTATTGTTTTCTTGGGGTGCTCCCCCCCTTTTTTCCTTGCGTACCGCACATAATCTCTCCCCCCCCCTTTCTCCTCCCGTTTCAAAGTGCCCTTTACCAACTCTAGGGGCCGCTGTTAGAGCAACAAGCATCTCCATCCCAACTTTAAGCCAAAGGCTCCTAGGCCCGCAGAGGTGCGAGGATCCCTTTTCCTATTTGTCGCGTTCGAATGCGCCGGATTTCTGTCAGCTCTTCCTCGAGTAGCTTTCGCGGATGCTGCCGGTGCTTCACTCTTCCACCTCTGAGTCAAGCGCTGGAGGATGCGGCTTACTCGATCCGCTCGATGTTGATCTAGGACTAACCACGGCTACAGAGGGCCAACATCTTGAAAGAGGTGCAGATTATGCGCCAGATCGACCATCCCAATATCATCAAGCTCATCGACTTCTCCGAGTCTCGCCAATATTATTACATCATCCTCGAGCTCGCACCCGGGGGTGAGTTGTTCCACCAGATTGTCCGCTTGACATATTTCAGCGAAGATTTGTCACGGCACGTCATCACCCAAGTAGCCAAGGCGCTGGAGTATCTGCATGAGGAAAGGGGAATTGTCCATCGGTAGGATAGGACCACTGCTGCCCCTCGTCCCCTTGCTCCTGCTGACAAAGAGACTCTCCAGAGACATCAAGCCAGAAAACATCCTCTTCAACCCCGTTCCGTTTGTTCCCTCCAAGAACCCCAAGCCGAAACAGCCGGGGGATGAAGACAAGGTGGACGAAGGAGAGTTCATCAAGGGGGTCGGAGCCGGCGGCATCGGGCAGATCAAGATTGCCGACTTTGGCCTCTCCAAGATCATCTGGGAAAACCAGACCATGACCCCCTGCGGCACTGTCGGTTATACCGCTCCCGAGATCGTCAAGGATGAGAGGTACTCTAAATCGGTCGACATGTGGGCCCTGGGGTGCGTGCTGTACACGCTGCTGTGCGGATTCCCGCCATTCTACGACGAGAGCATCGAGGTGCTCACCGAGAAGGTTGCGAAAGGGCAGTACACTTTCCTCTCGCCCTGGTGGGACGACATCAGCAAATCGGCCAAGGATCTAATTTCCCACCTCCTCTGCGTGGACCCAGAAAAGCGCTACACGATCAAGGAGTTCCTCGCTCATCCCTGGATCCGCGAGGCCGGGCCCACGCCGCGCGAAGAGAAGAAGGCGACGCCGGAGGAGAACGCGCTGCGTGCCTTCGAAACGACCAAGCTGGTCGAGGGCGACAAGCGCTATGACTTACGCTCCCCGGCCGCCATCAACCTGCGCGAGGTCTTCGACGTCGGCTACGCCGTCCACCGCCAAGAAGAGGAGGGCAAGCGGCGGAAACATGTCGGCGTCAAAGCGGGCGGCGTATCGCGACTGGGTGGGGTCGACGAGACGCTCGATGAGGACGAGGAGATGGAGGAGGACCAGGACCCGGCCGACCAGCAGGCCGACAAGCCCCACAACGGAGGCACCCAACAATTGGAGCAAAGCATGCGTGACACGCAGATCCGCGACCAGGAGCAGCAACAACAACAGCAGCAGCAGCAGGAGCAGCAGCGCGGCCGGGATCGCGAGAGGAAGGCACACCCTCCCCCGGCAGCGGCCGAGCAGCGCGGCTACGGCCAGCACTCGGCGGCGGTCACTGCCGCAGCCTGGCAGCAGGTACGCGAGCGCAACAGGCAGAGGGGCGTGTTCGAGCTGAACCTCGACGGCGCCACCCTGCTTGGCCGCCGCGGCGTCAAGCCCGCCGCGCAGATAGCTTAGGATGCTTCTGTTGCTGCTGCTGCTGCTGCTGCTGCTGCTGGTACTCCCTCTAGTGCGGATCAGTATGTCGTTTAGCCGGTTAGCGAGGTCAAGCACCCCTCGAGGCGGCTGCTTACCGACTGATGATGGCGTGTTTCTGTCGAAGCAGCAGCGGAGTTGGTCTTTTTTTTTTTTTTGGGGGGGGGGGTTGTAATGGAAGATGTGGGTATATGTCGTGCTTCGGTGTTGGAGTTTCGGGAACTCAGGCACGTAGTGTGCGCGGAACGGAGCAGGGTAACAAGGTAGAGAAGGGTTAAGGGGAGGAAAGGGTGACAACAGCGATGTTTAGGTATATACTGCTTTTTGTTCTGCTTTGTGCCTTCTTTTTCTTCCTCTTCTTCCCCCTCGGTCGGTTCTTCACCTTCGTTTCATAATTATTATTATTATTATTCCTACACCGCTATGCCATAGCACGCCGGAGCCTCTCTAGTTATATGTTTCATAATTATGCCTGTTCATGTCATTCAAACGCACATTGTGTCGGCCCTTGGCTTCGGGCTACTACTCTCAGGGCCGCTCTTTTGTTTAATTCTCATGTATGGTGGGGGAGATGATATGGGAGATGTTAGAGTCATGTGTGCCAGATGTTTTTTTTCTAGGCTTCTTGGGATCTGTGATGCGCGTAGCGACTTCGGTTTAATCACCTATCGGGATGCTTAAAGGGAGCGAGCCTCCCTTGCGCCTTCAAGCGTTTTGGATGCGGTTCACCGACCGAATAGACAACAAGCATGACTAGAGACTTCGTTTGACAATTCTCACGTGCTGATGGCGCGAATGTCGTGAAACAAGAGACAGTGTAGTTGAGGGTATAATAAATGAGAATGGATGAATGCCGAGCAGCTCGAGAACATGCCTCTTTCATATGGCGTAAGTTACAGAAATTGTTTGTATGCATGCTATTAATATGCGTTTGGCTACTTTTCATGATGGATTACTGTAACCTAACCGGTGATGAACATGGCAGAACTGAAAGGTCTACAAGCGAAGCCCTCAGCTCGGTATGTACATTATTTACGTACATTAGAGATTGGAAGAAATGTTGGTGGGGACTTTCAGCCCCCTCGTGTGAACTAATTCGGCCATGTGAGCAAGCAACTTGGCCAATAGACGGCCGGTCGCCTCTTCCCTACCATGCAACTTCGTACTCCCCCTGAAAATAATGACTCGGGATTTGAAATAGGCGTCTCTCCCAACAGCTCGTCGCTCGTCGTGGGTCGCGCGATCCAAGGACTTGGCGGCGCCGCCATGACCAGCGGAGTCTAATTACCTCATAGTCTCCATCTCGGCGGCGCCCAAGGTGATTCCCGCCCTGCTCGGCCTGCTCGGCGGTATCTTCGGCGTTGCTAGCGTTGTCGGCCCGGTCCTCGGCGGAGCTTTCACCGATCGGCTGACGTGGCGATGGTGGTAAGTGGCTTCCCTCCACCCATTACTACATTGATCCAAATAATTAGTTAATTAGGTACAGTTGCTTTCATTTGCGAATGCTGAGAACTACAATCAGCTTCCATCCATCCTCTCTGTCATGTTCTTCTACAAGGTCCCCCCGCCCACCACAAGGTCGAGCAGATCGGCTGGGAGACATTCATATAATTAATACTCGCTTGGCTTGCCAGGTGTGCCGGTCGTTCTCGGCGGCTGACGTGCTTCATCCTAGCGCTCGAGTAATTATGGTGGTGTTACCAAGCCGTGGAACTTGGGCGCCGTCATCAGCTCCTCTTTCGTTTTTCTTTTTCCACTCTTGCTAACACGAGTTTGTTTAGGATCAACTTCTCATTCTTCCCCCTTGGCTTACAATCTCCCCATCTACTTCCAGGCGGTTAACAGAGTGTCTCTGCTGGAAAGCGGCATCCGGTTGCTCCCGACCATCCTGCCCATGAGTAAGTAATAGGTCAAGCCACACCCATAGTTGCCCACACACGCCACACGCGAGGCCTTACACTCGGGTGTGTGGAGGGATGATAATCGACTAACGACGACAATCTGTTTTGCCTTAACTAGCCTGCGCCCTACTGGTCGGGTGGTATCAGCCGTGGCTGATGACGGGCGCCTCGCTTGCCGCCGTGGGTGCCGGACTGATTTACATGCTGGGTAATTATCAACTCGAACAGTGGCCAATGGATCGGCTTCCAGTTCGTCGCTGGTCTCGGAACGGGTCTCTCCATGCAGCCTCCGGCCGTCAGTCATCGCCAACGCCATCACGCCCAAGGGGGACAACAGCATTGCCATGTCGAACATCCTCTTCTTCCAGTTCATCGGCGGCACCCCGGGCGTCGGCATGGCCCAGTCCATCCTCAACAACGGCCTCATCCGCAGCTTCCCCCAGTTTGCTCCCGGCGTCACCACCGCCGAGGTCCTGAGTGTCGGCGCCTATTACGACCTCCAGACCGTATTCTCGGGAGACAAGCTCCTCGGCGTCCTGAGGGCTTACGTGGCCGGTCTCCATCATGCGTGGATCCTGAGCATTGCGGGGGCAGCCGTTCCCGTTTGCTTCCCGCTGATCGGGGCTTTTGTCAAGCTGTCCAGGTTCTCGCCAAAGAGCTGGGAGGAGCTAGGAGGATAAGGCGTAGGTCTGAGAGAATCCGTTAAATACCAACTCGATTGCGAGTAATTATCAAAGTCGACGTTTGGATTGATCAAGCTAGCTTGGGGGTGAACTAATTAATATTGTAGTCATTTAGACTATAGAATGATCGTTCGAGGCATCTTTCGATCAAGGCTTGTGTTACCTATCAATTAATTATCAATGAGTAGTTAGCCGTCACATTAACTCCGATTAATTAATAGTCTGGCTTGATCCTTACCCCCCTTTTTTTTCTTGTTTGTTTTCTAACCCGTTATTCGAGCAAAAAAGAAAAAAAAAAAGAAAAAAAAAAGAAAAAAAAGAAAAAAAAAAGAAAAAAAAGGAAAAAAAAGAAAAAAAAAGAAAAAAAAGAAAAAAAAGAAAAAAAAAGAAAAAAAAAAGAAAAAAAAAGAAAAAAAAAGAAAAAAATAATATCAAACATCTCACGATCCAATGATTGATTCACTCACACCTGCCCACTCAACCAAATCTCGACCTGGCGCGCAGCCTCGGCAGCGCCCGCCTTCAGATCCCACTCCTCCGGCACCTCCGCCACGGCCACGAGATCGTCCCCATCACTACCACCCGCCGCCGCCGCCGGCGGTGACGACGACGAGGAGGCGGACGCGAGCCGGCGCAGCCTCTCGGCCCAGGCGGCCCACTCGGCCTTGCGCACGACGGCCTCGGTGTCCGGGCCGGGGGCGCGGCGCAGCTCGCGCGGGAGGGCGCGGCCGGCGAGGACGAGGTAGCGCGCGGCGATGGCCGCCCGGCAGGTGCGCACCAGCGCGGTGTCGGCCTCCCAGCTGCCGCCGACGCCACCGCCACCGCCGCTGTTGTTGTTGTTGTTGTTGTTGGTATTGAGGCCCTCGGACACGCATTGGGCGGTGCGCCAGGGGCCGTCGGCGGGCAGCAAGTCGGCGGCGACGAGGCGGGCGAGCAGGACGTGCGTGCGCAGGGCCTCGGTGCACTCTTGCTGCGAAGCGGTGTGGGTTGCTGTTTGTTTGTTTGGTTGGGGGCCGCGGGCGCGGGCGCGCGGGGAGAGGCCGGTTAGTGAAAGTAAAGTACCCGAGGTAGGTAGGTAAGGGGGGGGGGGGGGAGAGAGAGAGAGAGAGAGAGAGAGAGAGGGAAGGAAGGGAGTGGGAATGGATTCGGGCCAACAGAGACGAGGATACGAGGCTGGATGAACGTACGGTTGTAGCTGCGCCAAATTTCGGCGGCGTGCCATTCGAGGTTGCTCGACTCCCAGCCGAGCTGGGGATCCTGATAAGAGGGTGAAGTTAGGATTCGAGTTCGGCGCGCGAGTGAGCGATTCGGCGGGTGGGTAATAGAGTGAAACGACGTACCGCGGGATCGAAGCCGGTGGTGGTGGCGTTCTCCTTGAGCGCGATGAGCAGGTCAGCGAGTCGCTTGTGTGCTGACTCCTTCCACGGCACAGCGCTCGCGAGCTCAAAGACGTGGTCGACCACGGCGCCGACAACTTGGGAAACACCGTGGTCCGGGAGGTCCCTGTAGAAGGGGTCGTTGGGCGGGAACAGTTTGGTGGTGTAGAAGGAGCGGATCTCGTGCACGGCCTCGCCAACCGCTGCGTTGTCGTCACCCTGGGCGAGCAGCAGCTTCTTGATGATGCCCAGGGTGTCCGTCTCGATGGGATATGTCGAGGGGATGATGTCGGCGGCCATCTCGTCGAGCCGGGCGAGCCACGAGGGAGCAACTTGGCTAGGGGATGCCATGGTGAATGCCAAGGGTTAATGCGCGGGATCGGTGGTAATCTTGGGAAACAGAGACTTGGAGCTGGTGGGAAGGAAAACGCCCGACAGGTGGTGCTTGCTCGTGGTGAGCAAGAATGAATAATTAAGGAAAGCAAAATGTAGGGCCTGCTTGGTTGATTGAGGGCTGGCCGCAGTACAACAAATCCTATAGAAAAAGGTCAGGTAAGGTAGGCTAAAGTGGAAGAAGTGGGTAATGGAGCTAGGAACACCCCGCGCGAATGAGGTTAAGGGCGTCGTAAGATGAAACAGATGCTCAGTTGCGCCGCCACTAGTGTAGGCTGACTAGGCGACGGTTGCGATGGGGCGGCCGAAACGAGTTATCAAGTGTAATATTATATTGTCAGTAAGACTTTTTGGTGCGCATGTAGCGCTCTACTAATGTATTTAGTGTGGGGCTCTCATAGGTAGTAGTGTAATAATTATGGCAAACAGGCCCGTAGTAATCACTGAGCCAACCAGCTCTGTCATTCTCAGCGGCGCAGAACACGGAAAGACCATATCTGTATGTATGTACAAAGTACCCCACATCGCACACTGCAGCCTTGAGTCTTAAACAAGCACAATGAGGCACGGCGAAGCGACAGAATCAACCCCATCCACATTCTATGACTGTGGGGAACCTCGGGTGCCGCGCAACAGCGGCCCAGGCCTCGAAGAGCATTTGAAGCGTTTGAGTCAACGATCTCTTGTCTCGACTCTCGAATCAGCCGCTCGACCATCCACGCCGCCCCTTCCTTCTCTCTCTCTCTCCCTCTCCGAGGGACCGCCAACAAACCGCGAGGTGGTTTAGGATGTTTTGATTTTCTATATGGTCCAGGTCTCTTCGACCCTCTTGGCAGCATGCTCTGTGGCTCTTGGGGGAAACTCTCCCCTGCTATCCTCACCCCCCCTTCCCCTCCCCCCTTTCCCTTCTTTGTGACGCGAAGACCACTTCCAATACTGAGGGCCCTCCGTGGTAATTAGCCCTGCTTCAACACAGCAAATATGATCCCGGTCCGGCTGGGCTCTCTGTCCGGGCCCTAGACGTGCCAGAACCCTGGCTCTGACCGCCGCGAGAAGGTTTCGCTCTGCCGGCCAAAACGATCCAGACCCATGCGGACCAAGGCCTCTCTCTAGTTGGTGTTGGGTTCTGTTCTTATCTACACAGACCAATAGGCCCGGCGTTATACCCATCAGACACCTGGGCTGAAAGTGCATAAAGACTCGCCTGACCTTCGCCCTGTCAGTGATCGGTTTGGTTGTCCAGACAAGCAAAGCAAACAGCACTTTAGACACATATCTCTCACAAGCAAGCACTCTTCGGTCTTTCTACAACTCAACACTCCTTCTTGTAATTCACACGCTACTTCACTGCCCTCGCCAACCATGAGCAACCGCTCCGGCTCCAGCTCCAACTCCAGGTCCAGGGGCAACACCGACCCCAGCAGGCTCAGCGACCTGGTGAGTAGTCCAGCCTTCCCTCCGAACCAAGGGCTCTGGATCACAAGGAATCGGTCGAGAAAGCCGGACTGACTCGAGGCACTTGTTTCCCCTCCCCTTTCTCCCCCATTTTAGCAATACAATACCGCACGGGGACCCCTCTCTGCCAGTGTGGTAGCCGATTAAGCACGACGCGGCAGGGACCCGCGCGACCCGGGACGCAGCCGGCTTCCGCACGAGTACCGCAACGAGGAGGGGGGCGCGCCCAACACGCACCAGCCGTTTGCGAAGCACGAGAGGCGCCCCGGCGAGAAGCTGTACGAGGTGCCGGTGGGCGAACCCCCCTACGGGTTCGATCCCGATAAGCGCGCCGCCACGCTCCGAAAGGTCCAGAACGCCCAAACCCGCACCCCAAGGACCGCGGCCGCGTCGTCCGGCAGCCCCCCAACGACCCGGGCCCCCACCGCGTCGTCATGGCTGCCGATCCCAACAACCCCGAACGACCGGCCCGCGGCCCCATCGGTGTCATCAGCCACCCCCCCGACAACCCGACCGGCTTCGAGCGAGCTCCCCTGGAACCCGGCTCCCACGCCTCCCGCGCCCAGGATCGGAGGTACTTTGACTACCAGAACACCAACTCGAGCTGGCCACCCCGCGGCCAGTCGTCTGAAACCTTGTCGAGGATGGAGACGAACTACCAGAGCAGCAAGAGTGGCGGCAAAAAGCGCCGATAAATCAATAATTGGCCCCGTTAACATTATTTTATGGTTTAACTCCCATCCTGGGCTGGCTCCTAGAGGACGAAAGGGGGGTTAAAAGGGGGGGAGGTCCTAGTAGTAGTCGTCTGCGGGTAGGTATGTTTAGAGACTGTGCATGCTGGTTCATGCACGTGTCATGTATATACATACCTACCTGCCTACCCTAGCAAGTTTAAATAAATATCTTGGTTGGGATTCCCAGCAGCTGGTTTGTTTGGAAGCCAAGGTACCTAAGTATCTAGTTAATAGGTATCTTCCACAATCAACCAAAGATATTCAGATCTATTTGTTCACATATAATAGAAGGGAAAAAGAAGGCAAAAAGAAGGCAAAAAGAAGGCAAAAAAAGGGCAAAAAAAAGTCGTGAACCACATCATGATAAGCTAGGTACCTTACTAAAAATGGCAGCCTTCCACCGTAACGTACCCGTAGAAAAAAAAAAAAAGAACCCAGTCAGTCAGCTTCCCACACCGAGCAATCCGACAAACCTGCCTAAAGCGCTAATTAGGCAAGCAAAGTGCCTGGTCACTCATCCGAGCCCTCCTCGTCGCCTCCGGGTCTGAACTGGCCGACCCACTCCTTGACGATGCCGACGCTCTGCTGCTGTACCTTGACCACCTCCGGGTTGACGGGCAGGTTGAGGTTGGCCAGGCCGGCCTCGGTGAGCGCGTCGTCGGCGTGCGCGGCGTTCTTGATGACGAAGACGTAGACGTCGCCGGACGACTCGAGCGGGCCGCCGGGGCGGAGCTCGCTGGCCATGCTGGTGGCTCGCCAGGGGTCGAACTCGCTGTTAATATTATTTGAAATTAACATACACACACACACAGACTAGTCGTTAGATATAATTATTAATTATATATGAAAGGAAAGAGGGGGAAACAAAAAAAAAACAGAAGGAATAATTACAAAAAAAAAAGGAAAACTCACCCGACGGTCCAGATGACCCTCTTAGACCGCCGCGCCCAGCCGCCCGTGACCGCGTTGAGCGTGTCGGGGGTGCGGAGGCCGTCGGCGCTGCCGTACCTGTGGTCGCCGACGGCGGGGAAGTGCATCTCGCACTGGGCCTGCCAGTAGGCGGCGTCGAGGCGGCGCGAGACGAGCGAGGGCCGGTCGCGGGGCGCGCCCGTCGCCCACGACGCCAGCGGCTCGTTGCACGGGAACCACATCCGCGTCCGCCACGGGTTGCCCAGCGTGCGCGCCTCGATGAAGGGGTTGAGCGGGTCGTGCGTGTCCAGGCACCACAGCGGGTCCTTCTGGCCCCAGACGTCCAGGTACGTGCATGCTAGAGGTTTTTTTTTTTTTTTTTTTTTTTTTTTTTTTTTTTTTTTTTGGGTTTTTCATGTTAGTTATTAATAATCAAGAGGAGAGACGGGAAGGTTTGGGGGCGGTCACACTCACTCGAGTCGCGAAAGTTCATCTGAAAGTAGGCGGCGTAGTTGCCGACCGAGGACGGGATGGTGCCCAGCACCTCGTGTTCCTCGGTCGCGTCGGAGCCGACGATGCCATCGCACATGTCGAGCACGGCCCGATAGCCTCCGCGTTCTTCCCAGTATCTAAAGGGCGTGGCGATGGCACTGGCACACACACACACACAGAGAGAGAGAGAGAGAGGTGTCAGCGTGCTCACAGACAAGGAGCGATAAATCAATTAAATAAATTAAATGAGCAACCCACTAGGCAAAGTCGTCGTTGGCGATGGGGAAGACGGCCCCGAAATACTGCTTGAGCGCGTCCATCTGTGTCTCGTTGACGGGCGACGCGAGCAGGAAGCGGTCGACAAAGCCGACGACCTCCTCCAGGGCGGCGCTGCAGCGCGTGTCGTTGCGCAGGGCGTCGATGCCCTTGCGGATGGTGTCGTAGTAGTACCAGTTCTCCGTGTTGGCCTGGACGGTGGCGCTGCTGAGGTGGTACGCGTGAAAGACGCCGGGGTGCAGGTGTTCGATCCAGCTCCCCAGAGTTGCCGAGTACGAGGACCCCCAGTACACCCAGGGCTATTCTCGGGAAGAGAAGGGGAGAGAGAAGAGAAACCAAAAAAGTCAGTTCTCCAGAACGTATGTAATCAATCAATCAATCAATCAATGTAAACTCACCACCTTGGAGGCCACGCTGGTCTGCTCCTTGTCAAAGGGAAACGTGACGTTCTGCGCAAAGTTGACTAGATCCGCAGCCGCCTGCTCCAGGGTGAGGTACTGGAGCGTCTCGGCGTCGAAGCCATCGTATGGGGAGGATCCGCCAAAGTAGCGATCTGTGTAATAGTGTTCCTGGGCCTTAGCGGGCCATTTCCTTGTTCCCGAGCTCCGTTCCGAGGTAATATTACGGGTACGAGCACGGGTACGAAAGTAAGGTCGCCGAGGCCAAGCAGGCAGGCAGGTAGGTAATTAAGAAAGAAGGGGCGCTCGAAGTGTATAAGGTATAAGGTATGATATACGCACGCTCAACCACGACAGCGGCGGCCCCGAGCTCCTGGGCATACCTGCCCGCCAGGGTCGTGTTTTTCAAATACGAGAATCCGCGCGCCGAGTTGACGGCCCACGTGATGGGCTCGCCGCCGGGCGTCATGAGCACGACCTAGTAAGATATCCAAGAACGGTTTTAGCACGATGGACAGACGACGCTCGCCAAAGCGGGCGGAAAGAAAGGGGAGAGAAAGAGGGGAAAAAAAAAAAAAAAGGGGGGGAGGGGACCGCTGGTTATTACCGGAGCCCCCGGCGTCCACCACTGAGGGTCGACGCAGTAGATCTGCTGCCACGACTTATGGCTCGCGTTCTTGTGGTCGATGGGCTGCGTGAACCACTCGCAAGTCGCGCCGGGGCCGGCGGCGCGCACCACCGCCTGGGCCGACTCGGACAGCGGCGTGCCGTCGGGCGCGCTCCGGATTACGGCAGCCTTGGCCGCAATCCAAGGCGCGAACGGCAAGATCGCCCTGGCTGAGACCTTCATCGTGGGCAGCTCTCTCTTGTCTTAACTGTTGCAGGTGATGGATGCGGTCAAGGGGAGAGGTGATGGTGCCTTCGAGAAGCCCACACACCGAGAAGCAATAGTACATACCGTCTCGAACAAGAACCTGGATGGGGAAAGGGGTCAACAGGCTTTATCTCTGCTCACGGCCGAGCTGTCTAGACTGCGTGCACCCTGGCCGCACATTCTCTCAAGTAAGTACCGAGCGGAGGGTTCTTTGCGGGGAAGCATTGTAACGGTACGGGCGAGGGCGTTGGATGAGCGGAAAGGCCGTTTCGAGAGATATTCCTGGTAAATGGACTCCTAAGACCATGGTCAATTAGAATTTAGAGTGCGTCCATGCATGTCTAGTAGCTTGGCAGGCCGAGTCGCCGCTGGGTGGTGTTTGGGTGGTGTTGTGTACTTGCATCGCTCTATCATGCTTTCCTCCTTGTTCCACTGGGCCCATGATCGGCCAAACCTCCCTGTGTATTATATACTGTGTGGCCCTTAGGAGAGTCTGACGGCCTGTTGTTCTAGAAGATCGCTGTTTTTTGCTGAGAACATCGTTCCTACAGCGCTGATCCGGAATCCTGCCCGGGCATGAGACGGGCGGGCTGAGGTCCCTTATTCACCCGGCCAACCATGCATGCCGCCCGCTGCCCTTGTCCGATCTTCTATTGCCGTATTCAAGCGGTAATATCTGTACAGTACCAGATCATAGCCGCCCAATCTTATTGCCACCCGCGCAGTTGTGGAAGGGCCAATCTAAAAGCCATTGGGCGGACTCAGAAGAAGACAGCCGCATCCGGCTGACGCACACGCTCCACAAATTGCGATGCTCGGTAATTAATATGGGATTCGGAGCTGCAAAAAAGTCCGGCAACAGGGTCGGACGAATGGTCTGATCTGCGATGAGGAATAAGTACCGAGTCTAGAAACAAGTCCGGAGGCAATCGGAGGGTGCCCGGTTGTGAATGAGCAGGGTGGGTAGTAATTATTGCGTAGACTTTGAGCCGAGTCTCTTGACTCAAAGTATTAATTAATCAGCTGAGACGACGAACCGAGATACTGGTCGACCAGTGTTTTTCAGACGACACCAAAGGACGGGAAAGCGGTGGGTCCTTTTCATGTTGCCCTTCTATTGCTGCACATGAACGGTTGTAGATTACGTCTCTTTTTTCCTTCCTCTTTCGTTTCCCTTGTATTATTCCAACCTAAGGTCCCCGCCTCTTAATTATGGCACGGCGCCACCACGGCCACCAGTACCACCCACCGCCAGGGCAGCCAGCACCTCGGGCTTCATCTCCGGCAGTGGCCGGCCCCTTCCAGTTGGCCTACCCACAAACTTGATCTCGGCCAGGTACGCCAGATACCTGCCGACGTCCTCCCTGCCGATGCTTTGGCCCGTGCTGTCGTCGACCCCGGTCCACCGATCCGCGTCGGCCTTGAGGATGGCCACGGCGTTGCGGTCGTCCATTTCGGGCGCGCGCGTGTTGGCCGGCAGGTCGTTCATGCAGAAGTGGTACAGCGGCATGAGCGCGTGCTGCTCCTGATCCTTCTCCAGCGCACCGGCCGAGACGAACTTCTCAAGCTCCTCCTTCCACGCGTCGTACGTCACCTCGGGCGTCTTGTAGCCATAGTACTCGAGGATGGAGAGGTACTCGTTCATGCGGAGGCGGGGGTGGGCCGTTACGTGGACGACGTGGACGCCCCCGGGGAGCGGGTTGAGCGCCGACGCCACGACCACACGGGCGACGTGGTTGACGGGCACCGCATTGACCGTGTTGATGATGCGGGGGCGGGCGGATAGTTGGATACAGCCCTTGAGCATGCGGATCAGGAAGTCGTCGACATTGCATACACCGGTTTCGGAGTCGCCCAGGATGTAGCCTGGCCTGACAACGGAGCCGAGGAGGCCGCGCTTTCCTGCCTCCCTGACGAGCTGCTCCGACACCCACTTGGTCTGGCCGTAGCCCGTGCCAAGCCCGGTGCGGCTTCCGCTCATGTCGTCGTCCTCCATGATGGCACCTTGCCCGGTGCTGGTCTGCTGGTCCGACAGGCGGATGTAGTACCCGGTGTCCAAGACGCTGGTCGAGCTGACGAACGTGAAGATCTTGGGCTTTCCTTCGTTGCACAGCCGCATCGCGTCAATGGTCGAGAGAACGTTGGACGCCATCATGTCTTGGTACCGCTTGACCCAGTGGACAGTGGCACCGTTGTGGATCACGACGTCTACCTCCCGTGCGAGGCTTTGCCAAGTGGCGTCGTCAATTCCCAGCTGGGGCTTGGACAAGTCGCCCACGACGGCGCCGAGCCTGCTTCCCCATTCCTCCCTCCAGAGGCCGTAACCCTGCAGAGACCTCCGGAGGCGCGAGAGCGCCGCCGACGGCTCCTTGACGCCCCGGACATGAGCGATGAGCTTGACGCTGCGGGCCGTCCGATCCAGGATGTCCCGCACGAGGTAGGATCCCAGGAAGCCGGTCGCGCCGGTCAAGAAAATGGTCAGCTGCTCGGCCGAAGCGAGGGCCTCGCCATCGGCAGACTGATACTTCTCCGGCAGCTGGTGCAACAGTTCATCCAGGGACTTTGCGTAAGCAGCCTCGCCAGCTTCGGGACCCACGGGACCGGTGCCGTGTTCCCGGATCTTATCGACCTGAGCACTGAAGCCAGCAAGACTAGGGTGCTCGTAGAGGGTGCTAATTGGGACGTCGGTGCCCAACTTCTTACGAACACTCAGCAGGAATTGCTGAGCCAGTAGACTGTGTCCGCCGAGGTCGAAGAAACCATTCTCCCTCTTGACCGTCTTGGGGTTCAGGCCCCGGATAACGTCGGCCCACATCTGGGCAACGGTCCGCTCGGTGTCGGTAAGGAGTTCCCAGTTCTTGATATCTTCTTCCGACGCATCCTCGACGCGCTCGGCGACGTCGGGGAAGGGGAGGTTGGGCTTGTCAACCTTGCCGTTGGGGTTCAGGGGCAGCTTGTTGAGGACGATGTAGATGGTGGGCACCGCGTAGGTGGGGAGCCGCGTCTTGAGATGGTCGCGGACCTCGGTCTGCATTCTCCTGTACTTCTTCAAGTAGACCGTGACGGGACCCATCTCGACGCCCTCGTCCTCGACGTCGGCCAGTCCCCGGTCTTCGAGCCAGCGCAGCCACTCCTTGTGCTCGGGAACGAGATAGCTGACGAGAGTCGGTTCCTCAAAACGATCTCTCCGAACAAGCGTCTTGCAATCGCGGATCAGAGGGTTCTGGCTGAGGTTGCTGTCGATGTCGTTCAGCTCGATGCGGAACCCGCGGATCTTGACCTGGTCATCGGCACGGCCGACACATTCCACGTCTCCGGACTCGAGGTAACGGCCGAGGTCGCCGGTACGATACAGCCTGTCTCTCGGGCCCTTGTAATAGCGCCTCCAGGGCTCGTTCTTGCTCGCCTTGAGGTCGGCTTCGACCCACTTCTGGTTGTCGACGAACCAGTTCATCAAGAACTTCTGCTCGTTCAATGCCGGATCGCCCAGATAGCCCCTGCGGTAACCGGATGTCAGTAACGCGGGATGCGTGTCGGTAATGACGGCTGGAACCTACTCGGCAAGACCCGCAGCGCGGACAAAGATCTCGCCCACCTCGCCGACCTTGCACAGCTCGGTCCGGTTCTCGCGGTTGACAACCAAGAGCTGGACGTTCTGCATGCCCTGTCCAGCAGGAACTGTATCCTTGAGCCTATCCAAGAAGTCGGGATCTCTCGCACGGCTGGGAATCTCGTAGTAGCTGACAGCTCTCTGGGTCTCGGTGGTGCCGTACATGTTGATGATGTTGGCGTTGACTGCCAGGCGCCGGAGGGCACGGCAGTCCCGAGTGGTCAGCACATCGCCCACGAAGAAGACGTGCTCGAGGCTGGGGAACTCGGCGGTGGCGCCGCCGACGAGAATCTGGCCCATGGCCGGTGTGAGGTGGGTGACGGTCGGCTTGTGCTCCCGCATCCACTCGGCGAGCTTCTCGTGCTGGATATCCTCCCTCGAGGGCACGAGGAGCTGCGCGCCGAGGAAGAGCGGGGTGAAGATGTCTCGCTGCACGGGATCGTGCGCAATGCCCGAGAGCAGGGTGTACCGGCTCTCGGAAGAGAGGTTGAAGCGCTCGGCCATCCAGCCGAAGTACTTGACCAAGCTGAAGTGCCGACCCAACACACCCTTGGGGCGGCCCTCGCTGCCCGAAGTAAAAGAGAGCGTGGGGTTCGAGTCCGGGCCGACGAGAACGTCGGGCGGTGAAGCAGCGAGGTGCCGGACGCTGGCGAAGATGTCCTGGCCGTCCACCTCGCCGCCGTAGAGGCTCCCATCGTCGCGGAGTCTGAGCTCGGGAACATCAGTCTTCAGCTGTAACTCGTCGTCGATGTACTTCTGAACCAAGGGCGCCAGGGGCCCGTTCTCGTCGGTAGCCCGCCCGATCCTGAGCAAGGCGCGGGGCCGGGAGACTTCGAGGTAGATCTGCTGCCTCGCCGGGGGATACGCGGGATCGAGGACGGTCATTGTCGCTCCGGAAGCCTGGGAGTTGCAAGACAAGGGTTAGAAGACAGGCGACCCCGGGGCGCACATGCTGGGGAAACTGTACCAGGATGCCCATCAGGGCCACCACGAGGTCGACCGAGCGGTGGGCCCAGATCATGACGACGTCTCCGTTGGTGACGCCGGCATTGTGCAGGTACCATGCTAACGTGTTGGAGGCCTCGTAGATCTGGCGATAGGTAAACCTCCTCTCGGGAGTGGTGGACGACTTGGTCTCGACGACGCAGGTTCGCTCGGGGTGCGCCTCGGCCTGGGCGCGAAAGTGATCCTGGATCGAGCCGACGTAGCCCGACCAGTCGAGGTCAATTGTAGGATCTGGCAATGGGGCCATTGTCGACCACTGGCAGGCGCAAGGAACCAAATTGTTCTCGCTGCTTCTTCGGAGGACTCGACGGAGGACTTGACACAGCGCACACGCCAACCAACAAACAACGAAGGGTATGAGGAATTTTCTTCCCAGAAGCAGGCGAGCGAGCGAGCGAGCGAGTGAGTCAATGGCTAACACTGGACTGGGCTGGGCCCACGCTCCGACAACGGGAGATAAAAATTTAGTGGGCCTCGTTGCCCCTCCCCCGCATGGCGCGAGCAATGGGTGAGGATGGGGCCTCCTGCAACCCTGAGGCCGATGCATTGGGTCTGCCAAAACAATGTTCACCGCTGAAACCAAACCCAGCCAGATATCAGCTTGCAGGTGCGGTCCTGTTTGTATGTTCGGAGCACACCACCTACCTAGCTCGGTACTTTTGACATTGAGGTGTCGTTTCTGATTGGCCGGGTGAACAATCTCCGTCTCACGCAGCCTGACACTCGTCACACTATCTATTTCTCAGCTTGAATTTTCAGTACCAGCAGCAAACTGACCTATGCCTTTGTAGTGGCCGGGATTGGGCTTCCATTCAGAACTCAGCGCCCACACTACAAATACAAATCAGATGGTGGTCACGAGTAAACTACAAGTGCCGCGCTGCACCCAGCACGCAGCAAATGACTTGGAAAACACCAGGGCCATTCTTCGGTCTCTGTGAGGATTCCCTCTTCAAAGAATGCTATATCTACAAAGATTCAGCATGACAAGCCATGGCACGACCACATGGCTACCGCCGGTTGGGACGAGATATACGAGCACAACTATGGGGTCACCTGAAGGACACCGTGATGACGGGTGGAGGCGTTGGCAACATTTCTATAAAGTGCTGGCCTCTCTTACCTATTTCCTGTTGGTGCCGTATTTCCATGCCGTCCTCCACCTCCGTTGTATTTCACCCAAGGGAAGAGACATCTCTATCACAGACTGAGCCGCATTCTTTCCCGAATAAATAGACATAATTATCCCCGGCCCGGGCTCTCTGCGTTAGAGAGATGTGGACGAGCTCTCAGTTTCTCCGCATTCTGCCGGTGGTTCTCACCATCGCCGCCTTCCTCCTGTCCATGCTGGCTCTCTTTGCCGGCAACAGGCCCGGAGTGCTGGAAAGCTACGATATCATCACGGTTGGACCAACCCCTCCACCCTCCTCCTCCCCCGCTCCCCCCCCCCTTTACCACAACTGCAAAACACGGTGAACGGCTGACTGACGCGAGTCCGCGGTAAGGTCGATACTTCGGGGTTGTGTGGTAGCCCCAAGAACAAGAACGCAGGTCCAAACTTGATTTCTGCGCGGGTAGTTGATGACGGCTGCGACGGCGTGGGCAGCCTTCTCAGCGGGGCCTGCAATAGCATGACCTCGGCAGCAGCCGAAGCCCTTCTATCTCCGAGTCTCCCTCCCTCCCCCCCTCCGCCTCCGCCGCCGCCTGCTACGACAGTGGATGACGGCTACAAGGCCGACGACGACGGTGACGGCGACAGTGAGAACGGTAGCAAGGGGCCGAACGAGCCGCGGCTCAGCAGCTTCTACTCTTTCTATACCTTGACCATGTGTGAAGGCGACATGACGGCCGACGGTGCCAGCCGAATCATCAAATGCCACCCCTACTTCTCCAGTACGTCCCCCCCCCCCCCCCCCGGGGGTAATTCATGTTTCTGTTCCTCCTGTATTATAATGAATTGCCCGAACCATCCCAACTCACTGACACGCTGCTCACCCCCCCTTTATCAGAGCACCTCATCACAATCCCCGCCATCAGCAGCGCCACCAGCTGCGCCGCCGCCGACAATAACAACAACAAAACCAACAACAATGTTGACAACGCGGACGACAGTTACAGCGACGACGACCCCTCCGGGGTAGGCTACGGCCTGCAATTCGCGGTCGACAACCTGATCACGCTGCTCAAGACGGTGGCGGCGTTCCAGTCGATCGGGATCGGGCTGACGGGGCTGGCCGCGTTCGCCGCGGTGCCGGCGGCGTCGCTCGACGACGCGGACTGCAGAGGAGGCGACGAGTACGGACCCGGCGGCGGGGGCAGCGCGCGGCAGCGGTACTCGTGGGCGGTGTGGTTCAACCTGGCGTGCGCGTCGGCCGCCGCCCTGTTCCTGCTCCTGGGCGCGCTGACGGCCGCGGCGGGGGCCAAGGTGGCCGAGGAGTCGATCGACGAGCTCGGGGCGGTGCGCGCGGCGGCGGGCCGCAGCTGGGTCGCGCTCGCGTGGGCCGCCGTCGCCCTCGTCGTCGCCGCCGTCGTCCACTGGGCGGTCAGAGGGGCCAGGTGGAGGAAGATGCTGAGGGGGGAGAGGGAGGAGCGGAGGGAGCGGGAGAGGAAGAAGGAGATGGAGCAGTTTGCCAGGAGGAGGGTCGAGGAGGCGACGAAGCAGCTGGGTGCCCATGCCCAGAAGGGCAAGGAGGGGCCGCCTCGGCCCGGGGTTCGCGTGAAGCCCCCGACGCCGGCGCCGGCGCCGCCGTCATTATCCAGCCCGGCTCTGGGCTTTATTTAGGCAAGGCACACCACCCCTTTTCGGTTCCGCTGGGCACCCCGGACAGACGGATCTTCTTCTGGTATTATGGGTTGAGGAGCGGGAAAGTGGAACAGCCCTTCTCGTTCACGGTAGGGACGGGGAAGCATATGTGGTAGTTCGGAGAATTTCGGTGTCATCCGGGCCGCGAACGGGACTCTGAAGTTGATATCACGTACGGCCGATGATTTAATTAGTCAAGAATTACAGGGGAAGGGAAAAATGAACTCTGGTCGCACGCAGTTATATCAACAAATGCTCCAGCAAACTAATAACCAACCCACGTGCGAACCCAATCATTCTCTAATTACCCGCGTTCTTCAGTTAATTAATTACAACCCGGGTAACCAAGCAGTTATTCCCTTTGCCTCGATCGTCCATCATCCGCGCACACCCTTCTCCTTCTCCCGCTTCCCTTTCCCCAGCCGTGCCCGCTCCCCCCCAGACCTCGCCCCCAAGGTCCCGTTCCTCCTCCTCCCCGCCGCCGCCGCCGCCGCCGCCGCCTTCTTGTCGCCACTGGTGACCTTGACGGCCCAGGACCAGTGCGATTTGGGATCGCGGGCGAGGGCGCGCATCGGGCCGAGGTCGCCGGCGCGGGGGCCCACCTCGCGCTCGAGGGCGCCGACGGCCTCGCGGGCGTACTCGCGCGCGCGCTCCTCGTGCCCGAACATGGAGTAGAGCAGGGCGGCGCGGGTCAGCGCGGGCGCCATGTAGGCGTCCAGCCGCTTCTCGCGGTACAGCTCGACCAGCCTGGCGCCCAGCTCGGGCCGGAGCACTGCCGCCGCCGCCGCCGCCGCCGTTTCAGCCGTTGCCGTTGCCGTTGCCGTGGCCGTGGCCGTGGTTGCGGTCGATTCTTGGCCTCCTGATTCGGGAGACGGCGAAGACGACGTATCATCTCGGCCTTGGTTGCGGTTGCGGTGGTGGTGGTGTTGGTGGTGGTGGTGCCCGCGAGGCGCCCCCTTGGCCACGAGCTCCTCGATCTCGTCCTCAAGCATCTTGATCTGCCGGATCCGGTTGTCGGACGCGCCCGCCTCGGGCTCCGAGAGCGCGCACTGCGGGCACGTACACATAAACCCCCACTCGCTCAGCTGCTCGAGGCGCTCCGCCCGCGGCTTCAGGCCGTAGATGTACGAGATGGTCAGCTCCTCGCCCGCGGGGATGTCGCGGACCGCGACAGTGGTGTGCGTGAGGTCCGAGATACGGTAGTGCACGCTGTATTATGGTTCATCCATGCGGTGTCAGACATTCATAGCTCTCATGACATGTAATTAGACAGACGGTGAAATAGAAAGAAGGGGCAAAAAAAAACACAAAAAAAACAAAAAAATTACTTTGGCCGGCAGTCGTGGTTGAACTTGCTCACGTCGGGAAAGAGACCGAGGTGGATGGAGTGCTTCCTGTCGCCGTCCAGAAAGACGCGGAACGAGTTCTTCTCGACCTTGTCGTAGACCGTGTCGCCGGTCTGGCGCAGGAACCGGGACCGCATCGGCTCCGGCAGCCGGTCGACGGCGGCCTGGTACAGCTCCAGCCGCCTCCCGGGCTCGAGGTCTATGTGCGGGACTGACTGGATCAGCAGGACCGGCCCCCGCTGCATGATGACCTCGCCCTTGCGGATCGTTCGGTTGGCGATCAGCCCGCTCCCCTTGCTTGGGACCTCGGCCTCATAAAAGGCTTCTGGCTCGATTCCCGTGCTCTCGGGAATCTCCTTCGAGGTGGCGATCAGGTGGGCTATGCGGGGTGTCGTGATCAGGGACAGGCCGCCCCCTGCCTCCGGGTTCGAGAAGAGGCAGAACCCTGCGTGACACTGCTCTGGCCCCTCCCACGGGTCTGGAAGGTCGTGCCCTGCCGAGAGTTCATAGTAGTATCCTTCATCCACCTCGCTGCGGGCTCTCGGGAACCCGAAGTTGGAACCGGAAGATGCCCGTCGATGTCTCAAGAAGGGCGCGGGACATGTGAGCTGATATTCGGGGGTCAGCGGACTCCATGCGCAACTGTTGATTTCTTCAGATTGTTGTTGTTGGAAAGCAGCGGCCGTTCTCGCAACGGACAATGCAACGATGATAGGAAGCCGGTACATCGCGTGTCTAACCCAGCAGAACAGTCGGGACTAGGATCACATCGATGAGGTAATATAGGTTGATAGTAAAACTGATGTAAAAGAGAAAGTAAGAAAACACAAAGTAAAAAGTAAAGGCTTATTGTGTTCTAGCTCTTGATTCACCAACGTACTCACATCTCGAGCCTGTCCATCAGTTCCGCGGAACGTGGCCAATGGACGGTGTTATTCATTTGCCTAAATGTTATTAATTATTACCACTTGAGGATGCGGCGCTGCCAAGTTGATTTATCGGAGGAACTCCCTCCAGGCTCGGACAACCGAACTGGGTAAATGAACAACGTTTCAGAAATGCCTTGCTGCTACGCACTGTATCTGGAGGTGCGTAATAAATAATCCGTATTTATTCCATAATTACAGGACAAGCGCCCTCGATTGGGAGAAAAGGGGTAACCCTAACCCCATGCGAGCGCTTCTGGCCTCGAGGACTATCCTCAGGGCACTCTTTGAGACTTGAACGAAGATGCATTTAAAAGCATAAGAAAGAAAGTAAAAAAGAAAAAAAGGAAGTTCCTTTCTCATTGTTGTAATACCCATGACTAAAGTAGCTCTAGCAACCTAGTTAACAGTGACTTCATTAGCCTCACACCTTTCGGCGCTCTCTTATGACCGACATGGGGGATCATTGGAAGTTTTCACTAACAATGTGGCTCATGGCATTGGCATTGACGATCTTTCTGCATTGGAAAGTGCGGAGGCTGGTTAAGAGAGATGTTGTCATGTTAATAAACAAAGAAAAGGGAACTCTGGAGGACGGGAAATGGACTAGGTAATCGGCACATAGCAGTGAAACGAAGTAAATATCTACGTGCTGCTCTCCGAGAATGACAATATCGTACTGAAGCCACAAGTGCACAACTGGCAACGAAGAATACCTTAAGTATACAGGCCAATTAAAACCAAACCAGAAGAATTTCGAGTTACCGGTTGCCAAAGTGCTGTTTAGAATACAACAAGTGTTTATCTCATCACCCACAACTGGGGACCAATAGCTAATAATAATGTCTATTTGTCCAGGGTGGACAGGTCGTTCTCGAAGCCGGTGATGATGGTATAGCCGAGCTTGGCGGCGTCGATGCAGCGCCGGGCCATGTCGTCGCGGCCGAGGGCGCCGTAGGCCTCGGCGAGGGTGCGGAGGGTGGCGACGACGTGGACGGTCATGAGGGTGGCGTCGCCCGAGGCGGCGTACATGTCGCGGGGGTCCCACTGGTCGGCGGGCTCGCGGGGCGCGCGGAAGCCGAAGCAGCGCAGGACCTGGAGGGCGTAGCGGACGACCTTTGCGTGGTTCTTGCGGCCGCGGTGGGCGGCGACGAGCCAGTTGCAGGGGTAGACGAGCGTCAGGCGGGGGATGCCGTCCGCGTACAGGTCCGGCTCGTGGGCGTCGTCGAGCTGGCGGGTCAGGCGGTCGACGGCGCGGATGGCGGCGTCCGGGACGAGCTCGCGGCCGGGCACCTTCTTGTTGCACAGCCTCTCGACGGCGGCGACCAGCTCCTTGCGCCGGGCCAGCATGTGCTCCGGGCTGCGGGACTCGCGCGCGCACAGCTCGCACGCGCACTCGAACCCCCACGACTCGCGGAGCTGGGCGTTGCGCACGTCGACGACGGTCCGTACGGGCACGTACTGCTGGAACAGCTCCTCGCCCGCCTTGATGTCGCGCGCGGCCCGGCTGATGAGCATGTCGCCGACGAAGGACCGCATCGTGTTGGGCACGCAGCTGTGGTTGACGCGGCTGGAGTGCACCCAGAGGCCCTTGGCCATGCCGCGGCGGGCCGGGCTGCCGTCGGGCAGGACGTGCCCGGCACCGCCCCCCGGGCGGGTGTCGTCGACGGTGGACCGAGGCCCGCTGAAGCAGTTCTTGGTCCGGATCGACTCGACCAGGAAGACGTCGACGACGGGGACGCCGTCGACCAGGGTGCCTTCGGCCCCCGTGCGGGCATACCCGCCGTCGTACAGGCCCAGCACCGGCCCGGCCAGGGACGGATTGTCGCACAGCTGGCGAACCATGAGGGCGTAGAGGGCGGCCGACGCGCGCGATGGCTCGTACTGGTTCGGCATCAGGGTCGCCTTCTCGACCATGACCAGCTCGCCCGCCGCGAGGTCGCGCGTCGCGAACAGCCCCCGCCCGCCCCCGTGCCGCGCCGACTCGCCCACGCGCGTGTTGGCCAGGAACGAGCCGCGGTCCATGTGCACCGACCGGGGCCCCAGCGACGCCCGCATCGCCGCGAAGTCGTACTCGCCCGTCGCCTCCTCGCGCAGCCGTGCCCGGCACCGCTCGAGTTCCCTCAAGACCTTCTCGTGCTGGGACCCCGGTTCGGCCATCTCCAGCGCCCGGCTCAGCAGCTCTTCGCTCTCGCGGTACTCGCACAGCCCGTACGCCGCCCGCCCGGCGTTGTAGTACGCCCGCCAGTCCCGCGCCGACGTCCCCGTCCGCGAGGCCAGCGCGTCCGCCTTGGCCGCGTCGTACCGCCCCAGGATCAGGTTGATGTTGGCCCGCTTCGCGTACACGGCATGTCGGAAGCCCTCATCCTCCGACACCTGCAGCGCCTCGCCGTAACTGTTGCACCGAAAAAAGAAGAAGCACAAGGAACTTGTTGTCAGCTTTGGTTGCCATAAGTAAAAAGAGAAGAAATGAAGTCGACGCACCAGAAGACCGAGGTGGGAAAGTCCTTCTCGATAAAGGCCCGGTCGCCCGCGTTCCTCCACTCCTCGGCCGTCTTGAGCAGCGGGCCGAGCCGGAGCGGCTCCGGGATGATGGGGTCGGCGAAGCGCAGCAGGACGACGTCGGACGGGTGGTCGACGCAGACGATGAAGTCGTCGGGCGCCCCGTTGCTCCGGTAGTAGGGCTCCTTGACGGCCACGACGCAGCCCTCGGGGGCGCCCGACAGGATGGACGAGTCGGGCTGGTTGTAGATGGCCAGCCGGACCGCGTTGCCGAACTCGTCCTCGGCGATGCTTACCGCCCCGGCCCCGACGTACGGCGCGCTGACCAGCTTGACGATGATGCCCTTGCCGCGGTGGTGCGTCTCGGCGCGGAGCTCGCTCAGTGGGATCTGCAAATCGCCGAGAGCGAAGAAAGAAGAGAGAGAGAAAAACAACATCAGCCTGGGCACGCCAAACCAAACAAAAAAATGTTTCGAAGATCTGTTTTTGGATTTCATTTACAATTTCCAGCTCCCGAATCGACTTTGTCGACGCCGGGTACGCCTCCGACATGACGGGCTGCTTCACCGCCCGCGGCGCGTTGGGCGAGCTCTTTTGCTGCTTGAGGTGCGCATTGTGCGTATTGATCAGCTCCTCCTTGGTCAGCCTCCGCGGGGGCACCATCCCGGCCTTGGGCTTGCTCGGGGCCACGCTCGCTTGTGGTTGTTGTGGTTGTTGTTGTTGTTGTTGTGTGACCGTGACCGTGACCGCCATTGTTTCCGGCTGGGCCTAATGTTGTTTTCCACAAAAGCAAAGACAAAAGAGAGAAGTGATGAAAGGGGAGCGAGAGAGGAATTGAGCTTATAGTAGAGAGGTAATTAACTGATGAAAATACGGGTTTGAGAGCCTGAGGTGGGAACAGAGAGTTAATAATGCCTTAATTATGGATCGCAACTTTGAGACAAAGAAACCAAATCAACTCACCCCGCCGCCATAAACCACACCTAATTTACACTATTTACCGACAAAGCGTCACGGGCCCCAGCCCGGGATGTTGAAGAAAGGTGTCATTCTCGGAGCACCAAGAGCCGCAGACTGCCTAGATCAGACTTAGCGGCCTCGCTCCGTTACCCGTCCTCCCGACAGCCGCGGGGAATGCGCAGAAGCCAATTAGGGGGGCCAAAGCCTTTTTAACGCTTTCTGGGGTTCGCTAATGCCAAGTTGCTGCCCTTTCGGGGAGCCTACCTGCATACGGATCAGGCCGTTGTTCGCTGCGCATGCAAAAGTTCGTCCTGTTAGGCAACTCTCGCCCGAGCCCAGATTAACACGCCACTGCTGCATGACTTCAGGGGTCCTATATGGGGGCGGCCTGACACCTAAGATAGGTAAGGTATGTACCTCCCTTTTTTAGCCTCCTGTGACAAAAGCATCGCACCTTTTCATCTCCGCATCCGAGTTGTTTAAAGGGAAGAACGGAAAGCTTCGCACAGGTAAGCTAGGTACCTGATCTAAGGTAGTAATTATAGGTTGGATAATTAATTGTAGACATGAATTAATCGACTAATTAACTGTTCGACCAAAAACATAAGTCGGACCCCCTATCAATGGAACACCCCATCAATAGAACACTTGGCAAACCTTGGCACCCACACCCACCCATTATCTTCAACCTTCTATACAACAGTCTGTTCAACCCACTACAATATAGGAAGCCATTGAATCTACACTTTCTGAGCCGCTTTCTTCAGCTACAGGGTCCTCTACACGGCCGGCTTTAACCTGGGCCTGGTGGATCTGTTTCATCATAGCGAACTGCTCGTTCGGATCCGTAACTACCCTCTTCCTCTTCGACGGCCGAGCTACTTCTAACTATACCTTTAGAGCTTCGTTTTCCTGTTATAACTAGGCCAGTTAAAAGTCCTTCCGGTCGAACGCTTTTTTAACCTTCCTAAATAAGAGCCTATATATAGAGAGGTACTAAGTCTTGGTAGCTAGGTTGATTAGCTGACTATATAAGTCTAACCTTTTCTATAGTGTACTAAAAAATGGATTAACGGCTCCTTTTAAAGGCTAGGAGTATTAAACAGGTTCTAGAGTCTATATAGAAGTTAGCTATTTATTAGTATTAGCTATATTATTAGAAGTTTCTAATAGAAGTTTACTTATTAAGGGTTTAGCTATATAAACTAGCTATAACCTTAATACCTTCTATTTTACTTTGATATTCTAGGCTATAATAGCCTCTTTCCAAGCCCTTATAATATATTTGATTATTAACTGCTTATCTGGAACTATTAAATCGGTCTAGGAAGTTATATTATTAAGGAGCTTCTGGTATATATACTTTAGGGGAGAAAAGACTAATAAATCTAACGGTTAGAGGATATATAAGGTATATAGAGGTAAAAAGAGTAACTAGATATTATTCTTAAAATATACCTATATAAAATCCTTAGTTATATAGCTATTATAACTATCTAATATAAGGAGTTATTATTATAAAGGATCTTATAGCTATATATAAGGGATAAATACCTTTTATAGCAATTCTAATATAATATTATTATTAGTCTAGTCTTTTTTAGTTACTATAAACTTCTAGTCCTTTAATTTAATCTTATTAAGAGGAAACTACTATTATTAAAGACTCTTACCCTTAAAGATAATAACTAGAGGGAGTAATATCCTTATTACTAAGATACATTTAAGGAAGGAAGTCTATACCTATAAACTAGGAACCTTTTATTATATTATATATATTTAAATACTTCTAATTACTAGCCTATTAGTTCTCTAGCCTTCTATAATATTATATTTATCTATATTCTAACGGTTAGCTAGTAAAATGTCCTTAATAGCTAGGATATTTAGCTATAGCCACTAACTATATATAACTAAGTTAGTAGCGCTATTAACGTAAACTAAATCTATCTTATAGGCTTACTAGGTTTAAAGGATAGGATTTCTATAAAGGAACCAGGTCATCTAGCCTTTTCTAACTATTATATAGCTAGCTCCTTATACCTAGAGTATTCAGCTAGTAAACTCCCTAATTTATATATAGGTTAGTAAGATACCTAGGGTAACTTAGATCAATATCTATTTATCACAGAAATATATATACAGATACCACCTAAGCCATTAGCACGAATAGGCCAATCAAGTCAAAGGAACAAAAGGACTAATTACAACATAGGAAGCATAGTAATCACTACGCTCACCAGTGATTAGGGTGATCACCACCATACGATCACTCACGATCACCGTAATCAGGAATGATCACTAGGATTATATATATATAGATAGTCACTTATTATAGTAGACTCTAAGAGTTTACTAGTAATAGCAACCTCCCTTATAGTTATAGTACTTATACTAAGCATCATTAACTATTATAAGAGATAACTCTAATGTTGTTATAAACCCTTTAGCTTTACTAAATCCCTTAGACGACTTGCCTACTTGTCTTGCTTAATCTACCTTTGTCTGAACCCTTTTAGAAGAAGTCTAAGTTAGGTTCGTTATACGTTGCTATTACTCCCTTTGTTCTATTATAGTTTAGAATGGAGGTGACTTTGACCTTGATATTAATATAGCTACTAATGTTATAGCTAAATAGCTGCTTACTTAGCTTAGTTAACTCTAGTAGCAGATCTAGGAGTTAGACTAGAGAGATAAGGCTATTTAAGCCTAAATTAAGGAACTCGAGTATAGCGAAAAGTACTTATAGAAACTGGTTAATAAGGCCTACACCAAAATCGAGGCGTTTAAGACCGCTAAAGCGAGCTATATTAAGATCAAACTACCTGGCAAATATGGAGGAACTAAGGAGGATCTTATAGGATTCCTAACAAACCTCTAATCCTACTTCCGGCTTAATGACGACAAGTTTCTAGATGACAAAGCTAAAGTCCTCTATATAGCTATAAGACTAGAGGGCAAGGTATTTAGATGGTTTGAGCCTATATAGAATAACTATCTTATTAAGGAAGACAAAGACGACCGAGACGTATTTATATAGGTAGTCTTCTAATCTTACGACCGTTTCGAAGAAGAGCTTTAGAAGGTTTTTAGCGATAAAGACGAGAAGATTTATATATAAGAAAGACTTGCCAATCTCCGATAGACTAAGTTAGTAGCCTCCTATATTATATAGTTTAGATAGGACATACTCAAGTCTTAGCTTAATGACGAGGCGTTAATATAACTATTCTACAATAGTTTAAAGGAAAAGGTTAAAGATAAGCTATATAAGTATAATTAGCCTAAGACCCTGGACAAATATATTATATAGGCCATTAAAATCAATAATTAACTTTATATATAAGAGTAGTAAAAATAAAGTCAAATAAATAGAACTATAATTAAGGCTAATAATAAGAAAAAGCGAGCATATGTTAGTACCTTATATAGAATGTACCCTAGAGCTATAGATATAGATATAGCATAGAAGTAGGACTAGAAGAAGACAACCAAAGACAAGTCTAATATTACCTACTATAACCATAGAAAGAAAGGGCACTATAAATAAGAATGTCGAAGCCTAAAGAAAGAGTAAAAGATAGTCCCTGGAAAGGAAATTATAGCCATCGACGAAACTACTAAGGACGTTATCAAAGTAGCGGCTATAAGCTACAAAGACAGGGGTAGTAATACAGACAGTCTCAGATATGACGATAATGGTGAAGACGAACAAGCACCGTACTCCGAACTAGTCACTGTAGACCTAGAGATAGGACTTGCCGAATGGGATATAGCAGGAGAATACGTACTGCTAATTTCGATTCTCCTAGCCTTAAGGCAGTAGGGTTTCACGGTTACGTAGAGGTAGAATAGATCGTAGATAACCGACACCTAAGGAATCGAAAGACCCGGACCTAATATTCTATTTCTCTAGGAACAAATCGAATAGTACTATAATAAAGTTTTTCGGCTTAATATAGAACTATGTGAATAGGATAGACGCTTGATCCGACTTACCTAGTAGAGTAATAGAATAAGGGACGAAATAAGGGAACTCTAATATATTGTAGAAACTATTAAAGGAGAATAGCCTATGATATATAATAGGCCTAATAGCTATATTAAGTATCTTGACGGCTAGTAACTTAGTAATAATATACGAAACCTAGAATACTAGTTTATATATATAAACCGTGGAAAAGACGAGTGTATATAGGAAAGCTACTAGAAGAAATACTCTTATATTAGCACTAGAGTACCTATAGTCTATATATAATAGAAAGGATTTGGGAAAGAATTCTAATACCTCCTAGGCGATGCTATATAACTATACCTTTGATATAAGGTATATATACAAGTGCCCTAGTTCTAGTATATGGTATATAAATGCCGATACTACTTCTATAATAAATTCGAAAATAATTACTAGCCAACCTAATAAGGAAATGAGGATAGAAGCTTATGCCCTGTAGAATAGGTCTACGATATAGGAAATGGAGCAGCCGAATTGCTTTAGAAGATCGAAGCCCGCGATCTAGAAGGCATTATAATAGTTCTAAGACAAGCCTAGCCTAGGTACTATAGAACCGGACGAGACATGTAGGACTCGTACTAGAGTAACGATTGCCTCTATTACACAAATGAAAAGAAATTGCGAATTCGGAAGCTTTAGACGAAGCTATAGCACGTACGATAGAAAGCAGAACGGACCTAATGGTAGGAAGCTATAAGTACTTAATAGCTTATAGAAATAAGCACGATCGACGAAGCCACTATTAGCTAAACAACTAAAGAGGTTAACATTAACCTAAGAAACGGGTTAGGGCTCTTCGAAGGGCCTAGAAGCCATTAATGCCTATATAACGGCAGGTAGTAGCGTAGTATAGGAGGAACTAGCGTAAGAGACTACTATATCGAGACCTCCTAGCAGAAATATAGGAAATCGCTATAATCTTTAAACAACGGCGGTAAGATAAGCGATTATAGATAATAGCATAGTGGAAATAACACAAAATGCTTGTACTAGTAGATAGTAGAGTAGAGATAAATCTGATTTCGCCGACACTTATAAATTAGCTATAGATACCTTAGAGAATGAAGCAGAAGTATAGCATAGTCAAAGGGCTATTTCTAACGTAATGGGTATATAAGGAGACCGAACTAATTAATATTACTATAGTAGGGAAGACTATAGTAGTCGTATTTAGTATTGTAGATATAGGTAACGACAAGGATATAATATTAGGGTTACTATAATATAAAGACTATGACCTAGACATTAGCTAGAAGAATAGTAGCCATTTACGACCCCAAATAGAGTCGTATTTGACTAGCAAGATAGGGAGTACGTAAGGATCGTAAGCGGACGATGCTTAAGGAAAGGCATATCCTACGGATCTACCGTAAGAGACGGACAATAGTAGGCAGACTACTACAGACTCTAGAAGAGGCAGTATAACAATATCGATATCGCGATAGAAAGAACGAGCTAAACCGCTAATAGCTATTCTCTCCGTTAACAAATGCGGAGTATTATAATTAGAATAGTAGGTTAAGATAGAAGAAATCGCTAGCATTGCTATAGATAGAACTAAGTTCGTATACTATTGGAAAACTAAAAGACAAGACAAGACTAGGGAAGTACTAAAGGAATACAAAGGATACCTAGCATTTGAACCGAAACATCTAGAAGGACTACTAGAATACGGCCTATAGGATTACGAGATCAAGCTTAAGGAAGGAGCATGACTAAAGTTCTTTAAGATTTACTATATAAGCCAGATATAGAACGAAGAACTTAAGCGATATTTGGAGGAAAACCTTTGAAGAGGATATATCTACCTGTTAATATTGCTAGCAGGCTACCTAATCCTGTTTATACCTAAGAAAGATAGAAAGCTATAGTTATACGTTAACTATTAGTAACTTAACGAATAGACCGTGAAAAACCGATACCTGTTACCGCTAATCTTACGGCTCTAAGATTAGTTAGTAGGAGCCTAATATTTTACGTATCTTAACTTACTATCAGCCTATAACTATATATAGATCAAAGAAGGCGACAAGTAGAAAACGGCCTTTAGGATACCCTATAGCTACTATAAGTACCTTGTTATGCTATTCGGACTTATAAACGCGCTAGTAACGTTCTAAGCCCTGATTAATCAAGCTATCCGACCCTTTCTTGACAAATTTACGGTATATTATCTTGACGATATACTTATCTTCTCTAAGACGATAGACAAACACTAGAAGTATGTAAAAGTAGTATTAGACGCGCTATATACGTATAAGCTATTAGTGAATAAGGAAAAAAGCGAATTCTATATTAGGAAGATAGTCTTTTTGGGATATAAAATATCCCTAGGACAAATCTAGATAGAACCTTTAAAGGTTAAAGCTATTAAGAATTGGCTACAACCGACGTTAGTTATAGAAGTATAAAGCTTTATTAGATTTGTAAACTTCTATTAGATGTTTATTAGGAACTTTAGAGCGATCGTATGACCTTTGTACGAACTTACTAAGAAGAATACTAAATTCTAATGGGAAGAATGATATAAGTAAGCATTTACGTAGATTCGTAATGCCATTACTAAAGATCTAGTACTAGTACTGCTAGACCTTAAGAAACCATTTAAGGTAGAAACGGACGCTTTAGACTACGCCATTAGAGGACAATTAGGATAACGAGATAGATAAAGAAAGCTACATCCTATAGCCTTCTTTTTAAGGAAGCTTAATAGACTATATCTTAATTATCCAATCTATAATAAGGAACTACTTGCAATTGTCGAAGCTTTTAAGGAATAGCGACTATACCTTAGTAGTACGATTAAACCGATATAAGTATATACGGATCATAAGAATTTACGATACTTTATAATAATAAAGGAGCTTAACGGACGACAAATACGATAGGCAGAATTCCTTGTAGAATTTAACTTTGAGATCCGCTATAAGAAGGGTAAAGAGAACGTACAAGTAGATATCTTAAGCTGATAGACGGATTATACGAAAGGACAAACAGAAATAATACTACTATTGTTTAAGGAACAAATAGACAGAACGCTATATTACAAAACGTAGATACCTATAGAAGATGATCTACTTAACTTGTTCCTAGAATATTATATAATCCTTTAAGAAGAAAGGATTAACGAGATATAGTATTAAGTAGTACCTAGACTACTAGTACCTAACGAAGTAGAAGAAAGAGATAGGAAATTTTAGTACCGAGGTAAAGCGTATATCTACGACAAAGATTAACAGCTATAGATAATTCGAGAACTCTATAAGTCGAAACTCAGAGGATATAAAGGAGTCACGAAGACTGTTACACAAGTCAAGAAATACTACGACTTTCCACAGTTAACGGTACAAGTTAAGGAAGTTATATGGAACTACGATATTTGCAATCGAAGCAAAACGGTATAACATAAGCTGTATAGGCTACTTTAGCTACTACTAATAGCTAATAAACTATAGAGCTTAGTCATAATGGACTTCGTTATAAAGCTGCTAGAATCTAAAGATATAGCTATAGGAGTAATCTATAATAGCATCCTTACTATAGTAGATCGCCTAACTAAATAGGCATACTTCTTTCCTTATAAAAAATCCTAGATAGCTAAATAGCTAGTAGACGTAATCTATCGGCAAGTTACATTAGTATATACTTGGCTGCAAGAATAGATTACCAATAGAGACACTAAGTTCGTATTAAAGTTCTAGTAAGCGTTAATATAACGATCAGGCGTTAATAGCAAGCTATTAATAGCATATTACCTATAGACTAACGGACAAACAGAGTAACTAAACTAAGTTATCAAGCAATATCTCCGTTCTTACGTTAACTACTAGTAAAATAACTAGGTTATACTATTGCTAATAGTATAACTTGCTTATAATATAACACTAATAGAAACGACCAAAGTCATACCGTTCTTCGCGAACTATAGATATAAAGCAGACCTTAGGCAAGGACTAGAGGTTATAGTGCCGAGAGCAGCAGTCAAAGTAGAACAAATGTATACACTATATAAAAAGCTTAAAAAGGAACTCGAGTTTGTCAAGACTAGAATAAAGAACTACTACGACAAATATAGGCTTAAGGGACCTTGCCTAGAGAGGGGAGACAAAGTCTACCTAATCGTACGAAACTTACAAACCAAACGACCAAATACAAAGCTAGATTTTAAGAAGGTCGGACCTTTCGTTATTAAAGAATGAATTTTAACATCTAACTACTGACTATCGTTACTATCATCTATACGACTACAGATAGATGTTTTTCATATTTCACTTCTCGAACTAGTACTAAAGAATGCCAAGGTTGCTACGCATATCAAAGCAAAGGACAAAGAGGAAGAATAGAATATTAAAGAAATTCTAGATTTATATATTATTAACGGGGAACTATAGTACCTAGTTAAATAGCTTGATTTTAGACTAGAAGACAACTTATAGGAACCTATTAAGAATTTAAACTGCCTTAAGAAACTAGAACAGTTCTATTAACAGAACCCGGATTAGCTAAAGGCAAACCTAAAATAGAACCGAAAATAGCGCCTTAGTTAATAACGTCAATACTACTATTAAGTTATATAATAGCCCCTAATTCCTACTATTCTACTGCCTCTAATTCGTCTAAATTCGACAAACCCCGTATAACCATGTCTGCCCCCTTCTCTACTAGGAACTCTCGTTATTTACAGACTTAAGTCAAATAGGCTAACGCCTTAGAAGCTTTATATTAATATTCTCGTAGCAAGGCTTCGGCCTCTTTCTCTTCAGCCTTCAAATGACATTGCTCACGTATAATACGATCTACTACGTTACGATTAGAGACATACTCTTATAAGGAAATAAGAACTTACAAGAAGAAACTAGAACACTAGAACTATTATAAGTACAACCCTAGTATACATAAGCCTTATAACGACGAGATTTTTTAATCATTTTACACACTTAATTATACTCTATATAATAGGAACACGCTATCACTACAAACCCGTAATCGGAAATAAACTAAGCTAAATGCTTATAACAAATAGATACTAGGGATCTATATACGTTAGACAGTATAATTGACAGTACAAAGGGCAACAAGGGGCTAAGGAGAAAAATACATACAAGGAACGCAAAGGATATTAGTGCTATTTAAGATAACCTAAAGAAGGCTTTTAGGTCAAAAGCCTCGGAGGGAGGGCATTATATTACAGAAATATATATACAGATACTGCCTAAGCCATTAGCACAAATAGGCCAATCAAGTCAAAGGAACAAAAGGACTAATTACAACATAGGAAGTATAGTAATCACTACGCTCACCAGTGATCAGGGTAATCACTACCATACGATCACTCACGATCACCGTGATCAGGAATGATCACTAGGATTATATATACATGTAGATAGTCACTCGTTACGGTAGACTCTGAGAGTTTACTAGTGATAGTAACCTCTCTTATAGTTATAGTACTTATACCAAGCATCGTTAACTATTGTGAGAGATAACTCTAGTGTTATTGTAAACCCTTTAGCTTCACCGAATCCCTTAGACGACCTGCCTGCTTGTCCTGCTTAATCTACCTTCGTCTGAACCCTTTTAGAAGAAGTCTGAGTTAGGTTCGTCATACTATTAGGTAAGCTATTCTTCCTATATGTGACTAAGAGACTAATGCGGTTTAGCTATAATTAAACGTGGTTAATAGCCTCGAATACGGTTAAATAAGGTAGTAGTTAGAATTCCGAATTCCTAGCTAATATTACGAATTAAACAGCAGGTATTATGGTATTTTGTGACTGTATCCTGTAAATCTTCTTCAGTATAAGCCATCTTTGACTGTTAAATATACCTACGAAGTTTGAAGTGGTTTGAAGAAAAGTTAGGCAAGTTATGGTAGATTAAAGTAGTTAGGTTGAAAAAGCGGTGTAGGCGTGGTGTGTGTTCCATTGATGGGGTGTTCCATTGATGGGGGGTCCGACTTATACTACCTTCTGCAAGGTACGTTCTTAAATAATTATCAGGTTAACTGCGAAACTGCAAAAGCGACGCCGCAATTGCTGCTTCCAGCAATTGCACCTAAGTAGGCCGTATGTATTCTGACATTAACTCAATCTCAGTTCAGGACTCCAAAATAGGCTCTCTAACTAAGTACCTTTTAGCCAACTGATGACAGGCAATGGAGAGCATACACTTCAATTGACTTTCAGCAGCGCAACGCAGCATTTTCATCTTCTTTTCGCCATTGACGTCAGTCTCGGAACCGAGAGCAATTTGATTAAAGAAAACCATACGGGTTCGGAACATGACACTGACACACTACGGAAAGGAAGACCGTCGTGACCAAGATCTTTCGACACCAACTATGAAAGGAAGACACTGAAGTATCGCGAGCGCAAGGCTCGTCAACCGTTGCCTCGGGGTTGGTTCGGTGGCAAGAGGGATATCTTAAGTAGGGTTACTGTATAAGGCCTCAGTTACAGTCCCAGACTTGCGCCGGGTATTCTGGTGAGACTCTTGTTGTCTGTAGCGATGAGCCCGGCCCCTGAACAGTGCGGCAAGAGCATACGAGCACCTCAAGACGGAGCCGTTCAATGACCCTTGAAGCAGCTATCTTTGATAAGGCCTGAGCTGATTTGGTTAAAGAGGCGGTATTCCTGGAAGGGAGGCCAGTCTCAGTTTTTGAGTGTGAAGGCAGGTTCGTGTTGCTCCTCTCTCAGGCTCTCCCAGAAACGGGACTGATATCAAGCCCCTTTCATCCGCCACCTGACTATGTTCTTCGTGTCCGCTAGACAACACTCATCGCAAGGTCCTGGGGACTTGTAAGCTGGCTTCATGGACATATTTTCATGTCCGAGTTCGTTATTAATGGAACGATGTTCCCTGGCAAATTGATTAATTATTCAGAAAGAGGGATGTCTGACTTTCAGTGCCATTGTTCCTAGCTAAGCTTTCTGGGGCCCTCTGCGTGACCCGAACTCTGTCTTGAAAGAACATAAATTAGGTAATAGTCATCAAACCTGCCCATGGGCAAAGGGAAAGAGAGCCTAATCTGTGCAGAGTTGGAAATCCTTTCCGCCGTGTCGGAGGAGGAGAGCGGCGACCTCTCCATCGATTGGTTTCCGTTCTTGACGCGGCACCGGTCGTGAATTCTGAGCCTGCACGTCATACCAAGTGTTTAGACTCTGCCTCGTTAAATAAGAATAATTCTTGACAATGTTTAGAGGACTCCTTCCCCGAATATTTCGACACCAAACGAGCATCGGTCCTCTCTCAGGTATGCCGACATCGCCGCAAGGGTCTCCGACATCGTTCGGATCAAAACCTGCATCGAGCAGGAGGCTCATGGCTACCATATCCCTGCGCGTGGCTGCAATCTGCATCGCGCAGACGGCGAAACCTGGAGCCGTTGCCTCGGCACCGAGTCGCAGCAGTTTTGTCAGTACATGGCAGCCCCAGCATTGTGGGCCTTCACCGTTGTGCTGGTGGTTTACAACGGCGAATAGCAAAATCGTTGATGGATCGAAATGGCCCGCGGCAAAATCGAGCATCTCATAAAACCCCTGATGCGCCAAGCCAATGGTAGGCAATTGGGCGTAAAATTCGAACATGGAACCCCGGAATCGGACAACCTTCAGCATCTGACTCTGCCAGTCCTCCCGACTCGTGGGGATTTGAGATGATAGGAAACACGCGCGGGGCTGAAACTCCAGGTCGACTTGGCATGCGAAGTCATCGCTGGTCCGTCCCAGACTAGCTAGGAACGATCGAGCAAGGTAGCCTCTCTCATCCATCTGGAGCATGCGTGCCAGCATCTCAAGATGCGGCTGGGGCGGTGGTGAGAGCATTCTGAGTTTCTGAATTGCGCGGAACGCGCCAACGGATGGCGCCAACGGGTTCTCCAGATCCATAAGAACGTTCTCGTTGAACCAGAAATAGCTCCCCAGAGGGGTTGGCACGCGCGTTTCCAGGAGCTGTGTTGCAGGAGGCAGCCAGCTCAGTGTCGGCAAGGAGTGTAGTGCTTTGGCATGCCAGTGGAGCAGCAAGACGGCTGAATGTACGCAATACCGGTCGAAATCGCCGTAGAATTCGGGACTACGTTTCTCAGGCCAATCCTGGCTCCATCGGTCTGCAGACTTGACTGCTCCAAGAATGAGTGTCTTGATGTGCTCGGTTAACACTTGTTGCCGGTCGAGAGCAAAGTCTGCGGAAGGCCCTCGGCGTATTCGTGGCGACTCTAGGAATTCGAGTACTGTGTAGTGTGCAAAAGACACAGTGCAAGTCTCCACAACTGCGGTATGATCTTTTATAGGGTGTTTCGTCACCGTAACCAAGCAGCCACAGTAGTCGCGAAGAAGATCCTTATCGAACGCGTAGCTATCCACGAAATCGGGGTCGCACGTTTCGTCCGCGGATAAACTTTTTTTAACCGCCGCGAAAAGGATGTCGAGCAAGATACTTGCCAACATCGGAATGTAGATGGGGGAGAAATTGACAGTTTGTATGGGCTGGACATCGGGAATGGCTTGGTGGATGGTCAAGTGGCTACTCATCCACTGGAAAACATGTCGGACAAAAGAACGAGCCTCCTCGGGGATTTGCAGAAAAACGCGCTCGTAGGTCTCATCCAGGTTCCTGGGTAGGTTGGCTAATGCAGTTTCAATGATGCGCTTCTCTGGTTTGAGGCGTTGTAGTGCATCGATTTGACACACCACCCATCGGAACCTGATTGGCACTGGTTATTACGAGTCACCCTCACTCAAATATTCGCGATAAAGTCGCGCGAGTTGAGGAAGTCTGGGGAAAGGGGGATTTACACTTACATTCCATTTGCTTTCGATCTGATTGCCTGGAAGGCCTGCTCCCGAGACTGTTCCGGCCACCGCTGGAATCGAGGATGACTGTTAAGTTTGGATCGGATGTAGAGCGCGATGTCCTTGTCGACAAGATAATTTCTCATCGATATAGGCGTGGATATTGCCAGCAGAGTGTCTTCGATATCCATGTACTCGCGGCTCGTAACTAAGACACGAAGGTTCTCGAACCGGGTTTCAGTGGCCAAGATTTGCAAGACTCTAAGCAGATTTTCTCTTTCCAAACTTTCGTCCACGGCGTCAATAAAGATGTACACCTTGTCGAATGCCTGGACAGCCTGCTCAAGAGCTTGGAGTAGGCCGCGAACAGTGGGGTTGCCGCCATGTCTGTACAGATCAAAGACAGCCACCGGGACTCGGCCGAATCTGCGGCATAGCTCGAGCAGAACCCATCTGAGCAATGGTACTGTCTCGTCCTGGCTATGCCCAAAGTAGCAATAATAGTATGCGCAGGCGTAGCTTGGCCCGCGAAGATCACAGCGCCACCTGACCTCCTCTATCAAGCGAGAAGCGAAGACGGTTTTGCCGGCGCCGGGAATCCCATGGACCCAAAGACAACGGGATTTCCCGTTGAGCCATTCCTCCCACTCAGGAGAGCGGAATAACCACTCCCCCGTCCCAGGTTCGTATACTTTGCGGGACCTTTCATGAATGTCGGATGGGTCCGTGCCGTATAGCCAGCTGTAAACCTGACGTTCTTGTACATCTGCTCGGAAGGTATGTTAGCCAAAGAAACGGCCCGATGCAATTTTGTTACACGGTATACTTGCCATTGAGTGCTGCAAAGATCTTCTCTGTGTTTTGCTTTGTCTCTTTGATATCCAAACTAGAGGTGCATTTTCGTTAGAGCAGTTTACATTCCGGGATAGCTGTGAGAACGGCACTTACGAGGAGTCGGTAGTCAGGGCTAAGGATATAGTAATCTTGTATTCCCGCAACTCGTCTATAAGCGTTTTCGCTCGAGACTCCTTCGTAAGCCAGCTCAAAGCAGTCAAGATGGCCTTTGTCTTGGAGTCCGTGGCGAGCAGAGATTCGGGCGGCAGAAGGCTCTCGAGTTCTGATATGACTTTACGACATCCCTCGATTGGGCCGTGGTCGCGCAAAAGAGTATTGAGTGTCGATGGAAGATGGTTACATGAGACGAGGAAGTGCAAATCGTCCAGAACGGCTTTCAGCGTCGAGACCTCGACAAGGATCAAACGAAGGTCGCCAGGGGCATCTCGCACCACTTCCAAGAACCGTTTGCAGAGGACAACCACCTTATTAGCGGCGTGGATAATAGCTATTATGTTAGCTGCAGCGCTGACGGGATCCATGATGCGGTGTGAGGGACCATGACCGCTTTCGCACCGACTTGGCAAGCGGCTCAGGTTGATTGTACCAGACGGTCGACGCTCCTGGTGAGTTTGGCGATCTGCTGGGGCTGTTGCTGCCTTTTGGGCTGCGGAGGCAGCCATGTTGCCTAGCGTTGTGACGGGGCGCAAACGAACGGCGGCTCGGTCGCCAATGAAATCGTCGATGGGGGTCACACTGCAGGTCAAACAGACCGGGGGTTAGGCTTTAGGGGCGCAGGAGAGAAACAGTGTGATAGAAGATGGTTTCCAATAGATGGAAGATGGTTCCAATTGATGGAAGAAAGTTGGTAAGTTGTAAATAGTTCAAAAGTGCGATGTCTTCTTCCTACGTTTGCTGGCCCTGTGTGGCTCTGTATAAATAGAGGGTAGAACAAAGGACCCTCCGTTTGCCAGTCCGTTTGCCAGGATCCACAGGGCTTATCTAACCATACATGACAAACGCGTCCGCAGACGAACGAACTATATCACAGTGCATGGGAATTGCGAAAAATAAAAGAGTTAATTGACCGCTTGTCGTGGCCTCTGTCCCTGGCCTCTTGCGGCTATCCTGCGGCTTAGACCGTAGCCGTTCCCGGTGGTCGCCTCATAATCACGTTGCGCTGAGCTCCAGTGGGGACTGGGCCGGCGAGGTCAACGGCATTGTTCTCCCCCCAGTCGCTGCCGGCCGGCTTGGCTCGGCCCCAAGTCTTCGTGACCTGAAAGTCGAAGACAGCCATATCCTCGTAGCCAAACTTCTTATAAAGACCGTAGCCGGCAGGAGAAGCCTCGAGCCGGCTTGGAAGCCCAAGGTGGTCGGCAATGTTGACACCCCACTCCACAAGAGCCGACCCAGCCCCACGGCGTTGGAAAGCAGGAGTGCAGGCAAGGAGACTAAGATCTAGCTTCGAAGTCAGCGAAAGCCGGCGTGGCAATCACCCAAAAATATTCATAAACTCACAGAGGGCCGCTTCTCCTTTGGCATTGTCCCGCTGAACCCGCTTCATCCCGCCTATGAAGGCGTCCACAACAGAAAGATCGCAGTCTTCGCCCCATACTTCAGTCGTCGCTTTGAATTCCTCGCTTTTCCACTCTTCTTCAGAGAGTGGTTCACGCTGCAGCTGCCACTTAGCGAATGCGACGATATCTCCCGCGCCATCAGTTAATTCGCTATCTGGGAAGGTTTCGGCAACACAGACCAAGGTTTCTGTCTTTCCCCCAGCGTGCTTGACATCGTTATCGGCGGGGCGTTGTGGGAGAATTCTTGAGCCAAACTTGTTCCTACAGGTAGGTGTGACCCCCCGTGGGTACATCAGCTGATTCATGACATTATCTTCGAAGGCTGAAAAGTAAACGTCTATAATCGCTTCGAGATCGGCAGGTGTCGCTTCGCGGACCCGGAAAACGCGTTTCGACTTCATTGTTACCTCACACACTCCCTCGAAGCCTTCTGAAGCAAGTAATTGTTTCTCTTTCTTTAGTGAGGAAGAACCGGGTTGAGCCAAACGCAAGAGAGCCTTGCCAGAGAAATACTTGCCTTGACCGGCGCACGCAGGGGTTGGACCCCGCTTGAGTCACCGGAGAGCGGGCGGATCCGGTATGTATGCACAACGGAGCACATACACTAAGTAGTGTTCACCCCGCACCAGCTCCATGCTCCCCATAAGGGCTGGAATTCCTCGATCCAATACTTCGTAGCCCTCGGGCGAGACGGGCAATCTGCCCGTAAGGCTGGAATGGGTGAATGTTTGAATTTGCCGCCACGTGGTGGCAGCGCCCAGTGATATTGAGTAATTATTGAAACCGCAAACAAAACGATTCCAGATACTCATGACATATATTTGATGGTATGTTTGTTCGGTGATGATCAGTGTGGCATGTTGGGAGGGAACGCTGGCATCAACCCATTCATGCTCGGTATTGAGTCCGAGTCGTTTTGCCCACACGCCAGAGGCGGAACTGGTGAACACAGTGTGAGGGCTTGTGAGCAAACTGGGATGCGCCTGAGGCGCCTTCTGCGCCTTCCCGAAGTTCTCGAACGTTGGGCCCTGGACGCAGGATGGCCAATGGGCTGCGAGTAATTCATAAAGCCCGACCCCACTTCCGCTCTCCCCGGCAGGTTGCTCGTAGGACGATCTGGTCCCACTCCGACCCAAGCCGCACCTCCGAGTAATCCATATTCCGTACCTCTTGTCATACGACACCTCGTTGAGAGCTTGGGCAGGTCGGAACTGTCTTGCATCTTGCCATGGCCATCTTCACAACGAGGCTAACTATCTCTATTCTGGTTACAGTGCTGGGGTTTATCCTCACCCGCGCACCGTTCATGATGTCTTCAGTCGCGCCCTCGAAGCAGTGGGCCGATGGGCCGTTGAAGCTCATCACCACTCCTCAGTTCCTGACTAAAAAGGTACCAGCACTCCGACGAGGAATTACCGTTCAATTGTGTATACCGTGGCTGATCGGGTTCTTCTATACATTCACAGACCGATATCTTTACGTCAGGAGCAACACACATGTCCTTGCTGCGTATGTCAGCCCTGATCCGCTTGGCAACATTGGAAACCATCCATTGCTCCAGATCTACGAGTCGATGGATTTTTCGAGTCATGAGCAAAGATTCGGACATAGCAGAAAGTTGACTAATGGCAACCTAGATAATTCGATCTTCCGCGGCTATAATTCTATCTACCATCAGGCCCCTCTTGTTGCCGACAAGGACAAGGCCGATTTCGTCGGTTACTGCCTGACCTGGTTCAAATTCGTCAAGTCGCACCATGATGACGAGGAAGTTACGTTGTTTCCGAAGATCGAGGAGCTTCTCAAGGACAAAACAATCTTTGAGGAAACGCACAAGGAGCATGGTTAGTTGACCTGAACGGGCTGTTTAAAGTTTCCACCTGATTGAAGGCTGATGATGACTGGGTAATCGTAGAGTCGTTCCTTCCCGGCGTCGCCGATTTTGAGAAGTACCTCACCGGTCTCAAGGCCCCCTCCGATTTTTCTGGCGACGAGTTGCTGCAAATCATGAAGTCCTTCCAGCAACCTTTCGAGCATCACTTCCACAACGAGATCACAACCATCTCCAAGCTTGCTGACCACCCGAACGCGCCCAAGCAGGGCACACCCGAGAATGACGCCGCTGCGGCCACGTTTAAGGCATGGGGCAAGAGCACAGTGACCAAGGCGGGCGTCACTGATGTCGTTCCCTTCTTCCTGCTCAATCTTGACCGTACTGTTGAGGACGGCATGTGGGCAAATTGGCCACCCATGCCGGCGCCCATCAAATGGGGGCTTATCAACCTCGCCGGAGCCTGGCACTCTGGGTGGTGGAGGTTCACCTCGTGTGATGCTGCCGGCCAGCCACAGGAGTTGTGGGCTTATCGTGCGGCGGATGCCAAGACATCTTGATGGCATGAGCGCGCGACCGTGTGGGCAGTGAGGTGGTCGGTAAATGCTCTCCTTATACAAGTATGAGAAACGATAATCTTTGTCTTAAAGGCAGGCGAGGTTCCGTATTATTCTGGATTTTGTTTGTAGGCTTTTACACGTTCTTCAGCATGTTCTTATGTATATCCGTCAATGCGTGTCAGCTGCTGGAGTGGTACTGTACGGCTCTGTAATGTTACCTGATCCGACCTGTATTTCAGTACTCAAGTACACACGAATTTCGGCTGCTGTGCCGCTGACAAATCGGCCGATTGACACCGCCTTTACTCCATTCAGCGGATCCTCGCGCAACCACAATCCGACGCCAAACCTCACATGCCACTCCATTATCACCTACTTTGAGGACATGCATCCCGTGGCGACAAAATCACGAAGTGCTGGCGGCTGCTGGACGTGCCGTCTTCGGCGCAAAAAATGTGACGAAGCACGCCCGATCTGCAAGGGTTGTGTAGCACTCGAGATCGATTGTTTGTACAGCGACGACAAGCCAGAATGGATGGACGGCGGCGAAAAACAGAAGCAAAAAGCCGACTGGCTAAAAAGAGAGGTCAAGCGCAAGGCTGCTCATCGGCGCGAGCGACGATACCTTCAAGGTCTCGAGATCAGGCTCGAGTCGCTTGATGCCTCTCTCACCGACGAAAGCGATACCACCGCACCGAAAGACCTGATCAATGCCGTCCCCCCAGCTCTCGGTGCGAATGTCTCTTCAACTTCAGCCTCGCGCTCCATATCTGAAGATTCCACGCCGAGAACTGGATTCGACAGCGGTTCAACTGATTCCTCGTTGTCCATTCCGTCCCCCGATGAGCACTCGGACAGTCCCAGTCCGCAGTGCGACGAGTCGAAAGAGAGTTTGTCCAAGGAGGAGGAGGCGCACTCGACCATGATGTACCTGGATTATGTCTTCCCATTCTTGTTTCCGTACTATCGGCCATCCTTTGCAGATGTAGGGCGGGGATGGCTTTTGGTCCTTCTCGTCAAGAACAAAGCCCTATTCCACTCCGCCCTTAGCCTGGCCAACTATTTTTACGGCATCATCCTTGGGCACATCCAAGACGCGTCTCATCAGTGCCATACGCAAAACCTGGAAGCTCTCCACAAGCAGCAAGGGTTGGCTCTCCAGTGGCTGCAACGAGAGATGCGAGACATCGTTACCCGCGGCGTGAAAGGAAAACTGGCCGAAGCGAACCGTGTGATGGCAAGTATCATCCAGCTCATGACGTGTGAAGTTGCTATTGCAAAACCCGGCAACTGGGCCATGCATCTGAACGCTGCGGCCGAACTCTTCAACGAGATGATGAAGCATCACGCTGTAACAGAGGCCGGCCGTCATTGCTTCATGATGGTGCTCCTCCAGCTCGGCTCGAAGCCCTTCACGTGGACTCCCAAGAACCACCCCTGGGGTTCTGATCAGGCAATCCTGCGCTTCTTCACTGCCCAGCTTCTCTTCCTCGATACTCTCGGGAGCACCGCCTTGCAGGAGCGCCCACGCCTTCTACAGTGGCATCGGCACTTAATGGCGACGCTTGAGGAAAATGACAGGAATCACATGCCAGGAAGCGAGAAGGAAGGGACGGTACCGCACATTAACCTTCATGAGTTCATCGGTATCGAAAACTGGGTCATTCTCTCCATTGGAGAGATTGCCGCCCTCGATGCTTGGAAGAAGGAGATGAAGCGGGCAGGGTCCTTGTCCATCACTCACCTTGTCAGCCGCGCTTCAACAATTGAGGAACGTCTTCAGGCCTCCCTGCAAACTCTTGATGCTGCTATCAGTCAAGGCGGGCGAGGATCCGCGGATGGAACTCAACATCTTCTGCAGTATTTTGCCGGCAGCTTTTCGCCACAGGTGATGCATGGTACTGCCATGAACACCCGAATTTGGGCTCAGGCAGCCATCACATACCTGAACGTCGTGCTTTCTGGATGGCAGCCCTCCAGCCCGGAGATCCGGAACTCCGTCACCCTAACCATTGACATGATGCTTAGTCTTCCGAGCCCTGATTGCCTCCGAACGCTTGTGTGGCCTTTCACCATCACTGGGTGCTTGGCAGCTCCAGACCAAGAGCGGATTTTCCGAGAGCTAGTAGCGGGTATGGGTCCGTTCAAAGTCTTTGGCACCATCCGGGAGGGCCTTGCTATTATGGAGAGGGTCTGGGAACGCCGCGCCGAGATCAGTCCGGATTGCTGGGACCTTGCGGCCGCTCTCAACTGCTTGGGCCGGCCAGCCTTGTTGATCTGAGTTAAACAGGACGATACCCGGCCTGCTCGACGAGGTGATACCATATGCGTCATACCGGATGCTTTCAGGAGAAGGTAGTTCCCCGGTTGGCACACCAAACGAACGAGCCCTGGCCGACTGCTCACCCTGTGCCAGTTCCACTAGCTTTGTGCGACTAATGTATACTGAGTGCACATTTTGGCCGTTACCCTTCTATCACGCTCGTTACAATACATTGGACCGGTTGTACTCCGCTTGTGGTTCGAAAATTACGCTGGCCAGCGCTCCCCACCAGCCACTTTCCGCCGACTTCTCGTTCATTCTCTTCCTACCCGACTTCCCATTATCCCCAAGAGCCGACGGCTTTGGAATCAACGAAGCGCGTAGGCACCGGGGCAAACCGTATCCATTCAAAGGAACCCCCGGCACATCTTCGAGGTCAGCGAGCCTCGATCTCAAAGCAACCGGCTCGGCATCGCTCAATTGTCGTTCGCTGTCACTCCGTCGGCTCTCGTCTTGATAATACGATCCAGGAAGAATGTTAGTTTTCCCTTCGACGGCTTCGTCTCCAGAAGCGAACCGGTTACCTGTGGGCGCCTTACCGAAAGAGGTGGCTTGGGACCGTAACGATGCGAAGGGCATGGCGCTATGTTTGCTCGCCGTGCTGGACTTCGTTTCGCCGGAATATATCTGTTCGCGCCGCAGTCGACCATCCGCAGAGGACGTCTTTGCTTGCCCCATTCCGGCGAGTTCCGCTCGAATCCAACCATCTCTGTTCTCAAACGGGGCTCTTCTCCGGTCGCCGCTCATCCTCGTGCTTTGCGTCCCTTGCTGTTCCATGGCTGGTACCCTCTGGGGTTCAATCACACCTCTCTCACCAGGCGCCCCGAGTCCCTAGGCTATGCGCCGAGATCGGTACGTTCGAGGGGGCAAAGTAAGTGACTCCCCATTATCACCGTACCCTCCTGTGCCCGCATATGCGGGCCCATCCGGGGCTACCGTGACCGGTCTGTTGAGGTCGAGCCGATCCTCGCTGACGCTAGGTCTGATTGAGGAGTAGTTTCCGCCGGCTTCAAACCCACCAGGCTGAGCACTTGACGCTGGGTTGAAGCGTCCCCCGTGAGGCTCGCTCATTCCCTGAGCATATCCCGCGCGATTGCTCCCTTCACCCGGCTCGATTCTGCCTGGAAAATTTTCCTTCTCTGACTGTTTCTTCCCGAGATGCAGAAACCCAACCGATAAGGCACTAATGGTAAATAATGCGGATATCACAACCAATAGCACCCAGACCGCAAAAAGCTTGGTGCAAGAAGCCCTCCCGTCTGAGGGAAAGGAAACTTTCCCGACCGAGCTTCCATGGGGCGCGGTGATCTCAAATCTACCGTTCCGCGCCACAACCGCGCAGTTTGCCTCGGCCATCGGCAGCCCGAGAATGGCAGCCATGGTCACAAACGGAATAAGGAACAACAAGTCAAGGGACAGTGTTTTTGGGTAGGGAAGGTATCGCGTGGAGTAACCGGTCGATGAAACGAGCACCCATACTAGCGCTATGCCCGTCTAATAACATCCCCAATTCGGTCTCTATCAGCTACTTCTCCCCAGCAGTAAAGGTAAAAAAGACGGAGTGGGGACTTACGAGGATGATAACAACAATCAGATTCGCCGGCGCAGTTTGATGTCCGCGGGAGGTGATTGAAAGTAAGTCTTTACCCCTTGTTGTCAGTCGTTTTCTTTCTGTTTTCTGCATAGAATCATCGACGGATAGAAGTTGACATACTGCCTGATAAACCGGCGGAGATGGCGAGACAGATAATCTCTGCGAGAAATTATCAGCATGCGTTCTCCTCTTCACGAGGGGTCAAGGGGCCCCGAAGACACCACCAGACTTACGTGCAATGCGACAGACGAGGAAAGCATAGGCGTAGATGCCTTTCGGGCGAAGAGAAAAGGTGTCGTGTGCCACGTACTGCATGCTGAATGGGACCTGTTGTCCGTCTCCGGTTGCTCTGGGATAAGTCCAAAACGTGCTTTGGTTTTGGTTGAAGAGAAACCGATGATGGCTGGGAGGGTTCAGAAGAAAAGGCCCCAAGGAGGCGATAGCTATGGAGGTCAAACTATAATCAATTGAAGATCCGACACAGCACAACTAAAAGCGCCACATGCGCGAAACTAAGGTGAAGTGTTAACACATGGTGACCGGTAGGACGAAGCCGGCGGCCATGAAGATCATACGCAACGAAAGAGGGATTGACGCAGAAGCTACGGAACATCTTGACGTTAACCGGTCATGTTGCTATAGTACATCGCTTCTGGGACACCAATATTCCGTTTCTGGCGCGTCTCGGGCTCCGGGTCCGGCCATCAGGTCAGGTTCAATCCGAAACCCGGAGAGGCCCGAGTTTCCGGCCGGTTTGGTGGGGAAGCGAAGGATGGAAGACAGGGCAGGCGACCAAGTGATACCGAGCGCGACCAGCCAGCGATCAAGGGAGGCCATGTGTTTGCCACGAGACTGTTCAGAAGATTGCGAGTAAGAATGTTACAAACCGTGACTAGTTAACACGGAAAAGCGTGCTAGGGCTACACCGTGTTTTTGCTGTGTGATTGTGGCGTGGTGGATGGGTCTACACCGGCTTTGCGGCACGGCAGGTCTTTACCAAGATAGAAGACCACAGCAGGCCAGGGTGGCCGGAGCGTTAGGACTCACAAAGACCGTTTGACAATAACGTCACTCTCTGGCGCCGCCGCCCCAGGGCCACAGTCCTGGCAGATCGAACCCCCAAATTTTCTCTTTCCTCCAAAGCCGATCTAAATTTCTCACAAACTAGAGAATGGGACACAAATACTCTGCAGCTGAGATAGAACATGCTCAAAACTAGCCGAGCAGGTCATCAAGTCCATTGCCAACCGGCTTGCTACCGGTGGAGCCGCTGCTCGGTGCGGACGGTGCGGGGGCGCCCCAGATACCGGCATTGCTCTTCTCCTTCGCGAGCTGGCCCAAGGCTGGACCCGGGCCGGCCTGTGTATTCTTCTTTATACCAGAGCTTGCTTGCGACCAAAGGGCACCAAACGCGTCGCCCCCGGCGGCTGACTTGGAAGCCCCAGGACCACTAGAAGGCTTGGTCCCAACGGATGATGAAGAGCTAGGTGCTGGCACCGAGGTGAAATAATTCGGGGCAGATGCCTGATATCCAGTAGGCTTGGGTGCCTGCGCGGCGGGAGAGAGCGTGCTAGGGGCGAGGGGCGTGGAGAAGGCCGAAACATTGGCGGCCGGGCTGGCGGAGGAGCTTGGTGGAGGGGAAATAGACGACATGGCAACCATACCGCTCAGGTTTGCTTGCTGGGGTGCAGACACAGGCTTTGGTGCCGCTAGTGGCATGCTGGATACAGATGTCGTGATCGGCGGCGGGAGAGCCGCAGTTTGCGATGCTGGGGGCGCGGCTGTCTGCGCAGCGGGAGTCGCCGATTGGAAGTCGTCAAACTCGTCATCGTCAGCGGCGCCGCTATCCAGGGATGCCAGTCCGGATGATTTGGCTGGCGCCGGTTCAGCCGGAGCGGCTGGCTCATCGAAACTGAATAGATCCACCTCAGGCTCTTTCTTTTTCGGCTGATCCGTCGTTCGCTTGACACCGGCCCGCTCAGTTGTGTCCCGCGTCACCCGATTCGCCGATGCAGCAGGCCGTTCTGCTTCATCAAACTCGTCGTATTCTTCAAACTTGTCCGCCCGCGACTGCGATGTGCGGTACTCGTCAGATTGCCCCCCGAAGCCGCCCCCGTCACCATAGACGCCGCCGGAATATCCGCCGTATGTCGAGCTGCTGCCACCTCCATAACCAGTGTCACTTCCAAAGCCGCCATAACGGCTTGAGCTACCAAAGCCACTGCCGCCTTGCATGCTTGTGAATTTGCCCTTGTTTGCGCGTGCCTTCTTGCGCTCAGCTCGAATGAGGTCAACGTCACTGAGAAGTTTGGCCAACTCGTTGGCACGGTGTCGGATATTGACGCCTTGGTCCTTGCCGTTCTGGTCAATGTAGTGGAACTGGCGCAGCATCTTGAGCAACGAGATATGGGATCGAGCATCGTCAACAACCCGTTCGGAGCCGTGCTTGATGAGGTATTCCAGCAATTGAAGTGCCTTATAGATTTGGCGCCATTCTTCTGCTGACTTTTCCGTAAAACGTCGGTAAATCATGGGCATGATTTCGTTCAGAGTCTGGCTGAAGCACTGGTTATCAGACGGACCGAACCACAGCAAGTCTTGAGGGAAAACTACGTACTAGTTGAAAGTGCCGTCGGCGATCTCTTGCATCTGCGTAGAGGATGCGCCCCATGGTTCATTGTTTGTGGCTTCGCGAACCTGACACGTAGAATTCAACCGTCAGTGTCGCCAATTAATAGCCTCGGCAAACCACGCACCTTTGCCTCCATTTCGGTGTAGTTCATGACGGCTATCCATCAAGTCAGCATGAAGCAACCCTACCAGACTCTGAGGTCGCCCTTTGTAGCGCATATCAACCTACCATTTTGCACCTTCCGCACCCCAGCTTTGATATCGTACAGGGTCAGGTTTGACACCTGCTTTTTTAAGCTGTTCAAATCCATCGGGGAGACTGTGATGGTAGAATCCCGCACAACTGGACGGAAATGTGTAGAGGCGCTCTATAGAGGCCAGCAATGTGCTTGCGCGGGCCTGATCTGGCGTGCGTCAGGTGCTTAATCGGCTGCGTTAACTGATGACTTGCGTTGGAGGATGGGCAGCAGCGCTGGCATGCTGGCACGGGCGGCAAATGTGACCCTGGCGATTCCGCAGATGGCCAAGACCCCGGAGTCCGAAAAGGTGGAGAATTTTCGGATTACGTAACTACGGTGAGCTGCCTCATCTCCCAGGCACGATAGGGGACGGCCCGTGCTTTGGAACCTTGAGCTCGGGACAAAAGCTGGGAGGACAAAATTTGGCCATACGTTGCTGGTCGTCAAGAATTCCGCCAGTTCATCGACCGTCATATAGTTGGCGTGTATACTATTAACTTGTACCATTATTAATTCCAAGGACATCGTCCTAAAACGGTGCGTCTCTCCTTCCGCGTTTTCCACGACGGTTGATATCTGCGCCCTGTTGTCCGGTTTGAGCTCAGCTCTTTAGCAGAGCGACCTTCAACCACAGCTGCTTTTGAGGATGTTCCTGGTCCCTCCCGGGCCAATCATTGCCTAGTGGTGATGCTCCCCAGATCGCTCGTCTCCCCTTCATCTACACCATTGCATGGATGAATGTCACCCCTCGATGAGTTTCCAGCGAGCTTCACAGCGCCGACTAGGAGACCGCAACCGGTCCCCGCTATATCATGCAAGCCCAGAGCTCCGGCACGGGTTCTACCAACCGTTCAACCTACGTGGGATACACTCTCCGAGGTCCCTGGCTGTTTGGGGCTCGCTGCTCCGTGATAGTCGAAATCGGAGAGCTGTGCGGTCCCGGGCGCTCGTCCATTCTCCTTTGGCTGTCTTAATCGCAACCGCTCTTCGTCAGCTCGGCTTGGCTTCGCCGTCCAGAGACGCAATGGCGGGGCGATCTGGCTGCACTTCCTTCGGACAGGGGTTCTGAGTCCGCCAGGAACCATCCCACTTGGCAGCACTGATCGTTTCGATTTCGGACAGCAGCCCCTCGCTGCCCGTGGAGCGCAAGAAGCCTACCCTCCTCGTCCCACATCATCAGTTCCGTCTTCCGGTTGGCTGAAGGAAACACTAACCCACTTGCTCTCAGTGCGGAAAATGCTTCGACCCCTCCTACCCCGCCATGGCTCTTCTTTCCTCCGACCTTCCTCCCTCCTTCGCAATCTCCTATCCGGTCAATTCACCTCGGCATGCTCTCCGTCTCGTCCTTCTCCCTTCAGAATATCTGTTAGAGGCTTCTCTGTATCATCTATCAACATGGCTCAATCCAAAGTGTGAGCAACGGCTCCATCCCGCCACCGAAGCTCCGCTTACCTCGTCTCATCTAGGTTCCTCGACGTTGAGTGGGTGTACGACAAGAAAGACGAGCCGACTCCGGATCCCAAACAGAGTGAGTACTTGCAAGATCTCGTCCCTACCACGTGAGTCAACTTTGGCAGAGTTTCTTTCGGAGTGATGCTGCATACATAATTGTGCTATACGAGGAGTCTCAGCAGTCTTCGGTTGAACGACGATTATTTGACAGTGGACGCGTTCTGTGGCGCAAAATGAATAGCAGCATCTAACAGGGTGAATAGCTTTCAGGGGCCGCATCAAATTGAAGCTTTTTGACGATGTCGTTCCCAAGACTGCCCTTAACTTCAAGACCCTGTGCACGGGTGAGATGGGCTTCGGTTACAAGGGCTCAACCTTCCACCGTGTCGTCAACAACTTCATGATTCAGGGTGGTGACTTCACTCGCGGCAATGTGAGGACGCTTGCCTAATCAGATGCGCCCAGCTTATGCAGCTAACTGTCTGTCAGGGCACCGGTGGCAAGTCTATCTATGGCGAGAGGTTTCCCGACGAGAACTTCCAGATCAAGCACTACAAGCCTTACTTGCTCTCCATGGCCAACGCAGGCCGCAACACGTAAGGAAACTTGCCCCTTGTCGAGCCAGCCACGATACAACAAGCTGACACTCGTATGTTGCAGTAACGGCTCCCAGTTCTTCATCACCACTGTAGTGACTCCGTGGCTTGACGACAAACATGTCGTTTTCGGCGAGGTCCTCGACGAGGAGTCGAAAAAGGTCGTCAAAGCCATCGAAGCTACCCACGACAATAAACTAGATGCGGATAAGCCCAAGATCGTGGACTGCGGCGTGCTTCCGGAGGAGGAAGCGTAAAGCGTCTCTACGCACAAGAGGAAACTTGAACATCAGCAAGAGGTGGAAGGTTTCAAGGTACCGATATCGATCGTTATCCTCGAACCGCCCGAGCACATTTGCCGGACATTTTGGATACTTCCCAGGTCATGGAGAATTTGGATAGAAATTGGATATCAAAGGAGCCAACCTGAAGCGTGCTGGCATGAATTCGTTTTCTAATACAGTTACAAACCAAGGTGCTTGCCCTTTGCGGGACGTCAGAAACAGGGTATATAATCTATGTATCATCAAGGATGTTGTGCATCAACAACCGTGGCTCTTCGTCAATTCGCACCGTCCTACCTTGTCTTTTCCCCAATGGGGTCTCTTCCCGGCCCTCCCCTCCTTCCCTTGCAGCAGCCTCACACCCCTCCCCTTGCAGCAGCCAAGCCCGGTTGTTCATGGGTGAACGGCCACATTCGGCGGCGCCGCCGCCTTGGGCAGATCTTCGAGCTCCAGCCACTGCAGAAAGTACACACAGTTACTCGGGCTGACCGGCCCTCCTTCCTCGCACAGATCAAAGACGGGACAGCGGCCGCAGGGGGCCTCGGTCAGGCCGTTGCTGAGCGGCTCGGCGCCCACGACGAGGGGGCGGTCGAGGCCGATGCCGGCCTCGCGCTCCTTCTGGCGCTTGTGGAAGGGCACCGTGTCCTGCTTGGCGGCGCGCGCGACGCGGTAGCCGCGGCGGCGGCCGACGCGCACCATCTCGACCAGGCCGTCGTAGGTCAGGACGTCGACGAGCTGCTGGATGTCGGCCTCGCCGAGGGTCGTGTTGTTGGTGATGCCCGTGTCGTGGATGAACTTTGCGATCTCGGCCACGGTCGGGTAGTGCTTGTACCCGGCGGGCATGGGCAGGAAGACGGTGCGGGATTTGGTCTGCGTGCCGCCGGCGCCGCCGGCGCCTCTTCCCGAGGGCGCGGAGGCGTCGTCGGTGGAGATCTCGGTCGCGGACCGTTTTGTGCCGCGGGCCGTGGTGGTGGTGGTCGTCGTCGTCGTCTCGCCCGCGGTGACGGCACCCTTCTTCGGGGTCTTGGTGGTTCCGCCGCCTGCGGCGCCCCCCGGAAGTGGTTGAGAGCCCCGGTATGCGCTCTTGGTCTTGATGTACTCGAACACGATGCCCTCCAGTTCGGTGATGAAGGCCGTGTCGAGCTCGCCTTCTGTGAACCACGGTCCGCCGGTCGCGCGTTCGGAAGGGCGGAGGTTGGCCTTGATGTACATCTTCTTGTTCGGGTGCTCGACATTTTTCATGCTCGCAATGTAGCCTTTGGACTCGAGGAACTTGATACAGTTCTTGACAACGGCCTCGTGCATGTTGAGCTTGTTCTTGATCGTCCGGTTCCATATGCCGTCGGCGCCGGCCTCGTCGATTATCGAGTACACCATGACGGTCTCGTCGTTGGGCAAGGTCGTGTACCTATGATTCAAGGCCGTCAGCGGAGGTGCCCATGTGTCGCGGGAACAGAAGAGGACAAGGAGCCTACTTCTTTGCTTCCTCCCTGCTACGCCACCTCCATGCCATCCCAGCATGATGGTTTGTTATACCGACCAAGAGCTTGTCGTCGCATAGCCGTTGTACGACCTGGAGGAGGAGCTCGAGGTTGCCATTGGGGATGATGTTCAGGTCGAGGAGGTCTTTTTGTGAGAAAGGGCGTGATTCGGAACCATGTTGCCTCATTTCCTCGTACAGAGCATCCTTGAGGATCTGGATCTTGACGGGGTCGTCCGCCCTGCCGTCGCTCGCCATGGCGCCGGATTGCGGGATTGCGGGACGGAAATGGGCTACGGAGTAGAGAACGTGTGAATGGACGAGGGAAAGGATCGTATCGGCTGCAATCTGGGATCAAGTCGATCTGGAACAAACGCAGTCTCGAAAATGTCGTCAGGGTTCGTAGTAGTTGTGGGTTTGTAGCGGTTAGGTGAAACAAGTTGGTGTGTTCAACTGGAAGAATTGTATGGCAAAAAGTTGCCCCTCCATCGTAGTCACAGCCTTGCGAGTGGAGGTCGCATTCCATTCGCTGGCGAGAAAAGTAGTGTGAGTGCAGCAGCTGACCCCTGCACTGAGCCTTGCATGAGTGGCCCCACTTTCAGTGTTGAATCCGTGCTTGATAACATCGAGAGCTTGGCATCTCCGTTGGCCAAGCCGACCCACCCCCAGCATAAACTGCCAATAACGTTGCCGAGAAAGCCCTGGATGTTGATCAAGCCGTTCACCATGGGCGACCAGCCGTACGGCGGCGCTTGGAACACGAAAGGGTTGAGGTTGAGTATGTTGACCGACACGGTCAGAACGAGCGACAAGCGACACGACGTATCCGAGGAACGCTTAAGCTCTCCAAGTGGGCAATTGATGGCACAATTGAATCGCGCTCTGCTTAATCTTGTTTTCATATCGCCAGCGAAACGATCAGCCATGACAACTAAGACCAACTAGACTTGGTCCAACAACCGGTGATAGAACGGCTGTCACTTAACTTGGGCATCTGTAGGTGGTCTATCTTAAGTTGTAGTCAGCTTTCCAAGATTATTTATGTGCGGTCAAGCAGCATGGACATCTTCTGTTCCGCCCTCAAATAACTGTCTATTTCCTGATGTCGAATATGCTAAGATGTTCGGATTCGGCATCTCCTTTGACATACCATACTATGCACAAAGTTTTCTGAAGACCTTCGTAGCCGCACGTGTGTATACTATGTAGTTAGCTCATTAAGTTAATTTAGTGTAACCTAGTCACTTGTGATCGGAGCATTCTTACCCATGGTGGAACCTACAAGGATCGCCACCACGTGGAAAATCAACCGGCCTCGCGTACCGGACTGTGTCGATCAAAGGAAGCACATTGTCTAAAATGGCTCCAAAATAGCATATAAACTTGGGCACTTTGGGTGCCGGGGAACGGTTTTCTTGTTTGCATTGAATACACGACATCGCCCAGATCTAGATGTTTTGGTTAACGTTTGACACAATCACTCCTGGACAGGGGTTATCCCGAAGCGACGGTGGAGAATTACTCCGTACTCCGTATCGTTGGACGAGCTTGGGTGGCATGGGGAGAGAGCAAGGGTGAGGATGGGGCCATTCGTATAGTTAACAGCTATATCCAAAAACAGAAAGCTTGATTTCGCCAGTATCTTGGCTATTTCGTTCTTAACCACTCCCTCCTTTGCCGTCTTTTCCACATCCAACTTGATCTCCGTTCGTTTGTCGCGACTTCGACTGCAGTCACTCTTTCGTTCATTCATTCATTCTTTTTCTTTTCCCCTGTTGTCCGCCGCGGTCCAAAGCAAAAGATGCGTGTTTTGCCCCTTTTCGCCCTCGCGGCGCCGCTCGTTTCGGCCATCCAATTTCTCGAGCCCGTCGCGAACTCCACCTTGATAAAGGGGGAGACGTACCGGGTGACCTGGAGCAGCGTCGACACCGATCCGACCAAGTTCAGCATCTATCTGGTCAACTTTGTGGACTGGCCCCCGTTCTACATCCAGGTGGCGTCCGACGTGCCGACGACTGCGGGCGAGCACGAGGTGACCGTTCCTTGTGATGTGAACACCTCGTGGGGTTTTCAATTGTGAGTACCTTAACCTTTTTCAATCACCGTCCCAACATAATGGAAGCTTCGTCGGGCGAGGGGCATGGGCTGAAACTTGTTTCACTGCTCTCAGCAACGCCATCAACGGTACCAATGTCTACGTAATCTACGCTCAGACTCCAAGGTTCTTCGTCCGTGACTCGGATGGCGACTGCATAGATGCCGGCCCCGTTCCTCCGCCGGGGGACCCGAGCCCGACCTGCAAGCCCGTGACTGTGACGGAGACCGTCACTAGCACCGTATACTCGACCGTGTATCCCGACGCATGAGAGGCCCAGGGCTGAGCGCATGCTTGCGAGGTGTATGCGACAGAGAGCGAGAGAGACCCGAGGGCACGCGGTGTCAAGGGAAAGAAGAGGAGCGGGTTGCGGGCTATGAAGAAGGGACATAGTTAAGTTGATTGCTTGTTGAGGAGAGAAGCGGGATGAAAGTCAGCTCAAGGAGAGAGTTGAGCGCTGACCGAATTCAAACCGAAACAAACGTGAAGCACAGACAATGGCAGCTTGTCTCGAGCGCCCAAAACCGCCTTCTGTCCGCCAATTCGTACATACATGATTGCCCCAGTTTGCTCCGTTTCCCCATATTTGCCTTCAGTGCAGGGGGTGGGTGAACGCGGATCGGGTTACCCTGCTATCCCCTTGCTTGCTACGCTCAGCCTTGGCTTGGTTGCAGCTCGCGTGGGCCCGGCGGATTGCAGCAATGCCAGTGTCAATCTATGGGGTTGCTGCGTCATAACCCTTTTGAGCACCACTTAAGCCTACTGTGTATAATTACATGCAGTGAGAGTCGCCGGTTCCGAGAGTGCCCACCGGTTGCCCCGGTAAGGATTGCTGTAATCAACCTTCCACCTGCCCCTGAAGGGTCTTGACTCGCCGACCACTACACCACAGCCAGTCTTGTGGCACACCAAGGACGAACAAGCGGTTGCATGGCCGTGCCGTGAAGAGTTTTCGAGACCTGAAAGGTCAAGCAGAGAAAGATAGGGGAGCCCGAACGAATGGCTTGATTGATTGATAGGTCGTCAAGGTACTATGTAGGAACAACAAATCCGAATGGATGAGGTAGGTCTAATCAGAAGAGCAATGGAAACCTGTTATGTCCCGAGAAAGAAAAGAAGTTCAAGTTTTCCCAGCCACACGGGCCTCAACTTTTACCCAGTTGTACCCTAAGGGTGCTCTTTCCCAGGTCGAACCAGCCATGAACGACAAGTGCACGGCCTTGAAGTGGCCTGCTCTTACCTACCAGGTAGCTACCGACCTGCCTTCCTGCCTGCTTTGGTGAGGTAATTACTAGTGGGCAGGCACCCAAGGGAAGCTTTGGGTCAAAGCATCTGCGGGTTGGTTCATGCTCGAGCTGACATGGTCCGTGTCAAACCTAGAGATGTTCAGGTACCTATGCGTCTCCCGTGCTCCGTACCTGATGTTGATTGTCGTCTCAGACCAAACGTTTTCGGAAGACCGGGATTCGAAAGAAAAGGGTACTGCGGCATTAGAAGCAGGAATACAATTGTTCGAATTACTGCGCGTGGTCCGGATGTACAGAACACATGCACACAAAGCGTGGCCATGTCTCGGACAGATCGGCTTTGGAAGAAGAGCTAAGGTATTGAGCGACCTATCTCCTCGATACGCACGACGGGAACTTCAAATTGTTGACCTACGTATGATGCAGCGGTGCGTGCAGCGGAACTCTCATTTGCTCTTATTGTATCTAGCACAACCTGGAATGTTATTATGCCAGACCCCGGGACCTGGAGAAAGATAATTATGACCTGGTATTGGAAGTTTCAATCAGGCAAGTGTTCGTCCCTCTCTCACAAATGGCTCTGTCCCATGATGCGGGAGGGGACGGGACTTGTGTAAGTTTGGAATGATTCGGGAGAGATTCGGCGACTCGGGGATAAATAAGGACCTCACTCTATGCACATGCGGACATCCCCGAAGCAGGGTCATATACATACAACATGACCTCGGATGCGACCAAGCGCAGCGGTACAAGATAAACGTGGCTGAGGGGGACAGTGACTAAGTGCACTGCATGGAAAGGGCGTCTCGAACGCGCCGAAGTAATGGTGACGAATACGGGTTCCTACCACAAAGATATGGAAGGAAAGGCAGCTAGAACAAGCGTGAGTCCGGGAATAGGATCTATGAGTTTCAGGTATAATTAAATGACTGGAGTATTTCTGGTCTTGAGCAAGTCTTTGTCTTTCAACTCCGCTCCAACAGCACATCGTCACTCGAATCCTCAGAGTAGCAACACAACACACCAGACGCTCTTTTATTCTCCGCAAGTCATCGGCCATGCATCGTTGGCAAGGGGCCCTGATCGTGCTGCTGAACCCCCTCCTCTGGCTCGGCGCACTAGGACTACCCAGACCCCAGTACGTGCCTGGAGTGCTCCACCGTCTGAAAGGCATCATTAATGTATTAATTACAAGCGGAGACTGACGATATCTAGAATTGGCGATTGTGGGGAGAACGAGGGCCCCGTGGGTGGCGTCAGCCCGCCTATTCCGACGGTCACGTCCAGCAGCGGCTCGCTCCGAGGAGACTCGGGCCTTCTAGGGGGCAACGCTCCGCTGCCCGACCCGGAAAAGTCCGACTCGGCCATTGTCCCCAATCCGCAGCTCGTCAACGGGCAAGAAGCGGACGCGAAGCTCGGGCTCTACCTCGACTTCGACAGCGCCGATCCTCCCCAGCCGATCCGTGGGGAGAACGGGAACACGGATCCCGGCCCACGTGCGTGAGCTCCTTTTGCGCAAACGGTCCCTGCACGGACACGGCGCCGGAAGAGTTCTGCTGACCATAATTATCGTATGAATTGCCTGGTCTGGGCTGTAGGCACCTTTGACTACGAGAAACTCAATCCCGACCTCTTCGCGCCCCCCCGGACCGACGCGGGGGACATGCCCAACCTGATGTGGCCCATGGGGCTGTCCCACAACCGCCCAGGCACGGGCAAGAACTCGGGCTGGGCGAGGCAGCAGAACGTTGACGTCCTGCCGGCAGCCAAGGCCATGGCGGGCGTCGACATGCGCCTGGCCCCGAATGCCTACCGAGAACTGCACTGGCACACGGCCAACGAGTGGGGGATGATTCTCAAGGGCTGGTATGTACCTTGATAAGGAAGGAAGGAAAGAAAAGGGGGAGGAGAAGAAAAGAGGGAAAAACAAACAAAAAAAAGAAGAAAAGAAAAGAAAAGAAAAGAGCTGACGGGACTGCAGCGTGCGCGTGGCCGCCGTCGACGACGAGGGCCGCAACTTCGTAGACGACGTCTGCGCCGGCGACGTGTGGTTCTTCCCCGCCGGCATACCGCACAGCATCCAGGCCTTCGAGAAGGGCGCCGAGTTCCTGCTCGTGTTCGACCAGGGCGACTTCACCGAGGACGGTACCTTCCTCGTGTCCGAGCTGTTCCTCCGGAACCCGGTCGAGGTGCTCAGCAAGGACCTGCGCGCCGGCGTCGACGCCTTCGAGAACCTCCCCAAGGACCAGCTCTACATCTTCAACGGCACCCCCGCGCCCGCCGACATCTCGGAGCAGAACGTCACCTCGCCGGCCGGCGCCATCACCGGCAACGCCTCCTACACGTACCACTGGTCCCAACAGGCCCCCTACACCGTCCCCGGCGGCTCCATCAAGATCCTCGACCCCCTGACTTTCCGCGTAGCCAGCATGTTCTCGGCCGCGCTGGTCCTCGTGCAGCCGGGCGCCCTGCGCGAGATTCACTGGCGTATGTCTCTTCCTTCCCTCCTTCCCTCCTTCCCTGCTTCCCTCCTTCCCTCCTTCCCTCCTTCCCTCCTTCCCTCCTTCTCTCCTTCCCTCCTTCCCTCCTTCCCTCCTTCCCTCCTTCCCTCCTTCCCTCCTTCCCTCCTTCCCTCCTTCCCTCCTTCCCTCCCTTTCTCCCTCTCTTTCTCTGCCCCAAAAGAGCTGACAATCTGCGCGATACAAAGACACGACCTCGGACGAGTGGAACTTCTTCCTCCAGGGGGCCGGGCGCATCACCGTGTACGGGGCGCCGGCGTCGTCGCGGACCTACGACTTCACGGCCGCCGGCGTGGGCTACGTGCCGGCCGCCTGCGGCCACTACGTCGAGAACACGGGCGAGGAGGACCTCGTCTTCCTCGAGGTCCTGCAGGCGCCCAAGTTCACCGACATCAGCGTCGCCCAGTGGCTCGCCCTGACCCCGCGCCAGGTCGTCAAGGACCACCTGAGCCTCCCCGACGCCGTCCTCGACGCCCTGCCCCGCGAGAAGCCCATCATCCTGACGGGCAACCAGAACTTGACCGCTCTCGCCGGCGGCGGCAGTGCTTTCTCGGTTTCGTAGAAGTGCGATCTTTGTTAATTATCCTAATCTTGTTCTTTCCACAAGAAGAGGTTTGCACAACAACACAGCAGCGCTAATTAGAAGTAATTACAATAAATCTGATCGAATAAGCCCATACATGTTTTGTTTGTCTCAGAATGGACATATCTTATATATTAAGCCAGTGATCCCAAGGCTTGTTCAAGCTATCGATTCCCAAAAAAAGGTCATACGTACGTTCGGACGACGTACCTGACCAAAGAATGTCTTCCTTGCTAGCCAATAACGTTGCAGGGGTTGGACATGCATATGGGAGAAGCCAAATGGGATAACATGATAATCCTTGGTCGTCATTGGACAAAGTTCAAGTCGTACAGAGCCTGCTGATTGAATAATTCAGTAATACCACTTCATTTGTGTCCCCTGCTCGACCTGATGGGATAACAACTTCCTGAGAAACCATATCAAAATGTCCAGCCTATGCCGCTAAAAATCCCTCTGTCTTGCCAAAGAGGTTCGCGTTGTGAAGATAAAGCTAACCGAACAGCAGGCAACCTGAGAACCGATTCTGTGTAGCCCTATGCATTGACGTGGGGTATAAGTCAGCATCATTCGGCTGCTGTCCCGCCGTCTTAAGCACGCAATCTCGCGCCTTATACACGCGACAAGGAAGCAACGCGGGCGCTGTTTCACACGCAATATTCACCCCCCAGTTTCTCATGTACTGTGTAGTACCCCTTGGCCTTGCGGCCAAACCTGACAAATCCAGCCCATTCGTCATATCACCCTCATTGCTTATCGGGATTCCTGTTCGTCAGGAACCCGAAGCGAAGATGGCTGTCATCACATATGGTTGTGTGCCTGTTGGACTATGGTGCCGCCTTCCCATGCCTTTTTTCTTCTTCTTCTTCCTACATCTTGAACAAGCTTGATATGTGGGTTTGAGAGTTTCAAAGTTCTGAACATCGAAACCAGAAAAGAACATAATAATTAATCAATAGAAAAAAGACTGACCCGTGATAAACAAAACCTCGACCATGAACTTCCCCGTCGAGGGAGACGAAGAGACACCGCTGCTCCGCAGCACCACGAGCCCGCGAGAGCTCTCCTCGGCCCCGCGCTATGACGACGACGACGACGACGACAACGCGCTCTCCCCGACCAAGACGGCGGGCCTCGTGCTCGCGCCGCCGCTGCTACCGCCGCCGCCGCCCGGAGTTGGCCAAGCGCCCGGCCGGTCCGTGGAGGACGACGTGGTGCCGGAGACGGCGGTGCTGGGGCGCAACCTGGGGTGGAGCAGCGCGTACATCCTGATCGTGTCGCGGGTGATCGGGAGCGGCATCTTCGCGACGCCGGGGGCCATCTTGGGCGCCGTCGGGAGCGTCGGCCTGAGCCTGCTGCTCTGGCTCGCCGGCGCCCTCGTCAGCTGGTGCGCCCTCGTCGTCGCGCTCGAGTACGGCTGCATGCTGCCGCGCTCCGGCGGCCAGAAGGTCTACCTCGAGTTCACCTACCGCCGCCCCCGCCTCCTCGCCTCCTTCCTCGTCGCCGTCCACGCCCTCCTCCTCGGCTTCACCGCCAGCAACTGCATCGTCTTTGGCGAGTACCTGCTCTTCGCCCTGGGAAAGAGGGAGGAGGGGCCGAGCGGCACCGCGCCGGCGGCGGCGGCGGCGGGGGAAGAGGGCGCGGCTGCCGGCCGCCCCGTGCAGGTGCGCCTTTTGGCTATTGGTCTCATGACGGCCATCACCGTCCTCCACGGCGGTTTCATGCGGGCGGGCATCGCGGTGCAGAACGTGCTGGGCTGGGTCAAGATCGGCCTGGTGCTGCTCATGACCGTCTCCGCGGGCGTCGTCGTCGTGACGCGGTACGCACCCGGCGAGCCCGGCGTGGTCGTCCCGGGCGGCGGCGGTGGCGGCCTGGACTCGTCCGAGCTCGGGCCCCGCGCCTTTCCCACGACGTGGGACGGCTTCTGGGAAGGGTCCGTATGGAACTGGAGCATCATAAGCGCGGCCCTCTTCAAGGTCTTCTACAGCTACGCCGGCCTGGCCAGCGTCAATAACGTCATGAACGAGGTCCGCGATCCCGTGCGGACGCTCCGCTCGGCGGCCCCCACGGCCCTCGTCACGGCGTGCGTGCTGTACCTGCTCACCAACGTGGCGTACTTCTCGGTCGTTCCGCTGGACGAGATCAAGCATGGCGGCGAGCTCGTCGCCGCTCTGTTTTTCGAGAGAGTATTCGGTCAAAATCTAGGGAGGCATCTTCTGCCCCTGGCCGTGGCTGTCTCGGCAGCAGGCAATGTCATGGTCGTCACTTTTGCTCTGGTATGCGTCTCCCCCTCCATCTCCATCCTTCCCTCTTCAAAACAAGGAATTCAGATTCTTATGGTTTCGTCGGCAATTACGACGTGCATAGGCGCGCCTCAATCAGGAGATTGCACGCCAGGGTATCATTCCCTTTGGCGAGGCGCTCTCATCTTCCCGTCCCTTCGGATCGCCGCTTGGTGGTCTGATCTTGCACTATATCCCATCTGTCATCGTCATAAGCATCCCCTACAAGGACATTTATTCGTTCATCCTAGAGGTCGAAGGCTACCCAGGCCAATTCTTCTCACTTGCCATCGCCGTCGGTTTGATTCGCCTGCGCTGGACTCGCCCGGACCTGAAGCGTCCGTACAAGGCCTTTCTGCCCGCTGCTTGGTTCTCCGCGGCCCTGTCCATTGCCCTCTTATGTGCGCCATTTATTCCCTACAACGGAGAGAGCTGGGGAGCGCATCTGTCCAGGGTTAGTTATGCGTTGGTGGGCATCTCGGTGTGAGTACTTCTGGCTTATGTTCCCTGATTGTCTGCAGAGAGCTGTAGCGCACTTAGGCTAACTCGGGGTACACGTAGCCTCGCATTCGGCGTCATGTATTGGACAGTGGTGACTATTCTTCTGCCGTGGTGGGGGAATTATCGGCTCGAGGAGCGTGCTGACATCCTGCCGGACGGGACGACCATCACTAAGCTGGTTCACGTTCCCATGGTATAGATACAGATCACCGTTCTTGTTGACGGTGGGCAAATTAGAACCGCGGTCTTTATTATTTGGCGTTGGGGGATGCTGCAGCACTTCAGTTTGGAACCTGCCAACTGCACGATGAAGACCTAGAGGGAGCAAACAATCCGCCAATGCTCCTCACGTCGGGAAGAGATCTGATCACTCCATCACCTCTCCTTGACGTCGGAACGCTCGAGGCGACCTTGTTGGTGTCCGGTTGAGGCTGGCATGGTCAATTTTCACGGCAATGTTCCGCGAATCTTCGAGAAACCATCGAAACAGAAAGATAGTACGTAAGAAGGGTGTTCAGGCGCGATATACACATTAAGAACGTATTATCCTGCTAGATGGCATTATGCGAGGCCCTGTTGATAATGAGTTTTGGAGTTGAGGGGCTGCATTGTCTCGCCAGGAACCCCGCCAAACGTTCGAGAATTGCCCCGCCCCTCTCTGTGGAGAGCTTGTCAAGTGGTAACCGCCAATCACGAACTTAGATCCTCATCGAAGGGCATCGAAAGTCCAGAGCTTTCCACGAGGCTGCCATGTCGGGATACTGAAATTCCTCGACGACCAAGTTGTGATTGTTTGGCTATTTTTTTTGGTCAACATTCGACAATTTGACCTTCTGAAAGACGAGCAAGATACCCAACAGGTTGATTACCCCTCTTCTTTTCTCGTCCCCTCACCTGCAGACCTCACCATGTCAACCGCGGAGGAGCTCAAGGCTCTGGGCAACAAGGCCATCGCGGCCAAGAACTTCGACGAAGCCATGTAAGTTGAGACGCCTAGCCTTGGCATGTATGTCACAAAGAACGGGATTGTAGCTGACTCTCTGACGCAGCGACAAGTTCACACAGGCCATTGCCCTCGACCCGAACAACCACATCCTCTATAGCAACCGATCAGCTGCATATGCCTCCAAGAAGGACTGGGATAAAGCCCTGAGCGATGCCGAGAAGACAACACAGCTGAAGCCTGACTGGCCCAAGGGCTGGGGCCGCAAGGGCAGCGCGTTGTACGGGAAGGGTGATCTACTTGGGGCCCATGACGCCTACGAGCAGGGCCTGAAGCTCGACCCCAACAATGCCGGCATGAAGAACGATCTGGCGTCGGTGAAGAGGGCCATGGAGCAAGAGGCGGGAGGTGCCGGTAGGTTCCCTTATTTGGACAAGGAAACGCAAACGGGGGTAGCTAACAGTGTTTGTGCAAGGCGGTTTCGACCCGACGGGAGGTATTGGCAAGATGTTCAACGACCCCAACCTGATTCAGAAGCTCGCCAGCAACCCCAAGACGAGCTCATTGCTTGCCGACGCCAGCTTCATGGCGAAGCTGCAGTCCATCCGGCAGAACCCCAACAACATGCAGGAGCTCTTCAGCGACCCCCGCATGATCCAGGTCCTCGGTGTGCTGATGGGCGTCGATATGGAGATGCGTGATACGCCGCCCGAGGCAGCGGCCAGCTCCTCGAACTCGCGTGTCGAGCCGGAAGAGGACGTCCCGATGACGGATGCCTCGGCGAAGAAGCCCGAGCCAGCAAAGAAGGAGCCGGAGCCGGAGCCGGAACCGGAGGAGCTGGACGAGGAGGCCTTGGAAAAGAAGAAGGCGAAGGAGGCGGCCGACAAGGAGAAGCTTCTCGGGACCGAGAACTACAAGAAGCGCAATTTTGACGAGGCGATCAAGCACTACCAGGCCGCCTGGGATCTGCACAAGGACATCACCTACCTCAACAATCTGGGCGCCGCCTATTTCGAGAAGGGCGACTACCAGGCCTGCATTGACACGTGCACTAAGGCGGTGGAGGAGGGCCGTAACCTGTACGCCGACTTTAAGCTGATTGCTAAGTCGTACGCCCGCATCGGTACCGCGTACGAGAAGACAGGCGACCTGGCCAAGGCCATCGACTTCTACAACCAGTCTCTCCGCGAGCACCGCACACCCGAAGTGGTTAACAAGTTGCGCACCGCGGAGCGCAACAAGATCGAAGCCGCGCGCAAGGCTTACATCGACCCCGTCAAGGCCGAGGAGGCCCGCGAGGAGGGCAACAAGAAGTTCAAGGAGTCGGACTGGCCCGGCGCCGTGGCCGCGTACACCGAGATGACCAAGCGCGCGCCGGACGACCCTCGCGGGTACAGCAACCGGGCGGCCGCCTTTATCAAGCTGCTCGAGTTCCCCAGCGCGCTCGAGGACTGCGACACGGCCATCAAGAAGGACCCCAAGTTTATCCGCGCCTACATCCGCAAGGCCCAGGCCTACTTCGGCATGCGCGAGTACAGCAAGTGCATCGACGCCTGCACCGACGCCCTCAACGTGGATACCGAGCACCACAACGGCGCCAACGCCAAGGAGATCGAGCAGCAGCAGCAGAAGGCGTTTGCCGCCATGTATGCGGCGCGGGAGAACGAGACGGAGGAGCAGACCAGGGAGCGGTTGATGCGGGATCCCGAGGTAAGTCATCCCTTGTCACACACACGCACTCGATGGTGGCGGTGGTCTCGGACAGGTTTTCTTCTAACCGTGCGAACTTACAGATCATGAATATCATGCAAGACCCCGTCATGCAGGCGATCCTGCAGCAGGCGCAGTCCGACCCCGCCGCGCTTGCGGAGCACATGAAGAACCCCAACGTGCGCACCAAGATCCAGAAGCTCATTGCCGCCGGCGTTATCCGCGTGGGCCACTGAGCAGATTTTGGTGTGGGGGATGGAGTTGGGGCTGCGGAATCTGGCGCCGGAACCGGAGGTCCTTGAGGTATCGAATCGGCAGAGCTAGAGCACATTCAGCTTGCTTGTCTGCACTGGTTTCTTTTCAATTGTATACAAGTTAATGATGATGCATGAGGAATGAAATAATCAGCATTTTTTCTTTTGTGTCTGGCACATATTATTTGTATGGCCTGAGCTAGTCGAGTTCCAGATAGCTAACGAGGGTGGTTAGCTATTCTGACGAACATGGCATTTTCGACTTGCCAGTTGCTGTGTTGACATACCGGAATTATTGCTACAGTGCTGTTCCAGGCCCGATAGTCGAGGAAACCACTTCTCTCGAGAGAGATCTCTACTAGAAGAAATCACTATTAAATTTGAAGAAGGGTGTGACCCGATTCGCTTTTTTTACAACATAATTATTCCACTTTCTGTCGAGGTAACTAACCTATCACTTCTCTTGTCCCCCCTCGAACAACCTCCTCACTTCCGGCCCTTCCCACGTCACAATCCTCACGCCCACCCCTTCCATCTCCCGCTTGCACCCCTCCCACCCGTCGGGGTCAACCGCCCTCGTCGCCTCCTCGATCACGTACGCGACGAAGCCCTCGCGCACGGCGTCCTCGGCGGTGCAGCGCACGCAGTAGTCGGCGGCCAGCCCGACCACGTAGACGTGGGTGACGGCGTGGGCGCGCAGCAGGTCGGCGAGCCCGCTGTCGGACACGCGCGGGCGGGTGAGCGGGTCGTAGAAGGCGCTGTACATCTCGACGCGCGGGTCGGTGCCCTTCTCGACCGTGTGCGTGAGCCGCGCGGCGTCCAGCTCCGGGACCAGGCGGGCCCCCGCGGTCGACTGGACGCAGTGCACCGGCCAGAGGCGCGTCGTGTACGACTCGGCCGGGTTGTGCGGGTTGGTGACGGTCGCGGTGTCGACGAAGGGCCGCTTCGGCGGGCCGTCGTCACCGCCGTGGTTGCTCGCGAACGAGACGTGGTCCGGCGGGTGCCAGTCCTTGGTGGCAATCTTGAGCGGGAGCGTCGACGACGGCAGGGCGAGGAGCTCGTTGATCAGTGGGACGATGTCCCGCCCTTCATTCACGGCGAGGGCGCCATTCTGTTGATGAGCAGTGTCAGGGTTTGTTTTTGGTCAAACTGATTTGTAGCGGTGCAGAAGACGGGGTAGCGCGGCCTCCCGAAGAAGAATGGGAACCGGTTGAATGACAATCAAGTGCTGAAACGGGCCATGCTGTCTTGCAAAGCAGATTGACTCCTGGCAATATCACCTCAGCGGCGAAACTGGGGTACCTGGACAACGCATCGGGTGCTTGAGATGCGGGATGTGCCGCTCATATACCCCCCGGGGGCCGGGGGGGGGGGGGGGGAGGAATCTCGCGATCGGAATCCGAGGCGTGTTCGAATTGCTTACCGGAGGGCAAAAGTCCTCTTGCATGTCAACAACAAGCAGCGCGGGCCTGAACGCGGGGTCGGCCATGGCTGAAGTTTGGGCTAACGGCAGCGAGTTGTGATGATTCAGATGGACCTGATCTAGAGACGGGTCGTTTCGTGCGAAGCGCAGCTAGTGAAATCTGATCGCATTTCGAGATCTGAGTTACATTTCGTGCCTAAGTGCTCTCCGACCACGAGCAACCGCTGGAAGCGAAGCTACATCCACTGCTTCGTACCAGGCTAGCAGAAGTGTAGCGTCGAGTGCGCAGGAGGTGGTAGTGTATCTCGCCCCTGTGGATGGAGGGGTGATGGCATGGCCCTGATAAGATAGCCGTGCATGGGACTGTCGCTGCGCGCGGGGCGTCTTGGCACTGCAGCACCAACAAACGGCTGTACCTGAAACGAGAGCGCTTGGCAGGGAAGGCTGATTATTAGCAAAACTGCTGCGTAGGACATGCGCGGATCCAAAACATGGGACGGAATACGGATTACCTCACACAATACATCCATTTGGTTAGCAGCCGACAAAGGCGGTGACGTATGCTTGTCAGGGTAGGATGAAGACGGGAAACTATGGAATCGTCCACAGACCGCGAGGACCTGTCATTGTTTCAATGGAGGGTTGGATTCTGCGCCCCTGCGGGAGGTTTTGCGTGGCAGAGCGTGGCTGCGCCTGGCAAGGTTACGACGACCCTCCTTCTTCGTCCGTTTCTCAAAGCGGGTCCGAGTTGGTCTTGAGCGCCGGTCTGCTGCCGGTGGGTTGCCGTGCAGTTCGGAAACTGGAATCTGAAATTCAGTCGGAAGGGAAAGCAGGGGGCCCGAGGCCGGGCGTGACCAACTCCAATCTTCCGAAGACAAAGGGGAGATCAAGAACAATATCAATCCATCGATCAAGACAATCATTACCCGCCAAAGCACTTGACCGCCTCCCCAGGGAGAAAAAAATGGCGGCACTACTTCATGTGGAGCAGATCGCTAACTGGAAAGAGGAAGGAAACATGGGTCGAGGACAAAAGGAGCCTGTTAGCGCTAGCAGCTGCCCGCCAGACGGGGAGGGCTGTTGGACACTTTCGCCAAGCCACCGAATTCCCCCCCCGCCGCCCCCCCACGCTAGCCTGGATTGGCTAGACCTGGAGCCAGACCAATAGCGGTTCGATGGTCGTTGACCGTGGATGCATGGCGCACACTCGGAAGTGCTTTCAGGCGGTCGAACCAGAAAACGGTGATGGTCGGAATTCTTTTTTAAACTTCGATCACCGCCTCAGAAGCGAGACGAGCCCCCGGGCCTCTTTCGGTTGTTTGCTTCCCGCACTCCTCCTCGGACGCCAATTCAACATTTTCAATCGTCCATCAACTGGGGGAGGATACAGCATAGCAACAGCACTCGTGCCTGACAGAGCCCGTCAGTTCGTGTGCACTCGCCCGTCACGAAGTCTGCGCCGTCGGCCCGCTACGATCGCCCGTGATAGGTAATTGCCGAAATCTTGACCAACGTCCCCGATACCACACGAACGCGACGCAGGGCGCTCAGGCCGCATATTCTGACGTATTTCGCGGTTGTTGCTTCTAGCTCGACTGTATCTAGGCGATCAACGGCTGCCGCCAGTTGCACTTCGGTATGTTCTTGTGCTCCCCCGTCTCTCCTTTTCCTCGATCGCCATTGTGCGGCCCGCAGACATTCTTTCTCTATGTGCCAGTCCGACTAGTCTCCGAGCCCCGTGGCCCCGTCTCTGGTGCCCGCCCAATGGGCCCCCGCCCATGCGGAGTGTGTCATGGATTTGGCGTGCGGATCGTTACGCGAGGTCCAGCGATGCCGGAGGCTAACCGCGCGTGTCTTGGCTCAGGTTCCATCTTCATCGTCCACGAACACGCTCCATGTCCCCTGAGCTCCGGTAGTCGCGTACTCTTCCTACAGAATCATGATCGGCTCCAACTTCCTCCCTTCGCGCTTTCGCGGGGGTCAGCCGGCGTCGCAAACCGTCGCGCCGTCTTGGCTGAACAAGAAGGTTACGCCGCTCCTGCAAGTCCTTTCTCGGATCACCTCGACGCATCCTATTCATACCATTGTCATCGTCGCCTTGTTGGCGAGCTCCTCGTACATTGGCCTGCTCGAGGAGAGCCTGTTCGACGCTGCACGGAGCGTGAGAAAGGCGGACTGGTCCTCGCTCGTCGAGGGCAGCCGCCTGCTGCGCGCCGCTGAGGATACCGCTTGGAAATGGCAGCCCTTCGAGGCCGACGCTCCCATTCCCCCAAATGCCGACCACCTGGCGCTCCTAACGCTCGTTTTCCCCGACTCGATGTCGACGGATCCTTCCAAGGCCCCTCCGCTGGTCAATGCCGTGCCAATTCCCCAGAACCTGTCGATCCGGGAACTGCCCGCCACCTCGAATTCGTTCACGACCTATTCCCAAGACAGCGCCCTGGCTTTCTCCGTTCCCTATGACCAGGCACCCGAGTTCCTCTCGGTTGCGCAGGAGATTCCAAACGGCACTCCTTCGCAAGAGACACGAGAGACGGAGCACGGCCGGGAGAAGAAGATGTGGATCATGAAGGCTGCCAGAGTGCAGACGAGAAGCAGCCTGGTGAGGTGGGCCAAGAACGCCTGGGTCGAGTTCCTTGACCTCCTGAAGAATGCCGAGACTCTCGACATCGTCATCATGGCCCTGGGCTACATCTCCATGCACCTCACCTTCGTCTCGCTTTTCCTCTCGATGCGCCGCATGGGCTCCAACTTCTGGCTCGCCACGAGCGTCCTCTTCTCCTCCACCTTTGCCTTCCTGTTTGGCCTCTTCGTTACTACGAAGCTCGGCGTCCCGGTTTCCATGGTTTTGCTTTCCGAAGGCCTGCCATTCTTGGTCGTGACTATTGGCTTCGAGAAGAACATCGTCCTCACGCGAGCCGTTTTGTCTCACGCGATCGAGCATCGCAGGCCAGAAAGCGGGTCTAAGAAGGCGGAACTTCCAGGCAGTCTCATCCAGTCCGCTATCTATGTCGCGATCAAGGAGAAGGGCTTCGGTATCGTCAAGGACTACGCCATCGAGGTTGGCATCCTCATTCTGGGCGCCGTGTCCGGCGTTCAAGGTGGCTTGCAGCAGTTCTGCTTTCTGGCCGCTTGGATCCTGTTCTTTGACTGCATCCTGCTCTTTTCCTTCTACACTGCTATTCTCTGCATCAAGCTCGAAATCAACCGCATCAAGCGCCACGTCGAGATGCGCAAGGCTCTCGAGGACGATGGCGTGAGCCGTCGGGTCGCCGAGAATGTGGCTCAGAGCAACGTCTGGCCCCGGGCCGATGGCAAGGATCAGCCAGGAAACACCATCTTTGGCCGCCAGGTCAAGAGCACTCATATTCCTAAATTCAAGGTCCTGATGGTTTCTGGATTCTTCCTGGTCAACGCCCTCAATCTCTGCTCCATCCCTTTCCGGAGCGGCGATTCCATCTCTCACATTTCGTCGTGGGCCCGAGGCCTGGGCGGAGTTGTCACACCCCCTCCCGTTGACCCATTCAAGGTCGCCTCAAACGGGCTGGACATCATCCTGGAAGCGGCCAAGTCGGAAGGCCGCGAAACCATCGTCTCGGTACTCACCCCGATTCGTTACGAACTCGAGTTCCCGTCCGTTCACTACGATCTGCCCCACAACGTTGGTCAGAGCGAAGATGATGGCTTTACCGAGCTTGGGGACTACGGTGTCGGCGGCCGGATGGTCGGCAGCATCCTCAAGAGTCTCGAAGACCCCATCTTGTCCAAGTGGATTGTGGTTGCCTTGGCCATGAGCGTGGCGCTGAACGGATATCTCTTCAACGCCGCGAGATGGGGCATCAAGGATCCCAATGTGCCTGACCACCCCATCAACCCCAAGGAACTCGCCGAGGCCCAAAAGTTCAACGATACCGAGTCGGCCACGCTGCCGGTTGGAGGGTACAGGTCCCCGCCATCTCCCCCGTCTGTTCCACCAACGCCTGCCTTGACCGACGACGAAGGCGAAGCGTCCCAGGCTGCTTCCCGATCCGAGATTAAGCCTTCCGGGCAGCCTCCTGTCATGCGCAGCAAGGAAGAGATGGAAAAGATGCTGATGGAAAAGCGGGCTCACGAACTGAACGACGAGGAGATCATTTCTCTCTCGCTGCGCGGCAAGATCCCCGGTTATGCACTCGAGAAGACGCTCAAGGATTTCACCCGCGCCGTCAGGGTTCGCCGGAGTATCATCTCTCGCACCAAGGCGACGGCCGACTTGACGGGCATGCTGGCGGACTCTAAGCTTCCGTATCTGAACTACAACTGGGCGCAGGTCCACGGCGCCTGCTGCGAGAACGTTATCGGGTACATGCCCCTCCCGGTTGGCGTCGCCGGGCCGTTGGTTGTGGATGGGCAGAGCTACTTCATCCCGATGGCTACCACCGAGGGTGTCCTGGTCGCGAGCACCAGCAGAGGATGCAAGGCCATCAACTCGGGCGGCGGCGCTGTTACCGTTCTGACCTCGGACGGCATGACACGCGGTCCGTGCGTTACCTTTGAGACTCTGGAACGGGCCGGCGCGGCCAAGATCTGGCTCGACTCGGAGAAGGGTCAGTCGATCATGAAGAAGGCCTTCAACTCGACCAGCCGCTTTGCTCGCCTCGAGACCATGAAGACGGCTCTTGCCGGCACAAACCTCTACATCCGGTTCAAGACGACGACCGGGGACGCCATGGGCATGAATATGATCTCGAAGGGCGTCGAGCACGCGCTCAGCGTCATGAAGAGTGAGGGCTTCGAAGACATGAACATCGTGTCGGTCAGCGGCAACTATTGCACGGACAAGAAGGCTGCCGCCATCAACTGGGTCGACGGGCGTGGCAAGAGTGTAGTTGCCGAGGCCATCATTCCCCCCGAGGTTGTCAAGACGGTCCTCAAGACGGATGTCGACACCATGGTGGAGCTCAACGTCAATAAGAATTTTATCGGGTCTGCCATGGCAGCCTCGGTCGGCGGATTCAACGCACACGCAGCCAACATTGTGGCAGCCGTATTCCTCGCAACGGGCCAGGACCCGGCGCAGGTGGTGGAGAGCGCCAACTGCATCACAATCATGAAGAAGTGAGTTTGCCACACGCCCCCTTCTTCCTCTTGATGCTCTTGAGCAGCAGACCGGTTTTGCTAACTTGTGTCTCAAGCCTCCGCGGTTCCCTGCAAATCTCTGTCTCGATGCCCTCACTCGAGGTCGGCACCCTGGGTGGCGGCACGATTCTCGAGCCGCAAGCGGCCATGCTCGACATGCTCGGTGTCCGTGGTCCCCACCCAACGAGCCCCGGAGAGAATGCCCGTCGGCTGGCCCGGATTATCGCGGCGGCCGTCCTGGCCGGTGAGCTCTCGCTCTGCTCTGCTCTTGCTGCTGGTCACCTTGTCCAGGCGCACATGCAGCACAATCGCTCCGCCCCGCCGACGAGAAGCACCACGCCGGCCCCTGCGGCTACGGCCAGCGGCGTGGAACGGACTGCGTCGACGACCGCGCTGAGCGCGGCTGCTATCTCGCGCGCGCGTCGCTGAGGTATCACCTTGTTCTGCATGCTCGTTTGCACAGAGTACATACTATGCGCGACCTAATGTAGATATCGGATTGCATGACCACGGCGTTGGTTAACGCGGCAGTAGCGCGGCCAGCCAGCGCAGGTGTGATAGAGAAAGCCTCGCAAGACTCGCGGTGCTCTGGTAACGTTGAGGGCAACGCCAGTTGGATCCTGGACTGTTTGAAGACATCTAATAGAAACAATACGAGCGAGCTATTTTGCTCTCGTAACCTAGTGGCTTCTGTGGACCTGCCCTTCTGAAGAGGGAGCGTGTTTGTCATCTCTCTCTCTCTCTCTCTCTCTCTCTCTTTTTTTTTTTTTTTTTTTTTTTTTTTTTTTTTTTTTTTTTTTTTTTCCTCTTCTTTTTTTTGGGGCAGACTTGCCAGACCGACGATCTCTTACGGTCCGTGCGCGTTTTGGCCGGGCTTCTGGCCGAATTAGTCACTGCCGGTCTGCAACCGGGATCTTTTTGAAAATTCCGCAACTGCCAGTGCCGGCCCTAAGTCGGATATACGAGCGAACTTTGGTTTGTTGGATAAAGTTCACCCTGGACACACGGCGCTTGGAGGAAAAGAAAATATCTCATAGCCCAACCCATCCAATCAATCCGCCCGAAACGGACCAGGAAGAGAGAGCGGAGTCTCCTGTGACATGAGCTTCGCCGGCGATGCCCTTCTGTTCCTCATGGCCTCGTCATGGGCCCGAGTTGGCATCTCGGCGCTGAACACCGATGCCCTGTTCTCCGCCCGGGTATCGGACCCGGCCGGTCTCCACACCCCCTATTCGGGGGTTCCAGGGCCAAAGCCGTCTCGGGGTATTTGGGCAAACCTGCGCGCTCGTGTCACTTGACCGACAGTGTCCGTCATTGGGGAGCAAATGCCAGTCTGTCCCGCCAACTTTTTTTGTAAATTTTTCCTTCTGCCGCCAGGAGCCTTAACAACGCGGAAAACGAAAACCGCCTGCTCGGGCCCATAGCGTGAAAGGAAGAGCTGCCGCACTTGGTTCGCAGACACTGAAGCTGGGTTCTAGGAGTTAATATCTTCTACTCCGTAGGACAAGACCGCGCACGTGGCGTCCATTCTTGGCCCAGGATCGTCCCCGGCCGAACAGACCGGGTTGGAGGAATACAAGGCACTTGGTCTCAGCCTCTCGAACCACAGTCGCCACGGGGGCGCATTTAAGGGCCAAAATGACCGTCGCCGGCTCCGACCGGGTCCTCGGACCGGAGGAGAAGGACTCGGCGATGCCAAGCAGCGATGACACGGCCTCGTTGTCCTCCCCACCCGTCAAGCAGACTGACCCGGAGCCATCGTCACAGCAACTGCAGGGCAACTCGGAAAAGGACGACGACGACAATGGCTCGAAAGAAGATAAACCCTCCAGCACGGACACTGCCGCCGCGGCCCCGGCAGCACCGGATGCATCGGCGGCGGCGCCCGAGGAGACGCGCACCGCCCTCCAGACGGCCGCCATCATCCTGGCGCTGGCGTCGGCGCTGTTCCTGGCGGCGCTGGACGTGACCATCGTGACGGTGGCGGTGCCGACCATCGCGCAGCAGTTCCACAGCACGGCCGGGTACACGTGGATCGGGTCGGCATACATGCTGGCGACGGCGGCGGCGGCGCCCGTGTGGGGCAAGATCTCGGACATCTGGGGCCGCAAGCCCATCATGCTCATCGCCGTCGCCGTCTTCTGGGTCGGCTCCCTCCTGAGCGCCGTCAGCGTCAACATGACCATGCTCATCGTCGCCCGCGCCCTCCAGGGCGTCGGCGGAGGCGGGATCGTCATCCTCGTCAACATATGCATCAGCGACTTGTTTTCGATGAGAAAGCGGGGTGAGTTTTTTTTTTCGTTACCTTTTTTTTAAAAAAAAAATTAAAAAAAAAAATAAGTAAAAGAAAAAAAGATGAGGGAACGAGAGAACTGACCGGTGATGCAAGGGGTCTACTTTGGCGTCATGGGCATGGTGTGGGCGGTGGCGTCCGCCGTCGGCCCCGTCCTCGGGGGCGTCTTCACCAGCAAGGTGACGTGGCGGTGGTGTTTCTACATCAACCTGCCCATCTCCGGGGTCGGCATGGTCGTGCTGGCCCTGGTGCTCAAGCTGCACAACCCGCGCACGCCGATGCGGCAGGGGCTGGCGGCCGTCGACTGGCTCGGGTCGCTGACCATCGTGGGCGCCACCCTCATGTTCCTGCTCGGGCTCGAGCTCGGCGGCGTGACGCACCCCTGGGGCTCGCCGACGGTCGTCTGCCTGCTCGTCTTCGGCATTGTCACGGCCTGCATCTTCGTCGCCATCGAGTGGAAGGTGGCCGAGTTCCCCCTGGTGCCCGTGTACCTGTTCGCCAAGCGCTCCAGCGCCGCGTCGCTCGGCGTCGGCGCCCTGCAGGGCATCGTCTTCATCTCGGGCAGCTACTACCTCCCGCTCTACTTCCAGGCCGTCCTCGGAGCCTCGCCGCTCATGTCGGGCGTCTATATCCTCCCGTGGGTCATGTCCCTCTCCCTCACGTCCGCGGCCACGGGAATCATCATCAAGAAGACGGGCAGGTACCTGCCCTGCATCATCTTCGGCATGGCCGTCATGACGCTCGGCTTCGGCTTGTTCACCGACCTGGAGCCGCGGGCGAACTGGGCCAAGATCGTCATCTTCCAGCTCATCGCCGGCACGGGTGTCGGGCCCAACTTCCAGGCGCCTCTGATCGCCCTCCAGACGACGGTTGAGCCGCGCGACATGGCCGGTAAGTTCTCAATCTCCCCCTCCCCTCTAAAACTACCCTAGCTCCGAACGTTCCGTGTTCGCACCAAATCGCTGATGGTTTCTTTCCCTTTCCCCTTTCCCCTTCCCCCCTGAAGCCGCGACGGGGACGTTTGCCTTTATCCGGCAGCTCTTCACCTCCATCTCCATCGTCATCGGCAGCGTCGTGTTCCAGAACGGGATGGAGCGGCAGTTACCGCGGCTGGTCGAGGAGGTCGGGGCGGAGGCGGCGCGCCTGCTGTCGGGCAGCAACGCGGCGTCGAGCGTGGGGCTGGTCGGCAGGCTGCCGGAGCCGCAGCGGCGGGTGGCGCGCGAGGCCTACTTCGACAGCCTGCGCAACATGTACGTCATGTACGTCGCCTTTGCCGGGCTCGGCCTCCTCGTCGCCTGCCTCGTCGGCTCGCGCCAGCTCAGCAAGGTGCACACCGAGCACAAGACGGGCCTGCACCACATGAAGAAGCGGTCCAGGAAGGAGGAGGACGACGACGACGACCGGGAGGCCCGCCCCGGCCAGGCGGCGGGCGGGGACGAAGAGAAGGGCGGCTTGTGGTCCGAGGGGGTCGTCGGGGACGTTTCTGGAAGTTCTTCCGACGGTCCTGTTGGAAGCGGGAGCGGGAGCGGGAGCGGGAGCGGGAGCGAAGGAACGAAAGGGCCGCACTCGGGCAAAGAGTAAGTGAATCTCTTCCATGTATTAATGTTGAATTATCAATCCCTACTCGAGATAATTAATTATTACCTCTTGTTTATTGATATTACATCGTCTAGATGTCTATTCTGCCGTCTCACGTTCCCTGTCAGGTTTGAGAGAAACAATTCAGAGCGAAAAGCAGGATCTACGTCCTGCGGATCCCTTCTCCTAATAATTAATTATACATCTGCTACAGCTCGGTTGGCTACAATCGCTACAGCTCAGAAGGCTGTAATAGTATGACACCACAGCGGTATTCGCGCCGTGGGCGGCACTCCCGGACCAGTGGTATAGGTCTGCAGAAGTGGTGATAAAATGCGTTGATTCTTGGAGGTGCTGTCTAAATATATATCGAACCCTGGTCCATCATCCCTGTTGGTGGGTCAGCCAGATCTGACCTACTGGCAGTTAAATCCTGTAACAACCATCTTGACTCCTTGTCTCCGCGGGTCGATGGGATTCCTCGGCCCTGGTACTCGATAAACTACTTTGATCCGGCCTCGAAGAGGATCGTCAAGCCCCGAGATAATATGGATGCTGAAGATGATTGTACGGGGAGGTTGCGTGGTAACAAGTGAGCCTGGTGTGTATCTCTGGGCCTGAGACTTGCTTGGTGGGGTTGATCCGATCGAAAAGTTGTTGTTGGTAACTATTTGTTAGGCAATCGGCGTTCTGCTGTTGTATTGTATGCCCCTCGAGAGAAGCCGAGGTTCTCGGAACAAATGTCCCAGCGCGACATGACGTATGTACGTAAGGTGAATAAGCTAGAATACCTCAGTGTACTTAGCTGGGAGCCCCAATCCAAAGTGCTTGTCTTATTTAATGCCTCGATCTCAAACAGTGGCGATGTATTGATCGCAGACCATCCATGGTCAGCATTCATAAGAGGAACGGGATGCAGACCCCGGTTGAAGAAGGGGAGGAGCATGACGGAGTTAGAGCGGGGAAAACAAGATCCCTTATGTGTGTACGAAGTACGGATTACGCAGTACGTAAACTCCCAGCCGATTAACGAGTTCAATACTCCGTACTAGTGTACTGTGTAAGTTACAAGGAGGCGCATCATCATAATCAAGCGTATCCTACTTTGTAGTTCCAAGTGTAGCTATTTTTCTATCGTGTAGTTATATTTGTCTATGATGTTACCCTTCGAAATGCCTATCGACATTCAGGCACAGCGATCACCTTTTTTTTTCCTCGTTCCTGTCTTCTGATGCAACCCTAAGAGTTTTGTGCGACTGCCCCCCTCGCCAAGACCGACGGCCGGCTTTCCAGGATCTCTGTTGAGTGGGAGCACGCCACGTGCTGGAGCGCTGTAGGTCAGTTGCGCAGACTGCCACCACGCGATCTTCCCGCATGTGCGGCCAGCCCGGAAGCTTTCCGATGATCGTGCACCGTGCACTTATCAATTGCCAAGCACGGTAGCCATCGCACATAGCGTACGGAGTAACATACTAATAAATCCAAAGCAAGTACGGTAAGGATATATTCCGTACTGTGCATACTGCGTTTACCAAGCCTTTTCTTCGGCGCAATCTCCGGTTTTCTGTGCTGCACGCTTCTCTATTTCGATGACAAACCTGATACTAATTGAATTTTTATCGGGTCCTTGGCCTGTGTGTTTGTGAACTGTATGTACCGAGTACAGATCACAGACAGTCGGCTACGCGCATGACGGATGGGCCTGTCACTGTAGGGAATAACTACGGAATGCTGTTCCTCTCAGTTTCTCAATTGGCGCAATTGGCCAACCACCTCGTCGCCGACACCCGGTTTGCGCAATCGGATTTCGCGCCATTGTGCTCCGTATGTATGTACATACATAGTGTACAGTACATACATACATACCCCGCGATGCGACCATTTGTGGGGCAATGCTGGACTCTCTCCACTCGTGCTTTTCTGGCCCGATCCCCAAGCTCCAAGGCCGTGCTAACAAGGGAACTTGCAAAGATGTGTTGCAACCCGGGCCTCCGTTCTCGCCGTGATTGGACACCATCTCCCACTAAACCCGCGGGCCTGGCTTCCCTGGGTCGGAGCTCCGTCCGCACTCCTAGTGTACATACATATTGTACTGTACATACGCTAAAAGCACGGACTAGCCGGCGGGTGAGGCAACGGGCGGGAGAGACGGCCCCTCTTCAGGGTTTTTCCTGCTTCTTAGCCGGAGATAATTCAAAAAGGAGAGAGAGGTACTCCGTATTGCGTAGTGAGTGTTTCCCCTCCCGTCCCTCCACACCAAGAAACAAGACATAAACCAAAGAAAGAAAGAAAAAAACCGGGAGCACGCCCAAGGCGCCAAAAGTTTTGTGGGGCAAGGATCCCTGACGACGTGATTAATCAGTACGGATTATTTGTGAGCATTCGCCTCGGAGGAATCCAACAACGTACCACTCCATATCCATCCATACCTTCTCACTCACTAATCAAACCTCCAACACTAATCCGTACAGGGTACCCTGCCGACCTCACCTACCCACATTCACACCTACCCTTTGATCCGTGGCACACAAAAACATACCTGGGAAGAAAATCATCCTAGTATCTATATCTATATACATACTTTTCTGGGCAAGGGATATACACAACACCTTTAACTCGCTCATCTTATACATCTTTTTTATTTCGCCTTTTTGCTTTACCTTTTTTTTCCCTTGTTCTTACCTTTGCCCGACCATCATCATGTCTTCTCCTCCTTCTGCGGCCGCCGCTGCTTCTCCGTCGTCGTCGTCTTCTCCACGCCGCGCGGAGCTGGCGGAGCTGGCGGAGCGCGCGGCACACGTGGAGGTGGACACGGAGGCTGCCGCTGCCTGGGATGGCGAGGCCGGGGCCGGGGCCGGGGATGGCGGGGACGGGGACTCGGCGTACGAGGACGGGACATCGGCGGCGTCGACGTCGCTCAAGAGCAGCGTGATGCGGTACGAGTGGAAGCACGGGCGGCGGTACCACGCGTACCAGGCGGGCAAGTACCAGTTCCCCAACGACGAGAAGGAGCAGGAACGGCTCGACATGGTGCACCACGTCTACTACCGCTGCCTGAACGACCGGCTCTTCCTGGCCCCCATCGACCCGGACAAGGGCCTGCGCGTGCTCGACGTGGGCACGGGGACGGGCCTGTGGGCCATCCACCTGGGCGACGAGTACCCGGGCGCGGCCGAGATCGTGGGCAACGACCTGTCGCCCATCCAGCCGAGCTGGTGCCCGCCCAACGTGCGCTTCCTGGTCGACGACGTCGAGCTCGACTGGGCCGAGCCCCGGCCCTACGACTACATCCACTGCCGCTACATGGCCGGCTCCATCAAGGACTGGCCCCGCCTGATCCGTCAGATGTACAACAACCTCGTCCCCGGCGGCTGGCTCGAGCTGCAGGAGAGCGTGAACACGCCCTACAGCCAGGATGGCTCCCTGACCGAGGACAACCCGATGGTCCGCATGATGGACGGCCTGATGGAGGCCTGCGACCGCATCGGCCGCACCGTGAACCCGGCCCCGAGCATGGAGCGCTGGGTCCGCGACGCCGGCTTCATCAACGTCCGCGTCCAGGTCTTCCCCCTCCCCGTCGGCGCCTGGCCCCGCGACCCCCGCCTCAAGGAGATCGGCACCCTCCTGACCATCAACTTCGCCGAGGGCGTCGAGGCCTTCACCGCCGCCCTCTTCGCCGACGTCCTCGGCTGGTCCAAGGAGGAGATCTCCGTCCTCAACGCCGGCGTCCGCGCTGCCGCCAAGAACCCCGACACCCACATCCTCTTTGACTTTCTCGTCATCACCGCCCAGAAACCCGAGAAATGATTTTTTGAATAATCACCCCCCACCACCCTTGGGGCTTTGGACAAAGAAACGAAAAAAAAAGGGAGAGGGGGGCCCGGAAGGGGGGGGGGCTCAGGGAGAACGGTACTATTGGTGAGAAGAAAGAGGACATGTTTTTCAGGAATGATATGCTCTCAATCAAGGGATGGACGGGGAGTAAGGTATTTTTGGGTGGATGGAGTGCTGCTTCATTTCATTATTTGAGAGGGTGCTTGTTGTTTTCTTGTTTCTCTCTTTCCCCCCTTTTCCCAGCAGCGCGTTGGAGCCTCGGTTACAGACCCTTGATACCAAAATCTTTCTTCATCTGTGGTAGTATACAGATATGTCAGAGGCTACTACAGAGTAGTCAGCAACACAGTAGCCTCCTAGCTTTACGACCATGAAGTCCTCTATGCAAACGTGCTCTGACCAAGCCTCTTAACGAGTCCCACGTTGACTATTAGTATTAATCAGACCGGAGACCTGATTTACAGAATCGCTTCCTAATTAATTTGGTGCTTAATATCAAAGTGTTTCGGAACGCAATAATACGAGTTCAGGAAACTCGTCATTACCTTATAGGCTCCGTACACTTTTTCAAATGATGTTGTTACAGGATTTGACTGCCAGTAGGTCAGATCTGACTGACCCACCAACGGAGATGATAGACCAGGTTTTGACATGTATTTAGGCAGCACCTCCAAGTGCCTCCGGCACTTGGAACAATCAACGCATTTTACCACCACTTCTGCAGGCCCATACCACTGGTCCGGGAGTGCCGCCCACGGCGCGAATAGCGCTGTGGTGTCGTACTATTGCAGCCTTCTGAGCTGTAATTAGCGATTGCAGCCACAGAGCTGTAGCAATGGTCGTCTGCCAGCTCCTCCTCGTGTCCCTCAAGCCCGGCATTTCCGTCCCCGCCTTCCTCCGGACCCTCTCCCGGGCCGGCGTCAAGCCCGTCTAGACTCCAGGCTCGCGTCCTGCTGCGATGGATGATCCTGCCGAAGGCGACGTCGGCCGGCCACCTGCTCGCCTTCCGCCCGGGCAAGAAGGAGCAGTACAAGCAGTACGGCGCCGAGTTCGCCCGGCGGGTGGGCTCGCTTCACGGCGGCCGCGTCAAGCTCGTCGGGCGGGTGCTCGCCCACGGCCCCGGGCGTCGGCGATGGCGGCGACGGATCCGGGGAGGAGGAGGAGGAGGACGGCGGCTGGGACGAGATCGCCTAATTACGTGCACTACCCGACCATCCGGCACTTGCGAGGACTACCAGGAGGCCAATAGGCGGTACAGGCTCGGCGCCCTCGGGGATACCTTCGTCTTTTGTTGTCAAGAGATGGACGGCGACGGCGAGCTTGCCGCCGCCGCCGCAATTGCGAAGCCCGGAAGCAGTAATTAAGCTGTAATTAGATCAAGTATCTCCGCTTTGGCTTGTAGAATAACAGAATTACAAACTCATTCCTTTTTTTTGGTTTGGTTTGGGTTGTTTGTATGTTTATCTTTGATTTGGTTTTCTTTTTCCCTCTTTACGAATGAATAATTTGATTGACGATTGACCCAGAGAATCTGAAGTGGTGATTCTTGGCTCCTGTCTGTTCCTTGATTATCAGGCCGCGATTAGGCGTGGCCCAAGCCCGAGGAACGGCCTAATTAGGCCACCAGGCCTCAGGCCTTATCCCATCCCGTCCTCACTCTCCTGGCTCGCTCAGTAGTAGGTATCCACTATTAAGGCCAATCCGCACGCCATTATCGAAACTCGCGACCGTTAAAGGCGCAAGAATTTTCGAGTTGGGCTGACTTTCCGAGATTGGCTACGAATCACCTAAGTGACAATTTTCAAACCCACCTCAGGTAATTACAGTACAGACACTTTTTGGTTCTATGTTCTGTCTCGAATCACGCTGTCAACCGCCCTCTCCCGCTTAATCAATCAGTTATTATTTTTCCTTTAGCCTCTGGTCGTTCCCTTCAGTTCTGCCACCACACAGCAGGTCATTAAACAACATCAGGTATTTTTGCATTTCCTAGGCACTTAATACCGCAGCATCATGGGCGCCGGCGTTGAAGGGCAGCAGCGCGATGCGCTCGCTGAGGGGCGCCGCATCTACCTGGGCAATCTTCTCTACTCGGTGCAGCCGGATGACGTCGTAGACCTGCTGCGCCAGGCCGGGTTCGTCGACTCGTTCGAGAAGCTGCACATCTCCATCGACCCCGTCAGCGGCAGGAACCCGGGCTACTGCTTCGCCGAGTTCCGCACCCGCGACGAGGCCGACCGGGCGCTGGGCTCCCTTCCCGGCAGCTCACTCTTCAACCGCCCGCTCAAGGTCGGCCCCTGCCACCCCAAGTCGTCGTCGTCCACCCCGTCTCGCCGCGGCGCAAATGACCGGACCGGCGGTGACGGCTACACTCCCACTTTCCAGCGCTGGGGTGACTGGCGAGGGAACGATGCGACGGACAGGCCCGCGGCGGCCGAAGACGGGGAGCAGGGCCCCTACGGCGCCCTCCGTCACCTGAACAGCCGGCGCCAGCGCAGCACGGAAATAACTCAGCTGTACATCGGCGGCCTGGGCAAGATGGCCAACCAGCCGCAGCACGACGCCGAGATGCAGGAGATCCTAGCTGGCTACGAGTAGTACGTGACTTTGATTACCTTACCTAACCTTAATCCCCTGGTCCAGAAATCTTTGTATTCTTCCCTTACTATTATTTGAAACTTTAAATCTGGGAACGTTTGGCTGCCGGCTCTCGAGACTTACCCAACATATTAACTTCTCCCCAGTGTCGCCATCGGCAAGCGCATCACCCCGCGTGCCGAAACCCGGGCGATTCCCGGCAATCACCATTACTGCTTTGTCGACTTCAGCTCCGCCGACGAGGCCGAGCGTGCCATGAGGGAGCTAAACGGCAAGCCGATCAAGGGCGGCGGCACCCTGCGCGTGTCGCTGGCGAGGAGCAAGGGCCCGGCCTTCGAACTAGAGGGGACCAATTATGGCCACAACTGGCGGAGCTCGGCCGCCCCGGGGGCGCCCTTGGGCAGGCGGCAGGAGAATGCCAGGCGAGAGGGGCAGGGGGGGCAGGAGGGCCACAAGAGGCCGGCACGGGGCGAGCCGACGGAGAAGCAGAGGTCCATCATGGCCTCTAACAACTGGCGGTCTCAAGCCGCCGCCAATTAGAGTTTGAGGAGGTAGGGAGAGAAAGGGAGAGAGGGAGGGATGCAGGGGTGTAGAGCAGCAGACAAGGCCGACCATCCACCACCACTCCCGCACTCCCTACCTACCTGGTACCTATTCTCTACTTCCCAAGTTGATGAGACCGCCTACGGACTCCCCCACCTCCAGACCGGCGCAGTTAATGTAAGCCAAACTCATCATACCCGCACGCACGCGCGCACACACACACACACACACACCGTGTCTGTTACAGGATTTGACTACCAGTGGGTCGGATCTGACTGAGCTTCTGAGGCTCATACGAGAGTTCCAGGAGTGCCTGCCACAGCGCTCATACCGCTGTGGATAGTTGACCACTGCAGCATATCTGACCATGCTGTAGCAGTGTCCGACTTACATGGAAACTTCCAGAGTAAAGAGAAGGCCCAAAGGCTGCGGGATGCAGCCGGCCACCCCAGTTTCAAAAAGGATATAGGGAGGATGCAGCATGAACTCGCTTGACCAAGGGAACTGTTTTGATTAGCAACTGTGAAGCTTTCACCCGCGGGCTGCGATGCTCCGAGAGCGGTCAAAGCTAGAAGAAGCCTCCTGTTTGGACCGTCTAGCGGCTGAATAGGTTGTGCCGATGTCGTCATTGCGCATATAATCATACTGGGGACGTAAAATGGTCTCCGAGATACAGACAACCGAACAATGCAAGAGAACCAGATCCCCGACCTACGAGAAGCAATTCGCATTCCAGTTGAACATGTTCACAATGGAAGATGATAGCGTGTATACATCCACAAAATGTACATATTACATGTACGTCCATCCATTCCATTAGCGGTTTCACATGCGGCAGATGCAAACTGCGCAATGAAATCACGAGCTGGGCACGCGACCTCCATCTCTGGTTTGTGGTTTTCCCGTCGTACCCACCACCTTGCTCTAGTGTCCGAAGGCCGATCAGACCTCACGGCAGATTCATGTGACCCAGTTCCCACCCCAACTCCCAGGTCCCTGCTGCTCCCTCCCACACGCGTTTATAAAAAGAGAGGAGACTTGCTCTCACTGGTATCGCACATTTTCCTCAGCACACAGTGACGGGACCTGGCCGTCTCCGTTGCAGAGGGCTCTCACGAGGAATGGGTGTATAGCCGTCCTTATTATTACCCGCTACTGCCGCATACAGCGTTTCCCGCCAGTTATGACAATCTTGAATTGTACCGCGTCCTCTTGACGAATATCTTCGCCACCTAAGGCTGACTTGATCCTAACGCACAACTTTTACAGAAGGGAGGCACTTTTGACCTTCAATTGTTTTTGTTCGTCCCCTACTTTCTCTCATCCCTTACAATTAATCAATCCTCCCCCTGCCAGACCATCAGTCCGCCCTTCTGCGAGACTCTCAGTCCCAAACTGTCACTCAGGTCTTCCTACAAGGATGAAATAATCACTTAAAAAGGTAAAGCACAAGAAAGCACCAAGCTGACAAGGGCAATTTATTGATAGCCTACTATAATTATACCCGACCCGGATACGCCTCAAGCTCTGGCTACTACTAATTATTTAATCGAATCAGCCTGTGCGCGATCCGGAGCGGCGTAGTCCATCTGCATTCCCCCTCCATTATTTTCTCTCGACATCGTGGACGTCCGGTGAAAAGCTCCACGACGGGGCCGGATACCAGCATGCAAGGACCCTACCGGCATGTCAAGGCACCTATCATACAGTAAGTACCGGGGCTGCCATGATCAACGTATCCGGGAAGACGGAACACCCCATCCCCTGACTGATTAGCGTTCCACACGACAAAGAAGAGAGAGAGAGAGAGAGAGAATGATGGGAAACAACAACAAAGGAAAAATCAACGTAATAAGAAGAAAGACAGAGAAAACAATGAGACCCCCCCCTAAAAAAAAACCTCTCCGTCACGTGAACGCCCACCCAATGATTCCGGTCGTCGTCGTCGGGCCATTCCTCATTACGTCACATACATTCCGAGAACCATGACCGTGAATCTTCTCCCCGCGCCGATTCAGGAGGAAAAATAATGAGGAAGAAGGGAAGATGAAAGAAGGATCGGCTGTCACGGCCAGAAGGAGCCAACAACCCCTCAGACCAAACACACGACGTCGACACACCAAGTTAGTGCATAAGAGGTGGAACACCTGCCTCTTCCCCGCCTTCCACTCCCGTCCACCCCACCCCCCCCTTTTTTTTTCGTCAACAAACGCCCCATAAAAGCAATGCCTACCACGTACCGCTTCCCGGTAGCAGGCTCGGCGTCCTTCGTCAAGGTAAGAAAACGTTTTTCTGTCTTTTTTTTGGTTTCGTTGTTCTTGTCTTGTTGACATGTTCCCTCTTCGGGGTTCATGTTAACAATAACAACAACAACAACAGTTGACTGGCCGGGGGCCGCAATCATTCGCCATTCAACCGACCCCTCTGCCCACCGGGCCCGGAAACCGCGATCCCAGTTCCCGGGCTACGCAGGGGCATGGACATGGTGACGGGGACGGGAACGGGCATGGACATGGACATGGACATGGACATGGGCACGGGGTTATGCACGGGAGGGGGGCCGACCAGGGGCCCCGGGTTGGTGCCCGTCGGTGTGGTGGCGGTACTGGCGGCTGATGCTGCTGCGGCGGCGGCGGCGGTGGTGGTGCCGAGGCCGAGGCCGAGGCCGGCGCACGCGCGTTCGGCCGCGTGGGTCAGGTAGCCGCGGATGAGGGGGCACTCGCAGTCGGCGTGGCGGAGGAGCTCGTTCTTGAGAGCAAAGACCTCGTCGCGCAGCTGGCCGGCGCGCGCCAGCAGCGTCTGGTGCCGCGCGCTCGCCTCGCGCTCGTCCGCCTCGAGCTGGGCCGACGCCGCCTGCGTCTTGGCCCGGTATCGCGACGCCGCCGCCCGGTTGCGCGCCCGGATCGCCGGCTTCTTCCGGCTGGTGCTGGTGCCGGTGGGTGTCGTCGGCGTCGTCGTCGTCGGCGTTGTTGGCGTTGTCGTTGCTGATGCTGATGTCGACGCCGTTGCTGTTTCCGTTGCTGTTGCCATCGTGCTGGCCGGGACTGGGGTGCTCGGTGCTTCTGTTGCGTTCGTCCCGGCTGGGCTAGAAGGCGACTCCGGGCTTGGGGGTTGGTGTTGGTGGTGGTAATGGTGGTATTGGTGAAAGTTGTTATTTTGCGGGGTGGGACTCGCCGGGGATGTGGTGGAAACCGTGGTTGCGCTGCTGACGCGCCGGACAGTGCTCCGTTTAGGGCTCGTCCCCTTGACGCTCCTCAGGCCGTCGTCCTCGGGGCTCGCCGGGGTGTTGGTCATGTCACCGCCGGCACCATTGGAGGGGTACGCGTCGGCCGAGTCAAATGACAGGGCCATAGCGCTGTTGGGGGCGGATGTGGCGTGGCTGGCGGAGGAAAAAGAGTTCCGCCCGAGCAGGGTATGATGGGGCGTGTACCTCGGGAACTCGGCCGCGTCGAGACCCTGGGTCTGGAGGGAGATGCGTGAGCGTTTCCTGCTCAGCACCCTGTGGCTGTCGTCCGAGTCGCGCCATTCCCTCCGCTTTCTCCCGTCGGTGACGCCGTAGTCGCTCGTCAGCTGGAGCTGATATTCGCGCGACTGCGCCAGCTCGTCCGAGTGCCACTCAGCCGAGAACAGGCCCGAAGTTGCTTCGGATTCGAGCGGCGGTTGCACCGAGTCGGCATTGTTGTTGTGGTTGTTGCTGTTGTTGCTGTTGTTGATGTTGTTGTTGATGTGGCTATGGTTGGGGTTGGGGTTTCCGTTGTTCCCATTGTTCCTGCTGCTATTGTTACTGTTGCTTCTGCAGTTGCCGTTGCAGTTGCCGTTGCAGTTACCGTTGCAGTTGCCGTTGCAGTTGCAGTTGCCATCGCCGTGGTTCAGCGGAAGAGTGGATCCGCCCACTGGTGCAGCTTGCCCGTTGGCGCTGGAAACCGCTGCGCCCGGGTCCCAGGGTACCGACTCCGGCTGGGACCAGTCGTCAAAACTGCCGTCGTCAAACGGGGACTGCTGGCACCAATCCGCCGTCAGCCGCGGGACGTACTGCTGCAGGGCCGGAGTGGATGGCTCGACCGTGCTCGGAGTGCCTGCGGCCGTATGCAGCTGCTTAGGCCAGTCAGACGGGACGGCTGCTTGCTGGAACTGTGCCATGGACCCGCGGCCGCCGTCGTTCTCCAGTCCCCAGCTGACGAGCGGCAGCGAATCATCCGAGGAAAGGTGGTGCAGATGCCCGACCGAACCATAACCCTCGCTCTCCATCCCCGAGTTCGCATATGTCGCCGGGTTCATCATCGTATGGTCCATCTTGGATGGCGGTATGGCCTAGCTGTCGGATGGAGAGGGAGGAGGGGGTGGGTGACAAAGGACCACCGCCCAGGCCCGCCCTCGACCGCTGCGCCGGGACTAAAAGACCTTCAAGATGTCTGGCTACTCAAGAGGGGGAGAAGAGAAGGAACAGGCGCGGGTGGGGGTTATCTAAGGCTGCGAGTGGCCCGAGGCTGCCCTCCGAGCCGAACGTCTCGTTCTCACGGCACTCAACGAACGTGTGGGGTGAGACAAGGCAAGGGGCACGGGAGCACGAGGAGCTTCCACTCCGAGCAACAGATTTCATCCCACCCGACAGGCACACAGTTCAGCTGCAGCGCCCATTCATAAGGATGGGCAGCGGTGGGGGGAGAATGGGGGCGTAAGCCATGATATTGCGTTGTCAGGGCTAGGCCTGTACGATATGTACCGCCAATTAATGTATGCATCATGCCGCATGGAGCGCACGCGAATCCCCCTCCTTCTGTCCGGGTAGGCTGACTGCTCTGCGACGCTGGGTGCCGGCTACCAACAACAAGGTTGCATGGAAGCGGCGAAGAGTTGTTGGCTCGGTCGTGGTGGTCCTTGTTTGTTCCTGCAGCCCGTCATCTCAGACAATACTAAAACGGTTCAGTGCCTGCCGGGGTGAAAGGGGGGGGGAGGGAAAGAGGGGGAAAGGAGAGGGGAAAGAGCAGTCTTGACAGTCATCGCAAAAAAAAAAAATAAAAAAATAAAATAAAATAAAATAAAGAGTCGTACTTCGACACCTTGCAGCAGCTTGCGACTCGTACTCCGTATACACTACTGTGTTAGTCTGATGAAATCGAACGGTTGGCAGGACCTTTCCATGGCAGGAGAACGATTGGTTGTTTGAGATCGGAGGCTTCTGATTGGCTGTTGCATGGGGCCTCTGGCCTGCTCGCAAATCGTGCCCCGCCCTGTCGGGCCCAAACGGTTGTGGAGATTCCCTGCGCGTCCATCTGCCACACCTGCGCTCGATTCTGCAAGCCATCGCATCTTCTCACAACCTTTTTCATCGACTTAGGCAACCCTCCTACGCCACCAAGCCCTCGCGCATCGAGCCGACAGATTGGGCTCGGCCAATCGAGTCCCAAGTTGCAATCCCTCCTCCCCGGTATCTGGTCCTCGCCCTCCCAACTCCAATTTTCGCCCTTTTTTTGGGCACCAATGATTTTCCGCGAGCTGCGCATCTCGCCTACAGCCCTGGCCGGCACCACCAGTCTCAGGTCAATCCCGCTCGGCTGTTCTTGGCCTTCACTTCGCTCAAACTTGACGTCATGCGAAAGCAGGCTGCGCTCAGCAAGAGAGGTGGGAAGGTCTAGTCTTTGCCTGTGTACGAAGTAATGAGAGACGGATTGAAAACACAGGAACTGGTAACTGGATTAGTGTCCGCAACGCAAGCCCGCACGTCGATCATGTCTCACCACTCCTCAGCTCCTGTTTGCTTGTTTTGGCCAGTCAAGCACGCCACGCACCCAGTACTCCGTAGGGATCGTCTGTCCGATCGGACGTGCCTTAGTTTCCAGCACCTCCCTCCTCTTTCAGCCAGATGGGCTGGCCTAGAATTCCTCTGCCGGGTTCTGCATCCACGCAATAGACCGCGACGATCAATTCTTCTTCAGCTCGAGATTACCACGCTAGTAGTTGATGAACCTCGACCGAGTTTCGCGGCACCACGGATGTGCAGCATGCACCTGTCCAACTTCGGGTAGTGGCGCACGCTCGATGGACGCAAGCAGGGTCGCCGTGCATCGGCAGCGGCCTATCACAAGTGGCGATTCCCTTTCCACCCCCGGTGACCGCGAGCCGAATCCCGGTGCTCTGCTCGGCCATGGTTACAATACCCGTACGCTATTCCCTGCATACACTCCACTGCGCCCTGCTGAAAGCTGCGCACACTGGTACGCTGACGATCTGGACATCGGGCCTGTCCATTAATTCTTTTTTTTATAGCGCCCACATGGCAGCCAACGGAAGCGCCGGGGATGAACGGGCTGACTTCAGACAGAGAACGATAGACATTGCATGCCCGCAACGAGCTATGCTAGTTATGGGGGAAGCATCTACCAATGACCGGACCTACCGGTACCGTACATACATGCACATACGCCGATGTGTGCGTCCGGCTCTCGTGGGCGTGGATCGGCGGCGGCCCGGAAAATCCGAGAGGTCCATACCCCATCGGGGTGTATCCTGAGAGCCTCGCATCTCGGGCTTACACTGTTCACTACACTATGACCAAGGAACGGTACACCCCTTCTCGTGAGATTCCCTCGCCAACTCGATGATCCTCAAGCCGTCTCTTGCCGTCTCGGGCTTGACCAGAACCTCTTCCCTGCCGAGAATGGCAGCCGAGACATTCTCATAGTACCCCCTGTACCAGCCTCGGAGACTGGGGTACTTGCCAACATACTTCTTGCTCTGCTCATCGAACTGCTGAGTCTTGGGGTCGAACTCGGCCGTAGTCGTCAGCGTACCCCAGATCCGCTCGTCCTCGACGCCAAAGTCGGGGCTCGTTGCTGGTTCGCCCGGGGCCGCAGTGGCCTGGCTTTCTTGGGGACACGTTCCAAACTGTATGTATGTATCACCGGCATTAGCAACGCCTGATAATCGGAGAGACAGCAAGTGTGGGGATGCGGGGTGTTGTTTGCCTTGAGGTAGGTGCCCTTGTTGCCACGGACAAAGAAGCGCAGTTGGTCCTTCATGTTTGTGACGATGGCCGTCTTCACCGTTACCAGCAGGTTCTTCTGCTCGCCGTAATACTCTGGTCCAACAGCAGCAACGTTAGTCGTTCCTTTCCTCATTGGGGCATCGAGAGCATGGCCATTGTCTCAGAAGGGGCTCCCAACGCGCGCCAAGAGCCGCCACGAGCACCCAAGAAGGACGAATTTGACATACGAAGAATGATGGTGTGGGTGTCGTCAACCTCACTATCAATGCCGCGGTTGGAACGAAAGAAACCTGTTACTGAGGATGGGCGCCCAAACAGGTACAGTGCTTGATCCAGAGTGTGCGTGCCTGGACAGGTCAGGTCAGTCAGTCATCGAGCCGTCCCTCCTTTCCCCCTCCCTTTAACGGAGGACCGTATGGACACTGCCCCCTCCATCCTTCATCACTTCGAACAGCCGGCTCTCACCTAGCGCGAACGTCATCCCCTGCCCAGGGGTATACTCTTTCATCGTCCATCCGGATATCCAGCTAGGATCCGGGTAGTCGAAGTGGATATCTGCCTCAAGGATATCACCGAGGGCACCGTGGGTCACGAGGTGGTGGAGAGTGCGGAAGTCGCTGTCGAACCTGCGATCTGCAAGGTACAACTCAGTCATTACCAAACTGGGCAAGACAACTGTGTCGGTAGGTCTCTGGTGAATCCACTAACTGTGAAACACGGTCAAGATCTTGCCCTTTTCCCTAGCCAGCGCGATCAGCCTGTCGGCCTCGGCACTAGTGTTGACGAAAGGTTTCTCAACGACCACTGTTTGGTTTCGATCAAAACAAATCGCGCCTGGTTAGCATCGGCGACTCCAAACCAGACACGTGACGTTGTCCGCGTCTCAGATGATCGAATCGCCCACCCACCGTGTTTTCCCGCGACCAGAGCCCTCTCGGCATACTCCCCGTGCGCCGTACTCGTGCACACGACCACCAGTTCAATCAGCTCGTCGGCGAAAAACTCCTCCGCCGTCCGGTAGTGCTTCGCCTGGGGGAAGTCAATAGTGCAATGGCCCCAGCGCGGTGTCTCTGACGGGTCGCTGGGAGGCGCCGCCCGCTGCAGGAAGGCGTAGACTTCGAGCTCTGGGTTGGGCAGAATGTAGGGCAGATGAAAGCACTTTGTCGCGAAGCCGTAGCCCACGATCCCGACCTTGATGGGCGCCATGTTGACTAATTAGATGTTAATGAGTTGTGATTCCTTACCGTCGAGTCTCAACAACTGGGGATTTCCGTCGAGCGAGTCGACTTATAATAGTAGGAGGCGGCTCGGGTTTGGGGACTTCCATACCTTACTTATATATACCACCTCAAAAAGACGACGGCAGGTCTTCTTTGTCTGCCCATTGCGTGGGTCACGACTGGTTGCCTTTGGGGAATCCTGCATTTAACCGGGTTGGACCTATTGGCTGCAAGGGCATATGCCATTCCATAAAAAGTAGGCAGCTGGGTCCAGAGAGAGAGGAGAGAAGCACGCCTTAGGCTGAAGGGACCATTACTAATGTACGTTCCCGTGGGCATGCATATTGCCCCTCGAGACGCCGTCGTATACATGCATCGTCACCTAGCGCGCCAGAAGCATACCCACACACATTTCGAGGTGGAGTGTATCAGCCTCAGATAAGACGGAAAGAGGTAGTTAATCACTTATCATCAACAGCGTATACCGTCCTGCGTTCCTTTTTGGTTTGTGGTCAGCGCCATCTCAGTCATCCCACGCTCCCCCCCTGTCTCATCACACAAAACCCGTACGCCCCAATCCCATCGCTCGATATCTCCGGAAAAACAGCACAAGTCGACTGTTGTGCAACTGAGGCTGAGTCGGCTCCTGTGCTTCTCTCAGGACCGCGTAGATCACTCCCTTCAATGACGGCCGTCAGCACAGCCGTCACAGTCACGAATTGCAGCATTTCTGTTCAAATATGTATTAACGCAAGCCCCCAGCGTAGCCGTCCGCTAGTCAACTCTTCCCCTTTCCCCTTTCCCTCGTAACTTGGATATCATCAGAGCTCGAACCGGTCACCGAGAGCGATCTGTCCCTTTCCCAGGCCCTTGAGGCCCTCCAACAGAAGAAGTCGCTCGAACTCTCCCATCTCACCGCGGTCTCTCTCGAGGACGGCTGGAGGATTACTCTGCGCAGGGTAGGCAGCCGACAGCGACAGAAGCGTATCCCGCTCGGGACCCCAGACCGCGCCGCCGAAGCTATGCTACCTTCCACCTCTGCCCCAGCGTCGGATTGCCGTCGTCAGCGGAAGTAAAGGGATCGAACTTGTCTTGCTACTGCTATTACCGAACCAACGGCGCCTGGGTTCGGCGGGCGGGACGAGGATGCGTGCGCAGGCGGTCGGTCGTTATGCGAGACGCAGGAGCAGACGACGATGGCGCTCCTCAGCAAGCCTGGAACGTCACGACAGGGTTGAGGAGCAGGTGGCGATCGGGCGGGCGTGCTGGTTTGGGATTGGAAGTTACTAGCACCAACAGCAGGGAACACCCAGAGAAGCCAAGCCAGATCTTCCGACGACGATGAACACCGACGACGATGACGTTGACGATGGCGATATGGTTGATGACGAGAGCACTCCCGGCCATCCTGAACTGGAAGAAAGAGAGGACGACCCCCCGGGGGGGGGGGGGGGGGCTTGGGCGCGCCAGGACTGCGTCCGGATCAGCGGCGGTTGGGTTCGCGGTGGTCCCGTGGCGTTTAGGCGGCACGGAAGGTGGTGTGCGCCGGTCTTCTTGTCGCCGGCTTTGTTGGTGTTGTCGTTGGCGCGTCGGCCAGGGCTCTCGAGCTACGTCATCGTCCGCCGCCATCTGGTGGCACTCGCCGGGCGACGGGACAGGACCGACGGTGAGGTCGATGACCTTGGCGAACTGATCATGCCTGCCGTCAGTCCTCGGTGGTTCTTGATTCGAACGGACTCCGGGAGACCCCGTTCCCTTAAGAAAGAAAAGGACAGGTTAACAGCAGTGCTCGAGCCGCTTCCGCTGCCCGCTGCGGCTGGTCGGGAAGGGTGGTGAGGGGAGTCGGTCGGTGAAGTCATGATGTCGGAGAGTGCTGTCCATTGGGTTATTCTCTCGATCGAATCCGTAATCGCCATGCCCTTGTCAAAAGGTCTACGTGCCGGTCGGCGGCATCAGTGACGGCGAGTGTTTCGCGCGAGCCAACCCGGACGCAGTCGTTACCATTTCGAACACGCGACTGGCAGGGCGTACTCTCACTGCGCTTAAGCATATTAATTATGCTGGTGGAATGAGACGCAGGCGACCAGTTTGCGGTTCTAACCTGAGTACTGCGGGTGGAACCTCGATGTGGCAGATGAAACGTAAAGGTAAGTTGTGTTAAGCAACTGCTGGAATCCAATCTCCACCTTAATATTTGTATCTGCATATAGCAGCTCCCGCAGCAACTTTAGGAAACAGAAAAAAAACGAAACATACAACACTCGGAATTCGCTGGTCGTCACCGACCCAACTACTACTCGAGCCCTCGCCAGTTTAACTAAGGGAGAGCGGACGGGATCCCGTGTTCTCTGGCGGGTATGGTCGTATGTGCTAAGGCGGCATTCAAAGTCAATTGATATTGAAAGGATCAGAACCGCGACGTTTCCGCCAGCCAGCCACGTCAGCATTCGTATATCCGCCGGCACCTTCCGGAATCTCACCTCGACCCCCCCTTCCCAACCACCACCGCCAACAATTCCACTCGCAACACCCGCCCGAGCCTCCCCTCGCCCTCCTCTACGCCGACCTCCCGAAGCACAGCCATCGAGCAAACCCCGCGCCCCACCACCGTCATCACCTCCGCCCGCACCCGCTGCCGGACCGAGGCTGCCGACGTCTTCCTCGGCGCCTTCCTGCCGCCGCTCCTGCGAAACCGGGAGGTGAGAATGGTGCAGGAGGGGGAGGAAGCGATGAGGAGGGCGGTGGAGGGCAGGCGGTACCGGTTGGGCTACTCTTCTTCGGGGAGGTGGGAAGGGAGGAGTACGGGATTGTGAGGAATCATCTCTCTCCCCGGCGTCGTCGGGGGTTGGCTGCTGAGAGGAGGGAACGTAGGGAGTCGGAGTGTCTCGAGAACCCGGCAGCAGTGGCTGAATGGGACAGAGTGGGAGCCAGCAACTGCCCTTCGTGATGCTGCGGTACCCCTGGCGAATTGCCTTTGCCCTTTTCCAGCTGGCCGCCCTCGTCTTCGTCGTCTACTACCAAGCCTACTCCCGAGGGAGGAAATCCGTATGCTTAGCTAATGTTGAAAATGTCTTGGTTGTCGTATATTGCTGAAGAAGCATTGTACATACTTCTCGAAATGAATAATAATAGTGAAGCAGGCTAGAATTCCGGGCTACCCCCCTGAGTCTGTGAGGTGACCTCATACTCCATCCGAGATCCCAGCGCCTCGCGTATGGAAACGCCGTGAACAACGAGATACTCGGATGTAATACTGGTGAGAATCCCCCAAGGCTAGGGAGGGCAAGCATTGTCTCGGTATCTTTCTGTCTTCCTGGCGTCGTCACCTTCATGGCGGTAAAGGCGTCGCTAGTGGTCCCGGATTGGTCCTGGAAGGTATTCTTCCCCTGCGCATCTCAGGCAACCCTCGGCGGGCCCAGATCTATTGTAACTCGCAATTTTGGTAGAATAATGTATGTAGAGAGCGGCCGGATAGGAAGGAGAGGGCTGAGAATCGAGTCGCATAGCTGACGTCGAACAAACCCCGGAGGAAGGAGCGGGCTGGGAAGGAACCAACAGGTTGCAAGAGCTGCACCCTGAGATTCGCAGGCAGCTCGACCTCCTGCCTAAGGTGGTCCTTGTAGCCACCGTCACGATACTCGGAGGAAGTTTCGCTCGCGAAGATCTTGAGAGGTGAAACGGATTGACCTCGGGGGCACAAACCCTAATTAGTTGCGTTTTCAGTTGGGATGGACGCTTCAAGAGGAAGCACAATTCAATTATGAAGGGGCCACGGAGGGATAATTAATTACTCGTCGACGCGGGCCCTAGCACCCAGCACCAGCCGCGTTCTTCCATCACAACCAGCTGATGTGGGCAATTCATCGTGCAGAACTTTTCCTATAGTCCCTACCTAGTGATCTGCTATTAAAGAAAGGTTTCTCTCTCGCACGGCAGCCGGGGTTTCCCTTTCTCTGCTAAACTCATCTCTAGTAACTCGTTATTATCTCCGTTTCCACCCAACACTACCAGTCACGCTGCCACTCCGAGTACGCTGCATTTTGTCGCCAGCTTCAAACCTTCAGGAGAATTGGTTTCGCTTTGTGCGCCCGTGGGAGTGGTGACGATGATGGTCATCTCATCCAGAGCTGGGTATCCAGGGGTAGTAGGGGTGGCGAGGACGACTGCATTCGTCACATAACACGACCACCGACCAAGGCCGACGCCATGCTGATTTGCACCCTAACAATCTCGGTTTTGACCTCGTTTGAGAGAGGAATCAGAACAACGACAGGTTCTTGAGTTTGCACGTTGTGGACTCTAGTCCCATCAACAAAAGCCTCAATGCCGGTGATGGTGCTCGTCCTCGTTGCTGTGTCGACCAGGATACGAGTTGACGGGCTTGCAACAGCGGGTGTTATGCCCGCGGTCACTGTAATTAATATCCCCATCCGGCGGGTGGAGTATAACGTCGTTTGGATGGGCATCGGTTGCGGTGAATGCGGATATGATTGTGGTCGAGAAGGTTGGAGTGCTTGTCAACGTGATGGTTTCGACGCTGGTGAAGACGGATGTGAAGGTGACCGTGACTGCTGGAACGGTGGTACTGGTGATAATTAGATTTAGACACAAAGTTGGACATGTTAACTGCTCGAGAACCACTTGGGAGACTGGGGAGATCAGTGACGGAAACCAGAAAAGTGCCCGGTTTTAAGTTATTGCTGCCAGAGATCGACAGGGTAATTCCGTATTTAGAGAGCTTCCATCAGTGCCTCCGGCACTTGACAATAATCAACCATCGTCATCACCACTTCTGAGGCTCATAATTACAAGTGTTCTAGCAGTGCCTGCCACAGCGCTCACCCTGCTGTGGTTGCCCCGATTGCAGCACACCCTGCCGTGCTGTAGCAGTAATTAATTAACCATCTAGGACTCGATTCAGTCTCCACGTTTCGCCTTGCGATTGCCCGATACCTTTTTTTTTTTTTATTTGGGCTGGAACACTCTTGGGCGGCGGATGTGCCGAACGCAGTTACGAGCTCGAATAAGCGTGTAGGAGGCGTCGAGAGCAGTGGCAAGGAAGGAACAGAAAGAGTGCCTTGTTGAACTATCTACAAAGGAGAGAAAGAGCGATATAAATAGACAAAGGAAAGATGATCTGTGCGTCCATGAGCCTGCAGAGTGGCTTGCAGTGCTCGTGGCTAGTGCCTCAGAAGCTCCCTCGCTTCTGACAGGATGCTACAGCTCGGTGGCTGCAAATCAGTACAGCTCGGAAAGGCTGCAAATAGGTACGACACCACAGCGGTATTCGCGCCGTGGGCGGCACTCCTGGACCAACTGTTACGGTCTGCAGAAGTAGGTGATGAAAGCGTTGATTGTTCCAAGTGCCAGAGGCACTTGGAGATGCTGTCTAAATACATGTCAACACCCTGGCTTGTCATCCCTGTTGGTGGGTCAGCCAGATCTGACCCACTGGCAGTCAAATACTCGTGGCCCCCCCCACCCGCCCCGCTTTTCTTCGGCCCAGCCAACGAACCGCCAGGCAGGTTGGTGGTCACCATCCTAACGCCCACACCAGCCAAACGCCCACTTTTTTGACATCTTTGACGACATTGTCGTCGTTAACTACTTACACCCTCTTTAATAGCCGTATCTTGCCTACTTTTTCTACAACCTCTACAGGGTCTAGCCTGCTAGTTAACCTCCATTTTCTGGCTTCCTTGGCTGTATCTATATATACACGTTTGATCTTGTTATAAGCCCTCTGTTTAGTAGCTTAAACTAGCCACCTAGCCTTTATAAGCTCGTCATCCTTCCTGACCTTGACCATTCGACGTGCCTAAGCTACTGTCAGGACCCCTCCTAACTATAGTAGCCGGTTCTTTTGAAGTCTTCGGCGGTTGGCGATGTCCTCGGCTATCTTTGTCCTTTAGAGGTTACATTTGACTTAGATAAGCTTAGTAACCATAGTAAATGAACCTTTAATAAATTGTTAAAGGTGGTCGATGTCTTTTATAATAGTAGCTAGCTTATCGGCTACCTTATATATCTGTTAGAGCGTAATAGGGGTAGTAAAAGGAGAGCTATTAAGAACTATATTAGCTAGTAGCAAGGGCGTCTAAACTGCTTGACGTTCTTAAATAACCTATAAGACAATAGATAGCTAGAATAGCTAGATCCCTGTTTTCTTGAATACGGCTCGGATAGTAGCTTTCTTAAAGGCTTGCTTATAGGCTTGCTAGATAATAAGAAGGAACTCGATCTTTATAATATTAATTAGGCCGTTATAGATCAAGATATTAAGCTCCTTTATATAGTAGTACTTTAATAGCTAGAAAATAATAACGTTAAGCGGCTAGATCAAATATATAAGATATAGTAATAGGCTAAATAGAATAATGTTATAATCTTTATAGTATTTAATGAACTCCTAAATGAAATGTAAGCTATAGCTATCAAAGATCAAGAGCCGGTATTTCCTAACTATCCCTTGTCAAGAGTGTTCTTTAAAGTGCTATAGCTACTTAAGGCTAATCTTATCATTCGAGTAACCGCTTATTAATATAATGATCGCCATCTCGGGGTCTAATTTGGGTTACTTATACCATTATAATATATAGACTTAGCCAGCTAAGATAATAAAAGTAGGTATTATCCTCCTACCTATAGATATAGCTTTGATAGCTATAGCTAACTCCTAGTTCTCTATAATACCAAAGTAATGTACCTACTTACGTTTAGTAATAATTAGTTAGTCCTTCCCTATTCTAATACGAAATCTAGTCTTATCTATATTCTAGATATCTTTAGGGTCGACCCCCTTATTACTAAGGATATCTAATAGCTTATCAAAGTATTTAGCAATAACTATAGGCTATTTAGCCTTTTAGCGATTAGCATTAAGCTTCCTTTGCTACTGCTTAAAGTATCTATAGCGCTTGATAAACTGGGAGGTCTAGTTCTGCCTAATAACTAGTAGCTAGTCCTACTTGGCCCGGCTAGCCTGGCAACGTAAGATATAATTTGTAGCGTTAGTAACGAAGGCTAGCCAAATAGCAAGGTTGATATTGTCAAGCCGATCAATATACTAGCATAATACAACCTCTTTAGAAGCTAACAGTCTAGTATTAGTAGGTAGGCGGCTAGTTTTAGGCCCAATTCCGGCAAGACGACGACATAGGCGATCCTAAGGGACACTGAATTCCCAGGTAACCGTAGCCACTTTAGCACCCGGGTTTGCGGAAATATAGTCGAGAGCATCCTTGATACGACCTTCCATCTTTAATATATCGTAGGATTCGAATGTAGGCTTCAAAAGTGGTGGTTTTGTTGTAGATGTCAAAAAAGTGGGCGTTTGGCTGGTGTGGGCGTTAGGATGGTGACCACCAACCTGCCTGGCGGTTCGTTGGCTGGGCCGAAGAAAAGCGGGGCGGGTGGGGGGGGCCACGAGTACTGTAACAGCGGATATGGCCGCAACAGGGCTGGCATCTTGCCACCACAGGAAACACATCGTTTCGGATTCCCGTTTTGAATTCTCTGTTGGATTGGCGATGGAAGTTGAGCCAGCCGTGGTGTTTAGCACAGAATTCGACCACAATCCAGTCAATGACCAAGACGTTTTTGTGGTTGCAGCCTTCAGCGATGACGATCATCATCGCCGGCCACGCTTCGCGGGGGGAGGGGCACCAAACGTCTGGAGGTGCCCAAGTCAAAGCTGGAAGACGTCGCCATGAGCAGACAGTGTGGTTGATGACGAATTCTGCAAAGACCTTGTCAATTTGGTGGGCAAGACCCCCGTGTAGCCGGAATGCCGGACATGTCAAAGACACCTTGTATCACTTATAAAGGCCTCATCTGGAACCCCGGGCCTCTCTCTCTCTCGCGAGTTTCCTTTTGTGCTGCAATGATGGACGGATGACTTGGCATTCGGCATTCGACAGCTACATGCGCCGTCTTCCCCAACCACCAGATGCTAGCCAAGACACGAGGGCTTGATGGGTACCAAATACCGGACGCGCGGAGAACCAGAAGCAATAGTCGTGAATAAAAGCGCAGACGAAACGCCCCAAGGATGGTATTGTGCTTGTTGTCCCGCGTCCGAACCACCCATGCCCATGTACATGTTCCTCTATGCCCGATTCCCCCATGTCAAGATCAAAATCGCTCTCTGGATTCCCACTGCATGGCGGGCAGGGCCATGCAAGGCCAGCTTCCGAAAAACCGAAGCCACGTTCTCATCTCGTCAGCACCGACTACCCCGACCGCAAGGCGCTTAGAACACGAGGGCGGCACCCTTGGTCTTCTTGTCACCACTGTTTCCGGTGTCAGAATCCTCCCGCCTAAACGCTGCATGACGTGGTTGAAGAGGGACCGCCGTGACCGAGTCGATGCGATGAAGGTGACGGACGCAGAACCGGCGAGTAGGGAGCTCTTCGGATGCTCGAATCGTCTTCTCCGCTCCAGACAAGCAGTACCGATGACGGGATGGCTCATCCAGGAGCTGCCAGGCGGAGCAAGGCAGCATGTAAATAAAGCGCGGAAAGTCATGCTGTGCTCCGGAGCCCTAGAAATGTCTGCTCCCCACGTCCACGTACGCTTCCCGGCATCTGCTAACCACAAGAAATCCCCACCGTATCCTGTTTTCCCCTCCGGTGCCCTCGTGCACGATGGGTCGTCGCTCGGCTGCAGTCGGATGCGCCACGGGTAGGCGGTCGTCGGAAGTCGGGGGTTGCAGTCTCGGGTCGTTCGGCGGTCCCTCTCAAAGCAGACAAACACACGATGGACAGCGGGGGCAAAACTTACCCAAGCTCGAAGTGCTTGCAGCGCTTGAGCGGAAGCTGCTTCTTGGTCTTGCATTGAGAGCACTCCTGTTGAACCCAGCTTAGCAACTCCGAGCCCCGCATCCTTCTTGTCGCATCGGGCGCCATCTTACCAGCCGGAGGACGACCTTCTTGGTGGTCTTGGCTTTCTTGTGGAAGACGGGCTTGGTCTGACCACCGTAACCGGACTGCTTGCGGTCGTAACGGCGTTTACCCTGCGCGAACGCCGAGGCCTTTCCGGCCTTGTACTGGGTGACCTTGTGCAGGGTGTGCTTGTTGCACTGGCTGCCCTTGCAGAAGGTCTTCCGGGTCTTGGGAATGTTCACCATTTTGACGGCTGGATCCGGTCGTGATGTGGTGAGGGTGGTGGTCGTGGTGGTGTCGTCGGTCGATCGGTCCCCTCTCTTCGTGGGTTTTCGCGATTTTGCAAATTTCGACCAGAGCTACCTGCGTGTGTGGGCGCACGGCTGAAAGATGACCCGTGCCGCGACCGGGAGATGCCCGGACCCACCATGCCCGCCTTTCCCTTCCACAGGCCCCACTTGCGCCCATGCTTTTCCCCTCGGTTCAGCTTTCAGCTCGGGCCAGGTGGGAGCACAGCCAAACACCTTTGTCAGCTGCAGCTCGCTTGAAATCTAATTGAGGCCACGCATCAGGGGGGTTCGCTTTTGGGCCAATCAAGCCAGAAAGCTGCCGGCCCCCAACGACCCTGCAGGTTGCTGCGGCGAGCAGAATGCACAAGGCGTTGCGTTGTGAAGGTCGAAACGGCGCCTTCGGCGCCTAAATAATAGTTAATGGGCAGATCAGCAGAGCAAGGCTTTATTTACACTAGAGAAATACACCGCTGTCCCAGACTCTTCTGCGCTCCCAGCCTCCTACCTCCAAACATCAGCAATTGCTCGAAGCGTGTTAATAATCAAATCCCTCTCCGTATTCTCCTGCCCATTTAGCCGGACTTTGCTTTTTTGGTGGCCTCCGGGGCTTATCTGAGACCCAACATGGCATCAAGCCCGGAAATGACTATCCTCGAGCCCTGTGCGTGCCATACCCGCGACTCATTGAGTCTGTAATTACAACTTCATTAGAGATGGGGCAGCAGGCTAACGGGGCATACGGAGTAGGCGCTGGGAGCAGCAAGTGGCAACTGAGCAAGAAGCCCTTCTCCCTGGAAGCAGTAGAGGTTTGAAATACAGAGCCAGACTGTAAATGCACTAATTATGCTAACCAGGCCTTAACTAGCCCGCCGCGTTGCCGAAGCAGTGTTACATGTAAGGTTCACTGCATCATCACGAATGGGCTCTCTGCGTGAGCTCAATGCTAACCACATTGGCCGGCCGCGACAGCTTTCTGGATGTACGCGACTACCCACCCGCAGACGGCCGTCGTCAAAAGCTCCTCGCTCATTTTGGCGTACCCGAATTCGTGGCGAACAGAACATGCTTTGAGGTGAACGGCTACTTTGGAAACAAGGCAACCTACACTCAAGAGCACACTTCTACGAACTATATTACCAGCTACAGTGCGATCCCAACTCCCTGTCATGCAGGACACGGGCAGGAGCTGACAGGTGCAGCGACTTGGTTCCGATGTCTGGTAAAGATGGTTAAGAAGGTGGAGGAAGATGCCCACGACAACGATCAAGAATATGTGACCAGCAGCAAGGGCTACAAATGGTTTGAAATGTCCTTCTTCACCCGCTGGGATCACCCAAACTCGTCTCGAATTCTGTGTGTCGACTGTCCGCCCGACTTTCCGGACGAGTTGCTGAAGCTTCTTCGGAAACGAACTGAGCCGCTCGACTTCCGAGACCCTTATGCGATGCATACGAACCTTGTGGACCAGCTCATTGTCTACGCGGACATCGCCGTGTGGCGGGTGCGAGACCCGGTCCGGCTTCTCGAGAAGGTAGAGCACCTAGTCGACATCCCCCTGGAATTAATAGCGAGCTGCTGACGTCAGGCAATTCTGCTAGTATCGCATGAGGACCGGCGCCATCTTCGGCCCAATCCACGAGATGTCCCGCCACGCTATCCACACGTCTGAAGTGCTTGAAGCCACTATCGAGACACTCACGGAGATGCAAGAGTGTCGAACCGCGATCCAGGGCAAACTACTCGAAGATCTGGGTGAAACGTACATAGAGCAGGCCAATGGCTACGCGCAGTTTCAGATTTCGCTGGTGAAGAGTTTGAAATTGCGATCTGAGTCGAACCACAGGCGGCTGGAGAACGAGATCAACCTGGTACGTGATGCACCCGAGATTTTACCAGCGCATCGGCAAAGGCCGGCACATGTCTTAACATGACTGAAATCGATTAGGCTTTCAACAACATCGCGCGCCAGGACAACAGCGTCATGAAGTCCATTGCGCTGCTCACTATGGTCTTCCTCCCGGCCACCTTCATCTCGGTATGGTTCACGACCCATTATTGCCAGACCTTTGCTTTCTCTGACCGGACCACAGGCGATCTTCAGCACCACCTTTTTCAGCTTTGGCGAGGAAAACAAGACCTGGGAGGTGTCGGACAAGCTGTGGATCTACTGGGCCACCACCATACCGGCCACCATCGTCACCGTGGTGCTCTGGCAGGTCTGGCTTGTCTACGGCGACGTCATCGCCAAATTTTCGCAGACCCAGTACGAACAGGCTCTTGCGCGATGGAAGAGCCTGAGGGAGCGAAGGGTACAAGCACAGCGCGCCTCGGACAAGGTCGAAACTGCGTAAGAATTGTATCTGCCTGTCTGTAAAATGGTTCATCCGAGAGAACGGTGGTACCGGTTCGATGACAAAAGAAAAACACATATCTTTCTCCTATTGCCATAACAGTGAAATGCCATTCTCGCATATTACGTATCATACCTGCAACACACTCTCTCATCTAGGCCCTCCCCCCGGGGTTCGCCACCAGCGGGACGACCGCACCCTTAGGCACCAGAAGGGGTAACGGCGGGCCAAGGCACATCCATCGATTTCAAAGCTTCCCCCAGCAAGTCATATCTCGACACGCCGGCCAACGCCTGGTACCAGTTGGCGTCATCCACTCCGGCGTTTGCCAAGAGCAGCTTGCCAACCGTGACCTTGCCGCACGTCTTCGTCTCGCCCTCGCCCTCGCCCTCACCCTCATCCTCGAAGCCCTGCTTCTGGGCGGCCGAGTAGTATTCCCAGGGCACCGTCACGCCCCGGCTGACGCCCACCACCCAGTCCCACGTCATGTCGAGGAGCGACACGCGGCAGAGCACGACGAATCCGTGGTCGACGGGGCCGCAGCTCCGGCCGGGCTCCGGCTGGATCCCGTGGCGGAGGACGAAGTTCTCGATCGCGCCCACGATGAGCGTGCCCACTCCCCGGTCCTCCACCAGCGCCGCCCGGCGCTCCTCGTCGCCCAGCAGCGCGGCGACCGCGTTCACGGCGCGGTTGAAGGCGCCGCGCGGGCCCGCCTCGTCGTACGGCTGCTCGCCGACCCCCGACTCGGCCTTGACCTGGCAGTAGCTGAGCTGGACGTGTGCCGGCTTGGTGGACGAGAGGCGGGACCACAGCAGCTCGGTCTTGGACTCGTTCGCGGTCGGGATCACGAGGAGAACCTTGTATGGGTCCGGGGCCGGGGCTCCGTGGCTGGAGCTGGCATGATTGTTGTTGCCGTTGGATATTATTAATGATTCAAATAGGGAGGAAGGGGGTCGAGGGATTTGGTAAAAGTTGGGATGTTGACTGAGGTCAAGCGCCGGCACTTGTTTCTGGCGGAGGTGACTGAGATCGGTTGGGAGGCTGGGGTCGTAGAGCTGCGGAAGCGCTTCTGGTGCTTCTGAATCTGATGTTTGTGGTTTCGGTGCTGCTTGTTCGAAAACTGGGAGTGCCTCGCTCCTTTCCAAGAGACTTGGTTGCGACATCTCTGCCGGCGTAGCTCGTAGCGTTATTGGTTGCTACCTCTGATGAAGATCCTCAAACATGAAGTCGCTCTGAGTTTGCGGAGTGGGTGACCGTTGATTGTAACGATTGAAAGCGGGCGCTGTGCTCGAGAAATTAGCTGGTTCGGGGCTCAAAAATAAATACTGAAGGACGTCAGAATGCTGTGGCCAGTTCGTAAAGGTGCTCAGCCAAGGCCAAGGCCCAGTGGCACTTTTGGGGGCGCAGCGACCAGGCCTGGAGGCCCGTTTGGGTGTTGGTAGGTGTGTAATCTATAATATCCGTAAGGCGTTTCACGAGGCAGTTGGGACAGCGGCGGATAACTATGTGGACTAATTAGGCAACGTAATTAACCGACTTTTCCTATTGTGAAACTGCAAAAGCGACGCCGCAATTGCCTGCCAGCAATTGCACCTTAAGTACGGGTATTCTGACACCTATCGTCGGATTTTTTTTTTCGACCTGTCCTTCAAATCAGCTCCCACTGGAACATCGGCCATGCATCGGATCTTTCATCTTTTTTTCTCTCCTGCCATAAGAACGAAGCATAGACGGATCTAATTAGTGGACTGCGGCCTGGTCCGCAGGCCGCAGTTGGCATGTGGTTGTTTTCCAGGATTGTGAAACTGCGCGACGCCGCAATTGCACGTGTCTGGCAATTGCACCTAAGTACGGATTAATCCGTAGGTATTCTGACAAGGATCATATTACTTTACGCTAAATCCCGTTACACGCGTGAAGGGTTGAATTCGTTGAGTATCCACCCATACGGTTGCAGCACACCATCCGTAGCATGCATGATTGGATTGGACCAAGCCGGAATGGCAAACAAGACCCTACTGTGTAAGCTTACTCGGTAAGTATTGGTGGTGACGAAGACCACGCTCGCGGCTAGGTAACAATTGAATGTTCAATTCAATAATATTAATCCGTACACTAGTCGGACCCCCAGGATTTGAAACACCCCACCATTTGAAACACCACATACTTAACCCTTAGCGCCGATGCCTGCCCAGTCTCTTCGTGTCGGAACCCAAAACGGAGAACCGGCTCCCGTTAGGGAACCATGGTTAGGATAGTAGGTTATAAGGCACTCTGGCCCACACTTCGTCATATTAATTACTTGGTCCCCGGAATCACCACTTGTTATAAAAAAAATCTTGTTCGCCACCAGGCCGGTCACATTCAACGGCGTAATTAGCCGATGCCTGCTCCTGGCTGCGACGGCCGTGGCGATATCATTGACTAGGCTGATCCGAATGTCGCAACTGTCGAACCTGCCGGCCATCTCCAGGCGCCCTCGGCCATGCCACTAGTGCCATCAGCAAGCAGCAGACGAAATCAGGTAGAGACACGCCCCAGGGTGAGATAAAGGGGCGAGCTGTATGGCGCAAGACGATATTTACACAAGGTCGAATCTAGCAAGTGGTGTTCCTTGAGACTTCTGCCCCTAATTATCTGCACACAACAGACGAGTTAGATGTCAACAGGCTTCGAATTAGACCACAGCTACGAGGCATGCCACGTAGGCAGGAGCAGCATATTGTCTTATCTCCCCCCGAGGCGAGATCGAATTTGAGGACCGACATGATACTCCCGTCATGCATGATCCTCCCATGCTGAAATTCTACCAGGGGGGTAGGATGGGTATATCGGTTGAGTAAAGGGTTCCAGGCGGGGTCCAGAAGACGCAAAGAACACCGAATATTGTTTCTATATTTGACGGCAGTAGGAACTATACCAGATAAAGTTACCTGCACACCCTGCCCGACGGGCTTAACACCAGACGGCCCCAGATTCTCGTCTCAACGGGGGCGAACTCCACTGTTGCAGCTCCTAATACCTACCTAGCCGAACAACCTTCCTAGGTTCTGAATACCCTCACGAATCCTGCCAGCCCTGAATCTCGTCCAGGGTGAGGACGTAGTCGCTGGTGTAGACCTGGTCGGGAGGAGTCAGTTTCGAAATTTTTTTTTTTATTTTTTGTTTTTCTTCCCGGGAAGGAAAAGTACAGTCTCGGGATCGGTTGAAACCTACCGTCTTCAGGACCTCGGGCGAGTTCCACTCGGCGTTGTTTATGAACGTGTCGCCCCAGACGGCGAACCACAACCAATGGGCTTCGTAGGCCTGCAGCAGATCCGGAAGCGGCGCGGCGCCCACCTCGGCCGCGGCGATCATCTTCTTATCCTTGCCGAGGTCGATGAGCTGGTTGTACTGGGTAGACATTGGCTAATTATTTGAAAAGTTTGTTAGCCACCTTTTTTTTTCTCCCTCCCCCTTTTCCTCTTCTCTCAGAATGACCCTGAGTCGTGGTGGTGGGTTGGTAATTAATTAATAATTAGATAGGAACTTACGCCGTTCCCCTGAGCGTAGACGTCCGCGCTCAGGATGTCGACCGTGTCGTCGCCGGGATACCAGTCGGGCGAGAGCGAGTTCCAGACCCAGATGAGGTTGTTGATGCCGTGGTGGTTGACGAGGCGGTCGTAGAGCAGGGCGTAGAGCTGCTTGGCCGGGTCCGGGCCCTTGGCTCCCCACCAGAACCAGCCGCCCTCGGCCTCGTGGAGGGGCCGCCAGAGGACGGGCACGCGGGCGTCCCGGAGGCGCTTGAGCTGGACGGCGATGGCGTCGATGTCGCGCAGCAGGAGGGTGTAGTTTGCGTTGTCGGTGGAGCTCAGCGCGGCGGCGACGTCGAAGTCGGTCGCGTCCGTGTAGAAGCCGCTCCACCAGGGGTGCTCGTCGGTGTCGTACAGGCCCGCGGGCGCGTTCCAGTGCCAGAGGGCCGAGACGATGCCGCCGCGCTCGGCGTGCGTGATGGCCTCCTCGACCGACGTGCCCTTGGTCCCCCGCTCGACCCGCGAGGGCGAGTAGTCCATCAGGTCGACCGACACGAGCGCGGGCGTCTTGCCCGTCTGCTGGGTCACGTAGTCGGCCCAGGTCAGGTCCTGCTGGCCCGCGAGGATCTTCTTGCCGTAGATGGAGCGCAGGTAGTCGTACAGGGCCCTGGCGCTCGCGTCGGCCGACGGGTTGTTGAGGGACCGGTTGATCTGGTGCTCGGGCCGCGGCGCCGAGGGCGTGAGCGTGATGGAGTCGACGAGGTACCACCCCCAGTTGCTGACAATCTCGATCGTGTTGGCGCCCTCGTTCAGGAGGACCTGTCCGGCCGGGACATCGACCCACGTGTCGCCGGCCGGGAAGGACACGTCGCTGCTCGCCCCGCCGTTCAGCACCACCGTCGTGTGTTTGTCGCCGTAGATGGCCGCGATGCGGATGCTGAGGTCATAGAGCTTAGTGGCCTCGCTCTCGACCTCAAACGTGATCTTGTCGCTCGCCTCATCGAAACCGGTCACGTAACCGGATCCTGCCACGGCCGTCAGCTCCTCACCATCTGTCGTCCGTCCTTTCCTCCCTCCTTTCCTCCCTCCTTTAAACGGTCAGAGGAGGGCTCTCCGGTCATGCCGGACTCACCGGTATATCCCTCCTGAGCGGTATCGACCGTGGTTCCGCTCAGGATGGCATCTTCGGCCTCGTATGTCGTCGCACTAGTGCTGGGCTCTGCCGCCGGGGCCGCTCGGGTCGAACCACGGGCTGCGGGAACCGCATTGCTGCCCGCCGCTAACGCGAGGATGCCGCACAGCAGGTATCGAAGCGTTCTCGCCATGGTAGGGTTCGTTGTCGCTAAGGGATAATTAACCAAGGAACCCGTGAGCTTGTCGTGCCGAGTGCGCCGTCCCGCTGGTGTCGTCCGCGAGACCGGGACTTATATTCTGCTTTCATCAACTGACTCCTGGCGTTTTGCCGGGTGTCATACCTCGTCAACATCTCGCAAGTTCGTTCTCCCAGTTCCCCCCGACCGTGTGGGGCAGGCAGGTGCCAATGTCGGAGCGTGAAGCTCCGTGAACCGTCTAGGCCTTTGCGCCGCCGCCGCCGCCGTGGTTCAGCAGCCTCCTGCGGTAGCGCATTCGTGGAGAATTCGGCCATCAGGCCGTTGCTATGCCCTCAAAAGCCGGACCATGTATGGATTCACTGTGCGGAGCATCATCACCCAAGCCATGTATGAAAACGAAAAGGGACAATACTCGTGTTTCAAGAGCTCTTTTTTACTCGATTAGTTCGTCCGGAATGCCGACGCCCAGAGCAGCAGAGAATAAAAAAACATCAAAAACGGCCTCGGTGTTTCGCCAGTCCGCCTTGGCATCCACCCGGACTCCGGGCATTGTATCCGGTTGTTTCGGCGTAGGGGGCTGCATCGTGACTTGTATGTACATACTTCTCGCTCGCTTCTCCGCGCCAAGCATTTCACGGTGTATTTAAACCTCACAAGTTTCGCGCATCCAGGAGATAATTGCGTCAAGCCATTCCATGATCCGTAATCATGTCCTGTTTTTGCGGGTGGCTTGCTTCTCTAGCAGCAAAATCAATAGAAAATGCCTCAAGTGATCAAAGCCCAGGGTGACAGTCACCGATGAACGACGTCTGTTTCGAGTCGTTGAACAACTGAGGTATTAATTATTATTAGTTGATCCAAGGCACTCGTAAAGTGGGTACGGTTATCAACATTGACATTGCCTTAGACTATTATTTACCTATCTTAGCTTTCGTCAGCTAATCAAATTAAGGATGAAATCCTCGAGCGAGCTGCAAAGAACGTTGTTTATCGGGGCTTGAAGCTGTAATTTGACTACAGATCAGTCGGCCCATACGATGTCCAGTAGTAATTAACTGGGCGCGAAAGAGCCGAAGCTCACCCTCATGAGGCTGCTTAATAGTGTTATTTGCCGAAGGACCCGAGATATCTCATCAAGAGCTTGCGCGAGGGCTTGTATCATATCAGGAACATCAGTAACTACGTGCAAGCGGTACATTTCCGACAATGTCATTCATAAACCCAGATTGTTTCATAAAGCGCCAAGACGAAGGAAACACAAGAATTGCATAGCTCGAATTCGGAAGTGGGTATTATTATGAAGGTTACTAGATAACGTACATACCTATCCGTGGTACCATACCCGGCGAGGCCAAGCCACCCAGTCAAGGTCCATGTGCCTAGACGGCACCTGCACGCTGTGCCGTTGCCGCGATCTCGTCTCGGCGTCCGGCGCGGGACGACGTTACGGCACACAAAGTACATAGGCCATAATGTGGTGGCAGCCGCGGTACGTTCCGTTCCGCCTGGACATGTAGGACTGGATCCATATTTAGCTAGCAAACGTAGGAAGAAGACATCGCACTTTTGAACTATTTACAATACTACAACCTTCTTCCAATATTGGAACCATCTCTATCAGGATGTGTCTTCTCCGGGCGGTTATTAATTAATCAATCAAGCGGGTGTGTCATATGGCGGTTTGGTGCTGACGAGATGGAAACCAGGCTCTGTGAGGCCGGCTTCATCCCCGCGGGCCTCTTTACCATCACCCGTTGGTACAAGCGCGACGAGACGTCCAAGCGCTTCTTCTTTTACTACTTTATCGGCAACATGACTGCCGCCTCATTCTCCAGTCTCGTCGCGTACGGAATGTGAGTGAGCATAGCATGACTTAATCTCCATCGTCGCAGTGAATTATTAATTAGGTTTCAATGGGACCACGAGGCGCTGATACCTGGTGGTAGTGTGTATGTGTACCTAAGTAAACAATGCCGAGTCCCTCGCAACAAACAATACAAAACTCCCTCTTATGAGATGTGTCTCTGCCTTCAATGTTTCGTTATATATTTACCTTCCCGTGACCGATCTGATGTTTGCAGATATATCATTCAAGTCATCGGGTTTTGATGGAAGAAGGTTGTAGTAAAATCAAGATAGTTCAAAAGTTCGGTGTCCCTTCCTACGTTTGCTAGCCCTGTGGCTCTGTATAAGTAGAGGATGGGAACAAAGAACCCTCCGTTTGCCAGGATCTATAGGGCTTATCTTATCTAACCTTATATGATGGACGCGTCTGCAGGTAACGAACTGTATCAGGTTTAATCAATCAATTAACCCCCTCTCCTTACTAATGTTCCCAGACAATACTTTCCCAGGTACATACTATGCGCTCCTTAAAAGAAAAAGAAAATATGTCCGTGTGCACATGCGTTTGTAATGTATAATTAGTGCCATATTATGCTTCCTAGGCGATGCCGCAATAATAGTCCAAGTTAGCGAATAGTTGGGTGTAGTCGTCGCTCGAGCCTATGGTGAAGCCGTCCCACAACCCGTCTAGGCTGAACGGAGGCGGAGCGCCGCCGCCGCCACCAAGAATCACGGGCGGACCAGGCTGCGGAATCACGTCCGCAGTGGGGAGGGGGAACCGTCCTCCGTCGTCCATCTGGTTCGCGGGCGTCCATGAGGGTGGCACGATTTGCTGCTGCTGTAGCTGTTGTTGTTGTTGTTGTTGTTGTTGTTGTTGTTGCTGTTGCTGTTGCTGCTGTTGCTGATAATGCTGGTGCTGGTAGTTGTGCTGTTGCTGCAGTCCTTGCTGCTGTTGCTCCCTCTCCTCCTCCTTCATCAAGTGAGCGCCTCTAGTCCGGGTACCGCCACCACTGCCATCAACATTTTTGTCATTTACCGTCGGCGCCACTCCCTGCTGGACCGGGGGGGCGCGGTAGCGGTTCAGGAGGCCAACCAGGTTCCGCAGCAAATCGGCGGCGACGGGCGACTCGGTGCCGAGGGCCCCTAGGACGCGGCAAACCTGCGCCAGCTCGTGGGACACGGCGGCCCGGTTCAGTTGGTCGTCGTCATCCTCGTCTCCATTCTCCAGTCCGTTTCCCTCGGTGAATCGTCCCTTGCTGCTGCTAGCACTTCCGGTGTAGATGGCCAGGACGGTGCAGGCGGCCGAGAGGTGGCTGATGATGAGGCCGAGGCGGTGGACCGAGAGGCCAGGCGTCTTGTTGAGCACGGGGTCGCCCATAGTTGTCGTTGTCGTTGCTGTTTCTGTTGGTGCCTGGTTAACGTACAGGGAGCGTTGGATGATGTCGATCCCGAGGGAGACAACGGCGCGGGTGGACTCAAGGCAGATGTCGCGGGACCGGTTACGGTGGAAGCCAGATCGACCATGCCGGCCGTGTTGCTGCAGGAGAAAAGGGCGGTGCAGGCGGGCGCGACGCGAGAGTAGGCCGAGCTGGAGAAGAACGCGCTGCAGGTCAAGCATGTCGGGCCTCCGGGGTGGGAGGTGGTCCTGGCGCCGGAAGAAGGCGGGCAAGTCGGATAGGGCCTGCTCGAAGAGGCGGTCGAAGGCGAGGACCTTGTTGTAATCCGAGATGTTCACGTCGGCGTCTCCCGGACTGCTGGCGTCGAGAACGGCCCGGATTATCTCGCCGATGCGGATCCGCTGGAGAAAGTACGACATCTGGGTGAAGCGGTGGAGGGGCGCATCGACCGAGTCGTTCAGCGTCTCCAGCTCGTCGTCGTTCACGTTCTTCGGATACCGGACGCTCATGTGGCGCAGCTGCACTGAGTACGTGCCTTCGGTCGGGCCCCCCGCGAAGCCGAGCAGCCTGTGATCTCTAAATTTAGCCTTCTATCCCCCCCAGTTTATCTGCTTTCTTAGTCTTTTTCTTTTCTCTTTCTTTTTTTCCCTTCATCTTCTGCGCTGGTCCGTATTCTGTGGCAGAGAGTTTCCAAAGTTGATGAAAGGGAGCAATGTTCTCTTACCAGTCGGTCACGGCAATATGCCACCAGATCCTCCGCTTAAGCTCGCAGTTGACGGGGTTCTCGTCGCCGGCACGGTTCGCAGGATCTGCTTTGGTCGGGCTGTCGACGAGGTGGAGCGACAGCTCGCGCGCGGCGGCGAGGGAGCAGTTGTGCAAGAAGCGGAAACGGTGAGAGGCGCCCTCGGCAGTCTGGGCCAGAAAGGAGAGCAGGGCCCAGGCCTGGACGCCCTCGAAGGTGCTGGTTCCCTGCTCTTGGCCCGTGTTGACCAGGATGTCCAAGGCCCAGTCGCGCCAGATGAAGGAGGCCTCGACGGCCTCCTTGACGGCGGCGAAGTAGTTGTGACGCCCGATGCCGGGCTGCCAAAAGTAGGCGCTGGCGGCGGCCAGAGCCAGGATGAGGGCAGCCGTATGTGGCGCGAGGCGATCTCGGCGGGCGAGCCCATCGTAGAAGTCCTCGAGGAGTTTCCGGGTGGTGGGGCCATGGATGATGGGCTGGAGGGGGTAGACGTGGTCGAGGTAGTCCTGCAACAGGGTGGCAGCGGCAGACCGGGACATTATCCAGATAACGCCCATCTCTAGCACGGAGGTGCCGAGGAATGCGAGGGGGTACCCGGCCCGGTGCGTGGCGATGCCGACCTTAAAGTTCCGGAGCCGGCCTAGCGGCATGGTGGCCGTATGGCCGAGCTCCAGCTCCTGGGGGCCTACTGTGGCAGCTGTCTCTGCTCTCCCTGCTGTCCCTGCCGACCCTGCCGTTTCTACCGTCGTCCCTTCTGTCGAGGATAGCGTGAGCGGGGGAGTGTCGGCAGAGCTGCTGGCCTGCGAAGTCTGGTCCCGCCGAATACGCCTATCCGGGCGGTACCCGTTCTGTGGGTAGTCTCCGTGGTCCTCATAGTCCTTGGAGTCCCGCTGATCCTGGTGGCTACCAAAGACAGCTTCCTCGAGAGCACGAAGCCTCCGCAGGACGGCATCAGTGGTCGACGACGGGTCAGAACTGCAAACGGTCAGCGTGGCACACTACGGAGCTAGAAAAAAACATAAGAAGGAGGAGGAGGAGAAGAAGGGGGAGAAAGAGACAGACTAGGGAACTGGAACAAGGCGAAAAGAAGGAGGAGGAGGAGGAGGAGGGGGACAGGGAGAAAGAGAAGGTGAAAAAAAAAGTTAGAGCTGAAAATAAGTAATTAAAGCTCAATAGAAAATGGAATAAAAGGCTTCCACGCCACAAGTCACGAACCGTGAAATTGAAGTGAGCTGGAAAAGAGAAAACAACAGCACCAACAGCACACCAACAACAATAACAACCGTCAGACCTTTGTTCGATGGCACTCCCAGCGGCATTCGGCTGGCCATGGCAGGGCAAGCCGCGGGTCACACAGCTGGAGCACGGCTGTCGGCGGTCGCACTTGAGCTTCCGCTTGCGGCACGAGTCGCACGAGGTTTGGGGTTGCCGGCGCCCCTGGACCGGGCCACCACGCTGCTGCTGCTGCTGCTGCTGCTGCCGGTTGGGGCCATTATTCTGCTGCTGGTGGGGATTCTGTTGGCCATTCTGCTGGGGCAGGGCATGTTCCGGCGGGGCATGTTCCGGCGGGGCATGTTGCGGCTGCCCGTTCTGGGCGGGCTGTTGTTGGCTCGGCTGCCGCTGCCGGTGCTGAAGCGGTCCGAGAGATTCGTCGTCGGCCGGATCAACGGCTCTCCGTTTCATGACGAGAAAGCATTAAAACCGAGGGGGGGATAAGAGCATGGGAGATAATTAATAGCCGCGGAGTATCCGTGGAGCCGGAAGTGGTTCACGAAGGATTCTGTGGGGTCCTGCAGATTGTTGAAGGGCGAAAAGAAGGGCGGTTGTCGGGGACGTGGTTTCCAAGCGGAAGGCGGTCAAGAGGTTGTTGCCGTTCTCAAGGTGCGCCGGAGCGTGTTAAGAGCGTGCCCCCGCGGTGTCTTCGCGGAATAATTATCCTCGGACGGTCCGGGGCAGGCAACGCAAGATGCAGCCAATCACTTGGCTCAGTTCGGTCTATTAACCGAACACTTTACACCATACTCCGTAATAGGCACCCGGATGCCATACATGGCATGGTTGCTAAAGAATCATCAAGAAAATTGCCTAATACGGAAATATTTGTATGTACGACTATAGTCGGACTAACCGCCTACACTCTGAAAATATTTCAACGAGCTCTGCTACCCTCCTCCCTCTCTCTGTGCCCGGCTTATGATACAAGTACTTCCCTCCTGGTTATTCTTTCCATTCTACTGAAGAGGGGAACAGGAGGACAGGTATTATTAGAAGACTCGTTCGATAATTATACGCAATTAAGCAAGGTTAGAGACCTAGCTAGGTAATTTGATCCTCCTTCCTCCGAAGCAGCCGCGCGCACAAGGCAAACCCCTCCTTCCCTGGTGCCGCGCCTTCCAAAAAATACCGGTTCTATTCCGGCATGATGATCCAGATAATAATTAGCAGTTCAGCGCGCTTTGGGGTCCGTAGTGCGTACAGAGCGATATCGGATGATCCGCGGGCCTCCCCGGATCTTCCGCGGCCGCCGTGCATCTGCGCCAGTTGGAAGGAGAGAATGAGATTATCCAACGACAGAAGGAAGCGGCAGTGGTGCGAGCCACACGAGAAACATGACATGCATGCGGTGATCCACTGCATGGGGTGTACGGGGTAGGGTTTTCAGTTAGAAAACAGGTCGATGGCTCGCTCAGTTGTCTGCGCGTTGGGGATTCTCTATTAATTACCCGTCTCTTGGAGAACACAACAACACCATATCAGCATATCATCAACAACAACGCCAAAAACATCAACAACAGTGACAAGGACAACAATAACGAAGACAGTAGCAACAACAGCAACAGAAAAACGGTAACCGTTTATTCTTGGCGTGAAATCTCTGAAACGCTAAAATTCGGTGAATCACACACGACATGGCTGCAGATGCGCAGCCACATGACCACAAGGACTCGTCTCTGACCTCGACGCCTTCCAACAATGACGCCGCTGCCTCCCGAGAGAGCACCCAAGAACCTTCAATGGCCCCGGCCCCGGCCCCGGTTCCCTTTGTGCCACCGGACGGAGGCATGCGGGCTTGGCTCACGGTAGTCGGAGGATGGCTCTGCCAGTTTTGCTCATTCGGCTTCATCAATGCGTAAGAACTCGGCCTTGGTTCTTTTTTTCTTTCCCCTTCTTTTTTATTTTGTTTGTTTGCACGCCTCTTTCATTATCCCATTTCCATGATGTTGTGCAGTGGACGAGCTCATCATTTCTTAGAGGGAATCAAAACGTAAAAGAAGAACAGAAATAGGACACGCTAACACGCGTCTGCAGCCTCGGGTCCTTCCAATATGTCTACGAGAAGGAGATTTTGCCCGATAAGTCCCCGTCTACCATTACGTGGATCCTTACCACCAAGCTGTTCCTCATGTTCTTCCTCTCCCAGCCCGTCGGCGTCGGCGTCGACATGTTCGGCGTGCGGCCCATCCTCATCCCTGCTTTTGCCTTCTGCGTCGGCGGTCTCATTGCCCTGTCCTTTGCCACCGAGTACTGGCAGATCTTTCTGGCCCAGTCTATCTGCTTTGGCCTGGGCGCCGCCGGTGCCTTCGTCCCGGGCCTGGTCGCCGCCGGCCAGTACTTCAAGAAGAGGCGGGCCCTGGCCATGGGAATCGTTATTAGCGGCAGCTCCGTCGGTACGTCCTTTCCTTTCCTTTTGTCTTCCTTTCTTTTTGGGTCCTTTCCGCAGAGCTTTTATTACTTTGTCTTGTATTTTTTTTTGTGCGTGGTATGATGATCTGACGACTCGCAACAACCGCGCTCCAGGAGGTGTCGTGTTCCCCATCATGCTTGCCCGCCTCTTTGAAGAGATCGGCTTCCGCCAAACGATGCGCTGGACGGCTCTGATGATCGGCGTTATGCTCGCCATCGCCAACCTCCTGGTAACCAGCCCAGTGCCGCCAAAGGGCCTGGCCGGCCGCCGAACCCTCACTACTCTGAAGCCCTTCAAGATGCCCACCTATCTCCTGTTTGTTTCTGGCAGCTTCCTCTTCTACTGGGGTCTCTTTGGGCCCTTTGACTACCTACCCCTTTTTGCGGAAGGGGACGAGTCGACCAAAAGAATCGCCCTCTACACGGTCTCGATGGTCAAGTACGTGTCCAAATCTTCTCACCCTTGCCCCAGCTTTCATTTTTTTTTCCTGTTTCCCTCTTTCTGCTCGAAGAGAGTAGACAAAGACATATAACAAGTATACAAGACATAATTCAGTGACTGACTAGTCTCCCTTTCTCTCTATCTTTCTCTCTCTCTTCAGTGCCGCCTCAATCCCTGGCCGGATCCTGCCCAACATGTACTCGGACCGGGTGGGCTCGTCGCTGCGCACCATCTCGCTGTGCGGCCTGCTGGCCGGCATCTCGGTGCTCGTCATCTGGCTGCCCATCAATTACCGCCACTCTCTCGCGGGCCTGATCATCTTCGCCCTCGCCTTCGGGGTCACGTCGGGCGCCTTTGTCTCCCTCATGACCCCGGCCATGATTGAGGTCGCGGGCGGCCACACCACCAACCTCGGCGCCATGGTCGGCACCTTCTTCGCCATCATTGCCATCGCCAGCCTGACCGGCCTCCCTACCCAGACCGCGATCGCTGGCGGCCACGGCGGCGGCGGTGACACCGACTTGATGGGCCTCATCGTCTTCTGCGGCGTCGTCATGCTCGCCGGCACCGCCCTCGTCTACGCTGCCTCCGTCTTGAGCGCCAGGAACAAGAGGAGGGCCGCCGACAAGGAGGCCGTCGCGGCAAATGCAAACGGCCACATGGCGAGCGGGGAAACAAAGGCCTAATTAGATCCTGTACGCCCGCCTTACTATAAAATATCCCCAAGTTCTATACCCGCGCGCGCGTGTGCGTGAAGACAGAGGAAGAAGATACTTGAAAGTTTGCATTGTGGGCTATATATAACCCATACTGTAAGTTGCCGTTATATCATTTAAAATATGTCCCAGATAACCACGGGGGTTGACTGAGGGGACGTCCACCGGAGGATCCAAGCAGCTCAGAGCTTCGCAATGGAGCACGAGAGGCCTTCTCTCGTCCTCAGGAAAATGAATATTCGGAGCTTAATTAATTAATGATCCCACTTGACATCCGCCCGCTTATTTCGCTATGTTGGCTGTTCAAGAACGCAGGGCTTGCAAGTTGAGGATTGAGTAGGGGGGAGAGAGGGGGGGGGGTGGGTAGGGTTGCATGTATTAATTATCTGATATTATTCTCCTGTTCTTTTTTTTTTTTTTTGTTGTTGTTCTTGTTGTTGTTCTTTTCTCTTCTCTGTTGCCTGCATCTCTCTACCAAGAATACGCATCCACCTCGAGCTCGAGGACGACGCCGCGCGAAGCCTCGCGCCGGCCGATGTCGGCCACGACGGCGCGGACGTCGTCGCAGAGCCCGCCGGGCCCGCACGCGACGACGCCGATGCGCCGCCACCCGGCGCGCACCTCGGCCTCGACGAGCTCGCGCACGTCGAACCGCCGCCCCACGCTCACCTCGCGGTCCGCCGTCCCCGCCGTCTCGATCGCCGGCCTCAGCGCCTCGACCAACCGCTCGCCTCCGCCGTGGTCAGACCCGGCCCGCACGCTCCAGCACAGCCGCGCGTTCGGGTGGCGCGAGGTGGCCCACCACGGCAGCACCCCCGTGATGCCGATGCCGCCCGCGACGAGCAGCACGCGGTCGCACCGCAGCACCGCCCCCGTCCGGTTGTTGGGGTACGGCCCGTCCAGGAGCACCGGCAGGGACGCGTGGGCGCGGAGCCGGCGGGTGAGCCCGGCGGATTTGCGGATGAAGAAGGTGACGCCGGCTTGTGTGCGGGTTGGGGTCTCTGATTCTGTTGTTGTTGTTGTTGTGGTGGTTGTTGTGGTTGCTGCGGTTGCTGCGGCTGTTGCTGAACGGTGGTTGTTACTGTGGTTAATATTGTTGGCGGTGGCGGTAGTGGTAGTGGTAGTGGTAGTGGTGATGTTGCCATTGCCCTTTTCCGGATCGCCGGCCTTCTCTGGATCGTCTGGCTCCGCGTCTGACGAAGCGGACGCGGCGCTGCCGTGACTCTCCGCGGCGGCGGCGGCGGCGGCGGGAGCCCGGGAGAGGATGGAGGTGGGGAGGAGGGAGAACGGGTGGTTCTCCCACGGCCGGAGCGGGCTGAGAGTCGGAAAGTAGACGTAGGCGTGCTGACCCGGCGCGGACCCCCAGCGGACGCCCTCGATGTCGACCCGGACGTAGTCCTGGCCGACCTCAGTCACCCGGGCGCGGCGCACGCCCGTCTTGAGGACTCGCAGCAGGCGGATGAGGCGGTCGAAGAACCAGACCGCGCACGCCGCGTAGATCCTGAGCGCCGCCTCGTTGTGTGAGTAATCATTATCACATTCTGAACTTGGGTCGCACAGGCTAACCAATTCTTTGGGCAGCTTGTAAGGGAGGGAGGGAGGGGGGGGAGAGAGAGAGAGAGAGAGAGAGAGAGAGAGAGGACACATACCACTGCTCGTAGCCAAACATCCTCATGAACCTCAGCTCGACGTGATACCAACAGCCGACGATGACGAAGACGGCGAGAAGCACGTGGGAGACGAGGAAGATCTCGTAGGACCAGCGGCGCACGTACAGGCCGCTGGCGACGAGCATGACGCTGGCGGCGACGGTGGCGACGGCGCCCCAGACCCACCAGGGCTTGGTCGTCTCGCCCCGGTAGAGGCCGGTGCGGTCGTAGAGGACGAGGGCGAGGAGGGAGTGCAGCAAGGCCTGGAGGGCGAAGAGGCGGGCGACCCAGCGGTGCAGCAGCACGTAGGTCGCGTGGGACCAGTCGCTCAGCCAGAGCAGCACGTTGTTGCGGCCGGCCAGCAGGAGGGCGAGCGGCAGCAGGGCGAAGGCCAGCACGCCCGTGCGGTACATGACCCAGACCATGACCTCCTGGTACCGGTCGGCGTACCAGGCGCTCGGCTGGAAGGAGCGGTACGACACGGCCGTCAGCACCACGTTGAGCACCAGCAGCACCGTCACGTACAGCGCCTGCCCCACGGTCGGGGGGTTGCCCAGCTGGTAGGGCAGCGGCCGCACCTGGCGCCCGCCCCAGATGGCCGGGTAGACGGCGTAGGGCTTCAGGCGGTCGAGAAGGCGGTTCATGTAGGGGAGGTAGCGGAGGGCGGTGAACAGAATCGGGGTGCCGAAACCGACGAGGACGATGGCGACGCTTTTGCGTGTTGCGCGAGAGAGAGAGGTGGTTAGCAGACAGCCACCGAGACCAAAAGAATAACCAGAGAGGATAAAAGAAGGAAAAGGATTTAGAATTAAAAAAAGAAAGGAGGGGGGAGGGAGGAGGAAGGGGCGAAAAGGGGGGAAGCCTACCCGTATCTCTCATGCATCGTCTCGACAAACTCCATGGTGGTCATGGTCCCATACTGGATCGTCCAGGCGTCCTCGGGCACCAGCGCGGTGGCGTTGAGCGTGTCGCCGTCGGCGATCTCCTTGGTCGGCGGGCGGTCGGAGACGTTGGCGAGGGCGTCGCCGTAGGTCCATTCGGGGGCGACGGCCGGGTCTGTGGTGGCCTGCTCGGCCCAGAACTTCTCCAGGTCCCAGGCGGGTACGGCGCCCGCGTCATCGGTGCACCTGGTGTGCATGCACCAGGCCAGCGTCGTCAGGTAGGCCCGGTCCCCGGCCCGGCAGGCCGGCGACGTCGTCACCATACTCGACATGTCCATGTCCATCTCCGAGTCGTCGTCGCCCCCCGCGTGATGATGGTCATGGGTCGAACACGACAAGGGGAAGGTCGAGAGGGCGTTCACGCAGGCGTATCCGCACGCCGGGTAGTACATTTGCTGGCCGAGGCCGATCAGGGCGACGGCGGTCCATGGCAGGATGCTCAGCAGCACCAGCAGTCCGGAGAACAGGTGCGGCCTCATGGTGATCATGTCAGCTCAGCGAGCTGTTGGGCGTCCCATGCAGATCGTCGTCTCTTCGAGTAATTAGAACGAAAGAACAGGTGTAAGGGGAAAGGCGAGAAACAACCCGGCGGCGCAAAAAAAGGGGGGGGGGACATGGCCGAGTCTCTTGTACACATTCCTTATGTACACTACGGCCGCCAGGTGTGCAGCCGTTTTCCAACAGCATTGTGCGCAGGAATGAGCAAGTTTACTCTGGGGGTGTCATTGATGTACCCAATGAGGTAGGGGGACGTCTGGGATCCGAGCCGGAACCCCGAATAGGGAGCTCTCGGTTGAATCCAAATGAGCAAGTTTCGACGAAATCCACGGTTTGGGGAAACAGCCCCCGATATTAAAAATAAAATGCCACCCAACCACGCCTCGTGGTTCCGGGAATCTGATTTGCTGTCTTCCTGGCCGTGTCTGAAATGCGAAGATTTATTTACGGTGTAATATCCTCTTTCGCAACCAGGGCATGCCGTACGTATCGGCACGTTCACAAGCTTGCTTTCTACCTTGGCGGCGGCGGCGTGGATTCGGCTGTCCGTGTGCAGCGGCTCGCACCGTAGTATAATATAATGAACCTGAACGTATGTAACTCTGTTCTTGTGTCATGGCGGGATAATATGGGCGGAATTTCATGGTACTTTTTTCGTATGTAGTAATAGTGAGTACACCGAACCAGTCCCGGCATCGGTAAACGGCAGCTAATTAAGCACTCAAGTGCCTTAAGTAATTATGTATGTACATACTGCACATACAAACGAGAGGGAATTTAAAAAACCGCGAGGTGGCCCTGCATTAAATATCGTTCGTCAGCCGCACACGTTCCTCTCATTCCTATCATTGCGGCGACGGGGTAGAGTACCCGGTCATTAAAAGCCCACCTTGCCGTTGTAGTCAAGACTTATTAATTAGCCAATTGAGGGTGAGTCTCTAGATTGAGATGTTCTTTGTTACGGCCGGGACCGTCATCAAATATTGTGAAAGCGGCCACCTTCGAAATGGGTTGGAGAATTTTTTTTTGTTTAAAAAAAAAGTTTGCAAAATGGCGAGTATCTAATTCCCTTATTACTCTTGTCGGGGAACGATTAATATTTGACCTCACGTGCCGGTCAAGATCTGAACTTCTTGCTGGCCTCGGTGAAGGTCATACCCTGCTGAATCTCCACGGCCATCTTGGAGTCCGCCTCGACCTGCTTGGCCATGAGCGGCAATGCCTGCTCGGCAAGCCCCCTCGGGAGGACGACCACCCCGTTCACATCGCCAACAAGATAATCCCCGGGGTTGATGACAATGTCCTGCCCGTCGTTGCTGACTCTGACCGGCTCGTTGACTGCGACAACCTTTAGCAGCGAGCCAGGAGGCGTGGTACCTACGTCTCGCGCAAAGATCTGCTCCCTGAGCTTTCAGTTTCCTGCCTCGTTTTGTTTTTGCCTTGGCTCGTTATCCGCGACGCGCGGTGGGAGAAGACGGCTACTCACCGGGTAGTTAAGGTCTTTCTGCTCCTGCAGGTCACGGAAGCGGCCGTCAATGACAGAACCCACGGCACCGCTGGCCTTGGCCCGGGTGCTCATCAGGCCACCGTAGAGAGCGTTGGAGGTTGCGCGGGTGGATGTCACGAACACCACCGCTCCGGCCGGTACCGAGTCGATCTGCCTGGCGTCTTTAGCCACCTCTTCGCTCCAAAGACGGCGTGTGACCGGGCGAGGCTCACGTAGTGACTGGGCCACTTGGGTCTCTCGTCGTCCTTGGGCGCGTACTGCACCGTGTACGCCGGTCCGACAATCTTGGTCGGCCCGTCTTGGCGCTGGGGTGACCACATGGTGATGCCGGGCAGAAAGCCGCCATTGGGATGGTTCAGCTTGACGAGAGCGTCCGAGATATCACATCTGTTTGAGACACCCGTGAGCACACCGACATGGACAAGATAATATTTTTTAAAAAAAGAAATAAATATTTTGAAGAAGAAAGAAATGATGCAGGGAGGTGCGAACTCACGTTGTGTACTCCTGCAGTGCCTTCACAATGGGGTCCTCGACGCCCGATGTGTTCGCAGCCATCGTGAGCGCTCTAGAACTGAGTGAGCGTGCGGATGACGACAGCCGAGGTCCGATCTCCGGTTGGCCGGCGGGGATGCTAATCGAACGGGAAGGAGAGGGCCAACAAGCGTGGGCGAGTCCCAAGGATGTTCGTAGTCGCCCTTTCACTGGAAACTTTGAAGGTGTAATAAGCCCAACGGAATGTTGAAGGTGACGGATTGCACGCATGTCGAGCGATGACTTGGCGAATGAGCGAGGTTCGGGCCGTCTCGTGCCGGGGAATATGGAGTTGTGCCCCAGGTCTACTATTAGTAGTCCATCATCTCGGGCATGTGGGGGTGGGGCCGCTAGGCCGATCCGATCCGTCCCGGGCTCCGGCTTTGGCCGGGATTAAGCTGTCCACTCCGGCAGTCGGAAACTATAACAGTGTACGATGTAAGGTACTAAAGTATATGTATGATCTTTTGAGGATTTCTTCGTACACTACGGAGTAGTGTGCACATCCCTACTATGGTAGCATGCTGTGATTCGTACAGTCCGTCCGTCTTCACTTGTAGGTATTTACCGTAGTGTCTGTCGGTAGGGCCGATCTGTGTGCGAATCACATCCTTTTTTTTTCGCGCCTCGCTAAAACACCAGCCGAATACGTGCTGACTGTATTGCCCTTCCGCCCTGGGGCGAGGTGTGAAGTGTCCACTCAGTAATCTGCATTGCAAGGCGTGACCAGCGATTGGATGGGAACCGAGCGGCGCAACCCAGTAACGGTCGATGCAACTGTGGTCTCGGATTGGCCTGCTAGCTGATGATTGCTCAATTGAAGGATGGTGTTTGTTGCAAACTTGTAGCTGCCCGTATCTAGGACGGACAATAAAAAAAATGTCTGCATCCCTGGTTTTCTTTTGTTGTCAAGGGATGCTGGGTCTGTTTGTTTCACTTTCGCTGCAAGGTACGAACAAGCCAGATGCAAGGGAGGGACGGTGAAACAAACCTTGAGAACATTTTCAATTGTACCAAAAATCAGGTAATGTATGTACAGTACAGTAATCCGTACTCCGTACATACGGAATATAGGCATAATTAATGTCCTCAGTTCTGAAGTATTTCGTACTGCCACGCAGAGGCCACAGCTGGGAGGCGGTGTCGTTTCACCTGTCGCCCAGCCACAGAGAGCGCCGCTGATCTTGCAGCACCCGCAAGCGCGCTTGTCGCGGACAAGGTAGACTTATGAACGAGTCGAACAAGGGTTCGAGGTACGCAGCCCCGAATTGGGCTGCTGAATAAATCCAACTCAAGATATCCTGCCAACAGGACGAGGCATATGCGAAGGGCCGACGAAGAGTTCCAGAGAGTGCGGTGGAAGTTGGAGCGCAATGCATTGTGTAGAGGTATAACGAGCGCTAAATAATAACTAAGTGCTTAATCGTGTACTGTTCACTATGGAGAAGCAGCAGAGCGGGCCCGCTCGCTGAAAAAGCGGAAAGTGCAAGGGGCTTTGTGGACTCCACCCTAATGGAGCTTCTGTGGGCTCGCCAATTCATCGGACAGCGAACGCTCATTGCTAGGTACCCTTCTCGCTGCTAGCCGAGTCCCACGATACACTACTCCGGCCCCTGGTGGTTGGTCCAGATGGCCAGCCTTACACTACCACTCAGATGAAGCGTCCGACCTTGGCACCTGCAGCAGTGCCTCGACCGCGCAGGTCCCTCACAGCCAAAAAAGACCAGCCAATTACCCACTGCCGCCGCCCGGCTGACGTCCTGTCTCGATTCGGTCAACGCACTCCTCCGTAAACCACACGAGTATTCCGTACATCCTCCCATAACCTTGCCAAACCTCCGCCCTCAACAATGCCATCTGCTCGCATTGTCGATAGCCCACGGCGATCTTGAGTTTATGGTTTATTTTTCTTATCTAGGACTGATTTGGGTGGCAATCACCACACACGACATACGAAAGTAACGTATCTTACGGATCCCTTCAGCGGAGAAGAAGAGAAGGGAAAAAAAAAAAAAAAATAAGCCACCGAAAAACCCCTCCCCCAGGCTCAGCCCCAATCTCACCCTTAGGTACTGCCCGAGCCCCAAACGCACGGAAAACTCTGGTACATCACAGTATCGCGGGTCGGCAACACGTTCGTCCGTTTCCCTCGCGGGGAGGTCCACGATGCGGACGCGGCCTTACCTGGGGTAGCCGGGTAGACAGCTTTCCTCGACCGACGGCGTAATACCGACGCGGATTTCCTGCTGCCCTCGTCTCTCATCGCCATGGCCCCGCAGTCTTTCGCCGAGGCTGTGTTGCCTCGGGTATTAGTAGGCGGTGATAGACTGAGCGACCCGACCTCGACGCTACAGAGCCGTGATGATGGGAATAGCGCTTCGGGGCACAACCGGGTACGTCAGAACCACGTCGGCCTCGGTCGGCACCGCTGCCGCCGGACTGCGCACTGATGGATCTACTCCTACCCAGCCTCAGAAGATTGTGATCTTTGCCCTGTCCGCCATCCTCACCGTCATCATCCTCTTCTTCGTCCTGCGGCATCTCTACGTCCGATATGTCCTGGAACGGCACGCGTACCACAAAGCAGGCCATGATGATGACGAACGGCACCACCGCCATTACCCGACCACCAGCCAGGCCAACCTCCAATACGCCCTCTCCGACTCCCACGCGCAACCAGACATCAACAACAACAGCAGCAGCAGCAACAACAACAACAACAACACTGCCGCTGGCGTCGACCGCAGCACCTCAATCCGCAGCGTCATGACGCTGCCCGTCTACCGGCCCAAGCCGAGCGAGAACGAGCTGGTGCTCGGGCGCGAGGGCGAGCGCGACGGCATCGACGTGGTGGTGGAGATGCAGACGGCCGAGGAGGAGGAGGCGCTGCGGGACGAGGAGATGGAGGCGATGTACCGGATCCGGGCGGCGCGGCGGCGGCAGCTGGAGGAGCGGGAGGCGCGGCGGGAGGCGCGGCGGCGGGCGCGCGAGGCCAACGACGAGGCGGCGCTGCGGCAGCTGCGCGAGGAGGCGCGCGCCTCGGCCGAGCGCGGCAACTCCGAGATCGAGGAGCTGCGGGACGAGCACGAGCGCATCCGCGCCGCCGCCCGCCAGCGCGCCGTCAGCAGCGTCTCGTACGCCGACGTCGGCATCGCCCGCGCCGACGGCACCCGCGTCCGCGCCAACAGCGCCGAGAGCACCGAGCGCGTCGGCCTGCTCTCCGACGCCGCCAGCATCGCCGCCGACAGCCTCTTCCGTCGCCGCGACCGCAGCGCCAGCGCCACCCTGAGCATAGACACCTCGCTGACCGCCCACGGCCGGCCCGAATCCCCCGGCCTGAGCACGGGCGGGTACAGCTGGGGGAACGCCGCCGCCGCCGCCGCCGCCACCGCGGGCGGGCAGACGTCGAGGTCCAGGGCGAGCTCAGCCGGGACGACGGCGCCGAGGATCCCGACCCCGAGCCCCGGGATCCCGACGCCGCGGGCCGGGTCGCCGCCCGAGATCATCGAGCCGGGGGACGTGGGCGACATGGGGATGCCGCCCCCGCCGGGGTACGACGAGGTCAGCCTGGGCGAGCTCACGCCGCTGCACTCGCGCCGCAACTCGGACGCGCCGCGGCCGGCCAGCCCCTACCCGGACCCCCCCCCGGAATACCCGGGCCAGGGGCCGGCCGAGAGGAGGACGAACCGCCTGTCGGCGCGCATGGAGGAGCTGGCCGCCCAGCAGACTCAGGCGCAGGCCGATGAGAGCGCTGCTGGTGCTGCTGCCGCGGAGGGGACGACGAGGCCGAACCAGGTGCCGCAGATCGTGATAGATCCGTCCGGCGCGAGGCCTTGATCTTTTAGCTTAGTTTAGCAACAGCGTATATCGACCGCGTCGTGTGAGTTCATACACCGCACATCCTAATGGAACCATGAGCCCGGGGAAAGAGAGAGATGGGGGAGGGGGGGGAGAGGGGCTGTCATTGGGGGAGGTTGGCGCAAGTACGGCGCGCCGAAAGAGTAGCAGGGTAGGACGAGCCAAAATTGGGCGGTTGGATACCCTGGCACGGTGACAAGGCGCGGGAATTCATCTTGTACATACGCCACATACCTTCCTTACCTTGTTCTGCTTGCTGCGGAGTCTTTAGGCGTCGGATTTGGGCTTGGTTTAGGCTGGCCAGGTTCGGCTTCAAAGTTCTAATATGTCTTACATAGAGAGGGGCGGGTCTGCATTATCACAATTGCCAATATATACCTTGACTCAATTTTGGAGTAGGAAGTGACCGACATGAATCCCTATCTAGTGTATCTTCTCAATGCCCCTTGCCGGACCAGGGTCGGCGACATCCCACTGTGTGAGGCCCGCCTGGCTCTGCTTACCTACGGACACTTACGCTGCTGCAAACACAAGTGGCACGTTTTTTCAGCGAAGGACAACGGAGTGCATTATCTACATATGGCATTTTCTGTACAGAGGTAAGCGGACCTCTGCTGACCTCACAAGACGTCATCATCATCATGGTCTCTGGTCCGTCAGTATCTCAGCAAAGGCTCTTCTTCTCTGCGTGTTCTTCTAGGGAGGAGTGTGACTTGCAGTAAGCAATCGGACCCATATCATGAATTAGTAAACAAGCATTACTAAACAAGAAAAAAAAAAGGTCAAAACGACGAGGGTGTTGGCGAAAGTTCATCCAAATGCGGTGGGGCATGGCGCCGATAGTATAATCCGTACGGATGTATGTACATAATCCGTACATTCTACGGATTGCTTTTCTGTCGAGTTGCAACGCCGTTCGGCAGGTGGAACCCCTTACCCGTCCGTCATTTTGTGAAGTCCCGAGGCCCCCTTCAATAACTAATCCCCAACAAGCGCCCGGCCTCAGCAAAGCGGGCATGTTCCGATTACTTTTGTAGCGCAACTGCGGATAGGAAAACAAGGATGCTCCACACCAGCACTGATTCAGCGGGAAAGGGGGTGGATTGCGTGCTTTGGGGTATTGTGTTGCTTGAACCCAGAGAGGCGGGAAAACCTTCTCCAAACCTGGGGCCACGGGGCCCGAGGTGCGGAACCGAGACCCACGGTTCCAGCGGGCCGATGGTGCTAACCCACTTGCGGATGCGAACCCGCCGGTTCAAGGCGGGGGGAGGATGGGAAGGAAGTGCACAAATTGGAGAACCCCAACACCTCCTGATTATATCCGAGCGGCGGCGGGTAGTTTGCAGGGCGCGACCCCAGGGCTGAATCAAAGGGAACCAACGTCCGTGGTGGACCGGACGAACCATCACGTCTATAAGACCCCCCGAGACGTAGCCTCACTTTCGGTGTCTTCAGCCCTGGACACGGAGAGGCCTATTTTTTTTTCGCTACTAGAACAGCGACAATAGCCTAGATAACACAGTCCGGGCCTCCGTGGACAAACTTACCCGTCATCGCTTTCTCTTGCCGCCCGAGGCTCCTCGACAACGTTGGATTTAGGAGCAGCACAGCACGACCACGTCCGGTCCGCCGTCACTCCGGGAGCCAAGCCGGCCCCCGAGCGCGGCGGCCGCCGCCATGGAGAAAGAAATGGAAAAAAATGTCTACATCTCCGAATCCGACCAGACCGATGGCGAGCTGATCGGCCAGTCGCCAACAGATGATAACACGACCGATGAAAAGACGAAGATAGCCACTTCCAACGGTATCACCGGCACAGCTCGCCCAGATGTCGCTGAAGCTGCCACCAAGACGGAAGGAGGAGAAGCGGTAGTAGCAGAGGGTGCAGCTAATACTACTGCTGCTGCTACTACTGCCGCCCCCACAGCGGACACGGTACCCGATGGAGGGCTTGTGGCGTGGCTGCAGGTCGTCGGGTCAGTAGCCATCCTGGTCAACACTTGGGGCGTCATCAACACATTCGGCGTGTTCCAGGCGTACTACGAAGCGGAGCTGCTCAGGGACCACTCGTCGTCTGAAATCTCGTGGATCGGGTCGACCCAGGCGGCCCTGCTCTTTGTGGTTGGCGTCTTCGCCGGGCCGCTCTACGACGCCGGCTTCTTCCGGCACCTGCTGATCACGGGCCTGTTCCTCATCGTGCTCGGGCAGTTCATGACGTCGCTGTGCACGGCCTACTGGCAGGTGATGCTGGCGCAGGGGATCGCGATGGGGATCGGCATGGGCATGACCTTCCTGCCGTCGGCGGCCATCATAAGCCAGTACTTCTTGCGGCACCGGGCGCTAGCGCTCGGCCTGTCGAGCGCCGGCTCGCCCGTCGCCGGCGTCGTCTTCCCCATCCTCTTCGACCGGCTGCAACGGCGCGCCGGGTTCGGCTGGGCGACGCGCGCCATCGCCTTCATCCTGCTGGGCATGTCGGCGATCCCCATCGCCTGCATGCGCACGCGGCTGCCCCCCTCGGCGAGGCGGAGGTCGCTCATCGACCGGAGCGCCCTGCGCGACGTGCCGTACGTGCTGTACGTCGTGGGCGGCGTCTTCGCCTTCCTGACGCTGTACGTGACCTTCTTTTACATCACGCTGTTTGCGACCTCGCGCCACGTCGCGAGCGACAGCTTCGCCCCCTACCTAGTCACGCTGCTCAACGCCGGATCGGTTTTGGGGCGCATCATCCCGAACGCGCTGGCCGACCGCTACGGGTCGATGAACCTGATGATCGTGTGCAACTTTGTCTGTGCCGTCTTGGCGTTTAGCTGGCTGGGCATCCGTAACCTCGGCGGGGCCGTGGTCTACGCGCTGCTCTACGGCGCCTTTTCTGGCGGCGTGGTCAGCCTCATGCCGAGCGTCATTGTCGGGCTCTCGCCGGATATGGGGCGCGTGGGTGCTCGATTGGGCATGGCCTTTCTGGTCATGGGCATCGCGATCCTTGTGGGGACCCCGATTGCCGGGGCGATCCTGGGGAGCGAGGAGAATCCCGAGTGGTTGGGTACCAGGTTATATTCCGCGTTTGGGCTCCTCGTGGCCACGGCCTTGTTCTGCACCTCGAGGGTCCTGGTGTTTAAGCGGAAGAGGGGCTGGAAGGCTTGAGCTGGGCGACCGTGCTCGCTGTCCTCCGGTGCGCCATCTTAGCGTTCATATAATTAGGGTTGTTTTTTAGACCCCGGTAGATAAATTGACTCAAATGTAGCTGCGCGCTTTCTTCTTCGTGATTTCGTCAGTCGGATACCTGCGCCAGACGGAGTTCGGAGTGCTGCAGAGCAGCTCGATGCATCTCTCTCTCGCTGTGGGGTGTTTCTGCCCGTCAAAGTTGCGCTTCGTGCCTGCAGTTGGCTGGTATTTCGAAAGTGATTCGTTGAGTTCGCCCAGGAACAAGCAACGCCACATGGCGATCAAGCGGAACTGGTGCGCCGACACCGGTATCCCGATGCAAACAACGAAGCCCTGGAGGAACAACAACGCCGCACCAGGTTATTGCAGGGTTGATGAGGATAGGAAGCGCCATTTTCCCCTTCGATGATGCATTCAGCAGGCCGTAAAAAGCCCTCTGCTGTGCAGCCCAGAAGCCCCTCGGATTTCCATCCGAATGTCTCGGTCAGCACTCCAATCGGAGGAACCCAATGCGGATCCGCCAGCTCAGCAAACTCTAAACAAACAACATACTTGCCCTGCGTAACACGCTTGTCGACGCCATTGTGCATCGCTGATGAAAGCCCGTCTGTCCTGCTATCGATACTGCGATGCTTGCTGCGGTAAGCCCTTACTCAGCATTAGACAACAAAGTCGAGAACCTGGCGCCAAACAGACATTGGCGGGGTAGCGGGAATGAGGGGTGATGGAGCCCGCCACCAGGGAGTCCATCAGATCGAGATCGTCTGAACAGTACATAGGTACCTACCACGGCGGTTCCCCCTTGCGAGGAGCTTGTAGGCCTTGAGCACGCAGTGAGTGCACCGGCTTCTTACTGCATAGTAATCCGTTCTTGCGCATGCTCGGGTTAACTCTATATGGATGGGTACCTTCCAAGTTGGGGTCATTGGCATTGTGCAACAGTGAAAAAAGCCAAGCCCTGTATCGGCGCGTCTGCATGCAAAGGGGGGCCCGGCTCCTGACACGGCCGGGTTGCCCCTCCCTCCTGGAGACGCGCCGCGATTGCTATGGATTATCCGATCATGACGAATGCAAGCCCCGGCTGGTTGCAACGGAATCGGGCCTGCTGCATTGGCAGGTTCCCCGTAAGGCTTGCCAGGTAGGATCCGCACTTGGGGAAAGTGGGCGGTCGGGACGTCGCTTCCCAGACCTGGGCTGACGGTGCGTTGTGTAAGCGGGTAACCTAGGTATGTACATACCTACCTATATGTGCATGTTGCTACCTGAGCTACAGGTATAAAGACGGTAGAGGAATCCGCCTGTTTGTGTCATGATTGCTCTTTTGCTCCCCATCCTCAGCGAAACAACCCCGCCCATCACCCAGACCCCCCAATTCCAGGTTTGTGACGTCCAGCTTCCTGTCGCACAAAATGGCTCCGAAGATTGCTATTGTCTATGTAAGTCCCAGCCCTGAGGCCTCTTTTCCCTTCCTAGAGGACGTGTTGCAATGGGCCGGCAGAGCTAACAGAAGGATCTGCTAATTAGTACTCGTTGTACGGCCACATCCGGCAGTTGGCCGAGGCTGAGAAGGCTGGTATTGAGAAGGCTGGCGGCACGGCGGATGTGTACCAGTATGTTTCGTCGCACGCAAGCATGGCATAATGACCCTTTCAAGACAAGATGCTGACAGATTCAATGACAGAGTCCCCGAAACGCTCTCTCAGGATGTGCTGGAAAAGATGCACGCCCCGCCCAAGGCAGCCGACATCCCCGTCCTCGAGGATCCCAGCGTCCTGGAGCAGTACGACGGCTTCCTCTTCGGCATCCCCACGCGGTACGGCAACTTCCCCGCGCAGTGGAAGACGTTCTGGGATAAGACAGGCAAGCTGTGGACCTCTGGTGCCTTCCATGGCAAGTATGCCGGTCTCTTCATCTCGACGGGCAGCCTGGGTGGTGGTCAGGAGTCGACGGCCATAGCCGTCCAGAGCACGTTGGCCCATCACGGCATCATCTACGTCCCTCTCGGCTACGCCAAGGCCTTCGGCATCCTGACCGATTTGTCGGCGGTCCGCGGTGGATCGGCCTGGGGTGCCGGTACCTTCGCGGGCGTCGACGGCAGCCGCCAGCCGAGCGAGGCCGAGAAGGAGCTGGCCATCATCCAGGGCGAGTGGTTCTACAAGACGGTCGCCAAGGCTGTTGGTGCGTAACCACTCTTGACGCGGGCAAACGAAAGGCATGGCCGGCGGTGCTAATAAGCGGTCGGAAGGAGGCCTGGCGGAGAGCACGGGTAACACCGTGCCAACGCAGGCTGCTGCGACGCCGGACACGAAGAAGAGGGAGGAGCCGAAGGAGGATCGTGGTCCTGCCAAGAAGGAGTCGGCTAAGGAAGGCCCCTGTGGACTACCCGTCAAGTGCACGATAATGTGAGATAGTGGAACAATGCAAATGGAAAATGGATTACTACAGACGGCCCATCGAGTCTCCGTGTTCCAATCGGCGATCAAGTGATTGAAGTGAAGCCAGTGGCTAGAAGTTACTTGATTGTCAAAAGTTGAAACTGGGAGCTGGGTCTGGAAGCTGCATGAGCTTGAGAAGTTGCGTCATGGTATCCACCTTCCTTCATTTTTATTTTGTCCCTCGTCGAGACTCTCTTCAAGTGCCTTTCGTCATGCTCTAAGCAAGGCGCTGCTGGGCAAGGCCGGCCTGCTGCCGGTGGGCGTGGTGGACGTGGAGGGCAACTTTGCGCAGCACGAGGCCGTGAGGCTCTGCGTGGTGGAGAGGAGGAAGAAGAAGAAGAAGAAGAAGAAGGGGCAGAGGAAAGACGGAAAAGGGACGGCCAAGGGAGGTAGGAGCCAAGGAGATTCGGGGGCGCAGAACAGCGGGGAAGAGAACGAGGAGAAAAGGGAGAAGGAAAATGAAATTCCTGATAGGGAACCGGGTGATGAGGAGGATGGGAGCGAGGTCGATGGCAGCGACGGTGACGATAATTTCGCAGATGAGTGCCTCTGTCCTCACTTTGTCTTATCTGACGATGAGCAAGCGAAAGCATCAATAATCCGTGGGAAGATATGCCGCCCACCAACAGTGTTGTAGGTGTTTTTGAGGGTCCGGACCTACCTACTTTCGAAAGGGGTTCTCAAGGGCCGTAGCTGCTGGGTTGGAGCTATGCAAGATTGCCTAGTCTCTGTGCCCCAACGGCAGGAGGACAAGAACACAGCTACGGAAAAGAGAGACGGGTACTGAGAAGTTATGGCGCCGGACATCTACCCAGCGCCTCATACTTCGGTCCAATCAATCCATGTATCACACTCCAGATTAGGTATTAGCTGTACCCAAGCCAGGCTCGGATATTACGTGACTAGGACCCGCGGGGAAGCTAATCGCAAATCACAGGCATGCATAGCAACGTTCGGGCAGCGCTCTGCATTACCAAACTGGTGCGCGAGGCTGGTCGGGCAGGCACGCACAACTGTTGGGTTGAGCTAGCTTGCATGAGGTTGTAAGTACCTGGCATGTAGCAATTTCTTTTAACCTGATTATTCCACAAGCCCGGCACTTGGACAGGATTCAATGCGCTAATTAACACCAAACGCAGGCAAATCTACTCAGTCGGTTAGTTTAATGACAACTTGACAACGGCTAACAGCGGATCCCTCATTCCCAAACCAAGATGGCGAGAGACCAGAAACTGTAAGGTTTCCACTAATGATGCGCCAAACCCCTTCCTGGGCTTGACTGGCGATATATTAGCTTACGCGAATCAGGAATGGCACGGTCGAAGTAGCCTGGATCTGCATTCTCCCGTGCGAATTCGACGCGGCCAAGGTGCTTCTAGATGCGCGATACGACGACGTGACGTCCGCCACCGGGGAGAAGTACGTCCTGGGCCGGATGGGCCGTCACAACGTCGTGATCGGTTGCTTTCCCGCCGGATTTCTGGGTACGGCCCAGGCCGCGAGGGCCGCACTCAGTATCAAATACGAGTTCCCAAACGTTCGGTTCTGTCTCCTTGTTGGGGTCGCCGGGGGCTGCCCCGACCCCAAAGATAAGGACAAGGACGTCCGTCTCGGCGACGTGGTCGTCAGTGAGCCGAAGGGGAACCGGGGTATGTGTCTCTGTCCGGCCACAGCCGTGCTCTCCTCACCTTTCTGATTTTGGAATGGTCTACTGACACGGAGCGACGCGGGTGTTGAGTGATTATTTAGGCGGAGTCGTGAAAGTCGACGCGGGCAAGAATACCGATGGCGGATTCAAGATCTTCTCCCACCTCAACAAGGTTCACGGTGAACTTCTCTCCGCAATCCAGTCGCTCAAGAGCGACCACCGCACAAAGCGGACCAGGGCAATGGACGAATACATGAGCGCGGCGATGGCCAGTTCCGAGGACTACTCGGATCCGGGGTATTTTAAACGGCCCCCGCCAGAGAGCGATCGCCTATTCCGATCCGACTACCCGCACCCGTCTGGAGAACCCGACTGCAAGAATTGTAGCAACGACCACGTCCTGAGCAGGCAGCAGCGGGCACAAGTGGGCGGCGGTAGAAGTGCGGCGGCAGATTCCCCCAAGATCTGGTATGGCACGATCGGCACGGGCGACCACGTCCTACGGTCCGCGCGGGAGCGCGACCGGTTGAGCCGCGAGGAAGGTATCCTGTGCGTGGAGATGGAGGCGGGGGGCGTGATGGAAACGCTACCGGCGCTGGTGGTGCGGGGCGTCTGCGACTACGCCGATAGCCACAAGAACAAGCAGTGGCAGCCATACGCGGCCCTCGCCGCGGCCGCCTACGCCAAGGACCTGCTCACCTACGTGGAGAAGGCGGCCGGCCCCGGCGCGGGCCCCCACGGCGCCCACTGCGTCCTCGGTACCGTCCCGCTCGACGCGGTCCAGCGCGCCTTTGCCGCCGACCCGGTCGGCTTCCGCGAGGACCTGAGGAAACTGGGCACCGCCATGTCGAACACGAAGCTCCATTTCTCCACCCAGCGTCTGCCGCTCTTCCACGAGTTCTTGCGGAAGCACGGCCTCCCGAAGACGATTAGCAACTGGGTGGCGGCGGCGCACCAGAACCAGCTGTTCGGCGGGTACAGCATTGACAGTGCCAAAGCCGTCCGTGACGACGACCGGAGGGACCCGCGCGAGCGGCTCGCGGCGGCGCGGGCCGTCGCATTCCTCTACGCCAACCAAAACTCCCTGGCCACGACGTACTTGGTGCAGGACACCGTCTTGAGGATTTGGGACTACGTCGAGTCAGGGGATCGTGAGGCACCTAGGTAAGAAAACGGCAAGGTGTAGTGTTTTGGTACGGTTCTGGTCGTGTAGTGATTTCCAGGAGGCGGTAGTTATGAGAACAGCACCACCACCTGGCTCCCTCTCATTGATCGGAAGACGTTTGATAGCTACGCAGATTGACCGGAGATTGGCAATTTCTTTCCACATAGCCTGGATTCCTTCGTTATTTGTGTCGCTTCATTCTTCTCTCCTCTCGCGCCGTTGTTTCTTAACAAAATCCGGCCCCCAGCGATAGATGGGCTCCACAAGTGTCTTGAGCAGCTGAGGGGAGCGTCATTAGTAGCTCAGGGCTCTCCAGGGGGGCCTAGTGGCCCCTTCTCTTGTTCTCTCTCCCTTGGTCCGGGGGAACACTCACCCATACTTCCAATGCCCTTTCGTTGTTGCGCTGGGTCTCGAAAATATCATCGAGTCGGTCTGCGAGTTTGGAAACCGAGTTAATACCTCACACGTTGTTCGCTTCTTCCGGTCGGGGAACACTGATTATTATTTACCAGTGGTGACCATGAGTGTGTCGCTCAACTCGTCGTCATTCCTCAGCCCGAGGAGAAAACTTTTGGCAGCTTCCGAGTCTCCGATCTGACTTATCTGGAACACGACAGCTGTTCTCATCATGAGCAGGGAAAACAACATTCACACTTTTGTGCAAAAAGGTGGATGGGGCAATGTACCATAGCTGGGGTAATTGTATTTGTCCAGCCTCTCTTTACAGTTGAGAATGGCATTCTTTAGCGTGTCGCGATGCTCCTCGGTAGGATCGCCGTCGGTGATGATGGAAATCAGAAGCGGTCTTTTCAGACCCCCCGACTCCAAGGGTTTGTACACGAACGGGTGCAGTATCTTTTTCTCCAGATTCGTGCCGAGCTTCGTGCCACCGTTGGGACTGATTGCGCCGAGTTTCTTATCGATCTCCTCCTCGCGCAGGTCGACGTAGTCCTGAGAATGGTTAATGAGGTGCAGATCCACCCCGACGCCTTCCGGCACGAGCTTGGTCGTAACACTGCAGATGCGCTTGACCATCTTCCTCTGACACTCGTATCCGGCCCCCCTCATGGATCCACTATCGTCTGCACGCCATCATTAGCCAGAGACGCTCCCATGACTGTCCGTAGGTACAGTTTTATTTTCTTTTTTTTATTATATTTTCCGGTGTCTGAGCAGGATGCTTTCTCGTTTGAGTACTTACCGCAGTAGAGCACAGGCTTGTACAATGCCAAGTTGATCATATCGGACAGGTTTTCAGGCCGGCCAAGGTCAGTGTTGATATCCTTCCGAAGGGCCTTGGTTTTCTCGACCAGCGTATCAAAGAAACGGTCGTCCATGCCGGTGAATTTGCTCAGGTTGGACTCCTTGATTTCGTTAGACAGCTGATCCAACTGTTTATTGATCTCCCTCTCTCGCTTTGCCTCTGGTGTCTCCTCTGGTGTCTCTTCCGGCGCCTCCTGTGGCGCCTCCCTGGGTGTCTCCCCTGATGTTAGGGCGGGCGGCTGACCATGAATGGCTGGTTAGCTAGTTTCTCAGACGGCTTTGCCCAACAGGAGACATGAACATTCATACTGTACTGGTCCTTGGGCGGGAGCGAATCTGTGGCGTATAATTGTACATCCACGTCAGAAAACGGACACCGGACTTGAGAGGCTCATTCAACAGGCTCAGGGCGGTCAACACAGTCTTGGTGAACTTCCTTGCCACCCTGGAGAGCAGATTTCTTCCGCCTGTTTTGCTCCGCAGAGCTGCAAGGACTACAGCATCACTCTTGGCGAGGTCCTCAGCGGTCTCTCCGGCGTTGTTCTTGGCCGACAACGAGGCACCCTTGTTGATCAACTCGGATATCGAGTCCAAGTTGCGGGTCTGGACGATCACGGTCATCAGCGGGGTATTGTTGCCCAGCTTCGGGTCGGTGGCATCCACGGAGGCACGGGCCTTGAGGAGGGCGCGGATGATGGCGGCCTGGTTCTTGGGCGCGTAGTGCGCGGCAATGTTGAGCGCCGTAGCCCCATTCCTGTCTTTCAGGTTGGGGTTTGCCCCCTCATCGAGGAGAATCTTCACGGCTTCGAGGTGTCCATGTCTCGATGCCGGGGTAAGGGGGGGGATGCCGCTCGCATCCGGCTGGTTGATGGATTTCCTTGCCTCCCGGGCTTGGGCTTTGGTGAGAGTTCCATCTCGAGCGAGCTCGTGTATGGAAGCCATGATGATGGTCAGTGACGGGTGGGAGATCCGATTGCTGCTGGATGAAGAAGACGAGAAACACGAGCTAATAAGGTAATTTAACAACTAGTTACAGGCAGACACTACCTTACCGGCGGTTGATGGCTACGCACTCGTGCCGTTGCCGTTAAGACTTGGGACTCGGACGTACCCAGGGGAGCAGAGCCGCATTATGCGGTCGAGCAAGGAGCAGGAAAACAGAAGCTGCACGCCGTGACCAGCTGAGGTGTCACGCGCAGAGTTCGGCACTAGGCTCTCCAATAAAGTCCCACCACCCGAAAAGGAAGGTCGATCAATTATTAGCCTTCTGTGTAGAAACACTTCCTCACCGGCTCATGATGCCGGCGCACTCGGGATGTTGCTGTTGAGACTTGGGAATCGGTATCCTTGAGGTTAGCGAGGAGCAGGAAAACAGAAACTGCATGCCGTGGCTAGCTGAAATGCCGTGTGAACTGCAGAGGTTGGCACCAGGCTCTCCAATTACGTCCCGTCACCCGCCAAAAAAGGGTCGATCAACTCTCAGCCTCTTGCACATTCGGGCCGGACGACTGCAGGATGAAATGCAGTGCTGCCTGAACTAAGAGTTGCTGTGTCTGCGGATTAGCGTGTTTTTCTCTTCCACCTGAATAGGTATTGGGGGGGAAGCAAACGTCAAATCCTAATTATGTATGACGAAACGCACAAAGTCACGCTGCCCTCTTCTTGCGCAGCACCAGCTGGGAAGGCAGAGAATGATAGGTTGGACTCGTTTGACCCAGTGCTACAGCTCCCAAGGCTGCAATCGTATACGACACCACAGCGGTAAGCGCGCCGTGGGCGGCACTCCTGGAACTCTCGTATGAGCCTCAGAAGTGGTGATAAAAGATGGTTGATTGATTGTTCTCAAGTGCCGAAGGCACTTGGAGATGTTGTCTAATAATAATTGATAATCACAGTCGAGGCAAAGCCGAACCGCCTTCCCCGTTTCCATCAATTTCCTTCCTTTTTCCAAGCCCTGTCGCCCTGTCTCCCAGAACATCAAGAGAAAGCAGCCGCCGTTACCATGAGCGCCGCCGTCAACCAGTTGGTGAAGTGCCTTACTTCTCTTGCATTCGCCTCGGGAGAGGGGGCCGATGATTACTACATCATTCGAAGGAGCGGGCCGAATCTCTGCCAGGCTTCGGTAACCGTCAACGGGGCGGAGGATATGGGAACGGCAGTTACCCTGGATGCCAAAGAAACCAGTCCGGCGCTTTACCTGGTTGCGCCGGGTGCTTCATCCGTTTTTGGGGAAGCCGATGGGGAACATGAGGTAAGATCGAAAACCAAATTCGGGCAACGTTGACTTGCTCGATGACTCGGACGGTGCTATCACTTTCTGACCTGTCGCCGCGCCGCCAAATCATCTAATCAGCGGCTAGTGTTTTACGTCGACAAGTCGGACCATCTTCGCTGCACCGCTTGGGACGACGAGGAGGAGTTCTGGGACGAGCTCGAGATGAACGGGCTCGAGGCACCCATGACGGTCCATTCGGAGTCTCAGCTGAGCGGGGCCACGGGCTCGCACGATGAACTATGGGTGGTTTACCAGAACCCGAAACTGGAAACGGTGGCGCTGGCGAGACGCGAGGGCCGTTGGAGCACCGTGGGGGTGGTCTCGGCTGATGTGCCCCCGGGAGCAGCCCACGTAGCCCTCGCCGACCCGAAGAGCGTGGACAGGCTGAACTTGTTCTTCGCCACAGAGAAAGGGGAGATCTGCCATACCTATAGTGACTTTGTCAAAAGGGAGTGGACCAGTAAGTATTCCTTTTCCCGAAGAAATAATCAGAACGCTGGTAAGATGTGTGCTGGGACTGACGCTGTTTGGGCTAACGAAACAAGGAGACATTGTGAAGAACTCTCTATTCTCCGGCGGAATCTCGCGCTTCACCGTCGTCCCCACAGGGCCCGATGGATCCTACAACATCTACGTCGCCACCCGTGACCATAAGCTCTTCCTGCTTTCGTCGGGCGGCGATCGGGTTGAGATAGGGAGAATCGACGGCGACCGCTTTGTGGGCGAGAGTAGGGCGGAGCGGGGCTGGAGCTTCGAGATCAACTGGAGGTTCCTCTCATTTCGCCTAGTTCTGGGAGCAGATCCTGGCTCCGATCCTGGCTACCTGGCTTAACCAGAGTCACCCAGGCGAGACTCTTGGGCTGGGCTCGATCTCATTCTTAATATACACTCTATATAGTTGGCTTACGTCTCAGACATAACTAGCTCAGATACGACTCCTCTTGGTTAGTGTGAGCTTCAAGCGTAGATGTCCTATCTTAGGATACCTGTACAACACGCGAGAGGAGACGTAAACAACAGGTGATTCCTGCAAGAAAGTGCAATCACCGAGAGTAAGTTGTAGCCTCTGCCGTAAGCCTCCTCTTCCTTTGCATGGCATGAAATTAGTGCCCGACGCTGCCCAATGGTGTACCTTAGGTAGTCGGCACCTTAAATATCCAGGTAGTTGAGCTCGACAAAAGCATGCTCGTCCCCGAACCGAAACGAACCAACGGTGCCAGCGATCTGAACCCGCCTACGTCCATGCTTCCTTCACTTCATCACCAGCTGACTAGCAAAAGCAAGTCCACAACCATCAACTCCTGATCCCTAGGGCGGGTTGCCCATCTCTCAGAATGAGCAGTGAATCTGATTCGGACTTGGATTCCTTTATCTTGCCCCCGGAACTCTGGCACAGCGACTATACGGGCCCACCGAAATCATCCTACCACAATGCCGAGCGGCTCTCTGCGCCAGCTCCATGGATGCCCCTCGTGGTACAACTTCAATTCCAGACTGAAACATCCGGTGAGCAATTTTTCCTTGCCATCTGGGCTTTTGCTCTCCCCCATGCTGTTCCATTCTGACCCACAATCATCTCCAACGGCAGCGGCTACGAACTACGGGACTGGCTTCTACATCGACATTCCTAATGCGAAGTACCAAGGTGCTGACGTCGACGTCATTCTCACCGCCGGGCATAACCTCATCAGTCAGAACAAGGAAAAGAGCAAAAACCTCAGGGTGTTTTCGGGGGATGACGACGAGAAAGGGTGGCCAGTCCCTGAGGACAACGTAAAGATATGCCCCGAATACGCGGACAAGCCGAACGAAACCGGCTCGGCCTTCGACTGGGCGGTCATATTCAAGCCCAAAGACATGAGCAAGAAGAAGACGTGGAAAGGTTTTCAGTTCAACTTGGCCTTTGCCGCCAACCCGCCGCGCAGTGGGGGTGAAGGCTCGCTCCAAAAGTTCATGGCCGCCAGAATCTGGGTATCGGGATACAGCATCCGCAACACTCCTTCCAACAGAAAAGGGGCACTCCGTTACAGTGCCGAGAAAGGGTGGCCGACCGGTCTGAAGCGGCTGAGCTACAAAGTTCGGACTGAGCCAGGCATGAGCGGCTCGCCCGTCTGGGCTGTTTGTGACGACGAGTTAACCGTCGTGGGCATCCAGTGAGTGGAATCCAAGCGTAGTGGAGAGTAACTAAGGGGCCTACAAGAGTCAAACGGGCAAGAACAACATGCAGAGTCACTGACGTGGGTCGATTAATCCATCAATTCTTCATTAACAGTACAACCGGCGAAGATAGGGCAAACGCGCCAAACGTCAGCCAAGGGGTCAGGCTCGACCTGGACATCCTAGAAAGGCTATTTAACTGGACAGGTACAGCGGTCCGCTCCAAGAAACTCAAGGTCGCCACCGCCCATCCGTTCTCCGCCGAAGGCCTATACCTCAGTTTCTCCTCCTCGTCCAAGGATCCTGCGCGTGTGCGACTCGGGGCTGACGGGCTCGACACCGTCTTGGACACCCTCCCATTCGGTCGCAGACTCGTCCCGGATGGTTCGAATATAGTTTCGAAGAACCCGGCGACTTTTGTTTTCCGCCTCCACAGACCGTCAGATACCCCTAATACCCCAGCGGCCGGGGAAGAGAGCCAAGATCAATGGGTTTTGCTGGATACGGTCCGGAATCGCGTCCTCCTCTCCCCGACGCTTCAGAAGCATTGCGCTTTCACCTTCCAGAGGAAAGGAAAGAATGGCCCGTTTGGCATATGCCCGGCCGAGTCAAAGGACCAGCAGCTTACCCTGGGATCAAAATATATCCGCCGTGAGGACTCCTGCTACGGACCGGTGGAAAGCTCTGAAGTCTCGTTCACCCCATGGTACGGGACACCCACGAGCTTGTTTTGCTTTGAATAGCGCGCAGGTCGGGGCCTCTGTTGAGAATGCTGCAGTGGTGATACAGTTCGTTTGTCTGCGGACGCGTTTGTCATGTACGGTTAGATAAGCCCTGTGGATCTGGCAAACGGGCTGGCAAACGGAGGGTTCTTTGTTCCTATCCTCTACTTATACAGAGCCAACAGGGCCAGTAAACGTAGGAAGGAGACATCGCTCTTTTGAACTATTTACAACTTACCAACTTTTCCATCAATTGGAACCATCTTCCATCTATTGGAAACCATCTTCTATCAAGTGGGCTAGGCCAGCGGGAGCGCCTGGGCTGGCTGCATGGTGAGGGGGGCTCGTGTAATAAGCTGGAAGGCTCACGTAATTCGAAGAATGAGCACCCATGGCGAATCCACAATCCTGGCGTTCGGATCCCAAGTCCGCCGTCTCCTCCAGATGAAGAGTCGACTGATGAATTTGTAGATTACGAGGACTAGCTCGGACTGTAAGCTGTCAGCGCCGAGGACTACGCTGTATCTGGGGACGTCGACGAGGAGCCGGCTCTTTTACTATACCTGTGTGTGGAGGATGAGGAGCCTAGGCAGGAGTCTACATCTCTTGGTGCCGGGCCGGCTATAAGCTGCGCTATAAGCTTCATGTCGAGCTTCAGCGAGACCAGTTCGAAGCGAACCAGGGTATCCTATAGCCCCCTGTCGAGCTCCCAGGCATACGAGAAACACGTCTCGGCAAAGAGGATACGCCAGAGCGTGCCTCGACAAGTAGCGCGGTCATCCGCGCTGGCCTCGGCGTCTTCAGTAATTCTCTGCTATACCGCCGCCGGCATCAGCTAAAGAATTGGACGTGGGAGTGAGCCTCGAACATATATTTGAACGAAGACAGGAGCGAACTGGAACGACAGGAAGTAGCACTGGCGCTGTGGGTTTTGTGTGGGCTTGAATCATCTGAAGTTGGTGTGCCTACGGACTTGCAAACGCGCTCTGGGTGGCTCGATTGTTGTTCCCTTTTCGAGCAGTGCACATGAAGCCCCTGTCAACCCACATGATAGCTAAATAGTCTACGTGAGGCTGGTACGTCCATTCTTGGACGCTTGTCTACTTGGTTTCTGTGCTGATACCGGAAAAATAGAGCAAGTGGGATTGCGAGGATTGATGGGTATATTGGCTGTTGGTGGCCAGACTTCCCGGAGTTACCCAGGGTTAGGGTTGTTGCTTTGTAATTCACCTCAATCGAGCTTTTCACACACGGGTTTGCAAAACCAAGAGAGTTTCGCATCTTCTCTCTCCAACAACCAACCAACCGGGTCCCTCTCAACAAAGTGAACCAACAGTGAGCGCCAACGGCCTTGGTTTCTCATTTATCTTACTCGGAGCCAGCATGCAATATGCTCCTCCGCAACGCGGCCTCTCAAGACAGGGACCTGGACATTTTCCACACAATGACCTCGCACAATCCGGCCGTCTCCGGTAGTGGTGGTGGTGGTGTTGGTGGTGGTGGTGGTGGTGGTGGCGGCGGCCACCCACTCGACGACATCCCCACGGCGCACCCGGCCGGGACCGATGGAAACAGCAACAATAGCCTAGACGACGTCTGGGGGGGTTCCGACTACGACCACCAACATTATTATCATTATGACCCAGCAGCCCACCAGCAGCACCCTTACCCCTACCAACAACATCCCCTCACCCCCCACCAGGCCGCCCTCGACCTGGTGGTGAGCGACGTGCCGCGCCTGGCGCGGGCCCACCAGACGGCCGGGTACCGCGACGGCATCGCCCTGGCCAAGGCGCGCACCGCCCAGCAGGGCTTCGACGAGGGGTACCCACTGGGCGCGCACCTGGGCGCCCGCGCCGGCCAGCTGCTCGGCGTGCTCGAGGGCCTGGCCGCCGCCCTCGGCCTGCACTCGCTCTCGCTCCCGCCAACTGCTGCTGCTGCGTCCTCCTCCTCGTCGTCGTCGCCGTCGTCATCGTCGTCGTCATCATCAGAGTGGCGCGGCGTGCTCTACGACGAGGCCCGCCGGCTCGAGGCCGTCCTGGGCGAGGCCAGGCGCGAGCTCGGCGTCGCGGGCGTCTTTGACGGGCAGTACTGGGGCCCCGACGGGACCTGGCGGTATCAGGTCACCGGTGATAGTGGTGGTGGTGGTGGCAGCGGTGGTGGTAGTGGCGATTATGGGATGAGTCGTCAGGAGGGGGAGGAGGAGGCGGTCTTCCCGGACGTGGCTGAGGCACATCCGCTGCTGAGGAAGTGGAGCCGGATCGTCAGGGCGGAGGCGGCGAGGTATGGGGTGGACTGGGAGGTGCTTAAGGACGATGCCGGGGATGCGAGGGTCAGGAGAGTGGGGGGGGAGGACGACGACGAAGAGGAATATGAGAGGGGACGGGAGGGGAGGATGGGGAGGGAAAGGGCCGGGCAGCAACAACCGCAGCCGGCCGTGCGGGGGAGAGAGGCGTTGGCTTGGTGAGCCCGGGCGGCAGTTGTTTGGGATGAGTTGCTAGGCGCTGGTCGCCAAACATTAGAAGAGACAAAAATGTCTCTTCAAAAAGCACCCACCTGTGCGCATCAGCAGCCGCCATGCGGAATGCCAGGTTCAGGTACGGGCGGCGAGGGTTCCAGGGCCCCAACAGGGCGAGCCTGGGAACTAGCTCGGCGGCCGCCGTTTTGTTCGAACCCGAGTCGCGCTCTGGCTGGGCCGACAGGCGTAACTTTGGGGATTCACGACATCTCGATGAGACGTCCACTGAACTACCAATGCCGGGAACGGTCGATTGCATGTTTACGGAGTTATCGGGGCAAGAACAGGATATTTCCGTAAAAGACTCTCGATAGAAGACGGAACTGCAAAGTTCGCTCACTTTACGGTCTTCTCCGAATGGACCAGACCCCCCCCCCCCTTTCCAAGATTCGCAATGATCATTGAAACTACAGCTCAGCGGGTAATGCGCGATTCCCTGCCATGAAAATGAAATGAAACAAAAACGAACCATCACCGCACCTAGAGTGTCTAGACTATCACTCCCGTCTCAACCAAAGCGCTTCTCGAACTTTTTCAACATTCCGGTAACACCCCTTTCCAGCTTTGCCGCGTTCTCCTCTAGTTTGCCCCTGGTTTCCTGCTTTGGCTTGTACTGGTTCTCGGGGATATAAAACTGCTGGTGCACGGCATACTCGTTCTGCACCTGTCCTGCACCAGCAGCAGCAGCAGGAGGAGGAGGGGGAGGAGGGGGAGGCACCCCGACTCCCGCCGCAGGTGGCGTCGGCGTATGGTGGGTGACCCCGGGCACGTATTGGGCGTGGTTGGGGAACGAGTTGACGAGATACGGACTCGCCAGGCCGGGGCTCGCGAGCGGAGCGCCTACGCCGTGAGCTGGCATCGTCGCGGCGCGGGATACGCCCGGGTGTACGGGCGGCAGCGTTTGAGAAATGGCAGCTGCTTGCCCGCCGAGGGAGCCGAACCCCTGCGGCGCAAACCCGGGCGAGGTGACGCTGTGTTGCGGCGGGGCGGGAAAGGTCGGGGCGCCCGGCGGGTGTTGGATGTTTGGGGGCGGGACTCCGGGACTGAGCGGGCCATGACTGCTCGGGCCGAGAGCGCTCGGGGCGAGGCCCGGCGAGAACGGCGTGGTAGCATCGTAGGCCAAGGTCTGCTGCAGGGGGTTGGGGGCGCCATCTTCGGGCGGCGGCGTCTTCTCACGATGGCGAATCTCCTCGGGGGGCGGCGGGGCCGCCGGGTTGTAGGCAACGGGCGCGAACTGCCGAGGCGGCGCAGCTGATGTCGACTCTCCCGAGCTAGTGACGGCCACGGCCGGAGGACCGGGGAAGGACGGTGCTCCAGACGGTGCTCCAGACGGCGCTCCGGGCTGCAGGCCGGCCGGCGTAGCCTGGACGGAGTTGGACTCGGAGATGGCGGCCTGCTCGAGTTTCTGCACCACGGAGCTCACGTCGGCCGACTGGCGCGGCGGCGGACCGGGCTCATCCAGGACCTCACACTGCTCCGGTGGCAGCACGCGCCGGATCCCGTTGACGAATTGGACGGCGTCCTGGGGCTTCCAGAAGTAAATATCCAGCGAGTGGAGCTTGTAGTGGTATTTATTCTGGTTGTGGGGGTCATAGGTCGGCAGATGCCATTCCTCAGTGCCCTCGACCTCGCCCACGGTAAGCGTCACGAGGCAGGTGTGCCTGTACGAGTAGCGGAGGTGCACTCTGTCGAGATCTGAGGCGTTCACCCCAATCAGCGCATTGCCAATTTCGAGATTGAGGTGCTCTCTCCCTCTTCGAGAGAAGAACGGCGGCGCTTACAGCCATCGAATGCGTCCTGGTCCTCGGTGCCGGGCTGGTTGGCAATCTCAAGCCGGGCGCGCCCTTGGTTCGCATCCTCAAAGAGGTAGACGTAGGAGCCCTTGTCGAACCGGTGATGGGGCGGCTTATCAGTTTGCGGTCCGTAGAAGTAGTGTATGTCTCCGTAGCTTTCGGCGGTCAGACTGGCTTGCCCTGCCCTGCGGTCGTGCTATCGGCACTCACAGCGTGGCTACGTTCTCCTCTCCCGGCCGGGCGGCCATCTTGCGGCTGGCGTACTATAAGTCGGAGAGGGCGAGGGCGAGTCGGGAAACAGGTGTTGCTTGGTCCTGAGAAACGGGTTTACGAGGGTACACCCAGGTTTCAATTTGCTGGGTTAAGGAAGTGAGACAGGCACATGAGAGAAAAGAGAGTAAAAGAAGAAGAAAGAAAGAAAGAAAGCCGATATCCTTCAATCGCGACGGAATCACGCAGACGACGAGATGCATGTGTGACCACAGGAAAGCTGCCCGTGCTGCAGAAGCCGTCACTTGGCTCATGGACGTGCCCCGCGCTGCCCGTGGCACTCCGTCAGCAAATCAGCTTTCGCATGCCCTGATGATCCCTCCTCCCCCTGGCCATTGAGCCGGCGCTCGGGAGCTTGAAGCTGTGTGGTGGTTGACATGGAGTGTTCCGCCGGGCGCTTAAGTGTGGGATGAGAATGAGCCAATCGAGTTCGGACGAAGCCGCATGGACCTGGGCGGGCGGGCATGGAGGGTAACGGCAGAGCACGGGCCCTTTCAAAGGTCGCTGCGACCCCTGCTGGTGCTGCATTTCGGCCGCCCGACGGAAGGAGCCGAATCCAGCTGCAAAGCCGTGTCGGACCCATTGAAATTTATCGCGACCGCGAAATTGAGGATCCGAGGACGACGACGAGGACAAGGAATCAAGACGCCCCGGGGCAGCACCGCAATTGGCATCGCGAATAGCCCACGCTGCCTCAGTCAGCCCGGCCTCCCAACTAACCTTATCTCCATCTGACCGCGGGAACCAAGTGGGTAAGAAAAGAAAAGAAAAAAAAAAGAAAGAAAGAAACACCACCCGCTTCTCGCAGCGCAAAACCTCGATCCGAAGTTTTATCGATCGAACCGTCCTTTCCGACCAAGGAAGAAGAAGGAAGGCGACCGGCACCAAAAACGAACCACTTCTTACGAGGCCCGTTGCCTCCGAAAAAAAGATCCGAGAGAGATCTTTACACACCACTCCTAACAAGACCAACTCTCGGCGGGGAGGAAAGGAACAATAACATACAACAAGAGCCGTCGCCGTCTCATTTTAAAAGATGGGCATCGCCTCGGTCGTCAACGCGTGCATCCACCTGCAGAACGCGTCGCGGGCCCGGTTCGGGCTGACGTCGATCCCCAACACAAAGTACAACCTCCGCCTGGTCCTGGCGATGCACCGGGCCGGCCTGCTCGCGTCCGTCACGCGCGGGGGCCCGCGCCCGCCCGAGCCCGGCTTGCCGCGGGCGGCCGAGGAGGCCGAGGAGGAGCCGGTCACGTCGGCCAACGTGGCCACGCGGCGGCTGTGGGTCGGGCTCAAGTACTGGAACAACGAGCCGGTGCTGCGCAACATCAAGCCCATCAGCAAGCCGAGCCGGCTCGTCACCGCCACCGTGCCCGAGCTCGAGAAGGTCTCGCGCGGCTTCAGCGTCGGCCAGGTCAAGGGTCTGACCCTGGGCGAGACCTTGTTCCTGAGCACCGACCGCGGCGTCCTCGAAGTCCGGGAAGCCCTTGCGAGGAAAACGGGAGGGCTGGTGCTCTGCCGGGTTTCATGAACGCCCCATTTGCCCGGAGAAGAGGGGGGGGGGGGGGGGAGAACTGTTGAAGTTGTGTATATGGAGGTGCAGCGGGGGGGAGGGAATCGACGGGTCTTTATCCGTAGGTTACAAGCGGGCAGGCGAGGAGCTGTCAGTTCCGGTCCAGTGGGCAATGGATGGAACATACCAGAGTGCAGAGCAAACGGCAATGCCAAGGCAGTTTGGCAGCACTTCGCAGTGCTGGGAAGCCTGAAACTCACAGCCGAATGTACTATATATCTCTTCATTTTTAGAGTCGTTTCTTGTGGACAAAATTTCAATTCCTCGAACGCTCAAACGCCTGCCTGGTGGCCAGCTATTCTACCTTACATGCTCCCTCGCCAACTCCCTGCTTACAAAACCTGTCATTTTCCCACCAGGTATCATGGATTTCGTCCCTTCAACAAACGCTATGCCCCCCCTAGTGAAGCGGAACGAAGAGAAGAATTAAATAAAAAAAAAGGCTACGGAACGCTGCAAAAACAACACACCAAAAAGGAGATCGAAAAAAGGGAAAATAAAACCCAAGAAAGTGTGTTCTAGCCTGCCACTGGCAGCCTGTAGGACTGACTGGCTGAAACCGATGTTTCACCTACGCAGCCGCCGTCTCGGGGGGGTCTTGCTTTTCAGCCGTCGCTGGCTCCGCATCTCCCGCAGAAGAGGCAGCTGCTTTCTCCTCTGGAGCGGCAGCCGCCACCTCGTCCGCATGGTCAGCGTTGGCCGGTTCCTCGGCGACAGCCGCTAGCTCGGCCTCGGGCTCCTTGGCAACCTGATTCTCATCAGCCGCCGCCGCCTCGGTGTCCTGGGGCTGCGCACCCTTATCCTCCTCCACCTGGGCTGCGGCGGGGGCGACCTCCTCCGCCGCCTCACCTTGCTCCGTCGCAGTCGCCACCTCTTGAGCCGAGTTCTCCTCACCAGCACCGGCAGGGGAGCTAACCTCGCCCTCGGCAGCCTTGACCTCCTCGGCCGTCTCTTCAGTCGCTGGAGCATGTTCGGCAGCGGCGGCAGCCGCGGTGGCTGCTTGGTCGCCGGGCGAGGACGAGTCGGCATCTGCGGGCTTGGACACAGCCTTCTTTGCGGGCTTCGCCGTCGACGTCTTCTTTGGCGCCGCCGCTGCCTTCCGAGGCGGCGTGGTGTGCACTTTGGTGGCCACCTTGGATGCCGACGAGGCCGTAGGGCGCATCATGCGCTCGAGGAAGCTCTGGTCGACCTCCTTCTCCCTCTTCGTCGGCGGATGGTCCTTCGCAGGCTGTTTCGGGGGCGGGCCTAAGCTCGGCCGAGGCCGGCCTATGGTCGAGCTCTGCCTCTTGAGACCTCCTGTCGAGGTTGACTTGTTCGGCGCGCTAGCGGACGCGGAGGCGCTCGCCCTACTAGTCGGGCGCCCACGAACTTCGGTCGGGAGGTTGGCGCCGCTCGTCCTGGAAAGGGACTGGCGGGGAGCATTGACTTTGGATCCAGATGCGGCAGTGTGCGTGGTCAGGCTCGGGGGAAGCTTGACAGGGCGAGTCGGGGACTTGACCTTTGGCTTGACGAAGCCAGTGCTCGCCGGGGACGACTGAAGCGGCGCTGGCCGCTTCGCCGAAGAAGTAACGGAAGGCTTCGAAGCAGGAGTTCCTCGTGGCGTCACTGTCTGCTCGGATGCATGTGCCTTTCTCTCGGGTGTCTTCTTCGCAGCCGGGGTCTGGCTCGACGGCGCCGCAGGGGTTGCTGGGGCCTTAGGGGACTTCTCCGGCTTCGCTGTTGACCTGTTTGCCGAAGTGGCTGCCAGGGGCTTCGGTGTTGCTCTCGCGGAGCGGGTGGCACTGCCTTCGCTGGTGTTCTTAGTCGCCTTCTTGTGGGCTTCTTTCTCGCTTCCTGCCCCATTTGACAGCTCCGCCCGTGACGTTGCGGCCTTGTCGGCCTGGGCCGGCTCTTCTGAGCCGTTCGTCTGTGTCGCTGTTGACTCTGAGGCGGCGACGGGCGGAGAGCCAGACTTCGAAATCTCCGCCGCTGGAGCGAGCGGTGAGACGTCGCTAGCTCCGGCATTCGGTCGTGGGGATCCGGTGATCGATTGCGTCTGGACGCCCATCTTGGCGGGCGATTTGGCAAGGAGGTCGAAGGGATTCTGCTTCTCAGCGCCAGTAGTAGGTGTTGTGACGTTGCTGTCGCCGCTGCGCTTCCGGAGAGCGGATATGGAGTCCTGACTCCCCTCGCGCGTCAGGCCGACCCTACCGTCCTTCTCGATCGCGACAAAACTGGTCCGGATCTTGGAAAGAGGTCGAGGGGAGTCGCTACCGGAGCCTGGGGTCGATGTTAGCTACCAAACTCGTGCGGATACACATGGCGTGCGTAGCGCGTATGTATACAACACTAGCAGTGAGACAGCACTAGTGAGGCACCGCACGTGGATTCGGAAAGGCAAACTGCCTCACGGTGAGGGACACTAGGCGACCTGCCTCTATCTGGGGGGCTCGCTTCCCCCTTCTGCTCGAACATGGCGCGGAGGTTCTTGACTGCGCTCATGGCTGCGGTTGTCGAAGCAAGCGCGACCGAAGCTTTCGCGTTGCCACCTATGCAAGCCAGAAATAGGCTATGTATATCGGTGAAGACGATCGGTCTGCGGGGAAGATTGCGACGGGTGTTGGGTTCAAATGGTGGTCTGTGTCGAGACTGGGCAGGCGCGAAGGAAGCTCAAGACTCTGGTAGTGTAGTATTTGAAACCCACGCCTGTTGGGCTTCGCGTCAGAGGCCACACGCGTTGGAGCTTCTGGAGCCCGAGCTTCCCGTCTTCTAGTGGGTGCGGCCAATGGGAGCGAGGTTCGTGCGGGTTGCTTCCGGCTTGTTGTAAGTGTGAGTGAGCTTGCAGGCCTGGAAGCGATGCTTTGGGAGTGCACCGCAGAGGACAGATCGGCGAGAAGCTGAAAGGGGAAAGGGGAAAAAGAGGCTATGCAGTACAGACGCGTGATGGAAGCTCGGCGCTCGCGGTGCCACCTGTAAAAAAAATGAGAGAGGTCTCAAATTTAGAAGAAACAATTCGGGCATGGGCCGGGCTTCAGGGGCTTGATGCGGAGCCCTCTCGGACGGACCCGAGAGTGCGTGCAACCCCGACGCTACGGTGTTTTTGTAGTGAAGTGTAGCGTGTTGATGCAGGACACCCAGTCCTGCATCAAAATGTAACGAACATCATTCAACGGAGGTAATATCCCCCGTAGGGAAGATTAAGAGGCGGCTTCGATGGTGTTGGGCCGTCAGGAGAAGCTCCAAGCTGAGAGCTGCGTTTCAGAGGCCCGGCAACGGGCAAAGGTGGGCCGAACCTTGGCCGCCTACGAGACTTGGGATGAAAGCTGGAGATTTCCAGGGGAGGCGTAGGCCCACACGCAGGGATGCTGTGGCTCAGTCCCGCACCCTTATGCCAATGACACAACCGTCAATTGAAGTACGAGTTACGGAGGACGATTGAATAAAAGCCACGACAGCATTTTCCGCGAAAGCTCTGCTCATCGTGTCCTCTTCGGTTTGGTTTTGGTTATCAGCGCATTTTGACCCACTGAGTACGGTCGCGGAAGGTGCTTAATCCTCCTCTATTTCCATTTTTCGGGCCGTCTGGACCGGCATGTCTTCATGCATATGTATGTACATTCTTTTCGTTTATACACAACCGCATATCTCTGCGAAGTATTATTCGTACTTTGTGCATACAACCAAAAATCTGATGGCTCGGTACAAGTAGGGACCTTTTGCCCCTTACGGAGCATAATGCCCTCCCAAAACATGAGACCAATAATTTGGGGCTGAGGAAGGCATGCTGCGAACACAGCCATTCGCTCTGCCCTTCACATCCGCAGTAGTCATGGTAAGACGGCGCGTAAGATTCGCGGCTTACCCGCTGGCTGTGTGAGATGGCGTTCTGCGAAAGGGCACAGCCGCTGTGGGACGAAGTCGTACACACAGTTCGATGGCTTCTCGATGTTTACCTAGCTGTTTCTTGGGAGAATCGGGAAATCCTAAAATAAGAAGCAAAAGACAGGTGGCAAGAGAAAGCATGCATCACCGAAAATGGAATCTCGGGAAGCGTTGACTTCTAAGGTATTCGCCCAATGCCCTGCTCCCTCCGAGCAACCACTTACGAGAGCGAGCTTGAGCGACTGTCACTATCGACCAAAATTCACGGTGATGCCGGAGCCAAGCGCTCGAGAGATAGAAGAACTTGGGAGGCTCCAGCGCAGCGTCTGCGGCTCGAGTGGTTGAAGATAATTTTCCTGAGACAATAAGAGTGGCATGTTTGCAATTCTTTTCCACGGTTACAGGTTGTTGCAATTTTTTACCGAGTCCCCATGAGGCCAAAGTTAACTATAAAAATTACAACTTTCCACGTTACACTGGGGCTTTAAAAAATGGGGTACCTGCTTGTACGGATTACACTTAAACTCATCGGGTCACTGCACTAGTTAGCACAAGGAGATGTCGACGGGATGTCTGGGACAAAAAAGAAAGAAGGTTTGATCCTACCTGCGCTCCCCACGGGAAAGCCTGATCTGCCCCGCTGAATTGCCGCGGCTACTGCGTCCAACACATACCTACCTAACCCCTGCTGGAGCCGCCAATTGGGGAGCCAGCTCCGATCCCGGACGGCGCAAGGATGGGGTGTTGAACGCTTTCGGCTTTCCAAAAAAGTTTCAAACACGGCAGCGTCAACCGCCTCGCGTGGAAAGCCAATTGAAGCGCAACCATGGCAGCAAGGACTCTCAGAATCGGTAAGCCGCTTGTAAAATCCAGGATTCTTTCTCAAGTGGCCCGACCAGCAACCGCCCTCTCTCGTCCCGCTCCCGAATTGGAAGCGCTGGTTTTTCTCTAACTTGCCCGTCTATTTAGGCCTCATCCCCGGCGATGGCATCGGCAAGGAGGTCATCCCCGCCGGGCGGCGCATCCTCGAGGCCCTGCCCGCCTCCCTCGGCCTGAAGTTCGAGTTCATCGACCTCAAGGCCGGCTGGGAGACGTTCCAGCAGCAGGGCGTTGCCCTCCCCGAGGAGACGGTGTCGATCCTCAAGTCCGACTGCGACGGTGCGCTCTTCGGCGCCGTCAGCTCCCCCACCACGGCCGTCAAGGGCTACTCGTCGCCCATCGTGGCCCTGCGCAAGAAGCTCGACCTCTACGCCAACGTGCGGCCCGTCAAGACGGTCGTGTCGGCGCCCAAACCCATCGACATGGTCATCGTGCGCGAGAACACCGAGGACCTGTACGTCAAGGAGGAGACGACGCGCGACACCCCGGACGGCAAGGTCGCCGAGGCGGTCAAGCGCATCTCGCAGCGCGCCAGCAGCCGCATCGCTACCATCGCCGGCGAGATCGCCCTGCGCCGCCAAAAGATCCGCGCCGCCGGCTCCCCCAGCATCCACAAGGGCCCGCTCGTCACCATCACGCACAAGTCCAACGTACTCTCGCAGACCGACGGCCTGTTCCGCTCCACCGCCCGCGAGGCCCTGGCCGCGCCCCGCTTCCGGGAGGGCGCCGTCGCCGTCGAGGAGCAGATTGTCGACTCGATGGTGTACAAGCTGTTCCGCCAGCCCGAGGCCTACGACGTCATCGTGGCCCCCAACCTGTACGGCGACATCCTGTCGGACGGCGCCGCCGCCCTCGTCGGCTCCCTCGGCCTCGTGCCCAGCGCCAACGTGGGCGAGGGCTTCGCAATCGGCGAGCCCTGCCACGGCAGCGCCCCGGACATCCAGGGCCAGGGCATCGCCAACCCCATCGCCACCCTCCGCAGCGCCGCCCTGATGCTCGAGTTCCTCAACGAGGAGGCCGCCGCCGCCAAGATCTACGCCGCCGTGGACGCGAACCTCGAGGAAGGGAAGCTGCTGAGCCCCGACCTCGGCGGTACCGCCAAGACGGAAGAGGTCGTTGAGGATATTCTCCGCCGTCTGTAAAAAAACAACCCGGCAGGCGTGAGGGGGGAGAGAAAGTGTAACTTCTATCGGTTGGTTGTCAAAAGAAGTGTTAGAATACCCCGCTGGATCATGCACCTGCATAAGGGCATGCAAATGAATGAAAATAAACAAAAAGAGACATATAAAAAGTCGTGCGTTTCATTGTTCCAGACCTGACACGTGTCCCGTCCACTAATGATCCCGGATTGCCCCAACGACCTTGTTAGACAGAGAAGGGATGGTATCTCATTCATTCTATCATTAAAGCGACCTATTCCAACCAACCAACAGGCAATATTCGTGTATCATACACATACATGGTCATGTACACCACAACCGACCCGGGCTATATATATAACTATAATACAAGCCGCCCACCTTTTGTTGCCTCTGGCGCCTGTGCCAGGGATGACCATCTACGCATGAGTCTATCCTAATCATACAGCTCGCGCTCTTCTTATCTTACCCTTGGGTGCTGCAGCCAACCGTCTCACGGCGCACACGTTCGAGGCACCCCTTAGCGCCTTGATAAATCATGGCGAAAGACCGTCGAAGACCCACAAGCCTGTTGCGAGCTTCGAAAGGAGAGGAGAGGGCGCAGGCACTGGGACCAAGCTGAAGCAAGAGAAAACCGCCGGGAAAACAGACAGTCCTGGTCGGGGTTTACTTGGTCCTCTTGGCATCCAACTCCTTCTCATACTTGGCAATGAGCTCCTTCCTGCATAGATTGTTAGAAGACCATCTTCCACAGAAGCACAAGGTTAAGACACATTGAGACTTACTGGAGATGTGGCGGCGCCGGGGCATAGTGGCTAAACTCCATGCTGAACTCGCCCTTGCCCTGTGTGGCGGCGCGCAGGTGCGTGCTGAAGCCAAACATGGCATTCAGGCTGCACTCGGCAACCATGGTGAACTCGTCGGCGCCGACCTCGGTGTCGACGATGGTGCCGCGCTTGTTCATCAGCATCAGGACATTTCCCTGGAACTCGGCCGGGGCCGTGATGGTCGTCTTCATGAGCGGCTCTAGCACGGTGCCACCGGCGTCGGCGAAGGCCTTGCGGAAGGCCATCTGCGTGGCCAGGTTGAAGGCGTAATCGCTAGAGTCGGTAACGTGGGTAGCGCCGTCCGTGATGACCATCGAGGCGCCGATGACCCTGTGGCCGAGCAGCGGGCCCTTCAGGCAGGCCTCCTCGAAACCCTTGCCGCAGGCTGCGAGGTACTTGTCCGGGATGTTGCCACCGACCACGCGCGTCTCGAACTTGTTGGCCTCGGCGTTGTCCGCGTTGGGCTCGATCCAGCCTACCACGCGGGCGTAATCGCCGGGGCCGCCCGTCTGGCGCTTGAGGAGGTAGTCGAAGTCGGCACGCTTGCTGATGGTCTCGCGGTAGGCAACGCGCGGCTTGCCCGTCTCGCAATCGACCTTGTACTCGCGGCGCAGGCGCTCGACGTAGATGTCGAGGTGGAGCTCGCCCATGCCGCTGATGATAGTCTCTTCCGACTCCTCGTCGACGTGGAGGCGGAAGGTGGGATCCTCACGCATGAAGCGGTTCATGGCCTTGCTGAAGGCGTCGGCGTCGCTGCTGCGCTTGGGCTTGATGCTAAGCGACATGACCGACTCCGGCACGTACATGGAGCTCATGCCGTACGGCAGCCGGCCATCGGTAAAGGTATCACCGGAGGCGCACTCGACACCGAAAACGGCGCAGATTTCGCCGGCGCCGATCTCGCTAACGTCCTCCATCTCGTTCGCATGCATGCGCACGATACGGGGAATGCGGACCTTCTTGTCCGTGCGGGCGTTGTAGAGATACTGGCCCTTCTTGAGGCTCCCCTGGTAGACGCGCATGTAGGTAAGCTGGCCGTAGGGGTTCTCTTCCAGCTTGAACGCGAGGCCAACGAACGGAAGGGAATTGTACGGCAGGAGCTTCACCGGCTCTTCCTTCTTCGACCGATCGAGGGCCACGTTCTCGACGTTGCCCGGGTTCGGGAGGTAGTCGCAGACAGCGTCCAGCATGGGCTGGATACACTTGTCGGCAAGAGCGGAGCCCATGAGCACGGGCGTGAACTTGAGACCGATGGTCGCCCTGCGAATGGCGGCCTTGATCTGCTCCGGAGTGGGCGTCTTCTCCTCGAGGAACATCTCGGCAATCTCGTCGTCGACATCGGCCAGCTTCTCAATCAGCTCTTGCCTCTTCTGCTCGGCAAGCTCCTTCAGATGCTCCGGGATCGTGTTGGAGACCTTAACGTTGATACCCCGCTGGCCGTCGTTGCGAATGGCCCTCATGTGGATCAAGTCGACAACGCCTTCGAACTCCTTCTCGGAACCGATGGGGATTTGAACGGCGGCCGCGGGGATCTTGAGCTTCGAATTGATCATCTCGACCGCCTTGAACGGATTGGCGCCCATGCGATCCATCTTGTTCACAAAGCTGATGCGGGGGACGTTGTACCGCTTCATCTGCCTGTCGACCGTGATGGTCTGACTCTGCACGCCGCTGACGGCGCAGAGGACCATGACAGCTCCGTCCAGCACTCTCATGGCACGCTCAACCTCGATGGTGAAGTCAATGTGGCCCGGGGTGTCGATCAAGTTGATGTGGTAGGTCTCCTCGACGCCGTTCTCAACCTTCTTCCAGTCGGCGAAAGTGGCCGCGGACTGAATGGTGATACCTCGCTCCCTCTCGAGTTCCATGGAATCCATCTTGGCACCGACGCCATCGCGCCCCCTGACCTCGTGGATCGCCTTGGTGCGACCGGTGTAGAAGAGGATGCGTTCGCTCACGGTGGTCTTGCCGCTGTCGATGTGTGCCTGTCGCGCTTCTCAGTCCTCGATCCTCACCCACTCTGACGCCACACGCTCCAACTCGGCACATACTGCAATACCAATATTCCGGACCCTAGCCAGCCTCTTGGCTTCCTCCGGGGTCAAGCGGGCGGCGGCGGCCTCGGGGGTCATATTTGCGGCGGCGAGCTCCTTGGCCTGCTTCAACCTGGAGAGTCAAAACAGTTAGCTCACGCACACCGAATCTCTACTACGGCTGAACCAGAAGAAAGTAAAACAACGTACGCAGCCTCCGCGGCGCTCGAGGCGCGAGAAACCGGGCTCCTGCTGAAGTGACGCAGGCCGCTGAGCCGGGAGCTGTAGCATGGCGCCGACGGAGCAGTCAGGGCAGCGCGGCATGCGAGGCCGGCATAGCGAGCTCCCTGCCTGGAACCCAGAGCGCAGCTGCTGTTAAGTGCAGCCACTGCCCGTAGTACCCGCATCTTGAAGGAACGACAGCGGACTGAAAGGAATGACGGGGAAGAGCACGAAGATTCCAAAGTTGGGAATCTTCTGGTCCGAGCAATTCGCGTGGAACTCGTGCTTTCCGGCATCCCAATCGCGAAATTTTAATGTGGGTCCGGCCCGCAGCGGAAGTGCCGCTCAGGTATGTACCTGGTATGTACTGTACATAAGGTACCTTACGTAACTACGCTACCTCTTGCATGTGTAGCTGAGTACCTCCTACTTTGTGCATTGTACTGTATGCTATCTGGTCTGAGACAACCAGGGATGGTGAGGTTGTATTGCTCGGCATCGGACCCCTAAAGGATGTTCAAGATGCATAGGCAGGCATGAGGATATTGGTTACATGTAATCGCTTGTCTATACGTCTGTACAGTACATACAAATATGCAAGATCGGTAACAATGGTACTCCATAGGATCTCGACATCGACACCCACAACCTAACAAGTTATGCCTCTGAAAAAGAAAAAAGAAAAAAGAGAGAGAGAGATTACAAGACATTTAGATGGATGACCGTCTATATGTCCCAGATTCAGACAGTAGTGAATCGAAAATCGAACTCACAATACGAAAAACAATCCCGAGCCAAGAGCGGTCAAGGCCATCGTGACGCCCACGACCAGCAGCTGGCCCATCCCCCAAGCCGCAGGCATGCCCGGTGCGAGGCTTTCCTCCCCACTGGCGCTCTCCATAAACCCCTGGCTGGCCGAGTACGCCGGCTCCGTTACGGTAGGAACCCGGGTGACCTCCCTCTGGTTGGCTGCCACCGTCGCCGACGGGATGGGCGCGCCCATGCTGGGAAACGGCACAATGTTGCTGTCGGTCGAGTTGAAGTCGGTTGCGGCAATGCCGATCTGGTTGTTGACTAGGTCGTAGACCACGTACGCCGAACGCAGGAAGGTGTCGCCCAGTAGGAAGGGTGCCGAGGTAAAGTTCTGGATGCCGAATTGGCACACGTCTCGGCCCTTATACGGACCGGACAAGAATTGCGGGGCCTGACCATCGGTCATGTCGAGAACCAGCTCGTCCATGCCGACGGTGATTCGGGGCCCGTCCGGGCCGGCGAAGCCGAAAGAGAAGGAGCCTTTGCTGTTCTCCATGTCGCAGGGAAGGACGGCGGCCCCGACTTCCGGCAAGTAGAAGGCACCGACTTCTTTCCAAGCCTGCGTCGCCAGATCGGTCGGCAGGTACGACAGGGTTGTGCCTGAGTCGAGCACGACAGGGATAGGAAACTCTTGCGAGGTGAGGGTGTCCTGGCCGCTGGGGCTGCGGGCCTCTAGCGACGTCAGGGCCACCACAAAGGACGAGAAATCGCCCTGCGAGGTAGGGTAGATGTCGATTCTCGTCAGCTCTCCTTGGTACTTCTCGGTGTCGATCCCACCAAACAAGATGCTGCCCGAGCTCGCGTCTGAAGAGGAACGGTTAGTCCCACGCATGAGCAGCGCAACCGCACCGGTTGGTTGCTTACCAAGATCGTTCAGCCACAGGCTGTAAGCGACCGTGTTGATGAGGCCTTGGTCGACCATCTGCACGGGAAGGTTGGGATAAACCGAATCGCGCGATTGTGTTGTGGCCACAATCGCCTCGTTGATGGCGTATCCGACGCCAACCAGTCCGTATGCGATATCCGTGTGGAGACCAAGCCCCATGGTCATGTTCTGCACCGAGATGTCGCCAATCTGAAAGACATCTGTGAAGTAGTCGCCCTTCGATGAGCTCCCGTCCACGTACTCGATGTCGAACTGGCCCTCGCCAATGACCTCGAACGAGCTAGACCGGTTGGGGTTGACTAAGAGGTGTGTTAGTAAGATTCGACTCCCAGAAGTCCGGCTTGGGGCTCCATACAAGTTCCCAGAGCGCACCCTTCGGTGCCGATCTCGCGACAAACCTGGGCGGCGGAATCTGGTACCCAGATATCGCTACTTCCAGTATCCAGCTGGAGCGTCAAGTCCTGCCCTGGCGTCCCGATCTTGCAAGTTGCAAAATACCCTCCTCGGATTTTCTCGTTGGTGATGACCTCCAGCACGGGATTTGCCCGTTTGCGTAGTCTCCTGTTTAGTCTCTGTAACTCCTCTTGCCGCTGCGTCCTCCGGATGTCCCACTGGACGACACCATTGCCGGCAGAGGCATGGACGGCGCCAGCAAGTATCGCGCCGAACGCCACGGCGGCGTATCCTCTCATGATCGCGTTGTTCAGACTGTACTCAGTCGTAAAGTGAACTGGGAGATGACAAGCCGCTTGGCGAGTGGACCACGGGAAAAGAATGAGTGCGCAACTGCCAAGCCCCGTAAATGGGAAGTGATGCGAAATGCGAGCTGCAAAGGGTGCTCTAGTCCAGGGTGGTGGTTGTATATTCACCAAGCGCTGGAGGACTTGGAAGCGAGATCAACAAAGGAGGCTCTTCAGTTAGAGACAAGAGATACCGAAGAACCCGTTACCGATTCAGAACTGAATGAGGTTTAAAAAAGCAGTCATCTGCACCAACACGCAACATTTGAAGCGGCTTAAATGCTGGATGAAGCGAGGGCAGAAGAGAAAAGACAAGCGGTCGAAAAACAAGGAAATAGTCCGGAACAAGTGAAGCCTGAGGCTCTGGATGGGGCTGAGTGCTGTGTGCTTACTCGTCCAAAGTTGCCTCACATCCTTAGGGGTGGCGGTTCACCACTAACATATGGACATAGTGTACAGCGGACAAAGATCTGAGCAAGAAGGGGGATTCTTTGCTTGGCTGGCGCCCTCCTTGCGACTGCCGAATCTGGGGTCGCCCTTGTTTGATGACTGGGCTTTGCTCGCTCATGTGTGAGAAAGGCTAAGCTGTTCTTGGCTAAATTGCGTATGCTGGAGTGGAGCCCGGGGCTCGGCAACCCTTGGCGGAAGGAGGGGATGATCGAGAGCCCGAGGCTGAAACGCGGCGACAAGTGAAACTCTCAGCGCTACGGGGAGCAACTGAAGCACCATTCACAGCAGCAAGGAGCCGCTTAACGGAGTCATGCCATGGGTGTCTGCGTCATAGATTGTTATGCGGCAACCACCCCGACCGAAGTGGACGTGCGCGCCGCGATCCTAACGCTCACATTCCGATCTCACATCTCTCGTGTTAATAAATGCTCTTAGCATTTGACGATTGTCGATCCCCATCTGTCTGCCATTCCCTTGAAACTCTTTCAGTTCGGAATCTTCCTCAGCAGGTGCTCGTCGATATACCGACCCAGCTCCTCTAGTCCCTTCACCAGCACCTCAGACTCACACACGTAGCCTATCCTCACGCACCCTTTAAAGTCCGTCCGCAGGCCAAAGCAGGTACTGGCGGGCACAGACAAGACCTTTGTCTTGTTCAACACGTTCAGGGCAAAGCTGGAGTCATCCATCGGCACTCCGTCCTCATTCCTAAACTGCACCAGTGCGGTCGTCCCTGCTGTCGGCTTCACCCACGAGCAGACCCGGGCGTACTTGTCTACAAAGGCGCTCAGCAAGCCCAGGTTGGTCCTCGCGAGCTCCAGGTTCCGCGCCAGCAGCGGCCGCAGGACGGGTTCGGAGAGCGCGTAGCTGGCGACCTGGTCGTCGAGCTGCGACACGCTGATGGTGGTGTAATCGCGCGCGGCGGCCACGGCGCCGATGATGGCCCGGTCGCGGGAGGCGATCCAACCGATGCGGATGCCGGCGAGGGAGAAGGACTTGGACATGGAGCCCGTGGCGATGGTCTTGGAGTAGCCGAAGGCGAGGACGGAGGGAGGTGCTTCTTGCCCCTCAGGGAGGGAGTGATATAGCGGGCTGTAGACCTCGTCGCACAAGATGATGATGCCTCGCTCTCTTGCGGAGGCGACAATCTGCGAGAGGACGGACTTGGGAATGGTGCTGCCCGTGGGGTTATTGGGATTGTTGAGGATGATCATCTGGGTGTCCTGTCAGCCTCTGGGTTGATCAGAGTTGGAGGAGCGAACTGGGCGGTTGTATGTACTTTGGTGTTGTCCTTGACGAGCCCTCCCAGCTCGCTGACGTCCGGCACATACCCTCTTTCCGCCTTCAACTTCCACAGGGACACCTCCGCCCCGAGGCTCTTGGGAACGGCATACAGCTGCTGGTAGGTGGGATACACGCAAATAACATGGTCGCCCGGTCCCACCAGGGTGTACAGTGTAAGGAAGTTCGCGCCAATGGCCCCCTGGGTGACTAGGACGTTCTCGCTCGGGAGCGGTTCGACGTCGGACGCCCGGTCATGGAGAGCTGCGATGCGCTGACGAAGCGTCTCCGAGCCGAGGATGGCGCCGTAGGTCAATTTGTTCGAGAGTGAGAGAGGCCCCGGTGCCTCCTTGTCTTCGCACATGCGCACAAGACCGTCAAGCGAGACGGAGGCACAGCATGTCTCGGCGATGTTGATAACACCGGGCGTGGTCTCATAACGGTCCATCCATTGCTCGACTTCGAAGGGCTCGACTTGGACCATGTTGTCAACTTTAATGCGAAGTGACTTAAGTGATTGGTTTCACTCTTTACTTTTACAAAAGAAGAAGAGGGGGAAGGAGAAGGAGACGAAGCAGAGGCCAAAGACAGGATATTTACCCAAGACCTCGTCGTGTTGTAGCTACCACGATTTTTGGCATTGTACATACTTAGACTCAAGGCGTATATTAAAGGCGTATACTAAAGGCGTATACTAAAGGCGTATACTCAAGACCGGTGGAGGAGGCGGGGTTCACCACCCGCACCTCGCATCCACATGCGCCCTCCGGAAAACATGATTGAGAAAATTCCGCAGCATTTTGGTGGGCATGGATACATGAGCAATCTACAAGTATGAAACTTTTTCTCTTTGTCTTCTTTTGTCGTCTTCCGGTGGGCTCGTCATCCAGACAAGCCGTATAATACTTACCTACACTGCATACAAATACATGTGCTTGTCAATAGCAAGAAGTGCTATCGGAAACCCTCTTACCTGGCTCCCGTTACCCCAGGATGTGTAGAAACAGGAAGGTACTCCAGAATTTTGACCAACCAAATGCTCAATTTGGCACCGAAGGATCCACCCTGGTTCGACCCTCCAGCACCTGAGCGCGTTGCAATGGGAACCCCCGAACCCCTGGTCATCTGCCCTGCTTTCTGGGGGTCGCTGCGCCGTAACTACGGACTACTATGGTACACTAGCCCCACAGCGACATCATCGGCGTGCCACGCTTCTCCGCCTGTTTACCTGTCAACCAACCCCGACAGGCACCGAGGCAGCCGCTTTGGCAACTCTTGTTCCTCCTCCCGACTCTTGATTCATTCCTTTGGTATGCGCCAAATACCGTTATTCGTCCCCTTCGCGTTTACTAACTGACTGGCCTTTGAAGCTCGCCGCCAAGCGTGGCGTAGGCCTCTCGCTGAGAGTCTTCCGAAAGCTGGGAAGCCGGGGGCTTGTGTTCATTCGTGGGGTTGGTTGCGGTCCTCGGCACGGCGTTCCCCGACCTGGGTGTCCCAACAACCAAGGCAGCTGCGCTCTCCTCCCGCATATCGCCGGCTTGACTGCCGCGGATCTTTCATCATCAGGCAACATTCGACCGCCCTCCGCCAGCATGGCGACCCGACTATCGCGTGCGCTCGTTGTCACGGCGCTGTCGCTGTCATGCGTCGCCTCGGCTTACAACAACTACACGTCAGCCGACATGCTACAGGCACAAGCAGCACTGATGGCAGACCGTCCCAAGGACTGTCCTCCGTGGTATGGCACCACCTGTTCCCCCCCCCCCCCCCCCCCCCGGGGGACCCGGCTCTTGCTGACGATGTTTGTCCCTCGCAGCTTTAACTGCAATCTTCCTATCAACAGCTGTGGCCAGTTCGCCCCGTGCAATGGGTACACCGGAAAGTGCGACTGCCCGGCGGGCTTTGGCGGCGACAACTGTCTCGAACCCCGTACGTTAGAGAGCCTCGCCCATGTGTATGCGCACGGAATCCAAGCTCACCTAGACACACAAAACAGTCTGCGGCTCCCTTCCCCGAGGCCAGAACCGCCCGGCGCGGCAGGGGAAGTCCTGCAAATGCGACGAAGGATGGACGGGCATCAACTGTAACGTGTGCACCAGTGACCGCGCATGCGATGCCATGACGGAAACGGGCGACGGTGGCGTCTGCTACACCGGCGGCGAGGTGGTGAAGCAAAACTACCAGATGTGCGACGTCACAAACAGGGCGATCCGGGATCTTCTTGGCACCCAAGTGCCCCAGGTAACCTTCACCTGCGAGAAGGAGTCTGGGGAGTGTGATTTTCAATGTAGGTTCACCCCACGCCGTTCTTTGTCTTACTTCCGGCTGACGTCTTGTAGTCTGGGTTGATGAGCGGGAGTCCTTCATGTGCCACCTGAACGAGTGCGAATCGAGCGCCGACTTCGATTCCTCTGCGGGGAAGAACACGACGTCCTACAAGTGCGAGAAGATCCGCTGCGAGTGTATCCCCGACCGCATGCTCTGCGGCGCCAACGGCTCTGTCGACCTCACCGAATTCCTCGTCGAAGTGATCCGCGGTCCCGCAAGTTTCGGCTGCGAGCAACTAGCCGGCGGACCGAAGAAGTGCGCGTTCCAAGAGCCGGAAATGAACAAACTGATTAGCGACATGTTCGGAGATATGAGCATCCTCCTCACCTGTAACGCCGGAGAATGTCTGTACCACACCGAGGTGCCCGGATTCTCGCCCGAGATCCCCAAGATCAACACGCCACTGATCGCCGGCGTTATCGCCGGCTGTTCGCTCTTTCTCGTTGCCGTCATTCTAGGGACCTGGTACTTGTCGAGAAGGCAGTTCAAGTATGGGCCGATTCACCTGGACGACTCGGACGACGAGGCGATCAAGCTCATGACGGACCACAAGCCGGCATCCCTGTATTTCCAGAACGTCTGCTACAGCCTCAACGGCAAGGATATCCTGTCGGGCATCCAGGGCATGGCCCATCCCGGCGAGCTTACCGCCATCATGGGCGCTTCGGGGGCGGGCAAAACGACGTTTCTGGATATTCTTGCTCGCAAGAACAAGCGCGGCCACGTGTCCGGAGACTTCTACGTCAATGGCGAGAAGGTCAGCGATGCGGACTACAAGAACGCCACCGGCTTTGTCGATCAAGAGGATACGATGCTCCCTACCTTGACAGTGCACGAGACCATCCTCACGAGCGCCCTGCTTCGCCTCCCGCGGGACATGACGCGCGCGGCCAAGGAGCAGAGAGTCTTCGAGGTAGAGAAGCAGCTGGGCATCTACCACATCCGAGACTCGCTCATCGGATCCGAAGAGGGCAAGGGGCGCGGCATTTCTGGCGGTGAGAAGCGGCGCGTCAGCATTGCGTGCGAGCTAGTAACGAGTCCTTCCATCCTCTTCCTCGACGAGCCCACAAGTGGCCTCGACGCCTACAACGCCTATAATGTCATTGAATGCCTGGTCACCCTCGCCAAGACGTATAAGCGCACCGTCATTTTCACCATCCACCAGCCCAGATCCAACATTGTCGCGCTCTTCGACCGCCTCATCCTGCTGGCTCAGGGGAAGACGGTCTACTCCGGCCCGCTGCATCAGTGCCAGGACTACTTCGACCGTATAGGATACAGCTGCCCGCCCGGGTTCAACATTGCGGATTACCTCGTGGATCTGACCATGCATGCCGGCTCCACCACCTCCTTTGACGATGGCACTATCTCGGCAGACGTGGCGAGCGTTGGTCCTAGCAGCACCAGGGCAGTCAAGTCCATCGCGAGCATCTCCGGCGGCAGCGCCGGCGACGACAGCACGGTGGACGCATCCCCGTCCCGTCCGAGAAGCCGGCGGCATGATTCTGTGCGGCTCAGGCAGGAACGAGAGCTCTTCACCCGCCGCAAGCAACCTGTAGACACGGCCGCCTCTTCGGACGCCGGGGACGAGATCGGGGCTTACAGACTTCAGCAGACGCCTCACCGCGTGCCACCGCACAACCTCGACGAGCATGACGACTTGCTGCCTCCAGCGTCCACCGGCACGGACCTCGACATTCTCGTGCGCTCCTATATCCAGTCCGACATTGCGGGAAACACGCACGACGAGATTCAGCAAGCCATCGCCGCAGCGGTTAGCACTAACGGCCAGAACTCCAACGGCTACTCGGTCGATGGTCCCAACATCAACAACAACAGCACTCCCACCATGGGCCGCGGCTACGCACGTATCGGCTATTGGCGACAGTTCGTGCTGCTCTCCCGGCGCACCTGGCGCAACCTCTACCGCAACCCGATGCTTATGCTCACGCACTACGCCATCGCCATCCTGCTGGCCGTCTTTGCGGGCTACCTCTTCTACGGGCTGTCCATGGACATCGCCGGCTTCCAGAACCGCCTCGGCCTCTTCTTCTTCATCCTCGCCCTCTTCGGCTTCAGCACCCTCACCAGCCTCTCCGTCTTCTCCCAGGAGCGTCTGCTGTTTGTCCGCGAGCGCGCCAACGGATACTACTCGCCCGTCACGTACTTTGCCGCCAAGGTGCTGTTTGACATTGTCCCGCTGCGCATCATCCCGCCCATCCTGCTCGGCGCCATCGTCTACCCGATGACGGGGCTCGTTGCCTCGGTGGACAAGTTCCTGATCTTTATGCTGGTGCTGGTGCTGTTCAACCTCGCCGCGGCCGCGATATGCCTGTTTATCGGCATCGTCTGCAAAGACGGCGGCGTGGCCAACCTCATCGGGAGCCTGGTCATGCTCTTCAGCCTGCTGTTCGCCGGCCTGCTCCTGAATCACAACGCTATCCCGCCCGCCGCCCTGTGGCTGCAGTGGCTGTCCATCTTCCACTACGGCTTCGAGGCGTTGATTGTCAACGAGGTCACGCAGCTGACGCTGATCGATCACAAGATCGGCATCGATATCACGGTACCCGGTGCGGCGATCCTGAGCTCTTTTGGATTTGATAACCAGGCGATGTGGCCGGATATCATCAACCTTGGGATCTTCGGAGCCGTTTTTATCGTGCTGGCATACGGCGCGATGCACGTGTTGCTTGTCGAGAGGCGCTAATTAGGGGAAAGGGGTTGCCCCATTTTTTTTATTTTGTTTTCCTTCCGAGAATCTTTTTTAAGGAGAGTCTTGTGGTTATCTATTTTCGTGGGAACGCATCACGAGCGAGATAGAGATGGGTACTTGTTTTGTTCTGTCGTGTTGCTGCCTGACGCAGCTTCACAGGGAGCATACTGGTAGTTAGTTACGGTAAACTTTTGGGACTTGGGGCGTTAGAAGGAGCACACAAATGTTCTGCAGACAACACGGTTTCTCCATATCATCACAAAAGGGCCAACGCCGTACGTAGGATAACACTTGCAACGCATATATTTGGAAAGAGACCCATTGTTTCTATTTGTACACACAGACACATACCATAACACGGTTTGATACATTGGCCCTGTTAAAAGGCCAGCTGCCCTGGTGTGCTGCTCCCTTCTCACTCCTTGCCCACCTCGAGCAAACATATACATATTTCTCATCTTTCCCCCATCACCAACCCCTTTACAGCTTGCCACCGGTCAACTCCTCCGCCACGGCCTTCTGCCTCTTGGTCGTCTTCATGGCAACCGGCTTGTTGGCGTCGATAGCCTTAGACGAGGTGCCCAGCATCTCGGCCTGGAGGTCGGCGACGCTGACGGGCGCGGCGTCCTGGTCCCAGATGCTCTGCCCGCGGTTGATGCCGCCGACGCGGTGGTAGTCGGGGGTGAAGATGGCCTCGACGCGGGCCTCGAGCTCGGCCTCGTCGATGATGAACTGCTGCGCCGCCACGTACAGCTGCGCCAGGGCGTCCCGCCGCGCCTCCGCCTTGAGCTCCGTCTTCTGCCGGTGCCGCTCGCGGGCGGCCTCGGCCTTGGCGAAGCGGTCCGGGTCGGGCATGACGGTGGTCTGGAGGGCGGTCGAGGCGCGCACGGTGGGCCGCGTGAGCACGTCGTCGAGCCGCTCCGGCGCCGTGGCGGCCGCGAGGTTGGCCTTCCGCCGGCGCTCGGCGCGCGCCTGGACGCGCTGCTGGCGCTGCGTCTTGCGCACGTAGAGGCCCGTGATGCCCGAGGCGAGGGCCTTGCGGCGCGCGGCGGCGAAGACGCGCCGGCGGGCTTCCTCCTCCGACTTTGGCGGCTCGCCGGCCGCCTCGGCCTTGGAGACGGGAGTCGCCGCGTCAATCCACTCCTGCTTCACCTTGCGGTTGCCATCCCGCTTGGGAAACACGTCGCGCGGCACGGGAAGGTGGCCCCTGATGGGGGGCAGCCTGTGCTCGGCGGACTGTGGCGGTTCCGGAACGGTGATAAATTTCGGGGATTCCGGGGGAACTGCGAGAGATTGAGAGATAGAAGGGGTAGTGCTGAATGCTCGCCATGCTGATGCGCATGTCCTTGTCGTCACTGTTGCCGTCGTCGTTGCCGCTGCCGCCGTCGTCGTCGTAATCGTCGTCATCGTCGTCGTCGACGTCGTCGAGATGCGGCACGCGGAGAGAGCGGCTTGGAGGCCGCATATTGACGGCCGGGCCAGTTTAGGCGCCATTGTTCTCTTTGGCAATCGTGCAAGACCGGCCCGTGGTAGATTCAAGTCGCGAACGGGTTATGGTGGACGGGCGGTCGAGGACGAGATCCAGACTCGGGCGCGAGAGACGTGAACCTCGAAAGTTGGGAATTTCTGAAGCTCGGCGTCGGGGCAGGAAATGCGCCATGTCTGGTTCAGGCATAGCGTAGCTGACCCTGTACGATTATGCCGCCGCTCACCGCCAAATTTTATCGCAAAATGAGACTTTGAAAGCTCCACCCCGCCAAAAACTTCATTTGGCTCGCTTCGCCCTCCATCCACGTCCTCTTCAATTTCTTCTCTCCTCGTCTTCCGCAGTTCCTCTCCCAGTGGAAGACCGCTGGGCCATTGCAAACTCCGCAGGCGGGGATTTTTTTTCTTTTTCTTTTTGTTTGCCCTTCTCGTACCACAAGTTGTCGGCATTGAACAATTGCCACAATGGGTACCGGTACGTTTCACCTGCTCTCGGAGTCCTCCAAAGCTTGGCTTCAGTGGCAGCTAACATGTCCCCTTAGCAAAGAAGGAGAAGGCCCGCATGGAGCGGGAGGGGAAGGTGAAGGGCGACCCCAAGGTCAAGGGCGAGAACTTCTACCGCTCGGCCAAGAAGGTCAAGACCCTGAACATGTATAAGGAAGGAAAGGCCATACGCAACAAGGATGGCAAGATCGTCAAGGCTGCCGCGTTCCAGAGCAAGGAGGTTCCCAAGGCTGTTGTTGAGCCGAACCGGAAGTGGTTCACCAACACTCGAGTCATTTCCCAGGACACGCTCAAGTCGTTCCGGGAGGCGATCGCTGAAAAGGAGAAGGACCCTTACACGGTCCTGCTGAAAAGCAACAAGCTCCCCATGAGCTTGATCCGCGACGGCCCCAGCCTCCAGGACGGCCTTAAGAAACACCGGGCGAAAATGACGATCGAGAGCGAGCCCTTCTCTGAGGTCTTCGGACCCAAGGCACAAAGAAAGAGGCCGAAACTGAGCTTCAACACCGTCGACGAGCTTGCCGACCACACTGAGCAGAGTCTTGACTCATACCAAGCCCGTCAAGAGCAGATCAAGTTGCTGAACGGCGCTGCGGGATCTGCGGCGACAGAGGGTGATGAGCCGGTGGAGGAGGATTTCAGCGTGGCGACGGCGAAGGAGGCCATCTTTACCAAGGGCCAATCCAAGCGCATTTGGAACGAGCTGTGTACGTTGTTGTCGTCCTTTGCTACTCGGAGACACTCGCTAACGCCTTGCCAGACAAGGTGATCGATTCTTCAGACGTGATCCTCCACGTTTTGGATGCCCGAGATCCGCTGGGGACAAGATGGTAAGTGAGGCACAAACCCCGTGCTTACTCGAATCCGTTGTGCTAACCTTTTTTTTTTTCTCCTCGCAGTCGCCATGTCGAGAAGTACCTCGCTACCGAAGCTCCCCACAAACATCTCGTGTTCGTATTGAACAAGATTGACCTGGTCCCGTCAAGCACAGCGGTAAGCACCTTTCGTTGTTTCGCATCACCGTGTCACCTCTCGGTCAGCTTTGCCTGGCCCCAGGGCTATCGTCAGGACACTCCCGCATCTCTATGCTTGATGGAAGAACGTCCGTTACATCCCTGGGAGAATGATTCCATTTCCAACGTCCTTGGTCTGGTCTTCAGATCAGGGATTGATAGGCTCCGTTTTGGAGTCCTATCGCCGGATACCGGACGTGTTTCAGACGAGTTGAAGGCTGCCACTCTCCGTCTTGGATAGCAAATGGCCGTCTTCTTAGTGATGATTCACACATTTCCACCGCTTCATCAGCTTATTGTAACTCTTCGGGTGCTGACTGATATAGGCCGCTTGGATCCGAGTGCTTCAAAAGGATCACCCCACTTGTGCCATGCGGTCGAGCATCAAGAACCCTTTTGGCCGGGGTTCTTTGATTGATCTCCTCAGACAGTTCAGCATTCTACACAAGGACCGGAAACAAATCAGTGTCGGCTTGGTGGGCTACCCGAACGTCGGCAAGTCGAGCATCATCAACGCTCTTCGTGGCAAGGCCGTCGCCAAGGTTGCACCCATCCCCGGTGAAACCAAGGTCTGGCAGTATGTCACACTAATGAAGAGGATCTATCTTATCGACTGCCCGGGTATTGTGCCGCCAAATCAGCACGATACCCCGCAGGATCTCCTGCTCCGCGGTGTCGTCCGTGTGGAAAACGTTGAGAACCCGGAACAATACATCCCCGCCGTGTTGAAGAAGGTCAAGTTGCACCACATGGAGAGGACGTATGAGCTTAAGGGCTGGAAAGACCACATGGAGTTCCTCGAACTCATGGCCAGAAAGTCCGGCAGGCTGCTCAAGGGCGGAGAGCCGGATGTTGACGGTGTTGCCAAGATGGTTCTCAATGACTTCATGCGCGGCAAGATTCCGTGGTTCACGCCGGCTCCGGCAATGGAGGACGGTGACGATGCCGTCATTGAAGGCAGACAAGGGCGGCTCGGCGAGATGCCTCTGAAGCGGAAACGCGAGGAGAGCGAGAGTGCTGCCGACCCCTCATTAGCTGGCTCAACCGTAGCCGCTGAGGAAGAAGAGGATGACGAGGAAGAAGATGAGGAGTTTTCGGGCTTTTCGAGCGACAGCGAATCCGAGCGAGAAGATGAGCCTGGAGGAGCGGGCGAGACAGAAGGCGCTGAAGATATGATACCCCTGGACGGCTCGAGCGAGGAGGAGGAGGAGGAGGAGGAGGAAGGCTCCCAGGATGAAGAAGACTCAGAGGAGGACGACGAGGAAGATGCCGATTCTGACGTCGACATAGAGGGTGCCAGCGACATACTCCCGTCAGAGGACGAGTCGGGCCCGCCCGCTCAGAAGAAGCGCAAGAAGGCGAGGTAGCCGCTCCGCCAATGTTAAATAAAGCGAATTCCTGCGAAATTATCCGCGATCTCGTATTTGTTGTCCCAGCAGCATGTGCACCTCGAAGGTTCCCCGTGTCGTGATAGAAGTTCAGAGTGTTGAGGACGGGGGTAGTAGTAGTCGGTGATTGGCGGCGGGTTGTGTGAGCTTTACGGAGGGGACTCGGGATATGAGTACTAACCAGGATGAAATTGCCGTAATAGGGGCCATATTGATGGACTTCGTAACAAGGACCCCAAATTAGCGTTGCAGTTGCCAGCAGTGGTGTCACGCTCTTGATTGAGACTCCAAACCTTGACAACACCAGGTATCTGTCAGTGAGCCGGGAGTAGATTTCGAGACAAACAAGTGACAATTGTTTCCGCACTTTCTCACCCTCCGCTCTGATGCCCTCGGACTAGTCGGGAAATTGAAATGCCCGCTAAGGTAACCGCAGCTCTCTGTTGCTACAGGAGAATGTGTAAAGTATAATTACTATGGTCTGCTTGCCGTTCTAGCTGCCCTCGAGCGACACCCACATGTGACTTCAACTCGGGTGTTTCATTTACTTTGCATAAGTCAGGTGTCGACTTTTCCATTCATCGCAGGCCTATAAGTAATTGTGCGTTGCATCCTCGATCTCCGAGGGACTTGACATATTAAGTCAGTCATCTACACATGTCCTGGCCTGAAGAAGTCTTGTCGTAGTTACAAAAAAAGAAAGAAAAGAAAAGAAAAAAACACAAGATTTGAAATAGCGGTGGTCTTATAATTTGGAATAATGGAGGTCAGATTATTTGGAATAGCGGAGGTCAATCCTGCCATTTCTATCTGGCAACGCTTGTTTTAAAGTTGACGCAATCTCGACTTGACCCCTCTTCACCCCACCTTGTGCTTCCCTCCTGCCGGTGTATAAGCAGCAAGGCATTGTCACCTCATTCCAAGCAGCTCTGGCGAGCACCTCACTACAATCTTATAATAACAACCTCCCAACTCTCTTCTGAAATCAACCAACTTCTGCCACGTTCACCACATCTCCAACCATCATACTAGATCATACTAGAAGAAACCAAAACATCTAACACAAAATGGCCCTCCCGCCCAGGCTGAAAGGCCATCGCTACACCTTCCCGGATGCCTATACCTCGTCCTCCGATGGGGCGGCCCCGGCTCTGCACACGCTCGAGATCTACCTCGACTACGTCTGCCCCTTCTCAGCCAGTACGTTCCCTCTTCTTTGGCCCCCTCTACTCACCCACCCAAATAAAGCAAAAGCTCAGATAATAATAATAATAATAATAATAATAATAATAATAATAATAATAACAATAAAACCAACAGAGATCTTCAACACGCTCGTCGAGTCGGTGATCCCCTACGTGCGGCAGCGCCCGGAGCTGGCGTCGCGGCTGGAGATCGTGCTGCGGCCGCAGATCCAGCCGTGGCACCCGTCGTCGACGCTGGTGCACGAGGCGGCGCTGGCGGTGCAGCGGCTGACGCGGGACGACGCGACGGCGGAGCGGTTCTGGACCTTCCTGCGGGCCCTCTTCCGCGAGCAGAGGGCCTACTTCGACGAGGCCGTCGTCGACGAGCCCCGCAACCGGACGTACCGCCGCCTGGCCGAGCTGGCGCACCGGAGCATCGGCGTGTCCGCCGACGAGGTGTACGCGCTGCTGGAGATCAGGCCGACTACGGCCGGGGCCGGGGGTGACGAAGCCAGGAACGCCGGCAACCAGGTCACGGCGGACATCAAGACCATTGTCAAGATCGCCAGGCTGACGGGCGTGCACGTCACGCCGACGGTGCTGCTGGATAGCGTGGTGGTGGGAGAGATCAGCAGCGGATGGACAAGCGAACAGTGGCAGAAGTGGTTGGATGCGAATATCCAGTGAAGTTAGTTTTGAAAGAGATGAGAGAAAGGTCCGTTGAGGTGCGGGATTATTAGTCTGTTAAATGGATGGAGATTCAGGCTGGGAATGATAATTTCAAATGCCTTCTCATTTCTTTATTCCTCCCGAAGTCTCACTAGCTAGCTGCTGCGTAGCTGATGCACACGTTCCTTTCCTCCCATCGTCCTCGTCTCGCCCGCCGCTCTGCCACTCTATATGTCGATTATGCGAATGTAGAATGAACTTGGAACAATGGGAACCCAGAGACGACATGATGCGTTGGATGTTGGATGCTCGAACCGTACACCTTGACACCACGGTCTCTCTGAGAACAGGAACGAAAATGAGGAAATGTAATCAAGATAGGGAAAAAGAAAAGAAAAAGAAAAAGGCGAGAGGGATATTTACACACAGGGGAGGCGCCGTGGCCCCCCTCTTACAACCGATCCAGCTTGCGGCGGATGTTCCGCGTCTTCCTCATCAGCTTCTTGTACTTCTTCTTCTTCATCTTCAACTTGCGCTGCCGCTTCACGCTGATGGCCTGCATGGCGCGGTCCTGCTGCCGGCGCGCCTCGTCGTACCGCAGCTGGCGCCAGGCCATGCGCTCCAGGAACGAGCGCGGCCGCCCGACGATGGCGTCCTCCTCGATCAGCTCCGGGCTGTGCGCCACCACCTTGACCTGCCCGTCGGCGTCGACCGTCTCCTCGATCGTCACCACGGCCTTGTACACGCGCGTCTGCGTCTCGGGCTGCTGCTGCTCCGCGAGTTCATCGGCGACGGCGCTGTCGGCCGCCGACTCGGCATCCGCCTCGGCCGCCTCGGTGAGCGGCTCGGGGGGCGGCGGCGGGGCGTACGGCAGGTACTGGCCTGCCAGGGGGTTGAGCTGGATGTGGAGGTTGGTCTCGGACCCGTCCGAGTGCCTCAGGCTGAGCTTGGCCGTCCCCTCCTCGGCGTCCTGGGCGTCGTGCGATCGCTGCTGATCTCCGTTGGCAATGCTCATTCTCGACAGGGGTTCCTCTAGGTCAGATACCGTCTGTGATAGCGTCGATAGCACGTCGGCCACCTTGTTGCTCCGGGTCCGCGTGGCGAAGATCTGGGCAAAGGTGTCGTCGGACACGGACTTGGGCATGAGCTGGGTTACCGAGATGGGTCGGTGGAGGGCGAAGAAGGTCGAGAGGGCGAGGCCTGGAAAAGGGAGCAAAAGAGACGCACGTTAGCGGGCGGGCAAAATCGAGAGAAGAGCTGCTGTTTGGGGAGAAGGGGAGGACGGGAACGGTGAGACGGAAGGGTGAGACGGAACGGACCTTCATCCCCGATATGCCTAGTACTGGGGACGCTTGGCGGCTGCGGAATGGGGGCCTTTGCTTGCCCTTTTGTCTTTTCCGACTTGGAACCTCGTGAGGCGGGCACCGAGCGAGCGGCAAAATCTCTGGAGCCGTCGTCCGGGCTCGACGGTTTTGACGAAGAGTAGCGGCGCTGGTGCAGACCGGTCGGCCGGTACGGCAGGCTGTATGCGGCGGCGGCTCGCGGGACGACCGAAGTCAGGGAGGAAACGGCGGGCGACTGAGGCGCCGCGGCGACGACTCGTCGTACGGATGAGGGCAGCATGGCGATGAGTGCCGCCTCCGGGCGGGAACTGCACGGTATTTATTATTCGATTGACTATGCACGGGCTGTCTCGTCGAGAAAAATCTCGCAGCGTCGGACCGGTGTGGTGCGGTCGGCGAGCAAGTCGAGCTCGACGTGCCGATGGCGATGGTTGATGGTCGCACGTTGCAGGTTGCAGGTCGCCAGTCACTCAACTCTCGCGTTCGTTCGAGAATCGTCGTCGACCCTCCAAACTTCGCTCGGTTTGAAGTCCTTGTTGGCCGTTTTCGCCCGCGCTAAAACGGATCGCCCGAGGCTTGGCAGCGGTACGTACTCCGTACTGTGTACACAGCGGCCAAATCCTGATTTGTGCGTCGTTTGCGCACTGTCTAGTTCCTGTGCTTGGCGGCTTGGGTCTGCAGGAATAACAAAAGGATTTAATCCGTCCTTGCGTTGAAATGGTGAAGTGTGACTGCAACGGGCAAAGCCTTGAGTCATTCAAACAAAACCGCAGAGGTTTAGACTTATGACTCTGCCCTGATATCGCTCAGTTGCCTCAGCTGACCGCTTTCCGCAAAGGCAGGCAACGTCACGTGGCGTTTCCGGCGGAGATGCTGCCTGAACACACCAACTGAGTTTCCGGTCGCGCCATCGCCAAGAGTGCCAACTCGCGGGATCGGCTTTGGCTACAGACTCGCCCAAGTCTGAAGCGCACCGCCCAAAGCCCGAGATAATCAATGATAACCTTTCACTGATACACTGGTATCGTTGTTCTCTCCGCGCCTAATCTACTTCGTGCTATTATACTCTTCTTAAAATATCGGCAACAACAATCATTTATCTTGTTGAGGGCGGTCAGCGAGGTCGATTCTCGGGAGCGGTCTCGAGCACCCAGCAGCAGAGAGAAACTGCAGTATGTACAGTACAAGGTTGCCCTAGCCGAAGGCGGTGCCTGGCCGGCCATCTATCTGCTCAGAAACACCCCACCAACCCCGCTATCAGCAGCAGGCTTCAGAACCGCGCGAACCATCTGACTTGCCCCGTGTCCTGCGCAACGAAAGGATCGCATTGTCATGCCATTAAGGTGCGATACCGTACCGCTTCGACTCGACACCTGCTCGGTCGGCCAAATGCTGTTGGTCTGTAAACTCGCCTGTGTGCCTACTTTTTTGATGGTCCCCTAAGACCGATCGACCTGCTCCGGGTATGCAATACCGTCCATGGTTTGAGCCTCACCGGGCGGCCGATGCCGGATCGGCTTCTCTCATTCGCCTCGAACCCCCGAGAACCCCCGCATGACATCATGCGTGTAAGTCATGCTTATTACCGTGGGGGGACACCCTGCTCTGCTCTTGACTCGGGCCATTGTTGACGGTTGGCAATGGACGGAAACAGTAGGGTCGCTGGCTGATAAAGTCCGCCACGCGGAGGCTCCGTATATAGAGTCCTCCCAATCCGGCTCAATGCCCTGCGGCTCTCTACAGTGCTGAGAAAGAAGTAAAGCCAAAAGGCCCGTCTAGAAACACTCGGCGATCACACCAGTCTGACGTGTGAGTTGAGCGGTCCTCAAGATCACCAGCCAACAATGGAGGAGAGCATGCTCCAGCACGTCTGGAGTCCCCGAGTCGTCGTAGATGTCCTGATTATGAATTCGTTCGAGTGTCTAGTGATGGCAATCCTACCCTGTCGTCGAACCAGGTGCTTGCGCCTAGCAAGTAAAGCAACGTACAAATCTTGTTGCTCAAGCTTCCGTCTCTTTGTCAGCGTTGCCGGCAATGAAGCCCACGGAAGGAATAGTCTTGGTCAAACGGTGGCCAGTTAACCATGTCGTATGCTGTTTGTAGTGTTGCTACTTCTTCTCCAGGGCAAAGTAGACCTTGACCTGCACCTCGTTCGCCCAGCCGCTCTCGAGGCCCATTTCGGTCCACGCTGTTTCGATATCCACCTCCAGGACGCGCTCGTCTTGCCGGCTCACGGACACAGTGTGAGGGGGTATCGGCTGCCCCCGAATGGTCACCATGAAGTCGTCGTTGATCGAGAGTTCAGGGAGGACCGAGATGTAGACGCCTGCCGCAAGTCAGCATCGCATCGGTCTTTGGGGATCGAATTCTTCTTCCCCCCCATATTTGGTTGATGGCTTACCCAACACCCCTAGCGCCTTCACGGTAGCATCCACCAACATCCTCCCGTTCTCGCGCGCCTCGAACACGGTCCTCAGCACCGCCGCACACCCCGTCATCTTGCCCACCAGCCCCAGGTTCGCAAGCAACACCTCCCCCCTCGTCCCCGACTGCACCGCATGCAGCGGATAGGCAGACAGCACGTCCCACCCCTTCGCCTCGAGAGAGACCGTCACCAGAGCGGCCGGCGACCCGGGCCGCAAGGGAGGCGTCACCTTCCCGCTGCGGTGCGCCCGCACCACGTACCTCCCGCCCGCGCCCCCCTCACCCGCACCCGTACCCGTCCCAACCCCGGGAAACCGGGCGAGGGGCAGGAGCTCGGCCACCGGCCGGTTACCCCGCGGATCGACGTTGAACACGGCCACGATGCCCGTGCCCGTCCCGGCACGGCCGTGGTACGCGCCGACCTTGAGCAACCCGCCGCCGCCGCCGTCCGCGCGGGAGCTGTAGGCGTCCAGGGTCCGGCCGACCGTGCTGGGGCGGAAGACGACGGTGCGGCCGCGCGGCGTGGCGCCCGCGATCTGGCGCAGCAGCTCCTCGTCGTGCTGGCCGGGCGGGTCCGTGACGCAGACGGGCCCGCCGCTGACGCACCGCGCCGCCGCGTGGAACCCGCCCCGCGGGTGTGCCGTCTGGAACATGTCCCAGTCCGGCAGCGCGTTGAGGTGCTGCGCGAGCAGTGCGTTGTGCGCGTTGGTCCACACGTGCCACGGGTGCGCGTCGTCGTCGCTGTCGTCGCCGCCGCCGGTCGGGACGAAGTCGTCCGAGGTACGACACACAATCTGCGGCAGGCTGGTGCGGAACAGGCGGGGGTGGAAGAGCGTGGGCGGGGACAGCGCCATGCCCGCGACCACGGGGCCCCCGGCGAAGTGGCCGAGGGTGGAGGAGGTCCAGGCGTCGAGGTAGGAGCTAGTAAGGGTGCGGCGGGCGGCGGGCTGGGTGAGCGTGTCGAGCATGTACTGGGCGTCAGTCTTGACGCCGTCGATGCCGCAGGAGGTGAGGAAGCGGTAGAAGTCTTCGTAGAAGTCCTGGACGTCGGAAGGAGCGACGACCGTCATGGCGTTGCCGATGGGGAGGTGGGACTTTTGGGTGTCGTCGCGTGAGACCTGGACGGTTTCGTAGCGTTTGACAAGGGGCCCGGAGGGGGCGAGACCGGCCCAGTAGCCTAGGAGGGCATGCCAGACTGCGATGTGCTGTATGTTCTTGTGCTTGGACCGGATGTCGGAGACGAGGGCTTCGAGGCCCCGGGGGAAGGCTCTCGGCTCGGCTTCGAAGTCGTTCCAGCCGTACTGCCATTGGCCGTCGCCGCGGTAGTCAATGTCTTGCCAGTTGTCATCGATGATCAGGTTAGAGATGTTGACCTTGTTCTCGGCCAACGTGTCTAGTGCATTCAGGATCTTCTCCTCGGTCAACTGCTGGCCCAACGAGTTCCATGTGCCTGCCCTGGACTTTAGCATTGGATACAGGTACATTTGGTGGAGAAGTAATTTTGCACTCACAGTATCCCAAACCGTCGTACCAATTTTCATACCATTGCGGCCCGACATCGCCCTCTGCCGTGGGCGAGGCTATACCGTGAGAATTTGGAGCATTCGCTGCCGTAACAAGGGTCCGGGCGTGGTACATGACGGCAGCAACCGCGTTCTCAAGGTTGTCACCGACGGCTACCAGAACCGTTCCTGTTGTTGATTTCACATTATCGTTTCGAAGCTGGGTCAACCTCAGTCCTTGCAGCACAGAGCCCCAGGGGACACATATGGCATACGCTGAGTATCAGACGGCCAGCGTCACCGCTGCGCAAGAGCGCAGTGACATTGTTGATTCCGCCAAGTCCAAGCATCACCAAGTGCTTCCCGTGAGAGGAGAGAAACGAACAAAGTAAGCCATCCTTGTCCAGGCCGAACTCTGACTTGCCGTGTCTGGGAGCAAGCCATGGGGTCCAGGACCGAACCAGGGCAAACCATCTGCCAGCATCATCAGTATTGGAGTCGGCGGGCATTGCAAGGGAGGCGAAAGAGATCCAAAATCAGTCCCTTTCAACGGCACCACGCCTTACCTGAGGAACCGCCCGCCCCACGGAATGCCCAGTGGTACTTCGACAAACGCTGATTCATCCTCCTTTGCCCCGTGTACTTGTGCCTCAACAGTCCACAGGCGCGTTCCAGGAGACTGGCTCATGTGGCGTTTCCATTCCAGCTCCGGATTCAGATCCCGAATCAGGTCAGGCAGGTCCTCGGGGTCGTCCTCTCGAGTTGGTTTCTGGTTGATGATCACAATGGCATCACCCGAGCCCTGCTCGCTGCGAACCCATTTCCATTCTTGGTCATCGGTGCCTTGACGAAACTTGATGGTGAAGGTTAACGAGGACCTGACGACTACCCGGGTCGTGAAGTACAACCTCGCCGCGGCTCCAATGGATTCGTGTAGTTCCGTGGGACGGACATCGTGGATAGAGGGAACTAAGACTGCTTCTTCCCATTCCTCCTGATCTCCGTTGGAATACCAGAGAGCAAGCTGCCAATTCTCCGTAGTAGATTCAGGAGGAATCTCCAGAACCGCATGGATCGTCAGTTCAGAGTTCTGGAGCTGCGTAACTTGGCCGAGCGGCGGGTACGTGACGATAAAAGCGGACATTCTGAACAAGCCTATAGTACAACCAGATGCTGCATGGAGAGAGAGGCAAACGCGCTGGAAGTTGTGTTCCTATACCAGGACGGGTAATACAAGGTGTGGTTATTAGTGTATTGCAATGTGCACCAAGGATCGCTCGTATGTCACAGCCCAACCAACGAGGGACTCCGGGTGCGAGCTAATTGGCGGGAATAGTGGGTACAAACACGCAGTTGAGAACTCCAGGCCTGGGCGAGCACGAGGAATAAAAACAAAAAAAGAACGAAGACTGGAACAGTGTGCTCGGCGCCATTGTTTGAGGCTTTAAGACAAGTAACAACCAACTGGATGAGGGAATTGGGACGTGCCGGGGCCTGTGAAACTGACCAGAGCTTTCTTTTCCCCTGTGAGTCCGCCTCGTGTGGGAATTATCAGCTTCGGTCATCAGCGGCCTGCGTGTCCAATTGATCGGGCAGATTGTAGGCCTCTCTTAATCCAAAACCGTCTTTGACGATTGGAGCCTGCAGAGAATGCAATGCTTGCACACGGCAGTGGTAAGCGCCCGAAACCTGCAGCGCGAATCGTTGAAGCTCAAAGCTCCCCTTCAGATGTCGAGCTCATGCTGGATGGCGCTCAGATTCAAACGAAGAGCAAAGGTTAGCCGTGGCCAATCGCAAAGGCCGAATTTCCAACTGCCAAGACGAGTTGCCGGACAATGGGTACCAGGACCACGTGACAGAAGCTCCGAAGCCAGCTTTGGCCCGGGCGTTTCCGAGCTGGCCTTGGAAGTGAGGCAAAATTACGCTGCATACCGTAGTTTTTTGAAGCGATCGAAGGAGCCAGGACTTTCCTTCAAACCACTCATTTCCCACACCCCTCCCCTTCCACATCCGCGTCCATGGCGTCCCGGAGACTCGCTCTGAACCTCGCGCAGGGCCTTCGCGGCCGCACTGGAGGGCTTTCTGTGCCGTTCAGGCGAGGCCTCGCAACACCGCACTCCTCGCCTGCCATCAAGACCGAGACTACAACACTCAAGAATGGCCTGACCGTGAGCTCCGCCGGCACCAATTAACCTTGCCCGGGCCGTCGCTGACTCGCATTGCTATCAATAGGTCGCGACTCAATACTCGCCCTACGCCCAGACCTCGACTGTCGGCATGTGGATCGATGCCGGCTCTCGCGCCGAGACCGACGAGACCAACGGCACCGCCCACTTCCTCGAGCATCTGGCCTTCAAGGTACGATACCAGCTCTCCGGGCGCATGATGCTGCTCAATATATATGTATATATATCTCGGAGAATTGTTGGCTGACCGCGTTTACCCGTTTGATTAGGGCACCACCAAGAGGACACAGCAGCAATTGGAGCTCGAGATTGAGAACATGGGCGCTCACCTGAACGCCTACACCTCGGTTCGTCGTGACCCAAGATTGTATCTCCGTTTCCTCCACGTCGATCGCTAACACCGGAAACAGCGTGAGAACACCGTCTACTTCGCCAAGGCCCTCAATGAGGATGTCCCTCAGTGCGTCGACATCCTGCAAGACATTCTTCAGAACTCCAAGCTCGAGGAGGCCGCCATTGAGCGGGAGCGCGACGTCATCCTGCGCGAGGCGGAGGAGGTTGAGAAGCAGCTCGAGGAGGTTGTCTTTGACCACCTGCATGCCACTGCCTACCAGCACCAGCCCCTGGGCCGCACAATCCTCGGCCCCCGCGAGAACATCCGCGACATTACCCGGACCGAGCTCGTCAACTACATCAAGAACAACTACACGGCCGACCGCATGGTTCTCGTTGGCGCTGGCGGTATCCCCCACCAGCAGCTCGTCGAGATGGCCGACAAGTACTTCTCCAAGCTCCCGTCTAAGGCTCCCGAGACCAGCGCCTACCTCCTGTCCAAGAAGAAGCCCGACTTCATCGGCTCTGACGTCAGGATCCGCGACGACACCATCCCGACGGCCAACATTGCGATTGCCGTCGAGGGTGTCAGCTGGAACGACCCCGACTACTTCACCGCGCTCGTCGCCCAGGCCATTGTCGGCAACTACGACAAGGCCCTCGGCAACGCTCCCCACCAGGGCAGCAAGCTCAGCGGCATCGTCCACAAGAACGACCTGGCCAACAGCTTCATGAGCTTCTCCACCAGCTACAGCGACACCGGGTAGGCCCTATTCCATCATTCGTTGAGCTTCTTGTCGTCGTAGCAAATCAGGGTCCTGTTGCTAACCGATTCTTCCGCAGTCTCTGGGGTATCTACATGGTCACCGACAAGCTCTCGACTGTTGACGACCTGGTGCACTTTGCCCTGCGCGAATGGTCGCGCCTGTCGGGCAACGTGAGCGAGGCCGAGGTTGAGCGGGCCAAGGCCCAGCTCAAGGCGTCCATCCTCCTGTCCCTGGACGGCACCACGGCTGTCGCCGAGGACATTGGCCGGCAGATCGTCAACACGGGCCGCCGCATGAGCCCCGCCGAGATCGAGCGCATCATTGACGGCATCACCGAGAAGGACGTTATGGACTTTGCCAACAGGAAACTCTGGGATCAGGATATCGCCATCAGCGCTGTCGGCAGCATCGAGGGCCTCTTTGACTACGCGAGGATCCGGGCCGACATGAGCAGGAACTTTTAAAGGCGAGGATCAGCTGGTGGTAAAAAAAAAAGGACGAGGAGTTGGGAGAGTTGGGGATTCGGTTGCGGTGCGGGGAGAGAGAGAGAGAGAGAGAGAGGGGCGCCCGGGTCAGTGTATTATAATCGGTGTTGAATCCGAGGCCAACACGTGAAATGTACTGTAGGGGGCGGGCGGGTAGACATAGATCAATCGATCCTGCTTCTTTTGTTTACAACGGAACCACGAACCACACAATTCCACCAGACGAGGGAGAGACGTTGGCCGTCTTTGCAATGGCCTATAGAACGGGCGAACCTACTGCTGAGGTATTCTGTTTGCCGGTTTTCGGTATCAGCTGTTGGATGGTCGTTCGCTTGTTTGTCATACCTAGGAGCAGCAGGGCATTTATCGCTTTTGCCTGAGTCGAGATGGGAGCGGTTCTTGGGTACGCTCACTCCCCTTCAACAAGCAATGACAGACACAAATGTCGTCAGTCAACCTTTAGATTTTGCTATCAACTCCTAATACCAAGGTTTTTATCTCGGTTGTCCACCCACAAACTACCACATACAACCGTACCTGTTGCGAAATACGGGATCGCGTTTGCATATAAGTAGGGCTTTTGTTGGGCGTGCTGACCTCAACCCTCCTCCTTTTCATTTTAGAATATAACCGGGTGAGAGTCGATCCTTCGAGTATAATAATGACCGGAGGAGTAATTAGGAAGTTTGTGATCCTACTACAAGATACGACCCTCGAGTTCTCCTTTGATACAGCGACAAGGTTATTCCCTATCCAACGACCTCAAAATGGCTACTCCTTATGAGATACATATTGATGCGACGAGGCTGATTGTCTGCTGCGACGGTACAGCCAACTCGGGATATCGACCGGAGGCCGAAAACCCTCTTACCAACGTATCGCGCATCTCACGATGCATCAAGCCCAGGAAAAGCTGGTGGTAATGGCCGGCAGCTAGTTCTTTACCTGTCCGGCATCGGCACGTCTGCCGACGCCCAGCTCGATTGGCTAGTCAACGGTTGGAAACAGATGGTTGGAGCAGGTCTGCTTATTCAATCTTTCCATGTTCATGACGGTCACTTGCTAAGGCGGAGCCGCTAATTCATGAATGGGAGCGATGGCTCTTCAGGTCTCGACGAGAAAGTCAAGGAGGCCTACTCATTCCTCTGCCACAACTATGACGAACGGGGCGGGGATGAGATTATACTCATCGGTTTCTCCAGGGGCGCCTTCACCGTGAGATGCATTGCCAGTCTGATAGCCAGCGTCGGACTTCTTACAAAGACTAGCCTCTCCCAGCTACCTAGGATTTACCCTCTCTGGAAGCAGGGGAAACCGGTTGCTGACTTTGATCTGGATCCGGGGTCGCGTAGGGATGCTCGCATAAGGGTCTTCTGCGCCATGTGGGATATTGTCGCGTCATTGGGTCTCACTCACATAACAAATTAGTGACCAAGTTGAGTGATTCCCGTGAAGGGTCATGAGAGCAAGAGATAGCCAGTCCCGAGCGGAGCGCGGCACTTGGCTGGGGTCGCACTGATGAGTGGAGGCTGCAGGGGCGGGAGCAAGCGGCGGCCAGGTGAAGTGGTGGCCAGCGAGTGGGTGGGATGGTGCGATTGTCGCTTTTTAGGCTTGAAGATATGCGGTGCGTAGCCTGGCATCTCCGGGACTTTGAAAGGGCGAAGCTTCCGGATGATCCGGCGATCGTAGCATCCACTTAGTGAATGCTTGTATGTATATGCGTATATACAAATAGTGTAAAGAGAGGAAAGCCGCCGACTTCGGGCTCGAAACGGCGAGCTTGTTGGAATTTTTCCCTTCGGTTCCGCACTGTCAAAGTCGGCTGTTTTGGCTGTTACATAATTAGACAAAGCATACATTACATTACTGTCAAGTACTCTCGATGCCCGTCGGAATCTATAGTACCTCCGTAATCCGTACTCTGGTGATATTTGGCACCACGGCTGTTCTCCACCGGCAAGGCCACTTCTCGTTGGCTGAGAGCACTTGTTGGCAGCATCTAGGCAAGAGCATCGCCTCATTCTCGACTCCTTGGCGTCCCGTGCTTTTTGGCTTGGGGCAAGACGGGACCGGGATCGGACGGGTATCCGTGTCCCGGCTCAAGTTGGAGAAAACTCGGGTCTCTCGGGGTGGTCGGGGTGGGAAGAAGGCCGGGCCTCGGCGCGTCGCCAGGTCAGGAGGAGGGAGGCCACAAAAGATGGGAGACAAGCCCCACCCCCGCTCGAGACCTACATACAAGTCTAATGCACCTTCCAAATAACTATCTTTGGTACATACTATACTCCGTACCGTGCCTACCTTAACTTGATGTGTGTACATACCTACCTGAGGTACCAGTAGGTTAGATGCTTTCGAGAATGCTGTCCAACTCGCTGAGCTGGCTGGCATGGCTGTTGATTCGCGAGTTGGCCTCTTCCGCCTTGCAAAGCCACACTCGCCCAGTCGCTGAATGCTGACGCGTCGTCATGGTGCCCAGGCAGTGCTTTTCTTTTCTTTCTTTTCTTTTTTTTTTTTTGTGGCGGGGCAAGACTCGATTCCTTCGTGGCAGGAATTCAGAAAGGATCGTCATGCAGGGTATGTTTGTTTTGGCGGAACAGTACTCAGTCAGCCAACTTTCCATTCTCTTGGGGCGAAGGTTGTCGAGGTCAGCGGCCAGGCAACCGACCAGACCTGCAATGGCAACCTGCTTGTTAGTTTGCGGGCACTCCCACCAAGCTCCATTGGACACCTGCGTATGCCCTTGAGTTCGGAGTCACCACAACACCCAGTGCCGTGCAAGTCGCCGTGTAAGGATAAAGTCGATCTTGAGGGCGGATTTGCCTTCTACGGTGTAGTGTATGTATGTACAATACACCAAGTTGTGGAGTGTACCGTACCAGTAGGGTGTACTTGTACGTATTTACATACCTAAACATTGCGTACAACATACAACGGAGACTGGGCTTGTCTGTCTAGACGGGCTTGCACACATTGGTTGCAGTAGTAGTCGTGTATGTATACAGCGTACTGCATGACCCCCCAAATCCCGCGCTCAGCGAGACCCTGGGCAGCAGGGTGCATGTGCCGTGGTTCGATTTGATTCTGCACACTACACTCTTGAGAGAAGGGAACCGTAGGGTAGTATAGCAGACGGCGGGGTTTAGAGTTCACTCCTGGCAGAATCCGAGGTGCGTATGTCGTATACTCGTTTCCAATGCACGCCAAATACCTACCTTATTCGCACTTACCCTTCCGTCTTGGAAACAGCGGCACTTACTTACCTAGTAGGTTGTGCCAGAGTTGAGGTCCAAAAACTACACTCCCTAGGTACGCAGTAACATCCCATGGGCACCTCATCGAGCAGACGACCTGTGAAAATAGGCTAGTCTGGTCTTACAGTTCACCAAACGAAAGCCCGGACACGTAGCAGTTGTTCTTGTTTCTCTCTGCAGTGTGACGAGGATGCCGCCCGCTAGCGATGCAGTGTCGATCGGATATCTGTGATACGCCCGTATGAACATCTCATGCTGCAGGCGCCAGGTGTCATCCAAGCCTGGCCCTAAGTGGTGCCAGGACCAGCGGCTTTAGGTTTACCCACCGGCCTTTGTACGGACGGTGTACTCGAAACAGAATCGGGGTAGCGTAGGAATGCACACGCAATCCTCCTTGTGATGCTTGAATGTTTCCCAGCCGCATAATAGAGAGGGAGAGAGAGAGAAAAGAGAGAGCAGCACGAGTGTGCCGGAGGATATTCGCACAGTCCGAAATCGAAGGAGAGGCGGCCCCACCGTTTCGCTCTAGTGTCGCCTTTCTGAAGAAGGATTCAATCAAGGCACAGCATAGTTATTGTGCGAGCGGGTTTAATTTGGAAACTGATGCGGCTGCGCTGCCGGGTACACATACTCCGTAGGGAGTCATGTAACCCACCCAACTTCTTTCCGATCTTGAAGCTGAATAATCATCACTGTGTTTTCTTCGTCAAGGAGACTTAGTTCTTCGATCGAAGTCTGCAGGAGAGACAAGACCGCCAACATGGTGAGCCTAACAATCAATGTACGATCCCAAGAGTCGCTCCAAGTCTTGTCCTTCATTGAAGAAATCGGCCTTCAGCATGCCGGCTCTCGCTCCTTCCGTCATGCTTCCTAATGTGGTTAGATGCGGGCAGCCCGCACTCGCTTCCAGCCTGGCCATATTCGATCCCTTACAACTCAAGACCAGACCGCGCAGGGGCATTTTGTCGAGCCGCAAGAGCTCGGTCTTTCACGCAAAACATGCGTAAGGATTCGTCTAGTGTATTAGACAGCGGTTGCGCGCGGACCAGAGTTCAGAACGTAATGTACAAATTGACACCCCCGGCGAGGGTTATGTTGCACCGCCGCGGCAGCGGCAGCGGCAGCGGTAGCAGCGCCAACGGAGCGCGCCATCAAGCGAAAGTGATTGGACGAGCCGAGCCTGCTTGCTGGGTTTCATCAGGGCTCCAGCCAGCTCTGACTGAGGGAGGCGAAGTGATGTCGCCCTGCGGAACAGCAGTCCTGGCATTTCAGGCTCGATGAATGAGCGACAGGGACCCAGCATGTGCAGTGCACCCGCTCGGGCGCACGACTTCCCCGGTTGAGTAACAAACAATGAAATCATTTTGTGGTAGTGTTTGGCACGTGCCCTCCATCTCTTGCCTATATTGCCGTTAGTTGTCCACTGCATCCCATCTTGCGCGTGCCCGCACCGCCGGACAGGCGGCTGGAATGGCCCAAGCCGGTTGCTATTGTGGTTATGAGTCCTGGGGGTGCAGCGCTCCTCAAACCCAGCTTGGCAATGCCCTTGTCAATCCCGCCTGATCCGGACGACGCCCCTCCATACAGGAGGACTCCAGCCCCCCTGCAACCACCCGGTCCACACCTGGAAGGGCCTGCCCCACAAATCTCACCTCTTATGCCATCCGTACTCGACACAGCCCGCCTTCTCGCGGCGGATTCTGTTCGTTATCCTTCCCTCCCTGCCCCCCACCCCCGGTTCTCCAAGTCTCAGATGCAGAGAGGTGGTCAGCGCCTACCTTGCCGCGCCGAACAAACTAGCTTCACCACCCATTTCATTCTAAGACCCTTTGGTCCCCTTCCATCGTTTTTCTCCACTCCCCGAGCTCGCTGAATGCTCGCGCTCCATTTTCCCGACTCTGTCGGCTCCTTCAAATCAGTGTGATTCCCAACCCTCCGGGGTACCTCGCCTTTTCCGCTTGGATTCGGATCGCACTTCCCTCATTCGGCGGGTTTTCTCCCTTGCATGCTGGTCGTCGAGGCACCCTGTTTCTTTGGGCTGCGGTCCCACCCAATGCCTGCGCTCTCGAAGAACCATCGCCTGATGGACGCGCTGCGCCCGTAGACCGTTCAAAGTCGCCGCCGAGCCGCAACATCGTCGTCTACAAGATGCCGCTTCTAAGTCCTGCCGTCGTGGAAGCTGCACGGGTGGTGGTTAGGCAGGCGGCCGAAACGGCTGTGACGTCGGCCTTCTCGCCTTCCATCGCGACCTCGAGCCCTGCGACCTCGCCGCCAGTCACCTCGATATCGGCAACGTCAGCCGCTGCTACGCCGACTGGAAGCAGCACGCTTGCTAATGGGGGATCCAGCTCCGCAGGAGGAGATTCGGGAAGCAATGGAGGTGGTGGTGGTGGCGGCAATGGTGATAATGGAGGAGGAGGAGGAGGCGGCGGCGGTAACTCGTCATCTTTGCTCTTCTTCGTCGCCCTGGGATTCGGCGTCGTCTTCACCAACCTCTGGTGAGTCTTGCGCTCGATGAGATGGCGAGTTCACCCTCGGCCGTCACCCGCTGACACTGGGTAGGATCATCGTTGGCGTCAAGTATTGCTTCAGGTATAATGCGCGGGCTCGTCAAATGCGAAACGAAGAAGGCGAGCCGATCAACATGGAGAACATGCCCCGCCCGTATCGTCGCCGGAGGGAAAAGAAGTTGATGCCCATAGACGAGGTCAACGAGAAGTTTCCGATGCTCAAATACAAGACCTGGGTTGCCAGCCGCGCACAAGAAGGATTGCCGACCCTAGGTGGTGTCTCATCCCCCCAAAGCCGGCCCAATAGCATCCGTGATGCGGACGGCGTCGCCCAGGAGTTGCCATCAAAAGAGCGCGCGTCAACAGACGACCGGCCAACGACGAGCGCTACAGCCACCGGGACCACAACGGAACCCGCGGCCGACCCCGCGCCGGAAACCGCAGAGAAGCCCGAAGCCCGGGGTCCACGGCATGTGCCCAAGGAGAGTACTTCGAGTACAGTTGGTGGGCTTAATCGGACATCTACGGATTCTAATTGTGAGCCGGAGAGTGCCGCGGGCAAGAACCATGAGAGCCGGGCCTCACATGAAGAGGAAGAGGAAGACGAACATATCGATGCTGCTCTCCCGCCAGAGTGCGTCGGGACGTCGGGCGATACGTGCGCCATCTGCATCGATACGCTAGAGGATGACGACGATGTGCGCGGTTTGACCTGCGGACATGCTTTTCATGCTGTCTGCATCGACCCATGGCTTACCACGAGGAGGGCGTGTTGTCCGCTGTGCAAGGCTGACTACTACACTCCCAAACCTCGCCCTCCAGCCGCCGAAACAGGGGAGGGTACGCCAGCCGTTATCCAGGTCACGCTCCCTGACAATACTCGGAGCGACCGGATGAACCTTCCAGGGAGACCGCGACCAGCCTTCTTCAGCTTTGGGCGGATGGATCGTTCGGCAGCGAGCAGCTCTCGGGCGAGAGACCCGAGCGGTTCTGCCGCTCCCGGCGGTCGGAGGTCAAGGTCAAGCCCCGCAACTCCATCACCAGACCAAGCGCCGACTGGCGGTCTGCTCTCCGGCCTGAGGAGCGCAATGCCAGTATTCCGGTTTGGCCGGGGTCAAAACAACCAGACGGAATCGGACCCCGCAATGCCCGGCAATAACACAGCCACCACGCCGTCGCAGCTTGAAGCAGGCGTTCGGAACACACAAAGTTAGCACGGTCTGGGCGACGCCGATGCTGCATCGCGAGCAAAGATGACACCGGAATATCTTCGACGGCCATTTTGAAAGCGCACTATCGACCACATCATATCGTGGGGATGCGATCTACTCCGGTCTAATTTTTTCCTCGCCGATATATAACGTCTTCATTTTTTGAGGCTACATCAATACTGCCGATACCGTCAGCACATTATAGCCACCTGCGCACCGCTCGAGGCACTGGTGAGCATGTCGCACATACGCTATCTTATTATACGAATCCTGACCGCCGTCGACGGTCCGATATCTCAGCGCACAGCCTTTGGCTAGCCGCAGACCGTCGTTGAAGTCTCAACTATTCTCCCTGATCGTGCCGTTCATTTCGCACACATGTCATCAGTCTTTGACCTTTGCATAGCACACAGGTTTCATGGGATCCGGAGGACGCTCTCCTCATCTGTAGTATGGAGTTATTGGAACGGGTGGGTGGACGGGTGGTATGCTTGATTTGCTTGGAAGTATGGATGCGGGTTAGCAAATGGGGGAAAAAGGGGGGGAACTTGGGTATCGACTGGCGGTAGTTGGATGCCCAGGCCTAGGGTGGGTTTGGGTGTTTCTTGTGTATTTTGGGCGCATGCGCCGCGAGAGCTAAAATGGACATTGTAATCATCTGCACTGCATGGGTTTCTTCCGCCGCCCTCTGTCGTGCCAGCTCCGGTCGCGATGTTTTATTGAGTTGGGCACCTAAAGCCAAGTTCTAGCGTGTCACAGATAACGTCTCGAAAATCAAACCCCTGAGGCCAACCGCAAACCTGCCGCGACATGTGTGATGCTCTCTTCTTCCAAATTTACAGGAACTTCCCACTCTGGAACCTATTTCCAAAATTTGCCGCCCTATTCAGCAGCTCCCTCCGCTGCGCGTTGGTGATCCGCCCGAGCACCTTCATGTCCTTCTCCCAGTCAAACGCCCGCTTGCTGGGGTCGTCCTCCTCCTCGTCGTCATCCCCACTGCCGCCGGCCTTGACACCCCACTTGGCACCGTCCCCCTTGAGCCGCGCCGCAGAGGACGCCGCCGCCTTGCCCGCTGCGCGCGCCTCCTGGTGCTGTTCCACGAGGCTCTTGCCCCGGGTCTGCTCGACGTAGGACTTGACGCGGGCCGCGTCCGCCCTCCTGCTGCCGCTGCCGCCGCTGCCGACCTCGGGTCCCCGCGAGGCAGCGGCGGATGGCGCCGCGTTCGGGTCTTCGCGCCCCAGCACGGCGTTGGCCAGCCGGCGGGCCTTCTCCTCGGGCGTCTCGGTCCAGATGGCGCTGACCCCGGCCGGCGGCCGGCCGTCCGCGGCCGTGGCGGCGCGCGGCCCAGTCGCAAACTTGCGCGGGCGGAGCTTGGTCGGATCCGGGGCGCGCGGCCCGCTGCTCGTCGGCGGCGCGAGCATCCAGTCGTCCCGCTTGGGGGCGGTGCTGCCGGGTTCAGGCTCGGAGAGGGAGGAGGTGGCGGTGGCGGCTGCTGCTGCTGCTGCTGCTGCTGCTGCTCGGGAGCGGGTGGACGACTCGCCGGGGAGGGCCGGGCCCCAGTCGTCGTCGTCGTCTTCTGAGGAATCGGAGTCGTCGGGGTCGGTCGTGGGGCGCTCCGAGAGGTCAGCTGGCGGCGGCGCAGGGCCGAGCACGCGCTTGGGAGGGGGAGGAGGAGGAGGCGCGGGACCGGGCGTGTCTTGGTCCGGGTCAGAGTCAAGGGGTATCTCGTCGCTGTTCGATGGCTGTTTTGTGGGCGGAAGCGAGGGGCCAACCGATCGTTTCTCGTCTCTCGGGGCGGGCGTGCTGTTGTTTGCGACTGATGGTGGTAGCGAAGGGCCGATCACCGGTTTTGGTCGAGATGCCGTCTCCTCTGTGTCGCCGTTGCGCGTGGAACCTGGTGCGCTTGGTCCGAAGGCGTCATCCAAGTCGTCGTCGTCCAGCGGGATCTCATCATCGTTTTCTCGGCGCGAGGCCTTTGGGGGGGGCGAACAACCAGACTCTGCCTCCTCGTCTTCTGGAGTGCGCTTGCGCTTTTGTAGGTGCGGAGGGAGTTGTGGCCCAATGGACGCCATGGTGACTGCCAGGTATTTCGCTGTCGGCTAGCTTGAGTCGCCTTTTGGCAAATATTTCGGACTGAAAGGTCAGGTAGGTAGGTGATTGAACATGGACTGGTGTTGATCGATTCTTAGATGTTGCTGCCAGAGGAAGCACTGCAATTCGGCCCTATCGATAAACTTAGGTAACCAGGTTAGTGGCCTGTTATAGGCTACAAGTTCAGCAGTTCCCCACTGGACCGAGCGAAGCGGTCGCGGCGAGCTGACGTTAGAGTGCGCAGGGGGGGAAGCTGCGTAACCGAATTGGGAACTTGCAGCTAGCTGCAGGCATCCTAGCCTCGACTGCGCCAAACCGCCGACTAACAAACCATCTTGACTCTCTCTCGCGCCTTAGTTGAGGTGTGCGGATCTTGTATGACCCATTGAATGTTTCTTATGAGCTGCCAATTGTAATTACCACCATCCGACCAGCCCCGCCACTCTTAAGGAAGTAGCGAAGCTCTCCCCCGGCAGACGCGGCGCATGTTCATAATCTGCGACGAATCACACACTCGATAACAGCGAACTTCTTGCACCCCGCGGCGGAACGCAACTGTACCGTCTCTGAAGTTCACGGAGCAATGTCTCCTGTTTCCAACACCCGATGAGTTTGAGTCGACCCCGGGAGGAGGATAGCCCGGCGGGCGCCATGGCCGACGAACCAGAACTGCACCCCGCCGACGACGCCAGCTCAAGCTCGGATGACGGGGAGACAGTGAAGGGCGAGCGGGACGAGGATCACATTACCGACGTTATCGAGCAGGAAGAGCCCGAGACGGACTCGGATGCACATCGCCCAGCTGGGCCCAGCTCCATTGCACACCGCTACGGAGAACTGGTCGAGGCAGGACGCGAGACGCCGTCCGAGGATGATGGGTCAACAGATGCCGCACCACCCCGGGTCGCGGTCAGCCCCATTGGTTCTCCGCTCTCTGTCCCAGACGATACGCCGTCTATACAGGTACTTAGGAATGACAAAACAAAACGGGAGCCGGACGGCCACTGAAGACTGACATGTTCGTGCAGGGTTCCGCCGTCTCCTCGCCCAGCAGCAGCCTATTGCCCTCCCGTGCCTCCCGTCCCGGCCTGGCCAGCCCGACGCCTTCGTTTCGGCCTTTCGATCGGCGGTTCCAGTCCCGTATCTCGTCGCCACACCTCACCTCCCCACGCCCCTCTTCGCCCGCACTCTGGTCCACACACAGCCGCAACGTATCGCTAAGCAGCCAGTTGCTGTTGGATCCGGGGGGATCCGAACCCCCCTCGCCGCCGTGGGAGGTCGTGCGCTGGACAAAACTGAGGAAGCTCAATGGGCAGGTGTTTTCCGAGTCGGGCAGGCGAAACTTTGGCTCACCGACATGCCTTGCCGTTTCGGCCACTGTCGTGTTGGGCACTTCGAAGGGGATCATCCTTGTGTTCGACTACAACCAGAATCTCAAGTTGATAATCGGCCCGGGGACGAAAGGTGTGGCCCGCCTCATTGCATCGCCCCTTTCCTAACGCACCTCGTGGCACTGACCGTTTTCCAGCTGTCGAATCCGGGCCAGTTACCGCGATCGCCATATCGGCGGATCACACCACCATTGCCGGCGGACATGCAAACGGCAACATATTCACGTGGGACACCTCAAGAGCTGCAAGGCCCTTCCTCAGTATCCCTCATCTAGATCCAGTACACCGACAAAAATCGCCGCCGAGCGACGGTCATGTGCAGAACGTCAAAGTGACGCATCTGGGTTTCCTCGGCACCCGGCACACGGCTCTCGTATCCGCGGACGATCGCGGAATGGCCTTCTCGCACCTCGCGACCAGGGGCACCGGAGCCCTCGGTAGGACCGTCAAGACGACGCGGATATTGGGGCGATACCCGGATTCACAGCCGCCTCCGGGGAAGACCGTGAAGCCCAGCACCGTCTTGGCCTTTGCGTCTCTCCCTCTGGGAAACGTCGAGATGGCCACCGACACCATGGGGCTCACCGCGATGCTCACTCCCTACTTGCTCGTCATCGTCTCCACCACCCCGATTGCCCAGACCCAACATAAATCCGCCCGGCCAAAGGAGGTTGCCGCCCACAGCCCCATGACAGGTTGTTTGGCTTGGTTCCCCGCCGTCAAGCTGAAAGTGGCCGACCCCGTCACTGGCAGCCAGATCTCCAAGGTAAAACTGGTGTACTGCTGGTCGAACGTCCTCACTGTCCTGGATGTCGACGAGATCCCCTCGGAGGACAAGGACAAGCCGCCGAGCCTCAGGTTCAGGGCACGGAGCCGGTGGAAATGCGAGGAGGCGATCGTCGCAGTGCAGTGGTTGAGCCGGTCGGTCCTGACCGTCCTCACAATCTCTCAACGGCTCATTGTTCTCGAGGACCGGAGCATGCGCATGACCGAGGCTTTCGACCTGATTCACAAACACATATATCACGTCGACCTCTTTTCGAAGCAGCTTGGCGCGCTGGTCGAGCAGCTCGACGAAGAAGACCCGTCGATGCACGGTGTTGTCGCCGACGCCTTCTACATGAGCTTCAGAACCTACAAAGGACGGATATTCCTCCTTGGATTCAACGACGTGTCGATAGGGGCACTGTCGAACTGGGCCGACCGCCTCATCGCGCTCATGGAGAATGGCGACTACGTTGGCGCCATCAAGCTCGCAACATCGTACTACACAGGAGATACCAACAAGCTCACCGTCGGTTTGCCCGAAGATGCCACGTTGAGGCACTCCATGGTCCAGGACAAGCTGGTGGAAATCATGAGCGCGTCGCTGAAATACGCCTTTGGCCAGAGGCAGAAGAACAGGGATTCTGTTGACGACCGCCATCTCCAAGAACTGTCCGAAACGTGTTTTACTGCCTGTCTGAGCGTCGGCGACGTCGACTTTCTCTTCGACGAGATGTATGAGTGGTACGAAGACGCCGGGGTCGAGGGAATCTTTCTCGAGACCCTGGAGCCTTACGTCCTTGACCGGTCGATCACTTCCATCCCGCCAGTGGTCGTGAAGGCGATGGTCGCTCACTTTGTTTACAAGGGCTGGGAGAGCCGGCTGGAGGAGGTGATTTGTCACCTGGACACTGCCACGCTCGACCTGGACCAGATCACGCTTCTCTGCAAGCAGCACAGCCTGTACGACGCGTTGCTCTACGTGTGGAACCAGGCATTGAGAGACTATATCACACCGCTGTTCGACCTTCTCTCTCTGCTCGTACCGATCATGCAAAACGGGCAGTCCTCGGGCGACCAGATGGACGCCGAGATATCCGCGGTGAACGCGTTGAAGATCTTCCCCTACCTTTCCTACATCCTTACTGGAAGAGTTTACCCAACGGGCGAAGCACTGCCCGAGGATGTCGCGCGGAACGCCAAAGCCGAGCTCTACTGGCTGCTCTTCTCGGGGAAGAGCGTCACATGGCCGAAGGGTAGCAACAAGAGGTTGCTGACGAGGCCGAGCCAGTCTCAAGAACCTTCATTCCCTTATCTTCGGCTAATCTTGAGCTTTGACGCCGCAAGCTTCCTGAGCGCTCTCAACGAAGCCTTTGAGGATTCCTTTCTTAACGACTCCTCGGAAGAGCCGAATGGAAGTCCCGGCCGGGATCTGCCCGAGGAGCAGATCTTCGGCCTGACGGTGAACAGACAGTACATCGTCTCGATCCTGATGGAAATCATGGCCTCGCCGGAGTTCTCCTCCAATGAGACCATTTACCTGGACATGTTTATTGCCAGGAACCTGCCGAAATACCCTCAATACCTCCTCTTCCCCGGCTCGACCTTAGACAAGGTCCTGGTTGGGCTCTGCAAGTATCCCGGCCGGGATCTAGCAGAGGATGCCCAGCTCAGCGCCGAGTATCTCTTGTCTGTGTACCAACCAGCAGATGTCACAGAACTCATCCCACTCTTCAGAGAAGCCGGTTTCTACCGCATCCTGAAGCGCATTTATCGAGGCGACAAGCAGTACGGTAGACTGATCCAAACCTACTTCGAAGACCCGGAGGATCAGGAAGACGTCTTCAACTGCATTGACACGTATTTGCGGCCCCGAGCAGGTCTCACGCGGCGCCAGACCCAGGACATCCTTCGGGTTATCAAGCAGCATTCGGCGGAGCTCGTCAGCCTCGACCCCGCGATGGCAGCCCAAACCATCGCTAGACACGCGCCCGAGCTACACCAAGACGTCTTGGATTCGGTGGCTGCGCAGCCGGGCCTTCAGTACGCGTACTTGAGGGCAATACTGGAGCCGGAAAAGGATACTGGCGTGGGCCGCTCGACGGACAGAGACCTTGTGGAGCACTACTTGCGGCTGATGTGCCAGTTTGATCCTGACCACGTCTCGGATTATGTTGGTTTAGTCCAGTCTTCGAACCTAAGGCTTGAACAGCTGCTCCCGACGATGGAGGAAACGGGCGTGATCGATGCGGCCGTCATTCTCATGGCCAAGGAGGGCCAGATTCAAGAAGCCATGGGACGCTTGGTAAAGCACCTCGAAACTCTCGAGTCGGCATTGCAAGGCCTCCTCGACGGTTCCCGAGACGATGCTCGTCACCTGCAAACGTCCGCCGAGGAACTGGTGCACGCGTTGCGCAAGTTCGTCATGGTGGGCATCTGGCTATGCCAGGGGCAGACCAAGACGTCGCGGGCGGCCGTGTCTAGCTGGCGAGGCCGGAAAGCGTCGCCCGATGGGACGCTTTCGGCAGATGAGAATCTCTGGCTTGATCTGATCGACACGGCGGTGCAGATCACAAGACGGCTGTCCTCCAAGCTGCAGCCCCCGCCAGACAATTCTCCTTCCACGGCCGACGGCAACGCAGACACACATCCCCCGGGCCAATTGGACACTGATAAGCTGCTCACCATGCTACGCTCCCTCGTTCAGACGGCTTTTACCGCCCTGCTCAACTCCACGTCTACTGTTTTCCCTGCGTCCACGTTTGCCTCCTCCTCCTCCTCCTCCTCCTCCTCCAGGTCCCCCGCCGAGACAACGGCAGCAATAGCCCGACAAAACACGGTCGCCGCCACGGGGATCGGGACGAACCTGGCCTTCCTCCGCATCCTGCGGGCGTTCCTCACCCGTGCGGCGGCCGCGTCGCCCAACCTGGCGGACCTGCGCGCCGTGCTGGCGTCGGTCTTCTCGGCCTACGCCTACGAGGAGTCGATCCTGCGGCTGTCGAACCGGCTGCTCGAGCGCTCGCTGTTCGTCGGCGTCTCGCAGGCCGTCGAGCTGCGCCAGCGCGGGTGGCGGCCGCGGGGCTCGACGTGCGAGGCGTGCGGCAAGCGGGTCTGGGGTCCCGGCGTGGCGGGCGGGAGGGCGGTCTGGGAGGCCTGGGAGGGGAGGGAGCGGGAGGCGGCACGGGCGAGGAGGAGAAAGAGGGAGCTGAACGGGAAGGGGGTGGGCCACTCGGGGAGTGGTGGTATGACGATGATGATGATGATGATGAGCGGCGCAGATGAGGACGGCGGGGGGGAGGAGTATACCGGAAAGGGGAAGGGGAAGGGGAAGGACTTGGGTCTGAGGTGGAGGCAGGAAGCAGAACAGAAGAAGGAGGAAGAGGAGGAGAAGGGAGGGGAGGGCACAGGCGAGGGCGCAGACTGTGAGGGCTCGGACGGGAAGATAGATCCGCGGAAAGAGGGTTTCGAGGGGATGGTGGGCGCCGCGCAGAGGGAGACACAACAGGGGCTGGGGCCGCTGGTTTTACTGGCGTGCAGGCATATTTACCACCAGAGCTGCCTCGAAGCGCTGCTGGCCAAGGATGGGTCGGGGAGGGAAGGGGAATATCGGTGCCCCATTGATGGGTAGGAGGATGAGAGTGTAGAGGGGGGTTTGGGTTCTATGTGTAGAACTGGGGAGCTAGCTCATGGTGGTTCTTTCTCAGTACCAGCTCCTCCGTTTACCGGTTTCGAATGGGAAAAAGCGATGCGAAAGCAACTGTTCCAATACTATAGTAATAGGCTAGTATGGAACTTAGGGGAGTCTCCGTATTGGTTCCGCACTCCGTTTGCACACGCACACAATGCCCCGTGTCAGTTCGGTCTGTTGCTGTTAAGGTCCGCAGTGCAATACGGGTAACTACTCCGTAGCCGCTAAAAGACTCGCTACAGGCAGTTGCCGATCAGTGGGGCTGCTTGGCCGTCTTGCACTTATCCACCCCTGACTGCAACCCCAGTACCTGACTAACGTTAGCGAATTTAGTTATCGATTGCAGGCAGGAGAGAGAGAGAGAGAGAGAGCATGGAAGGTTCCCGGGGCTTGCTCCCAGACACTACCATCCAATGCATCGCGATAACCCTCCCAGGCATTCTGATGACAGCACCATGCTAGTAACTCCAGAGGAAGAAGCCGACGATGATGGCGTTCACACTCCCAATATAGACGACAACCGGCCTCTTGCCCGCCACGACTCGTCCAGCTCCAGCAACCTCAATCCAATTCACGACTACGGCGGAGAAAACGGTCGCGCCGACGAGGACGACGAACAAGGCTACTCATCCGCGTCTGCTTCCGGGTCGGGCTCAGAAGCAGAAGAAGAAGAGGAAGAAGAAGAAGAAGAAGACGATGGCGACGGCGACGGCGATAGCGGGCGCCCCCCGCAACAACCCTTCAGCCAACACGCGTTCGCGCCCCCCTTCTACGGCCGCCCGCCAACGCCTCTGCCCCCATCCCCGTCGCTGACCTCCCTTCTGCGCCCGTCGCGCCCCACGACCCCCGACGCGTCCGACGACGACGGCCACGGCGGCGCCGGCAGCACCACGGCGGGGGGCAGCCAGGCGGCGCCGGGCGAGCCGCTGCCGCGCGCGCGGCCCAAGGTGCCGACGTACGAGTACTACGGCTTCGTGCTGTACCTGCTCAGCTCGCTCACCTTCCTCATCTACCTCCTCTGGAGCTACCTGCCCTCGCCCTTCCTGCACGCGCTGGGCATCTACTACTACCCGAACCGGTGGTGGTCCCTGGCCATCCCCAGCTTCCTCGTCATGCTGCTCGTCTACATCTACGTCGCGCTGGCCGCCTACAACACCGAGATCCTGACCCTGCCCCTCAACAGCGTCGAGACCATCGTGGACGAGGCTGCCAATGTGGCCGTCGTGGATTCCAAGGGGAGGATCATCAGGGGAGACAAGAGACGTCGAGAAGGAGGAGGAGGAGGAGGAGGAGGAGGGGGAGGAGGAGGAGGGGGTGGTGGTGGTAGAAGGGGGAGGAGGGGGACAGTAACGAGAGAGGGGGTGGCTGTGGCTGCGGCCGCGGCTGCAGCAGCAGCAACACCAGCGCCAGGGGACGGGGCCAAGTTGAATTGGAGGGAGGTCTGGAACGAGGGGACGGATGCCGTAATGGACGTGCCTTTGGCGGGTGTCTGTGAGGTGCTGTATGGCGAAGGGAGGGACTATGACAGTGACTTGGAAGATGAGGATGTGATAATCACGAGGATATAATGTTCTAGTTCCTTTTTTTTTACCTTCTGCAGTCAGCGCTGGAGTTCTTGAAAGGCGGTTAGGACGATACCCATAGAGTGAATTGGCCTTGGTTTTCGCTTGATAACAGGAAGGAAGGAATTTGCCTTATTAACCATTTGGGGATGCTATTATCTCTTTCATCTGCCCCTGCTGTTCCTTCCTTGTCCCTCCAATGCCGAGCGTGCAGGCCTAAAGCTCTGCCCCACCTTTTAGCTTGCCCATTGAGTGCTTGCTTCGCTGCAACTCTCGAATTTGGAGGCGCAACTTGCTCAATCAACCACCAAACGCGTCAGACGCGACCGCGCAATTGCCATCGCATTCTTCCATTCCACCAGCGGATTGCCCAGTACTTGCCGAGCCGGGACTGCGCATAGCACATCACAAATATCGAGCATGTCACAACAACCGTTATCCTCGTCGGTGCAGCCGACCGACATCTACGGCGGAGGTGAGCTCCAGCGCAAAACTTCTTTCCGACAATGCCTCCTACGCATCCCCTCGCTCGATCGCTAACCGTCGCAGATGAGGTCTCTGCCCTTGTTCTCGATCCCGGCTATTGCAACACCCGCGCGGGGTACGCGGGGGAGGAGATGCCTAAGCAGGTCATCCCGTCCTTCTATGGCCATATCGACGGCCGCGACCTCTTTGGCGACCCGGTAATCACGCCGCGTGCCGGTTTCGAAGTGCGCAACTACATGAACCGCGATGGCCTCGTCGAGGACTGGGACGCCGCCACCCGCGCCTGGGAACACGTGCTGGTCAACCGCCTGCAGCCTCCACGGCCAACCCCTCCGAGCAAGAACAACCTCAACGTGGGTGACGACGGCGACGTGGAGATGGGAGAGAACGGCGCCAACGAAGACGCCACCGATGCGCTCGAGAAGCCGCTCGCCGAGAACCCCCTGCTCGTCAGCGAGGCGCCTTGGAACCCGGCCAAGGCCCGCGAGAAGGCGATCGAGGTCTGCATGGAAAGCTGGGGCTGTCCGGCTTTCTGGCTCAGTAAAACCCCCGTCCTGGCTGCCTTCGCCGCCGGCAAGGCTACCGCCCTCGTGCTCGATGTCGGCGGATCGAACACGAGCGTCACGGCCGTCCACGACGGTATGGTGCTCAAGAGGTCTGTCCAGCGATCGCCGGCCGCGGGAGTCTGGCTGAGCGGCCAGATCCGCTCCATGTGGAAGAACAACGAGCCAAAGGTCGACATCGTGCCGACTTTCATGGTCGAGAACAAGAAGCCCGTCGAGGCCGGCGCCCCCGCCGACGCCAGGCTGCGCACCTTTGACTTCCCCATCTCCGACTCGTTCCGCGCCTTCGAGGAAGAGCGCGTGCTCACCGAGTTCAAGGAGTCGGTCGTTGAGGTATGGCGGGGCCCCGGCCGGTTCATGGCCCCCGGGAACGAGGACTACGCCAAAAGCCAGCCGGGCCGCGTGTTCGAGATGCCCGACGGCTCCAACCAGATGTGGCGCGAGCAGCGCTTCCGCGTGGCCGAGGGCATGTGGGACGAGTCTGCCGCGTACCCGGCCGTCGGCGAGGAGGCGACCCTGACCAAGGCGCAGACCATTCCTGCCCTCATCAAGGCGGCGTTGGACGGGGTCGACGTCGATCTGCGGCCGAACCTGCTCGGCAACGTGGTCGTCACGGGGAGCACCAGTCTGTTGAACGGGTTCAACGACCGGCTCAACCAGGAGCTGACGTCCATGTACCCGGGCCTCAAGATCAAGATCCACGCGGCCGGCTTGACGAGCGAGAGGCGATTCGGCGCCTGGATCGGAGGGAGCATCCTGGCCAGCCTGGGCACCTTCCACCAGATGTGGATCTCGAGGAAAGAGTACGACGAAAACGGGGCGGGTATCGTGGAGAAGCGCTGCAAGTAGAGAGGTCGCGTTACAACAGGAGCATGTGGCGAACGGCTAGCAAGCCATGGTATGTGGGAAACGGGCACGAGATGAAAACTCTAAGGATTGTCAGAAAGATGACGGTGCCAGTGGCAAGAAGTCAGTATTTTGTAACGCTCAAGGTTTCGAAAGATGGCGTATGGAGTAGTCAAGGGATGGGACAGGTAACTGGCCTCCGAAGGGGGACAAAAAAATACGGGCCGGTGTTGTTGCTGCGCAGTATTCGTAATTGTGATCAATAAGCCCCCCCTTTTTATCAGAGAGCTTCCAAACCACCGGTAACTGGCTTTTCAATCACGCTCGGACGGCATGCTCTACATATTACCACCCACGCCATCTGGGCCACACATCGATGACTTGGTCCTCGCGACCCTTGTTCCTGCTGTCGACAATGAGATACCAGTCAAAGCAAGCGCCGGCGATGCAGCTGTGGTTGGGCCAGATGCGGACTCTCTGCCCATACTGAAGCGGGACTTCGTCCTCTTTCTTGCCCTGCCAGGTCAGGATGCCGTGCTCTTGGCTGATACGGCCTACCTGCCAGCCGTCGTGGACCCGCGGGAAGTCCGGACCGGGCACCGGGTTGTTCAAGCCCCATGGCATCAGAAACCCCCAGCCGTGATAGTCCTGCCCCGGCACCTCACCCTTATCCGCGACGGGCTCACGGCCAAGGGCGAGGGTGCCGGCGGTGACGAGGGCTTCAGTCGTACCGTTGGCGCCGCGACCGGGGTAAACTGATCCGGCGTATAAGTAATCCATACTAGTACAACCACTTCAACCATAGCCGTGTGTGATGGTCCACTTACTTGAAGCCACTTCTGCGAGCACACTGATCGCGATATCATCTACCGTCATCAACGACGTGTCCCTGGCATGCGTAGCCAGCTGCTGCATATCCAACGTCGGACTATCTCAGGTTAGCAGGCTGCCCAACTAAGTCGGCAGATCCAAAGGAGAAAGGAAAAAGAAAGAAAAAAAGAAAAACATCAACGTACTAGACCCCGGCATGGACCTCCAGTGCATAACCCTGGCCCTTCAAGTCTGCAACCAACCTCTCCACCTCACCCGTCTTCTCGTCGGGTTTCCCGCCACCGGTCCCCTCGGAGCCAGCGAGCAGCCCGAACTGCTGTACGACCGTCGCGGTCGGCGTCGCCCCGACCGACAGGACCAACTCCGTCTTCGCCCCGTTGTTCCTCCTGCGGGCGGCGACCTCGGCGGCGACCCCGGCCAGGCCGCGGAACTCGGCAGCCAGGTAGGCCAACGCGTCGGCGGCGCCGCCGCGCGCCCCGTAGCTGTGCCCCGCGTGCGAGTACAGGCCGTGCAGGGCGCACAGACCGCGGGCCTCGGCGCCGAGCGCGGCGTCGACGAGGGCGGAGCAGGCCGGCGTGCCGGGGGCCACACCGGCGCGGCCGTAGGAGGTGTCGATCTTGAGGAAGACCTGGGGCGGGTGCGGGAAGGGCGCGGGCACGGAGGCGAGAGCGGCCAGCTGGGCCGGGTGGTCGATCATCAGCGTCAGGGAGCCCGGCCCGAGGGCGGACGCGAAGGCGGCGAGGCGCGGGATGCCGCTGGGGAAGAGGGGGAAGGAGAAGAGGACCTGCGCGCGTTCCGAGGAGGTCAGCGGGAAGGGGGGGCGCTTGCAACTGGACGCGTACGCACGTACGTTGACGGGCCGGCCATGGGACTGGTACTCTTGCAGCAGGGGTAGGATGTTTTCCGCCTCGGTGATGGTCGAGACGATCAGGGAGACGGCCGAGGTCCGGGTGTCGCCGACTTGGAGGCGTGTGAGTTCAGTGGTCTGGGCCGGAGTTGGGCTTCATTTAGGGACCGGTATTCGACGGGAAAGGCTTCATTCACATGGCGAGGCTCACTTTATGAGACTTGATATGTGCCCGCCACAAGAGTCCCAGTCTTTCCGTCGCCTCGAGCATGCGTTCGCAGTTCAACTCGAGCTTCGCAAGATCCAGCACTATCGAGGGCATCGGCACTTCGCTGAGCGTCTTGCCCACGAACCGTGATCGAAGCTGGGTTTTGAGCTCGGAATCATCGCGTAGGGGGGCCGCCATCGTGACCGAGGCGATTCGGTGTGCTGGATGGACTATACGTATGTATCGCACCCTTATTACCTCTGAGGACAACCTGAGCTCAGTGGAGGTGACTGAGGGGTTGGAGTTGCCAGCATGAACTGCGGGGATGAAACTGCGGTTGTGGCCCACACATCAATCATCATTACATTAAAATACTCTTTCAGCGGAATCAAGTGTAAAAAAAAAGGAAGGCGCGCAACACATCGCACTTGAAGAAGCGCCATTTGTGGCCGGGTTTAGGCGCCCTTATAGCCTACCATTCTGGCCGTGGTTCCCTAACGGGAGCCGGTTCTCCGTTTTGGTTCCGACACCATTGGATTGTGTCAAGGAGAAAACAAGCACAAGTTACAAGGCACCATCAAACACCACAAGCGAACGTGGGAAACTCCTCGAGTTTTCGTAATCTATCGAAGGTAGGAGCAAGTCGCCGATCTGAGTTGGTTCGATACACACCCGTTTCTCGCGCTACTGAGGTTGTCACCATTCGCAGCGTGCAAGTGAAACAAGAACGGCTAGTTCCATAACAAGGGTCTTCAAGGTAGTGAAACTGTATTGTAATCAGTGCTTCGTGTAATTAATCCAGTCGTTGCGGCCCCACCCCAGTTCGAGACCCACATCCTGACCGCGCCGACGGCGCCCCAATGCTTGGCAGACCTTCTTTGAACTGCGTACGCGGTAACAAGCAGCAGGGCTTCTCCAACTCGCTTCGATCGGTCGGCCGCCCCTTCTTTCTGCGCAACCGCCGCGAGTCGCTGCTGTATTAGACTCTGTCTTGCACACAGCGCCGCGTCTTGCTAACGCTGCTAACACTCCAGCGTTGAGTATCATGATCTAGCAGTCCGCGCCTCGCGCAGCGCCCGGAGAACGTCGAGGCCATCGCGAAACCTGATAATCCGACGCCGACATCATCATGGCTCCCGACGGAGACCCCGACTTTGACACTCTCAACGATGAGGATTGGAAAGTTCAAGAGGCCCGTGATGATGCCGCTATCCAAGAAATTCAGAAGGGCCTCGCGAGCGGCGTCGGCGAGTTCCTTAGCAAAATCGAGCAGGGCGCCTCGTTCGATCAGGCCGGCAAGGCCGACGATGCCGTCGACTACGAGGATATCGATCTCAGCGACGATGAATTACCCGACGAGGAACCTCCCGCGAGCGGTGCTAGCGGCGAGGGCCCCGGCTTGACCGACGATAATGACGACGACGACGACCTGTTTGGCGAGAACTTGCCCTCGTCGCCCGCGGGCGCCAACGGTGATGTCGCGTCGTCCCCCCATCCGATGAGCGCCGACGATGAAGACCGCATGGACGTTGACGAGCGACCGCGCGAGTCTCTCGAAGACCTTATCGCTCTCAACTTTGATCACGGGCCGAAGCCGAGCGACGCAAACCAAGATCCCAATATCCCGCCTCCGGCCGAGAGCCTTGCCGAAGCCGTGAAACAAGCGTTCCCGGGATTCAAAGAAAATGCCGTTCTGCCCTGGAACCAGATCCTCCGCCCGAAGCAGGCTCACTGGATCTCCAAGAAACCCGTCAAGCCACCGAAACCGCTGGTACCAACAAAGCTCAGCCTGGATCTCGAAGCCGACCAAGAAAAGCTGTTCCGAATCCCCGGTCCCGCTCAGTCATCCGTTTACCAGAGGATTCGGGATGCCGAAGGCCGCGGCCTCATCTCCCTCGAGGAACCCGAGCCGCTCGAACAAGCGGACCTCGAGGTCTTCAACTTGGAAGACGATTCCGATTCGGAGGTCGTCGGAGGCTACACCCTCCGTGACATCGCCCTGGTGTGTGACGACTGGGATTCGATGATCCGCCTAGGCGACACCCTCCCAAATCGGGCCCCGTCCCCGGCCGAATCCGAGCACGTCCCCGACAATATGCTCATTAAGACTGAGCTTGACGGCGATGATGAAGATTGGGACAGGATGTTCCTCGACGCCCCGCCTAAGAAGCGGCGCAGGGAGACTCCAAAGGGCCTTCCTCCCATTCCGCGGTTCACCGCGCCCAACTTTGACAACTTCGAGGAGGCCACCTCTAAGCTGGGCAAGCGTGTCATTCTCGACATGAACGATCCCTATCTCCTTATTGATGATGTCGAATCGGAGCGCGTCGCCAAGAGACGCAAGGTACAGCACAAGATGGTGCGGATGGCCAACGGGCGCCTCGGCCGCGACCTGTCGCAACGGTTCAACTTCTCATCGGACACCGCTTACGACGCGTTGAAGGAGAACAGCCAGAGCAAGGTCCGCGCTACGCTGGCCTCCATTCCGGTCGAGCACAGCATGACAGCAAAGAGGCTATCGTGGCCCTACTATAAGGTGAAGCTGTCCGCCAGCGATCCTCACAGCTACCATCGGCCCCAGTTCCAGCCGAAGAAGGACGCGTTCACTTTTGTCAAGTTCAAGCCTCCGACCGTGAAGAAGAAGAAGCAGCTCAAGGGCAAGCGCATACCGGAAATCTTCCAGACTTCTTCGGATCTCACCATGAACGACAACTCGACCGCGATTCTCTTTGAGTACTGCGAGGAGATCCCCATCGTCCTGTCCAACTTTGGCATGGGTCAGAAGATAATCAACTACTACCGCCGCTCCAAAGGCACCGATGCCAGGCCGGAAAAGCGGGAGCTTGGAGAGCCCTACATCTTGATGCCGGAAGACCGCTCGCCCTTTGCCATGGTCGGCCAGGTCCACCCCGGCGAGACGGTTCCCACGCTGCACAACCAGATGTTCCGTGCTCCCATCTTCAAGCACACGCCGAGGAGCACCGATTTCATCCTGGGCCGGAGCACCACGGGCAGAAACGGGTCGACGTGGTACCTACGCAACATTGATCACCTCTTCGTCGTGGGACAGATCTTGCCGTCGATGGAAGTGCCCGGGCCCCATTCTCGGCGTGTCACGAACATTGCCAAGAACCGGCTGAAGATGGTGTCTTACCGGCTTTTACATCGCAGTGATAACGTGACCTTGACCGACATCACTCGCCATGTGGCCGACTCCAACGAGTCGCAAAACCGTCAGAAGCTCAAGGAGTTCCTGGTCTTCCGCAAGGAACAGAGGAACTGGGTGCTTCCCGAAGGCGAGGAACTCATGCCCGAGTCCGAGATACGAGAGCTCGTCCGTCCGGAAGAGGTCTGCCTTCTCGACGCCATGCAGGTGGGAGCGCACGAGCTTGAGAACGGCGGGTACGAGATCAACGACGCAATGTTCAAGGACGATGACGTGATGGAGGGCGACGAGCTGCCGCCGGATGCTCTTGCTAACAAAATGGCTCCGTGGCGGCTCACCAAGGCCTTCATCGACGCCAGCCACGGCAAGGCTATGATTGCCGTTCACGGCCCGGGGGACCCGACAGGCAAAGGCCTCGGCGTCAGCTACCTACGAACCTCGATGAAAGGCGGCTTCCTGGAGCAGCTTCATGGTCCACTTGCGACGTCTGCCGATGCCATAGAGCGACAACGAAAGGCCAACGGCGGCCACATGTACAATGTCAAGAACCAAGACAACCTCTACACCGAGTCCCTGAGGGACATTTGGAATCGGCAGAAGCAGAGCCTAGAAGATACTCAGGAGCACGACGACGACGACGTCCTTGCCCAAGAGGACGAGGACGAGCGGTTCAACGTGCACAGCCAGCCGGCCCAGTCCGCGGCCGCCGCCGACGGCCAGAGTGTGGTGAGCCAGAGCCAGGCTAGCGCCCTGAACTGGCGCAAGCTGAAGATCATCCGCGAGGTCAAAGGCGAGAACGGCGAGGTTCAGATGGTCACCGAGATCGTGCACGACCCGGTCGTCATCGCGCAATATAATAAGCGGCGGCGGCAAATGGAATTCGAGAACATTGAGTAGGTGTCGAGACGGTGGCCTGAAACAAGCAAACAGCGCTGACCGATGAGTAGCATCTACAACGTCCAGCTTACCGGCGATCCGGAGAAGGATGAGCTCATTCTCGAGAAGTAAGTGAACCAATCGGCCCCGTCGGAGCATGAAATGCTAAATGGAGCATAGGGCCCGCATCGAACAGGAGCGCCTGGAAAAGAACAAAGAGCGGCGTAAGAAGCGCGAGAAACAAAAGAAGCTCCAGCAAAAGATGCGCGAAGGTGGTATTCCTGGCGACGACGACTCGCCCGAGCCGTCTACGGAAAAGGTGACTGGCACAACCAGGAAGTGTGCCAACTGCGGCCAGGTCGGCCACATCAAGACCAACAAGAAGTATGTATGCCCCTGCTCTGGGAAGGAAGCACCTCGACCCCGTAACAAAGCCCTGTCCGATGGCGGCAAGTACCCAAAGTTTCGCAAGCGCGACGGTTGGCGGCCTACCCAGAACCCACGCATGGGTGACAAGTTTTGGGATCCCCGTTGCTGGGACAAGCGCTCCTTCGAGGACAACATGGAGCCACACCCGCCTTCCAAAGGCAAGGAGAAGCACGTAACGTGGGAAGATGCCGAGGATTGGGGTTCTGGCGACGAGTAGCCTTTGACCTCTGAGCCAGACCCATTCTTTCTCGCGTAGACAGAACCGCGTTACCGGAGGAAACAACCAAGGCTTGTTAATGAGGAGGCTCAGTGAGCCTCGGAGTCGGAGCCAACTAGTTACCTCTCGTGAGCTCAAGGAGCTCAAGAGGGAGGACTACCAGCCTAGAGAGAGAGAGAGGGAGGGAGGATCAGTTGTCCTCCGAGCCAGGCTCTATTCTTCTGCTCTTTCTTTTCTCGCTCATTCCTTGTTCTATTTTCCATTCCACAATGAGGCCGTGTTCACCAAAACCGTTCTGCTGACACTCGATATCAAAAAGACTCTGCCCACTCCTCAACGGCTCGCAACCGCGCAACCAGAACCCGGACGATACGGCCAGCTTGGGCTCCACCAATGCTCCAGTTGCTGCGAGCTTTGTCAACCTTGGCTGAGCTTCTATAACAGCAGCTGGCGGGCTGGTGCATCTGCTCAAGCAGTGTCGAATTGGTGCTATGTGTTAGCAGATGGTTCACGGTTGGGTTTGGAGCAACGGCAACCGGCATCGAGAAAGGGGAGACAGGGTCCCAGCGGGTCCGTCTGTCGATCCGCGATGCGATGCCAAGCAAAGACTCGAGTGGGTTTTTCGAGAGTGAGGCGTTTGGTCGAAAGTATCTGGGAGTTTTGGGGGTGACGAAGTGGCTTAGCTTATGCTACGGTTAATGGACATTGAGAAGGGTTATGGGGAAAGGCGGCAATGACAGTGGGAGATTGTCATTGGCCCTACATTTGTTGTTCTATGCCCGCCTTCTTCTCTTCTGGGGTCTCGGCACAGGCGTTCAATGGGCATACACGGGATGCGATGGCAGGATCTTGTTGGCCACGTGTGGATGGCAAGGATCGACTGGGAGAAACGCGACTCGGGGCCTGGTGGTTATGTATGTGGGAATTTCTCCGACGGTGTTGGGGCATGCATGCTTTGTATGGGTTTCCAAAAGAAAGAACGAGGAAACAATACACCTCAAGAGCCTGGTTATGGTTATTGCCGATCATGGGATGACTTGCACATGAAGAAATCTGTCACCATCTGCAACATTACGCGGCTGTATCTGTGTATAGTTCCCCTTCCCTATGTCCACCCCTTGTACTGTAGGTCCTGTCCATGGCCCGTTCGTCAGTCGTCGGGTCATCCGGCATAAGTGCGGCAAGGCCACCCTTGGCCGGGCCATATGGTCCGCCCGATCTGGCGGGTTTACCGTTGGAACGGTTGAGTGTGACGGGGGTTCCCGGTCAGGTGTGTGTTTTGGGGGGGGGGGGGGGGGGCCGGGTTGGTCTGTGGGAGCTGTGCCATGTAGCTGCATGTGGGATGGCACTTCGAGATGTAACTACAGTACTTCGTACGTCCCGGCGCTTGCAATCAGGGTCACGTATCTCTTTCCCGTAGTGTAGTGGAGGCGATCAAGTCTTGGCTTTCTATCCCCTGCTATCTTGGTTACCCTATTCATTATGCAGAGTCGTCATCTTCGTGATCTAAGGTGGGAACAGGAGGGGGGAGTGATAATCAGTCCTAGAACGTGTAGGTGGTAACCGGTGGGTGGTAACCGGCGGCAGCTGGGCCAGGGGTTTGTATAGAAAGACTAGTTGATGAATGAATAACGATGTGTGTGACCTGGACTTTCTGAAGTGAGGGTTCTATTACGGAGTAGCCCAGGACGAGCAAACCTCCGGTATTACTATGATAATGTATATCAGCACTTTGTGTCTGACCACTAATTACATGGCATGGCTCCTTGCTAAATCAATGCCGCCCAACCAGCACCGCGATGTTTAATTTAAAACACATGCTTCGGGTCAACATGTATTCGGATGAAGACGTCGACTGCTAGCAGGAACAGAATAAGCAGAAGCGGGTGTCGACAAGAACAACCGACCGACGGCAGAAAGCTCGTCAGATGGTTGGTTCTATGTAGTGAAGGGTTGGGTTGCTGGGGTAGGATGTGGGCGCAAGTCAGATGATCCAACAGTGGAAAACATCGGCTGCAGTGCGACCAGCAACGCATGAATCTTGGGCCTTAATCGGCATGGGAACCGTCTAAACTAAATTTTGGTCGTCAGTACCACAGTATACGGAAGGAATAAGATCGGACGGGCGACGTTCAGGATGACCAAAGGTTCCATGTCGCCGAAGGGTCTCGAGAAACACAAGAAGAGAGCTGCAAGTGATTGTGCTAAAAAATAGCTAAAAATAGTATGTAGCTTTGCATTGGTGTGCGCAACACCCGCAGTAACTACTCGTAGTGCGAGATCGAAAGCGGGCAAATCGCACATTTTGCCCAATCGCAGCCATTTAGCCCTCTCGGCGCTTACAGCCGCCAACCAGCACTCGGCATGAGTCAAACCCCACCAGCCACCGGTCCAATCGCTCTCGACGGGTCTTCAGCTGGAATGACGCCACCGAGGCTTTGCCCACATCTCCGGTCGAGAAGCTCTCTGCGGCAGGGATCCGACCGCGGGAGGGTGTGCAAGAGGTGACGACGAACTGACCGCATCATGAAGTGTCTGGTTGGTTGATGGTGGACGCGGTGCAACCGTAGCCCGCGGAACGCAATCTCGAACGCGTTTCCGTTTGTGGACTTGTCGTCTTGTGTAGTTAACCCCTGGCTTCGCGAACCGATGTTGCGATGGAATCTCCGAGCTCGCGTTCTTGGCACTCGGAACTCGCTCACCCTGAGAAATGTTATTCGGCCAGGGATAACGAAATAGATCCCGTCTTTCCATGCATGTCATGCTTCCCCTCGGACAAACAGTTGCATGCGATGCGCAACTTGAAATCCGCAAATACTAGTAGTGTGGTAAAATTGCCCTTGCAGAAGGTAAGTAGTATAAACTGCACGCAAGTGGGCAGCCGAGGCCTTTGGCTGAGCAGAGCTGTTGCGCTGTGGAGGCGGGCGATCATCACAGCCCTTGTCAGACCGCAATCCGGCGCGTCCCCGGTCCGAGATGCAGCAGTCGCTGAGGCTCCAGCCACAAAACATCTTGCGGCTCGATGGTTACTATAAGTTGTTTTGCCCAACGCCATCTGGCAGTCGTTCAAGTACAACTTTAGTACAACTTTAGTACAACTTTTTACTGTTCCGAGGCCTATCTCTGAAATCCTGGTCTGGTCTAGTTAGATGCGGATCGATTGTGCAGTGTACACACAATATGTCTGAGCTCAATGAAGAGGAGGGCACGGAAGGCTTGTTCAGGGCCGACACGAGATTCCCTCCGGAGTAACTACCAGCTGCCGGCTGCGGCGGAGTCCATTTCCTTTGCAGCACCCAGTGCTGCAGATCGAGCCTTGTTAGTTAGTTGGCTCCCCACGCGAGCACTACACACTGCGGAGCACTGCACTACTAAAACGACCTAAATTTGCATGAACAGACACCCACTTCCTCCGCCTCCGGCGACAGTCTGCTATCATCATGGAATGCTCACATACAATGTATGTACGACTCCGGTTCTTGATGGCACGATTTTCCCTCGCACGATGCGATCGTAGCAATTGACAACAGTCGCTTCCCCATTTAGTGCTTCGAATTTCGCACGGCAAGACGACCTAGCCTGGTGTAGAAGTTGTCTCGGAAAGGCATATATATATGGTCATGCTACCTGGTTATATTGATTTGGTATCCTGCTTCCAAAGTCATGTCAATCGCTGATATACGTTACAAAATTTCCGGTAGTTAGCCCTACTAGTGTAGTGTAGGTTTTGGTCCAGCACTTCTTCGTTGCGAGCTTGATCCCATGCTTTTGTCACTATCACTATGCCAACACTCGTCCCTCATCTCGTTGTCTCTTCCGTCCACTCGTCGTATTATGTCTGCCGCACTTCTTTCCTTGAAAAACTCTTAGATTGAGGCCGTGGTCGAACTGGAACTTTACACTGCTCAGTTGACAATCACCGCCCTCCCCCCCCCCCTTCGACCCAGCCACCCGACGCCCGGAGCAAGTCGAAGCAACCTCATTTTATGTACAGAGTAACTTACGGAGCACGGATTGGCTAGAGGATTCTCATTTCGAGGGCCTGCGTGAAAGACCCGCATCCAGCCAATCGCAGCCATGTTTCGGCTTCTCCCTCCCAACCCACCTACACTAATCCGTACACTACTTGGTGGGTCTGCCAAGCCTGACTCGTGGCTTTCCGGCTTTTTCTGCCCCATGTTGCAGCGGGTCCCCATGCTGAGGGTCTCCCCCCGGGGTCTTGCCTTTTCCCTCCCACCGCCCACTCTCTCTGCCCACCTGCCGGCCTGCACACCTCATGTCTCTTGTCCTCTGAACTTCTGCGGATCTATTATTAGCATCACCAGATCCAGTCTCGACGTCGAACCGCTGCACAAGCGTCGCCTCAGGTACCCAAGTATCTTTTGGCTACCCTTGTCGCGAACTGGAAAATCGGACGTCGCTCGTCGAGATTCACGGTCGCTCTCTGCTCGCAGCGCACAAAAAGGAAGACCGCGGCCCCAATCTCGCCATTTGTCGCGTTCCGTGAAGGTCCGGTGTTTGAAGTGGCAACGCAAGCCTCCAGCACCAGCACCAAGCAGCCTCCAAACCCCCCCCCCCCCTCCCCCAAAGACCACTAGTCCCGTCTCGAACAGCTGCGCTGTCGTGCAGAACGCTGTTGTCACCATCACCGACGCCCATTTCTGGGTGTGGACAAGCCCATCACGCTGTCCTCTGATCGGGAGTTCAGAGCTCACGTTGCCGGAATCCAAGCACACAAAGCCTTAGTGTCGCCGACGCTTCGGCCGTGGCACCACCGTCACGATGGGTCGCAGGAAGATTGATATCAAGCCCATCAAAGATGAGAGGAACCGCTCTGTGTAAGGCGCTCTTTGCAACCCCGAATCCCCGTCGCCCACCGCTAACTCTGTCCGCTTGTGATCAGCACCTTTTTGAAGAGGAAAGGCGGCCTCTTCAAGAAGGCTTATGAGCTATCAGTGCTCTGCTCCGTCGACGTGGCCGTCGTCATCTTCGGCAACAACAAGAAGCTGCACCAGTTTTCGTCTCGGGACATGCGCGAGATGCTCCAGCGGTGGACCTTGGTAAGCAGCTCAACCCGTGGCCCGATTCCACATATACACACGCACACACACACACAAGACTAACACGGCACCGCGACAGCACGGTGAGCCCAATGAGTACAAGATCCCGGCGGATTTCAACGGCGGAGCCGACGACGATGACGACGATGACGAAAACGGCAGCTCGCCGCAAGGCGAGGGCGTGGATCCTCAGATGTACCCTCCTCAGTTCCAAACTCAGCCCCAGTTCCCCGTCATCCGAAATCACACGGCTTCGGCATCGCCCCCGATCCCCAATGGCGTGTTTGGGCCCCGCGGCCACACCCCCCAACCCCAGATGGCGTCCCGGCCCTCGTCGCGCAACGACATTCACCGAATGGGGGCGAACATGGTCGGCCAACCAGTTGGTCCTCCCGGGTCGCAACCGGGTGCTGTGAACGGCTTCTCCCGGTCTTACATGCCGCAGACGGCCATGTACAACGCCCAGAACCCCCACAATATGCCACCAAACATGCCTCACGGGTTGCCGCAACCTCACCCGCAATATTCCTACCCGCAGCAACAGCCGCATCCGCACCAGATGCAGCCGTACGTGGACGAACAGCGAAGAGCGTCGGGACCTGCGACTTTCCCTCATCAGCCACCGCAGGGTCAACAGCCCGGACGCCATTCCGTGTCCCCGCCGCAGCCTCCCGCTCAGCTGCCTCCCCAGCCCGTTCCGCACATGTCGCCGCCGGCGCAGGCACAAGCCCACCCCATTCAGAGTCCGCCTCAGCAACACCTGCCGCCCCCTCCCCCGAACCAACAGCACGAAGTCCCCCACATTTATGTTCCAACCCAGGAATCGCCCGCCACGGAGCCCGCGCCCGCGCCCGCGCCCGCGCCCGCGCACGCGGAGCCGAAGCCGAAGCAGGATCTAGTGGAGAGAGCGCGTCAACCGCTCCTCCTGAACACCAACGTTAAGAAGCAACCTCCGCGCAAGGGAGGGAGCATTTTCACTCCGATTGAGGAGAACAAGTCGATCCTTCAGCAGCATCTAGCCGCGTTTAGCCGTCCCGAGGTCAAATCAGAAGCACCACCGTCTAGCAGATCACAGTCGATAGACGCGGGCAGTGCGCCGAAAGGCAGCAATCCGAGCTCGCCACCATCGCTGCCCCGCATAAACACGCAACCACAACAACCTCAGATCAAGCGGAATGGGTCGCTGGGGACAATTCCCGAGACCGTCTTCACCCCTCCCTCGCGGTCCAACAGCCTCCGCGTCGGCGGCAGCAACCCGCGGCCGCAGTTGAAGGTGCGAATCCCGGACGAGTCGGACGGAGGCAGCGCTACAAACGGGTCGGCTTCCCCGCGGGGCACGACCGCGACCGACATTACGTCGCAGCCCTCGCGACGACCTACGGATTCGCATTCGTCAGGCGTCGTCCTGCCGCCCCCCTCCCCTTCGGCCTCCGCAACCCTCCTCTCGGCAGGTGCCACCGGCCCTCCCAACCCATTTGCCCGGCCGCCTCCGCATCAGACCATTGAGACGCCCGTCTCTTCCCTGCCGTCCCGCTTCCTCGGAGACGGCCTCATGCCGAGCCCCAACCCTTTCTACGCAGAATGGGGCATGAAGGGTAACGAGCACAACACCCTGAGCCCGCTGACCTGGTCCACGCCTGTCGCCGGGATGGGCCCGTCCTTCCTGCGGGAGGATCTACCCCCGCTCAAGAGGAAGAGCCCGGAGCCTAGCGGAAATGGCGGGGATCACGAGACTTCCGGTGAGGCGTTGGGCGCCGATGCCAAGAGAGTAAAGGTTGATCACTGAGAAAGCTACCAACACTTCTCTTTTTTTTTTTTTTTCTGTTCGTTATCTTGGGGGTCCTGTTCACGTATTGGGGGGTTCTCTTCTCTCGTTTTTTTTTCTGTCTCCGGTTTATTCGTTGGTATTCTTCCGACATGTACCATATTGAGGATATCCCCCTTGTTTTCCTTCTCAGTATAGCTTTTCCTACTTCTTCTAGGGATGGGGTCCGGATCTGTGGGTTCCGTCATTTTTTTTTTTTGGGGGGGGGGGGGGATTTGTTTCGTAACGGCATTGGGATCGGCGTTGATCGAAGAGTTTGAAAAGGTCGCGAGGATAGGCAATGAATGAACGAGGCTGGGAATGACCTGGATTGAGATTTGGACTGGCGTCTTGTTTGAGGGCATCTCTGTGAGGGGAGTGACACGCGCAAGAACATGGGCGCGGTAAAGTTTGAGAAGGCGGCGAATGGGCAGGCGTCAAAAATAGTTACCAAGGTTTTACACACAAGTGACAGCTGCCTATGATCCAAACACTTCTAAGCTGAATTGTCCCTGGCGATGCAGATGATTTCTTGATCAGATGCCTGCCTCCCGGGCATACGAGAGAAGCGAAGAAAAGACGAGAAAAACCCAAACCTCGCAGCACCTCTGCGGAGGTGGATGCGCCTACAAGTACGGAGTACTCTGCACGCCACAGTTAACGGGCGCGAGGTTATCAGGGGGATCGGATCGGGCGGGTCGGTTCCCGCGTGGCGGCGCAGTTGGTCGCACACTAGAACTTGTCTTGGCCTCCTCCACTCCGGGCTGGACATGCGGCTGTGTTTATCGTAGCAGTTAGTTATGTATGTAGTATGTATATATGTACTGTACATACTATACATAACTACCTACCTTAGGTAGGCAGGCATGTAGTGGAGTGTAGTGCCTTTGGTTGTGCAAAAGCATTGGCGGGGCATGACCATGAAGCTGAAGCGACTGTTCGGCCCTGGAAGCCCTAAAGGCATTATTATAATGGATGGCTGTCCTAGACGATATATCGGGTAGGCACGACCGGACGGAGGACCAAACACTAGTGTATACGGACGTACATATATATACCTGCGATGTACACTACACCGATATGGAGAGGACACCCGAGCTTATCGAAGTGATGGGGTGGGGTACGTATCATCTTCTCTGGCGCTCTCATCGATGTAGGTTTCACCAGGAAAAGGAAGTGTTGTTTCCCCAAGAAAGACTGTACTGCTTCTCTCCCCCAGAGGGTATCATCATTCATTACATATACTGCTACTCTTTCTCGACGATAAGTTCTATAGCCCCCACTTCGTCCGCAAACAGAAAACTTCTGAAACCGCCATCCATCCGTCCTCCGTCCCCCTCCCTGCTTCACCCGAACTTGTCGTGCTTGGTCTTGACCTTGATATCCAACAAGGTCTCGTGGTAGTTCCCCTCCCTCCGGGCCTTCTTGAGCATCTTGATCTCGTGCTCCTCCAACCGCCGGCCGGCGGCCTCCTCCAGCTCGCGCCGGCTGATCCTCTCGCGGGCCTTCTCCTCGCGCGACGCCTTGACGCGCGGCTTGAAGCGCGCCTGCATGCGCACGCGCAGCGTCGTGTTGAACGTGATCTCGGTCTCGTCGCCGCGCACCTCGGGCGGCGCGCTGGCCTTCGCCGACCGCGACGGGCGGACCGTCAGGAAGGTGTCGCGCAGGGTCTGGATCTGGAACGTCCCGGGCGTGTCGGCGGTCGGGAGGATGGAGAAGGTCTCGAGCGGGGAGATGGCGTCGGCGGTGGCGGTCAGGAGGCCGATCCTGTCGCAGCTGAGGTACCTTGAATCGTGGTTTTCCTGTCAGCAAATGACTTGGGCGGTGCGAGGGGCGAGAGAGAGCACAAAGGAGGGGGGTGGGCAGCGATCACGCGTACTTCCCGTGGTGCCCCTTGAAGCGGTAGTGCTCAGTGCCCACGATCCGGTTGGCGACCCAGACCTGGCGCACGTCGTGGGGCTCGGCGCTCAGCGGGTTGCCGTCGATAATGTTCTCGATGGGCATGGCGAAGACCTTGCCGGTGGCGTCGCAAGCCAGAGCGGTGGGCGGCTCGCTCGGTAGTACGATCATGATGGGGCCCGAGATGTCGCTCACGGCATCGGCCGAGACCCAGCTGTCGTCTTCTGAAGGCTCGGCATCGGCGTCATCTTGTTTGGCCGCCTTGACCTGTCGCTCTGAAGTGCCGTCTCCCGTCTTGCCTGCGCCCTCGCCGGCGTCGGTGCGCTTCCTCTTTTTCGGCTTTTTGTCGCCTTTGAACGTGAGTGGCTTAACCATGCTGACGCGTTGTTAGAATTATTGAGTTGTTGCGCGTGTATATGTGTGTATATAGGTGTGGACGTGTGTGTCTGGCTGGCGTGCGTGATGTGCCGCAGCTCAAGTTGGCGCGGTTGGCGTCGTCTCGTCAATCACTCGAGTTCCAGTTTACAAAGTACGGATTACTTACTATTCGTTAACTCGCCGTCATCGTCAATTCGTGGATGGTTCGTTATCGTCGTTATCGATAAGAGTCGAGCTTTCCCATCGGTCGGCCCCGAGCACTTTGGCCCCGGGCGCTTGGTCCACCGCGATCACCCACCTGCCCTCTTCAGCAGGTCATACGGAGTGATCGCCCCGGAAAGCTTGGCGGCCGCCCCACAGTTTGGAGGGGCAGCAGAAGTGATCGGTTGAACACAAAAACAGCTCCTCCCAGCTTCTAGCTTCTTACTCTCCCCTGGTCTGTACCGCAAAGATTGCTAACTCCTCTGGTGATAGCCTGTTTGGCCATGGCTCCTATTGCAAAAGCTGTAACGGTGTCGTTGCAAGACCTCAAGGACGGTATGCGGCCACTGCACGCCGCGTGGGGCGGTTTTGCCGTTGTGTACTTGTGCTACTAGTAAGTGGCGTCGCTAACAAAGGGCTCTCTGTCCGGAACCTCCAGGCACCGTGTCGTCAGAAACCCTCTACGAGGCCTTCGGGCCCGACTCGCTGGGGATTCTGGTCGTCAAGGACGTGCCGCCCGAGTTTGCCAGTTTGAGGCACCACCTGCTGTCGTACTCGTCTTACCTGGGAAATCTGCCCAAGTCAGAGCTCGGTGCGTTTCACATTGTGTGCCGCGAAAAGCCGAACGCTGTGCTGCTGGCTGTGCTGCTGACTGCGCTAACGTCCAACTCGCCAGACAAGCTCGAGAACGAGAAGGCAAAGTATCTGACCGGTTGGTCCCTCGGCAAGGAGACGCTCAAGAACGGCCAGGTCGACACATTGAAGGGCTCCTTCTACGCAAACTGTGCCTTCTACGTCGACCCCAAGCTGTCGTGTGCCGTGCCCACGGAGCAGTTCAACCCGGACAACTTCCCCGAGTACCTCTCGCCCAACATCTGGCCCGGTGAAGATACCCTTCCCGGGTTCAAGGAGACCTTCGAGAACCTTTGCCGGCTGATCATCGACGTGGCCGTCCTCGTGGCCAGGGCCTGCGACAGGTTCGCCCAGAAGGAGATTCCTGGCTACCCGAGCGGCTACCTGGAGCGCGTCGTGAGCACCTCGACCACCACCAAGGCCCGCCTGCTGCACTACTTCCCCGAGGACCCCTCCAAGGAGCCGGCCCCCGTGTCCGTGTCGGACGAGGTCGCCAACAACAACGATCCGGACGAGGACGACTGGTGCGCAACCCACCTCGACCACGGCTGTCTGACCGGCCTGACCTCGGCCATGTTCGTCGACGAGTCCGAGTCGAGCCCGCTGGTGGCCGCGCCCGAGGTCGAGCCCGCCTCGCCCGGCGTGTCGCACCTCGCCCCGCTCCCCGAGCTGGACTCGTCGCCCGACCCGGCCGCCGGCTTGTACATCAAGTCGCGCACCGGCCGGACGGTGCACGTCAAGATCCCGCGCGACTGCATCGCCTTCCAGACGGGCGAGGCCCTCGAGCGCATCACGGCCGGCAAGTTCAAGGCGGTGCCGCACTTTGTCAGGGGCGCGAGGGCTGCCCTCTGCGACGGCCGGATCGCCCGCAACACGCTCGCCGTGTTCACCCAGCCGAACCTGGACGAGGAAGTGGACATGGAGCAGCACATTACCTTTGGGGAATTTGCCAGGGGCATCGTTGCGAAGAATACTGTTTCATGAATCTTGAAACAACGAATGCGAATAGTGCAAATTCACACCCAAAATCATTGTTCGTTTTGTTTTGCGACTCTGCCACTGACGACACCCTGCGAGGTTGGAAAGTGTTGCTCGCGGTTCTTTTACAAGTTCCCAAATTCCTGCTCGAATCAATGGCAACAAAAGAATGGGTAGTTTTTTTTTTTTTAGAAAAAAAATTCGCAGCCAAAGGAGCAAAGAAGAAATGATGAATAGGTACATATTGCCTAGACACGATCAAGAGAGCTCAGTAAAGCACGGATACGGGATACGGAGTACTCTACCCCTGTATGTATGTATGTATGTATGTATGTAATCCGTACTCGGTGGTATGCCTATTATTAACGATTTGGGAGCGAGCTGCCCGGGCGAGCCCCGGAAGCACCGAAGGAAGGCATGTGGCTGCTTGGATCTGGCGGCGAGGCCAGGATCCACCGGCTCGGTCTTAGCGCGGTTTGTTCTGCGCGACATGTCATGTTGCGGGGGGGTTCCCTCGCACGCGACAGTTAAATGGGCGCTGCTCGGCATCCAAAAATTACCGCTCGAGGGCGAACACTTGACGTCGTTGGGTCGATTCTGTTTCGACCGTCCACTCCTTGAACTTCTCTCATTGTACACAGTATAATTAAATCAGTCCTTCGGAGCCCGAATCATCACGATCCAGTTTTCCAACAAACCTTAAATGAACCAATTGCTCCTTCGCTGCGTAGCAATCTTGGTCTCCCCCATCCGATTGTACATAGAACAAACCCCCTCTTGACCTCGACGGCTCTGCCGAGCCATCCGCACCACCATGCTCACCTCCAGATTGGTTCTGCCAGCCGCATGGCTGATGCTCCTAGGAAGCGCATCAGCTGCGCCGGCGCCCGAGAGTGCCGCTGCTGGCACCGATGCGACCACGAGCGTGACGGACGCCGCGCCGCCGCCGCCGCCGGTGCCCACCAACGAAGACGGCAGCGATGCGTTTGTCACCTGCAGCAACACCGACGGGCCCTTTAAGCCGTTCTGCCTTCCCAAGCACAACGACGTCTACTATCCGGGGTCAACACATTATGGTGGGCACCCTTTTTTTTTTTTTTTTTTTTGGTTTTCCCCAAGTTGTGTTTCCTCGCGGTTACCGGGGCAGGTCATTAACCAGGGCGTCTCGGAATCAAGTAACCTGGGACACGTCCTTCTTCCCCAGCCAGAACACCACCCTCAGGATCGTCGGCATCTACGCCAACCTCCCTCCAGCGGTGGTGCCCGAGCCCGCCCCCGCCCCCGATTCTGACGAGGAGGCTTCTTCGGACCCCGAGCTTCCCCCGTCGTCCGAAACGGCCCCGCATGGTCCGCATGGGCAGGTGGTGGAAGCCTTCAGCTCGGACACCATCTCGGCCGCCTGGGGCTTCTACCAGTGGCACCTCGACCAGTCCCTCCTCAAGAGCCACGGCCTCAAGGAGGCCAACATCACGCTGCGCATCGCCGCGCTGGCGCCGGACAGCCGGTCGGCCCAGTGGTACTCGGGCCCCACCATCACGCTGCAGAACAAGCCCAAGAAGCGCAAGAAGCCCGTCCACACGCCCACCCCGGCCGACGACGAGGTGCTCTACATCGCCCTTCCCCTCATCTTCGGCTTCGCCACGTTCATGATCGTCGGCACCTTCTGCTGGAACAGGCAGCTGCGCCGCATCGGGGTCGGCAACGTCATGGGGAGGGCCAACACGAGAGGCAGGAGGCTGGGAGCGAGCAGGAGGGACCGCGCCAAGAACAGGGATAAGGAGTCGAGCATCCGGTTGATGGAGAGCGGCGGCGCGGCTGCCGATTCGGACGAGGAAGGTTGGAGCCACGGTTCGAGTTCTGCTGCTGAAAGGAGGGTGTTCGAGAGGGTCGACAGGAAACGGGATTAGAACTGGTCCGGTCTGGGTGGCGGAATGGTGTTGGGGATTTAATTATAGAATGTATCATCCGGATCGATGGTTGGTTGGATATGTCAATGACCATGTTCCGTTTCTGGGAAGAGAGAATGTTACAATAGACGCGGGAGGGACCTGCGTTATTAATATCAAAAGAAAAAAGGAACATAATCATCTTTAATAAGATGCCACACTATTCATTCGTATTCATCATATGTCTGGCCAACCGCCAACGCCCGTCGACATCGCTCACCCATTTCCAGCCCAACGCCCGGAATTTGCACACCCTTTCCTCTGATACATCACACGTTTCCAATATCCCATCAGCATTCAGGTTAACCAGACAAGCCAAACGCCAAAAATGCAAACGAGCCTAAACCCAACCCTGACCCTGGCCACTCCATTCTTACTCCCAGTTAATCTCCCATTTATCCGTCCACGCACCCTGGGGGAACAGATGATTCAACCCATACAGCAACAGCACTGCCCTATCCTGGTCATACTGCCAGTTCGCATGGTCGAGCACGCGCCTGTTCAGCCACATCCGCACGGGGCCCTTAGCCAAGCCCATGACGGTGGCGTTGCCAAACGTGTTGTTGTCGACGTAGTCGCCTTGAGGAACGGCTGTGATGGATGTATTTGTGGCAGTGAACTAAAGGCGAGTGAATGTTAGCAGCCACTCACTCACTCCAGTCTCCCACCCATCATCCTCATGCGGGTAGAGGAAAAAAAAAAAAAAGAGGGGGGGGGGGGGGGGAGAGAGGACGTACTTGTACCCAAGTCACAGCCGCCGGCTCTAAGCTCTCACCATCGTCAAGATAAAGCTCTCCCTCCGCGAAACCCTCCCGATCAAGCGCCACAATCAGACCCCACGGGTTTCTCCGGCTCTCCGTCGTCGTCATCCCGGGTCCCTGAACAGGAACCACACTGCCACCGCGCAAGTAGACAGGGATGTGACCAAGTGGCGCCTCGATGGTGACGTTCTGTCCCGGTTTGATCTCGTCCGTTACCGCCTTCCCCGTGTACCAGTCGTACCAGACGGTCTTCTTGCCGCCGTCTCCGACGCCGGGAAATACGCCCCTCACGGTGCTGGCGCCCTGTTCCAGGCAGGGAGTCACCATGATGGCTCTGCCGAGCATGAACTGCCGATCGGCGTCGGCCAGCCACGGCTCGTCGGGGAACTCCCACGCCAGCGCGCGCATGACGGTGCTCCCCTCGAGGCTGGCGCGAGCCATGAGCGTGTACAGGTACGGCAGCAAGGCGTAACGGATGCGCATGGCGGTTTTTGTGGCGTCGATGACGCTGGCCCAGACATAGGGTTCCTGCGGGATAGCGCCCAGGATGTTATGGTTGCGGTAGAAGGGGAAGAAGGCGCTGAGCTGCATCCAGCGGGAGCACAGTTCGTAATTGCTGTTGCCGCCGAACCCGCACGTGTCGACACCAAACATGGGCACGCCAAAGAGCGAGAAGGACAGCGCCTGTGGGATGCTAAAGTACATGTATGCCCACAGCGCCGCGTTGTCGCCTCCCCAGTGCCCGGCCCATTTGCCAGACCCGGCGAAGGTGCTGCGCCCTATGATAAAGGGCCGCTTTCCCTCGTGTATTTTGAGCAGGGCACGATAGGTGGCGTTGAGAATCTGGTGTCCGAACATGTTGTGAAAGTCGTACTCGAGGTAACCGCCATGATGTGTAGCGTTTGGGCTGACAGCATGGACCGCCAAGTCGCCGTGGATGTTGTTGATGGCATAGGGCGGCCAATCCACGTTGCGCACTCCCGGAGTAGGCGTGGTGCGGTAAAAGGAAGACGTCGGGCTCGCCGTCGTCGGGGAAGCAGCCTCTTGCGTACTGAGAGCAGACGACGCCGAAACAGCTTCCGATGAATTGGTGAGCTCGAAGCCTTCAGGGTATTGCAAGACAAGATTTCCAGCCTCTCCCGGAAGTCCGAATGGTGGGTGGACCGGGTTCAGCGTCAAGTTACCGGTGCCGCAGCTGCCAACACAAAAGGAGGCAACCTATGCCGGTTAGTTGACGAGGACTCCCGTACCAATAGTTAGCATACTTACTTCCGACATGTCGATCCATAATCCATCAAACTGTGCCGGTCAGCTACCGCCCACGGCATGTCCATGATGCTTCGAATACGAATTCAGAGATGCCAGCCGGCGCAACGTACAGCAACCTTCTCAGACCACCGGGAAAGCTCGTCGATCCACCAGTCAATAGCGCCACTGCCGTTCAGAACAGCGCCCACCCAGTCAGGGAATACTACGTCGTGTTAGCGCCTCCCGGCTTGAGATTCCGGGGAGCAAACCAGTATAGCCGGGCCACACGGCGCCGTAGTAGATGGACCCATCGGGATTCATCATGAATGCGTTCGCTTCAACTCCGCGATCATATGGAGGATACGCATCTCCGGGATTCTCGGGATTAGGGGCGTATATGGCGGAGTCCACTATGGGAACGTAGTGTTGGTGATTTGCGTGAAGCTGGGCCAGGAACCGAGCCCCTTCCTCGTAGCCGAACCGCACGGGGTCGTTCTCAAAGTCGCGGTATTGCTTCATATAGTCGATGTCGGCTCCCACATGTCAGCTCGGCGTTACTCTTCCCATTCTTGGAGCAGACGAGTGAGACTCACACCAGACGGTTTCCACGGGAATCTCAAACTTGGCAAAGTTGTCGACCACCTCCTGTAGCACCGCCCAGCTGTCATAACCCCAGCGACACTGATGGAAACCAAGCGTCCAGTACCGCTGCATAGCTGGCAGTCCGGTTGTCGACTGCTGGTACGACCTTATCACGTCCTCTGCCTTTGGGCCACTATAGAAGTACAGGTCGATGCTCCCCCCCGTCGTCCTCCATGTGATGCCGGACGATTGCAAAAGAATCTCCTGGGCATGGGCGTTCCGGAGGAATACGCCATGCGTATACGAGACATACTTCGCAGCCATGTCCTTTGCATTGGCGACATAAGTAAGCTTGCCTGACTCGTCAACTGTGAAGTATCTCGTGTCAAGGTAGACCGGGTGGCTACCGTAGATGTTGGCATCAATTGTGTCAGCAACGTCGGCGGCGAAAAGAGTCCCTGTGACCAGTTAACCGAAACGAGTTTCTTAATCATTTTGTGTGTTGTGTAGCCGCCTTACTAGTGAGATTGTTTCCCAGGCGGAATCCGTGAATGACCTCGCCGAGACCATAAAGGTTGTAGTCTTCGGGGAGTGTAGAGATGAACTCAATGAACTGGTCCTCGTATACGAGTCTCTTTCCTTCGGTGGAAAAGAGGGTGTCGCCGATTGCCCCACGCTTTACGGTAAAGGAGAAGCTTGGATCGTTAGACCATGAAACGGTCAGGTCGTTTGGGCCAGGAGTATACGCCTGCCTCGCCGACGGCCTTGGGACCAGCTCCTCCGGAAGAAGAAACCAAGTTTCATTCCCAGGGGTAATGTAACGCGGCCGGATTTCGACGTGAACCCGATCATCGCCCTGGAACTCGACAGACAAGGCCAAATGCTCGACGTCAGTTCCATAAACATTGCATGCCGGGCCGGCAAGGTCAAGATCCGCGGTGAAGCCGTCCTTGGTGTCTTGCAGGTTGGATGCCTTGTAGCCCGGACATACTGTCTGAGGGTCGATGGCCTTGGGGTCCTTGATGTTGGGGAGGATGTTTTTGCCCCGGTCAGCCGAAGGGGGGAGTGTGAACACGGGAGGATGACCAGCGGCTTGGCTAGGTGTTTCAGAGATTTGAACACTCGAAGTCGTGCGCAGATAGAGCCCAGCGAGAAGGAGAGATGTCGAGGCAAGCAAAGCCATAACTGGTAGAAAAAGCTTCGCTTTGTTGGAGTGACCGGATCGTGACGGGCCAGAACGGTTCCGAAAGGCACATCTGAGACCAAAAAAGAGAGACAACGGAAGAACGATGAGTAGTACATATAGCTGTGGCCCAGAATGGCCAGCATCCGATAGGTATCTTGTCCAATGCGGCAGAGACAATCTTGCAGCAGGTTCAGAGCATGAGCATGATGGAGACTGGGCACGCAGCGAAAACGCTTGCTGGGTCCGAGAGCCACATTTGCTTGTTGCCTCAGCTAGGGCCGTCGCAAAACAAGCGGCTAATACGAGAACTGAGTGCCCCAGACTTGATGAAGAGGTGACGGGATGGTGAGGCTACGAGACAATGTTAGCTAAAAGTTCGTTCGGGTCCTTCCATTTTCATGGGTCCGCGAGGCAATGCTGAGACCCAACTTAAGAACAAGTCCAACCGCTGGGTTGTTAGTGCTCAGGAGCTTGTGACTCACGCTTCCTGGATCGCCAGGTCCTCCGACGGATGGTGTTGCCACAAATGTTGGTCCAGGAGCGAGCGCCCTTGTGCTCCTTCTCGTGCATGTGCCGGTGTTCCCCTGGGAGCGACGGCTCGACTCCCGGTTTACACTATACTCCATCCTCATTGTACTGCCTCGAAGCGGTAGCTGGATGGGTGGTCTAATCTCTTTTGGTCGTGGTTCGGTTCTTTGGTTACGTTGTGTGGACGACGAACACCAGCTGTGGCCACGGCATATAGTCCACCAGGTAGCCAGTCGCGTAGCCGCATATGGATCGAGTCCGGAGATGGTCACTCTCGTGCCGGAGTTTCCCGTTTACGTGCGCTATGCAGTAAGTAAGTCGTGACGATATGCTGCTGTGTTGGCGCTCCGTTGCCGAGTACTACAGTTAGAAAGGCAGTGCCACCGTCTGCTCGATGCAACCCGTGGCGGTGGGATTGCGTCTTACATTGGTCTAGGTGGCTCGTGTTCTCTGCACGGCATCAAGCTCCGTCAGTAACACTGTCGAACACAAGAAAAAAAATTAGAGAAGCAGTTTGAACACCTGCGGCGGGTGGTTAGAAATGAAAGCGGGGCGAGACGTTTACACATCCTGTTCCTTGCTGTATTCTGCATGTATGTATGTACATACCATGTGTACTGTATGTAAGTACTGTACTCTACATATGTACATGCATACCGTAGATGTAGCACCAGCCGGAGGGGCAAATGGTCGAATGGGCACTGGGTAAAAGAATCCAAGATTCGAGGGTCGGACGGCATGAATCGGTGTTCAAAGTACTAGCCTTTGGCAAGATCGATCTGGTTAGGGGAACCGCGATAACCCAGTTGCACTTGCCTGGTAGGAGCAATGCCCAGCCCGACTTCCCGAGGGCACAAACAGGGAAGGGATTCAGAATGATCGTTGACTCAGGTTCTCAACTGAAACAATGGGCACATACAAGTTGCAGTTGTTCCTGTTGCATTCGCTTCTACCTGGAAATGCCACATGCCGGAACAGGTCATGTAGGTCGGTAGTCAGTTACCGGGTTATGGCGAGGAAGGTTTCCATTTACGTTTTCATATTATATCGTTCCCGGGTTCCCAAGTTCTTCTGACCGACTCTTCCGTCCCTCCCCTCCCCCACATCATAGGTACGCTTTACCTTTGCCCCGGATTGTGCCAAATGATACGCTAAACATCATGTTACCCTGAGCACCGACTGACTCGATGGTAGGTGCCAGAGTACGCAGAAAAAGTGAAAAAAACAAATTCCCGTTTAGCCCCGTCCAGCGACCGACAGTTGAGACCCCAAGATTTGCCCGCCTTGTACGCCCGTTCCCGTGAACTCCTTCATGATGAAAACTCCGTCGCTGATATATATATATACAAGATTGCTCCAAAAAAACAAAGTAAGACTCAGAACCCAGGATTCAGTAACTTAGGTCGATATTCGCCAGTTGCGACACCATCTTGGCGTCTTGCGGGTTCGCTGCCGTCGCATGCGTCGCTGAGCTTCCGCCCGTGTCGGATTGGGATGTGCTAGCGTTCGATTGTTGAAGCTCGAGCTGTGGTTCTGCAGGGGGGATACCACTGTCCGAGAAACCGAAATCCCGCATCTGCTGGAAGCTCCAGCTCGGTTCGAAGCTCCGACTATTCCAAGCGTGTGCTACCCGCTCGTACATCTCGTCAATCTGCTCCAGACTGATCTTACTCGTCTCGTACACCATGTACCACACAAAGGCAATCGAGAGGATGCAAAAGGCACCCCACACGAAGAACACTCGCGACCCCAGGTCGGGTGACCCATCAGAAGTGTCAACCAGATACGGCGTGCCGTACGCGATGCCGAAGTTCAGGACCCAGTTCGAAGCCGTAGAGATCGACATTGACTTTGCGCGGACCTTGAGGGGATAGATCTCGGACGTGACGACCCACACGACGGGGCCCCAAGATGCTGCAAAGAAGAAAATGTATATGGCAACAAAGATGATGAGAATCTGGTTCTGCGTCGGTTTATTGTCATTTCCGCTGGCAGTGGCGAACGAGGCGATCAGAAGTTGGCAGATAGCCATCCCTACCGAGCCCACAATCAGGAGCTTGCGGCGACCCCACGACTCGACGACGAAGAGGCCGGGAAATGTCGACACTAGGTTGATAACCTGCATAATCAGGGAAACGGTGAACGCGTTGCCAATGCCGGCGCCGTAGAAGAAGGTCGTTCCATAATACATGATGAAGTTGACGCCGGTGAGTTGCTGCAGCATCTGCAGGCCGCAGCCTGTCAGGGTTCGGCGGCCGAGATGCGGTTCGCCGAAGATAATGTCCTTGTAGGTGTCTGGCCCCAGGGCCATTTCGTACTCGTGGTTTGCCTCGATTTCAGCTAGTTCCTCGATCAGGGCCGGGTGTGTGATATCGAGGCGGCGGAGGCGGCTAAGTGAGAGCGCGGCGGCTTCTTTGAGACCGCGCTTCACCAGGTACCGAGGTGTCTCGGGGAGGATGACCAAACCCAGGGCGAGGACGAGGGCCCAGGTGAGCTGGAGCCCAATGGGGATACGGTAAGCCGCAGCCGACTTGAGCTTGTAAGTGAGGATGTTGACGGTTGCGGCGGCGAGCAGTCCCGCCGTTATGGACAGCTGATACGCGCACACCAGTGTTCCTCGAATCCACTTTGGCGCCATTTCTGACTGATATAACGGAACCAGGACGGAGACGACCCCCACTCCAATGCCCGCCAATGTCCTAATTCCAAAGTCAGTACTCATCGTCAGGGAGACGGAACGACGCACAGGGATGTGAGGCAAACACACCTTCCCACGACAAGCATCGCCACGTTGGTTGCGCAGACTTGAATTATGGCTCCGACGCAGAACACCCCGATGGCGACGATGAGGGACAGACGACGGCCCCAACGATCCCCCATCGGCGCGGATAACAATGCCCCGGTAGCCGTGCCGGCGCTGAGCATCGCAACGATCAAAGATACTTCGCTCGCGTACAGGCCCGGTTTGCCTTGCTTGTCGGTGTAGCCCGTCGTGAAGTCCTCCTTGAACGTATCCATGGCGAGAATCCCGTTGATCGCTCTGCGGAACCGCCGTCGTCAGCCTCTCACCCCTCCCAACCAACCAACCAAAAAAAAAAAAAAAAAAAAAAAAAAAAAAAAAAAGAACCTGCAACCCATCCGCGACCGAAATCGCCCTCCATCCAACGGCTTACCCAGTGTCGTAACCAAATAGCAGGCCGCCAGTGGCAACGAACAGCCCGACCATGATCGCGGGCGCCGAGGAGCCAGCGACATTGTCGGGCTTTTGCCAGCCCATGGCGAAGACCGCCATGGTGCAAGTGGGAGCGCTCCCTTCACGCCAGATTTGATGTCGCTTCCGCCGAGATTGTCGGGGGTTGACGATGTAATATTAGACTGTGTCTTTCGACCATCTGAAAGCGAGAGGTCGTTCGTTCGTCCTGTTCAGGTATTATGGGACGGAAGGGAGGAATGACGGGCGGGACCAGCAGTTTTAGCCCGCAGAACTGGGGAGCGCGCTGTCATTGGCCCGGCGGCTCCCTCCAAGCCAGCCAGAGGAGCCCCGTGCATACGCTAGGTAGTGGATGGATTGCTGCTGCGAAGCACTGCAAGTGGAAGCAGCACACCACGCTTCGACTCCGACCGCCAAGAATTCCTCCACAAAGCCTACCGCGGTCCACTATCCTCCCCCCCCCCTTGACACACCATTCCACATCAGTGAAAGCCGTGGCACCGGCGCAGCACTTGGGCGCCAGCTTGCGCAATAATCATGCCAAGGTGGCTCTTCTAGAGCGACTTGGCTGCGGCTTGGCGATACTCTGGGGTCGAGTAAGCCGTTATCCCCCAGATTAGGTTTCGGTGAGTTTCTTTTGTCCCTCCTTTGGCGGAAGCATAATAGTGTGTATGAAGTGTGTGGATTACTGCGTATATGAAGCGCACTAGTCTTGTGATAGACTTGGCAGGTCTCTTGATGGCTCAGCTCCGCCGTGCCAAGTGACGAATCCCAACTTCTCGCTCAAGTGTGGTGTAGACGTACGGTGTGGTATTTGCAAGTCTGTCGAAAATCCTACTGTGGGGGGGTTGAGAGTCGTTCCTGCTGAAGCGTGGGAGTATTCCGTCCGTTTTCGTGCAAAACTCGTGGTTACCGACACGGAGAGGATGTGAAGTTGGTCGTCTACCACGCTGTCTCAGCGAATCAAGTGCCGCGCCTGACAGGGTCTGAACGCTGAGTGGGTCAGATAGAGCGCCCCGCTAACGAACACTAGTGTAGTGCATCCGAAGTCGCGAGCAGTGCGCTGGCAAAGTTTAAGCGGTAAGGTTTGCAAGCGAGATCGTGACTTGAGCCCAAAATCCGGGGTTAAAAGTCTACTGTTAGCGGCCTCGGAACCACACCGACAGGTATGAATTACGTTGCTGACCTCCAAAGTATGTCGCTGAAGAGGAGCTGAACCTCGAAGCCTGTACTAGAGCAGCCTGAGACTCTCTGGATCCGAGAAGCGAGAGACATTTTGCATGTGCCAGTCACTCCGGCAGTCTGGTTTGCTTCTCGTGGCATCTGAAACCTCTTTTGGGTTAGAGCTCGCACTGTGGACGGTGCACCTCCCTTGGATTGCAGAAGAGTTCTTGTTGGCCTCTCATTATGGATGCACTCCGGGATCCGCCCCACAAGAACTGCCTAAAAGTGGGCCAAATGCGGGGAAGTATTTGAATTCTCCACATCAATGTGCGCACCGTGTAGCGCAAGCACATGCGCACCATAGCGCACTGTGCCATTGCAAGCAGTCAACACCAATAGTTACTCTGAGTAATAAAGCGCGGTTCTCGTGGTCGTTTTCGTGATCCAACAAAGAAGAGTGATGAACTCTGTTTCCAGATATTAATGTCAACGTGGATCTCTGCATTATAGGTTTATAAAATAGTATTAAGTTCTTACAAATTTGCCTGTCCGAACAATTTGTTGGGAGGGTAGGGAGTGCTTCCTTCCATAGGGATATGGCTAGGCCTTTCGCTGCTCAGTGCCACCGTAGACCCGACCATGGACACAAACTTGCGCCACCGCCGAAATTTACTCTCTCGGACGATTTCAGACATCCTCTATCTCAGTTCTTTACAGTCTTTGCCCATTTTTCACGAACTAGCACCTTCTAGGCCTACCCTTTGCCTGTCTCCCTCGCGAGAAATGTGTCCGTACTTGTACACACTAGTCCATATTGAAGCTGCCAGGATATATTTCTCCTTCCAGGGGTGCTCGACAGTCTAAAGCACGGCATTGAACTTCCTGACAAGCTTTAGTCTCTGTTTGGCTACTGAGTGCGGAGTGCTCCGTACACTATCCTGTTGTAGTCTGGCGCTTGTCTTGTAATAAGCAGTCGAGGGAAGAGAAGGCCAGTGAAGGAACAGTAACTAGTGTAAGGGGCGGAAGACGCCTGCTCCGGGTATACGGATCGTACGTTTTACGCTATAGCCGAAGCCGCCCTAGCACTGCACTAACTAACCATCGACCGGTAAATCGCGTAATAAGCCGAATTCGTCTGAGCGACAGCCGAGCTTTTGTCGAGTTCCTTGGAAACGGACGGTTGGCGACTCGAGTTTGTGCTTACGTACTACTATACTGTCTTTCCATACTCCAACGGGCTGACGCAGTAGCGTACCGTAGAACATACACGGAACACACGACTGTTGGGTCATTTTCCATGTCCGCGCCGCGTCCACAACCGGCCCGGCCGTGGGTCAGTAACCCGCGAACCTTGACGGGTATCCTGCCGGTATCGCTTGGGAACTTCACACTACTCGCCCCTCCATTCGCGGTCGGAAGAGACGGTAGTCAGGCCCCCTGGCGCTCGCCGAAAGAATGGAGCGGACGGCCATGGCGTCGATTGTGGCGTTCTTGGTCCTGACGCTGTGAGACAACAAAATCGGAGATAACCCAGCCCCGGCCGCTTACAGCCGTCCAGGATAGGAAGCTGCCCAGCTAGCTGCCTAGCCGGTAAGCTGCTTGTCGGTGGTCCAGCGACCTCTGACTGACGATGGTGCGTTTGAACCCTGTAAAGCGAGATCCGGCATCACCCGTGCACCTGCGTACTTGGATTTTGATACGTAAGACGATGTCAAACCAGCTTGGATGTGTGTATTTCGTATATTCTCCGTACAGCGGTAGCAGCGAAGCCGCTGGGTCATCCAGTCACCGACAAAGACATGAAACCACCCAGCACCGCCGGCGTTGGACCAGTTTGCCTTGGCTCCACAACTATTAGTAGTCAGGCCAAGAGGAAACCCGACTTGAGAAAAGCATCCACAGTAGTTAGTTATACGACACACCGCAACACCTGATCACGTAGTGTAGGCGGGTTATTCCGCTGCTCCTCCATGTTCCCTTTCCGCCCGAGTTCCTAATAACGCAACAAATGTGGAGAATGAAAATAATAGTTCGGCTGTCGTTCTGGAAACTCCTTTCTCAGCACGAGACTAGGTTTCAGTGGGAAAGGGGGCTGCAGGGACCCTGATTCACATGTTCCCAAGGTGCAGGTGTACCCCTAGAGTGATCTGAGAACCAGAGAGCGAGAGGAAGGAATGGAGAGTTAGGCTGAGTCCCGTGCTTGAGAATATCCTCATCGCGTCATGCAACTGCGTGTTTTTACGAATCCGACATTTGCTAGTACCCAATGTCCCTCATCCCAGCGTCCATGGAATCCCACCACTCATCGCAGAACGAGGTTACTGCCCATCAGCGGAGCGACTCGAGCACCAGAGAGAACAACCGGATAAATCTGCCCATTACAGATCTCGCGCTTTCGTGATAATCTCTACATGCGCAGGCTGTTGTTGTAGCACTCTTGCGTGGCAAGAGAGTGCGATCGATGCCTGGCTGGGCTTCATCCATCTGCTTTGTCAGCTGACGCCTTACGTCACGTCACCATCAATGCTGATTTGGCTTGCTGCCGCCCAATCACCCGAGTCGTTCTTTTGCTGCCAACGCCAAATGCTCGAAGGTTGAGACACGACCACAAACAGCAACATTGAGCAGGAGACGCACATTTACTCCTCGAAACACGCACACATGGAGGCTGAGGGAAACGAGTGATACTGAACATGCGATCACCCCTCTTGTCCCTTGTCGCCTTAAGTGCTACCGTGTCGGCTCAACTCGTGGTGCCCCTCCTTCGAAGTCCTTTCGCGTTAGAACGAGCTCAAGCGCCCCTCATGAACCCCGCTGGCCCCGGGCCGGCGCTTCCTCCGGAGCCTTCTCCTGGCACGCCTGCTGGAAATGGAGGTGGCGTGGTGCTGTCCGATGTCATGGGCCGCGATAGGAGCATGAACCTCTTTGCTAGGTATGCACATCCACCTTTTGGTACTGATGATTCATGCTTTAAGAAGGGGCAAGGCTCACTTAGGCTTCCGCAGTTTCGTGAGAGACATCGAGTCCGCCTCCCGTCTCCTCGAAGACTCGTCGGAGAACACGACAGTGCTCGCCCCGCTCAACTCGGAAGTCGAGAAGCTACCTAGGAAACCATGGGAAGATCCAAAAGATTATGGAGCGCTTGGGCCCGATGCATATGAGGGCGGGGAAGGCCGAGAAAGAGCTCAAAGAAATCTGCGCCGGTTCGTGGAGGCGCACCTCGTGCCTGTTAGCCCGTGGCGAGAGGGCGACAAGGTCAAGCCAGTCGGTGGCGGGCGCGAGATCTGGTGGGAGGAAAAGGAAGGAAGGCGCCTGGTAAGAGTCACTTAAGCCCACCATGCTGCATACGCTGGGAAGAATAGAGGGTTTGCTGATACGCGAGCGCAGATTCAACCTGACGGGATAGAAATCATTAACGTCGCAGGCGACGTGAGGAACGGTCAGGTGGTATGCCATACATCCGACAGCCCGTTCATAAATCAGAACTAACTTGTCGTTGCTCTTTAGTGGATCATCAGAGGCGTTCGAAATTATGCTTAGCAGAAGGCTGCAGGATGCTGGTGATGGGCTGTGGCTATCGTGCGGTTCGTGCGTGCGGTGCCTGCGAGTGTAATCCGTACCTGTATGTGCATGCTCAAGTCGAACTGCAGAGGCAAAAAGGTGGGGCAAGCTGGGCATCTGCCTTACCTTCGGTCCCTGTCAAAAGGGGACCTTCAGCTACACTAGGAAAAGTAGACCCTGGAATTGACGAAATTCCGATGGTGCCGATGCAACGAAAAAGATATGTGCAGACGTTTTGCTACTGCATCTCTCTCACGGCAATATGACAAAAATAGCTGCTCTCCCTGGGTCTCTACATGTAGGCTAACCTTAAAGCACTTCGTAGTTAAGGTACCCACTGTGCAGTGTAGCTGAGATGAACCTTGCATACTCCAGAGTACGGAGTACGGAGGACGGGATCCTCCCGTCCGGATTAGTGTACGGATTACAAGTACGGATAGTTCCAATTCGGAAGAGTGTGCGGATCCGTATGATACCTAATGGGCTCTGGTGGATACCTCGCGGTTAGCCGACTTTCTGCCGCTTATCGTTATCAGTCCGCGACACGAAGAGATCTGCGGGCCCTGCGCCATCGTCAGAGCGGCTCGATCAAGCACACACGATCCAAACCTGAGATGCCTTTTTCTCCCAAGCAGCGCGTAGTCCTCACTCTTTCAACAACCCAACAAGTGCCTTGTCGCCACGCCTCGAGTCCTCGGCCAGCCAGTTAGGGAGATCAGCAGAGACCGCATGATAAGACCAATCTTAGCTGTAAGCACCAGCTCCTTTTTCTCGGTCGGCATTTGGCCTGTGTGTCTCCTGAGCCGGAGCCCGCCAGCCAGCCCTCGGCACCGAAAAAGCGACTCCCGCTGCCCCTTCCTCTTTTTGCACCGGGTTCCTTGTCTTGATGACCATGTTGGTCATGTGAGCGTACTAAGACATCTGCAGAGGCTTCGAGCTGCACGACGGTATGAATAGCCAACCGCTGCACGCCGGCAGCGGCTTCGACCGCGACCGCGACCTCGACGAACAGCGCCATCGTCCCCACCATCAAGACGAGCTTGCGAGACGTGAGAGAGAGCGCGAACGCGACCGGGACCGTGATCGTGAGAGGGACGAAGCTGATCGCCATCATCGCGAGCCGTACCCGCCCGCTGGCTCTGCCTCCGCCGGCCCCCACCATAGCACAGCTGGCTCCCTTCCGATCCATCAGCCTGTCGCATCCAGGATCTCGAACTCAATCACTGGTCCTGGTGGTCTTCTCGCAAACCACGGAAGCTCCGCCCCTTCCCTCCCCATCAGCGGCCCCTCCGCGCCCGCGCCCGCGCCCGGCTTCGGCGGACCATTACACAGTGAAGCTGGCCGGCCTCCGCAACAAAGTGGCGGGCCGACACACGGGGGAAGCGCCCAGCACCAGATGTTTGCGCCCATGAGCCACGGGCCGAGCGGCCCCAGCGGTCCCGGAAGCTCAATCGGCGGACCGGGCGGGCCCGGTTCCATGTATGGAGGCCCTCTTCAACAGGAAAACGGTCGGGGGATGCCGCAGGACGGCGCTAGAGCCATGCAGCAGTTGCCGTTCGGCTCCGGCATGGGTCACGGGAATTCCATGCCTCCCGGACCCGGAGGGATGCCTCAAGGGCAGCAGCCGATACTCAACGTGGGTGCCCTACGGTTAAGAGGACGCAACCTCTCTCTCGGAGTGCGTGGCACTGACGTTTGCTCTCAGGATGCGCTTAGTTACCTTGATCAGGTGAAGGTTCAGTTCCACGAGCAACCGGACGTTTACAACAGATTCCTGGATATAATGAAGGACTTCAAGAGCCAAACGTGGGTGCTCGCTCGCTGCCGGGAACTGTATTGGGTTAAGTCGCTAACCCAGACTAGCATTGATACACCAGGAGTCATCAGTAGAGTTTCCGAACTCTTTGCCGGGCATCCGAACCTGATCCAGGGTTTCAACACCTTCTTGCCCCCCGGATATCGCATCGAATGCGGTCTGGAGAATAACCCAAACAGTATCCGCGTCACCACCCCCTCGGGCTCGACCATCCACTCCATCGGCGCAGGGCGCGCCTCGCAGCACGACACAGCACAACCAGGAGGCGGAGCATCGCAGGGGTATATGAACACGAGACCGGGCTGGCAAGCGCCGCTGCCGCATGGCACGGAAAGCCCTGAGGCGACATTCAGCGTGCCAGCGCAGAATGGCCCGTCGGGCTATCCTGGTCCTAGCCACGGTGCTCCGTTTGACGGTACCAGCCCGATTCAGCAGAGGTCGGCGCCTGCCAACCAGAATGGCGCTCCCGTGAACCATCCCCCTGCTCCCCGGACTGCCCACACGCCTACACCCGCGGCTGCCGGTTCGGCCGGCACAAACGGCGGTCCAGCTCAGCAAGCCAATCTGGAGAAACGCGGCCCCGTTGAGTTCAACCACGCCATCAGCTACGTCAACAAGATCAAGGTAAGTAATCCTCTCTCTCTCTCTCTCTCTCTCTTTGTTTGTTCGTTTCCCACCCGCGCCGGGATGGTCGGCTTCCGTCAGATGACTCCAAGGGAATTAAATGGGTCGGATGCACTGTGGTGGAGACTTTCTCTTGCCATTGACTCGACACGGCACTGCTAACAGCGAGCCAGAATCGCTTCCAGGACAAACCCGAGATTTACAAGCAGTTCCTGGAAATTCTCCAGACATACCAGCGCGAGCAAAAGCCGATCCAGGACGTCTATTCTCAGGTGACGAGCCTCTTCCACACGGCGCCCGATCTACTCGAAGATTTCAAGCAATTTCTTCCCGAGTCTGCCGCACAAACCCGAACGACCAGCCAGCGCGCCGAGGATAATAACATGGCCATGGCGGCGTCTGCGCCAACGCCGCAGCCAGGACATGTTACTCGTGACGGCCCCAAGATGCCCCCGGTTGGCAATTTTGCGCCCCCGACAAGCGCAAGCAAAGAAAGCAAAAAGCGTCGGCCTGAAAAGGCAACTACCGCTGGCCCTTCCAGCTCCGAGCAGGCGCAAACGTCTAGCCTGCGAGCGACGCTCCCTGCCGTGCCTCCAACCAACAAGCGGGCTAAGCTAGCCCACAAGCCCAATGTTTCCGAGTCCACCTTCATCGAGCCCACGTTGACCCCGGTCATGCCCGAGCCCCTGGCGCCCACGCCGCTAGCAGTGTCGACTCAGGATGATCTCGCCTTCTTCGAGAAGGTGAAGAAGCACATCGGCAACCGGACGGCGACGACGGAGTTTTTGAAGCTCCTGAACCTCTGGACCCAGGAATTGATCACCACGGATGTCTTGCTTTACAAGGCCAACCAGTTCATGGGTGGTAACCCTGAACTTCTCAACTCGCTGAAAGCCATGCTTCGGCAAGACACCACCGACGAGACGATCGAGAACCGGCCAGAACCCCCCACGGGCCGGGTATCGTTGAGCAACTGCCGCGGTTTTGGACCCAGCTACCGACTGTTGCCGAAGCGAGAGCGTCTCAAGCCTTGTTCCGGGCGCGACGAACTTTGCCAGTCGGTGCTCAACGACGAATGGGCGTCGCATCCGACCTGGGCTTCGGAGGATTCAGGCTTCGTAGCCCACCGCAAGAACGCTTATGAGGAGAGCTTGCACCGCATCGAGGAAGAACGGCACGATTACGACTTCTACATTGAGGCGAACCAGAAGTGCATCCAGCTCCTGGAGCCGATCGCGCAGCAGATGCTTTCGCTGCCCCCCTCCGAACGTCCCAATTTCAAGATGCCGGCCGGGCTTGGCGGACAGAGCACGTCCATCTACAAGAGGGTTCTCAAAAAGATTTACGGCCCCGAGAAGGGCTGCGAGGTGGCCAACGACATGTTTAAGTACCCGTTCACCGTCGTCCCCATCGTCATGGCTCGGCTGAAGCAGAAGGATGAGGAGTGGCGATTCACCCAGGTAAGTAAGATTGATATTCGACAGCCGCCTCGCTCGGTGACCAACCAAAGTTTGCTGACAAATATGTGCTACAGCGAGAGTGGGAGAAGGTTTGGCAGAGCCAGACTGAGGCAATGCACCTGAAGAGTCTGGACCACATGGGCATCCAGGTCAAGACCAACGACAAGCGCAACCTCTCGGCGAAGCATCTCGTGGATCTGATCAAGACCAAGCACGAGGAACAGCGTCGTATCCGGGTTGCCAAGGGCAAGACGCCTCGATACCAGTTCGCCTACCAGTTCACGGATGAGGACCTCATCCTGGATCTGCTTCGCTTTATGGTCATCTTCGCCAACGTTGGCGGTCAGCATAATGCGCAGGAACGGAGGCGCATTCTGGAGTTTTTCGAGACGTTCATTCCCATCTTCTTCGACCTTCCCGAGGACAAAGTTTCGGAAAAGCTCGCCGACATTGACCAGGATTCGGCAGAGGAGGACGACGAGGACGCAGCCCCGATGGAGCTCTCGAACGGCCGCAGCCGCCGCAACGGCAAGAAATCGGACCTTCTGCGTGGAGTGCTTGATCCTAGCCGTAACGGCAGCCGGAGTCGTGGACAGAAGGAGAGCAGCGCCGCTTCGGGCAGCAAGGAGACCACTCCCGACGTGGGGTCGGCGAACGAGGAGGAGACGCCGCACACTCCAGAGGACTCATCCGTTCCAGAGGTGTCGAACGGTCGCTGGCTGCCCACGGTACCCGGACCGATCATCGTCGAGAAGAGCAAGGGCGGCAGAGGATCCGATTTGGTGGGCGTCGACGGCGAGCTCAAGGCGGATGCGCCGTTCCCGCGCGCCTGGTACAACTTCTACTGCAACCAAAACATCTACGTCTTCTTCACCGTCTTCCAGACGCTCTTCCAGCGGCTCGAGGAGGTCAAGCAGAGCACGGATAGCGTTCTCGAGGAGATGCGGCGTGAGAACGCCGAGAAACCGGCCAAGATCTTGGGCCTCGTTCACGACGGGCTCCACTACTTCGATAACGAGGACCCGGCGACGTTCTGGCCCAAGACGAGGGAGCTGATCGAGGACTTTATCACCGGGGAAATCGACGAGAACCGGTACCAGGAAGTCCTGCGGCATTACTACCTCCGGAAGGGATGGAAGCTCTACACGATCCAGGAACTGCTCAAGACGCTGTGCCGGCTTGCCCTGAGCTGCAACAACCCTGACGCTAAGGGCGAGAAGACCAAGGAGCTCGTGAAGGCGTATCTGGATAGCCGCCAGCAGACCGAAACGAGCTTCCAAAACGAAATCAGCGCGCGCAAGTTTGCCGAAAAGTGCATCAAGGATGGCGAGATGTTTGTCATTGCATGGGTACGTGTTTTTCCAGCTTTTTGGATTATCATTTTTTCCTTCCCCTTTTTCTTTCCCTTCCTTCTTTCGTTATCTTGTTGTCACTTGTGCTGCGAGCGGTGAGTTCTAATTTTTTTCTTCTCCTGTTATAGTACCCTGCCAAGAAGGAGGCGACGGTGCGGTGGCTGCAGAAGGACGAGACGACTTTCTACATGGATGAGATGGAGCGCATCCAGCAGTGGCAGTACTACATCTCGTCATATGTGCGCGTCGAGCACACCGAGGGCGTAGTCCGCTCGAGGCTCCAGAAGGTGCTTCTGGAGCGGAACTTGCCGTCGGACGTGTCGCTCAAGGACTCGTCCGACAACGACTACGCGACCAAGCCACTGCACGTCAACGAGGGTCTGGTGGTTAGAATCTGCCTGAACTCGTCCAAGATGGTGTTTGAGAAGGGAACGTCCGACTCGTTCATCTTCGTCTCCGGAGGTGGCGAGCGCGGTTCGGCGGAGGAGGAGGAGCGCGAGGCCGAAGCCAAGGCCAAGGAGGCCTTCCGGTCCGAGATTCGGGCCGAGAAGCTCAAGGAGAAGATGGTGACCAACAACGCGTGGATGAAGGGGCTAAGCCACGAGGAGGTGCAGAAGGTCAACAACGAGTACCAGATGTGGAAGGAGAAGGAGGCCGAGATCCCGTCGGGCCACCGGGAGGAGGCGGCGGATGCCACAATGGAAGGTTAAAGCCCCCTTGGGTGGTTTGTTGATGGGGGAGGACTGGGTTTGGGTGCACCGGCGCAGACGGCGCAGACGGCGCAGGGGCGTAGGAGCCGGAAATGGATGGGCAATGGACATGGAAGAAGGGACGGGAGGAGCGGTGAGCAGGCCGATGTTTGGGACGCCGTACTTGTTTCGTTCCTCGTTTAATGGTGTTTTTTCCTTGCTTTGACATAAGTGGTGGTCGTGGCAGCGGCGGAGAAGTCGGTCTCCTGTATTATCCACCCCCGCCCAACCCTACTTCTACTTCTCTGCCGCAAAGTCTTTGGTGTTTTGGTCTGCTGTGACGGGTCGTCGGCAACCCGTTCAACTCGTTTCTTGCACTTCGATAGTTTTCAAATTTTGGAAGTCGAGTTCTTAGCAGTATTATGTTTGCTTGTCGATGGTTACCCTCGAATTCCTGCAGGATTACTAATAGTGTGTGAGCTAGCTGCCTGTAGTGTTTGTTCCAGACCCTCTTTCCTAGTGTAGGTACTGTACCTAGGCGCTGCTTTACCGGCTGAAGTTTGGTTCAGAGTTGGGCCGCACCAGGGAGCTCGGACCCCTGTTCCAGGAAGGAGAACACCTAGAGTCCAGGCTTGGCACCTGAACAATCCACTGCATCCATCCTCTGCCACAACCGCCGCTCCACCATCAAACGAATCGCAGACAACGGCTCTCACACCACAGCATGAACCCGCTAGGTCGGAGAAGGTTCACCATGAAAGCGCAACTAAGGCCAATTGGCCTTGTTCTGAGATGCCAGGGCATCAGGAATGAGACACAAATCAGACCTGATGATGTGTTGCGGCAGAGAACCGGAAAAACACATACGCAACGAGGCTTGTTCACTTCTGCCATCTCCAGCGCGACACGCCCCAGGCCGTCACCGCTAGCTCAGTCCCCATGTCGGCTCACACTGGGGCATTTAAACCGGTGGCAGGCGGGTCAGCTGACGAGGAGGGCACCTTTCTCGACGAGTACCATCCGGAGGGTCCCAAAGGAGGACGAGGCAAAGTCATCTGATGAGGCGAAGGAGGATGATGCACAGGGCAGCGCGCCCTCTGGGGGCAAACCTGGTGAGATTGAAACCACCTATTTCCGTGCTCTCGAGACGAGCGCTCACGTTATGGAATTTTGTTTTGTTTTGTTTTGTTTCCTAACTTGGTGTAATAGTATACCCGGAGCGGTTGCTCATCTACCACGCTGGCACAGGGAGTAAGAGATTCACACCATCCACCATCTTCAATTCCCTTTTCCGTTCCCTCTTCTTCAACCACCATTTTTTTATTAACCAACCAAAGATATCAGTCCAGCTGACAAGTCCACAGAAACCGCCTTTCTTGCCTGCCTTAAACTGACTACTCTCTTCGTCTTTGGCTTCTTTGATATGATTGTGGCACCAACCTATATCTCGGCGGGCGAGCCCCTGATGAAAACGGCCGGCGGTGAGCCATTCCCCCCCCCCCCCCGCGGCTCCTTTTTTTTTTCTCCGTTACCCTTCTCCTACTGACAGACACATCGTTCGTCGTCAACGAACGGTTACAGTCGCCCTCTGCGGCATCATCCCGGCCGTGTACGTGGCCTGGACGACGTCTCCCTTCGTGGCAGCCATGCACCTGCACCTGCCGCCGTACGCGCGGTGGTCGCCGGCAATCCTGGAGCGCTTCGCGCGCACCGCGCCGCCCGGCACGCGCCTCGACGTCACCACCATGAGCCTGATCGGCAAGCCGCGCGTCAGCTCCATGACGCTGGCCGACCTGCGCCCGGCCCGCCGCCGCCTCGGCACCGTCAACTACGCGCGCGACACGTCCCGCCTCGACGCGACCCGCAAGTGGTGGCGCTTCCGCGCCGTCGCCGAGTTCAGCGTCCAGGAGGGCGCCGAGAAGAGGGTCAAGACCGGCTGGGTCTGGAGGGACATCCGGGACGGGATCGCGAAGAGGGCCGCGGCCCAGGCGGCGGCGGCAAAGCAGTGACCGTGGCGGGCCCTCTCCTTTCTCGGCTCCCTTTTTTTGCAAAGGTGACGTGACGTTTTTGGGATGGGGAGGGAGAGGGGGAGAAGGGGGAGTAGGATGGGGGAACTTGAATCTCTTCTCCTTTTTTTCATTCTCTTCTCTTTTCCTTTTTCTTTTTCCACAAAAAAGAACAATTGTGCGTATTGTATGTACTGTTAACCCTACCGTGCAAACGTCTCCGAGTCCGAGACAGATACAATGCATTGTCTCCTCCTATCCAACCCCTCCCCGGTGGGTGAGAGCGTTTAAGCTCACAAAGTGTATCGCTTGCCTGCCAGCAAGGTATGTACAAACAAGTCGGTGTGTATACAGAAGCGTAAGGGGCTGGTCGGCTTCATGGACACTCCGCCCATGATTGGAGCTGCGGTGGAAATTGAAGGATAAGGGTGGCATGAGTCGGCCTCTCCCTCTCCCTCCTACGCAAGGTAGCTTTGGCCGTGAGGGTTCAGGCGCATCAACATCCATTACCAGACTTGAGCGAGCTCCGCAGACGTCTTTATTTCCGTATGTACGTACCGTAAGCCCATTTGTAGGTTTCCGAGAACAACAGGCGCATACCAGCCTGTACCCATGAACCCAACCAACCCCGTCAACGTCCAAGATACAGACAGAGCTTCTTGTCGCTCACCCAAGACAGACGAATATTTTAACAAAAACCTGCGCCGGTATCCTTGCCCGCCCTTCACACCCCGTTCTTTCCTTTCCCTGGCCATTTTCCGCGCCGCCCAAATTACTACTAATACATGGTGTTGCCGGGGCAGTGCCTTTTTTAACCAAAACCACCCAAATCAGATAGTCCCTCGATATGCGCCGGAAGCGAGATGAGGATGATATATCCAAGACACACCACCACAGTTAGAAATGGAAAGGTTGTTGGCCTCGGTCGCCCTGTAAGGCATCTTTCGAGTAAAGACTATGCCCTTGTGTACTGTTGGTTCCCGCACAACTCCTTGTGTCGCGCCCGACCCAACGCCCCGGCGAGTCCAGCGCGGGAGAAGAGCAAGCAAGGCAGAGGTGTCCGTGATCTCATAGAGGACATTACGAAAAAAAAAAGCAGGCCTGGTAGACAACCACGCCTGCTTATGGGAAATAGGGAAAGAGAGATAAAACAGGGAATTGGCACGGCTTCACCGGCCGCTTCAGTGTCTCTTCATGGGCAGATGCGCATCATAGTCCCACGCGCGCTTAAGTCCGCCCTCGTAGACGCTAGCCACCGATTCCTGCCACATCGCCGGCGTCACAAACGTCTGAGGCGGCGCGGGCGTATACGGCGGCAGCGGCATCTGCGCGCCCGCCCGCAGCTGATTTTGGTGCACGGTGTGCATGTTTTGGAGGCCAGACGACTCGACTCCGCCCAGCGAGTTAGCTTGCGCTGCCACCGAGGGAGGTGACGGCTGCGCGATCTGGGGAGTCCCAAAGGATGTGTTCCACTGGCTGCATACGCAATGGACTGTTAGATCTCACCGCCAACCAATGCACATGTATCCAAGGAGTCATCGGCGAGAGGGGGTTGAGGGGACTATTAAGGAGAGCAAGAGATGGTGACGTACTCAAAAATGCGCGATGGGTTCCAGGCGGGCGCTTCGGACAACGGCAACGTCTGTCCAACACCCGGCGCCTGAGAACCGTGAACCGAAGCCATCGTGGTTAGCGACTGTACGGAAGGCGATTCACCTTTCGTGTCCGGCGGGCCGACCGAGACGGGTGTCAGGGGGTGGCTGGTGTAACTAACTTGCGAGTGCTGCATCTGCGAGTCCAGCGGTCGGCCCGGCGGGCTGGGATGCGTCGCCGAGTGTGGGCTGCCGTACGGGAAGGTCGGCTTGAGGACGAAAGGCTTCCGGATGTCGGCCGAGAAAGCCTCACGGACCGAGTCGATCTGCTTCTGCATATCGGGCATGGGCCACGCGCTCATGCACCTCTCCAGGATCCTCATATGGCGGGTGAAGTAGTCCCTGGCTTCTGAGTTCAAATCCGGATCCGGCGACGTTATCGCAACCTTTGGTGCCCTTATGGTCAGTCCACTGCAAGACATGGCGCGCTTCAAAGGGGAGAAAGAAGTCGGCGGTGAGAGGGGGAAGGGGGGGACGTACGAGATGGAGCACAATGCAGCTTAGGATCGCGTAGATGGTGAAATTGATCCCCCGTTGCATGCATTGAAGCCCGTTGAGCCCGAATGAGTTGATCACCGCCTCCTGCAGCCTGCAGAGCATCTTGGCCGCATTGTAAGAGACTACCATGTGCTGCTTCCACTGCCCTCCGGGCGTCGATGGAGATAGGGCAGCTAGTTGTGGTCTATTGAACAAGATGATCGATAAGTAGTAGTAGGAATGGAGGTTGCCAACAAAGGCCGAAGGTAACCAGGGCGGCGACCCGTCCGCGGGGTAGCTGATGGTCAGGTCTGCGGGGAGCCCAGCCAGCCACGCGTTCAGGGACGGATCGAGTTGGACGAACTCGGGGTCAATGCCCCAGTCCTTGGTCTTCTTGAGCCGCCCATAGGTCCTTGCCATCCGGCCGACAGAGCGGACGATCCGGGCAAGGTAGGTGAAATTGCGCGAGACGTGGTATTCAGACTCGTCGCCGTTTGGTAACGGCCGCGGCAGGTTGAAGTCAACACTGTCCTCATCGATCTTGAAGTCGGTGCGACCTGGGGCAACAGCCCGTTAGCATCATCACCATCGCCACCATATCATTACCGCGCCTGGCGGCCGGAACACTTTACCTTGCGGGGAGCCAATCATCAGCTCAACCACAAATAGCGTTTGCCAGATGCGGGTTTTCAGCGCGCACTCTGCCTGACTTGCACCGCACCCCCTGCCAGCCTGATGCTCTGCATAGTGCTCGTCCAATCCGAGGTCCTTGCCAAGCTGAACGCATTGCACGATGCTCATCCACGACCGGTAGTAATAGCCCTTTTTTGGCGCCGATTCCCTCGCCTTCAAGAGTATCATCAGAGCCTGGAGCGTGCTCAGTCGTGGCACGTCCATGAAGGAGTCGGCGTGTCCTGCAAATCGGTTAGTTTCCGGAACTCAGAGGCTGTCAAGGGTGATGGTGTCCCGTACGTGATGCCATTGCCAGCCATTGCTGCCCCTGAGCAGGCTCATCCGCCAGGCGACCGGCAATGGCAAATATGGCCTCCAACAGCAGGGGTGATATGGAGTCCCTGTTGTTATGCCACTGGTGGTAGAAGTGGTTCTTGTCCAAGACGGGCACGTAAGGATGCGCGTTGACGAAGTATAGGTCGAGATAGTGGAGGACCGTGTCGTCGTCCGGCATCAACTCCGGGGGAATGCGGATTTTGGAACCAGGTCCCACCGTTAGTGGCGGCAGGGAAGTCTTGTACTCGTCTCCGTCCTCTTCCACGGCCGGCTCCTCGTCCCTCGCAGACTGCATCTTGCTGTTGAGATAGGGTGCCGTTCCTGCCTCATTAACTTTTAGAGACCCCAAGAGGTCTGCCAAATCTTGCTGGGCGTACTCGGACTGGTACGTTTCTTCCGAGGAACCCGGATTAGGGGCATGCTGGAGCGGAGGCGTTGGGAAAGCGGCGGTCTGCGCCGCATACTGCTGGTCAACGGCACCGACGGATTGATGGTGCACGGGTGAGTAGTGAAGGCCGTGCGGCACGGGCTGAGGCTCCCCATACTGCACCGGGTGGTAAAGCCCCGATGTATCCTGGTAAGATGACTGTGATTGATAGAGAGCTCCTGGTTTCGGGGCGTGGGCGAGAAGCTGCTGGCTCTGAATGGGCGGCGGCTGTTGCCCAAAACCGTCGGGAGTATGCTGGACCTCGATCTGGGGTTGTGGTGGCTCGTACACTTGAGAGTCGGAGCTGTCAAAGCCGTTGGGGCGAACACAGTGCAGCTTCAGACGAACGCATGCGGAGCAGGGCCATGTATTGGTAGTCGCTGCATCGCATTTTATTTTCCTCCTTCGGCATCCCTCGCAGGCTCTCATAACTATATGTGCGGGTATTAGCATGGCACTCGTGGCACAGAAAAAAGCAAAGGAACTGATCTCATACCCTTCAGTCGCTTGTGTCGGTTGTGCTCATCAACGAACACATAGTCTGCACACCGAGTTAGGACTGAGACGACAGGTTGGACTGGGAATAGAGAACTTGACGCCAGGCGCACTTTTTTGGGTTTCGCGTGGCTGCTGCTGGTAAGCTGGCGGCACGAAGGAGAAAGAGGCCATCTGCGAGGTCTGGGGAAGCAACCTCCGGGTTGTCGGATCGTTGGACATGCTGGAAACCGAGGTTTGCACAGACGCTCACCCTGGCGCGTTAACGAGAGGCGGAAGCTGCGGATGGCTCGACATTCAGGACATGAGCCAAAATTGATGGATCGTCGTTGCCCGCTTGCGCAGCTGGGAAGAGCGGCGTCTTTTATTTCCGGGCGGCAATGTCGTCGGACGATGCGGCAACAGGCGCGGGGACTCGGGCTGGCGTGCGAGCGAGCGTGCGTGCGCGCGTGTGTGTCTGCGTGTGCGTGTCTGCGTGTGCGTGGGCCGGCGAGGATGTGCAGCGAGTTTTAGCGATGCGCGCCCAGGTTCGGTATGTCCAGTACGGAGTAGTCCGTACATACAATAATAACGGTATATCGTTCAGCAGCGACTGTCGAGCTAAAATGAGCCGGTGCCTGGCTGGTGGTTCAAGGGGCCGCTGACGAAGAAAGGGCAACCCTGCTCTAGGCGCCTGCCTCTTTTGATACCAAGTACAGAGAGGCGCAGGGTGCGCGTTACGTTCTGTTCTGGCAACTGCGGGTGTGGGTGCGATCGCCCGAAATTTCCCAGGACAACGTGGAGGGGATCTCGAGTAGCGTTGCAGGCAAATCGCCGAGCAACCGGCCGGGGGGGCCGACTCCGGTTGTAAGGTAAGGGTCTTGAGCGAAGAAAAGGATCGAGAAGGACCTCGAACCCCCGGAGCACCACCTGACTGATATCTTTGGCTTGGTTGGTACGTATTGTGTGGATACCTATCGTACACAATACCTGCCAAAAGAAGGATACACTACTCGTTTTAGCGGACTGACGAGTTGTTTGGTCTCGAGGTTCCTTTTTGGAGCCGGCCGTGCCAGGCTGATAAATTTACCAACAGCTTCTCTGGCGGGTCCAGCATTGACGCTACCTAGTGTAGTTATCTCATCAGATGGAGCGGCAGCAAGGGGAAGGGAGCTACCGCGATGAGCAGGGTACACTACACTACGCTACGCAAGTAGGTAAACACCTACATAGTACCTTACACTAAGCTTCTCAATCACACACACATTGGAGGTCCTCAGTTTGTGGTCATTTTCAGGGGGGGGGCTGATGGTGGGGTGCGCTTGCTGAGGCGGATCGAGAAAAAGCGCCAATTCGAGGAGGCTGTCAGTGGGCCAGTTGCCCGAGACAGGGGGCCCAGCGGGCGGAGCAGGGCCGCGCGCGGAGGGGTTCGGAGGGTGGGGTGGCGGTAGGATCAAGGAGCCGCCTGTCCACCCACTTCCCAGCTTCCAGTGTCCGCAGCGAGGAACAAAGCGAACCATCCATCTCCTGCGACAACCCTGCATCGCTTCCACAGACACAAGCGCAGCCCCGATGGATATCATATGCAACTCGCTCGGTTGATTTCCCAGGGTCTCGCGGAATATCTCGAGTTTCTCCAGTTCAGGAAACGCGGTGCTGGCCGGCGGATCGAAAGCACAATCCGGATAACTATTCCACATACCTTCGTGGACTTGGCTCAAAACGTCAGGCTCTTACCAATCTGTCCTTACTGCATCATCTTTCTCCTGTTCTTGTCCTTTTGTGTATGTACATACAGTATCTGTACTGGACATCGTGTACGCGCTGCATGCTGCGTGGGATAGCCAGGGTCGAGCGGCGACGCAGGTGCTTGTTGTCTTGTTCTCAAGCGGCTATTCGCCTTCATTCCCAGCAACGCTACGGAGTAGGATCCTGTCGGATGTCGCTGATACTTGTGGGGGTAGAGAAAATCTCGATCAACGGCGTCTTTGCCATCAGTTAGCGCGGGTATGGTGCGATCCAAGAAGCTCTGTTGGCTGCCCTGTGGCAGATTGATAATACCCGCTGACGTCGCCGACCACTCTGCGCCTTGGACTTATATGCATGTACGGAATACATCACGTAACTCTATTTTTATATGGCCTTGTGCTATGGTTTCCTTGCACTGACTACTGATAGGGAGCGCTAACGTACCTACTATATAATGTACTGCAGTCGAGGAACGGATCCAGTTCCGACAAATGACGGTTGCAGGAGGCTTCTTGAATCGAGTGAACACCTCGGTCGCGGACAGGGGTGACCACATCTGCAAAAGCTTTGGCCAACCGAGCTGCCAACGTTAGGGAGGACTTGGGCGGGCGCATCATCAACCAGGATTCAGCACTCTCGGGTGCGCCAGGGCTCCGCATTCCGGGGAAACAGGGGGAAGCTCCAACGGTACTGCGTAGTGTGTGCACTACGCGAAGCTGAGCACACTGGATGCCCTTCGCCGGACCCTTCCGCCATCAAACAGCTAGTGTCCCAGAGTGTCGGTTTCAGGTCGTTGTTTTGGCGCATCTAGACAAATAAGTGAAGGAGTCCGAGGAGCCCGAGAACTGTTTCAGCCTCGAGATATGGCGTGTCCCGTTTCCAACGCGATGCGTACTGACCTCATACGGCCCTGAGGAGCGTCTTGGAACGGCGTGTCTCATCGCTAGCTCGCATGAAGGGATGCTGCCTCTGTCCCAAAATGACACACCGACAGCGGTGGCGTTACAGTAGCCCGGCACGCGACGCCGAGCCCGCTAGCGAGGACCAGCGTTTGAATGGTTCGTCCGTTGTTGGCCCGACCCCTGCCACAATACCACGGTAATCCGTACTGTCATGTACGGATTACATACAACTCATAGCCGAGCACCCCGACCCATGTCTATCACATGTCGTGGGATACCACTGTGAGAGGGGAACCGGATGGGTAGTACGAAGTACTGTATTCCCGAATGTGCATACTCAGTGGTGTACGCAGTGTACATAGCCTACGGCGGGATGTGGCGGGCTAACAAGCGTAAGAAGTTGCACCACTTGCTCCCTCCTAGCCGCGAAAAATTGCGGAGGGGAGCCCACGCGGGGCCGGGGGTCTGGAACGCGTAGCTGCTATCTTTCCGCCCGCACAGTTTCGCCCGCGACTTCACCGCTGGAATTCTGCGCCGTTGGCAAATCACGCGGTCCACATTTTTCGAACCAAGCTGGCCAGCAACGATGCAATGTCGATGATAGGACCTTTTTCGAGAGTTCGTTGCCGAGCAGGGTGCCGAGAAAGGCCGCAGGTTGACCGATTGGGGGGTCCATTGTGGATGGTCGATCAGGGATCAACCCATAGCCTTCCATCGCATGTTCTCCACACCAGTGGTGAAAGGACCCACATCCCTAGGGGGGAAGGGGGGGGGGATTCGGGCAGGGCCGCAAGAAGCACAGAGGGAAGGGCAACACAAAACCCGTTGTGTGGTCTCCCAGAGCTCGGTGTCCGCTCCGCCGAAGGTTAATAATGTTGGCGCCGGCGATCCTCAAAGATCCGTGCTAGACACGCCAATGCAAGACGTACCCGAAGGAGAAGCCGGAAGCGAAAGCCGCCGAGTACCGGAACGCTACGAAGGAGACCCGCCGCGTTGCCGTCGGCAGAAGCACGGCAGATGCAGGCACAAGGCTCCTTCCGCGATGGCGATGAGAATTAAGGTTGGAGATCACGGATCTGAGGTATCTTTCTGCGTCCTCATGGCAGCTCCAGGGCCCGTTGTAGAAACATGTCCGAGAGCCACTGCGTCATCGCCGCCTTAAACGTGGGGATAGCTCGGTTCGTGGTGTTCGCTGTTGCTTCGGCGCAGGGATCTCGGTCGCCCCACGCGACGTATTCGGAATACCGCCGACACCATGCCTTGAGATGCATTGGAATGCATGAATGTGCGATTTCGCTGCGTACGGAGAACAGGCTTAGCGTACGCAGCTTCTATGCACCGCGTGCAGAACGCATAATTCTGGTTCGAAGAGCGATGTGACAGGAAAGGCCAAAAAAAAGGCGATTGACAGGGAGTCTAACTTGAAAATATTACAAAGGCAATGCATTACCTGCCACTAATGGAGGCGACCTACTCGTACTGATAGCGATTGGGAAAAATGGTTTTCGAGCCACCTGAAAAACTATCACAAGATGAAAGTGGGACAAGTGGAGAATCGATCCATTCAAGATGCCAGTTGATGACATGTCTTAGTCAGCAGCCCATTGAATAGCAAGAACCGAAATCTGGGGTATCGTCATCGGCGCCACCGCGGAAGTGATAATCGACCAGAGAGCTCTGTACCTGCGTACCTGCCTGATTCCCATTTCCGTTTGACCACCGATATACTGTACTGTAATCCGTACAGCTTACACAGTCGTGTTGCAACCCCGCACTGAACTTCTTCGGCCAAACCTACCACACGAAAACTCACGCTGAACTGCGCGAAGACCCGACCGCGCAGCCAAGCGAAAGCGGCGCAAAATGGAGCGAGATCTTGATAATGCCAACCCTACGATATTGAGTGTGTCGCAGCTGCCCAGCAGACGACGCAAGGGGTTGTCGACCAGAAATGGTCCCGATTCCAAATGTGACAGCATCGTCTACCCTAAGCACGCCTGGCCGTATGGCTCCTATCCGGCATCGGATGATGAAGAGTATGGGGAAGAACCCATGGACGAGCAGGACATCTACGGTACGATGGCCGCCCCACGACCTTATTCTAGGGTATATATAGCACGTGAAAAAGGACGGCTAATGAGGGCGTTACAGATCTCATCTCCACCATCTCAGATCCTGAGCACCCTCATACTCTGGGCCAGCTGTCTGTCGTGAGGCTCCCGGACATCCACTTAAATCCCTCACCTGCCGAGTTGCCAGATCCCGACTCTCTCGTCACGGTCTTGGTCGAGCTCACCCCGACCATCAATCACTGCTCCCTGGCAACAGTCATCGGCCTGGCGGTGCGGTGCAGGCTAGAGCAGACACTGCCGCCCAACTACCGAGTGGATGTGAGAATGAAGAGCGGAACCCATGCTCAAGACGATCAAGTTACCAAGCAACTGGGCGACAAGGAGAGGGTTGCAGCTGCTCTGGAGAACGACACGCTCCAGCGTATGGTAGACAAGATGCTCGAGACGTGTGCATGAGCGGTGTCACTTAGGTTCCGTATCTCACGGCAAAACAAGCAATGCACTGGACAGAACTTTCCAGTCTAGCAACATCGGCAAGGCTCAGGCGGCGGCTGAGGGTGTGTATGTACCTACATGTATGTACATGTAGGTATGTATGTACGTCCTACCTCGCGCTTCCTCAGGCTATCGCGACCAGCAACAAGAGTCAAAGCCATTCCTGTCTCTTCACCATTATTGAATACACAATCGGCGACAAAGGCAGAGAGGCATATGGGATGAGCTCGGCCAACAGGGGATCTGCTGTGATTGATGGGAACATTTCGGTCTGAATTGGCGAAGCCCGCATCCATACGCCCGGGACGCAGCAGTTACTACTCCGTACTACTGGGTTCAATACCCTCGTCCCTCCGCCATCCAGAGAAGGATGGGGATCGCGTAGGAGCATCGCAGGGTAGGAATCATTGGTACCGAAGTGTACCTACCCTTCGCAAGCAGCTTGCAGCCCCTGACCCAGGCCAGCCTGGCAAAGTCTTCCTGCAATATTGACTTTAACAATTGCCGGCACGCTGAATCATGCTCTCTGTACCCTACTTAAGTACATACATACGTAAATGCTTAGCACGCGGAATATGCATAACAATTTAACAAAGTCTCCGCAGGATCGCATGCCTCCTGTTCTGCGGTAGTACATAGTGGCTCTGATTATCGACCGTTCAAGACACCCATTTTGTGCGGTATGTTACATGGGTCCCACTTTCGAGGTCGACCACACAACCCCCCCTAAACATATCTCGATAATCATTATCTCTGGGCTAGGAAACAAGCAAATACCCGGTGGTTAGTTGCTGACTAATTAGTTCAGGACTACCACCTGTCTCCCGACAAACTAACCACCGGGTAGTCCCGCGTAAAATGTATAATGTTTCTATTCGTAACAACATGGGGTGCAAACACTCGAGAAATACAACTTGGCCGACTGAATCGCAGCTCATTGATGCTCAACCCAAACTACGGAATACGTACGTAGGTACATACATGCATACAGTACACGCTGCACATCCCATGTTTACATACGAGTAGTAAGACTGCCACCAGCTCTTGGTAGAACCCTCCAGATTGGATTGAGAGACATTTATGCGCGCAATGCCTTTTCACCTACCTGTGCTCCTAATTTGCCAGACCTGAGGCGGTGAGTGCCGAGATCCAAGGTGCGCTACTCGTATTGTTAGGAGGACTCGTCAGTACTCAGAACCCGCTGTTTCTGTTTTGGTCTATGCCTTGGCAATCATGAACGACCATTGGCTGGGATATGCGTCTACTGCACTGCGCAACATTCAATGACGGCCGATAAAGCGCCGCATCGAGCTCTCGCTCACCGAGCACAAAAACGAGAAATGCCGATGGCAAGGCGGTGGATGCGCAATACTCAAAGAAGCAGAGACTGCAGAAACGGAAGTTGCCGACAACATGCGAGGGGAAGGAGCTGAACCAAAGGCCAATGGGCAGTTGCGGGGGAAGGAGCAACGGTACAGGGTACATACACTACATAACAGCTACAATCGAAAACGCACTCCTCGGCTTGTTTCGGTCTAGACATCTCTGTGTCTTTCAGCGAAGCAAAGATGAGTTACCCCTTATGGACTGGAAGCCACTTACAGCCGCTGTTTTAGCAACTAATGACTTGTGTACGGGTTTCTGTGCAAGGCCCTGAATGAGACGTGTCTTGCATGGACAGCTAAGATGGATGCTGAACTGCAACATTCCTCTCTTGCATGGCAAAGTTTCTCTTTGCTCACCTCCTCCCCTTGTGATGGTCGCTGCTTCGACCTTCTCCTAGATTCCGTGAAGGACTTGGCTCGCCTTTGACCACCGACGGCCACGCCCATGCATCATCAGGAAACAGCGTATGACCCTCGGCTGCAATGCCGCAGACTTAACCCCATCCAGCACAAGATGACTACCGCCCACTTGTCCCACATACCCAAACCGCCGCCAATGACGCTGGCCAACAACAGCACACAGCTTGGAGAAAATGCCGTACATATATAAGCCTGACGACATGGTGTCCACGGCTTGACCTGCCAATCTCCCCTAAAGACAGACATTGCCCACATCCGACGAGCAACGCCACCACGTTGTGCTGACGTAGGCAAACCGAAGAAGGAAAGGGAAAAAAAAAAAAAAAAGAAAGGGTCAACAAAGTTGGTCAAGCAAAGGTGAACAGCATAAAACTTCTCTAGATGATGAACAATCCGCAAAAGCCGCAGATGTCACGGATAACTGCTCTTTGCTTCTCTGCCGTACTGCTCCAGGTAAACCGCACCTCGGGGGCACCAGGGACGGTCATTGACGGGTACGGAGTAAAAGTCATGATACCTTTTCTTTGTATCTGCATAGATAGACACAAGCAACGGCCGAATTTTACCACCACATATCAAGGCCAACCCGTCTCGTTAAGTAGTAGCACATCTTTCCATTTCTCCCCTTGACGCCCCAACACCATATCAGATAGAGATGAGAACCACTTCCAGCCAGAGCAGCTGGACGAGAGAGAGGACGACAACATCAGACGCCATCCAGCGTCCCCTCCTCGAGCAGTTTCTGGTAGAACTCGGGCTCCAGAAACTTGGCCACCGTCACATCCTCGCTCAACCCCTTCCGCCTCCGAGTCTTGAGCACAAAATCCCTCGCCGTTGCCAGAGGGGCCGCCATTTGTAGCGGCCGCGTGACCTGCTCGCGATCGAGCGGGTCGCCTGGCACGATGCTCCAGCGGTCGAACACGAGACTGACCATGGCACGTCCGGGAGTATTGATCCTCAGGTCGGTCTCGAACCCGAAGCTGTCAATCACGGGCAGCAGGCCGTCGACCCGGTAGAGGGGAGTGCCCGCGATGGGGCCGTCGGACAAGACGTGACCCCGGCGGCGGGCAAGAATGTTGTAGACGGTGCTGACCGAATCCTGCGGGCCCGTCATCGAGACCGAGTACACGGGTTCCATGAGACGCGGCGAGGCCATCAGGAAAGACGAATAGCACGCCCGGCGAGCCGTGGGGATGATCTGTCCGCCACCGCGGAAGATGGCTTCCTGTGCCAGTTCGATATCGATAAGTCGGAACTTGGTGTTGCGTATGGCTAGAATCGTGAGGTTAGCGGATTGAGCTATATGACATGACGCTTATAGGGCTGGGTCTGTAGCCGCCGGAAAGGGGAGCTGTTGGCCGAGAAGATGGGGTGTGGGTATTGCAGGCGCATTTGTCTACTGTGCTGAGGAAGGGAGAACCCGAGGCGCCGGTGATGTAACCTCTGGGAATCTTGCATGCCAGACCGCTCCACAGGAGCTGGAGACCTTCTGCAGCACAGCGGCTGCCCAGGAGCTGGGTATTCGGGAGAGACGACTTACGCTCTTCACATAGCGGGCCTTCACGGGTGGCCCAGCTGAACCCCTGGCGAATCGACTCTTTAACCGTGTTGAGCCGCTTCTTGTCAACCTGGGGCAAGATGAGTTAGCACGCGCATTTCGCATGATAAATTGTGCCAAACAACCCCCAGGGGGATTGGTCGCGATAGGGAGATACGCTGTGTCGAGAGAGGCAGGGATAAGCTCACCTCTGTTGGTAGTGTATCATCTTGTAGAATGTTCGGCCCCATCTCGTCGGGACCGAATGCCCAGATGCTCCTCGCCGCGAGCATATCCCAGCCGTACTTCTCCTCAAAGAACTTGGCTGTCTTCCTCACTGGGTCCCGTATCCGGACCGCACCCGACTCGATGTCCTTGGCTATCCCGTCATCCAAGGGTTCCGCTGCCATGGTGATAGTGTTCTTCTTGTTGGGTGTGATGGCATAACACTTCGTGGCTGACATGTCTTGCACCGTTTCGCAAAACCGGACGACAGGGTCAGACACCCTGACCTCCATATCGGCGTATAGCCGCCGCAGATCGTGCAGTACGCAGTCCATGTACAGTTCCCCAGTACCGAGGATGACGTGCTCTCCTGACTCCTCCACTTTGGTTGCGATCAGCGGGTAGCTCTTGTTGATCTTTCTGATGCCGTCAAGCATCTTGGGAAGCTCTGATGGGTTGATCGGTTCGACTGCGACCTTGAGAACAGACTCGGTGAAGTGAGATAATGGCTTGAAGATGTATGCGTCCTCTTCATCCTCGAACTTTTTGTCGACGATCGTGGCGGTTTTGACAATCGAGTTGTCAACACCTCCTAGGAGTACCCAGTTACCTGCCGGAACACCGTCGGTCGGGATATTGTATCGCGTTTCGGCAATGAAAACATCCGAGACCTTCCCTAGCACCATGTCCTCCTCGTCATCAATAGAGTAACCCTCACCGAGCACTCGAACCTCGGTGCCCGGCCGCACAATGCCGCTCATCACACGGCCGAACGAGTAGAAACTCTTGGCGTCAGAAGTGTTGAACAGCTTCGTCACATGGATGACTAGCGGTCCGTTTTGGTCACACTTCTTCATCGACTCTGCCACCTTTGTATCGAGCGGACCGGTGTAATACTGAGACAGCTTCTTCTCGGCAGCCTCTACTGGCGAGGGAATATGTTGGCACACCATGTCCACGAACCCTGTTGATGGTCCTGTACGTTCGTCAGCATGCCAACGAGAAATCTTCTCCGCGATGAGACGTACCAAAGAATTGCTCGCACACCAGTTTCATGAGCACCTTCGGGTCTGACTTGTACTGAGACGGTTTGAGCTCTATTCCAAGCTTCCCCAACGTCTTCTTCAGGTCCTCCGGGCTCTCGCTGATCGTGTGCGAGTAAAGTTTGTATATCGGCTCCATGACGAAGTTGACAAAGGACCTCTTGGCCTCCTTCTCAATCGGCTTTCTGGTAAAGTTGCGTTTCCGAGGGTTGAAGTAGACGTCGCCCCACAGCCGCCGGGCGAATTCGTCAATGTTAATGCCGCCGAAGCTGTCGGAGTACATCTTGGCGAAAGACGCCAGGGTGAAGCACCAGCCCATCGATGTACAAGAGAAGAGAACGTTCCCCTTTTCGGGACTCACCCTCTTCTCCACGCCTCGGCCGGGAATCGTGTCCTCGATGACCTTGTTGACTTCCTCGATGACATGCTTCAGCTTGTAGTATGCGTCGTTAGGCGGGATTTTGAGCTCGAGTATCAAGCGATCCATCTTGTTGACAATCAGAGTAAGGGGAATATCTTCGAGTACGGCGTGTTTAATGATCTGCTCCGTGTTGGCCTGGACACCTTCCACAACGTCCACCACTAGGCAAACTCCGTCCACGAGCCGGAGAGAAGCGGCAACCTCGTCGACAAAATCCACATGCCCCGGTGTGTCGATGATGTTGAAGAGGTGTGATTTCCCTTTTGTGTTTTGGAGAACAAGGCTCATGGGCGCGGCCTTGATCGACAGCCCTCGGTCCCGCTCGATGACATGTACGTCAGTGTATCGGAGCTGCTCGTCACGCTTTTTCCCTGTCCGCTTATCCAACCTATCTGTGATGGCGTGGGTCTCCAGGACCAGCATGTCCATAAACGCAGTCTTGCCATGGTGCAGGTGCCCCGCCAAAGCGATGTTGCGGATCTGTTCTGGGAAATTCATGAGATCGGTCATGAAGTTGCGGTCGAAATAGACCGGCGGTAGGTCTGCCTCCTCAATGCTGAACTTCTTGTGCTCAACCGGGGCAACAATCGGCTGAGTCAAAGGCTGCGCATCCTCCTCCTGTACCAATGTCTCGACTCCCTCTCCGTACACTTGCGCCGCGGTTGGGTAGTACTGCTTGTCTTCATGGAGGACGACTGCGTTTGATGGCCCTTCATCTACGTTCCCGGTAAGTAAGCGTCCCTCGGAGAAATGGAATTCCAGCGAACGCATACCATCAATGTCCATCTGCTCCGCAGCGGGCGCCTCTGCGGCGGCTTCGGGGTATTCGTCGTAGGCATAGTTACCCACGTCCACCCCATGTTCGGATTCTTCCTCAGAAGCTTCGGCCTCCTCGCCAATGAAGTTGCCGAACTCGTCGTATAAATCGTCATCCATGGTTGCGGGCAAAATGCTTGTCAACTTGAATTCGGCCCCTAACTCGCCTTCCCGTCACGTCGCGCGTGCTGCGTGATGTAAGGCTGCTCCCAAAAATTCCCAGCGAGGCTTGATCTCGCAATTGCTACACCCTGCAGGTGGCCAGTGTGGCTTAGCAGCTACAAACTTTGGTTCCGGAAACCCAGCACGCGCCACATTCGGGGGTGCTACGGAGTACTTCGGTCTCCTCCTATGTCCGGCGATCGGCTCCAACCCTGCAGAGCTGCCCAATTTCATTCGCTGCCGAATGAGAATGAGGCAGGGTCTCCCTGACCTCGCCTAGGGGCACCCATATCTTATCGTAGCGTGTTCCCCTTGCGAATCTGTTCAAGAACCCCGCTACACCGACTAATCAAAGTCCCCAACAACTTTCAGCTCGACAGTTTGTTCGTCGTTCTGCCTCCAAAACAGTCAAGATGGCCGGCCTCCCTCCCGTTTACATTGTCTCGGCCGCGAGAACCCCCGTTGGCAGCTTCCTGGGCAGCCTCTCCAGCCTTAGCGCCACGCAACTGGGCTCCCACGCCATCAAGTGTAGGCCTTTCAAGCTGCCCCCGCTCCCCTGAGAGAGACTGCAGCTAACGGGTCGGTGCCCAACAGCTGCCGTCGAGCGTGTGCCCCAAATCAAGCCTGAGGATGTTGAGGAGGTCTTCTTTGGAAATGTTCTTTCCGCCAAGTAGGCGACCCCGCCAGACGAGCACCCCGCATCGGGATGTTCTCTAACCATATTCTCGTGCAGTCTCGGTCAGGCCCCGGCCAGGCAGTGCGCCCTTGGTGCCGGCCTCTCGGAGGCCGTTGTCTGCACAACAGTCAACAAGGTGTGCGCCTCGGGCATGAAGGCCATCATCCTTGGTGCCCAGACCATCATAACTGGCAACGCCTCCATCGTCGTCGCTGGCGGCACTGAGAGCATGTCCAACACGCCACACTACCTCACGAACCTCCGCACCGGCAACAAGTACGGCGACACTCCACTCGTCGACGGTGTGCAGAAGGATGGTCTCCGGGATGCTTACGGCAAGCAGGAGCTCATGGGCATGCAGGGCGAACTCTGCAGCCAAGAGCTTGGCCTGACCCGAGAGCAGCAGGACGAGTACGCCATCAACACATACAAGAGGGCCCAGGCCGCTACCGCGGCTGGCCTTTTCACCGAGATCGCCCCCATCGAGGTGAGCGGCGGCCGCGGCAAGCCGCCTGTCAAGGTTGACCGGGATGAGGAGGTCAAGAACCTGAACGAGGAGAAGCTCAAGACGGTCCGTCCTGCCTTCATTCCCAACGGTGGCACGGTCACGGCCGCCAACGCCGCCCCCATCAACGACGGTGCTGCTGCGGTGGTTCTTGTCTCCGAGGCCAAGCTCAAGGAGCTCGGCATCAAGCCCATTGCCAAGATCATCGGCTGGGCCGACGCGGCGCGGGACCCCTCTCACTTCACCATCGCCCCGGCGCTGGCCATCCCCAAGGCGATCAAGCACGCTGGCCTGACGGAGAAGGACGTCGACTACTACGAGATCAACGAGGCTTTCTCGGTGGTGGCTCTGGCCAACATCAAGCTGCTCAACCTCGACCCCGAGAAGGTCAACGTGTTTGGTGGCTCTGTTGCCATCGGTCACCCCCTGGGCGCTTCGGGAGCTCGCATCGTCACGACGCTGACGTCTGTGCTCCGCGAGAAGAAGGGCAGGATCGGTGTGGCGGGTATCTGCAACGGCGGTGGCGGCGCCTCCGCCTTGGTGATTGAGAACCTGCAGTGAGTGGCTTGCCTCATTTGTGGTGTACACAGCATGGCTCTTCGGATGGGAATAGCGTTGTCTGGTAAACGAACAAAAGGGAAACGGTGATTCTAATGCTTGATGAGCATCATCAACAGATCGGCGGTGCTCCAAGAGCTAGCCAAGCCCAATTTGTAAGGGATAACTGTGCGCAGGACAAAGAGGTACGCCAGATCATGGCAAATACCGCCAGAAACAATCAATGCATAATTGAGGCTCGATGGCTTTCTGTATTTTGACTCCTCTCCATGTCTGTCTTCCCTGACTACCGTAGGACCACCAACCCTGGCCGGACGGCTAACTCCCGGGCCTCCACGCTTTGACACACCCGTCCTCGCCAGCAGTGAAGACGATCTGTTGTTCGTCAAAGAAGCAGAAACTTCTCACTATCTCCGAACCGTGGGCTCCAGGCAATCCAACAATGGTATCTCTATCCAACCCCCACCCGCCCGGGCCTTTGGCAAGGTGTATAAGCTGGAACATCTCTTGGCTATTATCATTGGACCGTATTAGCACCCAGCGTAGAATGAGATAAGAAAACCGAAAAACACATAGCTAGAGAAGAACCAAAGGATACAAATCCAAAGAAAAGAAGAAACACTCACTCCTGTGCTCCAACGCCCACCACAGCGCCCATCCCCGCCTGCTTCGGCACCACGTCCGCAAGGTACTGACACCCCAGCAGGGCGCGGATATCCCCCAGGTCCAGGGTCGCGGCGCCCTTGAGGGGTGTCTCGTCGGCCGTGTCGTACAGCGCGAACTTCTCGTCGTGCGAGGCCGCGTAGACCTCGGTGGCGCCCGGCAGGAAGCCGGCGCGGTGGACCGAGCCGTGGTTGAAGGTCGCCCGCACAGCGTCGTCTTCGTCGGCGACGAGCGTGTCGGTCACGTTGAGGAGGCCGTCCGTAGAGCCGGAGAGGAGATGGGTCGGGCTAGAGGGATTATAGGCTAGCTGGGCGGTTGTTAGCGGTCGATTGGGAGAGAGGGAAGTGAAGAAAGATCCCAAAGGAGATTGTTTGGTCGGTTGGAGGGGTTGTTTGGGTGAGTTGGTTGGTTGTTCGTGAGTTAAGAAGACTGACCTCGGTGACGTCGTCAGAGTGCCCTTCGTTGTACTGCATTCTCGGGGCCGAGGCAGAGCGGAGGTCCCTGGTTGTGTCAACGTGGAGGAAAGGACTCCAACCAACAAAAAGGAGCTGACGGACCAGATGAGGATGGATGCCTGGTGGTTTGCCAGTTCCGTGCCGGCAGCCACCGAGTTGGTCTCATTCGAGCATGCGAGCGACAGCAGCCCAGGAAGATTCCCTTGGGTTTATTCATTAGGAAAGCCTCTTTTCTGATATTTAACATTCGGCCAGAGCCTTACCCCCTAGTTGCATCGCCCGGGCACTGGAAGGGTCCAGACGGAGATCCCACACCGAAATCGTCCCATTCTGTCCTGTGGTGCAAACAACGGAGTCGGCGGCGCTGTAGACCTCTGCGGCAGTGAGATTTCCATGGTCCGTCTTAATCTTCTTGACCGGGCCTTGGCTCAGTCTCAGGGGATCGAAGAGGCTAAGAGTCTGGTCCGATGCTGTTGTCGCGAACCCAGCTGCGATTGGCAGGATGTCTAAGACATAGGTCTCTTGTCCGGGGTATTTGTAACCCTCTGCGTTAACAAGCTGATACATGACGGGGCTCTCTCGGTGCTTTCGGGGCCCTTTTTTTTGTTTGGCTTTTTCCCTCGATGTTTATCTACACCTGTTCTCGCGCGGGTGTAAGTGAGCTTGAAATTTTGGGCAGTCAAGAAATGTTACTCCGTACAGTTGCACTTTTTAAAAGTTGGTTTCAACCGGATAGCAGGCCGCAAACCTACCTCGTGAGTGCTTCCAAGTCAAGTTCTCGAGTTTTCTGGAACAAATACGGGAATACTGAGCCCCTTGTCACTACTATAATTTTTTTTTCCTTTTTCCGTTTTTGGAGAAATTGAGGACGAGCCTTGAGGGACGAAGTTGGGCAGTCAGAGAAGTCCATAGGAAAGGACTTACCGTGTAGGTCGCCAGCCGGCCGCCAGTTGGTCCCAACCGTGGCCTCACCCCCCTGCCCGTCCTGCCAAGTTCTCAGCCTGCGCCGCATGGTCCCTGGCAGCAGCTTAGGTAACCTCGAACGAACTAGTTACATGCATCATCGCGTCAGTGGGGAGCTCTGTTCTGGACAGCTTGTAAGATTTCCGGAGGACCCTTCTGCAGGCCGCGTGAGCCCCCCAACATCGCTTACTCTCCTACGCGCTTCACCCGAAGATATCGCCTTGGCCATGGAATGAACGCTGCGGGTTGCCAATTTTTTTCTCGAAACCAGCAACCATGAAGGGGCTTCTCTGGTTGTCCCGTAAGCCAACTGCAACTGAGGTGCCCTGCGTCGGCGCATTCCACTAACACCCCCCTCCACAGTGCTTTTGCAGGCCATCGCATTCACCTTTGCCGATGCACAGGCCGACCAGCATGTCCTCGGTGGCGACGCAGCTGAGAAAACCGATGGCGACTCATTTCGTGCTGAAATAGCCGAACAGAGCCGGGGACAAACGGCGCGGGAGCCTGGTACGGCTGCTTCGTGGACCGAAGCTTCTCGGACATCGCTAACACACCCAGCAGGCTCCGACCTCGTCGATGCAGCTCTCGCCGAACTACATAAGCTGTACCAGCCACTCCACCACCGGGCTCGGAAGCAGCATGGCATCTTCGGCACGTTGTTGCACTTGGCCCTCAAGGCCGTCCCGACCTTCCGCCTCAGCGCCCCAACCTCCGAATCCTCGTCCAGACATGTACTCAGCGGGAAACTTCAGCAAGCAACCAATCTCCTCGAGGAATCTGCCCGCAAAAATAATAGCGATGCGCTCTACATCCTTGCCGAGATGAACTTCTACGGCAACTTTTCACACCCGAAGGACTTCCCGGCAGCCTTCGATTACTATCACAAGCTAGCATTGCTCAATGGAAACAGCTCCGCTTTATACATGATGGGTCTGATGTACTCGACTGGGATTGGAGGAGCCGTTGAGCGCGATCAGGCACGAGCCCTGCTATACTACACTTTTGCCGCAAACAAGGGACATACCAGGGCCGAGATGACGGTAGCGCATCGGCACCACGCTGGGATTGGGACGCCCAAGAACTGCGAGCTGGCTGTCAAATACTACAAGCGGGTGGCGGACAAGGCTATCGCGTGGTACCGTTCAGGCCCTCCGGGTGGCAGAGCCTGGATCGCGGAGTCCCACAGGATCGCCGATGACAATGGCGGCGCCTACGGGGAGGGAGCCAGCGTTGCGAGTGCCGGGGGGAATGCCCTCAAGGCGCACCCCAACTCCGATGCCTATGCCTCTATCGAAGACATCATCGAGTATCTAGACCTCATGTCTCAGAAGGGCGACTTCAAGGCGTCCTTCAACCTCGGGCGGATCTACTACGAGGGACAGAGGGGACTCAACAAGAACGTGGCATTGGCTCGGAAGTATTTCTTGGACGTCGCACAGAAGTACTGGCGTAAGAACCGGCCTGTGGACAATCCAAAAACCGGCCTGGACAGGACGGCTGGGAAGGCGGCGGGGTTCATCGGCCGCATGTATTTGCGCGGAGAGGGCGTTGAGCAAGACTTCAACCGCGCAAAGTTCTGGTTCGAGCGCGGAGACAGCCTCAAGGACGCTCAGTCTCAGTACGGCCTAGGGCTGCTGTATCTGAATGGTTATGGGGTCAAGGCAGACCCCTCCCGGGCTATCGACTACCTCAAGACAGCCGCCAACCAAGATTATGCTGCCGCCCAAGTGCAGCTTGGATACCTTTACCTCGACCACGGCAGCAATGAAGACGTGGCAACAGCGAACCATTACTTCGAGCTCGCCGCACGGTGGGCCAACATCGAGGCTTATTACCACCTTGCGGAGGCAAACAACATCGGATTGACTCACGACAGATCGTGCAACGGAGCCGTGGCCTACTACAAGAATGTAGCCGAAAGGGCCGAGCCTCTCGTCTCTTCCTGGGCGGAGGCGAACCTGGCGTATGAAAGCGGCGATATAGAGCTGGCGCTCCTCGAGTATCTTGGAGCGGCTGAGCAGGGATATGAGAAGGCCCAAAACAATGTCGCTCACATCCTCGATCCTGACAAATCCCGGCTGCCCCTTGCCCGACTGCTGTCTCGTCATCCAACATCCCCGCTACTTCAGGACCCTACCCTCGCCTTGATTCAATGGACGCGCTCGTCCCGGCAGGGCAATATCGATGCGCTGGTCAAGATGGGCGACTACTACCTGTACGGCATTGGGGCCGAACCCGACGTGGACAAAGCTGTCCAGTGCTACACCAGTGCATCCGAGTATCACCAGAGCGCGCAGGCGCTGTACAACCTCGGATGGATGCATGAGCATGGCGTCGGCTTGGACCAGGACTATCATCTTGCGAAGCGATACTACGACGCCGCACTCGCGACTAACGAGGAGGCCTACCTCCCTGTCGCGCTCAGTCTGCTAAAACTGCGGGCGAAGAGCGCCTGGAATACGCTCACGCATGGCAGGATAAATTCGATCCAAGATGAACCGAGTAAGCCTTCCGCATAACTGAGCTTTCTATCTGAGCCTTTACTCTAACAATGGCCGCCCTATACAGCACCGAGAAAGGAATGGTCGCTCAGCGATTGGATCAACAACTTCCTGCAGGACGATGACGCTCGATACTATGATGACTTGTACGATGAGCAGTACGAAGACGAGATGCCCGGCGGCGATCCCCTGGATATTGATGACGGTGTCATGGAGAGTGTCGCGATCCTTGGCCTGGCTGCCGCGTTGGTCTTCCTCATTATGTACCGCCAGCAGCGGCAGCAGGCAATCAGGCGTCAGGAGGAGGAGGCGAGAAGGCAGCAGCAGCAGCAACAGCAACAGCAACAACAACAACAACAGCCACAGCAGCAACATCAGGGAGGAGCGGGGGTTGGAAACCAACAACAGCCGCCGCAGCAGGAGAGGGGATTCTTCCCGCGGCCTGGAGACCCGGACTTTGGGCAGTGGGCTGCTGGAGTGGTTGGGCATTGATGAAAGGTTTTAACATGTCTGCATAGTCGAGGATACCATGGCATGAAGCATGAAGCAGCGGCGCATTAGTATATGGATTGGTGCAATTAGACCCGATTAGCGTTCGAAATTCTCTTTGATCCAAGCCAGCCTATCAGTTGCACTGTGCGCCAAGATGGGCGGGATGAACGTCCATTCCACTCTGTACATTCATGTGGTAACCTGTTCAATGCCCAAGAAGGGTATGGTGTGAGTCTCATCGTGACGACCGGGGACTCGGGAATAATTCTTTGTTCTGTTACATTACGTGTAGAGTTGCGGCTTCCTCAGCCTGGCATTAACAATATACGTGGGTGAGTGTTTTAGTGGAGCTTGGCTCAGCAATTCGTGATCATTAATTAGTTACCTTACAACTCAACTTTCACAGTTGCCCAGGCTCTGTTCACAACAACCCCATTTACATCGCCTAAGAAACACGAAAAGAGAGGATGTGATATAGCCCCAAGATGCACCAGGTTTCCGTCCTTCAAGATGACATTCCAAACCCCCGGCGCCCCGGCCGCCAAGCGACGGCGGATTGAAGAGGCGAATGCCACTCTCCGCAAACCGTTCAGGTCGCCATTGATAAGCCGAAGAGATGGTAATCCACCCGGCTCCGAAAGCCAGCAGAACTCACCGAGCGTCAATCGTGGGTCTTTTTCTACGAAGATCAACGCCCAGGCGCCGACCACTCCAGCACCGGCCCGAGGCTACCGCTCTTCTTCCGCTGCGACTCCTCTCTCCAGCGTTCAGAATCGCGCGCCCAGCGCGGCAGGTCCGAAGGCGCCTGCAAGCCCAACATCAAGACAATCCTGCAACCCCGGCCGGGGCACCACCGAGCTCAGACCCGGAACCGCCGCGGGCGAGAACCCAGCCGAGCAGGGCGACCTCCTCCACCAGCTGCATCTCGCCCAGGCGGACCTCGGAAACCTCCTCCGCAGCACCCAGTCCCGCCTCGACCTCGCCCGCCAAGCGCGGCACATCGAGCAGGCATCGGCCACCAAGAGCGGGCCCGGCGAGCCCGTCGACGCCGAGCTGCGCGCCATGACGGCGCGGTGGAAGAGCACGAGCCGGCAGGCGGCGGAAGAGCTGTTCGGCTTGATCAGAGAGCGGGTCGAGGGGATGGGCGGGGTGAAGGCCTGGGGGGCGACGAGGCGGTGGCAGCATGGCTCCTCTTGGGCCACTATGGAAGGGGAGAGTACGGGGGGGAGGAAGGGGGACACTGTTGGTGAGGAGGGGAATGGCGTCTTCGAAGGGGAGGAGGTGGTGGCGGTGGAGGAGGAGAAGAAGACAAGGGACGAAGAGGAGGAGGAAGATGCCGAGTCGGTAAGTCAAATTTGGGCTGTGTGAGAAGAGGCGAACAGGCAGCTGATCTTGACAGGAGTTTACGATGGCTATGATGCTCAAGAGTCTCAACATCGAGCCGGATGTGCTGGGGTACGATCCTGTCGAGGAGAAGTGGCGCGACTAATTTGGAAGCTGTACTAGGAGGAAGGGATACGGAGTAGGTGTTGACTAATGGTCGTAGAAACTCTGCGCGTGTAATAATGGGATCTTAACATGCATAACACAAGCCTGAGTCTTGAGATGGCTGCTTCTTCGAGCTTGACTCGTCCGTATACACTAGAGTAGAGTACGGATTTGCCTACTAATTATATTCGCTACCAACCCTAAGCCTCGAGGCCAAGAAATATTGCTTGGCGGCGCAAGCAACCCCAAAACAGAAGGTTCCGGCCTTATGACGTTAATATTTGGTGGAGCATGCCTTGGGTGACAAAGGAGCCAATTGCAATCACTTCATCCGTGATTGGACGGGTTTGCCGAGGAGCCGGCCAACCGAATCAATTCGCTGCCGCCACTTTCACGCCTGTGCTCGCTGTCCCGGAATACCGAGGCCTTTTCTGACCGTGCTTTCCTGCCCACACGAGCAACGTTCGACGCCGCCAGTGCAGCGCAACCGCATCAATCGCCCGTGTCCCCCGTGCCGCGACAATGGCAGCTCTCCGCTCAACCACCTCTATGCTCCTCGGCGCCGCGTCCAGGCCGGCCCTGCGCGCGACTGCCGCGGTGCCTGCCGCCGTGCGCGGCATGGCCCAAGTCTCCGACGCCACGGCCTCGGGCGACAAGCCCAGGCTCAAGACCTTCCAGATCTACCGCTGGAACCCCGATACGCCTACCGAGAAGCCCAGGATGCAGAGCTATACCCTCGATCTGAACAAGACCGGGCCCATGGTCCTCGACGCCCTGATCCGCATCAAGAACGAGCTCGACCCGACCCTGACCTTCCGCCGGAGCTGCCGTGAGGGCATCTGCGGCAGCTGCGCCATGAACATCAACGGCACCAACACTCTCGCGTGCTTGTGTATGTGTGGGCCAGGGGGGAGAGAGAAAGAGAAGACGGGAGACCCGTAGGGGAAGTGGGCGATCGAAGGGAACGAGGTCGCTGACAAGAGACTTGGCAGGCCGCATCCCCCGCGAGGACAGCTCCGACATGAAGATCTACCCGCTTCCGCACACCTACGTCGTCAAGGATCTGGTGCCCGACCTCACCCAGTTCTACAAGCAGTACAAGTCGATCAAGCCGTACCTGCAGAGGGACACGCCCTCGCCAGACGTAAGTTGCCCGGGTTCGCCGACGCCGACGCCAGGACGGCCGGGCTGACACACAGCGCAGGGCAAGGAGTACAGGCAATCCAGGGAGGACCGCAAGAAGCTCGACGGCCTCTACGAGTGCATCCTGTGCGCGTGCTGCTCGACCTCGTGCCCCTCGTACTGGTGGAACTCGGAGGAGTACCTGGGCCCCGCCATCCTGCTCCAGTCGTACCGCTGGCTGGCCGATTCCCGTGACGAGAGGAAGGCCGAGCGCAAGGAGGCCCTCAACAACTCGATGAGCCTGTACCGCTGCCACACCATTCTCAACTGCACCCGGACATGCCCCAAGGGCCTCAACCCCGGCCTGGCGATTGCCCAGATCAAGAAGGAGATGGCTTTCTAAAGCGGCGGCATGAGTTAAAATAGAGGAGCTCTGCACCGGTGACGAAGAGTGGCGTGGTTGGGAACAGATTGGGTAGTGATGGTGGTGGTGATGGTGTTTCGAGTTCGAATCATCGGACTCGGTTAGCTATGTAAACTTACCCTGGTCTCCTGCATGGTCGGAGTTTACTTTGTCACAATACCAGCAATAGGATGCTTTTAGGACTTGCGTGGCTTCGCCTCCGATGTCGAGTTATTAGAACTCAGCACTGGCACAACGCAACGAATGGAACAAACCGACTAGCATCATGAACCGAGAGAACGATTGCGGCAGATAACTAACAAGTCATATCAAAGCAGTTAAGAAGCATATAACTTTTCTCATCCTTTCCCGCATTTATAGCAAGCGAAGCGTTATTTATTCGAGGCTCCCCCCCCGGTTGCGACACTCTCACAAACCTATCAGCCGATCACCAAAGCACACTACTACTCATCCTTTGCGATCACGTACGCGGGCTCGTACACGACCTTCACCGGCAAGTAGTCCGTCGTCGTCCAGGCACTTCCTAAGATCACCACGTCAGCAATCATCTTCTATCTGAACTGACATGGAACGACAGGGGATACTCACCATCCTTCCATTTGACACCCCATGCCTCCCCCTCCTTAGTCGCCTCGCTTACTCTGATAGGGAAAGCAAACCAGTTTCCCTCGGCCACTGCATCATCATCGCCCTCATACTCGACCGTCCCGATGTCTCCCTCCTGGTGCAGGCGGAATGAGGTCCAGTCCACCTTCGTGCCCTCGGGTAGGTCGTCCGCGGTGTCGTCGGGGTCGGCCACGCTAGCAAAGTCGAACAGGCCGTTGGTGCCTACCACGGCGAGGGCGACGTTCGACGACGACGAAGGGGTGCGAAGCTCCGCCAGCTTGGTGGACGGGTTGACGACGGGGTGGAACTTGATGAACGCGTCACCGGGCTTCGAGGACGAGGTGTAGACGACGAGGGCGGTGGTATTTGCGTTGCCCGAGTCCGGGATCGTGGTGAGGTACCGGCCATCAAGAGACTTGTCTGCTCTGCCCGAGTGTTGAAGTCAGCCGGTGTTGTTTTGGCGCCGGGCGGGTTCACGTCTGAGCAACCGGGACTGGAATGAAAGTTTTTTTTTTTTTTTTTTTTTTTTTTTTTTTTTTTTTGGGGGGGGGGGGGGGGGGGGCAGGGGGATGTGATCTTACGAGGAGAGACGCAGAGTGTAGAGCTCCTCGCTGGCCGCACTGCGGATGGGAGATGCGAGGCCGGCGGCAGCGAGGAGAGACAGAGTCAGGGCTTGGAGTCTCATGTTGATCTTGTTTCGTGTTGGCTGAGAGATCTTGAATGTGGTTTTAGAGTCGAGACACGTTTGCGAAATGTCTCAGTTGTCGAGGGATTGCAGGCAATGATCAAGAACGCCAGGTCACTTTCAGCGCGCAGGAAGAAGAGCAATCATCTTTTTATCTCTTTGTTCTTTCCCCCGCCGCCACGTTTATGGAATTGGCGCCTTCCGAATTTGACGGATTCTTCCCTTGTCTTCTCTACGCCTTCCTTCAACAACGATGAGACCACATCACGCCGGATATTCCAGCGTTGAGCATCTGTTGGTTTGTTCGTGTCACCAACACGCGTTGCCATCGCCACGACCGAGCCTAGGCAAAACAGGCAAATTTCGTCTTGTCCTGATGGATTCTTCCGCTCCAGATATTAAGAAACCATAAATGGTATGCAATTGATTAACCATATATTCGAGAAGCAGTTATTTTTAGCATTCACTTGTCAATCCCCGCCCAGACACCCGGGTGAAGGTTCTAGCATCGCATCCTTCCATTTACTTCGCTCCCGTCAAAATCGGGGGCCGAAATCGACTGAGTGCCACGACACCTTGACGGACAGGCGACTGATTCTTGCCGACCCCGGTAGTGGATGTCCCTGCATGGCGGAGTCTGTGTTTCCTTCCCCTTCATGAACCAGGTTCCTCCGGCCCTTGCCTCCTAGAAACGCTCAGAACCGTGGTGTTCTGGCCGGTCTCTCGTCATCAATCTTCCGAATAGTATCAGACCACCCCTCACGTGGATGGCCCTGCTCTTCCGTTCGCTGGGGCCCTTCGGTATCCGAGGTAAATAATAATAAACAATAGCGGTGATGCAGTTAATAACTCGAGGCCTCTCCGAAGGAAGCCGCTGTCAACCGCGAGGCTCATCTACAACTTAACTCGAAAGCCCAGCTAGATGTTGAGCCGCAACTGTAGAAATTAACAAACAACGCCGATCGAGATTCTGGAAGGAAGACCCTTCAATGCACACCAGCATTTATTGGCCTCGGCAGAAGTTCGTACCTGCCCATATCTGAACAGAGCCTGCGGAAGTACAGTCCGGAACGAAGTCTAGGTCCTCCGGTGCAGGCACGCCAACGCATCTCAAGTGCGCAAGGACGGGATTGGTGTACCTTAGCCTATTCCTCCCCCGCAACCCTACTTTTCCTCCAACGTATGTACATACGTACCTGCAGATGTGTAGAGTGAGCTTCTAGCGGAGCCCTCTTCCTCCTTACCCTTTTCTGCTAGGTTCCCTTTAAGCACCCGGCTTGGCTTCCATCGCAACACTACCCACGAGTTGGATCCGAGGAGCCATGCTGTGTCTAGTTTTTGGGTGGCGAGCCCGAATGGAGCATTATAGGAGTCGACCGCTCAACCGTATCACATTAATAGGTCGCGGGATGCCTGGCGGGCTCAGCAGCAGGTCCGGAAAGGGTCCAATCGTATTTCGTGGCCGTCAGGACATCCCTTCGTAGGGAGCTCCGAAGGCAGTGAAGGCGTTTTATAAGTATCTATAACGGGCCGCCATCACCTCGCTCTTGTGTATGTGCTGATCGACTACTTTCCATCTCACCTTCCCTTTTCGGGATCTCGTCGGTCATCAAAGTCCGTGTTGACTCGTACCACTCGCCCAACATGCGTCACACGACACTCTCACCCCTTCTATCCTCTCTCCTCCTGGTTGGAAGACTGGCCACGGCTGCACCCGTGGTCAACGCCGATGGGGATTGCGTCCCGTATACCATTTGCGTCGACGGCGTCAACGCATGCGGAATCAGATGGGGCGAGTATGACATTGGGTGACGATCCTGAACGGAAAACGCGGCTCCTAACACAGCGGCAGATGCTACAATGTCTGTGACGCCTCAGCTAAGCCCGTTGCGCCGCCTTGCCCGGGCACGGAGGAACCCCCGTCGCCCACCACCAGGGTCACTACCAAGGTGACCACCCTCGAGCCCAAACCCACGACTACCAAGGCAAGCACAACCAAGGGACATACCGTCACAAAGACCGTCAAGCCCCCAGTCACCCCAACCCCGACCAAATTCACTACCAGTACCACCAGGCCTTCCAGCACCTGCAGCACCGACGTCACGGTCTGCTGGGACGGCATCAACGAATGCGGCATGATGTACGGAGGGTATGTCAGAAGGGCGCCACCACCCCCTTCCCCATCCCACCCCCTTCTCCCACACAGTCCTTACCTCCATGCTGCTTCGTCCCGCCGAGAACGATGAACAGTGCATGCTGACGGGCTGCCTACCAGATGCTTTCCCGACTGCAAGCCGTGGCCCACCTTCACGCCTCCGCCGTGCCCGACCACCACCACCAAGCAGACCCCGACTGTGATCACCAGTGTTACGATGCTGCCAATCTTGACGGTGCCGCACCCCTAATGTGAGTGTGAGAGAGAGGGGGAGAGAGAGAGAGAGAGACCGAATGCCGTGTGTCCTTGCGAAGGGGTGAAGGGGAGATATCAAGTCTCTCTGCATCCGTGAGTCCGGATCGCACAACAGTAGCGCTCTTTCCTTGCCGCTGCAAAGATCGAAACGTTTTGGGAGTTACCTAGAACCACCCGCCGTTCCCTTTTTTTTTGTCCTTCTCCGCTTCCTCATAACAGGATGCCGTCGATGTTTCTCCGTATCTTATCCACAGCTACATATCACTCATTTGCCCTTAGCAGCGAGGTACTCGATGTCCCCGACTTCCCGTAATTTGTTCCCCTTCACAATGACCTGCTCCTCCATCTCGCCCTGGTACTTCCTCATCTTGTCCTGGTACTCGGGCATAAAGGAGCCCAAGATCCGGATCGCCAGCAACGCCGCGTTCGTTGAGTTGTTGATGCCCACCGTAGCAGTCGGCACGCCCCTCTGCGGTGCTTGTGGTTAGCAAAAAAAAAAAAAAAAAAAAAAAAAAAGGTCGCCCGGCACCACCCATGCAATGAGGTCAGAAGCGAGGAAGAGAAGAAAAAGAGAGAACTCACCGGCATCTGCACGATGCTCAACAGGCTGTCAATCCCGTCCAAGTGTGTCGCCTTGACGGGCACGCCGATTACGGGCAGCGGCGTCTCGGACGACAGCATGCCCGGCAGGTGGGCGGCGCCTCCGGCCGCGGCGATGATCACCTTGATGCCCCGCCCGGCCGCCTCGTCGGCCACGCGCATCATGTACCGCGGGGTACGGTGTGCCGACGTAATGTCCAGCGCGTAGGGCACGCCGAACTCGCGCAGGATGTCCAGCCCGGCCTTGAGCACCGGCAGGTCCGAGTCGGAGCCCATCGTGATGAGGACGAGGGGCTTCTTTTGCTCTGTCGCAGGGGCAGGCGAGGAAGAGGAAGTGGCGGGGGGGTCCTGCTTTGGCCGGAGCGTCTCGGCGGAAGCGTTGATGCGATCGATGCGGATCTGATCGACGAGTTCGATGAGGGGCTTGGCCTTGGCTTCTAGCTCGTGGATCGGGGAGGCGCTGGTTAGCGTGATGTGGCCGATCTTGCGGCCGGGTTTGGAAGCCTTGTTGTAGAGGTGCAGGTAGACGTCCATGTCATCGTCAATAGTGTTCCGAGCCAGCTCGACCAGCTTGAGGTGAGCGGAAGGGGTGGCGCCACCGAGGATGTTGAGCATGATGGAGGAGGAAACCCTGGGGGTTAGCTTTTGGGGAACAGGCAAGTCGAGGACGGCATGGAGTTGCGCCTTGTACTGCGACATTTGCGGAACCGCCTCGATGGTGTAGTGACCGGAGTTGTGAGGCCGAGGGGCGACCTCGTTGACCATCAGGGAACCTGCAACCGTCAGTAATAAAGCTTCGCTCTAGGAAAACGTAACACTCTTACCGTCCTCGAGGAGAAACATCTCTACGGCAAAGACGCCCCGGCCCCATAGGGTGCTAACCACCTCGGTAGCCAGCTTCCTGGCGGCCTCACACACCGTCTCCGAGACGTTCCTCGGCGGCATGAAAACCTTGGTGCAGATGCTGTCCTCGTGGATGGTCTCAACGGCGGGATAAGCGACACAGCTCTTGAGCCTGCCGTTGTCGTCCTCCGTCCTGATAACCATGACGGCCAGCTCCTTAACAAAGGGGGCCCATTTCTCCGCATACAGGCTCAGGCCGCCAAGTGCCTTGACGGCGGCGTCGAAGTCGGCCTCGCTGCTGACCTTGAAGTTGCCCCGCCCGTCGTAGCTGCCCTTCCGTGCCTTGAGCATGAAAGGGAAGCCGAACTTGGCGGCAGCCGCCTTGAGTGAGGAGGACGCGGCCGGCCCGGACTCGATCGCGACCTGGTCGGCAATAGGGATGGCCTTGTCGCTGGTGCGGAAGTGCTCCTTCTGGAGGTACTTGTCCTGGATGAGACGGATGGTCCTCCATGACGGGTGGACGGGGGGCTTGTGAGTCTTGGTGGACCCATCGGCCTGCTTCACCTCGACGCCGTTCTTCTCGATGTCCTCGAGCACCTCGGTCTCGACGTGCTCGATCTCGACCGACAAAAAGTCGGATTGTGCCGCGAGCTCCCGAATGCGGGCGGGGTCCTTGAAGGAGCCGGTGACATGGCGGCTGGTGTCGTGCGCCTGCTTGGCGGGCGACTTGTCTTCGTCGAGAATGGCGATGTCGATTCCGAGCGGATTTGCCGCCTCGCAGAGCATGCGCCCGAGCTGGCCACCGCCCAGCAAGCCAATGACGGGATTCCTGGAGTCTGTCATATCTTCTCGCCACCCTCCAGTCACATGCACGGATTTTGTTGACGTGTGAACGGCGTCGTCGACCTTAACGTTGAGTCAAGAACCGAAATCGGGTAGTGAGCTCTTATATCCAAGGCAGAGAGGGAATTTCAGCCAACCAAGGACTGTGAATTTCCCCCACACTTTCTGTTTAGGGGACCCCAACCCTCATCGAGGACTTGGGTTTCAGTGCCGTGCTTGCCTCAACCATAAGCAATTTCAACTGACCCATTCATACTTACCTAGAATAGAAAGCGATCGCAATCAACTTGGGTATTTGTTGTAGATTTGGGTAGCCATCTTCAGTGTCACGAATATGGCTGAGCTTTCCGACTTGGATCTCATCCAGTAAGACTAGCCCTCTCGTCCCGTTTCCAAGCCTCCTCCTGTCGTCGTTGAATTATTTCCCCCCTTCAGAGTCCTGACAATAAACCGTCTAGTCCTTTAAAGCTATTCGACATCGCCAAACATGAAAAGAGGTTCCTGTACACGTCAGCGCCCATGGTGCGTTACAGCAAGGCAAGTTGCTCCTATCTTGATCCCTTATTTCCAGTGAGCGTGGTTTTGACAAGTAGCCAACAGCTTGCCTTTCGCCAAACCGCCTTCGCATACGGGACGGATCTGTGCTGGACGCCCATGATTGTGGCTAAGGAATTTAACAGGAATCACTTTGCGAGAGACAGCGGTTAGTCCGCACCATTCCTTGAAGGCTCGAAACCCCCCCGATCCTGACCCCCTTCATTCACTAGACTTTACTATATCCACCAACGGCCCTCAGCCTCCAACGATAGTACAGTTTGGCGCAAACTCGCCACAAGAACTCGCGAGGGCATCTACGCTCGTGGCACCGTTTAGTAACGGGGTAGATTTGAACTGCGGCTGTCCCCAGTCCTGGGCATGTGCTGAGACCCTAGGTGCCGCCCTGATGGAGAAACGAGAACTGGTCAGGGACATGGTCGTAGAAACCAGGGAATACCTTCGCCGAGACGGGTGGGGTGTCGGGAAGGAAAAGGATATCAACAACCCCAAAGGGCGAAGCGTGAGCGTCAAAATAAGAGTACACAAAGACCTGCGGTACAGTCACACTGAGCCCAAGGATGTGACACCCTCGACTCACATCTCAAAAACAGAAAAACGATGGACTTCATCACCACCGTCCTGGGCCCTGATCAAGACCGTCATATCGACTGGCTAACCATCCACCCGCGTACGCGCTCGACCCCTTCCAGCATACCAATCAACCTCGAAGCTCTCGAGGTCCTGACGTCCACCTTCGGCGACCGCGTGCCCATCCTCCTGTCGGGCGATGTCTTCGCTCTCAATGCCCTCCCATTCACGTCCCCTCTCCTCGCCTCCGCCCCAACCTTTACCCAGTCCATCTCCAATACCAAGTCACATTCGACGACGACAACGACGACAGCGACAATATCAGCAGCAGCAGCAGCAGCAGAAACACTAACCGAGGATTCGCCAAACCCAAGCGACCGCCGACCATCGCCAGCCACCTACCACATCCCCAAGCTCGCCGGCCTCATGTCTGCGCGCGCCCTCCTTGCCAACCCGGCCCTATACGCAGGCTACGAAGCCTGCCCGTGGGAGGCCGTCGAGACGTTCCTCTCCAACGTGGCGCGGGCGCCCCTCCCTCACAAGCTGGTGCTGCACCACCTGAGCGAGATGTGCGGTCCCGGCATGGGCCCCAACAAGGCCTCGCTGCTGACCAAGCAGGAACGGGCGGCCATGTTGGCGTCCGGGAACATGCTGGACCTGATTGACTACCTGGATACGGTGAGGGGACTGAAGAGGAGAGGAGAGCAGGTAGGACTTTCATAGTTTGTTTGAATTGATGGGAATTCGGAAAAGGAACAGTGTGTGTGGAATGGCGTATACAGAATCATTATGGTTCTTTCGCAGATTGAGGAGGTAGCATGAGAGAGAGATGACCAGCCATCAGAGGCATCCGGGATAATCCCCCGCCACCCCTACCCCTAACCATCGGATACAGCCCGCATATGGATGCGGACCGGATCCCTCTTAAAAACGCGATCGGAAGTAAATGTACAAAGCGAGTTGCTCGCCGAAGTTTCCCCTCACCCCTAGAAGAAGAAGAGCAGTCCCCACAAGGAGAGGCGAAGAAAGGAGTCAAGAGTCGAGAAAGAAACCATGAATCAGCACATGCCGCCCAGCCATGCTCCTCCCCGCCGGCAATTCCCTTTACTGACCACTGACGCCCCGAGATAAACCCGCACCCCAAGCATAATACCATGAACTGATGAAATGGAGAGAGTGAGAAAGGCGATACTGTCGGTTGGGCCAAACCAACGAAAAGAAGACGATTTAAGAACCCTTAATCTCCCCTTCGTCGACATCATCATCATCATCATCCTCCTCCAGCTTCGGCCTCTTCGCCTCCCTCTCCTCCCAACCTCCAGGGTCCTCGCTCCGCCTCCTGATCCGAGGCGAGACGAGGCCCCCTTCACTAATGGGAGCGCTCCCGTTGAGCGAGCTGGCAGACGCCCTCCTGTGCGTCGACAGGTCGTTGGCCGCCGCCTTGAGCGCAGCGTCCGAGTCGCCCCTGTCGCCCGCCTGCGATGCGGGCTCCGCGCCGGCGGCACCGATCCTCGCGGCCGACGAGTCCGACAGGTCCTCCTTCTTGATCGCGACCTCCTTACCGTCGCCGCTCTCTCCTCCCGTCCTGCCGTTGGGCCGCGCCCCGCCCGGCCGCGGGCTCTGCGTCCCGCCGCGGTCGGTGCCCGCGGGCGGCGTCGGGGTGTTGTACTGGCTCGAGTCGAGGTCCATCTGGCTGAGGCTGAGCTCGCCGCGGCGGCGGGTGCTCTCGAGGTCGAACTTGGGCGAGCCGGGGACCTTGGAGTCCTGCTTCCGCAGCGGGTTCTCCTTGTAGAACTCGATCATGAGGTTGACCGCGTTGACCGTGTGCGTCTCGCTGCCCCTGAGATACTTCCACCACGGCTCGCCGTTGACGTCGTCGATCTTCTCTCGCGTGACGGCCGTGGCGAAGAAGATGGCGGCGATCGCGATGTCGCGCGCGTTGAGCAGCAGCGGGAGCACCGTCAGGCAGGCGTCGTTGCAGAAGGCCCAGACCGAGTCGCGCAACCTCATGTTGCGCAGCAGGTTCAGCTGGCCCATGTACTCGTGCAACCGCACGTACGGGTTGTCCACCAGCAGGTCAAAGGTCAGCGCCTCGAGCATCAACTCCTCGTATGCCAGGATGCTGTCACGCCACTTCCAGTATTCTTTGCTCTGCTCGTCGATGACCAGTTTGGTGTTCTTCTGCGCGACTTTGGCTACCGCGATGATGAGGTCCTTTGTCTTGCGGCAGTTTTCTTCCGTCTTGTTGGCGAGGAAGAGCGCGGTCGCCGCGATGTTCTGGAGACTCGTGCGTTAGCGTCTCATGAGAGCTCCCGCTTTGTCTTTCTGAATCACAAGGAGAAAATCTTTCTGAATCACAAGGAGAAAAAAAAAAAAAAGCGAATCCATACGTAATGATGTATGCCTCCCCTCTCCTCTACCATACTGTATCGCATGTAGAAGCGGTGAAAGAACACACCGGCGACCCATAATGTGAGTTGCGGCAGCTCTAGGAGGATGCCGGCCTGGTAGATGAAATTGACGCCCTTCGCTCTCCGAAGTCGTTCCTCCGCCAGCGGCAAGCCATCGATGATGCTTGGCGAGCTGGCCACCTCGTCCGCGGTAAAGAACCACTGGTTCGGCCTCGACTGCGACGTTCTGGGTGGGCTCGACCGCGCGGGCGACGGCGCGCTCCTGCGCGACTGTGGCCGGGGCGGCGACGTCCTCGACGAATGCGTCGGCGGCGATGGAACTGCAGGGGGAATGTCGCGTCTCCTTGACGGGGACTTCGATAGACGGTCGATTGCGGGGGGCACCGGCTTCGGGGGTAGTGATGGAGGCTGGTAACCCTCTCTGAGGGGCCTGTATCTGTCGATGCTCGACATGATCCTGTGATCGCGGGCGTCACGAGTAAGAGGTTGTTGGCGTTGGCGAATCCCTCGTCCTTTATCAGGGAAAGCGCGGTTAAACAAGTCCCATTGACGATGCCGTACGCCTGGGGTAACCTCGAACCTGAGTTGTCGAGATTTAGAAAAGCATGTCCAGAACCAGGCGCTTTCAGTTGTTCGAAGGATCACGAGTTGCTGCGAGTTCGCTATCACGACTTTATCGCAGTCAACGAACGGGTTACACTTCAATCGGGGGATGTGGGGCAACCGCCCGTGCACGCGGCATTACCGTTCAGGGGACTCCTGCACTGTCTCAATAGCACACAGGGGCTCTGCAAGAATGCCGATTCTAAGTGTAAATGTATACGTCCGTACATTGTATGGAAACACAGTTGGTAACCTCTGCTGCGGTACTGATGTCAGGCATCTGGAGTAATATGGAGACACATCAGAAATGCCTTTCTTTATCCTTTTTGGAGCTAGAACAAGGATATATACTGCTGCTCTATCGGGCTTGCCTTGATGACTGAACGACATGGGCCATCGCAGCGCCTATTTTTCTTTTTCTTCTTCTTCTTCTTCTTCTCCTGACATTATTCGTTTCATGAGGTGCTGCTCCGGCCCCTCCAAAGATGGCGATACAAACACATGTATGTACGCATAAATTGCAGCCGCAAACACCAGACGAAACAGCACCTCCAGGAAATGTCATTCTCTGAGGAACCATGTATGGGCTTGGACGAATTCCCTCGTTGAGGGCTCACTTCATTAGTCTAGTCATCGCCAAACATGCCTGCCGAATCATTCCTCCCCCAGAGCTTGACCGTCCGATCATGGCCGCCGCTGACAATCCATCTCCCGTCCCTGCTTACGTCGACACTAGCCACAGGGCCCGTATGGCCCGTGAGTGGCTGGACCAGAGCCCAATCATCCGCCGAGAACACATTCACCTTGTGGTCGAATCCTGCCGAGACGAAAAACGTGCCCGACTTCTTGGGAAGCTGCGCGCCCTTCTCGTCCTGGCCCGGCGGAGTGCCCTCGACCGGATCGTCGAGACCCTTGAACCACCTGACGTCGGCCACGGCGCTGGTGTGCGCGCCGATGCCACCCTGCTGCTGCACCTTCCGGACATCCCAGCACTTGATCCACCCGTCGGCGGATGCTGACAGCACCCGGTGGCCGTCCGAGCCCCAGTCGAGGCCGTAGATGGGCTTGATGTGGCCGTCGGTGCCGCCGTCGAGGATCATGACCGTCCGGCCCGAGCGCAAGTCCCAGACACGCCCGATACTGTCCAGGCCGGCGCTGGCCAGCAGGGACCCGTCCGTGTTGAAGCTGACCGCGTACACTCCGCGCGAGTGGCCCTCCTGGAGAAGAAGCTCTGTGGAAGTCGCGACATCCCATAACCTCCACGAGGTGTCCTCGGACGCGGATGCCAAGTACTTCCCGGACGGGTGGAACTCGACGCGACATACCCGCTGCGAGTGGCCGGAGAGCGTCGCAAGGGGAGTATCTTGCGAGAGTGACCATAGGTGAATCTGTCCCTCCGCACCGCCCGATGCTAGGTTGACCGTCTCTTCCGAGACGTTGCGCTCGGGCAACGTAGCGCCAGGCATCCAAGAGATACCGCTGATCTTGTTCGTATGGCCTCTGAGTGTTCGCTTGTGTTCTAGTGTTGGGATGTCGAGCAGCTTGACCTGGCCGCCCCAATTCCCCGTTGCCACCATCTTCCCGTTCGGCGAGATCCTGGTCATGGAGACGTGACGGTCTCCTGCCGTCTGACTGCCCTGAAGCTCGAAGCTCTGAAGCCGGTCCTTGATTCCTTTCCGAAACTTGGCGTGCGTGCGCAGCGGAATGGTCGCTTCCCTTTTCTGAAATTCAATGCGCCGTTTCGCTCGCGGTATAGAAAACTGGGCGATGTCTCTTCGTGCCTGTAAGAGCTCGTCCGTTCCCCTCGAGTAAAACTCCTCTTCTTGTTCTTCAGCCTCCTCCTCCTCCTCCTCCTTCTCGGCATCCTGCATCTCCACGTCGGCCTTCTCCTGGGCGCTGGCTTGTTGCGCCTGCACTTGTTCGGTAAGAAGCTCTCGTAACCTGTCTCGCCTATCCGCGGGACCCTCGCCGAAGAGCGTGATGGGATGGCCCAATTCCCGGAGTTTCGCTCGTACTCGCGCATCGTCTGTCGGGACAGCAATGGTTGCTGCTAGCCTTCGCCTTTCGAACTGTGAGAGAAGAGCTGATGCCTTCTCGGGGGCAATGCCAGCGCTGGCACTGGGGATATTATAGTCACGGTCGATTGCTGCGCTGCATGTCAGCGTACAAGATTAATTGTGCTCTCTCATCACATCTGCCTCAACATACGGATAGCGTCCAGATCGACGCCGCCTTGGTTCTGGGCGTAGCGGCACGCGTTAGCTATTGGCTTTGCCGTGAATTGAGGATCTATTGCGGTCTTTTCTTCGGGAGCACTTACCTCGGGCTCGGCATCTTCTACATAAGCTTTGCGTGATGGGTGCATCATGGTTGCGGTTACGGTGTTGGAGTCGCTCTTCGGTACCTTACGCCAGGCAGAGCTACTTTCCCGAATCTTGAGGAAGCGCGTTGTGAAGCGTTTAGGTGGTGGTGGGGCTTACTCTATCGTCTTGGTTGAAGCCAGCCTTTAACCCTAACCCGTAACTTTACTGAGGTGCCGAAGGTGACTACCTAGGTACCTACACACATACATGGGCACCTTGGTAAATAAAAATGCATCTCTATGCTCACCTTCAAGTAAAGTTGGATCCATAAAAGTGTCATCAAACTCGGTAGAGGAGCCTTCCGTATTGGAGGATGGCTGACCAACATTAGAAGACATGGTTGAGTCACCATCCACATTCACGTAACAGTAAGCCAAATAGCGAGTGAATCGTGCTGTTGGCTGTCTATAGGCCCTGAACAGCTGCAAAATGGTGTGGGCTGATTGCTTCATAGATCGCCACGTTCCAGTTATGGGTGCAAAGTATCCCGTACATGCATGTATGCGGCTGTCATTGGCCGCCTGGCTACGACACGTTCCTGTGTAACAAAGCTAAACTCCAGCCATTCAAAAATTCGTTGCCTTATCCAAAATTTTCGATGGACAGACCTCTGTCAACTTCGGCTTCATAGGATGGCCGTAGTGCATGAACAATTTCATGAGGTACATTCGGGAGCACACCGGCCCTCGTCATGTGCCCTCCGGAGTGCAAACAATGTGAATTCATGCACTAACTGGCTGGGGGGAAAGCCCCGGCTCTAGCCGTTTTGCCCCAGAGTTAAGGAACGGGAGTTCAGACGCCAAAAACAGGGCGACTGGGGCTGAGATCGATCTGCGCCCAGTAAAAAGCCGGGGCGCATAGCCAATGACATGCCCACAATTCTTTTTTAGGTTTTCATGCCTTGCCTTGCTAATTTTGAGCTGGCCCAGAAACGGCGAGGCCAGGCTGCATGTGAAGCACTCCTAAGAATAAAAAAAAGACGCCCCGCCGCCAACGTTCTGCTCTTTCTCTCTTTCCCTCTTTCCCCAATTTACCAGAACACAGAGTTCACCAAGCAGGACACCCCGGGAAACTACACCTCACTCAATGCAGATCGAGACCGAGCGAGACAATTCCGCTTCGTTCTTCAAGCACCAGATGCGTGTGATTCCGAGCCACAAGGGACTGAGCCGAAACACTGAGAAGCGTGCCGACGCAGGGCGACGCCGCGGAAAGGCTTGAACGTCAGCCTGCCCGCCCGGCGAGAAGTATATGTCCTGGCTCGGGTCCTGAGATTGCAAGATTCCCTTTGGATTCAACATTTATTTATTTTTTTGGATCAATTAGCTGTTTTTCGTGCTTTTGTTGTTTACGGGCCGCCCCATCGAGCAGCCAGTAGACAAGAGCACCGCGATGCATTCCAAGGCCGATCCCGCGCTCAATACGGTGCGCGGCTTCAACGGAACGCCCGTGGTATCCGGCGACGAGGACTCGGACTACTGCCCTACTCCCCAGCCCGGTGAGAAGGGTCGTGCCAAGAAAGTCAGGAAGCCCCACGCCATCGACGATGTTGTCAGCGCCAACTGCAGCCCCGGTCTCCGGCCGCAGGTTTCCCAGGGCGGCTTGAGTGGCATCAGCAGGCTGCGGATGGAGTTTGATGCGCTGAACATCGCAGGCAACAGTACTGCCAATTCGACGGCTGCGTCGTCGCGCACCACTTCCCTGACTTGCAGTGAGAGCCTCCGCTCCCCTTTCGCCAAGGATGCCACGGCGACCAGCAGCGGCCGAGACAGCGGTTACAAGAGCCGCACCGAAAGCATCGCGAGCAGCGGGGACGAGACGGCGTCGCATAGCAGCAGGACTAGCACTCGCTACGAGATCAACTTGGAGAACGACTTCGCCAGCGAGGCCAATGGTCGCGCCGCCGAGGGGGCCGTTCCTCCCCGTCGTAAGATGACGGCGGACGACTTTGAGCAACTTCGGTGTCTGGGCAAGGGCGCCTACGGAACAGTCCTGCTAGTCAAGCAGCGCACGACGGGCCGGCTGTTTGCCCAGAAGCAGTTCAAGAAGGCGTCGCTCGTGGTGCACAAGAAGCTGATCGAGCAGACAAAGACGGAGCGCCAGATCCTCGAGAGCGTCAACCGGCACCCCTTCGTCGTCAAGCTGTACTACGCGTTTCAGGACCAGGAGAAGCTTTACCTGATTCTCGAGTACGGCCAGGGCGGAGAGCTGTTCACCCACCTGAGCACCGAGCGCATGTTCTCCGAGGAGACAGCCGCCTTCTACATGGCCGAGATGGTCCTCGCGCTGACGCACCTGCACAACGACCTGGGCGTGATCTACCGCGACCTCAAGCCGGAGAACTGCCTGCTCGACGCCGAAGGTCACCTGCTCCTGACCGACTTCGGCCTTTCCAAGGTCGCCGTCGACGACGCCGACGCGTGCAACTCGATGCTTGGCACGGTCGAGTACATGGCGCCCGAGGTGATCCAGGGTAAGAAGTATGGCCGAGCAGTCGACTGGTGGTCGCTCGGGGCGCTGGGGTTCGACCTGATGACGGGCCATCCACCCTTCCGCGGACCGAACAACGCCAAGATCCAGGACAACATCGTGCGACAGAAGCTGGCCCTGCCCTTCTTCCTGAGCCCCGACGCCAAGGACCTGCTCACGCGCCTGCTGCGCAAGGATCCGAGCAAGCGGCTGGGCTCCAACATGCCCAAGGATCTGGACACCATTAAGAAGCATCGCTTCTTCCGCAAGATCGACTGGAAGCGGCTCGCCGCGCGCGAGCTGGAGCCGCCCATCCAGCCGGTCATCACAGACCCGGAGCTGGCCGAAAACTTTTCTCCCGAGTTCACCGAGATGAGTTTGAGCCCGGTCGTGGGCCGGTTCGCGGACGCAAATGGTGGGAAAGATGGCGATCTCTGGGGTGATGTCGGCTGTGATGGCGGCGATCGCCATGGCGGCGCGGAGGACGAGCCCGGTAAGGACGATCTGTTTGGCGGCTTCAGTTTCGTGGCACCTCACAGCCTGCTGGAGAGCCATGGGTTCAGGGTTCCGGCTTAGACTTGGGCACTCGGCCGGCCTATCAAAGAGGCGGCATACCGTGACGTTCCAGGTATGCTGCAGGTGACACCTCGCTGAGCTGGGCTGAGCTGGAAGCTTGTGACTCGTGGTGTCTGGATGGTTGTTCCAAGTTAGAGCTTCGCTAGGAGATTAGACGGAGGAAAGTGAAGGGCGGCGGAATTCGTCGCACGAGTTTCAGTGCTGACCGCATCGTGATCTTGCAGGGGCGTTCTTTGAGAGAGAACGAAACGAGATGGATGTATCCCGGAATTGCTGATGATGGTTGCAGCCTCTTGCTTCTACTTTTGCTTCACGGCCCGTATAGACACGGCGGCGATTCCTCTATCACAAAGCCTACCAATCGTTCGCGATGGCCCCGCTCGTAACTGGTCGAAGATCCTATTAACGAGGGGATCTTATTACTTACTTGGTATGTACTTGCTCGATTACCGCAGGCATGTCTCAGACGTACAGTACAGCCATCCACGGTTCCTGCCCTCGGGGAGCCTGGGCACAATAAGGTTAATGGAGCATCTCTCGCTCTGTGCCCAGAAGGCTTCAAGGAAACAAAAGCTTGAAACCCCACGTCCTGCAAGAACGGTTTGTTGGCGAGAGTGACAAAGAGATGCGCGATAATTATGCTGTTTGGAGTCGGAGAGGCATTGTTGGTCGGCCTTTTCTCTCGCTGACAACAAGTCGCCAGATTGCAGGCCCTTACATCCTTACATGCGCCTTCCCTAGTGCTCTCGACGGATTACACTATCGGTGGCTCAGAATGAAGATTCCACAGCCTCAGCAGTGGTGACGCGTAAGCATCACACGCTCGTCAGTTAAACACCCTGCACCAACATTCGGACCTGTGCTTTTGCCATCGTGCTGCTAGGAATTCGTACAGAGCGTCACAGGCAGTCGGAAGTAGCATGGGTGACTGCTTGGGATTGCCTATGCTTGAAAGTGTAGCGATACATTCGAACATTAAGACTCTTAATTTAAGAGGGTATGCAAACCGGGCTCTCGAGACAAGCAGGCACCCTCGAAAATGCGCCCCTCAAAAAAAAAGTGAGGTTCAATGAGTATTTCCGTACTCTGGTCCCGATAACTAGTTACACTATGTCCAATCGAGGGTTCCGAGAGGGGTGGCGGCTGGGCGAGAACGATCAGGGACGACGTCTGGGAGGCCGCCCATTTGCCTATAGTAGACGCGATAAGCAAGTCTGCGGCTTTGCGGTGAAAACGACGATTGGATCTGTGGTGTGGATGTGAATGTAGTCCGTACATACATACCACGCCCCCGCCCCCCCGGCTCCTTCCTCCGGGACGGGTACCTACTATGTGTGTACATACACTACACTAGTGTACCGTTGTCGTCACCCCACAAGAGAGGCTTGGCTCCTTAGACAGTACACTAGGGATTACACTAGCACTGGATTGTTGTAGTGTATCTGCATGGAAGCATTGGCGAGAACTGATCGTCCTCAAACCCCCTGTGGGGAGGGGGGCTGATTGGAAGCTCTCTCATCAACATCGAAAGAGGCAGTCCGTATTCTTGCTATCTTTACTATGTACGTCGGTCAGACATTTCTTGAGGTCTGTCTGGAAATTTCGTCGAGGCCGGCCATCACCATCAGGGCCGAAACATATAATTCGAGTGTAACAAGGTAGTACAGTCCAGCCAATTTCCGCACCAGGCCAGTTGAGGTTGATATCAGTACGGAATAACTTCTAGACCGGTCTGCGTTAACCAACGGTTTGGGTCTTGGTCTGTGAAAATGAGCCAATCGTTGTGTGTGTACGCGCTTGGAAGACACACTCACATCAGGTTAATCTGAACTTGTACACCATGAACTGAGAAACCCGCATCGCCCCAGATGAACACCGGTCTCCTCGAGCATCTTGGGTAGCGATCGGCTTGGGAAGCCCTGTGCGACTTTCGCCATGATGGCCGCCACAGAAAACGCGGCCTGCGTGTTTCGCTCCGCCGCTCACTCTCTGCAGCAGCCAACGACCTGCGGCAAGCACGCCAAGAGGCCCAGACAAAGCCAACTGGAATCCGACATGGGCTGTGGCGGTGTTCTTGCTTGGGCAGCTCCAAAAGCTGACGGCAGCCCGCATCTTTTCCAGGCACGTTTCCAGCCCCGACAGCTGAGACTATCTGCACCCTTCCAAGTCTTATGCATCAAACACGCAAGTGTGACTATCATTGACAGGCGAACTTTGCCCTTTGTTGAGAGAGCAAGGCACCCGTCTGATCATCCCCGGGGGGGGGTGTGGAGGGGCGGGCCAGGATCGAGGCCGCGCCGCGGGGGCTGAGAGGATGCCAGATCCGCCCCAATACACTACCTCAGACGGAACTCCCCCGGCCACTTCGCCCATATTCATGCATGGACGTTCTGTAGTGGATGTGCCAAAGTTCTGCTGAGAAATGCCATGTGTCAACGCCAATGTAAAAGAAACAAGCGTCATTGGTGCGCAGAATTGCAGGACGGCAGTCGGTAGTTAGCGTAGGGTATAATCCGTATACCGACCATGGTGCTCCCAGATATTCGACTAGCCCCGACTTTTCGCACGACCACCGGCTCTTGTCATCGCGAACGTAGTCTAGACGGCGCTGCATGTCTCTCAATTTCTCTGTTGCTGACCGCGAATGCTGCGCAGTTCCATCCACCCAATGGTTGTGTTCCCCAACCCAGTTCGAGACTCGCCGCGAGCTTTAAGACCGAAACGGCGCGGGTGCACATCCCGTTCGTGCAGAAGCAGCAATCCGCGCTGACACACACCCCCCCCCCCCTTCTCCCAAAAAAAAAAAAATAGACTTCTCCTCCTGCACTCTCCTTCTCCTTCTCTGGCCCAAGAAGATCGAGTGCAACTAAACAACGCGTTTTCGGCACTCGAGACACAACAATGAAAGCCTTCGGTTGCCCCTTGCTACCCGCTGCTCTGCTCGGTATGTCTTCTGCTTCTTTGGTCAACAAAACGCGTGGACTAACTTCCCCCACCCCGTTCAGCTGCTGCTCCCGCAGTGAGTGAGCCGGTGTGGTACTGCCCTCCTGGGAGCGGGGGGACGTGCTACAGCATCGCCATCCCCGTCTCGTCGGCGAGGGCCGGGTCCGGCAACATCTACTTCCGGATCAAGGCCCCGACTTCGCTCCAATGGGTGGCGTTGGGCACCGGTGAGGGCATGGTAGGTGCCAACATCTTTCTGATGTACCAGGACGGTAAGGGGAACGTGACCCTGTCTCCGCGTCTGGGCGTCGGGCACAGCGAGCCCATGCTCGACACGAGCAGCACCGCCGCCCGGTTGACTCTCCTCGCCGGCAGCGGAGTTAGCGAGGACGGCTCGACCATGACAGCCAATGTCGCGTGCTCCAACTGTGAGTCCTGGGACGGGGGTGAAATGTCTCTCCAGAGCAGTAGCTCGGGTTGGATCGGCGCCTGGAGACAGGGCCCGTCGCTGGCAACGACGGACCGAGCCACCACCATTGATCAGCACGACAATGTTGCCCAGTTCCGAGTCGACCTGACCAAGGCGACCGTCAGCGCCGACAGCAACCCTTTCCTCTCGACCGGTACCGACGAAGGCGGCGATGGGTCCGAGCCTGGTGCGGGTCCGGACTCCGGTCCCGGTAGTGACCCCGGCTCTAGCGGCGGCTTTACCCAGATCTCGGGGTCTTCAAAGCCCGCCGTTCTCGTGGCCCACGGCATAATCATGGCGCTCGTTATGGGCCTGTTCTACCCTCTCGGTTCGACCATCATGCCGCTCATTGGGAAGTGGTGGGTGCACGCTGCGTGGCAAGCCGTCGCCTTCTGTCTCATGTGGGCGGGCTTCGGACTGGGCGTCGTGGCGGGCCGCAGGATTCTTGGAGACGTGAGTGACCCGGACCCGCATCCCAAGCAAGCTGTTGGAGCAGACTCACTGAGGCTTCGAAACTCAGCCGTGGAACGAGACGCATACCGTCTTCGGCGCCGTCGTCATCTGCCTGTTGGGCATTCAGCCCGTGTTTGGCATCCTGCACCACCTGCATTACCTGAAGGTCCAACGCCGCGGCCTGATCAGCTATGTGCACATCTGGTGGGGCCGCATTCTGATGGTGTTGGGTGTGATCAATGGCGGGCTCGGCCTGAAGTTGGCGGGAGAGGAGGACGGTCCCGTCGTCGCGTACAGCGTCATCTCCGGTGTCGTCTTCCTGGGTTACCTGGGCTACAAGCTATGCCGATTCTTCCGCCATGGGACGTCCGAGACCCATAAAATGGCAGGCGAGGCGCCTGCTGCGGCCTGAGCCGTGCCGTGGCATCCGTTTGCTACAGAGAGCGCTTTTGTTTGCCCTGCTTTCTTTCTTGTCTTTTTTTTCTTCTTTTCTCCTTCTTTTGCTTCCTTGCTCTTCTTATTCTTCTTTATTCTTCTTCTTCTTGGACCTATGGGAAGAGTTATAGGAAGCGAGAGGGAACGATGTAGATGCCTTTAATCATAAAAGCAATTCGGGTTTGGGATCTGTATCATCGATCATCCTCAGCTCCCCAATTGGTCAATGCGTAGTGGAGGAACGTAGCTCCTGGGCAAAGAGCTGGGCAGCGGCGTGCTGCTTCATATGCTCATTGATTGTACCGTGTTAACCCGGGCAGCCTTGAGTTACACCTACCAGTGACTCACGCCTAGCGAAAATAAGAAAGAACGATTATCATGACTTCCTAAGCCTTATAAGGTTCCTGACATGGAAGCAGAGACCCCGAGGCCAGAATCGGGACGACTTAAAAGAGACGAATGATCCACGTGACCTGGCTGGCCGGCTTCTTCCGATTCAACCAGATGAGGCACGGACCAATCTGCTCACCCTCCAGTGACGAGGCTTGCACGACGCCTAGCCGGGGCATTTTTGAAAACCTCTCAGTGACAGACCTCTCCACCTTGCCCATCTCAGCAGCAGCCGACTGCCACTCGTGTCCCCTCCCCCATTGCAGGCGTGCTCGATCGCAACACAGCACATCAAATCAAGATGATTTCTAGGGCTTCGGTACGTCTTCCCTCTTGATCAGTCTCCCTCCTGTCGCTCTCATGCAGTCGGTCATCGCTTAATGTAATGCATGACGGCGTTGTCGCGCTGAACGCCAATTGCTGACGTTCCCCATCAAGCAGGGCGCTCGCAAGGCCGTCGCGGCCGTTTCCCGGCTTGCCACCCGCAATGCCGTCCCGATGAGGACCTTCATGGCTCCGACCGTCTCGCGGAGAGGTACGTGCAGCACTGTTGTTACACCGTGGGAAGAAGCAAGAGTTGGTGCGTGGGAAGCAAGCTCGGTCGCGCGGAAGGATCGGCAATGGCAGTGGAAGTTGGCAACAAGACGAGGATGGCTATTCGCAACATCAATTGCACCGCAATTATCGAACGGATACCCGACGCGGATGATTCTCTCCTTCGGCTGCAACAATCCGATCTCCTCGACCATTGCCAAACCCGTCCTTCACGCGCAAGGCGACTTCTACCTACCACGCCCGCCTCGTCCCATACCTAGGATCCCTGGGTTCTCGTCTCTCTGCTTGAATACTAACACCCATTCCTCGTTCAACAGCCGACTTCGTCCAGGAACTCTACCTCAAGGAGCTCAAGGCGTACAAGCCAACACCGATCAAGGAGAGCGATGCCGTCGGCCAGGTGGCCACCTTCAACCTGCCCAAGGCGCCCAAGTCGCCCGAGGAGGCCGACCTTGCCTCGAGCCTCAAGGAGTACGAAGAGATGGCGGTTGAGGTTGAGGGACAGGAGGGCGCCGCCGCCGGCCAGCCGGCCCCCGCCGTCCAGGATTGGCTCGTCGAGGAGGAGGAGGAGCCTCACCACTAAATCAGGGATAACCGGATTCCTTCAGTTGTCCGATTTGCGACAGGGGGCAGTAGAGAGGGGTTTTTTGGGGGGTTCTGGTGGTGACCCGTTGCTCGGCCGCCTTGGTTGGGTCGGAAACCAGCGGTAGTGTTTCGAGGGTCGGACAGGACGGGAAAAAAAAGGGATTGATTTCCTTCTAGTGCCGTGAGAGAAGAAGTGAGGCTAGTGGCCACTGGCTTCACCGGGGCAAGGAGCCGTTCCTTGGGCGGGGAATAATCCGTGTACATTGTTCTTTAGCCTTGTTACAATATCACGTCCGTCGCCATTCGTACTTGCACACACACAAGCACGCACACATATCTTGACAGGCTTGTATTAAAAAAAAAACCATCTTCCCTGCCCTCCGTCTTGCGAGTCTTGCTACATCTGAACGCTGACTCGCCCCAAAGAGACGTACTCTGGGAGTATAATGCTCTTCAGTATCGCCCTTGTTGGTTTAGATCAAGATATGGAGGAAGTCTCAACAGTTGCAGCAGTTGAATAAGTATCAGGGCCCAGCTTCATAGGGACCTTGTCGGGCCGTTGGTACTTTAAACATTCTCACGTCATGGACAGTAAATATACCACAAACTAACCTTGTGTGACTAAGACTTCTGTTCTTCAAATCGATCAGAATTCCGACATGTAAAGTGTTTATGCCAATGTTTTGGACACTCTTAAGGGTTAGTACGCCATTATTTATACCTAGAGGATTTTCATAAATCGAATAGCCAAAAAAAAAAAAAAAAAAAAGCACTCATTTTTGAAGATGTAAGAAGCAGTCAGCCAGAAACCTTCTATGGCATAAAGATGTGAATCGACACATGGTGAGTTCGCGCGGGAGGAAAGCAAATGCTGCCAAACTTAGGTTAAGTATCTCACTGTCCTCAGTTCAAGCCACCAAGCTAGATCTGTTTCAAATTCCATTCGGCTATGGAGGAACTGTCACGAGTTGATACACCAAGGCGTTAGCACTTGCCCTAGCCCTTCTGGACATACATGACAATGAATGAACCTGGTCGATGGAGGACTATAAAATCTACAAGTTATTGGTGTGAAGACTTGGCGGTGCTCCTATGGGAAGCTGTAGAGGGTTAACCAACGAGGACAAGTAAGCCAAGTTCTCACGTCCCGAGATCTGACCAGGTATGGATCATACGATCATTCTCGAGTAAACAAAGCAATAATACCATGTATAAGAGCAGATATAGTTCCGGCAGCATTGCCCGTCGACAACGACTGTTCCGTAAGTGCACCATTACAGTTCCGTGACTACCGCCGGAGTCAGACTTCGCTCGGTCTAAACAAGAACTCCAGTAGCTTTCCTTTGGGCGAGAGGTCATTACCATGACCATTCGAAACAAGTCAGCACCCTTAGAGGCGCAGAGGCGCACGTATCAATGACGAGCGCGCGATAGTAGCATCAACCACCCACAATTAAGATACCCGCAGCGGTAGTCGATCCGTCATTCATCACAGATGATGTGTGAAACGAAAGTCATTTTGATCCGGCAGCCGACTCCTTCGCCTAAACGCCGAGCGTGTGCGTCCCAACCAACCAAACAGACCTATGCCATAATGAAACCCGTCCTGAAATGCAACATGCTATAGGTTTGCTCGTTGAAGTCATCAATAGTGGGTTTCTCTTTTTTGTAATTTGTTTTTCTGTACCGTCCCAACCAGACAGCCAAGAGACAGTGGGGAATAAGAAAAACAAATAGCAGGCTTGTAGGCCGCAACAAAGCGGTCATCGCCAGATAAACAGATGACAAGGCACATCGGCCCCAGACGCAGACATCATTACATATCGAAGCCGGACGCTCCAAACAGTTGCTCGTCATTGTTGCTGCCTCGGACGACACCGCTCATGCGGTGAGAGCTCCGGGCGTCGACATCGTTGAGGTCATCCCAATCATCGTCGGCCTTACCGTCGGCGTCATCCATTCCCTCGTCTTCGTCCTTGCTAAAACGATCCCTCATATGATCGTCGAGGGCGCTCTCGTCGACAAAGGTAAACCCCTGAAAGTTGGCTTGCACCGAAGGCGAGAGTGGGGTAGACGTTGCGTAGCCCTTGGCCAAGGCGGCGGCGCGCTCGTTGAGAGAGCCGTTGGTGTTGAGCGCGTTGGTGAACTCAGGATCGAAATAAGACACGTCCGTGTCGCTCTTTAGCTGCGGCTTGAAAGGAGGCGTGATGAGCTTCTTGGAGAGAGCATCCCAGTCGATATCCGCGAAGAAGGCGTGCTGCTTGAGCTCCTCGGCGTCGTTTATCGCACCAAGCCGGTGCTTCGGATTCCTGTTAAGTAATCCTTTGACGAAGTTGCGCCCCTCCAAGGACAGAGTGTCGCGAGGAAACCTGACCTTGCCGAACGCGATGTTTTTGTACATCTGCTGCGTGTCCTCGGCGTAGAATGGACTCCAACCGCAGCACATCTCGAACACAAGGACGCCCAGAGACCAGAAATCGACCATCTTGGTATAGCCGGATTCGTCCAAGAGCACCTCTGGGGCCAGATACTCAGTCGTGCCGCAGAAGGTGTTGGTCGTGTCGTTCTTGGTCAGGTTCGCCTTGGAAAGGCCAAAGTCGCAGAGCGCAATGTGGCCGTTGGCATCGAGGAGAATGTTCTCCGGTTTCAGGTCGCGGTAGACAATGTCGTTCTCGTGCAGATGCTGGATGGCGAGGATGAGCTCGGCGATGTAGAACTTGGCCCGCTTCTCCTCGAACTTGCCGTCCTTTTGCAGATGCCAAAAAAGCTCTCCACCCGACATGTAGTCTGTCACGAGATAGAGATCAGACGGCGTCTGAAAGGAGAACTTCAAGCCAACAATAAATGGAGAGTCCGCCATGGCGGTCCGGACCAGGATATTGCGCTCGCCGACAGTATGCGCCACCTCTTTCTTCTGCACAATCACCTTCTTCGACAGGACTTTCATGGCGTAAATGCGCTTGGTATCCTTCTTCCGGACCTGGTATACTTGACCGAAGGTGCCTTTGCCAATGAGCCGTAGGATCTGGAAATCTTCGGGCCCAAAGTGCTTCTGTTCGGTTCGTTGGTAGAATGATTCGACGTATATCTCGCCCGTTGGCGCGTTCTCGGCCATGGTGTCCGCGTGGCCCTTCAACGGAAACCAGCCGCGGACTGGGGGCTCCTTTTCTGTTGTCACCGCCTGAAAGTCGACATGACCTAGAAACTCCTCCCCGGATTGGCCACGGCCGTAGACAGAGATGTCGACAAGTTTATCCGAGTCGACCACGTCGCTGCGGAGACGTTAGTCGTCTGACTTGTTAGCACAGTCGCGAGACCCAACACTTACAAGATCGCTTCAGCATCCCACTTCGGATTGGTGAAGGAACGGCGCGTATTGCGGTTGCGAAAGGTGTTGAAGTCGGAGATGCTCGTGTTACTGCTTTGTCTGCTACGCATCGGGATGGCCATGGGCCGACCGGAATCACTTCCTTGCCGCTTCATCGGCATGCCACCCGTGGCGACAGCGTTGATGGCGGCCTCGTCATCGTCTTCAGTAGGGCGAGGGCCAGACGAGATGAGCTCACTGCGCTGAAAGACCACAACGACGTAGGGGGCTTGACACTTCCTCAGACCCCTGGCCTCAGTAACTTTGATGGTGAGCTTGCCCTTGGCTGCCGGCGCCTGTGCTCCCGGCGGTGTCGGCGTGCTAGCCGCCGTCCGGTCAATCCCATTACCGCTCTTTTGCCTCGAGCCCTCTTGCTCCTCGCCGTGCGAAGGTTGAGCCAACGAGAGGGCACGGCTGGGGGTCGATGCACCGCTCTTGTTGCTTGTTAGTTTCTGTCTGAGATGAACCAATGAGGCTGACTCGTAAAGAAAATCCCGCTCGCGGCTCGGAGAGCAAGGAACAGTGGAAGGGCGTCTCGCTGGATTCGAAAGATGGCGGGCGGAGACGCTAGATTCGGTGACCATGGTTGTCAGGGGTGCTAGAAGAGACGAGGCCCTCGCTGCGCCTTTCCCTGGGTCTGAGATGCTGAGGTGCCGCAGACTGGCCGGCCGTGAAATCGGAGGGGTCTCCTCCGCCGCCTTTTGGCTGCACGAGACCCCGGGAAAGTTGCGCAGCGAAGAGGGCTGTGATGCTGGAGGGGATGGATACGAGTGCTCCTGTGCAGCATCTCCAAGTGCTGCCTCGTCGATAGGTCCCACCATCTCATGTGCCAGGAGAGGGGGGCCATCTGCTGGCGAGCCGGTCCAAGCATCCGGCTCGGCGGGGGTGGGAGGCAGCTCTGCCCGCGTTGCAGCTTGCAACTGTTCCTTGGGGTCCGGCACGGTGGGTTTTGGGGTTGTTGTAGTGCGTCCGCTGAAGCCGAAAGAACCAGACCACAATCGCTGAAGAGAGCTTGCACGAACCTGGTTAAAGTAGCTCATGATCCCCGGCAGCCGTCTGTCATGGAGATCAGGCTGGGGAGTTGCGACGCCAGACCGCGGCGAGTCAAGGCCGATCTGGTCAAGACCATCATCTTCTGCCGCGGCAGTCCTGCTATGCGGGTTAACACCGTCCATGGTGGTCTTGAGTGATTTTCGTTGCGGGTCGGGAGAAGCAGGGATGCGGCAAAACGAAGTCGGAAATGAGCGGGGAGACGAGAAGAAAGCAGGCAAGAACGGCTGCAACCGTTGGAGATAGTGTAGACCGCTAACTCATGATAGTGGTGTCGGGTTGAGCAAGGGTGAGCTGGGTTGCCTCGGGGAAGAGGGGCAGTCAGACGTCTATGACGAGAGCAGGAACAGGGTAAAAGTGGAAATTTTCCTGCCAGAACGAGATCGGCCCCAAGGAAAAGGGGTCTCGCTCGGCAGAGGGGTGAAAGACGGGGGGCAAGAGGGGCACTCTGGGGAAAAGTGACCCGAGTGTAAAGTCGTTTGCAGGTTCGGGAGACGGGCAGGGAAAGCGAAGGCTTCAAAATAAGATAAAATAAGATAAAATAAAAAAGAGAAAAGAAAAGATAAGAAAGAGCACACTTCTGGCCGAAAGCGTGCTCCTTGTGTCTTAGTGCGAGATGTATGTACCTTTGATCCGTGCCATGTGGTATTGTTGAGGATCTGCCAGTGGGGTTTTGGGGGGGGGGAGAGAGGAGATGAGACCGGCTCTCTCCTAAACCTCACAATATGCGGTGGGACGAAATGTCAAGGGGAGAGAGAGGGGTGTCTTGAGAAGGCAGGACAGCGACTCGCTCATTCAGCGAGTCAGACGGACCGGCTTCTTGGTGAAGCTAACACGGGTGATAAGCCTGCGCTCCTTGGCACCGCAGAATTGCCGCCGCAAATGCTGGTGCAAAGACGGGGTTCGCATGTGCAAATCACCACATCTTTTTCGTGCGGCATATTCGCATACTAATGCACCCATGGTGTGCTCGAAGCACCTCGGCCAGAGGACCCGTCAAAGGTAGCATTGCCGGACTGTGGTAACGGGATACCCAGCCGTTGTCGGTGATGACGGCACTCGCCGAATCTAGAATCTGGCAGGGTAACCTGTACTCGGGAGAGATGTCATACGGGCACTTGCCATGTCTCTCGTGTATCCGGAACATCAAGGGAATCTTGCCATTTACAAGCAAGCTAGAAGAGAGCGAGGCAGGGATTGTCCGAAAGCGGTAGTGGGTAGTGTAAACAACCACCTACACATACGAGAAGGCAGCTGCTGACCCTTGTCCATCTTCGCCTCTGGGGGTAGGGGATAACAAGGCTCTCGTGCTTTGGACGAAGCCCACACAGTGGCACGTGTGCGCAGAGCCGAATTAAGTTCATCCTAAGGTGAAGATGAAGTGCAAAGAAAATGGTGATGCAGGGTAGCGGGTACAGAATGGGGCTGAGAGGGGCGCCGAGGTTCTGGAAGCCTGCGAAGCAGATCAAGGCGAGGCAACCCAGCAAGAACAGGATGATGTGGTGGGAATTGGGATGGGAACAAACCGGACAGGGTCAAATGTTGCATACCGCCAACGACGGTATAGAGTGGGCAAGTAATGCGACATTGCAATGAGAATCAACGTACCTTGACATCATGGCCTGTGTTGCCCTCCCTAGCAGATCTTGCGGTCCGGCGCCGGCTGTCTCTGCTCCTGCGGGGCCTGGCATTTTGCCTCTTCGGTCGCTCAGTTGTCGGGTTAAATGCCAGGCGAGGGTTCAGCGTGGTTCTGTGGCCCGCTACGGACCGGTATGGTGGTGTCTTTTTGGGTTCGGTGAGTGGGTGACGGTTAGAATCTTAACGAGTCACGGTTCGTCGAGAGTATGCTTTGGGAGGCAAAGAATAGTCGGGCAGATAGGTGAACAAGCAGATTGGGTTCCAGGCTATGCTGCCGTCCCCGCGTCGTGTAAACAATTCTAATCGCCGTGTCTCGCGGCTGGGCTGATTTTGCAGTCAAGTCTGTTCGGAAGCGGGCCTTGGTGTTGTTTTGGGAGTCAAGTGGAGGGACCGCACCCAAGACGTCGATGAGGGCTTTCAGCTTCTGCCCGAAAGGGCCCGCTTGCGCTCTTGACGCACCTACCACGCTGTGGTGCGTACTCGTGTGTACAGTAGGTACCTTATTGCCTTACGGCGGAGTAAAGTACACGTACACTAGTGGGGCTCCGAAGTGGGTTGTTCTCAGGTGTTGGCTGCCGAGACCTCCCGAACCTAAAAGCGAAGCTGGTGCAGCAAAAGAGTGGTCTGAGGCGCAAGTAATCTTTAACCTTTGCTGGTAAAGAACAAACTGGGTTCTGCGATACCGTGTCTGTGGTTCTCGTTGCTGTTGGGTGCATCGGCGAGGAACGGGGTGTTTGAGAAGGTCTGAGAACTACCGGATTGTTGGGCGGCTACTGCACCAAGCTTGGCTTTCGCTTACTGCGTAGCTGCGGGTTTCGGCCAAAAGACTCAACATCCGTATTTGAGAGAGGGCCAATCCACTTCAGGTGACTGAAAATACAAGACCGAGGTGTCATGCCCGGCTCGGCGTCCCGTTACCAGGCCAAGTTGAAAGTGGACAAGAATAGATAAATCGACTTCAGCGACTGTCTCGAGGTCGCCATCAAGCTTGAAGCCTACGAAGACCATCACGCTAATAATCAATGACTCGGCCAGAGGCCCACAATATGCCTTTTGGCTGATGCTTCGGGCTGCGTGGCTCTGAAACCAGCAGCAGCCTGGCTCTTCTCAGCGCGACCCCGGCCAACCAGACTGTTGGTCAGCCTGGTCGCTGTTCTCAGGCCCAGCCTAGACCAGCGTCCTCTCTCCCAATGAAGCACGGTAACTTCATTTCCTCTCTGCTTCATGTGGTTTGGCAGGTCTAGGGAAGGACCTCCTCCCCACCTTTGACACCTTTTGCAGCTTCTCCCGATGCTGAGAGCCGCCAGGCATTGCAAATAGTCATCACGCGCAGAGGGCAGCTGAGCAGGCGCGTCCCAAATCTCTTACTCGCGATTGGTGCAATTTGCCAAGGACAGTGACTAATGTTCATGGCCGACTCCCAGCTCGTTACGGAGTCCATAACGCACAATACACCGGAATGCACTATTTTAGGCGCCTTTTCCTACGCACCACTCATCTTTTGGTAACCCAACGACTGGCCTGAAGTGGTCTTGGACGGTGGCAATAACGCAGGCATGCAGGCGGTTGGCCTCGAATGAACTGGCGCGCAAGCAGCCTAGAACGCGGTGTCGCCCTGAGCAATTCCTCGAGGCCGCGATTTTGACTGGTTGCGGCTGCCAAGCAATGCTCGCCGTTACATCGTTTACTGCGCGTACAAGTACGGCCCACGTCAGCCCTTTTGGCAACCAGGTTGCAGTTCTCGGCACGGAAGTACAGTGCATACATGCCTTACATGCAGAGTACGGATTAACTACACTATTGCGAGACTTTTTACTTGGATTACATACACTACTCTACGTTTGGGTAAGCTGCTTGAACAGACCACTCACGCCTCACGCCGGTCGCGGCCCCTAGGTGTTAAGCAACCTTCGGGTCCTCCGAAGTTCTTCCTACACACCCACGTCACCACAACGGACTGCCAGCAAAACGAGGTAGTATTGGGCTATGTTGACGCCGAATAGGCCACTCGCGCTTAGGGCGTGTTCGGAAAACAATACAATGAGCACTCGCCCCTTCCACGCTGGTCTCTCGAACACACACGGCCGACCGCCGTTCACTCCCTGAGGAGCGTGGGGATCTACGTTTACGTTTGTACATACACAACTGCAAAGCAAAGTACATACATATCTGGGATACAGAGAGATACCCACACAGACGGCGTACACGGAAGGGGTGCTGGCGTGATGCTTGGTGTGTCCGATTACCGGCTGGTTCTTGCTAGTACGGCATTACGCTCGATCGCCGGTTCTTTGGATTTTCAGGGATACTGGATGCTATCCTAGATGCCTCCTCGCGCTATTATCAAGTCGCTTGCGAGTGTATAGGTCTCAGTGATGGTAACAGAGGGTTCCCAACAAGCACACCCCATTCCCTTCCACTGGCAAGCCACAGCCGAGAGGCTAGAACTTTGCCCCCCTAATAAGGCCAGAATGGCGCCTGATGTGGATTACAAGTGCATACTATGTAGTGTATATGCCGCACGCATAGTTTGCATTTTCTGGTCCATCATTTTGTTTTCCAGAGGTGACTGGCGTAGGAGCGGTCCACTAAGAGTCCAACCCAAAATGAGGCAATGGAGCATAGTCAACAACGCTCGCACATGGTTCGGTGTCACAGAGATGGGAAGCTAGCAATGTCTATATCGTTCTCTGCCGAGAACGAACATGCGAACCAATTCATGACATTCCTCGCTAAACTCCAAAGTCCAGCCAAAACCCGCCATAGACCTTCCAATAACAACGTACTGTAGTAATTCGTTAACCAAACCGGAGCCGTCCGACATAGGTCGTGGCCGCCATTCCGCTCACCAAACGAATCTGCGGGATCTCATGCTACGTCTGGAGCAACTTATTCAAGCAGCACTGCTACCAGAAACCCCTCTTCCGGCCTTTACTTGAGCGATCAGCTCCTGCAGTTTCCTCTCCAGCTCCGGGCTTGTTCCCGAGGGATACTGCTTCGGGTGAGGCGGCCGCGGTGAGAGCGGGTCAGGGTACTCGGCTAGTGAGGCAGGTTAGTAGATGGCCACAACACCATCAATGCATTGCAAGCTGGGTTTGTTGGGACCACAAATGGCTGCTTACCGACACTGAACCTCTGGTCTTGGAGCCTATTTTTGTACATCTCGTACTCATCGCGAAACTTTTTGGTGTTCCAGACCCCTCCCTTGGAATCTGAGGAATGGTTGGCCGGGTGAGCAGGGTCAGACATTAGGTCGTCGGAGTTCATTATAATGCCTATGGAGGTGGGTTTTGGGCCGATGACTGCCTCGTTAGTGGGATTATACTCTCGAAACCGAGGAGCTGGTACGGGCTCAGCGACGGGACTTACAAGATCCCTTGATATGTGAGACGTTCGCGAGGTTACTGAAGCTCGAGGTAGAGCCAATCAGAGAGACCCAAATCTTGGTTAACACAATTGAGCAGATTGTTCTCAAGAAGTGAGTAGTCGATCGAGCAATGTGTCGTGTGCCTATAGCACCGACTACGGAGGAGCTGCGGTACCTATGACACCTTCCTGGGGTGCTGAATCCCCCCACATTCGTGGTAACTGGTCCGTGCGTCTCTAACCCGCTGCAGTGGGCATTAAAAGTGAGCTTTCGAAATGACCTCGTATCGGCCAAACTTTGAGATCTCGAACGACGAGCAATAACGTTACTTGATTACAACCGATCGGGAGAACGCATCTTGTAAAAGACGCCCCCCCTAAACAGACGAGACCCACCGCGACGCCGCTAAAATGAGCAAAGGGGGGAGAGTCCCAGACGTCTGGGAGGACGACGACTGGGAGGTCCTGGCCGACCGCGCAGCAAAGGAGGAACCACCAAAGCCTGAGCCTCAAGCACCCATGACACGCGCCGAGCGGCTGGCAAAACACGCCGAAGAACAGCGCAGGTTATGGCAGTCAGCGTAGGATGCACACGACCGACCGCTAGGTTCCTACCTACCACGGCTAACCTTGCGCGCGCAGAGAGGCTCCGGATGATCCGCCGTTCCTACCAACCATGGCCGACCAAGTTCCTCTCACGATGCCCTTCAAAACGCCAATCAAGGTTCTCAGCCGCAAGCCCGCACCGCAGGTCCTCGCCAAGCGCGATCCGGTCACCGGCCTCGAGCAATTGACGCTGAAAGAGGATGAAGACGACGAAGGCGAGGAGAAGAAGCAGCAGCAGCCGCAAGAATCGCCCGAAGAGATCCGCAAGCGGCAGCAGCGTGAACTCGAAGAGAAGCAGAGGCGGTACGAGGAGGCGCGAGCCAAGATCTTTGGTGATTCGAATCCCTCGTCCGGCCAGTCCTCGCCCCGCACCGGTACCCCGCCATCGGGGGGAGGGGAAGGTCGGCAGGGCCACCGCGGACGAGGTCGTGGCAGGGGTGGCCGTGGCCGTGACCAGGATAACTCGCGACAGGATAGGAGGCAACAAAACAACCAGCGGCAGAACAACCAGCAACAGAACAACCAGCAGCCGGGGCCCACTAGGGAGCTGTTTGATCCCGGCTATTCGCCAAAACCAGGCTTCAACCTACAGAAGCGCGGGGATAGCTACTCTCAATCAGGCACAGACACGCGGTCGAATATCCCGCGCGAGGAAGATCAAGTCATACGTGCACCGAGAGGACCGGATGGAAGCGGAAGAGGTGGCTTCGGCTTCGCCCGACGAGGACGCGAGCTCGGTTGATATTCCGTCTATCAGCGTTCTGACAAGGACCATGACCACGGCTACCACCCGCCGCCGATCTTGCCGGCCAGTTGAACCACCCGCTCGGTGTCACTGACTGGCTTGCCGACGTCGCTTACGACCTCGCGGTAACTCGTGTACGCCAATCTATCCAGCTGTATGCCCGTTATATCCTCCCAGTGTGCCAGGGTATCTCGAATATGCGAGGGAGAGATGCCGGCAACGAGCCCGGTCGAGTTTCCGTTGCCAATACCGTGTGCAGCATCTGGCTCGTCGCCAGAGAAATATGCCTCGTCGATCTCCGCCAGCCACGCTTTCTGCTCGTCTGGACCGGGCTTCTCGCCGAGCCCTTTGCGATCGATAATCACTTGGTCGTCTGCCTTGATCTGGCCACCTCCATTGGTGCAGCCGCCGGGACACGCCATGACCTCGACATAGGCGTAGTCTAGGCCAGCAGACTTGCTGCCCGGCCTCCTCGCGCTACCAACGGGCTTGCCACCCGGCATGCGGGATGGTTTTGCCGGCTTCAGCTTCCGGACCAGATTCTGGATGTTTCGGAAGCCATAATAGCGCGCCGCCTTGAACGCGGCTTCGCCTGACGGCTTGACGACGGAGTATTCAAAGACATCAGCGTTTCTGCCCCGCGCCATCTGTATCCGAGAACCCGGGTGTCTCGATTGCACGTCATGGAGGATGTAATGCAAATTACCGCCAGACGTGCCCTCCTCCCGAACCTGCTTCCGATGCTGTGCCGGGAACAGGAATCGTTGGATGGTGGGATCTGGAAACTCGGGTTGCTGCACTGGCGCTGACTTGGGCAACCCGAAGAAGTCAACTCCCCTGGACGCGGCAAGCATGAGAACCTCTTTGCTCGTGATGACGCAGTCCACGTCTCTGACCCCTTTCCCCGGCTTGCCCGAGCCTGCCCACACCGCATCCGTCAGCTCCTCGCGGCTCGCCTCCAGCTTCTTATCGAAACACGGCATGACGGCCAAGTGCCATATCCTGTCAGGCGGAATCCCAAGCAGCCGACTGAGCGCGGTCTTGAGCATCGTGCCCATCAACGCCTGCGGCGATTTGACCCGCGACAGATGCGGCAACACGTACGGATGCGTCTTCTCCGCGTAGCAGACCCACCCCGGACATGACGACGTCAGTACGGGAGGAGTAGGGCTGTCGGAGGAGCCCTGGCCCTCACGACGCCCCAGAACCTCATCCGACCCCAACACGAGACATGCCTCCCGCGCGGTGTTGGTGTCCACAACCCATGTGAATCCATTTCCGTGCTTTCCTCCCGCGGCCAGACCGGCCGGGCCCATCAACAGCTGCTCGATCATCCAACCGGCCTGCCGCGCCGTGACGCCCCCCCCGCACGCCGCAGCCAAGTTGGCTCTCGTCTGGGGCGAGACGCTCGCGACGAAGAGTTTCGCCGCTGGATCCTCCAACCCAGACACCTTGAACTTGCCAGCCCCATAGCTGCCGCCGTCGCTGTCCCGCGTTATCCGCAGCGCCGGCGCCGAATCGAGCATGGAGAGAACCTCATTGTGGCTTTGCAGGCTGACGAGCACGGCCTCGGCAGAGGTGACACAGCCGGAGCAGGCGAGGCAGTCGGTGAGGGAGATCTGTGCGGGCGCGTTTGTCGATGCGCCGGTGGCGGAGGGTTGCTGGCCGTCTAGGATGACTTCGAATTCGAGGGATTGGGGTTGTTCGGAAGATGATGGTGGCTGCGCCGGAAGGGTCTCGACGGGCTTGATGCAGGCTACGCCGGGGGAGATAAAGTCGTTAAGGTCGTCGGCCGAGAGGATCGCGGACATGTTGGGCCGATCGCGCAGGCCGATCGTTCGCCCTGAACGTTAAGAAAAACGACGGATGAAATCCAGCAATAATAGGCGCAAGTTCCGTCTCGTAGAAGAGCTGCTTCTCAATGGACGCGGTAAGAATGGCGACCAGCGAGTCTGGGGGTGAGATATTTCCTAGCGCATCTAAAACGCACTCTGAATGCCCCGTAAAAAAGGGGGGGAAGGGTCGTGGGGGTCCGCGAAGCTCTCTACTCGGAGATGCACGATTTTGAGGGCGACTTGCTTTGAAATGCGACTTCGCACATGCGGTATCGGCTCTGTGGTGGCGGTTTGGGTGCCCCGCCGATAGGAGGGTCCACGCCGCCGGTTTCCGACTTACGGTAACAATACTGTGCCAATCACAGCATTGGTATTACAGTAATCCGTACATAGTTAGCTGTCAAACACCCCGATGACGTACTTGTATGTACGTAAGGTCTCTAAGGGTTGACATGATTTCATCTACGTTTATCGATGTGGGTATGAAAATGGTTACGGGAGGTTCAATCTTTCAACCGTTTGACGACAATACATAAATAAATCCTTTGTAGTTCAAGAACCCATTTATTGATCTTTGCACCTGGATTGCTTCCGTCACGGCAGGGCAATGGACGTAAGTTACCTTATCATTACTCCCTCCTTCCTTCTGCTGCGTATGCTGATCTTCCAGTCCGTGTCAACATACAGCGCGGCCAGTCTGGCCTGGCTAGCGATCCAGGCCACGACGCTCATCGTCTGGCCCTCACTCATCAGCACCCTCCTCCGGGCCGACGGCCCTGCGCAAGGGGCGCCATACGGCGTCGCCAATTCCAATGCGTCTCTGGAGCAGTACTTTGCCCGCTCCCTCGGGCTCGCACAACTAGCCCTGGGCAGCCTCCTCCTCGTCCTCTCCGGGGCCCTGCCGCTCGACTCGCCAGCTAACCGTCCGTCTCCCACTCCCCTTAACGCACACTCACACTCACACTCACACTCACACTCACACTCACACTCAAAAATAGCGCCCGACAACACGTCGAACCCGACCCCCTCCGCGTCCGCCGCCGTGCTGCTGACGACCCTCTACCACGCGGCCGCGGCGTTTTATGCCTACACGCGCTACCACGCGACCCGCGGGCTGACGGCGTACCTGCTGGGCTGCCTCGCCAGCAGCGTGCTGGCGGCGTACGGGCTGGGGGTGCTCTTGTTTGCGGGCGACAGGAACAGGCGAGTCAGCCGGCGGACGGGGGCGGACAAGAGCACGAGCGGGTGGCCGTTCAAGAACGCCGAGGCGGATAAGAAGAAGAAGAAGAGGTCGTGATGTTGTTCGTTTCTGAGGTGGTCCGGGCTGTCTTCGAGGGAGGGAGAGGGGGTAGATCCGTTGATTGCTCAGAGATGTTGATGCATGGTGTCGCTTGGGCGTGATCGTAGTGACGAGGTCGTGTCGAGATTGGCGAGGGCCTTAGTTGAGTTTGGGCCGAAGCCGTGTGTTGGCGGCCCCCCCCGCCGGTGTGGTCATGCCATAAACGCCGGTGCGTAAGCCTGCTGTTCTGCGATGTGTCCATCTCCGGCCCGTGAAGACGACGGTCCTATGTTCCCCATGGTAAGAATACCAATGGGCCGCAATTCTCAAACAATCAAAAACCTATGGATTGATCGGTAGCCCATGCTCTTCCGCGCAACCGTAACATGACCAACATTGCATTTGAAAGACTGTCCAGACCTCCGGTGCCGTAATCAGAACCAGCGCATCGCCTGCCCTCTAACAGGCCCCTTTCCCCGTTCCCCAACTCCTCGCCCGAACCATAACGCCCACGTCCGCAAAATCAATGAGCCCCCGACGGAGGACTATGGGGGGGTCTAAATCCTGTTCCGAGACGGCTCCATATCCCCCTCAGGCATCAGCCGTGACAGGCTCCTCGCGACTTGCGCTCGCGTCGGCCGGCGCGGCCTCGCCATTGCCCGCCGGCGCGACATCGGCATCCCCCTCGAGAAGCGCCTTCTGTCGCTTCTGCCATGCCTGCTCGCTCTGCACCACCTGGTCCAGCAGCACCTCCTTCTCCAGCCACTCCTGCTTGTACAGGTCCTCCCACAGCTTGCACTCGGCCCGCAGCTGCTCGCCCTCCTCCTCGGCCCACTTCACCTGCAGGCGGCAGAGCTTCACCAGCCGCTCGAGCGGCATGTTCAGCTCCTCGGGAGAGAAGCCCTGTTCTTGAGTGAGCGGGGTGAACATGTCGCCCGACGACTCGTCCCCTGGGCTGGCGTCGTCCACGGCATCGTCCTGGCCGGACGCGTGGGATTGCGGGGTCTTGATGATGATCTTGAGGTTCTTGGACTTGCCCGTCGCGGCCTGCATGCTCTTAGGCACCGGGTCGGACGGTCGGAGCGCCTCGGTCTCGTGGACGGTGCGCATATGCTTCGCGAGGGCGTCGGATCGAGTAAACGCGCGGTCGCATTCTATTTTTGTTTTGGTTGCGTTAGTCTCCCAAGCGGAGCCAAGAGGCAAGCAGTGGCAGCTTGGTAAGGTTATTACTCACCAGGCAGGTAACAGTAGAAAGGTTTCTCCCTCGTGTGACTCCTCATGTGAGCCTTCAGCGCATAGCCGCTGGCGTGGGGCATGCTCTTCCGCGAGCAGCCGACCCATTCGCAGGTGTACTTCTTTTGCCGGCTCTCTATGTGGTCGTTGTGGATGTGCTCGACCAGCTTGTCCATGTTGCCCATGTCCCCAGTCTTGCAACCCTCCCACGCGCAGACAGTGATCTGCTCCTGGAAGTCATCTTCGTCTTGGCGCGCGTTCACCGGGGAGCTGGGGACATCGCCGTCGGTGTCGGAGGACACATCGGACATGCCCTCGAGAGGGTCGGGTTCTGCCTCGGGTTCAGGCGCGACGGCCGAGGGAGTGTTCGACCGGGCGGTGATCTTGAGGCGCTTGGGTGGGGGCCCGTCATCCAACACCTCGGTGACCTCGTCGGGGAACTCGTCCTCGGAGGAGGCCATGGACGAGAGCGGCGAGTCCTCGATTGGCGAGTCTGGCCTGGTCATTGTTGGTAGGCTGGGAGGACAGGAAGAACAATAAAAGATGGGGAAATTGAAGGCTCGACGCGGCTGGCAGCCGATGCCAATCAATGCCCTGCTTGTCTGTCCTGCTTGTCTTTGATGGATTTTCGCTTCCAGAAGACTTTCAAGTTGCCCAGAGGTCCAAGAAATTCGATGGGGCGAAAAAAAGAGAGTAACCTGTAGACCTAGGTGTGGCTGGATTGCACCCTAAACCCAGGTATTCGGGCTTTGGCGCACGAAGCTGGGAGAGATCAGCGAGAATGCCGACTTGCGAAGTTGCAGGTCAGCTGGCGGAAGCCATTGATTCGCGCCGCGGATAGCGGCGTCGTCGCGCCGTGACCCTGGACAAGGGGTGTGAGTTCACCAACCTTATCGCTAGTGTAAGTACCAATGTACTGTACATACAGTACATACAAAGTACCTTGGTACTGTAACGTTAGGTACCCATGTTCCTCCTAAGTAAGGAAAAGGTCAATCAGCAAGTGGCGAGCAACTGCCCGCCAGCTGAGGAGTTTTGGGCTGTCGCCGGATAGGTTGCCACCATTGACCAAACTGCAGGGTTCTCATTGTTGGTTTACCCCTCCCCCACCATAACAATAAATAACAAACCCCAGGGGTCGACGAGACTTTCATGCGCTCCCGTCCCGCAAGCTACGACTTCACCTTTGCAACGCGACTTCGTGCAGCCACGGGGGCCTTGGCCAAGATTTCCCGCATATCGCTTTACTTGAAATCACAATGGCTTCGTCAACCAAGATCTTTTCCCTCGAAGGGAGGGGTCTGAAACTGGACACTGCTGAGGATTTGGAGCCTCACATTGCCGATCTCCGCGCCATGGCAGATGTCGAGGAGGTGCACTTGCTCGGCAACACTCTGGGTGTCGGGGCATGCAAGCTTCTTGGCGAGGTGCTTGCGACGAAGAAGTCACTGCGGGTGAGTCGCGCCCCGGCGGAACCGGCCGCAACTCCGCGATGCCGATGCCGATGCCGATGCCGCCTTGCAGCCTACTGACTTAAGTCACCTCCGCAGGTTGCCAATCTCGCCGACATATTCACCGGCCGCCTCCTCAGCGAGATTCCCGAAGCGATCTCCTCCCTCCTCACCTCGATTCTTAACCTTCCGAACCTGAACACCGTCAACCTCAACGACAACGCGTTCGGCCTCAACACTCAAGCACCTCTTGTCGCATTTTTGGCGGAACATGTGCCCCTCCAACACCTCTACCTCAACAACAACGGCCTCGGCCCGCACGCTGGCATCCTGGTCGCCGATGCGCTCTCGGAGCTGCACGCAAAGAAGGAGGCGGCGCGCAAGGCGGGGCAGCAGGTACCCGACCTCGAAACCGTCATCTGCGGTCGCAACCGGCTCGAGAACGGCAGCATGACGGCGTGGGCCAAGGCGTTCAAGCTGCATAACAAGGTCAAGGAGGTCAAGATGGTGCAGAACGGCATCCGTCAGGAGGGCATCTCGCATCTGCTGAAAGAGGGTCTTCGCTATGCCACGCAGCTCGAGGTCCTGGATCTGCAGGACAATACGTTCACGCTGCTCGGTGCCAGGGCTCTGGCCGCTGTCACCCCCGGCTGGACCGAGCTGGTTGATCTGGGCGTTGGCGACTCGCTGCTGGGCGCTAAGGGCGGTGTGGTGCTCGCCAAGGCGCTCAAGAAGGGGAAGAACACAAAGCTCAAGATCCTGCGGTTGCAGTACAACGAGATTACCTCGTCCGGCGTCAAGGCGCTCGCCGAGGCCGTGGAGGAGGCACTGCCGGCGCTCAGGAAGCTGGAGCTCAACGGCAACAAGTTCACCGAGGATGACGAGTCCATCATTGCACTCCAGGACCTCTTCGAGGCGCGCAAGGAGAAGCAGGCCGGCGACGTTGTCGTCGAGGATGAGTGGGGTCTTGATAGTCTGAGTGACCTGGAGGAGGAATCTGAGGGCGAAGAAGAAGAGGAGGAGGAGGAGGAGGAGGAGGAGGTTGAGCCCGAGGAGAGGGCCGAGAAGCTTGTCAAGGAGGCCGAGGAGGCGCAACAAGAGCCTGTCGCTCAGCGAAAGGACAAAGAAGTTGATGAGCTAGCGGAGAAGTTGGGCAAGGCCGAGATTTGAGGGACCGGGCCACAGGTAGGTGGCAGCAGTCACTTCCAAGACCACCCCATAGATACAGACGATACCCCAACACCACTTGTCAGATACGAGTCTGGAAGACATGTATAGAGTAAAAGGTAGAGAGCAGCAGACGCTAGGGGAGGGGGGAGGGTTTAAGATCCCAGGGGAGCGACGAGCAGCGACGAGCAATGTATCAACGAGGTCTAACCCCGTACTGTGCAAACCAAGTCGTCCCGGCTTTGGACGAGAGACCCGTTGAGACGCCATCGATCATATCCTGTTCTAACTCTCTGTCGCAAAAGGTCACCCGCGAGAAGTGGATGAGTTGTCAGGTTACTTTGTGCGGCCGTCCGGGTATACATTACAATTCGCACCCCGATACCTTTCGGCTACGAAGGCCTGTTTCTACCCCTCTGGACGCTTCGAACCACACCACAACGGGATCTATTCCTGAGCCAGCGTTACCAGCTCGGAGATCAGGCGGAGCCCCCCGTCCAGAGCAGGGAGCTTACAGAGTGTAGACCTAGCCAGCGCTGGCTTTGTATTCAAATCGAAACATCGTCCCAGACAACGGCCCCCCCCCCCCCCAAAAAAAAAAAAAAAAAAGGAGCTCGGCCACGGACCGTAGCTCTACATACCCAAGAGGCGAACGAACAGTCGAACCGCCACGTCCGAAACTGGAAACGAGAGAGGAGTAGTAGAAAAAAGTGAGAGCCAGGGAACAGCAGGTCGTGAGTACAGTGCAATATAGTTTGGCGAGAAATCTATGCCATCAGAATCGGCATCATCCCGAGGGCAGCACCCACCACGACACCCATCCAGACACCGCCCCTCGCCATCACCTCGAACCGTCCCTCCGCCCCGGACCCGGCAGTCGCGTTAGCGACGCCTGCCCCCTCGCGGCTTCCGCCGGCGGCGGCGGTCTGCGCGGCCGCCGCGGCCGTGACCAGCGTGCTGGTTGCCCCGTTGGCCAGAACCGTCGTCAGCGTCGTCAGCGCCGATGCCGTTGCCGCCGTCGCCTCCGCCGCCGCATCTGGCGACGCCGACGGGGCGGACGACGACAGGTCGCCCTCGCCCTCGGGGGCGGGGCCGGCGGTGGCGGTCGCGATGGGGTCGTTGGGCAGGGGCTGCAGCGAGCTGTTACCGCCGTTGCTGCCGGATGACGTATCGTCGCCGGCGCCGCTCAGGCCGGGAAGGGGTCGGAGACTCGGGGAAGAGGCGCTATTGTTGCCGTCCTCGCCTATGGTACCGTTGCTGATTCCGCCGCCGGTGCCGATGCCGGTGCCGGTGCCCGCCGTGCTGTTGTTTAGGCCCGGAAGGGTCTGGAGAGAGCCGCCGGCTGCGTCGCTTGGGAGCGGGAGGAAGGTTCCGCCGGTGGCCTGCGCGGCGCCTCTTCCGGGACTCGTGCCGTTGGTGAAGACGAAGCCCTGGGCCGGAGTCACGAAGGCGGTGGGCTGGGCCACTCCTGAGTCGGCGGATGGGCTGGCGGTGATGATGGGACTGAAGGAGCCGATAACTGCCGCGGCGGTTGTACCTCCTGTGACGGGTGTGAAGGAGGCGACGACGGCGCCAGCGGCGGAGGTAGCCGCCGTAGCAGAGCTGATAGCTTCCGCAGTCGTCTCGCCCACGACTTCTGTAAAGGACCCGATGATCTGAGCGATCCCTGATGTAGCGGTCTCGGCCTGCCGAAAGTCAAAGTGTCTCAGTCTACGGGGTGGATTCCTTCAACGCGGCCGACGTGACTTACCGAGGTGTCGACGCTGGGGGGAGTCGGAAGCGGCGCTAAAGAGCTAGGGCTAGCCGCTCCCGCACCGAGTCCCGGTAACTGGCGCAGCCCTCCTTCAAGACTCTGCGTCTCGGCCACATCCGACTGCGATGCCACCTCGGTCGGGCCTGGGGTGACGGTCGTAGACGAATCCGCTCCGGCCGGAGGAGTGATGGCATCGCCATTGGCCAATGCGGGCAGTGGCAGAAGCGATGCCGGAGACTCGTCGGCTTGCAAGCCAGGGAGCTCCTTTAGACCCGAAGCTGCTGCAGCTTCGTTGGCGGCGGCGACGGCGGATGCGACAGCCGCAGCACTCGATTGCTGGGATGCCAGGACCTCTGAGGGGATTGCGGAAGGTGCTGGCGCCGGATTGGCAACGGTTTGTACGCGGACAATCCCATTGCCGTTGCCATCTTCGTTGCTAGGGGCCTGCCGGGCGGTTCCGTTGCTGTTCCGTTGGGGAGCTGCAACTACATGCTGAGCGGCAGCAGCCAGCAGAACCGTGAGGGAAACGTTGGCGGAGAGAATCATCCTGCGCCGGAACCTTGTGGTTGGTTGGTCTGTATGTATCAAGCCAGGCCAAGGCTGGGCTGATCAAAGATTGTATTGGGCTAAGGACTCGTAGTTCAAGAAAAAATATCGCAGAGAAAAAGATACGCTGACCTGCAGTTCACGAAGCGAATGAAGACGGAAGAGAAGACAGACACCACCACGGAGACGGGGGGATTCGGATCGCGGAAGGCAGGAAAGGAGGAGGGGAAGAAGATGAGAGGGAAGACCGGAAAGGGGGAGGATATATGGCGGCAGAACGGTTCTCACGAGATCCGCGACACGGGAGTTGAGGATCCCTCTTCGAGTTCATGCTCCCGCGGGCTCAATGGCCCTCCATGCTTGACTCCCGGGGCACCCCAGAAGGGTGCTGGAAATAGACAGGCGAGTCAGGCGCCGGTCGAAACAGGGCATCCCGCAATGGCTCCAAGAAGGCAGGGTTGGACTAAGTCCAGAGTTGACAGCGATGCAAAGGTGCGAATCCGGCACCGGCTCGAGTTCTGTCCTCCACGAGGTTGTCGAGGCTAGGTCATGCATCAGACCATGGGTCCCCACATCCGGAGCGGCATCCGTTCACGTTCCGGCTTGGGTTTGCGGCTCAAAAGGCAAAAATCGAGGTAGGCAAGGGGGCCCGAGCGATATCCTGACACGGGAGCCCCGTAGCGATGAAACTTGACTCCTGCCACACCCGCTTCCGCGCGAGCGACCATCAGAGCCTGCCGCCACAACTTTCCAGTCAGAGCGTGAAGCGAGACTGGTCCGTGAGTTCCAGGTTTCTTCCTTCTTCTTCCTCAGCGTCTCCTGGGGGAGGCTGTCGAGACCCAAGCATCTTCCTGAGCGGTTGTGCTGATTCCTAGGAATAATTCGAGCGTGAAAGCATCCAGCCACATGTGAGCAAAGGGAGAGTTGGAAAAGGTGAGCTATGCCCGATCATGTTCCAGGATGGTGGTAATATTGACTCTTTTGGATTGAAGCCATCACTCTGTGTGCCTCGCATCGACTTGGTTGTAGGGTTGCTTTGGAAAATCGGATCATTGTGTGTATCGGTTGTGGAAGGTTCGGTAGCAACGGTAATAAACTACGATGATTCGACGATGGCCCAGGATTTGAGCAGAAAGTGATGCACCTTCAATTCCGTAGGACTGCCAGTGGTAAAGCTGCCTGCCCCAGTAAGGAAGGTAGGCGGAATGTGCCTGCGAAGCTACCCTCTGTGCTAACGTCAATTAGGTACGGAGTACGGAGTACAGCACCTACCTGCCTGTCAGAGCCTCGGCACGCCTCGTGAATCCCACTGAGCACACTAATAAGATATAAGATCGGGTCTCGGCAGGGTGCCACGACCCACCTACCAGTTCTGCCACGCTTCCCCGCCTAAATTCTACGGACGACTCTCATCGCAACGGCAGCTCCTTCATCGACGACCGACTCCCAATTCGACCCATCTGAGCCGACAATTCCCCCCCCACCTTTTTTTTTCCCCAAACGACGATCAGCGCAATGGGCTGGTTCGACGGCTGGTTCGGCGGTTCCGATAATAGCAGCTCCGATCCGCTGCGGCGGCTGGACCCGAAGCTGCGCGAGTTTCTCGAGAGGGAGTCGCCCGTCAAGTACAACGCCCCGCCAACCTCCAAGACAGCAGCTGCCCCTCCCCAGCAAGCACAGCAGCAGCCACCAGACCAAGCCGCCCAGCCACCCACCACCACCGCAACCACCAATGCAACCACCAATGCCTCCGACTCTGCCGTAGAACAACAAGAACAGCCCCGCGTCCCGCCCCAGTCGCTCTTCCCGGACGGCCGGTACGCGCACCTCTGGAAGACGTACCGGCCGCTGGCCGAGATCGAGGCGGAGACCAAGTCGGACAACGAGAAGCTGACGGACGTGATCGAGGCGTTCAAGGAGCGGCGGGGCCTGATCGGGCGGGCGGCGCTGGAGAACTGCGCCGAGGAGCAGGTCGAGTGGTCGCGGTGCATGAAGTCGGGCAGCTGGCGGGCGCGCATGACCATGTGCCGCGACGAGGTGCACAAGTTCGAGCGCTGCTACAACGCCCAGAGCCGCCTGCTCAAGGCCCTCGGCTACCTGAGCGTCCAGGGCCGCAGCCCGGAGGTGGACGAGGACATCCAGATGCGCGCCGACGAGCTCTACCACCGCATGCTCGACCAGGAGCGCGAGGCCGAGAAGGCGAGGGCCGAGGGTCGCGAGGTGCCCGCTTTCAAGCCGCTCTTTGACGACGACGACGACAACAACAACAGCAACAGCAACAGCAACAACAACAACGGCGGCCGCAGGGGGGATACCGCCGCCGCCGGGGCCCCCTCCTCCGAGGCCGCGAAAGTGCCCGAGCCCAGCGCCGCAACCCTGGCTTCGTGGAAGGAGAAGCTCGAGAAGCTGCCGCCCGAGGAGCGCGAGGCCGAGGAGAAGGCGCTCCGGGCGGAGCACCGGGCCAAGGCCGAGATGGCGATGCAGATCCAGAAGCTGTGGGAGGAGCAGGCCAAGGAGAGGGAAGCTCGCAAGGCCGAGGGGAAGGAGACCATCATGGACAAGTTCGCGTCACTGGCGGCGTCGTGGCGCGGGCCAAAGTCGTCGTCGTAATCAAGACTCTTTTCGGGTTCGAGGTCGGCCATGTGTGTGTACGAATAATTCGCTGTATAACTCATCCGTCATATATGTGTATGATGTTCATACGTATCAGGTATACAGGGCATCAGATGGAATTTGTTTTTTTGGGATCCTCATGTCGTTTCGCTGCGAGGCTACCTGCGCTCTAACACAGCTGCGGCCCGTTCAAGGAAGCCGTTGAACTCCTTGATCTGCTTTAGGGCCCCCCCACCGTCGCTTTTTGTACATGCCTGGTCTGCTACTCGGCTGATGAGCAACTCCAGATTGGCCAGATCCGCCTTTTTCTGCTCGGCTGGGGATAGCTCGGGCGCCGCCAGTCCCTTTTCCACTGCCATGTCGATGTCGTGCATCGCCGACGAGAGCGACATGTGCCGCTGAGGAGCACGCCGTGTCAGTTGATTGTCTTTTCTAGGAAAAATGGAGAAGGAAGAGAAGGACAAGAAGAGGAAGAAGAAGAAGTACTGGACAAGAGACGAAACTCACCAAAGCCTTTTTGCTGGTAGCCTCATGCCGGATCCGTATCGCGTCCATCCGCAGGGCCACCTGCTCCCTCTCGGCGCGGATGCGCAGAATCTCGTCCCGCAAGGCGAGCCTCTCCTTTTGCGCCGCGCGCACCCTCTTCCGGAGCGCATGCAGGGTGTCTAGTGCGATTGTCTGGCCAGAAGCACGCTCGTTAGTGACCGTTATAACTCTCTCCCCAATAACAGCAGGCCGGCTGCGGCGCTTACGTGCTCCAGGAGCCTGGTCCTCAGCTCCTCCCGGAACGCCTCCAGCGCCCGGTACATGGTCTTCTGCTCCCTCCTGGTCGCCGCGTCCTCGGCCGCCCTCCCGCGCTCCTCGAGCTTGCCCATGTACGCCTCGATGAGCTCTTCGCAGAGCGTGGAGAGCACGTCGACTGCGTTCACGCCACCCCGGTTTGCAAAAGGTATATCGCCGCGGAGGGCCTTCGCGCCGGGCTCGTCGTCGGACTCAGCAGCAGCGTCACCAGCCCCTTGCGGTTTGCGGAAGCGCTGAACCGTGACGGCGACGGAGCCAGAGGGTCCCTCGTCGTCTCCGTCTCCGTCTCCATCTCCGTCTCCGTCTTCGGCGGCCCTGGGTTTCCTCGGCTGCTTTTTCGCCTTGGGCTGTCGTCTCGGCTTCGGCTGGGCCTGTGTCTCGGGTTCCGGCTGCTGTGAAGGCGATGACGGCGGATGCTGTTGTCGCGACGGCTTGGCCGGCCTGCCTACCCGCGCTTTCCTGACGGGTTGCTGTTGCTGGGCGGGACTGTCCGCCTCTCTTCTGCGACGCCGTTTCGGTAACGGTGACTCCTCGGCTGCGCCGGAGCCCAGCTCGGGCGAGGGTGCAGGCAAACTTCGACGGGGACGTTTTCTCCCCAACAGCTGGGCAGCCTCCCTGTCACCGATTTCCTGCGCGCCCTCCTCTTGCTGGTCCTCCTCCTCTTGAACTCCCTGCTCCTCACCGTCCTCGGACCGATTCAGCGAATCTTCCACAATATTATCCTCCTCCTCCTCCTCCTCATCCTCATCATCCTCCTCCGCTGCCGCCGCCTCTTCTTCTCTCCCCTCCTCTTCCATCGGACCGGATGAACTCTGGCCTCTGGCCAACGGCTGCTTAATTTGTGCCGGCTTCCCGAGCAGCCCCCCAAAGCCCGGCATGGCCGACCGCCCAGCGCCCCGCCCAGCGCTAGGGCTCACAGCAGCATCAGTAGTAGCACCACCATCCCCAGCAGCAGTAGCAGTAGCAGCAGCAGCAGCAGCCGCCCTCCTCTCCACCCCGACTCTCCTGCCCTTCGTTCTCCCCCTGGTCGCCACCCGCCTCTCGATAGGCGACGAGTTCCCCAATTGGTGCGGGTGCAGCTCCGACTGGTCCTCCCCCCCTTCCCCGCCCGCGTGGTCCACCACCTTCTGCAGCAGGGTGCTCGACCCCACGACGGGCGTGCCGGCGCCCAGCCGGAGCGGGCGCCGCCGGCCGCTGCCCGGGGCGTCGGCGGGGCTTTCGGTGACCTCCATCTCCTCGGGAAATTGCTGTTGTTGCTGTTGATGGGTCTGCCGGGTCTGCCTTCGGGCGGTAGGTGTGGTTCGCTCTGGCGGAGGAGGGGACGGGGAGGGGTCGAAAGAGAGGCGTTTCGTGGCGGAGATTATGCTTGACAGCGGGCCTCGTTGGCGCTGCTGCTGCTGCTGCTGCTGTGTGCTGGTGATGCTCGAAGGGAGCGGAGGGGCGTCGGCCATGGGGTAATCTTCATGGGCACCTTCCGCGGTCTGATTCGGCTGTGCTTGTTGTGGCGGCGGTGATGGTCGGGTAGTGGTGGATGGCGGCAGGTGGGTGGCGGTGGTTTCGCCTGCTTCAGTGCTGGCGTCGGGAATGCTGTAGACATCGTGGCTGCTGGATGGGGGCGCTGCTGTCCGGACTGGGCTCACGTGGGACGTCTCTCCATCGAGATGTTTGCGCTTCGCAGAGGTGTTGGGGGGCGGTCGTGTCGCCGGAGCAGGCGGCGGCGGCGGCGGCGGCGGAGATGGTTCGATCTCGGGCTGTTGCTCTTCGGGTTCTTCAGCAATCTCTGCCGCGGGCTCTTCAGCGACGGGAATGATGAAACCGAAATCGATATCTCCAACATTGTGTCTCCTGCTCTGCGGTCAACGGGGGGTTATTATCATTGCGGCTGATTGTTGGGCCGCCTCACCCTGCCCCGCGCATGCGATCGCGCATGCGTTCCTGTCCTGGGCAGTGTGAGTTTAAGTGTTCTTCTCAACGAATCGGGGCGGAATGACCATACTTGTCGCCATTATTCCTGGACTCGGACGTATGGAGATGTGTTAAGACCTCGATTGACCTCAATCGGCAAGCATCTCGCTCCACGCTCCAACTGCAACCAGCTTATCGGTGATGGTGACGCGCTTTGGGGAGCCGAGACGCGACGGTCCAGGGATCGCTGCCGCCCCACACCCCGCCAATTAACTTGGGGTAAGTTCCACTACTGCGTTTAGAGATCCGTAGTGTACGGACTACTTTTTTGCAGCGTAGTACTCCGTAGTAACTGTGACGCTCGGGTGCGCATCAGCCCACTTTATTCCATACCCCATACGGAGTAGGCAAGACGGGTAGCCAATGTCGAACGGCTCTCTAATAGACGGGCGAAGATGAAAATTACACCAAGTGCCGTGGGAACACTACGGCAACGACAAAGTCAGCACAGTAATAAGCGTCATCAACTTACCCTAACCCTGGGCAACTATCTGTCGTTGCCGCCTCCGGTTGGCGGCACAAGAGCAAATGGAACCCCTGTTCCAGCTGGGCTGACATGTCTCATCTCGTTCCCTGTTACGCAACCAGTAATTCCATGTTAGGGAGTCGCTCCGGTGTAACTGATCTGCCCAAGCTCTTGGACGCGCAACACACAAGCAACCACCCACGCAGACCTCCCGTTTCTCCGCCATCTATAACACCAAAATTCCAGTACTAAAAAGCCTCCCAAAACCGCGATCGTTATCTAAATAATCGAGATTCAGCGGAATTCTTCGTTTCAGCTTGTCTCTAGCGGGCGGGCGCCTCGAGTGATGCAATCATAAACCACCCGCCCCGATACTCGAGATACTTTTCGCGCCTAACACATCGGCACCGGATAGCTTTGGCCAAAGTGCTGGCTCCCCCGCAAGATGGCGTGGACCGTACGTTGCTTCCTCTAGGAAACGCTACGCGACCCAGGCGCCGACTGACACGACTGCTTAGATCTTTAGGATAGCGGCCGACCTGTCGCACATTACCGCGAAATGCATCCTCGTGTTCTCCATCCACCGAAACAGAAGCTCCGAGGGTCCGTCTCCCCGCCCGAACTGCATCCGCTTGCTCTGGAGTTCCTTTTGCTGACGAGGCCGGCCCTTGCTGTGTCCCCGCAGGCGTCTCTCTCCTGACGCAGCTCTTCTACGCCCTCGTCTTCGTCACCCGCTACACAGACCTCTTCGAAGAATCGTTCGCGTGGAACTACTTCTTCAAGGTCTTCTACCTGCTCTCGTCCTTCTACACAATCGCAATCATGCGCTTCGTCTACCCGCGAACCCGCGAGCGCGAGGTGGCCTGGAAGCTCAGCGCCCTGATCCTGACCGGGTCCCTGTTCCTGTCCCCCTTCATCATGCTCATTTTTGACCCGAGCAGGATGTGGGGTTTCCGAGAGGTAACGTGCAAACCGGCCCCCCCCTTCTGCTACAACCTCCCCTCCCCCTACCCTTTCCTTCTCTCGCTAACCTCCCCCGGTGAAACCGGCCAACAGTGGCTCTGGGTCTTCTCCCAAGTCCTCGAGTCCGTCTGCGTCCTCCCGCAGCTCCTGCTGCTCCGCCAGACGACCGTCCCCACCGTCATCACCTCCTTCTACATCGTCTTCCTGGGCTCCTACCGCGGCCTCTACCTGATCAACTGGATCCTCAAGGAGCTCGACACCAACATGAGGAAGCCGAACCCCATCTCGGTCATCTTCGGCGTCGTCCAGACCGCCCTCTACCTCGACTTCGCCTGGGTCTACTGGTCGCGCCAGCGCGTCAAGCTCCGCAACGGCGGCGTCGTCGACGCCGACGACCTGTCCCGCGGCTGGCTGCTGCGCCGCATCTTCGGCAGCAAGCGCTTCGCGCGCGACATTGACGGCGCCGACGCCAACGACGACGACGAGGAGAACGCCTTCAACCACCACCACGTCCACGGCGGCGGCAGCGTGCGGCCCAAGTGGGGATCCCGCGGCATCTCTATCAGCGCCGACGAGGGCGTGCTGGAGCACGAACGCGAGCGCGGCAGGGCGTTGGCTGACGACGACGACGACGACGACGACAACGACGAAGAGCACGGCGTGACCGCCTCCCTCGACCCGGACGCCAAGATGCGCGATCCGGACGAGCTCGCGCGGGCGCTGGACGAGGAGGACGACGAGGACCCGGCGGGCGCTGCTGCGCCCGGGTCCTCGGCGTCGCAGCAAAAAAAGGGCAAGGAGCTGCACACCGACGCCAACGGGATGCCGAGCGGCGTCAGGAATGACGAGTGGGATGACGATTGAAGGGAGATTCTGAAGTCTGAGAAAGACTGGAGCAGAACTCTCGCCGACACAGGTCGTTGGTCGGAGGGCGGTTTGGTGCGTGGAATTAATATACGGGTATCCTGGAATCTGTGCTCTACGGTGTAAAAAATGTATCCCCAAGGATTTGTTTTTGGTCTAGTAGCATACAAGCTGGGTGTCGGGGTGTTGGGCGGTTCGAACTACCAATGTACAGCGATCTGTAGCACGCGACCCATTTCCTTACGCGTGCACATCATGTGCTTCTGAAGACCGGAAGAAGCTCTCGAGAAAGGAGTCGAGCAAGGGAGGCGTACACTACTTCCGACGGTCCTAACGGATGACACAGTACGAGCACCCGCGAGAGATTGCTATATACGATGCGCATTTCTCCGTCGAAAACGTCGTCACGGTTGGTGGTTCGGGTTTTATTCATTCCGCGATAGCGTCGCCTGTCATACTAGTACAGCCAAGATATACACACAGCTTCAGTCTTGATCCCGTCCAACCCAACGCTATCTATCAATTAATTTCCACCGCAATACCAACCTCATCACACTCTCCCGGCAGTGTTATGCGAACCTGCCCCTATCAATCATCAAACCCTCTGGCCCCAGCCCATTCTCCTCTCCTTCATTCAATCGTCCCTCAACCTCGATACGTTCGGTCCGGCCTTTGCCAAACTATTCCTCAGCATCTGCAGCGCCCCTCTCCGATTGGCCTGCCTCGCCCTCAGCTCCCTCTTCTCTTCGGCGGTGTACATGCTTAGCTTCTTCCTCGGCGACGACAGCGACGACACGGACGACGAGAGGGGTGTGCCACCCCGCCCGCCATACGACGCCACCGAGCTCGCCATCGACTCTCTCAGCCTACTGCTGGCGCTGCCGTCCTTCTCCGGCGACGACAGGAGGAGCGACCTACGCTGCTGCTGGGGCGTGGCGAACGGCGAGCCTTCGCGGCTCCGGGGGCCGGGGGTGCCGTTGCCCGGGCCGACAGATCCCAAGCGAAGCCGGCGCATCTGGCTCTCGAGCACGTCAATGTCGCCACTGCGCTTCTCCACCATGCTGGTCATGCGGTTGATGGTGCGTATAATAGCATCGACCGTGGGCACGGGCGTCTTGCCGGAGGCGCCGCCTGCGGAGGCGATGCGTGTGCGGAGCATCGTCAGGGCCTCTTCCGTCTCGGCAAGGAGCCGAGTGAAGGTGGCATAGGAGCGGCGCAGTTCGTTTTGCTGCGTGGCCTGTTCGGCGCTGAGGGGCAGGGACTTGGCGACGGCGAGCTGGTCTGGGTCGATGTGTGTGCTGATAATCTTGCGCATGTCTTCCTCCTTTGCGCGAAGCTTGGCGAGGTCTCTGGCGAAGCCCTTGATGGCGTCCTCGGCGGCTTGGACGTCTTGTATTCGGCCCTTTGCGCAACGCGCCATCTCGTCGTCGAGGACAGCGCCGAGCTCGCTGGCTTCGACCAGCACCCAGTCGTCCATGTTCTCCAGATCTTCCTTTGTCCGGCCGCCCTCCTTGAACTGTGTGCTATGGCCCAGGATAAACGACTGCAGTGACCGCGAATTCAAGCCTAGGATGTCAATCATACGATTGATGTCTCTCCAGAGCGTCTCGCAAGCACCGGGCACTTCTTCCCGCCCCGGGTTCAGCGGCTCTATTTTCGACCGGACGGCAAAGAACTCGTGCATTTGTAGCGTCGGCTCGAGCTTCGATTGCAAGATCTGCTGGATACCTTGGTCTTCTGGGTCGACGAGTACCTGCTCCTCAGCCCGCTTTTTCTCCGCAAGCTTGCGCTGCGCTTGCACATTTGGGTCCACTTGAGCCCGTTGACCGGCGCTGTAGCCAAGGGCAGACTGTGCGGGTAGTGTCTTTTTGCCCAGCAGCTGTGATGCTACCCCGGGAGCGCTGAGAGACCGGCCCGGTTCGCTAGGCCTGAGAAGATTGCTGCGCTGAGGTCCTCGCACCGGGCTAGGCGACCGAGGGCTTTGTAGAAGGGGGGCCGGCTTTGGAAATAAAGGAGGCGCGTTTTTGCTGATGTCGCCGAAGAGGGGTCGCGACTGGTCCGCTTCGGTGCGTGAGATCGTTGAGAAGGCACTTCCTGCCATTCCACCAAACGAGCTTTGTGGTGTCACCCCGGGCGTTTGCCGACTGAAGCCAGTCGTCGGGCTGAGATCCTTGGCAACATCGATGCCACTTCCCTCACTGGCAGCTTCCGATTCATACTCCTCCTCCTCGCCCTCCTCGCCCTCCTCACCCTCCTCACCTTCTTCACCTTCCTCTTCCTCCTGCTCTTCCTCAGACGGACCCTCACTAGTGCTGTCGGGAACAGAAGGCAAAGTAGGCGCTTCTTTCGCCGGCGGTTTGGCGAGAAAGTCCGGTGGCAACGGAGCCTCTTCGGGTGGTGTTGTTGAAGGTTTTTCTTCTTTTGCCTCGGGTTTCGATTTAGTGAATGCAGAATCTGGAGGCAATGGCGCAGCTTCCGATATCGGCTCCTTCTTTACAGGTTTGCCCAGGAAGTCGGGCGGTAGAGGGGCGTCCTCTGTTTTAGCCGGCGGCTTGGAAACTATTGTTGGTGAGTATTCCGATCCCGACGACGAACTCAGATCAAAGACCGCCTTACTAGTAGTGTCGGGCGGGAGGGGGGCTTCCGGTATCTTTGACAGATCTGCCTTGTCCCCCTCTTCCTGCTTGACCTTTGGCGTGCCGAAGATCGAAGCGGCGGGCTTAGGGGCCCCGAAAATGTTGCTCAGACTGCTAGCAGAAGTGGGTTTGGAGCCAAAGAGGCCAGGTCCGCTTGCCGGTGTTGTGCTCTTGAAGTCAACCCTTTGGGGAGCTGGTGTGGTGGTGGGGGTTGTCGACTCTTGGCTGAAGATCGACTTGGGCTTCTCTTCGACCGGAGGCGGTGTGGTGCTTTCCATATCCATGTCTTTCGATTCGGGGGCAGCTGGCTTCTTGGCCGCATCATCGAGGGAAAGGCCGAAACCGCTTCCGAACAAGGACTTTCCATCCTCCTTCGGCTTATCGTTGTCATCGGCTGTCGACTTATCCGCCTTGAACGTGGTTCCTAGAACAAATGGCGATGCTCCAAATGCGGGCTTGTCGGTTTTAGCAGCCGGGGGTGGGAAGGCTGTATCAGTATCCATAGAGACTTCTGGCGCGCTCGATGTCAAGGGAGCGCCGGGCTTGGACCCGAAGATACTCGACCCGCCAGAAGCACTGGCTAACCCTGCAAAGCCGCCCTTGCTTGCAAAGTTTGCAAACCCACCACTTGCGGGCGCAGCGCTGCCGAAGATCTTACCAGCGCTTGCCCCGGCGCTGGAGAACCCACTTTGCCCGAAGGCTGGTGTGGCACCACTCGTCGACCCGGTTGCCCAAGGAGATACCTTCTGGCCCAAAGCAAGGCCCGAAGGTTGGCCAAAGGCGGGAGCTGCTGGTTTGTTTCCAAATGCTGAGCTGCCAAAGGAACTGGAACCAAACGCTGGGGCCGTAGACGAGCTCGCAGCCGTCGACCACGGAGATGGCTTTGCCCCGAGCGCCGATGGACCCCCAAATGCCGGCGTGACGGAAGACGGTGAGCCGAATGTCGGAGCTTTGCTAGCGGGAGACGCGAAAGCCGAGGGGGCGGTGGAGGCTGGGGCTGGCGCCGCGAAAACCGACGGAGCGGCATCGGCAGAGGCGATCCCTGGATATGTTGTACCTCCGCGGATGGACTCGCTGTACACAATCCACCATGCCGATAAGACTCCTTCGTTGTTGAGCAACCATAAACCAGGCAAGGGACCAGGAGAGAACTCAATTTCGTCAGCCGGAATTGGTTTGTAGACCTTGTTCTTGCTGGACAGGTCAAGCGCGGCTCCAATTGGATAAGTCTCAGTCAAGTCCTCACTCATGGGCAGCTGCGCTCGCTTCGAATCGTCCGCGAGCTCTGTCGTTGTGAAGACATTTGTGATGGATTCGGCAGGTTTATCCGTCGCCAAGGGTGTTTTGGACCGTGACAATAGGCCAACACTCTCGGTGGCGGTCGAAGAAACCAAGAGTAGATCCTGGAGATTCGGAGGGAAATCCTTGAGCCTCAGGACGGTGTGGTGGGGAACCTTGTCGGACACAAACGGCTCGACGGGGTCGGCGAGTTTCTGGAACGTGAAACTAGGAGTGCCACCGGGTGGCTGTTGCCGGGTGATGAGGTGGAAGACGGATGGATCTTGGCCATTCGTCGGGTTATGGACGACCAGGAAAACATGGTTCTCAAGCCAGGAAACCAAGGCAACTGGAGGAGTCAGCATAGGAGAAAGGAGCAACAGATGAACAAGACGTACCATGATAGTCCCCCAGGTTTGGAGGCTTGGGGATGTGAGCTTTCTCTGCACCATCTGGCGTCATTTGATAGATGGATCCATCTGCCATGCCGGCAACCAGCTGCTTCCCCTTGGTGCTCCACGCTGCGCTGCTTACCTGAGAGCGCAGCGTTGGCCCGTTTGAACCCGATACCAGCTGGCGTTCTGCGAGATTCGCCATGAATAGGTTACCGTTGTTCGTCACGATTGCGCAGAAGTTGGCTGATTCAGGCATTGGGTTCGGGATCAGAGCTCGCAGAGTCTCGCCGTTTGTGCTGATCTCGAATGCGGGCTGGGTAGCACCCTGCGTGAGCGCCTGGACATCGTATACTGCGAGACCCCCACCTGACTCGGCGGAGAGAACCAGGTATTGCTCATCAGCGGTAAAAGCGAGCTGAGAGATGCGAATCGGAAACGGCACTTTGGCCTGGGGAGTAAACGACCGCACTTCACTGTCGCCGTTCTTCTCACCCTCAAAGGCTTTCCGAACAGACTCTGTCGTGGCAATGTGAACGGCATCCGGGCCCGCAGCAGCGACCAATCCTTTGCGGGATGCAATGCTCAGGAGGGATGCTGTCGGCGCAGGCGCGGGGGACCATTTCGAGGTCAGCTGGACTTTGGCATCGCCGGCAATGGACAGAAATCCGAGACTCTGCGGTTGCGACTATCAGTGCCAAAATCACGAATTAAGATGCGACAAGACGTCTGCAGTACCTCTGTTTGGATGACCTCGAGGTCATTGCCCTGCGTCACTCCCGCCCCGCCAGCAGAAGCACCCAACATGGTGTTGGAGGAGCCTCCGAAGCCGAAGGCCATGGTTACCGTAGTTATCGCCTCTTTCGGGGAGAGGCCGCGACCTTCAGAGGTCGGGTCTAATCATTGGCGGAAGGTAATGGCAAGCCGGAATGCAGGGTTTCGTTCGGCGTTCGGCACGCGCAAGTCGGTTGCCAGCGGGAAGGGTCGTGAAAGTGCAAAGCATGCAAAGGAGCAATTCCGAAATCGATCTGCTCTAGACCACTCGAGACTTTGTCGAGTGAGGGTCGTCCAAATAAGATTCAGTTTGCGGAGTGCTACTTGTCCGTCGCTAGGAGCGTAAGGTGTTTGTTTAGTCTTGGTGTTGTCGTTGGGCGGGATTCAAATGTCCGTCAACAGCTTTCAGAACGCGACCCATGATTTTTTTGCCTGCCGTTGCTCTCGCGGTGCAGCCCAGCGGCAAACACCCTTGCGCATCTTCAAATGCTGCCCGTTTTGGCTAGCTTTCATCACGTGTGGAAGAGCTTGGGCCAGCTTCAATCCTCCCCTGTGGCCCAGCGCCAGTGGAGTCAGGCAGCATCTCCTTGGCGCGTCCACTTGTGGGGGGGGGGAAGGATAGCACGACCGCCCTGTGCCTCGCCTGTGGGCGGCGGGAAGGCAACCTTAGCCTCGTCATCAGCTCCCGCCAACAACGGCCAACCACCCACCACCTACCACACGAATCCCCGCCAACGAGTTGCCCTTACCGACGAAGACAAAAATCTGGACAATCTACTATCCCAGGTTCAGATCAAACCCCCTGCCTTGATTAAGGCAGCTCAACCGCCAGGATGCCCGGCTTCGATTTCTCAAACTACAACCGCAATGCGGCGCTCCACGCGCGGGGCGTACCGCTGCCCAAGGCCACCAGCACAGGAACAACCATTGTCGGTTGCATATACGACGGTGGCGTAGTGGTGGGTTGATATTATCCGGCATGATGGTGCAAAAAAAAAAAAAAAAAGAAGAAGAAGAAGAAGAAACACCTCCCCCGCTGACCCGAAACTGTTGTCTAGATCGCGGCCGACACACGAGCAACATCAGGCCCGATCGTTGCCGACAAGAACTGCGAGAAGCTGCACTACATTGCGCCCAACATCTGGTGCGCCGGCGCCGGCACGGCCGCCGACACCGAGTTTACGACCAGCCTGATCAGCTCAAACCTGGAGTTGCACGCCCTCTCGACGGGCCGCAAGCCCCGCGTGGTCACCGCCATGACGATGCTCAAGCAGCACCTGTTCCGCTACCAAGGGTACATTGGTGCCTACCTGGTCGTCGCGGGCGTCGACCCAACCGGCACGCATCTCTTTACCGTGCACGCGCACGGCTCGACCGACAAGCTCCCCTACGTGACGATGGGCTCGGGCTCGCTCGCGGCCATGGCGGTGTTCGAGACGCAGTGGAAGCCTAGCCTGACACAAGAGGAGGCGGTCAAGCTGTGCGCCGACGCGATCGAGGCGGGTATCTGGAACGATCTGGGGTCCGGCAGCAACGTGGACGTGGCCATCATCACGGCCGAGAAGACAACGCTGCGGCGCAACTACATCAAGCCCAACGAGCGCGCGCAGAAGCTCAAGAGCTACGCCTTCCCCAAGGGCACCACGGCTGTGCTCGACGAGAAGATCATCCACAAGGAGGATTTGAGCAAGTTTGTGACCGTGCATGAGCTGACGGAGCAGAGCGGTGATGTGATGGAGGTGGACGCTTAGCTTCTTGGCCCACTTCGGGCGACGAGTTGGCTCCAGCGAAGTTAAGTCTCGGGGTAGCTAGAAGGGAGTTTATGTACAAATAGCGGGATCACGATGCTGCGGGTTTAGAGACAACGCGAAATGACCTACCATTTACCGTTCATGCCAATGCTGGCTGCATATTGCTATTGCTTTTCATGACGTCTCTTTTCGACTTCGGTCATGGTTACCGTATCTTAGGATTGTACGGATTCCTAGCGTGAAGTCGGATAGTTTTCTGCTCAACATTATATTTCTTCGGAGAACGACTTAATGGGGCCTGTTTCGTCAAACGGAAGGGGACTTCGCGGGTCTCATCTTCCATTCAGCACCCAAACTTGTATGGCCCACGATGGGGTCGGCGATGACAAGTATTATTATGTTCTTGAATCCAAACCATTGATAAATATGTGCCAAAGAAAGAAACAAGAGAATCCGATGTCGAAGTAGACACAGCAAAAAGAATCCGCCAGCTCTTTTTTGGGCAGAAACAAGGTACAGACAAAAAAAAAAAAAAAAAAAAACCTGCCGGTGTGCAACCAAGGTATGGCTTGGAAGTGAAGAGAGCAAACCTTGGACAATCCTGTGTCGGTTCTCTCTCTTTCAACGTACCGCGTACTCGCCCGTCTTCTCAAACCTACTTCCCAGAAACTCCGTAAAAGCGCAAAGTGGGTATGTAAGCAAAGTGGGTATGTAAAATCGTGTCGATGCATATGTGTCATAATCGTCAAGACGTTGTGTTTTTTTACTGCAAACACAGCGCCAGGGGTTTGTTCACCCTTCATTAATCCTTCTTCCGGCTGAATATGCTCTTTCTTGACTTCGACTTGGACCGGGGCTGCTTGTCGTTGTCATCGTTGTACTTGGGCTTGTGGATCCTGGAAAAGCTGTCAGCGTCCCCGAAACAAGGTCGAGGGTTCTTCGTTGATGCCTTACCAGCTGTTGCCGACCATGTTCATCCCCCTGGCTTCGGCTTCACGGTAGTACTTGGCGCTCTTCTTCAGATCCTTCTTACAGCCAATGCCCTGCGCGTAGCAGAAACCGGCCTCGGCAAGCGCATCGACGTCACCCCAAGCTGAAAGAAATCATGTCAGTATAGGGCCAGAAGGGACTTGGGGACTGGTGACCTACACGCAGCGATTTCGAAGCAACGCAGGGCAAGAGCCTTGTCCTGCTCAATGCCCCACCCGTTCATGTGGCTCACGCCTAGCTCGTAGATACTGAGCGCGAACTGCGCCTTGTGCGTCTTTCGCTCCGCAACGTCCACCTTCTTGCCTTCCCGGACCTGATCTTCTTCGTCGGCTATCTCCAAGCTGGCGGAGTCAGCGGCTTTCCGCAGCCACTCAACACCCTCCCGCGGATTCGGGCGCATCCCCCAGCCATGCCGGCAGGCAAGAGCGTACAACAGCATACCGGTGGGGTGGCCTTGCTTGGCTGCGTGCCGCAGATGCCAGGTCGACTCTTGCAGAGCGCCGCTCTCGTGGAGGGCAATCGCCTTGTTCACATGTTCTTCCGCCGATAAGTCCGACATCGTGGGAGCAACAGAATGCACCGACTTGCTAGCCTTGATGGTGCTAGCGGAGTCGCTCGTGGAAGCGGATGCCAACGATTTCCCGGCAGCGGCGTCATTCATATGGGAACCCAAGCTTCGCCCTCGATGCTCCTCATCCGATGGCCGCGAGGCATCGGACTGGTGGTTTTCTGAGGAGCTAGGTGGCCGGGCGGGAGGAGATGGCGGAGGATGGCCGATTCCAGGATGAGCCGCGTTGCTCGTTGGCGAGACAGCTTGTTCCATTGAGGAGCGGGCCGGCGGGTCGTTGAGCAGGATCATTGACGATCTCTGCACCGGCTTGCCGCGCGGCAAGGAGAATTTGGAGTAGATGTATGACGGTGCCGCTCCAGTGCCTTCATCAACAGTCGGTTCACGGGATGCTTCGCTGGTGAAACTGCGTGGCGTACAGACAGTATCGTCTGCCGCCAAGGATGAATTATGGCTGTCGGATGACGCTTGACGCGCTGGCGCCTCAACACTTGGGGTTCCTGCTCTGCTGAGTGGCCTGGAAAAGTTGAACTGTGGCCGAGGAAGGCCAGAAGCGTCTGACGCGACCGAAGGCGAGCGTTGAAATGAAGGCTGAGCCGGAGAAAAAACGCTGCTGCTTGAGGAGAACTTTCGGGAGTCCATTGAGTGAAGAGAGGTGCTCATGGTGCTGATTCCTTCTTCGTCGGTGGATTCGAGAGGCGACGAATTCAGGCTAGAGGACCGCTTCGTAAACATAGGCCTGGGAGGGACGAGTCCCGCAGCATCAAATGAGCTCTGAGCAGGCGGATCGGGGGAGCTGGTTACAGACACGCCCGCCCCAGGAGAGTGACAAGGCAAACTGTCCTGGGTTGCCGACCGCCCCTCAGCCTGTCTTTGTGAAGGGCCGGTGCCCATGGGAGATGGTGACCGCTCCCTGCGTGCTCCTACACCAAAGAAACCTTCATCCGGGGCCGGAGCACTTGGCTGTTTTGCTTTAAGGGGGTCTGTATTGGACCAATTCGGCACGGCGGGCACCGGTATGGAGTTGTCAGGGGTGGGCGGAATTTGGCTCAAGCGCGGGTGCATCGATCGTGGTCGATTGGCGACATCGTCATCTATGTCCGTCTTTAAGCCGAGCCCTACGTTCTGGAGTGGCGGGTGTTCCTCCTCGGATCCGGAGTCTTGCGATAAAGACCGAAAGTAGTCCGACCTGCCCTGAACAATTAAGGGGCTGTCGTCCGTCAATGGAGGCAGCCGGCTCATGCGTCGACCCTGCTTTGCGCTATCCTCCAATTGCTTTGCCAGAAGCCGACTTTGCAGCGCAAAAGCATCCAGAGGCGAGAGCTCCGGGGGCACTTCGCCAGCGATATGGAGGCGGGGTGATCGTAGAGGTCGCGAGACAGATGCTTGCGATTTCGACCTGAGGTCGAGATGTTTTGGTGGTGGGTGCGACATGATGGGAGCGAATTCGATTGACAGACAACGCAAGTTCCGCGGGTCGTGGCGAGGCTGCCCGTATATCGATGTGGCACAGCGAAGAGGAGTTCGCACTCGAGCAACTCACGCCGACGCTAAGCCGTAAGGGGTTTTTGGCGGTAACAGGTGATCGGGGGCTGACCGGAAACCGTGGGTACAATGCGAAGATAAATCATACCACAGCTGGCAACGAGGATACAGTGGTGCGCGACCCAAACCATGCGAAGTATTCCCGTTGCGAGGGCGATGTGGCTTCGACGAGAGTCGAGTTGGGCCGCTTGCGAGGGCAAGGAAACGAGCAGTGGCAAGTGTGCGAACGTGGCCCCTCAAACCTCGGAACCGCTATCTTTGTAAGACGGAGTTTGTAGTTCGGAGCATTCATCGACGAGTGCAGATGCTCCAGGTTCCGAAGCCGGCTTTTTGCTTGGGATGAGCAGCGCATCAGAGACCAGTCATGGCGGTGCGGTTTCTGTGTCGAAATGGACCACTTCAGTCAGTGCGCAACCAAACCGCGGCGCACAACTGAAGTAAACGGAGGCAGCGGGCAAACGTATTGTCGAGTCGGAGAGTAGTTTGATGTTGGGCGACAGACGAATGGCTGGCTGTTGCAGCACACGAACACGAGAGCCCAAGATCCAGAGGAGAGGGTCAATCATGCATAGGCCGAGGAAGGGGAGAAACTCTCCAGGGGAATCACCCGCGACGGGGAAGTGGAGAAGCACGGGCCGGCAAGGGCCAGGGCGTTGCACTCTGACATGAATTCTCCACACCCCAAGCCCGAAACGGCAAAGACAGCGCAGTCGGTGCTCCAGGAATAATGAAGGGTACCACAATCTGGCACGGAATACGGAGTATGGAAGGTAGGTACCTTATGTACGGATTACAATGGACGCTTTCACTCCGACCGCCGTGTCGAACTTCAGATGCAAACCATCGAGCGGGTTGCAATCTTTTAACAATACCTTTTCTTCATTCGCCTCATCATATGAAAGATGACGCTATCGATACAGAGCAGGCTGTGCCCTGCTGAACCAGCGATTTATCCAAAACCGGCTGGTGTGGGTGCCCCCAAACAATAACCCCAAAAATGCAATAATACAACGTTTCAACCTCAAACCATCCCCAGCCACGTCCTCTGCCTCCTCCTTGGGCCCAGTCAATTAAGATACGCCTTTTACCACAGCCCCAAGCCACGCCGTAATAAAGGATGATCGCTACTTCACTCTGAAGCGTTGCCTCTAGACCTTAAGGGTGACCTCCTGGCCCTTGACCCGCCCGATAACCTGCGAGGGGGCATACTTGGGGATGACCTCATCGTCGTGGAGCATCTCAAACTCCTCAGTGGCGTCGCGGCCCATGAAGTTGAGAAGGGCCTGAGGGCCACCCGGGTGGTCATCGAGCCAGTTGGTGAGGTCAAGGACGACGCCCTTGACAACAACCCAGAGGTCGTCCTTCTTGTTGTGCTTGGCGACCTCCTCCATGGTGAACTCCTTGTCTGGGATGGAAAACGGCTTTTCCTCAGTCTCCTTCTTCGCCGCAGGGGCGCTTGCCGGCACGGCCTGCGCCCTGGGGGCCTCGTTGCCGCCGGCACCGGCCCACTCAACAGAGATCTTGCCCGGTGTCGAGGGATCGATGTGCAGGGCAATCTGGCCAAGGCGGGCGGCACCAGCGGAGCCCTTGAGCGCCTGCTGGAAGAGGTAGTTGCTCGCGGAGTCACCAGCGACACGGCCATAGACAACGCAGCCCAGCAGAGACGAGCCACCGAGACGGTTGGCGCCGTGGACACCGCCGGCAAGCTCACCGCAAGCGAAGAGACCTTCGAAGGGCTTCTTCTCCTTGTTGAGAACTTGGGCTTTCTCGTTGATCTCAATACCACCCATGGTGAAGTGAAGGACGGGCTCCATCAAGGCGACATGGAAGTCATCATTGATATCCAGAGGCATGTTGTGGAAGAAGCGCTTGCCCCAAGGGTCCTTCTGCTTGCCCTCGGCGATGGCGTTGTAGGTCTGGAAGGTTTGCTGCAGGTGCTCGGGGGTGCAGCCAATCTCCTTGGCGAGCTCCCTACCGGTCATCTTCTTCATGAGGCCGCGGCCGGAATAGTGGCGGGTGTGGAAGTCCAGAACCTTGGAGGCCTTGGAGTTCAGGACCAGGCGGATGGGGAACTTGCCCTTGTCCTTCTCCTTCCACATCATACCCGAGACGTAGTCACGGTGGCCGAGTTCGTCGCAGAAGCGGTCGCCGTCGGCGTTCAGGAGGATACCGCCCTCACCACGGAGGGCCTCAGCAGCCAGGAATTTCCACTTGGAGCCGGGGTCCTTGGGGTCAACGAGACCAGTAGGGTGGACCTGAACCTTGTCCATGTCGATGCCGTTGCCACCAATGGCCATGACCATCTTCTGGCCGTCACCGGTGGCGTGGGAGCCGTTGGTGGTGGCCAGCCCGTAGGTGTCAGGCCGGTGCTTCTTCAGAAGAGAGCCTTCGCCGAAATCGGCAGCATAGCCGCCAGTGGCGAGGACGACGGGCCCGTTAAGGGTCTTAGTCTGTCCATCGTGTTCGTACTGGACACCGGTGATGGTGTTTCCTTCCTTGTTGAGGCTGGTGACGCGAGCCTTCTTGATGATCTTAACGCGGTGAGGCTCAGTCTCGGCGAGCTCCTCGAGCCTCTGCATCAGGGCGTAAGTGATGGCCATGCCAGGGAACTTGGCGTCGTGCCCACGGTGGGTGCGGGGTTGAGAATGGCCACTGTTGAACACAAGGGGTTAGAGAAGAAGCCCGGTGACAAAGCGTCGCCTCCAGGGCGGCGTCAGCCCACTTACCCCAAGCGAGAGACGAGTGTGAGATCAAGGTTGAACACGTCCTGCAGCCACTCAACGGCGGCGGCCGACTTGTAGGTAAGGACCTTGATGAGCTCGGGCCTCGCCTTGTCGCGGGCAGACTTGAGCGTGTCGTCGTAAAACTGCTTCACGCTGTCCTGGATGCCGAGCTCAATCTGTGTCCTAGTGAGGGCACCGTTGATGCCGGAGGTAGCCTTCGTCGAGTTGCCGCCGAAGAAGCCCTGCTTGTCAAGGACTGTGACGTTACCACCGGCGAGATAGATGGTGTGGGCAGCGCTGAGGCCGGAAACTACAAGATGCGAGAATCATGGTCAGCGGGCAATGAACGAAATGCGAGGTTGAGCAATGACGACACTCCGCGAAGTTGCATCGGGGATTCACTTACGGCCGCCGCCAACAACGATAACGCTTGTTGCCATTGCGATGGGGTATCTGAAAAGGAGAGATGGATGGAATGAAAGGAGGTTTGACGTTGTTGAGAGCAGAAGAGAGAGAGGGGAAGATGGCGAGGACGTGTGGAATGTGGCGGTAGTTATCGGGGCTGGCGGGTGCGCCTGCCGAGCTAGCAACGGCTGGTGTGGTGTTCGAATTGCTGGTTCGCTGATTCGTGAGCCGAGGTCAAGGCCAGGGAGCTGGACAGGGGTCCGCTTCTGACGGCCGCTGTTCGGGGGGTGATGCGAAACTTTCCTGGCGGACAAGCTGACAGCTAAAACTGGCGGTCTCAGGGTTTCCTGGTATTCATCAGGTGATTGGTGCAGTAAACAAATTATTCCGGCGGTCACTGACTCTAAAATGCTTCACAGTTTGCTTCAGTTGTCTTCTTTGGAGGCCAAATGTTTCCCTTCTCGCTGAATCTTGGCCGAGGACAAAGTGGGCTCCGGCGCTCGGGAGATGGGCCGAGGCTTGCCACGGCACCCAAACTGTGGGTACCCGGGACGCCAATTCAGAACCGCGTCTCACGAAGTGTGGGGTAGGGCCCGACTAGATAGCACAATTTTTAGCGGTGGAAGAGTACAGTAGGAACATTCTGAGCTCGAGAGCGAACGGCCCGTGGCTGGATGGAGCCGTGGGGGGGAAGGAGGCATGCTGACCCCTCCATGATCTTCCCCATGCAACCCGGCCTCTTCCCCATGGGCAGTCGCGCGTGGTTTTATTTTGCATGTGATCGAAAGAGATAAAAGACCCGCAGCACTTCCTCCCATTCGGCCCCTCTACGGAGTAGGGAGGGCCGGAAATGCACTGTCAAATGGACCATATGATCGCTCAGGCCAAAAAAGCACACCAGTACCCTCGAGTGCCGAGCTGCACAGCATACCTAGAGTATTGTGTAGAGATCCCCCTTCCATTTGGCTCGTCGACACGGGAGCCTTGCCAAGCTCTGCAGGTGGGATCGGTCCATTCACGGAACGGTGGTTGTTTGCATGTGATTAAATCCGACCAAGAGCGTGGGAAGCTGTCCTGTTGCACCACCAAGTAAGTATGTGTCTCGAATCCGAGCTTCGTTTCGTCTGTTCGTGTAATGGGCTCGTGTAGTTTGCTTGCTCGGCGATAAACAGGTTACGGAGAGCGCTTTGGACCACGAATTGCGACAGCCGGGGGTGGGTATGGAGTACATTCTCCGTCATTGGTTTTCGCGAGTTCCTGGTCGACGCAGTTGCCCTCGAAGCGTTCACAAGTAGGCAAGAGAACGACCCTCAACATAACGCTAATACTGTATAAGTTAGTGTATCAACCCCGTTCCTGGCGGTAACGGCGCTGGCATGCGAAATGAATCCACAACCTGGCTGCCCGCTCAAGCACTCGCTTGTCGTGTATGGAGTAGTACATACATACACTACATACATACCACAGTATGGAGTACACTACTCTGTACTAGTACCTGCTATATCTAGGGTAATGCGCTGTTACCATCATCCAGGAACACTGCTTTTTGACGGATGTTTTGCTCGTATAAAATGCGAATGTGCTCTTACAAGTATCCCTAGCAAAGCTTGCCCTTTTCGACTAGGTTTGAGGATCGAACCTCCGCTTGCAGACTTGAATCGTCCTTGTACACCATCATCAACCTGCTTCTGCCGGGCTGAAAGAAAGCCTCGGCTGATGACTCACAAATATTTATACACCTAACCGTAACTCCTCCCCGGATGCATCCATTCTAACAGACAGAACAAGTAGGCTAGCCAAAAGCAACAATTGGAAAAAAATGGAGCATCCACTGATACAGATAATAGTTTTTTTTACTTGAAAAACAAACGCGGTAATGGAACAGCTCCAGCTCCATTACATCGTCTCTCTCAGAGATCTTTAGACCTCAGCTTCTTGAGCCGGACGGTACCCTCAAACAGAGCACGATCAATAGCCGCGGCGACCGTGAGGGTGCCTCCCACAATGGCACACAAACCAGCGAGGAACCCAAGGAAGCTCTTGGCCCTCTCCTCCCTGTTGATGACCTTCATGGGCGAGATGTCCTAGCACAGCCAGTCAGCGATTAAAATCAACCTTCGATCTACAGAATCACGGCTGCCAAAAAAAAAAAGAGGGGGGGGCAAACTCACATAAGAGAAGAACACCCCCGGGATGCCGCCGCGCGCGTGCTGCCGCTCCTGGTGACCCTCGGCAGCGTCGTTGCCGCCGGCCAGACTCCGTTTGTGGCTCGTGACCGAGTACTGGTGCGTCTCGACGCTACCGTCGGGCGAGGTGCCAAAGGAGCCGAGCTCTGCGGAGTGCCGCTCGCGGAAGCCGGCCCATGTCTTCTCCCAGCCGAGGGGCAAGTACGAGGTGGGCACGATCTTGAGGAAGTACATGTAGTTGTAGTTGACGTCGTCCGTCTGCTGGTGGGTGTCGTCGAGAGGGTTGACGTGGTGGTTGGTCCACGGCAGGTTCTTGGTACCCAGCTTCTGGGTCAGCGACTCGGGTAGCTGCGGGCCGAAGCGCAAGTGATGGATCGTGTGCGTGAATGTGTGCTTGGTCGGCGAGTCCCAGTAGTTCTTGAGGTCGTGCACGTGCATGTTGCCATTGCTGAAGCTGCGGCCGGGCGCAATGTGGAAGTTGCCCACCACCTTGTTGACGCGCAGTCCACCCTCGATGCGGCAGCCCTCGTTGCGCTGGGCGTCCAACTTCTCGCTGTAGTGCTCGCGCTCGCACTGCACGATGCCCTCGCCTCTACCGAAGGCCCACGAGGCTTGCGCGTATGCGTCTCTGACTTCGTCGCATGTGTTGCAGCACCCGGGCTTCTTCGCATTGTTTGGGGGCGGGGCGCCATAGCACTCGCCACAGTAGTTTGGGTCAAGGTGGACGGCGGCCTCGTCGCGGGAATGCCTTGCTCGCGAATCAGTCCCGCGGTGTGCGGTCGCCACGTCTGGAGCCGGGGTTCAACTTACAGGACGATCTCCTTCGAGTCAATGTCACCGCCGCCCTCGCTTAGCGGCCGCAGCCTCGTCTTGGTGATACCGTGTTGTACGCCGTGCTGCTGCTCTCCCGAGACATCCATGACATCGAGTGTGAGCAACTCGCAAGGAATCCGGGGGAAAGTGATGTTGAGATGGATCTCCATGCGCTCGCCTGCCGTCGCCACGACCATCAGTGACCAATGCCGGGAGCAAGTCCGAGGGTGGCCATACCTCTGCCCTTGTCGACGATCAGCTCTGGATGCACCACTATCCTGCGGTAGTCGGACCACTCGCCCAAGGCGAGGAAGAATACCACAATGAGCGACACTATCGTGACGATGCCACCTGAGGTCGTCCTAATGCGCGCATCTTCCACCGTCTTGGTGAAGGCGTCTAGTCTCGTAAACCTCGACTTTGCTGGCATTTTGCCTCTCGCGCGCGTCGCAAGCGCCTCGGCCGGGAGTCAATCTCGAGAAGTTCCGACGCCGCGGGGCTCGTGTGGAGGAAGGTAAAAAGAAAATAAAGCGGCGCCCCCCTTCCCCCAAAAGAAATGAAGCGCTCTTAGAAAGGAATTCAAGCAACAAAACAAGAACGGCCTCAATTGGGCTGCATTGGAGAAGAAGGCCGTCGAGAAGAGTAAAGCCTTCCTTAAGGCATACCCACATTATCCGAACAATAGCAGTCAGCTCCAACAGCTCAAAAGTTAAGGCCACCTTACAATCCGCAACCGCAGTCGCTAGCGCGTCAGCACTGCCGTGATTGGGCCAGACGCCGGCCGGCGTGGCTGTCCCTGCAACGGCGGGGCGTTTCAGGGACTCGCCCGTTCGGTCCCGCTGTCTTAGGTCTGTCCGGAGTACGGAATCCTCCGTCCAGGAAACCTCTTCTTACAATTCGTTGCCAGTAGTGCGTGTGCCAAAGAATTAAGGTTCAGGAGCCGGCCTCTGATCTTGTCTTGACGACCATTGCCGAACTCAATTTCCATACGTGCAAAACACGGTTGAGGTTGTTGGCGCGCCGAGGAGAAGCAGTAAAACGGTTCTCCACTTTTGTTCCATGCCAGCCGTGCCCTGTGACGCCCTCTTAACCATTGTTCTCTCGAGCCCCTAACCATTGTGTGTGTTGGGAAGTCTCAGGTAAAAATCATGAGTTGCGGTACCAGGTTTAGCAGACATCAAGGGGAAATCCTTCCTTAGTAGATATATAAGATCTTGCCATTTGGCAGTCAACATTTCCGCAATTTGCTCTTCCTTCGTTTAACTCCTTCCTGTTCGGGGTCGGCCAGTGACTCACGTTCGTCAGCTTCTCCCCCCCTTTCGACAACTCAAATAGCTGTCGCCGGGTGCTCCTTAGCTCTCCCTCTCTTTCCCCAACATTCTTTACTCAACCCGCAAGCCACTACCCTTGCCCAAAAACACAATGTCCCTGACAGAGGCAACCGCCAACCCCCCTCCTTCCCAGGAGAACTCTTTTCCGCCCCCTGTCCTGACCCTCAGCAAATGCATCCTCCGCCCCATCCACCCAATGGATGCGCCGGCCATCCAGCGCGCGTGTAACTCGCCCGTCATGGCCAAATACATGTCGTACCGCTTCCCGTCGCCATATACCATTGAAGATGCCCACCGGTGGATTGGGATAGCTTCGTCCTTTCGGGTACCCGGCAGCCCGGACATCCTGCCTTCGCTGGTTATCTGCGACCCGGCCACCAACGAGGTGGTTGGCTCGATCGGGATCAAGACCAAGGAGGACGTTGAAGAATTCAGCTTTGAGATCGGGTACTGGATCCGCGAGGCGAGCTGGGGCAAGGGAATCATGACCGAGGCATGCCGGGCGTACTGCAAGTGGTTGTTTGAGATGTATCCCAAGGTGAACCGGTTAGAAGCGGACGTGTTTGAGGGTAATTATGCGAGCGTGAAGGTGCTGGAGAGGTGCGGGTTCGTACACGAAGGGACCAAGAGGAAGGCGGGTACAAAGCATGGGCGGGTGTTTGATATTTGGGTGTACGGGTTGCTGAGGGAGGAATGTGAACTTCTGAACTAGTGCACGGCTCGATGGACAAGGGTCGTTGGGCGTGAGACCGAGAAAAAACCGGGCTAGGGATATGTGTGTGATTCAGAGAAAACGAGACTGCCTATGCCTCGAGGCACCTCAGCAGCAGCAGGCTGTGTGGCTTGTTTTTTTCGTCACCACGCGTACGCCGTTCAAGCCTTTAGCCTAGCACTCCTGGCAATGTCGTCCTGTGCGTCCTTGACGAGGAAACTAAGAGGAGCCGTCAGCACAAAACCGTCTTAGAGCAGTCTCGGCAAGCGTAACGTACTGGTAGAACAGCACGGCCGGGGCAATCGTTCCAAGGTGCCACAAACTATGCGCGTCCAAGCTCCCCCATAGCGGCGGGAAATCGAACAGCTCCAGGCTCATCGCCATCAGCACCCACATCACGACCACGCCGGGCCATACGGCCCAGGTCTCCCCCGTCTGGCGATACCTCCGCCAGCTGAACCAACTCCACAGCCCGTTCTGGACCACGCCGCACACCACGCAGGCCAGCGTGTTATACGTGTAGTCCCACCGCCAGAGGCGGAGGTACGCGACATGGCACGCGTACAGCATCCCGCAGAACCAGGTCCACGCCCTCAGCCGGCGCCTGTTGCCGGGCCGATCCAGCCCCCAGATCCGCACGGCGGCGTAGTACATGCCGTAGAGCACCGACGCGCCGGCGCCGAAGTAGTCCAGCTGCTCCGTGATGGGGAAGTCCCGCGTGTGGAAGACGGCGCTCAGCAGCCACGTCACCATGCCGAGCCGGGCCAGGAAGACGTAGAACGGCCGCATCGTGTACGCGGCGGGGATGCGGGGCCGCACCTGGTGGTGCAGGCCGTAGTAGTGAGCGGCCAGGTTGCCCAGCGAGAAGAGCACGCTGAGCGGCTCCTGCATGCCCAGGAAGCGCCGGAACGGCCATTTGCCGTGGAACTGGACGACGGGCTGCGGCGGGTCGCGCGACTGGCGAGCGGCCGTGATGATCTGCTGGCAGGTGTAGTCACACTCGGCAGGGCAGGTCCAGAGAAGGAGGCGGCGGTGGAGGGCTGGGTGGATTCGAGAGTGTCAGACTAGCTAGGTTCGGGGAACGATATGACGGAGGGGGAGCGGAAAGGGAGAGAGCGTACGGATGGCAGTTTGTTGTTCCGCGCCTGGGCCGCAGTTTTCGTGTTTGCAAATCTGTCGATGGGTGGTCAGTGATCTCTCTATCCCAAGGCATGCCAACAAAGGGTTGCGCCACGCGTTCGGTCTCCTTCCCCTTCCTTCCTCTATGAATGCCGCCGCCGGGGGGGGGGGGAGGAGGAGGGAGAAACACGAACCTCGACACATTCTTTAAACTCGGGCAGTTGATCGCCAATCGACGCCGCTGCTGGGCTGGCAAGTGCTATGAAAAATAGCGCTGCTAGGGCAAATTGCCCGCGCCAACCCCGCAGGAAGCTCACCATGGTGACAGCATCGGGTTGCGGATGCCTGGTGTTAGCGGATGAGGAGTAGTTGGAAGACGCGTTTCAGAGGGTCCATCCGCCGCGACGTCAGTGCCCAGCCCCACAGCGCCTTGCCAGCCAGGCTATTCCAGCACCCACGGTTCCCGTGGCTTGGTAAGGCTCCAAGCACATTGATTAGATTCAAGGGATTGGGTGCGTAATATCATCGTTACCTCTGCTTTTGAGAATAAAATGGCATAGGGAAGGAAAGGAGAAAACAGAAGGGCAAAACGAAAGGATGAAAAATGCCACGGAATCATACAATGATATGATGTAAGCAATCAATGGGTAGCTGCTCTGAAAAGGCGCCCCGAGTTGAGCGGCATCTGACGCTTAGTGGAGCAACCCAAGCATCACTCTTGCGTGGAACGTCGACTTTCACCAAATATTTGATTCAATTCTAGCCAGGAGTCTAGCTAAAGTGCCTTTGGTGCAGCTGATTTCAAAAAAGTACGGCGTAAAATCCATCACCCGTATCCAATGCATCATTCATCATCACCCTCATGCATGACAGTCGTTGTTCATCTTCAGGCTAAACTCCCATCTATGCAGAGCCGCCGAGCCGCTAAGTCATACGCCGCCGCGAAGTGAAGGTGTAACGTGATCGAAGTGAATCTGTTCCATAAAAATGAGCGGAAGGGTGTAAAATCGGAGGATCGTTTCGGCCGTTTCCGTCGTTCGTATCAGTCGTAACTTTTCATGAAGCCGTCCATGAAGAGCTTTTTTTTTGGGGGGGAGAGAGAAGAAAAAGAGAAAGAAGCAAAAGGAAAGAAGCGAGTGGGAATGTGAGAACAAAGGAAAGCAAAATCTCCAACGCGTCTCCGCCAACTGCCCACCAAGTGGGTATACCAAAAAAAAAAGGAAAGAAAGGTAATCAGCAGACGCCCACCGTGATATGAACAAGCCCCGGAACATTATATGTTCAAACCAAACAGTGGGGTATTTCCATCCATCCACAATCATCATAAACTCATGTCATCAGCCCCAGACCTCCGTAGATGTACGTAATGTCGTTCAAACGTCGTCCGTCGTAAACATCATATTCGACATGCCGCAGATCCAGAAATGCGTTCTCCTTATGCGAGGCCGCAAAGCGCGAAACATGTACATGGAAGCGAATGGCACCACCGGGAGAATATCCGGGGTAGATCTAAAGTGTTTTGAGCCCCTGGACTATAGGGGGGACTCGGGCTGGTGATGCGTGTCGCGCTGCCGGAGCTCACTGAGGCGCTGGTCGATGTAGGCCAGGCGGTCGGCCAGCGAGTTGCGCGTCGATGGCGAGTTCGAGGGGGGCGAGAAGTGCTGAACCGTCGCAAAGGGTCGGCCGAGGACACCGAGGTCGATGCTGGCGCCTTGGTGCATGCGGTGTGCCCGGTGAGGAAAGCTGAAGTTGGTGCTTTCCCCAGTAAATGGGGAGCCGAGCCGAGGAGGGGGAAGCAGCACCGAGTCGTCACGTTGTCCGCCAACGTTCGGCATGCTGGCTGAGGAGCTGAGCGTAGGCACCGATGGAATTTTGGGAATAGAGATTTTGTTACTGCGGCTCGACGTGGCGGCGGCCTTCTCTGAATTGCACGAGGTTGTTGTTGTTGTTGTTGAGGCAGCGCCAAAGCTGGGGTCAAGCCACAGATCTGAGCCGATGCTGGGCCGCTTGCGCGGAACTCCAGACTGCGTATGCCGCCGCTTCTGGGTACCGGATCTGCTGAGACGAACGGGGGATTGAAGAGTCCGCCGTGGGCCGACCGTCTGCGACTGCCTGCGCGGAATGGAGCCGGTAAGACCAAGAACGGCGGCAAGAGAGCCGGAGGAGCTGGGTCCATAGCTGCTTGCGTTGAACGGAGATCCCAACCGGCGCCGTTCGGCAAACGAGGGCTCCCCTTCGAAAGTACGTAGGGTCTGGCCCGCGAGGGGGGGCGAGCGGGTTGGCTCCGGAGGTTCCGGATGGGACGCCGCAAGCTGAGCCAAGGGCCCGTTGGGCTGCATGCTCTCGGACGTGCTCATAGCAAGCGATAGAGACATGTCCCGCGTCGCGAACGGGGCGGGCGAGCGGGCCGGCGTCGAGCGACGGTTCCAGTGACGGGCAGCTGCCTGGGTGAACGGGGTGATGTTGCGCGAGGTAAACTTGTAGTTGTTGGTCCACGAACCGGCCTTTAGTCTGCACAACTCGCGCAGATGCGCACGGGTGGCCGCACAGGTATGCGGCCACTGTATAAACGTGCCCGAGCTTTCTGCGGTTGGAGTGGCGCTCCCACTCTTCCTATCCTCGCCGGAGTTGGTCGGTGTTGACCAGGCCTTGGACCCCTTCCAGCTCCTTTTAGCCTCACGCGCGACGCGGAGACACACACCGTGCGGCGGAATGCAACCCTTGCCCATGCGAAACGGAGTAACCTTGGGATCCTGCAGATATAACATAAATGTCGACCACAGGTGGTCGCTCATCGCCTTTGTCCACGGCGCTTTTCTTGCCTTTCCTCGAAGCCCTGCCGGGTCGCGAAGCGGCACAACCTCGTTGGGAGTGAGAGGGCAATTGTCCTTGTCCTTGCTCTCTTCCTCCACATCATAATTGTCATAGTGGTCGTCCTCCGAAGCAAGCGAGAAGCGGCTGAACGATGATGCGCTGGTTTGCGTCGACCTCGATGTCGACGGCCGGCTGGATTCATAGTCCGGTTCCGGTGTCGATTCCACGCTGCTGATCGAATCGATTGTCCAATTGGGATACTGCGATGTAGGGAGCGACGATTCGAATTCGGGCGCAGGAGTCTTTGGAGCAGGCAATCCCCTTCCTTGAGGCCTCAGGAAATTCATGTCGCCCTCATCGGGCTCGTAGCGAAACTCTGGAAACGGACAAGTGGCATTCGTGTCGTAGTCGTCGGCGGCAATCTCGGGCTCTTCGATGCTCGGTATTGGGACGTCAGCAGCAGCGACAGAGGCGAGAAAGTGTTGCGTCGGTGCCGACAGCTGCGAGACAACGCGCCTCCTCAACTTCAGGCGCGGTCTCGGAGCAGAGGGTATCTGGACGTCATCCGTCTGGGGAAACGGTTCTGGCGTCCTCGGTGCTTCATATTCGGGACATTTGAAACCCCGCGGCAGGGTCGCGGGACCGGAATGCGGATTCATCTTGTCTTTCCGGGCTGGAATGTCGCCGCGTCATCGATAAATCGAGATGAGCTATTTAGGGGACAATGCTATAAAACCAGGCTAAATGCTTCCACGCAGTCGTGGTGGTCGCTTGCAGGACAAAGCTGGCTTTGAAACTTGAAGGTGCGCCGAGGGATATGCGGCGCGCCACTTGAACTAGCGCGGGCGCGTCAATGTAAAAATCGGATGGCTGGTGCTCGCGGACTTTCGTCTGACTACACAGGTTGAAGCACGGGGCAGTCAAAAGAAAGAAGGTCGCTAGTTCTCGTCCCCTTGTAAACGTTATATCGTCGATGGTTTGGGAATCGTCGACATAAAAAGGAAAATCGTCGCCAGAGAGGTAAGGAAAAAACAAGAGAAGGAAAAAGAGACAATGAAACACGGTTGTCTGTCTGGTGAGAAGAAAACCGAGGAGAGAGGTGAGCGCAGCGCTCTTTTTCGGCAGTGTCTTGCTGGCCGCTTGTCGTGATATCGTTCAGAGACCCGAGACCCTGCGCCGAGCGCGACCGGTCGTCATTGGAGTCGCAAATGAATGACTGCGCTAGGGAAAGGGGGTAAGAAGCGGGATCAACCAAGATGGGGGTGGATTGGGAATATGTAACGGTGCTGGGCTCATGCAAGGAGGGAGCGGGCGAGTCTGGGGCGGTAGGCACGGGTGGGCTCTACTGACAAGAGACCAGAGACCAGCTGGCCCTCGCCCACACCCGACAGGAACCCCAACCACACACACTCCCCACAGCTGGAACTAGGAGGGGGCTCCACACCTTGGTAGGTGGTACATAGTACATACATACTCTTACAGAGTACGCGCGCACTTGACTAGGGTGGAGATGATGCAGGTCCCTTGGGACGAACCTTGTTCAGCAACGCAGCTGCAGCCAGTTTTTGGATCCGGGGGTCCGTCCCTGTTCAACCCTCACCATCCTCACAGAAAACGGAGGCTGTTGTGTGGTGGAGCAACCAATGCAATGTTCGCTGCCGCTGCCCGGAAAAGCGCGGATGATGGGAATGTCGTAGTCTAAAGGAGATAGAACCATTGATACCGGCCTGCAAGAGCAAGACAACAGCGGTGACGGGATCTTGATCGCCGGCCAAGCATGGAGGACCGCGAAGGACAGGTTTCGTTCAAGCAATGCGCATTGCCACAAGTGAAGCCCGGAACTGTGACAGAAGTACTATCCTCCGTTTACGCCAGTGTTCAGTGCAACCTAGAGTACTGTATATACAAAGTTCCTGCATTTAGGGCCGATTGCAGCAGTGCACTACAAGGTATGAAGAGCCGGCCACCGCTACCAGCATAGGACACACACTCTTCGCGTGCGAAGCCACGCAATGAGTTGCGCTTGGTCAGCGCCCTCATCAGAAGAGATCCTAGACTCTTCATACATGCACTACTTCGCGGAATGGAACTCTGAGACCGATCGAGGGCTCGTGGTGCGTGGAGCGAGAGACCAAGTGGCTGATAGCGGAGCCCAGCTTGTAAATCACCAAAACAGGAGCATTTTGGAAGTTCGTGATTCGCGGGGCTTGGAATCCTTTTTCTGCGCGGCGACGAATCCACGCGTCGCACAGAAGCTAGGAGCCCGGTTCTGCGCGATGTGACTGAGCTTGTCGAGATTGAGGCGGGAAAAATGAGAGGCTGGGAAGCGTTCATGACACGTGAAGAAACCACATGCAAGCTGCAAGCGAATGGAAGTCCCGAGGGGTCGACGGGCGCGAAGCTGCTGGTGCGAATTATCAACTCCCATCACAGTACATTTTCGCCGCCACGAATGGAGCTCGACTTGCTAAGTGTGGGCCTGCACATCGACATTGCGAGAGACTCTCCCCAATGGATTGATCGTAAGAACAACAACACCAACGAACACCCCCCCCTTCCTGTGGACGTCGACTGCATGGTAGCAGGCGATAGTAGGATATGAGAGACGCATGCAACAGAGTAGAAACCACCGGGGGACCGCGATGCAGCGCACAGTGTGGCAGAACGAGGGGTTTGAGACGGAACCAGGGTGACACGAATAAGCGCGTTTTTTCGCGTTTAGAGCAGCAAAAGTCGCGCGTCAGTTTAAGTGGTTCCCCACCAATCCAATCAGAACCAGATGCCACACATCGCCCCCATGCCTCCTGGTGTGTGGTCTCCAAATTCACCGGCAGGGCATTCCGTATTGGGGAACATGTCTTCCCAATTCCAGTGACGGAGGTGGGACGTCGCCGAAAGTTCTCCTCTGAGAAATAAAGAGTGGTATGGGAATACTCCGTAGAGCCTCTCAATTGACGGATCTGGCGGCAATCCAACATACGAAAACATCTTGCCGAAACGCGCTCGTCTTCGCTCCCCCCCCCCTCCTTGTCGAATATGCCGCGGGATGGGCACGACATGAGGTCGCATTGCCCAGTTTGGCCAGGAACGGCTGCTCACCGCTTCATCAGAGGGACTTGTCGAATCCACACCGAGGGTGAAGACCCTTGCTTAACTAGGCGATATTCACCAATTCCAAACTCGATTACATAGTAAGGCGCTCGGACTTGCAGGAGGACTCAAACCTGCAGATACCAAAAATGGTTTGGGTCTCACCCGGCTGTTAGCAGCTTTCGTCTGAAAGATGTAGTGGGCTTGCAATGACTGGAGACTAAAAATAAGCACGTGGCTCTTCCCATCCCAGCCCGACAACCGGTTTGCATATCAAGACATTTTCGTTCCAGCATGGTTTCTATGCCCTTCTCGAGACTCTTCCCCTCCCCCACTGTTTATTTTTTTTTAAAAAAAGCTAGTGGCGTATGTCCCTGATCCGACTGAAAGTCCTTGATCGACTAGAACATAGCAAGTGAAATGGTTTGAGCTGAGCCACAGTGTCTGTGAATTTCTCGCAACTTGTGGACTATAAGGCGTCGGGTTCAAGGAGAAAATCTCGGGAGATCCAGCCAGACTATAAGACACCTAAGCAGTCTCTCTTAATAAAGCATGTCGACAACCCAAGCATGAATTTGAAGGAGAAATGACGAGCCTTGGGCACCGGTGTGGGAGTCGTTCGTTTGCTGGTTGCCTCGACAGCTCCTTGCTATTGGTTCGGAGAATTGGCATCGCAAGAGGAATCAGTCGCCATCATTGCTGAAAAAAAAAAAAAAAAAAAAATACAAGCCCACAGAGAAAGGCAAAAGAAATGCAGTTAGGTCGGGATCAACACCCTGGCCCCGCGAGCAACTGCTTCCTTTCCAAATAGTCGGTGTCCAGTCGTGGTTGTCCACGTTTTGTCTGATAACATTTTGAAGCCACATCTGAGCGTCGCCACTGCATGGTTGGGCATACCTACCTCCAAAATCACTGCAGCCCCACTTCCAAACAACCCACTCTTACACATTTCCATTATCGCGAATGAACTGCTGAAGCAAGCTGCAATCTATGTCAGTTGGGCATCCCATTCCTTATGACAATTCTTATGCTCGAGATGGGCTCCCTGGTGGACATAGTTACCCTCGAGAACCTCGAGCAGAAGTTGTTCCGATGGGACCCGTCCAGTTCGAGTCACTTGTATGCTTTGGTCGACATGGGAAGGTAAGCAAAGCTTCTCTCACTAACGTAGCACCACGCTTTTTCGTCATTTCGTGCAGTAGGCTGACGAGCCTTGCCCTAGCAATGGCATCCGGTTTTCCATTGCAGACCTTTCTCCTCCGCGAGCGCGACAGCTCAGGTGCATCTATCGGGAACGCGCCGCTATCTCGTTATTTGATGCGCTTGGCGGGCCATCGTTGCTCTTCCCCGAGGAGACGATTAAGCTAGTCTCGCAAACACTGGCAAGGTTCAGGTCTATCGCCGTTGACGACTACGACGTTCCTCCTAGCCAAATGAGAATCTTTGCGACAGAAGCGATGCGTCGGGCAGAAAACGCCACGACCATGCTTGAGGCCATACGGTCTGCCTGTCCGGGTCTGCCCGTGTACGTCCTTGCGCCACCGGTTGAGACGCTCTTTGGCTCAGTGGGAGCTCGTTCTGGCTTCGTCGATGTGAAAGGGCTTTTTCTTGATCTTGGGGGAGGAAGCGTCCAGATGACGTATCTGGACACCTATGCCCGTCCTCGAGAGAGCAGCACGAGTCCAGAGGTCGCCGCAGCCCTCGCCGGGCAGAGCCTGCCCTTTGGCGCGGCCCATCTAACTAGTGTTCTGGACAGCAGTGACGCCGAGACACAAGCGTCAGAGATTTCTCGTCTCCGCGACAGCATGAGCGAGGCTTTCAGGACATTGTGCGCCAAGTTTCCTTCACTTGCCACGGACGCCGCCGAGGCCCAACGGGGCAAAGCTGGGGAGGGTGAAGCAACGGCGGGGATTGACGTCTATCTTTGCGGTGGGGGCTTTCGAGGCTACGGGAGCATGCTGATGAACAGGCATCCGATACAGCCGTACCCAATTCCATCCATTGGGGGGTTCACGGTGTCCGGTCATCTATTCGGGCGGACCAAAGACTTGCTCGAGTTCGACAAATCCTTCGAGGGGAAGATATTTGGCATGTCGAAGCGCCGGCGTGCTCAGTTCCCCGCCATAGTGGCTGTGGTCGACGCGCTCATTTCTGCTGTTCCTCGAATTCGCTCCGTCACCTTCTGCTCTGGCGGCAACCGTGAAGGCGCCCTGATGATGAGCTTGCCGACGGAAATTCGACACAGCAATCCATTAAGTCACTGCGGGCTCGTCTTGAGGAAACACGTGCCTTTTCAGCCCGTCCCAGACGCGGCACCTGTTGAAGTGGTTCTCGATGCGTTACGATCCGCTTTCCCGCCAGATTTGAACTTGGCTAGCACGACTACGATTTTTGGCTTACGCATTGACGCCCTCTATGCTGAGCAGATATGGAGCCAGCTGGGATGCGACGCCGAGACAAATGCGTCTGCTGCTTTGCATAATGCGATCAGTTATCCTGATCTGCCCGGGCTGACGCACCTCGCCCGCGCCGTGCTGGGTGTCACAACCTGTGCCAGGTGGGGCGCGAGCTTAGCACCCGTTGATGAGCCGCTCTACAAGAACCTACGGGCTCTGATGGATGCTGCAGATCCAGACGCGACGTTTTGGGCCGATTATACTGGCTCTGTGACCTCAGCGATGGCAGCAATCGTGCGAGGATGGCCAAAGGCTCGAGGTGCCATCCAGGATAAAATCAGGTAAGTGGCAATCCTTACGCCTCTCCAGCGTGCGCTAAACGATACGTTAGGTTCCGGGCAACGGCACAGCATCATAATCCCATCCGGGTTCAGCTGGAAATCTCGGTAAATCCGGACGCGGCGATGGGAGTTGGCCCCGACGTTATCCACGAGACTTTCAGGGGTCTAAAGAAGCACCGACGCTCAGGGAGAGAAGTCTCCGTCACCGTTCAGCCACTCGTGAAAGAGAGTTCGGTGCTCTCGGGTTGAATTGATTCCCTTGCCATTGGTTTGCTGCTGGCTTACGGCCGAGACTGCCCGACTGCTGCTCGTTCCCGGTCCTCCAATAACCGCATTCCCCACCGCACCGATTGATAACACTATATTGCTTCAAGCCTCCTGACCGGAATACATTTTCCAATGCCCAGCCCGAAAGTTTGTCTTCATATTTCCGACACCTCTCGTTTCCAATCCATTCGCTGATAATTTCCCAACCAGCACAACCGAAGATTTGAATATGAAACAAGCAGGGATTCATACGTCAATGGTCCGCCTCCGGCCTGCCCGCAAGCTTACGGCGAGCTCATCCCTGATGTATGTACAGCCTAAGGTCGGGCCCTTGCCAGGAGCTTCGCCTCCTTTGCCGCGAAACACTCAACGATCAGATCGTCAGTGGGGAACACCTGACCTGATATTTTCGCGTCTAATCCTTGAGGTTAGTGCCGTTCCGTTTGACGATAGCTCATATGAAAGACTTACAGAAGCCAGGAAGCGCCTGCCACGCCTTCCGATGCGTCGTGTGAAGATCCACGACGTCATCCGGGTAAAACGGGAGTTCGGCGGTCATAACCTTCTCGATCGTGGTGTTCTTTTGAAACACCTCCGAGTATATGACAATGACGGCCTCAAGTAGCTGTATTGTCTCGTTCCTGAAATCATGCCTCCATGCGGGATCAGGCATCACTGATCTCTCGGGTCAGTCACTGGTTTGAACACTCATACTAATGGGGGCATACTAACCTCCGTAGGATATTGGCTCGGCGTTGGTTTGCTGCTGCTCCAACACCAAGCTCAAGGACTGCCGGTATATCAATATCATCTGCCACAACAGCACCCCTATCTACAGTGTCAGTCACCTAGTCCTTATTGAACTGTCCCGGGGTTGTCTTGGGAGCGGCATTCACAGGAGCGAGCATTCCCCGAGGCGACCGCGAAGGGGGCGGCCAGCCCGGCTTTTACTTACACTTGACAACAAGTATCATCGGGTGGGTCGACGTCGGTTCTTTTCGTCCGAGATATTTCTCAAGGTCTTCGGTGATCTTCCGCTCGAGTTCCGAGATCCTTCGGCCTGCAAGTAGCCGAAGGGAGTCTTTCATTGATGCAAATCTTATATCGAATGGCGATATCTGGGCCTTGCGCTGCTCGAGAAAGAGTTGCTTGGCACTCCAGACCTTGCACATGCACCGCATCCTAAGAGTCTCCAGAACCAGTTGCTCGGGTATCTGACGGGCCCACGGCTGCGGTCTTGCTCGCTGCTGACTTGCTAAACCGACAAGCAATTTGTCCATATACGCTTCAAATCTCGGCTTGTTCTCGGCCAGTATTTGCCGTTCCATCCAAAGATAAATGTTCTCATCCGAAGGAAGGTCGGATGGCATGATGCCAACCCCTTGAAAGCTCTGGACTCCGTCCTGTCTCTCGTTCGCAAGTGCGAACCGACTCGCACGGAGTTCCAAGTAGGGTCCGTTCACGGATAGGGAACAGAAAACGGATTCGGCGCCAGCCTCGAACTGGTTGCGACCGGGCATCAGGAGCGATGGGTTTGCCCAGTTCCATCTCCCTGTGGACGAGTCAGCGTCGCCGTTACCCGGCGGGACATGGCAGATGAAGCCTACCGAGCTTTGGCGGGATCATTTCCTTCAGCGGCTTCCGGATGCATGCACGCTTGGAACAGGACGGCTTTTTTTCGAACCGCTTGCTGCACTCCTTGCAAATCTCTGCATCATCGCACTGGAATCGACCGTCAGCATGGGCTGGAACGTACCGCGCAGAAATACAAGAAGGTCACCTACGCCTTTCTTGTTTATCTTGCAATGGTAACAAGCCCCACGCTCCCGGACCTTATTCGTCTTATCCAGGTCTTTGATGACTCGTGTTCTTTGGCCCGAGGCCGAGCGCACCTGGGGCGGTCTTTTAGGACTCATCTCTCCAGAGGGCTGTGGAGAAGGCGACGACTCCAGGAAGATCACTTTATCGCGTGGAGGCTGAGGGCCAGAAAGCTGTGGCCAGAGATTGAGAGATTGAGACTCCTGGGCTGGGGCATCTGGCATGGGGGTGTCCTCGGCGTGGCTGGGATTCTTCGCCAGGGTAGTACCCTGGGCCAGGGGCAAACTGCCGTCGGCGGGCTCCCCTTCTGAGGGGGGCGTGGTTACATCGGTTTCCACGCCGGGGTTATAGTATGCATCGAAGTCAAAGAAGTCCGAGCAGTCCTCGGCCGACGCCGAGCTACTTGCGGTTTCCTGGGCATCAATGTCCCTGTGGGGCACAGATTCCATAACCACATCGAGCATGAAGCGGTCTGCGTTGTCAGACATGGTTGGCCCCGCGCCTCCAGATGCCGAAGCTAACGGTTAGTAGGGCGTGAGGTGCAGCCGAGACAACAACAATACGGCACGAGCCGACGTCAAACAAAACTGATGAGGCACCACCGAGAGGGCCAGCGTACTCCGAAAACTTCGGGATGACGTCCTCTTCTATGGAGTAGTACTTGGAGGTGAGAAGGAGATGAGGCTAGCAGAGCGTGGACCGCCCGCTCGTTTTTCTGTGCCCTCATAACCATGCCGCAACCTCAGAGCCTCTCACCTCGTCCTCTGTCTGCGCTTACACGCCAAACGGCACACCCACGCCTGGTGACTTCCATATCGGTGAAACAAGGTAGGTCTGATTGGTCAATTCGGTCGATCAGGCTGGGCTTGACGGACCAATCAGTCCCCTGCAGCACTCCGAAAATGACTACATAGTACCCGTCTACAAAATTCAATTCCACTCGACTGGCGAGTATAGGAAGGAGTTCTTCACGAGAGCACCTGCCATTGCGCACAAAGGTCTCTGGCTGTTATTTGATGGAAACGTCCTCGGCACTGAACAGCCGACTTGCGTATCTTGCGCTAGTCTTGTCGGCTGCTTGATGGAGAACCACGCAGAGTGAATCCAATCCACCTATGTAGTAATCCGGGTAGGTACATTCTCATACATCATTTACTGTCGGCTTTCAGCCTGTGCGGCCCAAAAATCGGGGCCCGGCTCTTGGCAACACCTTTACGCCGCACAAAGGTGGTGTGGTCTATGAGTATTTCCAGATTGTACATACGACACGTTAGACTGCGCAATCACCTGTGTCATCGTTGTATGGCGGAGAGCAACACGGGAATGAGGAGCGCGAATTTGCCGGGTAGTGAAAAAAAAAGTGCTTGCGTGCTGACATGAAATTACTTGTTTGATTGTGTTGGATGATCTGGTAGTGCTATGTAAATCTGTATTCAATTAGTGGAAGAACAAGCAGTAGCGCGCAAATGCGCGTCCACTTGTCTTGGGCCCCCAAAACTGGCATCTCTACCCATACACTAATTAGGCCAAGGAGGGCTGCATTTGAAGGAGGCAGGAGACGTCGGGCCGTACTTTGGAGGCAGCACGGCGATTCAGCGCGTGGTTTGCAACAAGGTACTTTGTGTAAGTAAGGTAACTACGTATGTTATGTATGTACTGTACCTGTTAGTGCGGAGGTAGAGTCAGGGGCGAGGAGATTTGCCGCGTGCATGCATACCTACATACAGCCATTGCGCTGGTCAGGACAGGAATCATGAAACCAAGTTACGGAACTGCGCCTCCACCAGGCAGTCCAGGTCGCAGTCGTGCGCCTCTGAGCCTTCAATCTCTAGGTATATATATACATATATATGTATACAGGACTCTCCCGTGTAACCATGGCTGCGTCTGAAACAAGAGAACGATTTGCGCAATGCCGCAATTGGTGGGGCTTGGGTGCCTACCCCATTGAATACCCCATTGAAGGGGAGACGGGCGAGATGCAAAGATGCTGTCTGTCAAGTATATGCAGCTAATCAAAGTACTACTGCATTCGATTGGTGCAGAGCTCAAGTATGTACTTCCGGAAATGTACTTCCGGAAGGTCATATTGGCTCACAACCGCGAGCAGGCAAGGCAAGGCAAGGTACTTGTGCCCTGAGAGAAACCCCCACGTTTGCGCAATGGTCAGGTAGCACCGAGAGCATGGGATGCCAAGAAGATGAACGGGTGCATCCACAAGTCATGAGAAGGATCTGGTGATTGAACGTGGTAGGCTAAGTCGTCTGTGCCAGGAGCACTGGACGGTAGAATCGGTGAAGCTCCCGGTTTTCGTTGTTCCGCCGTCTGCACCCTTCCTACGAGATAGAGTACACTACTGTGTATGTATGTATGTATGTACATACATACCTTTGGCTGCCTGAGGTAACAGACTTACCTAAATACTGATTCGCTGTTGTTGAGAGGTGGGACTTTCCCTAGCTTCCTCCCCCTCCCTCCTTCACCTGGATCTGTCCTTCAATTATAAAACCCTCTCTGCGCGACTGAGAATAAGCCTCTAGACCTCCGAACTATCATCCTACTTTTATGCCTTCCTAATGTAGGATACCTTACGATCTGCCAGGCAGCTCGCTTGCAAATCTCGAAATATCAAACAACTGAGTTGGGCATCCATCTCTTTTCTAGTGCTTGCCTTATTTGTCTGTTCTCCGGATGCTAAGAACGAGCAGGATCAAGTTGCAGAGCGAGACGGACAAAAAGGCTATGGAATAAAATTAGGGGTATCATCTATACAGATGCCTCGCGGATGAAAGCCAAAAGAGAAAAAAATTTTTTTTAAAAAAAAGGCAGGCCTGACCAAGATGGTTTTTTTTTTTTTTTACCAAGAAACCGCATCCCGCAACCGCCCTACACACGCTGGCTGGCTTGATCAGAAAAACAGCTTCTTCTTCTTCTTCTCCTTCCCGTCCATGCCCTTTAAAATGTCTTCAAACGTGCTCCCCTTGGCGAGTGGCTCGTTCCCGCCGGGGCCGCCGCCTTCGCCGCCGCCGCCGCCCGGTCCGAGGTTCGACGGTCCGAGACCGCCGTAGCTCGACTTCCTCAGCTGGCTGCTGATGCCGCCGGCGCCGGCGCCCGCGGGCCCCGCCAGCTGGCCGAGGTTGGCGGCCGACCGGCTGGCCCTCAGCCCGAGCTGGTACATCTCCCCACCACCAGCAGCAGGACCGGGACTTGCGAACGCGGGACTTCCGAACGCGGGACTTCCGAACGCGGGACTCAACCGCCCGGCGCTCCCGCCGCCGCCGCTGGACAGGGACCCGATACTCATCACCCTCGAGCCCCGCTCGAAGCCGGGCGGCGCGGCCGGCATGGGCAGCGGCTCCAGCCCGATCGCCATGCTGGCGCGGAATGCCTGGCGGGCGCGGTCGTTGGTCGTCATCGACCCCGCGCGGGGGCGGAGATGCGGCGACGAGTTCCCGCTGTTGGTGCTGCTGTAGTGGTGATGGTATTGCTGCTGTTGTTGGTGGGTCGTCCGGGCGCTGGTGTTGCCGTTTGTCGACGAGGAGGATGAAGGTGGCCGGGAGGGAGGGGAGGCGCCGGAAGGGTTCATGTCGCGGAACGCGGCGAGCGGAGGGGCACCGACGGGTGGTGCCCCCGAGGAGGATGCGGCGTCCCACTCTTTGGCTGCGAGCCAGCAGTGCGACCGCATGTAGGTGCCCTCGACCGAGAACATGACGACGTCGGCGGAGAGTTCGACGACGTTGGAGTTGCCCGTCTGGAACCACATCTTGCGGGTCTGGCCCGCCTCGTCCGTCCATGGGGGGTTCCCCTGCGGGGCTTCACAGAGGAAGTACTCGACACCCTCGGTGTAGCGCAGCCCAGGGGCGTCGACGACCAGCATGGGGAGGGACTGCAGGACGACGTAGAGGAAGAGCCAGTAGCCGATGCGCTGGTCCGGCAGGTCGGCTGGGTTGACGCCCTTGGCCTCCCGCAGCTCAAAGTCTTTGTAGGCAAGGAGGAAGGGCATGCTGAGGGTTTCCGTGTCGATGTTCCGCGACTTGATGAGCATCAGCTGGAGCTCGTGCGGCTGCAGGGCCTTGCTGTACTTGGCCTGCTTCTTGGCGGGCAGCTCGTGGAAGTTCTCGTAGATGGCCGTCATGCTGGGGAGCTTTGGGACGTCGAAGGGGATCGGGGGCAGGACAGGGGGCGAGGACTTGTCGAACTCGCTGAGGATCTTGCGGAGGGCGGAGATGGAGGCGTCCTCGGCCTTCTTTTCCTTCTTGTCCTTCTTGTCTTCCTCGGGCTCCTCGTACCCCTCCCCGATGACGCGGGGCGTCATGGACTGGCGGTCCACCAGGAGGTCGTACAGGGCGCAACAGTCCGAGTAGAGGATCTTCAGGCACTCCCGGTTCAGCCCGCTCTGCGAGAAGTAGTTCTTCTTGCTGCGGGCCCGGGGCGGCCAGTTGCCGAAGAGGCCCTTGTAGTAGCCGAGGACGAAGTTCCTCATCTTGGAGAACGAGTTGCGCCATTCCTTGAACTTGACGTTCTTGTACTCCTCGGTCGAGGTCGAGCTGGCGGTGCCGGCAAAGAGCGAGGGGAACTCGAACGCCTCGAGCCGGGCGTTGACGCCGGCCAGGCGGTTGACCAGGTCCAGGTGGGCGCGGTCCAGGCGCTGGCGGGTGCTGACCGAGATGCGCTCGTAAAGGGGCGACTTGAGCTCGAGGATCGACTCGTACTTGCCCACCGCGTGCGCAAAGGCCTCGTTGTACAGGTTCCACGACTTCATCTGCTCGGCCAAGATGAGCGCCTCGAGGGTCTTCTCCCGGCTGCGGCGCAGATCGGCGATGCCGGTGCGGTCCATGAAGAAGTCGAAGGCGGTGTCGACCGGTTCGCCAAAGGAGGAGCCGTCGAAGCTGGAGAAGTTGAAGCGCCGGAGCAGGCCGGCCACTTGGAGGACGGCAGCGAACAGGGTCCCGTTCTCGGTGGTGCCGACGAGGGGCTGGTGCGTCAGGAGCGCGAACAGGTTCCGGGCCGCGACGAGGCGCTCGAGATCGGTGTTGCCGAGGGGAAGGTACAGGTGACCTTCCGTCACGGGACCCTCGACCGGCGCGACGTCGAAGTACCCGGCACCTTGGGACGTCGACGTGGCTGCCATCATCTCGGTCACCAAGAGCTCGACCAGCCTGGCCGACGAGCTGAAGACATGATCCGGCACCTTGAAGCACGGTCCGCGGTTGCTCTCCTTGGGGTGCAAGTAGACGAGAACGTTGCCGGCCTCGTTCCACAACTCAGGGACCTGCACAATTTTTTTTTCCATGAGTGTTAGCGTCCGGGCTTGCAAACAGTTGCTACATTACGCGCGCGAGTGGTAGGTACCTTCTCTCCGTTAACCAGAGGTGCCGTGTTGTAGTCGACTTGGTTATCCGGCGACATGACCCAGGCCCTGGGGATCTTTGGCTTGCTCGAGTCCGAGTTCGCCCGCAACCGAACGCCCGGAAACCAGCTCTTCCTCTTGCGCTTGTCGGGAGCGGCCGGCGGGCTGCCCTCGCTCGAAGGTTTAGATAGAGACCGGCTCTCGAGCGGGTTGGACACCGCCCGCGAGCCGTCGGCCTCGACCTCGCGGCTGGCCGGGGGCTGGGCAGAGACGCTGCGCCCGCGGGCGTTCGGATTCGGAGACAGATGCCGAGGCTGAAGCCGGTTCGGCTGCGGCTTGGCCATCGAGGGGGGACCCTCGGGTGACGGGCTCCTGTCGGCCCGGGTCCTGTCCGGGGGCGTCGCCTCGGTCGACGTGAGGGTGGGGATGCGCGATGGTGTGCGGACGTTGGTGAGCACTGCGGGCGGGGCCGGAGGCGGAGAGGTAGGCACCGCCGGCGCCTTGCGAGGTTCGTCTTCCCTTGGAGGGCTGGATGTCAAAGGGCCGATATCGAAGAGAGGCGAGCTCTGTTCGATGGGCGACAGGGACCGAGCTGTCGACCCGGTAGTGGACTCGAAGGGGGATGATGACTTGGAGTCCTCGCTGGTGCTGGTCCTGGCGGTACCCGTGGTCACGGTCGGTGCGGTATCTGTTGTACTCGTCGGCGACGTGTAAGAGGAGGTCGAGCCGCTCGGAACGGCCTTCCGAGCGATCTCAGGCGACGACTGGGTGTCTGAGCGAGGTGTAAGCTTGGGCAGGAACGAGGTCAACAGGCCCAAGCGAGGCCGCCGTTTCCCCGTCGCCATCACCGTCTTGTCAACAAAATGGATTTCCTCTGTGCCTTCGGCCATTGTCCTCCTCCCCAGCAGCGCAATGCGTCCACAACAACCAGTGTCCCCGAACTAGCGGTCTTCGATCTGTCCCAATTTTCCTCTAAAAAAGGTACGGCGATCCGGCAAGCTGCTTCCACTTGTTCGTCTGTGTTGTTTCAGAAGAAACCTGATTTCTACCTGCCTCCTCCTCTTTCCTCCCTTCTCGAGGCGACGGGGAACGAGCGCGGAACAAGTACTTGGTCTCAATGACACTTACTGGAGGAAGACATGGTGAACGACTGGAAACCTGCGTGTCTCGGACTCGGCCGCCTTGGATCAGATCGCGGTTGGTCACCGCGGTGCTAGTTGGTGATCAACGGCCCGGCGCACCGCGGGAGGAGGGAGTGAACGCAGGGGTTGACTTTGTGCACACTCGACGGAGGTGTTGACAACTGCGCACGAATGGTGAATCGCCAACAGCCCATGTAGAGGTGTTGGACCAGCCCCGGAAGCGGCAGGGTGTCGCGACGAGAAAAGACCGATGCCGTGCAGAGACGAACGTTGAGTGACAAGGGGTGGGTGGGGATAAGTGCAGGCGTAATCCGTACGCTTGACTAGTAAAGTACCTGGTACGTTGCTCATTCGTCGACGACAGTCTTCTTCCAAAAGTCGAGAGAGTTTTTTGCTCGGTGCGTTGCCTTTTTTTTTCTGGGCATGCTGCAGCGTCAACTCCAGAGCATCACCGCGGGGCCAGGCATCGCCAGGCAGGAAACTGTCGGGAGAAATGATGTGCGGGGGCAACTAACGGCGAAATATCAGAGCAAGAACCCGGATGGGGACGCCTTCAAAATCTGAGGTGCACAACACAGCACGCAGTACACCAACTAGGGGTGGATGGCCAGTCGGAGACCCGGGTCTGACGTGCTCCAACTTTTCCGTACCTGGCCCGATGAAGCCAATGAAGCCAATGAAGCCAAACACGCGTCTTCCGCTTCTTCGCGCAGTCCACCCGACAGCTCGGGGCTCAGGCCTTACGCTCAGCCGCAGCCTGCCCAATGCCTTCCACAAGGCGGAGCTAATGCAGCCCGCTTATTCATGTCATTCTGCCTTGCCAGGGCATAAAACCAGGAGATGGAAGAGCGCGGTGTATTCCGTACCCAGAAAGGTCCCCTAATTCACGGTGAGAAAAAAAAGTCGAAAACGCTGGGGAAAGCTCAGCAGGCATAACGTCATTCCAACCAAAAACCCCTTGGCTGCTTGGCGGGGGCCGTCTATTTTGGGAAGGCGCCCACAAGCCGACGGGCAATACAACCCACCCAAGACCAGAAATTATCATAGTAGGTTGAGAATCCCCAGTCATTGCTGCATTGCTGCGGCGACGAGGGAATCTCTGGGAAACTTGGCCCGCTCCCCAGATTTCTTGTCCTGTTGATACACTACTAACGTTATTCCGGGTCCAGGGTCGCTAAAACAACACGGCATTTCCACCGCCAAAATTCGTAATAACATCGTCAAACTGGGGTCTCGGCAGAGACACCTCTCTTCCCTTTCTTTTTTTTGGCCCTTGCAGCTCAGTCCAGCCTACTCTGCAGCTCCCTTCTCGCATGTTGAACACTCTTGGTTCCGCAGGCACTGGACACTGAGTGCAGCGCGCAGCAGCGATTTTGGTAAGTTGTTACCTAATGTACGGAGTAGCGAACCGTTAGTTCCCCACAGCAGCCGCAGCAATCCGCATCCCTTCGCGCACCGCCACGGCCGCGTCAGGAAATCATGAGCTAGTATGTATGGTGCAATTCCCGGGCTTACATAAATTGTTATTGTACTGAATTGTATGTATGTTGGTACAGCAGTCCCCTCTTCCTTACGAATAAACAATACATAGTACATACATGTATTCTCTACATCGCTGGGATGCACTCACGCTGAGGGACTACATCCCTCCGAACTTACCCTACTTGGCTGCGGGAACGATCCCCCGAATGTATTTGACTGTGTATTAGAGTAGCCTCGTTAGCATCCATCATCAGGGAGGAGGCGAAGCGATCTTGTTGGGAGGGGTTGAATGGTCGAGGTTCGTTGCCCCAAACGCTGATCCGGCCAAGTTGTCACCGTGGCCGTTGAAACAAGGGTCATCAGGCCGCAAGTCCTGGCCTCTGAGAAGCGTCCCGTGCCTTGGGGGTTTGTTTCAATGTATTCCGTACATACTCGTACATAGTTATTTCCCGCATTCTGGTCTCTTAAAAAAAGTTGCTCATGCCTTCGGACTTTTCGTTAGAAGAAGACAGGGCCATGTTTTGGCGCTGCCCAGCAACCAAAGGGGCAACTGGGGTGAATCACCTTGTGGGGAGACTGATTCAATGACGCGTACTCGTACCCCGTATCCCTCTATTCTGGCCGGACCGCACCCTGACCTGAAAAGGAGCTGAAGGCTCCAGTCTAGGGCCCCTGAATGAAATGTCGGAGGCGGTCGTTGTACTTACTACTCCGTATACTTTGCAACGTGCATCTGTTCATGCGCCCGGACGTCGTAAAAGATTCAAACTGCGTCTCTGATCTGTCACTGCAGGACTAGGGGAAAAGACGGTACTAACACGATGACCATGGCATCCGGCTCGGAGAGTGCCGCCCGCGGGACCTTCGGGAACACTCTCACATTAAGGGTCCACAATGGGAGACCAGTCTCAACCAGGGAGCCGCGAAACAACAGCCCATGAACGGCTGACCCGGTGGCTCTCTTGTGTACCACCCCGGCACATACTGTGATCCAATGAAGGGTACTGCGTCGACCGCGTATCACGCCGCACAATACATTCCGAGTCGAGCACCGAAAATAAATCAACCATGGCCGCTGTTGTGTCTAACTCTTAGTGCTCCATCAAGCCCCATTGCCTCAACATGCCCAAACCCTGTCAAGGAAGGCTGAAGTCGGATGATGGCAACCCGCACCTTTACGTATGATTCCTGAATAAGGAATTATACCCGTTCAACAATGACCACGCCTTCGTCATCAAGTCAAATCAGCGGGCCCAGAGCCCGGGGAAATGAGACGGCTTGCTAGCACAGCCACCATCGCTGCTCCAGCAGCCAGGAAGCGAGAAGAAGCGGAACCACAGAACCGAAGGACGCGAAGGAACCTCCTCGCAGTATCCGTAGTGTATATCCCACACCCGCTGTACCCGCTTACACCTTTGTACACCAGGAAAAGTCCAACACGGTAACAGTGCGGCCAGAACAACAAGGTATCACACCTCCCTCCATCACCACCCACGTCACATAGCCTCACCGATACGCATCTCCTAGTTGTTGTCCCCAGCATAGCCTCCCTGGTCATGAGAAAAAAAAACAAGAAAAGAAACAAGCAACAAAGGCAACCATCTATAAGTCTTGCGACGTCAACGAGAGAAAGAAACCAAAGAAGGAGGAAGAGAAGAACACCAAAGGGGGGTGAACGAACGCGGAGAAACGACAATGACACCGGCACCAACAATGCCGTTGAAACATCCATAGGATATATCAATCCATGGATCCGAAATCGAGGCTCCCTTTCCCCCAATGCTTTCGCGTCCGTGACGCCAAGCAGACATGCGACCCTTACGCCGGCTTATAGGGTTGATACCCCGAATACCCCCCGCCGCCGCCGCCGCCGAACTCGGCAGACGGGCTCGGCTGCCGATATCCTCCTGGCCCGTTCACAGGGCTTGCCGCCGCGCTCCTCTCCACCGGCGGGCGGCTGTACCCGGATGTGAAGTCGAACCCGCCCTCGTTCCTCAGCGGCGTCGGCCCGTTCGAACCAAAGCCGCCAACCCCGCCAACGGGCGAGTGCATGCCGTTGTTGGAGTACTGCCGCTGCGGCGGCGAACGGGCCCCGCCGTAGGGTCCTTGCCGGGGTGCGGGGGATCGCCTGCTGCCGTAATCGCCTTGCGGCGCGGGGGACCGCCGTGGGTCGGGGCCGCCGCCGTAGGGAGGAGAGCCGCCATAAGCCGCGGGGCCTGGGGAGCGGCGCGATTCGGCACCGTATGGCCCTTGTGGGGCGGGAGAGCGGCGCGCATCGGGGCCGTAAGGGCTTTGCGGTGCTGGTGAGCGTCTTGAGTCGCCGGGGAAGGGGGAGGCGTTGTTCAGTTCGCGGCTGGGGGTTTGGTGCCGCGCAATGCCGTAGCCTTGGTCGGCTTGAGGGCCGCCAAAGTTGTCGTAACTGTCGTAGGGTTGCTGATGCGCTGCACCGTAATTGTCGTAGCTCCCTTGCCTTCCGGAGCCGGGGTAGTCGCGTGCTTGTCCGTAGTTGTTGATGTTGCTATACCCGCCGTATCCAACGTTATTGAAGGCCTGGGGTGACCGCCGCTCAGGACCCATTGCGAAGCCGCCAGCCCCGTATCCATGCTCCGCCTCGCCGTAAGCCACGCCTGGGTGGTTGTAAGCCGGAGCATCCTGTGCATAGGGGCCGTCGTAGTCGACCGTGCTGGCGGCATGGTACCCGCCAGACCCAGGACCACCGCCTGGTGGGCCGTACGGGCTTCGATTGACCGGCGAGCGAGAGCTATGCGGGGACATCGGCCGAGCAGCTTCCCCGCCAGTTTCGGGTTTCTTAAGTGCACTCATCTCGACGGCCTCCTCCTCCACGAGCACCTTCTTCTGCTCTGCGCCCTCCCAGCTCGGCATCTGCGGAAGAGCGTCCTCGTCCTTCTTGCCGCCTGCATCGAACTCGGCGTACTGAGGAAACCCGGGCCCCTTGGACAATGGGGATGCAGTTGAGCCAGCATTGAAGCCGGCATGCATCGGTTCCTGCGACTTGTATCCGTAGTTCGGAGGTATGTAGGGCTCGTCAAGGTACTTGCGCCTGCCTCTGGGAGGATCGCAACAACCGCAGCAGTTACCACAGCACCGGAGGCATGAGAAGCAGGAGCAGCAGCATGAAAGCCCGCAGCATGCGCACCGAATGATGCACCAGGTCACCGAGATGATGATCAACCCCCCGATAATTATGAGCGCAATGACGGGCCACCTTTGCGTCTTTTGTCAGCACTCGGCGGCATCATCCAGAAAGGACCCGAGACCTACTTGCAATAGTTCACCTGCATGCAGTTATCCCAGCTGGAAAAGGCTGTCTTCACGTCCGATATTTGCCCCACGATGTCCCTCCTCTCGAGCGCCGGTCGCAAACTGGCCACAAATAAGTCCAAAACCCCCCTCCTCAAGCTCCTCTCCATCGCTACGTCGACCGTCGGCATCTTGCCTCTCGATCTTCCACCTCCTGCTCAAGCAACCGATTCCGGGAATGATTATGGTGCGAGCGATCAATAAACACGATCAGCACTCGCATGGATGGTTGATGATAGGATTGTTCAGCAGCACACTAAAGCGCCATTGTGGTTGGCTGTCGCTTGTGTATGATCGTCTGTTCCCTCGATGCCGTTCTGCTGACGCTTGGATTGGGTGTCGGTTTCGCACCGCCGCGGAGCGCAGTATGAAGGTAATTTTAGACCGAATATGCGATGATGTAACTGTCGTCGCAAAGCACAAATAATCGGCGTGAAATGCTTGGTATCTCGACAACGATGTCGATTGATGCAGATTAACGGGCGCAAAGGAGCGAACGACCAAGAGATTGAGGGTGTGTTGAACAGCAATTGAAATAAGGACAAGAACAGCTCGTAGAGAACGAAGCGAGGCGAACAATTGCCGCCGGTTCCAAAAAAGAGCGCGTCAAACGAAAGACCAAAAGAGTGGCTCTGCTCCGCCTCGTGTGTGAGCGAGGTGAAACCCGGAGGGCAGCGAAAAGTCAGCCCTTGGGGGAGTAAGAGAGTTAAGCGGAAGGCCTCCCACGGCGGGTAGGAATTGCGCGACCATAAGAGCCGAACCCGCACACAATCGGCGGATGGCATTGGTCCGCTCAGCGACCCCCTCGCCCTGTCTTTGCATCTACAAGGCACCAACGGCTTCAGATCCTTGCGACAGGGTCCAACCATTCTCTAGCAGCGACTATCATATCTGGCATATCAGCCTCGAGGAAAAACTGTCTGCACCAAAGCATATATTCTTCGCTGATGCTTCGACTTCGTTCAGATAACTATTGACACTGAAAAAGCCTAATCCTTCACCAAGCATCCCGCAGGCACCATGCTGCCGAATCCCTTACGTGCTTACGATGCTGAGAGCGTGGGAGATGAGGGAGATGAGGGACGGGACAATCATCGCCTGAACCAGGCGGGGTTCCGGCAATTTCACCCGCGCCCCTGCCTTCTGTATCACAAACCACCAAATCAAGATCGTCAATCAAGGGAACTCCTCTAGGGTCCGCACCGATCACCATCCAGCTCCGACTTGGCCGAGGATACAAAGAGAGAAATGAGGGGGAAAATAAAACTCGTTGGGTCGATCAGCGTCATGACGGCACGCGACACGACAAGACTACAGGCAGGCGATACGGAGAGTTGCTTACATATGCTACGAACAGTTGCTTCTTTTATACTATCCCGTCGTAGACCGGAAAGCGCAGGGGCCGCATTTGTCTCAAGTCGCGTATGCTACGGCTCTGTCTTGCCCTTTTGGGCTCTCACTCCCGGATGATCCAGGGAACGAAACAACCTCAAGTCTCGAGTTGAATTCCGACAGCTTACTGAAAACATAGCGACAGCGACATTTCGGACAGTTCCAACGATCGGATTCCTATGGCGGGTATCCATCCTTCGTAGCAAGCAGCGGTCCCGTGTCTTCAAGCCGCCTCAGTTAGAAGCCACCGAGCTCATTTGAATATCAATCCTTCATACTTAACTCCCTTATTGTCAGTTTTGGACGGGACAGATTGAGAATCGGATGCAAACGCCATCTTTCCATGAATCAATTCGTTGGCAACACCACGTGAGACTCTGGTGCCACACAGCAGAAGCATCACGCTACCGCTCACTGATCAGCAGAAACCCAGGGATCTCTTCAATGGAGTTAACTCAAATAGAGGTAAAGACCGTCATGAGATTGCGAAACTGTACACGCAGAACGAAACCCCAACCATCATTAAAACCTGACTTATCGGCCTCCAGAACATGACAAACCCTTAACGCCGGCCACCCTTTGTTATCCCTGCGAAGCTTTGGTGTGAATAAGCGAATATCTCCTCCACCTTTTCAGTGACTCGTGTCCCAAACGTGATGCCAGCTAGTTAGCGGGTTTCGGCGGAGGGCCCGGAGGAGGCGCGTAGTCGTTGTCGGTAGCGCGATGGTAGGCGTTCTGCGGCGGTTGCAGCTGAATGCCCTCCTGGTTGCCCCCGTAATACCCGTTGTTTGGCTGGTTGCCGCCGTAGTAGCCACCACCCTCACCATACTTGTAGCCGCCCGGCGGGGGAGGGACCCCCTGATCATGGGGCGAGTACTGCGGCGGCGGAGGGTAGTACGGAGGTGGTGCCGGAGCCATCCACCCGGTTCCGTACAATGGTTGTCGACCTAGTCTCCTGCGCCGGCGCGAGTTACGGCTGTTTAGAAGATATTGATTTAGTAATCGTTCAAATGGAAAAAGCACGTAAGACGCTGAAAGGATGACGTACAGAAGAGCGGCAAAGATGATGAGGATGAGGAGAATAGCCAGGCCGGCGAAAACCCAGCGGCCCCAGTGGTACCATGTGGAATAGTAGTGGCAATCGCCATCGAAGTCACGGTAGCGGCCAGGTCCGCATCTACAGAACAATTGTTAGCTAGTGTAATCATAAGGCACTGGTGCATCGTGTCCTTCATACCCGTCAGCGCGCTTTGCAAGTTCGGCGACCTTCTCGGGAAAAGGCGCCATGATCGGTTTGCGTTGGACCGTTCAAAAGCTGTGCAAACGGGTCTTAATGCGGGATTTCAGCACGAGATATGCCCCGAAAGGTTGAACGATGATGCCGTTGATAATCGGAAGTTGAGCGTGGATGCGTTGGTTGAAGAAGGTAGGGGAGGTGCCGTGGAAGATATTATGCGGCAGAGCAGAGGAGGGGCGGGCGAGGTGACGTGCCATCGACGAAGTTTCCACACTGTGGATCACCTGGCATGGCACACGCCGTTTGTACCGCCAACATGCGGAAATTCGGCAGAGCAGCACCGTAAGACATGGACACTTCCGCACGTTGTCATATCGGAAGGCGTGGCACTTTGATGGCTGAGCAAACTTGGCCACCGGTGTCCCAATGAGATCACCCGAGGCAGACTGCCAAGCGGCGCACCAAGTCTTGGGCAACAGCGCATGTTTGCCGATTTCCGTCGTTCTCTTTCAAAAAATCATCTTCCACGCATTTCGTACAATGTATTCCGTAATAGGATACACCGCTGCCTGCATTTTATCGCACATAGACATGGCTTGGTTGAGCTCCGATTCAGAGACACCACGGTTACGGTCAATAGTGAAAATCCGTTACCGGGGCCCTTGATCTTACAGGATTTGTACAGAGTAGGAGGCGCAGGGAAGTGTGCCGCGCTGTTTGCGATGTTTTATTTGGAGATACTCGCGACCCTGGCTCGGGTCATCATACATACTCGTACAGAGGCACGCTACTGCTCCACAGGCTTACGTACTCCGTAGTACGTTAGACAAACGGTGGTTGGGGATACGGATACGCATGTTTGATATCCAACGCCCCATGAGACGTACTTTTTGCCTCTTTTGGAAGAAAGATGCCATCGAAGTGACAACAACTGCAAACGCTTATTAAAATACTCCCTGTCACCCAGAATCTCTCCAACCATAGGGTCGCAAAGACCCTCGTAGATGGGGGTATTGGTGGGTGAACTTCTCCATCGGTCAACACAAGTTCAGATTCAAATTTCTCGATGACTAACTCTCCCATCACGGCGTCGGCACGGCGGCTCAGGCGGGTCTGTCACATTCAGGTTATGCGAAGGACGGGAGACTTTGATTCCGGATCTTCGTGATGGACCAGACTCGGGGGCCCACTCGGACTTATATATCCGTAAAGCCACAAGTTGACCAGTCAGCCACAAATTCAAAGCCACGTGATTGCCGCTAGCCCCATCCTGATTTCCCCCTCCACACACAAAATTTAGAACAAGGAGAAAAATCCAGCCCCGAACTAACAAACAGGAAGGTATCCCGCCATCACGTCAAAATGGCTACCACCCAGGCAGTTCAGGTGTTCGGCAAGAAGAAGAATGCCACAGGTACGGGTGTTTTGCTTTAAGCGAAACGAATCGGTCGATCGGACTCTGACGGGATTGCAGCCGTCGCTCGCTGTGTGCAGGGCAAGGGCCTGATCAAGGTCAACGGCAAGCCGCTCAAGCTGTTCGCCCCCGAGATCCTGCGGGCGAAGCTCTACGAGCCCATCCTTCTCCTCGGGACCGACAAGTTCGCCGACGTCGACATCCGCATCCGGGTCGCTGGTGGTGGTCACACTTCCCAGGTCTACGCGACGCGCCAGGCTGTACGTATATCCCTGGTACTTCGGTGCGAGCAGATGTGAGCGGGGCAGATGCTAACATGAGGATTTAACAGATTGCCAAGGCCATTGTCAGTAGCCGGATCTACCGCACCGCACCTCGATTTCAAAGTGGAAGGGTTGACTTGCTGATACGGGCAATCGTTTAGGTCGCTTACTACGCCAAGTACATCGACGAGCACTCCAAGAACCTCCTCAAGACCGCTCTCATTCAGTTCGACCGCAGCCTTCTCGTCGCCGACCCCAGGCGTTGCGAGCCCAAGAAGTTCGGTGGAAGGGGTGCCCGTGCGAGGTTCCAGAAGTCCTACCGTTGATCGGTTTTTGGGTCATGTTGGGAAGCGGGGACTTGCGTGGACACGGACGGCGTTCGGCATTGCATTCATCAGCTACGAGTCGATATTGGCCTCCGACGATGGCCTGCTGAGGTGCACAATACAGGCGCCTTGGGAGATAGGAATAAGACTCGAGTCGACCTGGCACCCATCCGATACTGTTGGCGGGTTCATACGTGGAGCATGTGAGACCTGGATGGGTGTTTGAGTGGCGGAATATGAGAATCGTGGAAGCAATAGAGCAGCTCGAATGCCCCCGGCTTGTCCGCGCCTGGGTGGGAATGCGATCGGTGTTTCCTTGTGTCCCGGGTGCCGAACCAAGAACAGTGCCGATGAAGGATGGACAAGACTGTGTGATGCTTGGGAAGTGGTTGGACATTCTGACGGAGTGTGCAGTTTCGTTACCGACGAACGAACGAAGTTTTGGACGAGAATCACGAAACGGACCCCTATGGGTGATTATTATCACTGGACCTCCACCACGATCGCACCCGCTCCCGCTACCACACCCCAAGTGGCAGTATTAACAGATCACGGTTCTCTTAGCGAAAGGTTATTTTCAGCCATGCCATGACTTTACAGGAGCCAACCTGGAGACATATAGGTCGTGTCGGCGTTGCGTACGTCACCTGGCCACGGCAGAAATCAGGAAGCGTGGACGGTTTTGAGTGTCAGAAATGCGGCATGACATGATGGAAATGTGCAAAGCGCAGCGCCCGACGTCGCTTATCAGCATGTTGGGTCTACTCTAGCTGACAAGACCTCTGTTCGTCTCCGTGACTTCCAGCATTTGAGCGTTGATTACAAGGGTAGCCTGGTGTTTGCGAGTGATACTGCTCTCTTACTCTCCTTAAGCTCGTGCACTCTCGAAATATCGGGGCCCAATGGTAGACTCGTCAGGCTTGTGGTAGTTATCACCTAAAGGACAGCCAAGGAACGGGGAGCTCACATCCTAGGTACTGGTCTCGGGGAAGGCCAGCATAAACTCGCCTCGAGGCGAGTTATGAATGCTTCGGAGCGAACAGTCAAATTAGGTACGTGCGAAGCGCCCGGTTCCCTGTCCTGCCATGACCCGCCCTGGTTTCCCTTGCCTTGCCTTCGCTCCGTGTACGCGGGCGTGTCGTTGATGGATGGATTCCCAAGCAAGCAGCAGCCAATGATACCTTCCCACGTCAATGGCCGGGAAATGGCCCGTGTGCAAGTCCCAGTACTTGACCCCTTCGCGCCGTCCCTCCTTTTGAAGCGTGCAGACCTTGCTTTTTTCTCTTTTTTCACTCGTTTCTCCTTCCATGTTCTCCGTTTCCTCGCTAGACTCTTTTCCCCCTCCTTCTTTTCGACATTCACGAAAATGGAGCTGTTGTCTCTTGACTTGCCTCGGCGTCTTAACGCTCCAGCCAATACAGCCCTGACCTGACTGGGTGGGGCTGCTTCACCTCCCAATAACCTTACCGAAAGCCTTCAAAGTCACGACCATGACAGACCGGACCACTGGCTGGCCACATGGCTTGCTAAAGGAACTCCTCTCAGGTCGTCTCGTTAGGTTTCATCACCATTTCAGTCTTTCAAAAACGTCATCATTGTCTTCGAATGAAGCGTCCACTATGAGGAACCCCCGAGGATACAAACTACCTGCCACGCCTAGCACGCCTCAGACAAAACTCTCCGAGTCCCGTCCATACAGGCCCTAGCGTGCTTTTGAAAGAATGTTTGTTTTCTTGGAAATGTTTTCATCCATTTCCTCCCTCACCGCTGCAAGTGGCAAGCGCCATTGCAGCTGCTGCCAACCAAGCGCGGCGTTGCGGCACCTGACTGAGCTCGTCTGCGCCAGAAGCCTTTGCGTCTTTGCCTCGAGCGCGCTCGAGGAGACAGTCTTTGGGGCCTGCCGGATCCCTAATTTTGAGACCTGACCACAGCAAGGAGTTCCAACGCCGTCAAGACGAGAATGAGAGGGAACCGGTGTTGAGAGAAGAAACTTTGGTCGTCGCCGGCCGATAATCAAATGTCTTTGCCCGAAAAGCTGCTGTGACGACACGGAAAGAGCAAAGGGGAAAAGAGAAATGCGAAACCAGGAGACACCAGACCCAAACTGCCGAGAGACCGAAGCACCACGCGAACCGAATCCCGCCGAAAGTTGGGTATCCAAAACAAGAAGCAACGACAAGCTCACAGGCCTCAACAACAGAGCTCATCGGTTGGCAAACCTCATCAGCCATTGCAAGACGGCCTCAAGGTTGGTCTCCTCCTTGGCCGAGATGCCATAGCACGAGACCTCACGGTGGGCGACGTTCTTGAGGTCCATGGCGTCAATCAACTCATCGACGGACAACTTGTTAGGTAGATCCGACTTGTTGCCGAGCACGAGGAGTGGGATGCCCTCGAGGGTTGGTTGGCTCATTAGCGAGTGTAACTCGTCGCGAGCCACGGGAAGCAGGTCTAGGTCGGCGATATCGACAATGAAGACGATGGCGTTAACGTTGCGACAATACCTCTCCCACATGGGCCGGAAGCGGGGTTGACCACCCAAATCCCAGCACTTGAGTGTCACATGCCCCCGTTGCACCCGCTTCATATTGAATCCGACGGTGGGTATGGAGCTGCAAGAGGAGGTCAGCCGGGGCCACGGGAATCAAGATGGTGGGGACGGTCGAATTCAGCAAACGGGGTGGGAGATTGTGAAGAAATGGTTGCTTACTCGATCGCGAACTCTCCTCCCTGTTCAATGAAACGACGTCAGTGCTTGCAGTCCACGTCGGCATCGAGCTACTTGAGCTCTTTTACTCACCGAGAGGACGCGGAGAAGAGAGGTTTTGCCAGCATTCTGCAGTCCGATCATGGTCACATCTAATTCGGTCGCCCTGCATCGAATCAGCACCACGAAACCCCAGAGCGCGTCGCAGCGATGTGCTGCCGATGAGATGCGGCCCGGTAGTGCCCCGCAGCTCGGTGACGCGGGGGGGAATGCATGGCAGTCAAACTCACCAGAAGGTCCGTAACAGCCAGTCGTACACTCTTCTGAAAAGCCCCGCCATGGTCGCTGAGGGTCCACGCTGTCGTCGAAAGTAATCCGCAGAAGATGTTGATGGAGTCAAGGATCAGGTCAGGCCGCGCTGCTGATGTGGGAAAGTCACGCAGTGGCTTGCGGGTTTAAAGATTCGGAAGAGAATATCGTCCGGACCCAAGCTGACGGGCGACGGATAGGCGGTGACAAGTCTCAGCTGGGTCCAGTTTCAATGTTTTGCGCCCAGACTTTGAGGGCGGCTCAGAATTATGAATAAATGTTTCGTATGACGCTCCTCTGCTAATAAGGCGCTTGCAAGCTCGCAAAGATATGGGAACCAAGATGAAGTGATTTCCTGCTAGTAATCGGTGAGGAAGGAAAACGGGAGCGGGTGTGGGTTGAGCAAGTGACCAGGCCCACCAAGAAACCAAGACGATACCGCCGGGGAGCACAAAATCTAGGGAGGCAACCGTTGTGCAAGTCAACCTGAAAGCTGTGGTCCGTGCCTCGGTGCGCAGAAAAAGGACGATGGGACGTTGAACAGTGATGCGGGCGGTTAGCACTTAGGATTCCCGATGTGGAGCTCCAAGACGGCGAGGAGCGGGTGGAAACTTGTCGGCGAGACGAGACGATCGGCTTTTGATCATGGACGAGGGTGCGGCGGCTCAGAAAGCCCCAGGTTGCAGTCACACTCGGTGCTGGGACCCCAGAGCCAAGCGGCGGCTGCGGCTGCGCGGCAGGGGACGCGACGGCGTCAAGTGAGCGATGGTAGCTCAGGGTCACAAACAGCCGTGGTCAGGAGGGTTGTATCGTGCACCAAACAAAAAGAGTAACGGGGAGCATAAACAAGGCTGGCCCTGCAAGAAAATTGCTGCAGGAGGTTGCCGCTGTGGAGGCTGCGGGGACTAAAGGCCGAGCCGATCTGAGATGGGAAGGAAGACTGATGAAGAGTCGAGATGCGGTTGCGGGCGTCCCTGCTTCTGTGGGCCTGGTTTCCGGGCCCCGGCGTTTGGCTTGGGGGGGATGGGTCGGCAGTGGTGACCGGGCGCCTCTATCTGAATCGAATTATTTCTCGCGAGCCGCCGACACAGAGGGCTGCTGCTGCTGCTAAACCCCGGACACACGACAACGATCACACTCCCAGGCTGGCGATATGGCTAGGGGATTCTCCAGAAGAACTTCAAGAGCAAACGGTTCCATGTCGGGTGAAAGAGTTCTTGGGGAGTAAGAAGCGAGCCACCAACAGCGGGGTCACAGGCGTTCAAGTGATTGGGTCATCGAACTGCAACCTGGAAGCTCTGGCCATGGGTTCCCACATACCACCCCACGCCCGCAAAGCCAATGGCTTCAGCGTTGAGGCTTGGAGAGAGCAAGTTTCTTTTCCTGGATGGTGCTTTGCAAGAGCCCTCGACCCGAAGCCAATGATGAAACCGACCGAAATCTCAAAAGCAAGCAAGCGCCTTCAAAGTCGAGGCGGTCGCCAACAATCCCAGATCGGTCCGGGTCTACAATCAGTGCCGTTCATTTACTAGGTGTGTACCAAGTTCCCGGTCATTTGACCTCGGCCTTACAGGGCTGTAGGTACCAATCTTATAGCTTCCTAACCCGAGCATGGCACCTTAGCTACCTACCTTGCCTACATTACTCAAGGTCCCTAGGTACTCCAGTAAGGTTAAACGGGTACCTATTATACCTAATCTCGTTACCTACGCAGGTATGTAGAGCACATACCTGCACGAATCCCGCTTGGTTTTAAAGCGGTGGTCAAGTTCTCAATCTGTCAACCTCGAGTACCTTGTGCAATTCCATATATACCTCAAGCATACACTTATCTTGGCGAGACTGCGTGGGAAATCGGAAAGCCGACTATGGGCCTGCATGCTGCACATCGTCCTTGCTACGCAGCCCGGCTCCCTCAGAACCCCCATGGTTGGCTGCTGCAAGCTGGGCTCTGCCTGGGGCCTGATGTGGTCCGGATGCCCACTCCACTGACGATTCACTGGACATCAGTTGAGCATCCCCAAACCTCACCCCACACGGCCGCAGTTGGGCCGGCCCGACTGGGCAACATACCTGACCAGCCATATGACGATTTGTTTGGTAGTGACCAGAAGCTGGCAACACATAGTGTACGTCGGCAAGGTAGGTCCAGCATCTGGCTGGTGGCCCTTAACACAACGCCGAAATTCACTTGTCCTGCCGTGGTAGTTGTCTGCCGTCATGGCGACTAACGATAACCCGATCCTCGAAGCTTCACAACTTGAGCCCTTTGATGCAGTTAAACGGTTGATCGCCAAGGACGACGTAATAGGCATGACAAGAACAGACCCGTATATTTATTCATAACTGGCTTTAAAGTCTTCCAAAAATCCATGTGCTCCCTTAATGGTAACGCGGTAGGATACATACGGAATACACCTGCATGCAGCGGATGAGTGTGAACGCAAGAAGACAGTGGAGGCTTCTCACGGCTCCACCGAGCGAAAAGCCCCACTACCAACGGGGGTGCCCATTGCCCACCGATAAGCGATAAGAGAAAAAAGTTCCCAAACGGACCTTTACATCGTTCAACTCTCGCTTGAGGATATTCCCATTTCGAGCGACACCCAGAATCCCGCCCCCCCAGCCAGCTCCACGGATACCCCAGTAATGCGCAGACAGTAAGCAATTTCCTTTGAACGAGGGCACCGCGACACAATCCTAGGCGACTGAATCGCGCCCTCAAACGATACGATATACGTCGCGTTCAGTCCCCCCAACAAGCGAACATGGCCCCCGAGCCTACCAACACATCGTGGGATCACGAGTACCACACCATTCGTCGCGAGAAGCTTTTTCGAAATCCCCCGACCGACAGGACTGCCTATCCTGCCCTCCAGCTCGCTGTTGATCCCCATATCGAGTCGTTTAATGCCCTCTTTCGCACCGACGGGAGGCCCAGCCTTCTCGACCATGCGCTCGCCGAGATCGGGACGAAGACTTTTCTAGATGGAGATGAGCGAGCGGCGCCCGCGGGTAGAAATAAGCTGACTATTCGGTACAAGAGCGTCACGCTTCAGAAGTCCCAGGTTCCGCCCTCCAACAAGTTTGCAAAGAGGCGCGAGATCTTTCCAGCCGAGTGTAGAGAACGACACGTCTCGTACCGGGGGAAGCTCACGGCTGTTTTCGAGTACCGCATCAACGATGGCGAGCCTCAGGAGTTTGTCAGAGAATTGGGCCAGATGCCCATCATGGTCAAGGTATGTTGCCCCATTCTCCTCAAACTACATCGGAAGCATGTCTTGACGCGCTCCGTTCGACGTAGTCCAATAAATGCCACCTTGAAAACAATCCGCCGGCGCTTCTTGTGCAGAGAAAAGAGGAGTCCGAGGAGCTGGGCGGATACTTCATCATAAACGGCATTGAGAAGATTATCCGTCTGCTCCTAGTCAACCGCAGGAACTTCCCGCTGGCTATTATCCGCCCGAGTTTCGCCAACCGCGGTTCTTCGTATACGCAGTACGGTATTATAGTACGGTCGGTCCGGCCAGACGAGACCTCGCAAACGAATGTGCTCCACTACCTGAACGACGGAAACGTCACGTTCCGGTTCTCATGGAGGAAGAACGAGTATCTCGTGCCGGTCATGATGATCCTCAAGGCCCTTATCGAGACCAACGACCGAGAGATTTTCGAGGGTCTGGTGGGCCCGCCAAACTCGAAAGGGATCGAGAATACTTTCTTGACAGACCGAGTTGAACTGCTCCTCCGCACATATAAATCATACGGTCTGTACACCAAAACACAGACCCGGGCGTATCTGGGACAGAAGTTCCGGGTTGTGCTCGGTGTCCCCGATACCATGTCGGACTATGAAGTAGGCACAGAATTCCTCCGCAAGGTGGTTCTGGTGCATCTTGGTTGTGTCGATGTCACCGAGGAACAGGATCTCGACAAGTTCAAGATGTTGCTCTTCATGTGCCGGAAGCTCTACGCCCTTGTTGCCGGCGACTGCGCAGTCGACAACCCCGACGCGGTGCAGAACCAGGAAATCCTGCTCGGCGGCTTTCTGTACGGCATGATATTGAAAGAGCGGCTTGATGAGTTGCTCTCCGTCTCACTCAAGGCGGCTCTGCGAGATTATCTCAGACGAAACCCGACCCTCTCTTTCACGTCTTCCTCTTTTGCAAAGGACTTTCCCATTTCCATTTTCAGGAGGACAAACGAGAATCTCGGCAATGCCCTCGAGTATTTCCTCTCGACCGGCAATCTTCAGAGCCCCTCTGGTCTCGACCTGCAACAGACTTCGGGCTTCACCGTGGTGGCCGAGAAGCTCAATTTCTTGCGTTTCATCAGCCACTTCCGTATGGTTCACCGTGGCAGTTTCTTCGCTCAGCTGAAGACCACGACCGTCCGGAAGCTGCTGCCTGAGTCCTGGGGTTTCCTGTGTCCCGTTCACACCCCTGATGGTGCGCCTTGTGGACTGTTGAACCACTTGGCCCACAAATGCAAGATCATGACGGAGTCGGTGGATGTGTCGGCCGTTCCGGGCGTTGCTATGGAGCTGGGCGTGAACGACTACTCGTCCGCCGCCACAAGCGAGAGTGTCGTCGTGATGCTCGACGGCAGGATTATCGGCTGGTGTACCCCCAAAGCGGCCAAGGCTGTCGCTGACACCCTGCGGCGCTGGAAAGTGGAGGGCGGCCACGGCATTCCGGTACTTTTGGAGATCGGCTATGTGCCTCCGTCCAGGGGCGGGTCGTATCCTGGTATCTATATGGCGTCTCAGCCGTCGAGGATGGTCCGGCCGGTGAAGTATTTACCGCTGGGCAAAGAAGATTTCGTCGGCCCGCATGAGCAGCCGTACATGTCGATTGCGTGTACAGAGGAAGAAGTCATTCCAGGTGACTCAACACATGTCGAGTTCGACCCTACCAACATCCTCTCCATCTTGGCCAACATGACCCCCTTCTCCGACTTCAACCAGTCACCCCGAAACATGTACCAGTGCCAGATGGGTAAGCAATCAATGGGTACACCGGGAGCTGCAATTCGGTATCGGACGGACAACAAGATGTACCGCCTCCAGACCGGCCAAACCCCTATCGTCCGTGCCCCTTTGCACAATACCTACGGTTTCGACAACTTCCCCAACGGCATGAATGCTGTGGTTGCTGTCATCTCGTACACGGGCTATGACATGGACGATGCCATGATTCTCAACAAGTCGGCGCACGAGCGAGGGTTCGGTCACGGCACAATCTACAAGACCAAGAAGATCAGTCTCAAGGATGACACAAGGACCCGGACATCCAAGACCATCACCAGAATGTTCGGTTTTGCTCCCGGCAGCCCCGTCAGGGCGTCGGACCGCGAAATGCTCGACGAGGATGGGCTGCCTTACGTGGGCCGCCTGGTTAGGGAGGGAGACATTCTCTGTGCCTGGCACACTGTCTCGGCCGACTATAGCGGGCAGCTAATCAACCGAGACGGCATCACGCACTGGGAGCGCTACAAGGAGGCGGAGGACGCCTTTATCGAGGAGGTGCGCGTGATCGGGAGCGACTCGGGGAATGAACCCCTGCAGACAATCTCGATCAAACTCCGCATCCCCCGGTCGCCCGTCATCGGTGACAAGTTCTCGTCGCGTCACGGTCAGAAGGGCGTCGCGTCGCAAAAATGGCCGGCCATCGACATGCCCTTCTCCGAGTCGGGCATCCAGCCGGACGTCATCATCAACCCCCACGCTTTCCCGTCTCGCATGACAATCGGCATGTTTGTCGAGTCACTTGCTGGCAAGGCCGGCGCTCTGCACGGCCTGGCACAGGACTCGACGCCGTTCAAGTTCAACGAGGAGCACACGGCGGCCGACTACTTTGGCCAGCAGCTGATCAAGGCAGGTTACAACTACCACGGCAACGAACCCATGTACTCGGGCATTACTGGAGAGGAGTTTGCTTGCGACATCTACATCGGTGTGGTCTACTACCAGCGGCTGAGACACATGGTCAACGACAAGTACCAGGTGCGCACAACGGGGCCGGTAGTCCCAACGACGGGCCAGCCCATCAAAGGCCGCAAGAAGGGCGGCGGTATCCGCGTGGGCGAAATGGAGCGCGACGCGCTGCTGGCGCACGGCACCGCGTTCTTGCTGCAGGACCGCCTGCTCAACTGCTCGGACTACACCAAGGCGTGGATTTGCCGCGATTGTGGGTCGTTTTTGTCCGTGCAACCGACTGTGTCGCCGTTCATTGGCAAGCGGAGGCAGGTCGGCACCGTCCGCTGTCGGAACTGCGCGCAGCGCCTGGATCAGATCGAGGGGCTGGATCTGATGAAGCTGGACGGGGAGATCTGGGAGGACGGTCAAGGGGTGCAGTGGATCGGCGGGGAAAACACCACAATGGTGGTCGTACCGGGCGCGCTGAAGTTTCTGGATGTGGAGCTGGCGGCCCTGGGCGTGAAGATGAAGTTCCGGGTGGACACCAAGGACGCGATTCGGAGGGGCCCTTTGAGGGCGACGGCACCGAAGACGCTCCCGAGTGTGGCGGCTTCGGCATGATGAAGCAACATGTCACTCTTATGTTTCGTACCATTTTTTTAAGCCAGGTAAAATACTCGGATCGTTTTTCCGTTGTAGAGTTCCCCCATGCTTTGCCTCAGGACCCCCGGCGTGTATCGTACGCGCCTTTTTAGATGAGAGTTGCAGGGACCAGTACCTCCGAACACAACAGAAACATAGCAGGTAATCCGAGGTCTCATGGCCAACGGCTGTGACGGCTCTATCATGCAGCCTCCCGCTGCCCTGGGTTGGTTCCTGTTGTCACCGTCCAGCCCATCTTGTCGAGATTGGTTTCCTCATAAGACGGCCTCGCTTTCGCCAGCAACGGATAGAGGTCATATTGGCAAGAAATCGCCTTCGGCTCGTATTTCACTTCGCTAGCTCATTTGGAAACCGGAAAGAGCCCTAGATCTGATCTTGTTTTTATAAAAAAAAACAGGCAAGTTAACGAACCCTTTGTTTTCGTCCGGTTCCTTCCTTCTCCGTGTCGCAAAGCTGAGGCAATTCCTCGGCCAAGAACCTTGACGGTTATTAGCCTTGACGGTTATTAGGCTTGTAGCTTCCTTTCCTGTTTATTATAAGCTTATGTCTCCTGTTAGTGGTCTTACTGTCTTCTTATCTCGGCTGTCATCAAGTCATTTCTTTTACAGACACACATGCACGCACACACACGCGCACACACACGCACACACACGCACGCACCCAACACTGCTAAAGCCCTCTCTATCCTATTGTCGCTCGTTATTGGCTCTTGTAGCTCTTGACGTCGAGGCGTATTGAAAAATCGTCTCCCAGAAACAAACAAAGAAAAAAATGGCCGGAAGTTTTCGTGTTTTATACTAAAGAGCTTTTGGAGCAGCAGACACTTCCCACCTTCAACAAGCCTCTGTAGATATAACTTGCAGAGGAGCACCGCGGCGATGGCGCGCTGTCAAATGACTCTCCTCTTCCCGATCGTCTGCCTCGTCAGCGCTCTCGTTTCAGCCCAATATTCAGGTTATGACTATGGATTTGACGTCAAGAAGCGGGTCAAGCGCCAGCTCGGCCAACGTTCGGCCATGGTCGTGCAGGACAAGACCGGCAGCGAGATCCAGGTGCGCCAGGAAATTCGTCAACTTGAGCAGGACCATGACCTCTGGACCCTGTACATCCTAGGCTTGAGCATGCTGCAGTATACCGACCAGGAATCTCCCGTGTCTTATTATGGACTCGCGGGTTTGTGTTGCCTTGTTCGAATGTGTTTCGGCCAGTGATGCTAACGAGATGACGGTCTAACCCAGGGATACACGGAATGCCTCACCAGACTTGGGGCGGCATGGGACCAGTCACCGGAAACGAGAATACCGGGTATTGTACCCATTCGTCCGTCCTGTTCCCGACATGGCACCGGGCATACATGGCTCTATACGAGGTATGACAGCCTTCTTGTCATAGGGTGAGAAACGCGGTTATTAGGTTCCCGTATCGTATCTGACTTCAGCTCAGCAAGTTTTGCACGATCTAATCCAGATGATCGCCACGTTCTGGCCCGACAGCGAGAGACAGCGCTACGAGAGTGCCGCCCGCAGGTTCCGCCTCCCTTACTGGGACTGGGCGGCAAGCCCTCCTCCGGGACAAAGCGTTCTCCCTGAGAGCATCGGAGGAAGTCCATTTATTGACGTCAACGGACCGAATGGCTTGCAGCGGATCGCGAACCCCTTATTCAGCTACCAGTTCAACCCTCTCGATCAGAAGGCTTTTGAGTTCCCCCCCTGTAAGTTTGGGTACATTCAAACTTGACTTGATCTGACGAAGCACAGTGGAACATCTGGACTCGAACTCTTAGAAGTCCATCAAGTGGCGGCCCTGACGCGCAGTCCAACAACACGCTCGTCGCCCTGAACCTCGATCGGAGCCGCGCCTCCATCGCTCAGCGCCTCTATGATTTATTTTCGCACAACGATAACTACACTCTGTTCAGCAACAATGCCGTGGGGGGACAGGCTGAATCGGTAGAATCGCTGCACGACACCATCCATAGCTTAGTTGGCGGCGTCGGGCCTAGTCAGTCAGTACCTCAGCCTGGGCACATGACGTACATCCAGTGGTCGGCCTTCGATCCCGTCTTCTTCCTGCATCACTGCATGGTTGACCGGATTTTCGCCTTGTGGCAGGCGATTCACCCCAACACTTGGGTTCCCTCGTCTCAAGCTCTGCTGGACTCGTACACCATTCGGAGGGGCCAGTCCATAGACTCTGGTACAGCACTCACTCCCTTCTTTTCCAACGACAACGGCACATTCTGGACTTCTGACGGCGTGCGCGACCACACAAGGTTCGGCTATACGTACGCCGAGTTGCTGCGCGGTCCCGTCACCGGCTCTTCAAACAATACCCTCTTAGCCGCATCTCAAATACGCATAGTAAAACAGGCCGTAAACCGCATGTATGGCTCTTTCAGCCCGGCCTTCTTCTTTCTCGAAGAGCTTCGCATTCAAGGCGGCGCTGCCGTGGTAGGCGCCGGCTTCCGAAACAACCACAGGAAAACGGCGCCGCTCCATGGTCTACTGGAATCCAAAATCTTTGTTGCGGGGAGCAACGGCAACCGCTACTACGAGTGGAAGGTAGATGTGTGCGTAGGGCGCAACGGCAGCCAAGGTATTCTCGGCGGCGACGGAATTGACGGGTCTTCAATCAGTTTCTTCCTTGGCGACCTTTCTTCTCTTAACAATTTGTTGAATGACACCCATGTTGGGACCATGGGCGTGTTTACCTCCGCTCGCTTGTCGCAACATGAACCGGCTGGTGGGCATGATGTGCCTATCTCAGGGAGCGTGCCTCTGACGGCCGCGCTGGTGAAGAAGATCTGCGAAGGCGAGCTCGCGGGGTTGGCTTCAGGACATGTGGTGCCGTACTTGAAGAGAAACCTGAAGATGGTGATGCGAGGGACCCAGAGAGAGGTGGTGGCGGGCACAGACGATAAGAAGATTTGTGAAACACTCTTGAGTCTTCGGATCGTTAGCTCGGTGGTTGAGGCGCCGTGGAGCGAGGATGAATTGCCGAAATGGGGAGAGGAAAGAGTAGAGTTTGATGTGTGCTGAGTGAGCTTGAACGACACCAATTTTGTTGAGGCTTGGAGAGGGTTTTGATGGTAGTTGGTTTGCATTATGATGGCCAGATATGGACACCGACTGATGGAATATAACAAGGTGATTATGATTGAGGTTTAAGAGAGCTGTTATCCATTTGTTGAAAGACAGTTGTTGCTACAGCACGGTCAGATGTGCTGTAATGGTCAACTATCCACAGCGGTATGAGCGCTGTGGCAGGCACTCCTGGAACTCTCGTATGAGCCTCGGAAGTGGTAATAAAAGGTGCGTTGATTGTTCTCAAGTGCCGGAGGCACTTGGAGGTGTTGTCTAAATACATGTCAAACCCTGGTCTATCATCCCTGTTGGTGGGTCAGTCGGATCGGTCAAATCCTGTAACAAAACACTAAAGGACCAGGACGTAAACGACAGTGTTAGAGCTATCATACAAGAGGTTTAGGTTATTGAAAGTCTCGAGAAATCTGTGAGCTGAGTACGAAGTTAGTCATACGTCAATAGTTCCATGCTTGGTCTCTGACCCAACAAGCTTGTAGAATGCGTCATCAATATTTGTCCTACCAATTTGATATGTAATACTATTTAAAACTCACATCCAGCTCGGTAATGTCAGTGACAGTTTCCTACCGCGAGCCTCAAAAAGACCAAGCAACTCCCATCGTTTCCCCCCTTCTGCCCCTATCCTCCCAAAGAAATGAAAAGAACGGAAAAGAAGGTAAATCAAACCAGCCAGTGGCCGAATTGAGGATATGGTTCCCAAAGGCAAAGATCCCATCAAGTTCCTGCCAGAAACACGACACGCTCTCAGGACCCATGTGGGAAGTCCTTCCACTTTGCCGCCTTCGGCCAGATATCAAGCACCAGCTCCGGGCACTACGACAAACCCGACATTGAAAGTCTCCGTACAGTATACGGTGTCGCCAAGCAGGGCGAGAATTGTGGCATCTGAAGCTACCAGGCGACAGATAGGATCATTGACACGGATTGTGCCCACTGCGGTGGGTAAAGCAAGGGCTGTCGAGGTTGGTCATCACAGAGACGCGGAACCAGAGTCAAAAGTGATGGTCTATTATCTGACAGGAGATGAGGAGGATGTTTGCCCTCGTGTCCCATTTCTTAGTTCCCGGACAATGCGAAAAGAAGTTCACAAAAAAAAGCACGCCTCTAAAAAAACAACACAAAAATCGCTATGCGTCAAACCAACAACGACGAAACAACTAACTACTTCAATGACATGCCCATGAATGTCAAACCCCAGCGCCAGGAATAAAGAGAGAACACCGTGAGGGAAGATGTCCTTAGGACTAGCAAGTAAGATGTGCCGATATGTACGCCTAGCACAGTCCACAACCCCAGAAAACCAAAGCCCACATTACTCCATGTATATGATGCATATGATGCAACAGCCCGTTCTGCTCACTCGGTGGGGAGCAGCTCCTTTGGCAGCGTCCCTCTGCTTGAAACGTGGCTCGAGTTGCTGCCGATCACCGTCTGGCTGTCGCCATCCGCAGCCGGATCGTACTCGGCGTCCCGGCTGGAGCGCCGTCTCGTGACGGAATCGCGCCTCTCCATTCGCAGGGGCGAATCCCGGCCGGTGTTGAGGCTCTTCCGCGCATCGTCCTCGTCGTCGGTCTCGTCACTATCCGCTTCACTGTCTGATCCGGCGAGCTCCTCGTACACGACGGACTCGCCAGCGCCCGCGCCGGCGTTCCCGTCAGCGGCGAGAGCCTCCTGCTTCTTGATGTACGAATCGATAATGTAGTACTGCAGGGCGTTCATGATGAGCGGGAACAGCATCATGACGAAAACAATTTGCAGCTTCTCGTTGCCCTCGGTCCAGCCGAGCGCCCAATCACCGACGCGTGGCAGCCAGGGAAGCATCATGAATAGAACAAGCACGACAAGCTTCATGCCCATGAGCCCGCAGAAGTAAATGATGCTCTGCTTGAGCCACCACCAGGCATTTGGCGGTGTGCCGTAGTTGCCGCTCTGGATCGACTGGGGGGGGCTGCCGAGGGGCGTGAGAGCCACGAGGCGGGTCAGGAGGCGGACGATGAAGATGAGGATCGGTATGCCGAGAGTCGTCTGTGTTCGTCACGTTAGTCCCAAGTTTCGAGCAGGCGAAAGCCTTTCCTTCGATTGGTTGGTTGGGGGAAGCAGACTCACATCAATCCCGAGATTCAACAGATAGAACGAGCACGGATTCGGCACATAGCCTTCACCTTCCTCTCCTCTCGCCCCGATGATACCACCTCGCCCGAAAACGCCCTCCAGAACCGCCCTCCTCACAACCCTCCCGTGCGCCACGGCGCTCGCGTCCGCCTCGATGCTGAACTTGCCGCTCGTCAGCAGCGACATGAAGACGTTGGCGCCGTGCACCAGCACGCTCCCAAAGACCTGCTTGGAGACGTCAAAGAACCAGATCTTGACGGGTCGCTGCGGCCGCTCGCGCCAGCGCTTGTACACGAGCGACAGCAGGGCCAACCCTCCCAGGGCCAGCTGCACGAAGATGGCGAACGAGCCCAGGAGGCTGCATTCTCCCGGCCGGGGCGGGCCCGCGGTGAGCGCGCCCGGGTCGGGCGTCGGGATGGATGTAGGAATAGAGGAGGAGAGGGCGGCAGCAGTGGTGGCGGGAGCGGCGGTGATCGAAGTGGTTGTGGTCGCGGGCGTCATTGTTCCTGGAAAGTATCCTGATTGCGTGTTCGACAATGATGAGGGTGGTGGTGGCGATAAAAGGATCGGCGACGTCGACTTTCGGAATGGAAGGGTGGCGGAGGGCCGTCGAGAAGAGAGGGAGGAGGGGTCAGCAGACTTGATGCTGCTACCACTGCAAGCGTTGGGACTGCGACATCTGGAAGATGCAGCGGCAACTTTAAACGGGCGGCGGGCGAGAGAGGTTGGCGGGGACCAGATTCACACCCTCAAGCTTTTTGTATCCGAGCCTGTAGACATTCGAAGTGGAAAAGCTAGCCCTGTTTCGTTTGGCTGAGCTTGCGGCCGCCAAACAATAGAATGGGAGGCTGATCTCGTTCGCGCGGTCCCCAGTGTTTCACCTTGCTGAATCAAGTTTCCGCTCGGTCGGAAAGGCGCCTCCGGTTAGCTGGCCTGGCGGTTGGTAAGGCGCTTCAGGGTGTTGCACGCTGTCGGTTGAATACTCGAGATTGTTTTGCATGAAAAAAATAACGAAAATGAAAAATGGAAAGGGAAAACCGTATATAGAGCTCGGAGACGGAGGATAAATCGAAAAGCTACGGTTGCATAAGTCTGGTGCATGGGGGAAGGTCTCAGATGAGAGAGCCTGGCCAGCGGGCAATGCGCATGGCCAATGCCGAAACGCCCTTATTGGCAGCCAGCTGTTGGCCTGAAGTTGGGGGCTTGTGTACAGTACAGTATAACACGCTACAACTTACGAAGCACTCCTGCACACGTCCCTAAGTACTTGTACGGCCCGGATTTACTGCGTAGGGAATTGTGGAGCCAAGTGATGGCCCACTGGTCAAGGTCCCACAGCGGCTTCCCTAACATATAGTAGTACCCAGGGTGGATACCTCCCTTTATCCGACTTCCTCCGTTCGGATGATGCCCGCCGGCTACTCCACGGCCGGATCTGACACAATTCTTGGAGACGCGCGGGTTCCAGGCTGTTCAGACGGCACAGGTATCATCGAAATGCTGCTTGTAAATGATATCGCAGTACTTGAGCAACATGTGATTTGGCGAGGCTTGCTCTGGCAACACTATTCACCGTTTCATTCTACAAAGGAGAAAGTGACGTAATTATGGTGGTGGAGAAAAATCAAAACGGCAAACCAAACTGAACCGGGAGAGAGATGGTTCCCGTGCCTTGGTCTCCATTGACCATTGCATTAAATGCGGCAAGGCAGGTACTGAGGCAGAACGCTGTTCCCGGGAGAAAGGAGGATTGCTGTCAAACACCACCGCTGTCCTCCACCCGTAGCTTGCTGCTATTCCGAAGGCAATCAGTTCAGTCTGCGCCCAATGCCAACCTGGAAATAAATCACCGAAACAGAACCAAAGCATAAACAGGCAATAAAGTACTTTCCCTGATTGCCCTGTTCACGCCGGTAAGAACCCCCCAAGTAGAAAACAAACGCAAACTCCATCCGTTGATCCCCAGACCCGGAAAACCTCAGCATCACCCGGGGAACATCAAGAAACGAAAACCTGATCGAATGAAAGTTGCTAGCTTCGTGAATGGAGCGACAGGCCCAAGCAGAGTTAAACCCGCATGTAACTGCGCCAGGACGCTGTCAATGCGACGTGAAATTTCCTCGCGTGTCGAAAACCTGATGGCGATGAAGCCGCCTAGGCGCACTCTGGCACCGTCGGAAGTAGCTTGCGCATGAAGTGAGGCAGTCTGCGTGCATGTGAAGCGATGAGCGGTCTGCCTCTCTTGACAATTGACTTTGGCGCTCTGGGCGCCGAAGCCGCCCTTATCGTCGCGGAGGGAGTTGTCGGAGAAGACGGGCCTCCAGACAAGTTGTGTTGGCTCTGAAGGCTGTCCGCAGGCCCGTCTAACTGTCAATCGATCCCATGTTGCTGTTTTAGGCGTTCTAAATTCTCCTTGCGGGCGTCCAGGTCCTCTTTTGTGCGGTTCATCTTGTCGGGCTGATGGTATAGTACTGCGCGGGAGAGTTAGAGACGAAACGGGAACTCTGGACAACAGCCCGAAGATTCGAACATACCAACGAGGTAACGATTCTGGAAATTGTACCCGTTCAACTTGTCGCACGCCTGCTTCGCATCTAATACGTCCTCATAGACGACGAAGGCGGTGCCCTTGGTGTTGCTCGCGATGCCCTGGCGGACTTGCCTATAAATCCGCGTCAGCCAGATTGTAAAGGAGATCAACCATGCAGAACTACCGTACCTGATGGGCCCGTACTTCCCAAAGAGGTCGAACAGTTCCTCTGGGGTGACGTTGTAGCTGGGATCGAGTCAGGACACAGGGCTTTCGAGAGGTCATATCGAACATGGGCAACGCTAGCGCACCTTAGATTCTTTACGAACAAAGCTCTGTCAATTGTTGATTTTGTCAGCCAAGACGTCATGATGGAGCGAGGAAGGTCGGGGATGATGGGAAGGCCGAGAAGGTCGCGTGGATGGCGGGCTGCGACCGGGTGGAGAATGGCAAGGTGGCTCGACAAAGCAAAAGCGATGGGTGACTCACCGATTTACCTCTGGGCCAAGTTTGTTGGCACGACTCATATCTCGATGTCGATTTGCGTATTCTCGACTCGCTGTTGTAGTGTATGATACGTTTGATGGGGAGGTCGCGGGTGGGTGCCGTCTGCAAGAGTGTTGGGAAGCTTGAAGTACGGGTCGACACGGAATCGAGGGAGAGAGAAGTTCGAAGGCGGAAGGAAGACAGGTGGGGCGGAGCCTTTTTTGGTCTAGTGACACACGTGATATGTGGTCATGCGTGGGATTCACAATGATCACCAGCAGCCTCTGCAGCGCCTCACGAAATAGGAAAGAGCGCTTGGACGGTTCGACGAAGAAAGTAAGTCTTTTGTCGGTTCTCACAAACACTGTAATTGGCGTTAGAGCGAGACAGGCAAATATGTTTTTTGTATTGCAGGAAAGAGGAAAGGTGGAAGAAGGGGAGGGCAAGGAACAAGATTGTAAGTCTACAATAGGATGACAACTAACTCGGAAAGCTCATAACGGTGAGACAGACTGTGATTGTATGTCCTGTCTGGCCCCAAGACCACCGAACACTACTCGAGAGAGAGAGAGGAGTGCAGTATCTGCCCAACAGATGATTTGAGCGAGAGCGCCTCGCTCGGCACCCTAATTCCTTGTACTGTATCCCAGTCACTTGAGACTTGTGGCAGCTATGCACTAACTAAGCTAGTGTACGGATTACAAGTAATCCGTATGCTCCTTGACGACGTGGCTCCTTGCCCGAGACTCGTTCAAGTCGGGACAATGCAACTGTGGAGCGGAGCGACGCAGGGGCCAATACACTAATAATGCCCCAATCTCTCGTTCGCTTCATGGTTGCACTTAAAAACGCGACTTCGTTCAGGCACGGGGCAACGGCTGCAGGCGTCGGTGGAGCCCAGACCCTGAACCCCAGCTTTGGATGCGAACTTCAGTTAAGTTTGACGCCTCTGGGCTGCTGCTACCCTTTCGACACTCCTCGACAACCTTCAACGATCCGTCGTTCAACAACTCGCTATTTACTGCGATCTAAAGTCCGACCTCCTCGCCGCCATCAACGTTCGCTTGCATATCCCTTGAATATGCCTTCGGTCGCCCAGGAATCACCGACCGTTCAGTCCTCCAAGAAGCGGAGGCGGGACGATAACGATCACCAGATGCACCCGTATGCGAGCCATTTTACGAAAGCCACGGCCTACGGCGCTAATTATCCCATTCTCACCTTCCATAGTGCCCAAAACAGCCCCCGTGGAATGTACGCAGACAAGACCTTCCACCATGGCGATTTCTTCCATCCCTCAACTCCCTTGGCAGCTCGCAAAAGCCTTGCCCTCCCACTCGGAAAGCGGCCGCGCGCAGCTGTGGAAGCAGATTTCGAAGCAGACGGCGAATTGATGCGACATCTTCCGTACTATTCTCCTTCCAGAGAATTCCGACAAGAGGAACAACACCACCCGCACCAAGACTATGCGCAAGCCGAGCAACGAACTCGCAGCGAGAAAATCTCCACCACAACATCATCAGGGACCTCGAGCCACACCTCCTCCGCACTTCTCATGAGTCGTTGCCACATCTGCTCCCGCAAACCCAACAAGAAATCCGATCTTGATTCCTTCGCCGACTGCCAAGGGTGCGGCCAGCGCACATGCTACGTATGCATTCGCGAGTGTCTCGGCTGGGGACTCGGTAGCGGTGCTCCCACAGGCAGTGTACAGACACAGACAGAACCTTCGTATCAGTTAGCGGCCACGCTGTCGACGACATCAGCAACAGGGACACCTGTGGAGGAAGGGGAGGCATCCTTTACGATGCTCGACGCAGATGACAAAGACCAGCAACAACAACCGCAACACGCCCAGAGCGAGGGCGGAACTTTACCAGCACAGGAACAAGGGTGGATGACAGGCTCGAAGCACAGGCAGGTTGTCTGCAGTCGGTGCTGTGTCGAAAGGGGAGAGGACGGCGAAGTGGTATGCTTGGGGTGTTTGCCGTTCGTTGAGGGCTGAACGAAAGAGGACCTGTTGTTCCATGACAAAAACCTGTTGGTTTGCATGGATGAGCTCACGCGGCGTCCTCTGTGGAGAGATATCGGATTGCCTGTCCCCCCCCCGAGGGCGACTTTCCAACCTCCATCGACGACACTGGCCCCCCATTAACAGTCTGAACGGCTTCGTTGGGGTGGCCTACGATAAGGACAGGGATCCTCGTGGCCGATCAAAGCACCGCCCGGATACAAGTACGGAGGGGGCGGGCCGAGAGAACGCCTTAATTGGAGAGGAGAAACGTCTTCAATCACCTTTCCAAAGACCGAGCCGAGGACATCAACGCCTTCAGAGGTAGAAGATGCGACGAGAAGATACCAAAAGTGGCAACCGAAAGGAAAACAAGGCCAAGGAAGCGGGACGGATCTCGGGTTGGTGAATTGGGCAAGTCACAGACCGAGGATTGAGTGAAACTCAGGGACTGTCAGAGCATTTCCTGGGCATAATAATAGTTGATAATTCACTCGAAAGAGAGAGAACGAGAAGGTATTGGGATAGCTACATCAAGCTTAACCCCATCTTGCTTCATGCATAGCCCGATATATCTGGAAAGCAAGGCAGCGGAAAGGCCGGGGGTTTGGTAGGGTTCCAGTAGCTAGCGCACATCATTTACAGCTCGGGGTACTGGGGCCAGTGACCCTATAGGCACGACGATAAGGGCGTCCCGGAGTGGGAGAAATAACTGGGTAAGAAAAACCCAAACAATTAAATAACTCATTCAGCTCCATTCGCTCAGTATCGTGCAAGGCATTGCTGGGCACCCGTCGTTGCGGCCACCCGACAGTTTCCAGGGGAATGTAAGAAGCTCTATTCGTACAAACAAGAACGGGCTTCCTAGCCCACTCTAATTGTACTGCGCGTACGCCGCGGTCGAGTTAAACTTGAGGTTGCCTTTGATGACCTTGTCAACGGCGCTCAGGAAGTCCTTCTCGGTCGCCACCTTCCTCCTCGCCCGGATGGCGAACATGCCCGCCTCGGTGCACACACTGCGCAACTCGGCGCCCGTGGCGTTGGGGCACAGGCGCGAGATGAGCTCCCACCGAATGTCGCGCTCGACCGACATGCTCTTGGCGTGGATGCGGAGAATGTTGGCGCGACCCTCAAGATCGGGTAGCGCGAACTCGATCTTGCGGTCGATACGGCCCGGTCGCATGAGGGCCGGGTCGAGCGTCGACGGCCGGTTAGTGGCGAACATGACCTTGATGTTGCCACGGGCGTCGAAGCCGTCAAGCTGGGTGATGAGCTCCAGCATGGTTCTCTGCACCTCGTTGTCACCGCCGGCACCGTCGTCGAAACGGGCGCCGCCGATGGCGTCGATTTCGTCGAAGAAGATGATGCAGGCCTTCTTCGTCCGGGCCATCTCAAAGAGCTCGCGTACCATTCTGGCGCCCTCGCCCACGTACTTTTGGACGAGCTCACTGCCAATGACACGAATGAAGGTAGCGTCTGTCCTGTTGGCCACAGCGCGCGCGCACAGGGTCTTGCCGGTACCGGGGGGGCCGTAGAGGAGAGCGCCCTTGGGTGGGTCGATACCCAGGTTGCCGAAGCGTTCGGGCGACAGCAGCGGCATTTCGACCACCTCGCGCAGCTTCTCTACTTGCTCCTTGCAACCACCAACATCGCCGTATGTGACGTCAGGCTTCTCTTCGACCGTCATCATGGTCACGCTGGCGTCGATCTTGGGCGGCAGCGGGAGGAGAATCTGGTACTTGTTCCGGTCGACGCCGACCCGCATCCCCTCCTCAATATCCGTCGGGCTGACGCGCTCGCCGAGCTGGACGACGAACTTGGCGATCTGCTTGACGTTGATGACATACTTGCTCTTGGACTCGTCCTTCTCGTCGGGGATGATCTTGGTGCACCGCGCTACCTGAAGCGGCTGCTCTTCTGACATCCTTTGGCGATCGGCGGCGGTATCCCAGAGATGGGGTGGCGCAAGGCCGGTATCCGACTCCTAGAGAGGGACAGTCAGCGCGAATGTTCGAACACGAAACTGTCGGCAAGTGCAGATGAACCTTGACGCCAATCTTCTCATCCACGCTTTGTTGCTTCTCCTTTATTTGTTGCTCGAGCTTCTTGATGGCGGCACCGTACGGTGCGGCGCCGTATGTCTTGAGAACCTGAATATCCCTTCGTGCTGTCAGTTGCGAGTCGCGGTGGCGGCGGTTCCGGGCGTGACCGACTCATCTGTTAAGGGCGTGATCTTCTTCTCCTCTATTTCGTCATCGGCGAAGTTCTTTCTGTACTTCTCCCAATTTGCACCTGTGGCAGAAGGCTATCCGAAGGTCAGCATGTTGAGGAGGGAACAGTCGGGATTCAGCACCAAACCGCGGGGGTCGATGTTGGTTTCCGCGTACCATGATGACGACAGGGAGAAGCGCTGGCGACGGGAATCAAGTCGAACGTCGATAAAATGATGCAAGAAAACTACGACAACTCTGTGCGCAATTGCCGAATACTCAACCGTGCTGGTGAGGGCGGCGGGAGAGCGTGGGAGTTCCGGGCGACTTTGGATGGTTTGGTGGCGGTTATGGGAGAGCAACGAACCCAGAGGAACCTCAAGCTCAGGTTCCGTAATCCCATGCTGCCTTGGGCCCAGAGCTCTGCGAGGCTGAAGGCAGCCTAGCACGAAAACGGTTAGAGTTAACGATCTGGAGTCTCCCCACCTGCAGCCCACCTCCAGCTGGCTGCCCGGCCGCTAACCCCCCCCTCCCCCCCCCACTAGCGGCTTGGGAAGAACTCCAGAACCCGACTGGAAAAAAACCCGTCCCACATTGCAGTGCATTGCAGTGTATGTACCTGACCTTTGGCGGGGAGCTACCTGGAAGTCAACAGAAGAGAAATCACACCGCTCGTCGCGACAACAGAACACGCCATCTTTTTTCTCGCCCGTTTCTTCCGCAGACGATAAGGAAATCAAGCTTTCACAATGGCCACTGCGACAGCAACAAAGGCGAGCGGAGGGGGTGGAAATGCGGCGTTCAGGGTACTTGCTCCCCGATGATGGCCTGTCCCGCCGAGCTGGGCGTTGCTGACCCTTGGATGCAGGACAAGGAGAAGCCGCTGGCTGTCCGGTCGTCCAACATCGTCGCCGCGAGAGGTACGCAACTTTTGTGACGCCGCCGGGAAGCTTCGTCTTTGCTGACGAGATTTTGCAGCCGTTGCCGACGCCATCAGGACATCGCTGGGCCCGCGGGGTATGGACAAGATGATTCGGAGTGGCAAGGGCGAAACCATCATCACCAACGACGGCAGCACAATGCTCAAGAGCATGTCGGTCATGCACCCCACAGCTAAGATGCTCGTCCAACTGTCCAACGCCCAAGACGTCGAGGCCGGTGACGGCACAACCTCGGTGGTGGTTATCTGCGGCAGCCTACTCGGCGCTGCCGACCGGTTACTGTCCAAGGGAATCCACCCTTCAGTCATTTCCGAGTCATTCCAGAGGGCAGCCGCCGCCGCCGTACAGGTCCTTCACGACATGTCACAACCCATCGCGCTCACAGACACCGCTGCCCTCCTTCAGGCCGCCAACACTTCCCTCTCCTCCAAGATCGTTTCCCAATACTCGAACCTCCTCGGGCCCATGGCCGTGAACGCAGTCACCAAGACGATAGATCTCAAGACGGCGGACAACGTTGACCTCAAGAACATTCGCATTGTCAAGAAGGTCGGCGGCACGATAGAGGACAGTGAGCTGGTCGACGGCCTGGTCCTGACACAGCCCGTGATCAAGAGCGCGGGAGGGCCGGTGCGGATGGAGAAGGCCAAGATCGGTCTGATCCAGTTCCAGCTGAGCCCGCCCAAGCCCGACGTACGTCCCTTCCTTGCCTTGATAACGAGCCCTTCGCCCCCTCCTCTTTCTTTCCTCTCCTCCCAGGGCGTCCGGTCAATCTTGCTAATTCGCTCCAGATGGAAAACACCATTTCGGTTAACGACTACCGGCAAATGGACAAGATCGTCAAGGAGGAGCGCATGTACCTGCTGGAAATGGTCAAGAAGATTAAGAAGGCCAAGTGCAACGTCCTCTTTATCCAAAAGTCGATTCTCCGCGATGCCGTCAACGACTTGTCCCTGCACTTCCTCCAACGGCTCGGCATTCTCGCCGTCAAGGACATCGAGCGCGACGAGGTCGAGTTCATCTGCAAGTCGACCGGCTGCAAGCCCATCGCCGACATCAACAGCTTCACCGAGGACAAGCTCGGCAGCGCCGACCTGGTCGAGGAGGTCCAGAGCGCCGGCAGCCGCATGGTCAAGGTGACGGGCACCAAGTCGGCGGGCAAGACCGTCTCGGTCGTGGTCCGCGGCGCCAACAGCCTGATCCTGGACGAGGCGGAGCGGTCGCTGCACGACGCGCTCTGCGTGGTGCGCTGCCTGGTCAAGAAGAAGGCGCTCATCGCGGGCGGTGGCGCGGCCGAGATCGAGATCGCCTCGCAGCTCAGCAAGCAGGCCCGCGCGCTGACGGGCACCGAGGCCATCTGCTGGAAGGCGTTCGCCGACGCCATGGAGGTAATACCCACCACGCTGGCCGAGAACGCCGGCCTCAACAGCATCAAGGTCGTCACCGAACTGCGCCACCGCCACGAGCTGGGCGAGAAGAACGCCGGCGTCAGCATCAAGAGCGGCGGCATCAGCGCCAACATTGCCAAGGAGAACGTGCTGCAGCCGTTGCTGGTCAGCACGAGCGCCATCGAGCTGGCCGCCGAGACGGTCAAGATGATTCTGCGCATTGATGATATCGCGCTGAGCAGATAGATAGATTATAATCGAATGAGACGAGACGAGGGCTTAGTTTCTGGATGGCAATCGGTCTGCATGTCAACGGACAAGGAATGGCAGGGCAAATAAATAGTTGTGCATGACCGAACCAAGGACTCGCTCTTGTAGGAAAAACCTAGTCCATGAACTCGCCAGCAAGGTTGGGTTTCTTGTAGCTGTATTACGACAAGCCTGCCTTACAGGCTGTACCCGAACTCGGCTTCAGCAGCTTTCCCCAGCTCGATTTAGGAGCTATTAGACGCAGGGCACACACAGAAGGGAACTTGACGGCCATGCTTCCCCCACTTTTCAAAGTTGGATAATAGTTGTGAGAACACTCAAGAAACTTTCGCTGTCTGTCGGACCCTTATCTGTACAAAGCTCACACAAAGCCATTCCCCTCCAGAGTCCAAATGCAAATGAAACCCTTCAAGGTCACCGATTCCCATCAGAAGCCACCAAGATGTGTGTGTGTGTGTGTGTGTGAGTGTGTGAGACTGCTCCCTCATTGAGCTTCAGCAATCTTTCACCAGCGTATGGCGCCCTAGGTCTGCAGCCCCCAATGTACCGCCTCTCACTCGACAAAGAGCCGGCGCAGAAGATTTAATAGTTGAGCTCTCCACCACCACCACCGGACACTTGATCCAGGTCCTCGTAGCTCTTGAGTGTCCGGCCCTGCACCGCCTCCCTCGGACCGACAGCTGCCACGCCGGCGCCGTCGCCCCATCTGTTAGCTGGCCCGCCACGACCGCGCCCGCCACCCATCGCACCGCCACCATCGCCGCCGTAACGCGAGTTGCCGCCGCGGCGGTCATATGGTCCGAACCGGTTCTGGAACCGGCTCCCGCCGCCGCTCGACATACCGCCGCCGCGACGGATCGGGCCGGCGCCTGCACCACGGTCGTCAACCCCGGTCCCGGCGTGCCAACTAGCTGGGTTGGGTAGCGGGTTCGCGCCGCCGGCGCCACTGCCGCCCATCATGCCGGGCGGGAACATGGCCATGGGGAAGCCCGGGAAGTTGAGCATGCTGTTCATGGCATAGTTTTGCAGGTTAAAGCCGCGTGGGGTGCCCGTCGGCTGCTGACCGTTGGACTGGGGGAAGTGGCCATTGGAGTTCGCGTCAGTGCGCGAGGGCGCGATGTGCGCCGGGTCGAGCACATAGGCGTTGATCAATTGGAACTGCGCCGGGGAGTAGTTAGCATGGGTGGACGGTAATCATGCATGCTAGCGTGTGGGGTGGGCATGAGAGTGGCTCACTCACCTCTTCCTTGAGCTTCTCTAGCCACTCGGTGTGGCGTTTCTCAACGTGTTTACGCCAAAAATGCTCCTCTTTGAAAAGCTTTGTGCACTCGGGGACCTTGCAGCGCCACTTGTGCTCGTCTTCCTGCTTGACGTACTTGCCCAGCTCGTCGTTGACTGCGTCTTCGACTGGCTTGCCGCCCAGCTTTCTGAGGTCGACTGTCTCGGGATGCAGGATCTGGTTGATTTTGTCCTCAAACGTCTTGACCCAGTTGTACGCCCGCTGCAGCTGTTGTTCGGCCTTGGAGGAGGCACGGAACTTGCGGTCCTCTTCGGGGGCCTCGCCCTCCTCAACCTCCTCGTCCTTACGCTTCTTCGACGGGAAGGGGTCGCCGTTCGCGCTGGCCTCAGCCACGGCCTTGGCTGCCGAGGACAAGGTGCTCCTAGGCCTCCGGAGATGGCCGCCCGGGCACTTGCGGGTTAACTCGTGAACCGAGTCGCTCTCAAACACACAGAAGAAGCAGAAGTTGAAGACACGGCGGAGGTACTCGATAGTCAAGTCCAGCCGCTTCTTCTCCACGAGGAGGTCGATGTCATCAACCTCATCATCCACCATTCCCTCTTCTTCATCGTCTTCGCCGTCCTCAGCCATTTCCTCATCTCCCTCTTCACGCTCCATATCCATGGATTGATCCAGGGTAATAGTCCGCTCCCGCTGCTTCTTTGGCCTCTTGACCGAGGTCACCGGGACCGCAGGTTGCAGCTTCCCTTCATCACGCAGCCTGTCAACATGGTCTTCAATCAGGCGGTTTGCGTTCAAGTCGGACCCAATGTCACCCTCGAACTTGGTAACGAGTTCTGTGGCAAGCTGGAGGTCTTTATGAATGCGCTCAGGGGCGGAGAAGAGATCCCAAAGCGCCTTCTTCCTGGGGTGTGAGGGTGGATTATGGACACCGACATGACAGGTGAAATCGCCACGCAGCTCGTCCTTGACGGTTTTCCCGTTGATGGCCTCGAGCGCCTTCTCGGCAGTTGAGACAGGAGCGGCAGGCTTGGACTCGCCGTCCTCGTCCCCGGCACCTTCGTCCTCCTCGGGAATGGGAGCCTCGGGAGCGGGGTGCAACATGATCCAGCCGATCCTGTGATACCGCTTACTAGGATTTGGATCGCTCAAAGAGAGCCACTTGAAACCACCTTCACCCTCTCCGAGATGCTCCTTGCAAAAGGCCTCAAGATTTTGGCGGCTTACGGAGGGCGCAATGGTCTTGATGAGGAGAGTGGGCTGATCCAGGCTCTCATCCCGGATCTCGGTGGGCTGGGCTGGCACTAGATCGCCAACACCAAGAACTTCGTTCGCAGCGGTCGCTTCGCCCTCCTCTTTCTCGGCCGCGCCGCCAGCTCCGTTGCTCTCGCTCTTGGGTATGCCCTCGAGGGAGAAGTCGTCAAAGACGCCCGAGGCGAGGTCCTGCTCCCAGCGGGCATAGGCGCCAAGACGTTGTTCGTTCAGCTGCTGGCGGAACGGGTCGCGAACTTCAGGCACGTAGCGTTCCTTGAACCACTGTTCTTCCTTGTGTTGTTTGACAAAGGCGTGTGCCATCTTCGCCTGGAGATCCTCTTTGTATTTGTCGTAGGCAGCTTGAATTTTGGCCTTTTCTTTCTCCCGCTCCTCCTGGGCTTCGCGCGGGCCTCTGGGACGCTCGGGTTCGCGGCGCCGGCCACTTTTCAGACGCTCCTTCTCCTCCTTTATTCTTTCATTTGCCCTCCACCATTCGCCAAACCACGAGAAGCCCACCTGATACGACAGCTTGAGCGGATCCGGAAGAGGGTTGTTCAGGGACTGCGGCAGGGCGGAATCCTGCCCGGGCACGTAGCGATCAATAACCGGGTGGGGTGAGCGGCGGCTCCGGTCGTCGCGGTCGCGAGTGCCGGCATAGTCGTCACGGCCGCGCGCCCTGGGCTCGTAACGATCAACCGCGGGAGGGGATCGGGATCGGCGTCTGCTGCGGTCTACACCTGAGCAGATGTAAGCCAAGAAGAAAAACAAAAAAACAAAAAAAAAAAAAAAAAAAAAGAATAACGGCCGTGCAAAGATTGCCGGAACAGCAACCGGCAGTGAACAGGGTCATTGATGGTTAAAGGGACAGGAAGGGTCAAACGCACCAGGAGATCTGCCGTTGCGGTAGAAGCTGTCTCCTCTTTCATCCTTTATCCTCGTATCGTCGCGGCCACTCCAACGGTCGCCAGGAGAACGAGCAGACTCCCGATGGTATGAATCCATGGCGGCCTAGCGGGAAGGTGAAGGTGATACTACTCGGCCGGCATTAAACTCGGTTGGCGGAAACTTGAGACGGATCGGGCGCTGCGCGAGGTCGAGGGAGGAATGAAAGGGATCGAGGCGGGCCGAGAGCGGCGCCTTCTTCTTGTGTGTTGCCGCAGACTTGTTTGCCGCTTGTCAAGTGATTCCAGAAGTCGGTGATTTGGTTGTTTGTGGCGAGAGGTTACTGCTTGGCGACATGATTGCGGTTAGAAAGCAACGATTCAGCGACGAGGTGGACAGGGAGGAGCAGGCAGGGAGCGGTGACGGAGAACGGGGGGCTATGCGAGCGGAAATGGAAGATCGACAATAAGGTGCAAGATTAAATAGACGAGTGAAGAAGATCGGTGCAATAGAAGGCTTCGGGGACTGGATGAGGTTTGGTCCGTGGCATCGCGACGATGCAAGGAGATTGATTGCAAGAGAGACGGGAGAAGAGGACCAGTCCTGACAAGCGAAGCCGACAGGGTGCTCAAGGGTGAAGCGCTAGAACAGGCGCAGACGAGAAGGGCAGTAGGGAGAATGAGAAGGGGGCAAGAATAGATAGAAGAGAAAGGTTCGACGAACAATTGATGGTATGAGTAATGGGCGACTGATACCTAGTCGCGAGGTTGATGCGCGCGTTGTTGGATGGGATCGCGAGCGTGATGTTGCGGGATTGGGCCGGCGCAAGTGGACAGTTCAGCTCCACTAGGTGGTTGGCATCGTCACGTGTCGCACCCAGCCAGGCCCGTTGCCATGCTGGAACCCAAGACTTAAGGCAGTAATCCGTACTCTCGTATGTAATCCGTATAAAAGGAGTTGTAGTGCACCTACACTATTGCATCAAGCAGTTACTCTACTACGTAACATCGCCTGGCTCCCGCTATGCTGGCGCACCCTACAAAATGTTTATGGTGACTGCCTAGTTACTCCGCACTAGGTAACCAAGCATGAAACAGTACCTCACCTAATCTTGCATCAGTTCCGTGTACAGTACATACATACCTTATATCTTCCGTCTACGGAATACTGTATGTATCACAGCTTCATCGCACTAGGGGTTCAGACCGCAACAAATAGCGAGGGAAACCATTTCGTCTTATTCCTTACCGAAAAGTATGACGTTCATAATTGTCAGAAACACATTCTGGTTTGTTTTCTTCAGGCTCGATGCCCTCGGTTGGTATCACTGATAGAGAGGAGAGAGCATGGGAATTACCTGGGAGTTCGGGTGATGTCATACCCCCGAATCTTTGCTTGACCTTCCACATAACAACACACCTTCACATCTGCTGCTAGGTAGCGACCGGGAGAAAAAAATCCGAAACACAACCCATCTATCCTTCTTCAAGTCAATACTGCGACCACATCCTCCTGTCTGTCACAGATTTCAGTTGTACACCGAAGAGCAGCCCAGCCCAGAATGACGACCTACATACCCTCGCTCACTCTTCCGGACGCCGTCTTCAACAACGTCCCGGCCTCCATCCTCCTGCCCATCGCGCTCGGCTCAGCAGTAGGATATGCCACGAGACGTATGGATATGAGACCCCCCCCCCGGTGCTTCCCCCACGTCATGACCGTAATTCCCTGGTCCTGGTCCTGTTCTACAAGTAAATTCTGACATCTGGCAGCTGCGACAAACCGCCAGGAATCCCTCACCCTGAACCAACCGCCCCTCCGTCCGCCGGCAGCCGTCTTCCCGCCCGTCTGGACCACGCTCTACGGGCTGATGGGCTATGCCGCTCACCGCGCCTTCAGCCTCGGAACCTCGCCTTTCAATAGCCCCGTAAGCCTTACCCCATTCTCTCTTGTTCCCTTCCTACCCACTCCCCCCCCCCCCCGGCAGGCCGCGGGCCCATTCCTCCTCCATTCGCTCATGATGTGCTGAACCTTCTTGCTTCGGGCTAGGGAACGGTCTCCGCAGCGCGTCACGGCGCCACCCTCTACACGATCCAGCTGGGCATCAACCTTGCTTGGATGCCTCTTTTCTACGGCCTGAACCGCCCCGTCCTCGCGACCATCGACGTCGCCACCCTCTTCGGGATCAACTCGTACCTGGCCTGGCTGTGGGCGACCAAGGTGGACAACCTGTCGGGTTGGTTGCTGGCTCCTTACGTGGCCTGGCTCGGCTTCGCCACTTACCTCTCGTTCGGGACCGGGTATCTGAATAACTGGGACTTAAGTCCCACGTCTGCGGCGCGTGCGGGGAAGGGAGAGGGAAAGAAGAACGCGTAAGCATGGTGGAAGCAAAGCAGGTAGGGAAGGAATGCTCAACAGGGGGGAGAGACAAGGGAGAGACGGTAGGCAGGTAAAAAAAAGGGAAGGAGGAAAGTAGAGGAGAGAGAAGGGAAGGGGAGGGAAGGGAAGTGAAGATGGGGATCCCCTCCTCCTCCTCTCCCCCATGAGTAAAGCCAAGCTTTTCGTCCAATGATTCCTGTATCATAAACTAGCCTCTTTTTTTCCGCCCAAATGGAAGAAGATTCGGTACCGCAACGCCCGCTGATGAAGAAATGGGATGCTCCATATCTATGCCCGCCAGACCGCCCTTCCTCCTAACCCACCGTTCTATAAAAGACCGCCCCGCGAGGGAGACCTTCCAAAATGAAAAGAAAACCGACATCATCACTTACCCCCCCCCCTTTCTTTCACAACACCGCTGCTGATTATTGCATGGGTAGATACTTCTTCAACCCATCATAGACCATAAAGATGAACGCTGAGCTCGGCACCGACCTCAGGACGGTAATGCCGCACCCGCGATAGAAGCCCTTCAGGCCGGCCTGATTCCACAGCGCGGCCGCCTCGCCGGCAAAGGTCCTCTGCTGCGCAGCGCTGCCGCCGAGCGGCGTGGTCTGCATGCGCGACTTGACCGTGTCGGCGGGGAAGAAGAGGAAGTTGTACGACATGCCGGCCGAGGCGCCCGCCACGGCCTGCTGCCACAGGGGCAGGGCGTCCGCCTGCCGCGCCCTCGCCCGCTCCTCCTCGGTCCGCGCCGCCCGCACGTTCCACTCCCGCATCAGCTTGGTCACCGTCTCCTTGGACCCGAACCAGGCGGCGCACCCGCCCGACTCGCGGATCAGCGTGCCCAGCTGGCCGTGCCAGAACCCGCGCAGGCCCTGGTGTCGCCAAATGTCCCGGATCACCGATATCGGCCTGAGCGGGGCCGCCTTGGCCGCGCTTCCACCGCCGCCACTGCCACTGCCACTGCCACTGCCACTGCCGTTGTCCGCCTCGCGCGGCACCTGGATCTTGCACTTGACCAGCTCGACGGGGGTCAGGACGAACGAGGTCATGGTGCCGGAGAAGGCGCCCGTTATCCAGAGGGCCGACAGGGGCAGCGGCTGGTCGCGCGGGCTGTAGCCGGAGGCGTAGATGGCGGCGCGGCCGAGGCGCTCCCAGAAGAAGAGGCTGCTGTTCTCGAGGGCTGCGCCGACGAGCGGCGCGCTGATGCCCCGGTACAGACCGAGGAAGCCGTCGGCGCGGACGGACTGGCGAAAGCAGTCCAGTGGTCCTTTGTACTGGAGAGGCAGGTGGTCGGGCTGGGATTGGAGCCGGACCTTGACCGTGTCAAAGGGGTATTCAATGTATTTGCCCACCACGCCGGCGATCTGAGTATATATGTTAGGACAGATCCCTAATGTTGGGGAAAGGGAAGCAGAGCCGGGGAAGGGAATTAACGAGTGGGTAAACTTACAGAACCGTATAGTATGTCCTCAACCGCATCCAATGCTGCTACCCTGGGCTTCAAGTGTACCGGAGCGGAAGCAGTCTCCGGAAAGGGCTTGAGAGCGCCATGTTGGGGTGTTGCTGGCTCCATGACAGTGGTGTTGTTCCGATCCAAAAGAGGAAAAAGAAAGGAACGGAAGAGGAAGAAGAGGAAGAATATAAGAGCGATCGGAAATTGTCAAGAGACAATCCCAACCGGCGGCGGCGGCGGCGGCAGCACCCGGTTCAAGCTAAGCCGTCCGCCCTAGGGGAAGTCGTGCGGTTCACGATCCACTGGGGGGTTGAGTTGATGAGTTGATGGCCCCCGGTTGATAATTTGAGACCGATTGCCGCCCAGGACGGAACGCACCGCAGAGGGCGACCGCTGAAGGGTCGGCAGGGCCTCTTTCAACCAAGAACAGGACAAGGAAACGGCAAGCCTGGTTTGCTTTGCTTTTTTTCAAAGAGATGCAAGGTGAATGCAGCACGACTGTATGCGGTGCACGCAATTCACACAGCCAGCGCGGCGCGTAGTGACTTTTGGTCCCGAGTCACCGCTCAATGGCCTAGCATCCGGAGGGGGAAGGATGGGAAGGAAGGGAGGGAGGGCAAAAAGAATATGCCCGCCTTGCTTGTGATGGAAGGGTGCCCGATCAGCGGAGCAGGCACCACAACAATAAATAGGTCCGGAGAGGTCAGAGGGCGGGCGGTCTGGCTTCTTTTGTCGGCTGTTGAAGAGGACAAAATTGTCGAGACCGTCGGCACCTCGCCGCAGGGGATGAAAGGGAGCCGACAAGAGGGAATTCACGTCATACGACTCGGAGAGAGTCTCCTCCGTGCGCTGCTGGAGCTCCGGGCGGAATCCGCTCGGGGAACATGATGGCGGTTGCAGTGGCACCGTCACGGTGACTGTGCATCGGCAGTGACGAGAGCACAAAATTTTTGAGGATAGGCCCCCGGCCCTCGGCGCGACAGGGATGCGGTGGGGCTATTGGCGGGGACACATCCTCACTAAAGCTCCAGACCGGGCCGTGCCAGGGGTTAACCGCAGTCGTGCTTTTCTTATCAGATCTTTTGTCAAGATCCCCTCAAGCGGGGGACTATGTAATTTTACAAAAGCAATTCAGAACGACTAACCGAAGCAGGGTAACCGCCCCGAAGCTTGTAGGTACAGTACCTAGTGTATATATATATACTCAGTACAAGGTGAGGGTACCTTTGGTACCCAACATACGAATGCGAGGAAAGTACGAGGTACCTTGCTAGTGCTTGCTCGGCCACATGCCCTCCACGGCGACCCGCCATAGACTGTTTGAATCGAGCCAAATCGATGTGGGTGGATGACGGGATAATACGGGAAGCAATCAAGGGCCTACGTCGCCGTACTCCACATTTGTTGGCATCTCCCGTCCCTCCATTATTACACTAGAGCTTCCTCTGTGGTTCACTTCTACTCGTAGTAGGGCAAACTGCGAAAGTCATTGCCTTGTTATGCAGCCGCCAGCGCATACCTAGTGTATGTATGTTAGCTAGCTCATTGCCGTTCCTAGTCTAAGTAGATATGGGTCCCTTTCGTACACTAGTAGCGTGGCACATTCGACACGATGCATCTCACTGCCATGACGCCCCCTTCCCGGCAAACCCCCCGCTCTCCTCCAGCTTCTTTCCCCCGCCGCGGGTCGGCTTGGACTGCGCGGCCTCGTGCCTCCGCAGCTCCTCGGGTACCTTGGATATTGAGGATTTGGAAATGATCTGCTTCAGGTCGTACATGACGTCCGCGTCTTCGTTGCCCAGGAATGTGATTGCCACACCGCTCTTGCCCGCACGCCCCGTACGGCCGATACGGTGCGTGTATGCCTCGATGCTCGAGGGCATGTTGAAGTTGACGACCAGGGACACGTCCGCCACGTCGATACCGCGCCCCGCCAGGTCCGTGGCCACCAGGACGCTGGCCTGGCCGTTGCGGACCGACGCCAGGGCCGCCTCGCGCTGCTCCTGCGTCTTGCTGCCGTGCAGCGTGGCCGTGGAGAAGCCCCACGACTTGATGTCCTTGGCCACCATCTCGCAGTTGCGCTTGATGTTGACAAAGACAATGATGGGCGGCTTGAACTGGCCCGAACCGAGTATCTCCTGCAGGCGCCGCTTCCGCTTGTCCTCGCCCGCGATGAACTCGACGCGCTGCTCGACCGTGTCGACCGCCTCGCCGGCGTTGCCGATCGTCACGATGGCCGGGCGGCGGAGGTACTTCTTGGCGATCTTCTCCACGAGCGGCGGCATGGTCGCCGTGTACATCATGGTCTGGCGGTACCGGTCCTTGCCGCCGAGGTAGCGGCTCATGAGCTGCGAGTTCTCCGCCTCTTCCGTGTCCGGCTTCTCGTTGGCCACGGGGAGCGCGTCCAGGATCTTGGTCAGCGGCTCCTCGAACCCCTGGTCGATCATGCGGTCCGCCTCGTCCATGATGATGTAGCAGCACTGCGAGAACACGAGCAGCCGTCTCTCGAGGCAGTCCACCAGACGGCCGGGCGTCGCGACGATGATCTCGGCGCCGTTGCGGAGCGAGAACGCCTGCTCCTCCAGAGAGTGACCACCCACGATGCTGACCACGGTAAAACCGAGCGGGTCCGCGAACTTCCTCGCCTCCGACTCGATCTGCTGCACCAGTTCTCTCGTCGGCGCGAGAATGAGCGCATACGGGCCGTCGTTCTTGTTGTATTCCGTAAGAGGCGGGAGCTCCGAGATGTAGACAAGCAGCGGGAGGAGGAAGGCGGCCGTCTTACCCGAACCGGTAACGGCAACACCGATGAGGTCGCGCGCTTGCAGTGCGATCGGGATGGCCGCCCTCTGGATCGGGGTGGGCTCGTCGTAGCCGACGCTGTGGACGATGTCGAGCAGCCGCCGCGGCAGGTTCGACTCTTCCCAGCTGCGCATCGGGTTCGGTATGGAGCCTCCCTTGGTGGCGATGCCAAAGTTCTCTTTGAAGATGCGCCAGTCGCGCTCCTTCATCTCCTCCAGCTTCTTCTCGGACCAGTGTTTGCCAAAGTTCTTGCGCTCTGCAATCTTCTTGACGCGCTCGTGCTGTTCCAACAGTTTCTTCGCCCGCTCCTCGCCTGTCTCGGGGTCGGCACGCCGGATCGCCTCGGCCTTGCGCAACACCATCTCGTCCGTGTTCTCGTACCCCGTGAGCTTGTAGAGCGGCTCCGGGCGGTCTGCGTAGATGGGATCGTACGGCCGGCTGGTGTCGTCCTCGGGATCCCAGTCAAAGTTAAACTTGTTCGCCGCCGTTCGCTTCCTCTTCTTCTTGGCCGAGAAGGTGGACTGGTTGACCTCGGGGCCCATGTACCTCGCCCGCAGCTCTGCCGCATCCTTGCGCTCCATCTCGGCCCTCTTTTCTTCCTCGTCGTTCAGACGCCGACGTTTCCCGGCATGTCCATGATCGGCGGCGCCATCACCGGCATGTCGCATCGCCTTGGGGCCGGTGGGTATGTCATGCGGCGTTGATCGTCCGTTGCCGTGCCCGTTCGCGTCGCCATTTGTCCCGTTGGTCGACGACTGTCGTCGTGCTATCAGTGACTCTTCTCGCCGTTTCCGTTCCTCCTCTTCCTTGGCGGCCTTCTCTGCGGCCAAGCGCTCACGTTCCTTCTTCGGGATGAACCTGGGTTTGGCCGCCGCGGCCCTTTCGGCCTCCCTCTGGCGTAGCAGAGCCGGAAGGTCTGGGGGCAAGCGTCGTTTATCCATGGCAGGCAGACGTGCAGCGACTGGCGATTGTCTTCGGGGTGGTGGATAGATGCCCGCGGTCCCGAGAGACGAGTGGTCTGCTTGATGATGGACGGCGCGCGCAGCGGTTCGAAGTAATCCGTACTTATTGATGTAACATGGGACCTAACCTTGCACTTCGTAAGTCATGTACTCCGTACGGAGGTATATTTGTATACCGTGCGGATATGAACCGTGCCCCACCGTCCTCTGGCTGGCTGCCCGCACGGTCCAGACAGGCAGGGCTCCACCTTATTTTTGAGAGCCTGCAAGTGCCGCGCTTGCAACTGCGAACCGTTCCGACTCACGACGACCGAACGTCCGCCAGCATTGCCCTCCTCCGGCGAATCCGCAACGATGGCGGCCGCGGCGACGAAGCACATACAGCTGGCGCTGGCGCTGCCCGCGCGACTGCGCACATTCCTCGCGCGGTACCCGCCCCCCTCGATCCTGCCCGCGGGCGCCAACCCCGAGACGTACAAGACGGCCTACCAAGAGGAGACGCCGAACCCGTTCCTGCCCATGAAGCACCCCGTCACCGGGCGGTGGCACGAGCCGAAGTACTCGCTGCGCCGCCAGGCCGAGCTCGTCAAGATGGCCCGGGAGCACGGCGTCGAGGAGCTGTTGCCATACACGCCCAAGGGCACCGAGACGAGGCTGCGCAAGAGGGTCGAGCTGGGTCTGCGCGTCAAGGGTACCGGTGTCGGCCAGAAGGTCAAAGGCCACAAGCATGAGAGGCAATTGGCCGCAAAGTACGTCTGGACTACCTTGGAACACCTTTGCGTTTGACCGACTGTTTCGAATTGCGTTGCTAACCTGGGCGTTACAACAGGATGGAGAAGAGGAGACAGGCCATGTTGGAGATGCCAGCGCTCATCAGGGAATGGAAGGAGGTATGCCGTGAAAAGCCCCGCCCTCGACCGTTTCGGATCCTTTTCTTGCTAACTCTCTTCATAGGTTGGGAAACGGAACTGGACCAAGTTCCCGAAATAAGCGGCCACAGGCCGTGTACGAGGACTGCGATGTGTTTAGACTGTACCATTACCAATGTACAACATTCCAAGCTCTGGGACTCCCATGACGTGAATTTGCTTCTTCGCGACGCACACACCATGTGCCATATCTTCTTTTTCTTCATCCTGTCCTGGCTTGGGTGTCGGTCATGCTCCGAGTTCTCGCACTTCGCTGTTATTGGGCGATCAGCCGAATGCCAAGTGAGCAACAACCGTCACTCACCAACACACTCCTTCGGTATCGCTGGTGACTGCTCCCTACCTTCTCTGCCAGTCTCCCACAGACACCATTGTGTTTTTATGGGTTGAAGCGTCTGTCTTTTTCTGCCATTGGGACTCAGAGAGAGGGGGCCCTTTAGCAAGACACAAGCACGTGATTGGCTCTCAAATTCTTTCCCTCACACTTTGCTCGCTCTCTTTCAAACACACTCAAGCGCCACCGTCTTCAAAACCACCATCGTCGACTCACCACACCAAAACCAACAAACAACACAAACGACGCAAACCCCACAGGGTGTTGTAGACATAAACCCGGCCACTTTGCCCACAATGTCAATACCAGCAACAAACCCGACCTACTACGAGATCCTGAATCTCTCCCCCTCGGCCCTCACCTCCCTAGACGAGCCAGCCGCAGCGTCCCTCATCAAGCGCGCCTACCGCCGCGCCCTGCTCCGCCACCACCCAGACAAGAAATCTTCCACTTCATCATCACCATCATCATTACCTTCTTCATCACCAGCTTCTGCACCAGGATACACAATCGACCAGATCTCCACCGCCTACGCGACCCTCTCCCGCCCGGCCCTCCGCCAAGCCTACGACCGCTCCCTGCTCGTGCTCCAGTCCCAGCGCCACCGCCCATCCTCCCTAGCACCATCGTCGGCGACGGAATCGCCGGGGGGCGGCGGCGGCGGCGGCGGAGCGGCGGATTTCCAGACGGGCATCGAAACCGTCGACCTAGACGACCTCGACTACGAGGAGAAAGGTCGGGGCAGGGACAGCGAGACGACGTGGTACCGCTCGTGCCGGTGCGGGAATCCGAGGGGTTATCAGTTCGGCGAGGCCGACCTGGAGGATGCCGCCGACCTCGGGGAGTTGATGGTTGGCTGCGCGGACTGCAGTCTGTGGCTGAGGGTTTGTTTTGCCGTTCTCGATGACGACGACGATGGCCAAGATGAGAAGGGGGGTGAGAAAAGGGAGCAGCATGCTGGGAAAGGGAGTGGAGATGGGATGAAGCCAGTGCTGCTGAACAGTGGAGAAGTTGCGGCTTGACGAAAGAAGACCCGGGCGGTAGAACCACAGGGGCCTCCTCATTCATCATCTACTTCATAACATCCTGTGGTTGACAGGTTGCACATCACATCCCATTGGGGATACGAAAAAGAAGTCGCCGGCCAATCAGGTCTATTATTGACCACGCGGTTTTATTTCTTGCCCAGGCGATCCTCGCCAGTCAGAGTCTAAGAAGCAAGCAATCTGAGAAAGGAAACGGGACCCCCCAAGTGCTGCACCTGAGCCCTCAACTGCCGCGATAAACCGCCCACCAAGTCTTGTGTATCTGCCGTGAAAAACATGCAAAGTTACGTGGGGATCACCAGTCCGCGCTCCAAAGACACCGTTTCCACCAAGGGATTTGCCAAACCGGGGTTATCACTATCGAGAGAGAACATCTATGACGCCGCTTACTCGGCCTTGGGCTCCTCCGCAGACGGCTCCGCCTTCGACTCCTCGGCCGGAGGGGCTTCGGCCTGACCAGCAGCGGGGGGCTCCGCCTCGGAAGAGGTCCAGAGAGTCTACAGTACGTCAGCATACGACCGTATCGCCAAACCAATGCGTCCCGGACTTACCAGGTTGTCGCGGAGGAGCTGCATGATGAGGGTGCTGTCCTTGTAGCTCTCCTCACTCAATGTGTCGAGCTCTGCAATTCAGGCGGTCAGAAACACAGCAATCAACCTTGCGACAGCTCGCGAGTGACTCACCAGCAATGGCATCATCAAACGCCTGCTTGGCCAGGTGGCAAGCCTGGTCGGGTGCGTTCAGGATCTCGTAGTAGAAGACGGAGAAGTTCAGGGCAAGACCCAGGCGGATGGGGTGGGTAGGCGGCAGCTCGGTCTGGGCAACCTCGGTGGCGGCCTTGTAGGCCTCGAGAGACTTGTCGGCCGAGTCCTTGCGCCTCTCGCCGACGGCGAACTCGGCGAGGTAGCGGTGGTAGTCACCCTTCCTAGCATGGCGTCAGAACTCGACTCACAACGGCACATCGACAACAAAAGGCGACTGACATCTTGTGGTAGAACACCTTGGACTCTCCAGTCTTGGCGGAGGGAATCAGGTGCTTGTCCAGGACGCCGAGAATATCCTCGCAGATCTTGGCGAGCTCGGACTCGATCCTCTGGCGGTATTCCTTGATGAGGGCAACCTGGGTGGTGTTGCCTTTGGACTCCTCCTTCTGCTCAATCGAGGTGACGATCCTCCACGACGCACGGCGAGCGCCAATAACGTTCTTGTAGGCAACCGACAGGAGGTTCCGCTCCTCGACGGTAAGATCGCGGTCTTCGGAGGCAACAATCTTCATGTTCTCAACCATCTCTGTGCGCGGGGTGAGGAGTCAGCGGGCGACAGCGCAGATATCCGTTATCCATCAGGTACATGCCCTCGTAGCGCTCGGCCTGCTCGGCCAGCTTGGCCAGATAGACAGCATCTTCGTGACCCATGTTGACGATCGAGGAGATATCTGCGAGATTCTGAGTTAGCGTGATACGAAAAGAGGCGATTTTTGACTTGGCAAGCTCAATGTGCGGGTTAAGCAGGAACCGAAGAAAAAAATGAACAAAACACAACGCATGAACGGGCAAAGTGAAGAAACCGCCAATCAATCGCCCCCTGTAGCAAAGATGAGCCGTCACGGTGGACCAACTCCGATGTTGCTGGCGTTGGATGTGGTGCGCGCTGACTTCATGCCAGGCTCCCCGCTCTCGGTGTGGGGTGGATGCGCAACCCGGTCGGGTTTAAGCTCCAGGAAACGGCAGATCCTAGCATGACGAATACCAGCTCTGGGAAGGGAATTGAATTCCGAGCCCAGGGCGACCAAGGACATGCCGAGGGCGGCTTCAAGAAAATGAAGCCTGCGACTTGAGGGCGCGCCGGCGATGACGACAGTGGGCGAGCCGTGCATAGTGTGTGTGGAGGACGCAGCAGGTGAGGGGACAGGAACCGGGACTCACCTCGTGAAATCTAGTAAAATGGCGGAATGCCGACAAGAAGCTGTGTGTGGGAAAGATGGCGGGTTGGGAAGTGGTTGCAGATGAATCGCGATGTTTGTTCGGTCGCTCGATGTTTTGGAAAGAGAACGAGAACGGGAGAAGTTCACCGGTTTTGGATGCAAAGTTGGAAATGAGGGAAGGGGCAAGGCCGAAGCGCAGCGAAGCGACAACGCAAGGCGGGATGCGTGGGCGGGCAGCCAGTCAAATTTGGGCTGGCACGGCCACTCAAACAGGACCCCGCCTGTCACCACGTGACATCCCTCTCTCACTCTGCCTTCTGGAGAGGTAGGCCCCGAGTTTAAGAAGGCGTGTAAATACCAAGCACGGAATACGTCACTCAGGAGGCTCGCCAAGACATCTCAGAATTGTAACGCTGAAAGCGGCGTTGACTCCTGAGCCACCTCCGTGACCGACGGATACCAAGGCGGAACGCGCCGTCAGCTCTTTCTGTTGCAGTGTCAAGGCTTTTTTTGACACGGCCGTTTCCCTTTGTTGGCCGACAGCGGTCAGGGATTACGACCGTGCGGCGGCGGCGGCTGTAGGTGTAGCAATCGCAGTAATGCACGCTTAATAAGGCAGCTACAGGAGGTTCCCTTGATTTACATCCATTTTCCTGTCTGAGTGTATCAGGGCCGCCATTGTTGGTTGTGATGCGCACTACACGGGCGGTCTGTTCATCCTAGGAGCACGTCATAGTTTCTAGCTCGGCCCACTACCTGTTTACCTGCGGTGTATAGGTTTGTCACCTCTCCACGGAGTAGAGCACGGAGTATCTATCTACAGAATATTGTATTCTTTAATCTTAGCGTATCTATACGGTATGCCTGCTTCGAAACAATTCATTAAGAATCTATCTATAGATACGTTTGGTATTGGTATATTTACCGATTTATGGCCCAGGTTACGAGGCTGACGAGGCACAATCTGTATGAAGTATCTCCGTCCTTTGCAGCTTGGAAGGAGCCAGGCTGCAAGCTCTGGGTTGCCTGTTCGCACATCGGCAGATTGGCCCCACTTTTCAGCACGCCCCCCCCTCGACTATAACTTCAAGCGTATTAAGATCCTGAAGAGGGATAGCGAGAATCTTGATGTTAAAGACTGGTTGGGATGGTACAGAATCGTTAAGTTGATCTCCCTGCTGTTTAGAGGTGTTGTTTAGATGTGCAAGCAATGAGTGAGATGGAGCGCACTAATTCGTACAAGCCCTGCCTACGTGTTTCGCTTTCCTTGCTGTTTAGATTCTCCTTGTAGCTTGAAGCGAATCTCCGGGAATGGTATTATTGATTCCCTGCCGGAAAGGGTAATCCTAAAACAATAAAATGAAAAGGAGGATACCTGTCAGGGTCTACGAAACTGCTAATTATCTAGGTAACTACCTAAATTTATAAACACCTAATAGATGTTTTTTTCCACAAAATCGAATTGTCTAGCGTTTAGGTTACTAATTATTATAACTAATTATTAACGATAGAATATGTATCTGCTATTTAATGTTCTTATTCTTCCTCTCCTCTCTCTTCTACATTTACATTGCCCTATTGGTTTAGGAAAGCAGAAACAGTACAGCACCTCAACTCAGGTTACAAGCGCCCTCTATCATCCCAGCGTGCGCATGTGAGATGGGGTATTATGTCTCAAGTAGGACCATTACTATATAGCAGGTACTGTACACGACCTAATTAGACGGTAGTTAATTTTTCTTTTCCCTCCACCCCCTACCCTCTCCTTTGAATATCTAACAGGGAAGAAACAGAGAGAGAAAAAAAAAAAGGACCTGCATCACTTCCCCCGCGCAACCAAGACGGCGACCGACAGGTCGGGCAGGCTGAAGTCGATCTCGCCGTGCTTGCCAGCCCGCAGGTGCTGGATGGTCTTGTTGACGGCGTCGGGACGGCCAGGCGTGTTCTTGGCCCAGGGGTCGCTGCCGGCCGCCGTCAGCACCGTCAGGGTTGCGGGGCTGCCCTTCGGGAGGCCCTCGAAGCGCACGCTCACCGGCACGTCCTCGGACCCGGTGCTGTTGTAAACGGCCACCTTGAGGATGTAGGAGGAGGAGGAGGAGGACACGTGACCGCCGCCGCCGCCGCCGCCGCCGCCGCCGCCGCCGAGGCCGCCGCGACCGGCGGCCCAGTACAGCGGGCCGAACCCGTCCGGGGACGCGGCCGGGAGGGTGTGGGTGATGCGGTGCTCCGAGAAGAGCTGGATGATGGGGTACGACACGCTGACGGTGGTGTCGGCCGGGTCGGCGGTGAAGGAGATCAGGTCGGGCTGTGTTCGTGCCGTCGTCGAACCCCGTGTCATCAGCCACCGCATGTATCATTCGACGACCCACCTCCAACCCGTTGGTGAAAAGGGGGAAGTGGGGAGGGAAAGGGGGGGAAAGGGGGGAAAGGAGAGTGACCTACGGCCCACTGGTAGTTGTTGAGGTTCTGGAACAGCGGCGCGAAGGCGGTGCCCCAGATCTTGTCGGCGTTGCGCTCGGCGCCGAGCAGGAAGACGGCCTCGGCGACGGAGCCGATCCAGTTGGACCACGCGTTCTTGGGCGCGTCCCAGTCCGTGTCCTCGAGCTTGCCCGTGTTGTTCTGGATGGTGGCGTACCTGCGGAAAAGGTCACTCTCGTCAGCTCACAGCCGGAATGTGGGCAAGGAGAGAGCGCCGTGAGTCTCGACTAATTAATCAATTAATACTCACTCGCCGATGAGGACGGGGTGCTCCGCAGTCCAGTTGTCAAACAGGTGGAACTGGGAGACGGAGTAGTCCGGACGCGTGTACTTGTGGTAATCGCGGCCCGACTTCTTGTAGACGACCTCGTCGGTCGATGAGAAGATGAAGATGTCCGGGTACTTGGCCTTGATGGCGTCGTAGAAGGCCCTCAGTCGGTAGCTCTTGTACGAGTCGAGGCCGCCCCAGAGGTTGTCTTCGTTGCCGATCTCGACGAACTTGATCTTCCACGGCCTGGGGTAGCCGAGCTTGGCGCGCAGGGCGCCGTACGGAGTCGAGACGTCGCCCATCAGGAACTCGAGCTCGTTGAGCGCGTCCTGCACGAAGAAGTCCAGCTCCTCCTCGGGAACGACGTCGCCGTTCAGGTAGAGACCCGCGGCCACCCCGAGCACGACGTCGACGCCCAAGTCCTCCGCCCAGTGCATGTACTCGACCAGGCCGAGCCCATCCGTGTTCTCGTACCCCCACACGCCCATGCGGCCGGGCCGCTCAATCAGCGGGCCGATCGTGGCGGACCAGTTCCAGTGGTTGCCGGCAAAGTTGCCCTCGCTGTTTTGTTTTAAATCACTTGGTGTCAGGGAGGGCCGCCCAAAAGTCTACGCCACACACGTGTGCCGACTTGGAAGATGGAGGATGGCTTACAGGTTGTTGCCGCCAGGTATCCGAAGGAAACTCGGCTTGAGGTCACGGAGCTTCTCCATCAAGTCCCGGCGCATACCGTTCGGCCTGAGAGACATGGGACATGTAGTGTCAGAACAGAAGAAGCTCTGGTGGGGAAAACGGTCTGCCGGACGAGAGACAAAGACTTGGATTGGAAGGGAGGGAGCTAGCTCACCTGTTGTTGTATGTTGGGGGGAAGAGGCTGATCAGGTTGAACTTGAGCTCCGTCTCATGGCTGGGGCGGAACTCGAGGACGAAGCTGTTGTTGCTGTTCGCCGCGCTCTTGGTCGGGTGCAACTTGAACTCGTGCTTCGTCCAGGCATTGGCGACCGACTTGGACTTGATCTTGGTGATGGCCAGCGTCTCGTTGGTGATGTCGGACACGAGGGAGGCGGTGAAGCTACCCCTGTACTCGCCGTACGAGTAGAAGCTGCCGGTGTACGTGTCGGTGTGCTTGACGTCGATGCCCCAGTAGCCCGAGTTCCTCAGGCCGGCCTTGCCCTTTCCCCCCTTGACCCGGACCGAGCGAGGCAGGGCCCACGACAGCGGCGTGGTGGTGTCGAGCGCCAGCGTGCTGTCGCCCACGGCGCTCCAGGACTTTAGCGACTCGTTTTGAAAGGCCCGGTTCGAGATCAACTCGGCGTACCTGGGAGGGTATCTTCTCAGCTCGGGAACGTCCCACCCCTTTGCGTCAGAGGCGAACCAGCACTTACAAGCCACCATCGCCACTCTGGTTAATGTCCTCAAACATGATACCGTACATGTACGGAGAAGTGGCATGTCCGCCAGAGCTGGCCACGGTCACGGTCACCGCTGCCGTGGCGCCAACAAACCCGAGGAGAGCCCGGAGTGAGAGAGATGCCATCTTGGACAGCAGACGGAGTCTAACTGAACGGAGGAGCTTCGGTTTGCTTGCCCACAGCGCAAGTATGTACATACAAGCACAACAAGCAGCCGTGTCCAGAGTCTAAGAGGTGTGTTATGGTGGAGGTAATTAGCCATCTTATAAACTTGTGAGTGAGGGGTGGCTGGATGATGGATAATATCAAGTTGCCGATGCACGCCGACCCCGTTGTCCCTGCACCATCATGATCTCTGGGTGACCACTTGTTCACCCGGTACCCGGTTCTGGAGATGGCATGACCATCGTTTGTGGGGTCTTTGTGACGCTCACACAGCAGTGAACAGGCATCTCACTGGCCGCACTTCCCTCGCCTGCATCCAGGTTCCTGGGCGGTTGTGTGTTATTACCCCTCATCCCCGGATGGGATGATATATAAGGCCGAGCCAGGGGAATACAACCGGCAACCATGCGCTCCAATCAGCGTCGCGAATTGGCCCATCTCCTGCTGGTTTGGGAGAAGCGGGCGTCCCGATGCATCACTGCTTGCATATGGGCCACGATGTCAACGCAAACGTCGGTCCTCGGTCCCCCCCACCGTTGTTGTCTACTTGCAGTGCCTTATTGGCATCATTAGGTATGCAGCAGGCTAGATGGCCGTTTCTGCCGTGAAACCGGTTAGGTTCTCGGTTGTCACCGAAAAGGACTCTAGACATCCTCCCTGCTCACTCGATCGGGATGACGTTGAGGTTTTCCAGATCGGCAAACTCCACGGACCAGCCGTCGTTCTTCGCGCCATCCCCAGTCAGATAGTCGGCGGCCGAGGCGTCTCCGCGCATTATCCACTCGACCCAGTACCCGCCAATGACGCCGAACTTGCCGCGGTTGGGTTCGGTGTATGTGCCGCCGTGACCGACGTCGAGGTTGCCCTTCCACTTGGGCATGCCCGCGGGCATAGCGGCGTAGTCCCGCTCGCCGTTCCCGTAGGGGATGTCGCAGGGCCCTCCGAGGAAAAAGAAGACGGGCTTGGTGAAATCGTTGGCGGCCATGTGGTTATCCAGGAGCCCCGAGCTCCAGATGCCGATGCTCTGCACGCGGTCGTCCCAGATCTGGGCGTACGCCTCGATGCCGCCGCAGCTCCAGCCCGCCGCCGTGATGCGGGACGCGTCGATGTTGGCCCACTCGCCCTGGCCGGCGTTGCTGGTGATAAAGTCGATCGACTGCGTCATCATGTCAGCCGTCGTGCTGCCGCCGTTGCCAGGGGTGCCGCTGGCGATGACCAGCACGCCGTGCGATGCCAGCTCCGTCAGGAACGGCGCCTGCCCTGTGGCGTCGGCCGAGCAGCCCCCGTTGCCCCACAGCATGACGGGGAGCTTGGCATCGGATGGGATATTCTGAGGGGCGTAGAAGCTATGGCCTTCGAGGCCATCCGATGTGTAGTAACCCTGCGTAAGGAAGAGAAAAAATGTTGCGTTAGCCTGGTATGAACTCTCTGGATAATTAATTAAACGGCGCTCTGAAACATAATTACCGCTGGCGCGAAGGGACCAGTGCCCGAATTGCCCTGGCGCTCCTCTATGGAGACAGCGCTGGCGGAGGCCAGAGTGTCAATGGCCAGAGCAGACGTATGGTATTTCATTCTGGTGTGAATGAGTTGTTACACTTAGAATGTATCTGTGTGTCGTGACAGGAGGAGCGCGGACCCGGTATCTCAAAACATTGGCCGTGACCGACTGGCAGAATATGGAGTCTTTTATGTCCGTCTTGGGGCCTCAGGTTGGAGGCCAGTCTTCTTTCCCCTGGCAACCGGGACGGGAGCAATCATCTCCATCTTTGCCGCTCCCTCTCTCGTTTCCCGCACGGCTACTCGAGCGGCTATGACGAACCATGCTGAGGGCGTTGCTTGGGAATCGAGAACGCCTAGGGTCAATATATTTTTGACACCGAAACGTCGATCATAATGGCCTCAGTTCTGGTCTCAGCATCACGATTTGAGGTTCTGCATGCGCCGGCAATATCGGGGGGGAGGGGAGGGCAGGGCGCGGGTGAATGGGCGAGGTACCTGGGTGATCATCGCCAAGTAAAACTTCCAAGCGATAACTTCGTGTACTCCTTCCGCAACCCGACTGTGCGGGGAGCCCTGGGTGCTGAAGCCGCGATCTGCGCAGATGGTCCGCATGTCGGTTAGCGTGGCCGGCAAGGCGAAATTCCCGGTTGGCGCGCATGTGGACGGACCGGGCCGGGAGCCTGAGCCGCCCGACCGAGACGAACATGGTCTGGTTAGATCTGGCGGGTGCCGGCGTCACTGTCGAGATGCTGAACGATCTGGGCATGAGGAAGGGCATCCTGCTGGCGGGTCCGCGGATTGTCCTCCAACCATCAGATCGGTGACAAAGCGCTGGCGAGCTTGGAGCGGGTATTTGACGACCTTCTGGCGCGGTGGCAGCCCAAGGCCGCCGTCAAGCCGAGTGCGGCCGCTGTCCGGAGCAAAGCTTGTGTGCAGGCCAGGTGGTAGAGGAGAGAGAACATGATGTGGCGCTGATGGCGGGGACAGCAGCTGAGCAGCACCCCTCTTGTCCTCCACTCTCTTTCCAGAACCCGACAACCAGACCTATTCTAAGCCCATCCCTCCAGCTTTCAGCCGATCCTGGGCTTTCTCCTCACCCACACTTCTTTGTCATCCGTCTGCACCCCCTCGATGTCGCGCAGCTCGACTTCCCAGACCCTGAGCTTGTAATTGCCGCGGTCCGACCTGCCCGAAAACAGGTCAAAGGACCAGTTATGCTTGGGACACGTCAGACCGGCGCTGAGGACGATGCCGAAGTCCTCGATGTCGAATGGGATGCCCTGGGAGAGTGGGTAGGAAGAGTGAGGGCATTGCTTTAATGGTCTCGTCAGTAACTAACATGACTGCTCGATCACTGCTTAATTAGAGCTCGCATCTTACATGGTCGATGGCATGAAACTTGCCCCGATATTGAAAGACGAGTACTTGATCTGTCAAATCCTGTGCCGCGTCGTCGACCGGGAGATCGACCTCGGTTCGCTGGGAAGGGTCTTCCTTGGGAACGTGGAAGACCTTACAACCTGGCGTTGCCTTTGGGCCGTGGCTTCCGCAGAGTCGGGCTTCATTTTCGCTCACATTCTCTTTCCCATCGATGTCGAGGCTGACATCCGGGAATGACGAGGCAAGACCGACCGAGAACCACTCGGCTCCTGTTCGAGCCGGGGTTCGAAAAGGATTGAGGAATATTGTCATTTGACCTCCCTGGCTCTGATGTCTTGTCTACGTTGACCTTGATTGAATCGAGGTTCGTTCAAGAGATCAGACGGATGATAATTATGATCCATAACAAACTGACAGCGGAAACTCAATTTGGTATCAATGTGCTGTGGACCATCACGTGCCCTTCGGCATCAAGAGGATGCCTCTGGGAAATTGTCATCGGGCTACATAACCTTCCTTCTCCACGACGAGCCTGAATTCGACCTAGTCTGCTCATGCCTTCTAGAACCTAATTAACGGTCAAAATATCTCGAGGTAATTACGCAATTGCCCTGCTGAAACCAACGAAGACGCATATAACCCTAACCCTTACATTCCCTTTCGGCCAAGCTCACAGACCTGGCAACTTTTTAATCTACCATGTTTAGCAGCAGTTCAAGCACCACAATCTGTGGGCCAGAGCGCCCTTATAACCTACTATCCTAACCATGGTTCCCTAACGGGAGCCGGTTCTCCGTTTTAGGTTCCGACACAATCACACATCACAAATTCTAGGTTCACGTTAAACAATGTCATCAAGTTCAATCATATCTCCGTCGGCCTCGCAGCAAGATGGCGATCCTGCAAGAGTGCGATTTACTAATGTGGAAGATCTCTTCGATTTGATTAATCGCGCTATTAATAGGGATTTCCTCATCGTCACTCGTACGGTATCGCCTTACCTCTTGTTTCTATATAGTATACTAATTATTAGACGTCTCTCCTCGTGATTTCACCAAAATCGAGCGGGAGCGAGAGAAGCGACGCCGCAAGTTCCGTTTTCGCCGCTACGATAGCGACACCCGGATCCTCTTCATCACGATCCCAACTGGCATTCACGAAGCGCTCCACCTCCGATTAAATCAAATTTTTATAAGAAAGATCGATAGAATGGGTCTATGGGATGCTTGGTTTTCAGTCGGCGCTGAAACGTTTCGACCAGACTATCCTAGAGGAGACAGCGGAGAAGGCGATTCGACCGGTGGTCCAATACCAGAACGTAACGGAGGCAGGTGGCCAACGCTCGTCATTGAGGCTGGCTACTCAGAAACATTACGTCAGCTTCATAACGACATGCAGTGGTGGTTTCGGGCATCAAATCACGATGTCAAGATAGTCATTCTTACGAAATTCGACCACCGACAACATTATATTTTGGTTGAGAAGTGGGAGGAAGAAATCTCGTATCCGCAAGGAGCGATCACACGGAGTCAGGCTGCTGCTATATCACAGCAAAACGTTCTTGAGCCTGTAAAACGGCAGTCAATTACCATTTCGCGTGATGAGACGACAAATCCGGTATCGTATAATATCATTAATAGGGGGGCATTGGTACTAGAATTTCGACTTCTTTTTCTTCGCGAACCTGGCCCGCAAGAGGGTGATGTTATATTGAGTATTCAGGACCTTCAGAAGTATGCAGAGTACGTCTGGCGTTGGGTTCCGTGTGTTACAGGATTTGACTGCCAGTGCGTCAGATCTGGCTGACCCACCAACAGGGATGACAAGCCAGGGTGTTGACATGTATTTAGACAGCATCTCCAAGTGCCTCTGGCACTTGGAACAATCAACGCTTTATCACCTACTTCTGCAGACCGTAACAGTTGGTCCAGGAGTGCCGCCCACGGCACGAATACCGCTGTGGTGTCGTACCTGTTTGCAGCCTTTCTGAGCTGTACTGATTTGCAGCCACCGAGCTGTAGCAATGAGTATAGATTTGGCGGGATGCCTCATGAAGAATGAAACATCACTGTTAATCCAAACCAGCGAGCAAGCAGGCCCATAATTACCTGCGACAAGCCTCGAGCCTAGGTGTAGATGATCCCTCCATCGACAATAAACGTCTGCCCCGTCACGTAGTTCGCATCCGGGCACGCCAGAAACGAGACCAACCCGGCCACGTCTCCCGGCACACTCGTCCTTCCCAGGGCAATCAGGTCGTCGCTATACTTCTTCATCATCTCCCCTTTTTTCACGCCCTTCCCCTTGATCTGGCCGAGCCCCTCGTCGATTAGCTCCCACATGCCGGTGTCGACGATGCCTGGCGCGTACGCGTTGACCGTGATGCGGTGGGGCGCCAGCTCCATGGCGTATGCCTGGCTTAAGCCCCGGACCGCCCACTTGCTGGCGCTGTAATGGCCGAGGAGGGCGAAGGGCTTAAACGCGACGATGCTGGCCGCCGCGATCAGCCGGCCCCGAATCTCTCCCGCGAATTCCTCTTGCAGGATCATCTGCCTGGCGGCGGCCTGGAAGCAGTGGTGCACGCCCGCGACATTGACGGCCATCATGCGGTCCCAATCGGCCTCGGTCAGCTCGAGCAGCGGCTTGACCTGGGCGATGCCCGCGTTGGCGACCATGGTGTGCAGCGGGCCGAGGGCGTCGGCGGAGGCGCGGACCAGGGCAGACACCTGTGCCGGCGAGGTGACGTCGGCGGCGTGGGCGTGAGCTCGGACACGCCTCTCCGAGCTACCCTCCGAGGTAGCCGTGACGATCTCGGAGACGAGCGAGTCCAGCTGGGGTTGGAGCGCCGGCAAGTCCGAGACCGTGACGTGGTAGCCGTCCTGGGCGAGGCGGAGGGCGATGGCACGGCCAATTCCCTGCGCTGCTCCGGTCACGATGGCCACGCGGCCCCGATTTACCGTCTTGTCTTGCAGTCTTGGGGTTGTGCTGATGCTGCGGAGGTGAGCCAGGGAATGCCGCGAGAGAGGGGAAGCGCGGAGGGGGGAAGCGCGGAGGGGGGAAGGATGGAGGGAGAGCAGCTGACGAACGAAAGACATGGTCTATGCCTCCCAGTAGTGAGTCGTGACAGCGATTGACTTAAGATAGGTTGGTTGCGTGTTTGAGTTTCAACTACTATTTTCGAAACCAAGCGTCTAACTATAACGGTCTGCTTTGTCGTTTCGATGTCTTTCTCGATGGTGGTAGGAAGTGAAACTGGGAAGAAGTAGCAGGCTGAGTGTAGAAGGAGAAACTCTAGGTTGGCCGTAGTTCTGATGGAAGGTGCCTCCCTCAGGTAGGTCGGTACCGAAGGTAGGCAAGATACCAAGACGTCCTAGGCAGATGCACTTTACTTCAGGTCCCTTGCCTACCTCAAATACCCAAAGTAAAGTACCTGAGCTACGCCCCCGCTGCGGTCGGAAAAGAAGATGCATGCATGTTTCATCGCTTTGATGCCACCACTTAGACGGCTGCCCGCAGTCACAGTAACTCAAGTGCGGGGGCGCTTGTAAGAGACATAGCCGGCAGCTCGTGCTACAGCTCGGTGGCTGCAATCAGTACAGCTCTGGAAGGCTGCAAACAGGTACAATACCACAGCGGTATTCGCGCCGTGGGCGGCACTCCTGGACCAACTGTTACGGTCTGCAGAAGTAGGTGATAAAAGCGTTGATTGTTCTAAGTGCCAGAGGCACTCAGAGAAGCTGTCTAAATACATATTGACCCTAGCTCATTATCCCTATTAGTAGGTCAGTCAGATCCGACCTACAGACAGCCAAATGCTGTAACAGGTGCCGGGGTTCGAAAGGAAAAATGACAACCCGTCATAACTTAGTAAATACAGTCTTTTGTCCATTACGACAGTCCTTGCAATCGTTCCTCTATCCTACGGTCGTATCTATCCGCTTATCCGTCAGTCCTTCTTACTACTAGCTGGGCCTAGGTTGTCTAGGAATGCGGATAGTGCTGACGGGCGCTCCTGCTATAGGCGCGCGAGAGTCCTGGCCCTGGCCTAGGTATCCCTAGCCAGGGTACGGTTGCTATAGAGCGTGCTAGCGGCCCTCTTGCGCGAGGGGCTTTCCTACGCTGGCGTTTCTGGCCGTGGTCGTTTCTGGCCAGTGGTCGCGGGCGGCGGGTGTACGACCAGGCAGGCGATTAAGCTAGGAGGGGCACCGGCCCTTGCGGTAGCTGGCGGTGGCCGAGCTATAGGTAGCTACGTTCTAGGAGCCCTCTATAGTATAGTGGCTAATACGGTACGCTTACTAAGTCGGGCGATTATACCTTTAAGCTGCTATAGCTTTTTATCTATGCCCTTCTTCTAGTTAAGGGTAGCTATATAGTTATTGTTTATAGCTGTCAAAGTCTCTTATAGCTACTTAAGCTCTTCCTTAATCTAGTCAAGGGCCTTAGTAACACTATTAGTAGCCTTATCCTACCTTTAAACTATAGTCTAAGCTAGCCTAAGAAGGTCGGCCTTAGTGGCTAGTTACTAGTACTTAGTAAAGTCCTTATCGGCCTCGTTATCTTTAGCTATACCCTAGGTAGTAACGACTTATATAGGCGTAGGCTATATAACCTAGTAGCTAGGCAGGCTATAATGTAGGTAGCTAAGCTTAAACAGGTAGCCATTAACTAAAGTATTACTATCTCCCTTAAGTATATAGATATAAGCTGCTAATAGTTCCTTAGGCTTAGGTATACTAGTAGGTACTATACTAGTAGCGTGGTATATCCTATATATAGTCTCTAGTTTCTTCTTAAGGCTATATATAGCCGGGTTAGCCCTAAAGGAGTCACTACTAGCCTTTTCGTGGTAGCGGCAGATCTAGTAGCAGGTACAGATAAGTATGTCCTTATTGCCGTGACACTCCTAGTAGGCGTAAGCAAGGCAATCCTTAATAGGCCTAATTAATGTGCTCGTAGATAGGTGTAGTAGGCCGAACTTGATGACCCTAGTGCTAGTGAAGGGGTCGAACTCTATGCCTACAAGGGTATTTTCTGCCTCCTTAAGGCTATTAAAGACGATACAGGCATTATTAAATTTGGCCTGTAATTCGGCCTCTTTGTTATTATTAGGGTCCCTCTTACTCCTATAGATAAACCTGCCGGTAGGTACCCTACGCTAAGCATACCTAGTTAGCATGACAGGCTAAGGTATAGGCTTAGGCAGGTAGAGTGTTAGGTCTAGCTATAGTAAGGCCTAGGATATTAGAGTAGTAATAGTAGTATCTATAGTTTTAGTGATAACTAATATACCCTTGTTATTACAATGCTTAGTACCTTATTATATAGTTATAGGTAGGCTAATAAGCGTATATAGATACGTAGTTATATCTTTAGTAGTAGCGTTGGTAGAGCTAGAGTCTTAGTAGTTTTACTCTAGTTAAGCTATATCCGATTCGTAGGATAGGCGGTTAGTAGGCTCGAGCGTCGGAATCGCCTAGTATATAGTTAGGGGCGTTAGTAGCCTCTTCTTATTCACTATATCCTATACCTTGGTAATGGCGAACTTGATTAACGATAGCAGGGTCGGCCTATTATCCTAGTCTACTAGCTCATTAGAGCAGTTAGCAGCTAGTTCTTTATACTTATGTACCTTATATAGGTCAATTAGTACCTATCTAGTTACGTTAACATGTTAGCTATACGTGACTATATAGCTACCTTCTATTTTATATACTATATTACTATCAATAGCACAAGGCTAGAATCCTCCTTATAGGTTTAAGGTCTTATAGTGCCTAGCAAAGAATAGCGCTAGTATAATGTAGTAGATCTCGGCCTCGGTAGCCTTATATAGGTTAACTATGACCGTAGTGCTAGCAATAATACTAAAGAGCATGGCCTTCATCTTGCCATCGACTCTAATAAAGGCAAATCTAGCCTCTAGGCAGGGGATCTTGGTAATATCGTCCTTATCTATACTACGGAAGGTCTTATAGTTAGCTACGGTTATTTGCTCTCCCTAGGACTAACAGCTATTAACAAAGTAATATATAGCTAGGAGGCGAACTATATTATACTTACTAGCGCTAGTACGGACTATATTAATAATATTGCCTAGGACTTAGGCTATAGTACCTATATCACTATTATAGTACCATTTGACGATGGCGTCGTCCGGCAATTGTAGGTACAAAGGGCTAAAAGTATCATATATACCGGTTTGATCGTTAGTAACGGCCAGAGAAGGTATACGCTATAGGTTATTCTAGGGCATGGCAAGGTCTTTGCCCTCGGAATCAAAGTGTAAGGTTGTATCCTTACGGTATACTTGGACTAGGCTACCCGTTACTAGGTCATTCCGAACTTCCTCCCTATTACCCGTAGCGGCGGCAAAGCCTATACCGCTCTCGAGGAAGGTATCTACGCGGTCAAGGACCTCCCAGATGACCCTGTCATCCGGGCTGTTATTCTCGCTTACAGGGCCTAAATATACGCCCTATATAGGTATCGGTGTAGGCTACGCCTGGCTAGCTGCCCTAGTGCCTATAGCCGACGGTGCCCTTTGTGGATTAATAGGCGTGAACGTAATAGTGGCAGTGTCGGTTAACTCTGCTATTACTGACTATAGTACGGGCGTATCTTGCTAGCTAGCCGTAGGCTTATTTCCTTAGGCCGGGCTTGTAGCCGTAGGGCCTTTAGCGCCTTTAGCGGCCTACTTGTCGCTCTTCCTGGCTCTGCTCCTAGACTTGGCTATAATGGTTATAGCTAGGTAGTTCTAGGTCGATAAAACTTAGCTAAAATCGCTAAAACTTGGTAGTTTCTTATATACGTGACGGAATGAGCAAAAGGGAGCAGGAAAACAAACTCTAGAGCCTCCTTTTGATGGAAATGACGATACGTAGGTTATAGGAGATGGCTATGTAGTAGGGGTTGATAGAAAAGGCTAGGTTAAAGGGTCTGGTAGTTAGAAAAGAAGGTGGTTATAGAAGAAGTTGTGGGAAATTGAAGAGGTTTAAAGAGGTGGGAAATAGTAGGAAATCTAGGGTTCTTATAATTTAGGGCAGGGCTTTAAAGATAGGATGAAAAGTGCCTAAATAAGAGGGGTGTTTAGCCCTACTAACCGGAATAGGTAGGCTGTTTAGCCCTATTAATTAAATAGATAGTTGTTTAATAGGTTAGCCGAGCCGGGTTGTGACGAACCCAACTCAGACTTCTTCTGAAAGGGTTCAGACGAAGGTGGATTGAGCAGGACAAGCAGGCAGGTCGTCTGAGGGATTCGGTGAAGCCAAAGGGTTCACAACAACACTTAGAGTTGTCTCTCACAGTAATCAGCAATGCTTGGTATGAGTACTGTGATTGTGATTGTTACCACTGGTGAACTCCCAGAGTCCACCATAACGAGTGACTATCTACATGTATATATACTTCTGTCGATCGCTTATGGTCCCCTTCTATCCTGTCCTTGGATCGCCCTTGGTAGCTAGCTATCCTCTGCTATCTTTCCCTTTTGGCAATTGTTCGCCCGTGGTAGCCCGCGCTCCCTAGCGATCCCATGTCAGCCTCGCTTCGTGCCCTTTCTTGATTGGTGGCTCATTCAGCCTGCTGCACCCCACCGGGTCGCGGTATATGGTTGGCTCGTGACACGGGTATATAGTTTAAAGTAGTGGTTAAAGCCCTGTCTATAATAAGTAGTAGAATTAAAGTAAATGTAGTAGGTAAAGGATAGGTTTAAGGGGAGTAGTGATAGGTTTTCTAGTATTAAACCAAATTCTAGGGTATCCTATTAAAGGTATACGCCCCTAGGCACTATTTGGCCTCTTTCTAGCCAGAAATGACGCCTTAGGCCTTCTGTTTAGGTGGCCTACCTCGCTTTCTTCTAGGTAGCGGTTAAATCGAGCGGCGATCCTTGTATTCCTAAATCAATTCGCTAGTAATAGCTTTAAGTTCGCTTTTCGGAAGCCACTAGTCGTCTTTTACGTCAAATCTAAGCCAACGGACAAGGTATTCTACCTTCGGGCGCTTCTTTCCACGTACCTAATGGTTGACGATCTTCTTAATCTTCTAGTATTCCTCGCCGTTAACTAGAATTAGCTATGGTAGAGGAGTGGTCCTTTTGAACGGATCAGGACCTTGTTTAACGTGGTAGAGCTAGGCAACGGATATAACTAGGTAGACTTTCTAGAATTTAAAAAAATCTAACTTATATACTAGTTTTCCTACCCTCCGTTTATTTTTGAACGGTCCTACTCTCTAGGCTGACCACTTCCTATTAGGTTTGCCAGGTAAGTAGTAGCCTTTGTATAGGTATAGCTAAACGGTATCTCCGACCTCGAATTCAGTAGGTATATATCTCTAGTTATACCGTAACTTGGCTAACGCTATAGCTCGGTCGATCATTTCGCTAGCTTCGGCCTAGTATTGCTTATATAGGATTTCTAAAGCTTCCCGTCCGCCAGATCTAGCGGTCCTCTTGCTTAGGATATTTAGAACCAAGTATAGCTTAAACCCGTATACCAGCTTGTTCGGTGACCTTCTAATGCTAGTGACCAGCGTATTATTAAGGTGATGTTGCAAGGCAGGAAGGATCTCGACCTATAAGCGGTTAGAATTGGCCGTAAAGTTCATTCTAAGCGCGATTTCCACTGTCTAGTTCGTTCGTTCGGACTAGCCGTCGGTCTGTAGATGGTAGGCTATAGAAAACAGCAGCTTGGTTCCCAATAGTAAGAATATCTCCTTCTATAGGTCGGATGTAAACTTAGGGTTACGATCACTAATGATCTAGGCAGGTATGCCCTAGTTGGTAAACATCTAGGTCCTTAGAAGAACGGTTGCCCATTCCTTGGCCGTATATATCCGGCGGCCTGCTACTAGTAGCTTCTTCTTGCTAAACTTGCATGTTACGGTATAGAGCGTATCTGCTAGGGCGTGGCCTTCGAGTGACCAGAGGGTCCCGACGGTCGGTACTAGCGGTAAGTTAGTAATAAAGTCTATAGCTACTATATAGTATAATATCGGCTAGGTCCGAATTGGCTAGAGTTCCCCTAGTAGTAGGTTCAAGTCGGTCAAGTTTGCCTAGTATACCTTGTAGTGCCGTACGAACTTTGAGACTTTCTAAGCCTTCTTATAGAAATAGATAGCTATAAGCTCGTTTATTATCTTGTTTTTACCGAAATAGTATATATTATTATAAACGATCTAAAGGATTAGGTTAATATAGCTTTCCGGTAGGCAAAGTCTCCTAGTACTATCGAAGTCGATATAGAAAAGTAGCCTGTTTGTTAATTCGAACGGTCCTATAGATAGCTTTGGCTATCTATATTTCCTAACCCCGTTCTGGTCATTTTTGACCAGGTCCTTCTCGCTTTCGTAGAGTATATAGTAGATAGGTCTGTACTTACGGTCCTTAGAATAGCTAGTAATGATCCTAGCCCTAAACTTATCACTAAGCACCAGTTCTATAATAATTGTATCTGCTATAAAGACATCCTTATCCTAGTGCTTACTCTAGATATCTCTAAGTTTGTTAGCTAGACTGTCCTTAACCTTTAGATCCTCCTATTCCTATATAGGCAGTCTTAATAGTACGTTAGGTACAATATTTAAGGTTCCTAGGATATAGAAGATGTTAAGGTTAAATCTAGACAGGTAATTAGTAGTATTAGCTAGCTTAAGGTTAGCCTTAGCTAGATCTATCATGATTAGGGATGTATACTTTATAATCCCTTTCGTAGGAGCATGGTTAGTAAAGACATTAACTAGATGCCTATTCAATTAGACTATCTTTCTAAGCTTCCTAATCACCTAGATAAGTATAGCAATCTCTACCTTGGTAGATCTGTAGTGTTTTTCCACGTTAGTAGTCGCTTGTAATATAAATAGAATAGGCTATACCTTACTTACGGGAATATCCCTACTAGGAATTTTCTCTTTATCCTAATCGCCCTTAAGTTAGAAGGTAATAACATTATAGCCATTATAGTAGGCATCTAACTTTAGAAATAGTAGCTTTTCTAGGCGGTGGTAATAGAGGAACTCCTAGTTATATAGGTGCTCCTATAGTAGTTAGAATGATTCGAGTTCTTCCTTAGTTAGAGTAAATTTGACAGTAGATATAACCGCTTTCTAGGCACGTTTAACTTTCCCAGGGTTTAATTTTCCTTCCTTCCGGGCTGCTACTATCAGTGCCGTCTTCTAGGCTTAGAGTGGCCTTGCTTTGGCATCAAACCATAAAATGCCCTTCCTAAGCCATTTGGCCATTCCAAGGTAATGCTCTAAGCTGTCAAGAGTATCCGGAAACTTTAGCTTCTTAAAGGTAGCAATACGGTCGTCGGTTTTAGTAATGCCTTCGCCGTTTATAATATACCTAAGGAGTCTTATAGCCAGGTAACCTGCAAAGGATTTGGCTACGCCAATATAGATATGGGCCTTGTCAAGGATTTCGTAAACAGTGTACAGGTGTTTAAGGTATTCTTCCTCCGTTTTGCTAAAGATAATAATATTGTTAATATATACCCTAACAAAATGGCGGTGTTTAAGGAAAAGTCTGTCTATATAGCGTTACGTAAATATAGGTACGTTTTTGAAACCTATAAGTATTACGTTAGATTTTTCTAGACTATAGTAGCTTATAACTATTATATGGTTACTATGCTCCTTAGTAACTAGTAGCTAGTGGAAGAATCCTAAGGTATCTAGGGCCGTAAAGAACTTGTTGCTAACTATAGTAGCTATAATGTCATCCTGGTCGGGCAAGGGGTAAACATCTAGAACCGTGATTACATTTAGCGGTCGTAGGTCGACTATACTTCGGCTCTTCTTGACCTCTACTCCTGGCTTTTCGGTAACCTTCCTCTATACGATAAATGCTAGGTACGTAATAAGGGTTGATTTATCTATGAAAGTGAATCTGCCGGATGCCTAGAGCTAGTCGTAATGCTTATCTAGAGCCTTACGGTCTTTAAGCCCTATTAGGTACGGTCTGACCATATAGACTTACTTTTGTTAACTGTTAACTAGGTTGATCTGTATCTTTTGGTTTTCTGGCATTGGCACGATTCCCCTATCATAGTAAAGGTTATATCTGTCTAGAAGTTCCTTTATCTTAAGCGTAAACTTGGGATTCATATTAGTAATGCTAACGTTATCCTTGCTTTTAATGGCTAGGATGTCGTTAGGTTTTTTAATGCCGTAGGATAGGGTATAAAAGTTGACCCCGTTCGGTAGTAGGAATTCCTAGTTACTATCGGTGCCTTTTTAGTAGTATATATACTAGGCTTCCTTTAGCTTTTCCTTTAGCTCCTGCTCGGTAATTCTATTCTAGACCTCGGTCTATATATCCTCTATATCGCTTGTATTGACTTAGGTGGCGGTGTCCTCTCTGTAATATTCCAAGAGGTGGCCAATCTTATCTCCTTTCCGGATGACTATAAGAATATTAGTATTATTTCTAACGATAGCTACCTAGGGTATACGCCGATTAACTATAGCATCCTAGACTCCGTCTCGGCTAGCGGTAAAGTAGAAGCACTTATCTTCCGGGGTAGTGTTAGGCAGTAGGATAAAGTAAGTCTCGACTATCTAGGTAGAGTATATAGGAATGATAGTATACCGGATAGTAGTAACCTTTTGAGAGATAGGCTTAGGGTTCTTCTTTACGACATCCCCGTAGACCTTTATATTCGCTAGCGATCTAAAGGTATAGATGCCCTTGACGAAGTCAATCTTGACACTATAAGCCGTTATAAAGTCAGTGCCTAAAAGCATTTTTAGAGCAAGTTCGTTAATAACATCGGCCGTAACGTAGATATATCCGTCGATTAGTGTGTTCTTAGCCTCCTCTAGGATGTAGAAGTCGAATTCGACCTGTTTACTAATCCTAGTCTTCAAATTGACTCCCTTAAGGGTATAGGGTTTGCCTTTAATCTATCGGGAATTCTTTGCCTATTAGGTAATCTATATCTAGTTAACTAGGTTAGTTAAACTGCCTATATCGAAATAGATGTCTATAGTTTGATCTCCTAGGTTAGCTTGAACCAGAATATATAGGTAAGACGTTTTCCTTGGCTGGTAAAAGAGTATTTCTATACTTAGGTTGGCTTCTACCACTTGGCTAGGTTCGAAGGAGAGGAGTATAGTTTCTTGTTCCCGTTCCTTAGGCAGTTCTGACGGTGTAGTTACTCCTTCTACGAAGTCCTATTCTGCCTAGGGAAGGTCTTCCTTCTTTAGTAGTTCTAGTAGTCGCAGTTTCTTTCTATAATTCTAGCGTAAGTGACGGTATAGCGCTCCTTAGCTTACGAATGACTGTCTACAGAGCCTATAGATATTGCCGTCTTCCTAGATATAGTCTTCCTTGACGGTGCTAAGGAAGTATACCTCTCTATCGCTACTATCTCCGTTAGTCTCGGATTTATAGTTGCTAATTAGGAGATAGCTAGCGGCTTTAAGCTCCTTACATTCGGCTTCGGCTTTCTTGTCTTTGCTAGATACTACTATAGTGTTATAGTAGTAGTAGGTGCTATCCTTATTAATATACTTCTAGCCGTAGCAACGGAATTGTCGGAAGTAGGGATTCCGTTTGCTATATCTACCCTTCTCCTAGACTCTAGTGCCCTAGGGACGGTTACCCCTACCTTAGTCATTATGGTCTTTTAGGCAAGGCTCCTAGTTATAGCTTCGATATCGCTCTCCTTATAGAAGATACCTACATTTCTATTCCTCTCTCTACCTATAGTAGTTAGACCGGTACTGTTAGCCTTGATTACCCTGTCTTAGCTTGATACGTGACTAGTTAGCTTGATCTTCGGAAGCGCTGTCACTGTCACTACTACTATCGCTTAGTCTATTAGAGATGTCCTTGACATTGAATATAGCGGCTTTCTATGCCCTTCTTTTAGCCTTAAGCTCCTTAGAGAGTGCCTTCTATTTTTTGGTGACCTAAAGGAAGTATTAGTTAAGTATATCCGTTTCCTATAGCTTAGGATAGAGCTTATAGAGTGCTAGGGTTATTACTAACTAAAGTCTAGTTAGAAGCTAATAGTTCGTCTTATCTCCCTAGACTTAGGCATAATAGAAAAGGTCTATCGCGAATTTGTAGATAGATTTACCTATAATAAAGTCATCCTTAATATAGCTATTCTAAACTAGCTATTAGCCTACCTAATTAAACCAGATACCAAACCGTTCCTTAATCCTTTAGAGCTATATCTCTATACTTAAGTAAAGAGTCTCCTTCTTAATAGGTAATAGTTATTATTTATACTATTATAGAGCTAACCTATAGAATAATACCTATAGGTCATTCCGTAAGAGGAGTTCCTTAGAGACGTTTCCTCTAACCGTATTATAGATATACTCGATCTAGAGGTTAGCATCTATATAGTAATAGATCTTCTTATAGTAAAAGATTAACTAGCTATTAGTAATCTTTTAGTTAGCATCTAGCCAGAGTAAACTGATATTAGTAATCTTCTATGCCTAGTTAGTAGCCGGTTATAGTAATATATATACTAGCTATAGCTAAGGGGAACTAATATCTATTAGTTCGGTTATAGCGTTCTATAGGAGTCCGACTATAGCCTATTAGAGCAATCTTATAATTATCTCCTTAGTCAAATCTAACGGTAAGAGGGGTATATATCCCCTAGCTAAGGTATCTCCTACTAGTATTAGCATTGCTATTAGCGATCCTTCTATTAGATAGGCCGTCGGCTAAAGGGTTTAAGAAGACCCCTATTAAGGTTCTTCCCTTTCTAGAAGCTCCCTCGGCACGTTAGTTATAATTATAGTTCAAATAATTCTAATAGGTCTACTTAGTACCTAATTACCTTATTAACTTAGACCTACTAGGTTTAGCTTAGGCCTTAATATCTCTAGTAGCTCTAGTAGGCTAATAGGTAGAGTTATCCTTTATAGGGCCGTTTCTAGCGATATAATAAATTATTAAGCTAGGCCGTCAAGACTTAGCATTTTTAAGGTCTCTAAGGGTCCCCTAAGTTAGGATTCCTCCTAAACTTACACTTCTAGTATAGTTCTTACTTCTAGTAGTAATAGTAAGATAAGTACCTAGTCTAAAAGCTAGAGAAGGCACTTAATAAAGCGGTTTATAAGTCCCTTTAGCATATACTTGTCAAGATTCTACAACTCTAGGTAATCTTCATCGATCAGGTGGTTATTAAAGTCTTATATATAAGCTAAGTGCTAGTCGGCGTCCTTAAGAGATACCGCTAGCTCGAGGATTTAAAGTTCCGTTAGAGTAAGCCTCTGAACCTAACGCCTATAGGCGTTTCTAACGATAAAGCGGTAGGTCTGACGCGCTTGTCGCAGTTCGGGCTCGTTTATCGGATCTTGATAGAGTTACTATTACCGTCGTATCTGACCGTTTAGGCGTCTGCTTGAGCAGAGGGACATAGTCGCTTGCCTAGGCAAATGGTCTCCTACGGCGTTCGAACGCTCGCGATTGGCAACGAGATCGTAGATTCGAACCGGTAGTAGGCACCACTTGCTACAGCTCGGTGGCTACAATCAGTACAGCTCTGGAAGGCTGTAAACAGGTACGACACCATAGCGGTATTCGCGCCGTGGGCGGCACTCCTGGACCAATTGTTACGGTCTGTAGAAGTAGGTGATAAAAGCGTTGATTGTTCTAAGTGCCAGAGGCACTCAGAGAAGCTGTCTAAATACATGTTGACCCTGGCTCGTTATCCCTGTTGGTAGGTCAGTCAGATCCGACCTACAGACAGCCAAATGCTGTAACAGCTCGTCTTTTTCCGGTTCGGAAACCAACCAAAGTGACAGCTCATTCAAAGGCTACAGTCCTTTGTATTCCTTTCCAGAGAGACTGATGCACATATTCCTGGTAGTAGGCGGCTTCTCTAGCAGCGGCCTAGATGGTAGATGATAACTATTTAGCTTGTCGCCATTGATTTATTCGTTAGGTTCCGTAATTTAGTCTAAGTCCTCCTACCTTACTGCTTTCTTCGTTATTGATCTTTTTCTTACTCCTGTAGTAGATAACCTTGTTGAAAAGTAATCTTTGGTTTGAGTATTTGCGCTTGATAGATATCAATTCAAAAGCTTAACATAATATCACGAGAGTTCTCCACACGGTGCTGCCGTCAAGGCCATGATCATCTCCTCACAATAGGTTGCATCGTGTAGGCAACCGAAAGTTTAACCAATAGCGATCTCCTTCGTCACCTGAGACCTCAAGACTGCCAACTACACGCTTTTTTTATACAGATTTCGACGACAAGCATCTCTCGTGCTGTGACGAGAGTACAATCATAACTACATGCGGAAGACATCGAAGTAGATTCTTACTTTTGCGTCGCCTTGTTCCTGGCACAGTCCGCTTCCCACCACAGTGTAAGCTGTGATGATTATCCACCATATGACCTGCCTGGAATTACCATTTTCCAAGATCTTGGATGAATCGGTGATTCTAGAGCTTGGACATGATGTGATGTAGTTTGGTGAGGTCTTTGTAACTGCATCTAGCCAAGCTTTAACCAGCAAAAAAGTGGGTACTAAGGCTGGGGAAGTGACGTGCGCTTGTGCGAAAAGAGCTCCACTTCCATTGCTGCGATCAGGCCACCCTCCAGGGCAAGTTGAGCCGCAAACTACTGTACTACTTCATATCTCGCACTCAAACGGCCGCCATTGAACCAAGCCAAAACCAAGATCCCACAACACCACAACACCACCCACGCCTTTCCGACTAATCGTCAAAATGATGCGCACCTCCGTCGTCAAGCTCGCCCGCCTGGCGCTGCTTTCCCGCACCTTTTCCACCACCGCTCGCGCCTGTGCCGGCGAGACCGGCGCTCCGCCCAAGACCGGCGGCCAGGGGTGCGTTTGTTCCCCCTACCTTTCCTTTCCAAATCTCTTACTCTCAAAACGTTGGGACCGGGACGGGGAGATTGAGCAATAACGGAGGAAGAAGCTGGACGAGATTGGAGGGGGAAAGCAAACCTCTCTCCTCCGCTCTCGCTCTGTGCTCTCCGAGCTCTCTTTCTCCCTCTCAACCCCCCTCCCCCCCTTCCCAGCGCCGCTGCCGCTTTCTCCCAGCCATCAATCAACCACAACCTCAATCATACAGACGAGGAAAACAGGCAGACAAGTTAGGGAGGGAGACAAGAATAAGCTGACACCGCTCATCGAACAGTGACGCCTTCCAGAAGCGCGAGCGCGCCACCGAGGACTACGCGATCCGCCAGCGCGAGAAGGAGAAGCTCAAGGAGCTCAGGAAGAAGCTGGCTGAGCAGCAGGCCCATCTGCAGAAGCTGTCTGACCACATGTAAGTTTTCCCTCTCTCTTTTTTACGGCTATTGCACGCTTTCTTGGGCCAGATGCTGACGTGCCGGTTTTTTTTCCCTTCCCTCCCGCAGCGACGAGATTACCAGGGAACAGGGCGGTGAGCAGAACTAGGCGGCATCTCTTCCCTGACCTGCGACGAACCGGAAGAAGGCGGAAAGCCAGTTATTTGTGGCACGGAGGGAGGTCTAGAATCGTGATGGATATTTTGGCGACAGTTTGCCTCCCGCATTGATCACCGTTTTCTGCGTAATCGGTCCGCTCACGCCTCGCCTCTCAGCGGGGAGGAATACCATCGCATGTACAAGTACATATGACATATGCAAGCTCACTTTGCAACCTTCACCGAGAACCCCCAGCTTTTATGCGTATTGGCTGTGCCCACTTGTTCTGGCAGCATTGCATTCTCCCACCAACTAGCTGCCCCTCAAAAAGATATACATGCGTATTCCCAACCTGATACCCTGACATTACAACCGTTCCCTTTTCTCACCTCTCAACCCTACGCCCTCAATCATTTGTAGCCGCCCCGATACGACCGGTAAAAGCTCTCGGCCGCATCCGTTTCGGGGCCGGAAACGCTGGTACCCATGCTGCCACTCGCCTTTTGGGCCGCCAGGACTTTAGCCTGGAGAGCCGCAGCGTTGCTGTCAATCCACTGTAGCTGGGCCAGATGCCCGTTGAGGACGCGGACAATCTGCGTCAACTGCCGGCGGGGTTAGCTTGGGTTATTCCCTCCTCCAGGGAAAAAAAAAAAAAAAAATTGAGGGGAGCAGGGAAAAGAAAATGAAGAAAAGGAGATGAATAAACAGAACACGTACCGGATCATCAGGCTTGTTGCCCTTGCTGAGAGTGCTCGACATGTCGTTAATCTCCTTGATCATCTTGGTCAAATCCTTGCCCATCTCATCCAACCGATCCGTCAGCTTCTCGGCCAGCTTGTACGTGCGCTCGCGTTCCTGGTCGGGCCCGGCCGCCTGCTCGCCCGTGGCTGTGATGCCGTTCTTGGCGAACAGCTCGTTCAGGTCCGCCTCGTAGCGCTCCAGCCAGGCGCCGAGCTCCTCCTGTTGGCTCTCGACGTTGCTTAGCTGACGATCGATTTCGGCATTGGCACGCTCCGCCTCGTAGGTGCTGGTGTAAAGCTTCTGGATCTTCTCGCCGTTTTCCACCAGCATGCGGTCCCACTCCGCTATCTTGGCCGCCTGCTCCTTGAACTCCTTCTGATACTTTGACAGATCAGTTGCCCACCGCGTGATGATCTCGTCCATCGTCTTATTCTTTAAACGTGGAAGCTGAGACGCGGGACCCATCGTCGAAGCCGAGAGCCCGGCGGTAGTGGTGGTCTTAGAATCCTGTGCCGGCGCAGCAGAGGTGCCGGCAGGCTTGGCGCCTCCGAATAGACCGCCGGAAGCCGGTGCCGCCGTGGTGGCCGTCGTGGTGGGCGCAGTGGTGGCTGCAGTGGTGGCAGTGGCGGCAGGAGCGGATGTCGACGCAGTGGTAGTGGCCGGTCCGGTGGCAGAAGCCGCCTTGGCGAACAAGGAACCGGATGCCGCGGGAGCAGCCGAGCTGCTTGCTGGAGCAGTAGTCGTCGCTGGCTTCGAGCCGAACAGGCCCCCAGCCGCCGGAGTCGAGGTAGTCGGTGCCGTGGTGGCAGCGGTAGTGCCGCCAAACAGGCTGGGCGTTGTTGTGGCGGATGAAGATGGGGGGGCCGTCGTAGTGGTGGTTGTGGTCGTGGCGGCGGGCGTAGAGGTGGCCGGGGCCGCCGTGGTAGCGGGGGTAGTGCCGGCAGCGCCTCCGAAGAGCGACTTTGCGCCGGTCGCTGGTGCAGTCGTGGCCGGAGTGCTGGTGCCAGATGTGGCAGCGCCGGTCTGGGCGCCGCCAAACAGCGAAGGGGTGCTCCCCGTGGCGGGCGTTTGGCTAGGCTTCGCGCCGAAAAGGGTGGACGTGCCGGCAGTCGCGTTGCTTCCGGATTGCGACTGCGCAGAGGTAGAAGCGGGCGTCGTGCTCTGGCCGAAAAGGCCTCCCGTACTGGAAGCGGGAGCGGCTGCCTGCTTGGTCGTCCCGAGACCACCGCCAAACAGACCACCGGAGGGCTTCGATGCGTCGGCTGGAGGGGCGCCAGCCGGCGTAGTCGAGCCGGCGCCTCCAAATAGCGGCTTCGACGGGGTCGCCTGGCCGCTCGTCGCTCCAGTGCTAGGGGTAGTTGAACCAAACAGACCAGAACCGCCGGTGTTGCCGAACAGTCCCCCCGTCGTGGCGGTAGTGCTTCCCCCGGAGGGAGCCGTAGTGGTTGTTGACCCAAAGAGACTACCAGTTGTAGCGGCCGGGGTGCTCGTGGCCGGGGCAGAGGTCGTGGTAGCAGGCTTATTGCCAAACAGACTCGGTGTCCCTGTGGGAGTCGCGGTCCCGGAAGCCGGGGTCGAGGTGTTGCCGAACAAGCCCCCCGAGGGCTTAGCGCCGCCAAACAAACCTCCTCCAGTCGAAGCTCCCGTAGTCTGACCAAATAGCGATGTGCCCGTAGTAGATGCCGTGGTTGAGGGCGTGGATGTGGCGCCCGCGTTGCCAAACAAGCTTCCCGTCTGGCCGGTTGTTGTTGAAGACCCTCCAAACAGACCGCCGCTTGCCTGAGGTGTGCTTGATCCGCTGGTCGCTGGTTTGGAGAACGAAAAGGGGGATGATGTCGAACCGGATGTGCCACCGAACAGGCCGCCGGAAGCTGGGGCAGTAGATGTGGTCGACTGGCCCGAGGCCGCGCTTGAAGCGGGTGTGCCAAATGAGAAAGCCATTTTGGCACCGAATACGACCGTCTAAGCACAGTCCCCGCAGCGGAGCAAAGCAATCTGGTGCGTGCGAAGGCGCGGGATGGAATGGGTGAAGGTCGACCGAGTCTTGTTCAGCGTTACTGCTGCAGCTGTCCCGGGCGCGTTCGAGGCAGCGCAGGGTTCAAGAGCGCAGGCGAGAGATTCTTGCTGTGAAGTCGCGTCGATCTGGAGCAATTGAGTCGCCCGCCAATCTGTAGCAGTCAGTCTGCAAGATCAAAGGCCCGGGAGCACAGGATACAATATGGTGCAGGCAGTCTGCACCCGAGTATCGCTGTTAAAGCTTTCTGTTTGCACGTTTCATTGACTGGGCCGATTTTTGGCAGCTGCCGGAACGCGCGCCCGACAAAAAGCTCGGTCAAGCCTCGCCCTGCACGCAAGGGCGCTAGGCCACAGGCCAGGCACGAGCCAAGCGAGGGAGAGCTGTGGCTTTCCCTCCCCACTACGGAGTAACTATTCCGTAAAAGCTCTGGGCCCACCGCTGATCCACCCCTGTCTCGCCGCATGGGGCTTGAACCAGACCGTGACAGACCACTTGTACTCCGTACTCCGTAGAAATCAGGTTGAACAGGGTGTTGTGTTGCGCAGTCAGCCATGGTCTAGACTCCGGCTACAGATCACACGCTGATGCATTCCCGATTTGAACGCACTCCAAGGGTTTGAGTGTCCATTCAGGGTGCGGCAACAGACCGATTTTTGGTCGTTTCCTCCCCTTCGAGGAAACAAAGGCAGTTTCGCCCTCTTTTGCCGCGGTCAACCCCTCCTCCTCCTTAACAAGTGGGCTTGCGGGTCGAATTGTGTCGTCTTTCAGCGAACAAAGGTGCTGCCCTCTGAACAAGTTGCAATGTCTTCACGCCGCAACAGCCTCACGCCGCCGGAACGGCGAGACATAGTCGACCCCGGGGCTCATGAACTAGGTAATTTCATATAACATGCCACCTGCCCTCCGCTTCTCCCCACAAATCGGTGCTCGACTAACACGACCCCCCAGCGGAGGCATCCGACTCCGAGGAGCACTACTCCGACGCCCGCTCCGGGCCGATAACGCCCGCCAGAGCGTCACCTATTCCAAAGACCAGAGTCGAAAGGGTCGATGACAAGCCGGCGTATGGGGAAGTCCCTGGTACGCAGGCTTATCGCTTGAGAGAAGAGGATGCCGCGCCGGACGAGATCGCCATCATTCCCGATGCCGACGCTGCACCCGAACCCGAACAAATCCCACGATCCCCCACGCCTGGCGGATATCCCGTTCCGAAAACGGTGGTAGAGGAGGCGCCTGATGCGGAGGGCTCAGTGACGCATCCGGGGAACAGGCAGAGGCGCAAGTCGGATGCTCACCCGGACCTGGTGGTTAAGGCCGACGGGACGGTGGAACAGGGCGAAGCTGCAACTGGTACGGATGCGTAGCCTGGTCTTTATGCCCAGATTGTCCCCCTTCGGGCTTCCTCCTACCAATTCATAGTTCGTATTGACTTGTTCTTTCTGCGTAGATCCTCCATTACCATCACCATCGTCTCTAAACGCCCCTGCCACGTCATCACGCACAAGGAGGAAGTCTTCGTCTGCTATGAAACGCTCTCCCCTGAGCCCCGGCTTGCCAGCCGCTGAGAGCGCTGTATGTACCGAGGACGCGGATGACGATGATTCTGGGGACGAGTTTGACGACTTTGAAGAAGGGGGTGAGGACGGCGACTTTGACGATTTTGAGGACGGCTTCCAAACGCCGGCCCAACAACAACAACAACAACAACCACAACAACAACCACAACAAGCACCGCAACCGCCGCCGCCCCCTTCCGCCCCAGCAGCACCATCTCTCTCCTTCGTAAGCTCTCCATCCATCCATCCCTCCCTCCCTCCCTCTCTCCATCCATCCATCCCTCCAACCCTCCCTCCCTCCGTCTCTCTCTGTGCCACTCTCTCGCTCGCTCGCTCTCTTCTTACCTCGAAGCTATTCCAGTCACTAACCTTCTCGCCCTCTCTCCAGCCGATCCCCACCTTCGACGACCTCAGCCCCTCCGAAATCACCACCCTCACGGAACCATACCTCGCCGCCCTCTTCCCTTCGCCCTTGCAACAGCCACCGCTCCCGGCCCCCTCGGCAGGAGAGAACCCCGTCTTCCTCACGCCGCGCTCCGCCTCCCTCTGGTCGCAGCTCGTGGCCCCGCCGCCGCTGCAGCCGCCCGACTGGATCCGCTCGCGCATCCGCCGCCTCTTCCTCGTCTCGCTCGGCGTGCCCGTCGACCTCGACGAGATCCTGCCGGCCTCGTCCAAGCAGAAGAAGCTCGTGCTCCCGTCGCTGCACCGCACCACCTCGAGCGGGTCGCTGCGCAGGGCCTCGAGCGACTCCCGGGGGCCCGCCGCCAAGGGGGCCGGGTCGGCCTCGGCCTCGGCCTCGACCGGAGAGGGCGGCGGCAGAGACTCCCTGTCTGCGGGGGGCGACCCGACGTCCGCGTCGTCGTCCTCGCGGAGACGGAAGAAGGCGGACGGCTCGGGGCGGCAGCCCAGCCCGGAGCGGAGCTTCGATCTCGTGTCCGCGCGGCAGATGTGCATGCTGACGGACGCTGCGCTGAGCGGCATGACGGATGCAGAACTGCGGGCGCATATCGCGCGGCTGGAGGCGATGCAGGAGACGGCCCAGGGGGTTTTGGCGTACTGGCAGAAGCGGACAGACGAGAAGATTGGGGATCGGGAGGCGTTTGAAGGCGTCATTGAGAATCTGGTCAAACATGCAAGGAAGGTGAGGAAGTAAAAAGGGGAAAAGAGGGGGGGGGGTTGCTTTTTAAAGGTGACACTACAAGTAATATTAGACGGAGGGAGGACGCAAGATGGGCAATTGGTGTATGAGCCTGCACTTACTATCATGCTCATGTTGGCGAGCATTCTTCATTCAGGTACCAACCACTTGGAGAGACAGTCCGGGAACGCTGTGTGACTGAATACCACTCAATGTCTAACAACCCAACTTTTCCGCTACTTTTCGTCTACCCATCCATTATTGCGTGAGACGACGAGCTATAGACCATGTTCATGCCCTCCACATCCTTGGTATGAATTCGCGCGCCATGCAGCCCAGCCAAACCTTTCTTTGCACATAACACAGACCCGGCAGGCCGACGACTCCCAAACCAACCCCTACGGCCGTCGTAGATCATGTCCCCTCGTTGCAGTCGTGGAAAAGGAATGCGTTTAGGAGCTGCTAGGCTCCAGCGTGACACCGCTGTGTACCACGTCAGTAACGCTGACGCACTCACACCAACAAGGGGAGGAAACTTACGCCGCGATAGTAGCCCAGCCGATGAGACGCCAGTGCTTCTCGATACGTCTGCTGAGGGCGACCTTCTCGCCGATGTTTGTGCATGCAGGGCTTGTGAGCTGGAGCTTGGCGGCATCCTTCTTGATGGCCACCACCTTGGCACCGGTCGAGGTTGAGCCGATGTTGACCATGATGACCTCGTTCTTGGCCAGCTTGTCAACCTTGGCCTGCTTACCGTCCGCCGTGCGGACACCGAGCAGACGGCGGAGCAGGTAGAAGTTGACCTCGATCTCACTGTAGATCTCCGGAAGACGGCCCTTGAGGCCCAAAACGAACCCGACCAGACGATCGGCCCGGCAGAGGGTCGGGTCGATGCGGGTACCAACACCGATGAGACCACCAGGGACAGCGTACTTGAGGTCGTTGGCCTCCGAGTTGAGCGAGACGATCCGGCTGAAGATGGGGGTGCACTTGAGGTTGCCCTTGTCGTCGCGCGACACGATACCGGGGCGAATCTCGATTTCATCGCCGAGCTTCAGCAGACCGTGCAAGATACTGCCACCCGCGACACCACCCTTGAGCTCGTCGATCTCGGCACCAGGCTTGTTAACGTCAAAAGACCGGATGACAATCATGTGCGGGTCCATCGAGAAATCCCTGGGAGGGATGGGGATGGTGTTGACAATGGCGTCATTGATGGCGTCGATATTGAACTTGAGCTGAGCCGAGATGGGGATAATGGGCGACTTGCCGGCGACAGTACCCCTAATGAACTTGAGAATTGATTCGTAGTGCTGCTTTGCCGCCTCTTCCCGCATGAGATCGACCTTGTTTTGGAGAATGATGATCTTGTCGAGTTTCATGATTTCGATGGCAGCCAAGTGCTCGGACGTCTGTGGTTGGGGGCAGGACTCGTTTCCGGCAATAAGCAGCAAGGCAGCGTCCATGACTGCAGCGCCCGACAACATGGTGCTCATCAGAATATCGTGGCCTGGGCAGTCCACGAACCTATTCGAAATGATCAGTAACACCGAAAACAAAATCGTACAAATCTGCTGCCCGCTATGCAGCACTGTGGAAAGAGGCCTTACGAGACGTGACGCAGCAGCCTGTATGTTCCGGAGCAGCCCTCCCGTTCGCAAGGAGGGTCGACCTCCTTCTCGCTCTTGTAGCTGCGGTAGCATGTTGGCCGCGGGCACTCTGGGTTATCGCACTTGTAGATCTTGGCGTTGGCGTAACCGAGTTTGATGGTGATGTTGCGAATCAGCTCGTTCTTGAAACGAACAGTCTGCACACCTGAGATGGCCTTCACTACGGTCGACTTTCCGTGAGCGACGTGGCCGATGGTGCCAATATTGATGGTTGCTTGCCGCGCAATAATCTCAGGCGTCAGAGGATTCAGGGCCTTGATATCGAGGTCCTTCGGGTCTGTCTGGGGCGGCAGTGGTGGCCGCTGGACAGTGGGCGCAGGCGGCGCGGTCTTCTTCAAAGCGGGCTTGACGGGCCGCTCAGCGACCTCATTGTCCGAGTCGTGGGCATCAACCTGAGACTCGTTACCGGAGTCGGTGTCCGACTCGATGTCGTTGCCGTACTTATCGCCGTTGGATGCCATATTTGGGGTTGGTGACTCTTCCGCGGGGTAATGATTTTTTTTCGAGCCCCTCTAGATTCTTCGCTTCCTTCGTCTCGGCTCCAGATGGCGGGTTAGTGATAGTCGGCTCAAACACCTACTGACGCAATGCACAAGGTCGCTGAGTCGCTGATGGGGAAGATATGACTGCGAAGAGACGGCTGGGAGAATGACCGACAGTTGATATTTCTCACGATTTTCGTGTGCAGTCATCGGCCTAACACTCAATCCTTGGCTTTGGGAGGTGGTGGTTGTGGCGCTAGTCCTGATATGGCTAGGCGCTTCTGCCCCACGCTGATCGATAAAAGTGATAGCGAAACAACTGGGATGAGAGGAGACATAACTACCCTTCGGACTATGTGTTCTCCCACTCCCTACGGCACAATGTCATGTGACCTCTTCTCATATAACCCTAACCCGCAACTACCTGCGCGCTCTTTTCCGGCCGCTGAATCGCTCAAAAAAGCCATAAAACTGCGAGCTGGCGAGCCGCTTTTTTTCTGACCAAGCAACCAGCCTGACTAAGCTGTATTGTCTACGTGTTTGAATGATTCAACAGCTGTAAGATAGATTGATCGAACTCTGATGGCTTCAATTGGGACTGGAAAGAGCGGGCATGTAGTTGCGGGTTAGGGTCTATGTGGGAGAGGTCACATGACATTGTGGGGAAAGATGGGGGGAGGGGTCTCGATTGCCCGAAAAGAATCGCTCAAACGAAAGACTTGGCGAGCAAAACACCATGAAATTGGTGTGCTGTGTGTCAACAATGCCTAACGTATTTATGATTGGCTAGTTAAATCCCGGACCTCAGTCCAGACGTTCTCGACATACAGCTGAAGGTCATGAATGCTTAATACAAGAGTACTCTCTTGAGGACCTACAAGTGGATTGTGAAGAACAGAAGTCGAAATCCCAGTACCAACGGCGCCGTGATAACATTGTCCAGGGTGGATTTCTCGTCTTATAGCGCGTAATTCTGATTGACTGCCGTTTGACAGGCTCCGAGACAATATGATCGCTCCTTGATCATTTTGGACAAAAAAAGGAAAAGAGCGGGAGAAGGGATAAAACGGAAGAAAAAGGGAAAAGAGAGGGAGAGAGGAAACTTTCGAGTTCTCGATTGCGATCATCAGATCTATAGGTTTGCCACTTGAGTGAGCGTGGTTTGTTACTGCCTGTGGTCAAACCTCATGGGAGCAGTAAACTGGAGACCTCGAGGGTTCACCATGGTCGCCTGTCCTACGGGAGCTTTTCTTCCTCTGGCAATTGCTTTAAGTACCACAAGTACGGAGTAGTACCCGGTGGTTAGTTGCTAACTAATTAGTTCAGGACTACCACCTGTCTCCCAACAGGTAGGGCCAAAACCCCCGGATATACTAATATAGCTAGATACATCACTACCAAATTTCCTATACATTCGCGTCTTTACAAAAGGTACTATTAAGTTTAATTTAAGTTTAATTACTCTTATAATAATAGCCTTAAATAGCTATGAATGGTTTAATTATAAACTAAGCTCTAAAAAGCTTAAAAACATAGTAAAATTTAATTCTACCTAGTTATAACTAGTTAAATAATAGGTTATATAACTTGCTTTTATCTCCTTCTCCCTCTATATTATACCCCCTATCTCTATTACTCTTAACGCTCCTAATTATAGTAGTACCTTCTCTTTTAGCCTCCTAGTAATAGCTATTATCTTCTATCCCTAGCGTTACTACTATAGACTTATAGGTACGTCGCTTCTTAAACCTCCTAATGTCCTTAATAATAGCTATATATAGAGACTCCTTCTTATCTCTGGATAGAGATAGTGACTTAATATCCTCTTCCTACCTATCTTTACTATCTATAAAGTTAAATCTGTCATCGTCGCTATCGTCAATTAATATTATAGTTACGCTGCTAATCTATATCCTAAGACGTTTAGGGGATAGGAGTTTAACTTCTAATAACGGCTTCTTAGCTAACTAGGGGATTAGGACTTCTTTTCTATCTCTAAAGTCGAAAAATGCTAATAGCTAATGCTCCTTTAGTAGAACCTAGAGAAGGTCCTTATCGTTAAGAGGAAAATAGTTATTCTTATTAGTCTTTTCTAAGAATTTAGTAAAGATTATTATATAAAGGTAATACTTATTAGTACTAGGAATTTTATTTTCTAGGTACCTTTTCTAGACTTTGTATTCTTTTTTATAGTTTTATTTAATCTACTTAATAGTAATATAGGTAGCTTTTTAGCTAGTATTTCGAATTACCTTAGCGCTTTTCTAAGCTTAGATCTCCTAAAATCGTTAAATCTACTAGATAGTTATACTTGTTATAACCTCTCCTATTAGCTTAATAAGTTAGCCTTATATTTTCTTGGTAAATAGTATAACTAGATAGGCTCTCTTATCTTTAGTAAAGTTATTTAGATATTTATATATTAACTAACCTTCATTAACTATTAATATAATATCCTAAAAGTATTCTTATATTAGTAAATTAAAAAGCTTAAGATACCGCTCTTAAATATAGTTAATACCTTTTTTTATATATATCCATTACTTATTATTAGGAATCATAACAAGATGTCTAACGCTCGTACTAAATAATACTTTCTCCTTAATCTAGTCTATTATGATATATTAGTTTAGTAGAAAAAGACTAGTCTTTTTAAATTCTACTATAATATTTCGGTGTTTAAAACTAATATCCTAGATTTCCCAGAATCCCCTAATAAAGTCTACCTAGGTAAATATGAGATTACCATTTTAAACTACCTACTAGAGACATTATTAATATACTTCCTTAAGATAGCAAAAGACTCTTATATCTATTAGCTAGATAAAGTATATTAAATAGAAAGGAAGGAAGATAATAATAATATCAAATGAGAGGTAATATTTATAAAGCTTAAGGTTATAATGTCCTATAAAGTTATCTAGAATAAGTAGTTAATATATATATTTTTCTAATAATATAAATATATAGACTAAATCTTTAAGGGTAATATTATCCAGGTTAATAAAGTATATACTAAAAGTAAGACTAAAGTTATAATAATTATAATTAAACTATTCTTTAAAGCTTATACTATATTATTAGAACTTAGTATAAATAGTAAAGGAGTATTTATTAAAATATTATATTTAATCTATTATGATCTTAATATTATTAAATACTATCCCTAACTTATAGAATTAAATCTTTTTATTAAGACTATTAATATTCTAATCTTCTAATGACTACTATTTAAAGATATAGAATACTAGGATAATATTACTAATAGCATTTCTAATACTAATTATATTTATTAACTCCTAGTTATAAAGGTCTAAAATCTCTAACTAATAAAATACTATAATAAATATTTTATATTAGTATCTAAAGGAAGGAACTAACCTTCTTCTTTTTATTTATTTTAACTATTAAGATCTTAAACTACCTATTTAACATTATAAGTATATCTAGTTTTATCTATATTCTAATAGCTAGATATAATAATCTTAAAGCTTTTAATAGTATTCTTAAGCTTATTAAAGAACATCTCTAGTTCTTCTACCTACTACTTAGCTAAGAGTCAGTTTACTTCGACTAGTTTAAAGAATATCGGCTAAAACTATAGATAATCATATTTCTAATATAACTACTAGTACTTATTAATAGGAGGGTAGGGAGGATCGTGACATACCTATAAATAGTTAATAGCATCTTAGAAAAGATCTTTAGTAGCGAGAGAACTAGATTCGATAAGCTAGTATATATATCCTTTAAGGGCCGAATCTTTGTTATTTCGAAGCGATCAAGGTCTTCTAACTACGTTACTACTAGTAGCTAGAAGTCTAGTATCCTTTAAAGACTTCAAGTACTAGCTAACCTAGGTCTTTCTAGTCTTAAATAGCTAAGCCGTATACCGAATACTAGGTTACTTTCTATAAGGTAAACGGCTAGTTCGGTGGTAAGCTTAAGCGGCAAGGAGCCATTTAGCGGCCTATATACTAGCCGGTTCCTAGATTTGGTCAATTAGAGGTATCGTATATAGGAGAGTAGGTTTAACTAGGCTTGTAGTAGTAGTTATGTCTTCGAATATAGGGAGTTGGCTGGTAAAATTGGACGCGGATTTGGACGTATACCTGTCCGGCTATATTGGCATGTCCGGGGGTTTTGGCCCCACCTGTCGGGAGACAGGTGGTAGTCCTGAACTAATTAGTCAGCAACTAACCACCGGGTAGTGTGCTCAGTTGCTGGAGCGGCAGAAGATGTCTGCCGCTGTGGGGCGCGGTTACCGCCCGCTGCATGACGAAGGCAAGTCTATCACGGCGATCTGATGTTTGATTGGCCATTAGTTTGGAGCAATCCAGGGCCATAGGAAGCGGGCGTCGATCATTGGCGGCCCGGATGGCAGATGGTCGGCATGGGCGCGACGGCGCCTTCCTCTTGCCGCCCAACCGCAGGTGATTGTGCCCCTCCTTGCGCCGTTCCCCTCGCTTTCACGCTTGCCTTTCGTACTCATTTTCAGATTTAATTCGGCAGACCTGGCCGTGGCTTCCAGCCGCCGTCATCCAATGGGGCTGCGCACTTGCATATGCGAGTCCTGGAATGCGACGAGATGGGCGCCAAGGGCCGACGTCCTCCGGTTCCTCTCAAGTCGGTCAATCTCCTTCCCTCCTTCGGAGCATGGGAGTGACTTGAAAACATGGCCAATCTGCGGCCCCCTCAAGAAAGGGAAGGGAAGTGGTTCACGGATCCAAGAGAAAACCTCTTGCTAAGTATTTGTGCATAGTGTCCAGTACGTCCGGGCGGGAGGCGCTCCGAGACAGTACGTTCATGGACTAGGGTGTTCAGCGTCATTCTCGCCCATGTGTTCCGGTTCTGCCACACAGCCCTGGGAGCCATCCAGCTCGTTGTGTCCCCTGTCACCCGCCATATGCAAGAGCTTCGGCACACTGCTACCCCATGGCTCGTTGAACAGGACTGTTATTCTAAGAGGCCAGCCCCGCCTCCTGCTCTGCGAGACACATACATACACCCCTCCCCCCCAAATGTCTCTCCCAAATTATCTGCGCTAGAAACCCTCACTGTTTCGAGATCGTCGGCTTCCTCCTGTTGTTCCCTTCTGTTGTGAAGTCGGCCTCGACGAAACTCGCTCGCCGAGACAGGCAAAGCAGAAAATTGGCTCCTTCTCCCGAGCGCCCCCCTCTCTCCTGTAACCGGGACCTGCAGGCCGAGGCCGCTTTCCGGGCCGCCGAGATTTTACTAGCAACCATCCAGAGTCACCCCATCACTCCGCTGGGCGTCTAAGTGCCCTTCGCGAGTCGCCGAGCTTGATTGGCACCTTGGCGCTCCGTCCTATCAGCGACTTCTTCCGCCCGGCACACCACAATCCCCTGCTCAGTGTAAGTGCTCACAGACTACACAAGCGTCTTGGGTCGAACCACCCGCTCATACCCCCCATGCACCAGCGGATCCCCTCTCGACTTGCTCAACGCGGACCTGGTGCGTTCCATCGGGTGGGCAGAGCGGCTATTCAAAACCATCACCACCCCAGAGGGCGCCGCTGCTCCGGGATCCCTCTTCCTTCTCCCAGCTGGTCTCATATCAAAATTCTTCCTTGATTCCCTTCGGAACCCCCCAAGCTTGCCACCGGCTTCAAAGTGCTTCCCACCTCGTGCCTGTCCCGCCGTGCAACGCTTGTGTTGAGGAAGTGAAGACAGGTCTCTTCCTTCCTCTGTTCTTTCTCTAGCATTTACTCTACACCCAAATCAGAAAGAAGAAAAAGGAACAACAACACCAATAACAAAGAAGGCGACTGACTACGTATTCGACCCCGTTGTCGCCGACCATGGGTCTCGAGGAGAAGAAGCGGCCAGCGGCCCTCAATCTCACGCCTGCCCGCACCATGTCGGCTACCTCGGTTTCCTCAACAGACTCCAACTCCACATCGTCATCACTAGCAAAGCCACCAAGAACGCCACGGTTTGCCGAAGCGACAGCCGTCCACTCGCCAGTTGAGCCGCAAAAGATGCCTTTCTCCGACAGGCCTCAAGAGTCCCAAGCGCAACCAGGAGATGTCGGTTTTGGTTATATCGGTGGAAACAGGGAATCAGTCGCCATGCCAACGGCGCCCAAAGTCGCCACTGAAGAGCGCAATGAAGGTACCGGGGACGCCAGGTCGCGCCCTGCAGAACCCCCTGAGCCCGACTTTCAGGGAGGAGCAGATCTTGGAGGATAAAGAGAAGGCGACCGAGAAGGAGCAGGCAAGGGATCTGGTAAGCTAGCAAGCCCGCTCTCCCCCCCCTTATCATGACCAGAGTGGGGACACAAAAGCAAGGCGGGGAGAGCTAACACCTTCTTCTAGAAAATCAAGATACGGGTGCGGATGGCCAAGTTTGCGCTCCGTGGGGTCAACTTCAGCTGCAGTCTGATCATCCTCGCCATGATCTCGTCGTCCTTTGCCATCTTCAACGCTACCAAGCACCTTCCGGCCATGAGCGGCCTGCCTCCATGGGCCGAGAACACCAACGCGTGGCCGCAGAAGGTCGTGCTGGCCTGCTCCTGCGTGTCGCTGCTGATCTGCATCGCCGTCTTCGTCGGCTACTGCCGCGGCGGCCACCGCAGGGCCGAGAAGGTGGGCGTCTACTACACCCTCTTCGCGGTCGGCTGGTTCATCTTCAGCATGGCCATGTGGGCCATGGCCGCCGGCGTGCTCCAGGTCAGCCGGAACAACAGCAACAACAAGGACATGTGGGGCTGGGCCTGCGTCGAGAACCGCCGGTCGACCCTGTTCCAGGACAAGGTGGACTACGCGCTGGTCTGCCGCCTGCAGGACTGGACGCTGATCTGCATCATCATCGAGCTGGTCGTCGAGGTCATCAGCATCACGCTCTACAGCATCATCTTCTACCGCTACTGGTCCAAGCGCAAGCTGCGCAAGTCCATGGACATGCGCGACAAGGCCCGCTCCGACCTCTACCTCGCCCAGCTCCGCACCCAGTCGGCGCCCAACACGCCCGGCTTCGGCCCCAAGTCGCCCGCCTTCTCGCAGTACGCCCTGTCCCCGCGCTTCCCGCCGTCGGCCTACAAGTCCCTCAACGACATCGACGAGGATGCCTCGCCCTTCACTCCGGGCGGCAACCGCCTGATCGTACCCCAGTCGTCCTTCTCGCCCGCCCAGGCCGGCTTCAAGCTCCAGGCCCCGCCCGCCAAGGCCAACCCGGCCACGCCGGCCACGCCGAAGGCGGGCTACAAGCCGCCCACCGCCGCCGACTTGTCGCCCTCGACCGCCACCGCCGTCGCACCCGCGCCCCCGGTCCACGTCAACGAGCCCGCTCCTGTTGCCGAGGGCGAGCAGCAGTATGAGGCCGTCCCCATCCCGGGCGCCTACGCCGGGCAGGTCATCAAGAGCCCGCCGCCGGTGCAGACGACCTTTAACCTTCCGGGGCGGAGTGATTAAAATGGACTGACGTGTCCATTTCACTCCTTTACATTCTTTCTTCTTTTTCTTCTTCTGTGGATCTGCTGCCGCGGCTCTACCCCGTCCTTCCCGGGTTTCATCTTTCCTTTATTTTTATTTTTCTGTGTGTTTTTTTCTTTCATCCCCTCTTCTTATCTCTGAGGTTTGCTGGACATTTCGTGGCGTTGCGGGCAAATACCAAACAAAGCGGGCTGGAACTCTTTCGACTGTGGATTGGGCGACTTAGGTCTCTAATATGTTGCTGCTGGGGCATGTTATATCAGCAGCGCTCGGCATTGGCAATGGCGGAGGGTCGGCGGACGACGACAACAATGAGTGGATGAGAGTCTAGACAGATACCGAGATCCGAATAGGAATACCGTTGGTCAGTCAACTCAACCGTCCTTGACTTTGTGAGCCGTGGTCCGAGACCGGCCTCGCCCGTGTTTGTCACCCCTTTCTTCCACGCGTTTCGTGCATATGTTGACCCCGAGTGAACGAGGTGCACACGATTCCTCACATAACCCTGGACCAGGTTTGCTCCAGTTTGAAGGGCACCCCAAAATGTCCCCTTTTTTTTTTTTTTTTTTTTTTTTTTGCCTTGTTCTCGGCCTTGACCAGACCAATACGGAAACCAACTAAGCACACGCCCTCAGCGCAGAAACCACTACAGTGTTTAGCAGAAATGTGACAGCATCTTCAACACCATAAACATAATAACCGTGCTATTTTCGCGGTGCTATTGCAGTGATGTTGATAACCCTAGGGTCTAGGTGGTTCCATTCTATAAGATATGATGGTGCGCTGTTTACGCTGGATACGTGTGGAGCGCAGGGAAGAACAAAGAGAAAATAAGAGGAAAAGTAAAAGGGAAAAAAAAAAGAAGTGGAATAAAAAAAAAAAGAAATGAGCGGAGAATTTGAGAATGGAGACCTTTGTCCAAACTGTAGCTGCGGCGGAGGGTTGTTAAAAGAGTCTCCAGGGGCAGTAACTCGTGTAAATGGCCTTGCAAAGACTGCTTGTGTTAAGCTTAAATTTGTTTCACCGAGTAAAGGGATTGGTTAGTTTCGGCTTTAGGAGAGTCTGTAATAGGTAAGTGCAATCTGTAACTATGTATATTTTAGACTGCTGCTAATGCTGCCAACCCAAGAATATATTTAAGGGTATTTGTATGACTATTGATGAGTGTGTAAAGGTGATTACGGATTTACTGCGTACTGCGTAGAGGACGGATTACTCGAGTATATGCGCGACGAAGATGGCTTCGTCCCCCGACTTGATCTGCGATCAGCGGCAGTTTTTGGCTCCAAGCAGAGACCTAGCGCGCCCCTGTCCCAGCCGAGACGAGATGACATGATGCGACACTAACAAATTCGTTATTAAATTTCCTAGCACTAACGTTACTTGTATTTTCCTCTCAGGTGCCCCCTGGCTCAGCGAAACTAGTGATATATGCAGATAACTCCCTACCGGCCCCGAAAAGCGAACGGTCAGCTGCTAGCGAACGAGAGACGACGGCCTGATCACGCGGTTGCTAGAACAAATCGAGCGGCTACCGACACCCCGCGTCATCGTGCATATCGAGTTGCAACGCCTCCCTTGGAAAAAAAAAAACACGCGACAATGGCCACAGCTGCTTCCGGGCGCCAAGCTTGGCGCCAATTGATGCGCAACATCCCCCGCGGGCCCGCGTCGAGCCTCTCGAGGCCGCAGCAACAACAGCAGTACCGTTTCGTCTTTGGCCGGCAGCTTTCGTCCGGGACACGAACTCCCTCCGGCCGCGCGACCGCGCGATCTCCGTCGTCCCCCTCCTTTCTGAGCCAGCAGCCGCTCGCGCAACGCTCCTACAGCTCCGGTTCGCAGGGGAAGAACACCCCGCCACGAAACGACCAGCAGATCAAGTTTTGGCCCTTTTTGGTCGTCATTGCTCTGGGATCCGGGGGATATATCCTCTTGGTGAACCGGCGAAAAGGTGAGGTTTGTCGCGGCGGAGAGCTGGGGCTGAGCGAAAAGCTGGAGGTAGGAGGAGGGGGAAAAAAGGAGAACAGAGAGCGGGCGAGGGGAGGTTGCCGTGCAACAAAGTCTCATGAAGCACGAGTACCTTCACAAGCCAGCTTTTTGACAGCCTGTCCCTTCCTTCCTCCACCGATCTTTAGCTTCTTCTCTCTCTCCCCTCCCCCTTTCCGTGTCCCATTTCCCCCTTCCCTCTTGCCAGACCCAATTCAGCTAACCGAAACCCCCCCCCTTTTTTTTTTTTTGCCGTCCCCTCAGAAATGCCTCCCACCACCGCCAACACCTCGGGCACCACGCCCGCCTTCTCGCCCGCCGACGTCACCGTCCTCTTCGTCCTCGGCGGGCCCGGCGCCGGCAAGGGCACCCAGTGCTCCCGCCTGGTCCGCGACTACCACTTCAAGCACCTCTCGGCCGGCGACCTGCTCCGCGCCGAGCAGGACCGTCCCGGGTCGCAGTACGGGCAGCTGATCCGGGACTGCATCAAGAACGGCGAGATCGTGCCGATGGAGGTGACGGTGGCGCTGCTCGAGAACGCGATGCGCGAGACGATCGACACGACGGGCACCAAGAAGTTCCTGATCGACGGCTTCCCGCGCAAGATGGACCAGGCCGTCAAGTTCGAGGAGGTCGTCTGCCCGGCCCGCCTGGTCCTCTTCTACGACTGCCCCGAGGCCGAGATGGAGCGCCGCCTGCTCGAGCGCGGCAAGACGAGCGGCCGCGCCGACGACAACGCCGAGAGCATCCGCAAGCGCTTCCGCACCTTTGTCGAGACCAGCATGCCCGTCGTCGACGCCTACGACAGGGAGGGCCGCGTCGTCAAGGTGGACGCCACCGCCACTCCCGACCAGGTCTACGCTGCCACCAAGGAGAAGCTGAAGCAGGCCTTGGGCGACAAGTTCTAAACCCAGACCGCCGCTGCTCCGCGGCTGTCTACCAATCTTTCTTTTCATTTCCCCTTTCTCTCCCCTGAAAGACCCTTTCCTTTCCTAGCCCCATATTTTTTTTCTTTTTTTGGAAAAAAAGAACATGTATAGAACTAGACGGAGCGAGCATTGGGCAGAGAGATTTCGCGGGATGCCGGGCGTCATTCCCTTTGTACGATTGGAGCGAACCGATTGCTCTACTTTTGTCTCCTTTTTTTTTGTAAAACCTTTGACCACTCTACTGTAATAATCAGTAGCAGCAAAGTAGTGCCATGTCCCAAGTAGAGGAGGGAGGCACAAGATGTCCCCAGATGCTTTAGTGTAATCCACACAGTTTGCCTGCAAAGTCATGTTTCCATTGCCCATCCGCCCCAGTTGCGCAAGACCCAAGCTAGTCAGCGAAGAGAGGTGCCCCCCTGGATATCTTTCCATGATTGCGAAATAAATGAGCACCCCGAATGTCTACCTTCTTGCCCTTTTGGTTCCAACTCCAGTACCAAAACCAAGCAAAAAAGTGCAATGATCCCGTCCGTTGTCTCCCGGGTCTAGTTCGTTCAGTCATCCTCATCGGTGCGCGGCTTCTGCTGTTGGCGACGACGATCGCCGCCGTGGCCACCGCTGATGCCGGCATTCGCAAGCTTCCGCTCGAGCTCCTGCTGCTCGCGCTCCCGCTGGCTCTCCACGTCGGCCTGACCCTTGCGCAGGACGGCCAGCAGGTGGTCGACGATCGACTTGTACTGATCGACCCTGGTGGCCAGCTCGCGCCACTGCTTCTCGCCGAACACGCGGTAGGTGGTGCGGTGCACCAGGAAGACCTTCTGCTGCTGCGACAACCTGCCCTCGACCAGCTTGGCCCGGACCACATCGATCGTCCACATCTCGACGTCCTCCAGGGGGATCTGCAGCGCCTTGGCAATGCTCGAGTACGGGATCTCGCGGTTGGGTGTGCTGGCAGCCAGGCTCGCGAAGGTGAGCAGGCGCATCTTGCGCTGCAGCTTCTCGTTGTCGAGCTTCTCCTTCTCGATCCAGCCCTCGTGCTCGTCCTTGAAGTCGTTGTAATCCTCCAGGTCCTGCTCCGTGAGGATGTCGAGCAACTGCGAGTAGACGGGGTGCGAATCGCCAAGCGCTTGTACGCTAGGGAGAGCACGCAGGTCTTGGAAGTCGAACCGCGTCGGGTGCGTGATGGCCATGCGGACAGCCTTCAGAGAGAGTTTCTGGGCTTCTTCCGAGGTGATTTCCTCCTGATCGTCGCGGTCGAAGGTGCCGAGCGCCTTGATGAGGTAGTGATACGACTCCCTAAGATAGTTCGTGGTCAGCAATTGGCCGGAGCTGGTGGACCGGCGCCGTTCGAAGTACTCACTCGTCGTCGCCAGCCTCGGCGGCGGCATCCGACACCTCGACATAAAGCCTCCGCTGGTCGTCCTCATCCGTGTCCCACGCGGTGAACCAGCCTTCCAGGTTCTTTAACCGCGGCTTGAGGAGCTCAAACTGGCCGTGCTGCCGGATGAAACGAACGATCTGGAGCATGACGTTGAACCGCAGCGGGTTGTTCTGCTCAAGAAGGTTGAAAACCGTGCTGAGGGCATTGGCAGCGAGGGTGAAACCGTGGGCTGGCGACGATGTGATGGGCTTCTGGAGGTTGCCGCACACGGTGGGCAGATGCTTCTTGGGATCCTTGGACTGCAGGACGAGGTGAATGAGGAGATTGTAGGCGCCGGTAAAATCTTTCTCCGGGACGGAATTGAGAACGTGCGATGCCTGAACAATGAGCTGCAGCGCCTCCTCGTTCTGCTCCTTGGCCAGATACGGCTTCACCTGCTCGCCGATTTGAATGTAGTCGGCCAATTCCTGCGCCAGCTCGGCGAACGTGCCGTCGACGAAAATCAACTGAGGAGTCGCCATCTTGCTGATAACGAGCCCGGTCACTCGAGGTTTCTTTGTGCCGTAGAATTCAAGATAGTCTGTCGCGCCCTTGAGAACGTCCTGGGTATGTTTGTTGTGGTAGGCGTCAATCCACCGATTGTAGCTGACGGGCGAGGGTGTCCGATACGAAACGGGTTCGAGGTCGGGTTCCGCCTCCGAGTCGGAGATGGGCGAGTCCTGGCTGTCGATCGGCTTCTTGGGAATAGCCGGAGGAGACCAGGCGTCGTGGAAGTCGTAGGGGGTACGAGGGCCCGGTGGGAGCGATGAACGGACCGGAGGCTTGGGTTTCTCTGTGCCCTTGCCCTCTGCTGCTGCTGTGGCCTCGTCTGCGCCTCGACTAGCAGAATTTCCGTGCCCCGCATTCGTCGCCATTTTTTCCCTTGCCGTGGATGTTCTGTGCGGTCACAATCACGTGTTTTACGCGCTAGTCGAAATATAGTAAGTTAAGCGATAATTGGTGATTGTGGTTCGTGGTGGGGCAGGTGGGATGGTCAAGAACCGCATTCCCAAGCACCCTGATGTGAGAGGAAGGAACCTTGTGAATCATGTTTGCTGTCGTTTGTGCCTCCAGGCACCAACAGATTGAGCCTGCTCTCGGAACCTGAGGCCTTTGCCGAGCCTCCGGGCAAATATGGATGTAGAGGAACGGTAATCCGTACATTGATCACGGCAAGTTATATTCTGCTTGGCGCCGAATGTTCCTCCCATTTTTCACTTGTAAATATTTGAAGCACCCAAGCTAGAGAACCTGGTCCCCCTCCACCCTGATCTCAAGGGGTGCAGAGGATGGCCATGTTCGGACTTCCAAGCAGTTTGGTTAACAAATATATGCAGAGATTCTTGAAGTTAACTTGTGTTTCCTGCCAAATACCGCTAAGCAAACCGTGGAATTAAAGAGAGAAGAATCCATGGCAGGGCAGGCCTTCTGTTCTCTGAACCACAACAGGCCGTCAGTCTGCGTTTGTGGCGTTCAGACATGTATGTACTCTTATGTACAGTACATACATTCTTGGAAAAACAGGACTTCTTCAGGTTCCCCTCCGCCATGGACTTGCACACGCCTCCAGATGCAGTGGGAACCCACCACGGCATCGAAGTTTTGGGGATAAAGCCAGGCGAGGAACCTGCGATAAGTTCGCATCGCCTCGAGGTTAACGACGCTAGCTGTTCCTATAGCCCATACTTTAGAGCATGAGTGCAGGTTCCATCTCTTCTCGTCTCCAAACGAGTCATTGTAAACACGCGGTCGGCTGGCCACTTGATCCCCGCGACCCAGTCACGCCCATCATTTCGGTCTCCAGCCCTACCATACCAGATGTTGGACCCCTGCATCAGCCAAGACCTGCTACCCGCCGGAGCTCGGGTCCGTCCAGTCACACCTGATTGACAGGCCAGGGGCGGCAAGACCTCCAGCTGCGCCCGGGGCGCGGCTGCCCCGGTCAACCCTCCCAAAGCTCCGGCCGCTGTGGTAGGTCCATACCGAGCGTAGCACCCAATGAATGACGGGTGCCCGTGGCTGCTTCTGCTGACTCGGAAGCTCTTCATATCAGAGGTCCTCGCTCAGTTTCCAGGCAGTGCACCCCGACAGTCTGCCGCACACACACCACAGCCTGCCCGTCAGGTTGCCCACCCCGCTGCCCACACTACGGTTGTTTAGGTTGTTTGGCGAATTGCTCATTGCGCCGCTGTCGAACCGCTGCCTACTTAAGGAACATTTCGTTCGAGACGAGCCGCGCTCATCCGGGCGCCCGCAACCATGGCTCCACGGGCTGAAGGCAGCCACCTCAAGCGAAGTCGCGTCTCTGTAGGTGCCTACTCGCTATTTTATTTGCAACCACCCGCTCCCGGATGGCGTCACACCCGCCAAGCATGCTTCGCCGATTAATATTGTGCTTGCAGGGCTCGCCGACCGATGAACAAGACTCCCAAAAGAAGCCGCGCCGCTCCCAGCGTCTATCCCAACGAGCCGACCGGGACGTGCTCAAAACCCCCGTTCAGAATAAAAACCAGCTCCCCTCGCCGGTGACGAACCTTGCCAGCGAGAACACCACCGAATACGACAAGGAGGTCACTGCGACGCCTCCACAAGAGCGCCCGAGCCAGGCCGCCGCCCGACGAGCCGACGACGCCCACTCGCAGGGGCTCGCGTTCAGCTCTCCGCCCCAGGACACCCAGGCCTTCAGCCAACAAGACTTTGATCCCAACGCCCCGCTAGTCGAAGGCGTTGACGAGGTCAAGGAAGGCGTCTGGGGCTATCTTCTCCCGCTCGACAACCTCTTCCTCCGAGGGCCTTACGTGTTCAAGAACAAAGAGACATGCACATCTCCTGCAGCTCCTGCAGAGCCTGCCGCGGCCGCGGTGACGAAAAGGGGTAGCAGAAAGAAGCAGGCAACCCCGGCCAAGCAGCAGGATCAGAATGACAACTCTCCGACTGCCGGAGGGCATCTCCTCGGGCGGCACCCGACATGCGGTCAGTTGGCTAGACAGATCATCACAAGACCCCAGTCTTCTCGGAGACCACGATACTGACCCTCGCTCGCAGACATCATTGTAAACGATGGAGAGGTGTCGAATCGCCACTGCCTGTTCTTCGTAGAGAACAAGAGAGATGAAAAGGTGGTCGTGCTTACCGACCTCTCAAGAAACGGGACCTATGTCAACGGCGCCCGTCTGCAGCGGAATGATCGGCGGGAGCTGCGCGAGGGTGACGAGATCAGCGTCACGAGCGCGAGCGCCGGCTTTATCTTCCGGTACCCCAAGTCCCGCCGCGGAAAGCCTTTTGCGCAGCAGTACACGTTGAGGCATGAGTTGGGCAGCGGGCACTTTGCGCAGGTCTTCCTGTGCTGCGAAAAGTCGACAGGTGACTGCTACGCCGTCAAGAGGTTCACCAAGAGGCCCGACGGGGAGGAGAAATCCAAATACGACGGGCTGCACCAGGAAGTCGCCATGCTCATGGGCCTCAGCCACCCCAACATCCTATGCCTCAAGGAGACATTCAACGAACCTGAGGCCGTCTACGTTGTGCTGGAACTGGCCCCCAACGGAGAGCTGTTCCACTACATCACGGTGCATACAAAGCTGACTGAGGCCGAAACCCGCAAGGTGTTCATTCAGCTTTTTGACGGCATCAAGTATCTGGTATGTTTCTTCTCCTTTTTTTTTTTTTGGTTAGTTAGTCAAGCACCGCTAGAGATCTTACTGAAATGGCGTGAAGCATGACCGCGACATGGTGCACCGGGATATCAAGCCGGAGAACATTCTCCTCATGGACAACGATCTAACGGTCAAAATTGGCGATTTCGGTCTCGCCAAGATTGTGGGGGAGGCGTCCTTCACGACGACTCTTTGCGGCACGCCCAGCTATGTGGCACCCGAAATCCTTGCTAACAGCAAGTCCCGCAAGTACACCAAGGCGGTCGACATATGGTCGCTGGGCGTAGTCCTCTACATCTGCCTTTGCGGTTTCCCTCCCTTTTCTGACGAACTGAGGGCGCCCGACTTTCCCTACGACTTGGGGGACCAAATCCGAAAAGGGCTGTACCATTACCCCTCGCCGTATTGGGACCCGGTGAGCGATCTAGCTCGTAAGTCGAAACCAGACAGTTGTGTTTGCAAGTTATCCATCTACTAATCCGAGCCCGCCCTAGTGGATCTCATTGACAACATGCTCGTCGTTAACCCCGAGCACCGCTACACCGTTGACCAGTGCCTCATGCACCCTTGGATTACGCAAAAGCCTCCGGGGGTCAATGACAGCACTAACGGGCTCGTGTCGGGGCTCGCGGGTCTGGATGTGAGCCGCCGGACGCCTTTCAGGGAACGCACATTGATCAGTTCCATCAACACGTGCGTTGTCACAGACCGCGTGCCGGCGGGCGCCGGTCGGCCTGATGTCAAGGTGTATTCCAAAAATCCCAAGGGCCCGACGGCCGCGCCGCCAACGGCCCGGCGCGAGCCGCGGCCGGATGACAATCGCGACCCGGCCGAGTTCATCAAGATGGGCGGCAAGGGCGACCAGGAGTTGTACGACAATGATGATGGAAGTCGATATCTGTGAAGGGCGTTTACAATTGCTGAGGTGGCTCAACGCGGGGGTCTGGCAAACAGGACAGGAATGCGGAGGACATATGCGCCGCCGACGATTGGAAACTGTGGTGTTGTTTCATGGGCTGGGGTAAGATGGGAACAATTCAGCACGGCATAGCCAGGCGACATGTGGAACTGACAAAGTGTTTGTTCTTTTTTTCAGTGGGAGTTGTTCTGGCATGTTCCTTCTTGGAAGCATCTCCGTTATCCCCTGGTTTGCATCGGAAGTTGTCATTTCTTCTCATTTCTTCTCAAACTTCGACTTCTGTTTTAGTTATTCCAGAATTAATAAAATAAAAATTGTGGTTACCTGGGTACGCAGGACCTTTCGGACGCTTCCACTTCTTTGGGCTCGTCCCAACGAGTGAAAATCGAGCAACTTCCTTATCTCATCTAGTTTTACTCGGGAGACACTCAACAAGACAAATCATGCGTGGAGAGCAACTGGGAGCACCTCGCTCTCTGATAGCGCAGCTGTCAGCGATGGAGCAGTGTCTTAATTCCCATGCCATAAAAAGTGACACCAAGATACCGAGCCTGAAGCTACCGACTGTCTGACTGATCATTCATTAAGATTATGCCTACAAAGTCCCAGCCCAGCCCATGCGTCCTGCCTTGATCCATGCACGCCGCAAGCCAGAGTGGTTCAAACCAAAACAAAAGATAATGTACCATACAGAAACTCCTCACACTCCTGCCACCAGCCTCCCCACTCCATCCGTTCATCCCTAGGCCGTCCATCCATCGACCTCTTCCATTTCGTTTAAAAGAGAAAAGGCCGCCAACTCCTTGAACGCAGCCAACCCATGTCCAAATCCGTCCATCTCGGTAGTCTGATCCAGCCCGGTTGCCTTCCCCAGCTTGTGTTATGTCCTATGTCTCGAATTCGGCCCATACGCAAATCAGTTCGCAGGACACAAAGGCGAAAGGGTGAACAGAGCTCTGTGAGATCTCGATTCCCTTCGCCATCGTGAATAGCGAGCAATAACCCGCTTCGACATGATACAGACATCCTGTCATTACAAACTCATACAGGAGTAAAAGGGAAACAAGGGAAGCAATAGCCAGCAGAGAAAACGAAACAAAAAAAAATAAGGAAAGAGAAAGGTACTCATGAACACAACACAATGCAACGCAGTGCGATCCACGGGAGGGGGGAAAAAAAGGGAAGAAGGATACAGAAGCCCAAAACGGCCAAATCAAGAAGAATAATCCCTCCTTCCCCTCCCTCTCCGAAAGCCCGGCATGCCACACGCCACGATGGCGAACCCCCACGCGCTCTAGCGTTCGGGAATCGGCGTCTTGGCCAGCCTGCCGCCGGCGCTGACGCGCTTCTGCAGCCGCGAGTCGCGATCCCGCTGCACCTTGTCGTTCTGGCTCGACATGGCCGTGGCAGCGCTCGGCGACGAGTCGTACGACCCGGACCCGTCAATGGCGGCTTTGCGGCCCCGCTTCATTTCGATGTAGGCCTGCGCAGCCATGCTGAGGGGCACTTGGGGTAGCGAGTCCGGGATCTCGGCGCCGTTCTGGATGAGGAGCTCGGCTACCGGGAAGGGCACCACGCGCTCGACGGTTGGCGTCTGAGGGGCTAGGGACTGCGATGGGACCGGTGAGGGTGGCGCTGGGTCTGCTGCCGCGAGGGCTAAGTAGATGGCGTGAGTGCCACGGGACTTGTCCGTCACGTTGGGATTCGCCCGGAGAGCCAGGGCGTAGAGAATCTGCTGGATCTCGTTGCGCTTGATGCCGGCGAGAAGGGTTTCTTCCGGCGTGGCGAACCTTGACAGGGTTGCCGAGATGGGCTCGACATAGGCGCGCTCGACGTACTTGGCGCTGATGAACTTGAGCCGCTGCTCCCGGTTGGCCTGGGGGGTCAGCTTCATGGCTGGGTCCAGCCTGGCTTCAAAGACCATGTTGGAAACCCTATTTCCGACCAGGAGAAGCAGCTCGATGATATCCGGCGTGAACGAGGTCGTGTCGAGTGTCAGAGACCGAATCTTGCTGACATGGGTTCCCAGAGACCGGTGGATGCCGCTGCACTCGATGCAAACTATGATGGCGAGGTTGAGTGAAACCCATTCGACCTTGTTGCTGGACCCGCAGTCGGCACACCAGCAATTGCCCTGGTCGTTCTCGCGCAGCATCTGCAAAAGCTTATCCGGCTTGTCCTCGAAATTGGCGCCACGCGAAGTGCTAGGCCGAGCGCCGACAGTTGTTCGCCTGAATGGGATGGCGCTGCTTGAGTGACTGCCGTGGCTGACAGACGAGCTTTTGCCCACCAGCATCGAGCCGATATCCACGCCATTGAAGCCCAGGTCTGAATGGGCCGTCGAAGGCTTGTCCTTGAACGTTCGGCCCTCGACGGCGCTCTGCAGCGCGTTGTTGATTGCCGTTATCCAGCTATACATGTCCTCTTCGGATGTAGCTTGATAGACGCGCTTGAATTGGGGCGTGATGACTTCGAAGCAGAAACGCCTGTCCGCGTTTCTAGCCTCCCGTACCGAAGCAAGACGCAGGTCGATGGGGTCCATATGGAGATCAAGCTTCTGCTTCCAGTTGCTGTACTCTGACAGCTTTCCTTGGTCAAGTACGATCCAGAACCTGTGAATGTGTCAGTCGCTGTTAGGCCGTCGCGGAGAGAGGTCGAGGGGACGAACTTGTGCCATCCCTGCTTGTTTAGATTCCGCGGATCGACATGACCGCCGGGACGGTTGAGGGCCCAGAGCAGACCTTCTTTTCTATTCGGCGCATCCTTATCGGACTGTATCGCCTGGTTGGGGTCCCGCTCCTCGAGGTCACGGATGCCCTTGAACTTGCTGTTATGGGCGGGGCTGGTGACGGCTTGCTGGCCGAGGCCGCCGGTAGACCTGGATAAGTCCGCAGTGCTGGGAGAGTTGCTCGAGTTGATGGAACGAGTCGGCCTGAGCTGCGAGCCAGTGCTGTCTGCGCGGCCCATCTCGGTTTCCGAGTTCGGCTGAGTCCCGTTTGAGTGACCGCCGGCGAGGACAGGTCCTGACGCAGTCAAGGGCTGCTCAGGCTCGGCATACGCGGAGTTGCTCTTCTCCAGAAGCCTCCTCTTTTCCTCTCGCTCCCGCCGTTGGTATTGATACTCCTTATCCGCCTCCTGGACCTCCGTAGAGAGCGCTTCGAGCTGTGGGATCAGCTCGTCAACCCGCTTCGCGGTGCTTAGGAAGCATTTCGCTTGCGCATCCGCGTATTTGGTGAGGTGGGACAAGATCTCCTGTTCCTTGCGGCCGCCGGAAAGGTCTTGCATGAAAGACGAATAGTCGAACCGCTTGAGCTCAAAGTTCTTGCGCTTCGTCTGGTACTTGGAGTCGCTCTGCTTCGCCTTTACCGAATCATGCCGCTGGCCCAAATACCGGCTGACGTAGGCGTAAAACTCCTTGCTCTCTTCTTCAAAGTCGCGCTTCTTAGCCTCGGCCTGCTTGATGTCCATTTGGTAGAGCTTGTTCACCGGGTCTATGACGATCTTTTGCATGTTTGTGGTGTTCTGCCGCTCGTACGACAGGATCTCGCGAGCGATCTTGTCGAAGTAGTGCTCGATGGCGGGCTGGACAGCGTTCGCGTTGGTTGCCGACACCTCCTTCAGAGCATCCATGAAAGAAGCAAAGGCGTCATTGGCCTCTTGTTGCGTCTGATACACGTATTCGGCTTTTTTGATCAACCTCTTCATCTGCATCCGCATGTTGCCCGTCTTCTGTTCCAGGGCCTTCATGGTGGCACGGAAAACCGGTCCATCGTCTGGCAAGGTCAGGTCCTCTCCTGGTCGCGGGCAAGAGACATCGACCTTGATCGGCTCTTTCGGAGCTGGCGGCGCAGGAGGCGGGGCGTTACTCGGTTCGCTGCCAACATGTTGTGGTGATGCAATCTCTTCATGTTCTGGGATGGTACTGATCTGAGACTCGAGAGACTGCGCAGACACAACACGGACTTTGGGCGGAGCGCTAAGGAGTAGAGGAGTCGGGGAGTTGGGTTGGCTCAGGTGGGACGAGGTGTCTAGACTTGTGTCAGCGCGTTGCTCGGGCCTGAATGTTGACGCGAGAACGTTTCATACTCGCAACGTAAAATGAGAAGCTGGCTAAAGTTATCAGCCGATGGGCCCGCTGATCGTACTCGACGAACTGTGGCTGATATCAGCAATTGTAGCGAATGGTAGGAGCTTAAGGCTACCGACGCTGCATGAATTCCTCCAGCCGCCGCCGCGGTCTTCGGTATGCTTGGGTGGTTTCCAGCGCCATGTCCAGTCGAACGTCACTGAGGGGCTGCCTTCGGTCGAGTAGCTCCCAACGAGCGCGACATTGGCATTCTTGTGAAGATTTGGATCGGCATGGAACTCGCGGGTTACCAGGTTCTCGACTTCGCGGGGTGTTGACGCAAAGACAAAGGTCAGGCCGTTGATCTGGGTATCTATTGGGGTGACGGTATCAACGCCGCCGACCGGATTGTGGACGACGCTCTGTGATCGGCGGATGATGAAGGTGAATGTGAAGACGAGCTCGTCATCGTTGGCGAGCTTCAACAAGAAGGAAGGACCAGCACCGTGGCTGGGTGGTTCGGGGTCCTGCGACAGAATGGTTCGTCAGTGCCACTTGCGGCCGTCGGTATATATCACCTCCTCGGCCTGGGGAACGCACCAGGACGAACTCGATTGGGGTAAGGTCGCCTGAAGACCGCGATGGGGATACTCTTGTAGCCGGGAATGCATTCGGAACGATGTTTATTGCGGTGCGCCGTTTGGGATTAGCTATGACAGCGGAAGAGATAGTTACTACGTCCAAGAAGTCAGTCAGTGTCTCGGGCGTGTCAACCAGTCAGTTCCCGTCGCGCAAGGCGGACTGAATCACGCGCGGAGCATTGCACAGACCGGCGGCCGCTGCTAGAGTCGCACGGCGGGGAATCCAAACTTACAGCGATTCTGATCTTTAAGATAGAGAGCTGCGCCCTCATCGGGCACGCTGCTAACGTTGCCCATCTCGGCGCCGAGAATGATGCGAGCGGGCACCGACTATCGGCAGAGTGTAGGAGATGGCCAGGTCGGATTGGGGGGAGCAGTCGGCAACAGTCGAAATCCAAACGAAGTTCAAGGTTGGCGACCGGCGGTTCACAGGCGCGGCACAGCGGGGTTGCCTTCTCAATCCGGCCGCAGTTGGCAGGGGCACACGGAACACGCAATACGGTCTTCTGAAACCCTGCAGCCACAGGTGCCTTGCAACGGTTGCTTGGGTACAGCCCCTGTAATTCGTGGGACCCACCAAGTCAGGAACGCTAGTGATCGACCTATTTCCGTACCACGGGTAGGTAGGTAGCTACGGTACGGAGTAGGTATGAAAGAATCCGTAGGTATAGCAGCCAACTCCAGTTGTCAACGTTTCTTCGGAGATGGACGAACTTGTTAGAAAGAAGTAACATTGAGGTATGTACGAGCCCTTACCCATAAATGTTTTTCTTTTTAGCGAGCTAGCAAAGCACAATACATGAGTGCAACGCGGCCTGTCTGCAGGTACGAAATCGACTCTCAGCCACCGCCACGAGATCAAATGACAACGAACCCGTGAGGAATGGAATGACCTTTGACATAACACACTGAAACCGTCCCGTGAACTGTTAGCATGCCGACCAGGCGCAAGATGAGGTCTCTTCAGCTTTATTTCTCTAGGCTCAAGCGGGATACAAACAAGTCGTGAACAGTCCAGGAGCTTATGTTTTAGTGATTATTAGCACAAGAAAGTGAAGGGAAAGATGGGAGCTCGGGGCTTTCGACTTGAGATGTCTTCAAACGTTCCACTGCTAGAGGGTGATAGTCTAGCGTGTGCTTGTCCTTGACACTAGTGTACGGAGTACATACACGTATACTATTATAGTCTTTCTAGGGCGGTGCACTTGTTCGTATTTCTCCCCGCGATCTTGAGGCCCACTTGGGACCCTGCCCCAGGCCGGTCTGGGGCTTTCCCTTGTCCCATCGATAACGGGGCAGCTTCTTTGTCAAAACTGCACACTTCACGACATCTCGAAAGACTCTGGAGGATGCCATTGTCAAAGTGGAGACAGCGAGATATTGCTGCAAATATTACTACTCCCCTCTCTGCTCGCCGGATGGCACTGGCCTTGGCAGGCCGTTATATGACTGTCAGGTAACCTTCCGAATGTGCGATCAGAAATCACTCTTCTCCTCTCTCTCTCTCTAATCCTCTCCTCTCTCTCTCTCTATTCCTCCCCCAACCCCCTTCCCCCCCCCCCCCCTTTTTTTTTTTTTTTTTTTTTTTTTTTTTTTTTTTTAGAGGTTGGCCTCAAACGAAAGAAAAGAAGTTGGGGGAGGGAATCGTGCGGATGCACATACTCCGGACGGATCGCTTTTACGGAACCGTTCAAGAAAAGTGCCTCTCTGAGGTCAGGTTAGGTATGTGTCTTTACACAAGTTCCTCCACTACAACTTCGTGTCTAATGTAGCCAATCAAAGTAAGTCTTGAGGGTATGATCGCCTCGTCACGTCGAAATCGCGACTCATCGAAGCTTGCTAAGATTGTCCAAACTCAAAGGACAAAAACTACCAAGGAAATAGCTAGCTTGGTTGTAAAGAAATATATGGAAGGCGTCTATATGCCAGTAACCTTACAAAGCAAACGCCGGTCGTAAATTTTGAGAGCAGAGATTTCCGAGCCTAGGTAGGTCGATATCTAAAAGTTGCAGGTCAGATACTTTAGTTGTACATACGGTAAAGGTATGTATGTATGTATGTACTGTACTGTACATATGTACTGTACATACATACATACCTGCTAGTCTGCCCATCAGAGAGGCGTGACAGCCCAGAAAGATCCTTGCTCGACACAATGCTGACCCCTCCAATTTGGGTGCGGCCAAGCAGCCCAACCCCGTCCAACAGCGGTCTGCAAAGCGGCAGAAGCGGCATGACGTTCTGAGCCAACCTCTCCCTTGCACAGTCTTCCCAGTTCCATCCCTCCCCCTTGACTGCCAGCCGTAGTGTATCTGGTGGAGAGCAGTCCGCGCCAACTTGTTTTCGCAGTCGCTGCGAGAACACCACGCCGCCGTGGCCATTTTCTTTTCTTGTTTTTATTTTTCGCAGACCCCGCGCACAGCTGTTGGCGCCATGACGACGGGCGCTTGAAGTCGGCTGCCGAATCACCCAATCCATCTCTGCCCGACTTCTGGCGCCACTACACATAGCCTTCGGTCACCGGGTGTCTTCGACATGTCGACCGCTTCCCGATCTTTGTACCATCCCAACCGCCGACTCGGCAGCGTGCAGAGCGTGCAGAGCGTGCAGAGCGTGCAGAGTGTCCAGAGCGTCCAGAGCGCACAGGATCGCGACCGCCACAGTCGCACATTGTCCAGAGCCCGCGCGGGAACCGTGAGCTACGACGATGCATACTCGTACGCCCTCCGCATCGCATACCTTCGCTATATCCTCCAGCCCAGGAAGAAGAGAAAGGAGTACATTAGCGCACCGAAGCCCAGGCCGCACCCGCGCGTTCACACCTCGAGCATCACCGAGCTTGTCAAGGAACTCGTTCCCACCGGCTCAACCTCGGTGAAGCTGCCCTCTGGTTTCCGCCATTCCCTCGAGAAGCGCATGTCCGGTGTCCTCCAGGGAATCGAGAGACTACCAGGATTCAGCGATGCCGCCGTAAAACGGACGTTTGCCGAGGCCTATACCGCCTTCACGGCCAAAGAGTTTCAGAAATCCATTGACAAGGACCGCAAGGTCGAACCCCTGGTCCTGATTTTCTACTCTGCTGCCTCAAAAGCGCAGGGGCGCGGCAAGTCCCCCGAGGATCACTCATGGAAGGTGCTTGTCGATAGGCACTTGGCAATGTTCATCAGACTGCTCAGTAACATTCTGAAGGATAAGGGGGATATCGAGCTGGTCACTCGCCTCAACACCCTCGAGAAGAAGCTCATGAGCAATGACCAGAGCCTGTACCTCGACACGGGCCAGGAAGACCATTCCTACGTCGAAGTAGACGTACCCCTGAGCTACGAGGTCAAGGACATGCCCATGGTGCAGCTCGTCGCCAAGATCTTTGGCGTGACCCACTCACAGGCTCAAACCGACATCGACAGAAATATGTCCGCATGGACCGAGGAGGCGGCGCTCAAGGACTACAAGTCGTACCAATTCAGGCTCGCTGCCGGTATGGCAGGGACCCTGCGGAAACAGGATTTTGACTTGGATGAAGCGTACGAGGAATGGCGCGCCGGGGAAGCCCCTCATTTGGCAACAATCTTTTCCGAAATTCTGACGGCCCGCCCCGATCTGAAGGGAGGATCCGGCGGAGGGACCGACAAACCACTCCCTGTCCGGCACTCCATGTATGAGGATCAGGCGTACGCGGAGCTGAGCAGAATGCTGTCCAACCCCGAGTCTCCTGCGCCCAGCGTCGACGCTTCTTTCGGCTTCCGGCCGCCCTCCGTCGATGAGACGTCTAGCATCCGGACCGTCGACGAGCCAAGCTATACTTTTATTCCTCCCGACCCCCGTGCCGTCTACAAGGTTATCCTGCAATATGTCGTGTCGTACGACCAGCTTCACTCCGATACGTCGGCTGCGCCCCTGTCCGAGGAGACGGCGAATTTCCTGACGGAACTCGCAGTGCGCTGGCGGATACCCCAGTTTTCTCGGCACGTCGCCTTCGTCGAGGTTACGACGCGCAAGTTTCTCGACCAAGAGCTGCCCCCGGAACAACTCTACGCTTGCCTGGACCTTGTGAAAGAGCGGCTGGAGGAGCCCAAGAAACCGGTCCCGATCCAGATGTACACATTGGGTTTGAGCGACATTGAGCTAACCAAGTGGACAATTATCGACTTTGCTGGCTATCAGCAGTCATTGAGGGACCTACATGACGCCCTGCTGCGGGACCTCTTCGCTCTCCTCATGCGCTGCTACGAGCCGAAGCCGCCAACCGTCGGCGTCGTCATGGCGCTGCTCAATAACCACGTCTACCCCGATCCCACCTTCACGCAGCGGCCCGAGGACGCCGCTGACTTTGCCCAGCAGCTCGACAATGGACTGCGCCAACAAGCTGCCAAGGTGTACCGCGACTTCCTGGATCACCACATACCACGCAGTCAACGAGAGTGGGATTTCGGACACGTGGTCAACCTAGGCAAGGCTGTGGTTGAACTCGCCGAACGCATCAAGAAACGGTACCGCAAGAACCCCGAGATCATGGGTGTCAGCCCCTTCAAGGCCCTGGTGGAGACGATCCTCCCTAGCTTCGAAGAGGACTGTCATGAGATCATCAAGCGCGTGCTGCAGACCTCCAAAGAGACCGGTATCGAGATCGCGATCGAGGACGGGTTTGACCTGTACAAGGAGCTCGTAGGGATTAGGAAAATGCACGCGCAGGCTCTTCCTGACAAGGCCTTTGCCTTCGACATCGAGGACCTACTCGGTGCTTTTGTCTGGCGCTGGATCAAGAACGTCGATGACAGGATGCCGGGATTCATCGAGGAGGCGATCAAGCACGACATGTTCAAGGTCCGGACCCGCCATGAAGGAGACATACCGACCGACGACGAGAGACACAGCGTCTCCATCATTGACGTATTCACCATGTTCACGCAGACAGTCGACCAACTGCTCCAGCTCGAGTGGAATAACGAGGTCCATCAGGCACGCTTCATGACGGCACTTGCCAAATCGTTCGCCGCTGGCATCGGGAGATACTGCGAGATTGTGGGGAGGCAGTTCGAGAAGGAGATGGATCGGCGGAGCGAACAGGAGGCAGCTGCGGCACAAAGGACGACGCAGGAGAAGCTCTTCCAGTACGCAAAGGACGCCTGGAATACCAAAGAGAAAATCGAGCCGTTTCAGTTCTACCCTCAGGTGAGCGTGGTCTTCCTCTTACCGCAACTTCCCAACGGCTCGTCGATGGCTGACCCTGGGCTAGTCGTTCGTCAAGTTCAACAACATCGAATGGGCGATGCAGGCCCTGGACAGGCTGGAGAAGCGAATGAACGTCGACGCCTGTGCCGAGCTACTCAATAAGATTGACGCGCCGAAGCAGCCGGTGAGGCGGCGGAAATATGTCTTCACGGTTAAGATCGTGGAGGGCGAGGAGCTGAAGGCCTGCGATCCAAACGGGTTTAGTGACCCATACGTGGTCCTTTGCGACGAGTACCAGAAGCGCCTCCACAGGACGAGGGTTATCCCTCGGAACCTCAACCCCCGGTGGGACGAGTCGGTGGATATCTCTGTGGAGGGACCGCTCAATCTCATCGCGACGATCTGGGATTACGACATGTTCGGAGACCACGACTTCGTCGGGCGGACGTCGCTGAAACTTGACCCGGTGCATTTTAGCGACTATCTGCCGCGAGAATTCTGGCTGGACCTGGACACGCAGGGGAGGATCTTGATCCGGGTCAGCATGGAGGGCGAGCGTGACGACATCCAGTTCCATTTCGGAAAGGCTTTCCGGCACCTGAAAAGGACGGAGCGGGACATGGTGCGGGAAGTGACGAGCAAGGTAAGCCCCGCCGTATTCTCATAGTAGGAGTAGTAGTAGTAGTGGTGGTGGTGGTGGTGGTGGTGGTGGCCAGTGGGCGGATGTTGACTAACCGAAAACAGCTCTCAATGCACATCAACACCTCCCTGTCCCACGAAGCCTTGCGCAACCTGCTCAACAAGGGCATCACGGCCTCAATGGCCAACCTCTGGAAGAAGAGGCAGTCCCAGACCGCCTCTGTCACCCCGGCGGAGGTGGAAAACGCGATCCAGCCTCTCTTCACCTACTTTGACGAAAACTTTGCCATCATGAAGCAGACGCTGACGGACGCGACCATGATGGCCGTCATGACGCGGCTTTGGAAGGAAGTCCTCCTGGCCATCGAGAATCTCTTGGTCCCGCCGCTCTCCGACAAGCCGTCGACGCAGAAACCGCTGACGCAGGCCGAGATGGACATTGTCTACCGCTGGCTGGAGCTGCTCTTCGGCTTCTTCAACGCACGGGATCACGAGACGGGGGAGATCCTCGGCGTGCCCGCCGACGTCCTCAAGTCGCCCAAGTACCACGAGCTGGCTTCGCTGAACTTCTTCTACTTTGACACCACCGAGAACCTGATCCGCACCTCGGAGCGCATGGCGGCCGCCAATGCCCAGCGGGCCCAGCAGCAGGCGCAGCAGGCCCAGAAGCAGCTTCAGAGCAGCCACCGGCTCTCGGCGCCGTCGCCGGGGATGCTCGGCGTGCCCTCGATCGGGGGTGCGTCGGGGGCCGGGACGGTTCCCTTTGGCAGCCTGGGGACGATCCGGCGGGGCAAGTCGATCATGATGAGCCGGAACCTGGGCACGATGCGCAAGGCCAAGGAGGAGAAGCGCAAGGAGGCGCAGGCGGACCCCAGCGACGATATGATCTTGCGGATCCTGCGCATGCGGCCCGAGGCGGCCGGCTACCTCAAGGAGAGACAGCGGCAGAAGGAACGCATGGCGGCGGCGCAGGCGGCGGCCCTGATCGTGCGGCAGAGCGTGAACCAGGGCTTGACGGGCGGCGGGCCTGCCTTTGGGGGCGCGCTGTACGGGCGGACCGGGGTCATGCCGAAAAGATGAAGAAGAAAGAGACTCGTGACCAAGTTCAAGGAGGTCTCCGAGAGTTTGGGAGAATGGAGTGGGGTTGGGGAAACGAAGAGTGACGATGCCATATTTGGGGTTTTGGCTTTTTTTTTTTTTTTATATGAACAGTGCAATGCGGTGCGGTGCGATATACCTTTCACTGCTTTTTACTTTTTCCTTGTTTTGTTTCCTCTTCTTCTTTTCTTTTCTTCGTTATGACACCTTGGGAACACCCTGGTTCTACTGTATCGGGAGTGCGTAGGTTGAGCGTATAGGGGGCGTTGGGGAACAGGCAATAATACCCGGCAGTTTTTTGTTATTTTTTTTCTCGACCTGCAGGCACCTATATACCTAAGAACGTTTGTGTGGATATGTTTGACAAGCCGATGGAGCGTTGACGATATGACTGATGGTTTGATATAATCTGATATGTCCATTTTTAAACAGCAAAGGATAGCCTACCGAGTGATATCCCATATCCCGTCAGTACCTAGTTATTCCACTGTACGTCTGTATAGTATGTACAGTATGTAATCCGTACATACAAGGAGCCAGGAAAGGAGGTCGCGATGCCAAGACTGGCTACGGGACGGCGGAAAAGATCGGAATGGATGCGTGGTTGGGGCCAAGCCACAGCGAGGCTGGGTGACTAGGGATATAAACCGATTCAAAGGCGCCGGTTTGCGACGGGACTGGCGATCAGAAGAAAACACACTGCACGAGGACGAGCGGTGAGAAGCAGTCTTCTTCTTCTTCTTCATCTGGGACCCAACTCGGAGCGGTGTTGCTTAGCCGAGACAAAGTTCCGGACCGGTCGTTCGGAAGATTCGAGACGCATTGGCGGCATTACGACATTGGCTGCATTAAGGACAGCGGCGCGAGGCAAGAAAATCTGGGAAGAAGTACGGATTAATCCGTACAGTACATACATACATACGGAGAAGGTACGGAATACACTAGTTAGTAGCCTGGTGCACGCGGCCAAACGGAGAGTCGGGCTCCATCGCCCAAACAAAAACAACCCAAACAGCAGCGCCCTGCATCCCACCCGCATAGCATCCCGCCACATCTTTCTGCATGCCGGCCTTACGAGTGCTGCGGTCGACGCAGCCGTTGCCCGCGGGATTCGGCCGACTCTCTGTTGCTGTTGTTGCGCAGCGTCCGCCTCCGGCCTTGCTGCAGCTGCTGCAGCAGCGCTTTGCAGCTCAGGCTTATCAAAATATGGCGCCAAAGCAGTTGACCCGCCCCGGCCAATCACAGACCCGTGGGCTGGCGTCACAGACGGGGCCCACCACTCACTCTGGAGCCCCTCCCCCGCCTTGGGCAGAGCCCGAGGGAGAAGCCCTCTCCGCCTCCGGAGCTGATTCTTCTGCTGCCGCTGCCACAAAACCATCGACTGCTCAATTGCATTCGCGAACTACCCAAATCGCACGGCACCTCCAGCAAGTCCGCAGCTACAGCTCAAGCAGCAGCACCACCAACCCCACTCCCGCTAGCACCATGGCTTCTTCCCCGTACACCGTCCGCAAGGTCGGCGCCCCCTACACGCTCGACCACCGCGTCTACATCGAGAAGGATGGCGTCCCCATCTCGCCCTTCCACGACATCCCGCTCTATGCCAACCAGGAGCAGACCATCCTCAACATGATTGTCGAGATCCCGCGCTGGACCAATGCCAAGCTCGAGGTGGGTGAATTAATTCAAAGCCCCCCTTTCCCCCAAAATATATCCTGTTAAGGTCCGACTTCATTGACATTGGCCGTCACCAGATCTCCAAGGATGAGCTCCTCAACCCCATCAAGCAGGACACCAAGAAGGGCAAGCTCCGCTACGTCCGCAACTGCTTCCCCCACAAGGGCTACCTGTGGAACTACGGTGCCTTCCCTCAGGTATGACGATTTATCTCATATGAGAGCTAGCCAGCTCCAAACACACAACTTGCTATCTTTGCAAGTTCACCGTACGCTAACCCTCGCTCTCTCCGCCAGACCTGGGAGGACCCCAACTCGATCCACCCCGAGACCAAGGCCAAGGGTGACAACGACCCGCTCGACGTGTGCGAGATCGGCGAGCTGGTCGGCTACACGGGCCAGGTCAAGCAGGTCAAGGTGCTCGGCGTGATGGCGCTGCTGGACGAGGAGGAGACGGACTGGAAGGTCATCGTCATCGACGTCAACGACCCGCTCGCTCCCAAGCTCAACGACGTCGAGGACGTCGAGCGCCACCTGCCGGGCCTGCTGCGCGCCACCAACGAGTGGTTCCGCATCTACAAGATCCCCGACGGCAAGCCCGAGAACCAGTTCGCCTTCACCGGCGAGTGCAAGAACAAGTCCTACGCCATGGACGTCATCCGCGAGTGCAACGAGGCCTGGGAGAAGCTCATCACGGGCAAGACTGCCGCCAGCAACATCGCCACGTAAGTCTTCCGCTTTCTCTTATTCCGTTTTTTTTTTTTTTTTTTTTTTTTTTCAAAGGAACTCTCGTTTGCTAACAAAGAGCCAGGACCAACCTGACGGTTGCCCACTCGACCAGCCGCGTCTCCCCCGACCAGCTGCCTCCTCTGCCCCAGAACCAGGACCTTCCGCCCGCCCCGATTGACGCCTCGATCGACAAGTGGTTCTTCATCAGCGGTGCCTCTGCTTAAATGGCTAGGTCATCATCAGGTTGTTGAGAGAGCGAGCATTTCTATTGAGCAGTGCCTTTTTCGTAGACAACCGGGTTCAAAAGGTCCAAAAAAATAAAATAGTTCCCAGTAAAACAAAATATAAGTTTTTTTCTGGACACTCTGGAAGTCCACCCCGGGTGCATTGTGTGGAGAGGGGTAAAAAAAAAAAAAAGGGCTCAAGTGGTATATATTCCAATCTTGTCGACCGAGGCAGAATCCCAAGATCAATCATCAAAAACGCCTTCCCAATGCTTTCTATAAGTACATGATGCAAGCAGATATCGTATCATTACAGACAAAATGTACAGCCCTCCTCCGTTCTACGTCGGAGAGCGCGTTTAGGCCTCGGCCAGATCTGCCTCCTTCTGGAGCATGCGCGAGTGCCGGTCGACTTCCTCGACGATGCTCTTGATGCCCATGTTCTCGCAGTCGAGGTTCATTTCCTTGCCGTCCTCTGCATTCCGAATGTCAGCATTCTTTCCCCTCACCACTGAAAGGTATCATTATGTGTGTGGAGGGGGTTATATATCTCTCTCTATATATATAACGTACTGAACTTGATGTACAAGGTGCTCGGCTCCTTCGACGTCCGCGGGAGCAGCTGCGTCGTGATGTTCATGCCCGACGAGCGGGCCGTCGGCGGGAGGAAGGAGAGGAAGAGCCGGGCGGACCGCGAGCGCGGCGAGAAGGGGTTGAAGCGCGTGGTCACGTCGGTGATGAAGCGGGTTATCATTTTCGATTCGTTTCTCTCTCTCCTCTCTCTCTCTCTCTCTCTCTCTCTCTCTCTTTCTTGGTTATACCCTTCTTCCTTGTGAACGGGGGGCCGGGGCCGTAAGGGACGTTCTGCAATTTGGCGAGCGTCGGAGACTTGTTGGGAGGTCGATTGGCGGCGATAGGACGAGGGAAAGCAGTTGTGGTGCCTCGGTGAGGGACGTTGCTCCGTGATTGGATCTCGAATTGGAAAATTGGTTGTTGAACGGTTGCGGCTGGATAGGTATGTAACGGAGATGAGACGGCGTGCCGTTTGGTGCGACAATGGCTCCGTTTTTGCGGCCCGTTTGCAAATGCCCCACATGCTGACGTTCTCGTTTCTTTCTCGACGAGTTACTGGTTCGTTCCTGGCCCGTGGATATTTGAAGATGCCAACTCGCTCCATGCCCCATCGGGGAACAACGCAACACCATCTCGAGGTTGTCGGTGGTTTCCTCCAAGGCGTCGGCCGCGCCAAATCAATTCGACACTTCAAAAGCTTGGGAACCTACAGGGCGGCCAGGCGAGGCATACGGATTGATACGGCACACGATGTCCTCGTTCGAATTGCTGCAAGAGCGCCTCGCCGCGCTTCAAGAGACGACGGCGCAGCTCCGCGAGCTCATCGACCGTCTCGCCAATGTCCAGTTCCAGCCGGGCTCGGTGCCTCTGAGCACCAGCGACGAGGACAACGTCGCCACCGAGCTGAGCACCGAGATCACCCAGATCCTGCGCGAGGAAGAGGAGGATCTGGAACTGCTGCAGGAAGAGATCATCGACCTGCGCTCCGGCCGCCCGGGAAGCGAAGCCGAGCACCGCAAGGCCCGGCTCAAAGATGGCGCCCAACGCCTCCAAGCCGAGCTCCGGGACTGCCGCAGCTCCTTCCGCAAGGCCCAGCTCTCGGCCCGCCGCAGCCTGGAAGCCGCCCAGAAGCTAGAGCGCGACCTCCTGCTCGCATCCTACATCACCGCCTCCGCATCCGCCTCCTCGTCCGCCATCCTCAGCAACCCCGATAGCAGCAGCAGCCCGCCTGACTCGCAGCCCCAGCCGGGCGCGACGACCCCCACGCCGCAACCGCAACCGCCACCGCCGCTATCCTCCGAGGAAGCCCGCAACCAGCTCCTGACGCCGCGCGGCCGCCGGCGGCAGCAGCAGCAACAGCTCGGCAAGAAGTATCGCGGCGGAACCGGCACCGGCGCCGGCGACGACGAGGCCGACGCCGCGGTGGCCGCGTCCAGCGACATCACGCAGGCGCTGCAGCGGACGCACGCGCTCATCGCGGGCGAGCTGGCCAAGTCGGCGTTCGCGGCGCGGACGCTGGCCGAGAGCACGGCGGCGCTGGCGGAGCTGCAGCGCAGCTACGAGGGGCTGGACGGCCTGCTCGCGCGCTCGCGCGACCTGCTCGGCGCCCTCCTCTCGTCCCAAAAGTCCGACACCTGGTACCTCCAGGCCGCCCTCCGCCTCCTCCTCGCCACCCTCGCCTGGCTCCTCTTCCGCCGCTTCCTCTACGGGCCCCTCTGGTGGCTCGTCTGGCTGCCCCTCCGCACCGGCTGGCGCCTCACCTCCAAGGGCGTCGCCTACCTCGGCGCTGACGGCGGCGGCGGCGACGGCAGCAGCAGCAGCAGCAGCGCCACCATGGCGGTCGTCGTGCCGGGGGAAGGGGGAGAGCAAGGGGGGCGGCCAAAGACGGTCGTCGTTGGCGTGGGGGAGGAAGGGGCCGTGCCGACGGTGAGGGTCGGGAGGGGCGAGACGAGTGAGGAGGGGAAACAGGGTGAGGAGGATGGCTCGATGGTTGATAAGGTCGGGAGGATGGTTGAGGATACTCTGAATCGGAGGGACGAGGAGGAGAAGGAGGAGGAGAAGGAGGAGGAGGCGGCGAACAGGACAGCTAGGGAGGACCCGGAGGACCGGCCGAATCCGAAGAAGAGGATGTGGGAAGAGGACGTTGGAGAGGGAGCGGGACGAGTGAGGGATGAGTTATGACCTCGACGACGAATGGTCATGTATTACCAATGGTTGATACCTAGCTGAATCCTAATTTATTTATTTATTTATTTTTATTTTGTTTACAAGGGGGGACCACATGTTATTGCTGCTGCTGCTGTTGTTGTTGTTGCTCTCCTCATGCTCCCGTCCAACTGAGAACCGACCAATCGAGTAACACTGTGAAGAATGATTGAATGCTATGATATCCAGTCTCTAGTGTCATGCTGATTGATCAGGAACACTTTGCTCATTGTATGGAATGCCAAATGATGATTTCACTCCTGACCTGCTGTCCCATACACGCTGCCGCTCCTGATATATACGCCTTGGAAAAAGAAATGGCCTCCACTCCATCCATGGTATTCTGTGTATGTATATAATATTGCCTTGTTTCGTCCAAGTCGTAAAGTCCGTCAACGTCGTTTATAAAGTCAAATACGTGCTATGCACCTCCCTAAAACATGAACCCAAAGAAAAAAGAAAAGAAAAAAAAGAAACCGGAGAAACTGAAAGACCCGGAAAGGGGGGGGGGGATGACAGAGGGGAGTTCTGACACTTATGTTCCATGAACATGAACCCAAGGCACGACCAACTTCTTTCACTCGGCAGCCTTCTTCACGATCTTCCCGACCGCCACAGCTCCCGCAAGCAGCAATATCATTCGAGGCAGCACCGACTGCCCGTCGCCGCTGCGGCCGCCGTCGCCAGCACCCGCCTCAGAAGCGGGCGCACTCGGACGCGACTTCTCCCGAGCCTCGCCGTCCGGCGAGAGACACCGCTGCAGCGGCAGACTCATTCGCCGCCGAGCCTCGACATCTCCCAGCGCGCCACGCAGCCCGACCTCGACGAAACGGGACCCGCGTCGGAGGCCGACGCCGAGGTAGCCCGCTGTCTGGGGCCGGCTGTCGCTGCCGTCGGCGTGCGACAAGAGCTGCTCGGCACCGGCGGGGCGCTGCCTGGGCTCGTCCGTGGATGGGCGGATGGTGTCGACTGAGTTGCGGAAGGCGGGTATGGTGCTGCTGTTGGCGAAGAAGGAGGCGGCGTCGGAGGAGATGCTGGAGCGGGTCGGCACGGGAGAGAGGTTGCAGAGTGTGGAGACGTCGGGGCTCGGGGCTAATAAATCGGGCTGATCCTTCGTGGCTTGTGGCGCTGGTGAGGGCGGCGCTGCTTCCGGAGTCGGCCTTTCGACCGTCGCAGGCTCTGCAAGACTGGAGGTCTCAGCAGAAGAGCCCGCGTCGGCCGCTTTGCCGGTTTCAGCTGACGAACCCGATGTATCTGGTCCGGACGGCGAGAGCTCGTTGGCGCAGGTTGCTACTGCGGCACATTTGTCACGGGGGTTTGTCCCCGGGGCCCCCGGCTCGGTGCACACATCCGTAGTGTCAAGCTCGGCAGCATGATCTCCGAGGGCTCCGCTGATCCCGTTAACCCTGATCTCGGGCCCGAACGCCTTGCCCCGAAGCCCACCGCTCGCCTCATCCTCGGCATCGACGTCGATCTCGGATTTGAGTCCACTAGGATCCTGTACGCCGACGCCATCCATCCTGACATGGCTGACAGCTTCGGGTTCCGTAGCCTTTCCCTCAAAATCCGGGACGCCAATGACAAGATTCTGCGTCGGTGCGTCAAGCTTGTCGCCGGTACTGGCCTCGTTGACGTCAGGAGCGGCATCAGTCTCGGCACCGGTGGTCTCCCTCGGGTCACCGTCGCTAACAATTTCGGGTGCCGGGGCCTCGGTACTTGCATCATCGCCGAGATGGTCAGACTTTTCGGCAGAATCGATACCTCGACAAGCGTTCTCTTCGGCAGCGGGCTCCTCCTCCTCCGCTTGCTGCTGCTGTTGCTGCTGCTGCTGCACCGTCGCAGAAGGTTCGGGTCCGCCAGCAACCTCATTGCCGGGGGCCAATCCTATACCGTCCACCTCGGTCCAGGCGTCGACGACCTTCGGTACCTGTTCCCCATTCGCATCCACTTGGCCGGGCTCAAGGAAGCTCTCGGTTCCTGGATGAGCCATCCCCGTCGCGACCTCGGCAACGACCAGAACCGCCGCCGGTTCGGGACCGCCTGCCGCTTTCGATTCACCTGCGACTAACGCCCCGGTGACGTCGTCCGGACCATTTCCCATCGCCTTGTCCTCGGCCGCTGGTTCGCTCCTGTGGGCATCAGGTTCCTCGGGCGCGAGCGGCGACTCGAGTCTGCCTTGCACAGGTTCGCCCTGGCTACTAGAGATAGGCAACTCCGAGGAGGCGTGGGCCGGCTCCTGACCCGGGTCCGATGTCTGGACTTCGGACTCGGCGGTGGGGAAGCACGACGCGAGGGGTGAACGACCGTCAGGCCCCGCGGCGAGCTCGGCCCCGAGGTGCGTGGTTTGAACCTCGGATTGGCCCTCAGGTTTTTCTGGGGAGCCTGCGAGTTTGTGCTCAGGGGAAGGGGTGGAAGGGCGTGATGTGTGTCCTTGTTGGCAGACGGCGTCTGGTGGTGTTTGGCGCGACAAATCCGAGGCGGGATCTCCTGGCATGCGTTGCGTGCTTGCATCACCGGGAGCATGTCCGGGTTCTTCGGCTGTCAGGCTCTGGCCTGCGGCTAACTGTGGCGAGGCTTGTTGGCAATCGGGGGACTCGTCCTCCGCAGGGCGATTCCCGTCTTCTTTGCAGTCCGGTTCGGGGACAGTCTCTGGATGCAGCTGGACCACACCACCCTCGGGCTCAGACTCCGGGTATACGTGTCGAAGGACGGCATCTTTGTCGCCCGGCGTTATCGGGAGACTCTGCCTCGGTGACGATGAACCCGTGCTCAGCTCAGGGGTCGATGGAGCAGTTGAGAAGTCGTCGTCGACTCTCGATCTTGGGAGCCCAGTCGGAGCACCCGCGAGGTTAGACTTGATGTCTTTCCCGGGCATCGAACTGCCGACATTCTCCTGAGCATCGACGAAAGTCCCCGGGCTGGAAACCGGCGGTGCATGCTTGCTTTCCGTTGATCGTGCGTCGGCTTGCTGATCCGCGGGTGCGGTAGCTGAGCTGGCAACTGGTGTGGCTTCTCCAAAGGAGATCCCTAACGGACTAGGCCCGAGGCTCGGCCCGTCGTCGCTCGACGTCATGGACTCGACGGCTTGGCCCCTGTCGGGAAGCTGCTCGGGAAGCTGCTGTTCCAGGGTCGTCTCCGTAACGGTTTGGTGACCAGAACCCTTGGCGCCAACGGTCTGGTGGTCTTCGGCGAGAGTCGAGGCGCTACTGACTCGGGTCCCCACGGATGATCTCCGCGACACCAAAGAGAAGGCCCGGGTGGGTTTGATTTCCGCAGCGGCGAGCAATAGCCCTCGGGTGTCGGGCAAGGGCGACTCCGGCTGCCCTGGCTCATGCGGCGGAGGTACGTGTTCGCTGGCGACGGAACTGGGCCGGCTACTGCCGTGCACGGATCCATCGCGTGCCGTCGTGAGGTAATCGATGGACCTCACGGATTCCGTGGACCGTCGAGAGAGGGAGAATACTCGTTGGGCGCGCGGCCTCGGTGAAACTTGCAAGTTGGCGAGCGCGGGCCGCTTCGCCGGCGAGGACCGTACGGACGAGGGTGAGCATCTCGGCGACGGCCCGTCAAAGACGGCCGACTCGGGCTGCTGCGGCGTGATGGGTCGAGCAGAGAAGTAATCGTCCTCATCCTCGGGGATGTCGTCAATGGAGCACGAGTCCTCGAACACCTTGTCGATGTCCTTCTGGATTCGGGCTCTTAGCCTGGTAACGAAGGCCTCTTGTGCGTCCTCGTGCGAAGCAAACGTCTCCTTTGGTCTTCCGCGCTTTTCGTGCGCGACGATGGCCTTGTCCAAGACGAGGTGTCCCCGCTTGTGGGCGGCGATGTGGATGGCTATGTTGTGCCCGCGGATGACGTCGCCGACTCCGGTCTGGATGCGGTCCAGTGCTGCTCGGATCGTGCGGCGGCCGTAGGACGCTTCTGGGCCGACGGTGAACTTGGCCGGCTCCCGGAGCGTCCAGCCGACACCTTTGAGTTCGACGATGCGCAGTTCAAAGTCGTTCAAGCCGTTCAGCGTTGCATCGGCCTCGTCCCTGACGCGCGAGAGATGCCTCTCGAGTTCGCAGAAGAAGGTCTCGCAGTCTCTGGCCTCTGGGTGCCGGAACAGCGCAAACTTGCCCCTGATGCTTTTCTGTACAGGATCGTGCGCCGGCCCGAGGCGGTTGACCACCCTGATACTGAGCTCGACCGTCTCGTCCTCCGGGTGAGCGTGATCGTGATCTGGCAGTCTGCAGCCTTGCAGATAATCGTCCAGCTCTCGTCTCTTCGCGTCCAAGCCCTGGTTGGCGAACTGCAGGACTCTCCAGAGCAGATCCTCGCTCATGAGGAGAGTCAACGGCGTGGTCTGCGTGCTCGTGACCTTAGTCCTTCTCTCGAAGGTCGGGACCTGCCGTTGCGGGTTCCTACTCCGAAAGCAGAGGTCGATGCTATACCCCGGCAAGGACTCGAAGGTCTGGGTGGCTTCGATGAAGCGAGAGGCGGGAACGGACAGAAGCGAAAGCGACCCGTCCCCGAATGAGGAGGACGCGGATTCGCTCTGGTCCGAGTCCGCCTCGGGTACCGGGGAGTCAAGCCATCGGAAGTCTTTGTCGTGGCGACGCAGAAAGAGCCCAATCATCCGATGGACCGCCAGGGTAACCTCCCTGGTGTGCGCAACGGTCAGGGGCTGTTTCTGGTACGAGCGGTAGGTTCTCTCGGCCCACTCGCCCTTCCCTCTCCTGACGACGCGGAAGGTCATCTCGAACCGCTGGGGTTTGCGCTCATACGTGTCCCCCTTGAACAGGTCGAGAGCGCCCGAGTCCTTGCGGGTTATGAGCTCCTCGGAGCAGCGCTCGATGCGGCGCACGAGGCCTCGGCATATCTTGTTGGTGGCCTGGAACCCGGGCGAGCTGCCATAGTTACGGCAGTATCTGGACCGGATGACGGGGTCGGTGAAGCGGATGTCGACGTGCACCACCAGGGCTGGCGCCGGCGCCGTGGGTGGCCCCGACTGCTCCTCGAAGACGGGAGACAGCAACGCCCTCTCGCGCTCCATGTCCATGTGTCGGTCCGCGTGTGCAGGCTCGAGCCGGGGAAAGGCGTCGCCCATGGCCAGGCGAGTCTTGGAGCGCGGCGAACCGTCGAGGAGACGGTGGTGAGGGTGGTGAGAATCCCACCAAGCCATCTCTCTCTTGTCTCTCCGTCCCTCGGTCTCCGCGTCACCGATGCTCGAGTCGTATCCGTAGTGGTGTGAGTCTACTGTGTAAGAGCGTGGGCTTGCTCCACTTGTTGACCACTCGAGGGACATGGTCCCGGCCTCTCTGTTGTGGGGTGGAGGGGTCGGCTTTTGATTATTGAGGCAATCCGCCCTGATGGAACCGATTCTGGAAGCACAAGGGGCTTCGCAGGCCGCCTAGGGAACCATGTATCCTGCCCTCCCGAACTGGCGCCAATTGAGGAAGTGGGATGGATGAGAAGACGCGAGTCTGGCAGGCGCGGCCAGGTAGGCACAGGTACGGCAAAGTAGAGAATGCCGCTGTCCGATCTGACTTTACCCCTCGGTCGGATTACCCCTCGGTCGGAATGGTAAACACGAAACAAGGCCAATCTGCCATGTCACCAAGCTTGTGTAAACCCTTCACGTGGCGCCAGGCAGGCTCTCATGCGAGAACCTACCAACCTCTTGGGTGCACGGCTGGCTGTGTGCTGTAATCCGTACATCCGTCGAGATCCCCTAGTGAAGAGTAACTCATCTTTGAACCCAAGAGTGGCGCAAGAGCGCCCTGCAGTGTGTGATGGGGCGTATGGCAGCAGCCCTGTCCAAGTCATTGTCCCAATCATCCGACCGGGGCCCATCGTCAGCCGATTGGGACGTAAGAAAACGCGAGACCCATAGTAAAGGGCTGCCCTGGCTTCAGGCTGCCAATCCGGTCTGACACGTAGTCGCTTACAAGAGCGCCGCCAGCCAGCCTCGGCCTCATTTTCTTCTGCATGGCGTCGGGTGGATGAACCCTACACGTACGGATCACCCTAAAAAAGACGGTTCGCTTATCGCGGGCTGGGATCGATCGGCCCAATGAGCCGAGGAAGATGCAACAACAAGGCGCCCACTTGGGAGCTGAAAAACACAAGCTCGTGACGGGTCTTCAGGCTTGCTGCCGGCTTTGGGCGGGGTGTGAAACAGCCCGACCCAGCCACGCCTCCGTGGGCGAAACGCGGGTCGGGACACTCCCAGCCCCCTCCAAAGGAGGGATATGGAGACCCGGAGTCTCGCTTCCCGGCCGAGCAGTTGCTGCCCATAAAGATCGGGCTCTCTCCGCTCCCCGTTGACCTTCATTGCGGGCACCTACCGGCCTTCGCAGCCAGTGAGAGACCGGCAGCGGGGAGCCTGAGGGAAGAAGATGGAAGTTGCAACCAAGAAAAGGATCCAATGGCGGCCTGAAGCCCTGAACTGTACCTAATCGGCAAGTCAGCTTCCCGCAAATCGGAAGCCTCCTGGCGCCAACTTTTGTTAGAATCTCAGTGTGGAAGTCGAGCCCAGCCCCCGGTAGCATGGCATGTGGGGCTGACAACTGGCATTGTGGAGGTCAATTGCCACTCAGTGGCTGCAACCGTAGCGCCCAAGGTAAGAAATGGATGCCTTGGCAAGCTGGGCATCTCGGTGATTGTTCAAATCAGGTTCAAGAAGAAAGAACTACGGAGTTCAGGAAGAGAAAATACCAAAAAGGAAGGCAGAGAAAAGGAGAGGAAGCGAGAAAGGGGAAGAAGGAAGCATGATGCAAAAAGAAGACTCAATACAGAAGAGGACGGCGGGGAGGGAAATGTTTAACCCTTTTCAGCTTTAAGCTCCCCGAGCAACTCGGGTTCTCTCTCATCAGCTAGAGTTGCACAGCGCCCCAAGCCTGCAGCCAGAATGGTTATTAATAAGCTGATGTCAAACAACGGCGTACGCCTTTCACCAGGTCGCACTCCTTTAAATCTTCAGCTTGAGGTTCCATGCTGTATTCGACTTAGACAACCCGTCTGAACTGCCCGTTTTTTTTAATTTTTTTTGGGAACGATTGAGTTCTACCTAATAGTTAAGTTACCTCACTTCGAAGAAAGCCCGAGACTTTCTCAACCAGATAATATTCCGAGCCGGACTTACAAGAGCGGCATGACATACAAAAGAAGAAGAACATAGAGAGGAAAACCACACCTGAAGTTCTGTAGACAACCTTTACAAGTGTTACAGGATTTGACTGCCAGTGGGTCAGATCTGCCTGACCCACCAACAGGGATGATAGACCAGGGTTCGACATGTATTTACATAGTAGACAGCACCTCCAAGTGCCTCTGGCACTTGGAACAATAAACGCATTTTATCACCACTTCTGCAGACCTATACCATTTGGTCCAGGAGTGCCCCCACGGCGCGAATACCGCTGTGGTGTCGTATTATTGCAGCCTTCTGAGCTGTAGCGATTTGCAGCCTTTGGAGCTGTAGCAACAAGGTATAACGTGACAGTGGAAGCAAGCAGGCGGATCGTAACATTGAGTGGAAAAGCCGCATTGGGAGGAAAATAGTCAGGGCATTTTGTTTGATTCTCGAGAGAAAACTTGAATTATGATGCTTGAATCTCAGGATGCTCGATACCGAATGGAAGGATAGATGTGGCCTCAAGTGGACTGACTGTTAGGAAGGTTGAGAATCACATCAACCGTAAAGAAACGAGGTGTTGAGAATGGGAAGTCAAACGCAAATCAACTGCAAGTTCAGCATTTATCATGTCAATGTGGATGAAAGAACCGCCCGGATTCTTGCTGGGAAAAGGGGGTAACTGCATAACATCGCCCTCCATATACTGTTTGCCCCCCCTTTGAGTGGAGTTTCCAGGCTCTTATTTTTGGGTGAAAACAGTCCTTACTCCCCGTCGGACCAAAGAGTCTTGGTCCGGGTAACGTTTAGACCATGATGTCTCTCTCTCTCTCTCTCTCTCCCTCTTCCCCGGTTAGATTTCGAAACTCCAGAGCCGCCTCCTAAGCCCTGGGCTCTCCCGAAACTACACCCTGAGCCCCTTTCAGGTCTCTCATCCACCTCACAGTCTCGCCTACCTAATAATTACCGGACAGCCATGGGCAGGAAGAAGAAGTCTCGGGTAATCGTCCAGGAGTTCGACGACTACTTCGGTACCGGCACGCTCCAGGACTGGCAGCGCCTCTGTCGGGATGTCGGCCTCAGCGGGGACCTCCCAAGCATCTCCCAGTGTCGGAAGGTGATTACCACCTAATTACTTAGTCCATCAAGCCTCCCCTCCTCTTAAACCCATCTTCCTCGGCAGCCCGCTACCACATAACAGGAGACGAACGGGAGTACTAATAATAAGACGAACTCGGTCTATGACAGGCGCTAAAGACCGTTCACGTTAACATCCACGACCTCCTCGAGGCCGTCAAGCACGGCAAGCAGCCACAGCGGTTTCCTAATGTCCAGAAGCTGGTGCACTACACGATGAGGACTGGCAGATTCTTTCCGAAGGACAAGGTTAAGGAGATGGGGCCGGTCAAGGCGCTGATGCGGCGGATCCTGTGAGGTCCCACACATGCGGGCGCGTTCACTCTTTTGTACAATATCTGCTGTTGAGCTTCGAGGTGCGATGGAATAATACCTGAGACGAGTAATCCCATCCGATCCCATTGGATATCTAGATACCTTGCGCCCCTTTTCTCCCCCTCTTCTGTTTTTCCTTCCCCCTTCAATGTCCCGCGGATAGATGCACCGCGCGTCTCTGCCCGGGGGGGCTCACGAATCCCCAACCCGCAACCCGCCCTTCCCCACCAATCAGCCCCTGATCTCCCATAGCCGGATCTTGCCCACGTCGTTGCCCACCGCGAGCAGATCGCTCGCCGGGCTGAAGGCGACCGCCGTGATGCGGCCCAGCGGAGTCTGGTCGGTCGGCCAGTTGCGGTAGACGGTGCAGCTGGGCAGGTGCACCAGCCGGAGCGCGTCCTTCTTGTGGTAGCTGCCGAATGCGAGCAGCTGCCCGTCGGGCGCGAAGGCGACTACCGAGATGGACGTCGTCAGCTGCTCGAAGGTGCGCGCCGGCTCCGGCAGCTTCTTGATCTCCACCGCGGGCCCTGTACCCTGCTGCTGCTGCTGCTGCTGCTGCTGCTTATTGTTGGCAGCCGGACCCGTACCCGCACCTGTCGTCGACGACGACGACGACGACTTGTGCTTCACCACCAGCTCGTTCCGGTCGTAGATGTTGAGCACGCCGCTGTTGGACCCGACGGCGACCCAGCGATCGCCGCCGATCTCGGCCGGGCCGTTCCGCCCGCCGAGGGCCAGCACCGTGCCGCCGATGGACCCCTCGTCGCGCCAGATGCCCACGGTCCGCCGGGTGGCCATGCTCCACTCGGTAACCTGGCCGTCCTTGCCGGCGATGGTCAGCCCCTGGCCGTCGCTCCACCAGGCAAAGTCGGCGACGCCGCCGCGGCCGTCGACGCGCGCCTGCGCGACCCACTGCATGGTGGCGACGCTGACGATGTTGAGCATCCCGCCGCCCTTCTTGTCGCTCGCGGCCAGCGCCAGGTACCGGCCGCAGGGGCTGGCGCGGAACCGCTCCATGGTGCGGTGCTCCTTCTGGTGGCCCTGGATCTTGGACACCTTGTTGACCACGCCCGAGGCCAGGTTCCAGCTGTGGAAGTAGCGCCGCCGGCCGGCGAAGACGACCTCGTCGCCGTCCGGGCCGACAAAGGCCGCGCGCCGGAGGTCGGTGCGCTTCACTTGGACCGACGTCAGCGCCGGGTTGGGCGTCGGGTGGGCGGACGGGTCGATGTGGTGGAGGTACATGACGGAGGAGGTGCTGGAGGACAGGAGGATGGGGCGGCGCGGGTGGAAGGCCAGGGAGGAGACGGCGGCCTTGTGCGCGTCGGGAATGTCGCGGGTCCGCTGGATGTCGATGGTTTCCGGGCGCAACTTGCGGCGCTTGCGGGAGGAGCCGTCTCGTGAGCTCGTCGGGGCGGCAAACGAGTTGGCGTCGCGCAGGAAGGCGTCCAGAGGAAGGGGTGCCTCGATACTCTCGCCGTCGCTGTCGACCTCCATGTCGGAGTAGTCCGAGAGGGAGTCCGAGCCGGCCGAGGAGCGGCGTCTCCTCCGCTTGGGGCCCGCGGTTGCGTCCTTAGCCCACTCCGGGAGGGGGTAGAGGCGGAGGTATTGTTGCCGTAACCGCTTTGCGTACTCGGTGCCGCTGACGATGTCCTCTGCCTCGGTAGTCCTGAGTTTCCTGAGCCGTGTGGCGCCAGCGAGAGAGACGGTCAAGCGCTCGTCATCGCTGTCTACCCACGCGGGAGCCTCCTCTCCTTCCTCGGCTTGTGGAGCCTGCTGCGCTGCTGCTGGTGGTGCTACTTCGAGACCATCGTCCGAATCGGCCCCCGTGTCGAGCGTGAAGAGCATCGAATCGGAGACGTGCTCGTGGCCTGTGGCGTCCTCATCTTCGGCGGCCGTTTTGACGAGTGCCTTTGCGTCTGTGACGGCGGGGAGGAAGTCGTCGCGGAACAGCTGCTGGCGAAATGTCTCCTTGCTCCCTAGTACAAAGCGCTCCAGCTCCTCCTCGTCAGAATCTTTGTCGAGAAGGGCAGCTCTCCTCTTCTGGGCGAGATCATCCTCGTCATCGTCGTCGTCGTCGTCGTCGGAACTGGACAGGACTTCGTCGTCAAAGTTGGCAAATGAGCCCTCGTCAGAGAACAATTCATCTTGTTGATTCTGGCGGCGCCTCGACATCTTGACGGCATAGAACGGCTGAAAGATTGGGGTAGTATGTGTTAAAGAACGGAGGGGCAGGTCAATTGGGATCGCATGGCATAACTTTTTTTCTGGATCGCTCGCAGCCTTGCAGAAGCCAAGAAGCGCCAAGTGGGGCCGGGTCGGTCCCCAGCAAGCAGCCTCGGGAGGTTTGAAGTGTACAACAGGCAGCACTTTGAACTCGTTGCAGAACTGTAAAAGTGACTAATCAAGGCACAATCGCCCGCCTGCTTGTTGCTTGCTGGACCTGTCCAACCGAAAGACGACCCTCAAAATGTAGGGCTTAGTTAGACACGAGCCTCGACAGATACAATCTAGTATCGAAAGTGCAGATGTTGAACAACAGCAAAAAAAAAGCAATGGGAAGAAAAATAATGAAGATAAGGTCAGAAGGAAAAAAAAAAAAGGAAAGGGAAGGGAAGGAAAGGAAAGGAAAAAAGGGCATTACAATATATCTACTCAAGGTTTGTGCGCCTTCTGCCACACATCAGCTCCCTTTCGCTATCTCCCTTAGATTACCAGAGCGCCAACCAAGCCCGCTAGCCCGAGCCAGGCGATCCCCCCTTTCCGGCTGGCCGCGCCGTTAGCAGTCGTCTCCACCGACGTCGCGTCTCCCGGCGCAAACATGACGGGCACGCTGGCGTCGGCCGACTCAAGGATCTGCTCGGGGTCCAGGAGCGGGTTGTCCAGGGCGTCGCACGACGGCCGCTCGTCGCTGGCCGGGATGCTGTTGGTGACCGAAATGGGCAGGTCGAAGACGGTGTAGTGGTCCTCGCCGTTGAGGCGGAAGGATTGGCGGATGGAGATCTTAAGAGGAGGAGGAGGGGGGGTTTCACGCAACGAGTGTTAGTCTTGCGAGTGCGTAGTACATGTACTCTTCTCAGGTGCCAGATGGCAGTAGAAAAGAAGGATGAGGAGGCGGGGAGCTTACGTTATAGACGCCCCGGTCGGTGTCGCCCAGTCCTTGCTCCTCCCCGCCGTCGCCGACCAGGCAGTCTGGCCAGGTCCACTTGACGTGCTTGACTGTGCTGCCGGGCTCCTGGAACATGATGTCGCCCAGGCTGGCGTTGTTGGCTGAGGCGGTGCCGTTGGTGATGGTGAAGTTGCGGCCCGTCTCGTAACTGGACATGAAGATGCTGATGTTGTAGATCATGCTCCTGCTGTCTTCGGGATAGGGAGGAAGTTGAAGGCGGCCATTGGCGGACACGTCCAGGGCGACTTCAATGAAGTCTATGGTATGGGGGAAGAAGGTAGTCATGATCAGTATGGGCCAAGCCGAGTGCGGTGCGAGGAGCTGAACAAAGAAGAAGCATACCTCCTCCAAGGGGTGTGCCCGGCTGCGGGGCATCGACGATAACTAGGCCTGGCGTGAAAATCTGGCCGTTGGCGATGGTGAAGTTGGCCGCTGAGGACATGCCGGCAGCGAACAGCAGCGCTGCTCCCGCGTATGCAGTTAGGGATTTGGTGGCCATGATCCTGCCGACAGGGAAGGGGAAAAGAAAAAAAAGAAGACAACGCAAGTAGGTAGATTCCGAGGAATATTATGTTGAATATCGAGGTGTATCTCTCTTCGTTCTTGACTGCTATGACAAAAGGCAATTCTCGGCGTCTAGAAACAGAAACGACAGAACTTTACAATATAATATCTAAGAAGGGGTGTGTACATGATTCTGGAGGCCGCTCGACGACGGCAATAGAGTGTCATATGCAGCATTCACCTCCGTATAAAAAAGGAACGAAATTAAGAGGATGAGCTAACGAGCAACCGGGTTCGCTTCTAACCTTGTCCCGGATCCGCTCACGCGAGGGTGGAATATTTGCATCCATCGGCCTCCGCGGGATGCCATCAAAGCAAAAGAAAAGACGCGAGAAACACGCCCAGATATCTCGTCACTTGAAGGCAAGAGCATGAATGATTGACGGTCGGCGACAGCAGGAGCCACAAGAAAGAGCCCGGGCGCTATAACACGCCTGCTATACTGGACGTTGGCCAACCGTTTCGAAATGACCCTTGCGGGAGCGGGTAGCATGGGATCTCATGCATGTCTGGCGGGTTCCCCTAGTGTAAGTTTCGGATTTTCCGGAAGTTCCTGGGGCCTGGCGCCAATGATCTGGTAAGTTGAGCTCAGCGTTGTGGTGGGGCATCCCGCAATGGAGGGCCGAACATGCCGTCGCACGGGCCGTACTTTCGGTTACTTGGCACTTCAAGGAGAGCCTCCACCTGACCCATGATTGGCTGGCACTTCACACATTCACGAATGCCTTCTAACAACTCGAACCTTGCTTGTCAGGCCAAATCTGTTCTGATTTATGTTGCTTCTAGTCTCCTTCACGAGAAGCTAGCTTTGGTATCCGCTTCAAGGAATACTTTTATCAATTACCGATTCCAGAATCCAACAGAACCCGTGAGGGCTTTACACTGCTGTCAACCGCTCCTTGGGCAACGACCAATCGGCAACGGGCAACGAAGCCTGATTGGTCGATCGACGCCGACGCCATGCGAGCTTCTCCGCTTCTTCTCAACATCGGCGATGGGGCTCGCTCACCGAGACAACTCGTTATCTCGTCGTCCCCAGCTTTCATTCACCTTCCATCCTGGGGAGTAATTTACCAAAACAGTACTTGGGGTATTCTCCAGATCCCGCCATCCGAGCAGTTACTGGATGGACTTGGTGTAGGCATCAGAGGTTTCTCCCTTGGGCCAAGAACATTTCAAAGGAACGCATCGTCTTTGTAGCTGTCTTCTTTCTATCTTCTTCCTCTATCGCGGTTTCGGAGCGTCAAGGTGAAAAGATCACCCGGGTTTATCGGTGCGACAGTCCGAACCCAAACCTAGTGCAGATAGTTTCTTTTTTCCGGCGATTGGGGATTTGAGAGAGGCCAAACATGGCAACAGCCCGCGCCCTTTCCCGGGCCGTTGCCCCCGCTCTCAGCCCGAAGCACCTCCTCCGCCAGCGCCTGCTCACCTCCCGTCGCTTCACTACTTCTCAGACACGGCCGCACCAAGACGCCTTGAAATCCATCCTCAAGATATCCCCGGAGGTCACTGCCGCCCTAGCCGCCAACCGACCCGTCGTCGCCCTCGAGTCCACCATCTACACCCACGGCGCCCTCAGCGATGACCTCAACCTGGAAGCCATCGTGCGTTCCCACGGCGCCGTCCCAGCGGTCTGCGGCATCCTCGCCGGCGTGCCCACCGTGGGCCTCTCGCGCGCCGAGGTCGAGACCATGGTGCGCGAAGGCGCCAAGAAGGCGTCTCGCCGGGACCTGGCCTTCCTCAACGCGCGGGGCGGCATCCTGGGCGAGAAGGGCGGGCCGCACGGCGGGACGACCATCTCCGGGACCATGGTGCTCGCGCGGCTGGCCGGCATCCGCGTCTTCGGCACCGGCGGGCTCGGCGGCGTGCACAGGGGCGGCGAGAGCTCGATGGACATCTCGGCGGACCTGACGGAGCTGGGGCGCACTCGGGTCGCCGTGGTCAGCAGCGGGTGCAAGGGTTTTCTAGACATTCCCCGGACGCTGGAGTACTTGGAGACACAGGGGGTCTTGGTGTCGACCTTCGCGGACGGCAAGACGGGCGGGGTCGACTTCCCCGCCTTCTGGGCCAGGGACAGCGGAGTGCCGAGCCCGTCTACCGTGAGCGACGAGAGGGAGGCGGCGGCGGTCATCTTGGCGCAGGAGCGGTTGGGAATCGAGAGCGGGCTGTTGTTCGCGAACCCGATCCCGGAGGAGTTCGCGATCCCGAGGAAGGAGATGGAGGAGGCGATCGAGACGGCCGTGCGGGAGGCCGACGAGAAGGGCTTCACCGGGAACGCCAACACGCCGTACGTCCTCGGGCGCATCAGGGAGCTCACGCGGGGGAGGAGCGTGCCGGCCAACAAGGCGCTGGTGCAGGCCAACGTCGCCCGGGCGGCCAAGATCGCGGTAGAGCTAGCAAAGCTGATGGACGGCTCGCCCGTCACGCCGGTCATTAAGACGAGCTCGTCGCCAGCGACTCGGGAACAGGGGAATGTAGCAGCAGCACACAAGCCAGAGGTAGGATACTAGGTAACTACGCACAATATAAAACACACCGAGGGCCTGGACTGACTCGGCCTAGGACAGCCAGCCGGTAGACGTCCTGGTGGCCGGCTCCGTCGCCCTTGATCTGAGCTGCGATTACGTCGGCGGTAGTGGCGCGGCGGGAGGTAGCAGTAAGGCGGTGTCGCCGGCGCTCCACACATCCAACCCCTCGACCATCAGCCAGTCCGTAGGCGGCGTCGGGCACAACGTCGCCCTGGCGGCCCACAGGGTAATAAGCGGCGAGGCCAAAGTCCGGCTGTACAGCATGGTTGGCGACGACATCGCCGGCTCGACCATCCTCTCGACCCTCCAGGGTTCCGGGCTTGACACGTCGTGCGTCCGCCGGCTCGGGCGCGAACAACACCCGTCTGCCCGCACGGCGCAATACGTGGCCGTCAACGACGCCGACAAGAACCTGGTCATGGCCATGGCCGACATGGACATCTTCTCCGCCCACTCCTACCCAGACGACTGGTCCGCCACCGTCGCGGCCGCCAAACCCAAGTGGCTCGTCGTGGACGCCAACTGGTCCGAAGCCGGCATTCGGGCCTGGCTCCGCGCCGGCGCGGACCACAAGGCCCGCATCGCCTTTGAGCCCGTCTCGGCCGCCAAGTCCCGGCGTCTGTTCGCCCCGGTGCCGTCGTCCCAGAAAGCAGCAGCACCTTCGGTGTCGGGGTCGGCGTCCCCGCCGCAACGGCCGCTCGGCGTCTACCCGCACGCCAGCGTCGACCTCTGCACGCCCAACCAGTACGAGCTCCTGGCCATGTACGAGGCGGCGCGGCAGAACGGCTACCTGGAGCACGACCAGCCGTGGTTCGAGGTCCTGGACGCGTTCGGGATCGTGCGCGGGGCGCGGGATCGCTTCGTCGACATCGCGTCGGCCGACATCGCGGACGCGGGCATCCCCGTCCAGAGCGTCAACCTGCTGCCCTACATACCGACCATCGTCACCAAGCTGGGCGCCCGCGGGGCGCTGCTGACGGCGGTCCTGGGCCGGGACGACCCGCGGCTGCGCGACCCGGCGCACGCCCGGTTCGTGGTCAGCCGGTGCCTCAACGACCACCCGCACGTGGGCGGCGTGTACATGCGGCTGTTCCCGGCCGCCGAGCGCGTCTCGGACCCGGCGTCGGTCAACGGGATCGGGGACACCTTCGCGGGCGTGCTGGTCGCCGGGCTGGCCATGGGCGGCAGGCTGGAGGAGGGCCTGGTCGACGTCGCCCAGAGGGCGGCCGTCATGACGCTCCGGAGCAGGGAGAGCGTCAGCGAGGAGGTGGCGCGGCTGAGGGGAGATCTGAGGAGGGCCGTGGAGGCGTCGTTGAGGTAACAGGCAAAAAAGCACTGGAGGAGGAAGAGAGAGAAGAGAAAAAAATCGAAAATCGGCAATAAATAGCCCGACTGGACGTATGTTTGTTATGTACATACAACATACGATGTGAGAACCGGAAATGAAGTGCCCGTGCGCTTCGCTGGGATGCTTTTTTTTTACATCCCAAGGAGATTGTCGTCGTGACGGGAGGCTCCGGCGGCATCGGAGGCCAGATCGTCCAGTTGCTGGCCGAGAGGCGCATCAAGGTGGTCGTGCTGGACATTCAACCCCTGACCTATCCGGCTTGTACGCATACACACACACACATACACACACACGGAGGTGCGCTTCACGTTCGACGTCAACACGCTGGCGCACTACTGGGCGACCAAGGAGTTCCTGCACGTACCATAGGCAACAGTTGGCAATTCTGCCTTGGTGGCAGACTGTTTATATGTTGGTAAGGAGACGGGCAGCTTATGACAGACCAACAGCTCCTTAAGTGAGCTGTTGTCAACTTGGCAAAGGACACCGCCATATGACACAACCCAAAGTCTTTGTTCGCTCCCTCTACACATTCCAAAGCCTTGATCACCACATTCCAGAGGTATTCACGCCGGAAATGCCTTTATCATAGAATACTCTCTACGAACACTTTGAAAAGGTATAAGAGAATATAGAGTAAGCAATGTATTAGAATAGGTCTATTACTTCCTAAAATAAGCTAGCTGTTTTGTAATGAAAGGAATTAATACTATTTACTATAACTGCTACAGCTCGGTGGCTGCAAATCACTATAGCTCGGAGAGGCTGCAATCGTACGACACCACAGCGGTATTCGCGCCGTGGGCGGCACTCCTGGACCAGCTGGTACGGGTCTGCAGAAGTGGTGATAAGATGCGTTGATTGTTCCAAGTGCCGGAGGCACCTGGAGATGCTGTCTAGTGTAAATACATGTCAACCCTGGCTCGTTATCCCTGTTGGTGGGTCAGCCAGATCTGACCCACTGGCAGTCAAATCCTGTAACAATAACTTAACTCTTAAGTATTAAATAAAAGTAATATAAAGACTGTTCTAAATCAATTTTGTTGTAACTAAGATTATTTAGATAACAGGATACATTGTAATAGGATTCGAAGGTAGCTGAGCTAAGGGCGGCTGTATTAGAGTAAGCAGCGGGCTTTGTCTCGAGCTAGGCTGCCCGACTAGGAGAACAAAGGAAGATGAGGAAGAAAAAAAGTATTTAAAGTCCCTTCTGATTTCTCGATTGACCTCTCCTAGCTATCTCTATTAAAGCTACTATAGTGCTTTAGTTCTAACCCCAGGTCTGGTATAGATTTAAAGTTAGAAAGCAAGGCCTTACGTGCAAAACTTCAGCTAATCACTACTATATGCAAAGTTATATGGGGATGCCGTCACCAAACACCAAGACAACTCTTCTAACCTCTAGCAAGACCTGGGGTTCCGGTAGTTCTGATAACTTAAACAAGCGGCGGCAAACACGGCACAATCTCTTCCCCAGGCCGCGAAACCAGCGCCTGCGCAGGCAGGAGTCTACGGACCTGGGAGATGACTATATCACAAAGTCAAAAGCAGCAGCCGCGTGGTGGTCGGGCTCCGAGAAAAAGATTGCAAAGGCGAGACAGCAGGCGCTTTCCGAGGTGCGCCGTGAAAAGGCAGCTCTTCTTGGCTTGGTTTTGACCTAATATGTTCGAGAACTGCGATGCCGCCAAGATGCTCTCGTTGAAGAGAAGGGGGTAAGGAGAGAAAAAAAGGAAACAAAAAAGGGAAAAGAAGAAAAGCAGAGAAAAAGAGAAAGAGGAAGGAGACAAAAAGGCACCGTCAAGCTAAGCCTAGTTTTGGGTATAAAAGATAAAATTATTCGGCTGGTGACCTGACCGTTAACGCCCTGTTGCCTACCATGTATTGGTGTTTTAATGGTGGAGAAACTTTGTGTGGGTGTTTCGGGGAGCGGCAAGGTGCGACACAAACAAAAGCTGGCTTAATTACACGACGGAGTACGGATTAGTTAGTGCAGGCTCTGGAATGGTGGCGCCAGGGCGGCCCAAGCTCTGGAGCCTGGGCTCGCCTGAGGAATGCCTGCCGGCGTTCTGGCCCCCCCCGTTTGACAGGTGCAAACCTGGGGTCCGAGGGCCAATGAGCGCTTCCGGATTGAGAGCACCAGTGGGCTGCCCGCAGCGCGCGACAACCGGATCAGATCATCCCCTGCGAGGAATCAGCCCACCTTGTGCTGGAAAACTGGGAAACATGGGCTGCGACATTTGGCCCATCGTCCCACACCAGTTAGGTCCCGCAACGGCGGCGGCGGCGGCGGCGGCGGTGCAATCCCTTCTCGTCGAACAACCGCCGCCGCCGCACGTCCGCGCCCGCCAAAACGAGACAGCATCAGGTCCCCCAAAATCTTTCTCCAGAATCTTTGTAGCTCTTTCCCTGCGGCTTCCCGTGACAGTGACCCGCCTGTTCCCCTCCGCCTGGGTTTTGCCGCGATGCACCTCTTCTCTTTTCGGCAATCATCTGCTTCCGAGTCGGCTACACTACCTCGCGCCTGAAGAGTGCACCTTCCAGAGGGGCTCTGAGCTCAAACTGACCTCGCCTTTGTTATCGCTTGCGGTACGGCCTCGCACGCTTCATACCCCTTGCGCCCAACGGTCGGTCCCTTGCAGATCCTACGTCTTGCCCGGGTTCCTGACGCCTTTGACGACATTGCATTGTCGCATTCTCTCCGCTCCCCTGCGCGATCGGTTCTCTCGTCCCAGTTATCTGGAACGAACAGACCGTCTCCGGAATTCCCGGCCCGAGCTTGTTGGAGTTTCTGTAGACTCTGGCGTGGAGCTTCCATTTTGGCCTGCAACAACAATCTACCAGCTCAACAGGTTGACGTCCTTTGTTAAAGAGACTTGGGAGCAGTTCCCCGGCCGTGCACACTAACTTCACCACCCCACCGTCGAGTTGCCCAACCTCTCTTTTGTATATGCCCTGTCAGAGATCTAGCCTCAAGAGAGAGCCTAATCTTTTAACAAGAAACCGTGCATGGTGGCGACTCCTTTGTCGACCCCTGTTCTCAAGGCCTAGACAGCAAGGCTTCTTCCCTTCATCATCCGTCATCATTCTCAACAACTCGCCTTGCCGCAGCACCGGCGGAGCTCCACAACCATGGCACCCTCGGCAGTCCTCGACAAACCTTCCGACGACCACGATCAGATGAGCGAGGACCGGATCGAGACGGACGAGTGTGTCGACCCTCTGACCCTGCTCCGGAGCATGCCCGAGGCGCCCCTGGAATGCCAGGTATGCGTCGTCGGGGCCGGTCCGGCCGGCCTGATGCTGGCATGCAACCTCGCCCGGTACGGTATCAAGGTGGAGATTGTGGACGATAGGGCAGACCAGACACCCGTGGGAAGGCAAGTGAACCCCGACCCTCGTGAACATCGTCACGATTCCTGATCTGACCCTGTCTTTGTAGGGCCGACGGTCTACAGCCCAAGTCCATCGAGACCTTTCGGCAGATGCGCCTAGCGGACCCCCTTCTTCAGCGCGGCGTCCGGGTCTACGACATCGCCTTTTGGCGCAGCACCGCCGACGAGCCTCTCCATCGGCTCGGCCGCGAGATCCACTACCCGCCCGTCATCGACGTCCTGGATCCCTACCTCTTGCTGGTGCACCAGGGCATGGTCGAGAGCTTGTTCATCGAAGACCTCAAGAAGCGTGGCGTCGAGGTGCGCAGGAATACGGCCTTTGACTCGTACAGCGTCTGCGAGAACAAGGCCGGCCCCCTCCAGGTCAACTGCCGGACCAACGTGACCCAGGAGCGCAGGTCGCTCCTCACGCAATACCTCGTCGGCTGTGGGTATCGCCCCTGGGACATCGGTGTGGAAGGGACACTAGGCTGACCGGACGTTCTCCAGGTGACGGCGCCCACTCCAAGGTCAGAAAGAGCATTCCCGAGGCCAAGCCGGTTGGCCTGTCGCAGCCCATGGTCTGGGGCGTGCTCGACGGCGAGCTCGTGACCGACTTCCCCGACATCTGGTCCAAGACGCTGGTGTACTCACAGGAGCACGGCTCCATCCTGATCATTCCTCGCGAGCGCAACATGACTCGCTTCTACATCGAACTCAAGACCTCTCCTAGGGCGGACAAGAGCCAATTCGGCCAGGAGTTCGTCATGCAGCGCGCAAAGGAGATCATGGCCCCGTTCGAGGTTGGCTGGAAGTACATTGAGTGGTTCGGTCGCTATCAGATAGGCCAGCGGGTCGCGAGCCGTTTCTGCGACAGCCATCGTCGCGCCTTTCTCGCCGGAGACGCCAGCCACACGCACTCGCCCAAGTCGGCCCAGGGCATGAACACGTCGATGCACGATGCCTGGAACCTCTGCTGGAAACTCAACCTCGCCGTCCGGGGCCTTGCGAAGCCGGCGTTGCTCGAGAGCTACGAGCAGGAACGGCGAAAGATTGCCTTGGATCTCGTCAACTTCGATTACGAACACGCAAACCAGATCGCCGGAGGGGACGCGGTGGCGCTTGCGGAGAACTTTAGGACCAACGTGCGCTTCATCTCGGGCATCGGGGCCGAGTACGGCGAGAACGCCATCAACATGCCCGCCTCCCAGTCCTGGGTCATGGGCGAGGCCAAGCCGGGCTGCCTGCTGCCGCCGGCCAAGGTGACACGTTACCTTGACTCCAACCCGGTCGATATCCAGCTCGACATCCCCATGCTGGGCCAGTTCCGTGTCTACCTGTTCATGTGGGATGTCCACCAATCCCGCATCTTCCTAGAAACCTTCTGCCAGGCTATCGCGTCAAGCAAGTCCCTCATAAGCCAGCTCTCCGCCGCAGCAAGCATCTCGTATGCCAAGCAACCTCGTGCCCCCGCCCCGGAGGACATCTACCTCCGTCCGGAGCGCTACACGGCCGTCAGCCACCTCTTCACATTCGCTCTGATCAGTACGTTTTCCTTCCCCTGTTCCCACCTTGATTAATCCGTTCTGGATTCCTAACCTCTCCCACCGCAGCTACCATGCCCAAAGCCGACATCGAAATCACCGACCTCCCGCCTCTCCTTCAAGACAGCCGCTGGACGTTTTACCTGGACAATGTCCCCGAGCTGGACACGCGCGGCTCGCTGTGCACCAACAAGTGGCTCGGCAGTCTCGGCCCGGGCGAGGTGGCCATCGTGAATGTGCGCCCCGACGGCTATGTCGGCTCCATCGGCCGCTGGGACTCGAGTATCGACGAATCCGGAGAGGAGGCGGCCCAGTGGATGGATGACTACTACTCGAGGTTTCTGCAGGTACCTGCCTCGGTGCAGGTCTAATAATGATGGGGAACGTGAGACGTGTCTGCCGTCTATGCAAGCGTCGGTTGGCGGGGCCCGGGAAGGTGTCCTTGAAGGGGAGGGAATGCATGGGGTAGGCGAAATAAAGCGAGGGCCCCCGGGGGTTGAAGGGGATCAGAAACACCCGCGCTCCGAGCTGCCGGTTCATATGTAACGGTGTGGGTGGTGCAAGACAGTCAGTTTGATAATGGGGTTCTCCTGCAGCAGCAGTCCACTTTGAGCCCCTTCCTCGTTGCTCTTCTGTTCTTGTCCTTTCCCTTCCCCTCTTTCCTCTTTGCCTCGTACTTTTTTTTTTCTTTTTCTTGTTTCATCGTTTGGCTTTTCGCAAGGCGCTCGGGGTGGATGCATGGGGCGTTTGCCAAATTCTGGGATGCTTCGGCTATTGTTTGATCTGCAGATGCTCGTTTGTGTTTTGTCGTCACGGCTGCCTTGTTCACATGTGGCTTCCAAACATTCTCGAAGAAGCGGGAAACCGCTGCCACATCACCAGACTCTCAAGAGTGAAACTTCTCTGCTTGGTTCCTCCATGTATCTGCGATCTCATCATGTACTGTACTGTTAGTGCTTGGCTGGATCATAGACCGACGCTCAGTGTGCTATTGCTTGCGAGAGTCGCGCAGAGGGGGGTGGGGGGGAACTGTCATCCCTTGCAGGACCGATGAGCCCGCTAGCGACCTCGACAACCAGTGATGAGCAACCGGGAGCCACAAGGGATAGAGAAGATATTTTGATGCCTGGCCACTTGCTCCTAATCTCGCTCGGTACCCCGAGACCCAAGCGTCTACCACCAAGCTGATGTTGCGATGAATAGTCCCATGTCTGCGAGCCGAGAGTATTCAACAACAAGTCCCCCTAAGCTCCCTGCCAGACGCCCGATTCGGGGGCCCCGCTGCGGCCTGGCTGCCAGAGCCACCCGGAAGCAGTTATGAACTTGAGTACGGATTACATGCATACGGATTACATATCTCTCTGCAGTCCACCCCATCAGCGAACGGCGTGGCCCCGGTTGGTCGTCATACCCGAAAAGCAACGAAGCAACGATAGGATACCTTGCCCTCCAGCTTATCGGCGTTTTGTGATGTTGCATCCAATATTCGGATTTTGCCTCTCTTTCCACTGCTCGCTTATCATGGGTTGATGGTTGATTCAAGCCGTTCAGTGATATTTTAGTTTTTTTTTTTTAAAAAAAATGCTGTGACCGCGCCGATGTTGCGTTGCCCGGAGCTCGACAACCGGAACTTTGTAAAGACGCCTCCGCTGCTGTGCCGAAGGCCGGGGCCGCATTCTAAGCTTGGGTTCGGTTCCAAGGGCAAAAATAAATCTATGTATGTACAATATGTACAGTAGTACATGGATACGTTCCGTCAGTGATCCTCTCTGCATCCAGGCTTTGAATCCACTGAGGTCTTCTTCCAGTTTACCTTCTTTTTTTTCTCCCTCTACGCCACTATCAGATTGCAACGAGGTTGGCATCGGGGATCGCGATACCTTGGTGAGACTTACAAAGTCCTGCATATCTCTCATCGTCGAGCTGGATATAACCAAGCGATCCCAGGCTGACTGGATGCCTGCCTTGCTCAACTACCACCTAGCTTGATCCATAGCATAGGTGGGCGTAGGTTGGCGGCAAAGAGGAAGAGTTATTCTGACATGGACGGGTCTCGGCATTGAGAAGCCGCGTGATGGGTTGGAGATACCAAAGGATCAGGCCGTAGTCCCAGACATCGGCCAAGAACATCAAGTCGAGATGGAGAGCCTTGCCCTCCTTGACTTGACTGCTTGACCGCGGTGGCTGAGCCCCTTGGTCAAAAGCTGGGAAACAGGCCTCCGCCATTTAGTAACAGGAAGGCAAGGCAGACCGTTGACAGCGATGAGATTCGTGAATCTTAGAAGTCATTTGTACGGTAGAACATAATCAGGATCTTCTAAGCCTCGTACTAAAGGCGGTCATATCTGCCGGCTGAGAAAAAGATCTCTACTTCCCTGGATGGAGATCCGCATTCCAATGTCGCTCTAGAGAGACTCGAGAAGAGCAACTGGAGGCCATTATGTTATGCCCTTGACGGCACACCAGTAAAGAAGGTATTTGGGCGTGGCTGGATCCGGCTTAACGAGAGAGCTCAAAACCGCACGACGGTAATCCTCCCTTGCTCATCTTCACCGACGATCCACCGCTCATCCCCGGCAATGTGTCCCTTCGCTACGAGTTCAGACCACATATGATCAGGGAAGTAGACCTCGTTACTTCTAGCAGGAACAGCTCCCCCACTGCTGGATCGTCGCGTGGCGCTTCCCGCGTCACCATTGCCCTGGTCCGTAGCTGAGGGGCCGGTGGCTTCAAAAGTAACGGTGGGCTTGACATGCGCTGACAGGGTCTCGAGCATAAAACAGCGGCGAGCCGCAACGCGCACACCGGCGGCAAAGTCCACCATCTCCGTGACGGTCAGATAAGGGAAGTCTTCGTGACGCCAGCAAGGGGCCCAGCCAGGCCAGCGATTCGATTCGCTTGCAAAAGTCGGTTTTGAAGAGACGGTTTCACCCAGTGACCATGGCCAACCCACTGGGTTCTCGATCGCACGTGGATGCAGTTGATCACTGGGATCCTCCTGGCCATGGTCTGAAGTTGGCCGGAGCCAGGCTCCTCCGCTTGTAGCCCTCGGCCTGTCGGTGCCGTTTGCATCTGCGACGCGCCAGCAAAAGTTCATATTGACATCCCCGTTGGCGCCGCATGAGTCAACCCATATAGGACCGTGGACGGGCCCGCCAATAATGTTGTCTAGCGTGGAAGGTTCGAGGTTGTCCTGGCCTGCCGCTGCGTTCAGATCGCTGGTGGACCGTGCAGCAATCGGGTAGGGTTTCTGAGCGGACGGCGTCGGCGCCGGGATGACCGGAATCCCAGTGCTTCGGACGAGATGTACACGTGGGGGAGTCAGGGAGCTATGCTGGCCAGCGGCCCAGCGGTGTTCTTCCTCGATCACGTACACGCTCTGTGAATCCAGAGCCAGACTCCTTAGCCGTGGTGTAGCTCGCTGTCGCAGCCCGTAAAAGTCCAACTCACGCCAGGCCATGCGCCGGATCACCTGTGGTCCAGCCGTGGCTTCGGCGAGCGAGGCTCTCCTGGACGGCTTCATATCCACACTAGAGTCGGTTAGCCCGTATATGCTGCTAGTTCCCGCGCTGTGGTGCCCATTCCACAACCCAGTCGGCAAGGATGGTGTCCGGTTCGCTACCGGCCGCTTGTCGCCTTTTGGGTCTTCCGATGGCCGGTACGGGCTCGGCGAAGAGATGTCCCACACAGCCAGCTGCTCGATGGGGTCATCCTGATACAAGGAACGGTTAGGCTGCCAAAAGTATACGGCATAATGGGTACTATCAGAAATGTCAGCCCGAGAATTCTGACTGGACTAAGCCGGGAGGAGCTCTCGGGGCAGAGTGGCAGTCCCGGGAGCATAAAGACTCCTGACGTGAGCGTGAAGGGGGGGATAACTGGGCCCGGACTATCGCTTACTCTGTGTGTGTGGAAAAGAAGCGATCCGACTGGTTCAGAGGCAAGCCGAGGAAGTGCAACTTCCATTCTGACCGGAATTTGACTGTCCACGGAGCGCCCGAGGCCGTGCGGGAAGGCTCGCGGATGACGTCGAAGGCCGTCACGAAATGGCGATGCACAACCTCTCGGTCATTGAGCTGGTGATAGGGAAGTGCTTCTGCCCACTCAAAGATGAGCACACCATGGGCTAAGCGAACCCGGCGGATGTGCTTCGAACGTGTGTCGAATGGTACGTGGAAGCGGTAGGCCGTGGCGAGGTCGACCAGGTGGTAGATGTATCCGTCCCAGTCCTCTGGCACGGCATCGATGGCGGCCGGGTACACCAACAGGCCGTCCTCCTGACTGTACCACCAAACGGGGTCGGGATAGTGGAAATTGCAGACCTTATCGTTCAGACGCAAGAACCGGTTCCAAGGTGCGACGCATCTGAAGGAGAAGGCGGACCCATTCTCGCGGCTGCTTTGGGCCAGCTCGAGTTTCTCGACAACCCGCGGTCGTCCCTTGTTCAGGTGGAAGTATCGGCGGGCCACCTCAGCAAATGTGGAGGACCAATTGCGTGGTTGCTCGGCAACGTTTGCAAGCTCGGCCCTCAGGTTCCTGGGGACGCTTGCCGACAACGTTGAGAGCGGTGCGGCGGCGGCGGCGGCCAAGCGGAGCTCGCGGCATCGTGGGAAATTCCAGCGCAGGAGCAACAGAGCGATATCCGGGCTCGTGAAGGCGGCATGCCATCGGCGACTGACAGCGCGGCAGCAAATGCAGGTTTGGGGAGGCAGGTACCAAATGACGAGCAGGAAAAGGTCATGTGGCAACTCAGTAATGTCCCTCATTTTTGATAATTGGAACTTCCTTAAAATGTAGGCTGCGGCGAAGGTGGCATATCCATGCCCGGGTTCGCCGGATGGAAATTTGGGATGGCCGTATCTGGCCGAAAGATCACTTGCGAAGGGAGGTTCGAGGGCTCGGGTGGGATGGTGCTAATGCATAGCCGCCGAAAACAGCAGTTGCGCACGCTCTGGCTTGAATCGGCCAGGACGTGCTTTCTCTGAGCCGGAAAGTCCTCCCCACCCACTACACTACTAGTACTCGGTATACACATAGTTGAGTTTCATCCACATGGCGCGCAGGAAGTTCCCGTCCATCAAACCCGGTTCGAATTGGTTGAATACCAAAAAAAGGCGAGACAAAAAAAAAAACCTTTCCTCCAACCCCGCCCCCCTTTCACCTCCATTGCCGTATCAACGCGCTGGCATGGCCGGGGGAACAGAATCCGAGACACAAGGCATTGGATACATGAACACTCCCAAGTCCTTTTGTAGCCGATGGAAGGAAGAGAAACGAATGGATTGCGGAGCCAAAACCAGCAGGCAGCGGGATTGGCTCAGAGGGGAAATATTTGCGTGAAAGAGACGGATAAACCTCATTTCTCACCCCCGATAGTGCACTGTCTGGGTTTAAAAATAGACCACCCACAGACGCTACCTACGGATATGCTAGTTGACTGGCTCGGTAAGGAAGGTATACATCCGTGTATATGTATGTATGTACGGAAGCATTCCGTGGAGGTGGGTGTTGCTGTCGCGCACAAGCACCACACCGTGCGGTGGCTGCATGAGGCTGCAAGCTTGGTTGGGTCAGGCGAGTCAAGCTTTCCCAGGTCTCTCCGGCATCCTCGGGCGGACCCTGCGCTAACTAAGTTGAGCGAGGGCCTCGAACCTGTTCCACCTTCTACCGGGGTGGGCGAGGGGTGGGCGAGGGTGCGGGTGCGGGCCTGACCCCGCCCTGCCCAACGACTCGTGGGCGTATTTTGGTGCGACCTCCACCTCTTTTTGCTGCTCCCCACGATTCCATCTCCTGTCATCTTGGCAAAGCCAAGCAGCCAGCCCGTCCAGCCTTGGCATATGCAATCCCCAAGCTTCCATCTCATCCAACGATCTCTTGGCTTTTTTCTGCTTCTCTGATCCGGCTCTCGAATTTCTGCCATCGCGATTCCGACTCGGTCGGACGCCGTCAGCGCGCAGCCCCGACCCCGTGTCGCTTACCGCCCCGTGCGAGCCCGTCGCCGGCCGCGGCTTACCGATCTCCCCTGCCGCATGGGCAGCGACGCGCACTGGCACGCTCAGCAACCCGACGCACACGCACACGCACACGCACACGCACACGCACACGCACACTCCCATGCCCTAAGCCGAACAGTCCAGTCAAAGCATCCGCGTTGCATGTCCCCCGTTTTGATTGTCGGCCCAGGCAACAAGCATATCTAGATGGGCTTCTCGAAGAAGCCGACCGACAACCGCACCGCCGACTCTACCCCTGCGTCCGCGTCTGCCCCCGAGGATCCATCGTCCAACAGCAGCGGCTCCTTCTTTTCGCGCCTCACCCTTCCCCTCCGGCCGCGTACTCGCTACATCGCCGACTTCCACATCCGGCCGGCCGAGCCCCATCGCAACTATGGCGCCGGTGACCAGGTGAAGGGCGCCGTCGTCCTGACCGTCGTCAAGCCCGTCCGCATCACCCACCTGGTCGTGTCGCTCCACGGCTACATGCGCGTCTACAAGGGCCCCAACGTCCCCGCGAACGAGCCCATAATCGATCCCGCCGAACCCCTGTCCACGTCGAGCCGCGGTTCGCGCCAAAAACATCACGGCCATGGTTATGTAAGATTGTTTCAGGATGAGCAAACCCTCAGCGGCGATGGGCGGCTCGACCCGGGCAAATACGAATTTCACTTCAACCTCCTCTTTCCGTCGAGCGGCTTGCCGAGCAGTATAGATGTACGTGCTGTGCACGCCGCCACAGGATCTCCAAATCGCCTTACTGACCTTCTCCGGGACAGTTCGAGCGCGGCACCATCTCGTACATGATCACGGCAACCCTGACGCGCCCGACGTCGATAGGAAGCAAAACATCACCCAAGACCAGCTGCGAACGAAAGGTTTACCTCGTCGAGCAGCTCGACATTGGGAACCTCGCCCCGCCACGGCCGCGAACCATCTATCTCGAACCCATCTCCAAACGATCCAAGAGGAAGAGGCAGCCTGTTGTCGGGGAGAAGTGCTCCGCGCCTCCCGAGCCACCGGCCCCGGTGTCCGATCCGGATTCGGCTCGCGCGAATGAAAATTCTACCGAAGGTTCCTTATCCGTAATTGGCGATGACTTGGAGCAGGACGCGACATCCAACAGCACCAACCCCCGGAACCTCCAAAGCGATGTTCGGAGCGTGAGCAGCGAAAGCGCCGTCAGTGGCTGCACCGCTCAGAGCAGAACCGGGGAGACGAATACTTTCGTACCAACGGCCCCTCCAATGGCCGGGAAAAAGGGCCCCACTGTGAAGGAGCGGACCATTACAGCCACCATCGAGCTGCCAAAGGGGGGTTGTCTTCGTGGAGACGTGGTGCCCATCAAGATTTTCGTACAGCACATCAGACGGATCACAAGCCTGCACGGGGTCATCGTCACGCTGTACAGGCTTGGGCGCATAGATTCGTCGCCGCCCTCGTTGTCCAAAGATCTGCCGGAAGGAAAGGCTCGGCGTCTCGAGAAGGAGGACTATTACCCCCGGTCCAAGACAGGACTGGGCGGCCTCTCTCTGACGTCTGCTGGGTCCTGCAGCGTATTCCGAAAAGACCTATCTCAGGCTTTTGCGCCTCTCATCATTGATCCGGACACCTTGACTGCCAGTCTCACGGCGTCAGTGCGAGTGCCCGAGGACGTCTTCCCCACCATCAAGGGCGCCCCTTACGATATGATTTCGTTCAAGTACCACGTCGAGGTGATTGTCGATCTCGGAGGTAAGCTGGCTAGCCAGCTTCACGCCATCAAGGGATCTGGCACGAGGATGAGTCCCGTGGCGGGACCTCTCGGCGTCGGCGGCAACCCATACGAGGGCACCCATGCAGCAATGACAACTTGGGGCACGAACATCATCGACACGGACAGCCTTCGGCGCCAGAAGGGCGTCATATGCGTCGTGTTTGAAGTCGTCGTGGGAACGGCGGACAGCAGCCGGTTGCGCGCCAAAGCGCCAATGAAACCAGCCCCTTCCGTCCATTCCGTGTCGGTTCAAGAGGCCGAGGTTCACGACCGTGACACGCACGGAAAACAGCCCTCGCCGGCTGATGCAGGTCTCGACAGTAGCTACCCGCCAGAAGACCGTGCTCAGGACTACGTTCCGTCTCCCCACGCCCCGCCGCACCAACCCTACCCTTACTGGGACGCCGTCTCACCGCAACCTCCACCAGTTACTCCCTACATTCCTCCTCCAGACATTCCGGACGAAGCAAGCCTTACGGAGAAGGAGCGCATAAGACTGGCGGAACAGCGATTACTTCCCAGCCAACCGCCCGAAGCTTCGGTCGCAAGCTCCTCGACTTCCCACTTTGTCCACGGCGAGAATATTTACGATGCCGACGACCAATTCCCGACGCCCATGGAGGGCCCCTCGCATGCCTCGCATGCCACAACCACACCCAATTTAACGCAGCAACATCTCTTCGGTGCACCGTCGGCGCCGACGCTAGAGGACCTCTCTCCCGCCCCGGAGGGCGCTCACGCGACAGAAGACAAGCAGGAGCTCGAGAGACGAAGGCTGCTCGCCGAAGCCAGCGCGCCGCCAGAGTTTCCCGAAGATTACGATATCGGGGGGAGCGGCGGCGGCGGCGCTGCCGCGGGGCCAAGCGCTCCCTCGGCACCCGATCTTCAGCCGTCGGCGCCCATCCTGGAGGATGAGGACTCGTATGGCCCGCATTACGCTTACGGCTCGGCGGCGGCGGCGGCGGCGGCTGAGACTGCCCCAGCTCCGATACATGGCCACGTTGCACAACCAGAGGAGCCGTTGCCAAAGTATGAACGGTGATCTCGTGCAGGGATTGGCGAAGCAAGGAAGAGATGATGCATTTTGGCGTCCTGAAGGCACACGGGATGTCTTTGCGACGAAAAAATGAACAATTCCCAGCAATGTGTGGGAACCAATAGTAGTGTATATTGTAATGAACTGCCGGATCGGTGCTCTATGTTTCTTTTCAACACATCAGGACTATCTAGATACAGGGGCCGGCGGTTCGGTTCAGACAGGCGGCTCATTCGCATGATACCAGCATTGGAACCATTGCCTCAGAATTCACCTGCTGTCTCCTGCTATTGCCAAAAAAAAGGCCTTGTTGTTAAACGAGGGTATCTAACAAACAGAACATCATTTCAGATAGTGCTCAGCGACTTTCTAGCTCGGGATTTGACCAGGGGCAAGTGTATCCCATGTTACAACCATCGACGAGAGGCAATCCCCTTAGATGTGGGATGTGCCCTCCGATACCTCGTCGTTCCCCATCCTTGCCAAACTAGATTGGGTGAATCCCATTGTATCGACCCCGTGAGGCCGCGGTATCACATATTTCCTCTTGACATAGCCTCCTTGTCTCAGTGGTGCTCTACTCGTTTCTTCTTTCTGGCCGCTCCAAAACGAAGGTCTTCTCGATGTAAGTAAAGAGAAAAGAGGAGGAAGAGAAGGAAACGGCGTACATGGGAGGTGGTGGAAAAGGACCAGAGACGTACACAGAGAACGGGAGGACCTGGGTCAACGAGATCATGACGTGGTCGTCCCGACGAGAAGGCCTCGTCATTCAACGAGCCCCGCCACGCCTGCGTTCCTACAAACTCCGTCTAGCTCGACAGCGGCAGTCTCGTTCCGTCACAACTCCCCCGCCGTCGCTGCCCGGCCCCCGTAACTCCATGTCATTGTTGACGAGCCTGCGCCAGGAGGAACCGCCGCCGGAGGCGGAATATATGTTCTCTCCCAAGCACCGTCATTAGGGCCAGTACTGAGACCGTCACCATGAGCTCCACCGGTCACGACCGCCTCGGCCATGCTCCGCCTCCGACCCCCTTTTGGCCGCCGGGGTATCGGCCCAGTGCGTCCTCCCGGGACTCTCCGGAGGGATCTCGCAAAACGCCCGCCTCTGCGTCTGCTGGTGCTGCTGGTGCTGCTGGTGTTGCGGCTGCACCGTAGCAAAAGCAGGACTTGTGGGCGACGGCGTGCCCGCCAGCGTCGTATACCCCGATGCACTTCTCTCGTGCCGGCCACCACCACAGTCATTGCCTGGCCGCTGATTGCAAGGCTGGCCCGCTCCCGTGTTGTAGCCGTTCCCTCCTGCTCCCCTCGATTCTTCCCCGTTATACGCGACGCTGGCGGACAAAAGAGAAGCGGGGAGCTTGTACTCGGTGTCATGGTGGGCGGCGGTTGTGGTGAAGTGCGGGAGGATGCGCGGCAGAGTGGGCTGCTGGTATCGTGGCGGTATGGTGTCGGACCTGGGCGCGGTAGTTGTGGTACTGCTCCGGCTCCGTCTTGATTTGGGCGGCATCGTATCGTCCTCACCGGAGCGACGGCGATAGTCGATCATGTTGTTGCCGCGGTCATAGCCGAACTTGACGGAGTCTGCTGGTGGGTGGGCGGTGCGCCACCGACACCGGCGACGGATTGACAGGACGACAAAGCCTACCAAGAAGAGAGCGAGGACGCTGCTGCCAGCTGCGATGCCAGCTATGGCTGGGTTTGAGAGAGCGCGCGATTCGGCGGAGGACGATGCGGTGGGCGAATCGTCTTGGGACGCAGTTGGCGGAGGAGGAATAAGGCCGGCTGTTTTAGTGAAGGTAATTACCTCGGGCGGATGGGATACAAGAGTGACGGTAAGCGTCACGGTGGTCGTCGCCTCTGCTTTGAGGACGCTGGGAAGCGTTAGCATGTCCACGGAGCAACGTTTAAAGGCTTCGTGGACAGGAATGGTCTTCATTCCTACCCATTCCCTTTTGGACGGGACGCACCGGGTGTTGGTCTGATATATGGTTGTGACGTCTGTCGAGGTTGTATGGACGGTGACTAGAACAGAGGAAATGCTCGTCACGTCGACGGTCTTGGTGACATAGTCGGTAACAGTTGCGGCGGTACCTTGCCGCGCTTGTATCGGTGGAATAGGGGCAAAGTCGTCTTCAAGGATGGGTGACCGTCTCGGAATGCGTGTTCCAGAATGGCTCGGCGCTGGCAACAAATACTGTCCCTTTCCGAGCCCAAGTTTGGCCGCATCGGCAGCGGCCCTCTTCTCAACAGCGGTTGCCGTCACCCAGACAACGACGGTCTGCGTCGCAGCGGCCGATATTGTGACTTCGGTGGAAGAGACGAAGGTGGATGTCTCGAGCTCAACTATGACAATGGTCGCTCGCTGCGTTGCAACCCGCGTGACGGTCTGGAGGACAGTTGACGTGACGGTTGTCGGTTCCCTTGGGTTATCAATTCAACCGCTCCCTTTAACTGCTGTGACCACGCAGTGTTTGTCCACTTACACGGAGAGACATTTCCCCTGAGAACAGATCTGATCGCTTAAACAACAACCAGATCCGCAACACACTTTCCCATGCCCACAACAGATCTTGCTGTCGACGCAGCAGTTCCCACAGTCGGGGCAGAAGTCGACGTCGTTTCCGAAGCAGTAGTTGGACCCATTGGCGAGACAGTCCCTCTTACCCACCACGCTCAGAGGGCGGGCGAGCAAGCCAGACAGAGGTTGGGTCCCGCGGACCGGGTCCAGCCAGGTCTCGTGGCACCGGGTGGTTGCATCCCGCCAGAGAGACAGCCTTGTCTCGGATCTACGTCTCTGTATCGGCGTCGAGAAGGAGGACGACGACGCTTGCAAGGCAGCAAACGCCAGACAAAGGGCCACCGCAGTGGCCATTCCGCCCCAGACGGAAATCATGGCGCCGTCAACTGAGTCATGGTGTGGTCTCTCAAGGAGAGCAGAGACCCGCAAGGGCCTGCCTCGAAATCATCGAGGAGGGTATTGTATTGTTGCACCTTCAGAACCAGAATCCATCGTCCTACAGACCTCTCCGCACGCGCCGTCTTCACCGCGTCAGACAACAAATCATGGACCAAGACATGTGGCGGCGTGCAGGCCACACGCATACACCGACTTCTCAGCTGCCCATCAACAATGGGCGGGCAGTGCTAACGCTGGGGCTCACGTTGTGACCAATGACGGGGCAGTCAAGGCAGGGATCCAGCGTGGGTCAGGAGGCTATCCTTCTCTTGTCGCGTTGTTCGGGTTCGACGTGATGCAAGCCTCCGGACTCTGGCAAAGGCCGTGGATCCAACCATTCTCTTGGCTGGTTGTCCCTGAGGGCAACGCGGCTGAGTTGCGGGGGAGTCCGAACTAGACAGTGTGGGAGAACGTCGAGGAGGGATAAGTGTTTTTCAGCCGCCATGCCCGGGGCTCGCAGCGGCGAGTGTCGGGCGCATCAAGTTAGAGGACAGACTTATTTGTGAACTAGGACAGAAGCAAGATGTGTCCGGATCCGTATAAAGCTATGTGAGTAGATCAGCCAATGCGGGAAGATTGATCGAAACCTGGGAGGAAGCAGAAGCAGACCGCGCCGATGTTTATGACAAGATCATGCTGGGAATAATCTGGTACTAGTATTGAGAATACTAGCTAGTGGTGTAGTGTGCGGATTAATCCGTACTCCCTAACTTTGCATCCATCGCACCTTCCCACAAAGAGGCGGGGCCGGGTGAAGTTCCAGGGGAGTGGGAAGGAGCACTTAGCAGCAAGGTGTCGGGCGCCTGCCGCGCTGTCTGGGCAAACCCAACGGGCTGGTTGTGCTTGGGTTGCAGCAGGAACCCCACCAAGTGCCGCGCGTTTGTTCGGACTCTTGCAATTAAGCGGATTACGGAATACATAAGGTACATACATACATTATGGGATACACTGCGAGACATACTAATACAGTACCTTGGTTCCTGGGAGGAAGCAGAACTGTTCCGCAACAGTGTATCCAGACAAATCGGCCGCCATGGACATTGACGATATTCTGCGAGAGGTCGACCCGACCTCGCATACCGTACCGCAGGAAAAGCGCGATCTGCAGGAACTCACACGCGCCTGGATCGCGGAGCGCAGCGCGCCAGAACTCCTCCCGTAGGGTCCCTTCCTCTCGCGGTCTCGCCCGCTTCGCTGCCCAAACGCACGGCTGATCCAGCATCAAACACGCAGGTGGCCTGCCGACGGCCTCTTTGAGCGCATCAACGACAACATCAAGCGACAGATCGAAAAGGTCGAGGAGATGACGGGCGACATGGATCCCAAGACCAACTTCGCCCTGATCGTGATCCAGACCGAGCTCGAGCGCTATCGCTACCTCGTGCGCAGCTACCTGCGCGCGCGCATCGCCAAGATCGACCGCCACACACTGCACTATCTGTCGACCGATGACCTGCGCGCCCGCCTGTCCGAGATGGAGCTTGCCTACGCGACGCGCCACCAGGCTCTGCTGCACAACCACTACCTGTCCTCCTTCCTGTCCTCCTTCCCGCCAAACCTGCAGAACCTGAACGACGCCTCGGCCGGCATCAGCATGATCGAGACCCCCGACCTAGAGTCGGCCGTCTTTATCCGGGTCCTCAAGAACACCCTCGTCCAGGGGCGCGGCGTGGACACGGACGAGGCGGTCGATGCCGAGGAGAGCGACATCATGATTTTGCGCTGGGCAGACGCGAAACCGCTGGTTGAGGCTGGCAGTGCGGAGCTGGTCTGACTTACTGGACTCAATGCTCGGGGCTAAGAGACCTGACGTTCGCAACACTCAGGATCTGCTCACCCGGCTGCGAGACTTAAAACCAAGGGCACTCCCGAGTGCAAGGAATGATCCTTCGGAGGAAATGCTCGCGAGCCACCAAAATATCTGCATACCCTCGGATGAAAAGCGCTTGACCGACTCGAAGACCACGCAGTCTGCTGCCAGCTGTCTCAGTAGCGGGGCTTTATCGCGTAGTCCGACCCCGCAGGTAAAAGACGCAGTTACCGAGTCATTGATCCAGCGCAAGCTGAGGCTCGAATCACCCAACATGCAACGAATCCGCATATTTCTTGAGGGTCGAACGACGCTCAATTTCACCTTGCACAGGGGGTACGCATGACTGGAATCGTCCCGTATTTAGCATACGCGGAGCGGAAAGGCTCGATCTGCCGGAGTTGATGCTTGCACAAGCGGCCAAATCGAAAGCGGCAACAGGGCTGGCAGTGGCTCGAATTCTTGCGCACAAACCGCTGCGTCACTGACATCTCGCTTTCGAAAGCTCAGCCTGCGCCGGCAGGAGCCCGGCAAGCAAGGGAGAAAACAACTTGGTGCAAAATTTGAAGCCGCAGGGCATGTGTATACGTTACATACTACTGCGAAGGGAGATGAGGAAGAGAGAGAGAATGGGTGTGGGATGCGTTGTTGTATGTGCGTGGGTGTGTGTGTCTGTGTGTGTGCGTGTGTGCGTCCGCGCCCGTGCCTGAAGACACGGCTCTGGCGTGAAACCATCTGCACGGCGATTAACTACTTAAAGTGTTGCAGGTTCAGACCATCCGCCCTTAACCCTGTGCCTGAGCCTCAGAGCACGGAGCGAGCGAGTTGCGAACGACTGTCGCCTGTTTACACTTGCGCAGTGTAGTGTACACTATAGAGTACATCATGGTCAGGTGTTCACATGTTCGCATCGGGTTTGAAGTTTAGTGTGCTTCTTAATCCTTCAGAACGACTTCAATGGGTCGTTTGATGCTGCTGGAAAATTCTGTTGATTTCTGCTCTTCCGTCAGAGTACACAGTGTCAAGGACCAGAAATCGTCACGTTGTTTCCAATCGGCCCCGAGTTGTGGCTTGGACAGAGATGGAAGTTCGCATGATGATTGGCACACGGCGCGCCTAGCATAGAAGCATCGAGAGCCGCCTCTCTACCCAAAAGAGATGTAGTTATATGAAGGAGGTCTACCCAGGTAAGTACGCAGTTTATATACTACACTAAAAAAGAAAGGGAAAAAGAAAAAGAAAAAGAAAACGGGTCACACTCGGCCCGGGGGCATTATTGCCCTCCTCTTCGCTGTTGCAACATCATGCTTTGTCACAGTGACTTTCTGGTGTTCGTGTCTTGCCTTGGACTCGGAGCATCCGAGCATTTTTGTGCCTTGTTCCGACTCCACAGCAAACAGTCAACATCAGCTGAGACAAGCAACATCAGCCATCGCGCGACATGGGATGAATTTTGGAATCATTAGTGTCTCGGCACGAGCACTGAGTTCAGCTGCAGGCCTTTGTTTTGAACAACGCCCGGCTTTTATCAAGACAATTTATTGAGCCCAGACAAACGACGGCACCGCACTTTTCTCCCTGTTGCGTCGGCCTCGCAAACCCCTCTCTTTTCTCTCTTTCTCTCCCCCCCTCTCTTTCTGATAATCCCTGCTATTGCGGGTCAAAAACAAGCCTTGAGTACCCTCCCGCTAGCGGCCCCCTGTTGTGGAGTGTAACCGATGACATCGCCATTCCGGGGACCCCGGCTTGCGCGCCCGCCCGGCCGCATAGCGCCAAGTCAGAGCTGATTACTAGTACGCGAAGCCCCGCGCCTTGATTGGTGACCAGAGGGATCGGATGGCCAGATCGGGCAGATGCCCACTGACCTTCCGCCCAGCGGCGCGTTGCCATCTGGAGGCGCTCTCGTAATTTTAAATGGGGGGTGGTGGCGTGTGCACAGCTACAACAACACAGTACGTAGAAGGTACCTAGCTCATCGTGTTTCCATGAGTACCTGGTATGCAGTGGGCGTATGTGCCTAGGTTACGTATGCAGAGGACCCAGGTGCAAATGAAAGCCTGAGAGGGAATGAGGAAAATGAGGAACGGATGAGGAGAGGGGAAATGGCCAGGAACGCCCAATTGCACATGTTTCTGACTAGGAGTACCAGGTGAAGACTGGCGGAGCAACTCTTCCCTTCTGACCAGTCACCGGGCCAGCATGCCTAGCACAGTATGGAATACTCGTTGATGCTCACGCTTTAGGTCACTCGAACCGGGAAGGATGGGTCCTCGTGTTTATTGTTGGAAGTGGGGAAAGAGGACAGTCCAGCACACAGTCTGGATGGTACGCAGCAAGAGTTACCTGTGCCACGCAGGAGGAAGGTCGAGAGCGACCTCGCCGCTCACTGGGCGGCGCCAAGGGCACCGGCTACTGGTTCTCTTTGCTTCCTTCCTTGGCCGTGGGATAATAAGAATGCCCAGCCCAGGCCACGGAGAGGAATTGAACTTTTCCCTCCTCTCTGACTTCGGCCAACCTCGACCATCGCTGTCTCTTATTCGACCAGACTGTCGTTGACATCTCTCTTTCGGTCTCTCGTTATCGTGTAATATCCTACACTCGTTGAGACACCACAACGCACGCAAAAAGTACTTCGGGTACACATATCGTACACACGACACACCGTTAGTAGTTGTAATACACAAACACACCCAACGCCAGCCAAAATGCGTGTCGCCTCGATCCTCCTCGCCGCTGGCCTCGCCGCCTTCGTGAACGCGCAGAGCACCACCAGCGGCGGTAACGCCCCCAGCACCACGCAGGACGCCGCCCAGGCTGCCGCCAGCTCGGCCCAGGCCGAGGTCCTTCGCTGCCTGGAGGCGTGCAAGGCTGGCGACGTTGATTGCCAGTCTCACTGCATTACGGTCCCCTCGCCGAACGATGCACAGGTATGTCCCTACCTACCCGTTTCCGTCTTGTTTTCTTCATTCCCCTCTGGCTTCCTTCCATTTCAGTTCCGTCCATATATCTACTACCTAGACAATTTGGGGGAAAACATGAGCTCACCATCAATTTCAGGTCAACGCCACCAACACCTGCGTCGCTGCCTGTCCCCAGGGCAAGGGCAGCGAGGCTGACACCGAGGCGTATCGCCAGTGCGTCGGCCGCTGCATCGGCGAGAACTACTACACCTCGTCGGCCGGCACCCCGCGGCCGACGGGCAGCACCGGTGGCGGTAGCAGCAGCGGCAATGGCAACAGCGGCAGCGACAACGACAACGACAATGACAACGACAATGACAACGGCGGCGACAACGATAGCGACAGCAACAGCCCGTCCGGCACCAGCGGCAACGGGGCTTCCCGGACCTCGACTGGCTCCGCGGCGGCGACTTCGAGCGGTGCCGCTGCCATGATTGGTGCTTCGTCCGGTGTGATTGGAGCTGTCGGCTTCATGGCTGCTGTTCTCGCTCTCTAAGTCGGGAGTAATCTAACGCTTTGGCTACGGTTGGGGGTGCTTGGAACTACTGAATGCGGTTTTGGTTGCGGGTGGTGTAATGGATAGTTTTGGTAATAAATATTCGCAGCTGTGGGTAGTCGTTTATAGGCAGCGCAACTTTGCGAGCCGAAATTGATGGTTTATTTCAGCGACCAGTCAACGTCAATTGGTCACACAATTGGCGGAGCATGTTGTGGCCTGCAAGTCACTTGCGCAAGTTACGGTGGAATTCAGCTACGGCCTCCGGGGTTTCACGGGCTCGATCTCGGTGATCCAGGGCAGGTCCAACCTCTTCATCTCAACGGCCAGCTGGAAGAGATAGTCGAGGCTGTTATAATTGTTAGCGGAACCTGTGATAGTTCTCGGCACGAAAAGTAAGTCTGCGGCAAGGGAACTCACCTTTCGCACTGCGTCTTGGCTTTATGAACATTCTCTCCCCATACGTACACGCCATGCCTCCTCACCAAGACCGCATAGGTATCAGGGTACTTGTCCATAGCCTCTTCGAGGAACTCGGTCAAGTCCTCCTCATGCGCCGTATTTTCGATCACGGGAACCACCAGCGTGTCGTGGTACCCCAGGTTCCCGGTCTTTTCAAAGCCCCTGCCGAATCCCTTGATCTGTTCGATGTTGTTGATGCGGAACTCGCGGTCCTTGCCCGGGCCCTCCTTCTCCAGGAGCAGCGTCACGAGCACTGCCCAGTGTGAGTGCGTGTGGATGCAGCAGCCGGCGCGCCGCTTGGTGAAGGCGGCTAGGAACAGCGGGGTGCACTGGCTCGGCTTGTAGTTGGGCGGGCTGCGAAGGTAGACGCGGTTGCGGCGGTCGAGGGACTGCGCTTGGGCCGCGAGTGAGAGCACGTAGATATCAGAGGGCTTCATCAGCTCCTTTTGCACGCCCGAGGGCGCGATGTAGACGAGGTCACTGTCGCGGGCGCATGCTTTAGTCGTCTGGGCTTCCTCCTCACTTGGGCAATGGCGGGGTAAAAAGCGAGCGGTTCCGCAGCAGAAACATACCCTTCGCGGATCGAGGCACCTCCTCCCGTACCGGTGACCCAGCCGAGTGTCCAGAACTTGGCACATAGCGATGGGATCAGGTTGGCCGGGTGGTCCGGGTTGTCCGACTGGACGAGGTGGTCGTTGTTCTCGGCCGCTTGGCCGCCGGTGGATGGCGGGGTCATTTTCCGGTTCGAAGGTGATGGATGGTCGGCGATTTCGCGCTCGGCGGCAACGTGGCCCTAGCCCTACCTCGCAAAGGAATAATACGGAGTACGGCCGAAGCGCTCAGGGTTTTTTCTCTTTCGGGCGGGTGCCGATGAGGCTGGCGTATCGGCAAGTTCCTGGCCGGCAGTTTTGATCGCGATATGAGGCTATTTCGGGCTAAATTGACGACAGGGAAAGTGGCTCCTGCGGAGCACATGTGCTTCCGGAAGATCTCCCCACTCCAAGCACGCCTGGGCAAGGCGCGCATGGGGCTATCTGCTGGTAAAGGTAACTTCAAGCAGCGTTCTAGCCGGGATATTATCAGGAAGTCCTCGTCGGGTGATTTTTTTTTTTTTTTCCCATTTCAAGGTATGTTCCACATTGTCTCTGGACCACCTTCTGGAAATGGTAGCATTGTCATGAAGCTACTTGTGCGGATTACATACCTACATACACTACACTGTAAGCAAAAGGGCAACAATGGCGAGGGAAGGAGAGAGGGTATCACAAGCACACCCGAGCCAAGCAGTGACCAAGGCAAGCTGCTCACTGAAGATATAGTCGGTGACGGAAGAGATTCTGGTTTTACCTATTGAAATACGTTTTGTATCAGGAAAAATCCACCCTGGAGATCATGAAAGCATAATTTTACGTTGGCCGGAAGTTCCTTGCGACCCAGCAGTCACTATCCTGGGTCAGGAACCGTTTGGCAAGTCGAAGTTCAGCTTGTCTCGAGCATTTGTTGCCAGTGGAGCCTAAACAATGGAGAAATAGGTACCAATTGGAAGGGACTGATCCAGCGGGCGAAGAAAGAGCACCTTCTCTTTGACGCATTCGAGATATGCCAATGTGAGAACTAGAAGCAAACAAAGAAAATCTGTTACTTCTGTCACTTGATTCAATGCTGTGGCTGCAGTGAGTAGTGTTAGTGGGTAGAATTGAAAGCCGGCATTGGATGTTGGGACGTAACTATCCTCAGCTATCCAATCAAACGGAAGGTTCCAAAGAGTTCGATAGGCCCGCCGGGGCCACTTGTTTTCGCATGCCCGACACCCTTGCTGTCCCCGCAGTCCACGGTCGCAGGAGCGGAAGCTCAAAAGCACAGCAATCTGTTAAAGACACGTTGTCAGAAATCGTCAGCCTCGCTTCAAATTCACCGCACCAGCTGCCCGCCACCCGCTTGGTGATTTCTTCTTTCCCTCGAGCTCTGTCTGGGAGCGACATCCATTGCCCAACCTCATCGTGTCTCCTGTCTGCAGAGGCAGCCCGTCCTTTCTCCATCGACGCCCGTGTCCTTGTTGCATCGCGCATCAGTTCATCGGCCTGTCGTGCTGGTCCACTTCGCATTTGGTCTGCAAACATGAAGTTCAACGTCGCCGCCGCTGCCGCCAGCGCAGCGTTCCTCGTCGGTGGCGTAAGCGCCGATGATCAGAAGGTGCTCAAGGACGAGACCAGCTCTGTCGCTGAGTCGGCCACCAAGTCTGCTCCGGAGGTTCCGACCTTCACTGTGAGTTATCTCCCAGCCGCACCCACCCTGCGCCAGCCCAATTGAGCATCGGCAGCTGGACCGGTGCGGGACACTGGCATTTTTGCAAGGGCGAGTGACGTTGCTGACGCCAATTGATGCAGCCTACCAAGCTCAAGGCGCCGTTCCTGGAGCAGTTTACGGACGACTGGGAGGAGCGGTGGAAGCCTTCGCACGCTAAGAAAGACACAAAGGGAAGCGAAGAGGAATGGGCCTACGTCGGTGAGTGGGCGGTTGAGGAGCCGGTGGTCTACAAGGGAATGGAGGGCGACAAGGGTCTTGTTGTCAAGAACGCCGCCGCCCACCACGCCATCTCGGCCAAGTTCCCCAAGAAGATCGACCCGAAGGGCAAGACCCTTGTGGTTCAGTATGAGGTCAAGCTGCAGGGTGAGTCCTTCCACGTCTCCCAATCATCCCTCGTCACCAATACTGACTGTGGGTTGCAGGTGGCCTCGAGTGCGGCGGTGCCTACTTGAAGCTGTTGCGGGACACTAAGGCCCTGCACCAGGATGAGTTCTCCAACGCGACCCCGTACGTCATCATGTTCGGTCCCGACAAGTGCGGCCACACCAACAAGGTCCACTTCATCTTCAACCACAAGAACCCCAAGACAGGCGAGTATGAGGAGAAGCACCTGAGCGGTGCTCCCCCTGCCAAGATCGTCAAGACCAGCGAGCTGTACACGCTCATTGTCCATCCCAACAACACCTTCATCATTCAGCAGAACGGCGAGAAGGTGAAGGAGGGTAGCCTCCTGGAGGACTTCAGCCCCGCGGTTAACCCTCCCAAGGAGATCGACGACCCCAAGGACAAGAAGCCCGATGACTGGGTTGACGAGGCCCGTATTCCGGACCCCGACGCCAAGAAGCCTGATGATTGGGACGAGGACGCCCCCTACGAGATTGTGGATGAGGACGCTACCCAACCCGAGGACTGGCTCGTTGACGAGCCCCTGACCATCCCTGACCCCGAGGCCCAGAAGCCCGAGGACTGGGACGATGAGGAGGACGGCGACTGGATCGCGCCCACTATTCCCAACCCCAAGTGCGCCGAGGTTTCTGGCTGTGGCCCGTGGACCAAGCCGATGAAGAAAAATCCGGCCTACAAGGGCAAGTGGACTCCGCCGTACATTGACAACCCGGCCTACAAGGGCCCCTGGGCTCCCCGCAAGATCAAGAACCCTGATTACTTCGAGGACAAGCACCCGGCCAACTTTGAGCCCATGGGCGCTGTAAGTTCCCTTCCCCCCGGATCGACTGTCGGAGAGGGTGCTTTTATGCTGACAATCGGTTCAGATTGGCTTCGAGATTTGGACCATGCAGAACAACATTCTCTTTGACAACATCTACGTCGGCCACTCCGTCGAGGACGCCAAGAAGTTCGCGGAAGAGACCTTCTTCAAGAAGCACCCCGTTGAGAAGGCGCTCGAGGAGGCCGACAAGCCCAAGGTGGAGGACAAGCCCAAGTCGCCTAGCGACCTCAAGTTCCTTGACGACCCCAAGACATACATCAAGGAGAAGCTCGACCTCTTCCTGACCATTGCCAAGAAGGACCCTCTCGAGGCCATCAAGTTCGTGCCCGAGGTCGCTGGCGGTCTGGCCGCCGTCTTTGTCACCGCCCTCGCCCTCATCTTCGGGCTCATCGGCCTCGGTTCTTCCACGGCCCCGGCGGCCAAGAAGGTTGCTGCCGATGCCAAGGAGAAGGGCAAGGAGGCGAAGGACAAGGCGGCCTCGGCCACCGCCACGGGCGCCGATAACGCCAAGGAGGCTACCAAGCGTACCACCCGGAGCCAGTCGTAGATGGTTCGCAGATTGGGGATGATGTATTCCGGGGAGATTAATCAACACATTCTATGCCAAGTCCCGGTAGTTTCGGAGACATTATTGTTCGGTGGTTGCTGATGCTGTGGTTTTGCTTCATTCTTCTACTTTATTTCTGGTCTGCGGAGTCGAACGGCGCAACTGTATTCTAGGAACCAAAATACACAGGGGTTAGTATTGGACACATGGTTCGGAGATGTCCGCGGTGCAAGTTCGTTCGCCTGCAATTGACACGTTTCTTGACCCCGCAGCAAACCGAGAGCACCCCGTGATGGCCCAAGCTGGAGACAGAGCAACCTCATCCCCGGATTTCGGCGGGACCCATACCAAGTTCCCCCCTTGTCCAATTGCCGAATTGGCGCGCTCCCATTGGCGATCGGCAGGACGCGGCTTTGGAGATAAGCCAGTGCGGAGAAGCCTCCACAGTTGGCGCGCCGCTCATCCCCATGCCCGGTCCTCGCAAGCGGCAAGTTGCCCTGCTGCCGGCGGCGGGATGGCAGGTCGGATAAAGGGGCGCTGTCACCCGCTTGCACCCGCTTGCAGGAGCGACGGACTGTGCTTGTAATTTTACATTGGACAGGTCAGGTAGCAAACCACCAACCAAAGGGGGGGCCGACCATTTCAACCGACTCGGCAGTTAATAATAGCTCCGGCGCTTTGTAACCAGACCGCATTGTGCGCGAGAGAGAGAGAGAGGAACCCTGTCGATCCATCCCACCGAGACCGCCTCACCGTCTTTCTCCGAACTCACGATGCGCCGTTTCGCAACAAGGGCCGCTTCAGCGTCTGCCACAACTGGACGTCTTGCACAATTGTCGTCCAGCCCTCCCCGATCAGCCTTTCTTGCCTCGTCGTTAAGGATGGCATCCTCAGGAAAGTCCGCGTCGGCAACGGCCGTGAGGAGGTTACATGCCACAGCACAACACCTTCGTCCGGCAGCGGCGCCGGTCGGGCTCGCGAGCACGGCGACCAATTATCCAACCACCCACGACAAGATCGCCGAAGTGCAAGACACGCCCTATTTTATCGACAACAAGTTCCTCCAGTCCAAAACGACAGAGTTCATCGACCTGCATGACCCGGCCACCAACAACCTGGTGACGCGCGTGCCGCAGAACACAGACGAGGAGCTGAAGGCCGCTGTGGCCTCCGCCCAGAAGGCATTCGAGACGTGGCGCACCACCAGTGTGCTGCACCGACAGCAGATCATGTTCAGGTTCGTCTCGCTGATCCGCGAGAACTGGGACCGCCTGGCCGCCAGCATCACGCTCGAGCAGGGCAAGACGTTTGCCGACGCCAAGGGCGACGTGCTCCGCGGCCTCCAGGTTGCCGAGGCGGCCTGCGGCGCTCCCGAGCTGCTGAAGGGCGAAGTGCTCGAGGTGGCCAAGGACATGGAGACCAGGACGTACCGCGAGCCGCTGGGTGTTGTTGCGGCTATCTGCCCGTTTAGTAGGTGTCCCTTCCCTGGTACTGGAATGAATCCCGAATGTGGGTTGCTAACCAACGTCAGACTTCCCCGCCATGATTCCCTTGTGGTGCATTCCCATTGCCACCGTTACGGGTAACACGCTCATCCTCAAGCCCTCCGAGCGCGACCCCGGCGCCGCCATGATCCTGGCCGAGCTTTGCCAGAAGGCCGGCTTCCCCGACGGCGTCGTCAACATCGTGCATGGCGCCCACCGTACCGTCAACTTTATCCTCGACGAGCCCGCGATCAAGGCCATCAGCTTCGTCGGCGGCAACAAGGCGGGCGAGTACATCTACGCACGCGGCTCCGCCAACGGCAAGCGCGTGCAGGCCAACCTCGGAGCCAAGAACCACGCCGCCGTTCTTCCCGACTGCAACAAGAACCACTTCCTCAACGCCGTTGTTGGCGCCGCCTTTGGCGCCGCCGGCCAGCGGTGCATGGCCCTCTCGACGTTGGTCATGGTAGGCGAGACCAAGGAATGGCTCCCCGAACTGGCCGAGCGGGCCAAGGCGCTCTCTGTCAACGGCGGCTTCGAGGAGGGCGCGGACCTGGGCCCCGTCATCACGCCGCAGAGCAAGGCGCGCATCGAGTCGCTCATCGCGTCGGCCGAAGAAGAAGGCGCCACCATCCTGCTCGACGGCCGCGGCTACAAGCCCCCCAAATACCCCAACGGCAACTGGGTCGCGCCGACCATCATCACCAACGTCACCCCGCAGATGAAGTGCTACCGCGAGGAGATCTTCGGCCCCGTCCTCGTATGCCTCAACGTCGACACGCTCGACGAGGCCATCGACCTTATCAACGCCAACGAGTACGGCAACGGCGTCGCCATCTTCACGCGCTCCGGCCCGACCGCCGAGTCCTTCCGGCGCCGCATCGAGGCTGGCCAGGTTGGCATCAACGTGCCCATCCCCGTCCCTCTGCCCATGTTCAGCTTCACCGGCAACAAGAAGAGCGTCGCCGGTGGCGGCGCGAGCACCTTCTACGGCAGACCCGGCGTCAACTTCTATACGCAGCTCAAGACGGTTACCACCCTGTGGAGCGGGTCGGACGCGATTAGCAAGAAGGCTGACGTCGCTATGCCAACGCATAGCTGAGTGGTTGAGAAACTGGAGGATGGGAAAAGGGGGGGGGGAAGGGATTGGCTGTGTGTGTGGTTTGTAGCTCTGCCGGGGGAAAGCGAGACTGGTTGCAAAGCGAGCGCTAGCTTGGGCATTTTAGGCATTATTCGAAAACTTAGCGCGTGATCTAGATTGCTGCTAGGAGCTTTGGGCAGGCTGCATATCATCGAGATTCATGGCTATCGGCACTTTATAAAAAGTACTTTGGGCCAAGTCAAGATAACGCCCGAACATATCCTCTGCAGAACGCGTGGTGATCGGGTTGACCAAGAGGTGGCCAACCTCTTACGTTTCAGCTACCCGATGTCCGACTTAATGATGACACTTGAATGTCGCCGAAGCTAGCGGAAGTCGGCCCAGAAGGAGTTCTGTCTCGCCTTTGTTGGGTTGAGGGCTTGGTCTGGCATTGGGGGTGGCTGCTGTTTTACATGGCATAGCTAGGGAACTGCATAACGTCATGAGAGCAATGGCTTGGTAGACATGAAGCATTATTGGCATTGACCAAAAATGCGAAGGCCGGTCCAAACGTTCTCATTGAGTTTGGATACTGAGTCATCACCAGAATGATTCGCCCGGGAAATTCCAGCAAACAAGAGTTTTGTCTGTCTAAACGATGCCTGCCAACACCAGAGCATTTCTTCCCACACGAGCCAATGCCGACTGTCCCAAAACCTAACAACGAACACATACGCCGCGCAATGCCACCCCAATCTATGCCCACGCCGTGCCACGCCATGCTATGCATGCTCTGCCAAACAGCAAGTCCCACACACCATGCCTAGTGTACAACGATAGCAGTATCGGTCGCAAAAGAAAAAGGGGAAAAAGGGATTAATCCAACGCTTCACCACTCAATATTCCCCTCAGGATCCCGGCCCCCAAGCCCTCCACAGCGGCTTCCATCTCCCTCTCTCCAACACAGCTTGCGACTCTCTGCTCGTCGGCAGTTAGCCCGCCACCGCCGATTCCGGTTCCGCCAAACCCTCCAAAAAAAACGTCCTTCTTTCTCCGAGTCCTCTTGGGAGTGCCGGGCGTCGTGGCACCAACCACACTCCCGCCCTGCAGCCCGACAAACGACCCAGTTTTGCCATCCACGGGCGTAATCAGGGATAGCGTCTCGAGGCTACTGATGACTTCGCGGAACTCCGAGGACGAAAGGGGGTGCAAAAGGGAGTCCTGCCTGCAGAGGGTGCAGTAGGAGTCGTATAGGGTCTTTACTGTTGGCGCTGTTGCGACAGGGCGAGTTCGGGAAGAAGGAGTCGTCGGTGTTGCCGAGGATGGGGTTTGGACTGCCGCCGCCGCCGCCTGGGCGGAACGATTTCGCTTCTCGATTGCCATCAGCGAGCAAAGAGCTGCTTTCTGCTGAAGGTTGAGAGTCTTCAGCCGCTGGCTCGGGCCGTTGCTAAAAGCGGCAGCGGTGACTTTGTTGAGATGGGCGATGGTCACGCGCGGGGCGGTGGTGGCCGTCAGGTGTTGGAGGGATCTCTGGAGTTGCTGGGCACCCGGAGACTGGACCCCAGAAGCGAGGTTGCGGTTCTCCCCCAGGATCTTGCGGGAGGGACTCTGCTGGAGGAGCTGGTCTTTGATCTCATTCTCGTGCTTGAGACGGGTCTCAGACTCGACCAGATCCAAGGCGCGCCGGCAGATCTCAAAGGCGCGTCGAAGGTCGCCAGTTTGGCTAGAGACCTTGCGTGAGCAGAGCTCGATAGCGGCAGGGTGGAAGAAAGGGATGAAGTCGGCCGCGGAGCCCTCGGGGGCGAGAGTCCTGAGCCGTTCCGTGATAATACGCTTGATCTGGGGCGCAGTGTATGGTAGAAAGGGGAGAAGCTCCGGCTTGAGGTTGCGCGACTTGAGGCGGGGAAGAAACCGGTCGGTGAGATCCAGCGCATTTGCGATACCCACCATAGTAAGGCGCGACGTCGGCTGCAACGACCATTCAAACATGCGATAGAGACTCTGGGAATCCAATGTCAGGATGTGGTCGACCTCGTCCAACACCACCAGGAAGACATCTGTTCCCTTTTTGTTGAAGAAAAGCTTCTGCAGGGACTCCGCAACGTCGTTCTCTGCCATGTCGCCATCGCCGCATAGTTGGTCCAGTAGCGCGATGTACAGATCTTTGGACGATTTGATGCTCATGCAGTTGATGCAGGCCTTTCGGATGGTCTCCGAACTGGACGCGACTTCTTCGGTGATCCTGTTTACCATCGCGCTCTTGCCGGTTCCCGGTGGTCCGCTGACGTAGAGACATCCACCAGGGCGAGAAGAGGTGCAGCGCTCAAGGAACTTGTGCAGCTGTGCCCGCTCATCGTCTCGTCCAATCAGTTGCCCAGGATCGGCGCTGCGCGAGAACAGCTGCCTTGCCTGATGATATACTGTTTGGATAGTGCTCGGAGTCAAGGGTGTCTGGGGTGTCATCCGCCGCGAAAGTCTGCCGACCGACATAACCCGGTGGCGGGGAGTGGTGGTACTCCTGGCGTAGACATCGTAGTGGCGAGGGGTCGACGGGGTTACGGGACCAACGTGAGCTGTACTGGGTTAGCATCCAGGTTGATGATCGTCGGTGCAACTTCAACCTACAGCTCCTGGTACCGCTGACGACCGAATCCCGCCTTGAGTGGCACTTCGTAGGGGTCGGTTCGGCATCCCCTTGCGAGCCAGACTCGGGCTGCTCATTCTCTTGATTCTCCTTATCAAGAATGGAGGTGTCCTCCTTCCCACTAAGCTTTCTCGGGGTACGTCTGGGCCGCTTGGACGAGTAGTCGAGACTCAATGGTGGCTCTGCGGAACGCTGTCAGCTGCGCCTTCTTTTCACATTCTGGCAGCCAAAGCAAGCATGTTCACCTTCCTGCTTGGAGCTTCGCGTCCTTTTCCCCAAAGTTGTAGTTGCCATGATCGCAAATTACTAAAGCTTGGGAAGTGCGGCTGGCGTGTTGAGGTTGGAAGGGAAAGGACGAAGCTTCATGATGTGGGGGAAAGTGTGCGCGCAAGGAAGGAAGCTCTCAACCCACATTGTAAAGGAGCGTTTCGCCCTTCCCGCTCGCGGAACGCGACGCGTTAAAGTGGAGCAGCAGACGCGCTTTACCGCGTAGCACACTTAAACTTCCTCCACTTAACGTGAAACGTCAGTGGGGCTTATCTTGTGGCTCGCACCACCGCAATCCGTGTGGCTAGTGAAGTGGGGCCTTCGAGTCGCCATTCAAGTCGGGCTTCCATCCATCAGTCCCGTCCTTAGTCCGTATTATCAAGTGAATTGGAGAACCCCACATCCCCGCGGTGGAAGGGGGCGAACTCCGTTTGCCCCCCCCTCAGACCAAACAAGCTGGAAGGTGCCGCCTGACCAGAAACCTTGTCTATCCGCTCGAGTCCACTTACAATAATAATACCTTCTCAATGGCACCCGTAATTCTCGATTCAAATTCTCTAAGAAATGTCTAGGGCAACACGACGCTCGCAAATGTCACGAGCCGACTCTCTGTCAGTCAAGGGATGGGCAGGCATGTCAATAGCATCCTAGTGGCCATGGCCGGACTCGACGGTCAAGCAAACGCCGGGTACAATGCCCGCATCGAAAGCTTCAGAGATGACGAGTATCCCATGCTAAATGGTAATTGCATCTTTTCTTTATCGTCTTTTTCTCTTTCTGGTTATTCTTCATTCCTTTTTTTTGGATTGTAACGGTACTAATCAAGACTGATATATAGGCTCCATCTATCTCGACCATGCTGGGACAACACTCTATCCCAAGTCCCTGATGGAGGACTTTGCCCGGGTCATGACATCGGCCTTGTTGGGAAACCCCCACTCCGCCTCAGCCTCATCTCAGTTGTCAACCGCGCGGATAGAGGACATCCGTTTGCGTGTGCTGCGTTTCTTCAACGCTGATCCGGCCGCATTCGACCTTGTGTTTGTGGCCAATGCGACTGCTGGAATCAAACTAGTTGCCGAGGCATTGCGGGCTGCCCCCTGTGGGTTCAACTACGCGTATCATCAGGCGAGCCACACCAGCCTTGTCGGGGTCAGGGAAGAGGCTCATGATAGTGTCTGTCTTGACGACGATAAGGTTGACAAGTGGCTTAGCGGAGACTGTCCATTCGGGAACGACAGGGACGACCGCCCAGTTTTATTTGCCTACCCTGCGCAGTCCAACATGAATGGGCAGCGGTATCCCTTGAGCTGGGCCGCGAGGGTCCGCTGCGCAGGGAGGAAGACATACACCCTGCTGGACGCAGCTGCCCTAGTCTGCTCCGCCCCGCTCGACTTAAGCCAGGCAGACACGGCTCCCGACTTCACCGTGCTCAGCTTCTATAAGATCTTCGGGTTCCCTGATTTGGGCGCGTTGATTGTGAGACGGGAGGCAGAGGAAGCGTTCAACTCGAGGAAGTACTTTGGCGGAGGCACTGTCGACATGGTCGTGTGCTTGAAAGAACAGTGGCACGCCCCGAAAACTCAGTTTCTCCATGAGCGCCTGGAGGACGGGACATTGCCAATCCACAACATTATCGCCTTGGATCCAGCGCTGGACGTGCATAAGCGTCTCTTCGGCTCAATGCGGGACGTAGCTTCACATACGTCATTTCTGGCAAAACGACTCTACAGGGGCCTCAGATCATTAAGGCACGGGAATGGCAAGCCGGTTTGTGTGCTATACTCGTGCGACCCAGAGTCAGTGGGAGATGGGCTTGGAAGTGGCCCTGTCATTGCTTTCAACATCCGTGACGGCCTAGGATCTTGGGTGAGCTTGGCCGAGGTCGAAAAGCTCGCTTCGCTAAAAGGCTTTCATATTCGCACCGGCGGGGTTTGCAATCCCGGCGGCATTGCCTCCGCACTCGGCCTCGAGCCGTGGGAGATGAAGCAGAACTTTAGCTCGGGGTTTCGGTGCGGGACGGATAACGATATCATGGCTGGGAACCCAACCGGTATTATCCGTGCAAGTTTAGGCGCCATGAGTACCATCGCGGATGTCGACAGCTTCGTTGCGTTTGTTGCGGAGTTCTATCGAGATACTTCGCCGATTCTGGCCCCTCCACAGCTGGAAACGCTGCCTTCTGGAACACGGCTCCAAATTCACAGCATAACCATCTATCCGATCAAGAGCTGCGGCGGCTTCCGGATTCCCCCAGGTGTCGAATGGGAAGTCAGGCCTGAGGGGCTCGCCTGGGATAGGGAATGGTGTCTGGTGCACCAGGGCACCGGGCAGGCATTGAATCAGAAACGCCACCCTAAGATGGCGCTTATACGTCCGTCGCTCGATTTCGAGAAGGGGCAGCTACGTGTCATTTACGCAGGACACACATCATCTCATGTTTCCCGGGAAGTCAGCATACCACTTTCCAAAATCCCCTCGCTTTTCAGCGCCTCATTTTCGTCCTCGAGATTGCCCCGAGTGTGTGGCGAGGAGATTCAGGCGCAAACATATTCATCCCCGATCATCAACCGCTTCTTCTCCGACCTCCTCGAGGTGCCGTGTCTACTCGCTCGGTTTCCCGCTGGCGGGCAAGGGAAAAGCATGCGGCACTCCAAAGCCCACCTCCAGAAGCACCAGCTCGAACAACCACCACCAACAACCGGACCGGGCCTCCCAGGCTCATTCCCACCGTCACCTCCGGACTCAGATGTCGAGAAGGCTGTCTCGCGACGAATTCTTCTCTCCAACGAAAGCCCAATCCTCGCCATCACTCTTCCCAGCGTTGACGCCCTGAACCGGGAGATCCAAGCCGCCAAGCCCGGCACAAAGGAGATTTCTGCTGCGGTCTTCCGAGCTAATATCGTCATCGCACCTGCTGCTCCTGACACTAGCATAACGCCGTATGCCGAGGACTCATGGTCAGGCGTCAAAATCGGCCAGCAGCAGCTCATGTTCGAAATGTTAGGTGCATGCAGGCGGTGCCACATGGTCTGTATTAACCAAGAGACGGCGGAGAAAAGCGAGGAGCCGTTTGTGACGCTGTCCAAGACGAGACGGTTTGATGGCAAAGTGTTCTTTGGAGTCCATATGTGTTACAGTGAAGGCCAAGGCAGAAAGTCCCCTATGGTAAGGGTTGGGGATGTGGTTGTGCCCGAGTGGCGGCGCGAGGAATAAATCGTCCGCGGGGTGTGATCTTCTGTGGACGCTCGAGTCAGTTGCCAATGGACAGAGGACGTGGCGATTAATCTTCTGCCAAGATGTAAGTAGCCCGTTGCGGTTTGGTATCGATTTCAGCAAGCGACCCTTGGGATCTGGAACTGTGCAGGCGACCGAGTTGGCAATAGCATACCGGCTCCCCTTGCTTAGTTATTTGTTTTGAAGACTGACGGTTTCGGAAAACTCCGTTGCGTTCAGCTAATCAACGGCGGATTGCGAACTTTTTTCACCGTGTCAATCTTTTGTTCGATCATTGTCGGGGCAAGCGTTCTCTTTCAACTCTTCGTCAACTTTGACAAGACCTCTGGGAAGCTTGACTCTCTCATAGCATATTTCCTTTCTTGGATGTCTTGTTGAGACAGCATGTCGCATGGCTGCCAACCTTGTTAGCCCCGGCCACGTCGCATCCGGATCGGATCAACAACCCTTCAATCTTGGCGTGTACTACCAAAAACAATACCGGGCAGCATTCAGGGCAGCACTTGAAGCCGGCGAGGTGCGGCCGCTGGTCATCCCTTGGTCTTTCGTTGGCAGCTTCTTCCTCCCGCTTCTGTACCTCAGCATCCCCCACGTCAACCGGCCATGGCTGTACCACATGCGCTGGCTTGTCGCCGCGGCCGTCATCTATCTCAATGTCCGTCTCTTACAGACCACCTCCGCAATCAACGAAGCCGTGGCATACGCGACCGGGTTGTTGGCGGCGTGGGGAACCATTAACGCCCTGAGACTGCTCATCTTCACGCGGCCGCAATGGGATGCAGCGAGGGTGGAGAGGCGGCCCAGACGGCCTGGAGTCGGGTTGAAAGAAGGAATGGAAAAGCAAACAGCCATGGTGTCGCCAGACGAGAGCGTAGGCACCTCGCTCGCACATAGCGAGTATTTCTGGCAACCCTTCCCGGCCACGGGGTCTTTGCTCGCCCGCCTAGGCTGGACCGCCGACTTGATCACCGCATTCCGCGGGGCAGGCTGGAACTGTTCCATTTCCTCGATTCCGCACCCCCCGTTTCCGCCCAAGAAGGCCCTGGAGGGCGAGCCCGTCCGGCTGGATCTCGTTCCTCTAGCATCCCGCACCGGCACCGCTCGCTCGTCAACCTACGCGTCTTTTCTCCGCTCCCGCCTTCTAGAGTTTAGCCTCTCCTACCTTACAATCGACCTGTTGACCACCACCATCCGTCGAGACCCTTACTTTGTTCTCGGGCCGGACTACAGATTACACTCCTACCCCCTTCCGGCATTTTACTCCCGTCTGCCATTCCCGCAGCTCACCATCTCGTTCCTTCTGAGGAGCCTGCCCGCTCTGGCGGGTATCATAGCCGGTCTCCACCTTTACTACTCCTTTCTACAGCTCACCATCGTCTTTCCCCTGCGTAGCCTGTTTGGCGTACGCGCTGAGCTCTGGCAGCACCCGAGCCTCTTCGGCGGCTTTGTCCCTTCGGTTCTCGACAGAGGACTGGCAGGATTCTGGGGTGGGTGGTGGCATCAGACTTTTCGAGCGGGATTCGTTGCGCCAGCGAGGTGGCTCCTGCGTCAACACGGTCGTGTTCATCATCATCATCATCATCATCACCACCACCATCGTCACCACAACCAATCACATACAAGCATCCGAGAGAATAAGACGGCCCGAATGCTGCTCAAGTCATTCCTCGCCTTCACCCTGAGCGGCCTTGTCCACTCGGCCGGCGGTCACACCTCCGTGCCGGAAACTACCCGCTTTTGGACGCCCATCGTCTTCTTCGTCCTGCAACCCGTGGGCATCATCCTCCAGGCTGCCGCTGCCTCCCTCGCCAAGCGTCTCGCCTCCTCCGTCCTCGCCCGCTCCGAAGCAACCGCTGCAGCCGGCCACGGCGCTCCCAAGAAGAGAATCCCCCGCTGGCTCTGCCGCACTGCCAACCTCCTCTTCACCACCCTCTGGCTCCACCTCACCGCCTGGGGCCTGATAGACGACATGAGCCGCGCCGGCGTGTGGCTCTTCGAACCCGTGCCCGTCTCGCCGTTCCGCATGATGGGCTTCGGCGCGCCGGGCAACACGGACTGGTGGCGGTGGGATGGTGTGGGCTACGGGCTGGGTTGGTATACCGTCCGCGGGGGGAGGTGGTGGGAGAGCGGTGTGACGTTATGACTTTTCCCCTTCGTTTTGTCTCTCTCTCCTATTCATTCCTTTTTCTCTAATTTCTCTAGCTGGCGTGGATAGATGGGATAGATGGGATAGCATGGCCTGGCATTGCAAAGGATGGCTGTTTCCTTGTCGAGGAGTGAGACAGAACTCTTAGAGGCGCTTGCTTAAATGTGGTCCTAGACTGATGTTGAGGGTTGGAGGTAGTTGAACAGAGAGAATGTCGATGCAGATTGTCGGAGAGAGTGTTCATAGATGCAACGGTTCCATGGTACTAGAAGTAATTCAGAGGCTATATGTAGCAGGTAGAGGAGATACAAGCATATGGTAGTAGTAGGTGCTGGATCGAGGTCAAAATCATACAGCCAAGAATTAATCATTATTCATCCCGTTGACGACGAGTAATATCCAATGTGAAGCGGCAACGTCGGTGACTGGAATTTGCATTCAAAATGCACACCGATGACCCAACAACATAATTAGCAAGGGGTTGCACTATCCAAAGACTTGCGGAAAAAACAACAACCCAGACCAGATTATTCACACCAAAGCGCAAGAATACTCAAGCACACTAACTTTCCCAATACCCAAACCGCCATCTCTCTACCACTGCCCGGTAGACCCCGTACCGCTGTCAACAAACGTAGCGAAACTCAACTCGCCCGTTTGCGGGTCCATCGGAAACATTTGGTGAAGAGCCTCCTACATATCTCCATGTCAGCACCTAAGTCATCCTCGGCCACCTCGATAATATCAGGAATACATCCCCACTTACCCAGTCAAGCTCCTGTATCATGTTCATTATCGGAGGCGGCTGCGGCAGTCCCGAGGTTGGCGCAGCCATGGTGCCATGCAGCTGTGGCTGCCCTGCGATGCTACCGCCGTCGCTGCCAATCTCGGGGCTGCCGGACCCGTTGAGCTGCGGCGGCAGGCTCCAGAGTGCCTCACCGTTTGTAACGCCGGCAAAAACCATGTGGGTTTGCGGCGGAAGTTTGACTTGTTGCTGCTGCTGATGATGGTGCTGATACTGTGGGTACTCCTGCTGCTGCTGCTGCTGTTGTTGAGGGGGGATCATGATGCCCATGGATGAGGATGATGGTGGCAGAAAAGGAGTAGCCAGGAGGTCCGCGGTTCCAGGTAGTGAAGGTGTTACTGGGGCGCCAGCCGAGGGCAAGGGCGGAGCACAGGTAGCATACTCTGCCTTGAGGTCGGAGATAACCCCAGCATCGGGTTGATGGAATGACAGTTTTTTGGACTGTGATGGTGGAGGCAGAGGCTCCGCGAGCTGTGACGGTGGGGATTCCTTCACAGCCTGCTTGCCAGGCACGGCCCGGTTGATCGACATCGGCGCGCGGACCTTGCGGAGGCTCATGTAAACACTTGTTTTGCTCGCTATCTCGGTCAGTATTTGTATGATCTTTTGCTGACGTGGCGCGTTTGGATCCAGCCGGAAAACCCAGTCGAGACAAGGCCAGATGCGCTCAGCCTCTCTGCGGTTGGGTCGGTAGTATATCTCGGTCGCAAGCAAAAGAGCGATCTGGTATTGCTGGTAGGCACCGAGATACCACGCCCAGCCCCGGAACATTGGATTCGATTCTAGACGGATGGCTATCTCGATGATGAGGATACCACTGGTAACGAGCAAGCCGTCCAGCTTGGGGGGGAGTGGATTCGCGGTGTTAGAGTGGAAAGGGTGCAACACCATGACATGGAGTCGAAAGAGGAGCAGCTCCACGACAAGCTTCGCGTACTTCTGGTCTGGCACCTTGTCGTCGAGCATTCGGCTGTACTTCTCCAACATCCGCTTCCTAAAGTTCTCCACCCTAGTGATCATGGCCATTAGTGTTGTCTTTCCTATCTCCAGTTTGCGCCGGTCGGTCCAGATATTGCGCATCATCTCGTTGATCTCGAAGCGCATGATGGACAGGAGCACGGGCGTCCAGGCTTCCGCCGGTTCAGGCCAGGCTGTTGAATGTAGCGTCAACTGGTCCTCGTCGCAGTTCACCGGCATCTTGGTGTCATAGTCCTCGCGTCGTATGGCCGGTTTCGGCCCCTGAGCCTCGCAGGTTCGGATGTCGAGAAAACACAGCTGATGCCACACCAGTCGCCTGACTTGTGTCTCTAGAGGGCTTAATCCGTACGCCGTACCGTCGCGGTGCAGGCCCATACACTCGGCTATTCTGACTGCAGCACCGACCAGAACAGAATGAGCCCTCGATATCTCTTCTCTGCAAAGCGGAAGCTGTTTGCATGACGTGTTAGCACGGCCGTCGGACCTGCCAGGACTGTCCGTCTAACTAACCAAGTACATTACGAATCCTTGCAGAGTCTCAAACCTTGTCGTGCTCAGTAAGCCGGCTTTGCTCAGGGCCGTCTCGGTCGCAATCTTCATGTGCTGCACCAGCTGCGCTCTGGTGCACTTGTAGTCTCGGCAGAAAGTGTCGTCCGCGCTGACGGCGGCGTTGAACCAGGCCGCGAAGACAATGGCTTGAACCGAGGCGCGAGGCTCGATATAGTGCCCGACGTCGTTCCAGAATGAGGCGTAGATGGCCTCTAAAGAGGGACGATGAACGCACCGTGCGATCGGATGGACCGCCTCGAAATAACGCCGCATCAATCTGTGGCCAAGCTCTCGTGGTGGTAGCAGCTCGAGGAGAGCTGGAGACTCGGTAAACTGACCAAACATAAAGCCACTGCTTGGAGCAAGATAGGATTCGCCGGGTTTAAGGAAGTCTGGGAGCTCGGCGGGGTCTTGCGGCTCATCCGACGCGAAGCTGCCGGGAGCCCCGTAGAAGCTGCTTTGGGTGCCGGATATCCCGGCTTGGATCTTGCCAGCGTCAATAGAACAGGGTCCCCGAGGAGAATCATGTGGGTTGTACGTACTTCTTCCGAGATGCGTGGCCTGTTCAGGCCGCCAATACGCTCGGTTATCCTCATCTTCCCGACGCGAACCCCGAGGTCGATAAGATCGTCGGTACCATTACCGTCTGAGCAATCGTCGTAGGTGAGGTCGAGCGTCACCATTGGGGTGATCTGTAGATCGCGCTCCTCGCTGAGGTCGTCGTCAACGTCGTCTGCTACAAATCGCTCGTTGTGAAGGTCGGGGCCCTTGATGGAGTTGTTGCCGTTACGGCGAGCAGTCGCTCCCTTGGCGACGTCCCTCTCCAGCTGTCTCTCCAGGCAGCCGACCTTTTCTTTGATCTCGGTTAGGCGCTGCTGACTGGCCTCGTCGAGGTTAGGCCCCAGGTATACACATTCTCTCTGGAACTTCTTGCAGTTGAGGCACGGGTGCGTCTTTGCGCACTTGAGCTTACGCCGGCGGCACTCGAGACACGAAGTAATCATGCGCATCCGTCGACGAATCGGCTTTTGGGAGGCGGGAGCGATTATGGAAGAGAGACCCAAGCCACCGACGTCCTCCTCGTCGTGGTTTGGCTCGCTGGTTTGACCATCACTTCTTCCTGCTTCTCCTCCGCCTGACATGACCGGGATCGGACTAGTCGTATGCGCAGACGTTACTGCCGTGGCTAAGCTGTGTCTCTGTAATTCAGATGAAGCCGAGTAAATCACTTCAGGGCTTCGAACGCCGCCGGGATGTTGAACCATCGAAACGGTATGCTGGGATGGTGTGGTGCCATGGGCGCCCTGGTCTCGTCGGAGCGCTGTCGAGTGTGCGGGATGAAACCAGCAGTGAGCGTTCATCGCATGCGGAATGGGGCTATCGAAAACCACTACCACATGCCTGAAAATTCCAACAAATGTAAAAACTTCTTGGTGATCAGAACCGGACCAAGCGAGCTGGAACGAGTGGACATATGGCGAGAGAGTGGATGGGGCGCCAGGTTGACAGCGGCTTCGGGAGGGTCCTCGGCTAGGCTCGTGGTATGTGTTATGTGAACATCAAGTACCTCGAGATAATTGCCGTGCTTGGTGCGGCGTTGAAGGGTATCCGAGGCAAGGGTAGAACGCAAGGCTCAGGCGACGTGGCGACGGGAGTAGGGGGTCGAACTTCGAAGGTTAAATAGATCAGGAGGGTGCATAAAGTCGTAGCCTGTCTGTCGCATGCAAGCAGATGCAGAGACTGTGACCTTATGCCACTGCACCACGAAATGCGTCGGCTAGACCACCTTCTGCCGCTAGAGTCGGCTTGTTGCAAGGGCTCAATGTCGGCTGAACGGACCACGCCCTCGGTCCGGCACCTCTCAAACAGCGAGCTAATGTTGACTTTTCTATCTTCTCCTCTTCCTCCTCCTCTTTTCTTCCCAAGGTAGCTGGGTACAAGAGGCGGAGGAAGCCGGAGGCTTGGTGGCCTGTGTCGGGTTTTGTACGTTGGGCTGCCCCGGCGGCTTCTGCCACACTGGAACCGATCAAATGGAGGTCTGTACTTAATATGAATATGTTGCATACTAGGACCCTGCACTTAGAAATTGTTCCGTCAGACCAGGCTGCCACTGAGTGCGCACTGGTAATAGTGACCATGACGGGAAGCAATGCCCCGCCAGGCTAGCTTGTCGGGAAAGGTATGTACGACACGAGCTGTTGCCACTGGACTTTTGGCAGGTACAGTACATACCTGTCGGTAACTTGGAACCGGAAAGGACAATGTCCAGTGGCAGCTTCCCGAGTCCATCATCACTGTCCCATTCCAGCAAGAGTGCCTTCCGGGCTCTTTCCCAAGCCCATAGTACTAGTCGTAGCAATATCAGTCCCCGGCGTAGATCATATTGCGGAAGCCGCAACTGTGAAAGATAGGGACAAACTCGGTACTTGTGCCAGGGACTATTGCTTTCGCCCTCCTATCAACACTGGCAGCCGCAAGTCAGTTCCGTTTCGGCCCCACTCCATTCGCGCCCTATATGCCCTAGGTACCTAACACCACGCGGGCAGCGGCAGTGTTGGAAGGTACGCTCATCCTATCGGGACGATCCCATGCCGTCGGACCCTCTAGAAATATGCGCCGCCCGTGGTTGCCAAGGAAGCGGTCATCTCTCACCTTTGAGTCGAATGAAGAGCCACTTGTTCGGGGAGGGGTTGACCTTATACGCCTAATCCGGGGCCAAATTTTCGGCTCTGTTCAAACGCGGGCCTTGTCGGCCTCAAAGACACGGATATCTTCCTTGCGCGCTCCGACAGTCAGACGCGGAGCTGCCGGTGGCCGACGGACTTGTGGAGACTGGGTTCTATGCTGGCTGGTCCTATCAATCAATCTTCCTCATTTAAAATTCCACTTGGGAGGCTCAGAACAGCCATGGAATACATGGTCTGTGAGTACGGATTACTTGCAGCAGATTACCAAGCAGTACACCGCACTCACCAAAAGGCACTGGAGTAATCAAAAGCTTCCTCGATTCGATTGCCCCGGCTTCAGGCGTTTATACACTGGACATCGCCGCTGCATGTCATCCCCCAGAGTCCGCAATGTACTAGCACATCAGGACTTGATTCAAGTCTCCGTAGGAGCAGCTCACTCTGTGTAATCCGTACTCAGTTCCGTACACCGTGCTTAGGAATACATGTAAGGTATTAAGGGAACTACTGTGTATACTAATACCCTAACTACCACCTCCGTGCGCCACCTCCCCACCCTGCTCTCGCGCTAAGCAACTTCCAGATTAGCGACGTAGATCAGCCGAACCTGGCGGCTTGGCTTCCGTTGGCCTCTGAGGGGAAGCACTCAATCATTAGTTAGCTGAGCGAAAAAAAGCTTGGCTCTGACCGCAATACCAAGTACTTCCGTAACAGGCTCGCTTTCCGCTTCCCACGACACATGCCGCCCAAACCCGACTCGGCCCACTGCTCGGATCGGACCGCGCGGAAGGTAGCGATAACTCGAAAAACAAAAAGGGAAAAAAATCGTACCAGCCACTGCAGGCTAAGTGCATTGTCAGCGCAGCGAGACTGGAGCAAAACAGCAACAAACCGGACCCTTTCCTCCAAACGCGGGGAAGAAGAGCGGGTAGAAGAGTTAACCATCCCAGGAAGCAAGTGGTTTGATTGGTTTGAATGGTTCCCTGCATCGCGAAGCCACATGATGTCGTCCCATCACCACCGATATTGACCATAGTGACCAAAGGCCCGCTGCAGCATCGAGATTAGGTCCGTCGGGGAGACCGAGAGTCGAGCAATACGAGTGACACAGTCCTCGCGCTCTCCCCTTCTCCCCCCTTTCCTTCCCCCTTTCCCGCTCTCCTCAAAGATGATAAGCCCGTCTCCTTCCTTCAGCTTACCCCCCCCCCCCCCCCGGGGGAAGCAGTTTGCCGCTCACCCTGATCAAACCCCTCCCTTTCCCTCCCCGGCCTAAGACAACCTACTCACTGACACGTGCCGAGGGATCCGTAATAACCCCCCTTCCCCCCAGCCAAGAAAGGGCGGGAGGCGGGTGGAGAGAATAGATCAGAAGGAGGAGGAGAGCAAGGGAACAGGGGACCTGGGGGGGGGAACTCCCCGGGAAGGGGGGGAGGGGGGTTGTACGTGTCCCGCGCATCTTTCTCTCTCTCTCTCCTCTCTCCCCCTCCACTCCTCCTTAGTGTTCCCTTCTCCGATGAGCCGATAAGCTGTCGCCATCTCCCCCCACCCCCCCTTCCCCCTTCCCCAGCCCACATATCCCTTATCCGACGCCACGAACCTGGCTGGGTAGGACACATCAGGCGTGTGAGTCTCGTCAAACCCAAGAAGAACGACCCACAGCCGGAACCCCCCCCTCCACCCCCCTTTCTCCCAATGGGTCGATGCAGTGGTGTGAGAGCTCGGCTCAGCAGTGGCCTGTGGTATGGGATGTGGTATGACCTTGGCAGCGAGCACGTCCAGGAAAGGAGTGCGTATGTGTAAGGAAGAAGCCTCCCGCGAAGGGGGCCCGGGTTGGAATGCGTCGGAAGCATCGCATGGTATCGTAGCCCGGTGGATGATCAGCGAAGCTACCAGCGTTCTCGCCTCATCGTTTCTCCCCCCCCCCCCCTTGGCCCCGGCTTTCCCCTCCTTTCTCCCCGAACCCAAGCAGTAACGGAAGGAGGCGAGGGGGGCGGAGTAATGCTGTGGGGCGTGAAACGGTTCGTTTCTCTCTGTACAACGTCCTTAACTGCTCATTTTCAAGGGTGCAACAGGGAGTGGGAGTGAATAGATAGGTGACGACGGCCTCGGGGCTAGTAGTCCTGGCTTGCCTGGCTGTCGAGGCTATCTACTCCGTAGGTACGGCGCGAAAGTAGAGGGGGGGATTGGCCAGGTTAGAAAGGGAACGAACGGTTGGTGGAACTGGCCGAGAGCACGGCGTTGTGTGTGAACAATCTACTGTTTCTCCTGGCATGTGGACTTCAGGGTATTCGTTGTGCTTCGATCTTGTTCCAGGAAAGCCCATAGTGGCGTGCAACATGCATGCGGCCTTGGGAGACTGTAGGCTGTCCGCGGGCAATGCTTCCCCTCCCTCGCCGCTTTCCGGCAACGGGACCAAGTTTAGACACCAACACTCTCGTATCGTCTCATCTCTAGCATCAAGCATGGTATATTTCATCCCCAGAGACGAGCGTACGGTTTGGCTTGCTGATATTTCCGCCTCACTCCTCGACGCGTCCTTCTCTCACTGGTATCTCTCCTCAAAATGGCCGACCGCCTCTGTGGCTTACCAACTTCTGCATCAGCCTGGCTCTCCAGCGTCTCAACGCAAGACGGCAGGACCACGCAAACTCGAGACCGTGTCTCCTCTCGATAATTCTCAGGAACCACAACAGCCGCTTTGTCCTCCCGGGCTTGTTCTCCCACAGGTCCTTGGTGACGAGCCGATACAAGTCCTGGATGATGAAGTCGGGCACCTTGCCCCTGACCGCCTTGAGGAACGCAAAGGACCGCGACACGTGGCGGAGAGCCGCGCGGTTTGATAGGTGAGGGGCATTCATGAACGCCCGGGACGCCTTCTCTACCACCACTGCTCTGCGCTCTCCAAATGTGCCGCGGTGGCGCAACATCCTCTGCTTTGTCGTTACGCCTTGGCGTTCCAGCTTTCCGATGTCCAGAACACGCCATATTTCCTTGGCAGGGATGCGTGGGTCACGGACGATGTCTTCGGCGTATCTGTCGAAGACGCCCGGGTACCACTGAGGCTGGCGGTCATCCGTTACGACGTGATTGGACCACAGGTCGCGAAGGCGGATCGCCATGATGTGGTCGCCAGACGTGCAGGCGAGATCCTCCAGCATGCGCACTGGAAGTTTCCCGGTGAGCGCATCGAATGTTAGCGATTGTATCACGTAGTCTTTCTGCCGGAGCTTGGCCAAGAGCTTCCAGGCGCTGAGGTACAGCCCTTTCCTGGTCTCGCCGTCGCCGCGGGAGAAAATCGCCAGAAACAGCGCGGCAAGGGCTGCCTCGTCGCGTTTCCCCCGATGCCTCCTGTAGGCACGGTAGACATCCTTGGGCGCCCTGAGGTATCCTCGACTCGCCCACTGTGTCAGGAGCAATGAAGACACTTCGACAACCGATAGTGGCTGCACATGCTTCAGCGACTCGCCGCAAAGGGAGGCGGCAGCATCGAACAGGAAATCCTGGTTGACGTGGGGATTCCGTGCGAGCATGTAAAGCCAGCTGTATCGCAAGGCTCGACCGTCATTCTGCATCTTCCACGCGGCTGCTTCCCTGAGGACGACGCGGTGGGCGGCAGAGAGCAGCTGCTTCGTCTCATCCGGAGTGGCGCCCTGCAAAACATCTGAGATGGTTATCGCCTGGCGCAGGCACGGCGGCAACGCAGATATCTTTCGCTGTTTCTCGTACAGCTCCGGCAGAATGCCAATGTCTAATAGCCGTCTGGTGTCGCAGCCACCAACTGCTGCCGTAGCGCGGTTCCAAGCAGAAAAGAGGCAGCCGAGGACTGCAAGAACGCCCTGGGAAACTCGGGGTCTGTGCGATGCTGGCATAGCCGTCATGACCTTGACGAAAAGATTGCAGAGCGTGTCGCTGGCCGGAAGCTTTGCTATTTGAAAGAGGAGGGCATTCCAAAACTGCGCGTCCATGAGCGCTGGTGAGAACACTTTGGAGCTCGTGAGGCCGCTCACAATCGCCCTACAGAAAGAGAGCGACAGACGATGGCCAAGGGCTGACCCTTGCAGCCGTGAGTCTAGAGTGTCCCACATCTCCTTTGCCAGCAGTGAGATGTCATCCGGTGGTAATTCCCCGAGCATGATGCGTTGTCGCAGCTGGCTACATAGTTTGCCGGTGTAGGATGCGAGGCGGTCGTCGTCGGCATGCGCGGCCGCCCAGCGGAAGCCGCCGAGGAGCGCTGCGTAAGGGGCAGGTCGCGGTGAGACGATCGACGAGGACTGGCTCGGATCGGATAACTCAGCGCTCGTCGAATCCACCGCAGACTCGGCAAGCTGTCGAGGCACCGGACCTCGTAGCCATTGGGGCAGCAGCGAGGCGGGATCGACACGAGCGGAAGCGGAAGCGGAAGCGGGAGCGGGGGATTCGTGCCGAGGTCGGTTGTTCTCTCGGGCGGAGGCCAACGTCGGCGGCTTCCAGGTCCATTCCGTCAGGTTCAATGGCACCAGGAAGGCCCACGACGGCGGTGTCGGCGGGCAGTGCCAAGTGCTGGCGTCGCCCATGCGACGACGCCCGAGTCGGCGCTGGCTCTCGAGCGGCCCGGGGACATTGCTTGCCTTCCTGTTCCACGTCCTCGACACGCGGCAGTACCGTTCGAACGCGCTGGCGAGCAGTCCGTCGGTAATCCAGACCGAGTCTTTCGAGGGGACAATCTGGCGTTGTAGGGCGCGACGGCACTGCGAGGCCGGCGGAGTCATTGCCGGGAGTCGGATCCGAGAGGAGCGCCGAGTTCGACGGGTTTTGCCAGCTCCATCCAAGAAAAGCCTCGAGTCGCTGCACTCGCGGATGGATGGAGCGGCACGCGAATTGGCTTTGTAGGTCGTTTGAGACCGGATATGGTCTCCTCCTCGTCGGTCGCTTGTCGAGCTATTTTGCCGGAGTTTTTGCGTAGACGTCAAAGCTTCGGGCGTTTCAGCGGAAGCTCTGGCCAGCTAAGTTATGAGATGGCTGGTTGTGGCTGACTCGCCAGCTCTCACTCCTCAGCAGCAAGGGTGCCGGTACCTGCAGGTGTGGCGCAAGCCCGTACAGTACCTCGGCCGCCCCGGCCACCCCGCGATTGCACTTGCAAGGTTGCCCGGCGGGGAAGTTCCAGAATAAACCACCAGAACCCCGAGGTTTATTCGACAACGGCAACCATGGCGGACCAATTCCCTTCCCTCAAGAATGATTTGATCTTGCGGGCAGCACGGGGTGAGTGAAAGAAACATCTGAAATACCCCCCTTTGCCCTCCCCTATCGCTCCTGTTCTCCCAGTGTTCCCTTGCCTTTTTCAATGTTTTCCGCCCCTCCTCTTACCTATCTCAGTTTCCCTTCCATGGCCAGTTTCTCTTTTTTACCCCTCCTCGTTCCTCATCTCATTTCCACCCCATATCTTTCTTTGGCCCTCTTTCTCTTTGTATATCTTTTCTTCCGTTTCCGTTCATTTCTTCGTCTTCATGCTCGCTTCTCTGATATGCTCCCATCACCTTGTTCGACAAGTGCAGGGGAAAACAAGGTCGGATAGCTGACGCTCATGATATAGGCGAGAAAGTCGAACGGCCGCCCATATGGGTGATGCGGCAGGGTGAGCCGTCCTCATGCACCGTTCCTACGGCGGCTTTGACTCGGGAGATGCGCTGACCTTTGGCGCAGCTGGCCGGTATCTTCCCGAATATCATGAAGCCAAGGGCGGCCGCGACTTCTTCGAGTGCTGCAGAGACCCCGAGGTCGCCTCCACCCTGACGCTGCAGCCTATCGATCGCTATGATGGCCTTCTCGATGCGTCCATCATCTTCTCCGACATCCTGGTCATCCCCCAGGCCATGGGCATGGTCGTGGAGATGGTCGATAAGAAAGGGCCCCACTTCCCCAACCCTCTGCGCAGCCCAGACGACGGACAGTATGCCGAACTCTTGAAGCGCGACGTCGACGTGGCCAAGGAGCTCGACTACGTCTACAAGGCCATCACCCTCACCAGGAAAAAACTCCAGGGCCGGGTGCCTTTGTTTGGGTTCTGCGGAGCCCCCTGGACCTTGTTCTGTTACATGGTCGAGGGCGGAGGATCCAAGATCTTCAAGGAAACCAAGTCTTGGATTTACAAGTATCCAGAAGAAACCAAGGCCCTGCTCCAGAAGATCTCGAAGCTCTGCGTCGAGTACCTCGCACTTCAAGTCAAGGCTGGAGCCCAGGTAGCGCCATTGGACCCTTTTTTTGCTGCTTATGAGATCTCACTGACCGCCCCTGCCGCAGCTCATTCAAGTGTTCGATTCTTGGGCCGGTGAACTGTCGCCGTCATCGTTCAAAAAGTTCTCCCAGCCGTACCTGGAATACATCGCCAGGCATCTCCCGTCAAGGCTCAAGGAGATGGGGTTGGAACGCGTCCCAATGGTCGTCTTTCCCAAAGGCGCATGGTACGCCCTCGATGCCGCGTGCGACATGGGGTACGATATCGTCGGTCTCGACTGGCTCCACGACCCTGCTCAAGCTGTCAAAACCGTCGGCGACCGACCGATAGTACTCCAAGGAAATGCTGACCCCGGTGTCTTGTACGGCTCGCACGCCGCTATCACCGAGGCGGTGAAGGAGATGGTGGAGGGCTTTGACTGGGCTAACCGGAGGAAGGGATGGATCGTGAACCTCGGGCATGGTTAGTTTTCCATGGTTTTTTTTCCCCCTCCCTCTCTAGGCTCCCTTGTTGCTGACGTATTGTTCCTTTCTCCCAGGGATCACACCTTTCGTCAATCCGGACGATCTGCGGTTCTTCTTGGAGGAAATTCACCGTTTGACCAAGACAGAAGGCCAATGACCAAGGAGGCACGATTGTGTGTAATTTGCTGCTGTAATACCCTTGCCTATACTGTGCTTGAGGAAAAAAAAAAACCAATTATAGGGCTAGATGCTGAGGGATGCTGGTGTATTCGGTTCCTCCTCAACTCTTCACATTGGTTCTCCAACGCTCGATAGATCAACCCTTCCCCTGGGGTAAGTGTCAGTAAAGGCGGGTTGTCCTGCGAAGTCCGTGTCCCAACCTACCAAGATACGATCCAGTGGACCTTTCCGCCAAGGCTTCGGAACAGAGCTTTGCTCTTGTCGTTGTAAACAAACACGTCAGCAGCCCCCCAGCCGTCATCACCATAGTCCGGTACGCGCTCGCGGGTCAACTTGCAAGTTAGAGCCCTGGCTAGGCCCTTTTTACGGTATGCTTCCTGGACTCGTGTCAGTGGCGTACGGACAACCTACGGCTGGTGCTCCTTACGAACCTCGACGTGGAGTGTTTTGACCGAGCCGTCAAACCCTGATTGCGCGACGTGTCAGTAGCTCCAAACCTGACACATGCCCTACTTAGCGATGCCTTAGCATCTCGGTTTCGGCTCACCCATGAATCCCCAAGCGATCGCCGTCCCGTCATCAAGTCTGATGGCCAAACTAGGCAGCTTGAGCAGCGTTTCCCTGTGCAAGTCAAGGACCCCTCTGTGAGCAGTTTGTTTTCCTCGGCCGCACATCCGCGTCCTTCAGAAAAGAATAAAACAAAAAAAAAAAAGAAAAAGAAAAAAAAAAGAAGACGGAACGTACGGCTTCCGCTTGATGACGGTCCGCTTCAACACAACGTCCACGTCTTGTTCTCTCACCCGATCCCACCGCATCCCCTCGGGCAGCGGATCATGACCGGCAGAGAGCGGCAGGTCCCCGATCCGAAAGAGCCACTTGCCGCAAAACTCCCACGCCGTGCCCGGCGGCTCGTTGCGCGACTTGCGCATTATCACGCCGCGCGCCAGCAGTCCCTGGCGGACCGACTCGTTAAGAGACCCGACCAGGACTTCGGCCCCATCCCCATCCCCATCCCCATCCCCAGTCCCGGCCCGGGCCGCCGCGATGGCCCGGATGCGCCGCAGCACCGCCACCACCAGGTCCAGCGCCTCCTCGTCCCGCTCCGTCCTGCCCGCCCACCGAGCATACCCGCTACTGCCACCACCACGTGCTGCCGCTGCCGCTGCCGCTGCGACGATGGCGGCCTCGGGCTCCGTCTCGTGCCGCTCGCCGTCCTCGAGCGACGAGTACACCAGCACCTGCGTGTCCGGGGCGACGGAGAGGTCGACGTACGCGACGGCCACGTGGTGGTCCGCGAGCGCCTCGGAATTGTCGTCGTAGTCGTAGTCGTAGTCGTAGTCGTAGTGGGCGTGCAGCACACGGCCGTGCGGCGTCTTGCCGTACTGGGGAAAGTTTTGCACGATCTGGAGCTGGCGGAGGACCGGGAGGGAGTGGGGGAGGTGGGCTTTGAGGAGCTCGAGAAGAGAAGGGGAGGGCGTCGGGGACTCGTGGATCTGTATGGCTCGCATCTCTGATCTGTTTCTTTCACCTTCAGGTAACCTAGGTAGTTACGAGAGCGAGGAGGGGATCATTTCTCCTTCTTTAATTTTTTTTATTTTTATTTTTTATTTTTATTTTTATTTTTTCTGGAGATGGATAACCCAGACGTTGGGAGGGTTGGTTATTTACACGAGTAACTACCAAGTCGTGGGCCGGCCGGGACAGACGCTGAATCACGCCGTATGACTCTTCGAGGTGTGTGGGCTGGCTGTACGGAGTACGGACGTACTGAGAAGCGGATGCCGGTTAAGGAATCCAGGTGCTTGAACTGTGCACGCTGTATGGCCAGGTGGGGCAGGGGTCCTTCTCGTCTCTTTTCGTCTCTTCGTTGCGTTATCGTCCATGCCTAAGTTGGGTAGGTATGTAGGAACTTATTTACCTACCTATTTGGGAATCTTCGGGACCAGAGCTGAGGTCAAAATACGAAAGTTAATGAAGCAGAGATGCAAACCGACGCAACCCTTGAGTAAGTATAGGTTCTGAATGTGCAGGCAGATGACAGAGTCGCGCCCCCTGCCCTGAAGGCCGAAAAGAATGGTCCATGGCCAATCCATCTGTTCAAGATGCTCTCCCATGCGCTTCCTGTCGCCAGGCCGAAAGCCTCTAGTTCGAGACCAGCAAACCAACAACCACATCAAACTGTCGGTAAGATGGTGGCGAACACCGGATATTAGGATCCCCGACCGCATACGTATGGCCGGGGGATCGGTGTTTGTGGCCCTCGCCCGAGTGTGGCTCAACACCATATACAAACTTCAAGTTGTTCCCACTCGATAGTGTACCGCTGGTACTGCACTGCTCTTTGAAAGGGGGAAAAGAAGAGAGAATGAATACCGAAAAAATAACCCCATCAAACCCAACCCGTCACTCATTTTCCAACGCCAATCCGGGGTATGAACATTGATGACTCAAGAAAAACACCAAAGCAACATACCACACCCCCATCTCCGACCATACACATAAAACACACGCAGACGGATATCCCCAGACAATCAAGCATTCGCCCAAACGCCGCTAAAGTAAAGAACGCCCGCCCCCAGGTCCCATTGTCTGCCCTTCCCAGACTCCCCCCTTGCTCCCGAATCATTTCTTCCCGAGAAGGAAGTTTTTGCCCTTCTCTGCCCAACCAATTTCCTCCGACGCCGGTTGACTGCCCGCCGCCGGCACGGCCACGTCTTTATCGTCGTCGTCGTCGTCGTCATCGTCTCCGCGGCCATTTTCTTTCGTGCTGCCCGGGGGGCCGGTCGCCGTCTTCTCCTTGTCCTTGTTGTCCTTGTCTTTGTCCGCGGCCGGGGGCGCGGGCGACCTCATCCGGGCCAGGGGCGCCCCGTCCTCGGCGCCGCCCGTCTTGACGACGTTGCCCGTACCTCCGCGGCCGATGTGCATAGCGCCGTGGCTGTCGCGGCGGACGACGCTGTGTATAGAATAATTATAAACAACGATCAGCTGGTCTGGACTTCATTGTCTCTTTGTGGTTTTGTCTTCCCCTCGCTTTTTTGCCTATTGCCTTTTCTTCTTCCTTTTCTTTCTCCCCTTTTCTCTAGAGGACGAGAATGAAGAGACCAATCAAAGAGTGGGGTGACGTACGGCTCAACGTCCTGACGGCGGCGCTTCTCCTCGGCGTCGAGCCCGGCGGCGAAGTTGCCTGTCCCGCCGCGGCCCGTCGTCACCATCGAGGTCTTGAGAGTTGGAGTTTGGAGATCCTCGGGCTTGAGCTGCGGCGACTTGGAGCTGTCCACGATGTTGCCGGCGCCCCCGCGGCCCGATGATTGAAAATGCGATGCCATCTCTCTGTGCTTGTCGTCAGAAACAAGAGCGGGTTGAGTAATGGTAATGTAGCGGTTGAGTGCCCGACGTATGTATGTTGCCAACAGACGTGGTAGAACTGAGCCTGACGCGACCACGAAAGCTGCGGCCAGAGGCGGGAGGGCTGTTAACTACCTGATGTTACCTGGGAAGGCGCGCAAGAGACAAAAGCCTTTTTTGAGTGACGGACGGAAAGTGGGTTATTTCCTAATTGCTTGGCTACGCCTAAACAAAGTTGGTTTGGCGCGCTTGCAGAGAGACAGACCTGATCACAAGGATTGTAGGATTTTTTTTTTCTCCGTTTCCAGACCACGTTCTCTCGTGCTTGGTCACCAGGATGGAAGATCTGCCCGCCCTGGCCTGACATCACCTAGGCACCCTGGATTTTCAGCCTGCCCCTCAATTGCCCCTCATTTTCGGGGGGCCTGCTTGACGCCGAGACGAGGGGCACGGCGTTACAGGAGGTGGGTATGTATGTACCTCACATATACGGATCACGTAGTGGAGGTACCTTAACTATGTCTACCGCGCATCTTATATCGGCCGATCAGCGGGTTGGGTCGGACGAGTCTCCTTCGCTAATGGCAGCAGGATTTGAAGCTTCGCAGACACTCGATGGCGCCATCTACACAGTAGTTTGCCCACTCTGGCCTGTAATTTCAGGTGGTAAGCGGGGCCGTATGCGTTTGCGGCTAGGGTAAAGGTCTGTGTGAGCTTCGAGTGAAAACAAGAACAAAAGGCAAACAAGAAGGGAAAAAGGGAAGATAATCGTGCAAACTGAAACCCTCAACTGGAATTCGCTCTCAATCCCTGCTCTTTCGACGGTTGGCAGAGCAAGAACGCACTTCAGAGCGCCTTATACGGTAGTCCGCCTACTTGTGTCCCCATTCGTCTCTCTTGCTCGATCATGGATGTTACAGTACCGACAGAGTGGCGCCAGAACGCTCTGCATATAGTTACTGTTAGGTATGTACCTATGTAGTAGGTAGGCACCTACAAACATATACTCTGGAACCAGGGAAATTTTGTCCGACGCGAGCCGACAGCTCTCGAGTTAGTTAGGCCTTGTCCTCTACGCTTGCTGCGTACCCTGTAAATATACCGATCCGTATATTGCATGTATGTACTGTATGTACATACATACATACGTACTGTACGGAGTACACCAAGGAAAATAAGAAAAGAAAAAACAATGCAGGGGGGCTGATGGCAGTTTTTACCTTGAAACAACCCCTCCATGTCACACACAGCGCGTAAGCAACGCGGCAAACGCTACCCCAATGGGATGGAATCTGGTTGAGACACTCTTTCACAACGGATGCTGTGTAACCGTTTAACCCCAATGTCGCTAAGGTACGGATACAGCTCTTCCGCCACTGGGCTTTCCGGGCGGGGGTTGTCACCAACCTGACCCGGCGAATGTCGTGCCTCGTCTCCTCTTTCGCCGGCATGCTTTGAATAATAAATTTCAGACTGATCGACTCGACACCGAAGTGCGCTCCCGGCCACCTGCGTATTCGTGCACGCTTTTTTTTATATATATAAGAAATTTCGCGGTACCTGAAATGACATAGGAGAGCGATGGCATGGGAGAGCGCCGATAGGGTACCTAAAGTACTTTTTGTATTGTTGTGTATGAACATAACATAGGATGTGTAGGTATCTCCCAATGTACTCTGCACACAAGTATCTTCCCTCCACGACCTGTAGTGTAAGGTGCATGGGAACAATGCCATGTTGATGCAGTCTTTGGCAGTATGAATTTGAAACAGAAACCTAAAAATACAGCAGTGTCCATCTTGGCCGGGGTTTTGACCTGCAGGTGAGCGGAAACTTCCACATGGCGGCTGTGTCAACCTGGCCATGCCGTCTGCACGTCATACTTCAGGGAAAGAAGCAACCGTTGGCTTGTTGGATTGTAGTAAAGGCAGACCGAGATCGAATCTAGAACCAACGTACCCAATCTACCCAACGACACCACCGACCCAATCTACTGTGCTATTATTCGTGAGGCTGTAAATGGGGTTCATACGTCGAGAAGAGCAAAAAATGACGGGAGATACAGAAAAAAGGGAAACAGCCAATGAACCTGTCGGCTCGCCTTCTACCCCTCTTTTGCTGAGCCCAGCTCAACTGGCAATGGTATCACCTCGGGATTGAATCATGACATTTTCCAAGCAATAGTCGTGTTGTCCAACAGAGAAAATAGAGAGTGATCTTCAGCGGACCAGAGGCGGCAGCAGCCCGCAACCCATTCAAATTCTTTGTAATCGCACGTCTCGGCCGGACCCAAATTTCCACCCTGAAGGTGCAGGACTGGGGGAGGAGCAAAGAGGGCACGGGTGCTGCCCGATGCCCTTTGATGACAGGCCAAGAAAGGCAGGATGGCCGTTCATTAATCTCGCCGGTTGTTATGACTGTGAGTTTGACCATGCTTACTGGAATGAACCAAAACATGAACAACTGGTCCATGCAGGCTAATCGTAATCGTCGTCGTCCTGGTTTGAGTTCTTATTCGGGTTGTCTTTGCGGATGGGGATCTTGATACCCTGGCTTGCGAAGCATTTGCTCAGAGCGGTACTCTCGCAAACTCCGGGAAACTTTTTGGCTGAGTAGACTTGGAAGACATCGCTGAAGACGGAGGCAAGAACAGGAGCTTTGCCGACGTTGATGGACCCGTTTCCCGACGAACCGGGAGCGCCAACGTTCACAAAGGAGAAGCGTAGCCTTGAATGTGGGGTTAGCTTAGCCCGCGAACTCGAAGAAGAGAAAAAAAAAAGGGGGGGAGGGGAGAAAATACCGGAAGCATCCCTCGGTGCGGACGCTAAGATCTTGCAATATAAACCAGATGCCAATCTTATCCTGGGTGTCCTGGAGGCGGAAAGCACTGGCGGCTAGGCTCCCAATCAGGTTCCGCGTAAACATGCCCGAGGGCGGATTACCGCTGATGGACATGCGCTGAGGCATGCCGCCATACTGGGGATCGTATACACGTGGAGGTCCGTAAGGCGACGTTACGAGCTGGCCCAGGCCTTGCAGGTCGGCCTGCGGGTAATACTGATTAGGGGGTTGGTAGCTGGCCCCGTTTGGCGAGACGAAACCTGGTTTGCCCGAACTTTGTCAACCGAAAAGATCCCGGAGCGTCCTGGAACAAAGCGCACAAGATGAAAGACCTACCTTGGCCGTATGATTGCTGCATGCCGTAAGGGCTAACGGGTTGGCCCGGAGGAGGGTGATAGGCCATTTGCTGCGAGTAAGCCATATCCCGGCCGGGCGGCACCATGTGCGAATAGGCAGGCGAGGCCTGCTCGATTTGGGCGTAGGATGCAGGCGACGTGGACGATATCGAAGGTGTTGCCGTGGTATGGCGGACGAGGTTCACCTCCTTGAGAGCGTCCTCGGACCAGAGATCAACGTTGAGAACGTACATTGTGTGCTCAATCTCACTGTTCGAACGGGGGGTTCGCGCCTGATCAGCCATGTCCGAGAGGAATGCGAAGAAGGCTTTCAGAGGGAACGGGGTCGCCCTACTTGCAATCGATTTCCTTCCCGGTTTTTGCATCTCTAACGATGAGTCTCACACAAGGCGGTGGCGTGATGGGACGGCGGTCCTGTCCAAGGGGTGTAAGCCTCCTGTCCGTCCGATCCCGAAGAAAGCAAGTCCAGAAAGGGCAAGCGTACCTTATCGCCAAAACCACACATTCGCGCACGTTGTGGCTGTTGCACAACGTCAAGGCTGTCGGGCACCGGATTAGCGCCTCTCCACACGACCGGAGGATATACATGACATGCATAGGCGCGCCCCCTCCCCTCCCCCCCCCCCCGCCCGTTCGCAGAAGCCAGAAGCGGGCGGGCCGCCTCGGCAAGGAAGAAGAAAAAGAAAAAGAAGAGTGTTCTTACGAGTATACCCGGCCCTGATCATCTTCGGAGGAGTACGGCTTGAGGTTCAGCTCTTGCTGCCGTCTCTGCTCAGGCGTGAGCGGGGCGCGTTCTTGGGATTGCGAGGAAGGCGGCTGGGGGGCGTCGCCGGGCTTCCCTGGCTGCAGCGCTCCGGGGCCCGTCATGGGGACGCTGTCCTGGTATTGCGTGTTCGGTGGGGGCATTGAAGGTAGCTGCGGCACCTGGGGCGGGGGATACGGCAGCTGGTGAGAGCGCGAGTGCATATCTGAAGGCAGCGGCTGCGCCTGGCTCGGCGGGTACGGCGGTTGGTGCATGTTGTAGGTTGCGGTCGAGTCCCTCGGGACCGCGCCGGTCGCGGGATCAGAGGCAGTCGTCGGCTGTTCCTCCGAGGGTGCGGGCGTGCTTTTTTGGACGGCGGCAAAAGCAGAGTTCCGATCGGTCGGGAATTAACTCCGGGATAAAGCGGGCAGGTGTTGGCGGGCGCCCCTTCTTTAGGCGACTGCGTCGGCGTGGACTCGAGAGACTGAGGTAGGTCGGCGGTCGATGAGCCCGATTGCCCACTCTGTGGATTGAGGCTTAAGGTGGAAGATGCAAGCGGCGACGCGGAGACGCGGCGTTGGCTTGCGACAGGACGGCCCGGGAGCGTGAGAAGATTGGAGCTAGGTGGGAGCTGCTAAGTACGTACGTACTGTACACTGGGAAGCTTGGGCTTGGCGTTGGAGTGAAGGAAGCCCGCGGTGCTGCATATATACCCCGGATGCTCTGGCGAATGCAATCTGCAAGCCGATGAAACTGTCTTCAACGTCTTGTGTTATTGTGCCCTGGTCGAGTGCCAGACGTATTAGGCTGAGGGTGACCGCCTTGGTGGGGAGGTGCTTGGTCATGGCCGTCAACTGCAACCCCATTTCGGGGACCCGGCTGAGCCTTGGCCCGCTTTGGGGTGTGTTTTACTTGGACGCTAAGAGATTCCAAGGGCCGCCTGTTCTGGGAATGGAAGAGGGGGGACAGTTTAATGTTCTAGTGTTCGGCACTGTGCCGGGGAGCCTGAACCCCACTACGCACGCAGGCACGCAGGAGCTAAGGCGAACCTGGCCGTACACTAACAGTATATAGTACCTGATCTTGTATGGAAGGAGCACTGGTACAACATACCTACAGGACTGTGCATGCCTAGCTGGGTAGGTAGGTAGCCAGGTAGTTACTGTATGTTCTGTACTGTACATACATATATCCAATATGCCACTTGGACTTGCAGTTTGGAACGCACTATTCCGTACGGCCACCCCGCTAGCCGGGTCTACGTAAGGTGGGTTCGGAGTACTTATGTACTGTTCAACTAACCTGAGCCTCCACTCTGGCCGTCTGCTACGGGCCCGCTAATGCTGAGCAGTTCTGGTACGTACAGTACGGACGTATGTATGTATGTATGTACGGATTACATACATGCATACCGCTGCAAGCCGCGACATGGCGTCGCTCAGCCGCAGTCACGGTCGGATGCTAAAAAAGAACGGCCGGCAGGGGAAACAGATGTTGCAGATTCTCGAACAATGGATAGAGCGCCCACGAGTTACAAGGCGGTAATAAAAAAAAAAAACTGCCGTTGCTCGAGCGGCGCGTCTTGCCGGTCAATCGGAAACACCACGACCCAGCCCGGAAGGAGGCAAGGTTACATGGATTCCCGAGCAGACGCCTCTGCTTAATGACGGTCAGCTCCCCCCCAAAATATATCCTCCTCGTCTGCGACGCGCAGGTGTACTCCGGTATTGGACGCTTGGGCTCGCTCGACCTGGGGTGTGGCGCGGGCTATGCGGTTGTGATACATATCTCGATCCAACCTATCCGTTACCAGACTCTTGTTAGTTCTTTGCTCGCCCGGGGGGCCCTTGACGACCAGGAGCCGAAGCCGGGTTCGGGCTGCACGGATACAACCGCAGATCCGGGTCGCCTGTCTCGGAAGGGAATTGGGCAGGGGGACCAGTCAGACGACCGCGGAGTGAGACACCGTCTTGGACCGCATAATCTGTACATACACGCATACATACCTCGGGACATACACATAGTTAAAGATTGAGAGGCCCGTGGGTTACGGTGAATCGCCGAGCGGGCCCACGCGGGTTCCAAAAACTCTCCAACTTTGTTTTTGATCCAGAACTTCCACGCCTGGGCTTGGACTGTGCTACCGCAAATGCCCGCGCGTCGACCCCCCCCCCCCCCCTTCTCCAAGAACCTTGTTTCCACACCGCTACAGCAGCATGACAGCCAGTGCATCGTTTCATTGGCCCGGCGGCACGGCTGCTGCGGCTCGACAAGCAGGTGGGTGCTCCCACCCGAACGGCAGCCAGTCAGCAGATGGTGTAGTCTTGCGGGTTGGTATATTTGCAATCTAGTTCCCGTGCGGTAGCCAGATGTGGCATGTGGTTCACCAGACGCAGCCTCCTGGTGTTATAACGGACAGCGCTATGGCGAAGCAACCCCTGAATTAATTGTGCCCAGATCTGTCGGGAGCGTACAGTACATAACAAAGTATGCAAGCATGGCCCGGGAGGTCTGTCTAGAATTGCGATCTCCATCGGCCCCAGGTCTCTGAGGTGGCAACGATGGCGGCGGCCTTCGCCCCCTACCTAAGTCCGGATGCCGCTAGTGTATAAGTATGTGTGAGCGCGCGAGACCGAAAAGACGGGTGCGTCTCACTTACAAGAAGACCAGGCCTGCATGCGCGCGGCGTGCTTGTTGCGGGAAGCTGGGCTGGGTGCGTTCCTATTCGACCCTTCCAAGACGCTGCATTCGAGTCTCACCTGCCACCAGGTTCACACGGCCCCCCGGAGTGAGGGGAACCGCCAGTAGGTTCACCACGCCCTCTGCGCCCCTCACGACAAGATCCCTGCTGGGTGAAGCTATAGCTCGGGTCGCGAGGTGTTAACAAACCGGCCAGCCCCGCCCGGGGGAGGGGGGCGAGCTTGAAAAGTTCCGGCCAGACTCGTCCGGTCCAATGTGCTCGTCACCTGCTGGGGAGTTCGAATGCCTACAGAGCCTCGTAGCGTGTACTAGTAGTGTTATATACTACAGTAGCCAATTCGGGCGCCAGGGAAGGGATGTGCTAGACCTCAGCACCGATAGTTATTGCTTTTCCGATCTCGAGCGGGCGGGTCGACGTCGCCATCCAAGAATAGCATCGCGGAGCTGCGTGACCCCGGCTGCCCCTCCCATTGTCTATTAATTTCATTCTGCTTCCTCGTGGCCTTTGCCGGCCTCGAAAAATGGGACCCAACGCCCCTGTAGTGTACTAGTAACTTGCGGAGAGTCCAATGGCCCGGGCGAGGCATGGGTTCTCCACGATTTCCCGATTCGTGATGGCAGGCGCAAAGCCGAGACTCGGGGCGGCATCGTCGAATACGGAGTACACTACGGACTAATTAGCTTCGTACAGATCAATCCGTACAGTTTCTGGAATCAGGCGCGGAAACGGCCTTATTAGGATTCTCTTTGATTCAGAGTTTCGCCGTGACGAATTTGAAAATCGATGGTTACAGTGCACAACCTACTGTGCAAGGTTGCCGAGTGGTGCCATCCATTCATGAACCCGGCTTCGCAGCATGGGATGGAAGGAGCTCCTGAGTTCCCCGCTGCAACGACAGATGTGCCCCGACCGGAATCAGTGAGCACTTGTACGGCGTATGTTTGTGCAAGCATGTATGTAAGGTATGTACTGTAATCCGTATACTGCTTACTACTACTTCATGCGTACGGAACAACTATTGTACAGATTACAGAAAGTGTACGGATTATACTGCGGAGTATACACACCCTTCGCACGGACTCTGCCTTAGTGTATTGGCAACTCAAGTCCCTTGCCGCGCCAAGATGGGTTTTTTTCGACGATCCCCCCAAACCAGCGAGCGAGGAGACCCAAAAAGGTGCAATTCGACAGAGAGCAAATCCCAAAACGGGAACATGCCATCCGAGGTTTCTTTTTTTTTCTGGGTCGCCAGAACCACCCGGCTTGGCGTTACGTTTTGAGGGAAGGATTCGACGTGTTCCACAGCAAATCCGTGCACTCAAGACAGTCCAGGGGTTGCCATCCCGTGCAGATTCATGCGACACCAAGGCAGTGCTGCAACGCTGCGGGGATCACAGCGAGCACACGGAGCGACTAATAGTACACAGTATCTGGACCGAGATGTCGAGACCACCAGGACTTTCCCACACCTCGCCCTTCAGCATACAGCACTACAGGCAGAACCCGAGGAACAGGAAGGACTACTGCCCCCACACATTGGCCGGCCTGCTATGTACGGATTAGATACATACATACATATATACCGATACATACATACATACAGAATACGCAGACGCTCTCGCGAGATCGAGCAGCGGCATCAGACGTCGCTGGGTCTGGGCGGTGGAAAGGGCAAATAGCATCGTACCTACGCGGATGGGTTCTGGATTTGAGGGTGCTAATCTGTCTCCGGCCTCCCGTTTGCCGTCCCGATCTGCAGCAATCCCATCAGACGCCGATACGTGTTTGGGCCCCCTCCTTGTGCGATTTGGAATACGGGAGAATGCCGCGCGCCTCCGATCTGTTGTTGCTGTCTCGAAAGCCCTGATCGGCCCGCCCCAACCGGTTCTCGAGGTCATGATTCGGGCTACCTAGTGCTCGAGCAGACGCCCAGTGCCGGTCTTAGAAGGGTAGCCGCATCGCGTGGCAAGCTGCTCACCGCGAATATCATCCCGAGTGTTGTCTGGAGCTTGAGGGTCTATACTACGTAGGGGGCAGCAGTATTATGACCAGAAACGAAGGGCGCATGCGTTGCCGGCAGCAAGGGTTGCACGGTACAGTACGTGATCTCTGGCTGTCCTATAGGTTGACCGGGTGGCTTCGCCATCCAACTAAAACCCTATAGAACAAATAACAAAGTTTGAAAACAATTTATCAGCATTTTCTGCCTTTTTTGGTTGGTTTGGTATAGAGGTACTCTTTGGAGGCACATGGCCAAGTGCGATGATTATAGAGGTATATCTGACAATATTGATATGTATAGAGGATAAAAAAAAGGTTCCTGTCTCACAATTACATTCCAGTATTCTTGCTACTAGTAATAATGTCTTTTTCCCTGTTCCCTTCGAGTTGCGTCTTGCTCTCTCCCGGTTTCCTTCCATATTCACCACTACCTAGCTCGTTACCCTTGATTAAAAAAAAAAAAAAAAAAAGGGGCAAACTAAACAAAAAAGGGCAGTTTGTTGCCGGCAAACCCTAACCCTCAATGCTTCCATTCCTCCCCGCCGAATATTATTGTATTGTTTACCTTTTACCCATCAGGGGTTTGACAACGCAGGCAGATAAAGTAGCGTAGTAAATATATGTCTTGCGAGGTAGCTGAAGGACGCCTTGTCTTTCTTGCTGTGTGGCACTCTCAACACCATCGGTTCCTTTCCACTTGATTCCTGAACTGTTACAAGCGGTGAGAACGGTGACATATCCAGCGGCGTTCCCTCCCACTTCAAGTCTCAAGTGACCCCTCGCCTCAGCCTAGCCACCGCACCTTACTCTAGTCCACTAGGCACGAGTCAACGGTCAGTTGGCCCACCCATCCCTCGCTAAACTGCTTCTTGTGTAAACGTGTGTATGTATATACAAGAGTTTATCAAGATCGAGACACGTTGAAGGGAAAACGGCTTCGCAGGAGTGATTGATGCTCCTTGGTATCGTACAAGACAGGGTTCTAGTACAACATGTTATGTTTCAAACAAACACGACCTGTGTCTAAGCTCTTCTGCAAACAGACAATCCCCAGCTCTCGACAAGGTAGAGAACAGCTGACGCCTTGTCCCTCTAGCGCATGTATAGATAGACCAAGGAAGAGAACTTAGAGTGAAGACGCAAAATCAAGAAATCAAGCAAAGAAAGACTAACACCAGTCAGAGCTAGTGTTCGTATCAGTAACAACCAAGGTGAGTATAGTGTGTGGTAACAAGCCTGTATCGTGTCGAAGCAAGACAAAGTGGAGTAAAGCAAGTCAACTCTCAATCCGTTCATCCTCAAAAACCTCCGAGAAGCCCGGTTCCCTTCTTGTTTCTCCGTTCCGTTTGCCGTTTCCCAGGGTACTGTAACACCTCTCCGAAACGCCATGCTTCCCATAGAAAATCGTGACAAAGGCCCCCCAAGCTCTCTTTTCTTGTCACTTTGCAATCGAGTGAACTGTCTTTCTTTCCCCTATGCGCGTGTAAACCAGACACCCCACCCATCCAGGTAGTAGTACTAAACAAGCAGGAAAAGGCAAATCAAACTTCGCTGGTAGCGGGTATCATGTTCGGCCTCCCTCTGGTTGTGATGATGGCTGTGAGGGCTAACAGGTGCGAGTCAGGGGTATCGGTATCGCGAAGCAAAACATCCATCGATCATGAATCAGCCAGCTTGGCAAAGTGTTTGGACCAGATCCACCCCACCACGTCGCGCGGATCATCCTGGTTTTTAGCGAGCCAGAGCTCGCCCTTTTCGGCAATCACATCGAATATCTGTTTCGCCTCCCAGTCAGCTAGCCTGACTCACATAGAAAAAAAAAAAAAGAAAAGACTCACCTCCCCTGCTTGGTAAGTCAGATAAGGATACCCGGCCTCATGTTTGGTCTCTTCAATGTTGAACTCAAACAGCGACGCCGCCAGCCAGAGCACGTTATAACCTCTGCCGCCGGTGCCGGTGGCCCCTCTGTCCCGGGACGACGCCCGCGACGATCTGGCGCTCCTCTCCTCAGACGCGTCGGGCAGCGGCAGCGCCGAGCTGAACAGGCCCGACAGACGCCTCGTCTGCTGTTCGCCGGCGGCGCTATAGGCCGGGTAGCTCGAGCTGAAGGTTGAGTTTGAATCGCGCCGATTGCTGACCGACATGGCGGCGGCCGAGTCGGAGCTCTGCCGGGGCAGGCTGGTCGAATCATAGCTGCGGCCGGTGCTGGGGCGCGTGGGAGGGAAGCCGGCGCCCACGCCGGGGCGAGAAGTGCCTGTAGACTCGGCAGGCGTGACAGGCGATCCGGAGCTGCCGCGCGTGCTGCCGCCGTTGTTGTTATTGTTGTTGTTGTTGTTGATGCCCGAGTAGTAGTCGCGGTAGTAGTTGGCGGGGCTAGGAAGGGCGCTGCTGGCCGGAGAGAGACTAAACTGTCCGCTGTTGCGCTTCACGAAGTCGGGCGTTGGTAGGACCGGCGCGTGGTCACTGTTGATGGACAAGCCCCTGCTGCGGGGCGAGACGATGTCGCCGGGGCGTGAGCGAGTCTTGGAGCGGATGGACGAGGAGTCGTCGGTGGTTGATTGGGATCCCCTGCCCTTGAGCGCGGGATTGACGATACCGAGTGCCTTGGCCCTCTCCTCCTGCAGCGCAAACTCCCGCTGGAAGCTGGACACGATCTCGGAGATCTCCGGAACATGCGTGACATCGGAGAGCGGCGCCTTGACTTTCTCCTTCCAGATAGCGAACCAGGACGCCTGTATGCTGATGAACTTGCCGAGGCAGATGTTGCCAATCTTGGCCGTCATGGCGGAGAGCTTGGGCAGCTCCTTCTTGAGCGTGTCATTGAGCGCCTCGTACTGCTCCACCAGCTCGGCGAGCTGCTTATCCACCTTCTTGCCGTTGGCTTTCAGGGCCACGTACTTTTCGTAATCGAGACGTCGTTTGGCTCGCTTCTTCATGGCCAGAGAGGGGTTGCCATAACACCTGATGACCTGTTCAAAGGGCTCAATGACATGTTTCCGAACATCGGCGAGCTGGAAGACCGCATCAGCAAATAAAAAAAAAAATAAGATACAAGATCGTGGAATCATGGACGGCACTCACATGTCTCTCCAAGGCGATCTTCTCGATGTCCCTCATGGATACGTTGAACTGCACCCATTTGCTCTCCAGGTGCGCATAATCCCTGGATGGCTGGAGGCGCATGACGAGCTCCATAGAGGAGAGGTACTGGAGAAACTCATGCACGTAGGTGGCAACGTTCCTGGTGTAGTACTCGACGTCTCGTAGCACAACCTGGAGCCGCAAGTAGTCATCGCCAAACTGCTGCTGGAGCCTTTGGTACTCGCTATCTTCGGCGGGCTTGGCGGCGGCGGAGACCTGGAGTTTGTCGACGCGCTTTCCGAACGCTCTTGCTATCCCGGTCCGCACGTCCGACTCTTTGCGCTTCCGATTACTGACGATCTGCCCAACCAGCTCAAAGTTCTTCTTGGTCTTGTTGATCTCGTCAATCGCCCCGATTACTTGTGCCCGCGCATTGATGAGCGATTCACGGTCCGGATGGTCCTCCGGGGTGTACTTGAGCAAGTGGGTGATGATGTCGGGATACTTTGTGATGCGCTGCATCGGCTTGATGAGGAGCGAATCCAGGTTCCAGGCGCTGGTCAGTTCCTTGGCCACCTCGTTGCACTCGTTAAGCCAGAGCATGACAGTCTCGTCTTCCTGAATCTGCACGAGACGCTTCGAAGAGCTGTCGCTGGATCTCAGATATACCTCATGCACCGCCTTGAGTTGCTCGATGTTCTTGATAAAAACTGAGCCAATGGCGGTGAGGCGGTCCTTCTCGTCGTCCTTCTCCGGCCTGTTGGCAGAGAAGGAGAAGTAATTCGCGGCCGTCGGGTCGGACTCCTTTCCATCTGGCATTGGCTGAGGCGAGCGCTTACCCTTGGGAGTGTACACGCTCGCGGCGCCCTCCTTGAACTCGGCGAGAAGAGCGGTATGAAACGCAATGATCTCATCCGTATTCCTGAAGATCAGTTTGACTGTCTTGCTGTCCAGATTCGGACACGCCTCGGCCGTGCCCCTGTAGATCTCTTCGACGACGGTCATGTCTCGAACAAAAGCATCCTCCGTATCGATGAGCTCCCGAATCACCAGCTGCCTCTGCCGGAGCCGTTGCTGCTCCTCTTTCTCTTTCTCCGTCAGCGGGATCTGTCCATCATACGGCGCCTCACCCACCGAGACCCGAGATGGATCTCGGTCAAGGCGGAGCTGTGAAAGGGATTGCGGTGACGACACGGGTTCGGGAAGGTTCCCTTCGTGGCTGTATGCGTAGCTCCCTGGTCGGCTCTGCGCGAGATCAAAAGCGCCATCCCGCTCATACCCGCGCTCGGATGGGGGCGGTCGGGGAGGGTCACGCTCGGGAAGTGGCGCTACCCCCCCTGTATCGGACCCGTTGCTAAGCGGCGTGAAGGTCCCTGCATTGGCGGGTTCGGGGAGCCGCTGCTGGCCGCCGGCCAACTCAGGAATCGTGGAGAACGATGAAGTGCCAGGTCTTTCCAGCGCCGGCGATTCCGGGCTTTGCACGAGCTCTCCAACGCTTGACGCACATGTACTGAGATCGCCCGTGGAAGGGACAGCTCGGAACGACGTCCCGTCGTCATGGAGACCTGCTCTATGCAATTGTGACGCAGAACTAGGGTGGCCAGCGTCTCGATCTTCGCTACCGAACGAGAAATCAGTCCATGCAGAGTGCTGGCTAGACCGGTTCCCGGGGGCGAGCAGTCCGGGAACAGCCAGGGTGTGCGAAGCGTCCGACAACCTTCGACACTCGGCTGAGGGCGGCCGTGCATCAAAAGGCGTGCCAGGATCGGACGATGCCAGAGTCGGATCACGTAGGGCAGCGATATTGTCACGCAGGCGCGGCCCGGTATAGAAATCCTCGATCCGATCCAGGTTCTCAATCTCGACTTGAGGCTCGCCAAAGCAAGCGCCCCCCATTCGCGAAGCCTCGGGGACGACAATATCAGGGGCGCTGGTGGTGGGAGGCTCATCTTCTTGAGACACGCCGGTTTGGGATGTGGTTGCACGAGGCGGCTCCTTGTGCGACGGCCTGAAATCAGGCTCTGGGCCCAGTATGGTAACAGTGGTCTTGTAGTTGTCTGAGAACGTGTACGGCCGCGGCACATATTCGTCGTCTTCTTCCTCGACCGGAGGAGGGGCGGGAGGGGTTTCCGGTTGAGATTCAAAGGTCGCGCGGGTCGGCGTGACCTCGGGCGAGGCTTGCGGTTTGGTGAGCGATGACGGGTCCAGAGAGATCTTGATGGAGATGCTATCCTGTTCGTCGCCCTCGTCATCGAACGGGGACCGGTATGATGCTCTCCTGTGCAAAGCAGGGGCGGCGACCGTTTGCTCCGGCAGTTGCTCGGTCGTACCAGGTTGAGGTGCGGTCTCGGCCTGGCTCGGAGCGGCCGCCCCTTCCGGTGCGTCGTCATCCGTAGATCTCGATTTCGGAATCTCCTGCCTGGGCGGATCGGTCTGCACCTCTGTATCAAACTCGGTAACAGCACTTGTCATGGAAACCGCAGAAAATGGAACTCCGTCCGGTTCGCCCAATGGAGACCCGCTACCTGGAAAACTGCCCGGAATTTCCAACCTGAGGGAATCAGGCCGAGCATGGAATTCCTCTGTTGGTGCTTGGGCCGTAGATGACGTCCCTTTTTCGGCCTGTTGCAGTTCGATCTCGGGTACTTTCTGTTCCGCCGTCGCCTCACGATGCCCGCCGGCTGTCTTTGGTGGCGTCGGAGCAGCATCAGCCGCAGCATTGGCAGCCGCCGTGGCCGTAGACGTAGCCGCCTCAGCCTCTGCTTTGGCTTCGGCGACGGCAGCCAGTTCTCTCTTTCTCTTCTCTGCGGCGGCCTGCCTGGCTTCTCTTGCCTGGGTCTCCCGAATGGACTTGCTGTAGGCTAGCTTGATGGTTTCCCGCCGTTGTGCGAAGTCGATCGCGCCAACGGATACCTTGGGCCTCCGGGAGGTCAAATCTTCCGTCCGGGAGGCAGGCCGTTGTGGTTGCCTCAGGGGGGAGCTGCCCCTTTCCGCGGCTCGCATTCTCGACGCGGCGGTTGTGGCAGTGGCAACCGACTGTCGTGGCCGAGAGCTTCGCAGGGTTGGGGACAGCTTCGGAGGTGGGATGGAGACGTAGGCATTGAGCCGGCTGCTGGACTGGGTGGTGGAGAGGTTGGATGGAGGAGGCTTGCGAGTGGAGCTGGAGGTTCTGCTTGACAACCTGGGAGCGGAGCTCGTCGTAGGCGTCCTCGCGCGCGAAGCCAGTGGCCCGTGTTGCCTGGACGTTCTCCCGCTTGATGCGGAGTGTTTGCCGAAGGTGGAAGGAGAGTTGGACCGGGTCGACACGGGGCTGCCGTGGCTCGAGGCGTCGTTCACCCTCCTAGCAAGTATCGGGAGGCGCGAGGTCGGCGAGGTCGGCGAGGTAGGTGATATGGGAAATTCGGCGTCAGGCCTGCCCGCGCCGTAGTCAGGACGCGCCAAGGTTAGTTTGGATCCGGCAAGGTCGCTGTGGGCCCGAGAATGTTGGGTTCGTGGTGTGTTCGACGCATGGCGATCTGTGGTCTGCTGCGCAGTCGGGGGAGAGACTGCCCGGTACCAATCGGTTGGCGAGGGCGGTTCGATATCCGGATCCGAGAGGGTCCTCATTTGTCGCCGCACAGGGTCGGAAATGCTGGACTCGGAAGTCCTGGGCCGGGCCGATTCGATGCCGAACCCGGGTGTGACCGAGTCGTGCTGCTCCGGGAGGATCTCGCCAAATAAGAGGCCGTTCTGGCGATGCGGGGCGGATTGCGCCGTGGACTTGGATGGCTTCGCGGTGGCGGAACCGACAGGTCGCGGCCTAGATATCCTGCTAGCAAACGATTGCGAAGTGCCGGAGCCTTGGTCTTCAGCAGCGGGCTTGGGTCGCTGTGCGCTCCGCGTCCCAGAACCCTTCCCGGGATCGCGTCCTGTGTCTCGTGTCGCCCACGTCCTCGGTGCGCCCTGCGAGGTTGCACCACTCCCGGCGCCGGGAGACTTCCCAATGGCGCCCGTCGAGGCTGTGTCCCGCGTTGAGGCCCTCGGGATGGTCTTCCGGGTGCCGGAAGCGGATTGGGATGCGGGCTGGTCAAATTTCTTCTTGAGATCCTTCACGCTGGGCGGAGTGCTGCCGGCTATGCCACGCCGACCGTCTGCTGTGGCTGCAGGCCGTGTGCCTCCAGTTCCAAGATTCCCGGATCGGCTGTCTACCGGGTTCGAAATCGAACGCTGGCCCGGTCGCAGGGCGTTGCGGTGCGACACGGGGACGGCAGGGTGTTTCGGGGTGGTTCCGTTCCCGTTCGAACGCAGAGAGGGCGGTTGCCGGGGGCTGCTTATCACGGCCGGAGCCATGGGGTCCTTCACCGGCGAGGAGACATTCCCAGCACTTCCAGCTCTTTCGGCAGTTCCGCGCTGCTGCACGCTTTGGTAACTGCGGTAGAAATCGGCCGGGTCTACCACGTCGTCGGGAGCTTGTGGATCGTGTTCGGGGGCATCAACATCAGCAGAGGAGCTGTGCGGATCTGGGACGTAGTGCAATCGCAGGTCGGCGAGGCGGTCGGAGTACTGAAGCTGTTGCTGTTTCCGTGTTGAACGGGGTGAGTGGTGCGATTGATCGTGATTGTGATCGCGATCGTGGCGGTCGGAATTGCCGAGATGGTCAAGGGAGTCTGAAGACGAGCCGAAGCGCGAAAGAGGCTCGTCTTGGGGACTGCCATGATCCATGGTGTCGTCGGGCTCGTCCCTTCCTCCTCCTCCCATCACTCTTCTTGGCCTTGGCAGCTTCTGGTTGCTGCTACCTTGCTGCACGCACGCCTAGGAAACACTTGGCCGGGAGCGAACGAGACACCGAGATTTGCGGGTTCCAACGATCGTCGCACGTCCATGCGGGCAACTGGGGGGGTGTGGGAGCTGTGGGCGCTTTCCAGGTTGGTGGGCGGGATGTCGGGGGCCTGCCGGCGTTGATGCGCTGGCAAGCACGAGGATTGGCTGGATTGGGCTCGATTGGCCTCCTGCGAGGAGCGACCGGGGGCAGCCTTGGGGAGACCTCATGAGAAACAGCGACTCCTCCAGTTACCACTTCCGCCGCCCCTGGTGCAGCCCGCGGATCAGCCCGGACCGCCAAGCCAGGCCCTAGTGTGGGCTTGGCCAGGCCCTAGTGTGGGCACCAAAAAACATGAGTTGGGTATGTACGGATTACAGTAGTCCGTACAGTACACTACACACACGTCCGTAGAAACGTATTCCGCACATACACGCACTATGCAAGGAGTACCCCGTAAGTTCGAACACACATACGGATTTCAATTGGGAGCGACGGGCCCCTCCTCCCCGCTTGGCCTCCGCCTCTCCCGCTTCCAGTTTGCACGCCAGGCCTTTAGCGGCCGTTACACAGATATCCCAACCAACTAACTACACTTCCTCCAGGGCTCTGAATCCTAGCGCGGTACTTGCCGCCAGTGGCTTTTTTGGCGCAGGACCCACGTACCACGCTAGGATTCAGAATCATGGAGGAGGTGTAGTACAATGACTTGCGAAGAATGTTTCTCACTGCCCTATGTATTGACCTTTGCATTTGGGCACGCAATTATGCCCATGACGTGGTTGGGTTCTAATATCGTCCGTCCTAACTGACAGTTCTGTTTGTAAATTTAAGGCACTTACTTAGCTTGCCTACGGTGTATGTATGTAATCCGTACACACAGCTCATACTTTACCCACCTAATGTACCCTAGGTATGTACATACCTAGGCAAGTAGGTATGTATGTACCTTGTGTATGAAGTGTGTATCCGCCCATACATGCATATATATGTACCGAGACGGGTATAAGGTGCTAAGAACCAACGCTTCCGCCGCGGACGAACTGTGATTCCGGCAGTTAATTCTGAGTGCAATTTCCTGTGCCCGCATCCAAAGTGCAGTGTACTATGATTCATCCTGTAAGCGGTCCGAGCACCCGACCCATCCAGCTTGCAAGGGCAGCTGCAGCCAAACTCGATCACGAGTGGTTGCAACTGCCCAATTCAGTCGCGTGGCAGGGTTAAAGGCGGACAGGCACCTTGAGATTGGACCCGGAGGTTGGAGAATTGCATCTCCAAAGAATCCGGTCATCACAGCTTTGGAAACAACTGAGTGCTCAGCAGCCAGAATCTGCCTCTACTAGCGTTTAGGCAGATAGCACACACGAGGTACTTGCCTAGATAGGTGCCTCTCTATCTTCTTATTTTATTGTTTTGGTTTGTGTCCTTGTCTGCCACGTTTGGAATCCCAGGGCATGCCTGGCAGCTGGTCTCAAGAGAGCAGGCTTACATCTGTAGACTGAGACATCACCTCATTCTGCATTTTGCAGTGAGAAGTCTTTTGACGTGCATTCAGGACACGTGCCCCGGCAGCTACGATCGGGTGCCTTGCAAGAACCGAAGGAGGTGCATGTCGCAGCGGTAAATGACCCGTTTAAATGTCAGCAGTTCGCTGTTTCAGAATCGAACCAAGTATTGTATGTACTACGCTACTACCGTGTTGTGTACACTGAATACACTACGGAGTAGGCTTCCTGCCTTGCTGTGCTTGCCTTCGAGTTGCCAACAATGTGCCGATGTGGTCTTTCGGAGGCCCGCTTTTTCATCGGGTAACGCCAGGGCAGGCAGGGCAGGGCAGGCGGGGCAGGCAGGGCAAGCAGGGCAGGAGCGGATTCTCCACGTTCCCATCATTCCTTCGACCAGATGAGGTCAGCGAATCACAGCTTTTCCATCTGGGGGAGGCATGAACGGCCGCCTGGGGGTTTCGTGGCTGCCCAATGATGGCCGCCTCGTCCTCCACAGCGAACTCTCCCGAACACGCGCTGCAGCCAGCACTCGCCAACCGAAAAGTCAACAGGTATCCGCAAAACAGTAACATTCAAACGCCGTTGACTCCTCAATGGTGCTTTGTCGCAGATTGGCCAGGCAGTGAAAGGTTGCAGACTGTTGGCCGCCCGGCCACCCACCCACAGCCCTCGACGCGCCCCGACGCGCTGCCACACGCTCGAGCGGTCGCGGCGGGGCCGGAAGGGGAGGGGGGAGCGCGCAACCCGGTGCATTGCGGCGTTATTAAAACGTTGCCGCTCCTCAGCCTGGGGCTTGGCTTCTTGTTAGGGGTCGGCACGTCGGCACCCCGCCATCCAATTGCCAGAACGGTCTGGACGCGCCCGTTGCTTTGCCGTGTCGTTTGCGGGAGGAATTTTGGCGGGTGGGAAGCATCCCGTTATTTTCCGTCAGGCTTTCCCACGCCCAGTTCATCTCATCCCGCGACCGCCCCTTGCGCCCTGCCCAATCACTTGGAAGCACATGTTCCTGCCGGCTGCTGATAGGTCTCTCCTGCTTCCTCGCATTCCTGAAGACCGATATCTCTCGTTTGCACCGCGTGCATCGGTGGGAACTTTGGGTTGGCTCGATATCATTGGAGGTCCACCCAAAAGTTGCACTTGTTGAGTTTGCCGAGGTGTTAGGCAGTTGGAGTCGTGCGGCCGGACTCCGCATTCATGACTGGGACGAATTGTCTCCCGGTTCCAGGACCTGGACCGGGACCGGGATCCCGGAAGAGGGGCCGGAGCGAAGCCGAAACGCGCGCCCACGACAGTTCCGTTCACCGTCCGGCAAAGCACATCAAACGTGAGCCCGCTCCACACGATGGTGTCGTCAAGCACGCGTTGCTTGCCCAGTATTATTCCGAGATCCAGACTCTGCGGCAGTTCGCCCTCTCGAAACTGTCTTCGTCTTCGCGACTTCGACGGAAGAAGATCGCATCGGTAGGGCGGCGCAATGCCGCCTCCGACAACCCTCCAACCGAAGACGAGCTTGCTTTGGCTCATCTCCTTGACTCAACCATTGTCGCACGCCGTCACCGCGACGACGTCGACCGCGACCTTCGCTGGCAACAATGGGTCGGCTTCTCGCAAAGGGGCGATGAGTCGAGCGTGACGCTCTCTGGAGGCCTTGAGGGATCCATCTACTCGCAGTCCGAGGTAAGAAGTGATACAGATTGCCATGCTAGAGTGCATCACTTACCCATCCGCGTGCACAAAGATTGTGGACTTTGTCATCTGGCTCTTGTTTTCTAGGGAGGGCACCGGCTCCTGGCCGAAGCACATCCTGTGCGATGGCTTCCGCCGACAGACCGGCGGACCTTGCAACAGGCCCAACCCCGGGACCGTGTCAACCGTACCGGGATTATACGTTGTTTATCCCAATCCCCACGTCCAGGCCTTGAAGCTGTCACCATGGCCCCAGCTGCTCATGCTGCTGGGTAAGGAAGGGGAGCGCATCATGCTTGATATGCTAGTCGACTGTGCCATATTCAAAGCCGTGCCGGCCGGCAAAGGAAACCTCTACCAGCTGTCCGGGATCCCACTGTCAGAACTTGAACCTATAACTCAAGTTCGTGGTAGTAAAGACTCGGGGCCCAAAAGCAATGGCAAAGGCGGTGCCGAGCTCCGTCCATCCGAGATCGCCTTTGTCAGGAGTAGGATGCTGTATGCTAGGGCCGCCCTCAATGCCCGAGGCCTCATACACTTTGGTCTGCGACATATTCGTATGTCAAAATCCCTCCTTTGCCCAACACGATGCCACACTCACACCAGTAGACGTCTTGAACCGACTGCCCTACAGAGGGCCGTCAGCAGAGAAAGCAGACCGCGGCGATGAGAGTGCCGTCCACATCTTGATGTATATATTTCCGCGTCAATTCGGCCTCCACAACGTTTTCACTTCGACCGTAAACCGGCAGGAAACAGCCCAAAGGTTTCAAGACTATACGCTCCGTGAAGGGGAAATAGCGGCCAAGTTCCCCAGGTCAGAGGCCGACAAGACGCCTACCAAACATGTCCCCAAGAGACTCAGGGGTAAAGCAGTGCAGCTGGTCCAAAAGCTGCGTGTGCTTCATTCTCGCTGCTCGTATGCCGAGATGCTGCACCATTATTGCCCGGTAAATGCATTCCGCCATGCGATCGACTCCCGAAAGCTGAACTGACAAATACATCTAGATACCCTTGCAACACGATGGCCGGGAAGCGGCACAGATGGCTTTGACTAGGACGCTTCCGTCGTCTTCGAGGCCGCCAACCAAGTCTGCAAGGGGCTCCAAAAGATCAAGACCTGCGTTTTCGGCTATCCCAGACCTCCAGTATTCCTCCATCACCGACCTAGCCACCCCCGCTGCCAATGTTTCGGCCTTCTGCCGTGCAGTGCTGTCCAAAGTGATACCGGATGAGTTTTGGGGCCAAGGCTCGGTTCAGCAGCATAACAAATCGTGTTTCCTGGAGAAGGTTCATCACTTTATCCACCTTCGGCGCTTCGAGAGCATGTGTCTCCACGAGGTGATGCAAGGAATGAAGGTAGGCCCGGATCCTTCTCTCTCTCTCTCTCTCTCTCTCTCTCTCTCTCTCTCTCGCTCGCTCGCTCGCTCGCGATCGATCGATCGATATACATATACTGATAGTGCTACAGATCAGCAACATAGAATGGCTCGCACCCCCAAAGCTGGCCGGTCAGAAATGCTCCCAGTCCGACACGCGGAAGCGGACCGAAATTTTCTACGAGTTTTTGTATTACTTGTTTGATTCATTTTTGATACCCCTGATCCGCAGCAACTTTTACGTCACCGAGTCCAATCTCGACCGGTACCGCCTCTTCTTCTTCCGCCATGACGTCTGGCGCTATGTGGCCGAGCCAGCCATGGCGGTTTTGCGAACTACCATATTTGAGGAGGTGAAGACGGAGGACGCTCTCCGCATCCTGCAGTCTCGTCGGTTGGGGTATTCCCAAGTGCGGCTGCTCCCCAAGCAGAACAAGATGCGCCCCATCATGAACCTGCGTCGGCGTACGCTTCTCCAGGGCAACAAGATACTTGGCCCCAGCATCAATTCCATACTGAGCCCAGTTAACTCTGCGCTCAAACTTGAAAAGGTGCGGCCCCCGCTGTCTCCCGCGTTCTTTGGCTGGATGCGCGCCCTGCTGACCGTCATAGACCCGAGACCCGGACCGCCTAGGCTCCTCGCTCTTCTGCGTGGGAGACATTTACCAGCGCATCAAAGCCTTCAGACTCGGACTCGGAAAGACTTGCCCCAAGCTTTACTTTGTCAAGGTCGACGTCCAAGCGGCCTTCGACACGATTCCGCAGGACGCCATGATCAGAGTCCTTCAACGCATCCCTCGCCAGGCGTGCTACAAACTCCTCAGGCACGTCGAGGTTGCCCTCCTCGAATCATCGTCCTTCTCCGGCTCAGCTACCGCCGCCGCCAACAAGCCGATCAAGAGGTGGCACACTACCGCCCTGGCGGAAACGAGCGAGGAAGAAACAAGCTTCTCCGAGCGGTTCGAGGCCTCGGTGGTTTCGGAGACGAGGAAGAATCACCCGGTCTTCATCGGCGGCGCCATCCAGAAGACCCATGCCACGCGGGACCTCCTGGCGCTCGCGGCCGCCCACATCCAGCAGAACCTCGTGCGCATCGGCAAGAAGTACTACCGCCAGAAGGAAGGCATCCCGCAGGGCTCGATCTTGTCGGCGACGCTGTGCAACTACTTCTACGCGGACATGGAGCGCGAGCACCTGTCGTTCCTGCGGGCGGGAGGAGGAGACGCGGGGGGTGGTGGCGGCGGCGGCGGCGGCGATTGTCTGCTGATGCGGCTGATCGATGACTTCATCCTCATCACCACCGACCGGGCGAAGGCGACCCGGTTCGCCGAGGTGATGCACCGCGGGGTGCCGGAGTACGGGGTGACTGTCAACGCGAGCAAGAGCCTGGCCAACTTTGAGCTGGCGGTCGCGGGCGCCGAGGTCCAGAGGCTGGAGGAAGGGAGACCGTTTCCCTACTGCGGATTGCTGATTGATTGCAGGACGCTGGCGGTCACGAAGGCCCGGGACACCGGCAGGAAAGACAGTAAGTCATTTTTTTTGTTCTTGCCTTCCTTCCTTTCTCCAATTTTTTTTTTTTTTTGCTTCCTCCCTCGTTCTGATTCCTTTGGACGTATAGATAAAAGTGAACTCCTGAATGACTGACGGGGATGGGGCAGGCATCTTCAACTCGCTGACAGTGGAATACTCACGTTGTCCTGGGAGGAATTTCAAGCGCAAAGTCATTAGTAAGTTCGGAGTTCCCTTCAGGAATGTATCTAGATTCCTGAGAGGGACCTGGAATTTTTATTTTTATTTTTATTTTCCCCTAGATGGCTGATACTGGACCTAGACACTTTCAAGATCCAGTCTCACCTTATGTTTTTCGATACGTCGCACAACTCGCGTCGCGGCGTGCTCGCAAACATCTATGCCGCTTTTGCCGAGACAGCGACCAAGATGTGGGCCTACGCCCGGTGCATGACCCGCCGTCCTGGCACGGCGATTGTCATCGGTACGTGTGCTGCTACCACGGCCTTGTCAAATAAGGGGAGGGGAAGGGAAGAAAAGTCGAGGCTCACTTTGCTGTTCACGTAGATACGATCCGGACCTTGATCGACGTGTCGTTTGTGCTCCTGACGAGCAGGTCGAGGAGGGAGCGCTATCCCGGATATGTGTGCCATGTCAGCAAGGGGGAGGTTACTTGGTACGTTTCTCCTTATTTTCGCCGGAAGACGGCGGCGCTTGTTCTGGAGCCTGATTATGTGCTGATCCAACCTTTGGCAGGCTGGCCATGGCGGCGTGCAGACAGGTGTTGGTGAGGAAGCAGACGGTCTATCGCGAGGTGATTGCGTGGCTGGAGGAGGAGACTCGCAAGCTGTCTGGCTCCAAGGAGCTGGACGTGAAGGTGCTGGTTGGCGTGGCGAAGGGCCAGCTCGTGCTCCATTGAAGTTGTCGATGATGCGACGGCTTTTTGATAAGTTTGCGAGATGCCGGTCTAGTCAGAGAATGACAGTGCATCGATTGTTAGAGCGCAGAAGTGTAGAAAAGGCACTTGTTAGTTAGTTAGGTTGAGGATAATTCTATGTAATAAGGAAAGAACAAAAAAAAGAAAAGACAGTTTTATAAAAAAAAAAAAGGGATGCCCGATAGCGGACCGAACCGTCGATGTGAACGACTAAGATATATAAGAGAAGATGTCCAATATTCCAGCAACTATCCAGGTGACGGTTCGGCCTGCGGGTTAGACAGACACGGCCCAATGCGCCATGCCCGCTACCGGTCACCCGGAAGGCGGGCACGATGAGCTGGATTAAGTACATACCTACCGGAGGTGAAGGGGGAAGGGGGAAGGGCAGGGTGTAGTAGGTCTTTCATCCCATCTGCTGGCTACGTGAGGGTGCATCTACGTAGGTATGTATGTATGTACAGTGCAGTACACACGTAATTACCACTCGTTCAGATGGCGGTGTACCACGGGCACTGGCGGCGTAATTACAAATGGCAGTCTGAGGTTCAGAAAGGATGCACTGCTATCATCTATAAGCGGGCATCAGTTATGATGGAATGAACGGGGCAGCAGCGCCGAGCAGGAAGCTCGAGCAGGGTTGGAGATGTAAGGGATGATAAGAACGGAGGCCATTCCTAGGAGTTGTTAGGAGTTGTTTGTTTAATTACTTGTTGTCTGTCTGAGAGTGAAGCCAAGTACAGAGAAGCCATGACTAAACGGTGCGGTTGTCGAGAAGACCAGTGATTGCCAATTCAACAACAGCTTCATGCCATTCATGCGATGCAACCACGCATTCGTCCGTTCATTCATCTGTCGTTACTTGTGAGCGTATATCTGAATATATATATATATATAAAATAGGCACGCAAGAGGAGCGGCAAAGAGCAGCGAACCAAGAGCGCATACCGTAGAACCAAATGACGTTTCTTGCTTGCAAGGTATCAACTAGGTCTAAACAATAGCAAAGGGAATTTCGAGTGACAAATAGCGCACAAGATTGACATCATGGCAGCGGTAACGTGCATCGCTCTGATCAATCGTCATCATCGTCCATGTATAAAATATATGAATCAAAACCGAGCCCGAAGATGGAAAAAAAAAAAAAAAAAGGAAAAGAAAAGAGAAGGACCGGAGAAAGCAGACCCCAACTCCTCGTTGACAGCAATAAAGAGAGAAGAAAAAAAAAAGGAGGAGAAGAAAGGACAAAAAGAGAGAAAATCGTCATAAAACAAAGCTCGAAACGCAAATCTCCAGTCATTGACCATTGTCGTCTTTTTTTCCTCCCCCTTCTACCTCCCTTTCGCTCCCCCCATAACACATATATCATGTATCATGCATGCCCTTCCCAATCCATCCATTCATCCCGTCAAATCTCATTGCATTTCGTGTCTCATCGAGGTTTCGACCCATTCCTAGTTCTTTTTCTTTTTCTTCTTCTTTTTTTCATCATCATCTTCTTCATACATACGCACACTCGTGATGGTGATGGTGGTTTGAACTGTCAGACAGTAAGAAACCGCAGGTGTTGAAAACTTTCTTTCAGAGATAACCGCCGGGGCCGCCTTCCATGCTGAGGTCGCTGTGGAGGCCGGCGCCGCCCTTGACGCTGCCCTTGGGGCTCTTGTCGCCGGCAAGGCTCCTGGCCTCGAGGCTGGCGCCGCCGGCGTCCGAGACGGGGGTCAGCATGCGGCCGACGCCCTTGCCGGCGGCGGCGGAGGAGGCGGGGGACCCCCTCCTGCTGGTGTGGGAGGTGGCGACGAGGACCTGGGCCGGGGTGACGACGATCTCGTCCTCTCCCTTGCCGAGGTCGTCGCCCTTGCGCAGGACGAGGGGGAAGAGGACGATGCGGACGGTGGCGTTGGCGGCCTCGAGCTCCTCGTTGGTCTGGCCGGGGGTGCCCGAGGCCTCGTTCATGAGGGCGGCGTTGAAGGAGAGGGTCTCGGTGAGCTCGCCCGTGTCGTCGTACTCGGGCTGGAGCGGGGGCAGCATCATGTACTCGGCGCGCTGGCAGCGCATCTCGATGGCCAGGCCGACGGCCTCGCGGACGACGCGGCGGAGCTGGGACTGGATCTGGTCCTCGAGGTTGGAGGGCGGGGGCAGGACCTTGGAGAGGGTGTCGAGGATGGCCTGGACGACCGCCTCGGTGTCCTGGTCCCGCTGCTTCTTGAAGGAGGGGCGGCGGGAGAGCAGGGTGAGGGTGACGGCGCGCCACTGGCGGACGGCGTGCGGGGGCCCGACGTCGACGAGCTGCCTCTCGAGGTGCTTGAGCTTCTGGCGCTGCTCGCGGTCCATGCCGAAGAGGTAGCGGGTGAAGACGAACTCCCAGATCATGGCCATGGTGACGCTCATGAAGATGTCGCGGCGGCGGACGCGGTCGGCGAGGTAGGTGTCGACGTTGGAGCCGTCGAGGACGGCGTTGTCGAGGCGGTCGATGAGCTTCTCGTCGCTGAGCTCCGAGGTGAGGCGGCAGGCGCGCATGTCGCTGAACTTGGAGAAGCGCAGGACCCACTGCTGGACGTGGGCGAAGAGCTGCTGGCAGCGGTGGTCGAAGTAGTCGATGTCGTGGGGGTCGAGGAAGTCCGGGTCGTCCACGGGGCGGGCCTGGTCGAGGATCTGCTGCTGGAGCTCGCGGATCTGGGCGGTCGAGGCGTCGAGCTGGGCGCGCAGACGGGCGATCTCGGCGTCCTTTTCCTGCGCGGCGCGGGCGAGCTGGGCGGCCGAGGCGCGGGCCGAGTCGAGCTCGCGGGCGGTCTGGGCGTGGTCGGCCTCGGCGCGGCGGAGGTCCTCCCGATGCTTGACGGCGATGGCCGAGGTGGAGCTGCGCAGGCCCTCGTTTGTCTGCTTGAGGCGGTCGATGACCTCGTTGGCCTCCTTGAGCATGCGCTTGAGCGACTCGATCTCGGCCTCGCGCTCGGCCAGGGCGGTGGCGGTGCGGTGCGAGTGCGACGACTCGGCCTGGGCGCGGGCCTCGGCGAGCATGCGGTTCTCGGCTAGCAGCTGCTCGACGCGGGCCTCGAGCTCGAGCACCTGCATGCTCTGGCGGCGCCGCATGCTGTGCGGGCGGGTCGGGGAGCGCGGCGAGCCGATGCGGCCCTCGCCGTAGCCATCCTGAAGCGGGCAAGCGGGCGCCGGGTTAGCATTTTTTTGTTTTTGTTCTTTGTTTTTGTGTTTTTTTTTTTTTTTAAAAAAAATGCGATTGTTAGGGAGATTGATTGATGGGATGATTGGATTGATGGATGGATATCCATGGATGGATGGATTGAATCGATCGATTCAATCCATCCATCGGACGAAGCAAATGAGGGGAGAAAGATGAATAAACATGGGACGAAGAATACCCAAAAAGAAATAAAAGAAATAAAAAAAAACCAGAATTGATTAAACTTACGTAGACATCGGTCATGTCCTTGGCGCGGACACGGCCCTCATTAGCGACGGGCGTCGTGCTGTACGCAGCAGCTCGAGAGGCAGAGGTGGTTGAAGAAGCGGCTGCTGCTGCTGCGGCTGCTGATGCTGCGGTGGTGGTGGGCAGCGGCGAGGATTGAAGCTGCTGCTGCTGGTGCTGGTCGGCCGCCGCCAAGACCCAGACCCGCGAGTCTCGCTGGCTCTGGCTCTGGCTCTGGCTCTGGCTCTGGCTCTGGCTCTGGCTCTGGCTGAGCGACACGGCGCGCAGGTCGCCGCTGGCACGCTTGTCCATTCGGCGGAGCTGCAGCGGTGGGGTGGTTCCGCGGCGGCTGGCAAGGCCAATGGCGCTGCCTGGACTGTCAGGCCGCGACGCAGGCAGCTCTGGGGTGCGCAGGCGGGCCACGCTGGTATTGGACGGCACCCGGCGGGCGGCGGGGTCGGCGGGCCGCGGCGATTGGCCTGTGTTGTGGTCGGTCGGGCTGCTGCGCAGGCTCGCCACCGAGGCCCGCTTTTTGCTGACCAGCAATTTTTCTGGCTCGGGAGTCTGCGGCGGCGGTGAGGGCTCGTGCAGGCGCGGTGTAGGTGTATCGGGCCCGACGACGGCGCCAAACCCGCGCTGGCCACCACGCTGTCCACTGCCGCGCTGTCCACTGCCGCGCTGCCCGCTCATCGTCGTCATTGTCGTCGTCGTCGTCATTGTTGTCATCGTCGTCGTCGGCAGTGTCGTCGTCGGCGGCGGTGTCGGCGGTGACGGTGACGGTGACGACGATGACCCCCCGGCAATTCTTCGTCCTACTTCTCTTGTCTCTCCGTCCCAGTCTCCAATCTCTCGCTCCCCGGAATTTCTCGGCGACGCTGACCGCCCCTGCACACCGCTGTCCCGTAGAGCTTCGTGGCCGCCTCCCAGCGGCTGCGAGAGGTGCCCGGACCCAGACGAGAACCCGCTGTCCCGCTGGGGCTCGGGCGCATCCGGAACCTCGAGACTGCCTCGCTTGTGTTGCCAGGTCGTCGCCCTTGCCTTTGTCCGCTCTCCTTGTTGTTGCTCCTGCTCCGTCTCCCTCTCCCTCGGCTCGCTGTCTGAGAGCTCCTCTTGCACCGGCGGCAGGCTAGTCTGCGACCGCATGAACTCGGCGAAGCTCGACGGCGGCGGGAGCCGGACCGGCTCGTCTGCTGCTGCCGCCGCCGCCTCCGCCTCGTCCACTTTCTTGTCCTCCGCCTCCTCCTCCTCCATCTTTCTGGTCCTGAATACCTCTTCGTCCGCAATGTCGTCCGGGAACGAGAAAGCTCGCTGCATCGTCGGCTCTGGTGATGCCGTTCGTTCCCGCCTCTCCTTCCCCTTCTTCTTCTCCTCCTCCTCGTACAGCTCCCCCGCGGCTGATGGCTCTCGGAGTGACCTCGGGATCGTTTCGGAATCCATACGACCCAGGCCCGGGCCGCTGAGAGACTCGACGACCATGCTCGCTTCCTCGTCGTCTGCCCGCTCCTCGGTGCTCCTCTCAGCCTTAGGCTCTGCTGGCTCTCCGTGCTCTTCTTGTTCCACCCCCATCTCCTTTTGCTCCCGCTGGTCCACTTCCATCGTAGCGTGCTCAACACCCAAGACCTCCTCTCCTGCTTGCTTCTCCTGTTCCGTAACAACCACTCCCGTGCTGCCCTGCTCCCCTTCCTGTCTCTCCTGCTCGTCTCCATACTTCTCCGCAGGGCGCAATGGAGCACCACCCTCAGGAAGCGGCGCGCCGGGCGGCAACGCACTGACGCCACCCTCGTCCTCCACCTCCTCCACCACCACCACGTCCCTCTTGACCTCCTCTCCCGAACCCTTGTCTTCCCCGAGACAGGCCTCCACCTCGCGAGCCGAGATGACCGGCTCCGAGATCTCCGTAGCCTCCAGCTCCTCTGTCTTGACCTTCTTCCGCTTCGTATCGTACTCGAACGGCGGTTCATGGGTCATGCGGCGGCCCTCTCGTGATGGTCCCGTCTCCCTGTCCGCTTGTTGCGCCGCTTCCAGTTGTGCGTCGAGCGAGAAGGGAGCCTGATGAACCCCGCTGAGGAGCTTCGGCGATGGCCCGTCCTCGGGGTACGGCTCCGGTGGGTTGGTGATGAGGCCCAGGCCGATGGTTGCCGGGCCAAGACTCGGTGACCGTCCGGCTCTCGACACTGCAGGTTGCATCTCGACCTTCTCGACGCCTGGGGTTTGCCGTCGGCTGCTTGGCATCTTGTCGACCGGCATGTCTGCGCCCGTCTCCTCGATAGTTGCAGTAGGCCCGCCTTCAGCGACCTCTGCCTGCTTCTCTGTTTCGGTCTGAACCTGTTGTTTGCTCCAGCTCGCCTCAGGCGTAGCTTCGTCCCCAGTCGTTGCGACGGGGCTCCCGCCCTCCTCTTCCTCCTCCTCCTCCTCCTCCTTCTCGTCCTTCCTGCTCTCCCTTCCGACAAGCCCAGAGTCATCTTCGGCGGCCTCCTTTGGCGTCGGTGCCTCATCTCCAGCGAGAGCAACACCCGCAGTAATGGCTGTGCCAAGCGCTGCTGCCGGACCGACATCCGCAATGGACGGTTCCTCCTGACTTTGCGGAGTCTCTGAGCCAGACGTAATGGCCGAATCCGTCTTCTTGCCCTTCTTCTTCTTCTTCTTGTCTTTCTCGGATTTCTTGCCAGTGAACTCGACCACTTCCTCCTCCTTCGCTGCCTCTGCTGCTGCAGCGCCATCGGCAGCACCAGGAGTGGACTCTTCCACCACCAACTCACGAGCTGTTGGTTCCTCAGTCTGGACGGGCTCGGGCATAGGAGCGGACTCGTCGTCCACTTGGACAGACTCCGACGAAGGAGGGATCTCCTTGATTTGTTGACCTTCTTCCTGAGGACCGGGAGCCTCCTCGACCTGGACAGCCTCGGGTATAGGGGCCTTCTCAACCTGCACAGGCGTCTCCTCAACTTGCACAGTTTCAGGAACAGGGTCGCTCTCCACCTGCGCAGGCGTCGCCTCAACCTCCTCCACAGGCGCCTCCTCAGTTTGCACACCTTCAGGAGCAGGGCCCTTCCGAACTTGCACAGACGTCTCAGGCGTTTCCTCGGTCTGCACAGTTTCGGGGCCACGAGCCTCGTCAACCTGCGCAGGTGCCTCTTGAGCCAGGGGGGCCGCCTCGTCTTGCAGTGGTCCCGGGGCAGTGGAGGCCTCCTCGGCTGCCGTCCCCGCAACATCCTCGGAACCCATCAGAGGCTCGAGCGCCTTCTTGCCCTTCTTCTTCTTCTTCTTTGGCTTCTTGCCGGGCAACACGGAAGAGGCCTCGCCGGGTTCGACGTCCCCAAGTTCGGTCTCCTTGATGGGTGAAGTCTCCCCGTCCTCACGGCTCGGTCCGCCGTAGACGGCTTCCTCGTCGTCGAGAGAGACATCCCGTGGTTCGTGAACGTCGAGGACCGGCTCGGCTTCTGCTGCCGGAACTTCGGTCTCCGGCTCTAGACCTGCTTGCTTACCCTTCTTCTTGCCCTTCTTTGACTTCTTGGCGGACTCGGTCGAGAGGTTGTCGTCGGCCTTGCTTTCCCCCTGGATGGCTTCCTCGGTTGGAGCATCCGGAATACATGTTTCTTGGACGGCCTCGACCTCTTCGGTGGGCGCTTCAACGATCTCGTCTTGGCATGTGCTGAGTGCTTCGGCCTCGGGAGCAGGCTCGGAAAGAAGCTGCTTGCTACCCTTGCGTTTATTGTCTTTCTTGGCCTTTTTTGCAGGCGCCACCTCGGGTTCTACTTGTGCCTCTTGACCGGCCTCAGCGATGGGCTCGGTGACAGGCTCTGTGGCGGGTTCGGTGATGGGCTCAGGAACGGGTCCAGCAGGAGGTCCGGCAACAGATTCCACGACGGGTTCTGAGCTAGATTCCGGGGCGGCCTCTGCTACGGTTTCGGGAGCAGGCTCTGTTGGAGTAGGGACCTCAATTACAACCTCGGAAGCGGGAGCTGCGACTTCTACGACGGTATCTGTGCCAGGCTCCGTAATGACCTCGACAACCGGCTCAGTGGTAGACTCAGGTTCTGGCATGGGCGCAGCCTCAGTCGCAGCCTCAACGGCAGGCTCGTCGGTAACTCCCCTAAGTGTCAGGGTCTCGGGCTCCGGAACAACGGGGGCAGAGGTCTCGGTTGCTGGTGCCTCCACGATTGGGGATGCCTCGGCTGCGGGTTCTGGCTCGGGCGCAGTAGCCTTGCCTTTGCCGCCCTTCTTCTTCTTGTCTTTCTTGCTCTTCTTGGCCGGGACGCTCGCCGTCTCCTCGGGCTGCGGCTGCGGCTCTGCTGCGCTACCAAGATCTCTTGTTTGAGCATCCAAGATCTCCGTAGTTGTTTCCTGAGCTGGACCATCGGCGCTGATGTTTTCTTCCACCGAGACGGATGGATTCGGAGCATCTTCCCCAGAGATGGGCTGGTCCGGGGTGCCCTTAGGTTCGGACTCGGCCATCACCTCAGGCGTAGATTCGAGAGCGGGAGCGGGAGCGGCCACGGCCTCCAGTTCGGATTCCGGAACAGCAACCTTGTTCTTGCTCTTCTTCTTCTTGTCCTTCTTGCCCTTTTTGACAGGAGCATCCTGGGTCTCCTCCGCCTGTTGCTGTGGCACAGATGACGAGTCAGCCTCCCCTGAATGAGTACCCGTGCCCTCCGGGGTTGGCTCTTGACTGACCTCATGCGAGGTTGGTTCCTGATCAGGAGCGACAGCGGCGAGTGATGCGTCGGTCTCTGGCTTGATATGTTCCTGAACATCACCAGTCGGGCTAGCGTCTGGGACGAATTCGGAGGCGGATGCCGATACGGGCCCAGACATAGGCGCCGTGTCAGGCTCCGACTCGGGAGAAGCGGTCTTGTTCTTGCTCTTCTTTTTCTTCTTCCCCTTCTTGACAGACACGCCCAATGCCTCCTCTGGTTGCTCCGCAGGCGTGGCGCCGAGATCTTGCGGTTGGACACCACTAGGCTCGGTGATAGCCTCTCCGGTTTGTTCTTGGGTAGCTTCCTCCTGCACGGCGGGAACAGAGACCGCAAGCTCTTGTGACTCGGTGCCCGCTTGTTCTGGCTCAACTGCGGAATCAGGAAGAGGAGGTTCAGCAGCCGGTTCGTGTTGCGACGTGGGCTCGGAGGTAGCATCAACAGTGGGCTCGGCAGCAGGCTCGGTAGCGAGTTCGGGAGCAGACTCTGCAGCAGGCTCAGGAGCGGGCTCAGCAGCAGTTTCGGTGGCAGGCTCAGGAGTAGGCTCTGCAGCGGGCTCGGTAGCAGGCTCAGGAGCCGACTCGGCAGCTGTCTCAGGAGTAGCCTCAGCAACAAGCTCCGCAGCAGGTTCAGGAGTAGGCTCAGCAGCGAGCTCAGGAGCAGGCTCAGGGATAGGTTCGCGTTCAGCAGCCTTGTTCTTCTTGCCCTTCTTCCCCTTTTTGCCTTTCTTGATCGGTGCGTCCTGTGCTTCCTCAGGCTGCGGCTGTTGCTCCACCGCGGTATCGAGCTCCTTTGATTGAGCATCCGCAACCCCTGAACTAGACTCTTGCGCGGGTTGCTGGGCCTCGCTGGCAGGCACCTCCTCGGACTCGACGGCGACTGGAATCTGGGACTCGGCCGGCTCCGCGACGGCGGGTTCAGGGGCGGAGGTGGGCTCGGGCTCGGGGGCGGGCTCGGGGCTCGGAACGACATCTCGAACGACATCTCGAGACGAGTCAGTGGAAGGTTGAGAAGTCGTCTCGAACTCAGGCATGGACACCAGGGCCGCAGCCTTGTTCTTCTTCTTGTCCTTCTTCCCCTTCTTCTTTGCAGGCGCTGCCAGGAGGTCCTGGGACTCCTCTTCGGGGATCTGCTCCGGCTGTTGTTGCTGCGGAACATGAGACGCCTCAGCTATGGGCTGTTGAAGCGGTTCTTGAGCACTAGGGGCGGCATCTTTGTCGGCCGCAACGGTCGGATCCTCGACGGTCGTAGGAAGAGGAGCCTCTGCCTCGGGAATGACGGTCGACTCGGATGCGGGCTCGGGAGCGGTCTCGGGAGCGGGCTCCGGCAGGGGTTCGGCCAACGTCTCAGGTGTTGGTTCAACCGCAAGTTCCATCTCAGGCTCAGGCTGGGTGGACTCAGGACCTTTGCCCTTCTTCTTTTTCTTGTCCTTTTTGCTCTTCTTTGTCGGCGCAACCGGCGCATCTTCGGCGGCATCTTGTGGCATTTCCTGAGGAGCCCGTTGCTCGAGAGAGCCCGAGACATCTGGGGCCGGCTCTTCAATATGCTCTTCAACCTGAGCGCTAGTAGTATCTTCCACAGAAACAGAGGCCGGCGCGTTGGGATCAGGAGAGTCCAGTGCATCGGGAGGCGGGCTGCTGAGAGGTTCGGACTCAGGTTGAGGTTCAGGCTCCGTCGCGGCCGTCTTGTTCTTGCCTTTCTTCTTCTTGTCCTTCTTGCTCTTTTTAGCTGGGCTCACTTGCGCCTCTTCGGGCTGCGTATCCGCCTGAGCAGGTTCATTTACTTCTGCAGGCTGCATGTCGGGTTGAGCAGTTTCTGTGGCTTCTTCAGGCTGCGATTCGAGCGGAATACCACTGGGTACTTCCTGGGGTGTCTCCGGCGCGTCGGCTGGTGGAAGTTCCTCACGAGCAACAGCGGGTTCCAGAGGTATTGCATCATCCGTCGGCTCCGGAGTGGGCTCTTCGGGGACACTGGGATTTGTGGGCTCCAGTTCAGGCTGGGGCTCGGCAATCTTGTTCTTGCCCTTCTTCTTTTTCTTGTCTTTCTTGCTCTTTGTGATGGGCTCCCCTTGAGCTACTTGCGGCTGTGCTTCCGACGAGACGGTTTCGTGGGCCTCCCCAGGTTGCACTTCTGGTTGCACCTCTGGCTGAACCTCTGACTGAACCTCCGGTTGTACCTCTGGCTGAGCCTCTGGCTGAACCTCTGACTGAACCTCCGGTTGTACCTCTGGCTGAGCCTCTGGCTGAACCTCTGGCTGAGCTTCCAGTTGTACCTCTGGTTGCACCTCTGGCTGAACCTCTGACTGAACCTCCGGTTGTACCTCTGGCTGAGCCTCTGGCTGAACCTCTGGTTGAGCTTCCAGTTGTACCTCTGGCTGAACCTCTGACTGGACCTCCGGTTGGACCTCTTTCTGAACCTCTGGCTGACCTTCTGGTTGCTTGTTCTCCGGGAGATCCCTGGTTGTGTCCTGATCCTGGGCTCCTTGGGCCTCCTCGACAAGGATGGGTTCCGGAGCGCCGGCATCGTGGTCTGCAGCCGGTGTATTGGCCGGTTCCGTTGTCTCAGGCTCAGGAACGCTTGAGCTCAGTTGTTCGGCTGAGGGCTTTTCAGGCTCAGGCTCGGCATCTTTGCCTTTGCCCTTCTTTTTCTTCTTGGCCTTCTTGCTCTGCTTAGCTGAAACAGCAGAGGACTCGTTGGCAGGGGTTTCTGGCTGAGTGGCCTCGAGGGAATCAGAGACAGCCTTCTGAAACTCTGTCCCCTCGTTGACGTCGGGCACGACGGGAGCCGGATCCTCGGCAAGGGTAGTAGGCTCAGCGGCTTGGGCCTGGGCATATGTTAACATTGAAATCAGTTTCGGTTAGATATCTTCGACGAGAGTTCGACTTCGACTTACGGGTTCGGTTTCAGCGGGCGCGGGGCCTTGCTCAATATCGCCGCTGGTGGTCTGCACCTCTTCGCTAGTCCCAACCGTCTCCTGAATGCTTGCTGGCTGCTCCACAACAGGTGCCGCTTCTTGTACCTCGGGCTCTTGTGCAGGGGTGAGAGTACCGGAGGCGGGTTCGGAGTCAGAGGCCTTGGAACCTTTCTTCTTCTTTTTCTTGGACTTCTTGCTTGGCTGGTCCGACACTTGCTCTGTCTGCGCTTCCGCTGAAGTTCTCACCGCGTCCCTAGTTGTGTCCTCAACGGGCTCCTCGTTGGCTGGTGGTTCCCTGACCGGAACTTCCGAAGCTGGGGCCTCAGACTCGTTAGAAGGTTGAGAGGGCTCTTCGCCAGCCGCGGACTCGGGGGGAGCTTCCGGCGTTGAGTGAGGTTCTTCGACAGGGACGGAGGAGGTAGGCTGCTCAATTGTTGGCTCGTCCAAAGGCTGCGACGGTTCGGGAGCTGGCTTCGCGTCCTCGCCAGTTGAGGTGGGTGGCTCCTCCGCGACAGCGACCACCTCCTCGGTGGCTGGCGGTGCAGGATCAGAAACAGGCTCCGGCGCGGGTTCAAGAGAGGCCGTCTTTCCCTTCTTCTTCTTCTTTTTCTTGGCCGGGATATCAGACACCACTTCAGGCTGTGAGCTCTGCAACGATCCAGGAGCTGGCGCTTCGGCAGGGACAGTGGGAGAAGTCTCAACTGTTGGCTCATCGACGGGCGGCTGCTGGCTCTCAAGAGGTGGTGATTCCTGTGCAGGGACTGGCTCCTCGACTGCGATGGGAGAGGGCTCTGGAGCAGAGGAAGGCGCAGGAGGAGAAACCGTCTCGGGCTCGGCAGCAGCTTTCTTGCCCTTCTTCCCCTTCTTTTTCTTGGTCTGGGACTCAGAGCTTTGCTCATGCTGCACGTCCTGGCTTACTTCGGGAGTCGGAGCAACCTCTTCAACGGTCACTGGGGCAGGCTGCTCGGATGACGTCTCTTCGATGGGCGCAGGCTCCGGAACAGGTTCTTGAATCGTCGGCTCCTCCGGAACGACTGGTTCTTCGAGAGGGGGGGCGACAGGCTCCGAGGCGGCCTCAGATTCAACGGGCTTAGTGGGGAGGTCGAGACCTCCATCTTGTTGGTCCCGAGAAGTTTCGGAGGGAAAGCTAGGCTCATCCGTTGCCGTGGATGTGGATTGCTCAGCAGCCTCGGAAGCTGCGATGGTCTCGCCGGCGTCGGGTGACGGAACCGCCTCGGTGGCCTCCGGACGAAGGAGTTCGGCAGTCTCTGCAGGCTTCTCTGCCGGAGTCTCAACCTCGAGCTTTGCTGGCGTCGGCTCCTCGGGAACTGGAACCGACTCTTCAACGACGGCGGGTGTGCTTGCTCCAGAAGTCTCGGGTTCAACAGTCTTGGATCCCTTGCCCTTCTTCTTCTTCTTGGACTTCTTAGAAGGTACATCCGGAGCCTGTTCGGGCTCCGGTTGGGCTGCCAACCTAGGCTCGGCTGGCTTGACCTCCTCAACCACTGCGTGTGCTGGCTCTTCAACCACAGGAGGGGCTGGTTTCTCGGCAGCGACCGGCTCAGTCGATGGTTCAGCTGGACCCTCGGTTTCTGGTTCCTGGGAGGTCGTCGGTTGCTCGGTAGGGGTGGACTCTTCCGCAAAGGTTGGGGCCTGAGGAGCGGAAGGTTCCGATTCAGGGACCTTTGTGCCCTTGCCCTTCTTCTTCTTGTCTTTCTTGGATTTCTTGGTCGGCGCGGGCGTTTCCTGATCGGCTGGCACCTCTTGCTGAGCAGGTTCGGGCTTGGGCTCCTCAGGAGTAGAGGTTGGTTCCGGTACTGCTTCGGGTTGCTCCTGGATTGCCGCGCTCGATTCGTCGGTGTGGACAGCGGGCACTCCCTCCAGTGCAGGAGTTGGCGTGTCCATAGCAACAGATTCCTGAACATCGGGCTTGACTCCTTCGGCTACGGGAGCAGGCTGTTCGGCAGTGACAGGCTCTTCGACAACGGGGGGAAGCTGCTCAGCAGGAACTGGCTCATCGGCAGGAGCGGGCTTATCGGAAGGAAGGGAATCACGCAGAGCAGGCCGCGGCTTCACAGTAGGAGCAGGCTTGGCTGCTGGTCCAGGCTCGAAGATAGACATGAGCGCCGCAATCTTGGCTTTCGTTTTCTTGTTTTTTCCCCCGACGACGACCGGTTCGTCTTCGGCCTTGGCCTCTGGCTGCGTAGTCTCGCTCACCGGCACCACTTCCTCAGGAGCAGCGGCAGGGGCGCTAGGTCCTTCCGCAGGGGCGGTCTTCTCTTCCGTAGGAACGACACGCTCCTCGGATGGAGGTGCAGGGGCAGCATCTTCCGCAACATTGACGGTCTCCTCGGACGATGGCGGGTTGATCTCAGCAGCTGGCTCGGATTTAGGCTCATTCACAGGCTCAGCCTCGGGTTCGGAAGCCTTGCCCTTTCCCTTCTTGCCCTTCTTCTTCTTGGACTTCTTGGTTTGTGGCTCTGTGCCCTCTGCGAGCTGGGACTCCTGCTGCTGCGACGCGTCTGTGACTGGCGAAGCCTCTTCAGCGGACATGGGCACCGTCACTTCAGGTTCCTGAACGGCGGAAGACGGCTCTTCCACGATAGGAGGGGGGGCTTCCACAAGCGGAGCAGACGTTTCGAGCACGGCGGCAGACTCTCCAGCCACGGGAGTTGATTCTTCGGCGGTAGGGACGGGTTCCTCGGCAGCCGGGGCAGCCTCCTCGACAGGCGACTGTTCCTCTGAAGGAGCGGCGGAGGTGGTATCAGCCTGGGGCTCGGGTTCGGGTGTCTGCGGGCCTTTGCCCTTCTTCTTTTTCTTGTCCTTCTTGCTCTTCTTGGTCGGCAGAGCAGAAGTCTCCTCGGGCGCTTGTTCGGGAACGGAGGCTGGTCTCTCAGTGACCGGATCACTCGGCGGCTCAGGGGTCGGTTCGCTTGGAACTTCAGGTGCCGGTTCGCTCGGAACTTCAGGGGGAGGCTCGCCGGGCACCTCAGGGACGGGAGAGCTGGGCACATCAGGAACAGGGGCGCTTGGTACATTCGGGACCTCGGGTTCACCGGCGGCTGACTCGGTAATGGCAGCCGTTGCTTCTTCAGCAATGGGCGCAGACTCCTCGACGGTAACGGGCTGCTCCTCGAGTGGCGCAGGAGAAGCGGCAGGTTCAGGCTCAGGCTGGGGTTCAAGGACCTGAGATCCCTTGCCCTTCTTTTTCTTTTTAGACTTCTTACTGGCTGGTGCCTCCTGGGGTTCCTCGGGTCGCGTTTCCTGCCTCACGGGCTCGGGTACGGGCGGAGTGGCCTCGACAACAGGCGCGGCCTCGGTTTCCGAAGGAACGGCCGGCTGATCTCCCTGGCCAGATTCTTCGGTAACCGGGGTATGTTCCTCCACGACGACGGCTGCTTCTTCAATAACAGGGGCCGGTTCGTCCGTAGCAGGGGCCGGTTCATCCGTAGCAGGGGCCGGTTCATCCGTAGCAGGGGCCGGTTCATCCGTAGCAGGGGCCGGTTCGTCCGTAGCAGGGGCCGGTTCGTCCGTAGCAGGAGCAGCTTCCTCGGCGGCAGCCCTGGGCTCTTCGACAGTGGCAGTGGCCGAGTCCTCGGTAGCGGGAGCAGGCTCCCCAGCGGCAACGCTGGGCTCTTCGACAACAGCGGGCGTCTCTTGCGCTGGCGTCGTGTCAGCCGGCGAGGCAGGTTCGGATTCGGCAGCAGCCTTTGCGCCCTTGCCCTTTTTCTTCTTCTTGCTCTTCTTGCCTTTGGCCGGGGTATCCTGCGCCTCCTCAGCTACAGCCACTTCTTCTTGTACTGACTCGGGCTGTGGCTGGCTCTCTTGAGGCCGAGGCGGGATCTCTTCCGGAATTTGAGCAGGAATCTCGTCTACATTGACGGTCTCGGATGCTTGCGTGGGCTCAGGCGCCTGCTGAGGCTCCTCGGCAGAGGTGGTCTCCGGTGCAGCAGTAGGGGCAGGTTGTTCTTCCACAGGTGTAGTAGGCTCAGCAGAAGTAGGCTCAGCAGGAGTCGTCGTCTCTTCTGCAGGCGGAGTTGCCGTGCCAGAAGGCAGCTCATTGTCTAGAGACTTGGAGCCCTTGCCCTTCTTCTTCTTCTTGTTCTTCTTCCCCCCGGCAGGAACCCCCGAAACGGTTTCGGTAGGTGGCTCCTTCGGTGCCGGCTCGGGTTCCGGTTGGCTCTGCTCGGGCGACTGCTGGGCTTTTTCCACTGGTTGTGCGGGCACTTCGACGACGGCAGCCACATCGGGCTCTTGAGTAGGCTCGTGCACAACGGCCTGTGGCTCCGTGGACTCCTGAACCACGTCAGATGTTGCCGTAGGCTCCTCCTGCACGGACTTTGGCGCAGCAGGCTCATGCTCCGTGTTCTCTTGACTAGGATCAGCGACTGTTGGCTTGGGCTCTGTGACAGCGGCAGGTTCTTCTACAGCCGGTGTGGCGGTACCAGAGGCAGACCCAGATTCCACGTTTTTGGATCCCTTGCCCTTCTTCTTTTTCTTTCCCTTCTTGGTCGGCGCCTGCTCAGCGGCTGCTTCTTCGACGGGAGCAACCACTGGTTGTGCATCATCCTTCTGAGCTGGCTCAGCGGCAGGCGGAGAAGTCTCCTGGGCGGCCTCAGCGGGGCCCTCTGCGGTAGGTTCGGGGGCTTCTTGAGCTGGCCCAACGGCGGAGGTCTCCTCAGCGGCCTCGACAGCATGCCCCTCGGTGGGTTCGGAGGGTTCTTGAGCTGGCTCAACGGTAGGCTCGGGTGTCTCCTGAACAGCTCCGGCAATAGGTTCCAAGGCAGGTTCGGAAGCTTCCTGAGCTGTCTCAACGGCAGGCTCGGGTGTCTCCTGAGCGGCCTCGGCAGGAGGCTCGGCGGTACGTTCGGAACCTTCTTGAGCTGTCTCGGCTGTATCCTCGGGTGTCTCTTTTGCGGGGGGCTCAAGTTCTGCTGAGGGAGGAGAAGCCGGCTCTCTGGCGGGTGCTTCGGGAGCCTCTGGGGCAGGCTCCGGCTCTGGCTCTGGATGGGCCGCGCCCTTCTTTTTCTTCTTGCTCTTCTTCGACTTCTTGCTCTGTGCGGGCGAAGCCTCTTCGGCCGGAGCGTCGAGGGTTTCGGTTGGCACGTCCACGGGCTGTGCTTCCCGTGCTGTCTCAACAACAGGCTCGGAGACCTCTTGCGCAAGCTCCTGAACCTCAGCTTGTGAGGGTGAGGTGGGCTCTGCGGAGCTCGGTGCTGGCTCCTCCACAGTAGGTAGCGACTCCTCGGCTGCCAGCGTTGGCCCCTCGGCGGCCGGTGCTGGCTCCTCCGCCGCAGCTGCTGCCTCGCCCGCGAACGGCGTCGGCTCCTCTGCAACGGACACTGGAGCCTCGGAAGTGGGCTGGGAATCCTGCTGCACAGCTGCTCCCTTCTTCTTTTTCTTGTCCTTCTTAGACTTTTTGCGGGAAAGAGGTGCCTCCTCGGGCTCGGCTGCGGGCTGGACAGGAGCCTCTGCCTGCGCATCTGCGTCAGACGGCTTGGCGGTCTCCTCCTCTGGTTGAGTAGTCGCTTCTTGCTCCGGTTGGGGAACGGCTGCATGCTCCTCGGCGGCGTGGGGTTCCTCGGTAGGAACAGGTTCGTTGGTGGGCAGCGGCTCTTCAAGCTGTGCTGGCTCCTGAGCGACTTGGGGCTCTTCAGCCGGTGCAGGTTCCTCGACGGGAGCGGGAACAGACTCCTCAGCCGGGACGGGCTCTTCAGGAACAGGAGCAGTCTCCTCGGGGACAGGGACCTCGGCTGACGGCTGGGCTTCGGCCTCGATCTGTTCCTTGGCTGCCTTCTTCGCCTTCTTCTTGTCCTTCTTGGACTTCTTCGTGGGTGGAGGAGCTTCAACGGCGGGTTCATCGGCCACCTGCTCGGCCGGCTGCTCGGCCGCCTGCTCAGCTTGTTCGGCGGGTTGTTCCGCACTTATAGGCGAAGGTTCCTGGGTGTTCGTCTCCGCCGGGGCGTCCTCGGCTGGCGAAGGTTCAGCCTTGGCAGCAGCAGCCTCCTCGGCTTGGATGGCAGGCTCAGGCTCAGGCTCAGGCTCAGGCTTAGACTCGGACTCCGGCTCAGGCTTAGACTCTAGCGTCTGAGACGCCATCTTCTTCTTCTTGCCCTTCTTGGACTTCTTGCCAACAGCGACTTCGGGCTCGGCTTGCGCCTCGGGTTCCTGAGGTGGCTGCGAGGTTTCAGCTCTCAGTGCCGGCTCCTGCTCCTCTGTGAGGGCCGCGGGAACGGCGTCATTGTCAGCGGGCGGCTTCTCTGGTTGTTCGGCAGCCAATTGTTCGGCAGCCTCCTCCTGTGCGGCTGCTGTCTCGGACTCGGGCGCCACGGCTGAATCTGATGGTGGTGGGACATCGTCTGTTGAACCGTCTTCCCGAGGCATCTCCTTCTCGACCGGAGTCTCCTCAGGAGGAACCACATCTGGCGGCACCTCTTCGGTCCCCTCAACCGGAGGAACCTGTGCCTCGTCGACGACGCCCTCGCCCTCGCCCTCGCCCTCGGGCGGCACAGGTTGGGCCTCGTCAATGGCCTTCTCTTCGCCTTCACCTTCAGTAAGCGGCTCGGCGAACTCCTCGGCACCCGACGCCTCACTGCTCGGCCAGGGTTCGTCCCAGACGGAGCTCTTTCGCTTCTTCTTGGCGGTCTTGTCCTTCTTCTCCCTCTTGGCAGCGGCCCTCTTGAGCGAATATGCACGGGGCTCCCCGCTCTCATCATCGGCCAGTGCGCCGGCAGTGGTTTCGGAGCCGCCAAGGGAGGAAATGGTGCGCGAGGACTCCGAGACGACCGACCTGCGGCGCTGGACGGACCTGTTGTCATCGTTGGACATGAGCGAGCGGCCGTCGCTCTCGGCACACTCGGACGGCGGCTCGGTCACCTCTTCGACAGTACTGAGCTGTGTGCCGAAGACGCGGTCGAACTCGCGGCTCTCGAAGGAGGGGGGGATCTCGGGTGGCTGAGCCACGGGTAGTTCCGGGGATCCCATGGGCCATGGTTCTGCGTCAGCCTTGGGCTTCTTCCTCTTCCTCTTGGTCTTGTTGAGGAGGCTGTAAGGGGACCGATCCTCTTCGCGAGCCATGTCCTGGGATGCGGAGTCGGGTTGAGGCTCTGGGTCCGAGGAAGAGGAGGGCTGTTCATGCACGGTATGACCTGGCTGAGCTTCATCCGATGTCTCAATTGGAGATGGTGGTGCTGCGATGTTTACCCCAGAAGCTGTGACCTCATGTGAGTTGTGAGTTCATAGTGTGTGTGGCCCTAAGGGAAGGGGAAGGGGGGCCGGGGGGGGGGGGGGCTCACCCTCGCTTGATTGGGCCGCGGTGTCCTGTTGCACGGATGATTGGGTCTCATCAACAGCGGACCGAGACGTAGAAAGTCCTTGAAGCCAGTTAGCATACAGTCCCCCAACGTTGAAGATATCGTGAGTGAAAACCAAAAAAAAAAAAAAAAAATGTTATTGTCCTCTGCTTACCGTCTTTCTTGTTGTCCTGTAATTGAGACGCAATAGGCTCAAGGTCAGGCTCCCGGTCGACGAGTGGTTCGTGTTGCTGCTGCTCGGCGGCTAGAGCGGCTGTAATTGGTGCGGGCTCGGCGCTCGCTGCACCACTTGGCAGTGGTTCAGTGGTGCTCTCGGTAGCCTCCGGTGGGGCGGCAGCTTCAGGGGCGGCAGCTTCAGGGGCGCGCTCCGCATTGTCACCTTGCTCACCGGGAATCGGCTGGGTCTGCTGCTGCATAGCTGCCGGCCCGGTCTCCGGATCCGACAGGCTGTTGCGTTTTTTCTTGCTCTCCTTGGATTTCTTGGGAGAAGAAGCCGGAGGGTTGGTTTCGGCACCGACCGCGGCTGATTCCTCGCTTGGAAGTTCTTTATTATAACAAACAGCAGAGTCAGCGCAAACAAGCCCGCCTACCTAATACCTTAACCTCAACTGCCGGCCGGCCGTGTATGTACAAACTTACTCTCTTCCGAAACCTCAGTATCAGCCTGGGTCTCATCTGATGTTGCCGACTGCTGAGCATCCTGGCCAACGACATTACTGAGCGCCTCATTTTCCGGTGACGGATCGGGGGAGCGAGAGCCGAGCGGCTCGGTAGGTTCCTGCAGCGACTCCGTGTCAACACAGGCATCAGGCACGTCGCGCGTGTTAGGCAAGGGAACAGTGACACCAACATGAGCGCTGGGAATCTGGGTCTCTGGTTGCGCGGGCCGCTCATCAACAGAGTCGCCGCTTTGCGGGGAAACCGTGGAAAGCTCGGAGATGGAGTCCTTCGAGTCCTCGGTCTTTTCGTTGCTGCTGCTGCTGCTCCTGCTCCTGTTGTTGTTGTTGTTGATGTCATTCTTACTGTCGTCCTCACCTCTTGGCTTGGCAGAGCCCAGATGCTCCTCGAGAGGCTCCGCGAAGCTAACGCTCTGCCGCTTTTTCTTCTTTTCCTTCTTGCCTTGCCCGGTTGTAGACGGGTCACTCGCGTCCTGGATTGGCGATGGAGCATCCTCCTGTATTGTGTTGTCGCCGAGACTAGTCGGTTGCTCGTCAATGTTGAATGACACAGTCTTCTCCGCTTCTGAATCCTTTGGAGTGTCTACTTCGGGCTCAGCGGCCGCTGCCGTTGACTCAACGGCCGCCTCTGCAGGCTCAGTCGTCGTCTCCGGTGCCTGGAGGTCCGGCTCCCCTGGGGTATCTGCAGGTGTGGTTGGTGACGCGGCCTCTGGTGATGGCACCTGCGCCGGGCTCTCTCGAGTCTCTGTTTCTTCTGGAGACTGCGATCCGCGCTTCTTCTTCTTTTTCGACTTCTTGCTGCCGGTGCTGCTTGGTTCCACGACTTCCTCGGGCGGAAGACTGCCAGAATCTCCCTGTGAAGCAGAAGCAGATGCATTCTCAACTGGCGGCGAGTCCACAACAAGAGCCGGCTCCTCTACGGGTGCAAGGGTGCCCTGGTGGTCTGCGGCGGCTTCGGCGGGTGCCTCAGATCCGTCTTGGCCAGCCTGCTTCTTCTTTTTCTTCTTGCTCTTTTTGCTAGCATGCGCTGGTTCAGGCGGGGCAGCGTCTTGCGGCGCTTCCACAGAAGGACTACTACTGTCAACCACTTCGCTGCTCTCGGCTGGGGCCTGGTTCTCGGAAGGGGAAGGCTCCGGTGCTGCCTCGGCAACGGCAGGTTCCGGGGCCGCCGTCGCATCGGCCTCGGGCTCAGCCGCAGCCTGCTTCTTTTTCTTGCTTTTGGACTTCTTTCCCTTCTTGCCAGAAGCCTCGGCGGATGTATCGTCATCACCGGCTTGGTGGGCAGTCACCGAACCGGGCTCGGTGGATGCCGTAGGCTCCGGATTGGTGTGTTGTCCAGGAACGACATCTTGTTGGCCAGCCTCGTGGACAGCTGGCGGCTCTGGTGCTGGTGGGGTGGCCGCCTTCTGTGTCGACTCCTGGGGGGGTGTTGTTGTTGTTGTTGTTGTTTCACCCTTGGGCGTGTCCTTGGGCGCGTCCTTGCGCTGCTGCTGCTGCTGCTTCTTACCCTTCTTTCCCATGGCCTCGGTTGGTTGGTCACCGGCGTCAGTGGCGACGGCAGCGTCGTCGACGGTTGGATGCTGGGTTTCGTCTGACGTCGCAAAGGTCTGGGACTGGCCTGGCGACCGAGGTGCGCTTTTGTCTGGTTGCTCACCTTCAGGCCCCCCGCGTTGCCGGTCGGCGCTGTCCACCACAACAGCCTCGAGGCGTGCTGCATCCGAGGGCGTCACCCCGTCGACAGCCCCGGGTGTGGAGATCTCAGGGGATGGGCCATGCTCGTTGGGTATCCAAACAGCGGTGTCTGGCGCGCAGCTTGCCGTGTCGGCCCCTGATTTGTCGCTGTCAGGGGGCTCATGCACGCCTGTTGCATGCCCCACATCGGGAATCTGGCTGTTGGACTCGCCTACACTTGGCGGCCGAAGTGGAGGCTTGGGCATCTCCATCGACTCTACGGCCGTGTTGTATTGTTGCTTTTGGTCATTCTCCTGCGTGGGCAACCCAGTATCACGAGGCAACTCGGCCTTCAGCTGGCCCTGGACTTCCCGCCTCTCGGCATCTCGAGTCTGCGCCTGCGCCTGGGCCGAATTGCGCTTTCCTCTGCCGAAGAGAGAGCCAACGCCGCCAGCGATGGAGGGGAGCATCGAGAATGAGGGGCCCCAGAGGCTTTTCTTCGGCTTGGCTGGTTCAGCCGGTGCGGCGTGAGCCTCCTGCAGGCCTCGATCGCGCTGCCCCTGCTCCTTGGCCTCGGCATCTGCGGCTGCAGATGAAGCGGGCCGTGAACCGGGGCCCTCCTCGGCCGCTGGCTCCGCCGGACTTGTTTCCACAGCGTCACAGCTGCGAGGTAAGTCTCCTTCTGATCCCGACAGCTCGCGTGGCCCCACGTGCTGAGGTGGTGATGCGCCTCGGGCAACCTCGTGCAGAGTTGCAGCCGGGTGAGGTTCCCGGACTGGGTCTGGAATGCGATCCGCGCTGCCGGGTCCTTCCAAGTTGGCATCTGGCCCGTTGTCTCTCTTCTTTTTCTTGCCTCTCTTGCCAAGCGTGGGGGTTGACTCCCGAGCATCCGACCTGTAGGTGAAACCAGCTGGGTCCGAGACCGACTTCTCGGAGGTCGGGTGCTGCTTTGGTTCGCCCGCAGTCATGCCGGGCTCAACTGTGGATCGGAAGGTCACGGGCTCGGACAGAGACTCACCGGCATGGCTCGGTTGTTGAGTTTCTCCCGCAGGCTCGGTCCACGAGACCTCCTTTCTGCTTCCCAATTTCTTGCCCCTTTTGCGCGCGCCGGAAAACGGCTCGTATTCGGACGGCCCTGTCGCTTTGGCCGCTTCAACAGCAGAGATTGATGACCCTTGGCCTGGGCCCTCTTGACTACGCACATCTGATGCCTCTCCCGGGGCCCGCTTGTCTTGTACCCCGATCGTGGGCTCGGGTTCTAGCAAGGACCTTGTCTTGCCCTTCCTCGAAGGAGATGAGGAGCCCACAGCAGACCAGTCATCCTCCTGCACCTGAGACTTCTGGCCTCTCTTGCTCAGGAGATAGGCGAGAGTGCCGGGCCGCGGCGGCGAGTCTTCGAGTTTCCCGGTGTCATGCTGCGCGTCGTAGAACGTTGAACCAGACAAGTAAGTAGGCGCTTCCGATGCCGCAACGGTGGAAGCATCTTCATTGAACGAGGAGACGCTTTCCGCCTTGTCGTAACCGGGTGTCTGTAGCCTGTCGTAGTCGAGACCTTGCGGGCCGGGAGTCGAATCGTCGTGGCGCATGTGTGCCACGACCAGACCGCTCGCCGTGGCGGCAGCCACTGCAGCAGCGGCAGGGCCCAGCAGGTTGGATCTGCTCTTCTCGGCGGGGTCCCAATCTTCCTGTTTGTCATTACTGCCCGTGGGAAGAGGACTTGGTATCCGCTTGTGGAACCCCTTCTCCTTGAGTTCTTCGTAGGTCAAAGGAGGCTGGTAGACTTGGCTGGAGGGAAGATCCTGTGAAGGCATTATGGCAAAATCACGTGCTTGAATTGTAGATTCCTGGCTAAATCCGGGTCTAAAGACCTCAACAATAGGTGCTCTGTCCGTTTGAGTAGTAGCCGGCGCCGTTGAGGCCCCCTCCTCCAAGGCAGCTTGCGAAGCTGGCGGTTGCTCGGGAGTGCCAGGACGGGGTTCCGGCAGCGGAGGCAGGTCCTCCAAGTTTGGTTCGGCCTTTCGCTCATCAGAACTGGCCACAGGTGCAAGCTGAGAAGTGACATTTTCAACGGCGGGCACGTCTCGTTGAGCAGGGGACTCGGGGCGGTTTTCGGGTAGTGGAGGGAGCTCATCCAAATCTGTCGCAAGGCCAGGATTTTGCGTCGAAACAGGCTCTTCAATGGCAGACTGGAGGTCGGCAACTTCCCGTGAACCAGTTTCTTCCTCAATTGGTGAGCTGGGTCGACTCTCTGGAAGAGGAGGTAGCCCTTCCAGGTCCACAACGAGGCCTTGCTCTTGTGTAGATGCAGCGTTCTCGATGGGAGATTCAGCAGGGGCAAGCAGGTACAAAGGCTCAACGGTGTCATTGGGTGCTAGCTCTACCTCGGTAGGTGAACTGGGACGGCTTTCCGGGTGCGGTGGCAGGTTCTTGGGGTCGTGCCCAAAGCCAGGTCCTTGGGCGGCAGGCAGCTCCTCTACATGCTCAGGGGTTGTTGCCGGACGCATCAGAGGCTCGACAACCGGAGTCGGCGCTTCCTGGACAGGAGAGAGCGGGCGGCTCCGGGGAAGCGGCGGTAGGGACTCCAATCCATCGTCTGCTGATACTTGGGTGGGGGTGCGAAAGGCTTTTGATGAAACAGGGGAGGCAGTTTGGCTCTCAGGTAGGGGGGGCAATTCGTCTAGCTCCCAACTGACTGCTTGTGTTGCCGCCGAAGTGAGTTCTGCCGTGCGACTCTCACCCAGCTCAACGGCGCCAGCAAGCTCGGAGCCCGTAAGGGCGGCGAGTGCCGGTCGAAGAGGAGAACTGGTACCGCTCTCTGGGAGGGGCGGCAGCTGGTTATTGTCGGACTCCACAACCGTCACGAACTCTGCGGTCGCAAGACCAAACGGCGGCAGGTTCGGAGACACGGGGCTGCTTTCGCGGGGCGCTGGCATGTCTGTTAGACGTATTTCTTCACGGAAAGCCTACCTAACTCGAATAAAGGGGAGACCTACCCATAACCGGAGATGAGGAGCGGCTCTCAGGAAGGGCCGGCAGCTTCTCCAGGTCTTCATTGGCCGGCAGCCGCGCAGATGTCGGGGGCAAGGGTGCCAGGGGAGGCGAGGTCGGCAAAAAGCTCTCAGGAAGAGGGAGCAGATGTTCCGGTTCCCCGTCATCATCCACGGGAGGGGCAGGGGCCGGAGGCAAACTCCGAACACGAGGCGATGCCGGTGAGCTATCGGGAAGGGCGGGTAAGCTCTCCAAGCTCTCAAAGACGGGCGCAGCAGCCGGAGCCTGGGCGGTGGCATCCGGGGATGGTGGGGACCAAGTTGGCGAATCGGCGGGGCTATCTGGCAGCGGAGGCAACGTCTCCAGCTCCTTCACAAGTTGTTGCTGTTGTTGCTGCTGCTGCTCCTCCGTGGGGTGTACGTTCTCGCCCTCGGTCGACAACTCCCTTGGAGGAGCGTCAAACTTATGCGGAGGCGGAACGGCCGCCCTGGGCGTCGTGTCCCCCGAACCCAGCAGCTCCCCAAACCCGGACTCGCCGGCACCGACATCGAGGCCCTTTCCGGTCGTGTCGATGCGCAACGCCTGCAACAGCTCCGCGGACGCCCCCATACCGGCGGCGACCCTGAGCCCGACACCAAGGTAATCCAGATCATCCTCACGCTCCGCGAACTCGGGCCCCGGGCTCTCCCTCGAAGACGGCTCGCTAGGCGGCAGCTCGGGATACTCCTCGGACTGGGCGGGACCGGCGGCGCCATGAGCGGCGGAGCCCGCTGCGGTCTTCTCCAGCAGGTAGAGAGGCTTGAAATCTCGCGTGCTATCCCACGAAGTCGGCCGGTTGACGCGGCTCCTGCGGGGAGAGGCGCTACCCGGAGTATCGGGGTTGCCAGGTGCGACGGGGGAATGCATGGGTGAGAAGCGGAAGAAGACGGGGGAAGAAGGGACCGAGCCGCGGCCGATGCGGAACTGGACAGGGACGGCGGTGCGGCTGGGGGTTTTGGGCGTTTCAATGGCGCTGCGACGGCGGGCGTGGGTGTGGGCGACGGTGGCCCGACGAGGCCGGGTCTGCTGGAGATGCGGCGGCGGCGGCGACTCCTCGTCGCTGTCGGGGAGGGAAGGGAAGGAATGCTCTTCTGCACTTAGGTTGTTGAGAAACTTAGGTGAACCAGGCTCGCTGGGAGGCAAGGGGAGCAGATCCCCGTACTGGGGGTCGATGGCGGGCTTGATTTCGCGCTGGACGATTTCCGGGTCGACGGTCTGCGAGCTGTAGCTGATGCTACGCGCGCGGCGAAACGGCTGCACCTCCTCCTCCTCAACGGAGTCCTGGGTGGCATTTGGGCGGGAAAGCTGAGCAGCGGCGGCGACTGCTACGGCTCCCGCATAGCCGGCACCTGCGCCAAAGGTGCCGGCATTACCTAAAAAAGAATCCTCCTCCTCGCCATGGCCGTTGTGCTTGGTCGGCTGTTCGCGGTGCTCGCCGGTCCCGTTGGTAGGGAGCGACACGACGGATTTGGTGTCGTGGTGGCCGCCGCCGCCGCCGTTGGTCTTGCCGGTCGGGTCGGAGACGACCGAGCTCACCTCTCGGTCGATCCACTGAAAAGAATCGCCGGGTCGATCCGGTGGCTCACCTTGCTCCGGTATTTCGTAGGCGTCCTTGGTGCTCTTGCGGCGGCTGCTTTTCCTCTTTTTCCCGCTGCCCGAGCTCGCCACCGACACCTCGGAGGACGGGCCAGAGTACGTCGTCGAATCGAAAGAGCCGGGATGGTCGCTCTCTGGCTTCTTCGACTCTGTGAGACTCCTCGTTGACCACTCGTCGTCGGCATCAGCCACAAATGCCTCCGCACTCGGCTCGACAACCTCGGTCGCGGGCGCTGTGTCGTCGTCCTCGCCCCCGGGCTTCTCGCTCTGTTCAGCGGCAGAAGAACCCTCAACAGGAGCCACGCGTTCGAGGAGGGGCGCGTCAGGCCCCCCAGCGGTACCGTCCTGGTGCGAGGACTCCATGCCGAGATCTGTCACCGTCTCGCAGGACGGAGGCACATACCGGGGCTCGTCCGACCCAGGAGGGGAGTCTCGCCTGCGGTAAGTGGGATCCTGAATCACGATGTCAGGGTTAAACCCCGAGCTCTGTAGGCCGGCAGCGAGGGTGGCGGTAAATTCAATGTCCTCTTCGAAGGAGCCCGGCATCTGGGACGAAGAGTGAGGGCTAGAGGGTTTCGGGCCGACCTGAGGGGGCTCGTCGTCAAATTCGTAGGGGACCCGTGACCAGCGAGGAGGGGTGGACGGTTCCTGCGAGACATTGGGGGCCGCTGGCTCGGGCTGCGTGTCCGGCAAGGCTTCGTCGGGTACTACCTGCGCCGGCTCCGGGACCGCAGCCGGGGCTGCTGATTCCGGCACCGCTTCGGCCGACGGATGCGCCTCTGGAGCAGCGGTCTCCTCGGGCTTTCGCTCGGACACGGGCTCCGCATCCCGCGGCTTATCTTTATCCGCTTCTGCGGCATCGCTGCCCTTGTCCTCGACGGCCTTTTCCGCATCACCCGGCTTCTTCCCCTTCGACTTGACAGCGGCAGCCGCGACGGCGGCAGCAATCAGGCTCCCCCAAGCGCTCTTCTTCCTGCCAGCGAACTTGAACCTGATCGCGGGGCGCTCCTGAGATGAATCGCGGCTGTCGGTCTCCACGGCTCGCCCGGTGGCGTAGTCCTCGGGGACTTCCACCACCTGGCCATGGCGGTCGATGATGACGTGGGGCTTGCGCTCCTCCGTCCTCTTCTCGTCCTCGGACGGGGCGTCGTCGGCAGCGGCTTGGGCTGCCGCCTGCCTAGCCTTCATCTTCTCCAGCGATGGCGAGGTCCTAGGGGTGGGGAGAACAAGGTTGAGCATCGGCCGCTCGCGCTCGCAGGACGGGTCCCGGGATTTGAAAACGGGCATCATCACGGGCCCGAGCCCAGACGCATCGGCAGGCGGGGCTAGGAACTTGTGCAGGTCGTGCGGCGTGATGATGTTGTCGATGCGGACGTCAGCATTTGGGCCGTCATACTTGCTCTTTGGCGGAGGACGCTTCATCTCGGGCGGAGTGACGATGCGGCCGATGGGGTCCTCGGCGAGGTCCTCGGTGTCTTCGTACTTATCGACGACGGAGCTGGTCGGCGAGGGCGTGTGAGAGCGCATCTCCTCCTCGGCCATTCTCTGGGAAATCCTGCTCTCGCGGTAGAGTCGGTTGGCCTCCTCCTGCACGGGGTCTCTGACAGGTTCTCGATCCCTGGGCCGCGGGGGTTCACGGGAGCGGGACCGAGCGCGCTCCACCGCGCCGTCCTCGTCCGGAATCGCGGAGTGGCGGGTCTCGCTGGCGCTGGCCTGGGCCTCCCTCTGCTCCCGTTCAAACGAACAGCGCCGGCTCAGTCGCTCCTCCTCAGGCTCGTCGTCCTTCGTCGCCTCCTCGCGCGCCCACTCGGGCTCGCGTTCGACGGTGTAGATGACGGGAGTGATGGACCTCTGGGGGGGGCTGTATGCAGGAGTTGGGAAGGCGTCGTCCGCCACCTGGTATTGGAATGGGTCAACCCCATCGTTCCGGCTGGTCGAAGGACCAGGTTCAGCACGCTCAGTCGCCGGGGGCGGCTCTCTGCCCGCGTCCAGCTCGGCGAGCCGCTTCTTCTCGAGCTCGATTTGCCGCTGAATCTCCTCGAGCATGCGGCGGGTCTTCTCGCGCTCCGCACGTCTCTGTTCGCGGCTAGGCTTGGCCGCCTCAGGCTCCAGCCCTCCCGGCTTTCTCTCCTCAGGACCGGGGGGTGGCACTACCTCTTTGCTAGACGCGTGGCTGCGGCCACGTTCGTCGTCGTCGACCGCGGCAACGACGTCTTTGCCCTTCAAGCGACGACGCTCCTCGCGCTCGCGGCTACGCTCCTCCTGGTAGTCGGCGGACTCGAGCTTGCGCTTCTCCTCGCGGTCGCGCTTCTTCTCGGCGCTCCTGGCCATCCGCTCATGCTCCGATCGGGCGGCGCGCTGCTCATCCCGGCTCCGGCGCTCCTCCTTGTAGCGGATCTCGCGGGCTTCGCGCACACGGCGCTCATACATGTCGGCAAGCTCGGGATTATCGCGAAGTCGGCGCGCGTCCAACTCCTCCTGTCGACGACGCCCCTCCAGCTCCTCCTGGCGGCGGCGCTCTTCGGCCTCGAGGCGCTCGCGGGCTTCGCGGTGGCGCTGCGCTTCGCGCTCATAGCGCAGGCGTTCTTCGCGCAAGCTGGCTTCCTTGGCGCGGAGTTCATCGAGCTCGCGCTGACCGATGGCATTCGAGGTGGCGGAGGCAGCGGGCGATGGGGGGACGACGGGGGCCGTATCGGCAACACTCCTCCAGTCAGGAGCCGGGCGGGCATGTCGATCGTCACAGCCGCGCCTCTCATCCCGTCTGTCAAAGTCGCGCTCGTCCCGTCTCTTGTCCCTCCTGTCCTCAACAACGCCGGCCAGGGCCGCTCCGGCAGCGGCACCGACGACAGCAGACAGCGCGCCGGAAACGACAGTCTCCACGGCGCTCCTCCGGTCCGAGTCACGCGCCCTCTTCGACCGGCGCTCGCGGGGACTGCCCTGCTGGGCCTGCTGCTCCCGCTCCACCGCGGCTCGGCGATCCTCCAGCACGCGGGGTGACACGGGCACCCTCGGCTTGGGCGCCTGGATCGGGACAGGTTCGGAGCGGTTAGAGTACAGGGCGCCATCGTCATCTCGCTCCCCGGTTTTGTCCCGGCGAGTCGGCGTGGAGGGCGCCGCGGGACCGGCCAAGGGGACGGACACGCCCGAGGAGCTGGGGGCCGCTTCGAAGCGAGCAGCGTCGGTGGTCGGGACGGGGTACACATTCCGCATCGGCCTGGCCTCGATGGATGCACTCTCTGATTGAGGGATCGGCTCATACGGGGGCGCTCGGAGGTCCGTCTGGCTGTGCGAAGGAGGCGGGTAATCCCCAGGACGGAAACCACACGGAGTGTCGACGTAGCCGCGAAGGGAGTTGACAGGGCCGAACATGGCTGGGTCGACAGCGGAGCTCTTGCGGTGCGGGGGGCGGATGGACTCGGGAGGCGGCTGGGAGATAATGACTGGCGCCTTGGTCGGCCGGCTTTGCGACCGGTCGTCGATAGGCAGGCTGGGGTCCGAGAACTTGGGCGTGGGCCCATAGACCAGGTTGGAATCGACATCGCTCGAGGATTCCGAGTCGGAGTCGGAATCGGAAGCGGACTCCCACTCTGTGTCGGATTCCTCGTGGCGAGCGTGCGGCTTGGAGGAGCTAAGGCCCCTGGAAGCATGGCCGTGGGAACCCTGTCGGTTGAACTCGGACAGCGCCGCCGCCCCGGCTACCAAGCGGGACGGGCGCTTCTTGCCGGCGCGTTCGAGATCCCGGAGGTTCTGAGCGCGCGCCAGGTCCGAGAGCCTGCGGCCCAAGGCGAGAATCTCCTCGTCTGTCTGGGCCCTGTGCAGCGCCGGCCGGCCATCGGGTCCGAACAACGGGTCCTGCTCCGGGGGGTGGTGGGATGGTGATGCTCCGGGCTGCGAAGGGTATGGGCCATGCTGGGGGTGCTGCGAGTGGTGGGGGGGATGGGAATGCGAATGCTGGGAGGGCTGGGGGTCTTGCTGAGCATGGTAAGGGGGCTGGTGTTGGTGTTGGTGCTGGTGCTGGTGCTGATGTTGGTGTTGGTGTTGGTTTTGGAGGCGCTGCTGGTACTTGGCCTGTTGCCTCTCGAAGGAGGATCTGGAGATGTAGCCTGTGCCATAGGCCAAGTCGCTGTCAACCGAGGACGACGATGTGTTCTTCCTGCGGAAGGAGCGGCGCTTCTTAACCTTCTTCACCGAGGAGGAGGCAAAGAAGGAGCGGATGCCGAAGCGGCTCTTTCGCGAGATGTTCATCAACGAGGATGAGGTCGACGAGGTAGACGACGTCGACGACGAGCTCGAATCGGCACGGGCGCGCCGGTGCGAACGCGAAGACACCGGGGCGCGTTCGGCAAGGGCGGCGGCGGCGGCGGCGGCGAGCTGCTCCCTCGACCGCCGACGCTCGGCGCGCCGCCTGCGGGTGCTTTCCGGACTGCGGCGACGGTGCTCCCGCATGATGTTGGACGGGCTCAACGACAACCTTCGGATATTCCTTCACGGACCGCTCATTTGGTATTTCGGGCGGTAATATGGGAATTCGTGTGCTTTCGCGGCCTGCGATCGGGCGCCAATCGTTTCGGTAACGTGCTACGTCGCACCCGCGCGGCGTTATGCGTGTGAAGGGCCGTTGATTCGCAGTCTCTGGCGTTCCGTCTGATGATGATGTTTTTTGTTGTTGTTTTGTTACCGAATCCTAGCGGGAAGCTGGGGAATCCCACTCTCTCGATCCACTGTGCTCGCGACGGGGGGGAAGGTGCTCCTTGGGGCGCCCCTCACTGTTGGGTCCAGCGGCTCTGCCTGCCGAGTTTAGCATCAGCAAGGGTCCTCGTTTGCCGGGGTCTCCCAGGGTAGCAACGATGTCCGCTGGGCAACAGCCCGTCTGATCAACTAAACAAAGCGCTCCTGACCAGCCCCACCCGACCTTCTCGTCCGGGCCGAGCCTGACGGCCACTTTCAGCTGGGATGAGAGCTGCAAAACAAGCAGGTTGTTGTTTTCTCATTGGATGAATCAGCGGCAACTTGGTTGGTCCTCGACAGGGTTGGTCTCTCCACAACTCAGATTTAATTATGGACGTGCAGCAGGTGTTTGGGCTGCTCCAACGAGAGTGGTCCGCCCTCTTGTCCCTTCAGCATCTCGATGGCCGCGATCAAATCATGCAACGCTTTAGCAGCCCGACTTGCGGGTCGGCAAGCAAAACTCACCGCTCGGCCATCGCTTGTCATCTTGTCATTTGGCCGCCCTCCATTTATCGCATCTTGTGATCGCCTGCATGCAGGACGGCAGACGCCGACTGCTCTCTTTTACCTACTTGCAATAGTTACCTGCACTACTCGCCTTACCCTTTTCCTCTTTCTTTTTTTTTTTTTTTTTTTTTTTTTTTTTGGTGGGGGGGGGGGGGGGGCTGAGCGACTGGGTCTGTGTTGTTCCTGTGGTTTCTTAGATACTCTCTGGTTCTTGGAATCTGATTGCCGCGACCACTGCACTTGGTCGAAAATCCGGTTCGATGTATCAGTTCAAAGCCGTCGGCTTTCTGCGAGCAGACGGCAGCAAGGTCGATACCCGCTCGCTCTTTACGGATTGGCCCACCTTATCGGAGAATGACGGCATAAACAGTCCCTACCCAAGTCAAGGCCCATCTCCATCCTTCTGACTTGGGTAGACTTGCCATGGCCGCCGAACGTTGGGCCTCTGTCTCTTAACGTAGATTACATACGGGTATCGCGGCAGACGGTCTAATTACCTCTAGGCTTAACTTAACTCGAACTTGGGGGTCGCTGATTACGATGCTGTCGGGATTCCACCGTCTATTCCAATATCCTTTAAGAGGATCAGTCCCCGAGCTGAGGATGGAAAACACCTCGATGATTGAGCCGCGAACCGTCGCAAGGGAACCCTAGGGTTCTGGTGCACGAGGAGATCCTTTGAGGTGAACCTCCAATAATCGCAAATAGATAGCCGGCACCCTTCGGGCTAGTTCGGGAGCTTCGGGTTGACCGTACTGAAACTCTTCCCGCAAATACTTCCGACGTGTTAGGCAGGGCTTGTCGAATGGGCACTTGTAGCGCCTTGAGATCGCTCTTCTCCCACCTCAGAGGTTGCACCAAGAGTCGCTTCCAGGGCTGAAATTGAGGGTTCGTTTAGTCGAAAACTGTCGTAATAAGGCTGGATCAAGCGCGATGGCATGCACAGCTCCTGTTGTCTAGCGGAAGCGCATCGCGGTGATCCGAGGGTATATATTAGTGGACTCACGGGGAAGGGGGGGAGGAAAGTGTGTTTGATTTGTTGTTTGTTGAGTGCTTAGAAGGTGAGGTTTGTATCCTAAGGAAGATGCCTCCGTACCTACGTTAGGCACATGACGCAGACTCGACATTGGAGGAAATGGAATCTAGAAAAAGGAGTTGGTCTCTCCAACCGGTTTATTTACGTGCAATGAGCCCCTTGAATCCCATCTATGTAAAGTACAAAGCCCACCCGGTCATGAAAGAATCTAGCGTTCTATGTTCCCGGATCTATTTAACCCCGGCTTTTCTTCCCCTTGGCCTCTCCTATCAACTGCCATTCTCGCATCAGTCTCTCGTCTCTCTAAGCGGCGGTGAAGGTCGAGTTGATGGCGCCGATCTTGATGTTGGAGTAAGTGACCGAGGCGTCGGGGTGCTCGGCCTCGACATTCTCGGGCAGCCCGGCCTCGGCGTCGCAACGGCCACGGGCAACACCGGGCTTGGACGGGTCGCCATCGGTGGGGTAGTTGCTGTCCAGCCAGTTCATGGCGGCGGCACTGAGAAAGAAGGGAGCGGTGTCAACCATGTTTTCTATCCCGAAGATTGGGCATCACGGGACGAATGGGGCGAGAAAGTGGGTGAAGGAAGGGGAAAGGGATAAATGGAAAAGGAAACGGGCAAAGGGAAGGGGGAAATCGTACTGATCATCCCAAACGCTGAGGACGAGCACCATCTTCTCGAGCGACTTGCCCATGGCGGACAGGCCACCGACCGTCTTGAAGTAGTTGGTGTCGCCAAAGGCCGTCTTCTGCTGCTCGCAAAACTCGTCCGTGATGGAGTTGGTGGGGTCGACGCCTTCGATGACGGTCTGCGAGTTGGGGATCACGGTGCCGTCCTGCACGTAGAAGCGGCGGATCTCCTTGAGGGCGCCCGTGTCGGTGTTGTCGTCAGTGATGAACTGCGTTACCACCGTGAAGGGCTTGCTCGTGTCGACCGTCATGCCTGGGCCGTAGAACTCCTTGTTTCCCAGGCGGAAGCTGTTGAAGTCGCAGCCATCTGCCCGCGATGTCAGTCCTGTCGCTTGCTACTCCCATTCTTTCTTCATCCTATTCTATTCTTTCCATTGTTTTTTTTTTTTTTTTTTCGTTTTGCAAATTGAGGGGAAAAGTTAAGAGCTGACACGTACCCTTGTCGCACAGGCCGGCGTACCGGTTGTCTCCCGCACCGCACTCCTCCTCACTCTCGCACCGGGTCTGCTCGTTAACCTTGCACGGGTGCGGAGTGTAGGCGGTGGCGTCTGAGTTGGCCTCCCAGATGTCCATCTCGGCGCAGCAGGTGCCGTACTTGCCGGTGCCGGAGTTTCCGTCAGTGCCGCCCCAGCCCTCGGTGTTGGCCTGTTTCTTTGTGTCAGCTGGCCGCCCGGATCACCACCATGGCCCTTTATGTTTTTTTTTTTTTTTTTTTTTTTTTTCAACATCAAGGGAAAGAAGAAGAAAAAAGGCCGTACCTCGCCGTTGATAAACTTGATGTCCTGCGGGCACTGGCTGTCGCAGTAGCCGGTGCCGTACTTGGCGCCGGCCTTGTTGCCCTCGAAGCGGGACATGCCGCCGTCCTCGTCCATCTCGCTGAAATAGACAGCGCCGTTCAGGCCGCAGGGCAGGTTGGACACGTCAACGTCAAAGGTGAACTCCTTGTTGAGCAGGTTGAAGAGGCGGTACTTGTCGTCACCCTTCATCAGGTAGACGCGCGAGCCGACGTTCTGGCCGTTCTGGTTCTTGGTGACAAAGTTGAGCTTGAGTGCGCCATCGGACGGCGTCGTGATACCGTACGTGCCCTCGTAGTCGGCGCCGTCGATGGCGCAGTTGGCCGCGCACGTCACGCCGTCGGGGCAGGCCGTCTCGTTCCAGGCGTTGCCCGTGTAGCAGTTGGTGTAGCCGTCGGTGACGTGTGTCCAGCGCCAGTTGGCCTAGGTCGAGGAGAGGAGGAAGAGGCGTCAGTTAGCCACTTTTTTCTTATGCTATGCCGTGTATCCCCTCCAAAAGAGACGACGAGGCCACATGGGAGTCCGTCTGTGGGATGGCCACTTACGTCCAGGACCACGGTGGTGTCCTCCTTAGTGCACGAGCCGGGAGCTGTGCACACCTCGATGGGAAGCGAGGGGTGGATCTCCTCGGTGAGGGTTCCCGCTTGCTGGCCGAGCACGAGGCTGGTGAAGGAGAGAGCGGTCGCGACCTGCCGGTACATGGTGGGCAGACTGGACTGGGTGTAGTGGATGAGGAGGGAGGGGCTGAGTGGGAGGACTGAGCTGGACGGGATCAGCACTGCGCTGGTTCCTCTTCTCCTCAAGATCCTGACGGCGGGAAGGGACCGCTCCCTTTATACATCATGGCCCTCCGGCTCACGAGGGTCACGATGAGAGAGCTCGTTGCTCTTCCCCCGGATCGCCCTAGGTCCTTCTATGTTGGGCCACGGAAGCTGAGGAACAAGCGCATCGCCGCAAGGGGAGAGCGCCAAAGTCGAATCCCGAGATCCCCTCTCCACTGACTGGCACAAGACGGCAAAGCGCGCGGCCTCGTGGACATGGTGAACTCTCGGCAGGCTGATAGTACACAGCAAGGAAGCATGGGATCAAGGATCCTGCAACAATCATCCTGCCGCCCCGGCTCCAAGTCGCTTGTGGGCGGCCGGACGGTGCTGCGCTGGAGGTCCAATGCGGGATGATCTCCCGACGCCCTCAACTCTCTCACAGTCGCTTGCCGGGGCTTTTGGTCGGCGTTCCGGGGTCAGGGGTCGGATGGATGGATCACTGAAAAGCGCATCACCGCGGCGGTTAAGACCGAACCCCCAAACCCCCAACTTTTTAGGAAACCCAAACGCCCAATCCCGTTCCTCGTCGCGAAAACGCCGAGTGATACGGTCGATTCCCAGATAAGCGGGACCCGAGAGCAGGGCGCCCACCTGATGGGTTGCGGCTCTGATTGCTGAGCAAAATAGGCAGATTACGGCTACCCGGAATCGCCCTCCCGAGTTGACCGGATAAGCTTGGGATCGGCGCCGACTAAGAGGCGGCTCGAGAGCCTGAAACGGGCGAAACGGGCGACACGGGCGAGCCGAGTGGCATGGGCGGCTCCCACCCTCAATATCGAGCGTCGCCTCTCATGGCTCAAACGGGCAGGCGATCGACGACAACGCAGGGACGATGCGCCCTGCCAAGGGAGAGCCGCAAAGCATCCCGGGTTTCCGTCGGTTTTCTAGAAGTCCTACATAGTAGAGTGCAATCAGAAACAACGTCAGCCGCCCGCTGGGTGCTGGGTTTTCTCACGCGTTTTAGTGTCGCATACCCCTCGTTAAGTCGGAGGCTACAAATGCTGTGTTCCTATCTCCGTGCAGCCGGCTCTTGATCGGTATTCAGCGGCTGCGGCCCGAATTCATCCACACTAAGGTAGTAACTAACCTGTTCGAACGCTTTGGTGTAAGTAAGGTAGGTGCAAGAGCAGAGGTGTAAGACGCCCCGGGGGGGGGACCAAGGCAGGTAGTGTACTTGGGAGTTGGCGGTTGCTGGTGGAGTCCATCGCTCCTGTCTCCCCTGCGTTCAACACCAGTGCGGAAGGCACGAAAGGGAAGAGTGGCCCCGCCGGAGAAGCGCTCCACTCGTAGACGCTGCCGAAGGTCGGGATCAGCATGAGGTGTTGACTTTTACTCTCAAGTACACGTTTGTAGTTTGTGTACTGCCAGGCAATTCGAGCCACCCGCTGACTTCAAGCATGTTTACAGCTTTTGGGAGAATATCTTGATAATTCCGAGGGCAATGCGTTCTTGAGAGGCACGGAAGTTAAGTCGATGCCTAACTACTCGACCTAAGGTTTGTTGTCTAACAACCACCGCTGCCGGGCCTTCGCTTTAATACCACGTAGCATCCCGAGACCGCTGCATGATGCTACTATCATTCCGTCCTGTAGAGGGTCTCTCGCAAGGCAAACATGGGAAGAGATTAGCCGACCCACGGAGGAGGCACTTTATACACGCTGGCAGAGGAGAGAGAGAGAGGACAAAAAAGGCGACTTGCCCGCGAAGTGTGTCTCCCTAGGTTTGGATTCTCCATCCGTGTATACTTGTGTATACTTGTGAAGGTGCCGGCCGTAGGTCTGGCTCACTCCGCTTCGGAGTACAAGAGAATTCCCAAAGTCTCAGCTCTTGCCAACCGCTGCTCCGTTTTTTTTTTTTTTTTTTTTTTTTTTTTTTTTTTTTGGGGGGGGGGGGGGGGTTGTGTGACTGAGTCCAGACTTGATCGAGATACTACTGAAAACGAAAGGGAAAAAATAAATAGCGAGAAAAACTTCCGACAAGCTACCTGGGCTGTGCCGGATAGCCGGAGTACTAGAGTTCAACCAGCGAGGGGCATGCCGAACGGGCAGGGCTATATCAACAAGCCGGTCTCCGTCTTTCCCGCCATACACCGCTGAAGTTGGACCTGAGCTGAACCATTTCGATATTCCAGCCTCCTGGAGTCTGCCGTCGAGCAAAAGCCATTGGAACAATTGGGTTGTCGGCAAGTCCCGTTTTGGGTTCCTTCAAATACTCCATTGCCATCAGCAAGCACTTGCCTCTGTTGGACTATTGGCATGAAGAAGCTGCTCAATAAGTGAGAAGCACATATATACTTGGCTGTTTTATTTCATATCGTAATATGGTTTATAGGAATTGTAAAATTGAGCTGATCTCTGACGATTCTTGGTTTTCACATTGCAAAATCAAGAAAGAGCTGTTCAGATCGCCGGGTCTTGAACCAGCCAGTGCAGAATTCCATCAAAAACCCTAACCCTCTAGCTCGCGTCTTGATGTCTCTCATGGATCACAACGAAGTATTGTTCATGCCGTTGTAAGACAGCAAAAAATCTATATTTGTAAAGAAGCAACTGACTTTCGTGGAGTGTTCACGTTTCCAAATTGAATTCAACGTCTCAACCTCCTCCCCTTTTTTCCTCCTGTAAATTTTAGGCTTGTGTCGTCAACAGCGCCGACCTTGCTCATCTCGCTCTTTGCCTAATTATTGATTTCTTGCGTCACAGCATCCCGACCTCGCACCCGACCTCGCACCCAACCGTTTATTAATTCAGAGGAGCGGACAGAAACAGTTCTGCAACCGCCTGCTCCGACTCTCACAACTCCTCTTTTTTCTAAGTTGCCCTCCCCAACCCAGTAGCCATCGTCTTTCTTCGAGACATCCAAAAAGGACGTCACGGGAAAACTTTGTTAACGGAGGGGCAGGCAAGGAAAGAATTGACTGAAGAAAGGGAGAGAAAAAAAAAAAAAAAAAGAGGACAAAATGGCATCGGCCCCCCTCCTGACCCAACCCCGCCTGCGCGCCCTGGCCCCGGACCCCCCCGCGGCCGTGCGCGTCCGCAACCTGGCGACGACGCTCCGCCGCGCCGGCCGCGACGCCTGGGGCCGCCCCCGCCGCGCCCAGCCCTGCCTGGTCTCGGCCGAGGTGGCGTTCCGCGAGGCGTTCACGGCGGCCGCCGCGAGCGACCGCCTCGGCGCCGACACGGTGCACTACGGCACGCTGAGCAAGGCGGTCCTCCGGAGCATCGAGCTGTTTGAGGGGGAAGCGGGGGAGGAGGAGGAGGAGGAGGAGGAGGAGAAGGAGCGGAGCCTGCGGGACGTGCTGGGACGCGTGTGGCTCGATCTGACGGGGTCGGAGCTGCTGCTTCTCGACGGCGGGCGCACCGCTCGGACGGGACAGGAGGGGGCCAAGGGTGAGGGGTTTCTCGACCTGAGCAAGGTGCGGCTGCTGTCGGTCACTGTGGCGTTGCCCAAGGCATCGCTCCTGGGAGATGGGGTGAGCCTGACGGCGAGCGCCGTGTTCGACTCGGCGGGCGCGGTGGAGGGCCGGGCGATGGCTTTGGAGGTCAGCAGGCTCAAGGTGCCGACGCTGGTCGGCGTGAACGCGAATGAGAGGCTGGCAAAGCAGTTCGTTATCTCGACCGCTACGGTTGAGAGGTTTACGAGGGCGGAGGATGTGTACACCGATATTGAGCGAGACATTGTCGCGGTGAGTTCACCCATGGTAGCAAGAATTATTCCCCCAACCCCAAACAAGCAACATTGCGTTGTTACAAGTGAATGTCCGCTGACACTAGCGAATTAGGCCATGGAAAAGTCGTCTTTTGAGACCCTCGAAGCCCTGGGTGCTCATCTAGCAGAGACCGTCCTGAGTTCAGGCTGGCACGAGGATGGCTGGCAGGTCTGCATCCGGATGGAAAAGCCCACGGCAGTCCCCATGGCGGATTGCCCCATTGTCGAGGTGAGAGCTACGCGGGAGTCTAGTTTAAAGGAGAAAAAGGCAGGCACATCCTGAACCAACTGGGTAAGGAGAAGAACAGAACAAAAACACTCTTATCATGCCGTCTAAACCTCTCAGTCCCGGGGGGTTTCGAAGTAACTCGTGACCTGGGTCGGCAAGGGAACATGACAGGAAACATATGAGTTATTCCCTGTCGCACAGAGGGACGTCGCCGTTCGTGATCTCGTTGACAAACTCCATATCTGGGTCAAACAGCATTACGTGGAAATGCTCCACCGATTTTACGGACTTGAGGGAGGCCCAGTTCTTGAACCAGATGACCTGTCGTGTCGTTGGTGTCAGCATCACGAGACAGCTACGGGGTGTTAGCGCAACCGACATGATCCGGACGCATCCTGGAGAATTTCTTGCGAACGTAGGCGTCGATCTCGGCGCGCGCCGCGTCCGTCAGGTCGCCCGTTTCCGGGTCTTCCTCGAGCGCAAACTTGGTCCACACGACGAGGTGCACTATCCGCTCGTCGATGCCGTACGGCCAGTCATTCCTCAGCACCTTTACGTCGTCGTCGAACTCAAAGGGCCGACCTCTCGGAGTGATGGGCAGCGTCCACCCGAGCCTCTCGGAGAGGATAAAGTTCATGACGCTGCCATAGTCCTGCCTGAGCTTCCAAGTATAGGCCAGGTATCGGCGGAGGTCCGACGGGACTCTCTGGAACAGCTCCAGCCGGTTCTGTGCCACCTTCTGTTGCACCACGGCCCACGAGTCACGTTGATATTCGCTGTCTGGCGTGCTGATGATGCCGCGGTCCTTGTCCGAGATGTTGCGGAGGAAGTCGGGGCACTCGGCAGTTCTCAAGTGTTCGGGAACGTTCACCTGCCAGTAGGGCAGGTCTTGTGTTGTGCTGCCCATCTGTTCTGTTGTTGTGTGTAGCCGCAAGCTGACTCCGCCTTGGAAGCTCAGGGTTTTTACTCCGTAGCGTTAGGTATTAATTATTGTTTTTTTTGCCTTTCGATAACCGTCCGAAGTCTGATTCAGATGCAGGGTTCAATCAAAGTTGAGACATGCGTTTGACAACTTGCCGCTCGATGCAAGCATGACTTGGCAGTATGTATGTATTCGACTCCCGGTAACGGCCGAGTTTTCCAGACAGTTGGGCGATATCCCTGGTACCGTAACTTACAGCGTAACTAATGCGAGTACGGATGTATGTACAGTATGTACGGAGTAATCCGTACATCCGTACATACCTTATGTGGGGCCGAAATCCTTGTCCGCTGGCAACCCGAGGACCGGCGAGGCTTGCGAGATGATCCTGGGGCTCACGGGGATGCGACCCGTAATTCAACTTTGTTGAATCGAAAATGCTAATAATGCGTAGTCGAGCGCAGTAACTACTGGGTGTAGTGTGAGGCAATGCTAGTGTACCGTACGTATGGCTACCGTACGTATGGCTGTTCCTTTTTATCATGCCACTGACTAGTTATTGCTCGCCCAAGGCTAGCGTTGTTAGTTATTTGGCTGGGGCAGCTGAAACGATGACTTTGTGGACCGCAATGCCAAGCTCGCCCTCGGACATTCACTTCCCATGGCTCGTGTCCTAGTACTGCGTCCACACGAGATGGGGTGAGCGTATGTGCCTATGCACGCGGTCCGAGTTACTTGGCGATGGTTTGACGGCGCGGAATGCGGCTCAGGTTTGATGTGCCCCAGAAGAGGCCTAGTGCCGGCATAGCCTCGCAGAGGCCAATCGGGAGTTGTCTCGAAACCACAGTCTCTATAACGCGCATGAGGAACGAAATATCCCAGTTTCCGTCACCACGTGGGCCCGGTCATTTGACCCGGTGGTGCTGGCAGTGCGGTGTCGCGGCTGGACATGGACGGCAAAAAGCATCCATCTGCGGACCCATCACAGAGGCGGTGCTACCGGCCTGGAACCCTCAGTCGGCCCCCTCCGTAGACTTGTCTGGATGGACTGCTTCCGTCAAGTGGGGTGGAGCTCGCCCAGAGGAAGCAAGGAGGGACTGAAGGTGAGCCGAAGGCAAAAGAGCTCGGTTGCGATGATTCCACAAAAATGGCCGCAAGCCTTCCGAGCATGTAGTGTAGTGTAATTATATAGCGTGCGGCTTGACGCGATTCTTTCCGCTTTGCATGAGCCTTGGCCGGTTAAAATTCATACTGCGCATGCCTGGATCGGTTGGCTACTGTACTTTAGTATCAATTCGGTCACTTTCTTGTCAAAAGGGGGAAACCGCTTGCAACAGGTGTTGCCTGCTTCGTCTTGCCCATCAATTGAACCCCCCAGGGGGTGGAGTGCGGCGAGTGACCAACCTTCACCGTTTTTTATTGAAGCGAACCAACTCCCCATTTCCCCGTTGATGACTGGTGGATCTTGAATGATGGGCGGGAAGCCGCCACCGGCTGCTAAGTAGTTTTTAGTTCCCGTTGGGCTGAGACTGCATTAATAGCTCGTTGCGGGCTTTTAGTGTGGTAGTATGCAGAATACGCACCTACGCAGTAAGACATACGGAAGTAACGTTAAGGCACATCAGGTTCCTACGCACCAGCCTTAGGTACCCAAGGTATGGCCGTAGGTATGTATTACCTAGGTACCTAGGCATGCAACTAAGGGATACCTCTACTCGGTAGTGTATGAGTGGACATGCTTCAACATTAGGGATAGGTACGACAGGGGGCATTCGGCCTGGGCAACTTGGAGAGAGAGCGGCACAGGGGAGGCTCGGCAATGATGAGGAAGGGCCTGTCGTTCGTAAAAGGGGCGAGCCGCGAGACATTATCGTTGAGCGATTACTTGACCCTACTGCAATCTGCCGCGAAAATCAGTCACCTGGTGGTAATCACTGTTATCTTCCGTCCAGTTATCGTTCTCCGTCGAGTTGCAACTGCCCCCTTGTGCATACAATCGGTGCTCGATCGCAGGTAGTAATGACCTCGCACAGACGGGGAGCTCGACCTCAGGTAGCCGTCCAAAGCCCTCAAGTTGCCGCAATGGATTTGTGCCACAGTTATACCAACCAAGGTGCTCAGCATTGTTTGATCTTGATTTTAAACAAGGGGCAACCGAAATAACTACCTGCCCCACTTACACGACTGACAGGGGGGGAGCTCTGATAATAGCATCAAAAGGTCCAGTTAGTACGGAGTACCCAGGGTCGTGCGCACCTCTTGGGCGACCCGACCGCTTTTCCGTCACCTTCGTCGTCCTTCCCTTCTTCTTTTCGTATCAATCCGACCATCTGCTTTTTCCTTCTCGTCTCTCCAAACCACGCACACACACCAATCCCACCACCTCTTTCTTGACAGGTAATGTGAGTACGCCAGACTTGGGTTTAGATCCCCGCCAAACGAAACAGCCCGGCCCCGCACCTTGAAGCTCTGCCAAATCACTGCTCCATCCCCATTTCCACCGCTGCCAGGAGGGGTTGATCCAGTCGATCCCACTTCGACCCAAGGTTGCGCAACAGACCGCAATTACGTCAATCGGCTAATTTATCCTTTCAAAACAGAACCTTCCCTTCAAAAACCTGCCTTCACACCTTTATCTGACGCCAAACTCCAAACTCCAAAGCCCAACGGTTCTCGAGCTGCGTCTTCGTGATCTGGTTAGGCCCGACCTCCGTTTCAACACCCTCTCCAACTTACACCCTCGCGACAGACAGCCCAGTGTATAGAACAGACATCAAACATGGCGGCACAAGGAGTCAAGAGCGCCCTTCCCACGCACCTTAAGCCGGGCACCAACGACGATACCGAGTTCGCCAAGAGGCATCATGGCAAGACAAGATCCCACATGGTAAGTTCTTTCAATGTTCTATTTCCAACGTCCATTCTTGAGCAGTCATTCGTGGGTAGCGTGCGGGAAGCCGTTGCCCATACCAAACGCTGTTTGGGCGGCCAAGCAGTTGAGGAGCCGTGACGGGGGACCTGAGCCCTCGCAGCTGCGTCAGTGACACTGGCGGTGGACGGTTACGCAATTGTATGCTCAATGCCAGCGCCCTACCTTGGCTCCGACACCAGGGCGCCACTATCCAAGCCCCCTTTTACGAGGGAGCAAGAAGGTGCTTTGGCCGAGTTACGGGCCGACATGGGAGTCTTCTTCAAACCCTTGGGCTCCTAAACAGACTCCCGGGCTCTGCCATACGGCATGCGCGTTTGTACGGACCCTTTTTCCAAAGCCAAGGATGAGGAAAAGCGAGAAGACAAGCCGCAAGTGACGGTCCCGGATATTGTTGTCGATAGTTTTCGATTTTTTTTTGGGTTCTATTTTTCCGCTCTTGCCCAGCATTTGGAGAAAATGACGTCAGACTAACTCACGGATTCTCGACAGGCCTTCGAGAACACCTCGACCAACATCGCGGCCGCCCAAATGCGCAATGCGCTTACGAACCTGGCCGAGACTGTGAAGGACCCGGAGCAGAAGAAGGCAAGTGGCGGTTTGTTGATTGGGCAAGGGACGAACAAGATTGGCATCTAACGGGTGATACAGTTGTTCGAGACCGAGATGGACAACTTCTTCACGCTTTTCCGCCGGTACCTGAACGACAAGGCCAAGGGCAACGAGGTGTAAGTGCTTTTTGTGATGGAAACAAGGCGAGGGCTGACAAGGGCTGCCGCAGTTCATGGGATCGCATTGCGCCTCCTGCCGAGGGCCAGGTTGTCGACTACGACGATCTTCCCAACTCGGAAGCCGTCCAATTCCTCAACAAGCTGGCAGTGCTGAAGCTCAACGGCGGCCTGGGTACCTCTATGGGTTGCGTCGGCCCTAAGTCGGTCATCGAAGTTCGCGATGGCATGTCCTTCCTCGACATGTCGGTCCGCCAAGTCGAGTACCTCAATCGCACATATGGCGCCAATGTCCCCATCGTCCTGATGAACTCGTTCAACACGGACGAGGATACCGCCGCTATCATCAAGAAGTACGAGGGCCACGGGGTGGACATCCTCACCTTCAACCAGTCCCGCTATCCCAGAATCTACAAGGACTCCCTCCTCCCAGTGCCCAAGTCTTTCGACTCCCCCCTTCACGACTGGTACCCGCCGGGACACGGCGACGTCTTCGAGTCCCTGTACAACTCGGGCACCCTGGATAAGCTGCTTGAGCGCGGCATCGAGATCATCTTCCTTTCCAACGCCGACAACCTTGGCGCCGTCGTCGACCTTCGTATCCTCCAGCACATGGTAGAGAGCGGGGCGGAGTACATCATGGAGCTGACAAACAAGACCAAAGCCGACGTCAAGGGCGGTACCATTATCGACTATGAAGGCAGCGTGCGTCTGCTCGAAATCGCTCAGGTCCCCAAGGAGCACGTCAATGAGTTCAAGTCGATCAAGAAGTTCAAGTACTTCAACACCAACAACATTTGGATGAACCTCCATGCCATCAAGCGCGTGGTGGAGAACAACGAACTCGAGATGGAGATCATCCCCAACGGCAAGACCATCCCCGGTGACAAGAAGGGCGAGTCGGACATCAGCATTCTGCAGCTCGAGACGGCCGTGGGCGCCGCCATCAAGCACTTCAGGAACGCCCACGGCGTCAACGTGCCGCGCCGCCGTTTCCTGCCCGTCAAGACCTGCTCAGACCTGATGCTCGTCAAGTCGGATCTGTACACTGTTAAGCACGGCCAGTTGCAGATGAGCGCCAACCGCTTCGGAGACGCCCCGCTCATCAAGCTCGGCAGCGACTTTAAGAAGGTGTCCGACTTCCAGAAGCGCATCCCCAGTATCCCCAAGATCATCGAGCTCGACCATCTCACCATCACGGGTGCCGTTAACCTCGGCCGCGGCGTCACCCTCAAGGGCACCGTCATCATCGTCGCGACTGAGGGCCAGACGATCGACATCCCGCCGGGCTCCATCCTGGAAAACGTCGTCGTCCAGGGTAGCTTGCGCCTGCTCGAGCACTAAGCGGTGCTCTCCTTGGGAGCAGCGGTGTTCCTATGCGTCATCGGCATGTCGGTGAGGCGGGCTTACTCTTTCTTCTGCGTTCTTGGGCCTGATACATATCATAATATGGCGACCTTTGCATATGGATTTGGAGGGTGAAAAAACAAAACACCCTCGGTGGTGGTTAATATGACGTGGTATGGCCTTGTCTTCTCAGCACTTTGCCCCTGGCAGAGTAAACAGTGGACGAACTTTAGCCTACCATTTAGCACTTATAGACATTTTGTAGTAGCCGTGATTATCAAGGTCGATTTGAATCGTCCTTGCGCTGTGCATGTGTCGGTAGCGACTCTTGTCTGTTACGCACTTGATCTGCGTAAGTGAGTTAAGGTTCCAGCCAGCTCCCATCGGAGAGTAGTGATAGACCAGGCGAGGGCAGAAAGTTGGGATTCACACACAACAATCTCGACGGCGACCGAGCCTGCATCTCAAGCCGTCCTACTCGTTGCCAAAATCGTCACGCAAGTTCCGATCTCTAAGTCCTGCACAAAGAAACGATCAAGTCGATTTCGGACTCGTCGCTGCCGTTGCCGTTGACGGCGAATGGGACATGCGCTCGTAATAACCGCCCGGTCCTTCCTCAACACCTTTAAAACGCCTTGTATGACCACTGTGATGTCTGTCCCAACCTACACCGATGCAAAAAAATAACCACTAAGGAGCGAGGGCAAAGCCCTTGCGGGGCTAGCTAACTCCCTTTCCGCTTCAACTTTTCACTACACTCGGGACAGTACCACGTCCCGTTGGGCTCGCTCTTGAGCCCGACGCAGCCCCAGTGGAACCACTCGTAGGGGCACTGGTCGTTGTCGCAGGCCACCATGTTGCCGAAGCTGACGTTCTGGCACGAGCAGTACTTGCGGTCGTCGCCGGCCTCGTCGTCCTCCACGTCGATCATGTCCACGTCTTCTTCCTTGATCCCGCGCCCCGGGTGGGGGCTCCGCGGGTGGGCGGTGTTTCGGTCTGCCCCGTTGCTGTTGTTGCCGTTGGGGTAGCTGCTGGTGCCCGAGGGGGTGCGGTTGTGAAGGCTCGAGTCGCGATTGCCGGCGCCGGCGCCACCTGTCGGGAGCGAGGCGGCGGCTTGGTTGGAGGCGGAGCGGGAGAGAGACGCGGCCGGGGTGCCGCGGCCGCCGGTGCGCGTATCGCTCTCGTCGTCGCTGGCTGATTCGGCGTCAGAGAGCTCGCTTTCGGCGGCGGAGGAGGGTGAGTTCTTGGCGGCGCGCTTGACGCGGGACAAGCCGGATTTTTGGACGCCAGCGCCGGCTGCCGGCGTCCCCTTTTTGCGGCCGCCTGCACTGGAAGGTGTGCCTGCCTTGCGCACCCCGCCGGCGAGCGTGGCCTTGGATGTGGCCCGCGGCCCAGCGCTACCAGCGCGCTGAACGCCCGCGGCCGTCTGGGCCCCCTTAGGCGTGCCTGGCCCGAGCGAAGAGTGGCGGGCTAGCCCGCTCGATGTCGCGGGCAGGGTGCCCAATCCGCTATTCGACCGGGGCACGCGCTTCGTTGCCGGGCCGGCTGAGCTCTCTCTCGCCTGGCGGTTCATGATCATGCTCGCTGCCGGGGTGGCAGGCGCCGAAGCCGAAACTTGTTGCTGAGTCTGAGCACTGCGAACCTGTGCATTTGCCGCCCGGGCTTGCGGTATGTTGTTAAGAGCTGAGGAAATAGCATTCGCCGCATTCGCGCCTCGGGGGCCACCAGTCCCGTTCGTCGCGTTAGCAGCACTAGGGCGCAGGAGAGAGGGGAGTTCATCGGGGTCGGTAAAACCGGGCTCGCCGCGGTCGTAGAGCATCTTGATCTGCATGTCGAGCTGGCGAGTATGCTTGTCCAAGTTCTGCTGCAACTTCTGGGTCAAAGCAATCTTCTCGTTCGACAACTGCTCCGCTAGCTCAAAATTCTTCCTTATGGTTGCCCGATATTCCTCCTCTTTTGGGTTTGGATGGTGGCTGCCGTGTGCCTTGATCCACTTCTGGATGCGCCCATCCCGTTCTTCAATCTCCCGCACCAGCTTGTCATATTGACGATCCTTGTCTGCGATCTCTTCTTGCAGGAAGCGCAACTCCTCAGCCAGGTTCTGGGTCCTGTTGATAAACTCGTCGAGGATCAGTGCCGGGTCGAGCGGTTCGGCAGGTGGCATCTTCCTGACGAAGTCGATAGATAAATCGTCTCTAGGCATGGCTGTTAACCCGCCGTACGGCGTACGTAGTGCACTGCCCGCTTGGAATCACGTTCTGATGAGGCTAGAGTTGAAGCTTGTGACGCGGGTCTCCCCCACTGCAAGCCAACCTGACTTGAGGGGGACGAAGCGCTGGCGCAGCGAACCTGCTGCAGAGAGCCTGGGCCCAGGAGCCCCCCCAACCTTGGGAAGTGCAGCAGCGAGTTGAACTGTGGCAGACGAGAAATACCGCCAGGACTTGTAGGCTCAAAGACACACCAATAAATGGTTGTGAAAGCACTGAACAAGCATAATCGCGGTACGCGAAACAGGTGGAACGAAGCCAAATTGTGGATGACGCAGGGCGGCTCGGCTCTGCTCAGAAGTTCCCTATGGAAAAGTGCTTCACGGAGGAAAATTCCACAGGCTCACCTTGCGCAGTACCAAAAGGGATAATTTCAGACGCCAGGTAGCCCGCACCCCTGTCTTCCAGAGGATGCGCGGTCTGGGGATTTGATGAAAGTCGAGCTGGATACGGATAGTTCGAGGCCAGATTCTTCCATGTGGAGAGCGAGCAAGTACGGACTCTCTCTTGTCGCGCCAGTCGGCCAAAATCCGTGGTTGCCCTCTCAGCGGAAGAAGTTCGGCGGTCAGCCTGCCCAATGAGAAGCCCGAAAACCTCGATGCCACTGGGCCTCTGTGGAAAGGGGAAGTGGCAGGGGCATTGACTACGCTAGCCAAATCAGGCCTAACGGATGCCAAGCTCAAGGGTCGATCGCCACATGGAGGGTGCCGCGGATTTGTTCGATTCGAGATCCGAATCCATGCAAGCTCCATCATCAACAATCCGGATCATTCGTAAGCGCTTTTGACAGTACCATAACCGCTATCAGCATCGTTCTCGCCTTTTGCATCCACTAAGCTACGCCCAGATTTATTTTCGTTGAAAAAGAAACCCCGTTATCGGCCCCTCAGTTCAACAAATCCAGAGATTGCATCGCAGTGCCCTTCTTTTTACCGGGCCCCGATCCGTGGTGTTCCTCTCGGGGGCCAGGTACCTAGGTCTTGACATAGCGAACACCAAGTGTGACGATGGATGTCTCGGCCTACCAATATAGGCCCCCAAAGCCCAACTATCTGCCTCACAATATCGAGGCCGATGACCCCATCGTGGAAGAGTACGCCGTCCCGCTCGGCAAGGCTGACGACCGCGAAAATGCCATCTTCTTCAACAAGATGAAGTTCGCGGCGCAGGAGTACGGCATTGTCCGTCCCAAGGGGTACAGGGTCTCGTACCACGCCACGCCCGAGATGGAGAAGCATCACTTTGGACAGACGCACCCCATGAAGCCGTGGCGCCTGACGCTAACCAAGAGCCTTGTCACATCGTACGGAATGCCCTTTGCCATGGACAACTACGTGACGCGGGAGGCCACGTACGAGGAGCTCAATGCGTTTCACTCGAGCGACTATCTCGACTACTTGTCAACAGCAACCCCCGAAGACCAGCCACAGGATATAGACAACTCTGACAAGGAGGTCAAGTACAACCTCGGCGGGAGTGACTGCCCGCTCTTCCATGGGCTCTACAACTACTGCTCCATGTCGGCGGGATGCTCACTCGACGCTGCGCGCAAGATCACCAACAACCAGTCCGATATCGCCATCGCTTGGGGCGGCGGGCTACACCACGCCAAGAAGTACGAGGCATCGGGCTTCTGCTATATCAACGACATTGTGCTCGCCATATTACAGCTGCTGCGCATCTACCCACGCGTGTTGTACATCGACATTGATGTGCACCACGGCGATGGCGTCGAAGAGGCCTTTTACTCGACCGACCGCGTCATGACCGTCTCGTTCCACAAGTACCACCCGGAGACCTTCTTTCCCGGCACCGGTGCGCTCGAGGACAATGGGCCAAAGAGCGAGCACAACCCGGGAGCGCACCACGCCATCAACGTCCCCCTACAAGACGGCATCACGGACGAACAGTACGAGAACCTCTTCCAGAGCATCATTGGTCCCATCAACGAGCGCTACCGGCCGAGCGCCATTGCGCTACAATGTGGCGCGGACTCGCTGGCAGGCGACCGTCTCGGTCGCTTCAACCTCCGCGTCCAGGGCCACGGCGCCTGCGTGCGGTACTGCAAGAGCCTCGGCCTACCGATGATTATGTTTGGCGGCGGCGGATACACGCCGCGCAACGTTGCACGTGCCTGGGCATACGAGACATCGATCGCCATCGGAGCCGACACGCGGATCCCCGAAACCATTCCCGAGCACGCGCCGTGGCGTGAGCATTTCATCCATGACACGCTGTTCCCGACACTCGAGCAGAGCATGAACGAGCCGCGCCATAACCGCAACTCGGACAAGCGGCTGCGCGAGATTGTCGCTCACGTACACGAGCAGCTCCGCTTCGTTTCGCACGCGCCCAGCGTCCAGAGCACCATTATCCCTCCTGATCTCGGGCCGATTAGGGACGATGTGGAAGCACGCTTGAAGGAAGAAAGTGAAGAGAAGGACGGAGGGTTGAGGAAGATTCAGGAGGAAGGGTTAGGACAAGAAGGGGAATTTTAAAAAGAGTACGGGACGGCCGTATGTACAGTAGGGTCTTGGGCACGGCGTCGATGTATTTTCGAGCCCGACAGACTCCATTGGCGCCCGAAGCAGTAGTGAGCAAACAGGATACCCATTTTCAAGATGTCAGGGAAAGCGATCGTCTATTCGCTCTGATTTTAGCGACCGCGCCGTTCTTCTTTAACCACCCGACAAGCGGCCCACTGTCCCGGTGGGGCCTCCGGGCTTCCGGGGCATCGACTCCGCCCCGAGTCGGTGGAGTGGGGCTGCTGCATGCGGGAGCAAACCGATCTTGCAGCGGGGCCACGGGGGGGAGGTCAGCGGAATGCCAATTGCATCATCGGTTTTGAAACAACTTGCGCTCAGCCTTTCAGATCCAACGAGCCATCCGCTTATCAACCACCAACCACATTGGAGAACTGAGTACGCTTTGGGAGGTGCTCCGTATAAAAGAGACGGTGGGGGCCGAAGAGATGAGAGACGTCTCATCAAGTGATGGGATATTCTCTGAGACCAAAGGCTTGAGAACCCCCCCCGAGGTGACCGGCCACATGCATTGCAGAGTCGGGCCTCATGCGGCGCAGTCATAATCCTCTCGACCCAGCCATTATCGCTTTCTTCGGACCGTTGAGACCCCATCCATCCTCTGCTGCCCAAGCCGCTGCTCGATACATAGTTCGAATCACATCTTCACAGCGACAGCTTCGGGGACGTAGTTAGTGGAACCATTTTCACACTAGAGTGCCCTTTCAGGCCGACCTTGACCTGTTCCCAGTTCCCGCTTTCCAATCTTGTTATCGCCCCTTGTCGGCCAAACCCACTCTGCATGCCGAGGCCTGTCGGCAGTTGGAAGGTTGGGACACAGGCTACAGCGGCCCACCGATACTTTGCATCCTCGACACGCCTTTGTGGGTGGGTGATTCGATTCCTCCCCGACTCCTCCTCGGCCACGTTAGCCGCACACAAACCGCCACCATGTCACTGCAACGCGTCTCGTCCATTGAGACCTTCACCACCATTCCTACCAACGGTTCCCGGCCGAGGAGGACTTCGGATGCATCCACTCGCGCGCGCAAACTGACCTTCAACCCGCTCCCGCAGCGATGGGATCCCCCGACAACCCTTGACCAGCTCGCCGCTGTCGGGGCCTTCAAGGTGCCCAAGTGGAAGCGATTGCATAAGTTGGCCCATGATAGCTTGTCTAGCCAGCCATTGACGCTGTTTTCAGTCCAAGTAATTGTCGGGGTTGCCTCGTGCTTCTTCGGAGCCGGCATCGTCTTTGGCTATGCCGCAATCAAGCCCGTGCTGAGGGCCGAGGGCGCTTACAGGCGTATCTGCGCCGCCCAGAACGGGTCGCCCGATGCCGTGGATACTTGCGCCGACATGCACCTCAACCTGATGTTCACCGTCGCTGCGGTGGCTACCAACGTCGCTGCGTTGCCTGTCAGGGCGATCCTTGACCATCTCGGTCCTAGGGTCTGCGGCCTCCTCGGGAGCCTCTCCCTCGCGACGGGCGCGCTCCTGATGGCGTTCGAGAACCGGCTGGAGTTCGACGCCCTGCTCCTGGGTTACTTCTGCCTGGCTCTAGGCGGTCCCTTCACCTACATCTCCTCCTTCCAGCTGTCGAACGCCTTCCCCCGCCGCTCGGGCTTCATCCTTGCCCTCCTAACCGGGGCGTTCGACGCATCCAGCGCGCTGTTCCTCGCGTACCGCATCGTCTACGAGAAAACAGATGGCGCCTTCGGCCACCGGCGGTTCTTTCTGGGCTACCTCCTCGTACCGGCTGCCATCGCGTTGCTGCAGATGACCCTCATGCCTTCGCAATCGTACAAGACGGTAGGCGAGCTCGTAGAGGAGATTGAAGCGCCCATCCATGCCGTCGCGGAGCCGGCGCCATACGACCGGGTGGACGAGGAGACCGCCCTCCTGCAGGAGGAAGAGCGCCGGCACAGGGCGGACGTGATCGAAGGCATCCAAAACCTGCTCGGTTCTTCCAAAGCGGACGCGCAAACGGAGCGCGAAGAGCACGTCAACAAGCTTTCGGGCGTCTGGGGCGTCATGCACGGCTACACGGCCTGGGAGCAGATCAAGTCCCCCTGGTTCATTCTGATCTGCCTCTTTACTAGTACGTATACATACATACATGTTTTTTTTTTTTTTTTTTTTTTTTTTTTTTTTTTTTTTGCGGTCATTCTTGTTCACTACTCCTAAGGTCCACTACTAACTAACCTTCTGGCTCAGTCATCCAGATGACGCGAATCAACTTCTTCGTCGCCACGGTCCGCTCTCAGTACGAGTCCCTCCTGGGCTCGCACGAGGGCGCCGTACCGCTCAACAACTTCTTCGACGTCGCCCTGCCGCTGGGCGGCATCCTGGCCGTCCCCTTCATCGGCACCGTGCTCGACCACACGTCGACCCCGACGGTGCTCGCCGCGCTCGTCTTCTTCGCCACCGCCATCGGCGTCCTGGGCGTCATCCCCCGCAGCCCCCCGGGCCGGCTACGCCAACGTCACCCTGTTCGTGCTGTACCGGCCCTTCTACTACACGGCCGTGTCGGACTACAGCGCCAAGGTGTTTGGGTTCGAGACGTTCGGGACCGTCTACGGCACCGTCATCGCGCTCTCGGGCGTGCTCAACTTTGCGCAGGAGGGGCTGGACTGGCTGTTTGAGCGCCGCTTCGGCGGCGACCCCGTGCCCGTCAACGTGCTCCTCCTCCTGCTCGGCCTGGCCGTGGGCGTGACCCTGGTGGGCTTTGTCTGCTCCAAGGCGCGGCTGATCGCCCGGCAGAGGGTTCCGGAAGGGGAGACTCCCTAACCCGTCGGGTTGGTTGGTACACTTCACTGATCGGTCGATGTGGTTGTTTTGTGTCGAGGTGGAATTGCTTGGTATGTGCGGGATGGGATCAGTTCTCGAGTTGGAACCGTTGTGTATTCTTCTTCACCTCTTTAAAAGAGGACGGCCAAGCAAAAGCGAAACAAGCATTGCAAGCAAGGAGTTTAGTTGTCGGGCATTATGATTCGGGCTTTCTGGATCATTTGATTGATTAGGGAAAAACGGACTCTGTTTTGGTTTTGAAAACAGGCAGGCCTTTTTTTTTTTTTGGCTTAATAGGCTATGAAGTAGTCAATTACGAAATGAAGCGTACACACTCGCTGGCCCGAGAATCGAGGTCGAGATACCAGTTTTGTTTCCTTACCTGACCTTTTTCTTAGGGGGGGGAGAGAGAGAGAGAAAAGAAAAAAACGGAGTTTGCAGTGTTCGCTTCTCCCTTGCCACACGTCTCATGACAATTAAAGCCATGGTTCATTGACTAAGGGCTCCAATTGTCAAGTTGAAAAGCTGGTGCTACGTCGTGCCTTCCCTGGCCACGTTCATGAGCGGTGATATTGGGGGGTGGGGGACGGTCGATGTTAACCCCTCTCTTTAACCTTTCCTTCCATTATGGGAAGAACTTCTTTCCCTGTTTAATTTGAAGTTTCCCACCGTCCTCTCGCTTTCCTTCCCTCGTTCTGCGGAAGACAGTGCCGTGCAAAGCACACCCATGCATGGAGTACGGATTACCGTCGATTGGACAAGTCTCAAACTCAATTCGAGTCGAGTTTTGGCGAATCGCATGGCTGGCTGGCTACCTGCCTGCACAAGCCCGACGGCAACGGCTGGGCCCGCTTCTCCAACGAATGACACCTGTACAGTACCTTAGGTACCTACGTCTATACATGGCTGACCTTGCTGGGCCTGCATCCCATGTTCCCATGTTTGGCAGGTTCGTGTGAGCTCGGTGGGGCCCCGCTCTTTCCTGCCGCTCGCCTCTACCTAACGATACGCGCGACTCGAAATTTGGCTCACACGTTCCCGTTTTCCCGCGACTTACACACACACACCCACTGTCGGTTGCTTCAACAAGCAGACCCCATCACCCTTCTTGGCGCAATGCCTCACAGAACAACCTCGTGTGCGCGTCGATGCAAACACTACGCTTGGCGGCCGCCGGGCAACCCAACCAGATGGGACGACCACCTAGGCTTACCGGTTCAGGGCTAATGCAATACCCAGAACCGCCCGGTCTGGCGCTTCCGGGAGCTCGCTCACTGGCTCTGCGGCCTCGCAGCCCGTTTAAGCGCCCACGCTGCGAGACCAATCACAGAGGGGCTGCAGTCGAGGGCCTCCGCAACCTAGGGTCTTCCGCACGCTATTCTGTCGCGTGTATGTACGTACATACGATGCATACCTTCTCGGCGCCCCTCTCCTCGCGGCCGACCCTTGCTCTTGTTCCCGCTTCCCCCCTTCCCACCCCTCCCCCCCCTGTCCGATCGCTACGCGGCCTGCGCATCTGGCCGCATATTGCCCGGCCTGACAACTTCAGTTTGGAAATTTGAACTCCAAGCTTCAGTCGATCTGACCGTGAAGCTTGACTTGGAAGCCAGAGTCCTTTGCAGCATTTCGCAGCGTCCTGCAGCCTTTTCCTTCTCCCGTTCTCTTCCGGCAAGCAGCTCCTTCAGTTCGGTGACCCTTCCACAACTGCCCCTCCCCCCCGCTTCCCGCTTTCCAGACAGGGTTGTCTCCAAGGGGAGGGTTCTGCCACTCGACATCGCCAACCCCCATCGCAAAGCTCGGCTAGGGCGACTCTGACACGTCCGCGCCTCCTCCAATACTCGACTTCGCAGGCCATCCACTCTCTCTGGCGCCATGGCTTCCCGATCGCGCGACGTGCCCGACGAGGAGCTCTTTATGAGTCGTCCGCGGCCGACTGAGGACTGCGACAGCCCGACAGTCGAGCCTCTGAGGATATTCAGGCCCCAGAGCCCGGCCGCCGATAAGGGCTCATCTCGGCCTAAATACCCTGCTCCGCCCTCGTCCTCCTCCTCGGCCGCAGGGTCTGCTTCTGCTGCGGCGTCCAAGCCGGGCATCGCATCTCTCCCGCCGCTGCCATCGTTCCCTTTCGGCGCGTCGAGCTCGGCTGCTCCGCTGCCCTATCCCGACGACGACAACAAGGCCCAATCCAAGCCACAGCCCAAAGCCAGCCGTCTCCCCTACCCCGATGTCGAGTCCAAGCCTTCGCCTCCGGGAGGCAGGGTCTACAGCCCCCCGCCCGCGTCCTCGAGCTCGAGCTCGCCGGCGCAGAATGACTCGTTTCCCCGACCGACGGTGAGCACCGGAGAGAAGAAGACGGGGCTTGCGGAACGGCGCGGAGCCGCTCCCAAGCCCTTGCAGAGTCCTGTTAGCCCCGGCACCGATGACGAGGACACCGGCGGCCTCTTTGCCAAGCCTCTAAGGAACCCAGCCTCTGCCGCACCTGCCCCCAAGATTTCCAACGCATACCAGCAAAAGCCCTACTACCCCCCGCCTGGCGGCGGGGCTAGCCAGGCAGCCCCTATCAACCGCATCTCTTCAACCGCCTCCAATTCGACAACCCGGGCCAGCCGTGGGTCGCCGCCACCACCCGAAACCCCCGTCGTCGAGCCGGGAACCATACCCGGGGGTGGGATCGAAGCGCGGTACGCCGCCGCGGGCATATCGGGTACGGCAACTCTCAACAGCCTCCAGACTCCGAGCGCCGCCGCGCAATCGAGGTTGGCGCAGTACGGCAGCCAAGCCCCGGCTGCCCAGCCCCAGCAGCCGCAGCCGCGGCCGTGGACGCCCACCGAGACCCCGGGCCAGCAGCCCTTCGGGCCTCCGACCGTTTATCAGGGCGCCGAGGTGGTGTCAAATCCCACGCCGCCGCCGCAGCAGACGCCGGCGTTCAACCTACCCAAGAACCCCAACCCGACCACCCAGGTGCCAGCCGGAAGCGCCCTGCAGGTCAGTGTGCTGGAGCAGGACTTTCAGCGTATGCAGGCATCTACTCCTCCGCCTGCTTACACCAGCGTCAATCCCAACGCGATCTCCAAGTACCCCGACGAAAAACAGCGGCCGACACAACCACATCCCAGTTCAAGCGTGCCAACCACCACAGCAGCAGCAGCAGCAACAACAATAACAGCAACAACAGCTGCCGCTCCCATTGCCGCGGCCTCCGCCAGCGCCTCGAATGCCAACCCGCTGGCAAGCCCTAATCCGGTCAGCTCCCCGACGCCCCAGAAGCAGAGCCCGGCCGGAAACACTGCTACCACAATCCCTGCGCATAACGCCGGACATCCCGCATTGGCCCAGGATAATAAACTTGCGCCTGGCCAGAATGGGCAGCCTGCACTGACACACACTCCATCGCTCCTGGCCGCTGCCCAGTCGCCGCCCCCGCTGCCCGAGGGTTGGATCGCCCACCTGGACCAGAACTCGGGCCAGTATTATTACATCCACTTGGCGACGCAGGCCACGCAGTGGGAGTTTCCCACCGGGCCCACCCCTTTAAACCACGATATCGCCCCCCTGTCGCCGACGGCGTCGACCTACGGAAACCCCTTGGGATCACCGTTCCTGGGCGGCGGGAAGGCGGGTCTTGCCTCGCCCATGTTCCAGGCCCAAGGTCATCCCGGGTATGCCGAGAGCATCATGAGCGTATCCGCATCCGTCGCCCCAACGATGGCCGGGTTCACCGGGCCTCCCCCCAGCGCAGGCGTCGAAATGTACAAGGTCATGCCGACCAACGGCGTGTACTTTGGGCCCTACCTGCGCTACGTCAACATGGACCTCGAGAAGGGCATCTGGTACGGCAGCATCCTCCTCGTCACGGACGCCCCCCAGCCTCCTACCATCCACGTCCACCTGAGCGTGGACCTCTCCCCTAATCCCCGACAGTTGATCCCACAGAGCATCTACCAGCACCAGCGGTGGGTTTTCTACAAGTACGAGATGGACCTCCAGATGTCGGAGCAGGGCACCGAGCGGTGGACGTACGCCGTCACGTCGCATCTCGGCTGCACGCGGTACGAGTTCGTGGTCGCCGGCCGGTACGAGACGGGCTGGCGCATCATTGCACACTCGGGCAACGACTTTTCCCCCTCGACCAACCAGAATGAGCGCGCCAAGCTCGGCGGCGTCGGCTTCATGTGGAAGGACATCCTGCAGAAGAATGTCGAGTGCGGCGGCTTCCACGTCCAGCTCGGCCTCGGCGCCCAGATCTACGGCGACCGGCTGTGGAGGGAGTTGCCCTTGCTGAAGCAGTGGCTCTCCATGCAGGGCAGGGAGAACCGCAAGAACGCGCCATGGACTGCGAGGCACCAGGAAGAGGTGTCGCACGCCTACTTTCACTACTACACCAGCCACTTTGACCAGCCGTACATGCGCGAGGCCTTTGCGCAGATTCCGCACATCCTCCAGATCGATGACCACGACATGTGAGTTGCTTGGCCCTGCCTGCCTGGGATATCTATCCTTGGTGTGTGTCCCCCCCGACTGACCTTGATTGACCCTCTTCCAGCTTCGACGGTTTTGGCTCGTACCCGGACTACATGCAGTCCTCGGCCATCTTTAAGGGCATCGGCCGCATCGCCATCGACATGTACCTGCTCTTCCAGCATCATACAACCGTCGAGATCCTGCGGAACGTCAGCTCCGACATGGACCTGTTCACCATCACGGGCTCGGGCTGGCACTTTGTCAAATACCTCGGCCCGGCCGTCGTAGTGGTCGGGCCGGACTGCCGGTCAGAGCGCACACTGACTCGCGTCATGGCCGGCCCGACGTATCAAGGCATCTTCCCCAGGGTGGCCACGCTGCCGCCCAGCGTGCAGCATTGCATCTGGATGATCTCGGTGCCTGTCGTGTACCCGCGACTCGAGACGGTCGAGACGCTGGCCAACACGTTCGCGACGGGCAAGAAGGCCGTCAACACGACGTACAACATCCTCGGCAAGGTGACCAGCTCGGTAGCGGGCGTGGTCGGTGGAAAGGAGGTGGTGCAGCAGGGATTCAAGGAGGTCAAGAAGGCGGTTGGCAAGACCGGCCTGATGGGCAGCGTGCTCAATCAGTTTGGCGACATCGATATTGCCGAGGAGCTCAAGGATCTCTGGACGCACGAGTCCAAAGACCTGGAGCGCACATACCTCATCCGCACCCTGCAGGGGATCGCCCAGCAGAAGGGTATCCGGATGACTTTCCTGTCTGGCGGTACGCATTATCACCCAACCCCCCCCTTCTCTTTCCTTCTTTCCCCTTTCCTTCCGTTACCTTCCCTTCCCCTTGTCGCCGCAAACCTCCATTCGCTAACGATTTGCTCCATTCCAGACGTCAACTGCGCGGGCGCCGGTCTCGTGCACGACCCGTCTCACCCGTCGGATCACAAGACCATGTACCAGATCATTGCGTCGCCCGTGGTCGCAGCGCCCTGCTCCAACTACATGCTCAAGATGCTGCACAACAACAAGCTGCTGTACGTGCCGCAGAATGGCCACAGGTCGACGCACGAGGTGTCGGACACCAAGGAGGACATGATGGAGATCTTCCACACGGACGCGTCGGGCGCCGCCAGGGAGCACAAGAAGCTGATGGCGCGGCGCAACTACGTGGCCATCGTGGCGTACGATCCCGACGCCATCGCCGGCGGCCAGCTGCAGGGTCCGCAGGGGGTCCAAGGAGGGCTCAAGCCCGGGTATGCGGCCAGCGTCGCCAGCGGGAGCCAGTCGGGGCTGAGCAAGCTGAGCCTGGCCGTCGACTTTGTGGTGCAGGGAGATGGCCCGTATCAGACGACGACCAAATACGGGCCGGTGATTGTGCCGCATCTGGAGTATGGGCATTGATCGATCGATCAAGCTCATACTATTTGCTGTGTTCGTGAGAGAGGGGGGTGATGACGCGCATATTTCTCGAGGTTTCTCTTTCTCGTCCCGTCCAAGGGGCCTTTGCTTGAATGTCCTTTTTTTTACCCTTTTTTCCCCCAAGGTTTCTCGGTAGATAGTGGCTGCTCGGTTTTGGTTTCATAGCTTTGGCTAGCGGGTGTTTTTGAATGAGATACATGACGACCGACATACATCGTCAGTGCTTGCTATCTACATTATTATTAGTCTCCGCGAGGACGCTTTAGATCGACCACCCGCCCCCAGGTCCGTCCGCGCCGATGCACCATGATTGAAATCATAGCCCAGTCCAGCTGCAATCAAGGCATCCAGGGCCAGACAGGTCGCTTCCCTGCCCCGCGTTCATAGGTTAAACAACTTCTTGAGCTCGTCTATGGTGTCTTGAGGTCCCGTGACCGAATGGCCGATGGTGCGCGGGTCGTTGTAGATCTCGTAGTCGTTGCCGCCCTCGAACGTCTTGTCGCCGAAGAAGTGGATCGTCGTGTAATGGACGCCACCGGGCCGCTTCGCCTCGTTCTCAATGTGCTGCAGACAGTACGTCTTGTCCCAGCCGGTAGGAAAGACATCGAACGAGATTTGCCCGCCAATGGAGAATCTGTTTTCGCCTTTGCGATGAGCATTGCCGGTCCAGATGTAGGAAGAATAAATATGGCCGAATCAGAAGAAAGAAAAAAACAGTAGAAAATAAGTGAGGGAAAAAAGGAGGGGGGAGAACGCACGTCAAGCCCAGATGGCCAAAACGCTCGCGCAGCTTCTCGACAAAGGCCTTGCGGACGCCGTGCTCCTTGTCGTACTTCTCGAACTCGTTGCGCTCGCTCACGGTGGCGTTGCGGCCGATGGGGGAGACGTTGATCATGCCGTTGCGGAACTCGACAAAGGTGCCGCGCTTGACGGGGATCTCGAGGTCGGCAATGTAGTGGAGGATGAAGCGGACGAGCTCCTTGTACTGGTCCTCGCCGATCCACTTGATGAAGCTGTTGGACGGCAGCGGCTCGCCCAGCCGGTACGCCGTCAGCCCGTTCTCGGCGAAGCAGAAGTCAAACAGCGTCGTCACGTCCACGCCGGGCCCGCCCAGCTGCTCCTGCTGCTTGACCAGGTCCGAACCCCCGACGAACCCGATCGCCACCTTTTGCCGGAGCCGCGAGAGCAGGGAGAGCATCTCGGGGGAGGCCGACTATTTTCCATCCATCCGTCCATCCATCCATCCAGAGAGACAGAGTCAGAATATGAGGTACAAGTGAGACAGAGGGGAAGCGGCGGGAAGCTTTGCTGGGCTGGATGACCGCGGAGGAGGATACCCAAAAGAAAAGGATGCGGTCAACCCAAACCAAAACAAAAACGTACCAGACGCGCGGGCGTGAGAGTGCCATCGACGTCAAAGAGGACGATCGTGTTCTTGATCTCGCGCTCGGCGAGGGGCGGGTAGGAAGCCATTGTCGAGTTGCGGTTTGGCGGGGGGCGGGGGGCGGGGTTCGAGGGCAAATTTGGCAGGAAAGAGGACGGGAACCGAGAGGAAAACTTGGAGGTTCCCCGAAAATTGAGAACAGAAAAAAAGGACGGATCCTATTTGGTTTCGAGGTAAAGACAAGTCAGGTACCTACCAAACCTCGATAGGGCAGGCATGAAGTTAAAAAGATCCAGTAGCTAGCTACAAAGTTTCGGTGAGTAGAACCCCTCTTCGAGATCGCCCACAGCAGCCCCACGTTGTCATCCGGGGAAGCTGCGACAGGGCCGTCAGGTAAACACTAGTGTCCGGCTTGACTAGTGTAATCCGTCGACACACTTGGTAAGCGACACCTTTGCCCCTCCTTCGCCCCTCTCCGTCGAGCATGCCCCACATCTCCTTTTTCCGCAGCAGCTCAACACGGCGGGCAGCGAAGCGGGGAGTCGTCAGGGGCTTCAGGTGCCCTCTCCACTACAGTTCAATTCGGCCCCACACTCAACGGCCAGAACAACAGACTCGGACACAACAACACACAAAACTTGACGGGGAGGTTGAGAGCATGAGTAAATGAACATACGTACACGCCGTCATCGAAACGCACGGACTGGGGTCGATGCTTTTGTTTACGTCTCCGATTTTGATCCGCATGACCCAAACGCGCACGATGATGAACCTCGCGACTTATCGCCAAAGAGACGTCATCAACCCCTGAACTCCAGCCCTGCTCATCAGCATAAAATGCCATCCACGTTACACCAAAAGTATATATACATCAGAATCTCCAGCCATTGCCAAACAGCTGCAGAACCGACGAGACACTGGCCATGAATAACTTGTGAAACCACACCCCCGCATGCAGAATCGTCGTTACGCCGTTCCAGACAAGCAAGCCGGGCCTGCCGTTGCCCGTGTCCTTGTGGCTACACTGCCCTCGTACAACGCCAGGCGCCGCACCCGTCGCTCAGATGATTGAGCGAGGTGAGGAGGCGAAGAGGATTTCTCTGTCAATATGGTCTCGTCCAAAGCGTAGATACTCCTGTTTATAAGGCGGCCTGATTAGCTTCCCCTACAACCCACCCCTCTCCCAGCCCTTCTCCACGCAGTAGCTTCAAGGCGTAGTCTCCCTGTCTCTCCCGCTCATGATGTCAAGCCTCCCGAGACATCCGCCAGCGTGCCCGTCATCTCCACCACCAGGTTGACCACGGTCCCAACGGTCCAGATCCCGATCAGCCCCCAGCCGATGCGGCGGCTCATGATCCAGCGGTTGGACGGCACGGCGATCAGCAGCACCAGCAGTGTCAACAGCAGCGTGATGGCCGAGATCATCAGGGTCCCGCCGACCTGGATCCGATACGGCTTGTAGCGCAACTCGGTGCCGGGGTGCTTGCGCTGCTTGCGCTTGGCCTTGGCGATGCCCATCCACGCGCCGCCGATGCCGACGCCCAGCAGGATGTTCAGCATAGGCCCGCCGAAGCAGGCGGCCAGGGCCATGACGGGGTACCCGAGTCGGGCCACCGTGACGTCTGCGACGAGGTCGCCGAGCGAGTTGCCCACGGCGAACACGGTCAGCCCCAGGATGGCCTCTGAGATATCAAGGATGACGCCGAACGCCTTGAGCACGCCGACGACCTCGCCCGCGATGGTGGAGATCCAGGCGACGGAGATGATGAAGCCCAGGAAGCAGAGCAGGAAGTGGTATCTGGGTTTCTGGGACGCGGTCGTGGTCGCCAGGAGCCCGGCCAGCAGGCAGAGGGAGACGAGGAGGGAGTAGAGCACCATGCGCACCAGCGCCCGCCGCGGCTCCACCATGTCGTCGGCCGTGTTAGCCCACACTACGAGCACGACGAAGAGGGGGCCGGTGAAGAGCTGCACGGCGACCAGCCAGCGGTTCCACCCGCCGCTGGCCGGCTTGTCCGAGCTTGTCGGTGGGAAGGTTGCGGAGGCTGCAGGCATGGGAGGAGGTATGGGGGCAGGATGCGGGGCGGAGCCAGGGGCGGGCACGGTCAGGGCGGCGGCGGGTTGGGGATGATTATCGAGCGAGAGGGAGGACGGGGATAGGCTGAAAGGCGATTTTAACGAGGCGGCGCGGGCGCGCCGTCGGTATGCCTGCCACTCTGTCTCGGGACGAATCTCGGCTGCGCCGTCTTGTACCACGAGCGCTGGTGCTATGTTGCCGGGATGGCCAGGTGCTGGCGGATCCCCTATGTCGTCTTCGGGGTCGCCGCCGTCATCGTCATCGTCGTCGTCGTCGTCGTCGTCCGGGCTCTCGGTTTCTACTACCGGCAACGTTGTGACGAGGAGGAAGACGCTCGGAACCGAGGCCAGGCTGACCATCTTATCCCACAGCGTCTTCTGTTTCCAGCCCTGAATGGTGGGGAAGATGGTGGCGAGAAAGACATGGGGCGCCGGCAACAGGCTATAAGGCCACCATCTAACCGGCTTCGGCTGCTCTTCCTGGTCCTCCAGGCCCGGAAAACGTTGTCGTCCCGGATCCATCGGGGCCGGGAAGGAAAACGCGCTCAACTCCTGGTGAACAGGAGTCAGCGCAGCGGGCGATTCCGACAGACGCGGGAAGGGCGAAGTAGAGGGAGATGACTGCCCGCTCGAGCGGCCACTGGGAGACGGAATTCTGATGTTGAGCAGTTGCTGGGGTTGCTTTGGCGGCGACGAGATGTCTTGGCCCGCTGGAACGGCCGGGACCACCGGCGGGGCGAGCAAGCCATCGGCGGTACGGGAGGCCGAGTTCGACCGCGTATGCGGCACAGTAGAAGAACCGGGACGAACGAGTCCGGAATTATCCAGATTCAGAGGCTCATTCCCATACGACAAGGCGCGCTCCATTCTGGGAGGGGCCTGCGCTGGCAGTGTCTTGTTCCGCGGGCGGCCTCGGGAATCCGGGAGGTCAGCAGCAGCTGGTTGGTGAGAGTGCGACCTTGCGGGAAGCAGCGCAAGGTGCATGTTCCTCTCCTTTTGCAGCGACGACAGGACGGATCTGAACTCGAGCACGCCCAGCAGGCTGGGTCTGATGGGTGTGATGGTGGTGTTGCTCCGCCCCCAACGTGGGCGGTTGACGCGCATGCTGCTCGCCATCTCGGCGGCAACGTGCATCTCCCGCCGTTCTTCGTCCTCCCCGGGGGGCGACACCGCGTCAACCTCGATGCGAGGCGCCCGTTCGAGCATACCGATGTCGGCTGGCTCGGAAACATTGCCCGAGCGGCGGCCAACAGGGGCGGCCTCGTCCTCGTCCGGTTCGTCCCGGTAAGGCTCCAGCTCGTCACTGCCGCGGGCCGAGGGACTGTAGAGGTGGGCGCGCGCAGCCGCATCCCTCATGCGCTGGCGTCTCCTCCGGGACGTGAACCAGTGCCACCCGACGACGACGGCGACATAGAATAGGTAGAAGCCGATCATGGTGAAGCACTCCCACAGGTGGAGCTCGCCATCGGCAAGGAAGACGACGGTAAAGCTGACGGCGACAATGAAGAAGACAATGTCCCTGACGAAGGGTCGTCTGTTGACTTTGAATTCGCGCACCAAGGCCATTGAGCCGGCCACGACAGCGGTGATGAAGCCGGCAGCGCCGATCAGCTCGCCCACGGCCATGCTCCCGCTGTTGGAGGCCATGGCGGCGAAGGTGCTGAAGACGTCCGGGGAGCCATTGCCGAAGGCGAGGAAGGTGACGCCGGCCAGGCTCTCGCTCAGGCCCAGCACGCTGGCGATGGTGCTCAGGTTGACGCTGAAGAAGTCGCTGGCGGCGATGCCGATGGTGGTGAAGAGCAGGGCGAGCCAGAGGGCGAGGATGGCGAAGGCGACGGGCTTGGCCCCGCCCAGAGTGCAGTAGTAGAAGGAGATGTAGTGGATCAACCCGGCCTCGTCGTCCTCGCAGTTGGCCAGGGCGAAAGCACACTGGTCCGCGGCGTTGTGCACGTTGCGGCAGTCGGCGTCGGCTGGATAGTAGTAGGTCATGTCTCGGGCGCCAAGGACGGGCCGACCGTGTCCATCGCGAGCGCCGAGGATGGTGCCTCGCGCCGACTGGAACAGCGCGAGGGCAGCTATTGTCGCGACGAGCAGCGCGGCGGCAACCACTGGCCGGGCGCCGAACCGTCTGCGCATTGGGCGGGATGGCGGCATGGCGTCAGCGGCGCATGATGGCGAGGAACAGATTGGCGCGACGAGTGCCGCCGCGAAGTCGATGCTGGGAGGATGAGATGCTATACGGTAGCTAAACGTGGGCGACAAATGACCGGCCCAAGCTTCTGCTTCTGCTGCTGCTGCTGCTGTCGTGATTGTTGGTACTGTTGTCGTAGTTGTTGTCTGCAGTGATCATGAGATCAGTACAGCCGTGGCAAGTCTTCATTCACCGTGTAATTGTTCGTGCGCAAGGTAGGCAGGCCAAATAGTGGACAGGCTTAGCAAAAGAGGATGGCCCCGAACGAGCACAGACGAGCTGTCGCATTGTCGTCGTGGCTTTGGGACCGCCACAAGGCGACGCGTGGATGACCGGGATTCGGGGCAGGGCGGGGGAGCTCGGTAGGTTGCTTCGGAGAAGGGTATGGATTATTCGCTAATTCATTCCTTGTTGTCCCGCTCGCTGGGGCGAATCCGCCACCACTGACCCCATGGGGTCGTAGCGGATCTGCTTGTTCGGGAACATCCCGCTAAGAACCTCGAAATTTGGGTCAACGTTTGTGCTTCGTACTTTGACTGACCGACTTCACGATGTTGCAGCCTGCTTCATATCAGGTGCAAATCAACGAAAGGCAAGGTATACCTTATGTATGTATGTATGTACTTGCTATACAGGTACATACCTGCACAGGGCACGGACAACGAAGTGCATTGGGTGCATCTTTCGAGAACAGGTTTCCGTCCGAATCTGCAGGCTTAATTAGAGGTGCGGGCGCATTAACAACGTTGCGCTCGGGAAAATTTACCGACGAGGAAAACCACTTGCAACCAAAGCCTACGAACACTACGGTGTGCCTGCCTTGTGTATGGATGTATGTTCATCTGACTCCTTCGTACTTGCCTGTAGTATCCTTCCAAACTATGGAAAGTGCAGGTACCAGTTACCTCAGGTATGTATGTACGGATTATTCTGGGCTGCGAGGGGCGCCAACAAGGGCCTTATCAGCACGTGCTTTGAACCCCACCCTTCCAGCCAATCGCGAAGCGTCCCCGGCTCAACCACCAAAAGTCCGGAGTAAACAAACAGTTTTGGCGACGGGGCACCTGAACTCCACCAGCGCATTCGAGCCGCAGCAACACCGAATCCCAACGACAAAGAGATGCCTCGAATCGCCCAGGGACCGCGCAGGAGCGGGAGTAGAGTCACTTCTGGCTCTCTCCTCGCGTCCCCCTTCAAATCGCCAGTCAAGTGAGTCGCGCCCTTCCCGAGAGTTCCCCCGCACAAAAGGGGGGGAAAACGAAAGCGCCTGAAACACTCTGGAACAGCGCCCGTTAATTGATTGTGCCGTGTCGCAGGATTCCCCTCAACGACGACGCTCAAGAGAAGGCCCAACGATCCCACGGCCGCAAGGCGGCTCACGAGGCCCAGATCAACCAGCTCCGGGCGGCAGCGACGAGCACTCCGCGCAGGTCGAGCACCTCGTTCAACGATTTCCAGAATGCCGAAACGCCAGGTTCCAGCCCGCGGACGCCGCGCCGCCGTAGGAGCGTTAACTATACCACCATCCTGGACGACGACGAACAGCTCGTCGTTGGCGGCAAGGCCGTCACCCCGATGAAGCGGGTGCCTATTCTTGCCAACTTTGAGGAGTGGATGAAGATGGCGACCGACAACAAGATCAACGCCGCCAACTCGTGGAACTTTGCGCTCATCGACTACTTCCACGACATGTCGCTGCTCAAGGAGGGGGATGGCGTCAATTTCCAAAAGGCCAGCTGCACCCTCGACGGGTGCGTCAAGATCTACACCAGCAGAGTCGACAGCGTTGCCACCGAAACCGGCAAACTGCTCAGTGGCTTGGCCGACAGCCGCGACAACAAGAGGAAAGGCCGCGATGGGGACGAGGAAGAGGACGAGGAGGAAGAGGTCGACGAAGATGGCAACGTTAGGAAGAAGCCCAAGAAGAAGGTCCGCCGCGCCGTTTTCCCTTCCCTGCAGTTCTGCCTCGCCGCTGCAACACAAGATGCTAATTCCAGAGACAGACCCAGAGATCGTCCGAAGCCACCCTTGCACCATCCTTTGCGTCTCTGCAGCTGAAAAAGCTGGAGCTCGAGTTCGCCGTCGACCCGCTCTTCAAGAAGGCGTCCGCAGACTTTGACGAGGGCGGCGCAAAGGGCCTCCTGCTGAATCATCTGATGATTGACTCGCAAGGCCGGATCGTATTCGACAGCAGCGATGACGCCGAAGATGCTGCCGAGGCTGCCTCCAAGTCCCGCACGCGGGATGAGGGGGAGAATGTCAATGGAGAGGAGGGAGACGAGGATCTTTTGATGACCGACCGGGACGAGACTCCTGCGCCGGAGCGGTCAAAGGAGCAAGGGCGGAAGGATGAGGAGGAGGAAGAGGATGTGGAAATCGACGTTCCCGGTCTCGGGGCGAGGTTCTTCCCGGATCTCAATATCCTGGACAGCCTGGACGTTTGCCCGTCCCTCAAAACCTTTGATCTCGGCGACCCTTCGGGCTCCTTGGATATTCCGTTCCTCAGGGCGCCCGACGACTGGCGCGACCAAGACAAGGAGAAGACACCAGGGCCGGGGGGGATCGGCGACAAGTCGGGCATGTTCATTGACGAGGAAAACCCGCTCGGATTCGACGACGAAGACGGGCTCGGCACCTTTGATCTGGGTGCAGATGTCAACTTTGGCGAAGGGGGAGAAGCCTGGGCGCGGGAAGCCGCCCTCGAGCCGCAGATGATGCGCGTTTACGACGCCGGCCTGGGCATGGGGGATGGCGCCGCGGCGGACGGAGAAGGCGACGGCGCGGACCTGCTTGATTCCGGGAACGGCGACTTTGCCATCTCCATGACGCACGCCCAAAAGGCCGACAGGGTGCACGAGGATATCCTCAGCTACTTCGACCAGGCGCTGCAGAAGAACTGGACCAGCGCCGAGCACTGGAGGATACGGAAAATCAAGGACGTGAACAAGCCGACCGAGCCCACGAGGCAACGCAAGGAGAAGCAGCCGTTCGAGATCGATTTTGCCGCTCCGCTCGACCCGGCCGTCGCCGAGGCCATCTACACCCAGGCGTCCAGCAACGCGGCCATCTCCCTCGCCAAGAAGGACTGGAAGTCCAAGTCGCGCAACCTGCTCCCGGACGACAAGCACTTCAGCTCCAAACAGCTCCTGAGCCTCTTCCTCAAGCCCAAGGCCCGCATGGGCCGTCGGCGGGTGCTCGGCAGCGGCAGCCGGATCGGCAACGTCGACTCGCAGCGCCAGCAAAACGACGTACCCGAGGGGGAGATGGACGAGGCATTCTGGGCCTCTCAGAAGGCACCCCTGCAGTCGGCCGACCACCACCACGCCTCCTCCCCGGACGACGAGGGTCTGCCGCAGGGCGACTACGACGCCAACTTCTTCCAGGACGACGGCCTGCCGTTCGCGGGCGGCGGCGGCCGGGACGACGACGACGACGACGACGACATGGACGAGTTCGCCGACGCGCGCGATCACTTCTCGCCCGAGGCCGGCGGGCCGGGCATGATGACGGACGTGGGCATGACGGGCGCCTTTGGCGGCCTGACGGTGACAAACCCGGCCGATCTGGCCTTCGGCACCATGCTGGTGACGCAGAACAGGAGGGTCCGGCCCGAATATGTGCAGTACGCCCGGGTGGCCAAGAAGGTGGACGTCAGGCGACTCAAGGAGGAGATCTGGAAGGGCATGGGCTTCGAACGGCCTGATGTGAGTTGTTCTTTTTTTCTTCCCTCACCTCTAGTTCCCTATTCCTGTTTGTTCCTGGGGCCTCGGGAAGCTAACTGCTGTCCTTTACACTCTTCTTTCCTCCTGCAGGACGAAAACCAGGCCGCGGCAAACAACAACAACAACAGCCGCCTCATGACCCCGACCTCCCCCGAAAAGTCGACCACGTCCACAGCACCGGGTACGGAAGCGGATCCGACGCTCAAGTTCACCGACGTTATGAACGACCTGCAGCGCGTCTACCCGAAGCCGGTCATGGACGACATCTCGACCAGCTTCTGCTTCATCTGTCTGTTGCACTTGGCCAACGAGAAGGGCCTGGTCATCGAGAAGACCGAAGGGCTGGACGAGTTGTTAATCAGGAAGGATTGGACCGCGGAAATCACGGAGGGGGAGTAAGTAAAGGGGGCATGACGATTGCATTGCCGGGGCGACCCCCCCTTGCAGATCTCCGTCATCCATGGATGAACTGATAGAGGGTACTCGGGCGAGCTGGTTGCGGGTTGATGAATGGCTGGCTGCGCCAGTGGTTTTGCTCTTTTTGTCTTGTATTGACGAGCGATGCGAGATGGGATTGATTATACACGTGTTGATGGGCTGGCTTGGGCTGTAGTTTTTGATGGTTTTATGACGAATGAAGCTCTATTGTTCACGCCCTCTGAACCCCTCAAATACATCATCATCATATGCCTGGTATAGAGCAATCGGTCATCGTCATCATTCATGACCTTGACTGGACGGGCCAGATTGTATGTCATGTCTGTCAGTCGGGTCTCCAAGCTACCGGCGCCGCACAGAGCTCTACCAATTTAGGAGGGAGATAGGAATAAGGGAAAAGGAATGTCGAGGTGCATGTTAAGAGCCGGCCTCATGCACTCTCTCCACTCCCCTTGCTCGCCCCTTTCTCGTTCTCCCTCTCTTGACCTGCTCGGGGCTCCTTCTCCTGCTCGTCGAGCGCGTCCAGATCCGCTGCTGACACCCCCAACGCGGCCAATATCTCGTCGAGCTTATTCTCCAGACTAGTCAGGTTCGCCTCGAGCGTGCTGGCTGTCTGTTCACCCCTGGTGTAATAGAATACCAAGCCGTCAGCAGAGCCATACCATCCGCGTTTTTTTGCGCGCGAGTATGTGCGTATTGCATATATCTTTCTCTCTGTGCGCGTACGCGTGCTGTGTGTTTCGTATCCAGCTATCTGCGCAGCCAAGCATAGCAACAAGAAGAATCGTCCTTGGTGGACAGCTCCCATTCTCTTGCTAGCAAATTTCACTTGGAGCTGTCGTCCGAAGTTACTCGGGCAGGCCGAGAGGACATAGCAGAAGAATGGGAGTTGAAGGGTTAGACATCCAAGGTACGCAATACTGCAAATACTGTAGGAAGAAGAAGAAGAGGAGCACAGGGAAAGCAGGGACTGGAAGGATGGTTGGCACTTGCGATCGCGCCAACGACTGGTTTTCCTTCTGCCCAAGCGCCCTTCCGACACGTCTGGCTGTCTCGTGGGCAGTCCCGTGCGATTGGAGATGCCCTTTTTGAGGGGGCTCTCTGATTAAAAAAAGAAGAAAAAAGAGGCACCCTTTTTCAAAGGGGGGATCAAACGAACAGAAGGGGGAAACAAGTAAATAAAAAAAAAGGCAGGGGAAACCCAACAGATCTGCAGGGTTCAGGTCTTCAGGGTCCTTCTCTTTTTCGGAGTCCTGGTGCTAGATCGAGAGCGCCCACCCGCGCGGGACGGACTTGCCGCGCGGGCCATGTCGAAACGCACTTGCACTCGGCTCGGCTCCTCCTGCTCTGCGAGTGGTGGGATCCCATGTTGCCAGGGTTGCTCATCCCAAGCGGTTAAAGGTGAAAGGAAGGAGTGCGCTTAAAGATTGAAGGATATCTAGCAACCACGATGGGAGGACCCGGGTGACATTGCCGCGCCTGTCAGCTAGCCACCGGGTGACTCTGTCGATAGTCGCCGCGGTTTTTTTTTTTTTTTTTTTTTTTTTTTTTTTTTTGGGCATCGACACACCCGGATGGCGACTGTGGAGCCTTAGATGGTGGAAAATGACCATACCTTGCGAGGTCTCGGAGGGCCTGGAGAGCAGAGAGGCAGTAGCTGTCAGCAACGAGTGGGCCAAGACACACCAGGACACACAAAAGAGAGAGAGAGAGAGAAAGCGAGCGATGATGGAGTAAAGCCGGGAAGTGGCGGGCGCGAGGAAAGGGCTGCTCGCTTACCTGGGCCAGACTGTCGCCGACCGACGACGAAGATGGCGATGGCGTCGGTAGTTCCTGCGGGGCTGGCGCATCGAGCCCGTTGCTGGAAGCACCATCGCCCCGTTGGGCTTGGGACCCCGTTGTTGGCGCCATGTGCCTTTTGCTGATGGAAAGAAGCTGCCCCCTTGGTGTCGCGGCAAGAAAAAAAAAACCTGCGAATCCCGACGCTTCGGCGCGTCGCGCGGGTCCTGCTTCCCGCGGCTGCACTGCCTCCTGCAGCCTTGGCGCTGCTGTTATGCGAGGTTAAGACAATATTGAAGAGCACACTGGTGTAATCCGTCGTATACACACCAAACGTAGTAATTAGTGTATAGGTGTAAGTAGTTAAGTGTACGAATTAGTGTACACATGAGCTTGGAGAAACCGGTTAGAATAGCCAATTGGAAGTTGGGCCCTCAGCAAGGCTACGCCGCCTGTTGGTGGGGTCCCGACCTCCCCTGCTCCACCGACTGATGTCGGGTATTAAGCTAAGCAGAGTGTTAATATTCCGTGCATGCGTGGTAATGATATCTTACGGAATAAGGCAGTTTGTTTGTTATGTACGGACCAGAGTGACGTGCTTGCAATCAATCCCGCTGCGGTATCCGGTCATTTAATTAAATTCGCGGCGGACAATGTATAATAACGACAGTCCGTCCACCAAGGGCGACCGAAAGCAGTGACGTGAGAGAATGGTCTAGGCCTTTGGGCGGTCTCCAAGACTCTGGATGAGTGCGCTATCTGGGCCAATTAGGAGGGTCCCTGTCCCGGGTCCGTTCTCCCGCCGTTCCAGGGGTGAGCACCGCGCCCACGACCAGCACATGAGCTTGACGGCACCCACCACGCATTTATCTAATAACCGTGCGTTGCGCAAGAGATGCTAAATTCGGAAACGCCATAGGCCCGAAACCGCAAATTTCAGCGAGGTTGACAGGTGCCGTTCCTTTTTTGCGCAAACGATGGCTTCGGCAGCACGGATGCGCTACTGTACTCGGTTGTGTAACAAGGTTGTGGACTAACTATACATACACTAGTGGATTGAGAGCTGGCAATGGCGTCCGGCATTGGCAACTTCTACTATAAGCTCCCGCCCTAAGCACCGGTTCAATCCCAGTACAGACAATGCACCAAGCACTTAAAGTATGTATGTATGTACCAAGGTTGGCCGGCCGATGTAGTGTAGTATGCGCACAGGGATGCGCGGAATTCCTCGCTTACAAGTTGGTATGGAGAGTCGAACAGCACCAACAGCACCTCGATGCAGTCGAGAGGATGCGACTCTCTACCGCTTGCATGGTTAGTGTAACTGATTCCCCGTATAACTCGGCAGGGAGGTTGTCAAATGGCCGGGACGCTAATTGTCTCGTGTAGGCTCGATAAAACCCATCGCTCCCATCGACATCAATCACACCCCGCCGCGATGGCCCGGCTCCCCACGCACACTTGCGCAACCAACAAGCAAGTCACGCAGGTCAAGAAACATCGCAGACCACTTGGTACTAGTAAGTCAGCCCACGTTTGCCTCAGCCCTGCAGTAATGGAGTGTAGGAGGAGAAAATGATGCATCCCTTTCTGATGTCTTAGTACTCACGGGATGTTTGGGGTGTTCTGGCACAGAAGAACAGGGCCCCCGTCTCCCCCCAGAGCCGTCGCTGGATACAGGGGACGCACCTGCCGATTACGAGTATTAGCGATCGGTGACCGCTCAGGCCATTGCGGCAGCGATGTTGCTAGCGTAGGCCCCTTCGGGAAACCGGCGGGTAGGGAGGCGCCCATTGGTCCAATAGCGCCGTGAACTTCCCAGGAATCGTACGTTTTTCATATGTGCCTGCTCCAGAATTGACGGTGATCGAGATGCATTCCCAGTCCCGGTCACAATTCCCTCCTCTCTCCCGCACTACACTACATACTCCGTACCGTCCGCCAGTTGTTCCGCCCTCGCGGCCCTCTGGCTGGTCTGCACTAGTGCACACTAGAGGCGACACCGTTCCGCCTCCGGAAATAATGCAGGACAAGTCTGGTATCTGGGTGTTGGGACAGTGGTTGATCTCCCAAATCGGGAAAGCACCGCCAGTGCGCGAAGGCTCAAGGATCCCGGTCCTTGCACTGTTCCTACCCTTTCATCGGTTTTTGCCATCTCCATCGGTTCGATCGATCGGATTTCCCGATTGCCATGAGGCGACATGGACTTTATGCTCCGAAGATGACGGCTTTTCGATGACGCTGTAATCGGTACATATTGTATCTGGTGCCCACAACTCCAGACGGAAACCAACGGCCGTACAAGAACCCACTCTCGAGAGTTACCTTATGTACGTATGTACAAGTACGGACTACATACATCAAATCGAATAATTGGCCCTCCAATGGCCCAGGGTGCATACCATTTCCCTCCCGAGCCCCTCGAGCTGAGCGAACCAAATAGAAACCTGATTCCAACAACCTTATGAACACACAGAGCTGCTCATTTTCCGGTAGACTCACAAAAACAACAAGAGACACGCACAGCAAAGGAACACGCACCGGCGGGACAAAATGTGTCGGTCGATAAACTTTACAGGAAACTGGCTGGTACGTGGACCATGTATGTAATCCGTACTGCCAGTACGAGCAAGTGCCCCGACTTTTCCACGAACATTGGTGGGGTTCTCCTCATGGAATGGATCCTTCCGAAACGCCGAGGTACACAAAGTCTCGACCACCACCCAGGCCCCGAATGTATGTACTGTACATACAAGCCTAGGTACATACCTTACATATAGAATCCATACTGCGTCCATTACGCCCGGCAGTCAGTTTGTCTCAAGATGTTTCTAGGAGGAAGATCGATGTCAACTGGATCCCAGCAAGCTCTCGCAGATCCAGACCTCAGTTGACGGCCTGTACCGACCCCAACATTTAGACACAGAGGGCGGAGGGCTCCAGTCTTTCCTTCGCAACTGCTCTCTCGTGAGGAAGATGAGTCTAGACCGGAGGCTCTGGCCCATGTCCCCGTTTTAATTTCACGGCCGCCCAGACATTCTGCCCAGAGGCGAACCGGTTGCCGTTACACCAGCTAGGCCCGTTTCCCCATCGCGCAGGCTACACTAGGTCGTCCCCGTTCCGTGTACACAGTACTCCGTAAGTACCCTTTCCCAATAGCCATCCGAGGACGCCACCACAAGGGCCCTGGCCGTCTTGCGCCTGCTGAATTCGGCATCTCATCACGATCTCTCGACTTCCACCCCACCAAACCAAAAAGCCCAGCCCACCCCCCCCCCCCCCCGGGGTTCCATGGTCAAGAATGCCACGGCCTCAACCGCCGGATTCTGGAATTGACTCCCCCTTTCCAGCTTTCCCCTGCCTCAGACCTCGACGCCTTCGGCGCTCACTCCTTTTTTTCAAGCCCGAGACTTCACCGTCCAACCGCTCGCCGGGGGGGGGGGAACGGTAAAACGCGCAAACATAGTTTGGCGCGCGCAGCAAATTAAACGAGCGAAACAGGCGCCGCGACGGGGAGCAAAGTCCTGCCGTCTGTGAAACTATCGTCAAAGAAAGCTGCCGAACCTGGCCAGGAGAAGGGGGGAGAGAGAGGGAGGGAGGGAGAGAGAGCCTTGTCTACACAGAGGAGAGGATTGCCCACCAAGGCTCGGTTATCCAGGCATTCAGGGGGCCTCGATACGATCCGACTTTCGAGTGCCTGTCCCAGCCGGCCCGCGGTCCACGTCTGGAAAGGTCCTATTGCGTACAGTCAAGAACGAGAGGCAAGCAGCATAAACAGGTCACTCGCCTGAATGTCGCAATCACTGAAGGCCATCTTTGGGGAGCTAGGCATCTCGCAGTATCTGGATGCGTTCCTCGAACAGGGTTTTGACACTTGGGAGACCATCTTGGACATCACCGAATCTGACCTGTACGTGAGAGCGGCCTCTGGCAAACAAGCCCCGTCCCGAAATGGTTCATGCTGATCGAGTTCCGCTTCGACAGCGATGCGTTGGGTGTGAAGTTGGGCCACCGGCGGGTACGCACCTCTCCTGCTACCTCACACCGGCGCAGATCACGGCGTTTTTCCTGAATGCTTGAGCGCGCTAGGGAGACGACAGTCGGACCGTTACTGACGGCAATGCCGTTCTCCTCCAGAAACTCCAAAGGCGAATAGCCAACTCGCGCGGAATTGCACCGGATGCGTCCTTGGTGTCGCCGACACAGGCAGCAATCGAGGATCTCAAGTTGCAGGATGGCATCCATCCAGAGCCACCGGCAGCCGAGGGCCGAGAGACGGTTGGTACTGTCGTCACAAAGAGGAAGTACCGACGGCATCCAAAGGTTTGTCCCCCAACCATCTCCCCCCCCCCCCCCAACAAAAAAAAAAAAAAAAAAAAAAAAAAAAAAAAAAAAAAAAACTTGTCCCAACCAAGAAAACCCACTAGATCTTGCTTTCCCAAGATCATGCGGCTCCGGCGCTGATGCTTTTAACGACCAGCCGGACGAGAACGCGCCAGAGCGACCTCCCTCGGCCTATGTGCTCTTCTCCAACAGTAAGCCCCAACACTGAGTGATCAGATTCCTTTGCGAGCCGTGAGCCCGCCGCTAACGCTTGACCGGCCCATTCCAAGAAATGCGGGAGGAGCTCAAGGGCCGTAATCTGAGCTTCGCGGAGATCGCCAAGCTGGTCGGCGAGAACTGGCAGAACTTGAGCGCCGCGGAGAAGGAACCTTTCGAGGCACGGGCCCAAGCCATCAAGGACAAATACCTGGCCGACCTGGCCGAGTACAAGAAGACGCCGCAGTACAGCCAGTACCAAGCCTATCTCCGGGAGTTCAACGCAAAGCACGGCTCACCATCCCAAGGTGTGTACGAGTTGGCTGCCAAACTGACGTCAACCTCGACGCCGTTTTTAACAAGATTTCCCGTCGTTGCAGACAAGGATGCATCCAAAAGAGTTAGGCTATCCGGGCATGGAGGTCAAGGTCGCGGCAGTCCCGGTGCCATCACTACGAGGACGAGCCGGAGTGGGAGCGGCGCGAACAGCCGCCGCGGAAGCCCGCCGACCAGTGCCAGGCAAAGGATCTCTTCGGTCATCTCCAGCGATTCGCAGTACACGAGTTCCTTGGCCCCGTCAACATCCATCACGTCCCCCGAGGATTCGGCCTTCTCCCCCACCGAAAGCAATCCGGACCAGCAGCACGCAATGAACCGCTCGCCCCCGATCAAATTGGAGCCCAAGGAGCAGTCACCGTTGCTAAGCCCCCGTCATGCCAGCCAGCGGGACGATCAAGGCCGGGAGCAGTCGAGCATGCACAGGCATCTGCCGTCGCTCTCCGACCTCTTTGATGGGCAGGGTTTACCGGGCACAATGCGCCAGCCAAGCGACCCCAGTGGTTATCGTTTTCCCGGAGCTCACATCACGGGCAGCCCGGGGCGTCCGCTGGGCCATCGTGGCGCCGATGCGCGTTCGCCACCAATGACCAACGGCACCGAGCATCGTTATAGTGATGATTCTTCGTCCTCACACCCTCCCTTCGGCCTCCCCCGGCCATCAGTCGACGGTCCCTTGCCGATACATGCCCTCTTGGACTCGATGCCCGAACCTACATTCCGCAGCCATCAACCGGCCCCGCTGCAGCCCCCAAATACTCACCTAGCCACCGAACAAAACCATAACCCGAGCCCTGTGCACCAGTCACCAAGTAGCGGCTCGGGTCGACAGATAATTAATGGTACTTTTGTTTTTCTCTTCTCAAGGTCGATCGAGATTGTGTATAGTGTTACTGAACTAGGCGCCCAAAGGTTACCATCACCATCACTCGGCGTCGCCCCTCTCGCATTATCCCTCTTCTACCAACGAGTATCAAATTAATCAAGCCTCTGCATTACGACAGCAGCAGCAACAACAACAACAGCAACAACAGCAACAGCAACAGAGTCCGCCACACCTTGCCGGGATACCGCAGCAAGGGAAACCCAGCTCGAATCTGGATGGCATGAGCGCCCTGCTGAGGGCAGGCGAGCTCGTCGACCGCCGCACCCAGTGACATCAAGCACCCAGAAGCGCTCATTGGCAATCTAGAAGCTGACTGTTCATGAAATATACTCGACAGCACAGAGAAGCTATTGTTTCCTTACTTTCAACTACGAGTAGTTCTTAGCAGGTTGTACATCTCTGGTGTTCTACGCATCTATTGGATACCCCCTTCGCGGCGCGGGTGCTTTCTACTCGCGAGTTCATGACGCCTGTAACATGTGTGTAATTTCCGCGGGCGGATCAGGCTTGCCGGGAAAAAAAAACGTGTCGGCCATATTTCCTAGTTTTTTTGGTGTCCATATGACAAGATACTTCGTAATTCAGATAGATGGACAGCCGAAGTCTCAAAGTCAAGAGCATGTGCACATACGGACACGGCAGCATGTACTTGTAAAAACTTTGCTTGAATTGCTCTGGAAAACAACCGACTAGAATATTGACCAGAGTAAACCAAAAAAAAAGGAAAAGTCATGACCCGAACCTAACCACACCTTATTGTACTCTCCCCCCCTTCTTCTCCCTTGTTCTCCCGCCCTTCCCCACCCACCCCCTTTCCCCTTCTTCGATCCGCGCACCCGTTCGCTCCCATGTGTGACCGCAGTCCAAATGCCCAATGCAGTGCTCGCTTCGCGCTTTGCAACTCAACTGCCTACTACAACCGTAAATCGTCAAGCCAACGAGAAGTGCATGAGACTTAAGCAAAAAAAAAAAAAAAAAAAAAAAAAAAAAACCGGACAGTAAACCGACGGATGGAAAGGCGTAACAAAGCCAAGAACGAGGAAACAACAACACACTTCGGCACAACTCCCAACATCAAGGCGGCAAACAGAAGGAAAAAGAAAAAGGGGGAGCCCTCAAGGAAACAACTTGAAAAAAGTTTCTAACCAAAAGCGTAGGTATCATTATGCAACGACAGTTACGAAACGTAAAAGCCAAGATCAGTCCAGACAGTTGGGGGGGTTGCCCCAGATGTGCGTGCACGATGTGCGTGTGTGGAGCGCGGGCGAGGCGCGGATGTAGAACAGCCAAAAAAACGAGATGACGAGGAGAGAGACGAGACCATCACCACCACCACCTCCTCCTCCTCCTCGGCCGCCGCCACCCTCGCAACGGAGAGCCAGCAGTTATCAGTCCGCCAGCCAACGGCTCGACCGAGGGGATGTAAGGGGCGGGATAACAACAGCGAGTGCCCGACAGATGCAAGCAGACAACAACAATAACAACAACCCCGAAAACCCAAACCAAGCCAAAGAAGAAAAACGCAACCCCTGAAACCCAGAGAGACCAGACCAGACAGACCCAACCGAACCAGACCAGATCCCGACCGTTCGAACAAACCAACCGAGGCAAAACCGGCACCCAACCAGGGCCGGGGGGGGGGGGGGAGGGCTGGACAACAGCGGCATAATAAACCAAAAAAAGTTGTAAACAAGAGCAACAATTCGCGCTAATGTAGGCAAAAAGTACCTGCAAGAGAGAATCATTGCGCTGTAGAAATGTCTGGTTCAGAGAGGCTGCTGTGCGTCCGATCCATCGGGTCGTCCTGGTCCGCCGTGACCAGCGACGGGCTATCGATCGCGCTGGTAAGGGATTCGGCGGCCGTGACGGAGCGAGTCGAGAGCGGAGGTCGGGTGGAATTACTGCTATTGTCGCTGCTGCTGCTGCTGCTGCTGCTGCTGGTTCTGCTGCTGGAGTTGTTGTTGCTGGCGTTGTTGCTGGCGTTGTTGTTCGCGGCGGCCGCCGACTGGTAGGCAGCCGCGAGCGCGGGGTTGTCGCGGCGGCCGCCCGTGACGGCATCGGCGGCGCGGGCGAGTTCCCGCTCGCGGTTCTTCTCCAGCAGCTGCCCGCCGAGGGTCGCACATTTGAGGATGGTCTGGATAAGGTGGTTTTGCTGCAGTGGCTTGGACAAGTACTCGTCCATCTGCGCTTGAATGCACTTTTCCCTGTCGCCCATCATGGCGTGCGCCGTCAGGGCAATGATGGGAGTGCGTTGGGTGCCGAGGCTGCGCTCGTACTCGCGGATCTTGCCCGTGGCTTCGAAACCGCCCTGTAGAGGAGGAAGTCAGCACTTGGCCAAGTATTGGGACAAGCTTAAAAGTTGAGTGGATGAAGCACACGCTCCCCAAACTTACCATGATCGGCATCTGGACGTCCATCAGGATTACGTCGAACTTCTTGCGCTTAACCGCCTCGACCGCCTCCTCACCGTTCCCTACCACGGTCACGACGTGGTGGTACTTTTCGAGAATCTTGACGGCGAGCCGCTGGTTTACCGTATTGTCTTCGGCCAACAGAATCTCAAACGAGCGGGTATTATCCGCCAGTGATGGCGTCGCCCTGTTTTCGAGAGCAGGCACCATTCCATTGCCAAGGTCGATCAGCTTACACGGCGTTGTCATGTACGAAGTGATGCCGAGGTCGAGGCACGACTTGAGCGATACGTGGACCACAGGCGCCAGGAGCACGATTGGTAGGTATTTGAAGTCGTCGACCGAGCGCAATCTCCGCGCGTCCTCGATGGAGTCGACGATGATGACGTCGTAGGGAGCCGATCCTCGGCCGCGCACCCTGTCCAGGGCCGGGCTCTTCTCGGAATCGACAACGACGGGGACCAGGCCCAAGCCCTTGAGCATCTCGGCAATCTGGGGCCCGTGCCCGGTCCGGCCCTTGTCGAGGAAGAGGACCTGGTGGCCCTTGTAAGGGTTGAGCTGCTTCGCGATGAACGAGATCTCCTCGTTGGCGAGACGGACGACGCAGGTGAAGAAGAACTTGCTGCCTTTCCCGTACTCGCTCTTGACCCAGACATCGCCACCCATCAAGTTGACCAGTCTCTTGGAGATGGACAAACCCAGACCGGTGCCGCCAAACTTGCGCGTCATGGAGCCATCGGCCTGCTGGAAGGTATCAAAGATCAAGTCGAGCTTGTCGGCCGGGATCCCGATACCGGTGTCGGCCACGGTGAACTCGATGGCATACTCTCCCGGATTGCCAGGAGGCACCGTCGTCGCCTTTTGGATGGTGAGACTGACCTCGCCATGCTCGGTGAACTTGATAGCGTTGCCGACCAGGTTCAGGATGATCTGACGCAACCTGAACGAGTCGCCGACGACGTGGTCCGGCACGGAGCTGTCGACCCGGTAGGTGAGGTCCAGGAACTTCTCGTTGGCCTTGACGGCCAGGGTCTTGAGGGCGTTGAAGACGGTCCCGCGAAGGGTGTATGGGATCTCCTCGATGACCATCCTCCTCGCCTCAATCTTGGACAGATCCAGAATGTCGTCAATGATGGTCAGCAAGCTGTTGGCCAGCGAGTTTACAATGTTGAGCATCTCTCTCTGGTACTGTGTCAAGTCCGTATCGAGCGTGAGCTGCGTCATGCCGATGATGCCGTTCATGGGCGTGCGGATCTCGTGAGACATGTTGGCGAGGAACTCCGACTTGGTCTTGTTGGCCAGCTCGGCGGCCTCTCTTGCCTGGGTGTTCCTCTGGATACTGTCCCTGAGGTTGTAAACCATCTGGTTGATCTTCTTCTTCAGCTCGTCCATCTCGCCAGAGGCCTCGACCTCCACCAGCTTGGTGAAATCGCCGTCTGTCGCGGCGTTTGTGATGTCGCCAAATGCCCGCACTTGTGCCGTCTGTCATGACACGTCAGTTGACCATGCGTCGTCAGCCGCGCAACGCGGCACAAGCGAGTGAGAGAGTGTGTGTGAGAGAGAGAGCGTTGAGAGACGCGCGAGACTTACCAGGTTGTTGGCCATGGTGTTGACATCAGTGGTGATCTCCTTCCATCTACCCTTCAGCCCGGCCACGTCTGCCTGGCCGCCCATGATACCGTCGACGCCGACGTCCTTGGCCACTCTCTGCACCTCGTTACAGAAGATGGACAGTCGGTCAACCATGTTGTTGATGGTCTCCTTTAGTACGAGTATCTCGCCCTTGGCCTCAACGTCGATCTTGCGGCTCATGTCGCCGTTGGCGATGGCCTGGGTGACGGTCGAGATCCCTCGCACCTGGTGAAAGGGTTATTTGTGAGCAAAAAAAAAAAAAAAAAAAGCGATTCATGCTGCAGGCAAAAGAGAGAGAGAGAGAGACAGCTCTGCCCGTACCTGTGACGTGAGGTTTCTGGCCATGGTGTTGACGTTCTCGGTGAGATCCTTCCACTTGCCCTCGACGTTGTCGACTTGGGCCTGGCCGCCGAGGGTGCCGTCGGTGCCGACCTCCCTGGCGACCTTGCTGACCTCGAACGCGAACGTGCCGAGGCGGTCGACCATGGTGTTGATGGTGTTCTTCAGGTCCAAAATCTCGCCCTGAACCTCGACCCCAATCTTCTTGGTGAGATCGCCTTTGGCGACAGCCGTCGTGACCTTTGCGATCTCACGCACTTGCGTGGTCAGATTCATGGCCATGCCGTTGACATTCTCTGTGAGGTCTCGCCATGTACCCTGGACGTCGTGGACGGTCGCCTGGCCACCCAGCCTTCCCTCGGTCCCGACCTCTCTGGCGATCTTGGTGACTTCGCGCGCGAACTGCTGAAGCTGGTCCACCATGGAGTTGATGGTCTTCTTGAGCTCGAAGATCTCGCCTCTGCACTCGGCCTGGACTTTCTGGGTGAGGTCGCCCTTGGCGACGGCCGTTGTGACCTTGATGATGTCTCGCACTTGGGTGGTAAGGTTGTTGGCCATGGCGTTCACGTTGACCGTCAGCTCGTTCCACATGCCCTGCACCCCCTCGACGTCGGCTTGACCGCCAAGGATCCCCTCGGTCCCGACGTCTCTGGCGACGCGCGTGACTTCGGAGGCAAACGTTCGCAGCTGGTCCACCATGGTGTTGATGGTCTGCTGAAGTTGGAGGATCTCGCCCTTGGCGGGGCGTTCGATCTTCTTTGTCAGGTCGCCGTGAGCGACAGCCGTTGTCACAGATGCGATTTCTCGCACTGCGGGGAGACGGGAGTGTCAGTGGATATATTTCCAACAGATAAAGTGACTGCGGGTTTGCGGAGGGTGGATGGAAACATACCTTGATCGGTGAGGTTTTGCGCCATGACGTTCACTGTTCACATACCAAATCAGTACTGGGCGGGCCCCTCCCCAACCTCTCCGCATGCGACGGAAGGAGGATGAGCCGGGAGAGAGAAACGCACCATTATCCGTCAGTTCCTTCCATGTACCGTCGACTCCTTCGATCTGGGCTTGGCCGCCGAGGATCCCTTCGGTGCCGACTTCGCGGGCGACGCGAGACACTTCGCTAGAGAAGACCTGCAGTTGGTCCATCATGGTGTTGATGGTGCGCTTGAACGTCGTGATTTCGGGGTCCATCTCGACGCTGTTCATGCGGACCTTCTTGGAGAGGTCACCGCGGGCGACGGCCGTGACGATCTCGCCAATCTCGCGCAGCGCCTTCTGGAAGGCCTCGTTCGCCTTCTGGTGCTTCCAGAGCTCGCGTTCGAGGGTCGCGACGCGCTCCTGCTCGATGATGGCCAGGGCCTTCTCCTGCAACTGCTTCTGCTCGAGCAACTGGGCATTGACGCCGTCCAGTTCCTGGCGTTGGCTGTCGAGAAGCTTCGACTGGTCGTCGACGTGCTCCCGCAGCCCCTCGAGCGCCTCGTCGATGAAGCCATTTCGCGAGAGGTGGCTCGGAAACCTCGGCCTTGGGCGGCCCCTGTCGTCTGCGAAGGGGGAGTCGGACGTCTCATTGGGCGTGTCGGGGAAGACGTTGGCGGCAGCCGAGTTCGCCCTCGCCTCGAGCTGTTGTACCCTGGTGACGAGGGCTGCGAGCTCGCGCTCGAGCTCGATCTTCTCGACGGTGTCCGGACCCGGCAGTCTCACGCTCGGGCAAGCATTGGTAACGGCCGGAGGAGTCGTCGTCGGGTCGGTCGCGAGAGATCGGATGACGGCAGCGACGACTGCCAGGGGAGACTCGCCGCTCATCGTTGCGGCGGTAGACGGCGTGAACGCCGCGGTGTTTGGGGGGGGCGAGTGGGCGACTCGGTTAGCAGCACTGGCAAGGGAGAAGCGACCGGATGGTGATAGGAACGGGTCGGATGATGTTGGATGGCTATCACGATAGTCTTTGGTGCTGGGGACGGATCTTCATGCGGCAGTCGCTCTATTCGGACGGTCTGATGGAACGAGACCTGGTTTGATTTGGACGATGAAAAGGCGACGGGAACACGGAATGGTTTGCGAAACTGCTGCAGCGTCGGGCTAGGCGGGCGGTGCTGGCAGGGTCTGCCTGGGATTCTTGGCAGCGGGCGGTTGGACGTAAAAAACTGCGTGCCAAAAACCCAAGCGAAAAAGGCAACAGTTGCCCGTATCCGCAGGGTCCCTAGGGGTAATAAAGCGGAGACGCAGCCGCTCCGAGCCTGTTTGGTTCTCCCCCCTCACCTTCGTTCGCAGGTCCGCCCGGTTTTTTTTTTTTTTTTTTTTTTTTTGGGGGGGGGGGAGGGGCCTCGGGTGGGAAGAGAGCGAGATAGACGAGGTAGAGGACACGAGAACAAGAGTTTCGCTGGGTATGTACAATGGGACTCCGGAGAACGATGAGCGAGGCAGCAAGTGAAGCGGCCTTTGACCAGAGAGGGTTGATCGAAGGTTGCAGGGAAGAGGAGGAGGAGGAGGGAGGATGGGGAAGTGCTGGAGACGACCCGCCGGCTTGCCGAGAACAGCATGGATCGGCGGGTCCGCTGCCAATTCACCGCACTAACCCCCCCGCTTGGTGCTTATTAGTAGCGGTGCCCGGAAAGCTGGGCAGCACCGATTTCTCGTCCACGCCTCGACTTCTTGCGCTCTACAGATTCGTAGCAGCTACGGCTATGCGTACAACGAGGCGTTGTGGCGTTGCTGGCTCCGTTGCGATTGCATCACAGAGCAATCGCTGGCCAGCACTTTGCGCTGGGGAAACCCGTTCAGTGCACCAAGGTACTCCGAATGTACTGTACCTTACAATCCTACACCCATGACTTGGATGTATGTGACTTATTTATTACATGGCCAACCTTGCGTTTGGTGGCTCAAGCCCACTATAGTATGTCTCAATCTTGATCGGGTGACAGAGCCCGCCCATGAAAAAGTGAGCAGCAGCACTGATGCTGTCCGAGTCGCCGATGCCGACTCGAAAGGCATCGTCAACCAAACGCCGTCCGAGTCGAGCGGTGGTTCAAAATGACCCTTCCGTTTCGGTTGCCGTCCGTCGGGCAGCTCCCGGGTAGGTAAGTTAACTCGAGGTAGCTCGTGCGGGGTGGGACGGTGGCGAGCCATTCGTAGCAGTGAGCACATCAGAATGAAGGGACAATCTCTGGCCAAGTGCTGCAGGGCCATTCATCTGCCAGTACGAAGTACGGAGTAGTGCAAGGCAGGCGACGAGATTGGATGAGGACTCGCCCGCACAGTGCGGAACCATTGCGGGGCGCTTGCGGCGCCGGGGTTGCAGGTTCCAGTTTTCCTCTCATCAGGCTCCCTGCCCCTCACCATTAAACCCGTGATTCGCCACGGTGCTTTCCGCCTACTGCCCTGTTTCTCTTGGTATTATAGCACCGGGAAGCGGCTGCTTCAGCAGACAGGAGACCCTACTGTGTAAATTTGGGTTTCGGTACGTACATGGTACACTACCGGAATAACGTAATTACTTGCAGCAGCGTGTAGTGTATACGAGTGGGCCCTACGGATGTATGTATGTACTGTACCCTGCGGCATCAGCATTTTCTCTGGCGAGCAACACGCACAAAACAGGTTCGATGTGAGTGACGAGGCTTGCCACCTACGTCACAGAAGCGCGAAGGAATTCCTTACACTAGAAACCCAGCCCGTAGTTATTGAATGTCGGCCAGGAGGCGGGAGCCATTCTCATCAGCACGGCTTCAAGCGTCCGGCGTCGTGCGTCGTCTTTGCTTGGTACAGTGTGCCCAACAGTTCGCGGTGTCCAAACTTCGCCGACGGACTTCAGACCAGGCACGCCAGCGACAGGGAAGAACCCGGCACCAAGCAGCGTCCCCGGTCGACGATCCTGGGACTTCTTTTTATTTTCCGGGCAAATCTTGTCGCAGTTGAAACCGCTTGTCGCGGTCACCTGAAGCGGGCTGCCAAGGCAGTGCAGCGATCGGTACGGAGTAATCCGTAGGGTAACTAATGTACTATGTACGGATTACTCTCCTGGTGCATACATTCCTTGTATGTATGTGCATACATGCATAGGTACCAACGTACAGTAATCCGTACACACTACGGAGTACGTCCGTACTCAGCGTAGCATGGATCAGCGCCTCCAGCCTACGGCACTTAAAACACGTTTTAGTGTACTGTGTACGGAATATGGACGACGGAAAACGGGATTACAGACGATGTAAGTGCTAATCGGGTAATTATAGAGGTCAGCCAGGTTCCAAAAAAAAAAAAAAAAAAATCGCCTTTCTCATCGACTGGAGGCGAACGGAGCTTTGGCCACAAGAGCTCTTCCCTAGCACACAAGTACTCAAGACTCTTTCTTATAGGTCAACTACACAAAAGAGACTTAACTAGAGCCGGAGCGAACTGGTCTTGGGCCTGGTCAAGGTTGGGACGAGCAAGAGCCTCTCCCCCCTTTTTTTTTGGTTCTCTCTCCTTTTCAGACGTGGGCAACTCTAAGCTTAGTTACGCCTCGCCGCACTGTCCTGTCACTTTCGGTCGTTCGTCTGTGCTCCTCAGCGATCAAACATCGATACCCAGGCACTCCACTCAACCCGCCGAGATGGGACAACTCCAGGACCCTTAAAAAGCGGGCCGAGCTAACGACGATCAGCGGTTGGCTTTGGCTGTTTGACGATGCTTTCAGCGCACTAGCCAGAAGGATTGGCTGGTGGGATGTTTGATGTTTTGATGAAGGGACATGCTCGACGTGGTGGTCGCTAGGTAGTCGCTAAGCTTCGACGCTCTTTCTCCGGCGGCCACTTGTGAGGATCGGGCAAGTGCCTCGCCAACACCTCGCGGGCGCCCCATGCGCGTCGCGAGGCAGCCGACGGGGGATGGGTCAGCTTCATCCACAGCAATGCGAACCCCTTTCCGGGCGAACGGGGCGGCTCGGTTTAGCAGGCGCAGACGCGCCGGGCCTGGGGCATCGCGGACTCGGTAGGTCTTGGCCGGCGGTGAGAGGTTACGCAGAGTGCGCAACGTATTACACGCCAAGGCGGGTTGCCGGCACCGGATACGCCGGATACGGGGGTCTATCTCCACCACCGAAATGTTCTCGGCGACATCCTCGGGATGTCGGGAGTGGCGGAGGATTCGCTCCAACACGTCTGCCGGCTGCCGCGTCTGACGCTCAAGGCTTTCTGCGGGTCCTGCCTCGTGGCTCGCCCCATACCCCGTCGCCTTTTCCCAGCAATATACAGTACGGAGTATACCCGGCCAGAAAGCGCATATGCCGCAGTGCGCACGAGACGGCGCGGGGCTCTGTGCTATGACGCAACGCGGGGAGCATCTGAACTGTAAAACCACCTTTTTTTCGTGGAGCTATATCGCGCTCCCACCAGCTAGCTCTTTGCCTGCTCTCCGGCCAGAGACAGAGACCCCTTGGGCAGCAACACTGATGGCGTGGCATACACGGGTAGAGCAATGGGCGGAGGTGGACCAGGGGCACGGGGAACGAGTGCGAGAGCACGAATTACAAAGTAACGTTATTTGGTTCCGAGAGGGAAAGAGAGATGCAGACCTGCCCATCGCCTCGCCCTGCACCTGACTCCAGAGGTAAGAAAGAAGGGATGACGCCAAAGACAAGCCTGTACCAACCACCGGTAAACATCACATCCCACCTCCATGCGACCGGGAGAGGGGTTCATAAATAAGGCCGTCAACTTGTACGAAGTAGTGCGTTCGGAGTACGGATTACGAGTAGTTACTTGGTCCGACCAGCTGGATTCAGGGTTAGGTTGCATGAAGTGCTGGCTCTATCGATAAGATAAGGACGGAGCAGATTAGTGATTAACTAACTAGTTATCGCAACCCGCCCGTAGTGTAACCACGAATTATTTCTCGATTCATATGGCGGAAACGGAACCGGCCATCCATCCCACCTTGGATGCGCCCGCTGCTTCTGACTCGATCCCCACCCCCGCGACTTCCAACGCTGTGATGTTTCGAATTGCCCGCTTTCTGCGTGGGATTCGGAGCATCAGCATCATGGCGACCACGGCAGAGACTCCCGTTAGCGCCGCGACTGCTGCCACCGCTGCCACCGCTGCCACCGCGGCGACTACAGCGACCACGGCAGCCGGAGCAACCGAAACGGCCCCGCCAACAACCGCCACGACTCCCGCCGCAACAGCCCTTCCGCGCGTTCCCATCCCGCCCCGCGGCGTCGACTACCGCGGGAAGCTAGTTCTCGCGCCCATGGTGCGATCGGGCGAATTACCCTCACGCCTTCTCGCACTGCACTACGGCGCCGACTTGGTCTGGGGTACGGCCCCCCCTTCTAGCCCCGCACACACTCTTCTCCCTTTCTCCCCCCCAAAAAAAACTCTCCCAGCGCGGAGCTCTATCTCTCTCTCTCTTATAACCCGTATACTGACCCTTTTCCACCAGGCCCCGAAACAGTCGACCATTCCCTCATCGGCGCGACCCGCCGCGTCAACCCGCGCACCGGCATGATCGAATACACACGGCAGCCTTCCCACGCCTACAGCCCGGCCAACAGCGCCGCCAGGAACAACAGCAACGACAGCAACGACAACGACAATAACGAAGCCGGCGCCGCCGAGTCCGTCATCTACCGCCTCGACCCGGAGCGCGAGAAGGGCAAGCTCGTCTTCCAGCTGGGCACGTCGGACGCGGAGCGGGCCGTGGCCGCCGCGCGCGTGGTGGCGGCCGACGTCGCCGGCATCGACGTCAACGCCGGCTGCCCCAAGCCGTTCAGCATGCTGGGCGGCATGGGCGCGGCGCTGCTGCGCGCGCCCGAGAAGCTGGCCGGCATCCTCGAGGCGCTGGCGCGCGACATCACGCCGGCCTTCGGCATCGGCATCAGCGTCAAGATCCGCCTGCTCGAGACGCCCGCCGAGACCGAGGCGCTCGTCCGCCGCCTCGTCCGCACCGGCATCACCGGCCTGACCGTCCACTGCCGCACCACGCCCATGCGGCCCCGCGAGCGCGCCGTCCGCGGCCAGCTGGCCATGATCCGCCGCGTCTGCCACGAGGCCGGCGTCGCCTGCCTCATGAACGGCGACGTCGAGAGCCGCGACCACGCCGACCTGCTGGTGCGCGAGTTCGGCGTCGACGGCGCCATGATCGCCACCGCCGCCGAGAAGAACCCGAGCTGCTTCCGCAGCCGCGCCGACGGCGGTCTGGCCGCCTGGCCCGAGGTCGCCCGCCGCTACCTGCGCTTCGCCATGGAGGTCGAGAACCGCGCCGCCAACACAAAGTACCTGCTCGCCCAGATCATCCCCGGCAAGGCCCTCGCCTACCGCGACGTGCAGCGCGGCCGCTCCTACTCCGACTTTGCCCAGGCTCTCGAGTGCGACGAGGAGATGCGGGCGATGGCGCGCGAGGCCGACCGGGTGCTCGGGCTCGGCGAATTCGAGCCCAAGCGGGGCCCCAAGCAGAAGAACAAGCAGCAGCAGAAGGGCCAGCAGGGCGAGCAGCCGAGTGGGCAGCAGCAAGAGTCCAAGAAGCGGAAGAGGGGCCAAGATGAAGAAGAAGAAAGAGAAGGAGGAGAAGGAGGAGGAGAAGGGGGAGAACAACAAGCGAAGGCCAAAGACGAATCCGCAAAGAGGCCAGAAGTGGCGGCTGAGCCCGCGCCTGTTGCCGCGCCGGCAGCTATCGCGGTCTAAAGAGTATCTCTCTCTCCCTTCCTCCCCCCCCTTTTTCCCCCCTCTTCTCCTCTCTTTTCTTTTTATTCCCTCCCCCTTTTTTGGAGTGCATATATCTTCGGGATGTGGGCGTCTAAGTCTTACAGAGCATTTTCACGGCGTGGCATGTATGATGATATCCTGGCGTGCTAGACGGACAAACAAAAACATAGAAACAAACCAAACGAGCACATAGTTCGGGATCCGACATAGTTCGTTCTTTCTTTCTTGTAGGGCTGAGGACGGCTCAGGAGAATAAAAATAGGACTGATAAAAACGACGCTGGTTTCCCAGAGCGTGTATGCTAACGGATATCCTAATGTGCCTCCGACCCGTCTCGGTGACCAACTGGCCAAGGCTAATAATGCAGGTCCCTCCCTCCCCTCCTCCCCATCCCGAAAGTGCGCCTGCTTGATGCTCTCGCTTATACACAACCAGTGTTATACCTTCTTCCCCTGAGCCAGGAGATCCGATACCTTGGGCGGCAGTACCAGCGTGCTCCTGTCATTCCGCCTGTGGAAGTCCACCAGCGCCATGGCCGTCTTCTCTGGCAAGTCCTCGTGGATGAAATGCCCGGCCTCGGGAAACACCTGCAGCGCATACTTGCCTGATGAAGTCAGGGTCAGCACCAATTGTTTTCCACTCCGTCAGGGAACAAGACAAAAAAAAAAAAAAAAAAAGGGGGGGGGGGGGAAACAATGACACACACCCTGCATCTGGCCAATCGTCAGCTCGGTATCCAACCGGTCCGTCCCGGCGAGCAGCAGCATCTTGCCGCCCCTGCCGCCCAGGAACTTCTTGCTCAGTCCCGTAAACCAGCCCTCCCAGAAGGGTTGCGTCTTTGCCAGGTCGGTCCGCCACCGCCAGGGCTTGTCGGCCTTTCCGCTCCCGCCGCCGCCCTGACCTTGACCCTGACGGCCACCACCTCTACCGTCATCAACAGGCACGCCTGGCACCCTTCCTCCTCCTTCTCCTCCTCCTTCCTGACCCAACCCGGTCCCGTGGCCGCCTTCGGCGGAACCGGCGCCGCCGGGGCCGTGACCGGGGTGCTGGGTCTGCACGAGCAGGCCGGGCACGCTCGCGCGCGCGCTGACGGCATTCCGCACGGTGCGCGAGCGGACGTGCCACTCGACGGCGTCGCGCAGCGACTCGAAGCCGGCGGGGCGCGTCGCGAGGTAGGCGTGCATGCTCTGCAGGGCGTCCATGGCGGACCCCTCGACCACGTCTAGGACCGCGTAGCCCAGGACGTCGAGGTCCAGGTTCGTCCTGGCGGCGGCAGCAGTGGCATTGGTGGTGGTGGCAGTGGTGGTGGTGGTGACGGCGGTACCGGGAGGGGCGGGGGCAAGGCCGGATCGTATGCTTGGGAGCAGGACGGAGGCGAACTCGGTCACGACCGCGCCGCCCAGCGAGTGGCCCACCAATATGACCGGCGGCAAGGACGGCCAGTGCATGGCAGCTTTCGTCAGCATCATGACGGCCAGCAGGTCCGACGCGAGGGTGGAGAGCGAAAGATCTTCGATCGCGCCCTCCCTCTGCGTCGCCGCCGCAGCAGCAGTACCGGCAGTCGCAGTCGTCGTCGTCGAGCCATGCCCCCTTGCATCGAGAGAGAGGATCCCGGCGGTAGGTAAGCGCTTCCTGATCTCGGCGCCGAGGACCGCAAATGACAGGCCCGAGCTGCCGGCGCCGTGGTGGGTGACAAACAAGGGCCCGCCTACCTTGCCCGGGCCAGCGGCCGGCGCTGGAGAGGTGAGGTAGGCGTGATAAGTGATGGAGCCGTCGGGGGATGGAAGGAACAGCTCGCGCTCAAAGTACGCCGTCCAGGGGATCGGGTCGAGCGAGCGGTTTGGGAATCTGGGGAGGTGGTTGGCATGCATCAGATTGTCTGTCTAGGCCCACTGGCAAATAAAAACACGTCTGGGGGCGGCATAATGAGCGTGGATGATAGATACCCTTGTGGCCGGGCAAAGAGTGCTCTCCCTGGCGATGGGATGACGGTTCCCGTGGACGACACCGACGAAGCTGACGATGAGTCGTCGTCCTGGGGTGTGTTGGGCACGGAGCCCGTACTGTACGAGCTGTATCGGTCCTCGTCGGGCTCGCCCAAGTCGGTGAGAGATGGCGGCGGTGCCATCGTGTGCATGGCTGTGGTGATCCTTGCTTTGGCCCACTTCTTCTGCAGCTCGCTCATGTTCCGTGGGCCGTCGAGAACGGGATGGATAGGAAGTGCGGTACGAGGCGATTTGGGGGGGGAGGGTTATTCATCGGATTTGGCCATCTGTTTCCTTCTTGCTATGATTCCTATGGTGGGGTTCTGTACGACTGGAGTATCTTCTCATAGATATCATCTAGAAGGGAAGAAAAACAATGGGCTCGGCGGTAGCTTAGTTATTGTTAGGTGGCCTGGTTACCAGGCCAGAGTTCATGAAGAGAAATGGGACGAGTTGATTCAGTTCGGCCGAGGTGAGGTCATTGGGCCGTTTTTGCGCACAGTCCTGCCCCTCAGTTTCAGGAGGGGAATCTCAAAGGAAGCTGTGTTTAAGAACGCGCTCAAGCCAGTGTGGATCCGTTCTTCCACACTGAAACTCGCAGCAAGTACTACCTAGATTCAGCGCTCCTTGCAAGTTGAAAGAACAGCCTTGTTCTTTCTATCTTTCTTTCTATCCTTCTTACTTTCTTTAAAGAACAGGGAAGGGGGAAGGAAGGAAGGAAGGAAGGAAGGAAGGAAGGAAGGAAGGAAGGAAGGAAGGAAGAGAAGGGCTTAAAAGGAAAAAAAAAAAAAATCAAGAATGAGGACCTGTTAGCCGTCGTTTGGATATTTGTGGGGTGGCCAAGGTGCTCGTTGTCAGTTTCGATATGGACGCTCATGGAGAGGTATCCTCTTCCCATCAGCCGCGACCCAGTCGCGTCCCATCAGTTGCGACTGCATCCTGCTAATCCGGGCACACAGGGGCGTACAGTACATGCGCGTGCTGTAGTACATACTTAATACCAACTCCTATTTACACAGTACAGACAGAAAAAAGGTATGGGCGCAATTTTGGTACAGCCTTCTTTCGCCCAGTAATGCAAAAGTATATGTACCTTATATTCGATTATCTTCCAAAGTCACCTTCGCTCACCACTCACCCTCTTTCTCCTCACCATCTCCTATACGCCCCCCTATAATTCCCATACCCGTCGTACCCTCCCGCCTGTCCTTGTCCGCCAGACCCGGGGCCACCATATCCGCCACCCAGGTCAGGCAGCGTCGGCTGCCGCAGGTCAAGAGCAGCAGCGTTGCCTCCAAGGGGAGCAGCCCCCGTCAACAGATTCTCCCGGCTCGGATTCACTTCTTGAAAACGGCTGGTCCTCTTGTTGTTCGTGCCGTTGCCGTACTTTTCAGGGACATCAGCCGCACTATTGTCCGTTCTGACCGAGACAAGCGGGGTGAAGCCTGGCTTATTGGGCAACGAGATGGATGACGAGTCGTCCGAGCCAGCCGTCTTGCTGCCTTTCAGCAGGAGGGAGTTGCGTGCGTCGAGGGGGGTGAGAGTGTCTCGCTGTTGCAGTTTTTCTGCGTGCGATTCTGTTAGCATCAAAAGACGGGTGTGGTACAGCAGAAGAGGTCCGAGAAGTGATAGTCTTACCTAGCTCTTTGCGGCGCTTGCGGTGCGGGTTCATCTTGAAGCAGGCGATGAAGGCATTGCAAGCGATGAGGATGGCCAATATGCCCGTCAGGGCGGACTGGACGGCGATGAGCACGACCCCGGTAACGGTCTTTGTCGTCTGTGCGATGCCGAACTGCTCGACGAACACCAGGATGCAGACGACCGACAGGACGCGCACCACCTGAATGGCGATGTTGATAATGTTGCTGGAGCGGCGCTCGTACGGGCGACTCCACAAGAGAAGGATCAGCATGATCGCCTCGATGATGAGCTGCCCGCTCGTCTGCACCATACCATGCCCATCCGCCCCCGCGATGATGACTCCCTTGGCAAACATGTAGATAATGGTGGGCACGAAGAGCCACCAGTAATCACGCCGATATGACTCGTAGAAGATGCTGTATTTGACCCAGATATTCTTGTCGTCGTACAGGGAGCTAACGTCGCCCTCGACCTTCTTGAGCCTGCGCGCCGTGCTCCAAATCTTCCAGCTAAAGAAGGCCAGCACGGCGGTGAAGAGGAAGAGGGTGACGCCAGCCAGTAGCTTGGCCGCCCACGAGTCTCCCCGGGTGAACTGGAAGACGCAGTATAGCACCCAAACGCCATACAGTAGCAGGATCAGGGAGGTCACGGCGCGCGCGATAGAACCCCAATAGTGCTTGCGGAAGCCCGCCAGCGACTTGGGGAAGCTTCCAAACAGGGCCCAGAACTCGAGGACGACTTTGACCAGCAGGATGCCCACGACGATGGCGGCGATGATGATGGCCACGATGAGCAGAATCGTCATGAACGTGTTTCCTGACGGAATGCTGAGCTGCTGCACATAGCCCTGGATACCCGACACAGCAGCGCGGACGGTGTGCTGAGCGGCAGTCTCATGTGGATCAGCCTCGTCAAGCGTCCCATTGATGCTTGTTTCGATCTGCCGGGCGGCGAGATGCACAAACTGGTCGGCCGCTCGCCTGAGCAGGCCCTGCTGTGTGGTCTGTGCCGAGCCGTCGGGATAGACGAGCGTGGCGTTCCTTAAAAACTCGACGCTGTTTTCCGTCAGGTTACCCCCTGTGGCCGCGCGGAAGTTGTCGATTGAGACCTGGAGGTCTGTCCAGGGGACCAGGCCGACCGAGAAGCCGAAGTTCTTGGTGAAGCTCCGGTAGACGTTGGGGTAGTTGACCGACAGCATGCCGTTCATGGCCATGCCCTGAAACCAGCTAAACACCTCGGTGAAGGTTGGACTAGGGGTGCTCGTCCCGCCCGCCGCAGAGCCTCCACCGGCAGCGGCCCCGCCTCCCCCGAAGACCGCGCCTGCTGCCGAGATCCCCCCCAGCACGAGAGCGGCCCCGGCTACGCCGACTGCCACGTACGACACCGCGGGGACGCTGGCTGTCTTGCCGTTGGTTACTTGGGACTGGATGCAGGCGACGCTTTCGCCCGAGTCCTTGGAATGGAGCTCCAGGGTGGCCATGGCTGCGATATCCGGAATTTGAAAGGCGATCGACGGGACCATGTCGGCAAACTCTGCGGGTATTTTCTGAGTGCCTCTAGCGGCGAAGTTGCCAGCGGGGACTAGAACTGTCAGCTAGGCACGTGGGAAAGTTAGGTTAGTCTCGGGCGGCATACCAGGACAGAGCTGCTCCACAAATGTGCTCTTCTCGCAAGGGTCAAAAGATCTGGAGTAGATGTCCTGACCGTACGCGGTAACTTTGAGGACGGCGGTCACCTTCTGCTCCTTGTTGCTGGTCCCGGCCAGGTCGAACGTGACGGTCTTGTCATCGTTGTTGTACTTGATGTCTACCCTCTCCACTGAGACGCTGGGGTTCGAGTTGCAACTGCTGAAGCCCACCGTCTCAAGGACATCCACAGCCGAGACCGCACTGGCGAGAAGCGCCCAGGTCAGGGCGGCCCTAGCCGGAAGCTTCATTGTTGCTCGATTTCCTGCTGTTGTCCTTCGGCTTGATCAGGACTCTCCGTAAGTGTCGCGTCCGTGCATCGATATTCTGTGGACCAGTACTGTTCCTGTCCTGTTTCTTTCGTTCGAACCCCGCGGCAAATATTTTTGCTCTCGCACTCTCAGTATCCCAAGAGCACCACACGAGGTTCGTCTATAGCGTTCGAATAAGGAAAACACTTGTCGAGACTGATAGCAATTGTAGCGAGTGAAACTGGGAGAAATGAAGACAAAGTTCAACGTCCCAGGGTGAAAAAAATGCCGAGGATCAACCTGGAACGAAGAGAAGGAGCAAAAACAGAAAAAGGAAAGAAAGCCCCTCAAAGGGGAAGAAGCAGAAGAAGCCTATGTCGTTCTCACTTAAGCGTGGGTGGCACTAGTGGTCGAGGTCACAATATTTTGGCACCAGCCAAAATAGCTAATAACGAGAGGGCGTCCAGGAGGGAGCGACGACAGGAAAAGTCCCAGAAAAGCAGCGGCATAAACAAAGACAAGGAGAGCAGCAGGGATCGAGGAGATCAATCATGGAAAAGAACAAAAGGAAAGAGAACGGGAGGCAAGGCAAAAGAGAGCAGGGAACGAGCGGGTATCTGAAACGACATTGCGAATGCCAGCGCTTGGTGGAGCGAGCCCTTGCTCCCGAGATAGCAGAGAGGGAGGTGGCCGGGGGGGGGGGGGGGGTGAGAGTCCAGAACCCGACTTTGCAGGATGCGACTGCGGGCCCGTCCGTTCGATTCGTAAATGCGTACCCGCCAGACGGGACTCTCCCAGGCCAGTCGCTCAGCCACGTCCAGGGGGCCGTTGAAAACGAATGAACACTCACGCCCACCCTCGTTCGTTCAAGGGAGGTGGTGGACCGCAGAACACGAGAGGCCTGAGAAGCGGTGTCGCGGGGACTTGAACTGGAACGCTCCGAAAACAACTGGCGCGCTTTCCCTGGCACTTGGTTCGCACCTGTCTGCCCCTGACAACAGCGGGTTCTCTGAAACATTAGCTGCGAAGGAAAGCGCTGGTGAGGGGCCCACTGCTACCCTTTTGGGCCGCAGTACTGGCGTCGATTGGCTATGAGCCTTCTGAACCGTTTTAAGCGACTGGCGCTATTGCGAGAGCCTGTTCTCTCGGCTGGCGCTCCTGAAACTCGGGGTGAGAACTGAGAACGTTAACAACTAATCAAATGAATTCTTTTTTTCCCTCGATGTCGCCCGCTCTTCCAAGATGGTCAATTTCATGTGATTCACATGCCTCAGCCCAACTTCAACACCCGATCTTTTAAAAGTCACCGACCAATCCGTTCGCTACCTCGGATGCAGGATCGTAACGGAACATGAAGCGAACTCCGTACTCCGTACGAAATCCTGTGGACAGAAATGATCTGGGACACCGCAACCAGGACGAACAACGTAATTAATTAATCGGTCGCTACGGTGGGCACGAAAGCAAACGTCTCATCCAATTTCGTCATTGCACGACAGGCCCAGATGGATAATAATAGATAAAGACCCGGGAACAGCAAAATCAGATGCCATATTAGGAAGAAATGAGGTTCAGCCACAACAGGCCCCAGTTCTATAGTGTACCCAGCTTCACTCACCAGGGTGCTCTTTCCCAACCCGACGAGACACCATGCTGTTCTCACCGTATCATGACGACATTGGCCATACAGAGTACCTACACCTCCTCCAGCATTATGAATCCTAGTGCGGTACTTTCGCCAATAGGAGATTTTGCGGGCGACCCATGTACCACGCTAGGATTCATAATGCTGGAGGAGGTGTACTGCGTATAATCCGTACTTAAGAGTACACCATAATCAGGGACCGGGCCCCCCTCCACCTGGTCATTCCAGATTCTGCTTCTAGACCTTGCTTGGTTGACGAGCCCCCACTCAGAGCCGAACAGGGAAAAGGAGGATGAGCACCACTACGGAGTACGGAGTCGTTATTCCAACGAAGATACCCTTGTAGTTATTGGGAATAACTATTGGAGATTAAACCTAAAATCTCCTCCAAGCCCACTCTTACACAGACAGCACTCGGTGCTTGTTAGCATATTTTGGAATGCACAACCAGAGCCACCCATTAAAATAGTCACGTCTTCTCCCCTCCGTCCTCAGCTGCTTGTGTTCCCTTCAGATGAAGATGCACTTTCTAGGAACCTGATTCGTCAATACGACATCGGACAGTCAGAAAGCGAGGTCTATTGAGTGAGTACCCCGAGGCCATGAGCAACTAAAGATAGAAAGACCCATCTATATCCTCAAGCCAAGGCAAACCATCATCCATCCAGGTATGTGCACCACGTATCCATATCCTCTCTTTCCAAAATCACAACACCCACAATTCAAAAGTCGATTCACCTATTCAATGAAATAAGACCGCAAAATTCTATACCAAACGAAGCAATTGAAGGCGGAAAAGGCCAAGGAAGGAAGAAAAGAAACAAGACAGGGTATCCGCCGCAAGCGAGAACTCAACCTGAGCAAAGGACAACGGATAACGCGCCATGACGGCATACAAACAACAAAGGTGGGGGTATCAGAGAACAACGCCCGAACGAGGCCGCAACACAACCATTGCAGACACCAGGCACGCCAACCATACCTTCCAATCCATACAACTTAGCCAGGGAAGTGCTTTTTCCCTAGAAGAATCCGCCTTGCGGCATATTCGGCGAGGGGCCGTAAGGCGACACCGACCCCTGCGGTGTGAACTGCTGCTGCTGTTGCTCAACCGCGAGGCCGCCATTGCCGTATGGCAGCTGCTCTGCCACACCCGTTGGATTCTGCAACCCCAGTCCTAGAGCATCCATGCTTAGGGTAGGGAACGGCTCTAGGTCGGGCGCCATGGTCATGTAATTCGGGCTCGCCTGGGGCGGCGTAGACATGTAAGCGCCCGCCGAGGTCGTGGGTAGTTCCGGAAACGCGGCCTGCGAGTTGAGGCTCTGGAAGCCTTGGTGTTGTTGATGGGGTTGGTGATGGGCCATGGGCGGCATGCTGATCTGCGTCTGCGCTATTCCGTGGGAGAGGCTGTCGAAGTTGGGGCTGTAGAGGCCCGCCGCATGGTATCCCTGGGTAGGCGGGGCGAGGGGGTACATGCCCAGAGGCGGGCCGTGGTGCGGATAGGCCATCGGCCCGGACTGGGGAATCGTCAGTGAAGGACCAAAAGCACGATGCTGGTCTTGCTTGTCCGAGAAATCATGGGGAAATTGGCGAGGCGGCGGGTCTTGGACGGGGCTGATAATGGTATGTTCGTCGAGTTCTTTCTTGGCCACGAGCTTGAGGATCGGCAGGCTAATTTGCTCCATGTGCTTGGCCAAATGTACGGTCAGCTTCTTCCAGGACGGGAAGGTCTTGCCGCAGAAGCGGCATGGCTCGCTCTGAGGCAGGGCATCAGTCTCATGGTGGCACTGCTCCACCTTTGCCCAGGTCGGGTCTATGCCACCGGCGGCCCGCTTCATGGCGGCCTTAGTCTTGATTTTCGGCTCGGCGAATCTGTGCTCGCGCACCAGATGCTGGAGGAAGTTATCGCGCCGATAGCACTTGTGACGGCAGTCGTCGACATCGCAAGTCCACCACTCGAGGTGGCGGTGCCCTTCGTTTTCGTGGCGGACCCAGTCGGCTTTACGCTTGAACATCTTGGGCTCCCTGCAGCGCTCCCACGTGCAAGTAAAAGGCTGGACATCCTCGTGTACGTGCTTGGTCCAGTCTGACGGCTTCTGAAACTTCTTCGCCGTGAAACACAACTGGCACTCGAATTCGGCCGGTAACGAGGTGGTCCGCGGCATGGGGATACCTTGAGGAAAGCTGTCTTGATTGATGAGGCCCTCGACTGGCGTGATATCTCCATCCGAGCCGTCAAATCTGGAGGAGGGCGGATCGAGGCCGCGTTGCTCGCCTTTCGAATCTAGAATGTTGGCACTGCCGCCCGAGTCGACGCACGTCGAGCCGCATTGGCAGTTCCCGGCAGCGACAGCCTGTAAATGCTTCACCCTGAGATTCAGAAGGTTCTTGTACCGGATCATCTGCTGGTGGGCGATGCGGTCGACGAGGTAGTGGCCGGGGGTGTTCAGCATCGGGTTCAGTCTCACCACGTGCTGCTGGAAACCCGCTATAGTGGGCGTAATCTCGTCAATGAGATTGCCAGAGTCGTTCTTCACATCTCCCTCTTCGTACAGATCGTCTTCGTCCTCTTCATCCTCATCGGCCTCGGGAGCAGCATGTACTTTGGTATTGGGCACCGGCGGCCCGCCGCTCCGCTTCCACAAGTCGACGATGCCTGACGTTTCCGACTTGCTCCGGAAACGAAGGGGTCTCTTCACGCTCAGACTGAGGCCGCTAGGACTTTTCGGCGAGGTTATGGGAGTCGCGCTCACGGAGCTGGTCCGGGCATGGGTTGTGCCGATGGAGGCGATCCTGCTTCCAACATCCACAAAGGCAGTATTGATGCTCGGCACGCTCTGCTTTTTGGCCCACCCGGGTTTAGGACTCGGAGGGGCGAGCTTGGCCTGGGTGTCCTTCTTCTCAGTCGAGGACTCTGTCACAGAGGAGCTAGCATCCTCATGCTCGGCACGGCTGCGTTTGTTGCCAGAGTTGCTTGGTCTCCTAACGAGACTGCGGATGTTTCCGAGGATGCTCGGCCGCCTCGCTTCTCCCCGCCCAATGGACAGCTTCTTGAAAAGGTTCCCGGTGATCTGAACCTCGGTGTCAATAAGGCTCGGCAAGCTAAGTCGCCGTGTGCCCCAGGTCGCCGCCCTCGACACGATGGAATCATTGTCCTGACACATCCGCTGGTACTTCAATATGGCGGCGTTAGAGGTCTCGGGCTGGTACGGCGTGGAGTTTGACTGCGAAATCGAGAAAGGGATGGGCGCGTCTTCCCAGGGCCGACCCTGGCGCATGATCTCCAGATCTTCACGGGTCAATGGGCCGCCCCCCGTCTCGCGAAAATACGTCTGCCCAGGAATGGGTTTGTTTTCCGTCATGTCGCCCAGGGGGATCTCCTTCTGGGGAATGCCGTCGTCTTCGACATCTGGCGGGTCTGGTGGGGTGTTGTCGGACGAGTGTGTCGACCTTTGTAACCATTCATCGATCTCTTGCTTGCGCTGCTCCATATCCCTCTGGGCCGCCAGGTCGTTTATGCTCTCGACCTGGGCGTCGGAGCGAGCCGTAGGGGGCAAACCCGATTGTCCCGTAACATGGTCGGGGATCCACCGGCCGGTTCCATCGCGGGCTGTTGAGAAGGTGGGAGAGCCGCGAGTCTGTGCTGCCTCGGCGTCTCGTGACTCGGATATGCTCGAGTTATGGTCCCTATCCCAATGGGACACCGTAACAAGAGGACTTTGCATGGTGGCGGCCGGTGCAACGCCGTCCTCGCTGGGGTTGGCGCTGTCGTTAGTTCGAGGCGTCAGCTGAGGGCCGCCGTGCTGCTTGCTCTCCGAGGCGGCAGTCGACTCGTGGGTGAGCGACAGGTTCTGAGGTGCGACAGAGGTCTGAACCAAGTCCGGAAACACGCCCCGTGAGGCCGCCTCCTCCTTTAGTTGACTGTTGGGCGAGCCCCCGGGCAACGAAGGGGTCTTGTCGGGGCTCAGTGGTAGATACGATGCGGCATGGTTCACATGCTGTGATTCGGCGGGTGCAGCAAGGACGCCGGAGCCGTCGGCGAGGGCTCCGCTACCATCAATCGGCTGGACGTCGTCTTGCAAAAATGAAGGTGTAGCGACACCAGGGGCGTTGAAATCAACGCCGAAGAAGGGGTCGTCGGCGTCGGTGAAGTCGGTAAAAACCGAGTCGGGCGGCGTGTGAATGCTGAATCCTGGGGAAGATGAGCTGCTCCCGACTTGAGGCGAGAAGGGGCTGAGGTGCTGGAAATCTTGGGTCGTGGTATTGCGGGGTTGCCCAACCTTGTCCCGGCTGGTTGCGGTGGTGTTGGAGCAGCCGGGCGCCGGATAGTAGGTGTAAGTGGAAGACATGATTGCCGCGAAGTCCAAGTGGCTGCGCGAAAGAGTATTTATTTGGCATGGGGGTAGCACCCCGACGCTGTGCAAGAAGGAACGTCCCAGTTGCGGGTGTGGTGCGCAGTTCCCGAATGCTTGAGCGTGGGGAGAATTAGGCGACAGGCATGGATGGCAGGTGGTGCGCTGCGGCTGCGCGCGGCGGGGTGAGCGAGGCACGAGCCGAGAACTGCTGCAAATCTGTTGCGTCGCGGTTGGCAATCACTCTTGCTCGACAGCTCGCTACACTTCAGGAACGGGATCGCATGCAAGCGAAGTCCATGGAAAATTTAGATAGGTAGGAGTCTACGAGATGTTGTCAGATGTGGCGGTAGAGAAAGACCGACTGCCTCACGTGGGGGAGCAAAGAGAGCAGCCGGGCACATAGGGCGTCTTGGGTCGCGGAGCCGCTGGATGCCCCGGAAGGGAAAAGGGCGTCACGACCGGCCGCTGGCACCGCGCTGCCTGACACGGCCCTGGACGGGTAAAAAAATGGGGGTGAGGCGCAGGCGGCTGCGCTTCCTAGCCTTGAGCTAAGTTACTAGTAACGTTAGCGCTCGACTAACGTGTTCAGGAAGGAAACGGACCGCGAAAAGGCAAGGCGAGAAACAACGAGAATGCAACTTGTACAGTATGTATACACTTTATGCGTAGGGTTCTCCGCTGACATTTTGACGCTACAAAGCACTTCAGATCCTCCGTACGGTACGGATTCCTACCTGATACCTACCTCTGGGCGCCTGCAAAGACTTGCCCGTATTTGAGGCAGCCTAGAAGGTCAAGGTATGGAAGTGGTGGAGCAAGGCATTCACCAGAGGTAGACTGGGTTCAAGTTGCCTGCAGAAATGCCTTGGTGTGCTCCGTGGCTCTGAGTATTGATCTCAACCTGGTTTCTCGGTGTACAGTACCCCTCATTCGCCATTAGTAGTACATGCATACATACGATATCGAACTGAGATGGGGGTGCACTTGAGCGTTCTGGTCCAAGCCACCCCCGACCGCAGAGGAGAGTGCCTGTCGGTTTTGCCCCGGGGCCTGTTAGCAATGCCTCCAAAACCGTTCGAATGGAAGCTCCGCTCGGACATGAGATGTTTTCACGCTCGATTTTTTAGCCCGGCAGCTTCTTGCCATTGAGGTCAATCTGCATGCACGTCAAGCAATTTCGTGATTGGCGGGTGGACAAGGCTTGATGAAGCACTGTCGAGGCTGTGCTGGATTCGAGCTTTACTGGCAGAGTCGTGGGCGGAATTGTGGAGGCCCCGCAGTTGTTGGTTGTGGGCTCGGCAGGCTACTGGTCCATGCCTCCAACAAAGCACCCGATTATTGGGCTTCCCCGAAACTTCTACTGTGTAATAGGTGGACAGACATGCATTCTGTCCCTTGTGCTACCCCGACTGACACCTACTAATCCGTACATGCAATTGTAGGAACTGTTACCTTGCCCTCAGTTTCGTGCTCTTTGGTTTGACACGATTTCATTCGTGCCACCAAAGTGCTGTTGGCTAGCTGTCCAAGCAGCGCCCCGGCTGCTTCACACACGTCCCTTGCATTGGTCATGGTAGGCTATCTCTGGCCTAGACATCGCCTATCTCGTCTCAAGCTCACTTTAGCAGTCATTTGGTATTTGTTTTATCCCTCTTACGCTACCAAGAGCTGGGAAAGAACAAATTATACAGTACGCTCCCAAGCCGCTCCCCCCTTGAGAAGCTGTCAGCCAGGGAGATTGTCAAAAGCTTGTATTGGTTTTTTTCCCCCGTGGGGTTTTCACTATACAACGTTGATGTCGAGTGTTGAAATGGTTTCGGCCAGCTAGGAGCATAGCCTGGTGGCAGTGCGTTTAAAGTCCCTTTCAGTTCCGACACACTCCGATACTAGCCAAAACGACATTACCAAGGTTGTGAACTTTTCGCTGGGAGCATGTATCTCTGCCGGCGTCTGGCAAAGCCTTGAGGAACTCAATCCCCAAGCTGTCTCAATGTCCTCCCGTTACCATTGTTGCTCTGAGTGGATTGCAGTATTTTGGAATCGCAGTTATGGGTGCTGCGTAGGGTGCCCCGCCATTACTTTGTTCCCCAGCAGACCCTGGCCGAAGAGCGGAAAGCTCGTAGCACGGACGAGCGTGAGATTGTGCCACTTGCCCAGGTGTTACGGCAAGTGCTGCAGAACTCGACACTTCTTATACCAGTTGATCAATTTTTGAATCACACATACTGAGTAGCATACCTGGCAGCTAAGGTATCAGGCGCTCCGTACCTTACGCGATGTACTTGGAATGGCTGAAGTCGCTCTTTGGGTAAGGTAAAGTGCCTAGGTAACTTTGCGTTCTCTTATTACTCCGTCGTGTTATCCGTACTGTGAATGGAGACATGCCGGTTCCCCCGTATGACGAAATGGAAGAACGACCCCACATCACCGGCTTGGCATTGCAGCTCGGATTAGCTAAGCTGGACCGATGATGGGAACCTCGGAGGAGCTACGAACGCATCAAGACCAGCGGCCTGACCGAGAACGACACCACTACAGCAACTAAAGCCACAATTGCGCATCAATATGGTACCAGCATCCCACAGCTCACTTGAACAGTTTGGGACGCTAACGTTGTTGCAGGGCCTCGAACTTCCGTCGTACGTCCTCGCGGCGCTGACAGCCACCGGCGGAGCTGTCGGATACGCCCGCACTCGAAGCCGACCCAGCTTGATCGCAGTAAGTAAACAATCCGTACTCCCGTTTCCCGCGATACGCAACACGTCTAGGCAGATCCATGTGCTTCCGCGACTGCGAGCTATCTCCCAAACTGCTCGTGGAACAGTTTATCCGGCGCGAGTAGGCTGACAGCGTTGGTAGGGAACAGCAGTGGGTTTTCTCTGTAGGTTATATCTCTACCTTCCCAACTCCTCATGATCGTGTTTAGAGCAACAATAACTGATCCTCACCCAACCAGACGGACTGGGCGGCTACCGCATCAGTAATGGCGAGCCCTATGGCGTCGAGCTGAGTCTTCTCGCGTCCATTGTCCTCGGCGGTTCTGCGTTTCCCAGGGCAATCCGGCTCCGAAAGCCCGTGCCCATTGTGCTCTCCTTGCTTGCGGCGTACGGGCTGGTTACGTTTGGCGATGCCTTCCGACGGGGGTTGTAGGCGAGTCGACAGATGTCTGGTGCTCGGGATGGACAACAAATATCATAATGTTACAACCCAAAGACATGCGCGCTTTTTCCACCTCCCATACTATACACCATCGTCGCCACTTTCTGAGCTTGTCATATCGTACAACCAACCATGCGTCGCGACCTGGCCCTTGAGATGTATCGTGTTGCCTTCTCGTGTTTTCTCGAGTTCATCGCCCACTTGCCGGCCATGGCAGGTCGGCAAGAATGTATGCCCGGGAAACCGTGCCGATGGGGTCTATGAATTCTCGTCGATTTCTTTCCACTTTTGTCGTATCTTGGATCGTTTGTCCTGGACGCTGTTCCGATTCAGGCTCTGATTCTTCAACCGCTCGGCTCGAAGGCATTCAGTGAGTTGTTGTTTGGCATCGTTGCACATGCCCGCCGCTTTCCATATGAACCCCTTCGCATGGCACTCCTCGAGCGCCGCCATCAACTGCTCGCACCCTGTAGCCCGTAGCTGCGTCAGGAGACTGCGATGCTCCCAGATAAACAGAAATCTCTCTCACCAGCGTTGTCTTTAGTGAAGAGTAAAGGATGCATTGTCGGTCAACAGTTGAGAGCACGCGGGGCGTCGATTTATCGGGACGGTTCGTACCAGACAGTTCCGTCGCGAACTTTGAGATTTCGAGTGGAACTGATGCGCTCTGACCAGCCAAGCGCTGTCCGGGAATGGATTGGCCCACAAACCCGCAGGGGCCAACAAAGCCTGGAGATACATACCATATCGAACCCCGCCAGGCCATCAGCGGGGCATGTATGTTGAACGATCCCAAATGTCAAATCTCGAAACGACAGCTGTGTTTCCTTGACTCCCCACATCAGCCATGGCATCTCAGACAGCGGCAGCTAAGAGGCAACAAGGTTAGATGACGTTTGAGAAGCACCGATAGGTCGTGATCCTAACTCTTTCTACAGACCTCCAAGTGCAATACACCACTTACAAGAATACTCTACAGCAGATCGCTCAGAAAATTGGCGATGTCGAGCAGGAAGCCGAAGAGCATAAGTCAGACACCCACCCCCCCCCCCCGTCCCCTTTCTTGCGCTCTTGCAGGAAACCAGCGCCGGTTCAGTCTATTCTGGGTTCCGAGAGTCGTTCCACGCTTTGCATGCCCTGACCCCTATCACACCGCTTGACTCCGCACTTTCTCACCGCTCATCGCTAACCGCGGCGGCAGACTCGTTCTTGAAACGTTGGAACCCCTTCCCGGTGATCGCAAATGCTTCCGCATGATCAATGGTGTTCTCGTGGAGCGAACCGTCAAGGATGTGATCCCCGCTCTCCGAACGAATGCCGAAGGGCTGAAGAAGGTCCTGGATGATCTCGTCAAGCAGTACAAGGCCAAGCAGGATGAGCTTGACAGGTGGAAGGTACGCGGACACGCTTCCCATTTGGGCCTGGATTGCCCTGTTGTACTGCCATGACTGACTTCCCCTCGCAGAAAAAGAACAATGTCCAGGTTGTGCAGTCATGAAGGTGCAGCCGCGCGGTGGAGGATTTGAGGTGACACCATAAAGGCCATGTCATCGTCACAAGACCGAAAGAACTCGAGGGCGTGTTGACTTGCTCAAGTCGGGCTGGCAAAACAGCATCTTGGGGTGACGCCCCATGCAGAGACGGACTTGTTCCCCTCCCCCCCCTTCTCCCTTTTCTTCTGCGACGCCATGTCACACCCCTTGCTTCCTCAAGCAGTTGCGCACGGGAAGGGAACCCGGCCACAGGCCACCATGAAGAAAATGCAATATGCCTGCGGAGGTTGACGACATGTAGAATAGTTGTTCCCTTTTACTCCGAAGGTGTGCTGAGTTGTACAAGCTTGCTGTCCAGTTGCAGCCTAGCGGCGGAGGTTGTTACGATGCCCAACAGGCTCCCAGGCCACCCGGTTGGGCTGCGATGGGATTGGGTAGGGAATCTCGAGGTGGGGTGAGCAGAGAGACGGGCCCATGGAGCTCGACAACCATGACGGTTACGCGGATAGGGCTCCATATGCGGCTTCCGTGCCCATCCACGCAGAGGTTGGCCTCTCCCGGGTTTTGTATGTCTGGCAGCTCTCTCCGCCAAGGTTACGAAGCAACGACTGATCGAGACGCGGATTTCCCATCTTTTCCAAAGAACGGCGGTTTTTATCACCAATGAGGTCTTTTGATCGATCTCGGAATTACATCATTGGCCCGAAACGGGGCATTTAAGCACCCGGCCACTCACATTTGTCAATCCATTACGGCGAGGGGAAACTCATAGCACCCAGGCCCTCGGCCCTCAGCCCACCTACCTAGCCTTTCAGCCCAATCCGCGTCGCCTGCGTCTCTTGCATCCATTAGGCTCGTGTACCAGCAGTGTGTAGTATATGTGCCGGCCTGCATAAGGCATTTCCTGGCAACAGCAATTGTCGAATCATCCACTGTTCTCTCCCAGCACCTCTAGATCGAGTTCTCCCGACATGGAAACGCCAAGAGATCCTTTTGCACACCACACCTACGGCATCGTTACAACGAGGCTTGGATATGATCTCCGATTCTGGGAGATTTATCTGCTGTGGCAGTGGTGGTGTGGCCTGGCCTCCACATAACCCGCGGTTCGCCTGGATTCTACGCACTCGCATGGCTTAAGGTACCGACGGAAATGCATTCACCGCTCTATAGTAACGAGTGAATTAACCAGGATGGATGCAACAATTCCTGCCCTGCAGCAAGCTAACCGCACTTGAGTCTTCTCCGATGGCTCTTCGTTTTGTCCGCCGTGGTTGATCTGCTGATCTTGAAGTACACTGTACCCTATGAATGCTGCCCTAAAGTCCAAATGCTGACCCAAGCGATATGTGATGCCCAGTGCTTTTGTCTCAAAATTTAGGCTGCATGTCGCTGCTAACCCCCGACACATGTAAACCTAGTGCAGCCGACGACCTGTGTGAAGAACGCCGGGTCTCAAACAGACCGCTAGAAGATATACTGCCATTAAAAAGCCTTTATCAAAGAGAGCCAATGTTCGACAGCGAATGCGTGACGGCCTTTTTTGTGTCTTGTGGATGGGTCGGGAAACAACCTGGAAAGTATATGGTACTTCGTTACCAAGTGCAGCTACCCAGACCGAAGCGCCATCTTGGCGGTGGGGCGCGCTGTCATGGCCAGGTAAGACCCGCTTCTCCCGTGCGCGTTCTCTTCACCCGACTTCATCCTCCAACCGCGACAACCCCACGCGTGAGCTGCAGCGTCTTGCATCGCAAGCCGACACTAGGTTCGCGGCCAGCTCAGACACCGCTCACTGGTAGCACATTACACCGAGGCTAGACCAGCAACAGACAGGACAATTCCAGTTGACTGTTCCCGCGCCACGGTATCGGGTACGGAGACCACAGGTAAGTTTGGTAGCCATGAGCACAATGGCATGGCAGCGCAGCGGAGCGCATCGTCTTGCATCGCGCCGTCGGTAGCGAGCACCGCACTACTGCCTGCTGGACTCCGCTTCCTAGTCGCCCGGGCACTTTGCGAACCCACTACCCCCCGTGGGCATAGCACCGGTTTCTGACAAGACTCTGCAGTGATCCCACGAATCACGCAATCAAGGCCGTGGAAGCACCGCCAATCTCTTGTCCACCCCGAAATCCGCAACCGTTCTGACCCGTGCCGGACGCACTCAACCAACCGGCTATCGCAGCGCCAGTCCGGTGTAACCGCTGGACCTTAGCACAGGGAGAAACTACGTGCGTTCGAGCTGGCGGTACGGAACACAGCAAGCCGTTCATCCACTTGCCCAGACTCGGTGCCCTGCCTCGTCGACCCTACCTTCTATCTCGGGTTCCAGATACTCCCGCAGCAGAAGAGATCGAGCGGGTAGCGGGGAGACACTTCGAGCTGCTGTCGCATCCCACACACCCTTGCACCTGCCCACCAACCCACCAGTCCGGCTCACCCCACGAGAGCCCCATCGGTGCCGGCCCAGCCAGTCTCGGTCTCCTTGCCGGTCGTCATTGCCACCCCTCCTGGGCCCCCCCGCTTTCCCTATCTCCACCCCACCTTGCCTCCAAGCCCCCTAAGGCTTCCAGTCCTTGCTTGTTACAGCCTGAAAATCGGGCGGAAGAGCCAGTCAGAGCACGCCTGGGGCAGGCAGAGAGGTACCGCTTGACGCAGCTCTTGCAGGTCAAGCCGCCAGAGCGAGCAGGCCGCAAGCCCTACAACCCTGCAACGTGTCCAACGACACATCACTCAGTCTACTAGCTGTACGAGCTGGCAGTCCAAGGAATTTACAAGAAGCCAGCAGCCGCTGCAGGTAGCCAAATATGTCCGACTCTCCCCAATCCAATCCAAAGGATGTCGAACAAGGTGCACCGTCGGGTGACGACGAAGGACAAATGAACGACCCTCAGGACCCACACTCGACCGGGCTCGGCTACGAGTTCGAGGTTAAAGAGCAGGATCGGTGGCTACCCATAGCCAATGGTATGTCAAGTTGCCCTTTTCTTCGATGCTTCTCTGGTGCTTCCACTCGGCCATGATTCGCGTGCGCTTGTGGTGGCGGCCCTTTCACCTCAACGCTTGCGCTCAGCTTGCATGGCGACGAAACCCTCCTTGACTGGCGCCGTCTCTGTCCTGCCTATCAGACGACCGCGCGCGCGCAACTAACCGCCGCCGCTCCATGTCCCATGTCGGGCCATTCGCCGCCTGATTCACCGCAACCGCCTTGCGGCTCCTACTCCTCCTCATTATCGTCCAAGGCAGCCAAGAGCGATGTCTACGATGCTAACATTCGCAACTTTGCACCAGTGGCCCGTATCATGAAGACGGCGCTCCCCGAGAATGCCAAGATTGCCAAGGAGGCAAAGGAGTGCATGCAGGAGTGTGTCAGCGAGTTCATCTCGTTCATTACCAGTGAAGGTGAGACTTCGCGGAGCCGTTGAGACTCGCGGTGTGGGCCAAGGCCGGCTAATATGAGCTCCATATTGCAGCTTCTGAGAAGTGCCAGCAGGAGAAGAGGAAAACGGTGAACGGCGAGGATATCCTCTTCGCCATGAGCTCTCTCGGTTTTGAAAACTACGCAGAGGCCCTCAAGATCTACCTGTCAAAGTACCGGGAGGTATGTGTGCTCCTTTTGTTTCCTTGCTCTTCCGAGGTTGGTATGCTGATTTCTGTCCATAGCAATCCCAGTCCAACCGGGGCGAGAACCAACAGAACAGGCCGAGCAGCCAAGGCTATGGCGCTACTGGCGGCTCAAACCCTGCTGGTGGTTTTGGCGCCGGCCTCCCTGGCCAGCAAGAAGGCGGGGATACTCAGAGCTACAACCTCTACGGCGCTCAGCCCGGCCATAACGGTACCGGAACCGAATATTGACCCTCTCCTTCCGGTGCTGCACAAGGCTGTCGCTCACCTAACCGGCCGTTCCTAATTTGGCTCATTGTTTCGCGAATGTATAAGTACAGGGGGTCCAGGGTTCGCAGTGTTCTTTTTTTAAGCTGAGGCGATGCTGATGCTGCGTCACTGGATTAGTTTGGGTATGAATTGGGGGCAACTCAGGACGGGAAACAGAGGCAGAACGTCTCGTTTTACGACTTATATCTGGTATTGAGGTGTAATCTCTTTGGCGTTACAGCACCTTTTCGACGGCTCAGCCTCCTGAGGTATTGGATAAGGTAATTTGATATTTCCCAACGTGTGCAGAGTGACAAGGGAGAGCAGTACCAGTAGTTGTGCGTCCGGGCTGGCTTTGTAAAACAACCTAGAATCACGGCGTTATCGGATCATAACCTGCCGTTATCTAACACGCTCTCTACCTATCGCAGATCATCCGCGACTATCGCACGTTATTCCTCTTTTACCTATAAAATTGCTCCGAGGCTCTTCGCAGTTCTAGTCGTGCTTCAGGCCCGACCCTGATAATCCCCACCTTGAAACTTGAGCCAATCAACACTCAGCTACTGTTGGTGACGTTCGACTGACCGCCTTCTCAAGCAGGTAGGTATGTATGTACCGCTCCCCACCGTGCACGTGCCTTACGCGGGGAAACGCTCACTGCTCCAAAATTCAGGTCAACTTTTTTTCCTTCAATGAAGTGGATACAGATATAGAGCGGCAGAAAGCTCACCAACGGCATACCAGACTGCGGGCTTGACCAGCAGCTGGATTTCCTTCTTCCTCTTTCTCATCCTTTTCTTCGTCGAGGGAGTACGGTGTAAACAGTTATGTCCGACCGGCTGTTTTTCGCAAGATCGCCACACCACCAGCCAACAACACCTTAGCAACTTTGACTTTCCACAATCCCTTCGGTTCTCTCTCTCTCTCTCTCTCTCGACTCCTGCTTCCGATTCTGCCGGACGGGGCGGCCGCTGCCACGATCCTTCCTGGACCTTGTCTAGCGGCTGGCGAAAAGAGCGATTAGCAACCCCGTTATGACCACCCTATCATCCGTCGCGCGCAGTCCTGCGCCGACCGTCAACTCCTCTCCAATAAAACCGATCCTTCGGAAACCTACTTCAGTCCTGGGCACTCGATCACGATCTGAGAACTTGGAGGATGCAGATGAGGATGAGCCGCCCACCAAGCGACAAAAGAAGACGGTCGTTTTTAACGAAGATCTGAACATCGTGAAGGAGATTAGTGGCAAGAGCTTGGAAGACGCGAAGAAGGAAGTGAAGCAGGCGCTCGAGGGTCACAGTCGCGGCGACGATGAGGACTATGACAATCTGAAGGAGATTTTCTCGCCGACTCCCAAGAAGCGTCGTCGGGTGGACGATGATGATGAGGACGAGGACGAGGACGAGGAGGACGAAGAAGAGGAGGAAGCGGGAGCAGCAAAACCGCATGATCTGATAGTTTACGTCGTGGCGCTGACGGGGTATGCGCCGCTGCTTGGCCGGTCGTGTTCCGGCTTGCTCCGGAGTGTGCTGCGCTGCAGCTGGCTGGAGCGGGATGAGAACTTTGCGCGGGCCTACATCCAGCTGTTGGCTGCGCTCTCGTCCGTGCAGGGCTCGCTCTTCACCCAGGTGCTCACAATGATGGTCGACAAGTTCACCGAGACGCGGCACACCTCGAGCGTTCGCGGTTTTGCGCCCGTCGATCCGGAAACGAAGAGGAAGTGGCTGCATATCGGGTTGAAGTACCTCCTGGAGCTGTTCCCGGCGGGCCAACACCTGATCCTCAACCTAGTCTCGACCAAGTTCCCGTACACCGAGGCATCCAAGGCGGTCCACATGGAGTACATTGACCACCTTCTGCGACTCAAGGCTGCCAGGCCCGAGCTTGAACGGGATATCATGGAGCTGATTCTCTCGCGGCTGGTCAAACTGGATGTAGAGATGTCGCTCGATCTGGAGAACGACGACGACGAGACTACCCGAGCGGTGTTGCGCCAGCTTGAGGCTCCGGATGCCAAGAATGAGGACGAGGACGACGATAGCGATGCCGATTCGGTATTGAGTGACGATGATGGCCTCAATGAGCAGGCCAAGCGCGTGCTCATGATCAAGAGCAAGTTGGAGACGATGGACGCCATCCTCGACCTGCTCTTCTCGATCTACAATCCGGTCTTTGAGGATCCGGACAGCCCTGACGCAATCGAGGCGTTCCAGGACTTGTTAAGCGACTTTTCAAACGTCATCCTGCCGGTATGTCCTTCGCCGGGAGGGAAAACACGATTTCAAAAAAACGCGGAGTCTGATGAACTGTGCAGCATCTCAAGTCGCGCCACACTCAGTATCTGCTCTTCAAGTTCTCCATGAAGTCCACCCAGCTTATGGAGATGTTTATTGGAACGCTGTTCAATCTTGCGTAAGCCTCTCCCGACCGGCAGTTCCTTGTTTGGATGCCGAAGTGTTAACCCTCTCCAGCTTTGAATCAAACCGCCCACCGGTCGTCAAGCAGGCCGCGGTTGCGTATTTGGCAAGCTTCACCGCGCGCGGAGCGCGTGTTCAGAGTGATCAGGTGAAGATGATCACGCAGACGTTTCTCGACTACATGGACCACTACCGCGCCGTCCATACCAGCTGCCGCGGGCCGGATGTGAGGCGCTATAGCCAGTACTAGTGAGTCCCATTGCAGAAGAAGCGCTTCGTGGCGGAGTTCCTGAATGCTAATAACCCCCACCAGTGCGTACTTCCAAGGCTTGCTCTACGTGAGTAGCCATTTTGTTCACGAGGTTTTCTTCAAACCCGCCATATGCTGACCTCGTTTCCAGATCTTCTGCTTCCGCTGGCGCGACTTGATCGACCAGGACCTGCTCCCTTCCAACCTTGATTGGGACGATCCGGCGTCATTCATTGGCCGAGACTTGCCCTGGATGACGGGGTTGAGGTCACGACTGCAGGCCAACATTGGCAGCAAACTCAATGTAAGCCCGTCCATATGCACCCCTCTGCTAATCTCGACACTACTAACCAGTTTTCTCATGAAGCCTCTGAAATGTTGCTCCCCGATCATTGTTGACGAATTTGCCCGTCTTGCCCACCACCTCCGGCTCATCTACATGTTAGTCTTCTTTCCACCTCTCTTGCCCCATTGAGGACACCGCTGACAATCTCGGCAGCTATCCACAGATCGAGAAGAACAAATCCGTGCACCTCTCGCAATTTTTCACGGGCAGCTACGCGACAGGCGGTGCGCTCCGCGATACCGGCCTCGAGTTTGACGACGAGAAGTGGACGCACCTCGAGGCGTGCTTCCCCTTTGACCCGTTCCAGTTGCCCGTCGCGAAACGGTGGCTGGACCTGGAGAATAGCTATGTCGCGTGGCGGCCGATGGCGCTGCTGGATCGCGATGAAGACGGGGACGTTGACGATGATGACGAGGATGGTGAGAATGATGAAGACGAGCAGGACGACAGCGACTTTGAGGAAGGGATCAGGGGTGATGGGGGAGTGGTGAGCAGTTTTCAGGAGGATACGGCAACTGACGAGGAGGGCGGCGAGGGGTATGATTGAGACGAAAGTTTGCTGACTTTTCGTCAAGGATTTTTTTTATTTCTCTTTTTTTATCCATTTTCAGAGCCAAGGAATGTTTGTGTCAGGGAGGGAGAGGGTGTCGGGTAGGACATTTTGTGGCATCGGTGTTGGGGTCTGGGAAAAATATCGAGCATCTTCTGTCGGCGTCATGGCTGGTTACATACATGTTGCGAAGGTGGGGCAAAAAAGAAATCAGACGGGCTGATAGTTAGATGATAGGATGAATGAGAGAGATGAGACTCAACCGTGGTATGACGAAGGCTGGCCGCAGTACGGATAGTTCGTGGATCTTCGAGCATTACAGTGTTGCGCGCAGCGCGGGTGTTTGCGGCATTGGAAACGGCTAATGAGAGCGAGCTCGGATAGGCTTGACTAGGTATGTATATGTACATACGCTTATTGGACAACTATAACCAAAATTGCCGTGAAGCCATGGGTGGGTGCTGACACATAGCCCTTCCTTTGTTTGTCTCGACGCCGTCTTGATATTTTTCTTTGGCGTTGTTAATCCTGATTGTGAAGGCGGCCTGTTGCGGAAACGCTGGAAAGGTGGCTTATAACCGTTCTAGACCCGCATCGCACCTGATCCCAGCAATGGCTGCTTTAGCATCGCTACGGGGTAAGTAAGAATCTGCATTGGGGACTTCCTGGGACTGTGGCGAATGTGGAAATTTGAAACGACAAATTCCGAAGCCAGCGAGAGCCATTGAACAAGGCGAGTTTGGGGGAAACGAAGAAGAGACGAAGGAAGAGGAAGCAAAACATGCAGAATGGCCGATGCTGGTCAACAAAGTCGGCCATCGTTTTCGGGCTTCTGGAAGAAGTCCGCCGAGGTTCTGGGCTTGAAAAGGTTCCGGTTTGTTGAAAGCAACTCCGGTAAGAGCAAGAGCAAGAACAATGATTCGTCAGGTAAGTTGAACGCTCTCTGCCCTCGCTCTCTCTCTCTTTCTCTGCCGGGCTTCACATTGTCTGTATGTAAGACGGATCTGGGCAATACGGGTTTCTGCTCCTTTTGTTATTTTAAATTTCTCTGTTTATTTTCCTTGCGCGGGAACCAATGCAGTATGGCTTGGCGGCACGGCCCGGTTGTGGCAATAAAAAGATTTGTCACGCCGGCATCATGAGACACCAACCAGCTGCAGTGTGGTATGTGGTTGGTAGCAGTTCTGCGCGGGGCCCGGTCCTCAGGGTCCTCACGCAGAGTGAGGGGGCCGGGTAGGCGGATTGATAGTTTGAGGGTGCCTACCTTGACCTACCTTGATGGCAGCGGAGATCTTGGGGTCCGATGAGCAGCGGCGGTTGCTGCTTTGGATATGTGTGGAAGGACCGGGTTTCGTGGTTTCCATTTTGGCTCCTTGATCCCTCTCCCGTCTCTTCCTTTCCCCCTCCCTCTCTCTTTCACTCTCTTTCTTTGTTACCGTCCCCTTCGCCGTCCCGGTCCAATGCACTTGAAGGCTAAGGGCAGACGCGGAGTAGGCAATCAAGATGCAACAGCATCAGGGAACCCGACCTTGGACAAGGCCCAGAGAAGGCGGGCTCAGGTCCGGCGAGCCCAGACTCAGCACCGGCAGCGTAAGGCCGACTATGTCCGGCATCTCGAGAAGGACATCGCCCGCATCCGCGACATGATCGAGGCGGCCGAGCAAGACACGAGGGCCCTCCTCAATGAGAACAAGATCCTGAGAGAGCAGCTGTTGCAGACTGTGGGCAAGGGCCCGTCGCCCATGTCGCTGGACCAAGGAGTAGCTCTCTGGAACGAGATGCCCCAGCCGTCCCAGCTCAGCAGCGGCCTGCTACAGGAATCTGGCACCGTCACCATCGCCCTGGGCTTCGATGAGGTCTTGAATGCGCCAGCCTTCTACGTCAGCAGCCCGTCACCCTCATGCAACCCACATCAGCCTGCCTCTCAGAGGACCTCCCCGCCAGACGCCGGCGACTTCCCCGATCTGACGCCTGCCCAGACCCAAGCGGCGATCAACTTTATACTCGCGTAAGTCTCGCCATGCACATGCGCTCTCTCTGTCTCCCTCTCTCTCTCTCTCTCGCTCGCTCCCCGTCTCTCCCACTCCATCCCCCCCCGCCTCTCCCTCTCTATCACCTCCCTATCATCTCAGAACCATGCTATGCGCCGGGCTAAACAAGCAATCAGCCTCGAACACATCTGCCGAGCCCACTTCCTCCCATGCCTGTACGACCCCAACATCGACGCCTCGACTCCCATATTCGGGTTCGAAGAGAGCGGTCACACGCTCATGGCTACGAGCGTGGCGCTGCGCAACGCTCCCGAGCATATCTTTGATGCCGTCGCCCGCACTGACTGCGCGCTGTTCCCCAACCCGGGGCCGCCGCCCGTCATGTGTCCCATCCCACAAGCATCACCAGCAACAACAACACCAGCAACAGCAGCAGCGGCAACGACGGCGGCGAGGACGACGGCGACGAACATGACGACCACGCTAACCCAACCCGCAACAGCCGACGGCATGCCGAACGAAAAGGGTAGTGGCAGTGACGGCGATGGCGACGCGGGCCTCTCGTGGACGACGACGACGCTGACGCTGCGCTCCTTGCGCGGCCTCGCGTCTTCGCTGGTGCCCGACAGCGCGGAGCTGGCACCGGTTCAGGCCTGGTTCGAGCTGGCGGGGCGCTTTGGTGTCGCCCGTCTAGCCGACCGCGCCGTCCTGGACGCTCTCAAGCGGGAGCTCGCCGGCGCCGTCCGATGCCCGCACTTTGGCGCCCTCATCGACCGGGCCTCGTTCGAGAGCGCCGTCGGCCGGGTTCTGGGCACTCCTACGTAGGGCTTTTGATTTCTTTGTTTTCTTTCTCTCTTTTCCACTCTGCGCTATAGCGAAGGACTGGAAACAAGTTAGGTCGGGTCGGACCAGGGTAGTAAGTTTGCGATATAAGGGGTGTTCTTCTCATCGAGACGCCCGGACAGTTGCATTTTGCATTTACCAAACGGTATTTGTCGTTCGAACCGAACGAGGAAATGTCGGCTTGTTTGCTTGTTTACAGTGGCCAGGGGGCCGCATTGCCTGGACCGCGGAATAAAAAAGTAGTGTACATACATTACATACATAATAGGCCAAGGGCGTGTTGGTGGCTGCTGCTGCACGGCACACAGCAGCACAATGTGGCACATGTATGTAGGAAACATCAGTACAGGAATATGTGCTTGATGATGTTGTCCGTACAAGTACGTCGGTCTGTATGGGCCAGACAAAGAGTTCTCTACGGAGTGCGAGACGTTGCTTTTGCTGCCAAGATTCCTGTTTTACTCAGTAGATTAATGTCATTCCTTGAGGTGCGCAAGGGTCTCGTGCTGCCCCAGTCGTCAATGGAAGACTTGAAGTCAGTAGGGTCACCAAAGCAGGGAAATTTTCCCCAACAACGTTCCCAACAACGTTTCAGTCCAATGACCAATTCTCAGTTGGCTGCAGTGAGCAAGACCACCTCAGCAGAGGTACCTATGCACGTAAAGTGCCTTCTTCCAATGGAAAGCTATAGTTCTTTGTCCGCCAGTGCCGGTGCGGTGTAGTTCGTGCTATTATTGAGCCCGGACTCTTGATTCGGTGACATGCTCTGCCCAGGCAGAGAGGTCTGGCCCGACATTCCAGTTTACACAACAACGTGAAGAGATGAGTTCGCCTGCAAGTATGGAGGCACTATGAAGACCATTTACCCCGCGAGGCATGGCGAAAACGCAACGGGGTTTCAACGGTCCCTACACTAGGGCTCGGATATGCGGCTGAGACTGGGTGGGGTGGTGCCTCTGGCTTGCGTTTCTCTTTCTTTGTGTTCTTCAGTTCCTTCTTGCTGACCACCATAGAGTGAGCGAGCAACGCGCATTTCGGCGCAGTTCGGTTGAACGATTCTTAACGACCAGTCTAGAGAGCCATTCTAAGCCGGTTTGACGTCGCATTGCAGCGCGATAACCCCTCTCTCTGTATCTCTCTCTCTCTCTCTCTTCTCTCCCCCCGCAACGTTGCGGTGTGAGCATCGGCTGGTAGGCACACCAGGCCGGAAGACTTTTACCTTTGTCTAACGCCATAGAGTTGAAAATTGTTGTGTGAGTTTCTGGGGCTCTGTTACCTGATCTTCTTGGAATCCCACGCCTGTGATAATTGCCTTGACAGTATCGTGGTGTGTGCCAAGAGCGTTGAGAGTTTCCATAAGTCCGACTGTCTACCGCAGTATTGAACCGAGTCCTGCCCTTTTTTGAGATCCGACGGCCCCGTCCATGCCGTCCATGCCGTCATGTTGTCCATGATAGGATCGGCGGTAAGCACAAGAGCGGGGCACAAGCAGATACGAGAGTCGAGATGCTGCAGGAGAGCGACTCTCTAAGCTCGCCTAACGGCAGGTCAACCGCCCCTCACATGACGGGGAGGGGAAGTGCTGCAGGTTGGGTATACGAAAAAAAAAAAAAAAGATGAGAAATTCGGGTGTTTTTGAACATCGGTTTGGGGGGATGTTCGTCAGATTATCCCCACTTATGGGTTTCGCGGCGATGCGTTTTCCAGTACGGAGTACGGATTACACTAGGTTATGACCCACCTACCGGGGACGCGATCCAGATCAAAGACGATCAGACGATCCACCAATCCCTTGTTGAGGATCATCAACAAGGGCGGCTCTGCCCAGGGCAGCAACGATCCCCTGATGGGAGTATCGATAATAAAACGAACTTGATGAAATTTTACCGGACTCGGTCCGTCTACGTCCACTATACAGCAAGGATACCCACGACAACAAACGGTAACTATTCTCCTCATTCTGGCAAGCAGGTGGACGGGTTCAATTAGCTTACTACTGCGGTAGTGCACTCCATAGTGTGCGCTATTATAGGGCGCATTTACACGTGTCGCCCATGCATTCCTTGACGGGGATTGCACAGGTACTGTATGTACGAAGGCCACTGCGGATTTCTTGATAGTGTACTCCGTAGAAGAGCAAAATAGTCAGTGGGCGCTCGCTTCCAGGCAGCAGCTGGAGAGCAATTGGCAAAAGATAACAACATCGAAACGGAAATTCAGCCGAGGGACCTTCTACTGGGTGCAATTGGTAAATACCTCTGCCCTACTTCGCACGGAGTTTAGCAATATACCCTCAGGCAAGCGCGGGCCTTCCATTTTTTGGTGGGGTATGAGCATGGCCGAACGCCGCGCCATCCCTTTTTTTGTGCATTTTCAGCTTCAGCTGTTTTGGATTCTCGAACCATTTGCCGAAGATAACCAATTAACTACCATACAGAGTACTGCGCATCACATAGGCTATGGAAAGAACCTAGCTGAAGTCTTGGCCGTTGATAATGTGTCGATCAGGCTGATTTAACGTTTTCTTTTTTCTTTTTTTCCTTTTTTTTTTGGCTGCCAACCCAGCAAATCGCTCATGAGCTAGGTAAATTTATCGACAAAGTAGGCACTACTCCGTCCTTCCTACAGAAAACCTCGAACTTTCATTTCGTTTTCCACATCAGCCGGGCTACACTACACTACTTTATACACAACAGTTAGCCGTTCAATAGTCAATCCCAGAAACCCGGCGCCGCCGCAAGACGAAAAGAAGCTACATAGTAGACAACTCGGTTTCTGGCTGGGATATGTGGGGAGACGGGCGACGAAGAGGATGGATTGGGTTGTTTGTTTGACACATCATCCCGGCATCCGGAGTGCTGGCGTCCCATCTCGTATTGACCACGGCCGTGCAGCTGCGGGCTTACATATTGTCACGGCCATCTCATGCAGTCGTCCCTTGTCAGCAATTGGCCCAAGACCAGGCTCGGCCGGCAGTGGCCGGGATCCGCGGTCCCTGGATCCTCGACGGGGCCACGAGCGCGATGCTTGTGTCTTGGCGCGCTGATCTCCACGCCGGGAGCTCAGCCCTAGCTCACGAGTGTAGGGTATCCCTCATCAGGCAGCTTTGACAGCTAACACAGTAGTGTAGGGAGCCTAAGGACAGGACAGGCCTACAGTACACTAAAATCCGCACTTTCGACTATCGAGTGTACTGTACAGAGTGGATATGCACTACCATACACTACACTACGGAGCGTATCAGTACGGAGCTCACGACCAAAACCCTTTCACGCGCAGCGGGTGGACCGCCCCTATTATACCAAGTAGTGTATGTACATCCGTACATTAGCGTACGGGGGAACCGAGCGCTCCATTCTGTCCGACTCTCGCGGCTCAACAAGTCTCCCAGGGGACGTCTTCGCGTGCCTGCGAAGATGCAGGAGTCGGGCAGGTTTCAAGAAGCACTTTAGCGGCAATTGTCTTCCCTGCGGGCCTTTTATTTCCTGTTTTTTGGGAAGAGATGACCACACTTCAGCCGATACACCTATCTGTCCAAGAGAGCAGCGGACAAGGTCACATCTGGCGATTCCGCGCTCCCAACGTGGATGCGATCTATCGACGACCCCCTGTCGCATTCTTCAACCCACGCTGTCACCCTCCAACTCCCACCAGCCCTGGCAACCGTGGCCGCCGCCCTATCCACACTTGGGTGTGAATCGGGTCACCCCACTCCCACTCGCTTCTTCCCTTCCCCGTTTTGCTGGCTTACGGTGGGAGCCCCAGTCTAATCCGTTCTCGGGGAACAGAACAGAATACGGATTGCATACGCTTCGAACATACGCTAGTGCCTAACTGGAGTACCGCGTTGAATTCTTGTCTGTGTCACTCATGATAATGGGCAACCAAGGGCTCGGCACGATAGTTAGTGTAGACCCGCGCGGCTGAGGACCTCGCATATTTTGAGAATGGAACCCGCCTTTTGAACCCATTTGCTTCTTCTCTTTTTGCCTTTGCTTCATTAGCCCCCCTGACGCTCGTTTGTCCTGTCTATTTTTTGTTGCTGGTGTTAGCGTCCGAGAAACGGACGCACCCAGTCATCCTCATGAGGGCCTCACCATCGTCAAGGACGCTTCTGGCGTCTCTCGCCCTGTCATCTGTAAGAGCATGCCTGCCTGGCTTTCCCGACCCGGCCTCGGCGGAGCCTGGGTCAAAAAAAAGAGAGAGAGAGAGAGAGAGAACTGTGCACAGCTGACGCTATATGCGGTAGCTCCCACTCTCGTTTGGCCAGCTCTCAATCCCTACGGACCTTCCGGACTCCTGGGAGTACCAGGGATGCTACACCGATGTGCCTGGCCGGACCATCAACAGTGCCTCGTATGCCGATGGCACCAACATGACAAATGCGGCCTGCCTCAGTTACTGCGCCTCCAAGGGCTTCCCGTATGCCGGCACCGAGTACTCGGTTGAGTGCTTCTGCGGCACCACTCTCGCCTCCTCTTCGGCGAAGGTCGCCGATTCGGAATGCAATATGCCTTGCTCGGGAGCCCCCAGCGAGCCCTGCGGAGCTGGGAGCAGGCTGTCGCTCTTCCACTCCAGCGCCGTGACCGGACCAGCAGCGAACCCAGGGGTCAACGACTTCACCCACCTGGGCTGCTACGCCGAGGGCAAGACCGGCCGTGCCCTTACCTACAACCCCGGCCTTCCGGGGGCGGACATGACGGTCGCCAAGTGCACGGCTGCCTGCCGCGCGGCCAACTATATCCTCGCCGGCGTCGAGTACGGGGGAGAATGCTGTAGGTGGTCGTTCCGGGAAGAGGGGAACGTTGGCGGACCTGGACTGACTCGTTAACTAGACTGCGGTAACACGATTGCCAACGGCGGCGCCCCCGCCGACAGCGGGTGTAGCATGGTCTGCAACGGCAACAGCACCGAGTTCTGTGGTGGCCCTGACCGTCTCAACGTGTATAGCTACAAGAATCAGTACGAGCCAACGGCCACCTCGACCACGGGCGCCGGGTCGACCTCGAGCTCCTCGGTGCCGTCGGCGACCGGCCTCCCCGAGGGATGGTCTTACCAGGGATGCTGGATCGACGGGAAGCAGGGGCGTATCCTGCCGTACCAGCTCCCGGACAGCCAGACCAACAGCCGGGCGGCTTGCGCAAACGCCTGCGCCGAGGCCGGTTACACCGTCTCCGGTACCGAGTACGCTGTCCAGTGCTTCTGCGGCGATGCCATCCACAACGGAGGTGTCGAGACCGACGAGGCCGACTGCAGCACTCCCTGCCCCGGCGCCCCGGGCGAGAAGTGCGGTGCCGGAGACCGCCTGAGCATCGTCTCCAGGGGGCCGCCCAAGATCTACGCCCCTCCGGCCCCGATTGAGAAGATCGGCGACTGGGAGTACCAGGGCTGCGCCGAGGACAACATCAACGACAAGCGGACCTTCTTCTGGCAGATCTTCTTCAACGACATCATGACGCCCGAGATGTGCCTGGACCGCTGCGCCGAGTTCGGCTACCACGCTGCCGGCCTCGAGTACGGGCAGGAGTGCTACTGCGGCGACCCGGCCAACATGGCCACCCACGGCGCCACCTTCCGGCCGGAGAGCGAGTGCAACGTCGTCTGCGCCGGCAACTCGACCGCCATCTGCGGCGGCCTCGCCCGCCTCACCACCTACTTCTGGATCGGCACCCCGTTCTACTCGTGGGACTTCCCGCAGGACTGGCGGGCCGGCAAGTACGAGTTCCTGGTCGACGGCGTCAACATCCCGCTCATCACCCACGAGACGATCACCGGCAAGGTCTCCTTCATCTCCAAGGGCGCCACCGGCCCGGGCAACGAGACGGGCGCGTACGAGTTTGACCCCGCCACGCTCGAGTTCCGCGAGCTCCACATCAAGACGGACGTCTTCTGCGCCGCCAGCGTCACCCTGCCGGACAAGGCCGGCCGGCAGCTCAACGTCGGCGGGTGGGCCGGCGAGGCCACCTACGGTACCCGCCTGTACTGGCCCGACGGCGCCCCCGGCGTCCCCGGCACGCACGACTGGCAGGAGAACGTCAACGTGCTCCACCTCCAGGCCGGCCGCTGGTACCCCAGCGTCCTGGTGCTGACCAACGGTTCCGTCATGGTCGTCGGCGGCCTGATCGGCTCCAACGACGCGGCCACGCCCTCGATCGAGATCCTGCCCTACACGGGAACGCCGCCGCTGTACATGGACTGGCTGGACCGCACCCACCCCAACAACCTGTATCCCTTCCTCTGCATCCTCCCCGGCGGCGGCATCTTTGTCCAGTACTGGAACGAGGCCCGCATCCTCGACCCCGTCACCTTCGACACCGTCAAGACCCTCCCCGACGCCCCCGGCGCCCCCAACGACCCCAAGGGCGGCCGCACGTACCCGCTCGAGGGCACCGCCGTCCTGCTCCCGCAGAAGTACCCCTACACCGACCCGCTCGGCGTGCTCATCTGCGGCGGCTCGACCGAAGGGCCCGGCAACGCGCTCGACAACTGCGTGTCCATCTACCCGGAGGCGGACGAGCCCGAGTGGCAGATCGAGCGCATGCCGTCCTTCCGCGTCATGACCTGCATGGCCCCGCTGCCGGACGGCACCTACCTGATCGCCAACGGGGCCCTGCACGGCGTCGCCGGCTTCGGCCTCGGCGTCGGCCCCAACCTCAACGCGCTGCTCTACGACCCGTCCAAGCCGCTGGGCTCGCGCATCACCGTCGCCGCCAACACCACCATCGCCCGCATGTACCACTCCGAGGCCATCACGCTGCTCGACGGCCGCGTCCTCATCTCGGGCTCCAACCCGGAGGACGGCGTGAACCCGGAGGAGTACCGGGTCGAGGTCTTCCTGCCCCCGTACCTCCTCGCCGGCAAGCCCCGCCCGACCTTCACGCTCGAGAACCGCGACTGGGCCCACGGCCAGACCGGCATCCCCTTCACCCTGGGCAGCCCCGCGCGCAACGGCGACATCACCGCCACCCTCCTCGGCTCCGTCGCCAGCACGCACGGCAACTCGATGGGCGCCCGCACCCTGATGCCCAGGGTCTCGTGCCGCGGCACCTCGTGCACCGTCGACGCGCCCCCGACCGCCAACATCTGCCCCCCTGGCTGGTACCAGTTCTTCGTCCTCGACGGCGGCATCCCCGCCGTCGGCGTCTACGTCCGCATCGGCGGCGACGCGGGCCAGATCGGCAACTGGCCGCAGGCGCCCGACTTTTCTGTCCCCGGCGTCTGAGAGAGAGTGAGAGAGAGAGAGAGAGGGGGGGGGGGAGGGAGGGAGGGAGGATGCATGCCCCTCCCCCCCCCCCCGGCAGTGGGATAAAAAACGATGGCTATGGTTTCATTTCTTTTTTTCGTTTTTTTATTACTAACAGGGGTGGAATTTATCATACAAGCTTTCATCTGGAGAACAATTTTTGAGACATTTACATATAATGATTACACCTGCCTATACATTACACCTTTTCTGTCTTAAGCCTAGTCTAGTCACCTCTCACTGTCTTCCGTAACTCCTCTCATGTGCTCTGCCTGACGTCAAAAGCGGTACCTACCTTTCAAACCTGACTCAGATTTTGAACTGCTCGTCAGTCTACATTCGTTTCGGTTTTTTTTTTTTTTTTTTTAAAAAAAAAAAAAACACAGCCTTAGCACCGAACTTGCAAACTATACAGGTAGGTACTGTGCCGCCGAGTGGCCAAAAGAAGCGAGGAGGGCGGGGGTTGGGGAGAAACATGTGGCGACCCGTGCGTGGCCCAGCAGTCTGTAAAACGTCGAAGCAGCGATTTTTAGCCATTCCCACGTTGGTTAGAAGTAGTGGTAGTAGTAGTAGGAGGAGGAGGAGGAGGAGGAGGAGGAGGAGTAGCAGCAACAGCCAAGGGTGCAAAAAGTTGCCCTATGGAACTAGAGCAAAGTGTGAAATGTCACCTCACAACACAGAAAAGGGCGAGGCATGCAATTGTGTGTGAATTATTTTCCAGTTCCTAGCCTACAGCGTCTCTGTTAACTACATGTATGTATATGTACAGTACATAAGTCCGCCATCAAGAAAGGCGCTCGAGAAATAGTATCCAGCGATAAGAATGTAAGACCAGCTTCAAGCTACTGTAGTTAAAAGGAAGGTATATAATTCGTCTACCGTTTGTCGACGCGCCTGCTTCTTTTGCGTGAACGGATGCATCCTACGTTACCAGACCCGCGGATTTGCACGGTGCCGCTCGAAGACAGTGGCTCGCATTTGTTCCTCTCCTTTACACTACCATGTTCCTGGGTCCGGATGCACTGCTGTTTCCGGGTCAACCAGCTGCGCCACCAATAGACTTGTGCGTTACTAACAGACGCCAAGGCTCTGATTGATGACAAAGCTCGGCTGACTGCCCTGGTAAGTTAACTGCCCCGCTTGATGTCATGAAGACCAACGCCCCACAGCAAGGGCTCACCGCCGAGAAGGGAGGGGCATTGCCCTCAAGATGACGGTCTCGGTGACATGCCGCGGGCAATCTCGGACTTGACAGGTGCAGGACGACAAGAGAACAGCTTTTCTTGAGACTGACGTCTCGTATTGATCTACCTAGCGCTGCAATTTATGCAGCAAGTGTTGTTCAGATCTAGCTTGCGTGTCATGGTTGAGCTGTATCTTGGCCCGACCAGAACCAGGGGAAACAAAGACATGATAGCCGCCGCTCCAACCGTCCATCGAGATCCCAATTCGATGTCGTCCCTCGACCACCCACCAATACGTATTCCCCCGATATCCTTCCCAAATGCCTGTATTGCCATCTGTGCGTGCCTCGGGAGGTGCGTTTATCCTTCATAACGGGCATTACCAATCTTAAACCACTCTCAGTGCACTCCACCGAGCTGCCTCATATGGAAGCCTCTTAGAGGTCGTCGTCGTCGTCAGGCAGGGGAGCGTTGGCCGCATCCGAGATCTCTTTCTCGTACTGCTCTAGAAGAGCCTTGTCGACCTGCACCTCGGCGGGTGCTAGCGCAGGGGCGGCAACAAACTCCTGATCAAGATATTAGGTTCAATCCTCTTCATCTACAAGGTGCTAATCCAAAAAAAAGAACATACCAAGGCATTGTTGCCGACCAACTTGCGAGCGAGCCAGAGGAAAGGCTTCTCGAAGTTGTAGTTGGACTTGGCCGAGATGTCGTAGTACTGAAGGTTCTTTTTCCGGTGGAAGGTGATGGTCTTGGCCTTGACCTTGCGTTCCTTGACGTCGACCTTGTTACCGCAGAGAACGATAGGGATGTTCTCGCAGACACGGGTCAGATCACCTGATGGCCTTGTTAGCGCTACCGTTGACGGACTATGTGGCTGCGCTGCTGTATACGTACGGTGCCAGTTGGGAACGTTCTTGTAGGTGATACGGGAGGTCACATCAAACATGATGATACCGCACTGGCCGTTGATGTAGTAACCATCACGGAGACCGCCGAACTTCTCCTGGCCTGCAGTGTCCCACACATCGAACTGGATCGGGCCATAATTCTGCAGCGCGTTGTTCAGCGTCGGGCTGTCACGGTACAAACGCTCGGGCGGGAGCGACTTACGGTGGTGAAGCCAAGAGGGTGAACCTCGACACCGAGCGTGGCCATGTACTTCTTCTCGAACTCGCCAGTCAAGTGGCGCTTCACGAAGGTGGTCTGCGCAGCGTAAAATCAGCATTGCCGCCATCACATCGGTGCCCACTCACGACCCCGCAGTCGGCGTAAAAAGTCATGACAAAAGACACCGTCAACAGTTATGGCGTCAAACTCACCTTGCCAGTACCGCCATCACCAACAAGAACCAGCTTGAAGGTCGGAACGTTGGGTTGCGCAGCCATGTTGTGTGCTGCGTAGATGATTAACAGGAAGAGGAAGTCGGGATCTAGGCAGCCCAGGTCAGGTTGGTTCGCGAATGATAGAGAGGGGGGGTTTTGTAGAAGCAGGGAGCGAAGTCACTGAGCAAGAGAAACCAAAGAGAGGGGAGTGTACGCACTCTTTCGGAGCTGTGGAGGTAGAGAAAGATGCGGTTTGGTCGGGTTGCAAGAATGAGTGGCGCCAGAAGTGATGTTTCTTTCAAAGCGCAGCTCCTAGGAACCACAGCAGCCTTGACAAAAATCTCGTCGGGCGGCGGGGTGATGAAAGCACGTGACATTGTGGCCTGTGCGGCGAAGCGGGTTGATGGAAAGAGCTGGAGTGACCGTTCGTGGCATTTCCGCGTGCGCCAAGCGCAGCACAATGTTGGGAGACGGTAGTTAAAGGTTCCAGCCTAACGCAGGCGAGAGATTCGTTCCCTCGGTTCAATGACGACACATCCGCCACTCGTCGATAGTTAGATTTCTCTTCCTACGTTATTACATGGGATTCTTATAAACGGTAGATAAATTTTCAAGGCTGCTAGAATTGCATCACTGAAGTCTTGTTCGTTGGTGAATAATTGCTGAGCAGTCACAAGGGGTCTCGCCGTCGACCTAGGGAGATGCCGGGCTCAAGACCCAAACTGTTTAGGTTGCCTGGCTGTGCCTCTTGTTTTACCGCTCTCCATGATCGGGGCCAGCCATTTCGGTGCCCAAGAAGCAAAAACGGCATGTACTATAATATCCTGTACGGATTACATGGCCCACCGTCAAACGCAGCCCAGAGAGGCCTTGTCTCGGGCCAGAGTGGAGCTGCCGCAGGCATATCTATCTTGGCCCAAAGCTTCGGAGCCCAACCAGCTGGAATCGGCAGAAGTGTACACTAGCTGGCAAGCTCGCTATCGATGAGGAGTCGCGCAGTTAGGTTACAGCGGCAGGATATGGCATCCAAGCATCCCTCTGCCGCCCCAGTTGCGTCGCGGTGTTAAGGTCAGCCGAAGTTCCTGTGGCCTAGCAGCCCCACTGCTTCTTGATATCTTGACGAGGATGTTTCGCTGCGGTCGCGTCAGCCCTATCGCACCGTTCGCATGTAGCAAAAGTGGTTGTGCCCTACCCCTTCATTGCCTTGTACGCATTCGGCCACCTTCTTCAGGCCGTCGTGGTTGTTGATATTCACGTATCCAAAGTTGCGGATCAGATCGCCTGGCTTGAGACCAGCGGCCGCGGCCGGGCTGTTGTCTGACACGGTATTGACTTTGGCAAAGGGTTGGTCGAGCGTTTCGGGGACCGAATCTCTCACGGCGGCGTTGTCGGCGCTGACAGGAGGAGCGGGTTCGTCATCGTTGTCTGCGATGCTCGCAAAGTGCTCATGAAGTCGCTTCTCGATGAGGGCCATTAAGTCCTTCCAGTCATTACGGAGGCGGATGATGCGCGCTCGTGTTGTTCGGACTGCGACGGTTAGTTTTCCCGCTTCCACCTCGACGAAGAAGCGCGGCTCCCATACTCTGTGCTACATCAATATCGGCGCGGGGGAAACCATCCGGAGTCAATAGGCTGGTGTTCATGTCAACTCCGTGCTGGAGCGCATGTTAGCCGGAATGTCTCCCCAACCTCGGCCGCGGAACACGAACCGATTCGAGCACACCACCGAGGGCCCTGAGCTCCCCTTCGAGGATGTCCTTTTTCCGTTGGAGTTCGGCAATAGTGAGCTGGGAAGCATTTCCGTTTGTGGCCGGCGCCGTGGTCGGCCCCGAAGGAACTGTGGGCGCGTGGAGGTTGTTCATGGTTCGCGTGGCAGGCCCGTTCCAGGATGTCAACTAATTTTCCCGGCTCATCGTCCTAGAGTGTTTCAAGACATGCGATGTAGGAGATGACGCGATGCAAGTATCGTCAAGGTGCCAATCCCAGCTGCCCTGGAGGATCGGTCAAGGTCCAGTGACCAGCCGCGGGGTACATAGCTTTTGCTTGCACAAGCCCCGCGGGGCCAATGGAGAAGCCACATCAGCCCTGAAAGTGGATGCGCAGGAGCTACAGTACCTCAACCCCTGCAACATTACGGCAGGTCGTGGGGCCACTACTGTGTATGTACCGCCTTATATCGGAACCAAAACGGAGAACCGGCTCCCGTTCGGGAACCACGGCCAGGATGGTAGGCTATAAGGGCGCCCAAACCCGGCCACACCTTACGACTGATAACTGCTGCGTATGGATCCGTGTAACCCAAGATCATCCGTACCTGAGGTAGGCCGGTCAGGTACTACGCAGTAGGTAGGCCTAGTTTAGTCCAGTGTCCGCTGCTGAAAAGCCCAACCCGATGCTCCTTGTCCGTGTCTTCATCTCATCGACCCAACGCACGATTGTTCAATGTCAGGTCCTGCCCTGAGTTCAGGTTTGTTACTGGTCTGGTCTTCGGATAATTTTCGTGTTTCCCGGTGCGCGTTCCAGAAGCTCCCTGTCTCCCCGCTCGAGCCGCAAACGATGATGTCCAGCCTCGTCAGATTGGAGAGAAAACCTTGGAAGCCAACTCGAGCGGGCAAACATCCATCCCGGACCTCCTATCCATAACACGCTTGTGACCGGACTTGGGCTGCGCAACAGCTTGAATTAACACACACCTCTCTGACGACGCGTCCGTCTGCGTCGTCATGGATGCTGCCCAAACCCGGTTGGATCCAATCGGCCTCAAGACGTGGCTGGGTCCGGCGATTTCGTGGCAGTCCGGATGACGCTCCAATGATCAGTCAAGCCCCGTCTCTCGCCAGTGCGCTGTCTCAATGCATCGAGCAATTGTCCATTAGCAACAATAATATACAGTCCGGTGGTGACCGCCATCACACCCACAGTTTGAGCCTTTTATCCTCCCTTTAAATTTCCCAATGCGGCATGACCAGGGTCGGCCATATCTCAGAGGCCAGGGAGTCCGTTCGCTCCTGCCACTTACAAGAACTTCATCCATGGTGTTTTGAAAGGTTGAGCCTCAGGTAGTCCGTTCCCGTTCATTCCCTCTTTCCTTCCGACCTTTGAATTTCTTCCTCATGACTGCCGTTGCACCCTGAGGCACAAACACTCCCCGGTTGCCTACGGTACGGTATGTACAACAGGTACTTGCCCTGCCTACCTATTACCTAGCTGCTTTACGACCCTATCTCTTACGCTTTGCCTCAGCACCTACGGTAGTCTCCAGCCTTGGGAGGTAATTAGGCCAGATATCGCACAGAACATGCTTTGACTTGGCTGGCTGGTCCTGCTCCTTTGGGTGTGATCGTCGGAGCACTCGCGGTTTTTGGATTTTCGTTTATCTGCTTGGTACCTTCACCGCACATTATGAACGCCGCGAGTGCCGATCCTAGACCGCCTTCCTCAAATCCTTTCGCGCCAAATTTCGCCAATGGTTTCGAACAGTCTGAGAGCGCAGATTCCGAGGCGACATCAGAAGGCAGCGGAAGAGAGACGAGCTCCAAGGCAGTGCAAGATGCATATACATTGGGGGACATGCTTTCAACATGTGGTGAGCGGGAAGAGCACTCGGGTAATGCGGGATCCTCCCTGGGCGACGAGCCAGTCGACCAGAGCCACTGCCAGCCAGAACCGCGCTCGGCCAAGCCCTTCCAGAAATGGATGAAGACGTTGCACAAACGCGTGTTGCGGCAACAAGAGGCGTTGGGATACGACGGCAGCCCTGTGACTGGGCCACACGGAACCTGGGGTGGCCATTCTCTGGCAATGGGTCCTTCCCGCCGCAGGCACTCGTCTTCCGAGTCATCATCCTTCGCCTTCGTCGCGGCGGCCAAGAGTGCAAGTATCTCCATGGCAAGCGCCAGCCTATGGACGCGCTCCTGGAAAACCACAAACCGGTCCTCGCATGGCCGGAGAACGGAGCGCAGTAGTAGGGCCTCAATGTCCGGGCCACGAGTTTCTGAGGACAGCTACCGTTCGGAGAGGCAGGGGCCCGTGGATCCTGGCGTTGTTGAGCGGGCTTTACAAAGACGACGTATCTTGGAGGAGCTAATCAGTACTGAGGAGAATTACATCGGAGACGTGCAGTTCTTGATGAACGTAAGCCTTCGTCTTATGGGATCGTATATGACACTGGTGTTGGTCTAACCGGGTGCAGGTCTACGTTACCATTCTTGCCTCATTGCCCAGTTCTCCCCCCGGCTTGCGGGCTTCTGTTAACAGGAATTTGACCGATGTTGTGGAGCTTCACGAGGAGATACTGGGAGAACTGCGCCGGGTGGTACCGGATTCAGAGTACGCGCAGCTAGATTCTGCCATCAAACGGGTCGAATCGAACTCGTCGACTCGCGGACACCGCCGCTGGAGGAGTCTGGATGTTATACCAGAGGGTAGGGACAGGGTGCCATGGTTGTCGGACCTCCCAGGAATGGCAGCAGAGCCACAAACGGCGGCCGAGGTTGCAAAGATCTTTTCGAAGAGGGTAACAGGACTCTCCCCCCACATACTGGCCATTGGCGGCATGCTGACTATACCACCGGTTCCCAGATGAACCGTTTCTTTATCTATGAGGAGTACGGAGCAAGATATGAGCTCATGATCAAAGACATAGCTGCAGCGCAGCGCACATTTCCTGGGTGGGCGTCCTACCAAAAAGGACTCGAAATTCTGGCTTCGTCCTTGAATTCGGCCAACAATCGTGATGACCATCAATCGAGGCGGCGGGCCCTAACCATTGACGATCTTCTTGTTAAGGTAACCAACCCCCCCCCCCCCCCTTTGGACCAGATGTAAGAATAGGGCTGACACGAACAGCCAATTCAACGTGTGTGCAGATATCCACTACTCTTCTCGGAGCTTCTAAAGCATACCCCTGTCATTGACTGCCCTTATTCGCACATGATCATTGACAACACACTCGTCCGACTCCGCGAAGCCACGGCCGAAATCAACCGGGCCACTAATGACTCTCGCACAAAGTCGGCTTTGGAGAAGACCTGGATCCTCCGGGATCGACTTAGGTTTCCGGATCAGGTATGAGTTCTCGGCAGGTAGGTACTCTGCTCGGACAGCGACTGACAGGCGGTAGCAGCTAGATGCAGCCACCAAGAACCGCATCCGATTATTTGGTCATATTCGGCTTTGCGGCGCCCTTCATGTCTGCTGGCAGACCAAGGACGGCGTGAGTGGACAGTACATGGTAGCCCTCCTGTTTCGTGACTGGCTGTGCCTCGCGACGGCTGGTAGAAGCGATCAGATTTATACGATTCAAGTTTGCATCGCCTTGGGCAATATCAAGGTGGAAGAGGTCGATAACGGCCGAGGTAGGACCATATGTTCACCACCCCCGCCCGAAGGATGCTGACAGCAGGCAGGTCTCCAATGCCACACGGCGCGACATTCTTGGAAGATTGTATTTCTATGCGATAATCAGCTGTACGAGCTGATCTTGACGGCGTGCTCTCCGAAAGAGGAGCTGGAATGGCGGGCACGACTAAGGAGTAGCGAGCCAAACGACAACCCTGACGGCCAGGATCAGACGCTATCGGACATATTTGGCTTCCTCGCGTTGAATATCAAGGCCATGGGAACGGTGTTTAGGAAGCCAGGTACGTCTTTCGACGATGCTGAAGACTTGGGGGGACAAGCTCGTTGACAACCCGGCAGGAACCATTGCCAGAAAGGTGTCGATCCACCGGGCAACAACCATCGGACCCAAATCGCCGCTTTATCAAGTCATCCTCAAAAACACCAGCGCCGCCAAGGAAGGCCCCACGGTCTCCAGCAACCCCTCCATCAACAGATCACAGTCACTGCTGACTACAAACAGCCGCATCCCGGTGCTAGCCCCAGCCCGGGCTGAGCGGGCGCGGCTCGAAGCCATGCTAGCGGACGTTTGGACTCGGGACGTGTTACCCTTCCCCGGGATAACCGCCCGAGCCAGGAGCGAACATCTCGTTCGGGCATCCGCGTCGTCAATGATGCGCAAGTTGAGCGCCGTGAACATCACGGGGGGCTTCACCAGGCGCTCTGCGAGCTCGGTCAGTCTGCAACAGCACAAGGATAAAGGCGGGGCTACAGGTGCTGCCGCTCCCTCGTTTGCTACGAGACTAAAAAGACGGACGAGTGAGGGCGGGCTTCCGAGAGTGGTCCCGATGACGGAAGAGGGAGGGGCGAGCTCGGCGCCAGTGCGTTCCGCATCCGCCGATCCGGACTACGGCCACGATGGAGATGGCACCGCCGAGCTAGACAGGCGAGCCTCTTCCGAAGCAGATGCAGAGGCAGACTCGAACGGGCTCGAGATGGCAGCGCGGCCCGGACAACGCCGCGCATCTGCTCCGGATGAACTCGGAAGGGGGATAAAAGAAGAGCAGTCTCGATCGCGCGAGTCAGTTGCGGCTGCCATGCGCACGATGAAGGAAGTGGCGGCACAGGCAGCGGCGTCGTCATCTCGGCGGCCAAGCTTCCAGCACTCCAATATGAGCGAGAAGTCGGCGTCGCTGAAAAAGGCCGAGGTTGAGTTGGCGATGAAAATGGAGATGCAGATGGGGCAAGATGGGGAAGCTCTGGGGCATGGGAGGGAGGAAGTTCAGGGCAAGGGAGAGAAGGAAGAGAGTGAGGTGAGGACGGAGACGGGGAGAGTTCTGTTCCGATCCAGATCGTTGAGGCTCTCCAGGAAGAAGAAGCGGGTTACTAAGGAGGCGGGTGTGGGACGGAAAGGGGCGGTTGCTGAAGGCATTCGGAGTTGGTTCCGGTAGATGGTGGGCTTGGGCATTCGGGTACAGCACAGCTGGGATGGTTAGATGGCAACGAGACTCGTTGAGCTGGGAAGACGGGGTATAAAAAAAGCGATTGGTGTCCCATCCTCTTGACCTGGGGACGGCGTCGTGCACACGAAAGGCTGGGTGTGATGAGCTCGGATTATGGGTTACTGGTTACTGAGGGAGTACTGTATCATTAGACGGCCTGACTCGGTAGAGGCACACTCACGGGATTCAATCAAATGGAAGTTGGGCCTGCGACGCTGCGGCTTCCCAGTGAAGACGGCACCGGACATACTGCAATCTGTATGCATGTACATGCCTAGTACATTCAGGTTTCTGGCCATTCTGTACTACGCTGCACTCTTGTCTAGTGTAAACAGTCACGAGGACTCGGGCAATCCCCCTCTTCCAGCCCGGTCTCTCATTCGGATGACGTCAAGAGAACAAGCAAACTAGCAGGGGGCTGGGTGTTTATGGGGTTGGTGTGGGTTTGACCAGAGGCTGTATGAATGGGGCGGCGAAGGTGCAGTGCTTCGCGGAGCTTCGAGAAGTAAGTTGATCGCCATTCATACAGTGCTTCTGCCCTGAAGGGAAATATGGTCGAGGCGCTGCCTCATCGTCACCTTTGACCTATGACGTCAACAACTCGAGTCAACGGGTGATGGAGAAAGGCAAGAACGCACGACTCGTATGGTAGCAAACCAGCTTCGTTTATATGAAGCACTATACCCCTCGTACCTTTGTCGAGGCTCTCCCGGAAAAGATAATCTCTCCCGGAAAAGATAAATTAAGCTAGTTCTCCCAGTATCGTCAAACCGTCAAACTCTCTCAATACGACACTCTTGAAAACAACACCTATACCAAGCAACACCCGCTTACACACGACCAAACGACTCGGTGCCCGACGAGCACGCGATTGCCCGGCGAGTCAACACACACGAATAGGCATCAGATTCACCGTATCAGATTTCCCTTTAACAACACCAACAAAAACGCCAAAGATGACGCGCGGAGACGTCAACCACGTTAAGGTGCACTACCGGGGCGACAACACCGACGAGGACTTCCTCGTCTTCCTGGACAGCGTCGAGGACTATAAGAAGTGGCAGACGGACAGGAGCGTGCCGCTGGCCCAGGTGGTGTCTTCGTTCAAGGTGTTTACCACGCATCGGTAAGGTTCACCCCTGCAGTGATTGGCCGTAAGTTTCCTTGTCTGTCTGTTGTTGGCACATATGTATGTGTTACGACGGGAGTTGGTGTCCGCCGTTACAGGGACGGCGCATAGTGCATACATCAAGCACGGTAGTGGGAGAGGAGGGAAGGGGGTTGGTATGACGTAGGGAGAAAGTGAGAAAAAAAAGAGAGCTGGTGCTGACCGAGGGCTGTCTTGACACACAGGCACGGGGCTCAAGGTCTGCTTGGGGGTGCGTCCAAGGCGATGCTCGAGAACGAGTTCGGCACCTCCAAAGAGGACGAGGCGGTGCTCAAGATCCTGGAGAAGGGCAGCCTGCAGGAGTTTGAGGTATGTCGACCTGCCCTATTCTTTCTCCCCTTTTCCCCTTAAGGGTTGGACACATTTCGTCACTCCCTCTCGCCGTGACACTGCGCCTGTTACGCCGTCTCTATGCGCACGGCGACCGAGGAGAACGGGCGGTCATGTCACCGGCGGGTCATGGTGAAACTTTCGAGAGGGCGGCCTGGGCGGCTCGCGAAACGGCTCAGCGCCTGTCGATTCCCGCCCGCGGTATTCGGTTACCTCAGCCGGCCGCTTTGGGGGGCCAGCCTACCGAGCTTGATTGAACGCCGCAGATCGGATCAGATCGCGCAGTCCTCACGCGTATGGCGCCGGGATGAGTGTGCGTGGTTGCGGCGCTTACCTCGGCTTTGGCTTGCTCGCTGATGGCGGCCTCATATTTTCCCACCCGACCAACAAGCACCACGCGACGACGGGACCGTTATGCTGACGTTCACGAAACTGCAGATGGCCGAGCGCCAAGGCCGCAGAAACGACTCGAACGGCGAGTTCGTCGGCATGATGGGAAAGCGTTAAACCTACCCCAGGCCATGTCGTCTAGCCCCTTTCTTGGAGATCGGATGTCAGAAGAAGCCCAGAGCGAGGGAATGGCTGCCTCGACGAGGGCACCATCTCGACGGCGACAGGTTTGATATTCAGGTCAGGTAGTCGGTGCAAACGTGGAAACGGGATTGATACCGGGGATGGATCTGACAGGCCTGCGCGTTTCTACATGTGCGCTCGAACTTGGTCGTTCACGAGCGCGCAGGAAAGCCTTGCGTGAGGGCAGCATAGTCGTCGAATCTCGTTCTGGTTTTGGCTCTCGGGTTACCTCCCATAGTGTAGTCGCAATGACACGAGGAAAATGACATGTGGATGGTACTTCCATTGCCTTCCGAGTGGCTCCCACGTGCGCGGCGATGAGAAATACTGTCCCGCAATCTGTAAGCTACGCCAGCATTGTGTCGTGACTGTCGGGACACCGGAAGCAGACGATGGCACCTTTTGGCGAAGTCTCTTCGCTTCCGTCGGACATTGTACTGCACCTCGATCTCTTCAGTTGCCGCGGCATATTCTGTCCATGGGGTCGCACAGAAGGTACACCCGACCTCGCCAACCTACCTTGACCACCGCGGAAGTCAAAGCCGTGTAACTTGAGTTGGTGGAGGGTTACGGAACCCCTTACACGTGTTGTACTAGTGAAGTGGTGTTACCTAGGTAAGGCAGTTAAGCGCCACGTGACTCGGGTCCCTACCTGAGACAACCAAGGGAAGCTTGGCTTCCCAGTGCCTGGCGGGGAGTCTCCTTGCTCGAACGAACCATGGAATGACTCGAGCGTTTCACAAGGGCAAAGGGGGGGGGGGGGGGGAAAGAAATAAAATATCAGTCTACTGACTTTTTTTCTCCCCCTTCTGACTCGTTGGCGGAGGGGCCGCCCTGCGTATCATCTGCCGCGAGGCGAGGAGTTGTTGTCGTCGTCGTCGTTTCTCGTAAGTTCTGACGCTTGAGGCGCCAAACTTGTTTTGTTTCGTGTGCTCGGTACTGTATGTACAACCATGCGAAGCTGAGGTCGCAGCGGTAAACTGGGCAGAATAACGGCGATTGCATTAAAGTGCCTGGGATACCTGAATGCTCAGGTAGGTCAATCAGATCTCAGTGGTCCTGTACCTGCCTCAGGCACCGAGGTATGTATGTGCGCAGGTTCGGAGTGTTGGCCTGATGAGGCCCTAATGCTCTCTGAATGCACTCTCCATACACTAGTACGATGTGGTAGAGTACGATGTGGTAGAAGAGTTCGATGACTGCAATGAGTAACCGAGCCTCTCCACTCAGAAAACATGGAGCCCTCGGTTTGCCGGGGTAGCGCTGGCTCGGGTCTTCTCCTTTACGAGTTTCAGGAGCGTTTTGGTTTCGGCAGGGTTGCGACGCAACCAAACTTATTATTGTCCCCTGATTATCTTTCAACTGCGTTCCCCTTACAACGTAGTGCAAGTCAAGCAACAAGGCGAGCCGGGGTTGGTGGAGTCTAGAGCAGCAGGTGCAGAGTTACGATTGACAATACCTTTTTGGTTTGGTATGTATCTTCTGTCCTATCTCCTGGACTTTCGCCCTTCCGGCCTTGTCCAAGAGTTGCCCTTCATCCCCAGGGAACAGTTTCCACCCTGGGTATTGCAACTTCCCGCACCATTCGTAACCCTGCAAAGAAAAAAAAGGTTGAAGAAAAGAACCAACAAAACGCCATGCTCGCCATGCTGTCACTGCCTTCCCCCCTCTTTCCTTTACCCCAGAGAGAAACCATGCTCATGCGCATATCAACCACAAGATGATGGTATAAGTAGGAACAAATAGAAATGAGGAACAGAAAGCTGTCGGATCGCCATATCAATGTAAAAAAAAGTATTCGTTTCGGTTGTTGATGACATATGTACGGATCTCTATTTCCCCACCCACTCTGGGCCACATTCCTCACTTTGCGACGCCTGGATAATCTCTCAACCCCATCGTTCCCGGTCGCGTGGATGAGATGCGATGTGACTGGTGCGTGATGTTTGCAGGGTCGAGAAAGACTCGGGCTGATTAGGTCGCGGGACATGGCGAGGTCGTGAACGGGGGCCTGGAGAATTGTTGTCGGCACCGAGTATTTACACCGCGTGTATATATATATGTGTATATATACATTTATATGAACAGGTATCGGTGTGTGCCGCGCTCTAGACACGCGGACCCCGCGGGGTCCTTTGAGGAAGAGTCCACGGCTTCGCGCATATCATCTGTTTCCGAGGTCAGTCAGTTTGCTCTAGCAGCACTTGTCACGATGCCCGAAATGAGACAGACCTCTCCTTCACTGTACGCCCAGAAGTAGACTCCCAGCCCAATCACGTAGTAGATGGCCGCGTTCGTGCCTTGGTATATCATCGCCGCGGCGAGGGCGGTCAATGGGAGGAAAGCAAGGCGGGCTTCGAGGCTGCGGTGGATACTTAAGCCGGCGATGAAGCTGAGCGGCCACTCCCATGCGAGGAGGATCATGCCGAAGATGAGATTGATCGTTTGAAGGACCGGTATCGGTCTCACCGCCGGATCAAGCGTCTTCGTGAGGAAATCCCAAAAGATTTTGGGCCAGAAGTACGATTCCACCGCGGCAGCAACCTGATCTGCAGGCTTCTGTCAGCATCACATTTCTTGTGAACCCTTGCGAACCCTTGCAAACGATCCGAGAGTATCCTTGAACTGCACCTACACATTGCTGCCGAGAGGACAATGAGCCTTGCCCAGTGGTTCTTGATCAGCCTGCCCATGATTCTGGCTAGCAAGCAATTGTCGAACCAAGCGTTCCCATACACTTCTTCTCTCCAATCCAGGCGTGCCTTTGGCTCGTTCCTCGTCTCCCTGCGACGTCCGGACACACGCGTAGTTTCTTGTCGATCCTCGAGTACCACACCGATAGATACCCCGTAACGAAACGAACCTCGGTCCCGAAAGAAGGAGGAGGGAAAAAAATAGAATAAACAGACTAATACAGTGCAAAAAGTCGAAAGAAAGGCGAGGTTCCGGACCTGCGGATGGACTGGTGACCTGAGGGACCAGGATCCAAGAGAAGAGATAAAAAAGAGATCGATGTGAAAGAGGGCTACCGACCAGCGAGCGGCGAAGAAAGGGAACAGAGGCAGAGAGGCGGAGGAAATCCCGAGACAACCACGGTCGGCGGGGCAGCGCAGACTTGATATTGGAGCCTCTCTCGATCGGCCCGGGTGTCGTCGGACGGGAGTGAGTGGCACTCGCCCTGAAGGGCTTGCACCGGAGCCCCGGAACTCGTGTATCAGATGAGCCGCCGGGGGTTTGCCTGCGTCTCGGGTCTCTGGCCTGATGCTGGGGTGTGTTCGTGTGAGATCCAGGTTCGGGCTATCTTGTCTATTACCACGGCAGGCATCCGGACGAGCGTTGATCGTGTTCCAAGTCCAAGTGGGCAGTTCCGTCAGATTGAGGGCTAGGCGGTCATGGGTATGCCAGTAAAGGGCCGGATCCTGAATCAGCCGAGGGCTCTTTGGACGGTGTCAAGGGCTGTATGGGGTGAGGCTGGGCAGCACTCGCATTGAGTCGCGATGGAGATCAGACGTTGCCTAGGGGGAGGTAATGTTTGAGCGAAGCGGGGGACGCAGACATCCGGGACCCTGTGAAGTTTAAGAAGTGACCGGGGGGGGATAGAGAAAGGTTGCGCCCAGAACGTTTCGAGATATCCACGGCCCCTGTTCGTCGACAAAAGACTTCTGGGAAGAACGTAACGGGAAGACAGAGGGGGGGAGGGGGAAGAGTACAAAAAAGGTGAGCGAAATCGGGAACGGAAACAATGCTGCATCATGAGCAAAAAGCCAGCCCACAGCCCGGGACCGCCTCATCAGCGTCTCCCCGCATTGCGCAGGACAGCGGGAAGAACGGCGAGGTTGCTGAGAGGACCTGCCAGGGGTGGTTCAGATGTGACAGGGGCAGGGGTAGCATCCCCACCTGAAAAGCTCGGCCGCTGCCGGGGGCGGTAGTGTACCTGGGACGGGTGTGCTTCGCTTGTGGACTAGGTAATGGATCAGAGCATGGGTGTGGGCGGGCTTCATGACTTCCGTGTTACGCGCCATGCTCGCCCGATAGGCCATAGAGCTTCGCGTCCTTCTCTTCTCGAATTTCCACTGATCTGGGCTATTTTTTCCCCAACATTCTCGCTTCGCAAGAGAAATGTCCAGCTGGAGAACGCACTCTCATTTGGCACAGGTTTTGGCGAGTTCGAACTTTATAGAGTGTACACTAGTACAAGGTCCACTGCCCGTCTGGGAAGTGTGATTCGTGCGTGCCGAGCCTTGCAACCGCCCTGTGCCAGCCAATGAGGTATGCGAGCCTGCAATGTAAGTCACGACCAGGCGTCACACCGAGCTTGGCGAGTCGTCTTACCGTTGCCCGGCCCGCGTAAACCCCCTCCCCTTCCTTCCCTTTTTTTCTCCCCAGGCGCCTCGGAACTTTTGATGGCTGGGAATGCGACTTCCTCCACCAGATGCACCATATGAGCGGAGTAGGTAGTTTCCGGCTTCTTTCACAGAGATTCTAAGAATGTTACTCCCGTAGTATTTCACATTGCTGCATCAGTATTCTTAGAAGTTTGGGTCTCAATGTCATTGTACTGCCGTAAGGCTCCCGGCATACAAGTCACGATGATCTGTAATGTCCCTGTAAACTCTGAGACCTGGCCCCGCTCAGCTGGCGGCTTGGTCGCTCGGCTGAGGCACGCTTGAGACGGGATCAAAGACGACTCGAATCCTGTAGCAACGGAGTACGGGGTAGTGTAGATGGGTATCCACGATCTTGGCGGCCAACCAGAAGAATGCTCCGGGCTTGATCATAACGGAATCAATTCGACATTCGGTGGGTGTTCTGTTCAATCGGACGATTATGATCTGGTATCATTACTGTTGCGTGGAGAGTCGACTCCAGGAGCAACACAAAATCTCCCTCGGTGTGGGCCAACGGCCCTACAGTAATGACTTCGAGGTGCCCAGATACATACATTTTATTCTTGCTCTGAATGGTACTGCTGAGGCATTGCCGTGTAGGACCCTTCTTAGTGTAGTACCCCTTCTGCAAAGCATACGCTAATTGCCATGCAAAAGGAAGTCCGTTTATCTGGTTAGAACCCAGTACTGTATACACTAGACTCCAACCGGTCCGTCCCAACCTTCTTGCAGCTGCACATCGAACCACATGGTCCCCGATCTGGTATGTACATACATACATACATACAATTCATGGATGGACGCAGACAGCTCCTGCCAGCCATTGGCCGGCTCGCCTGCAGAGGTATCGTTTGGATCCAATGATAGCCTCCCAAGCCCTTTGAAAGCCCCTCGCTGAGCATCACCACGCATCAATCGGACCGGGCCTATTTTTAGCGTTACACCGCCCGGCGGCTCAGTCGACGGGGACCCCATTCTCTTCTTTTAAGGGCCGCCCCGGTGCCCCCAATATCCAGGCCAAGGCCCCGCGTTGCACGCCGGGAGGGGAACAAAACGAGCTATCTTCTGCTTTTGATGATGCCAATGCCACCATCGTTGCCTCGCTTCTCGGCAAGCACAGAACCTAACAAGTGGCGAGCGAGATATATGCATCCCTTCTTGGTCTCGGCTTCGTCTTGTACGAGAGTAGTCAAAGCGGGGTTTTCGGCCCTCACCCATCTCTCTCGACAGAGAGCTTGGGAACAACCCGTTAGGGGAATGGGAAGGTGCGGACACGCCTGATCACACCTGGAGCATGAAAGGTTTACCATAAACGAAGGGAAGTAGTTTCTGGTGCTCTGGGCGGGGTTTGTGACAAACAGCCTAGCTGTTGGACCGATTTGGCACAGTATTATCTGTCGATGGTTTGCATGTGCAGCTGCATGACGCCCACGTCACGTCCCTTTTGAGCTTACAGCCTTACCGTTGTAGAAATCCTATTTTTGGCACTTGATGGCTTGCGGAGAGACACATCAAGCCTGCCATCCACTTAAGCAAGTTAATGCTTTCGAGATCTTCGCTTCCATGTGTGCCACCGTTCATCCGCCACATGCGGCTCCAGGCTCATCGTACGGGGGGGAAGTTAAGAGAGCAGTTCTGCACATAGCCACTCGTTCGATTTTAATGCCAGCCTATCCTCAGCCCACCTTTCCATGATGCAGCCCAGCCTTCCTGCGTTATGTAAGCCCGCGTGCACCCTTAACACCGACTCCATCAACGCCAAAGTACTAAATAAAGCCTATGCCCATCTCTTGCGTCTTCACCAGCAGTAAGTAAGTAAGGCGCACAATGTATGTGAAGTAGATAGATACAGCGTTGGGTGTAGCAAACAACGGTGCTTTCAGCCGCTGCCCACTACCGGTTTCCACACCTTCCTCACCTCATCACCAACACTGCCACCGTCACCGCCGCCCACTCAACCCGTAGCAAACTCGAACTGCCAAAACGCGACCAGCGCCTCCCCATCCTCCTCCTTCATCTCCTCCTCGCCCACGATCGCATCCTTGACCGCGCCCCGCCCTTCCTCCGTCGCCATCTCGCGCAGCAGCTCCCGCAGGCTAGGCCACCTCGCGCCGAGCATCTCCGCGGCCCGCCCAGGGAGGCCTGCGGCAGCAGCAGGTACGACGACACCGGCGCCGGCGCCGGTGCCGGCGGGACCTCGTGCGCCAGCCGTCGCCGCCACGCTCCTCCTGCCCGACGCGAGGCCGGACTGGAAGGCGCGGAGGGCGGTCGGCAGCAGGGCGGCGGGGTCCGAGTCCGGGGGAGAGGTGAGTGGGATTATGGGCAGGGGCAGGTCGTGCTCGAGCAGTCTGTCCGGTTCCAGAGGGGTTAGGAAACAGATAAATTTCCGGGGTGGTGAGCGCGAGAACGGTAGGAAATATGTTTTTGGTGTTTTTTTTTTTTTTTTTTTTGGGGGGGGGGGGGCGGCTTGGGGTGGAGGGGGAGGGAGTGTGGTTACTTGATTTGAAGGTCACTGAAGGACTGCATCGCAGACCGAACTGCCGCTCCCTTGGCGTGTTGCTGATGGAGGAGGAATACGATGGCTGCATTCTGGTGATCGGAATAGCCACGCAGTAGTCGGATCCGGGCGAGGGTTTGCTGGTCGGCAAGGTCCTCTGGCGAGAGGAGAAGGAGCTTGCACGCTTCGTGGGTTCCCGAGTGCGGGATGTGCGTGCTCAAAGCGATGTCATGGGTCCCCAGAATGGTTTCTGCAAAGCTATCAGTCCTTCGAATCTCCGTATATATATATATCATCGAACTCAACCGTTTCACCACACCTTTCCATCGTCTTCCGTCGGATTGTAAAAGCTGGGTTGCGACTGATGCCCATGGGGCCCGCTGCCTGAGGCCAGAGCAGACCAAGTTCTTTGCAGGCTCTTCGTTTGGGTAGTTCATAGTGCCAGTCGGCCGGGTTCGCAGGTTGGGTTGGAAAATATAAGGAGTGGTATTCGGTATTTGCTAGGGTATCTAAATCAGGTAAGGTAGGTACTCTCTATCGCATTTAGTTTCCAGTTCCAGATTGATATTGAGAGGGGCCGTTCAAACTCGCGAGAACCCTCGCACCTTCCTCGCCTCGACAAGGCACCAGGTTGGCGCCGTCTCGAACGGAATCCCACAAGGGAGTCCTCTAAACCATGATATTACAGTCGAATCAGGCAACGGAAGATTTCCGGAGGAAAATCCCCGCCTCACGCAGCCGCGGTTGGCGTCTCCAACAGCGGTCTCTTCGTCTTTGGGTCCTTGAATGCCTTCAACGCCTCCTCGATCAACTGGACCCGTTCTTGCTGCGCCTTCTCCCTGGCCTCGAGCTCCTCCTCTTTTATCCTCAGCTCCTCCATCCGCCGTTGGAGCTCCTCAATCATCTCCTTGTTCCTATCCGGCTTTTGCGAAGACCTCCAATACTCGTAGGTTACCAACGCGCCGGCGACCGCAAGGATGAAGGTGTCTCCGATCACGTCGGCAAAGAGGTCGACCGCTTTGGCCTCGGGCAGCGGCCTGAACTTGCGCCTCCACACGCTCCCGGACGGCTCCTTCAACGTCGCCCGTGCGGTTGTCCCATACTTTGCAAGGTGCTCCTCTTCCTTCTTGACCTGCTCCTCAGTCTTAACCGTGGGCGCCTCGGCCTTCTCCTTCGCCCGTTGTTCCGCGTCTTTATTCCGCAACACGGCGACCGACAAGCGCATGTTGAGTTGGTGTATTAGCTGGCCATACCGTGCAGCGAAGGCCCGGAACCGCGGGTGCTCGTGTGCCTGGTGCTTAATGTGGTTCTGCGAGACACCCTAAGTCAGCGGGGAGCTTGGCTGTGCGGGTTGAGGAAGTCGACAAACCGCGCCGTATTTGGAAACGTGTCGCACGAATAGCGACGCGAGCTTGAACAGCGGTAGTGCCACCATGACGACCTGAGTTGTCTAGCGTCGAGCTCGGTCTGCCGGCGTTCTGCGCCGAGTCAACCCGGGTCAAACAGAGCTCGTTGAGGGATTGGTGGTAGCTCGGCAGTGTACTATGTATGCTCCGCTGCTAGGGCCGGAGTACCGAAGCTGGGGGGTGTGCAGACACCAAAAATTGGTTCCAGCGTGCAAATTGGGCGTTGTCTTCGACTTCTACCGACCGTATCTACTCTTCAGGCAGTGGACTTTGTAGATCTTCAACGGTGACGTTGGAGCTGGAGTCATTTCGGCTTTGGCGGCTTTGGCGGCTTTGGCGGGGCGGCGAAGAGGTGCAACGCTGGTCCCGGTTCCTGGCGGCTTGCGGCTATGCGGGTCCGGGAAGCTAATCCCATTCCCCTGTCCTCGTTGCTCTAGTAACCCCGATGAGAAACAAGTGAACACGCTTTGGAGTCAATTCCCCACTGCATCTTTTGGACCGACACACACGATCTCCGTCACCAGCATCGCCGGCTTGGATTCATCGACAACCCTTCCTTCTCGCTCGCCGGTCGCAGTCAGCGTCTGACAATTGCGACTCCCGTTTGTGTTACATCTCGATGATCATCGGGAGTTGCATTGTATAAACAAGCTATCGAGACGTAAGTTGGTCTCCTGTTGCTGCCTCCACTTGAGCGTGCGCCTGCATTTTTGCCTTGCAAGAGAAAAAAAAAAAAGGTGGAAAAAGATTGGGAGTGTTTGAGAGAATGTTGGCTGCTGGCCGGATCGATACCTCCACAATCAGGCGTTCGGAAATGCGACTGATGCTAAGATGTAAACAGAGCTTGGGCAGACCAGTGCTTCTGTTCGGCGACGAGATCGGTAGCTGAACGTCCGTCTCAACTCTCGAAATTCACCAACCCAAGGCGACGAAGGGCATGAAGGGTGTCGACATGGAGGCGTTGTCCCCTAGGGATGCTAATGCCCAACGGCCCCCCCGAGCGCACGAGCTGAAGACCAAAGCTGCCGCGCAGCTGAAGACAAGCAAGGATAAGGAGCACCCGCCACCGCCTCCCAACAACGTCGTCGAGCCACCAAGCTCCGACTGCAAGGATGGGGTCGTTTACCAGGTTGGCAAGCTGCTCGGGAAGGGCGGCTTCGCCATCTGCTACGAAGGCAAAGCTGCAGGTGCATCGAAGCGCGTCGCCCTGAAGATCGTCAAGAGCAAGATGCCAACCAAGATGGAACAGAAGGTGGGCTTGTGGCTGTTCTCTCACTCACTCCCTCTGGTATATCGAGCTAACAGCCGACGTCAGTTCCAAACCGAACTGCAAATCCACTCCAAGATGCGTCATCAAAACATTGTCCAGTTCCATCGCGCGTTTACATTTGAGAACTGCACCTACCTCGTCTTGGAATTGTGCCCCAACGGCTCGCTGATGGACATGGTCAAGCGTCGCAAGGGCTTGACTGAGGCCGAAGTGCGCTTCTACACGGTGCAGATTGCCGGCGCCATCAAGTACATGCACGCCAAGGGCATCATCCACCGGGATCTGAAGATGGGCAACATCTTTCTCGACAAGTACATGAACGCCAAGATCGGAGACTTTGGTCTCGCAGCCCTGCTTCTTACGGGCAAGGACATGCAGGTCATGCGGCGAACGACGCTGTGCGGGACTCCCAATTACATTGCACCCGAGATCTTGGAGAAGGGGAAGAAGGGTCACGACCACATGGTTGATATCTGGAGTTTGGGAATCATTGTGTTTGCCATGCTTACATCGAAGCCCCCGTTCCAATCTTCGACGACCGACGAAATCTATCGCCGAGCCAGAGACCGCGACTACGAGTGGCCATCACCCGAGACCTCATCCAAAGTGATTAGCCAGGAAGCCAAGGACCTCGTAGCGACCATGCTCCAGGACGCCGAAAAGAGGCCCGACCCCGACACGATTGTCGCACACCCCTTCTTTACGTCCGGATACATGCCAGTCGCTTCCGAAATCAACTACAAGCTGCGAGAAGCCGCGCCGGAAAATCCGGCCTTTTACGAGCCTCTCAATTCACAGACCCAATCACTCAACCTTCGCAACGTCCAGGAGATGTGCCGAGAGTGTGGTGTTGGCCCGTGGAGCCAGTCACAGTTGGTCTTCAGGAAGATCTGGAGGGAGATGGCGGAAGAGGAGCAGAACGGCCTGACCCCCGTCATCCCTCTGGCGGAGGGCGTCGTGTACCGCCCATTTGACGAGGTCAAGAACGAGCAGAAGCTCCAAGCGCGACTCGCAGCTCAACAGATGGAACGGCAGTCGTCGCAGGTTTCCGATCAGACATACGAGACCACGAGCCTCGGGGACAGTGAGTTGAGGAGCTCCACGGAGGGCGCGCTGTCTCAGAAACCCACAACCGGACTGCTGCTGCGGGCTCCACCACAGAGCTTTGCGGCACAGCAGAGGGCGCAACATCGACCTACCTCTACAACCGGCATTTCGCGGTCCAAGACCGTGACGGAGCCGGCTGCCAGGACCGTGGCCTTGCGACCACGCCCGGGGAGAGAGACGGCCCCTGCAGAATCTCAGCCTTCCTCGGAGGAGGTTGTCCCGGTCTCGAGGACGACCACCCGCACCCTGCGCAGCCAGGTTACCTCGACACGAACCAAAGCCAACGGTACCTCAGAGGAGAATGCTCCGCCTCTGCGGCGGTCGGCTTCCACGAGGGAGAAGCGACAGGAAGAGAGGCTATCTCTCTTCAGCCCATCCGAGTACCAAGAAAAGGTGCCTGGTACGCAGCCAGATGTTGTTCTCGAGCGTCTCCAGAAACTGCAGGCCGAGCTCGAGAGGGCACTCAATGCTCGTACCATGGCGCTTATGTCTTCAAGAGACAAGACTCCGGCCCCCCCACATATCGTGGTCAAATGGGTTGACTACACAAACAAATTTGGCCTTGGGTATGTCCTAAACGACGGCAGCGTTGGCTGCATTCTCCGCAGCATCCCGGCGCCGGACGGTCCCAACCCGGGCATGCTTCCTCCCGCTTGCCTCCTTGTGCACGGCGCCGAGCAGCACTGCATGCGCAAGGACGACCCGACCTACAGCGCCCGACACCAGATCGTGCCCATGAAAGAGGGCATTTACTTCTACGAGAACAACGGTGAGGAGGGCATTTCGCGCGTCCGAGTGCCACCCGAGAACTTCATGCTCCCCGTCAATCCCGACGGCACGGTGGGCAAGCTCTCGGCAGGGCGCGATATCTACGATCACCGCAAGCGCGAGCGCATAGTCCTATGGAAGAAGTTTGCCAACTACATGATCGCATACGGCCGCGAGATGGACAACAACGGTTTGACCCAGTCCAGAGAGTCCGGGGAAGCCGAACCGGCCATCCGCGTCCCGACAATCACGGATCCGACCGCAGCGCCACCCGACGTCGTGACTTTCTATCAACGCTTCGGGGATGTCGGCTGCTGGATGTTCGCCGACGGCCATACGCAATTCAACTTCCCCGACCATACCAAGATCGTGCTCGACCCCGCGGGCGTGTGGTGCCATTTCTGGCACCTGCCGCAGGATGCGGCGCGGCGCCTGGAGGAGACCGGCTCGCTGGCCGAGTCGGCACTCGATGACCGTTCCGTGCTGTCGTACCCGCTTCAGACTCTGCTGAACTTTGCGAAGCCGCCCTCGACCGGTTCTTCTTCTTCCTCTTCTTCTTCTGCTGCTCCTGCTGCCGGAAGCGGCCGGCGCAGGCCCGTGATCCCGCCCGAGCTGCGCGACATACCGGCGGCCAACCAGTTCCGCAAGAAGATCGAGTTCGTCCGGGACGTGGTCCGCGAGTGGACCGCCAACGGCGGGCTGGGCAACAGCGACCTCAGCCGCGAGCGCCGGCTGCGCTGGACCGGCGTCCGCGAGACCCGCGGCGTCCCCATCCCCGCCAAGCACGTCTGGGTCACGATCGGCGCCCGGGGCGGAGACGAGCGGCTGGCGGCCATGGTCGACCCGCGCCGGCCGGGAATCATCGGTGAGGACGTGGACGAGAGGCGACGGGACAGGTAGTGCTACTTCGCACAGTGGCGGCAACCCGGCGGTCCATGCCCACCGCAGCTTGCTTTCTCTCTGATGATAGTTCAGTGTTCATACCCGCTTGTGCCGGGGAATTGTGGGAGGTTGCCCGGGGGGGGGGGGGGGTTGGTGAGGGCGGCTAATCTGCTTCTCGAAATGTTGTTGTTGTTGTTGATGGTGGTGGTTGTTATTGTTGCTCTACGGGGAAGTGTTCTGTTTTTGGCGCTCTGGCGTTGGCAGAGATGGAGCATGCGGGTGCGAGACATGTTACGACGAGATGATTCCCCTCCTTTTCATTCTTTTTTTTTCTTCCCTTTGTCCCTGTTTAATTTTCAGATTCCCTGTTTTCTCGTACTCAGATAATTATCCGAAGAAATTTTGGAGTGAGAGAGACAGCGCGTGTGTAACACTTGGCCGGGGGGGGGGGCCGAGAGGAAAAGGGCTGGAGGCACTCCCAGTACGTATTATTTATTAGCTGGTTTGTGAGCGCACCTCCTGGTGACCATCCAGGCACACACGTTTTTTTTTTCTTCGTAGGTAATCCGACGTCTTTGGATACGTGCAGGTACCTACTGCTTACGTTTTGGAGCCCCATGACTGTGTTGCTGGAGGACAGAGGGAAAGAGAGCGCGTAGTTCGGCAGAGGGTGGTAGAGTAAACCGCGGGCCTCGCCACGGCGTCCTAGATTGTATGTATTCCCGTCCCATGAGTTCATAGCAGTGCGGTGAGCGTGCGCTACTCAGGGGTGCTTGAGCCATCGCAGAGACGGACTAGGCACTTCCATTGCCAAGCCGGCAGTCGTAGGCAACGTTTCAGAGCAAAGGACCACGAGGAATATTTCGAGGTCCTATCCCAACCAACTCTTGGGGAACCAGTTTTCAAACCGCCCCTAATCCACTATCTCTCCCCAACGACCTCACACAACCGCCTGCCCCATCGTTCGCAAACCTGCCCTTCAAATAACACTTGTAGACAAGGAGCGGAGGGAAGCCCCCGGCAGGCCCTGCACTGCCAATCGGAACGACGCTATTGACTCTCGATTCACCCCGAGAATGACAAGAGCGAGTTCAAAGTGGTGTCTCAGACCAGTAGAAATACGTTTTTGATTTTACAGGCGCGGCGTCTAAAAACGTATATTTACACCGTCCAGATGACAACGCGCCCATCGACACCACTCGCTGGATCTAGTCAGTTGCGGAACACAAAAGCCGAAGGGTGAAAATGGAAAACAAAAAGTAAACAAATAAAGAAATAAATAAAACAGGGAAGAAGAAGAAGAGGAGGAGGAGGAGGAGGAGAAGAAGAAGAAGAAGAATGACTTACAGCTAAACTTGCGCACCGAGCCCCCGGCCGTCTCGTACGGACGAATCATTGTGATGGTGTTCTGATGAGTCGTCTTCAGCTGCGTGTCGTCCTTGACCTTGCCCTTGAGATCCATCTGCCTGAACATGTTCAAGGCCGACTCTTCGCGCTGGCTGCCCAGGCCGCCGGGCCGCCCCTTGGCCTCGATGGCGCCGGTCAGCTGCCAGCCGTCGATGCCGCCGTTGAAGCGGAAGGCCTCGCAGTCGTACCCGGCGGCGATGATCTCGGCCTCGCCGTTCCAGAGCAGGCTCATGAAGGGCAGCAGCTGCGTGTTGATGCTGATGACCGCCCTCGGGGGCTGCTCGGGGGCGCTCGGATAGACGACGGTGATGCTGCTGTCATGGGCGGCAAAGGCCAGGGCGTCGCCGCTGGGGGAGAAGGCGACGGAGTGGACCCATCCGGCCGAGTTGTTCATGTACTCGCCGCAGACGGTGTTGAAGGGGAGGCGCTCGCCCCAGGCGGTGGGCTCGGGGCGGGCGTCGACGCCCTTGATGAAGCTGGAGAGGACGCGGGCGTGGGCGTCGGTCGAGCCGGCGGCGAGGAGGACCGAGTTGGGGTGCCAGGCGAGGGTGGTGACGGTGCTGCGGATCGGCTTCTTGAGGTGCTTCGAGACCCACCAGTCGTTCTCCTCCTCAAAGTAGCAGACGGCGATGAGGCGGTCTCCCGAGCCGACGGCGAACTTGGTCTCGGACGGCGACCAGCGGACAAAGGTGGCGGCGCGGTTGATGCGCAGCAGGACGAGGGTCGGCTTGTAGCCCTGCGGGGTCGGCTCCCAGACCAGCGCGTTGCGGTCCTGCGAGCACGACACGATGCGGCCCGAGTTAGGGGCGATGTCGATGCTGGTCACCGTCTTGTCGTGGCCCTTGAGCTCGTCCTTGAGCTTGAATGCGTTTCCGACCCTGCCGTAGAGCTCGACCGTCGTGTCGCGCGCAACCGCGAGCGTCTGACGATCGGCCGAGAACGAGTGGTCGGCAATCGGATTGTGGAACAGGTGATGGACCTCGGGCGCCGCCATCTTTGATCGTCGGTCGGTATTGCGATAGGAGTAGCTCTCTACTACCGCTGTCCGCTCGGATGTTGGGAAAGGGGAGGGGGGGAGAAGGTTTCGGTGCTGGTTTGTGAGATGTAAGTATTTGGAAGAAGGAACTTTGGAGACCTGTTGAGCAAGTCGCTGACGTTGACGCAGTGGGGGAGCAGCTGCTGGTGGGGTCAGCCCCCCCGACCCCCTTCACCCTCCCCCAAACTACCCTGTCTCGCCTAAATCTACCCCCCTGGTGTTGCTGTGGAGGGCGGAATCTTGGTTGGTCTCTTGGTCTCCAGTTTTTGAGCAGCGCATCTCAAAATTACTTGAGAGAACACGCGACGGGACAACGACATCGAACCAACACCTCAACAGCTGTTGCGCCTTATATGCACAATTGGCGAGAACCGCTTAAAACCAAGCCCTTTTAGACAGGATAGAGGAGGATCAGAGCATATACGACAATGGCTGCGCGCGCGCCTCCGCCGGGACTGCCAGCAAAGGTGGCCTCGGTGCCGCCAAATCAAACCCTCTACGTCACGAACCTCCCGTCGGCCAAGATCCAAAAGGAAGACCTGCGGACCGCGCTCTACATGCTGTTTTCCACGTACGGCTCCGTTCTGGACGTGGTCGCGCTCAAGACGATGAAGATGCGCGGTCAGGCACACATCGTGTACAAGGACATCCAAACAGCAACCCAGGCGATGAGAGCACTGAACGGTTTCGAATTCTTTGGGCGCGAGATGGTGAGCATTTCTCTTCTCTTCAAGACCGCAAGGCAGCATCGCTAACATGAGCAGAAAATATCCTACGCCAAGTCAAAGTCCAATATCATCGCAAAGCTCGACGGCACTTTCAAGATCCCCGCGGCATCATCCGCAGCCCGAGTTGAAGTGACCGACCTCCAACAGAGCATATTCAATGCTCCCGTACCTGGCGCCCCCACCACAACAGCGCCCAGCCTCCCGTCCAAGCCGTCGGGTGGCGACCAGCCTATGACGGATGCCGCAGCCACCGAGAGTCGCGGAGTCAAGCGGCCGAGAGAGGAGGACAAGGAGGAGGAGCAAGGAGAGGAGAGCGACCAGGACGTGGCGATGGAGGAAGAGAGCGACGACGAATGATACCCCTGCCATGCTAGCCAGCTAGAACCTATGAATGAGAGCTGCGCGGCGCCATCTCGACGGGTGGGGCTACCATCGCCATCTCCGGGGGCACCCACAACCCGACACAGCCTCCGACCAAGCCGAGCCATACCATAAGGTAGTTCTCCTTGGAGCAGTCGATTTTCTCCATGGCCTCGCCGATGAGACAAGGGTGGATGAAGAAAGACGGCATGCCAGTGAAGGGGTGGCTCTGCAGGATGGAGAGAGAAAAGAAAATGGTTCGTGTTAGTCTAGGCCATCATGCGGAATGCCGGTTAACAGCCAGTATCTAGCTCATCAAGACATGGCAAATCACAAATATAAGAAGGGAAGCGAAGGGGAGGGTTGGGCGACGCACGTCAAGCGAGATTCCACCAATTCTCCCCACGCTAGCCCGCAGTGGCGCCTTGTACTCGTCCGGCACTAACCACCTGAACACTGTGTCGATGTTCAAGGGGTCCTCGTCAGCGGGTAGGTCCTGGAGGTTGAACCAGAGGCAGGGCACCTGGTATGTCGGGTGCAGAATGATTTCATATCGGACGCGCGGTCTCGGTCGAGCGCCGTGGGGGAGATAGTCCCTGTCGTCCAGCTGGACGTGGTTTGCCTGCAGAGCGTTAAGACTCTTTTCCTCTTTCTCTCCCCGAGCCATACACGGTGGGACATCACCCGATTGTACTAGTGCAGCGTAGCGTACTTGATCGGCTTCCTCGGCCTCCATCATCTCGCTGTCATCGTCCTCGCCCCCCGTTTCCTCGCCCAGAGAGAACGCACCCATGCAGCTCGACAGCCCCTCGTCGTCCCGGACGGCGTCCAGTGGCCTCCGGATCACGAGGTAAGTGCCGTACTCCGGGCCGAAGGTGAAGTCGGCCGTGTTAAACGCCCGGAAGGTGTCCAGCATCCATCGTCGCCGTTGGACGCCGAGGCGGGCCTGGCAGTAGCGCCTCTCGAGGTGGTGGCAGACCTCGGTGAACTCCTCTGGGGTGAGGTACGGGTAGGAGCGGAATTCGGAGGAGGCGAGGTGTCTTTCTTGTTGCATGTTGGAATCTATTTGGTTTGTCATAGTCAAGTTCACCACCGACCAAAAATAATAAAGTAAAGGAGGGCGATTATTTGAGAGGTCGGCCCTAGGTCAATCTACTTCCGAGGAAAAGTTGAGAGATCACGGAAGTTGAGATCAGACGACAGCCTGGAAAGGAAGAGTTGGCAAAAAAAGCCCTTGGGTCACCGCATGGCCTGAGTCATCTCATCTTCATTGTAATCATTTGCGCACTCGGGCCTGCTCTTTCCATGCTCGTGTATGTCACGCAGCCCACCACATAGTGCTGTGGGAGATGGATGCCGGAGGGGTGGCTTACGTAACACACACTAATTAGCTAACCCAATCGAACTCGGCGCATAGCAGACAAGTTCCATATAACTAGTGAGAGCCGCGAGAAAGCGCCCACCTTCCCCCCAGACGTCATGCTACTATAGTACTACCTACCTAGGTATCCAGGCCCATACTTCGTAAATGCCTTTGTGACAGGTGGTTCGGCAATGTGACAGATAGGATTCAGGGTGTCTTGGTAACAACAGTAAATCCAGGGAGAGACTAGAGGAGCCACGAAGAGGGAACAGGACTAGGAGACCCCAGAACAAAGGAAGCATTGCCCCCTAGCTGTTAGCCTGAGCATCGGGATCCTTAATTCTTATACCGCTATCCAAACTGTTCTAGCTCCTCAAGGCTGAGAAGTCAATCCTCAGACCCACACATCAATGGAGGAGGTGGCGGTGATTGAGCCAAAGTATTTGGAGAACCCAAGACTACGGAGGTAATATATGGTGGGTTGTGTGGTGCTGGTTTATGTACAATCTGAGAGCTAGCGCCTCTTCTGACCGCTCAACCGTGCCTTGCAGACGGAATCATTTATGACTTGCCCAGGTACCTCTCCAATCTCAGGCCGGATGGACTAACGAGACCTCACTGTCCCTAATCTGGGATATCGTCCGAGCCGCACCGCTCTATATAACCCCAGACCAATGGGTATGTCTTGCTGGACAACAGTTCCAATGATGTGGAATAGCACTCCAACCACCCGGCAAACAAGTTTGGAGGCTGTTTGGATCTCTGGATATCCTACACTGGCCAGTCACGAAGCAATAGTCGGACCATAGCCCTAACATCAATCCAGCCTTCACCGTCGTTAACTCTAAGAGGAGAGCGAATCGGTGGAGCATGCAGTCACCCATCACTGGCGAGCCCCGAGAATGCCTGTTGCCCGTAGTCTCCGTTCTAGAGGATTGATGGTTCTTTCTGAGTGACGTGAACCAATTGTATAAAGCTCGGAATATATTCCCCTGAGGGAAAGGAAGCAGGAGCGAGGTTCGGTGCTTCTCTTCGCGGCGCCATAACAAACCGCAAACTTGAACTTTACCATGTGGCATGTCTGCTAGATAAAGAACACTCATTTTCTCAATCACCGCAAATTTGTAATTAACTAAGTATTTCTCAAGTTACTTAAATTGGCTAGTCAGGTGTTCTATTTACAAGAGCTGTCAAACATAGTGAATAGAATATGGAAATAGAGAGATCGGAGTACGGATTACACGAACAGACCTTCCTTGTTTGTCGGTGCCGGCTGATCCGTGCGCCCCAAAACGGCACGGGCCGGACTTTTGGCACCCTTGAGTGCACGGGACAGATCTGCACTGTGCCTGCCGGTGCAACGCTGTCAGAACCCTCCACGTATTCTGTACTCCGTATGTACAGTACGTATGTAACTGCTCGTGAATTTGCTAGCAACATCCCTCTCTCATCCCCCCACCAAGTAGGGGCAGCATACGGATAGCCTGCCAATTTATATTTTTCCTTTCTTCTGAATTCCTTTTGACGCGGTGGTGACCACCGCCATGCTCTGCCAGCCGGCTGCAGCAGCATTTCAATGAACGTTCGCGATCCCTTCAACCTCCGCAACGGCACCTTGAACCGGCCCCCCATCGCCACCTGGAAGGCCAACAGGAACTACAATCTCCAATACAGCAGCGCCTCTCCGCTGCAACACATCATCCGAGCCGCCGCCACCGCAACCCAGTCCGCAGCCGCCGACCTCCGCGACAAGGCCAGCGAGGTTGTTCACTCGGCACAACAGGCCTTCACCGAGGCGGCCGCCACCACCCTCGACCTCGACCTCGAGAAAGCGGCCCACCTCGAGCCCGGCCCCGAAGCCAAGCCCGAAGTCGAACCCAAAGTCGAAGCTAAAGCTAAAGCCCGGGAGCATCACCGCCGCGAAAGCGCCCGGCCCACCCACACCGCGAGGGCCCCTGCGGACTCCCCATCACGACAAGAACTAGCGCCCAAGACCGAGCGTGGGCAGGCCCAAGAACAGGACATGTCGTTCGCCATCCCCAAGAATGTACCCTCATTCTCCAGCCCGCAGCGCCAGCTCGAAGACCAACTCTGGGCCGCCTCCTCCAGGAACCGCCAGCGATCTTCCCTCGTAGGCAACGTCCAGGGCTTCCTCTCCCCCGGCAGCCGCGCCGGCCTGCCCATGTACAAGGACAAGCCGTACATGTACCCGCCCGGACGGGGCGGCGGCTCCTATGCCTGGAGGCGGCCGCTGTACCGGAGGAAGCGGACGACGTGCGCCCTCCTCTTGCTGGTCGTGGCCGGGCTGGCGTGGTGGACGGGCTTGTTTGCGGGACAGCAGGCACGGGTCGGCGGAGGTCTTAGTTGGTCCGGGTGGCTGGCGCAGGAGACGGGCGGGGAAGCGAACGCGGCCGAGTGGGCGAAGCGGCGGGAGAGAGTGGTGGAGGCGATGGAGTTGAGTTGGGATGCTTACGAGCGATATGCTTGGGGTGGGTTTCATCCCTCTTTCCCTCTCTCCTCTCTTTCTGAGGGAAAGGTTGTCAAGTGAAGTTGCTGACGTCGATGGTCCGTTGGCTGTAGGCTATGACGAGTTCCATCCCGAGTCAAAGAAGGGCCGGCAGATGGCGCCCAAGGGGTTGGGGTGGATCATCATCGACTCGCTCGACACGTTGATGATCATGAACATGACCAGCCGGCTGACGCACGCGCGCGAGTGGTTGTCCAAATCCCTGACGTGGGATCAGGACCAGGACGTCAACACGTTTGAGACGACCATTCGTATGCTGGGCGGCTTGCTGTCGGCGCACTACCTCTCGACCGAGTATCCCGACATGGCCCCAATATCAGACGACGACCCAGGACAGCCCGGGGAGGATCTGTACCTGGAGAAGGCAAAGGACCTGGCGGACCGCTTGATGGCCGCCTTCGACTCGCCGTCCGGGGTCCCCTACGCCAGCGTCAATCTGGCACAGTACAAGGGTATCGTGTCCCATGCTGACCTAGGGGCGTCATCAACAGCCGAGACGACAACTCTGCAGCTGGAGTTCAAGTACCTCGCCAAGCTGACCGGCGAGAAGGAGTATTGGGACAAGGCCGAGAGGGTCATGAAACTGGTGGACGACAATGGCGCGAAGGACGGCCTGGTACCCATCTTCATCTACGCCACAACGGGCAAGTTCCAGGGCGAGAACATCCGGCTCGGCAGCCGTGGCGACTCGTACTACGAATACCTGATCAAGCAGTACCTGCAGACCAACAAGCAGGAACCCATCTATCAGGAGATGTGGCGGGAGGCGCTGCAGGGCATCAGGAAGCACCTCATCACCTACACGGAGCCGTCCCGGTTCACCATCGTCGGTGAGCGGCCCGGCGGTTTGGGCGGCGACCTCTCGCCCAAGATGGATCACCTCGTCTGCTTCCTGCCGGGCACCATCGCGCTGGCGGTGACGGGCGGGCTCACCGAACGGGAAGCGAGGAAGCTACCCACCTGGACCGAGCAAGACGAGGCCGACATGCAGCTCGCGCGCGAGCTGATGCACACGTGCTGGGGCATGTACAAGTTCATGGCGACGGGCCTCGCCGCCGAGATCACCCACTTCAAGATCGACAACCCTCCCCTGCCCGAGTCGGCCCCGCACAAGGCGCCCGACGAGTTCGACCCGTCCCCGGATGCGGAGTGGCGCAAGGACTTCGAGGTCCGTCCGTTCGACAGCCACAACCTGCAGCGGCCCGAGACGGCCGAGAGCTTGTTCTACATGTGGCGCATCACGGGCGACATCAAGTACCGCGAGTGGGGGTGGGAGATGTTCAAGAGCTTCATGAACTACACGGCCGTCGCCGACAACGGCGGGTTCACGAGCCTGTCCAACGCCAACAAGATCCCGCCCGTCACGAGGGACAACATGGAGAGCTTCTGGCTGGCCGAGACGCTCAAGTATTTCTACCTGCTGTTCTCGCCCAACGACCTGTTGCCGCTGGATAAGATTGTGCTCAACACCGAGGCGCACCCGTTCCCGCGCTTTGACATGGGGCCGTTATTCTCGACCGGGTGGCAGCGAAAGCCGAGGGATAAGGAAGGGAGGATCATCGAATAAGTGACTAATTATGTGTGTCATGTCAAGGACGAGTACATATTTATTGCCGTATCTGTACAAAGTCTTGCAGCGAATGTATATGAATCGAATTGAAGACCTCGGAAAACGCGTTTGTTTGTTGAAGGAGGATGGAGGCTGAGGAAGAGGGGGGGAGGAGGAAGGAGGGGGAAGAAGGAGGGCTGACGTCAATTGGGCAATGTCCCGAGGCGCAACCCCTGGCACACACAACGCGTTTTACACTAGAGCTCAACCCCACACGACGACCCCAATGCAGGTCTGGCTCAATTTGCACTCGACAAGCCGCTTGCCACCAACCTGGGCCACCGAACCGGCCCACCGGCAGCCAATCCAGCCGCAAGGAGTGGAGTTGCCCTGGGTTGCCAATGGATGTAGAGGCAGGGCGTCCGCTGATAAGCAGACCATGTCTCCCCTCTTGACTCTCTCTCAAGACGACCACCAATTTTCCTGACTCGCAGCGGACTGGCCCTGCCCGACTAGTCGTCGCCTTACACGGCTCACCAGAACTCGAGGCTCGGCACGGTTGGCGCCAGGAAGCCATGAGCCGTCCGCGCGTGCGCCCTCGAGCACGACTTTGTCGAAACAAAAAGCTGAATAAGCCCACTCCTATCACTGATCCCGATCGTCCGGATCCCGCTGGAGGAAACCGGTCGAGAGACTATCGCAATATATGAATACGGCTAGCTTCAATCCCATCTCAGGCCTGCGGTCGCAGCTAGGCGGCTCAGGAAGCAGCCAAGTTAAACGATAAAAGATCCAGACCTAACTCTAAACCTAACCCCTAACCCCCCAAACGCATTAAGTAATTAGGGGAAAGGAGCCAACGATGCACTTCTCGCGCGACCTCGAGATGGCCAACCTGCGGGCCAAGGAAGAGTCTCTGGGCCAGAGCAGCATCCTGAGCATCCGGGGCCCGTCCTCCTTTGGGGGTCGCAGCGGAATAGTAGACGAAGAGGAAGAAGAAGCGGTGCACCCCTTCCGCCGCTGGCTGGACTCGTTCCGCCGCGACCCCGGCCTGCACGTCACGCCCCCGTCTGTGTTGAACACAACGGCCGCCGCCGCCGCGGCGGCGGCACAGGGAGGTAGGAGGCACCGTAGTCGTCGGCGGCGGCCGGGGGATCGCCAGGGGGGACGGGAGGATGAGGAGGAAGAAGAGGAAGAAGACGAGAGAGGTGGGGTTCCGCGCGGCCGCGGACGCGGGCGCGGGCACTACTTCGATCTGCACGCTGCGAACGTCGGGACCGCGAACACCCTATTGTCGAGGGAGTTGAAAGGGCGACATCTGCAGATGATCGCTATCGGAGGTTCTATCGGTAGGTGTTCTCGCCCCTCCCCCCTACCCCCGGAGAACAGGAAACGAAGACGAGGAAGGGGGGAGGGTTTGATGGTGTTGGCTGTGGTTTGTCTTGTCGTCATGCAAGCATAAGACCGTGCTAACCGGCGGCTCGACAAGGCACCGGGTTGTTTGTCGCGAGTGGGAAAGCGCTCAATACCGGCGGCCCTGCCTCTCTCCTCATCGCGTACCTCTTTATCGGCTGCATGCTGTACTGCACCATCCAAGCCCTGGGCGAGCTCGCCGTGACCTTCCCCGTGGCCGGCTCCTTTTCGGCCTACTCGACTCGCTTCCTCGACCCGGCATGGGGGTTCACTATGGGATGGAAGTGAGTTGGCCCCTGGGAATCAAGAGGGGAGAACATTGTTTGGGGCAAGTTGTTTTAACGTTTTCCTGATCACAGTTACGCCCTGCAGTGGCTGGTAGTTCTTCCGCTCGAGATCATCGCCGCCTCCATCACGGTTGGCTACTGGAACAGGAATCTCAATCCGTCCATCTTTATCACCATCTTTCTCTTCGCCATCGTCGTTATCAACCTCTTTGGTGTTAAAGGCTACGGTGAAGCCGAGTTCGTCTTTGCCATCGTCAAGATCACCGCCATCATCGGTTTCATGTAAGTTTGTTACTCCCCCCCCCCCCCTTCCCCCTCTTCCTCCCCTGCCTATCCCAACGCAACGCATAACCGTTGCTAATATCCGTCAACTAGCCTGCTCGGCATCGTCATCAACATCGGCGGCTTCCCCGACGATGGCTACATCGGCGGGCGGTACTGGCACGACCCGGGCGCCTTCAACAACGGTTTCAAGGGCCTCTGCGCTGTCTTTGTGACGGCGGCGTTCGCCTTCACGGGCACGGAGCTGGTCGGGCTGGCCGCCGCCGAGACGGCCAATCCGCGCCGGTCGCTCCCGACGGCTATCAAGCAGGTCTTCTGGCGTATCACGCTCTTCTACATCGCCTCGCTGACCCTCATCGGCCTGCTGGTGCCGCACTCGCACCCGCGCCTGCTCGGCGCCAAGTCGGCCGCCGACGCGTCCGCCTCGCCCTTCGTCATCGCCATCGAGTCGGCCGGCATCGCCGTCCTGCCCGGCGTCATGAACAGCGTCGTGCTGATCGCCGTCATCTCGGTCGGCAACAGCGCCGTGTTCGGCTCGTCGCGCACGCTGGCCGCGCTGGCCGACCAGCGGCAGGCGCCCGCCATCCTGGGCTACGTCGACCGCCGCGGGCGCCCGCTGGTGGCCATCCTGGTCGCCTCGGCCGTCGGCCTGCTGGGCTACCTGGCCGACCTGGACCAGGAGCCGGACGTGCTCAACTGGCTGCTCGCCGTCTCCGGCCTGTCGTCCCTCTTCACCTGGGGCTCCATCTGCCTGGCCCACATCCGCTTCCGCAAGGCCTGGCGGGCCAAGGGGAGGAGCCTCGGCGAGCTCGCCTTCCGCTCCCAGGTCGGCGTCGCCGGCTCCTGGCTCGGCCTGATCCTCAACGTGCTCGTCCTGCTGGCCCAGTTCTGGACCGCCGCCTGGCCCCTCCCACACCCGGTCTCACCCTCCTCCTCCTCCTCACCATCCTCCGCATCGTCCTCCAACAAGGCGCAGACCCTGGGCGCTACCGGCGGAGATGGCGGCCAGCTGGTGGCGACGGGCGACGGCGGGATGAACGGCGGCGGCGCGGCGGCCGTGCCCCTCGACTCGCCCAGGGACGTGGCGCAAAACTTTTTCCTGCAGTACCTGTGTGCACCCATCGTGTTCGCCTTCTACATCGCGTACAAGCTCTGGTACCGCACCCGGATCGTCCGCATCGACGAGATGGACGTCGACACGGGCAGGAGGGAGTTCAACCTGCCCATCCTGATCTCGCGAGAGCTCGACGAGAGGCGGGCGATGCCCAGGTGGAAGAGGCTGTACAGATTCTTGTGTTAGTTGGAGTTTGCGTGGGCCTTTCTTTTTCTTTGCTTTTTTTTTTTTTTTTTTTTTGTTTGGGGGGGGGGGGGGGGCGTTGGTTTGGAAACGCGATTTATGGGGACGGACGATCTCCAGATCAACGGAGTAACATATATCTCTGTGTGAGGGCGGGTGGCAAGCTTGATGTATATGGCTTTGATACGTGTGGTTATGTATATATACCCCGGGGCTACGTCTCCGAACGAAGCTTTGAAGTGTGAAAATAGTCCTCAAGGTGGTTGCTGGCTTGACATTTGACTTGGTTAACATACGGTGAAAGTGACGAGAATAGAGTAAACATGCAGTAGTCTGCTTGGCGTGATTGCTCAACACCGCAGTACTGGGGAAAAAAAAAAAAAAGGAAGGGGGGGGGGGGGGGAACGGGGGGATAGATACAGTGGCAGCCCGTATATTGGCACGCTAGGAAACTAAAATCAGCACCACATCTTTCCGGAACCCAGCACCGACCTGCCAACAGCTCCGGTGGTCCCCAAACTCAAATTGGTGTTTGGTAATACATACATACACAGCCTCATAGACCAACAAAAAGGCTACCCGCCAACCTGATCGCTCTAGCAATCAGAATGATAAAAAGAAAAGAAAATACTATCTGCACAAGGGCAGAACATCAACGTCACTCATCAGTAGCCATCCTGGCACTCTGTCCTGCAATCTTTTGAGCAGAGGGCGCGGCCGGGTCTTTTTTGTGTTTTTTTCTTTTTGTTTCCGACAAGTCCTCGGAAAAGAGGAGGAAGAGCGGGTCTTATTCAGAAATCCCAAAAGTTGTCCGACTTGGTCGGCGGGCCTCGAACACCCTTCCTGGTAGTCGGCAGAGGCTCCTCGTCATCCTCGCCGTGGAGCCAGCCGCGGGTGGTGCCCTTCCTGCCGCCCATGCCGTCGCCGGCGATGGCGATGCCCCGCTCGGTGGGCGGCCGCTTGGCGTTGGGGTCGTCGTTCTCCTTGCGCGACAGGGGCGACTCGTCGTACGGCGTCCAGCTGCTCTCCATCATGCGCACCGCCTTCTTGCGATCCTCGGGCAGCTTGGCGGGCTCGGGGGGCGCGGCGTGGTGAGGCGATTCGTCCGTCATTTCAAAGTGCGGCTCGAAATCCTTGTGGCGGTCCTTGAGGTTGGTGATCTTGCCGAGCGGAACCGGCGCGGGCTCGGGCGAAGCGCCGTCTTCGGGGTGCAGCCGGTTATCGTAGAGGTGCAGGCCCTCGTTGTGCATGGCGCCGCGGGGCGCCCGGTTGGTGTTGCGGGGCACCTCGCGCTCCGGGCCGTCGTCGATCAGCTCGAAGTGAGCCTCGGCGTCCCGACGTGGCTTAGCTGCCTGCGCGTTCGGAGCAGGCGTGTTCTCGAGAAGCTCGTTGTCGGGCCCCCAGTGGCGGATGTCGCGGGCGCGATGCCCTCCGCGCAGGGCCACGGGCTTCTGCGGGGTCGTGAAGTCGTCAAACGACCAGCTGCTCCCATGGATGCTCTTCCTCTCCGGGCCGGGCTTGGTGGCGGGCTTGGGAGCGGGAGGTTCTGGGTTCTCGGAGCCGTCATCAAACTCGAAGTGCTGGTACTTCTTGGGGTCCGGGCGCACGACCCGTTCTGACGGCTTGCGCTCGGGAGTCTCGGCAGGGGGGTTATCGTTCTCGTCGGCATCGAAGATGCGCATTGGCGTGAAGTGCTTTCCCGCGCCAATCTTGGGCGCAATGGCCTTGCTCGGGGACTGCGAGCGCTCGCGGCCGCTGCTGGGAGAGGCGGGGTCCTCGACGGGCTCGTCGCCCAGGATCTCGGTGAAGGACCGCTGGCGGGGTCTCCTGCCCGCATAGGGCGAGATGACGCCCTCGGGGTTGCTCTCGAGCTCCTCGCGCGGGGCGAACAAGTCGAGGGACGCATGCGGGTCGCGCATCGCGTTGGTACTGCCGCGCGAGCGGGTGGGCTGAGCCTCGGCGGGAGCGGCCGCAGCGCCGTCTCCCTTGGCGCATTTGGCGATGAGGTTGATCTGCTCCTTGCTGTCGCGGATCGGCCAGTTGGCGCCGGACCTCCCAATGACTTCGAGCTGCTTCAGAAGGGCGCCCTGGTCCCAGCTCTGCCGGATCTGTGTGATCTTGCCGTCGCCATTGAAGGTCACGATGTGGGTCTGCAGGGGAGGCGCGGCGTGCGTTAGCGAAACCAGCAGCGTGGTCCAAACCGGATGCGGAACATAGCCGTTTGCGAACTCTGTATACTCACCACGGCGATGTGAACGGTGCGGTCGGCCAGGAAGTTGTCGTCCAGTCCCGGAAGGTAAGGGCCGCCGCTGGTGACAAACTCGAGGGTCGTGTCGACCTCGAGAGCGAGAGCATGGTGGTTCTCGATGGCGAAGAGGGGGTCCTGCTTGAGCTTCTTGATCTTGTTGCGCACCGAGGACAAGTGTTTGATAATGTCAGTCGCGCCGGCGAAGCTGGTCGTGGTGGTGACGTAGTGCAGCGACGCATCGTCGGCGAGCGACGACGAGTTTGGCGAGGCAAGGAACTGCTTGTAAGCGGCCTGCAGCGCCATGGTGGAAGGGGATTTATGTTTTTCTCGTGCGGGAAGTTCGGCTGCAACTGTGACAGGAACGGCTCCCGAGCGAGACAGGACGGGTACGCTTGGTCGAAGAAACGAAGAAAAGAAATCTGGGCAAGAAGGGTGCGAAGAAGCCGGTAAGAACAGGCCGAAAACGAGAGCGGGTCCCCTGGTTGCAGCGGCGGCCGGGATGAAGGGTCGAATGCAACGGGAAGGGGTCAACGCGATGCATCTCTTCCCTGGCTTGGCAGGTCCAGAAGGCCGGTTGAAGTTGCACTTTGCCTTATTTACGGACTACGTGTAGCAGGCCCTCACTAGCGCCTCCTTAGTGTAAACAAAAGACTGGCCCGCCGTATCCAGGTTGGTCTTGTTTACAAACTAGGTAGTATTGACGTGTAGAGTGAGGGATGGAGGAGCTGGTGCGCCTTCAAGTCGACGTCACTGCTTTCATCAAAGTTAACCCTGCCACCCCGCCAGCTGAAAGAGGAAGGGCCGTCTAGTTTCAGCGAGGTCCGGTTTGAGCTCGAAGATTGACTGCAAGAAATATAAGGAACAACAGCTACATGCTGTGTACAGTATTGTACGGATTACGCGCTGCAAGAATGGGAAGAATCAACTCACCTGAACTAATGCAGGTGCACCAGACTGGGCGCAGTGCAGGCTGCAGTCACTTTCTCTCGATCCTGGTGGGGCCATTTCGCATTGCGGATCAAAGCCCCGCAAAATGCTCTGTTTCAGGATGAGCCACCCCATGCCGCCGCTCACCGCAAAAGCAGGGGTTCAGCCGTTCCAGGCCGGCACTACCTAATCTATCTTGGCTAGTTATAACTAGGGTAGGAAGATGGTCTTGGCCTCTGTCACCAGAATAGAATGTACGAGTACATACCACCACACATCGCACACACCCTGGCACCAAAGACTTGTTCACAAACTGCGAAAGTGCTATGGAGCACAAACACGGGTCAACAGATGAATTCTCGTGCGTTCAGGACGGCCGCAGCAAGCAGGACATGCACCTGCCGCCGTACGTGAAAAAAAAAAAAATCCTAGAGCCGACCAAGAGCACCTTCGTCAAATGCAGCCGCATACGAAAAAAACATAGAGGGAAGGAAGGCAGTCGAATAACTAATACGTCACCTTCGTATGTGCGGCTCGCTCTAAACGGTAGGTAGCCGTCCGGGAAAAGAATAACCATGGTACACTAGGCGAGGGCATGGTTGTCTTCTGGATCCGCGGATCGCCTGAACCAGGCGGTCGGAATGGGAGAGTGCACCTGTACGCCTTGGCTGCGTGGCACGGCCAAACAGGGCTGGGTACGGATTCGTACATACTGTATACGTCATGTCAGTCGGACTGAGAAACCTTGTTTCAGGTAAAGCGGGCAGCATACATGTCGATTAACGTGCATCCCGTTTCGCTTCCGGCCAAGTCGTCGTAATCTTAACGTCTGTCAGGGGTACGGCAGCCGTAGCAGGGCGGCATCGTCTTGGTCTCTCTCTCTCTCTCTCTCTCTCTCTCCGTGATGTTCTGTCTCACATCTCCTGCTTTTGTATACAAGTATATCAACCCAGTTTCCTCTTCGCGCTCCTAGTTCGTGACAGTATTGCTCTCATCCGTGTCTTACCATCCTCACGAGACGGGGCGATCTACGACCAAACTCGAGGCCCATGGACTCTCAGACGCAAGCTCTGGGTGCCTACCAACGGTCGGACCAAACCATCTGTTCCCACAGTGTCATACCGACTGACCAAACCGCGGGTTTCCCCACCATCATCCTCACTCCATTGGCGCGAGGCGCACGGGGAGAATAACAAGGGAAAGAAGAAGGAGCAGAAGAAGAAGAAAAAGCAAGCACCGCCTCTTAGTTAGTAGGCCCAGGATGCTCGTCAATGGGCGACCACCACCACCACCACCACCACCTCCTCCTCCTCCTCCTCCACCACCACCACCACCACCTACATCAGAACCACCTACATCAGAAGCAGCCGCGCCCGCGATCCGGGCCCCGTGCCGCAGGCCGCAACTGCACACCCGCAAGAACCACGACACCTACAACGGAATCCTCCACATCCCCCGGTCCACGCACGTACAGACCATGATCGCCACCACCACCACCACCACCACCGAGCGCTCCCGGTCGTACCTCGTCACCCTCCACTACCCCGCCAACCGCGCCTGCGAACTCCGCCGCTCCGACGCCGACGTCCTCGCCCTCAGGCGCGGGCTCGCCACCGCCGGGTGTGCCGCCGCCGTCCCCCGGACAAGAAGAGAGAGAAGCGGCAGCGGCAGCGGCAGCGGTGCCGGTGCCGATGGCGAGAGTAGTGATAGGAGTAGGAGCAGGAGCAGGAGTAGGAGTAGGAGTAGGAGCAGTAGCGGGAGCGGGAGCGGGGGCGGGGGCGGGAGGAAGAAGAGTCGGGAAGCTATCGCGACAAGAGCAGCGACAGTAACGACGGCGGCGGCGGGGGGATGCGCTTGCTCGTGCTCGTGCTCCTGCTGCCGCTGTCCGTGCGGCTCGGAGGGAGCGGATGCGAGGTTGGCGAGGGAGGTCAACGACCTGCTTCGGGAGGCGCTGCACAAGGTCGGCAAGGGGAACGGGCCTGTCAGACCGGTGATAGAGCGGTTCCTGAGGAGGAGGATCGAGGATTGTGGTGGGTGATGACGAGCCATCGTGGGGACACTACGGGGAAGTTAGTCGGAGAACATATCAGAAACTAGTTGCAAAATTTAATGTTTAGTCACGGTTAACGGCGGAAACAGATGTAGGAACACAGACAGCGAAGCTGGATGCGATACTCAAGATCCCAGGTCGGAAACGAGACATAGCGAGAGATAAGGACGTAGATCCCTGGGAAGAAAGGGGGGGAGCAGATATTTACAATGGTATTGCTAATTAGCCATCAAACATACAGCCATGGCATTGTCGAATATACAGAAAAACAAGGGCTGCCTAACGACTCCAACCGTTACCGTCACCCCATCCCGACTGCCGACGCGGCCTTTTCCAACTGTTTCAGCACGACAATGATGTTTTCCGTCATTGTCGGCAAGGGGTCGTACACGCCCGCAAAGTTCGCCCGCAGAATCCCCTGCGCGATACCCGCGCATGCCCGGGAATCCTCGAACAAGCACGGCTGCACCCTCCGTTGACCATCGCCATGCACTTGCTGCTGCTGCTGCTTCTGTTGCAACCCGTGAATGGCCGGTCTCCCCTGCCCGTGCTCAATCCAAGCCCGTACGGCAGGTTCCTGCATCGGCTCCCCCGACTCGTCCTCCCCGTCCAGGTACACCACACTGCTCTCATCCTCTCCTCCTGCTTGCCATTGCTCACTGCCATTCCCTCCTCCCTTTACTCGCCCTGAAGCAGAGGAAGAACTGCAGGTAGAAGAAGAAGAGCTGGTTGGAGAAGCCCTATTCACGATCCCCCATCCCCAGACCCCCAGCACTGCATGGCAGACCGCGACGCCCCAAAAATCTTGGAGGGTTCCCTTGGGAAATGCTCTCGCGGCCTTCAATACCTGCGCTGCATGCCACATGGCCCGCCTGGCATCTGCCGAGCCCGCCCAGCCACGTAGGGCCGGGTAGACGCGGCGGGCCTGGTCCTCTCCCTCCTTTCCGGAGAAGAGCTGGAGTTCGGGGAGTGGGGCGTGCAGATTAAAGAGAAGGAAGTGGAAGAGGAGTAAGAGAAGAGGGAAAAAGTCTCGTAGCAGCGTGGGATGCCTGGTCCTGTAAATCTGAAGGTGCTGATGAAAAGATTTTAGTTGCGTCGTCAGCTCGGCGCGACGTGAGTCGAGGAGGAGGGAGGTTGTGTTGGAGTGTGCGTTGGCGGTAACCGTGGGGCCATATATAGATGCAAGTTGGCGGTATTCCCAGATGAGGGACCAGAAGGCGTGGAGGAAGATTGATATCGCAAAGGGCATGTCGAGGCGGGGGATGTGGTTGGAGAGAGCGTTGAAGTCACGAAAAAGATCCCCGAGGCACGGTGGGCGGGCGCTGTTGGCACCCAACTCAATATACCGAGCCTTGAACTCCTCCGCACTCCGTGCAAACCAGAGATCCCTGGAGTAGGGCAGGGGGAGGGTCAATTCGGCGTAGGACATGGAGGGATTGTTGAGCTGCGTCATGGACACTTGGGCGTCGCGCAGATAGGCGTGGAAAATGAGTCTGGGAAAGTTAGAGACGCCGGGGAAAGTGGGAGGGAACTCTCAATGTACCTCTTCCAAGACTCGAGCTGATGCCACTTCTTCCACTTCTCTTCCAGCACCTGGCCCTTGTCGGACGGGTGGATGACGATGTCTGGGTAGGCTGACCTCCCGAACCTTCCCCTGTAGCGCATCATCTTCGAGGGGGGGTCAGCTTAGCACAAACCGGGGGGAGAGAGAGAGAGAGAGAGAGAGAGAGAGAGACGGAATCGTGTCTTACCGCGATCGGTATCGTCAAATCTGGTACCCAAGTTAGCTAATTCCAGGAAGGCCGTCTGCGAGGAGTCTTACGGCACTCGGCAATCTCCATTTTCCGCCTATTGCCGCTCCAGAGCCCGACGTCCTGAAGCAGCACCAAGGCTTGAACTTTGCTGATCTCGGTGATGGACCTGTTATTTTCCTCAAACTGAAAACACGATGATTAGGAACTCTCAGCTTGCTTCAAGTTCGGCTAGCTAGTGACTTACCCTCTCCGGGATAGCAGTGCCTGTTCCAGTCAGTCAACCGCTGCTACCGCACCTATGGATTCGCTGCGAAGACTCACGTATCGCCTCCTGCAGGGCAAGACCAAATCGGCGAAAAGCGGGGACGGCGGTCAGGACAGCACCGGAGGCGGCAGCGACGGCGAGCCACTCTGGCCACTGACTATTGAGTGAGAAGGAGCCGTAGTGAATCCACGACGAGACTTGACACATGTGGGCAGCCAAGAAGATGTTGATCCACGAATCAATGGTATCAGTTGCCGGGAAGGACGACGCGACGCGGTTCGCCATGCTGGTTTCGCGACAGGTACTCAAGACGATGGCGAGAATCTTATCCCTGCACGAGGGGCGGAGCGCTTCCTTGGCCACACGTCTTCCCGCTGCTCGATTCTCGTGAATCTTGGTGCTGTTTGCGTCGGCGAATGGAAGAGGCAGGTTCGGTTGCTCAGTGAAGCGGCTGTCTGTCGTTCCTGGCGTCCATCTCCACGGAGACTCGGTCCAAATCTTGGCCAACGTCGAGCGCATCTCGGTCATGCCGACGGGGTCCTCTGGGTTGGCCACCTGTGTCGACATATCTGAGGGAGGGTCGGGTATCCAGTAGTTGAGCATGTTGAAATCGAACTCGTTAAAATCGAGGTTGACATCGTCATAGAAGTCCAACATTGGCCCCTGGGATTCTGATGATTTGATGGGGCTGCCCAAAGACTGGTCGTACAAGACGTCGCGTAGGAAGTCCGGGAATTGAGCCCTGGCTGCCTCTTCCTGCCCGACATACTGCAGATCGCCGCCGGGATGGGATCGGATGCTACCAAAGTTGCTCTGAGATGTCGGACCCGAGGGCGCTCCCACAGTGTGGAATTCAGCACCTTTATCGTACGCAGCGTACGCAGGGGTGCCAGTACCATCTTTACCGTCCTCGGGACTAGCAGACTGGACATATGGAAAGGAGGTCGAGCCTACGGGGATCGGATCTTCTGCCTGCCCGAGGCTAGACGAGACAGAACAGCACGATTCAGGGGTCGACTCGGTGTGCCCCACGCGGTTTGCGGAGAGATGGGCCATGTACGCAGCCGCGTCCTCTGAGACAGGAATCTCGCAGGCCAGCCCGCGGTTCTTGCAGCGCGTGCATCTGGACTGGCTGGTCAGCAAGGGTACTAGTGCAAGCCAGACGGGGAGGCAGGACTTGCGGTTTGACTTCTTCGCACTTCACCCTCGCCTTTGCGCAAGCGGTACAGGCCTGTCCTACCCGGCTCGCCGATGGATCCGAGTTGATGCGCCTGCGTTTACTGCCATTGCCATCCTGATGGTTGGCACGGTGGCGCTTGAGGAGGTCGGCTCGGGCGAATGCCTTGGAACACACCTGTCCTAGAGTTAGTCGGGGGGATATTGTGACGATGGTGGAGAGTGACCCGCATCACAGGCGAAGCGCTTTCCAAGCGTATGGGATGCAATGTGTCTCTGGTTGTGGTCAGCAATCAGTCGAGTCGGGAACAATTGCTTATCCTTTGACGGAGTCTGCTCACCTGGAGATGCTCGGGGCGAGAATAGCGACCTCGAAGATCTGGGTCAGCTGGGCTTCTCCCCCCCCCCGGCTTTCTTTCTTTTCTTTTGCGGGAAAAACAAACAAACAAAAAAAAAAAAGGAGAAGCGGGGTTAACATTGATGAGGTAACCTACGAAGACAATCTGCGCATTGGTAGAGAGGTTGTGTTCGGTTGTGATCACCGGGTAGGTTTCGAGCACCTCGTTGCTCCGGCACGCTCGAGGCCAAGGACGTAGTTGGAAACCTAGAGGCCGACGCCGGGCTCGAGGTAACAGCGAGGGGACTGTGGGCACTGGTGATGCCCGGGAGCGTTTGCGAAGCCGGTTTCTGCGGCTGTGACGAGGGGTCTGGATGGATGAGGTACCCGATAGGGCTGGCCATGGCGATGGCGCAGCGAGGGCGCTTCCCAGTAACTAGGTAACGTTACCTAGTGGGTGCAGGTTGGCTGCCGAGGAATTTGGGCAAGGCGGTGGTGCAGAGCGAGTGCTCTCGGCGCTTCCAGGCTGAACCAGGCAGCCCAAGACCTTTTGAATCCGTGGTGGCAGTTGCACACTCTCTAGGTAGTCGCTTGCACCCGTTTCCAAGACCAAGGAAGTCACCATGGAAGCGGGTGGTGCCCTGTAAGTTACGTTCGCCTCTAGTGCAGCTAGCCCATGCCCTACACTGCCTGGACGCCAATATTCTCGAAATGCATGTCGCGAGAAACTAATGGTTGAAGGTTGCGTTTGGAAGATGGCTAGAGCCTCAGATTTTCCTACAAAGTCACGTACTCCGTAGGCCAGGAGGGAGCATGACGTACACATGTGTATGTAGTCTGTACATGCGGTCCATACATTGCGTTACGTATCTGACGTTACCTCATACCTAACGTATGAAAAATACCGCAATCAGGCAAGTGCGAAGGGAAAATATGCATGACAGGTACGTATTACAGACATGCTTTGGGTACAAACGTGTACTAACGTGGAAAGGCTGTAACCGCATCATAGCTCGAACGCGTAAGGAAGGTACATACATACATACACGCAGTACGGTACTAAAACCAGAACCCTGCCTGACAGGCTAGGACGACCCTGCTGGCTTGCGCAATCCTTCCATTGAACTCGAACGCTCGGTGGGCTTGGCGTTCCCTTTTTAAGAGACCGGTCTCCGCCCCTCTGTGCTCCTGATTCACCACAGCTCCACTCAAAAAAATTAAACGGCGTTCTGTTTACGGGTCTTTCCCGTCTAGGAGGAGATCGACTTGAGCTACCTACCCTGGGATAATTATTGCAGGGGCGGGCACTCTCGCCGACGCGCCCCACGCCGCAGCATGCTTCGAAGGTGCCATGTCGGCGGCGCCGCCATGACCAAGCTCCGCCGGGGGCTCGTCAGCCTCCCGCTGCGGACCCTGTCGTTCCCGGCCGTGCGCGCCCTGCTCGTCTGCGGCTTCCTCTGGCTGCTCGCCTTCACCTACGGCCGACTCTTCCTGTGGCGCGACCCCCACAGTGCCTACTTCCGCTCCGAAGGCGTCTACGACCTCGACTACTCGGCCGCTCGCCAGGCCGAAGCCCGCGCCTTTCTCCAACAAGTCAGCGCCGAGGTTACCGCCGACACAAAGGCCCACGGCGGCGCCGGCAAGACCAACGCTGATGGAGCTGCTGCGCCCGAACCACGGCCCAAGGCGGGCCCCACCCCGGTCGTGTGCGCCGCCTTCGCGACCGTCCGACGCGACGGCGATGTCGCCCGCCAGTACCTGGCCGACGCCGTGGGATCGATGCTGGCCGGCCTCGACCCGCGCGAGCGCGCCGCCATTCACGTCAAGCTGCTCTTCGCCAACACGGACCCCGCGCAGCACCCGGATTGGAAGGCCCCGTGGGTGGACGCCCTGATCGATGACGCGTCCGGGTACCGAGGCCTGACGGACCTGGAGCGGGCCGGGCTGCGCAAGGCCGAGGAAGAGCGCGACGTGCAGCTCAAGGGCAATTTCGACTACCTGTACCTCCTCGAGCGCTGCCTCAAGGACACCGACGCGCCCTTCATCGCCGTGTTCGAGGACGACATCATCTTCTCGGCCGACTGGGCCGCGCGCACCCTGCGGGGGCTGCAGTACCTCGTGCGCGACCACCAGAAGGCCGAGGGGGACAAGGACTGGCTGTACATGCGCCTGTTCTACACCGAGACGCACCTCGGCTGGGCCGCCGAGCACGACTGGTGGTACAACCACCTGCCGCTCACTCTGGTCATGGCCGCCGCCGGCTCCGCCCTCGTCCTCGTGCTCCTGCGCCTCGCGGGCTGCGGGCCCCGGCTGCGGCTCGACTGGGCCACCATCGCCGTCGTCTCGCTGGTCGTCGCCCCCGGCTTCACGGCCCTCGCCTTCATGGCGGGCAAGCACAACCTCCCGCTGCCGGGCTACAGCCTCCACCACAACGTCCCGTTCGGCCCGCCCGACTCCGCGCTGGCGGCGGGCGTCGCGCCCATGGACAAGAACGCGTGCTGCACCCAAGCCATCGTCTTCCACCGGCCCGCCCTGCCCGCCCTGATCAAGAACCTCCGGAAGCGAGAGCGGGGCCAGACGGACTCCATGATTGAGGAGTACTGCGACGCCACGGGCTTCAAGAGGTTCGCGCTGCGCGAGCAGGCCGTCCAGCATGTGGGCTTGGTCAGCAGCCGGGGCATGCGGGTAGTCGACGCAAAGAGCGTGTGGGCGTTTTGGTTCGAGGCGAATAAGCCTGCGGCCGTGGAGAAGTCTCATCGCAAGATGCTCGAGGAGATCGACTGGGCCATGTTCGATAGACTAGCCGCCGGTGGATAAGCCGTCTGCCGGTTGTTGCATTCAATAAAGTTGCGTGTCGGCATCCGCGTCTGCTCTCCGCTTTCTCGGGGGTTACGACGCTTTGCTGTTTCTATACCGCCCTCGATATTTCCTTTTTTTTTTTTTTTCCCCCGACGCTCCACCGTCAATGAAACCACCGTCACTGCGCGTCTCGATGTCGCGGTTGCTTTACGACAAACCAGGGTTGACCACGCCCACTGAGCGATCTTTTGGTACGTTTGAGTTCCAGACCACTGCCAGGTTGGCTGCTGCTTATCGGATGCTAGCTAGCCTGTAGCAGACGGCCTCTACGAGAACGTTTTCTCATCATGCCGATACCCAAAGAGAGCGTTGGAAATCGAAATCGCCTAGTGCTATGATCTTAGCCGGCAGGCGAACTCCTTCGGTTCTCTTCAAACATCCAGGGAATATCCTTCTTTTCCCCTCTCTCGTTAGGCGGGATGTTCGCACGTTGCTAGCGTGGCTTGGATATCCCCCCAATCCAAACAAGTCACCTCGTAATCATCCTAACGCATTTTCTCACCAGATCTCTTTGCTGACATGGGAGCTTACACCCAAGCTGGGGAATCATATGCCGGCAACCCCCGTATCCTCTCGCAATGGCAGGGGTGGGACGCCGTACCGAGCAACCCAACCTCTCTGGAATATCGTGCATATAACTCACACTGCGGACCTGCCAGAGGCAATGCAACACCAAGCCATTACCAAGTCCAATACATGAGATAACTTTTTGTTTTGTTTTGTTTTAGTAGGCGTGTTGGGGGAGAAGGGGAAACGGCAAACTCGGGGCTCTTTCGGCCCCCGTAGGGTATGCCTGGATCACGAGCTGTTACAGAAGCTCCCCGATAACAACCTCGTCTGCGAGCTCTCCATACCCCTTATTACCCCCTCGGCTGCGCTGAGTATCAGCAATGGCATGATATGTGCATTGTCCAAGATACTATATGCTGCAACCCAACATACCATAGAGGTACTCTCAAGCAGCCAGTGGTCACTGAGCTCTACGACTCCTCCCCTCTTGATTGCACGTGGAGGAACCGTACTTCCTCTCCGTCTACTTGTTTACTTGTTGCTCCGTACCTCGCAACTTTGCAGCCAGTGGATGCGAGACTGCCAAAGGAGAATCAGTACCAATGATCCTGTGATCTGGTAGGTACGACGTTGTGGTGCACATGGTAAGCCTCACGGAACAGCAGGGGAGAAGATCTAGCAGGCAGATGGCGAGGGGTTATCATGCGACCCGCTAACCGATGGGCACGTCGGGGGCTTTGAATTTCCATTCGGCGGCAGTTTCCAGAACTGTCCGCGCCTCCACTACCCCTTAAGAAAAAACTTTACGGCTGACTGGTTCCCTGGAAGTTCACACTCTGGCTCCGTTGACCGGCGGCCTCCTTGTCAAGCTGGACGTTCTTGTCCAACTTCTTCTGCTCCTCGGCCAGTTTCGCGGCCGTGTCCTTGCCCTTGGCGGCCTCGATCTGCAGCGCGAGGACCTGCAGCTGCAGCTTCAACACCTTGTTCTTGATCTTGCCGTTCTGGAGCGCCTGGCCGTCGGTCGTCTTGGTGCCTCCGGCAGCCTTGATGGCTTCGTTGAAGCCTCCGGCTTTTGTCTCGGCCGCCTCGGCCGTCTTGCGTGCCGCCTTGAGGATTTCGAGATCCTCGTCGCTGACGGAAGCCAAATTGGACGTGTCGATCTGACAACGTTAGCGGCAAGGAGCAACGCGGTGGGCAAGTTGGGGGGGGGGGGGGGATGCATACTGGGAACTTGGCGTTCACTTCGGCCAGGGCATTGCCGGCAACGCCGTCCGAGACCTGAAATTCCGAGTAGTCCTGGACGGAAAGAACTCCCCGCTTGACTGTGCGGTCCACGCTGCCGGTTGGGAGCGCGAAGGAGGAGGCGAGGAGGGAGAAGAGGACCGCGGCCTTGAAATACATTGTGACGGTATTGATGGAGATGGAGGTGGTGACCTTCGAGAGAAAGACAGACAAGCCGCAAGTGAAGAAGAAAAAAACAGCCCAGCTGTTGAGAGTTGAAGGATTGAAAAGGAAGAAGGTAGAGAAGCTGAGCCGATGGAAGTGGTTGATGAGGTGTGAGAAAGGAGCAATCTTTTTCTGGCTCCGCGGCCACCTTAAGTAGGCATATTGATCCCGAGTGAGCCGTTTCCCTCAGGGGCCTAAAGCAGACAGGCGCCCAGAGTGATTAGCGAAACGCCCTGGCCGTAAAAGAGAGAATCCAATTGAGATCTGACGATCGCTAAGCGACCCAAGACGGAGGAAAACAGACATGGTTTCCCTGTCTCAGCCGAGAGCAGGAAGCTATACTGAAGACTGAAGCGCGAAGCGATGTTTGGAGCTTGTCGCAGCGGGTAGCGGTTTCGATCCGATGTGCTTCACCCCCCTGCTCTTGCCCCTGAGGGTCTGCGCCTCAAAACTCCGAGACGGAGCAGCTGAAACGACGGAAACTACCGATCGAGACGACAGCGATCCAAGGCGAAGAGAAAGAGACGAGATGGTAGATTATGTCATCGAATACACAACAACTCGGCAATTTCGGTCCATTCTTCAAGTTGTTTCGTTTTAAGTTGTTTCCAGGATCGAGGGATTGCCAACTCCGCTGTGCCTCCCCTGGGTACAAACGAGCCTGACTTGCAACCGAGACACATGATTCCTGCTACATTCGAATCAGACAGTGATTGTTATATCCGAGGTTATCATCGAATCTCAATGGTGTTGAGAATGTTGCGATAGAGCCAGGCGATAGCAAGAACCAGCAGCGGGGAAGCGAGAAGACACTAATGTCTTAAAGAGGAGGAACAAGAATGGATCTTATCAGGTTGGTTGAGATCTCAGTGCCAGCGCGGTGGTTTGCGCTTTCCCTGTCTGTTTTAGCGGCCGCAAGCATGGTGAGCCTGCTGACCTTCCCCGCATTATTACCCCCGGACTCGTCGCGGAAGCCCGGACAGGGCCGATGCTAACCTGACAACCCGAGTGGAAAGCCGTCACCGACCTGCCGCGAGCCGATAAGAAGAAGCCGCTCGGAAAAGCCGACGCCAGCCATCGCCGGATACGTAAAATGCATAGACCCAATCGGCCTCCACAAGGAGGATGATGGCTTAGTGCCTCGGGATGTAACAAAGCCCGGGACAAGGTTTCCCATCAAACGCGTGAGATGAAGCCGGTCGATTGAAGAGCTGCTTCTGCTATCTGCCTAGTTGTATGTACTCTAACACCCACGATGCCGTATCCGTCAACCTTTCCGCCGCTCGATATTCCTGAAGCGGTAGATCTCTGGACGCTCCTCCTCGGCGACAGGCATAGGGACTTCCCCGTCACCAAGGAGATTCTAACATGCGGCGAAACCGGCCGTTCGTACACCTGGGCCGATCTGCGCAGCGCCTCCATCGAGTTTGGCAAGGGACTGAAGGCACTCTGGGAATGGAAGAAGGGCGATGTGCTGGCGTTTTATACGCCCAACTCGATTGACGTATCTTGCACTCCGAGACTGGCCCCTCCTGAGCGTGTTCATGACAGTTAACACCCCTTTCACAGACCCCCATCCTCACGCTGGGCGCACTCTGGGCTGGCGGCACCGTATCCCCCGCCAATCCCCTCTACACCGTCGACGAGTTGGCCTTCCAGCTCCGCGACTCCGGCGCCAAGGGCCTCGTCACCCAGCCCGCCCACCTTGCCACGGCCCTGGCGGCTGCTCAGAAAGCCAACCTGCCACCCGACCGCATCCTCCTCCTCGGTCCGAACCGCGATCCCAGCGGCCGCATCCGCCACTTCACCAGCATCCGCAGCCCCGGCTCCGCCGGCCACGACGACGCCAGGCCTCCCATCCACCCGCGCACCGACCTCGCCTTTCTCGTCTACAGCTCCGGCACCACGGGTCTGCCCAAGGGCGTCTGCCTGACCCACCGCAACATGGTGTCCAACGTTCTGCAGGCGAGCTACGTCGAGGGCAGCCAGTGGCGGAGCCGGGGCGGGCCGGACGGCCAGGGCGACAAGCAGCTGGGCGTGCTGCCCTTCTTCCACATCTACGGCCTGACCTGCGGCGTGCTCATGTCGGTGTACGAGGGCTGGCAGCTGGTGGTGCTGGAGCGCTTCGACATGGAGCGCGCCCTGCGCGCCATCGAGCGCTATCGCATCACCTTCGCCTACGTCCCGCCCCCCGTCGTCCTGGCCTTCAGCAAGCACCCGGCCGTGGACGGCTACGACCTGACCTCGCTCAAGGTGTTGCACTCGGGCGCCGCCCCGCTGACGAGGGAGCTGACCGAGGCCGTGTGGAACCGCCTGCGCGTGCCGGTGAAGCAGGGGTTCGGCCTGTCCGAGACGAGCGCCGTCGTGTGCTGCCAGGTGGTAGATGAGTGGGCAAAGTTCATGGGGTCCGTCGGGAAGCTGATGCCGAACATGGAGGCCAAGATTGTGGGAGAGGACGGGAGAGAGGTGGCAGACGGAGAAGTGAGCCTTTTTCTATGACACACCCTTCCTAACCCCCCCCCCCCCCAAACGGCTCCCTCCTTAAGATAGGTACATTTACTGACGTCACCTGCTGTGAAAGGAGGGAGAGTTGTGGCTGAAAGGACCCAACGTGTTTCCCGGATACTTCAAGAACCCAGAGCGCACCAAGGAGGCTTTCTCGCCCGACGGCTTCTTCAAGACGGGGGATGTCTTCAGGCGAGATAAGTATGGGAACTTCTACTGCGTGGACCGGCTCAAGGAGCTCATCAAATACAGTGAGTTAAAACGCCCGGGTCTCTCGTGACGCTCCCGTCGCTCACCGTCCCCGTCTTATCTAGATGGCTACCCCGTCCCACCGGCCGAACTAGAAGGGGTGTTGATAAGCCACCGGGAGGTGGCGGATGCCTGCGTCATTGGAGTTGAGGACGCTGCCAAGGCCACCGAGGTACCCCGGGCGTACGTCGTCCTGCGCGACGGCGTGAAGGCTAGCGAGACCAAGGCACAGGAGCTTGCGGACTGGGTGGCAACCCAAGTCGCTCCCCACAAGAAACTCCGCGGTGGCATACGGTTCGTCGACCAGGTGCCCAAGTCGCCGAGCGGCAAGGTGCTGAGGAGGATAATGCGGGAACGGGCGAAGGAGGAGCAACGGCGCTCGGGTGCCAAGTTGTGACGCGCCGAGACCAGACATCTCTCTCTCTCTCTCTCGGGGCTGTAACAATGGAACATCACCATTGACTGAATGTAGGGAAGAGATAGTCTATTAATCATGGGAGTCCATCTATCGTCTATTGATCGTATACTCTCACACATTGTATATGATACAAAGATACAAGCCTTCGCGCAAGATGCGATGCAAAGGTCTCCTTCCAAAAAAGTATCACGCGCCTCCTCCTTTTTTTTTGCCCCCTTAACCCATCCTCTCGGCCTCTTCCATCAGCTTCTCCACGCTGAACCGCGTGTCTCCCTTGCCGAACCATTCCAGCAGCCGCCGCCTCTCCTCGGCCCGCTCCTTGCCCGCCTCTCCGCCGGACCCGTCCCAGCCGCCATAGAACCTCTGCAGGCACATGACCAGCCACTGCGCGTCGGCGACCTTGACCCCCCTGTCCTCGAGGACGGTGCCCTGCATGAGGACGACGCCGGGCTGCCCGGCCGCCGCCCCGTCCCCGTCGCCGCCGCCGCGGTCCATGAGGTCCTTGTAGTGCGTCACGGTGGTGTGGGGCGCCGCGAACTCGCCGCGGGCCTTGTACTCGGCCAGCTGGGTGAAGAGGACGGTGGCGCTGCGCGTGGGCGGGTCCCAGGTCCACTGCAGGAAGTGCATCTCGGCGCCCTGCTCCGGGTGCGGGACGGGCAGGACGAACTGCGGGTGCGTGCGCGCCATCGCCTCCATGGCGGCGAAGGTGGCCGCCGGGATGACGGCGCAGAGCGAGTTGGGCCGCGCCGCGTGGCGCAGCCGCCAGATGGCCGTCAGCTCCGCCTGCGGCAGCGCCGACGCCTTGGGGAGGTCGAGGATCTCGGAGAGCGGCTTTAGCCCGGTGGGCGACGAAGATGATTTTCGTGGTTGTTGCTGTTGCTGCTGCTGCTGCTGTTGTTGTTGTTCTTGACTTGGCTGGGTGGCTGTTGATGAGGACGCAGACTGCGGCGGCGGCGGCGATGATGATGATGATGATGGCGGTGGGGGTGCTTGTGCGCCGGGTGTTGCGCCGCGTAGAGGAGCGGTGACGGTGTCGGTCTCTTTGCGCAGGTTCTTGATCTTGTCGGCGTAGGCCGCCCTCAGGGATTCGATATCTGGGTGGCCTTCCTCGCGGGCCTTACGGTCGAGCTTCTCTCGATACTTTTCGATAACGTTGCGCGGTTGCTGCGTTGTCGCGAGGAAGCGCACGTCGTGAACCTGGGCCCAGCGCCGCTGGTTCGAGGCGTGCAGGACCCGCGGCTGGCAGCTGAGGAGATGCCGCAGCGCCGGTACGCGAGCGGCGGCCATTTTGTTCGTCAACCGCGGGCAGGCGATCTTCAAGAGGATGTCGGAGATGAGACGAGGTTCGGCGAATTGGATAAGAAAATGATACCCGTAACAAACATTGAATCTCAACCCTAACCCTTGTCATTTGGATCTACACTAAAGCTCCATCTCTCCCCGCGGGGAAGGGTAAACCGAATAACGTAATAACTGCGTAAGCGGGGAGCCTTGACGGCTCGGCGGCAGCGGCTGAAATGACCCTTATTATCAGCGTAGACTTGGTACCATAACAAGGAATCGTCGGCATACGTGGTCGACGATCCCTTAAAATGGTACCAAGTTAGGTTACACGGCATTACGGATACTTCCCTCTCCCGCCTTACTTTTAACCCACGAGGACCTTCCCCGCCTTTGAACACCTTGGAGCGATCTGTTCCTTTCCCAACAGCGGATTCTTCTTGATTCAAACAGTTCTCGTTGGACTAGATCGTTGCGCCATCTTAAAGTGACTTTCCATTAACACCCACGCTGCTATCTATAAGAGCTGTCCGATTTACACGGCAAGGAAACGCTAAAGAAGCCATGGGATACAGCGGCACTGAACGACCGCAACCTGCCCGCTCCAGCGCGGCGAATTAGTCGTTGGGGAATACGTCAACCAAGTTGGTCCAAAGCCAACTCCTCGACTAAGCCCTGATCATCATCCGCCCTTCCGCCTTCTTCTGTTGAAGAGGCCTACTCCCTGGCAAGAAATTCCTCCCAATCAGGATGCCCGCTCACTGTGGCACCACATTTTCCATCTCCCTCAACATGGCCTCCTCAATCATTCCAATTCCCGCAACTTAGGCGTTGACGGGCTTGAAAACCCACCGCTCCGTGTTCTCGGGGAAGGGCACACCGAGCTCAAACAGCTTGGTGATAACGGCTGCGAAATCCCTGAAGAACAGGTCGTTGTCGGCAGCGTACTTCTGAACCCACTCCTTGAACTTCTTGTCCTGGACGAGCGCCATGTCGGCCGGCAGCATCATGAGCGACTTGGTCTTCTTGTCCTCGTACTGTTTCCCGGCGTTAGAGACCTGCTCCCTTCGAACCCTTCACGAAACTCGATCGAGCTGACTCACCTGCTTGGGGCCGTTCCACTTCTTCCACTGCCACTTCTCGTCAAGCAGCAGCTTGTAGTAGTCGTTGGTCAGGACGGTGGGCGAGAAGGTCCAGGGGCCAGAGTAGCCGGAGCGGTCGGTGTGGCAGCGGCCGAGAGCGTGCGCGCCAGCCAGAGCAACAATCTCCTGGTCGTTGAAGCCCATGCGATAGAAGATGTTGCGCAGGTGGTCCTGGCCCTGGGCGGCATCAGGGAGGCGGCCGTCGGGGGTGCAGGCGGAGACATCCTTGTCCTGGCGGCCGGGGCGGAAGGGAATCTGGGGGCCCAGCATCTCCTGGATGGCGCAGACGCCAGCGAGGATCCAGAGATCAGAGTAAGAAATCCAAGGGAACTTCTCTGTGATTGTATGTCAGTCGATCGGAGATTTCCTTTTTCTTTTTTTTGGTTTGACGATCAATCGTCGCGGGACTTACGCTTCACAGGCTCAAGGAAATCCCGCGCAGCCTTCAGGCCGGCGTTGGCGCCGTGATCGGCCTCCGGAGAGAAGCGCATGGTGGCGCCGTTGCTGCCGCCGGTGCCGGTCTCCTTGTCATAGGTGCCGCTGGCGTGCCAGGCGAGACGCAGCAGCACAGGGCCATAGCTGCCATCGTCATAATCCGAGTTCTCCTCGAGGCGGTTCGCAATCTCGTTGTACACGGCCTGGTAGTCCTCGTACTTGGGCTTGAAGACCTGGGGAGTGGCCGAGCTCTGGTTGTTCAGGAAGTACCAGCCACCGGCACCGGCAGCGGCGGCACCGGCAGCCCAGATCCACGCCGACGAGCTGCTCTTCGGAGCAGGCTCCGACGAGTAGAAGCGACGGCCAGCCTGGCGGAATGCCACCCGGGGAGCGGCGGCGAAGGCGGGCCGGGCCGAGGTGCGCAGGGCGCGGGTGAAGGTGCGAGTTGCAGTCGCCATCTGTGGTGTTGCGAAAACGCGATGTCAGATGAGGTGTGCTCCCAATGTGGGTTTGCAGGGTGTGGGAGGGGGATATCTTGAGATGGCGCGATCGCTGATCGCTGATAAGGCGAGGGAGCTGTGATGTGATGATGCGAGGGGGAAAACGGCAGGGGTTGCTCACCTCGAAGCACCGGATATCTCGATATTTAAAGGATTCGGCAGAAGGAGAAGAAAATGGTCCGAAACCGCTGGCCACCGGAGAAGGCGTGCGATGGGGTGGGCGATGCGTAATCAGAAGAAAAACGGAGGTGGACGGTACGGGATATCCTTCGGCTCGTTCGCGGAAAATGGGCGAGTGGAATCAAATCGAAAAACCGATATAGGCGGATCCTGAGTGGTCAATTGCAAGCCCATAAGGTGGGTCTTCTACAGTGTGAGACAGGCCAAGGATCGCGGCGGTCCGCGAAACTTCGACGTGACGGATACTCCTGGATCCATCTTCTCGTGGCGGGCAGCGCACGCGGCCCCAGGATATAGCAGACGGAGCCCACCGGGACGGCGCGCCGAGACGTTCATGACGGAGCCGAGTATTCTCCGAGGAGAGCCGAGCAGCAAGGCCCCAGAAGGACGAGCGTCACATTTCTAGAGCCTCATTTTTTGCCTCTCGGCCCACGCAGTATCAGGTATGACTAGCATGTTCATTTAGGAGCGCCGTGATAGGGCAGCTTTGATATAACTACATTGACTCTAGTACTCTACATAGTAAGCACCAGTGTATCAGATCATGTGAAAACTCAATTCAAGAGGCGAGGAGAGCCATGAGTCAGACTTGTACGCAATCTCAAGGCTTGCTATTTCCGCGACATTGAAAATAGAAAGTAGTTTACGATCTCTGCGGTCTTCTGCCTCTTCATCAAACACTCTCATCAGCAGCCCTATCAAACCCGCCGCGCAGTGGCAAAATGCCACGAGCGCCGATATGTCAGCATGACCTGACACGGAAAGCCGAACTGGGCGGGCCGGCTCGCCCCCAATGAGTCCTTGACCCACCCCGGATTTGGAGGCCGAGAACCAGCATGGGTCACCCACAGGGAGTTGCATACCAAGTACGGAGTAGAACAAGCCATGCTGCACAGCAGCAGTGTAATAGTGTGCTTTGCAATGTATGTACTGTACCGTACCTGAGGATGTTGGTTGTTGTTATTGTCCAATGATACTGCTATATAGGTACGTCGGATATCAAACTCATATTGGAAACTGGCGTTGAAGTAAGGGGTTTCTTTGCTGAATCAATTTGTATTGATTGACCTGATTTATACGAAACAGATTATATTCAGATCGGAACAAAGAAAACAAGGAAATAAAACAGGAACACAAGAAAAAAAAGGGGACAAAACTTTGGGCCCAGAAGAGCATCATCAGAGGCCCAAGCACACGACTGACCAGCACCTTTTGCTCCTCGGAGTCAAATTACAGACAGATCTCTCACCGATGCCTAGCCAGGTAGATAGCTCCCCTGGCATGACACTCATCTTCCGAACGCGGACGGCCGACTATGCGGCGAAAGCTGTTGCTCACCGCGGACTTTCTCTCATGTGCCAGAACTCATTTCGAAACGGCTTATTCAAAGCTAGCGGGCCCTTGGGCATTAGGATCCGGGTCCATATGCAACTGGTAGTAGTTGTAGAACCGCCTCTCCGCTTTGGCACGGGTTGCCTCATCAAGGCCCGGAAGGCCAGCAGTTTCCTTCGACAGCTTCGCCTTGGTGATGGGGGAAATTGACTGGGGTCTGCATATCCAAGTCAGTGAGTTTCGCGCCGGACCACGAATGCTTCATCACATACCCAAAGAGCTCTCGGTCGATATGGAGGAACTCCTTCATGGCCTGCTTGCCCCCACGCTGTTGCAGGTAGGTCAGGTACACTTGACCGAGTTCCTGCTTGACGCCTGGCGAGAGACGGCTTTTGGTCCGCATCTCGGCAAAGACATTCTTGACCCGCTCGGCATGCTGCGCTTCCAGTTCCGCATTGGTCGGCTGCTCCAGCTCGAACTCGAGCCATTTCTGCCAGAAGTGACGACTATCGGCGTACCACTCCACATTCTTGGCGAAGGCTGTCCGTGCTTCTTCGACGGAGCCCTTGACCTTCCACAGCAGGAACGCCCATTCAGTGACCAACGCGGCTTTGGTGAAGATGTCAACGACGGGGGAGTCGATCTGAGCCTTGTACACCTCAATCGCTGCATCCAGCCCGCTCTGTCGCCGCTGTAGATTGGCCCACGAGACTATCGCCTCGACGCAATCTGGTAGCTTCGTGAGGATCGCCGCATGGATGTCCCGGGCCACGTCGACCCGGCCGCACATCTCCTCGAAATAAGCAAACTGGAGGCGGACACCAGGTCTGCTGATGGGAACAAACAGCGTGGTCGCGCGCAAGTAAATGTTTCGCACCTCTTCCTCCTTGTTATCCTGTGCCGACATCCACCTCGCGTACCGAAGCCAGAACTCGTCGTAGAGGGCGCAGGTGACAAGGCACCTCTCGTAGAGGCAAACGATCCTCTGATAGTTGCCCTCTGCTTCCTCAAAGTCGAGGTACTTCCGCCAGTTGGCCAGCTGGGAATGATCGAGCTCTGTGACGTGAAAATACGGCCGCTTAATCTCGGCCTCGTACGTCCACCGCTTGCTCGTCTCCTCCTGAGTGCGCTGGAAGATGAGGTAGAATGAGGCGTCGATCTTCGCCCGGATATCCCGCTCGATTTCCAGTTCGGTCTTTTGCACGCCAAACTGTGCGGCCTCAGCTTCCACTTCGGCGCGATACCGAGCCAACATGTCGGCCGCAACCAGTTCTTCTAGGGGTCGTGTGTGAGCCATCTGCCGGAAGCGTTCAAAGTAGCGAGCATATTGATGCATCGGGATGTGGATAACGCGGTTGAGAATCGCAAAAATCCTATCCTGCGCCTCCTGCCGCGTTTCGTATTCAAGGTACTTGTCCCAGAACGGGTGGGAGAGGAAGTCCAACCCGATATGCGAAGCTGCACGCTCAAACAGTCTGCGATCCGTGTCAGCAGCGAACGCATGCGGCGGGATGGGAAGGGGACGGGTTGGGAAGGGTGTGTAAATACAAGAGGGGACTTGTGTAAACGGTGCGATCCATCCAAAGAGGCCAATACTACATCTCCGGGGAACGTGCGAACGGGAAGTGAGCATGAGGCCACGACACACAGCATGTGATCTGCAGACCACAGCAGAGCCTGGTTAGAATTGTGAGAGAAGGATCCCAGTAGGGGGTGGCAGCCGCCTTTGGTATCTCTCACCATGTCCCGTACGGATGTATGCTTGGAGTCATTCTTGCGGTTCGACGGGCGGCGCGGGCCAGCCTCACAGGTTTGCTGCGGGTGAGGAGGTTATGGGGCAGGGAATGAAACGGTCCGCCTATACTTACTCTCTCACAAGGTGGGGGGTGTGAGTTGTTTCCATCTTGAAAGAACAATACTCGGTCCAGAGGTCGACAGAGTTGGTAATGCTAGCGCAACCTCTTTCATAGACCTATGGAACGCATCAGCCCCGTTGCGATTCTCCGGTAGCGGTAGGAGAAGCGGATTGCTCTACCATTTCGGCCGACTCGGGCCCTGAGATGTTGAATTCCAGGTCGGCATACTTCTTCCAGTAACCGAAGAGAAGCGGGAACTTGAGGAGAAAGCGGTCGTAAGAGTCGCGAAGCGTCGCCAAAGCCTGGGGACTGGAGTTGCGATTGAGGCCACCCTCGAGGCCTTCGCAGGCGCGAATCAGTTTCTCCCAATTCTCGAAGTTGTCCGGATCCGCCTCCTGGAAGAATGCAGAGTCAGTTGTCTGCGTGACAGACCCGTGGTTGGGCAACTTACCACATCGGCATTGAGGCGCTTAATCTCGGCATTCTCTTCGTCAGTCCCCCCAAAGTTGGTGAAGTCGCCCATCGTTGCGAGTCGTGGATCGGTAATGCTGCTTGGGCTAGTCCGCCTTGAATTCCAAACACAAATACACGGTTGCCGAGGAGAGAATATGACAATTATGAGTCGTTACGTAGGCTGGTGTCGAGGCGACGAAGCGAGAATGATCAATCGCCGAGCTGTGCAAGCGAGAGAATCAAGAGGCTGGAAGTTTAGGCTGGACGCAAAAAAGCGGCTGCAGCTGAAGGACCCACCGATGGTTCGCGCTGGCCACTTCTACCACCATGTGTATGGAGTATGTAATCCGTACAGTATAATTACCTTACATACGGAGTAGTACCTACTCCGTACGCGTGGTTACGGAGTGCGGTACTAAGTTTCGTCCACACTCCGTAACGAAGACTTGATATAGGGCCGAAGTGGGGCAGATTATATAATCATTCACGCACTTATATTGCCACTCTGAACGACTTTTTTGCGCTCTTCTTTTTTTCTCCCCAGGCTGATGATGATTCAATCAAGCAAGCATGATAGGAAGAGGCTGACTCCCCGGAAACGGGAAGCATGATCTCACTCTTGATTACATATCTGAAGCCTACCTGCGATTGGTTATGTTTTGGTGTTCTTACTACTACATGTTCTCTCTTCAACTGGGTGCAAGAAGATTTTGCGACATCATGGAGGGAAGTCTTGACGCTGTAGTTGTGGACATACTCGGTACAAACGCGGGAAGCACACTCGGACTATCCGCTGCTATTGTATTTTCAAGCTCTGAACCCATGAGACAATACGAACGCCCTGAATATGGACAGTTCTGGAGTACTCGCTGTTTTGCACATATCAGCAACCAGCTTTGCCTCTGCCCTCTATAATCTGCTTCTTCTTCGTCTTAGTTAATCTGTAGGAGCTCGAGATCTGGCCAGTCCTGCTCTCGCTGTACCGATGCATATTACTGCGACTCCTTGGGGTGGATTACTTCGAATCTGTGGTATTTGTTGGCTTAAACTCGACCCTCCACGTCTGAAACGCCTATCGTCTTGGTCCTGAGCGAGACGGTGGATCCGTCTTCGAGATCTGCAGAAAGCAAACGTAGAATGTACCGCACTTAACACGGTGCTGGAGAACTTCTGAAGTAGGTGCCCTGGTCAAAGCACCAGCAGTACGGAGTACCTAAAGGCATTACTTGTAATTTGGAGTTTCCGTGGGAGAGAACAAGAGCACCAAGTTAGACCACCTTCCAAGCACAATAAGTGCGTAGGAGGTTACCTGGATGACACCTACCTTACCTTACCTGTACGGAAAAGGTACTGTACAGTACATACCTGACCCATCTCTATCAGAAGCGCCAAAATGCCATACAGTAGTCCGTGCTCCGTACTCGTACTCTGCACAGTAAGTATATGAGCCCCACGTCCGCTCAGCCTGAGCAGGGGTTGGCTGACAGAACATGCAGCTGAAAGCGCCCAGCCGGCCGGACAGGCACGATTAGGCTGTAACTTGGACACCTTGGCAAGCTGTGTCCCTCAACACCATTCCAGCCTAGTTCGAGGTCGAGGGGTACCTCAAAACATCATCCAATATTTACCACCGGGGAAACGACCTTCCCAGTTCCCCACGAGTCTGCACCCAGTTCGGCGAGGCGTCAATTACTCTGAGCTCGCCATGACCTCTGCCTTGGGTTTCTCAGGCTGTTTCCGGACCATCTACCGCGCGGCCTTAGTGCCTTATTGCGACTGAGAGAAAGAGCAGAATATGGACTACAGCGCGCCCTCGGCAGCACTTTGGCCCGGCCAACCCCCGTCTCCCGAGAAGTCCAGCCAAATTCTCATCCGCGAATACCCTCACCGAGCTATTGCAATCGCTTCAAATTCTCACGCCTTGATCCTGCGACACAGCGCAACAGCAAGCGAAGGTTTTGGCAATGGGTTTCTTGCGTCAGTGTCATCGGGCCGCCAGCGGCCAGCTGCCTCTGACAGTAACGTTTCCAAGTGCATGGTGGAATTCTCTCCAACCTCGGGAAACTTGCTTAACGACTACCGCCCGCTAACGCCGCGACCGATTTACGGAACCCTGGGCCTGATATCGATTGAGCGGGATGTATTCCTCTGCGTCATAACCCAAGCGTCGCGGGTCGCAACGCTGCGCCCTGGCGAGACGGTGGAAAGAATAGAGGCTGTGCAGTTCTTCTGCCTCAATTCGTCCGAATACGATGATGTCGTTTCTCCCGATCCTTACGACGTGGACTCCGATGCGGCCTTGGGATACGGGCAAGGACTGAGCCGAAGAGAGACGCCAACGGAACAACACCCTTGCCAGGAGTTACAGAAACTCCTCGGGAACGGAACATTCTATTATAGTACCGACTTTGATGTCACGAACCGCATGCAAGATAGGTAGGGAACACAGCCTAGACAATCTCCGTCAACGGGCACTGACGGAACTTAGGCCGGCCGATGCTGCGGATTTTGACATAGACAACTTTGACGAATCATTTCTCTGGAATTCTTACATGATACAACCACTTGTGTTGTTTCGCTCTCGACTGCAGAAGGCGGAACGGGAGGCGCTGGATGCTTCGCGGATACTAACTTCTGCGATTCGCGGTTTCTGTAGGAGTTGGGCCATCCCACAGAGTGCAGCACCTCTTAGTGCTGCAAAGACGGGCCTGCCATCTTACTTGACTATCATATCGCGATTGTCATGTCGCAGAGCCGGCACGAGGTTCAACTCCCGGGGCATCGACGACGATGGGAACGTGGCCAATTTTGTCGAGACAGAGACAATTTATTGGAGTCCTTCCGGAGTTGTTTTCTCCTATGCTCAAGTGCGAGGCTCAGTACCCGTCTTCTGGGAGCAGGCTGCTGGTCTTCTACCCAACCAACAAAAAATCACCATCACCCGCTCTGCTGACGGGACTCAGCCAGCATTCGACAAACACTTCTCAGAGCTGGAACAAGCATATGGCGCCGTTCACGTTGTCAATCTTCTCAGTGCCACAAAACCCGGCGAGTATGAGCTCACCACTCTCTATCGACTCGGTATCCAAAACTGCCCTCTTAGCAGGCAAGTGGGCAACCAGTCTCGGGATCATGCGTTGCTCAGGGAGACCGAGTATGATTTCCATGCCGAGACCAAGGGCCCGCAGGGCTACGTCGCTGCCAACGAGATCCGTCGGTACATCGAACATTCAGCCGACGGATTTGCGTACTATCTTGCCCAAGAGTCGGATGATGGAGAGCAGCTTGGCGGCGGCTTAAACGGCCACAAGAAGGCCCGTTATGTTGTGGTGCTGCAGCAAGAAGGTGTCTTTAGGACCAATTGCCTTGACTGTCTAGACAGGACAAACCTCATTCAGACAATCATCTCACAAATGGCTGTGGAATCCTTCCTTGGCCACAGAGGGGAGAGAGCACCATCTGACTTCTGGTCTCGGCATGCCAACCTGTGGGCCGACAACGGCGACTCCCTGTCCAAGATTTATGCTGGAACCGGCGCCCTCAAGTCGTCATTCACCCGCACCGGCAAGATGTCTCTTGCTGGTGCCATTGCCGATGTCCGAAAGTCGGCCACCAGACTCTACTATAATAATTTTGCCGATAAAGCGCGGCAAATCACCATTGATACCTTGCTTGGGAGATTAGTCGGCCAGACCCCCGTCGTTCTCTTCGACCCTATCAGTGACTATGTGGCTGGCGAGCTGCAACGGCGGAGCACTGAGTTTTCCTCAAACGAGAAGATTCACATGTACGTGCTAACCAACGGGAGTGACCATCACGGGAAACGCTAACCCCTCTCAGCTTCGTGGGAACCTTCAACCTCAATGGGCGGACCGACGGCATCAACGAGGATCTGTCTCCCTGGCTCTGCCCCCCCGAATTGGGGTCTGTTCAGCCTGAAATCATCGCCATTGGATTTCAGGAGATCGTCGAGCTTAATCCACAGCAAATCATGAACAGCGACCCCTCGAGAAAACAACTGTGGGAGCGAGCCATCAAAAGCACGCTGGACCGTCACTATAACAGAGAAGGGGACGATAAGTACGTCTTGCTGCGGAGTGGTCAACTTGTTGGCGCTGCATTGTGCATCTTCGTGAAGGCTTCAGTCCTCCATAACATCAAGAACGTGGAAGGCAGCGTCAAGAAGACAGGGATGTCAGGCATGGCTGGCAACAAGGGGGCGGTTGCCATACGACTCGACTATGCAAACACCCCTATCTGCTTTGTGACGGCACATTTAGCAGCCGGTTTTGCCAACTATGAAGAAAGGAATAGAGACTACGCCACTATCGACCAAGGCCTCCACTTTCAGAGGAATAGAGGGATAGCGGACCACGGTAGGACATTTTTGGATGAAGAAGGCTGTTCTACTGATGCTAACAGCCACTTAGATTCTGTCATCTGGTTTGGCGACTTCAACTACCGGGTTGGACTTGGCCTCGAAGCAGCTAAAGATGCGGTGAAGAGGCGTGATCTCGATCGGCTGTTTGAAAATGATCAATTGAACCTGCAGATGGTGGCCGGACTGGCTTTTCGCTTTTATTCCGAGGCTCGGATCACATTCATGCCGACCTACAAATATGATATCGGAACCGATGAGTTTGACAGCTCGTAAGTGCTACCCTACCGATAGTTGGAAGCCTGTCGGCGCTGACAGCAGGTTCAAGCGAGAAAGCACGTATTCCGGCCTGGACCGACCGCATCTTGCGCAAGGGATCAAACCTGCGCCAGCTGGCTTACAACTCTGCGCCTCTCCGTTTCTCCGATCACAGGCCAGTTTACGCCCTTTTCGAGTGTACTGTCAACATCGTGAATGAAAAGCTGCGGGATAAAATCAGTCGAGAGGTCTACGACCGACGAAAAGCCGAAGTCGGGGGCGGTACGGCGAATTTAGCTCAAAATGAGTCGGATGACGAGGACCTGATAGGATACGATGCTATCGAGCCTGGTCTCCCGCCGGCGAGTTCCGACCGTCAGAAATGGTGGCTAGACAACGGAAAGATGGCGAAGTCTTCCATCAATCCGCCCAAACCAGACAATCCGGGCTCACAAATCATCCTGAACCCGAAGCGGCCGACCAACCCTTACGCCCCCACAGACGAGCCGGACTGGGTCAGCGTTCCTCGGTCCGAGTCTAGGTTGTCGTCGTTTTCTAGTATGTCAACTTCTCCATACGAACACGTCAACCATTCTACGCTACTCTCGTCTTCCGCATCGAGCTCGGCCCCGAGAAAGTTGCCACCTCCGTCCGAGCCGTCAGCGCTGTCAACCAAAGTAGGAAGGATGCAGATCAGCGAGGACAGCAAAAGCTTGCAGGGTGATGGGGCACCTCCGCCGCCGCCGCCACGAAGGCAGGCTACTATGGGCACTGGGCCGACGACCAGCCCCTCGCCTTCTTCCGTTCAGCCGAAGCGAAAACCGGTACATCAGGCAACACCGGCTCCGCCTGTTGGGCCAAAGCCAGGTGCACTTCAAGAGCAGCCGGCAAAGCAGAAGACCGCACCTCCAGTTGCGAAGAAGCCTGCTCATCTCGCCGCCCCGACCTCTTCAGCAAGCAGCGCCTCGCGCAGCTTCACCTCGGATGCGACCGTGAACGGTCTGAAAGGATCGGCAAGCGATCTCCTTCGACAGTCAGCAACTAACATGAACGGTTCGTTGTTTGAGCTGAGCCGTAGCAATACCTCCCCACCAGCAAGGGACGGCATCGAAAGGGGGCACACCCCGCCGCTACAGCCCTCCCGGCGGACAAACAGCAGCGCGGGCGGCGTTACGCCGAGCCGGATGGTGGCCGCGGGGGGAATTCCACTTGTTGGTTTAGCCGGGCCATCGGATCGGAAGCCACAGTTGCCAGCTAGGAAACCGACTACTCCTTCTTCAGCGGTCTCGATCCAAAAGCAGGCGCCGCCTCCTCCCCCAGCGCCGAGGAGAACGCCGGCGATTGATCTGTTGGGGGACGATGAGGCGATAGAGGTGAGCGGGTGGGAGGCTCTGAAACCTTCCTCTTAGGAAGAGCTTGAAGGTTTCTCAAGCATCTCGTTTGGTCGACGGCGTTTGGGGTCCGTTTGGGGTTTCTCCTAGAAGGCGCGCTGGCTGGTACCATCAAGAGCGCCCGGTTGTCTGGAAACGAGGCGTCGCGGTTCACAGTAGAAAGTTAAACAGATGGCTACAGAAAAGGTGCAATTCTAGAGTTGGCTTCTGGATGAGGTTCACGGCGAATGAATGAAGAGAAAGTCCCAGGAAATGGCTGCTTCACCCAAGTACATACATCACTTATGTATCGTACATATATATATATATATTATGCTCTGGGAATGAGCTGCAGCTTGTTCGCATTCGAGCTAATTCTTCGTCATACACTCTCACGGCCGAAATAGCCAGACAAGAAGCGCGTAAGATCGGCATAACGAATATCCTTCTAAATTTAAATCAGAAACTGCGTGCTGCAGTCGCCCCTTCGGTTTCTTCATATGTATTTTACCACCGAAAGCTTGGCTGGTGTCTGTAGGTTGCTGTACGGATTAGAAGAGCACCCTCCCTGCGCTGGGCCCGCGCGCTAGTCTACTAGTGGCCTGGGCGTCAACCCCAGGCCGGGGGTCACGAGCCCGCCAAGCAGCGCGGGTTGCCTGCCGGTTGCTGCAAGAGCTCTGGGATTGGAGGGGAAAACGCCCGGCCCCAACTGGGAATCGCCCAAACACATCGAAATGGAATGGTGCTTTTACCTGTACGGAAACTGTACGGAAACCATCCCATCCGCGATCTTTCAACCTTTGCAACATCCTGCGAACCGAACCAGAGAAAATTCGAAGAGACTATATAGGTTAATCCAGCGCAAGATCTCTACCCCGAATATCAACCTGCTGTGAGACATTGCTCGATTGGGATCTCGAGTGCGACAGAAGGCTATGGTTATCGATGCTGTTCCTTCCAGGTGACGCAACTCGGTGTTGTTCGCAGTGGAATAGCACAGAGGCTGGGGTTATCGGCGTCCGCCCCAAGACTGTCCTCGGGATCATTGGCTGGCTGAGGGATCGGCTAGTCTCGGACAGAAACTCGGGGCGCATTGCGTCGTGGGACAAGCCAGGTCAGTGCTACTTTTCTTTTTGAATTCTTTTTGCTGGTTTCGACCTCGCTGGCTGACACTCGAGCAAGTGCGTGTCTGATCTTGACACCCCTTGGAGGATCAAGGGGGTTGATGCCACACCTGCGACACCCCGGGTTATCCCCGCCCGCCATCAGTCCCCTACTACCTCGAAACCATGGATATCTCAAGCCATGCGTCTCCTCGAAGCCTGCCTAACCCGCAGAACCCAGCACCCCTCGCTCTGTCCGATTTCATTGCGCAGACAGCGCCATGCTCGGATGTGACAGGCCCTACGGACGAGCCGGCGATGTCCCGATCTGCGACGAGGCCATCAGGACCAGCAGACGAGCCCAAGCAGGCCCCAGTACGAGATGAAGCACGAGTGAAGACACCACAACAGCCACCGCACGAGATACAGCCCCAGGAAACAAAAGCACCGTCGTCAGCTCAGGAAGAAGACTCTCCACCGCCCACCGACTGGCTAGCAACCCGGCAGCAGCTCCTCTCACGAAGGAGTCAAGGTAAAAAGGCAGACTGGATTCGCGGCTGGAGCCAAGCAGTCAGCAGTCACGGCGATGAGACGTACTGCGCCTGCTCCAGATCCATCGAGAACGGTGCCGCGAACCACCGTGGTCGAAAGGCCAAAACTAGTGTCCAGCTGGCCGACAATGTGCGTGCCATTCTCCAACGAGCAGGTTCCCCTTCCTCAAACAGCAAAAGCAAGCTCGCCACTCCGTCCACACCAGAACCCCGAGAAGTGTGCCCCTACTGCAGTCGGCCCCCCTCTCCGCCACCCAGCTCGACTGCCGGCGGCCGCGGCAACTCCTCCAGCCGCGCAAGCTCCAAGCTGCACTCCCCAGGCAGCGCAGCCCGCGCCGTAGGCAAGCGCTTCAGCCGGTTGCTTATGCGCGTGCGCTGGCTGTCGTCCTCCCCACGCGCGAGCAAGAGCGCTACTGCGGCGGCGGCAGCACGCAACGCGCGCAACCCAGGAATCTGCTGCAGCAGCAGCGACAATGTTGTCTGGCCAGAGAACTGCCAGCCACTCTGGGTGACCACGCGGCAAGGGCAGAGCCGGTGTCTTGCCAGGCCAGCTAGCCAGCCTCTGTCAGCACCTGTCCAGGAAATGGGGGTGGGGATTATGGGGACACCGCAGAAGTCGAGAGGTTTGATGATGAGGAGACCGCGGCCGCTGCGTGAAGGGGGGTATTTTGCGAGGCGGCGACGGTCCTGGGCCAGGATATTGCCCGATATAAGCATACGGGGCGCCGGGGCACGGAGAAGGTTAGAAGCGCCGCTGTCGCCGTCGACGTCGTCGTCGTCATTGTCTGACCTGGCTGGGGTACTCGAATCGAACGGCGATCTGGCGAGACCCGGGCTGTCGAGGAGTATGTCCCGGCTCCAAAGGGCTGCCGCGCTCCTTCAGCGGACCACCGCGAGGTCGAAGGATTAGGGAGCTGGTCTGGTTGCGGCGTCGGTTGGTCGCCTCGTTGCGCTCGCAGGAGCGCGGGGTGGGGGGGCATCGCTCCTGAGCAGGACTCGGGGTACTCGGTCGAAGCGCTTGCTCGAGATGCCATTGGGGTGCTGCCTGGTCAAACAGCTGTAGAGAGCAACGTACCCCCACTTCGGTAGACCCCTTTAAGCGACGTAGGAAGGCGGACGACCACAAGCCGGGGGAATCAGACCAACATTGGATGATCACGATTTGCGTTGGATCCTACGGGATAGGATACCATCAAGGCCCTGCCAAGGAACTTTGGAGAGGACGCATATACGACACTAACGGCACGTTTCCCAGTTTCTTGCTGTACGCTGAGGCTAGCTCGATGAGGCAGCTCAACCCCGACGACACGAGACTTACGATCAGAGCAGCAGACGCCGGTAATCGATATCATTGCTAGCAGAAACACAAAGCTGACATGCCGTATGCGCTGATAGAAAGCAACCCAACCCGCCTTCTGCATGGGGTAGCGTTTCCACAACCTTGAAGGGCAGCAGAGTGGAACGCTCAGATCACCAGCAACCCCTTGTCGGCACAGCGAGAGACTGCGCGACTGCCAAAAACGTGGCTTTTGACACACATCTGCAGTTTGAAATTGCCTTGGCTGTACACGGACGCAACAGCATTCAAAAGACGATCAGGGCACCTTAACTCCCTCAAGGAGGCACGAGAGAGCCGGAGGGGGGAATCGCCTGGTTTCGTCTGGTATCAGATAGAATCAATAGGAAGTAATGGTATTGCTAATGAACAAAACTATCTTTGTGGCCTGTTCTTATTCATCTTGTGACCTATTCCACGCCCAGTTCGCATGTGTAGTGCGGTCCCTCTGGCCGTCTAGTCGCGAGGGGGTGAGGTGGGAGTGATGACACAAGCTTCTGCCCCTCGATGCCAAGGTTTTCCCCAAGGCTCGAGATTCTTTGTTTCATGCGCCGCCCAATGAGCACCAATGAGCCGGCATATCTGCCTCGTGATATGTTTCGCACTGACTATCGGACTGCGATAAACTGAGAGATAACGCGAGGCAGAGAAACACCATCCACCGTCTCTCTTAGAAATCAGCCCAACGAGCTTTCCCAACCCACTCTACCAGTAACAAAGGAACAAGAGACCACTTCACAGCAGACACACAAACTCATAGAGAGACGGGCTACCAGACTAGCCCAGCCCGAAGCAACGATTATCAATCCTAGCCCGGGGAGGGGCGAAGGGGGGGAAAGGTGCGGGGTAACACGTTCAGTAATAAGACCGGTTTAAGCCTTGGTTAAGTGGTGTATTGCAGCCGACCGCGGAGGACGGCAGATTTGGGGTGGATTTGGTCCACGCTTTCCCCATATAAGATGGGCGGGCAAGATGCCAGTCCTTTGGGGGGGGGTAGAGCAGCGGATTGAATAAGGAAAACGAGATAACAAAAAAAAGGGAGTAAAAAGCACCATGCCCTGCATTTTCAATTCCCACCTAACAACCAACTCCCTTGCGCAGTCCAGCCCTTTGCCTCGACCCATGTGCTGCCGCAGATCAGTCTACCAGCCAGCCCAGTCCTCAGACAACCAAGGCCCAATTTAAGACCAATAAACTCTGGTCCCGAGTCGGGCCATGTGGAATCCCGGGGGCGGCAATCAACCGTGCCCGGTCCCGGGCCCAACAAGATAGCAAGAGGGGTGCGCGACAAGAGGAAAAAAAAAGGCGGAGACAGGCGAGCAAGCAACAAGTCCGTTGCTTTTACGCCTGCTCGGGCGCAGGCTCCTCGGCCTGGCCGTCGGCCTCCTTGGGGGCGTCGGCCTTCTCCTCCCTGGGGGGCTCGACAGCGCCCTCGGGCTCGCCATTGTCGGACGAGGTCCAGAGGGTGAGGTTGTCGCGGAGCAGCTGCATGATGAGGGTGCTGTCGCGGTACGACTCCTCCGAGAGCGAGTCGAGCTCGGCGATCGCGTCGTCAAAGGCCTGCTTGGCCAGGTGGCAGGCGCGGTCGGGCGAGTTCAGAATCTCGTAGTAGAAGACCGAGAAGTTGAGGGCGAGGCCAAGACGGATTGGGTGGGTGGGGGTCAGCTCAGTCTGGGCGACATCGGTGGCGCTCTGAGCAAATCGAAAATTGTCAGTCGCTGCGAAGCACGTGCGTGATTGAAATTGGGGGAGGCTTCTCACCTTGTAAGCCTCGTGGGCAGCGGTCGCGGCAACCTTGCGCTTCTCGCCCGAGGCAAACTCGGCGAGATAGCGGTGATAGTCGCCCTTCCTACAAGCGAGGCAAAGTCAGTAAATGCGAGAAACGCAAAGATCCTCGCTAGGCGCAATAATGGAAATAATGGGAGCAGAGCGGACGCACATCTTGTGATAGAAGACCTTAGACTCCCCCGTGCTGGCGTTGGGGATCAGGGATTCGTCCAAGACCTCAAGGACATCCTGGCAGACCTTCTCCAGCTCATTCTCAATCTTCTGGCGGTATTCCCGGATGGTGGCAACGTGCTTCTCGGAGCCCTTAGACTCCTCCTTCTGCTCGATCGAGGAGATGATGCGCCAGCTGGCACGGCGGGTACCAACAACGTTCTTGTAGGCGACCGAGAGCAGGTTGCGCTCGTCAACACTCAGCTCGCCACCGAGCTTGGCAACCTCCTTCATGTACGTGACCATCTCATCGTAGCGCTCGGCCTGCTCGCAAAGGCGGGCGAGGAAGGTCTTGCTGTGATCCGAGGTCGGTCAGTTTACGACCTGGCGGGTGCTGTTGGGTACAAGAAACGCACCTTTCACGCTATTGAGGAGCATAAGCGGTTAGCGACCAACGCGCGATCAGAAAAAAAAAGTAGCCAGACAACAACACCAAAGGCAACGCTGTCTCTATCATGCGAGCCCTATCTCCGAGAGGGGGTAGAAAAAGCAGCTGTTGGCGGCCCAAGACGTACCTCATTTGCCATCTTGATGATTGTGTTGTGTGAAAGTCAACAAGGCTAGAGAAAAAGTTGGTTGGTTGAAGGAATGAGAAGCGGACGAGGAGTAAAAGGGTCGTGGGGACTCGCTGTGGTAAGGGAGAATTGTTTTGTTGTGTTTTGGATTGTGGTTGAAGTTGCAGGTGTTCAGGTGTTGAGCAAAGGGACTTTAGCGTAGGTCGACGGGCTCCCCCCTCACCGCGCTAGCAAGTGCCAGCCGGGCTTGGGGGACCCTGTTTTGCTTGCTGAGGTCGAATGATACCACGTTTTGCGCGCTAACACGTGACGCTGATGCCACCTTATTTCCCAGCGAAATGGGAGTCCCGCTCTAACAAAAGCCTCCTGGGGCTCTGAACCCCACAATCGGAACCGCTGTCTTTTGGCTTTCAACGCCCAAGTGGAGGTTGTCATTTTATGAAATTCATTCAGCTCTCTCCGCCTATGAGGCAAGGGACCTACCTAGCAACCAGGTTCATAATCTTGGTGCAACAGGGAGCTATAGCCGCTCAGTGCTCAAGACCACTGTTAACTTGCAGTGTGCGGTCTTTTTGTTTCCTCACAAGGCGCCATGTCATAGACCGTAAGGCAACAAACAGGCCCCCGAGAACGGTCAAGCGGCAGTGAGAATTTGTTCTCGACGGGGACCCGTCGGTTCTCGGCCAATCCATGCCACCCCGCCGCCATCTCGACTGTGCACATTGGCTATCCCAACCTGGGAGCACCACGCCCATTCGCCTCAACACAAGCAAAGGCGGCTGATGAGGGGCAGGCAGCCTGCACGTCACACCCGCAACGCAAACAACCAGCCAGACGCAAAAACTGCGTCTTCGCATTGACTCAGAGGAAACCCCTCCATCCGATCCGCAGCCTCATTTTTCAACATGGATCTCTTTTTTGTAGTTGTTGTGCAGACCACCGCCCATCCCACGCACTCTCATACATACCTTACTTACACAATGATAAACGCGCCGTCTCGTGCCATGTAGTCACGAGGCGTGGCTCCCGCGGCGCCCGGCTCTCCCCCTTTCTGGTCGAGCAGCCAAGCGGTCGACCATTCATCACATTTGGATGACCGTGAGTGGAGAGCGGTGACAGAAAAGAGGAGCCCCCACCAAATTGTCCGGATGGGTCCCTCATCTTTAACGGGTGGGGCAAGATGGACAGCGCACCATGGAAGCGGCTAGAATGCCGCGAGGAGGCTCATCACTGGTCCCTTCGCACACACACACACAAGTCTTAACCCAACTTCCAAACAGGGCCAGTGCGCGCGCGACCAAGCTTATCGCGTGCTCCTGCGGCAATTACGATTGACGGACGCGAAGGACCTCAAGCAGCAAGGCCGCTGCACAGCCTCACTTGAGTTACCCGGCGCTTGTTGTACTACACAGTACACTATTCTGCTCGGTCACCTTGTGGTTTTATCGCGTGGGCGAGCTCATCTCAAAATACAGGGTCCGCTCCTAGGGGGCTCTGCCTGCCCAATCGGGACACAGCGAACAGTTCCGGGCAAGTGATAATAGAGTCACGCGCCATCCCTGTGTAGACCTTGTAGACCCTTGGTACCTCTGATCGCGAGTCTTCAAAATAACCTACTCCGTAAACCTCGCAACACAGAGGGCTTGGGTCTATTTCTTGAATGAGGATATTCATATAGGTCTCCACAACCAAGACGATGACAGGAGCTGGAGCTTGTATGTATTGAGACGGCCTCTGGGAACTCTTGTCAACTCGACCTGCACTTGGGCTTGGTTTGCAACCTGGTACGGAGTACTGCCGAAGTCCCGAAGAAGCGAAAACGAGATTCTGTGGTGGATGCGTAGGGAATATGTATGTACACTATAGACACATTATGCAGTGTGATTAACGAATTACTTTAACTCCCAGTACCTAGTCATAGTGTGCTTGGGTCAAGATAGATTCCATGGCGTGCGTACCCCCAACTCCAAAACTCCATGCTAGCTGTGCACAGTCGGCAATAATTATGCTGCCTGAACCCATTCTCACACACGACCGGTCCCGCCGAGCGTCAAATGTTTTCTTCGTCCGTTCAGAACCCAGCTCATAAATCCCGTATCTCATCCCGAGCACCGTCGACCGTCAGGTTGTATTTCTCCCTTCCCCAGTCAGCCGGGTCTCCCCCCGGGACGCAGAGTCCCAACCTCCAGAAGTAGTCTCGGTGCGCGAACAGCAGTTGCCACAGCTGAAGCCGCGCCGGGAACCATCGGCCCAGGCCCAGTAGTGCCTCGGCCTCTCCTCGTATCCTACCGCTCTTCATCCACCCCAAGACCCAGCTTAGCCAGTCCGGTGTCTCGGCCTCGCTCAAACACCGTGGGTCGTTGTTCCCGTGGCACAGCCTCAAGTCCTCCGGCGCCGGAGGCAGGTCCGGCTTGCTGATATAGATCTCCCCGGCATGCGCCTGGTAACCCCACTCGCTCAGCGGCAGGAGCGGCACCGGGTCGCCGGCGTGCGTGACGCGGCGGTATGCGACCTCCTCGCCAGCGCCGTCTCCGTCCCGGACCCCGAGCCCGAACGCCCGGTTGATGTAGTCGGCCAATTCCGCGTTCCCCACCCTCGGTTCCCCAAAGGTCGTGACGACCACGTCTCGCCAGCCGAGTCCCAGCCGGAGCTCGAGCGCCGCGAGCGCCGCGACGGCCCCGCCCAGGCTATGTCCGATGAGATGCACCCGGTACCCGGGATACCGCTCGCGGGCGGCCTTGAGGGCCGGTATCACCACCTCGCGAGCGTTCCGCCACGAGGCCATGAAGCCCATGTGCACGGTGCAATTGTGACACTTGCCGCCGCCCCCGTTCCCATCTCCGTTCCCGTCTCCAGGCGGCGCCGGGTAAGGGACGTACTCCTGGGGCGCGGTGCTCAGGTCGACGATGGTGTTTGTGATGCTGTACGTGCCGCGAAAGGCGACGACGATCTCCCTGGCCCCTCTCCCATTCTCCGTCCCCACCCGGGTTTCCTCCTCCTCCGTCTCCTCCTCCATCCCGTACCTGTGCCCGTGCCCGTGGTCGACAGCGATATACCCGCAGCTGTCGGTCAGCAGCACGCCCGTGTTCCACGTCCGGACCAGCCGCAGCGAGGGGAAGTCCTTGCAGCGTGAGAGGCACGAGAAGGGCGGGGCGATGCCGGTTCCCGCTGTGCCGACGCAGTACGTGATGTCGACGAGCCGGGAGGTGCGCTCGAGCGACGAGAAGAGGGCCGCGGATACGCCTCCTCCCCCTCCCCCTCCCCCTCCTTCCAACCCTCCTCCTTCTAACCCTCCCTCTTCAGAACCATCGCCGCCCTTTCCTGGATGGTTGCCTCCTTGCGGATGCGGATTATACCAATCATTGAGGACCTCTTGGGATGGGGGTTGATGTTGTTGATTCCGTCTTGCTATTGATGGGTTTGCGTTCGCGCCAATGGTGAGAGCGCACAGTGGTAACCAGACGAGTCTGTTGAGATGCATGATTGATTTTAAGAAAATGGCAGTTTTGGTCTTAAGGGGAAAAGTTTATTATTAGAGAGAGGATGGCCGAGGTTTTGAACGACCAAAGAAATGCGTACGTCAAGTTTGAAGGGGGCATGTCCCGTCACGCAGGAGCGGTTTGACCGTTGGATCGCGTGACCAAGGTCATTCGCCAAGCGTGGCACCTCAGGACTACCAAGGTATGTTCTCAGCCTTGTAAAGGAGGGCCACAAAGCTGGCAGTCCCTGACGATTTATCTCAAGCACTATGCAACCCTCTGCAAGATACGCTTCATATGTGAATTGAGGATGTGGGAAGGAATGGGTCTCCCAAGACGTGGAATGAATAGTGTAGGCGACTTGATGGGGCAATGCGGCAGTGACGAGGGAGAGGGAACCCGCCCCGGATCTTGGCAGTCCCTGCAGCGCTAAGTACGTGTAGTGTATGCCGCCTGCAGTCGACAAGGGTGACAACACACACCGGCTGCCCCACATTGCAGTACCAAAAGGCAACAACATTCAGCCAAGTGTTAACTCTTTCGCCCGAGGACGATATGGCGATGATGGTACGGCTGTGATCTCAAATCTTCGTAGAAGTGTACGCCTCTATGCGATGTCCCCCGTTCATTAGCGGGAGATCAATCCCCAAAGAACCCAGATTATTATTCCCTGTCTCCAGTCTCCATTTCCGGCCTTTCTCTGCTCCTCCTTTCAGCCTCGTCGCCGTCCAGTATAATTGCGTCCATCCGGACTGCCTGTTTAGTTGAGCGTCGGCCGGAGGCTGACAAACGCGCCCAAAATGACATCGGGCGTCGATGAACAGGCAATGCCAGGACCAATCGTGCTGTTCCTGATGGTCTCGAGGCAGTTAAGCTTGGGCTTCAGCACGCCGGTAGCCTCGTGAGGACGGGTCCTAGTTGGTTGGCCTGTTAGCAAAAGTGCATTTCGTCCGCCATTCCCCTAGACCAAAGACTCACAGAGTCTCCTGCGGGCAAGCTCTCTCGATCACGGTGAGCGTGCCGTTGGTCCACATGAACTCGACCAGGGCGTCATCACAGGCATAACGGGGAGCAAGACTCTTCTTTGCGCCGACGTTGACCGAGATTTGGTTGAGATAGCACTTGGTATCGATTGCGGGCATGACGCTGTCGTCCAAGTAATGGAAGTTGATGGTGGTGGAGCGGTTGTTGTCGGCCTGGGGGTTCCAAATCTGGAAGTCCTTAATCACAAACTCTTGCGGCAGGATGCAAAAGTGGGCGACTCTAGACAGTGCCGGCGGAATCTTGTAGATCGGCAACGCCACCGCAAGCTGAATTGCGGTTGCGATGATGAGAACGATACTCAGCATGTTTGCCAACGACAGTGATAGGAGATCAACGACGATAGAAAGGATCGCTTGAATGATGATCAGGGCCCTCTGATGGTTCCGATCAAGTCGGGGGAGCGAATGGCTGTGGCCTTAATGGAGCGTGGGAAAGGCAGAAATGGAAGCGTTGTGGTACGATTTTTTTTGGGGGGGAATCCGAACTCTTAACCAAGGTTGGAGCTTAAGTTTACAGTAAAGAGAAAGAAGGCTTTCTTGTGACGCTCTTTCCACGAAACGCCGCACGAGCACAGTACCTGCATATAATATTTTTTCAGTCGCGCTCCCTGATTTCACTAGATCCGGCACTATGTGTTGGGATAAACGGACTGCGTCGACGCAACGGTTTCTTTAAGAATGCCACTTGAATCTGCCAGGCCGTCGTCACTCGACACACAGCAGCCTCCAGGATAGACGGAACTAACCCAACTGCAGAATCTCATAACCATTGAAGGAGAGCCTTCTCTCTTATGGTCTGCAGGGCATATCCTCAGCCTCGGTCGATTTGACAAACAACGACCGGACGGACGGCTACTCAGCTTCTTCACGGCTAGGCATATCTCCGAGCCGACGAAATATGAGATCTATATCCACGTACTAGAAACGAACGTGTCATGCGGCAGCACAAGCTTACAATGATGACAGTCGAAGTTTGACCGTTGGATTGTTTACGTGGGGCACATGAAGATACATGTAGGTTAGCCGGGCAGATCCCCGTGTTCCGCAAAGTTGACCTCTAGACTCCTCAGCAGCCCGAGGCTCCGTACTTCCAGAATACAGCGGACATCAAGCGCGTTCCAGTTGCGTCTCGAATCGAATAACCTGGTTCAACGCTGTTGCAGCACCGCAGCCGTCACGGTTCGATACAAGATTCCACAACCCACCAAGCGCACTACGGCAGAGGGCCGGCGAAACAGGGGCAATTAAGGCTGACGCATGAGTGTTGTGCGAGCCGACCTTACATTTGATAAGATGACGGTGCTCCAGGATATCACTGGATTCACTTGGTCAGATTCCTGGTGCTCGAGAGATACGCGTATGACCGAGCTTGTGGTTCCCGTGATGCGGGAGGAGTGCGTTCGGCTAACACTCGGAGTGACCAGGCCTGGCACCGGAAGCACAGAATATCAAGAATTCGATTTCCCTCCGTATCTGCACCCTTGTCTCTTCCATGCCTCCATGGCCATAGTATAACAGATCTGTATGTCGGATTAAGAGCATTGCATCGACTGTAGCGAAACTCTCTCCACGTCTCCATCCACAACCTGTTTGCCTGACGGCGCTGCTCTAAAGCGGAAAATTCAAACCCTGTTATATCGCAGAACAAATTGAAAGCTCTTAAACGTGCGCTGCTCGCTTGATTGCTGTGTTTAGGGCCGACCCATGGCCTCTCAGAATCCCAGATTTAAGATGTCGTCGAGGCCGAAAAGATGCCAAGCCAATGACTGGGTTCCCAAGCCACAGCGCAAGCCACCCCCACAAGTCAGATTGCCCGCCCACAAATAACCATCTGAAACCCTGCTCGACTCCACAAACTTTTGGTGTCGAAAATCCACGCTGACACGAGTTCTGACGACAAACTTCGATAACCACAATACGGGTCCACAGATAACGAGACCATGGCGAAGGAGACCGAGAGGACCGGCCTCGCACGGGGTCTCAACAAGGGTCACGTACGTCTGCCTTTCCGCCAGTGAGGGGGATCGTAGATATACTGCCCCTTTCTGAATTGAAGCCCTGCTCTCCCGAACAAGTCCCCTTCGGATTCCAACAAATTGCCCCCCTTGTGTCGCTCGTTCTCCCAGTCCATGGCTTGAGACATGCTTTCGTGAGCATCGTACGCTGACACGGTCTTCCTGACCGGTGGCACGGCAACAGAAGACGACGGCGCGCGTCAACAAGCCCCGGCCGTCGAGGCAGAAGGGCAAGCTGAGCAACCGGACCCAGTTTGTTCGATCGCTCGTCAAGGAGGTTGTTGGGTAAGTCTTGGATCGAAATATTCGCCTCCCAATGGAAGATCGTAGGAGAGCCACGAGGACAGCTGGTGTGTGCGCGGGGGTGGGAAGTGGTGCTGGCGTTCCCGGGGGGGTTATGAAGCAGCGAAAAAAAAAAAAAAAAGAAAAAAAAATCGAACACGGTCCTGCGTCTTGCCAGCGCGAAATTGTAGTGGGCATTCAGAATTTGTCCCGCTTCGACACAGCAGCCCATGGGCATGCAAGTTAGTTGAGCCTGCCGAAGGGGCGGCTTGCTTGGACCGACGGACTCGGGGGTGAGGAGGGGGAGTGGGAGTGGTAGATGCCGTGCTGTCTGACGACGACGACAACAACAACAACAACAACAACAACAACCATCGGCACCCGCTAACCACAGCGCCGGACAGGCTCGCGCCCTATGAGCGCCGCGTGATTGAACTGCTTCGCAACGGCAAGGACAAGCGCGCGCGCAAATTCGCCAAGAAGAAGGCAAGTAGATGCGTACCGTTTCACGTCGGCGGCGCACACCCCCCTTTTGACTAGGGCGGCAATTAGTCTAACAATGAACGCAGCTTGGCACGTTCAACCGGGCCAAGGTCAAGATCGAGGAGCTCCAGCGTATCATTACCGAATCTCGCAGGGCTGGTGGTCACTGAACGAGCTTACGGGTATCATTGCCGGCCCACTGTTGAGGTGCCAAAGGGTTGTAGCACCATTGGCATACGACTAGAGCGTTTCCCGGCGGAATAGAACGTTCTGCTTGTTTAGCTGATTTTTCCCTTGCGGCGGCGAATGGAAATGATATATCACACGCAACTCTTCTCGGGTGTGTAAAACGAGGCATTGATTCAAGGTATATTGGTCACAGTATAAGGCAGCGAGGCTTATTGATCACCGGCTTCTACATAACCCACTCCCGCTAACAGACATTCCTCATTCCTAACGCCACATTATGCCAATATATCGAACGAAAAGGTTGCCCCCCCCCCCCCAAAAATCATACATCCTCCCATGTTGTCCAAGCCTCTCTCCCGCGCTACCAATTCGTTTTATTGCCAACTCACTTCTTTCCCAGCCCTAGGAACTTGCTGAGTTTCTTCTTAACCGCCTCCGAGTCCAGGTTGTCTCTGCCCTTGCCTCCATCCCGCCTGGCCTGCTGCTGCGCACTCGAAGGACCCGCCGCACCAGCCCCGGTACTGCCCTTCTCTCCCTCATCCCCAACCCCCTGCGGAATCTCGGGCACCACCACCTCCATCGCCTTGCTCGCCACGCTACCCTTTAGGAACGGCTCTTTCCGCACCGCGGGGGGGACGGAGTCATCCCACAGCAGGTTTAGCATCTCGCGCCGCCCCTTGAGCCGATACCCCGCGATCAGCTTGGTATCCGTCTCCTGGATGCTGACCGGCTTCGGGCCGGGGAGAATCAGCCTGAACGGCGCGGCGGGGTGATTCATGATGTTGCGGATGGCTTGGTACAGGAAGGCGCCCGTCTCTTCCGGGGTGATGGTCCACACGGCCGACGTCTGGTCGGGGAAGCGGACTTTGACTTCGACCTTTGTGATCCTGGCCAGCTTGGCTGCTTCCTCGGCCGCTTCGGCGGCGAGCTCGGCGTCCGATTTGAGCCGTGTGTTCTGGGCTCGCTGCTGGAGCTGCTGTTGGCGGAGTTGTGCGTGGGCAATGGTTGGCTCGTAAACCGAGTCATCCTCCTGGGTGTGGGCGGCTTTCGGGGTCGAAGACGTGGGCGCGCTGAAAACGCCCGTTGGTTGAAGAGGGTTCGTCGTCGCGGAGGTCGATGCGGGTGCTTCGTCAACGTCCATGGGTTCACCTGCTGTGCTTGCTTCTGCTGGCACGCTTGGGGCTGCCTCTTCGCTGCTTGTCGGCGCAGAAGCTTCCGGTTTCGGGGCATCTTTTACGGAAGCAGCGTCCGTCATCGTTTCATCGGTTACCGGCATGGCCTGGGCCTCTGATTTCTCTTCGGGTTTGGATACTCCCGTCTCGACATCGTCGAGGTACTGTGAGATTTCCTGCATCGCATCGTAAAGGGTCCTTTCGGTAAGCTTAAAAGTCACTCTGAGCACTATGCTCCCAGAGTTGATGCCACATTGCGACAGCGTCTTCTGAAGTTCTTCCATCGCCGCATATTCTCTGCCCATGATGTTTACCACAGGGGCTTCGTGGTACAACTGCCCACTGTTGGTGCCCACCGGCACGCCCCTCCCTGTGATGTTCAGACCCTTTTCTGCGCCCTCAAACTGCCGCAACACCTTCCACAGTGACATGTTGCTTGGAAGCTTCTTGGTATATCGCTGGCCATTGACGTCTAGGGCGATGGACACCACCGAGGCGCTCTTTGACTTTTGCACAAGCTCGAGCTTGGCGCCAGGGCCAAGTCCTGATGTTCGATAGGGACAGCTCAAGTCGACGAGCTTCTGTTTGTGCCTGCCGTTGGTTAGATACGAGGTACTAGGCCTCCCAGATCCAGTTTCTACGTACTTGAGCTCGTACTGGTCGCTCCGTAGGTTGAGCTTCTTGCAAGCCTCGCCCAACACATCGATCAGGTACGTTCCCGGTGTGACCTTGACTTTGACCCGCCTGAAATCGGTTGCGACAACCTCGACGTGTGCAGACATTGCGATGTTGGGGTGCGCTGCTAAAGGGTCCTAAGTTGGACAATGTTGGTTTAACCAAGCTTAGGGTGCCCCTCGATACAACAAGCAGGATACTGTCGTCGAGACAAAAAGGCGAAACCGACGAGAGGAACTATGAACCAAGGCTTGGCTAAACTAGCCCACAGTGAGGCGACTGAACAGGTTTGGACCTCAAGAGGACTTTGGTGTGCGATGAAGGTGCCTGGTGAAAGCGGCCAAGTGTGAGGTAAACACCGAATGAGTTGGAAGCTCCGAGGTGTCTGGCCCCACAGCGATGGGAGGTGATGTTTAGTGCCTAGTGTAGTGCGCTGGCGGGCAGTTCAGACAGTGGCTTTCTCCCCGAGTAGTACTCATCCAGCGGCCTGGAAATTTCAAAAAAAACCACTTCACACAGGGCTATATTGTGTTTGTGGTTTGGCTGGACGTGAAGAAGTATCGAACTCGGTGGAATGACAGGGACTCGTCGTCTGCTTAGGTAGTACGGAGTAGTAGGTGGGTAGGTTAGGTTGGAAGCCTGGATGGAGGGGCAACTGCGCCGATGGGACGCCACAGCGGGAAGCTCCCCAAGACCACGGTTATAGCGCCGCCCAACACCGCCTTTGCACGCCCAAGGGAGACCCTGGTCGGTCCCACGCCGCGCCAGCTGCGTGTTGCCTTGCACGTCAACTCCAGCAGCCTGTCCCGTCTGTCAGCTGGAGCTCCAACAAGAGCTATCGCCAACCGCACGTCAACCACACCCGACCCATCCCCGATCCCTATCTACGTAACAGTTTGGGCAAGGAAAACCTCAACCGGGCGATCTCCAGTCTAAACTTACGGCCCATTCCGATCAGCAAAAGACCTCTTAAGAGCTCCCGGGTCTCCTCTGCCTGAATATCGTTTCCGCTCGCCGCCCCTCACTGCGCTCGCTCGGGAACACCTATCGCTCACACTCAGAGTCAAAAGATGGTATGGTTGAAACACACCGCATCTCTATGCCCTGTTGTATGTGTATACATTTGCTAACCAACCATTCCTTCTTCCCCTCTCCAGGCGAACCCCTTCTCAATAAGTACCGCCCGCCCTGCCCCTCGTCCCCAATTCCTCCCCCCCCTTCCGGAGCGACTCCGATCAGATCTAACCAATGCGGGCCCCCCGCCCTTCCAGACGGCGGCGCCTGTGTCGCAATGGTCGGCAAGGACTGCGTCGCTATAGCCTGCGATCTGCGCCTGGGCCTGCAGGCCCTGACGGTGTCCAACAACTTCCCCAAGATCTTCCAGTACGGCGACCACGTGTTCCTGGGCCTGACGGGCCTGGCCACCGACGTGTCGACCGTGGCCGACCTGTTCCGCTACAAGGTCAACATGTACCGCCTGCGCGAGGAGCGGCACATTGCCCCGCGCACCTTCGCCAACCTCGTCAGCACCACCCTGTACGAGAGGCGGTTCGGCCCGTACTTCGTCAACCCCGTCGTCGCCGGGCTGGAGCCCAAGACGGGCGCGCCCTTCATCTGCGGGTTCGACAGCATAGGGTGCATCGATTTCGCAAAGGACTTTATTGTCTCGGGGACGGCGACGGAACAGTTGTATGGCATGTGCGAGAATTTCTGGGAGCCGAATTTGGTAAGTTCGTGCGGACCGCATTTGTGCTGGCTTGTCTGTATGGCTGCGTTGGTTTGCTGACCAAGGTGCACAATACAGGGCCCGGATGAATTATTCGAGACCATCTCGCAAGCACTTCTCAACGCCGTCGACCGTGATGCCCTCTCCGGTTGGGGCGCTCACGTCTATATTATCGAGAAGGACAAGGTGACCAAGAGGCTGTTGAAGGGGAGGCAGGATTAGAAGAGTGGTGTGGAGAGAGGTCATGGCTTATGATGAAGAAGATGACTCCTGTCCCAGCGATAATCGCGCCGGGACTACAGCCTTGTAGCAAATAGGGCATTTCGAAGCGTCTGTGGTCAACATGAGACAGGCCACATAACAATTGATCGTCTGGAAAAAGCGGTCAAGACATCGAAGTGCTGCAATCACCACTGTGTGGCCCATGGTCGATAATGTACTACTATACAAGGTCTACAGATCTACATACGCCAGTCTCTTCACCCCCCCCCCCCCCCGGGGCTCTATTGGTCCTTCTTTGCTTTGGGCAGCTTACGAGTTGAACTCGAGACGAAGAATGTTCGCTCAATAAACTTGAGACCTTCATCAATGAGACTGGCAAATATGTTAGCAAGGCCAAACGCCAGGGAAGAGAGAATCTGTAAGGTGACTCACACAACAGGTGCACTAAAGGCAAGAACTGCCTTCCACTCGGTCCAATTGAGCGGCAGGATGGAGAAAAGAGTCTGCAAGAAGGGAATGTACAGCAGGGCAAAGTGCAGTGCCATCGACAGAGCGATCGCATACACCAGCACCATGTTCTTCCACACAGGCAGCGTCAGGAGCGACTCGCTCGAAGACAGCGCGTTCATGGCGTTGAACATCTCAATGACGACCAGAATCGACAGCGAGACGGTCGAGCCGGACTTGGCCATGTCATTGGTGAACATCTGGCAGCCGATCTCGGGAAACTCCGAGGAGCAGCGGTGGAAGTGCGACAGTTGGTAGAAGCTGATCTGAGGCCCGCCAGAGTAGAACATGAACCACCACGCGTAACCGGCAACCGTGGCGAGGCCGACGTATGTGCCAATGACCAGGTACCGGAAGAACAGCCAGCCGCCGATCAAGGCCTCGTCGCGCTTCCTCGGCTGCCGCTTCATAATGTCATGGTCGGGCGGGTTGAACGACAGGGCAGTGGCAGGGAGACCGTCGGTGACCAGGTTGACCCAGAGAAGCTGGACGGGAATGAGAGCCTCGGGCATGCCCAGAGCGGCGGTCAGGAAGATGGAGACGACCTCGCCAATGTTGGACGAGATCAGGTAGCGAATGAACTGCTGCGTGTTGCTGTAGATGGAGCGACCTTCCTCGATGGCGACGCCAATGGTGGCAAAGTTATCGTCGGCCAGAACCATGTCGGCCGCCAGCTTGGACACATCTGTGCCGGAGCCCATGGCGACACCGATGTCAGCCTTCTTGAGGGCGGGCGCGTCGTTGACACCGTCACCAGTCATGGCAACAACCTGGCCGAGCGACTGCAGAAGGTCGACAAGCCTCGACTTGTGGGCTGGCTCGACACGAGAGAAGAGAGAGGCGTTCTTGGCTGCCTCCAGCTGCTCGCTCGGACTCAGGTTGTCAAACTCGCGGCCGGTGAAGCTCTTGCCGGTCAGGTCCTCGTCAGGGCCGAACACCCCGATTTGGCGGCAGATGGTCTCCGCAGTGTTGCGGTTGTCACCGGTCACGACAATGACGCGGATACCCGCCCCCTTGCACTTCTGGATGGCCGCGGGAACCTCCGGACGAGGAGGATCCAGCATGCCGACGAGACCGATGAGGGTCAGGTTCTGCTCCAGAGCGGCATACTCGGTGCTGGTCCTGGCCTTGTGCAGAAGAGGTTCGCCGTTGACTTGCTCGCGGCGCGCCAGCGCCATGACACGAAGACCCCGGTTACCGTACTCGACGACTTCTTTCAGAAGCAAGTCAGCGAGCTTCCGATCCAGGGGTACCCTCTTCCCGTGACGCCCAAGAACAGCATGGGTGCAGCGTTCAATAATGGACTCGGGGGCGCCCTTGACAAAAAGCTTCTGCTCCTGCCCGTTTTGAACTAGGACCGACATGCTCTTCCGATCGCGCGAGAACTCGTAAGTCGCGAGGCGCTTATACTGCTTCTCGTACCAGGAGCTGGCATAGTGGACGCGATCTTGGGGGTGGCAATCAGCTGGCGCGCAAGGGCCAATCTTCTCGACCATGACCCGCAGAGCGCCTTCGGTGGGCTCGCCAACGTTTGAATAGGTTGCCGAATGAGAGTGGTAGTCGAGGCGGGCGTCATTGCAGAGCGCGGCTACTTCGGTCATCTGGAGGACAGTGGCCGACTCCTGTGTGAGATCCCGCAGCACCTGGCCTTGGAACTTGATGTCACCCTTGGGCTCGAAAGTTGTTCCCTCCACGTCGAGCTCCTCCAAGTCAGACCCATCGTCGTTCAAGTAGACAATCTTGCTGACGCTCATTTGGTTCGTGGTTAGGGTGCCGGTTTTGTCAGAGCAGATGACGCTGCAGCTCCCCAGAGTCTCGACAGAAGGCAGGCTCCTGACGACTGCGTTCTTTGCAGCCATCTTGCGGGTCCCGAGGGCAAGGCAGGTAGTGATGACGACGGCAAGGCCCTCGGGAATCGCCGCAACACCAAGAGAAACAGCAATCTTGAGGTAATATATGGCGCCCTTGGTCCAGTTTCCGTGGGTCGGGTCGCTGAAGTGGGGGATGTTGATGAGCCAGACGAGGACGCAGATGATGGTGATAACCTTGGCGAGCTGGTCGCCGAAGTCGTTGAGCTTCTGCTTCAGGGGCGTCGGCTCGGAGATCTGGGCGGTGATGCTCTCGTGGATGTCCCCAATGGCCGTGTTTGAGCCAGTCAGAACGACTACAGCCTTGGCGTGGCCGGTCACAACGGTCGTGCCGGAGAAGAGCATGTTGACCTGGTCCTGGAGCACCGCCTTGTCGTCGCTGATGACGGCGTGGCAGTCCTTGCCCACGCTTTCGCTCTCGCCGGTGAGAATCGCCTGGTCGACGGCGAAGCTGTTGCTTTCGATCGAAATGAGCCGGCAATCGGCGGGGATGCGCGCGCCCACAGTCACATCGACAATGTCCCCCGGCACTAGGTCCTCCGCCTTGATCCGGTGAGTCTGGCCATTGCGCACCACGTTGGCCTCGTTAGCTGAGTATTCCTGCAAGGCCGCAATGGCCTTCTCGGCGCTACTCTCCTGCGAGACTCCGACGACAGCATTGAGTATCAGGATGGTGAGAATGACGATAGGGTCCACGAAAGCGCTCCATCCTCCCTCGTCCTCGAAGAGCGCCAGCACAAACGAAATTGCCGCCGAACCGAGAAGGATAAGGACGAGCTGATCTTTAAATTGTTCGAGAATGAGTTTCCAGAGGGGGGTAGGAGGCTCTTCGGGAATTGCTGTTCGGAGAGAACCGTCAGCCACGGGCTATCCCCAAAGACTCGCGAGAAAGGATGCGTACCGTTTTTCCCGTACTTGGCTCGTAATCTCGTCACCTGCTCATCGGTCAAGCCGGTCGCCCTGTTCACGCCGAGAGTGTCAAGTACTTGGTCGATCGACTTCGCAAAGGCGTTATCCATGGCTGCGGGCGTGGGCTGCCCCCGGTTGGCAGCGGGGCGTGTCTTATGAAGAGCGGCAGGAAACGAGATCCGAGATCGAGACCCTTGAACTCCACCGCGAAGAAAAAAAAAGTTCTAATACGAAGGGGAAACTGAAGCGCTTACTGGACTAACATGCGCAGAAAGGAGTGGAGGTACGGTTCAAGCAAAAGATCAAAACAAAACAAAACAAAAAAGAGAGCGGGATGGGATTCCAACGGGTTGAGCCGTGGATTTTTAGATGCGAACCCCAATTTGATACGACGTGTCCAGTTCAAACAAGGTGGCGGCTCGGCGGCTTCTGGGCGGAGCCGGCGCTGACAGGCAACGTGGGATTCCAGTTGGTTCCGGGACAGCGGACCCCACTGAAACTTGTCAGTTATCCCGGCTGGGCCCTGCACCTGCACGTTTGTCAGCCTTGGAGGATGGAACCTCCACGAACTGCCGCGGATTCTTCAGTGTGGAGGGAACCAATCAAAGTCTGGCCGACAGCCGACAGAAGCGGCATGTATCGACACCGCATGTTTTGCTATGTCACTACACTACTCTCCACGATAGGTAGGTGGCTAGAATATCGATCCTCAGCTTCCTATCAGAGCAGATAGTTAGTGAACTATATTTTCTTTCCATTGCAAGAACCCTCCCGGCCAAGTACGGCAGAATTTTTAGTTAGAGAACGAGTCCAATTCGTGATCTGCGATTCAGCCTAACAGATCGATACTCGCATCGCGCAACAGTCAGCTACGGCACTGGAAGGTCTGAATGTTAGCTCCCGATGGCCCCAAAGACAGGCCAACCAAGCCCAATTGAGCTAACTTTTTCTGAAACATACCTGAGTAGCCCAAAATAGGTACTGTACGTGTGGAGTCCGTTTGCAGCTAACGTACGAGTAGAAATGTACGGAGTACTGTATGGACATAGAGATGGTAGGTTAAGCTTGCAATAGACAGCTGGGCATGAAGTGCCTCAAGATAATGCTGTTAAAACGGTGATGCATGTGTAGTTTCAGGTGTCAGTCCGAAGCACATACTCACGCTGAGGTGCAACATTTGGAGGCTGAGGGATCTGGGCTCAGCCCGCAACTGCAATTTCAAGTAACGGAGTACAGTGCCTGATTCCAGTATCGATTAGTCCGTACTCGAAGTGAGCTGTTACCCCGCTGATGAGCACGAAAGCGTGGAACCCCACCCCAGCCTGCCCTAGAAAGTCAACAGCACCTAGCGTTCTGTCTACTTGCTATAGTCAAAACCTCGCTCAAGTAAACATTGTTCACTACGTCGCGAACTTGTTGACCCCTGTACGGAACTCAGCCCACTATTCCAGCCTTTTCTGCACCATCCAAGCACCGGCCTCGACAATGGCGCCCCCAACTCCGCTCGCCATCGCAACACAAGCAGTTAACCGCTTGGTCAAGGAGGAATCCTACTACCACAAGGAGCAAGCCAATCAAGAGAAGCGCATCAAGAAGTTGGAAGAAGACATCCAGAACAACAGTCCGGAGCTAGATAGCAACGCCGAGTACATCCTCAAGCAAGAGGTTCGCCAACCCCGAATCGGTGCAAAATAGATCAAACTTCGTTGAACCCTAACCCTCGATATAGAAAACTGCCTTGGAAGAGACCAAGGCCGTGTTTGGGCCGCTGAGGAAGCGCATCGCGGACGCCGTGCAGAAGTTGGAGGAGCAGATTGCCATCTCGGAGAGCGACGGTACGGGATCGGAGGAGGAGCTGGAGAAGGCAAAAGCCGCGCTTGAGTCGGGACAGAAGGTTGCTCAGGCGACAGAGTCGTCATGAGCCATGCAGGACTGTCTCGACTTATGGGATGCATATTGCATATTCGCTGGCAGGCAATAATCTTATGATGGCTACTTTATGCAGCAACAGCCTGCCTGCTGTTGATTACGTGGCATAGAGAACCCGCCTAAATAGTGCAGTTTGACAGCCTAGGTCGTGTCCATGCTCTCACCCTCCCCGTTGACAACGATCTGCGGCGCGTCATCGGCCGCCGGCGGCGTCAGTGGGCTGCCGGGCTCCTGTTCGTTATCCTTGGTCTCGCCCATCTCGATATCTTCTCCTTCCTCTGCAGAGCCCTGGTCTTGCCTCTCCACTGAGCCTTCGCGACTACCCGCCCGGCTACCCATCTGACTGCCCATCTGGCTGCCGACCTGGCTGCCGACCTGGCTGCCAATCTGACTGCCCACTTGGCTACCAACCTGCGAGAAACTCGCATCCGTAGCGATAGCTCGCTTGGCCGTGAGTGAATGGGCGTCCTGGCCCGGTGCGGGACTATCCCTCGCCGGAGACCGGCCGCCAACGGAGACCGGCCTAGGAGTGCCTTCCGCATCGCCGCTTTCCGGGGCACTCTTGGGCGCGAGCCCAGCGTCGGGCTTCGGCGACCCCTCCCGACTCCCTGTCCCGGACGGCCGAGGGGTGGCGCCGACCTCGTCATCATCCATCCCCTCCCTCCGCTCAACCTCCTCCTTCTCGTCGCGAATCAGCCTCCTGAGCCGCATGCTCTCCTCCATGATGCGTGCAAACTGCTCCCGCCGCTCGTGCCACGTGACGCCGTATGCCTCGCGCTCGGCCTCGAGCTCGGCGATCTCGTCGCGCAGCTTGCGCAGGTTGGCTTCCTGCTCCGCGCGGGGGCGCAGCGACGGGTTGCTCGTGATGGCGTCGGCGAGCGCGTCAAACTCGCGGCGCTGCGCCAGCGTCGCCCGCGCCTGCTCCAGCTGGACGCGCAGCTGCGCCGTGTTGTCGCGCACGGCGTGCGACGCCGCCACGATGCGCTCCCGCTCCGCCGCGTACCGCTCCCGCTCCCGCTCGTTGGCCGTCAGCAGGAACTGCAGGCGCGCGATGCTGCTGTCAAAAGCCGCAAAGTCAATCGTGATGTCCTCCTTGAGCTGGGCGAGGTCCGGCAAGGTACTGTCGTCGCTGCTGCCGGGGGCCGGAGTGCCATCGCGTTGCTGTTGGGAGGTGCCGTTTGAATCGGGGGGAGGCGTGGGTGCCTGGCGGGCTCGGGCTGTTGTGATGGAGTGAAGGGTGTTGAGGCGCTTGGTAATCCGCTTGAACGGCTTCTCTTCCACGTTGAGGAGCCGGGATTTGTGGAGCTCGGTTTCCTCCTTGTCGTCGAGGAGGCCCCAAGATGCCATCTTGAACTTGGGTCGGAAGGTGAATGCTGAACTCGTCCCTGAGGAAAAGGGAAGAGCAAGCGTCTGTGGCAGTAATAGTCTTCGGCTGTTTCAAATTGAATCGTCCTGCCCTTGCCAACTTGTCCGGCGATCAAAGTCGGACTGATTGTGTTAATTTGAGGATTACTGTGTAGTCTGTAAAGGCAGGAAGAAGCCAGTCGATTTGGATTGGCCCACTGGCACCCTTCAAGTTTCCAGGGGACAGAGTGGACGGGACTTGGAAGGTTGAGCCGCATTGTGGGGCCAGGTCAAAAGGTATGTATGTACGGATTACATACGTATGTACAGCACATACCAAGCTTAGCACAGTACCAATACTGTCTCTTCAGAAGTTCCAGATGTATGCTTCTCGCACCCCCTGCAGGTAATCAACTGCGGCTGCCTGACTACTCAGTCAGTACGAAATACTTACCTGCACAGTACTGTGTACCCTAACTGCATACGCCCCTACCATAGCAACAACGCAGTATCGCCATTGCTCCTTCTGCTATGCAGGCTTCGTTGGGCACGGCAGTCAAGGTGAAAGGCGCAAACCGAAGTTGTTTCCTCATTCTCCCATCCAAATCGATCTCAGAATCCTCCCACGGCAATCATCTCAGAAACAGTTGTTCCGAGTCTGATTGGGTCATAATCTGAGAACGGGCTTGACCTGCAGCTGGCCCTCAACAACCGACTTCGACGGGCTCAACGCTTCACGGAGCTCCAGGCAGACGAGCAGCTCAGTTCCTCGATCACAATGGTTGATTTTTACCTGCGGAGTGCCCCAAAGTCACCTGCCACACTTCGACATCATCCACCTCCTTCTCTTGCACTTCCCGGTTATCGACGCAAACGTATCTCACGCAGCTCACCTTGCATCCACCAAACCCTTACTGAGCCTTACTGAAACCAACTTTCAACTGTCACAGCGCATCTCACCTTCTTTGCACGGGTCAAGTGCCAGGGTTCACACTGCAACGCTGACGACGCAGTTCACGCATCTTGCATTGGCCAAAACGACAGCAGCTTACTCTGCGTGGCCACGACGTGGTTCACCTTGCATCATCGGATGGTTTCGCGTTCGATCGACGACACAGGGCAAGCATACATATACTTGGCCCACCCCCCTCCCCAGGCTTTCTGTTCTCATCCATTCCGCCCTGCATCCTCAAACCAAAGTTCTATGACGTCTGGCCCCTCAAACTACAGCTTGCACAACTCCCACTTGCTCAAAATTCAACCCTTGAAGCACCAAGCGTCACTATCTCAACTTATCAACTTTATCCAAGTTCAACTCGGAGTTGCCCAACATGACTGAACCTCGTGCCGCCGCTCATGTCACCAATGGTTTCCGACCTGCCCTGGAGACATGCTTGGGGCCTCGCAGTCTCGCAGACATGTGCCTGAGGGTGGCTCTCAACAACGTCAGGCACATCCAGAGCCTAGGCAACCTACCACCCCAATACACGGGTCCCATCCTCCGACATGTGAAGACGGCTGAGCAGCTTCATCAACTGGAGCTTAACAGCGATGACATCTACGACCAGACCGCAGCGCACTGGATGCGTATCATCAAGGACAAGTTTCCCGAGCTTGCTTCACAGCACAACTTCGTTCCCCAGAAACGAAAGTCCTGGCACAAGGTCTACGATAAGTACGAGAAACTCCAGGAGGAACAGATTGCTGCTGCCACGGAGAAGCTCAAACAGGGTCTCGCCGCCCAAACTCAACAGCAACAATCTCGCAAATCCACCATCATATCCAGCAAGGAAAGCGTGGGCCTGCGACGTCCCAAGGCAAAACCTGGATATTCGCTGGTATCGAAGAAGCAAGACTTCTTTTCGAAAACCAGAACGCAGCTTCGGATGGAGGCTGGGCGCTTCAGAACCAATCCGCTGGCATCTCGCACTTCCCAAATCAAGAAAGCACCGGCAGCCATGATTGAAGAAGCCCGAATCAAGAGCCAACCCAGCTTGGTTCCGCCTCCTCCTCCATTACGCCCGGACCTCCCTTCGAAACCGACTGCAGTTGGTTCTGGCGGGATCACAAGTCGTGAAGAGAAGGAGGCTCGCCTCCTGCAGGTCAAAAACGCAGGTAGAACTAAGCCGGAGGCTGGCGAAAATGTCCTTAGATTCAGCGATGACGAGGATGACGAAGACACCAAACTGAATGAGGATGATGATCTCTTTGGCGACTTTGCTGATCCCGAATTCGACGACGTCTCCAACGGCAGTCAATCGCAGAAGGCTGTCGCCTCTTCTGCCTCGTCACCGTCCCGTACGGCGTCCATCAAGCCGCTGCTTGTCCCAGAGCAGCCGACCAAACACCTTCGAGACCCAGTGAAGGTGGGAGACAAGCAGCCAGTCAAACGCCGTCGCAGCGTTGAGGAGGCAGATGCAGAGCAGCCAACCAAGCACCGCCGCAGCCACGAAGAAACCACGACCCCCATGTTGTCGGCTTCCAACAAAGCCAGTACCCTGCCTTCCCTAGCTCCACAACAATCCGCAAAACGCCGTCCGAAGGGTCTCTCGGCAGCACCGGGCGCCAACAAAGGCATCGCATTCAAGCCTGCGTCTAGAGCTGTCATCAACCCTGCCATCAAGACTGTTCCCAAGCCTGCCTCCAAGGAGGGAGCGGAAAGCAAGCCCTCTTCCCGGCCCGCTGTCAATCCTAGCACGGGCTCTCGTTCACACCGCGGCGTTCCCATGACGGCTCCATCTGCCAGCCGCTCTCGTTCCGCGAGCACTTCTGGCGACGAGTTAACTGCGGACCATGGCCGGAGAGCGACACGTTGCGGCAGCCAGGACCCTGTCGAGTCGTTGAGTGGGTTGCCGGTACGTGCCATGCAACCAGCGAACCGCTACCCGATCCTGCGGCCTAGTCCCAAGCTGAAGAACAGCTGAACTCGAGACTCGTGGCCGCCGCTTCCAGCGGCTTGGTTATGGCGGTGGATATGAAGAATCAGGCGTCTGAGTGGATTTACATGGTTGAGGCGTTGGATGGCTTGAATTTCACAATAGCATGAATCGCGGCATATGAACTAGGCGTTATGAACAGGACAGGGGATTATTTCGGGATCTACTCTTGTTTTGTGTACTTGGGAATAATAGGGATAAGGTTTGGAGCGAAAGCATGGGATCCGTATACATATAATGCTGCCATGTGCCCAAGAATCGCATCACGTCTACTTTCTTAGCCTGTTTACAATCCGTCCGGGTTGTACCTTTCTATGCGAATTCCTTACAAGTCGCGCCACGAGACATGTCCTCCGATGCGGTAAATACTGTGAAGATGCCCATTTTTCTCTCGGAACCTATTTCGTTTGCTCATCGTTGGTCATGATCAAATATCATTATGTCCATGCCCGCGGGCCACATTACACGACTGAAACACCGGAGTCAACAACCTAGGACAAGAATGAGGTAGCAGGTATGGATCTATTTCCCATCTTTGCCTCCCATCAAAAACCAGTACCGCCGAAATAAAAACTAAAATGGAACAGACACGCTTAAATGCACCACCTCTCCCCCTCCTCTCTCTCAAATCGCCCTAATCCAGTCATGCCATGCCGCTTCATAGCCCACCCCTGAGCGCCAGGACCAAGTGAAGGGTAGCCCCGCCCACCAGGGAGTAGTCGTCCGCTGTCTTGTCATCGAGCCTGTTCACATACATCACACACGCGCGCGCGTTGGCACTTGTCTCTCTGGATGTTGATAAAGGGAGAAAGGGGGGGTGGGGGGGGAATGAGGGAAAAAGAGCTTACATCTGCTTGCCGCCGTGGATGAGACGCTGCTGGGCCGGCGGGATGCCCTCCTTTTCTTCGACGAGTTCCTTGATCTTGGAGACCTGTTGTTTTTTCCCCACGGCAGAAAAAAAAGAGAGAGGGGGTTGATTCCATCGGTGAGTGTTCTCGGGAGAGAGAGGTGACAGATCAAATCAAATATATATGTATATAAAGGGAATGAGGAGGGAAGAAGCGATGGGACATACCTGGTCGGAGCCCTCGATGTCGAGCTCGATCTCCTTGCCGGTGAGCGTGCGGACCCTGGTGGTTGGAAAAAAAACGGTGGTCAGTCATCGGGCCAAACGAGGACGGTCTGGTGGTGGTGGCGGGGCTGTCGGGGCCTGTTGTGGACGGGATGGATGGTGCATCGACGCATACTTGATGAGCATCTTGGCGGGTGGTTTGGTTGCTTCCTGGTGGTTGATTTCTTCTTTCCGGAGTGGTGGTCCGAATGAGGCTGGCGAGTCTCGCTTGGAGAGAAGCACGGCAGACAAGTTTTATTTTCTTTTTTATTTTTTCCCTTGGAGACTGCACCGCGATATGAAAGACGCGTGAGGGCCGAGCGGGCTGAGAAGCTAGGTAAAGAGGTGTGCAGGTTCGAGGTCCGAGGAGGGGTAGTGGGGTAGCTACAGTGAGGGTCGCGGCCTTCCGCTGTGTTCCTTACTGCTTGAGAGAGTGGGGCCTCTCTGATAGGAACCCGATGCGTATTTTGCCGGAGGTTCTGTCAAACAATACCGTAGACTCTGGTATTTATAATGCGATAACTGGATCTCTTCCAGATCCAACTAGCAGTTCCAGCAGTTGACGCTAACCATGACAGTAAAGATGAAATCCTCGGTTCTGCTTACGAACCGGCTCTATCTAGCTTGCTGGACAACGCGTCATCATTATGGTCTGGACGGCAATTACGATGAAAGAGGTCAAGGACATCCTTATGTAGCGGACCCTGCCAGATTGACGTCGCCAGCCCTAGGCTGTAGGAAGGCCACGAATCCGTAACCCGCGCAGCCATGGGGAAGCAACCAGACAACACATTGTTGTCAGCCAGGCAAGCTGCTGCTACCTCTTGGTCGTCCACCGCGCATGCACCACCTTCTTGTGCAAGCCGAGAATCATCATGTTGTTGTTACACAGGGACTGCTAGCCGTTTGCCCTTAAACATACAGTAGAGATTGTTCATCACCACCAAGCGATGCCTTCCAAACGCCGCCTTTTCCCCTTACTTCCTCTCCGTCTGGTCGAAGACGTTCAGACCCAAGCCCTCCGAGTCGAGGAGCAGCCTGTTCTTGCCGCCCGCCTCCTGTAGCAACCCGGCGATCGCCCGGGCGTTCTCCAGTTTCTTCAGCTCCACGTACGCCCTGTTCTTCTTGATAGCGTCACCGATAAGCTCCGCAGACCGAGCCTCACCCTGGGCCTTGACCACCATGGCTTGCTTCTCCTGCCGCGCCTTGTCGACGACAAAGGCAGCACGCTGCGCCTCTTGTTGGGCGACTTGCTTGGCCTCGACTGCCGCTGTGAATTCGGGGGAGAAGCCGAGATGCTACGTCATCCGGGTTAGTAAGACGAAAAGAAGGGAAAAGGAAAAAAAAGAAAAGAAAAAAAAGGAACGGGCAGCGAAGAGAACATACCGTCAACGACACGTCATCGAGCAAGATGTTGAAGCGCGCGGCTCTCCGGGACAGGTTGTCGCGGACGAGCTTGGCGACCATCTCTCTCTGGGTGATCAACTGGCTGGCGTTGAACTGGGCGACGACGCTCTTGAGCACCTCGTTGACGATGGAGGGGAGCACGCGCTCGTCGTAGTCCTGGCCGAGGGTGCGGTAGATCTGTGGCAGCGCCTGGATGTCCGGCCTCGACAGCACGCGGCAAGTGATGTTGACCATCTGGAGGTCCTTGGTGCCGGTCAGGGAAGAGACGTTTCTCGGCTTGGCGCGCACGTCGTAGATGATTGGCGTCTCGAACCAGGGGATCACGAAATGGGTTCCTTCGCCGTAGATATCCTTGCTGATACCGCTTATTCTCCGGTACTTGATCGCTCTGTGGCCACCGTCGACGTTGAACAGGGCGTTCTGGAAGAGCAGAGCGCCGCCGCCGAGGAGGAGGAGCCCGGCGAGACCGCCGCCGAGGCCACGGGGAGAGCCGCCGGGGAAGCCGCCGCCCGGCCCAAAGCCTGCACGGCCGCCCGCCCTCGCAGCCGCCCGGATCCTGTTGGCATAGTCCTCAAACGGGCTGCGGTTCGACATGTTGCCTAGGTGCTAGGTGCTGTGATGTCGTCGGACTCGCGACTAGACACAGTCTGGTGTTACTCGGTTTGCTCGGTGGAGAAAGAGCTTCGGCAAGCTTTCTGGGCAAAGCTGGTCCGTGCACTGGCTCGTTCGGGCCCCAGTGCGGGCCTGCAACGGGCACTACACTACCTTACCTAAGGTATCTTTTAGTGCACGGTACGGAGTACAGATTACATAGTACAGTACGGATTACAGTACCTGGTGCGTTCGGAGTACTTACCCAGCACAGGCTTGTGTTGAGACCAATGGATCTTTTTCACCAACTTGGGTCGTGCGCCTCTCGTCTCTTCATGTGGCATCTCGCCCGCTAAAAAAGGAACTCAATCATCTTGAACCTGAGATGCACACTGCTTGCTTGCCTTGAATAGCCGTGTGAATACAGGGACTCAGGTGAAGCTGGAAGACGGAGAGAGAGAGAGAGAGCTTGATCCCCCTCCCCCCCAAAAAAATTGCTGTGGTAGCCCACATTGTCTGGTATAATCCATCCATATCGTTTCTTGCTGCCTTTGTTTGGTTCAGGATTCTCGCTCTCCCGCTCTGCATCGCTCACTTCTCTGGGCCCAGAACGTGACAATTACAACACTGCGCATTCCCGTACCGGTCCCTTTCACATACTCCGTACCGGATTTCTGATTTCCCATTGCGTCTTTTTGTCTTTCTTCTTTCCCCATCTAGTAGCATCAAATTCTTTCAGCAGACGACTGGTCGCCTGCAAGAGCGATCTGCTCCGCTGCCACCATGTCAACCAGACAACCCTCTCGCGTCGTGTTCGTGGGGAACATCCCATATGGTGAGTCTCGGAGGGTGTGTGCTTGCCGCGACCTGAACTTGGGATGCTGACCCCCGTCGGTGCAGGCTTGACCGAGGAGCAAATCACAGAGATCTTCAGCGGTGCCGGGAGAGTGCTGAACTTCCGGCTCGTCTACGATCGCGAAACTGGTCGGCCAAAAGGCTTCGGCTTCGCTGAGTTTCCCGATTACGGTGCGCAATCCTTCCTGTCCTTAATCTGTGCCGAGTCCAGGGCGATTGCTTACTCTCTCTCTCTCTCGCTCTCTCTCTTCTTTTCGCTTGTTCTAGACTCTGCGGCCTCGGCGGTCAGAAATCTGAACGACTACGAGATCATGGGTCGCAAACTGCGAGTCGACTTTAGCAACGAGACGGTCAGCGACGACGACAACCGCGACCGGGATGGCGCAGTATGTTTGTCTTCTGGTTTACTTATCTCTTCAGCTTTTCTTCTACTGTGCGCTCCAGACACTGACCAACCCTCCAATTTTTCCAGGCCGGCGCCGGCGGCATCAACTATTCCAACAACCCCGGCGCGACCAACGGCAGCGGGTCCTCGGCCTCGAACCCGTCCGCTACTTCGGGCGGCAGCTCCTCCCTGCCCCCGCTCCCGCAGGGTAAGGACCTGCCGCCCGGCGTCTCGTGCACCGACGCCATCTCGCGCACCCTCAACACGCTCCCCCCCGCGCAGCTGCTCGACATCCTGCAGCAGATGAAGGCCCTCGCCACCTCGGACCCGGCCCGCGCCACCGAGCTGCTCACCCAGGCGCCCCAGCTCAGCTACGCCGTCTTCCAGGCCCTGCTCATCATGGGGCTCGTCTCCCCGGACGCCATCACCTCGGTCCTCGAGACGGGCGCCGCCGCTCCTACTCAGGCGCCCGCGCCCGCGCCCGCCTCCGCCCCCGCGGCTACTATCCCCGCCCCGGCCGCCTACGGAACCGTCGGCGCCACCGGGACGCCCCCCGTTCCGGGCGGCTACGCCCCCCCTCCCGCTGCTCCTGCCCCCGCCCCGGGCCCCGCGGCTCAGGACCCGGAGGCCCTCATGCGGGCTGTCATGGAGCTGCCGCAGGAGACCATCGACCAGCTGCCCGAGACGGAGCGGCAGCAGATCATGGCGCTCAGGACGAGCTACGCCGCCCAGATGCGCCGTTAGCCGCGTTCCTTCTTTTTTTCCCTTATGGGATTCGGCTGCGGTGCGTATCGGGCCTCTTCTTTGCTGCTGCTGCTGCTGCGGTGGGACTTTTTAAAGAAACAAAAAGGAAGAGAAAAGGGAGGGAAGGAGGGAACGTTGAGTTCCGTGAGCTCAGAAAAAAAGGGGGGGGGCTTGTGGCCTCGGGTGGTTTGCCGGTTGCGTGGCTGGTTAAATTTAGGGTGCCTTCCTTCGTTTCCTCTTTGGTGGATTGTCATCCTCTCTCCTGGCGTTATGGAAAGGTTTAGGGATTCAATTAAAGAGTAATGCTGAGGTGCAATACACGCATATACATGCAATATCGTAATGTGTGAGTGAGTCTCAGCTCGGTAATGAACAGGGCAAGGGAATTGCTATGCTACGACTCGACATTCATCGGTCATTGACAGGTTCTAATCGCCCCGAGTGTTGACAAAACCACTATCCCATTATTCTCCTGACACCAGTACGAATGCAGCTTTCCCCACCCCCTTCGCCCCCCTTCCCATTCTCTCCGTGCCTCGAAGTATGCAGCCCCCATGTATGTTTCATGTACGTATACCTATAGTGTTCGGATTCATGTACGGGGTCTCAGCATTTTCATGGATCACAAGACAAAAGACAAACAAGACGCCCCCGCCCCCCGCTTCCAACGCCAGAATCGGCAGACTCCAAAACGCCTCTAGAAGCAACCACAGCCTCAAACAATATTGTACACCCTCTTCGCAATCAGGTAACACGCGACCCCAAAGAGGATCAGGCCCGTGGTGATGGCGATAAACCATTTGAGATCTCCCTCGTACTCCTGCCCTGGCACCCAGACGTTCATGCCCCACAGACCGGTGATGATGTTCATCGGCAGCACGATGGTACCCAACACGGTCAGCTTTCCGAGGACGTCAGCCGTTTGCTCCTGCCGCTCATTCATGCGTATGTTGATTTGCGCGAGGTAGTTCCCATGGGAGCGAGCCAAGATCCTTTAATTGTGGTGCGAGATTCGGTTAGTATTGTGCGAGCCGATTCGAAAGGGCCGGAACGGGTTATGGGAATAGGGGACGGGAAACTCACTTCTCATAGTGACTCAGGTTCGAAGTCATGGTCACGATATGATCCTGAATGTCGCCCAAGTACAAGCCGATCTCGGACCGCGGTGCCACCTCCCAGTGCTCGTTGCAACGCTTCGCGAACCCCTTGATCACGTCGGCCTTGTTGCTGAGCAGGCGATACAGCGACATGACTTTCTTGCGGCAATCTCCGACCCGCCGGAGCATATCCCGCCCGGCCTCGGCCGACCTCACTTCGGCCGAGGCGTCGCATTTCTCGTTGAGCCGCCTCCTCTCCTCTCTCAAGGCGTGGTCTTCTTCCGAGTGCATCTGCAGGATCGCATAGTCGATGTCGTCGACCTCGTCTTCGATGTTTTGGATGAGGGGGCCGAATGCATCCGTGATGTCGTCGATGATGGCGTACGAGATCCAGTCTGACGAGAGGATCAGGTAGTCGCGCAGCTGGCGGATACGCCGCCGCACGTTGGCCGGGTGCGGCGTGACGGAGAAGTGGAAGCTGAGGACGCCCTCCCGGAACACGACGACGTACATGTTGACGGGCTCGAGGAACTTTTCGCTGGCCCGGTCCTGGTCGAAAGAGCGGTAGTTGACAAAGTAATAGTTGCGGAAGAGTTCCACCTTCTCTCGCTGTTCCTGCATCATGATATCCTCGGCCGTGAGCGGGTGGATCCCAAAGGCCTTGGAGAGCACCTTCATCTCGGCCTCGGTGGGACTGAGAACGTCGAGCCACCAGACCGGGCGATCTCCGTATTTGAGCGCTTTCGACGGTTTGCCATTCTGGGCCGGCTTGGAAGCGTCCGGCGACTTTAGGTCTGAGGGGGCACATCCGCCCGGTCCCGTTCTAGTCGCCTCACTGTTTGTGGACGTTTTCCGCTCGAATTCCTGGCTTGTGGCTGCCAGAGACGGCTGTCTTGCTGGGATCCTTGGGTCGCCGCTCTGTCCTCCGAGCACCTGAAACAAGTCAAGTTCTTGCTCCTGCTCTTCTTCGCCATCCGAGGTGTCCGAGAGAATCGGGGGATCGGGCATGAAAAGGTCTCTGAAGGTGCCCCCGGGCTGTACCAGCTCGGAGATGGTCTGACTATGGATGGTGCTCGGGAGCTCTTCGTTGAAGTACGTGAAGCGGTAGGGGGCGGCCTCCTCGGCCTGAAACCATCCCCGGTGAACAGGCCTCAGCCTCCCGTCAATCAGCTGCGGTTCCGTGATCCGCTTCACACGACGCTCCTCGCTCCGGCCCTCCTTTTCAAACCGACTCCATTCGTCCAAGATGGAAAGGTCTGGCCATTTCCCACACCGCCTTCGAGTCCTCTGGCGGGACGCCGAGTCACGATCGCGAGTGGAGGGCTCCTCGTCTCCGAGTTCGGAGAGGCCGTCTTGCGGAAAGCACACGTCTTCTTCGGCTTGTAGCGCAATGGTCTTCCTCCTGTCCGATGGTGACGGTCGGCCACCTTCGTCCCCGCTCCCTCTGGTCGTCGAGGTCTCGCGGCGGTCGATCTCGTCACGCAGGAGCACGTCGCCAAAGCTCATGGACATGCGGTTTGTCGGGTGCAGGGCGGGCGACCCTGGGACCGAGGGCGGATAATTGACATTGTAGGAATCGGCCGGCTGTCTTCCCCTGGCGCTGCTCGCCTTGCTCGAGCCGCTGTGGCTGGGGGGCCCGTTCTTCCGCGAAGCATCTGCAGATCCGTAACCGCCAAAAGTATCTCTTCTCGGGAAAACCGGGCTCGAGAGAAGAGGCGCACCCTCGTCCTCCTCGTCGCTATCTGCCCTTGTGGCGACCGTCAATCTTGTGCTAGCTTGTGGGGTTGGGAACGAGGCACTCGTCGTCATTATCGAGGGGCGCCTGGGTCGAAGAAACGGCTGCTGGGCTCTGAGGTGCGATGGATCAGCCACACGTCACAACGAGCTTGTGGTAACATTGACAAGCCTTACCTGTGGTCCAACAGCGACTCGCTTTCGATGCTTGTCGTGCTTAGGTTGCCGCCAGGCCGCGCGTAGAAGCGCTGCGAGGCGTCTTCCAGCACTCCTTCGTTAACGTTGTCCTGTGCTATCTCGTCGGCGGGAGCGGCAAATGACTTTCTTCTCTGCTTCTTCCTCCTTCCCCCCCTGTGGTTCTTCCGCCTTCTCGGGGCAGGGGCGGACGGGGGTGGGGGATGTGAAGCTTGATCAGAGGCTGAGGCAGCCATGTCCGGATGGGATTGCTTCTTGGACAATTCCATTGGGGATAATCACCACCCGAAACGGCGGGTCTGACCAGGCTGGCGAATCAGGCTCAACGGGTGCCTGTGGCGTCTCGGCGCGCGACAACGTGGGTATTGCTATTTGGGCACATGGGTCTTGAAGCTCGCCTCGGATTTCGGGGGTCTTGTGTCGAGCAATGGCGCACTACACTAGTGTAGGCAGCGCGGGGCTGGGGGCTGGTTCGCGCGGCCAGCGAAGTGCTCCGAAATATGATTGGGGCCACGTTCCTTAGTGGGTTTGGAGTGAAGGGTCAAAGGCAATCAGGTGCTGGCTCTGGGGTCAGCGGGTCGAGACCCAGTAAGTGCAGTTCGGCGGGACTGACTTAAAACTGCTATTCGGCCGGTCGTGCCCGCAGAATATGGAGGAAAGAGTCGCATTGTTGAAGCTTCCCTACACTTTCGATGGAGAAACGTTGGCGGGTTTGGGCGCGGGCATGGAGAGGGTTGGCACCTCGACCAATCTTCAAGTGATGTCACCCCATCGAGGCAGCCACTTATTGGTTCCCGTGGGGTTGGGCGGCTTGAAACACGGAATAATTCTTAGTGGGCCTCTGCAGCTACCCGTACCGCCATCAATGAAACCCCGGGCGCCCCAGCTGCGGCGCGATCGCTACGGATTTCTGCTAGTCATTGCTTGCTCCTCGGATCCGCATCATTTTGCCGGCAAGGTCGGCGATCGGTTTCCTCATGGCATAGTCGTAAGTGTCGGGTAATGCCCGAGCAAATGAGAAGCGGCAGCTTGAGCTGCAGGTGCCTCCTCCCATTGGGACCGCCAAGAGGTCACCACGGTTTCCCAATGTCCCACGACCCTGAGCGGACAGGCTCAGATGCGCATGTAGGGATCGCTGTGGACGATAGTACAGTACAATGCATACATTACATAAGGTACATGGATGGACGATCGCCAGGTCCTGAGCACCTGGTAGCATCTCGACTCGGCTTGCATACAAACCGCCCAACGGTCGCCGCAGGGAGCTACCCTTACATAAGATGTAAGCCTCCTACATGAGGTGGTTCTATTTACAGGCAGTACCAAGTGATTGCGTCCTCGGATACGCAAGCCCCTCCTGCCGTCCGATGAGGCGATAGCGGAGGGGTTGGTGGAACCTAGGGCACCTGCGGATGTTGCTTAACGTTCGCGCCCCTCATGTAGGTCGAACAGGTATTCCAGCTCAATTCTGTGGACTTGGGATATATCAGTTGTCTCGGAATTCTAAGTGACATCATCCCAACACCCATCAACTTCTTCCTCCTTAGTACAAGAGTTGCCCGATCGTCACCATGGCCGGCTTCCCAAAGCTCATCCCCGCCTTCACGGTCCAAGTAAGCAGCGATCTAGCCCAGCATCCAACTCCCCAATTCCGTCCTCACAAAAGTTTCCTTTCCGGGAAGGAAAGAACTCGCCCTCAACACGCCACTTCTCCCTCACTTCTCCGCCTCCCCTTTCCTCCTTCTCCCCCGTTTTCCTTCCTTCTTCCAATCTGCCCGCTGGAGACAAACAATTCCCCCCCCCCCCCCCACCCAATTCTCCTACACACTTGCAGTAAACAATTGGAATCGTAAACAATACGAACAACAGGAAAAAAAAACCAATAGGTTGCGATCGAACCCCCAAAAGCCATCTCTTCCTCCCTGACGGTCGTCCCCTTCCTCTCGACGGGGGGCACCATCGTCTCGGAGCCGTCGTACCCGATCAAGCTCGACGCCGCGATCGAGCACGGCGCCGACTACATCAAGGCGGCCCCCGACGGCCGCCACGTCCGGCTCGACGTCCAGAGCACCGCCCGCGACGCCGCCACGGGCTCCCTCCTGCGCTTCATGTACCGCGGCAAGATCGCCACCACGGGCGACGCCGGCCGCGTCCTGAGGGGCGAGGAGAATGCGGGGACCACCGACTTTGGGGAGGCTTGTAAGTTTGTTCCTTCTTTTCTTTCTTCTTTTACTTCTTTGTCCTTTCTCTTTTGCTTTTATCTTCCTTGATTTTAGTTTGTCTTGTGTGTTCCGGTTGCAAGACAGTAGGGAAAAAAATAGAAAAAGTTTCGCTGATTGAGGGGGTCTAGTCTCCATTGTCGAATTTGAGGTCGGGAGCAAGGAACTGGCGGCACTGGAGGAAAAGGTGTACGTTGGTTCGGGCCGCTTTGTCTTCGAGCCCGGGAAGCCGACCATTGTCGAGTACAAGGTCAGCGAGGTTGCCGCGTAGGTGGGACGGCCTGGCATTGGGGGAGTGTGGAAAGGCTTGCTTTTGATCCGGCTACCTCTGGTAACGTCGCTGTGAAAACCGATGCGATATACTGTGATTTGTATGCTTAACGACACAAACCCATTGAACTGATTCTGGTTTTGATGGGTAAACTATAGGGTATCCGCTCTGCATTTATCGGATCACACGTGGCCAAAGAACGTCGTGCCATCCACACTTCCTGTGCCGCTTTCTGACGCTGCCCTTAGACGCACACCCAGCTCTCACTTCGCCCGCTATGCAGAATTATCTCTTTTGTTTCCCCCCACTTGTTATCCATGCGCGCCTGGCCGGCCCGCTCCGTTCAATTACTGGCGGGCGGTCCCCCCGCCTTCTGGATCAGCAGCTGTCCAACTGCAATGTTGGCAATCTCGTACGCCTTGGATCCCTGAGGAAACGTCCCGAGAGCCGCCCAGAGGTCGATCAGCGGCTGCATGGGCTCGAGATCCGACTTCTTCAGCAGGTTCAACGTGGTTGCGGTGAGGATGAAGTGGCTGAAGCAGCTGTTCATCGACTTCTCGAGGTTCAGGCAGAACATGTCCTCGAAGTGTGACCAGTACAGGTGGGCATAAACCCGGAACATCTGGCGGAAGATGGTCTGGCACGTCTCCATGAAATTCTGTGGAAACCCACTCCGCTTACCCACCCAATCCGGGCCTGATTCCGGTACCGGGGTGCAGAAGGCCGGGTTGTCGGCGTACGAGACGCCAGCTGGGTCCGTTGGGAAGATGCTTGTGTCATCGAGTTTACCCGTGATGTACCGCTGCACGAGGGTCAAGTACTCGTAGGCGGGGATCTCGACGGGCTGGTACCGAGAGTTGAGCCAGGTGAACGAGTGGTTGCTGGTGCAGTTAGTATACATTTGTTCACTTAAAAAGGGGGTTCGATAGGCCGACTCGCCTTCCTGCCGACATCTTGGCGCATCTCCTAGAATTGCAGATGGAGGTGCCATCCTCTTCCTTGTCGTGGACCAGGCGGATAAAAGTAATCAACATCCTCCAGTGGTCGACAACTAGCAGACGGGGGTCAGCCGCCGTTGTGCCTGAGCCGGCCACCGCCGGCGATTCAATGCTCACCTTGGTGCGCAATCCATTCCCCCATCTCGACCGTCTTGGGCTTTGCGCTGAGCGTGAGAAAGTTACCCTTGACGATGTGCTTCGCATAGTTGGCGTTGAGCCACAGAGGTTTCACGGGAGGCAGGTGGTACGAAGCGAGAACCTCCTCCGCTGACGGCACCATGCCGCTGGCCTGGTCCATGCCGATGGTCTCAGCAAGTGATGGCGAGGTGGGGAGTGGCGGGAGCTTCACTGCAAGATTGGAGGAGGAAGACTGGCTTCCTGGCTGCCCTTGGGGTAGATTTCCTGGGTGTTGTCCCTGGGCTTGCGCTTGTGCTTGAGCCTGTGCTTGCGCCTGCGCCTGCTGCTGCTCGGGGCTCGGGGAGCTTGCGCCCGAGTTTGGGCTTCTCTGGCCGCGGAAGCGGGCGTTGCTGTTTGTCAGTTAGCCACAACGCGGCTAGCTAAGAGGCGGGAAAAAGGTGTGGTGACGAGGCTCAATGCGCAATCAAGACGAGGATGCATAGTTGCTTGCAAACATGGTCTCATATCAGCCACAAATCAATTCTTGCGGCACACCCCATATTCGGTTCTGGTCGGACACACTCTTACAGTGCCGAATACAATGAGCCACACTAGTGGTTTCATTGCGTGAACGGATGATGAGTTTTGTCCGTGATGAAACATATGACGAACAGCTCTTGCTTTGTGAGTAAAACAGCAGGGGAAAGGGAGGGGGAAGGATAGGAACCGGGGGAGGGGCGGAGGAGGTTGAAACTTGGGGTGGCACTACCCTACCCCTGAGCACACAGCCTTTGAACACTGTCCCCTGAGGAGCCCAAAGCGGTAAACAAGAACTACTTGCTTTGACACGACATTGGAGAGAGCTGTGGCTTGAAGGAAAAGCGTTGAAAATCTGCTAACACACTCTTACGCACGGCTGGCTCGACGCGGCTCAATGTGCAGGCCAGGTGCACGAACGGGGTGTTGGAGGTGGAGGTTGGTGATTTGCGGGGAAGCAAGCGGTGGAAGCGAAGGGCGGTCGGACTCACATTCCAGAGAAGAGGTTAGACATTATTGCTGTGTGACTTGAGTCAAAGACGGGTATGTAAAAAAAGAAAGTCTGCGGCGCAAGGGAGAGGCCCTGAATAGTCCAAGGTAGGTCGTTTACACGTCAATCTGCGCAGGTCGTCATGTACGAAGAAGTATTGTTTACTGATGAATCGGATTGGGTTGCAGGTTCCAGACCTCCTGAATCTTTGGGCAGGAGACATCCCCCGCCGTTGTTAAGCCGTTTCAGCACTCCCTACCCCTAGGGTCTCCTCTTATCGATATCGGGGACGGGGCAGGGGTAGGTCGACGTGCTTGATGAGTCAGCAGAAGAAGTGGGTGCCAGGTCGTTATCTAATCGGCTAGTTGACCAATACGGAGGACCGAGACGCGACAAGCGCAATCGACGGTTTCCTGAACAGGGCTGAGCAGCGCCGCGACCACCAGACTCGTCCACTTCCGCCTCCAAGATTGAGACTTCCGGGAACCATTGCGCGCAGAAGACGCTAGTTCCGCTGTTTCTTAGAGCGTGAAAACGAGAGAGTACACATTTTTCCCTCGGTTGCAAATCGATTCATTCCAACAATGTCTGACTCCGAAGACCCTGTCGACATTGCCGACGAGGGTGCCGACGATCTTTTCGGAGACGGCGATGAGGCACTTTCAGATGCTGAAAATGCCGTGAGTGACCGTGAGGCGGCTTCGGAGAGGGAAGGCAGGGAAGCGGATGCGCGCTTCCACGACGACCACGACGACCACGACGACGAAGAGCCTCGCCAATTCCGCGAAAAACTGGTGTCCGAAGTTCCATTGTATAGGCACCGCATTCCGCGTTCCAAGGACGGCGGAGTAAGTCACGACAATTGCTGGCCGGTTCCTGACCCGAGCGCCCTTACTGACAAGATGCCCAGTTGCACTCCCTGCGGGTTCCCGACTTCATCAAGTTCAAGCCCATGGAATACAAGTCCGATGAGTGGCAGCCGAGCAAATGGGACCTTGACAACGCCAACTCGGAGAACCCGATCCCCTCGATAATGTGGCGCCGCGATCCGGCGACCGGCCGCATGCAGAGCAACGCCAACATCTACCGCTGGAGCGACGGCTCCGTCACGCTCGCCATCGGCGACGAGCACTACGAGATCCAATCCAAGCCCCTCGCGCCGCCGAGCAACAAGCCCTACCGCGAGGTGCAGGACGCACACTACTACGCGGCGGCCGCCCATCTGACGACTAACTCGCTGCTGATCGTCGGCCACCTGACGGAGCAGTACACGGTGCGCCCCAACAAGGAGCTGCAGGACCACGCGCTGGAGCGGCTGAAGGCCGACCTCGCCGGCGCCAAGAGGGACCGCAGCGCCGAGATGATCATCGTCACCAACGAGGACCCGGAGTTGCAAAAGAAGCAGGCCGAGCTGGCCGAGAAGGAGCGCGCCAAGCTGCAGCGCCGGCGCGAGACGGCCGCCGCTCGCGCAGACGGGCTTGGCGGCCGGTACAAGAGCGGCGGCCCGTTATCCGTCGGCGACCTCGAGGGTCGTCGCGGCCCGGCCGCCGCCGGCAGGAAGCGCGGCGCGCCGGGCGCTGCCAAGCAGAAGCGTCGTCGGCCCGAGTACGACTCGGACGATGACCTGCCGAGCGGCACGCGCCGTGGGGATAACTACGACATGGACGACGGCTTCCTGGTCAACAGCGACGAGGAGAGCGAGGCGGCGGAGGAGGACGAGGAGGAAGAGGAGGAGCTGCTGGACGATGAAGAAGAGGAGGAGGAGGAGGAGAAGGATGACAGGCCGCGGGCGAAGCGGCAGAGGACGTCTGACCCGGACGAGGATGCAGAAGGTGAGGAGGACGCCCCGACGCACGAGACGTCGAGGGGTCGCAGACGGCGCGTCATCCAGGATGATGACGATGAGGAGTGAATTATTTGGGGGACTTCCTGGGCATGTATAACATAATCCAAGCACATGGTAACAGACACATTTGGCGTCTCTGACTCGGAAAATGGCAACAGTTCAAAGGAATCACATTTACCTGCCGAGCTTCACTTTTGATCGACCCAGGGGGGCCGAATGCAGCGCCTTTGCTTTAGTTACGAAGGGCACTAACCTACATCATATGAGCAATTCATTTTCCCTTGGGTACGTCGTGATTGAGGAGCAACTCCAAGGTAGACTCTCTGGCAGTCCGGTACGGGATCGCAAGCTAGACACGCCAGCTGGTTCACCTATCTAGATTACTATATAGTCACTGGACAGTTTCAATATAGATGTGCGAGGATGTTGAAGCATTGTTTGCGATATATGTCCTTCGTATCAGCCTTGGCTCCTTTAGCCACCAAAGCCTACAGCCTCATCGATGGCTTCGCTCGCTTTTGCTTCACAGCGCCCGGTTGAGGCCGTCCGTTGTCTCGACGTCGGCCCGTGAATAAGGAGGGCTCTGAGGGAAAATATGATTCTTGCGCTAGGCAACACTGCACAGAACTCTTCTGGTCCCCGCAGGGCCGTGTGGCCGCGGGGATGTCTAAGAAGAAGCCGGACCAGGTAGTGACGATACCGGGGGCCAACCAGGCGTGCGAAAAAGGGGCGGTACGTTGCATGTAAGTGACCTGGGTTTCCTCCGAAGCGAAGCCTGTGACTCCAGAGGGACTTCTCGAACCCCATACGCCAACAGACGAGCTCGCAAGCGTTGCCGAGCATCAGAACCGACGACCAAGCCTAGGCGGACTGATAGCATGAGGGCGAGGGCCGCCTCTTCGCTTCTCGTTTTTGTATTTTGCCAAAGATCCCATGTCCGAGGTGGATGTTGTGACCGTATGTTCGGATCCTGACGTTGAGGATAGCTTTCGAAAACAAGTTTGCAGCCAGAAAGCCGTGGTAGTTTTCACCAAGCCGGCAAGCGAACTCCTGAGCAAAAGAAAGAAGGAGTGAAGCTTTGGGATTTCGGCCGGAAGCTCACTGCACCACACCCGCCATCGTTGAGACGCTGGCCGATTCGCCCCGGTTATGCGTCCAGGTCTTCTCTGGACTACCCGTGAAGCTATACACGAAGACGATACTAGTCCGGCTATCAGCCGCTGGTCCCGCGAGTAGATGTGCAGGCATCTTGACCACACCCCCGAGCGAGGCTAGTCAGACTCAAAGAGGTACCGTCGAGTCGACCTCGTGGAGACATCCCTGGTGGAATCACATCAAGACCGTCAACAGCGTTTGAAATCTACACTGGTAAGTCACCAGATGGCGAATTAGGTGGTCCACACATCGGGATGGAGGTGTGATGCCTGCGATAGGTCGAGCATAGCTGGCTGAACTGAACCATGTTAACCTTCATGACATATATCAGTACGAGCTGACCGCAGCATTCGAGACAGTACGGTATAAAGATGAACAATAAAGTTGTAGATACGCTTCAGCAAATGAGTTATACCACTTACTTCATAATTACTCATGCTGCTGGTATCTATGTCGAATAAATCTCATCAAAAATAGCCTGGCGTTCCTGACCGGGACTGCCCTGAAACGCCGGGAAACGCTCCGGGGATTGGATTCACTGCTGTGTCTTCGTCCGAACTCGGATAGTTGCCCACTTCGTCTGGCGCATCAGGCGGTGCCCGCATCGCCTCCAGAGCATCAGAGTCCAATACTGGTGGGTGAAACGGTTTGATGGTGTGGATTTCGCGTCCCGAGGGCATTTGTGCAAGGAGCGGGCCAACAGGGGGTATCGGCTGAGTGAGCATCTGGATGTAGCGCAAATCGTCAGAGATAGGGTCAGAGAACAAACGGCCGGGGGCTCGACTAACCGTATCGTTCTGCTTCACCCACTTCGCTTCCAGCATCTCGAGCACTCTCGTTTCCTCCAACCTTCCGCCATCCGCCCCCCAGTCCAGCCCCCGCTCAACCTTTTTATCTTCCCTCTTCTCACTCCACTCCTTCCTGAGCCCTTTCAACCCCCCGCCCTTTCTCTCGTCACCTTTCCTCTCAATACCCAGCTCCCCCAATCCCGCTCGCAACCACGCGATCCCCGTCCCCGTTTCCCCTCCAAGCTCCGCATCGATCCCAAAGAACCGGCACGCTCTCGCCCGACTGGTCCTCCTCAGATCCTCTACGTACCTCACCAAGCCCTCGTTCACCTTCCCAGCAGACCCCAACCCAGAACTAGTGAGAGAGGAAGAGGAAGAAGACGAGGAAGACGAAGAAGCCAGCCCCGCGGCGGCCTGGGAAGCGTGCTCCGCGGCGGCCAGGCACAGACGCGCAAACAGGTGGGCGCGCACCTTGGGCACGTCCGGGCTCTTGTACATCCACTCGGTGTCGTGCGGGTTGCGCGCCTGGGCGACGGCCGCCGGGTAGGGGTCGTCCTTGAGCACGGCCAGCAGGGTCGCCTCGGCGAGGGCGAGGGACCGCATCGCGCCGAGGGTCGACGGGGCGATGTCCGGGCAGGGGGGTCGTTGGGCGGCCGCGGCCGGGGAGAGGGAAAGGCGGGCGCAGAGGTAGTCGTAGATGGAGGCGGCGTCGAGGAGGTGGCGGGTGGCGGTGGTGATGGCGGTCTGGCGCTGGGTGGTGCCCACGGGGGCCGTGGTGGTCAGGTAGAGGGGTTGGAGGGCGGCGCGGGATTGGAGGGTGTGCGTGTTCGCGAGGGCGGAGAGCGCGAACAAGATCTCGTGCTCGAGGCTGTGGATTTTGACACGCGGGGGCTCGCGGCCGGGCAGCGAGCTACCGGACAGTGTCGGGCGCCATTCTATTTGAGGCGTGGCCGTGAGAGTGACGGAGGGCTTGTCGGCGGAGTGGGAGCCCTTTGGAGAAAGTCCGGCGTCGAGGGCGAGCAGATAGGGAATGTAGGTCTGCAGGGTTGACGCGACGGTGGAGAGAGAGGATGCCTGCGAGGCCGGAGGGAGGCGCTTGTATTTCTTGAGTGTGTCCCGGACAACGCCGCGATGGGTGCTGGCTTGGAGGGGCAACGAGGGGTGCGATTCGCTGGTGAAGCTGGAAGAAAACGAGAAGGAGGATGTTGTGGGGAGGACAAACGGGTAAGGCATTTTTGGAATGTTCGGTTCTGGTCTATACAAATTAAACGACAACACAGACAAAAAGAGGGGAAAAAAGAAGAAACATAAATGCAAGAGTTACAATCGGAAATTCCAGATACGCTGGGGAGGGGCTCTATCCCCCGGAAGATTCACGAGTTGATGTCCGAGATGTTAAGAGCTTCTTCAGCTGCTCAATTGGGGTGAACGAGTGGGCATGGTTTGTGAGAGACAGCAGTGAACCCCGGTCTGTTCTGGAGGGGTGACATCACGCTGGGCGGGGGGTCGGGGGGTCGGGGGCACTGTGCCTGGCGAGCGCCCCCGCTGCAACCCTAACCCCTGTCATGCTTCCAAGGTACATACACTAAGCTCCCCACACAACGCTCGCACCCGAACGTCAATCCCTGTCTTGGCCAGATTGCTGGCGACCAAAAAGTTCCACCCAGACAATGACCGTCAACAAACGAACCTCCGCAGATTTCGATGCGGCCTTCTCTCCGACCTGAGCGATATCCTCGGTGACAATGGCCAAGCCATCGCCTTCTTCACACAAACCAAGGCGAAAAGCCAAACATGCTGTCGATTCGCCGAGCAGTTTCCGCAACAGTGGCCCCATCGAGACCTTGTCGCGAGCCCCAGCCTTCCCTCTGGCTGCCTTCCTCTGGCCCGCGAGGGGTACCGCCTCGCAATGGGAATTGTTGCCCCTGATCCTGATGGCTGTCGGCCTCTTCAGGTGGGCCGCGGGGCTTTGGGGTTACTCTGGTACGCTTTCTACTAGCCCGAACCCGGCGGCCCTCTTCGTGCCCGGAATCGACGAGGGTCAACTAACCCGGCCAGGTTTTGAGAAACCCCCCATGTTCGGCGACTACGAGGCGCAGCGACACTGGATGGAGATTACGACGCAGCTTCCCATCTCACAATGGTACTTTCATGACCTCGAATGGTGGGGCCTTGACTACCCGCCTTTGACGGCCTACCACAGCTGGCTCTGTGGCAAGATCGGCTCGCTCATCGATCCGTCGTGGTTCGCTCTCTTCTCGTCTCGCGGCTCACACGATCCGACGCTCAAGGTATTTATGCGCGCTACGGTGATCGTGTCGGAATACCTCATTTACATCCCGGCCGTCGTTGTCTTTGTGCGCCGCTACAGCAGACTCAATGGGGTCGCCAATTGGTCCGCCGCGGTGGCCCTCGTCGCCATCCTGATGCAGCCCGCCACCATCCTGATCGACCATGTCCATTTCCAGTATAACACAGTGATGCTTGGCTTCGTCGTGGCGAGCATGTCCAGCATGCTTGCCGGCCGCAACCTCTGGGCGGCCGTCTTCTTCGTCGCCGCCCTGGGGTTCAAGCAGATGGCTCTGTACTACGCCTGCTCTGTTTTTGCCTACCTTCTCGGAAGCTGTGTGTTTCCGCGAATCAACCTCCCCCGTCTCATCGCCATCTCAGCAGTTACTGCTGCATCCTTTGCCATCTTGATCCTGCCCATCGTCCTCGGCACTCTCGTGGACGTGCACCGCGGGATCGACTCCCGCCCGGATATCGACGGCCCTCGGCCTCCCTTACCGCTCTTCCAATGGCTTGCCGACTACCTCGATACCGAGGCTTTTTATTACCCAGTGGTCGAGCAGCTCGTCCAGATGGTCCACCGCATCTTTCCTTTTGCTCGCGGCCTGTTCGAGGACAAGGTCGCCAATTTCTGGTGTGCCTTGAACGTGGTCGTCAAGATCAAGAAGTACCCGTCCGAGCTGCTCCAGCGTGGGGCGCTAGTGGCAACCTTGATATCCATCATCCCCCCCAATCTCGTCTTGTTCTTCCGCCCGAGGAAGGAACTGTTGCCCCTAGCCTTCGCTGCGACGGCCTGGGGCTTCTTCCTCTTCAGCTATCAGGTCCACGAGAAGAGCGTCCTGCTCCCGCTGATGCCAATGACCCTGCTACTTGCAAGCAGCCACGGGCTGAATAAAACCACTCGCGCCTGGGTCGGCTTTGCCAACATCCTCGGCTGCTGGACCATGTTCCCTCTGCTACAACGGGTTGGTCTAGCCGTGCCCTATGCGGTGCTTACTTTGCTCTGGGCATACCTTCTTGGCCTGCCGCCTACCTCGCTGAGCGTCTACTTCCATGAAGGTAGCAGCAGCTGGACCCAATGGGCTACGCTCTTCGTCCACGGCTCATTCTACCTGGTCATGGCTCTTTGGCACGTCCTGGTGCAGTCCCTTCGGCCACCACCGGACAAGCCAGACCTGTGGTTGGTGGCCAACGTCGGCGTGGGCGCCGCTGGCTTCTCTCTCTGCTATCTTTGGTGTCTTGGGAGGTTGTTGTTGCAGGGCGAAATACTGCCCCGGTCATGGTTTGTGAGGAAGGACAAGGTGAAGACCCAGTAGACGGGTCAGCTCGAAAAGCCGTCAGTGAGAAAAGGTGCGCTTACAGTTCAATACCCCCAAACATACATACCCCTTTCCAAACGATTGGTGAGAATCCCGGTGCGATCTGGTGCCAGAACACATCTAATCCCAGCGCAGCTCGCCGACCAGGACCCAGCACAACTGGCTCCTTCCTGGCACTCGAACGTTGGCAAATGAAATGGGTTGATCGACTGAAGGGTTCCGCGTCAGAAGATAGGATGCCATCTCCGTTGCAGTCATCAGTAACGACGAATGGGATAGGGAAGGTTTCTCCACGTTTAGACGAAGCTTCAAAGCTATAGACAGCCATACACCGGTTGCAAGCAGTCTTGGCTTAACAAAGACGAAGTCACCTTACCTTTTCAAAGGTTCCACTCATCTCTCGGTGCAAGGCCGAGAGTTTTCGGTTCATGGCTCGGCAGGATATGAAAGCACTTGTGGACAAATAAGAGCAGGCAACTTCAGCGCATTAAACCATCAGCTGAGCCTGACTGCCTTCGGTCGAACTAGGCCTCGTTTACGGGCCTTGGTGCGACCTGAGAAAAGAGCGTCATTGGCGCCGTGGCGTGTGTTGGGGCCGGCACAGGTACTGCAATCATGCGAAATCCTTTCAATGCTCTGCAACCGACAGCAAACTGGCGCGCTAGGGACAGGCAGCTTTCTCTACTACGGATTACATAAAGAAGGTACAAGACCTATTGGCAAGGTTACACTGCGGCTGACTCGTTACCCAGAAACGGCCAAGGCAGCAGAGATCGACCCAGATGCGTTGTCAATCCTCCTAGCAGCCAATCGCTCTTCGCGGCGCAACCAACATCGAAATCCTTCTTGGGTCTTGGCATGCTCTCAGCCCTTTCAACTAACAGCCAAGTTGGAATGTTGGACATCGGCCGTTGGGGTCCAAAACCCACACACACAGCCAGAATCGCGCCCGGAAGATCAGCAATACTGTAGCTGTAGTGCATAATCAGCCCTGCGCCTTTCGCTGACACTTCACAGCTCATGAGCTGTTTTATTTTCATAATCCACCACTGCCTCGCTGCGGCCGGGCGGCGCGTGGTCTCAGGTTGATATGGATGCATCACTCGACCGACTCTTCTCCCATGTGGCCGGAAACGAGGTCTGGACTCGGTTCCCGCGGCACTCCTGGCGGGGGGCAAGCGGGCCGGCTCCGCTTGGGACGGGCCTGTTCGAGAACGTGTTGCACCGCACACAGTGTCGACGAAGCAATGTTGCTCGGAAAGCATGCCACAAGTTACACTACCACTCCACGGCTCCCCGCTGCCTGCGAGACGCTCTGCTCTCTTTCTGTTGCGAGACTGGATGGCAAGCCACCGCGCTCGGCATTTATCCGAGCCTTTTTGTCTGAGCCTTTGTCGATGACCTCGACTGAGAGCCCGGGACTGCTGCCCTCACCGACACTAGTCTAGGGTGCACACATGGCGTCTTTGTCCTGGAAGTTCGACGCCGCCACTTAGACCATAGAAATATCGGCACACCCCATGCCCCCAAGATGGGACCATTGGGCATCCTCTTGTTTGCTCCCCTCAGCTTAATGTAACTCAGGCAACGAACGCGTCCCACCCTTCCACGGCCGAGTCCCGTTCGAAGGTTGGTTGTCCGTGGTGTACAGCTGGTCACTGGTTAAGCTGCGCTTCTCTACCGGGCTTGCCCATCTCGCAACCAACAAGCCACTCGACCCCCCTTGTCGAGACCACCAACAGCTTCCTGCGGGCAAGGCAGCCGGCATTGAGCGGTAATACCCGCATTTGGTGTGCTAGAAAGAGACAAGTCTGCGCACCGCCTTTGTTTTCCTACTCTTCCGCGCCTGTTGGCTTCCCTCTCCTGCACTCGACATCGTCCATCCGGTCAAGAGGGAACAGCAGCACCACGGCCATGTTCGTCCGACACGCACTCGGCCTGCTCGCTGCTTTGGCAGTCGTGGTTGCTGGCCAAGATGACCAGAATAATGATCCCACCCCGACCGAGGACTCCAACACGCCCAGTGAGACCTCGGACACTTCTGGGCCGGCGACAGTCACCATAGCGGTCGGAGCGGTAAGATGGAAGCCGATGTGCTCTCACGACCAAGGCTAATTGATGAACCCCCAGAATGGCCATGTATTTACCCCTAATGAAGCCAAGGCCAATGTTGGCGACATCATTAGTGAGTTTTGAGTTGTCAGATACTCTGCTTGTTTAGCCAGGCTTGACTTACTCCCGGCTTTCTTCCACCTTAGAATTCACCTTCTACCCGGCCGGTGATAACCCACGTATGTGAACTGCTATCCTTTCTCCTCCCTCCATTCTCGTAGAGACACACACAGGTGGCTGACATTACTGGATTTGGGGGGGGGGGGGGGGGTTAAGACCGCGTCGCCCGCGCCGCATTCGGCTGGCCATGCATCCCCTACGAGTACGCCAACATCAATAAGCCGGGCTTCTACACGGGCATCTTTGCGCCGCAGGTCATCTCCAACGACGTAAGCCGGCGAACCCCCTGCAGAAGAGCATAGTTTCTAACCGTGAGGGATTGCAACGGCGAACAACAGCCCCCCTCCTACTCGGTCCGCGTCAACGACACGGAGCCCATCTTCTTCTACTGCGCCGCCCCGGGGTCCTGCGTCAACTACCACATGATCGGCGTCGTCAACCCCAACGCGACCCAGACCCTCGCCAAGCAGCTCGAGTACGCAAAGAATGCGACGTACCAGCTCATGCCGGGTGAGCAGTTTCCCTCGGAGACGCCCGTGCCGACGCCGACGCCGGGCCAGGGCCCCCCGACCTACTCGGGATCCGACAAGGATGACGGAGGTAGTGGACTGAGTGCCGGGGCCATTGCCGGCATTGCTATCGGTGGCGCAGCTGTGTTGATCTTGGGGGCAACGCTGCTGTATCTGTGCGGGAGGAGGGGTGGATTCGATAAGGCTTATCGCAAGTCCATACTGGCTCCTACGGCTGCTGCTGCTGCTGCCAGAAGCGGTGGCGGCGGTGGTGACGGCGCGGCAGGCGCTGCCAGACCCAGGTCGCCGAGCATGGTTGAGGCGAACTACGCTAACGGGCCTGCTGCCATCGGCGGTGGCGCTGACGGGCTTGGTCTCGGCCACAACCCCAACAGTCCCGGGCAGGCGACCGTCTCGACTTTTTCGGGACACGATGTGCGGAGCTCGATATATGCTGGCGCCGGCGGCTATCCGTACATCGGGACGACACCGTCGCCTCCGCCGCCCGGAGCAGGCACGCTGCCTCCGTATGGCTTTGCCGTGGTCGGGCAGCCGCCGCATGGACATCCGGCCTATGCCGGCGGGATTTATCCGTAAGTTTTTAACTCCACTGGGGCCTGCAAGGGAGGGAGTGGCACGCGCACTAACGAACGGATGTAATTTTCAGGCCGCCGCATTCGTCGCCCAGAGCGGAGCAGAAGACGCCTTTCCTCCATGAGCCGGCGCCGGTCGAGCTGCCCTCCGGGGAGCCTCCGGTACCGACAAAGCCCCTGCCGCCTGGGTACAAGTCTAGCCAGCACCCATGAGCGGGAGACCTTGTCTCACAAGGCTTTTATTTTCCCAGCTCCCTTGTCACTGGTGTCTCGGTTCTCCGTCCGGTCCTGGCTCTCTTCTTGGGTCCAAGATATTCATGGAAGCGGCGTTGCATTGCTTGGCATAGCCGATACGGTGATGGTTGTCACGACTTCAAGGACATGATTTGGAATGCTTTCAACGTGTTTCTGTTCGCCTAGATAGCGTAACAGACATCTAACAACTCTCTGCACACGCATGAGCTCAAGGTGCATCTCGGAGACCACCCACCCCATGGTCCATCCAATCACTAGAGGCTTGATCGCGGTCACGATACGATGTTGCGGTTGATTTGTAACGAGTCCGGCTGCCTCTCAGCCAAAGGCTTTGTTGCCTAAAGCTGGAAAAGGAGGAGGCATTTATTCGGCACTCCGCCTGGCAGATTGATAGAAGAGTCGGGAGAGAATGGGAGAGATCTATCCGCAGCATCAAAGCCGAGAGAGTGTGTGTGGAGAAGCCCGTTGTAGTGAACGGTCATAGGGTGCTTGCTGCCTGGTTTCAATACTCGGTGTTTCCTACTATCGTTATACGGTTGCCACGAATGAAGGTACAAAAAAACAGACAGGTGTTTCGGGCGGATAATGTAGCCGTCCCGGGAAATTTTGCGAGTGGACCGAGTCGACTTGGATGCGGAGGAATGGGAACTTATTGTTTAGTTAAGCAGCTGCCTGTGGACAGTAGGCTAATAAAATGGAGAACTGCATCGGCAGATCTCCCAAACCCCGCAAATTTCTATTTTGACTGAACCCGGTTCTCTGCCGTGGAGTGGCGGATGTGTCATTGTTCTACGGAGAATGATGCAGGCTTTGCCCATTTGGGCCGTTTCCACCAAAGTCCGAATGACACAAGAGAGGGAAGTACCTGACTCACTGCTGCTAGCAAAGGAAGCTCAGACAGGTCAAGGTCAGGCAGGTGCGTTCTGTACCTTACAGGTAGGTGAATGTCTCGTGCTACATAAACGTTCCAGTCATGTTCGGTTAATGTTGAGGAAAAAAGGTCCCCGCGCGGTGGAAGGGGACTCGGATGCTCCGTCCGCACGCCATTCTAGAGTTGGGATGGAGTCCAGCTGATACACACGGCCCTTCTTCACTGCGATGTAAGGATGAGCTTCGGAGGTTTGCATCGGAGGATCCACAGCTGAGTTGCCAAGTATTTCTGCTAGCCGCTACGTCACTCCTTGAGCAACAAAGCACTGCTCGATACGGTACCGGCTAGCGAAGCTACTGCCCCACCCACCCACGGCAATCGCCCTGATGAGGCAACACATGTGGGTTTGCCGTTGGTTAAGGACACAGTTGTAGATACCACCGTCGGTCTGAGCTTCACCAATCCTCAAATTTCTGAACAATCCGACCCGCCATCTCTCTTTTCTCTTCCCCGCCGCTTGCGAACCGAACTTGCGGGGGAAATCCTCAACTTCTTCGTCCAGCTTGCCGAGCTTGTCTGGGGCCCGTTGCTCCCACACTCTTCTCTTCCTCTCCTTGTTTGAGCCAGCTCGTCGCGGCCGCGGTTTCGGAATCCCTGGACCCGGCCAAACCCCTCGGCCTCCCAGTGTTCTTCTCCTCTGGCCTTCCGCTTCCTCTTTTCCCTGCCTCTTGCCATTTTTAGGGTCAATTGCGCCATCGGGACTGCCATCTCTTCATTGCCCTCCCCGTCAATTCGTCCATCCGATTCCCACAATCGCCGACAGCAGCAGCAATGGCGCAGATGCGAGGACCGGGTAGCTACGGCATCGCCGCGCCGAGTCCATTCGGCGGGCCGACCGACGACAAGTCAGCGCAGAGCCCGCTCGAGGCGATCCGCGAGCAGACGAGCAAGATCGAGGACCTGATGGACACCGTGAGCGAGCCGATCAAGCCGTGCGTATCATCCCGGGAGCTGCTCCCCTTCCCCCCCTTACAACCGTCTCCCGGTTCTGCCGGCCGAACGCTAACATTGGGGTCGCTTCCAGCTACTTGCCCGCCATCGGCCGCTTCCTGATCGTTGTGACCTTCATCGAAGACGCCATCAGAATAATAACACAATGGACTGACCAGCTGCTCTATCTGCACGACTACCGCCACAGTATGCCCCTGACCCGCAGACTGCCCCCCTCTCAACACGAGCCAGCTGTCCTAACATGTTCCGCCCTCGCTGTCCAGTCCCCTCCGGCCTGACGCACCTGTTCCTCATCCTCAACGTGATCGCCATGGTGACGTGCTCGACCCTGGTCATCATTCGCAAGCACTCCGAGTACGCCGTGGGCGGGCTGATCGCCGTCGTCATCACGCAGGCGCTCGGCTACGGCCTCATCTTCGATCTCAACTTCTTCCTGCGCAACCTCTCCGTCATGGGCGGCCTCCTGATGGTGCTCTCCGACTCGTGGGTGCGCAAGACCAAGGCCTTCGCCGGCCTGCCCCAGCTCGAGGAGAAGGACCGCAAGATGTACTTCCAGCTCGCCGGCCGCGTCCTGCTCATCTTCCTGTTCATCGGCTTTGTCTTCAGCGGCCAGTGGTCCATCTGGCGCGTCCTGGTCTCGCTTGTCGGTCTGGTGGCCTGCGTCATGGTGGTCGTCGGGTTCAAGGCCAAGTTCAGTGCCACCCTGTTGGTCGTCATTCTGAGCGTCTTCAACGTACTGGTCAACAACTTCTGGACGGTGAGTGTGCTTCCCCGGAGAGAGGAACCCGATTACCGTCATAGGGTGCGCTGATTGACTTTTATTTCTCCCATAGCTTCATGAGCATCACCCGCACAAGGACTTTGCCAAGTACGACTTCTTCCAGATCCTCTCCATCGTCGGCGGTCTCCTCCTCCTCGTCAACAGCGGCCCTGGCCAGTTCAGCATCGACGAGAAGAAGAAGGTTTACTAAGCATCTCGCACGGACAAACTGGTCGCTGGTTTGACCGAATTGCCATACGCCAAACGCAAGAGACGAAATATGCAACTGGTTCTCGGACAAACGCTTTGGGGCGACTCGGGATCCGGGCAAGAGTGGACTGAAGTTGTGGAAAAGGGTTTCATTGGTCGGAACTATCATCCCATCACTTCAGGGTGTGTGACCCATGTTTTTGATGTAGAAAGCAAACAGCGCCAATAAGTAACGGGAACTTGGGGTCATGGAGTTTTGAACGGTGTTTCTTGGTGTCTCGCTTTGAGTTTGGCATACATATATATGTTTGTGATGTATCCCATTCAGGTCCGAGAAAAACACTTCAGACACAGCAACAGATGTCCCTCGTCCGTACCATGGCCTCTCCTAATGTTGTATAGTACACTATTTCGACCGAGTACCGTGATAGTTGAGAGTTATCCCGGATACTAAAAGTCCTCAAGCCGGCGTTAATTGATTGTTGCTTTCCGAGCGAAGGGTTCTCCTGGTGACCTACCACAACCGATAAAGCCGCGAGGTGACACAGCGCGGCATGGCGGCCTGCAGGTCTTGGACGATCCACATAATCGTACATTACGCCTCTACCTCCTGATGTGCGCTCCCATTGTTTGGTATTCCGGTCCAGGCTGTTGCGGGCAGCCGTATCTAGCGGTCCGGAAGATGCTGCTTCTCTCTGGCTGTGTCCGACACCCGCTCAGGAGCAGCCCGGAGGGCGATAAAAGGGCGCGAGTTGTTCCCCCCCACCCCCCCCCCCCGGGGTTGTCTTGATCCACTCCCACATTGCAGACAATCTTGCTCAAGGAATAACCAGTTCATCCATCGACCGTTTGGCGATATCGATGATTCGCAGGCAGGTCGGCTTCTCGGTCTCTGACGAGAGCGCAACGTAGCCAACGCCGCATTGGTTTTTCTTCAAGACGCCTGCCTCTACCAGTGCGTCGAGCTGCTCATGCCGCCGGCGGGACCGCTCCTCTAGCATGGCGATGATATCCTTTAACCCCGGCTGTTGGGCGCCTTCCCCCCCGGCCCCCGGCGTACAGTCGTTGATGCCGTATACGTCTAACTTGAGCAGGGAGCGCACTGTTAGGCGCCAGAGAAGCGGATCTAGCATGACACCTTCGAGACGCCCCCGTACGTTGCACTTGGATGAGTCCATCTTGGCCATCCATCCCCACAACCCTCCGTAACTGCTCAGCATGAAGCGGATCTGGCGCCCTTCACGGTCCGCCGCCGCCGCCTCGGCGTCGATCATGGTCAGAATGCGCATATACGCGTTGGAAAGGGAGGGCAGCAGCGCGCCAAGCATCATGATACTCTGGAAAGCTTGTATTGAAGATTTAGCGTGCGGGTCAATGGGCGGATCGCCGCATACGGGGCAGAGGACGGTATCGTGAGCTGCTTTTGCTGCGGTACGGGCGACTCGCATGGCTGCGGGCACGTCCTTGGGGAGGGTGCGGAGGGAGTCAAGGGCAAGGTAGAGCGACGAGAGACAGCTACACGATATGTCGCGATCCGGCTCAGAAGGTGAGGCGTGGCTGCTCGGTGAGGTGGCGGATGGTGGGGACAGACTGGGGAGACTCTCGAGATCTCCACAGAGCATCTGCGCAACTTCCTCGGCCGTGATTTCCGGCGCTGGTTGGGGGGTTGGTCCGGGAGGTGGCTCGTCAAAATTGATATCGCCTAGGTTGCCGCTCATGGGCCAGAAGACACCGGGGGGGCGGGCAGTCTCAGCTTGTTTCACAAAGGAATCTGTCCCTGAATCCAAGCTATTTTGTGCTGGTCGGGGCGGGAACTGGGTGTTGGGATCGACTATCTCGAGAAAGTTCATGTCCTTGTTGCTCATGTCGAGGAAGGAGAGGTCCAAGTCCATGCCGATGGCTCCATCGAACTGAAAGTCTGGAACGACGAAGGGATGTACACTCTCTGGTGGTGCTTCGGTCGTCTTCGCAGCTGTGGTCGGCGGCGCGGCCACCTCAGTTGGACGATGTTTCCTTGGCCGGCCCATGCGCTTCTGGGGCGAGTATACACACTTGATGCCCTCGCGTTTGCACCGAGCACATCCATCGATCTCTTTGGAACACGCGAGCTTCCTACCTCCTGGGAACGCGGGCGTTAGGTGTTTTCGTATGTCACTAAACAGGGGGTTATTGCGATGCTTACGACATTCGTCGCATGCCCGGCGTTTGGGCTGCTCCGACGTTTGCCTCTCAGCCGCGTCCATCTTGTTTGCGGACGGAGGGGCTCGTCCACAATGAGAGAAGAGGATGTCGGTAATCGCTTCTTTCGTTTACGTTTTCCTGTATTATTGATATGAAGAAGATATGGTATCAAGATGTGGATTATGCCAGTCCTTGAGAAGCGTGCTGATACTTGGAGAACGATGTCGATGGGATGGTCTAACTAGATGGGACAATGGATTAGTCAAGAGGGAGGGCGGAGGATGGGCCGTTCGGGGTCAAGTGGGGATTACGTGTGTCAAAGATGGTTATGGAATAATACGTACCAAGTATTTGGATACAGAAGCATTGGCGGTAGAATCCCTGCACCAGTGGGGAAGCGTCAGCACTTCTCGCCTAAGACGCCAAGAAACAGGAGGACAATATAGCACACTTGGTGAATTGAAACATTGCACTGTTGTAAATTATACAACTTGTTTATTGTTGCTGACTTTCGATTCATCTATAGGAGGTTTCGCAGAGCATATGGCTTTCGTGTGTATCAGTATAAGATCGAATTGCAGATGAAAGTTACGAAAAATTACTAGCGTGTCCATCAAGGTACATGCTCATCCTTATCCCAACTCTCACGGCCAAAGATGTAACCGCGTTAAAAGTTCTCTGCTAAGAGGCCTGCTCAATATTCAACTGAGAGGTGTTCATTACACCTCCAAGTCGTGAGATGTTTTTGTCAAGCTGCAAAAGTCAGGTAGGGTTTTTTTACGCTAGGCACTTGTATACACTACTCCGTACGGAATACTACGAGAGCATCCAAACCATGCAAGGTGGGGTATCTCTCGCGATTTAGCACGATTACCGAAAGCAGTTTAGTGCCACCGTTTGTTTTATCGAGACATTATCTATGCGGGCGGTGACACAAGCTGCCCGCCAAAAAGTGATTAGAAGCGGCAGAAAAAAAAAGTGTCCCATGATTGGGCCTAGCAACTTTCGATTGACTTTCCGGATCACTTGCAGACACATGATATAATACGCAGGCTATACAATGGGGTCAAAAGCTGCAGATAAGAAGCGCAAGTCGAGGGAGTCGGACTCCGAGTCCGATGATGGGCTCGGAAATGGCCTCTTCGACGGTGTCTTGTCGCAAAGCGAGGATGAAGAAGAGTACATCCCATCCGATGACGACGGCGATGAGGACGAGGATGACGAAAGCGGGAGCGAGGACTCTGATGCTAGTGAGGACGGCGAGGAAGACGACTTACTGAGCGATGACATTCCTTCCGATGTCGACGGCGACGGGGAGATGGACAAGCTGGCCAAGCAGCAGGGCGAGCTCGAGATTACGGAACCTGGCGTTGACCCGAAACCAAAACAGGAGGAGGAGGAGGAAGGAGAGGAAAGGAACTACAGGATTGAAAAGGATGCCAATGGAGGGGTGCGATATGTCTACGAGTACGTTGCTCACTTGCGTCGTGTCTGTCTTCCCAGCTCGATGCTGACTCAATCTCGACAGCGAAATCGACCCCGTGTACGATTCGGACGACACGGATGCAAAGGAACCGGTCAACACGATAGGAAACATTCCCCTAAGTTTCTACGATAGGTGAGAATACCCGACAGCACACGGGCAACCAAGGAGCCACGAGAACTAAGCCGTTATCATGTAGCTACCCCCACATTGGCTACGACATTAACGGCAAGAAGATCATGCGACCAGCGACTGGCGATGCGCTACAGAGTCTTCTCGACAGTATCGAAGTACCGAAGGGGTGGACAGGTTTGACGGACCTGGATACTGGCAATCCGCTCAACCTCACGTACGTTATCCCGAGGTCCACAATGCTCGCCGGAGCCGTTCTGACGAGCACGACAGTGATGAAGAGCTGGAGCTTGTTCGCCGGGTCCAGATGGGTCTCCTCCCGGAGGATCTTGAGGACCCATACCCCGATACTGTGGAGTATTTCACTTCCATCGAGGAGAAGATGCGTCAGTACATCAACATGATCCCTTCCGGTGACATCCTGAATTGACTGTGAATAGCTCTTAGCGCTGCTCCCGAGCCCAAGCGGCGTTTCATCCCTTCGAAGAACGAAGCCAAGCAGATCATGAAGTTGGTCCGCGCGATTCGCGAAGGCAGAATCCTTCCATATAAACCGCCCGAGGAGCGCGAGCGGGAAGAGGAGGAGCAGGAGGAGGTACACTTCGATCTCTGGCAAAACGAGGAACCCCGGCCACCTAATCCGATGCACATTCCCGCCCCTAAACTACCGCCCCCCGGTTACGACTTGAGCTACAATCCACCAGAAGAATACCTGCCGTATGTGTACTCTCATCCATGTCCTGCACAGCCGAAGCCATTGACGCCTATTCCAGGTCCAAGGAGGAGCGTGAGGAGTGGGAAAAGGCAGACCCAGAAGACCGAGAAAAGGACTACCTCCCGCAAAAGTACACTGCCTTACGCAAAGTGCCTGCATGGGACAACTTCGTTAAGGAACGGTTCGAGCGGTGCATGGTACGTCGGTCCGTCAAGTGCCGAGCTTTTAACAGAGCTGACGTCGGATATAGGATCTATATCTGGCCCCCCGTGTTCGCAAAAACAGGCTCAACATCGACCCCAACTCGCTTCTTCCTAAGCTGCCCTCTCCCTCCGAGCTGAAGCCGTTCCCCACCGTCGTCCAAACCATCTTCCGCGGTCACGAGGGTAGGGTACGAAGCGTTTCGATTGATCCGGTAAGTTCTCCTCCTGGTCTGGATAATTCAAATTGGCGATGCTAACAGCAAGCAGAGTGGCGTTGCGCTGGCAACTGGAGGTGATGACGGGACGGTCCGGGTCTGGGAATTGCTCACAGGGCGGCAAGTATGGTCTGTCAAGCTCAGTAGCGACGAACCGGTCAACACGGTCCGATGGAGGCCGACCAAAGACGCCTTCATCTTGGCCGCGGCCGCGGGGGAGGACATCTTCCTGATGGTCCCGACGCACGCCAGCGTCACTCCTGCTCTCGACCAAGCCAGCAGAGACATATTGGCGGCCGGCTTTGGCTATGCCACAAACGGACAGCAGCAGGCTCTCCCGGTTGGCAAGGAGCCGCCCGCGAAATGGGCCCGACCCGGCACCAAGCTGGAGGATGAGGGCGTCCTGATCAGAATCACCGTGAGGTCAACAGTCAAGGTCATCAGCTGGCACAGGAGAGGCGACCATTTCGCTACCGTCTCGCCTGCCGGACAGCGGAGCTCAGTGGCCATCCACACGCTCTCAAAACACCTCACGCAAATACCCTTCCGGAAGCTCTCGGGCCTCGCGCAGACGGCCGCTTTCCACCCTCTCAGGCCGCTGTTCTTCGTGGCCACACAGAGGACAATTCGATGCTACGACCTCCAGAAGCTCGAGTTGGTCAAGGTCGTCCAGCCCGGAGCCAAGTGGTAAGTTCTTTTTTTTTTCCCTTTTTCCTTCCCTTCCGAGCCGTAGAGTTTGTTTGCTGACTGACTCCGTTCAGGATCTCGTCATTCGACATCCATTCTGGCGGCGATAATTTGATCGTGGGCAGTTACGACAAGCGTCTCCTCTGGCACGATCTGGACCTGTCCAACAGGCCGTACAAGACGATGAGGTTCCACAGCGAGGCCATCCGGCAGGTCCGGTACCACAAGGGCGGACTTCCGCTCTTCGCCGATGCCAGTGACGACGGCTCGCTGCAGATCTTCCACGGCAAGGTTCCGAACGACCAGTTGGAGAACCCCACCATTGTTCCGGTCAAGATGCTCAAAGGACACAAGGTTGTCAACAAGCTCGGTGTGCTGGACATTGATTGGCACCCGCGCGAGCCGTGGTGCGTCAGCGCCGGTGCTGACGGGACAGCTCGGCTGTGGATGTGAGAGGGGGAATTGGGAAGGCCTCGGATTGGTGTTTGGACAGGATCAGGAGAAGCATCGTTTGTATCTTAGGTTTCCTCCCCCCCCCTCTTTTTCTTCAAGAGGGTGTGTTGGAAATACCGTGGGCATCAGAACGGTGGATACCAAAATATGCAGCAGTTGTTCGCTCTGGTCGTTGGGAGAGAAGCAAGGGCCTTTTGTAGATTTGGCGCCCAATCTGTCGCTTGTTTTGTGTTGTGTGTATCTATGCCTCTCCGGTCCCTGAGCCAATGTGGTTGTTCCGGCTCTTTCCGGAAGGAGGGCTTCAAAACATGACAGGCCCGCTTGATGTGCATATCGAAACCATCGTCGTGCCTCATTCGGCGTTCGGATCATTCCTGCGCCTCACGGCTTACATGCCGAGACATATTTTTTCCGCAAGGGTCGGTTTGATGACGTGTAATCAGTCCGATTATGTTATATATTATCGAAGGTAGGATAGGTATTATTGTTTAAGAAAAAGAAAACTGACTCTCGGGGGGGGGGGGGGACCCAGAGCCTATAATCATCTACGATAAGCCATCTCCACGTTCCAATGTTTATTTCGGTTTTTTTTTTCTTTGATTGTTTCTTTCTCCCGCGCTCCCTTCCTTTTCCGCTGTAGCTTCCTCAAACTCAACCCTGCCCTCTCTCTCTCCCCTTCCCTTCCCCTCCCCTCCCCTCCCCTCTCTCATTCCCCATCCCACAAACGAAACAAAGCAAGCTAAGCAGCCTTTTTTTTTTATTTTATTTTTTTCTTAAACCATGGAGTACACGCCGCCGGCGAAGCGGACAAACAGGTCGAGGTCGACGGCGTCGGCCATGGCCTTGTATCCGGCAGGGTTCAGGTGCAGGTAGTCGCCGCTGTCGTACTCGGTGCGCAGCATGGTGGCGTTCTTGGGGTCGCGCACGGCGCGGTCAAAGTCGACGACGGCGTCGAAGCGGCCGCTGGTGCGGATCCAGCGGTTGACGCGCTGGCGCTGGGCCTCGCGCACGGGGTCGCTGTAGGGCTGGCCGGGCCCGCACATGGGGGTGATGGTGGCGCCGAAGACGGGGATGCCGGCGCCGTGCAGGCGCGTGATCATCTGGTCGTAGGCGGCGATGAGGCGGTCGCCGACGGCGGCCTGGCTGACCGGGTCCGGGGCTGCGGTGCCGAGGTCGTTGACGCCCTCGTAGACGAGGGCGTAGCGCACGCCCGAGCGGGCCAGCACGTCGCGCTCGATGCGGCCGAAGGCGTTGGGGCCGAGCGAGTCGGCCAGGACGCGGTTGCCTCCCGCCGCCATGTTGGCGACCGAGAGCGGGCGCAGGAGCGGCTTCTTCCCGCCCGCCGCCCGCAGCCGGCGCACCAGCTGGTCCGGCCAGCGGTCGTTGCCGTTGGTCGTGGAGCCCCGCCCGTCGGTGATGGAGTCGCCCACGATGGCGAGCGAGCCGTGGGTGGCCGGCAGCCAGGCCTGCAGGGCCGAGACCAGGAACCACTTGTCGATGCGCTGCGTCGTCGGCGTGGTCACGTCGGCCGCCGAGACGAGGTCGCCCTGGGTCAGCCAGCTGGTAGTGCGGCTGCCCGGGTGGCCGGTGATGGCGAAGCCGGCCTGGCCCGAGGCCAGGTAGACGGACACGGTGACGCTGGTCTGCGCCTTGACGGGGAAGTGGATCGGGTCCGAGACGACCAGGGCGCCGTTGGGGACGGCGAAGGAGCGCGAGCCCGAGAAGGTGAGGTACTGGAGGGTGCCCGGGCGGATCGCCGGCGACCCGGCGGTGCCGTTGGCAGGCAGCGCGATGGTGGCCGCCGTGATGGGCAGGTCGGAGCCGCCAAAGGCGTTGCTGAGCTGGAGCCGGATCGTCGACGCGTCTTGGGTCACGTAGACGGTCGTGCGGATCGTCGTGTTCTGGAACACGCCATCGGTGCCGTTCTAGGCAGGGTCAGCATATTAAGGGGATCCCGTCTGGCCGCCCTGGGTGAACAAAAACAAGGTGAGAATGACAGGGGGAGGTCGCAAGCGGGTGGTACTGACATAAGGGGGATTGGGCAGGTTGTACGGTTCTACTTCCTGGGGCATTGAAGCCCAGATGTCGACCCAGTGGTTTCGACATGACGCGACCGCGATGCAGCTTGCGCCCAGCGCGAGGCTGAGAAGCCGGCGGAGGCCGAAGGTGTTGGACATGCTGACGACAGAGCAAGATCGCGAACGCTGCTGTCGGTCGGAAGTTCCTCCCTCAGTTCGGCCCTACCGCGAGCAGCGGGCCAAGGCGTATTTATACCCAGCCCTTGAAGAAGCACATTAGCATGTGCCAAGTAGGTAGGAACCCGCTGCAACCGTTGTAGCTCATGGCGCTGGTGTTGTCGATCGGAGGCTGGAAACGCGGGACGAAGAAGCTCGTGGTGTTAATCAGGCTAAATAGGGTCCCGCCGGGCGGTTCCATCGCTTCGTCTTCTACCAGGACAATTTGGCGCATGGTGGACTCGGAAACACGGGACTGGTATCTCCAAACAGTCTTAGCTGATGGAGAAACCTGGAGTTCTGCCCATTTCCAATGCAACCTCATCCTCTTTTCCCCATTCCCCCGCACCCGACGTCCGGGAATGCGGAGGGTGGAGATTTGGAGAAAGAGTCAATCAATGATCCATGGTCATGCAGGTCCCACGGAAGCTTTCCAGGGGACGAAAGCGGGTGGTAAGATCAGGGTAGCGTTCTTGGTGTGCAGGGACGTGAAGCGAAAAAGACAAGATCCAAGCTTGGGAGACCGACCCGAGATATTCCACCAATCGCTTGCTACCCGAATCGGAGACGTAGACGAAACCAATCAAAAAAAAAAAAAAAAAAAAAGTTGATAAGAATTCACTATCGAAGCATATCAAGAACCCTTCAACGGAAGAGAAAGCGACTATACCGGGTACGCAAGCCGAACATAACATGCAAAGAACACGAAAAGAACCGGTGTGATGTGGTTGGGGGGCGTTGGGAAGGGGCAAAGTGGCTATGAGGTGACTGAAGGGGTAAAAGAAAAGCATCCAAGGTGAGACCAACCCACGAAAGAGGAAAACTCTGACCGACTCGTGTACCTCATCAGACATTAGGACCGGACCGGACCTCTCCACCAGAGAGACCTGACAACCGCATCTCGTCAGACCTGCTGGCCACTGTCACTCATGGACGTCCCCGATCCAGCTCTCCTGGCCAAGGACCCACACCCTTCGAGCAACCTTCAAGACGACGACACTGCCCCACGCCGGCCACACTGGCTGGCCATCGGAGACTCAGTCCCCTTCCTGCTGCCGAAGGGGCTTCTGCCGTCGTCGAGCCCCGATCATCGATCCTCTCCAACCCGCCCAGGACTCCCTTCCACTCCCTCAGTAGAAGCCGCCGTCGCTGCTCGCGACCGACGCCCGCCTCGTCGCCATCACCGGCGGCATCGGCATGTCGGTCGACCACATCCCCGCCCCGGCCACGTCCTCGTCGGTCTTGGAGGGCGGCACCACCATTACCCAGTCACCCCCCTGACTGATGTTGCTTCCCGAGACGGAGCGCTCGCCGCCGGGTCCGCCGCCGGCAGTCAGGGCGGTCAGGAGGCTGTGCTCCAGGCTCGACGACATCGTATCGTTGTTGCTGTTGTTATTGTCATCGTTGCCCCCTGTTTGGAAGCGGGAGCCGATGCCGGCGCTGATGGCCCATTGTTTTATGTTGCCCGTGTAGAGCTGCCCTAGCTCGCGTTGGTGCAGGTCCATGTTGGAGCTGGTCAGCGGCGTGTGCGTACGAATGGGCTCGGAAGGGAGCGGGGCGACGGCGGGTGCGAGGGGAGCGGGGAGGCCGGTGAGCGTGGCGGTGTCGTCGGTGCCGGGGGTCTCGGTGGAAGAGTTGGAAGGGGCTTTGTGATCGGGGCGGTAGCCGGCGATGGTGTCGGTGCGATTGGCGCCGTTGAGGTCTGCCTCGAGCTGGGCCAGTGCGCCGTCAGCGGAGGCGTTGGCAACTTGAACGGAGGACATGTTGTTGGGGTTGAACTGAGGCGACCTCCCCTTGGTGAAGGATCCGGTTTCAAAGGAGGGAATCATTTCCCAGCCGCTGCTCGCGGTTGACCGACGGGAGGGAGTACGCATTTTGCTGAAGATGGCGGGAGCGGGAGGATGGGTGCGTGTGCGTGTGCGTTTCGGGACGTTTGACCTCTATCTAATGTGTTACGGCTTAGCAAACCTTGCGGAGCGGATTGCTTCACCCCAACCCAAGGAGCGGGCAGAACGAGGAAGAGGTGAGTGGGTGCTCAAGGTCTTGAGCTCCAAAGGCTGACTGGGGATAGTGCAGTCAAGGATAGTGGGCTCCGAGTCTCTGAAGAGCGACCGGGACGAGCTTAGGATGCGCGGGATGCCGGGGGCTTACGCTTCTGTCGGGCGAGAGAAGGGTTTCTTTGGACTAGGAAACTACCTGTCGAGCTGGCCCGAGAAAAAAATACCTAACCGATGAGAATGGATTTCCCGAATGGCGGGGATTTGGGGCCTGAATCGGGGAGGAGTGACTTGCCTAAATACCCGCCGGCGACGCGGGACTGCTTTGCATGGCGGCTCTCGAACAGCAAGGGCCGATGGCAGTGTTGATATATGCCATGACAAACCCAACCTTGGGACGAAAACTTTTACACACAGATGATCTGCTTCTGTTTAGACCGCTTTCGGAGTGCTCACATAACGGTCTAGGGTGGCTTGTGAGGGCAGAGACCAAGGTAGGGAACCCGATTGGAAATGGGGAACCCGATGGGAAATGACGGTGAGTTTCAAACTGGAAATGTCCATCACCTGCTGCTTGGCTGGCCGGCGTTGACCGAGGCCTCCGATTGTCGGCTGGTTGAAAGCTGTCAGGTACTCCTGGGGCTCATCCGCCGCGAACCTTACCCTGTGACTGGTTGGCTTCTTGCCGAGTTTAGGCTCGCAAGCCAAGATGCGCGCCTCACTTTTCCGAGCTCTTTCACACACGGTGTGCGCTTACTCCATGTGAGCTCGTGGGGGGACGCCTTCCTCGCGCCCGATTCACCCGGGCATGCTACAAATGCGGCTTCCCCAAACTGACGTTGGACCTGGGCTGCCGTCAAGCTTATCGTTGGTATGGTTGATTTCAGGCATTTCTTTCCGAAAAACTGTCTGGCTGGCTGGTGCCAGTACGTAATCATGCCTGCAGTGTACTACCATCCATATATCTAATGCCGGCGCTGGCCGCGCGTGGGGGGAGACTCTGACGGGATGGTACTGTATGTATGTACATACATACATACAGATTGCACTAGCGATTATGGCAGAAGGGACATACGGTGCCTCGCAGCTCTAAGCGAACTCCTTGCATTCAGTCTTAGTCGCCTCAAAATCTTGGGCTCCTGGGGTTACACCAGCAGGTGCCGAGTCTAACGATTTTACGTACGAGATTGGCTTTTCCTCCTACACTAGGTTTGGATGGACCGAGATGAATTGAGCCATGTATGTACATCGGTTCCTACATACGAAGTGAGGAACAGTCTGTGAGTTTGTGTATGTTCCGTGTAGTGTATGCACTCGCCACCAAGGAAGTAAACCAAATTGACAGCTCCACACAAATGCTGCCCCCTGCAAGCCAGCCCAGCAGGGGCAGAGAGGGGATGACAACCATGCACGCATGGATGGGACGAGATCCTTAGCGGCGACACTAGTGTGGCTCCCCCGCGCCTCAGCCGCTAAACGCAGTGAATCCAAGTCTGGTTCACCAACCGTGCCTTTTCCGGCCGAGGCCGTCAAGGCACCGCTTGGTAGGTATCTACCTATGTATCTACACAAGTGAAATGTGAAAAAAGAAAACAAAATATGAAATCAGAGTTATTCATCTCAACCGCTGCAAAAGCCACTGCGAACGAACTACACATGAACATAGAGTGCATCTATACAGAACACCGAGGTCCTGGCTCGGCAGAGGGCATACTATACAGTACATACCAGGTAGGTAAGGTACAGTACATACATACATCCATTAGGTTGTATGTACGGATTACAGTAATCCGTACACTAATGTAGTGTACACTATGGGGCGCTCCGTACTCCGTATGCATGGTTCAGATGGGATTGCCGATCCTGAGCTCGAACCGACAAGCCAGCCTCCGACGACGCTCAGACGGGAATGGGGGAAGCTTCTTAGAATGTTCGATGCTCCACGGACCCACGGACCGAGCAAGGCATTGCCGATCTCATTGATCGCCAACAAGGGTGCTGCTCTGTCTCATCTACACTACGGAGTACACTACATACTCTACACACAGCACCCATGCACTAGTGTACGTATATTAGTAGATCACTCCATTTCCCGTACACTGCTAGTATACACTCCGACACTACACTACGCAGTATACACGTCCATTGTAGCTTACTAGTAAGGCACGCAGGTCACGAGGAACTAGAAAGCAACCACGACCTACAACTGGCTGCCCGTCTTCGGCGCATTGCAGGACCGGTCACAGTAATGCAGGGTGCAGCACCCAGGGTCGTTCTCTAGTGTAGAGCAACATGCCGCTTCACTCCACCTCATTTTAATATTTCGCCACCTGCACCGCAACCAGGCAGTTAGTTGCATTCCATTCTCAAACCAATCTTGACTCCGCAGTTAGTACGGACTAATTGGTGCGCGAACCGTTTGTGGCACTCGTCTTTGAGACGCGGCGGCCTACACTACACTACTAGGAGGAAAAATGCATCCTGGTATTGGCGAACAACTGCAGCACCCCACAACGCAAGAAATGACTTGGCCGGCCCCGGAATCGACGTGCTACACGGCAGTTTCCTGACGGAGAGGCCGAACCCCTGGCACACCGCCGCTTTGACACGCTGCAATGCACGGAATCGAGACTAGGCGCGCCCACCTATTAACTATACGGATTACACTAATGAATTTACTATGTAGTGGACTGTTCTCATCCAGGGCGCATGTGGGCGTCGCATCATCGTCATCACCATCCCAAACGTCCACCACACCGTAATCCAATCCCTTCCATGTCATGAGCACTACATACATAAGGTACGTTCGTGCACGTACGGGATGGGTGGGGGGTTGGCAAATCGGAGGCAGACCCTTTCTACCTTCACGATTGCGGAGACGGTGTGGGGAACCTTCCTCCAGCCGTCGATCCCTGAGGGGTGAAACACGGGAAGATCTTCCTATACTCCGTACTACACTACACTACACTTCTATGTTACATACATGAAGAATACGGTTGTAAGCAACCCGTACGCTAGTGTACGTGACGTACACATAACGAACGTATCTAAGCTTCATATATCATAGTATGTGTCACACAGAGACACACACACAGAACAAGCATCGCATGCGTGATATCCCGTGTTCCAAACCCTGGCAGTTGCTGTCACGCCCCGCAAGCGCAAATACCGTGTATGTATGTAATCCGTAACACAGAAAATGCATCCCATCACTGCGCGCCCCACACGGCAGTCCACACCGCCCGCTATCCCGTCCGCAGCCTGATCGTCTTCCTTGCATGCACCAAACGAGTAAGACGGAATAGCATAGACAGGTCGCCTGGCCCTAACGTCACTTGCAGGGGCAAACCGGGGTAAAGTCAGAAAATCACGCTTCTTGAAAGCCACATACATACATTATTATTATTATTCCTACGCCGTTATACTAATAAGCATGCCAGAGCCTCTCTAGTTATATACAAAGGAAACCGTACCTAATAGGCCGGATAAAAACCTCTGTCCCTCCTTTAACGCCTAATCCAGAATACTAATATACTACAAAGAAAAGGAGAAGTAGCTAGAATAGTTCTAAAGAGGCCTTCCTTCCTAGTCTAGCCTTCTTGTAAGGTGGTATTCTAGGAGCCTCCCTAGGTCTATTAGCTACTATAGAACCCTCCTTGCTAAACGATGGTTATAGGCCCTTATACCTTATAAAACGAGGTCTAGGTCCCTTTATAACCGTATTTCCTAGGATTCCTATATCTGGCTTCTTGGTAGGTTTAGGTACTATATAACTAGGTGCTTTACAATTTCCCTCCCCTAGTTATAGGTATAATAGGGGGTATTAACCCCTAGGACTTAAACCCTAAAAAGAAAATTATAGAGGCTAATAGCCCCTATATAGGCCTATACTAGTAGGGAGCTCTAGGCCTTTATTAGGCCCTAGTACCTTTATAGGCCTTCCCTTATAAAAATTAGGTATAGGGGGTCCTTGTCTAATACGTATTATATTCTCTTACTAGCTTAGTCGGCCTTCTAATGGTTACTCTAGCTAGCTAATATAGCTAGTTTTATAGCCTATAGCCTTCTTTATAAGGTCTATAAAGGGGGTTGACCCCCTCTATAGCCTTCCTAAACCTATTGCCGAACTATTAACCTTACTACCTCTAGGGTTATAGGCTTTGGCTCCTAGCCCCTTGCCCTAGCCCTTTTCCTCTAGAACCTCTAGCTTAGCCTATTATAGGCCTATTAGATAAAGGCCCTTATAAGGACCTAAGAGGCCCCTAGACCTACCTTAGTCTATAAAAGCAGTTAGTTAAGTTTAGCTTTAAAGTTAGCTAGCCTCTTATTAAGATAGAGATCGAAGGGTAGTACCTAGGCTTCTATTTTAAGGCACCGGATAGGGGTAGCCTTATAGGCCCTAGTAACTACTCGAAGGGCCTTATATTAGGCCTTTGATAGTTCCCTAGCAGGGCCTTCCGGCTTACCCCCTGGCTTAGTAGGCTTATAGAAGTTCGAGGCCCTATAAGCTAGGGCGCTATAGATATACTTAGTATAGACCTTATAGGCCTATAGGAGGCTAGGGCCCTAGGTCTTTATAGCGAGCCTAGTTAGAGTAAACTCCTAGGTTTCCAGCTTCTTAGCTATCTTCATATAATAAGGGCCTTACTATAGCCTCTAGTCTAGCTAGACCCTGAGGAATCTAGCTAACTTCGATAAGGCTATAGTAGTGGTACCCCCTCCGGGCCGTAGGAGCTCTAGTGGTCGCGATTACTATTTCCGGCCCTTGTTAAAGTAGATAAGCTCGCACTTTTCTAGGGCAAAAGCTATACCCTAGGTCCTTGCCTACTAGAGGTAGGCCTTCTAGGCCTTCTATAGCTAACTGTTATAGGCCTCCTTAGCCCTTCTAAAGGCTAGGAGGTTAGTATTATTAGCGAAGCCTATTAAACTGACTATAGGGCTGGCCTAGCAAATGGCCTAGTAAAGGGAGGCTATATAGAGGATAAATAGTATAGGGGAGAGGGGTGACCCCTATAAGACCTTAGCCCTTACTATTATATCCTCCGTTTCCTAGCTATCGAAGTAAAGGATAGCTACCCTATCCTATAGCCACTCCCTAACCTAGACTACTAACTACCTTAGGGACTACTAACTACCTTGGGAAGCCCTAGCTCTATAAAGTGGCTAGTAGCTAGGTATAGTTAATGGTATCGAAAGCCCTTAAGATATCAAGCTATAGGAGGGAGGTAGCTACCTTATACTTCTAGGCCTCCTAGACCTAAGCCGTAATAAGCCGGATGGCTAATTCTATAGACCTATATTCTTAATTACCTATCTATTTGGCTAGTAGAAGCCTATAGGTCTCTATAATGGCCGTTACCTTCTAGGCGACTATAGCCTCTAGCATCTTACTTACTATTAGTAGGAGCGCTATAGGCCTATAGCTACCTAGGGTAAAGTAGGCTTATAAGGGTTTGCCAGGCTTATAAAGGACCATTATCTTAGCCCTTTTAAACTAGGCTAGGAAATAGCCGAGCCGTAGGCTTTCTAAGGCTAGTATAGCTAATATCTAGTAGAGCGGCCGCCTATAGGCCTTTAATAGACCTATAGGGAGGAGGTCCTCCCCTAAGGCTTTCTATAAGGCCGCCCTAGCCAGTACTACCTTAACTTTGCCTACCGTAACCTCTTAGCTTATTTCGAACTTCGGCTCCTAGTAGTCGTTTAGATCTAGGTTATTAATATCTAACAGGTCTACTTCTAGGTTCGGAAAGAACTTATTAGCCAGTGCTCTAGCCTTCTATTAGTAGGTTATAAGCCTTCTTTCGAAGGCTAAGAGCTTTAGAGGGTCGACCAGTAGGTAGCTTTATAGCCTTACCTACTGCTCTAGTCTCTATAATAAGTCTAGCCAGTTAGTTACCTCCTATAATATAGCCCTCTAGCTCTTAGTCTTCGCGGCCGTAATAGTCTTAGCCTGGTCCTATAGGGCCTGCTAAAGTGCTTCCTATATATAGGGGTTTAGAGTGCCCCTATAGGCCCTCTCTACCTCCTTAGCCCTCTTCCGGGCCTTTTAAACCTCCTTTATCTACTACTAAGCTCGTTTACTACCTATACTAGCCTTCTTTGCCAGGGCCAAGACTATAGCTATCTTTTCGAGGGCCTTTATAAGCCTGTCAAAGGCCTATAAAAGCTCCTCCGGGCCCCGGAAGATAGGCCCGGCCTAGGCTGATACCTATCTACCAAGCTAGAGTAGGAGGTAGGCTGCCTCGGCCTATACGACCTCCTCGTCTAGGCTCTTCTAGTCCTACCCTTTACTAGCCGGTATAGGCCCGTTAGTCCCCTAGAGGGAGACATTTAGGGCCTATAGGTAATAGTCGGATTTCTTACGTTTCGTAATATCCTTATAGATTGCTTCTAGCCTAGCTAAGGCCTAAAATAGGTCTATTATAGAAGGCCGGCCGTGCTAGTCTCCCTAGAGGGCTTTAGTAACCTAGCTATAGGGCGTATATAGGTTAAGGTCTTACTAGTTTATAAGGCTAAAGAGGTCCCTAGCCCTTAAGCTAAGCCTATTAAATAGGTCCTAGACTAGGTAATAGAGGTTAAAGTTACCTATAAGAACTAAGGGGTAGGTTAGCCAAGGTAAGGCTAGTAGGTCCTATAAGAGGGCCTACTCCCCCTTATTATTATAGACTAACTAGAGCTTAAGCCCCCTCTCTCTTAGGGCCAGAAAGGTTACCTTATACTAGTTCTCCTCTACTAAATAGTCCTACTAGCTAACTAGGAAGCGCTTAGCTACTAGAATAGCTGCCTTACTCTTAGGCTTATAAACTAGGTAGTATTTTAAAGCCTAGGGGTAATATATTAACCCTATAAACTAGTTAATCTATAGTTCCTAGATAGCTAGTAGATTATATTTAGCCTCCTCTAGTAGGACTTTAAGGGCCTATTTGTTACCTTAGGTATTCTACTAAAGGATCTTAATTTATATTTAAGGTAGCTAGGGCAGAGGACGAAGGCATAGTAGTAATAGTAGGCTCTATAGCTATTACCCCCTTGGCCGGCTATAAGAGGGAGGGGATTCCAGGCTATAGAAAGGAGATATAGATCTGTTAGGCATTAAATAAGGCACTCTTGGCCGCCTATTAGGCTAGGGTAGGCCTCTTATAGAGGCATTTAGCCCTAGTTTGGTAGTGGTTGTTATCCTCTAGCTAGCTATTAAACTTAAAGGCTACCTTCTAGTATAATTGCTCTAGTAGTTAGAAGGTCTAAGGTCTATACTAGTAGGCCTCCCTAGCCCTCTCCTAGGCTTTAACTTTCTTTAGGCAGCCCTTATACTAGGTAGTATAGGGGCCTCTATAAGCTATATACCTATAAGGGAGTTAGTTAGAGTAGGTAAGGTACTAGGCCTCCCTAGTCTTCCCCCCCTCCCTATAGGCCTTTACACTATAATAGCTATAATAGGCTAGCTACTAGTAATACTACTAGGTATAGCCGAAGCTCTAGTACCTATAGTATTATCTTAGCTCTAGAGTATCCTAGTAAGGCTTATAGTCTAGTACCTAAGTATCCTAGACTATATCCTCGTTATAGGCCTTCTAGGCCTCTTCGAGGTCCTATAAGCCTAAGAGTACTATAGCCTATTTTCTCTATAGCCTCTTTAGCAGCTAGAACTTGACCATTTCGATCGAGTATAGGTCTATAGCCCCTTTAAAGTCTTGTTTGCTAACCCCCTATAGCTCTTCCTTCCGGACTCCTTTAGCTAGGACTATATAAGCCCTGCCGACCTCCCTAGCCTCCTCTCTAAAGGCTATAGCTACCTATTACTTATTAGCCGAATACTAATCTTTAGTAGCCTTATCTTTAAAGACCACTACTATATCCCTACTTAAGAGCTTCCTAACTATAATAGCTCCCTAGTAGCTAGAAGCCTTATTAATTGCTTAGACTATCTCGGCCGGGGTTCGGGCTTTAAGGTCCTCCTATAGGCCTATATTCTGTATTATAACCTCCTATAAGGCCTATAATAGCACTGCCTTAGCCGATAGTAGGCCTCCTTAGGGGCCTGTTACCCCTTATTACGGCCCTATAGCTACCTATACCTAGGTAAGGCAGGGGGTAGCCTTAAAGGCTTCTTTAAGCCCCTTTTTAATTTCTTTAGCTACAAGTTCCTATAGGTTCGGAACTAGGCTTATAATAGTAGTCATAAGGCTTTATAAGAGCCTATTAACAAGGTCCTATACCTTACTCTGTTTAAAGCTTAGCACTAGGTTGACTAGTTATATAATAAGACCCCTTAGTTCTTTAATATCTAAGGTAAGGTAGGCCTATAGCAAGCCCCCCTTTAATTAGCTTAAAGCTATAGGCCTCCCTATATAGTAGCTTAGCATTAGGCTTTAAATCGACGTTACGTTCGGGGGCGCTAGGTAGTCTATACGGTGAAAATTTCAACGAGCGTACGAGGTGCGGTCGGATTGCGGTCAGGTCTGGTTCCTATGCCTACGACGTCTGTTGTACACCCGCAACGGCTCGCGCGTAGTTGAAAGTAATACTGTTAGATAGCGTTTTTTGAGAGCTTTCTAGCGATAGTAGTTTCGTATGTTTGGGTGGGGTATTCGCAAAGATATAAGAGAAGCTTCTCTTGCTATAGTAGAGAAGTCTTTTTCTATATATATATATACTATAGTATAATATAAAGGTTGGTCTAAAAAGACTTTGTAATATTAAGGTTGCTAAGACCTTGGTATATAGTATAGTTAGCTAGATACTTATATATTATAGCTAAACTAAGCTTATAGATATATTTAATACTTTAAATTAAGCTTAAAACTAGGCGTATTTTAAATATTTATAATAATCTTTAATTCGCTATTTTTTTATAGTTAAGAGGTTCTATTTTATTAGTAGGTATATTGTCTTCCTTACTTATAAGTCTGTTACTAACGTTAGCTATGTATTAGATATATAAGCTCTCTACTACAAAGTCTATCTATAATATCTTTCTTAATAGTAGCTATCTTAGCTTCTAATTTAGCTTCCCTTTCGGTACCCGATTTCTAAAGCCATTTATGCTATATACGATAACTAGGCTCCTCCTTACCTAAGGGTAGTAGTTTAGGAACTATACTTTTTTTATATTTGTTTCCTTTAATAAGTCGGATCACCTATTTAATATTCCCTTAGATTCTTTTAATATACTACTATAACTTTTTAATTAGAAATTCTTACTACTACTTAGTCTAATCCTTTTCTAGCTAGGCTTATAAGGTTAGAATCTTTCGTTTCCTATATAATAGTTTAAGCCTTACCTATATTAGCTTGATTACATGAATATTAGGTAAGTTTAGTAGCTACTTAAAGACTTTAAACCTCTCCTTCTCCTAAATCCAACGATTCTATTATAAAGTATATATACTAGTATTATCCTCCTAAACAATATAACTATTATAGCATTTAGCTATCTATAGGTCAGATCTAACTAACCTACTAACAGGGATAACAAGCCAAGGTCAATATATATTTAGACAGCTTCTCTAAGTACCTCTAGCACTTAGAACAATTAATGCCTTTATCACTTACTTCTACAGACCGTAATAGTTAGTCTAGGAGTGCCGCCTATAGTACAAATACCACTATAATATCGTACCTTTACAGCCTCTCTAAGCTATACTAATTATAGCCTCCGAGCTATAGCAAGTGGTGCCTACTACCGGTTCGAATCTACGATCTCGTTACCAATCGCGAACGTTCGAACGCTATAAGAGACCATTTACCTAGGCAAGCGACTATATCCCTCTACTTAAGCAGACGCTAAAACGGTCAGATACGATAGCAATAGTAACTCTGTCAAGATCCGATAAACGAGCCTAAACTGCGACAAGTGCGTTAGACCTACCGCTTTGTCATTAGAAATGCCTACTAGCGTTAGGTTCAAAGGCTTACTCTAATAGAACTTTGAATCCTTAAGCTAGTAATATCCCTCAAGGAGGCTAACTAGCACTTAGCTTATATATAAGACTTTAATGACTACCTAATTGACGAAGATTACCTAGAGTTATAGAATTTTAATAAATATACGCTAAAGAGACTTATAAACCGCTTTATTAAGTGCCTTCCCTAGCTTTTAGACTAGGTATTCATTCTATTATTATTATTAGAAGTAAGAACTATACTAGAAGTATAAGTTTAGGAGGAATCCTAACTTAAGGAACCTTTAGAGACCTTAAAAATACTAAGTCCTAATGGCCTAGTTTAATAATTTACTATATTATTAGAAACGGCCTTATAAAGAATAATTCTACCTATTAGCCTATTAAAGCTACTAGAGATACTAAGGCCTAAGCTAAACCTAGTAGGTCTAAGTTAATAAGGTAATTAGGTACTAAGTAGACCTATTAGAATTGCTTAAATTATAATTATAACTGATATATTAAGGGAGCTTCTAGAAAGGGAAGAACCTTAATAAAGGTCTTCTTAAACCTTTTAGCTAATAGCCTATCTAATAGAAGGATCATTAATAATAACGTTAATATTAGTAAAAGATACCCTAACTAAGGGGTATATACCCCTCTTACTATTAGATTTAACTAAGGAGATAATTATAAGACTACTTTAATAAGTTATAATTAAACTTTTATAGAACGCTATGATTAAATTAATAGACATTAGTTCCCTTTAATTATAGCTAGTATATATATCATTATAACTAGCTATTAACTAAGTATAAAAAATTACTAATATTAGCTTACTTTAGCTAAATACTAACTAAAAGATTACTAATAGCTAATTAATCTTTTACTATAAGAAGATCTATTATTATATAAATATTAACCTCTAGATCAAGTATTATAATATACTAGCCTTATAGCATCTATAGATAAGTATACAATGTTTTATTTGACTACCTTAAGGAGGAAAAAGGGGAAGAATATAAGAGTTATACAGAGGAGCGCCTTTTTAGTATATATATATATAACCTAGGTAGGGTCTAGTTAGGCTCCGGATTAGGTCCTAAGCAAGCCCTAACCACACACCCCACAAACGACCTATAAATGCCTTATAAACTAATTATACACGCTTAGGTAGGCCAAGTAGGTCTGGTCTATTGCTAGGTAGGTCCGGTTTATTGCTAGGCAAAGCCTGGCATTGTTTAGCCTAGGTAAAGCCCGGGCCCGTAACATACCCCCCTCCTTCCTAGGTTGGTTACCAGGTAGACCTACCCCGCGTCACCGTGGTAATAAGACCTACATATGCCGGTAAGTTACGTGTAAGGCCCGGTCTTTGTTTTAAGTTCTGCCTATGCCCTCCCGGCCCTACCTCCGGATAGGTATAAATACCCCTTCTCTCTTCCTCTTCTTCCTACTTCTTCTTTCTTTTTAACCGATACTCCTTCTACCTACTTCCTAACCGCCCTCCCTTTATATTGTATTTTTCTTATTACCTACGCCTATATTATATCTATAAGATTTTTTTTTCTTTTATATTTATTCAAAATATTAATTATGATTAGCTTACTTAGTAATAATAATAATAATTATTACCTTAGTAGTAATAAGAATAAGAACTATTATATAAGTTTTTCTCTTTACTATTTTAACTATAGTTACCTTATATTTATATAGGACCTTAACTAGTCTCTTTACTTATAGTATAAGAACTAGAATACTTCTCTTAGTAGGTTTACTATTAAAGGTAACTCTTCCAATAAGGAGTTTAAGTTACTATTTAAAAAGAAGTAATACTACCTTAACTATATTTATTGCCTTCTATATAGTAACTAAGTTATATATATTCCTAGCTATAGCGCCTCTCATATAACTTATTATATTACTTATAACTCTTATATTTAGGATCTATAGCTCTAGGCTAATAACCTTTACCTATATATAAGTATTAAAAAAATTATATATTATTATAATACTAGTACTACCCTTACCTCCCTTACTTACTATAAGACTACTACCTAGAGTGCTTATAAGGCCATCCTAATGCCTAAGTTCTCTATATTAGTATACTTGTTTACTATAGTCTTAGAGGCTATATAGGCTAACTATTTCCCTAGCTATACCGCCTTCTCCCTTACCTAGGCTATAAGTTCCTACTACTCTACTAACAACCTAGGCCTAGTTACTACCCCTTATACCCCTACCTACTATAGTAACATTATCTAGGCTACTACTACCCCTACCCCTACCTTATATACTATTAGGCAGCTTATATATCATACTATAGTATAGAACGATAATATACTATGCTAGATATAGTATATAAATAAGAACATATCGACTTTAGTCGATACTAATACCACCCTTATTACCTATATCTTAGGTATACCATTGCCTACCTCTTATACCTACTTATATACCTCTATATACCCTATACCTATACTAATTAACTTCGGCCGCTCTTATACCTACTACTCTTCTTTACCTACTAACCGTACAATACGCCCGATCCGTAACTACAAGGAGCCTATTAATATCTTAGAGAAAGAAAAGGAAGAGGAAGAGTTTAAGGAAGAACTTATAGAGTAAATATATAGTATATACTAGTTATTATATCTTTGTTATATAATTAGTAGGTTAGTACATTCGTAATATGTTTATACGTGTCTGCTGCCTATTTGCTCTAGGTTTATCTATATATACAAAAATTTTAAATCGTTTGCTTTTATACCCTTCTATACCTCCCATTCGTAAGCGGTCTGTCATTATAATATATATCTCCCTACTCCTACTCGAACGTATTAAGCGCTTTAGTATTTTCTAGATTTTCTAATAGCTCCTAAGTTAGGGTGTTATATCCCTTCTATTTTATAAGTATATTACGTTAATTTTCTCTCCCCCTTATATTCCTAGCTATAAGGATTACTTTTACTTTATATTCTTTCTATAGTAGTCCCTCTTAAGAAAGTTCTAATACTAGGTCTAGTTAGGAATCTAATATACGTTATAAAGATAGTAAGTTAGATATAGTATACTTAATAAGGTTAATATAGAGGGTAAAGTAGAGGCTATGGAGAATATTTAGAGTTATTATTAGTAGTATTAGTACTATAATTACTTTATACTTAGCATTAACCTAACTAAGCTTATAGCTAGGGTAGTTAGTCTTAATATTATATAAGGATAGCTATACTTTATCCCTTACCTTAAATTTCTTAGTTAGATATTAAGAATAATTAGTATTTTCTTACTAGTACTATTATATATATATAATAGTAGCCTAGGTCTATTCTATACCTTCTCTTAGGTAATATAAGAAATTAATAGCTCTTCCTTATAAGGTTAAAGTAGGAGTATCTAGTAAGTTAGTAAACTATATTAGGCTTATATTATAATTATAGAGGAGGTAGCTTATACTTATCCTAGTTACTATTAAGTTATAGTTATTAATTATAAGCTAGTATATAAGTAAATATTTAGGCTAGTTATACTAGGCAAAGGAAACTATAGTCCATAAGATAGTCTATACCTCTTAGTTTATACATTCTATACCTCTATCTATCTATAGATAATAGGCTATTAATAATAGCTATTCGATTCTAATAGTCTTATAGAGAATAATCTAAAACTAGCTAAGCTAGTCCGAACCGCGATCGGTAATAATTTATATTAGAAATCCGTAAAACCGCTACCAAATATCCTGGAACTAAAGCATATATACCTTAGCTCCTATTAAGAATATAGCTTTAAGCTAGACATACTTTAATAGCCGGTCGGTAATTACTATAAGGGACTAAGGTAAGTTCTTATCTTATATAGGGAGATCGACTATAAAATCGATAGAAATCTGTTTCTAGAAGCGGTTAGCGATAGGTAAGGGCTAAAGGAGTCCTTATTATAGTTAACGTAAAACCTTGGCCTTTCAATACGTATAATAGTTCCTTATAAATCTCTTTACGTCTAGGGATATAAAGTCCTAATAGTAGTCCTATTAGAGCATTTTAAATAACCTATTTCTTTTTAGATAGCCTAATATGGGGGAGTTATAGATATATTAAAGAATAGTAGTTATAAGTAGCTTCTATATAAGAAGCTAAAGTCTACCTTAGAACTAAAAGGTACTTTATATATTAAGGGAGTAATTTGTAATCTAGGTCTATATTACGTTTGCCTCCTTTAGAAATTTTCAGGCCTTGTCTTGGACGGCCTAGAGCCGATATATATAATGTTTATCCTTAATAACTCCCTTATCTTATAAGGCTATAAGCTATATATTTATGAAAATAGTGCTCCCCTTTAGTAGGTAATATATTTTAGATAATAACAAGGTACTAGTTATATCTATCTAAATGGTAAGGAGGAGTTATATTATATATTATATATCCTTAAGGTAATCCTATTCATAGTAAGATAAGGTATTAGGATAGAAAGCTTATAATCCTAATTAGGAGTAAAGTTTAAAGTTAAAGAAGGAGAGTATTTTAGCCTATTAAGCTTGCTATTTGTTGATTGGATAAGGCTAAGAGAAGTATTTAAGGTTTTCATAGTCAGTTAAGATCTAAAAGGGAGTAGTAATACTATAAAGATTAACTAACCAGGCCTTTAGATATAAGATAATCGTAAGTAGTTCTTTATTATAGATTATATAGTTCCATTTGGCTAGGGATAGTTTCATAGAATGGTAAGCTATAGGATAAAGGACCTTATCTTTTCCTTATTAGGATAAGCACCCTCCTAATACTATCTTAGAGTAGTCTGCTTTAAGTATTATCTCCTATTTAGAATCCTATTATACTAGGATAGGTTCTAATATAAAAGCTATCTTAAGAGTTTTAAAGGCCTCTTATTCCCTAGTCCCTTACTAGAATAGGGTATTTTTATAAGTTAACTATATTAAGGGTATAGTTAACTTAGAGAAGTTAGGGATAAAGTCTTAGTAGAAGTTTATGAACCCCAGGAAACTCTATACTCCTTAAAGTAGTAGAAGTTTATGAACCCCAGGAAACTCTATACTTCTTAAACCTTATATAATACCTTCTATTTATAGATAGTAGCTAGCTTCTTAAGGTCCAAGTAAACCTAAGCCCTTACCTCTATAATATAGCTAAGGTATTTAACTTCTTTTATAGTAAATATATACTTCTTAAGATTTAATATAAGTCCTACTTTTCATAGCCTTTAGAGTATATCTTTTATCTAACTTATATAATATTTCTTACTATCTAATATATAGATTAAGATATTATTAAGGTATATTATTATAAAGTCTCTAAGTATTAAGCTAAAAGTATTATTAATATATTATTAGAAAGTTATAGGTATACCTATAAGTCCAAAGAGATAGATAAGCTACTTAAAGAGGCTAAACTAGGTTCGAAATATTATTAAATACTTATAGCCTTCTACGATCTAGATATAATGAAAGGCTATCTAGATATTAAGCTTTATAAACTACTTAGCTCTAGCTAGGGAGCAAAGTATCTCCTTAATAAATAAAAGTAGGTATTAATCTTACTTTATAATCTTATTTAGTACCTAATAATCGATATAGAACCTCTATCCTCCGTCTACTTTTTTTACTAAAAGGATAGGGGTAGTAGCCGAAGAAGAGCTAGCTTAGATCTATCCCTTATCTAGTAAGTCAACGACTTGCTTTTAGACTTCTAATAAATGATCTTATAGCATATTATAGAGAGGCCCCTAAGGGAGTTCGGGAATCTTTCTATCTAGGCCTTCCTTTAATTTGATATAATAGTTAGCTATACTATAATATAGAGGGAGTCTATTAGCTTTCTCCTTATCAAAGAGGTTAGTAAAGTTGTAAAGTTTGTCTGGTAAGGTAACCTCTGACTTTATACTAGGCTTAGATTAGATACCCCCTTTTCTTAGGCTATCTCTATTAAATTAGTGTCTCGATTCTAAGATAGTTATTATTTCTTAAATATTAGTAATTAGGAAGGTATTGGAAGTCTTCTTTTTCTATACCTTCTATATTATACCTATAAAGACTATACCTATTATTTAGGAGATTCCTATTTATCTAGGCTATAAAGAGGTTTCATAGATAAGTAGTCCTAATTATATTCTAATTATAAGAACATCTATATATATATTTAATATAACTTTTTAGTATTTTATTTATAGGAGGCCTAGTATAATATTATATATAAGTCCTAGGACTATATAGAATATAGCCTAGCTCTTCTAGCTATCAATATCTATTATAATATAGGTTATCTAAGTAATCTTTTGGTTTAGTTATAGCCTAGTTATAGTCCTAAGGGTATATACGGTAGGTAAACTAATTTACTTGATTCTAAGCTTCTAGTATATTCTCTTGCTAATAGTACTATAGCTAGAACATCTACTATCTATTTAAGCGTTTATAAAGCCGATAAAGTTAAAGAAGATTAGAATAAGGAAAGGAGGTCTATCTATTCTTTTACTAATCTCTATAAACTCGTCTTCTAGGTAATTATAGTCTTCTAGCCCCTTTGTAAGACTTTGCTTAGGGGCTACTCTTTTCCTTACTCCCTATCTTCTTTATTAGATAGGTCGTTATCTTCTTTCTACTCCTTAGCCTCTAAGGTATTAATATTAGTTCTTAACTAGTTCTATTATACTAGCCTTAAAGTAAAGGTAAAGTTACATTTAGTAATAAAGTAACCTTTCTACCTATATTAAATATATATTCTAGCTACCTATTAGGCTATATATACTTCTAGACTAATCTATTTCGCCTATAGGGCATTACCTTTATATTTTCCTACCTTATCCTTATTAGGTCCCTTCCTTTATAGATTAGTATATAATAAGTTAATTCTAATTATTAGTATATCTCTATTCATATCCTTCTCTCTCTATAGTTTAAATACTATATACTACCCTTATATCTACTAATACTTGTCACTAAGTCAAAGAGCCTTAAGATCTATAGTAATCTTATAGTATTTTTTAACTACTATTATATAGTTATCCTAAGGAATTCTTTATTATTATTATTATTATTAGTCCTATACTACTATGCTAATAAGCATGCTAGAGCCTCTCTAGTTATATACAAAGGAAATCATACCTAATAGGCCGGATAAAAACCTCCATCCCGCCTCTAACGCCTGATCCGGAATACTAATATACTACAAAGAAAAGGAGAAGTGGCTAGAATAGCCCTATAGAGGCCTTCCCTCCCGGTCTAGCCTCCTTGCAAGGCGGTATTCCGAGAGCCTCCCTAGGTCCATTAGCCACTGTAGAACCCTCCTTGCCAAGCGATGGTTACGGGCCCCTATACCCCGCAAAACGAGGTCTAGGTCCCTTTGCGACCGTATTTCCCAGGATTCCCACGTTCGGCTTCTTGGTAGGTTCGGGCACCATACGACTAGGTGCTCTACAGTTTCCCTCCCCTGGCCATAGGCACAGTAGGGGGTGCTGACCCCTGGGACTTGAACCCTAAAAAGGAAGTCACGGAGGCCAATAGCCCCTGTACGGGCCTGTACCAGTAGGGAGCTCTAGGCCTTTATTAGGCCCTGGTGCCTTTGTAGGCCTTCCCCTGTAAAAACCAGGCACGGAGGGTCCTTGTCTAACACGCGCCATATCCTCCTGCCGGCTTGGTCGGCCCTCCAACGGTTGCTCTAGCTAGCCAACACGGCCAGTTCCGTAGCCCGTGGCCTCCTTTGTAGGGTCTGTAAGGGGGGTCGACCCCCTCTGTAGCCCTCCTAAACCCACTGCCGGACCGTTAACCTTGCTACCTCTAGGGCTATAGGCTTCGGCTCCCGGCCCCTTGCCCTAGCCCTTCTCTTCCGGAACCTCTGACTTAGCCTATTACAGGCCTATTAGATAAGGGCCCTCGCAGGGACCTAGGAGGCCCCCGGACCTACCCCGGTCTATAAGAGCGGTTGGTCGAGTTTGGCTTCGAAGTCGGCTAGCCTCTTGTTAAGATAGAGGTTGAGGGGTGGCACCTAGGCTTCTATTTCGAGGCACCGGATAGGGGTAGCCTTATAGGCCCTGGTCACTACTCGAAGGGCCCTATATTAGGCCTTCGATAGTTCCCTAGCAAGGCCTTCCGGCTTACCCCCTAGCTTGGTAGGCTTGTGGAAGTTCGAGGCCCTATAAGCTAGGGTACTGCGGATATACTTAGTATAGACCTCGCGGGCCCGTAGGAGGCCGGGGCCCCAGGTCTTCGCAGCGAGCCTAGTTAGGGCGAACTCCTAGGTTTCTAGTTTCTTAGCCACCTTTACGTAATGGGGGCCCCACTATAGCCTCTAGTCTAGCTAGACCCCGAGGAATCTGGCCGACTTCGAAGGGGCTATAGTAGTAGTACCCCCTCCGGGCCGTAGGAGCTCTAGCGGTCGCGACCACTGTTTCCGGCCCCTGTTGAAGTGGATAAGCTCGCACTTTTCCGGGGCAAAAGCTATACCTCGGGTCTTCGCCTACTGGAGGCAGGCCTTCTAAGCCCTCTATAGCTGACCGTTATAGGCCTCCTCGGCCCTCCCGAAGGCTAGAAGGTTAGTATCATTAGCAAAGCCTACTAAACCGACCGTAGGGCAAGCCTAGCGAATGGCTTGGTAAAGAGAGGCTATATAGAGGATAAATAGTATAGGGGAGAGGGGTAACCCCTAGGGGACCCCGGCCCTTACTATTATATCCTCTATCTCCTAGCTATCGAAGTAAAGGATAGCCACCCTATCCCGTAGCCACTCCCTAACCTAAACCACTAGCCACTTTGGGAAGCCTTGGCTCTGTAAAGTGGCTAGTAGCCAGGTGTGGTTAATAGTGTCGAAAGCCCCTAAGATATCGAGCTATAGGAGGGAGGCAGCCGCCTTGTGCCTCTAAGCCTCCTAGACCTAGGCCGTAACAAGCCGAATGGCTAGTTCGGTAGACCTATGTTCCTGGTTGCCCATTTGCTCGGCCGGGAGAAGCCTATAGGCCTCTACGACGGCCATTACCTTCCGGGCGACTATAGCCTCTAGTACCTTGCTTACTGTTGGCAGGAGCGCTATAAGTCTGTAGCCACCTAGGGTAAAGTAGGCCTGTAGGGGTTTGCCGGGCTTACGGAGGACCACTATCTTGGCCCTTTTAAACCGGGCCGGGAAACAGCCGAGCCGTAGGCTCTCTAAGGCTAGTTTAGCTAGTATCTAGTAGAGCGGCCGCCTACAGGTTTTTAGTAGGCCTATAGGGAGGAGGTCCTCTCCTAGGGCTTTCTACGGGGCCGCCCTAGCCAGTACCACCTTGACTTCGCCTACCGTAACCTCCTAGCTTATTTCGAACTTCGGTTCCTAGTGGTCGTTCAGATCCGGGTCGTCGATATCCGACAGGTCTGCTTCCGGGTTCGGAAAGAACTTATCGGCCAGTGCTCTAGCCTTCTGTTAGTAGGTTATAAGCCCTCCTTCGAAGGCTAGGAGCTTTGCAGGGTCGACTGGTAGGTGGCTTTGTAGCCTTGCCTACCTCTCTAGCCTCTATAGCAGGTCCGGCCGGTTGGTTACCTCCCGTAACGTAGCTCTCTAGCTCTTGGTCTTCGTAGCCGTAATAGTCCTGGCCTGGTCCTATAGGGCCTGCCGAAGCGCCTCCTGCGTATAGGGGTTTAGGGTACCCCTATAGGCCCTCTCTACCTCCTTGGCCCTCTTCTGGGCCTCCCGAACCTCCTTCGTCTACCATCGAGCTCATTTGCCACCCGTGCTAGCCTTCTTTACCGGGGCCAAGACCGTAGCTATCTCCTCGAGGGCCTCTATAAGCCTGTCGAAGGCCTGTAGAAGCTCCTCCGGGCCCCGGAAGACAGGCCCGGCCGGGGCCGATGCCTACCTACCGAGCTAGAGTAGGAGGTAGGCCGCCTCGGCCCACGCGATCTCTTCGTCTAGGCTCTTCTAGTCCTACCCTTTGCTAGCTAGTGTAGGCCTGTTAGTCCCCTAGAGGAAGACGTTTAGGGCCTATAGGTAGTGGTCGGATTTCCCGCGTTCCGCGCTGTCCCTATAGATCGCTTCTAGCCCGGCCGAGGCCTAGAATAGGTCTATTATAGAAGGCCGGCCACGTTAGTCCCCTTGGGGGGCCCTAGTGACCTGGCTATATAGCGTGTATAGGTCAAGGTTCTACTGGTCTACAAGGCTAAGAAGGTCCCTAGCCCCCGGGCTAAGCCTATCAAACAGGTCCTAGACCGGGTAATAGAGGTTAAAGTCACCTGTGAGGACTAAGGGGTAGGTTAGCCGAGGTAGGGCTAGTAGGTCCCGTAGCAGGGCCCGTTCGCCCTTGTTATTATAGACTGACCAGAGTTCGAACCCCCTCTCTCCTAGGGCCGGAAAGGTTACTCTACACTAGTTTTCCTCCGCTAAATAGTCCCATTAGCTAACCGGGAAGCGCTTAGCCACTAGAATAGCCGCCTTGCCCTTAGGCTTGTAGACCAGGTGGTATTTCAAAGCTCGGGGGCAGTATATTGACCCTATAAACCGGTTAATCTACGGTTCCTAGATGGCTAGTAGGTCGTATTTAGCCTCCTCTAGTAAGACCTCGAGGGCCTGTTTGTTGCCTTAGGTGTTCTACTAAAGGATCTTAATTTACATTCGAGGTAGCTAGAGCGGAGGCCAAGGGTATGGTAGTAGGCTCTATAGCCATTACCCCCTCGGCCGGTTGCGAAAAGGAGGGGGTTCCAGGCTATAGAAAGAAGATATAGGTCTATTAGGCGTCAAATAAGGCGCTCCTGGCCGCCTGTTAGGCCAGGGTAGGCCTCCTATAGGGGCGTTTAGCCCTGGTTTGATAGTAGTCGTCGTCTTCTGGCTAGCTACTAAACTCGAAGGCTACCTTCTGGTGTAGTTGCTTTAGTAGTTAGAAGGTCCGAGGTCTATACTAGTAGGCCTCCCTAGCCCTCTCCTAGGCCTTGACTTTCTTTAGGCAGCCCCTATACCAGGCCGTATAGGGGCCCCCACAGGCCGCACACCTACAAGGGAGTTAGTTAGAGTAGGTAGGGCACTAGGCCTCCCCGGTCTTCCCCCCCTCCCTATAGGCCTTTGCGCCATAACGGCTATAACGGGCCGGCCGCTAACAGTACCACTAGGTATAGCCAAAGCTCTAATACCTATAGCACTGCCTCGGCTCTAGAGCATCCTAGTAGGGCTCGCGGTCTAGTACTCGGGCATCCTAGACCACGCCTTCGTTATAGGCCTTCCAGGCCTTGTCAAGGTCCCGTAAGCCTAGGAGTACCGTAGCCCACTTCCTCTACGGGCTCTTTAGCAGCCGGAACTTGACCGTTTCGATCGAGTGTAGGCCTACGGCTCCCTTAAAGTCTTGTTCGCTAACCCCCTATAGCTCCTCCTTCCGGACTCCCTTAGCTAGGACCATATAGGCCCTACCGACCTCCCTAGCCTCCTCTCCGAAAGCTGTAGCCACCTATCGCTTGTTGGCCGAATACTAATCCTTAGTGGCCTTGTCTTTGAAGACCACCACTATATCCCTGCTTGGGAGCTTCCTAGCCGCGACGGCTCCCTGGCGGCTAGAAGCCCCGTTAACTGCTTAGACTATCTCGGCCGGGGTTCAGGCTTTGAGGTCCTCCCGTAGGCTTGCGTTCCGTATCGTGACCTCTCGCGAGGCCTATAACGGCACCGCTTTAGCCGACGGTAGGCCTCCCTAGGGGCCTGTTGCCCCCTGTTACGAGCCTACGGCCACCTGCGCCCAGGTAGGGCGGGGGGTGGCCTTGAGGGCTTCTTTAAGCCCCTTTTTGACTTCCTCGGCACGAGTTCCTATAGGTTCGGAACTAGGCCTATAATAGTGGTTATAAGGCCCTGTAAGAGCCTATTGGCAAGGTCCTGTGCCTTGCCCCGTTTAGGGCTTGGCATAAGGTCAACCAGTTACGCGACTAGACCCCTTAGTTCTTTGATATCTAGGGTAGGGCAGGCCTATAGTGGGCCCCCCTTTGATTGGTTCAAAGCCATAGGCCTCCCCACTTGGTGGCTTGGCGGTAGGCTTTAAATCAACGTTGCGTTTAGGGGCGCTAGGTGGTCTATACGGTGAAAATTTTTTGACGGGTGTACGAGGTAAGGTCGGATTGCGGTCGGGTCCGGTTCTAACGCTTGCGATGCCTGTTGCACACCCGTAACGGCTCGCGCGCGGTTGAAAGTGGTACCGTTAGATAGCGTTTTTCGAGAGCTTTCTAGCGATGGTAGTTTCGTGAGTTTTGGCGGGGTATTCGCAAAGATGCAAGGAGGCGTTATAGTTCGGTTATTTAGATAGGACAAAGGTATAGTAGTAGTAGTAGGCTCTATAGCTATTACCCCCTCGGCCGGCTACAAGAGGGAAGGGGTCCTAGGCTATAGAAAGGAGATATAGGTCTATTAGGCATCGAATAAGGCACTCCTAGCCACCTATTAGGCTAGGGTAAGCCTCTTATAGGGGCGTTTAGCCCTAGTTTAATAATGGTTGTCATCTTCTAGCTAGCTATTAAACTCGAAGGCTACCTTCTAATATAGTTACTCTAGTAGTTAGAAGGTCTAGGGTCTATATTAATAGGCCTCCTTAGCTTTCTCTTAGGCTTTGACTTTCTTTAGGCAGCCCTTATACTAGGCTATATAGGGGCCCCTATTGTCACGAGCCAACCATATACCGCGACCCGGTGGGGCACAGAAGGCTGAATGAGCCACCAATCAAGAAGGGCACGAAGCGAGGCTGACATAGGATCGCTAGGGAGCACGGGCTACCACGGGCGAACAATTGCCAAAAGGGAAAGATAGCAGAGGATAGCTAGCTACCAAAGGCGATCCAAGGGCAGGATAGAAAGGGACTATGAGCGATCGGCAGAAGTATATATATATATAAATAGTCACTCGTTATAGTAGACTCTAGGAGTTCACCAGTAGTAATAATCATAATCACAGTACTTATACCAAGCATTGCTAATTACTATAAGAGATAACTCTAAGTGTTGTTATAAACCCTTTGGCTTTACCGAATCCCTTAGACGACCTGCCTACTGTCCTGCCTAATCTACCTCCGTCTGGACCCTTTTAGAAGAAGTCTGAGTTAGGTTCGTTATACGTTATTACCACTCCCTTTGTTCTGTTATGGTTCAGAACGGAGGTAACTTCGACCTTGATATCGATATAGCTACTAATGTTACAGCTAAATAGCTGCTTACTTAGCTTAGTCAACTCTAGCAACGGATCTAGGAGTTAGACTAGAGAGATAAGGCTGCTTAAGCTCGAATTAAGGAACTCGAGAACTACGAAAAGTACTTACAGAAGTTAGTTAACGAGGCCTACGCCAAAATCGAGGCACTCGAGGGCGCCAAAGCGAAGTGTATCAAGATCGAACTACCTAGTAAATATAGAGGAACTAAGGAGGATCTCGTAGGATTCCTGACAAACCTCTGATCCTACTTCTAGCTTAATGACGACAAGTTTCTGGATGATAAAGCTAAAGTCCTCTATGTAGCTACGAGACTAGAGGGTAAGGCACTTAGATGGTTCGAGCCTATGTAGAATAACTATCTTACTAAGGAAGACGAAGACAAACGAGACGTATTTACGTAGGTAGTCTTTCGATCTTACGACCGTTTTAAAGAAGAGCTTTAGAAAGTTTTTAGCGATAAAGATAAGAAGATTTATACGTAAGAAAGACTTGCTAATCTCTGATAGACTAAGTTAGTAGCCTCCTATGCTATATAGTTTAGATAGGACATACTTAAGTCTTAGCTTAATAATAAGGCATTAATGCAATTATTCTATAATGGCTTAAAGGAAAAGGTTAAGGACAAGCTATATAAGTATAATCAACCTAAGACTCTAGATAAATATATCGTATAGGCCATTAGGATTGATAATTAACTCTATATATAAGAGTAGCAGAAACGAGGTCAAATAAACGGAACTATAGTTAAGGCTAACGACAAGAAAAAGCAAACGTACGTTAGTACCTTGTACGGGATATACCCCAGAGCTATAGATATAGATATAGCGTAGAAGCAAGACCAGAAGAAGACGGCCAAAGACAAGTCCAATGTTACCTACTATAACTATAGGAAGAAAGGACACTATAAGCGAGAATGCCGAAGCCCGAAGAAAGAATGGAAACTAGCCCCTAGGAAGGAAATTGCGGCTATCAACGAAACTACTAAGGACGTTATCAAAGTAGCGGCTACGAGTTACAAAGATAAGGATAGTGATATGGATAGTCTCAGATACGATGGCAACGGTAAAGACAAACAAGTACCGTACTCCGAACTAGTTACTATAGATCTAGAGACAGGTCTTGCCGAATAGGATATAGCAGGAGAATATACACTGCTAGTTTCGATTCTCCTAGCCTTAAGGCAATAGGGTCTTATAGTTACGTAGAGGCGGGATAGATCGTGGATAACCGATACCTAAGGAATCGAAAGACCTAGACCTAATGCTCTATTCCTCTAGGAACGAATCGAATGGTACTGTAACGAAGTTTTCCGACTTAATACGGAACTACGCGAACGGGATAGGCGCTTGATTTGACTTGCCTAGTAGAGCGATAGAATGAGGGACGAAATGAGGGAACTCTGACGTATCGTGGAAACTATTAAAGGAGAATAGCCTGTGACATATAATAGGCCTGATAGCTATGCCGAGTATCTTGACGATTAGTAACTTAGTAACGATATACAGAACCTAGAATACTAGTTTATATAAGCGAACTATAGGAAAGACGAGCGTATATAGGAAAGTTACTAGAAGAAATACTCCTATCTTAGCACTAGAGTACTTATGGTCTATATATAATAGGAAGGATTCAGGAAAGAATTCTAATACCTTCTAGGCAATGCTACATGACTATACCCTCGACATAAGGCATATATACAAGTGCCCTGGTTCTAATATATGGTATACAAATGCCGATATCACTTCCATGACAAATTCGAAAACAATTACTAGCTAACCCGACAAGGAAATGAGGACGAAAGCTTATGCCTTATGGAATGGGTCTATGATACAGGAAACAGAGCGGCCGAATTGCTCTGGAAAATCAAAGCTTGGAGTCTAGAAGGCATTATGATAGTTCTAAGACGAGCCTAGCCTAGGTATTATGGAACCGGACAAGATATATAGGACTCGTGCTAGAGTAACGATTGCCTCTATTACGCGGATAAAAAGAAATTGCAAATTCGGGAGCTTTAGATAAAGCTATGGCACGTACGACGGAAAGCAGAACAGACCTAATAGTAGGAAGCCGTAAGCACCCAATGGCTTACGGAAATAAGCATGATCGACAAAGCTGCTATCAGCCGAATAACTGGAGAGGTCAGCACTAACCTAGGAAACAGGTCAAGGCCCTTCGAGGGGCCCGGAAACCATTAACGCCCGCGTAATGGCGAGTGGTAGCGTAGTATAGGAGGGACTGGCGTAAGAGACTACTATACTAAGACCTCCCGGCAGAAATATAGGAAATCGCCGCAATCTTTGGACGACGGTAGTAAGACAAGCGACTATAGATAATAGTATAATGGAGATAGCACGAAATGCTTGTACTAGTAGATAGTAGAATAGAGATGAACCTGATTTTGCTAACATTTATAAATTAGCTACGGATACCCTAGAGAATGAAGCAAAAGTATAGTATAGTCAAAGGGCCATTTCTGACATAATAGGTATATAGAGAGACTAAACTGATTAACATTACTATGGTAGGGAAGACTATAATAATCATATTTAGCATTATAGATATAGGCAATGATAAAGATATAATATTTGTCACGAGCCAACTATATACCGCGACCCGGTAGGGTGCAGCAGGCTAAATAAGCCACCAATCAAGAAGGGCACGAAGCGAGGCTGACACGGATCGCTAGGGAGCGCAGGCTATCACAGGCGAACAATCGCCAAAAGGGGAAAGATAGCAGAGGATAGCTAGCTACCAAAGGCGATCCAAGGACAGGATCGAAGAAGGCTATAAGCGATCAGGAGGAATATATATACATGTAAATAGTCACTCGTTATAGTGGACTCTAGGAGTTTACTAGTGGTAACAATCACAATTACAGTACTTATACCAAGCATTGCTAATTACTATAAGAGACAACTCTAGTGTTGTTATAAACCCTTTGGCTTCACCGAATCCCTCAGACGACCCGCCTGCTCGTCACGCTCAGCCCGCCTCCGTCTAGACCCTTTCAGAAGAAGTCTAAGTTAGGTTCGTCACACGTTGTTACCACTCCCTTTGTTCTGTCATAGTTCAGAACGGAGGTGACTTCGACCTCGACATCGACATGGCTACCAACGTCACGGCCGAATAGCTGCTCGCTTAGCTTGGTTAACTCTAGTAGCAGATCTAGGAGTTAGACCAGAGAGATAAGGCTGCTCAAGCTCGAATCAAGGAACTCGAGAACCGCGAAAAGTACTTGCAGAAGTTAGTTAACGAGGCCTACGCCAAAATCGAGGCACTCGAGGGCGCCAAAGCGAAGCGCATCAAGATCGAACTACCTAGCAAATACGGAGGAACCAAGGAGGATCTCGCAGGATTCCTGACAAACCTCCGATCCTACTTCTAGCTTAATGATAACAAGTTTCCAGACGATAAAGCCAAAGTCCTCTACATAGCCACGAGACTAGAGGGTAAGGTACTTAGATAGTTCGAGCCTACGTGGAATGACTATCTCATGGAGGAAGACGAAGACGATCGAGACGTATTTATATAGGCAGTCTTCTGATCTTATAACCGTTTCGAAGAAGAGCTTCGGAAGGTTTTTAGCGATAAAGACAAGAAGATTTATATGTAAGAAAGACTTGCTAATCTCTAATAGACTAAGTTAGTAGCCTCTTACGCTATATAGTTTAGACAGGACATGCTCAAGTCTTAGCTTAATAATGAGGCGTTAATGTAATTGTTCTATAATAGCCTAAAGGAAAAGGTTAAGGACAAGCTATATAAGTATAATCAGCCTAAGACTCTAGATAAATACATCACGTAGGCTATTAGGATTAATGATCAACTCTACGTACAAGAGCAATAGAAACGAGGTCGAATAAACGGAACCATAGTTAAGGCTAACGACAAGAAAAAGCGAGTATACGTCAGTACCTCGTACAGGACGTACCCCGGAGCTATAGATATAGATATAGCGTAGAAGCAGGACTAGAAGAAGACGACCAAAGACAAGTCCAATATTACCTACTATAACTATAGAAAGAAAGGGCACTACAAGTAAGAATGCTAGAGCCCGAAGAAAGAATGGAAACCAGCCCCTAGAAAGGAAATTACGGCTATCGACGAAACTATCAAGGACGTTATCAAAGTAGCGGCTACGAGCTACGAAGACAAGGGCAGTGACACGGACAGTCTCGGACACGACGGCAATAGTAAAGACGAACAAGCACCGTACTCCGAACTGGTCACTGTAGACCTAGAGACAGGTCTCGCCAGATAGGACATGGCAAGAGAATATACACCGCTAGCTTCGATTCTCCCGGCCTTAGGACAGTAGGGTTTCACGGTCACGCAGAGGCGGGATAGATTATAGATAACTGATACCTAAGGAATCGAAAGACCTGGACCTAATGTTCTATTCCTCTAGGAACGAATCAAATAGTACTATAACGAAGTTTTCCGGCTTAATATAGAACTACGCGAACGGGATGAACGCTTGATTTGACTTACCTAGTAGAGCGATAGAATAAGGGACGAGATGAGGGAACTCCGACATATTATAGAAGCTATTAAAGGAGAACAGCCTATAATATATGATAGGCCCGATAGCTACGCCAAGTACCTTGACGATTAGCAACTTAGTAACGACGTATAGAACCTAGAATACTAGTTTATATAAGCGAACCATAGGAAAGACAAGCGTATATAGGAAAGCTATTAGAAGAAGTACTCTTATCTTAGCATTAGAGTACCTACGGCCTACGTATAGTAGGAAGGATTCGGAAAAGAATTCCAATACCTCCTAGGCAACGCCATACGACTACACCCTCGACACGAGGCACATACGCAAGTGCCCTGGTTCTAGTATATGGCACACGAATACCGATATCACTTCCGCGACAAATTCGAAAATAATCACTGGCCGACCCGACAGGAAAACAGGGACAGAGGCTTGTGCCCTGTAGAATAGATCTACAATACAGGAAACAGAGCGGCCGAATTGCTCTGGAAAATCGAAGCCCGAGACCTAGAAAGTATTACGGTAGTTCTAAAACGAGCCTGGCCTAGGCATTACGGAACTAGACGAGACATATAGGACTCGTGTTAGAGCAACAATTACCTCTATTACGCAGACGAAAAGAAATTACAAATTCGGGAGCTTTAGATAAAGCTATAACATATACGACGGAAAGTAGAACAGACCTAATAGTAAGAAGCCGTAAGCACCCAATGGCTTACAGAAATAAGTATAATTGATAAAGCCGCTATCAGCCAAATAACTAGAGAGGTTAGCACTGACCTAGGAAACGGGTTAGGGCCCTTCGAGGGGCCCGGAAACCATTAACGCCTATATAGCAGCGAGTGGTAGCGTAGTATAGGAGGGACTAGCGTAAGAGACCCCTATACCGAGACCTCCTGGCAGAAACATAGGAAATCGCCGCAATCTTTAGACGATGGTAGCAAGATAAGCGACTATAGATAACAGCATAGTAGAAACAGCACGAAATGCTTGTACTAGTAGATAGTAGAGCAGAGATGAACCTAATTTCGCCGACACTTGTAAATCAGCTACAGATACCCTAGAGAATGAAGCAGAAGTATAGCATAGTCAAAGGGCTATTTCCAACGTAATAGGTATGTAGAGAGACCAAACTAATCGATATCACTATAGCAGGGAAGACTATAGTAGTCATATTTAGCATCGTAGACATAGGCAACAATAAAGACATGATATTAGGGTTACTATGGTATGAAGATTACGACCCAGACATCAGCTAGAAGAATGGTAGCTACCTACGACCCCGAACAGAGTCGTATTCGACCAGCAAGATAAGGAGCGCGCAAGGATCACGAGCAGACGATGCTCAGAGAAAGGCATGTCCTACGGATCCACCGCAAGAGACAGACAGTAGCAGGCAGACTACTACGGACTCTAGAAGAGGCGGCACAACGACATCGATATCGCAATAAGAGGAACAAGCTAAACTGCCGATAGCTATTCTCTCCGTTGACGAATGCGGAGCACTGTAATTAGAGTAGTAGGCTGAGACAGGAGAAATCGCCAGTATCGCTATAGACGGGACCAAGTTCGCATACTATCAGAAAACCGAGAGACAAGACAAGACTAGGGAAGTACCGAAAGAATATAAAGGACACCTAGCATTCGAACCAAAGTATCTAGAAGGATTACTAGAACACGGCCTATAGGATTACGAGATCAAGCTTAAGGAAGGAGCATGACTAAAGTTCTTTAAGATTTACTATATAAGCTAGATACAGAACGAAGAACTTAAGTAATATTTAGAGGAGAACCTTCAAAGAGGATATATCTGCCTGTTAATATCGCTAGTAGGCTACCTAATCCTATTTGTGCCTAAGAAAGACGGAAAGCTACGGTTATACGTTGACTATCGGCAACTTAACGAACAGACCGTGAAAAACCGATACCTGTTATTGCTAATCTTACGGCTCCGAGATCAGTTAGCAGGAGCCTAATATTTTACGCGTCTTGACTTGCCATCGGCCTATAACCATATACGGATCAAAGAAGGCGACGAGTGGAAAACGGCCTTTAGGATACCCTATAGCTACTATAAGTACCTTGTCATGCTATTCGGACTTACAAACGCGCCAGCAACGTTCCAAGCCCTAATTGATCAAGCTATCCGACCCTTTCTTGACAAATTTGCGGTATATTATCTCGATAATATACTTATCTTCTCTAAGACGATAGACAAACACCGGAAGTATGTAAAAGCAGTATTAGACGTGCTACATACGTACAAACTATTAGTTAACAAGGAAAAGAGCGAATTCCATATTAGGAAAACGGTATTTCTAGGATACGAAATATCCCCCAGACAAATCCGGATAGAACCTTCAAAGGTTAAAGCTATCAAGAATTGGCTACGACCGACGTTAGTTACGGAAGTATAAAGTTTCATCGGATTTACGAACTTCTACCAGATGTTCATTAGGAACTTTGGAGCGATCGTACGACCTTTGCACGAACTTACCAAGAAGAACGCTAAATTCCAATAGGAAGAGTAACACGAGCAAGCATTTACGCAGATCCGTGACGCCATTACTAAAGACCTAGTACTGGTGCTACCAGACCCTAAGAAGCCATTCGAGGTAGAAACGGACGCTTTAGACTACGCCATCGGAGGACAATTAGGATAACGAGACGAACAAGGGAAGCTACATCCTATAGCCTTCTTTTCTAAGAAGCTTAATAGACCACGTCTCAATTATCCGATTCACGATAAGGAACTACTTACGATTGTTAAAGCTTTTAAGGAATGGCGACTATACCTTAATGGCATAATTAAACCGGTATAAATATATACAGATCACAAGAATTTACGATACTTTGCGACGACAAAGGAACTTAATAGACAACAAATACAATAGGCAGAATTCCTCGCGGAATTCAACTTCGAGATCTGCTACAAGAAGGGCAAAGAAAACGTATAAGCAGACATTTTAAGCCGACGAACGGATCACACGAAAGGACAAACGGGAACAATACTACCATTATTCAAGGAACGAACAGACGGGACGTTACACCACGAAACGCAGATACCCATAGAAGATAATCTACTTAACTTGTTCCTAGAATACTACGTAATCTTTCGAGAGGAAAGGATTAACAAGGCACAGTATCAAGCAACACCCGGACCAGTAGTACCTAACGGAGTGGAAGAAAAAGATGGGAAACTCTAGTACCAAGGCAAAGCATACATCCACGACAAAGATCAATAGCTGCGAATGATTTGAGAACTTTACGAATCAAAACTCGGAGGATACAAAGGAGTTACGAAGACTATCGCACAAGTCAAGAGACACTACGACTTTCTATAGTTAACGGCACGGGTTAAGGAAGTTGTATAGAACTACGATATCTGTAATCGAAGCAAAACGGCACGATATAAGCCGTATAGACTACTTTAGCCACTGCCAATAGCTAACAAACTATAGAGTTCAGTTATAATAGACTTCATTACAAAGCTGCTAGAATCTAAGGATATAGCTATAGGAGTGACCTACAATAGTATTCTTACTATAGTAGATCGCCTAACCAAGTGGGTATACTTCTTTCCCTACAAGGAGTCCTAGATAGCGGAACAGTTAGCAGACGTGATCTATCAGCAAGTTACATCAGTACATGCTTGGCCATAAGAATAGATTACCGATAGAGATACGAAGTTCGTGTCGAAGTTCTAATAAGCGTTAATATAACGATTAGGCGTTAACAGCAAGCTATCAACAGCATATTACCTACAGACTAACGGACAGACAGAGCGACTAAACCAAGTTATTAAGCAGTACCTCCGCTCTTACGTTAACTACTAGTAAGACGACTAGGTCATACTATTGCCAATAGCATAACTCGCTTATAACACGACGCTGATAGAAATAACCAAAGTCACACTATTCTTCGCGAATTACGGATATAAAGCAGACCTTAGGCAAGGACTAGAGGTCACAGTGCCGAGAGCAGCAGTCAAAGCGGAACAAATACACGCACTACATGAAAAGCTCAAAAAAGAACTCGAGTTTGTCAAGACTAGAATAAAGAACTACTACGACAAACATAGGCTCGAGGGACCTCGCCTAGAGAGGGGAGACAAAGTCTACCTAATTATATAAAACTTGCGAACCAAACGACTAAGCACGAAGCTAGACTTTAAGAAGGTCGGACCCTTCGTTATCAAGGAACGAATTTCGATATCTAACTATCGACTATCGTTACCGTCATCTATGTGACTACGGACGGATATTTTTTATATTTCACTTCTCGAACCAGCACCAAAGAATGCTAAGACCGCTATAAGCATCGAAGCAGAGGACGAAGAGGAAGAATAGGACGTTGAAGAAATTCTAGATTTACGTATCATTAACGGAGAACTATAATACCTAGTTAAATAGCTTGATTTTAGACTAGAAGATAACTTATAGGAACCTATTAAGAACCTAAATTGCCCTAAGAAACTAGAGCAGTTCCACTAGCAGAATCCTAACTAGCTACAAGAACTAGCTCCAAAGCCCATTCCCCAATAGAAAAAGAGGGGAACCCGCCAGAATTAGGACCGGGATCTAACCCGATCGACTCCTAATCAAGCACGTCGAAAGCGCCTAACGCCTAAGTTTAACCCGTAAGGGTCTGCGTCTCCGACATCGGCGGAGGGGTATCTAGTTCCTCCTCTTCCTCTAGACGAGCTATGCCACGACGAAAAACTTCGGCACCACGATCGCGCAGGGATTGCTGTAAACGACGTAATCGACTTAAACGGCTTAGCGTCTAAGCAAGCAGCGCCTCGGTCTTAGTAATCTCTTTTGAAACCTTCTTTTGCTCTGACAAATTCGAAAGGACTAAGATAGTTAGTAACCTAAGACTACAAAGGAAAACTACGAGGAACCTACGGGCATCTACGACGTTCGGACTACTATACTTCTTGCCTATGTAAATACAATTTTGACACTTGTTCAAACCCTCTATCATCATACAATGCTTCCGCGGCTTCGTATTCTAATAATGCTCACAAGGTATAGCGACTTTGTAACCCTCTCGCTCAATCTTGATCGTAATAGCGTGTCGTTCACGCTTAAGATCGCGACGATTCCTAGGAATACGATCAGCTATAACGAAAGGAAGTTAGCGGAAGAAGGACGTTACCTATTGAGAAAAGGGGATGTTAGTGGTATTTGAAACAAGTCATAAGAAGCTTTCAGGTCGAAAGCCCTAAAGAGGGGGCATCGTGTCACGAGCCAACTATATACCGCGACCCGGTGGGGTACAGCAGGCTAAATGAGCCACCAATCAAGAAGGGCACGAAGCGAGGCTAACACGGATCGCTAGGGAGCGCAGGCTATCACAGGCAAACAATCGCCAAAAGGGGAAAGATAGCAGAGGATAGCTAGCTACTAAAGGCGATCCAAGGACAGGATCGAAGAAGGCTATAAGCGATCAGGAGGAGTATATATACATGTAAATAGTCACTCGTTATAGTGGACTCTAGGAGTTCACCAGTGGTAACAATCACAATCATAGTACTTATACCAAGCATTGCTAATTACTGTGAGAGACAACTCTAGTGTTGTTATAAACCCTTTGGCTTCACCAAATCCCTTAGACGACCTGCCTGCTCGTCACGCTCAGCCCGCCTCCGTCTAGACCCTTTCAGAAGAAGTCTAAGTTAGGTTCGTCACAATATTAGGGTTACTATGGCATGAAGATTACAACCTAGACATTAGCTAGAAGAATGGTGGCTACCTACGACCCTAAACGGAGTCGTATTTGACTAGCGAGATAGGGAGCGCGCAAGGATCGCGAGCAGACGATACTTAGAGAAAGGCATATCCTACGGATCTACCGTAAGAGATAGATAGTGGTAGGCAGACTACTATAGACTCTAGAAGAGGCGGTATAACGATATCAATATCGCGACAAGAGGAACAAGCTAAATCGCCGATAGCTGTTCTCTCTATTGACGAATGCGGAGCACTACAATCGGAGTAGTAGGTTGAGACAGGAGAAATCGCCAATATCGCCATAGACAGAACCAAGTTTATATACTATTAGAAAACCGAGAAACGAGACAAGACTAGGGAAGTACCGAAGGAATACGAAGGACACCTAGCATTCGAATCAAAGTATCTAGAAGGATTACTAGAACATAGCCTATAGGATTACGAGATCAAGCTTAAGGAAGGAGCATGACTAAAGTTCTCTAAGATTTACTATATAAGCTAGACATAGAACGAAGAACTTAAGTAATATTTAGAGGAGAACCTTCAAAGAGGATATATCTGCCTGTTGACATCGCTAGCAGGCTACCTAATCCTGTTTATACCTAAGAAAGACGGAAAGCTACGGTTATATGTTAACTATTGGTAACTTAACGAACAGACTATGAAAAACTAATACTTGTTACCACTGATCTCACGGCTCTAAGATTAGTTAGTAGGAGCCTAATATTTTACGTATCTTGACTTGCTATTAGCCTACAACTATATATAGATTAAAGAAGGTAACGAGTAGAAAACGGCCTTTAGGATACCCTATGGCCACTATAAGTACCTTGTCATGCTATTTGGACTTACGAACGCGCCGGCAACGTTCTAAGCCCTAATTAATTAAGCTATCTGACTCTTTCTCGACAAATTTGCGGTATATTATCTCAATAACATACTTATCTTCTCTAAGACGATAGACGAACACTAGAAGCACGTGGCAGTAGTATTAGACGCACTATATACGTACAAGCTATTAGTTAATAAAGAAAAGAGCGAATTCCACATTAGGAAAACGGTATTTCTAGGATACGAAATATCCCCCGGACAAATTCGGATAGAACCTTTAAAGGTTAAAGCTATCAAGAATTAGTTACAACCGACGTTAGTTATAGAAGTACAAAGCTTCATCGGATTTACGAACTTCTACCAAATGTTTATTAGGAACTTTAGAGCGATCGTACGACCCTTATACGAACTTACTAAGAAGAACGCTAAATTCCAATGGGAAGAGCGATACGAGCAAGCATTCACGTAGATCCGTAACGCCGTTACTAAAGATCTAGTACTAGTACTACTAGACCCTAAGAAGCCATTTGAGGTGGAAACGGACGCTTTAGACCACGCTATTAGAGGACAATTGGGATAACGAGACGAACAAGGGAAGCTATATCCTATAGCCTTCTTTTTAAAGAAGCTCGACAGACCATGTCTTAATTATCCGATTTATGACAAGGAACTACTTGCGATTATCGAAGCTTTTAAGGAATGGCGACTATACCTCAGTGGTATGATTAAACTAGTATAAGTATATATAGATTATAAGAACCTACGATACTTTACAACAACGAAGGAACTTAACGGATAACAAATATGATAGGCAGAATTCCTTGCGGAATTTAACTTCGAGATCCGCTACAAGAAGGGTAAAGAGAATATATAAGCGGACATCTTAAGTCGATGAACGGATTACACAAAAGGACGAACAGGAATAATACTACCGTTATTTAAGGAATAAACAGACAGAACGCTACATCACGAAACGCAGACACCTATAGAAGATGATCTACTTAACTCGTTCCTAGAATGCTATATAATCTTTCGAGAGGAAAGGATTAACAAGGTATAGTATTAAGTAGCACCTAGACTAGTAGTACCTAACGGAGTAGAAGAAAAAGATAGGAAACTCTAGTACCGAGGTAAAGCATATATCTACGACAAAGATCAATAGCTGCGGATGATTTGAGAACTCTACGAGTCGAAACTTAGAGGACACAAAGGAGTTACGAAGATTGTCATATAAGTTAAGAAATACTACGACTTTCCACAGTTAATGGTACGAGTTAAGGAAGTCGTATAGAACTGCGACATCTGTAATCGAAGCAAAACGGCACGATATAAGCCGTATAGGCTACTTTAGCCACTACTAATAGCTGACAAACCATAGAGTTTAGTTATAATAGACTTTATTATAAAGCTACTAGAATCTAAGGATATAGCTATAGGAGTAACCTATAATAGTATTCTTACTATAGTAGATCGCCTAACTAAGTAAGTATACTTCTTTCCCTACAAGGAGTCCTAGATAGCTAAACAGTTAGTAGACGTAATCTATCGGCAAGTTGTATTAATGTATGCTTGGCCGTAAGAATAGATCACCGACAGAGATACCAAGTTCACATCGAAGTTCTGGCAAGCGTTAATGTAACGATTAGACGTCAATAGTAAGCTATTAACGGCATATTACCTATAGACTGACGGACAAACGGAGCGACTAAACCAAGTTGTCAAGCAGTATCTCCGTTCTTATGTCAACTACTAGTAAAACGACTAGGTCATGCTATTGCCAATAGTATAACTCGCTTATAACACGACGCTAATAGAAACGACTAAAGTTACACCATTCTTTACGAATTACGGATACAAAGCAGACCTTAGGCAAGGACTAGAGGTCACAGTGCCAAGAGCAGCAGTCAAAGTAGAACAGATATATACACTACACGAGAAGCTCAAGAAGGAGCTCGAGTTTGTTAAAACCAGAATGAAGAACTACTACAATAAACATAGGCTCGAGGGACCTCGCCTAGAGAGGGGAGACAAAGTCTACCTAATTATACGAAACCTACGAACTAAACGACTAAGTATAAAGCTAGACTTTAAGAAGGTCAGACCCTTCGTTATCAAAGAACGAATTTCGACATCTAACTACCGACTATCGTTACCGTTATCTATATGACTACGGACGGATATTTTTCATATTTTGCTTCTCGAACCAGTACCGAAAAACGCTAAGGTTGCTATATATATCGAAGTAAAAGATGAGGAAGAAGAATAGGACGTTAAAGAAATTCTAGATTTATATATTATTAATAGAGAACTATAGTATCTGGTTAAATAGCTTAATTTTAGATTAGAAGATAACTTATAGAAACCTATTAAGAACCTAAATTGCCCTAAGAAGCTAGAGCAGTTCTACCGGCGGAATCCTAACCGGCTACAAGAACCGGCTCTAAAGCCTATTCCCCAATAGAAAAAGAAGGGAACCCGCTAGAATTAGGACCAGGATCTAATCCGATCGACTCCCAATTAAGCATGTCAAAAGTATCTAATACCTAAGCCTAACCCGTGAGGGTCTGTATCTCCGACATCGGCAGAGGAGTATCTAGTTCTTCCTCTTCTTCTAGACGAGCTACACTACGACAAAAAACTTCGGTACCACGATCGCGCAGGGATTGCTATAAACGACGTAATCGACTTAAATGGCTTAGCGTCTAAGCAAGTAGCGCCTTAGTCTTAGTAATCTCTTTCGAAACCTTCTCCTGCTCTGATAAATTCGAAAGGACTAAGAGAGTTAGTAACTTAGGACTATAAAGGGAAATAACAAGGAACCTATAGGCATCTATAACGTTCAGACTACTACACTTCTTACCTATATAAATATAGTTTTAACACTTGTTTAAACCCTTTATCATCATACAACGCTTTCGCGGCTTCGTATTCTAATAACGCTTACAAGGTATAGCGACCTTGTAACCCTCTTGCTTAATCTTAATCGTAATAGTATGTCGTTCGCGTTTAAGATTACGACGATTCCTAGGAACACGATCAGCTATAGCGAAAGGAAGTTAGTAGAAGAAGGACGTTACCTACTAGAAAAAGGGGGTATTAGTAGTATTTAAAACAAGTCATAAGAAGCTTTCAGGTCAAAAGCCCTAAAGAGGGGGCATCGTATCACAAGCCAACCATATACCGCGACCCGGTAGGGTATAGAAGGCTAAATGAGCCACCAATCAAGAAGGGCACGAAGCGAGGCTGACATAGGATCGCTAGGGAGCACGGGCTACTACGGGCGAACAATTGCTAAAAGGGAAAGATAGCAGAGGATAGCTGGCTACCAAAGGCGATCTAAGGGCAGGATAGAAAGGGACCATAAGCGATCGGCAGAAGTATATATACATGTAAATAGTCACTCGTTATGGTAGACTCTGGGAGTTTACTAGTGGTAATAATCACAATTACAGTACTCATACCAAGCATTGCTAATTACTGTAAGAGACAACTCTAAGTGTTATTGTGAACCCTTTGGCTTTACCGAATCCCTTAGACGACCTGCCTGCTGTCCCGCCTAATCTACCTCCGTCTGGACCCTTTTAGAAGAAGTCTGAGTTAGGTTTGTCACACCTATAGGCTATATATCTATAAGGGAATTAGTTAGAGTAGGTAGGGTACTAGGCCTCTTTAGTCTTCCCCCCCTCCCTATAGGCCTTTATGCTATAATAGCTATAATAGGCCAGCTACTAATAGTACCACTAGGTATAGCTAAAGCTCTAGCACCTATAATACTACCTTGGCTCTAGAGTATCCTAGTAAGGCTTATAGTCTAGCACCTAGGTATCCTAGACTATACCCTTGTTATAGGCCTTCCGGGCCTTATTAAGGTCCTATAAGCCTAGGAGTACTATAGCCTACTTCCTCTATAGGCTCTTTAGCAGCCGGAACTTGACCGTTTCGATTAAATGTAGGTCTATAGTTCCCTTAAAGTCTTGTTTGCTAACCCCTTATAGCTCCTCCTTCCGGACTCCCTTGGCTAGGACTATATAGGCCCTACCGACCTCCCTAGCCTCCTCTCTAAAGGCTGTAGCTACCTATCGCTTATTAGCCAAATACTAATCCTTAGTAGCCTTATCCTTAAAGACTACTATTATATCCCTGCTTAAGAGCTTCCTAGCTATAATAGCTCCCTAGTAGCTAGAAGCCCTGTTAACTACTTAGACTATTTCGGCCAGGGTTTAGGCTTTAAGGTCCTCTTATAGGCTCGTATTCCATATTATAACTTCCTATAAGGCCTATAATAGTACTACCTTAGCTAATAGTAGGCCTCCTTAGGGGCGTATTACCCTCTATTATAGCCCTATAGCTACCTATGCCTAGGTAGGGCAGGGGGTAGCCTTAAGGGCTTCTGTCACGGAAATATATGTACAGGACGCCGCCTAAGCCGCCTTCCCTAACAAGCCAATGGGACAGCAGGCACGAACGGACCAATCAGGAAAGGATCACGCTTAGCAAAGTAATCTATATGCTATAGGATCACTATCGCAGCCGTGATCCAGACAACAAAGGATCACTAGATAAAGAGTGATCCTAGGATTATATATACATATAGATAGTCACTTGTTATAGTAGACTCTAGGAGTTTACTAGTGATAGCAACCTAACCTATAATTACCAGTACTTATACCAAGCATTACTAACCATTGTAAGAGACAACTCTAGTATTATTATAAACCCTTTAGCTTCACCGAATCCCTTAGACGACCTATACGCTTGTCACGCTTAATTTACCTCTATCTAAACCCTTTTAGAAGAAGTCTAAGTTAGGTTTGTTATATATTGCTATTACTCCCTTTGTTCTATTATAGCTCAGAACAGAGGTAATTTCGACCTTGATATCGATATAGTTACTAACGTCACGGCCAAATAGCTGCTTGCCTAGCTCGGTTAACTCTAGTAGTAGATTTAGGAGTTAGACTAGAGAGATAAGGTTACTTAAGCTCGGATTAAAGAACTCGAGAACGGCGAAAAGCACTTGTAAAAGCTGGTTAACAAGGCCTATACCAAAATCAAGGCACTCGAAGGCGCTAAAGCGAGCCGTATCAAGATCGAACTACCTAGTAAATATGGAGGAACTAAGGAGGATCTCGTAGGATTCTTAACAAACCTCTGATCTTACTTCCGGCTTAATGACGACAGGTTTCTAGACGATAAAGCCAAAGTCCTCTATATAGCTATAAGACTAGAGGGCAAGGCACTTAGATGGTTTAAGTCTATATAGAACGATTATCTTACTAAGGAAGATAAAGACGACTAAGACATATTTACGTAGGTAGTCTTTCGATCTTATAACCGGTTTAAAGAAGAGCTTTAGAAGGTTTTTAGCGACAAAGACAAGAAGATTTATATATAAGAAAGACTCGCTAATCTCTAATAGACTAAGTTAATAGCCTTCTATACTATATAGTTTAGATAGGATATACTTAAGTCTTAGCTTAATAATAAGGTATTAATATAACTATTCTATAATAGCTTAAAGGAAAAGGTTAAAGACAAACTATATAAGTACGACTAGCTTAAGACTTTAGATAAATATATTATATAGGCTATTAGAATTAATAATTAACTCTATATATAAGAGTAGTAGAAATAAGGTCAGATAAACGAAACCGCGGTCAAGGCTAACGATAAGAAAAAACGAATATACGTTAGCACATTGTATAGGACGTATCCTAGAGCTATAGATATAGATATAGCATAGAAGTAGGATAAGAAGAAGACGGCCAAAGACAAGTCTAACATTACCTACTATAATTATAGAAAGAAAGGACACTATAAACGAGAATATCGAAGCCCGAAGAAAGACTAGAAACCAGTCCTTAGAAAGGAAATTACGGCTATTAACGAAACCGCCAAGGATATTATCAAAGTAGTAGCTATAAGCTATGAAGATAGGGATAGTGATATAGATAGTCTTGGATATAATAGTGATAGTAAAGACGAACAAGTACCGTACTCTAAATTGGTCACGGTAGACCTAGAGATAGGTCTTGCCGAATAGGACATAGCAGGAGAGTACACACTACCAATTTCGATTCTCCTAGCCCTGAGGTAGTGGGGTTTTATAGTTACCTAGAGGCAGGATAGATCGTAGACGACCGACACCCAAGGAATCGAAAGACCCGGACCTAATATTCTATTCCTCTAGGAACGAATCAAATAGTATCGTAACAAAGTTTTCCGGCTTAATATAGAACTATATAAATAGGATAGACGCTTGATTTGACTTGCCTAGTAAAGCGATAAGATAAGGGACAAGATGAGGAAACTCTAATATATTATGGAAATTATTAAAGGGGAATAGCCTATAATATATAATAGGCCCAATAGCTATACTAAGCATTTTAACGATTAGTAACTTAGCTATAATATATAGAACCCCGAATACTAGTTTATATATATAAACTATAGGAAAGATAAATATATATAGGAAAACTACTAGAAGAAATACTCCTACCTTAGCATCGGAGTACCTACGGTCTATGTATAATAGGAAGGATTTAGAAGAGAATTCTAATACCTTCTAGGCAATGCTACATGACTATACCCGTAACACAAGGCATATACACAAGTGCCCTAGTTCTAGTGTATAGCATACAAATGCCGATACCACTTTCGCGACAAATTTGAAAATAATCACTAGCCGACCTAATAAGGAAATAAGGATAGAAGCCTCTACCCTATGGAATAGATCTATAATATAGGAAATAGAGCGGCCGAATTGCTCTAGAAGATTAAAGCCTATGATCTAGAAGGCATTATGGTAGTTCTAAAACAAGCCTAGCCTAGGTACTACAGAACAGGACAAGATATATAGGACTCGTACCGGAGTAACGACTGCCTTTACTATATAGACAAAAAGAAATCACGGATCTAGGAGCTTCAGATAAAGCTATGGTATATATGATGGAAAGCAAAATAGACCTAATGGTAGGAAGTTATAAGCACTTAATGGCTTGTAGAAATGGGCACGATCGACGAAGCCGCTATTAGCCAAATATCCGAAGAGGTCAGCACTAACCTAGGAAACGGGTTAGGGCCCTTCGAGGGGCCCGAAAACCATTAACGCCTATATAGCGGCGAGTGGTGGCGTAGTATAGGAGGAACTAGCGTAAGAAACTACTATATCGAGACCTCCCGGCAGAAATATAGGAAATCGCTATAATCTTTAGACAACGGTAGTAAGACAAGCAATTATAGACAACAGTATAATAGAAATGGTATAAAATGCTTGTACTAGTAGATAGTAGAGTAGAGATAAACCTGATTTCGCCGACACTTATAAATTAGCTACGGATACCTTAGAGAATGAAGCGGAAGTATAGTATAGTCAAAGGGCCATTTCCGATATAATAGGTATATAGGGAGACTAAACTAATCGATATCACTATAGCAGGGAAAACTATAATAGTTATATTTAGTATTATAGATATAGGCAACGATAAAGACATAATATTAGGATTACCATGGTATAAAGATTATAACCTAGACATTAGCTAGAAGAATAGTAGCTACTTATAACCCCGAATAGAGTCGTATTTGACTAGCGAGATGGGGAGCACACAAGGATCGCGAGCGGACGATGCTCAAGGGAAGGCATATCCTACAGATCCACCGCAAGAGACAGATAGTGGTAGGCAGACTACTACAGACTCTAGAAGAAGCGGTATAACGATACCAACGTTACGATAGGAGGAACGAGCTAAACCGCTAATAGCTGTTCTCTCCGTTAACAAATGTAGAATACTATAACTAGAGTAGTAGGTTAAGACAGGAGAAATCGCTAGTATCGCTATAGATAGAACCAAGTTTATATATTATTAGAAAGCTAAGAGATAAGATAAGACTAGGGAAGTACCAAAGGAATATAAAGAATACCTAGCATTCGAACCGAAGTATCTAGAAGGATTACTAGAGTACGGCCTATAGGATTACGAGATCAAGCTTAAGGAAGGAGTATAACTAAAGTTCTTTAAGATTTACTATACAAGCTAGACGTAGAACGAAGAACTTAAGTAATATTTAGAGGAGAACCTTCGAAGAGGATATATTTGCCTATTAACATTGCTAGTAGGCTACCTAATCCTATTCATACCTAAGAAAGATAGAAAGCTATAGTTATACGTTAACTATTAGTAACTTAATAAACAAACTATAAAAAACCGATACCCGTTACTACTAATCTTATAGCTCTAAGATTAGTTAGCAGGAGCCTGATATTTTATACGTCTTGACTTGCTATCGGCCTATAACTATATACAGATTAAGGAAGGCGACAAGTAGAAAACGGCCTTTAGGACACCCTATAGCCATTACAAGTACCTTGTCATACCATTTAGACTTATAAACACGCTAGCAACGTTCTAAGCCCTAATTAATCAAGCTATCCGATCCTTCCTTAATAAATTTACGGTATATTATCTCGATAATATACTTATCTTCTTTAAAACAATAGACAAATACTAGAAGTATATAAGAGTAATACTAGATATATTATACGTATATAAGCTATTAGTTAACAAGGAAAAGAGCAAATTCCACGTTAGGAAGACGGTATTTTTAGGATATAAGATATCCTTAGGACAAATCCGGATAGAACCTTTAAAGGTTGAAGCTATTAAGGATTAGCCACGACCGATGTCAGTCACAAAAGTACAAAGTTTTATCAGGTTTGTAAACTTCTACTAGATGTTCATTAGGAACTTTAGAGCGATTATACGACCTTTACACGAACTTACTAGGAAGAACACTAAATTCTAATGGGAAGAGCAATACGAGTAAGCATTTATATAGATCCGTGACGCCATTACTAAAGATCTAATACTAGTACTACCAGACCCTAAGAAGCCATTTAAGGTAGAAACGGACGCTTCAGACTACGCTATCGGAAGACAATTAGGATAACGAGATAAACAAGGGAAGCTATATCCTATAGTCTTCTTTTTAAAGAAGCTCGATAGACTATGTCTTAATTATCCGATCTATAATAAGGAACTACTTACAATTGTCAAAGCTTTTAAGGAATGGCAACTATACCTTAGTAGTATAATCGAACTAGTATAAGTATATATAGATTATAAGAATTTACGGTACTTTATAATGACAAAGGAGCTTAACAGATAGCAAATACAATAGGTAGAATTTCTTGTAAAATTCAATTTTAAGATCTGCTATAAGAAGGGCAAAGAGAACATACGAGCAGACACCTTAAGCTGACGAACGGATTATACAGAAGAACGAACGGAAATAACGCCACCGTTATTTAGAAGAAACGAATAGACAGAACGCTATATTATAAAATATAGACACCTATAGAAGATAATCTACTCGACTCGTTCCTAGAATGTTACGTAATCTTTTAAGAAGAAAGGATTAACAAGGTATAGTATTAAGCAATACCCGGACTAGTAGTACCTAACAGAGTAGAAGAAAAAGATAGGAAACTCTAATACTAAGGCAAAGCGTATATCTATAATAAAGATCAATAGCTACGAATGATTTAAGGACTCTATAAGTCGAAACTCGGAGGATATAAAGGAGTTACGAAGACTATTGCACAAGTCAAGAAACACTATAACTTTCTATGATTTAACGATACAAGTTAAGGAAGTTATATAGAACTATAATATCCATAATCGAAGCAAAACGGCACGATACAAGCTATATAGACTACTTTAGCCACTACTAATAGCCAACAAACTATAGAGTTTAGTTACGATAGACTTTATTACGAAACTGCTAGAATCTAAGGATACGGCCATAGGGGTAATCTATAATAGTATTCTCACTATAGTAGACCACCTAACTAAATAGGTATACTTCTTTCCCTACAAGGAGTCCTAGACAGCAGAATAGTTAGTAGACGTGATCTATTAGTAAGTCGTATTAGTATACGCTTAGCTATAGGAATAGATCACCGATAGAGATACCAAGTTCGTATCGAAGTTCTAGTAAGCGTTAATATAACGATTAGGCGTTAATAGCAAGCTATTAACAGCATATTACCTACAAACCGACGGATAAACAGAGTGACTAAACCAAGTTATCAAGTAGTACCTCCATTCTTATATTAACTACTAGCAAGACGACTAGGTCATACTATTACTAATAGTATAACTTGCTTATAATATAACGCTAATAGAAATGACTAAAGTTATACCGTTCTTTACGAACTATAGATATAAAGTAGACCTTAGGCAAGGACTAGAGGTTATAGTGCTAAGAGCAGCAGTTAAAGCAGAACAAATATACACACTATACGAGAAGCTTAAAAAGGAACTTAAGTTTGTCAAAACCAGAATAAAGAACTACTACGACAAATATAGGCTCGAGGGACCTTACCTAGAGAGGGGAGACAAAGTCTACCTAATCATACGAAACTTATAAACCAAACGACTAAGCATAAAGCTAGACTTTAAGAAGGTCGGACCCTTCGTTATTAAGGAACGAATCTCGACATCTAACTACCGACTATCGTTACTATTATCTATACGATTATAGACAGATGTTTTTCATATTTCACTTCTCGAACTAGTACCAAAGAATGCCAAGACCGCTACAAACATCGAAGTAGAGAACGAAGAGGAAGAATAGGACATCGAAGAAATTCTAGATTTACGTATCATTAATGGGGAACTATAATATCTAGTTAAATGGCTTGATTTTAGACTAGAGGACAACTTATAGGAACTAGTCAAGAATTTAAACTATCCTAAGAAACTAGAACAGTTCTACTAGCAGAACCTAGATTGACTAAAGGAAAACCTAGGACAGAATCAAAGACGGCGCCCTAGTTAATAATATCAATACCACTATTAAGCTATATACTTAGAACTACCCCCGATTCCTGCTGCTCTACCTCTTCCAATTTATCTAAAGACGTAAGACCCTAGCGAACCATCTCCGACCCTCGAGATAATAACGATTACTTTTGACGACAAATGTAGTCTAAATAAGCTAGAGACTTGTCTAGATAATGCTACACTTTTACTAATAAATCGTAGTTAGCACGGAGAGCCTCTTTAGCATCTTATTCTAACCGGTCGAGGCGCTTCGATTCGTCTATAATATAGGATACTACGGAAGTTAATATAGAAAAAATATATTAACAAGGGAACACCGACAAGACGAGACTAAAACCCTAGAACCGTCGTACAACCTCCTACGACAAATACATTTGCCGTAACGAGAAGAACTCTCTATTATATAGTAGTAGAGGCTACAAGAAAAACAAAAAGAACAAGGCATTACTTCGAACCCTAGCTTATTAATAGTAGTAGCTAGGGCAATATGCTCCTCGGTCTTTACAAACCTTTTTATCGAACGCTTTGCTATACAAGACATATTATTAGCAGTATATAGAAGAAAGAGAGAAACATAGGAGACAACTCACTAAGGGTTGTTAGCGCTATTTAAAATAGCCTAAGAGGGCTTTCAGGTCGAAAGCCTTGAAGGAGGGGCATCGTGTCACGGAAATATACATGTAGGACGCCGCCTAAGCTGCCTTCCCTGACAAGCCAATAGGATAGTAGGCACGAACGGACTAATTAGGAAAGGATCACGCTTGGCAAAGTGATCTATACGCTATAGGATCACTATCGCAGCCGTGATCCAGACGACAAAGGATCACTAGATAAAGAGTAATCCCAGGATTATATATATATATAGATAGTCACTCGTTACGGTGGACTCTAGGAGTTCACTAGTGATAGCAACCTAACCTATAATTACCGGTACTCATACTAAGCATTACTAACCATTGTAGGAGATAACTCTAGTGTTGTTATAAACCCTTTGGCTTTACCGAATCCCTCAGACGACCTGCCTGCTTGTCCTGCTTAATCTACCTTCGTCTGAACCCTTTTAGAAGAAGTCTGAGTTGGGTTCGTCACAAGAACCCTCCTTACCAAACGATAGTTATAGGCCCCTATACCCTGTAAAATAAGGTCTGGGTCCCTTTATAACCGTATTTCTTAGGATTCCTATGTTCGGCTTCTTGGTAGGTTTAGGCACTATATAACTAGGTGCTCTATAGTTTCCCTCCCCTAGCTATAGGTATAATAGGGGGTACTAACCCCTAGGACTTGAACCCTAAAAAGGAAGTTATAGAGGCTAATAGCCCTTATACGGGCCTGTACTAGTAGGGAGCTCTAGGCCTTTATTAGGCCCTAGTGCCTCTATAGGCCTTCCCCTATAAAAACTAGGCATAGGGGGTCCTTGTCTAACACGTGCTATATTCTTCTACCGGCTTGGTCGGCCCTCTAACGGTTGCTCTAGCTGGCCAATACGGCTAGTTCTATAGCCTGTGGCCTTCTTTATAGGGTCTGTAGGGGGGGTCGACCCCCTTTGCAGCCCTCCTAAACCCACTGCTAGACCGTTAACCTTACTACCTCTAGGGCTATAGGCTTCGGCTCCCGGCCCCTTGCCCTAGCCCTTCTCTTCCGGAACCTCTAGCTTAGCCTGTTATAGGCCTATTAGATAAGGGCCCTCGTAGGGACCTAGGAGGCCCCTAGACCTGCCCCGGTCTGTAAGAGCGGTTAGTCGAGTTTAGCTTCGAAGTTAGCTAGCCTTTTAAAAGTAATAGCTATATCATTTATAAGCATAATAATATAGTAGTAACAGCGCTTATTAAGTATAAATAAGTCTTTAGAGTCAGCTATATCTAGCTTTAAAGCTAAAACGACCTAATAGGCAGATTAAATGATAATTATAAGGTTAATTATATTACTAGTCATAGCACTAATAGCCTAAATAATCATTAATACCTAGGGAATTACTCTTAAAACGTATACTTACCAGGAGGCAGCTTATCTAGTAGCCCTAGTAACACCGAAAACACTTAAACAAGCTAGTAGTAGGAAACATATACTAAACGTCAAGGGGAACCTTGTCGTTTGCCTTAATGTCCTTAATAGCGCTATATAAACACCATATATACGGCAGCAAATCGGCCATACTAAGCTACTAGGTCTCTATAATATTACTATAGATATAAGAATAAAGATTTAAAAATTAAAAAATTAGATTATAGGCGGCCAAAGAGTAAATAATATAAGGAAGATAAGGTTGAAGATTAAAAGAAAATCGAGAGCAAAAGGCGGCCCTCTAAGAGAGTTAAATATTATTTCTATCGCTATAGTAGAGACCTTCCTAACGCTATAGTAACTACTAGATATGTTTATAATAAAGCGAATCTTTAGACGAAAACACTTGAACGGTAACTATAATAATAGTAATATATATATAAAAACAAAGGCGCCTAGTACCTACCTATTCTATATATAATCGTAAACAAAGCTATAATAATGAAGCGCCGAAATAATGGCGACCTGCTACCACCAAATGAATATCCGGAATAAAGCTATTCTAATAGAGTCTATAAGCCTATAGACAGGCCTACTAAGGGGGAGAGTAAGTTATTACGAATGTAAGCTAACCTGTGTCCATAGCTAGGCCATAGCGGCTAGAGGGCCTATGCCTAGGTATTAATAGGTATAACCCTGCTATAATAGGCACGATTAGGGCACGGCCGGGAAAAGGGGATGACCGATCTATAGTATAAGATATACCTATTAGCTTATAGATCCGAAAGGGAGGTTTTCCTCCCTAAGGATTAGTCTATATATAATTACGATTCGAGAGGGATACGAATAGGCAGCCTGCCGGCCCTAGAACAATTGACTCCCCCTACCCCTACGATTAGTACGAACTTGCTTAGAAAGGCCTTTATAATAGTGCTATCTCTCTTAATAACTAGCCTAATAGCAGGCCGCCCTAACACCCTGTTACTTCTAGGGCTATAGGCTTTGGCTCCCGGCCCCTTGCCCTAGCCCTCCTCTTCTAGAACCTCTAGCTTAGCCTATTATAGGCCTGTTAGATAAGGGCCCTCGTAGGGACCTAGGAGGCCCCTAGGCCTGCCCTAGTCTATAGGAGCGGCTGGTCAAGTTTGGCTTCGAAGTCGGCTAACCTCTTATTAAGATAAAGGTCGAGGGGCGGTACCTAGGCTTCTATTTCAAGGCACCAGATAGGGGTAGCCTTATAGGCCCTAGTAACCACTTGAAGGGCCCTATATTAGGCCTTTAATAGCTCCCTAGCAGGGCCTTCCGGCTTACCCCCTGGCTTAGTAGGCTTATAGAAGTTCGAGGTCCTATAAGCTAGGGCACTATAGATATACTTAGTATAGACCTCGCGGACCTATAGAAGGCCAGGGCCCTAGGTCTTTATAGCAAGCCTAGTTAGGGTAAACTCTTAGGTTTCTAGTTTCTTAGCCACCTTTACATAGTAAGGGCCCTACTATAGCCTCTAGTCTAGCCAGACCCCAAGGAATCTAGCCGACTTTAAAGGGGCTATAGTAGTAGTACCCCCTCCAGGCCGTAAGAGCTCTAGCGGTCGCGACTACTATTTCTAGCCTCTATTAAAGTAGATAAGCTCGCACTTTTCCAGGGCAAAAGCCATACCCTAGGTCTTTACCCACTAGAGGCAGGCCTTCTAGGCCCTCCTATCACGGAAATATACATACGGATGCCGCCTAAGCCACCAGCACAAACAGGCCAATCAAGTTAGAGAAACGAAAGGACCAATTACAACATAGGAAGCATAGTAATCACTACACTCACTAGCAATCAGGGTGATCACCACCATACGATTACTCACGATCACCGTAATCAGAAGTAATCACTAGGATTATATATACATATAGATAGTCACTCATTACGGTAGACTCTAAGAGTTCACTAGTAATAGTAACCTACAATTACAGTACTTATACCAAGTATTGCTAATTACTATAAGAGACAACTCTAGTATTATTATAAACCCTTTGGCTTTACCAAATCCCTTAGACGACCTACCTATTTGTCCTGCTCAATCTACCTTTGTCTAAACCCTTTTAGAAGAAGTCTAAGCTAGGTTCGTTATACGTTGCTATTACTCCCTTTGTTCTGTTATAGTTTAGAACGGAGGTAACTTCGACCTTGATATCGATATAGCTACCGATATTATAGCTAAATAGCTGCTTGCCTAGCTTAGTTAACTCTATTAGCGAATCTAGGAGTTAGACTAGAGAGACAAGGCTACCTAAGCTCGAATTAAGGAACTTGAGAATGGCGAAAAGCACTTATAGAAACTGGTTAACGAGGCCTATGCCAAAATCAAGGCCCTCGAAGGCGCTAAAGTGAGCTATATCAAGATCGAACTACCTAATAAATATAGAGGAACTAAAGAGGATCTCGTAGGATTCCTAACAAACCTCCGATCCTACTTCTGGCTTAATAATAACAAGTTTCTAGATAATAAAGCCAAAGTCCTTTATATAGCTATAAGACTAGAAGGCAAGGCACTTAGATAGTTTAAGCCTATATAGAACGACTACCTTACTAAGGAAGATAAAGATAACCGAGATGTATTTATGTAAGTAGTCTTTCGATCCTACGACCGTTTCGAAGAAGAGCTTTAGAAGGTTTTTAGTAATAAAGATAAGAAGATTTATATATAAGAAAGACTTGCTAATCTCCGATAGACTAAGTTAGTAGCCTCTTATGCTATATAGTTTAGATAGAATATACTTAAGTCTTAGCTTAATGACAAGGCGTTAATATAACTATTCTATAACGGCTTAAAGGAAAAGGTTAAAGACGAGTTATATAAGTACGATCGGCCTAAGACACTAGACAAATATATTATATAGGCCATTAGAATCAATAATCGACTCTATATATAGGAGTAATAGAAATGAGGCTAAATAAACGGAACTATAGTTAAGGCTAATGACAAGAAAAAGCAAGCGTACGTTAGTACCTTATATAGGATATACCCTAGAGCTATAGATATAGATATAGCATAGAAGCAGGACCAAAAGAAAATAACTAAAGACAAGTCCAATGTTACCTACTATAACTATAGGAAGAAAGGGCACTATAAGCGAGAATATCGAAGCCTAAAGAAAGAGTAGAAGATAGTCCCTAGAAAGGAAATTACGGCTATTAACGAAACCACTAAGGACGTTATCAAAGTAGTAGCTACAAGCTATAAAGACAGAGGCAGTAATATAGATAGTCTTAGATATAACGATGATAGTAAAGACAAACAAGCACTATACTCCGAACTAGTCACTATAGACTTAGAGATAGGTCTTGCTAAATAGGATATAGTAGGAGAGTATATACTACTAATTTCAATTCTCCTAGCCTTAAGGTAGTAGGGTTTTATAGTTATATAGAGGTAGGATAGATTATAGATAACCGATACCTAAGGAATCGAAAGACCTAGACCTAATGTTCTATTTCTCTAGGAATGAATTAAATAGTACTATAATGAAGTTTTCTAAATTAATATAGAACTACGTAAACGGGACGGACGCTTGATTCGACTTGTCTAGTAGAGCGATAAGATAAGGGACGAGACAAGGGAACTCCGATATATTATAGAAACCATTTAAGGAGAATAGCCTATAATATATAATAGGCCTGATAGCTATACCGAGTATCTTGACGGCTAGTAACTTAGTAACAATATATAGAACCTAGAATACTAGTTTATACACGCGAATTACGGAAAAGACGAGCGTACATAGGAAAGCTACTAGAAGAAATACTCCTATATTAGCACTAGAGTACCTATAGTCTATATATAATGGGAAGGATTCGGGAAAGAATTCTAATACCTCCTAGGCAACACTACGTGACTATACTCTCGACACGAGGTATATATATAAGTACCCTAGTTCTAGTATATAGTATACGAATGCCGATACTACTTCCGCGACAAATTCGAAAACAATTACTAGCCGACCTGATAAGGAAATGAGGACAGAAGCTTATACCCTATGGAATAAGTCTACGATATAGGAAATAGAGCGGCCGAATTGCTCTAGAAGATCGAAGCCCGTGATCTAGAAGGTATTACGATAGTTCCAAGACGAGTCTGGCCTAGGCACTACGGAATAGGATAAGACATATAGGACTTATGCTAGAGCAACGATTACCTCTATTATACGGATAAAAAGAAATCGCGAATTTGGGAGCTTTGGATAAAGCTATAATATATACGATAGAAAGTAGAACAGACCTAATAGTAGAAAGCTATAAGCACTTAATAGCTTATAGAAATAAGCACGATCGACGAAGCCGCTATTAGCCGAATAACTAAAGAGGTTAGCACTAACCTAAGAAACGGGTTAGGGCCCTTTGAGGGGCCTGGAAACTATTAACGTCCGTATAGTGGCGTATAGTAGCGTAATATAGGAGGAACTAGCGTAAGAGACTATTATATTAAGACCTCTTAGTAGAAACATAGGAAATTACTATAATCTTTAAATAACGGTAGTAAGATAAGCGACTATAGATAATAGCATAGTGGAAATAGCATGAAATGTTTGTATTAGTAGATAGTAGAGTAGAGATAAACCTGATTTCGCTAACACTTATGAATTAGCTATGGATACCCTAGAGAATAAAGCAGAAGTATAGTATAGTTAAAGGGCTATTTCCGATATAATAGATATATAAGGAGACTAAACCGATCAATATTACTATAATAGGGAAGACTATAATAGTTATATCTAGTATTATAGACATAGGTAACGATAAAGATATAATATTAAGGTTATTATAGTATAAAGATTATAACCCAGATATTAGCTAGAAGAATAGTAGCTACCTACAACCCTAAACGGAGTTATATTTAACTAGCAAGATAAGGAGTATATAAGGATCACGAGCAGACGATACTTAAGGAAAGGCATATCCTATAGATCTATTATAAGAGACAGATAATGGTAGGCAGACCACTATAGACTCTAGAAGAGGCAGTATAACGACATCAATATCGCGATAGGAGGAACGAGCTAAACTGCCAATAGTTATTCTCTCTATTAACGAATACGGAGCACTATAATTAGAGTAGTAGGTTAAGATAGAAGAAATCGCTAATATTGCTATAGATGGAACCAAGTTCGTATACTATCAGAAAACCGAGAGACGAGATAAGACTAGGGAAGTACCAAAGGAATACAAAGGATACCTAGTGTTCGAACCAAAACATCTAGAAGGACTACTAGAATACGGCCTATAGAATCATAAGATCAAGCTTAAAGAAGGAGCATAATTAAAGTTCTTTAAGATTTATTATACGAGCTAGATATAGAATGAAGAACTTAAGCGATATTTGGAGGAGAACCTTTAAAGAGAATATATCTGCCTGTTGATATTATTAGTAGGCTACCTAATCCTATTTGTGCCTAAGAAAGATAGAAAGCTACGGTTATACGTTAACTATTAGTAACTTAACAAATAGACTATAAAAAATCAATACCTGTTACTATTAATCTTATAGCTCTAAGATTAGTTAGCAGGAGCCTAATATTTTATATATTTTAACTTGCCATCGGCCTATAACTATATATAGATTAAAGAAGGCAACGAGTGGAAAACGGCCTTTAGGATACCCTATAGCTACTACGAGTACCTCGTTATGCTATTTAGACTTATAAACACGCTAGTAACGTTCTAAGCCCTAATTAATTAAGCTATCTAACCCTTTCTTGACAAATTTATAATATATTATTTTAATAATATACTTATCTTTTCTAAGACAATAGATAAATACTAGAAGTATATAAAAGCAGTGCTAGACATGCTATACACGTATAAGCTATTAGTTAACAAGGAAAAGAGCAAATTCTATATTAAGAAGATAGTCTTTTTAGGATACGAGATATCCCTAGGACAAATCTAGATAAAACCTTTAAAGGTTAAAGCTATTAAGAATTAGCTATCACGGAAATATACATGCAAATGCCGCCTAAGCCACTAGCACGAATAGGCCAATTAAGTCAAAGGAACAAAAGAACTAATTATAGCATAGGAAGCATAGTAATTACTACGCTTACCAGTGATCAGGGTAATCACCACCATACAATCACTCACGATCACCGTGATCAGGAATAATCACTAGGATTATATATACATATAAATAGTCACTCGTTATAGTAGACTCTAGAAGTTCACCAGTGGTAACAATCATAATCACAGTACCTATACCAAGCATTGCTAATTACTATGAGAGACAACTCTAAGTGTTGTTATAAACCCTTTGGCTTCACCGAATCCCTTAGACGACCTATACACTTGTCCCGCTTTACCTACCTCTGTCTGGACCCTTTTAGAAGAAGTCTGAGTAGGGTTCGTTATACGTTGTTACTACTCCCTTTGTTCTGTTATAGTTTAGAATAGAGGTGACTTCGACCTCGACATTGATATAGCTACTAACGTTACGGCCGAACAGCTGCTCACTTAGCTTGGTCAACTCTAGCAGCAGATCTAGGAGTTAGACCAGAGAGACAAGGCTGCTTAAGCTCGAATCAAGGAACTCGAGAACCGCGGAAAGGACGAACGTATGTAGGAAAGCTACTAGAAGAAACACTCCTATACTAGCACTAGAGTATCTATAGTCTACGTATAATGGGAAGGATTTGGGAAAGAATTCTAATACCTCCTAGGCAACGCCACGTGACTGCACCCTTGATACGAGGCACATGTACAAGTGCCCTAGTTCTAGTATATGGTATATAAATGCCGATACCACTTCTACGACAAATTCGAAAACAATTACTGGCCGACCCGACAAGGAAATGAGGATAGAAGCTTACGCCTAGTAGAATAGGTCTACGATACAAGAAACAAAGCAGCCGAATTGCTCTAGAAGATCGAAGCCCGTAATCAAGAAGGCATTACAATAGTTCCAAGACAAGCCTAGCCTAGGCACTACAGAACCGGACGAGACATATAGGACTCGTGCTAGAGCAACGATTACCTCTATTACGCGGACGAAAAGAAATTGCGAATTCGGGAGCTTTAGATAAAGCTATAGCACGTACGACGGAAAGCGGAACAGACCTAATGGTAGGAAGCCGCAAGCACTTAATAGCTCATGGAAATAAGCACGATCGACGAAGCCACTACTAGCCGAACAACTAAAGAGGTTAGCACTAACCTAGGAAATAGGTCAAGGCCCTTTAAGGGGCCCGGAAACTATTAATGCCTATATAGCGGCAAGTGGTAGCATAGTATAGGAGGGACTAGTACAAGAGACCACTATATCGAGACCTCCTAGTAGAAACATAGGAAATTGCTACAATCTTTAGACAACGGTGGCAAGACAAGCAATTATAGATAATAGTATAGTGGAAATAGCATGAAATGCTCGTACTAGTGGATAGTAGAGCAGAGATAAATCTGATTTTGCTAATACTTGTAAATTAGCTACGGATACCCTAGAGAATAAAGCAGAAGCATGGTATAGTCAAAGGGCCATTTCCGACATAATAGGTATATAAGGAGACTAAACCGATCAATATCACTATAGTAGGGAAGACTATAGTAGTCATATTTAGTATCGTAGATATAGGTAATAGTAAAGATATAATATTAGAGTTACTATAGTATAAAGACTACGACCTAGACATTAGCTAGAAGAATAGTAGCTACCTATGACCCTAAATAGAGTTATATTTGACTAGCAAGATAGAGAGCACGCAAGGATCACGAGCAGACGATACTTAGGGGAAGGCATGTCCTACAGATCTACCGTAAGAGACGGATAGTGGCAGGCAGACCACTATAGACTCTGGAAGAGGCGGTATAATAATATCGATATCGCGATAGGAGGAACGAGCTAAACCGCCAATAGCTGTTCTCTCTGTTGACGAATGTGGAGCACTGTAATTAGAGTAGTAGGTTGAGATAGAAGAAATCGCTAGCATTGCTATAGATAGAACCAAGTTTGTATACTATTAGAAAACTAAGAAACGAGATAAGACTAGGGAAGTACCGAAGGAATACGAAGGATACTTAGCATTCGAACCAAAACATCTAGAAGGACTACTAGAATATAGCCTATAGGATTATAAGATCAAGCTTAAGGAAGGAGTATAATTAAAGTTCTTTAAGATCTACTATATAAGCTAGACATAGAACGAAGAACTTAAGCAATATTTAGAGGAGAACCTTCGAAGAGGATATATCTACCTGTCAATATTGCTAGCAGGCTACCTAATCCTATTTATACCTAAGAAAGACGGAAAGCTATAGTTATATATCGACTATTGGCAACTTAACGAACAGACTATGAAAAACCGATACCCGTTACCACTGATCTTACGGCTCCGAGATTAGTTAACAGGAGCCTAATATTTCACGTGTCTTGATTTACCATTAGCCTATAACTATATATAGATCAAAGAAGGCGACAAGTGGAAAACGGCCTTTAGGATACCCTATGGCTACTACAAGTACCTTGTCATGCCATTCGGACTTACAAACACGCTAGTAATGTTCTAAGCCCTAATTAATCAAGCTATCTAACCCTTTCTTGACAAATTTATAGTATATTATCTCGATAATATATTTATCTTCTCTAAGACAATAGATAAACACCGGAAGTACGTAAAAGTAGTGCTAGACGTGCTACACGTATATAAGCTATTAGTTAACAAGGAAAAGAGCGAGTTCTATATTAGGAAGATAGTCTTTTTAGGATATAAAATATCCCTAGGACAAATCCGGATAGAACCTTTAAAGGTTAAAGCTATCAAGAATTAGCTATGACCGACGTTAGTTACGGAAGTACGAAGTTTCATCGGATTTACGAACTTCTACCAGATGTTTATTAGGAACTTTAGAGCGATCGTACAACCTTTATACGAGCTTACCAAGAAGAATACTAAATTCTAATAGGAAGAGTAACACGAGCAAGCATTTACGTAAATCTACGACGCTATTACCGAAGATCTAGTACTAGTACTACCGGACCCTAAGAAGCTATTTAAGGTAGAAATGGACGCTTCAGACTACGCCATTAGAGGACAATTAGGATAATGAGACAGACAAGGAAAGCTATATCCTATAGCCTTCTTTTTAAAGAAGCTTGACAGACTATATCTTAATTATCCGATCTACGACAAAGAACTACTTACGATTATCAAAGCTTTTAAGGAATAGTAACTATACCTTAGTAGTACGATTAAACTAGTACAAGTATATACAGATCATAAGAACCTACGATACTTTATAACGACAAAGGAGCTTAACAGATAACAAATACGATAGGTAGAATTCCTTACGGAATTTAACTTTAAGATCTGCTATAAGAAGGGTAAAGAGAACGTACAAGCAGACATCTTAAGCCGATGAACGGATCATATAGAAGGACAAACGGAAACAATACTACTATTATTTAAGGAACAAATAGACAGAACGCTACATTACGAAATACAGACACTTGTAGAAGATGATCTACTTGACTCGTTCCTAGAATACTACGTAATCTTTCGAGAAGAAAGGATCAACGAGGCATAGTATCAAGTAGTACCCGGACTACTAATACCTAACGGAGTGGAAGAAAGAGATAGGAAACTCTAGTACCGAGGTAAAGCGTATATCTACGACAAAGATCAATAGCTATAGATGATTCGAGAACTCCACGAGTCGAAACTCGGAGGATACAAAGGAGTCATAAAGACTATCGTATAAGTCAAGAAACATTACGACTTTCTATAGTTGACAGTATGAGTTAAGGAAGTCGTATAGAACTACAACATCTACAATCGGAGCAAAACGGTATAATATAAGCTATATAGGCTACTTTAGCTACTGCCGATAGCTAACAAACTATAGAGTTTAGTTATAATAGACTTTATTACAAAGCTGCTAGAATCTAAAGATATAGCTATAAAAGTAACCTATAATAGTATTCTTACTATAGTAGATTGCCTGACTAAGTAGGTATACTTCTTTCCCTACAAGGAGTCCTAGACAGCGGAACAGTTAGCAGATATAATCTATCGGCAAGTTACATTAGTGTATACTTGGCCACAAGAATGGATCACCGACAGAGATACGAAGTTCGCGTCAAAGTTCTAGCAAGTATTAATACAACGATTAGGCGTTAATAGCAAGCTATTAATGGCATATTACCTACAGACTGACAGACAAACGGAGTGACTAAACTAAGTTATTAAGTAGTACCTCTGCTCTTACATCAACTACTAGCAAAACGACTAGATCATACTATTACCAATAGCATAACTCGCTTATAATATGACGCTAACGGAAACGACCAAAGTCATACTATTCTTTATAAACTATAGATATAAAGCAGACCTTAAGCAAGGACTAGAGGTCATAGTACTAAGAGCAGTAGTCAAAGCAGAACAAATGTACACATTATATGAAAAGCTCAAAAAGGAACTCGAGTTTGTCAAGACTAGAATGAAAAATTACTATAATAAATACAGGCTCGAGGGACCTTACCTAGAGAGGGGAGACAAAGTCTACTTAATTATACAGAACTTACAAACCAAACGACTAAGCACGAAGCTAGACTTTAAGAAGGTTAGACCCTTCGTTATCAAAGAACGAATTTCGACATCTAACTACTAACTATCGTTACCATAATCTATACGACTACAGACAGATATTTTTCATATTTCACTTCTCGAACTAGCACCAAAGAACGCTAAGGTTACTATATATATCGAAGCAAAGGACGAAGAGGAAGAATAGGACGTCAAAGAAATTCTAGATTTACGTATCATTAATAGGGAACTATAATACCTAGTTAAATAGCTTGATTTCGGACTAGAAGATAACTTATAGGAACCTATTAAGAATTTAAACTACCCTAAGAAACTGGAACAGTTCCATTAGCAGAACCTAGATCGGCTAAAGGTAAATCTAGGACAGAACCGAAAATAGCGCCCTAGTTAATAACGTCGACGCCACTATTAAGCTATATAACGGCCCCCGATTCCTACTGTTCTACCGCCTCCAATTCGTCTAGATTCGACAAACCTCGTATAACTATGTCTGCCCCCTTCTCCACCAGGAACTCTCGTTATTCACAGACCTAAGTCAGACAGGCTAATGCCTTAGAAGCTTTGCGTTGATATTCTTATAGCAAGGCCTCAGCCTCTTTCTCTTTAGCCTTTAAACGACGTTGCTCGCGTATAATACGATCTACTACGTTATAATTAGAGATGTGCTCTTATAAGGAAACGGGAACTTATAAGAAGAAACTAGAACGCCGGAACCATTGTAAGCACGACCCTAATATATGTAAGCCTTATAGCGACGAGATTTTTCAATCATTTTATATACTTGGTTATACTCTGCGTAATAAGAATATACCATCATTACAAACCCGTGATCGGAAATAAACTAAGCTAAACGCTTACGACGAATAGATATTAGGGATCTATACGCGTTAGACAGTATAACTAATAGTACGAAGGGTAACAAAAGGCTAAGGAGAAAAATACGTATAAGGAACATAAAGAATGTTAGCACTATTTAAGACGGCCTAAAGAAGGCTTTCAGGTCGAAAGCCTTAGAGGGAGGGCATCGTATTACAGAAATATATATACAAATGCCGCCTAAGCTATTGGCACAAATGGGCTAATTAAGTCGAAGGAACGAAAGGACCAATTACAGCATAGGAAGCATAGTAATCACTACACTTACTAGTGATTAGGGTAATCACCACCATACGATCACTCACGATCACCGTAATTAGGAATGATCACTAGGATTATATATACATGTAAATAGTCACTCGTTATGGTAGACTCTAGGAGTTTACTAGTGGTAACAATCACAATCATAGTACCTATACTAAGCATTGCTAATTACTATGAGAGATAACTCTAAGTATTGTTGTAAACCCTTTGGCTTCACCGAATCCCTTAGACGACCTGTACACTTGTCCCGCTTCACCTACCTCCGTCTGGACCCTTTTAGAAGAAGTCTGAGTGGGGTTTGTCACATTAGCCCTAACTGACGTTAGTTATAGAAGTATAAAGCTTTATCGGATTTACGAACTTTTACCGAATGTTTATTAGGAACTTTAGATTGATTATACGACCTTTATATAAACTTACTAAGAAGAATACTAAATTCTAATGGGAAGAGCAATATAAGCAAGCATTTACGTAAATCTACGACGCTATTACTAAAGATCTAGTACTAGTACTACTAGACCCTAAGAAGCTATTTAAAGTAGAAACGGACGCTTTAGACTACGCTATTAGAGAATAATTAGGATAACAAGATAGACAAGGAAAGCTATATCTTATAGCTTTCTTTTTAAAGAAGCTCGATGGACTATATCTTAATTATCTAATCTATAATAAGGAACTACTTACGATTATTAAAGCTTTTAAGGAATAGTAACTATATCTTAATAGTATAATTGAACTAGTATAAATATATATAGATTATAAGAATTTATAATACTTTACGATGACAAAGGAGCTTAACGGACGACAAGTACGATAGGTAGAATTCCTTACGGAATTTAACTTTAAGATCTGCTATAAGAAGAGCAAAGAGAACGTACGAGCGGATATCTTAAGCCGACAAACGGATTATATAGAAGGATAAACGGAAATAACACCACCGTTATTTAAGGAACGAATAGACGGAACGCTATATTACGAAATGTAGACACCTGTGGAAAATGATCTACTTGACTTGTTCTTAGAATATTACGTAATTTCGAGAAGAAAGGATTAATAAGACATAGTATTAAGTAGTACCTAGACTATTAGTACCTAACGGAGTAGAAGAAAGAGATAGGAAACTCTAGTACCAAGGCAAAGCGTATATCTATAATAAAAATCAATAGCTACGGATGATTCGAGAACTCTACGAGTCGAAACTCGGAGGATATAAAGGAGTTACAAAGACTATCGCACAAGTCAAGAGACACTACGACTTTCTATAGTTAACGGCACGAGTTAAGGAAGTTATATAGAACTACGACATTTGTAATCGAAGCAAAATGGTATAATATAAGCTATATAGGCTACTTTAGCCACTACTAATAGCTAACAAACTATAGAGCTCGGTTATAATAGACTTTATTATAAAGTTACTAGAATCTAAGGATACGGCTATAGGAGTGATCTATAATAGTATCCTTACTATAGTAGATCGCCTGACTAAATAGGTATACTTCTTTCCCTATAAGGAATCCTAGATAGCTAAACAGCTAGTAGACGTAATCTATCGGCAAGTTACATTAGTATATGCTTAGCCGTAAGAATAGATCACTAATGGAGATACTAAGTTCGTATTAAAGTTCTAGCAAGCGTTAATATAACAATTAGGCATTAATAGCAAGCTATTAACGGCATATTACCTATAGATTAATAGATAAACGGAGCGACTAAACCAAGTTATCGAGCAGTATCTCTATTCTTACATTAACTACTAGTAAGACGACTAGGTTATACTATTACTAATAGTATAACTCGCTTATAATATAACGCTAATAGAAACGACCAAAGTTATACCGTTCTTCGCAAACTATAGATATAAAGCAGACCTTAGGCAAGGACTAGAGGTTATAGTGCCAAAAGCAATAGTCAAAGTAGAACAAATATACATACTATATAAAAAGCTCAAAAAGAAACTCGAGTTTGTTAAGACTAGAATAAAGAACTACTATAATAAATATAGGCTTAAGGGACCTTGCCTAGAGAGGGAAGACAAAGTCTACCTAATCGTACAAAACTTACGAACCAAACAACCAAGCACAAAGCTAGACTTTGAAAAGGTCAGACCCTTTGTTATTAAAGAACGAATTTCGGCATCTAACTACTAACTATCGTTACTATCATCTATACGACTATAGATAGATGTTTTTTATATTTCACTTCTCGAACTAGTACCGAAAAACGCCAAGGCTACTATATATATCGAAGCAGAAGACGAGGAGAAAGAATAGGACGTCGAAAAAATTCTAGATTCATATATCATCAATAGGGAACTATAGTATCTAGTTAAATAGCTCGATTTCGGACTAGAAGACAACTTATAAAAACTAGTTAAGAACTTGAACTACTCTAAGAAACTAGAACAGTTCTATTAGTAGAACTCGGATTAGCTAAAGGCAAACCTAGGATAGAACTAAAAATAGCGCCTTAGTTAATAATATTAACGCCACTATTAAGTTATATAACAGCCTCCGATTCCTACTATTCTACTGCCTCTAATTTGTCTAGATTTGATAGACCCCGTGTAACTATATCTGCCCCCTTCTCTACTAGGAACTCTTGTTATTTACGAACCTAAGTTAGATAGGCTAATGCTTTAGAAGCTTTATATTAATATTCTCGTAGCAAGGCTTTGGCCTCTTTTTCTTTAGCTTTCAAACGACGTTGCTCGCATATAATACAATCTACTACGTTATAATCAGAGACATACCTTTATAAGAAAACGGGAACTTATAAGAAGAAACTAAAATGCTAGAACTATTATAAGCACGACCCTAATATATGTAAGCCTTGTAGTGATAAGATTTTTCAATCATTTTACATACTTAGTTATACTCTATATAATAGGAATACGCTATTACTATAAACCTGTAATTAGAAATAAACTAAGCTAAACACTTATAACGAATAGATACTAGGGATCTATATACATTAGACGGCATAATTAATAGTACAAAGGGTAATAAGAGGCTAAGGAGAAAAACATATATAAGAAACACAAGGGATATTAGCACCATTTAAAATAACCTAAAGAGGGCTTTCAGGTCGAAAGCCTCAGAGGGAGGGCATCGTATTACGGAAATATATATATAGATACCGCCTAAGCTACTAATATAAATAGGCTAATCAAGTCAGAGGAACAAAAGGACTAATTACAACATGGGAAGCACAGTGATCACTACACTTACTAGCAATTAAGGTAATTACCACCATACGATCACTCACAATCACCGTAATCAGGAGTGATCACTAGGATTATATATACATATAGATAGTCACTTATTACGGTGGACTCTGAGAGTTCACCAGTGATAGCAACCTACAATCACAGTACTTATACCAAGCATTGCTAATTACTGTGAGAGACAACTCTAGTGTTGTTGTAAACCCTTTGGCTTCACCGAATCCCTTAGACAACCTGCCTGTTTGTCCCGCTTAATCTACCTTTGTCTGAACCCTTTTAGAAGAAGTCTGAGCTGGGTTCGTCACACCTCCGTAGCTAACCGTTATAGGCCTCCTTGGCCCTCCTAAAGGCTAGGAGGTTAGTGTCGTTAGCAAAGCCTATTAAACTGACCACAGGGCTAGCCTAGCAAATGGCCTAGTAGAGGGAGGCTATATAGAGGATAAATAGTATAAGGGAGAGGGGTAACCCCTATAGGACCCTAGCCCTTACCGCTATATCCTTTATTTCCTAGCTATCGAAGTAGAGGATAGCCACCCTGTCCTATAGCCACTCCCTAACCTAGACCACTAGCCACTTCGGGAAGCCCTAGCTCCGTAAAGTGGCTAGTAGCCGGGTGTGGTTAACAATGTCAAAAGCCCCTAAGATATCGAGCTATAGGAGGGAGGCAGCCGCCTTATACCTCTAAGCCTTCTAAACCTAAGCCGTAACAAGCCGAATGGCTAGTTCCGTAAACCTATGTTCCCGGTTGCCTATCTGCTCGGCCGGGAGAAGCCCGTAGGCCTCTGCGACGGCCGTTACCTTTCGGGTAACTATAGCCTCTAGCACCTTACCTACTGTTGGTAGGAGCGCTATAGGCCTATAGCTACCCGGGGTAAAGTAGGCCTGTGGGGGTTTGCCGGGCTTACGGAGGACTACTGTCTTAGCCCTTTTAAACCGGGCCGGGAAACAGCCGAGCCATAGGCTCTCCGAGGCTAGTTTAGCTAGTATCCGGTAGAGCGGCTGCCTATAGGCCTTTAATAGGCCTATAGGGAGGAGGTCCTCCCCTGAACTATTACCTACTAAGAAGGAGACTCTTTATTTAAGTATAGAGATATAGCTTTAAAGGATCAAGGAATAGTTTAGCATCTAGTTCAATTAGGTAGGCCAATAGCTAGTTTAGAATAGCTATACTAAGGATGACCTTATCATAGGTAAATTAATCTACAAATTTACGATAGACCTCTTTTACTACGCCTAAGTCTAGGGAGACAAGACAAACTATTAGCTTTTGACTAGACTTTGGTTAGCTATAACCTTAGCACTCTATAAGCTCTATCCTAAGCTATAGAAAACGGATATACTTAACTAATACCTCCTTTAGGTCACTAAAAAATAGGAGGCACTCTCTAAAGAGCTTAAGGCCAAAAAAAGGGCATAGAAAGCCGCTATATTTAATATTAAGGATACCTCTAACAAACCAAGCAGTAGTAGTAATAATAGTAATAGCGCTTCTAAAGATTAAACTCACTAGTTATATACTAAACTAAGATAGGGTAATTAAGGCCAATAGTACCGATCTAATCGCTATAGGTAGAGAGAGGAATAGAAACGTAGATATCTTCTATAAAGAGAGTGATACTAAAGCTATAACTAGGAGTTTCGCCTAAAAGACCGTAATGACTAAGGCAGGGGTAACCGTCCCTAGGGCACTAGACCCTAAGAGAAGGGCAGATATAGCAAATAGAATCCTTACTTCTGACGATTCTATTACTATAGCTAGAAGCGTATTAACAAGGATAGTACCTACTACTACTATAATACTATAGTAATATCTAGCAAGGATAAGAAAGCTAAAGCCAAATATAAGGAGCTTAAAGCTATTAGCTATTTCCTAATTAGCGACTATAAATCCAAGACTAATAGAGATAGTAGTAACAGAGAGGCGTACTTCCTTAGTACCATTAAGGAAGACTATATCTAGGAAGATAACAATATCTACAGGCTCTATGGATAGTCATTTACAAGCCAAGGAGCGCTATACTATCACTTACGCTAGAATTACAGGAAGAAACTATAACTACTAGAACTACTAAAGAAGGAAGACCTTCCCTAGGTAGAACGGGACTTTATAGAAGGAGCGACTATACCGTTAGAACTACCTAAGGAATAGGAGTAGGAAACCGTACTCCTCTCCTTTAAACCTAGCCAAATAATGGAAGCTAACCTAAGTATAGAAATACCTTTCTACCGGCTAAGGAAAACGTCTTACCTATATATTCCGGTTTAAGCTAACCTAGGAGACTAGATTATAGATATCTATTTTAATATAGGTAGTTTAACTAACCTAGTTAATCAGATATAGATTACCTAATAGGTAAAGAATCCCCGATAGATTAAGGGCGAACCCTATACCCTTAAGGGAGTTAATTCGAAGACTAGGATTAGCGAACAGGTCGAATTTGACTTCTATATCCTAGAGAAGGCTAGGAATATGCTAATTGACGGATATATCTATATTACGGCCGATGTTATTAACGAACTTACTTTAAAAATGCTTCTAGGCATTGACTTTATAACGGCTTATAGTATTAAGATTGACTTTGTCAAGGGTATCTGTACCTTTAGATTGCTAGTAAATATAAAGGTCTATAGGGACGTTATAAAGAAGAACCCTAAGCCTATCTCTTAGAAGGTTACCACTATCTAGTATACTATCATTTTTATATACTCTACCTAGATAGTCAAGACTTACTTTATCCTATTGCCTAATACTACCCTAGAGGATAAATACTTTTACTTTACTACTAGCCGAGACAGAGTCTAGGATGTTATAGTTAATCGGTATACACCCTAGGTAGCTATCATTAGAAATGACACTAATATCCTTATAGTTATATAGAAAGAAGATAAGATTAGCCACCTCTTAGAATACTATAGGGAGGATACTACTGCCTAAGTCAATACAAGCGATATAAAGGATATATAGACCAAGGTCTAGGATAGAATTACTAAGCAGAAGCTAAAGGAAAAGCTAGAGGAAGCCTAGTATATATATTACTAAGAAGGTACCAATAGTAATTAGGAATTCCTACCACCAAACAAGGTTAACTTTTATACCCTATCCTATAGTATTAAGAAACCTAACAATATCCTAGCCATTAAAAGCAAGGATAGCGTTAGCATTACTAACGTAAATCCCGAGTTTACGCTTAAGGTAAAGGAACTTCTAGATAGATATAACCTTTACCATAATAGGGAAATCGTACTAATACCAGAAAACCAGAAGATATAGATTAACCTGGTTAACGGTTAGCAAAAGCAAGTCTATACAGTCAGACTATACCTAATAGGGCTTAAAGACTATAAGGCTCTAGATAAGCACTACGACTAGCTCTAGGCATCCGGTAGATTTACCTTTATAGATAAACTAACCCCTATTATATACCCAGTATTTATTATATAGAGAAAGGTTACTAAGAAGCTAGGAGTAGAGGTCAAGAAGAGCTGAAGTATAGTCGACCTATAACTATTAAATATAATTATAGTTCTAAATATTTACCCTTTGCCTAACTAGGATGACATTATGGCTACTATAGTTAATAATAAGTTCTTTATAGCCCTAGACGCCTTAAGATTCTTCTACTAGTTACTAGTTACTAAGGAATATAGTAACTATATAGTAGTTATAAGCTACTACGGTTTAGAAAAATCCAATATAGTGCTTATAGATTTTAAAAATATACCTACATTTGCCTAACGCTATATAGATAGACTTTTCCTTAAATACCACCATTTCGTCAGGGTATATATCGACGATATCATTATCTTTAACAAAATAGAGGAAGAGTACCTCGAATACCTATATACTATTTACAAAATCCTTGATAAGGCCCATATCTATATAGGTATAGCTAAATCCTTTATAAGATACCTAGCTATAAGACTCCTTAGATATATTATAAACGATAAAGGCATTACTAAAACCGATAACCATATTACTACCTTTAAGAAGCTAAAGTTCCTAGATACTCTCGATAGCTTAGAGCATTACCTTAGGATGGCCGGATAGCTTAGGAAAGGCATTCTATGGTTTGACGCCAAAGTAAGGCCACTTTAAGCCCGGAAGACGGCACTAATAGTAATAGCCTAGAAGGAAGGAAAATTGAACCCTAGGAAAGCTAAACGTACCCGGAAAGTGGTTATATCTACTGTTAAATTTACTCTAACTAAGGAAGAACTCGAGTCATTCCGACTACTATAGGAGTACCTATATAACTAGGAGTTCCTCTATTACTACTGCCTAGAAAAGCTACTAATCCTGAATTTAGATGCCTATCGTGACGGCTATAGTGTCATTACCTTCTAACTTAAGGACGATTAGGATAGAGAGAAAATTCCTAGTAAGGATATTCCTATAAGCGAGGTATAGCCTATCCTATTTATGTTATAAGCGACTACTAACGTGGAAAAACGCTATAGATCTACCAAGGCAGAGATTGCCGTACTTATCTAGGTAATTAGGAAGCTTAGAAAAATAGTCTAATCGAATAGGCATCTAGTCAATGTCTTTACTAACTATACTCCTATAAAAGGGATTATAAAGTATATATCCTTAATTATAATAGATCTAGCTAAGGCTAACCTTAAACTTGCTAATATTATTAATTACCTGTCTAGATTTAACCTTAATATCTTTTATATCCTAGGGACTTTAAATATTATACCTAATATATTATTAAGATTACCTATATAGGAATAGAAAGATCCAAAGATTAAGAATAGTATAGCTAACAAACTTAGAGACATTAGAACCAAGTAGTAGGATAAGGATATCTTTATAGTAGATATGACTATTATGGAACTAGTACTTAGTAATAAGTTTAAGGCTAGAATCATTACTAGCTATTCTAAGGACCGTAAGTATAAACCAATTTACCATACACTTTATAAAAATAACAAACTAGCCAGAAACGACTACGGCTAGAAATACTAGTGTAAGAGAGCCCCTTGCGTAAGAAGGCCGCTAGCACGCTCTATAGTAACTGTACCCTGGCTAGGGATACCTAGGCCAGGGCTAGGACTCTTATACGCCTATAGTAGGAGCGCCTATCAGCACTATCTATATTCCTAGATAACCTAGGCCCGGCTAGTAGTAAGAAGGACTAACAGATAAGCGAATAGATATAACCGTAGGATAGAGGAATAATTATAAGGACTGTCGTAATAGACAAAAGACTAATATATTTACTAAGTTATGACAGGTCGTCATTTTTCCTTTCGAACCCTAGCACCTGTTATAGTATTTGGCTATCTATAGGTTAGATCTAACTGACCTACTAACAGGGATAAAGAGCTAGGGTCAATATATATTTAGACAGCTTCTCTAAGTGCCTCTAGCACTTAGAACAATCAACGCCTTTATTACCTACTTCTATAGACCGTAATAGTTGGTCTGCCGCCTACGGCACGAATACCGCTATAGTGTCATACCTTTGCAGCCTCTCTGAGCTATACTGATTATAGCCTCTAAGCTATAGCAATAACTTTGACTATACTTCCTTCGAAGCTCTTTTATAAAAGGAAGGAATAGAGGAAGAAGAACCTCTTATTAGTAATATATCTAATTAATCTTTCCTTTCCCTTAATATACCCATTTACTAGTCTTTATGGTATATTTCTATAATAGTTTATAACCTCCTTTTCTTACTAGCCTTAATCTTTATATCTCTATTTTAAGTTCCTATAGCTAGTAATTTTATTTCTTATAAGTATTATTATAATTATTAATTAGCTTCTAATATTTTGCCTTTATCTTTATTATCTCCCTTAGCTAATAATAATAAGGATTAATCTCTAACTAAGTAAAATAACCTTAGAATATAAAAGTTATCTAGCCCTTCTAATACCTATTAATATAATATTAGCTATTTACTTCCTAGGTTTGACGCTAGATAGAACATTTTCTATAGATAGTACCTAATATAATAGAGGTCTTATCGCTTTATATTACCTTTTTCTAATCTTCTAGGGTTTAATCTTTAACCTTTATAGTAAATTTAAGCCAAGCTATCTTCTAGGCCTTATTTAATCTTAGCTTTATTATTAACTTAATATTCTTAAAACTAGCTTACTTAAGCTATTTCTAAATTATTATTTAACTTAGCCCTTTTTTATCTAGTAGTTTTAATACTATATTAGTAATCTATTAATAGGTATATTATCTTATAGTATTATTTTTAGTTACTACTTATTTAATAATCTAAGTAATAGGTTTAATTACTACTTTTAGTCTCTTAAACTTTAAAGTATTTATAATATACCTATCTTTAATAGGCCTATTAGGTATATAACCTTATTCTTTTACTCTTTATAATATAGTATAAAATGCCTTCTATTTTATACCAATAATAGCTTCGATTTCGGATATCTTAGCTCCCTTAGAATAGAAGGTAAAAGCTTAAACACGTTAAGTAATAGTCATATATTTACGGCTTGACTTAGTAGGTATAGAAGAGTCTGTAAGCAGGGGAGCCATTATAACATAGGCTGACTAATAGCCGGTTAGTAGGAGTTATCAAGTTAGGAAAGGATAGCTTACTAGAACGCTCTAGAAAGTATTACAACTACCGTGTCTGGAAGACTTGTAGGCTCTGATGGGCAGGATGGGCAGGATGGGCAGGATAGGTAGAGAGGAACCTGGATGTACGGTGAGGATCTGTTTACTATACAAGTTATAGTATAAATAAGATTATAGGTGCACTTCGCACGTTATTATATGCCTAGCCTTGGCATAGGTTTGCAAAGTCTTCCCGGACCAACCTCCGTACTTACACATAATACGGAGTGTACTATCCTTTCTAGGTAAGGTACATAGATAGGTACCAAGTTACGCTAGCGAGTCCCGTACGCAGATATCTACTCCGTAGACTACGCAATCATCTTAGCCAGCCTAAAAGGTTGTCTGTTGCCCCGCCGATTCCATGACGCGAGACTGAAGGCGACCACAATTACAGAAGGAATTCAGATCTGTATGTACAGTACATGAACCATCCGGATACCAAAGCCGTATGCCCAACCCTCGAGCTCCAACTCCTGAGCCCGTTTTTCTTCTTTTGCCCGAGTCGTTCTTGCAATAAGCCCGCCCAATAGTGTAGGATCATGCTTCCATTCTAATACCGTCTCCCATCCACGGTCCCACCCTTTTATTGTTTCCTGCCCATCACTAACTAAGCCTTGCCTGCTCAAAGACAAGCAAGGCATGTCAGAGAGACCCAACAGGAGGAGGAGGAGGAGGAGGAGGAGGATCAAAGCACCGTCTTCGCGCTCGGCGGGCACCTCGCGCTTATGCTCCACGCCCTCGGCCGTTGCACCGTCATGACCAGCTGCTGCCCTCCTCCGACCCCCATGTTCTCACCTGCAGCACCGGCCAACCGCTCCCCGTTCGCCCCCATTACCTCCCTCCCTAGCTGCTCAATCTCGCTTGCCTTCCTCCTCAGGTCGCCCGCCTTGTACCTACTGACCTCCTGGTACGCACGGTCCAGCTCCATTTCGACGGCACACCGCACCCATAGCGCGGCCACGGCCGGCCACACGCTGCGCTCGCCACGCAGGATCCAGTACTCGAGCGTCTCCTTCGTGGGCGTCTCCAGCAGCCGCACAAAGTCGGTCAGGCCGACCTGCGGCACCAGCGTGACGCTGGGCCCGGGCAGGTGCTCGTCGACGAGGAATCGGCGGATCAACGGCGGCAGGAGGTGGAGACGGTCGAGCTGTCGCAGGCGATGGCGCGTCTCCAGGCCGATAATGCGCGTGATGAAGGTCCGCGCCGCCGCGAACATGCTTCCGTGCTGCCGCGGGTCCCACCCTATGCTGCCGTATTGCTGCGACGTCGACGGCCCGTGCATGTCCGACTGAAGGAAGGGAATCAGGTAGGGACGCGCCTGGCTGACAATGTAGTGGTTGACGTTGAATAGGCCGGCGACGCGCTGGAGGGGCGCGTTGCGGTCAGTGTACGACGCGAATGTCCAGTGGCGAAAATCGACCGTGTCGGCGGGCGCCCAAGGGGTGATGTTACCGTGGGCGTCCTTGCAGAGGATCTTCGTCTGCCGGTGGCCATAGAAGGTGGTCGAGGAGGCGTTGGAAGCCACCGCGGCCGTCCAGACCAGCTGGAAACGGGAAACCGTCAGCAACGTCGAGGTGTCCCCCCGGGGGGGAGGGGACAGGGAGAGGAGGAAAGATAGTAACTTACCACATTGGGGGCGGTGATGTAATTGAGGAGGGTCGGAATGCCCTCCTGCCCGGCCGTGACGACGGTGATGTTGAGGACCCGCTTACTGCGATTGTAGGCCTCTTCGAAGGTAAGGTCGCCCACATTCGCCCGGACACACTCCTCGAGGACCTTGACATCCAGAAAGTAGCCCTCCCTCTGGAACCGGCGCACCCTCCTGATAAGAGTAGCCCACTTCGTCCACAGGGACTGCATGACCCGCTTGTTGTGGCCCTCCGGGTCCCTACCGTTGGCCGCAAACGCCGAAAGATCAATGCCGTCGCCCGTCAGTATCCGGGGGAGTTCCTCCTCGGGATGGACCCCGACCAAGGCGGCCATCATGGCTCCAGTCGCCGTGCCGATGATGATGCGCGGCAGCAAGCCCCGTAAGTACAGGGCCTTGACTACGCCGAGATGGCAGAGGCCGAATATGGCACCGCCCTGCAGCACGAGTGCAGTCCGGCCGAAACCCTGTCTGGTGTCGTGGACAAAGTCGAGCAAGTGCTGCGTCGGGAGTGTCGCCTTGGCCATGCCGCCCTTGCTGAGACGCGCGGCGGCGGCAGCGCTGATGGCGCTCTTCTCGTCACCGCCACCCTCGAATCCGCTACCGGCGCCGCTGCTACCGCTCCCGCCCAGCTCGCCGTCTTCCCACTCCGGGGCAAACCATTCCACTGTCGGCTGCCTCTCGTCCTGTGGCGGCGGCGGCAGCATGACGATCTCCTGGATCGCCTCGACAAACTGCTGGACATATTCCTCAATGAGGTGCTTGGTGCCGGCAAAGGCGCAATTGAAAAGCTTAGGGCTGGTGATGTTGCCCAGGTTGCGGACGAGTCCCGTGCGCAGCGTGTTGATGAGCTCGTAGACGTCTCCGGCCTTGCGGGCGTTGGCGATAAGCCGCAGCCGTTCGTTGATCAGCCGGAAGTCGTAGTCCTTGCTCGTCGGGTCGTGGCGCCACAGGTCAAGACCGAGGCCGAGATCGAGGTTCTGTGCCGCCTCGGCCCATTGTTCGTAGGTCGACGCGGTACGGAGGTCATGGGCGTACTCTTGTAGTTTGGAGCGCTCGAACAAGTACGAGACGGTCCTCTGCTGACATGTTATTCATCGGCGCCGACCCGGGGCAAGAGAACAAAAGAGGACATACCGCCTGCCAGAACCACACGACGTCCCAGAGCGTGTGCCAGAGAGCTATGAGAAACGACATGTCGGACAGGATGACAACCGACAGGGCACCCTAAACCCAATGATCCGGGGGTATGTGTGGAATCAAGAATCGCATGTGCGGCAACGCCGAGAGACAAGAAACCAAACAAAGGGAAAAAAAAAAGGAAAGAAAAAGCTCCAGAAGTAAAATGCCAGAAGGCTGAGCTAATTACGGGTTACTAGAACTGCATAGAAAACCAGCCACGGATGGGAGGAGGTGCGTGCTGAATCAAGAAATGATGAGACCGAATCTGGGTCCAGAGCGGTCCGGGAGGAGCGGGCGGGCGGTCACAGGGACTAGGCAGCGCATAGGAAAAAAAAAAGAAAATAAAAAGCCCGTGTGCCGCCTCCTGGATGTCGTATGAGTTTAATAATCCACAAGCTCTCGAGCGCACGGGGAGGATGTTGCCAACATTTGAAGGTTTGTTGACGGGACAGGTATGGACTTAAGGTCGGTGGGCTTCCATTTCCCGTGGCTGCAGTGCCGTGAGCCCCTTCCCGGTTGATGTCGCAAGCATGTGATAATCCACGGCGGTGCTCGTCATGGGCCCCCGCAGTGGCTAGTCCCCGCAGTGGGCCCCTCGGCCGTTGGCAGCGTTGGCAAAGCCGACCCACACTGAGTGGGAAGGATTGCTCCATCACCGGACCTTATATAATCACGCAGTACTCTCTGTTCATACACAGTACCAACCGAGGTACGCCGTACACTACTTGTAGAAAATGTACAGTACAACTGGACACCCAGGTGGGCAGTGCGCACTACCACAAGATTACTACTCCCATCACGAGTTTTCCTAGGTATCTCGAGGATGACGGCCCATCAAAGTAGAGTGCAAACGCCCATGCAGCATAGTCGACCTGTTCTACGCCGCTCGATTCAAGCAAAATACTACATGGGGCCCCCCGGCATGCATTGTCACGTCGTCTACTTCTTCTGCATGTGTAGACCCGCCAATTACAGATTTCTTTATCCTCTAACTCTATGTATCGGCGCCTCTAAATTATGCGTCTCATCATGCTCCTCCTCCTCGCTGCTGCCGTAGAAGAACCGTGGCCGACTAATCCTCGGCAAGCTCCAATGAAGAGCCACCGATGCATGGGCATGTGTCAATATTTGATCATACAGAACCACAAAGTCGTAAGAGAAACCACGCTCTTTGTAAATGCTGGGCAGGTTGTACCCGAAGCAGAGAACGCCCATCCCGAGGAAGGGTGAGAGTAGACGGATAGATTGGCGTCGGGTGGAGAAGACAGGTTCCCGGGGGACTGACAACAATTCAATTCCCGCTTGGAGGGGTCGACACACCCTGCCGGAGTAGCTCGCTCTTGACTGCAGACTCCATCTCTCCCGACGTCATCTCAACCGAGCTCCAGCCCGTGACCTTGTTGGCGAGTTCGAGCTTCTTCTCGCACGCCTTGTACACGAGCTCCTCCACCGTCCCCTCGCTGATCAGCCTGATGATCTCCACCGGCCGCGTCTGCCCAAGTCTATGAGCACGGTTCTCGGCCTGAATATCGTCCTGCGGGTTGTCAGATTGGTCAAAGATGATGACCTTGTTGGCAGCCGTAAGGTTGATGCCAGTACCGCCGGAGCCTGTCGTCAGGAGAAACACGGGAATGGACTCGTCGGCGTTGAATTCGTCGATCAGCTCCTGCCGCGCGCTGACATCGGTATTTCCCTGGAGAGACAGGTATTCGATGCCTTCCGACGCCAAACACTCGCCTAGGATCTCGATCACCTTGGCAAATCTCGTGAAGACGAGGGTGCGATCCCCGTTTGCCTGGTATTCCCGGACCAACTCGAGGAGCGCTTTGACTTTGGCGCAATCCGTCCATGACTTATCCGGGAGATCGTAGCGCCTGATGCACTCGTAGTCCCTGCACCAGAGGTGCAACTCAAAGTCGGACAGAGCTTTGAGCTCGTTTATCAGGTGGTCGAGCCTCGGCTGTCTCAACTCTGACTGCGGCACCTTCTTCATCAGGATTTCGGCCATCTTCTCGACGTCGCGGTCCTTGAAGAACCGCCGGAACAGCTGTGGGTGGATGGCTGATTTTCGCAGCTGGATCCAGACATTGTTCGTGTCGTTGTCCCGGCCTTCTTTGACTCGAGGATCGGAAGCCGAAGAGTCGGATTTCCTAAACCGTCTCTCGTAGTCTCGATATATGGCTTCCTGAACAGGATCCATCTTACAGGTGACAACCCTGGACGTCTTGGGCGGTAAGTCTTGCAGCACCTGCTCTTTTCTCCGCTGAAGGATGAACGGTTCGAGGATCGTCCGGGCACGCGCAACCCGCTCGCTGTGCAAGAGGGCTCCCTTGGAAACTGCTGTCAATGACAGTTTCTGGTTGAACAGCGCTTCCAGATTCTCAAAGTGGTCTTGGAACAGCTTCGGCTCGACAAACTGCAAGAGAGCGACCATCTCCATGAGGTTGTTCTGAACCGGTGTGCCGGACAGTACCAAACGCCAAGTCACCGTTATGCGGAGCAGATCCTTATACACCTTCGTCTTGGGATTCTTCATCTTGTGACCTTCGTCAAACACCGCCACGGTTGGCCGGAGGCGACGAAGGTTGGAGATATCATCGTTCCTTGAGAGTTGCGAGTATGAAGTCAGGACCACATGATGGCTAGACGGATCTTCCCCGATGTCAAAGGCAATTTCGTCTCGGGCAGACTGGCTGCCCTGATAGAGCGTGACATTGAGCTTTGGAGCAAACTTTTCAAACTCTGCAGCCCAGTTTGCCAGCGTAGAGGGGGGAACGATGATGAGGTTCGGCCACGGGCGGGTATCCATGCTTCGGCCGTTGCGCTCATAGTCTTCAACAATGGAACAGATCAACGAAATGACCTGGCAGGTCTTGCCGAGACCCATGTCGTCAGCTAGAATACCGCCATACCGGTTCTGATAAAGCAGGTGTAGCCAGTTGAGGCCGTAGATCTGGAATGGCTTCATCGTGCAGCCCTCCATGAGCTTTGGTTGACGCAGCGGCACCTCCACCAGTTTCGCCGAGTCCTCAACGCTGACTGGAGTCATTGGCTTCCCGTCGTCGGGCTTTGAGTCGCTGCGGAGGTGACCTGTCAGATCGATATTCCACCTCGAGGTTGTCGCCTTGAGCGAGTCCGCTTGGGATTCGCAGACCGCAATGATGTGGTCAATGTCATCCAGCGCACGAGCGTAGGACCTGACTGCCGAAACAATCTCATCTCCGATCGAAACCTTGGCAGCTTTCTTGCCACGCTTTTTCTGGGATATTGTCACCCTCCGGGCTTCCTCAAGGTCGCTAAACGGTTGACGAGAGACCATCAGCTTCGCACTATCCTCTTTGACATTCGCAATGGCGACAAGCTGCATGACGTCGCAAGTGTTCAGGTAGTTCAAGACCCGTTTGTCAAAAGGATCCTCTTCTTCACCTCCCACCGGCGAAGAACCGCGCTGCGAAGACGTCTTGGACGCTTTGTAGTCGTCTCCCACATCATCGTCGCTAACCAGATCAATTAATTGCGCTCGTTGTGGTGTCTGTTGGCTGAGGCTGAGTACGGGACTCGAGGGGCTCGCTGAGCGCGGGCGTCGGCCTTGTACAAGTCGTCGCCGGGTTGGCTTTGGAGGGGAAACCCTCCGCAAGGACTCGAAGCTTTCCTGCGATGAAGAAGATGGTGAAAGCGATACCCAATCCTTTTGTAAGACATAGGATTTCTCTGGGCTCGTTACGGAGCTGGTAGAAGCAGATTTGGCAGCCTGTATCTCGTTAGCCTTCGCTGTCCAGTGCACCCAAGGGCTTACAGCTGTAACCCACCGTCTTCTTCGCGACTGCTTGGCCTTCGGGCGCAACTTGTGAGATCTTCGGCCCCCTAGGCTGAAACGAGGACGGGCGGATGTCTCCTCTCGAGGGTTCGTCATCATCCGAGGAATCACCTCCGGCGTAGATCGGGGCATCAAGCTCGTCATCCGAGATCATGACAAACTCCCGCTTTGGCGCAGATTTTGTTATCGGCAGAGGCTTCTGGGCAGGAGGCCTGAACGTCGTACCAGCAGGTGCCATGACATTCGCGAGGGGCCCGCGTCGTTGTTGAAGAGCCTGTGGCCGGAACGGGGACGAGGCAGGCACCTCGACGATCGACTTGGGAGAAGAAGTCGCGACTGGCGGTAATTGTGGATTCGGTCGCTCAACGACTTGGGTTGGTTGTGTAAAGTAAGGGGATTGTGTCACCAAGGTCAGCTCGTCGTCGTCGTCGTCGTCGTCGTCCTCGAGGCTGAGGAGCCGACGATTTGCGGGCGGCGAAGAGGAAAACTCCATTGTGAAAGACGGACGGTCTCCGAAACGCCGAGCAATACAGAAAATGTACTAAGGAACTCCCCAGCCCAAGGAGTCAGAGAAAAGGCATCTGTTGCGCTTAGCAACGGGTGGGCAACTTCGCCCAAAGGAAACTTTGGCGGTCAACCAAAAAGTACTAAACACACAGAGGTGCTGAACAGGGCCCCGGATAAAGAAGACAAAACAAGAAAAAAACCAGTGCAATGCAAATCTAGAGCACTTAAGAGGATCTCATGAATCCCCGTCTTCCTTCTTCCGTCCCAAGGCGAAGTGCTCGAGGCTGGGAGGAACGGCGTGGGGTTTGAAAGGATCAAGAATTGAGCCCGATTCGGCATCACGACGCCAGACCGACCTGATCAGCGCCCCACAGCGCGTTGATGGGTAAGTTTTTTGCGGGGCGACGCGACCCAAGCTGAGGTAGTTTAGTCGCGTCGACACGTGCCCTCTTCAGTCAATTAACGCGATGTTGGATCACTAGTACCGAAGTACGCAATACAAACCTTGCAATCCGTTACAACTCCGTAAGCGCCTCGGTCTGTGTGCATCAGCAACCCTGCGCACTGTCAACCCAATCAAAGCCAGATTGATTCCGCCGAGAACGATTCGTTGTTGTCCCGCTTGATCGAAACAGGATCTCTTTGTCGCACTTGCCCACTCTCGCACATCAGTTTTGAAACCTTCTCTTCCACACTCACCTCGCCTTGAACTTCAGATACCCATCTCATCATGGCCACCCGCAGGATCATCTCCCACGAGAAGACCATCCTCGAGAAAGATGACTCTATCGGCTCGAGTCCGGCAGCAAATGAGAAGTCCAACATTGCGCCCGCTGTCCCTACGTGAGAGATCCCCCACAGTTTGGGTCTCCATCCCAACTCTCATTCGCCATCTAACCCCTCCGCTGCAGGTCTGTCATCATGAAACTCCTTGCCTTCACCTTAGGCATGATCGTGATTCCCATCGGGTCATACTACGTCACAGTAGACACTCTGTTCAGAGGTATGTTATCTAAAGTTGGCTCTCGTCAACACTTACCCGCCCAGATCTCCAGCCCAAACCCGGCCCTCATCCCATTGGGCAAAATGTATTTGAAAGACTGACTTGATTCCAGGCAACTCTACTTACGCCGGCGCTCTCGCGGCTATCATGGCGAACGTAGTTCTCATTGGTTACATATTCGCCGCCATGGCCGAGGACCAGTCGGAGCAGCAGGGGGGAGCAGCAGCAAAGGAAGGGAAGAAGGACCGGTAAATAAGCTTATACTCTTTCATGCTTTGTTTCTCAACACATGGTGCGCAAAGGGGGAGAAGCAACTTTGTATATGAGTAGGTATGCCATGCGCTCTCAATATGTAATGATTAGACGCTTCCGCTTTGTTCCGTTTCTCATCCCATTCAAGATACAAATTTGAGTATGCTCCGGAAGACCAAGAAACCGTTTCCTTCCCCACTGGCCAATTACTCATAGTAGGTCCATGCCTGTCATCTTTCAAACGCAAAAAGAATATGGAAAAGAAAGACGAAGTTGGAACAACGGTCAAGCCCCAAGCCAAGAGATCGACAATAGCCTCCGAAACCCTGAACAGTCCACCACAATACGTTCCTCCTGACCGCGTAACCTCATCAACCGCGAGCCATGAAAACCGCATATCCGGTCGAAAAGTCATAATCCACACCCTCCCCGGCAATCCCATACAAGTAACCAATAAAACAAGTACGCTACGAGATGTCCAACGTGCAAACGATTAAACTCATCCACCGCCAGTCATCAAGCACCGAAGACAGCCAGCATACCAGCCAGCATACTGTTGAATCATTCGTCGTTCGTCCGCTGTGCAGAGGAACGCGACCCTGCTGCGTTCACCGTTTCAAGCAGTCCAGCTGACATTTCCTCGACCTTTGCTCGGTCGTCGAGAGAACAATGGGTATCGAAAGCAACAAAAAGACAAAGCAACTGCGTATGTGTAATTGGTCCAGCACCAGAAAACAAGCATCAGTACTACCCGTGCTTGCTGAATCGCCGAGCAAACCAACTCTTCCGTTTCTCGGGCTGCGCTGGTCGTGCCTGCTGCGAAGAGTTATTCACAATCGGCTTTTTTAAGATACCTGCTCCCGAATCTTTCTGGGGAACCCGGGGGGGAGTGTTGCTGTGGTTGGCGACTCCGCTCACTTGGTAGTTGCTGTCGTTGCTGTAACCCACGTTTCCTCTCGCGCCGTTCGCCCCCTCAGTCTGACCGCCAAGCGCGAAGCTCGGCGGCTGGTACACTGCGCTCTGACTGAACCCAATACCGTAGTCGTTCTCCGGCTGCCGCCTGGGAACAGAAGACTGTACGCGTTCAATCGAGCTGTTGTCGCTGCTGGTCGGGTCGGTCTGATAACCTGCTGGTTCCGCCGACGAACCGCTCCCAGAAGCAGTCGTCACCGTCTCGTTCGAGCGGTGGTTGCTCGGGATTGGGTAATCGCCTTGTCCCCCTGGTGGTGGTTGTCTGGATGAAGAACCATAGTGCGGTTCGGAAGCCATCCTTGCCCATCCACGTCGCCCATTCTGCGTCGACGGCCCGTACCCGCTGTACCCGGTTTGTTGCTCGTAGTAACTGTCGCGTTGCCCCACACTGCCGGCACGAAGATCGGGAAGACTTCCGTCCGCGCGATTGGCGTACATCATCGAACTCGGGCGGCTCCCATAATAGCTGTCATGTCCAAATCGACCGCTGCTTCCATCTGTTCGCCTTCTTGTAAGTATCATGTCCTTGATAGGATTCAGGGGAACTCATACAGCCGCCATAGTAAGAAGTTCGCCGATTAGGTCCCCAACTTGACCCTTCGGCTTCTAAGCCAACAGTCGCAATCAGCGGGGGATGTCATTTTTTTTTGCCAGTCCATCAGACGTACCTGGGCGAATCATGGATCTCCGATTGTTGTACGCGCCATCAATCGCTGCTTCAAAGCTCCGAATCGTCTCCAAGGGACGTTCCCATCGACTGCGGGTCGGATTTGAACGGTCGGGGTCGACTACATGGAACTCAGTCAGCCTCTTGCCATGAAGCGCGGCAATGTATGAAACCATACCAATAGGGTTTCCCCAGATGTCCTTGTGCTGGATACTTCTTAATGGGGCGAAGGTTGTCCCAATACTCGCCGCCACCTCGGCTGCAAAACAGTTAGCGAAGTCGCAGGTGGAATTTCGTACGATACGGTGCTCACCAGGTTCTGCTTCATGCATGGCAAGCGTCGGGTCCGCTTTGCTGTGCAGTCTATTTGCTTCTTTTTCTGCCGACGTCTCATGCAGGTTGATTTTGTGATTGCTGCCCGAGCTGTGAGACTTGTCCGAACGGAAACTGAACGCTCTGGACTTTCGGCGCCCGTGACCTTGACCTGAGTGGCCTTGGCGTGTCTGCGGCGAGGCCTGCTGCTCGGTTTGGGGAGGAGGAATGGGTGGAGGGTAGGTATTTGCGATCGCCATGTCGCGTATTGGGGGAATGTCAACAACTTTATCCTGGGCTTTCAGGCTAGGGTCCTGGTCAGCGCAGAGGCGGATGCACGATGGAGCCAAGCTCGGCTTACCCTTGCCGTGACTATAGTGAAAGCAGATTGTCGGTCAACAGACGATCCGGGAGTAATTCCGGCTAGGGTTACTCCACTAGCGTGGTGTAGATAATGGAGCTGGAGATCAAAAGTGGAATCGCCGGGAACCTCCTGGGCGTCGAGAGATTGCTTCAGGTGTTTTTTTCGAGAATCGCGCGACCCACAAAGCGTTTATTGCAGGTTTCAACAATCAGGGCACCAGATGCCTTCGAGGTTTCAAAATGTTCAATCTCGGATAGAATCGGAGAAGACAGAGCTAGCAAGTGAACGTTCAGTCGGGCGAGTCGGATGTTGTGCTGCGGCACAATCGTGGCCAAAATGACAAAGGCGGTGGTGTCTTGAAGCACGAGGTGGTAGTTTCTTTGCGCTGCCGCCTGTACCAGCAGCTTCCTCAAATCGCTGACAACCAAACACTCGGGGCTTTCCTGGCGTCTGATCGGCCCACTGGGCGCTCGACTTTGTTTGCAGGGGTGGAAGACAACCAAGTGCTCCACTGCAACCCAAGAACAGCGCCTTGTGGGGACCGCACTAAAGCTGGCTGCGGCGGGTGGAGTGACTTGGGACGGTCACTGACGTCAGCACCGTATGCCCCGCTGATAGGGTACCTTTCGTGTCGGACCGAAACACAAAACGCACCACCCAGCTTAACGGAAAGGCAGAGCACAATTCCTTCCCTGTCGGCCGCCGGTGATCGTCGTCGGGATAGCACACAATTCAGCCTCTGGGATGCCGTCAACGACTGCACTCCTTGCTTGTTGTCGCGTGGTAACCAATGGCGCGAGAAATTAGTTGTTTGCTGAATACGAGCCGGGAGAGGTCGGTTGCTGCATGTCCAGCGCAGGAATCGGCGCTAACTCGACGCAGCTGCCACTAGGTAACTTTAGATCGGAGTCCGCCACGCGGTGTGCGAGCCAAGTCCCTGCGAGGCGAGATGGGTTGAACTTGGGTGTTTGGTGAAAATCTCGGGCGTTTGACAAAAAGGAAAGTGTTATATGAATATTTCTGAGGCGAAGGGGGATGCCAAACATTCAACGGGTTCAATGGGTGATCACGGTTGTTGGTAGTAACGAGAGGAGCGGACGCGGCTTTCGAGGAGTCAAAAACGAAAGGTTTTGATTAGATCGGTCGGGTGCGATAAGAGCTCATTGCAGAGTACCCCAGCGTCGAGGGGGTTCAAGTAAAAGGAGTTCGATAACGGGCGTGTGCCGGGCAGCCGTATCCTTAAGAATGATCGGTTTCCGGATGTACATAGCTCGCAACGGACGCTAGGCCGCGTGGAAGGGTGTGGAAAGGTGGGAAGGTGCAGCCCGAAACCGCAAAGCGGATATGTTCTCAGACCTGTTTTGATTTGCCCCTCTTCAGCGTTGTGAGCTTTGACCCACAAAGGGACCTTGCAACACGAGCTGACCTGACTTTGAACACTACTTGTTTCGTCGCATCACCGTAGGCTCCAACACATCGCTCGCACAGTACGCTGATGACTGGTGCTCGTAGATAAGACGGCATTCAAATAGGCGCAAAGACGACGGGGTGGCGGCTGGGCCCACGATCTGCGGCCGATCCACCGGAGCAGGTGCTACTTACGGGACTCGTTGAGCAGAGCCCGGCAAAAGGGTCCGTCCTTGGATGTTCGGAGTGTGGATGCTTGTCTCGATGCTGCGCCCCAGATTGCGTATGTGGGCGGGGGCCAAACACTGTGCGTTTCCAGGTAACTTCCAAGTTGGACAGGAACGATTCTCCGGTTTCTGGGCGCCAAAGTAACCGAATGTAGGACGCGTTTGCACCATTCTCGCGGTTGAACAATTGATTGCATGAGACTCGTCTTCCGGCAGAGAGTGTGTGCACGTACACCTAGCAACTGAAACATGGTTTGGCTCTCGCCCGGCAGTGCACGACGGCCAATAGACCTGGTCATCTCTTCGGCGTTCCATCCCTTTGGCCTCAGCTTAATTGTTTAGACAACACTGGTCCTGGCCGTGGGTCGAGGCCCAGAGCTGCATACTCTCGAACTGAGGTATCCTGTATGTATTGTACAGAATTCCATACACAGGAAAAGAATGTACCTACCAGATATCCAACACACTGTCTCCGCGAGATCAAGCATAAAGGTATCTAGGCACCTTACACATATTCACCACCCTGACCCGCGGACCAAGACTGCTGAACTCAGCATTCTGTGTATTACGGCAGTTCTTCGCCCTGCTGAGACACTTGCTGATATTTAACGGTGACGTCTGGAGTTTAGTGAAAAGGCTTCTATTGCGGCAGAGAGTAAAGGGGTAACCCCGTTGCAGTTTTCGACCGGGACTATATCGTCATCTTTTGCCGAGAACGACCGTGACCTTTTAACTTCGCAAGACACCCACAGATAGATGGGCCTCGCTGTGACTAGTGAACCGGGTGGTACGCTACCTGAATCCGCAGAGCTACCTGCCTGTAAAAACATGGAATTGACGTCTCGACCTGCGTGCCTCAAGCAGCTGTAAATGCTCCACGACGCACGGTATTGAATAGGCGGCATATTCCGGTACCGTGGGGGAATGGAGAAAAGGTAATGTACAGTACATACACCCGTGCGCTAGTCATCCGTCCCTGCTGATAGCCTCTCGAATTCCGCCCTGCCACGGGATATGCGGGCTGCGAGAGCAGGCTTCAGGCGGCCCATTCGACCAAGCATTCGGGGTTCTTCGGCTCCGTTACGACGCTTCCACTCATCGTGCAGACAACCCGGAAATTCTGCGCGATACTGTCAACTGGTTTTCCAATTACCACCCGTGTAGCAGTGCAAGGGGATTAGTGGCTGGCGAAACTGCTCCATTAGATAATTCTACCACAAATGCGCTACTGCGGCGTCCGAGGCTGGCCTGACCTGGGCAATTTCAGTCTGATGGGAAACAACAATTCCACTAAGTGGTATTGCCCATTCTGGACAGAGCATTGGTCCGATGAGGTGCAGTTTCAAGAAGGGATAGGTTTGATCCGCCGGGCAGGACCGAAGGAAAGCCACTGAGACGCGCCGCCATCTCACTTCCCAAATCTCCACTCCCCTGTGTCACGGATGGCCCTGCGTTGGGTTTCTGTCGGCAATACGCATGCTCGCACCGTTCTGAACTCGTACACTAGGCAATACCTTCGCCATGACGGGTAGCTGCGGGGAGAGACTCCACGCTTCACCGGTCTGGACCTTCAGCTTGAAGGGATTTTAACATTAGCGGGATCCCTCAAGAAGACGTATTATGGGACGGTCATCCGAAATTCGGCCATCTTGTTGGTTTCAGAGAAGCCTTTGGTGAGATATCACGCCTTCGCAACACACCTGAAGCTGGCTCTTATATATCGTCACCATCCCTGCCACTCAGACCGCCTCAACGGTCTTGCAGACCTGTAGATGTTGTAGCCCAGGTTCGGCCTTTATCGTTGTTATTGTGACAGAGAAGCCGAGAGTCTTCCCTCTGAGCTGCCTTGTGTCCCTCATCAGTGAAGCACTCTCCCGTACCCCAAGCTGTGGATCCTCAATGGCATCGTCATCTTGGTATTGCCTTGATTTTGAATGCTAGAAGCATGGCCATTTCTGTAGAGGCCTTGCCTATCCCTGATGCACCAAAATCATGAACCACCCATCACCAACTAACTCCGGCCTGATCCAGTCCCTTAAATCGAGGAGGGGTAGAGCATGATGCGAACCGAGGCGCCAAACGACCTTGCAGGAAGGGGGGTGGAGAACTTCGCCCGAACGACACCAGAGTTGCCTGTGGAAGAAAAATCAGCCCAGCCCATCTAATTGCGCATCATATCCGTCGAGTCGTACCGTGTGGCCTCGTCACCTTGCCCCAAATGACCCGAATCTTGGTGCCGCGCACCTCCTTCTGACCCCGGTAGACATAGGCGACCCTCTTGCCGGTGTAGAAGCTGTTATCCACCGTCAATCCCGTTCTCCGCTAATCTGACATTCGACTTTTCAACATACTTGGCAGCAGCAGTGTCGTCGACGCCCTCGATCTTGATCAGGCTGGTCCTGGGGTGGGTGTTGTGGCGGCCCCGCTGGTAGCTCAGGTGGCGACCCCTACGCGACAGCGGCGGTCAGTGTCTCGAGCTCATCGGCAATCGAAATTCAGGGCGCTTTATCTCGAATCGCGTGGATCCAAAGCGTTCGACTTCGCAGCTGGAGCGCTCTCGGAATTGTCGCCAGGGGTTGTACTCACTTGACGTATACTAGAGAACAAAGTTAGCCATTACTCAACAAAGCAAAGCGAATTCAGCAACACCAGTGCTAGACATCATCGCAACCGTGCGAGATCGGTCGGCACCAGTGTGGCTACAGTAGCAAGTCCAGGTTCGCTCACATCTATGACCAGATTCACTAGGCATCTTGTCGGTTTGGAGTTCCCGATCGATCAGTCTTTTCCGACCACGGTCAAGGGATATCAGCAATGTGTCGTGCTGATTCGAGGTCCGGCGTTGGGCGACGTGGTTGTGGCTCTTGCGCTTCAATGTCCCGGCCGATTTCAAAAATTCGCGTGGTGCGGCTGGTAGGGCTTTCTGAGCTTTTGTGGGGCGGATTATCTGTTGCACCGGTTTATGGCTCTTGGCCGAAGGCTTGGCATGTGGAAGGCTTCGGTCGATCGTGGCTCAGCCAACAGGGTCTGTGGCTGGTGCGCAAGCCACAAGTGACAACATGCAGTTGGATTGGCGATTATTTGCTTAAGTTTCTGGAACCCCCTTCTTGCATCCACCATCACAAACACTAGTAGCAAGCGCCAGTTGCGCTGTAATACAACGCTGGACTCGGCATTCCTTTTCCGGCCAGCACTGCTGCTGCTGTACTGATTCTTGCTTTCGGTCAATCGGGCATTAGACTTACGGAGTAGAAGGTCAATAATCGAAAATGTATCGCTCGAACGAAGCCTGGACAAACCAGGAAGGCTAGAGGTTGGGTAATTGCCTCACGCTTATTGCGATTGTTGCAACTTTTCCTCAACAGCATCAGAAAGGTTGTCCGCTCCCGTCCTGGCTTAACAATGGAGCGGATAATCGGAACCCTGCAGATGCGAAAGAGTGGAATTCAGCTCCACAGCTTGTCGCTCGAGACATGCGAAGCCGGACCGGATGTCGGAGTCACCTCGATCACGAAACAAAATAGACTCAAGAAAAAAACGGCGAATTTGTCAGTCTTGGCCCGCTTCGACTGGATCAAAAGGGATATTCGATACGCTCTTCTGCTGTGGCTATCCCCTACTTGTCCAACGGGCGTTGGTAGCCTTAGCCTTGACCTAGAGCACCTCCAGTTTTTCACTCAAACGTGGTTATCCCGCGGAGATGTAGGCAAAAATTGCTGTTGTCGTGCGCACATCAAATTCTCAAAGCAGGCATGCCGAGGAGTCGCAAAACTGAGGCGACCGGACTTCAATACTCGCTCTTCAATGCACCGAACGAAGCTAACCAGGTATACACTACATTACCAAACACGTCGCGTGGGGGCAGGGGAATTCTGCCGGTCGGCGGATCCAGCCTGCTCAACGCAATTCCTTGACCTCCGTCAACGTGCGATTTTTGCCTGTCTGGCGGTTTAGTGTCAAGACAGCCCATCCACACAGGTCCACGGGTCCTGCGGTATTTCTCCGGGGGCAATTACCGCCTTGCGACGCATGCACGTTGGCAAGAGCTTTCTCGGCTCGCCGCGACCGACCTGATCTTGCTCCACCACCACCATCCCAACAAGATGCGAATGCCCCGCAGCGGCTGGATCAACAGCCCTGCGTTACCTCTGAGCCCTTCCGACCTTAGATGCTGCAGAGGGTCCAACCCCGAGATGAGATTAGCCAAATTACCGGGAGAGCCTTCGACATGGTGTCCCCACGGGTTCGGCTATGGGCGCGATGCTTGGCTGCTTCTCCTGGAATTGAAATGGGCACTTGGTAAAGCGCTTGGGTTGTGGAGGTGAAATTTATCTGACTGGTACGGAGTATATGGTCCATACAATAGTTAGGACGTAGTGCCATCTTCGCTCTTCCAGGTTGCCCTCCCCATTCTCCCATTATTTGTCAAGTTTACTCAGATTTCCGGCGTAGCATGCATTTCTGCCACATTATGCAACATAGTATGGCTCTTGAATTTGGATGCTGGAGGCATCCTGTAGTGACAAATCGGTACCTGCACGAGCGTTCGCCTGTTCAGCCTTTAAAGATCCATGACGTAGGGCAGGGCGTCAACCACGTAGCAGCAACCGACAGGCGTTATCAACAAAGCAAACTAATCACCACGGCTGTTTATACCTCACACATGCGGCGCCCCAAGGGTTCTTGGTTACAAATCCAGTGAGGGGCGTGTGCCCATCCGGAGAATTCGGAGGGTACACAGGAAGGAGTTGGGTTCCAAGGGTTAGCATTCCCGGCCCAGGCTCGCCTTGCTGTGGTAGGCCGATACGTAAAGGCGGGGTCCCTGAGTAAGCTGCCCCTCGTCGCAAATGCCCTGCTCTTGAGCTCCAGCCCTTTGCTCATCACCCATCGCCCCTGCCCGGTTCAAATACTATTAACCCCGAAACCTCCAGCTCGAACGAACTCCGATATTCTTTCCCCCTCCCCTCAGTCGACACAGCCATTCCGCCTACTTCGGACCAGCCTGAAGTCCTCCGATCTTTGGCGCGGACTCAATCAAATATTTGTACAATAGAGCCCTGGACAAGATGGCCTCTAATTTGCATTCTGGAGGGTGAGTGAGCCCCGCCATCTCATGACGACAATTTCAGTGGAGCTGGGTCGGGCTATTTCGTACAGCTCAGCGCAACTGCCTCCAAGACAGAGTTTTGGCTTCATTGGCAGGACGCACTCAAGGAAATGTCCCGAGAACAGCCATGAATTCAAGCGACCCGAATTTGAGCCTCATTCTGACTGCTTTGCAGCTCCGTCGAGCTCAAGGACAACACCGTCATCGTTGTCCTTGGCGCCTCCGGCGACCTCGCTAAGAAGAAAACGGTACGTATCTTGACAGCCAACCCCCCAATGTTTGACGTGCTTGCCGGCTGACCATGCTTAGTTTCCTGCCCTTTTTGGACTCGTAAGTTGGAAAATACTCACCGGAAACGCTGGGAGATCGAGTGATTAAACGTCTTGGTAGTACCGAAACCAGTTCCTGCCCACGGATATCAGAATCGTTGGATATGCGCGAACAAAGATGGACCACGACGAATTCCTTCGTCGCATCAAGTCGTATATCAAGACACCTACGAAGGACATCGAACAACAGCTGGAGGAGTTCTGCAGCCTGTGCACATATGTGTCTGGCCAGTACGACAAAGACGAGTCATTCCTGCAGCTCAACAGGCACCTCGAGGAGCTCGAGAAGGGAAGGAAAGAGACCAACAGATTGTTCTACATGGCACTTCCGCCCAGTGTCTTCACCATCGTCTCGCAGCATCTGAAGAAGTGCTGTTACCCAAGCAAGGGCATTGCCCGCGTCATCGTGAGCCCGCAGAGTCCCCTGAGGACCTTTTGCTCCTGCTAACCCTTGTGACAGGTCGAGAAGCCATTTGGCAAGGACTTGGCGAGCTCCCGCGAGCTTCAAAAGTCGCTTGAGCCTGACTGGAAAGAAGAAGAGCTGTTCCGCATCGACCACTATCTTGGCAAGGAAATGGTGAAGAACATACTCATTCTGCGATTCGGCAACTCCTTCTTGGGCGCGACTTGGAACAGGCACCACATCGACAATGTGCAAATCACATTCAAGGAGCCGTTTGGAACCGAGGGGCGCGGTGGATATTTTGACGAGTTTGGCATTATTCGCGATGTGATGCAGAACCATCTACTTCAGGTTTTGACCTTGCTTGCCATGGAGAGGCCGGTTTCCTTCTCCGCCGAGGACATTCGCGACGAGAAGGTGCGGGTACTTCGTGCTATTCCCGCCATCGAGCCCAAGAACGTTATCATCGGCCAGTACGGGAAGTCGCTGGACGGTAGCAAGCCGGCATACAAGGAGGACGACACTGTTCCCAAGGACTCGCGGTGCCCCACCTTCTGCGCGCTCGTTGCCTACATCAAGAACGAGCGGTGGGACGGCGTGCCCTTCATTATGAAGGCGGGCAAGGCGCTTAACGAGCAAAAGACGGAAATTCGCGTTCAGTTTAAGGACGTCACCTCCGGGATCTTTAAGGACATTCCGAGGAACGAGCTCGTCATGCGCATCCAGCCTAATGAGAGCGTCTACATTAAAATGAACTCGAAGCTTCCGGGCCTGACAATGCAGACGGTGGTGACGGAGCTCGACCTCACATACCGCAGGCGATTCTCCGATCTCAAGATCCCTGAGGCGTATGAGTCGCTAATCCTCGATTGCCTGAAGGGCGACCACTCCAACTTTGTCAGAGACGACGAGCTCGACGCCAGCTGGAGGATCTTTACACCTCTGCTACACTACTTGGACGACAACAAGGAGATCATTCCCATGGAGTACCCATATGGTAAGCGGGTTCTAGACATCATGCTATTCCTGCCCGCCATTGTTTCCAAAGCTGACTTCCTTTTCAGGCTCTCGTGGTCCGGCTGTGCTCGATGACTTCACCTCGTCTTACGGCTACAAGTTCAGTGATGCCGCTGGATATCAGTGGCCGACAACCTCGGCTCTGGGCCCGGGCAACAAGTTGTGAGAAGTTGATGCTCGCAGGTGAACATGCAAATGCTGCTTAAAGCGATAGTCTTAAACCGCAGCTGAGCGCATTACGACCTCGGTCACGCTCAACTAAGCCCTGTTGGGCGTTCCTTAAGACTTTTGCGTTTTTGGGCAGGGCAGGGCACGGCACGGCACGATTAGACTTTAACACTGGGAAGGCGCGGGGCAACGCAGGAAAATGGGTGGATAGCAACGGGATCTTTCGAAGCAGCTGCAGGTTGTAGCCGTGTTGCTTTCTTGCTTCATCGGAAATTTCGATCTGTTAGCCAACAAGCCACGCAGGGAGGGATAAGAGCCTTTGGGATGACCAGGTTCAACAGGTAAATTCAACGTTTACACGGGTTGTAACTGGCAGCCAGATATTTTCACGTGGTGAAGAAACATGGTTCAAATCCTTCAGTGGGTGTATGCCAGGAGAGGACGCTATCGCTTGCTTGGTGTTGCAGCCCACCCTCCAACGGTGCAAATGGGTAGTTATTTTCAGAAGAGAAATTCGTCCCGGCTCAATGGACTACTTTCTTTAAGGCACAGGTTGGCCGTCGTCGGGCCACTTCCGAGTTCCGCAATATCTTGAATGACGTAAGGGAGTCCCAAGGGCCCTGGAATCGAGTTTGCGCAATATGGATGTAATTCCGGTCAACTCGAGCTGGCCAAGTCCGCCCTGCTCGAGATAGCTTTCATTGACTACATAGCAGGACATTTAGTTGGTAGCTCAGAAAGTAAAGACACAATGTTAGCGAGGTATTCTGTCGCGTAGCACAGGGCAGCGTTTCACAGCAAACGCGGTGTTCAAGAGTGACATCGGGGGTGGGGGGGCGAGGGGGTCGGGAGGAAACAAAAGGCTGTCGCGGCCGTGTCTTAGCGTACCAGCATGCACTGCACGCGTATGGAAGGCTTATATAAAGTAGGTATGGTAGGTATGTACCTAGGTAGGTAGAACGGAGTACGGGGTGTACGGATTGTGTATGTAATCCGTACATAGCTTACAGTGATGCCTCCCTGCTTCGTGCCCTCCATTTTCAATGTTATCTGCAACGTATTTCGTATTGCCAAGGTATTTGCGCCTAACTTTCCGGGCACCAAAGCAGCACCCCTGTTCTCTAGTGGAGCATAGCCCCCACCCCTGTTCGCCTGAGAGATGGTTGCCGTTCTTTGGCACTGGGCGGCAGATTCCTCTGGAACAGTTCAACACCACGGAACCGCGACGATTCCAACCGCGACTGTAAACCGAGAGCGACGCTCCCTCGACAAGAAACACAGAGCGCATGGTTTAATTAAGCAAGTTGGAACGCTGCGATATCGAATCGTTGCTCGTGACACTCCGAGCGTTTTCCAACGATAGGAGACGGGAGTCGGAAGCCAAGAGCAGCTCTAACGATCGATTTACTGCCCTCTCGAACCGAAACGAGAAATCCAACTCAGCAATTACGGGCGCTAGGCGCGGTGCGGAATCGGATCTGGAAGTAATGGGTTTTCGCATCGCCGATTCTTGCCCTGTCTTCTAAGCCCGCGACTGGCAAGGTGCTGGCGCGCAGTCGCTGCTTCTCGGCGATTTTGGCTCGTCAGCCTTTCTCTTTCTTCGGCAGCATCGCGTTTCGCCTCCCGCCTTATACTCCTCGCTCGGTCGAAAAGAAAGCCTCAGCTCAGCCAACGGCGACCGATCCGCCGACCGACCGCATGGAATTCGGGAGCCGCTCTCTTCGACTCCACTTTCTCCTTTCTGAACTTCGCCCGCCGACAACGAGATCCGCATCAACAGCAACCGGCGGAGAAACTTGGAACTACCTCTCCGTGTCTCACCTTAGCAACTAGATCCCCCCCTCTGCTTTGACGGCATAACCTGCCAGGCGACCAAGGGCACGCCCTATCGCCATACCCTTCCACTTTCTCATCGGCGCATCTACTCATTCTCGGGAGCTCGACATCCAGTACCTCACGCCACTCACATTCCCCCCGCTCCTTTTCACGCGCCGGTCTTCCTGAGGCTTGGAGATCTCCTAGGTCAGCCTTGTCGAGACAGTCACGGTTGAAGGCGCTGTAGGGGTCTGTGGCGCAGAAGCCGGTCTCGAAATGGACAGCGGCATGCACGACAGCACCCCCCCCGACAAGGCCAGAGGTTCCATCGTTAATGGCGTCAGTGGCGATGACGTGCCCGTCAAATCAGAGTCTCCAACAACAGGCAACAAGGTAGTTGACAATGGACCGGCCATCGACTACAGCAAGCTGGGGAGCAGCCTGAGGGACGTCAAGAAGGAGGAGCCACCAGACGAACTCCAGCATATAACGGAGGGCGTGATGCCGCTTAGTCTTTTGTTGACCAGGCTTGCCCAATTCTCGCATATGAAACTCCAGGAGCTCATCCTTGAATTGGCATCCAAACCTCTTCCTGAGCACACTCGTAACGGCAATGCTAAGGGTCCCATCAACAGCGGCATCAATGGCAGCGTTAACACTGCCAATGGAGGCGCCAAGATGCCCGGTAATGTCTTCGAAGATACCTCCCCCGAAAGCTTGGACAAGAAGACGATGCTCCTGAAGTTCATCCAAGATCTTCACTCGAGATGGGTCAAGGCATTGGTCATCACCGAGTGGGCCAGAAACGCCGACGAAGTTGGCAAGCTGATTGACTTGAGGATACATCTTGCCGAAAAATTGGAATTGTACAACAAGGCGTTCTGGAATATGATTCACGTAAAGCAAGAGATGGCATTCGCCAAGGTCCCGAGCCCGGACTTGAAGACTGCGCTAGAGGTTCTCAGCGCCGGAGCGGTACACTGGATGCCAGATGTAGGTTGAAAACTGCTCCGGGTTTCTGCAAGCTCCGTACGAACTAACCGATTTGCTAGTTTGGTTATCTTCCCAAACCGCCATTGGAGGCGCAAGAGATATCGCATTGGCTGAATGAAATCGAGGTGACCTTGCACATGAGACTTCAACTTCACGAGTACGAGCAGATTCCAGAACCGTGGAAGCAGTATAAGATCGACAATGGCCGAGTCACCTTTACCGTGCCTGGCGAGTTTGAGGTCGATCTGACGATATCCGACGAGGATTTCGGCACGCAGTTCTGGTTCCTCGATTACCGCCCCCTCTTCAGCCCGGCACCCCCGAAACTCTCGGACGGAGCCAGGGGATTCATTGAGGGCCGGGTGAACAAGATTCTCGAGACTGAGGGCTTACCGGGGTGCTACAAATACCTGCATGAGATGGCTCTCACTGCCAAGATTGGCGAGTTCACACGCCAGGCTGTTGAGCTCAACCGTACTGGGTTGTGGGCGGAGACATTGAGGGTGGAGAGGCTGAATAGGGCCCTAGGGATTCAATACTGGGTTCAGAGTTCGCACACCCAGGGGTCTGAAAGCTGGATCTTACTCGGCACACATAGCGGCAAGAACTCCGAGGGGGGCTCCGATCCGAATTCCCCGAGTCGCCTCGTATTGCAGTGGTTCCGCGACGGGAAAAAGGTCAAGGATGCCGACATACCGTTCGATGCGGATAACATTTCCACCGAGAAGTTGTTGACGGCGGTCATTTCGAGGCACATCCAGCACCTCCTTTCGACGATCTTCAACACCCTTCAGGGCAAGCCCCGGTATGCGCGGAAGCAGGGAAAGCTGGCGTTGCGCATCTCGGACCAGCCGGGAACCGACTCCGCGCTCACAATGCAGCTGCTCGGTAAAGCCGACGCCGTCCTCAGTATCGGCACGTGGTCGGGAAATTTCTATTTCGTCGACCGGTCCCTCATCGGGCTTGAATGGGCACACAGGCTCAACTCCTCGCGCAACCCGGCAACCGAAGGCCCGGGCATGCTAGAGGCCTTGAGGTGGGCTTACACGGTGCGTTACCTGAGGACGCTGCCGAAACCTGCCGATTGGGTCATCCTCCCGCAAGCTCCCGTCCCTTCGGACGAGGTGAAGCGCGTCGTTTACTCACATGCTCCAACGACACGGGAGCCGTTCTACGCCATGTGGATGAGGAACACTCGGTGGAGCGCGCAATGGTTTGCCATGATGAGCTTGAGTCTTGGCGGAGACCGGTGGTGGCTCATCGAGGTGTAAGTGCATCGTTCCTTGTGTATGCCTCTGCTCTACGCTAACGCACATCAAGCACCGCCGAGGGACACGGCTTGCCGGGCTTCCGTATAAGTACCTTTACCGAGCTTCCCATCACGCCCACCGATCTGCTTCCACCAGCAGCTAGTCTCATTCCGAAACTCACAAAGCACACAGCAAATATCATGGCCCAGATTGACGATCTTCGTGGTCTCCACCAGCAACGTGTGCCGCACACCGCAAGCAAGTTCCGCGAGAGCGGTTCGTTGACAACATATGTGCTGTCGGCGGATATGTTGGCGCGCCAACCCGGTTCCGACGACGCCTCGCGAACAACGTGGGCGGCAAAGTTCATCCCACTCGCTTACAAAGGCCCAGCGCCCGTCCCAATATCGGAATACCGTGAGCTTCTTGCCGACCTCCGCTCGCCCCAGAGGCAGCCTGCACGCCAGAGGGTCATGGTGGAGGCGAAAGTCGACGTCACAAACCGCTCCAGATTGCAACTCCTTGAGCGCAATCTTGATCGGGATGTGCTATATGACCACCGAGCTGGCCAATTTATCCTCCGACTTCAGCCGGATAGCAGTTCTGGAGCGATTCCCCTTCTCCGTGCCCGCATGCAGGCTCTCGATCGCCTTGTGGGCATCGTTGACGGCCTCGGACGCGGCGGCAAGCATGTGACTCCGGAAAGGATCACTCTCCGTGAAGTCGTCTTTTCATACAGCGCCAAGGCATCGGCAATTCGCGCTCCGGAGCTCTCACAACCCGATCAATCATCGTCTTCAGATGGCAACACTCAGCGGTCATGGAAAGTGCGGCTTGGTCTTGCCGGGGAGCAAGGGGTAAATGTCATGCTCGAACCCGGCAACCCACATCTGCGAGTCCTCGACTTCCTGCGGGCCACGGCCAATTCGCCTCAATTTAAAAAGCTCCCTTCTTGGCTGCTTTTCACGCTCCCACTTTTCGAAGCACTGGAACGGCTCCAAATTTCCTGGGACGCTGTCCTCGCCAAAGAGCAAGGGACGTGTTACGTCTTCCACAAATCGATGGATTGGGTGACAATACGCTTTGCACTCACGGGGGCCAAAAATCGCCGCTTGCACCTGGATATTCGGCCCCGCGACAAGGGCGGCGAGCTCACGTGGCACGTTTACCGTCCAGCAACAGACACGAATGTCAACAACGAGAATGATGAATTCAACAGGGTCCTGAAACAGCGCGTCTGGTCGACAAACGGTCGCGGGTTTAAGGGCCTCATGAATGGCGCGGCGGCGACCTGGGACGACGGGATCGGCAATCTTTTGGCCCTCATTGACGAAGCGCTCCAGTCACTGGCCGGTACACCAGCGCCTCCGCAGCAGGCGCCGGCGCAAGCCCCGCAACCCACCCAACGTCCGCAACAACCTCAAGCCCTAGAGCTGCAAAATCAGCAGCAACCACAACAGCCGCAGCAACCACAGCAACAGCAGCAACAACAGCAGCAGCAACAGCAGCAACAGCAGCCGGCTCTCCCGCTGCACGGTAGTGGCGCGCCTGGGCGATTTCCACACCCGCTCCAGCAGGGCCAACAAGCACAGTACCAACAGCAGCAACAGCAACAGCAACAGCAATTACAACAAGCACGACTGCAGCAGCAGATGCATGGTCAGGCCCAGGCGCAGGGTCAGCAGCGCGGAGGCGGCGTAGGCAACAACAACGCGCCCGTGGTGGTTCTCGACTAGACCTCAGGAAGCCAACCGGCGGGGTGCGTTTCTCTGACGAAAACCGATCTGCCGTGACTGTGGTTGCTCTGGCCGGCTTATTCTTCTTTCTCTTCCGTCGGCGCACGACGGCTTATTCCCTACGGGCGGGGACCGACCAGTGCCTGGCAGCATTCTAGCGTGTTGGCGTCTTTTTTGTATGGTATCATGTTGTGCATTCACTTTTTTTTTTGTTTTTGGCCCGACACGACACAGCAAGAGGAGCGGGAACAGGAATTGGGGTCTTGTTTGTGGGGAGAAAGGGAGGAAGGGTTTGGGTTTTGAGAAGCCCACAAGGCTGCCGGGGCGGAAATCCAAATACAGGACAAGGACAGAAAAGCAAGGGACGTGTGAACGGACATGAGGAGAAGAGGGGCGCGGTGGACGGGATACCATGTCATATGTCATATCAGATCATTGGGGCTGTGGAATGGCTTTTTAGATAGGCGATGATACCAGCATAAAACACACACAAAAACAAGGAAAGACGCGCGGGACCCATCGTCTGGGCCGCGTCGTTTCTGATACGGTGGTGGTTCTCTCAGAGTCGTTATTTTCTTTCTCCTGATGACTTCGAAGGTTGTGCACGTGGGGGTGGAAGTACGTTTCGTAATACATCTTTGGCTTGTGCTTTTTGTCTTGCATGATTTCTTTCTTGTCTTCTTCGAAGACTATATATATGTATATATAGATTTACAATACATTCCTCTGAACGGACAATGCCCGGCTTATTTTACACACCCGCGCGCGCGCAACGCACGCAAGCACACAACAGATAAATCTACGGGTGGTGCCAGCCGCAGGGCGGACCCTCCCCCCCTCCCCCCTTTTCTTCATGCTTCAGTTGGCCTCACCATCACCCTCCGGTTCCCAAGGCGCCCTCCCTCAGCCTGACCTGTCCGGACTCGTCGACAAAGGCGCCGCTCCCGTAGCGCAGGGGCAGCATGTGCCTCTGCAGGGACAGGTACTTGGGCTGGCGGGTGAAGCGCTCGAGCCCGGTGTCGCCGACGGACCACTCGGCGGCGGCGCCCTCCTCGCGGCCGGCGATCTGGACGGCGACGTCCCTGGCGGCGCGCAGCATGTTGAGCACGCCCGGGTTCTGGTAGCTCTGGCCGACGACGGCGAGGCGGCCCTTGAAGGTCCACTCGAGCTCGGAGTGGGCGGCGCGCATGCGCCTTGCGTGGCCGACGAGGGGCTGGGGGATGCAGTCGCGGCAGAGCTTGGCCGAGGCGTGCGCCTGCTCGGTGAGCTCGGGCGGCAGGCGCAGGTGGCGCTCGACGGCGGCGAGGGCCGCCTTCTTGGCGCGGAACGTGTTCGCCGTGACGTGCAGGGGCCAGTCGGTGTAGTAGTGGCCGCCCATCATGACGGTGAGCTTGGTGCCCTGGACCGTGTCGGCCCCGCGCGGGGCCGGGTCCGGGTCGGACGGGGTCGGAAGCGGGGACTCGCGGTCCGAGTCGAAGATGACGCCGAGGACGCACTCCGGGTTCTGCTCGAAGGGGAGAGCTTGCGGGACGAGGTAGCCGAAGCCGTTGTAGGGGAAGTTGATGCGCGGGACCGGGTACCAGATGTTGACGAGCATGATGCTGACGGCGGTGGTGGGGAGGAGGGAGGGGAGCAGCTTGTCGGTGATCTTGTATAGCTTCTTGGCGAAGATGGTTGAGACAACCTTGTCGTACAGGGCGGGTTCCTCCATGAGGGATCTCGTAATGTGAACCTAGGAGAGAGAGAGAGAAAAAGGGCGGGATGGTTAAGACGCGGGTGCGACGAGCCACAGAGAGAGAGATAGCTTACCCCGACTTTATCTGCCTTCTCGATGTACTCGACACGAGTGACGAACTGGCCGGTGACGAAGGTGACGTTGGGGTTCTTCTCGAGCGCGTCGGCCAGCGCGTTGGTCAGGGTGCTGAAGCCGTCGCGGAACCAGAGCGCGCTCGTGTCGAGGTGCTGCGAGGCCAGGTCGAAGACGGCCTTGTCGCGAGCCAGCTGCAGCATCATCTCGTAGTCGACGCTGCGCACGGGAACGTTGGTGATGGGCTCGTCGTCCGTGGGCACCAGCTGGTCCGCCAGGAAGCCGCTCCCCATGCTCAGCTTCCACACGTCGCCGCCCGTGATGCCGTGGACCATGGCCGACATGAGCTTGTCCACCAGGGCGGGGCTCCCGAGCCGGTAGGCGTAGTAGTCCCCGACCGACATGTCCCGGCGGCCGCGGAACAAGTCCATCCTGAAAGGGTCCTTCCTGGTGCGGAAGATGTTGAGGACGGCGGGGATCAGGTCGCGAAAGAGGGGCTCGAAGAGCAGGGCGGCGAGGTTGGCGAGTTGCCGGAGAGCGCCGAGGGGGTCGGACAGCCGAATGGTGACCTTGGGGAGCGGGACGAGGTGGTCAGGATAGTAGATGAAGCCCGAGACCGCCTCCTCGTCCTGCTTCGCGTGCACGAGCTGGTCGGTCAGGTTGAGCTTGGTGACCTGATTTGATGATAATGAGATTCATTAGCGCGCGGCGGGCGGTCAGCATCGCCTCGTCCATGTCATACACATGCAAAGGGGGGAAATATCTATCCGCGCCGAGCAAGACGCACCAGATCGTAGAACACCAGGTCGTCCCACTTGGGGACGCGCGCCGGAGCGGATTGCGGCTTGATCATGCGGGCGGCGCGCTCAAAGTGTACGGTGCCGACCTTGCCGTCGGGCGTCTTGACCTCGGCCTTCTCCGTCTCGATCCAGCCACCCAGACGCTTGTTGGCCTCGTAGATGGTGATCTTGGCCTCGGGGAGGAGCCGCGTCAGGTACCATGCCGTGGTGAGACCGGTCAGGCCACCGCCGAGCACGGCGATGGTCTGCGGCGGGTGTTGCTTGTTGCCCACGGCATAGTGCCGCCTCTGCTGGCTCCTGGACCGGGGCGGGATGGCCGGTCGTAATGGTGATGATGATGGTGATGATAGTGGTGATGATGATGGTGATGATGACGATGGCAATGCCGGTGTGGTCGTCGGTGCTGGCGGGCGCAGGTTATGGTGGGGTGGGGGGGTAGATCGCAGTGGTCGACGCGCGTTGGCGACGTGGGCGCTCAGGAATCGGCGGCAGGTTCGCAGCGGACCGCACTTGGCGCCATTGCCGCCCGGATTGCGCGCGGTGCAGCGCAGGCTGGTTGCGTACATGTCGAGCAGCGCTCCAGTGGCCACATCCCGCATCGACAGGACGGTGGGCGCAGGCAATGGCTCGGTGCGGACCTGAGCCTCAGGTCAGGTAACATAAGGTTGATTTCTCCGGGGTTTCGCGAAGCCCGCCGCTGCTGTGGTACCACCTTGGAAGCTTGGATTGTGACATCGCTTCAAACCCTAACCCTGGTAATATTGGTAATATTGCTCGTGAGGGAATATGGAGACAACCGTTTGCACATACATTTCCGAACGATCTACGGAGTAGTTCTGAATCAAAACCTGGACACTTGGCTGGGATGGGAGGGGAGAGGGGGAGGGCAAGGACATTTCAAGCTGAGCGGGAGCGAGCGACGGCAATCTCTATTCATGTCGCTCTTCGCCCCAACCAGAGATCCACCACCCTTCTTCCCACTATCTTCCGCTTCCATGGAACAGAGAAACAAAGCCGGTCTAAGAGAAGGAGGACAAGAGAGAAAGAGGGAGAGAAAAAAAAAGGTGACCCAAGGGGAACCCAAAAATGCTCCAGAACGCCGCTGTGATGATATACTAGTACATGACCAACCCGCACCTTCACATACCCATTGCCGGCAACAAACTCGTCCAATACCACACATATATATGCCCATGCCCTCTTCTTTGCTGGGTATCTACCCTCGGTATTTTGTTGTTCCCATGTCACCTCGCATAAGGGCTCCATCCCTTTCCCATCGTTCCATCCTTGGTCTACCTCCCTGTGATCGAAATGTCGTTTGAACAAGCCGCCCACAACCTCCAGCGCCGCTTCGCTGCCATCCGTTTCCCAACGCATCAGAGCACCCGCCCCCCACCACCAGCCCCCAACTAGATGACCACCTCGGTGGCTTCGGCATCCGGTGCTTGATCTCCAGACCCAGGAAGCACAAGGTCCTCCGGCCCCTCGTTGGCAAATTTGCGCTCGCTAACGTGCTCCTTGCGCCCGTCTTCTGCCGTCCAGACCTTGTCTTGGAACGTGCCCCGCTGACCCTCCTCGTGCATAAACGGGCAGTTGCGGTTGGTGCACGGCCGGTACTTGCAAGGGGTCTTGATGTGTGTGAACTTGCAGCCGGGCACCTTGCACTCGCCGCCGTTGCGGCAGGCCGGCATGCTAGGGTGCCGGAACGGACAGACCGGGTTGGCGCAGTTGGGGAAGTACTTGCAGTCCTGTTCGCTCTGATGCGCCGCCTTGGCCGCCGGTGACGGGTGGCGCCCGACACACTTGCGGTTCTTGCAGGCCGCCCCGAAGCTGCAGACGTCCTTGAGGTCGATGGGCGTGTTGGGCGGTGCCGCCGGCGACTGGTGCGCAAACTTGCAGTCCTTGTTCTGGCACCGCAGGTTGAACCGGCACACCGTCTCCTCGGGGTTCGGCGCCTCGCGCTTGGTTCCCGCCATATCCACGTCGCCCTGCGAACCAGAGTCCGCCTGGCCGCCTTCAGACCCTGGTTGTTGGTGCTCCCCGTGCCCGTTGTGCTGATGGTGTCCGCCACCGCGCCGGAACTGGCCACCTCTCCCGCCCCGGTCGAACTGGTGCTTGCCGCGGCCAAAGCCACCGCGGTTCCCCATACCATTCTGCTGCTGTTGTTGTTGTTGCTGCTGCTGCTGCTGCATCATCAGCTGCTGCTGCATCTGCTGGAGCATCTGGTTCTGCTGCTCCATCATGGCAAAGATGTCCGCTTGGGTGTAGCCGCCGGCGTTCATCGGGTGCATCCCGCCCATTCCGTTCATCCCCGCAGGCCCCTGGGGTGGCATGCCGCCCATGTTCGCAATTCCGGCGGCGACGTTGGCCGCGCGAGCGTTGTTTGTCCGCGGCTGCCGTCCTACGCCCATCCTCGGCCCAGACGGCGGTCCTCTCCCGATTCTCTCGTTGCCAGACTGATTCCGGACACGGTGGAGAACCGAATCTTGTTGGCGGTCCATTGCCCGGTTGATCTGGCTCATGAGGCGCTTTTCCCGCCCGCCACGGATGTTGCCGCTTCCGTTACGCATGGCCTTAGGCCCGGTAGGTCTGTTATTTGTCAGCAATGAGGTCTTGCGCCCGGCGACTAGTGGGAAGTGACTTACGCGTTGAGCCCGGCTGCGGGTGCGTCGGATGTGTCCATATTGGTGTCCTGGTTGGCATCCTGGGACCCATCCATCGGCTCGTCCTTTGCCCCGTCCGTGGCATCAGAGGACTGGGCCTGCTGGGAACCTAATTGTGCGCTGAGGGTACCGATCTGCTGAAACAGCCAACTTGCGAACGCCGGAGCTGTTTGGTCGTCGGGGCCGAGCGAGAGCAAATCGCCAGCGATTTCGGCGGCAATCTCGGACTCTGTCTTCCCGTTCGCGAGCATGAGGAGAAAGTACTCTGACATAGCAGAGCCCTCGGTGCCCGGGCCGGCCCAACCAAGCTCTGCGATCTTTCCCTGGATGGCCACATTAAGGGCCTCCGCGAGCGGCGTGCCGAGCGCGACCTCGACAGACATGGTGATGGGCGATGATACGGGGCAACACCAGGTTGGATATGGGCGTCGTCAACGGAGTTGATAAGGAGTATGGGGTGCCGTGCTTTGCGCGGTGAGCGTGCTTTGGCAGGACGATCGGCGCTGGAATCGAAGGCCGATGTGGCCAAAGCGAGGCTTCGTTATCGAGACGCGGCTGAGGCGACTTGATGGTGCATGCGCGAGCTGACCAAGGTCCAGGTCGCGGAGTGTATCGTAAAAAAAAAAACAATCCCAATCTGGGAAAAATACGTTTAGAAACGTCCAGGAAAGGCGCGTCGAGGGGCGTCGAGGGACGAAAGTCGTCGGTGATCGGTCGTAGGTTCGTAGGCGATGATGATGCCGGGGAAGATTTTAAGATTAGGAACGTGGAGCCGGACTGGTCAAAACCAGAGGCTTGGTCCCTTGGACAAGCAAGCAGGGGGAGAGCGGCGTTGGGTGGCTGGTGCAAAGCTAGAGGTGGCGTAACCTCACGTGACCTGCCAAGAGCGCCTCCACTGGTGCGCTTGGTCAGCGGCGTGGCGCACCTCGACCAACTTTCAGGCTAACTTTGTCTGGATTCTGCTCGGTCAGATAGACAGTTGAAGGCAAAACTGGCTGCGCGCTAACTGCCAAATGAGATGAGACGACCGGCAGTTGCCCAAGTGATTACTATTTAGACAATAATGCGTTCTGCATGTTGACGTCGGCGGAGTCATTGCCGTACGGCCAGCCTGGACGCAACAAACGAGGCAAAAGAACGTCACAGCGTTTCAAGTCAGAATCCGCTTGGTTGAGGCCTTTGTGGTGTCTCTGTCTTGTCCTCTTTGTTATAGTCTTTTTACATTGACTGCTTTCCTGGCTAGGGTTAAAGAAGAAGGAAGCGTTTAACAGAAAGTTAAAAAAGAATAGAAAGAAGTGCAAGGCGCAACCAAAGACAATGGCATACTGTGTAATGAGATACATCTGGTCTTCGTATTCTTCCCCGCAGTGTAAGAACAATAGTAGCTGAAGTTCACAGTTGCTGGTCGCACCGTGGTTTACATGCACCCACCTTCCTTTCTCGCTCAGAGGACAGCCGATGGTCAAGTCTTTAGCTCTTTGTAGTGTCGTGCTAGATAATGAAGCCCCAACCCTGCCTACCACGACGCAGCTGCAACCTTAACGATCTGGTATGTCGTAGTTAGCACTCTGCACATATGTATCGTATGTATGTACAGTACGTATCTCCCTGCCTCCCACTAGATTCCAATTGACCCACGTCTTTAGCGTAGGATGCTATTGGATGCCTGATGGAGTCGGAGATTCTATGGGGTTGCTTTGCAGCCCACCCACTCTTTCCTGGTGCCTTTCCAATGCAACTATCATTCTTTCAATTCCCCTCGGACTTCGCTCCAGACGCCGTACCAGTACTATGCTCCAGGGTGGAGTACAGAGTCTGTTCCTGGAGGGAACTCTCGCACATTTATGCTTTGCGGCGTTTCTTGCGACGGGGTTTAGTGTACTGGCTTCCGGACCCGCGCAGATCAACCGATGATCGTCCCTATTTCGGTGCTCGCGTCGCAGTCATACGGGCTGACACGTCGCCAGGCAACTTCGCTGTGAGACGTAGCTCTCCCAGGGCCGAGATGCAGGCATTCAGCACGCCTTACGACCTTGGAGTCGTATATGAATACAAGACGCTAGCACTCGGAGCATTTCGAAGCTAAACAGTTCCAAGTCGGCAACAAAAACATAGCTCGGCTTGGATGGACTCGGTTCCCCTCTCCACACCAGTGCAGGCAGCAGAGACGTAACGTTGCGCCCTGTTCCCGACGGAGCTATACTTGATTTCCCAGCACCCGCCGGCAAAGCAACACGCGACCCGCCAGCTGACCCGTGCTGGATCCAGCCTCTTGGGTCAACAAGCGTGTGTGTGCCCGACACGCCGAAGTGCACAGTAACAATCTAACTATCTGGTACCTTGGGTGACCGTGGTGGGTTGCATAGCCATTCCTGCCTTAACCCAAATCATAGTTCGTACTGTACCTACCATTCCCCAACCACCGCTAACCTGCACCGAGACACCCTACCTTGCCCTTCGGTCCCATACCATCACCGTCCCATCACCTGCCAACACTTCTGTGTTTCCCGCTTCTCTGGATACTTCTTCTCGGGGCTGCAACCAACCCGTGCAACGGTACCGGAGCAGGGTATCCGAGTGATTGGACCTGCCGCGACCAACCAACCAACCATATCAAGACCCAGCCAGAGTCGTATAACTATAAACATTTCGACCTTACTCCCCTGCTGTGCCGCATCCCATCTCGCATTCATCAAAACGAGGGCGGCGCCACTTTTTTTTTGGCCTTTCAGTTTATGTCTTCTCCTTCAAGCCCCCTCGCAGATATACTACACAACAAGTCATGAATTGATGCTCGATTAAAGATGTGGTCGCCGTCACTCTCTTCGTTTTCTGTTTTATTGGCTGCTCTGCAGCCCGTCGCGGCAATCTGGCCGGCACCCCAAAGCTTGACGACGGGCAGCTCGGTTCTATACTTGAACCAGAACATCAAGGTCACATACAATGGAGAATCCGTACGATGGTCTTCCTCTTGCTCTTCTTCTTTCCCTTCGTCTTCCCAACACGTATGCTCCGACAAGGAGGTGGAAGTGGATGCTAAACAATATCTGCACCAACAGATTCCGTACACGTACGGATATGTGTCTCGCGAGTTGACCAGCAAGGAGGTCGTTCAGGCAGGCATTTCCCGGACGCTCGCGGGCATTTTTGAGAGCAAGTTCGTCCCTTGGAAGCTGCACAAGCGCGGGTCCAAGTGGGAGCCCGACCTGTCGCAGGGCCAGCAGTGGATCAAGACGCTGGAGATCGTCCAGAAGGGCAAGGACGAGCCCAGCACCTTCAAGCCCCTCGCCGGCCAGGTGGACGAGTCGTACAACCTGACGGTGAGCGCCAAGGGCGAAGCCAAGCTCGCAGCCGTTTCGTCCATCGGCGTGCTCCGCGGCCTCGAGACCTTCTCGCAGCTGTTCTACCAGCACTCGGCCGGCACCTTCTGGTACACCCCGTTCGCGCCCGTGTCGGTGCAGGACGCGCCCAAGTTCCCCCACCGCGGCGTCCTGATCGACACGGCGCGCAACTTCCTCCCCGTCGCCGACATCCTGCGCACCATCGACGCCATGGCCTGGAGCAAGCTGAACCGGCTGCACGTCCACGTGACCGACTCCCAGTCGTGGCCGCTCGTGATCCCCTCATTGCCCGAGGTCTCGGAGAAGGGCGCCTACCACCCGAGCCAGACGTACTCGCCCGAGGATGTCGAGAAGATCCAGACGTACGGCGCCGAGCGGGGCGTCGAGGTGTACTTTGAGATCGACATGCCGGGCCACATCGGGGTGGTGTCGCTGTCGCACCCGGAGCTGATCGTGGCCTACAATCTGCAGCCCTACCAGTGGTGGTGCCAGGAGCCGCCGTGCGGCGCCTTCAAGCTCAACAATACCGCGGTCGACGCGTTCCTGGACAAGCTGTTCGACGACCTCCTGCCGCGGCTGGCGCCGTACTCGGCCTACTTCCACACGGGCGGCGACGAGCTCAACCGGAACGACTCGATGCTGGACGAGGGCATCCGGTCCAACGACACCGAGGTGCTGCGGCCGCTGCTGCAAAAGTTCATCGACAAGCAGCACGCGCGCGTCCGCGCGGCCGGCCTGACCCCGATCACCTGGGAGGAGATCCCGCTCGAGTGGGAAGTCGACATGGCCAAGGACACGGTCGTGCAATCGTGGCTGGGCGGCGACGCGGTCAAGACGCTGACCAGCAAGGGCTATCAGGTGATTGACAGCAACTACAACTTCTGGGTAAGTATACCAAAACCCCCCTCCCCGGGCCCGGCCCCCCTTTTTTCAAAACTCAATCAGACACTTGCTTGCAAACCCTCAGCCTCCCCTTCTTTTTTCCTATTCTTCTTGGCTAATCTCTCTCTCTCACCTTCTCTCTTTGGGTGAACAGTACCTCGACTGCGGCCGAGGCCAGTGGCTGACGTGGGGGAACGGGGCGGCGTTCGCCCAGGGCTACCCGTTCAACGACTGGTGCGGGCCGACCAAGTCATGGCAGCTAGTGTACCAGCACGACCCGACGGCCGGGCTGACGGCCGAGGAGGCCAAGCTCGTGCTGGGCGGCGAGGTGGCACTCTGGGCCGAGACCATCGACCCGGTCAACCTGGACACGCTCGCCTGGCCGCGCGCCAGCGCCGTCGGCGAGGCCCTCTGGTCCGGCCGGATCGACCCGGCGACGGGCCAGAACCGGAGCCTGGTCGAGGCCGCCCCGCGGCTCAACGAGTTCCGCGAGAGGCTGGTCGCCAGGGGAGTCGGGGCCTCGCCCATCCAGATGACCTTCTGCACCCAGGGAAGGGCCGAGGAGTGCGAGTTTATCGTCGCTTGAGCGGGCGGGTCGCATCCGCACGATTTGATGGGGGATTTTTCCTCTTCTCTTCTCTTCTCTTCTCTTCTCTTCTCTTCCCTTCCCTTCCCTTCCCTTCCCTTCCCTTCCCTTGTTAATTTATTATTCGGCAACTCTTTTTGCCAATCTTTTGTTCCGGAGTGGGGTCACGGGTCAGCCTTTGCATACATTGACGATCTCCTATATTCTTGGAAAAGAAAAAAAAAGGGGGGGCAAATCGTGATGTGATTTGGTGACGGAGCTCAGGTCGGAGTGATTCCGTAGGGAGATGCCCCGATGTTGCATCACAAGTCGGCTAGTATCCGAAGGAGCGCATGACTGCAGTAATTACTTTAGGAACCCAGCGTCTGTTTGTAATATTACTATGTCTTTAGCCTTCCTGCGACGTGCAATTGGATCACTCTCGGCCGGCAACGGGTCATGGTGGGGTGGGCCTTCAGGCTTGGTGTGACAACAACAGCTTTAGCGTCATAGCAAGGAAGCTAGCTAGTAGTGGGCATTTCTCTGGGCGTATGCACTGCACATACTGTAACTACACTACGTACATAGGCAGGTCCTATTGCCCGTGACGGGCTCGGGATGGGGCACATGCCCCTCCGAACCCTGCTCGAGGGCCACTGCTTCCTCATCGGTGTTTGGATGTAGTGCGAACCCGGCGATACCCCCAGGTGAGATGCGTGGGTATCCGTACTTAGCTTACCTAGGTAAGGTACCTTCCGACGAGAGCCGGGGAAACAAATACACTACACTACTAGAAAGATAAGGGGCCCTCAGAATGACAGTCAGCACCTTACCTGAACCTCGCCCTCCATACACCCTGGCATCTGATCGGCTCTCGCAGATTAATATGCAAGACACTGTGGTTTGGGCGTGTACATACATCCCATTACACACAAGGACGGAGTAACGGAAGTAAGACGGGACGCTGCGAAAAATCCATTCTGCCTTGCACCGAACCCACGCGATGCCATGTTCGTTCCTTCCCGTAAGTCTAAATGACGTAATCCGTATCTATCATGGAATGACATAAACGTACTAGTACCTTCTGTTTGCTTGCCCAGCGTAGCACCTTCCCAATCGCTAGCGACGACTGCCTTGACTCCAAAAAAAAGTTGCGAAAAGTGAGGATAATAGAGACTGTGGGCATTTCTGCGTGCATACATAACTACAATACACATTCTGTATGTACATACTGTAAAGTCGAATACCAGTACGCTGCGCTAACCTACCCGTCCATGACGCGCACAAGTGTGGAGTACAAGGCTTCCTCGGCCCCGGATCTGCATCGGATAAGAAGAGCCGGGGCATGGTCGATACGCTTGGATCGGCGGGGCGCACGAGGGCTCATTTCCAAACCTTTCCCCGCTTCGCAACGGTCTGTTACACCACGGGCGCAGAAGGGGAAGAGAAGCCTCGGTACTTACCTGGTTTGGTTACACACCACACCCTCTGCGATGTGGGTTGCAGCGCAGCACAGCCCAGATGTATGTATGTACGTACGTACATACATAGTTACATACACTGGCCGCTGTCTAGAGCTTCTCTAGCGCTGCCGTGGAATCGAGGTGTGGGGTAGCGACGGGGCCCGCGGACGGCGCAAAGAACCGCCGCGACGAACAAGAGCCGTGCCAAGAGGCTCTCATGTCTCAAGGCAAGGCGTGTGTTTGGCGGCGACCACAGCAATGGAACTCGCAAACTCGCCTCCTATCCGTCACGGTGGAGCTCTTCTCTTTTGTTCGCTTCGATCTCGGTTCGAGAGGGGAAGAGGGGGGTGGGCGGTCCGAGTGGGGAGTATACACCACCGGGATGGCTGTATTGTTGACGGGCCTCCTCGTAAAGACACGCACGCGTACTACTAGCACACGGCCTGTCTCCGAGCACTTGGCACGAGATGGCTAGCGTCTAAGAGCAGGGAGTAGCCGATTCGCGGTACGTTTCCGTATCCGCATGGACAAGACACATTCGCGTACCCTAGTATCAGGGCCACTGCTTGGCCTCCCACTTGGACCTAGAGAGGTTTTCCAAGGAATACTTGCGCCAGGTTCCAATCAATGATAGACACGGGATTCGGGCCCATTGACCTCCCATCCCCTTCTACCCTCCCGCGCAGCCGGGCTCCAGGGTCCGCCCGGCAGCTTTCCTCTCTTCTCGGCCGTGTTCTCCCTAAAGTAGTAAGACAAAAAGGGCCGGGGTCCCCAGGAATAACCCGACTTCCATGCAATCCAGAAATTGTCGTCCGGTCGCATCTCACACACAGTAGTCCGTACACCTGGGACACAGTTTGTGTCCCGTCGCTCGACAGCTCCCCCCCGCCGGGCCCGGCACGTCGTTACCTTCTCCCGCTTGACTCGTCTTTTGTGTTCTCCGGTTCCGGCTGGACCGGCGAAGTAACCACTCTTCCCCCCTTCAAGCCAGTCCCGTTTTGTTGAGCCGTCTGGCATAATGGGACTCACCGAGGCTCTCATCGAGCGTGCCTCGGCCAAGTCGGCCCTTATCCTCGTCCCAGGTCTCTTGTTGGCCTACGTCATCGTCGCCATCGTGGTGAGGCCAGCATGGCAGGAGATCAAGCTGGCTCGCATGCCGGGCACAAGGGCGCCCCGGATCAAGTCGAAGCTCCCATTCGGTGAGTGAGCAGGCCCTCGCAGGGGGGGGGGGGGGGGGCACCCCGAGTGCTGAGAGAGAGAGAACTAACGGCGTGCCCAGGCCTCGACTTCCTCTGGGGGGCAGTCACCTCGGCGCAAAAGAACCAGAACCTCGCCTTCTGGAACAAGATGTTGGGCGAGGCCGGGGCATACACGGTCGAGGGCCGTATCGCCGGCCGCCGCATCGTCTTCACCGCCGACCCCGAGAACATCAAGGCGATCCTGGCTACCCAGTTCAACGACTACGGCAAGGGCGAGCCCTTCCACCGGGAGTGGCGAGCCTTCCTCGGGGACAGCATCTTCACCACCGACGGCGCCCTGTGGCATGACAGCCGCCAGCTGATCCGCCCCCAGTTCGTCAGGGACCGCGTCAGCGACCTGCACGTCTTCGAGAAGCACATGCAGATCCTGTTCCGCGCCATCGCCAACGGGGGCGCCCTCGACGGCGAGAACCAGCCGGTCGACGTCGAGGCCGGCAACGGGAAGCCCGTCGAGATCACCGATCTGTTCTTCCGCTTCACTCTCGACTCGGCCACCGAGTTCCTGCTGGGCCACGATGTCAAGTCGCTCAGGTGTGTTCCCTCCCCTTTTTTTTTTTTTTTTTTTTTCCCGTTCTCCTCTTTTTTTACTTGTCTGGTCTGGCCAACGTCTCCAAACACAAAAAAAAAAAAAAAAAAAAAAAAAAGTCTGACCTTCTCCGAGCCACCCACGTCAGGAATTTGCCGATGCCTTCGGCGAGGTCCAGCGGATCCAGAGCCTGATCTCCCGCGCCGGCGCCCTCAACGGGCTCGTACCGCGCGGCCAGTTCAACCGGAGCATGAAGGTGATCAACAACTTCATCAACACGTACATCGAGCGCGCCCTGCGCCTGAGCCCCGAAGAGCTGGCCAGCAAGTCCAAGAGCGACGCCGGCTACACCTTCCTGCACGCCCTCGCCGCCTACACGCGCGACCGCCGGGTCCTCCGCGACCAGCTCATCGCCGTCCTGCTCGCCGGCCGCGACACCACCGCCTGCACCCTGTCCTGGACCGTCTACGAGCTGGCCCGCCACCCGGACGTCCTCCAGAAGCTGCGCGCCGAGATCCTGTCCGTCGTCGGCCCCACCAGGCCGCCCACCTACGAAGACCTCAAGAGCATGAAGTACCTGCAGAGCGTCATGAATGAGACCCTCCGCCTGTACCCGGTCGTGCCCTTCAAGTGAGTTTTTTTTTTTTTTTTTTTTTTTTTTACCCATATTCCCCTATCCGTCCCACCAAAGGAAACAGAAAGCAAAGAAGAAGGAGAAGAACAACAAGAAGTAGAAGAAGAAGAATCACAGCAATGCTGACGAACACGGGGCTCCTCGCCCGCCCCCCCGGGGCCCTACCTACCTAGCGTCCGCCTGGCCCTCCGAGACACGACGCTGCCGCGCGGGGGCGGGCCGGACGGGCTCGAGCCGGTCAAGGTGCTCAAGGACACGCCGATCGCGTACTCGACGCTGGTGATGCAGCGCCGCGAGGACCTGTACCCGCCGCCGGGGGGCGCCGCCGCCTCCGCCCCCGCCGACGCCTTCTCGCCGGACCGCTGGGCGACCTGGCAGCCCCGGCCCTGGCAGTACATCCCCTTCAACGGCGGGCCGCGCATCTGCATCGGCCAGCAGTTCGCCCTCACCGAGATGGCCTACGTCCTGACCAGGCTGTTCCAGCGCTACGACCGCATCGACAACTACACCCACCGCCACCCCGGCCTCAAGGCCGACATTGTGCTGCAGCCGGCCGAGGGGGTTAGGGTCGGTCTGTGGGAGGCGAGGGCGGAGAAGTGAAAGGGGGGGGAAAAAGGGAAAAAAAGAAAAAAGAAAAAGGGAAAAAAAGTCGAGGGGAGGTTAGAGGGGAGGTTGTTGATGCAGGGATGCAGGGCAAATGACAGTCCCTTATCGGGTTTCGCTCTGTCTTTATATGATGATGATGATTACGGTTGGCGAAATCCGGATGTATGATACTCATTAACGTCGACGGACATTCCCTTTTTTTTTGTTGTTCTTGTTGTTGTAGTTGTAGTTGTTATTGTTCCATGTTGCGTCCTCCGGGACATGAGAACTTGCCGAACTCGGGGTCGCTTGCCGTTGTCCAAGTTGCCGACAATGCCACGGGCCATAGATAAACAATTTCAATTCATCTTGAAATTTTACATCCGGTAGCTCTCCCTAATTGCCTCTCCCAGCCGCCTGATGGCCTCCCTCATGTTGTCCGGCGAGGCGGCAGCAAACGTGGTCCGGAAGTACAGCCCGGACGGGGGCTTGTCCTGCTCGGCGCGGAACCAGGACCCGCGGGCCACGAGGACGCCCTTCGCGATGCACCTGTCGAAGATCTCCTCCTCCATGTCCAGGATGCTCTTGGTCGATGCGTGCGGGTGCAGCTCGTGGTTGACCTTGAGCCATTGCTGTCGTTCCGTCAGCATCCAACACACACAGAGAGGGGCGCCCATGCATAAAAAAGAACGGGAAAGGAGGAGAGAGAGGGGGCAAAAAAAAAAAGAAGAAAAAAAAACTTACAAACATGCCCGCCTTGGGCGGGTTCCAGCTGACCACCTCCTTGGGCAGGAACTCGTCGCAGGCGGCGGCCATGACGTCGCGGCGCTTGGTGTACTCGAGGCGCAGGTTCATGAGCCAGCGCATGTAGCCCTCGTGGCCCCAGCGCTCGTCGAGCAGCTTGTGCAGGATGACCTGGGAGAAGCCGCTGGGCCCCTGGTTGGCGACCTCGGAGTGGCGGATGAAGCGCTCGACGATCTGCTCGGGCGCCGTGATCCAGCCCATCCGGGAGCCGGGCACCACCACCTTGGAGAAGGAGTCCATGCGGAGCACGCGCCCGTCCACGTCCATGCTCAGGTAGGTCGGGATCAACCGGTCGAGGAAGTCGTCGACGGTCCGCGGCGGGGGCGCCGGCCCTTCGTGCATCTGCAGGTAGTAGTACGGCTCGTCCTCGATGATGAAGAGGTCGTGCCGCCGGGCGACCTCGTAGATGTCGCGCCGCCGCCGCTCGCTCTGCGTCGCCCCCGTCGGGTTCTGCCCGGACGGCACCGTGTACAGCACGTGCGGCTTCCTCCTCCCGCCCCCGCGCCCCCGCCCGGCGGCGTCCCAGCCGGTGAGGAGGGCGTCGAGCCCGTCCGGTAGCAGGCCTTCCTCGTCCACGGGGGCGCCGGCGAATCCGACGCCGAGCGGGGCGGCCGTCTCGAGCGCGGTCGAGAAGGAGAACTCCTCGATGACGAGGGTGTCGCCGGCGCGCAGCAGCATGCGCAGCGCCTGCTCGAGCGCGCCCGTGCTGCCGACCGTCAGGCACGTCCGCCAGTCCGCGTAGGGCGGCACGCCCACCAGCTCGACGTGCTCCGTCACGAAGCGCGTCATCTGCGCCGACCCGGACGCCTGCGCGTAGTTGAGCGCGATCGAGAGGTCGTATTCCGACTTGGGCTCCCCCGTCCCGGGCGCCGTCGACGGGCTGGACGTGGTCGAGGGCTTAGAGAAGCCGGCGTCGTACTTGCCGATCGTGATGTCCTCGCCCCCTCCTTCGAGCGTGGCGGCCTCGGAGAAGTCCGGAGGCGTGGCCACGTGCAGAGTCAGGGAGGAGATGGGGAAGTACTCCGGGCAGGGGAGGCCGCCGCCGAGGGAGATGAGGCCGGGGGTCTTGAGGTGCTTGGCGGCTTGTTTGAGCTTGCAAGGCTCCCGGGAGAGGGATTCTTCGGTCAGGTAGTCTGCCGCACTAGTAAGCACTTAGCTCCCCGAGAGAAGAAGGGGGCAAACAAGAGGGGGGTGCGTGGTCAAGGGGGATGGTTTTTTTTTTTTTTTGGGGGGGGGGAACGTACGGTCCCAGCGTTTGGCTTTGGGCTTTCCGGTCGTCTGCTCATGGTAATTGGTGTTAGCTACAGCATCTGAGTCTGTATCTTCTTGCTCATACTGGCCCCGGCGTCATGTATGTACTAGGTCGGCTGAAGGGGTGACGGGAGAAAGAGAGGGGGGGAGGTGGTCGGGATATGAGACCAGGGTTAGGGTACACACTGGCGCCTTGAACATGTCAGCATCGCTGTACGCCGCTGTCGGCGCAATGAGCCGCCCGGCTTTGGCCCGCCGCTCCTTGATGTCGGCAATGGAGATGCGCTCCCGGGGCGTCACTGCCGGCACCGACTCGGCTTCGGGAAGCTTGGCAGCCGGGGCCAAGGCTTCGGAGCAGTCGGGGGATTTCGAATGTAAGGCAGCCGATGGGGGCACTAACAGCCGGCGCGGCACATGGTTCCGGAGGCCATTGGCACCGGGGCGGAGCGGAGCCGAGTTGAGCGACGGGAGGCCCCGGAAGGCGCCGATCCGGATTGCGCTCCGCATTTTGGCGGGGGCGGGCACGATACGGCGGAGTGGGGGTGGGAACTTCTGGGCTATTGGACGCAAGTTCAGAACGGGCACGGATCCGCGCACGGGGATGGAAGAGGGAAGGGTAGGGGATGAGGTGGTCAGCGGGATTCAGATGGGAATGGCTATGGCGTCTGCGGGAAGATAGGTAAGGGGGGGTGCACTTTGATAGACGGCGGGAAAAATGACAAATGACCCCTCCTCTTTGATAATAATCGTCCAAACAGATAACTAAGTTTCAACTTCCTAAAACGAATGGCCAGGGCCAATTCCGGGGGGGTCCCGGCCCCGGAGGTAGCCGTGTGTAGCCCCGATAAGCCACTAAACCTTTGGACCCGACTTGTCCTTGTGACCACTGTAGTGTTCGGGGTAGTAACACCGCCATTCTGCCAGTACGTAATGGAGAATCGGACTGATTCGAGCTGGTAAGTCGCCGAGAACTGAGCTCCACCACCAACGCCAGAGCAAGAGACACAGACCGATTCTTGAGATTATGTAAGTATTCCTTGGTGGCCGCAGCACTTGCGCAGCCTCGATGTTCTGTGTATACGGATTACATGCCTTTCCTTTCAAGGTACCTTAAGAGTGCTTACAATATCGGATCGAGGATAAGTGTGTACGTGGAAAAATCCAGCACCACATTCTCAAGCACGCGTTCCTCCTTCCCAGTTCTCGTACTCCTCTCTCCTTCCTCTGAATCTTCTTATTCAGGGGCTTCCTCGCACACTAGATGTTTAGCCATCCTCCCGAGTCATTGCTGCCTGGCACATGGCACACACACACACACAGAGAGAGAGAGAGAGAGAGAGAGAGAGACTGTGTGTGTGTGTGTGTGTGTGTGTGTGTGTGTGTGTGTGCGTGTGTTACGGATGCGCCTGCATATAATTTCTAAGCTCTACAGCTACCGACGTATGCATTTGTACGATGAAAACAGGCCGCCACCCAGCCAGCCAGGATCATGACCGATTTTGAATGCACGCAACTCCGGGGAAAAGTAAAGCAAAAGGAAAAGGAAAGAAAAGAAAAGAACCGAAAGAAAGAGCGAAAAAAAAGAATATAGAAACCGGGAGGAATCGGTGAGTCATAACTGTTTGTTTGCTACAGGATGTTAACCATTCATGGCCCTCGAAGGGGAACCGCGGGTGTCCCCTTTTTCTTTCACACCGCGCCTTCAGCAGCCGCTTCTGTTGGGAGTTTCGGTTTTGAAAGGAAAGTCTTCACAGGGAGCAAGAGTGCGTAGCACGTATCGGACGTTGACCAACAGATCAATCGTATTGGGGATCGGTGCTTTGATCCATGGACGAGACGACCGCATCATTCAGAAGAGATGAAAAAGGAAGAATGCATTCGTCATGCTGAATGACAAACAGTCTCTTTTCACCAAGGGTACACTCCCGTAGAGAATCTCAGAGAGTTAAACCTCTTCGAGGCGTGAGCAGGGGGTAGCTGGACTCTACCGTATCGGCGTCCGAGTCAAGTTCCGGGTCAGAGTCTGAGTTCATCCGTCGTTCCGGACTTGCAGTCCGCGGGCCAAACCCAACCGGGTGTTCTCCGTTTGGCGGAGCAGTCGCTGAAAAGTAACCCAGTGTCTGGGCATCCCAGTGAGATCGCAACTGTGGCGCGATGCCGGAAAGCGTAATGTCGGTGCCGTTTGTGTACGTCCGCTGGGACATTCTAGAGGGGGGCCCATGCCGGGCGAAAAAGAGAGGATCGTGCAGAGTGGAGCCGAGTACCGACTGCGGCCGTTGCTGGGTCGACACGGACCGGAGGGAATAATTGCTCCACGTGTCCGTGGATGTCCAAGACGGCACGTCGTCGCTACCGACGAGGGAAGCAGGCCGGAGCCCGATACGCTTCGAGATGTCGTCCATGGCGACTGTGATCAGGCTCAACGAGGCAATGAAGAGCGGCAGCCACGGGATGAGTTCCTCCCTCGCAGATCCAGCTGCCAGGACAGCGACGAGAAGAAAGGCGAGGGCCGGGGGAACAGTAAAGCGTCCATATCTGGAAGGGAAGAAAACGGTCAGCAGGCATATGGGACAATAACCCTGATTATGACCCGCGGTTGCCGGGCCTATTACCTGACGAAGGGTTCCAGGTGTAGCGCATGGAAGCCCAGCGCGCTTAGGATGAAGATAGAGGGCGTCCTAAGTCCTCTGTTAGCAACTTGGTCCTGAGAGCTGCGGCCTGGCCTTACAAGGCGCGAAACCAGAGGCCCTGGACGTCTGCCAGGGGAAACAGGATGGCAGTGCCAATCATGCCACCGCAGGCCATGATCTTGATGGCATGGCGGAGCTTCTGGCGTCGGGCCTTCTGGCTCCCAAGGGGGCGGGCTTGCTCCATGACGGGGGCGTTGCTCAAGAGTTGGTTTGATCGTCTGGGCTGAGACGGAATTCCGCCTTGAACTGCTGCCTGCACAAACGTTCCGGTCAATCAGGGATACGTGCTTCCCGTTGGCTTCGAAAAGAGCGTTGGTAGGGCAAGAAATAGATCAAAAGAGCGCGGGCCGGGCGGGATAGTGTAATTAAGAGAATGACCAACAACTCGGCTCCAGGCCGCTTTCTCAGTAGTGGTGGGAGGCTCTCCGTCGAGGTGAGCGGTGGCACACCTGTAGCCTGCGCACTACAATCCCTGGCCGGCCAACTCGAGAGTTGAGAGGCCGCCTTTTGTATCGAAGACGTCCCGGTTCGCTGCGGTTTGCAATTGTCCCCAGCATTTTGCATTCACGAATCGGTTGACGGCGCGGGGTTGATCGCGAACCTTCTGGGAGATTCGGAAGCGTGGGGAGAGCAGGCGGTTTGTCATGAGCTATCCGGGGCATCCCAATGGTCCGCCATGGTTCGCCCAGCTTGCGGCTGAAAAGTATGGCGTTTGCAGAACCGGTTGGACTCTCGGTGAGCGTCGTCAGCCGGTCAGTCAGCCCTGGCGCCGACGAGGCAGAAAAGGCAGCGCCAATTGGCTCGCCTTCGCCTTCGCCTTCGCCTTTGCCTTTGAGTCATGGTGCGCAACGGGAGCAATAGGGCAATGCGAGCCTCGCCTGCCCGCCCTCGCCCGTTCTTTTCTTCCCCGCATGCATGCGCTCATTCTGGATCCGGATCGAGCGAGCAGCCTCGATCCACACACACCGATAAGATGCAATTGCCCGGCGCTCGTAAGTTCGCAAATGCGCAATCACACCAATTAGACTCGGGCCTTCGGAGGCCGTGTCGACAACTCGACGGCATCCGAGGACCTTCGTTGAGCCTACAAAAGACCCAGCCCACTGCCCGTCCCCATCATCAATTGATGATGGCAGCCCGGTTCACATCTCCCAGACCGCCTAGACGGGAACTCTTCGGCATCTGAACGCACCCCCGACATCCCAGGACGCTTCTCACCTAGCCAGCCAATGGACGTGCGGCCTTGTTGCCAACAACCGAGTTCGGGGGTGGCAGACCCGATTTCGAGCCGTCGGTACTGTGTATCGGAGGTGCTCGAAATCGCCATCTGCTCTCTCTGCAGCGTCGTCATGTGGGAATACACCGTCCAGAATGAAATGATGGAAAAGCGTGACGGAGTCAGTGCTAGTCGGCTCGATTTGGGAACGTTTGTTCGGCTAACCGGTCGAGTAAATAACCAGGACCAGGTATCCGGTCAGCATAACGGAGCCGAAGACGTCGCCGGCCCATCTGTCTTCCGCCCATCCCCCGGCCTCATGCTCTTCTCCTGCCTGGTGTTCGGCTGCTGCGTTTCGTCCTTTACATACCGGAGACAGGACCAGGACCCGTTCCAGTTCGTCATCTACCTCATCCTCTTAGGTTGCGTTGCCATGATTGGGTACGCCGTCGGGGCCCATCTCCACTTGATCTTGCTGGGCTATCTTCCGTGGGCAACGTGTGCCGCCATGGCCATCAGCATCTCGGGCCATAGCGCGTACAGGTATCTGAAGACCAATCCTACGAGGCCGAGCCGAGACGAGGAGAAGGCACGGCTTTGGGGTTGAGTTGCCAGGAAGTGAAACTCGGTCATTAGTCGCCTCGTCGGCCAACTGTTCACGGCCAGTACGGAAGCACACTTCGCGTTCACTTCGAGCTGGCGAAACTGGCGATGTGAGGGATGGATGACCCGACTAGATACGTTTTCTATGCTTGATGGCCGAAGATGGCAGGGCCGTCGGTAATCTGAGTGATCGACGGATGGGGTATATAGCTCCTTCCACAACTGGACAGTTTCTCTTCTTTTTGCATGACCGATAGACCACGAGGGGGAAGATGCAAAGAAATCAGATGCCTAATCTGTGAATTCCATATCGCTCCCATAGTCCCATCCCTTGCTTGCTGCTTCGATGAACACGAAGCGCATCACGGGGGAAAGCGAGAGAAAGGAAAGAAAGAAAATAGAGGCCAGCCGCTCATCAACCGACGAGTCCCGAATGCAGTCAAAAGCGGGGCTCGGAGACCCTGGTAATGCCAAGACTTCCAGCCACCAGCACAGAGAGCTGAGACTCGCTCTTGTGGTTCTGTGGCCTGCCAAGACTTCCCAACCTCCTCCCACTCACACAATGGAGACGAGGCCCGAGATGGCATCCGAGCCAATCCTTGTCCGTCTACACTTGATCCAGGGAGCCCACTTTGGGATGACGACAATTCCAGGAGGCTGGTGATGTCGAGTTGTCTCCTTCGTCTGATCTGTTGGACCCTTTGTTAAAACCGGGAGCCCAAAACTTGCAGCGCAAGTCTCGCAAGTTTTCTTAATTGTACATACCAGACACAGTACTCTGTGAAAGGACAGATAGGGAACATCCGCCAGCAGGTCATCCTTTCAGGGTGTAGCTATCCGTACCTCCCTATTATCTCCAGCTCTGGCGAAGGCGTAGTGCGCTTTGTTTTATCTCTTGCTCTGGGGATATTTTTTTTTTCTTTTTTATCCTCTAAAAAATAGACAAAACAAAATACTGTTGCTTGCCACGAAGGGACCTTCGTACGGAGGAGTTTCACACGGATCAGTCCCTCGGACGACCTTCTTCCCGTTTGCCGCTCGGCGTCGGATCTCCCACAAGATGTTCTTGTCCAGCCGGGGATGGAGAAGAGCAGCAGCCACGGCGGTGGCTCTGCTGAGCAGATCAACATTTGCTCAGACCTGGTCGGCATGCAACCCATTAACATCAAGTGAGTTCCCTTCCCGTTCCATGTCCCCCTCACGCCCCTCCCACGGCCCGCACTGACATCAACCCAAGCAAGTTGCCCGGCCGACACGGCACTGGGCATGACGATACACGTCGACTTCACCGAGGGGGAGGTCAACTCCTTCGTCCCTAGCGGGGGGGTGCCGACCTACGACGAGGACGGCGTCAGCTTCACGGTCGCCTCTTCCGGCGACGCGCCGCAGCTGACGAGCATCTTCTACATCATGTTCGGCCGCGTCGAGGTGACCATGAAGGCCGCCCCCGGCGCCGGCATCGTCAGCTCCCTCGTGCTGCTCTCCGACGCCCTCGACGAGATCGACATGGAGTGGCTGGGCGCCGACTCGACCGAGGTCCAGACCAACTACTTCAGCAAGGGCCAGACCACCACCTACAACCGCGGCCAGTTCAACCCGGCCCCGAACAACCAGGCCGAGTTCGTCACCTACACCATCGACTGGACCGCCGACCGCATCGCCTGGTACGTCGGCGGCACCCTCGTCCGCACCCTCACCTTCGACGAGGCCAACGGCGAGTACCCGCAGACGCCGATGCAGGTCAAGTTCGGCGCCTGGTCCGGCGGCGACCCGTCCAACCCGCCCGGCACCATCGAGTGGGCCCGCGGCCCGACCGACTACTCCCAGGGGCCCTTCTCCATGGTCGTCCGCTCCGCCGTCGTGACCGACTACTCCACCGGCAAGCGCTACACCTACGGCGACCAGTCGGGCACCTGGCAGTCCATCCGCTCCGACGGCGGCGAGATCAACGGCAACCTGGGCGCCGCCGGCACCGTCTCCGTCACCGCCAGCGCCCCCGCCGCCACCGACTCCCTCTCCCCCACCATCCCGCCCGGCGGCATCATCGGCGGCGGCACCGCCACCGCCACCGACGGGAGCACCGGCCCCTCCCGCACCGTCGGCCCCATCCCGGACGGCTGGGTCATGACATCCGAGGGCAAGGTCGTGCCCATTGGGTCGAGCACTGTAAGTACGTACCTACCAACCATTCACACAGAAGAGGAAAGAAAGAAGGAAAGAAAAAAAAAGATTACCTCCTGAGAGTGTTTCTCTCTCTCTCTCCTTCAAGAGCTTCTCTTCTCTTCTTTTGTCTGTTCGCAAAAGATGCTGACAACATGGTCACGGTTCAGACACTCCCCGGAGCACAACCGTCCTCCTCCCTCTCGCGGGAGCTCTCTGCTTCGCCCTCAACGGCGGGCTCCGGCGGCGGTGAGACCACCACCCTCGCCACGAGCACACTATCGACCCTTGGCGGCGCGAGGGCGCCGACTGACGCGCCCCCTGAGAGCAGCGCATCGACCGCGAGACGAGGCGGACTTCTGCTTGGACTCCTCGTCCTCGCCGCGTCCGCGTTGCTTTGCTGGTAGCGGCTGCTGCTACTTTGCCTCTTTTCCTCTGAAACAATGGGTGGGCTCTTTTTTTTGCCTGTATTTTTTTCTTCTTTTTTTAGCGTATCGGGAGCATAGTTGGATAGAGACCAGGGTGCATTTGACGGCGTTGCGGGGCATTCACGGCAGCAATACTTCATTTGACAGTGGGCATAGAGAGAGCGGAATTCTCAGGCAACTTGATAGGGTAGGCAAACTGTTCGAGCTCGGAAATACTTGTGCGCAGTACTTCATACCGATGTACGTCATCTAGTGGATGAGCATTTCGGATGGCGGTCTTGATTCAAGACTCCATAAGCACAAACAACCACAGACGATCGCAGAGTTAGATGCAATGACAGTTCATCGGCTCAAATCCATCGCCTTGAAATCATAAACGGCATGCTAGTGTTATAGCCTAGACCCGACGAATCTCGAGCTAGGGATCAGTCGGCCAACCCCAGGGGCCGTTTCAGCATAGCGAACGAATGATCCCTTCCGCCTCGGGGCCACTTCGCTTTCTATCAAAGGAGTAGAACACATGCCCCCGTCTGTCAACGCCGCAGCTATGAACATCCCCAACTCTGCTGCCCATTCTCTCCCAGGCATCAGAGTTCGTGCGCCTGTAAGGTCAAACAGAGTATACCTTCGATCTCGAACCCAGGCATCTCGATGGTGCCCGCAGAAGTATGAAAATCTGATTCTCTATTGCGTACGGCAACGCAACCCATAACGGGGAATGGGCTCTCAGAATTCCCACGTGGAGTCTTTGCCCACGGACTGGATGGCCCAATTGAACTTGTCACGGAGCGTCTTGGAGAAGAATTTCTCGATAGGAACGTTGAATCTGTTCGAGAAGGCGACCGTGAGACGAGGGTCGATGTAGTTCTACAGTAGTGATGTTAGCAGAGTTAGGGTCATGCCATTTGCAACAAACGCCGAGCGAGCGACTCACGATCTTGGATGTGCCAAGGGCAACCTCCTTGTTGCCCTCGCGGTCTGCCGACTGCAACTCGAGCGTCCTTATACGCTCGTTCAGCTTCTCGACAGCGGCTGTCAACTTTTCGACAGTGACACCCTTGCCCTCGGCCTCGACTTTGTTCGTCTTGTTCTCTTTCTTGAACTTGGCTTCGAGCTCCGAGACCGCCTTAAGGCGCTCCTTGAGCTCCTTCTCCGGCAGCTTCTGCTTGCCGTCTGCCTCGAGCTTCTCGTTGTCCTTCGCAAACTTCTTCTCAATCTTCTCCCGCAATTCCTTTGCAAGAAACTGCTGGTGTGATTCAATCCAGGCCTGGTCGAGTTCGGGATCGAGCTCAAAGAATTCAGGACCCTTCTTCTTCTTCAACTTGGGGTCCAGGTCGAGCATCATCATCTTGGTTCGCCACCTCTGATACTTGAGGCCCTTGATGCGATCGCCAAGCTTTTCCATCTGCGCCTCATGGCTAGCGCCAACAGTTCGCTTGTGGTTGCAGAGAATGGCAACCTCGCGATTGCAGTCATTGTAGAGCTTGATCTTCTCGGCCATGGTCCTGTCTTCCACCTTCAGGTTCTTGAGGAGCTGCGACATGGTCCAGGACGCGTTGTAGGTACGGAAAACCTTGGCCGTAAGCCCGGGCATGTAGCTGGAAAGGTGTTTATTCAATTGCGAAGTCTGCGAAGAGGATGTTAGCAAACCGAGTCTACCGGTTATGTGGTATGCGGTCCAGCTTACCGTCAGCCTGTCGAAGATGTCGTCTCCCTCCTCCTTGGGAGGCTTTTTGAACATCTTGAGATTCTTGAAGACTTGACGATCCACGGTGAATTCGTTGTAGAAGCGAATGCTGTCTTTACCCAAGAAGTCAAAGATCACAGTGTTGGGTTCTTTGAGGGTGACGTGCTCGTATTTCAACGAGCAGCAGCCGACCGTCTCGGCCTCATTCTCCGTGTCCTTTTCATTTCCAGCTCTGAGCGCAAACTTGTCGATCAGATACATGGCAGTGGCACGCTGCCGGTCTGCCATGACCTCGCTCTTGAGCTCCCTTGTGTAGTCGGCGCGAATGCGGTCGATGTGCTTTTTGAGCTCCCGAGCCTTCTCGAACTTCTTGTAGTCTGCTTGCCCCTTGATGGCACTGTTCGCAGCCAACATCACGTACTTGTAGTTACCGTTAACGTTCTCTTGCCACATGGCGAGCCAGGTCGCTTTGTTGTCGTGCTGGACGGCCTTCCACTTGTGCCCAGGAGGTGGAGACGGAACCTTCGCCTCCTTCCCAATGTTGATCGTAACTTGCTCGGGCATCACACGCTTTTTTACAGTACCAGTCTTGGGGTGCTCGCCGCGGCCGCGGAAGAGGCCCGGAGGTTCAACGCGAAAGTTGCCCACTCTCTCCTTGCGGCCATCCCACTTGCAGTACATGTAAGGAGCCTCTAACTTCTCCTTCTCGGCCTTCTCCGCTTTCTTTTCAGCGGCGGGACGTGCCTTCTTCGCATCGCTGATCGCCTTGTAGTGCTCATAGATCTTGGTGAAATCGAGCTTCTTGAACTCTGTGATGTCGACGGGATTGCCGTCCAAGTCCTTGGCGCCGCCGGTCTTCTTCAGGATGTCCTTAAAATCGTTGAAAAAGTTCTTCTGGAAAACTGGGTTTTCGACGTTCTGCGTCGAGTGAAGCATGGAGCCAAAGAAAGTCGCAACTTCTTCGGCGTCGACGTGTAGATCAACGGGCTTCCCGTCGTAGTAGAGCTTCACGTGCTTGGGAAGTGGCTCATATGGAGGGGGAAAGAGCACACCATTGTGCTCAAGCGTCGTCCACTTGATCGTGTCATCTTCCTTCTTCGGCTCGTCCCACCACCGGTATTCTTCCTCCTCTTCCCCTTCGCTGTTCTCCTTCGACTCCTCCTTCGGCTCCTCCTTCACAGGCTTGGCGTCTTTGGCAGGCGCAGTATCCTTGCCCTTCTTGGGTGGCGGAGCGGCCTTCTTGGCCTTCTTTGCGATGGGTGCATCAGAATCAGAATCCGGCTCCTTTTTAACACCGTTGGTCTTTTTCACAGATGAGACGCCGTTCGACTGGCGTTTCCTGGGCTTTGCCAGCGGCTCATCGTCGGACTCCTCCTTGATCGACTTCCGAGGCGTGGCCTTCTTTGTCTTCGCGTCAGCCCGGATGGATTTGGCTTCCTTCGCAGCGGCCTTCTCAATGTTTGCCCTCCTTTGCGCAATCTTTGTCCCTAATGGTTGGTCGTCATCAGATGATTCGAGGGTTGCCGTGTCCTTGACGGACGGAGGCAGCTTCGAGCCATTCTTCTTGGCGATTGGCTCATCGTCGCTGTCTGGCTCGGCTTTTTGGTGTTGCGATTTTTGCCGTTTCGCCTGAGTTGGTCAGCCCACACTCATCTGTGGAAACTCCGGCAGAGGATGTGGGCAATCCTACCAAGGGAGCGCCGTCGTCACTATCCGATTCCTCTTTGTATTTAACTGGTTGCCCAGCCGAGCTGCGAGATTTGCGCTTGACGGTCCCATTGGGTGCCGAGTCGACACCCATCTGGTCACCGACCGGGCCATGACGAATTGAGACGCCCGGAGGCGCAGGGCGCGCTTTAGATGCAGACTCGTCCATCTCGCGGTCGGCAGAGGGCGATACCGTGGGAGCGGATGCTACAAGAAAAGAGCGTCGGTTAGTCCGGCTGGTACTCTGGGGGTAAGTCTTGCCAGCGACAATCTGGGTAAAGCTGAAGGGGTGCCGCTCCGAAGACGCGATGCGCATAAACGTAGGGCTCATCGAGGCACCTTCGTGCGTTGTGAATATCAAAGGGGGGGAAGCGCGGTGTTGCGTATTTATGTCGACAGCAAACTTACCGTGACTGGCTTTCGCAAGGGGGACGTCGTCGTCTGAGCTATCGGGACGCATGTTGACTGCAGGTGTTTTCGATTGAGGTCGTGGTGCAATCTGGAAAGAGGGAAGGTGGTGGTGATTTGGTCGGATCAGCTAAACTTTAAGGCGGCTGAGCCGAGTCCAGAACGACTGGAAGGCTGCAAAGGTCGCGAAGACTTGTAGTTATAGATGGTAACCGAGGCACGGTGAACTGAGCGGGGAAAATCAAATACGGTCTTCGGGAGGGCACGGCAGCGGGGAAGATAAGAGGTAGCGAAAGAAAAGAAAGAGAGGGAGGAAGGCAGAACGGCCGGGGGGGGAAAAGGAAGGGATTCAACGAGCCAGAACTTGGGGCGAGAGTGAGGTTAAAGATTGGAATCTTCGGGGCTCCACTTCGCAAGCAACCCGAGCGTCAGCCTGCCCAGGCTCCGGGGATGAACCATTACCTTCGTCTTGTCAGGTATGTACTGTATGTATGTACGGAATACGGAGTAATCAGTGGTAAAATTACCAAAAGTCGGCCACCGTGGCACGCAGAGAAGGTTCGGGCAGGGAGGGACTTCCCAGCAACGAGTTGAAGCGGGAGCGAGCCACAATCTGACTAAGCAAATGTATTATTGTAGGCGGCCCAGCGAGTCTTCTCTTGGTTCCACCGGCCAATCGCCAGCTGCCGGGAAAAAGGGCGGCTTGAGTGCACGAGCACGAACAGGAAGCGGAAGGAAGTGGAGCCGACGGCAGCAAACCTCTCACGCCAATTGCAGACTTGCGTCCAATTGACCTCAAACTACCCGATCAATTGACGCCAGCACACACCGTGGTCAACCGGGGCCACAGCCAGCAGAGACGGTCTCTTTGAAATAGTGCAGCATCTCATTTCGCAATGCTGTCCCGAGCTGCCCGCCCGGCGCTGAGGGCCGGTGCTGCCGTCTCGTCCCGGTACGTGACCTCCTCCCACTGACTGGAGCTGCCGATGAGGTGGAGGATTTGGGAGGGGAGATGGGGGCGAGGTTGAGGGAGGGCCGGAAGACTTTGTGCAGAGCATTTAGGACGGGGGAGGCGATGGATAGGAGCCTTGATGCAATGACGAAGAGAATCCCGGCTAACCGACGACGACCACGCGCAGAGCGGCCGCTCCGACAGCCACCTTCGCGACGCTGCGTGAAATCGAGGGCCGCCTCAAGTCGATTCGCAACATCGAGAAGATCACCAACACGATGAAGATCGTTGCCTCGACCAAGCTGACGCGTGCCCAGCGCGCCATGGGCGACTCGCGCAAGTACGGCGAGACTAGCAACGAGGTGTTCAAGTCGGCCGAGACCAAGTCGCTCGAGGGCGAGGGCAAGAAGAAGCTGCTGGTCGTCTGCAGCTCCGACAAGGGTCTCTGCGGTGGTATTCACTCCGGCCTGTCTCGCTACATCCGCCGGAGGTCGCATGAGGACTCCAACTTCGACCTCGTCATCCTTGGCGAGAAGTGCCGCTCGCAGCTGCAGCGCACCAACGCCAAGAACATCGTCCTCAACTTCGCCGGCGTTGGCAAGGACGTCCCTACCTTTGCCGAGGCCCAGGCCATCGCCGACCAGATCGTCCAGCTCCCCGGCGACTACTCCGACATCGAGATCGTCTACAACAAGTTCATCAACGCCACCAGCTACGAGCCCGCTGTCATCACGGCTTTCAATGAGGAGGCCATTGCTGCGTCCCGTACGTTGAGTATCAATTGGCTCGCTTTCCACGCACGGCGCTGACCGCATCGTTTAGCCAACTTCGCCGCCTTCGAGGTTGATGAGGAGCTGCTTTCCAACCTCCGCGAGTACACTCTCGCCAACTCCCTCTACTGGGCTCTGACTGAGGGCCACGCCTGCGAGATCTCGGCCCGTCGCAACGCCATGGATGTGAGTCGCTTCTCTCCCCTCATTCTGGCCTCTCCTCCGCGGAGCTGACCTCGATAATCTTCAGAACGCCTCCAAGAACGCCGGCGAGATGATCAACAAGTACCAGATTCTGTTCAACCGCACCCGCCAGGCCGTCATTACCGGCGAACTGGTCGAGATTATCACTGGTGCTACTGCCTCGGAGGACATGTAAGGGGTTTCAGAGCGCGTAGTTCCCATAGACCGAGGGGAGAAAGAGAGCGCGGGTTGCAGCGGCGACGGGTTTCGTTCTTTCTCACCTGCGTAAAGCACCACAGTAGAGAGAAGGAGGGAGTTTTTTTCTTCCCTTTGTATATCAAGCAGCAGAGACTTCGCCCTGCATCCGGCCCTCAGTGTACCAACGCCTTCCAATACAAAATTTCTTTCCGATCTTATTCTGCATTTCAGGAAACCATTTGCCCCTGCAATACGCAATCTCTCTTTGCGGTGAGCAGTAATAATTCCTTGTCAGCCGCCGTCCCTTAGTGATTACTGAGCAAACGCAATGAAACCGGAACGCTTCAAGATCCAACTTCCATTCTCTACCCTGGCTCCGTCAGGCCCCCCCCCCCCCCAAAAAAAAAAAAAAAAAATACCTCCATCATCGCAGACAGGCAGCCGCTCTTTCTTGCAGGGCCATATAGTACATGTACGGGTCGCTATTATATATCATAGTCTCGCTAATATATATGTACCGATCCACCTTCCATACCTCCCAATGTCCCCAGCAATAAAAAGCCGCAAAACTTGGTCCGCAAAAAAAACCGTTCGATGCCGCGCGCAGCCTCATGACGCCGTCGAACATCGAGGCCACAATGGGCCACTGGAAACAATGTATACATATCACACAGTTACACAATACGTCAAGGTGAAAACGGGCCAGGTGAGAGAAGGGGTGGGCAGGGGGTGGGAGAGGGGTTGCTTGGCGCTCACTCACTCCGCCATCACCACTTCTGTTATCTTTCCTCCCCGGCTCGGGCCCCCCGCGTCCTCGGCGCTGTCCACATCCATCTCGTCGCTCGCCCCCGGCCCCACCCCCGCTTCCCCATCGGCCTCCATTTCCACATCACTATCAAGCTCGGCATAACTCTCCACCTTGGCCTTACTCCTCCTCCTTCCTGCAACGTCGCCGTCTGGACCACCTTCAGCGGCAGGAGGCGGATTCTCCTGCACCCACTTTCCCCTCACCTCTTCCGCCTTGCCATCCCACTCGGCCGCAGCAACCTTCCACGCCTCCAGCGCGGCCGTATACGCCCGCTTCTGTTCCTCTGCCATCTCCAGATACGGCTTCCTCTCCTCCTCGCTCGCGTCACGCCACATCTTGGCGCTCATGACGCGCACCTCGTTAGGTGACGGCTTGCCTCCACCTTTGCCGCTGCCCTTCCCTCCGGAGCGCCGGCCGGCTTCGAGGCGCCTTCGTGCGTCGTCGTAGTGCGCTTTGCTGTAAAAGATGTAGGCGTTGGTGGCGGGCTTGGGCGGCGGGAGAGGGCGCGGGCCGAGGTGTGCTGTTATGTGCTCCCAGAGACGGGCCTCGTAGGCTTCGAGGCGGGCGCGAGCGGTGACTTCTTTGGTGGCGGTGCTGTTTGAGGATGGGCCTGTTTCTAGAGAACCGGCTTTGCGCTTGCTCCCGAGGAGGGAGGACGAAGAAGTAGAAGAAGAAGAAGAAGAAGAAGGGGGGGAGTCTTTGGGTAGGATGAGCGGGGTGGGCACCTGGATGGGGCCGAGCATGGCGTCAAGCACTTCGGAGGCAGCTCGGAGACCCGAGAGATATGCGCCGTGAACGGTGGCGGGGTGGGTGCCGCTGGTGTGCTCGCCCGCGAAAAAGAGATTGCCGATCGGGCGGGCCATGCTGTCGTAGTCGTCGGCCTTCATGTCCGGTCCCGCGGATGAGTAGCTGCCGCGAGCGAACTTGTCGGACGCCCAACGCGTAACGACCGCCTCGATAGGGTGAGGGACCCTGGGACCAAAGACGCTGCGCAGGATGTCGGTGGCTTCGGCGACGAGATCGTCGTTACAGGTCTGTTCGGTGTCGAAACCGGCGTCACCAGCCATCAGAGCGATCAGGACGGGCAGGCCGCTGGTTTTAGTGACGTTGAACCACTGGAAGAAGCGGCCCCGCTGGGAAGCATAGTCATTCTGATCCAGGCTGTGACGGTTGGTCGGATTCCTCAACACGCCAAAGATATCGCGGTCTTCGTCCCAGAATGGTTCCTTGTAGACCAGGATGACCTTATTCAGAACGCCAAAGCCGAGGCGGCCAATGGCGTCTGCCTTCCAAGCCGGTAGCGGGGGTTCGAACTTGACACTCCCGTGCTTCAGCACTCCCAGCGGGATGGTGCTTACGACAAAGTCGGCCTCTATAGTAGAGCCATCTTCGCAAGTCACCGTCGCGGGGCCTGTGGGACTGTCGGAGGTGTACGTGATCTTGCTGACGGGAGATTTTTGTTTGACGTTCAGCGGCGTAGGCAATTGCATGAGACCCCTCGGCACGCTTTGATAACCGCCTACAACCATGGAGTGACTGCCCTCCCATTCGTTGCCGGCGTCGATGTCCCACCCTTGGAGGCTGAGCTGATGATAGTTGATTGCGTTGCTGTATTCGAGGTTGGCAATGTGCCAATTCATGAGCCTGAAGTCTTGCGCGGTGAGGTCCAGCAGGCTCCTGTACTGAGCAATCACCTTGTCTGTCACGCTCCCGAGAGTGGCGTTGGGCTCTTTGGTTGCTGCTTCCAAATCTATGTCCGCGTCCTCACTCACGCCTTGCTTCAGTGTCCAGCCTATTAACTTTGCCTTGTGCGCCGCCTTGAGAGCGCCCGGTGTCCCCGGCTCTGTGTGTATCTTTCCGGTGGCTCTATCGGTCGACACTGGCACGAGATTCACCTGGGGCGCCATGTTCTGCTCTGAGACGGGTACGGCATACGGCTGGGCCGCGGCGGATTCTTCTGCTTGCCGTATTGTCTTGTGCGTTTCAGCTGAGCTGTCCTTGCCCTCGTCAATCAGATCTCTGTTACCCTCGATCAACTTCGAGATAGGCTGCTTGAACTTGTACTCGCTGACTCGGTCGAGGCAGTCATTATAGAGGTTCTCCACTAGTTGGTCTCGATGCAGATCTACCGGTTTGCCGTTGGAGTCGTATAGGGTGGTCTCTGGCCTTAGGAAGTGGTAGGCGAGGCCCAGCTGCCCTCGGAGGAGGATGTTTAAGGGGTTGCCCCTCTCAAACCCGGTGATGATCATGCCTCCCATCTCGGCTGTGAATCGCATCCCCTCGAAGTGTTCTGGAATCTGTTTCGGCCGCGACTTTAAAGATCGTGAGTAAACTCTGCCGCCCACTCGGTTCCTGCCTTCGAGGACGATCACTCTGGGCGGCTCCTCGCCCATGCTGCAGAATTGTTTCGCGTACTGCAAGAACAGGCCCTCGAGTTGTCTGGCACAGCCAAGGCCAGACATCCCCGCTCCGATGACGACCACGGTTCTCTGCTTGCGACTAGGCGATTCGCTCTGCTTGCTGTGTTTACGCGGTGGCCGTATCTCGACACATCCAAAGTTGATGTAACCTCGGCGGACAAGCCAGTCGAAACAGACGCTTGCAACGTCGAACCATCTCGGGTCCTTGGCACAACCGACAGCCTCCTCGCGGGTGACTGGAATCTGCGGGTTCCTGACCCAGAGCCGCAAGACACCATTCCTGATGTTCAGGTAGGTAGTCACTTGGGTATGACTAATGTGGTCCCGCAGCATCAGATACTCTTCTTGGTGGAGTGAGTAAGGATTGAGCCTCGACGCCTCGGCTGCTGCGACGCACTGCATCGCATACTCGGGGAGGGGCAGGTCGGAGGGAATGGAGACCTTGGGCCGTACATCCCACTTCCGCCTCGGTGTGCCAGTCGATTGGCTAGGACATGCAACACCAGGGGCCGGAGCCTCTCTTAAGACGTCGTGGTCGACAGGGGTAGTAGCCTTGCTCGATCCTGATGGCGCGTGGGACGAGAGATCGAACTGGTCGGACAAAGAAGAGAGCGAGGATAACGAGGAGGATTCCTTTAGGGGGGTCCCATTCTGGACAGGAATCGACGGCGTCGCGGCCGGAGGCGGCGCTTGGGAAGCAGGTGCTGGTATTCTAGTGATAGGTTCAGCAGACAGCCATGAGATTGTGAATTAAAGCACTGGATGAAGCTGCCGGGGGGTGTGCCTGTGTGGATGAGACGACGAGATCTGCCCCGCCATGAAGAACGGCAGACAGAGAGTGTGGGTGAGGAGCAGCTAGGACCACAGGACATACACTGTCTTTTCCTCGGAGGCCGGAGTGGCCGGGGTCGGTGAGGTGGCTGATTCGGGCGAGTCTCCCGTCATGTTGTTCATGTGCTCAGTCCAGACCACAATCTCGGGAGCAATGTCTTCTGAACCGGTCGCGGCAGTGCGCCGAACCAGCTTGGACGCAGCCTCTAGGTCCGACCCGGTGCTAGGGGGTGGCGATGGGGGGTTGGCGGGACTGGCGAGTGAAGTGCGTGGTGAGCGGCGTGGGTCGGTCTCCCTGGTTCCCTTGAAAAGGCCCTTTCCTGAACCGCTAAAATACCGAGCGCGGGACTTCGGAGAGGTTTCCATTATATCGTTAGAGGCCGCGGGTCACTGGGCTGTGATATCTGCGGCCGGCGTGGTCGTCAGTGCTGACGGGTGCCGCTCGGCCTCGGGCCATATAAGGCACGGAAGGATTTAGTTATGAGGAGCGATGGAGTGCCACAACCCAGCGAACTTATAAGCAGAATGTCAGATGGACGTCGGCTGTGGCTATGAGAGAAAGAGGACCCGAAACTCTGCTCTGCACGCATCAGCATGGCTTCTTCAGGACATGGACGGAAACGGGGGGAAAGTGATATGTGAAGGTCAAGGGTGCGTGTCAGAGAATCGATGCTTCAGAAAAGACTCGCGTACCAATGTCCAATCGTTAGTTAGGCTAGGGAATTGCATATCACCGTACCTCGAACACACATATCGCCCATCATGCACTCTGTGCCATTCGAATACGGTCGGGATGCGGTTGCCTTCCAAGGTCAATGATACAAATTAGGAAATTTTGTCTCTGAGGAATTGCGCCTCGACACCCCAGGGTGGCTGTCGTCTTGGTGGGACGAGGAGTACTCGGGTGACGGTGCAAGTTAGGTGATCTCCACTGCAGCGCGACTTTGAGCCTTGGCCCGCCTGACTCGCTGCATTGAAGCCACCATTTCAGGCATGGCGCCATCACGTGAGGGCAAACACGAGCGCCTTCTGCGAGACAGTAAGACCCCCAACAACCACGAGAAAGGCAACCTCCCTCATGTCTTAGCTACCAGGTGCCTGACCTGGGCCACTTGCCTGATCGAAAAGCTACCTCGACCCTAACTCCGTGGAAACCTCGTCTGCCAGGGACCCAATCTCGGCTCCCCACGATTTACAAAACTCGGGCTCGGTCGCCTTTCGGAGTTCCCAACTCCTCATCCGGCACACCTGGGGCCCTGGGGCGAGGACTAGATCCTGTCTCGTTTCACAGAGAGCTGCTCTAACTCGCCCCCCCCCCCTTCTCCCCCCAGTTGAGCCTCTTGAGATCACCCGTATTAAGTCCAGGTCGCCATATACTGCTAGAATGGGTATCGCAATTCATCGCGCTTGTTGCGCAGCCTGTGGGTTGCTCTTTTCGAACGTCCCTCTCTCTATCGCGGCATCCATTATTCGGTTCCCGCTAATGATCGAGGTAGTGCATATGACAAAGTTTCTCCGTGCTGCCCGACCGAGCGTATGTTAGTGATCACGTCCTCACTGGGGTCCGGATCGTGGCCGTAGCTCCAACATACCTTCCTCTTGCTTCGCCAGGAATCTCAGCGCCGCGATCTCTGTAAATGTGATGCCGCCCACAAACACAACAAACACCGTCTTCTTCTCGCCGCTGCCCGACAACAGAGCCCGCGCCTTAACAGCCTTGTCTTCGCCCTTTTGAACCTCGTCGAACGTCTGCCCGCGGGCGTGTTTCACGGCGTCGTCAAATCCCCGCCAGCCCTGTGCACCTCCCGCTGCCGCACCCGATGCGCCGCCTGCCGAGTTGCCTCGGGTGATGGAGAGCAGGTACTGCTTTTGCAACACGCACTGCACGAGCCGCACGGAGAGCGGTGCGTAGCCGCTGTAGACGTAGGCGATGTCGTTGGGGTCGTGCTCATTCACTTCGTCCACAATGAGCCGCAGCTGTTTCCGCAGGTATGTATAATTAGTCTTGGTACCCTGGGCACCCACGGAACCAGTCATGGGGATCATCGACGCCAAGGGCGACGCTCTGGATAAGAGCATCTGCAGGCGCTCTAGGTTATGGAGGGTAAGGAGGTGCTGATATCCGTATCCCTGCAGGATCAGCCGCCGGAAATGGTCCAGTTCTTTGGTCTTGATCCCTCCAGAGATGCACGAGTAGATGCACAATAACCTGAGGACTTGGGGTAATGGGGTATCACGGGCGATGAGCTCCTCGATCGCATCGAATTGCCCCGAGGGATCGGCACCTGCCGCCAGGTTCTGCTGGACCTCGAGCAACTTGTTAAACCTCTCAGTCCGCGTGTACTTGATGATCTCTTCTGCCAGGCCCGTATGGATCTTTAAGCTCTGCTGTTCGGCTTGATATCCAGGAAGCTTCTTTACAAACTCTTTGAGTTCCGCCGTCGTCTTGGAGCTATGCCTACTTTCGTAGTCACTCTTCAGCCGTCGGGCTATCTTATTCAGGAGATTGCCGACGACAGTAAAATTAGAGTCGCGAAGCTGTGCGAACAAGGGGTCCGACCCATCCAGCTGGATCTTGCGCTTTCGCGATTGCCCGTTGTTAGACGGCGCGGCTGACGACGTACCCGCCCCTGCCGGCTGCGCCACGGCACCAACGATGGTCGAATCGACGTCGGTCTGATTGTTTTGGATCCCAAACACCTCGTCTATAAGACCCTCGTAGGTGAGTTGCGTCAAAAGCGGCGTGACAAAATCGACCTCACGGTCGATTATGATGACGTTCTCGATAGTAGTGCTGGGGGATAGCCCGGTCGCGTCCGCCTCGGCTGCATCCTCGTCCGCAAGCAGTTCCTGCCGCATGCGGATGAGAAGATCGGCTACTCGTTTAGCGCTGTCACCCTTGCCGATGATGCGAGGAAACAGGCCGTGTTTCTGCTGGATCCCCATCAAGGCACGGGCAAGCAGGAAGAGAGGGGTTGGGTCTTTCGCGAGGTACAGATCCCTAAAGGAATCGCTCAGCTCGAGCGACAAGACATCTGTTTCCAGCGGAAAGAAGAAGAGGGGCAGCTCGGCGACGTTGGTGTCACCCAGAACACCGGCTTCCTCCAGCACCTTGTCCGACAGCAGAGTCCGCCGAGGCACCCAGAAGATGTGGAATTCGTGAGGTGATTGACTCTCGCGTTGAAGCCGGATGATCTGGTCTGCGGGATTGTTAGCACACTATGATGCTCTCGACCGCATGTCATGCGACGATTAGTGAGAGTATAGGTAGGTGCCAGGCCCGATTGGCTTGGTATCCGGCTCATCTGACTGACAAACGCTGAGTGGAGTGAGAGCTCGGCGCTGTCTACTCTAGAGCCGAGGACTTGATGCATAGGAAGCTGGGGGAGGTGGGTACGAGGTGAGGAGCCATCCTGTGCTCACCTGCGATGGCATGGGCATTGCGGGCGGACTCGCCGCGAGCGACGAACACAACATTCCGTTGGCTCGTGTCTGTGTTTTTGTTCTCCAGGAAGAAGAAGTTGTCGACGCCGTAGTCGCGAAGAGTGGAGGCCTTGACCACGACACCGAGTGGACCAGCCAGCTCCTTCTCAATCACGAGGTTCTTCTTGCCGCGAACCTAGGCGACGCACTGCCCGTCAGTCTCAGCGGTCCAGCGCCTCGCAGAGCCCAGCGTGGAGCATGGCGCGTCTCGACCGAATGCATCGACTTACTCCCTCAAGGAGATGGAGCAGATCCTTGCGCGCCTTGTCCCGGAGCTGCTCCGTGTCAAACCCCGCACGAGGAGCCATGATGCTGAGCTCTCCATGTGGTGATTTTGTGGTGTTGGGTGGAACCTCGGTCGGGCTCTGCGAAGCCTGCCGAAAGCTGGGCGCAAAGGAAGAAGAAGAATGCCTTGTGGGTCGCTATTTGAAGTCTTGGCGTTGGCCCAAGCTTTACACGAGCAGCACTTGTCGAGACCAATCCGCTTTCAGTCGTCGGTTGGCTTGATCCAAGAAAAGATGAGGCATTTGCACAATGGATTTCGTACAACAAGTATCATATCGTTCCTTCAGCGCTGTCGGAGTCACACAGGAATGCTGTTAAGGCTATTTCAAAATTTGAGTGCTAAAAGCGAATGCATTTTGCGCCTGTTGCTTCCCTTCATCAATCAGTGACCACTGATTGGATGCGTCTTCGTGCAGCTCCGTCCGTCATCCAGGAATCCAGCAAAGACCAAATTATCCCAACCCGACCCTGCACCTGGCAGACCACGATGATTCGGTGCATTGGGACCAAATTGACGTGAGGGCTGCATAGCAGGACCGGCCAGGTGCGAGGGCGGTCGGAGGGTTGGTCCTAACTCCATAATGCATGCAGTCAAAAACGTTCGCAGAACCCACAACCAAAGATTCGTGAGGATCATAAGAAGGCTTATGAGTTGGAGTAACTTTGGTGCCGCTCTCGGGGATTTCAGCCGGTGCTGCGTCACACGTCGTTATCGTGATAGTAGAACTGGATGTCCCTAGGTCGCATAGTGTTGCCCCGAACAAATTCCTCATCTCCAGGAGGCCGCTCGTTCTTGGAGTTCCCGGTAAGCATGCTTTGCAGACTCATACAAACGCTCTCGACGTTCTGCACGGGGCTCCATCCTTGCTGGCCGAGTAAGTCAAGACAGATGATTCCGTTGGAGTAGATGTGAGGATGTATCGGGATTGGACGGTCAGGAAGCTGGACGAAGACGACTTCGGGAGGCTCTAAGAGCGGAAATATCAGGAACTTGCTTCGTCCCTTGGTGACAAGAAGCGGGGAGGACAAACCGATAGGGTATGACGGGCTAAAACGGAATTTCAGCCTGTATGTTTGGTTTTGGTAGAGTGGGTTGTTATCCAGCACCTTGATGTCCAGCAGCCATTCCTCGAAATTGTCAGCCGAGACAAGCTCGATCCCTGGCGGCAACGAGCTGCTGATCTGAAAGCGTACAACGTCAGAGATGCACAGGCTTCAAAGATAAGTCGTGGCAAACCTTCTGGAGCTCCTTACCCAACCTTTTCGCAGCAAACGGCACCGACATCTTCTATCGTGACTGTGATTCCGATGATGAACAGTTGAGGGGAGTTGTGGCGGGGAGAGAGCTGCAGATGGTGGGGGTGGGGAATAATCATGTACTACGGAATTGAATTGATTGAGTCGTGGAGCGGGATGGATGGTCCGGCCGGCGCCGGGGGGGGGGGCAAACAGAGTTAGTAACGACAAATGCTAGGTTTGAAATGAAAACGGTCCCCTTGGAACATAATACGGGGCCAAGTCTACCCTTAAACTCAGGTCTATCCGGGGCTGGACGTGAGAGAAAACATCGCGTTCAAACGCGGGGGTGGGCAAGACCAAGGTCGCTTGACCACAATGGAACGCAACGCAGCGCAACGGGAGGGATGCAAGGCTCCACCAGCCGTCAGACACCTTACCCTCTCGTCCTGGACGAGACCCAGCAGGAGGGAACCAAGCCGGGAGAACCACGCTGCTCCTTCATTGGTTGCAGCAGCAGGCGGCTCAAGCTGGATCGAGTTCGGGCAGCATCCGGGCGGGCAAGAACCTAAACTGCACTCAGCATCTCTCTCATAAAGTGGCACGACGCAACACCATGCAGCGAGTATCTTGACCTTTAACGCGGCCTCACCGATGACATGCACGGAAGGCGACAGCTCACGCGTTGTTTGTGCTATGAGCCAAACTGTGAGCCTAATGCTTATCACTGCACAAGAGCGCCAGGGATGTCCATCCATCAAAGGGCCCGAGCATCTACGAACCTTTTTCTATAGCCACCCGACAGCTTCCCGCCCTTCGCTGTGCCTTACACAGCAGCGGCAGTGCAGTGCAGTCCTACCCAACCTTTGTCGTTGTAAGAAGATTGTTGTCAAGAATTAAGCATCATGAGAGGCAGCAGCCAAAGGTTGCCCGCCAATGAACGTCTTATGAACTTAGGCATATATGTCTTCATGTCTGAAGCTAAGGTACCTCATGAGTTTGAAAAGTTCCTGAGTATCTGGCGGCCATAATCCAGCCGTCTGGCCGTCTATCCCCGCCATCCACTCCTCCAATCCTCCGCGAGTGGGACCCTAGCCTACGGTGGATGTAACTTCTTGTTCGGAAGACACAACGCACCTCTCAGTACATGATACTGATCTATACAAGTACACCTCGTTGAGGTAGCACTAGTGTACACTCCTGCGCAGGTAAGGTAGCTCAGGTAAGGTAGGTACCTAATGTGCAACACCTGGCTTCCGTACCAAGAAATGAACTGTACGGAGGTATTGCGGTACTGCGTATGCGCAGAAGTGGGGTTAGTAACCCCTGGACCGTAGCGACCCACAAGGAAGAAGGCACAGCCAACGCTCGAGACCCAGCGGCCGGTTCTCACAGCCGCAAGCTGGAACCAACCGATGTGATGTGAAGAAGCCTAAAGGGCTTCGCGTTGATGTGCCTAAGTCGGCGCCTTGTGGAAAGCGTGAAAGATCTGTACTGCGTCCGGATGTTTAAATAATCAGTCTAGTCCAGCACCCCGTCACCATCTCCACTTCGTTGTCCCTCTTGGGTACTATACACGGACAACTCGCAGCAGTTTCGGCGGGGTACTCTGGGCAGTTACCCCTCGTTCAGCCCAATCGTTGCCAAGCCCCCTTCCTCTCGTTAACTTACGTACCCTTCATCTGCTTCGCAGCGCCTTCCCAGCTGAGCTGCCAACCGATCGATCGACAATTCAGACCCCAGCTGAAGCCTCCCTTGATTTTTTCGCCGCATCTCGTGCGATTCCGCTTCGCCCAGGCCCTGCTTCTCCGCGCGAAAGCCAGGCCTGCAACACAATACACAGCCAAGGCACGACCCAGTCTACCAGCGACAACGCATCTAGGACGGAATCCTCGTAGCGGCCAAGCCTCGCGCAGTCCGTTACTCGACCCGAGCTGACCATTTTTTTCTTTCCTTTGTCGGTTGAACCTTCATTTGGGCTTTTCTCCTGCAAAGCTCGCAACCATGAGCTGTAAGTCACCCTCGTTCCGTCAGACGCTTTCGAGCTTCGGTTTGTTGCTTCTGGCCCCCTCAGTCGAAGAACAGCCCTGGGACCACGGCCGACGGGCGTTGCGTTTTTCATGAGGCTGATGGGTGTACTATGCAGTCGCAAACATGCTCAACCGCCTCCATGGGCAACCCGAAAGCTACGAAAAGAAGTACGTTCCCCGGGGTTCCCATTGCACCGCTTCCGAGCCTCGCCCCTCGCGGTCCACTGACACATCATACGTTAGGGCGAAGTACCGCTTTGGGCGCACCCTTGGCGCCGGCACATATGGTATCGTCAGGGAGGCAGAGGGCCCCGATGGTCGGGTCGCGATCAAGATCATCTTGAAGAAGGCCGTCCGCGGCAATGAGCGTATGGTTCTCGACGAGCTGGACATGCTCCAGCGGCTTAAGCACCCGCACATTGTCAAGTTTGTGGACTGGTTTGAGTCGAGAGTATGCCGCCTGATTCGCTATCGGCAGATTCACGGGAAATCTCGAAACTGATTCGCGACATTTGTTTAGGACAAGTACTACATCGTCACCGAGCTGGCGACTGGCGGAGAGCTGTTCGACAGAATTTGCGAAAAGGGCAAGTTCACTGAGAAGGATGCCTCTCAAACCATCAAACAGGTCCTGGACGCCGTCAACTATTTGCACAAGAACAACGTCGTTCACCGCGGTATGTATCTTCGCTGTAGATTGTCTACGCCGCGCCAGAGTCTAATCGTGCAACAGATCTCAAACCCGAGAACCTCCTGTACCTCACTAAGGACCCGCACTCGGATCTGGTACTGGCCGACTTCGGCATCGCGAAGACGCTCGGAACCAAGGACGAGGTGCTGACGACGATGGCTGGTTCGTTCGGCTATGCGGCGCCCGAGGTGATGCTCAAGCAGGGCCACGGCAAGCCCGTAGACATGTGGTCGCTCGGTATCATCACCTACACCCTACTCTGCGGCTACCCGCCTTTCCGATCCGAAAATGTCCAGGACCTGATTGATGAGTGCACTGCCTGCCGTGTGGTATTCCACGAGCGCTACTGGAAGGACGTCAGCCAGGACGCCAGGGACTTTATCTTGGGACTGTTGCGACCGAAGCCGGAAGATCGCTGGACGAGCGAGGTGAGTTCACGCCCCATCCTGAATCTTTTCGAAATTACGATCGGTGACTGACTCCCCCTTTCAGCAAGCCCTCGCCCACACCTGGCTGAGCGGCAAGAACGCTACCGACCACAACTTGTTGCCCGAGATTCGCGCCTACCTCACTCGCGCTCGGTTGCGGCGCGGTATTGAGATGGTCAAGCTCGCCAACCGCATCGAGGCGCTCAAGGCGCAAGAGGAAGACCCGGAGAACTCTGATATGCCCAAAGACGCCACGTCAGCAGCGGACCAATCGCGCCTTACATCTTCCTCTAACGCCAACGATAGCTCCGCCGCCGGGAATGCTAGCGGCCAAGGCGGCAAGCGCAATCTCTCCAAGGCGGTGAAGAGTGCCATCTTCCGCGAAGTGGTCCTGGCCAAGGTGCGAGAAATGAAGGAGCAGGAGCAGACTCTCAAGGTGACCGAGGAGGCGTCCAAGATGGCTTGAAGGAGAGGAATCGAGACCGTCTCGGGTTTGATTTTGAAAATACACATAAGACTTCGAGAGAATATGGAAGGGGGGAAGGGGATAGGTTCTGTTTTGTGAAGGGTTCAAAATGTGGGGACTTAGCTTTGACTTGGGAAGGATCCTATATTGCTGCTCGGATGATCTGGGAGACAGGTTTTCCACATACCCCGTCCCGAGTTATGGACTGAGAGCGGGTTGCTCTTCTTTATCTAGTCATGTTTTGATCATTCAGAATGTGTCGACAAATAGGGCTCTTGTCGCCTCGGACAAATTGGAGCGGATTAGCTGTCTGGGACACAATCCAAATTCTTTTTTCCCCCTTGTCCTTCCACACTCGGAACGCAAGATGGCGAACGCGCCAGCGGGAATGGCGATATGAAGATCTTGGTCAAGGCGGATTGCCTTGCCAGAACCATCTCTCTGGTGGGGGCTACTTCTTCTGTGATCCCCCAGGCCAGGTAGAATCGGCGCAGAAACCGGGTCAGTCACGAGGGGATCGAAGCCGGATGGGAACAAGTTCGGGAGCCTCGCGGGCCAGCATGCCAGTAACAGACTCTGGATTCCCTTGCAGAATAATGATTTTGGTCCGCAGAAAATTGGGTGAGCTTGCTCATTCGGTATATGGGTGTGTATACAACAAGTAGAGCTTGGGGGCCAGCACCATCACGCACAACATCCTCACGAGCTCGGCAACACTATGAGCAAAATTCTGAGACTATTGTCGTTGTATTGGTTAAGTCACTTGTGTTCCATCTAATGCAAATGCAACACTCAAGACCACCAAGAGAACAGGGTCGGCCTCGAGAATTCTCGGTGAAATTTTACCCTTCCCTCCCTTTAAGTACATTTTACCCTACAATGGAACGAAGCAACCAACCCGTGCGCCCCACCCAATTGCGTGAATGTATATCTCAACTGTCTAAATTAAGAATGATGTAATGTTGCCCATCGTGAATTCGTGAAAAGTAAAGTCCCTTCCGTTTTCTTTCTTTCTTTCTTTCTTTCTTTCTTTTTTTTTTTTTTTTTTTTTTTGCGTTCGCCCCCCGCCCGGGCTTAATCCTGTCCTGACAACTCGGCCAAGACGGTATCGCACAACTCTTCGTACTTGGTCGGGTCGAACCGCTCGCGCTGCCACCCGCTCTTGCGCAGCCGCTCGATCCTGGCCTGGCGGTCTTGGTTCCTGTCATTGCAGCCCCTTTGTGTCGTCGTAGTTGCCGAGGGGGAAGAGGCATCAGGGGATGGCGTAGGCTGCTGAGCCAAGAGCTGTGCGAGGCTGGCCGAATGCCGCGCCAGCTGTGTGCGCAGGGTGGAGAGGTGCTCGCAGCAACGGTCGACGGCGCGGGCTACGTGGTAAGCGCTCTCGTCTCCCTCTTCTCGTTCCTCTTCTTGTTCGTGCTCTGGCACTGTCGGCAGGGGCAGCTCAATCTCCTCTTGGAACTTGATTGGCCGGAGATCTGGCGGGGATGCTTCTGCTGCTGCTGATACGCCGGGCTGGTGGTAGAAAGCGTCTTCGAAGCCGAGCGTGGGCGAATCCGGACGGATGATGGGCTCTGCTGGGCCGGCATGAAGGGGCGTATTCTCGGAGAAAGAGAAGGATACTTTCTTGCCGTGCCCGTGGAGTGAATGAGAGGATCTGCGATCGGGATCGTGGAAGGAAAAGACGGAGTTGGTTGGCGACGTAATGCAGGTGTCGGGGGTCCATGCTCGCGAGCTGATCGAGCCGGAGGGCGAATGGCAGCTGGAGGAGCGTGTTGAGCCGACGGAGCCGGGGCGAAACTTTCGCAGAAGAGACTCCTCGGCGGCATTGATCAGCGCCGAGGCCCGGTCGAAGTGGGTGTAGGCCTGCTGCAGGAGCGTGGCCCGGAACGCGGCAGTGGATGGAAGCGGACGGGCGCAGATCTCCAAAGACGTGGCCGCGTAGAAATGGAGGTAGATGAGATATACGGGCTCGACCTGGGACGTATCCTTAATGCTCTCAAGGACCTCGAGACACCTCGCCGAGCATGCCCGGTACCGCTTGCCAAAATACATCCTCTTGACTTCGGCGATCGTCTTCTTCCATTCTGCCTTCGTACAGGGTATCACTGGAGCTGGCGCTGGGGCGGGAAGTGACGAGCGTTTGTGCGGGTTCAGCCTCACAGCGTACGTAGGTACCGTAGGTACCGTTGGGGTAATTGGCGTCGTTGGGCTCGTTGAGCCGGGCGAGTAACCCGTTGACTGGCGTCGAAGGAAAGACTGAGTTGGGCCCGCGCTACACGTCCGAGAGCCCGAGGCGAGCATCAAAGGTATCAGTCCAGGCATGGTTGCTGTTAGTTGACGGTAGTCCCAAAGGAAAGAATGTCGTGGCTTCGTCTGGCTTCGTCCCGGAGGTCGTCAAAGGAAGCTGGAGGTTATCTTCTTTGAACCGGGACTTTGAAACCGGGCGGAGCCCCGTGCTGTTGACTCCCCAGGAGCTTGTACAGGCATGCACCCTGTCGCTCGCTAAATGAGGCGATGAAGGGGATCGCCGAATCCGGCAACAGGCGCAATTCGCCAAATGGAAATTGGAGTGGATTCGACAGGGTCTCCCGAGATGAAGAAAGCAGGTTCCGGGAAACTGGGAAAGGGTCTCACGCCGTGCCTTCGAGAATCGTGAATCGTGAATCGAGCCACGTGCGGAGCACGTCGTGATCTTGGTACACTTTTAGTACGGCCTGGGGTCTGATCTGCAGCTAGCACAGCGCGATCGCCCTTCCCTTCAGAGAGGAGTTGTTGCACGCGGCCGGAACGGAAGACCTGGCCTGACTAGTGTAGCGTAGTGCTGAGCATCAATTAACGGGCTGATCTGGATCAGCGTTGCCTCCTGGTCGGGCAGAGGTTGCCACGATTCTTTCGAAATGAGTGCGTTGGGCAAAGCCCCTCTTGCACAAGCTTCTGCTGCAGAAAATCTGGTGGCAAAACGCGGTCCGCGAACAAATGCACGCAATTGTTGTTTGTGTGCTGTCAAGCGACGGAGCAGCTCCCGACGGGATAGAAAGGAACGGAGTCCGAGTTGGCGGGCAAACGCTTTTGAGGCCGGAAGGAGCGGATAGGTGCTATTGCCGGGTATGCAAACGAAGTAACGGCAACGACAACAGCAACGATGATAGGACCGCGGGTGCTAAAGGAGTGGACGAGGATGTAGTGCGAAAAGACTCTGGTTGACCGCGGATCTCAATCGCACAAACAACAACCCCCACGAAGCGTCTCTCTGGGAAGGGAGCAGAGAGGGAGAGAGAGAGAGAGAGAGAGACAGAGGAGAGTAAGTCAACGCACTGACCGACCAACGGGGCAGCTCGAGCACACCCCAGGCAGAGCCGGGGGGTTCTTTCCTAGTAGTGTACACTATACCCTTCTTCAGCTGCATGACACCCAGCGGCAATTGTATGTACTGTGTACATATACATACGCGCAAGACACGCTTTTTTTTCGCTCTGGATTTGTGCGGGAAGAGAACCGGCGCCGAATCCCACAGAACGCTAAGTCGCATTTGGGGCTGGTCGTGCGTCTCCGGATGCGAGTGTAGGAGCTTCGGAAGGGCTCGTGCTGGCACTAGCGCCGCAGGGGCTCGAGTTTGGGTCCTGACGCTAAACCGAGTTCGGGAAAGCTTAATCTTAGCCCCTCAGCACGCTAACCTGAAGATGGAAAAGTGATATCTGCTGCAGCTCGCACATCAATCCCGTCACGCAGTCACCAAGTCACACGTGAAGAGAACACAACCTGCCCAACATCGTGGTCCACGAACACACTATGAAGTGCTCCATCATGTAATCCGTACACTATGTACATACTGCGTACACGAGTGGAGTTCGGGTATCACTCTTGCCTGCTAATGTAGCGATTTGGACGCTGCAGAACTACCAAGTGTGGTTATTAGGACTGCCCATCTAATCTGGACGGTAAATTTACTTGCTCCAAATCTTGATGCCTTTTGAGATTACGCACAGCTGCACACTCCATATATACATACATATACAAACAAGCCATGGCCAGGATAGACTCATACTTGCTAAATCAAGCGGGGGAAAAGAAAAAAATAAAAAGGAAATTGGCAATAACATTACCTATATCCACCACTTAGTGTCTCAGCTTTGCCGAAACACTTTCTTCCCAGACACGGTAACTAGTATTATTCGTAGTGTAACTATGTAACTACATACACTCGTGTGCGGAACTTCCCATCCCTGAAGAAGTGTGATCATGGCGGCCACCCCGAGACATGCCCGGCGGGGCCAATGTGCAAACCATCAAAAAGTCAAACATGACTTTGCTCAGGACCCCGAAAAAAAAGCAAATAGTGCCCTGAGCAAGCACAAGTCGGAACCCACGCAGCACAGCGATCGCTGCAGCAGAGTCTTCAATCACAGGAACTTGCAGAAAGGACATCAGCCCCACAATCAAGTTCCCTAGTGTATGTATGTACACTATGCTCTCAGACCCTGCAGCTGGGTTGGCCCGCATTGACCATGCCCAAGGTCCTTCTGTGACATGTCTGAGGAGGGCGACCGCATTCAACTCTCAACAAAGTCATTGACTGCGGGGGTTCTTCTCACGAGAGATATGAGGTACTCGAAAAGGGGTAGTCTATCTTTTTGAAGTCTATGTACGGACGTACTTGGCGCTGCCAAATCTACGCTCTCCATGCAAACCGTACCCGTTCCTTTGGAGAACGCTGGGCCCCCGGAACTTGCACGACATTAGCGACTGAGACAACATCGGCATCACGGCTGCTCCGTCTCCGGGGAAGAATGAGACTACTCGGTAGACTGAGCCGTTTCTGCAGGAGCTTTGACATCTTCCCCTTTAACCCCACCAACGACCTTGAGGCCCTCGGCTTGTTGTGTGATACTGTCAAGCTCCTGCTTCCGCGCGAGGCGTGTCTTCACTTCCTCAATGAGGTTATCAAGACTGATGAGCTCGCCCTCCTTCAGCGGGTGGTCCTCGGGAAGACCCATCTCCTTGAACCTCGCCTTTCCTTGGGCCAGTTCGTCCTGTTGTGCAGTGTCAAATAGCTGATGGCAATGAGAGAACTGTGAAACCTGAAGAACCCACCTCACCCAAAATAAGGGCAAATGGCACGCCGTTTGCTTCGGCCGCTTTGAACTGGTTCTGGAGCTTGGGCTTCACCTTGTAGAGGAACTCGGCCTATCCGCCATTAGCTTTGGTTTTGACATTGAATGCTCGGCGGATGAAACCGACCTTGATCCCTGCGTCCCACAGACGGGCACAGACCTGACTCCTCTCCTTGAGCAGCCCAGTAAAGTCCTTGCCGCCGCCGAACGCCATGACGAAGACTTCGACCTCGTTTCGCCGCTCCTTCTTCTTCTGGGTGGCCTGGATGATGGAGAAAATACGGTCGATGCCGAAGCTGATACCAACGCAGGGCACTTGCGTCTTGCCGGAGAACATGCCCACAAGGTTGTCGTATCTACGCCGAGATCAGTATGAATCGGAAAGCGCTTCGAAATAAACACCACCAACCTGCCACCAGCAGCAACAGACCCTACGGCACGTTAGCATTTGGCATCACCGAGGCTGCAGGTGTAAAACGACGCACCTATTCCAAGCGTAGGGTCGTCGGAACGGTCCTCCTCAGGATCCCCGGGCTTACCACCCTTCTTCTTAGCCTGCTTTTCCTTGGCCTCCCCTGATGCGGAGACAGCAGGCGCAGAACCTTCTGTTACCACCTCATAGATGACGCCTGTGTAGTAATCAAGGCCTGCATTGCCCCATTTTAGCATGACCCAACAGCAATGCTAACAAATGGCCGGCACTAGCGAATCGGCAAAGAACATACCTCTGGCCAACGACAGATCGAAAGAAACAGTGTGGTCGGCCCCAAAGTCCTCAAGATAAGTGAAGAGAAGATCCATGTCTGCGAAGCCCTGCTGCATCGATGGGTTTGCCGCCAAGGCCTCATCCTGCTTCAACTTCTCGAGGAGGTCTCGCTTCCCCTTGAGAACCACGTAAGTCCCTTTCGGACGGTTAGTCTATCTCGATAAACAGGGACTGGAGAAACTCGATCAACTCACCGATCTTGTCGGCAACCTCCGGGGCCAACCCCTTCTCGTCAACCATCTCTTTCCTGACGTCGGCCCAAGGCATCTTGTCGAGCTTGTCCACGGCAGAGGAGATGGGGCGGATGAGATTGTCCGGCACACCGCAGACTTGGAAAAGGCCGTCGAGAATCTTGCGGGAGTTGAGCTTGATAGTGTACTTCCCATGCCAGCCAAGACCCTCAAAGACCTCGTTGATGATCCTGATCTATTGAAGGTTAGATCCCAAACGGCCTACAAACGGGAATGGCCAAGCTCAAGACCGAATAGCTGTGTCCGACGTACAATTTCAGCATCCGGAATCATGGGATCGTATACGCCCTAGGGATGTTGTCAACATTTGGTTCGGAAATCGGGGCCCGGAAAGGCAAGCAACAGGAGGAGCGCCTTACAGCAATGTCGAAACTGTTTCCATGAAACGAAATCGTTAACTTGACATCTGTGAAATAGACGCGACTGGAAATGCTTTTTTTTTGGGGGGGGGTGGAGGGGGAGGGTGTTAGGCACAACACATACTCGCATTGATACTAAGTCATCATGTTAGTCTACATGTAGTTCCTTGATGTGCGGGAAAAAGAGGGGAGGAGGGGATGCTCACGAATTCTCGCATGCGGCCCTTCTTCACTGCCGGTTGATCCCTGCGGTAGACCTTGGCAATGTGATAGCGCTTGATCTGAGTGACGTCCTTGTTCATCGCCAAGTACCGGGCTGGGGTGAATCTTAGTACCGAGACCGCAACTCGGGGGCCGACTAGAGGGCATACCGAAGGGAACGGTCAAGTCATATCGCAAGCTGCAAAGCTCACCACCCTGATCCGCCAGGTCGTACTACTAGACTGTCAGAGGGATCCGAACCGCGTGTTGTGGACAGACCGAATGGGGCGTACGATGAGCTTGCTGTCCTCGCCATATTTGCCTGGTTGTGCCCGGCGTCAGTCGAGGTCTCGGTGTCGGTGGCCGCACGCGGCTTCTATGTACCTGCAAGGATCTCTGGCGTCTGTTAGCCAAGCTCTGCTGCTAGCCATCGAAGGATAACCGGATTGAGGAATTACCCACCCTTCAGTTCGAACACGGGGGTGTCGATGGTAACACCACCATGACGTTCTTTTGCCCGTCAGCCTCGTTCCCACTGACGGCTTGTTCGGCCTTCACCTACTGAAGACATCGGTGATTGTTTTGAAGATCTTTTCCCTGAGCACCATGTCCGGACCGGACCCTGGGCGTGATGTTAGGAGCCGTATAGTAAAAGTGTCAAGGCGAACAGGAAATCTCGGGACGACGCACAGTCTCGGGTGCCCTTAGGCGTCCTGCATGACGGTTAGCCGGATGCCTTCCTTGAATGTCCCAGTGTTGGCAAAGAACAACGGACTTGATCTCGAACTTGGGTGTCTTCGAGGGCGCCATGGTTTTTGTGATGGCGGGGTTATTGATGGCGGGGTTATTTGGATTGGGGACCTGCAGCGTCGCCGAGGAGGATCGGAGGGATGAGGATGTCGTGATCTGTCTCGATGATCTAAGCTTGCAGGATGTCGTCGACAAGGTCGTCAAGGCTGATTTTAGGCCTCGTTGTGGTCTGGCAGACCGAAGAGCGCGGATCCACGGGGTCTGCATCAAAATGTGGGTGGGAATCGGGCGCGGGGTGACTCAAGCTCTCGCGGTTGTGTAGGTCCTGAGAGCTCGGCAAAACCTCTGCAATTGCTGATGCATGCGGGTCCGACTGCAAGGCTGCGACGAGGCTGTAATGCGGGACGTAAATTCATTGGCGGCAGCTCAGGGTTAGGTATTACGGAGTAGTTTACGCGAATCCGCTGCTGACTTTATCGCTCTTATCTCGGTCAACCCCGCCATGCCAGGCCACTCACCTCGCTGCGGTTCACGAACTGAGCATCGATATTTTCGAACAGAACAGGAATTGTTGTGCTTCGCCGTAGTCAAACGCCATTTGCCAACAGGTACAGTACTAGATGAACTGCGAAAGTCCTATGGAATCCTAGATGCTAACTTAGTCGGAAACGACGTATTTCCACTAGCAAAAAAGGTCAGGTATCGTGACTCGTTTACAAAATATATTAAGGAAGCTCGTGTTACTGCGTGGGCGGCAAGTCACTCGAGTACGGACGTACACATTTCCGTCGCGGTCGCCCTATACGGAGTAGAGCAGGGTCCATTAATTACCTGGTGGGGCACTACACATGAAGGACCCTGGGTGGCTTGGCGAACGACGGGTGTGGTGTTCGTAATTCGTATTGTATAAATGTTTCCTCCGATTGGTCATTTTTCAATATCCTTGCAGCCTACACTACTGCAGTTGATTGATCTTTCTGGAACCTGCTTTCTTTTGAGCGCAGAATTCGTGACTCCAGAACGGGATCGTTTCGCCCCTGTTAGCTGCAAACGCGTGCCAGCGCTCTCAGGCGTCATATGAAAAGGGGAAAGTATGGATGTTTTTTTGTACTATATGTACGTACATCCATACGTAGTGTATATCGTTGGGTATAGAGGTCATTACTAGTAGAAGCTCAAAAACCTCCATCACGACTTGTTTAGACCAACACGGGATATGCTACGGCATACGGAGGACGGGGACTGAAACTTCTTGGCACCAGTGTTAACGAACATAGCGTGGGCCTAACTTTCCGTTTTGAGCTCGCCGGCCCTCGGACAATTCTACAAGCCCGTGAACCCGCTACACAGGAGAGATTGTCACGTATGATTACCTAGCAGCGCGGCCCCGTGCAAATTTAGAGGCTGTCGCATAGAGAAAAGGACACCAGGCATCCATTGTTACGTGTATTTAATATATTCTCGTTCCTATCGTCTAGAATAATACTCTTTTCTCTTCGTTTACTGCCTATTAGGCAGGCTGAAACGACGCCTGGTCTTTCTCCACCCTCTCTCGATCGCGCACAGCTCCCAACTCTCGCGTATGGGCACGACCTGAGATCAATTAACGCGGGGCAGCCATGGGCGAGAGCAGCACAGAGAGCAGCGAGAAAGCGGCGTCTCGGCCAGCCGACGGGGAGAACGAGAAGAAGCCGCCGACAACTGGCGGCAAGGTCGATGACGATGGCCCGACCAAAGAGACTAAAGATCCCAAGGCACGGCCCGAACGGGAGGCCACGGCCGCTGACTACTTCCGCGTCTTCACCTACGCCAAAAGATGGGACTTTGTCCTGATGGGCACAGCCGCCATCGCCAGCATAGGCGCCGGCGTCACCATGCCCTTGATGAACATTGTCTTTGGCCGGTTGATCGGCGAGTTCAGCGATTTCTCCAACCCGGACGCCGCAGACCCAGACGAGTTCTCGCGGACTATCGACCGCATGTCCCTGTACATGTTCGCCCTCTTCATCTCCCGCTTTGGGCTGAACTACATCAACAAGTTCTGCTTCCGCCTCATCGGCATCCGCATGTCGGCCGCCATTCGCCTCCACTACCTCCAGTGCCTCTTCGGCCAGACCGTCCACGTGCTCGACTCGATGCCCTCGGGCGCCGCCGCGAGCACCATCACCTCGACCGCTAACACGCTGCAGCTCGGAATCTCGGAGAAGCTGGGGACCTTCCTCGAATTCAGCTCGACCATCGTGGCCGCCATCGTCATCGCTTTTACCTACAGCTGGTCCCTGACGCTCGTCACCGCGTCCGTCATCCTCTTCATCTCGCTCGTGGTCTCTGTTCTCCTGCCCTTCATCATCAAGGGGCAGACCATGCTTACCAGGGCCGACGCCAAGGGAACGTCGGTGGCCACCGAAGCCTTCGGCACCATCCGCATGATCACGGCCTGCGGCGCCGAGGCCAGGATGGCCCGGCGATATGCCAAGTGGGTGGCCAAGGCGAAGCAGGCCACCCAGTTCAGCTCCCCCTTCCTGGCGGCCCAGTTCGGTGCCATCTTTTTCGGCCTGTACGGCGCCTTCGCGCTGGCCTTTTGGTTCGGCACGAAGTCCTTCGTCGAAGACCGCATCGAGGGCATCGCCACCATTCTTATCGTCCTCATGTCCGTCATGCTCATGGTCATTTCTCTGGAGCGCGTCTCCACTCCGCTGATTGCCGTCTCCAAGGCCATGGTGGCCGCCGCCGAGTTCTTTGCCGTCATCGACGCTCCGAAGCCAAAGATGGGCACACTGAAGGAGCCCGACGTCTCAGCCGACCAGGACATTGTTTTTGAGGATGTTCATTTTGCCTACCCGAGCCGCCCTCACAAGAAGGTGCTCGACGGCTTAAATCTCCGCATCCCCGCCAGGCTGAACACGGCCATTGTAGGCCCCAGCGGGTCCGGAAAGAGCACCATTGTCGGCTTGATCGAGGGCTGGTACACCCTCCACGATCAATATGTAATTGCGAAGGCCGTCGAGAAAGACAAGGCGAAGAAAGAGAAGGAAAAGGCAAAGAAGAAGGAGAAGAAGAAGAAGAAGAGCAGAGGGAAAGAGGACGACGAGGACGACGACGAAGACGCAGCCGCCGACGCGCCGCTCGATGTGGAAGAAACCGGGGCCCCGGTCGAGCTAAAGGGAAGCATATCAACGTGCGGGAGGCAGCTCGGTGATATCGACATCAAGTGGTGGAGGTCGCAGATCGGTCTCGTGCAGCAGGAACCCTTCCTCTTCAACAACACCATCTTCTACAACGTCGCAGTCGGCCTCATCGGCACGCAGTGGGAAAACGAGCCGGAAGAGGTCAAACGCCGGCTCGTAAGAGAGGCGTGTGCCGAGAGCTTCGCCGACGAATTCATCGACCGGCTACCGGATGGCTACGACACCCAAGTGGGCGACTCGGGCGCCAAGCTGAGCGGTGGGCAACGCCAGCGGATCGCCATCGCCCGGAGCATCGTCAAGAAGCCCAAGATCCTCATCCTCGACGAGGCGACCTCCGCCATCGATGTCCGTGGAGAACGGATCGTGCAGGCGGCGCTGGAGAGGGCCTCCAAGGGCCGGACCACCATCACCATCGCTCACCGACTGTCTACCATCAAGAACGCCGACCGCATCTGTGTCTTGCAGAACGGACGGGTCGTCGAAGAGGGCACCCACGACAGCCTGCTCGAGAACGAGCGGGGCGTCTATTACGGTTTGGTCCACGCGCAGAAGCTGTCCCTGGGAGATGACACGGGCGGAGACCTCCTGCACGAGGAAGACGTTGGCGCGGCCCTCGCGCGCGAGAAGAGCGCAGCCAAGTCGGTGGCCGAGGGCGCAAAGGAGGAAGCCAAGTGGGCCGAACGAGGCTTGTTCAGCGGTTTTGGCAAACTCCTCTACGAGCAGCGCAGCCGGTTCCCATTCTACGTCCTTGCCCTTATCGGTGCCATGGGCGCTGCCGCTGCGGTGCCGGTACAAGCATATCTCTTCGCTAAGGTAGTCGGTGTGTTTCAGAGGACGTCTCTGCAGTCTCTCATGGACGGAGCCACGTTCTGGTCAAAGATGTGGGCTGTCCTCGCCGGCGGAGTCGGCGCTAGCTACTTCCTCACCTCTCTCGTATCAAACAACCTCGAGGGCTACATCGCCGCCGTATACCGACAGGAGTATTTCGAGTCGATCCTGTTCCAACCCACTGCCTACTTTGACAAGGACGACAATGCCACGGGACAGCTAACCGCGCGTCTCTCGAGCGATCCGCAATCGCTCAAGGAGCTCCTGGGTATCAACCTCATGGTGGTGCTCATCGGAATCTTTTCCCTCGCAGGCGCGCTCGCCATCTCGTTCGCCTACGGCTGGAAGCTGGCCCTTGTCGCCCTCTGCGTGACGGTGCCGATCGGCATCGTGTCGGGCTACTTCCGTCTCCGGTACGAGCTGCAGTTCAACAAGATGAACGACGAAGTGTTCCAGGAGAGCTCAAAGTTCGGTGCCGAATCTATCGGTGCGTTCCGGACCGTCAGCGCCCTCGTCATGGAAGACAGCATCTGCGACCGGTACCAGAAGCTGCTCAGCGGTCACGTCGTGGCGGCGTTCAAGAAGGCCCGGCTTACCACGATCGTCTTTGCCTTCGCCGACAGCGCTAGCTTGGGGTGTCAGGCGCTCATCTTCTGGTACGGTGGCCAGCTGATGCTGAAGCGTGAGTACGATGTTGTCGCGTTCCTCGTCACCTACATGGCGGTGATTCAGGGAGCCGAGTCCGCGGGCCAGTGGCTGAGCTTCGGCCCCAATGCTGCGCAGGCGGCGGCGGCGGCCAATCGCATCCTGCATGCTCGCGAGACGCGTCTCAGGAGCGACGCCACCAAGTCGGAGCAAATCCCCGACGTGGACGGCGGCATCAAGATCGAGCTCAAGGACGTCCACTTCAAGTACCCCACCCGCGACGTCTCCATCTTCAGGGGGCTGAACCTCACCATCGAGAAGGGCCAGTTCGCCGCGCTGGTCGGCGCGTCCGGGTCGGGCAAGACGTCCATCGTCAGCCTGCTGGAGCGGTTCTACGACCCGGACAGGGGCCAGATCTTGTTCAACGGCAAGGACATCAGCGAGGTCGACGTGTACGAGTACCGCAAGCTCCTGTCGCTGGTGGCGCAGGAGCCGTCGCTGTTCCACGGCACCATCCGCGAGAACCTCCTCCTCGGAGTGGACCCGTCGACCGTGACGGACGAGCAGCTGCACCAGTGCTGCAGGGACGCGAGCATCCACGACTTTATCGTGTCGCTGCCCGACGGGTACGACACCAACATCGGCAGCCGCGGCGTCAGCTTGAGCGGCGGGCAGAAGCAGCGCGTGTCCATCGCCCGCGCGCTGATCCGCAACCCGCGCGTCCTGCTGCTGGACGAGGCCACCAGTTCCCTCGACTCCGGTGAGTGGCCCCAATCGGCCTTTTTTCTTTTCTCTTTTTGTGTGTGTGTGTGTGTGTATGTGTGTGATTTGCCGTTTGCTAACCTGATGTTGGGCAGAGAGCGAAAAGCTCGTGCAGGCGGCGCTCGAGAGAGTCGCCAAGGGCCGGACAACGATCGCGGTGGCGCATCGCCTCGCCACGATCCAAAAGGCCGACATCATCTACGTGCTCGGCGAAGGTAAAGTGCTCGAGAAGGGCAGCCACGCCGAGCTGCTCAGGCAGAAGGGCGTGTACTGGCATATGGTATGCTTCAGACTCTTGTACATGGAATGATTGGAGCCTGTTTCATGCTGACTTGTGCGGCAGTGTCAAAACCAAGCGCTCGATAGGTAACTAACTGGTCGCGGCACAATCGCGGCTTGTGCCATGTTCGACTTCGGGAATGGGCCGAAAGCACCCTCATACTCGGTTTCACCTGTGCAACTAGCAGGTCTGGAAACTGTTGGTACCTTAATCGCGGAGGTTTCTGTCTTATACCTATTTGCTATATTAATACGGGCACTTCCTCTCTTGGAGTTCGATCTTGTAAAACAGCATCCGGCATTCTCCACTCCCGGAGGGGAAGAAAAATATATAATCCATATATACATGATTCTCTGGACAGCATCAATAGACCAGATGAACGACACGAGGATCTATTGAATCACGAATCGTCTTAAACAGATGTATATAAGGTGTGCCGAGTAAAGGTAGACGCCATATAAGCGTGCAGGAACCTTGGTGTAGAGACACCGATGTATGTGTATCCATGTACGTAATACTTTGACCGTGAAAGGTCGAGTCTTGAAATTCTCGTTACACAGTACAGCACGGAACACACTACTTGGATGTCGTATAGCCCTGCATTCACAGCAACTCGCGGGAAGGCGCTCTGGTCGGCTACAAGCGGCACAGCGCGGGGGGGGGGCTTCCTGCCCGCATCGGGCTTCTCCGCTGACCTTGTTGTTGACTCTCGCCGTGATGCAGGCCCCAACAGACGGACAACGCCGAAACGCCTGATGCGACCATCATCCATCAACATCCGGGAGAAGAACAGAACACCGGTTTATCCCAGCCATTGCTCCCAATTGCTGCTGCTACTCCACCACCCCCGCAACCCACCGACACTGAGGACCCGCTCCGCAGTGTCCTTATCGCTCGATCAAACAAGCAATTGAAGTATCAACAGGTGAACCGGAGAACAAAGAAGGAAAAATAAAGAAATAAAGGGGGAGAGAATACGATTCAAGAACGGGAGAGACCGACAGAAATAGAAAGGAAAACACCTAAAAGAGAGAAAAAAAAGAAGAAGAAACGACAAGGGAGAAGAACGATGCCGACCGCCCCGATCGCCTCCTCCATCACCTCCCACACGGCCATCAACGAGGCCTGCCAGGAGCACGGCCTGAGCCCGAGCGAGTTCCTGGAGCTGTGCGGGCGCGCGCAGGACGCCAAGGCGCGCGCCTACTGCCCGTACAGCGGCTTCCGCGTGGGCGCGGCGCTGCTGACGCGCGCGGGCGACTACGTCGTCGGCGCCAACGTGGAGAACGCCAGCTACCCGGTCACGACGTGCGCCGAGCGCGTCGCCTTCGGCACCGCCGTCGTCGCCGGCGCCGCCGGCCCCGGCGGCTTCAAGGCCGTCGCCGTCGCCACCGACGCCGACACCCCCACGAGCCCATGCGGCATGTGTCGGCAGTTGTGAGTTTCTCTCTCTCGCCAATTTTCGTTCTTATTCTTCTTTTTTCTTTTTGAGAACCATTTCTTGGGGACAAGGGTAGATAAGAGAGGGCCGTGGGGCAACGGCGGGGCAAGGGAAGGGGATGAGGGGGGTTCCCCTCTTCATTCCGGGTTCGGGAAGAGACATTGGATGTGCATGCCTGCCGACTGACTGACTGACTGACTGATTGACTGACGTACCGTCGATGCAGTATCCGCGAGTTCTGCGAGCTGAATGTGCCCATCCTCATGTTTGATAAGGACAGCAATTTCATCGTGCTGAAGCTAGCAGAAGTATGTACATACATACCCGACCTATTAATACCCCCCACCTTTCCCGAACTGATTGACTGACTGCTAACGCTTCTTCTTGTACATAGCTTCTTCCCCTGTCTTTCGGTCCGGACAGCATGGGAGTCCCCGACCCGGCAAAGCCGCCCAGCACACCTCCTACCGCATAGGGGCGTGAGGCCATGTGGGAGGCTCTTGCAGAGATGGTCGATCCATGATGTTGTTTGATGGCGTTTGGGGGGGCAGCGACACAAGTTTCGTTTTTCATTGTTCAGCATGCAACTGCATTTTAGAGGGACGAGGAGCAATCGGATTCTATGGCAGCGAACAGCATCCCTTGTATGGAGATAGGGAATAACTAGCATATCACGCTTGGATTAATTCATTCATTTTATTATTTCTTTCCACCCAAGGGTTTTTTCCTGCTTTTGTCCTTTGCACAATGTCCACTAAGGCGGTTTCAGACGAGGCGCCTTGCATAGGCAACTTAACCGAATCACAAGCACAGGAAGAACGCGCCCATGGCAGAAAAAGGAAACTAATTAAAGCCTGTATGAATTACTATAAACGAAAGTCCCCATACACTTGTGCGTGCTAATAAAGGAATGGCATATTTCAGAATGCTCAATGCTACACACCCTCACCTCCTGATACGCCAGACAAAACCAAGAGACAATGAGCCCAGAGTCGTAAAGCCAAACCCAGTATTGAAAAAAGAAAAAATCGTATACGCCAACAAGACAGCAACAACCCCTTGACAAACTTTCCTTTGGGAAAAAAGAAAAACAAACTGGCCCAAGTATGTAAAAGTCTAGACCTCCTTTTTCCTTGAGATACCGCCCGGCCGCCCCATGAACAGCGATTCCCTCCGCTAGGAGCCGAGGAGCCAGCCTTTGACGGCGCCTTAATAGCCGAACCCGTCGTGCTGGTGCACCGGACACCTCCCCGGGTGGCGCTCCCACCAGGCGTTGATGCAGGCCCGATGGAAGCGGCAGAGACACTCGAGCCTCGCCATGGCGACGCCGACCTCGAACTCCTCGAGGCAGATGGAGCACTCGGCCGAGTCGACGCAGTCCTTCTCGGTCGCCGTGTAGGGGAACATGCCGGTCCTCCGGGGCCCGGGCCGCGCGCCGTCCGGGCTGCTGCCGTCCTCCCCCGCCGAGGCGGGTGGGCGGCCGCCGTATCGGCTGTGCGACTCGATGCAGCCGGTGATGTGGGCCTCGCGGAGGGTCTCGAAGTTGGGGAGGGTCCGCGGCGGGAGCTCGCGGTGGCAGACGGGGCACTCGTCTTCCTCGGGGATCTGCGGGCGCCGGCGCACGGGGGGATGGAAAGTGCGGGAGGCGCTGGAGGAGGAGGAGGAGGACGAAGGGCCGGCGATGGTGGAGGGGCCCGGCCTGTTGCCGACGTCGAACATCGACCGGTACCGGGGCGCGGTGCCCGGGTAGAACGGGGCGGACTGCGAGGTGGCCGTCGGCCGGTAGTAGGCAGGCGGGGTGCCCCAGAGAATACGAGCCTCGTAGTTACTACGATGTGGTGGTGGGACCGGCGGCTGGGAAGACGATGACGGCCCGGGTTGCTGCGTGTGGGTTAGAGAAGTCACACATTCGAGCCCGAAGTCGAGCCATCGCAACAACAGAAAAGCGAGCGACATGCGGGACTTACCAGAGTAGCGCTCCGAGTCCTCGTCTGAGGGTCATTCGCGGCTCCGGCGCCAAAGTAGAAGTTCCATCTATTGGATGACGAGCTGTCGGCCCGGCCGGGCGAAGCCGGGTCGTTCTGCGAGCTTTGTTGATGCGCCTGGCTCTGAGGCGGCGCCGTGTTGGGGTCAGGGACGCAAGGGTTGCATAGCCTGACTCTCTCGCCCCCCGAGAATTCGGGATACCAGCCTTGGCTGTCTAAGAGGGAAAGGGAAGGACCTTGGGAGAGCGGACTGGGCGCCCCAGGAGGCCGAACGATATACCGGTGGGGGATGGTGATGCGGTGTGGCGAGCACGCGTTGCAAACGACCCGACCACACTTGCTGCAACAAAAAAATAAAAAAATAAAAAAAATGGGTGAGCCTTGCCCTCCTCTGACATCTCGCATCTCTCTCGGCTTAGGTAGTGTACTCACCGGCAGTGGTGTTTCCTGACGAAAATGCTGAACTGCGTGCCGCAAATCGGGCAGTAGGTCTGTTCGGAATCCGGCTGCCACCTCGGCAGCACCACCTCTGGAGGAGCGCGCTGAGCGGGTGTTGTCGACAGAGTGGGCGGGTCAGCGGCAGGCGGCATGCTAACTTGACGGCCGGAAACCCCGGTATCTCTCGGCATGAACCCGGGAGGCGGAGCTGCAGGCCCTCCGCTCGCCGCCCGCGATCCTGGCTCGGGCCGTGGCTGCGCAACCGACGGGGAGGTGTTCCTCGGCGTGGGCTCGTTGTTTTGACTTGTCGACGTAGCGTCGTCCTGCCGTGCGTCTGGTTCTTCAATCCTACGGGCCTGCGAGGTGGCATCGGCCTCTCCGGACGTTTCGGGGTGGTGTTCCGGCGAAGGATGCCGAGCCTGCTGATGACCATCGCCCTCTCGGTCGCCGGAACTCCGCGGCGAGACCTCCCCCGGATCGAGACGGGTTTGGCTCGCACCCGGTTGCGCACCTTCCTCTTCTCCGTGTTCTTGGTTCCCTCGGTGTCCTTCCGCTTCCTCTTCTCCTTGTCCTCCTGACGACTCTCCGGCGTCGGATAGCGCGCGCTCAACGACGTGGGTAGGGCAGTCAAAATATCGCGAGCATTCGTGGTCGTGATACCGCGCGGTCCGCCATCGGCATACCGCTCTGGTGCTCTGATCGAGATGGCGGTCGCGGCTGGCGGGGCTGGGGCCCCTCGAGCTGCTAGGGAGAGACTCGCCGCCAGTCTCGACTTGCCGAAACGCGCCGTCGTCTTGGGAAGTCGTCATGGCCGAGGCGGGGGGCAGCACATCCGGAGACGTCCCAGTAGACAACTGGTGGGGCGATAGGCGCTCGTCGGGTTGCCGAAGTTACCTAAACGCTGCGTATGGGAGCCTGCCTGTGGCTGCCTCTGATCTGCTGTTCGCACGTGTTGGATGCAATGCGCCTTTCGTGGTGTGTCAGGAATGGGGCGAGATAAGCGGGGGGGTTCGAGTCGTCGACGGCCAGACGAGGCTGGCTGGTAAACCGTAATGCGCCGGGAGAGAACAACGAAAAAAGGAAACAGAAGAAAAAGTAAAAGTATAAGAAAACGAGGAACGTCAAGCTCAAACACGAAGGCCAGTCAAAGTCAGCCCGTTGTTGTTCCCGGCCTGGTGTGTCGGTGTCGGTGTCGGTGTCGGTGTCGGTGTCAAACCTGAGGGATGGCCTCAGCCAAAGGGTCTCGGCTCAGCGCCGACCCACTGATCGCGTCATGGGCGTCTCAACGCCGTCGATAAGCTCTCGAACCCCGGACTGAGCACGCGCCCCGGGCTGTACTTCCAGATCTTGCTGCTCCGTCTACGGCACGACGAGGGAAAAAAATTCCAAGAAGCCCGGCTCTTGCCCGATATCCAATGCTGCCCTCGGGTGTATGGAGCGAAGGGATACTGGGGAGCGGCGGTAGTTCGTTGGGTGAGCAGTGGAGTTGGAGGGGCAAAAACCGTGGCGGCGTGTCGGGGATGCCTTGTGAGACAGGGGTTGTTGATCCCGGGATAAGAATGTGGGGCGGGTTGCTTATCCTCCACGCTCCACCCTACTCCGTACTACAGTATAAACTGCGTGTGGACCTTGTAATATACAGCATCTAGATCTGATTACCGAGTGACCGACCAGACATCACACACAAGACGATATCATCCAGAGCTGGTCATGCTTCTGCATGTTCCTGTCTCGATGGGAGCTGGAACCCGATTTGTAACTTCTGCTGCTGCTGCTGCTGCTGCTCTACAGACAATCAGGCAGCGCAACCCTCGAACGGAAGGGCCATCTCCACGTAAGAGTGAGTGATGGTTTGTCAAGCGAGGAGATCAGAAGTTGAACCACATCAGAACCCCGTTCTACACCCTGTTTTTCGACCTCTTACCCGCATTGCTCATGCCAAGCCTGCTACCCTCTCCCCTGGCTGTCAACTCGTTCGAGGAACAGGTTTAGCTGCTTTGTATAAACGGCAATGCGAGTTCAGGAAGGCAGGTATGCTAGATAAGATAAGTACGGGGGTCAAACAATTGCTTATGAGTCTCCTAACATCTGATTGCTCCGTGGTAGCGAGTTCTGATACAGATTGGTTATAGCGGAAAAGATATGATCAGCATCCGAACCAGCAACCAGATGCGTCAGTTTTTATATGCGAAGTACTAGCTGGGCGTGAGTATCGGATGTACTTTCTTTCGGAGAGGGGCTTCCAGGAACCTTTTATCTGATGGACCACCTTCCTCGGCTCTCTCCCAGTGTCAATAGAACACTCAGCTCGAATGGACACAAACCGTCTTGGACGCGACGATTACGAAAAGACGGTGTTTGTACGGCACCAACATTTCTAACCGCCATGACGGAATATGTCTTAAGTTGAGGAAAGCAACGCGAGTTGTTCTTATGACTAAACTATAATCCTGCGCCTGCGCTTTTAAAAATGTCCTCTATCCCACCCCCTAGTGTCTCATTTCCATTCTATACCCGTGTCCTTCTGGTAACCGCTTCTCCTTTTCCCAAAATCAAGATGTGAAAAAAACCCTGGTGCCTGCACCCTCATTTTCATTCTATGCCTTGTATCCTTGTAACCGCTTCCCCCTTTCCCAAAATCAAGACAGGAAAAGCCCAGTCTCCTCAATTACCCGTGGTCGTGGTCGTGGTCGTGGTTGTGCTTGTGTCTGTGCTCGTGTCCGTGGTGGTCTCGGAGCGGTACAAGGCCCTGTTCTTGGAGCACGAGATGCCAGACTGACCACACTTGCCCTGCTCGCACTGGCTACAGAGCGTGTCCTTGACCTCCACCGTGTTGGTGCAGGTGTAGTCCGAAAAGTGCTGGCACACGAAAGGCATTATGTCCTAGTAATTGATGATCAGCGAGGCTCCAATGGTCTCTTGAAGGGGGGTGAAGGACCTACTGATGTCAAGGATCGAGTTTCGATCGGTGGAGGAGTAATGTGGCTTTGGAGACTGTGAGAGTGTCTGGGGAGTGATGGGTGAAGAGTGTCCTTCGAATTATAGTTTTGATGCTCTTGAACTGGTAGATGATGTGAACGGCTGAGTTGAGGATGTTCAGGTATCGTGAACGGCAGATACTCGGTCGATGATACCCCTATATATATGTGCAAATACATGGCGCCTCCTTTGGCATATGTTCCCAATGCTGTCCGGGACAGCCGTGATGTTGCCAGCTGGAACAGCATCGATGTTCACCTCGTCGCAACCGCCATTGTCTCCTATAGACGTGGCTTGGGACGTGGCAGTTCGTCTTGCACCAAGTGACCAGGTATTCAAAGGTTGTCTGAGAAAGAAGTTCGGACCGGCATGAGTGGAGCGTGCTCTCGTCAAGGTCACGATATAATGCGGCCCTTTGAAAGGGGCAAGTTTCCAAGGCACGAGGGCTAACGACGGGAAATCTAGGAATCTACTTGAAGGGTGACCTGGAAGGGTGGACGTGGTCATCCGGAGGGTGAACAAAGTGATATTTTAAACCTTGGATCTCAGGGGATATAAAGAACAGGTTCCTGACCGCCTACACCATCAACCAACAAGGCCCAGGAGTACAACAACGATGCTACTCCTTTGACTGGGGGGATGGCCTGTGGTGTAAGTAGGATAGGGATCGTTACCAGTGAGTTTATCACAAAGGGGCAAGGGGCAGCTTTCAACTCCCAACAACATCACTCTAACCCAGACTAGACCGGCACTTGCTCTTACCACTCTCCACGTACCGGACTCCCAGGTTGCCGTCTCGCATCATCCCTGCCGTCGAAACGATTCATGTCTCTAGTTACTTCTCCCTCTATAAGCGGCATATAGCTGTGAAGAAATAGGAGCTGGCTCTTCGTTCACCCGAGTCGGTGTGATAGGTTCACCTGTTCACTCGACACTACGGTTCGAAGGTGTAACACCTTACACTCGCTTGCCATCTGGGATCTCTTAAGGAAAACAATGCTTCTCAGGGGAAACTTATTTGGGGGCGGTTGAGAAGTCGGTCGACTTTAGCACCATCGACTTATACATATTGCAGCTGAAAAATTACAGGTTATTGAGGAATGCGATCAAGCGAGAATGCTTACGTGCTTACACAACAACACATCTACAAGTGCATGAGATCGACTAGTATCAGTACTGGCCTTGATTCCTCTGGATCGACCGTTTACCTGTACATCTCCAGATCGACACTACTGAGGCAGATCAATCTGTGCAACAACGGCGCAATGCAATGTCGAACCCTTCATTGACCGTGCCAGGAACAACCAGAAAAGATAACCAAAGGAGAGACCGGCGGAATGTTTCTTTCATCCTTCAATTCGTTACCAAGCACTTGTGTGCGAGCTGCAGCACTACAAAGAACTCGGGTCAGAAACTCAGGCGCCATGATGCCCAAGCCATGCCAACAAAGGCATGTCATAGTCTATTGTCCAACATGCCGGCCGGTATCCCGCTCGAAGATGATCAAAAATCAAAGGAAATGGTTGGCGAGTTGCCTCGTAATATTGAATCCCGTTCCCCCACCCTTTTTCCACACCTTTCAAGGTGTTACTTCCAATCAAAAAGCCCCAAACGTCTCATCCCCGGAGAATCAAGTAAGGTGGCAGAGAAGCAAAGAGTTTCAAAAATAAAGCTTGTATTCATGGGTATAAAATCGTCAACGCCAGATGAGTCTTGAGCCTCCCACCCGTCCCTCTCGAAGCGCGCATCTTGAGAACAGAGTGGCTACGTTCGTTTAGGCCAGGAGAGCAACACCGGCGGCGCCCAGGACACCGAGAAGCATGGCGGGCTGGACATAGAGGCCCGCGGCGGCGGCGGTGGGGATCGAGGGCGAGCTGGACGTCGTCTCGGACGGAGGGACCTCGACACCCGAGCTCGAGGGCGGGACGACGAGGGCGGTCGAGGTGGTGAAGATGAAGGAGGAGCTGGCGGTGGGACCGACGGTGCTCGTCGAGTTGGACAGAGGGAACGACGCCCAGCTGCTGCTGCTGGTGGTGGTGGTGGTCGACGTGGTGGTCGACGTGGAGGTGGAGGTGCGGCCGGGGCAGTTGGTGACCGTCGGGTTGCACTCGGTGATGGTGACCGTCCTGGTCAGCGTCTGGGTAGAGGTGACGGTGCTGTCGCTCTCCTGGGCGGCGACCAGGGACAGGCCAGTGGCGAGGACGGCGAAGATGCTCTTGAACTGCATTTTGTCTGATTTATGACGGCGATGTGATGCGCTTCGGCCAAGACCGCTCCGCAATCGACAGGTTTAACGAAACGAGGTCGGTAATGTAAAAGAAGGCGCGACCGCAGCCAAAAGGTTGTAATAGGTCTGGTAAACTTAAAAACGACCGACCGATTGAAGGTGGCGTTTGCAGTTGTTGAACTGATTCAAAAGAGTGGAAGGCTGTGACGCCGGGAAGGTTGAGAAAGGAGCGGATGGCTGCTGGACGCGCTGTGTGGGTGAAGAAAGAAAGGGGGGGAAGGAGGGAGCGCAGATCGAATGGGACGGGAAATGCAATGCTTTTTTATTAGGGGAGCTGTGGGAGCGCCCAGAATCTTTGCGCCTTGGGGGCACCTTCCCACCCTGGCACGACAGCGAGCCATGTTGCGCCAACTTGAGGAGCGGACCAGTGGGGGATGGAGCACCCAGGGACGCCCAGGGATGCCCAGGGATTGACACGCAATCGACCGGGCGAAAACCGGTACCTTGCAGCGATGAAGGGGTGGAGACCCTTATTTTGACGAGCGGGTGCCGGTGACTGGTCGGGCACGTTCCGCCTGCAAGGGACGGTCAGCGGACAAGGGAGCATCGACCACTTGAAATTTGAGTGCGGTGGGCCCCAGAACCCCCCCCTCATGCTTGTGTCCGATCTGCAAAGTACTGTACACTACGCTCTGGGCTGTCAGCGCCCAATGCGGCACCAGGAAACAACTCATCAATCCACTCGGGCTGATGATGCCGGTGTCCACTTGCGCAGCAAGGTAGTGCACGCTGGAGTCTGCAAAACTCTTTTTTCTTTTCTTGCTTGCCACATAGTTATCTGCGCGTGTGTTTTGGAGGCATTGCCGAAGAGTGTGTCTCTAAGACGGGTCTGGCCGACAAATGCCCGCGCCAACGCCCAAAACGAGCAAATGGGACATCATTCGATACGCCGTGCCGCGCTAGTCGAGCGAGGGGGCATGCCACTGTCATACCGTGCGAGCAAAAATAGATGGCTTATCGGAAGCTCAAGAGGGGAACAGTCGCATGCCCCGGGGCTGACTTTGCGATATATTTGCGATCGCAACTCTACTTTGAAGAAGTACAACATGCTGCATGACACAGAGTACTGCGATAGTTACACTACCCATGTAACCACAGCGAGCCCTGCGCATTGCGCTCCAGACCCTGCTGAAGGGGAATCTGGACCCCCCGTACGCATGGCTTGGCAAAAACGTTATTTCGGTCGGCAGCATTTTAACATGGGCAATCCGCGTTTGACAAGAGACCCCCTTTCCACTTGACCATACATAGTAAATTGCAGATTCATCAATATCCGGGGTCACCATGCCAAGACCCCGCGAAATTTCGACTCTTTAAATTGGGCAGCCGATTCTAATGTTTCACGTGCGGTGTACGGAATAACTGTGCTACGGACTATGAAGTACTCTGATAGACAAGATGGATTGATCCGTCTAGTTTGCCAACATGGGACGAACACACCAACAAGGGCTCTCCTTGGTTCCCGGCAATAACCGGCCGCATTTCCGCCACTGTCCTTGCCACTCCCATCACTCCCATCGGGCCGCCGTCAAGGTTTGTGTGGGCCACCACTCGACCGGAACTGTCGTTTCCGCGAATCGGCACCGCTGTCCGTGAAGGTTCCGATCCGGGTGGCGTCGAGCTCGGGAACCGCCGGGCACTCGATGATGGCGGAACCGCAGCGGGTGCAGACGCAGTGGCGGCAGCAGTATGTCGTGCCAGCCGAGTCTTTGCCACGGGAATGGGAACTGTCGGCCTGGCCGCTCGGATGCGGCGGCTCGGGTTTTGCTTCGGGTGCCGTGTTGGGGGGGCTGTACGGCGGCGCCTCTTCGAACGGCGTCCGCTCTCGTTCGAGTCCTAGGCGGCACCTTTCTGACATGTCCAGCCGGGTTTGCTCTTGCCATCTCTGCCGCTCCTCGACGAGACTGTGCTCCAGCGAGAGGCATAGCCGCGCCAGGGCCTCTTCAGCCAACACGGCCGAATCCCTCGCCCTCTCCTTCTCTCGTCGATGGGTTCGTTCTCGGTGCGGGCGCTCAGAGCGTCCGTGACTAGAGCGTCCGTGACTCGAGCTTCTGCTCTTATGCCTTCGCGTCTCCTTCTCCCGCTCGAAGGGGAGTAAAAGACCGATTAGACACATTTTTTTTTCCCTAATGGTCAAGTGGTATGTGCACACAGGAACAGGGAGCGGGATGAACTGGTGTGATATCGACTCGGCTTGCCCTCGAACTGCAGTCTCATGTATCAACGTGCTTTACGATTGCCTCTATATACTACTACCTCCATCTCCGGAGTGTTGCTGATTCCGGCGGGGGGAGCCTCAATGGGATGAACTCGAGACACCAACGCTTTGTGATGCCTTCTGTCGAGCCTTTGCCCTTTGAAAGGGGTACTACCATCTAACAAGGACTTGTTCTCAGCCTCATCGCCAACGTGGTGACGGGCCACGGTCTCGTTTCAACAAGAGAATCTCCGAGCAATGATGAGGAAACCCCGCCACCCACCGACTGCGCCTGTTAGTCCGATCTATGTTGAGCCGAGTCCGTTTGTCACAAGCGTGACCGTCCTTGATCGGATCTGAAAGAAGCCTTAGAGAGCATTGTTGGGCGAGCTTTGTTAGCCATGATCCTCTCGGTCGATTCATCTGGGACAACAACAAAGCACGATTGACTGGAATGTGTGCTTTTTATGGAGAGCGGGAGGCCTGCTTCGTCGACGACATCCGGCGCCAACTCCAGATCGGCTGTGTGGATTGCGTTGCATCATCGGGAGATGCAATGGATGATGGGCACTGAACCGACCTGTTTCATGTCTCGTGGCTGCAGGAGCTCTAAGACAGACGACCACGTTTTTTGTCTCCTTTCGCAGGGCAGCCAGCCATTGTAGTCGCTCCTACAACTACTGGTACACTCTCAATAGGCTCTATTTACTCGAAGTCTTTCTCTCTACATTGTTTTTCCTTTCCTTATTTTCTTTTCTTTTCTTTTTCCCACCCAAAAAACATCGCTTTCTTCCCAACCTTTGCTAGTGTCTTGGTAGGTGTGCGAGTGCCCCTCCCTCAGCTACCCCGCAAAAGTGGCTGGCGGTGCCCCTCCTTCACGGCTTTTAGGAACTGGCCTTCGCGCCCGATCTCGAGCTTTGGAGACAAGGCGATCCAACACAGCCGAGAAAAAGAAGAGATCAAACAAAAAGGCGTCCTGCAGACAGCGCCGGCAACACCATGGCGTCGGAAAGCAGCGAAACCAAGTCGTACTCGACCGACCCCGCCCTGTACATCTACACATCGTTGACGGCGGGCTCCTCTCACATCGTCACGGCGACGTCGCGCCTCGAAACCATCCTGCGCGCCAACCGCATACCGTTCAAGGCCATTGATATTGCCACCGACGAGAAGGCCCGCATGCTATGGGGCCGCCGTGCCGGCAAGGATGCGAGCGGGCGCCAGCGCAAGCTCCCGGGGCTGGTGCAGATGGGCATGGTCTTGGGTGTAGGTTCACCGCGTCTGAGCCCCTTGCTCCCGGCCGCGTACTAATCCGCCGCGGTTTCCCAGGACATCGTAGAAATTGAAGAGTGGAACGAGTACGGCGAGCTCAAGGACCATGTCACTTTCTACTACGACGAATACACTCAACCCTCCATCCACCAGGCGCCCAAGCAGCCCCCAGCAGGCGCGCCGAAGGCACCATCCGCGACGACGGCATCGCCCGCGCCCCCGGCACCGGCACCGGCACCGGCACCAGCATCAGCATCAGCGTCCAAGACAACCGCTACAGAGAAGGCCGCCTCCGCCGCCTCGACAGCCGCCGCCAATGTCACCCTTCCCGTCCGCAGCATAGCCGAGGAAGCAGCCGCCAAGGCGAAGCAAGTCCACCTGCAGTCCCTCCGCGATAAGGTCCACGGCAAGGGCAACAACAACGACAACAACAACAACAACAACAGCAGCAGCAACAACAACAATAGCGCCAGCACTGCTTCCACATCCCCCTCCTCCACAAGCGCGACCGCCAGCACAAAGGCCAGCGACGCCACCGCCACCACCACCACCTCTTCGGCTTCCCAGGGGACAACCGCCGGCCTTCAGTCGCCCACCTCCTCGGGCTGGAAGGCGCCGGCCGGCGGCCCGGCCCCGACGCAGTCGCCGACGTCGACCAGCTGGAAGCCGCGAGACGTGGAGCCGCCGGTGACGGAGCTGCACGGGGCACCTGTGGAGCGGGCGAGCGCGGCCGAGATCGCGGCCGTCGAGAAGGCCGAGGCGATTCGGGAAGAGGGGGAGGAGGAGAAAGGGAAGGAAGATGACGTGGAAGAGGATGGTGACGAGGAAGAAGGAAAGAAGAAGGAAGAGGGAAAGACCGGCGGCGGGGAGGCGAAAGGGAAGGGGCAGTAATTAGAGCCGGGGTGGAAGACGCGTTGTCCCATCGTCAAAGACGGGGGCGACCTTGTTGTTGTTTGATATGGTATCAACCTCGGCAGCATTTTGCCCAAGTCCTGTTTCTCTGGGTTATGGTACGGGTGGTTTTTAACTAGTGCACCCTTGCAAGCATGCTGGCGTAACAAGATCCTTCAAGAATTGCTGCTGGTTGTTGGGGGCCTTGGACAACATTCTCTCATGCTTGCAGTCATACTTTACTCTTCAGCAACCCTGTACATGCCGGTTACTAACCCGTGCATGCTTTCTTTATGTTATGTATACATTACTCCCTCAACCCAACCCGTCCTAATCATACAACCCCTCGTCGCCGCTCCCCGTCCCATCCCGAAAAAATGGAGATGCCTCGGCGATCGGAGGAGCCACTTCCTTCCCCTTCCCCTTATCCCTCACCCCATATCCACCACTACCGCCCTGACTACTCTCCTCCCCTTCTTCTTCTTCCTCCTCCTCCCCATCCTCTTCTATCTCCCCTCTCTCTTCATCGTCATCATCGAACTCGTCCTCACTCCCCAAGGCAACCGCTTTGCCTTTGCCCTTCCCGCCAGCACCTGCCCTGCCCTTGCCTTTTCCGCCGGCGCTCCTCGCCGAGGCGCCCGACGCCGTCCTCCGCCCGGCCAACCCCAACCCCAGCCCCAGCCTCGCCGCGGCCGGCACGCCGGCGCCGTTCGGGGCACCACCTACCTCCTTTCCGTTACCCTTTTCTTTTCCCTTTTCCTTCTCTTTTTCCTTGTCCTTGTTGGCCCCCTCGAACGTCGCCCTGACCCGCTCGTAGTGCGCCAGCTCACCCGCGCTCACGCTCGGCACCAGCTCGCGGTGGGCGTCGAGGAAGTCCTGCTCGGTGACCATGACGGCCAGGTCCTCGGGCTTGGCGAAGTGGTCGAAGAAGTAGGCCGTCGAGATTGGCGCGCGCAGCCCGTGCGCCGGCGGGTCCGCGTTGATGGCCCGGACCTTGGCGTCGACCAGGCTGGCCTGGCGGGTGACGGCCTTGAGCATGGCGTCGGAGCAGAGGGCGTAGAAGTCGGCGCCCGTGTATGTGAATGGCAGGCGTTCCGCGATGGAGCGGAGGGAGAGGGAGGGATGGAGGGTGAACCTAACGGTGGAGAAGGAAGGGAGGTTGTTGGTGTTAGTTGATCCGTACACATTATTAGTAGGAAAGGTAGACGAGTCAGAAGCGGGGAGGAAAAAAGGGGGAAGAAGGGGGAGGGTGTTGTCTATATGCGAGGGGATATATATATATACGTACTTCCTCGTCAAGGCCTCCATGATGGTGAGCTGCTTCTCGTGCGTGTCCGACACGCCCAGGTAGAGCATCTTGTCGAAGCGTCCGGGCCGGAGCAGGGCCGGGTCGAGCAGGTCCGGTCTGTTGGTCGCGCCGATGACGAAGACACCGCCGCCCGCGTCTTCTCCACCCCCGGACATGCCGTCGAGCTCGGCCAACAGCTGCGAGACGATGCGGTCCATGACGCCGCCGCTGTCGCCCTGGTTTCCGCGCTTCGGCGCGACCGAGTCCAGCTCGTCGAAGAAGACGACGCACGGCCTCGCGTCCCGCGCCCGCTGGAAGACCCGCCTCACGTTGGCCTCGGACTCGCCAATGTACATATTGAGAAGCTCGGGGCCCTTGACGCTGAAGAAGTTGAGGCTGTACTCGGTCGCGATAGCCTTGGCAAGGAGCGTCTTGCCCGTACCGGGGGGGCCGTAGAACAAGATGCCTGACCGCTTCTTCATGCCCTTAGCGAACAGCTCTGGCCTCTCGAGCGGCAGCTGGATGGTCTCGGCGACGGCCTCCTTGACGTTGTTCAACCCTCCGACGTCGTCCCAGGTGACATTGGGGATCTTGGGCGCGCCGATGGCGTCGGCAAAGTTCTTCCTGGCCGCCTCGACGGCGACCTCAAAGTCCTGCTTCGTGAGGCCCGAAGCGGCAGGGCCGCCGGCAACCTGCACGTCTCGTACCGTCACGGGCTGGCCATCGCTCGTCGCCTTTGCCGAGAGCTGCTCCAGGCGAGACTGCCGGGCCACCAGGGCCCTGTCGACGACATCGACGAGGTCGCCCGCCACGAGCGCCGCGGTCTTGAGCGCGATGCCGCCAAGGTCGACTTCGGGATCGAGACTCACGCCGCGGTCGTCCACGATGGTGCGCAGGATGCCCTCGCGCTCCGCCTCGTCCGGCGCACTCATCTCCAACTCGTGCGTGAACAGGGCCCTTAGGCCGTCGGGCACCTTCTCGACCTCGGTTGTGGTGGCGATCAGGACTCGGGCATCCGCCAAGATCTCCTTGATGGACGAGACCATCCGGTCGGCGGTCAGAGCCTCGATGTGACGGATCAGCAGGGCGCAGCAGTCCGGCCCGCAACTCATGGCGCGCTCCGCGCGCGAGGTCAGGAAGCCGGCCGTCTTGACGTCGCTCCCGCCCGCGCCCGAGTCGTTGACGATGTCGTACGCGTCGATGGTGAAGGTGTGCAGGCCAATGTCGGCGCAGGCCTGCGATGCCGTGAAGGCCTTGCCGATGCTCCGCTGCGTGGAAACGAGCAGGATGGCCACGGGCGGCATCTTGAGATGGATGGCCGGCTTGCTCGTCGCCGCAGCCACGAGCTCCCTGACCTTGCGTCTTAACGGCGAGACGTACTGCCGTTCTGGCTCCGCCAACAGCGGGCTCGAAGGACCATGGTGTCGTCTTGGGAGCTTCTTGATCCCGAGGTAGTATGGCCACGTATTTGAGGTCGTGCCGGGGACACGGCTCGTCACGGAGCCGGTCTGCTCCAGGTGCGCCACGGAGATGTCGACGCAGGCGACCGAGCCCCAGGGGTCATCCTCTTCCTCGTTCTCTTCCGCCGACTCCTGCTTCACCGGCTGGACGTGGCCAACTTTGAACCAGGCGACTTCGTCGTACTTTATGCCCCGGTCCGGCCTTCCACTAGCGATCAGGCCCAGCACGTCGTCGACGGCCGGATCGTCGCCTGCCGCGGTGGATTCCTGCAATGCTCGCCCTAGCTGAGTGTCAATGGGCACCGCGATAAGATCTCCCGTCTTCACCACGCGCAATCTGCTCTCGAAATAATACTTCAGGCCGGCCATGACGGCAGTCTGCACGTCCCTCTCCACGGGGATCGGCGTCCGAACGTGCTGCAAGATCACCTCTCGAGCAAGAGGCGGTTGAGTGGGGACGGATGACTTGGGCTGGGGCCCCTTTGCCTGCATGGCTCGCTTGATGGGCGCGAGACGCAGGTACGGAGGATTCTCGAGGTTCGCGAGCATGACGGGCGAGAGGTATACGGTGGGGCTCGAGGTTCCCTGGACCTGGGACTCGAAAAAGGACATTCTCCGGCCGTCGTGCTTGGAGCTCGCCACGCGGGCCATTGGGCGGTTGGAGTAACCCTCCGGCAGCCCATAGACCCTCGCAGACCGCCAGTTCACCTCGTCGGGGTCTTGCTCGACGAAGCTGCCGAGGCCGAACGCGCCGAAGCCGGTACTTGGCGGCTCTCGGGATGCCTCTACCCGCACCCAGTCCCCCGAGAAGCAGCCGATGCGGGTCAGGTCCTTGGTGTCGACGTAGATGCGTGCCTCTTCATCGTCGACAGCGGCGGGCTTGGGGTGCAGAAGGTCGGGCGGAATGGGCTGCACGAGCCCTTGGGCTTTGAACAAGCGGCCACGCGGCCGGTCCGGCCTTGCGGTTGTTGCGGTGAAGTTGGAGAAAACGGACGCGGCGCCGCTCATCCCGTTCATCCTCCGCCCGCGCCCTATGGTGGAGGGTGTGCCTATCCCGCTTGTTATGGTGGACGACAGCGTGGGCGCCTGGAGAGATATCATTTCGTCCATCGAATCGTCCGAAAGGGCATCCTCCTCCTCCTCCTCTTCCAGTCCTGGCTCTTCGAATTCCGTATCGGTTGCGGTGGCATCTGTTTCTTCGGTCGCGGTGTCAGTCCGGATGCCCTCCTCGGCGGCCGAGTAAAACTGGTCGTTCGCCGTGTCCTCGTCGTCCTCTGTGGTGCCGTTCAGACCCCGGCTCTGCGGCATCGGGGCCGACGAACGGCTGTGCTTGGAGTGGATGCGGCCCCGCGACACGATGATCTTGGTGTTGGGACCCAGGATTCCCTGTGCGACGGGCTCGCAGAGGGCGATCCTGCCAGGGTTTGGAGGGACATGAGTGACAGGGTGCGGCGGCAGAGGGAGCGGGAACAGGTCTCCGGTGTGGACGACCTTCAGGGAGCGGAGAGCGGTTCGCAGGGCGGCCGTCAAGCGCGCCTCGGGGGTAAAGGGAACCGGGGCCTTCCCGCGGTCCGCGGTAGTGGGATGGTCCCGGAAGAAGGTGCCCTCCCCGTTCTCAAGTCGCTTGGCCGACTCTCCCTCGAGGTTCACAAAGACGGTGTCTAGCTCGATGGCAGCGACATCCAGCACCAAAATCTCGATCCCGCTCCTGCTCCGGGTGTTCAACTGCGACGGGGCGACCTGCTTCAGATTCAGGGCGAAGGACTGCAGCGCCAAAGACGAGGGAGAGAATTGTATGGTAGAGGGGGCGAGGGCGGTCGACGGGGTGACGGGGACTATCGCCCAGTTCGTGGATTCGGGAGAATGAGAGGCCGTCCATGGGGCGATGGCAATGTGCAAGGGGGTCGGAAGGCTCGAGAACCGATCGCCTTCATCTTGGGCTACATCGTGCGCACACAATTAGCACCGATGCAGTAGAATGGTTGGCAATTGGAAAAGAGACAAGGAGTGGCAAACACACAGTCTTGGAGATGGGGGAACAGCTCTGCGAACAGATCCTCGGACACGACGCCAACGTCGGTCTTGATGTGGTCGTCGAGAACCAAACGCGCCGAGACTGCGGCCTTGTCATGGCGACGCCGCCGTACCCGTCTCCGGCGGACGCTACCAGTTGCATCGGAAGCTGCCATCGTGAAGGCCGGGCGCAGGGGGACAGAGTATGGCGGATGGCCGGGCGGCGTGCCGCTTCGCTCCCCTGGGGGAATGTGTGGTCGGAGTCACCCGACGACTGTTCTGATCTGGAGAGAGAGCAATTGGGCAATCGGAGTCGGTGCCGAGCTGCTCCAGCCTAGAACAAAATGGTCGTCCACCTGGGATGCGGCGTGAAAAAAAAGGGAGATTAGAGAATTCCGCTATGCTCTCCTGAATCGAACTCGGGTTCAGGTTCCCATCTTCAAACCCGATTACGGATAATCGTTCGGCGCATCTCTTGCGAAGCACCCCAGACCCTTTGGTGCAGGTAGCTTCGGCTCTGGGGTTTCGCCTCGGCACATTGAGGGCCCGCTCAGCTCGCCCGGCCCGGGGAATGCAGCAGGGTGCAGGAATAGTGTGGCTAACCCTAACCCGAGTTAATCGAGAGCAGTGCCGGAGATAACTATTCAAGAGATCTTCACATGCCCCAATGCCAGGAACCAATGCGAACCCTGTCAATCTCCCCAGATCTAGGAGCTTAAACTTCCCGCATTCTCCCCTTTGTCAGCAGGGCGTGTTGCATCACTACTACTATGATGTAGGCACGCATTTGTGGTAGTCGCATGCGATCAATAACTAATATGATAATTTCAACTCAAGCCAGATGACGTCGCGACTGAGTGGCAGTACATTGGTTCCTGACAACGTGAACCTTCAACATCTCGATTAATGCTTTTTCATTTTATCTCTTTCCCTCTTTTCCCTCCCCCCCCTTTTTTTTTCAATTCCTTCGAATTGAGCAAGGCTCACGTTGAAAATGCTCCGGAAAGCTTGTACGGCTCTCCATTGGCATCGTACGACCCGTGAAATCTTCATCTCGTCTGTGTCTGTCTTTAGACCTCGCAGTCAGGACCTAGACATTCCATTGCCACCATGACAGTGCCAGAGGCCAATCCGCGTGAGAAGGAGCCAATCCGTTCCCCGTCCAGTCAAGATGGCGATGGCTCTTCTTGGGACCGGGCTGTCGCCGAGTTTGCAAGCCAGGCCGAGAAGCTCTCCCTTCAGCATCCGTCCGAAACCGCCGTCGGGGACGGAGTCGCCGCCGAAGCACGCTTTGTGACGCCCCGAGACCCAGTACTTGTCACGGCGGACGGCAACCGCTTGGCTCCGGTGCCGTTGGAAGAGGCACACAAGCTGAATGTGCTGCGGGAAGAGCTGCAACATCACGAACCTGGAACAGTAGCATCGGCAGGCGGGGAAGACTATGGCATCAGTGCAGAGGGACCTGCGCCACCAATGAAGAGGGCGGTTGATGTTGCCGCGGAAAAGGCAAAAGAACGGGGAGCAAAATCGCCGGACGGGAGTCTTCGGCGGGCTATGCCCCCGACGCACACGAACCCTCTATTCCCGCCGTTACCACTCTACGGCCCTCCTTCTCTACTCCGAAACCTCCAGTGTCGCGTGTTTCAGATATCGTCGTTCTTTCTCAGCCTTGCCTTTCTCAGTGTCATCGTCCTCGGTGCGCTCTTCACCAGCATCGGCCCGTCGCTGCGGCGGCTCTGGCTGCGTGCAACACTGCGGGACCCCGACCGCGCCCGTCCGTTCTACGCCGAGGAGGTCAACGAGAGGAAAAGGAGGCTTGAGAGAGAACGAGAATGGAGAGAGGGTATCCGCTCCGGCGATGATGGCTTCACACCCAGCGAAGGAGGGCCCGACCCGATTGTGTGTGATCCGGCATACTATGCCCGCCGCGTTGGTCTGGACATGGAAAGCTTCCAAGTTCAGACTGAAGACGGTTTTATCATTGAGCTCTGGCACGTCTATGATCCGAGGGAATACCGACCTCTGTCCGGGAGTGACCGCGCTGCTGGCGGCCCAGAGACCCTCGAGCGCCTCGACCAAAGAGATCCCAGCCACAACGCCATCAACGGCAGCAACAGCGCACGGGACGAGAGCCAGGGCAACAACCAGAAGCCCAAGTTCCCCGTCCTCCTCATGCACGGCTTGCTCCAGAGCTCCGGCGCGTATTGCGTCAACGACGACGCGTCGCTGGCTTTCTTCCTCTGCAAGTCGGGCTACGACGTCTGGCTGGGCAACAACCGCTGCGGCTTCTCGCCTAGACACGCCCTGCTCGACTACTCGGACCCGCGCATGTGGTGCTGGAATATACGGCAAATGGGCGTCTTCGACCTGCCGGCGCTGGCGTCACGCGTACTGGTCGAGACCGGCTTCGCGCGACTCGGGCTCATTGCGCACTCGCAGGGCACCACGCAGGCGCTGGTGGCCCTGGCCAAGGAGCAGCGCCCGGACCTGGGCGAGAAGCTCACCGTCTTCTGCGCCCTGGCGCCCGCCGCCTACGCGGGGCCGCTCATCGGCAAGATGTACTTCAAGTTCATGCGCGTCATCTCGCCGGCCATGTTCCGCCTCATGTTCGGCATCCACGCCTTCATCCCGCTCATGATGACCATGCACCGGGCGCTGCACCCCTGCGTGTACGGCTGGCTCGGGTACAAGGTGTTTTCCTTCCTCTTCAACTGGACCGACGCCCGGTGGGACCGCGGGCTGCGGGACCGCATGTTCCAGTTCGCGCCCGTCTACGTCAGCTCCGAGTCGATGCGCTGGTGGCTAGGGAGGGAGTGCTTCGCCAGGCACAAGTGCATCCTCGCGACCAAGGAGGAGTGGAGGGCCGAGGAGAGGGAGGACGCCCGGGAGCGGGAGCAGGAGCAGGAGCAGCAGGGGAGGGGGACGCTGTCGTCGTCGTCGGTGCTGGCGCGGGCGGTCCGGGACATGGAGGGGGACGAAGGGGTGAGGAGGTCGGAGCAGGCGGCCGGGGCGTACAGCAAGAGGAAGCCGAGGGGGTCGACGGCGTGGTACAATCACCAGGCGCCGCCCTTTGCGCTGTGGGTCTGCGGCAACGACGCGCTGGTGGACGGCGAAAAACTGCTTAGGCGGTTCGAGCGCGGCCGGGAGCCGCACGTCAGGGTCGTCCACAGCAAGGTCATTCCCGAGTACGAGCACTTGGATGTCATTTGGGCCATGGACGCGCCGGAGCAGGTGTTCAAGGAGGTGCGGGAAGTGCTGTGGAAGACGTGCGACGTCAGGGACCTGTGCCGCGTGCCGAAGGGTTGCGAGGACGTGGAGCCCTGGGTGCCTCCAGACAAGCAGCACCTCGGAGAGCAAGGGGAAGAAGAAGAACAGGAGGGGGAGGAGGGGGAGGGGGAGGAGGGGGAGGATAACCTTATGTCAAGCAGCAGCGAGGACCCGTCTTCGCAAGATTTCTAACAGGGTTAGATGTCCTGTTTTGAGACAACATATCCTTGGCTGGCTGGAAGGTTTCAGATGGAGATCGCATTGAACTGTCAGTATCGGTCTCCGTACTATGTACCCCGATTGAACTGTCTTCCAGCATCAAGCTTTCGCCAATTTTACTGGACTGATAACCTTCCAGGCTCCAGCCACCAAGCAGGCAACGAACGGAACGGGATTTGCAGAGCTGTCAATCCCCCCCCCCCGGCACGCCTCCATGCATTCATTGGCCGATGAGTCAGAAGCTAGTCCCTTGTCGCACTGGCACCGCCAAGAATACCACGATCCGGCATCTGGATTCCGGTCGAGGCCCCTTCAGGTCTCAGCTGGTCACGACACAAAACCTCCGTTCTCGCGGCGCATGTTTTTGCATTTTCATCTTTTTTTTTTTTCCAGACCATCCCCGTCCCGCTTCATCAAGTGGGCATACAGGAGTACACAGTACACCAGCGTATCGCCGGGGGTTTGAGCCCGCCCTCTGTGCTGAAACCAATTGGCTCCTCTCAGGCTATTTTTGGGGTCTTTTTTTTTTTCGGGGGGCCCCAGTCCAAGCGGCTCCGAGGCAAGAAAGAACTGCAACGGAAACATCAATACTAACAACAAACAACAACCCCGGCACGGTGGTGGACCAACGGTCCCACGACACTCGGCGGAAGATGGCTCTTCCGTTCCTGACCGGCTCCCGGCGGGGGCGGTTCATAACCCTCGCCCTCCTTTTCATCACACTGGTGCTCTGGTTCACATACCAGACGCCCTTGTCTACCGTTGTCCCCCACGACGCCTTTGATCTGCACAAGGACCCACAATACCCGGACGCAGCGCCCGATGTCGCCAGGCCACCCCATGACCCTCAAGACCACGCGACACCGGAACACGACCATCCTGCTCAGGAGGTAGAGAAGCCTAAGGATGCCGCGTCTCCGCCGTTGACCTCTACGGGAGGGGATGCCGGCGAGGGTAGCGAGAAGGCCGAGTCCGAGCCCCGGCCGGGCGAGAGTACAACCAGCACGGCGGCCGAGCAGACCAAGGCGCCCGAGGAGACCGAGAATGCCAAGGAAACAGGAAAGGCCAAAGAGACCGGACAAGCTAAGGAGACCGACGAGGCCAAGAAGACGGGGACCGCGACCACGGCAACCGCCGCCGCTACTGCCGAACCTTCGGTCGAGTGCGTCGACTTTGAGACGCTGCAGCGACAGAAGCCCGGGCCGCTGTCCGAGGGCCGGCGCAAGTTTCCCTACGTCCGGCCGCCGCCCGAGTGCAGGAAGTTCCGGCTGCCGGCGCTGGAAGCCCTGATCGAGCGCATGAGGAAGGTGATCCGCGACCCGGACCTCTTCCGGCTGTTCGAGAACAGCTACCCGAACACGCTCGACACCATGGTCAAGTGGCGGGGCTACGCGACCCGCAAGGACGAGGAGACGGGCGAGACGGTCGAGACGGACGAGGAGCTCACCTACGTCATCACGGGCGACATCGACGCCATGTGGCTGCGCGACTCGGCCAGCCAAGTGTACTCGTACCTGCCCTTGTTGGAGGCTTCCGACGACCGGGACTCGCTGGCCAGCCTCTGGCGAGGGCTCATCAACGCGCACGCGCGCTACATCATCATCTCGCCCTACTGCCACTCGTTCCAGCCGCCGGCCGAGAGCGGCATCAAGCCGACCAACAACGCGGCCTACCACCAGAACCACCCGTTCCCGGCGTACGACCCGGAGCTCGTCTTCGACTGCAAGTGGGAGCTCGACAGCCTGGCGTCCTTTCTGCAGATCAGCACCGCCTACTACCGCCGGACCGGCGACCTCGCCTTCTTCGCCAAGTACTCGTGGGTCGACGCGGTCGAGGCGGCCGTGGACGCGTCGGCCGCCATGCGGCGGGGCACCTACGACGAGGACGGGCGGGTGCTCCCGTCGGCGTGGACCTTCACGGGCTGGACGAACCGGGGGTCCGAGACGCTGACCAACGACGGGCTGGGCAACCCGGTGCGGGAGAACGGGATGGTGCGGTCGGCGTTCCGGCCGAGCGACGACGCCTGCATCTTCCAGCTGCTGACGCCCAGCAACATGATGTGGGCCGCCTACCTGGAGCAGGCGTCCGAGATCATGCAGGGGCTGGCCGACGGCGGGCTCCACGCCAAGGCGGCCAACCTGACCACCGAGATGCGCAAGCTCGCGGGCGGGATCCGCCGGGGCATCGCGCTCGATGCCGTGGTCCACCACCGCGACTTTGGCGACATCTTTGCCTACGAGGTCGACGGCTACGGGGGCGTCAACCTGATGGACGACGCCAACGTCCCCTCCCTCCTGGCCATGCCGCTGTGGAACTACACCCGCCCGGCGGCCGCGCCGGGCAGCCGCATGGTCCGGTCAGCCAAGCACGCGGCCCGGAGCGAAGAAGGTGATGATAATAAGGACGGTGATGCCGCCGCCGCCGCCGCCGGCAAGAAGACGGAGGCCGAGGAGGAGGAGGAGGAGGAGGAGGAGGAGGAGGAGGAGGAGGAGAAGAAGCACGACTACGCCAAGGTGTATCAGAACACGCGCCGGTTCGTCCTCAGCACGGCCAACCCCTACTTCGCCAAGGGCCCCGCCCTCTCGGCCGTCGGGGGCCCGCACCTCGGACCGGGCAAGGGCTGGCCGATGGCGGCCATCGTGGCCGGGCTGACGGCGTTCGAGGACCTGGCCGGGTTCGAGACGGCGCAGGAGCGCGACGCGGCCGTGGCCGAGCAGCTCTTCGCCGTGCTCAACTCGACCGCCGGCACCGGCGTCGTTCACGAGACGGTCAACGCCTGGGACGAGCGCCAGTGGACGCGCGCCTGGTTCGGCTGGGCCAACGGCCTCTTTGGCGAGCTCGTCCTCCGCATCGCCGTCGACGAGGAGAAGAGGGGCGTCCTCGGCAGCGAGGAGGGCCTCCTGGGGCGCTTGTGGCAGGACTGATTCCGGGGGGTTTGTTGGGATTCATTATTCGGGCATAGACAAGCTAACTGTATAGGTTATCTACCTCGTGATGGATATTTGGCGTTGGGTTGCTGTCTTGTTTTATTTATTTTTTATTATTATTTTCCCTCTCGTTTTAAGGTAATCGGAAACGAGTAGTATGATGGAGTGTTTTGATGTATTGTAGCTACGATTTGGCTTGCTCTTGGCTAAATAGAGAAGGAATCCTGACTCAACCGGCAAGGCTTTCAAATATGAAAATGACTAGGAAAAAAAATAAGGACCTGCAAGTGTTCGAACCCTTGACCTCCCCACAAAAGGTCCGGTCGGAGGCCCTTAATACTTCTCACGGCATCTTGCTTGGCTGTATAACTAATATTACGTTAGGTACAAAAAAGTGAAAAAAAAATTGGTAGCGTCTCTTTGAGTAGCGTGTCATCCTTAGTGCAGGGGCCATGCTAATCTTCTCTGTATCGTTTCAACTGCGAGGTGGTTAGTCTCTTGTTTTACAGAGCGTAACGCTAAACCGCTTGGAAATACTCACATTGACCAAATGTCCCGAAGGACAATTGTTGCCCCAGCAGCCTACCTTATAAACCATATTGAACCGTGCACCTCCCCCGCCAGCTGGGGGCGGCTGGCTGCCCCTCAGTTCCAGGGTCCATCCGATAACGATACCAGCTCGATCCCCTACGATATGCCCATTTGGGCCAGGTCAACGAACTACAAGACGAGACGTTGTACACGTGAGAATGAAAAACAAGGTTTGTTACAAAGGAGGACGGGGAAAGCAATTCACGCAATTTTAGGGGGAAAACTCTTTTATACGTTCCACCCAAGCGAGCAACTGCATGGCGCTAGTGCGGCAATTAGTAGCTAAAAAAGCCTGGGGTGCGGGGCTCGCGGGGCAGAAGCAGCCTCCCACCCCCGATCCCGGCCAAGCTACCCCTCCATCCGACACAAGTGACGAAAGAAACAAAGACAAATTTCAGCCCCTCGCTCTTGCCTTTTGGTGGTGTGTTGGGCAAACGCTGAAGGTGCATTATTGGGCTGATCTCTCCCCGCCACGAGCCTTAGAGCCTTCTCTTTCTCGGCGGCACCAGCCAACCATTAATCTTCTCCCTTCTGTTCGAGGCACGGCAATTGCAGGGTTTTGAGCACTCGAATTGGCAGCCGAGTTTACGATTAACCGGCCGGGACTTGGGTACACCTTGTAAGTCGCCAAAAACAAAAGGAAAAAGAAACCACCCCCCCAGCAACCGATCGCGGGGCTGCAGTTGATTGAAGAGAACCACTGACGTGCTCGAACTGAAGTTAGCGTTCTCGCAACACCAAACCATCTCTCACAATGGCCGACCATCAGCGAATCGCAATTGTTTCGGTCTATGACAAGACCGGGCTCCTGGACCTGGCCAAGGGCCTCGTCCAGCACAATGTCCGCATTCTGGCTTCGGGCGGCACCGCCAGGATGATTAGGGAGTCGGGTTTCCCGGTTGAGTACGCATTTCGCCTCGGCACCTTCAAAGGAAACAGTTGGCTAACAAATGACCTTCATATAGGGACATTTCTGCCATCACCAAGGCTCCCGAGATGCTTGCTGGCCGCGTCAAGACCCTCCACCCTGCCGTCCACGCCGGCATCCTTGCTCGTAACCTCGCCTCGGACGAGAAGGACCTGGCCGAGCAGAACATCGACAAGGTTGACTACGTCATCTGCAACCTGTACCCTTTCAAGGACACGGTCGCCAAGATCAATGTCACGGTGCCCGAGGCTGTAGAGGAGATCGATATCGGCGGTGTCACTCTCATCCGCGCGGCTGCCAAGAACCACGCTCGCGTCACCATTCTGAGCGACCCCAAGGACTACGCCGAGTTCCTCAAGGAGCTCGAGACCGGTGAGATCAAGGAGGAGAGCCGGAAGCTGTACGCCCTCAAGGCCTTTGAACACACTGCCGACTATGACGCTGCCATTTCCGACTTCTTCCGTAAGCAGTACGCCGCCGATGGCAAGCAGTATATTCCCCTCCGCTACGGTGCCAATCCCCATCAGAAGCCCGCCTCGGCCTACGTCAAGGAGGGCGAGCTTCCCTTCAAGGTCCTCTGTGGCTCTCCGGGCTACATCAACCTACTGGACGCCCTCAACAGCTGGCCCCTGGTCAAGGAACTCAAGAAGGCTCTCGGCAAGCCCGCCGCTGCCAGCTTCAAGCACGTGTCTCCCGCTGGTGCCGCCATTGGCCTGCCTTTGACCGCCGACGAGCGCAAAGTCTACATGGTCGATGATATTCCCGGCATTGAGACTTCTGGCCTCGCTCAGGCATATGCTCGCGCTCGCGGCGCCGACCGCATGAGCAGCTTTGGTGACATGATCGCTCTGAGCGACGTTGTCGACGTTCCCACCGCCAGCATCATCTCCAAGGAGGTCTCCGACGGTGTTATCGCCCCCGGGTACGAGCCCGCTGCTCTGGAGATCCTCAAGAAGAAGAAGGGCGGCAGGTACCTTGTCCTCCAGATGGACCCGGAGTACGAGCCCAGCAAGACCGAGACCAGGACCGTCTACGGTATCAACCTGACCCAGGGCCGCAACGACGTCGAAATCTCCCCCGAGTCGTTCAAGACCATCATCACTCCCAAGAACTCCGGGCCCCTCCCCGAGAGCGCTCTGCGCGACCTGACCATCGCCACGGTTGCCGTCAAGTATACGCAAAGCAACTCGGTCTGCTACGCTGCCAGGGGCCAAGTCGTCGGCCTCGGCGCCGGCCAGCAGTCGCGCATTCACTGCACCAGGCTGGCTGGCGACAAGGCCGATAACTGGTGGCTGCGCTTCCACCCACGCGTCCTCGGCATCAAGTGGAAGAAGGGCACCAAGCGCCCAGACAAGAGCAATGCCATTGATTTGCTCGTCAGCGGCCAGCTCCCTAAGTCGGGGCCGGAGCGCGAGCTCTTTGAGGCCGCCTTCGAGGAGGTCCCGCCTGCCTTCACCGAGGAGGAGAAGAGCGAGTGGCTGTCCAAGCTGACTGACGTTGTCGTGTCGAGCGATGCTTTCGTAAGTTACCGCCCTTTTCCGGTGTGCCACCCTCCCATTACTGGTTCGAAGCTGACGTGGGACCACAGTTCCCCTTCACCGACAACGTTTACCGCGCTGCCCGTTCTGGCGTCAAGTACATCGCCGCCCCCGGTGGCAGCCAGAACGACTTGCCCGTCTTCGAGACGGCCGAAAAGCTCGGTATCACGTTTGTTGAGCAGAACATCCGGCTGTTCCACCACTAGAGGAATACTGCTGGACCGACCTCAACATGACGAAGATACCCCATCGCCTCAATTTCTAGGCTCGATGTACAATATGGATGCCCCATACTACCTATCCCCTCGGGGTGGAACACTGGCGTGACGATATGTGGTGGATGGCCTGGTCGGGAACGGAAGAGTTCAACACTTTAGCTAGAAGGGTAGACATGGAATGAAATGGGCATTGCGTTTCTACCTCGTGGCCCAAGTGTGAAGCTAATTGTGATTGACTCTGCGGCGCCCTAATGTGGCACGAGGGCAGAGGCAAAGCAAAGAATGGGCAACTATCTATTATACATACCTGGACGCGAGAGCCAATAGTTTTCGTGCTGCTACCTTTTCCGGCCTTAGATATCAAAACCTCTGGAAGTTCAAGCGAGATGAAAAGGGAAAGTTCGTACACTATACCGCAGAGCACCCATGCCAAGTCAGACTTGGGCGCCGCACAATCAGGTTCCTACCGGTTAATCATTCCTCGTCGCTCGCGTCGCCGCCACTTCCTTTCCCCCCGCCTTTATCCCCCTTTGATTTCCGGAACCTCTCCCGCCCCGTGGCGAGGTAGGCCTCGACGATGCGGCCGGCGAAGGCGCGGCCGTGCATGAGGCGCAGGCAGGCCTCGGCCGCCTCGCGGGTGCGGAACTTGACGCTCACGATCCCGTCTTCCTCCTCGTCGTAGAGGACCACGTTGGTGACGGGGCCGAGCTTGGCGCACTCCTCGCGTATGTCCTCCTTGATGTCCAGGAGGGCGGCGGGGTCCTCGCGCAGCTCGTCGAGGGTGAACATGTTGCGGAGGATGACGACGCGCTGGTACTTTGGGTTGACGGCCTCCCGCAGCGCCGACGGGTCGTCGTCGTCGCTCCAGTCGGCCAGCTTGGCCGAGAGCTTCTGCGTCTTCTTGATGATCTTGGCCTTGTCCTGGCTGCTGCGCTGCTGGTTGCTGCTACTATTGTTGTTGGCATTGTTATTATTATTATTGTTGCTGCTGCTGCTGCTGCTGTTGTTGTTGCTGTTTTGATCTGAAGGACCCGCGCCGGTGCCGGGTTCTCCTGATCCGGCGGCGTTCTCGCCGTCGTACTTGGTCTTCTTGTAGCTCGAGTCGGCGGCCTGGACGCGCATCTTGGGCCCGTTGGACGGGGCGCCCGGGACGGGGAAGCGGAAGTCGGTATCGTCCAGCAGCATGATGGCCATGTCGACCGACTGGGGCTTGAAGAAGACGATGAGGGCGTCGCCCTTGAAGTTGCCGTTCTCGTCCGTGTACATCTTGATGCGCGGCCGGCCGCTGTCGATCTCCTCGGCGATGACGCCGCACTTGCGCGAGAAGAGCTCGGCCACTTCCTCGACGGTGGCATCGAGCGGGAGGCCCGTCACGTAGACGGCCGTGTTCTGCTTGGGCTGCGGCGGCCCGCGGTTCCCTTGCCTCCTTGCCGCCTTGAAAGGGCGGGCCTTGTTATTATTGTTGCTGTAGTTGCTGTCCTGCTGGCGCGCAAGCAACAAGGTAACATCAAGCGGCTGGTCAGTCTCTCCCGGATCTCGCGCGCGAGCATTCGGGACGGTCCTTGTCTCTCGGCTGGCCTTATGTGCTGGGCTGTGTGGTAGGAGGAAGAGGAGGTGGTGGTAGATGAGGAGGAAAAGAAGGAGGAGGGCATGACGGCGTGCGGGACGGCAAGTCGCTTCAGGTGTGCATGCGCGCGCAGCTTACCTCGCGATCGTTCGAGTCCAGCTTCCTCTTTTTCCCCTGTGCCAATTCCTGGCGGTCGTCTTGAGCGGCAGAATTGGGCATTATGTACCCTTTCTGTTGTTCCTCGATCAGGGCTTCGTCGACGATGGGGATCCAGCGCCTCAACCCTTCGTCGAACTCGTACTCGGTGCCGTCGTCCTGCACCGCGATATACTTGTTGTCGAGCTTGGAGTAGGAAATCCGCTCATCCTGATCGAATTCTTCCGGGTTTGTCGGAAACGTCCAATATTCCGCTTCTGCCATGGTCGTCGAAGTCTCGATGGCGCTCACCTAGGTTGGTCGGTTGTGGGAAGGAGGAAGCTATGAAAGCTAGAGCTCCAAGCTAAAGTGGGATGACGCAGCGAGTTCCAGGCAGAGAACTGCAAGGGTTAGGGTTGGTTCATCGAGCAATGAGTTGCTCCGAAAGTCTTGTGCTCGTTTTCGAAACAATTCTGGAGTTTAGGTTGAGGGAAACGGAAACAAACCGAAAAAGTACGTAGAATGAGTGGCAAAGAAGGGGGGAAATTGAGTATCAATTTCATCAAACTTGACACCGTTGAGACAGCGCCAGGTCTAGCCCTCTAGATCTGACACATTCCGCCGAAGATGAACCAGTCAAGGCTACGATGCACTACCGGTCTATGTACGACTTTTCCCAGTTCCGTATTTGGCCTACCTGCTATGGCCTAGCAATGACACCCTGTTTGTAATATGTCTTCCTACAATGCGGCTTGTGTCGTCTCTGGCACGGATGGCCCTGACACACAGCCCCCCCTCCCTCCCCCTTTTCCTTTTACTTCTTCTGCACCGTCTTCTTCACCCCCTCCACAAACGCCTCGACAGCATCACCACCACCTAGTGGCACAGTCCCGCCCCTGACCAGCCCGCCATTCTCCACCGCAATGCCCAAGGCCTCCGAGATGCTCGGCAAACCGCCATCCCTCAGGGCCATCGTCAGGCTAGCCAGACTCTGGCTGAACTGTGGGCTGCGGAGCACCTTCTTGAGGAGGTCTCGCTTCTGGCTCGAGCTCATGGCCTGCTTGGCGGCTTCCACCGACTCGGGCCCCGGTTCTCTCTCGATGGCATCGCCGCGGTCTCCCGGCTGAGCCAGGACCAGCACGGTGGGGGGGATATAGCCCAGGAGGCTGTCGACGTATTCGTCCGTGGCCGCCTCCAGCATCGGGATCGTCGTAGACGTGTCGAGAAGATCGGTCAGCAGAGGGTATGCCTTGCCCTCGGCCCGGTTGATCCCCCCGAGTCCCGGGGCGCCCTTGAGGGATTCGAGGAAGTTCCGCACCGCCGTGGCAGCGTCGTTGCTCACCCTGCAGCTTGAGATTAGCACTTGTGCAGGAAGCCGATGAGCGTGGAACGAGAATGAGACAATGCCGGCTTTCTCATTTTCTTTGTTTCTTGGCCGCCATGCTTCTTCTCCTTCTCCTCCTCCTCCTCCTCCTTCTTCTTCTTCTTCTGCTGGCGGGTCTCTTTAGAATGTACAGGCTATCTGAGAGAATGTCCGATGCTCTGCGCCAGATCCCAGTCCATTCCCCAGCAGCGAGAACGCCCATGATATAAAACGTGCAAGGCAACAGAGAAGACACCCGGGAGACCGGAGTCAAAAAGTGGAAGGATGATCACCTACGCTCGCGCCCCGTCCGCCCCTCCTTCCCGAGCATCCTCGCCCTCCTCTCTGAAGTCCCCGCCGGTTGCGTCCGGGCCGGCGCCTCCGCCGCCGCCGCCGGGGCTGCGCCGATGAGAATCACCGTGACCCTCGACGTCCTCCATGGTCTCGTCGTCGTCGGCATCACGCCGGCTGTTGTTGTTATTATTGCGGACCGAAGCAAGCTCGCGGTTCACGTCCACCTCCTCGCCCTGCAGCAGCCTGTCGACGATGTCGCCAATCTTGAGATCCCTCGGGCTGAGCCACGCCGCGTCGCCGCTGCGACCCTGCGGCTTTGACTGGAGCCAGAACAGGTGGCGCTGCGAGGATGAGGCGAACTTGAGGACGAAGATGCGGCCGTTGGTCTTGGAGGAGGGGTGGCTCGGCGTGCGTGTGTCGTATGGGACGAAGTTGCCGTCTGCCGGCACCATGACGAGGTCGAGCTCGGGTCGGTCGAGGGGCGCCGACCTGGGGCGCCAGCAGAAGTGGACGAGGTCTGTTGCGGGGTGTCAGTCAGCGCCAGTGCTGGGCGGGGAGGGCGGCGGGCGCCAAAAGGTCAGCAGGGCGTACCATCTTCGGAGTAGAGGTAAATGTAGCCGGGCGTCGGCTGGGGCTTGACCTTGTATGGTTTCGACGATTGCTAACGCCAGGTTCGGTCAGCGCGCTATCGGACGAAGGAGGGGCAGGGCAGGGAAGCCAGGGAAGACAAACATCGACATCACAGATGCCCGCCTTGAAAGTGATGATTGGCGTTATTGACATTGTCGCAGTTGTGTCGGCCTCGGCGATTTCAAGGAAGTTGAAAACGAATAAATGAAGCCGGAAAGTATGGGTGAAAAAAACGGTGTCGTGAAGAGTGGTGGTTTTCAATTCCTCTCGAAGAAAGCGGCAAACTTGGTTGCGCAGGTGGCAGCTTACACTAGTTAAGCTCCTCGCAGTTGATTAGGTGAACTGCTTGCTCTAGGTAATTAGTTAAGGCTGCGAGCCGTTGACGCAGCTCTACGGAGTAGGCCAGAGGCAGACTACACACTGTACCGCACACTGTATGTTTGTTACAGGGTTTCTTATGTCTCAAAATCATAACTGGGCCCTAAACAAAGCCACCGGACGTGGCCAAAACCTCTTGATTCAAGTTTTCCGCACTGACAAGGGAGGAGGACATGTTGCAGAAACTCGTGCTTTGGCCCAGAACAAGAGACATCTATGTGTCGAGCAAGATGGCCCGGCGCTCTGTCCAACGACGTATACTTGAAACCACCAACAAGTGCCCCAGCCAAGGGGATCTCGATTACCATGTATCCATACTGTGCCCTTGCAGCAATCAGAAGCCAGCATTCGGCCGCTGCCATTTTAGACTTGTCCTTTTTCGACCCCCATTGCATCCCCCCAGCACCAGCCAACTCCGGTTAACCAACTAAAGCCCCTTTGACACACCCCCCGTGGACGAGCAGCCTCTGGTTGCGTTGCCGGGCCGATTCGTCACGACCCTCGCTGGGTGACGTTGGAGCGAGCGAGAGAGAGAGAGAGAGAGAGAGAGAGAGAGAAGGAGGAAAAGAGATCACTGCCCGAGTTCAACCTCGACGATAACGCATCAACGCGTCGCTGGCAACTCTATGGGTCGTCTTTCCTGATCCATCTTCGACGAACCCATGGCACGCCCCATGGGGTCGGTTCGTCTCAAGAAGACGAGCCCCGCAACTCTTGCCGTCGGCGTGGCGCTCTGCATATTCATCATATACTTTTTAATAGGGCCCTCTACCCCCAATTTTTCCCCTTCTCGCAAAGCCGCCGCCGCGGCGCACCATCTCTCGCCGCCGACCTCTCCCTTCCGCAAGCCGACTGGTGACAAGCAGAAGCAGAAGCCGCCGCCCGTCGCGCATTACAACCTGAACAATGTCACCACCACGCCCAACCCGCTCGAGAACCGCGAGAACATCCTGATCCTGACCCCCATGGCCCGCTTCTACCCGGCCTACTGGGACAACATCCTCCGGCTCGAGTACCCTCACGAACTGATCACGCTCGGCTTCATCCTTCCCAAGACGAAGGAAGGGAACGAGGCGACGCGGGAGCTGCAGAAGAGGATCACCAAGACCCAGAAGCACGGGCCGGAGAAGGACCGCTTCAAGAGCATCATTATCCTGCGGGAAGACATCGACCCGCCGCTCGTCTCGCAGGACGAGAAGGAGCGCCACAAGTTGGAGAACCAGAAGGTCCGGCGCGCCGCCATGGCCAAGGCCCGCAACTCTCTCCTCTACTCGACCCTCGGCCCCTCGACCTCGTGGATCCTGTGGCTGGACGCCGACGTCGTCGAGACCCCTCCCACCATCATCCAGGACCTAGCCAGCCACGACCAGGCCGTCATGGTGCCCAACTGCTTCCAGCGCTACTGGAACGAGGAGAAACAGATGATGGACGAGCGCCCCTACGACTTCAACAACTGGCAGGACAGCCCCACCGCGCTGGACATGGCCAAGAAGATGAACCCGGACGACATCCTGCTCGAGGGCTATTCCGAGATGGCTACGTTCCGGACCCTGATGGCCTACATGAGCAGGGAGGACGGTCGCCTGCATGAGGAGATGCCCCTGGACGGCGTCGGCGGCGCCGCGCTCCTCGTCAAGGCCGATGTCCACAGAGACGGCGCCATGTTCCCTCCCTTTGCCTTTTACAACTTGATCGAGACGGAGGGCTTCGCGAAGATGTCCAAGAGGTTGGGTTGGCAGCCCGTCGGTCTGCCCAATTACAAGGTGCGTATTTACTCCGGGTTTTCTGTGAGCTAGATATGACATGCTGACCGGGACAGGTGTATCACTACAATGAGTGACTGTTTGTGCAGTCACATTTCTTCTTACCCGGGTGCCACTACTACACATGCCGACTCCAGGAGGAGCAGAGTAAGCGCCCTTACGAATAATAAGCGTTCGCGGGACCCAACCTCTTCAGGACGGCCATGAAGGCTTCATGGAACGACGTGGGAAAGAGACCGATCAGCTTTGGTTTCGCCCACTTGATATCCTCGTAATGCACTTCTCTCGTCGGGGGTTGCACCACTTCGTCTTCAGGAGAGGGTGTTGGTCAGCCAGCTGGCAAAGGAGGCTGTGCCTGAAACCTGTACGATAGATTGTGCGACCTTTCTGAGAACGGGCGCGACATAGAGACGGGACTTGGTGTTTTGTTTTGTATTTTTTTTTTTTTAAGGCCTTGTGGAACTCGCGGGCGGGAGGCCAGAGATCACTCCCTGCTGGCAGACAGCCGTGACTCAAAGGTAACAAGCATTGCGTAGAGAGAGAGAGAGAGAGCGAGAGAGAGAGACCACCAGGGTCCGAAGGAATGGGTATCATTATTATGCATCAACTTTCTCGAGCGAGACTAAGGTGTCCCTTGAAGTCGCCACTGCTCCCACTATAACCAGTGAAACAAGTCCAACACCGTGTGTGTGTATGTGTGTATGTGTGTGTGTGTGGCCTTGCGCGCGCGCGCGCGCACCCCCGCGTGTTGCCGATTCAACTGCGGTTCCCGATATTATTCATCCGTATGCATCCGTATGCATCATCAATGTCTCATATCTCCTCTTCAAACCCACAATCTCAGGTCTTTCGTAGGAGGGCAGGAGAGAGGACCCAACCTAGATCATTATTACGGCATCACTTGCCCTCGAACCGCTCCTCCTCCACCCACAGCTCAACCAGCCTCCTCGCGCCGAGCGCGTCCCCGTCGCGCAGCAGCGCGGCGACGTCCACGTTGAGCGGCGAGTCGATGCCGGGCGCGCTCAGCAGCATGCGCACGGCGCGCACGCACTCGAGCACGCTGTAGGCCGGCGTCCAGGCGTCCTTGAGCAGGTCCAGGCAGATCTCGCCCGTCTGCAGCGCCACGTTGGCGTGCACGATCGGCGTCGCGAAGCGCATCTGCGGCGGGTGGAGCGGGTAGGTCGGGGGGATGGTGATCTGGAGGAGCCAGCGGCCGTCTGGAAGATTGTTTAGGTTGCCGGGGCCCCATGGGCCACCCCGTTCAACGTCAGTCGTCGGGTTGCTTTTTTTTTGTTCTTTTTACTTTCAGGACGAGTTAGGGGAGAAGGAGAAGGGAAGGATCCGCTCGTGGAGAACGAAGTAAAGAGCGGCGATGATGATGATGATGTTGTTGTTGTTGACGATGATGATGATGTTGACGATGCTGACCAAGACCAAGATCAAGGATGAGAAAGAAAAGAAGACATACTCTCATACCCGCACCCGACCCCCCGGCCATTGATCACCGCTTCCCATCTGAGAAGGTCCTCGCCGTCGCCAGCGGGGCCCAGGCGCTCGATGCCTTGCTCGGTAGGCGACTCGATGGTGGTCCAGGTGTCGAGCTCCTTGAGCAGACGGCGCACGGCGCTGCGGGGGAGGGCGGAGGAGGAAGAGGGAGGGGATGATGATTCGGGGGGCATCTTCGGCGATGTAAAATGCTGCGATAAACGTTCTATTGTTCTCGTTTTCTTTGCTTTCAAATTGTGTGCCGCCAAAAGCCGGTAGCTCTACTCGAGGAGCAAGAAGGGCAGCACGTTCCGTACAAGACGTCGCTTGCGGAATGTTTCGAGCTGGGCGGTTCGTTTGCTCAGAGAAGAGGTAGTCGGCCGTGTTCGGTGATCGCGTGGTCGCGCGTTCAATTGGACTGTCATAAAGTTCCAGTTTCCGTCTTGTTCTCCGTCCTCGACTTTTGCTGTGGCTTGAGACTCGCGCAACGCGGAGCTTTAGGGCGCGCTGACGGGGCGTTCTAGATTGTATGTAGTTACTGTATGTATGTATGTATACCGAGGCCGCGTGCAGTGGGACGCCCGCTGAGCAAAGACCCCCACTTGGTACCCGATGCCGAGATCCAGAACCGGCGATTACGTTGAACAAAGCACCCCGGATGCGCACCGATTAATCCATACAATCTTCCAGTCGTTCAAAGCAGACATATGTCGACCTCGGTTTGCCATTGTTCCGGGGCATGCCCGCTACCTCATGGTACGACATATGTACAACGATATGTCAAGAGAAACAACCATCACCGACCGAAAAAGAAGAAAAGATATCATGTCCCCATCGTAATCCCCCGACCGCCATTGAGACCGACAATCACTCTGGCAGTTGAGCTTGCTGTTCCTGATCTCATGTACCTAAACTTGCCCTTCATTCCGCCATCAGAAACGCCCAAAGACTTCAAACGAAACCCCGTCAGCACCCCCACGGCAATCCTGCATCTCCGCCCCAAAGCCTATGGAACTGCGCCCACTGAAACTCCGAGGCACTGCCATTCACCTAGTGTTCTCCCCCTTCGATTTCCAGAACTGCATCATTCGGCTCAGACGCTTGGACTTGCTGCCTTTCGTCTTCTTTTCTGGCTCCCTCTCCATCGGAACTTCAATTGACAGTTTGCTCCGTTCCCCGTGCGAGCTGTTGATCAGGCGGCTAAGACTCGCCAGACTCGAACGCCGCCGCCCAAAAGCTGTCGAAGTAAAGGAGGCGGGCCTGGGCTGCTCATTCAACGGCGGCTGCCTTGCTTGTGGGTGCTGTGCAAAGAGACTCTCCCTCGTCATCGTCGAATTGCTCGAGGTCAGAGACGGGATATCGTCTACGGAAATCCGCACTTCTGGGCCAGGTTCTCCCATGAGCAGTGACTGGAAATTGTCCTCCGTAACCGATGACGGCGCTGTGGAGATGCATTGCGCATCATACGACATTGGCGATCGCGGAGAGGGGAACGCCGAAGACTGAGTCAATGACCACGGGCTAACCGGACCCAAAGACGCCGTGGGGAGATTTAGAGGGCTGACCTCAACAGGCGCAAGCTCCTTGGGACGGAAGACGTGCCGGGGAGAAGGCGTCGAAGAACCAGAATTGGCATAGCCGGGAGACGACCCCGAAACTTCCATCGCAAACGGTGGGACAGGCTCAGCAAGCGAAGTTTCGTCGCATTTTGAGACCGCCGGCTGAGTCGTCGCCGGTTCCGCTGTGCTTGCCACTACGTTATTTTCGGCGCTTCCCTCCCGACTGTCTTGGGCAGACGGCGGCGCAACCGCCGGTTCAGAACTCGGCTGATTCCCGCGCTGTGCCCCATCATCGGGCTTTCCCGCAGTCGAAGTTCCGGCTGCAGGGGTTGAGGCGTTGATCGAGGATTTGCAGGATTCTTCTTCTTCTTCCTCGTCTTCCTCAAACACGTCGGCCATCGATGAGCTGCTTCCAAACCGACGAAAGCCAAAGCGTCCGCCCTCGAAAGGCACCAGTTCCGGAGCACTTTCAGCCCGTCTATGGTAGTAGTGCATCCCGGGCCCAGTAAATCGACTCATGCCGGCGGCGCTGTGCAGTTGCTTCTTGACGAGACCTCCCGCCTTCTGCGCTGCCTCCCATTCTGGATTGCGTGGCAGTGGGGTGTTGAAAGGACCGAGAGCCGCGTCCAAATCAATCATTGGATATGACGTGTCTTCATCCTGATTCTGAGCGGGCTTGGGGAATGTCCATGATTTCCAATCTCCATTTTCAGACGACTGGGAACATGGAGCCTCTGTCTCTGTTGGCATTTGCACTGTACCGTCATCTTCGCCTTCAGCAGGCTCAAAACGGCGAGGTGGAGTCGGCGTTGGCGCTCTTCGCTTGTGCTTCTTTCCATAGTGATATTTGCCTTTGCGGGTTAAGATGGATCCTGCCCAAGTCTTGACCTTCTTCTTTTTCTTGCTTCTCTTCTTTGTCAAGGGCTTTGGTGGCTCTGGGCTTTCCGCGAAATCCGCCAAAAGTACATCCGCAGCACGTTCCGTTGAATTGCCTTCTGCCACACTCAAACGCGAATGGGCAGAGCGCGGGCTATCGGCCTGGGTCCGTGTAGGGGAAGGGGAGACAAACGAATCACGACCAAATAGCGACCATTTCTTTGACGATCTTGTAGGGCTCGGAGTTGCTGGGCTAAGCGGAATGCCAGAGGGAAGCGAACCCAAGAGAGGAATAGATCCTCGTCTTCTCGGAGAGAGTAGATTTGGATCTTGTTCGTGAGCACTCTGGGTCCGCTCCATAATAGCCCCTGCAGTGCTGGGTCGACTTTCGCTGGGTTTTTGGGCCGAAGCAGAGCCAGGAAAAGGATTGACTTCGCGGTCCGCATTCGTAGCGGAAATCACAGACGAAATGCTCCCCGAAACAGAGTGGCCAGGTCGTGCGGTAACAGTGCTGGAGGTATCGTTGGAAGCGAGTGACAGCGGCCTTGGGATGTACTCCAGTGTATCTGAAAACCCAACCCTGTTTCGAATCGCAGACTTCGGTGTTTGATCAGGCTTTGGGGAAGGCGGCACATGACTGTTGGGTTGGTGAGCAGCAAGGTCTGGAGCGGAAACGGGTTCCACATTTCCATTGTCGACAGGCTGGTCATCAGCCGAACAATTCTGGATAGAAAATTGCTTGGGGGGTGCAGGGCTCGGGGGAGCACTGCCTCCCTTTGTAGAGTTGGGAGGAGGGACGATTATTGAAGACAGATCATGGCTCGAAATAGCGGCTGACCGACGATGAGCATGGCCTCGCCGAGGTCGAGTTGGTTGAAGCGATGGCGAAGCGATGCCGCTATCAGACTTGGTTGGACTGATGTTCGTTACGGTTATCGCCTCGCCGTCTCGAATGCTTCCTCCAACGAACTCGCTTCCGCCCCTACGATGTCCGTGACCAGGGGGGCGCGTTGCTGCTAGTCGAGGAGAGCTCGGCGCGGACGGAGACTGTGGCGGACTCAAGAACATGTTTTCCGGTGGCGGAATCGGCGGGAGCGAAGCGCCCGGGTTGAATGAAAAAGCCGGAAGAGCTGGGGATCGATTAACGAGCTTTTCATCATCGGTGCTCGTTTTTGCCGTGGCACTGCGAGGTTCAATCGCGGATTGGGGCCGTCGACCATTCGTTCTCGGAAGCGAGGATGGCGCGGAGGAGGATGATGGCCGTGCCGGGAAGACGAACGGTGGGTTCGGAGGCGGAGGTTTCGATCGTGGGGATGACTGCGAATCGGAGGGACGCGCCTGGGTTGATGCAGCGCTCATGGTCGGGGAACCAGAAAGACAAAAGGCCGCTCGTTGATCGAGCCTCTCCGGCGAGGGAGGGTCGACCAGCATATCGAGGCCAACTGTCGCCATCTTTCCAAGCCGCTCTGCGGCACCAGAGTTGAGTGGCAACTCAGTTCAATACAAATGACATGGAAATGCCGAGGACGAACGTTGCCCGGCGGAGAGACTCGAAGCGAAATACGATCCGAGGCCAGTTCGCCGATGCTGTCGTGGCTCAGCCGATAGTGAGAAGAATTAAACGATTAAACTCAATTGCAGTCTGGACTTTCGTAGATCTAGTTAACTGTCAGCAACGGTCGAATGAGCCGACAAAGACTGCGGCAATATACAGAAGATGCGCGCCGCATCTGATGGCGAACTATCAGGATGTGGTTTGTCGCGGCGATTAATGAGCATCACAACGCACCATTGATCGTCGAAGTCCGCGTGCCTGCAAGAGACGTGGAGGATTAGGCAACCGAATGCTGTTCCAGACGAATCCAAATAGTATGTATCAAAGGAGTGGACGGCCAAAGCCAGAGCAAATCGAAAGATTTGCTACCGGAATTGAACCAAGAACGCCGGGCTGTCGAGAAAGCGGAGGGCGGCGATGGAAGCGGGAGATGTGGGAGGAAGGGGTAAGAGAGCGAAGAACCTGGGTGTTGTGTCCATTGGCTGTTGAAATGCGCTGGCAATGTGCGGGGAGAGGAGACGCACTGTGAGTGTGGGCCCTGGAACTCCATCTCCAAAAACGGCAGGAACTGCGGCTGCAATTGTTCATATTCAGCTCTCAACCTTCCTCTGTTTTCCGGCCCTCGGCTTCGTTGATTTGAACTTCTTTTCCTTTTATTCTCTACTACATACTTGCCCTTCATCGGTAGTATCTCTTTACGTTTCACAACCATCATGCTCTTTTCTGGAAACCTTGTGACCCAAACACTAAAGGGGGAACAAAGTACAAAGGTACACATGACGTTCCGGCGCTTGCGTTGCTCTCGTTCCCGTTGATGCAACAGTCCTGTGGCATGGTAAGAATGAGATTGGGGGGGCTCGTGGAGCGAGTTGATTGCGGACACGGTAGCCGTTTAGTGAGCTGGAGAAGCTCAATTGTGTCCAAATTCGAACTGCTATTGCAGCCCGGCGACCGCTGATTTAGTTTGGGCGCAGAAACACCCCTTCACCTCATCTAACACAACACGTTAACGTTATTTCATTCCATCCCAGCTGCCTCCATCAATGGCAACAGATAGCCCTGCGCCTTATTGCATGTTACGCATCGGCTTTGCTCAGGATTCTGCCAGATCTTCGTTGCACAGCCAGTCGCACGCACTACTTTACCCCTGGCTTGCGCGGGGGTCGAATGCAACCCTCCGGCTCGAATCCTGCGCAAGCGGGCGGAACAGCAATCGGCTTTCCGGTTCCTGTCGTAAATTCCATGTTAACTGTGCTCGCTACGGAGTCGTTACAGTACCACCGTACTAGGCACTGTGTTTCTTTCGGGCGTGAGGGTCTGGAGTCAACCGAACGGTGGCGCACGGTCCTGACAATTCTATTCAAACGCAGGACGCTAGTCCAATATAGTGCAAGGTACCTTAGTCTGTAACTATGTATTGTACACTAGTGTACGGATTAGATCAGGTACAAAGGTGCGTGCGACCTAGCAGGCTGAGCGGATTTGCGGCCTGTTCCTGCATGCCGATTACTGCGGCAGCTTCCAGATTTGTAGGCGAAAACAGGGGCCAGTGGCACGGCTGCAGGGTGTTCAACAGAGGTGCGACGCGCTGCTCAAGAACTTTACTAAAGAGAGTATCGAGCCTTGGCTGCGCAGTTTATGGGACACTTTGGAATAATAACTTGTATCCGTATTCTGTGAGTGTAATCCATTACTCCACATTAGCGGCGCCCCGCATTGTGTGCCGAGACGATACTAATTTCCGAGCAGAACCAGTGTATCAAGCGAGAGTCAATTAGGTATGTACACTAGTACTGTGTACAGATCCTCCAGGTTGTTCCATCCAGCCCCTGCATTAGTTCAGAATACGATATCTGAATCTAGAGTGTACTCAAGGATATACATATGTGGTATCCCGTACAAGTACCTGTATGGTACGTACAACGGAAGTGAGGAATCTGCTTTAATGGATCAGTTCAGGTGCGCTTGAAAACAAACAAGGTATGAGGGGCAGATTAAACGCCTTACTCGTAGTGGGTCGAAATGCTCAGCAGCCAAGCTTAGTAGCAATGATCTGAACATCATCAAGAGGCATAATTGAGTTTACCATATCAGAACACGGTGTTCACTGTTCCGGTACGATATCTAGGTAGGTTGTATTGGTAGGCAGGCGCCTAATTTCCGCTTTCAAGAATTGAGCACGAAGTATACTTGGTATTAGTCAAAAGCCCTAGCAATTCACCTTCAAGCGAGAGCCTGACAGCTTTCTCTACAAATTACGCTGCTCACCTGCGTCCATACACTACTTGTCCGTGCTGAACATGATCTGCCCCTGGGACTTTAGAGTGGGGCTGTCTTTAACGCCCTTCAGCCCAGCCTCATTTCAATGCAGAGCCAACGATTGGGACTTCGGAGCCGATAAGCGGGCCATCTGAAGCGGCAACTAGAACCCCGCAAAAAACACGGCTCTCCGACAATTCTGCCGGCCAAACTTGGGTATAGTGGGGCTGTCCTTCCCAAATTTTGCGCCCAGCAGCAGCACTAGAGACTCGACCGCTTTTGCGTTTCCTGGTGGTGGTCGTCTTTGAGAGTGGAGGACCGTTTTAAGAATCATCAAAGATGTCTACAACAGCGGTTACTGCGGCGGCAACGCCGGAAGGAACAGTGACTAAGCCTCTTGGAATGCGAAAAAATGGTACGCCGATGGCGGTCCGCCGCATTTGCAGCCTTTTTGTCATGCTGACAGCACCCGCCAGGCAAGCAATGGCATGCTCCGAAGAAAGCTTTCCGTCCTGGTTCTGGCCTGACACCGTACGAGCAACGGGCGAAGGCCAGAGTTGCGCAGGCCGCTGCGAAGGCTAAGGAGAAGGAGTTGAAGGAAGAAAAGGAGGCAGAACGGAAGGTGCGCGGTGCAACCTCAGATATGATCGAGCAGCCGCGGAACGCTAACTGTCTACCGTGTAGAGACGGATACAAGCCCTGAAAGAAAAACGAGCGGCAAAGGAGGAGAAAGAGCGATATGAGCAATTGGCGGCCAAGATGCACAAGAAGAGGTTGGAGCGGTTGAAGCGCAAGGAAAAGCGCAACAAGTTGCTCAACTCATGATCGGCATTCGGGGCGGATCGTTCGGATACCAGCTCGCTGCGGCACATAAGGCCGCTTCGACCACATCACACGGCATGGGGTTCCTCGTGGCAGAATAGCTCTGAAGCAGCATGCCCGGGAGGTCAGGTCGAGGGAGCAGCGCAGGCGGCTGCTCTGGTGTGACTCGCTCGTTGAGCTTCCCTCCGCACATATACCCACAAATACAGAGGCGGTAACCACGAGGGCTAGGTAAGCCATGGTATTACTGGCAAGCTAAGACGCCCGACGACAGCCGCCTTGGCTGGGGATTGCCGATTCGTGGTGATCGAAGTTACTCAGGGCACTCGATCATTTACATTAGACATGGCATACGGCTGTATGTTCTGCGTAGGGTATTGTACTCTATCATCAGCAGATCAGCACATTATGCAGTTTTTAGCTGAGTCCGATGGCACCTTTCTATCACTTTCCCATTTTTTTCTGGAGGGGAAATCTGAAGCGGCCGCAGAGATTCACATGCCACCAGCTCACTGAATGTAACTTCTGCCCCTTGACACCGAGTTCCGTGCCCCACCTCCGCTCCTCAGCGGTCTCATGACTTGCGCCTGGCAACCAACCCAAACCACTTCAAGTCAAGCCTCGCGCGTGACTGTACGATCTACCAGCCCGATCCCATAAATAGAGCCAGAAACGCCGAGGACCATGTCCCAAAATGGCGGCGACACAACCAAATCGTCGTCGCCAGGACGCCCGCGGCATCAAATAACAAGGTCAATTTCCGAAATTTCGTCACCGATTCGCCTGCATCGCCGACATTCGTATCGAGCAGGAAACGAAGGCGAGCGCGAATCGCGCGCTTCAGCTCCGCAGTCCGCGATACTCGCCGTCCAAGGGAAACGTTCATTCGAGTTGCCTCGCTCCGAGGGAGTCACCCCAAATCTCACCCCCAGCGCGAGCCGACGGACGAGTGTGCTCTATGCCTCAGCTGACGAGGGGATGCCGGCGGCGGAGGCTCCAAAGGAGAATGTGTTGCTCAACGGGCTCTCCAGGGAACAACAACATGCAGCAGCCCGGGAGAGGTCAGCATACCAGTTTAATGACCCTCGCTATTGAAACCAGTTGTGCGCTGACCGCCTTTCTAGTGGCCTGCAACGATCGCTAGCAGAACTCGGGTCTTTTGCAACGACAACAACAAAGCAGCTTGACGACGCATACTACGCTTTTGTGGAGAAGCTTAGCGCGTTGCAAGGCACCATCATCGCACTCAAGGAGCTCTGCGAACGTTCCCGGCAGCTGAACGACAGATTTAACACGGAGGCCGACGATTTGGTTACAGACATAAGTGCACAACTAGACACATTCAGGCAGTTTGAGGATCAGCAGAAGCGCATTGAGTTGCTCCAGGGTCGCATCCAAGCGGGGAGGGAGCGCATCAAGTCGCTGAGCGAGCGAGTCGATGCCGTAAGTACGCGGATCGAAAGCTGGGAGCGAGCAGACCGGGAATGGCAGGAGAAAACTAGGAAGCGCCTCAAAGCCATCTGGGTCGTCACGTCTGTCGTCTTCTTCCTGGTCCTTTCGCTCTTCATTGGCTTCCAATATGTGCCCGAAAACGCGGAGAGCAAAACAATCCACGTCGCGAGTCAAGGCCTGACTAGCATCAGGGATTCGTCTGGAGCAGACCCAGAAGCGTCTCCAAGCGCTCAAAAGTCCGAACCATATGGAAATGGCTGGTCATTGAACCGGACAAGATCCTTAGGGCAATCATCTCAAATGGTTGACATGCTCAGGGCATTCGACGAATTGTAAGCATACACATCAAAAGAGGTCTGACGGCACAAGGATACCCAACTGTTGCTGCGTTGTCAAGTCTTGGTAACCGAGCGGTAGCATTATCCGTAACAAACGATTGTTTCTTTACTCAGTCCCACAGCAACTACCTGGTAACTTGGTTTTTGGTTTCAACTGCGACAGCACAGTACACAGTGCAGTCTGTTGTAACTGAGAGTTTCCAGTGATCCGGGGTGAGGCCTCACGGCGAAGAGGTTCCACTTGAGTTTTATGAGACGATCAGAAGGGTCAGTTTTGCCGAGGACGGGAACGGTAAAGTGCTAACTAGCTTGCGCGCCTCTGTTGATCCACGTTTGCCCTCGGCTGTGGACGTAGACAATGAACTACACTACGGATTACACGTACGTACACACTCGGGAACAATATCCGTTCACAAACGTGCATACTCGTGACTGCGATGCCTCGACGTTTTCGCTCCTTGCTTTGCCCAATTACTATGAGTAGTGTAGACAGAGGCTTGGCGTGCTTGGCTGCTTCCAGGGGTAAAGGCGCCAAGCAGACGTCATCAAGCAGGCTGGGGGACCAAGGGAGCTTGGGATGATCTGCGCCACCTACCAAATGCGTCATTCGGTCACTCGGCCTTTGCACGGAGACGGCTTCTGGCGGGGGAACATCCTCACCGCCCAGCTTCTTGGCTGTCTTGGAACGACGTTGTTGGAGTGGCTCAGCTGCGTACTGCGTATGTTACCCTTCAACTCCGTCGTTGCTCGATAGATAGAATAAATATCAAGAAGCTGCGACAGTTATCCGTGTTAACCGTCTGGGCGTTGATCTGCATGTCCAATTGCGGGGTGAACCAAGACGCAGGCAAGTCTTGGCCCCTGCTATCAGTCGTCTGGCGTGCTTGACTGCCCGCTTCTTTTGTTCCTTCACGCCTGGGTTGTACCTGGTCTCTCCCTTCACACTTACGTGTTTGGCTCGCAGTTTCTGTTTGGTACGGTGCGTATAGGTAGGGGCCACATCAGTGTGCGGCGCAATCTGTCAGGCATCAAGCGCCGCACAACCTTCGATTCTCAGCTTCGACCCTCGAGCTTCTGGTGCGATTGTGCCCCGCTATCTTAAACACGCCCGTCCGGGAAACGCCCGTAACCTTGAGTAGTTCGGGGTCATCTCACTGCGCAGTTGGAAGCTGTGCATTTCTACCTACCCGCAAGAAGTTGCGAAACAAGTGGAATCCTTCTTTACCCTAGTATCACCCGAGTGCTCTGCCGTTCCGGCCCGTTCGTTCGCGGCAATGGTGTCTGTCAGCTCCGCCGACACGCCCCAAGATTCCAGCCAAAATAACAAGATGCCGCCCGTCCTGTCCACGGAGCTTCCAGTGCGAGCGGCATCGGACCCCGCATCAGACCCCGCGCCAAAAACGCAGGCGCTGACGGGAAAACAAGAGCATTGTTTGTTTCCTGTTCCTCGCGCTCCTAGACCCTGTCGGTGTTGCAGTCCCACCCCAATATCTCGCTGACACACCTCCTTCGCAGACCTGAAGCGCGAACTCATATCGGAACAAGTGAAATGGGAGATATCGGAGCTCAATTCGCCTACGGCTCTGCGGCGGTTCGGCGCACCGTTCAAGTCGGACTACGGCGAGGTATCACCGCTCGATTCGGAATTGCCCATCCTCCGATACATCTTTGTCCACCATGTCCGCGAGTTTCCGTTCCTCGACAAGGCGAAGGAGAAGGAGTTTTGGCAGGATAAACTGCAGGTGGTAGGTATGTCCACCGGTCTAGGGCGGGGGAGCCAGGGGGCTGATATCCGGCATTCGTCTCATCTAGTTCCTCGAGTCGTTCGCGAGCAAACACATTTCGTCTTCCGAAGACCGATTGGAGGAGACCAAGAGGAGGAAGCTAGCCACCAAGGCTAGGAAGCTGGTGGAGCTGATGATGGTTTCGGGGATACCAACGTCCTCAGGCTTTGAAGAAAGAATCAGGTTTTCCGAGCTCGAGATCGTCGATGCCAACGCGATAGACAGCGGTGTTCTCAAAACGCTGCCAGAGGGAAATTATCTGAACGGATGGGACGTTAATGTCGCTGGTGTTCGGATGATTACTGTTAAGCGGAAATTGAGGAGCCACGAGCATGCCGTAAGGTTCTTCATCCTGCCACTTGCGAAGGTGACTGGTTGCTAATCGATTTATCAACGTCAAGGTATTCCTCCTTCGGGTCAGGAGGAAAAATGCGCCAGAGCACTACGTCGGGCGACGCTTCGGCGACTTCGCTCGTTTACATAAGAGATTACGGACCGAGTTACCGGGCAAGGTCCTCCCACCTCTGCCCCAGAAAAACAAGACACATTCCACGGCGCCCGGTATCATCGGAAGCCATAGCGGGAATGAGTCTGAAACATCTTCCATCTCGTCGGCTTCCACGCAGATCCCCAACAGCCCCCTGCCGAATGGCTGTGGGCACCAGAGCGACACGCCCCAGAGGCTGTTGTCTGTAAGAGGTAGGTCTGAAGCCGAGCATTCGAAAACTGCCAAGTTCTGCATACTCACCGAGCCATCATCGCTTAGACCGTCGCTCGGCCGACCGGATATCTCCTCGAAACTCGGTTGACGATAGGCCAGTGAGCCCGGGTCTCCCGAGTCCCAAGCCGCAAGAGGTCAGTGTTTCTCGCTCAGACGAAAACGACGTACATTCCAGCGCGGCAGCTGACTATACCAGACTGTGGTAATATATAGAGAGAACCAGAGAATCTCGTTGCGTGCGTTTTTACGAACGCTGCTGCAGAACCCCCAGATTGCCGGCACAAAGGCTATGGAGGAGTTCCTGCTCGCTAACCCGGTAAAACTGACTGACGAGGACTGGGACGATATTGCCCGCCGAAAGCATGTGGATAAGAAGCGGGTCGAGGAGCAGAAGCGGTTCTACGAAGTAGCAAGGAAGCGCGCGGCCGAGCTCGACGTCTACATGGAGCAGTAGGTTACCTCGCAGAATCCCCTTCCGCTCTCGCTGCGTGCTGATTATCCGTCCAGATTCCGACAAGACATTGTCGAGCGCAACGGCCTGACCATGCTCTTCCAGGAAATCCGCGATAAGGAGACGATTCAGGACCTGAGCCTGCAGTACCAAAAGTTCGCCGAGTGGCTGCGCATCGAAGTTGCGGCCACCATCTACCACCTCTTCCTTGCCGAGGACAATTCGCCAGAGCTGTTCGCTCAAGCGAAACGGATTCACTCGCTGATTCCCTACACGCTCGTGAAAAACGCCATCCGGATAGCCAACCCGGCGGCTGTCATGTCCAGCATCCTCGACATATTCTTGGCACAACCCTTTGGCACCCGGTCTTTGATGCAGCGCATATTCTCCATGACGTTGCATGACGGCATCAGGGCTTTCCAGCGGTCGATCGATGCGCTCGGTGATAAGATCGGCGACCCCGTCTTCGTCGAGAAGCTCAAGACATACACGAACGCCGACGAGCAGATCAAGCAGGTGATCAGGGATGAGGCCGCGGACGAGAACATCGACGTACTTGTTGCCATCCTGCGGTCGGAACTCGTGGGTCCTGCGCTCGAGCCCGAGCAGATCGAGCGGCTGTACAACGCATACGCGGCGTTCAACAACGCGGTTGAGAACGTTGACGAGGAGCTCCGGCAGGGCGCGCAGCTCTTCTCGTACCTGAAACAGCTACAAAAGTTGTACCTTCGACAGAGGGATAAGGCCATGATGTTGAGTCTCATTGAGGAGCCCGTCACGCTCCAGCTGTTTCGCGATTTGTTTACCATATTCTACGAGCCTCTCGTCAGGGTGTACAAGTCGGCCAACGTCTACAACAGCGTGACCGACTTTGCCCATTTCGTCGACGACTTGATCACGGTACGTTTTTTTTTTTTTTTCCCATTATTTGAGCCCTGGGAAAAGGGGTTTTGATGATGATATTGAGCTGACTCGGCATGCAGGTCGTCGAGAAGTGCCGCGAGCAGGATGCTTCCGCGGATCCTAACCAGACAGTGCAAGCCTTCATCGACCTCTGCCAGCGGCACGAGAACCACTTCTACAGCTTCGTGCACCAGGTGCACACGCACGACAACGGGCTCTTCACGCAGCTGATGGGCTGGGTCGAGGGTATCCTCGAGTTCCTCCGGCACGGGCCCAAGAACGGCAGCCTCGACATCAACGCGCTGTTTGAGGGGGCCGTCAGTTCGGCCCTAATTGACAGGGAGAAGGCCATCGCCGAGATCGACAAGCTCATCGCGTGGCAGGAGGCGCGCAAGAAGTGGCACCACGACAAGACGAGACAGAAGATGGCCGCCGAGGGCGGGCCGGGAGACGCGGACGCAGTGGCGCCGCCGGGGGCGCTGACGTTCCGGTCCAGCGACTTTGGGCTGGACCAGGAGGACGTGGCGGAGATGGGGTACGACGACGACTCGGAAGAGGAGGCTGAGGCCGAGGAGGAGGATGAGATGGACCCGATCGATGCGGAGCGCAAGCGCCGGGCGCGGAGACAGGCCCGGCTACGGCGGAATGCCGGTGAGCCAGAGAAGCCCGAGGTGTCTGAGGTACACAAGCTGAAGGACAACTTTTTGGCTATGTTGCGGGTGGTGCTTGCCGAGTAGAGAGAAGAGAGGCTTGTTGCAGGTTCTTCGTTTTCCCCTTTCCTCGGTCCTCCTTAATTTTTTTTTTTTTTTTGGCCCGTGTCAAGGACAGACAGGGCCCCTTCGTTGTTGCATACTGATGTTTCCCTATGGATTCATTACCTGCGATTAGAATTGGTTAACTGGCATCTTTCTTCTACAGCAGAAAAGCATCCAGCAGCAGTAATTGAAGCAATTGGGCGTGCAATGGCGTTCTCCTCGTGACATCTTCAAAGGAGGTAGTACCGTGGATGTGCTGACAAGCCAAGGGGATGGACTTGGCAGCTGTCATGGTGCTTCTTCAGTTGTTTGACGCTTGGCGTGCCTGTGCCGAGGGACAATCTCTCGTCACATTCTCTTTCACCTGACTTTGGAGCACAGTTGGCGGCAAACACATCATGACGCCCCACTCGCTCTTCCGGTGCTCCCTGGCCCACCAAGCGCGGACCTCGCCGGCAACTCGGGTAATCAGCCCTCGCTGATTGGCTCGTCCGCTAGAAGCTCTCGTGCGTCGGTCGGGACTTGGAACAGGCGAGCAACTGCACGACATCAAAGGAGGTTCAAATTATTTCCCTGATGCTCACCACCTCCCCCTCCAAACCTCGTTAGACGACAATGGCTTCCACAATGGCTTGGAGGCGCCTAGCCGCGGCGCCGGCGGTAAGTAGCTCCCACGTTCCCCGTTCGCTCGCGCGCCTGCTCGCTTCAGGTTTGCGCGAGATTCCCGCTTCTTCCTCTTCCCTTTTTCTCGCACGTGGAAAAAGTCCCGGCCAGTGGGCTAACCCGAGTTCTATCCGGAAGCAGCTCTCGCGTGCCGCCAGAAACCCGATCCGCGCATTTTCCACAACACGGCCAGTCGGTAGGTCAACCAAAGCAGAGAAGCCCCCAATTGGAGCGAGGGGGGGGAGAGAGAGAGAGTTAGGGGAGGCTAACTGTGGCGGCTTGTCACAGCCCGCGTCATCGCCAACGGGCCGCTCCGTGCGAAGGAGGCGTCCCCGTTCGTAAGCAGCAAGTACCCGGTCATCGTACGTGTCACCCCGTGCTTTGGAGCTCTGCGCGCGCGATTGATGAGCAGGATCAATTGACCTTGACGGAACACAGGATCATGAGTACGACGCCATCGTGGTCGGTGCCGGCGGTGCCGGTCTGCGTGCTGCCTTCGGTCTTGCCGAGGCCGGCTTCAACACGGCTTGCATTTCCAAGCTCTTCCCCACTAGAAGCCACACGGTCGCTGCCCAGGGTGGCATCAACGCCGCTCTCGGCAACATGCATGAGGACGACTGGCGGTGGCACATGTACGACACGGTCAAGGGCTCCGACTGGCTTGGCGACCAGGACGCCATTCACTACATGACCCGTGAGGCTCCCGCCTCCATCGTCGAGCTTGAGAACTACGGCTGCCCCTTCTCCCGGACCGAGGATGGCAAGATGTAAGTTGTTCCCCCCCCCCCCCCCACCGCGTCTGGCGACCCAACTTGGGCAACACGTGGCAAGACTGACAAAAAGGTTCCAACAGCTACCAGCGTGCTTTCGGTGGTCAGTCCCAGAAGTACGGCAAGGGCGGCCAGGCCTACCGCTGCTGCGCCGCCGCTGACCGTACCGGCCACGCCCTGCTCCACACCCTCTACGGCCAGTCGCTCAGGCACAACACCAACTACTTCATTGAGTACTTCGCTATCGACCTGATCATGCAGGACGGCGAGTGCCGTGGTGTCTTGGCGTACAACCAGGAGGACGGCACGCTGCATCGGTTCCTCGCCAACAACACCGTCCTGGCCACCGGTGGCTACGGCCGCGCCTACTTCAGCTGTACCTCGGCCCACACCTGCACCGGTGACGGCATGGCCATGGTCGCCCGTGCCGGTCTGCCCAACCAGGATCTCGAGTTCGTCCAGTTCCATCCCACTGGTATCTACGGGGCCGGCTGCCTGATCACCGAGGGTGCTCGCGGTGAGGGTGGCTACCTCCTCAACTCGGAGGGCGAGCGCTTCATGGAGAGGTACGCCCCGACGGCCAAGGATCTTGCCAGCCGCGACGTCGTCTCGCGTTCCATGACCATGGAGATCCGCGAGGGCCGCGGTGTCGGCCCCGAGAAGGACCACATCTACCTCCAGCTCAGCCACTTGCCCCCCGAGATCCTCGCCGAGCGTCTCCCCGGTATCTCGGAGACCGCCGGTATCTTTGCCGGCGTCGACGTTCGCAAGCAGCCCATCCCCGTCCTTCCCACCGTCCACTACAACATGGGCGGCATTCCGACCCGCTACACCGGTGAGGTCCTTACCGTGGACGAGAATGGCAACGACAAGGTCGTCCCCGGTCTCTTCGCCTGCGGTGAGGCTGCCTGCGTCTCCGTCCACGGTGCCAACCGACTGGGTGCCAACTCGCTGCTCGACCTGGTCGTCTTCGGCCGTGCCGTCTCGCACACCATCCGCGACAAGTTCACCCCCGGCGCCAAGCTGAAGCCGATCGAGGCCGACGCCGGCGCCCAGTCGATCGAGACGCTCGACAAGATCCGCAACTCGAACGGGCCCAAGTCCACCGCCGAGATCCGCCTGGCCATGCAGAAGACCATGCAGCGCGAGGTTAGCGTCTTCCGTACCCAGGAGAGCCTGGACGAGGGTGTCAGGCAGATCACCGAGGTCGACCAGATGTTCTCGCAGGTCGGCATCAAGGACCGCAGCATGATCTGGAATTCGGACCTCGTCGAGACCCTTGAGCTCCGCAACCTGCTCACTTGCGCGTGAGTGGCCCCCAACACTCCCTGTTGTCTTTTTTTTTATGATTATCTCCTATTCTTCTTCCCGATGAGGCGCTCAAAAACGGGTGGCTAACGAACCGGAAACAGTGTGCAGACCGCCGTCTCGGCCGCGAACCGCAAGGAGTCCCGTGGCGCCCACGCCCGTGAGGACTATCCCGAGCGCGACGACAAGAACTGGATGAAGCACACGCTCAGCTGGCAGAAAACGCCGCACGGCAAGGTCGAGCTCTCGTACCGCCGCGTCATCGACACCACCCTCGACGAGAACGAGTGCAAGCCCGTGCCCCCGATGAAGCGTGTCTACTAAACAGAGTCGATGCATACCCGAATGTGTGTGCCAAGACTTGACTGTTGGGCCGCGCGCGTGTGGGGAGGCTGCCTGATGTGACTTGTCCTCTGATCGGAACGGGGGAGTCAAGTCGATTCGGGCGGAGAAAAAAAAATAACAGGCGAGCGCTCAGAATGGACTGCCTAAGAAGGTCGGTGTGGTGGGAGTGGAGAAACGTGAAAACATCCATATCCGCAATATGCATGGGTGTTTTGTGGGAAGGAAAAGAATACCTGCCAAGCATATCATTCGGTCATTTTTATCCTTTTCCTTCCTCATGTGTCGTGTTGTGTTTGGTACTGCTGCGCCCGGAGGGTGGAGATCTGGTTGTGGAGGAAACGGGGCTTCACGTTGGAGGCTCGGAGGTGCGGGGAGGGGGACGATGGAACGCGTACTTGTAAACTAGCAAACTTGGACGGTCTCCTTGTCGGGGTGGCTTGTTGGTGTGTACACACAGAAGAGATAGGCGCAAGAAACGGGAATCGTTGGAAGAGGCGCGAGTGGGAAATGAGTATTTATTCTTGAAATCCCTTGGCAGGCCCTGGAGTGGTGTTGCTGCCTGGTTTGCCGCGGTTCCACGGGATCTTGCGATAAATCGTTCCACCTGCGCGAATTCCAGAGGTATATCCATAAAGGAAACGAGGGGAAGTTAGAGGAAGTTAAAACAGGTATCGTACGACAAATATCCTACTTTGGACGGGAGTTCTCGGTTCGGTAAGTTTCAAATGTATCTCCGGGTCATCAACCAAGCGCCAACTTTCCCTCCCCCCAGATCTGCAGGGCTGCGGGAATCGGAACAATAAGGGTGTCGAAGACGGGGCGGCCGATCAAATGCATGGCCAAGCATGAAGATGATGGAAACATCCCGAGGGCCCATGTGGCTAGGGTGGCTGAGGGAAGGGGGTTTTCCTGGCGGATGACCATGTTGACGACCGCCGGGCTCCTTGTCATTCGGAGCGGGCGACTTCTGGTACCCGGTAGTTCGCGCTGAGAGACATGGTCGTGGTCGCGGTGGTAGTGGTAGGTGTGCTATTGTTGTAACTGGGGAGAAAGCTGAGAGTTGGCGATTCGACGACGACGACAACAACAACAACAACAACACCATGGATTCCTGGGACGGCACTTCCCTCGAGAGTCGGGAAGGGATCAGAGGAGGCAGGGCTCAATATCAGGCACTACGTCCAGCCCTGCCTCTTATAACCATACCACAATTAGGCATGCGCCGAGCGGTAGGTACAGGAGAGACATTGCGAGGGAATCGACCCGCAATCCGTCCGCTTGTTCTCGGCGAACACAGACCTTCAGGATCAATGATGTCGGTGCGAGAATCTCGCAGAACGGGAGCGTCGACGCTCAATGGCTGAGCACGTTTGCGGAAGGCGTTCTGGAAGCGCGTTCTTGATGCAAATCTTAGGTTCGCAGACCTTTTTCCTCATAGCCGCATCTGGTGTTTTTTTGATGAGAGTGACAGATTGGGGAAGGTCCAAAGAATAACTACAGAGCATAGGAGTCACAGATGCCACTTCCTGCGCGAGCTTGACTCCACTTCCCAGGCGCGCTCAAGACGTGCCGTGGGAGTTAGGATAGATACCTGAGGTATGTACTGTACTTTACAGAAGTTATCGATCCGTTATCAAAATGCCCATCCTCCCCACCATTTCCGCACTGCACTGCGTAAGAATGGCTTCGGAATTTCGACCCGCATATCATCAGTTCGACGATGTAACATGGAAAAAGAGGTGCGTGGTGATTGGCCCGCAATGTTCTCGCGGAAGCTTGGAAGCCTGGGCTGAGGTTGGTTGCTGGGCAACGCGAGCATGGCGCATGTCTACAGAGCTATCAACAACCACCAATCAAACAAAAGAGGATGATGCTCTCCCCGCCTGGGTTGGAAACCGGAATCAAGGCCGACCCGAGGCTCTCAGTTTTCCAAGACCGCTCCACATTCCGCGCTGAAGAAGGCCCGGATGGCCCGTTCATGATCATTCGTTTGGATGTGTTGAACCGAGCGACTCCAAACGAGAGAGGGACCCGAGTCCGACCCGAGTGCCCAAGATACTAACTAGCCTTGGCCCCGTGCTCTCATCTGGCCTACCTTAACAAGCCACCTCCTGTGGAGTATAGTTACGCACGGGATGTTTACTCCTGGGCCGGGCAACACCGAGTAAGAATGCCTTATCCTGATGCATCTCTGTTTTCTTAACCTTTCGCGTCAATGAGCCTGGGGACCTGACAGACATCGACCGCATAGCAAGTCTACATCTCTCCCCATTTGAATTCAAGATGGGGTTGCTACCCTTCAAGCTCTTCCGGTCGCGGGAGACAAGGACACAGCAGCTGCCCTTGTACAAGGAGGTCCCCGCTCCGAGGACGCGCAAAGCCAAACCACGAACGCCGCGCTCGCCCGTAAAAGAGCGTTATTCCGACTCAGAAGACTCGTCGGATGTTTCCGACGATGGCAACACCACCGACTCGTCCACCTCCAGCTCCGGCAGCTCGAGGCGGACATCATCCTCTGCCTCCTCGGCCGCGGCACCCATGCTCTCCAAGAGGCGGCCCGTAGCTCCGCCACGCCGGGCACCGGTCAGGAGATACCTGTACCGCCTGCCGAACAGGGTCATCCGCTTCCTGTGCTTCGGCATGATGTCGACCATCATCATCTTCATCTTCATTCTGGTCCGGGCCAGCCAGATTGAAAACAGAAGGATGGCAGAAGGGAAGGTGGAAAAGAAGCCAGTGCCGCCCCCCTGGGAGCAGTTCGAGTTTCTCACTCGGTACTACGGCGGCGTCAAGACCATCCTTCCTCTGGCCGACAACACGCCCCAGTACCCGCGGCTGGAGGAAGAGGGCCCCTACAACGCCAGCTACCCGCAGGAGAAACAACAACAACAACAACAACAAGATGCAAAAGTCCCTCCAAGCAAGGCCTTTGTCGACTACCCGGGGGCGGGGTTCCCCAAGCCGGCTGACGGCATCCGCGAATGCTTCCTTGACAGCCAAAATACCCTCAAGGTGCCCTCCATCCGTTACTTCGAGGGTCGTCCGCACGGTTTCCCGGACAATATCCTCGGCTCTTACGAACTGCTCTCGCTCCCGGGGGACATCTGCTTCGACCGCTACGGGAGGTACGGGCCATATGGCTACGGCTACTCGGTCCGGACCGGGGGCCTTGGTATCGGCGAGCACGGCGACCGCGAGGGGTCCGAGGCGGTTTGGAAGTCCGACCGGCGGATCGACTGGCGCAACATCGACTGGGCCGCCGCTCAGCGCCAGTGCTATAAGGCTAATGCCGAGCGCTTCAAGCCGTTGACGGTCCGCGAGGCTCCCCCTCGCGGCTTCTACATCGGCGACGGGCTCGAGATTCCCAAGCTGGCCACGCGTCAACAAGACGACCAAGACCAGCCCCTGGCCACGGACGAGGAGCCCGGGAGCGAAGAGCTCCCAAGGACCGCGGTTGTGCTCCGCTGCTGGGACGAGTTTCCCTGGCGGGAAGAGGACATTGTCAACCTCCGAGCCCTCATCGCCGAGCTGTCCCTGGCCTCGGGCGGCCGCTATGATGTCCACCTCCTGGTGCAGGTGCGCAATGATGCCAGGAACCCCGTCTGGGCCGACGACGACGAATATCGCAGCCGCATCAACGAGACCATCCCGAAAGAATTCCGCGGGATCGCCACGCTGTGGTCCGAGACCCAGATGCTCGCCGTCTACCAAGGTATCCGCGATCTATGGACGAGGGGGCCAGACCTGCCCGTCCACGGCTCCTACCGCGGCCTGCAGATGGCGATGCAACACTTTGCTTACAACCACCCCGAGTACGACTACTTTTGGCAGTGGGAGATGGACATCCGCTACACGGGCCACTACCACGACCTCCTCTCCAAGCTCGAGCTCTGGGCCAAGGATCAGCCCCGCAAGGGCCTGTGGGAGCGCAACGGGCGCTTCTATATTCCCCACGTCCACGGCAGCTGGGAGGACTTCAAGCAGATGGCCCGCGTCCAGACGGAGCACGGCACCGTCACCGCCGACAACATCTGGGACTCGGTACAGATTGCCAACAACGGCGGCGGCGACGGCGGCGGCGGCGGCGGCAGCAGCAGCAGCAGCAAGCTCGGCGAAAGACTGGCAACCCCCAAGAGTGAGCAGTCCGTCTGGGGGCCCCTACGCCCGGATTCCCCGGCCGACTGGTTCGAGCACGAGGACGACCCAGAGCCCCCAACCACGTACGAGCGCGACAAGTACACGTGGGGCGTGGGCGAGGAGGCCGACCTCCTGACGCTCTCGCCTATCTTCGACCCGGACGGCACCACGTGGAAGCTCGCCGACGACATCACGGGGTACAACGAGACCGGGGGCAAGCCGCCGCGGCGGGCGCAGATCATCACGGCCTCTCGCATGTCGCGCCGCCTGCTGCTAACCATGCACCGCGAGACGGCGTTCAAGAAGCACCACGCCTTCCCCGAGATGTGGCCGGCGACGGTGGCGCTGCACCACGGCCTCAAGGCCGTCTTCGCCCCGCACCCCGTCTTCGTCGACCGCGTCTGGCCGCCCGAGTACATGGCCCGCGTCCTCAACGCCGGCCGCAACGGCGCCTCGGGCGGCGGCCGCGCCTCGGTCTACGGCGAGCGCGAGCACAACATGCGTGGCCTGACGTGGTTCTACAACGCCGGCTTCGCCGGCAACCTCTACCGCCGCTGGCTCGGCCTGCGCGTCAACAACGACGGCGGCGAGGAGTTCGAGACCACCGCCGACCTCAGCAAGAACGAGACCTCGGTCGGCACCATGCGCGGCGGCGAGGGCCGCATGTGCCTGCCCCCCATGCTGCTCCACCCCGTCAAGGAGGTCGACCTCCCCGTCGAGAGGGGGCATCCGCAGGAGGAGGAAGCCGCTCCGCCCCCTCCCGCGTTGGATCCTGCTGCTTAACGGTTGTTTTTTTCTTTCTTTCTTCTTTTTCCTCCCTTGTCCTTTTCCTTTTCCTTGTCATTTTGCTTTTATTCCTTTTTTTTATTGGCTTGAGTGTTCAGCTTCGGCGTTTGGGTATGATGTGCTAGGAAAGGGAAGAAGATCTGTAGGGTTACGCTTTGATGATGAGATATGTAAACAAACAGATGGTTCTGCTTGGACATGACATGCATTATGCGCCTTCGCGAAGAGAGAAAACAATCCGTCTCAGTTATGTCCCTTTATATGGTAAATGACCCTACTATCGTCGTGGCTGTCACCTCTCAACGTATGATATGTCCTTCGGCTCGTTTAGTTCATGTTCTTGGTGATCGTACAGGACCCGGACGCATGGGAATATTTGATGGGACACGCGTCGTCCAAGACGCTACACCAGAAGATCACCGGCGCCGTTTTGGTCTTCCGAGTTCCCCGTTTGCGCCACACATACTGATATATGTGATTTTGCATCGCCAATGTAATAACACTAACAACGTCGAGAAATGGCCGATTAAACAACCCTCTTGACCTGATTTAGAGAAGAACTGATGTTAGCAGGAACGCTCTTCCAACAATTTCCCCATAGCCTCCAGCAGCACCAGCACCAACCGACGTACCTCGAAGAACCTCCGCAGCCACCAGACCTGGAAGACGCTCTCGCCAATGACGACGCCAATCACAAAGATGTTCCACCACTTGACCCTGCTGTTGGTGCTCTCGGCCGTGTTGCGGTGGGTGCGCTCGCGCACGACGATGTAGGCCTGCTCGTCCTTGACCCGCTCCAGCATGTCCGACAGCTTGCGCACCTCGGCCTCGAGCGGGTCCTGCGGCGCGTCCGCTTCGGACACGTAGACGATGCCGTGCACGTTGAACGAGACCTCCTTGGACGACGCGCCCCAGTGCTCGTTGCCGAAGCAGTAGACGTACTTGCCGTCGTGCCGCGCGTTGAACGTGAAGTCGCCGTTCGACACCGACTTGTCGTTGACCTCGTACCCGCCCACGGGGTTGGTAATCTTAAAGAGAGAGAGAAAGAGAGGGTGTCAACAAATATTACTGTTTGCACGGATCGATCGATTGCCCCGACTTGGGAAGAGGGAAGAGGGAAGAGGGGAAGAGGGGAAGGGAAGGGGTTTTGGGGGGGGGGGGGGGAACATGTTTCCCGCAGCGTCATACCCAGAAGTCAATGTCGAGGTTGCCGGCGCTGCCAAACTCCCGGTCGCCAACCTGGAAGGTCACCGTCATCTTGTCGCCCGAGTGCAGGTTCTCGTGGAAGCACTCGCGCCCATGCGCCGGGAGCTGGATGTTGTGCGCCACTGCCGAGCTCAGCAGCAAGCTTGCTGAGAGCAGCAGCTTCGCTGCCGTTTGGAGAAACATGGCTGCTGCCTGCTGTCGTCGTGTGGTGGCCCGCGCCGACGCTGTGTTTGTTTGATTTTTCGAGTTCCTGCCAGATATCCCAGTGCAGGGCAGTGCAGTGCAGTGCAGTTCCTTTTTCGGGCGGCTGCTTTCAGGGATTCGTCAGAGCGTCCAAGGACACCTTGGCGGGTTTTAGGCGGTCGGTTGGTTGCGGCTCCAGGGGGACGTCGTCCCCTTGGATGGCTGGCTGCCAACAACTGCAACGAATGCAGACAGTGCGCGTGTGGGCCGGCCACGGGGGCAGGTTGCCGACTCAGCAGGCACCTTCTCAGTGAAGGCGACTGGGGCCCGGACTCGGGGCGGAGCTGCTGAAGGCTGGGTACAGTAGGTACTCCGTACTCCGTACACTAGGTAGGGAAAAAAAAGGAGGTGGCCCCGGTCCAATGTTGTTCCAGGCAACCCAGTACAAGTCAGGTACAGGTGACACGCGGTGGCAAGCAGAGCCATTGTCAGCCAGCGGGTCCGCAGATAAGGTGTCCTAAAGGTAGCGTGCACGGGCCTTGGAACGCCCTGGATGGGACCGCACCCCCGGTCAGCGCCCCAGTCACTGCCTTCTCTGGCCTGGATCAGCCCGAGAACAACTTTCAAAATCCAATCTGTTTCCCCCCCCAAAAGGCTTTCCTTTCACACCGCCATCGTAGCATCATAACCAGCGCCCAAACTCGCCGGTAAATAACCGCGTCGCCATCTCGGTCTGTCTTCGAGATTAATACCCGAATAGTAAGTCGCTTTCTCTATCGGCCGACTCCTCTCCGGTGGATTTAGCGGCTTCGGCTTCTGCCTCGGTCTGCCTGCCGCCCGCTGCCTTTGAACGTCTTTGTCCCTGAAGGCCCCAAATCCCATCCACGCCCAAGTCTTGCGCGTCCCAAGGACCCCAGCCTGCGCGTGGCTGCCTCACAATTCCGCTGCCCACTGGTCGCTGACTAGCTTCCTTTGCCGGCGGTCTGGGATGCTTGGAGCCTCTGTCCCCCAAGGACGCGCTGTGCATATCTGTCCTCAGATCACGCACGCCAGTCAGCGGCCTTTAAAACCACCATCCCCCCCCCCCCCCCAAAAAAAAAACAAAAGTCCGGATTCTCTCGTGTCGCATTGTTACCGGATCCCTTTCGTACAAGACATCAAAGCCTTTCCCCTCCCCCTCCCCTTCATTGCACACTCGCGCCATTGTTCGATTGCTTACATATCGGGCCTCGACAGATACCAACCCCTCTACTTCTCTCGGTTTGACCATTCAACACCACCAAGATGGGCCTAGGAGGATCCAAGATGTGGAGCTGGCTCTCCCTGCTCATGAAGCAGAAGGAGATGCGCATTCTCATGGTTGGTCTTGACGCGGCCGGAAAGACCACCATTCTGTACAAGCTCAAGTTGGGCGAGGTCGTCACTACCATCCCGACCATCGGTACGGTCCATTCCCGATCCTGAGCAGGGCGGCTTGCACTGCTCCTCTGGTGCGACCAGGCGCGAAATGCTAACTTTGTCGTCGCTCCAAGGCTTCAACGTCGAGACCGTCGAATACCGTAACATTCAGTTCACCGTCTGGGATGTCGGTGGCCAGGACAAGATCCGTCCTCTGTGGAGACACTACTTCCAGAACACCCAGGGTATCATCTTCGTCGTCGACAGCAACGACCGTGACCGTGTGCCCGAAGCCCGCGAGGAGCTGCAGCGCATGCTCAACGAGGACGAGCTGAGGGACGCCCTTCTCCTGGTGTTCGCCAACAAGCAAGATCTTCCGGTGAGTATTCGCGTTGCTCCGGTCTAGCAAAGACGAGCTGCTGACGTTGCCCGTCTAGAATGCCATGAGTGTTGCCGAGATCACAGACCAGCTCGGCCTCCACAGCCTGCGGCAACGCACCTGGGTACGATACCCACCCCTGCCACTGCACGATCCTACCCGTACTAACCGTGCCGCAGTACATCCAATCCACCTGCGCCACCTTGGGTGACGGTCTCTTCGAAGGTCTCGACTGGCTCGCCCAGGAAATCAAGAAGCACAACTAAAGCAATCCTGCAACACCGGGGACCGGTCCTCCTCGCCCCCCCTTTAGCCAAGCGTGGCTCGATTGTGCTCTATCAGATATTCCACGTTAGGCAAACAGTCGACTAGCCCATAGATCAGCTCTGGCGGTTTGGTGCATGCATCGTGACCACCGCTTACGAATGAGAAGATGAACGCGGGGAGGGTGGCCGACACTCATTTTGAAACTCCTGGTCACTTTTTCGGAAAGACGGAGGGGGCGCACTGGGTTGGGATCATGTACAATTTGATACACTCGTCAGGGAGAGACAAACAGTTCACTCACTGCTTTCCTCGACCCCAGACCAGAGACCAGGCCAAGTGGCCTCGCCGTGTGTGCTGTACCGAGAGGATCGGAGCAGAGAACGAGTGCCTGGCCCGGGGGAAACACGCAGCGGGTTGTGCTTGGTTGTGCTTGGAGTATAACGCGAGCAAGGGCTGTAAACAGTACGGGTAATCATCAAATGTCGATTTTGCGGTTTCTGCTCTTTTTCTTCTACTCTTGCTTTTCCTACTTTGAAATTCTCCTGTTGTCCCACCAGTTCGCCCGCCAGGTGCAACAATAGGCAGTAACTCTAGTGTGTGCAAGTGTGCGGGAGAGAGTGTGTGTACGGGGGTGTGTGTATTTGTCTATACCGCTCAGGCAGGTCAAGGAGACTGGAGTCCGTCTAGATATGGAGGACATTAATTTCGATCGGCCCCTTCCAGGGAACCATGGGCGCCATGAATTCGTCCTCGGGATCTGAAAGGTGTACAATATACGATGCTATGTCGTTCTACTACTCAAGTAAGGACTCCGTCGAGGCGCATATATTGCCTGCGAGGTTAAGCCGGTGGTGGGGCGGGAAAGACGCACGAAAGATGAACGTGATGGAAAATGAACATGACGGAATTTTTTTGGATTGAGTGGGCTTGGAGCTACCTAGTATGCTAGCTACATTTATACTGTACATGATATGCTTCCGTTCCTTGAGGCTGACAACCTTCTATCCCGCCGGTGGCATGCCATCCTTTCAAACACCCCGTAAATGATTTCTCCCTTCCGCGGAACGCTTTTCCAATGACGACGTGGCGAGTCCGACAACAAAAAACGGATATACCCCAAAATAATATACATTATTGTACACAAAATAAAAATCATCGTAAATCGTCATCAATAGCCAAAGGATGCCGAGCATCTAGCGTCAGGCCGTGGCCGCGGTCTCCTGTTCCGCCGCGCCGCCGTCGCCGGCGCCGCCGTGCAGGGCCGAGATGGTCAGTCCGTTCTTGTCGTCGTTCACCGTCACGACGGCAGTGTCGCCCGTCTTGATCTCTCCGCGGATGATCTTGTCGGCGAGCCCGTTGCCGATCTGCGTCGTGATCAGGCGGTTGAGCGGGCGGGCGCCGAACTTGGGGTCGTAGCCGCGCTCGGCCAGCCACTGGCGCACGTCGTCGGCCGCGCTCAGCGTGATGCGCCGGTCGCCGAGCCGCTCCTGCAGCTCCCGGAGGCGGATGTCGACGATGTCGCGCAGCGCCGGCAGCGAGAGGCGCTTGAAGACGATGAAGGAGTCGATGCGGTTGAGGAACTCGGGCGGGTACTGCGACGAGACGACGTCCATGACGGCGGATTTGACCTTGGGATCAATCTCGCCATCGGCGGTTTCTTGGTACGGGTGGATGGGGTCCGCACCGACCAGGATGTCGGCCCCCAGGTTGGAGGTGAGGACGATGATGGTGTTTCTGAAGTCGACCTTGTGGCCCTGGGCGTCCGTCAGGTAGCCCTCGTCCAGGACCTGGAGGAGCAGGGCCGAAATGTCGCGGTGCGCCTTCTCGAACTCGTCAAAGAGGAGCACTGCGTAGGGCTTGCGCCGGACGGCTTCGGTCAGCTGGCCAGCGTCCTCGTAGCCGACGTAGCCCGAAGGAGCACCGATCAGGCGGGAGATGGTATGCTTCTCCTGGAACTCGCTCATGTCAAAACGGACGACGGCGGATTCGGTGGAGAAGAGAAAGCCGGCGAGCTTCTTGCACAGCTCCGTCTTGCCGACGCCGGTGGGGCCGAGGAAGAAGAAGGACGCGAGCGGCCGGTTCTCGCCGCTGAGGCCGGCTCTCTGCATCCTCACCGCATCTGCGACTGCCTTGAGGGCCTCGTCTTGGCCACGGACAGACTCGCGTAGGATATCCTCCATGTGGATCAGTCTCTCAGTGTGACCGCTCGTGAGCTTCGAGACTGGAATTCCGGTGACCCTCGAGACAACGTTGGCGATATCGTCTGCTGTGACCGAGTCATGGATCAAAGCGCCCTCGTCCGCTGGCCTCTCGCCGTCCTTTGGCAGTTTCTTCTCGAGGTTGGGAATGACGCCGAATCTCAGCTCGGACGCCCTGGCAAAATTGCCTTCCCGCTGCGCCATCTCCAATTCTATCCGGGCTTTGTCGAGCTCGGCTTGAGTCTGTTTGATGGCGTCGATCTCGGCCTTTTCTTTCTCCCACTTCTCTGACAAGGCTCGCGCTTCTTCTTGGTACTTGCTGAGATCGGCCTCCAGCTTCTCCCGCCGCTCTTTGCTTGCGACGTCCTTTTCTTTCCGGAGGCTCTCGAGCTCAATCTGAACGGTCATGATCTTCTGATCGAGCCGCAGGATATCCTCTGGTTTGCTTTCTTGCTGTAGCCTAAGGGAGCTTGCGGCTTCGTCCATCAGATCGATCGCCTTGTCGGGCAGGAAGCGGTCGGTAATGTAACGGTTCGACAATGTTGCGGCGGCAACCAGCGCGCCGTCGGTGATACGGACACCGTGGTGAACCTCATACTTGTCCTTGATACCGCGAAGGATGCTGATTGTGTCTTGGACCGTTGGCTCGCTGACGAGGATCGGCTGAAATCGTCGGGCGAGAGCAACGTCCTTCTCAATCTGTCGGTACTCGGCCAGCGTCGTGGCGCCGCAGCATTGTAGTTCGCCCCTCGAGAGAGCGGGCTTTATAAGGTTCGACGCGTCGATGGAACCCTCGGCCTTGCCGAGCCCGAGAAGGGTATGGAGCTCGTCGATGAAGAGAATGACCTCGCCGTTTGATTGTTGGACCTCGGTCAGCACCTTCTTGAGTCGCTCCTCGAAGTCTCCTCTGAACTTTGCGCCGGCAATAAGGGATCCGAGATCAAGAGCAACGACCCGTTTGTTCTTGATACTCTCTGGGACAGCACCCCGCACAATCTCCAGAGCCAGCCCTTCAAGAACAGCCGTCTTGCCAACACCGGCGCTGCCGATCAGGACGGGATTGTTCTTCGTCCGCCGGGAGAGGATTTGTATTGTCCGCTGAATCTCAGCCGATCGTCCGATGACAGGGTCCAACTTGCCCGCCTTCGCTTTCGCTGTCAGGTCGACTCCGTATTGCTCGAGCGCCGGCTTTTCTGGCTCGCCTCCGAGATTCATGCGGTGCGTGCCGCCGGGCGGATGTGGTCTGCCATTGGAGTATGTTCGGATTGCGACGCTGGGAAGAAGCCGTAGGGAGTTCGTGGCCGCCGTTATCCGCGGGGCAGCCGAAAGTGACCGTGGAATTTGAGGCTGTCGCAAGGAGCCGCCCCTCGAAGCAGCGGCGAGCCGCCTCGAGGCAGTTGACGCTGCTAGTTGTAGTCTTGCTTGCATCTTACGAAATTGGTTTCAAGATCGGGAACAGAGATAATTGCATCAATAGCGCAGATGCAAAGCGTATCTCGCATCTCTAATGTCCGTCCCGAACATCCGAAAACGGTGGCGATCCTAAAGCGGCCATGCGATGCGCCAGAGAGCTGGAACTTGTGACGAATGCTCTCGCAGCTTCTCAGACCCACCCGCTCTCTTATCTTATCAGAGCTCCATCGTTTTGTTGGTTGGGTCTGGGTCCGTGCTTCCATTATTGACTTTTTAAGGAGTTCAAAATAACGGATTTTTTTTTTTCGCTTCTTTCCAATATCCGGCAAGACGGCCAAAGGTGTTAGTTGTTGGCGGCCAACTGGTTGTCAACAATTTTGCCCAGTGATGTGTAAGGTATGTACCCTTCGGTTTGCTCTGATCTGCTTCCCGACAATCATTCTATCTTTTTCTGATGATACATTTTGGTCCGTGTTGCCGAGCAGCCTCAAGACCTGCAGATGAGGACAAACTCCTGCATTGACATGCGTTTCTGATTCTATATTCTATATTTTGGCGTTATGGAACTGTTTTCCCCGGCATTCGCTAATCATTTCTGCGCGCAGATGGTTGACCTTGTTCCGAAAGGCTTTCCACGGATCACGTCTGCTTGTCGTTGAATCCCCAACCGGTCCAACTACGGAAACCACGGAACCGTTGTTTCTCTAAAGCTCTTGGGTGTTATCCGGCTTAGTAGGTGTTGCTGATGACGCTCAGCGCCACCGGACTTATTGGTTGGTAGTACGCTTCGTCTTGTAGCAGGTTCAATTGTGCCCTCTACTGGGAACCTATAGCACTCCAAAATCAACAGCAAAACAAGAAATATATATGTGTGCCTCCGATAAATCCATTCGCTAGGGAATCAAGCTCCTGGCCGATTCCACCCATGTCAACATGTCCCAATCTCGATCGGATAGAGGCTTGCTTGCTGAATATCATCAATGATGTGGCTACTTGAAAAACGTGCTATTAAGTTTACGAGTAGGCAGGAGCCTTGTAAAGGCAACTACTTGTGTACGGATTACATACATACGGATGACATAGGACAAGCAGAGTAGCATGAAGTGAAAGTGGGGACAACTGCGCTGTCCAATTGATGCCCTGCACCTAGCATCTGGCAATCCCGACGCGGCGCGACGCAACTCGCTCCTGGCCCTCCAAACTATCAACAGTCGATTTTTAAAGTCTGCACGCGCCTTCAACATAACTTAATTCAACTGGACGGTCCAGCAAAGCTTCTTTAAGATGCCTATGTACGGAGATCTGGGCAACAAATTGGTACGGAACTGTTCTAGCTGCCAGTCTATCGTTCTCTCATTCTCATCACTGACCCCCTCATACCAGGTTCAACATGCCAAACGAACACAGAACCTGGCGCATCTGCCGCCGTATCAGACCGAGCTTGTCCGTGCTGTGACCCGAGAGGTGCGAGACTTGGACAAAGATGTGGCGAGCCTGCTCGAGCCATTCCAGGGTTCGTTCGACCCCTCAGCAGACCAAGCCACGGCATGCACCTTGCTGGTCAACCACCTGTCCATGCGCAGGAACAAACGCTGCCTTCTTGCATACCACAGGACGCGTACCGACAAGCTCGAGGAGCTGGTCTGGAAGGGGGTCGACATTCTCGACTTTGCTGGTCAACAGGCAGGTGGCGCTAATGGCGCGCTTGCCGCCGAGAGCGGAGGAAGCAGCAGTCTGAGCCCTCAGGAAGAGGATTACGTTCGCCAATACGGAGATTTACTCGCTGCCTACAAGGGACAATGGACAGATATTGACTTGACCGGGAGTCTCGAGCCGCCAAGGGATCTATTCATCGATGTGCGGGTGCTGAAGGATGCGGGCGAGATCCAAACAGAATATGGGTAGGTCTCCGTCAGGTTATTTCCGGGGTCCTCCCATCCCGAGCTGGGGAGCGGAGCTGATTTGTCTTGCAGCGCCATCAACTTGACAAAGAACAGTCAATTTTATGTCCGCCAAGGTGATGTGGAACGATTGATCGCCCAAGGCTACCTCCAAAAGCTTGGTTGAAGCTCCTTCCGTTCTATTGAAGCGTTTCTTGGTACTTTGAAAAGGCCAAGGGATTCCGACCGGACCTTCGCACATCCGTCCACCGATACGTTAAGGCAGCATGGTATAAAAGGCATGGGTCCAAGGATAGTTCAAGATTCGCCTTGGCCTGTGGCCACTCATACGGGTGGGTGATCGAGTTCGCGGAAGGTGGTACAGACTGGGCGGTAGCTCGCCACAATGGTGGCAGAAGACGAGGTCCCTTTTGCGCGAACACCAGGGAGCAAGCGGCAATGCCATATAACCATGGCGCCATGCTATGTAGTCCTTACGCAGTACTGATGCGCCCCGCTCGGCGGCACCCGCCGTGTCCGTGCCGGAACGCGGACGTGCATATCCGCGGCCTTGCAGGCATTCAACAGACCTGCAGCACCGGCTGGCCTGGAAAATTTCTTGCCAATCGGGAGGCGGCAGTTCACAGTGGGTGTACTGTATCGCTCTGAGACCAGATCACGATGCAGTAAACAAGTTGTAGCTAAGGTCTCTAGGAAAACAAGACTCGTAGAGGTTGGTTTTGAATTTGAAGAGAATTGAAGATATGGCACAACTACACGATTATGCTTAGCAATTTAGATCGGACTTGATTCCCATGGAGCAGGTGCTTTCTCCAGTCCCAGGACGTGCCTTGGCTGCCCCAGCAGCTCAAAAAGTCAATCCACACTGTTATTGCATCATCCTACATTTGCCCGTCGTTCTGCCCCGCCGACCGGCGTCTGTCAACGGTCCAGGCCTTCATGTGAATTGGACCCGTACGGTAGCATGCCGGGCTTCAGCACAGTGCTAGCGGCTGAAAGTTTGGAATGTAGAGGAATCTGTACCCATACCAGTACACTAGTAAGTGAGTGCTTGGATACCATGGACTGTTGGCCGGAAGTTACGACATTCCATAGCGCACAGGTGGGGCCCACACCAATTGAAAATACCACGGCCCGTCTTGCGGCTTATCTGTGATCGATCGCCTTCACATGGTAACCTTATTTCCGTTGCCGATTCCATCATGTTACCCATTCCGCCCGCTGCTTGATGTGCTGCTCGAATCAACCAGTTGTCCCGCGCGGGTCGGTAATCCAGCTGCTTTAGGAGCTGCTGTCGACTCCAATCCTCCAGCCAGCTGCAAGCCCCGTTGCAGCCCCCGTTGCTTCCCTTTCCGGCGCTCGGTACATCCCATGCATCGACCTACCTTGCGCAAGTTGCTCGTCATCGCAAGGGTCTGTGTCGTTTGCCCTGGTGGAACCGCCATGTACACGCTGTTGGCAAATCTGCTGCAGACCACGCCTTAACCATCTGTTACCCATTTCATCATGTCGTCGCCGGGTCTCGGCCGCTCGTGGCGGAGGAGTCCCTCCTTCGCCTCGTCCCATTCGCAAGAAGAAGAACCCCCATCCGCCTCAAGCCAACTACAGCTCTCCCGCAAAACCAGCAATGATGGAAAGTTACTGTCTTCTTCGGCGGGTTCAGTCACGTACCGGGAACCTCTGAGGTCCTTCATCCATGGTACCGTCAGAGGCCGTCTAGGTGAGGCTCCTTGCCAAAGCTTACGCGGGAGGGCTGATGCTGACAACCAGGGACCAGCACCGCTCGACAGTGCAGAGTCGGCACGCTCAGTGCGCGAGGAAACCGCCGAGATAGCCGACTACTTTCTCTCTGACAAGCCGGACGCCAGGAGCAGCCCGTTCCCTCGCCGAGCGCAATCTGCGTCCTCCCCAAAACCGCGACCTTCCGTGGAGTCACCTGGTCCCGAGTCAGGCCCGTCACGGTCCACCGATACAATAGCCGAAGTTTCAGAGCCGCCCTCTCCCCAAGACACTCACGAGCCTGCCGGTCCTTCGATGCTCACAACTATGTTGAAGAGGTCACCACCGGACAAAGACAACTTCATTGCGCCAAAGGAGCCCAATTCACATGAGGGCGGCGTCCCAGCCGAGGAAACTGACGACGAGGAAGGGGCCCCTCTGAGCAGGGTACAAACCGTCGAGTATCGGCCGTTGGATGCCCGTCCGGATCATTCGGACAACACCAACGAGACATCGCCGTTGCTGGCTGCCGCAGCGTGGGAACGTTCGGGGGGGAGCTACGGGGCTGGCGACCAGGATCATCAAGATGCCGACTTGGAGGGCCGGAAGAGTCTTCACCGAAAGAAGTGGCTGGCAAGAACGGCCGATTCCCTGCGGGAAACCGGGGCCCGAGTGGTTATTATCCTCCCGACCATTGGCAACCCGAAGCGTTGGGATCGCCATCTCCTTTGGGAAAATGTTGTTGTCGCTCCGATTGCCTGTCTTCCCGCCGTCGTCGTCGGGTTGCTTCTCAACATCTTGGACGCACTGTCATACGGTGAGCTTCATCGTTTGATTTTGGTTGTTCGTCCGCTGACTCGGCACAGGCATGATCTTGTTCCCCCTGGGAAGCCCCATCTTCGCGAGCTTAGGGTCTGCCGGGATATCAATGTTCTACGTCAGCTGTATAATTTCGCAGCTAACATTCTCATCGGGGAGCATATTCAAGGGTGGCGTTGGCTCTGAGTTGGTGAGTCCTCCATAACCCCCCCCCACCCCCTGCATACATCCGGCATCGTCTCACATCAGGCAGATCGAAGTCGTGCCCTTTTTTCACAACATGGCTGGCACCATCACGGAGATAGTCGGGCAAGAGAATCCAGACGCTGTTATTGCAACGACTATTACATCGTACGCGCTAAGCTCGATGCTTACTGGCGCTGTGTTTTACCTGATGGGGAAGTTCAAGTTTGGCTACCTCGTCGGCTTCATCCCTCGGCACATCCTGATCGGCTGCATCGGAGGTGTTGGGTGGTTCCTGATTGCTACGGGATTTGAAGTAACAGCGAGGATGGACGGGAAGTTCAGCTATAACCTGGACACACTCAAACGGCTCATGCAGGCCGACACCGTTCCCCTATGGATCATCCCCCTTACCCTGGCCGTGATCTTATTCTACGGGCAGTCCAGGATCACGTCCAAATATTTCCTCCCGCTCTACATTCTCATGATACCCGCGGTCTTCTACGCGGTGACCGGTGCTTTGAACCTGCTGAATCCGGACACCCTCAGGGACAGCGGCTGGATATTCGAAGGCCCGCCCGCAGGGGAACCTTGGTGGTATTTCTATACGCTATACAGTAAATTCTCCCCACATTTGCACGTCCAAACCGGCCCATAGCTAACGAGTAGTGCAGAACTGAAACTGGTCCACTGGGGGGCTATTGCACAGTGCATCCCAGCAATGTTCGCCTTGACCTTCTTTGGCGTGCTCCACGTTCCCATCAATGTCCCGGCCTTAGCTCTGAACACGGGCGAGGATCACGCCAACCTCGACCACGAGCTCAAGCTGCACGGGTACTCGAACTTTCTCTCTGGCGCGGCAGGTAGCATCCAGAACTACCTCGTCTATTCCAACAGTCTATTCTTCATGCGCTCCGGTGGTAACACCCGCCTGGCCGGGTTCGAGCTAGCATTGTTCACCTTCTTGGTCATGCTAATCGGCCCCTCGCTGATCGGCTACATCCCCGTTATGATGGTCGGTGTGCTCATCTTTGACCTTGGTTTTGAGCTTCTTCTCGAGGCCGTGTGGCAGCCGAGGAAGAAGCTGAAGCCGGTCGAATATTTTACCGTCCTGGTGATTGTTTTAGTCATGGGAACTTATGACTTCGTGGTCGGCATCGGCGTGGGAATCCTACTCGCGTTCATGTCCCTGACGTTCCAGACATCAAGGGTGTCCGCCGTCAGAGCGAGCTACTCGGGCGACATTGTCGGGTCAACGGTGAGAAGGAACCCGACTCAACAACACTACCTGCGGCAGGTCGGCCGCCAGATCAACATCATCAAGCTTTCGGGCTACCTATTCTTCGGCACCATCGTCGGCGTGGAGGATAGGATTCGAGTCCTCATTTCCGACGAAGAGTTCAAGAGACGCCCCATCAGGTTCTTGGTATTGGACCTTTGGCTGGTCACTGGTGTCGATTACTCCGCCGCCGAGGTCTTTAACACCATCAGCCGCCTGCTAGATAGCAAGGGTATCGAACTCGTTGTCAGCGGCGTGGACCCGGAGCACGGCCTAGGCCGTAACCTGAGGGCTGTCGGGCTCGGCGAAGACGGCGTCGAGGTCAAGCTCCTCCCCGAACTGAACTCGGCGCTCGAGTACTGCGAGAACGAACTTCTCAAAACCCTCTTCGTCAACCAAGAAGACTCGGACAGCACGCTCACGACCTCGACGGCGAACCTCGACGTGCCGAACCAGCCATGCGCCCTCGCATCATCGGCCGTCATGCTAGGCTCGTCCCCGCGGCGCGACCATCTCCGCGAGGTTGCCCGCAAGTCGCTCGGGCAGGTTAAAGCGAAACGACCGACGCGCTGGCAGAGCTTCAAGGAGCCGCTCCGGCTGATGCTGCAGATCTTCCGCGACGTAAGCGACAAGAACGAAGACTTTTGGTTTCGGGCGGTGCGCTACTTCAAGCGCGCCCATCATGCGACCGGCACGGTCCTCTTCCGCCGCGGCGAGCGCGCCGAGGCCTTCTACCTCATCGAGTCTGGAATCCTGAGGGCCGAATACGATCTGCCGCAGGGGTGGCTGTTTGAGAGCATCGTAGCGGGGACCACGTGTGGGGAGTTACCCTTCTTTTCCGAGACGAATCGCACGGCGACGTGCGTCGTCGAGAGGGAGGCGGTTGTGTGGGTGATGGACCGGGAGAGCTGGGCGCGGCTGCAAAAGGAGGAGCCGGGTGTTGCACAGGAACTGCTGCGGATCTCGCTCAAGCTGACGAGCGAGCGCATGTCGGTTATTACGAGTTATACGCTAACTATGGCTGGATAATTAGTGCGTGGGAAAAAGCATGACCTGGGCGGTCTTTTTGTTTTTTTGGCTTCTAGCGAACATTGGGAAGGAAAGAGTTTGTTGGTTGAAGGAAGTCTTTTCACAACTAGAGTCCGACTAGTGTTCATATAACATGTTGACTGCTTAGTGAGCTGCAAGTATAGCCGATGCATGGGGCCGTACGGTTTTAGAGCGCTGATCTAGAGATCAATAAGGTCCTCTCTTGTTGTCTCGAAGCCAGCAGCGCTGTCAACATGTGAAAGGGTTAGGGTTGTACATACGTACATGAGCACATACAGTATTAGAAGTTTCCGTACAGTATGGAGTTATCCGTACTCCGTACACATCTTACTCTCTCCTTCCACGTTTGGCAACCCGTGGCAAGTTTTTCAGAATGGCATCCCGGAAGTTATGGCCGCGTAACGCCCGTTAGTTATTGGTACCTTGCATAAAATCAGATCGAACAGCGCCCCGCTGGCCGTGCCGCGCCCTGCCACTGATGGAGGGCGGCGCAAGACAATGTCTATTGAATACCCGCCGCGGAGAGCCTCGCCTGTGAAATCATTTCTCGCCGGCTTTCCAACTGCCAAAAATAACACGGTGAACCTCCTACCGCCATCATGACCCTCCACTCCGTCCTCGGCATACCCCGCGTCAAGAAGCGCTCATCCTCGTCTGCAACGAAGCGCTCTTCATCGTCTGCAACCCCGACATGGACGGCCTCGTTAGCCCGGACAAAACCTGGCACCGGCACCACCAGGACCAGTTCCAACAAGGCTGTTCAGCCCAGAGACGATTCAAGTGACCGATACCACCAAAGACTGCCCAATCTCGGCCCCGCTTCTCTTCCCGTCCCATTACCATCTCTCCCGACCTCTGGAGGAACGGCGTCGGCGTCGGCGCCAAACCCAGTCGAGATCCACGAGCACATCCTCGCCACCATGTTCTCCCCGCTTCCCGGGAACGGCACCGGCAAGGGACTCGGCTCGGCGCGGATCGCCGCCGTCCTACAGTTCCGTGCCGCCGTGCCCCGCGTCGTCTCGGTGCCCCACCTGCTCCAGGCGCTGCGATCTTGCTCCTCTTCCTCCTCCTCCTCCTCCTCCTCCTCACCGGCGGCGGCGGAGCGCGCGATCGCCGCTACGGTGCGCCGCGGCGAGGGCCGGCGCGTGCGCATCCCGACCCTGGCCGGCGGTGCCGCGGGCGCCGAGCTGTTCGTGCGGGCCGCCGAGCTGGAGGCGCTGGTCGGCCGGTGCGCGGCCCTCCGCGAGGACCGCGTCGGCGACCGGTTCCTCGCCTGGCTGGGGCAGAACCCCGGGCGGGAGAGGCTGGTCGAGGGGGAGGGCGGGCTCGGGAGGAGGGAGGTGGACGCGCTGGTCAAGGCCGGGTTTCTGACGGCGGTGAACGGTCACGGGACCTGCGGTGGCGGTTCCGCCACGGGCGGGGCCGCGCTACGGGCGAGGCCGGAGGCGAGGTACAACACGGTCAGCCTCGAGACGGTGGCGCGGGCGGCCGCCGGGTCGGCTGCCGCAGTCGGCGGGGAAGGGGTGCTGCATGCGGCCGGGGGTACCGGGGCGAGGAGGTTGGGGCCGGCGGCCGAGGAGCCGGCGGGCAGCGAGTTCAGCGTCGCGGTACCCGGGAGCGGGGTGTTCCTCAAGCTGGCGTCGGCCGCGCTGGAGCACCTGGCGGACCTGCTGAGGAGGACGCCGTACCGGGAGCTGCCCGAGTCGGACCTGCGCGAGAAGTGGGACGGCGGCGTCGTGGGCGACAGCGACATCGCCCAGGCCAAGAAGTCGAGGGGCGAGTTTGCGGGCGTCATGCCGGGCCGGACCAAGAAGTGGAAGGAGTTTCACGGCTTGGCGTTCGACTGGGTGCTGCGCGAGGCCGTCGGTGCCGGCATGGTCGAGGTCTTCGAAACGCAGACCGTCGGCCGCGGCGTGCGTCTGGTTTGAATAGCTCAGGGGTGAATATCACGTTGCCCGAGCGGTACAACAAGCAGACTTGTTGAGTTCCTCGAGATGCGGCTCGGGTGGTGGCACACCTAGCCCGGGGACCCTGAGCGTTACTGGCGCCGACCAGCCATCTACTCCAGACATCGGAGGGCAGGTTCCCGGGCCTTCCGGTGAGAGGGGCGCTCATTCACCTCCCCTTAGTAGCCATGCTGAGGCTTCAGTTGTCTGAACTAGTATGCAACTCAAACCAACCCCCCCCCCCCTTCTCTCACAACCAAAACTCCTGGGCACAGCGTTTGGTTCTCCTCCCACCCGGCCGATGGTAATGCGTTGGTGCCCGGGAAATCCTCAAGATGAATATGTGCCCGGAGTCTGTGCGATCCGCTGCCGCATCAAAAGTTTCAGGGAGGGATGGCGGCAGCTTTATGCACCGAAACACGGTTCATGCAAATGGCTGTTCCCATGACTATTGCCATGGTTTACATCAAACACGCGGGAAGGCTCTATCACAGCTTTCGGGGACCATCATCTTCACAAGGTGATAGATAACTCTCCAGACACGATGCAAGGCCTGTCTTCGAAGGCTTGACTCTCAACCGCCACTGGTTTATTCAGGAAGGGTGGGGATGAACGCAGCACAAGTAACCATCCTTTTTTTCTACATAACGAATGAGCACCACAGAAATGTGTGCAACTTATGGTATCGGAATATAAACAACATACTGATAGTTCGGCTGATCTTCTCTCCCGCTGCTCGAATGATTCGCCAATCATGATCGTTCTCAGTAGAAACTCCTGTTTCTGGGAGAGTTGATCCTATATCAACTTCTCTAGGATCTTAGCGAACACAACAGTCTCCGTTCTCTTGGGAATCACCATCGGGCCGCAAGACCGCGGCTGAAACAGCGCGCGACTCGCGGGAAACCAGAAACCGGCTTTGATTCCGGGCGGAAAATGGGCAGCTTGACTCGGGTAACTCTGAAACCTGTTACACTGCATAGTGTGTGGGCAGTGTGGTTAAGATAGTCCGGGTCTGCCCCATAAGCCTCCCTATATCAGCCCGACCATACACTACTCTGTAGTGAACGTGTCTTAATGAACTTGTCATACAGTTAAAGTAATCCGTATTTTCTTGGAGTAGAAGTACTTGCCGCCTGTACGTCTAAGCATGCAGGGGGGGTTTCCGGATTACATAGGAGGATAGCCGTTGACGTTCTCCTCCGTTCGCCGCTGATCTCCGCAGCGCACCCACGTTAATCGATGGTTAAACTTTGGGGGCCTAGTTAACTGTTTCGGCGGGTGGCCGATGTCTGTGAGCCTGTCCTGGCCAAACAAGGCCCGAGGCTCTGGGTTTCTTTTCTTTTTTTTTTTTCCCGATCTCTACGCGTTTGGCGGGCGGTTGACGGCTAAAATTGAAACCGGAAAACAAGAGACCGAAACATAGAAACCGTTTTCATGCCTGAAACGGTGCGAGTATTATGCGGACGTGGTTCGCCTCCATTTCAAGATGACTCGACAGATGCGCAGCAACGTATGTACTGTACATTTCTGTACTACGTACGGATGTACGGAATACAAGAATGGCGTATGGAATTTTTTTTCTGGTTACCATTGTCTTCGTGATCGCTGGGTTACATTGAGATTCTCAACTGCTGCGTAACTAAGGTACGCAGTATGCGTGACGGAACTGGAAGCAACGCTGCAGCAGCGGTCGCCTTGCATCAAGCAGTGGGGGAGCTCCCACGCCTGTCGAAAACGCACGGTCATCCGTTGTAAGCGCCAACGATGCTGCGGATGTCTAAGGATTTCTTCTTTTTTTGTTCCATAGCTGAATGTTTTGTTCTTTGTTTGTCTCTTATTTCAACCCTTGATTTTCTCTCTCTCTTTGAGCGACGCCCTTCTTAACTTCTCCGTATTTGCGGTCCTCTGATTTTAGCCTTCCGGTCCATTTCCCCAGCAGCGCGTGGCTCCCTGAATCTTTAGGGCCGGCTTCAGGCCGGCATCGCCAAGTACCGATCTTGTGGAGTGATCTTTGAGGTCTTCCACTACTGTGTACACTAGTGTACAGAGTAATCACAAGGGTCCTCCACAGGACCCGGGTGACCCCTCCTCTTGGTTGAGGGGCGCAAGAGGCCCGACGTGCGAGGAGTTGGCCCGCGTTTTGCAGGGACGCGACAGTGAGAACGAGTTCTTTCCCTTTCCAACTAGTTATTGTAGACGTACGCAGTCAGGTAGTTACCAACGGCAAAACCCCACGCTTCCACAAGTCCCTGATAGGGCACGGAGTAGCGTGGGCAGCTATCCTACCCATGCACAAGTGATCTGGTATGCCGGCCAATGTGGTGTTCGAATCAATGCGACTCATGAGGTGTGATGTGACGGGGCGCGCAGAGTTGATCCTCGGCGCTGTCTGCGCGCCTGGTTGGTGTCGAGTTGCAACCCCCCGGTCCTGCAGGGCCGGCAAGCTCAGTGCGGGTGGCAGGCATCCTCGCCGAACCATTGCCGCGAGAACCGGATGGCTATGAATTCATTTCTTTATGTAAATTCTGGCTGTGGCCCTGGTAAAGAGCCATCGACTAAATATATTCTGTCAGTCTCTGAGTACATAAGAGCGAGACGGGTGCGAGAGCATAATACTCACTCACTCACTCTGTTTGGTTCCTACGGAGTAATCATAGCTGTCGAATCATCGACGATTTTCTTTTTTCTGTTGTGCCTGTCAGATGCCCCTGGTTCATCCGCACCTCTCCAACCACACGCTCGGTCCAGAAACGGCCTACGGAGCTAATCCGCCTGGGGTTGCGCTGCAGGGGTCCGCAGGGACCCGATGGTGGTCCGTCGAAATTGCATCCTCGAGAAAACCGGGGCCAATTACCCAGGCTCGGTTGGATCGTGCCAGAATGCCCACGGTCAGGGGAATTTTTGGGACGAGGAAAACAAGGGGCTGCTCAAGAGACTAGTGTAGGAGACCCTAGGAGACTGGGAGACTGGAAAAAGGAAAAGATCTGCCCACTCGGTCTTCCCCTCCCCTTCGTTACTGCGTAGCCTCCCGTCGTCTCTAGCAACCACTGGATGGTGAGAGGGCATTCACGACGAGGTGATAGCGACAAACCGCGCGCGGCATTGGCATTCGTTTCGCGACCGGAGCATACTCTGAGTAAAAAGAGACTACGGATAACGAAAGACAAACTGATCGCCTGGAGCATTTCCCTCCAGCGGCGAACGACGCTCATTTCTCGAGGTACTTCGTACTCGACTCTCGCCTCTCGGGAACACACCTCCCATCATCGGTTTTGCCAGTCGCTCTTTTGCCCTCCCAGGAACCACCAGCCTAGCTCTCCGACGGCTGCCGCGACGACAAGAACAGCGTCTTGCAACTCGGCCATTCAATCGCTTCTACGAACAACTAACTCTGGTAGTTAACTACCAAGTACTGTACATACCTGGGGCAATCCTCGCCCGTTTAGTTCGGTCCCTGCGGCCGCTTGTCTAAGATCTCAAGCGCCAGGGCCGGACCTTGCGCTGGCTCGAGCACCCGTTCATCTCCCCTCCACGCGAACCTCGTCCGATCTTTTCACGCATTCCTTTCCTTGCCTGTGGCTCACAACTTTGGCCCTTCACCTGGGCACTCCTCGGTCCTCAGTTGGGCACTATATCAAGCCTCAAGTCTCCGTCATTTTCGGGTCCCCCACAGGGAAGGACGCGAACAAAACCGGAGAGTGTTCACCAACCCCCACTCGTTTTAGCCCTCTGACCGCCTCCACACCTGGGTTGCGCCCCCAGTTCGAACGTCTTGCAGCAGCGCATCTTCCGACATCTGCGGGCGGCATCATATTGCAGCTCATCATCGTCACGCCATACTACGAGCCGGTTGAGCTTGCAGCAGCAGTTGCTTTCTTGCTGTCTGCACACGACGCTGGTTGCTTACCTTTTTAATAACGGACCGACCACCTCCACTCTATCGGGGTTGCACCTGCTCTCTCCCAAGCAACTCGGGGTTAGGTTAGGCATCGACGTGGAGCAACCCAAGAACCAGAGGCAGTATCTGCCTCACACACTCGCTCAGTCGAACAACGGAAACGAGGAGAAGTTTCAAAGAACTCTGGCACGGCCGGTGCGCCGTATGTCTTCGTTTTTGATTCGTCGCCGATATTTATCGCCTCGTTTCGCTCTCCGAAACCCGTATATCCGGACGGACCGGTCCCGACTTGAATAGCTGGAAGAAAGTCACGGTCGATTCTATCCTCGGCACAAATGCGATGTTGACGGGCCCCGCCGAACCGAAACCTTTGTTGTAACGCAACTGCCATCCGTCAGAAGCCCTCGTGTCGCCCTTCGCAACAAGGCCAGAGAACTGTCGAAATCGGGTTATATAGAAATGTCCACCGCTCTGCCGAGGCCGTCGAGGCCGTCAAATGGCCCGCCCACGATAGCGCTCCCGGCTCTGCCCGTGAACAAGACGAGGAAAAACACCGGAAACCTGGCAGCTCCTTCAAGCAAGTCTACGCCCACGACCCCCAAATCATCCGGTCTTCGAGCCCCGTCAACAGCTCTCCTTCCTCCTGCCTCGCCCAACCCGGCCGGGTCCCTTCCTCAGCCCAGGTCGGCATCGGGCGTTAACTCAGCAGGGAAGACGATAAGGAAAACAGTCAGCATCAACTCATTCCCCCAGCCACCGCGAGGAGACAGTCGGATATCCAGCCTGCCACCCAGCCCACTGTCTACCAGCGCACCTTCGCGAAAATCGCGAGCGCCTACGACGCCGAACCCCCAGCTATCCAGTGCGACCCCTAGCTTCCTCAACGGCACCGGCGAGGGCAAGTCAATATCCCGACAACCTTCCACCAGGAATTCAGATGGCCTTACCAGCGTGGCCTCTCCACCGCAAAGCCGCAGCTCCTCCGCCCAGGATTCCTACTCCACCTCGGCAACCCAGTATGACGACGTCAACGACACAGCACCGCCAAAATCGGATTCTGCCGTGAGCGGAAAGCGTGCGTCAAAAGCAGACGGCAAGGGGAACGTCATCGTCAGTGTCAGGGTGCGACCGGATCTCAGCGGCCACGATAACGCGCCGAATCCGGACTGGGTGATCGACGGGAGGAAGTCGTTGATTGCGTACAGAGGGAAAGAAGGGGGAGACTACTATTACGGTACGGATCTCGAGAAGCAGCTCCCTTGAACTCCGCTAACCCCATCGTCGCAGATAACGTCTTTGCAACGCACGATGACAACTACAGAGTCTACGACCACATCGCGAAGCGCTTGGTACGAAGGGTCATGGAGGGTTATCACGGGACCGTCTTCGCCTATGGAATGACCGGCACGGGTAAAACGTTTTCGATGCAGGGCACTGCATCCTCGCCGGGTGTGATCCCTCTCGCGATCACCGATATTTTCTCGTACATCCGCGAGACGCCGTCCAGGGAGTTCTTGCTCCGAGTCAGCTACTTGGAGATCTACAACGAGAAGATCCACGATTTGCTGAGTATGCCCACCGGCAATAATCCCGGTGCACAGCAAGAGGAGATCAAGCTTCGGGAGGATAGCAAGCGGGGGGTCTATGCGACGCCGTTGAAAGAGGAAATCGTCCAGAGCCCGACGCAGCTCCTCCGTGTCATTGCCCGCGGGGACCAGGCTCGCCGCACCGCAAGCACACAATTCAACGCCAGGAGCTCCCGAAGTCACGCGGTCGTGCAGATCGTCGTAGAAAGCAGGGAACGGATTCCCACCTCTGGGGACAACAAACGGCAGGGCCTCTTGCCTGGCGGTGTCCGCGTATCGACATTGAGTCTGATTGACTTGGCTGGGTCTGAGAAGGCCGCCGAGTCAAAGGAACGTCGGCAGGAAGGCTCACATATCAACAAGAGCTTGCTCACCCTCGGCACGGTGATCGCAAAGCTCTCCGAGCAGAAGGAAGGCAAAGGGGGCGACAAGGATGCCAAACACTTGCCCTATCGTGACAGCAAGCTCACCCGGTTGCTGCAAGGAGCCCTGTCGGGAAATTCGCTCGTTAGCATCCTCTGCACCATTTCCATAGGCCCGGGCGCGGGCCCCGCCGCGTCGGCCACGAATATCAACGAGACCCTCAACACACTCAAGTTCGCTTCTCGAGCCAAAAACAGCATCGTCAGCCATGCCAAGCGCGCCGAGGAGGCTCTGGGTGTCGGTGGTGATGGGAATGCCCGGGTCCTGCTCGAGCGGTACCGCATGGAAATCATGGAGCTGAGGAAGGAGCTGGAAAACCAGGCAAAAGCCAACAGCAAGAGGGAACTTGATGAGGAGAGGGCGCGCGATGCGGAGGAGGAGCGGGCTCGTGAGAGAGAAGCGGAGCTACGCCACGAGGAGCAGATGTTGGAGATGCAACTGGCCCGGACGGCTCTGAAGGAGAGGATAGACCACCTCAACAGGCTCATCCTCAGTTCCAAGTCGATCGGGGTCAACGCGAGCGGGTCTTACAGCGCCCTCGGCATCCATCACCGCTACTCGCAAGGGTCGATCCGGTCGTCGATGGCCACGTCGAATGGGACCAAGTTTGGGCTCGAAAGGACAGAGTCCATGACCTCCAGCGCCTCCACGATCGGCCGGAAATCGGCAAGCCATCGCTCATCTGGCGGCCCGGAACCACCCGCCTTGGACGACGAAGAGAGCACGGGCGAGTACGGGGACGGGACGGCATCGCTCGCATCGCAGAACCGTGCGCTCCAGGCAGATCTCGCCGACAAGAACCGATACATCCAGACACTAGAGAAACGGCTCCTTCAGGCCCGGCGCGCGAGCTCGTCGCGTGCCTCGATCGGCTTGTCGAGCAAGGGCATCATGGTCGGCGAGGACCACAGCGTGGCGGCGCTCATTAAAGAAAAGGACGCCGAAATCGCTGAGCTTCGCGCCCGGCTCGACGACAAGGACCGAATGCTCGCCGCCCTGCGGAGCGCCGCGCGATGCCGCGATAACGCCGACCGCGTCGAGTCGCGGGTCGAGTCGCGTTCCGAAGTCCGCACCTCGCAGATCCTCGACAGCAACCCGGGCCCAGCACCCACCGGCAGCCCCCCGGCCGCGCCACCCTCCCTCCTCCGTCAAGTGTCCCATCTCCGCAAGCGCACCAAGAGCGTCGACGAGATGAGCAGGATGCTCGACGAGATGATTCAGGATCGCGTCGAGAGCGGCCACCTCATCCGCGGCGCGCGGGGGAGTGTTCGGATCGCCCCTGCTGTCGCCTCGTCGCCGCTCGATAAGCCGCCGGCCATCGCCGGGCGGAGCGGCAGCGGCAGCAGTGGTGACAGCGGAAAGGTGGCGCTGTCGCCGTCGACCTCGTTCGGGCCGCCTCCTTCGCTGCCTCCCTCGGGCCCGCCGCCCCCGTCTCCGCAGGCGCCTCCCGTCTCTCGGCCGCCGATCCAGCTGCAGCTCCTTTCAAGGCAGAGGTCGTCGTTCGCGGCGTCTGAGCCGCAGAAGTCGCTTGCGTTGGAAGTATGAGGAAAGGGACCGGGCTGTTCCTGTTTGCTTTGGTTTTGCCTTTTTGGCTCTTCGGCCTCCGACCTGGCCGCTGGGGTTTCCCTCGAATTGAGTACCGCGACGGGCCGGCCGGTCATATATCTCGATTTCTTTCTCGAGGTCAAAGGTACCCCATCCGATTCGTCACGTTGGCGTTTGGTGGAATATGGTGGTTCGACTTACCTACTTTGTTCATTTTGTTGGTTAGGCCGATTCGTTGATTGATCGGCATTTTTATCTTTTATTATACCCGACTTTTCTCCTTTTCTTTCTTCCTTTCTGATCCGTCATTTCTCGTTTCTCTCCTTGACTGTGACCTTTTTTTTTTAGGTTCGTTCTGTTCTTTCTCATTCTTTTCTCACCAACCCTATCTTGGGTTTGTTTCTTTGTGCCGAAAAAGGTCTTGGGAACCGTGGCGCTTGTTTTGCCTGCCTCATTTTATGGAGCTGGGGGGTTCTGTTGGGCAGGCAGTGTATTTTTTGTACTATCATCAGTAATGTGTTTAGAAAAGAGGGGGCAGGCAAGTGGCGGGCGAGGGAACGGAATGACCCCATCATGAAGTGGACGAAGGCAAAGATGGGTGGCTTGGGTTGGTTGAATCCGACGAGTGATCAAGCAAGCAAAGCAAGGAAGAAAATGGATTCATGGAATCTTGATCCGAGTGTCGTCATTGTGACGTCTTGGTGTTCGTGATTTGTTGCGCTTTTGTTTCTGGTGCTGGGGCCGGGGTTGTCTTTGGTTCCCGCTCGCCCGCTACGAGTTAAGAGACATGATTGTGAGACAAGGCAAGAGGAGCGAAGGTGGACGAGGCCTTCGGCATTTTACCTGATTTTTTTTTTCGTGCAATACCGACCCGTAGGGAATTTGCCGTACGCATGAACGCACGAGTCAAGAGCAAACGGGCCGCTCTGCTGCTATTGGAGGGTACCTAGTCCAACGGTGGTCAGCACGAACCAAGTCCCCTCCCGTGAGAGCTCCAAGAACTGTTTATTTTAGCAACTTGTCAGCCAATGGGCGGGCCACCTCGGGGCTATGGTTTGCAAGGACCGGGCTAGAATTCTGAAAGGACGGGGACGATGTCGGGATCTGGGCGTTTGCATTGCCCCATAGCGTTTTGCTTTCCTTGGGAGCTCAGGGTGTTGTTGTGCATCGGAACGGGAGAATCGGCGGCGCGCGAGAAAGCATGAAGACGGCCGAGTCAGCGGGAGGGGGGAAGATCCCTGGAAGGAAAGGGACGGAATCGCATGATGCTACCAAGTACGGTGTCCTCAGAGTCGTCGTAGCACGGAACGTTGGTGCAAGCTAGTAATGATGGGGTTTCACGCGTGTGAGACTACCTGATTCTTTCTCCTCGGATGGAGACTCGTCCTGTCTGCGTACCCTGTCTGGATAAGGGGAGGTCTCACCAGACACATACGCGACCGCTAACACGATCACTACGCTGTGTGCTACAGAGGCCAAGTCTAGTGACGGTCGAGCACTGAGGGCATATCAAAGGTAACTGCTTCCAATCGCAGAGCAGAGCAGGGAGAGGAAGGACGGCCGTTATGACTGGTTTGTTGTTTCGGGAACATGCTGATGCCATCTGATGATATTTTGCTCTTGCAGCGGGTACCCGGGGCGATCGCGGGTCGGAATCTTGCATACAAAAACCATCTTGCATTGCCATCGCATCTTAGTGAAATCTCCAGATTGTCACATACCTCCCCGTACGGTATGGACGCTGCATAGCGGCGGCGGGCCGATGTGGTCAGAGCGCCGTGCCAGCTTTGGGATCAGCAACGCACGGCGCGGGCCCGCTCCCGCCTTGTTTGGGGAGATGGAGGTGTTGAACAAGACATTGGTCGAGGACGTTGGGGAGGGGGGAAGGGGCGGGAGGCAGGAGTGAGCCGGGAGCGGTAGCGCTCTACGTTCTGACGCCTCAGAAACCTTATTTTTGACCTTTAGTTCTGTTATACTTTCCGACTGGCAAGAGCAGGTGATCGAGGTACGCGGATCACTCCGTAGCAATGGTGGGTTGCCAGCCAGCTACTGAGCCACGGGTCGTCGGAAAGCTCCTTTGCTGTCTTCCAGTTCTCAGGACGCCACTGCAGCGTGCCTCTCAGGAACTCTAGAAACATCGCCTTGTTCTTCCCCTCGAGCCTCGTCCTCGGATGATTCGAGGTTATTGTTATATGGGATTTAAATCTCGCTATCCTAAGACATGACGCGCAACTGTTAGGGAAAAAAAGTGATAGAGATATGGAAGGCTCACCGTCTTTGATGAAAAACCGAGAGCCGCAAACACACTGGCGGAGAAGATCCTGGGCCGGTGAGCCAGCATTCGTGCCATGTCCGCCAGGGGAACATGACTCAGGTACGGATTACTTTCTGGTTATGGAATCTTAGCTATAAATCATGTGTTTTACGGAGCAGCCTTGAACGAGTCACAGATCTGCCCAGAAAACCATTGTCAGCACTGACCTGCAAGAGTCCAGCTCGGCCAAGGCAGGAGGTAGAGGGTAGAAAAATGGAAGGAAGAACAGGCTGAACCATCCAGCCGCCGGTCCAGAGATACCTACAAGCTCCATCATGACATTGTCGGCTTTTCGTTTCTACGTCGGCATGCACATCGTCAACTCGTTGCTATCTCGAAACGAATGGAGCTAGATATACGGACAGGTGTGAGGCGATGTGCATTCGCCACAAAGAGAATCAAACGCCAGAAGCAGCGTCTTGGTGGGCGGGTTGAAACAGTTCCATTGTGAACTGGCCGGTGGGGGCGGGGGGGGGGTTATAGCAAAGCAAGTCTCTCCAGATGTTCCAAGCGGTCTTCAGCACGAGACGTTGATGGTCCGCGCCGGGTCAATTCTCGGTTTGGCGTATCCTGGATGCCGAGAGCTGGCGTCGCTAGGTGTGTTCATAGGCTATTTGCAACTCGACTCTCTGGTTTCGACGATACTCTTCAAGTTCAGTGTCACATGCTGATGATCCTTGAATCTGTCAGCATATTACCTCCGGCACCGCTAGCCAAAAGAATACCGACTGAAAGTCGCGAACGAACAAGCTACGCCGTAGAAGTAGACCCGAACCCCGACTTCCCTACCTAGCATTAGGTAAGGACTCTGAGAACGTGTGCGTACTGAATGTACATACATGCAAGGTACATATAGTGCCTTCTCAACGTTCACCAAGCTACTAGGAGCGTATATAGTCCGGCCTTTTAAAGTCGTCAAAGTGCTCTTCCTCAGCCGTTACTTGTGGGTGAGGATATGCCGAAGACAACGGTTGGGAATTCACTCGGGAGCAGTAAGCGTCGGGGTACCAGAGCCCTCGCCTATTTCAACAATGAAGATCACCAGATAGGCAGTGACCATCTGGGCGGGCTTTTTCTTCGAGAAGCACCTACGAGGAACGCTTCTCGGAAGGCACGCTCGAGCGTCGTGATGCATGGACCGTGCCGCGCTCGATGATCGTCAGGAAGGACCACGGTTCTGGCTGCTACACCTAATTAGGTTGCTGGAAGCCAGCCAGATTTGGCGATTGCGACTGTAATGGAACTGGTTTCTCTTGCAAAGTGGCCACTAAGCGGCGGAGTACGGGTGTAACATGCAAGGAGGCGAGTGGACAAGCAGAGGCGTAAGGTATACTCTACCTCCTACTTGAGTATGAGTGCTCTAATCTGTATCCGTGCTGTTTACGAAGTACATGCGGGCATGTACGGAGTTCATGCCACTTTTCCAAATGTATCGCTAAGTTGCCCGTCTTGGCACGTAGGGTCGTGGAATCCGTGCTTGTACCGTACAGTACTGTATGTACGGATCCGTACATACATCCATACATACCTTACTTACAAATTAGTACAGGACACGATGGAATAACATGGCTTCCCTGATCGGTACAGTACTCTGGACACGTGCATGTACGGATTACTCCGTAGCGCCGGTTTTGTGTGGGGTCGAATGGCCAAGGGGAGATGGGAATTCCGACTGGAATGCAACAAATGCGGCCATGCGGGATGTCACCAGCCTGCTGGATAAACCGGCAGCTCCCGGCTTTCCTGATTGGGTCCCCCCAGGACCCCTAAACCCATTGTTGGGCGTTTCAGAATCGACATGGGTGAGAAATGAGATCATCTGCTGACCCGCGCTCTTGTCTTCCTTGATGTCCACGTCTCGGCGAAATCGGGTCTCCTGTGTAGGAGAGGGTTTTACGGAGTACTGCGTAGTGTATCCGTACTACGGAATACACAATCCGAGCAGATTGCTACAAAGTAATTCGTGTTCCGCAGTGTGTAGTATTCCACGGAGAGAAAAAAAAAGCCATCTCGTGCCGCGTTATTCTTTCAGGACAATGATTGCACTTACGTGATGGATCTGACCTGGTGCACCGCCCGGGTATCCGTCTTGAGCTGGAGGGGTTTTTCCCGGTAGCTGAACAGCCGACGCGACAAAAACTGGGCAATCGCAAACGTGTGGGCGGCGCCTGCCAACTTCACCTCAACCATGCGTTTGAGCAATTCGTGGCCGTTTAACATTACAAAACGGGAAAAGATGTCCCGACCCGCCACCTTTCTTCCCTCGTCACCCCTCGCCAACGGTCCGGATGGGAAAGGGAATGAATGGGGAGTGAGTGGCCATGGGCAAGCCCCGCCGTCCTGCTCAAGGCCCCTGACGAGTGAGAGTTGCATTTGATCGACACTCCGACCAGGCTCCGGCGATCTTACCCATTCACCTCTGCAGTTCCTTCCATCGGCATCGACCATGGGCCTTCCTTTTCTTGCCTTCCCGCCGCCGAGGGCTCATCACTCGACCAGGCCCTTGTGCAAAAATCATCGCGACCTGGGGTTGCACACCTTCTCTGTGGCCCGGCTCTCTTTTCGTGCCGTGAGATGTTGAGAGTGAAAGGGCCCGCAATTTTCATCCCTCCCTTGAGCAAACAACCGCTATTGTCAGCCTTTCGTTACTTTGCATGACAGAGGGTCGTCCAGCAGCTATGGTGCGGCACGCATAGCCCGAGGTATGCCCTCAATTCTCTCTCGTCCCTCCGACCCTCGGCCATTCATCCCTATTCTTTCTTCCCTTCCCGGGCCTGTCTCTCCAAGGTGATTGACAGAGCCTACTGCATATTCGGGCAGAAGCTGTCCTGCCAGAGTGGAAATGATTCTCTCGAGGCTTGGAGCCAACCCCTCGCGCCATTCACGTCATCGCCAGTTTGCCCTGTACGACCCCCCGGCCGCTTACATTGTGCATACATGCATACAGACAAGGCCGCAACCTCCACAACATAACTGGGACCTACTGGCAGTGTGCATATACAACACGCAGCGTGGAGTGCATGTACATACATACATACCCAACCCGTGGGCCGCCGGCTAACTACCTCGTCAGGGTCGTTCAGTAGTTAGAGGTCCCTGGAGAGGAAAATTGTTCTGCGTGCAGATCTCCCTCCCGGCCCGTGGGTTCCGCTCCTCAGCTTCACCGCTCCCTGATCGGCGTTTTGCCGTATAAGAAGCTGTCGCGGTCTCGTGGTAGCATCGCGCGACTCGAACTAGAAGGGTTTCGTCGCGTGCTTCACCAGCCTTGTGGTCTTGAGCCGAGACCTCGGACTGCGGTAAGCGGCCATCGGTATCGGCGGCCGGAGCATGGCGTCGACATAAGGCTTGAGCGGCTCTCTCTCTCTCTCGACATTACCCGAACCAGTCCCCATTCGATCAGATCGCATGCCCGCCGCCGTTTTACAATCACTCTAATCGCCAAAAATAACCTGCCGCTCCCTCCACCGCGCGATCACAGGGGCAATCTCGACGACATCGACGAGTCACCAAAAACACTAAACGCTTCTGTGAGCCTCGCTCAGCCGTTCCTTTCCCCTCACCGCAGTCTCTTCTTTTCTGTTCGGTTTCTCGAAGGCTTCTCGCATGCCGTAAACATCGGTATCACCAGTCGTTCAGCATGCCGCCGACGCTTGACCTCAGCACCAATTCCCACACCAAAGTCGTCGTTGCTCCGCCACGTATCAACCTTCGCCGAGCCGCATCGTATCAACATGACCGGGGCCCGCTTTCCTCAACGTCGTCGCGGTTCAGCTTCAACCACTTGGTTTTTTCCCCACCCCCGTCACCGGGCCTCCCTTCGCTATCGCCCCCGGCAAAGAAGCCGAGCGGACGACTATTTGGCACCGTCCGCCCGCTTAGAATCATCCGCTACGCCATCCGACTGCTGAGCATCGTCGTGGTCTTCTTCGTGGCCCTGGAGGTTCTCACATGGCTGTTCGGTGAACCAGTACCGGCAACCGCGCCAACAGAAGCCGCGAGACCAGTCGAAGAAGCCGAGAAGGAGACTGGGATGGTTTCCCAACAAACGGCGCCGGACTTCCCGACTCCGATGGTCATAACCGATCATCGGGGGCGGGCAAAGTGGACGGTGTCCATACCGCCAGGATCCGAGTTTCCCTTGACGATGAACCAGTACGCCGACATGTGCTCCAAATGCCAGCAGGTGGCGGAACGGACGCGCTACTTGCGGTCCCACGGGCACGGACTACATCAGCTGTCGTTGGGGTTCGGCTCCGACTCGGCAGATGACTTTATTGACGTGCAGGAGGCCGAAAAGGCTGGGTACCTTCCGGGGCCGGAGAAACCCAGTGGGAGCTCCCAAGAGCCGGATGCAGCGGGGGGCACGGTGTGCAGAAAGAGCCTAACATTTGTGCTTGAATCGACTGATGCTGGCCTGGGCAAGACCCTGATGATGCTTTGGATGGCATACGGGATAGCCGAGAAGGAGGGGCGTGCCTTTTTCGTCGACGACACTAGGTGGGCATACGGGAAGTTCACCTCCATCTTCCAACCTCCGCCGCTCCCGGGGTGCTCAGCACCGCCTAGCCACGAGATACTTCCTTGTCCACGACACGCCCGGCACCTGGTCGCATCCGCCGCGACCATGGACGTGCTCTTTGGGAGCCTGACCGAGAATGCCGATCCCCCGTCCGAGTCGCACGACCGAGCCCAGCGCAGGGCGCAGTTTAGCCTTGCCCGCCGGGGTTACGAGGCCCTGTCTCGGCTGAACGAGGAAGACAGCGCCTACGTCGACGCCCGCATCCGCGAGCTGAATGCCAAGAGGTTAGTGCCCGAGTCGAATGGCCAGCGCAACGGCCTCGCCGTAGGCGTGCATATCCGGCGCGGAGACCGGCACCCGCTCGAACTGCAGTACCGCCATTCATACATGCCGCTCAACCTATACACCGACACGGCGCACCAGATCATCGAGACGTACTTCAACCAAACCGGCGGCGGCCTCTTGGGCGGCAGCGCCGATGACCAGGGCGCCGCGGCAGCCGCCAAGGAGCAAAGCATCGTCGTGTTGGCGTCGGATGACCCCGTGGTCTATGACAGCCCCGAACTGGTGGCGGCAGCGACGGGGCACACGAGCACAAGCCGCCACCACCGCGCGCAGGAGCGCATCAAACTCGCCAGCAAGGAGGCCATCAAGGAAGTGAGCACGCGCAAGTCGGTCATGCGCAAGTTTGTTGACGAGACTTTTGGCTGGGAGGGCGGCTTCTTCGCCGCCATGTTTTGGAACCTGGGAGTCTCGTCGGCGGCCCGCTCGACTTCGGCGTCCGCCACCACTGCCGCCCTCGCCCCTACCGACACCACTCCATCTGCGGAGACCCTCCGGCTCAGGAGCCTGGTGGGCCGCGCGTACATGATGGACCTGGCTGTGCTGGCCGGGGCGAGCGACGTCGTCATCTGCACGGTCAGCGCGGTGGGGTGCCGGCTCTTGGCCGTCATGATGGGGTGGGAGAGTGCCATAGAGCGGGGCAACTGGGTCAACATCGATGGCGGGTACGGGTGGTTGGGGCTGGAGTGGTGATTAGGTAATTGGCCTCCGTCCTGCCTGGCCGCGGGCCACAGTAAGCACAATCCTCCGAAGAAGGTCTCATTACGCATTCTACATGGAAAAGGGCGTTGTCGGGCGTTTTTATCATCGGGCGGGTCCGTTTTGGAGCTGAGCGAAAGGGAGAGCGGCGGGGTCGGGGAGTGTCGGGCTTTGACATATTTACCCCCTTTGGGGTGGCATGATACCACATCATACGCATTTGACTGCGTCTTTTTCTTCACTTCCTGTTTCGTTTATTTGGTTGCTGCATGTCAGAGAGAGACAGAGATGGCGTTGCTACGACAATTTCGCGCCCGCAAGAGGTAGCATGATAATAATTGGTACTATGATAATAAATAGAGCCAGCATGAAGGGGAGTTTCGAAGGCCAAATCAACACACATTGGGTGTGTTGACGACCTATTAGACTTGGCAAGAAGTGCGCGTACAGACGGTTTTGTAAGGGGGTAATCCGTCCGTAGACAGATTATATCCAAAGGGTTAGGGATCATCAACCAGTGAGGGCATTGGCAAGCGTTGGATTCCCACCAGAGTGCTTGGGCGCACGGCCCTTCTCTTTCGCTAGTGTGTACGGATTACAGTACGGATCCTTCCGTCCGCGTAGTGTAGCCAGAACAAAAAGTGTTCTGTACCTGCCTTAGCGTGCCAAATGTGGAGTCCCACTTTGTGCCTTCCCACCAGCAACTGCACCCTCCGCGATCGTATTCGGGAATCTCTCACAGCCCAATGGTTGTAGCTCTAAAACTTGCACTCTGGCCGTGGATGCCTCTCTGCAAAGGCGGAAAAGGCCGGCCATACAATCAATTGGCTGCGTTGTACGAATCCGTACGATTGGGAATGCCTGTGGCATGATCGAGCCAAGGTACCAAGGTACCTTGGCCGGATGCGAATACGAACACCACCTCTGATTGGCTGATAACTGGAGAAATCATCAAAAGACCCAGTCGCATCGCGCCAGTGGTCCCCCGTTCCCCTGGAACAAGGCGGTAGGCATAAAAGTTAGGGACACTGGGACCTTCGCAGACCGCTTCAAAAACACACCTTTCCTCCCACCCAGCACACCCTACTTTAGAGTCCTTCTTCCAGGACGACAAGAAGCCGAGTTTCTGCCCACGAGTCGACTTGCAGATACTTTGGCTCTTGGATCCAGAGTCTCTTGCCCTCTTTCCCTCGTAATTGCCTCGGATCCGGCGCCCTCTCTCCCTCTCTCTCTTTCTGCTTAACATGGGTCTCATCCAAGATCTGGGAGGCCCGCTGGCCGAGGGGTTCTCGCGCCTCGGGCTGGCGTCGCAAATCGGTGTCGCGGTTGGGGGGTTCGTGCTCCTGTCCGTCATCCTCAATGTGCTCAACCAGGTGCTCTTCAAGAATCCCAATGAGCCGCCCGTCGTCTTCCACTGGTTCCCCTTCATCGGCAGCACCATCACCTACGGCATGGACCCGCCGCGCTTCTTCAAAGAGAACAGGGCGAAGGTGAGGACTTCCCCCCACTCTCAACCCCCACCCAACCCTCTCGCTCCTCGCGCCTACGGTGTCTAACTCTCTTGTTTTGTTTCTTTTTTTTTTCTGGTTAGTACGGTGATTGCTTCACCTTCATCCTGCTCGGCAAGAAGACGACCGTCTACGTCGGCCCCAAGGGCAATGACTTCATCCTGAACGGCAAGATCCGCGACGTCTGCGCCGAGGAGATCTACACGGTGCTCACGACGCCCGTTTTTGGCAAGGACGTTGTCTATGACTGCCCGAACTCGAAGCTCATGGAGCAAAAGAAGGTTGGTGAAACCAGATAACCAACCCTGGCGGGGGATATCGGACGGCAATTGGGTGGCTGACTTGGCAATTTTCGCTCTGGCAGTTCATGAAGATCGCCCTGACGACGGAGGCATTCCGCTCCTACGTGCCTATCATCTCGGATGAGGTCAAGAGCTACTTCAAGAGGTCTCCCGATTTCAAGGGCCAGTCGGGTATCGTCAACATCTGCCCCAAGATGGCCCAGATCACCATCTTCACCGCCTCCCACGCGCTGCAGGGCAAGGAGATCCGCGATAAGTTCGACGAGACGCTGGCCGACCTCTACCACGACCTCGACATGGGTTTCACGCCCATCAACTTCATGCTGCACTGGGCCCCGCTCCCGTGGAACAAGCGGCGCGACCACGCCCAGAGGACAGTGGCCAAGATCTACATGGACACGATCAAGGCTCGCCGTGAGCGCGGCGAGACGGGGGCGCAGGATATCATGTACCACCTGATGAACTCGACGTACAAGAACGGCGTCCGGGTGCCGGACCACGAGATTGCTCACATGATGATTGCGCTCCTGATGGCCGGCCAGCACTCGTCGTCGTCGACCAGCTCGTGGATCATGCTCCGCCTGGCTTCCCGCCCGGACATAATGGAGGAACTCTACCAGGAGCAAATCAAGAACCTCGGCCCGGACCTGCCGCCGCTGACGTACGAGGATCTGGCCAAGCTGCCGCTCAACCAGGCCATCGTCAAGGAGACGCTCCGCCTGCACGCGCCGATCCACTCCATCATGCGGGCCGTCAAGCAGCCGATGCCGGTGCCGGGCACCAAGTACGTCATCCCCAACAACCACGTCCTCCTGGCCGCGCCGGGCGTCTCGGCCTCGGACGAGCAGTACTTCCCGCAGCCGGACCTCTGGGAGCCGCACCGGTGGGAGAAGGACCACCCGCTGGCGCCCAGCATGGTGCGCAACCCGGACGAGGAGGAGGAGGAGAAGGTCGACTACGGCTACGGCCTGGTCAGCAAGGGTGCAGCCTCGCCGTACCTGCCCTTCGGCGCCGGCCGCCACCGCTGCATCGGCGAGAACTTTGCCAATCTGCAACTGCAGACCATCATCGCCGAGACGGTGCGCATGTTCAAGTTCCGCAACGTGGACGGGAGCGACAAGGTCATTGGCACCGACTACGCCTCGCTCTTCTCGCGGCCGCTGGAGCCGGCCAACATCTACTGGGAGAAGAGGGACAAGCAGTAGATGGAACAAAAGAGAGGTTTTCGGCTGTGTGTGCGTGCGTCTGGGTGCGCACCCCACGCGAGAGAGAGAAAGAGAGAGGGGTTGGGGTGCGTAGGAGAGCTGAAACGAAGAATGATTGCTTCTGCGGCGTTGGTTATTAGGAGGAAAATGCTGTTGTATATATAGGGGACACGATTCATGGAACGACAGGACCGGCGGCTAGCATGACTGATGTGCGCCATCATTAGACGGATAATATTAATACTCGTCCACTACTTTGAGCCGGCCCTTTTTTTTTTTTTTTTTTTTTTTTTTTGCGGCGGACCTTTAACTGACCTGCTTCTAACCGGTAGGCCACTGAGGAGGTACTGCTCATGGATATTAACCCTTTACCCTCGGAATCGAGACAGCAGGCGGTTTGATGGTAGGCCATGTTCCGACTCGGGCCCTCCAAAGAGCCTCGGTTCGACGAGGTAGAGGCTGACGGGTAGACAGGCACAACTGATTCCGCGCCACACGCAGCTTCCCACGGTCACTTGCCGCGTCTTTCTCGCATCTCTTGAGCTCTGAAACAGCCATTCGCCGTTCTTGCTGACTGACCCGACCTCTGCGCAGCGTCGATCCCAAATCTTCTCTACCACAGCCGGTATGTGTGTTCCTTGGGGCCCGAAGCGGCTGAGCCAGAGGCCAGAGCTAAACCGCCCATACCAGACAACCAACCCTCTGTTATGATCAAAGTCTACGAAGGCGAGAGGACCATGACAAAGGATAACAATCTCCTGGGCAAGTTCGAGCTCACGGGCATACCGGCGGCACCACGTGGCGTCCTCCAGATCGAAGTCACGTTTTCGCTTGACCTCAACGGCATCCTGGAGGTCTCGGCCCAGGACAAGGGCACCGGACGCAAGGAGACCATCATGATAAGCAGCGACGGCGGCCGCCTGACGCAGCACGAGATCGCTCGCATGATTGCCGAGGCCGAGAAGTTCGCAGATGAGGATAGGGAGGCCCGGGAGCGCATCGAGGCGCGCAACGGCCTCGAGAGTTGCGCCTTCAGCCTCAAGAACCAGTTCGACGACGAGGCTGGGCTCGGTGGCCAGCTCGGTGGCGATGAGAAAGAATCGGTGCGTTCCTCCTACCCGGCCTGGAGACCTGCGCAAAGAATAAATACGATGCTAACCCTTCCCCTTCCGCCTGTATAGCTCCGGGATGCCGTGAGAGAGGCGATCGAGTGGCTCGACGAGTACGCGGCGTCGGCGACGGCCGATGACTTTGCGGAGCAGAAAGAGAAACTGTCCGAGGCTGCCTCCTCCATCACCAGTAAACTATACGACGGCACCGGAACCGAACGCGCTGGTCGAGACGATTCTGGCGATTTTCATGATGAGCTCTGATCTTTAGTGAATCCTCGGAAGATATCGGCCGTTGGAGCGAGAATAACTTCTAGAGTTGGAATATCCGCAAGTAAAGAAGATAGCTAAAATCCACCCCATCGACCAACTCCATCTTGGTGTTTTTATTTCCTCTGTTTGTTTTCTTTTCCTTCTTCTTCTTCTTCCTTTATAAGTCGCTTCGCAGTGTACCTGGAATGGGTGTGCTTGTCAATGCCCATGCGTGTGCGTGGCTCGGTCTTCGATAAGAGTGCAAGCTTGCACCCACAAGCAAATAAATACTGCAAACACTTCATGATGCAGTAGTTACATAGTAGTCCGTACATACTCGCAGGCTTACAACTGCCTACAGTGTACTAATCCCATAACATAATCCGTGCGGAGTGCAACCCGCCCAGACCGGACCGGCTAAGCCCCGGGCCTCTCCACATTGCGCAGGGGTGGACTGGCACTCCGCAAGCCGTGTATGTACAGTACTGTACATACGGACTCCAGTAATTCGTACCGAGGTTCACAAGCCTCCCCCCCACACTCAGAGAGTGTCGGCCGTCGCCCGCAACCTTGGCTATTCTCCACTTGGCCGCCCACTGCCCGTCAATTATCAACTCGACCACATGCCAGGCGCTCTTGCGAACGCCGGCGCATCGCGAGGAAGCAGAGAAAAGAGCCTGAAATCGAGCCACGTCAACCTTCGCGGGCCGTTTTCAGCGCACATTCTGGTTGTTGCGGGCGCGCGCTTCCCGCCAAGAGCCCCGACAAGTACCGATCAAGTACCCGCGCACATACCCCGTACGGCCTTCTTCCTTGGGGCGACCCGACCCTCGGCCCGCTTCCTCGCGTCGCCACCCTGGAAACGATTCTCCGCCGTCATCGCTGGTGACCACCGATTTCTCAAAAAAATCGCTGCCACACAACGCCCACTGCACAAACAAAAGCAAACGCACGCGAGCGAGCTCACGCGCGAAATATGGCTTCGCCACCAAAACCTTGGGAGAGACCGGGCGCGGCGCCGGCGACTTCTGGTATGCATTCCTTTCCTCTGTGTGTCGGTCGGGCATCGCCAAACAATATCGCTAATCCGTCCCGGTGAAGCAGCAGCGCCATCCACATCCTCAACATCGGCAGCCGTGTCCACCGCACCGGCAACCGCCAGCACAACCACAACAACATCCTCTACCACATCACCCGCCATTCCCGCTCGGCCTGCAAGCCTGACTGCCTCGGTGAACCAGAATGCGGCGACCTACAGCAGACCCTACGGGACAACTCCATACACCTCGGCATACTCGTCGCCATACGCCACACCCTACTCCAGATACGGCGCCGGCATGTACGGGGCCGGAATGTACGGCGGCTACGGCGGCTACGGCGGCGGCATGTACGGCGGAGGCATGTATGGAGGAATGCCCGGGGCCATGCCCGGGGACCCCAACAATCCCGACAGCCTCACCCAGCGCTTCAACATGAGCACTCAAGCCACCTTCCAGATGCTCGAGGGCATCGTGGGTGCCTTTAGCGGGTTTGCCCAGATGTTAGAGAGCACATACATGGCTACCCATTCAAGCTTCTTTGGTAAGCTAATCACCCACCCCTCTCCTACCCGGTCGATCGTGTACCAAAGTCCCCTGGCTTCTAATTTTTTTTTCCTCAAATAGCAATGGTTTCCGTCGCCGAGCAGTTCGGTAACCTGCGCGACACCCTCGGCTCCGTACTGGGCATCTTCACCCTCATGCGCTGGATCCGGACCTTGATCGCCAAGCTGACGGGTAGACCCCCGCCGGCGGATGCGAAAGCTCTCACCCCCGCCTCGTTCGCCCGCTTCGAAGGCCGCCACAGCCCCGCCGGCGAGGGCGGCCCGCCCAGGCCTAGCCGCAAGCCCCTGTTCTTCTTCATGCTCGCCGCCTTCGGCCTGCCGTATGTCATGAGCAAGGTGATCCGCTCGCTGGCCGCCAACGCAGAGGAGGAGGAGCGCCGGCGGCAGCTCGTGGCCTCCCAGCAGACCCTCGACCCGTCCAAGCTCGAGTTCTGCCGCGTCCTGTACGACTTCTCGCCCGCCACCCAGGGCCAGGCCCTCGTCCAGGGCGTCGACCTCGAAGTCCGCAAGGGCGATCTCGTGGCCGTGCTGAGCAAGAGCGACCCGCTCGGCAACCCCAGCGAGTGGTGGAAGTGCCGCGCCCGCGACGGCCGCATCGGATACCTGCCCTCGACCTTCCTCGAGGTCCTGCGCAAGCCGGGAGCTCCCATCGCCGCCATCAAGGCCGCCCCCGCGAGCGAGAGCAGCCGCACCAGCTCGCTGACCAGCACCGTTAGCGCGCCGGGCGCCCTGCCGGAGGCTGCCGCCGCTCCCGCCAAACCCGCCGCCCCTGCACCAGGGCCCGTCATGCCGTCCACCAAGGTCGGTAACGTCACCGTCGAGAGCTTCCAGAAGTCGCAGTTCCAATCCTAGCCGGGCTCTGCCCTGTTCATTCATTATCACCATCGCCCTCTTCCTCCTCACCTTGGCGCCATTTATTAGCGGTATCGGTTGGCCATGACCAGCCGTGAGTCGCACCTCATAGCAGCACAATACACTTGCTGTACTTGCCACAACTATGGCACCACACCAAAAGAGGCGCTACGCAAATTCGCGAGGGGCTCCTTGCTACTCACTGTCCTTTATCCTGTTCTACTACTCTAAAGAAATGACTTCGTATATACTTACTGGCATGCCTGATTCGGGCATGGGAGCGACCGTTGGTTTTTCAAACTGGAATACCGGACTCAAAAGGCCGAAGAGAGAGAGAAGGAGGGGGGGGGAGGGGGGTGGAAAATAAGATTCTTGGCGTTATCGGGCGTTGAGCGTGCGTTTTGCGCGGGGTTGCAGACACAGAGAAATTTGCTCCATTTTGACAAATAGATGGAACGCTTTAGCGACGGGTGTCGTTTCTCGTTTTCCTTATTTCTCTTGTACGTCGTGTCGTTTAGGCCCTGGAGTGAGGTAAATTCTCTTCCTCGTTCAGCCCGGGGAGAGTGACCTTGTCGTTGCGTTTCTGTAAGTAACATGTTATATATGTGTGCAACCTAGCATCGACGGAATGTGATACCTCCTTTATCATCGTCCCCTTGGACTTGCCCTCTTCGTGGATGTATGTATGTGCAGGAGAATTCATGATCCATATCCAGCCGTTCGCCTCACCCTCAACCGTCATGCTTTGCTGGGTTGATGCTTCGTCCACGTCTGTTGCACATTTTTTGTATTCTTATTTGGAGAGCGGGAAAGAGTGTTCTGTTGAATTACCCGTAGCCGCAGTCCCGCATCTCCTCGAGCTTGCCTCCATCCGAGCTCAAGTCTCGGCTCTCGCCCCGGAACGCCATCACTCTTGCCTTCTTCCTTTTTTTTTTACTTAATTCAATTAAGAGCGGTCATCAGTGCCAAAGTCCAAGAGCGAGGCTCAACTGTACGAGTGCCACCAGTCACGAAACCACGCTAGCATATCACGAAACGCACGTAGAACAGCTCATTGTTACCGCTCCATTCGTACCCAGGTAGGGAACAAACTGCCTCACCTACCTAGAATACCAAACCGCTGACGCCTGGGTCTCTGTCCGCCATGAACAAAAACAAATCGGGGACTTGACATCATTCCCGAATAGCGGCCACCCAGTGATTTCCTTCCTCTCATGACGTCCCGAATCATATGATACAATACCTAACAATTGCCCAACTGTCGTGAACGGTGAAACCCGTTTGCCCGTCTTTGACTCCCAAGCGAGATAGGGAAAAAAGCAGATAAAAAGAAGAAACGGGCAAAGTTGAGTCGAGAATCCAGGAAGAAATACCCCGCTAGGTAAAAGAAGAGAAGAAAAAGAAGCAGCCCTTGATTTTGGAAGGGGCTCCGTCCGCCAAGAGACCGGCATTTCGTGTTTCAGGCGGAGACGAAAAACAAGGCTAGAAGAGAAAACCGAGAGCAGATGGGTCATCGCAGGATCTGTCAGCTGCAGCAATCAGAGGCAGAGTAAACCGTGGCTCCTTGGTATCCCGGATACTGGAGAGGGATCGGCGCGAGAGAGGCAAAGGATTGCCAGGAAGTGCCGGGAGCCTTTCCGCCAAAATCACAACGCGTCAGGAATACCGAACTCCAGTACGAGCCGAGGCTGACTATGGGCAACGACCGCCGATGTGGTCACCACTCGTATTCGCCGGTCGCCTTGGCGAAGACGTATTCCTTGCCGTTGACGGTAAGCACTCCGTCCTTGAGGATGCACTTCCTATAAAGCATGTCAGCCACGAGTCCAGGCTAAACCGGAGGGCAGTTGAAGAATCAATCATACCACTTGTTCTTGACGCGCTGCACCTTGTCGTACATGCAGAGCATCATATGGCCCATTGAATCATCCTCGTCCTCGTCGTCGTCACCCATCTCATCGGGATCATCGAGGTCAGAGTTGATGGCATCCTCGTCATCATCCTCGCTCTTTCCATCGTCATCTAACCCGCCATCAAACTGGGCAGGGCCAGTAGCACCGGCTTGCTTGCTAGCAACGCTGCGGTCCTTGGTCGCCTGCTTGAGCGGCAGCATCAGGCCGCCGCCTTCCATTTGCTTGGCTCTCGCTGCAAGTTGGGCATGGAGGAGCTCATCGATCTGAGCACGATCCATGGTGACAGAGGACGCGGCCTCAGCTGCATCGCTGGGTCCATCAACCTGAGAGGTCGGCAGACCGTTGGGCCCCGTCCGGTTGACTTGTTGCATTCGCTGCTGCTGCATAGCGGCGGCAACGTTCTGCCTGTACTGTTGCTGCGGGTTCAGGTGTTGTTGTTGTTGCTGCTGCTGCTGCTGCTGCTGCTGCTGCTGGTGCGGGTTCATATGCTGCTGAGGCACCTGGCCGGGTCTTTGATTCTGATGAGATTGCTGGGCGGCGGAGTTAATCTGAGCGATGGACTTAGCAGCCCGCGGGCCATACTGGTTGTGCAGCGCCGAAGCGGCTCTCTGTGCTGCTATGGGCGGGACTCCGTTGGCGGGGTTGTAGCCGGAGGGAGCCGGGGGAAGACCGGGTTCCTGCTTAATGGTGGGCTCGGCCTGGGTAAAACCCGGCTCCTGCTTCGTGCCCACCGAGTTTGAGTTTGGATGAAGCGACCCTGGAAGCGAGAGAGTCTGAGCGGAGGACTGGGGACTCAGCGTGGACTGTGTGTAATTGGCGGTAATAGGGGGCGCACTAGGGGGCGCAGACGCCGGGGGTGCGTTAGCCGACGCCGGCGTTGGCGGCGGTTCGGGCTTGGGGTCCCATGGGAACTGCGCCAAGTTCATCTGGGACAGCTTGTGTTGCCATGTCTATTACCCGCACGTTAGCACCATACCCTACCGTCTTGGGTCTCGCTGCGAAATTGGAGATTCAGGGTTGAGCTGGGGAACAAGGGAGGGGGACCAGTTCCAGGGTTCAGCACGTGATGCGGGCCAAACAGCCCAATCGGAAATGGCGGGACAATGGCTGGGCTGTGTCTGGAACAGTTGCGCTGGGCCTTAAAAGAGACCCAAAAGTGCTGGGTCGCCCACCCAGCCAGCTGCTCTCCACCCCTCTCGCCCTGGCGCGGGAGGCAACCGTCCGGGGAAGCCCCCAACAACTCGTTGCATCTCTGGCTGGTGCATTCAACGCCAAACCGAACAAAACGGATCCCTCAAGAGCGGATGCATCGACATACTGCACCCGACCTCGATCGCGAACCGGTATTGTCCGGGTCTGACGGTGCATAGGAAATGGTAGGTAGATGGGTGGGTGAATAAGGCCGAGATTGCAGTGGCAAAAGACACAGGGGCTGGGATGTGCGCGCGCGAGAGAGAGAGGAAGAGAGAGTCTTACCTTTTTCAGGTCCTCCAACGCGCTATCATCGACGCCGTTCTCCTCGAAATCGACGCGCACGGCATTGATAACTTCGGTGATGATGGTGTCGTAGACAGGTCCGACCGCTGCGTTCGACATGGCGATGGATGGATGGCTTGCCCTCTGACCGGAGCCGAGCGAGCTTGGATGTGTCACAGACCCCGCAGCAATTGCTTCTTCCAGCTGAATTGCCCAACCGCCACTGATTTCGGCGTGCCCGTTCTACGTCCTGTCGGCAAACCTAGAACTAATCCGATGCGCCTCGACGATTCGGTGCGGCCGGCGAGCCGGTTGTAGGGGAGAAGCTCTGGCTCGGTGAATGCGGGCCCCTCAGACGCCGCCGCCTGCTGCGCTCGAAATTGTGCTCTTTTGAAAATCTCTAGGTCGCTCCAAACATGCTAGATGCTGGTAATCTTGTATTTCTAGACGGTATGTCGCCGTATCTCACGGTTTGCAGTGTTGCGCCGCAGAGTTGGGAAGACGGCGTTTCGGCTTGCTTGTGTGTTGTATTGGGCAAGTTCCGAGAAGCCGCCAGACTTGGTTGGATTTGTAGTATGGTCGGCTTAGTCAGCCACCCGGCGCCTGCTTCTTTCACCTCGACTGCCAGTTTGCACTGTGCATCCGAGACATTGGCGAAAACCAGAACTTTGGAAAGAGTCAGAAACATCCACCTCGCGCTTCGTATCCAAAGTGCATGGGGAATGGCATCCATTGTTCACTGTGATTAAAAGGGGAGGGCTGATTTGGCCACAACGAGAGAATCAACAGAGTGGAGAGTGCATCCGCCAACAAGGTGCAGATACCTAGTCGGAAGCAAGCGCGAGCCCAGAAACACATTTGTCACGGTCAGTCAGCCACGATCGCTGGCCACCATTTGCTGTGTATTAACAATCCGTACTTCCATTTCCCGCGCCAGTGTTCCCCCCTTATTATTACAATCATTCTTACAATTCGGTGTTGACCTGATTCGACGGATGCAGAAAAAAAACTCAGTGCAGATAACCCAACAATTTTATGTCCCCAGTGTCCGTTCATAACTTAATGACCAAGCCGATGCCCATCCATCCCTGCATGAGAGAGCCCTTATATGCATGACCGGAGAGTCCAAACCCCCCAACGCCGCGCTTAAACCCATCAAATTGCAGGAACCCCATCCGATGATGCCTTGACCGTGTGTTGCTCAGAAGGGAATCATGTATACCTACCGTTGGTTGAACGATCGTCCTCGACTTTGGCTGATCCTGAAGACTCTGCCCGTACAGCATGACATCTAGCGGATCGTCATGTGCTTGGGCGTGGTAACCTTGGAAGACAGACCCATTCCGGCGCTCGAGCTAGTGCCAGGCTTCTTCTCAAAGATCTTCCAGAACTTAAGGCTCTCATCGGCGGCTTTGCTCCGTGTTAGCAGCAGAACGTCCATTACCTTGAAAAGGCGGAGGAGCTAGCTTACCAGCTGTGGCCAGCATCTGACCGTCAGGGCTGAGGCAACTGTGGAGAACTCTGCTCTCGTGCGCCGGAATCTCGACATTGCGGACGAGTGTAGGGTAGCTCCAAATGCTCAGCGAGTTGTCAGGGAAACCGCTAGTGCTGACAATCTCGCGGTAGTGGGTACTCCAGCGGAGACTGGTGACCTGCGAGCCGGTGTCGATACTGTTGACGCGGGCGCCGGATGTGGAATTCCAGAAGTGGATATGACGATCGTACGAGCCGCCTCCCGTCGCCAGCAAATTCATGTTCCACGGGCACCAGGCGATAGCCTTGACAGCCGCCTTGTGGTTGGTCTTGGTGAACTTGGGGACGGCAAGGGACCGGGCATCCCAGATGGACACGAGATTGTCATTGCCGCCCGTGGCAAGCTGAGCGCCATCCGAGCGCCACTCCAGGCCGCAAACCTCCGAGGTGTGCGATACAAGCTCGGCCACTTTGTGCTCCGCAATACGAACATCGTGATTGAAAACGAGACCACTCCTGGCGCCAGTGGACAGGATGTGCTTGCTCCAGCCCATGACACCGACCCGAGTGTCATGGCCGTACATGCTGCGGATCTTGACGCCCTCGGCGACGTCCCAGATCTGGACTTCTCCGGTCCCAAGGCCGACGCCCACGTACGCGCCGTCCCCAGACCACTTGACGCTGCTAACGTACGTATCCGGGCTCGTCTCTAGCAGGCAGCTCACAGTGCCTTCGTCGGCCGACCAAACGTAGACGTTGCGCTCGAGTCCGATGGCAACCTGGTTGCCCGAACTCCAGTCGAGGAGGTTGAGGTAGTAGTCGTCAATGAGACCGGGGGCATCCAGAACACGCTCCGGAGCAGTGGCGATGCGGCGTCTGAACTGTGCAGATGAGCCATTTGCCGGCTTCAGCGGGCGGTTGTACTGTTGGCGCAAATCGATAGGCTTCGATGCCTCGGGAGGGGCCGGCTTAAACTCAAGGATGCGCGTGTTCAGGTTCACGCCACAAGCATCTGCCAGCGTCTCCCGATAAGCAACCGTACCAGGCGAGGGGCGCGAGTACGAGGGTGGTTCGTCGTCATTGATGTTGAGCCCCTCGAGGGCGGCGAGCGCGTCGTCAGCGGCGGATGCAAGGACTGCCGACGCCTCGCCACTTCTCGGCCGCTGCTGGCCCTCACGGGCTCTGGCCTTCATAGATCCGGAATTGGAGATGGCCGAGCTCGCGGACCGGTTAGGGATGAACCGATCGCTATTGTAGGTTATCCTCGACTTGCTCGTCTGCTTCTTGACGGCAACAGGTTTCTTGTCCTTGGAGCTGGGAGAAGTTTTCATGTGGGCACCGGTGCCCCTCAGTGTGAAATCCGACACTCCGAGTTCAAGGACCTTGCGAGGGGTTGGCGCAACCCGGGCAATGTTTGACTTGGGCGAGTCACGGTGGTTCTTGGTAGACTTGGCAAAATGAGCGGCCAAGTTGCCACCGTAAACCGATGTGGACGGTGCCCGGTGGGCGTCATTGCTGGCTGTCTCGGGGGTGAATGGCGACGAGCTGATGTTGACCAAGGAAGAACGTTGACACGGTGATGGAGTCAATGGCATCCGCCCGCCTGCGGTGCGAGACGAAAAGAGCCCGGCGTGGGATTTGATTGGTGTTGAGACTGATGCTGTAGCCATGATGAAATGACGACTGTGGTGTGTAGTATTGATAACTCCAACGACGATGCGCCAGCGCCTTTGCACAAGGTGGCCGAGATAAAAGGAGGACGCTGGGTGGCCGTTTTAATCTGGCCTTTTGCGTAATTTAAATCGGCTGAAAATGCAGCAGATATGCTACTAGTAGCGATGGGGCTGGATGCTTCCTGATAATCGAGACGGGTAAGCTGTAGGAGGTTGCAAAGAGGTTTGGGTGACACAAAAGGTGAAAGATATCAAAGGCCAAGCAAGACAGAAATGCGAAAGTATGATGCAGAAAGGAGGAGCAGGAGCAGAAGGTCAGGTTGGGAAAGAGGAAGGTACCAGATATATGAAATGTTTACGCTGCGGTCGGCCGGACAACGAGAGGCAGGGGACGACTTTAATGAGGTGGGGCGCGCCACACGCGGTTGTCGGGGGGGGGGGGGGGGCTGCCCCACAGTGCACATCCAAATGCAGCCCTGCCCGGAAGCGCTAGTTATGTGGGCCCCGCGGGAATGCGATCGTCGCCCCCCGTTTCTCTTCGCTCCTTTTGCGGCGTGCAACAGGCAACACTACGCCTAAAACACCATTGGGAACGGAGCCGCGATTGATCCACAAAGAATCAGGGTATTAAATTCCAGCAGCGACACTTACACCACTGCGTAGCTACACTACCGAATTGGGCGAGCCGAAATACAACAGTATCCGTCTCTACAACGCTAACCTCTTGTTGCCGAATGCCCATCTTCACCATTTGAAAATTACCACGAGGTGCCTTAGCGACCTTCATCAAGAGCCCCGTTCGAGCCTTGCGCATCCACCCTTGCCATGGCACAACACCACCACCCGGCCACCCCCGGAGCATCCGCCGCAGGCCCTTCCGTCTTGGGCGGGCAAGGCCAAACTACTACCAGCGTCACGCCGCAGGTCTCTGCGTCCTCATCTGCACTGACGCCGGCCTCGGCATCCTCCAGCAATACGTACATCATGCCGAACTCGCCGCTCAAGAACCGCGGCCTTGCGGACGGCTACCGGCCCAGAGTGACGCGCACCCTTGGCCAGCGCCCTGCTTGCCTCGTCAATGCATCCGTGACGTATTGCGGGAACAACCAGATCTACGCCTTTGGCGGTTTCGACCAGTACACTGACGAGGTGTACAACCATGTGTTGCGCCTGGACCTGGTCAGCCACCAGTGGACTCTGGTCGACAACTATGGCGATATTCCGGGGGTTCGGATGGGTCAGCTCCCCACACCTCTCTTCTTCGGGTCTATGACGCCGTGTGCCAACTAACCGTGCCTCTCAGGTCACACGGCAACCCTTTACAAGGGCGACAAGTTGCTGGTCTTTGGTGGGGAGAACGAGCATCGAACCTACCTCTCCGACCTGATCATCTTTGACCTGAAGACGGCCCACTGGACACAGCCCCAAGTCTCGGGGCCGATTCCAAAGGGGCGCGCACGGCATGCTGCCGTGTTACACGAGGACAAGCTCTTCATCGTCGGCGGCATCACTGGCCATGATAACTACGTGTTGGACGACATATGCTACCTGGATCTAAAGACTTTCACCTGGTCGAGGTCGTGGCGCTTTGTCGGCCGCTTTGATCATTCGGCGTACATATGGAGCGATCGGGTCTGGGTATTCGGCGGCCTGAGCGAGGACATGGACAAGGTTAGCGACCTGTGGTGGCTCGATCTCAAAGGAAACCCGGCCTTCGAATCTCCGCCGCAAATCGGCTACCTGGACAAGTCGGGCCTGGTGAGAAGCGCCGTATCGCCACGGCCGCCCTACCAGGTCTCACAGTCCCCCGTGGTCGGGTCGTCGGGTTACGCAGCCAACTCGCGGACGCCGCAAGTAAACACCCCGTCGTTCCATCTCAAGACATATGCGCCCCCCGCACCGGGCGCCATCTCCGCGCTGAAATTCGTCAGCGGCTCGTCCGTCCCGTCCCAGATGCAGGGCATCCACTTCCACGTATACTCGTCCGGAACGCTTCTAGACTTTGTAACGCCGGCGGCGACCATCACGTCCAAGGACTGCTCGCTCTCCGCGCTCGACTTGGGCACGTTGAGGTGGCAGAAGCTTGCCGAAGGAAGGGAGATCTTCAAGCCGGGCTACCGCTGGCACTACTGCACGCTGAATGAGGACGGCACCAAGGCATGGCTGCTGGGCTGCCCCACGGAAGCCGGGGCGATGGAACTCGGCGCTAATGGCCTCGAGGAATACCTGTCCGACATAATGGAGATTGACCTGCGCCGCTACGGCTTCCTCGGCAACAACCTGGCATCGGAAGCGAGGACAGACCTGGCTCGGCCCTCGTTACGAGCGCGCAGTGTGGAACCGCCCTCTAAGGGACTAGGAGCCGATCTCGCGAGGCTCTTCAACAAGCCCCCGGAGACCGGGAGCGGCACCGATTTCGTCGTCACTGCGCTCTCGCGCGATTTTGACGAGGATGAAGTTATGGGCTCGGCGCTGATGCACGCGAACGAGCCCGACGAAGGCAGCCAGACCTGGCTCGCTCCGGATGCGCCGACCTCACCGCCGATCTACGTCCACCGGCTCATCCTGCAGGCCCGCTGGCCGCACTTTGCGCGCCTCTGGGCCAGCCAGATGGCCGAGTTCCACACCAAGAAGATGCACATCCCCGAGCCCTACAGCGTCGTCAAGGCCTTCCTCTACTACCTCTACACGGACCGCATCGACCCCGCGGACGACGACGCCGAGGAGAACACCATGAGCGACCTGTCGGACGTGGCGGGCCTGCTCGTCATGTCCAACATCTACAACATCCCGCACCTGCGGCTGCTGTGCGTCAACCGCCTGAGCAAGGAGCTCGACGTGGACCACGCCTGCATCATCTGGTACTGCGCGGGCCTGGCCAACGAGGAGTGGCTGCGCAAGCGCGCCGCCGGCTTCTGCATGACGCACTGGGGCCGCGTCGTGCGCACCGCCGGCTTCCAGAGACTGCCGCGCACCGCCCTGGTCGAGCTGTCGCAGGAGGTCGACATGGAGGGCCGGGTCGTCGGCGGCGACGAGCTCGACAACATGATCATGGACGGCGTGGGCGGCCGCTACGGCGACGGCGCCCTGTCGGCCGCCTCGCGCCGCAAGGAGAGCGTCAGCAGCAACCAGACCCAGATGCTCGAGACCGAGGATGACGACGAAGACGACGGTATGGAAATGTCCTAGATTGACATTCGAGCAAGGAGGAGGAAGGGTCGTCCTCGGCCGCGGAGCCGGCCCGTCGCTTGGTGACGTCAAGTCAGTCCGAGTCGGTCTGCCTCGTTTGCTTCGATGTGCCATGTCATCGCACATAACTTGTTAGTCCTTTCGAGAATCGGACCGACCGACAAGCAAGAAAGCGAAACAAAGGAGGAACAAAATGGAAGACTTGGACGGGAGTCGCTTACACATGCCTTTTCGGGGGGGAGGAAGCGTGTTACGGTGGCTGACACATTTTTTTGTTTCTTTTTTTTTTTTTTTCGGGTCACGGAAGAAACGACGCATGTCATTGTTCGGTTATTACCTTATGTACGGGAGGGCATTGCGAGGCGTCGGACGGCTTGTTTGTTATCTTGCGGCTTCCACGTAAAGAGGGGAACGAATTTGCCACATGGTTTGGCTTAGACTGGCTCCATATTCTCATTCGAAGGTAGAAATCGAAGATACGATGCCGAGGTGTCTTTTAGAGATGTGAGACTGCAATGGCGGCCGATCTTTTTCCTTTCCCCCCCTTTTCTACCCCGAATCCCCAGTATTCCCAACGCTTTGGTCCTCTCCCTGTTTCTTGTACAGTACAGTACACCGCCTTTGCGCCACAAAAGTCAGCGTGAGGAACATTCGTTCGTCCCTTATACCCACACCACCTCTACAGCATTAATCAAACAAGGCACTTGTCAAGCTACGATCCTACCCGTTCCTCAGCCGCACCCCACTCCCCTTCCACTCCCCCTCCCCCCGCCTCCAACACCCAAGAACCACCCTCTGACTGTGGGTGGCGGTCGTGCCCGGGAGTTGCACAGAGGAGCGGAGCGGAGCGGAGCGGCGTGAAATGTGCTGAGCAGGCAGTGAGAAAGGTGCGCGAAAGGCGGGAGGGAAGAGGAGGAAGCAGAAAGGGAAACGTCAGGAAGCTTAGACTACGGCGTGCCCCTCCGCTTCGAACTAGGTACGCTTGGTAAAATTAGTGATTAGACGGCGCAAGCAAAGCAACAACTAAACTTCCGTTTCGATTTTGGTTGGGCTGCACACCCCGAAACAAATCGCAAATTTTCCTATCTCGTTTTTTTTGTTTTTTGGTCCACCCCACCTTGTCCGATGCCATTCGCAGTCTAAATGTCGTCTCATCGTTGTCCCTCTAATCGCGGCCCATCTTTTCTATCATCGTCGCGTCATGGAGTGGAAGAAGGGAAGAATAGCAATACACCCAATCCAAGAAATGTTGGAAAACAGGAGTAGGACTATGTGTCGTTTGAGGGGTGAAGTTTTCGAGTTGGACTTGCCAATCCCTTCGCCCCCCCGGTTCTGAAGGGATCGGTAACCCCCTTTCTTTCGCTGGTGACACTCCCTCGCCCGGCTCTCTTGTCCCTCTTGCTCGGTTTCTTTTTGTGTTCGCATATTCCTTTTCTGTTCCCGTAAACCGAGACCGACTATTGAGTGGGCGGAGGGGTATCGGTGTGAACTCCTCGTCTAAAAAAAAGGGGTATCTGGCTGTGGCGACTCAGTCCAGCCAACGCCGCTCGCATAGAAATTCAACAAGCACTAATGTCAAATCGATGAACGCCGAACTATATGTTGCAAATGCGGGTCTCGTGTTCGCGGGTGAAGGAGGCGGGTTTGTTTTGGCAGGTTTGTTTTGGTTCGGATGCCATGTAACGGCATCCCGACGGCAGTCCGGCCAGGAGCGCGCAACGCCTGGAGAAGACTGTTATGCTGGGCATTGATCGCCCTGCTAGAGCATCGCATCCTCGTTGATGTTGGGCAAGCCTTGTTGGAGCGCGAGAAAAGCGGCGGGGTTCTGCATCATCGACGTCAGGATCGACTGATGATGCGCCCTTATGTCGGGATCGCACATGGGCGAATGTTGTTTGTGCTAGACACCCGTCAGCAACAGCCCTCGCGAGTGAGTCCTGCTTTCAGACGTACATATTTCAAGCCGTTCAGATTCTTGTAGCGCTTTCCGCAAACTTCGCACTTGAAGGGCTTCTCCTTCTCCATCCCCAACGTCCCCGGGTAAGGAGTACTAGTCTCTGGGTTGACGATAGAGAAGGTACCATCGCCGTTCTCATGCAGCTGCTGAGTTGAATGCCCATGGGTCTTGTGATACCTTGATAAGTGCGTTAGCAAAGCCGTGGAGATGCATTGAAAGATTAACCCTCGGCGGGGGTGCTGAGCCACTTACTTCAATCCATTCTGGTTCTTGTACGCCTTTTCGCACCCGATAACGGGACACCTGAAGGGCTTGTGCTCCTCGGCAGGCGGCATCATTAGAGCCGTCATCTGCTGCAGGATGAGGGCAGGATCGGTGCCGGGCGGGAACTGGCTGAGGTCAAGGTTCATGGCTTGCAGGTGCTGCTGCAACTGTTGTTGCAACTGCATCTGTTGGTCCAAGGCTCGCTGTTGGCTAGTCATCTGATTTGTGCCCCCGGGACTATACAGACGCTTGGCGGGATCGTCGATCGTGCCCAAGGCGCCGAACGCTAACCCTCCGAGTTGCGAGCCGCCCAAGTTCATGTTGCCAAGATTCATCTTCATAGGCATGCCGGCAATCTCTTCGTCCTCGTCACCGTTCCCATCCTGCCCAAACTGTTGTCCGCGTTGCGGCACTCCCTGCTGCTGTGTCGTCAAGGTCGGTGTGTTGACCGACGAGACGGTCGGGTTGTTCTGGAACCCGAAGCTGACGGCAGCTGGTGTGGGGGGCTGGGAGGTGCGGAGTGCTTGGTGAGGAAGACCGGAACTATTCAGGTGCAGCTGGGGCCTCTGTTGTTGACCGAAAAGCTCGCGGGTCGCTTGAATGGTGCGCGTGTTGTCGTCCATGTCCATTGGGCCAACCGTTTCGTCCATTTCCATGTCGCCGACCGTATCCATCTCGTCGTTCATGTGAGACGACAAGGCGTTGGCTTTCTGGGAGGACCCCGTCGCTTGTTGTTGTTTTTGCTGTTGCTGCTGCTGGCGCATCATCTGCCCGATCCCGCCGACGCCCATGCCGGAACCAGCCTGCCGCTGCTGCGGAAAACCATGTAACGATTGCGAAGCCTGCTGTGTCCTGCCTGCGGAAGGCGCGACGGAGCCCGCGCGGCTTGTAGCGCGAGAATTTGGTTGGGTCGCACCGAAGGCATCTTTTGAGGTGTTGGGCGTCGTAGTCGGGTGGTGATGTTCCTCGTAGTGCTGGAGGAGGTCGTGCAGCGTCGGCCACCGCTGGTCGCAACATGTGAAGTCGCGCATGAAGCTTGCCTCTAGCCTAGGAATATACGAGGAAGATTGAAAAGACGAGGATTGGTTATTGATGTACGGTGAGGTTCCCGTCATCATCATGCTGCAACCAGACTGATTAGCATGGCCCGCTCGATGAAGACACAGGTCCTTTCCTACCGCCGGCCGGCGCGGAGTGCGGCGAGGCGAGCATCCCAACCCAAGACACGGTCGGAAGGGCTGGGCTCGGGTGTGCAGGGGACAGTGCCAACCAGCAGGCTGAACGAAGGCGCAAAGGCACGGAGTGAACTCACTCTTCACGGATGAAACTGCCGACTGAGATACCGCCCCAACTCATGCCTCCCATCAGGCTCCCAGCTAGACTCTCGCGGCGAGCGCGATTTGCGTGTTCGCGATTCGGATTGGTCATGGAGATGGGCTTCGCACCGGCGCTGACGAATGAGTCCTGACGGCTGCGGCCAGTGGCCGAGCCGAAATCGGGGCCGGTCGTCATGTCTACGTCTTTGGTGTCGATGTCGAGGGCGAGATCGGTATCGGCAGCGTCAGCGATGTTGGTGATGCGACCGGTGGTGTAAGAGTAGTCGAAATCGTCCTGGCCGCCGGCAATGGCGGGAGACGAAGCACGCGGTGGATATTTCTGGGCCGGGCCCGCAAAGGCAACCTGCTGAGATGTAACAGTGTGGCCAAGCACAGCCAAGCAAGGAGTGGCCGGTTGAGGCGTTGGAGAGGGCGAGCGCGGCGAGTGGTCGAGAGGGGAAGGCGAATCGCTGTGGGTAGGCGACGTATGGTTACGGGTCGAGTTCTTATTACAATGGGTCCCAGCAGGCTCCGCTGCTTCGGGGTCCGCTTTGGAATTAAACCACTGGGTCCAAGACCGGGACGGCATGGCGATGGGCCACTGTGGGTAACTAAATGCTGCCTAGCCTCGGATGCGATGGGGGCCTGCCAGCGGCGATTGACGGCGGTCTCTCAGCGACAGCCACAGGCCCGGAACGCCGATTCGGTGACGGATTCGCCGCGCAGAATTGGCTTCCAGCTCAGGAGCTGGCGTGAGAGAAACTGAGAAAACAAAGAAAAAAAAACAAAACAAAACAGCGGTAGGTAACAGAAACCAATGTATGATGATGAAGAAGAAGAAGAAGAAGAGAAAGAAAAAAGACAACTGAACAAAATACGGAATACAATGCTTGGTTTAGGTGTGAAAGCAGTAACACTGCTCATCACCGGGAAACCCGACGCAACCGCTCTCGCTGTCGGGCTCGAAGTGTTTAATGAATGATGTAGGCCTAATTGGAGCAAGGATAGGGGCCCCTGGGGGGGAAGGACTGCGTTGAGGGATGGATCCCGTTTCCGCTAGGGTGGCACGATGGAAGGTTCGACCAGGGATTTGGGTGTAAGTGATGGTGGAGCCTGAGCTCGGTAATGACTAATTCGCCCCAACACAGAGCAGATTCAAAACCAAAGGCCGTGCGGGATAATTCACGGCTTCCTGCTAGGTATGCCGTCGTGTTTGTCGGTGTGTAGGCGGGGGTCGAGGAGTTGGGTAGGGGGAGAGCTTGTTGAGGATGGATAAGGAATGCGTGCCTTGCGCAGTGTGGGGGAGGCGGTGCGGTTTGCCTCTACAACTAGGATTCCCTAAGGTGGGCAAGGTCGAAGGAAGACGCGGCACCGCAAGGTTGGGGGGAGCAGCATGCATGCAGGGAGAGGGGTAGCAAAGATATATTACGACATTTACTCGTCTTTGACGCGGGCACCGAGTTGCTTTTGGGGGCGTCGTTGTTCAGTGCAATCATGAGTATGAGCGTCGTTTGGCACATGTGAGATAGCGATGCACAGTGCGCGGACGCGCCCTGTAGGAGGCTGCAAGTTGATCAGATCATTTCTGATGACATTGAAGCACTGATCATCGCAGGAGCGACTTCGCGCCAAGTTGCTTTAGCAGCAGTCTTCCCAGTTCCGCTCGCTCTCACCGCCAACTTCCAGGCCGCTAATGCCTCTTGGCTTGGTTTTGTTCTCGTCCGGCAACTATACGGTATCTTAATAGGAACTTTGCCCCCCAAGAACACGACGATCTGCGCTCCGGTCATGATTGCCGTCCTACTCTTACGGGTAGCTGCGTGGATATGTAGAGGGCAAACGACTCCCACAGGTCCACCGACTCGGGGGCTTTGGAGCTCTGCCGCACTGGCCCAGAAAACGGGAATCTTGGCTTTGTCTTTGGTTTAGTGTACACCAACATTACGAGCACTGTGGGCTCGGCATTCAACCCCAGTGAATGAACCAATCCATTAACCAGGTAGGTAGCGACCCGGAACCTTAACACAGTGAGTACCTTACCTTCAACTAGGTACTGCATATACGTACTCACCTTACTCTGTAGGTACTGTATGTATGTACGGAGTACATGAGCACTCGGGGAGCTCCACATAAGCTCTCTAGGCACTTAAGTTCAGTTAGGCGACAGTCATACGTTGCGTAGGTTTCTTCGGGACGTATGCACCTTGGCGTTACGCGGTGGATAAAGGTACCTTGGCTTACTATACTTGTAGGTACCTGGCGAAGTACGCGGTACCTAACCTTGGCTGGTTAGGTGGCTTAACGAATGCTTTGCAACAAGTAACTACTGTCGTTAGAGTCGATACGCAAGCAGCGTTCCCCGGCCACTGGGGAGGAGGCATTTACACTAGGTACTTTGGGCATTCTGGGTTTATAGGGGGCTTCTATGAAATCTCGGCGGCCAAAATTCCGTAACGCGCACAAACAAATCGCCCAAGCGCGCCTCGAGGCAACCTTCCAGGCTCACTTCCCCGTCCGCGACGGAGATCACGACACTCTTGCGTTCCTGGTGAAAAAAAAAAACATGATTACTCCCGTCAGGCGTAGGAAACCAGCTTGTTGGAAAATCTGCCAAGGATGTTTCGCAATAGGTCTCGAGCCCCTACAAAATACGGCGTATCTTGATGCAGCGGCTGGCAATGTTGCGGGCGCTGGAGCCCGGGTTAAGTCGAAACGGTAGTTGCTCTAGCCGCCGCAGACTGAGCGCCACAGTAACTGACTCAAAGTCGTAACAAAGGAGGTAGGCCTCATGCAAACTTCCTACAATTTGGGCTAGTAGGGAATCCGCACTGCCAGATCTAACCAGCTTACCACACCGAGACCATCGTGGTATCATAGCAGCTCCATCGCACTTCTTTAAATAGCAGGACATTGAAGTCACCTTTCAAGTTTTGGAGCAACTTGCAAGACACCGTTCCACTAGGGAGGTATGATGTATGGAGAAGTCTCTCGGATGTATGGACAGGGGAGCGGTACATACAGTGCGTCATTTCCGTACTTGCGCTTGAACGATCTGGCGGTCCGCCACGTGCGTTCGAACCGAGTCTCTCTCGCAACAGACCCACAATCGCGTGCCGCAGCCCTGAGCGCTGGGAAAGAATTCGCGAATGACCAGTGACGCAGGAGTCGGTTTCATCTGTTGCCGACGACGCCGTCTGGTAAGTGATTGGGCAGCTGTTGCTTTTCCAGAGGGATCTACTATGTATAGGAGCGGGAAATATTTTGGCTTGTTCCGACGCTCTGATTCTGCGGTTTAGCTTTTCTTCTTGAGCTAATTGTATGTACAAAGTATATCCTGTACCTCCGTACCGTACCCTCTAAAAAAGCACGTGACCAGTCCAAGACGTAGCATCTTGATCGGCAAAGAATTACACTACACAGTAGTCTGTTCCAGCACTGGTATATATGAATAAGACAAATAGTTGACTAATGTTTTCATGCTGTCAGCAGATACCTATAGAGTAGAACCATATTATAGCCATTTCGTATGTGGAACGGTTGGAGCTTATTAGTGCACACTTCTGATAGAGTGGCTTCTCGGGAACCCCCTCGAATTTACAGAACTTGTATGTACAGTACGTAATACTCTAGGGAGCAGACAACGGAGACACCAGAACCTGACATGGCATGACGGGTCCTGTGTCTGTCCATAATGATCCTTTGGGAGCACCCTTACGTACTCTCCTAGGCCCATACCGCCTGCGTATGTACTGTACACTGCGACAGCATGCTACGGGCGGTCATCCTCGCCAGCTTATAGTAGCATTTTAGCTAGCGGTTCCTGTCTCCAAACCCCGAGGAACCCATTACTCCGTAATGGAATGTCGCATTCGCGCCAATGCGGAGGGTTATTCCGGCGCGGTGGATCTGGCAATGCCTGCCCCATTGGCAGCAACTCTGGAGGACATCAAACGGATGGATAGAGTGCTTTTCCGGGCCGAGTTGTTGAGAAGCCTGAGAACCTATTTACACTCTCAAATCCCTTCGTGGAAACAGGCATAAAACTGCAGCATGAGAACCAGGCCAACCTTCCTTCGCATCCGCCGTTGTTTCCACGCTTTCACAACAGCCTAAAGCACGACGGTCTGACTGCCCTACCTAGCTCAGGGCAGGCGACAATGGATCAGCCCCGTTCTAGAGTACGAAACAGCAGTTGTCGCTAAACCGAACGGAGGACGCAGGGCATTGAAGTTTCAAGACACATGCGGTATTGGTGTGACATCTTGCCGAGACACGGCAGGCCGGCTTTTGCCGACCTCGCCCCTACCATCGCGGGCCACGGTCTGGGCGCGCCAGCTGGTGTTAGGGCGGGAACCTAGAAGGCAGCCCCCACTACGCTGTGATTTGTAGTTATGAACCTTATTCCGTAAGTACTGCAAGATACTCCGTACTGCGGACAGTAATCCGTACATGCATACCCGCAAGTTCCAAAATCACGGAACCCGCCAGCATGAACCTCCATCAATCCGTATGCCAGGGTTTTGTTTCTCGTGTCAAGATAAAAGTTGGCTGGCCTCTCAGAAACAACGCCTGGATCGGAGGTGTATCTCGGAGGACTCCCGGAGAGTTTGCGTTCGACATCGTCTGTTGCGACCGACCGGTGCGCCTTTGCGTGGATCACGGAAGAGTTCGGGGTCAGGCATCCGAGCAGCTGCAATGTGTACGGCAAAAGTAGGAACAAGTGTGTTGTGATGTAGCCTCAAGGCAGCGGCTTGTACCACTCGATTAGTCATTGCTTTGCGACAAAATCCCGAACAGAAGGGTTCTGGTCTGTGCACAGGCAATGACGGAGAAGACTCGGGGTTTACCTCACCCCAGTGGCGACCTGACATCACTCATCAAGGCAGTATCTCACGAGAGCAAGGAATTTTTAAAAACGTGACAAGTCTCCTTTAGACAACTCGATTCCAAATCAGTTTTTTCTCCAGAACCGACTACACTTTTGCAATAGAAACTTCGACTGGTGAGAGGCTTTTTATATATAACTATTAGATTTGTTCTCCGGAACTCTCGGGTCTCTTTTTCTACTCCATACGCTCTGTCGTAACAAGCCGCCCCCCCAACCAGATCTTGGGCCCCACAGCGTCCCCGAATTTGCGTTCCTTGTCTCCAGTCGAGACCTATACGGTCATCCGATATTTTTTTGCGCGACCAACATTAGCGCCGCAAACAGACAAACTAAAAGGGAGAACGAGGGCCCTGAATCGACGCGCTCAGAGATCCCTTAGAACATAGCACAGCAGTCCACACCTCAATTGCCGCAATCGACAACCCCAGCAGTTAGCAACCCTCAGCCAGCGGCCCCACAACCAAGATGAAGGTCATCAGCAAGGAAGAAGAGCAAGAGCACTACAGCCGCGTCGTTCGTGGCGGTCTCATCGGCGGCACCGCAGGCCTGGCGGTAGGCCTGGCCGGCGTAATCTATGGCTCGAAAAGGTACCCGATGATCCGGCAGCTCACGCTCCCGTTCCGGTCCTTCCTGGTGACATCATCGGGCACCTTCGGCGCCATCGTGGTCGCGGAGCGCTACAGCATCGAGTACCAGCGGTCGCGCGACGCCATGAACAACTACCTCGAGGAGACGCACCGGGCGGTCGAGGAGGCGCGGCGCGCGCAGCTGAGCGAGAAGCAGAAGCTCCTCAACTGGGGCCGTGAGAACCGCTACACCATCGTCTTCGCCAGCTGGATTGCCGCCATGGGCGTCGCCATGGCCATCGTCGGCCGCAACAAGTACCTCAGCACCAGCCAGAAGCTCGTCCAGGCCCGTGTCTACGCCCAGGGGCTGACGCTCGCCGTGCTCATCGCCACCGCCGCCTTGGAGACGGCCGACGCAAAGTCCGGCAAGGGCCGCTGGGAGACCGTCCTGGTCGTTGACCCCAACGACCCTACCCACAAGCACATGATTGAAAAGAAGATCCACAAGGAAGACTACGAGGGCCAGGACTTGTGGAAAGGTAACACTGACCAGTCCAATAACCCCCTTGTATCAGTCGTTAACCCAAAGAATTAAAATGACTAACCCGAGCCTGCAGAGATGGTCGCTGCCGAAGAGAGGCGGCTGGGAGAGCAGAAGAAAAACCGTCAGGATCAGAAGAAGCCCGAAGAAGAGGACAAGGCCGCTGCTCATTAAGGACCCGAAATTTCCGGTCCATTTTACAAACCTTCTCCTGACAGGGCTGTGTCATAACACATTGACATATCGCCCATGAGTAACCTCTCCACTTCTGCATGCAGGGCGGCGTTTATGGGTTGATTTAGCGGGTGCAGTGCTTGTTCTTCTTTTTTTTTTTTTTTTTTGTTATGGATTGTTTCGATGTCGGCATCTAGTGTTTCTCTCGCGTAACTACCATCAGAGTCAGGTCGGTCTGAGCCAGGTGTTCAACCGGACCGGCCTGTGCAGGCATGGTAACAGAGAGCGCAGGATTCGATGGACGTGCGGCCATGGTTTAAAACAACGAGGGGCATAGACACAAGATGGCATTGTATAAGAAGCTGTATTTCTTCTCCAGCAGAAGTGCTCGTTATCTGCGATTTCGTTGACCACCAATTTGAGTGGGAGTGAACTTTTTTTTAAAAAAAAAAACAAAAACAAAAAGGAAACTCTGATAATAAGGCCGTTACCGCTCTCCGTTTTGTATTGCGTTGTCCAGACCGCGACGCCATGCCTCGCCAGTGTTATAGAACGCGCGCCCCTGCTTCCCCTCGATCCAACCGTGCCCTCCCTTCCCCCCCTTTCCCACAGAAGCGGCTGGCGATTAGGATCAAACAAACCTAGACATCAACAGTAAAATGACTGATCTGCGAGTAGTACGAGTGCACGGCTAGCTCGAGGATCCACACGTCGCCAAACACCTCGCTGCCGTCAAACCCGCCTATCACCAGCAGCCGGCTGTCGTGCAGGACGGTAGTGTGATAGCCCCTGCCGCTGGGGGGCAGGCCGTAGACCTTGCGCCTGTCCCAGGACATGGTGACGAGGTTCAGCAGCAGGACGTCGTTGGAGTACTCGTTCCCGTCGTGGCCGCCGATGACGAACAGGTAGGAGCCGACGATGGTCGAGGTGTGCGAGAGGCGCCGGTAGGTGATGGGTATGTTGACCGCCTTCCAGACGTGGGTCTCGACGTTGTAGACCCAGACGTCGTTGAAGCACTCGCCGCCGTCGGAGCCGCCGTAGATGATGAGCTTGTTGCCGACCATGTTGGCCGTGTGGTAGCCCCGCGCCTTGGGGACGGCGTCCTTGCCGGTGCCGGTCGCCGGGGAGGGCGCCGAGATGAGCTTCCACGACATCTTGTTGATGTCGCTCACGTCGAGCCGCCAGATGTCGTTGAGGGCGCGCACCCCGTCGCCGCCCCCGAAGACGTAGATGCCGTTCTTGTACAGGCAGGCCGTGTGCGCGCGCCGCCGCGACGGCGCCTTGTCCCCCAGGATCCGCGGCTTGGACCAGCGGAAGTTGACCGTGTCCAGCACGTACACGTCGTTGTAGTACGCGGGGCCGTCGCCGCCGCCAAAGACGACGAGCTTCTTGCCGACGGCGGTGCACGTCATGGCGCGCAGGGGCACGGGCACGTCGCCGGCCACGTGCGGCGTCGACCAGTAGAAGGCGTCGGCGTCCAGCACGTACAGCTCATTGAAGCAGGCCCGCGCGTCGCACCCGCCGAACACAAACACGTTGGACCCCACCAGCGTCGCCGTGTGCGCCCGCAGCGCCGTGTGCGGCGCCCCCGACGCCGGCGCCCGGCTCCAGTACATGCCCGACGACGGCGCGGCCGGCACGTCGGCCGCCGTCCGGGGGTCCACGAGCGGCGGGGAAGGGGTGTACACCTCGGCGCCCTTGGCCGGCGCCCCCCGGCCCGTGCCTATTCGGGTCACGGTGCCCGGTACCGCGCTGCTGCTGCCACCATTGCCGTTGTTGCTGTGGTTATTGTTATGATTATTGTTATTGTTGTTGTTGTTGCTGCTGCTGCTCCTGCCGCTGCCGCCGCCGCCGCCGCCGCTGCTTTGCCCCGATCCCCCGGCTCCCCCGCTACCCCCTGCTCCGCCTCCTCCTGGTCGGCTTGCAATGGCCGAGGTCGAGCGCAGCGCCTGCGGTCGTCGTGGGGGCTCTTTGCTGCCGCCGCCGCTACTGCCGGCGGCGGATTCCTGCCGCTCACGCCCGGGAGTCTTCACAGGCGTTGCGTCTTCGGAAGTGGCAGGCTGTCGGGTCAAGGAGGGGGTTGGTGTCTTCAAGGTACCGGAAGAGAACGAGGCTGCTGAGACAGGGAGCAACGGCGTCACCCCGGAGGAGGAGGAAGAGGAGGAGGGCGCGATCGCTGCAGCCAACGACTGCGAGCGCTGGCGGAGGGAGAGGTCGGTGGGCTTGTTGCGGCGGTCCTGACTCTTGGAAGAGAGGTGTCCGGGCGTGTGAGATCGCGGTATTGGGGGCGCTCTGTCCCGGGCTTCTTCTTCTTCTTCTTCTTCTTCTTCTTCGTCGTCGTCGTCGTCGTCGTCGTCGTCGTCGTAGGGCTCGGAGGGAGGGAGGCGCGAATCTGAGGGCGACACCGGCGCTATCCTTTGCGAGCGCACGGCTTTGCGGTTCTGCGGAGACTGCAGCGTGTCCTCCTGCCCCACTCCTCTGGCCTGGTCAGCCATCGTAGGTCCGAATGATCATGTCCCGAACATGGACGCAAGGAGAGACAATAGTGGGCGGCGGCGCTGCGAGACCAAACGGTCGGTCTAACCCAGGCGTGGGACGGCGGCCGTGGGCGGGGAGGGACCTGAATGTCGAATCGGTTCGGAGGCGGGAGCGGATGACGCTTTCGGGACCGGTTAGCTAAGGTAAGTACGGAGTAGGTAGATAGAGATCGTATTTTGGCCCAAAGGTAAGCTGCCAGTCAAATTACCACTGCGCGATGGACGCGATGACTGTTTTGCCTGGGAGGACGGGACAGGAAGTCGGGAGGTGAAATTGAACCGACCCCCTGGTGAGGTGGGTTCCATCTGGATGCAACAGCCTAAGGTAGCTCGCCCTGATGATGGGCGCTGTTGCTTTCGGAGCTGTAGTGTCAACCCCCCTGTAATAACAGCCCCCGCGCCACAGCAGCCGGTATTCCCGGTTCCCACGCTCGCACCATGCCTTCCAGCCCCAACACGCCCCCGCACACCCTCCCCTTTTTGCTTGCCAGTGGATCATGCAGGACGGCATTCATCACCCGTATGTACGGGATAGCGCCTTGCAAGTCATGTAAGGCACTTCCAAACCTAATAGGATGTCTTACTTCTCCATCCAGGGGTTCTGGCACGCTGCAATGCAACATCTCCAGACAGCCACAAGGAGAAAAAAATGCCTTGCGCTAAGACTGGAACAGATCGATCTCCGGGACCCCGCGTCTGGATTCAACATCCCCGCAGCCTCAAGACTGGATAGAGACCAGTCTCGTTGGCGAGAGACCAACGGTAGTTGTCCTCATGATGGAAGCCCCAAGACAAGCCGCTCTTGTGGGCGACCATTCCAGGCCGATGCAACCTGAAGGGGCCGCCAGGCGCTCTCACGCTCCGCTTTCAAAGCTGTAGATATTCCAGAATGCTCAAGCAGACAGTACGGCCTGGATGAGCGTACTACTTGGGAGAGAGGGTCTCTGTACATACACGGCTACACGACATTTTCAATCAGTTGCCGTCTAAGTGAGCAGAGTGTCCCCGGAGACGGAAACACTACTATAGAGCAGTGCCCCGCATCCGATCGCTTGCTTGCACAGAGTACGCTACGTTTTGTACTCGTACAGTACATATGTATTGTAAGAATTACCGAGCTCGGGTTGACAGAAAGGTGCGTTGTCAGAGACGCTCAGTGACCCCGCTGTGGGGCCAGATTTCAGTTCGACCGATAGAGCATTTTTGAGATTTCAAAGTTGAATGCCAGAACGTTCATAAAAAAAGGTTAGGAAATTCATAAGAGGCCAGAATAACCTAACCTTTAGAAAGTAGCAGCAAACTCGGAAGCCCTAGCTTCCTGAATATAATATATGAGCGATGGAATCGCAAGAGACCGCCAAGCGGCCCCAGGAAGAGGCCAATGGCTCTACTGATCATCAAAATATTCCCAACGGCGACGAACCTGCGCTCAAGAAGATCAAACTCGACGGGCCTTCATCAGTGTCCGACGTTCCAGCCCAGTCGTCGCCAAGACCGAGGGTCAAAGGAGTCGCCCCGATCAAGGCAGAGTTAGAAAACTCACACATGTCACCCCGACGTCCAGCATCACTGACAACTTGCGTAGATACTTGATCTTCGTACCTGGCCAGACAGGGAAGCCTGCCGAGGACGAGGTCGCTGACGACGATGCTGCCGAAGGGCAAAGAGCTCGAGAACCCCAGGAGGCGACACAAACATCCAAAAAGGACGGGAAGCGGAAAAAGCAGAAGGGCCAAAACAAGGACAGAGATTTTGGCACATTCTCAGATGCTAAGCGCTTATGCAATTCCGTCGCATGGACTCCTGAGTTCTCCCCTCGGCCCTGCAAACATGGCGACCGTTGCAATGCCCTCCACGACCTCCGCCAGTATCTGAAAGAAGGCCGGCGCCCCGACCTCGCCACCTTCGGAGGCAAGTGCCCCGTCTGGGCAAAGTACGGCAAGTGCCCCTCGGGCTGGCGTTGTTTGTTTGTCCGCAGTCACATGGACGAAATCAAGCACACCGACGGCCGGTCAGAACTGGTCCTCTTGGAAAACACCACAAAACAATCACCCGATGGAGGGAAGGGGGAGAAGGACGAGGGGAAGAAGGAGGAGGGGGAGGAGGAGGAGGAGGGAGAGATGGGAGACGTCAAGCCTGGCGTGGTCAACGTGGTGCCGGCCAGGATCAAGTTCGACCTCGCGAAAAAGAGACTACGGCTAGAAAAGTCGGATCGGTACCTAGAGTGGCTGGCCAAAGACACCGAACGGCTCACCAGGCATTATCACAAGCAGAAAAACGATACGGATGAGGCCAATGACTATCGAGCACAATACGTTGAGCCGCCGCTCAAGCCGTCAGAAAAGAGGAGGATCTACTTTGGCCGAGAGACGCCGGTTCTTGCGCCCCTTACCACGCAAGGCAATCTTCCGTTCCGCCGCCTCTGTGTCGAGCTAGGGGCTCAAGTGACATACTCCGAGATGGCCCTAGGGCTGCCGTTACTGCAAGGGCAGAAGGCAGACTGGACCCTGATGAGGGCCCACGAGATCGAGACCACTCCACCTCGCTTCGTCCCCGGCAACGGTTCTATCGTCCGAGACTACGACAATTCGAGAGATCTCAAATTCGGCGCTCAGATCGCCGCCAGCGTCCCCTGGGTCGCAATCAAGGCCGCCGAGGCTCTGTCTCGGTTCCTGCCGCATCTCCGACTCATTGACCTGAACTGCGGCTGCCCGGTGGACGCGGTGTACAAATCCGGCGCCGGGTCTGCCCTTCTGGATGCTCAGTCGAAGCTGGAGAGAATGATCAGGGGCATGAACGCGGTTTCGGGGGAAGTACCAATCACCGCAAAGATCAGGATGGGCGTTAGGGACGACAGGCACACGGCACACAAGCTCGTCGAGCGCCTGGCGCTAGGGGGCGAGGATATGCGCAGCGTGGTCGGCGCCCCCGGCTGCGCGGCCGTCACGCTCCACGGCCGGACGAGGCAGCAGCGGTACACCAAGGCCGCCGACTGGGGCTACATCGCCGAGTGTGCCGCCCTGATCAAGCAGTTCAACGACAAGGCGGACAGCCTGGCCGACACCATTCGGGAAGCCGACGAGAGCACGCTGCCTAACGGGGGCAAGATGTACTTCTTGGGCAACGGCGACTGCTACTCGCACGTCGACTACTTTGAGCACATCGACAAAGCCAAGGTCGATAGTGTCATGATTGGCCGGGGCGCCATCGTCAAGCCGTGGATCTTTGAGGAGATCGAGAAAGGGCAGTACCTGGACAAGTCAAGCTCGGAGCGGCTGACGTACATTGAGAAGTTCGCCCGCTACGGAATGGAGGCCTGGGGCTCGGACGAGCTCGGTCTCAACTACACGCGCCGGTTCCTTCTCGAGTTCCTCAGCTTCTTCTGCCGCTACGTGCCTGTTGGCCTGCTGGAACATCTCCCTCCCAGCCTGAACGACAGGCCCCCTGCTTACCGCGGGCGGGACGATCTTGAGACGCTGCTTGCGAGTAAGAATTACAAGGACTGGATCAAGATCAGGTATGATCTGCCGGCGCGTGGACGAAACTCTAATGGTTCTCGGCTGACAGAGATGTAGTGAGATGTTCCTGGGCCCAGCCCCGCCAGGGTTCAAGTTCCAGCCAAAGCACAAGTCGAACAGCTACGAGCTCGAGGCGGAGGGTTGAAAAACAAGAGGTCATACTTCCGTGATGCGGAGTTTCCTTAGGGTATACACATCAGAGGATATGGAAATAGACGCCGCAGATGAGGAGCCTCGGAGGATACAAAGAAACCGCCCAAACCGCGAGGGTGGCGGGACAGAAGCTGTAGGGAATGCAGTAACGGAGGGGTCCAAGTCACGTTTCGTGCTTTGCTGCCTCCGTAGGGAGTAGTTCTCGTGGCCTGGTGCTAGGCGGTAGCTTTCAAGGCTAGCGGACCTCGGCCAACGCACGAAATGGTCTAGGACCCCGCCCGTTAACATTGCGCTGAATTGTTTGTGCTCTCAAAAGCCACGCAAACTTCTTGTCCAAAAGTTAGGTCCTGCTATTTTGATCGTTGCCACCTGACAAGAAAAATATGCCAGCTGTAAGGCGACTCTGACTGCGTTATTTCCCCTCCCTTTCCACGTCATGACGGTTTTGAAGGCGATCTGACCTGTTCAACGTTGTTCCAAGTATGGAGCAGTTGGGACCCCACTCATCTCAACCCCTCAACCCCTCAACCCCTCAACTGTAAATTTAGGCTGCCACCAAACAACACACAACGTAAACAGGCACCAACCACAGAAATTCAACCTCCGTCAATCAACTAAGAGACACACATAACTTCGTCAACATGGCGTCTACCGTACTTCCTGAATCGGGCAATCCTCTGTAAGTTCGAAGCCCCTTTGACGCTGCTGGTCCTTTTTTTCGTCCCCTTTTTGTTCCCAGTCCTACTTGCCACTGGTGATACCCCGCCTCTGGTGATGCCCCGCCTCATCATTTGCACCACATGATTGAGGGAGTGGTACTCTCGCGGCGCAACTGCTGTGGCCGAGCTACCGACGACGGCGGCCATGATGCTTGACATCCAAGTTGGCTCTGCTGCGCGTCAGGAATAGGATTTCATGCTGACATGGTTATCTTTCACTTCTCACAGCGTCTTTTTCGACATCACACTTGGCGGTATGAACATCTAGCCACAATCCATCCTCCTGGGGTCGAACGTGGCGTACTCATCACCGTAACCAGGCGAACCCCTCGGCCGCATCACCTTTGAGCTCTTCAAGGACGTGGTTCCCAAGACGGCCGAGAACTTCCGCCAGTTCTGCACCGGCGAGTACAAGGACCATCTCGGCCGGCCCCAGGGCTACAAGGGCTCCAAGTTCCACCGCATCGTAAGAAGCCCTGGATACCCTACCAACAAAGAATCTTGCAAAACAAAAAAAAAAAAGGGAGAGAATAAAAATAAGAAAAAAATTCACTACTCTAACCACGGAAAAACACAGATCGCCAACTTCATGTGCCAGGGCGGCGACTTCCTCAACGGCGACGGCACGGGGTCGACGTGCATCTACGGGACCAAGAGGTTCGCCGACGAGAACTTCAACATCAAGCACGACCGGGCGGGCCTGCTGTCCATGGCCAACGCGGGGCCCAACACCAACGGGTGCCAGTTCTTCATCACCACGGTGCCCACGCCCTTCCTGGACGGCAAGCACGTCGTCTTTGGCCGCGTCGTCGAAGGCATGGACGTCGTCCGCAAGATGGAGCACACCAAGACCGGCCTCAAGGGTAAGGACGTGCCCAACCTGGACGTCGTCATTGCCGAGTGCGGCGAGCTGTGAAAAAGAAAAAAGGGGTCGAATTTTCGAGGCGGAAAGCGAGGATGCTGAAGAACCAAGTCGATCATCAATTTGTAGATCGATGAGTGGACGCGCAGAATGAATAGTACAGTGTTTCGGCTCTAGCTTCTACGTTCATACGTATCTGTAAGTGCTGTGATTGTTGTCTCCTGGAAACCAACTACTGCCTGCCAAACAACTGGGGATTGAAGGGAGGGGGGGGCGGGGAGGGGGGAATTGAAGCTACAGTATGTATGTCTGTGCATCATCTGCCGCCAGCCGGCAGGAAAGTAGTAAAAGCAGAACCGAAATGCAGCCATTCGTTTATCTATCAAGACAGCCTAAAGAATTAAAGGATAACAAATGTTCCCTCAAGGAAGGTGAAGACAAGATATCTAGCCAGCTCATGCATGTTGCCTCCCTCCTCCCAGTCACCCAAATCAGTAGTTCTCCTCCGGCGAGGGGAGATTGAAACAGAAGAAGAATGATAGCACAAAATCACCAAATGCATCGCCGCTATTGTCTACCTCATACGCCGTATACGCCAGTCTCCACACTCTTTATTCATGACACATCGTAACGCTGCATTCTGGGCAAGTTAGCCATCAGAGCAAAAGGAGGGAAAAAAGGAAAAGAAAGAAAAAAAGAAGAAGAATAAGACAAAACAAACTCACGTGCTCGTAATTTTCAAGAAAGTGTAAGGAAAGGAGGAGCAGTCCGGTTGGGTTGTCTGGCCCCTGCTTACGCGCGGTGGCGGCGCCTGAGTAGGATGCCCCTCGGCTTGGCCTCGGGCGTCTTCTCGGCCTTGGAGCGGGTCACGGTCATGGTGGTGAAGCCCTCGGGGACGGTGGTGGTGATGGTGACGACCTCCTCCTCGTCGCCGCCGCCGCTGCCGCTGCCCGAATCCGGCGAGGGCGTCGGAGTGGGCGTGGGCACGCCGCCGCCGCCGCCGCCCGCGGCGCCGGGGGTGTTCTGCTTCTCTAGGATGGACTGGGGCAGCGGGAACTCGGTCGGCTCCTGGCCGATCAGCACGGCGAAGGGGATGTACTTGGGGTCGGCGGTGGCGCTGGGGACGCTGGCGCCTGCCTGGGGCACCTTGACGATGAAGGGCTCGGCCAGCTGGGAGGGGATGCCGCGGGCGGTGGCGGGGGCGTCCATGGCGAACTTGACGTTGCTGTCGGCCGTGGAGCTCTTGCAGGTCGGGCCCTTGACCTCGCCGAGGCTCTCGTCGCAGGGGTCGACGATCTTGAAGTCGACGACGCCCGTGTAGGTCTCGGGAGTCGCCACCTGGTCCGAGTTGTACTCGGCCGGGGGCACCGCGACGCCCGGTTCCTTCATATCGGGCCAGTCCCAGACCCAGATGACGGTGTAGATCTTGCCGACGGGGGCGTCCTCGGGGATCTTGATGTCGCTCTGACAGAGGAGGGAGTCGGCATTGCTGACGTGCTGCTTGCGGTAGTCGCCGATGCCCTCGAGGTCGCCGTCTGCCGGCTTCTGTTCGTGGCATTGGCCGTCGTCGTAGTTCCGCGTCGCCAGAAGCCTGCCCTTGCCGTCTCCGCCCTTGCCGTCGGCCGTCCACTTCAGATGTACGTCCATGAGGTTGACGTTGGACAGATCGTTCTCCGTAGTCCCGTAGAGGTAGATGGTGCCGCGGTTGATGGGCTTCATCGGGTTCGTCTTGTCGGCGCGCGTGACATGGCCGTTCTCTCGGTGCTTGATGGCGACGAAGTCTCCCGGGGCGACGGAGAGCATGGGGAACTGGTCGCTGTAGCTCGAATCGGTCAAGGTCCCTTGTCCATCCCTGACAATCTTCTGGTTGGCGTCGAAAACCTTGGGTCCGCCGTTTGGCGGGATCAGGAAGCTGGCATCGGGCCCATTCTCGATGTGAGCCCTGTCAGCACCGGGCTTCCCAACTTCTTTACCATCCGGCCCCAGGCGGACGGTCTGCTCAGGCCAGGAATGGGCTGTCGCGGTCCCGCTAAGGGCCGCTAGGAGCCAGGCGGCCACGATGCGGTCTATGGATGTTCTCATGATATATCCGTAATAGTATGTCGGATGCTGTTGCAGAGCTTGCAGAGCTTGTGGTTGACCTGCTGCCGTTGTTTCTGCTGCTGCTGCTGCTACTGTAGTAGAGCTGATTGTTGTTATTGTTGTTGTTGCTGCTATGTGGATGAAGTTTCCCGGGAACAATAAAAAAATAAGGTCAAATCTCTGGTTCAATAAATAAGGACACCTTGTTCAACGGCCCGCGATGACAAGTATTGTTCGTGCCGGCGCGAACAATACCGACCCGGAAAGCAAATGGCAAATAGCGGCGAAAAGCGGCGATAGTTGGCCCCTCGGGCTACCGTGGACGTAGTTTGGAATCGCACGGCGAGAACAAGGGGAGCCGAACAAGGGCTTTGTATGAACAATGGGTTCCTTGGGAACCAAAGGGTAGCGTGGACCCAAGTGTCGAGTCGAGGTGATCGCCTTGCCTCACCAACACACTCTCCGGGAGTTGTCGATGGACTCGCTGGATGTATCGAACTCGTTGCCGACCCGCTGGAGGAACCTGGAGTGAAGACCAAGATGCCGGAAACAGAGAGGTTGCCAAGACGGCGACGGCAGGGGTAGATATCCAGCTAGAGGCGTTGCACAAAAACCGGAGGATGAGGCAAGTCTGGTCGCGTTGGGCGGACATTTGGAAGCTGAAACCTTGATGGGCGGTTCGGGCCACGCGACGGGGAACTCTAAGGCGATCGAGTCGGACACATGGTGGATGAGGAGAGGATCCGGCTCGTCTCTTGGAAGAGGAGGAGAATCGGAGGGTTCGTGGAGAGGTAGGTGGGAGACAACACAACGCGACGGCCGCCGTGGGGGAAAGACGGGACGAGGTTTGAAGAAAGGCCTGGAAGAGGGTCTGAGGAGGGTCCACGGTCAAGGGACGACCTTTTGGGACATTGGGGACTGGCGGCCAGGCCATGCTCGGCGCCATGCTGGGCCCGGCTGATCTCCAGCGTTGCAACAGGTAGCAGCAGGCGCTTTCCAATGCATGCCGCCGGCTACGGCAGCGGGCGACGAACTAGCATGGCGGACACTGCTGGTGCCGGGATGTTACCTGCAAAGTGTGCGGGCTTGGTGGGGTGAGGGGTTGGGGGTGGGTTGGCCTGCGAAGTGCGTGGAAGAGAGAGTGAGAGGGTGAGAGAGTGAGAGAGTGAAAGGGAGGGAAAGAAAGGGCCGGCCCATTCTCGCAGAATTGCTATCGAGCAAGTCACCCGACAGCATCAACACAGCGCTTGGTGACTTCCACCCGGATCCGCGCTACTGGCCCAAGGGCTTTCGAGTGGAGCAGAGCTGCCCGCGGGTGCCTGCCAAGCTTTTGCAGCCGGTGCGCCTCATCCACTCGTGCCGCTTCCTCGACTCGAAACTCAGATAGGCGAGGCCCAGTGCGGGGCCCACACGGTTGCGTCGCCAGGGCCCCAGGCTGCGGGCGATTCGCTGCAGGTGCACCCACATGCGACCCCAGGAGAAACAGGTTGGGCCCGGCTCGGGCCCAGGCCGCTTCTGGATTCCATGCCAGCCCGGGCCACACGGCTTCACTTTTTTGCACACCTCGCCCAAGCAATGAAGTGAAGCACTGCGAGGTTGCAGCCGCGCATCGACGCAATACGGACTAGGTCCGGATCACCTACTGCAGTAGTTACTCCGTACGAGGTATTCATGCCCCCTCCTCTCAACTCTGCCGTGGTCGGACTAAAGAAACGCGGAGCGCGCTTGAAGGAATTACCGCCTGCCACGCTGACATTGCGAAGCGAGATTTCTTCGTCCTTTAAATCGGCCATTCATTGGCTAGGTTAAGGGTGCGTGCAACGAAGAACTATACCTAACATCTTGTCTGTCACTCTTATGGCCGTTTCCCTAACATATCCGAGGCTTCTTCCCTTCTCCACGGATCAGATTTTCTGGCTCGATGATATTTCCTGTCAATGCCCGTGCACGGAGAAATGCGCTAACCATGGAAGAATGAGATGACCCAGAACGGTTTTGACTGATGATCGCCCGTTGCTTGTCTCATCCGAACACGTCAAGTCCCCACCACCCGGACGCGCACCTTGTTAAACCAGCCTTACAGAATACCAAATACGGAGGTACAGTACTACTGTACCCGTAATCCGTATGTATGTACATGTACATACATACAACACTACGGAGTACTCATCAATGAATGCCTCTTGGAATAGCCAAAAGACGAACGTTCCACTTCCTACTCAAGCACCGACTCACCGACCGACCTCGGAGAGCCAGAAGACATGTTCGTGCACACAAAAGAGGTTCTCGAGGCCCACATGGTTGGTTTTTTGTTTCATCTTGTCGCGCGTGCCGGCTCCAAGGGTTGCGGCCGGGGCAGGCTCCATCCCGGATTGGCCCCGTCTAATTATTCGTTGTCAACAACGCCGGCCTCACTCTGTACCATCATGAGGAAATCACAAATCCCAAAACGTCGGATTGGGAACAGTGGCCGCAGCAATCAAACCCTAGATGTCGGTCCATTGCCCAACGAGTCATATCCCCAACGCGGCCTCGTACTGAGAGCTGAGAGACTATCACGAGCAAGTGGAAGGGAACGAGGAAAAGGGGACACATAATATCAGAAATTGAGCGAATGAGAAAAGTCCAACAATTCAGCAGAAACCCCCAGTGTGTGTGTGTAGCATCGCTTGGTCGAACGTTGGGTTTCGCCCTAAATTTAACCTCTCAAACAACACACACACCGATGGCCAATACAGAGAAGGGGAAACCCTAACTTCGCGAAATCAATATCAATACCTCGCCCTCAACCGACGATACCCCTCTTCATCGCTCGCAGGGTCGTCGTCCTCTCGCGCCCGCTTGCGACTCACCGGCGACGGCATGCCCAGCGAGGCGGCATCATCATCATCATCATCACCGCCACCACCATTACCATTACCATTACCACCGCCACGTTCATCGGCCCCACCAGCCGCTGACGACCCCACATGATGGCCAAGCACTCTCATCTGCCTCTCAACTTCTTTCTCTTCCTCTCTTCCCCTCTCCTCCTCCTCATCCTCCCCCCAGTCCCGTGAGGAGGAGTCGGACGCCGCGCGGTGGTGGTGGTCGTGGCGATGATCGGGGTGGCTGCTGTCTGCACGCGGAGGAGGAGGGGCCGTCTCTGCTGCCGGGGTCTGGGTCTCTGCCGCGATCGGGGGCATCCACAGTTCGTGGTTGTCGATAATGCTGTCAGAGTGGGTGGACGATGCCCACGTGTGCTGTTCTGGCGACCCGGAGGGGTGGTGATGTTGGTGGTGGTGGTGGTGGTGCTGCTGCTGCTGCTCGCTGCCCCGGCGTGACCGGACGGTTTGCGGTTGCGTCCCCGCGGACCAGGCGATGGTGTCGTGATGATGGACCTGATGGGCGGCCGCGCTGGCGTCGGAATAGCCCGGTGACGACCAGGGATCCGCATCCAACCCGGCGACGGCGACGGCGACGGCGACGTGACTGTCCCAGCCGTGGATGATGCCGTCCTGCGCTCCGCCGTATGCACCGCCCACGTCTGACAGGAACGGGTCCGTCATCGCCCCCGGGAGCGCGCCGCCGAGGGTGTGCGGGCCGGCTCCCGGATCCGCCGTCGTCACGGGGCCGTGCGGCGGGGACACGTAGCCCGGGAACACGTCGGAGCCCGCCGAGGCGGTGCTGAAGGGCTGCGTGAGCGAGCTGGCCGTGGAGGCGGTCGAAGGCGGCGTTGCTAGCCCGCCGTGGCTGCCGCCGAAGCTGTCCGGCAGCTCGTACCCTGCCTCGCCCGCGGCCGCGCGCGGTGGTATCGCATGTGAAATGGCATCGACATCGGCACCGTAGGCTCGCGTCGTCGGAGGGAGGGACAGCGCCGCACCTGGCCCTACAGCAACATTGTTCCAGGCCGGCGGGAAGTTCTCATTCGTGGTCGCGCTCGGGTGCTGCGGGTAGCTCGGGGTCGGGGACGGGATGGCAGCGCGGGACCCGGGCCGCGAAGCGCAGGCGAGGCTGTCCGAGACGCCCCGGAACTCATCAGCGGGCGTCCGGCGGCTGGTGACCGCGGCCTGCCGCAGGTGATGCTCGCTGGAGGGATCGAGAATAGTCAGGAAGCGCCAGCAGGTCCTCCCGCCCGAGGCCGTCTGCGGCTTCCCCCTTTCTCTCCCTCCTTCCTTGGCCACGCTGTGAATGGTGTCAAACGTCCAGAGGATCAGCCCGCGACGTGTCCAGCCCTGTTCCGAAGAAGCTTCGCTGCTCTCCCCTTGGTGGGACGGAGCGGGCGGCGGGCACGACAAGATCTCCTGCATCATGGCGATCTTGGGGACCAGGTCCATTTGCGTAGGCTCTTTGCTGCCGCGTCGGCGCCATCCCGCCTCTTCCCTGTCCTCCTCTCTCTCGCACTCGACGCCCCACCCGCGCGCATGCCTCTTGCTCCCGCTGGACGGATACGCCGGGTACTCGGCGCAGTTGGTGAGTGTCTGGGCCCAGGCGGTAGCGGGGAACGGAATCGGGAACGGTACCGAGAACGCGTCCCGACCGCTGCACCGCGAGAGGCAGTCACAGTGTCCGCGGGCACTGTCACTGCTGCTGCTGCTGCTGCTGCTGCTGCTGCTGCGCGAGCCGTCGCATCCCGGCTGATGCTGGTACTTGATGGTAAACTCACCATGCCGCTCATAAATATCTTCCTGGTACGAGCCTTCTTCCCCTGAGTCATCGCGGGCATAGCTGAGCTCCGGAGGCCCGACAAGGTGTGTCTCGACCCTCCATCGGTGGTTGAGCAAGTGCGGCTGTTCAATGCTGATCTCGACCCAAGAGCTGAGGCTCGAGTCGGCAGGAAAGCCGGGCTTCTCCCTCAGCTCGAGCGTGGTGTGCAGGTGCAGGACGTCGCACTGTCCATCCGTGGTCGACGACGTGATCGCCCTCAGGCGCTGCTGGAGGCTCGGGAACGCGGACGCCCACTTCCTGGCAAGGTCGCCGACGCTGCCCGATTCGACCTGGTGGATCTCCTTGGTGAACTCGTGAAGGAGTGCGCCCCTGAATAGGTGCTGCTCCTCCTCCCTGGCCCACGTCTCGCGCTCGAGGTTGCGCCGGAGGTGCGGATACTCGGCCTGGCCGAGCTTGGTGCCTGTCGTGGGCAAGTACCCCGAGCCGTCTTTGCTGACGAGCACGTCCGGATGCGAGACAAAGATCCAGCAGCGCCGAGGCCTGAACTGCACCTGTTCGTTCAGGGCGAGAATCTGCGCAAAGTACTCGTAGTTGGGTCGCTGATCGGGCATCCGATTCTCGGACAGGGCAATCAGGATCGGATTGTTCTTGAGCGACACCTTCTCGATGTGGCGCTCGTCTTTGTCATCCTTGTCTTTCTGTCGTGGGCCGAACAGAAAGTGAACTGCAAGGGATGATGTTTGTTAGTTGCTGACCACACCCCAGAGCGGCAAGGCGCAAACGCCACTAACAACAAAAAAAAAAGGGGGGGATGGGGGCGGGGTTGGCCCCTGGCTATTCGAAAAAAGTCAAACTTACGGCAACGATGAGCGGCAAAGAAGTTCCTGACCACCTGGATGTGACTCGAAACCCTCTTTCTTCCTTTCTCTCCCCGAATCTCCAGAAGAAGAGCGCTGGGTTTCTCACCGGGGCCCAGGTCACGGCAAGAGGCTAACCACAGATACTTTCCAATCAACTGGTTCCGCCCCTGCTGACGCTGCTCTATGCTATATTTACTGCGCCCCATCTGAGGGATGAGTAGAAGTGCTGGTTGCCAAACCAAACCAGGATCAGCCAGCCATACGGAGACACAGACACACAGAAAGGGACGGCACTAGGGGGGCGTGCCTTTGTTTGCTCGGTAGACTTACCGTCAAGGAAGTGCCCCTCCAATGCCTCGGGCCATTTCTGTTCTGGCTTGTCCGCCTGTTTCTTCCGGTAGTTCTGGAACGCCTGGGTCAGCAGGGGCATGAGCGGGTTAGACCCTCGCCCCTGCTTTCTGCCGCGCAGGCGAGCCTCCTGTCGTTGCTGGGGTCTGGGGTACGCCGGCGTGCCATAGTCTGGCCCAAGTGACTGCGTTCGCAAGACGGGTGCTGCCATCACCGGCGGAATCGATGGCGGAATCGATGGCGGGATCGATGAAAGGGCTTCAAACTGCTGGCCATACCAGGCCATGTGCGGGAGTTGAACGTTTCCTGCCAATTCCTGGAGACACTGTCTGCAAGGCGAGCCCGGATGGCGGTCTTCATGTTCGTGGTTTGGCAGTGGTGAATAGCACTGCGCCGAGGGAGCGAGAAGCCTCAGTGGCGGTTCCATTGCTGAGCACAATGGCGCTTGCAGAATCGCAATGGGTTCCGCGGTGGCAGGCGAATGCCTCGGAATGCCGGCGAAGAATCGAGGAATCGAGGAGGAGGGGAAAGCTGGAGTGGAATGACTTCCACTCTGGATTGCGAGTTAGAACCTTTCTATGAAATATGCTGGGCTAGCGAAGCCCGACATATCAAAGGGAGCGAGGGCATAGGATATAACGGGCGGCCATCGACACTGCATGAACCCAGTGTCCGTTCCCTTCCCCCCCCCCCCCCCCCCCCGGAGATAGGTAGGGATGCTGTTGCAACTTGTTAGGTAGCTAGGGGCCACTGCTTTGTTAGTTCCGGCCCCGAAGGACGCACAGCACCGTACCATCTGCACGCAAGGGCATCAAAAGGCTTTGACATAGCCTCCAGGGGAACATGCGACAAACTCGTTGGTTGGCGTGGACCGTCTCGGGACCACGGCGCTGCTCTCGGGGCGCACGCCATCCCCGGGACGCGAACAAGATTAGTCTTCGCACAAAAAGACTAATTAGACGCAATGGGAAGGCGTGAAAGGCTGGCCGGGTATTCTTCAACAGGGCAGAGGTGGGGGGTTCTGCAAAGGGAACCGCAGGGATATGGACAACGCCTCCTCGGCAAGGGCGGCATAGCCACCAAAAATAAGTTAACTCTCGAGGGTACTGGTCCTTCTTTGTCTCTGATGATCCAAGATCTATCTAGAGATCGATTCTTCGTGCTGTCATGCCTCATCCTCATCTTTATCCCCGATGTTGATCCGTTTCCTCCCTTCTCCCGTGAGCTTCTGTAATGTGACTTTGTTCACCTGTCCCCTGATCTTCTTCTCCATGGCCTTGATTTGCTCTTCTGGGTCAACCTCATCAGCCTCTGCAAAGTCGAGAACCAGCCGGCGTCCCAGAAGATGAGTGTCCTTGAGTGCAGTAAGAGCGTTAAGCGCCTCTTTGGCCGTGGCGAACTCGGCAAATGCGAAGCCGCGCGACATCGAGTTGAACTTCTTCGGGAGGCGAAGTGCAACCAGTTTGCCATAAGCACTAAACAAGGCACGCACATCCTTTTTGGTTGCCTCGAATGGAAGGTTCTTGATGACAATCTTTGTCCGCTGCGCCGCTGCTTTCTTGGCAAGGTCTTCACGCCTGCGTTCTTCAGCGGCGTCATGGCCCCTGTGCGAAGCCTTTACGGAAAGCTTATGCGCGTCCAGCACATAGCCGTCCATGACCTTCAGAGCCGCTTGAGCCTGCTCTTTGGTCCTGAAGGCACAGAATCCGAAACCCATGCTGAGCACCTGACCCGGCCGCTTGGGATCCTTTTTGGTCTTGACCGTGGCGCTCACAAACCCGTCCAGGTGTTTGAAGGCATTGGTCAAGCCCTCGGCGGTGGTTGAGAAGTTGAGATTACGGACATACAGAGAGGTCGTCTCGAGTTGCTGATCCTCGTCGTCATGGCGCTCCAGCAGATCGGCAACCGAGGGCTTCTGAACGCCAGCAGGGCGATCCTGAGGTTCCTGAGGCGGGGCCGCATTGTCTACGAACAATCCTTTGGGGGCTTTCTCCAGAAACAACACTGAATCTTTGAACCGTGAGTACGCCTTCTTGGCGAAGGCGGCTCGGCAAGCCGCCGGCTGTCCAAACTGGACGATGGCGATGGTACCGCTCGGCGGCATCAGAACCCTCACCACAGAACCATGCTCCTCAAAGAGGTTTCTCAATTCTTCGATCGAGGCGTTCTTGATATTCTTGACGAGGATCGCAGTGTCGCCTCGCTGCTGCGACTTGAACGCCTCGATATTCACCCCATGGGCGGCGAAGTGGGCTTTAGCCTCTTGAATCACCGTGGTCTCCGCAACTGCCTGTTTCACGGCAGCAGACGCGTCCGTGGGATCCAGGAGCTCGTGTTTGGAAATACCGAGACGTTCTGCCACGGCTGTGTTGACAGCGTCTTGGCTCATGAAGAGCGAATTCCAGTTGAAGGTGCTAGACGCTGCCTCGGCCTTCTTCTTGAGAAGCTGCTGCTTCTTGTGGGGCAGCTTGGAAAGTGCGAATTCATCCAGTTTCTTCTCCCTTTTCGCCGAACCAGGGATGATGTGTATTATTCGGCCCTGAAAGATCGAGCCGTCTGTCTGAAATGCCGCGACCGCGGCAGCCGGCTGCTCATAGCGGATCATGGCGAAACCCTTGCCTTGGCCCCGGCTATCCAACGGAAGATTTACCTGTATGCTGTTAGCGAGCGTCCGGTGCCCGGTGAATGGAAATAATAAGATAATCGGCCCCTCTCATCAGAATCTCGAAGCATCTACTAAATACTGAGCCCAAGGGTTTCGTCATATGCCAATGGCATAAGCTGTCCCTATCAAGGGATTCATCACAAAGGGCAAGCGCTTGTATGGACAGAAGAATGAGAGCATCCTTACCTCTTCCAGAGCCCCAAACTTGGAGAAGTGCTCTTGAATGTCATCCTCTGTGACGGTGTAGCTGAGATTCCGCAAGAACAGCCTGCGAGTCTTTTCGATTTGCTTTATGGCGTCCTCGGTATCCTCAGTTGGCACGGGTGCGCCCTGGTTGGGGCCATCAGTATTGGTGGTTGTTTCAACATGTCCCGAATCTTTTGGCTCGGGTGCATGGGTGGTCGCGGCTGCGGGGGCCGATGGAACTGCCCGCGCAGCAAACTCTGGGTCATCAGGATCCACGAGGTCAAGCAGACGATTTGTCCTTGACCGGAGCCAGTCATCATCTGTCGCGTCTGCAGCCACCTTCGGCACCTCCCTCACGCGTACGTCTCCTGCTGCCGGCGTAGGGCCTTCGCCATCTGGCACAGCTGTGGGTGCGGCCTCGACAGGAGCGGGATCCCCTTTGGGCCCCCCTTTCGGTTTGAGCGAGGGGATATCCTCATACTCGTCGTCGCTCTCGCCCGCCTCAATGACGGCAGGGGGGACGGCGGCTACCGAATCAGCCTCTTGACCGGTGCCAACCACTTCCCTGTCACGGGGCTTCTTGACCGGATGTCCCATAACCTCAAGGTACTCTTGCAGCTTGGGATCCGCCTCCTCAAGTGCCTCCCTCTTTCTCTTCTTTGATTTCTCGTCATCGGTTTGGTCTACGCCGGTGCCGTCAAGCTTGCGAGAGGAAATGCCGGCGCCATCATGACGCTGCTCATCCTTTGCGGCTGGCAATTTCGGTTTTGAGTCTGCAATCTTGCATCTATGATCAGCAGGAGCCTGGCGAGTCGGGGCGGGTTGACCTTACCGGCTTGGCCAAGTCGACAGATATCCTAGACAACCGGATGAAGGTTTTGTTGAAGTACTTGACGGCCTTTGCAGCATCTTCATGCGACTTGTAGCCAACAAAGCCGATGCGGCGGTTAGAGAAGAGCTTGACATCGGTGACTTCGCGACCCTGGGCAGAGAAGTGGTTGCGAAACTCGGCCTCCGAAATGGTCGGTGGCAGATTCTTGACGAACACTCTCGAGGACTCCATGTTCGTTGATTATATTGCTTCCTGTCTGCCGCCGGCAGGGTTTGAAGCAAAGGCTACCGCACAATCATTCCCGTTGTTGATGTGATCTTGTTTTGATCTTCAATGAAATGCAATAAGCTTGAGTCCTCTTTTTTTTTTTTTTTTGGGCACCCGTTCCAGAAATTTCAATGCCGGCCCCACAGCTCTAGTGGTTATCTTATCGCCTGTCCTTCACCACACTTGAGCGGAGTAACTATGTCCGGAAAATAACTAGCCCGCCCCGCTCCCGGGTTGCCAAGTGTGTTCCGGGGCCTGCTCCTTGAATTCTGGGCCGGGACCAAGCGCTGAGCCCAAGTGACGCCAAGGAGTGCGGCACCAATCATTTAGCTTCGGCCGAGCCGCGCCGACCTCTACGTGGAAGACCACAAACAATTCGATGCAGAGCACTTGCCCGTTCACACAACACCGCGAATCGCCTTTCTCCTAACGTTTTCGTACATCAAGTTTGGACTGCCACACCTTTGCGCCCGTACCTGTACCAGGTTTGCAGCGCCTCATTGTCGAATCCACCAAAGTTTACCTTGTTTGCTTGTACGTTAGCCCCCCCATCCAATTTCGTCAGGACCTGCGACGCAAGGACAGGAGGGGGGATGCATCACCCGTGTGCAGACACGGAACGGCTCCTCCGCTTGCGTCCGCAGTGTCAAATTGCTGCAGAGTCTGTGCTGACTGCGTAGCCGAAGACAGACCTCAACCCAAGACACAATGCCGACCGACGAGAGGAAGCAAGCTAGGAGCAGCTCCCCTGTCGCCCGGGAGAAGCTCGAGGGTACGGTTGCCGCAGCCCCTTTCACTGCGCACGCCTGACTCACAAACCCTCACAAACCGCGTTTGCTAACTTCTGTAGCAGCCCAGATTAAGAGCGCTGATATGGTTCGTCCTCCGCATCGATATGCCCGCCGTCCGATTTCGGCCCCCGGAGACAAGTCTAACACACCGAGCATGACAGACTGAGGACATGCAACAAGAGGTCATCGAAGTGGGTATGTACGACCTGGATCCGATCGTGACCTTCGTGGTCAAACCGGGACATACCGGACTAACCTATGATGTACCTTAGCCCAGGAGGCGATGGCAAAGTTTACCATCGAGAAGGTTTGTGCTCTTGACACCCCAGTTCGCGCGGTCTAACTAGCGTAACTAACATTAATCGCCTGGATAGGACATTGCCCAGCATATCAAGCGAACCGTATGCCTACTACGCTATTTCCAGCTAACACCGGGCCACGGACCTTCCGCTGACGCAATACTCTGATACATAGTTCGACGAGAGGAAGGGGCCCACCTGGCACTGCATCGTGGGCCGTAACTTCGGAAGCTTCGTGACTCACGGTATGAAGTCGACCACCCCTCTTCCTTCGCTTCGGGCTGCTGCAGACGACCACTGACGACATCGACCCGCACAAACCAGAGACCAAGCACTTCATCTACTTCTACCTCGGCCACTGCGCAATCCTACTGTTCAAGACCCAGTAGGGAGGCGGCCTCCTCCGTTTTCTCTCCAAGCTGTGAAAGGAAGCAGCAAAGCGGGGCGGTTCACCAACTCCCCCACCTGTGAATATGTATATATATATCTACGTATACGACACAGAGGTCCGACACAATTTGCCTGCTTTCTTACACAGCGAGCGAGCCGACGACGGCGACGACAAGACGGAAACGGATGGAGGAGGATCAGCACGAGGAGGAAGGTCGGTCCGTGGCGGATAACCACGTGGGTTGGCCAAACAAATCTAATCAGAGTTCCCGGAGCAGGGAGCACCAAAGGAGCTCTCGGCTTAGGCGGCGGGCGTAGAGGAGAAGGCGGGAGAGGAGTAAAGGGGGGAAGGTTGCTTAATGACGGACGTAACAAACATGATGATTGACGCGAACAATTCTGTCTTATATACCTGTCGATCGAGGAGGCGGGAGAATAGCCGATGGCTTCGCTCCTCCTTTCCCGGTTCGCGAATGATACACGACACCCAAACTAACCTTCAAAACATCTCGTTCACGGTTTCCTCGCTCTCCGTGTTGGTTCGACCGGCTGTGTAGAGCTGGATGATGCTCCGAATGCTTTTCCAGCACCAACATGTGCAGGCGCGCGTGGCGTACCGGCGCAGGGGTCTGAACCCGGACTTCTGGACCTGAATATGTGTGTGTATGTATGTGTGGGTGTGTGTGTGTGTGTGTGTGTGGCTCGGATGCGGCCCTTCTGAAGGGTGCGAAGTATAATCCGTACAGAAGAACGTACTCCGAACCTAGCAGATTTTCCAAGCGATAATCTAAGCGTAGACAAGGCCATAGCACCCACCCTTCGAGGCATGTGGGACATCGACTTTGCCGTTTCAACGCAGTATGCATGATATGGAAGCCTGAATGGGGGGTCTGGCTCATATGCATACTCAACGCTGCCTGTTGTATTTCATCGCTATCAAAAAGAAACGAGAAAATACCCTCCTCCCCCTTTCATGTGATGGACTGGTCCCATCGATCCAGACATGATAACCTAGCCAACGCTGAGTATCAAACTTCCCAAACCGGATTTTCCATAACGCCAATTCGTGCTCCGAGCCATCTTTTTCTTGATGGACAGACTAGTAATCCAAACCACAAACCATGCAACACCCAGGTGCAGATGCAATGTGTGCCCAGCTCGACGATCCGGTCTGGCTCCGGGGCGAGCTCAACTGCCAGTGTGAAACCCAACCTCTTGAAACTCCCTCGCCATAACCAGTCAGGATTCATGCAATCGCTTTTTTGTTTCGAGGACGAGCAACGACAAAGAAACCCCTTTAGTGTAAAAAAAGGACCCAATCAACTAACCGAGAGTGCAAGTGCAGCCGGCTTTGACCCTCCCAGTGCTTGCTTTTCCCAGCCCATCTCTTCCATCAATCAAGTCACCCCCCACCTTCCCCCTCATACCTCCACCGCAGCATAAATCTCCGTCTTCATCCGGCTCAGCCGCTCGTGCATATCCAACAGATCCGTCATCTTGCCCGGATCGGGGTTATCGTGGCTCGCGACATCCCGGTGCAGCTGCAGGTACCGCGCGTAAAATTGCCGGAACTTGGCTGCCATCTCGATAGTCTCCTGGGAAGGGCGTTGCCGCTTCGCCTTTCCCTGGGGCAACGAGTCCGCCGCCGCCGCCGTCGTCGTCGTCGGAGGTCGCTTCTTGGCGATGCTGCCGCTGGTGCTGCTGGTATCTGTAGTGCTGCTGCTGGAACCGCGCACGGCCGTCTCCCGGCGCCACTCACGGTCTCGTTCCCGTTCTCGTTCCCGTTCCCGTTCCCGCTCGCGCTCGCGCTCACGGGCCTTGGCGGGCGTGGTGCGGTCCTGTTCCACGTCCGATGCGTTCGTCGGCGGGGAGGAAGCGAGGGGCGAAGACTTGACGGGCGAAGTATGTTTGGGCTTGGGCGCGGCCACCCGGCTGTGCTGGCTAGCATCGGAAGCAGTGCGCGCTTTAGTCTGCGTGGGTAGTGGCTTGGCGGCAGGCTTGACGCGCTTGCTGAGCGGAGTGCCGGAGCTCGAGCTGTCGTCGTCGTCGGCCTCCCGCGGGCGCTTTGCGGCGGGCTTAATGGGCCTGGCGATCACCTCGGCGCGGATGGTATCCTTTTCCTTCTCGTTCTTCTGCTCTCGCGGTGACACCTTCGCAGCCGGAGCGGGTTTCGGCTTCGGTACGGGCGCCTCTTTTGGCCTCTCCTTGCCATTCTCCGCCAGCGCCTTTGGCTTCTCGGCTGGCCGCGCCATCGGCTTTGGAGCCGGTGCGCTTGCGGCTTTGGACTTCGCCTTGGACGACGACAGCGGTACCTCGTCATCGCTCGAGTCCGAATCCGTAACGAACTCCTTGGATAACACCCGGCCGCCTTTGGCCGAAGTTCCCTTGGTGGACGATCTGGCTGCCGAAGTCTTCGGCGCTGCCTTTGTCGTCGCGGCTGGCAACGGCTTCTTCTTGTTGGTGGACAGGAGACGCTTGGCCTGCGCCTCCGACGCCGACAGCTTCTTCTTCCCGTTCGACGCCTGGGAACTGGACCTCGACATTGCCTCGCCGCCCGGACCCTTCTTTGTGGCTGAAGTCGCCGAATCGTCCTTCTCCGAGTCGGCCCCGCCAGCGCTCGCTGCGTCGGTCCGCTGCTTGGGCGCCTGCATCACGGGGCCCTTGGCGAGCGTCACTTGCAGGTTGCTCAGGCATATGCCCTTCCCGCGATCCGCCTTGGGGAGCAGCTTCTGCCAGAGGGGGTCCGACGCGCTCACCCGGTTGCGATCAAACCACTTGATGGCATTGGTAATGGCCTTCTGGCGGCGGTCGTCGTCGGAGTAGTCGTACTCGAAGATATCGAGGTCCTTCCAGCAGTTCTTCTTCAGAACCCACTTTTGGAGGTCCTTGTCGAAGGTCGCCACTTTTTCGAGAGCAGCGTTGAACTCTTCCTCGGTCCCGTCCCACTTCTCCAAGAGTTCCTCGCGCGACAGGTCCTGGACCGCCAGCTCGTGCATGAGGGGAAACCGCTGCTGCTTCGCTCTCTCCTGTGGCGTGCTTCCGGAGGGAAGAAGCGAGGGAGAACCGACCCCGCTGAGTGCCGGACTTGGGGGTAATGAACGAGGCGAAGGAGCACCGTGTGTGTCGAGCAGTCGGCCAAACTTTGCCCCCTTCGAACTGGGTAACCCGCCGACGATGACAGCACTGGGATTGATGTTAGTCTCAGCTCCCTCAGCGGACCTTTCTGGCATCCGTACGAATTCTCCCGCTTGTCCGCTGCCAAACTGTCAAATGTCCGCTTAAGCTTCGCCGTGGCATCTTCCTGTTTCTGAGATTCCCCATCCTCGGCTGCTGAAGAACCCGGCCGCGCTGCGGCACCGGAAGACTTGGCAGAGCCTCGGGCTGGCGCTTTCTTGGCTACCGGTTCTCCCTTCCCGGCTGGCTTGGCCGTCTTCGGGGCGGTCGTCTTCGGTTTGCGCTTCGGCTGCCGAAGGATCGACATGGTCGGCTCGGGCAACTTTCTCGCAGTCGAGGGATCGTCGGAATTGGCCAAGAAAAGGTCGTAGCCGGAGGGGTCGGACGTCTTTGGGATGCGAATCTCGTGATCGTCGAAGAGGAATTTCTGTGGTTGGGAAGGTCAGGAGATCGTCGAAGCAGACAAAGAGAGAGAGCGAGAGGAGCATCCATAGGATTGGGGGAGGGGGGTGGTCGCGGTTGTGTGGCTCCGACCCAAGTGCTCGGTATTGTCGAGCACCGCACAATAACAGACAATACATAGCGGACAATATTGGAGGCCAGAGGATATCTTGACAATTACTCACCGGATTGCTCCCCAGAGCCAATTGGATGTCCCCGCCGTTCTGGACGCAGAGAATCATGTCCTCAATGACACTGTCACTCAAGGTGATAGCGAATGCCTGCGTCGGGAACTCGGCCATGTCTTTGATGGCCGAGCTCTCGATCACGACACCGCTCTCGGGAAAATTGAGTACCATCTTGACGCAGCAAGAATAGTTCCGCAACGGCTTGGCTTCCCTCACGCCTCCCCACGGGTCCCTTTAGAACCCCCAGCAAGCTTTCCCCGTCTGCCTCAATAGTTCGTATGTTTCCCCCCGCCCCCTCTTGTCAGTTCGCTAATGTGTAGGGCGAGGTTCGTCAACGATGGAGGAGGCTCGGTGGGCGGCTCGCTGGGTTGGAACTATCAATCGGAAGGGCGAGAGAACGAGAGAGCGGGAGATAGAGGTGGAGGAACAGAGGTGAGGGAGAAAGAGGTAGAGAGACGGCGCTCTGGACGGTGTCGATCAGTAATGGTGCGGAGGTCTAGGATTGCCGTCCACGATGTAGGTCCGGTCGAAAGTCGAAAGGGAGAAAGAGTAACGCTCCCACAGAAGGATGTTGTCACGGATATATAGTTCCCAGTCTAGTCAAAGACTCTTGACAACGTGATCATGCGTGAGCCCGCCTCTTCGGAGAGGAGGAGTCCCCTGCACCTACGTGCTTGTTGAGATTGATTGAGAGCTTGGTCAGGTTTCTTGCCACTGACTCCGTCACCCAGAGCTCCCGTGCAGCTGTCGGCATGTGGTTGGCACACAAAGGGAGGAATCAAAGCAGCGAGCATGCACCTGGGCCACAACACTGACGTGGTGCTCTCTGTACGCTGAGTTCGGAGAGCAGGCCGGAGAATGTGAGGCGCCGCGAGGCTCGCAGGCGGTGGGCAGGAGAAAGAGAGGACGAGAGACGGGTCCCAAAGAGCAAAAGGATAAAAACAGAAGGGAACACCACAAGATCTCTTTGCGTTTGGGAAACCGGAAGAGGCGAGAGCACGCCTGTGGGAGAATGAAAGCAAAGCTCCCAGGAAGAGGAGCGCAAGAGAAAGAGAGGGAGAGAAGACAGAGAGAGAGCCCGCACCGCACCTGCAACCAAGAGTGCAGTGCGCCGGGAGAGCAACATGGAAGCAAGAGACGGGACCAGGGCAGAGAGCGGGTGGGTTACACGCCATTCCCACGTCCCCACAGCATTCTTTTGGCACGGAGTCCCCACCGAGCGTTGCAGGTTGCAGGTTGCGGGCATGTATCAGTACTGGGCTTGTTCGCCCGCCTGCCCAGGCCGACCCACCGGGCTTTGCCGATTGCCCTCGCCGATGGGTGGAAGCAAGGCAACGGCGGCCGATGACTGGCCTAGGGAGACTGAGACAGGGTTGGAGGGGTCCCGGCTGAGGTACCGCAAGGTACCGGCCGTCCTGGGCAAGCTGCTTCTTTTGCCCGACAAGGGCGCAGGGATCGCGGGTGAGCAGCATTGTGCATGTATCCATGCGGACCATGATCTCCAGGCCTTGCCAGCAAGCCATCGACACCTGATCGAGAGGGTAGGAGATGGGGCTGCTTGCCATTGAGCACAGGTTCCGGCTACCATCTGCCAGCCGCCAGCCTAGCTTAAAAATGACGGGATGGGAGGTTCCCAGATTGCAAGGGGAGAAAAAGAAATCGCACACCTAACCCGAAGGGTAGTACACTACAGGATGTCAGTGTACTTTGTAATCCGTAGTGTATAATAAATAAGTACGGACAGAGTCATCAGGCGCAGTCAGTCAGCACCTTCGCGCGTGCACCACTCAGGTCGAGCTCAGCGGCCCCAGTGGAGACGTTGACCTGGGCTTCGCCTAGCAATGTGGAGTCAACGTTTCGCTTCGTTGGGTTTCGGGGCCAGGATTCACAGACCACCAGCCTCACTCACCTAACAACGGGCACCGTAATTAATTTCCATTCTCTGCCTTGGTTGGAAAGTACGGAGTATTTGAATTGTTATTTTGGGGGCCCAGCCTGTGTCATATTCATTACACAGTACGGAGTATGATGAAAGCCAATGCTTCCTTCCTCCTTCCTCCCTCTCTCCCTCCCTTCCTTCCTTTCCATCTTTCGATTCTTCTCTGAGTTGACCACAATTTGCGGATTAGGCCATGGAACAAATTGGCGTGCCCGGCCCTTCCCCCTCCCCCCATTCTCCGTCCCTCCACAAACTACTTAACACTACTATGTACCTATCGGAGCGCTAGTATTTTAGTCTTGTCGAACTGAGCGTGGCACTCCACTCAACTTCGCAATAGCGCGCATGAGGGGAAGTGGCCCGGCCCAGTCCGCTCCTCAATCCGTGTCCCGGGGGGGGGCCACTCCATCCTCGCCCTGAAATTTCTCCCTGTCACGCATTTGAACACCGAGCGGATTGGATGCAAGGAAACTGATGAGAAAGCGCTTTTAAACTGATGCTCCTTGACTTTTCAGGGAGGAACGGTACCCAAGACCCAGCCTTGTATAACTTTTCTTTTCTAATCCTCAAAAGCTGTCCTCATCACCCCGATCAATGGTTACATTACCCACCTGACCTACTGCTCGTAACGTTATGTATGTACATAGTACGGATTACATACAGTACTATACATGTATGTACCTTGGGGGCAGCTGAAGCCGACGCTGCGGACTGCTGGAAGTTGGTCTGACGCACTGCGACGTGCCTAGTCAGACACAGCCCTCGCGGCCTTCTTCCGTTCTCTCCTCATCAGGGTACGCAGGCAAAGAACCACACGCAATCCGTCCGTGTTGACACCATGACCTGCCACCCGGGCGGGTGGAATGTTGGGGCGTTGTGTGACGGAACCAGACCCCCGAGCAGATCTTCTCGGCCAAAACACCAATTGCCCTGCCCTGTGCATGGATACCGCAGCGGGCAACGCCTTCGGTTTCTGCTCAGGCTTCCCACTCGTCCCAAAACCTCGGGTCAGCCGCCAAGCAATGGAAAGCTGACCGGGAATGTCGCCCTTGCACGAGCTACCTCCGTAGACAGGAGTCGATCCTGCTTTCGAGACTTTGGACATGATGATTGATTAACTCAAACTGGAGGAGAGCAAAGTGGTAAGCCGTGCATGGTGCAATACATGCTCCACGGCTTCCTGGCCTTCCGGCCGGCATACGCTGCAGGGTTGCTCCGGTTGCGGGTGCCCCGCGGCGTCTTCGATCCTTCGAGCAAAGTACTATGTATCTCCGTGCATCCCCGGTAAATCGAAACAGTACCCCATCAAAGAGCTGCTGAAAGTTGAGACAAGCCGAGATCGAGCGGCCCAGGCGCCGTGTCAATGCTTCGGCCAGGCATCAGCATTCTCAGATACATACTTCGTATAGGCTTACCGTGGTCATCAAGGTAAACGAGCTCGGGTTTTTCAGCCTGCCCCCTTGGGCTCGTTCGACCAGGCTGTTTCGGTCCCGGGTACGCACGCGCGCGTACGCCGGTGGCCATGACACCGCCGGTTCTGCCGGGACCCATATGTGTGTGTAATCCTCGGTCATTGACATGCTTCTTCGCGGCACGGGACGAGCAAAACTCGTGTACGGATTATAGCAGCGCGGTACCGAATGACAGCACATGCCCAGCCCCCCCATAGTGAACGCCCCTGTCTCAGAGACGAGCTACTACCTTACAGCCACTACCTGCCCGGGTAGGAGATAGCGCTGCTGGTGACACAGCATTCTGCGGAGCGTGGGCGTATTTTGCGCAGATTGTACACACGAGAGCAGCCTAACAGCTAGGACCAAACCTGCGAGCGGTGGCAAATAACCAACCCCCAAGTCAGAGAGGTAAAGGTAGTGTAAGTACAGTATATGCCTTAGGTAAGGTAGGATTTGGCCGGGGTTTAACACTTCTATACGCAGTTTCTTTGTGAGGCCCGGCGGAAATCCTATGCGGTATGACGGATGAATTGACTATGGATGACTTCCATCCCCTGTCTGCAACCTTCGTATACTACGGATTGTATGTACGTAGGACATATACATTACCTTCGATCCGGTCCCTAGCACAGAGGTAGGCGGGTACTTTACTACGAGCCCTAACGCCGAGCCTTTCCCCCCAATCGACCATGCTGATGTACCCGATACTTAGTCAACTCTTCGTTAGGTATCTCGCAGAACGATAGGCTACGGTATTACTCAAACCCTGACCCTCATTGCCCCGTTCGGTTTACCTTATGTTACCTGATAAGCGTGCGCTCGCTCTGCAAGCCTTTGGCACTGTTCTGGCTGCACCCGATATTTTTTTTTTCCCTTTTACTATCTTTCTTTGTTGATTTCTTTTTGTTTTCCCCTTCTTTGTAGGACCGCAAGTTCGGTAGCAGGAAGGGACAGGAACCTGACAGCAGTGCGGGGCATTGTTGTATGTATGTACATACATACCCACCTATAAAGTAGCACGGAAGCTACTCCGTGCCTTCCTTACCTTCCTATGAAGCAGTTGTTGTTACCTTACTGGCAGGCAGTCCGTGCTCGCGTGCAATCCACTGTGATCCGTATCTCCGAGAGGCTCTTCGAATACCTAGGTATATACACAAAGGTCAAATACCTACGCAGGAGTCCCCCGACCCGAGTTCGCACGCACACAGACATCGCGTAAATACAGCTAAGGCAGTGTACGCACGCCTATGCCTCTCTGCTCGGGCGATTCCTCGCTAATCTTATATCTCCTCCTCCTCCTCTCCTCTCCCTCTTCCATCCCTTCTCGACGGTATCCAAAGGTCGATCTCGACCCCCTCAGGCCGCCTCACTTCGAGGTTCGGGGGTTCGTCCGGCCTCAGCTACCAATGGGCGCCTTCCCCTGGGCTGGGTGATTCCGGGTTTCTGCATGTCTCACCCTTATGTAGCCGTCCTGCAAACAGGTCCTGTCGCCGACACATGGGGGCAGCCCCCGGCTAGAGAGTGGCCGGCTGCAGGAGCCGTATGGTTACAGCTACACCTGCATTCAGGAACCCCGCGCATATGGCATGATGTCCTTACATAGTACAAACTCCGTGTACGGCGGGGGGGAAAGGGGGGGAGAGGCGAGGGGAGGGGACGCGAACAAATAACGCGGCGTCCCTACACTAGAGGTACGAAAATGTCACCCATTTGGTTACTAGTACTGTGTAGCAATTGTCTCCAGGCTGGCTCACGGTTATGAAGGCAGAGAGGGGAGGGGGCGAGTCGAGGGCTAACACAGCAATCCGTACGTATTTTCGCGCTATTTGCCGGTCTCCCGATTGTTTACATGCTTGCGACAAGGTGACGTGGAGAAGCGTAAGAAAAGGTTAGTGTCGGTTGCAGGTCGGCAGCACCCGCAGCCCCGGCGATGGGTAAATATCTATATTTAAACTTAAGCGGAGCTGCTCGTCCCGTTTTAGTGTGTAGTGGACCGGCAGGCATACAAAGTAAAGTGCGCGGATCGGACCACTGGGCCGCCAATTCCTCTTTGCCTGGAAAATCCGGGCCAAATCTAAGAGGGAATTTCTTGCATTTCAAGCGACAAAACGTTACCCTCCGATGTACACTACTGATTACTCACCTAGCTGATGGTTCCCGACCTCTCTTGGCGGGGAGGCAATATGCACAAAAAGTGATGGAGTTCCGCTCGCTGCTGAGCTGAGACATCGAGAAACCCGATGATATGGGTCTCTAATCCGTACTTGTAGAGTAAGCAAACCAAGACCCCACTCATTACCAATCATCGAACGAGTGATCCCCTGGCAGGCCGCGAAGGCGTGCTCTCTTCTGCCTCTGCCCACCATCTGACTTTTCTGTGCTCCCAATGATGGAGCGAGAGGGTAACGACTCCGGTCCCGGGGCGGGCGGAACCTCTCCCGCTGCTACGGTTACTTCGGTTACTGTCCGCTCACGTTACTGCGTTATGTATATACACTACGAGTACAAAGCACACGGCTTGGCAGGTGATGCGGCGTCTTGTCTAGCGGATGATGCCGGCCGTCATAAAAAAACCGCTCACATTCCGTGACGGGCCGGCGTATATACTCCTCGATATGATCCCTATCAAAGATAGCAGGGTACTTCTGGTTTGAGCAGCCCATTTGAATGGCACCTAGGCGTGTACCTGTGCAAGCTTAATGTCCGCTCGAGAGAATCATCGTAGTGTGTCGAAGCCTATAGGGCTGTATCTTGAGGTACCCTTATTAGCAAGAGTGTTGTCTTTGGCGGCCCCGCATTGGCAGCTTGCACTTTAGTTCACCATCTCGTAGCACATGTTCTCAGATTGAGCCTAGCGTAAACCTAAAACGGGGCAATAGAGTGGCCCGGGCACACGGGCCATAGACCGTTCCTCTGGCCAAATCTCCCCCACCGCTGCTGCTGTGCTCAGAAAAACCCGAGAAAACTTCAAACCAGAATAAGCCAGCCCGGGCTGCTTGGGCAAATCTCGCTAAGGCCTGAAGGAATCTGGAGCCGATTCGGACAATGCGGGATCTGCTAAGACACTAGTAATATCTTACAGCCATCTTGTGGCAAATTGGTGGATATAGAACAATACAACCTTTAAATCGTGGGCCTGCCGCTAGACATCATGGCATACAGTATGTATATACAGTACGTACGATGTACGATGCCACACGGACGGATTACGGAGTACACTCCACAAAAAGGGTCATTGAGAAAGTTTTACTCTCCCTTACCTCTAGGACAATCGACTAGTTCGGTACGGAGTAGTTCCAACTACCCGGTGGTTAGTGCTGACTAATTAGTTCAGGACTACCACCTGTCTCCCGACAGGTGGGGCCAAAACCCCCGGACATGCCAATATAGCCGGACAATGACAATAGTACCTTCTCTTTCAGCAACACTCTCAATTACCGTAGTAGTTACCTTCTCTTTTAGCCTCCTAGTGATGGTTATTATCTTCTGTCCCTGGCGTTGCTACTATAGACTTGTGGGTACGTCGCTTCTTGAACCTCCTGATATCCTTGATAATGGCTATATATAGAGACTCCTTCTTGACCCTGGATAGAGATGGTGACTCGATATCCTCTTCCTGCCCATCTTCACTATCTGTAAAGTCAAATCTGTCATCGTCGCTGTCGTCAATTGACATTATAGACGTGCCGCCAATCCATATCCTAGGACGTTCAGGGGATGGGAGTTTAAATTCTGACAACGGCTTCTTAGCTGACCAGGGGATTAGGATTTCTTTTCTATCTCTAGAGTCGAAAAATGCCAATGGCTGATGCTCCTTCTAGTCTTAAATAGTTAAGCCGTATACTATATACTAGGTTCCTTTCTATAGGGTAAATGGCTAGTTTAGTGGCGAGTTTGAGTGGTAAGGAGCTATTTGGTGGCCTGTATATTAGCTGGTTCCTGGATTTGGTCAGTTAGAGGCATCGTATATAGGAAAGTGGTTTAAATTGGGCTTGTGGTAGTGGTAATATCTTCGGACACGTACCTGTCCGGCTATATTGGCATGTCCGGGGGTTTTGGCCCCACCTGTCGGGAGACAGGTGGTAGTCCTGAACTAATTAGTCAGCAACTAACCACCAGGTAATCTTCAGGCTACAGCTAGTTACGCTACAGTGCTGGCGGGCCAGGCGTGGAGACAGACGTAGGCACACAGACCGTGGTCCTAACCTTACGCAGTACTTGATCTGGCGTCTGCTGTATAGGTACTCTGTCAAAATCCACGGCAAGCCAAATGAAATATCATACAATAAGCACAGCACATGGTGGGCACTGGCAAACCTTTCTGGTACAAAGTAGTATACCGTACCAAATAGTCTTCTTTGCCTAGGCGAGATGCCAATCAATGGTGCTTGCAGCTGTTAGGCACACTGTCTGACTCTGCCTGTATATAAACTCCGAAGGTCAGACCTCTCCAAGCAAAAGCGGGTTCGTACATACATAGTAGTACAGACAACAACAGCCACACCTAACAACGCAGCACAACGCAACACAACGCAACCCAGCGCAGCACACAGCACAGCACAGCACCAGCTCACAGCAAAGAGCAGGCTCCATCCACTCATTCACCCATGCGAAACGTGCCACAACAAACAGCACTCAAGAGGGTTAAAAAATCTGATACAGCCCCACACCGCACAGCTCACGCTTTCCCCGTGATGGGTGGGTGTGTGGTGTGGTGCGTGAAACAGTACTCCGTAGTGTAGGCCGGGTAAGACCAGCCCAGCCCAGCCAGCCTCGCCCACCACGGTCGCAACAAAAGTTTTCCCTTTTCCCGGCTTTGTTTCTTTTCTTACAAAGATTGATTGATTCCCTTGCTGTCGAATGCCGTCATCGAGCGAGGGGGTACTCTTGTGTCTCCTGCATCTCTCCATCAACAAAGATCAGAGTTTTGCGTAACAGTACCTACCTACACAGTACACCAACATCGCCATTTTGAGCTCATATTGTGCATTCGGTCCTCTAATTTTATTTAGCAAGTAAAGAGAGAAAACGAATAAGTGATAAGAAAAGTGGAAGGGGTGGTGGGCCTGGTCTGCTCGAGAGAGGCCGAAAAAAAACAGAGGCAAAAAGATCAACTTACAACACTAAACTCATCGCCCATCGCAGCTTGTGCTTTGGTTCCACATCCCGTCAATGCCATCCATCATCCGCAGTCCAATTTTCAATTTGACACGGTCAAGGAACTGGACTGCGATGGCCTGCCACATGTCATGTATTCCATACACATCCCTGCCCGCCTTGCCTACTTCCATGTTTTTTTGTGACTGTACGACTAAGTGGAACTATCCAGTCAGCGAGGCGAACAGAAGAAAAAGAGAGGGGGGGGGGGGGGGGAAGGAGAGAGAAAGAGAAACGGCTGGTCTTAATTGCCATTGCCCTCTACACAAGACCGAAAACAAGTGATCCGCCTCCTGGTCATTCCTCGCCGCTTGGGCTCATAACACATGCTCTCGCATCGAAGTATAGACGCTACCCGCCTCCTACAAGCAGCCTCCGAGGTCTGGTGAACCAGTGCCATGGCAGACAGAGAGACGGAACGAGTGAGAAAACAATACTCTCTATAGAGGGTGACCAATGTCACCTTACTCTCTCATCATCCCATGTGTGTGATCGACAGACCCCATGTGAGCACATCGTTGGGCAAGGTGCTAGGGGTTCCCTTGCCAGCCAGACTATGGAGCGAAACACCAGACGCTTGGTTGGTCTGCACTAAACAAGCAGCAGCACAGGACAGGCCTGAGGAAACACACCAACGTCCCCCCTCTAGCGGCCAGAGAAAGGGATTGCTAACGCCGTCGGGGTCTAATCGGAGGTCTGAAGGCTTGTATGCGCTGGAAAACAACGGAAAGGGAGACAGACAAAGACGGCTGGACAATCACCAGTTTGCAATCGAGCGAGTAGACTCAGAAGATGTTTGTCGGGTAATCTTGGTTGACTTTAGATATGTTATGGTTGAATAGCAACCACATCTTCAATAGCACCGCACCAAGTGCCTACAGGTTTTTTAAGCCGGCAGGGAGCACTCCAACTCCACGACCTCCACGACGAGATGAACGCCCGCGGCTACGGCCTCCCAACTTATCCAGGCTGTTCAACTTACCTCCCAGCAGGCTCAAGGAACTACCACGACCAGGCACGGAAGCTCTCGCTGTGCGACCTCAGCCTGTCCGACGACAATCACTCAGAACACATGCCTTGCTGGGTCAAGGATAGAAAATCAAACCTGAGAGTCAGCGGCATTCACGACCCGGCTAACAAACAGCGAGATCTCAAGGCACCCCCGGCTCCTCAATGCCTCGGCATCGATGCCATATTGCGAAACCTTCACCACGAGATCAGCTCCTCGCTGAAGATGCTCCAGGCGCTCGTGCAATGCTTCGAGGCCGATGTGGAGGCTCTCCGACCCTGGGCTGAGGAAAGTACTCTCGATACCGTGTGGAGAAACAAGGTTAAGAAGGTCTTCCGTGGGAAGCGCGACAAGGCGAGATTCGAGGGCGTAGCGGGCCGGATATCAGCCAGCAGGGCAGCTATCAAGGGCGCCGTGAGAACCGTCAAGACCGTGAAGGCGGCGTGGGAGGACAGACACACAGTCGAGGGTCAGATCCGGACGGCCAAGAAGGCGATCGTCTTCTGCGACGGAATCGTCGATCTCGCCGAGAGAGCGGCGAGCGAGCGAGCCGCCTGCAAGCAGCTGGTGACTGAGCTCGAGGAAACGATATGTTTGCTCGACCGAAGGAAGCACCCATGGATCTGTAAGTCGGCCCTCCTCAGTACCTGCCCTCCTAATCTCAAGGCTTCTTCAGCGGGCCCGGGACAATGACTGAGCGGTTGAGACTGCCATGTAGATGGGGAGGAGGGAACCAAGCAACATGGCAGCGAGCCTCCTGAGACGAACAGCTCCGCAAAGGAGAGCAAGGTCGAGGAGTCAAACCGGTATGGGTGGGGCTTCGACGACGAGGCCAACGGAGACAAACGGGGCTGAGGCGCAAGGCAAGTAGAGGTGTTCGACTGAAGGTCCGCCGAATCGGCCTGCGGTATTCCGTAGAGCAGAGCAGAAGCAAAAAAGCAAGTGCGGAGAGGCATGTAGCTGGGGTGACTTCATGATGATTCGCATCGTTTGTGACCCGATGGGGTTGGAGGTGGGGGAGGGAGGGGGTTGTTGGTTGCCCAAGTTGCCCAAGGCGGGCGGCGATAGTTGGTTAGCAGTATCCTCGCCCTCACGGAAACAGGAAGCCACTTCTTACCTGGGAAAAAAAAAAAGAGTTGGTGAAGCCTCGTCCTCAACAGGATAATCGGAATCGAATTGTGTGGTCTCGCCCGTCCAAGAAGAGAAGCAAGACCGCACGCTGCGTATTGCACTCAAGTGTTGCGCACAAGCTTCGTAACGGCTCTCCCAGAGGATACCTGGGAAACCGACACCCGCGTTGCCACGAGGCGATCCCAGGCCCTGCTTTTCTGATGCCAATTACAGACGCGAGATCGCGCCAAGCCGTCACCGGCAGGGCTCGCAACCCATCGGACGCCCGAGAGCGCAGATGGACGAGCCATGAGTGAAGCCGATTCTCCGAATTTCTCATATGCTAGATGGTATGGCTCGAAAGCACTGCTTGCGCAGGCTCTCCGTTTGTAGCATAGAAACGCAGCGTTGAAGAGGACGAGGCTTCACGAAGAAGAGAGAAAGGGAAAAGAGAGAAAAAGAAGCAGAAACACGGGCACAAAGAGTTTTTGGAGTCATCGAAAATTGCGGCTCAGTGCCCCGCGGTCGATCCCAGCCAATCAAAGCTCGCCTGCGCAGGATAGTGTAGAGACCCGATTTTGTTCAGGGTTCTCAAAGGGAAAGATGCACCCCCACTTTCTTTTTTTTTATACAATGTCGCTGCTCTTCCTCACTGGCGCCGGGCAAAGCAAAATGCAAAATTTCGAGACGGCAGTGGGTCACCGCCAGACTGGCAATCCCCCGCCGTTATCGTGGAGGCACAGGAACTGTCGGGGGCTAAGAGGCTCGATAACTAGGATACGGGGAAGAAAGACGCCAGACGGCGGCGCCACGATGGCACTGTCCATCGGGATTCCCAAAAAAAGCGGCCAACGGCCATTTCCATGTAGGAAAATGTTGTATAAGCAGCGCCGCCGGTAGTTTTCAATGTCCTGGCCGTGAAGGCCGCTCGAGTTTATAGTCTCGTCGGTATTTTACCATCTTTTCATCCTCATACTTTCTTTCTCTTTCTCTCTCTTTTACTTCCTTGCTTTCCTGTTCCTCATTCCTTGGCCACTCTTTACTGCCTATTCACAACTGTTTGGCCCTTCGAGGGTATCCTTTCCTTTCCGCTCTTTGAACCTCAAAACAAAAGCTTCTCCCTATACAACAAATCTTGCCTCGTGATCGATTGCCCCCTTCGCTGCGCAGAGCATGAGAGGCGCCGAGCTGTTCTCCTCCCCCGAGGACGACCTTCCCCGGCTCTGGCAGAAGCCCGCCTACGAGGTACTCTTGGAAACCCTCAAGAAGCTCCGCGTCGAACCCCGTGTGTGGAGTCTGCAGGACTCGCGCGCCGATATCCTTAAGGAGCAGGCCGCAACCGCCTACGACCGGCGGGAGGTGGTCGCGTTCCTGTCCTCCATCATCAAGAGCGGCTTGCCATGGCTCGATAGCGATGACGAGCGGGAAGTGATCTGGGAAGAGGCAAGCAAGCGCATGTCGGAGCGCTGCGGCCGGACAGGTATGTCTACATTACGTTACACGCCCTCCCGGTGGAAGAAAGAGTCAAGGGCGGGTCGGGGCGGAGAGAGGAGGAGGCCAGCCCAGAGACAAGAAGGGCAGATTGAGAGAGAAGGTGGGGCTGACGGTGGCCGGTGCAGCGATGGGGGAGATCACTCGGCGCTGGCCCTTCGAAGATCACGGCCACGGTGCCTTCAGCCTCGTCATCCGGGAGCCGCCCCTGACCGGGGATTCTCTCGGCCTCAAGACGTGGGGCTCGTCGTACGCTCTCGCCCGGCTCCTCCACCAGTTCGCGGACGGTCCTCTCGCACACCTGTTCGTCCCCGGGGCGCTCTCGGCACCGCACGAGGTCCTGGAGCTGGGCTCCGGCACCGGCCTCCTGGGCCTGGCGGCCGCCTGCGTCTGGAAGACGAGTGTTGTGCTCACGGACCTGCCCACCATCATCCCCAATCTGGCGCACAACGTGTCTCTCAACAGGGAGGTCGTGGGCCGGCTTGGCGGCAAAGCCGAGGCGGCTCCGTTGACATGGGGCGGTTCCAGGGAAGACGTCGACCCCATGTTCTGGGAGCCGAACTGTTTTCAGGTGAGGGCACTAAGCAGCAGCAATGCTTCAACCAGAACCCCTCCCACCAAACAAACAAACAAAAAAAAAAAAAAAAGAACGCTAACCCTTTGATAACAGCTCATCATCGTGGCAGACCCCCTGTACGACGACGACCACCCGACGCTCCTGGCCTGCGCGATCGATGAGCAGCTCGCTCTCGGCACGGACGCGAGGGTCCTCGCCATGGTTCCCCAGAGGGACGAGATCACCAGGCGTCTGCTCAGCAGCCTGCGGGAGGAGCTGGGCCGGCGGCCCCGCCCGCTGCTCTGTCTCGAGGAGGGCGTCGTGGACGGCCAAGACGACTGGGGTGACGAGCACGGCGACGGCGACGACGACGGGATGCGGAATGTGGGTTTCTGGTGGGGGATCTTTGGGCGGGCCCCGTCAAGTTGCTAGCTGAGCTGGCAGTTGGATGGGGTTTTCTCCAAAGTTAGGCCATTTTCTTTCCCTTTTTTTTTTTTTTTGGGGGGGGGGGGGGGGGCTGCAACTTCATGGGAAGCAGAAAGCGCGGCGTTGGCGGGCGTGTCTTATTGTAGACGACGAGCTTGTTAGACTATTCGCATAGTGTAGAACTGGGATGTGAGGGAAAGAGCGGGTTGGAGTTACTGGACCAGAGCAAGAAAAGGCAGCAAATAGACAAGGTGTGAAAACCTAGAAAGTCCCAGGTCCCAGTGTTGCCTTGAAACGGCTTCAAGGATTGGCGTCATTGCAAAGCTATGGGGAAAGCTCGAGACTTGCATCACAGACCTCGGAACCCTGTCGTGAGGAAGGCCCTTGCTAGAAGCCCGTAACTCTCTGGCTGACTTTTAGACGGCGGCGAATGGGTCAGGAAACTCGAGTAGTCCCGAGGCACTACTTCCTCCGTCCTTGTGTAGAAAAACGTCCACATCACCATCTGACGAGCACTCTAGGATCGACACCACCTGAATCAGAAGCCGTGAGACGATGTCATTTGCACACTCGAAACGCAATGCAGAAAAGATGACATTCCTTGTGCTCCTCTGCCTACTTGTCTGTTTCTCCGCTCTGTCCCCTTCACCTCTAGGAGCCATCCCAAAAAATCATAGACCTCCTTCTCCGTCTGGTTTAAACAAGATCTGCCTCCACCCATTCCCCAAATCTTCCCCCCCCCCCAAAAAAAACACCGAACCACTGTCCCACATGGGTGGTGTAACGCAACAAGCCACAGAAACGACAGGGACAGAAACTCTGGCTCAATGGGTCAACGTTGTCATCATCATCACCATCAAATCAACGGCTGTCCGTAGGGAGGTATGCTCGCAAATGAAAGGCGTGTGGACGCCGGGTTCCATATATGAAAAGAGAGAACCAAGTTTTGCAACTTCAATGACAGGGTATCTAACAGGAATGAAGCTCCAATAAATATAAACGAGAAAAGATGGGGTGGCGTGGGGCCGGATGGGATGATGGTTAGGTTTAGCTGGCCGCTAGATGTGTCCTCCCATCCGAGGGTGCCTCGGGACCGTTAGGCGTGTGTTTCTGATGAGCCCGGGTCGGTGACCGGATGGACGGCGGCGGCATGGATGCGGTTGGATGGGTAGGGCTCGTTGTGGAGCAGTCTTGGATCGGACACACAGCACGACGGACAAAAGAAAACGGAGCGTCATGAAGTGCCCGTCCCAGGTTCAGATCGGTGTGGTGGGCGATGATGGAAGGAAGAGTGGCGTAGAGCAGAACCGTGCTGGCGCCTGCCCGAAGTCCAATCACAACGACCCCGTCGCGCGCGCCTTTACACGGTTATCGACATGTTTTTCCTCGCCTCGGCCTCATCGGGCTGGATACCGAAGACTAGCCGGAACAAATCCCTTAGGAAATTGTACTGAGCAGACCGCTGCGTTATCCAGCCCACGCTCTTGGCAATCTCGGCGGCGGTGAAGCGTTTCCCGCGCGCAGGGAGGCTAGTTGAGAAGCGGAACGATGCGTCTGTGAGCACGAGGTTCTTGTAGCTTTGCAGCAGTGCCGCATGGCTGGGGAGCGAGCCAAAGGAACCTGTCGGCAGAGTTTTGACAAAGTTCTGGAGCGAGGCCGCGCTGCTGGTACCATTCGCTACCGCCGTGTCACGGTCGAAGCCGACGTTCATGGCCGCCTTGAGGATAAGTGCCTTTATGCGCGTGACATTTGTATCCTCAACGGCAGCAGTGGTTGTGGCCGTGCTAGACGTATGCTGGCTGCTTTGGCTGTAGCTCGAGAGGTTGGAGGCGTTGCTTGACCAGCGGCCGCCCCGGTCGCTACGCGAGTCCCCCGAGGTGCCTAGGATTAGAATGTTGGGTGGCATTCGGGGGCTGGCGTCGGGCGAGACCGGAGTGTCCTCAAACTCGGTGACGGGCGTCTCGGGCACGACGGGGTGGGGGCGTGGCCGGTCGATGTCGGCGAGGCTGCGGAGGCTCTCGCGCTTCGAGTGCAGCGATGCGCGGCTTCCGGCATTGGAACGAGCAACGTCGGACGGGTGGCTGCCCGTGGACTGGTTGCCATAAGGCGTGCCGGCGGCGAAGAAATTGACTTGGTTCGGTCTGGGGGTGCCGCGATCTGGCCGGATCTGCGTCCAGCCCTCGCGGAAGATATCGCAAAGCTCCCAACAAGCCTGCACTGCCGAGCCGAGTAACTCTTCATCAGGGGCCTTCCCGTCCCGGCGGCTCTGCCGGAGGCTGAAGAGCATCTCCGCCAGCGACCAGCAGGCACGCAGGAGCGAGTCGGTCTCCTCGGCAAGATCGCTGCGTTGCTTCATGAGTCTGTGGCACAGCGTTATGTAAAAATCGAGTGTTCGTTCCCTAAAAGCCTCGGGGAGAGACCGGCTGTCTTGGGCGCTGTAGAGGCTGCAGAATCCCGTCAGATAGGCGCCCTCATGAGTGATGAATGAGAAGAGAGAAAGGGGAGAGAAGGGATCGTGGCCGTACTGATTGTTGAGCTCGAAGCTCACACGCAGGATAGAATCAGCTGTCTCGTCCTTCTTTTGCCGCACATCGAACAAGCACTGGCAGAAGTCGCGGCACAAATCCAGATTCGTCCGGACCCCGTACGATTCCGAGACATCGTCTCGGCTCTGGTACAGCCGCTTGCACAGTTTCCAGCAGCTCTTCCACGCCCTCTCGTGGGCGTCTGGCGTGCCGGAGCTGTTGAAAACGCGCTCTCGGTGGATAGAGCTGAGGTTGGCCAGGGTGTTGCACAACGTCCAGCACTCCTCCAGGGCGGCCTTGAGCGCTTTGACCTCGTTCTCTCGGCTCAGGGTCGGCCCCGAGAAGTCGTCGGCGTCTTCGTCTTCGTCGTCGTCTGCGTCCACTTCGTGGCTTTCCGGAATCACTGGGGGAAGCTGTCAGGAGAGCGATAATCGGCACGATGGACACGCGGCGAGACTCACGCTCCAGACTGCTCGCGGTGCTCGACCGCAACCTCGGGGGCTCGTTCGCAAGAACGTCATCTAGCTTTTGAGCCTGCGGTGTCGGGGCGTCTACGCCGAAGGTCACTGGTTTCACTTTGGTGTTGACGGTGGGTTGTTGCTGGGCTGGGGGTGTCTAGTGCCCTGGCGCGTTAGCCGGACCTTACGCGCACCGAACCGACGGAGAGTTAACCGCCTACCACTGTTGATGGCTCGCTTGGTGGAGGGCTACTTGCGCTCGTGCTCTCCACGCTGGTAACGCTCGCCGTATTGGATTTTGAAGTCGCATCGCTCGACTGCTTTCATGAGTTTTGCGTCAACATCTCGATCACGTCGAGGCAGATATGACATGGATCATACCCAGTTCTGGAAGTTCGGGGGTGCGTGAATTACCGAGACGACTTCTTCGCTTAGCGGTTTCCGAAGGTGATCGGGGATGTTGGTCCTTATCATCATGAGCTGGGGTGTGGTTAGCCACCCGATAGTACATTCCGCTTCGACCCATCTTTCCACCTACCGACTGTCGAATGTTCTTATTTTCTTCTCTGGTGTTTTCGGCCGCCTCGTCCTCGATTTCTGTGGTCTCAGTTCCGTTTGAAGTCACTGGCGAAGGGCCAACTATATCACTGCTGGGACTCATCAGGTGCGCTGAGTTCGGCCTCGTGAAGGAGGAGGGGCGGGGAGGCTGGGATTCGGAACCCGAGGTGGAGGAGCTATGGCAAAGACATGGTCAGGACGTCGCCGGCACAACTTCATGTTCAGATTGAGTTCATACGCGACATATTGCGAAGGCAGCGAGGGTGACTCTGGCCCTGTCGAGACCGACATATCTGCGTGTGTCAGGTACCTCGATGTGATGCTTCCCGTTGATGACCTCAAGGGTGCCTTAAGAGCCATTGCGCCCGATCCTAGCTACACGGGCAGCCGGCCGAAGCAGGCAAGCAGCGTAGGCTTCGAGGGACTATTTCCGAATAATAGTAGTAGAGGTTGCCGACGGCAATGAGATAGCGACGAGCCACACGCGTAAGAAGCGCGGAGGGTCGGAAAGCTCTGGAACCGGGACGTGACCGTCCGTCGCTGCGGCCAGCTATTAAGCAAACGAAAAGCTGCAGTCCAGTGCTGAGAAGCGTATCTGCTCTGATCTTGTTCGCCCGAAACCGCTTGAGCACACAGGGGTGCGGAGGGCTGAAGAAGGTGCCTCTTGAAAGATTCTTTTACGAGGCTAAGGCTTGAGCTGCTTTCCACCCCCCCTCAAACACCGATCGGAGGTATCAAAGACAGCCAACCAACGAGGAGCGTCTTGCAGCAGCAGCGGCAGCGGCAGTAATGGGTGTGGGCGTGCGGCTTCCGGGCCCTGTGCGGGACAGAAGAAGGATGCTGAAAGGTACGCTAGAGGCTAGATAGTGGATGTCGCGAGAGCACAGCTGTCGAAGCACTAACTGCCGAGCAATGGCACGTAGAGCTGCTTGGCGGGCTGCGACAGCAGCCGAACGCGGGCAGAGGGGAGAGTGCGGAGGACGACGACCTGTCGGCGCGGGAGTGGTGGATGTGTCGCTCGTGGTTCGCCGTCTTGGACGCAACAAGATAGCACCAGGGCTGAGTGGCTGAAAAGAGAGAGCGCCGCTGCGCTTAAGGAGAGCGCAACAGCCAAACGGGAAGAAGGGTGGCAGCGGCGGGCAAGGGTTGTGGTGGGCGCCTTGCCTGACAGGGAATAAGTACACTTACTGTATATGTATGTATGTACATACATGAAGGAGTCGACAGCACGCCAACGGGCCCGCAGAGCAGCTGCACGGCGCGGGGAGGCAGTGTAGTGTAGCAATCTCAATCGTCGGCGGACACCCTGTCCCTCCTCTGCTGCCTTCTTGTGTGTGACTGCATTGCCGATGTCACCCGTGCAACTGTGATGCGTACTCCGTATGTGAACTAAGCCTTTGTGCCCCTCTGCGAGTGCTGCTCAGGGAGAGCGCGGGGGACAGAATATTATATACACTAGCCCAGAATGATATCTCGACGCTTCAACATGCCACGACGGTGCCAGCAGCGCTCGCGCAAGAGACCGATTCCATTCCGCACCCATCCAAACAGGGGTTCGATGCGCGTCGTTACTCCTCGAGCCAGTGAGAAGCCGGCGAAGACCCCCCTCCTACTTCTGCCGAAGAACTGCATTGGCCACAGCGTCGGCGCTTAACGAGTCGCTGTGGCTCGCTTTGCTAGCAAGTCAGCGACCTCTGTCTGACATGGGGCCCTTGTCCGAGACCGTTCCGGGATGAGGGGCAAACAACCGTCCAATAGGCTTGCACAGGGAATCAAGACGACCGTCGCTGTTTCCAGCCTGCTGGGCGACATCCTGGCCCGCGACATCCTGGTCTGGCGTCCCATTGCGCATCACGGCCAACGGCGCCGCGTCCGATGATCGACGGTACTTTCGCTTTGGCCCCCAGCAGATCCTCACAAAGTTGCCGATGTCTTTTCTTTTGTCTGGGCCCGGGAATCTCGATGAGCCAAAGGCGGCATGGCGGTATTCGGAGCGAAAGTGTCGACAGGCGTGTTGGCGCGCAGACCCTCCTTATTCGAGACGTTCCATGCGATGGGAATTTTCTTCCGCATGACACACAGTGCTTGCTGCTTGTTCCGGTCCTCCATCCCACCGGATGATTCAGGTGAGGCAGACACGTTTCATTGCTCGGTCGAATTGCCCAGCCCTAGCTATACCGCACGGAGGAGGCTTCCGTGAAATGCTGCTTGCTTTCGAGGACAAACTGCAAGGGGCGAAGAAGACAGAAAACGTTCATCCGTACTTTTGATCGTGGCTGTAGCGGAACGCCGCATACAAACTACCTGGTACTTTTCGAGGTACTTCGTAGTGCAATCCCTACTATGTACTCCGTTTCGTAGCCTAGCAGGGGTTCGGATTCGTGGCGGGTTGGATCCCGACGCTCTGGTTCTGTCCCCGTTTTGGCATAGTTGGTTAATTGTTGCCGCTTTGCTTTCTCCCATGCTGTGGACATCTCTGAGCTCGGAGGTCGGGCTGTTCGGCCAACGTCGGCTGCAACATGTATCATTTTTCGAGGAGATCCCGTTGCTTTAGGTCCCCCAGTGTTTGCTCTGTTAATGAAATTCGAGCGAATCAACAAGTTGCATCACCGAGTGCGTGTCACCAGAAGAAAGCAGATTCCGCCTTTGGAAGCGCTTTGGTTTGTTTGCACCCGCGCGAGGTGGGCACCACCCGATCATGCAGTGACCTACTTGTAAGGTAAGGTAGGTAGTTATAGTTATAGTATAGGGTAGGTATTGTATGCACATACATACATCCATGCAACAACGTGCCTGCCTTGTTTGGCATGGACCTGGCTCAAGCGCTGCTGCGGCCTTGGTTCGCTCAGCAGACTTTAGCGGGCAACGGCCGTGAGGACGCGAGCCAACACGCCAATACCATCCAGAACAGTGTGTTGGCTACGTAGATCTGTTGACTGTGTCGCATCCTCAACGCCACCTGGCCCCAAATACTGGGGCCGCACCATCAAAGGAATCCTTCGAAGGAATCCTTCGAAAGGATCTTCCAAAAGCTTGAAAGGCGGGGGTGGGGATAGAGAGAGTGGGACATGCACCGGAGAGCCTGCTGACCGTATCTCAAATTCGGAAAGCCGAAATGAATGGAGGACGAGCCTGGTCTGATCAATGCTATGTACGGAGTATATCAAGAAAAACGTCGGGATCCCTCCGACGAAGCACCTCGTTTTTCCAACCACCAACTCGTCTCCCATCTGTCCGCAACCCCAAGTTGCACCCATCGAACTGCCCGATTTCCAATGCCCGGAGGCCAGGTAAATCGGCACCCGATGGCGCAGACAACGTGACGCCAATCACAACGATCGCCGCAAGACGTTTGATCTTGTGTAGATGCGTCGCGTCAACAGCCCACTTACAGGCTAGTTATGCGGTTGGTTACGGCAAGCCACCGAGGGGTATCGTTTAGGCGGCTGGCCTGGCCGCATTCCTGAGTCGAAATAAAAATGTCCGCCCTTTGGATCCGAAGAGGAGGGCAATTCACCCGGCACCAAAATCTCACAATGACCGAGACGCCGCCTTAAGTATACCAAGCAGACATAATCCGAGCATCAAGCTCCCAGAAAAAGTGCACGGCCACCTCTTTTGACGCCTGTCCATATTTTGATCGAAAAAGCCGACGCTGATGGCTGCACATTACTCCTGGTTGCGCTGCTGCATTTCGATCTTCTTGTAGTTTCGGCCGTCGGGCGTGTACCTGCAATCGAGTGTCAGAGCACTACCTTCAGCGAGCCCCATATACAGTATCGTCGCGGCAAGAACATACTTGAGAAGCTTCTCAATGAGGTCCACATGCGTCATGACCATGCGCCGGCAGCAGTACCGCTTGCACCCAAGCTGATCCAGGGCGTCGCTTTTGGTCCGTCAGCAAGCTGTCCCGCTCTTCATATGTCTGGTGTGCGGCGCTGCCACCTTACCCGTCGCTGAGCCCTTCCTCCTCGATCAGCTTTACGAACTTCTCCCAGAGGTCGCCCGTGACCTAGACAATGACATATTAGGCGTGACCGTGATAGACTGGGAAGGGGTGCGTAACCCACCTTGCCACACGAGAAGCAACGGATGGGAATAATCATCTTGTGCGCGCTTGGAGAGTCCTGGTCGGTTTCGCAAAAGGTAGGTACAAAGTAGGCAGTCGGATGCAATGGCGCAAGGAACCAACCGCTGGGGATTGAAGTTGATGGATTCCGTGTTAACACGCGCGGAAGAGCTTCTTGCGAGTTCTCAAATCTCTGTTCCTGCATGCGATCCGTGCGTATCGCTGATACGAAGCCCGGCCCCACTGTAACTTTTTTGACGTCCGCCAAAATTTCTGCTGCCTGCAAGCGAGCGATTGGAGAGGGGTTTCGGCGCTTGCCTTCTAGCATTGGCCTGTTCAGCTCGAAATCGCCGCTGCACCCGGGTTCCCTTCTTGTCGGTCACAGATCGCGAGGTCACTGAACATGGATGTAAACGGCGACACAGCTTCCCTGAAGCGGAAGCGCGAGCCGAAGGACGACCCGGCCCTCTCCCAAAAGAAGCATCGCCGGAAGTCCAAACTCCAGGAAGTTAATGTGAACGGGGAAGACACTACGAATGGGGCGCCCCAACAGCGACCGGATGGCGACGTCGACCTCCCGGATGCTTCTTCACAATCCTTAGCGGGGCCCGTCCAAAGCAAGTCACAGCCATGGAGGTTGTCCAAGCCGATGGGGGGAAGAATGCTGGACATCGATCCCATTTTCTCCCCTGACGAACGGTAAGTAAGGGCGGAAACGGGTGGGTGAGGGCGTCGTACAGGAGCAGCTACTGACAAACTCAGGCATCTGCTTATCACATACAACACCTCAATTCAGGTGTACTCGACCGAAGACTCCCTCCTTGTACGCAGAATCGCCCTTCCAATACCCGGGTCGGACGGCGAGAACGAGCTCGTGTCGACGCATATCGTTGCTTCGGTATTATCCAAGTGCGACACCGACTACGTCTGGGTTGCATGTTCCGATGGACGTATTTGGTACCTCAATTGGACGTCTGGTTCGGGCGTCGACGCCCCCTTCAAAGTCGAGGCCAAGAAGGTGCTGGATATGACCGTGGACGCGGTGGAGCTTGGCGGCAAGGCAGAAGATGTCGTGCTGGTTCTGCAGAAGCTCACATACAGCTCTGCGCAAATATTTGCCTACAACACCAAGGCGCTCTCGGCAGGGAGAGGCACGCTCCTGCACACTTACGACGAGAGCCCGCAATTGCTGCAGTCTGTCGCAGGCGGCAGACTGATCGTCGCCGCGGCGAAGGAGACGTTGCACATAGGCCAGCTGAAGCCGAAGAAGCTGGCCTCCCTGGATGACTTGGTGTATCGCTTCGTCTGCTTTGATGTCCCTGATATTGTCAGCTGCCTGAACGTACGGCACACCGTTCGGACGACCAAGAAAGGGGGTATCGAGATCCAATCTGTGGATCTTGTCATTGGCGGTGCTCGGGGAGGTATTTATGTCTATCATGATATACTGTCCAAGCTGCCAGGGGAAGGATCTGCTTCCTCCAAGGCAGGCTTGATCCAACCGAGAAAGTATCACTGGCATCGCCGTGCGGTACATAGCGTCAAGTGGTCCGAGGATGGTGAGTCCTTTTTGTCCCCCTCTCCCACTCCCAAACACCCCCCAACCCCCCCCCCCCCCCCCGGGGGGGGCGCGGGGGGAATTCAGACGTGCGTTTTGGCTGACCTCTGGCAGGCAACTACCTCATCTCCGGCGGTTACGAGACTGTTCTCGTCCTCTGGCAGGTCGACACCGGAAGGCTTGATTTCCTACCCCATCTTCTTGCAAGCATCGAGAACATTGTCGTCTCGCCTCGGGGATCATCGTACGCGGTTCATCTGGATGACAACTCGACCATGGTATTGTCCACTGCGGAGATGAAGCCGACGATGTACGTCTCGGGCATTCAATCACTGGTCCTGGGCGATCGTCCGTCCAAGGACTCTCTGGTTCGTCGTGTCTGGCGCCCGGTCGACGAGATCGCGACTCCGTTGGTTGCTGCCATCAACCCTCAGAGTCCGTCACAGATGTGCTTGTGCGTCGGCAATGGGCAACAAGCCTCCCTGGGAGGGTCCCTATCCACGCCACTTCTGCAGGTCTTTGACATCTCGTCATTTCAGGGCGTCACCAAGCACGCCATTGCGCGTACCAATCCTCCTGAAGCGAATATCACCAGCGAGGGTGCACCCATTACAGAACCAACCGCTACAAAGCTCGCCTTCTCCCGGGACAGCAGGTGGCTTGTCTCCGTCGACGAGTGGCAGCCACCCGAACGAGATACGGACGTCTTCTTGATTGGTTCAAAAACGCCAGCGGATGCGTGCCGAGAGAGGCGTGAGATTTATCTCAAGTTCTGGGAGGTCAGCGCGGACGGTCAATCCTTGGAACTCGTGACTCGCATCAACGACGCCCACCATACTGATCGAGCCGAGACAATATTCGACCTCGCCAGTGATCCGACTTCCTCACGGTTTGCCACGATTGGGAACGACGGAACAGTACGGTTCTGGACATCCAGGATGCGCAAGAGAGACGGGCTTGCGGCCACTGGGCCCGATGGCGAACCGCTACGTAGTTGGACCTGCTCGCGGACCGTTTCTCTTCCCCTCTACGAACGGCAGGACGATACCATCGAGGTCGCCGAAAATGAGCCGCGCAGTGGTGCGATTACCTTCTCCGAGGACGGATCCATCCTTTTCGCCGCTTTCGGCCCTCCGTCCGGCGCACTGGTCGTCGCCATTGATACGGAAACTGGCGCCTTCAGGGATGTGGTGTCGGGGATGTTCAGAGGCGAAGTCAGGGCTTTGAAATCCCTTGGATCGTCCCTGATCATGCTCTCCGAGGACCTTGTGGTCTACGATATCGTGTCCGATGAGCTGCTGCACAGCTACTCCCTCAAGGAGACATCAGAGGCTGCCAAGCGACTGACCCAGGTCGCGGTCAACTACGAATCACGGAGCGTTGCCCTCGTCGCACCCATTCCGAACCAGAACCAGGAGAAACTGAAGAGAGGGACGAGGTCAGAACTTGTTGTGTTCAACATTGACGAGGAGGAGCCTCAGCTTGTCAAGACCTTCTCGCAGCTGATTACCTCGGTATGCGCCGCTCCGTCATCATCTGGCTTCGTCCTGGTCGACTCAGCGGCCCAGATCTGGTCCGTGACCCAAGGCATAGAGCAAGCACCAATGCTCCAACCCTTGGCGGACATCGGAGTCGATGTTAATGCAGTTGGTGACGCGACACCCAATGAGCTCCAGCTTCAGGATGGTGAGGCCAGTGATGAGGAGATGGGGGATGCAGACCAGGATGTGGATATGGAGGACGAAGACGATACACATGCTGCTGTCGTGGCGCCTCAGCGTCTTGCTGAGATCTTCAATGCCGCCCCGGCCTTCGCCATGCCGCCGATCGAGGACGTCTTCTATCAGGTGACCGGGTTGTTCTCTACCAAGCCTCTCAACGCTTAGTATCAACCAATCTCAACCCAGAAGTCATTACCTAACCAAACTAAGAAATGCCTCCGGCCCGACTGCTAAAGCTGGGTCGCGTGCACTCCAGCATAGCGGAGCTCCATCATCCTTTGTCGCCATGGACTGCCGCAATATTGCATCGGCTTGATTCCACCTGGCGCAGCCTCCAAAGACGCCGCCGGACGCCGTGCCGACGCGGCTCCGGAGTAGCTCCGACTCTTCGAAGGCTGACCACCCCCGCCCTCGTTGATGATCCGGTAATGTGACGGCAAGAAGACGGCCGTATCGGAGCTCCGGTTTGCGATGACATAACCGCTCACACAACCGGGTCGAATTGATTTCCCAAAAAGCCGGTTCGATAATTGCACCCCCTGGCCCCGCCCCGCGCCGCCGGGTGTGGACTCTCTTGCGGGGCAGCAAGATCAAGCTCCGATTGCGCCATTCTACTAGGGCGCACGATGTATCTGTGAGGAACGGACTGGTCCTTCTGAAATATTCTAGATAGTCTGCATACATTTTGCTACTAGGAGCGAAGAACCTCTCGACGGAACTCGCAGTTAGATACCCTATTGGCATAGTCCCCAATACACGCTGCTGTTATAAAAAAAAAGACCGACAACGCCTAAGCTTGGGCGCTCCTCTCCCAACCAAGAGTGTAGCTTCCCTTGCTCAATTGAGTCTTCTCTCACGCATCCCGATCACGCGGCCAACCATCCGACGCCGATATGTCCTTCACCTCGATCCCTATTCTGGATTTGTCGCTGGCCAAGGATCCGGCTACGAAGCCCGGATTCCTATCCGACTTGCGACACGCCTTGATGGAGGTCGGCTTCCTCTATCTCAAAAACGTCGGCATCCCGGATGAGCTATTCAAGCGGGTGATCGAGGAGGGCAAGGCCTTCTTCGACATTCCCATGGAGGAAAAGTACGACGACTATACGGCCCCTCCTCCCCATGCGCTCGGGTTTATGAAGCTTGGCAACTGAACGGCTCGGCAGACTCAAGATCGAGATGAAGAACGCGCCATCCTTCCTTGGCTACTCACGCCTGTCGGCAGAGATCACTGCGGGCGCAATCGACCATCGCGAGCAGATTGACCTGTCGACGGAGCACCCGCTGCCCGGGCCAGACGCACCGAGGTACTACAACTTGCTGGCGCCGAACCAGTGGCCGTCACCGGAGGTGCTCCCCGACTTCCGGCCCGTCTTCACCGAGTACATGAAGCGCATGGGCGAGATCTCCATCTACTTCACCAGTCTGATCGCCGAGGCCATCGAGCTTCCGAGCGGGGCTTTCAACAAGTACTTTGACGCCGACCAGCAGCACAAGCTCAAGATTGTCAAGTACCCGGACGTGGGCGAGCTGGGCGCGGAAGGGAAAGGCGGGAACCAAGGGGTTGGGCCGCACAAAGATAGCAGTAACGTCTACCCCTCCCCCCCCTTTTATTATGACTAATTATTTCTCTGTTTTATTTTCTATCTTTCTTTCTTTTCTTTTCTTTTCTTTTTTTCCCCTTCTTACCTTGCCATACGAATTTGAGGTGACAGAGTAAACTGACGCAAACTTCCCTTCTCGAACAAAAATAAATAGTGCTTACCTCGTACCTCCTCCAAGCCACGCACCACCGGGGCCTGCAGGTGCAGAACATGCGCGGCGAGTGGATCGACTGCCCGCCCATCGACGGCACGCTGGTGGTGGCCATCGGCCAGGGGCTCGAGGCGCTCACGCAGGGCGTGTGCGTCAGCACGACGCACCGGGTGCTGTCCCCGGCCGCGGGGGAGGGCCCGCGCTTCTCGATCCCCTTCTTCCAGGGCGTCAGCGGCGACGCGAGCTTCGAGGACCTCGAGACCGTCGGGGTCGGGCAGGTGCCCGAGCACGTCCGGGAGCAGCGGAGGGCGGTGCTGGAGCGCAACGGCGGCAGGCGGCTGGACGACGTCGAGTTCACCTTCCGCAGGGGCGGCGCGGCGCGCACGCTGGGCGAGGCCACGCTGCGGAACCGCGTCAAGAGCCACCCGGACGTCGGGGAGCGCTGGTACCCGGACATTCTGGAGAGCCTGAGGGCGGAGCAGCAGCAGAAGGCGGGGAATGTGGGGGTTGCGGCGGCATAAAAAACGTGGTGAGGCAGCAGGGCAAAGGCTCTCGAGAGCATCTCTCAAGAGGCGGGCGGTGGAGATTTTTTTTTTTTTTTTATCACGGAGGTTGGTGTTGTTGGACCGCGTTCTGGAGGTTGGCTGTGCTAGGCCCGCAGACCCGAGACACCTGAACACCTGGACTCCGCCCGCCCGCCGGTTTGTCACATGCAAGAAGAATAAAAAAAAAAACATCAAGCAAAAGAAAGCCAGACATGGGTTGGCTTGGCAGGGAAATTCAAACTGTTAACGCCCTTCCATCTACTACGCCTTGTCAGTAACCCAAGAGCTTGCCCAGTCGTCTCAACCCCCCTCCTACCCGTCAGTTCTTCGTAACACTCGTGAGTGGTCGTTAATCCGTGGAAGTGTGGCTGGCAGCGCTCATTTGGACGCAGGGGGCTTGAAGTCAGGGAAGCACTGGGGAAGGGTTGCGTTATGTTTGTTGACGGCGTGCAGTGTCAGCCTGTGAGAAGAGAGCATAGCAGCGTCAGCCTCGGGCCGTCGGTGGTCTTGAGATGCTTCCTAGTTCCGAAAAGGGAGGAAGCAAAGAAGAACAAATGGCAGAGCGGTGTCGTACTGAGGTTCGCGGGAAGTCGAGAGGAAGGCCTGCTTGCAAATGGCGCAGATGATGTTCATAGCGGCGGCGTTCTGCGTGGTAAGAGGCGTGTGTCAGAGGATGCCATGCTCGGGCTTGCCGGCCATGTTAAAAAAAATTAACGTAGAGATCACATACGGACTTCAACTGCGAGGCGGCCTTCGGAACGTTCTTATGTTTCTCGTTCCGGGCACGCTTCTGCGCCGCCTTGGCTCCCTGTCCCAGAGAGAGTCAGTGGATGTCGGACGGGGTCTCTCAGATCGACCGCGATGGGCATCTCGGCATGCCGGAGAGTGGGAGCGAGTGGACTTTCGGCGGAGACAGGGGCGCACTTACGTTACCACCGCCCATTGTGGAGATCTCTATTGGTTCCTGGCTTTCTTGAGCTGTCCTGGGCTTGGGCTGGTGCTACGATATACACTCTACGTGTTCTTTGCGGCTTCTTTCTTTTTTTCGTCTCGGTTTTTTTTTTTTCTGCAGCGGTTAAAGTGGCCCGCTCGGGTGCCGTTAGCGGGCCTGCGGGCGATAGGCTCCATCAGGCAGGTCCGGATTGCAGTGTGCACGGGCCCCGAGCCTTAGTGGTTTGCTCTTTCCGCAACAGGGTCCAGGCGCCAACAAAAGGACCCTGACAGCGTTCATTCCAATCCATTATCTACTACAGTAAACGTATAAGGTAGGTACCTCGACACTACTCCGTATGTAATCTGTACTTACAATAAGTACTCCGTCGCAAGTACCGAAACTACTTGGAACTTCCATCGATTCTTGTCAGCTGGCAGCATTCCGTCTAGTCGTCAAGCAATTCTCAAGAAGACAATCTCGAAGATCAGAGCTGCAGCTCCTATAAGCGCATTCCTGCGCGAAGGTGGTTTAAAAGGCCCGCGTTGCCGTGCCGCATGTGATTTTCTCCCGCTAAATACTTCGTAGGCCGGGCTTGAACGGTTCTTCAACTTGGGTGCGGCGGCATTCCGGGACTTGGCCGGCAGAAGCTGCCTTCGCCTAACTAATGCGCTGTGCCGAGAACGCAACCGCGCATCCTCCGCTGCATCTCGCTTAAACAGGGGTTTCGGTGAAATTGTTTCTTCGACTCATTCCAAACGGCACCGAGGTCGAGACATTCCCACTTTCGCCGGAGCGGTAAGCACACACCGAACCCGCTCATTAGGCCACCGTGGCCGCCAAGTCAGGACAGCGTGTCTGCTGCGCTTCCCCTCCCGAATCTCGAACCCGTCTTCACTGGATAATCATTCATCTACATAGCTGGTGGATCGAGCGGATCCCAGTCGCCATCGGTCCTGCAGTGCGACCACGGCCCGGTATCGACAAGGAGCCGCAATGCCCAGCACAGCCACTCCGTCGCCGGATAGCGTATCCGACAGCGAATTCCACGAATTACTCGCAAGCTATTCCGACTGCATCGCTGAGATATCCGGCAGCAAAGGCAGTAGGCACATCCACTATCCGACTTCTACTTCGTTTTTCTCGCAGGGTACGGCAAAACGCCGGCGGTTTCTGACACCTCACATTCCGCAGCCAAACCTGGCCAGGAGACGCTGTCCAGTTTGGACCAGTATCGCTATGGCGCGGCTCTAGATACCTTCGGCTCCGGGGACCGGGCCGCGGCCATGGGTCTTGACGACGTCAAGAAACTTGTCGAGTGGAAACTGTAGGCCCCTGGTTCCTCCCAACCCTTCCCCCTTGTCGACGCTTGTCCGCTCCCGTAGCTTCAACCTGGGCAATGTAGCCGTGCGGACGGAGATCCGGAGATCGTGCACCAATGATGCCGCCCCGGCGCACTTCAGGCAGCACACACTCGACAAGCACTCCCCGTTTCCTGGTTACTGCTGCCCGGCTCGCTCTCACTGACTTTGCTACGTGTACCATCAGTCGTCATGGGAAGTTTCGGCCCACCCTGATGAAACTGGTTTCGTCAAACGAACCCGGTTTCGTCAAGGACACCATCCGCGAAGCTGTTACGCTCTACCGGGGCAAGTCTGACGTCTCTGGTGCCCTCAACATTCTGACCCGGCTCAAAGGCATCGGACCCGCAACTGCGTCTCTACTCTTGGCCGTCCACGATCCAGAACGCGTCATATTCTTCGCCGACGAGGCCTTCTACTGGCTGTGCTGCAATGGATCGAAAGCGCCCATCAAGTACAATCAACAGGAGTACATCGAGCTAGACAAACAAGCGCAGTCCTTGATCAAGCGTCTCGGCGTGAAGGCTATGGACGTCGAGCGCGTGGCATTCGTCTTGATGAGACAACCGAAAGGCGAGAGGGCCGCCTCGGCCAGCGAGGTCAAATCACCAACTGGATCGCCAGCCAACGGCATGGTCAAGAAGCGGCCGGCAAAGAGAAAAGCTTTGGGTGACGTGCCCGCCGATGATGCAGCACCTGTACGACGCTCCAAACGGGTTCAAGCGTCGGCCAGGGGGCCTTGAATGAACCCGGCGCACAGGAAAACCCGCCGACCGCTACGAGACGGGACTTCGGCAAAGGGCCATGGAGAATGTTGTTGGACCTTTGGCCGCGTCTCCTTTCCAGTCCATTCCCAGGATGATGATACAAGCGAAAATGGATAGAATAACTCGAAAAACTGGTTTGCAGTTTTAGCGCTCGTCATGGCCCGCAACGGGGTTCCTCCTCATTGGTGACCGCCACGGTTATTCTCCGTAGCCCTGCATGTCGGCCTGGCGGGCCGTAGCTGCGGACATGGCTCCCCCCCTGTCGATATCGAGACAGACTAGCATGCACTTACACCGGTCAAGGAAGCCGCATGCCTCGCATCTCTCCTAACATGTGCGCAACATCCGTCGACATGTGGTGTTCTTCGGCCACGGGGGAGGTCCATCGTGGGGTGGACTGTATCTCGCGCTCCTTCTGCAAACATGCTTTTCTTGCTCCCTCTCTCTTGAGATTCCCTGCGAATCCTGCCCCGATTTTACACGCATCCCGTCTCTGCCATGTCAACTCTCACCGTTTCTCGCCATGGCCATCTCTGCAAGGCCCCTCCCGGTTTCGTCGAGTATGGCGGACACCCTCCTCTTGGCCAGAAGGGATGAGGCACACTCGTTTGCTTGTCCTGACCCCATCCAACTTACCCCGAGGTTCGCGGCCCTCAAGGAGAGCTTGGCCTTGGGTAAGGAATCGGCAATCAGTTCCTCGTGGCACCGGCTTCTCCAGCGTCTCCCAGTCGAGATTGGAGTAGTCTCATCCCTTGGATCCGATGCCATACCCACCATCCGCTTCGAGGACGCCGCGGACCTACAGCAGGCTGACCGTTTCCTGCGAGACCTTGGCCAGAGAGGAGTCGGTATCATCCGCGGTGTGGTGCCCAAAGACACGGCTCTAATGTGGAGCCGAGAGGCGGAAGAATATCTCGGGCAGTCACCACCTGTCAGGTCCCCTTCGGGGGGTTTCCAGGCACAGGATGTATACTGGAGTCCTGCCCAGGTTAAGGCCCGAGCTCACCCGAATCTCCTTGCGGCGCAGAAGTTTGTCATGAGCGCGTGGAAATCCAAAGACGAAAACGCCAGGGTGACGACAAACTTTCCAATCTCGTACGCCGATCGGATGGCATTGAGAGGGAGGGAGGGGCCAGAAAGTAGCCCTTGGGCCACCGTTGACGGCGGAAGTGTGGAACGATGGGAACCAGACGGATACGGCCGGGCTGGCACGTACAAGGACATCTTCGAGGGCCGGTGGGAAGATTATGACCCCTGGGAGGTATGCGTCCCCCTTCCCCCTTCCCCCTTTCCCCCTGCTCTTCCTGCCCAAGCATGGACTGATTGAACCTCTCCCCTCCCTCTGCAGAGCAGCACCCGCCTCGGCGTAACAAGCGATCTCTACCACAGAGCCGGCGCGTGCTCCATCTTCCGAATGTTTCAGGGCTGGCTCGCCCTCAACCACGTCCCCTCCGGACCAGGCTCGGTCCAAGTCTGCCCGCTGCCGCGCCTAGCCACGGCCTACTTCCTCCTCCGGCCGTTCTTCTCCCCCCCGCCATCGTCAATCTCAACACCAACGACGACGCCAGACCGCTCAACCGAAACAGGAGACGACGCCCAGTGGGCGTTCAACCACCCCCAAAATAGCATCCTCCACGGCGCGCTCCCAAGCTACGCCCAGCAGATCACGCCGTCCCTCCACCCGCACCTGCAGCTCGACCGCAGCCTGATCTCGGTCCCGGACCTCCAGCCGGGCGACTACCTAGTCTGGCACCCGGACCTGATCCACCGCATCATCCCCGACCGACCCCAACCCCAACCCCACCACCACCACCACCATCACCATCACCCCTCCGATTCGGATCCCGACCCCTCTTCCTCTTCCTCCTATTCGAGAGCGGCAGCAGCCTGCATGTACCTCCCCGCGTGTCCACTGACCCAGACGAACGCGCTCTACCTCGCCCGCCAGCGCAAGGCGTTCCTCCTCGGCCATCCGGGCCCGGACTTTGCGTGGGGCGGGCACGGGCACGGGCACGGCCGCCGAGAGAGCGGGGAACCGGTGTGGAGCTGCGACGGCAGCGGCAGCGGCAGCGGCAGCGGCAGCGTCATCAGCCGGCCGGAGGCGCAGGAGGTGCTGGACGCGGGCGGGGATGACGGCCTGCGGGCGATGGGGTTGTTGCCGTGGGACGAGGAAGAGGCGGACGAGGACAAGGAGAGGGAGGTGCTCGCCATGGCAAACGGCATTCTGTTTCCGGACTTGTATGATATGTTTGGGTGAGAAAAAGAAGAGAGGATAGTTATTATCATAGACGGTGGGCTCTTTGTTTGCTTGTGCAGATCATTGGATTACATACATACAAAGTTGGAATTTGGGGAAAAGGCGGCGAGCTGGATAGACGGTGAGTTGGAATCGCGGGGCATGTAAATGCTTCCTTACCAGCTAGAACTGTGTGTTGCGATAGGATTGTATAAAATTAGAGTTGTGCGTGATCTCGTCTTGGACTTGGGAGTCGAAATGCCTTGCAAGTGCGAAGAAACGCTCGAGCCTAGCTAAACAGAGGTACCTCTTATCAAACACAACAACACCCCACCCATAGAACTTCGGTTTTGCATGCCTTGATAACTACCCTCGTCCCCCCAATGTTTCGATTCGTTCGTGCTGCTTCTCATCCTCTTCGTCCCTAATATGAGGTCCCTTTTCGCAGACAACCTGCTGGGCATCTGCAACTTGTTCAGTCCGCGGGCGGCTAAGGCGACCATATGTTCGGCGGCGGCAATGGCCTCCGCTGTCTCGGCGTGTCGGTGTCCTCCTCGTCCTTCACCGCCGCTGTTGCAGTTGCTTTGCTCAAGGAGTCGAGATCGTGCCAGAGGTCGCTCTCCTATTTGTCCTTCTTGGACATGGTCCCGTCCTCCTGGGTGCGGCCGTACTTCTCGGCCAGGGCGTCGTACTCCCTATGGAGGCCGGCGGCCTGCTTCTTGAGGGTGGCGATGTCCTGGTCGCGCAGCTCAATCTCGCGCTTGAGGCGCGCAATCTCGCCCGCGTCACCGGCAGCGGCCAGCTTCTCGGCCTGCTTGGTGTTCTTCTCGGAGCCCTCGTACTGCTTCAGCTTCTCCTCGAGGCGCAGCACCTCGAGGATCATGATGTAGGTGCGGTTGAGGATCAGGGACAGGAAGAGGGTAAATCCGCAGAGGTACATGTTGCGCTGCGAGTAAAACTTGCGTGCCTGCACTTCGAGGCGCTCGTGGCCCATGATCGTCGGCCTGCTTAGGACGGTCAGCTCCCTCTTCCTCTCTGTCTCTCCCCTTTCTCCTCTCGTTTTTGCCCTCTTTTGCACCCCATATCTCCTAGAATGATGATAATGCATGCGGAACGTACGCTGAGGTGCCTGTGTTCTCGGTGGCAGAGGCTAGCTCGACTTGGACGCGGTAGACGCGATTGACGCTGTCGATGAAGAGGATCAAGATGAAGACGAAGGTTATCTTCAGCCAGTACTGGACCTTAGCCACGATGGGATTCTCGGAAATGAAGCTGGAGAAAATGAGACGATTAGCTGTGGGACAAATCTCTGTAACGGCGTGGGGAGACGTACGTGAACACTTTTCTGCGCATGGGGAAGGGCAACGGCAGGATCAAGAGCATGAAGAGGGCCATCTCTGCCACGAGGAGCAGGAAGACCTGTCGCAAGCATGGTTAGTCCGGATGCAATTTGTGCAGTTGGCGGCTGTTGCCCTGCAGTTCCGACAGAGAACGCCCGCGAGAGCTTGCAGCGGGGGAGAGAATGCGTACCAAGGTGTAGTAGAGCGTCATCTTGGCGGGATTTGGGTAGATTGATTCGTGTTGTCAATCTCCGCGATGTTGTTATTGTCGTTGTTTGTTGTCGAATTTGTTATGTAGCAAGTCAATGGGAAAAGGACAAATTGTGCCGAGAAGGAGCAAAATAGAGCTCCCCAGGTATACAATAGGTGTGACGTGGTGGTTTGTGGGAACAGGGGCGGCAGCTGCCTTCAGGCCGACAGGGGTTGAACATCGTAAACGTCATCGCTTGCGGCTGATGGCAGCCAGAGAGACAAACCGGGACTGGCGCGTTGCTCCCTTTACACGTGAGCAATTTATAACCCTAACCCTAACCTTACCGCCTTGCATTGTGCAAACACGGGGAGATGCACGGATTTCAGATGACAAGAGCTCCTTTGCTTGCTTGTTGATAAACGAAACGTAACCGTACGCAGCGTGCGCACCAAGCCAAACATCCAACCTTTGGCACAACTTTGAGCCAACTAGGAGTCCTAACTCCCCCATAGAATCATGTCTCGATTTCTGTTTCCTAGTGTTTCATCATCGTCATCGTTTTCTTGATGCGTGATCAGACGTTCTACGAAAGAACGAACTGAGGATACGCAATGTCACTCGTAACAGCGGGAGAACCTCCCGCAAAAGAGCTCCAAGACCGGCTCCTGCGCAATGCACAATACACCCTTGGGCCAATTCGCTGGATCCTAGCCCCACCGAGTCTTCAATGACTAGGTTGTACGAAGTACTTCCAGAGCTACGTGGGGAGGTTTCGCGGGTTTTGTGCTTGCCATTTCCAACCTCCTGATCTGACGAATCCCCTTCCCACGCCTCTCGCCCGCGCGGGTATGCCAGGCCTCTCGTTGGAGATGCCAGTAACACCTGAACTGCTCGGGGCTCTTCGACAATAGCTCGGCTTCCCTAGGGCTTCCCTAGTTTGGTTTGGGGCTGCACCTACCTGGCTGACCCATCTTCTTCCTTTCGCCGTGTTGGGAGTGGTTCTCGGACTGGGGCTCGAACTGGCTGCCAGTGTTCTTCATCACCACTGTTGCGACAAACATTCGAGTTCTGGCCGTTGTTTTTGACGCTCTCGCCCAACCGCCCCCATTCATGCTTACCGTCCCCAACCATCCGATCTTATCCCCCCCTTCGTAACCAAGTTGTCCGAGAATCGCGAGCCGAGCAACTCGAACATCCGAACCACTACATCCTTCAGGGCCGCGTCGCCGGCAGGAAACTTGCTGCAGCCACAGGTAACGCCCCCGCGATATGGCCGTTGCAGACGATATGAGAGACGGACGCGAAGTGGAACGAACGTGAACGAGAGCGGTGGGGGTTATGGGACCGAAAAGGGACCGCGATGGAAGGGAGGGAGGTTGGAAGTCGATTGAATCCGCGAATCCACAATTTTTGCCCACCAGACTGTGGCGTTGGAGTTGACCTGACTGTCGGATAAAGTCCAATCTCTACGCGCGATTAGCAGGCCTAGTACTCCGTCCAAAGCGTACTTCCGTACACCTTTGCCGCACGCGGTCGTGAAGCCTTTGTGGAGTAGACAAGTTGCCCATTGGTCTGGGGGCGGGCGCTTCGGCGGCGGGGAGCTTTGTGGGGTTTGGTTTGTTTCTTATCCTTGGTCTATTGAAAGGTGAACTAGTTTTGGAACTTCAGCATCGTTCGGTGACGGGCAAAGTAATCCTCAAAAAATGTATATTCTTGTTTTGTGTAGAGCACCGTATCACGAAGCGACGATCGTCGAGATCAAAAGCATAGCGGCCGATGGTTCGCTGGACGGAAACAAGATATCGCGATAATTTACTGGCAACGTTGCGCACCGGCATTACTTGAATCCCCGCGGGGCCAGCACCAACTTTGTAAGACGTCGACTCGGTTGAAGCGTGGGGTAACCAACTTAAACCTACTTCGGCCGCGAGCTCAACCCCCACAACGGGGGCTCCATGTCCCACGCGCACCCGCTCGCCGGCGGGTTCCCGGCCCGGTGATTGGCGCGCATAGAGGAAAAACGTGGAGGCTGCCCCTCGGGCGCTATCTTTGAGCTTCGGTCATCGGGGTGCCGAAGTGTGCGGAGTGCCCGCGATAACGAAAGTGTGTGGGCTGCGGGCTTGCTGCAGAGATGCCACATGACTCAAAGAATGTCCCTTATATAGCCTACCAATCCCCCGGCCGGCGGTCCATCGAGGCCGAGGCCTGTCTTTGGTGGAACGGCGTTTCTTCCGTGCCCATCAGAGACCGTCTTGCATCGCTTGCATTTGCGGGAAATCAGATATCGGGTGGAGCCGTGCGCAACTAACAACTTAGCCAGGTGCACCCGTCGATGCGAAGACGGTCGCCGGGTGGATGGATGTAATGCTGAACCCTGCGTGTCCCCATGCGGAACCTGCAGATGATCGTCTCGCCGGAAGCAGGCAGAGCAGGTTCGTATAAGACGACGTAACCTCCCACTCTACCCCGCCTTCCCCCAAGCGTTCGAGAAGTCAAGCCTCGTCACCTCGTACCCGGATTCTACGCTTGCCCCTTTCCTTTCCGCCCTTCCGCCCTCCCACCCTTTCCGTCCTCCCCCCCGACAGTCACCATGAACGGCATCAAGAGCGTCAACGGTACCAACGGTACCGAGGGTATCAATGGTACCACCGGTGCGGTCAAGGCCTCCAAGCCCAACATTGGCGTCTTCACGAATCCCAACCACGACCTGTGGGTTAGCGAGGCCACACCGACGCTGGAGAGCGTCCAGAAGGGAGAGGAGCTTAAGGAGGGTCAGGTGACCGTCGCCATCAGGAGCACAGGTATCTGCGGGTAAGAACTTCATCCGAGAAAGAGAAAAAAAGAAAGAGAGAGAGAAAAAAATCCCCCGGGGAGGGCGGAAGAGGCAGGCGTTTCGAGAGAGCTCACACGGTCCTGTTTTGTCTTTGGTCTCTGTATAGGTCGGATGTCCACTTCTGGAAGCACGGCTGCATCGGCCCCATGATCGTCGGTTGCGACCACATTCTCGGCCACGAGTCCGCCGGCGAGGTCATCGCCGTGCACCCCAGCGTGACGAGCCTCAAGGTGGGGGACCGCGTCGCCGTGGAGCCCCAGGTGATCTGCAACGAGTGCGAGCCGTGCCTGACGGGCCGGTACAACGGGTGCGAGAAGGTCGACTTCCTGTCGACGCCGCCCGTGCCGGGCCTGCTGCGGCGCTACGTCAACCACCCGGCCGTGTGGTGCCACAAGATCGGCGACATGTCGTACGAGGACGGCGCGATGCTCGAGCCCCTCTCGGTGGCCCTCGCGGGCCTGCAGAGGGCCGAGGTGCGGCTGGGCGACCCGGTGCTCGTCTGCGGCGCGGGACCCATCGGCCTCATCACGATGCTCTGCTGCAAGGCGGCCGGCGCGTGCCCGCTGGTCATCACGGACATTGACGAGGGCCGGCTGCGTTTCGCCAAGGAGATCTGCCCGGAGGTCGTCACCCACAAGGTCGAGCGGCTGTCGGCCGAGGAGTCGGCCAAGGCGATCGTCAAGAGCTTCGGGGGCATCGAGCCCGCGGTGGCGCTCGAGTGCACGGGCGTCGAGAGCAGCATCGCCGCCGCCATCTGGGCGGTCAAGTTCGGCGGCAAGGTGTTTGTCATCGGCGTCGGCAAGAACGAGATCCAGATCCCCTTCATGCGCGCCAGCGTCCGCGAGGTCGACCTGCAGTTCCAGTACCGCTACTGCAACACCTGGCCGCGGGCCATCCGCCTGGTCCAGAACGGTGTCATCGACCTCAAGAGGCTCGTCACGCACCGCTTCGGCCTAGAGGACGCCATCAAGGCGTTCGGGACGGCGTCGGATCCCAAGACCGGCGCTATCAAGGTGCAGATCCAGAGCCTGGATTGAAGCATCATTGATATTTTTTATATTTTAATTTTAACCCTTTGGCGTTTTCCCTTTTGCTTCGTTTGCATCTCGACATCGGCGCATAGAGATCTAGGGCGGGTGTGACACACTGAATCCGGGTCCAGCCCGCAGCACTGTTAGTTGCCTAGGTAGTTACGCGGTGCTACCTCTGATAACGCCTGCGGTGCTGTACCTTGTTCGGGTCATTGTTGGTTCGGTCGGAGTCCCATTGGCGCGATGGCGGTTAATAGGATATTTTTCATGTACTTTGCTTTGTTGACGACTTTCATCGATAATTGGAATGGAGTATAGATTAGCAAAAGAAGGCCTAAGGAAGAGAGAACTATGGGCACAATGTGAGTAAACAGGTGATGGTGTAATCCATACTCCGTACAGTACGTGGTTTGCAGAGGAGAACCTACTTAGGTACTCCGTAGTGTACAATTCGACCTGCAGGCCCATTACCGTAGTACACTCATTACAAAGTATGTACTTTGTACGGGGGAGCTTAAACCCGTCTGAGCTTTGGCCCCAGCTTTCAATTAGGCCACCTGATTGGTCGCGATCTTGCCGAGAAACCTGGCTAGACGGCCAAACGCCTTTCGATATCTTCCGAGCATTCCAATTTTTCTTGACTTCCCGGCTCCATCCCGTCCGACGTGCGCGATATCGTAGGTTCCTTTCACCCCGGAAAGCCAGCTCCTGTCACACGGCAGCCCATCCGCAATTGCTCCTTGGCCGTGCGCCCCGAGTCTCCGCCCGCCGAAGTTTTGCATTTGCGGCCTCTCCATCCGCGTCACTATTTTCTTTTTCTTTTTCCCCCCCGCTCGCTTTAACCCGCAAAAGAGAGAAACGACAATCCCGATCCCTCCACCCTCCAACCAAAAATGTCCTTCGCCCTGGTCATGAGGCGATCGGGCCTCTCGATGGGCCGCACCCTGGCGCGCTTCGAGTCGACCGCCAGCAACTCGACAACAACAAAGGCCGCCGAGGCCGCCAAGCAGACCGCCTCCAAGGCCTCGTCAACCGCGTCCGAGGCCTCGTCCAAGGCCGCCCAGGGCCTGTCGCGCGTCACGGCGGCCGGGGGCCCGGCCATCGTCAGCGCCGCCAAGGGTGTCTCGGGTGCGCTGAGCCGCGTGGGCGGCCGCACAGGACGTCTGGTTGCCTTCGTCGAGCGTAAGAACGACACCCCGCCCCGCCTACCTCGCCCTGCCCTGCTCCAGAATTCGGCACTCGAGCCCCGCTTTGTTTGCGTCGTCGGTCTCGTCTCACCTGCTCCCCTCCTCCATTTTTGCTGCGCCCCGTGGGGTGATCGCGTACATGGGTTGCGGGCGGGTGTGACGGACCGAGACGCAGGGCGGATGATGTGTGCTGAGGTCGGGAGACTGTCATCGTGGCTCCAATGACTGACATTTCCTTCTCCCCCCCCCTTCCCCCCCGGTGCAGGCCAGACTCCCTTCGTCGTCTACTACTCCAAGGTCGGTCTTGAACTGGCCAAGCTTGTCTTCAAGGGCCAAAACATGACCCCACCGTAAGTCCAATAACCACTCTTCTTCCCCTTCCCTCTCTCCTCCTTCCCGATCTAGGTTCCCATTCCCTGGGAACCCCCGTCTCATCTTCCGGGAGGCTGCCACTCCCCGAGGTGGCCCTCCTGTTTTGTTTTGTTTTGTTTCGTTTGTTTTGCGCTTCCGCTCGGGGACGGTTGCTGACATCTCCCGACCGCACAGTTCCATTTCCACGTTCCAGACCTACTTCCAGAACCTGTGGAAGCAGCTGCAGCACCCCGGCGCCTTCTTCTCGAACCTCGCGCACTCGCTCAACCCCCAGCAGCTCCGGAACCTCTCGAGGACACAAGTGGCGGCCGGCGGCGTGCTCCTGGCCGAGTGCCTGGGCTTCTTCACCGTCGGCGAGATGATCGGCAGGTTCAAGCTGATTGGCTACCATGGCGAGACCCATGCTGCTCACCACTAAAGTGAGTTGGAGTTCTGGTAGCTGACTCAGCAGGGGGAGCTGGGGGCTGTGTATCATGTTGTGTTTTTTTTTTTTTTTTACGGTGAGAAGAGGATGTTTGACTAGAGCCGGACTTTTCTCTCACCCGGCGTCTTTCTGCCGGAGCATCTCTCTTCGCAGTCGTCCGTCCGTTTGGCATGCCGGGGTAGGCGCAAGGGAAGCAAGGGAGACGAGCGAAGAGGGCGAACATATTATGTGTTCTCTCTAGGGAAGAGGATAGACTTGGTGGCGTATCGGGGTGGAAGGGAGTGCCGCTGATACTAAAAAATCCGCGAACTCATTCGGTGCTACCACACACCTGGGCCCTGCGAACGGGCGTTACGACCTATCGAGTCAGGGAAGGTTCCTGATGGGTTAGGGTTCCCATCCTTTACCTTTGGTTCCGTTCGTCTGGGTAAAGACCCCCCCCCCCAAAAAATATCCGGGAGGGCAAGCCGAAATGGGGAAAGGTTAGAAGGTATCTTGCCCCCCGCTGTTTATTTCTCTCCCCTTTCCCTCATCTGTCTTGTCTCCCTGTCCTCGTCTCTCCCTTGTCCGCGGTAGCCGAGGAGCTTATGTCGCTTTTCATTTGTCTCCTGTACACTACCACTAGAATCTTCTGCATCAAGTCAATCAAGACGAAATATCCCGCATTCGTCCTCTCTCCCGTTCTTGCCACTCACGCCTGCCGTCACGTTTCCTAGCAGTCATGAATGAAAGAATGAAAGAAAAGAACATTGTATCCTCAACGTCACCAATCACATGGCCGCCCTCTCGAAGCATGCCTCTGCGCTCCTCATCATTATTCTTGGATGGACTGGACAGAACTTACCGGATCTAGCTAGCCAGCTGGCCAAGTCAGCCAAGTCAGCCCAGCCAGTCAGCCAGTCGGCGTCAGTCAGCCCTACCGATCTCCGCCCCCCGTCCCCCCCCCTTTTTTTTTCCACTCCAAAAGTCCGTCCCTTCCCCCACCCACCCAGGCTTGCAAAATGCGGCGTGGCTGGCTTTCCGGTCCTTCGGCCGTCTCCTGCCCCTTGCCCGACCAAAGAGATGATGGCTAGGAGATAAACCCCCCCTCCCTTCCCCGGTGTCCGATCTGGGGAATGTAACGAGCGGGACGAATCGCGATAGGTCCTAAACCTGGTGAGGGAAGGAGTAGTGGGGTTATTTTTTGCGATGGGGACGTACGGGATATCAAATTATAATCAAACCCAAGAGAGAGAGAGAGAGAGAGAGAGAGAGAGAAAAGGCGATGATGGGCGGAATTACCTACTTTATGACCGGTGGTGGTGTGGTTCTGTGTCGTCTTGGCCGCGGGCCGCGGGTGGACGACCGTAGATCGATGGCATGGCGCAACCTGACCTGACCTGGGGACGCGGGCGATACGTTTGGTGAGTGTCTGATCGCTAATAGAAGAGCGCGTACCCCGGGGGGGGGGGGGGGGGAGAAGGTGGGTTGTCGGGGGCTGGAGTGATTAGGGAGGCGGATGTATGTCAGATGCAAGTGGGTGATTGAGTGAGCGTGTACAGATTATTAGAGCGGTGAGGCCAAGCCATCGGGTCGAGTCAGGGGGTACATGTTGGGTAGCGGTAGGGAGGAGGTGGACAATACGGAGTAATTTATATTAAGCTCTATCCCGTTTTGGGCGTTCCCTCGGCTGCCCATCGTCAACTGTTGTCTTTTCGCTCTCTTTTTCGAGTGCCCTCTTCGAGTGCCTTCTCATCTCCGGCAAGACGCGCTGAAGTCCCGCAGCTGGGTAGTGCCGCCCGCAAGGTCCTGCTCGTAGTGAGGTCGGCTTGCCACCCCCGTCCCCTGACTCTTCTCTCGACCCCATATTCCCCCTCCCCCCCCCCCCCTTTCTCTCTAGTCCTATATTCTTGATGTCGTATTCTTCTACTGCATGGGCCGCAGATGCAGTTGGGCCTCGTCTTGCAGATCTCGCCTTACCCGTTTAGGGGGTGCTGGCCGCTGTTGCTGGCCGCTGTTGCTGGCCGACGTTACAGTAGCGCCTGTCAGCCTGACCCGCCTCACTCTCTCTCTGCAAGGTTTTGCGACCAATGGTTCTTCAAGTCGAACATACTCGCCGGTTAGGGTAGCCGTTATTAGAGCTGTGTATGGGCCTCTCGCTCCTCTTGCTCTCTGCTCTGTGCACAGCCCCATTTCCCTTCACATTTACTCTCCGCTCATGATGGCATGGTCGATTTGGCAGACCATATAGCCCGATTCCAGATGGCTAGTCATGAAATCAGACTTCCATACCCTTCGAGCAATGACTAGGAAATCCTGGGCCGCGAGCTCATGTGAACATCGTTGATGGATGGAAGAGACATTGGGGGGGAGAGGATGAAGGGGGGAACACAAGAGCTCATCAGTGTCCTGCTGTAAAGAGAATTAGAACATCATGGTAAAAGAGAGGAAACCAAGATACTCCCAAGCGACGCCCTGAACTGAGCATCGAAAACCAGGGAATAGCGAACAGCCCACGAGAACGGTTGATACATAGCAGCCTTTGAGATCTTCCTTTTTTTTTCCTTCCCTTTGGGCTATATACATGAAATGGGGATCGCGAAGTGCCAACCGAGTTAGCTAAGATGCCAAGGTTGCTTCTTGGACGGGGGAAGGTGGACAGGGTAGGCCATCCGGACCCGAGACCGAGATGTATGTACAACACAACCTTGATAGCTCCCCATTACCCAATATCCCATTAAGGACTGCCGACACACCATCAAGGGGTGAACCCCCCCCCCCCCCCCCGGCCGTGCTAATTTCGAAACCGTAGCCGGGCTTCTCACTTCCAGCCTTCGTCGTGGTGGGGGTAAGGCGGGGGCAGCATCGGTGACTGCGTAGACGTCGGGTTGGCATGTTCAGATAACTCTGCGGTGGCTGGTGGGGCCGGGCCTGCTTTGGGGCCCCAATCGGCTTCCTCCATTTCCTGGGCAGCAGCGGAGTGAATTGAGTTGCATGGCCGCATGATTGAATTGCCAACTGCAGCAAGATATAGAGTAGCTCTGATGTGTCCGATGACACCAAAGCTCCGGTTGCACTGAGCCCAGTAACTTGCCACCGCACACGCTGCTTTGGGGTCGATCCAAATGCTCTTCCTGTCTGTCCTCCATGTCGCAAACCCCGCACACTTTGAGGGGAGAGAAGAAGACGAGCTTAACATTATAGAGAGGTAACCAACGAATTTGGCGGGATGTAGTTATGAAGAAACGGGTTGCCGTCCTTGCTGTCCCATGGCCGCGGGGTTGACATGGCAACGGAAAAGCAGCGAGTGCTGGAGGGTTGTCCACTCTGGTGTCGCAGATTGCAGTTCCTCTTCAGCTGAGACAGGGTGCGTTCCAAACAAGTACCCCCCGGGGTGGGGGTGAGGGGGGAGAAGGGGTTGAGGGGGGGGGGGAGGGCAGCCGGATGATCGGCTATGGGGCTGCCGTCCCCGGTCGTTCCGGGTGGTGTATGGTCTCCAACAAGCCAGCAGAAAGTGAAATTCTAGAAAAACGGAAGTCCCGTGATTCGCCGGCGAACCAGGTCTGGCCTTGTGTCGGAGGAGCAGCGGATACGCCGAATGGCCTACTGCCCCGACCATCGGCCTGGGTTGTGCGTGCCACGATCCTGCAGAGTAATCCATGACAGCAACAACAGGCCAGGACTCACCGTGGCTTTCTGGCGGTAAAGATGTGTCTGAAGCCGGTCAGCCAAGTAACCTCGCAAGAATTACGCTGAAGAAAGAATCACAACACGCAATGGCACTTACAACGTGCAGTAGGCGCGCACGCTGTTGCTGAACACTTCATGCTTGGTATTTTCAGCCAGCTCCTGTACCTCTGCTGGGGTCCGGCCAAGGCCTCGACACAAAGGCGCCAAGCTAAGTGGCTGGAGGGCTTGCCGAATCCCTAGGTTGAACCAACGACCAAGGGCTTTGCCGTGTGTGTCAATAGGCCAGCCATTGACGGGCAACTGAATAATCTCTTCCTTGATGTCGTCGAACCCGGCATCGGCTAGTTGCTGCTTGATGGTGTTGCTATTAAAGCGCATAGGGCGGCCAAAGCTGTCCATGACATCCATGAGCTGGGTTGCCCACTGCACGAGGTAGCCGTTCCGCGGCAGCGAGCCATCGTCACAGCGCGGGGTCCAGTCGATCTCGACTTGCTCAAAGTAGCCGTAGTACGGCTTCAGATGCCTTAGAGATGGTCAGTCAGCAGTGTTTCCTGTCGCTCCGGATGAGCGACGAGGCTCGACCTACCTGTAAATCTCGGCGTATACCCGAGGCCAATTGCTGATACTGCCCATGAGACAGCGCATATGGATCAGGTCCCACGTGCCCGGGTCCAAGTCCTGCCACCTGTCCTCGATATCCTTTTGCAAGAAGCGCATGTTGGCGGGAATGCTAGGATGTGTGAGCAGCACGGCGTGAGGGCCGACTCACGGGTGGCACTCACAATTCAGGCTGAATGTAGTTGAGGTCGACGCCAACATGGACACCACCGGGATATTTACTGCTCAAGGGGTAAGACGATGTTAGCGGAGCTAAACTGGAACCGATGAAAGCACAATCGGATCGCGCAGGGCGGCGTACTCTGCCATGTCAATGCCCCAGATCCCTGTGCCACAGCCCAGGTCCAAGATGTGAGGGGTTTCTTGGTTGGGGAAGGGGGCACTGTGAGTGGCCTCCTGGCGTGCAACGAGGAAGATTTTGTGGAAGACGTCGAGCCTCTCCAGTTCGGTCTTCAGCAAGCGTCAGCTTCCCCGGGCCCCCATCGGCGTGAGAAAAAGGGGAAGGCTCACTTCGTCGATGGGAAACATGTACTTTCCCTTTTTGAACGTACCGTACCAGCGGCCGTTTTCGGCATAGACTTCTTGGTAGGTGCGATTCTGCGACACTCCGTTGGTACTGCAGGGAGGGTGACCACAGTCAGCTTCAAATCGCGTGTTTCATCGCCATGTCGGCTGGGCTGAACTCACAGGTGGCCTCTATAAGGCTCGGAGTCCATTGCCACGGCCGAATCAGCGGAAGACATTGTTTCGGCACGGACGAGCCGTTCATGAACAACTAGAAGTGGCGGTTCTGGCTCGCGAGGACGAACCGCAGACTATAACGAGAACTGATGTTAGGCTCCAGGAGTTGAGTGAACAATTAAATAATGTATAATGTCACAGAGGCGGGGCCAAGCAGCGTGACCAAGGGAGAACGAAACAGGTGTAAAGGACGTAGCCAATGACACGGGATGGGAAAGGGATGGAAGAGACAAGACGCCGTGACTAACCGCAGAGTGGATTGGCAGTTCAGGAAGGCGAAGAGGACGGCGTGAAGGTGGGGAGGGGAGAAGGAAAAGTAGAACACATGAGACGAGGACTGGCGAAGGTCGAAGCCGGGATCCCGCACACCCGTGGACCACGAGACCTGTTAGGGACCCCGGAGTGCGAAGAGAGGAAAACAATCGACGAGGGCAACAATTGCTCACCTGAGAACTTGTAACGCCCGGCGTGATGCTTTACGGGTCGGTGGCAGGCGCGGCCGGCATTCGACGTGGTCGCAGAGTTGGCCAGCTAGCGCGTTATATAACAATTAGCAGAGCGCGGTTGCAGCTAAAAATTACGGTCGATGTGGTCGATGCGGTCGATGCCGGCGGCCTTGGGCCAACAACGCCCTCGTTCGGTTATGCTGCTGTTTGGGGAGAGGAAGCGGCAGGGGGGGGGGCCTTTAAAATCCTCGACGTCGCAATGATGCAGAGCCAGGGTCTCGGCAGGGAAATGCAAAAAGAGGAAAAAAGAATCAGCGTTACCGTACAAATGCACGAGGCAGTACGGAGGGTCGCCTGTAGATGTGCGCGTACTGTAGTCCGCACAGAAATGCGAGATAAGAGGTATAAGCTGTATTATAAGCGCGTAGAGGACCGAGATGATGGGTTTTGGTACATGGTAGTTCCGAGTTTGATGAGACGCGCTAGCTGGCCGTCTCGCCATGTGTCGGTGGGTGGGTTCTCTGGGCAAGGGCGCCTAATAATTACCCGCCCATCCATCAAACAAGGCCCCGCCCAGTTGTGGTGGGAAACCCAGGGTTCAGGGTTTGGCGGGATTCGCCCAGTAAAGAGCAGGGTTGCGGCCTGTGTGGAGTTCCCGCGACGTCCCGCGCAAAAGTGAGCCTTGGTTACTATAGGTGTGGGAGGAGCACTGGACCGTCTGAAACATGTGGGGAGTGAGAAAGCAGCGGAAAGGCGCTCTTACAAGGGCAGCATACACGACTGACCGCTCGGGTCGGTGTGAATTATTGCGGAGGGGCTGCGAAAGGTATCGTTCAGTTGCGGAGTGAAACCTGCCACGGAGTTCAGTGTTTTGCACAGCTTCATGAGCCGTCCCAATGGTCTGGGTGCGTCGCCAGACGTACATACAGGGCCCCATCACGGGGCTTTTCCGTCCTAGTTCCCGCTCCCGCTCCCGTATCCGGCGCTGGCACAGTGTATGTATGTACAGTACTTGGTATGTATGTACTTTATATACATATATTACTTACAGGTATAATACATACCTCAGGTACCTTACGTCTACCCCCAACCCCACCCCCCCCCCCCCCTCTTTTTCTCTAACCGGGGTACGGAGGTACATACACTACATACCTAGCCTCCTTGGTCCTACCCTAGCTGAGTCCAACGCATTTTAGTACCTTGCATTGCTGGCCAGGGCAGTGACTGGGGCGTTTAACGCTCGACGCAGTCCTCACCGACCGTTCGCTGCCCCGATCGCGGCATGGAACTCCTTCCACGCTTCTGCTTGTTGCATGAAACACGGTTTCAAGGGCCGCATCGACGATCCTTCCGTCCTGTCAGCAACCCGCCGCTCGCAAATTGGCCCTCGAAACGATAAGCAGGTAAGCTGGCCCCCAACACACTGCATAAGCCATGACCACTAAGATAGACTCGTGTGAATAACCAGGACTGGCACTGTCGAGGACACAGTCAGTTGACCGGCAGAAAGTTGTGGAGCGCGCCATCCAACTTGGTACGGCTTACTGTAGTACGTCCGTACTGTGGTTGCGAGCCAAAGTTTTTTCCCCCTAGGCAGGTACCGACCGGGGTGACACGGAAAAACTCCCATGCTTCCCAGGCGTTTGTTGCAAAGTACCAGAAATACATCTTCAAGATATACACAACATCATTAACCAAAGAGAAAAATGGTATATATAAGATAATATAATAAATACGTCTCTTATTATATAAAGTATATGATTTTTAAAGCAAAATCCTAGTGCTGGTATTGTTTTCTGCGCTTTTGTTTCTCAATGTGGTGTTGTAGGCGGAGACCCTTATTAGTACCCGTCATAGGGAAGAAACTTACCCATACCACCTAGTACACTACAGACAGTTCGTTCCAGGCAGGCCGTACAGTATCGCCACTGTAGCTAGAAAGCAATCCCCGTATCTCAGGTCCCCTACACGACAAGTAAGGCCAGATTGATGCGGCCTTTTGCAGGCTATAATTAACGATTGTCCAGAGTTCGGCTTCAGACACGGGGAAAAAAAGGAGAGATTTACAGCAAAGAACCGCCGATGTGCAGGCCGGGAGGGAGCCAAGCTGCCCCGGTGTACCCGCGAAAAGTCGGCACAGTGCACACCAGGCAGGCAGCACTGGCTGGCGGCCGATGCGTGGGAGACAAGTAAGCTGGTTTGTCGGCTCCGAGCTGTCGGGTCGAAGCGTCGAGCACCCACCACACCGGGCACGTGTAATAAGCGTAGTGTAGGGTATGGCCGCTGGTTGTGCTCCGTAGGGAAACACCCAATCAAAACAAAAGAGGCTGTACGATTTTGGAGCCCGGTGAAAACGATTCGTCTATTCCGTAGTGCAGTGCTACACTACTGGTAATAAAACTGGCCAGTTGCAACCTTATGACCGCCCGCCCGAGACTTGTTAGGCAACCAGGACAACGAGTCCTCACTGCCGAAGCGAATCGCATGGCGACCTTGAAATCAACCGATGGAGAGTCGAGTGGGTCCATCCCAACCTCTTCGGGCCACGTCCGTTGGAGCTGAAATGCGACTAATCTCAACACCGCGCTATCCTCTACCATATACACTACGGAGTACGGAGTAGTGTATGGTCGTTACACTAGTGCAGTAGCGCGCCATGTGACCGGCTTTCTCTACCAGTTTGGGTGCTCGGGCTTGTTCTTCCATTTCTCTCCACTGACACTTCACTACTGCCGCTGAACGGAGTACTGCAGTGGTTTGCCCAGCCACCTGCGCCTCGCGCCTCTTCTTCATACAACACTGTCGCCAACCGCATAGTGTGTAATGTGGTACACGAGCGTAATAATCGCTGGGCTAGAGCCCTTGACTCGGAGCATCCTACGAAGTATGTACAGCTGGTATTATTAAAATGGACTAGGCATCGATCGACTAAAGTAGCTTGCGAACCATGGAAACTCGCTGGGAATGTCCCGTCATCCTCGCGTCAAGCGGGATACCGCGGAAAAGTCAACATGGGACCAGCCAACCAAGCATGCTAATCTATCTCCTTATACTAGCGTACACTGGTGTAGTGTACTGTGTAGCGGTGCTCCCGATTGTCCTCGGTTTGGGCCGCGGACTGTTTCGGCGCCATGACCCAAGGATCCATGATGGATCGGCATCCCGGTTTGGAACCTTCTTCCAACCGACGCACTCTCCGGGGCGCCAAGAAATTGCTCCCCAGAGCCCGGCCTCTCATCATTCGCCAGCAGTTCCCGACACTCTGGAACGCCCCGCTTCCTGTCTCACTACGGAGTACACTAGGTGCCAAGTGAACGCGCGGCGCCATCAGCCAGCCATGTTCCTCTTGGTTGTCGCACCGGGCGGGATGACAAGGAACCAGCCCACGTCGTCCAGACCGTCGGCGATCACGAAGAGATTCCCAAAGCCACTGGGGTGTTCCAGTGCTCAATTTGGTGACAGGACTGACGAATTTCGAGTTGAAGCCTCTCACTCCTGTTGACGATCTGACGATTTTTTTTTTTTTTTGGCTGGTATCGATCGGTGTATGTCGGCTACCAACACGGGCGGATTTCCGGTCGGTCGCGGATTGAATCGAGATCCCAAACCGCTCCCCACTCCGCGTGGGATGTCCTGTTTGTCCCGAACCGATCAAGCGAAAACTTTCGGGTCCCGAGACGTCTACGAAGTATTAATCCGTACACTAGCCGGGAACCCCATAACAATCTTTTGCCGAGAGAAGCATCCCTCCGTCCCTTCCCAAGCCTTTCCCGTCTACCTCCCTTCCTCCCCCTTCCCCCCAGCTCTCGCCTGTGGGCATCCCTCTGGCCGCGTTTGACCGCTATTTCATGCACTCATTACGGAGTACGAACCGCGAGATAACTATGCCGAGCGGTGTTGCCAATCAAACAATTCACACCAGTGTACGGAGTAATCATGGGAGCCACCACGCAGTCACAACCCTCGTCAAAATCGCCGCGCTTGAGATCCACGTCAAGCAGCTATTTCGAGAGGGTAGTACAATTGGGACAAGCGACACTCGGATGAATGCAGGAACCCGGAACCAAACCTCATGCAGATTCGCACAGTCCAGGGCCAATTGGCACCGGCGATTGCATGTTCATGTTATATTGTCTCACCAACTACCTTTCTGGAGCCTCCTGGCCCGCCGCCATTTTCCGCTTCGTCAGCGACCCTTTCCCGCTCTGGGATTCCGACACATTGACTTTCACTGACTACTTGGCTTGCTGAAACTTCAACTTAGATGGCCGAAGACCAAGGGCCAGCCAGAATGAGCCCGGATGTGTTCCCGATCGATGCTGAGCAAGCGGCTTGAGAGGTAAAGATACTTCGTGCTGTGTGACGGTACGGTAACACCATAGCCAGAAGAGTACCCGCGTACAAGAGGGATACGGATCCCAGACCAGCCGGCTGGTACCGACGGGACCTACAGTGTGGTATCATGTATGTAAGGTATGTACATGTATGTACATACATTCCCGTACTGGTGCATGTATGTGCCAAGCACCGTTCCTTGTTCGAGCTCCCGGAAACCCGTCACCCCTGGCCAGGGTCTACCGACCCGCCGGGTCCCCAGCAAGCATCCCTCCCCTTCTCGTATTGTACTACAGTATACTAGCAATAGCGTACGAAATACACTAGGGATCCGAGTGAAACGACGAAGCAAAGTTGACTCCCCGTCGCACCACGGAGGAATCTCAGGAACCACACAACACAACACAACACCAACCTTGTTCTGACGATACAACCGGACGGGACGGGGCGTGCTCTCGTTGCGATTAATCATAAGCAAACAGCTTGACCGCCAAATCTGCTGAGAGGGGGCGTTGGGGAGGTGGAGAGTCTGCGTTTGCGATGTGTGAAAATGTGGTACGAGGCTGCCCCCGCCCCTTTTTAACTGCTGCTTTTTCCTTTCCCTTTTCTGCAGAGTACAGTACTTGTGAAACAAATGGCCATAGGTTCTGATGTGCGGGGGGGGGGGGGGGGGGGAACAAAAATCAAAACGCCTTCTCTTCTTTGTATCATAATCCGTTGAGTTCTAACAGGGCGAAGCTCTCTCGCCCTTTTGAATGCTTTGGTGCAACAGCATCCGAACCGATCACAGGATTTACGGCGGAACTTCTCGGGAGAGACTGACCTGTCGTGTGACGTGAGTTGTAGTCTCTCAAGATCAAACGAAACCCCCCGTCTCTACGCAACATTGAAAAGTCCGGATCAATCTGTCCAGAGAGGTAGGATGACACTCGAAAGAGATGAACCGCATAGGGTCGCCTCTGGTCTGGTCCTAGCTGGCGACGTGCATGCAGATGTTATAGCATCGCTCGAGATATGTATGTACCACTAGCAGTACAGCGTGGCCTCTCAGTAATGGGCCTTTCATTGATGGGACAAAGTTCAAAGGGGAAAAGCATTCAACTCCGAACCCATGAGCGTCTAGACCTCTATTGGCGGTATATGCCCGTTACCACACCTACCGCAAGACGATAGCCTCCCGCAAACCCCTATACACACCTATAACCAGAGTGCGAAGAATAGGTACCCAACCTGCCGTTCGATTCGATTGTTGTATGCCAACGACGAGACAAAAACGGCGTCATCACCTACGCCTTGGGAACATCCTCCTCGCGGCCCCATCTCGCCGTTTCGTCACCGCCCTCCCATTCCTTCTCGACGTATCCGAGCTCGCGCTTGACCTTCTCGACCGTCGCCTTGTCTCCAGTGTTCTTTCCGATGTTGTCGCTAACGTAACATTATTAGCTCGCATCCCCGGAGCAACGGCCATTTCCGATTAGATCCTCCTTGGAGGGGGGAGGAGGGAGGAGGGAGAGAGGAGGGGATAGAGCAACTTACCTGATCTTGATAGCCGGGTTCCCGTTTGCCGAGCTGAGCTTGATGACGATATTTAGCGGCGTCGACTTCTTGCCCGTCTTGGTGTTGACGAAATCGTTTGTCAGGAACGTGCCGACACCGAACGTGGGCTGGAAGCCGGCCTCCTCCGAGACCTGCTTGTACTCGAGGCAACGGTCGATGTTGAGCGAGTCGGAGAAGACGATGACTTTCTTGTCGTGAATCCCTTCCTGGTCGTAAAAGTCCCGGATAAGCTTGACGAAGCTCTTGGGGTCGCCCGAGTCCTGGCGGACGCCGGTGAAGATGTCGGCGTATGTCTTGTTGGTCTTTTGAACCGTCTGCGCTCCGGAGCCGGTCGAGATGAAGGAGTCGGCAATACTCGGCTTCCTCGCGGAAGCCGGCAAGGGCTCCCCCAGGTGTTGGACCGGTTTGCGGAACGCCTTCAGGAACTCGGGGGTGCCGAAAGTGTCAGTCAGGGCGATGCCGAGCACGCCCTCGCCGAAGCAGCCGACCCAGCGGCGCAGCGCTTCCTCGGTGGCCTTGTGGTAGTCGCCGACGATGGCGGCGGTGCCCATGAACCACTCGTGCGCGACGGTGCCGACCGGAGGGATGTTGAAGCGCATGGCCAGGTGGACGTTGCTGGTCCCGGAGAGCTTTCCGGGCAGGCCGCGCTTCGCCGCCTCCTTGCTGGCCTTGGTGAGCCCCCTGAACACCAAGGCCTGGGTGTGGTAGTCTCGCCTCCGGCGGGTGCCGAATTCCGAGAAGACGCACCCGGCTTCGAGCAGGCGCATGCCCTTGTCGAAGGCTAGCTGTTCCTGGCCTTCGTACGTCCAGTCCGGCTCCATGAACTTGAAGTATGCCTCGGACGTCAGGGCGAGGAGCGGAATCTCGTATAGGATGGTCTCGGACCAGACGCCGCTGATCTTGATGTCCAGGTCTCCAATGTCGGTCTCGGCTCCCGTGTCTTGGCCGGTCGGCCGGAAGCTGAGCTCGACCTGCTCTCTCGGCCGGAGGCGGAACTCAGAGAGAAATTCCAGGTAAGCGGGCGAGAGGTACGGGCAGTGCTCCTTCAGGTAATTCAGTTCTTCGGTGGACAGCGAGATGTTACCGAGCTTCCGCACTTGGTCCTCCAGCCAGCGGAAGGCCTTGCGGGAGAGCTTCTTTTCCGGTGTCCGGTTTGTGTATTGGTACGTGACCGGAACATCCTTGTAGTACTTGAGGACGGCGCATTGCATCGTCAGCTTGTACAGGTCAGTGTCGAGGAAGGAAATGACGCCCTCCGGATAGGGCGAGGAGCTGTTGAAATCCATGGCGGGATGCCCGGGGGGGGGGAGGGGGCGGGATGGCCTTGCTGAGAGTCGATATTCGGATAAGCGAGTGCACAGGGAGCCCGGAATGCCGGTAGCGACAAAAAGATCGTAGAGGCTGCAAATGGCAGAGAGCACGCGATGGGTTGTATCCGAAAAGAGTATCCGGTCTGCACAGCTCTTTCAGCTCGCTTGTTCCCCTCGGCAATGCCAAGAAGCGACAAAGGCCTTGAACCGCAGTGTCAGAGACTGTTCCACCTGATCTCTTTCTGTAACGTTAACGGCCTCGGCTTCGGCCTTGCCTGGGAAGCTAAGCGATGCTTCTTTGTATGGGTTGAACGGGCTCGCTGAGTTCTTGGTGCCAATCGAGGCTCGTCGCGGGGTTACCAGTCCTTAACCAATGCTAGCAAAAGTCAAAAAGGGAACTGTGAAAGCGCCCGCTCGGGTAACGCTCGGGTAACCCCGGGGTCGCACAAACTTGTTCACGTCCGGCGGCGTCGAGGGGGGTTGGGTGTGTTTGGCCAACAGTAACGCGTGTTTGGCCTGCGAAACCGCTGACCAAATCCCTCGGTGACGGCACCCCTTCCTAAACTTCCCGTCAGAGGTGAGAGAGAGACCCTGGGTGGGGTGTGTGTGTTTGAGCGCGGGGCATGGTACTAGTAGTGGGGTACAGAACTTGAGCATGGCAGCGCAACAGATAACTAGCCTAGAAAGGCTGGCAACGGAACCCAATTTCTGTAAAGCGCGGCAGCGTTTTCGGCGGCCCCAGCTGCTATCGCGCACAGGCCATAGCTTATTTTCCTGACCGACTTCCAGTCCAAAACTTTTGGAAGCGGCAGAAAAAAAAAAAAAAATAGGGAAAAAAAGTCGGCAGAGTCCCATAGCCTTCAGGAATTTCGGATCCGACGCCCTCCCCCCGCGACCCCAGGGCTGACAACACCGGAACGATGGATATCCACCGGTGCCGCTTCATCCGTTATCCTGCATCGGCCATCAATGCGGTCGCGTTCACACACTCGTCGCTCCCCCCAGTTTCGGGCCAGAAGAAGCACACGCAAAAACACATCCAGGTCCGCCTCGCGATCGGCCGAGCCAATGGCGACATTGAGATCTGGAACCCGCTCCAGGGGGCCTGGCATCAGGAACTTGTCATCCACGGCGGCAAGGACCGCAGCGTCGATGGCCTCGTCTGGGTCACGGAGCCCGACGAAGAGATGGCCGACGGCAAGGTGATCCACGGCAAGTCGCGCCTCTTCAGCATCGGTTACACCACCACCATCACCGAGTGGGACCTGGAGCAGGCCAGGGCCAAGAAGCACGCCAGCGGCCAGCACGGCGAGATATGGTGCATCGGCGTCCAGCCTCCCTCAAACAAGGGCGCCTCCGCGCCGGGCAGTCGGAAACTCGTCGCCGGCACCGTCGACGGCAACTTGGTTCTCTACTCGATCGAGGATGGCGACCTCAGGTTTCAGAGGACGCTCATCAGGAGCCCGACAAAGAAGACCAAGTTCGTCAGTATCGCCTTCCAGTCGCACAACGTCGTTGTTGTCGGTTGCTCCAACAGCACCATCTGCGCGTACGATATCCGAAACGGCACCATGCTGAGGCAGATGACCCTGGGTACCGATATCTCCGGCGGTTCCAAGAACATCATCGTCTGGGCCGTCAAGTGTCTGCCAAACGGAGACATTGTGTCCGGCGACTCGACCGGCCAAGTCTGCATCTGGGATGGCAAGACGTACACCCAAGCGCAGCGGATCCAGAGCCACTCACAGGACGTATTGTGTCTCTCGGTCAGCGCGGATGGCTCCAAGATCGTCTCCGGGGGCATGGATAGGCGGACGGCCATCTACGAACCCATTGCTGGCCAGGCCGGGCGCTGGTCCAAAGTGTTCCACCGACGATATCATCAGCACGATGTCAAGGCGATGGCGTCCTTCGAGAGCAAGGGGATTAGCGTCGTCGTTTCGGGCGGTATGTACACCAACCCTTTCCACTTTAACTCTCCTGCAAGCTAACATGCGATCCTCCTTCGAGGCTCGGATGCAAACCCCGTGGTCTTGCCCCTGCGCGGTGCGGGCAAAGAGTATCACCGAACGCTGCCACATCTTCCACAGAACCCTCCTTTACATAGTGCTCCCAAGGCTCGGTTTATCGTCAGCTGGTGGGAAAACGAGATCCGGATCTGGCACCTGCTCAGCCCGGCGCAGAAGCTGCTCGATGACCCGCAAGCGGCTCTCGGATTGCGAAAGAACAGGAAGCTCCTCGCACAGATCCTGGTGAAAGGAGAATCTCACATATCATCAGCGGCAATTAGCGAGGATGGCACGCTCCTTGTTGCCTCGACGGCTACCGACATCAAGGTGTTCCAGCTGCGTCTCGCCAGGGGCGAGCACGCGGAGCAGCCTCAGATCAGAAAAGTGGACATGCCGACGAGCGGCCATGCGGCTACCAAAGTCCAAATCTCACCCGACAGCCGATGGATATCCTGGGTAGAAGAAGGGAACAAGGTGATGATTGCCAGGGTGCATACCACAGAGTCTTCGGCCGGCGTCGCCTACACGATTTCTCGTCCCTCCAAGCTGAACCGACTCCGGCGTCAGATTCCCAAGCACCTGCTTCTCGGCGGTCTCGGATCCTACGACCGGAACATTACACAGATGGCCTTCTCGCCCGACAGCAAGCTTCTTGCCGTTGCCGACTTGGCAGGGTTCATCGATACCTGGGTCTTACGCGGCCCCGGCGAGGGAGCGAGCGGCGCGGGCAGCAGAGATGACGAAGGCGCAGCTAGCAGCGACTCGTCGAGCGATTCCTCCGACGAGGAATACGGCGATGTTGCCGGCGAACGCTGGGCCCGGAACCCCAGTGCCAAGCTCCTTCCCAAGCTGACCGCCGCTCCGGTGGTGCTCTCGTTCTCGAAGACGCGGCGGGAGGACGGGGACTACGACCTGCTGACAATAACAGCGGTGAAGACCCTACTCGTTTTCAACCCCCTCCGCGGAGCCCTCTCCGAGTGGTCGCGCCGGAACACGTATCCGAAGCTCCCGGCGCCCTTCAGGGACACGCGGGACCAAGTCAAGGGCGTCGTATGGCAAGGCCACAGGGCCTGGATCTACGGGGTCTCGTATCTCTTCATGCTGGACCTCTCCCGGGACCTTGACCCGGAGAAGGACTCGGCAGGGCAAAAGCAGGGCACCAAGCGGAAGCGAGGCGTGCAGGAGAGCGGCGCCGGCGGCAAGATGGAGAAGCACTCCCTCGCACCCCAGCGGGTCAAGGCGGCCGTGGGGCCCGACGGAGCCAAGTGGGAAGACGTGGAGATGGCCGACGCGGACGACCAGAAGAGCATCAGCGCGAGCAGCGGGGTCGATGACGACGACGATGACGACGACGAGGACATCGACGGCGGCGAGCTGCAGCGCCTGAGAGACGACCAGGGAGCTGCAGCACAGGCCAACGGCGACGACGCGGCGGGGGCCGGGAAACAGGTGACAAAACCAGCAGCGGCAACAGCAGCAGCGACAGCAGCAGCCGCAGCCAAGTGGTGGCATACGTATCAGTTCCGCCCGATACTGGGCATCGTGCCGCTCGAGGGCGGGCCTGGTTTGGCGAACGGGGACGTGTCTGAGGGTCGCCTGCCACCTCTCGAGGTTGCTCTTGTCGAGCGGCCACTGACCAGCGAGGACCTGCCGGAGCGTTACTTTGCAGAGAACGAATGGGAGAGGTGAAAATGGGGATGGGGCATGCTAGCAACGATGGGAGCGTTGAGGTGCGGCGAGCTTATGATGTGTGTGTGTGTGTGTGTGTGTGTGGGTAAAACGGCGAAGGGTCAATCAAAGTTAGCTGGGTTGGCGGTACGTCTTCTCGCTCTGTTCTTGTTGTTGTTGGCGAGCGCCGTTAACCCATTGGGGTAAGTCCGTGTACGAATGGGAATGCCTCCGGCGAGGCTTTGGACCTCGACAAGAGATCATTGAACCAAGGATGACACCGAGCCGTTGGTGATGAGCGAGCATTTCCCTCCCCTCTTCTTCTCCCGACCTACCCCTACCCCCTTTCCAGCTGGCCATCAAGTTTTTGAACAGAGTGAGTTCCTCGCAATCAACTTCGGGCCCCGGATACCGAAGAAGCAGTCACCGGTGTGGTGTACCACCAACCTTCGTCGACCCCCATTTGGAAAGGACGCCTAAAACCCCCCCCCCCCCCCCAAATCCCCGGACATACCCCCAGAACCCTGCCTGCTGCTCCTATGCACACACGCATGCATATACACCCCTTCCGCGCCATCTGCCCCGTCTTGTCAGCCTCTGCCTGTCTTGTCCTAGGAGTCTGCCGTCAGCAACATGACGCGGCCGGTACGCCGGTCCCCGACCTCGCATCCAGTCGCGGGCTTTTTTTTTTATTTGTGTCGTTGCCCGATAGTTCTGGGCAGGTGGAAAGGGGGATCTTAGGAAGAAAGTAGGAAATAGAGATAGAGATACACAATGGAGGTGGGAGACAGGAAACAGGGGTTCCGTGGAGGTCGGGATTCGGCGAGATCGGAGACTACGGATTACATGTGTGCCTTCTGCCTGGCCTGCTTTCTCTCTCTTTTTTAATGCCGCTGGGGAGGGTCATCTTTTCCCCCCTTGTTGTTGTTGTTTTTCTTTTGGCTTCTGGCTAAGCTGTGTCCACTTCGGAGGTGGAGCGTCTGTACATATACGCGCGTGTGTATGTACCTATATATATGTATGTGCATATGTACATGTGTATGTTATGTGTGTAGAGGTGTATGTATGTGTACGTATATAGGGATGTATGTATGTGCGTGTTTGCGTATGGATGTAAGTCTCGGATGACCCGCCAGGTCGTCGAAGAGGCTCAAGTCGAGTTGACGCTCCTTTGGTCGATGGGATCGATGGATCCATAGACACCATGTCGCCCCATCTTGTCCTCCTCCCCTCCTTCCCTTCCTTCCCTCCTTCCCCTCGTTCGTCCGCGGGCGAATCTTCCCCTCTTGCACGGCATGTGCGTGCGTGACCTTGTGGTGGAGGGCTCGGCAGGCCATGATGGAGGGAGGGGGGAAGAGAGGGGAAAAGAGAGGAGGTGCCCGAACCCTTCACTCCCCGTTTTGACGGTCCGCTATGCCGCTCACTATTTATTCCTGGAGATAGACGCGGACATGCAGGTCAACCTAAGAAAAGGGGGTTGGGTTACGCGTGTCTTTTGCTGGGTAACTAACTACTGGACTGCCCGGGCTGGGCGGCGGTCCGCTTGGAGACCGTGAGTAATGAGTGCGAAGTAGGTGCAAGCCTCGATCGCCGTGCTCCGTGGAGCGTGGGCAGGCGGACAGATGATCGGGCCACAGAAGCAAAGCGAAAGAATTTTCTTCCCTAGCTCGGTATCCGGGTGGAGCGGAGCGGCGAGACGCGCGTCCAAGGCCTCGCCAAGTTCCTATCTTTTCTTTTCTTCTACCCTTCCTTGCCTCTCCTCTCCTGGCATGTCTTGCTTGTGGGGAAGGGGGAGAGAGGGCAGGGGACGTTGCGGTCAAACCTGGAGAGGCAAGGCTGGTAGTGGATGATGGCCCGTCGGACTAACTAGACTCAGGCCCGGTTGAACTTTGCTTGCTGTTTTTGGAAGATGTGAATGCGGTGATGGGGGCCCTGCCCAGTTCTGGAGGAGTTGAACCTAGACGTGTGGTCTCGGCGGAAAATGGGGCGGGCTCCATCCTACTTGTATGTACCCGCGGTGTTCACCTTGTTTGTGCCCCTATCTGGTGGAGCGAAGAACTGGCGAACTTCTAAACAGCGCGCTGGAGAAGAGAAGGCCAAAGACGGCCAACTAATATACCAATGATACATGTGTAAACCGTACAAGATATATGATGTGTCCGACCAGGGGTCGGGCATATCGGTTCCACCCGGAGTTGGAACGTGAAGATACAAAGCTACCCACCGGGACAGACATGGAGGCAGAAGTGAGGCCCGAGGCAGGAAAGCAGGACTATACCTGATACAACGTATTGGGACTCGTGGCCTGGATCTGCATGCTCATCACATGCGGAACTGTGAAACCTCGGGGATAGCACACAGCACGTCGTTGACTGCGAGTGGCCCACGTCGGCTGGCCGGATTCTGGCCGGATTCAAGTGAGTGAACCGCTGTCAGGCAGTTCCAAGGCGCGATCGCATGGCTCTCGCCGTCGTTGGGATACGCTCGTCCGGGTGCCCAGCTGTTCGGCTTTGCGAGGCTTAGCTGATGAATGCGGGGACTAGTATGTATGTAAACACCCGGCTTGGAAGGCCGACATGGAGGACGGGGATCCTCTTAGCCGCCTCCGCTTATTACAGAAAGAGTCAGAGCACCAACCTTCGTTTTGTGTGACCGTGGTGAGCTCCATTAGGAAGTTCGCGTGGGGAATGGGCAGAGGGTATCCGGGAAAGCTTAAGAAGATCGAAGCTCGTCGTCAGAAGACAGAACGAGAAGGATTGCCAGGAGGTGACGGACAACAAGGGTCGGATGCCGCGTCATCCCCAACGCCACTCCCACCAGCCGCACAGTGTTTTTGTTGGTACAGTTCTTGTATAACACTGTATGCCGCTTGGATTCGGCTGCTTCGTCCTCCGTTGGCAATGCGCGAACTTCGTTCCCTTTTGAGCACCCATTCAATCGGGCCCCCGTCCTTGTTCTTGTAACATTGCGTAACGTACGGAATAATCCGTACCCAGTCTCAAGACCTGCTCACCTCCAGGCTGACCGTCTGCTGTCGTAATAAGGCGCTGATGATGAACGAACATCTCCGCCTGAATAAGACACTGGCATTCCAATATTGACAAATCTCGGTCTCTGGGGCGGCCGAGAAAGCGTTGATGAGGCAGCGGGTGGCAAGAAACAGCCCAGTCGTCAGCCTTTACGTACCTAGCTATTGCTCGGCCCAACCCGACCTCGGTAAGCCCGTCCAGGGCGTGAAAGTGCTGGGCCCTGACAAACCATCCATCCTTGAGACCCGGAATCCCGGGCTTCAGAAAGTGAGGTCGTCGACTGGCGGTCAGGAGCCCGGTCGGCCTAGTGCATCCGTATCATACGTATCCTTATTAGTGCGCGGAATGTTCGCGGCTCCGAAGTTGCGCGGCAAGGTTTGGGTAGTAGGTAAACTTGTAGCTATGCCATACGCCCTTCGTACATACCGTATGCTGGCAAATATAGAGGGCGATGGCAAAGCGAGACTGCATTGTCCGTCGACGGGCTGCAGTCCTTTATGAAATTCTCTCCCCTTCTTGTTTTGCCTATTTCGAAGTTGTGCCAAGTCGGCCCTGGCCTTACAAGAGAGCCCCCGCCCGCTTGCAGCGCAACCGGGTGACGACGCAACGATGGGCGGCGGGTGCAATCTGATTGGGAAACCGTCGGTGTGGCGTTCTTTCAATATTAAGCCGACCGATAACGTTTCTTCGTAGACATTCGCCTAAAACAATCAGCGATCTAGTGTAGAGGGTTGCGTCGTGAAATGGAATTGCAAGGCAAGAAGAGTGAGGCAGGCGAACAGTCAGGCAGGCAGGCAGCAGGCAGGCAGGCAACCTGTGGGCTGAATCGCTGAATCACTCCACAAGGCCCAACCTGAGGCCGGCGAATGACAAGCCATACGGAGTAATAAGTCACACAACCATCCGTACACTACTGGGTTTCCAGCCTCAGCCACAGCAGGGAAGGAATTACACTACTGATACCAAAGACAGGATTGGCTGCTTCACAGACTACTGAACACTCCCCGTCAGGTAGGTACAGTACTCTGAATGTATCTACATACAAAGTACGGAATACATACAGACACTCATTCCTCCATTACAGCGTAGGGTGCTGGCCAGAGTTCCCGTCGTCATGATAATAATAAGGCACGGAAATACTTCTTACTGCAAGCGATGAATCAACTTGCTGCGCTGCATATGTACTTGGCGGATATCACTAGAACCACCCTCTCTGACTGCGAGGTACATACCCAACTGCAAGTACACCTTCGGGTGTCGGGTCTGAACTCTCTTTTACACTAGCGTGCAGCATGCTACAATACGCAGGACGCAGCATGCTGCCAACAGCCCGGTCCCTTCTTGCTGGTCCGCTCACCCAAGATCAGACCTGCCTTCATCCAACGTTAAAAGAAGTATGAGTGGCCGAAAAACCCTTCGCAACGTGACTCGACACAGCACCAGTCAAGATCTCTCGGCGGTCTCCTAGAGTTTGCGGCCTGTGGAGAATCGCTCGAGGCCGCTGAGGCGGAGATTGGAAGGGGTGTGGAGATCCGTTCGGGGCGGAGGGAACCGAGGCCGGTTAGACCGGTTCTGATTGGCCGTCGCCGGGAACTGGACGCGCGTTCTCTCTTGTCCTCCCCTCCACTCTCTGACGGGCTCCAGGTCTGTATTGCGAGCAGAGATCCGAAGATTCGTCTACTCGTTGCCTGCACCCCTCCCTCAGCTTACGTCTGCTCTGGCGAATGACCCGCTATGGTGGGCAAAATCCGGATCCTCAAAATCTGATGAACGAATGAATGAATGAATGAATGAATGAATGAATGGATTTCAAAAAAACGTCGGATTGGCTCGTTGGCAACCAGCAGTTGTCAGGAGCGAGACCCGGGCTAAAAAAGGCACAAACTCGGTCGGGAGGCGTGGATTGAAGCTCTGCTTGGGACTATCCGCATCGTCCTGCTCTTTACCCAGGTACTAACGCAGGTTACATTCCTAATAACTAACCTCACCTTGCGCGACCTACGCTAGTGTATGTATGTCCCGTACCTACTGTACTGCCACGCAAGCCTCGATCGCCCCGGCCAGTGCGTGGTTAGATACGCCGGGAACGGGCGCACGCCATTAGTGTGTAAGTACGGACGTATGTACTGTACTGCGTACATACACCACGCCTGCGCCGGCTCCCTGAAACCCTTGCGCAGCAACCCGCCCTCCACCTGCCCGCAGCTTTATTCTTCGGCCCCCTTGTCTTTACGCCTGTTCCCGGCCCACCTCTGCCTGTCTCCCTCAATCCCTTTACCAACCCGTCACCACCCACCCGCCCTGTCAAGGCTCTGCGAGGACTGATCCCCCTCCAAGCCGTCGACATACCGGACTGCGCTCGCTCTTTGACAGCAGGAGGACGCTTGCTTGTCAAACAGCAGGGCTTTTTTCTTCCTTTTTTTTTCTAGTGGGCGGCCGTCGAGGTTTGACGGGAACAAGCAGAACGGTCACAAGAGGCGCGCACACCCCGGTTCGTCATTCGCAACATTGCGTGGCCCGCACTCCAGGCGCCGCCACCTGACGACGACGACGACTAAGACGACGACGACGACAACGGCGCTGCCTACCACAAAGAGTCAAGGGAAGGAACAAGTTAACTAGTTGCACGACCACGATTACGACGACAACGACAACGACGGCGACGACGACGACGATTTTCTTTTGCCACAGAATTGATCGTCCTTTTCTCCGATCCGCGAACACATTGCCAACCCGTCTTCCCCTCCAAATCAATCGATCAAATAATAGTGCCCGCCTTTCAACAACTGCCGCTCAACGCAACTGCCGGTCGGTCATCGCACAAATAAGGCATGGATGCTAACGGGAGGGACGCCCAACGGGGCGGGAACGAGTACGGCGAGGAATGGGCACACGGCCTGAGGGTGCAGTTCGAGCAGCTGCTGAGGACCAAGCGGTTAAACGAACTACAGGCAAGATCACGGCAGGGCTCGCCCGGGCCCGGTCACAGCGCTTCGACCAACAGCCACCGAGATGGCCACGCCTCCGGTCGCAACAGGCAAGGCAATTCCGGCGACGCTTCAACGCCCCCCTCTTATTCGGTCGTCCGCAATCTTCCCAAGGTCCCGATCCCCCCCTCGCCCGACGACCTCGAGTCGACGCGGTTCAGGAACCTCCTCATCTCGTTGTCCGCGACGCCCATGAAGTATGAGAACCCAGGCCTGCTAGACGAAGCCCTACAAGCGGTCCCGCTCGATAGGATATACAGCGAGGCCGAGGAGGAGTGCCAAGTGCTCCAGGCCCAGGCCGAGAGCATGGGAGACGGGCGCAAGCCGGAATGGGGCTACCAGGACTGCATTGTCCGCGCCCTCCTCAGGTACGTACGCCGCATGCCTCGGGGGAACTTTGCCCCTCAGATATTCCCCTCTTCTTCTTCTTCTCTCTTTGTTGATATCACCCATCTGACCGACATTCTCGGTTTGTGCGGACAGGTGGTTCAAGAACGACTTCTTCACGTGGGTCAACAACCCGCAGTGTCCGGTCTGCTTCTCCCCGACCATCGCCCAGGGAATGACACAACCGACGCCGGAAGAGAAGGCCTGTGGTGCGTTGCGAGTCGAGCTATACCGTTGCTCCAACAACAGCTGCCGGGCATATGAACGCTTCCCCCGCTACAGCGACGTGTGGCGCCTCATGCAGACGCGGCGCGGGCGATGCGGCGAGTGGGCCAACTGCTTCAGCATGCTCTGCCGCGCAATTGGCTCGCGCGTCCGGTGGGTGTGGAATGCCGAAGATCACGTATGGACCGAGGTCTACTCGGAACACCAGAAGCGGTGGATCCACGTCGACGCCTGCGAGGAGGCGTGGGACAACCCCAGGCTGTACACCGAGGGTTGGGGCAAGAAGATGTCGTACTGCATCGCCTTCTCGTACGAGGGCGCGACCGACGTCACCCGGCGCTACGTGCGCAAGACGGAGTACTACAACGAGCGCACCCGCTGCCCGGAGGAGGTCTTGCTGTACGTCATGAAGGAGATCAAGCACCTGCGCCGGGCCAACTTCGACAAGCAGAAGCGCTTCGAGCTGGAGAAGGAGGACTCGAGGGAGGAGCGGGAACTTCACAGCTACGTCGTCGCCTCCATCACGCAAGCCGTGACCCAACTCGTCCCGAACGCCGTCGATGCCGGGCCGAGCGGCCGAGGGACGTCTTCCAACGAGGACACCAAGGTTCCCGTCTCCGCCGACCTGCCCGCCCGTCAAAGCGGCAATGCCGAGTGGGTGGCTGCCCGCGGCGAGAACGGCAGGCGAAACCAAGGATTCCCACCTCCTCACGGCCAGGAACCGCCGTTCCCCTGACCCTGATTTTCTATAACAACACCTTTTCTCCGCTTGCCTTCCGGACCCAACGACAGCTTCTGGTTTCATCGGCGTCGTCTAAGCATATCCGTCGAGGAGCCGGCCAACAAACGGTTTCGCTGTGTTGTTTGCAGCAAGATACCCACCGCTTGTTGTCGGCCGACTCGGAATCTTCTTATTTTTTTTCCCTCTTCCGTTTTATCATGTTGATGCTTCGTCCCGGTCGCAGGCACGGCATCGCTTCCTTGGGTGTGTCTACACGGCCACCTGTCTTCGCTGCGATCTTTAATTTTTTTCTTTTTTTTGTATATGCCGTCATGGTGTTCCCCCTACCGACACGAACATACATATCACCAACGGACCAACCAACCATTCAACCAAACCAACCCATCGGCTTACCAATCCTACTTTGACCGCCTTGTGTCTAAGTACCACTAAATATCTTCCATTTGTCGTCATCATCGTCATCACCACCACTACCATAAATGTCATATACAACCCGTCATCATCATTGCTTGGAGTATGCCGGCGCTGATTGGGATCCATTGGAAAGGGGGAGCGCATGTTTTCATTCCGGTTCTCTTCTGTCTGTTTTTTTTTTTTTTTTGTTCTATTTATCCCGGCAGGGAAGGAAGGACAAGGAAGCTGAGCCGCTCTGTGATAGCTTCGGGTTGCCACGGGTAAGGGTGGCGTTCACGATGATTCCCTGACAGCGCCTCCAGAGAGCCTATTTGTGCTCGCCATAGCTGTCACGGCCGCTGGCAAACACCTTATCGAAATTGTACTCAAACCATCGGATCTCGGGCTCGAGTCCGGCAAACTTCCACACTCCATTGACCTTGCGGTAGTAATGCGTGTTATGGCTGTGGGCGTGTCCTTTGACCTCAACGTTCCGGAGGCTCGCGTCTGTGTAAACCTGATGTGGCACTCGCAGTTGATGGTGGCCGATGATTTCGGTGTCCGAAACCCTTTCCCACTTGCTCGCGCCGCCAATGAAATGCTGCGTCCGCAGGAGCGGGTTGCCCAGCACTGACTTGTCAGATATCATGGCGATAAACTCTTCCGCCGGCATCGCTTCCCAGACCTTGCCTAGGAACGAGCGGTAGTCAACCTGTCATGATGGTGTCAAGATTGTCAGCTAGGCTAGCGTTTTCGCCCCTCCGCCGCTGTATCAACGTACTCGGAGTGTAGGAGCGATGCACTTCCTCAATCGGTCCCAGTCCTTGGTGTCGTAGCTGTCTGCCCATTCGAACGCCGCCTCGGTAACGCCGAGGTACTCTTCTAAGCTTGTCAGTCAATATCTCGGGTATTGGTATGTCTTAGATCCTTAGTACCGACCCTCGAATGTGATTTGCTTCTCCTTCTTGCTAGTCATGGTGTAAAGCTTGTTTGGTAATAACTCAGTGGTTTGCTTCTGATGTGATTTGAATTGCTGAGATTGTCGAGGTGCTCCTTGCCTCGTCCGGCGCGGTTTATGTCTTGGAAGAGGAAGGGGAAAGGGACGGGTCTCTTCGGGTTAGGAAGAAGCATGTTTGGGCATGGCCTCGTGGGCGATCCCCACAACAGCAAAGCATGTTGTCAGTCAGAGGGAGCTAAAGAGCAGATCAGCTTGCCGTGGACGCGGCTGTCGCAACTTTTCGTTCATCCTGTCTTAAAGTGGTTGCGTGAAGAAGGAAAAAGGACAGGTGGTAAAAGTCGCGGATGCAGATATATGCGTGTTGTTCTGTCCGTGATGGTGCGTGTTGCATGCCTTATCTCCGCAGAGAGATCCGAACCTAGGTTATCGTAAACATGTGAACATACAGGAAAACATGTGACCTGATGGCATGGACAGGGGCATGATAGTGTAGATGGGCTTGCGTGGCCCGGGCGCCCTGTTATAACGATACTATCTATCCCCTGATAGTGTTAGTCATGCTGCTGAGTAGTGTAAGTGAGTATGAACGAAGAGGCGTGTGAAGGGGGGGCGGAAGGGGGAGGGTGAAGGAAAAGGGGAGACAGGGCATCTTCCCGTTGCTGGGTACCGCGTGACGGGCTACCTGTGTAGGCTGTCCGGTTCTCCTCCTTTCCCTTCCCATCTCGTTCACGTCCTTTCTGCTCCTCCTCGCATCCTCGCCTGCCCCGATCACTATATCAGCTCATCACTCTCACTCATTTACACCTATCCACACATCTATATCCCTCTCTCCCTCTCCCTCCCTCTTCGCGTTCTCAGTTTCCCATTCTCAGGTATGTATCTTGAATATATCCGTCCCTACTATATGTTCCTCCTATAGTCAATGTCTCTTACCCTTTCTCTCTCACTCGCCCCTCACACTTACCCCTTTATTATAAGCCAGCCTTCTCCCCCCCCCCCCCCCAAACTCTCCTATCCTGTGTCCATCGATCCGTCGCTTCCATGGTTTCCTAATGCTCTTTACGCTCTGCTATTTCATCAGGCGGTGATGTTCATGCTCATATGCTTATGCTTTCTGTGGCCTATCGTGACAGAACACTACGCAGCTCCTCCTAAGAGGAGGTTGATGATACTCCCCCCCTCCCCCCCGGGGCCTTCTCTTTCCCCTGATCCCCTGACCTGATTCTGCCGGATCGACCCGGTTGGCACCGTCTATCTTTTTCTTCTTATTTCTTTCTCTTTGGTTTCTTCCCTCCGTCAGGCTTGCATTGTCAAATTATATCTCATTCTCTCTCGCCCGAGCCTGGTCGGTTCGCTTTTGTCTTCCTCTCCGGGGCTGGGATGGTGCCGGCTTAGAAATCGTGCTACCGCCCAACGGTATCCCTGAGCTTGGCCGCCTACGCAGGGTCGAGAGCGGGCGATGATGACGATAACGATGATGATAATAATGATAATGGCCTCGATTCCCTGACGCGTCTTTTATCGTCCGCCCTCCCCAGCGAACCGAGCCAAACCGGGCTGCTCTTCTTTCTTTCTTTCCCTCTTTTGTTTTTGTCCCTTTTCATTAATTTACTCCTTCGCACACTATACCATAACGTCGGTGTCTGTGCTCGGGTAGACTGGCACCGCCGTCTCGCACTGCGGCCTGCTCCGAGTATGGGCTTCCCTATAGCGGGTGAGGCTGGGACGGAAGCAATATCTGCATCCCCCAATCTTCTAACCGACCAAGTTCGTACGCTTGATGGGGACCTGCTCCGCTAGAGGGCCGCAGAGACCGCCTGGTAGAGGAGATGCCCGAGACTTGCTCTTGGTCTCTTGTTTTCCTTTGCCGTTTTCACAGCAGGTTTTATAAGTTGAACCTGCGGTGTCGTGGTGTCTGTGATCGGGATAAAGAGATATTTTTTTAAAAAAAGAAGAGGAAGAAAAGTAAAAGAGGTTCTCTAGCTGGATATTACGGATATTTCAGGTTCCCACTCGTCTTCAGTTGCGTGGCCACGAACCCCATACATGGGTAAGTGAAAAAGGACTTCAGGGGTAAACAGATGTTGTAAACCCAAGATTCAGCTCCTTCCAAGGTCAAATTGTCCCCTCGTCCGCGAGTTACACCGTCTAGAGCAGAATTGTTCTTTTCTTGTTCTCTCTTCCTATTTATTTCTGTAAGGTATAATTGTTTTGTCCCACCCTTGGGGGGGGGGGGACGATCAGATGCCTCGAGTCACCGCGACAGGTCATAAGAGCAACCGCTGTTGACTTCCGGCTTCTTCATCACGCAGCGAGTTTCGACGAGGGTCTGAGAGCAACGGGTTCCGTTCTACTATCGGGAGAAGGGACCACATCACCCTTTTTTTTTTTTTTTTTTTTTTTTTTTTTGGCTCGGAGCGGTCCCGACTTGGCAACTAGGAGGTTTAATTCCCGCCAAGTTGACCATCTTTTAGTGCCCCATGAATGTTTTGTTTCGAGTAATGGCTGATAATTGTTTACGGGATATATATACGTACGGAGTACTGTATTTAGACACATACATTGGCGTACATGTACGGATTACATTACATATATACCAGAGTCCATGGCACGCAGCGTATGAACTTTGCCGGGCGAACTGCTTACCCTCCCCGCGTTTGGGTCGGTGGTCAGAGGGGAGTCTCGATGTAGTTTAGTTATCGAGATGTTCTGCTGATGACACCCAGCGACACCCCGAGACACACTTGACATTGCCTCCCCCGTCTGATCGTCGTCCGTTTCCCAGACGGTAATAACCGAGCAGGGTACTAAGTACGGAGAATGGAGCAGGTCGATCTGTCGTGGAAAGCCTCTGCCATAATTTTTTCTGTAGTGGATGTACGGAGTACCGATTACCTTCCTACAGGGTATGTAGTACGGATTACATTACTACACAATAATAGGGCAGCAAAGCCTCGTGTTTTTTACCCCTTTTGCATCCCCCTTGGCCTGACCAGTCGTTCGTTTTCGGTCTGGCAATCCTCAAAGCCAAGCGGCCAGGGAGACGAAACATTTGGGCTTGAGGGGGCAAACGCTAGCCTAGTACGGGATGTTTTAGTGTGTCGTCAGCACCGATTCAAGAGGCCAACTGCAGATCGTGCAATCGTATCGAGATTGCCATGCAGCTACCCTTGAGCTGGGCGAGTGCGCTGTAAGGTACGAATGTATATGTACCGTATGTACTTGAATGAATTGTGTGTAACCGTACTCGTAAGGCGGCCTTTAATTAGCGAGAGAAAGAGAGCGAAGAGGACGAAGCGCAGCGAGGAAAGGGAGAGAAAACAAAAAAAGTCTGCGTCTTGTTTGACACAACTGGTGGGCCATCAATGAAGCACGGCAAACGTCGGTTTCATTTGATCGTCTCACCTCCCGATTCCTGCTGATGGCCGCGCATTGTGAAAGTTGGTGACTTGGTAATCAGGCCTGGTGATCCTTAGTTGTATGTAATCTGTACGCCGGGGCCCCGAGACCAAGGGGCCCCGCTGGCAGCCGAGATTATGGGCATAACTACACTACTGTGTAGGGAGAGACAACACCCGCCCACCCCCCGGTTTTTCGTGAATAATCCGTACATATACGGATATGGAGTAATAATACTGGGCTCACCGGGATGGATCAAACAGAACGCGGGCGGAGCCAGACCCAGAAGTGCAATTTGCAAAGTCGCAGTGGCTTCCAAGGTTAGTTATGATTACTGCACAGCATACACTAACTGATCCAGACTGTTGGTCCTTGTTGCTGCTCGGGGCGGGAGGGGGCCACCGCACCGGAACGCCCGGGGAAAACGGTAGCCGTAGAGCGGCGGCCGCACGAACAAAGGGGCAGCCAAACAATGATTGCTCCGTTCTGTCCCAAGTCAACGCAACAAGGAGGCAAAAGCGGGCTTTCGACCGAAAAGCAACGTGTTGCTGGAAGTGCACTCACTGTAACTAGTGTACGGAGTAACTATGCACACTAATCTAGTTAGGCCGCCCAAGACAAATATCCGCCCAGACGCCTTCGGAGGGCTTTTCCAGCTTGTTGTTTGCTTCTTCCTTCTCCCTGGCAACCCGCCCCAACCGCAGGAGATGCGTGCTTTCTCTCTCTGCTCGGAAACCATGCCCGCTGCAGGGTGGCTTGCTAATCCCCGGCGAATACACTAGTGTAGAGAAGGATTGCGATGCACAAGGACCCTGCGGTTATTGGCGCTCCCAGAAATAGTGTTGCGAATGTTGCGGCAAACCTGGGGGGCCCCCCCCCAAAGACTTGATAGGACAGGACAGACCCCACAGGCCCCCAAGGCCGTGCCTTACTGATGCATCAGCAGTGCGATCCTGCCGAAGCCGCGAGTCACGCGTAAAGTGCGCGCATGGTTACTATAATACGGAGCTGAGGCTGCGATTGGCTGAGCACACAGAGGGCCTGACGCGAACCCTCTGAAAAGAACAGGGTCGCTTGTTTGGAAGGCGCAACTAAAATCTCTCTTTCCCGACAGACCGGGTTGGGCGGCTGCAGAGTTGAGAAGACTAAACCTTCTCGACTAATAACGCGGCCGATCGAAACTACAGCGCGTGCGGCACATGTCGGATCATGACAATATACCCCCGCCCGGCCGGACGAGGTACCCATCCCAGACTCCGGCGGCTCGTTACCTTCCTACTTGGTATTGCACTGGGGAACAGAGCGAGTGATCAATCCTTCGAGACGCAAACGACGCCCGCGGACCATGGTCCAATTCGGTGCTAGTGTAGCGATCGCTGGGCAGGATTGTCGTGCATGTTGTAGGGGGTGCTTAGTGGCCGAGACTTTGGCTGAGATGAGGTCATCGAGTGTCAGTTGGATCTTTGATGCGCAGTACTCCGTAGACCGAGAGCCATTGGCGACTCGGCGACGCCTTGGCTCGGTTTCAGTCCAAACCTGCTCACGCGCCCAAGGCGCTAGAGGTGGCGAAGAGGCTTCCGTTTCATGCGCCCATGAAAAGCGAAGAGCTGGAAGCCGGCTTTGCCTTGCAATCGCGTGATCCATTTTTCGCGTTGCCTTCTGGCTACTAGTAAATTGTTGATTCAATTGGCCAATTGGTCCCCTCAAGTTCAGGGATATGAGATATGAATGGGTATTGTCTGAGCGCCCGAGTGCTTTGCTTCGGATCAACGCATTCCAAGTTCAACTGATGCTGAAGATTAATTACCCTCGGAACAATTCGCACGCCTTCGCGGACGAGGCATCTGGTTGTCGAGGAAGCTGGAGATTGGCCTTGGCTGGGCCCCCCATCTCACCTGCTCCCACATTTCACATCTACTCTCTCCCTCTGGACACGGTGTCGTGAGCCGATCGGACATCCAGTCTTGGCTTTTCCGCCTCGGCGCCGGCGCCTGCGGAGGGTGCGGAGGATGCGGCGGGGGTACGGAGTAGAGGAGCCGGGGAGAGTCGCCGGGTAGTGCCGAGACAGGGTAATTTACAGTATGTACTGTACATGCCTTGCACATACGTGCACAGGTGCGAGGCCTCTTGGGTGGGTTGCAATTCGACGAGAGCCCTCGATGAAACCGACGGTCAAAATGAACAGAGAAAGAGTTGTTTCTTTGTGACGGTGCACGTGCGGTGCTGCTGGCGGCTGCCTGTGCGGTCGGTCCCTGGTGCCGTTCCTGCCATTCATCTCGGTGAAACGCCGGCGAGCGCCAGACTTGGTTGTGTCGAGCCAAACTTCCAGACGCGGCCGCGTTCTCCACTTCTGCTATCCATTTACGGATTCCTTGGACGGGATACTGGAACGGAGTATGTAACATACATACATACATACATACACACATACATACATGTTCGGGGGAAGCAGTTGAGGCCAGTCTCTTGCAGTTGCAAAATGATGTCCCGAAACGCACATGGAACAGTCTTGGACCGGATTCCGGACGAAAACCCTTTCTCCGTGTGGTGCATCATCCACCAGGGGTCCTGATCTGTTTCTAAAAGCGCTGACGGGCCTGCCCGTATCCCAAATGTTTTATTCAGGAGCTGCATTGGGTTGATGACGGCCCCCTATGTCCCTGCAGATTGCTTGCCAATCCGGAAAGCCGCCAGGACTAGGCTTACCAAAAGCTTTGAGCCAAGAAAACAAGCTGCCACGCGTGCGAAACGGGTCTTCGAAAAACCTGGAAGAAAGAGGTCGCTTGTGTCAAAGTATTCTCGAGATTTGAAGCGATGGTCTCATGTGAATTGAAACCCAGGAACTCTGACGCAGCCCACCCCGGCGATAGTCGTAAGATCGCGGTGAAGATATGGATGTACTCTGTATGTGCCTTTGCCTGACAATCGAGCCTTGATATGTGTATTGCGCAGCAGATTCAACTGTCTTCTACTCCGTACGCCGGCTGGCATCGTCCCGTGCCGCGGTAATTGGTCCCAAAGAAAGGGGGGAGCCTTAAAGATAAAGAAACGGACAGTAAAAAGGGCCCCAACCTCACCTGTTTCCCGCCGTAATTATTCTTTGGAAGCGTGTTTTTCGTTATTCTCTCTCGCCGAGTCGAATATGTCGAAATGACGGGACTCTGATGGAATTTGGTGCAACTCTGGTCTGGTAAATCCCAGGGACCTTGGAACTGATATGAGAAACTAAGCCGGATTAGGCAAAGTGTGCCTGATTATCCCGAAAGCGGGAAAGTAGCCAGGGTCTGGCGCCTTCCTTGGCGCCGCAGCGAACTTCGTCTCGTTGGTGTTCCGTTGCGGGGTGGTGCCGGCAAGCTCGGTTTCTCAAGCTCGCCTCAGCCCCATGTGGCACGCCCTAGCTCAGCCTTATCACTGCTATGCAGCTGGAGGCCGGGCGCGTCAGGCCAGCAGGCAGGTGTTCTGGAAGCACCTGGCGAATCCTGGAGATTACGACCCGCCTACAGCGTTTTTGAACGCCCTGGCCGCCAGGCCACACCTATTCGTTCAAAAGCGCAAAGTTACCTAAGGTATGTTACTGTACGGACTACTCCGCACGCTATGGGGACCACCGGCCCGATGTGTTTAGGACCAGGCATCTGAGGCAATTCCCAAATTTTCTCTGTGCATCTACACGATGGAGAAGCAATGAATTTTTGTTGCAAGCCTTTTCCTAGAATCGCCCTCGGCCTCGGTGCACTTGCGGTGACGGCAGGTGGATTAGTTGGAGAAGATCGAAACCGGGGTGGCTTTCCAGCTTCCAATCACAAAAGCTGTCATTCCGGAAGGGGGGCTGGCGGGTTCTTTTTTAGTGTAGTTTAATCCGTACACAACGCACTCAAAAGTCTCGGACCACGCCGCAAGGATGCAGCCGACTTTTCCTCTGCGGTGCGGTTGGGTCCCGTTGTGGAGTGCTCGCGGGAGGGGGGTCCGGGTTTGATGGAGCATTGTGGGCAGTCGCAAACGGCCTCGGCGAACGAGCCAGCAGGGGACTGGCTTCTGAAGCCATTCTCACCGCTTCTACGGGCTCTTGGTCCCCTCGCTGCCGTAACAACGCAAAGGAAAGGTTGCGAGTATACGGAGAACAAAAAATAACGACATCTATCACCGTAAAGCACGAGGCCGAGAAACAGGCGGCCGACTCCGCAGATCTCGGGGCCCCGTGGTGGTCATCCCCGGAACTTGAACGGTCGGCTTGGCGGCCCGCTTTCGGAAACGCCGGTACCGTGTGGTTCGCTGGACACCGCCTGGTCGCCGGGGAGAAGGAATATCGTCGCTCCATCTTCGACTCGCGGGCTTCCGATCCGGTGGGATGCCTCCTCCGCTAGTTAACCTTTTTTTTTTCAGGCCGGACCCACAACCTCGCGCTCTCCTCGTCGCCGCTTCTTTGTTGGGCAAACGTTTGCGAACTTGAAGGCGGATAGAGGCCGCAAGCCGACGAGCAAAAGTTCTGTGCAGAATGATTGGACCCTTGACGCAATTGGTCGCCCGCAGGCAGAGTAAGCAAGTACTGTGTAAGCAGAGATCGCTCAGCTGCTGACTTGCATATGTTGCATTGAAGAGACCCTCTTCTCTCGAGGTAACTGGAGCACATATTCGGTGCAGTGCCTGCGTCCAGTCAGCCACAAAACCCTCGGCTAGTCATTCATTGGCTCCAAAAGAACGGTTGCCCTCCTTGCTGCGTTGGGAGCAACAGTTTCATGTGAATTATCTCGAGGTCGACCCATTGGCTCCCGATTCATCATCATTCGGGAAGGAGCACCGCCAGCTGAGGGGTAGGCGGCCGCCACACTCGGCCTGTGCTCTAGAAGGCTGCAAGTAAGGAAGTTTGTAGACTCCTCCCCGATTCCTGCGTCTGCTGAGCACGGAGGAGTGTACCTTATTATGTAGGGAGCCTATACAGTACATGCGGTTGGTAAGGATGCACTGAGAACTTGGGATGATCCACCTCTTCTCGCTCTCGGCCCGCTCTGGTTAGCTCTTTTTGCTGTGCCGTACAAAACGTCATTCCCTCTTCTGAACCCAAAGATTACTTACAATGGAGAAAGACCGATTTCAAGGTACTGTATAATGGAAATAGTAATCAAACTCGAACGGGCCACTGCAGTTCTCTATAGAGCTTTGATAGACAAGCTTGGAACTACCTGGATAATTGTCGTCCGCATGGAGAACGCGGGCTCCATCTTGATAAAAAGACTTGACGGTAACACAACGCTCAGACCCGTCAATTAGAGAGACGCTGTGTCCCACGGAAAAAAACAGAGTGGCGATATATCGTCACGGAAGCCGGAGACGGTAGTCGCACAGAAGCCTTGGTGTAGCCCCGCCAACACCGAAGCCATTGGCGGTCGGGCATTACAGGGCCAGGCTTGTTGCCCGGTAGAGAGGATGCGAGTTCGCGCGCCCTCGCGCTACAGCGGCCGGCTTGAAGAAAAGTGTCGGTGTTGCTTTCGTGAAGGCCATTCGCCGCAATCCCTGAGGGGCTCCGGGTCGCGGCTGCCTGCCGGGGATTGGACAAACCCGTCGTTGACACGCATGAATTAAATTGAGAGCCTTAAGGCGTGCAGCAACGCGTCGCGCCGTTCTGATTGGCTGTTGGCCATCAGACCTTCCCGATACGCATCGGCAGGGCACCGCAGCCTGAGGGCTGTTCCCTCCAGGTGCTTTCCTTCGTTTTCTAGTCAGTGAAAGCCCTCGCGTCGTCAAACCTAACTCACAAACGGAACAACTAGACTATAGTATCACGGTTTCTCCTGGTCTTTGCCTGTTGCATGTGTTGACCGAGCACACTACTTGCCGAAGAAACACAAAAAGATCGGGACGAGGTTGCGAATCTTCGAGATGTTGTGGGCCGTCGGCGGCCTTGAGAAAAGCGGGCCGCCTCCCCCCACCCCTCTCACCCCTTCCCAGTGGTCCCCAAACTGCGGCCCATTAAAACGCGGGACGCGCCAAGCACTGATGATACGCGTAGCAACGCAAACCATGGAAGCGGCGAAATGGGAAACATTAACCAGTTTTGGACGTAAAAACGATGCATCGTTCTCCCTGCTGTGGGCATGTCCTTGCACTAACGGGGATGAAAGCTTTACGCAGACCAATCTCCTGGCTCCTGACCGTACGGGGAATCCAACGGGTTGCGGGTTCCTTTGTACCGGTAGATATTATAAGGACGTCGTTGGGATGTATGTACGAGAACAAAGCCATGGTACAGAATACAGAAGGTTATCAAGAGGTCGGCTATTCGTCTCAGCTTGTCGTCTCAGCGGGGCGCGACCGAGGGGTTTGAGGATACTGATGTAAAATTTGAAGAAGCGCACTTGAGACTTGATGGACATTGCACTGATGCATCTCTTCGGAGGTCGCAAAACGTTAGTTCATTCCGGATGACCTGCAGCTGACCTTAGCGGACATATATATCGCCCACTCTTGTGGTCTGGCGGCATGCAGTCCATGTCTCTGGTTGCAGTGCCTGTTCCTTGCCCACCGGGGGTTGGCAACCTGGCTGTCTCGGTTGGCTGAGCGTCCAAGCAGCAAGAGAGGCTTGTGGCATGGCGTTCTTAATCGGCCGAAAACCGAAGGCCTGAAGATGAGGCCATGGCGATCCCGTGCGAAGCGTGCTGATGCGACAAACAGAGGACAAACTGTATCAAATGGCCCAGATACCTCTAGGTCCAGGGTCCGGTGTTTCAGTAGCTATAATGCTGTGTACGAAGCACCGTACGTTCTTACTGATTCCGTTGTTGCTCTGGCCTGGTCGAGAACCGAAGCAAGGGATGGCTTTCTCAAATCGAAACGGAGGCCGGCCCCCCTTTTTCCCCCACCAATATCACTCAAACTCTTGTCAGAAGTTAATGTTTGATGCCGCCATTTTAGTGTTTGACCTGTCGGCCTGCGTTCATTGTGCACAGTCCCATTGTGCAGCGCAGTCATCTGCCAGACTCCGTTTCGTCGCTCCCGGCTTGTAGAGGTATCGACGCCTAAAGAAGGCAATTATCGGAACAGGGAATTACACAATCCGTAAGCGGACTGCGAATGGAAACATGAAGCTGAGCGGGCATTTTTGGTTAAGGAATGGAAAGAAAAATGGAAAAAAGATGTCGCGCCAGTCTCAATTGGCCAGAGGACGCCAGACCGTGACACGCAGCCGCGCAACAGAACACCGACACGCTTCCTTGAGTGCAACTCTGGTTCCGTGTCTCAACGAAATTTTGCCCGTGGTCCACCTTCTGCCTGCATGCCGGAGCTCACCATTCCAGCAAGCTGAGTGGCTCACTGCGGGCGACGGAGTGCCTGAGGACCGTAGATCCCTGCCGTGCTTCGTCCTCTCGCCTGGGCTTCGAATTTCCCAGCCCGGGCCACGAGTCCACTCAATTCCAGCGTCGCCCACCACCAAGCTCCAGTCCGCCAGGAGCGAGCCTGCTGGCCGTGCCTGAACGAGTGCGACCTCCGCACCCCACCCACTAACTACGACCACTCATGTAAAAGTGCTCGAGTGTCGAAAGCCAAGGAATAAAGACGCCCGCGTCCTGCAAAGCAGAGCTCAGCAAAGTAGTGTAGTTACGGTGACGTGCAGAGTGCAATGGACGCCATATTTGCATCGCCTTGCAAGGCGGCCATGCAACCACTTTTGCGGCACAGCTCAACACGACGCGACGCGTAGCGTGGCTAGTTGCCTTGGAGCAGAGTCGACAATGAACTTTGTAAACGCATGCACGAGCAGTGATGGAAGACATTTGGAAGTTTGCGTCTCATGACCGACAGTTCATCACCGATTCGTTTTGGCGTCGCTCCTTGCTGCGCGCGACGGAGTGAGGTGGGTCGGACAGTGAGGGAGAAGGAGAGTACCCCATACGGGATAGTTAGTTCAGTTTTCCAAGTTGTAAATTGTACTGTATGTATGTACAGAGCCAGGTCCTGGCACGATTGCGGGCTCTTGGCGACGCCAGACTGTTGAGCGCTGCCTGGATGGCCTGGCTCTTTCCCCCTGCACGCCCGTGGTCCTGCACCTGGCCAGGGCAGGTACTTCCGTCAGTACGCGGTCGGTGCTGCACGCTGCTTGGTGCTCAACGCTCCTCCGTCCAGTCGCGAGCCGGGGTCCTTGTCTTAAACCGGCCGTTAACCAATCTCTGTGCTCCATTTCCACTCCCTTTTCCTCTTCTCCATCCTCCTCCGCCCTGAACAAATATCTATCTCCTCCTCCCCTTCCCTTTCTCCTTCTCTTCCATCCGCAACCAGTCATTCCCTCTCCCTCACCGTCCCTTCCAACATTTCCCCCCTGTTGGACTTCCTTTTCTCAGACAGAGAAACGGAGGGAAGGAGGAGATTTCGAATCTGGGCCCCCCGACAAGCTAGCCTCACCCAGCCTCATATAAGGACAACGACCGGACTGGTACGTTGCAGAGAGCCGGAAAGAAAAAAAATTAAGAAGCTGGAATTGGGAATCTCGCACGTTCCTGGTTCTTAAGGCTCTTCCAAGCTCTCGAGCTCCACCACGCTGCGTCCTGGTTTGACTTGTCCCCCCCCGCCCCAGGCATTCTTCGGTTCGACGACGAGGAATCCTGCAACTCTCCGCGGCCGCTCCCTTCGTTTCGAGTACTCTTTGACCTCGCTCTCGTTCATCTCCCAACGCACCGACTTCGGACCTCGGCCTCGAGCGAAGCAGACGTTGGCTGGTCAATCTCGACAATCGCGAGGGAACAAAATAAAGAGGAAAATCAAACGGGGGATTCCAATCCGTTTTCCACCAGAATCCGGGTCATTTGACAAATCTTGCCTACCGATCCACGAGCCGAGAGCGACTGGCGGTCATCTACATGATCTCAATCGGTGCATAAAGACCCCCTTTTCTGGCCCTGTCGAGGCTCTGAGAGTTGAAGGTACGTGTGTGAGCTTTTTTGTTTTTTTAGAACAAAACCTTTCTCCGAGATTCCGTATTCCCTTCCTCGAGGGGAAATATTATCCTGGAGCCATGCCTCTCCCGTCGTACTCGCCCGATAGCTGCCCCTGATGTCATCAGTTCAGGCACGAGCTCTCGTGTGGACAAATAACTGAACAATGCCTGGTTGTTCCCCTCTACAGATACATGCCGATCCGGGTGCTCCCTGCAATCCGCGGCATCTTTCACACCCAGGCCTAATCGACCGGCGATCCATTGAGAGCTGCCGTGGGACACGTTAGCTCGTTGCTCCCGCCCAGTGTCAGGAATTGTGCTCATTTTGCGTCGGTCCTTGTCCATCGACGACCCGCAGCCGTGGCAGTAAGGGATCCCATCCGATTCTTCACTCTCCTTTCCGCGCCTTGAGACTCGCCGGGTCCTCGTCCGTGCCGGAACGAGTCTCTTGTTGCCAGCTCGGTCGAATCACAACCAGCCAGCCAGCGTGGTTACTCCCTCTACTCGGAACAATGGAGCAAGAGAAGGGAGTTATGGGTTAACGGACCGCTCTGCTTCTGTGCATTGAATGCGGTCGAGAGCTCGGAGAATGGGACTGTGCTGATTCTCAACGATATAGAAGACCTTCGGCCGACACAATTCAGAACCGCACGGTCACCCGAAAAACCTTGATTCTCTTTTTTCTCCATTGAAGTCGGCGATTTTTCAGCCACATCCACTCCTTTCCCGTACTTCTATTTCATCGCGCTCTTTAATACTTTAATACTAGTCATCATACTCGGTCGACGTCTCACTCCCTCGGCTCGATCATACTCTCTACCCTAATACTACTTTCCCGGAATTCCTGGAGAACTCGGAACAGCCGTCGCCCACTTGGACTTTCCCGGTCTTATTTATCCCGAACAGTCAAGATGGCGCCGTCAAGTTACCAACCCGACGAAACCTTTTTCGTCGAGTCGGACGAGCCCAGCCAACGCATGATGATGCGCGATGCTGCCAAAATGCTTGCGCGGAACAAGCAGGAGATGATCGCCAACGAGCTCTCAAGGCTGGCCTGTGACGAGTATCTGGAGGACATCATGCAGCACATTCGTCAGATGGAGGTATGTCATCCGACTGGGAACGGTCAATAGGACGTAGCAAAGGAAATGCATATCTCTTGCTAACTTTTCTTCACCTTCCTCCAGGACGAGACATTACCCGATGCGAACCTCATCGACATGCAGCGCGAGATTCAGTGGTTCATGCGGCCGTATCTCATCGACTTCTTGGTTGAGGCCCACGCCGCCTTCTCGCTGCTCCCTGAGACCCTCTTCCTTACCGTCAACCTCTTGGATCGGTACTGCTCGAAGCGGGTGGTGTACAAGCAGCACTACCAGCTGGTCGGCTGTGCCGCCCTCCTCATTGCTGCCAAGTACGGAGACAAGAAGGACAGGGTACCTCAGATCAATGAGCTCAACAACATGTGCTGCGGCCTCTACGATGCCGGCATGTTTACCCAGATGGAGATGCACGTCCTCAACACGTTGGACTGGAACATTGGACACCCGACCGTCGACTTCTTCACCAAGCTGGTTGCGGCCGAGGAACGGGATAGCCTGGAAGTGGAGCACATGGCTGCATACATCTGCGAGATTGCCCTCTACCACCGGGACTTCGTGTCGACGAAGCCCTCGGTCATGGCAAGGGCATCGCTGGCTCTCGGCCGCGCAATCCTGGGCAAGCCCGAGGTTAATGACGGCGAGTGGGACCACGCCGATAACGTGACCCTCGTTGCATTGTCGCAACATCTGCACCAGCCGTCCGTCACCCTTGCGAGGAAGTACTCGAGCCAGTACTACTCGCGAGTGTCGACGAAGCTTGCCGACTTCCTCGCGCAGCAGGCTGCCATTGCGCGGAGAGGGGTGCCACCCTCGCCGCCCGCCGAGCACTCGCTCTCCGACAAGGCAACAGACGTGTACAGCACACCGCAAAGGGGCTTGGTGCCGTCCCGGGCGTCGCCGACGGCTACATGACGCCGCCCATCACGCCGGATGGTACCGGGTTTGGCCAGAACAACGCCATGGCGAAGGACTATCAGGTACCGCCTCGTTGCCCGGTCACGCCAACACCTCAACCGAGCCAAGGCCAGTCGTACAACTCGCAGTCACACGTTCCCCAGCAACAACATATGTCGGGGCCATCTTATTTTGGCACTGCGTCTCATATGTCGTACTAGGGCTGCTGTCCAAGGGGGGGACACGCAGAACCAAGTGTGGCTGGCGTGACATAGTGCTTCGTTTGGCGACCGGCCTCTGTTTCTTTTCGCAAAGGAAATAGACGCCGTTTCCTTTTCTCCACTTTCTTCTGGGCATCTTGAAATATACCAATACCACCTTGGAAGACAAAAGATTGCATTCATCTGGCTCTTTTCTTTGCACGGGAATCATCTAAGCGTCATGGCATCAGCGTTGATTTTCTTTTTCCTTTTTGCGATTTTTTTTCAGATCACTTATTCGATTCCACTTCTTCGTGAGATACACTGGTGCGGCTGCATCATGGCTGCAGCCGCTGTCGTGGCGCGGGGACCTGTGATGTCCCTGGGCTGTGACAGCCTCGATTCGCAACAGCCATGCTAATTCTTCGCCTGAAAAAAAAACCGAAATTCTGACCAAAAAAGAAAAAAAAAGGACGGGGGTGTGTAGTATCGATCCATTTTGGTGTGGAGCGGGGGGGTCTCACCACGCATGCCGGTGATACCGGACGTGGACTTGTTCCCGCACCAACCGAAAGTTTGATAGAGAGGAACGGGCTTCAGAATGGCGGGATTTGTGACGGAAAGGAAGAGCGGATACCAAGATTGGCAAAGGTACGAATGGGCAGAGATACCCGGATGGGTTGAAGGGGCAGGAAATGAGCGGTGGGTTGTTGGCACATGAAGGATAGGCCAAGGGATCAAACATATCTCTTGTCTCTCCTCGGTTGATGGGCCGGCCCGCTGGCGATGGCTTAGCGGCAGCTACCACTAGGTTATACCACGGACTTGCGGACAGCCAGCCCCAGCGCGATAGGAAGTGGGTGAGGGGATGATTGCCGACTTTTGCTCTTGGTCTTGAAGAGGGGAATATTTGACCGCTGCTGGACAAGACAACAGCGATGGGACGTAAGCGGGGGGTTGCTTGGGCATTCTAGTTGCTCTCAGGCTTACCTCGTAGGTGCCGCAAGCAAAGAGGTAGCTAGCTGCTGAGAAAAGGAGAAAAGCAAAATTCAGGTCGTGTGTGTGTGTGCAGCCGTACATTACATTCCATCCTATCCCCCTTGTCTGGCGTGCGAATCATGATCCTCATCTACTGCTATTATGTGTTGTGCTCTGTTAAAGGTTCCCTATTGATTCAAACCTGCGATCTCCCTTCCCCCTTTTCTTTACACTTGGAGCATGGGTTAAGTTTGAAGGAGGTATGGTTTTACACACGATTGCTGTCCTGCTGGCGGTGGCTAGCTATTTACTATCTGTCTATCTGGCCCTACCCAAGTTATCGAACCCCTTCTAGTCAGTGTGCGTTGGCTCACATCTTAATCCTCTTCCTCGCCGGCTTGCTGCTGCTACTGCTGCTGCTGCTGCTGTTGTTGTGGTGGTGGTGGCGGTAGTCGTCGTCCTCCTCCTCCACGGCCGCGCTGGCCCGTCGCCGCAGGGGTACTGCCCTTCCCCGGGAGGCATCGCGACCCAGGGCCGGCTGTTTCCCATTCTTCTCTTTCTTCTTCTTCTTCTTCTTCTTCTCCTCCTCCTCCTTCTTGTTCTTCGAACTCTCGGGCCGTCCTCCTCCTCCTCCTCCTCCTCCTCTGACGCGTAGCACCTCGGTATCCCGGGCCCCAGCGGCGTCGGTGCGGTCCACGTCGGCCCTCCTCCTCCACTCCTCCTCGTCGTCGTTCCTGTGGTCGTCGTGGTCGTCGTGGTCGTCGTGGTCGTCGTCGCCGCGCCTGCGCATGAGGAGGAGGAGGACGGGGTCGCGGCGGCCGACGACGTCCTCGTCGCGCAGCACCAGCACCGCTCGCTTGTCGGCGCAGGCGAAGGCGGCGGCGTCGGAGTCGGAATCGGAATCGGAATCGGCGGGGGCCAGCTCGTGCTCGAATATGACGCGCTCGGGCGTCCCGCGGCATCGGCTCAGCCGGCGTGCTAGAAGAGCCTTTTTCTCATCCTTCTCCTGCTGCTGCTGATGCTGCTGATGCTGATGCTGCTGGTGGTGGTAGTAGTCCTGGTCGTGGTGGTGGTGGTGACCCGCCCCTCCCAGGACCTCGCCGTACCGCATCATGCCCGGCAGCCGGGAGGCGCCGAGCACGTCCCGCCGGCGATCGCCCATCCACAGCCGGAACGAGCCCGGGGCGCCGGAGAGGTAGCACGTGTGGAAGGGCAGCAGCCCGCTGAGGCGGTCGGGCACCGCGTCGGGGGAGGAGGAGGGGGACCCGTCGGCTGCGGTGGTGGCGTCCCGAGAGGCGCCGGGGAAGACGAGCACGGGAATCGTGCAGCTCAGTGATGTTGTTGTCGTCGTCGTCGTCTTGGTCGTCGTCGAGTGGCTGGATGGGCTTGTCGGGTCCCGACCTGGCTCGGCTCTGGCTCTGGATCCGGTTCTGGAAAGGGGACCGCGATTAGTGCCACCACCGTCGTTGCCGTTGTCGTAACCGTCATCATCGTCATCGTCGTCGTCGAGGCTGCCCATGACGCTCACGTCGAGCTCGTAGATGCGTGAGACGAGGGTCGAGTCGGCCGTGTGGACGCGCCGGGCCGACTGGGCGGCATACCTGGCCGGATGGATGCCCAGGGCGGGCAGATCCGACTCCCATAGGGTCGGGAAGGTGGCGCCGCTGTCGAGGAGCACGCTATAGATAATGCGGGGCCCGTCCGGGTCCGGGACTGTCTCGCCCGGGGCGCTGGTGCTGGGCTGGGGAATGGTCCGGGCCTGGCCTGTGCGGGTCGGGGAGGTGAGGTGGTGTTTGGTGGGTGAGGAGGTGGTCACGCGGGAACTGTTGTAGGTGCTTGTTGTTTTTGTCTTTTTTGTGGTGCTGCTTAGGGGGGAAGACACGGAGAAGAAGGAAGATGGTTGCTTTCCTCCTCCTCCTCCTCCTCCTTCTCCTACCCCACCTCGCGATACGTTGGCCTTGCGCCGACGGAAGCCCATCCGGATCTGGTAGTGGCCCATGTTCTCTGTGGGCTGGCGCCAGCTCGCCTTGCTCTCGAGACAGAAGCCCTTTTTGGCCACAACGTTCGTCTGCCCGCGTGTGAGCGGGGGTTCGTACCACAGCCATCCCGGGCCGTACTCGGCCGCGTAGCGGTTCAGGCGAGCCTCCCGGTCGCGGGTGAAGGAGGAGTAGTCCGGGCAGCGGTCGACGACGCGGCCGGCCCAGAGGAGCGTGTACGAGTCCGAGTACAGGATGGCGCCGGACCGGTAGCCGGCCATGGCCGCCTCGATGTTCTGGCGCTCGGGGGGGAAGCTGCTGCTCTGGAGAAGGGCGCCGAGGACGTCGAGGCGGTCCTGAATCGCTCGGTTCCGGGTAGACTCGAGGGCCGATCTGTGGGCGGGTCAGCCTTTTTTTTTCTCTTTCTTTTTTCCTTTTTTTTCTTCTTTTTTATCCTCACGCTCGACACCGACTCGGGCGCGCGTTCGGGCGAGGAGAAAGTAAAACTGACCTGGGCTTGGTGTTCTCCTCGGATGCCTCGTCCAGCCTCTGCCTTTGCTCGACGGCTTCCTGGTGTGCCTGGGCAAAGTACGGCACTCCGCGGTAGTGGTCAGCCCAGAGACGGGTCTGGGCAACCTTCCTGTCGGCTATCTGAATAGCACTGAGATCCTCTCCCTCGAGCCAGAGAGGGGACCCTATCACGATGGATGGCTTCCACTCTTTGACTGCTTTGTCGCTGCTGTCGGTCCGAACCACGCCGGGATGCGAGTCCGCGTGCTGCGTGTGCCCCTGGAGCTCCTGGCCCTCTGCCCTCGCCACGCTCCGAGTCCGTACCCGGTGGGAGCCGAAGATGGCAGCTTCGTGGCTGTGACGGTTATGGGCAAAGTTTCGGGCATTGTATGCAGCCCGCCGGGAGGTTGTTGACGATCGCCTCCTTGCGCCAGGGGCATCGTCTCTGCTCAGGGGGCCGCCCGGTCCGACGGCATGGCTGGGAGTCTGCGAGTCTCGTACGACCAGAGAGGCCGGGCCGCCCATGATGCTCCCAGAGTCATCGGATGCTTTCCCGTTTGTTGTCATTGTCGCGATAGGGCCTATGTTCGTTGACCAGACCAACTTTTTCCGACGGTTCAGCGTCCAACTGGACTAGAGTCTGTGTGCAGCCGGTTTTTGACCACGGAGACGACCATTCTTTTCTCGTTTCTTTCTTTCTTTCTTTTTTATTCTTTATTATTTTTTTCCTCGGCCGCCTGAATCAAGATAAAGAAGTATTTCACCGGTCAGCTGCAGCAAGCCCCTTGCGCGCAGCGGCCATAATTTTTCTTTGTCTTCTTCTGTAGGGGGGGGACTCCTTTGTTTGCCAACCACCGCGCAAAGGCTGAAAACGGGAACTTCTTCTCCCTGAGGTCCAATTGCAACATAATGCCGTCCAAAGTCCCGTTTCATTGTGTGCAAAGCGCTTCAACAAGGCTGCGTGAGCAGCACATTCCAACCAGACCAAGGGGGACAACAAGACTAAGAATACCCATCACATCTGCCCCCTTGCGTTTTTTTGTAAAGGTGTAGTAGATTGCTGCATCCCTTGGTCCCGGTGGAGTTGTTGCCATTGAAACACCCAAACGACGCCATCCTCTCTCTCTCTCTCTCTCTCTCTCTCTCTCTCTCTCTCTCTCTCTCTCTCTCTCTCTCTCTCTCTCTCTCTCTCTCTCTCTCTCTCTCTCTCTCTATCTCCTTCGCCGGCACACCTTTGCCCGCACGCTTGAGAACTCGGCCAGGAGAACATAGACAACCCGACTTGTGCAGAGACTTGCAACATGGCCGGCGAGGATTCGAGCAGTCGTCCGCCGTACGGTTCCCCAGATGCATCGAGGACACAATGGCTGGGAGTCCCGGCCGAAGCAGATATCCCCCGAATACACCAGGGGTTGCGCATTGCAGTTGACGGTATGGTCATGGCGCTCGGGGATTATTAAATAGAACGGGGTCCGACGAAACTGACTCGGTGACACTAGCGGGATTTGTCAAGTTCCTGATGGACTATGCCGCCAACAACAACAACAGCGATGAGTGTCCGCCCCTGTTCAAGGCGTACCTCGAAGAGGTGGTGCTCAGGCCAGGGGCCGAGGACCTCAGACTGCAGGTCGAGAGCCACCTGCGGAACCCACGCATCAGAGACTTCGGCCTCGGCCCGGTCTTCCTCCGCGAGCTTGAGAGGTACAGCATCTTCGACCAGGTATTTCCTCCGGTGCCTGGACGGCGGCCTGCCCTACCGAGCGCTCCGATTCCCGAACCGTACCGGCCCCTGGCTCCTACCCCGGGACGGCTCGCCGAGACTGCCTCCGAGCCGCCCGAGCTCGTCGAGCCGGGCCTCCGCGAGGGTGGCGGCGAGGAGACAGACTCCGGAGACGACGAGCGAGAGAGAGCCGCAATGATGGAACGCCTGCAAGCCCTCGAACAGGGGCGTGCGCCTCCGCATCGGAACCTTAACGCTCCGGCCGCTCCCCTCCCAGGCCCAGGCGTTGTGTCCGTTCCTCCTCCTATCCCTTCGAGGAGCGCCTTCGGTGAGCAAGGCAGGGGCGGACAAGACACGGGGAGGCTTGCCGCATTGCTCCGTCGGCTCCAGTCCATCCCTGTCCTGTCTCGGGCTGGCGACTTTCGGGAACAGGGAGACGAGGCGATGGGCAGCCGCCGCGACTGGGAAGCAGACTCCTGGTACAAGGGCAAGCGACAGCCCCCATTGGCGGTCCGGCTCGACACCGTGGTCAAGTTCCTCGCCGAGGAAGACGTGGACCGGTGTCTGAACTGGGAGGCCAGATTCGGTGAGGTTGTGTCCTACCTGGAATGGCTCGCTCTCGGCGACGGCAGCCATCAACTGCAGGCCGCCCACCCGCAGACCCGGGCCACGTTCAACGACGCCGTCACCAAGGCAAAGGCCCACGTGCTGTTCGAGAAACATCACTACGAGCCCACGCCCCCCTTGACGATGATGATGATGACGAAGATCGCCAAGCCGCCACCGAGGCACCACCCCCTGAGATCGACGCGCCTTGACTGGATGGTCGACCCGCGCCGCCGGCCCCTCCCGTCCTGGACCGCGGCGGTGGTGCCTGACCGCAGCGAGCTCCTCCCGAGGGCGATCGTCCCGCGGCCCCCGGTTCCCGTCAACAGGATGCTGGTCGACAGACCCGGAGACCGTGCCTTGTACGACCGATTCGCCGAGGACGAGAGAAGGTGGTGGCGCCGCGTAGCCGGCAGAAACGGCCCGGACGACATCCCCCGCGACGACGGAGGAGCCAAGGATGCCGCGGCCGAGCGGCAGAACCTCGCCTACATCGAGGAACAATCCTTCCTCTCCGTTTGCCGCCGCCAAGATCGGGAGCAGCAAAACAACAACAACAACAACAACTACAACAACAACAACACCGACAACACAGGAGACGACAGGCCGGCAGCGAGATGGGCGAGGGAGCGCGGGGCCCGGCGTGCGCGGCTGCAACGAGCCCTCTGCGCCCTCCCCACCGACCCCCTCCCCTTCCGCCATGACTCCTCCGCCTCCTCCTCCTCCTCCTCCTCCCCTCGTCGTCCCCGGAACACGCTGATCCTCCCCCTGCCGGCGGCGGTCCTGCGCCAGGCCCGCGAGCGCGCCGACGGCCTGCAGTGGACGCCCCCTTCGCTCTCCGCTTCCGAGCTGCTCCTCCCCGCCGTGCGAGAAGGACCAGGACCAGGACCAGGACCACGACCAGGACCAGGACCAGGACCAGGACCAGGACCAGGACCAGGACCAGGACCAGGACCAGGACCAGGACCAGGACCAGGACCAGGACCAGGACCAGGACCAGGACGGGGGGCGGACGAAGGGGAGGAAAACGACGACGGTGATAATCATCACCAGCAGCAGCAGGACTACTACGATCGCCACCACCCATTCGAGACGATGCCCTACAACGTCTCGTACCGCGAGCGGCTCCGGCGCATCAGGCAGGCGCGCGAGCTGGCGCGGCTGCGCGTGGAGGAGGAGGAGGAGGAGGAAAAAGAAGAAGAAGAGAAACAAGAGGACGAGGGAGGCGGGCGGGTGGCGCTGCCGCGGAACCTGGTCGTCGGCGGGCCGCTTGTATGGGCCGCGGCCGACGCCGGCGCGCGGGCACGCCGGGACCTGCTGCGGGCGTGCCGGACCGCGCTGTCCCTGCTCCGCGCCGCCGGCAGGAGGGTGCCGCGGCCGCTGCTCAAGGCCGTGCTGAGGGCCGCCCGGAAGGGGGCGGAGAAGGGTCGCGGTGGCAGCGGCGGCAGCGGCGGCGGGGAGTCGTTCCCGGACGGGGATGGGAGGAATGTGGTGCCTGCGGGAATCAGACCGGCGGCGGATGACTGGGAGCCGCAGCAGCGGGAAAATGAGGAGGGGGAGGTTGTTGGTCGTGGTCGTGGTCGCGGTCGCGGTCGCGGACGGGGGGAGAGGCAGCGACGGCCGAGGCTGCTTGATACGGACGAGGTCGAGTGGCTCAAGTTCCTGGCCGGGGAGTGCGTCAACCGGAAGAACTGGACGGGCAGGTTCGTGCCGGACACGCCGAGGGACAAGTACCGGCTGTTTCTGCTGTTCGCCACCAAGGTGCAGAAGCTACTGGACGACAAGAACCCCCGGGGGCTCTTCGCCTCGCACCGCGCCGCCGTCGAGGTCGAGGATCTGCTGAGGGCCATCAACGCCGGCAAGGACAGCAGCGCCGTGACCAAGCACGAATTCCGGCCGCACGATGCCTGCTGCTGGCTCGACAGGTTAAAGAAGAGCGGGCATGTGAGGTGAGATTGCTGAGAGCTTGAACCATCACTCACATTTGCTGGAAAAAAAAAAAAAAGGGGGGGGGGCGGGTTGGAAGGGGAGGGAGAGAGAGAGCTAACTGACCCCGTTCGCAGATTCCACCTCGATCCGCGTTGCTACGGCATCGTCAAGCGCCCCGAGGCCGAATTCTTCCCGGAACACCGCGTGCTCTGGCCGGCCGCCGCGGGGGGGGCCGACGAGCGCCCGCGGCCCAGCTTCTCGCGCGGCGACGTCGCCGACTGGGGGCGCGTCGTCCGCGACGGCCACGTGCCCGACACCGGCGAGGGCAGCGCCATCTGGAACTTTTTCCTCTCCCTGGCCTTCCGCCTCGGCTACACCATCTCCACGCTCGAGGCAGAGACAGAGGCCGAAGCTGAGGCAGGACAGCGGCAGCAGCAGCTCGTCCGGACTCGCCTTCGCCTCCGCGAGGCCATCGACAAATGGAAGCGCGCCTGCGCCCGCGACCCTTCCTCCGCAGCCAGCGCCGCGGAGCCGACGCCCCGCGAGCTCGCCCTCATCCGCACGCGCCTCATCGACGAGCTACACGCCAACGAGACCATGTTGCACCCGGCCCGGCGGCGGGTGTGGTTCGACAACAGCCGCGGGCAGCAGCAGCCGCGCGCCGTCCTGGTCCGCGACTTCAACTGGGACTGGGCGGCCGTTCCCCGCCCCGGCCGCCGTCGCAACAACCGCCGCCACCAGTTCTGGTCCCTCGACCGCTGGCCGGCGCCTTCCTCAAAGGAGGACGACGGCGGCAACCAGGACCGGTTCGCCGACGGCGCCGCGACATACGACCCTGCCGCTGCCGACCCGACGACCGACTGGCGCTACACGCAGCCCCGGATGCGGCCGTACGGCTACGAGCGGGTGCTGTTCCGCCCCGGCCCGGCCGTCTACCAGGCCGGGGATACGCGGCTGCAGAGGGAGGTGCTGCGGGGGCTGGTGGAGGACATGGCTGACCAAGGTGAGTTCTTCCTGGCCTTTCCTCTTTCTTTCCTCCTTCTCTTCTAGGGGATGTGGGTGTTCTCGAGGAACAATATGCTGACTTACTTGGGTGCGTGGATATCACAGCTGCCGGGCTGGACGAGGAGCAGCAGCAGCAGCAGCAGCAGCAGCAGCAGCAGCAGCCGGAGCAGGAGCAACAGCCACGAGCTTGGAGCGATATGCTCGCGAGCTGGAACCCACTCTCGCGCTGTTCATCGAGGGCAGCGCGTAATAAGGAGGCAGAGGGACAGGACGATGGAGGAGAGCCGGAGAGCAAGTTGCCGCCCGTGGACGTCAGCGCTATTCCGAGTAGCTGGGATCCTGTTGCGGCGGCTGAGCAACACGACGACGTTGACGACGTTGACGACGTTGACGATGATATGATGTTGCTTGATGACGCTGACGAGGCGGGTGACGACGGCGCCCATGATGACGATGATATCCAGAGCGTCGATGTCCTTATGACGGGGATGGGCGATCCATGGACGACAGCTTGAGCCCAGTATGCTATGGCCGGACTTGTTCTTGAGACACTTCTGGCGTTTCGGCTGCTATCGTTTCATGTTGCTGTAAACTCAACTCCAGACGTTCGTGACTCGTTAATTACGGGAAATGGACCCGAGACTGTCTTCCCATGTCGCCATGATAATCCACCAGTATTCCGTACACAGTCGAGCCTGCACCCAAAACTCCCAAAAAAGAAAAAATAACCAGAAAAAAGAGAATGGGAAAAAGGAAAAAAAAAAAAAAAAAGAATAAGCCGGTTGGCCGCATGCTATGACGTTCCATAAGCGCCAGTCCAACCAGAAGTGAAATGCATCCCTTTTATCAAACAAACCAACGCTATGCCATGCTGTTATAGAATCCCCATCATGCATCGGTCGTATTCCCGTGTTGCCGCAAACGAGATGGAATGCTGTCACATTACTCGGGCCCCAACAGCCCCCCTTCCCCTTCACACCGACATCATCATCTTCTTCTTCTTCTTCGTCATTATCATCATAATTCATCTTCTTCAAATCGAGGCCTCGGTGTTGCCGGCGTGTTGGGAACCACGCGATCCTCAAACGTGTGCCAGCAGTTTGGAGACTGGAGAATGTACCTGTCAATCACAGATCATCGCGTTAGCTGAGTTCCGAAGCAGCAGCAGCAGCAGCAGCAGAAGAAGCCTAAGAAGAAGAAGAAGAGAAAAAGAGAAAAAGATGGCCTACCTCGCCATCGCTTCCCGGAACCGACTCTTGTACTCCTTCGGGCTCGTCACCGTCGGCCGGTTGCGCCCGCCGCCCGCAAACCCGCGGTTCTTGATCCAGCTCTCGAGCTGCTTGTCCCACGTGTACGTCCGGATGCAGTCGATGATGCCCACGGCGATCTCCTTCTTGACCTCGTCGACGGCGACCATGAGCGAGTAGTCCATCACGTCCTGCTTGGCCAGGAACAGCGTGTCGTTGAACACGGACGCCCGCAGCAGCCGCTTGGAGTGCTCCCGCGAGAACAGCGGCGACTCGTAGATGTACTCGACCATGTTCTCGTCCAGCAGCACCTCGTTCTGCTCGCCCGTCGACTGGATCTTGCGGTTGCGCATCGACCCCTTGAGGTCGAACGTCCGGCTGGGGAACCGGTCGTAAAACAGATTCTCCATGACCAGCAGGTCCAGCTTGATCTCCGTGTTGGTGAGCGGGTTCTTGATGAAGACCCGGAAGAAGCCAAACATCTTGGCGATGACCGAGGGGAGGTCGTGGAACAGCGCCTCCTTCATGATGGTGAAGTAGTTAGGAGCGCACCGCAGGAACGAAGACGTCTCGCTCGGCGAGAGGGACTTGAGCACGAACCGCTCGTCCAGCGTCTTGAGAAAGACCGACTTGGTCTTGCCCCCCTTGGAGTCCCACTTCAGGCACCGCGACAGAGACTCGACGAACCGGTCCGCCACGCCGCACTTACGCCGGAGCGCGTCAAACTGCTCGGCGTAGAAGATCTGGCACGTCATCCTCGCCGACCCGTCCGTGAACTGGTACTTGACGTGCATCCCCGTCTTCCGGAGCAGGCTCCTCTCCAGCTCCGCGTCCGACCTGCTGGCCTTGTTGCCGGCCTTCGCGCTATCCGGTCCGGACGTCTGGGGCCCTTTCATCGCCAGACCATCGCTGCTGCTCTCGCCCGCCTCCGGCTCGTCCGGCGTGTCCCACTTCTGCCGGATTTCCGCCAGCTTTGACCGGTAGTCCTCCGAATTGAGCGCAAACGCCACCAGAGAGCTCGGCTCGTCCTCCCGGATGATCACGTCCGAGTCGAAGAAGATGTGATCCGTCGCGTTGATGGGATACTCCAACTGCGGCCAGCCGCTGGCCGATCGCTCCGCCCAGAAGTTGGTCAGCATCGTCATGAGACTCTTCTTCTGGTATTTCGGGAGCTCCTCCGCTATCTCTTCGCTCCGTTCCAACGTGTCGGCAAACTCCTTGACATTCGGCAAGATGTCGTCGAGGGTGATGGCAGGATTGTCCCCGTCGCTTTCCGCGCCCTCGTCCTCAAAGCCGGCCCGGCCCTCTTGACGACCCTCCTCCGCTTCCGTCTGCGCGACGGTCTCATCCTGCTGTGATGTCGGCTCCGAAGAAATGCGTTCCTGGGGCACGCTACGCTCTGTTTCGGGAGGCTTGCTCCGCTGCGACTCGGGGAGCGTAGCCTCCGCCGCGATCGTTGAGCTTTGTTCTGCCGGCTTGTCGCCCCGTTCCTTGTCGAGAAGCTGATCGTCCTCCGGCGCCGGCTCCTGCACCGCCTGGTCCACGTCTTTGTAGACTTCTACTATGGTCCTGGTTGACGACCGCGGCAGGAATGCTCGGGTGTGGTGCATCTTGGCGGCGCGTTGCTTGCGATCCTTCAGCCTCTCCTTTTCAAACTCCCGGCTCAGCTGCTCGAAATGACGCGCCAACGTCGAGACTTTGGACTCTCTCTTGTGCACATACCGCGGGATTCCGGACGGCCCCGCCTTACGGTGGCTCTTGAGCGCCCCCAGGCCGATGCGGTCGGCAAACTTCTTGTCTCCCTTCGGCCCAACCTCGCCTGGTGCTTTCTGCGTTTCCGAGCCCACATCCTGGGCCTTTTGTTCTCTCAGCAGTTTGCCAATGGCGGACTGAGTCCTCGGCAACGAACCCGGCGGATGAGAGATCGCACGAACAATGGGAGGCGACACAGCCGCGCCCGACCGCCTAGGAACGGCGCGCTCCGCTGCAGGCTTGGGGGTGCTAGCTGCATTTTCGACACCGGCGGCCGAGCCCCTGGTATCGTTTGCCAATGCTCGCTGCTGCTCTCGGCGCAGCTGCTCGACCTTTTCCGACAATGACATGTGACCTGTCGGTGGAGGCGGCGGTGCGCTAGCTTGCGCGGGCGAAGAGGTGGCGGAAGCAGATACGGTTGCCGAACTAGTAGAGGAGGAGGGGTGGTCGCTGGGCGGCTCGGGCGCTTCCGCCGCAGCCTCCGCAGCTGGGAAGAGTAGATTGGTCACGGCCGACGGGTTCGGAGCTGCGAGATCCAGAGGTTCGACTCGCTCCAGAAGCACTTCAGTTTCGACCGCGACGCCTTCTTTTTGTGCGGGAACAGGCTCCGCAGCGGGAGACAGAGGGGTCTCCTGTGGTGGACTTGCGTCGCCGTCCGAAGGCTGAGACGGCCTCTCCTCGACTTCGGAAGAGCCGGGCGGGGAAGTCGCAGGAGTCGTCTTTTCCTCGTTCTCGGATGCGAGCGACGGTGTTCCTTCCGTGCTCGGCAGGCTCTCCTTGGTTTCGTGGTCCGTAAATATCTTCTTCAGTTGAATGATAGTCAACTGACGCACGTCCTTGTCGGAGAGGAAGTCGGCCTCGAACTTGGCAAACGCGGCATCCCAGTCCGTCACCTTCTCGAGCATCGCGCGGATGACCGTGTTGAACGGGATGACTTCGTAGTATTTGGAGTTCATGTACGCATCCTGCAGGGCGCGGATCAGCTCTGCTTGGTCCTCTTGCGCCTTCTTGCTGAGCCTCTCCACTTCGGCCTTGCAGGCTTCCGCCTTCTCCGGCAGCACGCTGTCGATCCGGATGCTCTTGAGCCTCGCCATTACCGAGTTCATGAAACGGTTCCAGCGGTCCTCGGCCCGGAGGAACACGTCGTTCTTGACTCTGAGATCGTAGTCCACCTTCCACGTGATCTTTGTCCGCGGCACAATGATCTCGTACAGGTCGATGGGGTCGTAGTGCACCTTCACTGCGATGTCGCGATACAGATAGTAGAAGTAGCGTATGTGATCCTTCTGGTGGTCATGCGGACACCCGCTCTGAGGGTGCGGCTGCAGCCCTCTGTTCCAAAACGAGAGCTCGAGATACTTGCCAAAGGAGTACTTCCAGGTGCTCACAGACATGGGCATCAGGCCGAAATGCTTGTCGCAGAGCTTGCAGTAATTCCACATGCAGATGCCGGTCTCGTCCTCGTCCTCATCTCTCACTTGGGGCTTCTCGGGGAAGTTCTCGGGCCACGCCGGAGACGTTTTCAGAATGATGGTGAGGCGGGCGTTGTCATGCACGTAGGTACGATGATGCTCGTGCATCTTTCGGTCACAGCCGTTGGAGTAGCAGATGAAGTCGGCACACTCGCAAATATCCTCGATATACTGACCTAGAGTACAGTCTTGGTCCAGGCCCGATTTCGGGTCCGGGTGCTCGTTGTAAAACTCGATAGCCACGAGACTGGGCTCCGAGCACGGGATCTTGGTCGCCGTGCAGGTGACCGAATAGAGGACGACGATGTTCTGGTGAGAGTACGGGTCGAAAAGATCGGCACTTGCGTGGACGTACGCCTCCCACTGCTTCGCTTGGGTCCGAAAGCTGTGCATCGCCCTGTCGTATTCGGCATCGTGGACGGCATGGAGTACTTCCATGACCTTCTTGGGAGCTCTCTGTTCTACGCCGCGTACCATCTCCGGCTGGACGAGCTGGAAAGGTTCCGGATTCTGTTTCTCGTCTCCGTCGGTTGCCTCCGTCTCCTCCTGCTCCAGGAGCCGTTTCAGATAGGTTGCGCGCCGCTCTTGCTCTCGTGCCTTCATGAGCAGATACGGTTCCCTAAACTTGACAAACGGCGATGTGGACAAGATCCTCGTCTCATACTTCTCCACCATTTCGCTGTGGAACGAGGGCATGGGGAGGTTGTCGGGCACTTGCTCGTGTGAATGTAAGTCATGCATTGATATCGGTCGCTGGGCCGGCTCAGTAGCGCGCTGAGGCGCGTTCTCGGCGCTAGATAGCTCCGACTCAGCAGCGGCCGCAGTCGTTCCTCCCGCGTCTCGTAGGGTGTCACCGTTCTCCGTACTCTGCCGAGTGACCACAGCGGCAGGACGATCGCTGGAGGGATCCGGGGTCTCCTCGCCGGGGGGAGGTGGAAGGCTGTCACGGCTCTGCTCTGAGGGCGAGGCCGGCCGCGCAGCGGGGGAAGCCTCTGACGGGACCTGCACGAATTCATCGCGCATGAGGCAGGACTCCAACTTCAGGTTGTAAATGACGTAGACCATGAACTCGGTGATGCGCTTCATCCGGGCAAGCACCTCGGATGAGGCGCCACGGAGCGCGATGGTGCAGCCACGGTCTTTTGGGCAGCCGGATATGAAGATGTAGGTTTTCTTCCTCCCTCTGATCTCGTTGTTCACGAACGTCTTGACCTCGAAATTCTCGCAAACGCCCACCCGGGCACCGAGGGTGAGCATGTCCATGGACGAGATTACCGGCATGTTCACGATGCGTGCCACGGCTTCGAGGACGGACGGCTTGACGTTGTACGCAACGGCAACGTTCGCTTCGGAGAGATATTGGAGCGCAAGCCCCGCCACGCTCCTCGCGACCAGGAGCACGTGGGGTTCCAGGTTGAGGATCCGGTTGACAACCATCCTCAGGTACTCCTTCTCCTGTTCGATGACCGGCTGCAAGCTCATAAAATGCTGCTCCGGGTGGCGCTGGTATTCTAAGGGAAACGTGATGATGACGATCCTTGGGTTGCGTATCTTGCGCGGCATACTTTTGAGCGCAAGGTTCTTTGTGAAGACAACCCCGTGCACGTAGGCCGTATCGCTCGGCTTGCCACCCGGGATCCGCTTCAGCTTCACCCAGTGCCGGATGTCCATGTCATCGCCGTTGCGGATGTCCGGGTCGACGTCTTCGGCACACTTGTCGAGGATGGGAATCAGGGCCTTCTCCCAGCTCGCCGGGTTCGGAATCTCGGCATCCTGGAGCAGCTGCCGGAACAGCTTCTTGGCGTGTTGCAAGCTCGCGGGACTCAGGCCTTCTTCGGCCGGCTTCCCGTCACGTATGGAGTTTCTTCGTTTCAGCGCAGGAGTATCGACGACGCTCTCAAAGATGGACAGTGTGTCGGCCGAGGCGGAGGGGCCCTTGAGGACGGCAGACTTTGGCCACGGGGAGCGCAAGTGATGGATGCTTGCGCTTGCGGTGCTGAGATTCCTCCGCCGTGGCGGCCGCGTGTGGATGGACAGGTTTTGCAGGCCGTTCGCCTCCTCATACCCGCGGCCTGCGTGGCTCGGCCCGCTTATGCTCTTCTCGCCCGTGCGAAATCGGTGTTTTCGCCCCGCGCTCAGGTAGGTACCAAAGCTCGCCCGCCCGGGATCGAGGCTCGGAGACTGGAAATCGCCGCCCTCCATGGTGGCGAAGATGCTGCTCATTTGCTCATCTTCGCTTGATTCGTCGGACATATAGTCTGCCAGCTCTGGGTCGATGATGTTGTCGGCATGAAAGGCATTGACGTTGGGCTTCTTCTTGGCCAAGTCCTCGCTGGCCGGCGTGCGGAAGGGGGCTCTCTCCTCTGGCGGTGCCTTGAGCCTGCTGAGGATGTTGTGTTTGGAATGGTGCCTGCGGTGACCGGAGGACTGCGGGCGGGTGGCGGACAAAGACTTCAAGGACCGCGACGAACCGGGTCTGCTGAGTTGCGGCATGTCGATCTCCAAGACGGCGGAATGCCGGTTGTTTTCCCCCATTCGCCGGGTTGCCGGGATCGCCATCATTGGCGTGGTCGCGTCCCTCGGGTCCTCGGCCTGCTCGGTACGCTCCGATATGCTGCTCGCCTCGTCGTCGGTCCGCAGCCTGGCCGTCACAGGTGAGGCGGCCTTTGCCTGGTGGCTGGCGCGCAAGATTGCAGGGAGATAGGACTCATCAGCCGAATCGTCGGACCCGCTGTCGTACCGTCGGTTGATGACGCTGAGGCAGGTTTTACAGACCCGGAGATTTCCCTGGACGCCGAACTTTTGGCCGGAAATACTGGACGTGCATTTCGAGTCGAAGATGCAGCCGCATGTGCGGCAGTGATGTTTACGCCGGAAAGCCGTAAACGGGGTACCGCAGAGGAAGCACTCCTTGCAGGTCTCGTCGGCCATCCAGAACTCCTTGCTCAGCACCTGCTTCCGCATCCGTTCTAGCCTCGCGTTGACGACTTCCGGGGAGCCTTCGTTGGTGGTCGTGCCGGGGATCCTCAGGATGCCCGACTGTAACCTTTGGGGTCGTTCGTTGTGGGTAAAGGAATCATGGTACACGGAACTGTGGGCCGAGGTACTGACGGGGCTCGCGGCGGCACCTGGCCCCAGGGACGACGACCTTGAATGGCTTCTACCTCTGGAGGAAGCGATCCGGTCGATCACCGCCGGCCTTCTCATGGTCTCTGCGGAAGGAGTAGGGCGGGAAGATGAGGAGGAAGAAGCGCGCCCTTCAGCAGCGGGCTGGGAAGGGCTCCGCGGTGCGTCGATACTGCCGTCCATGCTGACGACATCGTCCCTCCTCGAACGGTTACTCGGCATGGCCATACGGTCCACGGTGGCTACGCTGTCTAGGCTTGCATTTCCGGAAGGGCTAGGAATCGGCGGCGTATCGGCCGGTCTGCTTATGCTCATACGGCCCCCGGCTCGGTTGGGCAACTGGTCTTCCACACGGGCCGCCCGGCCCGCGGAAGCATCCATCTCCATAACACCTTGAGCAGTGACGGGGTCGACAGCGGCGTTGACCGCCGTCGGCGCCCCCGCCTTTGCCATCTTTGGCATGTTTTGGAGAGAGGGGGTCTTGGAAGTGGATGGGGTTGTGATCGAAGAGGCTTTTGAGGAGGATTGCGGTGCAGTCGTTTGCGACTCGGAGGTGGGGACCCCGGAGGAGGACAAGCCCGATGTCTGGATTTCCGATATGGCAGCAGACTCGTGGGTCGAGGCCGTAGCGCCGCTCTCGCCCCTCGGGAGCGGTGATGTCTTGGCGCTCTCGCCGGCCGCACCAACACTCTTTCGCGACGAGGCACCATCTTGGCTGTTGGCATCGTCTACCTCCTGAGCCGAAGCCTTGCCCACCGCGCCGACGGCCTCTTTGAAGCGTGTGTACAGCCCGCTCAGTCCCTGTTGAACCATGTCGCTCGTGGTAGACTTCGGTTCGGAGGAAGGAAGCGAGTCCGGGGGCGGAGCAAAGTCGTTGAAGGTGGTCAGGACGTTGGACTGGCTGGCCGACGTGTGGATCTTGTCGAGTGCGAGAGCATAATGTTCCCTATCGGCATGGGAGGCTACTGAAAGCGATGCTGCCGAGTCCCGGCGCGATCGGGCGTCCACCGGAGAGGAGGGCACCGAGGGGCCTAGAGACGGCGCCTCGAGGCCGTGGGGGTTGGCCATCCTGCCTTGTTCCGGTTAGAAGGTGGGCGGGTGTTTGCAGAGCAGCCCGTGTGATGGTATGTAAACAAAACGCATGCTTTGGCAGTTGGCTTCACGGATTTTCGATGCGGATCGTTGGGCGGGGCACGGGCAGCGGCGCGAAGATGGTCATTCCGAAACTCGAGGTCGTCCTGTTTGGAGGCAATAACTAGAACAGAGGGGCGAAGATAAAGCACCTAGAGTCTCTTTGAAATCTCGAAGTTGCACTGTTGTATGTGCTCCGCAGTAAAAAAAGGGTGTATTCTGCTTTTGTGGTGCTTGGGAGAAAGTCCCTTTGTGGCTTGTTGACTTCACAACATCGGGTGCACAACCTAGCAGGCACGCCTTCACACCTTGGGTAAGGTAAGTAGTTGGGGTAGTTCACCCCACGGCGCAGGCCCCAGGTGTCGTCACAGGATAGGAAAGAACGTTAGTGTAAGCTACAAAAGATGCTGATCATCCGCACTGCATCAGCCCATGTATTTTGTTGCCGCTCGAAGCCGCGTAAATGCGGCGGGATGCCTTACTGTGGCAAGTGGGGCAACAGCTGCGGAGCAATCCTGTGACCTGGCGTCGGCGCACGCTCCACGGTTCGCGTCCGTTCACCTTAATAAACGCGAGACCTTCTCAGTGTCCCGCTTGAGAGGAGAGGGGTGGTTATTTTTTGGTCGATGCGCCCCGGTCCTCAACCAACCAGCCTGGGAGAGCAAAGGTCTCTTTCTTTCCTTCATTTTTAATGACATAGCACTCTGGTCTTTTGCAGCAAGCGATTTCAAAACCAGCTGCTGCCCGCGACGGCGACAAATTTAACCGACGACCTGATTGGGCTACCCCGAAAACGGACGTCGCCGCCGCAATGAGATAGCAAACCAATTGGCCCAACCGTCTTGGCAGTCCCACGGCTGGTTACTCTCGCTCGTTCGCCATGGCGAAGGCGGGCAGTTCTGTTCCCCCGGACGCCTGGGCTTCTTGGTCTCCTGCTATTCTCGCTAACCCGACCAAGATCCCCCGTCGATACGTCCAGATACCCTCGGATCAGCAGAAGCTGTTGGACCGCCCTGATGCTTGGTCTCTTGGTCGTTATCCTAATGTGCCACCAAAAGTGCTGACAGACGTGCGAGCGCAGTCTGTGAGGGACACTCCGCCTAACGTCTCGGCGCTGGAGGAAACGCTCCTCTCGCAGCCTGCTTCTCCGGCCTCTCCTGGCAGGGCCGGGGAGGATCTCCATCGATCCGCATCTCCAGAAAGGGGCGTCGGTGCGGGCATTGGGCTGGAAAATGACTCGGCCAAAGCCGAGGAAGATGGTAACAGGGGGGTAGAAAACACACCCGGCACCCCCATACCATGGTCCTCATCGCCTCCAGAGCACTTCCTTGGACCACACCAACGTGAAGAGGCGCGAGCCAAGGATGTGAGCGATTCGAGCCGCCATTCTCCTGAGCAGCGTGGTCCCAGGACCACTGGCAGAGTCTCAGCCCGCGCGGCGTTCTTGACGGACTTTCCCCCCAGCAGCAGCGCCAAATCCGACCCTGGGCTAGAGATTGAAGTCCCCAACGCTGTTACCGAAGCTCTAGAACCGGTCAACCGACAAGCTGTATCTGTCTTCAATCATACTCCGCCCTCCGCACAGGTGATACCATGTACTTTGACCGAGAAGACAAGCCCAGCCAAAGAGCCTCAGCCGAAACGTCGCCGGCTTATGAAACCTCCTAAGTTTGTCAGCCCAATAAATCCCGCCGGGCAAATAGACGATTCGAGGTTCACGTTCCCCGGCACCAGGTCCACATCCCCGTCTCGGCCGTCTGGCCCGATCATCAACTCCTCGTCGACGACACAGGCACAGCAAGATCGACCTGGGCCTGGGCCAACATCACCGGTTATGCCATCCGTAGAAAATCACCATGACCTAATGTCCGCGCATCGATCGGGTGTTGCTACAGCCACCGCCTCATTGCAACCGGCCGGCGAGCAGGGTCCCAGCGAGTTCCCGATCGACACGCCGTCAGACACTTCGTCATCCCAGGCTCCATATACCACCTTCAAAGCCGCCTATCCAGATTATGAAGGCAGCCTTGGGGTCTACTTGCGAGCTGTCTTGTCGATATTACCCCTTCAGAAAAAGAGGGCTTTGGCTGAGTTCCTGTACGACGATTTTGTGCGGGTTTTCTCTACTGATTTTCTTACCTACATTAGCGGTCAGGAGGCCAATCCTCGCCCGCTCTCGGCAGTCGAATTTTATAACGAGAATGTGTCAAGACCCGTTTACTTGAGGGGCGTCTTGACCAAGAACAACCTCAGCGAAACTCTCAACAAATATGCGAACGAGATACGTGCCATCAGGGGGGGCGCTGTTGAACCCCAGGAACCCGAAGACACAACACGCCAGCGACATGATCAACGAGCACCGGACAAGGCGCCATTCGAGAGACAAACGGCACGACAACCACGGCAGCGGACGGACACAAGCTATGCCTCTCATGAGAGCGACTCCTCCAGTGCGGCTGTCTCTGCAAGTCCCGGACCGGGAACCCGGGAGACTGGGTCTCCCGCAGTTCCCACTTGCGCCGCCACAGAACCACGCCCCACGAAGCAGGTCCGTGAAACGGTTCCACCGCCAACAGCCGGTATCGATGTTCCCCCGCCTCCGTCGACCGTTCGACCCCCGACCGAGGCTGGTAAACCGGCCAGAGAGGCAATCGTCTCTCCCTCTCGACCTGTTTTCCGAACCCAGCCTGATTCTCCTTCGCTAGACATTGAGCCTTCACCAACTCCGGTCACTCCAGCGATGTCTAAGCGTACATTACCGGCAGTAGACAAATTCTCCGGCGCTGGGCTCTCTCAGGCCAGCAACCCTGAGAGCATACCAGAGACGACGCTCAAGCGCAGGGCCGCGCCTCGAGCCTCGGCTGGGTCCTCGACGGCAGAACCTGGCGCCGAGTTCAAGCGGCCGCAGGCGGCAAAGACGAATGCAGACAAGCGAGCCTTACGGTTCAAGAAGTTCCTGATGCAGAAGAGGATTCAGAGTTCTGCCCCTCAACGGTCTACTCCATAGTACCCGAAGCAGCGGGAATCGGATTGATACGACGGCGTTGGGGGATTGACTGGTTAAGGATCTGATACCCATGATTACAAGACCATGATGATATAACATAGCAACGGGAGAAACACTTTTCTAGCGGCCTATCATTGTTGAAACCAGAAAGATGAGGACCTGGCCTAGGCAAAGCACGTACTTTGAACCAAGCATATATATCACTTGAAATTTGCGTAACGTTTGCTCTCCGGCATGTTGCATATGCATGTAGGTAGGTATGTACTGTACATATATACATTACAGTGACGTACAGTACAAGGGGTATCATTTTCCATGGTTGTTGGGCCATCTCAAAAGGGTTCCGGAGCGAGCTCCGATCTCCTCCCTACTCGGCCTCGGCTTCCTGGGCACGCCGCTTTGCCTCCTCTTCCGGGGTCATGGTACGCAGCTGCAGCGCGTGGATGCCGCCCTCCCGCTTTAGCTCGTCGTTTAGCAGACCGTAAACCAGACGGTGCCTCGCCGGCTGCGTCTTGGAGCGAAAGGCCTCGGAGGTGATGACGAGTCTGAAGTGCGTCTCCTTGGACGTCACGCCCTGCATCGGCGCGTGGTGCGCATGAAGGTGCGAGTCGTTGTAGATCTCGAGCGTGGTGGGCTTGAGGCCGGCGGTGATCTGGGCGCGGGCAATGGCTTGGTGAGCTTGCCGAGCAACGACCTCTTTGTTTGGGGGGGAAGAGAACAAATGCCAGAGCGGGCCGATAGGGCGGCGAGGCGAACGTACCTTTTCCCTAATCGCGTCCTCGACCGGAGTGCGCGACGCCATGGCGGAAAACGGTCTGGCGGCTCTTGCGAAGCCAAACGCGGCCCGGCGCAACATTAAGGGTGATTGATGTTCTGGATTGGAACCCGCGGGCTGTCCTCGATCGCGGCTCACAGACAGTCAGTCAGTCAGTCGTAAGCAGGTGATTAGTGTATGCGTATGTAATCCGTAATCAGTCAGGGTACTGCAAGAATGTAACCCGCACACGTATCTACTGTTTACGCAGTCCTCTATCCGGAGCGGCAACGGGCAAGCGAATCGGAATAAAATCATTCGCCGACAGGAACCAATCTGGAAAACGTGGGGCTGTGATAGTCGCCCCAATGAGACGGGTTCGCAGCACTGGGTCCCAATCGTGCTGCAAGAGTACGGTTACTGGGGTCCAGTGCCCCACCTCACGCAGCTAATGCCCACACACGGCCGCAGTCCCGCAGCGACCAGCACCCGACCCTACATGCCCCGAAACAAAGAGACGGACAAAAAAAAAAAAAAATCGTCAATGGCTTGTTATCCGCATTGCCTTCCCGTTCTCCGTTCCTGACTCCACCGAATCCAACGTCGAAATCCCGATTCGCCGACCCAGTCTCCCTTTCCCGGGCAAATACTATGTAAGTATGCGTCCCGGACTCGACGTTCAGAAGGCCGCTTCGGGTGCGATGTCTGGACCCCTGTAATCTCACCACGCTCACCCCCCGCCCTCCCTCCTCCCTTTCAAGGAAGCGCTCCCGGCCGACTCCGTTTTACCGCATCCCGCCCCATCCTCCGGCTCCTGCAGTGCGGGTGTGGCACCTTTAAAAAGCCGATCGGCAACTCCCCGCCTCTACCTGCCGTTTCGGCCCCTCCCCCTCCCTCCTTCTCCAATGTCCCTTTCCTTTGCCCTCTCCCTCGGAAGGCGTTTCGGTCACCGGCTTCCCGCTGCCCTACTCCCGCTCCGTCCCTTGTGCAGGTCTACCGGCTTCAGGATGGCGTCTACACTGCCGAGGCTGCCCGTCTTCGAGGCGATCGCCCGCCACGACCCGGAATCAACCGCCGTGATCCACTCGAACAGCGGGCGCCGGTTCCGGTACGGGGAGTTGCTCGGCGACGTGTGCAAGGTCCGGAACCGCCTGTGCGAGGCCGCCGGAAAGGACGACATTGATGGCGAGCGCATCGCCTTCCTGGTCGAGAATAGCTACGACTATGTGGGTATGTAAGCCGATCGGAGCAGCCCCCCCCCTCCTCGTGATCGAGCTCACTCGCCGAGCTCTCCCGCCTCCTGTCCGCGATCCCGGACTAATTCGACGCCCATAAAAGTGACTCTGCTGGCCATTCTTGCGGCCAAGTCGATCGCCGTGCCCCTGTCTCCGGCCTTTCCTGCGCCGGAGCTGCAGTACATCCTGAACCACAGCGAGGCCCTGATGCTCCTGTCTTCGGCAAAGTTCACCTCGAAAGCGGAAGAAGTGCTGAAGACGGAGCTGGATTTCCAGCCTGTCCATCTCCAGCTCGAAAAGTTCCAGGGCAATGGCGTTCACGAGAAGGTCACGCTGGAGAAGTCGGATCCTGGATCCGCCGGAATGATGCTTTACACATCTGGCACGACGAATCGACCAGTAGGACCCCCCCCCCCCCCCCCCCAAAAGGCCCCGGCCATCATGGGCTTAGGTTCAACTCGCGTGCTGACCTCCCCCGTCACAACAGAAAGGCGTCTTGCTCCCCCAATCGGTCATGACAGCACAGGCCCGTTCGCTCCTTCAAGCCTGGGAGTATTCGCCTTCGGACCACCTCCTCCACGTCCTCCCACTTCACCACATCCACGGAACAATCAACGCCATCTTCACCCCCCTCTTCTCCGGCAGCACGATCGAATTCCTCTTCCCCTTCAACGCCGACGCCGTCTGGCGGCGCTTCGCCGCACCCTTCCTCACCCCAGACCAGACCCCCGACTCCGACTCCGACTCCCCCCAACCCCGTCACCGCAAGATCACCTTCTTCACGGCCGTCCCCACCATCTACTCCCGCCTGCTTGCCGCCCACAAGGCGCTCCCACCAGACATGCAGAGCGCCGCCCGCGCCGCCATCTCCCCGGCCAACCTGCGCCTGGCCATCTCGGGCTCCGCCGCCCTCCCGACGCCCATCAAGCGCGCCTGGGCGGACCTCAGCGGCGGCAACGTGCTCCTCGAGCGCTTCGGCATGACCGAGGTCGGCATGGCGCTCAGCTGCGGCCTGGACGTGGCCGACCGGGTGGACGGGTCGGTCGGGTGGCCGCTGCCGGGGGTCGAGGCGCGCCTGGTCGACGTCGACACGCACCAGGTGATCGAGCCGGGGCAGGAGCGCGACGCGGACGGGCGCGAGCGCGCCGGCGAGATCCAGCTGCGCGGCCCCTCCATCTTCGCCGGCTACTGGCGCAGCCCGGAGGCGACGGCCCGCGAGTTCGTCAACGCCAAGGACGGCCGCGGCCCCTGGTTCAAGACGGGCGACGTGGCCGTCCGCCGGCCCGTCGAGGGCGCCGGCCGCAGCGACCGCCCCAGCCAGCGGGACTGGGCCCGCGGCGACCTCTACTTCATCCTCGGCCGCCGCAGCGCCGACATCATCAAGAGCGGCGGCGAGAAGGTGTCGGCGCTCGAGGTCGAGCGCGAGATGCTCGCCCTGCCCCAGGTCGCCGAGGTCGCCGTGCTCGCCGTCCCCAGCGGCAAGTGGGGGCAAAAGGTCGGCGCCGTCGTCATCCTCGACCGCGAACACGTGCCCGACGGCAAGTGGTCGCCGCTGGACATGCGCCGCGCCCTCAAAGGCCGCCTCGCGAGCTACAAGATTCCCCAGGTTCTCAAGGTGGTTGATCACATCCCGAGGAATGCCATGGGCAAGATCAACAAGAAGATGCTGGTCAAGGAGATGTTTATCGACGAGTTTAGCGGGGATGAGTTGTAAGACCCGGGGGGGGGGGGGTCAGGAAAGGAACACGGGAAAGAAATTAACGAAAAAAAAAAATGAGTAATTCGTTCTGTTGAGAAAGGTTTGCCCTGGGCATGCGGATAGAGGATGGGGCTCAATATTTAGATCACCAGGTCGGCGGGTATAAAGTGTATCATAGCATAGGGCATCCATTGTTAGACTTAGAGCGAGGGCTTGGTATAGGCTGCTGGCTGGGACATGGGTAGGCATCGCGTCAACACGTCAACACGACAGTAGGTGGTGGTGGTCGTTGTCAGATCAGAACTGGCGTGCTCATAAGGTAAACTAGCAGATATATGCTAGGCTTCATCGCAGATAAGATACCATACTTGAGAGCGCGGCGCGGATAAGTGATCATACTGTAAATGATGCAGTCAGAAACGATCTCCGCCCATTCGTCCGTAAACGCTGCGGCTCTCCCAGGCTACCAAGGTACTCGAGAGGAACCCAGGCAATATGTTGTCGGTATGTCTCATCATATCTATCCCCTGACGACCATTGTCATGCTGTGCATCGCGATAAAGCCGCAAATGACCCCATCTAGCTCTCCAGACTGAGCGCACGGCGCAAGGCCATCAAAACGGGAAGGCTAAGTGGGCCGGGCGAACAGGCGTCGAAGCCTGTGAGCGCACACAAACTTTTAGACCACGATCTTCGCCTTGGCGCGTGTGCTGCCGCTGTGCGCGCTGTCGGTGTGGCCCGAGAACTCGACCACCTCGTTGGGCGGCAGCTTGAGAACGTTCTTGAACCGACGGCCAATAGCCATCAGGATCTCCTTGCCCTTCTCCGCCGATCGGCCCTTGCCGCCGGCGATGTCGCCGTCCCCGCGACCGGGAATGTGGCGGCCCATCGTGCGGGTCCACACGCCGATACGGTAGAACGCCTTGCGCACGTTGACAACCACGCCCATCACCTCGCCGTCATCCTCGTCTTCCAGCGTCTCGCCGATGGCGGCGAGCATCGTGTGCAGCCACAGCTCGTCGATATTGACCGACCGCTTATCCTTGAACTGGTACGACCACTTGCCGCCGTGCTTGTTTTGCGGGTCCTCCCACTCTGGCCGCACGCCTTCCTTGAAGAGGTGATAATCCGATTTGAGGGCAAGTTCCGAGACGGGGGCAATGTTGTTCTAGAATTTCGGTCAGTGGAAACCGGGCATGCAAAGACTTGGAAGCAACCTGCAGGGGCGCGGCTTACATATACACCCCAAAATTCCTCCACCGACTCAAAGGTGATGACTTCCTTTAGCAAATCATTCCAGTTGTCACCCTGGAGTGGGAGTCTGGTCAGAACGATGCGTCAATGACGGAGTGGTGGAGGCCGGAGCAGACCTTTCCGCTAGCGGGCTTTGTGAACCAGAGCGTCCACCGACTCGACAGAGGGTGCTTGACGTTGAAGTTGTCCTTGTCGTGGAACACGGTGACAAGTTTCTCCTCGGCATTCTCGTTGGAGGCGCCATCGGGCTTGTTTTCGCCATCGGGCGAAATGGGAATCGTAGTGAGGTCGACTTGCTCTGCCATATTGTATGCTTCGGCTTCTGAAGGTCAAAGAGGCGTCTGGTAAAACAAAGCGGTCGGTTTGAGAAGGTTGGTTTGGCTGAGATGGGTTGGTTCAACAGGGCGGCGAGCTCAAGGATGTGGCGCTGCAGCGTTTTCGCAGAAAAAAAAAATGCGACTTTTGGTGTCGTCAAGTAAGATAGATGGCCTCGAGTTGGAAGGTTGGATTAATGGGCGTTGTGGCAACTGCAGTCGGCGCTTCTAGGAATGAAAAGAACGACCGTGCTCCAGGCAATGTCGTCTGGCGAGGAAGGGCTGCTGCGCTAGGGTGTGGAGGGGCTCAGATGCGATCACAAACTTTGGTCGAGTGGAAAGCCAGTCGCACAATCAGCCGCAAGCGCCTCACCCAACAGCATGCTCCAGTTTTCCTGGGCCCCACTCGGTACCAGCCAGGATCCTCCGCCTTGAAGTCACGTGCTTGATCACGGGGTGCGGCGAGAAGAACCTTGCGGCAGCGGGCGCCAAACCAGGAAGGGTTTGTGGGGAAGGAGACGGGCAGGGCGGAGGGGAAAAAGTTCGCATTTGAAAATTTCGAAAAATTTAAAGGCTGTCCTGCCTGCCCCACGCTGAGCCGGTCTTCTTCCTCGCGCGCCAGATTCTGCCCAACCCTCAAGACCCTCCTCAACAACACCAATCTTCAAAATGGCGGACGAAGTCTATGACGGTGCCATTGGCATCGATCTCGGTATGCAATGCTCCGCGCGTGCTGCTGCGCTCGGTCTTCTCGACTGCCGCGCGAAGTCCAAAACTTGGGTGGAATTGGGCGCCGTGGCTAACTGACAATTGCGACGAACAGGCACCACCTACTCCTGCGTTGCTACGTACGAGGGTACCAATGTCGAGATCATCGCCAACGAGCAGGGTAGCTTCACCACGCCCTCGTTCGTCTCCTTCACTGAGGACGAGCGCCTGATTGGTGAGGCGGCCAAGAACCAGGCCGCCATGAACCCGGCGAACACCGTCTTCGATGTCAAGTATGGACCCCCTTGCCGCCGCCCGCAGAGTCGGAACACGTGCTGATCCTCTTCTCCCTCAGGCGTCTGATCGGTCGCCGCTTCGATGACCCCACCGTCAAGAAGGACATGGAGTCGTGGCCCTTCAAGGTCGTGGATGACGGCAACGGCAACCCCAAGGTCGAGGTCCAGTACCTTGGCACCACCCACACCTTCTCCCCCCAGGAGATCTCGGCTATGGTCCTCAGCAAGGTCGGTAACTCGGCTAGAGATCTTTCTAGACCCGGCCCAAGACTGACAGACTGCAATACAGATGAAGGAGATTGCCGAGACCAAGCTCGGTAAGAAGGTTGAGAAGGCCGTCATCACCGTGCCGGCCTACTTCAACGACAACCAAAGACAGGCCACCAAGGATGCTGGTGCCATCGCTGGCCTGAACGTCCTCCGTATCATCAACGAGCCTACGGCTGCCGCCATCGCCTACGGTCTTGGCTCTGGCAAGTCCAGCAAGGAGCGCAACGTGCTCATCTACGATCTCGGTGGTGGTACTTTCGATGTGTCGCTCCTGAACATCCAGGGCGGTGTCTTCACCGTCAAGGCTACCGCTGGTGACACCCACCTCGGTGGCCAGGACTTTGACACCAACCTTTTGGATTACTGCAAGAAGGAATTCACGAGGAAAACTAAGAAAGGTGAGAGATTTCCACCAGTTTTGGCAACCTTTTTTTTCGACACCATTTACTAACATACATGCTTAGACCTCTCGGGCGATTCTCGTGCCCTCCGCCGGCTGAGGACTGCCTGCGAGCGCGCCAAGCGCACTCTGTCGAGCGGTGCTCAGACCACCATTGAGATCGACTCTCTGTTCGATGGCGAGGACTTCAACATGCAGATCACTCGTGCCCGTTTCGAGGATCTGAACGCCAAGGCCTTCGCTGGTACCCTGGAGCCTGTTGCCCAGGTTCTCAAGGACGCCAACATCGAGAAGAGCGCGGTCGACGAGATCGTCCTTGTCGGTGGCTCGACCCGTATTCCCCGCATCCAGAAGCTCCTCAGCGAGTTCTTCGACGGCAAGAAGCTTGAGAAGAGCATCAACCCCGATGAGGCCGTTGCCTACGGTGCCGCCGTCCAGGCCGGTATCCTCTCTGGCAAGGCCACCTCTGCCGACACCTCGGACCTCCTTCTGCTGGATGTCGTTCCTCTGTCTCTGGGTGTTGCCATGGAGGGCAACATCTTCGCCCCCGTCGTCCCCCGTGGCCAGACCGTCCCCACCATCAAGAAGAGGACGTTCACCACGGTTGCCGACAACCAGCAGACCGTCCAGTTCCCTGTGTACCAGGGTGAGCGTGTCAACTGCGAGGACAACACCTCTCTGGGTGAATTCACCCTTGCTCCCATCCCTCCCATGAAGGCTGGCGAGCCCGTCCTCGAGGTCGTCTTCGAGGTTGATGTCAACGGTATCCTCAAGGTGACGGCTACCGAGAAGACCTCTGGCCGCAGCGCCAACATCACCATCACCAACTCTGTTGGCAAGCTCTCGTCGAGCGAGATCGAGAGCATGATCAACGGTACGTACCCGCTCATGACGACTGTTACCGCGTCGAGACTGTTCCACTGACAGGGTTACCAGATGCCGAGAAGTTCAAGTCCAAGGATGAGGCTTTCAGCAAGCGCTTCGAGGCCAAGCAGCAGCTCGAGTCGTACATCTCGCGTGTTGAGGAGATCATCTCGGACCCGACACTGTCGCTCAAGCTCAAGCGTGGCCAGAAGGACAAGATTGAGCAGTCGCTGAGCGAGGCCATGGCCCAGCTCGAGATTGAGGACTCCACGGCCGAGGACCTGAAGAAGAAGGAGCTTGCTCTCAAGAGGCTGGTCACCAAGGCCATGTCTTCGCGTTAAACGACCTGATGACGGATGGATGGATTGGCCTTTTCCAGATAGATACAGGGCGCATCGGACAGGGATTATGAAGCCACGGTCTGGAGCTATTTTGAGCGACCGGCAGGACGGCAGGGCCGCGGTACGATGGGAGGCGTCTTACATCTTGATTCATGAAACGGGACATAAAAAGTTAGATGGATCTGGCTTTAGGATGCGTTTCGCTACGGGATTACCGCTTCGGCCTGGAGGAGGCATCTATAAAGATTGATGATTGGGACTTTTCCTCTTGATTCTCATGACCGCATCCCTCTGGCGAATTGCATTTAGACTATCGGGGGGTTTAAAATCGAAGCATTTGGACGCCCGCACCAGCACCTTCTTCATTTCGAGTGTGCGGCAAATCTTACCAACATATGGATTTGCAGGCCCTTGATACTACATAGGTCCGGATAGCGCCATCTGAATGACTGGTGTGTCTGGCCATGATGGCCAAGAAGCAGCTTTCGGTATGAGGTCTAATCGGCCAGATATGAGAGACGAGTGGTAAGAGCGAGAAGGAAAAAAGAGTCACAAAGAAAGAGTGAAAAGAGCGTAAACGGGGAGAAGGAAAATGAGAAGTTTGAAATGCTAACAAAATAAGGGAGAGAAGAGAGAGAAAGAAGGAAGGAAGGGAAAAAAGAAGGAAGGAGGTGGGAAAAAAAAGTGTAATAAATAATGCATCAGAGAGAGAAGGAACGAGGGTGTGTTGAATTGTGTTGAATCCCATGTGCCAAGTAGGGAAGGTATGTATGTACGGACTACAGTACCATGTAAGTTGGCCTGGGCCAATCGATGAATCACGGCTTCCGCAGCGAACATGAATCGCCCTTCACTGACTCACTAATCATTTCCTTCTTCGGGCAATTCACAACATTTGCCTGTGTCCTCGGCTTTTGATCCTGGAATCAAGTAAAACGGAACAGAACGATGCCACCCGAGCGATTTGAATTCTTCTTCGATCTCCCGCCCGAGATCCGCGAGCAGATCCTGTCGTACCTCTGCCTCTTTCCCACGGGAATCTGGGTCGGGGGTGGCGTCGGCGGCAAGAGCATCGCCCTCAGCCCTGCCGCCGCTGCTCTGCTCATGGGCAAAATGCCCACAGGCCCGCAGCGTACTGCGACTAGGAAGTCCAGAAGCACGCACAACGGAATTGGCGGTAACGTAGATATCAGTTGTGGTGGTGGTGGTGGTGATAGCGGTGGTGGTGATGATGGTGCCTACGGCCTGGGAGACTGCAACGCAGACCCGCCCGTTAACCTCTTCCTGGCGTCTCCCATCCTCTACCGCGAAGCCGGCGACCTGTACTACGGCCGCAACCTCTTCCACTTCGCCTTCTCCCTGTGCACCTGGGGCAGGAAAAAGCTACAGCAACAGCAAGGACATGACCAGGACAAGGAGAAGGCGAAGATGCAGCAGGAGCAGCAGCAGGGAGACCGGCCGATCAGCGCCGCCGCCGCCGCCCGCAACGCCCCGCGCGACCCCTCGGGGGCGGCCCTGGCGCGGTTCCTGACACACGCGGACACAGTGCGCGCGCGGCGGCGGGTGCGCAGTGCCGTCGTCCACCTCGGGCGGCTTGGCGGCCTGGTAGAGGACCTAGTGGTGCCCGCGCTGGCGGACCTGGCGCTGACGGGCGCGCTGCGGCGGCTGGGCGTGCACATCGGCGGCGAGCTCTTCCTGTGTGTGGGCCACCCCCCGGAAGCGCTGAGCCTCGTCGTCGATCGCGAGGAACGCCCGCACCAGCAGCAGTTGCTGCAGCGGCGGCAGCATCTAGGGGGCCGGGACGACCAAGATGGCGCCCTGGCGGAGAACCCGGCACTGCGGGCGCTGCTGGTGCTGCTGGCGGATCCAAGCCTGGAGAAGGCCGAGCTGCGCGTCCTGTGGCCGCACCGCGACCGGTTCTGGTGCAACTTCCATCCCGGGGGCTGGTTGGACGAACGGGGCTGCCGCTGCGCCGTACCCGGGAGGCGCCTGAGCGGTCCATACGAAGGCGCACTCGTCGAGATGGATATTCCCAGGCTCGTGGACGCCTTTGCCGGTGACGCGGCGGCCGAGTTCAACATCAAAAAGGTCGGGTGACCACTGTTTCTTAGCAATCTAACCTGCTCTCTCTTTTGATTCTTTTTCTCTTTTGGCTTGCTGCTCATTTCCTCACCTCTCGCACGCTCGCACCCTTGCACCCTTACACCACCGAGAACGTGTTTCGCCAAGTGCCCGCCAAGCATCTCACGGGCAGGATTATTGAGCCGTCAAATCGAAGATCAATTGGGCGCAGGCGCTGCCGAGCATCTCGCCAAGACGGAACCATGCCGACGATCAAGATCTACGGAATTGATGTCGCTGATGAGGAAACGGGATCTGAGATAAGATCTCCTACCTTTCTTGTACTAGTCATTGTCAAGAGATCTCCGTGGGGTCCCTCTGGGTCACGGGGCAAATATTGATTCAGCTATAGTGTATCTGGTGTAGTTGTGATCGTCATCGTCTTGCGCGAGCTGGCAGGTACCTGAGGCAATGGCTACCCCCTATTTGGGGCGGTTTATTGTAAGTCTTCCATGCCATAGTGTGGTGTACTGTACAGACGTACAGTACATACATTCACTACACTATGAAGCGGTGTCATTCACTCCGCTCCAATGCTGTGTGTCATTAGAGCGATTTGCTTGGCTCTTGGCAATATATGCCAAGAGACACGCAGTCAAGAACAAGTCTCAGAATGAACTCAACGGTTCTACTCCGTACACGGCAACACAAGCACCTCAGCACAGCCGTTGGCACAGGAAAGGAGTAGTCACGGAGGAACCACTCCACACCAGTGTCTAATCTTGTCCACGATTCTGCGCAGAGCCCTCGAGGCTTCAGAACCGGTCCTTTTACTCCTTCCCCAGCCTTCTATCCTCAAAGTCCTGGAAGCACTGGATCACGAAGCAGGTTTCCTCCTTGAAGCAGGTTTCCTCCTTTGCTACTCCGGATGTATGTACATACGCACACACACACACATCTTCCCTTACTTCCTCTCAACCATCCCCGCACATGATCTTCCCTGTCCCATGGGTGGCGCCTCGTCGCCTACCGTCTTGGCCTGCATGGTCGCGGCGCGCGTCCCATCCCACACACGCACACACACATACACACACACATACACACACACACACACACACACACACGCACGCACACACATATACAAATAGAAAACAAGCGATTGGATGAGTATCGCAAAAATTTGGAGTGCGGAGTAGCTCGTACGCTAGCGTAAGTTGATCGCCCAGACCCTCGGAGTGGGCGAGCCGGCCGCGGGACGACCTAAGCCGCCAAAGCAATCCGTAGGAGGCGAGCTCAACATGATCGCTTCGCTGGGCGGCGCTGCTTACGGATGAGATAGAGAGAGCGTGTGTGTGTGTCTTGCTCCGATACTGATTGGCGGACGGCGTGCTGATACGCCCTCCTTTCTTTCTCTCTCTCTGGTTCTGTAGCGTAGTTGTGTAGCCAGTGATCAAGGAAGCTTCCCCCCCTTCTCTCTTACCTTCTCCCCTTCCCTCCCTCTCACCCGAGTGAGCCGCTGCGATTCGCTACAGAAATGCGCAGCAAGCAAGCAAAGCGGTCAGAGGAGGCCAAAAAGTCTCCTCCTCTCCGCAGGCCCCCCTCCCCCCCTCAGATAACCACACGTGTGGTAATCCGCTCGAGGGTATTGGCTCTTTCTATATATCAGCTCACAGTGATAGGCAGGCATGGAGGAACGTCAGCTCCGGCCGCGAGACCATCCCACAGCCACCTGGTGCTTGATTGGCATGCATGTGGGTTATGGGCCATGGGCATACATGCATACATATAGACACACATAGTCTCTCGCGCTTGCGCGCTCACACACATCCACACGACCCGGTGAGTCCGAGACGGGATTGTCGGGAGGAGAGGCTGGTTGGTGGGAAAGATTTTTGAAGTATATTTTTTTTTCTAGCCCTTCTTGTTTCATTTCAGTCTGGTGGTTCCGAGCCTATTTTGGCTATTTTCATGGGGAAAAGAAAGAAAGGTAGGTAGCAATAACTCCCTTTCCTTTTTTTGGTTTTTTTTGTTTTCTTTCCTTTCCTCATTCCTCCCTTGCCCCCCCACACAAGATGCCTCTAGCAAATCCGTCGTGTAACAGAAACAAGCTAGTGTGAAAGCTAGACTGCGACCCCCCCTGGTCGGAGTTAACCTTAAACTCCCCACCATTACAACCCTCCACACTAACAGAGTCCGACCAATACTTGTAAGGAGACCAACAAGTGGGAAATTGAAAATGACACGTAAGACTCATTGTGCGGATGTATGTGTATCTGTCTGTCTGTGTGTGTGTATGTGTGTGTGAGAGAGAGGGGGGTGGGGGGGATGGGAGGAGGGGGGGCCGGGAAGGGCCCCGGCGAACTCTGTTGATCGCGGCCATGTCAACCCTGCAACCCATGATGGATGAAACGGACAAGCTCCGTTTGAAGCCCTGCGAAAGGAGTCCATTCTTACTCTGTTTCTCTCTTTTATTCTTCCTGCCTTCTCGAGCTCATCGCATCGTGATCTCAATGGCAAAGCACTCCGAGAAAGACAGAGATAGGGAGAGAGACAGAGGTAACATGGGGAGAGGGCCGCATTTCCGTGACGAAGGAGGAATTGGACGCGTCATTCGACCGCGAGCTCATAGTAGTCGCCCTTGTGGTCGTCCTGGTGCTCGCCCCAGTGGACGGGGCCGATCTTGAGGAAGCGGAACTTGGACGCATCGCTGCTGAGGCTGGAGGAGCGACGCTTCATTGCCTCGCCGCTGGCAGCGCCGTCTTGCTTCGTGACCGCGGCCAGAGCCTCCGGGGTAAGAGGCTGCCTGGGCCGCTGAGCGCGAGGGTACGAGTCCGAGGTGCTCGGGGCCAGTGACAGGAAGGTCGAGGGCCGGCGCGGTCGGTGATGAGACATGGTAGGCGTAAACTCGACGGCTTGCTTGTTCAGCTGACGGATCTCCTCGGTTGTTGAGGCCGCCATCTTGTGTATGGGTCAAGTGAAGATGGATAGGTTGGAACACAGAGATCGTGAATGGTTGGTTGCCTTGAAGATAATGATGGCCGAAATATGGAGGTCAAGGTCTGAAAATGGCGGGGATTATGCGTTGAGGAAAATCAAGAGTGGAATCAGCAACAAGCAAGAGGCGGCGGGCGGGGTGGATTTGGGAGGGGGGGTTTTATAGATTGCTTCTGGCATCGTCTTATCCTTCCCCCCCCCCCCCCCCCCAAAATCCCCTAGATCCTCCTTCCTTGGTGCTTCGCTGTAACAGTGCTTACACGGAGCATTTGTAATTCCCAGACTCGCGTCCTTGTTTCACACGTCGATATTGTATGACCCCGGCAAGCCCCACCCTTCTTGATTGGGCTCGACATTGGAGAGTAGGCCCAGCCTTTCTGGGCTCTGGGTAAGCGACGGCCACAAGTGGGCTGAGTCTTGGTCTGACCTAAGGAGCCGGGGGGTGGAGTGATGAAAAAAGGCGGGGCCGGCTGGCATCGGGAGGCTGCTGACGGTCCATGTGTTTTTAGTATTCTTGGTGGACGTCATGACTGAGGTCCGTCGGAAAACGTCGCGGGAACTGCTCGGTTTATCGTCGAATAATCCCGGTGAGGATGCGATAGAGTTTGAAGTTAACCTCGAGCACGTGGGGAGCATGGGCGGCTTGCTGGGCTGTTCCGGAACGAGACCCATGACATCGGGCCTCGGCCACGGTTGATTGGACCGCAGCAGCCGCCAGCCGCGAATAGCCCGGGGGCGGGGCAACCCGGAGACCGTCCTGGCCCCGTCCCGGTATATTGTTGCGCCTCGGCCCGCTCTAGGCCCGCGGGTTGTTGTTACGAGGGTACTCAGAAATATAAGTCGTGGGAACCTGGACGGGAAACCAATGCAGTATTGCAACAACCTGAGTCTGCCGGGCTAGCAGAAGTGACAGCTGGTATATTTTCCTGGTTGTGGCGCCAGAGCCGCTGTTCATCGGTGTTGAACCCGGAGCAACCCGATGTTTCTTGTTTTCTTCGTCACGATTGTTCCTCGCCGCCGCGGATTGTTCTCGCGGATCGAGAGGGACGCCGAGATAAGTGAGAGCACGCTGGTTCCATGGCGTTATCGCTGGCATCACATCTTAGACGCCCCTTTTGAAAGCCATCACAAGAAGTGCAGTCCCATCTCACAACCTTCTCCCATGCCCTAGATCACTGTCCGGCTGCCAGGCTTCCACTTAAAGCTGCCGTATCCGGTCCATGGCCGACAGTGCCCTTACGCAAGGGGGCCCAATATTCCCCTTCACTTAAAGTTCCCGGTTTAGATTCAAAGCACTTTAGAGAGTGTTTCGTTTCAATCCGCGGGTCGTCCATACTCGTGAGATGCTTGTGGGCGCTTTGCAGAACGGATTTGGCGACCGCATAAACGTCGCGAAGCTCAGGGGCTGAGGGCAAGTAGAATCCCTCCGTGGGACGCCTAGTTCCCAGCCATATTCGCTTGAATAGTACGCTGAGTCGGGGATCGTGGGGACGAAGGCGAAAGCCAGCACGATAATCCAGGTCCCTAGTACGACGCTTGACGGGGATTCAGGCGGGAGGATATGCGGACATTCAACAGGGAAACGTTGTTGGTGTGTGACAGCCCACGCGGGGACCGCGGAGGTAGAAGCTTGGCCCCCGGTTTTGCAAGCTCTACCTAGAAGGCATCGACCTTCGCGAACCAGGTGAGCAGCAGCGTTGGATGTTGGCAGCGGGGTAGCGTCTTGTGCTCATGCTTACACGGGCAAGCCGACCAGGGATGGACGGGAAACACGAGGTGGATTTCGTGCTCTGTCTCTCTGTGTCGCTAACTGTTGGAGGACCTTGAAAGTGACTGGTCTGTCGGGCGGCGATAGCAATAACGCCGAGACTCGCACACTTTTCCGGTTGCAGCAATGACACTGTCGGGGATGAGCACTGAACGTAGCTCGACACCTCCATCACACACATCCTCGCACCAAGGCCGTAGTTGGTGTGTCTCCTGGACTGGGGCTTGGTTGGTTATATCGACACCATGTGCTAGGAGGCGTGGATTGGGAAGGCACATGGCACCGTTGGGAGTAGAGCCCACGGGACTTCAGTGACGGCACATCGACATGGCCCGGAACGGCCCTCCACGAGCCCGTAACGGCGCTCCTCCTGCGTGGAGAAACGCGGGTCAGCTGATCCCCAAGCCAGCTGCGGCCGAGCTCGTCCAAGGAGCATGCCAGCGGAAGAGCCCTATACGAGAAGAGAACGTAGAAGAAACAATAATAATCGATAGTTTCCCGGAAGCCATGGACCGTGGCGTCCCAGGATTCGTTACTTCTCTGGTGATCATCCAATCCGGAACCGGACGCCGGCTACTCGCACTCGTGGCGATGTCGACTAACAAAGTCGCTTGGATGCAGTTGATGATGCGTGACAACAAGGAGCGGGGCTTCAGACTCGCCACCAACAGTCGGAATCCCACGCTCATCATGTTCGACTCGGGATATGAGAAGGATAGTGGTGCCGCCAGACTTTTGTGGGTGTTTGGAGAGAGTTACTAGCCGCGGCGGCGCCAGGCGCTTAATTTCTACCCTGATTGGTAGGAACACGCAACTGTCGCCCGCCGTCACAACAACATGGCCGAAATGTTGGCAAGGCTGCTGCGGCCCGACACCCAAGGCCGCGCCGACCCAACATATAACCGCCTTCATCGTCGTTTAGCTGGGCCGTGCATGTCGCGTTATTGCCTAGGGAGGGTATGATGCACTGCATGAGGCCCCTGTCATGGGTGGAGGAACCGCGCCTAGCAGTTATCGCACAGGCGCAGCCGCAGCCGCGGGCCATTGTTGGTGACAGTCAATTCGGTGTTACACTCAAGGATATGTTGCGTACGCAGGGCGCCTGCTACCGAGCAGCCGGGACGAAGACGCGGCCAGGTACGAGAGCGGTCACAACGTCCCCCAACCTCAGGAACAGGCCGGTTGCGCTCGGCGGAATGTGCACCGGCGAGGAGACATCGAGCGGATGGGTGCCGGCCATCCCTCACAAAGGTTGCTGATCTTCTAGCGGCCATCAAGCCATCTCTGTTGGGGCAGGCCAAGGGCAGAGCTCCGGCGCGAAGCCTTGCCATCTGCGGCGGCGGCGGCGACACCTGCTGCCTGTTTCACGTGATGTCACTACAGTGGTTTCCTTGCAGTGATTCGGCATGGAAACTTAATCGATGCGAGAGTGAGATCCGGAGGTGGGTTTCAGATCGACGGCGGCCGCAGGTTGCCAGGCCGTAAGAAGACGTACGGATGAAAAGGGGAACCCTCGGTCGGCGGGCCCTGAAAGACCGACCGCCGGGGCCCGACCGAGGGTTTGGGTCAAGTTTGAGGTTAAGGTTGCGCCCAAGACCGCTGCCCGAAAAGGGAGAACAGGGCTGTGCCGATGGGGTCGGCCAGAAAAGCCGGCCCAGCGATGGCCGGGGCCGCAGAATGGGCCTCACGAGGCATTCTGGGACTGCGGCATTCCCGAATTTGCCAAAAAGCTAACTCGGGTGCTCGGAGAGAATGGATGTACCCACTAAGGGCTTACTCCGTTGCGCACAATCTTCTATCGATATCAGGCCCTTCTCTTCGGTGAGAAAGTTGTGTTTTTTTCTTGGTGGCGCAATCGAAACTAGTGAAGAGATAGTTAGTCGTTCGCAGAGGGGTGGATGAGGTTACTCCGACCGGAGCCGGGGCACGATCTTTTTGGTTGCAATGTTGGTGAGCGCTGCACTGCCAGCCACTAACCAGCCACTGCACAGTATGTATTTCGCACAGGCATTGCAGTGCTTTCTTCCTGCCGAACAGCTGCACATGCTTTCAAGTGGGGCTTTCCAGGCAGGCACGAGGGACCAAATCGGCAGGCCCAATCCAGAAGCGGACAGATGATTGGCCGATCTGAGGCTCCAGAAAGCTTCGGGACCAGGGGAATAGACCCTTTGACATGGAAGGAGCTCCATGGCAACGGCGATTCTCCCTTCCTCTTCCATGTCTCTTCTTTCTCCCGCTTTGCAAACCAAGTGGAATTCTGACTCTCTGAGCATCTTGGAGAGAAAAAGACTAAGGGATGATGGTAGGTATGCGATTCCAGATACTGTCATCGAGGCTTACTGTGCAAAAACCTCCCACATTTGTTTGTTTTCCCTTCATGTAGTTGCAAGTTACGTCTGAGGATCGCCTCTCTCTCTCTCGCTTTTCTCTTCCCTGTCAACCCCATACCCCATCGGATCAAGCTCGAACCGGGAGTTACCCCGTTGTTCCCGGTGGAGTTGTCTCAAGCATGGAAACTGCCGCTACACCGCGTTTGTGCTAGCCCTCGCTGCATTCAGTCTTGGACGGTTGTTCATGTTGGCCAGGGTTTCGCTGGCTTGGACGCGACTTTTCATGGACTCCGATGCGAGTTTGTTGGCCGGCGATAGGTGGCGGTCCCATCTGCTCTGATCATTTCTTCGCCCACATGCTGTCCTTGGCCTACGGCCCCTCGCACTTGGGTCTCTCTTCTCTCCTCTCTTCTGTGTGGTGTAAGTGTTGCAGTCTTTTGTTCTTCTTTGGATTCAGGCGGCCCGGAGCAGGATCTGGGTCGAAGTCCCACGTCTTAGGCTGGTTGCTGGATGCTGTGGCCTGTCAAGGTCGGAGATACCTCGAGTGAGTTTCTGGCCAAGTACCTTGTTGCCATGGAGTGGACCAAGTGCGGCTCGAGGTGCGTTGGAGAAGTCACCCATCCTCGCCTGCCAGGCCCCTTGCTTAATGGTGCCTTTTACATTTCGTCATACTCATAGTTACCTACCTCTGCTTCGCCCCCGGAGCATATAGTAAGCTGCAAGGCGGGCGGCCCGTCACCTCCCTCCATGACGAACTGCTGCAGCTTCCGAGTTCCTTGGATAGGTACCTTGGGTACCCACCATGCCCTCTATCCGCTACTCCTGCATGCCGCTCCCCCATCTTCTTGGCGACGTCTGGCTGGTCCTGCTCGGCCACCCAACACGGATGCAAGAGGACCATCTGGCCCAGCAGGGCTGGATGGCCCGGCTTCAAAGTACATGCCCAGATGTCTCCTTACTCTCTCTTCCCCTTCCCCTGGCTGAGATGAGAACCAGACTGCCTAGTACCTGAGGTTCCTTACCACCCCCCTCCCCCTTTTCTATCTCGAGCATCGACCACACAACGGCTTCCCGTTTTCCCTACAGTTGGTGCTGACCACTTAGCGGGCAACGTAGTGTATTGCGGTGGGGGGTGCTCCCGCGTCTACCCCAACCAGCTCTTGGAGGTGAGGACTCTTCCGACGTGATAGGTCCAACACGGCCTCCATCTACAATTAGCCCTTGTCACCTTTTCGCTCCCGGATCGGCCCACACCTGCCCGCATGTCTCCCGAACTTGCAGCCGGCTAGCTCAGTAAGTACCCCTCGCACCCCGATACATAGCTGTACAGTACATCGGGGGCGCGGGTGTGTATCGTTGCATTTCCCTCTCGAGATACTCTTGGACGACAGTTACACCCGTCAACCAACTGCTCTCGACGCAACTTGATTTGCCTCGCCCCGTCCCCGTGAGGAGGGGCAACCAACAACCGACATTACTCGGGCAGTCACACAGGGGGTGAGCAGCGGGACCATCACTGCCTTCGCAAGAACCCTAGCACGGCAGGCAAAAGCCCAACGTCGACGTACCACTTCAGCGCAGCCAGTCTGTCGGCATCTCCAGCAACGAGTATAAAGAGGGCTGTCGATTCCCGTCCAGTCTCTCGACCATCCTCACTCGCAAGCACTCGCATCCATCTGCGCCAGCCCAAGCAGCACCCTCTGAGCTCTCTCCAGACGCGCTTCGTCCCTCTACGAACTTCCATCGCCAGCGCGGTAGCCACTGCCGAGCACTCCCCTCTCAAAGCATCGCAAGACGATCCCATACTTCACAATGTGCACTCTCTACCGCTTCCACTACACGTGCGGCCATGTCCGCGAGGAGATGGTTCGGTGCGCCTCCTTCGCAGCGCTGGGCTACTGCCCCCATGGCGGCCCCCAAGTCGTCGACGACTACCACGACGGCGAGTGCAATAACCACTAGCAAAGCGCCCAGGCAACGCAGAGGTATGTACACCGACCGCGAGATCTTCGATACACCAAAGACTTCGTTCCTTGTCTTGTGCTCGGTCTGAACTAAGTTCTGACGGACGGACCTCTCCTGCAGTTACCAGCTTCGTCCTCCAGCCCTCCTCCACCTTCTGTCAACGCCAACTTTGCCCCGCCGTTTCCCCTGGCTGTCGGCTACGAGCTCGAAACGCACAGTCGGCTTTCTATCTTTCCTGAGGATCCTGGGGTTGAACATGTCCTCGTTCATAAAAAGTGCCGGAAGGGAGAGATACAGGGCGGCAGGGACGAAGGCAACTGCTGCTCAACCGGAACAGAGACTACGACTTCCTGTACCTTTTCCTGTTTTTTCGGATTTGTTTACGGGGCTCGATGCCGATGACTATGTGTCGGCAATGTCTGTAGGGATGGAAGCCGATGGTTCTCTTCAAGTCTAGAGGTGGATTTCTTTGTTCCATAGCTTTACGGGATAATCTTTAGCACCGAGTGCTAAACTGAATCTCAAACCACCATCTTTTTTTTCCCTCCCTTTCGTTCCCTTATTAGCGTTTCCGCTCCACCTGTCCTGTCAACACATGATCAGCCGTATGCCTTGGCTGCCATTTCGACCGAATGCGATCGGGTCATAGCCGCAAGCCACACGATCAAGACCGTAAGGAAACCCCGTGTATCGCTGTCCGGGCAGTGGGCCGATTGGCGAGCCTGTTGTTTGCAAGCAACAGGAACAGGGACCTGCTTGCTTGCCCCTGTGCAACGGCAAAGGGGGGAGCTCTTCTTTTGCCTTCAGGTGCCGTTTCCGTTCAAGTGTACGCCCGTTAGGATCATATTGACATGCGGTGCAGGTATCGGCGGCGGAAGAATATTAAAAAAAAAAAAAAAAAAAAAAAAAAAAAAAAAAAAAAACTACTTTGTTGGTCTACAGCAGTACTGCTCGTTCGCCATGGAGGCGGAGGCGGAGGCGGGCCGCGGCCAGTGTGGGCACGGCACTGCCGTTGGCGCGCATTTGGCGAGGCATGGCCGCGGGGACACGCAGCCGGATTCTGTCACATGAGCCAGCTCAGATGGGGACCGAAGGAGGGAAAGAGAAGAAGAAGGGGGGGAGTGGTGGTGTGGTGGGTGCTTTCGCCAAGGAAGGAGAGATCAGAGAAGCTGGATAGAAAGGAAGGAAACACCCCTTGCGGCCCGTGCACCTGTTCGTCAACCCAAAGGCGGGAAGGATGGTGACCCTTGAAGCTTATCTCCCTAGGGAGTGGGTCATCAAAATACTAGTAGGGCACAGAGCAGGCAGGAAGGAGCTAGGTTCTTCCAATTCATGGAAGTTCGTCCTCCCAGAGTATCCGTAACCATTCGAGTTTTTTTCTATCCCACTGAGGGATCCGGTACTTAGCTTGACATGATCTTCAGACCATCAGTATGCACCGACCTAGTCAGATCCGCGCGGAGCAAGGCACGCTCGGTCCCGGGAGTTGTGTTCTGGTTCCCTTTGTCCTTTCCATGTAATCGATAGCAATCACCAAGTACGAACAGAAACCCAGGAGAGGACCACAGTTACCGTCTGTTGGACTCGGACTGGTTCGATTCCCGGCACACCACAAGCCTGCGCCGCATACCCTCCTGGGAACGAGCCGGTCTATGACCCAGTCAGGAGCGAGAAAGGCAGAGGCGGAAGCGATTCGAAATCTCGGATGCGCCTCGCTCTCACACGACCGGGTCACAACCAGGTCGCAATCAGGTCACCCACGAACCTAGCGAGAAGTAGGGATGAGGGCCGTCGCAGTGCGCTCGGTGAGATCACAACGGGCATCATACACCACCACCACTTCCCCGGGCGCACCCCCCCTGACCTTCTCAGGTGCCGTCACGGACAGGCCCTGCATTGTGCTACAACAGATGCATCTGCATCGCGCTTGACAATCGCAATGCCGCGAATCAGAAGAGTTCCGCAAGCCGGATGCAAGGGGCTGTTTACATGTGAACCCGACAATAGAAGGACGAATATGGTATTGGTTGTCAATGCAAATCAGCCTTGGACGCAATAGATTTGCTCGCTTCACCGATGGCCTCTGCACCAGGGCCTCATTACGCTGGTTGGTGTGGCCTCACTTGGGCTCTTGAGCCTGGGTCGTGGCATCCCAGGCAGGGGCTGACACTCAAACTAAGTTGAAAGATGCCGTGCATGCATCGCCTCCCCTCTTACAGACGAGACACGCAATTTATCAATCAGGCTGTTGGTATCCGTCTGAACTAGTGGTCTCAGTACTTGCTGAGAGAAAAGAATGAAGCGTTGAGGTACAGGAGTTCTCCCGAGAGCCCGCTTGCGCATCGGTCAGCTGTACCAACGCCGAGCTCCGAACCCCAAAAGGACCCGCGGCAGCGCCCTCCGCACCGGCCACCAACATGGTGCACCATTGCAATCAGTGCCCAATCTCGAGGCGTTGCCCTACACCACCCCGAAGGTGACCCCCGAGTCATCGTCATGCTTCTGGAGAAATTACTGGCTCGATGGGCGGTCCTAGTCTGGCAGCTCGACTGTTAAGCGCGGATGACAGGACGATCTAACAGTCGATAGCCAATGGGGCGCGAGAGACAGCAAGAAGGGCTGCTTCAGCACAATTAACAACCCTCGGCTCGTGCAGGGGAGATACACATCGTGCCTGGGTCAGAGGGCACGATCGTCTTGTGCAAGAGCAACCATCTGCCATACCGTTGCCTAAATGTCGTGAGGACGGGACTGCCAGTCGGGTAGGGTTGTTGCGAAGACCTTGCTCAGATCTATTACACCCTAATGTCGTCGCTTAAACGGTGTCACCAACACGTTCACTTGGCCGAAGGGTAAGTTAGCGGGGGACTGCCTAGGCCCGCCCGGCAATCGTGGCAGCCACCATTTCGGAGCGACGACCGCAAAGCAGAGACGGTAGTAGGGTATCGGGTATCTTTGCGAACTTTTCCGAATTGAGGCCGCAACCCCTTCCCCACTCTTCTCTCTTCCTTTGAAGTACCTGGACAAGGGAAGGTACATCAGTCAATGTCCTAGGAGGTACCCTGGAGACTCGTTAAACTTTCCCGGGGAGACCGGGGACAGGGATGACTTGAAGAAACCCACATGTCGCATTGTTCCTTCGAGAGGCGCCATGTTGCAACTCCAGCGCAATCTTGGGGTCAGACTGAGGCTTCCAAGTCACAAATCAACAAATGGACCCGACAGTCTGGTAACCTGGTCCGTGCACAAACAGGGGGGAAATACAACTAGTGCCAGGGTTAGCGCCTTAACAGATTCGCCTCGAGTACGCTGCAAAACACTGTTATAGCAACGGTTTCTCGTACCTTGCTTCCGCTGGGTCTCTACTGCACGGAGGCGTGGTTCTAGCAGATCCGCCGCTACACTAGCAATTGGCGACCCCCGCAAAAGTGGCTGGCTCCCCACCCTATGGAGCTTGTGAAGGTGCTTTGCTGTTCTTCGTGCTGATCTCTGCACAACAAACCAACAACAGTATGGACAAAGCGACAAGCCACAGTCTTGCGCTTTCCGTAATGATCTGGTTCGAGATACGTCAGATTTTTTTCTCTCTCTCTAAGTATCGTCGTTTTTTGTTCGGTGAGTTTCGAGAATGGGGGCTGTGGTTGTCGAACTAGGCCGCGACTGATGCGGCCACCGTGACAACGTCTTAAGGCTGAGCCCCCGCCAAAATTCTGGATCCACCATCACCAAGTTGAGAAGCACGCTTCTCATTCACCCATTTACTATCCCCATGTGGAGTCAACCGGATGCATGTCGAATGAAGCTACCGAGCCCACAAACTTGGGCACAGAAAGACAGGCAACCGCCCCGTCGCTGCGCCAAGGCTCGCGATCTCGTCTTTCGGGCACGGAATTGGAATGGGCGATGCACTGCACACTTCCATAGATGCCTGTACTTCGTGATATCACGCCCCGTGAACGATTCGGTTCAGACTAACTGCGTATCCATGTACTTACTGTACATACATACGTACATCACCCCCATCAATGATCCGATACCACCTATAATTCATCCGACGTCTGGCCGCCTATCATATTCCTCCTTCTACAAATATCACCATCGTCATCGCCTCGGTCCTGCGCCGAGGCCGGGTCCATCCCCCCGAACCTATCTCATCTTGGCAGTCCCCCGGTCCTCCTTTCCAATTTCTCTCTCCCCCCCCCCTTCCCCTGCCTCCACTGCCCCCGTACTTCCGGCTTCCGGCGCTGCCACGGTATGTATCTCATCAAATTTTTCTTTTCTGTTGCTTTATGTTTCAATCATCTCACCCCATTTCAGCCCCACGCTCAGGCAGGCTAAGGGATGTGAAAAGCAGTTGGTTGATCAAAAGTGGTGCCTACCCAAGAGAGAGAGAGAGAGTGTGTGGGGGAGAAAGCGATGAGAGAGCGCAACGCGTATGTTTGTACACGCTTGTACCTCCCCATACGAGGTACCGTCCAGAGACTCAGGGGGGAGAGAGAGGGAGAGGGAGAGAGAGACAAGGTACCATATCTTCCACACCAACGATGGTAATAGTGTGTATGTGTGTGTATGCGTGTGCACCCTCCTCCCTCTTCCCTTTCCCCCGGCACGCTCCGCGATCCCCTGGAGAGAGAAAGAGAGAGAGAGCTCAGCCATATCATATCCCTGACTGACCGAGCTGGTCCGGGCCCCGTCCACCCACCCCTTCACTCCAAGGACCCAAAGGTCTCGCGCACGTATGCACACATACAACACATGTGTAATTTACACGCGGATGACGCTGGGGAGGTGTCCTGACTTCAACGAGCCTCCCGGAGGATGCAGCCGAAGACCTCGCAGGCATCGATCGCTCAGAAAAAAAGGGGGGGGGGACCAAGCCCCCAACGGCTCTCTCCCCCATCCCCTACTAACGTTTGTGGAATCATGTCCCAACCCAACCTGTCCAAACTCCGGTTCTACCACGTTCTCTCACACACTCACACACGGAGAGAGCAATAGGTCAGGTAAACACCAGGCTCCCTACTAAGCCTCACTGCCCATGGAACTGATCCAGCCAACATGGTACAAATACGTTGGAGAGATGGTACGTGGGAATGGGAATGGGAAGGATGGGTCTTCTCCGTATGTAAAGTACTGTACACAAAATCTCATTACACAGCCCAATCCCGCCCCAAAGTGCCATAAGTTTAAGTCCCTCTTCATCAGTGTCAAAAGGCAACATCAATCCAGCCGGCCATCATCCACTTTCATCCATCCATCCGTCCATTCATCTCAGGCCGATCTCATCTGGGCCGGGCCCCGGCGTCGTCCGTCCGGCCATCAGCAACCCCCTTCGGCCATGTTGATATCACTGCAGCGGCAATCGGAGCCCTCCCTCTCAAACGGTGAGTAGCAATCCATAACCAATCTGGTGCCGCGAGTCCCGCCTGTCTCTCCCTCACGATGTCTGTACGAGATGCTTTCCTCCCTCGTTGTCTTCATTCTTCCCATCATCTTCCTTGCTATCTCAGCGGTGATGGTTGGAGAGACAAATGTAGGACGCGATAACAGAAATAAAAAAACGGAAATTGCATCCCTGTCATGAGGGACTGTTTGGCTTATTGTGTCTTCTTTTTTTGCGCTCTTCCTCTCCGGCCTGCCATGTGAATGCTTCTATCGAACGGCACGAAAGGGTGAAAAACAAGAACCTGAAGAAAAAGAAAACAGACTCGCTCCGAATATGTGACCCCGAGGGAAAGACACGCGACTCTTGCAAACGCTCCAGTAATCTTCTGCAGCGCGACAACTTCCAAGGCAAACCTGTGCCGTCCGTGCAATATGCCTCGCTTCTCCTGACTTAGAATGATGAGAAGCGAATTAATCATTTGTCGGAGAAGTAGGTGAGCTGTTGAAGCGGTACTGTCAGCAAACTGTTCCCCAAGACCATACATTTTGATGTTAGATGGGTCAACGTACTACTGATCACCACTGCCCCCAGACGGGCCGCGGCCCGGAGTCCTAGGTGAGAAGGAAGGTGATGTCGGCGAGTAGCCAGGGCTGGTCGGCGACATCTGCTGCCCAGGCGACCGATGGAACGACGGGCTTGTTGGTGAGTAGGCATCCGGCGACGTAGGCGACCAGGTAGGTGATGCCGGCGAGTACGACGGCGAGGTTGAATGCAGATTCGGCGAAGCAGGGCTGTAGCTGGGGCTCGTCGGCGAGTACGATGGGGACGTCGGCGAGTTGAACTGCGCTGGCGACGTGGGGGAGTAATGACGGGTTGCTGCGGGCGACGCCGGGGAATAGCTCGGCGATGTTGGGCTGTAGTTCGGGCTGGTCGGGCTTCCAGGCCGCAGCATTGGCGACGTCGGCGAGAATGACGGGGACGACGGACTGAACTGCGGGCTCGAAGCATACCGACCACCGGCATCGAGGAGAGGGGAAGTGGGCGAGTACCCCAGAGGTGACGACGGCGAGTAGCTGAATGGAGAAGTGGGCGATGTAGAGAAGGGGCTGGTAGCGCGAGGGCTCGTCGCGTATGGGTTGGCGCTGCTCGAACCACCAAAACCGCCGCCGTACTCGGTCCCAAACCCGCTGGGGCTGTCGGAGCCTGCACCCTGGATGGGCGAGAAGTTACCCATAGTCGGGGAGAAGCTGCCTAGATACCCGTTGTCTGCCATCGGCGAACCCGTGTCGTAGGGCGTTGCGGCACCCTCGAGCTGGCCTCCCTTGATAGTCATGCCGGGCATCAGGCCCATGCGAGAGTTGTCCGAGATGACCGTCTCGAGCATCTTAGGGTCGAGAAGTACATCAAAGTGGCCGGTGCCCATAGGTGCCATCTGGCCCAACATGACGTTCTCCGAGATACCACGGCAGTCGTCGAGTTCACCGACGGCGGCAGCCTCGAGCAGAATCTCAACTGTCTCCTCGAAAGAGCAGCGCATCAGAGCACCCGTGTCGGCGCGGTTGATACCGTGGCGTGTCACCGCGGCGATGCTGCCACGGTATGTCATGACATCGACAAGAAGTGCGAGATGCCGGTGGTTCACGTAAGAACCACCGAACGCGAGCACCTGGGTCAGCTCCTGCATAAGGGCCGCCCGCGCTGCTTCGATGCCGAACACATCCACGATCTGGTACAGGTCGTTCGTATAGGTGCGCCTGGTGTCAACGCCTTCAATCGTGAGGACCTCCCTCAGGGATGTGCCCTGCGTGTCGAGATACCACTCCATGCACTCTGGTGTTTCCTTATTGGCCACCTGAGAGCCGTCCGGTAGCACCGCCAGCTTGACACCCTTGTTCAAGAAGGCTCTCTCGATGCCAGGAACGCCGCGTAGGGTGCAATTGTCAAGGAGATGCTTCTCGAGACGCTTCAGCATCACGTCATCCTCAATGATCTTGTTGCCGTCTTCATCCTTGTCGTCATCCTGGCGAATGACACGGATGCGGATGACCATCTCCTCGGCGTTGTTGTCGCTGAAAATGACAGCAACGTCCTTCTTATATTCTTCCTTGATCCGTGCTGCAACATCCTCTACGCGCAGGCCCTTGTCAAGCATCTTTTGCCGATCGAGGGTCAGCCTGAGCAGCCAGCGGGATTGGTTTTCGATGGAATCCTGGTCAGAGGAATCAGGAATCAGGAAGTAGGACTCGACCATGTCGTAGTCCTCTGGGATGACGGTGGAGGTGATATCCGGATCGTAGTAGATCTCCGTCACGGCCGTGACAGAACGGAGGCTGGTATGCTCGACCGCACTGCGCATCCTCTTCGCATCCTCCTGAGTCGCATTTGCGTAATCCAGGTAGACAACCATGGACGGCGTCTTGATGTCCTTGGCGACGTTGAGGATTTCCTTGAGGCGAGGCACACCCAGCGTGACGTTCTTAGACGACACACCAGCGAAGTGGAAAGTATTCAGAGTCATCTGCGTTGCCGGCTCTCCGATGGACTGCGCAGCCAGCACGCCAACCATCTCACCGGGCGCGACCATCGAGCGGGCCCAACGGTTCTCGAGCTCGCCCAAGATGTGCTCAAAGGCTAGCTTGTTTATCCTTTGCTCGACAGCGAGGCGCTTGTACGCCAGGCGAGAGCGCAACTGGATCTTGAACAAGAGGGTCGAGTTGTAATCGGCCTCCTTCGAGATTATATCATCCCCGCGGACTACCACCATCCTGTCGAGCAAGGCCCGGACGGCGGGAATCACGTCGTTGGGCGTGAGGTCGCTGCGCTGAGAATCGTCAACCTTGAAGAGCTTCTTGGCCGTCTCAATGATGCGAGCGACATTGAGAGGAAGCTGCATGTAATCATCGGCCATCTTGCGACGGTTGATCTGTCGCACGAGCTCACGATCGGCGAGCAACTGCTCGTACTCCTGGTCCAAGAGCTCCTGCACGGCCGGATCACTAGCCATTTCCCTGCCGTACTCGAGGGAATCGAGGATCGAGGACGAGGCGGCTTCGTCCATGACGTCTAGACGGAACCGTTTTTCGAAGTTCTTGTTCGACAAGTTCATGTGGTCCACACGCTGCCTCTCGATGGCGAGACCGTCCAGGCCGTCCTCGCCGTAGACGAACTGAATGATGTCGCCCAGTGAGTTGCGCACGGTTCCGTCGTAGCGAGCTTCCGCATCCTCCAGCGCCTTGACAAGGCGGCGTTGGATGTAGCCCGTTTCGGCTGTCTTGACAGCGGTATCAATCAGACCCTCTCTACCAGCCATGGCGTGGAAGAAGAACTCCGAGGGCGTAAGGCCGCGGAGGTAGGAGTTCTCAACGAAACCCCTGGCCTCGGGGGAGTAGTCGTCCTTGGTGAAATGCGGAAGGGTGCGGTACTTGAAGCCGAATGGGATCCGCTTTCCTTCAACGATCTGTTGCCCCACCAAGGCGGTCATCTGCGAGATGTTGATCGACGAGCCCTTGGAACCGGAGCGTGCCATGATGACTGCGTTGTTCAGATCCTTCAAGCTCTTTTGGGTGCTTGTGCCGGCCTTGTCGCGGGCCTTGTTAAGAGCCGTCGAGACCTTGTTCTCGAAGGTCTCGCGAATGTTCATGCCGGGAAGCGGCTCAAGCTCGTTGTTGGTGGCCTGCTGCGTCAACCGGGCAACCTCGGCCTTCTCGTCGTTGATGTGCTTCTGGATCAGGCCGATGGTCACCTCGTCGGGGATCGTGTCGCCGATACCGATACTGAAGCCGTTATGCAACAGCCAGTAGTTGACTACCCGCTGGCAACCGTTGAGGAAATCCATGGCACCTTGCGGGCCGAGCTCGTTGTAGCACAGGTGGACAATGCCGCCACCAGAGGCGCCGACGCTCTTCTTCGACAGCAGGCCGAACATCAATTCGCCTTGCTGAATGAGGAGGCCGTCGTCCTCAAAAGGATGGTCCTTGTCCTGCTGTTCCGAGGGCATATGAATGTTGATGATGCTGGGGATGATCAAGCTGATGATCTGCTTGCCGGTCCACCGGGGGCGGGGCTTGTGGATTGCGGGCAGAGGAATGATGCCATCCCAGTCCGGAACCCAGAGCATGATGTTCATCACCTCCTCCTTGGTGAGGAAAACGTCTCGCCGACAGAGCTTATAGACGCCAGCCAGTGTGTCCTGAACAATACCCATGAGGGGGCCGTTTCTCTGGGGCGAGACGATGTTCAAGGGAACCATGCATAGCTCCTTGACCTCGGCACGCGTCTCCTCCGTCTGGGGAACGTGCAAATTCATCTCGTCACCGTCGAAATCGGCGTTGTAGGGAGAAGTAACTGACAAGTTGAGCCGGAAAGTGGAATAGGGCATGACCCGTACCCTGTGGCCCATCATTGACTCCTTGTGAAGAGAGGGCTGGCGGTTGAAGATGATGTAGTCACCATCCATCAGGTGGCGCTCCACCTTCCAGCCGTACTCGAGCTGGATGCCAGTCGCCCGCCGGTGGTGGCGGAGATCGAGACGAGTGCCGTCCGACCGGACGACGAACCTGGCTCCAGGGTGCTCATTCGGCCCGTTCTGGACCAGCTTTGTGAGTTTGGCAATGTTGTAAGGCGTGACCGTTTCGGGGTAGGTCAAGGTACGAGCAATGCTGCGCGGCACGCCGACCTCGTCCAACGAGATGTTGGCATCGCCAGTGATGACGGTACGAGCCGAAAAGTCGACACGCTTCCCCATCAAGTTGCCCCGAAGGCGCCCCTCCTTTCCCTTTAGGCGGGCGCGAATAGCCTTAACGGGACGACCACTCTTTTGCAGCGCTTGTGGCTGGCCGGCGATGTCGTTGTCCATGTAGGTAGCGACGTGGTACTGGAGCAGATTCTCAAAGTCCGTGATGATGTGCTGGGGCGAGCCCTCCGCAATAGCCTGCCTGACATTGCCGTTGGCGCGAATGATATCGCCGAGCTTGTAGGTCAAGTCATCCTCGTTCCGCAAGCCTGTTCCAGTTCCGTCCATGGAAATGCTAGGACGGACTGGAGGGGGAGGGACGGGAAGGACAGTAATAATCATCCATTCGGGCCGGGCTTGAGAGATGTTGATGCCGATGTCGATCATCTCCTCGTCCGACATGCGGCGGAAGATATTGAGAGCCATTTCCGGAGTGATGATCTTCTTCTCCTTGGTCTTCACTCCGTCTTCATCCTTGGTCTCGATACTGCCCCAGAGAGTGAGAGCCTGCTGGCGAATGACGGGCTGTATGTTGCCGCATCCTCCGTGACCTTCGACGGGTCGGTCTCCGGTGCCGTTCAGGTTGTATTCACCATCCTCGGCCTGCTTGGGCGGATCGTTGTCGCAACGCCTCTTGCTCTTGCAAATATCCCAGACCCGCTTGAACCGAACCTTGGGATCCCGGATCCGCATCGCGGCGGCATACTGAGGGTCGGACTGATTTTCAGAGTCAGCATCAAGCGACACAAAGATCTACCCGACCGGGCAATGGTGCACTAACTCGATCAGCCAACACCTTGCTACAGTTGTGGCAGACCATCTCGAGCAACTTCTTTGTGCGCCTGATGAAACCGGGGTGGAAGACGGGCCGGGCAAGCTCGATGTGGCCGAAATGGCCGGGGCACTCCGTCATGTTCTCGGTGCACGTCTTGCATTTGAACTGTCGGTCAACGGAGCCGAGGAGGGGATCGTTGAGGCCACCATCGCGAGGCTTCGTCCGGGTCTCGTCCATGGTCTCGGGATAGACGATATGGCAGACGCTCATTCCCTTGATTTCTTCAGGGGACAGGAGTCCGAACTGGATCTCCTTGATCTCGCGGATCGGCGCACTCGAGTGCGCAAAGATAAGGTTCGCCATATTGTAGGTAATGCGGACCGGATGCGAAATGGAGCTTTGAGCAAAAAATTCGAGATGGGGAATTCGTGCGAAAACAGCGGTCGGCTAGCTGACCGGAACGTTGGTCAAGGGAATGTCGCGTCAACCGAGATGCGCGCGGCGACCTGGCGAAGGAGGTCGAACGGCCAAGAAGGAGAAGAAATGTCGATGAACGACTGGCAATTGTTTCGATGGCGAGAAAGCCGGCGTGGTGACGACTTTCCGCGATGGTCTTTGAGGACCTCCTCCACCACGCTTTCCAGGCCCAGCGGCCTGCAGCGACCGTCAGAGGCTTATCGTTTCCAGTCTCGCTGCGGCTCGAAAAAGAAAAGCGGTGGATCGGAATACCGCAAATCGCACGTTCGATATCCTGTCGGAAAAGGATGGGCGACAAGAATTCGAAGCTGCTTGACGCGATTCGCGACGGCGGCGGGATGGTTGATGAATGGTGTTTCAAGGGAAAGGAGGACACGGCGATGGGCCGAAAACTTCGACCTTGACAAAGCAACGCGGGTGAGAGGCGAAAGCGGCTGATTCTGACCCACTTTGGAGGAACCTAAGAAGGCAGCGGTCCTCACAAGGCAACAACAGCTATGGATTACGTAAGGCTACTGTATAGTATAACTCACAGTGTATGTACATACAGAGTACACAGTACACCTAGTAACCCCACGAAACAACCCGCCAAGCCAAAATTTTGAAGTTTACAGTAAATCCGTACATTCTCTCTCGGTGTCCTCGACCCGTCAAGGTTGTCCGATACAAAACGAGCCGACATGCGGATTGTCCGCGAGCTAGCTCGACATCACTACCCATGAAGAATCGAGAACAGCCAGGACCATTCCAATAACACGACGAAGCCCCTCTTCCTCTTTCTCTTCCCCCTAAAAATTACCACCACGACCATAATAAAGGTAGCCCGCCATGGACGCAGCCGCCCTCCTCAAAGCCCAGGGATGGCGGGGCAAGGGCTTCTCGCTGCACCCGACCAACAACGCCATCGGGCTGTCGAAGCCGCTCCTCATCTCGCGCAACACGGACGGCCGCGGGATCGGGCAGAACAAGCATTACACCAGCGACCAGTGGTGGCTGCACGCCTTCGACCAGAAGCTCAAGGGCCTCGACACGTCCAAGAAGGGCACCGTCGTGCAGTCGGTCACGCAGGGCAAGCTGGACGCCGTCGCGAGCAGCCAGCCCAAGGGGAAATACACGGGCGCGAGGGGCCTGTACGCGTCGTTTGTGCGGGGCGGCATGCTGGAGGGCACGATCGAGGTGAACGTCGTGGCGGACGGTGCGGCCACGACCGGCACGGCGACGGGCGAGTCCACGGACGCGACGCCCGCGACGTCCGACGACGGGAGGAGCGAAGAGTCCGTTTCCAAGAAGGAGAAGCAGAGCGAGTCAAGAGAGGAGAGGAAGGCCAGGCGGGCGGCCAGGAGGTTACGCAAGGCGGAGAAAGCCGCGAGAAAGGCGGCCGAGGCTAGGGCGGCGCAGAAGGCCGCGGAGAAGGCTGCGAAGAAGGAGCTGAAGAGGGCGAGGAAGGCGAGCGAGACAAAGGAAGAGAGGCGGGCCAGGAGAGCAGAGAGGCGGGCACGGAAAGAGGAAAGGAGGAGGAAACGGGCGGAGGCTGCGCAAAAAGCCGACCAAGGATGAAAGGGCTCGGACTGAAGATTCAAAAGGCTAATATGTTCCCCCTTCGGCGCGAGCCGACTGGTGGCTCTTATCACTAGGCGCCGCTTCCTGATGCTCGAGCTCCCTACAGCGCACTTGGATGGGCGTGTGCCGGTTCCAAGTGCGGGAGGCCGCAGTTTTGCGGGCCTTTGCCAGCGACCCATCTGCGGCAGGGAGGTTGGGTGCGACGACAGCGAGCTATCTCGGCGCCGGATGGTGTTTGGATGGATGGCCGGGTTGTCTTACGGCCTCAGGGCTCCTTGGGTACTTTGCCCGGTTTGTTGGATAGCAACCAGGGCCGGCGGTCCCAGAAATCGTCCTTGATAATGTCAAGGTGTTGTACCACAATCCGCGCCTTTGCCCTTCGCTTCTTGTCGTTTTCGGTCTGTGTCTTGGACTGCTGCACCGGCTCCGCCAGATTGTCCACCTCGGCGGTGGTGTTGTGCGTGCCAGGTTCCACCAGCTCATACTGATCGCCTGTTTAGCTTCTGTAGTGCCAACTAACCAACCTGGAGAGTCCAAAGCAACTTACATCCCGAAACACGACACTGCCCTTTTTGTACATTTCCGGTTCGTTGTTGTAGTTGATGCCGAATCTCGAAAACAGGATCTCGTTCTTATCCGCGGCATAGGTCCCCTAATGATTTCTCGAGTTAGTGACAGCAGTTCTTCCACGACAGCACCAGAGCTCACCTTTAAGGTCTTCTCCGCCTCTGTGGCATCGAGCCCCCCTAACTGGATGAGCGCCCAGAATGTCGTGTTGTAAAGATTGTTGATGTGGCCTTTCTGACGAGTTAGAGTCGGACCACGGCATTACAAAGGGAGAGGAGCAATTACAGTCTACTTGTCTCCAACTCATGTAATCTCGCAGATTTTGCACCGTCGGATAGCACACAGCCCGGCCGTCGAAGCTCGGCAATGGGGGTGACAGAGGGGTATCCGGGAAGTGAACCGGCCAAAGATGGATGTAGTAGGCGGTGAAGGTCGAGACGACCGTCGAGATTAACTTGCTGTGTGGTTGTCAGCGTAAGAGACAGAGACACGAATAAAAGAGGGAAAACGAGAAAATAGCACCTGGAACAGAAAAGGCGCTCACTATTTTTTTGGGGGGGGGGGGGGGAGAGGGTGTTTCCTACCTCGCGCGACGCTCAAAAAGACTGCAGCTCTTGTGGAAGACAAAACTGGGTGGGCAATGTTAATCAGAGGCTTCCAAACCTAGCATTGTCATCAATATGGATCAATATAGAACATACCTGTACTCATCGCTGACGCCATATGCAATGGTGATGTCTGGGAGCTCGGCCATGACTGCCCTGGCTGCCGCGTTCATGAGCTCGAGCGCCCGCTTGTCGTTGGGCTTCTCAAACGCATATTTTGCTGAGAACCTTGGGCCGCGGTTAGACATGTCGCTGTACGGCGTTGGATAATAACTGAGGTCGTCCGTACTTGGTAAACCCCCGGCCATCGATCCTGACCACGATCCATGTGTTTGGAAGGAGATTGTCGGTCTGCTCGAACTGCTTCACGTACTCGAACCTTGAAACGAGTGCAATCATGTTAGCTCTGGTTCACATCTCATCGAGTCATGCAGCAGCTGCCATACTTAGAATTTGCCATTTTCAAAGCAGCCTTATTTTATTGACAAATAGGTACAATATATGTGTTGTTCTTCTGTTTTGTACGTTTGAGGCATTCAAGGCAACCGATGCTGGGTGAATCGGGAAGTAGGCACCTGCAGTCAAGTGCAACCCCGCCAAACCCGCACTCATTCGAGCCTTTGGGCGACGTGGGGTCGGCTTGCGGGTGCTGCTTGGCATCTTGCCCCACAAGTCGGATCTGCTACCGAACCCCTGCCACGGCGGGTGCTCGAATGTGTGTAGTGTAACCCCAGCCCGGCAGCGCTGCCCATCCCAGTAAACCTTCTCGTAACCACACTAGCGCGCTAATCCGTACACTACGCTAGGTGACTCCAATACCTTGTGTAGTGGAGTGGGGCGCCGCAGCCCTGCAGCAACGGGACCACGAATTCTCCAGGCCAAACTCGGCCTCGTCGCGACATCGATCCGCAAGCTTGTCGTACTCTCTCCTCTCCAACCTCCACCGTCGTGGCCATGAATCTCCTCCTTTCCGACGACTACCTCCTCCAAGACTACCCAGAGAACATCACAAACACGATCCGGTCCGGACACTCGACATGCGTCCGATTCAACCGCAAGGGCGACTTTCTGGCCTCGGGCCGCGTCGACGGCACCGTCGTCATCTGGGATCTCGAGACCATGGGCGTGGCGCGCAAGCTTAGAGGTCATTCCAAGAATATCACGTCGCTTAGCTGGTCTCGGTGCGGGCGTTATCTGCTTTCGGCGTGTCAAGGGTGGAAGGTCATCCTCTGGGACCTGCAGGACGGGAAACGCTATCGCGAGGTGCGCTTCCGCGCTCCAGTCTATGGAGCCGAGCTGCACCCATGGAACCAGTGCGTGTCTCTCGATGGGCTCCTCTATTTCGCTTTTTGCTTTTTTTTCTTTTTCTTTTTTTTTTTTAAAAAAAAGGGGGGGGGAAAGAGTCCAAAGATATGCTGACCGGTGAGACAGCCACCAGTTTGCCGCCGCCCTCTTCGAGGACCAACCGATGCTCGTCGATATCACGGAACCGGTCGAAGTGCGATATGTCCTGCCCTCGGTGCCAAAACGAACCAGCACCGAGACCGACCCGGCGCTGCGGGAGAAACAAGCCAAGGAGGATGCGAAGCACATGACGACAGCCATCGTGTACACGGCATCAGGCGACCATTTGCTGGCCGGCACCACCAAAGGGCGCCTCAACATCATCGACGCCAGGACGCGCGAGATCATCTACTCGGAAAAGATTGCGAGCGGCATCATCACGACGCTGCGGCTGACCGAGTCCGGCAGGGAGCTCCTCGTCAACGCGCAGGACCGGATCATACGGACCTTCATCGTGCCGAACCTCTCGGCGGCCGACCTGGACCCGGACACGATCCAGTTACCGCTCGAGCACAAGTTCCAGGACGTGGTCAACAGGCTGTCGTGGAACCACGTGGCCTTCAGCGCGACGGGCGAGTACGTGGCCGCGTCCACCTACAACAACCACGAACTCTACATCTGGGAGCGCGGCCACGGCAGCCTGGTGCGCATGCTCGAGGGTCCCAAGGAGGAGCAGGGCGTCATCGAGTGGCACCCCCACCGCGCCCTGCTGGCCGCCTGCGGGCTCGAGACCGGGCGGATCAACATCTGGTCCGTCACGACCCCGCAGCGCTGGTCCGCCCTGGCGCCCGACTTCGTCGAGGTGGAGGAGAACGTCGAGTACATCGAGAGGGAGGACGAGTTCGACATCCACCCGCAGGAGGAGATCCAGAAGCGGCGGCTCGACCAGGAAGACGAGGAAGTCGACGTCCTGACGGTGGAGAACGGCGGCGGGATGGACGAGGACCTGGGCGCCTTCCGCATGCCCATCCTGTTCAACCTGGGCGAGTCGGACAGCGAGGAAGAGTTCGTCAACGTCTCGCTCGGGACGCTGCGCAGAAAGAGCCCAGGCGACCAGGACGAAGGGGACATGACGGGCGAGGAGCGAGGCTCGGGGAAGAGAGGCGGCGGCGGCGGCGGCGGTGGTGGTTCAGGCCGGGGACGAGGTAGGAAGAAGTAACATGCAAAGCAAGCAACCAAACCAAGTAAGGCAAGCAGGCAGACAAGCAGGCAGGCACTCGAGCACCTCGGAGTTTTGGACCCGGAGAAGTCGACGTTGGGGCGATGGACAGTTCTTTGTCAAACGTCGCGCCCGCCTCGCCGAGCGATCTGATCTGTCAGGACCGGATCACCAGGGTTTGACTCCGTCTAATCTGATCCTAGCCATGGCCCTTCCAAATCCCCAGCCCGCTCGAGTTACCTAGCTGAACCGGTCCGTTCATCCTCTGCACCATTAAGAGCTCGCCCGAGACCACCCTCGGATTTGGTTATCAGCGGGCTTGATTCCGCCGCGGAAGCCGCCAGGAGTTGCCTTGGTCCGGGAGGCATCGATAAATCGGTATTCTGGGCGGGCTGAAGCAACCAAGGCCAGAGTTTCAAAAATAGCTTTGCAGGATGGGCTAAGGCGGGTGGCTAGGGGAGTTCATGGCCACCATACTCCTTCATGCAGAGCAGGCCTGTCACACGGGACGAGATATGAGTCTCCCTTTCAAGGTCGAGAATCTCACCCTCTGCTGAGTCGGAGAACCTGACCACAGCCACTGTACAACAAACAGCAGCCACCGTGCCCGACACCTCTACATCACAATGTTTATAAGTATTCACAATCGCCAAGGCCCTTGTTTCTGTTTCTGACATCTATACCTGCGGCCTTCCAGGTGTGTCTAGTTGTCTAAATCCATGGCATCTGTTGCTTTGCTTCGAAAATGAAAAGAAGCAGAAACAAAGGAAAAGCGACTCAGCCGTAAATGGCATAAGTACAGTACATTCAACCAAACCAGGAGAAACAAGAGTCATGCTGACCGAAACCAGTTCAGCCATGGACGTCCATCTGGAGGCGGCGTCTCGACAGCAACCGCGGTGTGTGTCGAGTACTCGACGGGGACGTGAACGGTGACCGGTTTCCTTGTTCCAACCAATGTCAGGCCATCTTAAGGGGTCCCATCAAGGCGAAGAGGATGGGGGAGGATGGACGTACCAGATGAGCTGCTCGGCAAGTGCTTTCGCAACGTCTTTCACGGAGGCCCAGCTCAGGTCATCGCGATTGAACGCCGAGCCGTGCCCTGTGGTGCTATTTTCCAAGGTTCCGCGCCGGTCGACACCGCCGACACTACCCAGGAGCCATCGCTGGCCATCTTCCAACAGACCGTCCAGCGAGCTCCTGGCAGAAGACGCAAAGTACATGAGCATCCTAGAGGATGCGATGAAGATGGCGATAACGGTGATGAAGACCTCCATCACGAAGAGGGCCGCTTCCCGGACGAGATACCTGGCTACCTCCGCCGGCACGTGCCCGACATGGCGCAGCAACCCGTCGGCAGCAGTCGGGTCGTTCCCTGCCAGGAAAGCAAGCAGCAGCCAGATGCCGGCGATATACGCAGCCCAGCGAAGCGGCAGGAAGGCGATCCGAGCGCGCCTACGGTCCGTCTTCCGCACCCACTCGGCCAGGCTCGGGGACCTATCCCCAACCTCGCCGCGCTCGTCGACTCGGCCGTAGTAATAAACCACCCGGGACTTGGAGATGGTGGTGATGCTTTCCCCATATGCGGTACCCGTGCGCGGGTCGATCTCGCCGACCGTCGCGAAGCGCTGCAGCATGGGCCAGAGGACGATTTGGACCTTGCCCATACGGGACGGACGGCGCCAGACGTCGTTGGCGCCCTGCTGATGATCCCCCGAGCCCTCCTCCTGTCCATGACCGGTGACGAACCCGCGAACGGCCTCGAATCCGCTCCTGGCCGAGGCCAGCACGCCCGCCCCGCGATCTCGGATTTCTCTTCTCTCACGCTGCGCAGCCAGCCGCCGAGCCCGCCGGCTCCTCCACTCCTTCTCGGCGGCGGCATCGGCGCGGGTGTTGGCGGCCTCGGAAGCCCGGTAGATGCGATTGTCGACGTTTGCTTGGTCGTTGTCCCACACCGTTCCCGGGACGGGCGACGAGAAGTGGAAGATGTTTTTCGACAAGCGGATGCCGAGGGAAAGGTATCCGGCCCGAGCGACGATGGCGTGCAGGTCCTGGTAGAAGCTGCGCAGCGATGCCGCCTGGCTGGCCGGGAAGTGCTCGTCCATGAGGTCGACCAGGGGCAGCAGCAACACCGTGATCTGGAGCGTGAGCTGGTCGACGCGAGGCCAGAACTCCGGAGTCAGCATGTCGCCGGCCAGGAGGGTGCGGACGCACTGCGAACGAAGGCCGGTGCGGTGGTATCCTGGTCTCGGGTCAGACGAGACGGTGTCCCTCGAGACGGGATAAAAGAGAGAAAGAAATAAAGAAAAAAAAGAGGAAACAGGTCCGACAGCACTCACCTTCATAATCAAGCGTGCACTCGTCCTGCGCCTCCAACATCCTCTTCTGCACCTTATCCGCCCCGAACAACAAGTCATCAAAGACTTCCATCTCCAATATCTTCCCAATCACTCCGGTCACCAGATACTCCCGCTGCCGCCTCTTGGTCAACAGCACATCCCACCCGCCCGCATTATCATCCTGCATCGCAACCTGGGCCACAAACCACAGAAACTGCTCCGACGACCCCGCGTCCGCCCAGACGCTGCCTTGCCCTGCAGCAGCACCACCAACAGGACCCCAAGTCCCCTTAAACAAAGAAGACGGGGACGAGGACGAGGACGGCCCCTTCACTTGGTCCGCGAGATCTCCATACCCAAAATACGACGCCGCGAACTCCCCCACCTTGTCAAACAAGTCCTCATACACCCCCTCATACCACTCGCTCTCGAGCTCCCCGCCCCGCTCAACCGACCAGAGCCCTCTCCCTCCTCCTCCTTCTCCTCCACCACCACCATCCCGACCGCCGGGACCCACGAACCGCGCCCGCGTCGGCCGCCACGACCCGCTAGTGAGCTCTTCCAGCCCGCGCCGCCGCCCTGGCCCTCGCCCTCGCCACCACCACCACCTCCTCCGCGACGACGACGACTCCTCTGCGTTGGTGGGAGGCATCGGGGCTACGCCGCCTCGGCGTCTGATGTTGGCGGGGGTGGAGGATGATGAAGAGGAGGATGAAGAGACGGAGGTGGTAGTGAAGGGTTGTTTTTGTTGTTGTTGTTGTCGTTGTTGATTCTGAGTCCTCATCCGCGAGCTCCGGGAGCGGGTGCGACGTACGCCGCCGCCGCTGGCGACAGCAGCAGCAGCAGCAGCAGCAGCAGCAGTAACAGGGGGAGCTCCTTGGGGTGAGTGGCTATACGAGGACAGGGCGCGGGCAAAGTTGGAGTTGTGCCGGAAGCCGTCATCGGCAAAGGAGCGGTCTCGGAGCTGAAAGTCGCTAGCGTCCATGTGAGGGCCGTCGAACTTAGAGTGATTGATGGGTTTGGATTGATTTGGAGCTATGCTGGCGTCAGGGGGTTGTTGTGTCCTCCTTGGAATAAAACAACCTGAGGTGTTATTACAACATTGGAAGTGTAGAATAGAATAATATATATATAAAACAAACTAGGAGTTCTTATGGGTCATGGTTTGTTCATCTGATATGGTGGGCAAGACAAAGAGGTAGCCAAGTTAGGACGGGAAGCGGAAGCCTCGCTCAAAAAAAGGGGGGGGATAGGCCCGGATAGGGAAGAAACGGTGCAGGCATCGCCTCTCGATGAGGACCGCATCCGGAGGAACGCAAACAAAGGGAGCCGTCAACCCCGAACGCCGCCCTCACCGTGAGGTAAGGGATCGATCAAGCAGCATTCCAAAAAAAAGCCCAGCTTGGGAGACAAAAGCAGAAAGGAAGAAAAAAAAAAGTCTTGATTCCATTGTGGGCACGGTAGATCTACAGTGCATAAAATATCAACAACAAAACCAACCGACCACCCGACCTCTGACACCCTCTCCCCAGTAAAGCGGCCATAATAACGCAGACAGAGGCACACCGCCATTGTCCCAAACGCCAGAACCTAGTCGAGCCGCTAACCTTGCCCTCATGATATCCATACAGTGTTTGGGGCCGACATTGTAACATTCCCCGCGGCTTTGAGCGATACGCTTCTCCCCCTGCCCCGATAGCAAAGCCGAGGCGCTCTCTCGGGGGGGGGGGGGGTTTGGGGTTACTATACCCTGAGGAGCTGCACATTGAGGACGAGTTTCTCGACCTCGCAGTCTGCGCCATTTGGCAGCCTCTGCCCCTTGGGGAGGCTGGCAATGACCGTGACGGCGATGATGTTCGTGACGGGCTGCAGAACCAAGTCGAAAACGATCGGGTTGGGAGGCAGCGGATCGTCGTCAGCGGGCACAGGAGGGGCTCTACCAATCGTCTGCCCGTTGACCGTCACGAACATGCGGTACTGCCGTCCCTGCTGCTCAAACGGGGCCAGGCGCGGGATGAGCTGCAAGCGGCTGTGGGTGGCTGGGATGTGCGTCGTGAGGTTCTGGTGCGCTTCCTTCGGGTGGGCGGGGATTTCGAGTCTGAACTTGGGGTCTATGACGAGGGTAGGATGTGTCCGGATCAAAACGCTCGGCAGGAGAGCATCGGCAACACCTAGTCGCAAAAGGTTAGGATGACGACCCCTAAGAAAGATCAAACGGCTCCCCTCCCAAGACCTGGGGGACATGGGCATGAACATACCTCTACCGGGAGCACGATACTTGAAGTCGTAGATGGGTGGCGCTGGAGCCGGTGTCGGTCCTGATTGTGCATGGCCATTCTGCAACTGTTGACCGGGGGGGGGCTGCTGGAAGGACTGCCCCGGAGCCCCCGCTCCGTCTGTACCATTGACGGCACCTGGCACGTTGCCATTCGGCCCTGCGGCTTGCTGGGCGCCTGCAACCGCGGGACGTGGAGAAGCCACGGCGCCGGGCACCGTCTTGGCACTGTCGCCCTGAAAACCGGCGGCCGCCGTGTTCGCCGGAGGAAGGGCGCGGTTACCGTCAGTACCGCCTGAATCGCCTGACCGGCCTGTTGGTGGCGCAGGAGAAGGGGCCGCTGTGCTGCTCCTGGACCCCCCGACGTGTATTGTGATCTTTTTGGAGCCGAGCACCGGAGTTTCCTGGCCAGGAGTCATCTTCAGCTTGATCTTGGGCTGAGGCGGCTCCTGTACCACGGCCTTTGCTTCGTTCAGCTCGGCTTCGAAGCAGTTCTGGTTCGGTCACTGGTTAGCTCCGCGGCAGCCATTAAACCACACAGATGCCACCAGTCATACATACCTTGAGCTCTGTCGCTAGCGTATGGATAACGCTCCCCTCCTCGTTGTAGAAGTGCGCATTGGTCCAGAGCAGGCTCGCCTTTTCTTCAAACGCTGCCCAGCTCTTGAAGTCGCTAACGCCGGTCGCAGGTTGCCGGCCATGGATACCCTTGACCAGCTTCTGCAATCCCTTCAGGGAGAGGGGCGATGTGATGACGGCAAAATAGTCCTTGTAGCTGCGTGGCGGCAGGTTGATGAAGTCCAGGAAGTACGGGTCCCCCCTTGTCTCGGTCAGCAGTCCAAGAAAAAAAAAAAAAAAAGGTCCAAAGTTGGAAGGCCAAACTCACGATTCGTCAGGCTTCCGGATCAGCTCCTCGACAATCTTTTCTTGGGCTTGCTGGAAGGTGAGCCCTTTGTACGGCACCCCCTCGTACTCGTGGTCGGCTTTGACCCTCCCGCTCTTGTCCAACTTTCTGGCTTGTTCCGACCCGGCCCTGGCAGGACGGCCGGGCCCTTTCCTCTTGAGGACAATCCTTCTCGAGCTCCCGTCATCCTCGTCTTCATCCTCTTCGCCGTCAGCGTCTTCCTCGCCCTGCGCATCCTCTTCTCCCTCGGCGTCCTGGTTCCCAGCCTTTTGGTTCTCAGCTTCCGTGCGTTCCGCCGTGGCAGTGAGAGCTGCCACCTCTGGTTCAGGCTGCAGATCATTGGGGATCGGGGTTGCTTGACAGCTGTAGCCGGGAATAAGTTTGTACGCCGGGTTCGTCTTGGTCATGTAGTTGCTCAACGCTTTCCGCACGCGCTCCGCATCTTCAAAGACCTCCGAATTCTTGGGGTAGAATTCTTTCGCATTGGTCACCATGCGCTTGAAATAGCTCTCGAGCTCGGACAGGTTCTTGAAATCCTGGTTATGGAGCTTTCTCTCGATGGTTTTGAGAGAGATTGGCATGCGGATGCGCTCGTAATACTCCTTGTTCGTCTCCCGAGGGAGGAGATTCTCGAAGTAACTCGCCACAAGACGGCCGCTGTGGTCGGGAATCAGCATGCGACGGAGGAAAACGAAGGCCGGCAGAAGTACCTTTTGTCCTTTGTCCTCCGAATCGTTTCAAGAAAGTGTAGGCCATAAGCGGTCGTGGATTCGCGTGTCTCGCCTTGCAGGAGGTTGTAATCGGACGGTTGCTGTACTCGCAGTTAGTCTACTTTGCTTCACAGTCACAACAAAACACATGGTTGCGTGTCTGCAAGCCAACGGGAGGCCAGGAGGCCGTACTCCAGGGCGCCCGAGATTGTAGTCGCACCCAGAGCCAAACCCCAACTGAGAGCGGCCACGCCAACTGACAGGCCCGAAACCCACGATGATCGAGCGCTTGGGCCAGGCATAACTTCCGAGGAGAGAAGGGGGGGAAGATTGGCCCATCGAAACTTACTCCTGGCGTCTTTAGTCGTTTTGTGGCCCGGTCATCGCCGTCCGCGATGCCAGCCCCAGAGGAGCTCGCCTTGCGTTTGTGGTCCATCGCGCGACACCACCAATCGGCCCCAGTTAAGCGTCGCGTCGAAGGACAGTGAAGCAGAAATTGTGCACCTCGCTATCGGCTGAATGCGATGGTGTCACCAACTGTCGCTGTCGCCGTCGCCGAGGCGCGGATTAGCTGCCGGTCGAGACGCGTCGATGATGGATGTTGTTGGTAGGCGCAAAGGCTCGAACGGGCTTTCGGCAAGATGAGCTCGCTAGGGTCAACCAGGTCGGCGGATCTTGGAGAAAGCGAGCGAATCGGGTGGCAAGCCCTAAAGGATGACTGCGTAAACCGCGTGCATGAAAGCCGAGCAACAGAACCCGTCCGTCAACAAGTACGGATGAGATGTGGCCAGGCTGGGGACATGGTTCGCCGTCGTTGTACTCCGTATGTGCGCCTTTGCAGCTCACTGCAACGCGATCCGACAAGGGGCGTGAAGGGACTTGGCATGCGATATTGGGGAGATGGCCCACAGTGCGACAAGCGCTTGGAACTGCCTATATGACTGAATGGCTTGTTCGGCCCAAGGTTATCAGTACGCAACACACAGTTGACGTGCCTACAGTCTCTTCAGGTGGCCTCTTCCGCTGCATTGAGTATTCATGAGAGGCTTTGGCGTGTTTTTGGACGGTTCTGATCGTCCTCTGGCGGTTGGATTCCAGTGAGCAAGTACGGAGTAGTTGCCGCAATTGGCACTTCTATTGGCCTGTGCTTCAAGCCCACATGGGTCGGAGGGGGGTTAAAATTTTAGCGTCGGGCAAGAGCGGCAGCTCCCTCCAGAGGCCAAGCGGACGAACGACTCCGATTTGTTTATCTTCGACCGCTTTCTCAGAACCATCTCCTCCACATCGAATTTCACTCAACGCCAGCCCAGTCGCGCGCGCGAAAGCCAACATCGTACCACGTCTTGCAAAACCTACCTACGTCTACACCAAAGACACGAATATCAAGTGCACCTCCAATTCTTCTTTCCGACATCCTGATTTGCTACCAAACCGCGTTTCTCGGTCGCGCATCTCCCCACGTCCCCGAGATCGCCGCAAGCCAACCGGTACAGAAGGCATACGGGCGATTCCGAATAGCTTTCCGAGCCTCGGTCGCGCCGTTCCAGCTTCGGAGTGAGAAGCCTCAGCCAAGGGCACCACAGCGATCGCGCACACCGATAACACCACCACCCCTTTCCCGTCTTTGAGCGCCACGGCAACCGGAAAGATGTCGAATGCAGAGCTTATGGGCATTGATATCAGCCGCCGCAACCGGGTTCCGCGGCCAGTGACAGAGGAGGAGCGCGCGCGCCTGGACGAGTTCATCGACTCGATACACTACTCCACCAGGTCTGTTTTGGTGTGAAGGCGACTCTTAACTGGGTAGCACCAACTCTAACCCGTTCTAGATACTCTGACAACGAGTTTGAGTACCGGCACGTGCAGCTGCCCAAGGCCATGCTCAAGGCCATCCCCCCCGAGTACCACGACAAGTCGAAGGGCACGCTCAAACTCCTGTGGGAAGACGAGTGGAGGGGAATGGGGATCACACAGGTCCGTCACCCTGCACCGGGCAAAGAGTCAACCGTAACTGACGCTGAATAGAGTCTTGGTTGGGAACACTATGAGGTTCATGAGCCGGAGCCCCACATCCTCCTCTTCAAGTAAGCCACGGCCGCGCTTTGCCTCTTTCTCTTGATTGATCTACAGGAACGCTGACCACAACTCCCTAGGCGTCCCCTGAACTACCAGCCACCGCAGTGAGGCAAAATATAGGGCCCGGAGAAAGACGAGAACGAAGCCTGAGTCTCCGCCGCGTTTCGCATTATCATGGCAACCAACGACCGTACAGCCGTCAACAACATTGCATAACTACAACGCCTACGGTACTGGGGGAGTTAGTAGACGTCATGAGCCTTTGAATTGGCTGATGCATGAAGCGCACGCCTGATCCGCAACCTGCACTCAACGAGATCCGGATGCGTGCGGTGTGATTTGGACAGGGGAGTCAATCACAGGATATGGAGAAGCGGTGCCGCCTTTGGATCGGAACACCGATCCGACGGCCGGTTGAGGATCGCATGGGGTTGATAGAGGAGGAATGGAATTGCGTCTAGGGCAGGGCAAGCTAGACTAGACGCCTTCCGAGATGCTGCATTTGTTGGTTATCACGTTATGTACTGGATCAACAGCAGTTAGCAATAACACAGTTTGACCAAGATTGTGTGCCTTGGATGATGGTGATGATGATGCTCTCTCTGCTTGCTTTTTGCAGTGTGCTGTGGATGCCAATGACTTAAGAAGAAGAAGGTGACATGACTGAAGAACAAAATACACCTGGGAGATAAGGCACCCATTTTACCTAAGGCGGAAGGCAGTTACAACTACCACAGCAGACTGGGAGATTACGAGAATGAACAACTTGCTTGATGAACCAAGGTACGAGGTACATACTGTACATAGGACGAACCATCTTACTGTACTATTTAGAATACACGTATCCGTATCCCAGCGAGATAAAAAAAAGCTCGACGGCCGACAAGGTCAAGCTTAGCAACCATGCATCGCGCTGGAACTCTGGAGCGGATCCGGAAATGGGGCAATGCGACGCCACTCTCCGCCGGAAAGGATGGAACATCGGAAGGTTTGGGACCTTTTAATCAATCAGCGTGCGGCAGGTCGTTCGGTCGGCATTTCAGCATCTGCTGATCTTCCGTTTTGGACACATTTCAACTTTCCCACACGGGCCCCTCCCCCGCGTCTTCCGACATTTAAAAAACCCAGGGACAGGCCGGGACGTTCGACTCGGGGCCGATCCCAAGATGGAGCTGGCTGAACATACACTAGCAGGCTTTGATATTTTTGGAAAGTTTGCCCCCTCGCTTTTTTTGGGAGAAAGATTTCAGATCCCCTTTGGTCCCTGCATTTCCAGAACCCGCCAAGCAATTCTTCGCTGGCCGCCGATCCCTGTGCAGTGACCTTGATAGGATCGATAAAAGGACCCGATAAGCGGCCTCCTGCCGGGTGTCCTCTTCCGGCCGCCACGAATCAACATCGGACCACTTTCTCTTGGGACTCTGACGTTTCAGGCCAGGTCTCGGGATTCAACCAGACCGCAATCGAGCTTCGGCCGCCCAGAAGACCGCCAAAGACGGTCCAAACGTTTACAGTACCACAACACAACGACCGTGGCCAAAAACAAGCCCGCGACTTCTCAAACGACCCGAGCGAGCGACCGCGACAACTGCGCCGCTCTCCTTCAGTGCGATGATGAAGTCGGCCAGTCGCCTCTTTTACCTGTCGGTGTTTGCCCTCTGGGGACCGCAGGTCTGGTGCCATAACCCAGAATCGGTCTCCTCGCCTTCTTCTCAAGATGACTGCGCGGTATGCATATGCACCACTCTTTAGTCTCATTGCCTTTTTTGGCCCGCTCTGCGCTGCCCTGTCGCACTGCTCCGCGGCGGTGACGTCGGCGGCGGCGGCGGCCGAGGTCCGCTTCTTCCGTTCTAACGGCTCCGTCTGGCAGATCTCACCCAAGGCCATCGTCGGCGACGCGTGCGCTTCCTACTCGACGCTCGAGCGCCTGAACCGCAACGTCAAGCCGGCCCTTGACGAGCTGACACGGACGACCGACTTCTTCTCACATTACCGAGTCAACCTCTTCCACAAGAAATGCCCGTTCTGGAACGACGAGAATGGCATGTGCGGCAACATTGCCTGCGCCGTCGAGACGCTCGACAACGAGGAGGACATCCCGCCGGTATGGCGCGCCAGCGAGCTGGGCAAGCTGGAGGGCCCGCGCGCGAAGCACCCGGGAAAGAGCATGCAGAAGGAAGAGCCGGTGAGGCCGCTCCAGGGCGGGCTGGGGGAGAACGTGGGGGAGACCTGCGTGGTCGAGTACGACGACGAGTGCGACGACCGGGACTACTGCGTGCCCGAAGACGAGAGCGCGACCTCCAAGGGCGACTACGTGAGCTTGCTGCGCAACCCGGAGCGCTTCACCGGCTACGCGGGCGACGGGGCCAAGCAGGTCTGGGACGCCATCTACCGGGAGAACTGCTTCCAGCGGAGCTCGTTCCCACACTCGGCGGCGCTCGGTAAGGACACGTCTCCCAAGGGGCCCGCGGCCATGGACTTCAAGGCCGTGCTCGAGGCCGCCGGCCGGCAGCAGGCCCTCGAGGAGCAGCGGCAGCACAATCCGCTGACCCCCTTCGTGGCCAAGACCGGATACGAGCACGAGGACGAGTGTCTCGAGAAGCGCGTCTTCTACCGGGTCATCTCGGGCATGCACGCCAGCATCTCGACGCACCTGTGCTGGAACTTCCTCAACCAGACGACGGGACAGTGGCAGCCCAACCTCGGCTGCTACCTCAACCGCCTGCACAAGTTCCCGGACCGCATCAGCAACCTCTACTTCAACTACGCGCTCCTCACCCGCGCCGTCGCCAAGCTGGGCCCGTACCTCTCGCAGCAGCAAGACTACACCTTCTGCCTGGGCGATCCCGAGCAGGACGCCGTGACGCGCACCAAGGTGATGGCGGTCACCGAGAGGGCGGCGAGCGTGCCGCAGACTCTGGACGAGAGCCTCATGTTCAAGAACGGCGAGGGCCCCTCTCTCAAGGAGGACTTCCGCAACCGGTTCCGCAACGTCAGCCGGCTGATGGACTGTGTGGGCTGCGACAAGTGCCGCCTCTGGGGCAAGCTGCAGACGGCCGGCTACGGCACCGCCCTCAAGGTGCTGTTCGAGTTCGACAACAACGACCCGCCGTCCGTGCCCGTCCTGAAGCGCACCGAACTGGTCGCCCTGTTCAACACGTACGCGCGGTTGAGCAACAGCTTGGAGGCCATCCAGAAATTCCGGAAGATGGTAGAGCAGCCCGAGACCGAGACCGAGACCGAGACCGAGACGGAGGCCGAGGCGGCGGCGGCGGACAAGTTCGAGGAGCGGCTCAAGGAGGCCGCCAAGACCAGCGTCATCCCCGACAGGGCGAAGAAGCCGCGACACGCCGTCGGCCCCCCCGAGTCGCCGCATGCGGTGCCGTCGGGGCCCGTCAACGAGGCGCGCGACAAGGATGACGATTCGTCCGTTTACGAGAACCGGACCCTCAAGGAGGAGTTCGACGATGAGCTGGATAAGGTGATCAGGACGCTAAAGTTTGTCCTCACCCGATGGGTCACGTTCCCTGCGACACTGTAAGTCCTCCCCCCCTCTCCTTCGTATACACCGTCTTTGTCAAGTAGAATATTACCCGACTGGGCTAACGCATACTCTCTGTGCAGGTGGCATATCGTCACATGTGAGCTGAGGCGGTTGTGGCAGTCCTTTATCGGTCTGCCCGTGTCCCCGAGGACGTGGACCTTTGAAGCGCCTCGGGTAGACGAGCTCTGAGGATTATCTGGTGTTCATATATGTTTTTTTTTCTTTTCTGGGTGTTATAGTTATACATAGCATTGCATCAGGTACCGCATGCGTAGGGCTCGGACGGAGTTGGGCGTTCCGGACAATCTGTTTGTTTTATCGCCGCTGTCAGGTCAAACCTCGGGGTGCTCTTTTTGGGTGGTTGGGCATGCCAGAGCCACAGCACTTCAGGAAAGCATTTTCTTGCAGTTGTCGGCATGGCGATAAGGAATGGGGTGGTGTAAATATATTTCGAGTTGCCGTCTGCGAGCGGGACACCGGCGCATCAATCTACCGTACATACATACATACCTCCCCCCCCCAGACACACACACACACACACCCACACACCATTCTCCCTTCTTGCCCTATCTTCTTGACTGACTTGCAAAAGGTCACAAGCCTAGCAAGTTTTTTGTTCCCTTCCCAATCACCTTCTTCCCACGCTGCTCGAGGGCGACGTGAGTGACAACGTTCCCGATCTTGACCTTGACGCCCTCAACAGGAATCTCGATCTCCCGTATCTTGTCGATGATCTCTTGGCTACCAAACACCCGCTCGGTCGCCCGCACCAGTTCTTCGGTCGGCTCGGCAAACGACCACGCAATCGACACGTGAAATGCCTCCCCGATCCGCTTGTCTGCCTCGTCCACGGCCCCCTCCTCGGCCCACCGGTACAGCGCCGGCTGGCCATGCCTCTCCGCCACCTCGTTGCACCGCCGCAGCAGCTCCGTCAGCTCCGGGTTTACGTTTCCCTCCTCCCCCTCCTCCTCCTCCTCCTCGTTGTCGTCTCTGCTCCTCCGACGAGCATCACCGTCACCACCACCACTGCTATTGCTATTGCTATTGCTGCTGCTGGTATCATTGCGGCTACTACGACTACTACTGCTACTACTACTACTCCTACTACTACTACTACTAGCGCTGCGCACCCGCAGAACCAGGAAGGACCGCCCGCTCTCGGCCGTCCGGTGCCACTCGACCCTGCTGCACCTCAGCGAAAACGACGTCACCCTTCTTCTTCTGCCTCCCCCTCCTCCCTGCCCCCCGCCGCCGCCGCCACCGCCACCCGCCAGCGCGGCTTCGAGTTCGCTCAGGAATTGAGCCTTCTGCTCCGTCGAGAGGGCGAGCGGCCGCGACAGGCTGACGTGCAGCGGCTGCGGCACCCCGACGTCGCTCTGCAGGAACCCCGTGATGGGTTCGGGCCCGGGTCCGGGTCCGGTGTCTCCTCCTTTTGGGGCGGGGACGACGACGTCCTGCGGCAGTTGCAGCTCCACCTGCTGCTGCTGCTGCTGCTGCTGCTGCAGGGCGGCGAGCAGCTCGCAGAGGAGGGCGTGGACGGGCGGCGCGGGCCGCCACTCGACGTAGACGTGGCTGGGCCAGAGGCCGGGGACGTGGGGGATCTGGCGGGTGCGGCCCTGGTGTAGGGCCGGGTCGTCGCGGGGCGCGGTGCGGACGGTGGAGGCGTACAGGTCGTGGAAGGCGGGCGGGAGCGGCGGCAGTCGGGGGGTCGGCGCCTTCGTCGCGGTAGGGGTAGTGGTGGTGGTAGCAGTAGTAGTGGTAGTGGTGGTGGTGGTGGTTAAAGTAGATCCGGACCCGGACGGCGCCGGCACGGGATGGCGGGGTGGGGATGCCGTTCTTGGCCGCTTCGTCTTCGGGGGCGACGGAGTGTCGTCCCGGAGGTGCTCGGTGCTGGCGGCCGAGGCGTCGTCCGAGTCCGAGGCGTAGTCGACTAGCGGCATTGGGCAGGGAATCAACGACGTCTCGAGGCTGCCCTGAAATTGATGACCCAGTCTTCGGTAATAACCCTTCTTTTTGGCCCTGCGGCCCGGCTGATGTTGCGGGCTTATTGGTTATTTTTTGCTTCGTTTCGTTTCTGTTTCTGATTCTGTGTGGGGCGGCGCGGTCCCGGCGCAGGTGGCCAAAGGGGGCCGATGCTAGTCCCGGTTTCACGGCCACGTTCTAGAGTTGCAACAGTGCGATCCGGGACCCGATTGCAACGTCAGACGGAACGCTCCGGAACACCCCCCTCCCCCACCCCCCGGCCCGAACAGCGACCGCGGAGAAAAACAAGCTCGACCCACGAGTCGACTTGATAGCTCCTGAAAGCCGGGTTTGGCTGCGAGATGCAGTGCGTTTTTTGCTCAATCCTCGTCTCTCTTTTTTCTTCCACCCAATTAGTTGGATGCGCGTCCAATCGATGGGACGGAACCGCCAGGGTCTCGTGGCCTGGACTCCCTCCTCCGGCTCTGCCCCTGGCTCGATTCACGGGACGCGGGGTGTCGGAAACGGCGGGCACTTGGTCTTCAAGTGGAGTGGGCTTGCTGATCATGAGGTCAGGTCGGACCTCGTTGGTGGTTTGGCTGTGGCGACAATCCATGGTCGCACGAGTTAACTATCATCTTCTGGTTGTTCAAGAGGAAGGCATCAAACCTTTTCTTCTTTTCTTCACAATTCTTCAACGACCTGTTGCTCCCCCATGTTAGCAACGGTACGAGTGCAAAATTGGTGTATACGGAGAAGTGCATACGGCGCACGGAATACAGTGCAACTTCCTTGATACTGCCGAGTTCTAAGCCCCACTTCTACAGCACTTACAAGCGCTGCTTGGCCGTTGCGGCTACTACATTAAGATGGAAGGCAGGAGTTCCCATGGCATCTCCATCAACAAGCAATGTGTGAGCTCTCCTTTTCCTTCTTCCCATCGGTTATCGCGACCCTGCTCCAGATCCCATTGCGTTGATATCGAGAAGATGCCGGGCAAAATGCCATCTCGCCGAAACCCGTTTCCCGCATCGTCTAAGCTGGTTTCCCCAATAACGCGGGCTGTGGCAGTTTCCACCATTGACGTCTTTTTGGTCTTCGTCCCACTTCCCAGATCACCTTCCCGTTTCTCTTGAGCGACTTTTCCGAGAAATTATTTCTCGATATTTCTTTGCTTTTTTAGAAATTCCCACCAGAAGCCTCTCTATCCTCTCTATGAATTATACCCTGAGCCTCTTATTCACAGTATGAGTCTGACGCGGCCTCGGGGGGAGTGGCCCACTATTACGACACCACGTCTCGTGTGGCTGCCGGGATAATGGCCGTCGCTGGCAATCGCCCTCTTGAGTTGCGTCACTCCATTCCACTTCCACGTCCCATCGTGGAACCAGGGAATGAGGTTGCCAAGTCCCAGGCACACCTTTGTCGAATTTCCTTTCTCTTAGGTCCAGGAGCCGCCGGGCAAGCCGCTTTTTGCCCTTTTTAGACCCAAATTGTTCTTCTCCCGTCTCATACTGGTGTCAACTTTGCATCCTGCCTCGTCATCATAACGAGACGCTAATAGATAACCTCTTATATCCCGCTACAGGCATCCGACTACATACTCGGTCCTCTCTACGACCCGGAGCCAAGCCAGGTGTGTGCCATTCATCCGGCACCATCCACGGTTTATCCGGACCATCCCAGCCAGGCGCACAAAGAGACTGCCGTTGACAATTCGGACGACGACGAGCTGCCTTTTTCGCGCCGTGTCCTAGGCCGCCGGGCCAGCAGTGTAAAGCGCAAACCTCTTCCGCCTTCTGTCGTACGCTCCCAGTATCCACCACTCTCAAGTCTGGAGCGGAAGCGTTCTCTCTATACTGCCAGCCCGCCGACTACTCGCTGGAACCAGGGTACTATCCTGGTCAGAGCCAATAGCGTATCATCCCCCAAGCCTGGCGTAGACGCAATGGCTGCGCTAGGAGATCAGAACGTGTCCCGGCGCCGTGCCACTTCCCTCGCCGCGCGCTATCCGGACGATAGGTCCCACCCTCCCCCCGCGATGCTCACCAATGAGCGGAGGGCCAAAGACGGCGGACAAGAAACCCGTCCACGCCGGGCCAGCTCGCTCAGGGAGCGGTACCCGGGCGACATGTCCCACCGCCCACTTGCCATGCTCACCCGGGAATTCCGCGCCGCCGACCGCGCGCCGCACCTGCACAACCGCCACCGTCAGCAGCCCCACGATACCATCGACGCGCTAGACGTCACCGGGCCCGTCCCTGGCGTCTATCACCATGGCGGTCCGTTCGACGCCGCCATGAAGGCGCGCAACCTCGACAAGAAGTATGCCCCCCTAGAGGCCGTCCGGAGCACCAACATCGAGGCCCTGAAAGCCACACCGTCCGAATTTGTGAAAGACTCGCTGGTCAAGCACGTTCCTCTTCAGGGGACGGCCATCATCCCGCCGGGCATGAGGGACTTTTCCGGATGCACAATGCAGTACGAAGAAGGCGCAGACTTGATGCGGGAGGAAGATGCCGAAGGCGGGCCGTACAAGCGGTGGGACCATATCGTAAGTTAACTAGCATAGTTTTCGATTTCCGCCCAAGTTTCTGATATATCACTGACGGGCCACCGAACTAACAACCATCTTAACCAGCGCTACCGCGACGACGACCTCAAAGGAAAGGGCGAGCCCTCCTTTTCGCAGGACCAAGCCCGCCGCCGCAAAGCCTCCAACGCCTTCCACTCGGGCAGCGGAAACGTGTACTATGAGATGCGGTCCCGGGGCCAAGGTAATCGCGGCAACGACGGTGGCGACAGCAGGCCCAAGGAAGGCGGCACTGCCCACGTCCGCCAGCGCAGTTTGAGCGCCAATGGCGCCTATCAGCGCCTGCCGCCGGGCATAGTAGATGACGGTGATGACGATGGTTACGGGGGCGGCTCGTCCGGCCTGGGAAGCAGCAATACTACCGGCAAGAACATCGCTCAGAGTCTGAAGAGGCGGTTCGGGAGCCTGAGGAAGAAGCGGGCCGGTGACGAGGCGGGCTCCTGAGACCCTTCTGGCCGGGTTTGACATGACTTATGTGCGGTTCGGAGGACTTGTGATCGCTTTGGAAACTACTAAACTGCTATGGGGGTGGGCTTGGCGGCAACGGGACTTGATTGGGTCTGCACTTCAGCTATAGAGGGGGTACATGGGATGTGTTTTCCGGCATGAGTTGTATTGCGTATGTTTTTGATCTTGTCACAAAGTAGGACGACAATAAAGGATGTTTTGACCTTGTTCGTTTCTGGGTTGTCTTATGTCCAGTCAATAAATATCAGGTGCTGCTCGTGGCCTGCGACAGTTAAGACTCTGCAGTCACGAGGCCAACTCGCCTAAGTAAGGGTATGAATACTCAAGGCAGCTCAAGACAGAAGTAAAAGTAGCTCACTATTATTGGCCTCCATAATAATAGCAATGGCATCGCCAATTAGATGATACATGATGACCGTGTTCTAGCTAGCGCTATGATCCTCGGTAGGTAGGTAGTAGCAACGTTGGATAACATGTCAAAAGACGCCAAGAGAGCTCCTCTCGGCTCCTTTTTATTATTCGCCTCTTCTTCACACTCGTGACGTTGCGTCATCGTCCTCGTCGTCATCGCCGTCGTCGTCGGAACATTTTCACAACCCCCCCCCCCAAACACACACACACATACCCGCACTCTCTTCCGCGCCAAGGAAGGGGGCTCAAATCAGAAGTAGCTCAGCCCGGCCCAGCCGAGGACGGCTTCGAGCTCGGCCCTGACCTCGGCGACGCCGCCAGCGTACCCGGCACGGCCGGCGAGCTCGACGCGACGGGCCATGCCGAGCTCCGTGAAGCGCTGGAGGAGGGCGCCGTCGACGATGGTGCGGCCGACGCCGGCGTCGACGCCGGGGACGACGGCCGAAAAGGAGGAGGAGGAGGAGGACCACGGGGACGAGGACGAGGCGACGCCGTCGGGCAGGCGGTAGCCGCGCGGGTTGAGACCGGCCGCGTGCGGGAGCGAGCCGGCCAGCTGCGCGGCCAGCGACGAGAGGCGGCGGTACGCCGACTCGGGCAGCGCTCGCAGCGCCGCCAGGACGCCCGTCGGCGCCGCGAGCACCAGCACGTGCGGGCGCGGGGACGTGAGCGCGGCGGCGGCGCCCCCCCCGTTGGCTTGCTGGTCTTTTTTTGTGGCCTGCTCGCGGCTTTGGGTCTGGTTTTGGTTTTGATGATTTGACGACGAGGTGGAGGGGAAAAAGGGGGAGGAGGGGGAGGAGGGAGAGGAGGAAGAAGAGGAGGAGAAGGAGGAGGAAGGGTCGGCTGGTTTGCGGTCTCGTTCTTGGTCGGCCGGGGTGGTGACCGGGAGGAGGAGTGACTTGGTCGGTTGGTGGGCGCCCGTGTTGAAGGTGGTGCGGTGCAGCAGGAGGTGGCCCTGGAGGGATTTTGGATCTGGAAGAGCACAGATAACAAAGGTTAGTCGTCTGGAACCGAAGGGAACAGGGAGAACAAAAAAGGCATGAACGAAGCAGCAACGATTAAGGAATAGCGAGTCGGGGGGGGGGGGGGCTTACGCTCTGGATCAAACTGCAGGATGTGGATGTGGCCGTCGGCATCGCTCACGACGATGAAGAGCTCCTTGCCGTCGGGGAGGAAGTCGGCGTTGAGGACCTCGAGCCTCGTCGCGCTCTTGCCGAACAGCATCATCTTGTAGGGCTCCTCGGTGTAGCCGGTGAACCAGACGCCCTTGAAAGCGTCAGCCATGAGGCAGAGGCCGGTGCCGGGCAGCTCCTTGGCGGCCGTCACGTAGCAGCTCATGTCCATGAAGGCTACGGGCAGCAGGCTGCCGTCCTCCTTGAGGCCGCGGACCATGCACTTCTGGCCCTGGGCGACCAGCATGAGACCCTGGGTGCCGATCTCGGACAGGGCGGTGACGGCGCCGCGGGGGATGTCCTCCTTGGCGATCAGCTTCAGCTTCTTGCTCGTCTCCGGGCGGCCGGGCTGGGGGATGACGTCGGCAATGTCGTAAACGTAGACGCGGCCGCGGGTCGGCAGGTCCTCGCCCTTGGTTATGGCCGTGCCGACGGCGATGAGCTGCTTCCGCTCGTTGGTGAACTCGGACACCTCGAGGCCCAGGCACTCGACGCAGAGGACCGTCTCACAGGGCTCCATCTGGATCGAGTCGACCACGGTCCAGGTGATGGGGCTCACGAGCTTGAGGTTGCCGCGGTCGACGGTGGGCTTGAAGGCCAGGTTCTCGCGTGCCCACTCCTTGTGGTAGTCGTCGTCCTTGGGCAGCTCGAACGGCTCGGGCGTGTTGCAGCCGACAACGTAGCTCTGCATGGGCGGGTGGTACGCGGCGGCCGCGATGTCCTCCCCGATCGGGATCTTCCTGACCGCGAGCCCGAGCTCCGCGTAGCTCCAGTCCTGCGGCAGCTGGGCTACCCGCGCCATGTCCCGCGAGTCTGCGTAGATGAAGCCGTGCTCGCAGCCCTCGGTGTGGAAGGGGCTCATGGCGATCACGCCCGTCCCCTGCAGTGGCAGCACTTTGGGCACCGACTTGGATGACTTGATGATGAAACTCGGAGACGCGCCGGGCAGGAATACGGTGCTGTACCCCCCGACATTGGCGCACCTACGCATCGAGAGGAACCGGGGCTGGTGCGTCGCCTCGTCGTCGTCTGCCTCCTCTGGACTCTTGGCGAAGACCGTGTTCGGGAGCTTCTGGAAGAAGAGCGTCTTGGAGAACTCGAGGCCGGCCCCCGTGTTATACCGGAACGGTTGGTACAGGGTGAGGTCGTCGTTTGTGTGGCGAAGCTGCGGCACGTCAACCATTGTCCACTAGAGGAAAGAGAGAAGGGGAAAAGGGGGGGGGGGGGGGGGAGAGAGGGATGGACAAGGTTGTCATACGATGAGATGCGGCGATTTGTGCGTCATGTCCCCGAGATCTGCAACGAGTATCTCGGCTATGGTCTCCTTTGCCGTCCCTTTCCTCGCGGAGTAGTCGGCCGAGAGCCCTGGGGGAATATAGGACAGCCCCTCGGCGACATAGACCGGTTTCGACAGGTCGGGCAGTCGATATATCTCTCTCCATGTCAGAAATCAAGCAGCCAAACCACAAGGCAGGGGGGGGGTACCGGGGCGGGCTTACATGCAGGGCGCCGCTGGCGCTCAGAAGGAACATCAGCACGCTTTGAGATAGCTTGCCCCCTTTCCCTGGCGCTTCCTCCGCAAAGGCGCCCGTAGTGTCGGCGTACAAGCAGCCGGTGAGCCACTTGGTAGAAGCCAAGGTCGGGTCCTCCTTGTCGAGCTCCTCGAGCTCGTTGCTGCTGTCGACCTGGGCGATGAAGGCGCTCGAGTCGTCCCGGATGATGAGAAGGAAGGGGTCCACAATGCTCGCGCTGACCGCACGGGGCTCCGCGCCGGTCTCCTCATCGAGCATGGGGACGATCTGGCTGAGACCAAAGTCTGGCCGGCGGACGCGTCAGCCAAGAAAAAATAAAAAAAAAAACAAATAAGAAACTCACCGCCGTCGTAGCATCGGACTTCGGACTTGAGAATCTGAATGATCCTGCTGCCTTTGCCCATGGTCCCCGCCTCGATGGTGATACCGGCAGCGGGGTCGAACTCGGTGCCGCCGAGGCCCTCGAAGCCGGCGGCGGTCAGGGCGTACACGTCCGACTTCTCGTAGCCGTCTAGGTCGACCTTGGCGACGATCATGAACCGGTCGTACTGGCCGGCCGTGTCGTAGTCCTTGGAGAGGGAGTTGCCGGCCTTGTCGCCCTGGAGGCTCTTGGGGACGGGCTTCTTGGCGCAGACGGTCCAGAACCCCCTCGCCTCGGGGAACTCGAAGCGGCCGATGACCCTCGGCTGGATGGCCAGGTTCACGGTCGCCAAGGCGGCCGACTTGTCCCGGCCGACGGTGCAGACGAGGTTCAGGTCGCTGCGGACGCCGGCCGAGTTGCGCTCCTCCTCGCTCCCGGCCAGGTAGACCGGCTGGCTGTACGTCAGCGCCTGGATGGGCGCGACGCTGAGGAGCCGGTCGTGGACGCGGAAGCTGACGTCCCCGCTCAGGAAGCTGCTCGCGGCGGAGACGGGCTGCTGGCGGGGCGCCGACTCTTCGCCGTACAAATCGTCTTCGTCCTCTTCGTCCTCGTCCTCGTCCTCCCCCTCCGCCACCACGTCCTCGTCTCCCTCGGCGAGCTCCGCACCCTCGGCATCCACATCACCGCTGCCGGCGGCGTCCCTGGCCCGGAGTCTCCTCCGCCCGGTCTGGGCCTGTCTCTTGGCCCAACCGAGCAACAAGGAGTCGCCCTCCTCGCGGCCGGCGAAGACGGCGTTGCGGCCGATGCGCGAGAGGGTGGAGACGCGGCCGGGGATCAGGGACCCGCCGGCGGATTCGGGGAGCATCTTGATCTCGAGGCCGGAGACGGTGCGGCCGTCGATGCGGAAGGTGACGACGGCCGCACGACCGTCGTTGAGGACGACGAAAAGCTCGCCGAGGTCGGGGGTCAGGACGTCGATGGCGCAACCCTCGAGGCGGAGGTTGAGGTCGGACTGGTCGACGAGGCCAAAGTTGGTGCACTGCCTGGTCATGGGGTTGACGGCGACGCCGTTGGGCTTGCCGGACTGGTCGACGTGGATCAGCTCGTTGGAGCCGACGAGCAGGGCGCCGCCGACGGGGGCGGGCAGGGGCACGACGCGGAAGAGGTCCTGGGGCAGGCCGGAGACGGAGAGGATGGTGGTGGAGGCCTTCTGCTGGAGGTCGAGGGTGAAGACCATGTAGACGAGATGGTCCTTGCGGCCGAGCGCGTTGGAGGGCGCCGTGGCCGAGGCGAGGATGCCAAAGGTGGGCTCTCGGTACTCATGCAGGAAGGCCAGGTGCACGGGATGGAGCAGGCTTGGGTCAAGATTGGAGAGTCGGAGGACAAAAGAGGGTGAATATGGTGTGTCTTCTATGTTGCTAGCTCCATTCACGACAGCGTTGGACGACGGATCCTTTGCCGGGCGCGGACCGTCCAGCTCCTCATCCCAGTCACCCATGTCAATGTCCTCATCGGCCTGCCTGAAGGGCAGGATGGCCAGGTTCCTGGCGCCGAACTTGAGCGCCGCGCACCTGCTGCCCGGGTCGGCGACCAGGAAGTTGACGTAGTGGCTCAGCGGCGCCGCCCACGGGCTGCCCTGGAGCTCTTCCTGCTCGTAGTAGTGGATCGATATCGTAGACAGGGTGTGCTGCTCGGCGTCCCACTCGACCAGACTGAGCCGCGCATCCCTGAAGGCGATGAGGAGCGAGTCGCATCCATGACCCGCATGACCCGCATGGCCCGCACCGCCGTCGTGGTTCCTGTTGGCCTTGGGCGTCCTGATCCGGGCGAGTCCCGTTACCGTGCCCGCGAGCGGGAACTCGGCGACAAGGACGAGCTTGGTCGTGTTAGCGCGGTCGGTCCTCAGGCCCAGGCTGTCGCCGCCGAGAAAGGATGCCTCGAGGCCGTCGTCGTCGTTGGCCAGCCGGCTCTCGTACTGCGCAGCGCTGCGGGCCCGGTTCCCGCCGATGCCGGTCTGCGATGCATCGAGTTCGGTGGCAACGATCTTTGTCCTGAATATCTGGAGAAGCGACGACTTGGCGACGACGAGGTTTGTGCCCTGCCCGGGGATGAATTGCAGCGTCGTCGAATGCGTCACGGCCGTCGGCGGCGTCAGCTCTGTATAGCACTGCATCGCGTATGCCTCCGCCGCATATCTCTCCACTTGAGGAGGATTAATTGGCGTGAAATGCGCGTGCTCAAAGAGTGTGGATGGGGTGGTGCTTTCTGCTGTTGAAGCTTCGAAACTTGGGAAGCTTTGAATTGGGCAACCTCAACAGTCAACGAACGAAACTGATTGGCCGTCGCCGGGAATCGCTGCGCGCCAAGGTTCGAGGCCCCGGTGTTCCACGGGGGTTCCAAGTTACCACAAGTAGCTAGTGTAAGTACCGGAATTTGTGCATACACGCACCCGACTACTCCGTAAACTTAGCGTAAAAGTACTTAAAAGTACTAAAAAGTACTGTAGTTACCTAATAAATCCGTATCCATACTACGACATTACCTGACGCTCTGACAGTCTAGGCCCACACAGAACTCAATTGTCAACCTGTCAAAGCTACCGCAAGTATGCGGCATTGCGTCACAGCTCCAAAATCCATTGATTCCCCATCCCCTGCCCATTCACTTGCAACCGGTTCGATAACTAACCCACCAACTGCCCGCCCTCCTCGCACCTCGTACCTCGCACCTCCCCTAGCATGATCGTTCCGCTCGTTAACACCCAGCGGATGAGAGTGCAGCTGCCGCATCGGCAATTCCAACCCGCTAATTCGACCCGACTTCGCTGAACGCTCCCGAGGATTCACGGTCGCAGATAATAAATAAGAGGAAGAAACAGGAACAGAAACAGGAACAGAAACAGAAACAAAGCAGAACAGAACAAACCATATAGAACCCAGACAACCCAAGACAAGATGGCGTCGGAAGGTCTGCTACAGACCAGTCTGATCTGGGTCGCGTACGCCGTCGCCATCGTCCTCGTTCTCATCGTCTCCGTTATCACCACCCTCACCTGGCAGACGCCGCACGAGCGATCCGTCGCCGTCAGCACCGTCTCCGTCCTCAGCCTGACCGCCCTCCTCGCTACCGTCTTCCTCCTCCCCGTCGACATTGCGCTCGTCTCGTCTACCTCCTCTGCCCACCTTGGCGCCAAGAAGGACTGGGCCACGCCCGAGCGCGTCGAGGGCATCCTCCTGACGCTCAAGATCGTCTACTACACGCTCTACACCCTCGATGCGCTGCTGTGCCTGGTCGTCATCCCCTTCACCTACTTCTGGTACGAGGAATACGATGAGGTCGAGGAGGAGGAGGGAACCAGCAGCCCGGGCAAGCGCCTGTGGCGGGCCTTCAAGTACACTCTCGGCTTCGTCTTCCTCGTCGTCGTCCTCTTCCTCATCGGCTTCTTCGTGCCCGCCGCCGGCAGAGACGCGGGGAGGCACGTGGACCTGGACTACTTCAAGCGCCTGCTCGCCGAGAATAACGGGGAGAAGGCGCTCACCTTCGGCGTCGGCCTGCTCATGACCCTGGGCACCCTGCTCTACGTCGTCTACACGGGCTCCGGCCTCGCCCTCCTCCCCATCTCGTTCATCAAGTCGGCCCCGTCCATCTCGGCGCCGCAGCTGTCGGCGACGACGGCGTCCGCCCTCGAGCGCAACCGCGAGCTCCAGCGGCAGCTCGAGATGCGCAACGCCGGCCGCCCCGGCGGCATGTCGCAGAAGGACAGGAGGGAGATGGACGCGCTCCTGCGCGAGGAGCGGACCCTCGTCCGCCGCGAGCGGCTGGCGGCCGAGGCGCGCGGCGACGGCCGCGGCCGCATCTACCGGGCCTGGACCAAGGTGCAGGCCGTCTTCCGCCCGCTCAAGCTCCTGGGCGGCATCCTGCTGCTGCTCGTCGCCCTGCTCGTCTGGGTGTCGATGCTCATCACCGGAATCGACAAGGCCGCCAACTCGGTCTGCAAGCAGCACTGCGGCTACATCCTCGGCCACCTCAACGTCTTCCAGCCGGCCAACTGGATTCTCGTCCAGTCCGCCCGCGTCTTCCCCGTCGACTACGTCCTCACCGCCCTCCTGGTCCTCCTCTTCTTCAGCAGCTCCGTCACGGGCCTGGCCGCCGTCGGCATCCGCTTCCTGTGGGTGCGCGTCTTCCAGCTCAAGAAGGGCCGCACCGCGCCCCAGGCCCTCCTCGTCGCCACCGTCCTCCTGGCCCTCACCGTCCTGGCCATCAACTACGCCGTCGCCATGCTCGTCGCCCCGCAGTACGCCACCTACGGCACCCAGACGTTCTGCGTCGCCAGCGGCAGCGGCGTCCTAGTCCCCTCGCGGGCGGACTGCCGCGGCCACCCGGACATGGTGCGCCCCTGCTCCGAGCTGGCGCGCGAGCCCTCCGCCCGTGACGTGTGCACGCCCACGGTCGTGTCGACCTTCTTGAACCGCGTCACCCTCGGCTGGCCCGTCTTCGGCGCCGTCGCCTTCTGGGCCCAGTTCGCCTTCCTCGCCGTCTTCCTCGTCGTCTTCGCCACCAGCCTCTTCCGCACCCCGAGGCTCGACCTCAGCGAGCTCGACGAGGAGGCCGAGGTCGACGAGGAGGAGGGCCTCCTGGCCAGCACGCGCCGGCGGTTCGGCGCCACGTGGGGCGACATCACTGGCCGGGCGAGCGGGACAGCTGGCGCTGGCGGCCAGAATGAGGAAGGAGGAGCTGGTTACGGCACGGTGGGGAGCGGGAGCGGGAATGGCAACGGTTCCCGGTCAAGGACTTAAAAGGGTAGGGTAGGCTACGGTAGGGGGTATCGTTGGCGGTGATGGTAATGGAATATGAGAGGGGAAGGAAACGAAAGGGAACCAAAACAAAAAAAAAAGAAGAAGAAAAAAGGGAAAGATGGGCATGGGATTGGGTACCACGGGGCGGAATGCTTATGGATTACTGAGCTCTCTCTCTCTCTCTCTCTCACACACACACTCTCTCTCTTCGACGCCAAGATTGTAACACACTTCGGTTCGGACATGGTAGTACAAGGTAAGATGTGGCGGAGTCTTGATGGCTTTGCAACGGGCTGATTAACGGACTGGTTTGATGTGCAAGTCCCGAACTGATATTTTTCTCTCGCTTTGTTTTTCTTGCTTTTTTTCCTTCTACTGGACGGGACAAGAATGGGAAGGATTGGTCAAAAGAGTTCGGATGGACTTGGCGGCTTTCTGTCATTTGTTGGCGTCAGAAGCGTCCTATACATATATTCACGTCTGGCGAACACGTTCGTCTATGATGGATTGAACCGGGAGGCCTCCCAATATCGTAGAACAAGTGCGGTGAACCACCCATAACCGACCCGGAGATGCATGATGCATGTAGCCAAGTCTCGGGAAACAATTACCGAGGAGCGTTCCTCTCGAACTTCACCCACTGATGGCCCCGTTCGTCGTAGCCGGCAGAGGGTCCCACGTGCATCTCCTTCCAGCAGCGGGCGCAGTAGACGTCGTTGTCGCACCCGATACACCTAATCGCCGCGTCCTCTAGGCACACGATGCACCACGTCTTTTGGTCCTCGTCGGTGTACCTGCTGGGTCGCAGGAGGTTCTTGCCGACCGGCACCGATGACGACTGGCCGTGGCGGTCTTGAGGACGGAACGTCGGCGCCGACGGCAGCCCGAGCGCGTCGAGAGACCCGAATCCGCGCAGGGACGCCAGGCGCGCCGAGATGTCCTTCTCGAAGTCGTCCCCGCCGCCGTCGGTTGCCATCCTTGTTGTTGTTGTCGTCGTCGTCGTCGTGGCCGGGTCGGGGAGCTGCGAGGGCACCGCGGGGAGGGTGAACGAGGGTTCGTCGCCGTCTCCGCCTCCGCCTCCGTCCTCGTCCCTGTCCCCAGGCCGGTCCGCGGCCCAGCCGGCGGGAGCTTGAAGACCCGCGCCTCTCTCGGATTCCGCGCTCTCCACTTCACCAGACTTTTGCTGGCAGTCTTCCGCGAGCTGGTTATCGTCCTGTTTGGCGAGCGTTGCTCCAGGCGGCGGGAGGGAGCGTATCTCGTCGCGTATCTGCGAGAGCACCGTCTCGACGGCGCGCGTCATCTGCTCGCCGTCTGAGTGGTCCGAGTCGTCGGCCGACGGCGGGTTGGAGCCCTGGGGAGTCGACGCCCCGGCGTCATGCTGCAGCGAGCGCAGGAGATCAGACACCCTCTCTGCCTCGTCGTCTCGGCTTTGCCGAGGTGCCGGCTCTTCATCCTCGGCTGCGGCGAGTTCAAAGTCCTCGTCTGCTAGAGCCTCGAGAAGCTCGTCCACGGCCTCCTCATCGTCCGCCTGCGAGTCGGCGATCTGATAGGAGAACTTGTTTTGCTTAGGGCTTCGGTGACCCTTTGGAGATACCGATGATGGCTGAGTGCCCGCCTGATCTACCAGAGGCGATGCTGCTGTGCCGGCTCCATCGCGCACGGCGTCGTCCGGTCTGCCTGGCTGCTGACCGCGGCCTTGTGTCTGAGGAGCGCCTTCGCCGGGCTTCTCGCCGCTGGTCTGACTCCGGAGTACCCGTAGCCGAGCGGTCAAGGCATCTTCTTTCGACTCCGGTCGGGTCCCTGGGCCAGTCGCACTTGCGGGGCTTTTTTTAAAAAACGTTTCTTAGCCCGATGTGCTCACAACAAGGCGGATAACGATAATAGTGGTGGTGAAGGTGATGGCGATCATGGTAGAATCTAAATGAATTGTTGTGGGTAGCATGTGGTAGACGGGGCAGTATTACTTTGCGGATTTGTCAAATGTGATGCTTGTGGGTTTGAGAGCATTCAGCCTATCCAGCAAGGATCGATCGCTGCCCGGCGGTTGTGACGATGGCATGGTCGGGTGGACTGACAGAACCGTAGTCACACTGGGGTTTCTATCGCCCGCAGAGACATGGAGATACTACTGTGCGAAGCTGTCCGCAGGAACGAACAGGTGCCGCGGATCTTTTGGTGGGTCGGGACAGAAAACGGCTCGAATGATATGGGATCGCTCGGTGATGAATGGGAAGGATTGATGGCAACGATCATGTCGGTCAGGCAGACTGCAAGGCAATGCTTTCTTACATGCACTGTGACGCCTTACTACACACTGAAGTATGGAACCGTGTGCTATTTGTTATGTAACGCTCGACGTATTTAGGCTAGGGTATGTATGTCACTCTGCCAGCGACTGCGCTACGGAATCCACTAACTGCGCACAGCCTCAGTGGCCCATACGCAGGTCGAATACCACTAGGTAATTAGCAACGTTTAGCGGGCCACCTAAGTTGCGGAGATCTTGTGCTAAGTTGGGCGTTCGCAACTGCATCCACAAACGGCACACCGGACCCTTCCAATCCAGCATGTGTAACTTCCTTGTATAGAGACCATATACTAGCTCCATCAGGAAGCTGCAGCCATGGAAATGGACGTGTTCCGAGGGAATAACAACGAGTAAATTACCCGAGTTGAGTTTAGGTACCTACTGCGGCTTCAGACGAACAACTTAACCCGGTAGCCGAAGGTGCGGTTTCTTTAATCCCAGCAGGTTAGAGCAGGCTGCTTTCGGTTCATTCTTGAGTCGAAAAGTGAGGGTCTCCTTGTACGGAGTTTTCGGGTAACGCTGCCTTGGCAGGAGAAACCCGGTCCATGAAGGCATGCCATCATCGGCGACGTGAAAGTACGCCACGGGGTCTCTTGGCATACGACTTAACCCATTTCTTTGTGGTGACAGTCCGCTTAGCGGTTGGCCCCAGCCACCAAAGGTTTCCCTACTTGGGCAGTTGATGACAATTCAATCGCCGCCAAAACACCGATCCTGCTCTTTTCTTTGCCGCGCAGGTTGTACGTGTATATCAAAGCCGGGTCCCCGTCTTCTGCCGCATCCGGGTCCTGTCTTCCTTGACTCTCTGAAACCTACAGTATACATACTACCACAGCGCCACCTAGTCGCGCTTAGGGAATTTCGCCCGCGCACATCTGCATCTCGCCTCCCCATCCGAAGGCACCTTGCAGAGCTCAGAGTTCTTTCCTCGGTAGTACATACCACTACCTCAGGCACTCACCTCCCCACCCACCTTCCCAAGGTGGTACCTAATCCGGTCACGCCACCGACTCAATTTCAATCCACACACCAAACATGAGACTCACGTCCTTCTTCCTCGCGGCGGCGCTCCTCAGCGACGCGGCCCTCGGCGCCCTCGGCGCGCCGCCTCCCGTGGACCTTGCGAAGCCCCAGTCGGTGCAGATTCATGAGCGCGACGAGGCGGCGCCCGAGGAGCTCTGGAAGCGCAAGGGCGGCGGAGGCGGCGGCGGTCGCGGAGGCGGTGGTGGCGGTCGCGGCGGAAGCAGCGGTAGTGGTGGCGGGCGCGGATCATCCGGATCGGGATCGTAAGTTCTGTTCATTTTTTATTTTATTTTATTTTCTTTCTTCCCCTACTCTCGCGCCGGCCGTGGGACGGCTCGGGCCTACTTCATCAACGGTTTGCTCCCCTTGTTTCTGAGCTGGTGGTGACCGTGGAGTGAGCGAGCAGAGGCAGAGGCGGTTCGAGCTCGGGCGGGGGGGCTAGCTCCTCCCGCAGCGGCTCCAACCGAGGCGGCTCCGGTAGCGGATCATCATCGTCAGGCCGGTGTGTTTGACTGCTTCTCCGTTGGTTCAGCATGTTTTGATTTCAAACGGCCGCTAACGTAGATCTCTGCAACAAAGAAACCCTTCTCGTCCCGTCCCGGCACCGGCCTACGGCGGCGGCAGATTCTACGGCGGCGGCGCGGCCACGCCCTACCGGGCCGGCAGCCGGTCGCCGTCGGGCATCGTCCCCGTCTTCTTTGCGGCCAGCGCCCTCGCCTTCTGGCCGGGCCTGTGGCTCTACGGCGCCCACATCTACCGCTTTGACGACGAGTATGAGTTCTTCAACGTGACGTCGCAGCGCACCGAGTCCAAGCCGGTCGAGTGCGCCTGCGCGCAGAACGCCGACTGCGGATGCGACGAGAACCGCGACAAGGACTACCTCGACGACCTGATCGGCAACGGCAGCTACGCCGCCCTCAACAAGACGCTCGTCAACGTCGCCGACGTGAACGGCACCAGCACGATCCTCGTCAACGGCACCCTCCCCGACGGCACCGCCGCCTTGGCCGGGAACGCCGCCGGGGGTGGCCTGCGTGCTCTGCTGCACCACGCCGGATGGTGGCCCGTCGTCGCCACCGTTTGCGCTATCGTCCTGACGGCGTAGAAGGCTGGCCTTGTACTTGGTTCGAGTTTTGCAAAGCTTTAAGAAACTCGTGTATATCCTCAATCGTTTGCTGACGGCGGCTTTTTGTCTTCCTTCTTTCGGTACTGGTTATACCCATGATAACGAGGCGTTTTTTAGGGGGGGGGAAGGGGGGAGTAGACGCAATGAGTGTTTATGACGGTCGGTGTGGCTCCATTGGGATAAGGTCGACCGCGAACCATTCTTCGCGACTTCCTGGAGCGCAGTAGGCAGATAGGTTACGTTAATGATTCAACAAGTATGGTATGGCTGATGAACTTGTTCCCCTCGTGCGGTGTCTTATTTAATGGGAGGGAAAAGGCACGCTCGGCTTCAAACCGGCTCACTTTCAGTCACTTAGATCGCCGCGGTGTTTGTGGCTGCGGTGACCGCGACAGAATCACCAGCAGCTGCCCTCTCGGCCCTCCTCTTGACGACCCAGTCCCCCAGTTCTTTCCATATCTCCTCTTTCTCCTTGGGCTTCAGCGTCGCTGCCAGCCCGCTGGTGCTCGTCGCCACGAACACTCTTGCCCCTTTCCAATCCGGGTCGTACACGACCCCTTCTTCCTTCTCCTCCTCCTCCTCCTCTTCTTCTTCTTCTTCTTCCACCGGCCGCTGCCACCCGTCCCGGTCGAGACGGCCCATGTTCTCCCGCTCGTCCTGCCAGCCGTAGCGGAACTCTGCGGGCCGGATGGGCCGGCCGTGGCGGACGCGCCAGACGCTCTCCCAGATGCTCTTGCCGACGAGGCAGACGGCCTCGGGCCGCCAGCGGCGGATCTTGGCCTCGAGGACGGCGACGCCGGCGTCCATCTCGGCGCGGCTCAGCTCGGCGCCGTTGCGGCTGGGGCGCGCGACGATGTTGGTCAGCCCCAGGGCGTACCGCGCCGGCAGCTGGCGGTCCTCGGCGGGCGCGCACAGCCGCGGCGTCACGCCCGACGAGTGCAGCAGCCGCCAGAAGAGGTTGGTCGGGTGCGCGTACGCGTGGCCCGTCCGCGCCGTCTCGATGCCCGGGTTCAGCCCGACGAAGAGCACCAGCAGGTTCGGCGCCAGCGCGTCCGGCAGGCCCGGTAAGTGGGCGTATGCCGACGGCGGCGCGTAGCTGGAGGGGACCCGGGCCCGCTTGGACCTGTTGTTGCGGGAAGGGGACCTGGTTACGGTTACTGTTGCTGTTGCTGTTGCTGTGGCGCTGATGGTGCTGGTGATGCTGGTGGTGCTGGTGGCCGCCGGGGTAGATGGCGAGGAGGTGTCCTCCTCTTTGAGATCGTCCTCATCGGGAGGGTCCGCTTTGCGCTTGGACGGGGAGCGCGAGGCCCGCCGTGGCGGCGGCACCGGGAGTGCCGCGGCCGATGATGAAGACGCTGACGAGAGGCGCAGGCTCCGCCGTAGCCCGGCAGTCGCGAAACCTGCTTTGAACATGAAGCTCTCGAGTTGCAGGCGGCCTTGGAAAGTCGGCGGCGGGCGGGTGTCCTCCGTAATATCCGCGCCCATCGTCCTCCCCCCGGCGGCTGAGTTGTGGTTGAATCGTGAGAGTCTAGAAGCTGATGTTGGCTGTGCTCCTCGGGACCAAACGAGCATAAAGCAAAAAGCTTCTTGGCCTCTTGTCAATCGGGTGAGGAGAAGCAGCGGTGACTAGATATTAATGTCAAAACCATCGCTTTCCCAACCTTTTCCTCGGCAGGGATGATCGTTCGATGTTGTGGCTGCTGTCTTAATCAGCCCCTCAACCTCTGGGGCTTGCAGTGGCAACTCAGAGGCAGCAAATGCGCCAAACTCAACTAGCGCAGCATTCCGCGTTGATATTTCCACCAGGTCACTGACTTGTCTTGGATAATTGAGCACTTTGCCCGTCCTCTACGTTAGACCCCTTAAACTTGTGGTCATGTGGAAATCTTGACTAGAGTTGAGAGCCGGAAAGATGCTTGGGGGGAAGTTGCGGGAAACGTGCGATGAATGCGCGGTCCCGGCAGTTCAGACCGCCCCTGCCATCTCAGCGAATAGGACCCCGAACCTGCTGCAGGTGGTGGAGACCCGTCGGTCTTCCGTGGGGTCGAGATGCTCGCAGCAGGGGACGTGGCGCCGGCACGGCGCTGACTGCGGGGCACGTCCGCATTTAACTAACCATAGTATGTTCTAAGTGGGCTGTGGTTGCTGGGCATTCGTATCGTATCGGACGGGAATGTTGTCTGGACTCCTTACCTCGTCTTGTTGGGCTTCAAAAGGATTCCGCTGGCCGAAAAGGTTGTGATCTCTTGTTGACAGTAATTTTCTCCCTCTTTCTCTACCTCCCTCGAAGCATCGCCAATTTTTCTTTTTCTTTTCCCAACCCCAATTGCAACACATCAAATCGTTCGATTTGTCCCTTGTCAATTCCTTCTCTGCACCACTGCACCATGGCTTCAGTCCAGAATGCCCCGCAGGAGCCAACAGCGCAGCAGCTGTCCGAGCTCAAGGAGAAGTACACGCTCGCCGGACAGAGCCAAGTGTTCACCTTTTACGACTCGCTCTCGAGCGCCGAGAAGGCTGCACTATACCAGCAACTGAGCCAGTTCGACCCCACGTACATCAACACCATCGCCGCCAAAGCACTTGCCCCACCCCAAGCCCAGGATGCCGCGCCGTCTCTCGAGCCGCTGCCGGACTCGGCCCGCGCGAGCATCATGGACTCGGCGCCCGCCGACATTGACCGCTGGTACTCGCAGGGTCTCGACCTGATCGCAGCCAACAAGGTCGCCGTCGTGCTCATGGCGGGCGGCCAGGGCACCCGGTTGGGCAGCTCCGAGCCCAAGGGCTGCTTCGACATCGGTCTGCCATCCGCCAAGTCCCTGTTCCAGATCCAGGCCGAGCGCATCCGCAAAGTCGAACAGCTTGCCGCCAAGAAGGCCGGCACCGGCGCCGGGGTCACGGTCCCCTGGTACGTCATGACGTCCGGGCCGACTCGCGGCCCTACCGAGCGGTTCTTCAAGGAGCACAACTACTTTGGCCTCAAGCCCGAGAACGTCTTCATCTTCGAGCAGGGCGTCCTCCCTTGCATCTCCAACGACGGCAAGATCCTGCTCGAGAGCAAGGCCAAGGTGGCGGTTGCGCCCGACGGCAACGGCGGGCTCTACAACGCCCTCGTCGAGGCCAAGGTGCTGGACGACATGAAGAGGCGCGGCATCGAGCACATCCACGCCTACTGCGTGGACAACTGCCTCGTCAAGGTGGCCGATCCCGTCTTCATCGGCTTCTCGGCCTCTGCGGACGTCGACATCGCCACCAAGGTCGTGCGCAAGCGCAACGCGACCGAGAGCGTCGGCCTGATCGTCAGCAAGAACGGCCGGCCAGACGTGGTCGAGTATAGCGAGATCGACCCGCAGATCGCCGCCGAGGAGGACCCCCAGCAGCCCGGCGTGCTCAAGTTCCGCGCCGCCAACATTGTCAACCACTACTACTCGTTCCGCTTCCTCGAGAGCATCCCCACCTGGGTCAAGACGCTGCCGCACCACGTCGCCCGCAAGAAGATCCCCTACGCCGATCTCGAGTCGGGCGAGACGATCAAGCCGGCCAAGCCCAACGGCATCAAGCTGGAGCAGTTCGTGTTTGACGTCTTCCCCAAGCTGGAGCTGAGCAAGTTCGCCTGCCTGGAGGTCCGCCGCGAGGACGAGTTCAGCCCGCTCAAGAACGCCCGCGGCACCGGCGAGGACGACCCGGACACCAGCAAGCACGACATCATGGCCCAGGGCAAGCGCTGGCTGCAGGCGGCGGGCGCTACCGTGGTCAGCGAGGACCCGAACGCGGGCGTCGAAGTGAGCCCGTTGTTGAGCTACGTAAGTCCACTCTCACTCTCCCCTTGTCAGGCCTGCCAATAATAGTGTGTGTCTTCATCGCTGACCGCTTTTACTCTAGGGCGGCGAAGGTCTCGAGAGCGTTACTGGCAAGACCATCACGGCGCCTACACTCTTGGAATGAAAATAGTAGTATGCCGACGGCGACAAGGGCGCTGGCGCGGGTGCCGGGCCCCTTTTCTTGTTGCTCAAGCATCCCCGAATATCCAAAAAAAATAATTACTCGTGATAAGGAAAGAAAGAACTATAAAAGTTTACGGGCTAGAATCAGCCAGGGCATGATTGATGTACTTGGCCTAGTGCTTGCTTTGCTATCAGTGTCAATTCGACATCATCCCGTCCCACTCTCTACCGGTCCGCCTGAGATGACATCCTTTTAAGTGGGAACGGCCATCGATTGATGGGTAATATGCTAAGCAGCGATAGTCTGCTTGCCATCTAGCATTTGAGTAGAGACGCAAACGCCCTTGGAACCTGTCTCACTGCCAGACCAGAAACTCCCGCTGTGGTCTATAATCCAGAACCCGAACGCTTTTACAAAAGCATGAATGGAACTTTGCCCTCTTCCCTCCCTCCCTCTGCTAGCCTCTATCCTGCCCCCCTCTCAAGAGCTGTTCAGGTAGCTCAGGTAGCAGTTCCACCCGATGCTGATGACGTTGACGAAGAGCAGGCGGTGCTGGAGCGGGACGAGCTTGAAGTTGACCATCTGGACAAAGGGCCAGATGGCCCAGTTGGTCAGCAGCGCGTCCTTGTAGCTCCGCGCGAGCTTGTCCCGCGGCGAGCCGCCCTCGAGCACGGCCATGCTGCCCAGGAAGACGCCGATGAAGGTGGGCGCGAAGATGCCCTGGTCGCACGCCACGCGCGCCAGCATGGTCGCCGTCGGCGAGCGCAGGTTGACGTGCCGCGAGAGCAGCCGGAACCAGGTCGCTGCCGCGGGGCCGAAGACGACTATTTGAGTCTTTTAGTTAATCTATTTTTTTTTTTTTTCTGTTCTTTTCTTTTCTTCTTTTACCCCACTTCCAACACTTCCAATAGAAAAAGAGAAATAGAGAAAAGAAAAAGAAAAAAAGGGATCAAAAAAGAAGCGAGGTGGAAAAGTAAAAAAAAAAAAAAAAAAAAATTAGAAAAATCCCAATATGTCTGTTACGCTTGAGAATTCAAGAAATGCATCGAACATACCACCACCGTACAACGCCATGCGCCCGGTACGCGCCAGGTCGTGCTTCTCGACGCCCTTCTTGTCAACCAGCTGCTGCGCCGTTATGTCGCCGACGGCGAACAAGATCGACGTGGTGACGGCCTGGGTGAAGAGCGGCCGCGCCGCCAGGCGGGCTTGGTACCTTTTTTTGCATCGAAACCACCGCGCGTCAGTCGTTGTTGGCTAGGTAGGTTATCTTTGTGCGTGAGGGGAGGAAGAGGGAGGAGGGGTGCGAAGGAGAACGGGTAAGTTGGTTGGGTTTCTCTCACCATCGAAGCATCTTCTGTGGTTTGGGGTTGTGAGTTGAGAACCGCGGTTCTCACTCACGTCTATTGACTGCGTGGAGGAGAGAGAGAGAGACAGACAGACAGACAGACAGACAGAGGGAAAAAGAGTCCAATGAAGCAGCTCTCGAACTGGTTTTGTTCTACAGGCGATCGAGGGGCTCAGTTGAGAGTCTCACAAGCTCTTCTTGAATTGGGTTTAGTTGCACCAAAATAGTGGTCAATTTGTCAGGTGTTGATGCCTGTCATCTCAGCAATTTTTTTCTTTTTTTTTTTTTTTTTAGTCTACTCCGAACTCTTCTTTCTGTTCTCGAACCCTGTCAAGATAGTTACTTGGTAATCACACAAGAAGTTCCTTTCAGGATCCTTGATCGGCGTTCAACTCATTTCGCAGCCCAACTCTGTCTCGGCAAGGTTCGCTGCTCACGGGACCTGCTAAAACTGGGGCCCCAAACTTAAAATCGCAACTCCGACAGGGTACCTTCAGGGGCTTTCAGGTCTCGACCCTTTGCGTGGCGGTGTGGCCGCTTTTTCGGCGTGGGGGTTTCTTCTAGTGTGTTTAGTTATGTCAATCAGTTATTACTGTCTCAACAACCTCCGCCATGTCTTTTTGACTCCTTCTCGAAGCCAATACCACTGATTCCCTGTACGGAACAACCCGTTTAGAACGGACTACCTCCTAGTCATATTGAAGAATCAATTGGTTATTATCTGAGAGAGGTACAAACACAACACATAGTTGATGGCCCTTTTTCGCTCACACACAACGTTGGAAAACCGGCTACTACTAGTACTAGTACCATACCAGCAAATAACCGATGCAAAAAAAGAGAAGAAAAAAAATGACCTCCATACTATGGCCTGCTTAGCAACCCCCATTCAAGTTGCTTCATACGCATACATCATGGCTCATCCCATTTTTTCTTCCCCCATCTCACTCACGAGCCCAGTCTCATCATGGGACTACCGCTTGCCACACTCCCAAGGCGGCCCGAGGCCCCCCCTCAGCCTCCGAATAACCATCCTTCCAGGCTTCCCCCTGTCTATGGGTTCGAGAGCAGGTACTCAACCGCACCTTGGACGCTGCCGCCGCTGCGGCGTAACGCCGTCACGTTCCTGTCAAAGTCATAGAAGCCCATGTCGTTCAGCTGGCGCAGCTGCTCGGCGTAGCGCTCCTCCGGTGGCCTATTGTCGGGCGGCGCCGCAGGAGCCGCGCCGGCTCCACCCAAGCCCAACAACTGCGCCATCTGCTGCAGGGCTTCCGGGGAGATGGGCGGCAGTCCAAAGGGATTGTTGGCGTTGGCCCCGGGGGCGGCGCCGCCGAATAGCGCAGCGAACGGGTTGGCCGCCGGTTGGGTGGTGCTGCCGGCCTGGCCCTGCGTGTTTGCGCCGGCCGCCGGGGCATCTCTGTTTTCCGTCGAAGAGGGGGACTGTGGCGGATTTGCTGGCGCCGCTTGCCCGGCCGCGCCCGGTGTGGCGGAGCCAAAGGCGGGTGGCATCATGCCCAGGAGGGAAGCGAGAGGAAACCCGGACGGGGCGTTGCCGGCATCCCCGGCGGCGCCGAACAGCGCCCGGAGAGGATCATCGTTGTTGTTGTTGTTGTTGTTATTGTTGTTGCCCGTGGTCGCGGCATTCCCGCTCCCTGGCGCGTCGGCCGGCGTGTTGTCCGTAGCACCAGGGGCCGGGAAGGCGGAGCCGCCGCCGCCCTGTAATACTCTTCGCATTCTCGCCGCCATCCGGATTGCCTCCGGGTTTGTCATCATGTTTCGGAAGTAGGGCGACTGGAGCATCTCGCGCGCGTTGGGCATGGCGGCCAATGCCGGGTTCGTACGGATCATCATGTCGATGAAGTTGGGGTTGTTCAGAGCTTCGTTCATTGTCTGCGCGATCATCGGGTTGGACAGCATATCGGCCAACTGGTCCTCGCTCGGCGGCGCGCCCATCTGCGACAAAAGGAGGGTGGGTCAGCAACTTGGTCCGCGGACAGCTGTGGTTATCGCTCACTTACCCCGCCGTCTGCGCCAAACAGGTCGGCGCTTGGCAAGTTGGCATGACCGGCAAACCGGGCGCCGGTGAGCCCTGCGAGAGGGTCGCCGGCAACGGAGCCCGCGGCCATGTTTTGGGGAACCGCGGCCGGAGTTGGAGTCGAGGATGAACCGCTGGCCGCAGGTTGCGCGTTGCTTCGGGCGCTCTTGACCATGTGGATGGTGTTCATGTTCTTGATCTTGTAGACGCTCAGGGCATCCGAGTCTTTCATGATGCGCCCGGAGTAGATCAGCCGCTGCCTGTCGGCGGGGATGTCCTCGAAGTCGGCGCCGGCGAGCTTGTTCTTGAGATCGAGCACGGTTGCCGACTCGTCCATGGTGATTGTGTGCGTCTTGTCGTTGGAGCTCTTCACCTTGAAGGTGATTTGGGCGTCGCTGCCCGTCTCGTTGTTGTCTGCCATGGCTGCACACCAGGAGTGAGCGAGAAGCGGGTTGCGACGAGACGTGGGAGGGGTGGCGGGGCGAACGATCGTGTAATTAGAGAGGGTCGGTCGGGGTCCGGTCTGCGAGGTCGGACCGATGGTACAAACGATAATCGTCGCTGGAGTAACCTCTTCTCTCTTCTTTCCCTGCGATGCCCCGAATTGATCACCAGATACGGGATTCAGCTGGACGAGCGTTTGACGTTGGTTGCTTGAGGTCGAGTGGAACGTTAATGATGTGCGTGGAAGTGCCAAGACCGCCCGCACACAGGCAGCTGTGGCCAACACTAGTCGTGTATGGATTAGATAAGACTAGCTATTGAAAGCTTGACATATTGATACGGTCCTAACGACAATAACTAAACGAGTGTAAATACAGATTACAAACTCCATCGCCTTCTAAAATATTTATTACTTAATCCAGGTTCATTAGCAGCATATGCCATATTTACGTGGACTCTCATGAGAAATACGGATACCTTACCTCATATCAGTTTCCGAAATGCCGACTCTCCTCCCAAGCATGCCTATCTCTATTTAATCACACCGATGCTACCATCCAAGTTCCGTCATCCCTGACTGCTAGAGGTTGCTTCAGTAGGTTTTTATCCTGTGGCACATTCACGAGGAGTTATCCAGCACTTAACTGTTTACCTGCGGGTGTCTGTCGATTGCAGACAACGCTGTTGGTGGTTCAGCTCAGCTTGCGTACATACATGGTCACGTGACCTAGGTCAGGTAGTTATTCCGTACCTCGATTTACATCCGCCTTCTGACTAACTAAGTGAATGCGGCGCCCGCACCTGCTGTTGACGCTGAAAGCAAACAGTGACGCATGGTCTCGGCCTGCTCGGTGAGCATTGCCGTTACACATAGCGGCAGCGAAATACCTTACAGCCCGGCGCCTGCCGATGATTGCGTCGGAGACCCGATCGGACGAGCAAGGAAGCGACATCGCGGGTGCCGTGCTCCACCTGCCGTGGCACCGATCGGCCCACCGAAAGAGCGCAAGGCCAGTTTCCGGTTGCCGATAGGGCTTCAGGACGGAACCACTTAGCCGTCTCCGAGGCTTGCGGAGGCAGCCACAAAGCACTCCGTGGAACCGCGGCGAAGAAACCTTACCCCTCCATCGAGCCTCACAATAATAGCCTTTGTCATTCGTCAATCGTTTGTTGCTCCCCGCCTCGTCTACGTTCTATGGAGCGAACCTTGACTCGTGCAAGGCCTCGTGCTTGGGTGTTCATACCCGTATGTTATGTACTGTACATACATACCTGTAGTGTACGAACGGATTTGTATATATTCCCAGCGCAAGCCGAGGCCGAGCATGACTGCCACTAAACTGGGGCTTCGAGGTTGTGAGATCAGAGGGCGATGGGCAATGCAATAGCCTCACCCGCGTACCTACTTCGCCGAACAGAGCCCGAATCCCGAATGTTCATTACTAGGCTCTGACTTGACGCTGCTTATACACAAGAGTGCCCAACACCCAACATCCGATCGCTCTGACCCTTACGGCCAGCCCGGCCATGTTCACTGTCGTGAATCACCGCGGCGGCAAAAGATCCATGACCAGGCGAGGCGGGATAAGGGCAGGCCTAACTGCGAGGGGGGAAAAAACGGTCATTGTCCGTTGCCGGTGTGATCATTCTCGGCCACGTGGAAACTCGAGACAGGATGTTCGCGGCGTGCAAGACGGCGATATGGCTTCTTCTTTAGGACATTCTGTGCTGGCAATTGGGTTGGCTGCCCGGGCTAGCCACATGCATGGCAGATGTGTTGCGCCTTGCAATCGCGGATCGAGCAGCCTCACCGGGCCGGAAAACGGGTCGGTGCCCAGCAGGGGCCGAGGGACCAACCAAGAAGGGCCTGACGAACCAACATCCCGATCATCCTTGCTCTCCTTCCCTGGCACCTTACGAGGCTGCAAGACTGCTGTGGCCGTGTTGCAAACCACCAAGTGCGGTGGCGTCAGGGGCGCAAGCACCGGACCAAACAGAGAGGCAGGGCCGCAACGCCAAACAGATAACGGGAAGCGCATGGTGCGGGTAAAGGTCAGGCAATGGATGGCCCCCGATCCCCAGATGTCCACCGCGGGGTGATGGAGTTGTTCCTGCCCTATCATCGTCTCAGCACCCCTGCGTGGTTTGTGGGTGGCTTGCAGAGCCAAGATTTGTCAGAGGGTCGCACCAAATTGGGCTGGCCGAAAAGCGCTCCTGTTGTCAGGCGGTCACCTGCCCTTCTCGACCGACATCTTGGCCGATCTACGGATATCGGAGGACCATCCGATAGCCAGTTGCACAAAGCGAAACGAGGCCGGGACTTCCCGGCCCCTCCTCTCTCCGGATCCTCGTTCCACTGTTGAACAGAATTAAAATGGTTATATTTTTGGGGTGCGGGTGGTGGTAGGGGAGAGGGAGAAAAAAAAAAGGGAGAAAAGGCGCAGGAATAGGGTATGTGCTCCGTAGCATGCTTCGTGACGACGACCGAGTTGGAGTTGAGGGGCAAGAGCGGGGAGTGGAGGAGCGCGGGGTCGAAGGTGAGGGGCACGGAATTCTTCTGGAAGCCGACTTCAATTGCAAGCCCTAAACACCTGGGCATTAGGAACCACGCCATCCATGGATTGCAGATTACATTATGAGAGCCAATTGAACTTGACACTTGACACAAGACTGAAGACGAGGTTGCCATGTGGGCGCCACGGCGGAGTGTGAGTTGGCAGGGCAGTTCTGGCAGTCGCTGCCCGCCCGAAGTACACGTGCCTACCTTGGCGTGTAAGTCAGGTATGTGTGTTCATACATCCGGTACCTAAGGTACCTTCTCTCTCAGGCATCTGGGCATTCGGGTCGAGGCCTATGATTCAGACAGAAGGAACAAAGCTCGCTGCGTTGGCAAGAGCCGTTCGTCATGCCGACAACAACCTGCAAAGGCTCTCTCTGGAGCAAGCTATCAACCAACCCAATCCTTTTCGACACCACGCAGCTCGCCAGTGGATACAAACTGGCAAGAAGCGGAAACAGCCTCTATTTTCTCTTCGCATAGCTTAGCCCAATGAAAGATTTTGCGTGGCGCAGTCTCTGCACGTCCACTTCCATTCCATTCTCTCTCCCTCTATCTCTCTCTGTTTTCTCTCTCCTTATCCCCTCCCTCGCTCTCTTCCCAGCCCAAGGTGAGTTTCATTAGGTAAGGCGTCATGTTTCAAGTTCATTCTCTGCGGGCACTGTGCCCCACGGTAATCCTCGACATGCCAGACCCTCCCATTGAGCCTTCGGGAACGACATTAGCATGCGCACACGAGACTGTGTGTGTGAAAGCAAGACTGCGTAGGAGAAGAGCAGGTAGGGCCTGACAACGGGGAGACCCACGGTGGATTCGGTCGCTCTCACTCACCGACACGGTCGTCTCACATGGGCTCTTCTCGCCCCGGTTTGGTCTCCATCGCCCCATAGGACCGAGGGTGACGCAGTCGAGTCTGCAACGCTACGCTTAGCTGCTTTGGCCTACCCTCACCGCTGGGTTGGATACAGAGGGCTGATTGGGCGGCAACATGTTGAGGCACAACGGTAACGACACATGATGAGGATGCTCTCTGGGCAAGCATGACAACGTTGCTCGACGGGCCCCTACAGCAGACACAGCACGCTTGACAGAGAGAGTCCACAGCTCATGGCCGCCCTCGGTCCTCTGAACCTTACGAACCGTCGGAGAGCCGAGTATTGAGGGGCGGCATTTCCAGCTCTGAATTGTTTCCACTCTCTCTCTTACATCCACATCTGCCTTGTTAGGGCCGCCAGTCATGAGGCGGCAGATTCATTCGTTCTCCCCTTCACCCATACCAAACCAAACCCCCCCCCAACCTCTGACGCACCCCGGCTGCATTACCCGGACAAGTCCCCGTTCGCGCCATGGCCCATTGTCTTCCGATGGGCTTGTTTTTTCTCATACGTCCCTGTCTTACCGTTGAGGGATCCGCTCTCGCAGATCAACTATGTTACTATGTCATGCGGCTGCTCTCTTTCACTAGAACTTCAACCCACCGTTCGTCTCTGACTTTATGGCTCTTGCCTCCGGCTCTCGAGTCCTGGGAAGCCAGCTGAGCGGTTCACCCCTCACCCTCTTACGCTTCGCACATGTGTTTATCCCCCGGCCAGAAGGGTATCAGGACGCAAATTTTCGTGATACTCTGCTGGCTCCCTCGTGTCCTTTTGGTGCCCGACCAGCACCTCGAACACATCAGTCGCAGCATGCGTTGGCACAAGCCCATTTCTGAGAAGAGGATGATAATCCCCGAGCAGCCGACCATATAAGGGCTTTCTGTCCGCACCTTCTCTGACTTCACTGTTTCTCTTCGTCCCAAGCCCGACCCCTGACTTCGGCACTCTACCAACAACCAGCCGACTCTCTTCACTTCTTCATTCATTGACATTACCATCTGCCTCAGCCACCATGTCGTCTTCACAACGCAAGTCCCCTGTCGTGTACACCAATGCTGTCTACTGGCCCAACTACCGGGTCTTCCATGGGGACTCGCCAGGCCAGCTGAACTACGGGTGCATCAACCGGGTCTACTACGCCTTTGCCACGGTAACGGCGAACGGAGGGGTGTTTGTGAGTACAATTGGATGCACCAATGCGCGGTCTGCAGCTTGCTCACTCGACGACTAGCTCAGTAACGAGGAGGCCGATGCCGAGGTAGCCTGTGACGGAGTCAAGGGAGCGCTGGGGTCTCTGATGCACCTCAAGCAGAAACATACCCATTTACAAGTCGTCTTGTCGATCGGCGGCGGCGCCTCGGCCGAAACGTTTCCCATCGTGGCATCCAGTCCCATCCTCCGGGACAACTTTGCCCGCTCGGCCCGTGGCCTACTCGACGCATCCGGCCTGAATGGCATTGACAGTAAGCCCCCCGTGTCCGTCGGAGACCAACCGGCCAACTTCTTGATATTGTCGTCGTGGCTCTAATACGGGGCTAGTCGTCTGGGAGTATCCTTGCACACCGGAACAGGGAAGCGACTTCCTCGCGCTGGTCGCGGCGATCCGCATCTACCTCCCCGAGGAGCACTACCTGCTCACGGCCACCCTGCCGGCCGTCCGTGCAGTCCTCCAGAACATCGACCTCGGACAGGCGGCCGAGTACCTCGACACCATCAACTTGGCGGCGTACGACTTCTTCGGTCCCTGGTCGCACAAGAGCGGACACCAAGCGCAGCTGTACGCTATGAACAAGGACGAGCCATCGGGCGCGAGCGGCGTCCGGGACCTGATGTCGGCGGGCGTGCCGAGCCGTAAGATCCTCCTGGGAATCCCACTCTTTGGCCGCAGCTTCCTGCACGTTTCCGGGCCGGGACACAAGAACCGGGGCGCGGGCGGCGGCCCGGATGGCTCGTTTGAGTACTCCCAGCTGCCCCGAAAGGGGACTAAAGAGCAGGTGGACAAGCGGGCCGTGGCGGCGCAGTGCGTCGGCGGCGACGGCGGCTTCGTCTCGTACGACAACCCGGACACGGTCAGAATGAAGGCAGCGTTTTGCAAGCAGAAGAGGCTCGGAGTACGTGCTTTCTTTCCCACCCGAGACTTTTTTTTAGATTTCTACTTCCTTTTGTTTGTTATAAGGAGTAAAAAAAAAGAGAAAGAGAGGAAAAGGGAAAGAGAATGGCATGCTGACTTGTTCTGACGTCCAGGGGCTCTTCTACTGGAGCGCGCCGAGCGACTCGAAGGATCCGAAACGGAGTCTTATCGCGACGGGGTTCAAGGCGCTACACAGCTCTTGAAAATCTCTTTTCCCCCCTTCCTTACTCTTTTCCCTCTCTCGCATCGGGTTTGACATGACTTTTCATTTGTGTCTACACTCCCCATGTAAGTAGAAAAGGCCCAAGAACTGTACGCAAGGTACGAAGCGGATGACCGAGACGAGTTTCACGACATCATGTTTTGGATAAAGGTACAAAAAAATGACATTGGGAAGCCGGTTTAGAAAGGTTTCGGGTTATTGATCTTGTTTCTTTTTTTTTTCTCCCCTTTTCATTTTCCTACTTCCTTACTCACTTTGAACTAGAATAGATGGCGGCACAAGCAGGACAAGACATGTCAGGAAGCGACACAACGCGAGTTGTATATAGTGTGCATTCAATTGGACCGCGGTTGGTTTTTAGATGAAAGAATCAAGCAGACATCGCAAATGAAGGATCTTGATATGGTTTGTTTTCTCTCCCCCTTTGAAGTCTGTCGGCTGGGCCGTGAACGAGGTGTCTACTATACGGTACTCAGAAATAACGAGAAAGGAGTCAGCCTAATTATGGAAGTTATCCTCCGTCTGGTCTACGAAACGGGTCACGGAAGTTTGGGGATGACTTGGCCGCTCTGTGAAGTGAGTATGTAATTACACGCTACGCTCGAGTCGCACAAACGTCTGAGGCCGTGTGCCCCACGGGACCTTTCAAATAACAACGACAAAAGGAACATTGACGGGAAAGAAAAGTAACAATAGCGATGTCGAGGTCCTCCTCCCCCCCCCCCCCCCCTCTCTCTCTCTGTGTGTGAGTGAGTGAGTGTGTGTGTGTGTGTGTGTGTGTGCCATTGAGTCAGCGCCCAGGTCCGGGTCTGGGAATACGCCACGTCTACTTCATGTCTGGCTTCGGTTCGGTGCCGTGCCGAGCGATCAATTGACAAGCATTCATGATTGTCTCTTTTGTTGTCCATTTGGGTTCGGGTAGGATTTCCGGTGTAAGGCTGAGTTACAAACCATAAAAGGGGAAGGGAGGGAGGGCTACGTCATGCCAAGTTAAGAGAGAAAAAGGGAAAGGGAAAGAGGGTGGCCCGGGATTGGGGTTGGGCTGAAATGCGTCACGGAGAGGGAGGGACCAGGGTCGGGGAGATGAATTTTGCCTTGACCGGTTCGGCTACGGAGTAGGTGAGTGAGTGAGCGGAAGGGTTCTTTTTGTTCACTTGACAGCCTTGCGGATTGCTACTGCGTTCTTTGTACATACATACTACGACTGACTAGGTAACTTCGGTACTGTGCATACACCTAAATGTGTGTACGGAGTATACAGATTAGTACTGTACAAATCAATTCTTAACGAGTCTGTATGGTAAGCGAGGTCACCGGGGCGACGCCAACGTCAAACCCGAACCCTCGAGGTGCAACTGCAAGGAGCGCTCAATCGAGTCCCCTTCCCTCCCCCACCCCAAGATAGAACAATTCAGGATGGCGATGCTAAAGAACCAGGCTGCTGATACACGTGTAGAGAGCATGCAGGTCCAAATCAAGGCAGCGATGGGAATATGCGTAGCAGCCCATGTCTGCAAGGGACACTAGAAGCAACATGGGCCGGGTCGAGATTCAATAGGGGAACCCGGGGGTGAAGGGGGTATTATTATCAAGAACGCCGGCGCCCGATGTATTATTCTATATATGTATATATGTTACTACTTAGTACCAAGTTATCCAAGGGACGCCACCCGCCTCACTCAACTTCCACCCCATTCGTTAGGTCAACACGAAGCCGATCTCGTCCCTGTTGTCGTCAATCACGCGGCCCCACTCGAGCAGCAGGCGGAACAGGTAGACCTCCATGTCCTCCCTCCGGATCGCCTTCTCGGCCCAGCGCTTCCCCTGCTCGGCGATCCACTGGGCGTCCTCCTGCCGCGGATACATGAGCACCTCCCGGCCGTTCAGCGTGCGCCCGTCCCGCTTCAGCAGGCCAAAGAAGTAGGCCATGGTGCCGTGCAGCGCGTGGTACCGCACGTCGATGGGCACAAAGTGGATCCACGGCATCAGCCGCTCGCTGTACCACTCCCGGAAGATGGACGAGTAGAACGGGACGCTGTTCGACCGCAGCGTCCGCAGGAACTCGGGCGCGGGGCCGTCGTCCGTGTCGATGACCATGACGTACCTGTGCCGGAGGGGGTCGTCGGCGGGGGGGGCGTCGGTGTTGGTGTGAAACTCGGCGCCGATGGCCTTGCAGGACTCCTTGTTGTCACTGATTTTTTGCTTGTTTTTGTTATCCGTCTCGTCGTCACCGCTGTCCTTGCAGGCGGTGTAGCTGGAGAAGGCGACGTCCATGGGGAAGAGCTCGTTGATGTCCGCCGTCGGGACCTGCTCAAACATGAACCTGTCCTTGGTCGGGAGTAGTAGCCTGGTCGTCTCCGACCGTGACGGGTTGTTGAGCATGTGGACGAGCCGCTCTTGATGGCCACCGCGGGCGAGCTCGTGGCTGGTGTCGTGGCGGTCCACCTTTCCACGCCAAAACAGTCGCTTGTACTTTACCTTGAAGCCCTCGGTTCTCGGTTCGGGGGGCTCGCTGATCCGCCGCAGCGGGATGAGAATGTCACTGTAAACGTCCGTCTTTGCTCTGCTGAAGACGGGGAGCAACTCTTGGAGAGGTCGGAGCGGGGGCGGCGTCATGTGGAAGCCATGGAGGCGGAACAGGTCCGGCTGGTGGCAGATATCTTGGGATAGCGGCCAGTTGGTCAGGTATTGGCCCAGAGACTGCGGCCGGGCGCAAGATGTGCAGACGTCCCGGACGTCCCAGTGGGTGCCTGCCCGCCCCCTGCTTCCAGGCGGGCAGGCGAGGGCCGTCATCTCCCGGTAGGCCTCTACCGAGGTGGTGAAGCCGTCCGGGTTCGAAAGCTCCTGGCTTTCAGCCGCGGGTTGGGCGGCGGGAAGTTCGCCGAGCGGATTGGAGGCCCTTGGAAGAAGCTTGCTGACACCTTTCCGGGTTGCCGTCTTGCTGAGCCGCTGGACATCCTCCCACGGTGCGAGCACCCGTGGCCGCTCGTTCAGGTTGATGGCCAGCTCCATGTCGGGCAGATGTTCCGCAAAAGTGGTCACCAGCTCGACGAGATCTTCCATGACTGGCTTGTAAGGGCTCGAAGGGGGCAGATTATGCCGGGGCTTGCCGTTCTGTATCTGAAGAATAGCCATATCGGGTTCAGCGGCAGCACGGCGAACACCTTCTCTTATCTTGGACGGAGCCATGCCCCAGAATGGGAGGAGGTCTTTCTCAATTTGCGGGAAATGGTCGAGGACGACTGAGTTCCGGTCCTTAGCAAAACCGTACCAGACATCAAACTTTGCGGGAGGGTCTCGGCCATGATGACGGTCTTTGTATTCCTCGACGGCAACGCGCAACGAATCGCTGACCGCCGCATTGACCAGCCACCGGTCCGCCTCGGTCCGAGCATCGTACATGATCTTGGTTAGCGGGTGCTTCTCGGTGATTCGGAGTGCCTTAACGGGAGTGTAGATGGTGGCCACGATGGTGACGACGACGAGAAGGAGGACGATAAAAGCGCGGTGCAAAAAAGCGACGGACCGGATGTCGTTTGTGTATAGGAGAGATGAGAAGCCGACGCAGACGAGCATCAAGCCGGCATAGACGACCCCGGGCGCGACGTTCTCCCAGGTCCCCGTCAGAGCTGTCTTCCGCACTGCTTGCGTGAAGCCCAGGAGGAAGGTAAACAGTCCCACCAGAGACAGGGGGCTGCTTTCGGTGGCGAGAAGACTGGTTGATATGACGAAGATGGAGAAGGCGAGGCCGTCGACGACGACATCAAAGAGGTACAGCGAGTCAAGGCGTCGGAAGTCGGATCTCGTGGGAGTGCCGGGGAGGACGAGACGGGAGAACTGGTAGAGCAGGCCGGTGCCTACGGCGGCGAAAAGGAGGATCCCACTCAGGGTTCTCAGACGGCTCTTGGTGGTTCTTGTCCAAGCAAGGATACGCCAGGCCACAATAATGATAGCAGTGTCGAGCAGCAAGCCAACCCATTGGAGGAAGACGACAGAGGCGCTGGCGTCCTTGCTCGAACAAAAGAAGGTCGACCGGGGATCGTTGGACGATACGAGATACGTGCCCACGGTGAGCATAGTGACGGCAAGGGTCAGGGACGCTTTCGACTCGCAGAACCAGGAGCCAAGGGCCTCATAGACAGTCATGCCGAAATCGTGTGCCTCCCTGTCATCGTCACCGACACCAGACGGTGGCCCGAGGCCAGGGAGGAATTCGTATAAAAAGATTAAGAGAGGCAAAAAGGCCTGGTTGAGGTCAGAAGCCTGAACGGAAACAGCCAAGGCCAGCACGACCGGACGCGAGACTGACCTCGATTCCCTGCTTGGAGCATTGCAGGTCAAGCGACACTCGGTGGAAGATTTCCAAACGCAATATGACACAAAAAACGAGCGCAGGCAAGAAGTATCTCCGTGGTTTCTTTGGTAAGTTGCTGCGTCTCGCCCTCAGCGGCGCCCGCTCATCGTCTGAGGTGGTAAGAATTAGTACGTTGGCTTTTGTTTTAGAAGAAACGAAAGAAAGTTACAAACAAGATACAAGATACAAAAAGGTCTATATCAGAGTACTCACCGAACCTCCCATTTGTGCCGGGGAGACACACGGAGAAGAAGCTGGCTCCATACGACGATAATGCCCCGATGAGGAGGACAAGGAGGGACGAGGGCCGAGGTTGCTCTGTTATCTCACTCGAGGTCAGCAAATACCAAGCAAATGGCTGGACTTGAGACCCGCGGGAGGACGGGGGGATTCTGCTGACCGATGACCTGGTGGTACTCTATGCTATATGCGAGCCATGCAAAGGACGTGACGGCGCTAGGCGAGGGTCAGTCTTTGTTGTCATCGTGGGGTGTTGCATGCGTAATTGTTCAGGGGGTGTCTCGGTCTTGGGGTCTTTTTACCTTAGCGCCGTCAACTGGTTGGCCATCGGGTGCTGTACCGATGGATGAAACCCGCACGCTAAATTACCTGTAGTTACCTTGAAGGTTGGTATTTCGAGTGCTCCCGTCAACGTCGAATGCCGCGGGCGGGTTTACCCGGCTGCTGCCACGGTCGGGAATACATTAACTCAATAAAGAGGAATCGTTTGGAAAGCTAGTAGTCTGGGACGAGCTCCCGGTTGGATGTTTGATGGAGAAAGGGATCAAAATAACAAGATCGCCATTGCGGCGACTGGATGGAACAACTCCTTGTTGTTCAGGTCGCAGATCATTAGCGGGGGGCGGGAGCGAGATTTTAATTAGCACTTTGAGACTGCTGACTGGGAACCACTGCACCTAGCTAAAAGAGGTTATCAATTCCAAGTTTCCTACTCCGTACCGCGATACACTAAAGTAAATACATTCATGTATCCATCCTACAGGTGCTAGCCAGTTACGCAACTCCAAGGAAGGAAAGCACTGTATATGTCAAGTGCGGAAGGACCTAACATAGCGCTTCCTTGGGCAGGCCAGGCAACCAAGACCTGAACTGTTGGGCGGGTCTGTGGCTTACAGTGTCACGACGCGTTTTAACTATCGGTTTTAGCACTCGCGTCGGTCCACTTTATCTTAGCCATCTCTTCTTTACAATACACAACCTTTGCACATTCCACCCGAACTGCTCAAATGGGCCGGCCAGCAACACATCGGCAATGACGTCGCTCAGAACAGGCCCGGCCACTGCGGGCCTGCACCGCCTCTACATTCCCGCCGTGTGCGCGCTGATCGCCTTCCTCGGCTACTACTCGCAATACCTGTTCAACACCGACCCGGATCTGGCCCCGGGCCCGCTCACCCGCCGCGAGACCCTGACCTTCAACGGCCTCATTGCCTGCGTCTGGCTAACCTACTACCGCGCCTGCACCGTCGACCCGGGCCGATACCGCTTCCCGCGATCGGAACAGCAGCAACAACAACAACATCATCATCATCATCAACCTACCCCCGAGGCCGACCCCCGAGGCCCGCACCCTCTCCTCCGCCCGACCCGCTTCTGCAAGAAGTGCGATGCCCCCAAGCCCCTCCGCGCCCACCACTGCCGCCACTGCGGCCGCTGCATCCCCAAGATGGACCACCACTGCCCCTGGACGGGCACCTGCGTGTCGCTGCAGACGTTCCCCTACTTCTTGCGCTTCCAGCTCTACGCCAACGTCGCGCTGTGGTACCTGGGCGCGCTGCTCTGGCGCCGCGCCGCCGCCGTCTGGGCCGACCGCCGCCTGCCCGCCTACCTGGGCCCGTCGCTGGCCAGCCTGGCCGGCCTGACCGTCCTGACCCTCGCCGACGCCGCCACCGCCCTGCCCCTCGGCCTGCTCCTCGTCACCACCGTCCGCGGCTGGGTCTTCAACACCACCCTGATCGAGGACTGGGAGGTGGAGCGCCACGAGGCCCTCGTGTCGCGCATGGTGGCCGCCGCCTCCGACGGGGACACCGACCCCGCCTCCTCCTCCTCCTCCTCCTCCCTCTCCTTCTGGGCCGACGACGACGCCGCCGTGCGCGACGCCCTCGCCCGCGTCGAGTTCCCCTACGACCTGGGCGTGTTTGCCAACATGGCCCAGGCCATGGGCACCCGCAACGTGCTGAGGTGGTTCTTGCCCGTCTTTGGGGGCGGGCCCGTCGTCAACAACGAGACCCCCGGCAAGGGCGTCGGCTGGGAGTGGGAGGAGAACGGGTTCAACGACCTCCCCGGCCTGTGGCCGCCCCCCGATCCGGAAAAGATGAGGCAGGCGAGGCGCGGCCCCTGGCCGGGCGCGGCCGCCCACGACCAGGATCGGCGGGCCGAGGCCTGGGATGCGTATCAGACGCCGGAGGAGATCAAGGCGGCCTTTGCGAGACGGCAGCGGGAGGACCAGCTGAGGAGAGAGCGCGCCCGGGCGCTGCAGGCCGGACAGCGCTCCGGCATCATTGCCGAGCTGGAAGAGCTGGGCGGCGGGGTGGTTGGCCAGCCGTCGTGGACAAACGCCGAGGGCGACCGGCTGTGGGACTACGGCGTGGATGAGGAGGTCGAGGAGGACATCATGCCCTCGCGGGCAGACGACGAGAACGTGCCCCTGGCTGAGCTGATCCGCAGGCGCAAGGTCCGGACTCGGGAGGGTGGTGATGATGATGATGGCTGAAGCCCGCCTAAAACGCTACGCTATACCATGGTCCCAACATTTCAGATCGAAACATGACCAACAATAGGAACATAACCTACAACCAACACCGCACGCACACACCTACCTTTATCAGGTGTGTGTTTGGATCACACACAGAGTACGCAGCAGCAGTGCTTTTCGAATCAGCCGCACACTGACCGCACAAGTCTGCCTGCCTTTGATCAAACAAGCCACTCTTATCGCTTCCACGCACATATACGCATACATAATTGACCAAAGATCGCCGCCTTTTTTGTCATTCGGCCTGCTCCAAAAAGGCAAGCAAAAAAGAAAAAAAAACCGCTATCTAAAATCTAATCTACCAGTCGTCATCATCATCATCCTTCTTCGCCATGGCGTTCTTCCTCGCCAGCAGCGCGTCCGCCAGGCTCCCGGCCAGGCTCGGCGTAGGCGTGCTGCTCCTGCTGCTGTCCGAGCCGTTCATGCTCATGCCCGAGTCGCGCGCCTGCAGGCCGGCCGGTTTCCTGCCCGCCACCGGGCGCTTGGCCGGGGGCTGCGGCGCTGCCGGCTTGGCCCGCGCCGCCACCCCGTTCGCGGCGGCGGCCGCCGGCGGGGGCGGTGGTGGTCGCGGTGCCGGTGCCGGGGCCGGGGCCGGCTCTTGTTCCTCCACGTACGCGGCCGGAACCCAGGCTTGTCCGCTCGACGTCTTGGCGAGCCACCAGCCTTAGATACGAATTGTTCAGTCAGTATGGGGGGAAATTTCTAGATTATTCGACCGACTACTTTTTAAGATCTGAAGGGGAGAGAAAGACAAAGAAATGGCTTACCATTGTTTTCCTTCTGGACAATCTCGATTATCTGGCCCGCCTTGACGGACAGTTCATTGTCTCGCTGACCGGTGAAGTCGTAGAGAACCTTGGCCATGATCTTGGGCTTTGCAGGCGCAGCGGGGGGTGGAGGGGGAGGTGCGCGCACGGCCGATGAGTTGGACTTTTGGCGGGTGTGCGAGGGGATGCTGACGGAGACCGCCGGCTGGGGTTGCGGGACCGGCCTCGAGGTTGCCGTAGTGGTGGTGTTGCTGGTCGCGGCGGAAGCGGCCGACGGTCGGGGCTGGGGCGTTCGGTTGACAGGGTTCCTGGACGGTCTGCCGCCCGGCCCGCCGGGCTTGATCAACTTGCCCTTGGTGATCGGTCTCGGAGGGACCGGCTTGCCCTTTGGCGTCGGCCGGGAGACGGAGTTGGGCGGCTCGCCTTGCTGCGTGTGGACGGCGCCGCTCTTGTAGAAGTCCTGCGGGCCGGGCGCGTCCTTGAGGACCTTTACGATCTGCATCTTACCCGGCTTCTTAGCGTACTCAATCGTATCCCCAATCTTCAGATTGAACCCGCCCGGCATCACTCTCTTCATCTGCGTGAACAGCTCCGTCTTGAGGACGCAGTTGAGCAGCGGGTCGGCCTCCTGCTGCGACCCCACGCCCAGGGAGAACCAGTCGTCCCGGCACGTGGACGTGCCGATGAACTTGATGGCGCCCAGGGGGATCGCGCGCTCAGCCACGATCTGGACCTGGCCGTTCTGGCCCATGACCTGCGCGACGATGTAGAACTTGCTGTTGGTGACGATCAGGATCCTGGGGCTCGGCTTGCTGGAGCGGCCAAACTTGGCCTCGAGGATCTCGCCGCGGCAGGAGAAGACGGCCCTCTCGTTGGAGCCGAGATGGATGCCGTTCCGCACCTGGGCGCCCGGGCCGGTGGTCGCGTTGATGCCGAGGTAGTCGCCGAGGAAGCGCCGGGAGCCGAGGAGGCTCATCCTCCTGCGCTCCTTGCGGCCCTGCAGGATCTTGTGGCCCTCCTCGCGGAGCTGGAGGTACTCGGCGCCGGTGCGCTTCTTCCTCCAGAAGCGCTGGATGCGGGTGGCGGCCTCGGCCCGGTAGGCGAGGTAGGCCCGCCACATGCGCTGGATCCGCGTCGCCATGTTGTGCCAGTACCGGTCCCTCATGTGCTCGAGCGCGAACAGGGTCTCGGGCGACTTGATGAAGGCCTTGGTGACGCCGAGCTGCCACTCCTCCTGGGGAATGCTCGTGTCCTTGAGGATCTGCTTGACGGCGGCCTCGTAGGAGCCCTGCCAGGTGTACTCGCCCGCGTACGAGGTCGCGGGGGACAGCAGGAAGAAGCGGTCGACGAACTTCTCGAACGACTGGCGGTAGGCGAAGCCGGCGCGCCTGATCCGCACGTTCTCCTGGAGACCCAGGTACTTGATCTGGTGGAGCACGTTGGCCACGTTGTACTCGTGCGGCGACTTGTTCTCGTTGGGCTTGATGGTCCGGATGTAGGAAGGCTGGCACTTCATGAGCGTGTCCACGAGCGCGTTGGCCGACGCCTTGATCCTGTCGCCCGCCGAGGGGGGCTGCTTCCGGTTATCTTGGTCCACGTGGACGGGGAAGATGGTGTGGAGGAACTTGTTCTGGCTGCCCTGGACCAGGTTGAGGAGCCCCTTGAGGAGCTGGTCCTTGTTCTTGTCCGTGATGCCGTCGACCGTGTACGTGACGTCGCCGGCGTAGTGCTTGACGATGAAGCTCCCCTGCCGAGGGGTGAGGTGGGGGTTCGACATGCTGTTGATGCTCTGCATGAAGGTGCGGTCGCAGGCGGCGGGATCCGCGTGGGCGGTCTTGGTGGCATCCTTCATGGCCGAGAAGATGCCCGGCGGCCGGACGGACTCGATCAGGTCGCACACAATCTTGTTGTCGAAGTAGGAGATGGGGGTCCACTTGATCTGCTCCCGGGCGTATTCTTCCTGCTCGGCCTTCAGGGTCAGCTGGATGAAGATCTGCTGGAGCTTCTCGTTCACGTAGTTGATGCAGAGCTGCTCGAAGCTGTTCTTCTCGAAGATCTCGAAGCCGTAGATGTCGAGAATGCCAATCGTGTTGGAGGTGGCCTGCCGCGCCCTTAGGGACTGGTTGAGCCGCTCCACGATCCAGTCGAACAGGTGGTAGTAGATGGCCATGGCCAGGGCGTCCCTGGTCGCCGTCGCCTGGGCCACGTTCGCGGGGGACTCGATCACCTCGCCGCTCCTCGGCGTGAGGACGCGGATCGTGATGGCGTGGACGAGGCTGGCCGGGTCGACCTCGAGCAGATAGGCGAGGAAGTCCACGACCGACTGGTCCGACACGGCCGCATATCCGCTGTCATCCTCGCGGAACACCAGGTTGCCGGTCCAGAGGATGGCGGCCAACATGCGGAAGATGCTGTCCTGCTCGGCTTGCGTAAGGCCGATGATCTTCATGGCGTTGAGCGTGTCTTGGAACTCGGCCAGGTCGTCGATCCCGTCGACGTTGAAGCACTTGGACTTGCTGGTGTAGAGATACGTCTCGGGCTTCTGGACCCCGAAGATCTCTCGGTAATGCTGCGACGCGCCCTTCGTGAACTGATAGAAGATGTGGAAGTTGCGCTCGTTGGTGACCTGGCCAACCACGCGCGACTTCTCGAGCAGGTAGTTGGTGATGTCGGCACCGACGGGCTCGCCCTGGGCGTTGAAGTGGATCTGCAGATACTTGCCGAAGCGCGACGAGTTGTTGTTCCGCAGCGTCTTTGCGTTGCCGAACGACTCGAGCAAGGGGTTGGTCGCCAGCACCATGTCCTTGATCTGCTGGATGTCGCCCGTGTCGCCGCCGCCCGAGACGTTGGCGATGTACTGCATGATGCGCTTTGCCGCCTCGGTCTTGCCGGCACCGGACTCGCCCGAGATGATGACGCACTGGTTGTCTTTGTACGCCTTCATGTTGTAGTAGGCGGACTCGGCGATGGCGAAGACGTGCGGGGGCATCTCGAGCCGGTTCTTCCCCCGGTAGCTCTGGAGGACCTGGTCGGTGTAGATGCCGAGGTCGCGAAAGGGGTTGACCGAGACCAGTACATGGCCAATGTATGTGTAGATTTCGCCGCCCTCGAACCGCTTCTTCAGGTTCTCGTTGATGGCGTCGTTGGACACGGTCCGTAGTAGCGTCAGGTCGGACACGCCGATCTCCTTCTTCTTTGTCGTGTCGAAAGTGGCCTTCTTGGGCTTGCTCGGCGCGGCCTGGCCGCCGCCGCCAGCAGCGCGTTCGGCCCGGGCGGCCTTGTCTTTTGCGCGTCGAGTGATACCCTGCGATCCGGGGGCGCTGTCAGCGACGTTCCGCCCTGGAACCCGCGGTCAAGAAAGAGCGCGTGCCCATGAGCGGCAGATGCGCCCGTGTCCGAGAGAGAGGGTTGCTCACCATGGTGGGCGTGTCATGCGCGTGCTGCTCGAAGCGACCGCAATTGGATTAATTTACACCGGGAGATTAGGTTGGTTTCCGGTCGCGGGTTGTGGCTTTGTGCGGGGAGGGGAAGGGATGGGCTGCGTTGAACAGCACGGTTCTTGGTCGGCGATCCGGTGACGGCGCTATGGTCGATGGTTGTCTTTGGCATCTAAAGAAAACGTGCCTGGGTGTAGCAGGATGGATCCCGCACTCAGATCCCCCGAACTTGCTCCGTGGGGCCAACGGTGCCTGATGTCTCCCTAGTTCAACTACTAACTTTACACAGGTTACTTTGGCAGAATGGAGCCCCCCCTTCTGCGCAGTGACGAAAGGCGGCCCAAAAGTTGGTGGGGCACCCGACTGCGGGCCACACTGGCTCGAACCTCCAGAGAGCCCGAGGGACCCGACCAATCAACGCAATTATTCACGATCAGATAGCACGCGTTTCCCTGTCGCCCCATTCACTCAGCCACAACCGTTCGAACCGCCCTCAGCCGCCATGCCCAGGGCCACGCAAGCTGCAGAGTCATTCAACCAGCCACAGTAGGCTTTCAAACCGATGGGCAGATGTGGCGACAATTGCACTACATCCATCAGAACTCCAAGGAAGACAATTTCGAGGCACAAGGTACGGGTCTGTCTTGAATACATTGCAGGGCCCCGCAATGACAGCCACTTCCCTGAACGCTTGAGGGGATCACAATAGAAAGATACTGGAGGTATCTGTGCTTATAATACGGAATACTCTCTGTACGGGCAGTACCTCACTGCCTGTCGGGGGCGAGGACTTGGGCTCGGAACGACTGTATACTGTACTGCAGCAGGCACCTTTTCTGGCGATGGATACACTGTGAGACTTGCGGAAATCATCGACTCTCGGCGAATCGTACCAGAAACCGAAGCCAAGGTTCAAAAGAGCCATCACCGGGCAAAGCCACCTGCGCACAACTCGGTACAGAGGTACGCCAATAGGGAAGAAGAGCAGGTCTTCGAAGAAGGGGAGGAATCTTCGACGAATTTATAACGAGCTCCAAGGCAGAATCCCCGGTGGCTTGCGTGTTTGAGAAAGGCGCAAAAGTGGCATGATTCCCCACGTGCGGCTGGCCCCGGATCGTCGACCTCTGGGGGTAGGACGAGGATGCTGTGCAGATGCATCCCCTCAAGTGGGTGCAGTCTCTGGCATGGTGCAAACAACCTTATTTTTTTTTTTCCTTGGCCATGTTCTCTCTTCGGACGATCGGTCTGACAGTCATTCCTCGATTTTCCCATTTCGTCCCTGTATTTGACCGTCAGACAATCTCGTGATTCGCCGAGTTTCGGACTCGGCGTTTGGGGGCGCCGCCCCAGCCAAAGCAGTCAGACTCGCCTTCACTTTGTGTCTCAGCTCCCCATAAATGGATGCATCTATCTATGCGAAGTACGGACGTACAGCAAGTAGAGAACCGTAGGCTAACTAGGCCAACCTCCAATTTCAACCTTACCGCCAACTTCATACTCTCGATTTGGGAGCCATCGAACATCTGCTACTCCGATGCCGTCTTAGCCGTCCATGTCCCCGAGCCCACTCTGTGACATGGTTGTCCAGGGATGTATGGGTTTCATGAACCATCCAGGGGCCCCGCATGTGGTCATTGACACGGTGGTGGGAGTCTATATGACAAGTAGGCAGCTCGGATGGGTTTTTTTTTCCCTTTGACAGCTGTCTTTGATCGTTTTGCATGAGAGTCTTGCCGAGTTGGCCGACCATATTTAGGCTGAAAACCCCTGAGGCTTGTGATGCGCGCTGTGGAGGTTTGCGTTCCAGGCGTTCTTTTCGGCGATTTCTACTACCTAGCCTTAACAACTTTCCAACGGGAATCCCACCTACGATGTATTGGAAGGAGTAATACTGCATTGCGCTTCCACTCAAATTTCGCATCGCAACAGATGCTCGTTTCGAGGCATCGTGGCCTATTAAAAGGTATCCGGAGCACGAAGGGACCAACTAGTGTCCCGAGGAGGGGGGATTCGGTTTGGATATAGGGCAGGTATGCACCTCGTGGCTCGACCTCACCCGCTTCATCCTCATGTGCTCTACTCTGGTGAGAAGTTTTCCAGTCCTGGGCCCGTGGCCGCGGGCGCAACGGCACCGATGTTTCCCAGCTTTCCGCATATGTATGTACTTTAGTGTAGAACGCGAGTAAACCCACAGAGTGGAGGCCGGTGAGAGATTGGGTGAGGGGCGCGACCGGGGAGAAAAGTTTGGCTGGCACCTTCTGCCACAATACTCTACGCAGTAATCTGTATTTTGTAGGCCCCCTCTAGATACTTAGAGTTCTGCTGCGTAGCCGTGGTGAGAGGAGTCACAGTGAGTGCAGCAATAAGGCACAATGGATGTTGATGTGGAGATGCAGCTTGCCGAAGCATGGCCGTAAAAGTGCAGCCGGGGCCGTGATAAAATACACGCTAATCTGCATCAGCCTCCATGCCTCTACTTCATACTAATACTAGTAGTGTGCACTACGGATTAGTAATCTTGGGTTCTCGCAGCACTCAACTACTTATTGGTTTGCGTCTTCATCCTTCCCTTAACACCATGTCCAAAAGCGCCTAGCGCTCTGTGGGGCGTTTCCCCTGTAACACCTCCAATGGCTGGGACCCTGGCGTTTAAGCGCCGGGGGGTCTTGGCTTCTCTTGGCTGCCGAGAGGCATGTGCCTGCCTGGCTATTCTTAGCGAGCACTCGGTTGCGGCCGCCGCCTCGATAGCAACCACCTCGACCTTTTAAACACTTTCACAATCGCATCGTGTTGATGCAATGTGGGACATGGCAGGTTTAATAAAATTATAGAGCCCCCCCCCTTCCCCGTGTTTTCTTTTCCCCCAAACTCGACCTTGCTCTCGATTCCAAGCGCGCATAGCAATCCGCCGCTTTTACACTACGATATTTTAAACTTATTTTATTCCCCGGTCGGCTCTCGGGAGCGCCCAATTCCTCTGCGGACCCCTGTCCAGACGAAACGTCAAGGTCACCTCCAGCAACCCCTCGGTCCAAGCGTCTCTAACAATTGTCGTCTCAACTGCCCTACACCACGCGACTCAAGTTCCCTGTTGTCTGATAGCGCGCTCTCAGGCCCCAGAAACTTGACACACGACTTCCCCGTGCCGAAACCTCCTCCAGCGTTTGATCTTCTAGCATACTTGCACCTCCTCGACACCCCCGTCACCCCATCATCAGCACACTCGCCCTGTCATTGCTCGTCTTAGCTCATCCCTGTCGGCCCACTGCCATAATCGGCTGCTGCGGGAAAGGGTACTTTTGTGCTGCACGATAGGGGGAGCAAAAAGAACATCCGGGGCAGACGAGTCGGTTCGAGCTTGGTGATCGATTTTGGGATCTCGTCAGGGTGGAAGTCTCGAGGATCCCCGTCCCTATCACAGTACGGCGTGATATTTTTCGCTTGCCAGGGCCGAGCCGAACTGCAACACCCCAGGCGAAAGTGGAACAGAGGAGAAGCACGGCCCTGCGCGCGCGCTCTTGGGTATCCGGGACTTTCTCCCTCCCGTCCCTGGTCCCCTGTCGGCTCGTATGCGTCCGTGTGCTCCGTTCCGGTGGGAAAGAGTACGGACTACTGTTACATCATCTGGTTTCTGGTCTCTCGGCGCCCGTTTGGGCCGGTCTCTTATGACCAGCCTTTTCGCCGCACATACCTCCTCTCAGCCTCCCCTTCTTCTTCTGCCTTCCTCTTGTTCCTCCCCAAACTTTGGCGAGGCAAAGACTCGAGACCTTTTCCGCGGGTGCCTTTCGTCGCCGTCCTTCCTTTCTTCAGCTGCTGGCTCAGACCACTCTTTTGCTCCATTTCTTTATTTTATTTTTCTGTTTATCTTTTTTCTTTCCCCTTTATTATTCTCTTTTCCAGTTCTTTGCAGGCTGGTAGCCTCCATCCCCGCCGTTCGTGATATTCCTGTCGTCGGTTTCGTCTTGTTTGGTTTCCCGCGACAGAGGACTGGGACTGCGACTTGCTTTAAATATCGAGAGCGGCGAGATAGCTAATCGGTGGAACAATCGGAATTGGGCCGGAGTCCTTCCTACCGCGTCTCAGCACCGATTCCAATCACTACCACTAGCCCGAGCTGGAAACGAGTCGATATCACCCTAGTCGCAGGACGACAACGATACATCCGAGTAATAGAGTAGAGGGGATTACAGGGGATTAGAGGGGGGAGTGGTCGACAAGATGCCGCTTCTCACGCTGCTGAAGAAGCAGCTGACGAAAACCAAGCTCACCTTTCACTTCCTTTTCTGGTCGCTTCACTGGGGCCTCTTCGCCTATGGATGGTAGGCATCTCAATCGTGGGGTGGTCGTGCGGTCATGGCGGGAAGAGCTGGCGAGCGGCGGCTGACAGCTGTTGTGCAGGTACAAACAAGCGAACGATGCGCGCCTGGCCGGCCTCAACACGCTTCAGTACTCGGTGTGGATATCGCGAGGTGCCGGCTTGGTCCTGAGCGTCGACGGGATGCTCATCCTGCTCCCGGTCTGCAGAACCATTATGCGCTTTGTCCGGCCAAAGATCCGGTTCCTCCCGCTTGACGAGAACATCTGGATGCACCGGCAGCTCGCCTACGCCATGTTGCTGTTCACCATCATCCACACAGCAGGGCATTATGTGAAGTAAGTGGCGTTTGCGGGGCGGGAGATAGAAGGAGAAGGGGCTTGTTTGCTAACTGGGGGGGGGGGGGGGGGGTTTTCAGCTTCTACAACGTCGAGAAGACCCAGATCCGGCCAGTGACAGCGGTGCAGATCCATTACGTACAGCCCGGCGGCATCACCGGCCATGTCATGCTCTTCTGCATGCTTCTGATGTACACGTCGGCGCACCACCGCATCAGACAGCAATCTTTCGAGACCTTTTGGTACCTGCACCACCTCTTCATTCCCTTCTTCCTCGCCCTCTACACCCACACCGTCGGCTGCTTCGTCCGAGACACAGCCGAACCCATTTCCCCGTTTGCTGGCGAAGAGTACTGGAAGCATTGCATTGGTTACCTGGGCTGGAGATGGGAGCTCTGGACCGGCGGCTTCTACCTCCTCGAGCGGCTGTATCGCGAGATCCGTGCCGTGCGCGAGACCAAGATTACCCGTGTCATCAGGCATCCCTATGGTAAGCTGGCACTCCTGGATCAAACGAGGTATTACGGATTTTTTTTTTTTACTGATTGTTTTTTTCCTCACCTCCCCAGACGTGGTCGAGATCCAGTTCAGCAAGCCGTCGTTCAAGTACAAGGCCGGCCAGTGGCTGTTCCTCCAGGTACCCGAAATCTCCAAGTACCAGTGGCATCCGTTCACCATCACGTCCTGCCCGTACGACCCTTACGTCTCGGTTCACATCCGCCAGGTCGGCGACTTCACCAAGGCGCTGGGTGACAGAGTGGGTGCCGGTGCCGCGCAGAGCAAGCTCTACGAGGGCGTCGACCCGATGGGCATGTACGAAGTGGCGCTTCAGAACGGCCAGCAAATGCCGCTCCTTCGCATCGACGGCCCATACGGTGCTCCGGCCGAGGACGTGTTCGAGAACGAAATCGCGGTCCTGGTCGGAACCGGTATCGGCGTCACTCCGTGGGCCTCCATCCTGAAGAACATCTGGCACCTGCGCAACGGGCCGAACCCGCCGACGCGGCTGCGCCGTGTCGAGTTCATCTGGGTGTGCAAGGACACGACCTCGTTCGAGTGGTTCCAGACCCTGCTCTCTTCCCTGGAGCGGCAGTCGGACGAAGCCGCCCGCGTGCCCGGTTCGGGCGGGATCGAGTTCCTCAAGATCCACACCTACCTGACGCAGAAGCTCGACATGGACACGACGCAAAACATCGTCCTGAACAGCGTCGGTGCCGATCTGGACCCGCTCACCGAGCTCAAGGCCCGGACCAACTTTGGCCGCCCCAACTTCAACAAGCTCTTCACCAGCATGCGCGACGGCATCCTCAACCGGACCTATCTCAACGGGCTCGAGGGCAACATGAGGACGACCGTGGGAGTCTACTTCTGCGGTCCCTCGGCAGCCGGTAGGTTTTTACTTCCCCCTCCCCCCCGTTGGCTTGTAACTTTGGAGAGGAGGAAGGAGAAGAACGTTAGGTGCTGACCAACCGTACACACAGCCCGCGACATCAAGAAGGCTGCCAAGGCGGCCACCGTCCGCGAAGTCCGCTTCCGCTTCTGGAAGGAACATTTCTAATCGTACATATCCCGGTAATCATGGTGCAATCCCTCTTCGGCTGCTTTCCGGCCCGTTACGTTACCCGCGCGCGGGAGGGCCAGGAAGGAAGCGGATCTAACCGGTCGGTGGTCGAACGTGACGTTGACTTTGCAACCGGACACACTCGGTCATGCTGGGCGAGTGCAGTGGGGGCCGGGTCATCTTGATGAATTGACTCCGTACGGAGGAGTTATTTACCATCTAAGAAGGGACCTGTTCACGGGACGGGCAGATGTGGAGGACTGAGTTGGGTTGACAACAAGCGAGGACGGTTGGGAAAGGGGCGGTGCGAGGTGGCTTCATTTTCGTTCGTCCTGACATCTTTGGATACTATACCACGGAGTATATACCTCTCTGCTAACGTATATCATATATGCATTTTTCTTTCTTTATTCTAAAGCGAGCGGAACACTGCGCATTCTCCTCCCCTCCCCCCCCCCCTTTTTTTTTTTTTCTTTGGTAGGTGAACAGTAATCTAGCGCGATTTGGGTGGGTGTTGTAGACGGAGGCCGGGATATCCATCAGGGCGAACAATTTACCGAAGCTTCTCCAGGTAGCGAGGAGGGCATCCGAGAACCAACCGTCCCCAGGTTTTTCGATCGCGGAGTTAGATCGTACCATAGCGCTCCCCGTCGGATCTGTCGTGTGGGACGTTCCCCGCGGTTTGGGGCGAGCTGAAACCCTGGCCTGACGGTGTGCTCATAGCTAACGATAGGTTAAATACAGTAAGCTTTTATTTCTGTTGTGACGGCGGGGGGCGAGGAAGCTTTCGGGGGCCCTTCCCGGATGATGGGGCCGGCGGTTTGGTGACACTTGAGGCGGTTCGTGTCGCAGGTGGGATGGGGAATCGTCCCACTTCTCATCTGTGCCCCGGAGATGAACGCTTTGCAAGGCACTGGAGGGGGAGCGGGCGCTTAGGGGTCGAAGGATGTAAGAAAGACACTTGGGAAGATCGGGCTTTTGTTCATTGCCCTGAACCTATCGGAATCTGAATCTACGTGGGATCAGCAGACTATAGCATCATGTTGGGTTTTCCATGGCCAGGAGACGGGAGGGAAGAAGAAGAAGTTGGAGGTAGTAGGTCCTGCTCATCGATTTGTCGAATTGCTGCGCGGAGTTGGAATCACGGATCACAATCAATAAGAAGGTTGTCTCATTGTCGTACATTACGTATCCATTTGGAGTCACTGGAACGCCCGCTTCATAGTTCTCGAGCAACCGAGCAGCCCTCTGTTGCTGCTAACTCTCCGGATCCTCGTCTAGGCCATCCTCTTCTGCCTCGTAGTCTTCCGACTCGGAACCCCGGGAGTCGTCGGCTTGATCGGACGACACACTCGGTGTCTCCGGGCGGAGATCGTTCAGGCCCCCGTCGGGATCCGCCTCGACCAGGACTTGCGAAGATTCCCCCTCGTTCTCACCGAGTTCTCCTTGCTGCTCCTCTTCTTCTTCGTTTTCTTCTTCTTCGTGGTCCGACGGCGCCTTCACGTCGTCGGCAAACACCACCGTCTTGGTGGTTGCGGGCGACGACTTGACTTGGGGCTCCTCCAGCACGTCTCCGTTCCAGGGTTTGCACTCCTTGATCAGCTCGCCGCACCGCAGGCAGGGCCAGCCTTCGCCTTCCTCCCGCTCGATCCTCGTGGCCAGGCAGACGAAGCAGTAGGTGCACCCGCACGGGATGGCCTCGTACGGGTTCGTGATATCGGTCTGGGCCGACCCGACGACGCCGCCCGACGCGGCGGCCAGGAGCTCGGTCTCGCTCGACGCCGAGTTCTGGTCCCGGTAGCAGATGGCGCACGTGCGCTCGGGCAGGAACGAGTACTCGCCCTTCTTGTCGCCGGCGCCGCCGTCGGCGTCGGCCGTCATGATCTTCTTGGTCCTGCGCCAGGTGCGCGCCAGCCACCGCCTCCAGCGGTTGATGCCCACCAGGGGCAGCACGAAGAGCAGGAACTCGGTGAAGGCGTGCCAGACGAGCTGCCGGTTGAGGTACTCGAACGAGACCTCGCGGCTGACCTGGCTGGTGGGCGGGGCCAGGCGCATGCGCAGCAGCCGATCGAGGAGGGTCCTGTACCTCCCGTGCAGCAGGAAGACGAGGAAGGAGACGAGGGCGGCGGAGGCGTGCAGGGTGGACAGGGCCGAGGTCCACCGGGCCAGCCGCTTCACCCTCGGGCTCGGGCCCTCGAAGCCGTCGTCCTGCTCGAGCAGCCAGTCCTCCCACTTGGCCCACAGGTACCTCCCGCCGACCGTCACCAGGCCGTACAGGGCCTTCTGCCAGCGGCTGGGCGGCGCCAGGGCCGGGCCGTCCCGGCGCGCGTCCGTGTACTTGAGATTCTGCAACGCCGCCCCGTAGGTCGCGTCGTGGTCCCACACGGTCAGCTTGAACAGCACCGCGCGCAGCGCGAGCGAGATCTCGGCCTCCCAGTCCTGCGCGACCCCCGAGCCGACCCCGCCTCCACCTCCGCCGCCTCCACCTCCGCCGCCGCCGCCGACGTACCGCAGCGCTTCCCGCACCTGACCCCGCAGCAGCTCGACCAGCTCCTCGTCCAGCAGCTCGGCGTCGACCTGGCCGACGCGGAAGGCGGGGCGGGTGCCCTCGCGGCTGGTCAATGTGTCCCAAAGGGAGAGAGTAGAGGTGCCGAGGCGGCGGAGGAGCGGCGACTGGGAGGCGGCGATGCGCGCGCGCAGCCGGGAGGCGGACTGCTGGGTCGCCTGGCGAGCGGCGGCGGCGGCCTCGCGGGCCTCGCGGCGGGCGGCGATGCGCTGTTGGGCTTGGAAGAAGGCATTGTTGGTGTTATTATTGGTATCAATGTTTGTGCTTCTTGTGCTGTTGTTGCCGTTGTTGCTGCTGCTGGCTATTGGTGGGGAGGGGGTTGCCGTGGGAGTCGGAGCGGGAGTGGAAATGGGATTGGGATTCGGATTGGGATTGGGAGGAGTCGGGTTAGGATTACGAGTCGAATTGGGAATCGAAGTGGGAGCGGCGCCTTTAGCGGCGGTGGGTTTGGGGTCCGAGTCGCTCATCGCATCGGGGTGTTGATCTGTCTGGAGGCTGACAGCACTTGTCTTTTCTCCTCGAGCTTGAGGGGCATTGTTGCCGGGAGTTGTCTGTCGACAACCGGAGCCGGTTGATGAATCCAAGCGATGGAGCCGGCGTGCGAAGTAGAAGCCGAGGTTGCTAGCAGTTGAAAGCCGGCCCGCTGGCTTGGCAGCCTGGGGTGCAAGGGCCCCTTGTAACTCTCAATGTCAAGCACGGATTAAAGTACGTACCTCACGCCCGGATCGGTTATGGTACTCGGTTCTTGTAGGGGAGTAATCCGTAGTTAGTGTTCAGTGTATCATGCCTACCTCTCTGCTAATTCAAGCTGTTAGCACGATAGCTCTTGAATTCTCAGGCAGTGCTTAATGGGACCCCAAATCAATTACTTAAGAGGATCTCGATTTTAAATCTCTACTCACTTCGTAACTTTCACGAAAACGAGGTGCGCGACTAACTTAAAGGGAGCAAGGGAGCTCGCCGTCTCTCTCCATGACAAATAGCCACGTCATTCACCGTATTCTATATTCGAGCAGTATTTCTGGATCGTGCACGCATTGCTTGGGTCAATTCTTCTAATTCCTCTTCAAGGCCACTTGGCTCCTCAGCACGAATCTAACCAAGCTCTAAAGAACAAGAGGGAAAAAAGAAACGAATTGAAAAATAAAAATAAAAAGAAGGAACGCACGAGAGGAGAGAAGAAGGGAAAAAAAGGAAGAAGAAAAATAATTTAAAAAAATGGCCAACACTCAAGACACGGCCCCGTGCCGCCTGGCCCAGGCGACCGCCCTGCTCCTGGGCACGCTGAGCGCGGGCGCCAACCTGACCCTGTCGGCCTTCCTGGTGCCGCGCCTGCTCGAGTCCCCGACGCCGCTGATGCTGCGGCAGTGGGTGCGCACCTACCGCCGGGGCGCCGCCACCGTGCCCTTCGCCGCGGGCCTCGCCGCCGCCGCCTACACGTACCTCTACTACTACCTCGGCACCCGCGGCGGCGGCGCTGCTAGTGCCTCGGCGCTCCTCCGCGCCCGCGCCTACCTCGCCGCCGGCGCGCTCACCATCGGCATCGTCCCCTACACCCTCGCCGTCATGGCCGGGACGAACTCGGAGCTCAAGAGGATGGAGCGAGCGGTGGGCGAGGTTGCTGGCGCCGACGCCGCCGAGGTTCCTGCCGGCGAGGAGGAGGAGGTGGTGGTTGTCGAGGAGGAGAGCGCGAAGAGGCTGGTGGACTGGTGGGGGGTGCTGAACCTGGGACGGGGGGTTCTGCTGCTCGCGGGCTCGATTTGCGGGTTGGCTGCGACGCTTTGAGGAGGAAGGGGAGAAAGCGGGGGAGAAGGGAATTCCGTGGGGAGGGCTGAAATTTCAGGGGAGGGAGCTGATGGTGAGAGATGGAATCACTGCGAAGGAGAGATGAGTGAAAGACGTGGCCCCCTGGTCCCCTGGTCCCTTGGTTTGGTGGTGGGCAGGTGGGCGCGCTCTGGAGAGAAGACCCGGTGGAACGTTTGCCCAGATTGCATGCATGCATCCCGCACAGCGAACACGATGGTGCACGGAGGAGTCAACGAGAATACTTTGTACGATCAGTTAGTTCCGTTGCTGCAGGCAGAGAGAGAGACTCCACTGAAGAATCCAGGCTGTCGCTTCCCCCCTCCACCTCCTCCGCCTCGAGTGCGCTGGCTCAATTGTAATGCGCTCGTCGCTGTCCGTCGAGTGCCCTCCGGCTTCCCTGCACTCATTGCACCAGCTGGGATCTCCGAGACACCCTACGTCCAACGTGGCCTACTACGGATAGTGGTGGTTTAGTTGACTACAGAGTACGTTACTTGCTTCTGCCGCTGCCCGAGTCGTTCGACGAGGGACCCGAGACGAAGCCGGTCGAGTACACCTTGTAGCCAGACGGCGAAGTGTACGTGGAGCCGCCCTTGCCGTCGGAATAGTAGGTTGAGCCGTCCGGATTGGCGTAGTAGTAGCTCCCGTCCCTGCTAGAGTTCAGCACGCGGTTTCTCCCTCCCTCCGGACAGATGCGCCTTACTGGTTCGAGTAGTGATACGAGTTCGACCCGTTGCCATAATCACGGGAACACCAGTGGTTGCCCTGGCGCAGCGTCGGTCAGAGAATTTCGGGGGGCCAGGTCATCGGAACGCTTGTTGTCGCTCACCTGGCTATTGACACCAGAGCCCTTGTAGGTGAATCCCCTATCGGACATCTTGATACTTTGTCGTTGCGGTCGAATTGGCGGTTTCTGGCGTTGAATGAATCGTTGGGAATTTGTTAGTGACAAGATAAGAGATGTTTTGCGGAAAGAGCGGAGGCTACCCACGAAGTCTGGGAAAAGGGGCGGTCAAATAAATCTCCACTGAGGTCGACGATGCCAGGGCTTTTGTCCGAAAAAAACGGTGGCGCTAGGTAGCGACGATCCCTTATTTGGGAAACAACTGGTGGGCGATCAGATGGTTGATTTTGTAATGTGCTAGCCTTATGGCATCTGCAGATAAGCGTACAATGTTTTATTCGACTACCTTAGGGAGGAAAAAGAGGAAAAATACAAGAGTTATACGGAGGAGTGCCTTTTAACTAATATATACGTATATGACCTAGGTAGGGCCCGGTTAGGCTCCGGGTCGGGCGCTAACCAGGCCTTGGCCACGTATCTACCGGACAAGTTACGAACGAGTAACGAACGCTCTACGGACCTATAGGGCGGGGTAGGTAGGGTAGGGTAGGTCTGTTCTATACCTAGGTAAAGCCTAGGTATTATCTAGCCTAGGTATAGCCTAGGCTTATAATATACCTCCTTTCTTTTTTTATAGTTACTAGGCTAACCTACCTTATAATATATTATATATATTAGATATATAAGTAGGTTTTATACCTTCCTTTCTTTATTATTATAATAATATAACCTATATATATAATAGTATATTATATATAAATAGATAACTATTTAAGTTTAGATGAAACCTATACCTCTTTCCCTTTATTATTAGACTAATATAACTTATATATATAGTAGTAAGTTATATATATAATAAGGAATTTGCCTAGGTCCTATATACTCCTTTATTACCTTCCTCTAATACTTATAAATATTCCCTTTACTTCCTTCCCTCTTTTAATTTCTCTCTTATAACTAACTCTCTTCCTCCTTTATATCCTCTAACTATCCTTACCTCTTATAACTATACTTATTACCTATACCCCTATTATACCCTTAAGTTTTTTTTAATTAGTATCTATTTAATATATTAATAGCTACTAGTTTACTTAGTAATAGTAATAATAGTTATTACCTTAATAATAATAAGAATAAAGATTACTATATAAGTTTTCTCTTATCTATATTGATTTTTAGCTATTATATATATATATATAGGGTATAGACTAACTCTTTATTTTATAGTATAAGAATGCTAATCTCTCCCTTAGTAGGTATATTATTAAGGGTAACTCTTTTAATAAGGAGTTCGAACTATAGCCTAAGAAGTAATAATACTACCTATTATATATTAACTAACTTCTAAGAGGTAATAAGGTTAAGTATATCTAAGGTTAGGGCACTTTCCATATAACGTACTATAAGAGCTATAGGAGCTATATTTAGGATCTATAGCTCTAAGCTAATAATCCCTACCTATATATAGGTATTAAGAAAATTATAAGTTATTATAATACTAGTACCGCCCTTGCCTCCCCTACTTACTATAAGACCACTAACTAGGGCGCCTATTATGCTATCCTAATGCCTAAGTTCTCTATATTAATATACTTATTCTCTATACTCTTTAAGGCTGCCTAGTCTAACCGTTCGCCTAAATAGGCTACCTTCGCCCCTACCTAGGCTATAAGTTCTCGTCGCTCTAGCAATAACTTTACCTTAATTACTACTGCCTCTACCCCTAATACCCTTACCTATTATAACAATATTATCTAGCCTATTACTAGCCCTAACCTTACTCTACAGGCTATTAAGTAGCTTATATACTATACTATAGTATAGAATAATAGTATATTATGCTAGATATAGCATACGAACAAGAATATATTAACTCTAGTTAACATTAATATTACCCTTATTGCCTATGTCCTAAGTACTTTGTTACCTACTTCCTACGCCTGTTCCTATACCTTTATACGCCCTATACCTATACCGATTAACTTCGGCCGTTCCTATGCCTACCACTCTTCCTTACCTACTAAGTATAAGGTATACCTAGTCTATAACTATAATAACCTTACTCTTAACACTATAATCATTATTTTAAAGGGGGAGGATAAGGAGGAAAAGGTTATAAAGTAAGCACGTTATATGCTAGTTAGTATATTTATTTTATTTTTATAATTGGACTATCTCTATAGGTATATCTATAATATAGTTATGGCGCGTCTATAATACGACCGTAATATACCTATCGCTTATTCGCCTTAGGTTTACCTGCCTATACAAAAAATTTATATCGTTTACTTTTATACTCTCCCCTACCTCCCATTTATAATTGGTCTATTATAATAATATATGTCTCCCTACTCTTACTTCAATATATTAAGCGTCTTAATATTTTCTAGATTTTCTAATAGTTCTTAAGTTAGGGTGTTATATCCCTTCTATTTTATTAGTATATTATATCGATTTCCTCTTCCCCTTACGTTCCTAGCTATAAGGATCGCTTTTACTTTATATTCCTCCTATAGTAGTCCCTCTTAGGAGAGTTTAAATACTAGGTCTAGTTAGAAATCTAATATACGTTATAAAGGCAATAGGTCGGACGTAGTATACTTAATAAGGTTAATATAAAAGGTAGGGTAGAGGCTATAGAGAACATTTAGAGTTACTATTAGCAACATTAATATTATGATCACTTTATACCTAGCGTTAACCTAGTTAAGTTTATAGCTGGGGTAGTTAGTCTTAATATTATATAAAGATAGCTATACTTTATCCCTTACTTTAAATCTCTTAGCTAGGTATTAAGAACAATCAGCGTCTTTTTACTAGCGCTATTATATATATATAATAGCGGCCTAGGTCTATTCTATACCTTCTCTTAGGTAATATAAGAAATTAGTAACTCTTCTTTATAGGGTTAAGGTAAGAGTATCTAGCAAGTTAGTAAATATATTAGGCTTATATTATAGCTATAAAGGAGGTAGCTTATATTTATCTTAGTTATTATTAAGTTATAGTTATTAATTATAAACTAGTATATAGGTAGATATTTAGGCTAGTTATATTAGGCAAAGGAAACTATAGTCCATAAGATAGTCTATACCTTTTAATTTATATATTCTATACCTCTATCCATCTATAGATAATAGGCTATTAATAGTAGCTACTTAATCCTAATAATCTTATAGAGAGTAGTCTGAAACTAGCTAAGCTAGTCCTAGCTATAATTAGTAATAATTTATATTAGAAATCCATAAAACTACTATTATACGTCCTAGAACTAGAGTATATATACCTCGGCTCCTATTAAAGATATAGCTTTAAGCTAGACGTACTTTAATAGTCAGTTAGTAATTACTATAAGGTATTAGGGTAAATTTCTATTTCATATGGGGAGATCGACTATAAAATCAATAGAAATCTGTTTCTAAAAGCGGTCGGTAATAGGTAGAGGCTAGAGGAGTCTTTATCATAGTTAATGTAAAACCTTAGCCCTTTGATATATATAATAGTCCCTTATAAATCTCTTTGCGTCTAGGGATATAAAGTCCTAATAGTAGTCCTATTAGAGTATTTTAAATAACCTATATCTCCCTAGGTAGCCTAATATAGGGAAGTTATAGATATATTAAAGAATAGTAGTTATAAGTAGCTTCTATATAAGAAGCTAAAGTCTACCCTAGAACTAAAGGGTACCCTATATATTAAAGGAGTAATCTATAATCTAGGTCTATACTACGTTTGCCTCCTTTAGAAATTTTTAGGCCTTATCTTAGATAGCCTAGAGCTAATATATATAATGTTTATCCTTAATGACTCCCTTATCCTATAAGGCTATAAGCTATATATCTATAAAGATAGTACTCCCCTTTAGTAAGTAATATATTTTAGGTAATAATAAGGTACTAGTTATATCTATCTAAATGGTAGGGAGGAGTTATACCATATATTATATATCCTTAGGGTAATCTTATTTATAGTAAGATAAGGTATTGGGGTAGGAAGCTTATAATCCCAGTTAATAACAAAGTTTAAAGTTGAAGAGAGAGAGTATTTTAGCCTATTAAGCTTGTCGTTTATTAATTAAACGAGGCTAAGAGAAGTATTTGAGGTTTTATAATTAGTTAGGATTCAAAAGGGGGTAGTAATACTATAAAGCTTAGCTAACTAGGCCTTTAGATACGAGATAATTATAAGTAGTTTCTTATTATGGATTATATAGTTCTATTCGGCTAGAGATAGTTTCATAGAATAGTAGGCTATAGAATATAGGACCCTATCTTCTCCTTATTAGAATAAGTACCTTCCTAATATTATTCTAAAATAGTCTACCTCGAGTATTATCTTCTATTTAGAATCCTATTATATTAAGATAGGTTCTAATATAAAAGCTATCTTAAGAGCTTCAAAGGCCTCTTATTCCTTAGTCCCTTACTAAAATGAGGTATTTTTATAAGTTAACTATATTAAAGGTATAGTTAACTTAGAGAAGTTAAAGATAAAGTCTTAGTAGAAGTTTACAAACCCTAGGAAATTCTATACTTCCTAAACCTCATATAATACCTTCTATTTATAAATAATAGCTAGCTTTTTAAGGTCTATGCAAATCTAGGCCCCTACCTTTATAATATAGCTAAGATATTTAACTTCTTTTATAATAAATATATACTTCTTAAGATCTAATATAAGTTCTACTTTCTATAGCCTTTAGAGTATATCCCTTACCTACCTTATATAATCTTTCCTATTATTTAATATATAGATTAAGATATTATTAAGGTATATTATTATAAAGTCTCTAAATATTGGGCTAAGAGCGTTATTAATATATTATTAGAAAGTTATAAGTATATCTATAAGTCTAAAGAGATAGATAAGCTACTTAAAGAGGCTAAAATAGGTCTAGAATACTATTAAATGCTTATAACCCTCTATAATCTAGATATAATAGAAGGCTACCTAGACGTTAAGCTTTATAAATTACTTAGCTCTAGCTAAGAAGTAAAGTATCTCCTTAATAAGTAGAAGGGGGTACTAATCTTACTTTATAATCTTATTTACCGTCCGATAGTTAATATAGAACCTCTATCCTCTATCTACTTTCTTTATTAAGAGGATAGGGGCAACGGCTAAAGAGGAGCTAGCTTAGATCTATCCTTTATCTAGTAAGTTAATGACTTACTTTTAGACTTCTAATAAATAATCTTATGGTATATTATAAAGAGGCCCCTAAGGGAGTTTAGAAATCTTTTCATCTAGGCCTTCCTTTAATTTAATATAATAGTTAGTTATACTATAATATAGGGGGAGTTTACTAGCTTTTTCTTTATCAAAGAGGTTAGTAAAGTTATAAAGTTTGTCTAGTAAGGTAACCTTTAACTTTATATTAGGCTTAGGTTAAATACTCTCTTTTTCTAGGCTATCTTTATTAAATTAACGTCTTAATTCTAGGATAATTATTATCTCCTAGATACTAGTAATTAAGAAAGTATTAGAAGTCTTCTTTTTCTATACCTTTTATATTATATCTATAAAGATTATATTTATTATTTAGGAGATTCTATAATATACTAGCCTTATAACGTCTATAGATAAATGTATAATATTCTATTTGACTACCTTAGGGAGGAAAAAGAGAAAAAATACAAGAGTTATATAGAGGAGTATCTTTTAACTAATATATATATATATATAACCTAGGTAGGGCCTGGTTAGGCTCTAGGTTAGGCCCTAACTAGACCTTAGCTATATATCTACCAGACGAGTTATAAACGAGTAACGAACACTCTATAGACCTATAGAGCTTATATAAGTAGGGTAGGGTAGGTCCGCTCTAATGCCTAGGTAAAGCCTAGGATTATCTAGCCCGGGTGTAGCCTAGGCCTATAATATACCCCCCCCTCCTCTTCTTTTTTACGGTTACTAGGCTGATCTAAGCCATGTCATGCCCTTGTGTTAGTCCCGCAAGTAGGTCCCATGCCTTCCTTTCTTTATTATTATAATAATGTAACTTACGTATATAATAGTGTGTTATATACGAACAGGTAGCTATTCGAGTTCGGATAAAACCTATACCTTCTTCCCTTTATCATTAGAACAATATAACCTATATATATAGTAGTAAGTTATACGTGTAATAAGCAATTTAACCAGGTCCTACGTGCTCCTCTACTACCTTCCTCCTAACGCTTATAAATACCCCTTCCTCTTTTTTCCTCCTCCTAATTCTCTCTTCTATAACTAACTCTCCTCCTCCTCTATACCCTCTAACTACCCCTACCTCTTATAACTATACTTGCTACCTATACCCTTATTATACCCTTAAAGTTTTTTTTTTAATTAATATCTATCTAGTATATCGATAGCTATTAGTTTATTTAGTAATAGTAGTAATAGTTACTACCTTAGTAGTAATAAGAATAAAGAGTACTATATAAGTTTTTCCTTACCTATATTAATTTTTAGCTATTATATATATATATAGGGCGTAGACTAATTCCTTATTTTATAGTATAAGACTATTAACCTCTTTCTTAATAGGTATACTATTAAGGGTAACTTCTTCAATAAGGAGTTTAAACTATAGCCTAAAAAGTAGTAATACTACCTACTATATATTAACCGACTTTTCAAAGGCGATAAGGTCAAATATATCTAGGGTTAGGGCGCTTCCTATATAATATACTATAAGAGCTATAGGAGCTATATTTAGGATCTATAGCTCTAGGCTAATAACCCCTACCTATATATAGGTATTAAGAAAATCGTAGGTTATTATAATACTAGCACTACCCTTACCTCCCCTACCTACTATAAGATTACTAACTTGGGCACCTATTATATTATCTTAATGCCTAAGTTCTCTATACTAGTACGTTCGTTCTCTATACTCTTCAAGGCTACCTAATCTAACCGCTTGCCTAGACAGGCCGCCTTTGCCCTTACCTAGGCCGTAAGTTCTTATTATTCTAGTAATAACTTTGCCCTAGTCGCTATTACTATTACCCCTAATATCCCTACCTATTATAGTAATATCGTCTAACCTACTACTAGCCTTAACCTTATCCTACAAGCTACTAGGCAGCTTATATACCATACTATAGTATAGAATAATAGTATACTATACTAGATATAGTATATAAATAAGAACATGTCGACTTTAGTCAATACTAATGCTACCTTTGTTATTTACGTCCTAGGTACCCTATCGTCTACCTCCTACGCCCGCTCGAGCGCCTTTACACGCCCTATACCCGTGCCGATCAACTTTAACCGTTCCTACGCCTGCCGCTCTTCCTTACCTACTAAGCGTATAGCGTACCTAGTCCGCGACCGCGACGACCCTACCCTTACCGCCGTAACCATTGTTTTAGAGGGGGAGGATAAGGAGGAGGAGGTCGTAGAGTAAGCGTATTACATACTAGTTAGTATATTTGTTTTTATTTTTGTAATTGGACTATCTCTATAGGTATATCTATAATACGGTTATAATATATCCGTAACGCGACTATAATATGCCTACTGCTTGTTTACCTTAGGTTTGCCTGCCTATATAAAAACTTTATATTATTTACTTTTATACTTTCCCTTACCTCCTATTTATAATCAGTCCGTTATAGTAATATATATCTCTCTACTTCTATTTAAACGTATTAAGTGCTTTAATATTTTCTAGATTTTCCAATGGTTCCTAAGTTAGGGTATTATATCCCTTCCATTTTACTAGTATATTATATTGATTTCCTCTTTCCTTTACGTTCCTAGCTATAAGGATCGCTTCTACTTCATATTCCTCTTATAGTAGTCCCTCCTAGGAAAGTTCTAATACTAGGTCTAGTTAGAAATCTAATATATATTATAAAGGTAGTTGGTCGGATATAGTATACTTAACAAGGTTAATATAGAAGGTAAGGTAGAGGCTATAAGGAACGTTTAGAGTTACTATTAGTAGTATTAGTACCGTGATCACTTCATACTTAGTGTTAACCTAGTCAAGTTTATAGCTAGGGCGGTTAGTCTTAATATTATATAAGGATAGCTATACTTTATCCCTTACTTTGAATCTCTTAGTTAGGCGTCGAGAACGATTAGTGTTTTCTTACTAGCATTACTATATATATATAATAGTAACCTAGATCTATTCTATACCTTCTCTTAGGTAATATAAGAAATTAATAGCCTTCCTTTATAGAGTTAAGGTAAGAGTATCTAGTAGGTTAGCGAACTATATTAGGTTTATATTATAACTATAAAGGAGGTAGCTTACGCTTATCCTAGTCATTATCAAGTTATAGTTATTAATTATAAGCTAGTATATAAGTGGATGTTCAGGCTAGTTATACTAGGCAAAGGAAACTATAATCTGTAGGATAGTCTATACCTCCTAATTTATATATTCTATACCTCTATCTATCTATAGATAATAGGCTATTAATAGTAACTACTTGATCCCAACAATCTTATAGAGAGTAGTCTAAAACTGGCTAAGCTAGTCCGAACTATAATTAGTAATAATTTATATTGGAAATCTATAAAACTATTACTATATGTCCTAGAACTAAAGTATATATACCTTAGCTCCTATCGAGGATATAGCTTTAAGCTAAATATACTTTAATAGCCGGTCGGTGATTACTATAAGGTACTAAGGTAAATTCTTATCTCATATAGGGAGATCGACTATAAAATTGATAGAAATCTATTTCTAGAAGCGGTTAGCAATAGGTAAGGGCTAGAGGAGTCCTTGTCGTAGTTAATATAAAACCTTGGCCCTTTAATATATATAATAGTTCCTTATAAATCTCTTTATATCTAGGGATATAAAGTCTTAATGGTAGTCCTATTAGAGCATTTTAAATAACCTATTCCTCTCTAGGTAACCTAATATAGGGGAGTTATAAATATATTAAAGAATAGTAGTTATAAGTGGCTTCTATATAAGTCTACCTTAGAACTAAAAGGCACCTTACGTATTAAGGGAGTAATCTATAATCTAGGTCTATATTACATTTGCCCCCTTTGGAAATTTCCAGGCCTTATCTCGGATAGCCTAGAGCTAGTATATATAATATTTATCCTTAATAACTCCCTTATCCTATAAGGCTATAAGCTATATATCTACAAAAATAGTACTTCCCTTTAGTAAGTAATATATTTTAGGTAATGACGAGATACTAGTTATATCTATCCAAATGGTAGGGAAGAGTTATACTATATACTATATATCCTTAGGGTGATCTTATTTATAGTAAGATAGGGTATTAAGATAGGAAGCTTATAATCCCGGTTAGTAATGAAGTTTAAAGTTAAAGAGGGAGAGTATTTTAACCTATTAAGCTTGCTATTCGCTAATTAAACAAGGCTAAGAGAAGTATTTAAGATTTTTATAGTTGGTTAGGATCTAAAAGGGGGCGATAATATTATAAAGCTTAGCTAACTAGGCCTTTAGATATAAGATGATTGCGAGTAATTCCTTATTATAGATTATATAGTTCTATTTAGCTAGGGACAGTTTTATAGAATAATAGGCTATAAGATATAGGACCCTATCTTTTCTCTATTAGGATAAGCACCCTCCTAATACTATTCTAAAGTAGTCTACCTTAAGTATTATCTCCTATTTAGGATCCTATTATACTAAGATAGGTTCTAATATAAAAGCTATCTTAAGAGCTTTAAAGGCCTCTTATTCCTTAGTCCCCTACCAAAACAAGGTATTCTTATAAATTAACTATATTAAAGATATAGTTAATATAGAGAAGTTAGAGATAAAGTCTTAATAGAAGTTTATAAACCCTAGGAAGCTCTATACTCCCCGAACCTTATATAATACCTCTTACTTATAGATAGTAGCTAGCCTTTTAAGGTCTAGGCAAACCTAAGCCCTTACCTTTATAATATAGCTAAGATATTTAACTTCTTTTATAGTAAATATATACTTCTTAAAATCTAATATAAGTCCTACTTTTTATAGCCTTTAGAGTATATCCTTTACCTACCTTATATAATCTTTCTTACTATCTAATATATAGATCAAGATATTATTAAGATATACCATTATAAAGTCTCTAAGTATTAGGCTAAGAGTATTATTAATATATCATTAGAAAGTTATAGGTATACTTATAAGTCTAAAGGGGTAAATAAGCTACTAAAAAAGGGTAAACTAGATCTAAAATACTATTGAATACTTATAGCCCTCTATAATCTAGATATAGTAAAAGGCCACCTAGACATTGAGCTTTATAAACCACTTAGCTCCGGCTAGGGAGCAAAGTATCTCTTTAATAAATAGAAGGGGGTACTAATCTTGCTTTATAATCTTATTTAACGTCTAATAGTTAATATAGAACCTCTATCCTCTATCTACTTTCTTTACTAAGAGGATAAAGGTAGCAGCCGAAGAGGAGCTAGCTTAGATCTATCCCTTATCTAATAAGTTAACGACTTGTTTTCGGACTTCTAATAAATAATCTTATAGCATATTATAGAGAGGCCCCTAAGGGAGTTTGGAAATCTTTCTATCTAGGCCTTCTTTTAATTTAATATAATAGTCGGCTATATTATAATATAAGGGAAGTCTACTAGCTTTCTCTTTATTAAAGAGATTAGTAAAGTTATAGAGTTTGTCTAGTAAGGTAACCTTTAATTCTATATTAGGCTTAGATTAGGTACCTCCTTTTCCCTAGCTATCTCTATTAAATTAGCGTCTCGATTCTAAGATAGTTATTATCTCCTAAATATTAGTAACTAAGAAGGTATTAAAAGTCTTCTTTTTCTATACCTTTTATATTATACCTATAAAGACTATACCTATTATTTAGAAGATTCCTATTTATCTAGGCTATAAAGAGATCTTATAGATAAGTAGTCCTAGTTATATTTTAATCTTAAGAACGCCTATATATATATCTAGTATAACCTCTTAGTATTCTATCCATAGGAGGCCTAGTATAATGTTATATATAAGTCCTAGGACTATATAGAATATAGCCTAGCTCTCCTAGCTATTAATATCTATTATAATATAAGCTACTTAAGTGATCTTCCGGTTTAGTTATAGCCTAGTCATAGTCCTAAAGGTATATATAGTAGGCAAACTAATCTACTTAATTCTAAGCTTTTAGTATATTCTCTTATTAATAGCGCTATAGCTAGAATATCTACTATCTACTTAAGCGTTCATAAAGCCAATAGAGTTAAGGAAGATTAGAATAAGAAAAGGAGGTCTATCTATTCTTTTACTAATCTCTATAAACTTGTCTTTTAGGTAGTTATAGTCTTCTAGCCCCCTTGTAAGACTTTGCTTAGGGGCTACTCTTTTCCCTACTCCCTATCTTCCTTATTAGATAGGTCGTCGTCTTCCTTCTAATCCTTAGCCCCTAAGGTATTAATGTCGGTTCTTAACTAGTTCTACTATACTAGCCTTAAAGTAAAGGCAAAGTTATATTTAGTAATAAAATGACCTTTCTACTTATACTAGATATATACTCTAGCTACCTATTAGGCTATATATACTTCTAGGCTAACCTATTTTACCTATAAGGTATTACCTTTATATTTTCTTACCTTATCTCTATTAGGTCCCTTTCTTTATAGGTTAGTATATAATAAGTTAATCCTAGTTATTAGTATATCTCCTTTCATATCCTTCTCTCTCTATAGTTTAGGTACCGCCTACTACCTTTATATCTATTAATATTTATTACTAAGCTAAAGAGCCTTAAGATCTATAGTAATCTTATAGTATTTCTTAATTACCTGTGACGAACCCAACTCAGACTTCTTCTAAAAGGGTTCAGACGGAGGTAAATTAAGCGGGACAAGCATACAGGTCGTCTAAGGGATTCGGTGAAGCCAAAGGGTTCATAACAACACTAGAGTTATCTCCTACAATAGTCAGTAATGCTTAGTATAAGTACTTATAATTGTGGGTTAGGTTGCTATCACTGGTAAACTCCTAGAGTCCACTATAACGAGTGACTAGCTAGCTATATATATATAATTATCTGTCCCTCTTTAATAGTTATCACTAGTACCATTTCTCCTTTCACTCTGTGATTCCACGTTATTAACGGTGACATGTTATTATCACTAGTGAAGACCTTAGTCTTGGTAGTGATAATCTTCTGATTGGTCTGTCAAGTGATTGGCTGTCGGAATATCCCGCGTCCTAGCTACAGCCTGCCGGGCCGTCTATATACTTATCCGTAATACAATGCCCCTCCTTTAAGGCTTTTGACCTGAAAGCCCTCTCAGGCCGTTTCAAATAGCGCTAATAACCCTTTGCTTGTAAGTACTACATTTTTCCTATTTCTACGTTATAGTTACCTTATTGACAAAATGCCGATAGAGAAATAGAAGTCGTATTCTATACGTTACCGTGCTTCCCTTGCTTAAAACATTACTAAGAACGGTTTCATCGTTATACCTTGCTCTTGGTACATATTACAAGGCCTTATCTGTAAAATGATCGTATATATAAAGTGTTATAAAGCTTACGTTCGTTAAGGTCGTTCTTACGATAGCTCTAGTATACTACTTTCTTCTTATAAGCACGTCTCCTTTCTCTTTTTTTTTAAATATAATTCCTAATATTTATTCTAGTAGATCGTATTCTCTAAGAGCAGCGTCATATCAAGGATACTAAACGTCATACCGAACTTAAGCTAGATAAATCCTAACGCCATCTAGAAGAAGCCTAGCACGAGTTATTTAAAAAGCTTATATAGCTCTGGCGTCTTTATTAGTAGAAGGAGTTTTTGGTAGAGAAAGGTGCCAATATAGTGGCACGTGGTCTATCGACCTTAGACGAGTTAGAGGAGGTTAAGTAGTAAGAGTAGCAAGAGGCGCCTACTATACCCTTGTCATAGATTAATAATACCGTCGATGCTATTAACTAGGGCGCTATCTTTAGTTCTGTCCTAGGTTTTCCTTTAGTCGATCCGGGTTCTACCGGTAGAACTATTCTAGTTTCTTAGGGTAGTTCAAATTCTTAACTAGTTCCTATAAGTTATCTTTTAGTCTAAAATCAAGCTATTTAACTAGATACTATAGTTCCCTATTGATAATATATAAATCTAGAATTTCTTTGACGTTCTATTCTTTCTCTTTGTCCTTTACTTCAATGTCTATAGTAGTCTTAGCATTCTTTAGTACTAGTTCGAGAAGTAAAATATGAAAAATATCTATCTATAATCGTATAGATGATAGTAACAATAGTCGGTAGTTAGATGTCGAAATTCGTTCCTTGATAATAAAGGGTCTGACCTTCTTAAAGTCTAGCTTTGTGCTTAGTCGTTTGGTTTATAAGTTTCGTACGATTAGGTAGACTTTGTCTCCCCTCTCTAGGCAAGGTCCCTCGAGCCTATATTTGTTATAGTAGTTCTTTATTCTGGTTCTGATAAACTTAAGTTTCTTTTTAAGCTTCTCGTATAGTACGTATATTTGTTCTACTTTGACTGCTACTCTTGGCACCGTGACCTCTAGCCCTTACCTAAGGTTTGCTTTATATCTATAGTTTGTAAGGAACGGTATAACTTTGGTCATTTCTATTAGCATTATATTATAGGCAAGTTATACTATTAGTAATAGTATAACCTAGTCATCTTACTAGTAGTTAATGTAAGAACGGAGGTACTACTTGACAACTTGGTTTAATCGCTCTGTTTGTCTGTCGGTTTATAGGTAATATGTCGTTAATAGCTTGCTACTAACGCCTAATCGTTATATTAATGCTTGCTAGAACTTCGATACGAATTTGGTATCTCTATTGGTAATCTATTCCTATAGCTAAGTATATACCAATGTGACTTGCCAATAGATTACGTCTACTAACTGTTCCGCTATCTAGGACTCCTTATAGGGAAAGAAGTATACCTATTTAGTCAGGCGGTCTACTATAGTAAGAATACTATTATAGATTACCCTTATAGCCGTATCCTTAGATTCTAGTAGCTTTGTAATAAAGTCTATTATAACTAAACTCTATAGTTTATCGGCTATTAGTAGTAGCTAAAGTAGCCTATATAGCTTATATTATACTGTTTTGCTTCGATTACAAATGTCGTAATTCTATATGACTTCCTTAACTTATATCGTTAACTATAGAAAGTCATAGTGTTTTTTAACTTATATAACAGTCTTTATAACTCCTTTATATCCTCCGAGTTTTGACTTATAGAGTCCTTAAATCATTCGTAGCTATTGATCTTTATTATAGATATATACTTTGCCTCGGTACTAGAGTTTCCTATCTTTTTCTTCTACTCTATTAGGTACTACTAGTCTAGGTGCTGCTTAATACTATATCTCGTTAATCCTTTCTTCTCGAAAGATTATATAACATTCTAGGAACAAGTCGAGTAGGTCATCTTCTACGGGTGTCTACGTTTCGTGATGTAGCGTTCTATCTATTTGTTCCTTAAATAATGGTGGCGTTGTTTCTATTTATCCTTCTATATAATCTATTTATCGGCTTAAGGCGTCTGCTCGTACGTTCTCTTTGCCCTTCTTATAGCAGATCTTAAAATTAAATTCTATAAAGAATTCTACCTATTGTGTTTGTCGTCTATTAAGCTTCTTTATCATTATAAAGTATTGTAAATTCTTATAATCTATATATACTTATACTAGTTCGATCGTATTACTAAGGTATAGTTGCTATTCCTTAAAAGCTTCGATAATTGTAAGTAGTTCCTTATTATAGATTAGATAATTGAGATATAGTCTATCGAGCTTCTTTAAAAAGAAGGCTATAGGATGTAGCTTCCCTTATTTATCTCATTATCCTAACCATCCTCTAATAGCGTAGTCTAAAGCATCCGTTTCTACCTTAAATGGCTTCTTAGGGTCTAATAGCACTAGTACTAGATCTTTAGTAATAGCATCATAGATCTATATAAATGCTTGCTCGTGTTACTCTTCCTATTAGAATTTAGCGTTCTTCTTGGTAAGTTCGTACAAAGGTCATATGATTGCTCTAAAGTTCCTAATGAACATCTGGTAGAAGTTCGCAAATCCGATAAAACTTTATACTTCTGTAACTAACGTTAGTCATAGCTAATCCTTGATAGCTTTAGCCTTTGAAGGTTCTATTTGGATTTGTCCTAGAGATATCTTATATCTTAAAAATACTGTCTTCCTAACATAGAATTCGCTCTTTTCCTTATTAACTAATAGCTTATATATATATAATACATTTAGTACTACTCTTACGTACTTCTGGTGTTTGTCTATCGTTTTAGAGAAGATAAGTATATTATCAAGATAATATACTATAAATTTATCGAGAAAGGATCGGATAGCTTAATTAATTAGGGCTTAAAATATTACTAGTATATTTGTAAGTCTAAATAGCATGACAAGGTACTTGTAATAGCTATAGGGTATCCTAAAGGCCATTTTCTACTTGTCGCCTTCTTTAATCTATATATAGTTATAGGCCGATAGCAAGTTAAGACGCGTAAAATATTAGGCTCCTACTAACTAATCTTAGAGCTATGAGATTAGTAGTAATAGGTATTAGTTTTTTACGGTCTATTCGTTAAGTTACTAATAGTCGACGTATAACTATAGCTTTCTGTCTTTCTTAGGCACAAATAGGATTAGGTAGCCTACTAGCAATATTAATAGGTAGATATATCCTCTTCAAAGATTCTCTTCTAAGTATCGCTTAAGTTCTTTATTTTATATCTAGCTTGTATAATAAATCTTAAAGAACTTTAGTCGTGCTCCTTCCTTAAGCTTAATCTTATAATCCTATAGGCCGTATTCTAATAATCCTTCTAGATGCTTCGGTTCGAATGCTAGGTATCCTTTGTATTCCTTCGGTACTTCCCTAGTCTTGTCTTATCTCTCGGCTTTCTAATAGTATACAAACTTGGTTCCGTCTATAGCGATGCTGGCAATTTCTCCTATCTTAACCTACTACTCTAGTTATAATGCTCTACATTTGTCAATAGAGAGAATAGCTATCGGCGGTTTAGCTCGTTCCTCCTATCGTAACGTCGGTATTGTTATACTGCTTCTTCTAGAGTCTGTAGTAGTCTGCCTACTATTATCTGTCCCTTGCGGTAGATCTATAGGATATGCCTTCCCCTAAGCATCGTCTGCTTGTGATCCTTGTGTGCTCCCTATCTCGCTAGTTAAATACGATTCTATTCGGGGTTATAGGTAGCTACTATTCTTCTAGCTAATGTCTAGGTCGTAATCTTTATATTATAGTAATCCTAATATTATATCTTTATTATTACCTATATCTATAATACTAAATATAACTACTATAGTTTTCCTTACTATAGTAATATTAATCGGTTTAGTCTCCTTATATACCTATTATATCGGAAATGGCCCTTTGACTATGCTATACTTTCGCTTTATTCTCTAGGGTATCTATAGCTAATTTATAAGTGTCGGTGAAATTAGGTTTATCTCTACTCTACTATCCATTAGTATAAGCATTTTGTGCTATTTCTATTGTATTATTATCTATAATCGTTTGTCTTGCCGCCGTTATCTAAAGATTACGGCAATTTCCTATATTTCTGCTAAGAGGTCTCGATATAGTAGTCTCTTATACTAGTTCCTCCTATACTACGCTACTACTTGCCGCTATATAGGCATTAATAGTTTTCGGGCCCCTCGAAGGGCCCTGACCCGTTTCCTAGGTCAGTGCTAACCTCTTCGGTTGTTTAGCTAATAGCGGCTTCGTCAATCGTACTTATTTCTATAAGCCATTAGGTGCTAGTAACTTCCTACTATTAGGTCTGTTCTGCTTTCCGTTGTACATGCTATAGCTTTATCTGAAGCTTCTAGATCCATAATTTCTTTTCGTCTATATGGTAGAGGTAGTCGTTACTTTGGCACGAGTCTTATATATCTTGTCCTATTCTATAGTACCTAGGCTAGGCTCGTTTTGGTACTACCGTAATGCCTTCTAGATCGCGGGCTTCGATTTTCTAGAGCAATTCGGCCGCTCTGTTTCCTACATTATAGACCTATTCTATAGGGTAGAGGCTTCCGTCTTCATTTCCTTGTTAGGTTGGCTAGTGATTGTTTTCGAATTTGTCACGAAAGTAATATCGGCATTTATATAATATATACTAGAACCAGGGCACTTATATATATGCCTTGTATTGTAGGTATAATTATATAGTGTTACCTAGAAGGTATTAGAATTCTTTTCTAAATCTTTCCTACTATATATAGACTATAGGTACTCTAATGCTAAGGTAGGAGTATTTCTTCTAGTAGTTTTCCTATATACATTCGTCTTTTCCATAGTTCGCGTATATAAACTAGTACTCTAGGTTCCGTATATCGTGGCTAAGTTACTAATCGTCAAAATACTCGGTATAGCTATTAGGTCTATTATATATTATAGGCTGTTCCCCTTTAATAGTTTCTATAATATGTCGAAGTTCCCTTATCTCGTCCCTTATTTTATCACTCTACTAGGTAAGTCAAATTAAACGTCTATCCCGTTCGTATAGTTCTATATTAAGCTAGAAAACTTTGTTATAGTACCATTCGATTTATTCCTAGAGGAATAGAACATTAGGTCCGGGTCTTTCGATTCCTTAGGTATCGGTTGTCTACGATCTATCTTACCTCTAGGTAACTATGAAACCCTACTACCTTAAGGCTAGGAGAATCGAAATTGGTAGTGTATATTCTCCTGCCGTATTCTATTTGACAAGACCTATTTCTAGGTCTATAGTAACTAGTTCAGAGTACGGTGCTTATTTGTCTTTACTATTGCCGTCGTGTCTAGGACTATCTATATCATTGTCCCTGTTCTTGTAGCTTATAGCCGTTACTTTGATAACATCCTTAGCGGTTTCGTTAATAGCCATAATTTTCTTTCTAGGGACTAGTTTCTAGTCTTTCTTTAGGCTTTGACATTCTCGTTTATAGTGTCCTTTCTTTCCATAGTTATAGTAGGTAACGTTAGACTTGTCTTTAGCTGTCTTTTTCTTATCCTACTTCTATGCTATATCTATATCTATAGCTCTAAGATACATCCTATATAATGTACTAACGTATATTCGTTTTTTCTTATCATTAGCCTTAACTATAGTTCTATTTATCTAACCTTATTTCTACTACTCTCGTATATAGAGTTAATTATTAATTCTAATAGCCTATATAATATATTTATCTAGAGTCTTGGGCCGGTTATACTTATATAGTTTATCTTTAACCTTTTCTTTTAAGCTATTATAGAATAGTTATATTAATACCTTATTATTAAGCTAACACTTAAGTATATCCTATCTAAACTATATAGTATAGGAGGCTACTAACTTAGTCTATTAGAGATTAGCAAGTCTTTCTTACATATAAATCTTCTCATCTTTATCGCTAAAAACCTTCTAAAGCTCTTCTTTAAACCGGTCATAGGATCGAAAGACTACCTATATAAACGTGTCTTAGTTATCTTTATCTTTCTTAGTAAGATAGTTATTCTATATAAGCTTAAACTATCTAAATGCCTTACCCTCTAGTCTTATAGCTATATAAAGGACTTTAGCTTTATTATCTAGAAACTTATCGTCATTAAGCTAGAAGTAAGATCAGAGGTTTATCAGGAATCCTATAAGATCCTCCTTAGTTCCTCCATATTTACCAGGTAGTTTGATCTTAATATGGCTCGCTTTGGCACCCTCGAGCGCCTTAATTTTAGCGTAGGCCTCGTTAACCAGCTTCTACAAGTGCTTTTCGCCGTTTTCGAGTTCCTTAATCCGAGCTTAAGCAACCTTATCTCTCTAGTCTAACTCCTAGATCCGCTGCTAGAGTTAACCGAGCTAGGCGAGTAGCTATTCGGCTATAATGTTAGTAGCTATATCGATGTCGAGGTCGAAATCACCTCCGTTCTAAGCCATAATAGAATAAAGGGAGTAATAGCAACGTGTAACGAACCTAACTTAGACTTCTTCTAAAAGGGTTTAGACGGAGGTAAATTAAGTAGGACAAGTATATAGGTCGTCTAAGGGATTTGGTAAAGCTAAAGGGTTTATAATAACACTAGAGTTATCTCCTATAATAGTTAGTGATGCTTAGTATAAGTACTTGTAATTATAGGTTAGGTTGCTATTACTAGTAAACTCCTAGAGTTTACTATAATAAGTAACTGGCTAGCTATATATATATAATTATCTGTTCCTCTTTAATAGTTATTACTAGTACCATTTCTCCTTTTACTTTGTGATTCCGTGTTGTTGACGGTGACATGTTATTATCACTAGTGAAGACCTTAGTCTTGGCAGTGATAATCTTTTAATTAGTCTGTCAAGTGATTGGCTGTTGGAATGTCCCGTGTCCTGGCTATAGCCTGCCAGGCCGTCTATATGCTTATCTGTAACATTACCATTATATAATTATCCTAAAGAATTCCTTATCTAACCATTATATATTTAAGTTTTAAAGAGAGGCATTATTATAATTTAATTATATATAACTTGTCGCTCTAAATAAGGCTACCTACCTTCGATAGCTTAGCCTTAAACTAAATAATAAAGGCGGTAAATGGTTCGTTATTTCTTTATTATAAGAATTCTAGTTCCGATAAGGCTACTATCTTCTTATAAAGATCAAAGAAGATACTCTTAAGATATTAAAAGAACTAAATCAGGTTATACCTAACTTTTAGGCCTACTAATTTATAGTAAGCTATAACTTAGGTCTATACCTAGTATATAAGGTTTCCCTAGATAAAGACCTATTAGTTATAATTAGAGCCAATAAAATCTCCATTAGCTATAAGGACGTGTTCTATCGTACTCTTCTATACTATAAAGAGTTCCTTTTTACTATTAAAAGGTTGTCTAGTTAGGAGGCGCTTTCGTTATAGCCACTAAGCTTTAAGGGGTACCCTAGCTAACTTAGGGGTTAGGACATATTAGGTTTAGAATGCCTAGAGAGTCTCGATCATAGTATTCTGCTATTCTATTACTACTTAAAGGGAGTAGATAAGCTCCTATAATTCTGCTAAGCCTAAAGGCCTATATATTCCTAAATCTGCTATAACTATATTATTAATAACTCCCTTAGGGAGTTATTACTAGTATAAAGGTAGTCGAAATATAATATACTAGCCTTATAGTGTCTATAGATAAGTGTATAATGTTCTATTTAACTACCTTAGGGAGGAAAAAGAGGAAAAATATAAGAGTTATATAGAGGAGTGCCTTTTAACTAATGTATATATATATGACCTAGGTAGGGCCTAGTTAGGCTCTAGGTCAGGCCCTAACTAGACCTTAGCCATATGTTTACTAGACAAGTTACAAACGAGTAACGAACGTTCTATAGATCTATAGAGCCTATATAAATAGGGTAGGGTAGGTCTACTCTAATGCCTAGGTAAAGCCTAGGATTGTCTAGCCTAGGTATAGCCTAGGCCTATAATAGATTCCTATTTATCTAGGCTATAAAGAGATCTTATAGATAAGTAGTTCTAGTTATATTCTAATCTTGAAAATACTTATATATATATCTATTATAGGCTTAGGCTATACCTAGGCTAGATAATGCCTAGGCTTTACCTAGGCACTGGAATAGACCTACCTTACCTTACTTATATATACCTTATAAGTCTATAGAGCGTTCGTTATTTATTTATAACTTATCTAGTAGATATATAGCTAAGGCCTAGTTAAGGCCTAACCTAGAGCCTAACTAGGCCCTACCTAGGTTATATATATATATATTAATTAAAAGGCACTTCTCTATATAACTCTTATATTTTTCCTCTTTTTCCTCCCTAAGGTAATCAAATAAAACATTATATATTTATCTATAGATATTATAAGGCTAGTATATTATATTTCGACTACCTTTATACTAGTAGTAACTCCCTAAAGAGGTTATTAATAATATAGTTATAGTGGATTTAGAAGTATATAGGCCTTTAGGCTTAGTAGAATTATAGGAGCTTATCTACTCCCTTTAAGTAGTAATAGAATAGTAGAATACTATAATTAATACCCTCTAGGTATTCTAAACCTAACCTATCCTAACCCCTAAGTTAGCTAGGGTACCCTTTAAAGCTTAATAGCTATAGCAGAAGCGTCTCTTAACTAGACAACCTTTTAACGGCGAAAAAGAACTCTTTATAGTATAGAAGAGCACGATAAAATACATCTTTATAGCCAATAGAGATTTCATCGGCTCTAATTACGACTAATAGGTCTTTATCTAGGGAAACCTTATACGCTAGGTATAGACCTAAGTTATACCTAACTTAGTTCCTCTAATATTTTAAGAGCATCTTTTCTGACCCTTATAAGAAGATAATAGCCTTGTCGGAATTAGAATTCTTATAATAGAAGGACGATAAACTATTTACTACTTTTATTATTTAGTTTAAGGCTAGGCTATTAAAGGTAGGCGGCCTCCTTTAGAGTAATAAGTTATACTTAATCAAATTATAATAATGCCTCTCTTTAAAACTTAAATATATAATAGTTAGATAAGGAATTCCTTAGGATAATTATATAATAGCTATTAAGAAATACTATAAGATTACTATAGATCTTAAGGCTCTTTAGATTAGTAATAAGTATTGGTAAATATAGAGGTAATGGGTAGTACCTAAACTATGAAGAGAGAAGGATATAGATTATTATTATTATTATTATTAGTCCTATACTGCTATGCCAATAAGCATGCTAGAGCCTCTCTAGTTATATATAAAGGAAACCGTACCTAATAGGCCGGATAAAAACCTCTGTCCTACCTTTAACGCCTAATCTGGAATACTAATATACTATAAAGAAAAGGAGAAGTAGCTAGAATAGCCTTATAGAGGCCTTCCCTCCCGGTCTAGCCTCCTTGCGAGGCGGTATTCTAGGAGCCTCCCTAGGTCCATTAGCCACTGTAGAACCCTCCTTGCCAAACGATAGTTACGGGCCCCTATACCCTATAGAACGAGGTCTAGGTCCCTTTACAACCGTATTTCCTAGGACTCCTATATTCGGCTTCTTAATAGGTTTAGGCACTATACGACTAGGTGCTCTACAGTTTCCCTCCCCTGGCTATAGGTATAATAAGGGGTACTAACCCCTAGGACTTGAACCTTAAATAGGAAGTTACAAAGGCTAATGGCCCCTGTACGGGCCTATACTAGTAGGGAGCTCTAGGCCTTAGTTAGGCCCTAGTGCCTTTATAGGCCTTCCCCTATAAAAACTAGGCATAGGGGGTCCTTGTCTAATACGTGCTATATCTTCCTACCGGCTTGGTCGGCCCTCTAGCGGTTGCTCTAGCTAGCTACTACGGCTAGTTCTATAGCCTATAGCCTCCTTTATGAGGTCTATAGGGGGGGTTGACCCCCTCTATAGCCCTCCTAAACCTACTACTAGACCATCGACCCTGCTACTTCTAGGGTCATAGGCTTTGGCTCCCGGCCCCTTGCCCTAGCCCTTCTCTTCTAGAACCTCTAGCTTAACCTATTATAGGCTTGTTAGATAAGGGCCCTCGTAGAGACCTAGGAGGCCCCTAGGCCTGCCCTAGTCTGTAGGAGTGGCTAGTCAAGTTTGGCTTCGAAGTTAGCTAACCTCTTATTAAGATAGAGGTTAAGGGGCAGTACCTAGGCTTCTGTTTTGAGGCACCGGATAGGGGTAGCCTTATAGGCCCTAGTAACTACTTGAAGGGCCCTATATTAGGCCTTTGATAGCTCCCTAGCAGGGCCTTCCGGCTTACCCCCTAGCTTAGTAGGCTTGTAGAAGTTCGAGGCCCTATAAGCTAGGGCATTATAGATACACTTAGTATGGACCTTATAGGCCTATAGGAGGCCGGGGCCCTAGGTCTTTGTAGCAAGCCTAGTTAGGGCAAACTCCTAGGTTTCTAGCTTCTTAGCTACCTTTATATAATAGGGGCCCTATTATAGCCTCTAGTCTAGCTAGACCCTGAGGAATCTAGCCGACTTCGATAGGGCTATAGTAGTAGTACCCCCTCTAGGCCGTAGGAGCTCTAGTAGTTACGACTACTGTTTCTAGCTCCTATTAAAGTAGATAAGCTCGTACTTTTCTAGGGCAAAAGCTATACCCTAGGTCCTTACCTACTATAGGCAGGCCTTCTAGGCCCTTTATAGCTAACTATTATAGGCCTCCTTAGCCCTCCTAAAGGCTAGGAGGTTAGTATCGTTAGCGAAGCCTATTAAACTAACCATAGGGCTGGCCTAGCAAATGGCCTAGTAAAGGGAGGCTATATAGAGGATAAATAGTATAGGGGAGAAGGGTGACCCTTATAGGACCCTAGCCCTTACTATTATATCCTCTATTTCCTGGCTATCGAAGTAAAGGATAGCCACCCTATCCTATAGCTACTCCCTGACCTAGATTACTAACCACCTTAGGAAGCCCTAGCTCCATAAAGTGGCTAGTAGCTAGGTATAGTTAACAGTGTCGAAAGCCCTTAAGATGTCGAGCTATAGGAGGGAGGTAGCTGCCTTGTGCCTCTAGGCCTCCTAGACCTAAGCTATAATAAGCCGGATAGCTAGTTCTATAGACCTATATTCCTAGTTACCTATCTATTTGGCCGGTAGAAGCCTATAGGCCTCTATAATAGCCGTTACCTTCTAGGTGACTATAGCCTCTAGCACCTTACCTACTATTAGTAAGAGTGCTATAGGCTTATAGCTACCTAGGGTAAAGTAGGCCTATAGGGGTTTACTAGGCTTATAGAGGACTACTATCTTAGCCCTTTTAAACTAGGCTAGGAAATAGCCAAGCTAGAGGCTTTCCGAGGCTAGTATAGCTAGTATCTGGTAGAGCGGCTACCTATAGGCCTTTAGTAGACCTATAGGGAGGAGGTCCTCCCCTAGGGCCTTCTATAGGGCCGCTCTAGCTAGTACTACCCTAACTTTACCTACTATAACCCTTTAGCTTATTTCGAACTTTGGCTCCTAGTAGTCGTTTAGATCTAGGTCGTTAATATCTAATAGGTCTGCTTCTAGGTTTGGAAAGAACTTGTCGGCCAGTGCTTTAGCCTTCTATTAGTAGATTATAAGCCCTCCTTCGAAGGCCAGGAGCTTTAGAGGGTCGACCGGTAAGTGGCTTTATAGCCTTGCCTACTACTCTAGCCTCTATAGTAGGTCCGGCCGGTTAGGTAACTCCCGAAGCGTAGCTCTCTAGCTCTTAGTCTTCGTAGCTATAATAGTTTTAGCCTAGTCCTATAGGGCCTGCCGAAGTGCCTCCTATATATAGGGGTTTAGGGTGCCCTTATAGGCTCTCTCTACCTCTTTAGCCCTCTTTTAGGCCTCTTGTACCTCCTTAGTCCACTATTAAGCTCGTTTACTACCTATACTAGCCTTCTTTACCAGAGCTGAGACCAAAGCTATTTCCTCGAGGGCCTCTATAAGCCTATCGAAGGCCTGTAAAAGCTCTTCTAGGCCCTAGAAGACAGGCCCGGCCTAGGCTAATGCCTATCTACCAAGCTAGAGTAAAAGGTAGGCCGCTTTGGTCTATATAACCTCCTAATCTAGGCTATTCTAGTCCTACCCCTTACTAGCTAGTATAGGCCTACTAGTCCCTTAAAAGGAGACGTATAAAACCTATAGGTAGTGGTCGGATTTCCTATGTTCCGTGATATCCCTATAGGTCGCTTCTAGCCTAGCCGAGGCCTAGAATAGGTCTATTATAAAAGGCCGGCCACGTTAGTCCCCCTAGGGGGCCCTAGTGACTTGGCTATAAGGCATATATAGGTTAAGGTCTTACTAGTCTATAAGGCTAAGGAGGTCCCTAGCCTCCGGGCTAAGCCTGTCGAATAGGTCCTAGACTAGGTAGTAAAGGTTAAAATTATCTATAAGAACTAGGGGGTAGGTAGGCCGAGGTAGGGCTAGCAGGTCCTATAAGAGGGCCTGCTCCCCCCTATTATTATAGACTGACTAGAGCTTAAACCCCCTCTCTCTTAAGGCCAGAAAGGTTACCTTATACTAGTTCTCCTCTGCTAAATGGTCCTACTAGCTAACTAAGAAGCGCTTAGCTACTAGAATAGCTGCCTTGCCTTTAGGCTTATAAACTAGGTAGTATTTCGAAGCCTAGGGGTAGTATATTAACCCTATAAACCGGTTAATCTATAGTTCCTAGATAGCTAGTAGGTTATATTTAGCCTCTTTTAGTAGGACCTTAAGGGCCTATTTGTTACCTTAGGTATTCTACTAAAGGATCTTAATTTGCATTTAAGGTAGCTAGAGCGGAGGCTAAGGGTATAGTAGTTAGCTTTATAACTATTACCCCCTTAGCCGGTTACGAAAAGGAGGGGGTTCTAGGCTATAGAAAGGAGATATAGGTCTATCAGGCGTTAAATAAGGCGCTCCTAGCCACCTATCAGGCTAGGGTAGGCCTCTTATAGGGGCGTTTGGCCCTAGTTTAATAGTGGTCGTCATCTTCCGGCTAGTTATTAAACTCGAAGGCTACCTTCTAATATAGTTGCTCTAATAGTTAGAAGGTTTAGAGTCAATACTAGTAGGCCTCCCTAGCCCTTTCCTAGGCCTTGACTTTCTTCGGGTAGCTCTTATACTACGCTATATAGGGGCCCCTATAGGCCATATATCTATAAGGGAGTTAGTTAGAGTAGGTAAGGCATTAGGCCTCCCTAGCCTTCCCCCCTTCCCTATAGGCCTTCACGTCATAATGGCTATAGTAGGCCGGCCACTAGTAATACCGCTAGGTATAGCTAAAGCTCTAATACCTATAGTACTACCTTAGCTCTAGAGTATCCTAGTAAGGCTTATAGTCTAGTACCTAGGCATCCTAGATTATACCCTTGTTATAGGCCTTCTAGGCCTCTTTGAGGTCCTATAGTATCACGAGCCAACTATATACCGCGACCTAGTAGGGCATAGAAGGCTAAATGAGCCACTAATCAAGAAGGGCACAAAGCAAGGCTGACATAGGATCGCTAGGGAGCACAGGCTACCACGGGCAAACGATTGCCAAAAAGGGAAAGATAGCAGAGGATAGCTAGCTACCAAAGGCGATCTAAGGGCAGGATAGAAAGGGACTATAAGCGATCGGCAGAAGTATATATACATGTAAATAGTCACTCGTTATAGTAGACTCTAGGAGTTTACTAGTAATAGCAACCTAACCTATAATCACCAGTATTTATACCAAGTATTACTAACCATTATAGGAGATAACTCTAGTGTTATTATAAACCCTTTAGCTTCACCAAATCCCTTAGACGACCTATACACTTATCCTGCTTAATTTACCTCCGTCTAAACCCTTTTAGAAGAAGTCTAAGTTAGGTTCGTTATACGTTGCTATTACTCCCTTTGTTCTGTTATAGCTCAGAATAGAGGTAATTTCGACCTCGACATTGACATAGCTACCAACGTTACGGCTAAACAGCTGCTTGCCTAGCTCGGTCAACTTTAGCAGCGGATCTAGGAGTTAGACTAGAGAGATAAGGTTACTTAAGCTTAGATCAAGGAACTCGAAAACGGCGAAAAGCACTTATAGAAGCTAATTAACGAGGCCTATACTAAAATCAAGGCACTTAAGGGCGCCAAAGCAAGCCGCATTAAGATCGAACTACCTAGTAAATATAGAGGAACTAAGGAGGATCTTATAGGATTCCTAACGAACCTCCGATCCTACTTCTAGCTTAATGACGACAAGTTTCTAGATGACAAAGCCAAAGTCCTCTATATAGCTATAAGACTAGAGAGTAAGGCACTTAGATGGTTCGAGCCTATATAGAATGACTATCTTACTAAGGAAGATAAAGATAATCGAGACGTATTTATATAGGTAGTCTTTTAATCCTATGACCGTTTTAAAGAAGAGCTTTAGAAGGTTTTTAGTGATAAAGATAAGAAGATTTATATATAGGAAAGACTTACTAATCTCCGATAGACTAAGTTAGTAGCCTTTTATACTATATAGTTTAGATAGGATATACTTAAGTCTTAGCTTAATAATAAGGTATTAATATAACTATTCTATAATAGCTTAAAGGAAAAGGTTAAAGACGAGCTATATAAGTATAACTAGCCTAAGACCCTAGATAAATATATTATATAGGCCATTAGAATCGATAATTAACTCTATATATAAGAGTAGTAGAAATAAGGTTAGATAAATAGAACTACGGTCAAGGCTAACGATAAGAAAAAACAAGTATATGTTAATATATTACATAGGACGTATCCTAGAGCTATAGATATAGATATAGCATAGAAGCAAGATAAGAAAAAGATAGCCAAAGACAAGTCTAACGTTACCTACTATAACTATAGAAAGAAAGGGCATTATAAATAAGAATGTCAAAGCCTAAAGAAAGACTAGAAACTAGTCCCCAGAAAGGAAATCATAGCTATTAACAAAACCGCCAAGGATGTTATCAAAGTAGTGGCCACGAGCTATAAAGACAGGAATAGCGATACGGACAGTCTCGGACACGATAGCGACGGTAAAGATAAATAAGCACTATACTCCGAACTAGTCACGGTAGACCTAGAGATAGGTCTTGCTAAATGGGACACGGCAAGAGAATATATACTACCAATTTCGATTCTCCTAGCCCTAAGGTAGTGGGGTTTCATAGTCACCTAGAGGTAGGATAGATTGTAGATGACTGATACCTAAGGAATCGAAAGACCCGGACCTAATGTTCTATTCCTCTAGGAACGAATCGAATAGTATTGTAACGAAGTTTTCCGGCTTGACATGGAACTATATAAATAGGATAGACGCTTGATTTGACTTGCCTAGTAGAGTGATAAGATGAGGGACAAGATAAGGGAACTCTGACGTATCGTAGAAATTATTAAAAGGGAACAGCCTGTAATATATAATAGGCCTAATAGCTACGCCGAGCATTTTGATGACTAGTAACTTAGCTACAACGTATAGAACCCCGAGTACTAGTTTATACGTACGAACTGTGGAAAAGATAAGCGTATATAGGAAAGCTATTAGAAGAAATACTCCTACCTTAGCATTAGAGTATCTATAGTCTATATATAGTAGGAAGGATTTAGAAAAGAATTCTAATACCTTCTAGGCAATGCTACGTGACTATACCTACAATATAAGGCATATATACAAGTGCCCTAGTTCCAATATATAGTATACGAATGCCGATACCACTTTTACGACAAATTTAAAAATAATTACTAGCCAACCCGACAAGGAAATGAGGATAGAAGCCTCCGCCCTATAGAATGGGTCTATAATATAGGAAATAGAGCGGCCGAATTGCTCTAGAAGATCGAAGCCCGCGATCTAGAAGGCATCATAGTAGTTCCAAAATGAGCCCAGCCTAGGTACTATAGAATGAGACGAGATATATAGGACTTGTGCCGGAGTAATGACTGCCTCTACTACGCAGATGAAAAGAAATCGTGGATCTAGGAGCTTTAGATAAAGCTATGGCATATATAACGAAAAGCAAAACGGACCTAATAGTAGGAAGCTACAGGTACTTAGTAGCCTATAGAAATAAGTATAATCGACGAAGCTGCTATTAGCTAAATAACTAAAGAGGTTAGTACTAACCTAGGAAACGGGTTAGGGCCCTTCAAGGGGCCCGAAAACTATTAACGCCTACATAGTAGCAAGTAATAGCGTAGTATAGGAGGAACTAATATAAGAGACCACTATATTGAGACCTCTTAGTAGAAACATGGGAAATCGCTATAATCTTTAGATAACGGCGGCAAGACAAGCAATTATAGACAATAGCACAATAGAAATAGCACAAAATGCTCGCACTAGTAGATAGTAGAGCAGAGATAAACCTAATTTCGCCGACACTTGTAAATTAGCTACAGATACCCTAGAGAATAAAGCAGAAGTATAGCATAGTCAAAGGGCCATTTCCGATGTAATAGATATATAGGGAGACCGAACCGATTAACATTACTATAGTAAAGAAGACTATAGTAGTCATATTTAGTATTATAGACATAGGTAATAATAAAGATATAATATTAGGATTACTATAGTATAAAGATTATAACCTAGACATTAGCTAGAAGAATGGTAGCTACCTATAACCCCGAACGGAGTTGTATTCAACTAGCAAGATAGGGAGCATATAAGGATCGCGAGCAGACAATGCTTAAGGGAAGGCATATCCTACAGATCTACCACAAGAGACAGACAGTGGTAGGCAGACTACTATAGACTCTAGAAGAAGTGATATAATGATACCGATGTTACGACAGGAGGAACGAGCTAAACTACTAATAGCTGTTCTCTCTGTTAATAAATGCGGAGCACTATAACTAGAGTAGTAGGTTAAGATAAGAGAAATCGCTAGTATCGCTATAGATAGAACCAAGTTCGTATACTATTAGAAAGCTAAGAGACAAGACAAGACTAGGAAAGTACCGAAGGAATACAAAGGATATCTAGCATTCGAACTAAAGTATCTAGAAGGACTACTAGAATATAGCCTATAGGATTATAAGATCAAGTTTAAGGAAAGAGCATGACTAAAGTTCTTTAAGATTTATTATACGAGCTAGATATAGAACGAAGAACTTAAGTAATATTTAGAGGAGAATCTTCGAAGAGGATATATCTGCCTATCGACATTACTAGCAGGCTACCTAATCCTATTTATGCCTAAGAAAGATAGAAAGCTATAGTTATATGTCGACTATTAGTAACTTAATAAACAGACCGTGAAAAACTAATACCCGTTACCGCTAATCTCACGGCTCCGAGATTAGTTAGCAGGAGCCTAATATTTTACGCGTCTTAACTTGCTATCGGCCTATAACTATATACAGATCAAAGAAAGCGACAAGTAGAAAACGGCCTTTAGGATACCCTATGGCCACTATGAGTACCTTGTTATACCATTTAGACTTACAAACGCGCTAACAACGTTCTAAGCCCTAATTAATCAAGCTATCTGATCCTTTCTTGACAAATTTGCGGTATATTATCTTAATAATATACTTATCTTCTCTAAAACGATAGATAAACACTAGAAGCACGTATGAGCAGTACTAGATACATTATATACGTACAAGCTATCAGTTAACAAGGAAAAAAGCGAATTCCACGTTACGAAGACAGTGTTTTTAGGATACGAAATATCCCTAGGATAAATCTAGATAGAACCTTTAAAGGTTAAAGCTATTAAGGATTAGCTACGACCGACGTCAGTTATAGGAGTACGAAGTTTCATTAGGTTTACGAACTTCTACCAGATGTTTATTAGGAACTTTAGAGCGATCGTAAGACCTTTATACGAACTTACTAAGAAGAACGCTAAATTCTAATAGGAAGAATAGCATAAGCAAGCATTTATACAGATCTATAACGCCATTACTAAAGATCTAATACTGGTGCTACTAGACCCCAAAAAGCCATTTGAGGTAGAAACGGACGCTTTAGACTATGCCATTAGAGGACAGTTAGGATAATAAGACGAATAAGGGAAGCTATATCTTATAGCCTTCTTTTTAAAGAAGCTTAATAGACTATATCTCAATTATCCAATCTATAATAAGGAACTACTTATAATTGTCGAAGCTTTTAAGGAATAGTAACTATACCTTAGTAGTACGATCGAACTAGTATAAGTGTATATAGATTACAAGAACTTACAATACTTTATAACGATAAAGGAGCTTAACGGACGACAAATACGATAGGTAGAATTCCTTATAGAATTCAATTTTAAGATCTGCTATAAGAAGGGCAAAGAGAACGTACAAGCGGACGCCCTAAGCCGACGAATGGATCATACGGAAGGACAAACGGAAATAACGCCACCGTTATTCAAGGAATAAACAGACGGAACGCTGTATTATAAAACGTAAATACCTGTAGAAGACGATCTACTTGACTTGTTCCTAGAATGCTATATAATCTTTCGAGAAGAAAGGATCGACAAGGCATAGTATCAAGCAATACCTAGACTAGTAGTACCTGATGAAGTAGAAGAAAAAGATAGGAAACTCTAGTACCGAGGCAAAGCGTATATCTATAATAAAGATTAATAGCTATAAATGATTCGAGAACTCTACGAGTTGAAACTCGGAGGATACAAAGGAGTTACGAAGACTATTGTATAAGTTAAGAAATACTATGACTTTCTATAGTTAATAATACGAGTTAAGGAAGTCATATAGAACTATAACATCTACAATCGAAGCAAAATAGTATAATATAAGCTATATAGGCTACTTTAGCCACTACTAATAGCCGATAAACTATAGAGTTTAGTTATAATGGACTTTATCACGAAACTGCCAAAATCCAAGGATACGGCTATAGGGGTAATCTATAATAGTATTCTTACTTATCACGGAAATATATATGTAGCTGCCGCCTAGGCCACTGATACAAACGGGCTAATCAAGCCGAAGAATGATGGACCAATTAGGATAGGATCACACTTGGCAAGAAATGATCCTAGCAGAGGATTACTAGCTCACGACGTAAGCCAGGTAAGCTAGTACAGAGGATCACCACGACCACTAGTAATCCCAGGATTATATATACATATAGATAGTCACTCGTTATAGTAGACTCTAGGAGTTTACTAGTAGTAATAATTATAATTATAGTACTTATACCAAGCATTGTTAATTACTATAAGAGACAACTCTAAGTGTTATTATAAACCCTTTAGCTTCACCAAATCCCTTAGACGACCTGCCTACCTGTCCCGCTCAATCTACCTTCGTCTAAACCCTTTTAGAAGAAGTCTAAGCTAGGTTCGTCATACATTGTTACCACTCCCTTTGTTCTATCATAGTTCAGAACAGAGGTGACCTCGACCTTGACATCGACATAGCTACTAACGTCACGGCCGAATAGCTGCTTGCCTAGCTTAGTCAACTCTAGCAGCAGATCTAGGAGTTGGACTAGAGAGATAAGGTTACTTAAGCCCGAATTAAGAAACTCGAGAATGGCAAAAAGTACTCGTAGAAACTGGTTAACGAGGCCTATACCAAAATCGAAGCGCTTAAGACTGCCAAAGCGAGCCGTATTAAGATCGAACTACCTGGTAACTATAGAGGAACTAAGGAGGATCTTATAGGATTCCTAATAAACCTCTGATCCTACTTCTGGCTTAATAATGACAAGTTTCCAGACGATAAAGCTAAAGTTCTCTATATAGCCACGAGATTAGAGGGTAAGGTACTTAGATAGTTCGAGCCTATATAGAATAACTATCTTACTAAGGAAGACAAAGACGACCGAGACGCGTTTACGTAGGCAGTCTTCCGATCTTACGACCGTTTCGAAGAAGAGCTTTAGAAGGTTTTTAGCGACAAAGACGAGAAGATTTATATATAAGAAAGACTCGCCAATCTCCGATAGACCAAGTTAGCAGCCTCCTATACTATATAGTTTAGATAGGACATGTTCAAGTCTTAGCTTAACGACGAGGCGTTAATATAACTATTTTATAATAGCTTAAAGGAAAAGGTTAAAGACGAGCTATATAAGTACGATCGGCCTAAGACCCTAGACAAATATATCGTATAGGCTATTAGAATCGATAATTAACTCTATATATAAGAGTAATAGAAACAAGGACAAATAAACGGAACCGTAGTTAAGGCTAACGATAAGAAAAAGCGAGTATATATTAGTACCTCGTATAGGATATACCCTAGAGCTATAGATATAGATACAATGTAGAAGCAGGACCAGAAGAAGACGACTAAAGATAAGTCTAATATTACCTACTATAACTATAGAAAGAAAGGGCACTATAAGCAAGAATACTAAAGCCTAAAGAAAGACTAGAAACTAGTCCCTAGGAAGGAAATTATGGCTATTGACGAAACTACCAAGGACGTTATCAAAGTAGCGGCCACGAGCTACGAAGATAGGAGTAGTGACACAGATAGTCTCGGATATGACGACAATAGTGAAGACGAACAAGCACCGTACTCCGAACTAGTCACTATAGATCTAGAAATAGGTCTTGCCGAATAGGATATGGCAGGAGAATATATATCGCTAGTTTCGATTCTCCTAGCCTTGAGACAGTAGGGTTTTATAGTTATATAGAGGCGGGATAGATTATAGATAACTAATACCTAAGGAATCGAAAGACCTAGACCTAATGTTCTATTCCTCTAGGAACGAATCGAATAGTATCGTAACGAAGTTTTCCGGCTTAACATGGAACTACGCGAATGGGATAGACGCTTGATTTGACTTGCCTAGTAGAGCAATAAGATAAGGGACGAGATGTCACGAGCTAACTATATACCGCGACCCGGTGGGGCATGGAAGGCTGAATGAGCCACCAATCAAGAAGGGCACGAAGCGAGGCTAACATGGGATCGCTAGGGAGTACGGGCTACCACAGGCGAACGATTACCAAAAAGGGAAAGATAGCAGAGGATAGCTGGCTACCAGAGGCGATCCAAGGGCAGGATAGAAAGGGACTATAAGCGATCGGTAGAAGTATATATATATATAAATAGTCACTCGTTATGGTGGACTCTAGGAGTTCACTAGTGATAGCAACCTAACCTATAATTACCGGTATTTATACCAAGCATTACTAACCATTGTAGGAGATAACTCTAGTATTGTTGTAAACCCTTTGGCTTTACCGAATCCCTTAGACGACCTATACGCTTGTCCCGCTTAATTTACCTCCGTCTAAACCCTTTTAGAAGAAGTCTAAGTTGGGTTCGTCATATATAGGCCTAGAAGTACTATAGCCTACTTTCTCTATAGGTTCTTTAGTAGCCGGAACTTAACTATTTCGATTAAGTATAGGCCTATAGCCCCTTTAAAGTCTTGTTTGCTAACCCCCTATAGCTCCTCTTTCTAGACTCCTTTAGCTAGAACTATATAAGCCCTACTAACCTCCTTAGCCTCCTCTCTAAAGGCTATAACTACTTATTGCTTGTTAACTAAATACTAATCCTTAGTAGCCTTATCCTTAAAGACTATTACTATATCCCTACTTAAGAGCTTCCTAGCTGTAACGGCTCCCTAGCGGCTAGAAGCCCTATTAACTGCTTAGACTATTTTAGCTAGGGTTCGGGCTTTAAGGTTCTCCTATAGGCTTACATTCTATATCGTAACCTCCTATAAGGCCTGTAACGGCACTACCTTAGCTAATAGTAGGCCTCTATAGGGGCCTATTACCTCTTATTACGAGATTATAGCTACCTATGCCTAGGTAGGTTTGTTAGGAACCCTATAAGATCCTCCTTAGTTCCTCTATATTTACTAGGTAGTTCGATCTTAATACGGCTCGCTTTAGCGCCTTCAAGTGCCTTAATTTTGGTATAAGCCTTATTGACTAGCTTCTATAAGTGCTTTTCACCGTTCTCGAGTTCTTTGATTCGAGCTTAAACAGCCTTATCTCTCTAGTTTCACTCCTAGATCCGCTAATAGAGTTAACCAAGCTAGGTAAGCAGCTATTCGGCTATAACGTTAGTAGTCATATTAATATCGAGGTCGAAATTACCTTCGTCCTAAACTATAATAGAACAAAGGGAGTAATAGCAATGTATAACGAACCTAACTTAGACTTCTTCTAAAAGGGTTTAGATAAAGGTAGATTAAGTAAGACAAGTATATAGGTTGTCTAAGGGATTTAGTAAAGCTAAAGGGTTTATAACAACATTAGAGTTATATGACAAACCTAGCTCAGACTTCTTCTAAAAGGGTTTAGACGGAGGTAAATTAAGTAGGACAAGCGTACAGGTCATCTAAGGAATTCGGTAAAGCCAAAAGGTTCATAACAACACTAGAGTTATCTCCCACAATGGTCAGTGATACTTGGTATAAATACCGGTAATTATAGGTTAGGTTGCTATCACTAGTGAACTCCTAGAGTCTACTATAACGAGTGACTATTTACATATATATATACTTCTGCCGATCGCTTATAATCCCTTTCTATCCTGCCCTTGGATCGCCTTTGGTAGCTAGCTATCCTCCGCTATCTTTCCCTTTTTGGCAATCGTTTGCCTATAGTAGCCTACGCTCCCTAGCGATCCCATGTCAGCCTTGCTTCGTGCCCTTCTTGATTAGTAGCTTATTCAGCCTTCTATGCCCTACCGGGTCGCGGTATATAGTTAGCTCGTGACATGATGCCCCCTCTTTAGGGCTTTCGACCTAAAAGCTTCTTATGACTTGTTTCAAATACCACTAACACCCCCCTTTTTCTAGTAGGTAATGTCCTTCTTCTACTAACTTCCTTTTATTATAGCTAATCGTATTCCTAGGAATCGTCGCGATCTTAAACGTAAACAACACGCTATTGCGATCAAGATTAAGCAAGAGGGTTACAAGGTCGCTATACCTTACAAGCGTTGTTAGAATACGAAGCTATAAAGGCGTTATATAATAATAGAAGGTTTAAACAAGTGTCAAAACTATGTTTATATAAGCAAGAAGTGTAATAGTCTAAACGTTATAGATGCCTATAGGTTTCTTATTTTTTTTTTTTGTAGTCTTAGGTAGCTAACTATCTTAGTCCTTTCGAATTTGTCAGAGTAGGAGAAGGTTTCGAGAGAGATTGCTAAGACCGAGGCGCTACTTGCTCAGATACTAAGTCGTTTAAGTCAATTACGTCGTTTATAGCAATCCCTGTATGATCGTAGTGCCGAAGTTTTTCATTATAGCATAGCTTGTCTGGAGGAGGAGGAAGAACTAGATACCCCTCTGCTAATGTCGGAGACGTAGACCCTCGCGGGTCAGGCTTAGGCGTTAGGTGCTTTTGACGTGTTTGATTAGGAGTCAATTAGGTTAGATCCTAGTCCTAATTCTAGCAGGTTCCTCTCTTTTTCTATCGGGGAATAGGCTTTGGAGCCGGTTCTTATAGCTGGTTAGGATTCCACTAGTAGAACTGCTCTAGTTTCTTAGGGCAATTTAGGTTCTTAATAGGTTCCTATAAGTTATCTTCTAGTCCGAAATCAAGCTATTTAACTAGATACTATAGCTCTCTATTAATAATACGTAAATCTAGAATTTCTTCGACGTCCTATTCTTCTTCTTTGTCCTTTGCTTTAATATACGTAGTAACCTTGGCGTTCTTTGGTGCTAGTTCGAGAAGTAAAATATGAAAAACATCCATCCGTAGTCGTATAGATAATGGTAATGATAGTCGATAGTTAGATGTCGAAATTCGTTCCTTGATAACAAAGGGTCCGACCTTCTTAAAGTTTAACTTCGTACTTAGTCGTTTGGTTCGTAAGTTTCGTATAACTAGGTAGACTTTGTCTCCCCTCTCTAGGCGAGGTCCCTTGAGCCTATGTTTGTCGTAATAGTTCTTTATTCTGGTTCTGACAAACTTAAGTTCGTTTTTAAGCTTCTTGTATAGTATATGCATTTGTTCTGCTTTGACTACTGCTCTCGGCACTGTGACCTTTGGTCCTTGCCTAAGGTCTGCCTTATATCTGTAGTTCGTGAAGAATGGTGTGACTTTGGTCGTTTCTATTGGCGTTGTGTTGTAAGCGAGTTGTGCTATTAGTAATAGTATAACTTAATTGTCTTGCTAGTAGTTAATGTAAGAATAAAGGTACTATTCGATAACTTGGTTTAGTCGCTCTGTTTGTCTGTCGGTCTATAGGTAATATGCCGTTAATAGCTTACTATTAACGCCTAATCGTTATATTAATGCTTACTAGAACTTTAATATAAACTTGGTATCTCTATTAGTAATCTATTCCTATAGCTAAGCATATACTAATATGACTTGCTAATAGATTATATCTGCCAATTATTCTACTATCTAGGACTTCTTATAGGGAAAGAAGTATACCTATTTAGTTAGGCGGTCTATTATAGTAAGAATACTATTATAGATTACCCCTATAGCCGTGTCCTTAGATTCTAGTAGCTTTATAATAAAGTCTATTATAACCAAGCTCTATAGTTTGTTAGCTATTAGTAGTAGCTAAAGTAGGCCATATAGCTTATATTATGCTGTTTTGCTTTAGTTGTAAATGTTATAGTTCCGTATGACTTCCTTAACTTATATCGTTAACTATAGAAAGTCGTAGTGTTTCTTGACTTATACGATAGTCTTCGTGACTCCTTTATATCCTCCAAGTTTCGACTTGTAAAGTTCTCGAATCATTTGTAGCTATTAATCTTTGTCGTAGATATACGCTTTGCCTCGGTACTAGAGTTTCCTATCTTTTTCTTCCACTTCATTAGGTACCACTAGTCTAGGTGTTACTTGATACTATGCCTCGTTAATCCTTTCTTCTCGAAAGATTATATAACATTCTAGGAACGGGTTAAGTAGATTGTCTTCTACGGATGTCTGCGTTTCGTAATATAGCGTTCTATCTATTTATTCCTTAAATAACGGTAGCGTTATTTCCGTTTGTCCTTCTATATAATCCGTTCGTCGGCTTAAGGCATCTGCTTATACGTTCTCTTTGCCCTTCTTATAGCAGATTTCAAAATTAAATTCCACAAGGAATTCTACCTATCGTATTTATCATCTATTAAGCTCCTTCGTCATCGTAAAGTGTCACGATTTGGCTATATAAGGCGACCCGGCAAGGCGCACAGGACCAATCAGGAACCACAAGACCTAAGGACCAATCAGGAAGTGATCGCAGTGATCGCACTTCGATTAAGATAAGCACTTGGGTAACGATCGCAGGATCGTAGCAGCGATCTCACGATCAAGACTCAAGGAAGAAGGACAGGGAATTGTATATAGTCACTCGTTCCACCGGACTCTGGCGAACTCTAGGAGTTCACCAGTGGTAACAATCACAATCATAGTACTTATACCAAGCATTGCTAATTACTGTGAGAGACAACTCTAAGTGTTGTTATAAACCCTTTGGCTTTACCGAATCCCTTAGACGACCTGCCTACCTGTCCTGCTCAATCTACCTTTGTCTAAACCCTTTTAGAAGAAGTCTAAGCTAGGTTTGTTATATATTGTTACTACTCCCCTTGTTCTATTATAGTTTAGAACAGAGGTGACCTTGACCTTGATATCGATATAGCTATTAACGTTACGGCCGAATAGCTGCTTGCCTAGATTGGTTAACTCTAGTAGCGGATTTAGGAGTTAGACTAGAGAGATAAGGTTACTTAAGCCCGAATTAAGGAACTTAAGAATGGCAAAAAGTACTTGTAGAAACTAGTTAACAAGGCCTATGCTAAAATCGAAGCGCTCGAGACTACTAAAGCGAGCCGCATTAAGATTAAACTACCTGGCAAATACGGAGGAACTAAGGAGGATCTTGTAGGATTCCTAACAAACCTCTGATCCTACTTCTAGCTTAATAATAACAAGTTTCCGGATGACAAAGCTAAAGTTCTCTACGTAGCTACGAGATTAGAGGGCAAGGTACTTAGATGGTTCGAGCCTACGTGGAACGACTATCTCACTAAGGAAGACGAAGACGACCAAGACGCGTTTATATAGGCAGTCTTCCGATCTTATAACCGTTTCGAAGAAGAGCTTTAGAAGGTTTTTAGCGATAAAGACGAGAAGATTTATATATAAGAAAGACTTGCTAATCTCCGACAGACTAAGTTAGTAGCCTCCTACGCCATATAGTTTAGATAGGACATGTTTAAGTCTTAGCTTAACGACAAGGCATTAATATAACTATTCTATAACGGCTTAAAGGAAAAGGTCAAAGACAAGCTATATAAGTACAATTAGCCTAAGACCTTAGACGAATATATCGTACAGGCTATTAGAATCGATAATCGACTCTACGTACGAGAGTAGTAGAAACGAGGACAAATAAACGAAACCACGGTTAAGCCTAACGACAAGAAAAAGCAAGTATACGTCAGTACCTTGTACGGGACGTACCCCGGAGCCATGGATATAGACGTAGCACAGAAGCAGGACAAGAAGAAGACGGCTAAAGACAAGTCTAACGTTACCTACTATAACTATAGAAAGAAAGGACACTATAAACGAGAATGTCAAAGCCCGAAGAAAGACTAGAAACTAGTCCCTAGAAAAGAAATCGTAGATATCGACGAAACTACTAAGAACGTTACCAAAGTAGTAGCCACAAGCTATAAAGACAAGGATAGCGACATAGACAGTTTCGGACACGACGGTAATAGAGAAGACGGACAAGTACTATACTCTGAACTAGTCATTGTGAACCTAGAGATAGGTCTCGCTAAATAGGATACGGTAGGAGAGTATATACCACTAATTTCGACTCTCTTAGCCTTAAGACAGTAGGGTTTCACGATCACGTAGAGGCGGGATGGATCGTAGACGACCGATACCTAAGGAACCGAAAGACCTAGACCTAATGTTCTATTCCTCTAGGAACGAATCGAAGGGTACTATAACGAAGTTTTCCGGCTTAATATGAAATTACGCGAACGGGATAAACGTTTGACTTAACTTGCCTAGTAAAGCGATAAGATAAGGGACGAAACGAGGGAACTCTGACGTATCGTGGAAGCCATTAAAGGAGAACAGCTTGTAGTATATGATAGACCTAATAGCTATACCAAGTACCTTGATAATTAGCAACTTAATAACGATGTACGGAACCTAGAATACTAGTTTATACACGCGAACCACGGAAAAGATAAGCGTATATAGGAAAGCTACTGGAAGAAACACTCCTACCTTAGCATTAGAGTACCTACAGTCTATATACAGTGGGAAGGATTTGGGAGAGAATTCTAATACCTCCTAGGCAACGCTATATAACTACACCCTCGACACGAAGCATATACGCAAGTGCCCTAGTTCTAGTGTGTGGCATACGAATGCCGATATCACTTCCGTGATAAATTCGAAAATAATCACTGGCCAACCTGACAAGGAAATGAGGATAGGAGCTTACGCCCTGTGGAGTAGGTCTACGATGTAGGAAGCAGAGCGGCCGAATTGCTCTAGAAGATTAAAGACCAGAGTCTAGAAGGCATTACGATAGTTCCAAAACGGGCCTAGCCTAGGCACTATAGAATAGGACAAGACATATAAGACTTATGCTAGAGTAACGATTGCCTTTACTACGCGGACAAAAAGAAGTTACAAATTCGGGAGCTTTAGATAAAGCTATGGCACGTACGATAGAAAGCAGAACGGACCTAATAGTAGGAAGCTATAAGCACCTAATGGCTTACGGAAATAAGTACAATAGACAAAGCTGCTATTAGCCGAACGACTAAAGAGGTTAGTACTGACCTAGGAAACGGGTCAGGGCCCTTCGAGGGGCCCGAAAACCATTAATGACCGTATAGCGACGAGTAATAGCGTAGTATAGGAGGAGCTACTGCAAGAGACCACTATATCAAGACCTCCTAGTAGAAATATAGGAAATCGCCGTAATCTTTAGACGACGACAGCACGACAAGCGACTATGGATAATAGCACAATGGGAATAGCACGAAATGCTTGTACTAGTAGATAGTGGAGCAGAGATAAACCTGATTTCGCCGACGCTTGTAAACTAGCTACAGATACCCTAGAGAATAAAGCAGAAGCATAGTATAGTCAAAGGACTATTTCCGATATAATAGGTACGTAGGGAGACCAAACCAATCGACATCACTATAGTAGGGAAGACTATAGTAGTTATATTTAATATCGTAGATATAGGCGACAATAAAGACATAATACTAGGGTTACTATAGTATAAAGATTACGACCCGGACATTAGCTAGAAGAATGGTGGCTACCTATAACCCTAAACGGAGTCATATTCGACTAGCGAGATAGGGAGCACACAAGGATCGCAAGAGGACGATGCTCGAGGAAAGGCATGTCCTATAGATCTACCGCAAGAGACGAACAGTGGTAGGCAGACTACTACAGACTCTAGAAGAAGTAGTATAACAATACCGACATTACGACAGGAGGAACGAGCTAAACCGCCGATAACTGTTCTCTCCGTTGACGAATGTAGAGCACTGTAACTAGAGTAGTAGGTCGAGACAGGAGAAATCGCTAGTATCGCTATAGACGGAACCAAGTTTATATACTATTAGAAAGCCGAGAGACAAGACAAGACTAGGGAAGTACCGAAGGAATACGAAAGACACCTAGCATTCGAACCGAAGTATCTAGAAGGATTACGAGAATACAGCCTATAGGATCACGAGATCAAGCTTAAGGAAGGAGTATAACTAAAGTTCTTTAAGATTTATTATATGAGCTAGATGTAGAACGAAGAACTTAAGCGATATTTGGAGGAGAACCTTTAAAGAGGATATATCTGTTTATTGACATCGCTAGTAGGCTACCTAATCCTGTTTGTGCCAAAGAAAGATAGAAAGCTATAGTTATATGTCGACTATCGGCAACTTAACGAATAGACCGTGAAAAACCGATACCTGTTACCGCTAATCTTACGGCTCCGAGATCAGTTAGCAGGAGCCTAATATTTTACACGTCTTGACTTGCTATCGGCCTATAACTATATACAGATTAAAGAAGGCGACGAGTGGAAAACGGCCTTTAGGATACCTTATAGCCACTATAAGTACCTCGTCATGCCATTTAGACTTACGAACGCGCTAGTAACGTTCTAAGCCCTAATTAATCAAGCTATCTGACCCTTTCTCGATAAATTTGCGGTATATTATCTTAACGATATACTTATCTTCTCTAAGACAATAGATAAACACCGGAAACATGTGAGAGTAGTACTAGACGTACTATATACGTACAAGCTATCAGTTAACAAGGAAAAGAGCGAATTCCATGTTAGAAAAACGGTGTTTTTAGGGTACGAAATATCCCTAGGACAAATCCAGATAGAACCTTTAAAGGTTAAAGCTATTAAAAATTGGCTATAACTAACGATAGTCACAGAAGTACAAAGCTTCATCGGATTTACGAACTTCTACCGAATGTTCATTAGGAACTTTAGAGCGATCGTACGACCTTTGTACAAACTTACTAAGAAGAATACTAAATTCTAATGGGAAGGACAATATAAGCAAGCATTTATACAGATCCGCGATACTATTACTAAAGACCTAGTACTGGTACTGCTGGACCCTAAGAGGCCATTCGAGGTAGAAACGGACGCTTCAGACTACGCTATTGGAGGACAATTAGGACAACGAGACGGACAAGGAAAGCTATATCCTATAGCCTTCTTTTTAAAGAAGCTCGACGGACTACGTCTTAATTATCCGATCTATGACAAGGAACTACTTGCGATTGTCGAAGCTTTTAAGGAATGGTAACTATACCTTAGCGGTATAATTAAACTAGTACAAGTATATACGGATCACAAGAATTTATAATACTTTACGATGACGAAAGAACTTAACAGACGACAAATACGATAGGTAGAATTCCTCGCGGAATTCAACTTCGAGATCTGCTATAAGAAGGGCAAAGAAAACGTACAAGCAGACATCTTAAGCTGACGAACGGATCATACAAAAGGACGAACGGAAATAACACTACCATTGTTTAAGGAACAAGCAGATAGAACGCTATATTACAAAACATAGATACCTGTAAAAGATGATCTACTCGACTCATTCCTAGAATATTACGTAATCTTTCGAGAAGAAAGGATTAACAAGACATAGTATCAAGTAACACCCGGACTACCGGTACCTGACAAAGTAGAAGAAAAAGATGGGAAACTCTAGTACCGAGGCAAAGTATATATCTACGATAAAGACCAATAGCTACGAATGATTCGAAAGCTCTACAAGTCGAAGCTCGGAGGACATAAAGGAGTTACGAAGACTGTCGTACAAGTTAAGAAACACTACGACTTTCTATAGCTAATGACACAAGTCAAGGAAGTTGTACAGAACTGCGACATCTGTAATTAAAGCAAAACGGCACGACATAAGCTGTATAGACTACTTTAGCCACTACTAATAGCCGATAAACTATGGAGTTTAGTTACGATAGACTTTATTACAAAGCTGCTAGAATCTAAGGATATAGCTATAGGGGTAATCTACGATAGTATTCTCACTATAGTAGACTGCCTAACTAAATAGGTATACTTCTTTCCCTATAAGGAGTCCTAGACAGTAGAACAGTTGGCAGACGTAATCTATCGGCAAGTTATATCAGTACACACTTAGCCGCGAGAATGGATCACCGACAGAGACACCAAATTCGCATCGAAATTCTAGCAAGCGTTAATACAACGATTAGGCGTTAACAGCAAACTGTTAACGGCATATCACCTATAGACCGACGGACAAACGGAGCAACTAAACTAAATCGTCGAACAGTATCTCCATTCTTACGTTAACTACTAATAAGACGACTAGGTCATGCTATTGCCAATAGTATAGCTCGCTTATAACACAATACTAACGGAAACGACCAAGGTCACACCATTCTTCGCGAACTATAGATATAAAGTAGACCTTAGATAAGGGCTAGAGATTATAGTGCCGAGAGCAGCAGTCAAAGTAGAACAAATGTACGTATTACATGAAAAGCTTAAAAAGGAACTCGAGTTTGTCAAAACGAGGATAAAGAACTACTACGACAAACATAGGCTTAAGGGACCTTGCCTAGAGAGGGAAGACAAAGTTTACCTAATCTTACGACACCTACGAACCAAACGACCAAGCAAGAAGCTAGATTTCAAAAAATTGGGACCATTTGTTATTAAAGAGCGAATCTTAATATCTAACTATCGACTATCGTTACCATTATCTATATAACTATAGACAGACGTTTTTCATATTTCACTCTTAGAGCTAGCGCCGAAGAACGCTAAAGTTATTATAAATATCGAAGCAGAAGACAAAGAAGAAGAATAGGACGTCGAAGAAATCTTAGATTTACGAGTTATTAATAGAGAACTGCAATATCTGGTTAAATAGCTTGATTTTGGACTAGAAGATAACTTATAGGAACCCGTCAAGAACCTAAATTGCCCTAAGAAACTTTAGCAGTTCCACCAGAGGAACCCTAATCGACCGAAAGCGATAGACCAGAAACTAACCCGAAATCGGCTAGCAAGGATAGATCTAAAGGAACTTTAGGATATATAGTATCCTAAAGCTACCCGAAATCGGCAGACAAACGAGATAAGGTCGAAGAAGACGTAGTAACCCTAGAAGTTTCCGCTGCCGCCGCTGCCTCAGCCTCCTCACACTCCACTCGTTCTAACTCCTCCACACTATCAATACCCCGAGTAATAGCCCTCATTATCTTCTTAAACCACATCCGCTTTTATTTCTAAAGACAAAGGACTTGCTCCTTAGCAGCTATAAGTTTATCCTCAAGTTTCTAATGCTAAGCCGCGATAGAACGAAGCTAAGCAGGGGAAACGCTAAGAACGTCATAATTCGAGCGTTTGTTACGGACGTACTCTATATATCGAGAAGAGTCGGCTTTTAAGACCTTATATAAACTAAGGCCTTTAGACTTACATGGCGAACAAGGACGTATTGTTAAAAGGCTATCCGAAGAAAGAATCGCTATAAGAAGGTAATTAGTACGAAGAGTCGATATAGCAGGTTTAGATTTCGACTTCTTTCTTATACAATTAGCCATCTCGATAACATCATAGAAGGCAAAGGAAAGAAGAAACTAGGAAACGTAATTACATATAGATAGGGGATATTAGTGCTATTTGAAACAGACCAGAGTCTTTCGAGGACAAAAGACCTAAAGGAGGGGCATCGTGTCACGATTTGGCTATATAAGGCAACCTAGCAAGGTATATAGGACCAATTAGGAACCATAAGACCTAAGGACCAATTAGGAAGTGATCGTAGTGATCGTACTTCGATCAAGATGAGCACTTAGGTAACGATCGTAGGATCGTAGCAGTGATCGCACGATCAAGACTCAAGGAAGAAGGACAGGGAATTGTATATAGTCACTCGTTCCACCGGACTCTAGCGAACTCTAGGAGTTCACCAGTAGTAACAATTACAATCACAGTACTCATACCAAGTATTGCTAATTACTGTAAGAGACAACTCTAAGTGTTGTTATAAACCCTTTGGCTTCACCGAATCCCTTAGACGACCTGCCTACCTGTCCCGCTCAATCTACCTTCGTCTGAACCCTTTTAGAAGAAGTCTAAGCTGGGTTTGTTATATAAAGTATCGTAAATTCTTATGATCTATATATATTTGTACTGGTTTAATCGTGTTGCTAAGGTATAGTTACTATTCCTTAAAAGCTTTAACAATCGTAAGTAGTTCCTTGTCATAGATCGGATAATTGAGACGTAGTCTATTAAGCTTCTTTAAAAAGAAGGCTATAGGATATAGCTTCCTTTGTTCGTCTTGTTATCCTAATTGTCCTCCGATAGCGTAATCTAAAGCGTCCGTTTCTACCTCAAATGGCTTCTTAGGGTTTGGTAGCACCAGTACTAGATCTTTAGTAATGGCGTTACGGATCTACGTAAATGCTTGCTTATACTGTTCTTCCTATTAGAATTTAGCATTCTTCTTGGTAAGTTTATACAAAGGTTATACAATCGCTCCAAAGTTCCTAATAAATATCTAGTAGAAGTTCGCAAACCTGATGAAACTTCGTACTTCCGTGACTAACGTCGGTCGTAGCCAATCCTTAATAGCTTTGACTTTTGAAGGTTCTATCCGGATTTGTCCTAGGGATATCTTGTATTCTAAAAAGACTATCTTCCTGATATAGAATTTGCTCTTTTCCTTGTTAACTAATAGCTTGTACGCGTGTAGCGCGTCTAGTACTGCTTTTACGTGCTTCTAGTGTTCGTCTATCATCTTAGAGAAGATAAGTATATCATCGAGATAATATACCGTAAATTTGTCAAGAAAGGGTCGGATAGCTTGATTAATTAGGGCTTAGAACGTTGCTAGCGCGTTTATAAGTCTAAATAGCATGACGAGGTACTTATAGTAGCTATAGGGTATCCTAAAGGCCGTTTTCCACTTATCGCCTTCTTTAATCTATATATAATTATAGGCCGATAGCAAGTCAAGACACGTAAAATATTAGGCTCCTACTAACTAATCTTAGAGCTGTAAGATTAGTAGTAATAGGTATCGGTTTTTCACAGTCTATTCGTTAAGTTACCGATAGTCAACGTATAACTATAGCTTTCTATCTTTCTTAGGTACAAACAGGATTAGGTAGCCTACTAGCGATATTAATAGGCAGATATATCCTCTTCGAAGGTTCTCCTCTAAATATTGCTTAAGTTCTTCATTCTATATCTAGCTCGTATAGTAAATCTTAAAGAACTTTAGTCGTACTCTTTCTTTAAGCTTAATCTTATGATCCTATAGGCCGTATTCTAGTAATCCTTCTAGATGCTTCAGTTCGAATGCTAGGTATCCTTCGTATTCCTTTGATACTTTCCTAGTCTTGTCTTGTTTCTTGATTTTCTAATAGTATACGAACTTAGTTCCATCTATAGCGATACTAGCGATTTCTCCTGTCTCAACCTACTGCTCTAGTTACAGTGCTCCGTATTCGTCAACGGAGAGAATAGCTATCGGCGGTTCAGCTCGTTCCTCCTGTCGTAGCGTCGATGTCGTTATACCGCTTCTTCTAGAGTCTATAGTGGTCTGCCTGCCACTATCTGTCTTTTACGGTGGATCCGTAGGATATGCCTTCCCCTAGGCATTGTCCGCTTACGATCCTTGCGCGCTCCCTATCTTACTAGTTAAATATGACTCTATTTGGGGTCGTAGATAGCTATCATTCCTCTAGCTAATGTCTAGGTCGTAATCTTTACACTATAGTAACCCTAATATTATATCTTTATCGTTACCTATATCTATAATGCTAAATATAACTACTATAGTTTTCCCTGCTATAGTGATATCGATTGGTTTGGTCTCCCTATATATCTATTACGTCGGAAATAGCCCTTTGACTATGCTATACTTCCGCTTCATTCTCTAGGGTATCTGTAGCTGATTTACAAGCGTCAGTAAAATCAGGTTTATCTCTGCTCTACTATCTACTAGTACAAGCATTTTATACTATTTCCATTGTACTGTTATCTATAATTGCTTATCTTACCGCCATCGTCCAAAGATTATAGCGATTTCCTATATTTCTGCTAGGAGGTCCCGATATAGTAGTCTTTTACGCTAGTTCCTCCTGTACTACGCTACTACTTGCTATTATATAGGCGTTAATGGTTTTTGGGCCCCTTAGAGGGCCCTAACCTGTTTCCTAGGTTAGTGCTAACCTTTTCGGTTATTCGGCTAATAGCGGCTTCGTCGATCGTACTCATTTCCGTAAGCCATTAAGTACTTATAGCTTCTTACTATTAGGTCTGTTCTGCTTTTTGTCGTACATGCTATAGCTTTATCTAAAGCTCCTAGATCTGCGATTTCTTTTTGTCCACGTAGTAGAGGTAGTCGTTACTCTAGCACGAGTCCTATATGTCTCGTCCTATTCTATAGTGCCTAGGCTAGGCTCGTTTTAGTATTACTATAATGCCTTCTAGATTGTAGGCTTTGATCTTCTAAAGTAATTCGGCCGCTCTATTTCCTACATTATAGACCTATTCTATAGGGCAGAGGCTTCCGTCCTCATTCCCTTGTTAGGTCGGCCAGTGATTGTTTTCGAATTTGTCGCGAAAGTAGTATCGGCATTCGTGTACCACATACTAGAACCAGGGCACTTGTATATATGCCTCGTGTCGCAGGTGTAGTCGCGTGGCGTCGCCTAGAAGGTATTAGAATTCTTTTCCAAATCCTTCCTACTATATGTAGACTATAGATACTCTAATGCTAAGGTAGGAGTGTTTCTTCTAATAGCTTTCCCATATACGCTTATCTTTTCCACGGTTCACATATATAAACTAGTACTTAGGGTTCTATATGTTATAGCTAAGTTGCTAATCGTCAGAATACTTGGCATAGCTGTCGGGCCTATCGTATATTACAGGCTATTCCCCTTTGATGGTTTCCACGATACGTCGGAGTTCCCTTATCTTGTCCCTTATTCTATCGCTCTACTAGGTAAGTTAAATCAAGTATTTATCCTATTCGCGTAGTTCCGTGTTAAGCCGGAAAACTTTGTTATAGTACTATTCGATTTGTTCCTAGAGGAATAGAATATTAGGTCCGGGTCTTTCAATTCCTTAGGTGTCGGTCGTCTATGATCTATCCTACCTCTAGGTAACTATAAAACCCTACTGCCTCAAGGCTAAGAGAATCGAAATTGGTGGTATATACTCTCCTACTATGTCCTATTTAGCAAGACCTGTCTCTAGGTCCACCGTGACCAGTTCGGAGTACAGTGCTTGTTTGTCTTCACTATCGCCGTTGTGTCCGAGACTATCCGTATCGCTATCCCTGTCTTTGTAGCTTGTAGCCGCTACTTCGATAACATCCTTAGCGGTTTCGTTAATAGCCGTAATTTCCTTTCTAGGGACTAGTTTCTAATCTTTCTTCGGGCTTCGATATTCTTGTCTGTAGTGTCCTTTCTTTCTATAGTTATAGTAGGTAACGTTAGACTTGTCTTTGGTCGTTTTCTTCTTGTCCTGCTTCTATGCTATATCTATATCTATAGCTCTAGGATACATCCTATACGAGGTACTAACGTATGCTTGTTTTTTCTTATTATTAGCCTTGACCGTGGTTCTGTTTATCTAACCTCGTTTCTACTACTCTTATATATAGAGTTAATCATTAATTCTAATAGCCTATATAATATATTCGTCTAAAGTCTTAGGCCGGTCGTACTTATATAGTTTGTCTTTAACCTTTTCCTTTAAGCCGTTATAGAATAGTTATATTAATGCCTTATCGTTAAGCTAAGACTTAAGCATATTCTATCTAAACTATATAGTATAGGAGGCTATTAACTTAGTCTATCGGAGATTAGCAAGTCTTTCTTACGTATAAATCTTCTTATCTTTGTCACTAAAAACCTTCCGAAGCTCTTCTTCAAACCGGTCGTAGGATCGAAAGACTACCTATATAAATGCGTCTCGGTCGTCTTTATCTTCCTTAGTAAGATAGTTATTCTATATAGGCTTAAACTATCTAAGTGCCTTACCCTCTAGTCTCGTAGCTACATAGAGGACTTTGGCTTTATCGTCTGGAAACTTGTCGTCATTAAGCCGGAAGTAGGATCAGAGGTTTGTTAAGAATCCTACAAGATCCTCCTTAGTTCCTCCGTATTTGCCAGGTAGTTCGATCTTAATACGGCTCGCTTTAGCGCCCTTAAGTGCTTTAATTTTAACGTAGGCCTCGTTAACTAGCTTCTACAAGTGCTTTTCACCATTTTCGAGCTCCTTGATCCAAGCTTAAGCAACCTTGTCTCTCTAGTCCAACTCCTGAATCCGCTACTAGAGTTGACCGAGCTAAGCAAGCAGCTATTCGGCCGTGACGTTGGTAGCCATGTCGATGTCAAGGTCGAAATTACCTCTGTTCTGAGCTATGATAGAACAAAGGGAGTGATAGCAATGTATGACGAACCTAGCTCAGACTTCTTCTGAAAGGGTTTAGACGGAGGTAAATTAAGCGGGACAAGCGTATAGGTCGTCTAAGGGATTTGGTAAAGCTAAAAGGTTCATAATAATACTAGAGTTGTCTCCTATAATGGTTAGTGATGCTTGGTATAAATACTGGTGATTGTAGGTTAGGTTGCTATCACTAGTGAACTCCTAGAGTCCACTATAACGAGTGACTATTTACATGTATATATACTTTTGCTGATCGCTTATAATCCCTTTCTATCCTGCCCTTGGATCGCCTTTGGTAGCTAGCTATCCTCTGCTATCTTTCCCTTTTTGGCAATCGTTTGCCTATGGTAGCCCGCGCTCCCTAGCGATCCCATGTCAGCCTTGCTTCGTGCCCTTCTTGATTGGTGGCTCATTTAGCCTTCTATGCCCTACCAGGTCGCGGTATATAGTTGGCTCGTGACAAGTTATTTCTTATAGTAGTTAGTAATACTTGGTATAAGTACTATAATTATAGGTTACTATTACTAGTAAACTCCTAGAGTCTACTATAACGAGTGACTATCTATATATATATATATAATCTTAGGATTATTAATAGTCGTGGTGATCCTCTATACTGGCTTACCTAGCTTATATCGTGAGCTAGTAATCCTCTGCTAGGATCATTTCTTGCTAAGTGTGATCCTATCCTAATTAGCCTATCATTCCTGCTGTCCTATTGGCCTATTAGGGAGGCGGCTTAGACGGCGTCCTGCATATATATTTTCGTGACAGTATGACTAAGTTAGCCTTGACGAACGGAGCTAGGACCTTATAACCTTTTAAACGCTTATTGGCCTCTTCTAGATATATACCTTCCTTATAGGTAGAACGAACTCTATTGCCTAGTTTTAACGAGCAATGACCTAGATCTTCTAGAACCTAATTCTAGATATCTATTATATTTACCTAGATAATATCTATATAAAAGGGCTATAGTCTGACTATAATAGGGAAGAGGTTACCCCTAGGTTATAGAAGTTTATAGTCAAATACCTCTAGAACATTAATATAGTTTTCCTAAATGCTAAACTTGCCAGAGCTACCATTATAGCTAGGAAATCCTAGTAGTATCGCTTATAAGTGGTATTACTTAGCTATCTCTATATATCTAAAAGGTAACTACCTAATAATGCGAAAGTTACGAAAATCCTTAAGTAGACTTCCTATTTAGATTTAAAGGATCTTTATACCTGCCTAGGGATCGTTAGCTATTACTAGATCTAGATAGAGCACTTCGCTATAATTGCTTGGCCGCTATATAACCTAATAAAGAAGAATGCCTATTAGGAATAAGGCCTTACTTAATAGCAAGCTATAAAGAAACTCTAAACTTGAATAACCATTGCCCTGGTCCTTATACTACTTGTTTTTAATAACCCTAGGTATAGTTAGATATACCTAATGACCAATACAAGTCTTTTCGGTTAGGGAGGAGTCATTAAACAAGTTAGCCCCAATAAGAAGAGGCACCTATACCGGTTTAAGAGTAGGATATAGTCTAAGGCAGAGAAACGGTACGACCTTACCAAATAGGAGCTCTATAGACTACTTTTCCTATTAAAACGTTTCTGATAGTACCTCTTTGGTATTTACTTTATTATGGAGATAGATGCTCTTGTCCTAGTTTACTAGCTAAACGGTATAGCTAGTAATGTACCTAGAGCCTTAATAATACGGTAGATCGTATAGATTTAGCTATTCGACTTTGAGGTTAAGCATATTCCAGGTTCTAAAAACGCTATTGCTAATAGGCTTTTACGGAAGCCTCCTAGTCTATCTAATTAGATAGAGAAAGCAAACGAAGAGGATATTGACGATTAGGTTGACATATAAATCTATACTAACCGCGTTAGCGATCCTCCTGAACCTATAGACCTAAACCTTAAGGAAGGATATTCTAAATACTCTAGAGCTATCATACGGTACTTGGCTACTCTAGAAGAACCTATAGCTATCTAACTATACTAGTAGCGACGTTTATTTAAGAAGGAAGCGCTTAAATATTTAGTAGATAAGGGCTATCTGTTCCTTTGGCTAGCAAATAATACCTAGAATCCTTAATATATAGTAGATACCTTAGAAGAAAGGTAACAAATCTTCTAGGCTTACTATAATAAGATAGGCTATAAGGGTAGAGAAGCTACCTACTAGAGGGTCACTAACTACTATTACTAGAAGGGAATATATACTAATATAGTAGAATAGATTCGTATCTACGTAGAATATTAGGTATAGAATGCTAAAAGATTTAAGGAGGTATATTTGTATTCGGAACCTTCTCTAATCCTATTTACAAAATGATACTTAGATATCTAGTTTATACCCTCTAATTAGAAGAGGAAGCCTTATTTCCTCCTTAAGGTATATAACAATCTTATAGGATTTGTAGAAGCCGAAGTCCTACCTAACAAATCAGCTAGAGCGGTAAAGAACTTTATTAACTATAACATTCTCCTTCGTTAGGGGCTCCTAGAAGTTATAGTCATTAATAAGGGATCTAAATTTAAAGGGGAAGCGAAAGCTATCCTAGAGGAACTAGGGGTAAAATGTATTATTATCTCTCTCTATAACTCTAGGGCTAACGGTATTAATAAGGCTAGGTATATACCTATTATAGCTTCCCTAGCAAAGATAACTATAGGGACTAGAAAGAACTAGTGATAACTTCTTCCCTATATCCTATATACTAACCGTACTACCATTTAAAATAGCTATAGCTACTTACCTTTTAACCTTATCTATAACTATAATCCTATTAGCCTGATCGAAAACGATATCCCTACCTAGCGAATTCTTTACTAGGACTCTATAGCCATCCGACTAGACAGGGAAAATTAAGTAGAAGCCCGTCTATAATTATTAGAACTCTATACTAAGGTATTGCTTAATACGGAATTTAATCTAGAAGTTACTACTAAAAAAGTTGCCAAAGCTAGACAAAAAATGGCTAAACGCTAAAACGAGGCCTATTGCTATAAATTCAAAGCCAAGAATGCTTAAATCAAGGCAGGCGATCTTATTCTAGTATACGATAATATTTAGCAGATCGATATAAGTTTATTTTAAAAACTCTAATACCGGTGGCATAGTCTATACTAGGTCTAGGAAGTTAGGAATAGAAATACCTACTACCTAGAGACTCTTGATAGTATAACTATATAAATACTATATTCTACGAACTATATTAAGAAGTTTTTTAAGCAGGATAGAGTTTAGCTTAAAGCTAATAGATCTAATAGTTTTCTAGGCAAGTAGAACCCCTAGAACTAGGAAGTAGATTCTTTACTACCAGAAGCGCTTAAAGAAGTAATAGTAAAAGAGGAAGCTCCTAGACGAACTAGGTAATTATGACTAAGCGACCGACTTACTAGATCTAAAGCCTAAGAGTAACGATAGTAATAGTAGGAGCTTATAGTTAAACTAACCAGAGGGAAACTACCTAGATTTTAACCTTTAAGCGATTAATAAAAATATAAGTTAACCCTATTTAATTTTACTTCTATTTACTCTTTACTACCTAAACCCCTAATTACCCCTTTTCTATATCGCCTTTACCCCTTTCCCCTAAATCCTTAATTCCTTACCTATAAGCGCTATCTACCCTATTTATAAGCTATCTATTAATCTCTAACTATACCGTCTAAATCTATTGAAATTAGAGAGCTCTTTTTCTATATTATTAGCTAGATATTCTTTAGCTAGCTATTAAGGTTAAATTTAGCCTAACCTATAAGTCAAAGGTTAAAATCTTAGGAGCTATTATTAACTATATCTTCCTACAAGCACTTCTTATCACTCTAGTAGCAGTTTCCGTACTATCTGTCTAGGACAGGACCTATTAAAATGTAGCTATAGAATAGCTATATAGCGTAGATAGTAACAAGCTTCTTGTTTCTCGGAGGGATAACCTTGGTTATCGACCTTTAGTAGGACTATTTATAGGCCTAGCACGGTGTCAGATTCCTATATCCCTAATTAGCTCTTCCTCTAACTAGGGGGAGGAAGTTATTCTTATATATCCCTAAATACCTAGATGAACAAACCGAGAACTTAGGCCTAGCAGGTAACTATAGTGTAAATCTACCGACCAAACGGACTACCGTTATTGATTTCCGCGAAAACTAGGTATAACCGCTTTACTAAAGCTCTCTTATAGGTATAGAAGAATTCTATATAGGTAGGAGCAAGTCTTAGGATTCCAAACATTTACTCTAAGATATTAGGATTAAGGTTTAACTCCTAATGAATATATAGGATTACCTATATCTTAGGGTATTTAATAAAGAAGAATCTATAGTATAAAAGGAACAGTTTATACTAGTACTATATTAAGGCTACCTCTAGATAATCTAAAGGCATTAGGGGATCTTCTAGGTAAGCTACTCTCACTACCTATATAAACTTAGGAGGCGCTAGGAACCGATTATCCTAGATAGTCGTCAAATCTACCGGCCGGTTAGTTATCAAGGGAAGTATAGGCTTAGTATCCTTGTCGATTTCTATGTCTTCCTAGACAGAGGATTTGTATCTCTAGTGCTTAACTCTTTTGGTAGATATAGTGGTCAAACTTGCTTATAGGAGCTTATAACAAGTTCAAAGGGGAAGTAATATAGGAAGAAGCAGTATTAGCCGTCTAAATGGAGGAAGACGATTGCAAACAAGAGTTAGTTAGGAGGGTAGAAAAGTAAGAAGAAGTTTAAGGAGAAATAGAGGATACTTATCCTTTAAATGATTTAATAGTTAAGGCACTAGAACTACTAGACTTCTATTTAAAGAAGGTATACCTAGGCTAAAATGACCTATTATATAATGGGTTATATTCCTTCATTATTACTAGATGAAATATAAGTTAAGGTCATTCCTTAGAGTTATAATGAAGAATGACCTAGTTATATAAAGGCTAATATAGTTATCTATTAGATAGCACTAGAACTAATAAATATAGCCTAGAACTGCTAGATAAGGAAGGTATCTAGGAAGAACTAGAAGGTCCATAAATATCCCTAACTTAGCCCTCCTCCTCTCTCTCTTTTCTATAACTATAAACTACAAATCGCTAACTTATAAAAATACTAAACAAAATGTCTTCTCTACCTAGTTAGATAGCTAGGCACCATTAGGCAAGTATTTTACCAAGCGATTCATTTCTAAATATTAGTAGTCTAGGTTTTAAGCGACTCTATATAAGTCTTCTGATGGCAAACACGTATAGGGATAACGTTAGAGAGTTAGATCGAAGAAGAAGAGAAGGATCGGTTCTTCTCCCTCTAACTAAAGGGCCGAGCTAACCAAGTATAGGACTACCTTTACTCCTTCTAAGAGAAGATCCGGAAACCCTAAGGCTCTTTCTTCGGTACCTCCTTATAACTTAGGTCCTAGGGGAAGAAATCGCTAACTACCTAGGGAGCGATAATACCTAGAAGCTCTTTAATAAGCCGTATACTAGGCCTATTCCCTACCCTAGGGAAGTGGTAGCTAAAAGGCTAGAATGGCTTATAAGCCTTAGTCTTAAGACTAACGAGCGAATCGTTAGCTACCTATTTCCCTTATATACTAGGCTATATAGCTAAGGGAAGATATACTTTAGCTAGTATTAGTATAATATCGCTATAAACCTATATAATATTAAAGGGCTTATATTAAGAAAGGAGTACCTAAACGGCTATGACCTTTTAAACCTACTTTAGTATATATTAGTGTCTTATAAGCTATATATTTATATCTTTCTAGAAGCCATTAGCAACCTAAAGTCTAAATGGTTAGCACTACCCCTACAAAAATGAAAAGATATAGCTAGAAAACGATTCTAGGTAATCCTCTGCTATTTACGATAATTATATTAGGCTATAGCTATATATAACTAGATAGAGTCCTATCTCCATTATATAGATTCCTATCCTTTTAATAAGTAGAGCTAAAAAGATCCATTCAAAACTCTATAGGATAAGGTCATTCTCCCTAGCTTTCTTTTTCTACTACTTAGAGGTTATATATACTAGCTAATAATATAGGTAATATTAAAGCAAAAGGGCCAGTGGGAATATAGCGTCTAGGTCGCTAAGTTCTATCGCTTCTACTTTTAAGAGATATAATAGGGAGATAAGGCACGGCTTAAGCTCCCCTAGTAGAAGGGCTATCTATATATAGGGCTAAAAGTAATAGAAGCTAAAAACAAGATATTAACGCTCTAGCTTAGAATAATCCGGATAGCTCTAGGCTATCTGCCTAATAGCTCCCTCTAGCTAGAGAAGCTAAAGAACCCTTAGGGGGATAGCCGTCTCTATTAACTGCCTAGATAGCCTATAGATAAGCCACTTCATAGGCTGCTAGTTCTATAGCTATAGCTATAGCTAGGATAGGCTAAATTAGTTATCTCTGTCTCATAGAGGAAGGAGAAGATAACCTACTGTTAATAAAGGAGTAACTAGTTATAAAGAAGGATCGTTAGGTTCCCTTAGACAATACTATCTAGCGGTTCCTTAGCAAGGTACCTAAAAGACTTAGGCTACCTTAGCTACTTTAATAGGCGCTTAAGTATCCTTATAAACTAAGGATAGCTATTTACTAGTACATAGTAGAATAGGTAAAGGAGCAAGTTATAGCTATAGAAGGCTAAAGAAAACCTTTAGAGTTATAGTAGTAGTAACTAGTTAAGTAGGTGCCTCTAGTACTACGATAGCCGCCTAGTTAGGCCAAGACGAAGCCGAGTAAGCTAGTATAGATATAGGAGATACGCTTAACCCGAGCTGCTAAGAAAAGACGGGCTTGTCGGCATCGTCCTAACGATGATCCTACCGAATAGACTCGGCCCCTACTATCCAAACGTTTAGAGCCTGAAGATCTTAAGCTGGTTCTTAAGTACCTGTTATAGTTTATAGGCTAGGATACGCTAGATACCAAAGTAAAAGCCTAGCAAAGGCGTCAGGTATCTAAGAAACGGCCCTTGCCCGAAGGTAATAGTAAAGCCAAGCGGACTAGGCGTCGTAAGGAACGCGAGTAAGGTTTTAGGTCCGAATTTGCCGGTAGGAGCCTTAGGGCGAATTCGAAGGGGAAGTATAGACTAGGGCTAGAAGTTCTTAATATGACTAGGGGGATATAGGGTATAGTTTTGTTTTTCTAGTTCTGTTAAGCGTCATTATATATAATAGGTATAAATAGAGGTTACCTATCTAGGGGGGGCACTAGATAGATAGATAAAGATAATAGATAGCTTTTAACACTTATTTACTCTAATAGATCTAAGTGATAGGGTATAATTCTTCTTTCTTTTATAAGCTAAGGATATCTTTTCTATATAGGTAGACTCTTTTACATCTATCTAGAGGGATACCACTGTCGCTACCTTTGCCTCTATCGTCGTTGCCGTCCGGATGGTCGGACTTGCCTGCTATGACCGCGAATACTCGGATGCCCTAGACATTTTAAACCAAAGCTCCTCCTTATCTGACCAGACGGAGGTTTAGTTCCAGAGGTGCTAAGTAGTGCCCTAGAGGGTTGGTACTAGCTTAATAGATATGACTAGGTAGACTTTCTAGGATTTAGGAAAATCTAACTTATATATTAGTTTTCCTACCTTCTGTTTGATTTTGAATGGTCCTGCCCTCTAGGCTAACTACTTCCTATTAGGTTTGCCAGGTAGGTAGTAGCCTTTATATAGACGTAGCTAGACAGTGTCTCTAACCTTGAATTTAGTAGGTATATATCTCTAGTTATATTATAACTTGGCTATAGCTATGGCTTGGTCGATCATTTTGCTAGCTTTGGCCTAATATTACTTATATAGGATTTCCAAAGCTTCCCGTCTACTAGATTTGGCGGTCCTCTTGCTAAGGATATCTAGGACTAAGTGTAGCTTAAATCTATATACTAGCTTATTTGGTAACCTTCTAATACTAGTAACTAGGGTATTATTAAGGTAGTACTATAGAGTAGGGAGGATCTTGACCTATAAGCAGTCAGAATTGGCCGCAAAGTTCATTCTAAGTGCGATTTCTATAGTCTAGTTCGTCCGTTCGGACCAGCCGTTGGTCTATAGGTAGTAGGCTATAGAAAACAATAGCTTGGTTCCTAGTAGTAGGAATATTTCCTTCTATAGGTCGGATGTAAACTTAGGGTCACGATCGCTAATGATCTAGGTAGGTATACCCTAGTTAGTAAATATCTAGGTCCTTAGAAGAACGGTTACCTATTCCTTGGCTATATATATCTGGTAGCCTACTATAAGTAGCTTCTTCTTACTAAACTTATATATTACAATATGGAGTATATCTACTAGTATATAGCCTTCAAGTGACTAGAGGGTCCTGACGGTTAGTACTAATGGCAAGTCAGTAATAAAGTCTATAGCTACTATATAATATAGTATTAGCTAGGTCCGAATTAGCTAGAGTTCCCCTAGTAATAGGTTCTAGTTAGTCAAGTTTACCTAGTATACCTTATAATACTATACGAACTTTAAGACTTTCTAAGCCTTCTTATAGAAATGGATAGCTATAAGCTTATTTATTATCTTGTTTTTACCGAAATGGTGTATATTATTATAAATGATCTAAAGGATTAGGTTAATATAGCTTTTCGGTAGGCAGAGTCTCCTAGTACCATTGAAGTCGATATAGAAAAGTAGCCTATTTGTTGATTCGAACGGTCCTATAGGTAGTTTTAGCCGTCTACGTTTCCTAACCCTATTCTAGTTATTTCTAACTAGGTCCTTCTCGCTTTCGTAGAGTATATAGTAGATAGGTCTATACTTATAATCCTTAGGATAGCTAGCGATGATTCTAGCCCTAAACTTATCACTAAGCACTAGTTCTATGATAGTTATATTTACTATAAAGATATCCTTGTCCTAGTGCTTGCTCTAGATATCGCTAAGTTCGTTAGCCAGACTATCCTTAACCTTTAGATCCTCCTATTCCTATATAGGTAGTCTTGATAGTACGTTAGGTATAACATTTAAGGTTCCTAGGATATAGAAGATATTAAAGTTAAATCCGGACAGGTAATTAGTAGCATTAGCTAACTTAAGGTTAGCCTTAGCTAGATCTATTATAATTAGAGATATATACTTTATAATCCCTTTTATAAGAGTATAGTTAGTAAGGATATTAACTAGATACCTATTCGATTAGACTATCTTTCTAAGCTTCCTAATTACCTAGATAAGTATAGTAATCTCTACCTTAGTGGATCTATAGTATTTTTCTATATTAATAGTTACTTATAATATAAATAGGATAGGCTATACCTTACTTATAGGAATATCCTTACTAGGAATTTTCTCTTTATCTTAGTTACCCTTAAGTTAGAAGGTAATAACGCTATAGCTATCATAGTAGGCATCTAACTTTAGGAATAGTAGCTTTTCTAGGTAATAGTAATAGAGGAACTCCTAGTTATATAGGTACTCTTATAGTAGTCAGAATGACTTAAGTTCTTCCTTAGTTAGAGTGAATTTAACGGTAGATATAACTGCTTTCCGGGTACGTTTAGCTTTCCTAGGGTTTAATTTTCCTTCCTTTCGGGCTGCTACTATTAGTACCGTCTTCCAGGCTTAGAGTAGCCTTACTTTGGTATCAAACTATAGAATGCCTTTCCTAAGCTATCTAGCTATCCTAAGGTAATGCTCTAAGCTATCGAGAGTGTCTAGGAACTTTAGCTTCTTAAAGGTAGTAATATAGTCGTCGGTTTTAGCAATGTTTTTGCTATTTATAATATACCTAAGGAGTCTTATAGCCAGGTATCCTATAAGAGATTTAGTAGCGTTAATATGAATATAAGCCTTGTTAAGGATTTCGTAAACGGTGTATAGGTATTCTAGGTATTCCTCCTTTGTTTTCCTAAAGATAATAATATTGTCAATGTATACCTTAACGAAATAGCGGTATTTAAGGAAAAGTCTATCTATATAGTGTTATATAAATGTAGGTATATTTTTAAAACCTATAAATACCATATTAGATTTCTCTAGGCTATAATAGCTTATAACTACTATATAGTTATTATACTCCTTAGTAACTAGTAACTAGTAGAAGAATCCTAAGGTATCTAGAGCTATAAAGAACTTATTACTAACTATAGTAGCTATAATGTCGTCCTAGTCAGGTAAGGGGTAAACATCTAGAACTATAATTACGTTTAATAGTTATAGGTCGATTATACTTCGGCTCTTCTTAACTTCTACTCCTAGCTTCTTAGTAACCTTCCTCCATACAATAAATACTAGGTACGTAATAAGAGTTAGTTTATCTATAAAAGTAAATCTACTAGATACTTAGAGCTAATTATAATGCTTATCTAGAGCCTTACGGTCTTTAAGCCCTATTAGGTATAGTCTGACTATATAGACTTGCCTTTGCTAACTATTAACTAGGTTAATCTATATCTTCTGGTTTTCTAGCATTAGTACGATTCCCCTATTGCGGTAAAGGTTATATCTATCTAGAAGTTCCTTTACCTTAAACGCGAACTCGGGATTTACGTTAGCAATACTAACGCTATCTTTGCTTTTAATGGCCGGGATGTCGTCAGGTTTCTTAATACTATAAGATAAGGTATAAAAGTTGACTCCGTTCGGCAGCTAAAGATCCTAGCCATTGTTACTAGTATCTTCTTAATAATATACTTACTAGACCTCTTCTAGCTTTTCCTTTAGCTCCTATTTGGTAATTCCTTCCTAGACCTTAGTCTATATATTCTTTATATCGCTTATATTGACCTAGGCGGCAGTGTCCTCCCTATAATATTCCGAGAGGTAGCTAATCTTGTCTCTTTTCTAGATAACTATAGAGATATTAGTATTATTTCCAATAATAGCTACTAAGGGTATATACTAATTAACTATAGCATCCTAGACTCTATCTTAGCTAGTAGTAAAGTAGAAGTACTTACCCTCCAGAACGTTATTAGGTAGTAGTATAAAGTAAGTCTCGACTATCTAGGTAAAGTATATAGGAATAATAATATACTAGATAGTAGTAACCTTCTAAGAGATAAGCTTAGGGTTCTTCTTTACGACGTCCCTATAGACCTTTATATTTGCTAGTAATCTAAAGGTATAGATACCCTTGATAAAGTTAATCTTAATACTATAAACTATTATAAAGTCGGTGCCTAGGAGTATTTTTAGAGCAAGTTTGTCAATTACATCGGCTATAAAATAGATATGTCTATTAATTAGCATGTTCCTAGCCTCCCCTAGGATATAGAAGTTAAATTTGACCTATTCGCTAATCCTAGTCTTTGAATTAACTCCTTTAAAGGTATAGGGTTTGCCCTTAATCTATTAGGGATTCTTTACCTATTAGGTAATCTATATCCGGTTAACTAGATTAGTTAAACTGCCTATATCGAAACAGATATCTATAGTTTAATTTCCTAGGTTAGCTTAAACTGGAATACGTAGGTAAGACGTTTTCCTTAGCTAGTAGAAGGGTATTTCTATACTTAGGTTAGCTTTCATTACTTGGCTAGGTTCAAAGGAAAGGAGTATAGTTTCCTATTTCTGTTCTTTAGGTAGTTCTAACGGTATAGTTGCTCCTTCCATAAAGTCTTATTCTACCTAGGGAAGGTCTTCCTTCTTTAGTAGTTCTAATAGTTATAGTTTCTTCCTATAATTCTAGCGTAAGTAATGGTATAGCGCTCCTCGGCTTATAAATAACTATCTATAGAGCCTATAAACATTGCTATCTTCCCAGATATAATCTTCCTTAATGGTACTAAGGAAGTATACCTCTCTATTACCATTATTTCTATTAGTCTCGGATTTATAGTTACTAATTAGAAGATAGCTAGTAGCTTTAAGCTCCTTATATTCGGCTTTAGCTTTCTTATCCTTATTAGATATTACTATAGTATTATAGTAGTAGTAGGTACTATCCTTATTAATATATTTCTAGCTATAATAATAGAATTATTAGAAATAGGGATTCCGTTTGCTATATCTACCCTTCTTCTAGGGTCTAGTACCCTAAGGATAGTTACCCCTACCTTAGTTATTATAGTCTTTTAGGTAAGGCTCCTAGTTACGGCTTTAGTATCGCTCTCCTTATAGAAGATATCTACGTTTCTATTCCTCTCTCTGCCTATAGTAGTCAGACTAGTACCATTAGCCTTAATTACCTTATCTTAGCTTAGTATATAACTAGTTAGCTTGATCTTTAGAAGTGCTATTACTATTATTACCGCTACCGCTTAGTCTATTAGAGGTGTCCTCGATATTGAACATAGTAGCTTTCTATACCCTTCTTTTAGCCTTAAGCTCCTTAGAGAGTATCTCCTATTTTTCAGTGACCTAAAGGAGGTATTGGTTAAGTATATCTATTTCCTATAGCTTAGGATAGAGCTTATAGAGTACTAGGGTTATTGCTAACCAAAGTCTAGTCAAAAGCTAGTGGTTTGTCTTATCTCCCTAGACTTAGGTATAATAGAAAAGGTCTATTATAAATTTATAGATAGATTTACCTATAATAAGGTTATCCTTAGTATAACTATTCTAAACTAGCTATTAGCCTACCTAATTAAACTAGATGCTAAACCATTTTTTAATCCTTTAGAGCTATATCTCTATACTTAAGTAAAGAGTCTCTTTCTTAATAGGTAATAGTTACTATTTATATTACTATAAAGCTAACCTATAGAATAATACCTATAGGTTATTCTATAAAAGGAGTTCCTTAGAGACGTTTCCTCTAACTATATTATAAATATACTCGATCTAGAGGTTAGTATCCATATAATAATAGATCTTCTTATAGTAGAAGATTAGCTAGCTATTAGTAATCTTTTAATTAATATCTGGCTAGAGTAAGCTAATATTAGTAATCTTCTATACCTAGTTAGTAGCTAGTTATAGCGATATACGTACTAGCCATAGCTAAGGAGAACTAATGTCTGTCAGTTTAATTATAGCATTCTATAGAAGTCTGACTATAGCCTATTAAAGTAGTCTTATAATTGTCTCCTTAGTTAAGTCTAATAGTAAGAAAGGTATATACCCCCTAGTTAGGGTATCTCCTACCAGTGTTAGCGTTGCTATTAACGATTCTTCTATCAGATAGGCTATCGGCTAAAGGGTTTGAGAAGACCCCTATTAAGGTTCTTCTCTTTCTAGAAGCTCCTTCGGCACGTCGGTTATAATTATAGTTTAGGCAATTCTAATAGGTCTACTTAGTGCCTAATTACCTCATTAACTTAGACCTACTAGGTTTAGCTTAGGCCTTAGTGTCTCTAGTAGCTCTAGTAGGCTAATAGGTAGAGTTATCCTTTATAGGGCTATTTCTAATAGTATAATAAATTATTAAACTAGGCCATTAGGACTCAGCGTTTTTAAGGTCTCTAAAGGTCCCCTAAGTTAGGATTCCTCCTAAACTTATACTTCTAACGTAGTTCTTGCTTCTAATAGTAATAGTAAAATAAGCGCCTAGTCTAAAAGCTAGGGAAGGTGCTTAATAAAGCGGTTAGCAAGTCCCTTTAGCGTATACTTATTAAGATTCCACGACTCTAGGTAATCTTTGTCGATTAGGTGGTCGTTAAAGTCTTATATATAAGCTAAGTACTGGTTAGCCTCTTTAAAGGATGCTGCTAGCTCGAGGATTTAAAGTTCTGTTAGAGTAAGCCTCTAAACCTAATGCTGGTAGGCATTTCTAATGACGAAGCGGTAAGTCTAACGCGCTTATCATAGTTTAGGCTTGTTCATTAGGTCTTGATAAAGTTACTATTACTATTGTATCTGACTGTTTAAATGTCTGCTTAAGCAAAGGGATATAGTCGCTTGCCTAGGTAAATGGTCTCCTATGGTATTCAAATGCTTGTAATTAGTAACGAGATTATAGATTTAAACTAGCTAATAGCCTATCTAATAGAAGAATCACTAATAGCAATGTTAATACTAGTAGGAGATACCCTAACTAGGGGGTATATACCCCTCTTACTATTAGACTTAACTAAGGAGACGATTATAAGACTACTCTAACAGGCTATAGTTAGACTCCTATAGAACGCTATAATCGAACTAATAGACATTAATTCCCCTTAGCTCTAGCTAGTATATATACTACTATAACTAGTTACTAACTAGGTATAGAAGATTACTAATATTGGCTTGCTCTGGCTAGACACCGACCGAAAGATTACTAATAGCTAGCTAATCTTCTACTATAAGAAGATCCATTACTATATAGATGTTAACCTTTAGATCAAGTATATCCACGATATAGTTAGAGGAAACGTCTCTAAGGAACTCTTCTTATAGAACGACCTATAGGTATTATTCTATAGGTTAGCTCTATAGTAGTACGAATAGTAACTATTGCCTATTAAGAAGGAGACTCTTTACTTAAGTATAGAGATATAGCTTCAAAGGATTAAGGAATGGTTTAGCATCTAGTTTAATTAGGTAGGCTAATAGCTAGTTTAGAATAGTTATACTAAGGATAACCTTATTATAAGTAAATCTATCTAAGAATTCGCAATAGACCTTTTCTATTATACTTAAGTCTAGGGAGATAAGACGAACTACTAGCTTTTGATTAGACTTTAGTTAGCAATAACCCTAACACTCTATAAGCTCTATCCTAAGCTATAGGAAATAGATACACTTGACTAATACCTCCTTTAGGTCACTAAAAAACAGGAGGTACTCTCTAAGGAGCTTAAGGCTAAAAGAAGGGTATAGAAAGCCGCTACATTTAATGTCGAGGATACCTCTAATAGACCAAGCAGTAGTAGTAATAATAGTAATAGTGCTTCTAAAGATCAAGCTAACTAGTCACGTACCAAGCCAAGATAGGGTAATTAAGGCTAATAGTACTAGTCCGACCGCTATAGGTAGAGAGAGGAATAGAAACATAGGTATCTTCTATAAGGAGAGCGATACTAAAGCCGTGACTAGGAGCCTTGCCTAAAAGACTATGATAACTAAAGTAGGGGTAACCGTCCCTAGGGCATTAGACCCTAAGAGAAGGGCAGATATAGCGAACGGAATCCCTACTTCTAACGATTCTATTATTATAGTTAGAAGCGTATTAACAAGGATAGTACCTACTATTACTATAATACTATAATAGTATTTAGTAAGAATAAGAAAGCTAAAGTCAAATATAAAGAGCTTAAAGCTATTAGCTATCTCCTAATTAGTAACTATAAATCTAAGACTAATAGAGATAGTAGTAATAGAGAGGTATACTTCTTTAGTACTATTAAGGAAGACTATATTTAGGAAGATAGCAATATCTTTAGGCTCTATAGATAGTTATTTATAAGCTAAGGAGCGCTATACTATTACTTGTACCAGAATTATAGGAAGAAACTATAACTACTAGAACTACTAAAGAAGGAAGACCTTCCCTAAGTAAAATAGGACTTTGTAAAAGGAGCGACTATACTATTAGAACTACCTAAGGAATAGGAATAGGAAACTATACTCCTTTTTTTCGAACCTAGCCAAGTGGTAGAAGCCAACCTAAATATAGAAATACCCTTCTATTAGCTAAGGAAAACGTCTTACCTACGTATTCCGGTTTAAGCTAACCTAGGAGATCAAACTATAGACATTTGTTTCGATATAGGCAGTTTAACCAACCTAGTTAACTAGATATAGATTACCTAATAGGTAAGAAATCCCTAATAGATTAAGGGTAAACCTTATACCCTTAAGGGAGTTAATTCAAAGACTAGGATTAGTAAATAGGTTAAATTTGACTTCTATATCCTAGGGGAGGCTAGGAACATGCTAATTAACAGATATATCTACGTTATAGCCGATATAATTAACAAACTTACTCTAAAAATACTCCTAGGTACCGACTTTATAACAGCTTATAATGTTAAGATTAACTTTATCAAGGGCATTTATACCTTTAGATCTATAACGAACCCAGCTTAGACTTCTTCTAAAAGGGTTCAGACGAAGGTAGATTAAGCGGGACAGGCAGGCAGGTCGTCTAAGGGATTCGATAAAGCTAAAGGGTTTACAACAACACTTAGAGTTGTCTCTTATAGTAATTAGCAATACTTGGTATAAGTACTGTGATTGTGATTGTTACCACTAGTGAACTCCTAGAGTTCGCTAGAGTCTGGTGGAACGAGTGACTATATACAATTCCCTGTCCTTCTTCCTTGAGTCTTGATCGTGCGATCGTTACTATGATCCTGCGATCGTTACCTAAGTGCTTATCTTGATCGAAGTACGATCACTGCGATTACTTCCTAATTAGTCCTTAGGTCTTGTGGTTCCTGATTGGTCCTATGTGCCTTGCCGGGTCGCCTTATATAGCCAAATCGTGATACGATGCCCCTCTTTTAGGTCTTTCGTCTTCGAAAGACTCTGGTCTATTTTAAATAGCGCTAATATCCCCTGTCTATATATAATTACGTTTCCTAGTTTCTTCTTTCCTTTACCTTCTACGATATTGTCAAGATAGCTAATTATATAAGAAAGAAGTCAAAATCTAAACCTGCTATATCGACTCTTCGTGCTAATTACCTTCTTATAGCGATTCTTTCTTTAGATAGCCTTTTAACGATATATCCTTGTTCGCCGTATAAGTCTAAAGGCCTCAGTTCATATAAGGTCTCGAAAGCCGACTCTTCTCGATGCATAGAGTGCGTCTATAACAAACGCTCAAATTGTGACGTTCTTGGTGTTTCCCCTGCTTAGCTTTGTTCTATCGCGGCTTAGCATTAGAAACTTAAGGATAAACTTATAGCTGCTGAGGAGCGAGTCCTTCGTCTTTAGAAACAAAAGCGGATATGGTTTAAGAAGATAATAAGGGCTATTGCTCGGGGTATTGACAGTGTAGAGGAGTTAGAACGAGTGGAGCGTGAGGAGGCTAAGGCAGCAGCGGCAGTAGAAACTTCTAGGGTTACTACGTCTTCTTCGACCCTATCTTGTTTGTCTGCCGATTTTGGGCAGCTTTGGGATACTATGTATCTTGAAGTTCCTTTAGATCTATTCTTGCTGGCCGATTTCGGGTTGGTTTCTAGTCTATTGCTTTTAGTTAATTAGGGTTCCTTTAGTAGAACTGCTAAAGTTTCTTAGGGTAATTTAGGTTTTTAATAGGCTCCTATGAGTTATCTTCTAGTCTAAAATTAAGCTATTTAACTAGATATTGTAGTTCTCCGTTAATAACTCGTGAATCCAAGATTTCTTCGACGTCCTATTCTTCCTCTTCGTCTTCTGCTTCGATATTTGTGACGACTTTAGCGTTCTTCGGCGCTAGCTCTAAGAGTAAAATATAAAAAACGTCTGTCTGTAGTCATATAGATAATAGTAACGATAGTTGATAGTTAGATGTCGAGATTCGCTCTTTAATAATAAATGGTCCTAATTTTTTGAAATCTAGCTTCTTGCTTGGTCGTTTGGTTTATAGGTGTCGTAAGATTAGGTAAACTTTGTCTCCCCTCTCTAGGCAAGGTCCCTCGAGCCTATGTTTATCGTAGTAGTTCTTCATCCTCGTTTTGACAAACTCGAGTTCCTTTTTAAGCTTTTCATATAGTATATATATTTGTTCTACTTTGACTACTGCTCTCGGCACTATGATCTCTGGCCCTTATCTAAGGTCTGCTTTATATCTATAGTTCGCGAAGAATGGTATAACCTTGGTCGTTTCTGTTAGCGTCGTGTTATAAGCGAGCTATACTATTGGCAATAGTATGACCTAGTCATCTTGTTAGTAGTTAACGTAAGAACGGAGATACTATTTGACGATTTGGTTTAGTCGCTCCATTTATCCGTCGGTCTGTAGGTAATATGCCGTTGACAGTTTGCTATTAACGCCTAATCGTTGCATTAATGCTTGCTAGAATTTCGATGTGAATTTGGTGTCTCTATCGGTGATCCATTCTCGCGGCCAAGCGTGCACTAATGTAACTTGCCAATAGATTACGTCTGCTAACTGTTCTGCTATCTAGGACTCCTTATAGGGAAAGAAGTATGCCTATTTAGTTAGGCGGTCTACTATAGTGAGAATACTATTGTAGATTACCCCTATAGCCGTGTCCTTAGATTCTAGTAGCTTTATAATGAAGTCTATTATAACTAAACTCTATAGTTTGTTAGCTATTAGTAGTGCCTAAAGTAGTCTATACGGCTTATATCGTGCCGTTTTGCTTCGATTGCAGATGTCGTAGTTCTATACGACTTCCTTGACTTGTATCGTTAGCTATAGAAAGTCGTAGTGTTTCTTGACTTGTACGACAGTCTTTGTAACTCCTTTGTGTCCTCCGAGCTTTGACTCGTGGAGCTTTCGAATCATTTGTAGCTATTGGTCTTTGTCGTGGATATATACTTTGCCTTGGTACTAGAGTTTCCCATCTTTTTCTTCCACTTTGTCAGGTACCGGTGGTCCGGGTGTTACTTGATACTATATCTTGTTAATCCTTTCTTCTCGAAAGATTGCGTAACATTCTAGGAATAAGTCGAGTAGATCATCTTTTATAGGTGTCTACGTTTCGTAATGTAGCGTTCCGTCTGCTCGTTCCTTGAATAATGGTAGTGTTGTTTCCGTTCGTCCTTTTGTATGATCTGTTTGTCGGCTTAAGATATCTGCTTGTACGTTTTCTTTGCCCTTCTTATAGCAGATCTCGAAGTTAAATTCTGCAAGGAATTCTACCTATTGTATTTGTCATCTATTAAGTTCCTTTGTTATTATAAAGTATCGTAAATTCTTGTAATCCGTATATACTTACACTAGTTTAATCGTGCTACTAAGGTATAGTTGCTATTCCTTGAAAGCTTCGACAATTGTAAGTAGTTCCTTGTCGTGGATCGGATAATTAAGATATGGTCTGTCGAGCTTCTTTAAAAAGAGGGCTATAGGATATAGCTTTCCTTGTCCGTCTCGTTGTCTTAATTGTCCTCCGATGGCGTAGTCTGAAGCGTCCGTTTCTACCTCGAATGGCCTCTTAGGGTCTGGTAGTACCAGTACTAGGTCTTTAGTAATGGTGTCGCAGATCTATATAAATGCTTGCTTATGTTGTCCTTCCTATTGGAATTTAGTATTCTTCTTAGTAAGTTCGTACAAAGGTCGTACGATCGCTCTAAAGTTCCTGATAAATATTCGGTAGAAGTTTGCAAATCCAATAAAGCTTCGTACTTCCGTGACTATCGTTGGTTGTGGCCAATTCTTGATAGCTTTAACCTTTGAAGGTTCTATCCGGATTTGTCCTAGGGATATTTTATACCCTAAAAACACCGTTTTCCTAACATGGAATTCGCTCTTTTCCTTATTAACTGATAGCTTATACGCATATAGTGCGTCTAGTACTTCTCTTACGTGTTTCTAGTGTTTGTCTATCGTCTTAGAGAAGATAAGTATATCGTCGAGATAATATACCGTAAATTTGTCGAGAAAGGGTTAGATAGCTTAATCAATTAGGGCTTAGAACGTTGCTAGCATATTTATAAGTCTAAATGGCATAACGAGGTACTTATAGTGGCTATAAGGTGTCCTAAAGGCCGTTTTCCACTTGTTGCCTTCTTTGATCTATATATAGTTATAGGCCGATAGCAAGTCAAGACGCGTAAAATATTGGGCTCTTGCTAACTAATCTTAGAGCCGTGAGATTAGCGGTAATAGGTATCGGTTTTTCACGGTCTATTCGTTAAGTTGCCAATAGTCGACATATAACCGTAGCTTTCCATCTTTCTTTGGCATAAATAGGATTAGGTAGCCTGCTAGCGATATCGACAGGCAGATATATCCTCTTCGAAGGTTTTCCTCTAAATATCGCTTAAGTTCTTCGTTCTACGTCTGGCTTATATAGTAAATCTTAAAGAACTTTAGTCATACTCCTTCCTTAAGCTTGATCTCGTGATCCTATAGGCCGTGTTCTAGTAATCCTTCTAGATACTTCGGTTCGAATGCTAGGTGTCCTTCGTATTCCTTTAGTACTTCCCTAGTCTTATCTTGTCTCTCGGCTTTCTAATAGTATGCGAACTTGGTTCTGTCTATGGCGATGCTAGCGATTTCTCCTATCTCGACCTACTACTCTAGTTACAGTGCTCTACATTTGTCAATAGAGAGAATAGCTATCGGCGGTTTAGCTCGTTCCTCCTATTATAACGTTAGTGTCGTTATACCGCTTCTTCTAGAGTCCGTAATGGTCTGCCTACTATTGTTTGTCTCTTGTAGTAAATCCGTAGGATATGCCTTTCCTCGAGCATCGTCCTCTCGTGATCCTTGTACGCTCCCTATCTTACTAGTCGAATATGACTCCGTTTAGGGTCGTAGGTAGCTATCATTCTTCTAGCTAATATCTAAGTTATAATCTTTATACCATGGTAACCCTAGTATTATGTCTTTGTCGTCGCCTATATCCACGATACTAAATATAACTACTATAGTCTTCCCTACTATAGTGATATCGATCGGTTCGGTCTCCTTATATACCTATTACGTTAGAAATAGTCCTTTGACTATGCCATGCTTCTACTTCATTCTCTAGGGTATCTGTAGCTAGTTTACAAGCGTCGGTAAAATCAGGTTCATCTCTGCTCTACTATCTACTAGTGTAAGCATTTTGTGCTGTTCCCATTGTGCTGTTATCTATAGTCGCTTGTTATGCCGTCGTCATCTAAAGATTGCGGCGATTTCCTATATTTCTGCTAGGAGGTCTCGATATAGTGGTCTCTTGCGGTAGTTCCTCCTATATTATGCTACTACTCGTCGCTATGCGGTCGTTAATGGTTTTTGGGCCCCTCGAAGGGCCCTGACCCGTTTCCTAGGTTAGTGCTAACCTCTTTAGTCGTTCGGCTAATAGCGGCTTTGTCTATCGTGCTTATTTCTATAAGCTATTAGGTGCTTATAGCTTCCTACCATTAGGTCCGTTCTGCTTTCCGTCGTACGTGCTATAGCTTTATCTAAAGCTCCCGAATTTATAACTTCTTTTCGTCCACGTGGTAGAGGCAATTATTGCTCTAGCATAAGTCTTATATGTCTTGTTTTATTCCATAGTACCTAGGCTAGGCCCGTTTTGGAACTATTGTGATGCCTTCTAGACTCCGGTCTTCAATCTTCCAGAGCAATTCGGCTGCTCTGCTTCCTACATCGTAGACCTACTCTACAAGGTATAAGCTCCCGTCCTCATTTCCTTGTCAGGTTGGCTAGTGATTGTTTTTGAATTTGTCGTAGAAGTAATATTAGCATTCGTATGCCATACACTAGAACTAGGGTACTTATGCATATGCTTTATATCGAGGGTGCAGTTGCATAGCGTTGCCTAGGAGGTATTGGAATTCTCTCCCAAATCCTTCCCACTATATATAGACTATAGGTACTCTAATGCTAAGGTAGGAGTGTTTCTTCTAATAGCTTTCCTACGTATGCTTGTCTTTTCCGCGGTTTGCACGCATAAACTAGTATTCTAGGTTCTATACGTCGTTACTAAGTTGCTAATTGTCAAGGTACTCGGTGTAGCTATCGGGTCTATTATATACTATAAGCTATTTTCCTTTAATAGTTTCTATAATACGTTAGAGTTCCCTCGTTTCGTCCCTTATCTTATCGCTTTACTAGGCAAGTTAAGTCAAACGTTCATCCCGTTCGTACAATTCCGTATTAAGCTAGAAAACTTCGTTACGGTACCCTTCGATTCGTTCCTAGAGGAATAGAACATTAGGTCCGGGTCTTTTGGTTCCTTAGGTGTCGGTTGTCTACGATCTATCCTGCCTCTACGTGATCGTAAAACCCTACTATCTTAAGGCTAGGAGAGTCGAAATTAGTAGTACGTACTCTCCTACCGTGTCCTATTCAGCGAGACCTGTCTCTAGGTTTATAGTAACTAGTTCGGAGTATAGTACTTGTCTATCTTCTCTATTGCCGTTATGTCCGAAACTATCTATATTACTATCCTTATCTTTGTAGCTCGTGGCTGCTACTTCGGTGACGTTCTTAGTGGTTTCGTCGATATCTGCAATTTCTTTTCTAGGGACTAGTTTCTAGTCTTTCTTTAGGCTTCGATATTCTCGTTTGTAGTGTCCTTTCTTTCTATAATTATAGTAGGTAACGTTAGACTTGTCTTTGGCCGTCTTCTTCTTATCCTGCTTCTATGCTACGTCTACATCTATAGCTCTGGGGTACGTCCTGTACGAGGTACTGACGTACACTCGCTTTTTCTTGTCGTTAGCCTTAACTATGGTTCCATTCATTTGTCCTCGTTTCTGCTACTCTTGTATATAGAGTCGATTATCGATTCTAATAGCCTATATAATGTATTCGTCTAGGGTCTTAGGCCGATCATACTTATATAGCTTGTCTTTGACCTTTTCCTTCAAGCTATTATAGAATAGTTATATCAACGCCTCGTTATTAAGCTAAGACTTGAATATGTCCTGTCTAAACTATATAGTATAGGAGGCTACTGACTTGGTCTGTTGGAGATTGGCAAGTCTTTCTTGCGTATAAATCTTCTCGTCTTTGTCACTAAAAACCTTCCGAAGCTCTTCTTCGAAACGGTCGTAAGATTAGAAGACTACCTGTATAAACGCGTCTTGGTCATCTTCGTCTTCCTTAGTAAGATAGTCGTTCTACGTAGGCTTAAACTATCTAAGTGCCTTGCCCTCTAATCTCGTGGCTATATAGAGAACTTTGGCTTTGTTATCTGGAAACTTATTGTTATTAAGCCGGAAGTAGGATCGGAGGTTTGTTAGGAATCCTACGAGATCTTCCTTGGTTCCTCTGTATTTGCTAGGTAGTTTGATCTTGATGCGGCTCGCTTTAGTAGTCTCGAGTACTTCGATTTTGGCATAGGCCTCGTTAACTAGTTTCTACAAATACTTTTCGCCGTTCTCGAGTTCCTTAATTTAGGCTTAAGTAACCTTATCTCTCTAGTCTAACTCTTAAATTCGCTACTAGAGTTAACCGATCTAGGTAAGCAGCTATTCGGCTGTAACGTTAATAGCCATGTCGATATCAAGGTCAAGGTCACCTCTATTCCAAACCATAATAAAACAAAGGGAGTAGTAATAACGTGTAATGAACCTAGCTTAGACTTCTTCTAAAAGGGTTTAGACAAAGGTAGATTAAGCAAGACAGGTAGGCAGGTCGTCTAAGGGATTCGGTAAAGCTAAAGGGTTTATAACAACACTTAGAGTTATCTCTTATAGTAATTAGCAATGCTTAGTATGAGTACTGTGATTATGATTGTTACCATTGGTAAACTCCTAGAGTTTGCCAGAGTCTGGTGGAACGAGTGACTATATACAATTCCCTGTCCTTCCTCCTTAAGTCTTGATCGTGCGATCGCTGCTACGATCCTGCGATCGTTACCCAAGTGCTCATCTTGATCGAAGTGCGATCACTGTGATTACTTCCTGATTAGTCCTTAGGTCTTGTGGTTCCTGATTGGTCCTATGCGCCTTGCCGGGTCGCCTTATGTAGCTAAATCGTGACAAGATTGCTAGCAAATATAAAGGTCTATAGGGACGTTATAAAGAAGAACCCTAAACCTATCTCTTAGAAGGTTACTACTATCTAATATATTATTATTCTTATATACTCTACCTAGATAGTTGAGACTTACTTTATACTATTACCTAACAATGTCCTAGAGGGTAAGTGCTTTTACTTTACTACTAGCCAAGACGGAGTCTAGGATACTATAGTTAATCGGCGTATACCCCTAGTAGCTATCGTTAGAAATAATACCAATGTCCCTATAGTTATCTGGAAAGGAGATAAGATTAGCTACCTCTTAGAATACTATAGGGAGGACACTACTGCCTAGGTTAAGGCAAGCGATATAGAGGATATATAGACCAAGGTCTAGGAAGGAATTACTAAATAGGAGCTAAAGGAAAAGCTAGAAGGGACCTAGTAAGCATATTACTAAGAAGATACTAGCGACAATAGCTAGGATCTTTAGCTACTGAACAGAGTTAACTTTTATATCCTATCTTACGGCATTAAGAAACCTAACGATATACTAGCTATTAAAAGCAAGAATAGTGTTAGCATTGCTAACGTAAATCCCGAGTTTACGCTTGAGGTAAAGGAACTTCTAGATAGATATAACCTTTACTATGATAGGGGAATCGTACTAATGCTAGAAAACTAGAAGATATAGATTAACCTGGTTAATGGTTAGTAAAAGCAAGTCTATATAGTTAGACTATACCTAATAGGGCTTAAAGACTATAAGGCTCTAGATAAGTATTATAACTAGCTCTAGGCATCCGGCAGATTCACTTTTATAGATAAACTAACCCCTATTATATACCTAGTATTTATTATATAGAGGAAGATTACTAAGAAGCTAGGAGTAGAAGTTAAGAAGAGCTAAAGTATAATCGACCTATAACTATTAAACGTAATTATAGTTCTAGATGTTTACCCCTTACCTGACTAGGACGACATTATAGCTACTATAGTTAGTAATAAGTTCTTTATAGCCCTAGATACTTTAGGATTCTTTCACTAGTTACTAGTTACTAAGGAATATAGTAACTATATAGTAGTTATAAGCTACTATAGCCTAGAGAAATCTAATATAGTACTTATAGGTTTTAAAAACGTACCTATATTTATATAATACTATATAGATAGACTTTTCCTTAAACACTACTATTTTATCAGGGTATATATCGACAATATTATTATCTTTAGCAAAGTAGAAGAGGAATACCTAGAATACCTATATACCATTTACGAAATCCTTAATAAGGCCTATATCCATATTAGTATCACTAAATCCTTCATAGGATACCTAGCTATGAGACTCCTTAGGTATATTATAAATAGTAAAGGCATTACTAAAACTAACGACCGTATCGCTACCTTTAAGAAGCTAAAGTTCCTAGATACTCTCGATAGCTTAGAGCACTACCTTAGGATGGCTAGATAGCTTAGGAAAGACATTCTATAGTTTAATACCAAAGCAAGGCCACTCTAAGCCCGGAAGACAGCACTAATGGTAGCAGCCTAGAAGGAAGGAAAATTAAACCTTAGGAAAGCTAAATATACCTAGAAAGCGGTTATATCTACTGTTAAATTTACTCTAACTAGGAAAGAACTTAAGTTATTCCGACTATTATGGGAGTACCTATATAACTAGGAGTTCCTCTATTACTACCGCTTAGAAAAGCTACTATTCCTAAAGTTAGATGCCTACCGTAACGGCTATAACGTTATTACCTTCTAACTTAAGGGTGACTAGGATGGAGAGAAAATTCCTAGTAAGGATATTCCTATAAGTAAGGTATAGCCTATCCTATTTATATTATAAGCGACTACTAATATTAAAAAATGCTATAGATTTATTAAGGTAGAGATCACTATACTTGTCTAGGTAATTAGAAAGCTTAGAAAGATAGTCTAATCGAATAGGCATCTAATCAATGTCCTTATTAACTATACTCCTATAAAAGGGATTATAAAGTATACGTCCCTAATTACAATAGATCTAGCTAAGGCTAACCTTAAGCTAGCTAATACTACTAATTACCTATCCGGATTTAACCTTAATATCTTCCATATCTTAGGAACCTTAAATGTCGTACCTAATACATTATCAAGACTACCTATATAGGAATAAGAGGATCTAAAGGTTAAGGATAATCCGGTTAACAAACTTAGAGATATCTAGATTAAGCACTAGGATAAGGATATCTTTATAATAGATATAACTATTATAGAACCAGTGCTTAGTGATAACTTTAGGGCTAGGATCATTACTAGCTATCCTAAGGACCGTAAGTATAGACCTATCCATTATATACTCTATAAAAGCGAGAAGGACCTGGTTAGAAATGACTAGAACGGGGTTAGGAAATGTAGATAGCCAAAACTGCCTATAAGACCGTTCAAATTAACAAATAGGCCACTTTTCCATATCGACTTTGATAGTACTAGGAGACTCTACCTACCGGAAAGCTATATTAACCTAATCCTTTAGATTATTTATAATGATATATACTATTTCGGTAAAAACAAGATGATAAACGAGCTTATAGCTATCTATTTTTATAAGAAGGCTTAGAAAGTCTCAAAGTTCGTATGGTATTATAAGGTATACTAGGCAAACTCGACCAACCGGAACCTACTACCAGGGGAACTCTAGCTAATTCGGACCTAGTCGACACTATACTATATAGTAGCTATAGACTTTATTACCGACTTGCCGCCGGTACCAACCGTTAGGACCCTCTAATCACTCGAAGGCTATATACTAGCAGATATACTCTATACCGTAATATATAAGTTTAGTAAGAAGAAGCTACTTATAGCAGGCTGCCGGATATATATAGCCAAGGAATAGGTAACTGTTCTTCTAAGGACCTAGATATTCATTGACTAGGGTATACCTACCTAGATTATCAGCGATCGTAACCCTAAGTTTATATTTAACCTATAGAAGGAAATATTCTTACTACTAGGAACTAAGCTATTGTTTTTTATAGCCTACTACCTATAGACCGACGGCTAGTTCGAACAGACAAACTAGACTATGGAAATCGTACTTAGAATAAACTTTATAGCCAATTCTGATCGCTTATAGGTTAAGATCCTCCCTACTCTATAGCACTACCTTAATAATACCCTAGTCACTAGTATTAGAAGGTTACCGAATGAGCTAGTATATAGGTTTAAGCTATACTTAGTCCTAGATATCCTTAGCAAGAGGACCGCTAACTCTAGTAGATAGGAAGCTTTAGAAATCCTATATAAGTACTACTAGGCCAAAGCTAGTAAAATGATCAACCAAGCCATAGCTATAGCTAAGTTATAGTATAACTAGAGATATATACCTACTAAATTCAAGGTTAGAGACACCGTCTAGCTATATCTATACAAAGGCTACTACCTACCTGGCAAACCTAATAGGAAGTGGTTAGCCCAAAGGGCAAGACCATTTAAGATCAAACAGAGGGTAGGAAAACTAGTATATAAGTTAGCTTTTCCCAAATCCTAGAAAGTCCACCTAGTCGTATCTATTGCCTAGCTTTACCACATTAAACAAGGTCCTAATCTATTTAAAAGAACCGCTCCTCTACTATAGCCAATTCTAGTTAATAGCAAGGAATACTAGAAGATTAAGAAGATCGTCGACTATCGAGTACGTAGAAAGAAGCGCCCGAAGGTAGAATACCTTGTCCGTTAGCTTAGATTTAACGCAAAGGACGACTAGTAGCTTCCGAAAAGCAAACTCGAAGCTACTACTAGCAAATTAATTTAGGAATACGAGAATCGCTACTAGATTTAACTGCTACCTAGAAAAAAGCAAGGCAGGCCACCTAAATAGAAGGCCTAAGGCGTCATTTCTAGCTAGGAAGAGGCTAAATAGTGCCTAGGGGCGTATACCTTTAATAGGATACCCTAGAATCTGGTTTAACACTAGAAAGCCTATTACTACTCCCCTTAAACCTATCCTTTACCTACTATATTTGCTTTAATTCCACTACTCGTTATAGATAAAGCTTTAACCATTACTTTAAACTATATACCTAGCTTGGCTAACCTATTAAATAGCTACTTATTTAATTAATAGGGCTAAATAGCCTACCCATTCCGGTTAATAGGGCCTAACACCCCTCTTATTTAGGCACTTTTCATCCTATCTTTAAAGCCCTACCCTAAATTATAAGAACCCTAGTTTTCCTACTATTTTTTACCTCTTTAAACCTCTTCTACTTCTTCTATAACTTCTTTAATAACTACCTTCTTTTCTAACTACTAGACCCTTTAACCTAGCCCTTTCTATTAACCTACCATTATATAGCTATCTCCCATAGCCTATATATCACCATTTCCATTAAAAGGAGGCTTTAGAGTTTGTTTTCCTACTCCCTTTTGCTTATTCTATTATATATATAAGAAACTACCAAGTTTTAGCGATTTTGGCTAAGTTTTGTTAATCTAGAACCACCTAACAATAGCTATAATGTCACGATTTGGCTGCATAAGGCGACCCAGTAAGGCGCACAGAACCAATCAGGAACCACAAGACCTAAGGACTAATCAGGAAGTGATCGTAGTGATCGCACTTCGACTAAGACGAGCACTTAGGTAACGATCACAGGATCGTAGTAGCAATCGCACGATCAAGACTCAAGGGGGAAGGACAAGGAAATTGTATATAGTCACTCGTTCTAGTAAACTCTAGGAGTTTACCAGTGATAGCAATCACAACTTACAGTACCCTAACATTGTAAGGAGACAACTAAAGTGTTGTTATAAACCCTTTAGCTTCACCGAATCCCTTAGACAACCTGCTTACTAGCTCCGCTCAATCTACCTTCGTCTAAACCCTTTTAGAAGAAGTCTAAGTTAGGTTTGTCACACGTTGCTATTACTCCCTTTGTTCTATCATAGTTTAGAACAGAGGTGACTTCGACCTTGACACCGACATAGCTACCGACGTCACGGCCGAACAACTGCTTGCCTAGCTTAGTCAACTCTAGCAGCGGATCTAGGAGTTAGACCAGAGAGACAAGGCTGCTCAAGCTCGAATCAAGGAACTTGAGAACGGCGAAAAGTACTTGCAGAAATTGATTAACAAGGCTTATACCAAAATCGAGACACTCGAGACCGTCAAAGCGAGCCGCATCAAGATCAAACTACCTAGTAAATATAGAGGAACTAAGGAGGATCTTATAGGATTCCTGACAAACCTCTGATCTTACTTCTAGCTTAATAACGACAAGTTTCTAGACAAAAAAGCCAAAGTCCTTTATGTAGCCATGAGACTAGAGGGCAAGGCACTTAGATAGTTTGAGCCTACGTGGAACGACTACCTCACCGAGGAAGATGAAGACGACCGAGATGTATTTATATAGGTAGTCTTCCGATCTTACGATCGTTTCAAAGAAGAGCTTCGGAAGGTTTTTAGCGACAAAGACGAGAAAATCCATACGTAAGAAAGACTTGCTAATCTCTGATAGACCAAGTTAGTAGCCTCCTACGCTATATAGTTTAGACAGGACATGTTTAAGTCTTAGCTTAACGACAAGGCATTAATGCAATTATTCTATAACGGCCTAAAGGAAAAGGTTAAAGACAAGCTATATAAGTACGATCGACCTAAGACTTTGGACAAATATATCGTACAGGCCATTAGAATCGATAATCGGCTCTACGTACAAGAGTAGTAGAAACGAGGTCAAACAAATAGAACCATAGTCAAAGCTAACAATAAGAAAAAGCAAACGTATGTTAGTACTTCGTATGGGATATACCCTAGAGCTATAGATATAGACGTAGCGTAGAAGTAGGACCGGAAGAAGATGACCAAAGACAAGTCTAATGTTACCTACTATAACTACGGAAAGAAAGGGCACTATAAGCGAGAATGTCGAAGCCCGAAGAAAGAGTGGAAGCTAGTCCCTGGAAAAGAAATCACGGATATCGACGAAACCACTAAGAATGTTACCGAAGTAGTAGCTACGAGCTATAAAGACAAGGGCAGTAACACGGACAGTTTTGGACACGACGGCAACGGTAAAGACGAACAAGTACTGTATTCCGAACTGGTTACTATAAACCTAGAGATAGGTCCTGCTAAATGGGATACAACCGGAGAGTACGTACTGCTAATTTCGATTCTCCTAGCCTTAGGGTAGTAGGGTTTTACAGTTATATAGAGGCAGGATAGATCGTAGACGACCAACACCTAAGGAACCGAAAGACCCAGACCTAATGTTCTATTCCTATAGGAACAAATCGAAGAGTACCGTAACGAAGTTTTCCGGCTTAACACGGAACTACGTAAATAGGATAAACGTTTGACTTAACTTGCCTAGTAGAGCAATGAGATGAGGGACGAGACGAGGGAACTCCGACGTATCGTAGAAACTATCAAAGGAGAACAGCTTATGGTATATGATAGACCCGATAGCTATACCGAGTACTTTGACGATTAGCAACTTAGTAACGATATACGGAACCTAGAATATTAGTTTATGCGCGCGAACCACGGAAAAGACGAGCGTATATAGGAAAGCTACTAGAAGAAACACCCCTACCTTAGCATTAGAGTACCTACAGTCTACGTACAGTGGGAAGGATTTGGGAGAGAATTCCAATACCTCCCAGGCGACACTACACGATTATACCTTCGACATGAGGCATATACACAAGTGCCCTGGTTCTAATATGTGGTATACAAATGCCGATATCACTTCCGTGACAAATTCGAGAACAACCACTGGCCAACCCGACAAGAAAATGAGGACAGAAGCTTACGCCTGGTGGAATAGGTCTATAATATAGGAAATAGAGCGGCCGAATTGCTCTAGAAGATTGAAGACCGGAGTCTAGAAAGCATTACGATAGTTCCAAAACGAGCCTAGCCTAGGCACTGCGGAACAGGACGAAACATATAGGACTTATGCTAAAGTAACGATTACCTCTACCACATAGACAAAAAGAAGTTACGAATTCGGGAGCTTCGGATGAAGCTATGGCACGTACAATAGAAAGCAGAACGGACCTAATAGTAGGAAGCTATAAGTACTCAATAGCTTACAGAAATGAGCACGATAGACAAAGCCGCTATTAGCTAAACGACTAAAGAGGTTAACACTAACCTGGGAAACAGGTTAGGGCCCTTCGAGGGGCCTGAAAACCATTAACGCCCGCACAGCGGCGAGTGGTAGCGTAGTACAGGAGGAACTACCGTAAGAGACTACTATATCGAGACCTCCTAGCAGAAACATAGGAAGTCGCCGCAATCTTTGGACGACGACGGTAGGACAAGCGACTATAGATAACAGCATAATAGAAACAGCACGAAATGCTCACACTAGTAGACAGTAGAGCAGAGATGAACCTAATTTTGCTAACGCTTATAAATTAGCTACAGATACCCTGGAGAATAAAGCGGAAGCATGGCATAGTTAAAGGACTATTTCCGACATAATAAGTACGTAGAGAGACCAAACCGATCGACATTACTATAGTAGGGAAGACTATAGTAATTGTATTTAGTATTATAGATATAGGCGATGACAAAGACATGATATTAGGGTTACCATAGTATGAAGATTACGACCTAGACATTAGCTAGAAGAATGGTAGCTACCTATGACCCTAAATAGAGTCGTATTCGACTAGCGAGATAGGAAGCGCGCAAGGATCGCGAGAGGACGATGCTTAAGGGAAGGCATGTCCTACGGATCTACCGCAAGAGACAGACAGTGGTAGACAGACCACTATAGACTCTAGAAGAAGCGGTAAAACGATAACGACGATATAATAGGAGGAACGAGCTAAACCGTCGATAGCTATTCTCTCTGTTAACGAATGTAGAGCACTATAATTAGAGTAGTAGGTCAAGACAGGAGAAATCGCCAGTATCGCTATAGACAGAACCAAGTTTGCATACTATCAGAAAACCGAGAGACAAGACAAGACTAGGGAAGTACTAAAGGAATACAAAGGACACCTAGCATTCGAACCGAAATATCTAGAAGAATTACCAGAACACGGCCTATAGGATCACGAGATCAAGCTTAAGGAAGGAGCATGACTAAAGTTCTTTAAGATTTACTATACGAGCTAGATATAGAACGAAGAACTTAAGTGATATTTGGAGGAGAACCTTCGAAGAGGATATATCTACCTGTCGACATTACTAGCAAGCTACCTAATCTTATTTGTGCCTAAGAAAGATAGAAAGCTATGGTTATACGTCGACTATCGGTAACTTAACGAACAGACTATGAAAAACCGATACCTATTACCGCTAATCTTACGGCTCCGAGATTAGTTAGTAGGAGCCTAATATTTTACACGTCTTGACTTACTATCGGCCTACAACTATATATAGATCAAAGAAGGCGACAAGTGGAAAACGGCCTTTAGGACACCCTATGGCTATTACAAGTACCTCGTCATACCATTCGGACTTACAAACGCGTCGGCAACGTTCCAAGCCCTGATTGATCAAGCTATCTGACCCTTTCTCGACAAATTTACGGTATATTATCTTGACGATATACTCATCTTCTCTAAGATGATAGACAAACACCAGAAGCACGTAAGAGTAGTGCTAGACACGCTACACGCGTACAAGCTATTAATTAACAAGGAAAAGAGCGAATTCCACGTTAGGAAAACGGTGTTTTTAGGGTACAAAATATCCCTAGGATAAATTCAGATAGAACCTTCAAAGGTTGAAGCCATCAAGAATTAGCTACGACTAATGATAGTCACGGAAGTACAAAGCTTCATTAGATTTACGAACTTCTACTAGATGTTTATTAGGAACTTTAGAGCGATTGTACGACCTTTATACGAACTTACCAAGAAGAACACTAAATTCCAATAGGAAGAGTAATACGAGCAAGCATTTACATAGATCCGCGACGCCATTACTAAAGATCTAGTACTAGTGCTGCCAAACCCCAAGAAGCCATTTGAGGTGGAAACGGACGCTTTAGACTACGCTATTAGAGGACAATTAGGATAACGAGACAAACAAGGGAAGCTACATCCTATAGCCTTCTTTTTAAAGAAGCTCGATAGACCATGTCTTAATTATCTGATCTATGATAAGGAACTACTTGCGATTGTTAAAGCTTTTAAAGAATGGCAACTATACCTTAGCGGTATAATTGAACTAGTATAAGTATATACAGATTATAAGAACCTGCGATACTTTATAATAACGAAGGAGCTTAATGGACGACAAATACGATAGGTAGAATTCCTCGCGGAATTTAACTTCGAGATCCGCTATAAGAAGGGCAAAGAAAACGTACGAGCGGACATCTTAAGCCGACAAACGGGTCATACAGAAGAACGGACAGAAACAATACCACCGTTATTCAAGGAACGGACAGACGGAACGCTACATCACGAAACGTAGACACCCGTAGAAGATGATCCACTCGACTCATTCCTAGAATGTTATATAATCCTTCGAGAAGAAAGGATCAACGAGACATAGTATCAAGTAGCACCTGGACTAGTAGTACCTGACGGAGTGGAAGAAAAAGATAGGAAACTCTAGTACCGAGGCAAAGCGTATATCCACGACAAAGATCAATAGCTGCGAATGATTCGAGAGCTCTACGAATCGAAACTCGGAGGATACAAAGGAGTCACGAAAACTATCGCACAAGTCAAGAAACACTACGACTTTCCACAGTTAACGGCACGAGTTAAAGAAGTTATACGAAACTGCGATATCTGCAACCGAAGCAAAACGGCACGACATAAGCCGTATAGGTTACTTTAGCCACTACTAACACCTGACAAACCATAGAGCTCGGTCACAATAGACTTTATTACAAAGCTGCCAGAATCTAAAGATATAGCTATAGGAGTGATCTATAATAGCATCCTTATTGTAGTAGATCGCCTAACTAAATAGGTATACTTCTTCCCCTATAAGGAATCCTAGATAGCTAAATAGCTAGCAGACGTAATCTATTGGCAAGTTACATTAGTGCATGCTTGGCCCCAAGAATAGATCACCAACAGAGACACCAAATTCGTATCGAAGTTCTAGCAAGCGTTAATACGACGATTAGGCATTAATAGTAAGCTATCAACAGCATATTACCTGCAGACCGACAGATAAACGGAGTAACTAAACCAAGTCATCGAACAGTATCTCCGTTCTTACGTTAACTATTAGTAAAACGACTAGGTCATGTTATTACTAATAGTATAACTCGCTTATAACACGACGCCAACGGAAATGACCAAGGTCATACCATTCTTCGCGAACTACAGATATAAAGCAGACCTTAGACAAGGACCAGAGATCATAGTGCCGAGAGCAGTAGTCAAAGTAGAACAAATGCACGCACTGTATAAAAAGCTCAAGAAGGAACTCGAGTTCGTCAAAACAAGGATAAAGAACTACTACGACAAACATAGGCTTAAGGGACCTTACCTAGAGAGGGGAGACAAAGTTTACCTAATCTCATGATACCTACGAACCAAACGACTAAACGAGAAGCTAGACTTTAAAAAATTAGGACTATTCGTTATCAAAGAGCGAATCTTAACATCTAACTATCGACTATCGTTACCGTCATCTATACGACTACAGACAGATGTTTTTCATATTTCACTCTTAGAACCAGCGCCAAAGGACGCTAAGATTGCTATAAACATCGAAGCAGAGGACGAAGAGGAAGAATAGGACGTCGAAGAAATTCTAGATTTACGTATCGTCAACAGAGAACTGTAATATCTAGTCAAATGGCTTGATTTTGGACCAGAAGATAACTTATAGGAACCTATCAAGAACCTAAATTGCCCTAAGAAACTTCAGCAGTTCTACCAGAGGAACCCTGATCGACCGAAAGCGACGAACTAGAGACTAACCCGAAATTGGCTAGCAAGGATAGATCCAAAGGAACTTTAGGATACACGGTATCCCAAAGCTATCCGAAATCGGCAGACAGGCAAGATAGGGTCGAAGAGGACGTAGTAACCCTAGAAGCCTCTGCTACCGCCGCCGCCGCAGCCTCCTCACGCTCCACTCGCTCTAACTCCTCCACACTGTCAATACCCCGAGCAATAGCCCTTATCATCTTCTTAAACCATATGCGTTTTTGTTTCCAAAGACGAAGGACTTGCTCCTTAGCAGCTATAAGTTCATCCTTAAGTTTCTGATACTAAGCCGCGATAGACCGAAGCTAAGCAGGGGAGACGCCAAGAACGTTACAATTCGAGCGTTTGTTGCGGACGTACTCTGCGTATCGAGAAGAATCGGCTTTCGAGACCTCGTATGAACTGAGGCCTTTAGACTTATATGGCGAGCAAGGACGTATCGTTAAAAGGCTATCCGAAGAAAGAATTGCCGTAAGAAGGTAATTAGTATAAAGAGTCGATGTAGCAGGTTTAGATTTCGACTTCTTTCTTATACGATTAGCCATCTCGATAACATCGTGGGAAGGCAAAGGAGGGAAGAAACTGGGAAACGTAATTACGTACAGACAGGGGATATTAGCGCTATTTAAAACGGACCGGAGTCTTTCAAGGACAAAAGACCTAAAGGAGGGGCATCGTGTCACGATTTGGCTGCATAAGGCGACCCAGCAAGGCGCATAGAACCAATTAGGAACTACAAGACCTAAGGACCAATTAGGAAGTGATCGCAGTGATCGCACTTCGACCAAGACGAGCACTTGGGTAACGATCGCAGGATCACAGCAGCGATTACACGATTAAGACTCAAGGGGGAAGGATAAGGAAATTGTATATAGTCACTCGTTCTGGTGAACTCTGGGAGTTTACCAGTGATAGCAATCACAACTCACAGTACCCTAACATTGTAAGGAGACAACTGAAGTGTTGTTGTGAACCCTTTGGCTTTACCGAATCCCTTAGACGACCTGCTTGCTGGCTCCGCTTAATCTACCTTCGTCTGAACCCTTTTAGAAGAAGTCTGAGTTAGGTTCGTCACATATAATAGCTAAGTCTAGAAGCAGAGCTAGGAAGAGTAACAAATAGGCTGCTAAAAGCGCTAAAGGCCTTACGGCTACAAGCCTAGCCTAGGGAAATAAGCCTATAGCTAGCTAGTAAGATATGCCTATACCGTAGTCAGTAGTAGTAGAGTTAACTGACATTACTACTATTACGTTTATACCTATTAATCTACAAAGGGCACTATCGGCTATAAGCACTAGGGCAACTAGCCAGGTATAGCCTATACTAATACCTATATAGGGCGTATATTTAGGCCCTATAAGTAAGAACAATAGCCTAGATAACAAGGTCATCTAGGAGGTCCTTAACTATATAGATACCTTCCTTAAGAGCGGTATAGGCTTTACTATCGCCATAGGCAACAAGGAGGAAGTTCGGAATGACCTAGTAATAGGTAGCCTAGTCCAAGTGCGTTATAAGGATATAACCTTATACTTTAATTCCGAGGGCAAAGACCTTACTATGTCCTAGAATAACCTATAGCGTATACCTCCTCTAGCCATTACTAACGATTAAACCGGCATATATAACACTTTTGGCCCCTTATACCTATAATTGCCGGACGACGCTATCGTCAAATAGTGCTATAATAGTAATATAGGTATTATAGCCTAAGTCCTAGATAATGTCGTTAATATAGTCTGTACTAGCGTTAGCAAGTATGACGTAGTTTGCCTCTTAGCTATATATTACTTTGTCAATAGCTACTATTCCTAGGGAGAGCAAATAACTATAGCTAACTATAAGACCTTCTATAGTATAGATAAGGACAATACTACTAAGATCCCCTGCCTAGAGGCTAGATTTGCCTTTATTAGAGTTGATAGCAAGATAAAGGCCGTGCTCTTTAGCATTATCGCTAGCACTATGGTTACGGTTGACCTATATAAGGCTACTAAGGCCGAGATCTACTATATTATACTGGCGCTATTCTTTGCTAGGCACTATAAGACCTTAAACTTATAGGGAGGATTCTAGCCTTATGCTATTAATAGCAATATAGTATATAAAATAGAAGATAGCTATATAGTTATATATAGCTAATGTGTTAGTATAACTAGATAGGTACTAATTAACCTATATAAGGTATATAAATATAAAGAACTAGCTGCTAATAGCCCTAATAAGCTAGTAGACTAAGATAATAGGCTAGCCCTATCATTATTAATCAAGTTCGCTATTATTAAGGTATAGGATATAATAAATAAGAAGAGGCTACTAACACCCCTAACTATATACTAGGCAATTCTAACGCTCGAGCCTATTAACCGCCTATCCTATAAATTAGATATAGCTTAACTAGAGTAGAACTACTAAGACTCCGGCTCTACCGACGCTACTACCAAGGACGTAACTATATACCTATATATGCCTACTAGCTTACCTATAACCATATAATAAGGCACCAAGCACTATAATAACGAGGGTATATTAGTCGTTACTAAAACTATGGACATTATTACTACCACTCTGACATCTTAGGCCTTGCTATAGCCAGACCTAACACTCTACCTGCCTAAGCTTACACCCTAGCCTGTCACGCTAACTGGGCATGCTTAGCGTAAGGCACCTACCGGTAGGTTTATCTATAGGAGTAAGAGGGACCCTGATGATAATAAAGAGGCCGAATCACAGGCTAGATTTAACGATGCCTATATTGTCTTTAATAGCCTTAAGGAGGTAGAAAATACCTTTATAGGTATAGAGTTCAACCCCTTTATTAGTATTAGGGTTATCAAGTCCGGCCTACTATACCTATCTACGAGCATATTAATTAGGCCCGTCAAGGATTGCCTTGCTTGTACCTGCTAGGAGTGTTGTAGTAATAAGGATATACTTATCTATACCTACTATTAGATCTACCGCTACTATAAAAAGGCCAACAATGACTCTTTTAAGGCTAACCTAGCTATATATAGCCTTAAGAAGAAACTAGAGACTATATATAAGACGTACTATATTACTAGTATAATACCTACTAGTATACCTAAGCCTAAGGAACTATTAATAGCTTATATCTATATACCTAAGGGAGATAGTAACGTTCTAGTTAATAACTACCTATTTAAGCTTAGCTACCTATATTATAGCCTGCCCGGCCACTAGGTTATATAGCCCATACCTATATAAGTCGTTACTACCTAAGGTATAGCTAAAGATAACAAGGCTAACAAGGACTTCGCTAAGCGCTAGTAACTAGCTACTAAGGCCGACCTTCTTAGGCTGGCTTAGACTATAGTTTAAAGGCAGGATAAGGCTACTAATAGCGTTACTAAGGCCCTTAACCAGATCAAGAAAGAGCTTAAACAGCTATAGGAGACTTTAATAGCTATAAATGATAACTATATAGCTACCCTCGACTAGAAGAAGGGTATAGATAAGAAGCTACAGCAGCTTAAAGGTATAGTCGCCTAACTTAGTAAGCGTACTATATTAGCTACTATACTATAGAGGGCTCCTAGAACGTAGCTACCTATAGCTCGGCTACCGCTAGCCACCACAAGGGCTAGTGCCCCTCCTAGCTTAATCGCCCGCCCGGTCGTACACCTGCCGCCTACAACCACTAGCTAGAAACGACCATAGCCAGAAATACTAGCACAGGAGAGCCCCTCGCGTAAGAGGGCCACTAGCGTGCTCTATGGCAACCGTACCCTAGCTAGGGACACTTAGGCTAGGGCTAGGACTCTCGCGCGCTTATAGCAAGAGCGCCCGTTAGCATTATCCGTATTCCTAGACAACCTAGGCCCGGCTGGTAGTAAGAAGGACTGACGGATAAGCGGATAGATACGACCGTAGGATAGAGGAACGATTGTAAGGACTATTACAATAGATAAAGACTAATGTATTTACTAAGTTATGACAGGTCGTCATTTTTCCTTTCAAACCCTAGTACCTGTTATAGTATTTGGCTGTCTATAGGTCAGATCTGACTAACCTACTAATAGGGATAACGAGCTAGGGTTAATATATATTTAGATAGCTTTTCTAAGTGCCTCTGGCATTTAGAATAATTAACGCTTTTATTACCTACTTCTATAGATTATAATAGTTGGTCTAGGAGTGCCGCTTATAGTACAAATACCGCTATAGTATTATACCTTTATAGCCTTCTAAGCTATACTAATTATAGCTACTAAGTTATAGTAATATATAATAGTAGTTTTATGGATTTCCGATATAAATTATTACTAATTATAGTTCAGACTAGCTTAGCTAGGTTTAGACTACCTTTTATAAGACTATTAGAATCGAATAGCTACTATTAATAGCCTATTATCTATAGATAAATAGGGGTATGGAATATATAGATTAAGAGGTATAGATTATCTTATAGACTATAGTTTCTTTTGCTTAATATAACTAGCCTAAATACCTACCTATTAGACTAGGGCTAGAAGTTCTTAATACGACTAGAAGGACATAAGGTATAGTTTTGTTTTTCCGGTTCCATAGAGCTTTACTATATACGATAGGTATAAATAAGGGTTACCTATCTAGGGGCACTAGATGGAGAGACAAGAACAACGGATAGCTTTTAACACTCGTTTGCTCTAATAGATTAGAGTAACAGGATATAGTTCTTCTTTCTTTTATAAGTTAAGGATATCTTTTTCTACGTAAGTAGACTCTTTTACGTCTGTCTAGAGGGACATCACTATCGCCGCCTTCGCCCCTGTTGTCGTTGCCGTCCAGATGGTCGGACTTGCCTGCTGTGACCGCGAATACTCGGACGCCCTAGACATTTTGAGCCGAGGCTCCTCCCTATCTAACTAGATAGAGGTTTGGTTCTGGAGGTGCTAAGTGGTACCCTAGAGGGTTGGCACTAGCTTACTATATATTAGCTTACGATTAATAACTATAACTTAATAGTAATTAGGACAAGGATAAGCTACCTCTTCTATAGCTATAATATAAGCCTAATATAGTTTACCGACCTATTAGATACTCTTACCTTAACCTTATAAGGAAGAGCTATTAATTTCTTATATTATCTAAAAGAAGGTATAGAATAGACCTAGGCCGCTATTATATATATATAATAGTACTAGTAAGAAAATACTAATTATTCTTAATACCTAGCTAAGAGATTTAAAGTAAAGAATAAAGTATAGCTATCCTTATATAATATTAAGACTAGCCACCCTAGCTATAAACTTAACTAGGTTAATACTAAGTATGAAGTAATTATAGTACTAATACCATTAATAGTAACTTTAAATATTCTCTATAGCCTTTACCTTACCTTTTATATTAACCTTGTTAAACGTACTATATCCGACCTACTACCTTTATAATATATATTAGATTTCTAACCAGACCTAGTATTAGAACTTTCCTAGGAAGGATTATTATAGGAGGAATATAAAGTAGAAGCAATCCTTATAGCTAGGAATATAAAGAGGAGAGGAAATCGATATAATATACTAGTAAAATAGAAGGGATATAATACCTTAACTTAAGAGCTATTAGAGAATCTAGAAAATACTAAGGCGCTTAACGTGTTCAAATAAGAATAGGGAGATATATATTATAATAATAGACTAGTTATAAATAGGAGGTAAGGAAGGGTATGAAAGCAAAGGATATAAAATTTTTATATAAGTAGGCAAACTTAGGGCGGATATATAGCGGACGTATTATAGTTACATTACAGACACGTTATAACCATATTATAGATATGCCTATAGAGATAGTCTAATTATAAAAATGAAAATAAATATACTAACTAGTATACGATATGCTTACTCTATAACCTCCTCCTCTTTATCCTCCCCCTCTAAAATAATGGTTACGGTAGCAAGGGTAGGGTCATTGTAATCGCGGATTAGGCGTGTTATACGCTTAGTAGGCAAGGAAGAGTGGCAGGTATAGGAATGGCCGAAGTTGATTGGTATGGGTACGGGGCGTATAGAGGCGCTCGAGCAAGTATAGGAGGTAGGTAATAGGGTGCCTAGGATATGGATAATAAGGGTAATATTAATGTCGACTAAAGTTAATATATTCTCGTTCATATACCATATTTAGTATAGTATATTATTATTCTATACTATAGTATAGTATATAAGCTACTTAGTAGCTTATAAGGTAGGGTTGGAGCTAGTAGTAGGTTAGATAATATTACTATAGTAAGTAAGGATATTAAGGGCGGTAGTGGTAGCGACTAAGGCAAAGTTATTACTAGAATGACAAGAACTTATAGCCTAGGTAGGGGTAAAGGTAGCCTATCTAGGCAAGCGGTTAGACTAGGCGGCCTTAAAGAGTATAGAGAACGAATATACTAGTATAGAGAACTTAGGCATTAGGATAGTACGACGGGCGCCCTAGTTAGCGGTCTTATAGTAGGTAAGGGAGGTAAGGGTAGTACTAGTATTATAATAACCTATAATTTTCTTAATACCTATATATAGGTAGGGGTTATTAGCCTAGAGCTATAGATCCTAAATATAGCTCTTATAGCTCTTATAGTACATTATATAGAAAGTACCTTAATCCTAGATATACTTGACCTTATTGCCTCTTAGAAGTCGGTTAATATATAATAGGTAGTACTATTACTTTTTAGGCTATAGTTTAAACTCCTTGTTAAAGGAGTTACCCTTGATAGTATACCTACTAAGGGAAAGAGTAGCATTCTTATATTATAAAATAAAGAGTTAGTCCATACTCTATATATATATATATAATAGCTAAAAATTAGTATAGGAAAAGGAATACTTATATGATAATTTTTATTCTTATTACTACTAAGGTAATAATTACTACTACTACTACTAAGTAAACTAATAGCTATCGATATACTAGATAGATACTAATTAAAGGAAAAAAAAAACTTAAGGATATAATAGGGGTATAGGTAATAAGTATAGTTATAAGAGGCAAGGGCAGTTAGAGGGTATAGAGGAAGAGGAGAGTTAGTTATAAGAGAGAGAACTAGAAGGAGGAAGGAAGAGGAGGGGGTATTTATAGGTATTAGGAGGAGGGCGGTAGGGGAGTATATAGAACCTAGGCAACCTACTTATTATATATATAACTTACTACTATATATATAGGTCATGTTATTCCAATAATAAAGGGAAGGAGCTTAGCTTTTATCTGAACTTAAATAGCTGCCTATTCGTACTTGATATATCATTATACGTATAGGTTATATTGTCATAGCAATAAAGAAAGGAAGGCATAGGATCTGCTTATAGGACTAATATAGGGGTAGGATATAGGATAGGTCGGCCCGGCAACCGCGAAAAGAGAAGAGGGGGGGTATATTATAGGTCTAGGCTATACCTAGGCTAGACAATGCCTAGGCTTTACCTAGGTACCGGAATAGACCTACCTTGCCTTACTTATATACGCCTTACAGGTCTATAGAGCGTTTGTTGCTTGTTTATAACTCGTCCGGTAGATATATAGCCAAGGCCTAGTTAAGGCCTAACCTAGAGCCTAACTAGGCCTTACCTAGGTTATATATATATATATTAGTTAAAAGGTACTCCTTCATATAACTCTTATATTTTTCCTCTTTTTCCTCTCTAAGGTAATTAAATAAAATATCATACGCTTATCTATGGATATTATAAGACTAGTATATTATAATATCTAGTATAACTTCTTAGTATTCTATCCATAAGAGGCCTAGTATAATATTATATATAAGTCCAGAGATTATATAGAATGTAGCCTAGCTCTTTTAGCTATTAATATCTATTATAATATAGGCTATCTAAGTAATCTTTTAGTCTAGTTATAGCCTAATTATAGTCCTAAAGGTATATATAATAGGTAAACTAATCTATTTAATTCTAAGCTCCTAGTATATTTTCTTACTAATAGCACTATAACTAGAATATCTATTATTTACTTAAGCATTTATAAAGCTAATAGAGTTAAGGAAGATTAAAATAAGAAAAGGAGGTCTATCTATTCTTTTACTAATCTTTATAAACTTGTCTTTTAGATAGTTATAGTCTTCTAGCCCCCTTATAAGACTTTGCTTAGAGGCTACTCTTTTCCCTACTCCCTATTTTCTTTATTAGATAGGTTATTATCTTCCTTCTAATCCTTAGCCTCTAAGGCATTAATATCGGTTTTTAACTAGTTTTACTATATTAGCTTTAAAGTAAAGGCAAAGTTATATTTAGTAATAAAGTAACCCTTCTACCTATACTAAATATATACTTTAGCTACCTATTAGGCCGTATATACTTCTAGACTAACCTATTTTACCTATAGGGCGTTTTCCCTATATTTTCCTACCTTATCCTTGTTAAGTCCCTTCTTCTATAAGTTAATATATAATAAGTTAATTCTGGTTATTAGTATATCTCTATCTATATCCTTCTCTTTCTATAGTTTAAGTACTACCTACTACCCTTATATTTACTAATACTTATTACTAAGCTAAAAAGCCTTAAGATCTATAGTAATCTTATGGTACTTCTTAATAGCTATTATATAATTATCCTAAGGAATTCCTTATCTAACTACTATATATTTAAGTTTTAGAGAAAGGCATTATTATAATTTAATTAGGTATAACTTATTACTCTAAAGGAGGCTACCTACCTTTGATAGCTTAGCCTTAAACTAAATAATAAAGGTAACGAACGGTTTGTTATCTCTCTATTATAGGAATTCTAGTTCTAATAAGGCTACTATCTTTTTATAAGGGTTAGAGAAGATACTCTTAAGATATTAAAGGAACTAAGTCAGGTTATACCTAACTTTCAGGCCTATAGATTTATAGTAGGCCATAACTTAGGTCTATACTGTCACGGAAATATGCATATAGCTGCCGCCTAGGCCACTGACACAAACGGGCCAATCAAGCCGAAGAATGATAGACCAATCAGGACAGGATCACACTTGGCAAGAAATGATCCTAGCAGAAGATCACTAGTTTATAACGTGAGCTAGGTAAGCTAGTACGGAGGATCACCACGACTGCTAGTGATCCTAGGATTATATATACATATAGATAGTCACTCGTTATAGTGGACTCTAGGAGTTCACTAGTGGTAACAATTATAATTATAATACTTATACTAAGCATTGCTAATTACTATAAGAGACAACTCTAAGTATTATTATAAACCCTTTAGCTTTACCAAATCCCTTAGACGACCTGCCTACCTGTCCCGCTCAATCTACCTTTGTCTAAACCCTTTTAGAAGAAGTCTAAGCTAGGTTCGTCATACGTTGTTACCACTCCCTTTGTTCTGTTATGGTTTAGAATGGAGGTGACCTTGACCTTGACATTGATATAGCTACTAACATTACGGCCGAATAGCTGCTTACCTAGCTTGGTTAACTCTAGTAGTAGATCTAGGAGTTAGACTAGAGAGATAAGGTTGCTTAAGCCCAAATTAAAGAACTCGAGAATGGCGAAAAGTACTTATAGAAACTAGTTAACGAGGCCTATGCCAAAATCGAAGTGCTCGAGACTACTAAAGCGAGCCATATTAAGATCGAACTACCCGGTAAATATAGAGGAACTAAGGAGGATCTTATAGGATTCTTGACAAACCTCCGATCCTACTTCCGGCTTAATAACGACAAGTTTCCGGATGATAAAGCTAAAGTTCTCTACGTAGCTATGAGATTAGAGGGCAAGGCACTTAGATGGTTCGAGCCTATATAGAATAACTATCTCATTAAGGAAGACGAAGACAACCGAGACGCGTTTATACAGGTAGTCTTCCGATCTTACAACCGTTTCAAAGAAGAGCTTCGGAAGGTTTTTAGCGACAAAGACAAGAAGATTCATATATAAGAAAGACTTGCCAATCTCTAATAGACCAAGTTAGTAGCCTCTTACGCCATATAGTTTAGATAGGATATGTTTAAGTCTTAGCTTAACGATAAGGCGTTAATGTAATTATTCTATAACGGCTTGAAGGAAAAGGTTAAAGACGAGCTATATAAGTACGATTAGCCTAAGACCCTAGACAAATATATTATATAGGCTATTAGAATCGATGATTAACTCTATATACAAGAGTAGTAGAAACGAGGACGAATGAACGGAACCATAGTTAAGGCTAACGATAAGAAAAAGCGAGTATACGTCAGTACCTTGTATAGGATATACCCTAGAGCTATAGATATAGACGTAACGTAAAAGCGGGACCGGAAGAAGACGACCAAAGATAAGTCTAATGCTACCTACTATAACTATAGAAAGAAAGGGCACTACAAGCGAGAATGCCAGAGCCTAAAGAAAGATTAGAAACTAGTCCCTAGGAAGGAAATTACGGCTATTGACGAAACCACCAAGGACGTTATTGAAGTAGCGGCTACGAGCTACGAAGACAGGAGCAGTGACATGGATAGTCTCGGATATAACGACAATGGTGAAGATAAATAAGCACCGTACTCCGAACTAGTCACTGTGGATCTAGAAATAGGTCTTGCCAAATAGGATATAGTAGGAGAATATGTACCGCTAGTTTCGATCCTCCTAGCCTTGAGATAGTAGGGTTTTATAGTTATATAGAGGTAGGATAGATTGTAGACAACCGATACCTAAGGAATCGAAAGACCTAGACCTAATATTCTATTTCTCTAGGAACGAATCGAATGGTATCGTAACGAAGTTTTCTGGCTTAACACGGAACTACGTGAGCGGGATAGATGCTTAATTCGACTTGCCTAGCAGAGCGATAAGATGAGGGACGAGATAAAGGAACTCTAATATATCGTAGAAACCATTAGAGGGGAATAGTCTATGACGTACGATAGGCCTGATAGCTATACTAAGTATTTTGACGATTAGTAACTTAGCTGTGATGTACAGAACCCTAAATACTAGTTTATACGCGCGAATCGTGGAAAAGACGAACGTATATAGGAAAACTACTAGAAGAAATACTCCTACCTTAGCATTAGAGTACCTATAGCCTATATATAGTAGGAAGGATTTAGAAAAGAGTTCTAATACCTTCTAGGCAACGCTACGTGACTATACCTACGATACGAGGCATATATACAAGTGCCCTAGTTCTAGTATATGGCATACAAATGCCGATACCACTTTCGTGACAAATTCGAAAGTAATTACTAGCTAACCTGATAAGGAAATAAGGACGGAAGCCTCCGCCTTATGGAATGGGTCTATGATGCAGGAAATAGAGCGGCCGAATTGCTCTAGAAGATCGAAGCCTGTAATCTAGAAGGCATTACAGTAGTTCTAAAACAAGCCTAGCCTAGGCACTACAGAACCGGACGAGATATATAAGACTCGTGCTAGAGTAACGATTGCCTCTATTACGTGGACAAAAAGAAATTATGAATTTGGGAGCTTTAGACGAAGCTATAGTACGCTTAACAGAAAGCAAAACAGACCTAATGGTAGGAAGCCGTAAGCACTTAATAGCTTATAGAAATAAGCATGATCGACGAAGCTGCTATTAGCCAAACAACCGAAAAGGTTAGTACTAACCTAGGAAACGGGTTAGGGCCCTTCAAGGGGCCTAGAAACTATTAACACCTATATAGCAGCAGGTAGTAGCGTAGTATAGGAGGAACTAGCGTAAGAGACCACTATATCGAGACCTTCTGGCAGAAATATAGGAAATTGCCGTAATCTTTAGACGACGGCAGCAAGATAAGCGATTATAGATAATAGCACAATGGAAACAGCACGAAATGCTCGTACTAGTAGATAGTGGAGCAGAGATAAACCTGATTTCGCCAACGCTTGTAAATTAGCTACGGATACCCTAGAGAATGAAGCAGAAGTATAGTATAGTCAAAGGGCTATTTCCGATATAATAGGTATATAGGGAGACTAAACCGATCGATATTACTATAGTAGGGAAGACTATAGCAGTCGTATTTAGCATCATGGATATAGGTAATAATAAAGATATAATATTAGGGTTACTATAGTATAAAGACTATAACCTAGATATTAGCTAGAAGAATGGTAGCTACCTATAACCCCGAATGGAGTCGTATTTGACTAGCGAGATAAGGAGCGCGTAAGGATCGCGAGCAGACGATGCTTAAGGGAAGACATATCCTACGGATCTACCGTAAGAGACAGATAGTAGCAGGCAGACTACTACAGACTCTAGAAGAAGCGGTATAACGACACCGACGTTACGATAAGAGGAACGAGCTAAACCGCCGATAGCTGTTCTCTCTATTAATAAATGCGGAGCACTGTAACTAGAGTAGTAGGTTAAGACAGGAGAAATCGCCAGCATCGCTATAGACGGAACCAAGTTCGTATACTATTAGAAAATCGAGAGATGAGACGAGACTAGGAAAGTACTAAAGGAATACGAAGGATATCTAGCATTCGAACCAAAGCATCTAGAAGGACTACTAGAGCACGGCCTATAGGATTACAAGATTAAGCTTAAGGAAGGAGCATAACTAAAGTTCTTTAAGATTTACTATACGAGCTAGATATAGAACGAAGAACTTAAGCAATACTTGGAGGAGAACCTTTGAAGAGGATATATCTACCTATCGACATTGCTGGTAGGCTACCTAATCTTATTTATGCCTAAGAAAGACGGAAAGCTATGGTTATATATCGATTATCGGTAACTTAACAAATAGACTATAAAAAACTAATACCTGTTACTATTGATCTTACGGCTCTAAGATTAGTTAGCAGGAGCCTAATATTTCACGTGTCTTAACTTGCTATTAGCCTATAACTATATATAGATCAAAGAAGGCAACGAGTGGAAAACGGCCTTTAGGATACCCTATAGCCATTATAAGTACCTTGTCATGCTATTCAGACTTACAAACGCGCTAGCAACGTTCTAAGCCCTAATTAATCAAGCTATCTAACCCTTTCTCGACAAATTTATAGTATGTTATCTCGACGACATACTTATCTTCTCTAAGACGATAGACGAACACCGGAAGTATATAAGAGTAGTACTAGATACGTTATACGCGTATAAGCTATCAGTTAACAAGGAAAAAAGCAAATTCCATATTAGGAAGACGGTGTTTTTAGGATATAAGATATCCCTAGGACAAATCCGGATAGAACCTTTAAAGATTAAAGCTATCAAGAATTAGCTACGACTAACGTTAGTTACGGAAGTACAAAGCTTTATCGGGTTTACAAACTTCTACCAGATATTCATTAGGAACTTTAGAGCGATCATACGACCTTTGTACGAACTTACTAAAAAGAACGCTAAATTTCAATAGGAAGAATAGCACGAGCAAGCATTTATGTAGATTTGCGACGCCATTATTAAAGATCTAGTACTAGTGCTGCCAGACCCTAAGAAGCTATTTGAAGTAGAAACAGACGCTTTAGACTACGCTATCAGAGGATAATTAGGATAACGAGACGAACAAGGGAAGCTACATCCTATAGCCTTCTTTTCAAGGAAGCTTAATAGACTATGTCTTAATTATCTGATCTACGACAAGGAACTACTTACGATTATTGAAGCTTTTAAGGAATGGTAACTATACCTTAGTAGTACGATTGAACTAGTATAAGTATATACAGATTATAAGAACTTATAATACTTTACGACGACGAAAGAACTTAATAGATAATAAATATAATAGGTAGAATTCCTTACGGAATTTAACTTTGAGATCCGCTATAAGAAAGGCAAAGAGAATGTACAAGCAGATGCCTTAAGCCGACGAACGGATTATACGAAAGGACAAACGGAAACAACGCTACCATTATTTAAGGAACAAATAGACGGAACGCTACATTACAAAACGTAGACACCTATAGAAGATAACCTACTTGACTCGTTCCTAGAATGTTACGTAATCTTTCGAGAAGAAAGGATTAACAAGGTATAGTATTAAGCAACACCTAGACTAGTAGTACCTAATAAAGTGAAAGAAAAAGATAGGAAACTCTAGTACCGAGGCAAAGCGTATATCTACGATAAAGATCAATAGCTACGAATGATTTAAGAACTCTACAAGTCGAAACTCGGAGGATATAAAGGAGTTACGAAGATTATCGTATAAGTTAAGAAACACTACGACTTTCTATAGTTAACGACACGAGTTAAGGAAGTCGTATAGAGCTATAATATCCATAATCAAAGTAAAACAGTATAATACAAGCCGTATAGGCTACTTTAGCCACTGCTAATAGCTAATAAACTATAGAGTTTAGTTATAATAGACTTTATTACAAAGCTACTAGAATCTAAAGACATAGCTATAAGAGTGATCTATAATAGTATTCTTACTATAGTAGATTGCCTAACTAAGTAGGCATATTTCTTTCCCTATAAGGAGTCCTAGATAGCGGAACAGCTAGTAGACGTAATCTATCGGCAAGTCATATCAGTGCACGCTTAGCTATAGGAATGGATCACCGACAGAGACACCAAGTTTGTATCAAAGTTCTAGCAAGCGTTAATGCAACGATTAGGCGTCAATAGCAAACTGTCAATAGCATATCACCTATAGACTGACAGACAAACGGAGCGACTAAACCAAGTTATTAAGCAGTACCTCCGCTTTTACGTTAACTACTAGTAAGATAACTAGGTTATACTATTACTAACGGTATAACTCGCTTATAATACAACGCCAACGGAAACGACTAAAGTCATACCATTCTTCGCGAACTATAGATATAAAGCAGACCTTAGGCAAGGACCAGAGGTCATAATGCCAAGAGCAGCAGTTAAAGCGGAACAAATGTACGCACTATACGAGAAGCTCAAAAAGGAACTCGAGTTTGTCAAAACCAGAATAAAGAACTACTACAACAAATATAGGCTCGAAGGACCTTGCTTAGAGAGGGGAGACAAAGTTTACCTAATTATACGAAACTTATAAACCAAACGACTAAGTACAAAGCTAGACTTTAAGAAGGTCGGACCCTTCGTTATTAAAGAACAAATTTCAATATCTAACTATCGACTATCATTACCATCATCTATACGACTATAGATGGATATTTTTCATATTTCACTTCTCAAACTAGTACCGAAAAACGCCAAGGTTACTATATACATCGAAGCAAAGGATAAAGAGGAAGAATAGGACGTCAAAGAAATTCTAGATTTATATATCATCAATAGGGAACTATAGTACCTAGTCAAGTAGCTCGATTTCGGACTAGAAGACAACTTATAGGAACTAGTTAAGAATTTAAACTGCCCTAAGAAACTAGAACAGTTCTACTACTAGAACCCGGATCGACTATAGGCACTAGCTCGGACAAAACGGCCAAGTCGGTCTCCGACAAATCTAGGCCTAAAGAGGACTAGTCAAACGGGACGCCAGCACCCTAGGACCGTACATCACTAATGATACGTGCCTCGGAATCCTATAACCTCTGTTCTTCTGCCTTTATTTCCTCTAGAGACTATATGCCTTGACGAAAAAGCTTAGAACCCCGCTCCTTTAAGAAATGTTTCTGGCGATAAAGACGAGCTAATCGACTGATAGCCGTCTAAAGTTAAGTTTAAAGAACGAAAAGGGCCTCTTTAGCATCGGCCTCTTCTTATTCTATATATTTTTGTTTAGATATAATCTTTATTACTATAAAAAGATTAGCTACAAATATTAAGGCAATAACTAGGCTATAAATAAGCAGACGCTACGTCAGAACTATCGTAAGAACGACCCTAATGTATATACTCGCTATAGCAAGAAGAGCCTAACACTATACGACAAGCCAAGTTCCGCTTAAAACACCACGAACACGGCATGACGTCTACGCCAGAGGAGTTAATGAAAGAAGCAAGCGCGGCGCGCTATTAGGATTTCAAAGATCGGCGCTTAGAGATACGATCTACCATCTTGTTAGCCACTAGCAGTATAGAAAAAGGGGAAAACTATGAGGTATACGTAGAAAGGATGTTAGTATTATTTAAAACGACCTAAAGAGGGCTTTCAGGTTAAAAGCCTCGGAGGGAGGGCATTATGTCACAGAAATATACATGTAGCTGCCGCCTAGGCCACTGATATAAACGGGCCAATCAAGCCGAAGAATGATAGACTAATTAGGACAGGATCACACTTAGCAAGAAATGATCCTAGTAGAGGATCACTAGCTCATGACGTAAGCCAGGTAAGCCAGTACGGAGGATCACTACGACCGCTAGTGATCCCAGAATTATATATATATATAGATAGTCACTCGTTATAGTAGACTCTAGGAGTTCACTAGTGGTAATAATTACAATCATAGTACTTATACCAAGTATTGCTAATTACTGTAAAAGACAACTCTAAGTGTTGTTGTAAACCCTTTGGCTTCACCGAATCCCTTAGACAACCTGCCTACCTGTCCTGCTTAATCTACCTTCGTCTGAACCCTTTTAGAAGAAGTCTGAGCTAGGTTCGTCATATATACCTAGTATATAAGGTTTCCCTAGATAAAGACCTATTAATTATAATTAGAGCTAATGAAATCTCTATTAGCTATAAGGATATATTCTATTGTGCTCTTTTATACCATAAAGAGTTCCTTTTTGCTGTTAAAAGGTTGTCTAGTTAGGAGATGCTTCCGTTATAGCCATTAAGCTTTAAGGGGCACCCTAGCTAACTTAGAGGTTAGGATAGGTTAGATTTAAGATATCTAAAGGGTATTAATCGTAGTATTTTACTATTCTACTATTACTTAAAGGGAATAAATAAGTTCCTATAATTCTACTAAGCCTAAGGGCCTATATACTCCTAAGTCTACTATAACTATATTATTAATAACTTTCTTAGGGAGTTACTACTAGTAAAAGGTAGTCAAAATATAATATACTAGCCTTATAGTATCTATAGATAAGTATATAATATTTTATTCATTTTCACCGCACAGACCACCTAGCGCCCCTAAATGTAACGTCAATTTAAGGCCTAATGCTAAGCTACTAAGTAGGGAGGCCTATGGCTTCGAACTAATCAAAGGGAGGCTTACTATAGGCCTACCTTACCCTAGATATCAAAGAGCTAAGGGGTCTCGTCACGTAACTAGTCGACCTTATACTAAGCCCTAAACGGGGTAAGGCATAGGACCTCGCCGACAGGCTCTTATAGGGCCTTATGACTACTATTATGGGCCCGGTTCCGAACCTATAGGAACTCGTAGCCAAAGAAGTCAAAAAGGGGCTTAAAGAAGCCCTTAAGGCCACCCCCCGCCCTACCTAGGCGTAGGTAGCCGCAGGGCCGTAATAGGGGGCAACAGGTCCCTAAGGAGGCCTACCGTCGGCTAAGGCAGTACCGTTACAGGCTTTATAGGAGGTTATAATATGGAACGCGAGCCTATAGGAGGACCTTAAAGCCCAAACCCTAGCCGAAATAGTCTAAGTAGTTAACAGGGCTTCTAGCCGCTAGGGAGCCGTTATAGCTAGGAAGCTCCTAAGCAGGGATATAGTAGTAGTCTTTAAGGACAAGGCTACTAAGGATTAGTATTCGGCTAACAAGTAATAGGTGGCTATAGCCTTCGGAGAGGAGGCTAGAGAGGTTAGTAAGGCCTATATAGTCTTAGCTAAAGGAGTCCGGAAGGAGGAGCTATAAGGGGTTAGCAAATAAGACTTTAAGGGGGCCATAGGCCTATACTTAATCGAAACGGTCAAGTTCTAGCTGCTAAAGAGCCTATAGAGGAAGTAGGCTATTATGACGAACCTAACTCAGACTTCTTCTAAAAGGGTTCAGACAAAGGTAGATTAAGCGGGACAAGCATACAGGTCGTCTAAGGGATTCGGTAAAGCCAAAGGGTTTATAACAATACTAGAGTTATCTCTTACAGTAGTTAGCGGTGCTTGGTATAAGTACTATAATTGTAGGTTGCTATTACTAGTGAACTCCTAGGGTCTACTATAACGAGTAACTATCTATATATATATATAATCCTAGGATCACTAATAGTTGTAGTAATCCTCTGTACTAGCTTACCTAGCTTATATTGTAAGCTAGTGATCCTTTGCTAGGATCATTTCTTGCTAAGTATAATCTTATCCTAATTAGCCTATTATTCCTATTGTCCTATTAGCCTATTAGGGAGGCGGCTTAGGTGGTATCCTATATATACACTTTCGTGACACGATGCCCCTCCTTCAAGGCTTTTAACCCGAAAGCCTATCTTAGGCCGTTTTAAATAGCACTAATGTCCTTTTCTATATATACCTTGTAATTCTTTCCTTTTTCTATATTACTAGTGACTAATAAGATAGTAGATTATATCTCTAAGCGTTAATCTTCGAAATCTTAATAGTACGCTACGCTTACTTCTTTTATTAATTCTTCTGGCGTAGACGTTATACCGTGTTCGTGGAATTTCAAGCGGAACTTGGCTTATTATATAGCGTTAGGCTCTTCTTACTATAGCGAGTATATACGTTAGGGTCGTTCTTGTAATGGTTCTAACGTAGTATCTACTTATTTATAGCCTTATTTATTGCCTTAATGTTTATAGCTAATCTTTTATAGTGACAAAGATTATATCTAAATAGAAACATATGAAATAAGAAGAGGCTAATACTAAAGAGGCCCTTTTTGTTCTTTAGACTTAACTTTAGATGGCTATTAGTCGATTAGCTCGTCTTTATCACTAGAAATGTTTCTTAAAGAAGCAGGGTTCTAAGCTATTTTGTCAAGGTATATAGTCTCTAGAGGAAATAGAGGCAGAAGAATAGAGGGTACGGGATTCCGAGATATATATTATTAGTGACGTATAGTCCTAGGGTGCTAATGTTTTGTTTAATTAGTCCTCCTTAGGCCTAGATTCATTAGAGGCTAACTTGGCCGTTTTGTCCGAGCTAGTGCTTATAGTCGATCCAGGTTCTAGTAATAGAACCATTCTAGTTTTTCAAGGCAGTTTAAATTCTTGACTAGTTTCTATAAGTTATCCTCTAATCTAAAATTAAGCTATTTAACTAGATACTATAGTTCCCTATTAATAATATATAAATCTAGAATTTCTTTGATATCCTATTCTTCCTCTTTGTCCTTTGCTTCGATATATATAGTAACCTTAGCATTCTTTAATATCAGTTCAAGAAGTAAAATATAAAAAACATTTATCTATAGTTATATAGATAATAGTAACGATAGTCGGTAGTTAGATGTCGAAATTCGTTCTTTGATAATAAAGGGTCCGACCTTTTTAAAGTCTAGCTTCGTACTTAGTCGTTTAGTTCGTAGGTTCTATACGATCAGATAGACTTTGTCTCCTCTCTCTAGGTAAGGTCCCTCGAGCCTATGTTTATCGTAATAGTTCTTTATTCTAGTTCTAATAAGCTTAAGTTCCTTTTTAAGCTTCTTATATAGTGCGTATATCTGTTTTACTTTGACTACTACTCTTGGTACTATAACCTCTAGTCCTTGCCTAAGGTCTGCTTTATATCTGTAATTCGTAAAGAACGGTATAACTTTAGTCATTTCTATTAGTATTATATTATAATGTCATGGAAATATGCATGCAGATGCCACCTGAGCCACCGGCACAGACAGGCCAATCAAGCCAAAAGAACGAAAGGACCAATCACAACATAGGGAAGCATAGTAATCACTACGCTTACCAGTGATCAGGGTAATCATCACCATACGATCACTTACAATCACCGTAATCACGAGTGATCACTGAGATTATATATATATATAGATAGTCACTCGTTATAGTAGACTCTAGGAGTTTACCAGTGGTAATAATCACAATCATAGTACTTATACCAAGCATTGCTAATTACTGTAAGAGACAACTCTAAGTGTTATTATAAACCCTTTAGCTTCACCGAATCCCTTAGACGACCTGCCTGCCTATCCCGCTTAATCTACCTTCGTCTAAACCCTTTTAGAAGAAGTCTGAGTTGGGTTCGTTACACGTTGTTACCACTCCCTTTGTTCTGTCATGGTTCAGAACGGAGGTGACTTCGACCTTAATACCGACATGGCTACCGACGTCATAGCCGAACAACTGCTTGCCTAGCTTAGTTAACTCTAGCAACGGATCCAGGAGTTAGACCAGAGAGACAAGGCTGCTCAAGCTCGAATCAAGGAACTCGAGAATGGCGAAAAGTACTCGTAGAAATTGATTAACGAGGCCTATGCCAAAATCAAGACGCTTAAGACCGTTAAAGCAAGCCGCATTAAGATCGAACTACCTGGCAAATATAGAGGAACTAAGGAGGATCTTATAAGATTCCTAACTAACCTCTAATCCTACTTTCGGCTTAATAACGACAAGTTTCCGGACGAAAAAGCCAAAGTCCTTTATATAGCTATAAGACTAGAGGGCAAGGCACTTAGATGGTTTAAGCCTACGTAGAACGACTATCTCACTAAGGAAGACGAAGACGACTGAGACGTGTTTATATAGGCAGTCTTCCGATCTTACGACTGCTTCGAAGAAGAGCTTCGGAAGGTTTTTAGTAACAAAGACGAGAAAATTCATATGTAAGAAAGACTTGCTAATCTCTAACAGACTAAGTTAGTAGCCTCCTACGCCATATAGTTTAGATAGGATATGTTTAAGTCCTAACTTAACGACGAGGCATTAATACAATTGTTCTATAACGGCCTGAAGGAAAAGGTCAAGGACAAGCTATACAAGTACAATCGACCTAAGACTTTGGACAAATACATCATATAAGCCATTAGAATCGATGATCGGCTCTACGTACGAGAGTAGTAGAAACGAGGTCAAACAAATAGAACTATAGTCAAAGCTAACGACAAGAAAAAGCAAACGTACGTTAGTACTTCGTATAGGATATACCCTAGAGCTATAGATATAGATATAGTATAGAAGCAAGACCGGAAGAAGACGACCAAAGACAAGTCCAATGTTACCTACTATAACTATAGAAAGAAAGGGCATTATAAGCGAGAATGTCGAAGCCTAAAGAAAGAATAGAAGCTAGTCCCTAGAAAGGAAATCGCAGACATCGACGAAACCACCAAGAACGTCACCGAAGTAGCAGCCACGAGCTACGAAGATAAGGATAGCGATATAGACAGTTTCGGACACGACAGCAATGGAGAAGACAGACAAGTACTATACTCCGAACTAGTCACTATGAACCTAGAGACAGGTCTCGCTAAATAGGACACGGTAGGAGAGTACACACTACTAATTTCAACTCTCCTAGCCTTGAGGCAGTAGGGTTTCACAGTCACCTAGAGGCGGGATAGATTGTAGATAACCGATACCTAAGGAACCGAAAGACCTAGACCTAATGTTCTATTCCTCTAGGAACGAATTGAAGGGTATCGTAACGAAGTTTTCTAGCTTAATACGGAACTACGCGAACGGGATAAACGCTTGATTCGACTTACCTAGCAGAGCGATAGAATGAGGGACGAGATAAGGGAACTCTGACATATTGTGGAAACTATTAAAGGGGAACAGCCTATGACGTACGATAGGCCCGATAGCTACGCCGAGCATTTTAACGATCAGCAACTCAGCTATAACGTATAGAACCCCAAGTACCAGTTTATATACGCGAACTACGGAAAAGATAAGCGTACGTAGGAAAGCTACTAGAAGAAACACTCCTACCTTAGTATTAGAGTACCAACGGCCTATGTGTAGTGGGAAGGATTCGGGAGAGAATTCTAATACCTCCTAGGCGATACTACGCGATTATACCCTCGACACGAGGCACATGCGCAAGTGCCCTGGTTCTAATATGTGGCATACGAATGCCGATACCACTTTCGCGACAAATTCGAAAATAATCACTAGCCGACCTGACAAGGAAATGAGGACGGAAGCCTCCGCCCTATGGAATAGGTCTATAATATAGGAAATAGAGCGGCCGAATTGCTCTGGAAGATCGAAGCCCGCAATCTAGAAGGCATTACGGTAGTACTAAAACGAGCCTAGCCTAGGCACTATAGAACAGGACAAGACATATAGGACTCGTGCTAGAGTAACAACTACCTCTACCACGCAGACAAAAAGAAATCACAGATCTAAGAGCTTTAGATGAAGCTATAGCACGTACGATGAAAAGCAGAACGGACCTAATGGTAGGAAGCTATAAGCACCTAATGGCTTACGGAAATAAGCACGATAGACAAAGCCGCTATTAGCCAAGCGATTAAAAAGGTTAGCATTGACCTAGGAAACGGGTTAGGGCCCTTCGAGGGGCCCGAAAACTATTAACGCCTGCGTAGCGGCGAGTAGTAGCACAGTACAGGAGGAACTAGCGCAAGAAACCACTATATCGAGACCTCCTAGCAGAAACATAGGAAATCGCCGTAATCTTTAGACGACGGCGGCAAGACAAGCGATTATAGATGACAGCACAATAGAAACAGCACGAAATGCTCGTACTAGTAGATAGTGGAGCAGAGATAAACCTGATTTCACCGACGCTTGTGAATTAGCTATAGATACCTTGGAGAATGAAGCAGAAGCATGGCATAGTCAAAGGGCCATTTCTAACATAATAGGTACGTAGGGAGACCGAACCAATCGATATCACTATAGCAGGGAAAACTATAGTAGTTATATTTAGTATCGTAGATATAGGTAACGACAAAGATATGATATTAGGGTTACTATAGTATGAAGATTACGACCCGGACATTAGCTAGAAGAATAGTAGCTACCTATAACCCTAGATAGAGTTATATTTAACTAGCAAGATAGGGAGCGTACAAGGATCGCAAGCGGACGATGCTTAAGGGAAGGCATGTCCTACAGATCTACCGCAAGAGACAGGCAATGGCAGGCAGACCACTACGGACTCTAGAAGAAGCGGCATAACGATACCGACGTTACAACAGGAGGAACAAGCTAAACTGCCGATAGCTGTTCTCTCCGTTAACGAATGCGGAGCATTGTAACTAGAGCAATAGGTCGAGACAGGAGAAATCGCCAGTATTGCTATAGATAGAACTAAGTTCGTATACTATTAGAAAATCGAGAAATAAGACAAGACTAGGAAAGTACCGAAGGAATATAAAGGATACCTAGCATTCGAACCAAAGCATCTAGAAGGATTACTAGAACACGGCCTATAGGATTACGAGATCAAGCTCAAGCAAGGAGCATGACTAAAGTTCTTTAAGATTTACTATACGAGCTAGACATAGAACGAAGAACTTAAGCGATATTTGGAGGAGAACCTTCGAAGAGGATATATCTGCCTGTTGACATCGCTAGTAGGCTACCTAATCCTATTTATACCTAAGAAAGACGGAAAGCTATAGTTATATATTAACTATTGGTAACTTAACGAATAGACTATGAAAAACTGATACCCGTTACCGCTGATCTTACGGCTCCGAGATTAGTTAGTAGGAGCCTAATATTTTACGTGTCTTGACTTGCTATCGGCCTATAACTATATACAGATTAAAGAAGGCGACGAGTAGAAAACGGCCTTTAGGACACCCTACGGCCACTACAAGTACCTTGTTATACCATTCGGACTTACGAACACACTAGTAACGTTCTAAGCCCTGATTAATCAAGCTATCTAATCCTTTCTCGACAAATTTGCGGTATATTATCTCGACGATATACTTATCTTCTCTAAAACTATAGACGAACACCGGAAGTACGTGAAAGTAGTGCTAGATGCGTTATACGTGTATAAGCTATTAGTTAACAAGGAAAAGAGCGAATTCCACGTTAGGAAAACGGTATTTTTAGGATATAAAATATCCCTAGGACAAATCCGGATAGAACCTTCAAAGATTAAAGCTATCAAGGATTAGCTACGACTAACGTTAGTCACAGAAGTACGAAGTTTCATCGGGTTTACGAACTTCTACCGGATGTTCATTAGGAACTTTAGAGCGATCGTATGACCTTTATACAAACTTACTAAGAAGAACGCTAAATTCTAATGGGAAGAGCAACACGAGCAAGCATTTACGTAGATCCGTAACGCCATTACTAAAGATCTAGTACTGGTGCTGCTAGACCCTAAGAAGCCATTTGAGGTAGAAACGGACGCTTTAGACTACGCCATCGGAGGACAATTGGGATAACGAGACGAACAAGGGAAGCTACATCCTGTAGCCTTCTTTTTAAAGAAGCTCGATAGACTACGTCTTAATTATCTAATCTATAATAAGGAACTACTTGTAATTATCGAAGCTTTTAAGGAATGGCGACCATACCTTAGCAACACGATCGAACCAGTACAAGTATATACAGATTACAAGAATTTACGATACTTTACGACGACGAAGGAGCTTAACAGACGACAAATATAATAGGTAGAATTCCTTACGGAATTTAATTTTAAGATCCGTTATAAGAAGGGTAAAGAGAATATATAAGCAGACGCCTTAAGCTGATGAACGGATTATATAGAAGGATAAACGGAAATAACACTACTATTGTTTAAGGAACAAGTAGATAGAACGCTATATTACGAAACGTAGACACCCGTAAAAGATAATCTACTTAACTCATTCCTAGAATGTTACGTAATCTTTTGAGAAGAAAGGATTAACGAGACATAGTACTAAGCAACACCCGGACTACCAGTACCTAACGGAGTAGAAAAAAGAGATAGGAAACTCTAGTACCGAGGCAAAGCGTATATCTACGACAAAGATCAACAGCTGTAAATGATTCGAGAACTCTACAAGTCGAAACTCAGAGGATATAAAGGAGTCACGAAGACTGTCGCACAAGTCAAGAAACACTACGACTTTCTACAGTTAACGACACAAGTTAAGGAAGTCGTATAAAGCTATGACATCTGTAATTAAAGCAAAACGGTATGATACAAGCCATATAGGCTACTTTAGCCACTGCTAACACCTGATAAACTATAGAGTTTAGTCACGATGGACTTTATTACGAAGTTGCTAGAATCTAAGGACATAGCTATAGGAGTGGTCTACAATAGCATCCTCACTATAGTAGATCGCCTAACTAAATAGGCATACTTCTTTCCCTATAAGGAGTCCTAGACAGCGGAACAGTTAGCAGATATAATCTATCGGCAAGTTATATCAGTACACGCTTGGCCACAAGAATGGATCACAGACAGAGACACCAAGTTCATATCAAAGTTCTAGCAAGTGTTAATGTAACAATTAGGCGTCAATAGCAAACTGTTAACGGCATATCACCCGTAGACCGATAGACAAACGGAGCGACTAAACCAAGTCGTCAAATAGTATCTCTATTCTTATGTTAACTACTAGTAAGACGACTAGGTCATACTATTACCAACAGTATAACTCGCTTATAACATGATGCTAACAGAAACAACCAAGGTCATACCATTCTTCGCAAACTATAGATACGAAGTAGACCTTAGGCAAGGACTAGAGGTTATAGTACCAAGAGCAGCAGTCAAAGCAGAACAAATGCACGTACTATATAAAAAGCTCAAGAAGGAACTCGAGTTTGTTAAAACGAGGATAAAGAACTACTACGACAAATACAGGCTTAAGGGACCTTGCCTAGAGAGGGGAGATAAAGTCTACCTAATCGTACGAAACTTGTAAACCAAACAACCAAGCACGAAGCTAGACTTTAAGAAGGTCGGACCCTTCGTTATCAAAGAACGAATTTCGACATCTAACTATCGACTATCGTTACCGTCATCTATACGACTACGGACGGATATTTTTCATATTTCACTTCTCAAACTAGCACCGAAAAACGCCAAGGTTGTTATACACATCGAAGCAGAGGACGAAGAGGAAGAATAGAACGTCGAAGAAATTCTAGATTTACGTATTATTAATAGGGAACTATAGTACCTGGTCAAATGGCTTAATTTTAGACTAGAAGACAGTTTATAGGAACTAGTCAAGAATCTAAATTGCCCTAAGAAACTAGAGCAGTTCTACTAACAGAACCTAGATCGGCCAAAGGCAAACCTAGGACAGAACCGAAAATAGCGCCCTAGTTAATAACCTTGACGCCACCGCTAAGTTACACGATGGCCCCCGATTCCTGCTGTTCTACCGCCTTTAATTCGTCTAGATTCGACAAACCCCGTGTAACCATGTCTGCCCCCTTCTCCACCAGGAACTCTTGTTATTTACGAACCCAAGTCAGATAGGCTAATGCCTTAGATGCTTTACGCTAATATTCCTATAGCAAGGCTTCGGCCTCTTTCTCTTTAGCCTTTAAACGACGTTGTTTGCATATGATGCGATCTACTACGAGGTAATTAGAAGCGTACCCTTGTAAAGAAACAGGAACTTATAAGAAGAAACTAGAACGCCGGAACCATCGTAAGCACGACCCTGACGCACGTAAGCCTTATAGTAACAAGATTTTTCAATCATCTTACACACTCGGTTGTGCTCTACATAATAGGAATACGCCATCACTACAAACCCGTGATTAGAAATAAACTAAGCCAAACGCTTATGACAAATAGACGCTAGGGATCTACGTACGTTAGACGATATAATTGACAGTACGAAGGGCAACAAGGGCTAAGGAGAAAGAACACGTATAGGGAACGCAAGGAATATTAGCGCTATTTGAAACGGCCTAAAAAGAGGGCTTTCAGGTCGAAAGCCTCAGAGGGAGGGCATCGTGTCATGGAAATATACATACAGATGCCACCTAAGCCACCGGCACAGACGGGCCAATCAAGCCGAAGGAACGAAAGGACTAATCACAACATGGGGAAGCACAGTGATCACTACGCTCACCAGTGATCAGGGTGATCATCACCATACGATCACTTATAATCACCGTGATCACGAGTGATCACTGAGATTATATATACATGTAGATAGTCACTCGTTATGGTAGACTCTAGGAGTTTACCAGTGGTAACAATTATAGTTACAGTACTTATACCAAGCATTGCTAATTACTATAAGAGACAACTCTAAGTGTTGTTGTGAACCCTTTGGCTTCACCGAATCCCTTAGACGACCTGCCTGCCTGTCCCGCTCAATCTACCTTTGTCTGAACCCTTTTAGAAGAAGTCTGAGTTGGGTTCGTCATATATAAGCAAGTTACGCTATTAGTAATAGTATGACCTAGTTATCTTACTAGTAGTTAACGTAAGAACGGAGGTACTACTTAATAACTTGGTTTAGTTACTCTATTTATCTGTTAGTCTATAGGTAATATGCCGTTAATAGCTTATTATTAATGCTTAATCGTTATATTAACGCTTGCTAGAACTTCGATACGAACTTGGTATCTCTATTAGTAATCTATTCTTATAGCTAAGCGTATACTAATACGACTTACCAATAGATTATATCTACTAGTTATTCTGCTATTTAGGACTCCTTATAGGGAAAGAAGTATACCTATTTAGTCAGGCGGTCTACTATAGTAAGAATATTATTATAGATTACCCTTGTAGCTATGTCCTTAGATTCTAGTAGTTTCGTAATAAAGTATATTATAACTAAACTCTATAGTTTGTTAGCTATTAGTAGTAGCTAAAGTAGCCTATATAGCCTATATTATGCCGTTTTACTTCGATTGTAGATATTATAGTTCTATATAACTTCCTTAACTTGTACCGTTAACTATAGAAAGTCATAGTGTTTTTTGACTTGTATAACAATCTTCGTAACTCCTTTATATCCTCTAAGTTTCGATTTATGGAGTTCTCAAATTATTTGTAGCTATTAATCTCTATCGTAGATATATACTTTGCCTCGGTACTAGAGTTTCCTATCTCTTTCTTCTACTCCATTAGGTATTACTAGTCCAGGTACTACTTAATACTACATCTCGTTAATCCTTTCTTCTTGAAAGATTATATAACATTCTAGGAATAAGTCGAGTAGATTATCTTCTATAGGTATCTATATTTTATAATGTAGCGTTCCGTCTATTCGTTCCTTAAATAATGGTGGCGTTATTTCTGTTTGTCCTTCTATATGATCTGTTCGTCGACTTAAGGCGTCCGCTTGTACGTTCTCTTTACCCTTTTTATAGCAGATCTCAAAATTGAATTCTACGAGGAATTCTGTCTATTGTATTTGTCGTCTATTAAGCTCCTTTATCGTCGTAAAGTACCGTAAATTCTTATGATCTATATATACTTATACTAGTTTAATTATACTACTAAGGTATAGTTACTATTCCTTAAAAGCTTTGATAATTATAAGTAGTTCTTTATTATAGATCAGATAATTAAGATATAGTCTATTGAGTTTCTTTAAAAAGAAGGCTATAAGATGTAGCTTCCCTTGTTCGTCTTGCTATCCTAACTATCCTCCGATATCGTAGTCTAAAGCGTCTATCTCTACCTTGAATAGCTTCCTAGGGTCTGGTAATACTAGTACTAGATCTTCAGTAATAGCGTTATAAATCTATATAAATGCTTACTTATATTACTCTTCCTATTAGAATTTAGTATTCTTCTTAGTAAGTTTGTATAAAGGTCATATAATCGCTCTAAAGTTCTTAATAAACATTTAATAGAAGTTCGTAAACCTAATAAAACTTTGTACTTCCATAACTAACGTCAGTTATAGCTAATCCTTAATAGCTTTAACCTTTAAGGGTTCTATCTAGATTTATCCTAGGGATATTTTATATCCTAAAAATACCGTTTTCCTAATATAGAATTCACTCTTTTCCTCATTAACTAATAGCTTATATATATATAATATATCTAGTATCACTTTTATATATTTTTAGTGTTTGTCTATTGTCTTAGAGGAGATAAGTATATCGTTAAGATAATATACCGTAAATTTGTCGAGAAAGGGTTAGATAGCTTAATTAATTAGGGCTTAGAACGTTACTAGCGCGTTTATAAGTCCGAATAGCATGACAAGGTACTTATAATGACTATAGGGTGTCCTAAAGGCCGTTCTTTACTTGTCGTTTTCTTTAATCTATATATAGTTATGGGCCGATAACAAATTAAGATACGTAAAATATTAGGCTCCTACTAACTAATCTTAGAGCTATAAGATTAGCGGTAATAGGTATTAGTTTTTCATAGTCTATTTGTTAAGTTACCGATAGTCGACGTATAACTATAGCTTTCTATCTTTCTTAGGTATAAATGGGATTAGGTAGCCTACTAGCGATATTAATAGGCAGATATATTCTCTTCGAAGGTTTTCCTCTAAATATCGCTTAAGTTCTTCATTCTATATCTAGCTTATATAGTAAATCTTAAAGAACTTTAGTTATACTCCTTTCTTAAGCTTGATCTTATGATCCTATAGGCTATATTCTAGTAATCCTTCTAGATATTTTAGTTTAAATGCTAGGTATCCTTTATACTCCTTTAGTACTTCCCTAGTCTTGTCTCGTTTCTCGGTTTTCTAATAGTATACGAACTTGGTTCCATCTATGGCAATGCTAGCGATTTCTCTTATCTTAACCTACTACTCCAGTTACAGTGCTCCGTATTCGTCAACGGAGAGAACAGCTATCGGCGGTTTAGCTTGTTCCTCCTATTGTAACGTTAGTATTATTATACCGCTTCTTCTAGAGTCTGTAGTAGTCTGCTTACTACTATCTACCTCTTATAGTAGATCTATAGGATATGCCTTCCCTTAAGTATCGTCTGCTCGTAATCCTTATATACTCCCTATCTTACTAGTCAAATATGACTCTATTTAGGGTCATAGGTAGTTACTATTCTTCTAGCTAATATCTAGGTTATAATCTTTATACTATAATAATTCTAATATTATATCTTTATCATTACCTATATCTACGATACTAAATATAACTACTATAGTCTTTCTTATTATAGTAATATTGATTAGTTTAGTCTCTTTATATACCTATTATATCGGAAATAGCCCTTTGACTATACTATGCTTCTGCTTTATTCTCTAGGGTATCTATAGCTAATTTATAAGTATTAGCGAAATTAGGTTTATCTCTACTCTACTATTTACTAGTATAAGCATTTTATATTATTTCTATTATACTATTATCTATAGTCACTTATCTTGCCGCCGTCGTCTAAAGATTATAGCGATTTCCTATATTTCTACTAAGAGGTCTTAATATAGTAGTCTCTTACGCTAGTTCCTCTTATACTATACTATCACTCGCCGCTATATAGGTATTAATAGTTTTCAGGCCCCTTAAAGGGCCCTAACCTATTTCCTAGGTCAGTGCTAACCTCTTCGGTTGTTCGGCTGATAGCGGCTTCGTCAATTATACTTATTTCTATAAGCTATTAAGTGCTTATAGCTTCCTACCATTAGGTCTGTTCTACTTTCCGTCGTATATATCATAGCTTTATCTAAAGCTCTCGAATTCGCGATTTCTTTTCGTCTATGTAATAGAGGTAATCGTTACTCTAGCACGAGTCCTATATATCTTATCCTATTCTGTAGTACCTAGGCTAGGCTCGTTTTAGAACTACTATAATGCCTTCTAGATTGTAGGCTTTGATCTTCTAGAGCAATTCGGCCGCTCTGTTTCCGGCATTATAAACCTATTCTATAGGGCGGAGGCTTCTATCCTTATTTCCTTGTTAGGTCGGCTAGTAATTATTTTCGAATTTGTCGCGAAAGTGGTATTAGCATTTATATAATATATACTAGAACTAGGGCACTTATATATATACCTCGTATTAAGGGTATAGTCGTATAGCGTTGCCTAGGACGTATTAGAACTCTTTCCTAAATCCTTCCTACTATATATAGACCATAGATACCCTAACGCTAAGGTGGGAATATTTCTTCTAATAGTTTTCCTATATATATTTGTCTTTTCTACGGTTTATATATATAAACTAGTACTCTAGGTTCTATATGTCGTAGCTAAGTTACTAGTCATTAAAATACTTGGTATAGCTATTAGGCCTATTATATATTATAGACTATTCCCCTTTAATAGTTTCTATAATACGTTAGAGTTCCTTTATCTTGTCCCTTATCTTATTACTCTACTAGGCAAGTCAAATTAAGTATCTATCCTGTTCATATAGTTCTGTATTAAGCTAGAAAACTTCGTTATAGTACCATTTGATTCGTTCTTAGAGGAATAGAACATTAGGTCTAGGTCTTTCGATTCCTTAGGTATCGGTTGTCTATGATCTATCTTACCTCTATATAACTATAAAACCCTACTACCTCAAGGCTAAAAAAATCGAAATTAGTAGTATATACTCTCCTGCCGTATCCTATTTAGCAAGACCTATCTCTAGGTCTATAGTGACTAGTTTAGAGTACGGTGCTTGTTCGTCTTTACCGTCGCCGTCGCGTCTAAGACTATCCGTATCGCTATCCCTATTTTTGTAGCTTATAGCCGCTACTTCAATAATATCCTTAGTAATTTTATTAATGACCGTAATTTCCTTTCTAGGGACTGTTTTCTAGTCTTTCTTCAATGCTTCGACATTCTCATTTATAATGTCCTTTCTTTCTATAGTTATAGTAAGTAATATTAGACTTATCTTTAGTTATCTTCTTCTAGTCTTACTTTTATATTATATCTATATCTATAGCTCTAGGATATATCCTATATAAGGTACTAACGTATACTTGTTTTTTCTTATTATTAGTCTTGACTATAGTTCTATTTATTTAACCTTATTTTCATTACTCTTATATATAGAGTCAATCATTAATTCTAATAGCCTATATAATATATTTATTCAGGGTCTTAGGCTAATTATACTTATATAGCTCGTCTTTAACCTTTTCCTTTAAGCCATTATAGAATAGTTATATTAATACTTTATCATTAAGCTAAGACTTAAATATATCTTATCTAAACTATATAATATAAGAGGCTATTAACTTAGTCTATCGGAGATTAGTAAGTCTTTCTTACGTATAAATCTTCTTATCTTTGTCGCTAAAGACCTTCTAAAGCTCTTCTTCGAAATAATTATAGGATTAAAAGACTACCTATATAAACGCGTCTCGGTCGTCTTTATCTTCCTTAGTAAGATAGTCATTCTATATAAGCTTAAACTATCTAAGTACCTTACCTTCTAGTCTTATAGCTATATAGAGGACTTTAGCTTTATCGTCTAGAAACTTATTATCATTAAGCCAAAAGTAAGATTAGAGGTTTATTAGGAACCCTATAAGATCTTCCTTAGTTCCTCTGTATTTATTAGGTAGTTTAATCTTAATATAGCTTACTTTAGCGCCTTCGAGTGCTTTGATTTTAGTATAGGCCTTGTTAACTAGCTTCTATAAGTGCTTTTTGCCGTTCTCGAGTTCCTTAATTTGAGCTTAAGTAGCCTTATCTCTCTAGTCTAACTCCTAGATCCGCTAATGGAGTTAACTAAGCTAGGTAAGTAGCTATTCGGCCGTAACGTTAGTAATCATATCGATATTAAGGTCAAAATCACCTTCGTCCTAAACTATAATAGAATAAAAGGAGTAATAGTAACGTATAATAAACTTAACTTAGACTTCTTCTAAAAGGGTTTAGACAAAGGTAGATTAAGTAGGACAAGCGTATAGGTCGTCTAAGGGATTTGGTAAAGCTAAAGGGTTTATAATAATACTAGAGTTATCTCTTATAGTAGTTAGCGGTACTTGGTATAAGTACTATAATTGTAGGTTGCTATTACTAGTGAACTCCTAGAGTCTACTATAACGAGTGACTATCTATATATATATATAATCCTAGGATTACTAATAGTCGTAGTGATCCCTTGTACTAGCTTACCTAGCTTATATCGTAAGCTAGTGATCCTCTACTAGGATCATTTCTTGCTAAGTGTGATCCTGTCCTGATTGGCCTATTATTCCTGCTGTCCTATTGGCCTATTAGGGAGGCGGCTCAGGCGGCATCCTATATGTACATTTTCGTAACAGCTATGGTACTCCTAGGCTTATAGGACCCCGAAAAGGCCTAGAGGGCCTATAATAAGGGCGTAGTCTAGGATGCCTAAGTGTTAGACTATAAGCCTTATTAGGATGCCTTAGAGCCGAGGCAGTACTATAGGTATTAGAGCTTTGGCTATACCTAGTGGTACTATTAGCGGCTGGCCTATCATAGTCGTTATAGCGTAAAGGCCTATAGGGAGGGGGGGAAGGCTAGGGAGGCCTAGTGCCTTACCTACTCTAACCAACTCCCTTATAGGTATATAGCCTGTAAGGGCCCCTATATAGCCTAGTATAAGGGCTATCTAAAGAAAGTCAAGGCCTAGGAAAGGGCTAGGGAGGCCTACTAGTATAGACCCTAAACCTTCTAATCACTAGAGTAACTATACTAGAGGGTAGCCTTCGAGTTTAGCAACCAGCCAGAAAATAACGACTACTATTAAACCGGGGCCAAATGCCCCTATAGGAGGCCTACCTTAGCCTAACAGGCAGCTAGGAGCGCCTTATTTGACACCTGACAGACCCGTATCTCCTTTCCATAGCCTAGAACCCCTTCCTTTTCGTAACCAGCCAAGGGGGTAACGGTTATAGAGCTAACTACTATACCCTCGGCCTCTACTCTAGCTACCTTAAATACAAATTAAGATCCTTTAATAGAATACCTAAGGTAACAAATAGGCCCTCGAGGTCCTACTAGAGGAGGCTAAATACGACCTACTAGCTATCTAGGAACTATAGATTAACCGGTTTATAGGGTTAATATATTGCCCCTAGGCTTTAAAATACTACCTAATTTATAAGCCTAAGGGCAAGGTAGCTATTCTAGTGGCTAAGCGCTTTCCGGTTAGCTAGTAAGACCATTTAGTAGAGGAGAACTAGTATAAGGTAACCTTTCTAGCCCTAGGAGAGAGGAGGTTCGAGCTCTAGTTAGTCTATAATGATAAGGGGGAGCAGGCCCTCTTATAGGACCTATTAGCCCTACCTCGGCTAACCTACCCCCTAGTTCTCATAGGTAACTTTAACCTTTACTACCTAGTCTAGGACCTATTTAATAGGCTTAGCCTAGGGGCTAGGGACCTCCTTAACCTTACAGACCAGTGGGACCTTAACCTATATATACCCTATGGCTAGGTTACTAGGGCCCCCTAGGGGGACTAACGTGGCCAGCCTTTTACGATAGACCTATTCTAGGCCTCGGCTAGGCTAGAAGCGACCTATAAGGATATCACGGAACGTAGGAAATCTGACTACTACCTATAGGCCCTTAACGTCTCCCTCTAAGGGACCAAAGGGCCTATACTAGCTAGTAAAGGGTAGGATTAGAAGAGCCTAGATAAGGAGATCGCGCGGGCCGAGGCAGCCTACCTCTTACTCTGGCTTAGTAGGTAGGTATCGGCCCTGGCTAGGCCTGTTTTCTAAGGCCTAGAGGAGCTTCTATAGGCCTTTGACAGGCTTATAAAGGCCCTTAAGAAAATAGCTACGGTCTTGGCCCTAGCGAAGAAGGCTAGTATAGGCGGCAAACGAGCTCGATAGTAGACAAAGGAGGTTCAAGAGGCCCGGAAGAGGGCTAAAGAGGTAGAGAAGGCCTATAAGGGTACCCTAAACCCCTATACGCAAGAGGCACTTTGGTAGGCCCTATAAGACTAGGCTAAGACCATTATAGCCATAAAGACCAAGAGCTAGAGAGCTATGTTATAAGAGGTAACTAACCGGCCGGACCTACTATAGAGGCTAGAGAGGTAGGTAAGGCTATAAAGCTACCTACCGGTTAACCCTTTAAAGCTCCTAGCCTTCGAAGGAAGGCTTATAACCTACTAATAGAAGGCTAGAGCACTAGCCGACAAGTTCTTTCCGAACCTGGAAGTAGACCTATTAGATATTAATAACCTAGATCTAAACGACTATTAGGAGCCGAAGTTCGAAATAAGCTAGGAGGTTACGGTAGGCAAAGTCAAGGTAGTATTAGCTAGGGCGGCCTTATAGAAAGCCCTAAGAGAGGACCTCCTCCCTATAGGCCTATTAAAGGCCTATAGGCGGCCGCTCTACTAGATACTAGCTAAACTAGCCTTAGAGAGCCTATAGCTCGGCTATTTCCCGGCCTAGTTTAAAAGGGCCAAGACAGTAGTCTTCTATAAGCCTAGCAAACCCCTATAGGCCTACTTTACCCTAGGTAGCTATAGACCTATAGCACTCTTGCTAATCGTAAGCAAGGTACTAGAGGCTATAGTCGCTTAGAAGGTAACGGCTATCGTAAAGGCTTATAGGCTTCTCCTGGCCGAATAAATAGGCAACCGGAAATATAGGTCTACCGAACTAGCTATCTGGCTTGTTATAGCCTAGGTTTAGGAGGCTTAGAGGTATGAGGCGGCTACCTCCCTCCTATAGCTCGATATCTTAGGGGCTTTCGACACTATTAACTATACCTAGCTACTAGTCACTTTATAGAGCCAAGGCTTCCTAAAGTAGTTAGTAGTCTAAGTTAAGGAGTAGCTATAGGATAGAGTAACTATCCTCTACTTTAATAGCTAGGAAATAAAGGATATAGTAGTAAGGGCTAGAGTCCCCTAGGGGTCACCCTTCTCCCTTATATTATTTATCCTCCATATAGCCTCTCTTTACTAAGCTATTTACTAGGCTTGCCCTATGGTTAGTTTAATAGGCTTTACTAACGACATTAACCTTCTAGCCTTTAAGAGGGCCAAGGAGGCCTATAACGGTTAGCTACAGAGGGCTTAGAAGGCCTGCCTATAGTAGGCAAAGACCTAAGGTATAGCTTTTGCCCCGGAAAAGTACGAACTCATCTACTTTAATAGGGGCTAGAAATAATAGTCACGGCCGCTAGAGCTCCTATAGCCCGAAGGGGGTACTACTACTATAGCCTTGTCAAAGTTAGCCAGATTCCTAAGGGTCTGGCTAGACTAGAGGCTATAGTAGGGCCCTTACTATATAAAGGTAGCTAAAAAGCTAGAAACCTAAGAGTTCGCCCTAACCAGGCTTACTATAAAGACCTAGGGCCCTGGCCTCCTATAGGCCTACAAGGTCTATACCAAGTATATCTGTAACGCCCTAGCTTATAGGGCCTCGAACTTCTATAAGCCTACCAAGCCAGGGGGTAAGCTGGAAGGCCGTGCTAGGGAACTATTAAAGGCCTAATATAGGGCCCTTTAAGTAGTTACTAGGGCCTATAAGGCTACCCTTATCTAGTACCTCGAAATAGAAGCCTAGGTACTACCCCTTGACCTCTATCTTAATAAGAGGCTAGCCGACTTTGAAGCTAAACTTAACTAATCGCTCTTATAGACCAGGGCAGGTCTAGGGACCTCCTAGGTCCCTATAAGGGCTCTTATCTAACAGGCCTATAATAGGCTAAGCTAGAGGTTCTAGAAGAGAAGGGCTAGGGCAAGGGGCTAGGAGCCGAAGCCTATAGCTCTAGAGGTAGCAAGGTCAACGGTCCGGTAGTAGGTTTAGGAGGGCTATAGAAGGGGTCGACCCCCCCCCTATAGACCCTATAAAGAAGGCTACAGGCTATAGAACTAGCCGTATTAGCTAGCTAGTACGACCGTTAGAGGGCCGACTAAGCCGGTAGGAGGATATAGCGCGTGTCAGACAAGGACCCCCTGTGCCTAGTTTTTATAGGGGAGGGCCTACAAAGGCACTAGGGCCTTATAAAGGCCTAGAGCTCCCTACTAGTATAGGCCTATATAGGGGCTATTAGCCTCTGTAACTTCCTATTTAAGGTTCAAGTCCTAGGGGTTAGTACCCTTTACTATGCCTATAGCTAGGGGAAGGAGACCGTCGAGCACCTAGTCATATAGTACCTGAACCTACTAAGAAGCTAAATATAGGAATCCTGGGAAATATAGTTATAAAGGGACCTAGACCTTGTTTTACGGGGTATAGGGGCCCGTAACTATCGTTTGGCAAGGAGGGTTCTATAGTAGCTAATGGACCTAGGGAGGCTTCCGGAATACCGCCTTATAAGGAGGCTAGACCGGGAGGTAAGGCCTCTATAGGGCTATTCTAGCTACTTCTCCTTTTCTTTATAGTATATTAGTATTCCGGATTAGGCGTTAAAGGTAGGATAGAGGTTTTTATCCGGCCTATTAGGCACGGTTTCCTTTATATATAACTAGAGAGGCTCTAGTATACTAATTAGCATAATGGTATAGAAATAATAATAATAATAATATTTAGCATTTCTAGACATGCTATCTATAGTATAATCGAATGCTAGAATTCTTACTACACTTTCGATTCTAAACCTTAAAGTGGCCGTCCTAAGGTTCTTATGCCTACTAAGAAACGATATATCCTTTTGATAGTTAAAAAGAACTAATATATAGTAAGGAAGGCCCTTATTAATACAATTAGAAAGAAAGTATTACCTTTAACTATTTGACGATTCCTCTAAGCTTACCGCTTATATAAATAGTAGGTAAAAAAGAGGATTCCTTTAATAAAAGAGCTAGCAAAGAATAGATATAACTTTATATATAATTAGTTAGAAAAGACTAATAAATTAGTTTAAGTAAGTCAAATATAGTATAGTAATCCCTTTTAGTATTTCTAATTATATCTTAGACTATCTTTTCTAACAAGTGTTTTTATCAAAATAATACCTTAAATCTAATAGCCTAACTATTCTGTTTTTCTTTTAGGAAGTATAACTGTTAATTTGTTAACTTAAAAAACTATATAAGGGTAAATATTACAATTATAGTATAAGGGATAATATAGGTAGGTAGTTAGAGTAAGCTTATTATCCTAGAGAGGGATCTAAGTACTCTATACTATAGATATATAGCCTAGTTATACTAGAAAGCTCTAGAAAAGAGCCTTCTACCTTATTATAATAGAACTTGACACTTTTAATAAGATAATACTCCTATATATATCCACAAATCTACTAAATAATAGCTCCTAGTATAAGGGATTTCCTAGATCGAATAGCCTATATATAGCCCTAATTTAAATCCTATTAAATATATATAGGGCCTTCTTAAACAGAGGCTATATACAATATTCCTAGATCTATAGAATTTGAGGTAGAATAGGCTAGATATTAAAGAGTTTACTAGGTACCTACAGGAGGCATAGTAGGCTATTAATTAGGGGCTAATCGACAAGCTAATCTAGGGAATGCCGCGTCGGCTGGCCGTAGTCAAACGCGCCAGGGGGTGGTATATAAAATATTGAAGTTTAGAACTAGGGCTACTATCTAGTATAAACAGTTTTCTTATACAATTTGTGGCTGTTGAGATATCCTGTGTTAAAGTCTGGTGGTAAAAATGTAGATGGCTGGGGAAATGTGGGACTGGCCTATACTTTTGACCCCTCACTGTAAGTAAGCTGGACAAGAGGGTATGGGTATGGGGGGGAGTTGCAGAGATGAGCATCAGAAAGTATGCTGGTACGGGTGCCAGCATCCAACGTTGGGATTGCGTATTATGAGAGCTCGCGGAACGGTCAAATTCTAGGGTATACTTCTAACATAGCCAAGGCTAGGGCGTTAAACTTCCCACACAGGACGCAGCCAATTAGGAACGCGGCCGCGAATCTATAGCTTCCCATCTGCCTGCTCCTCCTCAAGTTCTGCCAAGTACTTCTCCGCATCCAGAGCAGCCATGCAGCCGGAGCCTGTGTATAATGCTGTCAGCTCTGCGTAACTCGGCACGACGCGAGAAGAGGGGGGGAGGGGGTTTAGATGGGCGCCGAGAGGGAAGGATAGAAGAGGAAGAGACGTACCAGCACTGGTGATCGCCTGACGGTACCTCTTGTCCTGGACATCGCCCGCCGCAAAGACGCCTTTGACGCTGGTGAGCGTGGAGCCGGGGACGGTGACGACGTAGCCGTCCGCGTCCGTCTCGAGCTGGCCCTTGACCAGGTTGGTGGCCGGGTCGTGGCCGATGGCGTAGAAGAGGCCGTTGGCCTCGAGGGTCTCCTCCTTGCCGGTGACGACGTCGCGGACGACGAGGTGGCTCATGAGGCCCTTTTCGTCGCCCTTGACCTCGACGCCGACGGTGTTGAAGCGGACGGTGATCTTGCTGTGGTTGAGCAGGCGCTTGGCCATGATGTTGCTGGCGCGCAGGCGGTCGCGGCGCACGAGCACCGTCACGTGGCTGCCGTACTTTGTCAGGAACATGGCCTCCTCGGCGGCCGAGTCGCCGCCGCCGATGACGACGAGATGCTTGTTGCGGAAGATGGGCACGGCGCCGTCGCACACGGCGCAGGCCGAAATGCCGTTCTGCCAGTACTTGTCCTCGCCGGGCAGGCCCAGCCGGCGGGCGGACGCGCCGGTGGCGAGGATGATGGCGTCGGCCGTCCGGACCGTGTCCGGGTCCCACTCGGTCGCGTACTCGAACGGCCGCTTCGACAGGTCCAGCTTGGACACGGTCTCGCTGATGATGACGGTGCCGAAGCGCTCCGACTGCTTGCGCATCTTGTCCATCAGCTCCTGGCCCGTCACGGCCTCCGGGAAGCCCGGGAAGTTCTCGACCTCGGTGGTCGTCGTCAGCTGGCCGCCCGCGGCGATGCCATTAGCCATGAAGCCCTCGTAGAGGACGGCTGCGGTTCGCACGTCAGCAAATCGACTTTCTCCCCTTAGGAACCAAGAACGGAAACGAAAGATATATTCAGGAGAAAAGGAAGCAACAAGATGAGGAAGGCAAAAAAAAAAAAAAACCTGAAAGGGAGAGGTTGAAGAGAACGGGGGTAGATGCTCACGCTTCAGTTCGGCGCGGGCAAGGTAGATGGCCGCGGTGTGGGCGGCCGGCCCGGAGCCGATGATAACGACTTTGCTGTGCATCCTCCGCTTGGCAATTGTCTGGATTTCGCTCTGGTAGAACGAGGTGCCCTTTTGCGACAGCGTTGCGGCAGCAGCTACGGAGAGCCCGGTAGCGCTGGAGCGGAGGGTGCGTCTGAAATATGAGGCGAACAGCTTGGCGGTTTGGGGGTGGGGCACGGGCTGCTTTGTCACTGTAAGTCGGCGCGGGCGCTGGGCGGCAAGGCGAGCGAACTCGGGTCTTCTGGGGCACTCTTGGACTTTCTCTTATTCTAGTGTAGTGTACTCCGTTCCGGTGGTTCCAAACTCGAGCGGGGTATTTTTTTTTTTTTTTTTTTAATCAGCCAGGGGTTGGCCCCCCGGCCCCCCCCCCCCCCCCCCGGGGGATTGCCCGAGCGCGGGGCTGCCTGGTCGAATTCCAAAAACTCATGGAGGGGCAATGCGGGTCATTGGACATGGGTACCTGCACCTACTGCATACATAGTACTGTGGTTGCGTGCTAAAGTTTCACCCCCTGCCCAGGTACCGACCAGGGCACCACGGAAAAACTTCCTGGCAATGCCTTCCAGTCACAGCACCGCGACCTATTGATAACAATCACTTTAAGAAAATTAGCAAAACTTCTAAAAAATCAAAGAAGTAAAAAATATCGCAACTCATAATAAAATATAATCTTCTTGTTGGTAATGTAGTGTAGTAGTAGTTTATTGTGTTTGATTGAGTTGCGAAGGTTAGTGTAAAATTGGAAATACCGCCTGGTAATACCTGGCGATACCAAGTCTGGGGGACAAACTTACCCCTACCAACCAGTAAGGTACCGACCACATCAAGTGTGGGTTGGTTTCGGAGGTCGATAATACATCACCGCCCTTCCTTCCAAACTTGTGTAACACAGTATGTTCTATCCAGTATTACCCCTGTATATCCCCTGTATATGTGAGGCGACCGCTTTCTTGCCTACGTATTGTATTGCTCGCTGTTCTTAGAGTTTGCTCTGACCCTGCTGCGGCACCGAAACAACCACCTTCCCCCACGTCTCTCGGCTTCCCAGCGCCTTGAGTGCGTCCGGAACAGCTTCCAGCCCGACATACTCCTTGTCGGTAAATTCGGTGCCCCGGAACTTGCCCTCGGCGATCAGCTTCATGATTCCCTGCCAGACCGCGACGACCGTCTCCTTCTCGTGGACGGCATACTGGCCCCAGTGGATGCCCACCAGGCTGATGTTCTTGAGGAGCACCTTGTTCATGGCCACCTTCTCGATGGTGCCTGCGGCAAACCCGACAATCAGGATGCGCCCGTTCCAGGCGGTGCACTTTGTGCTCTTGTCGACCATGCCCACGGGGTCGTAGACGATGTCGACGCCCCTGCCCTTGGGCGTCAGCTTCTTGACCATCTCGGGCCACTTTGGGTCCCGGTAGTCGACGACGTGGTCGGCGCCGAACGACTTGGCCACCTCGCGTTTCCGCTCGGTACCGGCCGTAGCAATGACGGTTGCGCCGAATGCCTTGGCAACTGCAGAACGGTTAGCGACAACTGGTATGGCCCGCTGTCGGTAGGTTCGCAAGGCAAGAAAAAAAAACACACCTTGGACAGCAGCGAGGCCGACACCTCCCGCGGCAGCATGAACCAGGACGTAGTCGCCAGCCTTGACGCCGGCGCGGACCACCAGGGCACCGTAGCTCGTCGGCGCGGTCACGAACAAGCCGGCGGCTTCTTTGAAACTCCACCCGTTCGGGACAGGGAGCATGCTGGTCTCCTTGGCGACCGCCTTGGTGGCATATGCGCCCTGCGTGGCCCCGAAGACGCGGGAGCCGACGGGGAACTTGGGGTTCTTGGAGTTGGCAGGCGTGGCCAGCACAATACCCGCGAACTCGGCACCCGAGATCCAGGGGAAGGCTGTTTGTTTTTTAGTGGCCGAACGACAGGCGCGAAACTGTGCTCACGAGTCCTTACGAGGCTGGTGCTGGTATTTGCCCTGGATTTGCAGGATGTCAAAGAAGTTCGTAGCCGCTGCATGTACCTCGATGAGGTACTCGTCAGGTGCCGGCTTGGGGTCGGGGAGCTCCGTCACTCGCAGCTCATGGGGAGCCTAATTACCGGTGTCAGTAATGCACCGAACTTTGCGTATGGTAATCGGCGACGCTCACCTTGACGTACTGCGTCAACTGGATGCCTCTCATGGCGTAAACACAGAACGGAACGCGAATTTGAGATTCGAAGGAAGAGATGTAGAGTAGAGCGAAATGCGAAAGAAGTTCAATTGCAGAGAAGCACGTAAAGTGAAGTATCACGATAAAGTTGAAAGAAAACTCGCGAGTTCAGCATCAGCGTCAGCATCAACATCAACATCAGGATGAAATGGCAGCTTCGGTACACACATTACCCCAGACTACCCCGTCTTATACACCCATTGCCCCCGGTCTCCAACTAAGAGAGGGGGCAAGCTGCCAAGGTCGCGGGGCCGAGCCGAGGTAAGGTCGTAGGCACCTACTGTGGTATTCCGTAGTGTAATCCGAATTCCGTAGGCCCTACGATCGATCGCTAATTGGTTACGCACCCAGACCCACCCTAAGCTAACTTATCGCTCTTGGCAGAACCGAGAACGCGGGTCTTCCACGCAGACCTCTAAGCGCGCGACCAGACATCAACAACTCAATATCAGTTATCAGGTACGAAGTACATACCTGCTTACACTAGCACTTCCAAGCTCCTCAACAGCATCACCTACGACCGGTGATTTGCGCGCGAACCCCGCCGCCACCCACTACTACGATAACTCGAAGACATCAATTCCGCAGAGGGGAAAGACAACAACAACAAAAAAAACAACAACAAAAAAAAAGGACCGACAACCCTTCAAAGCATCCCGCAAACATCATCGCCGGCCATGGCGACAGCGGAGAGCTCCCGGGCGGCCGAACCCACCTCGCGCGTGGCCGCCCAGCTCCTCAACCACACCGCGCCCAGCTACACCTTCACCTTCACTCCCTTCCTACAGCGCACCTACCAGCACAGCCTCCCCCCCGACCGCCCCGTCTGCAAGGCCTACCTCTCCGGCTCGTGCCCGCTCAAATCACACTGCCCGGAACGACACACCACGCCGGCGGGCCACCCGGCATCGCAACGCGACGGCGGCGGAGGCGGCGGCGGGGGGGGCGGGGGGTTCGGCTCGCTGGTGTGCAAGCACTGGCTGCGGGGCCTGTGCAAGAAGGGGGAGGCGTGCGAGTTCCTGCACGAGTACAACCTGCGCAAGATGCCCGAGTGCAACTTCTTCGTGCGCAACGGCTACTGCAGCAACGGCGACGAGTGCCTGTACCTGCACATCGACCCGTCCTCGCGCCTGCCGCCCTGCCCGCACTACGAGCGCGGCTTCTGCCCGCTCGGCCCCCGCTGCGACAAGAAGCACGTCCGCCGCCGCATGTGCCCCTACTACCTCGCCGGCTTCTGCCCGGACGGCCGCGCCTGCCGCCTCGGCGCCCACCCCAAGTGGGTCGCCGACGGCGAGCTGGAGAAGCCCAAGGAGAAGGAGGAGAAAGCGAAGGAGGACGGCGCGGACGAGAGGGAGAAGGAGGGAGAGAGGGAGAAGGAGAAGGAGCGGGAGCGGGAGCGGGAGCGGGAGCGGGAGAGGGAGATGCAGAGGGAACGGGAGATGGACCGGGCAGGGAGGGATAGGGACGGGGAGAGGGGCCACGACGGACGGCACAAGGATCGGTTCGGTGGCGGGAGGGGAGGGAGGTGGAGGGGGAAAGGCGGCCGCTTCAGGGGGAGGGGACATTGAAACGACGTCCCTAACGACGTCGTCATCATCATCATCATCATCACCAAGCAGAAGAGCGCGTCAACGTCTACTCTGCTTATATTATCATCATCGATGCCCTCGGGACCATTTGGTACGATTTTTGTGTGTTTTCTGTTTGCATTCGGGAGTCGTGAGTGTTCCTACTGAGCGAGGTGTGCCGGCACCGGCTGTATCATCAGTAACTACCCGTATATACATATATATGTACCCTCCTTGATCTCTCCTTTGATGTTGGTCATCCAAGCTCTAATTGCGTCAATCCGAGTTAATCAGGCCTCCCTCCATACATTTGCCTCTCCAGCATGCTCCAGGGGCTGCACCGCAACAAACGAATCGCCGTTCCCTGCTCCCTCGCTCCCCGTGGATTTGGGACTTCCAAACGCAGACGAGCCGTTGTTGCCCTGCCAAGTCGCCAGCTCATCCACTTTCCTGATGCCCATCATCCACGAGACCAGCCCCCTCGGCACCCACCGGCCGACGAAGCCATAGACGCTGGCTCCGAGCCCGACCCGCACCGTGCCGCTCGTGATCGACCCGTCGATCACGTCAAAGACGGCATTGTGCAGCTCCTTCAGCGAGCTCCCCCGCAGCCCCCGGATCCGCCCAGCGCTGATGGCCGACCCGGACTGCGAGACGAAGTTCTTGCCGTACGCATGCCTCGCCGAGTCAGGCCAGGGCAGCGCCTCGGGATCCTCGGGGGCCGCCAGCAGCCCATGGGGCTGGACCAGCCGAGAGTTGGCCGCCGGGGTGAAGCCCGCAAAGTCAAAGGAACCCAGCTGCACGTGCGTCACGGGGATCCCGAGCGGGCGCAGCTCGGCCGTCAGGACCTCGGTGAAGGCGGACAGGGCGGAGCAGACCGTCGCTTCGGGAGCATGGAAGGGCGGGTTGATGGAGGAGATGATGGAGGGCGTGAAGACGAGCACTTTGGGACTCGGCCTTTCCTTCTCGGATGGTGAACTGAGGCGGGTGGTCAGGAGCGGGAGGAAGGTCTGGATGGTGAGGATCGGTTGGAGGAGGTGGGTGTTGAAAAGATCGGCGAAACTCGAAGGCGGGATGGTGGCGATGGGTGAGGTCTGGTACTTGAGCGACGGGATCAGAATGACGGCTTTCAGTAAGAGGTGATGCCGTTTGCCGTTGGGAATCGCGGCATGAGGAGCCTGCAGGTAGCGGGCGAACGCGTCGATGGAGGTGCCGGCACTCGGGGGCTGCCAAAGGGTTAGTTAGCCTAGTCAATACAAGGATGCGCACCCGGCGTGCCGTGCCGATGAAGAGGAACGAACATACATCGGTGATGTCGATACTCAGCGGTCGAATGTCGGGCCGCGCGAGGTTCTGAACCATGATCTCATCCTCATGGCTGTTGCACACGATAAACACAACGAAGCCTTTCCGCTCCATGTCCAGCGACAGCGACCTCGTCAATGGCAGCGCCGGAGAGCCGGCGATGACCACCACGTCCATCCGGCCGCCGCTGCGGGAGCGTCGGGCTCGCCGTGTCTTCCGCCATTGCGCGGTGCTCCGGTATGTCCGGTAGGCGACGACGCCCGTGGTGACAGCGACAAGGCCAACTAAGATCTTGTGCCTGGAGATCCAGTTCTGGACCCTCTCGAGCGCGGATACCGGCACGGTGACGATCGGGGGCGGCGGGGGCGGCCGTGGGCGGAACTGCTCGGGCACCCACTGGGCTTTGGCGAGGGCATCTCGTAGTGTATCGGCTATTTGATCGACGTGCCTGTCGATGTAGTCGGCGACATCCCTCGAGTACTTCTGGATTTCGTTTGGCAGGGACGAGAGCTACATTTGATATGCGCGTCAGTGGGATGTCTCATTCGGGATCACGCGAGGTGGGGGTACGGGTCCGGTCGGGCATACCACGTCTAGAAACGCTTGATCGTCCGCAGACATGATGACCACGGCGGTTGGGAAACTCGTGCTGTCTTGCGCATCAACCGAGACGGATGAGGGGGGGGCGAGCGCGCGCGTTCCGGGAGCAGAACCAATAGTAAGAGTGCCCGTCGCTGAATGGGTTGTTGAAGGTGACTCCGTAGAAAAAAGATGGGCCTGAGATGGTTGTTATCCTTATCGCGGGCCTCGGCGCCTAATAAGCAACGTCATGCTTGCCTGATATGTCTGCCTTATTAACATGCAATTGACTTTAGAAGGGCCAACCTGGAAAGTCTGACTGTACTGTAATTTAATCTGTATATACCTTCCAAAGTGCTTCTTCCATTTCTCTCCATTTTCTTACTTACCTATCTTCCAACCACCGATAGAATTTGCCGTGGGCATATGAAATACTAGTAATTAGAACAATTTTATAAAACATTGAACTTAAAAAACGAAGCGCTAACTGTCCCTCCTATACGGATGTACATACAATACTTACTATCTATACCTTCCTCGCGACCGCTCTCAACCGGACGTAGCTTAGCATATACCCCCCGGCAGGCTGTCTGCAGACGATGTCGAGTACCGCCACCACCTCGCGGATGCACTCCTCCCTCTGGGCCTCGGGCAGCACCTCGAACCACTTCTTGCCCATCAGGCGCACCCAGCCGTCGACCCCGCCCTTGTCGGCCCGCGTCGGCCGCCACTCCCGCTCGATCCTCTCCACCTTCCACCCGCCCACGCGCGCCTCCAGCATGTCGCGCACCCAGGCCTCGTCGGGGAAGAACCACGGGTCGGCCGCCCGCGCGCGCGCGAGCCCGACCCGCCGCGCCACGGCCGACAGCAGCGCCGCCCGGATCTCGGCGCAGTTGCCCGGGCCGCCCATCTCGAAGACGAAGGGCGCGCCCGGGGCCAGGGCGTCGCGCACCCCGCGGAACACGGCCTCGCGCGTCGCCTCGGGAGCGAGGATCCAGTGCAGCGCCGCGTTGGAGAACGCCTTGGTGTACTCTCCGCGCCGGAGGTGGCCGGCCGAGGGGAGGGTTGTCGCGTCGAGGACTGCGGAAGAAGACACACACACAGAAAAGAAGAGGTGAGCTAAGGTCGCCGGGGCGGGAGGGCAACCCATGGGACCACTCGTACATACCTTCAAAGCTGCATCTGTCTGTAGAAAGACCTGCGGACTCGGCGGCCGACTTGGCGGCTGCGATCATGGCCGGGGAGGCGTCGATGCCGTGGACTCGGGCGCCGGCTCGGGCCATTTCCACGTTGAGGACGCCGTCTGGAAAGCAGCAGCAATGTGAGCCGAGGCCGAGGAATGGATCCCCGGAGAGAGAAAGCAGCGCCGCAACGGAGTTGGTTCCGTACCTCCACAACCGACGTCGAGGATCACGTCGTCCTTTTGCGGATCCAGCCATTGCATGACCTTGGTGGCCAGCTTGGGCACGAACGACGCCGCATTTTGGTAGGCCTGTTTTTGTGTGTCAGTGACGAATAACATGAAACCAATACGGCGGGTGTGCAGGAGGACCGGGTAAGAAGCTACCTCAGAAGACCAGTTATCCTTCCGATCTGCCATATTTAATGCCCAAGCCGCGTGGAGATGTTCCAAAGATCAGAAAGAGACCGTTGCTAAGGTCGGAGAAACGTGCGGGGAAAAGTTTAGGGGGATCCCAGATCCCTTTTTATACACACAAACAACCAACACTACCACCGCTCTCGCTTCCCTCGTGTAAGTCGCAACTGAGGCGCATACAGTGAGTTGTCCTGCAAGGGGCGGTTGTCGGGACGCCGATGTCGGCGCTTCAGGGACAGTGAGCAGCTAGCGAGAAGAACGCTATGTTAATCAAGGATGATGCTGAATTGGACGGAAACAGCAGCGTGAGGCGGACATCTTCTCACAGTCTTGTCCGTGCCTCAGCCAGAGCTCGCTAGAAAACTGTCACTCTTCAACCAGATCGCCCACTCATCTTATCTCCGACAACCTCCTCTTCTCTCGGCCCGAGGCTTGCCGCGCCCTGGAGCGTCACGCCGCCGGTCCCTCTGTAAAAAATTAAAAGAAAAAAAAAACATTTACATCCTGTCTAGTCCAGGTCATCCAAGCTCATCAGCTGGTACTTGTCATCCCCGAGCGCATCTTCCAGTCTCTTCATGACCGCCAGCACCTTTTCCTCCTCCAGCCTCCTGCCCACCACCTGCACACCCACGGGCAGCCCGTGCATGCGCTCGGCGTCGTAGTGCTTATATGCCCCGCGCGCCACCCCGTTGAGCTTCTTCAGGTTGAAAGAAGCGGGCAGCTGGTCCAATGCTCTGTCCACATGGGTGACGGGGAGTACCCCGGCCGAGTAATCGAGCTGCAAAGAAGGGGCGCAAAGAAGGAAAGAAAGGAAGAATCGTCAGCCATGATCCGCCTTTTTTCACCAAAAAAAAAAAAAAAAAACAAGCCACAATCTCTCCATGCTTACCAGGTTGAAGAGAAACGTGTACCCGCAGCTGCTGACGGCGTCGTGCATCCCGTCGTGCGGGACGGCGGGCGTGGCGTTGGGGGGCGCGATGATGACGTCCAGCCCCTGCTCGTTCCACCACTCGAACCAGGCGGCCCGGTAGAGCTCCCTCTGGCTCACCAGCTTCCAGTTCTCAAACGCCGAGTGCGGCCGCCAGTGGCGGACCAGCCCGGCCCAGACGGGGTCCCTCCGGACGTACTTGACCCAGAGGTAGTACAGGTACCGGAAGGGCGCCCAGAGGGCGGCCAGCCGCCTCATCTGCGCGGCTCCGGGGTCGAGCCACTCGCCGGGGCGCCGGAACGACTCGAACATCTGGCAGCCGTCGGCGTTGAGCAGGAGCGAGGCGAGCCTGAGACCGTGGTACATGTCCGGGGCGCCGCGGACGTCGACCACGTCGCACCCCTGCCGGCGCAGGGCGTCCTCGGCCATGCGCAGCGCCCGCGCGCAGGCGGGGCTGGGGTCGACGACGCCGTCGGTCCGCAGCACGCCGACGCGCAGCTTCCTGGCCGGGTCGGCGAACTCGGCCTCGACCTCGCCGCGCCACGGGAGCGGGTGGACGGTGTGGTCGTACGTCCAGGGGCGCATGGCGCCGAGGACGGCGCGGGCAAAGTAGGTGAGGTCGCCGAGCGTGCGCGCCATCGGGCTGTACACGCTCGGGACGCCCTCCTGGCCGGGCATGCTGGTGGCGATGCCGGACTTGGGCCAGCGCCCGGTGGAGCAGCGGATCGAGTAGCAGCCGGCGAAGTGGGCGGGGACGCGGACGCTGCCGGCGACGTCGCTGCCGATGCCGATGCGGCCGCCGAGGGCGAGCAGGGCCGACTCGCCGCCGGTGCTGCCGCCGGGGGAGTAGTCCGGGTTATGCGGGTTGCGGGTGCGGCCCCAGACGTCGTTGGTGCTCTCGAAGCTCAGCAGCGTGATGGGCAGGTTGGTCTTGACATAGGGCACGGCGCCCGCGTCCTTGAGCAGGCGCACCATCGGCCCGTCCGCCGCCGCCCGGTGACCCGGGCCCGTGAACGAGCTGTACCCCACCGTCGTATCGTACCCGCCCACGACGACAGTGTCCTTGAGGCTGACCGGCACGCCGGCGAGCGGACCCTTCAGGTTGATCCCGCCGCTGCCATGGGGATCCGGGGGGGAGGAGAGCCAGGACTCGGCCGAGGGAAGCAGGATCTCGGTCAGGCAGTTGGTGCGGGCGTGGGCCTTGAGCGCCAGCTTGCCGTACGTGCGGAGGACCGACAGCGCGGTGGCGGTGCCCCCGGCGTGGACCGAGGCGACAAGGTTCTCAATGGGTTGCGTCAGAGCCTCTTTGTCGGACGCGGTGAGCGGGTCGTGGTAGGGCGGCGGGAGGGAGGCGATAAGACGGGCGCGCTCGGCTTGTTTGAGACGGCAGTCACGCCGGTGCTGCAGGTAGTCGAGGAGCAACATGGCTGTTCAATTCTGTCTCGAGCTTTTTGATTCGAAAAGTTTGGAACAGGACAATCCCCCCCCGATTGCTGATAAGGTCGATTTTGGTGAGAGAGTTGACGTAATTATTATTTACTTTCCGTGAAGAATTTAAGTTATGATTCCGTTGGATTTTGGGTAGCTCCGTGTCCCGACCAGGAGACCCGAGTTCCAACCCGAAGTTGCAGGACGCAAGGTTGTCAACTTTAAGAGATCTGTGTGCCAGTCCGCAATAGGAAGCCAAGTGACTGATTGGAAGGTTGAGGGATGCGCCGGTACAAGTACTGCACCGGGCGCTGCTGCGGTGTAATCCGTAGTCTGTGCTCGTGTCTGGACCGGGAAAGTGTAAGTGATAAGATAACCAGCGCGCGAGGCCAGGTGATGTGTGGGGTTGCCCTTGCCATCTCCGCTTCCCCGCATTCCGCCCTGCTCCGCCTTACCCGTTCCGATAAAGGTCCACCCCGACCCGTGCTGCTTGAGCCGCTTGGAGCCGACCATGAGCGCCTCCCTGCCTCCCCAATTTCCGAGACAAAAAAGAGAAAGAGATTCCAAGGACGGACTGCCATAACTGTTCCCAAATCCTGACCCACACCCGTTAACACTCTCTTATATCATGAATTGTTCATGGTCAAAACCTACATATTTCATATCATGTTTCCCGACTTCGTCTTAGGGTTGTTGCAAGGTGACATACTAGGTTAAACTGCAGAGAGACAAAAAAATAAAAATAAAAATAAAGGGGTAAAAGAACCGAAGAAGAAGGAAAGAAGAATAATGAAAAGAATGAAAGAAAATGGAACAAAATACCGATCGCTACCCTGCCAGCACCACCGCCAAAATGCAAACAAATCCTGCCCAGCCAATTGGAGCAATGCAATCCGTACTGAGTAATGAGAGGCTTTGCTAGGTCGTGTCAGCAGAGACGAGACAGACAGACCGTGCCGATTCCAGTTTTCCACAAAAAAGAGGCCCCCTAATCCCCAACGCCATCCTTTCCTTCGTATATTCCACACGCCCTATGAAGACCCGACTATTTTTATCCCGCCAACAAACGTCCCACAGAACGTCATGTCTTGGACTCATCGCCGCTGGTGCTGGGCTGCGTTACCAGCGTGGGCGCAATCCGCCTCCGCTTGGGCTTGCCGCCGGACGCTTCGTCCGTCTCGCCCTCGGCCGGGTCCCTCTTCGTGCCCGTGGACCCGGTAAACGATGTCCCGGGGGTCTCGGGCGGCGTCGTAACCGGGAGACCTACGACCTTGCTCGAGTTCGTGGCGGCTATGCTGGGCACCTGTCCGGCGATGAGGGGCGGGTTGCTAAGCACGCCCGTCTGGGACGCCGCGCTCGAGGTCGACCGCGCTGGGGACGCTGCCCGCTGGTTGACAAAGGAGGCTGTCGGCGGCGGCGGCGACGGCGCCGTGAGCGAGCTGGCAGAGTCCCGGTGCCTGTGATGAGACCCGTTCGGGAACGGCGAGGGAGGCGCGAGCACAGAGGTGGGCGTTGGCGCCGGCGTGTTCTGGCTGGATGCGTTCGCTGCCGGCGCTTTTGGAGGCCCAATTTCTCCCGTATACACGGTGCCGAGTTCACCGGGCTCGAACGTCAGCGTCGAGCAGAACCCATCCGACGACGAGATCAACAGTGTCAAGCCGTCGCTCGACCTAAGCAAGGGATCAGCATTTCTTTGTTTGTTTGTTTCCTCAACAAGACGCAAAACGTTAGAGAAAGAGAGACATACCAAGTCAAGTCCGTGAACGTGGCACAATGAAGATTGCTCACGACACATATAGGCGTGTATTGCTGCGTGTCGTACAAGAAGACTGAATCTTGGGTCGCCACAGCGTACACCATCCGATACGGCAATGCAAACACGGACTTCGGCCCTTGACCTTGCACGCCGGTTTCCAAGCTCAACGGCTTTGAAGTAGAGCCAGATGCCTCTGCCGAAACCGGCGCAGGCGGCGGATCCATAACCGACGGGCCCGGTGGAGGGTTAGAGAGAGGCTCTGGGAGCGACGGGATGGGCTCTTCGGCAGATGACGTGTCGATGGTGATGTTCTTGGTGACCGGAGGAGACTGCCTCAGGGTGTACACGACCGGGGAACATCGCACTACAACCGACGGCTTCTTGTGGCCTGGCAAGTGCGCGATGGGGGGCTTGTTTATACCACCCCGAGTGTATATGTAAACCGTGTTGATGACCTCGTACGTAGGCTTCGCGCCTTCCACTTGGTGCTGGGTCTGGTACTGCCCAGCGGGCGTGAGGAGAAGGCTCCCGTCAGGCGTAAATGTGAGCCTTCGGAAAAACGAGGTCAGCGTCTCGTTGGCATAGAGGCTGGCATTCTTCACGCCCATGCTCATGCCGTTGTGGTGCGGCTTCGGCGAGGCTTCGATAGGCATCACCGCCGGGAGGGGCATGGATGGAGCGGGCGAGACGGAACGTCTCGACGAGAACGATGTCCGCCTGCTATGCGTGATGGTGCTGGGAGGGTTCATGGGCAGGGCAATCGACGTCGGCGTTCCCGGGGCCGAGGGGACAGGCGAGCCCGCCGCGACGCCCGGGACAGAATCCACCGCCGTAAGGACCGACCGATATCCCGTATCGGGAGGGGCCGGGCTGCTGGAGGGGATCCGCCGAGGGGGGAGGTCCGTCTTGGCATGGCTGGCGAGCTTTGAGGGCTTGTCGTCATGGTTGTGAAGTGTGTACTGCCCGTCCTTCGTCCTCAGAGAATAGATGTGCACAGACCGGTCTGATGACTGTGTCGCGATGTACTCATTCAGCGGGTCCCACGCTACGCCCTGGACGTAGTGGCTATGCTCGGCAATCTGACGCACAAGAGTTCCTGACGTGACAGTCAGCAAAACTGTTTCTAGGGCCCCCCTCTTTTTCTGGTTCTTTTATTATTTTTTTCTGGAGTCATGATATTTTTGATTTGGGAGTTGCCCACCTGTTCCGGCATTGTAGATCCGCGCGACATTGTCCATGCTGCCGATTATGAAGAATGAGGCGTCCGGCGACCATGCCAAATCGTAAATTTCCGTGCCAAGCGACCGACACATGTGCTTCGTCCGCCATGTTTCCTTGTCATCGAGGCCTTCGGAGCCAAAGGTTGGGTGGTGGGTTTCGGATCGGACCCATAAGATCACGTTCCCGTCGTCGCCAGCAGATGCAAGGACCTCGCCTAGGGAGGGGTGTTAATGGGTCGAAGGATGTGTTGGAGAGATCGGAGGATGCTCCTCGCCGGAGCTCCAAGCTCACCTTTGGGAGCCCAGCGGACGACGTTGACTGCCTGAGTGTGCTTGGCGAGGGTGGCTAGGTAGTCGACCTTCGGACCGTCACCATCATCTTCGATCTTCCACAGCTGTCCCGGTGTGTTAGCTCTAGCCACGAACAGCTCGGTGGCGCCGCATTGACCTACTCGGACATTGTTGTCACCGGCGCCTGTCGCTAGGCGGCCTTTACCGTTGGGTTCAAAGTGGGCAGAGTAAATCGGGTACGGGTTGTTATTATCGTGGTGCCAATTTATGATCAACGGAGTCGCCTTCATTTTGAGGATGGGCGGGCGGTAGAGCTCCTGTCATGGAAAAGAGGGCTCGCTTCCTGATGCTTCCGCTGCCTAGTCGCGCTCTGCTCTGCTTGGTCGAGTTTTGCGTCGGGATGGCGGCTAGTTGGGGAATATCGGGGCTATGCAATGAGCCGACTCGACGAGCTCAATTGACCGAAACCTGGCAGGGGGGGCTTCGTCTTTGAATCGCGACCCGCCCGGGTAGAGAGGGCGCTGTTGTGTTGTTGGTTTGCGTGTGTGCTGAAACAACGGACAAGGCGAAGCTCAGATCGACGAGATCGAGTATAACCCGCACATGGGTACGGAATAACAATCGGCAGTTTCCGTGACGTGCAGACTTAGGGATGAAGCGCTCTGCGTATGTCCAAGATCTCGATATCAAACGAAGCCAATTGATCGCGTCGGTGCTGTATGCGGAAGTGCAACACCCGATGTCCGAATTACTGCACGTGTACGGGGTACTACGGAGAACGCATGTAAGTTATGTACATACGGATTACAACCTCCGTCGTTATTTGGTACGAAATACATCCGTACCGTTCTGAAGCTGTAACGAAACTGCTAAGCTAAATCCCTGTGCTATCATTGGCTCGCGCCTCCAGCCTTGTGAAGGTGCCACCGCCTTGCCCATCGAGTCGTATTAGTAAGGCTGTTGTTGCCGTGAAGTCAACAACACGGGTACGGATGTCGTCCGTACACACACGTCCCATGTTTCAGGGTGCGACGGCATGTCTTTATACAAGTCACCAACGTCGTCTTCCCCGTATGTACATACAATACTTGATTAGTGTAGTGTACAAGTCGCGAATTTGATTCGCAACAGGATGAGGTGACTCTTTCCCAGAAGCAAGAAAATGCCGGGGACTTGCTAAGTTGGGAAGGTGCCCAAAAATTGCTGACCGCAGGGGACGCGATGTCGCGATTGGCGAATCAGTTTCGGTGCTCTCTGCCACCACAGATCTGGGACCCCTTCGCCGCGTGAGTCAAGGGTGACAATGAGAAGAAGCATGCAGGATCCCGCCGATTCCCATCCCATGGCAGCGGAAAGCGAGACAAAGAGGTCCATTAAAGTTGCGCCGTCTCGAGAAGAGGGTTGACCGAGGCCTTGCACGCTTCAACCTCCTCGAGAGACTGTTTTGCCTTCCGCCCCCGAACACTCCAATCCAGCAGAACCTTTCCCGAGCTCCTGCGCCAACGGAAACCGCGGTTAGTGCGGTTAGTACTCCGTAATCCGCGGCCTGGGGCAGGTTGCTGTCTTGATATTTCTTTTTTCTTGTTCTTTTTCGTTTTCTTTAATCGCCAACGAGAGCAGTGGCCACCGCCGACTGCTAACCTCCAGGTTCTCCTTCGAGTAACATTACTGCAGTGCATTTGATATCCAAAGGTTATCCGTATTGCTGTCAAAGTACCCACACGCCAGAAAGCCAGTCAGGTCGCTCGGAGATAGCACGTCAGCGCCGAGCTCCCGTTGACACAAATTTCTCCCGTCGAGTTCGCGACGAGGTTGCTTGCTTGCTTGCATCCAGCCACTGCAGGCCTGCCTGCAATGCCGTTGCGTGATCCCAACTCGATGTTGAAGGTTCTCGGAGCAGGATTAGCCGTCATAGGACTCTGCTCAGTCCCGGCGCTCGGCAGCACCGTAGCCCGGCTTACCAAGCGAGACGCACAGCAAGACACGTACGAGGATGGCGACGGTAAGGCCTCGCCCGAGTCGCTGAAGGCCTACTCGGCCAGGCTGCCCAAGGCACTCGCCGTGGTTTCGGCGGGTGCCGGGCTCGCCATCTCCATTGTCCTCCTGGTCATTTCAGCACACGCCAAGGGGCAGGTGTTGACAAGCAGTCTCGGCACTGCTTCCTGGGTAAGTCAGCTCTTCTGGGCTGTTACCGATTCCTGCGCGGCGGCCATCAGTATACTAACCAATCCCGTGTCCAGGCTCTCCTCCTGTTCCAGGCCATCGCCATTGCTTCGAGCAGAAATTCGGTTCAGGCGTATGATCTGGGACTCTACACCTTCTTCGCCGCCACACTCCTGGCCGGCATCCTCCTCTCCCTTGGCACCGAGATTGGCGAGGATCTGTGGCACTCAGCACCCTTGTCCTTTGCCCTCCGCGCGGCCGAGTTGGTCTCGAGTATATCGCTTGCCGTCTCGACTCTCTGCATTCCCAGGCGCCCCGATGTCTTCTACCAAGGCCAGCTGGTGGATCGCATGTGGACTGCATCCGCTTTCAGCCGTTTCACATGGTCTTGGGCGTCGGACCTTCTCGCCCTCGCTTCGAAGAAGAAAGATCTAGACCTGGAGGACCTCCCGCGGCCGAACCGATTTGTCCGTGCCGCCTCCGTGTCTGCTAGCTGGAGAGCGCAAAAGAACACTGGGAAACGTCTCTGGCTGGCTTTGCTTCTAGCCCACTTCAAGCCTCTGGCGCTGCAGTGGTTCGTCACCCTCATCGCCTCGATCCTGAATTTCGCCCCGCAATGGGTCATCTTGCAGCTGTTGAGGTTCCTTGAAACCCGCGAGCCCGGCGGCGGGCGGGAGTTGGACGCCTGGATGTGGGTGGTCTGGCTAGGCATCGTCATCATTGCACAGGGGTGGGTTGAGACCTACGTCTGGTGGCTTGGGTATGCCGAACTCCAGATCCCCGTTCGTGCTCAGCTGTCGGCCCTCATCTTCGAGAAGTCGATGCGCAGGAAAGACGTAAAGGGCGCGGATGACGCCAAGAAGAAGGCTTCCGAGGAAGGAAACGCAGAGTCTTCGTCAACTGCTCCAGACCAGCCCAGGCCGGCGGCGGAAGCGGACGACTCAGAAGAGCATCTCAAGAAGAGTAAGCAGAGTACCGTCAACTTGATCGGCGTCGACGCAAAGCGTGTCTCGGACTTCAGCGCTTTCCAGAATCTGTTCCCGGGGAGCCTCTTCAAGCTCATCGTTTCGCTCGCCTTCTTGCTTGACCTCCTGGGTTGGAAGGCGCTCCTGGGCGGCTTCTCTGCCATGCTTGCCATTATGCCCGTCAACATCTACTTCTCCAAGAGGTACTCTGACGCCCAGGATCGCCTGATGAAGGTCAGAGATGAGAAGATGGAGGTTGTCACCGAGGCGCTTCAGGGCATTCGCCAGATCAAGTTCTCCGCCCTAGAGCCCGAGTGGCAGGCCAAGATTGGCGCGGTTCGGGAACGGGAACTTAGCGCCGTTTGGACTGTCTTCATAAACGATACCATGCTCATCGGCTGCTGGGTGACGAGTCCGATCCTGCTAGCCGCCATTTCTCTCGCCGTCTACGCTGTCGTCCACGGATCGCTGGCACCGTCCGTGGCCTTTGTCAGCTTGGGCGTCTTCAAGTCGCTCGAGATGACGCTGGCGGTTGTTCCAGAGCTCACAACGGATCTTCTGGATGCCTTGGTCTCCATCAACCGTATCGAACAGTACCTAAACTCTCCGGAATTGGAACAGGTCTCGAAGCCCGCCGATGAAATTTCTTTCCAGGATGCCTCGATCGCCTGGCCCACGGACGAAGAGGTTGACGAGTCAGAGAGGTTCGTCCTCCGAAACATCAACGTCACCTTCCCCAAAGGCGAGTTGTCCGTCATTTCTGGCAAGACTGGCACTGGCAAGAGTTTGATGCTGGCCGCCATCTTGGGAGAAGTAGATATCCTAGGCGGCACTCTCTACGTTCCGCGTGCACCACCGCTTTCGGAACGCCATGACGATAAGGCACACAAAGGTAACTGGATCATCCCCAACGCGATTGCCTACGTGGCGCAGATCCCCTGGATCGAGAATGCCAGCATCAAAGACAACATTCTGTTTGGGCTGCCCTACGACGAGGAGCGATACAACAAGACCATTGAAGTCTGCGCCCTGAAGAAGGATCTCGAAATGCTCGACGACGGTGAGCACACCGAGATCGGCGCCAATGGTATCAATCTTAGCGGCGGTCAGAAATGGCGTGTTACCCTCGCCAGGGCCATCTACTCACGCGCCGGCATCCTCATCCTGGACGACATCTTCAGCGCTGTCGACGCACACGTCGGCCGCCACATCTTTGAGAGGTGCCTCAATGGAGACTTGGCTGTCGGCCGAACGAGGATTCTGGTCACCCATCATGTCGCGCTCTGCGAGAGCAAGGCGAAGTTTCTGATGGAGCTCGGCAACGGCGGCGTGCTGCATGCTGGCCTCCTCTCAGAGTTGCGCGAGGAAGGCATGCTGCAGAAGATCAGGACCCATGAGCAAACGGCCGAGGAGATAGAAGCAGACGAGTCTGCTACCGCTGTAAACTCCGAAGACTCCTCCGTTAGGGAGCGGGAGCAAGACAGTGCGGTCACCAGCACCCCTAAGAACCCCCCGGTCATGGCATCAGAGGCTCGAAAGTTTGTCGAGGAAGAGACGCGTGAGCGAGGCGCGGTCAAGAAGCACGTTTACATGACGTACCTGAAGGACAGTGGCGGATTCTTCTTCTGGGCGTTTGCGCTTTGCATTTACCTGCTCGTGCAAGTGTTCAACATTGGTAAGCTTGACCTGCCGGTTTGGTGACGAGTAGCAGTAGTAGTTGTTGTACCGGTACTGATTCGGTTCAGGTCGCTCGTGGTGGCTCAAGATCTGGACGGGCAATTACGAGGAGCAGGGTAACTATCAACAGCACGCCCTTGTTGGCCCAGAGGATTACGGATATCCCTACACCGAGGCGGTCCGTCAGTCGATTCACGCCATGTCCGCGCCCGCCACCTCGATCCAGGGCAGTCTAACCTACTATCTCGGCATTTACGTCGCTCTGGCCCTCATATCCTCCATCATCGGTACCTTGAAATATCTATACGTTTACATCGGCTCGATCCGTGCTAGCCGGAAGCTGTTTGAGAAGCTTAACTTTACCATTCTGCACACCCCTACCCGATGGCTGGACACCGTGCCCCTTGGCCGCATCCTGAATCGCTATACAGCCGACTTTAACACCATCGACTCGCAGCTAGCCAGCACAGTAGGCTTCGGTGCGAATTCGTTTCTGAGCCTCCTGGCCGTTGTCGTCGCTGGGCTTTTTCTGTCACCGTACATTGTCCTCTTCGCCATTGTCCTCCTCTTGGTTTGCCTCTACTATGCCATCCTCTACCTCCACGGGGCTCGGCCCGTCAAAAGACTGGAGAGCACGACCAAATCCCCCGTCTTTGAACAGTTTGGCTCCGCCCTCACTGGCGTCACCACCATTCGTGGATTCGACAAGGCCCCCGTCTACGTCGATCGGATGTACAGGAAGATTGACGATTATTCGGCCTCATCGTGGCATCTTTGGCTCTTCAACAGGTGGATGGGCTGGCGGATGTCGCTCGTGGGCTCATTCTTCGCGAGCTTTGTCTCAATCTTCATCCTCCTCACTCCCGGTATCGACTCGGCTCTAGCAGGCTTCGCGCTGGCCTTTGCACTCGACTTCTCGAGTTCGGTCATGTGGACCATCCGGATGTATGCCAATATCGAGCTGAATATGAACTCAGTGGAACGTATCGTCGAGGTGGGCGATATCCACTCACTCGGACGGAACAGAACAGGGAGCTGACAATGATCATTGCAGTACACTGAACTTCCGACAGAACCGCTTGACGGTCAAAAGCCCCCTGCCGCGTGGCCTACGGAAGGGCGCATCGAAGTCAACGATCTGGTTGTTGCATATGCCCCTGATCTTCCGCCTGTGTTAAAAGGCCTAAACTTCACCGTCAACCGGAACGAGCGCATCGGCGTGGTTGGCCGAACCGGAGCGGGCAAGTCCTCTCTAACTTTAGCGTTGTTCCGCTTCCTCGAGGCGAGGTCGGGCAGCATCTACATAGACGGCCTCGACATCTCCAAGATCAGGCTCCACGACCTCCGCTCGCGTCTGGCCATCATCCCGCAGGACCCTGTCCTCTTCTCCGGCACGATCCGCTCCAACCTCGACCCCTTCGACCGCCACACCGACGAGGAACTGCGTGATTGCCTGGAGCGCGTCCATCTCGTCCCCAGCGGCGCTTCCGCTTCCTCATCCGGCTCCGCAACACCCGTCGGTTCCGCCGCGCCGAAGAACGCCAACATCTTCTCCGACCTCTCCTCCCCCGTCTCCGAGGGCGGCCTCAACCTCTCCCAGGGCCAGCGCCAGCTCCTCTGCCTGGCGCGCGCCATCGTCTCGCGCCCGCGTGTCATGGTGCTCGACGAGGCGACGTCGGCCGTCGACATGCACACGGACGCGCTGATCCAGCGGAGCATCCGCGAGGAGTTCACCGACTCCACCCTGATTGTGATTGCGCACCGGCTGAGCACGATTGCCGACTTCGACCGCGCGCTCGTGCTAAGCGACGGGCGGGTGGCCGAGTTCGGAACGCCGAGGGAGCTCTGGGAGAAGGGAGAGTCCGGCATCTTCAGGGGCATGTGCGAGGAGAGCGGCGAGAGGGACAAGTTAAGGGGTATCATTTTCGGGGACGACTGAGGAGATCTCCATTTCTCGAGGGTCTGCAGAGTTTGGTTTGGCGGCTGAGTTGGGAAATTCGTCTATTGTCACCAAGCTAGGAGGAGGTGTGTGCTGCCTTGGCAGAGTGAGAAGAACCCAGCCGATAAACCGAAAAGGAGTTGTTATGAAATTGCCAGATTTTGGTGTTTTTTATAGATCTGAACCTGGTTATCAAAAGGACAAATAAGAATAAATAAGAAGTGATTCCGCTCCAGATACGAATACAATGGCGCCGACGTCAGTTGTACTCCGCATGCCTCCCTGAATTTCACGCTTCTGGTGTATTATTCCCCTTGTGGAATTATACATACTACCCAAACCGCAACTTGGAAACAAAAGTAGCACAACAATGACAAATGGTCAATGACAATAATGATGACATTAGTTGCTATCTAAAACCGTTCTCAAAACAAAAGTACCTAAGTATTCTTTCTCCACCTCAAAAGCCACATACAACTCGCCCGACACTCTTGAGGAGTAAGATAAACTTATCGTAACTTTGTATTGATGAAATCTGGCACAGCATATATAACCCTCACAGAACACCTTCGCCAATACCTATCTATGGCACCATGCCAACCAGTCATTGCCTGATCCCTGTTTTCCCCCAACTAGCCATCCATAGAAGTATCATTGAATCTGTGCCATGCCATGCCATCCCATGTCATGCCAACCGTGCCATGCCGCGCCGTGTAGCGCGAGAAGATAAAGGCAGAAAGACTCAAAACAAAGACAAAAGTAAGTGAAACAATCCATCATCTCCAAGCCCAACCAGAGCTGCAACACGAAATCTCGCTCCCTGGCCAAGATCAGCTCCTTTCTTTCCAGTCGCCATCAAGAGCGCACTGCACCCAAACCAAGCCCGCCAGCAGAGCTGACGTAGACCCAAGCGTTCTTCTGTGCTTATATGAACAGATCTGACCAATCATTCACACGGACAACCCGTATAGAAACCACCCGGGACGCCATAGGCCCGAGGGCTTAGGCGTGACATCTCATATCACTAACCCACCCGCCGATTCACCACGATCGTGACAAAGACTGCTAGCACAACTAGCCACAAGCCAGCAAACACCACGCCGACGACCAGGACATTTCGCCGCTGCCGGCGCGTCAAGGAACCTGTCTCGCCACGCGTATACCACGACAGCGCCGAGTCGAAGGTTCCCCTGTACACGAGGGGGGCGAAGAACGGGAAAGCGGACAAAACACACATGGCATAGTAGCACACGCGTCGGCGCCGACGCGCCTCCCAGGAGAGATATGCCTCTTCATTGACGCTGTCGGTCGGGAAGAAGTAGTCATCAACGACAGTACCGCGGCATGGAAGTGGGTAGTGCCCGCTGCGTAAGCTGATGTTGGTGCCTGTGTGGCCGCGGCTGGTTTCCGTGGCGGTAGCAATGCGGTGCAAATCAGCGGTCATGGTCCTCATTACGGTAGCGCTACGGCTTGTATTGCGCTGGTCGCGTGCAATGAGGCAGGGTCGGATGCGGAAGACAGATTGCTGGCCACCTGGAAAGATGCTTTGTTGAGAGGTGCTGTCGGCCATTGGGTCGAAGGTTCGCGAGAGAGCGGAGCGCCCACATGAAAGCGGTGATCCGCTCCTGTAGGAGCTTACGCGGTTACAGCCGAGCGCGATGCGGTCTACCGGCGGTCAGCGTACCGAACAAACACAAAGATGGGGAGGGAAAGCCGTGGCCTTCACACCTTGTGAGCGGACAGGAGAGTCCTGATGAGTTGCCCTAATACCAAGAATGCTGGCGGACGTAGGGCGGCGAGTGTGAGCGTGCATAGGCTCCGTGACTTGAGGGGTGGGTGGCGCAGTTTTCTGGTTTGCCTTCGAAGAGACCATACTTGAGTTCTTGTGCGTCCTTCCTTTGCTGGTAACTGTGCGATCGTCATCATTATGGCTCCTATTTGCCGCTCGCCTAGCCGCCTCTTGTAAGCTAATTAAGGGGAATGAAAACAAGGTCGGCGAATCAAAGGACCTGGGTGAGTGGGAAGAGTCGGTAGGTTGCTTGTCTTTTGCGTGGCCGGCGGAGGGCTCCCCCGCGAGAGGGGAGGCCAGTATACCTCTTTTGCTCTCCTGGGTCTGTCTTCCCTCTTTCCCGCGTCTTACCATAACAATCCCTCCAGCATTCTCGTTGACAGCAACCAGTGTTGATCCGCCTTCACAAGCGCTGCTAGCCATTGGGGCACTGTCTGTAACACTAGGTTGCTCTGAGTAGGTCGACGAGAGTGACTCCAGGGACTCAAACCTCGACTTAGGCCACTGCTCGTTGGAGCATCGTTGCAGCAGCTGCGCGCGCTTCCTGGCGCTGCGAGACCGGATTGAAGCGCTGAGCTTCTCAACCAGGGCGTTCCGGGACGAGTTCGCGCTGCTACCGGTGGTTGTGTCGGTGAACATGCGGCGAGAATTCTGAAGATAGCCATTGACTCGATGAATTCGTGGCTTCGGCAGGAAGACTGGGCGGCCAGGGCCATTCAGGGCCCGAGGATGAGAGGTATTGCTCATGTTCTCGGAGGCCTGTTGCGGCAGGATTTGCTCCGTGGACGAGAAGGCGTCGAAGTGAGGCACATGAATGCTACTAGTATCCGAATAATCTGCAATGCTGCTGCCTGTGACTTTCACCAGATGGCTACCGCTCAAGCCGCTGGAGGAAGCAAGGGCACGGTTGCTGTCAAACTGACCGACACTGGTGGCGACGGTTTCCCAGTCAGCACCATCGCTCATGAGTGTGTTGACATTCTTCCTGTCGTGCCCACTTCCTGGTCCCTCGACATGATCCCTAACACCAGATGCCGCCTCGACTGGCGAGTTAGGCGGCGCTTTCGGAGGGCGAACAGAAATCTTGACCTCATTTGACGCGTCTCCACTTTCCCAGTCATGATCAACAATAGAGGTCTGGTAACGTTGCAGTCGGTTGGCAAACGGATTTGTGGTATGGCCAACACGCGGTGTGTTATTCGGCCGTTGTGATGGTGTGTGGCAGGAGATGCCACTGATCGAAGCCGCGCTGTCAGCGCTCACGCAACGAAGCGCGGCACTCACTTCTCTCTCCCTTGAGGGTTGTAAAAAAACGGTGAAGGAATCACGGTCATACTTGAACGGATCCTCGTCGGAGTCAGAAGACAAGTCATCAGATGTCTCTCCGTGACTCTCCTTGGCCTCCCCGTACCCCCGATCATGTAAGCTGCCGGTACAGGAGTAAGGAGGAACCCTGCCGTAAACAACAACATCCGAGGCGACAGGATTGGCGGTTGACTGGCTAATGGCTGAATAATTCCTGGCTGCCAGGTTTATGGAGGTCGAATCGACTCTGCTGACCTCACCTGGGTTGCTGGACACTGCTATCCAGTCGTGAGGGTGGGAAACAGATTGAAGTGACAAGACAGGGCGACTGAAATTTTGGACGCCATCGAAAGGCTTCTGTGTAGAATAAGACTCGTTATCCGATGAATGCACCGGTTTGTGCGGAGACAGTCGAGGTCCCTTGGATGTTGCGCGGGAGAGATTTTCTTTGGGGTTGTGCTGATGAGAGCTGTCCGAATGTGCACCAATGGCAGCCCGGGACTGGCAATTGCTGAGTATTCCCGACGGCTCAGTTCCAGGAGAGGGCTTGTGGTAATAACTGTAGATGTCCTCCATGGAATTACCAGCTTCTGAGACTGGTAAGCCAGCAGGATCTGCTTTGGCGCCCTGGTTCAGGCGATCTCTGACAGAGTTGCTGGCGCTGGATGACTCGAGGCCAGATACGACCGGGGAGGGATCAGTTGGTGTCTTGGCCGAGTCGGCACCTGTTGAAGCAGAAGCTGAACAGGGCGTCAAATACCGCTGTCGAGACGGGGGGTCCGGTTTGCCAGTCGCTAAGTCAGACAAGCTAGAGACATTGACAAACGAAGTGGAAGAGGAAGAAGGCACCGGCTCGATATGTGCGGCAGGAGGCTGGTTTGTAGTAGACCTGGACACCAGTCTCGAAGTGATCGCTTGGTGTGCCTCTCCTAGATTGGGAAACAACGGACCCTTCGGAGTGATAGACCGCGGAGACTTGAAATGAGACAGAGGTGTCCTCTGTGCATCCTCGGTCGGGTTCCAATACTGGGTATGAGTGTCCTCGTCCCCATCGCTCTTGCTGGACATGATCACGGTCCCGCCTGTGATTGTAGAAGTCAGAATTAGCTATACTGACCCTCTCTGGCTTATGAGTACTTGTGATCTAGCTCCCTCCACTATTGCCTTTCTGTCAACGTCCCATGTGACTGAAACTACTGCGCATACCTTAGTATATTAGGTGAGTATCTCACAAGACTCGGCGCTGTAACGTGAATTTAGACCAGTAACGGTAACAGTCTGACTTGTATATATGGTGATTCTTCCTTGATCGGATGATCTCGGCGTTCCAGAGCAGGCGCGATGATGTCGCTGTTGTTAGATCAGGTAATTGGCGCGAAAATCGGACGCGAAGGGAAGGAAGGAGGGTTTTCGCGCTGTGTTGAAAACGATCGGTAACAAAACTGAGTGGGTAACTACTCTGTGCCCAGGAGAAGTCTGATAAAACCACGATACGATCTACCACAGCTTGAACGGCGATGGTCAAAGAAAGTATTGTAGTAGGGAAAGTGTAGGAGGAGCGGCGAGGCAAGAAATAGAGCGTAGTAAGAAGGAGGGAAAGAACGAGAGCAGGAGCAAGATGGCAAGAACGGGTTAGATACCTCGAAATAGAATCTTGTTATTTCTGTTCATTTCTGTGCTCGCTGTTCCTAGATGTCCCTTCCATCTGGAATATCAGAACGAGGCCTTAAGCCTATCATTGGCTGCCAACAGTAAGAAAGTTTACGATCACTTGTCTAAATGCTCCGGATTGCTACTAATTCTCTCCTTGCTACTGTGAAGCGCGTCATATAGGGTCTGAAATCATAGGGAAATACACGAGTATATAGAGTGAAAAAGGATTTTGGGAACAGATTGTGGGCAGCGAGAGAGTTAGACAACTAAGGTAGTTTTGGGAGATTGATAGAATCACTTCTGCCACTTTGTTCACCTTTCAGTTCCCTACTAAACGGTTTAGATCAAGCTAGTAAAGTATGTAAAGTCGTGATTGTATTTAACAAAGTAGCCGGGATAAACATTCGCCCCCTCTCAAGAGCTCATGGCACCAGTTCCGCAGTGCTTTCTGGTGTCTCTGCCTTTGGGACACTCAACCACATGCCATTTCAGCATTCTGTATTAAGTTAACCTATACATGAATGTCCATTGGACATAAATGCAAGAACAGCTTCACGTTCAACGAGCATTTTGCGTGCAGGAAAGAGGTGTAGATCCGAGATCCGAGATGCCCAGGCCCGGTTTCTCTCGTCTGAAGTTGTTGTCCAAAATGGGAAAGACCATCTGAAGTCAGAAGAGGCTTAACTATCGATAATAAGATAACACATCCCCCGCGCCATGCCCCGCTATTCCCGCACGCAAAGACGGGCCTGGCGCCGGGCTGTGGAACCCCATGTGGCCGTCTCGCAACTGGGGCCCCTGGCGTCCTGTAATTCGGAGAGTCTACTGTGTAGAATGCAACGACCGAGCGGGCCGACCTTCCTTTTAAGTTCTTACCAGAAACCATCCAGGTATTTCCTGTCATCTTCCTTTGGCTCCGATACCCAGCTCAGAAACAAAAAGCTACATCCTTGCATTTCATCATCAGCAGCTGCTGGCTCTTTTTTTTTTTTTTTTCTGCAAAGTTTCTGGGCACCTACGCAGAGCTTATACCACTTGAGCCATGGATCACCTCCCGGGTGAGGTGTTGCTCCTCATTCTATCATGTAAGCAGTGTCTCGCGCGCTCACTTTCCGCGGTTCGCCACCATCGCAGCAACCTCAAAGCAAGATAACGGCCAACGGTGCTAACTGCAGCACACGTCGCAGTCCTCGAACCCGCAGAGATCACCAACCTCCAGCTCGTCTCCCGCGGCTTCTATAACCTCGCCCGCGACAACAGCTTCTGGCGCGCCCGCTGCCTGGAAGAGTCGACCTTCCTCGAGAACCTCGACCGACGACGGCGCCTGTTCGGGCCGACCGGCGACAGAGAGAGCCCGCCGCGATTCTTGTCCGGTAGCGGCTCCAACGGGAGCCCGGACGCGGGGGCAGCACTCGCTAATAACGATGCCAAGCCCACGACGACCTCGTTCGTCTGGAAGGGCGGCGAAACGCGCGAGCGCGAGCGCGTGCGCATCATGGCCAACTGGGACCCCTGCTTCCCGTCGGAGCGGGTGTCGTGGTACGACGAATACGTCCAGCGGCATGGACCCATCGCCATCAATTGGATGCAGTACGCCTACGAGGAGGGCCGGGACCCCTCTTCGCCCGCGTCGGTGGCCGACATGGTCGAGGCCCGCGGCGTTGCGCTGTACTACCCCGATGGGGAGGCCGGCGAGGCGGTGCTGGCGGTGTCGCCGCTAGACGACGGGAGCGTGGCTATGTGGGACGTGGGCGGGACGATGGGGAAGAGGGGAGCTCTCGTCGCGAGGAGCCGGCGGGGGATCCTGTTCGTCGACGGCCCAGAAGCGGACAATCGCAAGCGGTCCAAGAGGATCGATTCCGGGGTGACGGAGTGTGTGAGCGTGGACAGCCGACTTCATAGGGCATTTTTCGCCGTGCAGAGCCGTAAGTGGGGCCGTTATGCCCGGACATGTTGCGAGACAAATAGCTGACCGAAGAAAAAAAAAAAAAAAAAAAAAAAAACCCAGGTCTCATCGAGGTGGATCTGCGGCGGTTGTCGGTTGTTGGTTGCGAATCGTTCCCGTGGTCCATCACCGCGTTGTCCGCGGCAAGCCCGACGGTTCCTCTGACCGTCGGGACCAACCTTGGCATCCACTTACACGACTACAGAGCGCGCAAGCCGCGGCGGAACGACCAGGACGAGATGATGGACGATTTCGACAGAATCGGGGCTAACGAGTTCTACGAGCGCAGCCTCCGACGCATCTTCGATGACGAGCCCCTGCCCCCTTACGCGCCGCTGTCGCAGCCGGGCCCGCTGAGCATCCTCCATCTCCAGCAGCCCGGCCAGGAGGCGGACATATCGGACGACATCTATGTGGCAGGTCGATTCTCCAACATCCTGCACTACGACCGGCGCAAATTCCCGTCCATCCGGGGCTCTATCCACTCGGGGGCCCGACTGTGCGCCATGACCTCCCTTCCTTACCCCTTCTCGACGGTCGACAGCGAGCTGCGACGCAAGGCCGCACTATCGCTCGAGCAGGTCGAAGCATCCAAGACGGCGGCTGGCGGACGGACGCTGATTGCCTGCGGCGAATACAACACCAAGGGATCGCTCGAGCTTTACGGGCTGACGCCGACGACGGCATCGACGCATAGTACGAGCGCGCCGGGCGGGCTGCAGAACTCGGCGTTCAAGAACCGGCAGAACTGCTCGCGGTCCAAACTCATGTCGGTCGTCAACCACGGAACGCGCATCGCCTTCTCGGACGGGTCCGGCTTCATCAAGTGGTTCGAGCGCGACGGCTTCACCGAGGTGCGCCGCTGCCGCATCGGCCACAGCGAGCGGAACACGGAGGAACCCTCCATCTTCTCGTCCATGCCAGGGTCCGACGACATTGCGCGGAAGCTGTTGCCCACGCGGCCGGCAGCAGCCGTGGCCGGCGGTGGTCACGAACCCGAGGGGGACGACGGCGGCGGCGGCGGCGATAGCGACAACAACGGCGAAAGGCGGAGACACAGCAATGATTTACTCTTCTGGACGGGCGAAAAGCTGGGGCTGGTCACCTTCTCTGCGCGCCCAGGGTTCGCGCCCGAGGACTTCGAGGAGTCGACAGAGAACGGGGACGGGCCCGAAGCCAAGGCGCTGGCAGCCGCGCAGAGCGAGTACAACGAGATGATGCGGCGGGCGCTCGAGAGGCAGGCGGACGACGTCCGGTTCGTGAGGAACCTGGGCCTCGATAGCGGACTTCATCCGACACCGTTGTAGCGCAGAAGGCGGGAGAGTGGTTTTGAGAGTGGAGACCAGCCGAGCTACCACACGTACACACGGCATACACGTACGCAGTACGGTGTACGGATTACACTACGCACTACGGAACACACTAGAGGAAGACCCGCTCCCACGGTTGCTGCAGAATGGAGCTATGGCCGCGAGGTGATCGGCGATAGTTCGCTTACACTACACTAGAGCAGAGCAGAGGCACGTGTACTGTCGCACTGCCGACATAGAGTGCATACCTACTTGGTAGTATGTACGGAAGCCGGGACTGCTTGGTTCGTGTTTGCCGGCCGGCGTTGGATTGATTGGGACTCGAATATATATTATACCCCCCCCCCCTTTTCCTTTCCTCCTCTTCCTTTTTCTTTGTGTCTCTGCTCTCTTTTTGGCTGGTTTGGACATTTCCTGGGATTGCTGCTGAAGTGCACAATGCCGTCAAAGCACCCACGAGCTTGCTCGCCCTCTCGGATGTCGTCGACATGGCCAGCGGTGCCAGCCTCGGGGACAGCAAAGTGTGGTTTGGTGTGACGCATGTTGGTCCTGGTCTGTGGAACCACGGAGCAGGCCGGAAAAGTTGAGGCGGCCAATCTCCTGGGGACCGGGCAGCCCTGTAACCAATCGCCGTTGTGCTGGAACGCAAGGGTTTCCCACTTTTTTTGCCGCTCTCTTACAACTCACTAACGCAGTAACTAGCGCATTCGGGTCTTCGTTGGAGAGAACCATCAACCATCATTGACCTTTTTGGGGGGCCTGCCGGAGCCTCGTTTTACGGTCGATTGGGAACACTGGCTCGACGATCTTGTTATCTTTGCGGGGCTGTCGGCTATTTTTGCCGCCCCCCATATTTCCAATCTCATTTCAACGTCTTTCCCTTGCTCTTCATACATGGATGATGTTACAGACCCACGAACATGATGTTTGTGTTGGTGTCGGCTCTGCCGATCCTTGGTTCTCTTTTACGTTTACCTCCGGGCCCCCTCATGCCTCTCGTCAGGTCGCCCACCCCGCCGTCAGTCAGGTTTACGAATTGAACATACATACATACATACATCCTTACATGCCTACTTTGTGGTACGGTACATACATACACACTGCTACGGTCCCCTATTGTGGCGCTCCTGTGGACAGCACACCGCCGACTTTGCTGGGAGCTGGACACGCTCTATTTTTCCCTGTCATGTTCCCGTCCTCTTGGCGGCGCCCTTCCGGGCTATACACTACTAGGAACCCTCCCCCGACTCGCAGACCGCCAGTTCCGCCAGGGGATGGATCTGACAGTCCGGGCCTTCTCCATCATTCGCCCGGAGAGCTGCGCTGCCACATGGACCGTCAAGCGGCGTCCATGTATTCTCGTCTCCTTCGGCTTTGGCCCCCCCCTGTGCCCTGATTGGGCTTGCGCAGCGGAAAGGGCCACTCGCAAACCGGGTACGAATAACCAGTGGCCAACTCAGGGATCGCTTTTTCACCAGCACTGCCAGTGAGGCGGATTCGATTCACCTTGCCCTCCCCTGCTGCCGTTGCCGTTCAACAAGCTCTGGTTATGATACCTAGGCTGCTTGGCTGGCTTACTCCTACTTCTTCCGCAGCGATCACAGTGCGATGCTGTAAATTCGAGCCTGTGCTCTCTTTCTCCTCGAGTTCGTTCTTAGTGTTAACGGGCTGTTGGCCCCTCTTGCCGCCTTCCCGATATCTTACCCTCACTTTTCTATCTTTTGTTGTGTTGTCGGGGTTTCAGGTGATGGTCTTGCCACAGAGCGGTCGGTGCTGATCCCGGTCCTGTGACGCGAAGATAGACGCACATACAAGCACACACACCCTCTATCCCTCCCTCTCTCTCCCGCTCTCTCTCTCTCTCTGTATCCCTCTCTACCGCTTTCAGTGCTTCACTCCCGAGCATGTCCGATGGCACTGCCGGTGACAGACAGGGACGGCCACCCGCCGTCCCGTCCCCGTCCCTCTCACGGTCCCTGCTACTATCCTCCCAAGCGGCGCAGTGTCGATATGACGGTCCACGATGACTATGGCCCCCACTCCCTGCACAAGAGGCCGAGATATGCCCATCACCCCCAGTTTGCCGACCCGGTAGCCTTCAAAGCCGTTGACGCAACACTCAGCTTCCCTCACCTCTATCACCCTCACCCTCACCCTCACCCTCACCCTCGCTACCCACATCACCCATACCCCTCCCCGTGCGCTCGCGTTCTCTCCCCACAAGCGGCAGGCACTGCCGTTGCCGCCCCGGCGCTGGAGCGGACTGCCTCGGGCCACTCCATCCGCCCGGACACCACCGAGCGGTGCGCCTCGACCGAGCTCCTGGAGGACCACGAGGCCGCCCAGCGCGTGCGCGATCACTTGGCTGCCTTCCGCCGGCGCAACCCGGACTCCAAGCACGAGCGCATCCTCCGGAGCATCATCAGCCCGCGGCCCCTCCCACCACGGAGGCGGCGTCACCACTATTCCCACTCCCACAGCTGCCACCGTGGCCGTGGGCAGGAAGAAGAAGAAGAGGGATGGAGGGAAGGAGATTGGGGGGGAGGGAGAGGAGGAGGAGGAGGAGGAGGAGGAGGAGGAGGAGGAGGAGGAGGAGGAGAGAGAGGAGGGGCCAACGATTTTGAATGCTGCTACTGCGAAGAAGAAGAAGGAGAAGAGGAGGAAGAGGAAGAAGAAGAGGAAGCAGAGTACCCGCTCGACAACGACGCGCTCGAGTCCATCTTCTCGGCCGCCAACGAGATCTTCTTCAACGGCCGCCTCAGCCAGCGCGTCACCTGGGACTGGTCGCACGCCTCGAGCGCGCGCTACGACAGCCGCGTCATCGGCACCACCGCCCTCCGCCGCGCCGCCGCCCACCAGCGCGGCTTCGAGACCCTCATCGTCCTGTCCTCGCCCATCCTGCGCGACCCCCGCTACAGCCGCCGCCTGCTCATCAGCACCTTCCTGCACGAGCTGATCCACTGCTACCTCTTCGTCTGCTGCGGCTTCCGCGCAAGGGGCTGCGGCGGCCACACGCAAGGCTTCCGCGACATCGCCGCCCTCATGGACGACTGGATCGGCGACGGCGCCCGCCTGTACCTGAGGAGGGTCGAGGCCGACCTCGACCTGTTCCGAATCGGCGGCCGAGCCCACCGTCGTCATCGCCGCCGCCAGAACGGAAAGTCCGGGGGCGGAAACAGGGGGGAGGATGAGGAGCAGGGGCAGCAGCAGCAGCAGTGGGAGAAGGAGAACGTGGAGGAGGAGAAGGAGGAGGAAGGCCAGGAGCGGGATTATGACGGGGGACAGGAGGTTGGCGGCGTCGTCGTCGTCAAGGACCAGCGGGACAGGTGGGACAACTGGGACAAGTGGGATGCCCAGATAGATGGGAGGTTCGGCGTGCCGGGCAATGTGTATCCTTGCTCGGGCATGCCGGCGGATCAGGAGGAATACGTCACTGCTGCTGCTGCTGCTGTGGCACTCCCCGGCCCCGGCGTCCAGGAGGTTGCGTACTTCAGGGGCGGCGCCGGCGCCCTTGGTCCACCCGGCCATGCAGTTGCCTACGTTGCCCGGGGCACATCTCTCAGCCCCTCCAGGCCCGGAACCCCCGCCCGGGAGGCGGTATACCGGGGGCGCGTCAGTTCCCCGAGCTCCACCAGACCTGGCACCCCGACGAGAGAGACGCTGTTGCATCATAGCCGTAGCGGCTTCCCCAGTCCCGGGCCCGCTAGTCCCCCCCCGTGGGAGACGGCGCACTACGCCGACGGCCCGGGCCCGGGTACCGTCACCGCGATGACGATGACGACGACGACCACCACCACCACCAGTGCCAACACCGCTGTCTGGAGGAGACAAGCCCGCGGTGCCGGCCGGCACCTCTACGTCTACACGGCCGACGAGGCACCGGCATCCTACGTTTATGCGCATCCCACAGGCAGACGGCCCTGATGCCGTAATCAGAAACGCCGCCACAAGCCACCCCCTTTTCTTTACCTCTCCTGTTCCCATGGGCGCGAAACCTGTCCATCTCTATTTTCTTTTTCTTGTTTAAATTTGGTCATGGAGGATTGCTGGCTGCATAGCAACGGCGCGCAAGGATATCTGGCATAGACGCATATTTCTTTCTGTTTCATATATTCCCCTGGCCATTTGTACACCTAGTCAGCAAGGTCTTGTGGACTGGCTTGTCACACACACCCATTGTAGACGTATATATTCTGTATTTTCATAAAGTTCCTTTTCCGTCCCTCGGTGGCCACGACATGGCATTTTTTTTTAAAAAAAAAAGAAAAAAGCCTGGTGTGCTTGGACCTCACCTCACTTACACCGGCTTTACTCCTCGATGATGCAATTCACTCTCAACTAATATGCCGGCTTGCGACAAAATGAGCCCATGAACCAAGAAAAGAAACAATCTGCCATTAGTTATTATTATCCTACCAAGCCGGCATGTCATAACAAGCCTAAAGAGCACACACCCAACAACACAAGTCGTTTGCCCGCTCCATTTCACATCCGATACGCCCCGGCCGCGTCCATAACCCAAACGTGTGTTCCGTTCAATCATCCCATACCCATCATCATGAAAACTGTTCATTCATCCATCCATTCCTCCCAATTTTCACCACCCGCTCATCATTATCTTCATCATCACCACCAACCACCACCGGCCAATAATCGTTGGTGCTCTACGCTCGTTCCAGCCCAACTCCCGTCCCCCCCGCGTTGCCCCCGTCGCCGCTATACACGGCATCCCGGCAGAGCAGGGCAACCTTCTTGAAGAAGCGCCTCCACTCGAGCGGATCGCCCTTGACCTTGACGAACCTCACCTCCAGCAGCTCCAGCTCCCCCCCTTCTTCTTCTTCTTCTTCCTTCCCCCCGTGGTGGCCCGCCGACGACGAGACCAGCCGGAACCGATCGACGAGGACGTCGCCGTGCAGCCCCTGCCGCCTGCCGTCCAGGGTGCGCACCTTGAAGGTCGCGACGTGCTCGCCGTGCTGGTGGTGGTGCGGGTCCGTCGGCGCGGCCGAGCGGGACGGCGGCGGCAGGGGCACGTTGAGCTGGTGCAGCGCGTCGTGCAGCATCTGGACCAGCAGCGAGGGGGGCACGGCCGAGAAGAAGCGGGTGAGCGAGTACGACGGGACGATGTCGCGGAACTGGCGGGCGTGCTGCGTCAGGGACAGGGGCACGCCGGGCGTCTGCGAGAACTGGCTCATTGTCGGCTCGTCCGCCAGCGCCTCGAGGGCGGCGGCGGCGGCGGCGGCGGCGGAGCTTGGGGGGTTGTTGTTATTGTTGCCTGCTAGTGCTGTCCTGAGGGAGGAGGAGGAGGAGCCCGTGGCGAGAGGCTGGGTGGAGGAGATGGCGTAGGTGCCGCCTAGGAGAGTGCGGGGCGCGGGCCGCTCCCAGTCGAAGAGCACGTCGTTGATCGGCGTTTCTGGCTGGGTGGCCGGGAGCTTGGAGGATGACCAGTCGTGGGCGGGGTGGGCGTCGATATCCATTGCCTCTGGCTGGGATTGGCGCTGGGATGGGGTTGGCTCGGCATTGAGATCGACGCGCAGGCCGGCGAGCATCCGCGTGGCGAGCGCAACCGGGTCCGAGATCTTGCCGTCCGATGTCAGGAGGGGGTTGCGCCGTGTGTACCACGGGTGCTGGCGGATCTGGGCAAACGAGAATCGCTTGCTCGCCTCGACGTTCATCATGCCCCGGAGCAGGGACAGGGCGTCGGCAGGCACCCTCCCCCAGAGCGCGTCGGTGCTGCGGCCGTTAGTTCGCACGTACTCCTGGAACTCCCAGCTTCCCGACGTCGGCTCGTCCCACGGCGTGTTGCCGACGAGGAGGACAAACAGGATGACGCCGCAGGACCAGATATCCACCAGGTCGGCCGAGTACTTGGGCCCGTCTCCCGACTTCCTGTCCTGCCTCGCGCACTGCAACACCTCGGGGGCAACGTAAGGCGGACTTCCGCACATGGTGCTGCTCTGCTTCCTGGCCCCTTTGTACTCGAACATGGTTGCCATGCCAAAGTCCGCGATCTTGAGATTACCGCTCTCCGACAGGAGGATGTTCTCGGGCTTGAGGTCGCGATGGGCGACGCCCTTGGAGTGCATGAAGCTGACACCGCTGATCAGCTGCAGGAAGTAGAGGTGCGCAATATCCTCCTGTACTCCGACGTCTGCTTCGATCTTGTCAAACAAGTCGCCGCCCTCGGCAAACTCCATGGCGATCCATCTCCATACCGCATCCTCGCCCGTGGCGAACCACTCAATGATGTTTGGGTGCTGGCCGATGTGTGAGTGCAGCGACACCTCCATCGCAATCTGCTTCGCAGAGATGCGGCCCTGCCTGATCGCATAGCCCTTGTGGATTAGCTTGACGGCAAAGACCGGCGACGGCGCATCAAGGGGTATCGCTTTCTTGATGCTGCGATCTGTTAGTGTGGGGCGCCCGGGCAAGGGGTGTGTCTTGAGTGGTGTATAAGTGGGCGCCGGGGAGCAATCTCACGATGCATATGCGCCCCTCCCAATCGTCTTGGAGATAATTCTGAAGGGGAGGTCGCGTGGGAGAGGGTCTAGTTGCGAATGTTGCATCTATTGATTGTTCAGCTTGATATTCTCTCGATCAAAGGTGGTGATGACTCTTGACGCTCCGAATTTAAAGTCAACAAATATAATGCGACCATGAAAACAAAACAATCGAAGCTGTGAGACTAATGATGCGATGCGTCACACTCAAAGACTAAGGAAAAAAGAAGAGAAAAGAAAAAAACAGTAAAGGGAATAGAAAAGGATTTACAAACAAACAGCCTCGCATGAGCATCTGAGAGGGCACTCACCGTTGTCGCCATCTTGAACGCGTTCAGATCTCGAAGGCGCGTGTTGCTCGCGTAAAGTGACTCCAGATCAGGGGAAAGAACTCGGGGCGCTCATGCACCTGAACGGAGGGGGCAATGTTTTGGGGCGCAGGCAGCAACGAGGGCTCATTGGGTCCCAAGCTGCAATGGACCCGGGCCTGAACCTGGCCTTGGCGCCCGGACCAGGCCCCGCCTAGTTAGGTGTCCCGGTTGCTAGAGGGGCTCCATTCGTCACCTAGGCGTTGGTGGGGAGCATTGCAGAAGTTAGGTCTTTCTGTCCAGTGTAAACATTCCTGCCCAAGAATCTGGAAACGCCCGCCCGGGCCGCTGGCTTTTTTTTAAGTTGGTTGCCGCCTTCCCATCCTTAGCAAGAAACGCCAACCCCGAGCTCTAGCTCTTGCCAGCCATCTCAAGTCTTGCTCTCTCTTAAAGAGACAGCAAGACGCCCGTCGTCTTTTCTTGTTACAGGTATGGGACACACCTTTTCCCCTAGAATCCGTCTTCATCCACGCCTCACGAACCTAGGGACTGACCTATTATTTCTTTCTCAACAGCATCTGTCAAGAGGCATTTTGCTTTGAATCCCTCTACTACGCACACTTGTTGATTTGATTTGCCTGACTGTTGCCCGCTCTGCCGGCCGTCAACTTTTCAGACCATCATGTCCTTTGCAGAAGACGGCCACAACGCCGTCCCTGGCAGCGTCCAAGCCAACAAGCTTGGCGGCGCAAGGAAAGGTGCCGAACCGGGTCAGAATGCCGCGAAGAGGTGAGTGCTGCGTGCGAGCTGGAGAGGGTTTCGAGACGGCTGTCGCAGTGCTGAGGTCGCAGTGGTGAGGGCGCATGGCTAACGCGCAGCCCCGCAGGTTACAAACAGAGCTTATGCAGCTCATGACATCGCCCGCGCCAGGGGTGTCGGCCTTTCCTTCTGCCGACGGCAATCTGCTCTCCTGGAGGGCTACTATTGAGGGTCCCGACGACACGCCCTACTCCGGGCTCACGTTCAAGCTCAGCTTTGAGTTTCCGTCCAACTACCCGTATGCACCGCCCACTGTGCTCTTCCGGACGCCCATCTACCACCCCAATGTCGACTTCTCGGGACGCATCTGCCTCGACATTTTGAAGGACAAGTGGACCGCCGCATACAACATCCAGACCGTGTTGCTGAGTCTGCAGTCTCTGCTGGGAGAGCCAAACAAGTACGAAGCCCACTACCGCTGTACGGGAGAGGCTGACTAACCCTTCGCAGTGCTTCTCCGCTGAACGGCGAGGCTGCTGAGCTGTGGGACAAGGACCCAGCCCTGTTCAAGACCAAGGTTATGGACCGCCACAAGGATGTCGAGGACGATTGAAAATAGGTTAATTGGGTCATGGGGCTTGGCTTTTTTTATTTTTTTTCGGGTTGTCATGGGAGAATGGAGTTTTCTTTTCAGGGCATTGCGCCCCACGGAGTATCGGTCCCTGGGTTAGGAGGGTTTGCGTTGCCAGGGCGGATTTGGTTCATGGATATCCCTTCGTTGTCTGCTACTGGCGCAGGCTGAAGTACATCAAGCATTGGCTTTGAAATGGACATTTGGTTGTCCATGAGCGAGATAATCCCAGCGCATCCACTCTGGTAGTTTTCCGACCGAACCCCCCTCTGTCCAGCCCCGCTGTGCCTTGACCGTTCTTTGACGTGGTTGTGGTATCGAAGGTGTGCCGTACTTTACGAACCCGTGTATTCGTAAAAGGAAGCTAGATGCCATGCGAGAACTCCGGAGAAGCCCAATGCCGCCATGAAACTGAACCACGGCCCAATCTCGATCCCCCCCGGGTTTTGTCGTCATCCCTTACTCCTCGACAACAACCGTGTGCAGACCCTTGGGGTTCTTGACGTTGACGGCCTGCACGTAGCTGTAGAGCTTCTCCTTGGCGCCCTCCTCGTCGTTACGCCTCCGGGAGATGCGGACGCGGAGCCTGTAACCAACACCCTTGATGCCTTGCTCCCAGACCTTCTTGTTCAGCTGGGGGTCCAGACGGACGTCCGAGGTGCCCTAATGCCATCACTGTCAGCCTCATGCCCACCCTTCTGCCACTCCACCGACCGGATCGAAACTTGGATAGCTTCATCTCAAGGTTCGAATTCGTCGGGTTGTTGTCGTAATCGAACGAACGTACCATAGCCTTGGCAGCAAACGCCTTGATCTCCTTGATCGCACGCGGGGCCCTCTTCTTGAAGGTGACACCGTGAAGCTGCACATCCGGTCAGCAGTCCGGCACAACATGAATTCCAACGTCTATTATTCGCTTCACCTACGCGCTTGTGCATGTGGATGGTGTACTCGCGGGTGACCACGTCGGCGATGGCCGAGCGGGTGGCCTTGCCTGAGGGCTTCTGGGACGACATTCTGGCAGCCAACCGTTAGCAGGTGTTTGCAAGGACGAGATGCCGCGGGCGAGAGGCATAGTGCTCCGTGCCGAATCGAGAGAGGATGAAGGACGCAATTACGTACTTTGGCGACGTCGGGAACTCGTGCACTCGGAGTCGGGTTGAGTGGTGTCGAGGAATCGTCGGTTTGGCTGGGTTTCGATAAACCTACCTCTGGCAATTTTGCATTGGTTTTTTCCGCGAATTATGCGAAAGTGCGGGCCTGGGCTCAGAGTCCTCGCGTAACTGCCCTAATGTGGAAAGGCGGCGTCGGCTTAGGTGTGCCAGCCCCATTTCATTTTGTGGCTCGGCGAATGTGGCTAGTGGTTGACACTGACCGTCAGCTGCCAAGTTCGTATCCATCTCGGGCGGTCGAACGAACCGAGCACTCCCTGGCTCAGACGAACGGTCGCGACTCCACCCATTTTTAGCTCGCATGGTACTCCGTATGTTATGTTAATTACGGAGTATGACCCGCTCGGTTGCTCATTTGACGTTCTCGCATCGCAGGGGGCAACCGCGCCTCTCGAGTGTTCGTTCGAGCTCCTCCGAGACGCAAGCCAATTCTACCATCATCGCCTTTCGCAACCCGACTTCAATCCGTACGCTGTGCGTACAACACGTTCCTTTCAGCACAACCAGCCGGAAACTCGTAAACTCTCCTGCCTCTGGGTCACATAGCTCCGTTTGACAACATACCTTTGCGGCACCATCGCAATTTCTTGGGCGACCGCATGCACCCGATCGCTGTCACAACCCTGTCTCATGAGGTTATAAAGGCGGAGCTCGACGCGTTTGGATTCATCGATCGTTTAAGTTTCTCTTTCTTACCCTCACCGACCCATCTTCACTCCCATCACCCAGCCGAACTCCCTCTTCAGCTCCAGGAAAGATGGCCGACAACGCGCCAGCGAATCCCCCTCCCCAATCCGACTTCCCTCGAAATCGATTACCAACACTCTTCGAAGTTCTCAGTCGTCGGACCCTGCCTCCTGTTGATTTGTTTTCTTTCTACATCTACATGAGAGATCAGCAGCGCTCCGTCGACTACCTCGATTTCTGGTTAGTTCAACTGGCCTCGTATTTTCAACTCCCTTTGAGATTCTAACCTCATTCCAGGCTGGATGTCGCACAGCACATGTCGCTCTGCCGTCACTATGTGCGCGAACTTCGCCGATCCGTTCTCGTGGGCACGCCCGACTTGGACAGAGCCTCCAAGCGGTCATCGGGCATTCTGGAGGGCCTCGGAGACCTCAGCTACTCGGCTCCAGGGCCGTCGATGTACGCAACCGAGAAGGAGAAGGATCAAGATGCTCGAATGTCTGCGTTCTTACGCGAGGATCGCGAACTTCACGACTCCCCGGCTAGCAGCGACGCGAGACAGAACCGCCCGAGCACGAATCTCAGCACACCTCGGGAGCTCAACACGGATTCAACCTCTCCTCCGCACACGGTAGCGCGACAAGACATCAGAGCCTCTGCCGAGAAGATCCTTTACACCTTCCTTCTCCCGGGCGCCGAACGCGAAATCACCCTGCCGGGCTCAATCACTCAGGACGTCACAACAGCTATCGAGGAATTCGGAAGGGACGACCCCGAGGTGTTTGACGTGGCTAAGGACTATGTCTTTCAGGCGATGGAGCGCGACGCTTTTCCGGGGTTTCTCAGGATGAAGGCGCTTGGCAACCTGATCCCCCCGACAATGGTCATGCGACTCATCATAGGGCTTGTGTCTATGTTTGGTGGTTTCTGGGCTGCGTTCATCCTCATCTTCCTCGACAAGTCCCGGATGGAGAGACTTTGGGTAAGCCATGGCATCTTAGCTCCCCTTTTCACTGTTCTCGGCTAACTCTCGCGAAGCTTATCCTCCCCTTCACCATTGGCGTCTACTGCCTCGCCTCTTACCAATATTGCCTCGACCCAATTCTCGCCCTCATCGGACTGAGCGAGTACACCCCCTTCAACTTTTCCCGAATGCGGGAGCCCTACGTCCGGAAGCTTCTCGCTCGCCGGTCGGTCATGGTTCTGGCCGTGACGGCCCTCGTAGACGCAGCACTCTGCGTCCTCTTCATCCTGGTTCCTGGCAAGCGGCTGTGAGGGAGTGCGGGTCTGGGCTCACGGGAGTTTGTGAGCTGGCCTCGCTCCCGATTTGATCAGCCCATACCGGCTATCCCAGGCTAGCGAATATTCTAGAGGAAAAGCGGGTTGACAGGAGCCAGGGGAAGAAGTCTTCGATCACGACCGTCACGTTGTTCCTAAAGCCTTTACCGCCACCAGAGGGAGTCAAGGGGGGGAGTGGCGATCTCTGCATTTGATTTCAGTAGGCGCAGGGTAGAGGGAGGGAGGGAGGCCTCGGTGGGTGTTCAGGATATGGCGGTCTTCTTCTCAGCATACATTCTTTCTCATCATTTTTCCTTTCGAAGCTTTTGGGGTTGCGTTATTTCGCGAAAACCAGGACCCTGGCTTTTCTTTTCCTTGCTCGGCCGTCTCTATCGTCTTTGAAGCTCTTGTTATTTGCATTTTGCGCCGCCGCCAATGTACGATATACTAGTAATACCCAGCGTCGTGGGCGTTTCAAAGCACTGGAGGGGCCGTCCGCCAGACACAGATAGTTGCAGTTGCGCTGAATCACAGAACTCGAAACCCACCCTGTTCTTCCCTGCCTCGAGACTCATTATCGTGATATTCTGTGCCTGCAGTGCTATACGTATCGTGCCTGGGTTATTCGTCATTTCATTACTGACATGTTCATGCTCGGCCCGTTGACCCCCGATTCCCCCCTGTGTGTGTGTGCTGCGTATGGACAATGGAGGCGCGGTTCTACGCCTCCATCTTCCGTCTACTCGCCCGTTTCTGTCCTTTGTCGTCTACGTCCATGCTGTTCCCCCCCGTCTATGCCGACGTCGGTATCCGCATCGCTGCCGTTCATGTGAGCGCTATCGCGTTTCACCGCCGATCTCACTTCGTGCCCCGTCGCGCTGCCGCTACCGGCGAGGTTTGTGATTGCTGCGCCTGTTGCCCCTGGGGCGAGGTAACTGCTGCCGCCGCCAACCGTCAGCATGCTGTCCTTATCCGTGTTCGTCAAGGTGGTAGTAGCAGTGGTGGTGGTGGTGGTGGTGGTGGTGGTGGTGGTGGTTGTGAATGTAATGGAGGAAGAGGCATTGTTGCTGATGTTACTGTTGTCGTTGCCGCCGCCGTCGCCAGGGTTCAGGGTCAATCCGGTGTGGTGGGAGGGTGGGGGCTTGATATTGCGGGCATTCTTGCGAGGGGCAGCGGAATGTGCAGCAGCAGCAGCAGCAGCAGCAGTAGTAGTAGTACTAGTAGTAGAAGAAGAAGAAGCAAGGGGGAGAAATGATGTGCTATCAGGGGCGTAAGGGGCGTGCCCACCCGTTTTCTCCTTTTCCACCAGCGCATCCACTTCGCGGGCGCGAGCTGCTGCGCGTGCCGCGCGGCGATCGGCTTCGGCCCGGAGCTGGGTCATCTGGCAAGAGAGGGACTCGAGAGTTGCATCGCACCGCCCGGCCCAGGCTTTCAAGCTTGAGAGCAGGCTGCTGATGGTTGTGGGGGCGACGTCACGGAGCGGGGAGACGCTGTCGATCTGCACGCGAGAGGCCTTGGGGTTAAGCTGGGCCTTGATGAGGCCGGCGTAGATGGCACTGATCACGAGCTCCTCGAGGGCCTGACGGCTGGGGAGGTCGAGCGCCTTTTGGAGGGAAGCGTAGTCGAGTGCTGGAGAAGCGCCATTGCTGGAGGAACCGTCCTTCTTGGCAAGGGTCAAGAGGGAGAGTTGGCGAAGCTTAAGGCGCTGGGCGTCGTTGAGCTCAGGAAGGCCGGGAGTGGAGAGGTATGAGGAGTAGGTGCCATGGCAAAATATTCGGAGAAGGGTGAGATAGGGCGAGAACTCATCCGACAAGGCGAGGGCTTGGATCTGAGGGGTCTGGAGCAGCTCGGTGAAGATGTAGGTGTTGGGCGCCGACGTCGCGCGGACGACCAGGTCGGCCGCGGCCCGGGGAGAAGTGGCGGACTTGCTGAGAGCTAAGAAGGGCTGGGATGGGGATCAGATACAAGGTACCTGGCCCGAGGAGAGGAGTCATCACTTGGATAATGCCTGGCGAGTTCGTTCGAAGAGCCCGGCGAAGGGGGAGAAGGCGCGGGGGAGAAAAGGCGGGGAAGCGAGGAATGAAAAAGAGGACTCACCTCGAGCGCATTAAGAGCTTTGGCTTGCTCCATCTCGTGCGATTGGGACCTTGTGCCCTCAAATGTTCGAACTATTGACCGTGGTACGTTGAATATTGCGAAATCCGTGGGTTCCAAAAGCCGATCAGAGTTAGCTTGTCGCTTTGTTGTTGCCGTAATGCGGGCTGCAGCCTTGCTGGTGGGGCACGAAGCTAGTGTACATAGTATGTAGTGTATGTACGGATTAATCCGTATGTACATACATCCGTAGATAAGGTAGTTCGAGCCCTCCGAGATGCGCTGAGCGTATGTATTGTGTAGCGTACGGATTACACTAGTGTACTGCGTAATTAACAGCGTAATCTGTAAGGCTGAGCCCGAACCAAAGCACTGCAAGCTCAACCAACAATTCGATCCGCACATTACTTACAAAACAGAGCAGGTACCGAACCACACGTGCCGATCCGGGAAGTCCCCGATCGGCAGCGCCAAGCTCAAGTCACAGTACGAAAAGCAAAAAGCTAGTCCTTAGAAGCACCTCCAACCGTGAAGATGTTGTCCGCGCTGTTATCTGGCTTACTGTAATTCGACTAGGGTAGTGTATGTGCATACTTTCCTCTTGCAAATGTTTTAAGATTTGCAACAGTGTTGCTTCAGACCTGTTTGACATCAACTCGGGCCCTCCTGGCCGCCAAGAGCCCACTACTGTGTATGGGTTACCCGCATGTATGGACGGATTACAAGACCCGGCCATCTTTCTGTGTCCCATCCTTCGGGACTTGACCATCCGCTTTGCCTCTGCAATTTTAATGTGGTGCGCACTTGGAAGGGCCCGTCCCCCCACGCCTGCTGAAGTTCCCGCAAGGACACACTGTGCGCTCTTTCGGATGGTGCAATCGTCCTGTCTACATAGAGCTGTGCAATCTCCCGGGGGATCGTAGCTTGGCCGAGACAGTTTGGGAATCAATTTATGGGCTGTTCAACTACCGTCGCTCATTTGACAGCCCAGAAAGGTGTAGTGACTACCGGCAACAGAAAGGTATATTTTCGTGGGGATGCCACCTTCGGCAGTGATAGACCACTAGGCAAGCACGGCGTCTGACGCAATCAAGGCACTTTTCCTCTCCTGTCTCGTGGAGTCATGAGCTCAGTTCCCTCTCGGCAGAAAAAACTAAACAAAACCGAAAAACGTTGCTCCGTGCTGATTCCGACTCTGTTGTACATACATACAGAGTATGCCTTTGCCCATTCCGCTGCTGCTGAGTGAGATGGTCACGAAGCCTCACTCGTAAAAATGCGCCATGCTCTCTCCCGTCACCGAATCGTATCAGGAAGAGCGAGGGCAAGCGTGCACTGTTACGCTCCTCATACCCGTGTGTTTGAGACAAAATGCTCCAGTGTTGAGGCATGAGTTAAATGCAGACGACTCTGTACTAGTATCTCATCCCAAATTTAATCCCTAAGGGTGGAAAGCCATCCAATCGAGGGTGGCGAAACGAGTTTCAAATCTCAGGTTTAAGCGGTTCCAAGTTCACAGTGCGCAAGACTGTACTTTCTGCCCCACTGGGCTTCTTTCGTCGGTTCCGCCGCTCCCGCAGCGGAGCTGCTCATTCATTCATTCATACCTGGCTTCTCGCTGTCCGATTTTCCTGTCTCTCGTCTAATAATGCAGAACAAGGCGCCATCGCTGGAAGTTGGCTTGTCCTCCTCTCGCATTTTAGCAAAGAAAAGAAAAAAGACCATTTTTTTCTCCACGATTACGTCCGTCCAAATGATATAGCGACAGTCGCCCCCGTGGATCGAGCGACCTCGAACATCTAAGTGGCACCGGTGTATCCACGCACTTTGCGTCGCCGCCGCCGCCGCCGCCGGCGGTTCGCCAGGGTGTCGTCGAGTAGAGAAACGGAATACAATAGGCTCGAGCGGCTCAGGCGCAATCAACACAAGAAAAACAAAACAAAAAATTGGCGCCCGCAAATATCAAGATGTCGCTCGCGGCGCCACCGGCGCACATGGCGACCACGACACTCAAGATTGAGGGGATGACGTGAGTTGCCCGCCGCATACAGCCGGGTTGGCTGGCTCTCAGCTAATGTTTGGCATACAGTTGCGGCGCATGTACCTCGGCCGTTGAAGCAGGCTTCAAAGGTGTCGATGGTGTCGGCAGCGTTTCGGTCAGCCTGGTGATGGAGCGCGCGGTGGTCATGCACGATCCCCAGCGGATATCCGCCGACAGGATACGAGAGATCATAGAGGACCGCGGATTCGATGCCGAAGTCTTGTCGACAGACCTGCCCTCGCCAGTTACCCCGCGCGCCTCGTTCGGCGGCCACCCCAGCGACAGCGGCCCGGCTACGATGGTTACGACGGTGGGAATCAAGGGTATGACCTGCGGCGCGTGCACGTCGGCGGTCGAGGGCGGATTCAAGGACGTTGCGGGCGTCAAACATTTCAGCATATCGTTGCTCGCGGAACGGGCTGTGATCGAACACGATCCCTCGCTCTTGACTGGCGAGGCTATCCGTGAGATCATCGAGGACCGGGGGTTCGATGCCGAGGTCCTCGAAAGCAACGAAAAGGGTCCAGAGGCGAAGGCGGGTTCCGAAGGTGCAAAGACGACTCCGTCAACAGCCACCACGACTGTTGCGATTGAAGGAATGACTTGTGGTGCGTGCACCTCGGCCGTAGAGGAAGGGTTCAGGAATGTCGACGGACTCGTGCGTTTCAACATCAGCCTGCTCGCGGAGAGGGCTGTCATCACCCACGACCCAACCAGGCTGCCGTCAGACAAGATCGTCGAGATCATCGAGGACCGGGGTTTCGATGCCAAGATTCTCTCGACTATTTTCGATTCGCTGGATCACGGAAGCGGCGCATCGACCGCGCAGTTCAGAATCTACGGGACCCTGGACGCGGCCGCGGCGAAATCCCTCGAGGAGAAGTTGAGCGCACTCCCCGGCATCAAAAGCGCGAGGCTTGCGCTGAGTACCTCCCGCCTGACCGTGACCCACCTACCCAACGTCACGGGGCTACGGGCTATTGTCGAGACCGTCGAGAGCGCCGGTTACAACGCCCTGGTCGCAGACAATGACGACAACAGCGCCCAGATCGAGTCTCTGGCCAAGACCCGCGAAATCAACGAGTGGAGGCGGGCATTCCAGATCTCGGCCTCGTTCGCCGTCCCGGTCTTCCTCATCAGCATGGTGTTCCCCATGTGCATCCCGGCTCTGGATTTTGGTTCCATCAGACTCATTCCGGGGCTGTACCTCGGCGATGTCATATGCATGGCACTCACGATCCCTGTCCAGTTTGGTATCGGGAAGCGCTTCTACGTCTCCGCTTGGAAGTCTCTCAAGCATGGCTCTCCAACGATGGATGTATTGGTTGTGCTGGGCACCTCGTGCGCCTTCTTCTTCAGCGTCATGGCCATGATCGTTTCCATCCTGTTTCCGCCCCATACGAGGCCCAGCACCATTTTCGACACCAGCACCATGCTCATCAGTTTCATCACCCTGGGACGCTTCCTGGAGAACCGCGCCAAGGGTCAGACCTCCAAGGCGCTCTCGCGACTGATGTCCCTGGCCCCGTCGATGGCTACTATCTATGTTGACCCTATCGCCGCCGAAAAGGCTGCCGAAGGGTGGACTAGTGATCCCAACGGGGAGGATCCGAAGCAGCCGCTCGATGGTGGCGCGGCCGAGGAGAAAGTGATCCCCACAGAGCTCCTCCAGGTGGGAGACATTGTCATTCTCCGGCCAGGAGACAAGATCCCGGCGGACGGCGTTCTGGTGCGTGGAGAGACTTACGTGGATGAGAGCATGGTCACCGGCGAGGCGATGCCGGTTCAGAAGACAAAAGGAAGCTTCCTGATCGGCGGCACCGTCAACGGTCACGGAAGGGTCGACTTTCGTGTCACCCGAGCCGGCCGCGACACGCAGCTCAGCCAGATCGTCAAGCTTGTGCAGGACGCGCAGACCAGCCGCGCTCCTATCCAGCGCCTGGCTGACGTGCTTGCTGGGTATTTCGTCCCGACGATCCTATTCCTCGGCCTCATGACGTTCCTCGTCTGGATGGTCCTGAGCCATGTGTTGCCGAACCCGCCCAAGATCTTCCTGGAAGACGCGAGCGGTGGCAAGATCATGGTTTGCGTGAAGCTCTGCATCTCGGTCATCGTCTTTGCGTGCCCGTGCGCTCTCGGTCTCGCCACGCCCACCGCCGTCATGGTGGGCACCGGAGTGGGCGCAGAGAACGGTATCCTCGTCAAGGGCGGCGCCGCCTTGGAGACGACGACCAAAATCACCCAGGTCGTCCTTGACAAGACGGGAACTCTGACGTACGGCAAGATGACCGTGGCCAAGGCCGACATCGCCCCTCCTTGGAGCGACACCGACTGGCGGAAGCGGCTGTGGTGGACGATCGTCGGGCTAGCCGAGATGGGCAGTGAGCACCCGATCGGCAAAGCGGTTCTGGGCGCCGCCAGGGCGGAGCTCGGCCTCGGTCCGGACGGTACGATCGAGGGCAGCGTCGGCGACTTCGCGGCGGCGGTTGGTAAGGGCATCACCGCGTATGTCGAACCGGCGACCGCGGCCGACCGGACGCGCTACAAGGTCCTGATCGGCAACGCCCTCTTCCTCCGGCAAAACGACGTTGATGTCCCCCGCACCGCGATCGAAGCCTCGGAACAAACCAGCGAGTCTCGCTCTGCGAAGCCCAACAACACGGGCACAACCAACATCTTCATCGCCATCCAGGGCGCCTACGCCGGCCATCTCTGCCTCTCCGACACCATCAAGGACGGCGCGGCCGCCGCCATCGCGGTGCTGCACCGCATGGGCGTGCGCACCGCCATGGTCACGGGCGACCAGCGCGGCACGGCGCTGGCCGTCGCCTCGGCCGTCGGCATCCACGCCGACGACGTCTACGCGGGCGTGTCGCCGGACCAGAAGCAGGCCATCATCCGGCAGCTGCAGGAGGCGGGCTCGGTGGTGGCCATGGTGGGCGACGGCATCAACGACTCGCCCGCGCTGGCGACGGCCGACGTGGGCATCGCCATGAGCTCCGGCACCGACGTGGCCATGGAGGCCGCCGACGTGGTGCTGATGAAGCCCAACGACCTGATGGACATACCCGCGGCGCTCAGCCTGGCCCGCACCATCTTCCGCCGCATCAAGCTGAACCTGCTGTGGGCGTGCCTGTACAACGTGGTCGGCCTGCCGTTCGCCATGGGCGTCTTCCTGCCCTTCGGCCTCCACATGCACCCCATGATGGCGGGCGCGGCCATGGCGGCCAGCAGCGTCAGCGTGGTGACCAGCAGCCTGTTTCTGAAGCTGTGGAAGCGGCCCCGGTGGATGGACGAGATGGAGGCCGAGATGAGGGACGGGGGTGTCGTCCACCCGAGGCGGAAGCGATGGTGGGCGGTGCTGGGCGGGGCCCGCGAGCTGGTCGGTGGACTGTTTGGGGAGAGGAGGGAGAAGGCCGAGGGCTATGTCCCACTTGCGACGCTCGATCGCGAGTCGCCGGTGTGAGTGTTTTTTTTTTTTTTCCCTTCTCTTTTGTTTCTGTCTTCAAACCCTTGTCTCTTCCTTTTTGCTACATACATGGCGTTGTTCAGCATGGTTTCGGGCATAAGGAAGAGAGCTATCCAGCATGGGAGGCCTTTGGTGGATTGTTTAACGCATATTTTCCTGGTGTTATTGCTAGGCTCGTTATATACCACTCTTGCAATCATCAATCATTCTTGTCTGTCATCTGCGACCAGTTAACTGTGCGTCTGTACGGATTACATGAAGGCTCGCTCGGTATGGCACACCGAATGCAAAATTTGATGGTCCCTTATCTTCGCGGGAACTTGGTCCCAAACAGCAATCCGTCATAAGATGATGACAGCATTTCAGGCGTTGTCATATGTGGGCAAGATCTTATCTCGGAGCTTGCCATTCTCGTTCGAGCCTTGCTGGGGGCTATGCTACTTCATGTCCTATATCCTAAGGTGCGAAGCAAAAATCATGGGAGCTATCCTCTCCTCCGAGCCTCAATCAGGGGGAGCGCCCGCAAACTTGGGGCGACCCATCATCCTGTTCGTGAACATGGGACCCGGCATCGACACGGCCTTAGCCTGCGGCACCCTGAGCAGGCTTGTGTGCGGAATACATAACAAAAATACACCGCCGAGAGTAAATAAAGGCGTCAGAACGAGAGAAGCTGACATGAAGTTGCGCCGAGGGATCGCATCCATTGCTCCGGGTCCCATTGGTTAGGCACATGTGTGGTTGTGGTGGTGCGCGAGAGGCGCGGCTCCTCCCAAATGGAAGAGCCCCGCGCGGATTCGGTATCTGGCAGCCCCCAGTCCCGAAGCCGGCTTTCCGTCGCAATCGTTTCATTTTTTTTAGAAGGCGGGCTGGAGATAGGCCTTCATGGCCTTAACGGCGTCGCCGTCGTGGGCCTTGAGGAGTTCGGTCGCCTTGGCCTTGGGGAGCTCGAGCTCGTCAACCTGGTCAAGAGAGAATATGGCTGTTAGAGAGACGGACGTCATATATACATCGTGCAACATTTTTCCGAATAGGAAACGGGAGGGAACAAAAGAGAAAAAAAAAGAAAAAGAAAAAGAAAACACAAGAAATAGAGAAATATGAAAGACGGACCAGCAGCTTCACATCCGCGGCGTCCACCTTGACCGCCTTGGTTTCCTTCTTGGTGCCGGCGCCGCCTCCCAGGGCGCTCACGGCGTTCTTGACGGCTTCCTGGTCGACCTCGCGGGCGGCGCCCTCGTCATCGGCGCGGGTGTCGTCGAGCTTGGAGAGAGCGGCGGCGGCCTTGCGGTCCTCGGCCGACTTGGCGGTCGGCTGGACCTCGTCCTCGACGTCGGCCGTAGCGCCCTCGACAATGTCGGCGGGCTGTCTGTCTTCGGCCATGGTGGATGAGAAAAAGCTTCTCTGTTTTGAGCTGAGCTGCGCTGATACCTATTTACTCCGAACTTTTGGTAGCCTGACTAGAGGATCGAGCTCGAAAATAGGGCTGTTTTAGGCCGAAGTGGGGGAGGGGTGCTGCCCCCGGCGGGTTGGCGGGACCCCTGCAGCTTAACTAAGCGGGAAGCACCTACTGTGTAGTTTTTCCATTGGCCAATTCATCGATGGGGCTGCTTCTTTCATCGACTAGGATCGTTTTGCCTGGCAACAAATAATAATAAGTGTTTGACTCACAGTCGCAATGATGGTCTCGGACTTTAACTGCCATCCTCTCAGGCTTCATAATAAGCCCGGTTGAACTTCCCCTACCGAAGGTCTCAGAGCTGTATGCCGGCCCCGTGAATTGCTGAAGATTTCCCATATTTATTAGGGAACTTGAAGTTTGTGCGAGCCGCAAGTTCCTTGTTCTCTTCACCCCCCCACCTTTCCCACTTGAGAGGAGGTCGCCTCGGAGCCAGCGAGACACAATGACGACGCAGACGACGACGACCAGCAACGGGCAGGTCCCGGACTGGACGCCAGACTCGTGGAGGTCAAAACCGATCAAGCAGTGTCCCGAGTACCCAGACAAGGCCGCTCTCGCCAAGGCGGTCTCGGAGCTCAAGCGGTTGCCCCCCATCGTTCATCCGCGCGAGATCATCGAGCTTAAGCAGCACCTTCGCGATGTCGCGCAGGGCAAGGCCTTCTTGCTCCAAGGTGGAGACTGTGCTGAGCTGTTCGACTACTGCGAGCAAAACGCCATCGAGTCCAAGATCAAGCTGCTCCTGCAGATGAGCCTGGTGCTGCTCTGGGGCGCCAACAAGCGCGTCGTGCGCATCGGTCGCATGGCCGGCCAATATGCGAAGCCTCGGTCCAGTCCCATGGAGACCATCGACGGCCGCCAGGTCCCATCGTTCAGGGGCGACATCCTGAACGGCTACCACCCCGATGAACGGGAGCTCGACCCGGACAGGCTTGTCAAGTATATCTCTCTTCCCCCCCCCCCCCCCTTTTCCCCGCCGCATTCTCCTGCCAAGGCTCGGTCGATCCTAACCCGGACCCTCCCCCGCCAGGGCGTATTACCACTCCTCGGCCACTCTCAACTACGCCAGGGCGGCCATCTCGTCCGGGATCGCCGATCTGAGCAGGCCCCTTGACTGGAGCCTCGGCCACGTCCGCGACCCGGTCTTGAAGGCCAAGTACGAGAAGGCGGTCGACTTCCTCAAGGACATGCGGGACTTTCTGCACACCATCGGGGCCGAAAACGAGAAGTTCCACACGGTCGACCTGTTCACCAGCCACGAGGGCCTCCTCCTCGAGTACGAGCAGCCGCTGACCCGGCTGCTCGACGACCCGACCGCGCCCCCTTCGGCGCCCCGCAAGGAGTACTACAACACGTCGGCCCACTTCCTCTGGATCGGCGACCGCACGCGCCAGCTCGACCACGCGCATGTCGAGTACTTCCGGGGCATCGCCAACCCGCTGGGCGTCAAGGTGGGGCCGTCGACGCCGGCCTCGGACCTGCTGGCGCTGTTGCGCACGCTCAACCCGGCGCGGGAGCCCGGCAAGATCACGCTCATCACGCGCTACGGCGCCGACAAGGTGGCGTCGCTGCTGCCGGCCCACATCCGCACCGTCGAGGACAGCGAGTACGCCGGCACGGTGGTGTGGCAGTGCGACCCCATGCACGGCAACACCCAGTCGGTCGGCGGCGGCATCAAGACCCGCCGCTTCTCCGACATCTTCAGCGAGCTGCAGCAGACGCTGCGCATCCACAAGGAACAGGGCAGCTACCTCGGCGGCGTCCACCTCGAGCTGACGGGCGACCCCGTGACCGAGTGCCTCGGCGGGAGCGAGGGCCTGGCCGAGGACGACCTGTCGACCAATTACACCAGCTTCTGCGACCCGCGCCTCAATGAGAAGCAGGCACTGGAACTGGCCTTCCTGATTGCTGACCACTATCGGACCGAACGGAACGGGAACGGAAACTAGGCCCGAGCCGCAGCTCAAAAATGGGGAAGAGGGTGATTCGTTGACTGGGACCAGGTTTGGCGTTACGGGGGAAGAAAAAGGGGAAAGGGGGGAAAAAGGGGGAAAAGAGTGAAGTTGGGGTTGGTCAGCATCTGGTCGGTACGCATGCATCAAGGGAACCCCTTCGTATATTCACCAACAACGGGCGTGACAACACATCCGCGCTGTGTCATATATGTATATATATATATATATATATATATATATATATATATAGCGCGGAATACCATGTATCTCATTGTCCGGTCATAAAACACCCCGTCTTTCCAACATCCCACTCAGCGTTCGTGTGCGCGGCGGCCAACCTCGAAGATAGAAAGACCAAAAAAAAAAAAAAAAAAAAAGGTCAGGCATGCCGTGACACCCATCACCTTGCCACCCTAAGCTTAACCGAAGAGCTGTCGCGGACCCCGCTTTCGCAACTCACAAAACGCTCTTGTTCCTCTCCTCTTTCCCCCGCACAGCACCTGCGCACTCCCGGTCTCGGTCCCGCTCCCGCTCCCGCTCCCGCTCCGGAGAACGGGGCAACGGTCAATCCAAGAGGGTGATGGTCTGCGCGCCCTCAAAGGCATCGCCGGACTCGACGGACTGCCAGCCGGCGACGGCGCCGGGCTCGACGCACAGCATGTTCCGGAAGCCGTGCTTGGGCTCGAAGTCCGGGATGGCCCGGGCCTTGTCCGCCCAGGGGTTCCACACGACCACGTTGCCGAAGTTCTCGCGCGTGACGCGGTACCGCGGCACGCCGCCCTCGGCGACCGTCACGTCCCCGGCGGGCGTGTACACGCGGTCCGTCTCGCCCGTGATGGTCGCGGCGGCCGGCTCGGCCGGCTGCGTCTTGTGCGGGTTCGCCGAGTCGACCTTGTCGAAGTAGGGCGCCGACGCGAGGCCGGTGATCTCTACGTTTGTGATGTCCTGTTTTATGATTATTATTATTGTTGTTATTATTGTTATTATTGTTATTATTATTAGGGGAAGAAGAGAGGGAAGAAAAAAAAAAGGGGGGGGGGTGGGAGGGGAAAAAATGCATGAGGTTAGCCCCTAAGCTCGAGACTCTCCTTTGGCTCTTCTCATTTTTCCTCTTCTTTTTTTTTCCTCGTAAGGTAAGGGAGAGGGGAAAAAAAATGAAAGGTCAGATGCGTACCTTGACGCGCAGGTACGTGTGCATCAAGACCTGGCAGTCAAATGGGGCGCTGTCGTCATTGGCGGCCACGATGCTCGTCGTCAGGCTGCGCTGGTTGAGAGTCACGCTGTAGATCAGGTTGAACTTGAAGGGCCAGTGGGCGGACGCCTTGGGGTCGAGCCCCGGCGCGGCCGAGCTCAGGCCAAAGTCGAGCTTCACCGTCGGCTCGTTGGCGGCCTTGCCCACCAACGACTCGGACGTCGACTTGCCCAGGAACTCCCAGCGCGAGGTGCGCGCGAACCCGTGCTGCGGGAGGTCCTTGGTCTGCGGGTGGTCGGGGGCTGTGCTGAAAACCTTTTATGCCCGCCTTGTCAATCCCCGCGTCTGTGGGTGAAAAACAAACAACGGCTGACTTTAACTTGACAGGGAGGGGAAGGGGAAGGGAAAGGGGAGGTATGTAGAAGAGAGGGACTTGGATAGATGTACGCACAGGGAAGACAACAGGGATGCCGCCTCTCACGGCCCGGCTGCCGTCCAGCTTGGCCGCGTCGCTCAACCAGAGCTTCTCGTCACCCGAGGCATCCTTCCAGCTGATCACCGTGGCGCCGTAGAGGAGCACTTCGACGCTCTCACCCGTGGGCAGCTCAGCCCTGACGCGCGAGTTGTCCTCGGAGAAGGTCACTGTCGCCTGGGGTGGAAGCCCGGGGGTTGAAACCAACTCCTTCGGCTTGTTGGCGCGTCCGACCATCTTTGGTGTTCGGTTCGTTTGCTGCTTTCCTTGGTTGCGTTCTGCTAGCAAATATGTTTGTTGTCTTGCTGGGGGGAACGCAAGCGACTTCGAATGAACTAAAACTCCGAGTTAGTGACTAAGATTGTGCGAAATGAAAAGAAGCGGGGTCCGATCAGGAGGGATCAAGGCTTTATTTTTTCTCCCGGAGACAAAAGCTCAAGTACTGTACTCACTTAAGCACCTTTTCCTTTCTTCGTTCTTTCAATTGTGGTTGTTGATTTGAGAGTGACAAGTGGGATGGATGCCCGCGTGAATGCGGGGTATGGCGGGGAGTTTACCTTAAGTTTCTGTTGAATCACTATTGCTTAAAGCAAAGAAAATATTGCGTACCTCCTTTTTTTTTTTCTTTTTTTGGAGCGTAATTCGGCCTTGTATTTATCTCAATTGCAACCTACCGCGGATTGAACGGCAGCAGTTACTAGCGTGAAGTCTAGACTGGGCAGTTTTTGTGGCGAAACAACTGATCGTCATGGTCGCAGCAGCACCTCAGTTTGATCCGACCTGGCCTTTTATGCAGAATGCAAAACCCCTCCGGCCTAGGTGCCCAGGTGCCCAGGTAGGTACTGTACCAAAAAAGGTGAGAGCTTCTTCCATCGAGGTGCGGGGCAATGCTCTCTTCTCAAATGGAACCGAGCGAACAGCGGGGCTTACCTGAAATGGACGTCAGGATGCAGCTTCCATTGCCATCTTTGTTAAGGCCACTGCCAGTTTGGGCCGCTGCACACTGCTCAGTGACTGCCCATGCCTCCTGCGTCACCTGAAACGCCGCACTCGTCAGGCGGCGCGCCAACGCTGACTTCAGGCCGCCTACTTACATAGCACTCGGCGCTCCTTTGGTGGGCGACGCCATCCGGTCGCGGGGTGCTCTGTATGCCCTTGGTCGGAACAACACGAGGCTGGGTAAATAAGCCCCATTCACCGGCCGTTGCACTTCACGGCAGTAGAGGTCAGTTGCCCTTTGAGGCAATTCTTGCGGTCTGTCAGACTCATAATGCTCGCTGGCCGGTCTTGTTGGACCGCTGCCCGAGGTATTTTGTCTCCTCCCTTCGAATTTCTAATAACAACCCCGTGGCTTCCTTCTTCGCAGGCAAATACAAATGCTGATAAGACCCAACACCAAAACAAACAACCAGGCCCAATTACATCAGACCATTCATAAACGCCATTAACCATGCAAGTGTGATTACTTATCCTCTCCCGCGCCTCTCCGCTTCGTACAGCTCCCTCCTCATATCCATAAACATATCCTCGATCTGGTAGACCTGCTCCCTTGACAGCCGCGCAGACCGCAGCTCATCAAGCCCACTCCGGAAGAGGTCCATGATCTTTTGCGCTTGGGTCGGCTCTGGCGCTGCGCCCCTTTCCACATTCGACACACCCTCTTCCCCCTCGCTGACGACCTTGGCGTCTTCCTCTTGATTTGTGTTGATGGGTTGTTGATCATCAACTTGCATCTGCTCCACGGCTGAGATCGGTATGGCGAATGCCTCTCCCGATCTCGCACTCGCCCCTTCCTCTTGATGCTGGCTCGACTCGTGTGCAATCTGAGACTGCACATCCTGATCGTCTTCTTCTTCAAACTGCATGCCCTTGCCGGTTCGAGGAACGGTAGGCTTCTGAGGACCGCTCTCCTGGCTCGGATGTTCAGAGCTGGAAGGCTCGGCGGAAGAGCTAGGGATCCGCTCCTCGGGGATGTCCTCCTTCTCCATGTTCCCCGAGAGTCCTGTCGACACTTCGGGCGCTTCAGCCGACCCTTGAACCTCCACGGCCATGTCCAAAACGGGCGTCTCCTGGATATGCGGAACCTCTCTACTCTCCTCAGCCGGATCGTGACGCTGCCTCTTGGCGCCCGTCTCCTGGGCCTTTGAGGTTGCTCTCTTCCGCTTTGGACGCCCAACACGCGCCCTTGGCTGCGAACTCGTCATGTTTTGGGCCTCGGCGTGAGATGATATTGCGGACGCCGCCGAGCTTGCTCTGGTTTTCCTTAAAGGCGGAGGTGCTTCTGACTTCTGCGGGCTCTCCCCGACAACAATGCAGTCAACGACAGGCGGACTCTGCGCCTTGCCGTCGGGAGACACAGAAGGCGATGGTCGGTGGTACTCTGAGCGGTCAGCCTTACCAGAGTCCAGCTCGACTACCAGCCTGAATAGACTGCTTTCGTCGACATCGCTAATATCGAACGAGGTGTTATCCGCTGGTATAACGAGCGCTTGCTTACCGTCAGACTCTTGATTTGCCTCCCCGGTTCTCACTGACGGCTTAGGTGTCGGCGGTGGTGGACTGGTCGGCGCGTCCACGAACTCCTCACCGTCAGATTTGGGAGTAGGTGTTTCTCGAGCTCTGGCCTGGGAGAGGCGAGTTGATCGTCGTGGCGTTGAGGGATTCGCTCCCGCCAGAGTCCCCCATGGTGCTGGGGCCGCAGCCGCATTGGCAGGCTCGAAAATCATGCTATCCTCGACCACCTCGTCCCCAGTGGACTGCGATGCCGTCTTGTCCTCTTCCTCCTTTGCGGGGCTGCTGGGCACCTCGGGTAAAGACACCACACTGACGTAGCCTCGCTGGCTGGATGGATCAGGAACGACACCGTGACGGCCCGGATTTGGCGACCCCGAGACTGGAGAGGAAGAAAACTGCCATTCCTCGAGCAGACTGTGACTGGCCGACCTCGATCTTATCTCCGCTGCCAGCGGATTTCCTCTCAACTCTGGAGGCGACGAGGGCGGGTCGGTCATGTCATGTTCCGGCATGACCACCAATTGGCCGCGCCGAGGAGTCGGTGTTGAGGAGACATAGTCGTCAAACCGAGCCTCGGGCTCAGGGGTGGCATGCCGCATCTGAAGACCCACTGGGAGCATCTGATGGTCGGGATCCTTTGCTGCCTTCGGGCCCGGGCTTGACCGGATGTGGGGAAAGAGAGCTGCGGTTTCCCTCTGCCGCTCGCGGACTTCCTTTTGCCGCTCCGTTAAGATTTGGGAGGCAGCAGGGCTGTCCAGCTCAGAAGAGGGCTCAATCGTCGCGAAATGAACCTGAGAGTCATCATGCTTGGTGCGGGGGGTCGTGGTCCGACGATCGCTTGCAGCAGGCTCTGTTTGGGGAGGCACTTCTGGCGATTTGGAATGTGACGAGGTCGGCCGCGAAGTCCCCCTCCGGTTGCTGGATCGTGTGGAAGGCAATTCAGAGAAACTGAAATCCTCAAACGAGTCAATGAAGGACAGCCGCTGGCCAGCATACTCGGAGCTGGATGTCTCCATTCCCGGGAGAACAATGTCGGCATGAGGCTGGATTTTGGCAAGGGCGGCTTTCAGTTCCTCAGGGTAGTCTAGCTGTCCGACATTCTCGAACAGCCCATTCCACAACGAGATGGCAGAATTCACAATGACTCGGTGGCAAGAGGCGAACGAGGCCCGGAAGAACCGGTCAAGGCATTGTAGCTGTTGTTCGGGATGGTCTACATCGCCAATCAGGCGGGCAAGCTTATCCCACAGCGATTTCACCTATGTTTGTTAGTGATGGCTTCCGATTTTTTAAGGTAGACAACGGACTTACAGAGGCAAAGACGGAGTTGGCCTGGCTGCCAAGTAGTCGTCTGTCGTCCTGGATCCAAGGAAGGAGGCCGTCTTGTAGAGCCATCATCGCCCTCAGGAATAGTTGGCGGTTGCATCTGTCGAAGAAGCTTCCGATCTCCTTGAAAAGCTGAACGGTAGAGTCGACATTGACAGCGCCGAAGTTGTCGTACAACGATTCCAGGGCGTCGCTGACAGCTTTGTAGAGGTTGTCGAAGGGGTCAAAGGAAGAGGAGCGAGACCCAGCGAAAACCGTACCCCAGAGCCGTTTCCTGGCGGCATCGACAGCTTGCCTATCGCGCGGCTGCGTCGCGACAGAGACCAGCTCAGTCACGATTGCAACGCGGCTGAGCGGTGCGCTTGAACACTCTTGAGCTGCGGACTGTTCAGCCAAAACTTTGGCCAATGGCTCGATGACCACAATGGCCGCGCCCGCGTCTCCAGTCTCCTCACGCACTCGCCCATGAACTGTATGAAAAAAAGACATCCAATGCTTCGGTGGGAGGTTGGGCGTGGACCTGATGCCGCGCTCGAGGACCTTGACGACATCGCGGTAGTCATGCCCTACTGGTGTCTCTCCCACAGAACCGGTAGAATGATGGCTGTTGTGGACAGGCTCAAGCCAGCTCGAGATGTTCTCAGCCACCAACAGCCAGGGTCCATAAGGCCGAGGTGCGTCCATAGGTATGACCGACATCAAGTCCTGGGCAAGCTCCATCTTTGCCCTGTCTCCTTTGGAGGCAAAAAACGGAGCAAACACGGAGCCGAAAAAGTCCGCATAATCCCTCTCGTCGGGAACCCCTGGGGGTAGTGTTGACAGCATCGAGAAGAGCGTGTAGAGCGGCGCCTTGGCAGACGCTTGATGCTTCCCGGCCTTCTCCGTGAAGGGGAGAGGACCCAGCAAGCTAATCATGGCGTCCAAGTAGGCTCGGGCAGAGATGAGGAATCTCGTCACGTTGCCTCCCGTCCCTTCTTGCTCCGACACGCCCCGCTTCCAGACTTTGTGTAATGTGTTGAGCGCCACTCCGACGAAGGAAGCTGTGTCCTTCGAAACTTTGATCTCCTTGGCGGCTGCCGAGGCGACGGTCGAGACCAAGCTCCGCCAAAGCTTGTAGGTCGCGCTGTCCGCCTCGGATAGTGCAAAAAAGTCCTGTTCCAGAATGGGTTCGATAACGCCGAACACCCTATTGGTATTCTGCCTAATCCATTTTGACTCTATAGGTGGAAGTTCGTCTGGTTTCACAAGCGGAGACTCCACGATGTGGTCCACTCTCCATCTTCGGGGTGTCGTGCAGTCGAACAAGCCCCCGAGAATGAGGCTGGCTTGGCGGAGGTTATCGTCGGCAGCTTCAGCGGCGGGATCGAGCAGCTTTGTTAGCACGGGCCGGACGCTTGTATCCCAGTACGTGTCCAGGAGCGTTGAGCTCGTGTTTGGCTTGAAGGCGTAGTAGAACAGGTTGCAAATGCCTCCCAAGACTGCCTGCCTCAACTCCTCTGATGTCTTCCCAGAGCCTCTCCTTCTCAGCTGGCTGATGAGGGGGGTGGTCAGGGTCGAAAGATTTTTCGGCAATGCTCGCTCTTCAAGGTGCATAAGGTAGACGAAGCGGGCCCATGCATGGTTGGCTGCGATCTTGGTTGGAAAGTCGCTGCTGTTGAAACAATTCTGGATGATATGGAGCCACGGACCGGCGAATTCCCACTTGTCGAGCCGTATGCGGAGGAGAAGAATGACAACGCTCCATATGTGAGGGACAACGGCAGATTCGTACTTGTCCTTGGTCATTGTCTTGAGCTTCTCCTCGTAGTACTGGATATATCGCTTATCCTCGTAGGAGAGATTGAAGACCTCCATGACCTTCCGCGAAAGCTGCTTTTCGTGGCCGATACTGAAGGCTGCTTCTAAGCCCAATGCGATGGCGGCTGACCGGATGTCCCTGAGGTTGCTGAGCATATCCGTAAACATGTCGAGCAGCCAGTCTGCATGGATGATCATGAGCTGTCGAGATTGCTGGACCAGTTTACGGTAGATCAGCACTCGTGACAAGATGATGCTTTTCCCCTTCAGGTGCTCCTCGATATTGTGCAGCGACGAGACAAGCCTTCCCACCCTGTCCGCAGTCATGACTTTCGGAGAGAAGTTCTGCAGAGAAATGACTTGCATGAGGCGACGGGCAGTGTCTTTTGGGGTAGATGCATCCTCAAACGAATGGATGCAATGGTCGATGATGAAGACGCCAAAGTCATTGGAGATAGTCGAGGAAATAGCAGGGAAGTGGAGGAACGTGTTGAGCAGATTCAACGCATGGTTGACAAGGGATGAGTCGAGGCTGCCTTCGGGAGTCTTTGCCACGATGTCTCGCTGCATAAACTGGGTGAAGAGGGTCATCTTTTCTTGAAGCGCCACCCTGTCGGGAAGGTTGTTGGAAGCTTTCCATGCTCGCGTCAGCATAAGGTAAGCGTCCAGCTTCGAGTCGCGATCGCCCCCAGCCAGCTGCTGAAGCGTGGATTCTAACATGGCGGCCACGCTGATCTGGGGGTTTGAGAGATCGCAGTCGTTCCCGGCCGTCGGGTCGAGAAGGTTCTGTGGATTAGCAGTGACTTTGAGGATTGACTTGACGGGCTTTGAAGCGCTTCGAGGCAGGGACACGGGGGTTGGATGCTGTATCACTCCCTCGCCATCAGGATACACGGGCGGGTCTTTGTATTCCGCCTGGGCCGAGAACCCAACCTTTTTCCGAGCCCGCCGTGAGGTCGAAGTTGTTGCGTCGGAGGATGCAGGTGATTGGAGTCCAGGCGGAGTGTGCACGCTCGATCGGGAATCGACGAAGGGCAGCGACTGTCGGTTGGGTGCAACAGCCTCAAGGTGTGCCTCGCGCGGCGGTGTTGGCGGTCTCGGCGGAAGAGCGCTCAAATAGCTGGACAACACAGCTGGAGATGACATCCTGCCCCGCGAGCCGGCCCGGGATGTGGAATGCAGAGGGGACTGCTTCCTCGGCCAGCGCAGCGTCACCCAAAGCGGAGCGGCGGAGCTTGCATTGAAACCAGAACCGCAAAATGACTGCTTAAAGCTTAAACCTTAAACCAAAACAAAGAACTAGGGAAAAAAAACCAAAAGCCAGAAAATCAACGGGGCCAACAGAGCCGGAAAAGGCCTCGGCTGGTGCTCCGACTGTGTGTCTTGCCGCGATGAGGCCAGCGGCGGCAGATGGGGTTCAGGTTGGGATGGAGCTCCCCGAGGACAGAGGCTAGGCAATTAAGACTTTTGACACGGTCGCGCGCGAAGGCAGCAAAGGCGCGTCTGCGTCGCGCCCCCCCTCTGTGGAGGGCGCCTGCAGTGGGCCCACCTCAGCCCCCCATTTTCAGCGTGATGTGCTTGACCAAACAGAGCAATGGCCAAGGATCGGATGAAGAATCGTGGCATGAATACTCCGTACTCAATAGAGCTTTGAAAACCTCGACTCTACTCGGTAGTTTTGATGCTCGGATTAAGGGGTGAAAGAACCTGAATAACTAATAGATTGGGAGGACGAGCTACGTTCCAATCTACGTAATCCGTAGTTACTCAAACCCTGCGTGCAGACCTTGCCACTCTCAAGAGCGACGGCAAGCGACGACAACAAAGGACGTAGTTGCTGCTACTACAAAACTCAATACTCGAACTTCTAAGCTCGGGACATTGCGGTTGGGTGAATGAGATGTGTTTTTTCCAGGGCGCCTTCGAGCCGCACTCTGCTTCGGCGATAAGTTCTTAATGGTAGGGGGGCTCCGTACAGTTCTGTATGCTTCTTTCCCAGTAGCGAAGAATGAGCATCTCGAAATACCAAAGGTGGGGCATTTGCTGGGTTGCTCTGAACATCCTCCCACCTACAAAGCAGCCGTTGATCCCCAGAGCCGCACAACACACAGATAAAATACTAGGACTGATCATCATCCAACGACTCATACTTGGACGAGGAAGCCTTGTTTGCTCCGCTCGACGTGTTCGTCTACCGACATGGCACAACTTACCGGCCCTGGTGAGTATTTGATGTCGATGGGTCGCGCATCATGGAAATTCCATGACGGCTGACATCTTCACAGCCAAGCTCGATGCGGTTCGGAAGCTCCTCGATGACCTGAATGAAGATCTCAAATCCAGAACTCTCCAACCCCAAGGTAGGTTGTTAGACCTCAGAGCATGTCGACCCTGACCGAAGCGGCTGCTGAACCCAGCATAGAACGTGACGCTGCCCTCGAGCAGCTGAAGGTGTACGGCCGCGATCCAAGCTTTGCAGATCCTATCTTTACGAAGGAGGTGTGTCAACGCTGAGGCAAAATCTTTCGTTCTTTCTTCCCAATCTCTAACACGGTTTCTAGGGTATCGAGACTCTCACCAAGTTCGCCTTCGACAGCTCCTCAGATATCACATCCCGCAACGCTCTCAGGGTTCTATGCAATGCCTTGTTCCTAAAGCCCGAAACTCGTCAAAATTTTGTAGATCTGAGCTATGAGGACAAGGCATGCGCCAAACTCAAGAACGATAATCGGGACGATGAATTCTTGGTCTCCAGGCTGCTGCTTCTCACCACCTACGGGACGAGCATTGATCTCCCTAAACTAATAGAGCAGCATCAGTTGGCCGACTCCATAATCCAAAACCTAGCAAGGCATGCCGAAAGGTTTTCCAAGAAGAAATCCACGACGGCCGCAGCAGAGCCCATGACAGAGATGGCCCTTGCCGAGACCCTCAAACTCCTCTTCAACGTGACGAATTTCGCCAAGAAGCACGTCAACTCGTTTGACGGAGCCCTCGCGCCAGTCGCCTCCATCCTGTGCGCTCACCCGTTCCCGCAGACCAAGACCCCGCTCGACCCTCCTTTCAGCCTCCTCATCAACACCCTTATCAACCTCGACCTCACCACGCCGGCCGCCCAGGCCGCCCTCTACCCGCCGGCCGACCCCACCAAGGTGGCCAATCGGCTCCTCGAGCTCCTCGACTTGGCTATGAAGTCTTACGCCGACAGCCAGCTCGACCAGGACGTCTCGCCGCTCATCTGCGCGCTCTCCGAATACTACAAAAACGCCCCCAAGAAGGAAGACGCCAAGGGGACGGCGCCCACCGACCCGGTTCGCGTCCGCGTCCGCGCCGCCCTCCTCCCAACCGACGAGGACCGCAAGCTGGTGCTCGGCAAGGCCGACACGCTGCCCTCGCGGTTGCTGCGTAACTGGACCAACCCGCTGGCCCCGCAGTTCCGCAGCGCCGTCGCCCACCTGTACTTTGACCTGTCCGGCCGGGACCCCGTCCAGTTCGTCGAGAACGTAGGGTACGGCTACGCGTCCGGGTTCCTGTTCGAGAACAAGATCAACGTGCCCGAGGAGGCGATGCGGCAGCAGCAGCAGGAGCAGGAGCAGCAGGGTGGGAAGAGCGCTGCGGGTTCGACGGGGATCCGGCGGGACGTGAATCCCATCACGGGGCAGTTCCTGGACGAGGAGAAGTTCCCTGACCTGCCCGAGATGACGAAGGAGGAGAAGGAAAGGGAGGCGGAGAGGCTCTTTGTGCTGTTTGAGAGGTAGGCCCGGTCCCTTTCAGTTTGAGCCCGCTGCTGATTTTCGTTTTGATTCTTGTTGCTGACGACGGCGGTGGACAGGCTGAAGCAGAACAAGGTTATGTCGGTGCAGAACCCAGTTGAAAAGGCGGTACAGGAGGGAAGGTTCCAAGAGCTGCCGGACGATTACTCAGAGGATGATTCGGACTAGTTCAGACGCAACAATCGCCTGATATAGCGATGGTGCTGCGGCGCATTCGCACTTATCGAACCGTTGTGGTCATTGGGAAGAACTGGAATACGGACTAGTAAGTCCACCCTTCACTCCGGACAACTATTCAGGATGTCGGGGACAGTTGTGCTCAACGTGTCATAGCCTCTGGGCGTCCGTTGGCGGCCTATGAGAGAGGTGGTTATGGTAACGATGGTTAACAATTCTTTTTGAGTTGAATCCGAGTTCTGAGTTCGACCTTGGAGAGGCGGCTATGGGCCGGCAACTCTGCTCTGGGTGCATGAGATGACATACACATGTATCTAACCACTAAATTAGCTACTCCCTCTAAATTCCCTGCTCCAAGTGTGCTAAGTTGTGGCCTTTTAGTTATAAAGTGGTAGTCCTATCGCTCAAACAAGCCAAGTTCCCACAACCTGCAAGGGAGCCATATCCAACCCTAACCCTAAGATCGCATTTCCTCTGTTTGATTGGGACTAGTTACCCGACCCCTTCACTCCCATTCTCCCACGCGTCGTGTTTACATCATCCCGTTCTCTTTCCGCTACACCCTACAAGAGCTCAGGCTTGACACTCGGGCTGAGACTCAGGCTTGAGAGAAGAACTATCGCTTCAGCGAATTGATAACTTACTCCTCCCTTTGATTATATTTTATTTTTTTTCTTTCCATTTCGAGTGCTGTGACGCAGCACTTCCGCGACGCGCTTCGCGGCAAACTCCACTCAGACGAGCCCGTGTTCAGGACTTGTTCTTTGTGCAGTTAACCCGGCGAAGAATCATCGAGCAAGACAACCTTAACAAAGGAGTGGCAACAGATTAGCTGTCCCAAGATGCCTTTCGGCGAAGATCTCTTCCCCGATAGGGACTTGAGCCCTGCTCCGATTCAGAGCGACCTTCTCAAGTGAGTTTCACAGCTTTGCCTGGAGGCCCGCATCATGCATCATGTTTAAGCGCGCTTGAGGGTCCTTTCCTCTTCTTCCAGTTGCCGTTCATTTTGTCGTGGCAATACAACGCGATAAATCAAAGGCCTGGATGCGTTGCTGCGAAGCCGACCATCATCATCGTCAACCGCATCCCCCGGTTATCTTCAACAGCGCCTAACAGTGATATTGCAGATCTCTTGAGGCCGAGATGGATCGAGACTATGGGGAGGTCCAAAGCGCGGGCCCAACCATAGTTACGTTGGCCGACCGCGCTGTCGTGGACAGAGAACCGGCGGGTGTCCCGGAACCCGACCAGCAAGTTCAAGCAGAAGAGAAGGTCAACGCCGCCTCACCCGAGCCCGCCGCCCCTTCTTCAACATTTAAGACGCGCGGCCGGCCATCGCTCTCGGCTTCGGCAACTCCTGTCGGGTCAGCCGCATCGGGAACGCCTAAAAGTGCCACCACACCCAAGGGTGCACGCGCTAGCAGTGGCAAGCGCAAGGCGGCGCAAGGCGAGCCAAAGGAGACCGAGACCGCAGCCACACCAGTACCGAAACGCGGCCGCCCAGCCCGCACTGCCGGTGTTTCCGCCAGCGCGCGCCTCGCGGCAGCGGCCGCGAACAAGCCGGCTCGCGGTCGCCCCAGGTCCACCACCGTGAGCGATCCCCGTCAGCCATGAGATGATGCTGCCTCCAGTGTGCTAACGCTGCAGACAGGCCACCGAGAAAACCGCCCAAAAAGGCCGGCGCTCCCGGAGGGAAGACGCCGACGGCGAGACGGCCGCGGACGAGTTTGAGGTGGAGGAGATTGTCGACTCGGCCATCGACGCCGACACCATGGAGCACATGTACCTGGTCAAGTGGAAGAATTACCCGGCGAGCGAGAACACGTGGGAGCCCAAGAAGAACCTCAGGGGTGCGCTCGAACTCGTCCGCGAATTTGACGCCGCCAAGAAGAGGGCCGAGGCCGCAGAGGCCGCGAGAAAGGCGGCCCAGAAGAGGGCCGCGGCGGGTGCGCCTCGAGCAACGAAGGCAACGAGGAAGCCGAAGACTAAGGCAGTGAAGCCCGTTAAAAAGACAAGAGAAGCGCCGGGCCGGCCGGGGCGGCCGGGGCGTCCAGGGCTGAGGAGGAGAGCGCGGGCTTGAGATGTTCGTCGGCCGGATTTTCCTTGGTTCATATCGTTATTGCCCTTTGCTGCGGAGAGCTAGTGGTTTGCAAAGGGGGGGAATTCGCTTGGTGATTCCATTGGCGGTCGCGCAGGGCGGAGCCTTGCGCCTTGACGATGCTCATAGTTCGCTTGGGGAACTCTGGTTGTGAGATCAAACCCTCGGCGCATGATTCGAGGGGCCCGACGTCGAGGTTTCGTACTGGTGGGGATGAAAACCTTGAATGGTTGGCATGTCCTCAAGGGGCGTTACCAGTCCAGTACATATTTACAGTCAAAAGGGCTTCCGCATGCGATATACTGGGCACCTTCCGGCTCACCGCACCTTGCTCTCTCTGAGAGCCGTCGGCGCCGTTATCTCTTAATATTGATGCGATCGGTGAATATCGGTTGTGGAGGAGCACTGCTCATGTTGGCTCTTGCAAGACCCGAAGTTCTTGGAGTGCGTGTGTGACACCTGTACGAAGTACGGACTACTCCGTAGATATCCGTGCTTGGATGTACGGACAAGTGCACTAATAATAATAATAAAAAGGCTACGACGCGGATGTTATCGAATGGTCCGTTCTTTTGTCCACAGGTACGAGTGTACTCCGTAGGGGGCAGCAAGTTGGGTTAATCGGGGCCCACAGTGGGGCGCCCCTGAGCTTCGACTGATGACGTGGGGACACCTATTTTTCAGTTTAAGCCGAGCCCGTCAGCTTAGCAGTACGGGGGAGTAGCTCCCATCATCAACGCCCACAACCTCAGGTTCCGCATCGCGCCGGCGGGACAGGCTCGGTCGCAGCACTATTCGATAACAAAACGAACAAACCGAGTAATTGACCGAGATAGTGCACTGTACCGCCGCCCAACATGGAGGCGCTCCGCTCGGCGATCCAGCCCGTGACGCACAACCTGCCCGGCCCGATCCGCAGCCTCGGCGAGTCCATCATCGGCGACGCGTGCTACAAGACGCTCCTCCTCGACGTCGACCTCGAGAACGCGGAATGCGTCAAGCTGGCCATCAGCAAGGGCCTCGGCATCGGCATCGTGGGCGCGTCGTCCATCGTCAAGGTGCCGCAGATCCTCAAGCTCGTCCGGTCGCGCTCGGCCAGCGGCGTCTCGTTCCTCTCGTACCTGCTCGAGACCAGCAGCTACCTCATCTCGCTGGCCTACAACGTCCGGAACGCGTTCCCCTTTAGCACCTACGGCGAGACCGCGCTGGTGCTGGGGCAGAACGTCATCATCACCATCCTCGTGCTCAACTACAGCGGCAGGGCCACCCTGGCCGCTACCTTCGTCGCCGCCTTCGCCGCCGCCGCCGCCACGCTGTTCGCCGAGAGCATCGTCGACATGCAGACCATGAAGTACCTGCAGGCCGGGGCGGGCGCGCTCAGCGTGGCGAGCAAGGTGCCGCAGATCCTGGCCATCTGGCAGGAGGGCGGCACGGGTCAGCTGAGTGCCTTTGCCGTAAGTTTTCCCCATATTTTTTTTCTTTTCTTTTTTTTTTTGTTTGACGGATCGACCATATTCCGGACCGAGCAAGAGGAGAGAGAATCGGGTTGCTAACGCGGGACGGCGTTTGAACCGCAAAACAGGTCTTCAACTATCTCCTCGGCTCGCTCGCGCGCGTCTTCACGACCCTGCAAGAGGTGGACGACAAGCTGATCCTGTACGGCTTCGTCGCCGGTTTTGCGCTCAACCTGGTGCTCGCGCTGCAGATGGTCTACTACTGGAACGCGCCGTCGGCCAAGGCCAAGGGCAAGCAAAAGGAAGTGCCCGTCGCAGCGCCGACCTCGTCGGCGACCACGACGTCGGCGGCACCCAAGAGCAAGGGCCCCACGACTCGTCGCCGTGGCTAAGGGGCGGCGGTTTTCTGCTTGTACTATTTTTTTTTTTTTTTTTTCAGGTTTAGGTTGCCATTTTCGCCTTCAAATGGAAGACGAAGCGTGTCGTTTCATTGTCTGGTTGAATCATACACAGTACAAGTGATGGCGCCCCCAAGTAGACTCCCAAAGAAACAGCACCCACTAGGATCGATCTGTGCATCCCATCGAGAGAAAAAAAAAAAAAAAAAAAAAAAAAAAAAAAAAAAAAAAAACATGATACCTGCCTGTCGCCAGCGAAAGATGGGTGCGAAGCGGCCGTTCCTCTTCCCCCAATCTCAGAGAAGAGCAGCGATACCGGTTCCGACCAGCCCAGCAAGAAGAACGCTAACGTCGAGGTCCGCGAGCGCAGCGGCGTCCGACTTTTGGCCCTTGTGCTTGCCGTTCTGCTTGTTGATCTTGTTGACGGGGTTAGTCTTGTCCTTTTCTGTTTCCTTCTCCTGCTTTTGCTTTTCCTGCTCCTTCTGCTTCTCCTGTTCCTTCTGCTTCTCCTGTTCCTTCTGCTTCTCCTGTTCCTTCTGCTTCTCCTGTTCCTTCTGCTTCTCCTTGTCCTTGTCCTTGTCCTTGTCCTTGCAGCCGAGAATTCCGCACACTTTCGACGGCTTGATCTTGAGCCCGCGCGCATCCAGGTCATGCGCCTCTTCCTCGTCTGTTGGGATCACCTCATTGTGCCCGTCGTGCTGCCGCCCCTCGTGAGACGGGCCGTGGCGGGCAACGACGTCGACCGTGGCGGTGTCGGTGCTAGGGCCCGTGCTGGGAAGTTTGGCCGCGGCTGCGATGGCGAAGAGGGAGAAGAAGACGGTGGTGGGCTTCATTTTCTTCTTCGACGCGGTGTTAGGTTTCTGGGTTGAAGGGGCGGTGGCGCAGCTGACTGGTGATTGGGGATCTCAATGTGCTTTAGCTCGTTGATGCTGTTGCTCTTGGTGTTGGGAAGAGCGTGGATTCATCCTGGATCGGTTGGACATCGTAATCCCGTTTTATCCTCGAGCTGTTGCCTTCCGCCATGTCGGAATTGCTCACAGCTTTCAAATACTTGGTGTTGGTCTGTTTCGTCCCAAACGAGTGTTCGTCTGGCCACGAGCTGCACGCCTAGCGCGTGAGACTGGCAGCCAAAGGGTTGGGCCAGCGAGACCGTCTGTGCTACCTCCGTACCATCAGAAAAGACGGTCCACTTTTCTGAGGATCTTTCCATTGCGATATGTAGTGTGCCGTTCTTCCCAATTCCCGGGTGGTTTTGGGCTCGGCTGTTTCGAATGTTGCTCCGGCCCAAATGCCGACCCGGGCCGCGGCCAACGGGCCCCGCCAGCAGCGGGGCGAGCTCCGGACTCGGCCGGGTCTTCACCGATCAATTTCAGGGAGCAGTGGGTCCTTGATCGTTGCCAGGATACCCCACAATGACCCCTGTTACATTGTGCATGTTACGGAGAAAAAAAAACAAAATTGCGGATATAACCTATCAGTAGCCCGTAGATAAGGGCCCAGACACATCAAGGAGCGGTCAAGGTTGCATCAATAGAACGGAAAAAGAAAAGTTCCAACTACACTAGTGCAGTCTGTATAGACTCTAAAACCCAAAAAAAAAAATACCGAGGCTTTGAGCTACGCCAGATTGCTAAAGCTGTTGGAATTCTCGACGTCCTAGCGCTATTAGTCAGGTGTAATGTTACCGAGTCCCTGCGGAGCTTTGATAAGCGGGGCGGATTCGGAATATGGGGTCCTCCTTTTCGTCGAAAGAAACCCATGGAAACAGAGCAACTTCACCGCTAAGCAACAAGACTTCGGGGGGCTCGATGGGGTTTGGCTGGAGATGAGGCGAATGCGACCCGCCATCCGCTACCCCTGGCAGCGATCCCCGGAGTTTGCCAGGTTACCGGACTCCCGAACGGTGTGACGAGACAATAATAAATGGAGCCGCCGCCGTTTTCCGTGTTCTCATCCCGTCTCCCGATGGCGCCATCTGACGAGCTCTCCATAATACCGAAGTTGCGTGCTCAGGCGTGATCCAGCTCCCCGCTCTGCTCCTACCGATATCCCAGGGCGCTTAGCACTATTCAAAACAGACAACACCGTGATTGTGGGGGTTCACTCTTCCTCTCTTCATCCCACTGCGAATCCCGTCGTTGCTCTTGGAAGGAAAACTGCCTTACCTTAGGAAAACGCCACCCTTGCGTGCCTTCCCGCACCTCACTTTTACCTAATCTGGTGCTGCCCACCCTTGGCGTACATACATCGAGCCTCTCCAGCTACGCGAGCTCCTGCAAGCTCCCCACGAGACTGTGGTGAACGCATTCGCGCTTGCAGGCGGCTTTCCCATAGGGCTGAGTTTCAAGGCACGCCGCGGCGTGGAAAACGAAGCAGAAAAGTAGTTGCGCTCACACCTCCCGGTCTCAATTGCGCTAGTGTATCCGCAGGGAGGAGGTGCAAGCACCCGGCAGAGAAGTCCTAGAACACACACAACCAGAAGAGGCCACAATGGCGCCGGACCTCAACTCCCTCCCGGCCTCGCCTGCCCAGGGCAAGGCCGTTAACCTCACACGCAGCGGGCTCAACAGCGGCCCTGCCCCGGGCGAGAAGCTGCCCAACATCCTCTACATCATGGCCGACCAGCTCGCGGCGCCGCTCCTCAAGATGTACAACCCGGACTCGCAGATCCTGACGCCGAACCTGGACGCGCTGGCGGCCAGGTCGGTGCAGTTCGACTCGGCCTACTGCCCGTCGCCGCTGTGCGCACCCTCGCGCATGAGCATGATCACGGGCCAGCTGCCGATGAAGATTGGCGCCTACGACAACGCGTCGTCCATCTCGAGCGACATCCCCACCTACGCGCACTACCTGCGCCTCAAGGGCTACCACACCGTCCTGGCCGGCAAGATGCACTTTGTCGGCGACCAGCTGCACGGCTACGAGACCCGCCTGACCAGCGACATCTACCCGGGCGACTACGGCTGGGCCGTCAACTGGGACGAGCCCGACACCCGGCTCGAGTGGTACCACAACGCCAGCTCCATTCTGCAGGCCGGCGTCTGCGTCCGCAGTAACCAGCTGGACTACGACGAGGAGGTCATGTATCGGTCCACCCAGTTCTTGTATGATCACGTCCGCGAGGGGCCCGGGGCCCGGCCATTCTGCCTTACGGTAAGTCTTCATCCTTCAGTAGATCTATTGGAGGATCGAAGAGCGGGTGTTGTAAATGTAGCGTATGTACTTGGTGCATGCGTTACACAGTACGTACACAACACTAGGAAGATCTCCAATTCCCCATTTCCAGATTTGGAAAACATCATGGGTTCCATCGATCCCATGATTGGTTCGCCTCACGCGGCACGTTGAGCGTGGGGGGGCGGCTTCTCCGTGGGTTCGGGGGGATTGAAGGGGCGGGCGTTCCTTCGTACCCGATATTCCATTCCACGTTTGCACGTATGTATGCATACCAAGAGCGGGTAGGCTGACATGGTGCGGGTCCTCCCGATCGTTTAGGTCTCGTTGACGCACCCCCACGACCCGTACACCATCGAGCAAAAGTACTGGGACCTCTACGAGGGCGTCGACATTGAGCTGCCCAAGGTCAAGATCCCCAAGGAAGAGCAGGATCCGCACAGCAAGCGCCTGCTCAAGGTGTGCGACCTCTGGGACAACGAGTTCACCGACGAGCAGATCAAGCGGGCGAGGCGGGCCTACTATGGCGCCGTCAGCTACGTCGACGACTGCGTCGGCAAGCTGCTGGACGTGCTCAAGAAGTGCAGGCTGGACAAGAACACCATCGTCATCTTCAGCGGCGACCACGGCGACATGCTCGGCGAACGCGGGCTCTGGTAAGTTCCGCAACCATCGTTTTACTCTCTCTCTCATATCTAACCATCCAATCTCCCTGTTTCCAGGTACAAGATGAGCTACTTCGAGTCCTCGGTCCGCGTGCCCCTGCTCATCTCGCACCCCACCCAATTCACGCCGCACCGTGTCAAGGCCAACGTGTCGACCCTCGACATCCTGCCCACCATGTGCGACCTGGTCGGCACCAAGCCGGCCTCCTTCCTGCCCCTCGACGGCGTCTCCCTGCTGCCGCACCTGCAGGGCGTCCCCGGCGGGCACGACGAGGTGTTTGCCGAGTACACGGGCGAGGGCACGGTGCGCCCGCTCATGATGATCCGGCGCGGCCGCTGGAAGTACATCACCTGCCCCGCCGACGGCTCGCAGCTGTACGACCTCGAGGCCGACCCGCTCGAGCTCGTCGACCTGGTCAAGAGCGGCGCCGCCTCCTCCGACGAAAAGATCCGCCGCGTCTTTGAGGATTTTGAGGCCGAGGCGCACGCCAAGTGGGACTTTGACGAGATCACGCGCCGCGTCCTCGAGTCGCAGCGCAAGAGGCGGCTGGTGTGGTCCGCGCTGATCCGGGGCAAGTTTACCAGCTGGGATTACAATCCGATCGACGACGGCCGGGAGAAGTAAGTTTGTTTTTTTTTTTTTTTTTTTTTTTTTTTTTTTTTTTTTTAGTTCTTTCTCTTTTTTTCTTTCACTCTTCTCCCCTCCTCCTCCTTCTTCTTCTCTATATTCTCCTACTCCCTTTCTTCCAATTGTGAACTCTCGCGCGAGATCGATCATGTGCTAATCAAGGAACCAGGTACATCCGCTCGCATATCCCGTTGGATGATTTGGAGCGTAGGGCGCGCTTCCCGGCTGTGGACGCATTTGGAAACGAGACGAGCTCCGCCGTCGTTGCGCACCAAGCCGGCTCGCACGGGGAGTGAACTGGGGTATTTGATCTCAGCAGTTAATGGTTCTACGATGCTTTCTCTCCGTTCGAGTTCGGAACTTGAGTACATACACATACACGGATAGCATTCGGGCTGTTTTAGCGTGGCGTAGAGCGTTGCGAAAAGAAAAAAAAAGAACTTTCTTAACGATGGTTTGACGCATATATAGTATATAATGATGAATTGCCCTGCGTTTCAACAACGGGTCCTTTAACAAAGTATTCCGTAATGAACCGCTTCCTTCATCGCCCGTTGTTCGAGGTTGGCAACTTGCTGGCAAATCTGACTTCCCAGGGTTAGGGCTCCTCTAGGTCGCGTCAAGCTTGCCCGATCTGTGTGCCAAGCTGCTGTGGAGGAGAGCTTCGAGTCCCCCCGATCTGCTATGCCCCTCCTCTACCCATCTTCCGCTTTCCTTGTCCCTTCTTCGGCAGCCCGCCCACCTCCAGCTCCACGAAATTACGCACCCACTCGTATCATCGTTTTCGTGGGCTGCATCACAAGCTTGATTTTAAAACCCTCCCCCCGGGATAAACATTATTGCAGCCATGGCGTCCCTCAATATGAGTCCGGAGGAGCTAAAGCAACTGGAGCTGGTGCGGAACCGATTCGCTCAGCTCACCAGCAGTCTGACCAGCCTCCGAGCGAGCGTCCTCAACTCCAATCCCCTCCCCTCTCGGTACGTTCAGATAGCGGTTTCTTCCCTGGCCTGGTGGTCTACAAGTGGTCTGACCGCGCCCCGCCCAGCGAATCCCTCCAAGCGTCCGTGACCATCCTCCAACAAAACATCCGCTCCATCCAGGAGCTCGCGGACGAGAACGCCGACCTGTTCCAGCGCCTCGCCATCCACCCGTCCACCAACTTCCCCGGCCGCACCCACGAACACATTCTCACCCAGCTGCTGCGTAAGAAGCTCGAGCCGGACGTCGAGAGCTGGGTCGAGGAGGCGCGCGCGACGGCGCGCGCGGCGGGCGTGGACGCGAGCAAGCTCGCCGCGGGCGTGCGTCCGCGCGGCGTGCACGACTACGACGACGAGGACGCCTACGACCTGGGCGCGGCCGTCAACCCCGACGACGGCCCCTCTGACCCCTTCAGCGAGCAGTGGGCCGACATGGCCGACAACTTCCGGCAGACGCTGCAGCAGTACGTCACGGTCCAGGTCAAGAAGAAGTACACGGTCGAGGAGCAGGCCATGGGCATTGAGAACGTGCGCACGGGGCTGAGGCAAACGCTGGAGGAGAGCGACGAGGAGGATGAGGACGAAGAAGAAGAAGAAGAGGAGGAGGAGGAGGAGGAGGGCGCGGCGGGGACTACTGCTGCGCAGGCCGCCCCTGGCGCTCCGGCTGCTGCTGGTGCTGCTGGTGCTACTGGTGCTACTGGTGCTGCCGAGGGGCAGGGTGGCCACGGCGGGGGCTTGCCGGTGGTGGTCGAGCCGGAACACATCTTTTACTTGCAAGCCCAAGGCAGCTTCGACCTCCCCAGGAACATCCCGCTCGAGTCAAAGCGCGTACAAACCGGAGCGACCAGACGGGTGGCACCGCCAAGGTGAAATGTGTCGGATATGCATTTATCTACCGTTTGATCTACTAGCTCCGCCCCAACAACATCCGGCTCCTGCGGGCGCGTCCGCTTCCAAGTACCGTCCGCCATCAGCTCGTTATAGCCGAGGAGATGCTGGAACGTGGGACAGATTGGAAAACATTACGGACTCCTGTGTGAGGTGAGCCCGGCATACGCTTTGCCTATTCCTGCGCTGATGAGAGATGTGTTGCTCACATTCAATGAAGCAGCTCACGCGATCGTTGACGAAATGTTCCTGTTGCGCCGACTCCCGACGGAACTGTCCAACCGGTCGAGTTCGGGTGTGAAAAAGCAGTGATACTCTCCATGCGACCATCGAGGCAATGGCAAGCGATTGCGGCGTTATACGAGCCTGAGTACGATACGCGTGAAACAGTAGCCGTTCTTGGGCTTATGAAATCAGAGCCAGAGCCGGTGGTGACACTACACCCCGAGGGGCACAGCGGTGCACAGATGGGCCTGTTACGTGCTTACGCCCGAAGGAGGATGATAGGAACTACTAGTACGCTCCTGGGCTGAATGGCTGCGGCAGAAACGCCTGCACCTCAGCACAATAAGAGGCACAGTTACTTAATGATGATGGTCCTCAAGGCCATCTGTGACAGATACCTGCTACACCCTCCAAAGTTGTTGGCGAATGGTCAATTGTATACCTTTCTAGTCCTGCAAGTGAGACGGAGTGGTTTGGTGTGTCAGATAGACGAGTTGGCGTTCAGGTGGTGATCTGTGTGTCGGTGTTTCGAGAAAGAACCACTACGGAGTAAAAGCCAAGCTCAAATCGAACACCTGACGTCGGCCAAGGGTGGGTTCCGATTCTTGAAACGGCCTAGACCCATCGGCTATTCACACTGTGACAATCATGATATCCCAATATTGCAACTTCGTCTGCGGCCTGTACCTTTCCCCCTAATTAATTCATTACCTAATGTCCGTTCTTTCCAAGTCTCCGTCGACGACCTAGTGTACACTATTTGCTCGTTCGTCCCAATATTTGAGAGATTGGAGGATCAAAACGCAGATCGATCTCATCAGACCAGTCATTTCAACAACATTTTCCCCAGAGCCTTCTCGTTCGGGATTTGCCTACCTTCCTTACCTACGTATGTATATAGTACGTGTGACCTATCTTACACAGAAGCAAGTTTGCATGTACAATACATACCTTGCATCGTTTGTGTGTCTGTTCAGATTACATACTACAATAGATATAATAACTACATTACGTGTACTCGCACGCTGCTGACAACCGGGCACAGACTGGGTCCCACCATCAAACCCCTGATTTCTTTTTCTTTCTGCTTGGTCATTCTCCATTTTTCCACTAAGGGGCGGCTACCATCGACGGGCCCTAGTGTAACTGTTGGGAAGAACAAGAGTTGTGGCGGAGCGAGGATCTTTCTCCACTGCAATGCGGCGACTCGAAGATCTCTCCGCAGTGTGCAACGGCCTGTCGGCACCCATCCGCTTTTCTTGCGCGGAATCTGATTACCCGCGGTTCTTGAGGTCAGGAGGTTTGGCAAATCGTTTGGCTGGCTCCCATCTCTTCGCTCCTTCTCTCATCAGCTCCCATCGCGGCCTCTGATTTGCGGTTTTCGTTTGCGCTCTCTGTGTGGTGGGTAACAACGGTTGGGTAAGTACCGAGCACCCCCCACATGCCAACTGTTGTTCGTCAACTGTTCCTGCACCACGGCATCTCAAACACCCTGCGCCGCGCGTCAAGTGCAGGCCCCTCGACGTTGGCCGACGTTGGCCGCTTCCCCCTTCCCTCACTTCCGCCAACAAAGAGAGCTTCAAACCCCACATGAACGAACCACCATCTTTTGACGGGCTTCTAACCCGCAATCCAATTCAAAGCAACCCCGTCGAATGTCCTGAGCCGCAGCCTCTCCGACACTGCACCGGCTAGCGCTCCCCAACCGGACCGCCCGTCGCCGTAACAGCAGCACCGAGACCAAAGACACACGCACGACATGATAACCACCACATCACCAAGCCACCGGCGCGGGACGCCGAGCACGTCCTCCACCCAGAGCCTCCTCACCCACGGCCCGATTCAATCCTGGATTCGCCGCCTTCGCCCTTTACTGCCCAGCTTCGTCGCCGACGACCTCTTCCCCGAGCACCGCCCGACATGGCGGCTGCACCCGACGTCATACCTCGACGGCCTGCGCGGCATCGCCGCCATCATCGTCTTCATCTGCCACTACACCGAGAACAACTTCCGCCCGCTGACGAGGCCGTACGCGCCTATCCCACCCGCCCCAGGCCCCGACCCACCCCTGGACGAGCCGCCCATGTACGGCAGTAAGGATCTCCCTGACTCGCTGATCCAGCTGCCGTTTGTGAGATGCATCTTCTCGGGTCGGCCGATGGTTCGTATGTGAATGAGTCCCCCCTCCCCCGCACCCAAAGCACTACACATATTTCAGGAGACTCCCGTAGGTTCGAGGAGGGAGAGAGAGAATAAGGCGCATAACTGACCCCCGACGACCTTCTCGCCCACTGCCAGACATCTTCTTCGTCATCTCGGGTTTCGCGCTGTCATATAAGCCGGTGCAGGCGCTGCACGCGCGCGACACGGCAAAGTGCTACGCGGCGCTGGCGTCGTCGGCCTTCCGGCGCCCCTTCCGCCTCTTCGGCCCCTGCATCGTCTCGACCTTTCTCATCATGTGCCTGCGCCAGCTCGGCTGCCTGCCGGGGGGCCAGGAGACGCTGGCCGAGGAGCTCTGGCGCTGGCGCGGCGCCGTCTTCCACCAGGTGACCTGGCCCTGGGCCTGGGATCACGACCTGCGCCCCGCCTACGACGTGCACCTGTGGACGATCCCGATCGAGTTCGCACACTCGATGCTGCTCTTCATGGTGGTGCTGATGCTGTCGCGCGTGCGGCTGCCGGTGCGCCTCGCGGCCGAGCTGGGCCTGATCGGCTACTGCTTGGTCTGCGGCAAATGGGCCGGGTTCGAGTTCCTGGCCGGCTTGTTCCTGGCCGAGATGCACGTCCTGCGGGCCGCCAGGGCGAAGGAGTGGGAGGGGCATGAGGAGATGCTCCGCTCGCGAGGCTCGACGAACTGGGCCCTCAAGGCTTTTCAGGTCTTTCTCATCGTGCTAGGCTTGTTCATCGGCGGCTGGCCGAACCGATTCGCAGACAGGACGCCCGGCATTCGCTACTTCCTGGTGCTCACGCCGTCTCCGTTCGCCACGATGGACGCCCTGGCGCCACAAAAGTTCTGGTTCGGCTTGTCAGCCGTCGCGACCGTCTGGGCCTTGGGGGATCTTGCCCCCCTGCGGAGGTTCTTCGAAGGCCCGTTGGCGCAGTACTGCGGCCGGATCAGCTATGCCGTGTATATCTGCCACGGGCCCGTCGAGGAGCTGTTCAAGGACTGGTTCCTCGGGCACCCTCCAATCCCGGAATACGGGGAACCCGGGGCACCGGATTACAAGCCGCCTCTGCCCGCAACGGGAGTCAAGGGGCTTGTCGGGTACGAAACCATCACCCAGATTACCGTTGGCTGGATTTTGGGGCTCTGGCTCCTCGCACCGGTCGTTATTTGGGCGGCAGATCTCTTCTGGCGAGGTGTCGACAGCCCGCTTGTCAGACTTGCTAGGAAGTTGGAGATGATGTGCCTGCACGAGACCGAGCCGAGTCCAAGGAGCCAGGGGTACTCTGCAGCTGCGTGACGTTGAACATTATTCCTGCATTCTGGCGCACTTGTCTTTTAGGTCCTTTTAATTTCATGTTTTTTTTCTTCCGTGGAGATAAGCATGATCTTTTTATCACCTTATACCCAGGCCTTGGAGGCGTGTATATATATGTATAACATCTAAACTCTGTATCATAATATTTTAAAATAGACCCAAAACGGTCCCAAAGAATTGGGGCGCATGGTAAGCCTAATCCAAAGCTGAACCCAAAGGACGGGGTTTTCAAAGGCAATTGATCAGGGGCAATATACCAGGTTCAATACGGATACTACGTGCTTGTTGACCCGGCGAGAAAGGAGCCATGAGGTGAGCTAGAATCAACGTCCCACTCGTCCCAGAACCTCTGTGTATCGTATATCCAATGGTATCCAACGGCATCCAATGCTGCTAGCTGCAGGAGGACGATTATCGGATCTGAACACTTGGCCCCTCGGGGATACTATCGGGGCTACGCGGGGTCATCGGGGAAACGTCGGGTCGGCCCCGCCCGGCCTCGGGATACGAAGCTCCACGCCTTGCTGGGCGAGAGCTCTTTGTTCTGTTAGTCTTTCCATACCTTCCCTAGGAGGTTAAAATAGTAGGAAGCGAGCCGAGCCGCCTGTGATGAAATTGATTGACGGGTGATCATGTGACCACGCGTTCGCGGAGCTTTGATTGAATGCCCTGTTACCTCAGGCCAGTGACTCACGCCCCATTCGTGAGCAGAGTCATAGGGCTGAGTCCGCAGATTTAAGGCCGTCGCTGCCCGGGAGGGATTGCAGCCTTAGGTTGTCCTGCCATCTCTTTCCTTGGCCATCTCCCTCGTCTGGACCGTATTCGTTCATTCGAGCTCTGTCTTCGGCGCGGCACACGGCCGAGAGGGTTAGATTGCAACGACTGCTGCTTGCTGCTGGAAGCCGTCGCGACCCGGTTTATATCAAGATCCTTCTGCCAGAGTCTGACGGTGCCCATTGAGGTTCAGCACAGAACTAGATCACTCTCGGACCTCGAATTCCCAATCATCCTTCTCTGCTCGCTCTTCGCCCAGGGCGCAGCACATGCCACAAACCTTTCATTGAGCAGGGGTCAAACTCGGAGATACAGAAAGCAGAAGCCATGGAAGCCAGCTGCCAGTGCGGAGCCGTGAGCTTCAAGACTCCCCTCCCCAAGCCACTGGCTCTGTACATTTGCCACTGCCACGACTGTCAGCGGCAGTCGAGCTCGGCCTTTGGGACGTCGGCCATCTTCCCCCGGTTCCCGCTGCCGGATGCCGAACTGCTGGGCTGTTACAAGTGAGTCAACCAGCAGGCTGTCTCTCCCGTCCTAAGCCGGTATTATTACTTTTCGGTTTCTAACCGAGCCATCTCTCGGTAGGCGGCCAACTACCCTCGGAGAGACAATGTACTGGTACGTTTTGCCTCTGGACTAGGACAAACCGGAAGGGCCTTGGAGCGCTGACAAAAGGGGGGGGAGTGGGCGGGAACTCGCCTCACCCTTCCTCACAGCTACTTCTGCACGCGATGCGGGACGCGGCTGATTCACACAATTCCTGTAAGTCATTACTGGCCGCATCCTAACATCCCCCGTACCTCACCCCCCCCCCCCCCCTATCGGCAACTCGTTCTCTGACTTCAGAGCCCAGGGTAAGAACGTCGTCTCGGTCAAGGGAGGATGTATCGAAGGACTGGATTGGAAGTCGGCCATTCATATCTGGTACGTCGGCCCCTGTGCGCGCTTCGCTTTGCCTTTTTGCAATCGGGTGAGGGGGGGCGGACTGACTCCATCGCTTATAGGACCAAGTCGGCCATGGTCCCGATCCCGGAGGGATCAGAGACATACCCGGATGGCGGGCCAACTGAGCAGCTCAGCGACGGTCAAGATTCGCTCGACCCCCCGATTGAGTTGGCCGGTTAAGCAGACGAGTTACTAAAGAGCAGGCACCCGCGCTGTAGGGTGGGAAGTGATGTCTACTAGTCTACTACTGCGCGACTCGGGGCGCTGCAGCATCGGTTGAAGGAAGTCAAGGCACATAAAAAAAGCAAGGACGTGGTGAGTACAGAGTAATAGAGGCGCAAAACGGGGGTGTGGGCGATTTCCAAGGGCAAAAACGTGGATATCTGAAACTTGTTAGTCGAAACCTATGTTGGGAATGTCGAGACTCTCTGTAACTGTAATTGACGTGTTGTTTAACTTATCGCTTGACGGCTTCTGTCCCTAACGTGCTTTTGTACGGATAATATTAAAGATGTGTCGAGGGTCACAGCCCAAGAAGACGCTTGGCCGATGACGGATCCAGAATCTTGGCGGTTGGGACTAGTACACTAGTGTACGGAGTTACCCCCGCCAAGCTTCTGGGCAGGGGTTAACTATGTCAAAGCTTCTGAAAACTTCCGATTGGATTACGAGCCATCCACCTCAATTCCATCACTCATCAGGGCCATCACCCATCAAACACCAAGCCCTTCTTACAGCGCCGAGAAGAGGGTGCGTCGTGAACTTGATGCATTATTCTTCCCGAAAGATAATAAGCTTCTCTTTCCAATTCTTGCTCAATTTTTTTGCCGCGTTCCCGAATAGTGGAGGTCCCGATGCTAACGGACTTTTTGCCGCGACGCCGCACTGAGCTGTTTGCGAATCCACGAAGGTGATGCCTACGGAGACGAGCTTCCATCGATGAGCTAGAAGTTTAGCTTTCCCTCCTCGGAGTTGCAAGCTGTTGAGGGGCTCCTGATGGGTTACATAGTGGTGTACGGAGTAGTGCATGCTCAATTTGTTCATGCTGGTCTCCCCTGCGCCTCTCGCGTAGGGGGGTCTGTTTCGCGTGGACCGACCTCTGACACGAACCGTCTGGGGTCCGTCTGATGCCCCTTTGCGGCGTAGGACGCCCCTGCCGCAACCCACATGCGTTAACAGGGAACTTAGGGGCCCCCGCAGAATTGAGCCTCATCAGCACGCGACCTGATTGAGAAGACGCGCATGAGACTGCTCCTCAGACATGGTTGCCCTGAACAGGCGCGCGGAGCGTCTACTCAGAGTAGACTAGAACGTCTCGGGCTCGTCCGTCCCCCCCTTGCCAGGTGCGACGGCAAGGAGGACGGATGAATGGAGCCCCCTTCGAAAGGTTCCCGCCAAGACCCCTACTACGCGTTCCTCTCCGGAGGGGATCCTTATCTCAATTTTGCCTCTCCTCCCAGCTTCTGTCGTCTTGCCGTCATTTCTGTGAGCAATTTTGCCTCACCCACGTTCTTTTTACCACGAGTGCCCTTCTCTTCTTGCCCCTGGCGGTCATCGACGTGTCGATATCCCAGGTCCCTTTTTTTTCTCTCTCTGACATCCAGCAGTGCTAGGATTTCGCACGTCTGTATGGCCCTGGCCACCTGAACTTCAACTTTTCATCGACCGGACTCCCTTCATCGTTCTGGTTTTTATAGTCTCGACATTCTTTTTGCATCGTCACCCGCTCACAACCAGCAACGGGTCTCGCTTGTTAGTCGAGCGATTTACCACGTGGGCTGACGGCTGGCTGAATACGCCCATCTCTGTTTTTATTTTATTTTTTTCCTTAATCAGCTGCTTACTACTACTACCACCACCACCACCATCACCACCACTACTACTACTACTACGGTGCCCCGAAGACCGAGGACGGTGCGAACCATCCAAGTTGGGAAGGAGGTCAGAATGTGGCCCCATGTCCCATACCTAGCAGTTATTCTGAGCTCTGCGTCGCTCGCTCAGGTAAGCAAGATGTCTTGGAAAGAATATCTGTGTAAGTCGCTCACTGGGGCCTAGGCCGCGGTGTTCAGCCGACGACAGGAGGTCACGAGCAGCCCAAACCTAGCCGATGGCTTTCTCGAAATTATTAGCCGCATTGGACTTGGCGCGACTGTCACCGAAACAGTTCGGCAAACCATCACGGTTGGAGGCGGCGGCGGCGGCGCGGGTCTTGGGTTGAACGGGACAGGCATAGTCACCGTAACCGTCACAGCCCCGGCATCAACCGTTACCGTTTTCCCAGGTCAAGCCAACGGGGCAGTGGACGGGGTGTCGGGTACGGGAGGAGCTCCATCTTCGGTGGTCGCCAGTGGCGGGGTTGGTGTCACGGTGATCCCCGTCCCAGAAGGGGCCCGGATAACCAGTTCGGTTGGAAACCCGCCGGCTGCTCCTTCCAGTGCCGCCGACGCGAGTTCGATCTCGTCTTCTTCTCTGGCATCGCTGCCGACGCAGGGAGGGACAACAACCGAATCGGGACAGGTCCCTCCCCCCAGCCCCTCGGACGCTTCGACGTCCTCAACCTCGCTGGCACTCTCGTCTTCTTCCCAAGTTTCCCAGACCAGCTCGGCCAGCACAAGCGTCCCTGTCGCCGGCGCCCCCGTGTCAGACGGCTCGGCCGTCGCGTCGTCGACATCACTCGCTCCTCTTCCCAGCTCCGATAGCTCGGCCGCCTCCTCGTCGACGACGACGCTCGCTCCTCTTCCCAGCTCCGATAGCTCGGCCGCCTCCTCGTCGACGACGACGCTCGCTCCTCTTCCCAGCTCGGATAGCTCGGCCGCCTCCTCCTCGGTGACGTCGCTCGCTCCTCTTCCCGGCTCGGACAGCTCGGCCGCCTCCTCGTCGACGACGACGCTCGCTCCTCTCCCCAGCTCCGATAGCTCGGCCGCCTCCTCGTCGACGACGACGCTCGCTCCTCTCCCCAGCTCCGATAGCTCGGCCACCTCCTCGGTGACGTCGCTCGCTCCTCTTCCCGGCTCCGCCAGCTCGCTGACCGATACGCTCGTGCTTCCGATCGCCACTCCTACTGTCAACTTTCCCGGCGCATTCGGGGGCATCCCCGGCCTCGTGCCGATCCAGTCTGCCGCCAATCCCCCTTCGGCCCCGACGACGCCGCCTGTTGCGAATGGTGCGGGCGCGGGCGGGGGTGCCGGCCCCACAATCAATCTCTCGGGCCTGACGCTATCGAGCCAGCTCAACCTCGGGAACCTGGTCCCGCAGGCTACGGCCTCGGTCGTGGTGGTCTAAAGCCTCGATGCGCGCGGGACAGACGAGAAATGAGAGAGTAAACCAGGAAAAAAAAAACTGGAATAGAAAAGCCGGGCCGTGCAGACTATACCCCCTTCTTCGTTTCTGATTCCATGGCCGGAGACCCTTCGTTGTTGTTGTGTTTCTGTGATATTGCCTTTGTACTTTGTGTCATATGCTCAGGGAAACGGGAAGTCGGTTTTTATTTTTTATTTTTATTTTTTTTTTATTTTTCCATTTGATATGTAGATAGCATTAGGTGGCCATCCACCATGGCCCGGTAGAACCGGCATGTCTATATATTTGAGAGCAAGACCAAGAACAAAAGCAAAGTGTCGATGGTCTCCAAAGTCATTCCGCCCACCAGCCACATCTATAGGGGTATCGCAATGCCAGTCGATCAGCGAGCCGGCCAGCCGGCCAGCCGGGCAGCGGGAAGTTGGTACAGAAACAAGAAAAGAAACGAAGAGTCGATGGTATGAGACTCGTCACGCCTTTGCCTGGGCAGCCTCCTTCCTCTGTTTCTTTGCCTGCCTTTTGCTCAGTTCACCCTGCTGGCCGCTGCCACCACCACCACCACCACCACCACCTCCTCCTCCTCCTACAGCACCTTTGCCTTCACCATTCTTCCTCTTCTGCCCTTGCTGACCTTGTTGTCCTTGCTGCTGCTGCTGCTGCTGCTGCTGCTGCTTCCCAGCCTCGGCACTCCCGCCCTCGGCCGGCTTCACAATGTCCACCACGCCGCGGAACCCGCGCCGCTTGATCCCCTCGTTCACCACCACCGCCCTGGCGCCCTCCCGGAGGGCGGCGAACCCCTTCTCCGGACCGAGGCCCCAGACGGCCAGCAGGTTGACGACGTCGGCGGGAGCGCGCAGGCCGAGGGCGCCGCGGGCCTCGCTGCTGACGACGACGCCGCGGCCCTTGGTGGCGCGGACCAGCGCCTGCAGGTTGGCGATGAAGTTGGCCCTCTCCCTGGGGCCGGGGCCCGGGCCGGCGGCGGTTCCTTCGCCATAACCACCACCAACACCGCCACCACTGCTGCTGCTGCCGGTGCTGTTGTTGTTGTTGCCCGGCAGCGCCTGGGCGTAGCAGATCTCGAAGCGGACGCCGCGCTGGACGGCGGCCATGGCGGTGCGGTGGTGCAGGTGCCAGCCGAGGTGGGACGACAGGTCGAGCGAGACGAGCGCGGGCGGGTCCGTCGTGCCCAGGCAGGCCCAGGCGAACGACTTGTCCGACGTCGGGCGCAGCGCAAGCACGTCGTAGGCGCGCGCGTAGTCGGCCAGCCGGTAGTTGGTCGTCGACGGGTCGCTTATGACCAGGGTGGCCCGGCGGAGGGTGATGGGGAGCGAGGAGGAAGAAGACGGGGAGGAGGGGGAGGAGGACGGGGAGGACGTCGTGGGTTTGGATGGTGGGGGGCGGTTTGTTGTTGTTGTTGTCGAGGCCGACGACAATGATGACGATGATGATGATGATGAGGATGATAATGGGCCGCGGCCGCCCGGGTAGGAGGGGTGTGGGGGGGTGAGCTGGGGGACCGGGTTGGTGATCGGGTTCGGTTGGGTCGGTATCGGGCCCGAGATGATGTGGTTGAGGGCGACGACATCGTAGCCTAAGGTTTTGGCGAACTTGAGGGTCCGCTCGAGGTCCGCAGCGGGTACCCCCGGGGACCAGGCAATGTTGAGGTCGTAAAGCATGATTCGGTTTTGGCAAGGTTTGGGAGAGCTTTTGGGGGGCGGGAGGGGCAAGGTTGCGGTCTGCCTGTGCTTGAACCTCGAATACGCGAAACTTTCGAGAATTCGTAGTGGGGGCCCCAAGATCGCCCGCCGCGTCTCGATTGACAGACAGCTACGGCCCCACAAGGCTGCCACCGCACCAGCTCCACTATGTAGCTCAGCAGGCTCCTTCCCATGCCAACCACTGACCTCATTTCTCGAGCCTGCTCCCTTAGATTCCCTTATTTCTTCGTCCAGGGTGCCTTAGGAAGCTGGAGCAGGTTACTGCCCAGAGATCTTGGTGATGTGACGTTCAATAACGACAACAACCTGGGCAGGACCCCCACTTTCCTGGAATCTCAGACTGTTCTGATACATAGACTCGCAGGCCGTTGGGTTTGCAGCGTAGCTCAACTTTTTGGGACCATTTGACTAGGTGTCGCAGTTGACGGTAGCACATACATCCGTGCATACTGTACCATCTAACACTTTTCCAGGACTTACTCTAGTACATAGTAGTTAACCTAGGGACGTAGTGTAGGTACTTTGTATTTCGTTGCCGCTTTAATTCCTGTCCCACTTTTTCCAAGTCTCGGCATGCTCGCTGCGGCATACCGAATGCCAAGTCCTCCTAGTATCCTCTGGTATAGCCACGCCGGTCGAGCTGCGGACAGGTCCGTTACGTATGCCACAGCTCGGTGTGCTCGGTCCATTTCTCTTTATTTCCGACCTGTACCTCTTTCCAACCCGCCATCTAGCCTCGGACATACAACCCAAACCCAACCCAAGTCGACTTGCCAGGGGGCCTTTTTGATATCCCAGTTCATACACGACCCATTCCATCCTGACCAAGCGCATCACCCCACCATCTTGAACAGCACGTCGACCGACACGTGCCTTCCGCAACCATGTGCATCATCTTCACCTGTGGCGAGCACACCTTCCGCAAAGAGGTGGAAGGCTACGAAGGGCTCGTCTGCCGATGCAACAACTGCGGCAACTACTCGGGTTCGGTAACCAAGTCGCATCCTTGGTTCACCTTTTGCTTCATTGTAAGTTGGCGCTCCCCCCCCCCCCCCCGCCCCGGGTTCGAGATGGGACCACGGGCGCGCATTCCACCACCGCAGCGCTAACTCATATTGTCGCGCCAGCCCGTGCTTCCCCTGTCGATAAAGGGCTACGAAGACGTGACGTGCCGAATCTGCCACTTTGAGCAGCCCCTCTCGCACCGTCCCGACGTCCAGGCGCTCCGCGGGCAAGGTGGGCATGGAATACACATGCAGCCTCCGCCTGGGCCACCGCAGGGATGGGGACAGCCATCGCCGAAACCAAATCAGCCGATGCAATATGGGTAGGACCGAGGTTGACAGAGGTGGACTGCGGAGGGGAAAGATATAAAGTATAAGGGTTCGGTTGCGACACGCAAACGCCTCCGGCTACGAGATACCAACCAACCAGGTCCCCTGGCGGGGCCAGGAATGTGGCGTGGGAAAAGGCGTTATGAGTTACGGTATGGCATTGACTGAAGGCTAATGTCGCTTTGGGAATTGACTAGTACATACAATGGAAAAGGGATTCGCCTGCCTGCTCGCCGTGTCCAGGTTCCATCAGAGCCTAGAGCAGGGCCGACGGGAAGAGTTGACTAAGCATCATCCATCGCAGTCAGCATACTATGAGTAGGACCGTCGTAGATTCAACCTGTGGCTGACCTGAATGCTGATCATGCAGATTTTTCGTATATGTTTTAGAGTTAAGCGTATATGCGCAATAAAGACCTGTCCGTCTCGATGTTTACCTCGAATGGGCTGGCGTCCGCTGTTTTATTGACCTGAGAGAGTGCACTTGTACATACATACGTATGCCCGTACAGAAGGTAGAATTCTCGTGTATGGACTGTATGGTATGCACGCCACGGCAAATAGCAAATACGCGTAGGTATGGGTCCCGCGTGTCCGGCTCCCATGGTCTGCACGTCAATGTATGTATCGGTACGAATCCCGATGTGGATTACGGTAACTAATCCGTTGGGTACTATGTAGTTACATGCTTCGGGTGGGGTGATGTGGAATGACGTCGCTTGGCCTTCCATAATCTGGGGAAATGGCGCCAAGGATTGTGCAACGTCAATTCGACCAACAACCCGACCACCTCCACCCTCGATCCTGTACCGAGGTGCAACCCAGTCGATACGCCGAAACGTCGACGAGCATTGCGACTGCCGATGGTATGCCCAAGGGGCGCAACAGGTAGACTCTCGAGTTCAAACCCGTCGTGACGTTCAATTGATCAGGAACGCCCAACACTTCACGACAAAGCTTAAGACCATCCAAGAACGGCTTCGTAGCAAAACTCCATCAGCATGGCCTCCTCAAAGAGAGGGCCCTCGGTCTTGGTATGTCATTTTCCGTAACAAATGGGTGCCACGCCGAATTGAGGACGGCATTCCTAATGCTCGCTAGGTGACCGACTCCCGAGACCCCCCACTGCCCCGCGGCACCAACCGCCCACGAGCGGCGACCGGCCCTGCGCGGCCGAGCACTCGCCTGATATCCGTCGACAACGTCCTTCAGTACTCGTCCGACATACCTTCGGGTCAGCCGAGGGGTCCCCCGGGACAGCGTCCGACGCGCGCCGCGGCCATGCGCCGCAACACCCAAGGCAAAGGCCTCCCGACCCTCGCCTCCGCCCGGACCGGCCAACAGAATGTCCCCTCGCGAACCACAAAAGTGAGCGAGAAGCTCGTCTTGATCCCCGAGGCTCCCCAGGACGAAGAAGCGGAGGGCGACGACGAGGAGCTGGCACGGCGGGCGTCGATACTGCGGGCCGACGACGAGGACCGGCCGCTCAAGGACGAGGAACTCGACGTGCTGAGGAAGCGGGGCGGCATCCGCGGGAAGAGCTATGCAGAGCGCCTGCCCAAGGTCCAGCGCGGGGAGAAGGTGTCGCGCTTGACAGCCTACTGCACCGCCCAGTCGTACAAGATGCAGGCGACGGCCGACTTCTTGAAGACGAAGCACGAGGCCAAGATCAAGCTGTACGACGACTGCCTCTATACCGTGTACCACCTCCCGCTCCTTCCCGGCGTCGAGGGCTACCGGCTGAGGAGTCGCCCCGTCCTCAAGACGCCGGGGACGGGCAAGACGGTTCTCGATCTCGAGATCGAGCGCAGCGAGCGCAGGGACGAGCACGAGGGTCTCTGGGACGAGTACTCTTACGGTGCCCAGGGGCTCGGCGGCAGCCCGATTGCCGGGCCGCTACTACAACATGTGGGGAGCGCTCCCGAGAACCTTGAGCCCTCGACGGGAGGAACCGGCGGCGGCGGCGGCGACGACCAAGCCCCGGGGCACGAGGGAGTCAGCAGCCCGATCAACCGGCTGGTCCCCGACGCCAAGAACTTTGGCGACATGTTCGTCTTCTCATACGGCGTGGTCGTCTTCTGGAACTTCACCGAGCGGCAGGAGAAGGACATCCTGGCCGACCTCACCTTTGCCGAGCACGAGACGGGCATCCCCCTGGTCGCGGGGCCGCTCGACGAGATGGACTTCGAGACCGAGGAGTTCCACTTCGAGTACAGCCCGGACGTCAAGCGCCCGCGCGTCTTCAACGACATGATCACGCTGCTCCCCCGCTCGGACCATATGGTCAAGCTGACCATCAGCCACGCCATCGCCCAGAGCACCAAGCTCTGCTTCTTCGAGGCGCGCATGTCCGAGACCATGCTCAACGCTCAGCACGTGCCCAAACGCCTCGCCCTCACGGGCGAGCTCAACATGACGCGGACCGAGATTGTCAAGATCCTTGGCCGCCTGTTCAAGAGCCGGGTCGATATCAACCTATGTAAGCATCTCCTTTCTTTCTTTCTTCCTTCCTTCCTTCCTTCCTTCACGAGAGTTGTAGGCCCAAGACTAACAAAAAAAAAAAAAACAACCCCCCAAGCCTCCAACATCCTCGACGTCCCTAACTTCTTCTGGGACTCGGAGCCGACCCTGCACCCGCTCTACGTCGCCGTGCGCGAGTACCTCGAGATCGACCCGCGCATCCGCGTGCTCAACGAGCGCTGCCGCGTCTTCCTCGACCTCGCCGACATCCTCGCCGACAGCATCGCCGACTCCAAGATGAGCTACATCACCTGGATCATCATCTTCCTCATCGTCATCAGCATCATCGTCACCGTCACCGAGGTCGGCCTGCGCTTCGCCATCCTGTCGAGGGAGAAGGGCAGGGAAGGAGGAGGCAGCATAGGGGTCGGCGTCGGTCCCGCGAACGGAGGTCCCGGCAACGTCATTGGCGGCGGCGACGGCGACGGCGACGAGCCCCAGCAGCAGCAGCGTGACCTGCGCTGGCTCGTGAGGGAGAACAAGAACGTGACGCTCGAGGAGCTGAGGCTGTGGAGCCGGGCGCTGAGCGAGCGCGAGAGGGCTGCCGTCTGCGGGGCGGACGTGGTGGGTAAGACGTTTGCGGGCGTCTGAAGACAAGGAGGAGGAGGACAAACAAAAGGGCATAGGATGGTGTGGAGAGTGGTTGGGGGGTTTGATTCGACCTCCTATCTATTGTACAACATTGTATCAAAAAAGGAAAAAAAAAAAAAACTCTTGTTGGTGCAATAGCGGCGCCGGGATGGTGGGTTGGAAAAAGGGGGGGGGGGGTGTTTGGAATGGACTGGCAGATGGGTTGCTTGGGCATGCCTAACTACTCTTAGACTGGTAGCGCATAGCGAGGCGTTTCTTGGGTTACGGCTGGATGGGAGGTTGGTATGTACATACATACTGTAGGGACGTCATAATTTACCTAATGGATGAGCCTACTACCAATGTACAGTACCGAGGCGAAGACGTAACCCAAGATCAACTGCGTGTCCTGTGTCGTTGGCCTTTTCATGATGCGTGTCTAGTTCCCCTCCAAATACAGAGGGTTGCATTGTCGACCGCCGGCTGTCGATGAGGTTGTCTAGACAGCAGATGGCAGCCAGGACTGGCTCATCAAAACAAAGAAAAAAAGGCACAGACCGAGACGGGTTCGAGCATCCGGTTCCAGCCAAAGAGAGCAACAGGCGCTGTATGAATGCATGAAGCGTATGCACGCAAATAAATCGAGTATACCCTGGAATGAGCACAACAATACACCTAAGCCGGAACGCCAATCCAACGACCTCTCCCACCCAAAGCGGCAGAGCGCTCAAGTGAATTGCGCGACCGAGCGCGCTGCTGTACCCGAAATAAGTGACACTGTCCGTCTGGTCCGGCTCAGTTTCTATGCATTCTCACCACCCTGACAACCAATCGCCAAAAGCAGAAACCACCCCCCATCAACCCATCAACCCATAATTACAAAACAATACAGTAGGTAAAGGAACATGCAAATGTGTCTCCGGTCTAATTAATTCCACGCCTTCCAGCTCTTGGACAGCGGGCTTCCGATCTTGGGTGCAAATTGGAGGCTCTTGCGGCGGGCCGCCATCAGCCGCATGAGAATGCGCTCGTCCTTCTCCTTGCTGAGGATGCTTTCGCCCAGCTCTACAAAGGCTGTGCGCTTCGGCGGGCAGGTGCGCAGAAGCGCCTCTTTGCGGTCGTGCTCGTCACCGTGACCGAGCGGGTCCTCGCTGTCGACGCTGCCCACGCTCGACGGGGTGGCCGAGCCCGGGCTAATGTTGGCAACGAAGCGGGCAATGGCCTCGGGCGCCGGGGTCTTGGGAACCGGTGTGAGCGCACCCCACTCGGTGTGTTCGCCTCCACCCTTATCGTCGTTGTCATCGCCGCTGTCCGAGCCATCGTGGTCGTCGTCGTCCTCATCAGAATATTTCTCCGGGGATCGAACCCACAGGGTACTGGCGCGGCGGTTGTTGGCAGGCGTATTTGGCGCGGTCTGCGAGCCGCGAGAGCTGCGCACGGGCTGTGGCACGAGCATTCCGTTGAGTTTGGCGATGGAGCGCGGCTCCATGCTCTTACGCCGACGAGCACCGCCGCGGGGGACAAGCGAGGTGTCGACGTAGTACGGGCTCTCGTCGAGCCACTGGTTCTCACGCTCGCAGCTGGGAAAACCGTTAGCACATCCGCGAACAGCAGATCGGTAGAAAAGCATTTACTCACTCCAAGACCCAGCTGACACCCACACACTGCACTAACCCACCGCTCTCGCGTACCTTTTCCAAGGTGCGCTTGCCGCCGTCTTTGTAGACTACGTGGGTGATTCCGACTCGCGAATCCGCTCCCGATTCCGACGAGTTGTTGGGGTTCCATGACCACGTCTTGACGCAACGCGCGCCCATCTGGGTCAGAAGCTCAACAAAGATACCACTGGCATCGGCACCCTCGCTGGTGTGAACATCGACAAAGACCACGGCACCTTGGAGAAGGGCAGGGTTAAGATCCCCCCGGGGCGTCCGAGCGGGTGTGCCCATCGTTGACCAGATATCTGCCTTTTGGGGCGTCACTGGCAGACTAGGGTCGGCCCTCCCATCGACCGACCGATCGTCAAGAGGGTCAACTTCGCCTCCCTTGCAAGGCGAGCACGACGGGGCCGTGGCATTCCTAGTTAACCGCTCAGTGGGTCTGGCAGCCGGAAGTCTCGAGACGCTGTAGCAACGGTTTTCTTGCCTGGGCTGAGGCGTGGATTCATCGGCGGGTTTCAGGGGCACCTTGGCAACGGTGTGCACCTCGCGACGACGAATCGTGCGCTGGGGGGTTACAGGTGGGACCGCTGACCCAGAGAGACCATTGCCTGAGGAGGCGAGCGTGGGATCAATGGGGATCGCGTTCTCGTCGCCATATTCTTGGCTGGCTTCCGAGTTTGAGTCATCGTGATCCTGGCTGCCGTGGTCGCCCTGTTCCTTTTCCATGAGAGACATCTCATTTGCTTCCGCGGCAAGCTCCATATCCTCCTCGGTAAACGAAAGGTCTTCCAGAACCGCGTCGTCGTCGTCGTCCCCCACCTCGGTGGCTGCATCTTCTTCGGCGTCCATGGTTTCAGGCCGGACGTGCATCTCATCCTCGAAAAATGTGTTCTGGGGGGCCTCAGCTGGAGCCGACACCGCTTTCGGCGTGTGATCGGCTGTTGGAGAATCGGTCGCCAGACCGGCAGGTGAACCGATCCTGAGAGGCGTCGGGCCAGCAGTCCACCCACTCAACTGCTGGGCAAGGGGTGTGAAGTCCAGGCCACCATTCTTCGGCGTCTTTTTAGCAATGCTGCGGCTGGAGGACTGCCACACCTTTGATGAATTCGCTGAACCGGGACAAGGAGTGGCGGGCAAAGCACTGAAGGCAGAAGTATACCTGCTTTGTCTCACAGGAGAGTCGTCGTCGTCGTCAGAGTCCGAATCAGCCAGGTTGCCGTAGGGATCAAGATCCTTGGCGCGCAGTCCAAACATGGGATTGATGTTCTTGGGAGACGTTGGGGGAGTGGTGCTGGCGGAGTCCGCAGCAGGGTGTTCGGCGGACGGCTGGTCCACAACCATTGGCTCTCCTTGGTCTTCCGTCCCGTCGTGCTCTTGGACATCCTCCTTGGTTTCGGCCTGATCCTCTTCTGCTTGCGCTTGGGCTGTAGCTGCTGACGCTGTCGAGGCGGGAGGAGTTAGCGTCGGGTCTGCATCCCGCGGCAAAACAGCCGACAGGCGACCAGGAAAGTCGAGTGTGGTGGGCGACTCGTGGAGTGTCTCATTGTCCGCGGATTTGTCCTCTGTCGTGCTGGGTCGTTCCTCAAGACCTTCAGATACCTCCTGAGGCGAGGGACTGGCAAGGAGAGTCGGTTTGGGGGCCGGACTCCGGTCGGTCGGCTCCTCTTCTTCAATGGTCCTGGGCAAAGGCTTGATGGGGGAGATGGGAGGCCGCTTTGCTGGAGTTGAGAGGAAGGAAAGTTTGATGGGTGTTATACCCGACCCACTGCTGCTGTCGGTCCCATGTGGATTTAGGTTGAGCGGCTGTCTCTTTGCGGGCGACTGCAGAAGCCCCGTCTTGCTCGGGACTTGGGGTGCCTTTCCCTCAGTCTTTTGCGCAGATGCAGGCACAAGACCTTCGACGCGCCTCGCCGGCGATTGGATGCTGCCTTTCCAGGGAGTCGGCGGCAAGCGCTTAGCCGGACTCGCCAACAGAAGGTTGACCTCCGTCTCGGCCTGCTTGACTTCGATCGCGTTTTCGTCGTTTTCTCCAGCAGAGACCGGCGCATGTACCGTTGTCGGCTTGGCGCTCCTGGTGGTGGGCTTGATGGGGAGCTTCTTGAACGGCCTGACCGGGATTTTCTCGTCCATACCGAGCTCATCGTCCGACTCGACGCAGTTCATCGTCAGCTGATTGACCTTCTTAGGACTCAGCGGCATTGGCTTCTCCACGTTCTCGCCCGATTCCGTATCTGGTGCTGCCTTGGTCTTGCGGCCCGACCGGGTAGCCGTAGCAGATGCTGCTTTGCGAACCGGCTTCCCGCGCAGACCGGAAGTAGTGGCGGCGGCGGCGGTGGTGGTTGTCGTGCTGGGGCCCTGCGCTGAGGTCTTGGTGGACGCCTTCCGTGCGGCCGTGGAGGTAGGCGCAACGTTCTCCTTCTCAGGTTCCTCAAATTTGACCGTCTTCTTGACAGCCGACTTGGCCACGGGCTTTGCGGTAGTCGTCACTGTTGCTGTACCTGTTGAGGACGCCGGCCTGCCACGGGACACCTTCTTGACAGGTTCAGCGGCGGCACTGGTGGATTCGTCGGCCGTCTTCCTGGTGCGGGTGACCCTGGTAGCCTTCGCCGGCTTCTCTGCGGATGGTTCCGCGGCCTTTTTCGGCCTCCCACGGGCGCGAACGGTCGTGGGAGGTGCAGGTGCAGGCGCAGGCGCAGGTTCGGGCGTGGGCTCTGCCGCGGGCTGCTCGACAACAACCTTCCTCGGACGGCCGCGACCGCGGGTGGGCTTGTCGGCAGCAGCTATGGTTATCTTCTTTGCCGGCTGCATCTCGTGCCCGTCCTCGTCGTCGTCGGAGGGGCTCTTCCTCTTGAGTGTTGCTCTCGTGGTCGCTGTGGTAGTAGCTGCGCTGCGGGCAGTCTTGGCCCTGGCAGCAGGCGTGACGACGCGGGCCGACTTTGCGGCGAGCTCAGATGTCTTTGCCGCAGAGCGCGCGCGAGTCATCCTCTTTGGCGGCGACTGCGCATCCATCGTGGCCGATTGCTGGGGTTTGCTCGGCCTTGATATTAAAGGGTAAATGAAAGGGGGGGTTGGATTCCAGGGAAGGGAAGGAACTCCTCCTTGATTCCTCCCCAGAGCTAAAAGGCCGGTAATGAGTGGTGACGGAATTGACGGTTGAAAACAAAATCGGATGGGCTTCAGTCGGTGAAGGGCTTGTTTGTGGGGATGGCAACTGCGACCTGTTGATTTACTCCCTCATCAATGCGCGTCGTTGCCTGGGAGACGAGGTACGTGCATTCGACCGGCTTCGCAACATCCAAGGGTCAGGTGCCATCGAGTGCGGAGTCTCGAGGGGTGGCGCATTATTAACGGTTGAATCCTAGGGTTAGGGTGCACTTTGGAGCACCGTAGTATCTTGGGCTCAGCAAGAGACTTGTAGTCGCACCGTTTGCAACAAGACAACTTAAAGCTCTCGAAAGTTGTATATGAGTAATGACTGTCATCTTTGCAGTATCTTTCTTGTCTGGTTATCCAGGCCAATTTTCTTACCGGAAATAACAGAGCGTGTTGCAGCGACCGAAGCTCTACTCCTCACGAACTTCGTTATTTAGAGTTTTGTGATGACCTTACGTCGAAGGTTGGATTGGACTATCCTGCTTTGAACTGATCGGTGCTTTGAGCATTACTCGCTACAGATGCGCTCTTGAACCCCAGTCATGTCTATCGATCTCAATTGGGAGACGGTCACAGGCGGCCCTGACGGGCAGGAGCTGGCAGAGCGAATCCGGGATTTCATTCACACCAAGTTTCAGTCGGTGCCGCTGCCGCGGTTCATCAAGTCGGTTACTGTACATGATTTCCAGTTCGGCACCATTCCCCCGGAGCTCGAACTTAAGGACGTCACCGACCCGCTGCCGGACTTCTACGAGGACCATGTCGACTCGGATCTGGCCTCGGACGACTCCGACGGCGAAAACAATGGCGCAGACAGGATAGCGCAGGCACAGAATGAGCGACGCCGGCGGGCAGCCGAGTCCGAGATGCTGAGCGGCGGAGGGCGCAATCTCGGCCATCTTCCACCGCACCTGATGTTCGGTGGCCCCGGCGGGCCCGGGCCAGGGCCAGGAAGCATGCGCAACGGGGACACGGGAGGAGGTCCCACGATGCGAGTCCCTACACCCGGAATCCCTGGCGGGACATCCAACCTACACTACTTCCACTCGCATCTGGCAAGCGGCCTCTCGGGGACACAGACACCCCTCGCCGCGGTAGCCGGCGCCCACCACCTGAGTACTGCAAACTGGCTCGATGGCCACGGACACAGCTCCTCGACGCCCAACCTACACCACTTTGCCAACTTCGGCGGAGCTGACACCAGTCCCCGCCGTTTCCCGGAATCGGGACACAGCCGAAACCCATCTCAGAGCTCCATCTCCGTAGCGGACTTGAGCCCAACTGTTCCAACCGGCAACAGCAACCTAGCGCCGCCCTCCTCGTCATCCAACAACAACAACAACAACGGCGGCGGCGGCGGCGGCGGCGGCGGCAGCGGTAGCGGCAGCAACAACAACCTCAGCCTCCCCTCTCTCCGCGAAAAGCACAGTGTCTCGACTCTAGCCCCAACTTCAGCGGGCGCCTCCCGCCCTCCGACCCGCGACGCGACCGGAACCCTCATGAGTTCCGCCGGCGACGACAGCACCGGCGGGGAAGCAAAACCGAATCAGCCGCAGCAGCAACAACAACAGCAGCAGCAAGAAGACCGCCAGCCGCGCCTGCGCGAGCGGCGCGTCGACGACATGCAGGCCGTCTTCCGGATCCGCTACGCCGGCGACGTCAAGCTCCTGCTGACGGCCGACATCCTGCTGGACTACCCGATGCCCAGCTTCGTCGGCATCCCCGTGCGGCTGAGCATCACCGGCCTGACCTTTGACGGCGTCGGCGTGCTGGCCAAGATCCGCAGGCGGGTGCACTTCTGCTTCCTGAGCCCCGAGGATGCCGTCGCCGCTGTCGGGAACGACGGGGAAGATCTCCCCGGGGAGGGGGAGGAACGGGAGGAAGAGGAGGTCCCGGAAGAGGAGGGAGGGAAAGAGCAGCCCACCGTCGGCGGCCCGCGGCACCGACGGGGACGGACGGCGGCGGGGTCGGGAAGCATCGGTGGTAATAGTACGAGTAGTAGTAGTAATAACCGCCGCGGTAACACAAAGCCGGGGGGTCTGTTGCAGGAGATCCGGGTCGAGAGCGAGATTGGGCAGAGGGAGAGCGGAAAGCAGAGCCTGAAGAACGTGGGCAAGGTGGAAAGATTTGTGCTGGAGCAGGTCAGGAGGATATTCGAGGAGGAGTTTGTATACCCGAGCTTTTGGACATTTTTGGTATGAGACAGCGGGGCGTTCACGTACTGGATGGGATGGGGAAACAAGAGCCAAACCAAGAGGGGATTGGGATGATACTGGTTCACGGCGGGTCGCTTGGGAAGAAGAGTTTACACGGTGTCATGAGAGGATACTCTTGAACCCTTGATACGCCGAGTTGATATCTAGCTCCAACTCCCGCGCTTGCTCCTCGCTCAACTCCTCGGTCGCCTTCATCTGGTTCAGCGTGATGAGCCACTGCACAATCTTGCCCCTGCTGTCAAAGTCCCGGTCCGTCACTTTGTTGACCGACTGGATCACGTCCGTCAGGAGCGGGTGGAGCTGGTCCTTCGCCAGCAAGCCCAGCCGGAGCGCATCGAGGAACGTGATGAAGTCCTGGGTCGCCTCCAGGATCAGGGCGCCGCTGGTGTTGCCCCCCGCGGCCGGCGCAGGGGCGGCGCCCGAGATGGCCGTTACCGCCGTCGAGGGCATGCCTACCCGTATCCGCTCTGTCGCACGGGGCACTTCGAGCTGTTATCGTTGAACCGTCAGAATCTCCTCCCTTTTTCTTGGGTGAGTCGGGATCAGCGGCGAGAAAGCGAACTCACATCCCACTCGGCCTTGAACTCCTCCAGGCCCACGAATGCCTTTGCGACCGTCTCGTCGGCGAGCAGCGACTTGTACTGCTTCAGCGCCCGCTCGCAGATCTCGGTGTATTCGGCCTCGGGGATGGCATCTTTGAGGAAGGCCTTTTCGAGCTCGTCGATCGTGACGATGATGCTGAAGATCTCGGCCAAGGAGTCTTGAAGATCGCGTTCGGCGCGTGTCTCGGCGAGCTTGACCTCCTGCATCGTTTCACATAAGGTCAGTCCAGCGGCCGGGGAAGAGGATCGATGACAAAGGCGGGGCTCTGCTGGGGGCGCGGCAGACCTCGTCGAGGTTTATGGTGGCCGACAGCGTGGAATTGGGGACATAGCTGTGCGGTGTCGGTGCATATGGCTGTCGCGGTATCATCCTGGCGATTTCGGGCTTTCGTTCCACCAGCTCATGGCGGGACGAAGGACGACGGCATAATAACCTTATGTCGCAGCAGCAGGGAGCTGATACAGCTGAGTACCACCTCTTAATAAGGGCGATAACGCAACCGGTGGGGCTCAAGCGAGGGAGGGGCAGCTGCCACTGCCAGAAATCGCTAGGCCGCTGACGGACTACTGTGTAGTTAGCGCAGAGGGAAAGCGTGCCGATAAGACCGATTGATAAGGTCCACTGGTCTTGGTATGTGTGGAAAAAAAGTTTAGGATTTCGAGGACTCTCTATCGAGGCCCCTGCCAAAGCGAATCCGCACCACCGATTGCTCAATCGGCCAGCCTCGAACTCCGCCGTTCCCACGCAGTTGTCGCCCAAGATGACGGCCGCGAAGAAGAATCTCAAGGCGACCAAGAAGTTCGAGAAGAAACATCTCAAGGGCGTCCTGGAAAAGAGAAAGGCGGTCCGGAAGATCAAGCAACGACAACAGCTCAAGGAGAAGAAGAAGGCCAAGCGCGCACAAGATGAGGAGTTCTACAAGGGGCCCGGAGGCGACGCCAATGGCGAGAACAAGGCCGCCAACAACAAGAAACCGGGTGCCAAGGCTAGCGAGATGAGCGTCGACGAATTCTTCAAGGGCGGCTTCGAGATCCTCGACACCAAAACCAAAGACAAGACCAAGTCGGCTGCAAAGCTCGGGAAGCGCAAGCGTGGGGAGGCCGATGCGCGGGAGGACGATTCGGAAGGCAGCGGGAGCGAACCCGAGATCTCGGACTTCGAGGAGCCCGTGGTTAGCGACAGCGAATCCGACGACGATGACGCTAGCGACGAAGGCGACCTGGGTATGTCCAAGAGCGCCATGGAAGCGCTCGCCGAGAAGGATCCAGAGTTCTACAAGTTCCTGAAAGAGAACGATCCGGAGGCGCTGGATTTCGACGAGAACGCAGATCTTGCCGAGGTCGATGACCTCAGCGGCAGCGAAGACGAGGACGAACAGCCCAAGAAGAAGCAGAAGAAAGACAAGAAGGCCGCCAAGGAGCAGCAAGAAAAGGACGACAGAGAGCTTACCCAAGCCATGATTGCCAAGTGGAAAGCCTCAATCCAGGCGACGCATTCTCTCAGAGCCGCTCGGCAGGTCGTCATTGGCTTCCGCTGCGCAGCCCACCTGAACGAGAGCGACGAGGAGAACCGGCAACGTTACACCATCACGAGCCCAGACGTGTTTCATGACATCGTCGTCCTCGCGCTCAGGGGGATCCCCGAGGTCCTGCAGCACCACGTCCCGGTCAAGGAATCCGCCGCGGGCAAGGTGTACGTCCAGACGGAGGGAAAGAAATTCAAGGCGCTGTCGATGCTCATCAAGAGCTTTGCCGCCTCCGTCATCCGGTTGCTGGGTACGCTGTCCGACGAAGCGACCCTCAAGCTCACGTTATCGGCACTTCAGCCACTGCTACCATACCTGCTCTCGTCCAGGAAATTGTTGAAGCTCCTGATCAAGACGGTCGTTGCCTTCTGGTCCCAGTCTGCAAGCACCGATGCCACCAGGATAACGGCTTTCCTGGTAATCCGTCGTCTAGTCGTGATCGGCGACAAGGCCGCCAGAGAGGTTGTCCTCAAGGCCACCTACCAGGGCCTGGTACAGGGCAGCCGCCTGACCAACGCCAATACCATCCAGGGTATCAACCTCATGAAGAACTCGGCCGCCGAACTGTGGGGTCTCGACCAGACCCTGGGCTACACAACCGCCTTCACCTCGATCCGCCAGCTCGCCATCCACCTCCGCAACAGCATCATCAACAACAAGAACGACTCGTACCGCGCCGTCTACAACTGGCAGTACGTCCACTCGCTCGACTTCTGGTCGTGCGTCCTCTCCGAGCACTGCAGCCCTCTCAGACAAGCCGAGGCCGGCAAGGAGAGCCAGCTCAAGCTGCTCATCTACCCGCTCGTCCAGGTGACGCTCGGCGCGATGCGCCTCGTCCCCACGGCGCTCTACTTCCCGCTCCGCTTCCAGCTGATCCGCTCCCTCCTCCGGCTCTCGCGCGCGACCGACACGTACATCCCGCTGGCCTCGGCCCTGCTCGAGGTGCTCAACTCGGCCGAGATGAAGAAGCCGGCCAAGGCGTCGACGCTCAAGCCGCTCGACTTCTCCGTCGCCTACAAGGCGCCCAAGTCGTACCTGCGCACGCGCGTCTACCAGGACGGCGTCGCCGAGCAGGTCGTCGAGCTGCTCGCCGAGTTCTTCGTCCTCTGGTCGCGCAGCATCGCCTTCCCCGAGTTCTCCCTCCCCGTCGTCATCAGCATCAAGCGCTGGCTCAAGGAGGGCCGCAAGCCCGGCAGGGGCAACAGGAACGGCAAGGTGGCGTCCGGCCTGGTGCTGCTCGTGCAGAAGCTCGAGGCCAACGCCCGGTTCGTCGAGGAGAGGCGGGCGCGGGTCGACTTCGCCCCCAAGGACCGCGCGCAGGTCGACGCGTTCCTCAAGGATTTCGAGTGGGAGCGCACCCCGCTCGGCGCCTACGTCGTCTCGCAGAGGAAGCTGAGGGCGGAGCGGCAGAGGCTGGTCGAGGAGGCCAGGAGGGAGGAGGAGAAGAAGCGGAAGGAGGAGGAGAGGGAGGCGTTGGAAGGCGGTGATGGCGACGGTGGGGAGAGTGGGGATGAGAGTGCCGAGGAAGAAGAAGAGGATGAGGACATTGATGGGGCCGAGTCGGAGGATGAGGGAAAGGAAGAAGAGGACGAAAGCGAAGAGGAGGAGGAGGAGTCCGAAGAAGAAGAAGAAGAAGAAGAGAAAGAAGCGGAAGAGGATTAAATACCTGTCGCCGTCTCACCAGCAATTTGGCGAACCTTATAAGGAGCGCATCTGCGCATGTTTGCTTGCGTGACTCTTCAGGAACAAAACCGAAATTACAATTGTTCGCTGGGCGCACCATTCTTTTCTATTATTATTATTATTATTAGACCCAAAACGGGGGTATCTGATTTACTCTGCTTTCCAACGCTCCTTGAAGCGCCCTTCTCTCTCACCTCCAATTCGGATCTTCCTCGAGAGGGGTCGGATCACAATATTCAAGGCCATCGTCGTTATCCACCATCTTGATTCCCATCCCACCTTCCTCGTCACTGCCGTCGTCGTCTTCAATACCGTCTACCGCGCTCTGGCTGTGCGATGTTGGAAGGTGATGCGCCGACATCTGCGATGCGGGCACCGCGGGGGCAGAAGAAGCGGAGGACGCCGCAGGGCCGGGCGGGACGTAGGCTTGCAGAGACCGGTCGGGCACCTGGGGCATCATGAACAACTTTGTGTTGGGAAGTTCCCGAGGCGCGTACTCTGGCGGGTCTGGGCTCTGCCGGGCGGCAGCGGGTTGCGGTGTGGGTGTGGGCATGGAAGGGGACGGTATTGCCGCCGTGCGTTGAGCGGGCCCGCCGGAACTGTTCGGCGACTCGAGGTCTAGGAGGTCCCGGCCGGCCGCGACGGCGGACGGTCCCGCCCCTGTTGCTGCCGTCCGCTGCTCGTTGCGTTGGGCGAATTGCGGCTGGGAGCCTGGCGTGCGGTTCTGAAACCGTGGTGGAGCGGGCTGAACCTCTTCGGGAGGGGCCGTGATGTTCAAACCGTCGAGATCGATGAGATTCGCGTTCTCCTTGTCCGGGTAGGTGAGTTTGATAGCATCCTCGTCTTCCTCAATGGGAGCCGATGCGCCCTTGACGACGGGAATACCGCATCTGGCGAGGATCTTGGCGATGAGCTTGGCGTACCGCATGTGTCTTTGGACTTCTTCAGTCAGGTTGAGGTTTTCGACCCCCTCGATGTCCTTGATCTCCTGTAGTCCGGCAACGCCGAGCTGAATGGATGTTGCACGATAGAGGAAGGCGAGCAGGTAGTCATTCTCCGAGTAGACGTTGAACAACTTGCCTGACACTACGGTGCGCATCATTTGCCAGTGTTGTCTGTTCGAGGGGACGGGGGCACCGATGAAGACGACCGAGTCGACCACGCCAAAGGCGCGGCGCGCGGCCAAGGACCGGAGGCATGAGTAGATGACGCGCGCCCCCAGAGAGTAACCAATCAGGGTGACTGGGCGCTCGCCCTGGACCTTGTTGATCAGAGCATCGGCCAGAATCTCGCCCGCCTTCTCCGACCTGTTCTTGGCGAGGCTGAAGGGGTTGTCGACGGTGGAGGCCATGGACAGCATGTAGGCAGGCCACAGGGCCGACCATAGGGTGGCCAAGACGGTTCTCTTGAGGACCTCAACCTTGACCGCGTTCCAGGCGTAGGAAGAGACGAGTTCCCGCAGAGACTTGCCCAGCCCAAGGAGGCTCTTCATCTCGTACCGTAGAGCGAACGCCCCCGAGTCGTCACCGAGAGCGCGCCACGGCTTGGCCACATCATCTTCCGTACCCAGCCATCCGTTGATGCCGATGGTAACCCGGAGGCGTCTGTCGTTTTGGCTACTGCCGCGGGTGCCCCACTCGTCTTTCAGGGGAATGAAGCGGAAGTCGTCGACTTCCCTGGCATATCGGTCCACCATCTCGCCCTAAAGCCGGACGGTTAGCGTGAGCCCGCCCGTGCGTGATGTCGACCGCGGCTTACCGTCATTCTCGCGCCGAAGGCACTGAACAGCGTGCCAACCAGTGCTCCGTTCATCCAAAAGATGCCCAAGAAGGAGGCAACCCCGCCGAGTCCTACAGACCCCATGATTCCGCCGATCGCCCCAGCGACGACGGGAGCGGCCAGGCCACCGGTGACACCGATCAGCGCGGCGCCGGCCACGGAGGCCAGGCCGACCTTCCAGTACCGGCTCGCCTGGTTCTGTTGCTTCCGCTTCTCGGCCTCGGCCTCGGCAGACATGGTCCGCTGCTGCCTCTCCGCCTCGGCCGAGCGCTCGACCAGAGACACCGCGATCTCGACCTCCTCGGCGTTCAGGACGGCCAAGGGCAGCTCCAGCGCCGAGGTGAGATACACGGCCAGGGCCCTCGAGTGGGCCGAGTAATGGCCCGTCGACAGCAGCACCAGCAAGACGCAGCTCAGCGCCTCCTTGCGGTCCTCTTCCGGGATCGTCACCAGGCGGGTCGGGATGGGGTGCCAGTGCGACTGCAGGCGGGCCACGGCGTCGCCAGTGTTCTCTTCCTGTTCCTCCGTCTGCCCTCTTCCGCCCTCGGTCTTGGCCCCGTCCCCCCGGTCATCCTCGGGCCACGCATCCCAAGAACCTAACAGGTCCACCCTTCGGGTGTCAGTGGAAGAGCCGGTATTATTTTTCTGCTCCTGTTGCTGCCGCTGCTGCCGCTGCTGCGCGGCGATTCGTTCGGTCCGCTTGCGGCGTTCCTCGACAATGGAGGCGTCGTCCGGGGTCGAGAGCAGCTCCTTCAGCTTGGCCAGGACATCCTTGCGCCAACCGTCAAAGTGCTCGACTGCGGCGGCGCGCAGGCGCACGAGGGCCGGGTTGGGAGGAGCGGCATCGTTTGCTCCCGCTGTGCCAGCGGGAATGATGATACTGTTATCGGCGGACGGGTCGACGAGCAGCGGAGCGGCTCCCTGGTGGCCTCCTCCTGCCGGCTCGTTAAAGTCGAGCTGCGAGCGCATAAAGGCCGTGATCTCGACCAGCAGCGTGTATAGGGCCTTGCGCCGGGCGGGATTGAGGACCGTGAGCACCTGGCGCGGCTCGCTAGCGAGGGGCGCCATGGTGCTTTTTGGGCCTTACTTTCTTCTTCCCCTCCTCCTCCTGGTGTCTGGGTATCCACAAAAAGACTCCTCGTTGTTTCTTCTTTTTCTTCTTCTACTTCTTCTTCTACTTCTTTGTTGCCGGGAGGAGTAAATGGGCTGTTCGACCCCTCGGGGTCAAGTGTCTCTTTTGCATTTCAGAAGGATTATTTCGATTCTGCTCCTTGCTGGGAGTCGCGGTAGGCAGTAGCTGCAGGCGCAGGATGGTGGGTTGCAGCAAGCGCCAAGACTCATCAGCCTACTCCGTATGCTTTCCCTTCCCTTGACATTGAGCGTTAACCGGATATCGCAAAACTAACTAGCGGACCGAAGTTAAGCAGATGAGGGGTTTACCTGGTGATGCCGGCTTTCTGCTGCATTCCCAAGAGGGTGACTTCGCCTGGAGCTCCCCGGCTTGCTTTTTACTACGCAATCCACGATGATGATATATATAGTATGTATATTTGTAGGTCTGAGAAGAGCGTTGCGGCCAACGTTGAAAGTTGAAAGCGGAATGACGGGAGGAGTGGGGCGGTGCGCCAATCAAGAGAATTCGACGGAGATGGGCTTGTTGCCTGAGGTTGAACTTGTCCAAATACAAGGCAGATTTGCAAGCCCGAGTCGGTGGATCGTGGAACGGAAAGATCTGTTTGGCTGGCTGCCAGTCCCATAATCGGGGCAACGGTTCGATTGGGGCCAATGAATCGAATCATCAGCGCGGTCTCGGCAGGCAGCGACCAGTTTCCTGGTTCTCCTATCGAATGAGAGCACCAGCGTGAAATTTGGGGGGTGTGCACATGTACTCCGTACTTCACACTGATGATCATGACGGGGAGAAGATCTGAAAGAATAAAAATAAAAAAAAAATAAAAAAAACCCGAGACAACCCCATCTAACTACGTCGCCCTTTGGACCGTTTCGCAGCAGTTAGTTAGCTTATGAAATTCGTAAATGAGCTTTGTAATTTGTACTGCGGCATGTACATACATACATCCCACATACTTGTAGGTACGCACATACATACGGATTACACTGCTGTGGACCGTGAGTGGTGTTCCAGCAAGTCGGACATGGACCCCTGTAATAAGCGACGCTAAACCTTACTTTGGTAGTTCATCTTTCGACCCTGCAGATTCCGAATACAGACGAAGCACCCACTGATGCCCGAATCGTGCCAGGGCCGTCATCCGCGACAAGACCTCTTGGCACTCTTAACCCCCGGCGGCCCGCCTGGGAGCCTTTTCTGGGTTTCCAGGTTGTTTCCGCACCGTGCGTTCCGAGAGACCTGGGCCTCAGGGAAGGCGGACGAAGCTCCCCAAAGAATTTTCATGATCTCCCCTTTTCTTTCAAAAATAACCCTTTGCTAGGGCTTTTGATCAGGCTTTTGATCGGATCAAAGGCCCGTTTTCGTCAATTTTCCCAGCATTGGCTCGGCGGGCGAATGATGCCTGCAACCGTCATGCCCCAGGGCCCGCGCTAATGCTCCTCGACATGTCCGACAATGCCTATGTGTGAGTTTCGGTGGCCTCCATCCTCCGGGCAGCTTGGCGATGGTTCCAGCCTCCGGGGGGCTCGCCCCGTCGCCGAGCCAAGCCTTCTGCCAAGCCCCGGTAGATTGTCTCCAACCCCAACCGCTAACGTCTCGCAGTCCTCAATGAGATTCGCAATGTCGTGTATGTGTGTTTTTTTTTTTCCTTTTATGGAACCCCTAACGTTGCTGGCTAGCTCTGCCTCTCAATGCGTAGATGCGGCCGCGCGCCTGTTTGCGGCCGACCGCGCCAACCGCCGCCATCGTCAAGTCTGCGCGCGGAGCGTTGTCGACCCTTGAGGGCTCGTCCATTTTCCTTGTCACCGTCCTCTCCCAATCATTTTTCAAATCATTCATTTTCATCACCTTTTTACTTATTTTATATTTTATTTTCCCTTCCTTCTTTCCCTCTTCTTCTCTTGTCATTCTTCAAACGCAGCATACACTCTTGGCCCCGCCACGCGCGACGATCGAATGCGGCTCGGCTGATGATTCTGCAGTCTGTTGTTCAGCAACCCATCATGGAAGGGCGGCGGCACGGTCACGAGCACCGTCATCAGGAACATCACCGCGTTATCGGTAAGTCCAAGTGGCCGGAACGCAGCTATTAGCGGTCTCCTCTGACGTGGAAAATATTAGCGCGACTTGTCCTACTCAGCTCAGTTCTTCGGGAATACCACGACACTTTCCTCGAGGTTTGCCTCCGTCGAGAATGGCGTCATCTCGGGCTTGTTGTTTGTCCCCAACCTTCCCGATGGCGACTCCTGTAACTCGGAGACAGCGTCCCACGTGCCCGCGTCCGCGGTCAGACTGGCCGATCTTCCACCGATGAATTTACACTTGATCGCTATTGCACCCTGGGTGAATGGCCATTGTTCAGAAGCATACTTGAACGCCGCTCGGACCACTCCGGTGCGAGCCTTCCTGTTCTACCAGCCGGGAACTGGTTCTGATTCGCCGCCGCCCGCCGACGCCGATGACTGGCACATCAGCGGCGGGTCCAACTGGATGAAGCGAGCCAGCTTCCCCGTCTTCGCCGTATCCGGCACGGTTGGCGAAATTGTGATGCAGCATCTGAGTCTGTACTCGGGGAACATCACCGAGGTGCCGTACGGCCGTAACCTTACCGAACGCTATCTGGCTGACCCCGCCGACTACCTCCGAATCTGGACCGAGCTAGAGATTCGCACGCCGCCGTCGGGCTTCGAGACCTGGGTCTACGTTCTCATCATCCTCGCCGTGCTCCTCACCGTCATTACCGCCACGTCGCTGCTTATGCACTGCGTCCAGGCCTGGCGGCGGGTGAGCTTGCGACGCCGGGTCATATCTGGAGAGGTCAACCTGGAAGCCATGGGTATCCGGCGTCTCACGGTGCCAGTGAGCCACATCAAGCAGTTTCCCTTGTTTACGTACCATTACGAGCCCGAGGCCATGAGCTCACCAGTCTCCCCACCACCGGTTAGAGCAACCAGGGCTCGGACTCAGACCGGGACGAGAACCGGCAGTGTAAGTTTCGGAGACAGCTCTGTGGCGAGCCAGGCGGCACGGTTCGACGCAATTACCGGGCCGGGCCTCGGTGGGCCGTTCACGGTGTCCACCACCGCTACGGATTACCAGCCCAACTGCGAGATCTGTCTCGAGAGCTATCAAAATCGAGTGACGATCATCCGCGAACTCCCCTGCGGCCACATCTTCCATCCCGAGTGCATCGATGAGTTCCTTCAGGAGATCAGCTCCCTCTGCCCCGTTTGCAAAGCGAGCATGCTCCCAAAGGGGTACTGCCCCAAGGTCACAAACGCCATGGTGCGCCGGGAACGCGCCATTCGGCGGCTGCGTGGCCGTGTGGAGATCCAGGACGACGGCGAGGACTCAACCCCCGGGGATCTTCCAGGCCGGTGGATGGCCACTAAGAGCCGGCTATTCAGCGTGGCAAGACGCGGCACGCCGTCGTCTTTCTCAACCGAGCTCGAGGACAATAGGCCAAAGCCCGAAACGAGAGGATCGCAGCGCAGTCAGCCACAGCCGCGACCCGATAACCGGCCAGATACGGACCCTCGAGGAGGATCACCCACGGCCCTGGCGAGGGAGCGGATGCGCGAGTTAGCCGGGTTCGGGCCGGACGATGAGGACGCCAGTTTGACTATGTGTAAGCTATATGCTTAATCCCCCCCTTTTCTCCCAAGCTAATTTAGATGTCTCTCGCTAACCAACGTGCATGCAGGGCAACGGTTACGCACGAGGATCTTCCCAGGCTTTGATTGAATGACACCGGCCTGTTTTGGCGATCACTAGATGATGGGACCTGCTTTGCAAAGCTTGTGCAAGACAGCAAGGAATGCGAGATACCCTTTTAGATTCTACTTTTTTTTTATGTTTGTTGGATCTACTTTGTTGCATGTCGTAAGGAGTCCTGGATGCAATAGAGGAAATCGGGCTTCTCTGCACGTACCTACCAACTTGAGCTGGATAAAACACCTGAGTTCCGTTGCCACGGACCCTGCAAGCTCCCTCCGAGTCACTTATCAACGAGACGCACCGGAACGGGCCTTTCCGTAACCAAGCAGAACTGACTGCATATTTACCTACAACTTGAAACCCCGCTGCAAAAAATCACTAGACAGAGGGTGTCAGATCGTACATAACCGGTCATTGACGCCACGAAACACCACCGAGAAGCCCATCGGATACACATGTGGCGATACCACCCCGTCTGCCCTAAGCTAAAACGCCCAAAGAAAGCCCAAAGCAAAAGATACGTCCTAAGCAAAATCACCTGACGCCTAACGTCTCTTCTCCCACTCCTATCCCTCCAGAGATAATAGCCAAATAAACACAGTCTCAAGGGAAGAGAGAGAGCTGAGACCGACTCGTCTGTTTCTTCTTCACCCCATTCCTTGCTTGCTTGCTTGTCTTTGCTTTTCTCTGTCGCGTATTTCCTAGTTTTCTTTTCCTTTTTTTTTTTTCCTTTCCTCCTCCCCCTTTCACTCCTCCTCAACCTCTTCGTCCCACGCCTCCCTCTCCCGCTTCAGCAGCTCGGCCATCACGGCGGGCTTGAAGATGGAGGTATCGCCGTCCTGGACCCTGGGGACCTTGGCCACCGACTCGTCGTCAAAGACGGTGCCGATGCTCTCGATCCAGCGGCGGCGGCGCTCCATCAGCGTCCGCGTGAGGTCGCCGATGCCGGGCCGGGCGACGGGGCCCGAGGCGGCAGCGGCAGCGGCGGCGGCGGCGGCGGCGGCGGCGGCCGACTGGCCCGGGCGCGCCTTCTTGAGCTTCTTGCCCATGGTGCGCGTGCGCTTGAGGTAGGCGGCCTGCACCTGCGAGTCGAGGTCCTCGAGGATGGTCTGGTACTCCTGGTACGCCATGCGCTCCTTGACGAGCTCCGTCAGGCGGGCCTTGCGCGCGCCGTTGAGGAGGGCCTGCTCGCGCAGGCGGGCCTGGAGCAGGCGCAAGCGGGCGGCAACCTCGTCGTCGTAGTGGCCGTCGTATTCGGCCTGAGATGCCGGATCCGGCTGGATGGTGCCGGCCGCGGCGGAGGCGGCGGAGGCGTTGCTGTTGGAAGGTGCTCCCCCGGGGTTGGAGGCCGAGGCGGACGAGTTGGCGCCGGCGGGGTTGGAGGGGTCTTGGTGCGGGGGCAGCGGGAGGAAGCCGATGTGGCGGAGCTCCTGCTTGATGCGCTCGTCGACCTGGGTGTAGTCGAGTTTCGGGTGGGTCGCCTTCTTCCAGGAATCCGAGTTGGATTCGGGCATGAAGGTCGCAGGGGGGAGAGTCTGTGGTTGTGGGGGTTGATCTGGGTTAGCGGGTTGGGAAGAAGCGCCGTTGACGCCGTTGGCGCCGTTGGTCTGGCCTGCCGGTTGGTTATCACCCGAGCTAAAGTCGAAGGTCGCGATGCCGTTCGCGTTGTTGTCGGCTTCGCCGTTCACGCCGTTGGCGTTGCCCTGCTGCTTGTCGTCGGCGGGCGGTGCGCGGTTCTCAGGCCGCATGGCCTGCAGAAGCCGCGCGAGGAGCGGGCCTACCGAGAGCTTATCCGTCTCGGCCACTTCGTCGTCCATGTTCTCGATGTTGCCTCGCGGTTGGTTCGGGGGCAGCTTTCCCGGCGGCGACGAGTCGAGAGCCATGCCGCCGTCCTCCTCGGCCCAAATCTCGGTGTAGTGCCTCTTCCCCCGTTTCGGCATGATGAAGGGCGTCACGCGGTCGCCTCGCTCGCGGAGAAACGCGAGGTCTTCTTCCGTAAAGGGGCGAAAGTATGGCTCGATGTAGCTATTGAAGGTGCTAAAGCTGATCTGATTGCTGGGCTTGGCGTTGCTAAAGTCCTTGTCTGGCGGATCGCCAGCGATGAGGTGCGAGAGATCGCTCTTGGGGTAGCTGGCGACGGAGTATATCTTCTTGATCTCCTCCTCGGACATGCCAGGTTTCACCGGTAGGATTTCGTAGACGGTCGGGTCGGGGAACGTGGACGGGTCATCGCCGAATGTGTTGGCCTGCGGCCGCGCTGGCGGCGGCGGACGGCCATCGTCGGAACTCGAGTCGGAGTCGGAGTCGTTCGCCTCGGCCTTGGCTTTGTCGTCAACGTCCATGTTGCCCGGTGTTCCTGGCGCAACGGGAGAGAGGGACGAGCTAGCCGAGTCTTCGCGAGATAGTTTCCTAGCTTTTCCCGTCGATTCGCGGAGGGGAGATGAGCGCTCTGGTTGCAAGAAAACAAAAAGTCAGCGACCGGTCGGGACTTCCATAAGGTCTGGGTTTCGATGCAGGATTCCATCCTGGAAGTGGGTGGGTATGCAAGCGAGCAGCATTTTCTAGGCCGCTTCACTCGGTGTGCACAAATAATCACACGCGCACACACAAACACCCACACCCACACACAGACCGGATCAAAGGGCCAGGAGGGCGGGCAAAACACGAGGGGCGACTGACCGGTATTTCCGCCATGGGGTGTCAAGGTGTCTGTGCCCTTGCGCTTCTTCTTGTTTGATTTTCGCTCGCGCTCCCCATCTTCGGCTTCGCGCTGCCTCCTCTCCTCTTCCCTGTCCCGCTCCAGGGCCAGATCGTCCATGCGCTGGCGCCGGTTCTGGGCGAGCAGCCTCATTCCGCGGTCGCAGTAGGTGCTTCTCTTCTCTATGACATCGCCGAGCCGTTGTAGTCGGGTGAGGAGACCGTCGAGGCTTTTGGAGTCCGGGATCAGCGAACTAGAGGCGGCGGGATCCACCATGTCCTCGAAGGTCAGGTCGCGGAAGACATCGAAGCGCAGCTCGATCGTCTCGGTCTCGACGGTCTCGAAGGGCGGGAGACTGGCGGACGGGGGCGCGGGGCCGGGAGTGGTGTTGCGGCTCCGCTGCTGGTGCTGCTGCTGGTGCTGCTGCTGGCGGATTGCGCCGGCGCCTCCCTTCTTCCCTGTTCCCTTCTGGCTCGATGACGGAGCCATCCTGGGCAGTCCTGAGCCGGCTTCTCCTTCGCGCGTCGGACTGTCTCTGCACACAACTTGCGTCCCGTCCTTCGTGTGTGTGTGTGTGTGTGTGGCTACAGATGGCGCGTCCCGGCGCGTCACGTCACTTTCCCCCAACGGTCGCGAGGTTCGGTCGTTGCTGGAGGCTCACCAAAGCATGCACGTCACATCCAATGATGGGCTTGGCTGCTAGACGCCGCCGCACCCCTGTTGGTCTCGGCGCTCCAGGGATGTTGTGAAACCCGAGGCCGGGGTTTGCCGGGCCGTGGGGGATCGGCCAATGACTAATCGAGGGCGATGGAAAGCGTCGGGATGCTCAGTTTGTGTCTGTTGCGGATTACAACTCATCAGCAAGCAAGCTTGGGCTCGTTGCGAGGCCCCTCTACTTGTAGAAGCGGGTCGTTTTCCCGAAGAGTTCAACTCCGGAGAACGAACTGAAAATGGGAGATACCGGATTAGTTTTGTTCCTTTCCTACACTATTTAACTAATCCGTCCTTTGCCTATTAGCTAAGCATGCATTGCCTCTCGATCAGGCACTGATTGGATTAGGTAAGATACCATGTCCCAAGCTCAAGGGTATTCGCCACACCACCGATGCCTGAATTGTGAAGCACGTGGGAAGGCAGCAAGAATGGTCTTTGCACTGTTAAGTTTGAGGCCGAAACCTTCCTCTATCCCTCCTTACCCATTCGACAAGCTCCTTTCCGAGGTCGTGTGCGCACCCGATCGTTGTTTCTGCCGGATTCTCTCCTTGCGGCCTCAACGCTCGGGAATCTGCGACATTTACGGGAGGGTGACCGGCCAAGACGGCGTTCAAGAACCGTCTTCAACTAGGGAGCGGTGTAAGACAACGCAAGGATATAGCTGAGGTAGGTACTTACTTAAGTAGACCATTTAGGATCTGGTGCACTGTACGGATGTACATACGGATAAGTAGAGCACCCTATGATGCGGCTTCCCCCTTCCCGTGGCCCCATGCTACTGCCCGATTGGCTTCAGCAAGGGCCCCACCATCTACGGAGCATCGCATCGATCAACTACTGCGGCAGAGTACAGACGAGGCAGGCGCGAGGGGCAACCAGGGTAAGCGGTAGCTGCGACTACATACAACAAACTGCATCACTGCACAGCGACGACGTTGGCCCCGAACGTCAAGATAACGAGTCCCTGAACGTTGCATGCTCGGCTGAGTTGATTGCCTTGCCAAACCCGCGCCCTGAGCTTACCTGCCGGCCTCGAGATCGCGTTTCACGACAGATACATACACCGACCTGTACGATACATCCTTGCCGGGCGTGGCGCCGCCTTGTTCGAAACCTCGAGTTAGCAAGATTGTGGGGCGAGAAGGCGATTGACGGTTCCAAAACCCAAGGGTACCTACCCGCATACCCAATTCGCCATTTCTGCAGTCTGTAGTGAGTACTATTAGGAGTACCAGGTATGAGGGTCTTTACGTACATTGGACGTCTTGCCGTTGATGTGCAGCGCCGTGGCATGTGGTCAAGCGATTGGTCGAGATATTCCTGGATCCGGTGGGCCGGGATTCACAAGGCCCCGTGTCGAGCGGCTGCCGGCTCCAACGTCGGAGTGCCCTCAAGGGACCACGTTACCGATCAGAAGACCCTTGGGGACGAGGAGAGTCGGCGTGTTTGTCTTGACTTCAAACAGGATGTTCCCTGAGGGAGCGCGTGAGGGAGAGCGTGAGGGGGAGGGGGAGAGGGAGGGGAGGGGAGCATGGAGAGACACAGGGGGGGCAAATACACACAGCTATGATCTACTTAAGCCAACCCAATATTCCCAGCTGCTCCTCTTCCTTCCCAAGCTGCTATCTTCAATCGGCCTCGCTCTCCATATTCTTGACTCACTTCAGCATCCCAATTCTCTCACCCCCAGTATGAGAGAATATCATGGCTTCTCTTGGTGGTAACACTTCGCCCCCTGAGAACATCATTAGCCCCCAAGTCTTTGTTGCTGGCCTTGCCGGCGTGGTATTGTTTACCATTGGCTTCTGCCAGCTCTCGGCCAAGCCCTCTGAGAGACGTCCGCGGGATGGCGGCGACGACGAGCCGGGCATCGTCAGGTCGATCTTGCTGTTCTGCTATTCTTGCTTCTTGAAGCCGCATTCGCGTACCGCCAATGGAGGCCAGCAGGGTGCTCTGGAATCGTTCTACGCCAGCCAGGCGGATGCGGTACGTCCCGCTCTTGTTGGAGACCCGGGCTCCAGCGCCAAAAACCGCTGACGGAATGACCAGTACGACGTGACCAGAAAGGTGCTCCTCAAAGGCCGCGAGGACATGCTGGCGCTCGCTGCGGCGCAGCTCCGCCTCAAGGCCGAGAAGCAGGATGGCGGCGCCGGGAAGAAGCGTATCTGGGTTGACGTGGGCTCCCTCTCCCTCCCCCCGCCTCCCTTCTCGTGCCCCTAAGCAAGCCTAACATGCGCTCAGGTTGGCGGCGGGACGGGCTGGAACATCGAGGCCATGTCCGAATTTGTCAACGTCCCCGAGTTCTTCTCCAGCGTGTACCTGGTCGACCTGTCTCCTTCCCTCTGCGAAGTGGCCCGCAAGCGGTTTGCCCGGCTCGGCTGGGCCAATGTCAAGGTGATCTGCGAGGACGCCAGGAAGTTCCGCCTCGAGGACTATGAGGATGGTCTCTCCGGGCGCCGGACAAGTCTCACCCGCTCGCCCACGAGCTACTTCGAGGCCCGGCCGGATCACGGGGGAGCAGACCTCATCACCATGTCCTACAGCCTGTCCATGATTGTGGGTGAACTCCGCGACGAAGCGCAAGCATTGGGCCGTACCAGCAACTGACAGACTGGTCGACAGCCCGACTACTACTCGGCGATTGACTCTCTGACTTCGCTTCTCTCGCCGCACGGCATTATGGGAGTCGTCGACTTTTACGCTCAGTCCCAGGTCGACGTCCGTTTTCGCAACCACACGGGCGGCATGATCGGCCGCCACGTCCACTATCTCGCGCGCACCTTTTGGCGCGCCTGGTTCGACCTGGACCGGGTCTCTCTGGAGCCCGGCCGCCGGGACTACCTGGAGTACCGGCTGGGAACCATCCTGACGGCTAACCTGCGTAACAAGGCCCTGGGGTCGATCCCGTACTACATCTGGCTGGGATGCCACAAGAAGCCATTTTCGTCGTCGAGTCTGCCCCACGAAATCATCGAGCGGATCGACGCCCTGGCAACCGAGTCTCCCTACCTGTTACCGTCGAACAAGCCCAAGGGCTCGGACGCCCTGACCCGGGCCGTCGAGAGGACGGCACCAGAGCTGCGGTCCAAGGCGTTCGATGCCGCCGTGGGGAACCTGTCCGCCAACCTGCCTCTGCCCTCCTTCTTTTACCAGAACCACCACTGGCGCATCTACTACGACGACCAGCTGGAGAAGCACACGCAGTTCAAGGACGAATACATCTACGCCTTCACGTGGGAGGACTCCAAGGTCGACGCGTCGCTGCTGAAACTTGGCCCCGACGACGTCGTGCTGGCCATTACGAGCGCCGGTGACAATATCCTCTCGTACGCCATGCAGAGCCCCGCCAGGATCCACGCCGTCGACCTCAACCCGAACCAGAACCATCTACTGGAACTCAAGGTAGCCTCCCTCACCGCTCTTCCCTACGAGGACTTTTGGAAGATATTTGGCGAGGGCAAGCATCCCGAGTTCCGCTCGCTGCTCCTGTCCAAGCTCTCTCCGCACCTGTCCAGCCGCGCGTTCCAGTACTGGCTCGACAACGTCAGCGTCTTCACCAAGGCCGGCGGCCGAGGCCTCTACGACACGGGCGGGAGCAAGCACGCGATCCGAGTGTTCCGGTGGATCTCGCGCATTTTTGGCTGCCGCAAGGCGGTCGGGGAGCTGCTCGCGGCTGAGACCCTCGCGGAGCAGCGGCGGATCTGGCACTCCAAGATCCGCCCGGCCCTGCTCAGCCCACTCGTGAGCAACCTCGTGGTCAGCTCTGAAGCTTTCCTCTGGGCGGCCCTGGGCGTGCCCAAGAACCAGCTCGCCATGATCGAGGCCGACCACGCGGTCAGCCCCGCCGTCCGGGGGCCTTCGCCGACCGCCAAAAACACCCGCGCACACGCCATCTGGCACTACATGGTCAACACGCTCGACCCGGTCATCGAAACCACCCACATCGCCACCGACAACCCGTACTATCACGTCTGCCTAACCGGCGCCTTCTCGCCGCGTTGTCACCCGAATTACCTCTCCCGCGAGGCCCACGCCATCCTGAGCAAGCCGGGCGCCTTTGACGGCCTGCGCATCCACACGGACGAGATCGACGAGGTCATCGCGCGCATCGCCCCGGGCACCCTGACGGTTGCCATCATCATGGACAGCATGGACTGGTTTCCCCGGACGACGACGACGACGACGAAAACAAAAACAACCCAGCAGAGCAGCAGCAGCAGCAGCAGCAGTAGTAGCAGTAGTAACCCGGCGGCCGCGCAGATCCGCAAGCTGAACCGCGCGCTGCGCATGGGCGGGCGCGTGCTGCTGCGCAGCGCGGCCCGCGAGCCGTGGTACCTGCGCGAGTTCGAGGCGCACGGGTTCGCGGCGACGCGGGCGGGCGACCGCGCCCCCGGCGCCTGCATCGACCGAGTCAACATGTACGCGAGCTGCTGGGTGTGCGAGAAGGTGACGAACCTGCCACCACCCACACCGGAGCTGGAGGCGACCCTCGGGGCAAGCGAGGGTGAGGGCGAGGGCGAGGGCGAGGGCGGTCTGGCGGCCATGACGATGATCGGGGAGTAAGGGGGGAATATGCCTGCTGAGGTTGTGCGGGTGGTTTTTTTTTTTTCTGCCGGCTTGTTGTGTAAAACAAAACGGCGGACGATGATCGGTAGGGGGGGGGGGGGGAAAGTACTGAAAGCGACAAGGTGGATTTCGTGTTATTGGTGAGTCCAGGTTCGAGGCCAAACTTTCGACGCGTTTTGGAAGGTGTGAACGTCTCACGCCGTAGGGCGAATGCGAGCCCAACCCGTTCCAGGGCGTCTCGGGTACTATTTATTAGTCGGAGAGTTGGCAGGCACTGACCTGAAGCGGTGTCAGGTAGAAAACAAAGCATCTATGAAATCCAACATTGGGTACTAGAACCTCTGATTGCTAGTTCCTCGCCTGAATTTGCATTTGCTGCAATGTTTCCAACCAACAAGACTTGATGCGGGCTTCAGCCTCCCGGCCGCTCGACGTTTCGGCATCACAAGGCTCAAACTCGCGAGGTGCACGTGCCCTCTGCGAGCAGTGTAATACTACCGTGTAGTGTTTCGTATGTACTGTACGGACGTACGGAGTACAGTACACCGGTTATCCCAGATCCAGAATTTGGTCGCATGTTGGTGTGGCGCCGCTGTCGACCGTTGTCCCCGAGGCCGCCTATGGCCTCCTGCATAGTAGTAATGCGTATGTACGTACAATGGCAGAGGCGAGAACGAAGTCGCTAACGTTATCCCCGAGGGAGGCTCTCGGCCTGTGGCTTGGATGTTCTGCAAGGCCAGTTGCAGCGGCCACCGCTTTTGAAAACGCACGGGCTGTGGCCCAGTTGTTGGCCCAGTCGAATCCGCGGGAAGATCCGGCGCGTCAAAGCTCCCCAGCCCCGCGTTAACCGCGAGGTCTCGCCCGCTCTGGGACATCGTCCGCTGCTTGTTCCTGGTTCCAACGTCTTATCATCTTATCCCACACACACCCACAGACTAAAAACTTTTTCGTTCTGTACATACATACATACTTGACATTTCTCCTCTGGCGCGGGGTTGGTGTGGCCCCGCCTACTCATCGTTTTCGACACACGAGAATCGGCCATGTTCCAATCCACAACACGAGCAGTCAATCGTAGAGATGATTGATGGTAGAGGATGTCGTCTAGGAGCTTCTTTCCTCGTTCGAGGTTAGGTGTACGAAGTAGTTATGCCCTTGGCTTCGAGCTAGGTTCATGCTTTAGCCTTGGTATGACGAAAGTACAGTCCATGTTTTGTTTCCTTGGTCGATCTGGCGCTGTAAACGCAGTAACCGCGGCCCCCCCTGGCGCCTGCCAGAAACGGCAATATGCACCTTTCGGTGGCTGAGCACCTGAGTTCCGCCCCAGCGATTGGAGGAACAGGTGGTGGGAGCCCAACTCCAGAGCCAAGTCTGGATGGGCTCCCCGCCTGGACCGGGCCCAGCTCCCGGTTGTGTGCGAACTCTGCGTCAACGCCTCTTCCCTCCTGTTAGGGTTCTGACAGCTGCACCAAAAACTTTTCCTCTACTAACAGGGGGGTTTTCAACGGAGAGGGTGAAGGGTTCCCTCACTTGCGAGACCGTACTTAACAAGACGCTGGCTCTCCGTCTCACCATGACCAACAAGGTCGCCGTCCACCGACGTCCCAAGTCGTCTTGTTATAACCACGGCGTTGGTTAACGCCGTCCTTCCTTAGAACACAACAACGACATGTCAGCGACATCATCCTCCCCTACTACATCCCCGGTAAAACCGCATTTCCCAAGGCCACAACACAACTGCCTCGAGTGCAAGAGGCTCAAGAGAGCCTGCGATAAGAAACTCCCTTGCGGCAAATGCGAGAAGTAAGCTTGCCACTTCCTTACAGTCGCGCGGTGGCTAGGAACCTAACCCGCCCCATCTTCGTCTCACTAGGGCAGGCCGCAACTGCGAGTACAGAGACTCTGGCGACGATGGCGTGTTTGGACCCATCTCGGCTGCGAGGGACATTCACTCGCTGGCCTTTGGCACTCTCCTTGACATTTTGGTACACAAGCAGGGCATCAAGGAAGCCATCTCGTCCTACTTCGATGGCGTCAACACTTGGTTCACTGTCGTCGAAAGGGCCGCTTTCGAGAGGGAGCTCGAGGCCAACTGGGATAATCTCCAGGCCGAGACCAGCGCCATGGCCCTCTGCATGGCCCTCATCGCCCGTCCGCCAAACCAAAAGTCGAGCAAGGGCATGGGAGACACCGTCTATCCCTCCACCAAGGCCATCCTGAGCCTCGTGCAGAGCAAGGTTCCCATCTCGACCAAGATGCTGCAGGCCGAGCTCCTTGTCGCCATGTACGAATTCTCTCACTCGATGCCCCAGCAAGCCTACCTCTCCCTGGGACGCTGCCTCCAGATGACCAAGGCAATGGGTTGGCACGACCCGACGTTCTGGGCCCTCGAGAAGCAGATATCCAGGCCGGCCGACCTGAAGCTTTGCTCCATCTTGTGGTGGGCAATCGTTTATGTCGACTGGTGAGCACGCTCCTCTCGGCGAGTCCTAATACCTGGCGACTGACGGCAAGACAGCCTCCTGAATGTCGCTTACCAAGACCCTGCGACACAAGGGTATCCGATGAACACGATGGGGCTCAATCTGGGATTTCCGATTCCCGGCCCAGACGCGCTCGACCAGTTCTTTCCCGGTTCTCCATTTCAGATCGGAGGCCAAAACCAGGGATTTCGGGACGCCAACAGCGACCAAATGGCTGGAGTCGTCTTTCCCGAAGCTGTTAGTGCCTGGTACCTCTTTCAGGTCCTGCAACACCTATCGAATCCCGCAGTGCAGGACAACGATAGTCGCAGGGAGCTCTCCAACCACATCTTCCGACACATGAAAGCCACGGGGAGATCGAGGTGGAGGGCCTGTGACCGTGCAATAGGCACGGATTTGATGTAAGTTAAGCCCCCACCCCGCCGCGGGTCCCCTATGCCAAACTTGTCTCGGACGATCTGACCCGCCTTGTACATACATCTAGAGCGCTAATGAAACTTCACCAGCCTCATCTCGCAGGGATGCCCGACCCTCTGACTATGATGATCGACCCGAGTCACGCTGAGGATACCACGAGGATGCGTACTGTCATCGACGTGATCCACGGCAAGGCCGGGAAAGTAACCCAGATTGAGGAGCTGGACAGAGGTGCCGTCGACCCTTCTTGGGCCTTTGCCATGTGCTACGCATCGCAGCTGCTCATCTCGTACGGTTACAACACCCTCCAGGACCTCAATTGGCTCCAGAAGGTTGCCGACCTCAGGGCTGCTCTCGAGAGAGTATCGAGGAGGTGGAAGATTGCAGAACAATACTGCAGACAGGTCACAATCGACCTAGACAACCGCCTTGCTGCCGGGTTTGTTAACTGATGGCGGGGCAGGAAAACGGAACCCAAGCGGGACAACAAGGTTTGAAACGATATACATATGGATCGGAGTTGGTTTTTTTAAGGTTTCGGATGCTGACGGAGTATGGAGTCCCTGGTTGGCGTTTTCGGGATATTCTGGCGTTTGAGATACCTCTGACATCGTGTTACGGGAAAAAAGGGGTTATGGGAGTTCGATTTCAGGAAGGACGGGATCCATCGCAAATACCCATCCTTGGTTGATGGGCGATTATATCAGGCAAGTTATGGGCAAGAACTCGCTCCAAGTCTCGCCACGGACCTACAGTCGCCTTCGTTCTCGACAAGGAGCGGTTTGGATGCCCGCTGTATTGGACCCTGCCCGGACCTTCTCCTGTACCCGCCTTCTCAATGTCGCTACTCCCAACTTCGTCCTTCCTCTTTCTTCATTTTGTCCTCTTTTCCTGTTTTTATATCATAACCCACTCTTTGGTTTCCCCCCCGCGCCATCTATCTCTCCCTTTTTGGTTGCTGGTTCCGCTTGATGTCCACTTCTTCGCTTCGGCTCATGTACGAAGTAGTTCCAGATGGGTTACGGCGCACGCTATTTGGGGATAGATGGAGGCGCGGTTGCACTTCTGTTTGCCAAGGTTCCTATTTCCTAGCTCGACATTATCAGTGGCCTATTGAGCTTACTCGTTGTCATCAAGAAACATCCTACTTCCACCCATGCCTCATGAAGCGAAGTCGATGCTAGTCGCTTAGGTCGTGAGGTCAAAAAGCACAGTTCCGTGCGAAGACCTTTGCCAGTCTGGCACGCCGGGAATGGCGAGGAACCAAGCTGATTCCCATCGCAGATACTTCAACACCCTTAAGTGTGCTCTAGTATACTGGCGTCCGCTAGTCGAGGTCGACAGGATCAGCTCGAGGGGGTGGGAGCCCAAGCCACCCGGCGGGGGGGGGGGGGGGGGCGCTTCGGAAGCATGCGCGAGAGCGAGACATTGAGACCAGGCGGGGATAGAAAAATGAAGAGAGGTGAAAAGAAGGTGCTTCAACGTGAGCACACAAGGCGGTGTCTCAGACCATGGAATGGAAGTGCAGCCATGATGAAAAGCAAGGACCGTGATGAGGAACTGGAACACATCAGCTGCAACGCCTAAGCTGCCAGCGGATGAGCTTGCTGTGCGCGATTGGGCTAGACACCAGCAGAATCATGAAGACCAGGTTGAATACTTGAAGAGGGGGAGAACCATACCCGAGAGGCAGAGCGATAAGCTCTGAAAGCGAGCGGGTGGGCTGCAAAACAGGCGAAATCTACTGCAATCACTGGGTCGGTTCTGAGGCAGGTCATCCATCGCAGGACGGGGGAAATGCCCGGCTGGCCAGCGGTGCCCGTGCCCGGGTCCGTCAGCTCCCCGATGAGCCACGGACCCGATCGGACGGGAATGCTGCATGTTTCGGCCGACAGGACCCGAGCTACTGCTAGCACATGCCATTATCTGCTGCGGTGCGGCAGCATACTCGAAGTAAGGGTGCGCTCTGTCAGAATCGGTTGACCTATATTATCCCTGTTTTAGTCCTACAACGCAGCACAACCCGTAGCGCCGCTGACGGCTTGTTGACGGTTCTCTCTTCCTCCGCCGCCGACTCCCCTTCCCACGACTTTCTGCATTCCGTACTTCAACCTGTGACAACGAGCAAGCCGACATGGGGAGCACCGAGACACGAAGCGGAAGAAGAGGCTTCAGCATCAACCCAAACACGCACACAAAACAAAGAGAGATATTGTGGTCGCCGTAGCGGGTCAGTGTTAACAAGTACAACCCATGTTTCCCCCGCCAGCCCTTTAACCAGCACTCTCTATGAAACCCAACACCCGGCACTCTTCCTTTATCCGCCAACCCCCCCCCCCCCCCCAAAACAAACATCTGCGCCTCCTTCGTCCTCCACTCCTCTTACGCTGTCCAGATGCGCTTGATGGTCTCGGTGATACCGACATCGGTGGTCTCGAACTCGTAGAGGGCCAGGCCGACGACGGCGGTGGCGGCGTTGAGGCCCCACATGAAGAGCTTGCGGGCGCGGGGGACGCGGTACTTGGGGACGTAGTCGATGATGATGTTCTGGAAGCCCGTGTGCGAGTGGATGAGGATGGTGGCGCACAGGATCGCGTCGAGCGTCGGGTTCAGCGAGCCGGCCGCGAAGGGGGCGACGGTGAGCGGGACCAGCGACGCGGCCACCAGCCGGTCGAAGGTCCAATGGTAGGACCCGTGCGACGGCGACGGCTCGGGTACCGGGGCGGCGTCGTTCACTGAATTTAAGAGCTTGGGGTTAGATTGAACACGAGGAAGACCGGGGCAATGAGTGATGGAGCGGGCTCGCAGGGATGTGCATTCCCTGCCTGTTCTGAGCAAACGGGGAGAAAGGGGAGGGACGAAGCAGGGGGAACCGCCGGAATATCGTCTCGTCTCGTCGGGGGCTTTGGCGGGGAGGGAAATGCGCTCATATCGTACCTGTGCCTTCAACGCGCTCTGCTCTCATCTCCAGTTAGCAAAAAAAAAGAAAAAAAAGAGAAAAAAAAAGCAAAGCTAAAGGAAGCCGGGACTTGTTTCACGCACGGGGAAGAGGGGGCAGGAGGTTCCTCCGGGCGGTGGTGTGGAATGCGGTTGCGCGGGCGGCATTGGTGATGACGCTTTGTTGGAAGCTCGGGCGAGCCGAAGCAACCTGGCGCAGCAGGGAGGAGCGAGCGATCGAAGCCATGGCGATGTGCTGCAGTCAATTGATCCGGCTGCACGCTGCTTGCGGGTGGCTAAGTGGTTGGTTGCTTCGGAATTTGGACTGCCCTGGGATGGGAAGAGCAACTTGGACGACGTCGACGACAAGGGGCGACGGAACAACGGCAGAGAGGCCCGCGAAAATGGTTGCCGAAGCGGCGCGGCTGCTGATTCCTCGGCAATCGGGACCAGCGCCTACCAATCGCCTTCGACGTTGATGTCAGCCGAAGAACCCCACCCGAGAAGACACCGGTTCGGAGTGGGAATTTCTTTAGTTCCTAGCGCGCCCAAAGTACCGAGGTACTTCTGTATGTATGTACAGTACAGTACATACTGTAATCCGTACATACCACCTTAAGCTTGAGGGGAGCTCCACAGCACCACTGTAGCTGCAAGAGGTCGATGAGAATGGCTTGGCAACTCGGCAACCCTGGCCAAAAATTTGGGGAAGCTCGAGCGCGCATCGCGTGGGCAACGAAAACGAAAGCGATCATCTTCGGCGCAGTCGACCCCGGCGACGACCCCACGACAACCTCGGACTGATAACTCGACCGGCCGGCTGCCTTTGGCACCGTAGTATGCTCGTGGCTCGGTTCCAGAATTTACCGAGTCACTTCCAGGGAGACACGCGGGGGGGCCGGAAATGGCGTCGTCAATGGCGCTCCTCGTCCGCAGGGGCGCCGTCTGCCGCAGCTGCGTCCTCGCCTACGCCACGAACATCGCGCCCACCCAGCGCAGGGACATCTCGACCAGCTGGCTGAAGAAGACCGAAGAGGCGAGGGCGCAATGGGAGCAACGAGCGCGGGAGATCCAGGAGGGGAAGCGGCAGAATTTCTGGGACATGCTGGAAGAACGGGGCTACGTCAAGGACACTGCTGGGTAGGCAGGGTGCATTTTGCGCGTACTTACTCCGAAGGGCCGCAGCCATTCGTTCTAACGCGTCGGGACTGGTGCAGGTCGAGAGAGACGATCCGCGAGCTCATGAGGACAAAGAGGATAGGCGCCTACGTCGGCGTTGACCCCACGGCGAGCTCGATGCACGTCGGCCACCTCCTCCCCCTCATGCCGCTCTTCTGGATGTACATGCACGGATACGGCGCCTATACCCTCCTCGGCGGGTCGACCGTCAAGATCGGCGACCCCACCGACCGCATCAAAGACCGCGACCCCATCAGCAAGGCCGACCTGGCCATGAACGTCACCAAGATGCATTTCCAGATGAAGAAGCTGTGGGCCAACGTGGAGCTGCAGGCGAGGAGGTTCGGCTACCAGAAGGAATGGGCTTGGAAACGCGGGCTGGTCAACAACAACACCTGGTGGAATTCGGTCCCCATGCTCGAGGTCTTGAAGAGGGTGGGCGCCTTCATGAGGATCGGGCCGATGCTGTCTCGCGACACGTAAGTAAACAAACGAGCTCGGCCTGCAGAACACCTGCTCTCATACTCACACACACTCTCTCTTTCTCATCCTCTTGACTGACACTCTCATTGCACAGCGTCAAGCGCAAGATGACGGAGGGGAACGGCGTCTCGTTTGCCGAGTTCTCGTACCCGATCATGCAGGGTTGGGACTGGTGGATGCTCTTCAGCAGGAACAAGGTGCAGATGCAGATCGGCGGGTCCGACCAGTACGGAAACATCGTGACCGGCGTCGAGCTCGTCAAGGCCGCCCGCGACAGCGAGCCGGATCCCTCCAGGCGCCTGCCTGCCGAGGGCCCGCTCGACGACCCCGTCGGTTTCACCGTCCCGCTCCTGACGGACTCGTCCGGTGCCAAGTTCGGCAAGAGCGCCGGGAATGCGGTGTGGCTTGACCAGTACATGACCCCCACGTTCGATCTGTATGGCTACTTCGTCCGCCGGCCGGACGCGGACGTGGAGAAGCTGCTCAAGCTCTTCACTTTCATGCCGCTGGAGGAGATCAAGAAGGTCATGGCGGAGCAGGTGGAGGACCCGGCCAAGCGTGTCGCGCAGCACCGCCTCGCCTACGAGGTCGTGACGTTGGTGCACGGCGAGGCCGCCGCCAAGGAGGCACAGGAGCAACACCGGATGATGTACGGCAAGGGCGGCCCGATCATCCAGTTCACGACGACGACGAAAGCGCCGGGTGACGAGTATGCGGCCCCGTCGGGGGAGCCGATCACGCCGAACAACGCTCCGCGGATCGACATGATCCTCCCCGAGTCCCTGATCATGGGCAAGTCGATCGGCCGCATCTTGTACGCGGCCGGCCTCGCCAGCAGCGCAAAGGAGGGCCACCGGCTCGCCGCGCAGCAGGCCGCCTACGTCGGCGGGATGCCCGGCCGCAGCCCCGGCAAGGGCGAGCCCATGAACCCGGCCCAGCTGACGTGGAACCCGGTCAAGCTCTGGTTCCCGCAGGAGACCCAGAAGTACCTGATCGACGGCAAGATCCTCATTCTCCGCAAGGGCAAGCACAACGTGCGGGTCATCCAGATGGTGAGCGACGAGGAGTACAAGGCCTCGGGCCAGCACTACCCGGGCCAGCCGTACACGGGCCGGCTCCGCGCCCTCCGGGAGCACATGGCGGCGCTCAAGGCCGGCAAGATGACGCCCCGGGAGGTGAGGGAGGCCATGCAGCAGCCGACCGAGGAGGACGACGGGGCGATCCTCAAGTTCCCCAAGGAAAAGAACCCCGAGCAGACCAAGCTCGAGGCGCAACTCGAGGAGCTGCTAAAGGAGGCCGAGGAAAAGGAGAAGAAGGAGAAGGAGAAGGAGAAGGAGGAGAAGGAGGAGTCTGCCGAGACGAAGCCCGGAACTTCCTCGTGATTACAGTGCGAGGAATAGCCCGGGAGAGAGAGAGACAGAGAGAGAAACAAAAACCGGAGAGGGACAGGATGGAGAGCCGGCTTCTCGGCTGTCCTTGTAAGATGTAGACCTTGTCTTGCCGCGTCAAGCAGCTCTGTATAACTAAAAAACCCTTGTTCTGTACCAATATAGAAAAGGACCCCCTAGGTGCCCGGGGCAACAACCATTGTATTATACCTTCCTTATATATATATATTCAACAACGGCACACATGACTATATATATATATACTACATGCGCGTATAAGTTATCCATGTGTGTGCGTGTTCGTGTGTGTGTACGAGCAGTACGAGTGTATGTATGTATGTATGTACGTGCCGGCTCCCCCGTCACCTATACAAGACGGTCAGGTCGCCCGCAGGGGCGGGGAAGCTCTTGAGCTTCTCCATGATCTCGGCGTCGGTCAGGTTCTGCTCCGTGATGATCTGGTCGAAAGGGTGGGCGCCGTCGGTGTACTTTTGCAGCGGGTCGCCGCCGGCGACGGGCCGGGCCTGGCCGGTCGCCAGCGCCGCCAGGTACTGCTTGGACACGACGTACTTGTGCACGCGGTACAGGCACCCCTTGATGACGCCGAACTGGACCAGCCGCCGCACGTCGACGTACCGCAGCACGTCGAAGCCCGCGTCCATGTGGCCCTTGAGCCACTCCATCACCGTCTTGCCCACGCAAAAGGTCGTCATGAGCTTGATGAGCATGTAGTTGGAGACGCGGTAGGGCTGGTTGGGGTGATGATGGTGGGGTTGATGTTGATGTTGATGATGATGATGATGATGAAGGTGGTGATGGTGGTGGTGATGGTGGTGGTTTTGGTGGAGGTGGTGGTGATGGTGGTGGTGGTGGTGGTGGTGACCGCCGGCGGTGTGGTTGTCGTTGGGGTCGTGGTCGGTGTACGTCTCGACAAGACCGTCGCCGTCGCCGGGCCGTGCACCGGGGTCGTCCCGCCGGACGGACCCGCCCGGTCGGGTTGCGGATTGTTGCTGATGCTGCTGCTGCTGCTGCTGCTGCTGCTGTTGGTAGGCGGCGCTGCCGAGGCCGACGCAGACGTAGTTGGCGCACTCGTCGACCATGCCGTCGACGTTCGCGATGAAGTCGTGGATGCCGGGCCGTGGCGCGTAGCAGGCGCCGAAGAAGAACATGTCGAGCAGCAGGATGGTGTCGTAGTAGAGCAGGTGGCGCAGGGCCAGCTGCGTCAGCTCGAGAGAGACGTCGGCGAGGATGGCGATGCGCCGCACGTCCGAGACGCCGTCGATGTGCTTGACGACGCGCTGCAGCGTCAGGTCCCAGGTCGAGTCGACCACCTCATCGAACTTCATCTTGGCCACGGGTACGTGCCAGCCTTTGACTTCCGGGGGTGTGGGATGGTATGGGAAGAGCTTCATATTGATCGTGTTGGCATCGTCTTGACAAGGGAGGAAATAAGGAGGGGAGTCGGCGTCAGCATGATGAGATGAGAGATAGAAATCGCAGAAAGGGAGGGAAGGGGGGGGGGGTTACTCACCGACTGGGATCATGCACTCGCCGTAGTTGTTGAGGTCCTCTTTGATGATCTCCAGCAACGACCCGATCGGGCGGCGGGTACCAGAAGCGTCGGCGTCCTGGCTGAGGAAGCCGCTCTGCTTCTCCATCTCGGCAAAGGTGACGGCCAGCCGGCGGACGACGCGCTCGTAGGGGACCTGGTCGACGTCATGGTCGACGACGAGGCCGAAGTTGAAGATGAACTCGTTGCGGTCGTACCGGGGGCTGGGGATGGAGACGGGAAAGCCGAGGACAAAGTACTTGCCTTCGGGGTCGGCGACGGTGATGTAACGGTTGCAGAAGGCCTGGCGCGGGATGATGTACTCCTGCAGCACGCTGTAGTCGAACAGCGGCGGCTTCGTCGTCGGGGCATCGGGATCAGGGACGATGCAGCCTGGCGGGCTCTGGGCCACAATCTTGGTCCCTGCCGCAGAGCTTAGCGATGCGGTGGTCTGTCTGAGCGAGGTAGGAAATTACATACCTTCCTGGGGAAAGAAGCGGGCGTAGAATATCCCCTGGATCATTTTCCCAATCTCTTCTTTCCTCACATATGAAAGTGGGGCGTTTCACGAGCCCTTCATGCCGCTCCGATCGAGCTCATCGAGGGGGAGTGGCAGTCGAAAGAAGGCTCAATGTAGTTCCATCAGAGGAACAGATTGTCGAGTCAATCGCACATCCGGGTGTATCTGGATGATGCTAATGCCCCAAATCGGGCACTAGTGAGTGAGTGGTTGATGACTGATGTGAATGGACTATTATTATCAGTGTTGGAAGTTGAAGGAACTTGGCGACTGAAAATCAGCCTAGGAGGGGCATGCCGACTAATAAATACCCTAACCCTCATATCTGTGTTTCACCTGGTTTGGAGAGACGATGGCACCTCGGGTACCCTGACCTACTACCTACCTTAGCTTCAAGTCTTTCCTTTTTAGGTCGTTCATTGGGTTTGCGATCTATGTAGAAGCTGTCGTCGGCAACTACCTCAGATTTATTCGGGTATCAATTGCCTGCGTTGCCAGTGCTTCCTCCTTTGATTCAGAGTCAAGTCCTTCGTACAGAGAGTAGTAGTTAACACATGAAACAAATGCTTCGAAGAAAACGGATTAATCACTCCGTCCACTTCGTAGCTACATATTTACGAGCCTCCCTAAACCCAGGAACCAGGACCGCTTCACAGAAGGATTGCTTGTTTCGCAACGGTAAAACCACTGTATACTAGCGCATATATATCTCTACTAAGACTCTGACCCTCCGGTCGGCGTGATGTCCCTCTTTCCAAACCGCGCGCCGAACCCGCCAATATCCCTGCGGAAGAACTTGCCGATATTCTTGAGGTTCTCGTTGATGGTCGCCTTCTCTTGCGCGCCGGTGCCGGCCCCGCCGCCAGCCCCCGGCCCGCTCGCGCCCGCCGTGGTTCCCATCCGCTCGACACCGTCCCGGGCCGCGTTTAGCAGCTTCTCGCCGAGCGACGCGGCGTCGAACCGGCCCTGCAGGCCCGTCGCACCCCCCGACGTGGTCGACCCGCCACCGCCCCCGACCGCAAGACCGGACATGCCGCCACCACCACCGCCGCCGCCTCCGCCTCCGCCTAGCCCCATCGACGAGGACGAGGTCGACGACGAGCCCGGCCCGGCCATGAGGGGCGTCAGCAGCGGCGAGCTCTGCACCAGCTGCTGCTGCTGCTGTCCGCCGGCGGCGCTCGAGGCGGCGTCGCGGTGGATGGCAAACAGCTCCATCAGGTGGGCTTGGTCCTGCTTGCGCACGCCCTTGAGCTCCAGGATCTTGCGGAAGTTGGTGTCGGAGCGGTCGCCGATGTGGATCAGGTAGGCCTGTACGAGCCCCTCTGGCGGCGACGGGCGGACCTGGAGCGTCTTGAGTAGCGGGTCGATGCGCCCCATCGCTTGGTTGACCCGCTTGAGGAAGGCGGCCGGAGGTGGGTGCTGCGACGGCGGGGCGGATCCCGGGCCAGCGGGGGACGAGGTGGAGGAGGAAGTGGTAGCGGTGGTGGTGGTGGTGGTAGTGGTGGTGGAGGCAGAAGTGTTGTGGTAGGAGAGCAGGTTCTCGAGCGATTTGGTCAGGACGTATTTGTCAAGGAGCATCTGCTCCGCGCCGACCTCGCCGACGGGGCGGCATTGGACGACGTTGTTAATGTAGGCTGTGGCGAGGTGCTCGACCAGGTTGTCGCAAAAGGCGCGGGCGTACTGCTGCTTGATGACTAGCGGGAGGATCTCTCGGGCCTTCCCGTTTAGGCGCTTGAGCAGCTCGCCGACGTATGAGCTGTGGTCGCTGACGCTCTCCATGCGACTCCAGTTCGTGTTCCTCATTTCCCGCCAAGCACCCTCGCAGTCGAGCTCGACCTTGGCCACCAGGGTCATGACGGCGGCGCTGGCGACCCCCATGAAAGCGTCGGACTGCGACGAGAGGTCCACGTTGGAAGCCATGTCCGGATCGATCCTCTTCTTTATGCTCTCCTCCAGCTGGCCGGTGTTGGTGTACCAAAAGTCGGCCGAGTTCAGGACCAGGATGACCTCTTGGACCGGTGGTCCCTGCGGCCCGCCGCGCTGCAGGAAGGCAACGAGGACCTGCTGGGCATACTCGTCGAGGTACTTTGCGAACGTCTTGCTGAGCTCGAGGAGCCGCTCCCCGGTGGACAGCTTGGCGCACTGCGAGAGGGTGAGTTTATAAAAGTGGAAGAGTTCGATTGCCGAGGGGATGACGGCCTGTGGAGAGAACTCCTCGTCGGCCGGAATGAGCGGTTGTGTCTTGTACTTTGGAATCATGGCCGCCAACGCCTTGTCCTGCAGCTCCACCCACAGGCTCAGGTACGGCTCGAAGGCGACGGATATGGAGCCGTTGAAGTTCTGGACCCGGTCGTCCGCCGAGCTCAGGGTGTCGATGCTTAGCCGGGGCTCGCTCGCGAACCGCCGTTCCAGGCTCTGCTCAAAGTCCATGGTCTCCTGCAGGCAGCTGAGCAGCAGGTTCACGTCGAGCTTGGCCCCGTCGATGCGGCGCATGCTCTTCTCCAGGATGCCCTTGAAGTCCTCCCGCGTGCCGTCGCAAAAGGCCATGGCCAGCGTCTCGCCGACCCGCCAGTGGGGTGGAAAGATGGAGGCGTGCTCCTCCTCGTGCGTCTTGAGCATCCGCCTGAACCAGGCGTAGCGGCGACCGATGTTGTCGAGGCTGCCGGCCTCGTCGTTGCCCCGGAAGACTTGGCGGTACTCTCGCAGCTCCGTGTTGACGTACCACGTCACCAACCTCGTCTTGGCGTGCTCCCCCAGAGCGTCCATGACGAGGCAAGCCTCGACCAGGACGGCGCGGCGGGCGGCCACCTCTCCCTTTGCAAAGGCCAGCTCAAAGTCCTCGCAGACCTGCTCGAGCAGCTCGCGCTGCAGCTCGCTGACGTTGCGGCTCAGGACGGCGATCTGCTCGATGCTGCGATAGCTATTGAAGTGGCGCATCAGCTGCAGCACCGCCTGCAGGAGGCCGGCGCACTCGCGATACTGGCGGGTCCGGGCGAGGCCGCGGAGCTGTTCGTAGGCCGTGGTCAGCATCTGGAGCCGCTTCAGGGCGGTCATGCTGAGGGTCAGGTTGCGCTTGGTGCCGTCGAGGCGCTTGATGTCGGCCGTCATGGTGGTGATGTCCCGCTCCGTCTGCAGGGCGCGGCTGCGCACGCTCTCGATGCGCTGGAAGAGCGAGGCCAGCTCGGCCTGGGCCGACTGCATGCGCTCGAGCGACGAGTCGGGCCCGTAGGCCTGGGCGGCCTCGAGGGACGCGATCGAGCGGGACAAGTCATCCTTGTGGCGCCGGATGGCCGACGAGACGCGGGATACCGACGAGACCGTCGAGGGGTGCGAGAAGAGGAGGTTCAGGTGTGCGATCGGGTCGTACTCCACTGCCAGACATGGGATAGGTCAGTGACGTTATCCTTTATCCTTGCGGCCTGCCCCTCGCGCGGACAGCGAGCCCGTATCCCGGAGCCACATCGCCAAGGTCGTCGGCCGGTCCGTCGGTTGGGTGGTTGGGTGGCTGGGTGGTTGGGTGGTTGGTCGGTACAGTACTCACCTGAATCGAGAGACGGGGATTCTGCAACGGAGATGATGTTCATGGTGCTCTCGTTTGCGAACGAAGTGTCCCGAGCAGTTAGTTATCTAACGTTAATTATCTCACTGATCGGCCTTGGCGAACCAGCGCCTCCGTGCTGAACGAATTTATTACTTGGACAGTTGCAGCCTCGTGTTTCCCAGGTTGTGATTGTCAAGGGTTGTTTAAAGGTTGGATGCCAAGTAGAGGATACAACTAAGAAGTTACAGATTAACGGCTGCAAGTTGAGGTCAAGGTCCCCTCTCTACTCCGTAGGTAATAATAAGTGGTCAATGACCAATTGGCAGCAGGAATGGAAGCCTGGAGTTTGAGCCCAGCGGCAGGCTTGGCAGGCCAGTAACTAACTTTACTGTAATTAAGCTAGGCCCACCTGCACTACGGAGCACTTCCGCAGTGTAGAGTAAAGCACTGTACAGTAATCCGTACAGTACTTGCAGTACCCTACGCACCCTACCCCTACACTGCTAAATACTTAAGCAAGTGCACGTTCGACCCCTGCCCGGTTAGCTTTGTGGCCTCGATAAGGAAACATCCAACGCGGTTTATCGCCAGTTTGACACCGACAACGCCCAAAACTCTAAAAACTCCATTTCGTGCTCGCCGCTCCCCCCCCCCCCTCTAGAGGGAGACTCCCACGACAGCACCACCGGACCAGGATGCCGCGCCGGACATCATGGACTCCTCTGCCGCAGCGTCGACGCTGACCAGGCAGCGCCTCAGCGTCGCCTTTTTGTCGCTTGCTGCAACCGCGACCGTGGGCTACTTCTGCTACCGCATCTACCACCCGCCGCTCCCCGAGCCCCCCCCGGACCGTCGGCTGCACCGGAGCAACGCCGTCCGCCACCGCCGGCGCTCGATTCCCGATGTCGTCCGCGCCCACAGCCGCGAGCCCTCGGAGGCGTCCACCACCTCGGTCGAGTCCAACGCCGACGAGAACGCCCACCTCGGCAACGTGCAGCCCTTGAACGACGCCGAGACGGTCGCCGACGACCATGTCATGGAGGACAACTGGTACGATGATGACGCCAACAACAACCAGTTCGGCGGCCAGCAGCAGCGCGCCGGCCAGAACATTGTCAGCCTGCTGTTCCGCGTCTCCGAGGATAATGCGCGCCGCAACGCCTATGTCCACCGGGGCTGCCTGTGCAACGGCTGTGGCGTCACTCCGATCCGCGGCATCCGCTACCGCTGCGCCAACTGCACCGACTTTGACCTCTGCGAGACGTGCGAGTCCCAAGGGCTTCACACAAAGACCCACATCTTCTACAAGATCCGCGTCCCCGTCCCGCGTCTCGGCTCCCGCCCGCTGCAGCCCGTCTGGTACCCCGGCGACCCCGAGAACTGCGTCCGGCTGCTGCCCAAGCACCTGATGGCCAAGCTCTCCAAGGAGACGGGCTTCGAGCGCCCCGAGCTGGAAGCCCTCTGGGAGCAGTGGACCTTCATGGCCAGCACCGAGTGGCGCGAGGACCCGGACGAGCTCGGCCTGGCCATGGACCGCAAGACGTTTGAGCGCTACCTGGTTCCGTCCGGCGGCTACCGCCACATCGGCCCGAACCTGTTGCACGACCGCATGTTCGCCTTCTACGACGACAACAACGACGACCTCATCGGCTTCTCCGAGTTCCTGCGCGGCACCGCGTACCGCAAGAGGAAGGACAGGCTCCGCAAGGTGTTCAAGGGCTACGACATCGACGGCGACGGCTACATCAGCCGCCGCGACTGCTTGCGCTTGTTCCGGGCCTATTACGCCATCTTCAAGCACATGCACAGGGACATCCTCGACGGCCTCGACGACCAGGTTATGAGCTCCACCGAGGTCGAGCAGCTGGTGACCAGCAGGCAGCCCCTGAGCAGTCTCTTCGGCCGCGAGGGCGGCTTCTCCCACGCCGACACGGACCGCCCCATGGAGGGCAAGGTGGTCAACCTGAACACCGGCGAGGTCCACATCACGGATGGTTCAAACAGGGCCGTCAGCGAGGACACCCCCGACACTGACGACCGCCGGTCCATCCTGACCAACGTCTTCACCCGGCAGGCACACGTTGCCGAGAGCCTCTTCATGCCCGTCATGGACCACCCGCGGTCGACCGGCGAGAGGACCTCGGGCCTGGAGTATCTGAACGGGTTGCTCAACCCGCCGACGCGGATCGGCGACCTGCCCGCGCTTCTCCTCGGCGAGACTCGTGATGGCGATGACTTTGTCGTCGTGGTCAATGGCAGCGGTGGCCAGGACGGCCGCAGCGGGGACGACAACTCGTCGAGCGCGAGAGAAAACGGCGGTGCTTCCGGCTCCGGCGACGACAGTGGCGATAATCGCGGCAGCGCAGATAGGTCCTCAGGATCCGCATCCGGCGATGGGAATCAGCGCCGGCCGTCGTACCGGGTCGCCTCGAGCCGTCGCCTGAGGGTGAACGCGCGGAGAAAGTTGTTTGACCGTTGGAAGAGGAGGCAGTTCTACCTGGACGAAGAGGAAGGAATGCTGCCGCCGGAGGATTGGAGCGAGGACGACGACATCCTTGCCAACCTCAACAACGGCCCAGTTGACGAATCCAAATCTGCCCAGCCACCCTTATCCTCTCGGTCTCGCTCGTCCTCCAAAGTCAGATTTGCCCAAGATACCGATGACTTCGAGGTCAGATCCAACCCTTCGACTTCCTCAAGGAGCATCCCCGAGAGATGGGGCGGCATTGAGATCCCCGATGCCGAGCGAGACTTGGGCAAAGAGATCTTCTACCAAGTCAGCCAGCAAGCCTTCAACGAGATCCTAGACACGCTGTTCAAGGCGAAAGAGGACCTAGCCGTGCAGGCTGCCGAGACGAAAGCGCTGCGCGACCAGTACAGGCCCTTGTTCGAGTCGATAAACCCCGACGAAGACGATGAAAAGGACGGCGCAACCCCCGCAAAGTCCAAGGCGACCGAAGACCCCGAATTGCAGGAGTTGCTCGCCAGGAGCGGCTATACCATCGACGAGGGCACCCAGAATGACACCCAGAATGACACCCCCAAGCCCGAAGAGGACGAGACCAGCGATGAGGGGGGCGACGACGATTCATCATTGCCGCCTCCAGTTCCAGAGGAAGGGTCCGCCGACGGGTCCTCCTCCTCGTCTGCCGAAGTCGATACGTACCGCGACCCGACCCTGCCGCAGTTCCGGCCCAATTCCGAGGCAGCAGCATCCCGGGCGGGCCGAACCCAGCAGAACCCACCACACCAGGCGGCGGCGACAGCCTCGACGAGCGAGGGCCGCCGAGCCGAGCCGAACCCGCCACCTGCCTCCTCCCGGAAATCAAGCGCCAAAGCAGCCGGAAAAACAGCGGCCGGGGACGGGAAGAAACCAGCCGCCGCCGCCGCCGCCGCCGCCGCACCCAAGCAGCCGATCCCGCGCACCACGCTGGTCAACTGGAAGCGTCTCGACCTGGCCGAGCAGGAGGCCAAGGAGCGCGGCGGGTGGGGCCGGCTGAGCTACGACGAGTTCGAGCGCATCTACAAGAGCGCCGAGGCCCGCGGCAACCGGCTGGACTACCTGGGCACGTGGATCGACTTTTGCATCCCGTCGACGTAAGACGGGAAGAGAGGCCGGCGTTGCCGTTGGTAGCGGTCAGTAGACCTGGAGCGACGGTCGAGCTTCACCGCGGACTTTACTCGAAAGTTGGGCGTACGAGGGGAAAATGAGCGGTAGTAGTATTTGACGGGTTGATGCAGTGGGATATGGTGCGCGCTGGTACATTGGTACAGAGCAGAGCGGCGGCATGGTATGCGGAGCGTGATGCGAGGCTTTGCTTGGACGGGTTCGGAAGGGAGGGAAAAAAAAAAGAGAGAGAAAACAGAGCGAGAATGTGTGCATCGTCGTCCTTTACCTTATCAAAAGGGGCCTGTTGTGTAAAGAGATAAAAGGCATTGTAATCATTATTGAAGGCGGTGTTAGTGATGGGTCTGGTAGTTCTACTACAACTTCGCTACGAATGAGAAGGTTCTCATTCCACGAAACCCCAATATCCAGATACAACTGGCAGACGATATCATTGTCTCATTGACGATGAGATCATTATATGACTTCCAGCTTGTTTTCCGTTCTACGCTGGTTTCGACAAGCGGTGGGAGGTGTGTGTGATGATCTAGCGGAAAGTTGGAAAAAGGGGGAGAGGCGGCAAAGGTAAATATGTGCACGGACCACAACCCCGATGACTCGGCAACGGAATGTATAATTAATCACAAATCATCAGAGGATCAGGATAAAACGGTGGCAGTGAGCATTACTTGCATAGGTTCTTGTGCTCAACCGTATGACAAATGACCAAATTTATACGTGTGACAAGATAGTTATTTGTTTCCTGGCGTTGACAGTGCGAACCTGCGTGCTGTAACATGGGACGCCCCGTTTATCATGATCATTAATTAATTATTATTTACTCCCCGTAATTAATCAAGTCGACTTGCGCGAGTGGAAGGTATCTCTGGCACTGTACATACACGTTATGGCCCCTTGCCTAAAAACTTCACTGCAGATTTGATTCAAGCCTGGGGTATGTAACTCGGAAGTTGTAGTTGCGCCTGGGAAGGTTTGCAATAGTCTGGATCAATCAAACACCATCAGTTTCTGGCGCATGTCCAAGTTCTAATTAATTAGAGAGAGATCCTCCAGGGCTGACTGAGAAGCTGCCTTTCGTACATCAATGCTCGATCGTAGAATATGACACCAATTACCGGTCTCATTGGAGAAGCCTGTCCTGATCTAACTGGTTTAACGGATCGTAGCGGAGACCAGCGTTGTTCCTAATGCGTCAAGACTTGCCACCCACCCGTTGGTGAACCCGACGCCCCAACATATTATCCTCTCCCGCCTTTGAAACCACAGGGATATTTATCCTGTGAGTTTGCAGAATGAAAGGCTCCGCTACAGTTCCGGTCATCAAAGTCCGCAGCCAATCGTCGGTTCTCAGTCATCCACCGAGCTTTTGCCTGTAGGAAGTCGCATGTGATCACCGGAACATGTACACGACGTCAGTGATGGACATGATGACGCTCAAGCATTCTCCAGTAGAAATTATAAAACTTTCCTTGATTGATTGACAGCCACTCCCTGCCTAAGGTGTCGTGGCACATCTGGTGATCGAATTGCCGGTGTGACCACCTGCGTGTAAACCCCTGCTCACTTCCCGGATTGTGGTCAGGTTGGGCAGGTCAGGATCCGCCAGGGCCAATAACCAGGAGCAGGTTGGTGAGGTCCCGGCTGTAGGGATGTTGAAATGAGGCCGGCCCAACATACCTCTCAGAGCAGTTGGTTGAGCAGAAATCACCGTTTCCTGTTGGTTTTCTCAACCTTCATGGGCTGCAGGTATTCGGGCATTGATCTATTCCCCTAGCCCTGACAGTATGCGATTGCATGCGGTTGGGGAGGCTTGCTTCATCGTATCGCTTGGCGCAGTGTGTCATCTGTGGCGGAAATCTAAAGAGTGGGCTCATGTTTGCGAGGTTGGTTCCTTGTAGGTTCTTGAACTGGAGGCGCATACTGTACCTATAGGGGGGGCCAACACACGAGCGTTACTAGGCCTGAAGGTGGGGAGTGAGACTTAGCTATGACCAACGGGGTGTGGTTAAAGCACGTACCGAATCACCATGCCCATCCTCGGGTGTGAGGGAGTGGCATCTGGCGCGACCAGGAGCGGACAGCTGCGGCGTCTTGTTTCAAGCGTGTCACATGGAGAGGCGAACAAAAGGAGGTGTTCCCGCCTACTCGGCCGCTGCGCCAGGACGGTATGGTGATGTGGATGACAGTCCTTCTGACCTTGCGAGCAAGCCAATGTTAGGATTGAACGCGTGGGATTGACGACCCAGAGGCGCCCTCTGAGGCTGCTATCGGGGTCTCGGGATACAGCAACAACCGTGTCATATGGGGGAAGATCATCGCGGTGCAGGTCATGGCCAATAGCAGACCTCGGGAAAGGCGCGCGACAGACGTCAGTGACAGCCAATGAGGGACTCGACGCGTGGCGGATATTTCCAAGCCCGGAGTTGAAGCTGCCTGGGGCCGAAGTGTGGCGCTGTGCAAAGCGGCCAACCACTCGGATACCAGAAGCCATCCAGAGTTCTAAGGCATGGAAGGTGAGGGAGAGCGGAGCGGCGGCTCGGTTAGAACCAGGCCCTCATTGGCGGCAGTTGGCGTACTGCCGCGTTTGAAACACTTAAGATGGAGGCGGGTACAGAATCGGTGCTCTGGCATTCACCGTTAATGCGGAGGACTTGGAAGCCTGGCAGTCTGGAACCATCAAAAGTCGCAGGCCGTGACTTTTGAGTTATTTAACTGCAGCAGGGAACGGCCGGATCCCTGCACTTTCCAGGAATATCAGCCCAACTATCTCGTCGCTTCCACCCGTTGGGAAATGGCGCTGCCTGCAGCCAGTAGCTAATGGCATGGTGCGTCCGCGTGAAATGGTTGTCTCTCTGGAAGGTACGGTTGTAGGTGCGGAGGTGCGGAAAGCGCCACAACCGTGACCTTCCCAGTTGGCAACCCCTGGTACCTACCACCTTCCTTGAGCTACCTTGGGCACCTCGGGATAACTTGAGTACCTGGGTCTCTCTTCAATCCAGATTCTGCCTTCTTCCCGCCAGGTTTGAGTTTTGGCCAACAGCGGAACAAATTAATAACCGTTGTGAGTGTTGTAGGTTGGTGGTCAACGGACCCCCTTAGGCTCTCATCAGAAACAGAGTTAGCGTGAACGCCTCGGTTGTATGTACTGTACATAATTATAGGTCCGAGGCAGGCTCATCGCCCCCTATTGTCATGCTCGTTGATTTTGAAGTCGGGATTCGCTTTGCAAATTCAAGCTAGGTTCAAGCAAGATGCCCGGTACCACACAAGAGCCTGAATAGCAGTCACGGAGTCTGACTTCGCCTCAAGTTCGCAAGAATTGCTGCCTCGTGTGTCTAACCCCGCGACTTCGCATGACCCGGCCTTCCAGGATGTCGTCCCAGCGTTCTGGGCCTCATTTCCTCTCGTTGAATGTTGGTCGACTCGCAATCAACCCACGCGCCCGCCTTTTGCCCGGATCCTCCCACAGCCACACATCCTACACCGTGGCAAGGTATCCGGGGAGAGAGACAACCGCCCTCGCACATGTTTTCGGCGTGGTAGTAATCTTGGTCCGAGAGGGAGCCTTCGCCCTGCAGGCACTTCAGATCAAACCACGTCACCAACGGCCACACGGCAGACTTGGGCTGGCTGTTCCTGGCCTTGTTCGACTTGCGTTCGGGTCCCGTTCCCGAGCAGACACCGTGGGGGGATCCTAAAATATCCAGCTAATTAATCATAATTACTCTACAACAGTGGGCGGCAGGATTTTCCTACCCCAGCACGGTGGTGTCAGCGCTACCAACAGCGCTGCTGAACCGTCCTAAGCTCTCGAACTGACCGTGCTCTTGGTCGCGAGAATAAGCGCGCCAATACATTTCAGCGCTTATAGGTAATAATTAGCGTAATTAGTCAGCCCATCTCTCCGCGCGTTCCAAGAGTTGTTGCGACTCCGCCTAACGGCCGCTGTTCGCTTCTTCGCTGCAGATGAGTATCGCGCCGGGGTGCAGACTGACTGGATGGCTCGGCTGCGCCTGGATTCGATTGGGTTCCGGTGGTCTGGTCAGGTCGCCGAAGTCAACCCTGTTTTCTTTGAAACTCCACCGCCGGCTGGCTGGCTGACTGGCTCGCCTTCCCTCGGCGGCACACCGCCATCGGCTTCTGGACGAATCTTTGTTCTGCCGATTCTGACAAACGAGTTGGTCATTCAACGGACTCAGGGAAGCTCTCGTCGGCCTCGCCGTCGACGCCACTGGGCTTCGTCGGAGTCAGACCCCCAGGCCGTGGCCGGGATCAACCAGGCTAGGATAGCGTATCCGCGGATCTACAGTTAGCTGCCGTTGGCAGGGTCAATCTTGGCCGCGGTGGAGAGAGGGAGGGATTCGATTGTTTGCGCACTCCCCCACGAACACCAACACCGCGCGCAAACAGCCGCGGCACCATGCCGCTCTGGTTATTAGCGTGGTGCTGTGTCATGCTAGTGTACACTAGTGTAGTGTAGCTGGCATGCCGGGGAGACAAGGAAGGAAAAAAAAAAAAAGGTCAATGTTCGCCCCGCTTGGCCCCGTTTTCAGAAACGGCATAACTCCGTACCCCTGAGCATGGTGCCTCCACACTCTCTCGTCGTCAAGCTCGCGGATGCTCCCCGTTGACCATCGACCTTCACCCCTGTCTCCCCCCCTTCGCCCCTCGAAGTACCAAGATGACTTGATGCAACCGGGAGTGCTCCGTTACTCCCCTTTACAACATTTGCGTATTATTCCCGCTTCTCGCTCCTTGAACCTGCGACGAAAACCTATACAAGTAACCTCGTATAGGTAGGTACCTTGTATTTTCACGTACGTGATTGTCAGAAGCACTAATCTGACAGTGATCCATGTAGATGTATGTATGTACATATGATAATAATAGATACTAGGGAGAGCCAGTTGACCTTCCGCTCCGGGGTATCCTCCGCTTTAACGAATAAAGATGGTCCACTGTCCTGGTCGAAGAAGATACGTAGATTCGGCGTGGGTAGCCGATGAATGACATATTTGATAATTACGGTCAGTGGTGGGCTGTCTCGGCGCCACCCAAATTACTACGGATTACACTAAGCCAAATCATCTCTCGTCTCCCTCACTCCGCCCCTTCCCTCAGAGTCCATCTTCTCAGTTCACCAAACCTCCCTCTTTCTCGGCTTGTCTTGCCGATCGTGTTTGATAATTAATGCTGGCATCCCGACTTGAGAATGCATTTCTCACAAAGTAAGTGAAGCCAAGAATGGCGGAATTTTCAAACAAAAATACATAAGAATTGTCGAGCAACAGCGTGCCGTTAAATAATTAAGCGCCGTTTATGCAGATGCAAGAGAGACGCCAGCCAGTTATACGGACAACACCGTAGTCTATGCACATCGTACCGCCTAGCGCAGCCCAATGCCGAGGGAGGAACCTACTGAACCGACCAGCCCACCACCACAGCAGCACACAATGTTTGGGAAGGGAGAAGAAAATATGACCAGTCCCTTTTTCCCTACCTCCCGGTCGGCCGCGCCAACTGCAGAGCAGCGACCAACGGCGCGTTCTGATTGCGTCCCAGACTGTCGGGTCGAGACCAAAGCAGACAGCATTTCGGTCGGTCGGTCAGTCGGACGGTCAGCGTGCGACTTTTGCCCCCCTTTCCCCAAACCCTCCGTTCCTCACTTCCTTCCCTCTCCCCCCTTTCCTTTCCCTTTGGCCCCCCCCTGATCGGCCGTGATTCCCTTGATCGTTGTATCTGTGAAGCGCCGCGAGACAAGGGCAGGGGAGACTGCCATGACAGCTCATTTTTTTTTCTCGATGTCGCCTTCACCTCGGCAATCATTCGAGTTCGCAACCCGTTTTTGTCAGTCGTGGCCTGACTCCTTTGATCTGATCCTTCGGTTGCTAATTGTGCGCCGCACATTTCTTGGCATCATTCTAAGACAATGTCTCGAGGACAACGACATGCGGGGAGCTGCCCAAGATGGAACAAAGCGACAGGCCGCGAACTCGGTGTGAGTTGGAGATATCGTAATAAGTGCTCGAATCCATTTACAAGGCCAGGTAGACTATTTTGTACCAGAAAAAAGACCACACAACCCCGTGAAATCAAGGGTATAATTCATATGTAAATAATATGTCTCAATAGATCCCAGCGAAGTGTATCAGAGAGGTAGCGACAACAGATTGAGCGATCCCACAAGATGGTCAGCAAGAGTAGAAAGATAAAGAAAAAAGAAGTAGTAGAGTACCCTTCCGAACCGAAATTGTCTTCGCCCTCAGATCCCTATCCGGGTATTATGGAGTAACACGGACAGAGAGAGCCGGGGCCTTGACGACATGGCGTTTTCACCTCGGTACCGACAGCGGCGCGATCGAGTTGCACACGTGGCACTGAGCGCTGTCCATGCGGGAGTGAAGTTTCCTGCACCGACATACCCACATGGCGTCGCCCTTCTTGCGCGGTTTCTGCAGCTCAATCAAGTCCCCCGGCTCGTAGAAACCCGCCTTGAGGCCGCAGTCGACGCAGAAGCGCCGCTGGCCGTACGTCCTCTTTGCGCGCGGGTGCATGTGTGCGAATGGGTCGTCGCTCGCGGCGGGGCTGCCGCCACCGCCTACTGCACGGCGACCTCGGCCGGCTGTAGAGGAGGAAGACGACGATGATGATGAGGAGGAGGAGGCAGCTCGCAGGCTGCTCCGCGTCAGGCTGGGGTCGTAGTGTGGGTTGGCGGGCGGCGACCGGCTTGGTGACGAAAGGGTTGAGGACTGCTCTCGCTTCTTTGTTGTTGTTAAGGCATTCGTAGTACCGCTGGCTTCTTCAGAGTCGTCCTCTTCTCTGAAGACCAATGGAGTGTGTTTTTGGGCCTCGAACTGATCGAATCCCTTGAAACGGAAACAATGGTAACACGCGAAGAAATTGAAGTCTTTGCCGGGTTTCTTCTGCTCAGGCGTGTCCCCAGGTTCGTCATCCAAAGGTTCGTGGCCTCTGTTCCTCTCGGTGTTCAATATTTCGGCCACTTTCCATTCATGACTGAAGTTATCCGGGTGGAAGTTGTGCAAGAACCACTGGCAGATTCTGGTGGCCTTCCAGCAGTGGTACCACGTCACATACTTCTGGATGCGGCGGATGACGTCGGGCGGGAGCCTTCGCATACCGTTGAGAAACCAGTTCGCATCGTTGTTCCGCGGTCGGACCTGATATGAAGTCGAGGGTTGAGAGGAGTGGCATGGCGCGGTCGAAGCAAACATGGGATGCCAGGTCTCGTAGGAGAACGACGGCGGTTGGTGGTGCAGAGCATCGACGGAGTAGGCGCCGTAGGGCGACGGCCGCGAGACATCCCTCGAAGTCTGGTACGTTGACGGGTAGAAGGGAAGCGAAGAAGGAGCTTGTGCTTGGAGGAGTTGTGACGGCAGCGGATGCGCACGGAACGCAAACGGCTGCTCGTGGGCGATTGCCGGGCAATGATTTCTCGAATATACCATGGCGCCCGTCCCCGAATCGGAAGAAGTGCTGGATGCGGGTGACACGGTACGGACGGCGCCGACATTGTCGGGCGGAACGGTGCTGTATGGCACCGAAGAGGATCCGGAAGAAGAGGCGGATGAGACGGAGGATGAGCGCGGCTCCAACGGAGGCCTGGGCGGTGCTTGGAATGCGTAGTAACCTTCGCTGTGGTAGACCATTTCGCTGTTCGGGTTGGAGATGCTAAGGGTCTGAAAGCCAGGGGCTGGCGCGAGCAGTCGTGGGTTGGAGGCTTCAAAGGGATGCCTTTGGGAATAGGTGGTAACTTCGGTCATTCTCTCAGTCGTGGAAGAATGTGGCTAGCAGATGTTCATGAGACAAGTGGAGGGAGGGGAGAGCAAGCGACTTAAGACCCCCGGGTCTGGACCTTTTATACGCCCAGTCGGCAAAGAGTTGTTGTTGCGCAAGAGAGAAACGGTAGGATATTGTTGGCCTGGTCCCGGAAGCGGTGACAGACTAGGCTGAATATTTGAGAAAGACCAATCGCTTATCAGGGCCGATCTGGGAGGCGCCGTGCCTGTCTCGAACGGCACGATCTTAACCGCGGGGAAAGGTACTGCCAGGCGGGATGGCTGAGCTCACGGGGAATTTGATGAGGTCTAGCAGCTCCCTGGGAGAATCGATCTGTGTGGAATTCTTCTGGGAGCGCAATAGCAGAGACTGAGAGACGAAGGTTTTGCAAAGATTCCGCTGCGGCGTGCAAAAGAGCCAGCGATGACAATCGAGCGCCTGGAGATGACTCGATATAACCACTGATTGCTTGCTTGGTGATCCGGGGCGGGAGACAAGCCGAGACTTGGCTCTGATCATCTGACAAAAACGGAACGCGGCCACCCGGAGTTTACTGCGTACGTCGACTCGAGTGCAGGTACCCCGAGCTCAAGGGCCCCTGGATGGCCGGAAGAAGCGCCCGCGAGCTTAAGCTGCCCTTGTCGGAGAGGGGGTGGGGGGGGGGGGCGTGGCCCACCTGCGTTCACGCCTCGATTAGCAACGCCCTCCAAGACTTGCAGGAGCGAATCGACGCGACCAAGGGGGTAACGTTGCCGGAGCGAGTCCCGGGGATGTCGCCGTTGGCCAGATCCCCACTGGTGGCGGAAGCTACTACGTACAGTACAGTGCCCAAACCGATGGGGAGACAACAAAGGGTATGCCTGGGAATATTCTGAAAAACAAAACTAAACGAAATGAAATAAACGGTGAATGTATGGCTCGCGAGACTGTGAAGATCTAACCGTTTTGTTCATGCAATATAGTTACTGCGTGCCGGCACCCGGGCTCGAGAATTCGGGACGGATATGCTCGTCGCAATTGTGCTTTTTCAAGGGTGTTCCATGTGGTGTGTAGTCGTAGCAAAGGTCTCAGGCGAGTATGACGGGGAAATAGATATCGAGGGCAGACGGAGACGAAAGAAATGAAGGACAATCTTTTTTGAGAGCTCGGGCTTTAGGAAGAGAAACGTGTGGGGGAAGAAATCTTCGTCGGGGAAGGGCCGCCCTGGAAGGTGTACTTAATCTGCGTAAGGTACTGTACAAGTAGTAGTAATGCACACTTAAGTACTGGTACTGCATCATGTGTGTACTATGTTATTTTGGCACTTTGGCACTTTGCCGTGACACTCGGGGATGCCTCCGGTAATTAAGGTAGTTACATACTTTACACTACCCTGCGTAGCCGAACTAGCGCCTCTGGCCAGTATCTATCTAGGTGGCAGTCTTTTGACCTGCTCATGTGCCTTTGTGATTACAGAGGTGCTTTGTGTGCCTGCGTTACACAATTCCCGGTTCCCGGCATTATCGGAGCAGCCTGAGGGAAGCTCGTTTATCACACACGGTCCTTGTAGCCGATCTTCTCTCCCAGGCGGGTCTGACAGGGGTTGGCGAGGGAGGGGGAGCACCGGGGCGAGTCGGATGGAGATCTGCCTGCGCTGCTAGCCTAACTTGGCTCAATCCATTGCCCCTTCTTCCATCCGTCTCAAGCAGGGACATCTCGATCCGGTTCTGCAGAGTAGTACTGTACGGCTAGCGCAGTCATACAAATGTGCTTCACATCAGCAGCTCGCACTTTCCTTACACTTGGATACCTCGTTATAGTGTAGTTTTCCAAGGCGCCCCTTACCTTAGCTAGGAGTGAAGAAATATTACGACACATGCATGGGAGGGGGTATATGGATGGAGGAACCGGAATGCTGTCGCGTACCTCTCTGTACTAGTAGGTACATGTATGTACCTTCCACTCTCCGTGAGCAATTTTGTTCGACCGAAACGGGAGAGAAAGAGCCAAGGAGGGCATACCACGGGAATAGCACTGCACGTTACAATTGAAGGGCATGAACCCCTCAACGAGGTCTTGTGCAGGCGCGAGGGGTGACCTGCGGCCTATGAAAGTAGCAGGCCCCAAAATCTGTCCGACCAACAGCTTCTTGGCGCCACCTTGGCAACGAACCACATCACGTTGTTTGCTCGAGTACACAGTTTTGCACTGTGTTACCGCTCTGTCGGGACCATGCACGACGGCTGATTGGGTGCGGCTTGCGTGGACCCTGCGGGGGCGCGAAGCTCAAGGGCCGCGGCCAAGGGGGTCAAGGGAGGAAGGGCTGAATCTGGCTGGCGCAATTTTTTGGACAAGTGATTGGGAAATCCTTCATTAGGACAACCGTTTTGTGCGCAAGGTTCTGCGGATCTCCAAAGCTCGGGATATCTTGTTCCCGTCTGTCTGGCTTCTTTGTTAAGCGGCGGCGTTGGAATTAACAGGATTTGTCATGTCGGCCCCGTTGCCTTTTCTAGCCATCGTTTCAACGATCTGGTCCCAGCGGAGTCGAGAGCAACGGAGAATGCATTCCATCGAATGCCACGTCATACAAGAGTCCGCAGCAGAGAAACGGTGCAGCAGAGCTTGCGCGCAGGGACGGCACGTTCCACACCTCCACGCGCAGGTTCCTCCTCTCTATCACGCCGGTGATGCCTTATGGCCCGTCACGAAGCTGAGGTGTGAGCGGCTCCCTGTTTTGCCGCAATCAGAATCGAGCTTTTAAGGGAACCGTTCGGGTCAAGTATGCGGGTCCCATATTTCCGTGCTGAATGGCGAGTAAAATTCACGCTTCTCAAATCGGAAGGAGCTGGAGGGCTGCTGGCAACCTCAGCGCAGCCGCCCAAAAATGACATTCGGCGCCCTAGGCAGGCGCCTGCAGCACCAATCGCCGAAAGTTTATACACTCGTGATTGGCGACGGGCTCCCTTGAGCATCGTTGAGGGCTTCACGATGTTGAATAACAACAAAGGTACACTCGGTTTCTGCCGAGCGGAAGTCACCATCGCCACGTGATCCGCGCCATTGATTCTACACTCCACACCTCTTACTACTTCGACTCGAACGCTGCCACTGCTATCGATTGAGTGTCTCTGCTCGTATATTCCGAAATAAAACGGTATCCTGGGCCCCTGGTCCCCCTCGCAAGAGTTTCAAGTTTTCGGTTATTATTATGTTGCCGCCACGTTCTCGTTCCCGCTTTCGGTCCAGTAGCCAGGTGTCTCGGACCCTCCGGCATCAAATCGCCGAAATCTTTCGGCCAGGCAGACAGTAGCGAAAGAGGTGCGGAAACCGACCAGCAATAGAAGGGATCAACTAAGATCAAAAAAGACGTGCAAAACAATTCGACCGTCTGATCTATTTTCGGCAGAGGCGCATACAGGCGCGCACACGCCCACACGCAACTTATTGGGGGGGGGAGGGAGAGATAGAGAAAAGAAGGCTGCCAGTGGGACTGAGGCGCTTAGAATACTGATTCTCAGCTCTTTTCAGTTCCGTTCGATTTGCTGTCTGTGGACCGAGAGCTGTCCGCGTCCCACCGCCCGGTTGCTGTTGGCTCACTCAGCACTGTCTGCGCGCCTCTGGTTCCCATTCCTGTGGACTTTCATTGCTGCCGCGTTCACCCAGTCTTTCGGCTTGGTCTGCCTTGCTGCAGCCTGCCGCTCCGACACTCTGGAACTGTGGAAGGATACCTCACGCCACATTGTACCTCATGTCCTTGATCGAGGCTGATCCTGGGGGGGGGGGGCGAGTCTAACAAGAAGGCGACGCAGAACTTCAGATATAGCCTTCATTCATGCCGCCGCAGCGGCTGAGACTGCATGCAAATCACACACACTGCCGCACCGCCCTTATCGACCACCGCCTCGAGCGAGAGGAGAGAAAGGGAGAGGTAAAGCCTGGCTAGGGATATGTTGGTAGAGGTGAAAGGAAGAGCCATAGGCCTTGTCGGCCATGTCCACAGATGCAACCTGAAACCTGGCAACCTCCCCCTTCCCCTCCCCTCTCCCCACCCTTCTGAAGGGACGTGGCCGCGGGCAGACGAGTCTCCCGTTGCGCCACATCGTGGGCGTGTCGCCGAGGCAGGATGAGGTTCATGTGTTCCAATGTCTCAGCAATGCACAACAGCCCAGCACCCTCCCGGAATCAGTATCTCATGCATGACCTGGCAGTCTGCCACCGCACTGTTAGTTGACGCCAGTGACCTAGCCTTAGTGTGGCCTTCTCCAGCCCCATCGCACAGCACAGGGCATACGGTGGCTAGCTCGACGGCCCGCCCAAATGATCACCTGAGAGGCTGCTCTACATGCGAATAATACCGCCATCTTGGGCAGGTAGAAGCCACTGTGACTGGTCATTTTTTCCACATTTGTAGAGCACTCATCCTGAGCCACCGAGCTTGACCGCCTTTCCAAGCTCGACAAAAGGGCCTTATACTGTCCAACCATTCGGCTCAGAAGCAAACGGAATGCTAGCAACTCCGTTAAGGAAACTGATAGAGGATGGTTTCCAATAGATGGAAGATAGTTCCAATTGATGGAAAAGTTGGTAAGTTATAAATAGTTCAAAAGTGCGATGTCTTCTTCCTACGTTTACTAGCCCTATAGCTCTGTATAAGTAGAGGATAGGAACAAAGAACCCTCCGTTTACCAGCCCGTTTACCAGATCTACAGGTCTTATCTTATCTAGCCTTACATGATAGACATGTCCGTAGATAACGTACTACATCAAGTCCCCTGCCTAGAAAAAAAAACGTAGTGCCTATACTATAGCTCTAAATAGCTCTTAAACGTGCCTTCTTTCCGTAGCAACATTGTAACAGAAAGTAGTAGCGTTATCTTACTATTATAGTGTCCTATATATCTTCCTCTTGGCTATCTATAGCCTTACTTTGGCGTCTTCTATCTATGGCTCCTTCCGGGGGAGTCTTCGATGCCTTTTTGCGAGGGCGTCTATGTTGGCGTTTACCACTTATGGTTTTCTTCGTAGGAGTCCTTGGCGTGGCTTGAGCCGTTATAGGTTGACCTCCCTAGCGTGCCTAGTATTCGTTGATCATCTTACGTATATAGTATAGCTAGAAGTTAGTCTTCTAAATGTCGTATTCGTAGCCGAGTCCTTTCTATTTGACTAGATATTTATACTTGCCGTATATAAGCTTGTAATTCTAGATACGCTTAAGTTTGTACTTGTCTCTAGATTCTAAACTACTATTAGTATAGCTATCCTTAATAGGGTTAGGAGGTGGTATGGCATGGTTGTATAGGTTAGTGCCTAGAGGTATAGGTAATAAGTATATTACTAATATTATGGGATAGATATCTATATTTGGTAATAAATAAAGATAATAAGCTAGGTAGCTAATACGTTTAATGACTTTAAAAGGTCTAATGTACTATTAGGATAACTTATACAATAGTTAACCTAGTAGGTAGTAGCTATAGTATAGGTATAGATATACTTAGTTACCTAGCTTAAATTTAATGTTATAATGGCTAGCATTGTATCTGTATTTAGCTCTGGCTGCTATAAAGTCTATTGCTATTTAGGTATCTTAGCGTAGATATTTATATAGAACTAGGATATCCTATACCGTTTTTGACAACGGCGCTATTAGTGCTTCTAATGGCCTAGCTAGTTTGAAACCATATAGTAACTTATAGGGAGATACGCTAATAGAGGCAGTATATACGCTATTTAAATGCTACTAAAGCTATAGAAGTATTGTAGTCTAATTGTTATCTAGCTTCTTATAAACGAAGAAACGTAGAGCGATTTCTACCGTCTAGTTCTTTTGTTCTATAAGACTATCTCCCTATAGGTAATATGTAGTAGTTATTAATAACTTCGTACCTAACGCTTTCTATATACTAGTCTATAATTCGGATATAAATTTATAGTTACGGTTAGATATAACGGCAGTTAGTACTCCTTAGTCGGATAGGAGCAGTTATTATATTAATATATAGCCCTAGTCTATAGCGGTATAGTTAGAGTGACCTAGTATAAGGAGTATTCTTTTAGACGATTTACAAGACATGGTTAATATCGAATTAAATTTGTTATATCCGTTCAAGTGCTAAGGAGTTCTAGCTAAAAGAACTAATAGTAACACTACTATAAAATCGATAGCGATTACCTATATAGGTAGCGTATCTAATAGATAGATTAGCTAGTAGTTACCTATAGGAAGGTTACGATTTGTGGCATTAACTTGACAGATAAGGTAATATTTCACGTAGTCCTATATATACCTAGTTTTTCTATCGATTACGATACTATACAAGTCGTATATTATCCTATTAGTTCCAAAGTAATACTTCTCATTATAGGCTAAGCTTAGGATATATTACACGAGGCTCGACAGAACATATAGTGTACGTATACTATCTAGGCGGATATGTCACGGATAAGCACATAGACGGCCTGGCAGGCTGCAGCCAGGACGCAGGACATTCCAACAGCCAATCACTTGACGGACCAATCAGAAGATTATCACCGCCAAGGCTAAGGTCTTCACTAGTGATAATAACATGTCACCGTTAACAACGCAGAATTACAGAGTAAAAGGAGAAATAGTACTAGTAATAACTATTAAAGAGGGATAGATAATTATATATATATAGCTAGCTAGTCACTCGTTAGATAGACTCTAAGAGTTTACTAGTAGTAACAATTACAATTACAGTACTTATACTAAGCATTGCTAATTACTGTAAGAGATAACTCTAAGTGTTATTATAAACCCTTTAGCTTCACCGAATCCCTTAGACGACCTGCTTACTTGTCCCGCTCGATCTACCTTCGTCTGAACCCTTTTAGAAGAAGTCTAAGTTAGGTTCGTTACACGTTATTACCACTCCCTTTGTTCTGTTATAGTTCAGAACGGAGGTAACTTTGACCTTAACATCGATATAGCTACTAATGTCACGGCCAAACAGCTGCTTACTTAGCTTGGTTAACTCTAGTAGCAGATCTAGGAGTTAGACTAGAGAGACAAGGCTGCTCAAGCTCAAATCAAGGAACTCGAGAACCGCGAAAAGTACTTGTAGAAGTTGGTTAACGAGGCCTACGCTAAAATCGAGGCGCTCGAGACTACCAAAGCGAGCCATATTAAGATTAAACTACCTGGCAAATACAGAGGAACTAAGGAAGATCTTATAGGATTCCTAACGAACCTCTAATCCTACTTCCGGCTTAATGATAACAAGTTTCTAGACGATAAAGCTAAAGTCCTCTATATAGCTACGAGACTAGAGGGCAAGGTACTTAGATGGTTTGAGCCTATATAAAATGACTATCTCACTAAGGAAGACGAAGACGACTAAGACGCGTTTATATAGGCAGTCTTCCGATCTTATGACCGTTTCGAAGAAGAGCTTTAGAAGGTTTTTAGCGATAAAGACAAGAAGATTTATACGTAAGAAAGACTCGCTAATCTCTAATAGACTAAGTTAGTAGCCTCCTATATTATATAGTTTAGATAGGACATACTTAAGTCTTAGCTTAATAATAAGGCATTAATATAACTATTCTATAATGGCTTAAAGGAAAAGGTTAAAGACAAGCTATATAAGTATAATCAGCCTAAGACCCTAGATAAATACATTATATAGGCTATTAGAATCGATAATTAACTCTATATATAAGAGTAGTAGAAACGAGGTCAAATGAACGGAACTATAGTTAAAGCTAACGACAAGAAAAAGCAAGTGTATGTTAGTACCTCGTACGGGATGTACCTTAGAGCTATAGATATAGACGTAGTATAGAAGTAGGACTAGAAGAAGACGACCAAAGACAAGTCGAATGTTACCTACTATAACTACGGGAAGAAAGGGTACTACAAGCAAGAATGTTATAGCTTGAAGAAAGAGTAGAAGATAGTCCCTAGAAAGAAAATTATAGCTATTAACGAAACTACTAAGGACGTTATCGAAGTAGCGGCTACGAGCTATAAAGATAGGGGTAATGACATAGATAGTCTTAGACATGATGACAATAGTAAAGATAAACAAGCACCGTACTCCGAACTGGTCACTATAGACCTAGAGATAGGTCTTGCCAAATAGGATATGGCAGGAGAGTATATACCGCTAGTTTCGATTCTCCTAGCCTTGAGGTAGTAGGGTTTTACAGTTATATAGAGGTAGGATAGATTGTAGACAACCGACACCTAAGGAATCGAAAGACCTAGACCTAATATTCTATTCCTCTAGGAACGAATCAAATGGTACTATAATGAAGTTTTTCGGCTTAACACGGAACTACACGAACGGGATAGACGCTTGATTTGACTTGCCTACTAGAGTGATAGAATGAGGGATAAAATGAGGGAACTCTAATATATCATGGAAACTATCAAAGGAAAACAGCCTGTAATATACGATAGGCCCGATAGCTATACTAAGTATCTTAATGGCTAGCAACTTAGCAACAACATATAGAACCTAGAATACTAGTTTATATACGTAAACCGTAGAAAAGACGAGTGTATATAGGAAAGCTACTAGAAGAAATACTCCTATGTTAGTACTAGAGTATCTATGGTCTATATACAATAGGAAGGATTCGGGAAAGAATTCCAATACCTCCTAGGCAACGCTACACGACTATACCCTCGATACGAGGCACATACGCAAGTGCCCTGGTTCTAGTGTGTGGCATACAAATGCCGATACCACTTCCACGACAAATTCGAAAACAATCACTGGCCGACTTGACAAGGAAATGAGGACAGAAGCTTACACCCTATAGAATAGGTCTATAATACAGGAAACAGAGCGGCCGAATTGCTTTAGAAGATCGAAGCCTACAATCTAAAAGGCATTACAATAGTTCTAAGACGAGCCTAGCCTAGGTACTACGGAACTAGACGAGACATATAGGACTTGTGCTAGAGTAACGATTGCCTCTATCACGTAGACGAAAAGAAATTGCGAATTTAGGAGCTTTAGACGAAGCTATAGTATATACGACAGAAAGTAGAATAGACCTAATAGTAGGAAGCTATAAGCACTTAATGGCTTATAGAAATAAGTACGATTGATAAAGCTACTAGCAGCCGAACAACCGAAGAGGTTAGCACTAACCTAGGAAACGGGTCAGGGCCCTTCGAGGGGCCTAGAAGCCATTAACGCCTGTGTAGCGGCGGGTAGTAGCATAGTATAGGAAGGACTGGCGCAAGAGACTACCATATCGAGACCTCCCGGCAGAAATATAGGAAATTGCTACAATCTTTAGACGATGGCGGTAAGACAAGCAATTATAGATAATAGCATAGTAGAAATAGCACGAAATGCTCGTACTAGTAGATAGTAGAGCAGAGATAAACCTAATTTCGCTAACACTTGTAAATTAGCTACAGATACCCTAGAGAATAAAGCAGAAGTATAGTATAGTCAAAGGGCCATTTCTAATATAATAGGTATATAGGGAGACCAAACCGATCGATATCACTATAGTAAGGAAGACTATAGTAGTCGTATTTAGTATTATAGATATAGGTAACGACAAAGATATAATATTAGGGTTACTATAGTATAAAGACTACGACCTAGACATTAGCTAGAAAAATAGTAGCTACCTACGACCCCGAATGGAGTCATATTTAACTAGCAAGATAGGGAGCATACAAGGATCGCGAGCAGACGATGCTTAAGGGAAGGCATATCCTATAGATCTACCGCAAGAGATAGACAGTGGCAGGCAGACCACTATAGACTCTAGAAGAAGCGGTATAACGACATCGACATTACAATAGGAGAAACGAGCTAAACCGCTGATAGCTATTCTCTCCGTTAACGAATACGGAGCACTGTAACTAGAGTAGTAGGTTAAGACAGGAGAAATCGCTAGCATCGCCATAGATAGAACCAAGTTTGTATACTACTAGAAAACCGAGAGACGAGACAAGACTAGGGAAGTACCAAAGGAATACAAAGGACACCTAGCATTCGAACCGAAACATCTAGAAGGGCTACTAGAATACGGCCTATAGGATTACGAGATCAAGCTCAAGGAAGAAGCATGACTAAAGTTCTTTAAGATTTACTATACAAGCTAGATATAGAACGAAGAACTTAAGCGATATTTGGAGGAGAACCTTCGAAGAGAATATATCTGCCTGTTAACATCGCTAGCAGGCTACCTAATTCTATTCATGCCTAAGAAAGACGGAAAGCTACGGTTATACGTTAACTATCGGCAACTTAACGAACAGACTGTAAAAAACCGATACCTATTACCGCTGATCTTATGGCTCCGAGATCAGTTAGCAGGAGCCTAATATTTCACGCGTCTTGACTTGCCATCGGCCTATAACTATATATAGATCAAAGAAGGCAACGAGTGGAAAACGGCCTTTAGGACACCCTATAGCCACTATAAATACCTCGTCATGCCATTTGGACTTACGAACGCGCCAGCAACGTTCTAAGCCTTGATTAATCAAGCTATCCGACCCTTTCTCGACAAATTTATAGTATATTATCTTAACGACATACTTATCTTCTCTAAGACGGTAGACGAACACCAGAAGTATATAAAAGCAGTGTTAGACGCGCTATATATATACAAACTATTAGTTAACAAGGAAAAGAGCGAATTCCACGTTAGGAAAACGGTGTTTCTAAGATATAAGATATCCCTAGGATAAATCCAGATAGAACCTTCAAAGATTAAAGCCATCAAGAATTAGCCCCGACCGACGTCAGTCACGGAAGTACGAAGCTTCATCAGATTTACAAACTTCTACCGGATGTTCATTAGGAACTTTAGAGCGATCATACAACCTTTATACGAACTTACTAAGAAGAATGCTAAATTCTAATGGGAAGAATAATACAAGCAAGCATTTATATAAATCTGTAATGCCATTATCAAAGATCTAGTACTAGTACTACCGGACCCTAAGAAACCATTCGAGGTAGAAACAGACGCTTTAGACTACACCATCGGAAGACAATTAGGATAACAAGACAGACAAGGAAAACTACATCCTATAGCCTTCTTTTCAAAGAAGCTCGACAGACCACGTCTTAATTATCTAATCTATAACAAGGAACTACTTGCGATTATTAAAGCTTTTAAGGAATAGCGGCCATACCTTAGTAGCACGATTAAACTGGTACAAGTATATATAGATTATAAGAATTTACGATACTTTATAACGACAAAGGAGCTTAACAGACGACGAATACAATAGGCAAAATTCCTCGCGGAATTTAACTTTAAGATCTACTATAGGAAGGGCAAAGAGAATATACAAGCAGACATTTTAAGCCGACAAACGGATCATACGAAAGGACGAACAGGAATAATACTACCATTATTCAAGGAACGAACAGACAGAACGCTACATCACAAAACGCAGACACCCGTAGAAGATAATCTACTTAACTCGTTCCTAGAATACTATACAATCTTTCGAGAAGAAAGGATTAACAAGGCATAGTATTAAGCAGCACCCGGACTACTAGTACCTAATAGAGTAGAAGAAAGAGATAGAAAACTCTAGTACCAAGGCAAAGCGTATATCTACGACAAAGATCAATAGCTGTAGATAATTCGAGAACTCTACGAGTCGAAACTCGGAGGACACAAAGGAGTTACGAAGACTGTTACACAAGTCAAGAAACACTATGACTTTCTATAATTAACAGTATAAGTTAAGGAAGTCGTACGGAACTGCGACATCTGTAATTGGAGTAAAACGGCACGATATAAGCTATATAGGCTACTTTAGCTACTACTGATAGCTGACAAACTATGGAGTTTAGTTACGATAGACTTTATTACGAAGCTGCTAGAATCTAAGGACACAGCTATAGGAGTAACCTACGATAGTATTCTTACTATAGTAGATCGCCTGACTAAGTAGGTATACTTCTTTCCTTACAAGGAGTCCTAGACAGCAGAACAGTTAGCAGACGTAATCTATTAGCAAGTTACATTAGTATATGCTTAGCCATAAGAATAGATCACTAATAGAGATACAAAGTTCGTGTCGAAGTTCTAGCAAGCATTAATACAATGATTAGGCATTAATAGCAAGCTATTAACGGCATATTACCTACAGACTAACGGACAAACAGAGCGACTAAACTAAGTTATTAAGCAATACCTCTACTCTTACATTAACTACTAGCAAAACGACTAGGTCATACTATTGCCAATAGCATAACTCGCTTATAACATAACACTAACGGAAACGACCAAAGTCACACCGTTCTTCGCAAACTACGGATATAAAGCAGACCTTAGGCAAGGACTAGAGGTCATAGTGCCGAGAGTAGCAGTCAAAGCGGAACAAATGTACGTACTATATAAAAAGCTTAAAAAGGAACTCGAGTTTGTCAAGACTAGAATAAAGAACTACTATAACAAATATAGGCTCGAGGGACCTTGCCTAGAGAGGGGAGACAAAGTCTACCTAATTATACGAAATTTACAAACCAAACGACTAAACACGAAGCTAGACTTTAAGAAGGTCAGACCCTTCGTTATCAAAGAACAAATTTTGACATCTAACTACCGATTATCGTTACTATTATCTATACGACTATAGATAGATATTTTTCATATTTCACTTCTCGAACTAGTACTAAAGAATGCTAAGGTTGCTATACACATCGAAGTAGAAGATAAAGAGGAAGAATAGGACGTTAAAGAAATTCTAGATTTATACATTATTAATAGGGAACTATAGTATCTAGTCAAATAGCTTAATTTTGGACTAGAGGATAACTTATAAGAGCTAGTCAAGAACTTAAACTACCCTAAGAAACTAGAATAGTTCTACCGGCAGAACCTAGATCGACCAAAGGGAAACCCAAGACAGAACCAAAGACAATGCCCTAGTCGATAGCATTGGCGGCATCATTAATCTCTGATAAGGGTATAGCAGGCGCCTCTTACTGCTCTTGCCGCTCAACCGCCTCTAACTTGTCTAAGGTCGATAGACCACACGCCACTATATTAGTACCTTTCTCTACCAAAAACTCCTTCTACTAACGAAGACACCGGAGCTACGTAAGCTTTTCGGACAACTTGTGCTAAGCTTCTTCTAGATAGTATTAGGATTTATCTAGCTTAAGCTTAGCACGACATTTAGCATCCTTAATACGATACTACTCCTAGAGAATATAATCTACTAGAACAAACATCAGGAATTATACTTGAAAAAAAAAAAGAAAGACAAGCTTATAAGAAGAAAACGAGATGCCTAAGCCATTATAAGAACGACCTTAACGAACACAGGCCTTATAACGCTTTATACACGCGATCATTTTACAGACAAGACCTTGTGACGCGTACCAAGAGCAAGGCATAATGATAAAACCGTTCTTAGCGATGTTCTAAGCAAGGGAAGCATGGTAACGTGTAGAATACGACTTCCGTTTCTCTATTAGCATCTTATCAACATAGCGACTATAATATGGAAACAGAAAGAATGTAGTACTTACAAGCGAAGGGTGTTAGCACTATTTGAAACGGCCTAAGAGGGCTTTCGGGTCAAAAGCCTTAGAGAAGGGGCATCGTGTTACAGATAAGCATATAGATAGCCTGGCAGGCTACAGCCAGGACGTAGGACATTCCGACAGCCAATCACTTGACAGACCAATCAGAAGATTATCACCGCCAAGGCTAAGGTCTTCACTAGTGATAATAACATGTCACCGTCGATAACGTGGAATCACGGAGTAAAAGGAGAAATGGTACTAGTGATAACTATTGAAGAGGGATAGACAATTGTATATATATAGCTAGCTAGTCACTCGTTAGGTAGACTCTAAGAGTTTACCAGTGGTAACAATTACAATCACAGTACTTATACCAAGTATTGCTAATTACTGTGAGAGATAACTCTAAGTGTTGTTATGAACCCTTTGGCTTTACCGAATCCCTCAGACGACCTGCCTACTTGTCCCGCTCGATCCACCTTTGTCTGAACCCTTTCAGAAGAAGTCTGAGTTGGGTTCGTCACAGGATATAATAGAGGAGCTCGTTAATTAGGACGAACGGTAGCCTATAGCGCAAGAAAACAGCGATACCCTTATCGTCGATAGTTCTATCTATACGGTTATTTTTCAAATCTTCTATAATAAGGGTATACTTAGCATTAGCCTTATAGCCGTTAACGAACTTTGCCTTAAGCTCTAGATCTATCTATGCCTTAGCGAAAGCGAACTAAATGTCGTTAAGTACGGCTAGTCTATCTAGGCGTTTAGAAGGTTCGGGGTTCTCTAAGGCGCTTAATCTGCTTAAGGCATCCGGTATAAAGTTAAGTCTTCTAGGCAGGTAGTAGACTTTAAGGTCGTACTACGATAGGTGGATAGATATGTTGATCAGGTGACGGTTAGCGCGGTCAGTTAAACTCGTATCTAGGTTAGTTTATTCTATAATACCACGTATAGCAGTGTAATTAGTTAGAACGATGACTAGCGTATACGCTAAATAGACTATCGTATGTAGTTTACGAATTGCCTAGACCAAACAAGCGACTTCCTATTCGGAAGGTCTGTATCGCATTTCAGCCTTCGTCAATAGGCAGCTTAGAAATATAACCGGTAGCACTTAATTAGCTAGGATAGGATTACCTAGGCGCTAGTTATATCTATCGCGAGTATAGAAGACTATGACGCTAAATCCGCGTTCTAAATAGCTATTAGGTTAAATATATAGCTACTTGTTAGGAATAAAGTGGTAGAGGATAGTCGGATTCTCGTGATAAATGGCCTCTTATAGGGCGGCAAAGGACGCTTTTTCCTGATTGGTTAGGTCGAAGGAAGTACGGCTATAATAGCCTATCCTCCTAGTACGGTTTCTGACTTCTAGTTCGCTAGTCTTATGGCTATATATAAGTAGGTTAGTTTTGCGTTTCTAGAGTAGCTTAGCGATTTTTATATAGTATAGAATCAAATGTTATAGAAAACTAGTAGCACCTAAGTACTATTCTAATGCCTTTAACGTATATAGAAAGGATAACTACTTAAACGTATTAATACATTAATCCGTATTAGTAAGGCTAAGACTATCTATATAGAAGCCAAGTAGTTCTACGTTTAGGTAGCCGATATATAATTTGGTAGGTAAGATAGCGATATTCTTCTTCTAAAATAAGGTAAAGATCATTCTTAAGTGCTATATATAATTCTTAGCTATATTCGAGAAGATAACGATATTATCAATAAACGTATAATAATAAGAGAAATATAGTCATAATAGCTAATCCATAAACCATTATACATACATAGGCAAATATCACGGAAATATACATACAGATGCCGCCTAGACTACCGGCACAAATAGGCCAATCAAGCCAAAGGAACGAAAGGACCAATTATAACATAGGAAGCATAGTAATCACTACGCTTACTAGCAATCAGGGTAATCACCACCATACGATCACTCACGATCACCGTAATTAGGAGTGATCACTAGGATTATATATACATATAGATAGTCACTCGTTAGGTAGACTCTAAGAGTTTACTAGTAATAGTAACCTACAATCACAGTACTTATACCAAGCATTGCTAATTACTATAAGAGATAACTCTAGTGTTATTGTAAACCCTTTGGCTTTACCGAATCCCTTAGACGACCTACCTACTTGTCCTGCTTAATCTACCTTTGTCTAAACCCTTTTAGAAGAAGTCTAAGTTAGGTTCGTTATATGTTGCTATCACTCCCTTTGTTCTATTATAGTTTAGAACGGAGGTGACTTTGACCTTAATATCGATATAGCTACTAATATTATAGCTAAATAGTTACTCGCTTAGCTTAGTTAACTCTATTAGTAGATCTAGGAATTAGATTAGAGAGATAAGACTACTTAAGCCTAAATTAAGGAACTTGAGAACGGCGAAAAGTACTTGTAGAAGTTGGTTAATAAGGCCTATACTAAAATTAAAGCACTCGAAACCACTAAAGTAAGCCATATTAAGATCGAACTACCTAGCAAATATAAAGGAACTAAGGAAGATCTTATAGGATTCCTAACAAATCTTCAATCTTACTTCTAGCTTAATAACGATAAGTTTCCGGACGATGAAGCTAAAGTCCTCTATATAGCTATAAGACTAGAGGGTAAGGCATTTAGATAGTTCGAGCTTATATAGAATGACTACCTTACTAAGGAAGACGAAGACGACTAAGACGCATTTATATAGGCAGTCTTTCGATCCTATGACCGTTTCGAAGAAGAGCTTTAGAAGGTTTTTAGCGATAAAGACAAGAAGATTTATACGTAAGAAAGACTTGCTAATCTCTAATAGACTAAGTCAATAGCCTCCTATACTATATAGTTTAAATAGGATATACTTAAGTCTTAGCTTAACGATAAGGTATTAATATAATTATTCTATAACGGCTTAAAGGAAAAGGTTAAAGATAAGCTATATAAGTACGATTAGCCTAAGACTCTAGACAAATATATTATATAGGTTATTAGAATTAATAATCGACTTTATATATAAGAGTAGTAGAAATAAGGCCAAATAAATAGAACTACGGTTAAGGCTAATAACAAGAAAAAGCAAGCGTACGTTAGTACCTTGTACGGGATATACCCTAGAGCTATAGATATAGATATAGCGTAAAAGCAAGATTAGAAGAAGATAACTAGAGACAAGTCTAATATTACTTACTATAACTATAGAAAGAAAGGGCACTATAAGTGAAAATGTCGAAGCCCGAAGAAAGAATAGAAGATAGTCCCTAGAAAGGAAATTATAGTTATCGACGAAACTACTAAGGATGTTATCAAAGTAGCGGCTACAAGCTACAAAGACAGGGGTAGTAATACGGACAGTCTTAGATATAACGGTAATAGTAAAGACGAATAAGCACTATATTCTAAACTAGTTACTATAGACCTAGAGATAGGTCTTGCTAAATAAGACATGGTAGGAGAATATATACCATTAATTTCGATTCTCCTAGCCTTAAGGTAATAGGGTTTTATAGTTATATAGAGGTAGGATAGATCGTAGATAACTAATACCTAAGGAATCGAAAGACCTGGACCTAATGTTCTATTCCTCTAGGAATAAATCGAATAGTACTATAATGAAGTTTTCCGACTTAATATAGAACTACACGAACGGGATAGACGCTTGACTCGACTTACCTAGTAGAGCGATAAGATAAGGGACGAAATAAGGGAACTCCGACGTATTATGGAAACTATCAAAGGAGAATAGCCTATAACATATAATAGGCCTAATAGCTATACCGAGTACCTTAATGACTAGCAACTTAGTAATAACGTATAGAACCTAGAATACTAGTTTATATATATAAACCGTAAAAAAGACAAACGTATATAGGAAAGCTACTAGAAGAAATACTCTTACTTTAGCATTAGAGTACTTACAGTCTACATATAATAGGAAAGATTTGGGAAAGAATTCTAATACTTCCTAAGTAACGCTATATAACTATACCCCTAATACGAGGTATATATATAAGTACCCTAGTTCTAGTATATAGTATATAAATGCTGATATCACTTCTACGATAAATTCGAAAACAATCACTAGCCGACCCGACAAGGAAATAAGGACGGAAGCCTCTACCTTATAGAATAGGTCTATAATATGGGAAATAGAGCGGCCGAATTGCTCTAGAAGATTAAAGCCCGCGATCTAGAAGGTATTACGATAGTTCTAAGACAAGCCTAGCTTAGGCATTACGGAATAGGACAAGATATATAGGACTCGTGCTAGAGTAACGACTGCCTTTATTATATAGACGAAAAGAAATCGCGAATTCAGGAACTTTAGATAAAGCTATAGTATATATGACGAAAAGTAGAACAGACTTAATAGTAGGAAGCCGTAAGCACTTAATAGCTTACGGAAATAAGCACGATCGACGAAGCTACTATTAGCTAAATAACCGAAGAGGTTAGCACTAACCTAGGAAACGGGTTAGGGCCTTTCGAGGGGCCCGGAAACTATTAATACCTATATAACGGCGAGTAGTAGCATAGTATGAGAGGAACTAGTATAAGAGACTACTATATCAAGACCTCCTAGCAGAAATATGAGAAATCGCTATAATCTTTAGACAATAGTAGCAAGACAAGCGACTATAGATAATAGTATAATAGAAATAGTACAAAATGCTTGTACTAGTAGATAGTAGAGTAGAGATAAACCTAATTTTGCCGACACTTATAAATTAGCTATAGATACCCTAGAGAATAAAGTAGAAGTATAGTATAGTTAAAGGGCTATTTCTAATGTAATAAATATATAAAGAGACTAAACTAATTAATATTACTATAATAAGGAAGACTATAATAATTATATTTAGTATTATAAATATAGGTAATAATGAAGATATAATATTAGGGTTATTATAGTATAAAGATTATAATCTAGATATTAGCTAAAAGAATAATAGCTACCTACAACCCTAAATTGTTACGGAAATATGTATGCAGATGCCGCCTAAGCCACTGGCACGAATAGGCCAATCAAGTCGAAGGAACGAAAGGACCAATTACAGCATGGGAAGCATAGTGATCACTACGCTCACTAGTGATCAGGGTGATCACCGCCATGCGATCACTCACGATCACCGTGATCAGGAATGATCACTAGGATTATATATACATATAGATAGTCACTCGTTATAGTAGACTCTAGGAGTTCACCAGTGGTAACAATTACAATCACAGTACTTATACCAAGCATTGCTAACTACTATAAGAGACAACTCTAAGTGTTGTTATAAACCCTTTAGCTTCACCAAATCCCTTAGACGACCTATACGCTTGTCCCGCTTTACCTACCTCCGTCTAGACCCTTTCAGAAGAAGTCTGAGTTAGGTTCGTTACATATTATTACTACTCCCTTTATTCTATTATAGTTTAGAACGGAGGTGACTTCGACCTCGATATCGACATAGCTACCAACATTATAGCCGAATAGCTGCTTACTTAGCTTGGTCAACTCTAGTAGCGAATTCAGGAGTTGGACTAGAGAGATAAGGCTGCTTAAGCTCGAATCAAGGAACTCGAGAATCGCGAAAAGTACTTGTAGAAGTTGGTTAACGAGGCCTACGCCAAAATCGAGACGCTCGAGACCGCTAAAGCAAGCCGTATTAAGATCGAACTACCTAGTAAATACGGAGGAACTAAGGAGGATCTTGTAGGATTCCTAACAAACCTCTGATCCTACTTCTGGCTTAATAATAACAAGTTTCTAGACGATAAAGCTAAAGTCCTCTATATAGCTACGAGACTAGAGGGCAAGGCACTTAGATGGTTTAAGCCTATATAGAACGACTATCTCACTAAGGAAGACGAAGACAACCGAGACGCGTTTACGTAAGTAGTCTTTCGATCTTACGACCGTTTCGAAGAAGAGCTTTGGAAAGTTTTTGGCAATAAGGACGAGAAGATTTATACGTAAGAAAGACTCGCCAATCTCCGATAGACCAAGTTAGTAGCCTCCTATGCCATATAGTTTAGACAGGATATGCTCAAGTCTTAGCTTAATGACAAGGCGTTAATGTAATTGTTCTATAATAGCTTAAAGGAAAAGGTTAAGGACGAGCTATATAAGTATAATCAGCCTGAGACCTTGGACGAATATATTATATAGGCTATTAGAATCGATAATCGACTCTATATACGAGAGTAATAGAAACGAGGTCAAATGAACAGAACTATAGTTAAGGCTAACGATAAGAAAAAGCAAGCGTATGTTAGTACCTTATATAGGACGTACCCTAGAGCTATAGATATAGATGTAACGTAGAAGCAGGACTAGAAGAAGATAACTAAAGATAAGTCTAATATTACCTATTATAACTATAGAAAGAAAGGGCATTATAAGCGAGAATGCTAGAGCCCAAAGAAAGAATGGAAACTAACCCCTAGAAAGGAAATTACGACTATTAACGAAACTACTAAGGACGTTATCGAAGTAACGGCCACAAGCTACGAAGATAAGGGCAGTGACACGGATAGTCTCAGATACGACGGCGATGGCGAAGACGAACAAGCATCGTACTCTAAACTGGTCACTATGGACCCAGAGACAGGTCTTGCCAAATAGGACATGGCAGGAAAATATATACCGCTAGTTTCGATTCTCCTAGTCTTGAGGCAGTGGGGTTTTACAGTTATATAGAGGCGGGATAGATTGTAGACAACTAATACCTAAGGAATCGGAAGACCCGGACCTAATGTTCTATTCCTCTAGGAACGAATCGAATAATATCGTAACGAAGTTTTTCGGCTTAACGCGGAACTACGCGAACGGGATAGATGCTTGATTTGACTCGCCTACTAGAGCGATAGAATGAGGGACGAAATAAGGGAACTCCGATGTATTGTAGAAACTATCAAAGGAGAATAGCCTATAATATACGATAGGCCTGATAGCTACGCCGAGTATCTTAACGGCTAACAACTTAGTAACGACATATGGAACCTAGAATACTAGTTCATGCGAGCGAACCACGGAAAAGACAAGCGTACGTAGGAAAGCTACTAGAAGAAACACTCCTATATTAGCACTAGAGTACCTATAGTCTACGTACAATAGGAAGGATTTGGGAAAGAATTCTAATACCTCCTAGGTAACGCTACGCGACTATACCCTTGACACGAGGCATATACACAAGTGCCCTGGTTCCAGTGTATGGTACACGAATGCCGATACCACTTCCGCGACAAATTCGAAAATAATTACTAGCCGACCCGGCAAGGAAATGAGGACGGAAGCTTATGCCCTGTGGAATAGGTCTACGATATAGGAAATAGAGCGGCCGAATTGCTCTGGAAGATCGAAGCCTGCGATTTAGAAAGCATTACGATAGTTCTAAGACCAGCCTAGCCTAGGTACTATAGAATTGGACGAGATATATAGGACTTGTGCTAAAGTAACGATTACCTTTATTATATAGACGAAAAGAAATTACGAATTTGAGAGCTTTAGATAAAGCTATAGCACATATGATAGAAAGCAGAACGGACCTAATAGTAGGAAGCTACAAGCACTAAATGGCTTACGGAAATGAGCACAATCGACAAAGCCATTATTAGCCAAATAACCGAAGAGGTTAGCACTGACCTGGGAAACGGGTTAGGGCCCTTCGAGGGGCCCGGAAACCATTAACGCCCGCGTAGTGGCGAGTAGTAGCATAGTATAGGAGGGACTGGCGTAAGAGACCACTATATCAAGACCTCCCGGCAGAAACATAGGAAATCGCCGCAATCTTTGGACGACGGCGGCAAGACAAGCGATTGTAGATAACAGCATAGTGGAAACAGTACGAAATGCTCGTACTAGTAGATAGTGGAGCAGAGATGAATCTGATTTCGCCGACGCTTGTAAATTAGCTACGGATACCCTAGAGAATGAAGTAGAAGTATAGTATAGTCAAAGGGCCATTTCCGACGTAATAGGTACGTAGGGAGACTAAACCGATCGACATCACTATGGTAGGGAAGACTATAGTAGTTATATTTAGCATCGTAGACATAGGCAATGACAAAGACATAATATTAGGGTTACTATGGCATGAAGATTACGACCTAGATATTAGCTAGAAGAATGGTAGCTACCTACGACCCCAAATAGAGTCGTATTTGACTAGTAAGATAGGGAGCGTACAAGGATCGTAAGTAGACAATGCTTAAGGAAAGGCATATCCTATAGATTTACCACAAGAGACGGATAGTGGCAGGTAGACTACTACGGACTCTAGAAGAGGCGATATAATAATATCGATATCGCAATAGGAGGAACGAGCTAAATCACTAATAGCTGTTCTCTCCGTTGACGAATACGGAGCACTATAATAGGAGTAGTAGGTTAAGACAGGAGAAATCGCTAGCATCGCTATAGATAGAACCAAGTTTGTATACTACTAGAAAACCGAGAGACGAGACAAGACTAGGGAAGTACCGAAGGAATACAAAGGATACCTAGCATTCAAACCGAAGCATCTGGAAGGACTACCAGAACACGGCCTATAAGATCACAAGATCAAGCTTAAGGAAGGAGCATAACTAAAGTTCTTTAAGATTTACTACACGAGCTAGATATAAAACGAAGAACTTAAACGATATTTAAAGGAGAACCTTCGAAGAGGATATATCTACCTATCAACATTACTAGCAGGCTACCTAATCCTGTTTATACCTAAGAAAGACGGAAAGCTATAGTTATATGTCAACTATTAGCAACTTAACGAATAGACCGTGAAAAACCGATACCCGTTACCGCTAATCTCACGGCTCTAAGATTAGTTAGCAGGAGCCTAATATTTCACGTGTCTTGACTTACCATTAGCCTATAACCATATACGGATCAAAGAAGGCGACAAGTGGAAAACGGCCTTTAGGATACCTTATAGCTATTACAAGTACCTTGTTATGCCATTCGGACTTACAAACGCGCCGGCAACGTTCTAAGCCCTAATTAATCAAGCTATCCGACCCTTTCTCGATAAATTCGTAGTATGTTATCTCGACGACATACTTATCTTCTCTAAGACGATAGACAAACACCGGAAGTACGTAAAAGTAGTGCTAGACGCGCTATACATATACAAGCTATTAGTTAATAAGGAAAAGAGCGAATTCCATGTTAGGAAGATAGTCTTTTTAGGATACGAGATATCCCTAGGACAAATTCGGATAGAACCTTTAAAGGTTAAAGCTATCAAGAATTAGCCACGACCGACGTTAGTTACGGAAGTACAAAGCTTTATCGGATTTACAAACTTCTACTGGATGTTCATTAGGAACTTTAGAGCGATCGTACGACCTTTATACAAACTTACTAGGAAGAATACTAAATTCCAATGGGAAGAATAATACAAGTAAGCATTTACGTAGATTCGTAACGCCATTACTGAAGACCTAGTACTAGTACTACCGGACCCTAAGAAGCTATTTGAGATAGAAATAGACGCTTTAGACTATGCCATCGGAGGACAATTAGGATAACGAGATAGACAAGGAAAGCTACATCCTGTAGCCTTCTTTTCAAAGAAGCTTGATAGACCACGTCTTAATTATCTAATCTACGACAAGGAACTACTTACGATTGTCGAAGCTTTTAAGGAATGGCGGCCATACCTTAGCGGTACGATTAAACTAGTATAAGTATATACGGATTATAAGAATTTGCGATACTTTATAATAACGAAGGAGCTTAACAGACGACAAATACAATGGGCAGAATTCCTCGTAGAATTCAACTTTGAGATCTGCTATAAGAAGGGCAAAGAGAACGTATAAGCGGACATTTTAAGCCGACGAACGGATCATACGAAAGGACAAACGGGAATAACACTACTATTGTTTAAGGAACGAACAGACGGAATACTATATTATAAAACGTAGATACCTATAGAAGATAATCTATTTGACTTGTTCCTAGAATGCTATATAATCTTTTAAGAAGAAAGGATTAATAAGGTATAGTATTAAGTAGCACCTAGACCACTAGTACCTAACGGAGTAGAAGAAAGAGATAGGAAACTCTAGTACCAAGGCAAAGCGTATATCTACGACAAAGATCAATAGCTACAGATGATTCGAGAACTCCACGAGTCGAAACTCGGAGGATATAAAAGAGTTACGAAGACTGTCGCACAAGTCAAGAAACACTACGACTTTCTATAGTTAACGGTACGAGTTAAGGAAGTCGTACGGAACTATGACATCTGTAATCGGAGTAAAACGGTATGACATAAGCCATATAGGCTACTTTAGCCACTGCCGACAGCTGACAAACTATAGAGTTTAGTTACGATAGACTTTATCACAAAGCTACTAGAATCTAAGGATATAGCTATAAGAGTGACCTACGATAGTATTCTTACTATAATAGATCGCCTAACTAAGTGGGTATACTTCTTTCCCTACAAGGAGTCCTAGATAGCAGAACAGTTAGCAGACGTAATCTATTAGCAAGTAGCATTAGTATATGCTTGGCTATAAGAATGGATCACCGACAGAGACACGAAGTTCGCGTCGAAGTTCTAGCAAGCGTTAATACAACAATTAGGCGTTAACAGTAAGCTGTCAATAGCATATCACCTACAGACTGATAGACAAACGGAGCGACTAAACCAAGTTGTCGAGCAGTATCTCTGTTCTTACGTTAACTACTAGCAAAACGACTAGGTCATGCTATTGCTAACAGTATAACTCGCTTACAATACGATGCCAATAGAAATGACTAAAGTCATACCGTTCTTTACAAACTACAGATATAAAGTAGACCTTAGGTAAGGACTAGAGGCTATAGTGCTAAGAGTAGTAGTCAAAGCGGAACAAATGTACATACTATATGAAAAGCTTAAAAAGGAACTCGAGTTTGTCAAGACCAGAATGAAGAACTACTACGACAGACACAGGCTCGAGGGACCTTGCCTAGAGAGGGGAGATAAAGTCTACCTAATTGCACGAAACTTACGAACCAAACGACTAAGCATGAAGCTAGACTTCAAGAAGGTTAGACCCTTTATTATCAAAGAACAAATTTCGACATCTAACTACCAACTATCATTACTATTATCTATACAACTACAGACAGATGTTTTTTATATTTCACTTCTCGAACTAGTACCAAAGAGCGCTAAGGTTGCCACGTACATCGAAGCAGAGGACGAAGAGGAAGAATAGGACGTTAAAGAAATTCTAGATTCACATATTATCGATAGGGAACTATAGTATCTGGTCAAGTGGCTTGATTTCAGACTAGAAGACAACTCATAGGAACTAGTTAAGAATTTGAACTACCCTAAGAAACTAGAATAGTTCTATCGGCAGAACCCGGATCGGCTAAAGGCAAATCTAGGATAGAACCGAAAATAGCGCCCTAGTTAATAACGTCGACGCCACCGTTAAGCTATATAACGGCCCCCGATTCTTACTGTTCTACTGCCTCTAATTCGTCTAGATTCGACAAACCCTATATAACCATGTCTGCCCCCTTCTCTACTAGGAACTCTCGTTATTTACGGACCCAAGTCAGACGGGCTAATGCCTTAGAAGCTTTACGTTAATATTCTTATAACAAGGCTTCGGCCTCTTTCTCTTTAGCCTTCAAACGATATTGCTCGCGTATAATACGATCTACTACATTACAATCAGAGATGTGCTCTCGCAAGGAAATAGGAACTTACAAGAAGAAACTAGAACGCCGGAACTATCGTAAGCACGACCCCGATATACGTAAGCCTTGTAGCGACGAGATTTTTCAATCATCTTGTACACTTGGTTATGCTCTGCGCAATGAGAACACGCTATCACTATAAACCTGTAATCGGAAATAAACTAAGCTAAACGCTCACGACGAATAGATACTAGGGATCTACGCGCGTTAGATAGCATGACTGACAGTACGAAGGGCAACAAGAGGCTAAGGAGAAAAACACGTACAAGGAACACAAGGGATGTTAGCGCTATTTAAGACGGCCTAAAGAGGGCTTTCGGGTCGAAAGCCTCGGAGGGAGGGCATCGTATCACGGAAATATACATGTAGATGCTGCCTAAGCCACTAGCACGAATGGGCTAATCAAGTCGAAGGAACGAAAGGACCAATTATAGCATAGGAAGCATAGTGATTACTACGCTCACCAGTGATCAGGGTGATCACCGCCATGCGATCACTCACGATCACCGTAATCAGGAATGATCACTAGGATTATATATACATGTAGATAGTCACTTGTTATGGTAGACTCTAGGAGTTCACCAGTGGTAACAATCACAATCACAGTACTTATACCAAGCATTGCTAACTACTGTGAGAGACAACTCTAAGTGTTGTTATGAACCCTTTGGCTTTACCGAATCCCTCAGACGACCTGCACGCTTGTCCCGCTTTACCTACCTCCGTCTGGACCCTTTTAGAAGAAGTCTAAGTTAGGTTTGTTATATAAATAGAGTCGTATTTGACTAGCAAGATGGGGAGTATACAAGGATCGTAAGCAGATGATACTTAAGGGAAGGCATGTCCTATAGATCTACTATAAGAGATAGATAGTGGCAGATAGACTACTATAGACTCTAGAAGAGGCGGTATAACGATATCGATATCGTAATAGAAGGAACGAGCCGAACCGCTAATAGCTATTCTCTCTGTTAACAAATGTAAAACACTACAATTAGAGTAGTAAGCTAAGATAGGAGAAATCGCTAGCATCGCTATAAACGGAACTAAGTTCGCATACTATCAGAAAACCGAGAGACGAGACAAGACTAGGGAAGTACCGAAGGAATACAAAGGATACCTAGCATTTAAACCAAAGCATCTAGAAGGATTACTAGAACACGGCCTATAGGATTACAAGATTAAGCTTAAGGAAGGAGCATGACTAAAGTTCTTTAAGATTTACTATACGAGCTAGATATAGAATAAAGAACTTAAGCGATATTTAGAGAAGAACCTTCGAAGAGAATATATCTGCCTATTGATATTGCTAGTAGGCTACCTAATCCTATTTATATCCAAGAAAGATAGAAAGCTATAGTTATATATCGACTATTAGTAACTTAACAAATAGACTATAAAAGACTAATACCTATTACTACTAATCTTATAGCTCTAAGATTAGTTAGTAGGAGCCTAATATTTTATACGTCTTGACTTACTATCGGCCTATAACTATATATAGATCAAAGAAGGCGATAAGTAGAAAACGGCCTTTAGGATACCTTATAGCTATTATAAGTACTTTGTCATGCTATTCGGACTTATAAATACGTTAGTAACGTTCTAAGCCCTAATTAATCAAGCTATCCGACCCTTTCTCGACAAATTTACGGTATATTATCTTGATAATATATTTATCTTCTCTAAGACAATAGACAAACACCAGAAGTATATAAAAGCAATACTAGACACGCTATATATATATAAACTATTAGTTAATAAGGAAAAGAGCAAATTCTATATTAGGAAAACGGTATTTCTAAGATATAAAATATTCTTAGGATAAATCCGGATAGAACCTTTAAAGGTTAAAGTTATTAAGGAGTAGCTATAACTAACGTTAGTTATAGAAATACGAAGCTTTATCGGATTTATAAACTTCTACCGAATGTTTATTAGGAACTTTAGAGCGATCGTACGACCTTTGTACAAACTTACTAAGAAGAACGCTAAATTCTAATAGGAAGAATAGCACGAGTAAGCATTTATATAGATCTATAACACTATTACTAAAGATCTAGTACTAGTACTACCAGACCCTAAGAAGCCATTTAAGGTAGAAACGGACGCTTTAGACTATACTATCGGAGGACAATTAGGACAACGAGATAAACAAGGAAAGCTATATCCTATAGCCTTCTTTTTAAAGAAGCTCGATAGACTATATCTTAATTATCCGATCTATAATAAGGAACTACTTACAATTATCGAAGCTTTCAAGGAATAGTAACTATATCTTAATAGTATAATTGAACTAGTATAAGTATATACGGATTATAAGAACCTATGATACTTTATAACGACGAAGGAGCTTAATAGACGATAAATACGATAGGTAGAATTCCTTACGGAATTTAACTTCAAGATCTGCTATAAGAAGGGTAAAGAGAACATATAAGCAGATATCTTAAGCCAATAAACGGATTATACGAAAGGACAAACAGAAATAATACTACCGTTATTTAAGGAACGAATAGACGGAACGCTATATTACGAAACGTAGACACCTATAGAAGATAATCTACTTAACTCGTTCCTAGAATATTATATAATCTTTCGAGAAAAAAGGATTAACAAGGTATAGTATTAAGTAGTACCTAGACTACTAATACCTAATAGAGTAGAAGAAAGAGATAGGAAACTCTAGTACCAAGGCAAAGTATATATCTACGACAGGGATCAATAGCTATAGATGATTTGAGAACTCTATAAGTCGAAACTTGGAGGATATAAAGGAGTTACAAAGACTATTACACAAGTCAAGAAACACTACGACTTTCCATAGTTAACGGCACTAGTTAAAGAAGTCGTATAGAACTATAACATTTACAATCAAAGCAAAACGGTACGATACAAGCTGTATAGGCTACTCTAGCTACTATTAATAGCTAATAAACTATAGAGCTCGGTTACGATAGACTTTATTACGAAGCTGCCAGAATCCAAGGACACGGCTACAGGAGTAATTTATAATAATATTCTTACTATAGTAGATCACCTAACTAAATAGATATACTTCTTTCTTTATAAGGAGTCCTAGATAGCTAAATAGCTAGTAGATATAATTTATCGGCAAGTTACATTAGTACATGCTTAGCCGCAAGAATAGATTACCAATAGAGATACCAAGTTTATATCGAAGTTCTAGCAAGCGTTAATATAACGATTAGGCGTTAATAGCAAGCTATTAATAGTATATTATCTACAGACTAACAGACAAATAGAGCGACTAAACCAAGTTATTAAGCAGTACCTCTACTCTTATATTAACTACTAGTAAGACGACTAAGTCATACTATTACTAATAGTATAACTCGCTTATAATATAATGCTAATAGAAACGACTAAAGTTATATTGTTCTTCGCGAACTATAGATATAAAGCAAACCTTAGGCAAGGACTAGAGGTTATAATGCCGAGAGCAGCAGTCAAAGCAGAACAAATATACGCACTATATAAGAAGCTCAAAAAGGAACTCGAGTTTGTCAAGACCAGAATAAAGAACTATTATAATAAACATAGGCTCGAGGGACCTCGCCTAAAGAGAGGAGATAAAGTCTACTTAATTGCACGAAACCTACGAACTAAACAACTAAGCACGAAGCTAGACTTTAAAAAGGTCGGACCCTTTGTTATTAAAGAATGAATTTCGACATCTAACTACTGACTATCGTTACCGTCATCTATACGACTATAGATAGATATTTTTCATATTTTACTTCTCGAACTAGTACCAAAAAACGCTAAGGTTGCTATATATATTGAAGTAGAAGATAAGGAAGAAGAATAAGACGTCGAAGAAATTCTAGATTTATATATTATTAATAGGGAACTATAATATTTAGTCAAATAGCTTAATTTCGGACTAGAGAATAGCTTATAGAAACTAGTTAAGAACTTAAATTACTCTAAGAAACTAGAACAGTTCTATTAGCAGAACCTAGATCGGCTAAAGGCAAACCTAGGACAGAACCGAAAATAGCGCCTTAGTTAATAACGTCGATGCTACCGTTAAGTTACACGACAGCCCCTAATTCCTACTATTCTACCGCCTTTAATTCGTCTAGATTTGACAAACCCCGTATAATTATATCTGCCCCCTTCTCTACTAGGAACTCTCGTTATTTACGAACCTGAGTTAGACAGGCTAATGCCTTAAAAGCTTTATATTAATATTCTTGTAACAAGGCTTTAGCCTCTTTCTCTTTAGCCTTTAAACGATATTACTTACGTATAATACGATCTACTACATTACGATTAGAGACATACCCTTATAAGGAAATAGGAACTTATAAGAAGAAACTAGAATGCCGGAACTATCGTAAGTATAACCCTAACATATATAAGCCTTGTAGCGACGAGATTTTTTAATCATTTTATACACTCGGTTATACTCCATATAATAGGAATATACCATTACTACGAACCTATAATCGGAAATAAACTAAGCTAAACGCTTATAGCGAATAGATACTAAGGATCTATATACGTTAGATGGTATAATTGATAGTACAAAGGGTAATAAGGGGCTAAGGAGAAAAACATATATAAAGAACGTAAGGGACATTAGTGCTATTTAAAACAGCTTAAAAGAGGGCTTTCGGGTCAAAAGCCTTGAAGAGAGGGTATTATATTATAGAAATATATATATGGATACCACCTAGACTACCAGTATAAACGGGCCAATCAAGCCGAAGGAACGAAAGGACCAATTACAACATGGAAAGCATAGTGATCACTACGCTCACTAGCGATTAGGGTGATCACCACTATACGATCACTTACGATCACCGTAATTAGGAGTAATCATTAGGATTATATATATATATAGATAGTCACTCGTTAGGTAGACTCTAAGAGTTTACCAGTGATAGTAACCTATAATCATAGTACTTATACCAAGCATTGCTAATTACTATAAGAGATAACTCTAGTGTTGTTATAAACCCTTTGGCTTTACCGAATCCCTTAGACGACCTGTCTGCTTGTCCTACTTAATCTACCTTCGTCCGAACCCTTTTAGAAGAAGTCTAAGTTAGGTTTGTTATAGCAAATTATAGTAACCTATAAGTGCTATAGTCGGCTGTTCTAGACTATGAGGACTAAATAATGTAAATCTATCGCGATATAGAGAATATATACTAAACTAATAGAAAAACGATATAGCGTCGATCACTATAATGAATTTCTTTCCTTGTAGAGCCGTAATAATCTCTAACTATAGTAGTAGTAGGTAGTTATTAGGAATGGTAACCTTGTTTAGACTACGTAGATTGATGACGTAACCCTTTATAATGCCTTTTATAATATACTAGACTATGAAAACAGAATAGGCAAAAGGAGTAGCGTCCTTTGCGAACCGTAGTTTGCCCTATTAATAGAGGGTATCGAAGGTTTTATCTAGGACTTCCCTATCTCTCTGGCTTAACAGGTACGCGTAGGAGCGTACTTTCTAGTATTACTACCTTTCCACAAGTAGCACTTTTATCCATTCGTTCTATAGTATATCGATTAGACTAGCGTCGTTCTGGAGTTATAGAAATTTATTAACCAAGTTAGCGAACTTCTACACTAGTACTAGGTCGCCTACGTAGATATAGACGCTATTATTAGTAACGATCTTAGGTAGGGAGCTAGGCATCTTTAACCTAAGTATAGAATGCTTTTTAGGCACGTGTAGCTTACGTTCCGTGTTATTAGCTCCCGGGATCGCTTCTAGCAAAATATCCTATAGTAGAAAAGGTTAAGATTGCTAGGCAAGTTAGAAGACAAAGTTACTAATAAGAGTGTCCGAATTTATATCGTTAGAGGCTATAAATAAGGCTATAGTTATAGGTAGCTTTGTAGGGACATAACTACCTTTGAGGATTACGCCCGAATAGCGGTTTAAATCAAAGGAAGCGTTTACTAGTATAATGTTATAATGGTTAGCGAGTTTTATAGGGTTAACGTCTGTTGCTTCGGTAAGCATAGCCGATATTAAGATAGTAATAGCAATCGCCGCCGTATAGAAAGTAGTATTCTACAAATAGGTAAAGTAGCTACTATCTTCCATTTCTTCGATCCTTCCAATATAGTGCCTCTTTAGGATATATAGCGTTCCCTACGTAGTATTTTCGACAGGTACTACCTTTAGGGTCTTTATATCCATAACGAAGTTATAGACGGCTATATTAGACTAGGGCTAGAAGTTCTTAATATGACCAGAGGGACATAGGGTACAGTTTCGTTTTTCCGGTTCTGTAGAGCTTTGCTATATACGATAGGCATAAATAGGGGTTACCTATCCAGGGGCGCCAAAGAGATAGACAAGGACAACAGATGGCTTTTAACACTCGTTTACTCTAATAGATTAGAGTAGCAGGATGTAGTTCTTCCTTCTTTTGTAAGTTAGGGATATCTTTTTCCACGTAAGAGGACTCTTCTACGTCTGTCCAGAGGGACATCACTACTGCCGCCTTCGTCCCTATTGTCGTTACCACCTAGATGGTTAGACTTGCCTGCTGTGACCGCAAATACTCGGACGCCCTAGACTTTTTGAGCCGAAGCTCCTCCCTATCTGACCAGACGGAGGTTTGGTTTTAGAGGTGCTAAGTAGTGCCCTAGAGGGTTGGCACCAGCTTATATTTTTAGGGGCTTAATTAGGGAAGAGCTTAGCTCTAAGTCTAAACTAGACTACTGGACTTCGAGTGTAGTAGGATAGTAATGTTTGTAATAGAGGAGCGAGGACATATACGCGGAGGCGCGTATAGCAAAATTGTTAGAAAAGTGAGAAGAGCGAATATAGGTGCCAAGAGATCGGTATATCTAGCGGTAGGCTAGGGAACTACTCTTGCCCTAATATAACGACACCGCTAGTAGAGACGGCGGGAATCGCGGAATAATAAGTTTAAAGGAGTTTGACGTCTATCTAGAGGGATAGAAACTCTAAAATACGGATTAGTGACGCTAGAACTGTTTAGGATTTGGAAACGAGATTTTGGAGTTATATAGGCGCTAAAGGAGAGCTTTATAGCTATCCTAGCCCTAGTTACCTCGGTACTAGCGCTTACTAGCAAGGGCATATCTATTTATATACTATTACTCTTTAACGGTCTAGTATGGATTTATCTTATTATTTTAGGAGTTTTGACTTTAGGGGTTAGGGCGCTATTATTATAGGGTATCCCTTATTAGAAGGTTTAGGAATAGCTTTACTAAGTATACTTTAAAGGAGTAAAAGCAATAGACTAAATTTACGTTCAATCTTACTAGTTATAGGAAGACTTAAAGGAAAGAAGGAAGGCTTCCTAGATTAACTGCTCGGATAGAAGAATTATCCTTAAGGAAGTTACCTAAATAGGAAGGCGTAATTAAGGATAGTAACCTTAGGCACTACTCTTCTTGTCGGTTTAATAAACACCTTAATTAGAATCGCTACTTTTAACGCCTCTTACGTCTAGATATACCGAAACCTTGTTAGAAAGGACGCTATTAGAATTGCCTTAATCGCCAGAGTTTAGAAACCTCACTTCGGACTCGGAGGTCAAGCGTCGTACTCAAGCGGACATCATAGTAGATAAGCTTACTAAAGTTATTTAGGTTATATTCCCTTTGCCGATAGATAAGGGATTACCTAGTCTCTTCTTTAGTCATGACGCTACTAAATACCTCGAGCGTTTCGAAAAGGCTTATAAGATCTTTGGTAGAGATGATAGTAATAAGATCTCTTACTTCGAGTAGTAGTATACAGATGACCTTTAGGAATTCCTAGACTAGTGGCTAGAGTCAAGGAAGAAGGATTAGGCTACTTTCGAAGCTATTATTAAGGAATGCTAGAAGTAGAACGACTCTCGCTAGGAGACCTCTACTCGAGAGCTAGAGCGTCTTCTAGATTCCTAGTATATAGATTTGGCTAAGTCTATCTATAACTACCTAGAGCACGTTAACGTCTTGCTTACCTAAGTGCCGAAGAAGAAGAAAGCGGTCTATTAGTCGTTAGCTATCTAGAAGGTATAGGATAGATTTCCCCCTACTCTCCAGACTAGTCTTTAGGTTTATAAGAAAGGTAACTCGCAGGTTAATAATATAGAGTAAGAGGACTTCTATAACTTTATATAGGAGTGTCTATATAAGGGAGTTAACGCTAGGTTAGTATACTATAAGTTAGATCCGAAAGGAGGAAAAGTTAAACTATAGGTAAGCCAGACTATTAAGAAGAGTCCTTTAGCTCCCTAGGCATAGGAGAGTCCTTTAGGTTTATCTGCCTAGAAAGATATTACCTTCGATGAGATCGTCGACGGGCTTATAGATACCTTATATAAGCTTTAGATTAACAAGGGCAAAGTTAGCCATAAATCCTTGAATAGAGGTAGGTATTCCTGTAACCAGACAGGCGACCTAAGTGATGATAAGATTAAGGAAATCCGGATCTACCTATCGACTACTTAAGAGTCTTAGTAGAAGAAGAAGAGCGGCAGGTTCCGGCCGAGTTTAACCTTAACTACGCCTTATAGCTATTACTACTATAGTAACCGGACGTACTTTGCCTATAGGTGTCTAGTCCTAGCAGAGGATATCTATAATAGTCTCGTCTATCGGCTCGGTTTTAAGTAGATCTTAGGTAAGAGAGATCCTAGTCTTCCGGAAAGCTAGCAAGTTAAGATCCTTAGCAAGGATATAACTACTATAGCTAATTAAGGGACCTAGTAATATATTATTTACGCTTACGCCTCTCTTTAGCTAAATCTTCCTAGTTAGGAGCTATACTAACGGTTTATAGAGAGCTACCAAAAGGAGTACGGTCAGAAGTACTGTCTAGACCTAAACCTTATTACTAATAAAGCCTTCCTTTAGTATATTAAAGGTTTATACCTATTAGAAGTAATTATAACCTCTTTTAATTACCTTACTAATACTAAAAGAGTTTCCCTAGAGTTGATCTATAACTATACTAAGGCTAGGGAGATCAATTTCTAGATAGATCACAAGTAAGGTAGACATACCCTCGTCCAATGGGTGAAACGGACGGCGTCTCGGACAGACGACCCCGTTTTCGCCACCGACTGTGAGGGCTTACTGACGGACGCGTCACAGTCTGACTAGACGGCGACACAAGCTTTTAATACTATCAAGTCAGAGGTTGATAGTAAAGATGTTTCCGATAGGGAAGGCGATATAGTGACTATAGCATAGAGTACTACCCCTATAAAGCGCCGTTTTATAGAAACAGAAGATGAGCTAATATAAGATCCTATTAGGTAAGAGGGGACTAATAAAGCAAAGACTATTCGATTACTAAAAAGAAATATGGAAGTAAGAGGAGCTTACCCTCTAGCTATAAGCTAAGGGGTTATAGCTACTGCCAAGAGGGCTACCAATCTAGCTAGCAAGGGAGCTCTCCCCCTAGCTAGATAGAAACGAACCGTTTGCTTCAGGGAATTAGAGAAATTGACCAAGGAGAATATAGCCTATAATATACTCTCTCTGGTTAGTAAGGCTCTTTAAGCAAAGACACTTACTATTAACGAGGTCTTAGGGATCTCCCTAGCGTTTAAGAACGTACTAATTACTTTCCTTAAGCAAGATTACGAAAGTCCTTAGGAGGTAATCAAGTATAAGGGCTTAGCTATTCCCTTCCCTAATAAGCCGGCTTTATAAGCAAGAGGGAGAGCGCTATAAGAGGTTAAAACATACCTTAGCCGTCTAGATAGACAGAAAACGCTTAGGAAACTTGCATCAGAGATTAGAAAAGGATTATAGGAGGTATAGACGTTTACTATACGAAAGTCTATAGCCAGAAAAGTTTATCCTATAGATACGGCCATTAGTGATAGTTTGGTACCTGACGGTGACCCTAACTAGCGGGAGCGGCGCCTAGGGGAAGCTACTAAAAAGATAAAGTTTAGGTCAGAGTAGGATAGCCTTATTACGCTACGGTTTTCGGACCTAGAGCCTAGGACACGGCTTACAGCTAAATGGCTTAATGTATTGCTTGCGTCTATAGGAAGCTTTCTATCTGACTAGGAGAAGGAACTCTTCGTATAGGTCTTATAGAATAGGGAGGCCGCCCTAGCGTAGGATTTTACTAAATGTAGGTAGATTTACCCTAACATTGTCCCTCCTTAGGTTATCCGGACTATTCCTTATACGGCATGGTAATTAAAGAGCATCCCTATCCTAAAGCCATTAATGCCAAAGGTTATTAACCTCCTAAAGTAGCGGATCTAGCGTAGGATCATTGAGCCTAGCTATAGGAGCTACCGTAATAACTAGTTCCTAGTCCTTAAAAAGGACAGCGGTCTCTAGCTAATCAATAACGCCTAGAAAGCTAACGCTATAACTATACGGGACGCATTTATGCTGCCGGCTATAGAGGAATTTAGTAAGGACTTTAGTAGTTATAAAGTTATCTCTCTCTTAGACCTATTTTCTAGGTATAACTAAGTCAGCCTTAACGAACAGAGCCAGGATCTTACTACCTTTTAAATGCCTATCGGCCTCTTCTAGATATATACCCTCCCTATAGGCGGAACGAACTCTATTGCCTAGTTTTAACGAGCAATGACCTAGATCTTCTAGAACCTAATCCCGGATATCTGTTATATTTACCTAGATAATATTTGTATAAAGGGGCCGCGGTCTAACCATAATGGGGAAGAAGTTGCCCCTAGGTTACGGAAGTTCGTAGTCGAATACCTCTAAAACGTTGACGTAGTTCTCCTGAACGCCGAGCTCGCCAGAGCTACCATCGTAGCTAGGAAATCCCAATGGTACCGCCTGCAAGTAGTGTTGCTTAGCTACCTCTATATACTCGAAGGGCGACTGCCTAATAATGCCAAAGTTGTAAAAATCCTTAAGTGGACTTCCTATTCGGATTTGAAGGATGTTTATACCTTCCTAGGGATCGTTAGCTATTACCGGATCTAGATAGAGCACTTTGCTACGATTGCTCGGCTGCTATATGACCTGATAAAGAAGAATACCTATTAGGAATAAGGCCCTACTTAATAGCAGGCTATAAAGGAACTCTAAACTCGGATAACCACTGCCCTAGTCCTTGTACCGCTTGTTTTCGATGACCCTAGGTATAGTTAGATATACCTGATGACCGATATAAGTCTTTTCGGTTAGGGAAGAGTTATTAAATAAGTCGGCCCTAATAAGAAGAGGTACCTATGCTGGTTTGAGAGTGGGATATAGTCTGAGGTAGAGAAACGGTACGACCCTACTAAATAGGAGCTCTATAGACTACTTTTCCTGTTGAAACGTTTCTAACGGTACCTCTTTAGCGTTTACTTTATTATGGAAACGGACGCTCTGGTCCTAGTTTACTAGTTAAACGGTGTGGCTAGTGATATACTAGGAGCCTTAATAATATAGTAGATCGTATAGATTTGGCTATTTAACTTTAAAGTTAAATATATTCCGGGTTCTAAAAACGCTATTACTAATAGGCTTTCGTAGAAGCCTTTTGGTCCGTCTGACCAGATAGAGAAAGCAAACGAAGAGGATATTGACGATTAGGTTGACGCGTAAATCTATACTAACCGCGTTAGCAATACTCCCGAACCCGTAGACCCGAACCTTAAGGAAGGATATTCCGAACACTCTAGAGCTATCGTACGGTACTTGGCCACTCTAGAAGAACCTATAGCCATCCGACCATACTGGCGGCAACGTCTATTTAAGAAGGAAGCGCCCAAATATTTGGTAGACAAGGGCCATCTATTCCTTCGGCTAGCGAACGATACCTAGAATCCTTACCATATAGTAGATACCCTAAAAGAAAGGCAACGAATTTTCTAGGCTTGCCACAATAAGATAGGCTATAAGGGTAGAGAAGCTATTTACTAGAGGGTTACTAACTACTATTACTAGAAGGGAATATATAGTGACATAGTAAAGTAGATTTGTACCTGCCTAGAGTGCTAGGCATAGGATGCCAAAAGATTTAAGGAGGTACATTTATATTCGGAACCTTCTCTAATCCTATTTGCGAAATGGCACTTAGATATCTAGTTTATGCCCTCTGACCAGAGGGGGAAGCCTTGTTTCCTCCTCGAGGCGTGTAACGATCTCTTAGGATTCGTAAAAGCCGAAGTCCTACCTAACAAGTCAGCTAGAGCGGTAAAGAACTTCATTAACCGTAACATTCTCCTTCGTTAGGGACTCCTAATAGTTGTAGTCATTAATAGGGGATCTAAATTTAAAGGGGAAGTAAAAGCTATCCTAGAGGAACTAGGGATAAAACGTATTATCATTTCTCCCTATAACTCTAGGGCTAATGGTGTTAGTAAGGCTAGGTATATACCTATTGTAGCTACCTTGGCAAAGATAACTATAGGGACTAGAAAGAACTAGCGATAGCTTCTTCCTTACATCCTATATACTGACCGTACCACCGTTCGAAATAGCTATAGCCACTTACCCTTTAACCTTATCTATAACTACGATCCTATTAGCCTAATCGAAAATAATATCCCTACCTAGCGAATTCTTTACTAGGACTCTATAGCCGTCTAACTAGATAGGGAGAATTAAGTAGAAGCCTGTCTACGATTGTTAGAACTCCATACTAAGGTATTACTTGATACAGAATTCGATCTAGAAGTGGCCGCTGAAAAAGTTGCCAAGGCTAGACGAAAAATAGCTAAACGGCGAAACAAAGCCTATTACCGTAAATTTAGAGCCGAGAATGCCTAAGTCAAGGCAGGCGATCTTGTTCTAGTTTACGATAACATTCGGCAGATCGATATAAGCTTGTTTCGAAAACTCTAGTATTAGTGGCATGGCCTGTACCGGGTCTAGGAAGTTAGGAATAGAAATACCTACTACCTAGAGACTCTTGACGGTATGACTATATAGATACTATATTCCGCGAACCGCATTAAGAAGTTTTTTAAGCGGGATAGAGTTTGGCTTAAAGCTAATAGATCTAATAGTTTTCTAGGCAAGTAGAACCCCTAGAACTAGGAAGTAGGTTCTTTGCTACCGGAAGCGCTTAAAGAAGTAGTAGTAGAAGAGGAAGCTCCTAGATAAACTAGGTAACTATAACCAAGCGACCGACTTACTAGATCTAAAGCCTAAGAGTAACGATAGTAACGGTAGGAGCTTATAATTAAACTGACTAGAGGGAAACTACCTAGATTTTGACCTTCGAGCTATCAATAGAAGTATAAGTTAACCCTATTTAATTTTACTTCTATTTACTCTTTACTACCTAAACCCCTGATTACCCCTTTTCTATATCGCCTTTACCCCTTTTCCCTAAATCCCTAGTTTCCTACCTATAAATGCTGTCTACCCTATTTATAAGCTGCCTGTTAATCTCTAATTATACCGTCCAAATCCGTTGAAATTAGAGAGCTCTTTTTCTATATTACTAGCTAGATATTCTTTGGCTAGCTATTAAGGTTAAATTTGGCCTAACCTATAAGCTAAGGGTTAAGATCTTAGGAACTATCTTTAACTACATCTTCCTATAAGTACTTCTTATCACTCTAGTAGCAGTTTCCGTACCGTCCGTCTAGGACGGGACCTATTAAAATATAGCTATAGAATAGCTATATAGTGTAGATAGTGATAGGCTTCTTGTTCCTTAGAGGGATGACCTTAGTTATCGACCTTCGGTAGGACTATTCGCAGGCCTAGCATAGTACCGGATTCCTATGTCCCTAATTAGCTCTTCCTCTGACTAGAGGGAGGAAGTTGTTCTTACATGTCCCCGAACACCTAGATAAACAAACCGAGAACTCGGGCCTAGCAGGTAACCATGGTGTAAATCTACCGACCAAATGGACTACCGTTATTGATTTCCGCGAAAACTGGGTGTAACCGCTTCGCCAGAGCTCCCTTGTAGGCGTGGAAGAATTCCATATAGGTAGGAGCAAGTCTTAGGATTCTAAACATCCGCTCTAAGGCATTAGGATTAGGGTTTAGCTCCTAGTGAATATACAGGACTACCTGTATCTTAGGGTGCTTGATGAAAAAGAATCGGTAGTACGAAAGGAATAATTTGTACTAGTACTACATCGAGGCTACCTCTAGATAATCTAAAGGCATTAGGGGATCTTCTAGGTAAGCTACTCTTACCACCTATATGAACTTAGGAGGTATAAGGAACCGGTTATCCTAGGTAGTCATTAAATCTACTAGTCGGTTAGTTATTAAGGGAAGTATAGGCTTAGTATCCTTGTCAATTTATACGTCTTCCTAGACAGAGGATTTGTATCTCTAGCGCTTAACTCTTTTGGTAGATATAGTAGTCGAACTTGCTTATAGGAGCTTATAGCAAGTTCGAAGGGGAAGTAATATAGGAAGAAGTAGTGCTAGCCATCTAAGTAGAGGAAGACGATTATAAGTGAGAGTTGGTTAGAAGGGTAGAAAAGTAGGAAGAAGTTTAAGGAGAAATAGGGGATACTTATCCTTTAAATGATTTAATAGTTAGGGCACTAGAACTACTAGACTTCTATTTAAAGAAGGTATACCTAGGCTAGAATAACCTATTACATAACAGGTTATACTCCTTTATTGCCACTAGATAAAATGTAAGTTAAGGTCATTCCTTAGGGTTATAACAAAGAATAACCTAGTTATATAGAGGCTAATGTAGTTACCTATCGGATGGTACCAGAACTGGTAAATATAGCCTAGAATAGTTAGATAAGGAAGGCGTTTAGAAGGAACTAGAAGGTCTACAAATACCCCTAACTTAACCCTCTTCTCCCCTCTTTTTTCTATAACCAATAACTATAAACTATAAATCGCCGACTTATAAAAACGCCAAATAAAATGTCTTCTCCGCCTAGTTAGATGGCTAGGCGCCATTAGGCAAGTATCCCCCCGAGCGATTCCTTTCCAAATGTTAGTAGTCTAGGTTTTAAGTGACTCTACATAAGTCTCCCGACGGCAAACACGTACAGGGATAACATTAGAGAGTTAGATTAAAGAAGAAGAGAAGGATCGGTTTTTCTCCCTCTGACTAGATGTGACGAACCCAACTCAGACTTCTTCTGAAAGGGTTCAGACGAAGGTGGATTGAGCGGGACAAGCAGGCAGGTCGTCTGAGGGATTCGGTGAAGCCAAAGGGTTCACAACAACACTAGGGTTATCTCTCACAGTAGTCAACAACGGTGCTTAGTATAAGTACTGTGATTGTGAGGGTTGCTATCACTGGTGAACTCTCAGAGTCCACCGTAACGAGTGACTATCTACATATATATATAATCCTAGGATCACTAGCAGTCGTGGTGATCCTCTATACTGGCTTACCTGGCTCATGTCGTGAGCCAGTGATCCTCTGCTGGGATCATTCCTTGCCAAGTGTGATCCTGTCCTGATTGGTCTATCATTCCTTCAGCTTGATTGGCCCGTTTGTGCCAGTGGCTCAGGCGGCATCTGCATACATATTTCCGTGACACTAGAGGGCCAAGCTAACCGAGTATAGGACTACCTTTACTCCTTCCGGGAGAAGATCCCGAAACCCTAAGGCTCTTTCTTTGGTACCTCCTTGCGACTTAGGTTCTAGGGGAAGAAATCGCCAACTACCTAGGGAGTAGCAACACCTAGAAGCTCTTTAACGAGCCGTATATAAGGCCTACTCCCTATCCTAGGGAAGTGTTAACTAGAAGGCTAGAGTGGCTTATAAGTCCTAGTCTCGAGACTAACGAGCGAATCGTTAGCTACCTATTTCTCTTATATACTAGGCCGCGTGGCTAAGGGAAGATATACTTTGGCTAGCGTTAGTATAATATTGCCATAAGCCTATATAATATTAAAGGGCTTATATTAAGAAAGGAGTACCTAAACGGCTACGACCTCCTAAACCTGCTTTGGTATACGTTAGTGTCTTACAAGCTATACGTCTATATCTTTCTAGAGGCTATTAGCGACTTGAAGCCTAAGTAGTTAGTATTGCCTCTATAAAAATAGAAGGACGCGGCTAGAAAACGATTCTAGGTAATTGTGACGAACCCAACTCAGACTTCTTCTAAAAGGGTCCAGACGGAGGTAGATTGAGCGGGACGAGCAGGCAGGTCGTCTGAGGGATTTGGTGAAGCCAAAGGGTTCACAACAACACTAGAGTTGTCTCTCACAGTAATCAGCAATGCTCGGTATGAGTACTGTGATTGTGATTGTTACCACTAGTGAACTCCTAGAGTCCACCATAACGAGTGACTATTTATATATATATATACTCCTCCTGATCGCTTATAGCCTTCTTCGATCCTGTCCTTGGATCGCCTTTGGTAGCTAGCTATCCTCTGCTATCTTTCCCCTTTTGGCAATTGTTCGCCTGTGGTAGCCTGCGCTCCCTAGCGATCCGTGTTAGCCTTGCTTCGTGCCCTTCTTGATTGGTAGCTCATTCAGCCTGCTGCACCCTACCGGGTTGCAGTATATGGTTGGCTCGTGACACGATGCCCCCTCTTTAGGGCTTTCGACCCGAAAGCTTCTTATGACTTGTTTCAAATACCACCAACATCCCCTTTTCTCAATAGGTAACGTCCTTCTTCTGCTAACTTCCTTTCGCCATGGCTGATCGTATTCTTAGGAATCGTCGCGATCTTAAGCGCGAACGACACGCTATTGCGATCAAGATTGAGCGAGAGGGTTACGAAGTCGCCATGCCTTGCGAGCGTTATTAGAATGTGAAGCCGTGGAAGCGTTGTATGATGATGGAGGGTTTGAACAAGTGTCAAAATTGTATTTGCATAGGCAAGAAGTGCAGTGGTCCGAACGTTACGGATGCCTGTAGGTTCCTTGTGGTTTTCCTTTATAATCTTAGGTTGCTAACTGTCTTAGTCCTTTCAAATTTGTCAGAGCAGGAGAAGGTTTCGAAAGAGATTACTAAGACTAAGGCGCTACTTGCTTAGACACTAAGCCATTTGAGTCAATTACGTCGTTTACAGCAATCCCTGCGCGATCGTGGTACCAAAGTTTTTCGTCGTGGTATAGCTTGTCTAGAGGAAGAGGAAGAACTAGATACTCCTCTGCCGATATCAGAGACGCAGACCCTCACGGGTCAGGCTCAGGCGTTAGGTACTTTTGACGTGCTTGATTAGGAGTCGATCGGGTTGGATCCCGGTCCTAATTCTGGCGGGTTCCCTTCTTTTTCTATCGGGGAATAGGCTTTGGAGCCGGTTCTTATAGCCGGTTAGGATTCCGCTAGTAGAACTGCTCTAGCTTCTCAGGGCAATTTAGGTTCTTGACTAGTTCCTATAAGTTATCTTCTAGTCTAAAATCAAGCTATTTAACCAGGTACTATAGTTCTCCGTTAATAATATATAAATCCAGAATTTCTTTGACGTCCTATTCTTCTTCCTCGTCTTCTACTTCGATGTGTATAGCAACCTTGGCATTTTTCGGTGCTAGTTCGAGAAGTGAAATATGAAAAACATCCGTCCGTAGGTATATAGATGACGGTAACAATAGTCGGTAGTTAGATGTCGAAATTCGTTCTTTGATAACGAAGGGTCCGACCTTCTTGAAGTCTAGCTTTGTACTTGGTCGTTTGGTTTGTAAGTTCCGTATAATTAAGTAGACTTTGTCTCCCCTCTCTAGGCAAGGTCCCTCAAGCCTATGTTTATCGTAGTAGTTCTTCATTCTAGTCTTGACAAACTCGAGTTCCTTTTTAAGCTTTTTATATAGTGCGTACATTTGTTCTACTTTGACTACTGCTCTCGGCACTGTGACCTCTGGTCCTTGCCTAAGGTCTGCTTCATATCTGTAGTTCGCGAAGAACGGTGTAACTTTGGTCGTTTCTGTTGGCGTTATATTATAGGCGAGTTATATTGTTGGCAACAGTATGACCTAGTCGTCTTGCTGGTAGTTAACGTAAGAGCGGAGGTACTGCTTAATAACTTGGTTTAGTCGTTCTGTTTGTCTGTCGGTCTACAGGTGGTATGCCGTTAACAGCTTGCTATTGACGCCTAATCGTCATATTAACGCTTGCCAGAACTTCGATGCGAACTTGGTATCTCTGTCGGTGATCCATTCTCGCGGCCAAGCGTGTACTAATATAACTTGCCGATAGATTACGTCTGCTAGCTGTTTAGCTATCTAGGACTCCTTATAGGGAAAGAAGTATGCCTATTTAGTTAGGCGATCTACTATAGTGAGAATACCGTCGTAGGTCACTCCTATAGCTATATCCTTAGATTCTAGCAGCTTTGTAATGAAGTCTATCGTAACCAAGCTCTATAGTTTGTTAGCTATTAGTAGTAGCTAAAGTAGCCTATATAGCTTATGTCGTGCCGTTTTGCTTCGATTATAGATGTCATAGTTCCGTATAACTTCCTTAACTCGTGCCGTTAACTGTAGAAAGTCGTAGTGTTTCTTGACTTGTGCGACAGTCTTCGTAACTCCTTTATATCCTCCGAGTTTCGACTCGTAGAGTTCTCGAATCATTTGCAGCTATTGATCCCCGTCGTAGATATATACTTTGCCTTGGTACTAGAGTTTCCTATCTCTTTCTTCCACTCTATTAGGTACCACTAGTCCGGGTGCTACTTAATACTATGCCTCGTTGATCCTTTCTTCTCAAAAGATTATATAGCATTCTAGGAACGAGTCAAGTAGATTATCTTCTATAGGTGTCTGCGTTTCGTAATGTAGCGTTCCGTCTGTTTGTTCTTTGAACAATGGTAGTATTGTTTCCGTTCGTCCTTCTATATGATCCGTTCGTCGGCTTAAGATGTCCGCTTGTACGTTCTCTTTGCCCTTCTTATAGCAGATCTCAAAGTTAAATTCCGCGAGGAATTCTGCCCATTGTATTTGTCGTCCGTTAAGTTCCTTTATCGTCATAAAGTATTGTAGGTTCTTATGATCCGTATATACTTGTACCGGTTCAATCGTACCACTGAGGTATAGTTACCATTCCTTGAAAGCTTTAACAATCGCAAGTAGTTCCTTGTCGTAGATCAGATAATTAAGACGTGGTCTATCGAGCTTCTTTGAAAAGAAGGCTATAGGATGTAGCTTCCCTTGTTCGTCTCGTTATCCTAATTATCCTCTAATGGCGTAGTCTAAAGCGTCCGTTTCTACCTCGAATGGCCTCTTAGGGTCCGGTAGTACTAGTACTAGATCTTTAGTAATGGCGTTACGAATCTTCGTAAATGCTTGCTCGTATTGCTCTTCCTATTGGAATTTAGCGTTCTTCCTAGTGAGTTCGTGCAAAGGTCGTGCGATTACTCCAAAGTTCCTAATGAACATTCGGTAGAAGTTTGTAAATCCGATGAAACTTTATACTTCTGTGATTATCGTTAGTCGTGGCCAATTCTTAATGGCTTTAACCTTTGAAGGTTCTATCCGGATTTGTCCTAGGGATATTTCGTATCCTAGAAATACCGTTTTCCTAACGTAGAATTCGCTCTTTTCTTTGTTAACTGATAGTTTATATATATATAGCACGTCTAATACTGCTTTTATGTACTTCCGGTGTTCGTCTATCGTCTTAGAGAAGATGAGTATATCGTCAAGATAATATACCGTAAATTTGTCAAGAAAGGGTTAGATAGCTTGATCAATCAGGGCTTAGAACGTTGCCAGCGCGTTCGTAAGTCCGAATGGCATGACGAGGTACTTATAGTGGCTATAGGGTGTCCTAAAGGCCGTTTTCCACTTGTCGCCTTCTTTGATCTGTATATAGTTATAGGCTGATAGCAAGTCAAGACGCGTGAAATATTAGGCTCCTGCTAACTGATCTTAGAGCCGTGAGATCAGTGGTAATAGGTATCGGTTTTTTACAGTCTGTTCGTTAAGTTGCTAATAGTCGACATATAACCGTAGCTTTCCGTCTTTCTTAGGTATAAATAGGATTAGGTAGCCTACTAGCGATGTCGATAGGCAGATATATCCTCTTTAAAGGTTCTCCTCTAAATATCGCTTAAGTTCTTCATTTTATATTTAGCTTGTATAGTAAATCTTGAAGAACTTTAGTCGTGCTCCTTCCTTAAGCTTGATCTTGTAATCCTATAGGCCATACTCTAGTAATCCTTCTAGATGTTTCGATTTAAATGCTAGGTATCCTTCGTATTCCTTCGGTACTTCCCTAGTCTTGTCTCGTTTCTTAGTTTTCTAATAGTATACGAACTTGGTTCTGTCTATAGCGATGCTAGCAATTTCTCCTATCTCAACCTATTACTCTAATTGCAGTGCTCTGCATTTGTCAACGGAGAGAACAGCTATCGGCGGTTTAGCTCGTTCCTCCTGTCACGATATCGATGTCGTTATACCGCCTCTTCTAGAGTCTGTAGTGGTCTGCCTGCCACTGTCCGTCTCTTACGGTAGATCCGTAGGATATGCCTTTCTTTAAGCATCGTCTGCTCGCGATCCTTATACGCTCCCTATCTTGCTAGTCAAATACGACTCCGTTCAGGGTCATAGGTGGCTACCATTCTTCTAGCTAATATCCGGGTCATAATCTTTATACTATAATAACCCTAATATTATATCTTTATTATTGCCTATGTCTACGATGCTAAATATAACTGCTATAGTCTTCCTTGCCATAGTGATATCGATTAGTTTGGTCTCTCTATGTACCCATTACGTTAGAAATGGCCCTTTGACTATGCTATACTTCTGCTTCATTCTCTAGGGTATCCGTAGCTGATTTACAAGCGTCGGCGAGATCAGGTTTATCTCTACTCTACTATCCACTAGTACAAGCATTCTATGCTGTTTCTATTATGCTATTATCTATAGCCGCTTGTCTTGCCGCTGTCGTCTAAAGATTACGGCGATTTCCTATATTTCTGCTAGGAGGTCTCGGTATAGTGGTCTCTTACGCCAGTTCCTCCTGTACTACGCTACCACTTGCTACTACACGGGCGTTAATGGTTTCCGGGCCCTTCGAAGGGCCCTAACCTGTTTCCTAGGTTAGTGCTAACCTCTTTGGTTATTTGGCTAATAGTGGCTTTATCAATCATGCTTATTTCCGTAAACCATTAGGTGCTTACGGCTTCCTACTATTAGGTCTATTCTACTTTCCGTCGTACGTGCCATAGCTTCATCTAAAGCTCCCGAATTCGTAATTTCTTTTTATCTATATAATAGAGGCAATCGTTACTCTAGCACGAGTCCTATATGTCTCGTCCGGTCCCGTAGTACCTAGGCTAGGCTCGTTTTAGAACTATCGTAATGCTTTCTAGATCGTAGGCTTTAATCTTCCAGAGCAATTCGGCCGCTCTGTTTCCTGCATCGTAGACCCATTCCATAGGGTGTAAGCTTCTGTCCTTATTTCCTTGTCGGGTCGGCTAGTGATTGTTTTCGAATTTGTCGCAGAAGTGGTATCGGCATTCGTATGCTATACACTGGAACTAGGGCACTTGCGTATGTGCCTCGTGTCGAGGGTACAGTCACGTGGCGTCGCCTAGGAGGTATTAGAATTCTTTCCCGAATCCTTCCCACTATATATAGGCCGTAGGTACTCTAATGCTAAGATAAGAGTGTTTCTTTTAGTAGCTTTCCTATATACGCTTGTCTTTCCCGCGGTTCGCTTGTATAAACTAGTATTCTAGGTTTTGTACGTTGTTACTAAGTTGCTAGCCATCAAGATACTTAGTATAGCTATTAGGCCTATTATATGTCATAGGCTATTTTCCTTTAATAGTTTCTACGATATGTCGGAGTTCCCTCATTTTGTCCCTCATTCTATCGCTCTACTAGGTAAGTCAAATCAAGCGTTTATCCCGTTCGCATAGTTCTATATTAAGCTAGAAAACTTCGTTATAGTACCATTCGATTCGTTCCTAAAGGAATAGAACATTAGGTCCGGGTCTTTCGATTCCTTAGGTGTCGGTCGTCCACGATCCATCTCGCCTCTATGTAACTATGAAACCCCATTGCCTCAAGGCTAGGAGAATCGAAACTGGCAGTGCATATTCTCCTACCATATCCTATTCGGCAAGACCTGTCTCTAGGTTCATAGTGACTAGTTTAGAGTATGGTGCTTGTTTGTCTTTACCGTTGCCGTCGTATCTAAGACTATCTATGTTACTGCCCTTGTCTTTGTAGCTCGTAGCCGCTACTTTGGTGACGTTCTTAGTAGTTTCGTTAATATCTGTAATTTCTTTTCTAGGGACTGGCTTTTACTCTTTCTTTAGGCTTTGGCATTCTTACTTATAATGCCCTTTCTTTCTGTAGTTATAGTAGGTAATATTAGACTTGTCTTTGGTTGTCTTCTTCTAGTCCTGCTTCTACGCTATATTTATATCTATAGCTCTAGGGTACGTCCCATACGAAGTACTGACGTACGTTCGCTTTTTCTTGTCGTTAGCCTTGACTATAGTTCCATTCGTTCGACCTCATTTCTGCTACTCTCGTGTATAGAGCTAATCATTAATTTTAATGGCCTACGTGATATATTTGTCTAGAGTCTTAGGCCGATTATACTTATATAGCTTGTCCTTGACTTTTTCCTTTAAGCCGTTATAGAATAATTATATTAACGCCTCGTTATTAAGCTAAGACTTAAGCATGTCCTATCTAAACTATATAGTATAAGAGGCTACTAACTTGGTCTATCGGAGATTAGCAAGTCTTTCTTGTATATAAATCTTCTCGTCTTTGTCGTTAAAAACTTTCTAAAGCTCTTCTTCGAAACGGTCGTAAGATCGGAAGACTGCCTACATAAACGCGTCTCATTTGTCTTCGTCTTCCTTAGTGAGATAGTCGTTCTACATAGGCTTAAACCATCTAAGTGCCTTGCCCTCTAGTCTTATAGCTACGTAGAGGACTTTGGCTTTGTCGTCCGGAAACTTGTCGTTATTAAGCCGGAAGTAGGATCGGAGGTTTGTTAAGAATCCTACGAGATCCTCCTTAGTTCCTCTGTATTTGCCAGGTAGTTCGATCTTGATATAGCTCGCTTTAGCGGTCTCGAGCGCCTCGATTTTGGCATAGGCCTCGTTGACCAACTTCTGCAAGTACTTTTCGCGGTTCTCGAGTTCCTTGATTTGAGCTTAAGCAGCCTTATCTCTCTGGTCCAACTCCTAGATCCGCTGCTAGAGTTAACTAAGCTAAGTGAGCAGCTGTTCGGCCGTGACGTTAGTAGCCATGTCGATATCGAGGTCGAAGTCACCTCTATTCTAAACCATAATAGAACAAAGGGAGTGGTAACAACGTATGACGAACCTAACTTAGACTTCTTCTGAAAGGGTCCAGACGGAGGTAGATTGAGCGGGACGAGCAGGCAGGTCGTCTGAGGGATTCGGTGAAGCTAAAGGGTTTACAACAACACTAGAGTTGTCTCTTATAGTAATTAGCAATGCTCGGTATGAGTACTGTGATTGTGATTGTTACCACTGGTGAACTCCCAGAGTCCACTATAACGAGTGACTATTTACATGTATATATACTCCTCCTGATCGCTTATGGCCTTCTTCGATCCTGTCCTTGGATCGCCTTTGGTAGCTAGCTATCCTCTGCTATCTTTCCCCTTTTGGCAATTGTTCGCCCGTAGTAGCCTGCGCTCCCTAGCGATCCGTGTCAGCCTTGCTTCGTGCCCTTCTTGATTGGTGGCTCATTTAGCCTGCTGCACCCCACCGGGTCGCGGTATATGGTTGGCTCGTGACAGTAATTCTTTGCTACTTATGACAGTTATACTAGGCTGTAGCTATATATGACTAGACAGAGTCCTATCTCTATTATATAGACTCCTATCCCTCCGATAAGCAGAGCCGAAAAGATCTATTTAAGACTCTATAGGATAAGGTCATTTTCCTAAGCTTTCTTTTTCTACCGCCTATAGGCTATATATACTAGCCAATAGTATAGGCGATGTCAAAGCAGAAAGGCTAGTAGGAATGCGGTATCTAGGTCACTAAGTTCTATCGTTTCTACTTCTAAGAGATCTAATAGGGAGACAAAGTACGGCTTAAGCTCCCCTGGCAGAAGGGCCATCTATATATAGGGCTAAAAGTAATAGAGGCTAAGAACAAGATGTTAATGCTCTAGCTTAGAATAATCTAGATGGCTTTAGGCTATCTATCCAATAGCTCTTTCTAGCTAGAGAAGCCAAAGAACCCTTAGGGGGATGTCCGTCCCTATTAACCACCTAGGTAGCCCGTAGATAAGCCACTTCATAAGCCGCCGGTTCTATAGCTATAGCCTTAGCTAGGACGGGCCAAATCGGTCATCTCCGTCCAGATAGAGGAAGGAAAAGATAACCTGCCACTGACAAAGGAGTAATTAGTTATAAAGAAGGATCGTCGGGTTCCCCTAGACGATACCGTCCAGCGGTTCCTCAGCAAGGCGCCTAAGGGACTTAGGCCGCCTTAGCTACTCTAATAGGCACTCGAGTATCCCTATAAACTAAGGATAGCTATTTACTAGCGTGTAGTAGAACAGGTAGAGGAGTAACTCATAGCTATAGAAGAATAAGGAAAGCCTTTAAGGTCATAGTAGTAGCAACTAGCCAAGTAGGCGCCTTTAGCGACACGTTAGCCGCCTAGTTAGACCAAGACGAAGCCGAGTGAGCCGGTATAGACACAGGAGATACGCTCGACCCGAGCCGCTAAGAAAGGATAGGCTCGTTAGCGTCATCCTGATGATGATCCTGCTGAATAGACTCGGCCCCTACTATTTAAACGTTTAGGGCCTAAAGATCTAGAGCTAGTTCCTAAGTACCTACTATAGTTTATAGGCTAGGATACACTAGATACCGAAGTAGAAGCCTAGAAAAGGCGTCAGGTGTCTAAGAAATAGCCCTTGCCTAAAGGTAATAGTAAAGCTAAATAGGCTAAGCGTCGTAAGGAACGTAAGTGAGGTTTTAGGTCCGAATTCGCCGGTAAGAGCCTCGGGGCGAATTCGAAGGGGAAGTATAGACTAGGGCTAGAAGTTCTTAATATAACTAGAGGGACATAGGGTGTAGTTTTGTTTTTCCAGTTCTATAGAGCTTTACTATATACGATAGGCATAAATAGGGGTTACCTATCTAGAGGCGCTAGAGAGATAGATAAGGACAATAGATAGCTTTTAACACTCGTTTACTCTGATAGATTAGAGTAGCAGGATATAGTTCTTCCTTCTTTTATAAGTTAGGGATATCTTTTTCTATATAAGAGGACTCTTCTACGTCTGTCTAGAGGGACATTACTGCTGCTGCCTTTGTCCCTACCGTCGTTGCCGCCTAGATGGTCGGACTTGCCTACTGTGACCGCGAATACTCGGACGCCCTGGACTTTTTGAGCCGAAGCTCCTCCCTATCTGACCAGACGGAGGTTTGGTTCTGGAGGTGCTAAGTGGTGCCCTAGAGGGTTGGTACTAGCTTAATATAAGCTAAGTTAAATATAAAGGCGTGACCTATTAGGAGAGGCTTATATTTGATAGGTACTATTACCTATTAATTAGGTAGGAGAGTGATTTCGCAAGTAGTTTTGACCTTCCTTATATAGGGTATAGAGTATATATATATAGAAAAAGGAAAACGGAAGTTAAATAGCTATAATTTGACTTCTTTATATTAGTAGTTAATATTTACGTTATACGAATCTAGGAATTCGTTTCCTATCAAAAGATTTGGTACTAGAGAGTTAATAACCTATACTATATAGGTAAACTTAGCTAGAGTAGGAGTACCGTTTTCTATACCTAGTAAGTAGATATCAAAAGATGCCTATTCGTTAAGGCTTAATATAATGTTTCCTATGCCTTTGACTCTGCCCTTACATCATTCAATTTAGTAGTTTAACCGTCATAAGAATATATAGTTAATAAGGGAGTAGCTAGCGCTAGGATCTAAGTATACTTCTATAGCTTCGTAATCTATAGGTTTATAGTATACCTTAATATATAGGTAGGTATATTCTAATGGCAAACCGTAGAGGTTAGGTATATGCCTAGGTAGAGCGTCTCTAACTTAGTATACGTTTATCGTAGTATCTATTAACGACGTAATAGGTAGTATGTCTATAGCTTAGTACACGTTTTTCGGTGGCGAAGTAGGCAGATCTAACTAGTAGTTTAAAGTAAAAGGATCCACTAGGCGGCGAATACTACTAGATTCTACGTCCTTATAAGATTTCAAGTGCCAGAAGAGGGCGTTTCGCAATTCTAGAGTAGTATTATGGAAACTATAGATATAGCGAGCCAAGTCCGTAAGATTAGCTTTATAGTTATAGACAGAAGAAAGAGGACTAGTTCTATAGCATCGCTTTATATAGGTATATAGTTTGACTTGCGAGTTAAAGAATTTATGGTACTTATAGCAAGTAAGCTATAAGTCTAAAACAATATATACAATGCTAGTGTCGTTACCTAAAGATTCGGATCTAGATTTAGATTTAGGGGCGCTTTTAGCTAATTATACGTCGGATTAATCTGGCTTAGAGCTATCGCTAGCTTCTTTAGCAAAGTAGGCACGGTCGTAATATTCCTTTCGCTAGCGATCATTCTTGCCAAATCTAACTTGCTTTTGGCTACGATTACCCTGCTTACGGCGATCCTGATTATAGCGATCCTGGTCGTGGTTACGGTCAAATCTACGATTACGATCAAACCGGCGATTATAGTTAAATCCGTGGTTATATTTAAATTCGCGGTTATACTAGTTATATTTAGGAGACTTGTCGTATCTATAGCCGAATTGGCATAGTTAATTAGCGTTATAGTATGTAGGCTTATAAGGGCGGTCTTTAACCTTACTGTCTTTAGATATCTTCTTTTCTAGATATAGGTAGCGGTTAAAAGCGGCTGCTAGAACGATAGATCGAGATTACTTAATATACTATATATATATACTAAGAGAGGAGTATTACTAGGGAGGATCTAAATACTACTTAATATAGAGGTCTATAGCTAACTAGACTTAAACTATTACTCCTTACTAGTTGTTATTACATTTGTTAAATATATGTATTAAGCGCGCCTAATAAAGCATCTTCCAAACGAAGAAACTAAGCGTTTACTTGTCCTTTATAATATCCTTTAAACGTAGGTAGGCTTTGTTAAACTTATAAGTAGCAGTTATAGCGTTAGGTATAAAGCGTTCCTATAGTTAATCTATAATAGCTTAAAGACCTAGTTTGTATAATTATCTATATATAGAGCCGTTTAACTTATTAGTCCACTAAATAATAGCTAGGCCGCTAAGGAAGGTTTAGAAGAAGGATAGAATCTATATTTTAATGCTACTATTAGGGTTACTTTCTAGGAAGGTTTTAATATAATTAGTAAAGTAATAGATATTGGTAAATACTAGATTCTTATTATTATTAATAATACCCAAGAAATATAGGTTAGGGAAAGAAGGATCGAACTAGCTAATATTATCCCTCTTAATCTTAAAGTCTAAGCGGCTCTATATACTTATAGTAGTATTATATATAGACTTACGTCTATAACATCTATTGCTATTGTTACCATTATTACTACTACCGTTACTACTACTACCGTTACTAGGGTAGAGAGCGCTATAACGGTATCCTAGATTCTAGTTACCTAAAGGTTAACGACGGTTAGATAGCTTGTTATTGCTATCATTAGAGCTTAAGGAACCAGGTTCTCTGCCTCCGCTAGCTATAAAGTATAAGATCTTACACGAAGGCTATACGCATTTAGGGTGGCTAAGATTATAACGATAGCTAATACTAACGCCCTTAAGGGGTATAGGGAAAGCATTACTATTACGTTATATATCTTCTATAAGATCGCTAACTTATTATACTTCTTCTATAATAATATTAAGTCTAATAAGGTCAAAAGAAGATTACTAACGACTAGGTAGTTAATTATCAATCTCGCTTTTTATACTATATATTATATTAACTAATTCTTTTATTTAAGTTATTACTTAGCCAAGTATATCGCTATACCAATTTATATAGATTTCTAGCCCTTTAATACAATTAGCCAATAGTGCTATCGTTTCTTCTATATATTTTTCTAGGCGCTAGGAAATTCGATCTTTAGCTTCTTATAGGTAATAAGCAAAGTTACGATCCATTCTAATAAGATTCTTTTTAAGTATCTATAATAGCTTATAGATAGCTCCTTTAATCTTATTAGAAATATAGTTGGTTCGTTCCTTTAGCTAATCAAACTAAAGATCTATCTTACCGTTTAACTAAGCTAATATCTCCTTATTAGCGCTAAACTTGTTAGGTTTAGCTTACTATAGCTTATATTCGTTAGCAAATTCAAGTAGCGATTCCGGCTCCTATAGAGGAGCTTCTTCTTATAGTTAGCCTTTAAGGTTATAATCTGACGCCTATACCTACGGTATATAGAGCATCTTATCATGCCTCCTTAGAACGCTTATAGCGTAGTTAGATAGTTCCTTAATATTTAGTTTTTTAGTAAGAGTATTTAAAGGATAGAAAGATCAAGGAAGATCTTCTATAGGAAAAGATCCTAGGGTTAATATAAGATTCGCTAAGTCGCTAGGAACAGAGATTTCATAGTAGTTATAATAGAATTGCCTAGTTCGGTTACCAAGTCGCTAAAACAGAGCGTAACTATCGCGAAAGTGGTACTAAACTAATCGTCGACACGATTCAATTCTAGTACTAGTGGTTTTTGGATGGTTAGAGCAGAGTTTCCGCTACCATTTGATAGAAGATAGTTTCCAATAGATGGAAGATAGTTCTAATTAATGGAAAAGTTGGTAAGTTGTAAATAATTCAAAAGTGCGATATCTTCTTCCTACGTTTGCTGGCCCTGTGGCTCTGTATAAGTAGAGGATAGGAACAAAGAACCCTCCGTTTGCTAGCCCGTTTGCCAGATCTATAGGTCTTATCTTATCTAGCCTTACATAATGGACGCGTCCGTAGACAACGTACTGCATTAGAAACGTTTGCAACACTTCTTTTGTAACCTCCTGATAAGACGACCATAACATTGGTACTTTACTTGCCTACATACAATATAACAACTTCCCTTTCTAAAAGAGGCGAGTCCGTGACAGCCATGACGGGCCACCTTAGAGACCACGAAAAAAAAATGAAAAGTATACCAGCCGCCTCCCGTCTGTCTAGACCGCTATACTAACTTATAGATTGACGAAAGTGGTGTGATCATGGACTTCCAAGTTGGAGACCGACTGTAGAACCAGATACGAAAGTGATAATATATAATTATGAGAAGTAAAGGTCATGCTGTGTTCCAGGGCGCGAGCAATACTTATACGGATTACTTATAGACTAATTAGTATAGGATGATCAGTACTGAGGTATCTGGCTATCAAAGCATTAGGTAAGCTCTAATTTATTATGCTCAAGGAGTTGATAAGAACAAGCATCTCGAACAATGAAACAGTCGATTCTGCTGACATTGACAAAGCATAACAATATCAGAGTTGCTAGGACATTACCCCGTTTTTGTTTCATTTAGTAGATTCTTCAACTGTGGTAAGTCTTTACTACATGCACACATAACCTCTCTCTTTCAAAGACTGTGAGCAGTAGCTGCATCTACAAAGTCCACACTAATGAGAAATTCATAGTAAGATAAAGAATCTAATTGTGCCTATTTCACTAGCTTTCCTATGAACTTTGGATAACACTTGAATATTGCTAACCGTTTTGCTGACCTGTTAGGCTAATTGCGTGAGTGAACTCGTGCGCTACCCGTGCGCTACCCGTGCGCATGCCGTTTGGTAATTATTGCTTTAGCTAGAAAGCTCTCCTCCCAACGTGTCACACGTATTCCCGTTAAAACCAGATGCCTATTTTAATAGTATGACTTCTTAGATGAACGATACTATCGTCACAGCTTTATCAGTTTAATGCCCTGTTGTATCCCTTTAATGTATCTCTGATCATCAACAATCTTACATGGACCGAGCTATCGAACCTTGCTCATTTAAAAGAAGTCAATTGATGCGCTCAACAACAACTTACTTACAACCTGCACCCTCTCCGTAAACAAATATTAAAGGCAGACAAAGACTTGGCCACTAAGGAAGAATCAAGAACCTAGAGGAACTCGCTTACGGTAAGAATTGCAAGCTTTGATGCCAATAATGCTTCCCTCTCCTTCTTTCTTGGGTGCCACGACCATGGCTCCCGTCTCTTGACTAATCGTGAGAACTATCGCGCCAATCCTTCTTCAACACCGACCTCTACAACCTTAAGTCACCATCGAAACAATACCGATTTTTTCCTTTCATTGCTCCAAAACAGTCCTTCCCATCTTCAGAACCAACCCCTTCTTCCCCGAGCCAGACAACGCCTGCCGACCTTCGAGCGAGAGGATCTCAGCGCGCTCCTCACCCATAACAAACACATCGCTAAACCTGCTCTCTTGCTCACGCCCTTCTCACGCTCCACTCAAGTACGCCCATCACTATCCTCCCATCGATCCTCTCCATACTAACCGACTTTCAATAGAGTATTGCTCCGGTCTCTCGTCCACTTGACACACAAAGAACAGAGTACATAACACACGGTGTGTTCCCACCACCGCCTCCGCACATGATAGCGCCCCCGGTCGCAAACGCTCAGACACCGTACCGGTCCGCTAGCGTACGGCCTCGAGACCACACGACAGGGCTTAATCACAACGAACGTCCTCTTCCCATAATGTCACCTTCGGAGCACACCAGGAGAGATGCGCCCGTCGCTTGTGGATCCTGCGACGAGAACCCTAAAAATCCCAATGATCAAATCCCCACTGGGTCTGCTGCCCACGCACATGGTGTTGCAGCTTCATTGATTGAGGCTAACGCTGTCGAGAACCCAACGGTCAGCTGCCTTGCTTTGGATGCTACTGCCGCGGCTTGCCACTCACAAGCACCTATCTAGGGACCGCCCCGGGACGCGGATGAGCACCATCTCCAGGAAATATTCAACCTGTACACACAGACGGAAACACTATCCCCTTCTCTTGCACCGCTTCGGGTCAAGAGCAATAGCGATAGTCAGGAGAAACCCTCGAACCAACCTCTATGCACGCTCCCTTGCCTAGACATAGTCAACACCGATGATGATAGAGCCAGCTTGGAGAGCCTTGACAAAAGCCACTGCATGTCCGAATCGACATCCAGGTATATTGTTCGCTTTTGGCTCACTCATTTACTGGCGCAAATGCGAGGATATTCTGCTGACAACGGCGCGTCATAGTACTCACCAATTACACCCAGCAACAGTACCAAAACCCTTATGGCCCGTGGTGTTGTGCAAGCAAGAAGCTCCGGAAACACCACGTTCGGACGTAACCTGTCGTATCGAGGGGGGTGAGGTTGTGGGTTTCTCGGAGTTCGTTCCCAGCAACAATCGAACGGAGACCACACCGCTGAACAATAGCCGAGAGCAACAAGTCAGGCGGGCCCCCGAACATACCTCTCCGCCGCCCTCGGGTGCAGCAGCTTGCGCGGGAGGAAACAAGGCCGGCTTCGAGGAGTTCTTTACGATCCGGCCATCGAAGCTGGGCGGGCTGGGAGCGTTCGCGACGCACGATCTCCGGAGAGGCGAGACCATTCTGACGGAGCGCCCGCTGCTGCGGACGACACACTTCCGCCTCATGCTGGACTACTACAACCTCTCTGACGCGGCCAAGAAGACTTACCTGAGCCTCCACGGCGGTGAGGACGGTGACCGCTTCGGCCGGGTCGAGCGGGTCAAGGTACTAAACTCGTAAGTACAACGTGCGATGCAGTTTCAGGTTGACAGGCTTGTCTGCATATATTATGTACATCCATACATACACATATTGCAGCGCGCGCCGTCAAAAGAGAGTCGCGGTCTGGTCTGACCTAGACAGGTTCCAGGTGCCCGGCGGCGTCGCAATCTTCGAGATCGCATCGCGCTTCAACCACGCCTGCCCGCCGGCCCGGAACGTCCGGTACGCGTTCGACGACGAGAGCGGGGTGCTCTCGCTCACCGTCTGCCACGACGTGGCCCCGGCCGGGGCCGAGCTGCTCATCAGCTACGGGGGCTCGCCGGCCGAGCTGTACTCGACCTACGGCTTCCGCTGCAGATGCGGCGGCTGCACGCCGCTGACTGACGACGACATCAGAACCCTGAGGTGCCGCCAGTTTGGCGCCGGAGACTGTAGCGACGAGTATGATGCCTCGGAATGGTGATTGAGTGGTGACTCGCTTGATCGGGCGGGCGGGCGAGTCATAACGTGTGCACAATAATCTGGGCGGCCACCGGCATTTAAATTTTTTTTTTTTTTTTTTTTTTTTTTTTTTTTTTTTTTTTTTTTTTTTACTTTTCTGTTGGTTCTGAGTGGTCTTCGGAAGTGGAGCTAGCACTAATTCAAGAGTTGATAAAACCACGGTGCTTGTAGCACAGTAGTAGAAGAGGAAAGAGCCCTCGGGTCTAGATACTTCTAACACACAATAACCAATTCTGAGTTCCGAGGTTTATTAGCTTCCATGGGTGATGAGAGACCCGCTGCGGCTGACCTTCTGCGGCTGTCCGAGCACAGAAGCCCGAAGAACGAAAACGAAAAACTAGCATTAATGGACGAGACTTACGAATATCATCTAAGAAATCGGATTTGGCCGTGTAGTTTAAGGTTCCTGAGTTTCATCGGTAGATCTACATGTTAGTCATGGGTGTTAAGGACTGGGGCAGGGTATGCTCTCACTGAACGAAGTCTTTTTTGGCTGGAACTGGCCAAAGGGCTCCTTCTCGAATCAGTTCACTGTCCCATTTCGGACCTTCTACTGCTTTCTTTGACTTCAGTTCCGAGCCAACGTCTGAACCCAGTCTAGTGATGCCCTCTGGGAAGTTTTTCGGAATGATGTCCTTGTCCCATAATCCTCATGGATCTAAGCTCACATTCTGGATGCGAGCCCAACTTCACTACCTTCCTAACTAGGTAGTGAGCCCCGACAGACTGAGCACTCACCACAGAGCCCAAGAGCTTTACTGCAAACAGGATATGTTTTACGTCGAGGAGCATTTATGCACGAGTTATCAACGAACCTTTCAATCCAGCGATTTATTGATTCTGTAAAATTGTGCAAGACGACCAAGGCGTTCTGTTCGATAAGTAATACGAGCGTATGAGGCTCCGTAACCAGCATTCCCTCTTAACTCTAAAAGGGTCTACTCGATCTTCCTTGAGAACGAGGTTTAATGTACGTGCCAAAGAAGGGCCTAAGGAAATCGGCGGGGTTAGGTATCCTTCGACTCCTAAGGAAGTCGGTTGTGACTTGATCAAGAAAAGTGGGGCTCGTGGTGCTGGTTGGCGTGCGGATTGGATGGGATCGCGGAGCGGGCGAAGCGGGACGGCCCGAGGAAACACCCGGCAGTCCCATACTATATTCTGTGTATGTATGAACACTACTTCGTACAATTGACTGCCTCTCATTACCCAAGACACACATGCACCTTTTCGTGGGCTTTCATAGCATGAATTGATCATGGCGAGCGTTGCACATTGCACAACCTTGGATAGCTGAGAAGTCCTTCGTATGACTATACAGTACTGTACATACACACGCGTACACTTAATCATGGCCAAACGATAAACTAGTGTCAGTTATCTTCTATCTGGATCATCTCTAACGTAACCTTTTTGAACCCCAAACCCCGCATACGCGCAACGCCCCCGTCGACCTTAATTTTATCTTTCTTCCCCGACAACAAAACCCCAGAGCGGCTTTTTCCCCGTTTCTGTAGTAAGGCACCAAACAGACCTACGCCAGAAAATGAAAGTGAAAAGAGGAGAGAGTAGATCTAATCCCGGGGTATCTCGCTTTGATAGTGTGTCTCCGCGCCTCTACTTGTGATGCCATCTACTCGAATATAGACTGGAACAGAACCGATAAACGAAAAACACAGACAAAGAAAAGGGGTGGCCGACCTTCTTGCTTCACCCTTTTCTTCCAACCAACCGCAGACCGACCGCTTCACGGACGCTTCATCGCCAGATCGCCGGTCGAGAACTGCTCAATCTTGATGCGTTCGGGCCCGACCCCCTTAGCCGTGAGATAGTCGACCACGTCAAGCATGAACTGCTCGGGCCCGCAGATGTAGTACTCGGCGCCGCCGCGGTGCAGGTGCAGGTCCTGCTCCGGGTCGAGGCGGGCGAGGTCGACGCGGGAGGCGTAGTCGTAGGTGACGCCGGGGGTGTCGCCCGAGGCCGGGCGGGACTTGAAGATCTTTGTGCGGAAGCTGGGACCGTGCTCGCGCCGCAGCTGGGCGACGTGGTCCTCGAAGGGGACGGACCGGCGCGAGCCGTGGATCCACGAGATGGGGCGGCCCGGCTGCAGGTGGACGACGGTGTTGGCGATGGCCACCATCGGGGTGACGCCGACGCCGGCCGAGATGAGGACGAGCGGCATGGTGCTGGTGTTGTGGACGTCGAGGAAGAAGTCGCCGGCCGGGTGCGACAGCTCGACCAGGGACCCGGGCCCCATCTTGTCGATGAGCAGGTTGGAGACGAGGCCCGGGTGGAAGAAGGAGCGGGAGACCGAGTTGGCGTAGGGGGCGCCCTCGTCCCGCCTGACGCTGATGCGGTAGTAGTCCGGCCTCCAGGCGTCGCTGAGCGAGTACTGGCGCGCCTGCATGTAGCCGTCCGGGCCCTGGACCCGCAGCGAGACGTACTGGCCGGGCAGGAACTTGGGCAGCTTCTTGCCGTCCTCCGGCACCAAGTAGAACGAGAAGATGTCGTCCGTCTCGGGTACCACCCGGTCGACCTTGAACTTGCGCCACGACGTCCACGGCTCGAAGTCCCTGTACAGATGCGCCTCGCGCCCGATGAGCATCTTGGCCAGCAGCCAGTATGCCTTCTCCCAGGCGGCGAAGACGGCCGGCGTCATGTCCGGACCGAGCACCTCGCCAAAGGCCTGGAGGAGATATTTTCCGACAATGTCGTAGTGCTCCGGCTGGATGCCGAGCGAGCAGTGCTTGTTGCACATGCGCTCGAACTTGGGGATCAGTTCGCTGATGTGGTTGATGTTGGAGGCAAAACTGAGGATGACCGCAGTCAGCGCCCGCGGCTGGCGCCCGTTCTTCTGGTTGACGCTGTTGAAGTAGTTGCGGAGTTCCGGGTGGTCCCGCAGCATGTTCCTGTAGAACGTGGTCGTGATCTGCTCTCCGCGCTCCCGCAGGACCGGTATGGTGTCCTTGACCAACTTGGACTGTTGATATGTGAGCGCCATGGTGTTGTTCTTCTGGTCGTGTGCGTAGATCTCTGGCGGAGCCGATCCGGAACGGACTTGTACGTCGTCCACTTGTTGTATGTGGTTCAAGAGGGATGAGGACTCATGAGACCGCCCCCGAAACCGACCGGGTCGTCCTTGTGTTTATACTATGGTACGTGGCCGATGTGAAACGAGGGTGGGTCATCTCGGCTTCCTTGTTATTAGGGCGAATCTCCCTCCTCCTCCATAGACTGCCGTGTACGGATTAGAGACTGCGGCGAGTCGAAGTCCAGCCCAGGAAGCCTGGCTCGTATGATGGGGTGAGCAGCAGGGATCCTGAAGCGCGGCTTGCCCCACATTGTCCTAAGAAAAAAAATGTCGGATCGGCAACTTAAGGGAAAAAAAAAATACCTACCCTTCGGATGCCCACGTGCGGAGCACGAGCCGTTGCCCGTCATTGGTTCCCCCCCACGCGTTGTTCTCACGGAATTTTCTTGATACAACTCTACGCTGCTCGTGGAAGGCATGGCCTGCGAACAAGGGTCCAGTCGGTCGAAAACCCCCTGATCTCATGGCCTGTGAACGAATTGTGGAAAGGGCAGTGTAATCCGTAGTTAGCGCCAGCTCCACACCGATCTGGCAACCTTGAAAATAGTTCGCCAAAACGCTCATTTTTGCGCACGTGCTTGTCATCCCAACAGATGGTGTGGGAGACTGCTTGCTGGCCTTCCCAGGGTGCTCAAAAATCTCTTTCGGGAAAGAGCGGGCTTCCAGACCCCATCTCCGGAAGTTACCCTCATCAATGCCGGCATCACCGCCAGCCTAGGCATACACTATTCTTCCCCGGTCATTATTACATAGGCCCTGTGCAATATCACCAGCGGCTAGACTATTAAGCGCTGTCTCTTGTAGCGACGTGGGGCAGCCGTTGCATCTCGATCTTGCGCGCTCAAAGCAGGCGCATGAGCCTCAGTCGAGTGGGGCGGTACTTAATAAGAATTACGGAGTACTCCGTACACTAGTGATTTTGGGAAAATTTTCGATAACCGAAAAGTTTATTCCGCAGGCGAGTTATTGGGGCCCCGATGGGGTAGACTGTCCCTGCCAGAATCCACCCCAAACAACACGCGAGTCCGCAGCGCTTCGCTTCGGCAGTGTCCTTGACATCGTACGACTCTCGATCCATTTTCGCGGCAGAGCGAGATCCATGCAAACCCAAAACGCGCAGTAAGCTCTCGCATCTGGTCGGAGACCCGCAAGGATCGCGCCACGGCCGAGAGCCGCAATCGCCCGCCCACGGCGTGGCGACGGGCCAGACCGCTATGCTTCTGCCCCGTGCGCCAGATCGTTCGAGACCGATGCGCGGCTGCACTCTCTGGCCCTTGCAGTTGCTCTGTAGGGAGAAGCGCTCGGAATGACAAGCCGAACGTAGTTTGAAGACGGTCCGACGTCCCTTAATGAGCCGCAAGACTCGGAGCGTCATAGTTCGGAGCTCGAGAGCCTTGAACTAGCAGCTCATTGACTGGGCAGCAAGGTGATAGCTGACAGTGGTTGATGAATGGTGCCATTTGGTGTAATGAATGTCAACTTCCCGAGCGGACTCTTCCGTATTGCCCCGATTGCTCCGGACCGCCGGCATCACTGCACCTAGAAACCTACCATGGCCGTCTGAAGAATTCGCAGGCACATTTGAGCTTCCCGAACTCGATCTCTCTACGCGAAGGCGCGCCTCCGACCTCGACGATGTGGCGCTGCATACGGCGGAAACTCGGGCAACATGACTTGGCCATAGATCAGACGTCGCCGCCATGGAGCCCGGAACGTGTACAGCATGATTCTATGCACAGGCTGCGGAATCTCTGCATGCATGACAGCTCCGCGCCTTGTTCCCCGGTGCCACGAGCTTAAAACGAGAAGCAATTCATCACGTAGTGGGTATTGTGTATATGTATAGTACCGACATACCTACCTTCAGGAGGCATTGGTCACTACCCTGTGCAAGAGATATACCACCATCAGCGATTTCACCATCATTAAGCTCTTGCCTTGTTGTTCAGCTCAACGCCGGGAGGGCAATTTCCGGCCCGTCCTCTCGGCCCCACCCGGGTTCGGAACCCGGACCCGACAGCACGGCCATTCCCGCGGTGGTCGTCACAGCTCGCCGGCGATTGCACTAATCTGAGCGGTAACGCAGTTCAATTGAGTGAGCACTGCTACACCAAGCCATGATGACACCACAGGCCCTGCAACCCACCCAACCCGCCCCCTCTTTTTCCCCGTCCTTTTTTCTTCTTCCTTCCCTTCCTCTTCCCTCCCCTTCTCATCCCTCATCATCCTTCGTGTCGAATGGCCCAAAATGGCTGCTTGTGGAAGCGGCAATGATCGTCGCGTTCTCCCCCTCTTCCGGCTCGCGGAAATACCCAAACAGGAAAGCCGGCTCCCTCTCCACACTCTCCAACTGGAGCTGCGCACCCCGCAACTGACAAGTGCCTAGACCTTTCGAGGTGCTGCAGTACAGCATCGCTATTGCCGCGTCCGCACAACGAAATATTGAGATTGAGGTGAGGAGGTGTCCTAGGGGGTTCTATCCAGCATTTCACGAACCAATTGGAATTTTCGGAATCACTGAGCGCTCGAACCTGGGGAGGGGGGGGAGGGCGCTCCTGGTCATCGAGATTGGCGTGGTGATACCTCTCGGTCTCCGGTCTTCGAGGCCAGATGGCTCCGGAGCCTCAATGCCTGTCAGGAGGGTCTGGATGAGGAAATCCGGGACGTCTGTGTCCCATCATACCTTTCTCGACTTGGCTAGGGCAGGGAATTCCCATGACGGGCTGTGTGCGCTTCGAGGTCCTTTGATTGTTCGTATAAAAGGGACAAACGGTCGGCCGTGCTGGGCCCTTTCTGTCCGACCATCTGATCTCATCCACTCGCAGATTTCTCGTGACCCAGGAAGCACGTCCGCGAACCTTCAAACCCGTCTTCTCTAAAAGAGAGCGAGAGCGAGAAACATTCTTTTTTTTAAAAAAAAAATTAAATAAACAGGTCCCAGCAGCTCGTTCGATTCAATTAAGCTGCGGCAAGATATTTAAGGACCAACACACAGCGATCCTGCCCATTGCCCCGTTATTTTCCCCACACCATGTCATCCTTCATCCGCAAGACAGCCCTGACAGCGGGCCCGCGGGGGCCCGCCCTACTCGCCCGCCGATCCCTCCTCCTCCCGATCGGCCTCAGCCGCCGCAGCTTCCACGGGACCCCAACCCGCCAGAACGGGAGTAGCGTCAGCGGCAACGGCAAGAACCCTTACCTCCTCCCGGAGTTCAGCCTCAAGGACCGCGTGATCGTGGTCTCCGGCGGGGCGCGCGGCGTCGGGCTGACGCAGGCCGAGGCGCTGCTCGAGGCGGGCGCGGTGGTGCACGCGCTGGACCGGCTGCCGGAGCCCGGGGCGGGGAGCGACTTTGCGCGGGTGGCGGACCGGGCGGCGTCGGAGCTGGGCGGCAGAGACGACGGTAGGAGTCCTCGGCTCAGCTACCACCGCGTCGACGTGCGCGACCAGGCGGCGCTGGGCGAGATCGTCGGCGGCATCGCCGAGGCCGAGGGCCGCATCGACGGCCTCATCGCCGCCGCCGGCATCCAGCAGGAGACGCCCGCGCTCGAGTACACGGCCGAGGATGCGGACCGCATGTTCGGCGTCAACGTCACCGGCGTCTTCATGACGGCGCAGGCCGTCGCGAGGGAGATGATCAAGCGGAAGCAGAAGGGGAGCCTGGTCTTTATCGCGAGCATGAGCGGGACGGTGGCGAATAGGGGGTTGATCTGCCCGTAAGTTATTTTTCTTTTTTTTTTCGTCTTCTTTCTACCTTTTATTTTCCCTTTCTAAGCTTTTTTTTTTTTTTTTTGTTTCCATGTTTCGTTTTGTGATCCCCTAATTTCTCCCTCCTGGTACCCCTATTCGTGCTTGGCGGCAGCGGCCGAGGGGAGGCATCTCTGGCTGACGAGAAGGGGACCAAAAGGGCGTACAACGCATCTAAGGCGGCAGTCCTGCAACTCGCCCGCAACCTCGCCGCCGAATGGGGCGAGCACGGCATCCGCGTCAACACCATCTCCCCCGGATACATCGTCACCGCCATGACCGCGGGCCTGTTCGAGGACGTTCCCGAGAGGCGGACGGCATGGCCCGATGCCAACATGCTCAAGCGGCTGAGTTACCCGGAGGAGTACCGCGGCGCCGCCGTCTTCCTGCTCAGCGATGCCAGCAGCTTCATGACCGGCGCGGACCTGAGGATCGACGGAGGCCACTGTGCGTGGTAAGACGAGGAGTGTGCGTTGATCGACCGCCGCCGGATGCGTGAAATTTAGCCGGATATTCTCTCACATGGCTCGGGGTATCCGTGGAGGGGTAATAATAATGTACATGAACCAGTAGTGGTGGTGGGATATTGGTCCCTGAAGACATTAAATGGCGAAGCCGCCCGCCTGGCGATCAGCTTTCAGGTAGTACTTAATGCAAACCCTGTTACTCCATCACGCCCCCCAACTCGCGTCGGCGCTTAAGATGCGGGTGCAACCACACCCTGCGGCCCGAACCTTTCCACAACGCCAGGCTTCAGCCTCAGGCGCGCCTCGATGTCGGCTGGTGACGCGCCGCCTTGTCGGAGCACCAGTATCTGCCGGATCGTGCCAATATCCAAGAACTCTCTCCCTTTGTCGGTTGATTTGCCCGTGTTCTCGAGCTCTTCCCTTGCCCGGGCCTCAAGCTGCCGCCGTACCTCGAGGACTCCCAGAGTTGCGTTGTTCGATGAAGCCGGATACTGCGGCGTCGACACCGACTGGCGAATTCCGGACACATCGGGAAATGGGGATGCTATGGACGACGGCGAATACGTCGGGTTGGGTTGCACAATGCCCATTTTCTGGAGCCGGGCGGCGAAGTCGGGGCTGAGTTCGGTACCATCGGGGTCCGTCGAGTCGGCACGGATTGCTGGCTTTCTCGTCAGTGTTGCCCATTGGGGTCGCCCTGCGCCACTTCCCTCCTCCCCCCCCCCCTTCCTCTCAAAAAAAATAAGGGGAAAAAAGCTAACCGTCATCTTTGGTGTAAAAAGCCTGCCGCTGAGACCTCGGTTGGACATCTTCTGAGGGGGCTGGTGGTGGTCGCCGCGCTGGCCTCGTCATTGGGTTCGTGGTCGCGGCTGGCGATGACCCCGGTGCGCGTGAGGGGAACTTGCGAACCGTCCGTTGCGCTGCTTTGGACCCGGATGCTCCCATTATAGAAGAGTTACCGCGTCGGTCATTTAGCGTCGTGTATTCATAGCGATTGTGATGATGGTGTAGCTGACCCGGAGAATTTGGCACGGATCTGGAATCGGAGCTCGTGTCGTCATTTTCGCTGCAGCCAGCTCCAGTGGGCCCACTTCAATTCGCTCAACCAGGTACAGATACTCCGTACATGCAAATAAAATAATATGGACGTGCATACGATGTCACCTCCCAAACTCCGACTGTCTTGGCTAAGGTACATGTTCACCAGCCACCTACCTTTACATGCTGCGTACTGCCTCAATATCATGATAGGGGCAGATGGGTTGGTAAGGTAGGTAGGTAGGGAGCTGTAGCGGTAGATACGGATATCGATCCTTGGATGTACGGACTGCAGTACCTGCAGACCGGTGAGCGGGTCTCTTCTGACATCGAATAGGAGATATCTCGAGGGATTTACGTAGCCTCGTTTACGAGAGCGATATGGTCACGCGCTCTAGCCAATTGCCCGATTGAATTGCGAGGTTTCCCCAAGGGAGCTTAAGGTATATATATGTACGGACGTGCATACATACACTACCTTCGTATCACCGTAAAAGCGTCCCCGGGGTGGCTTTGTGCTTCGCTTAATGTCTCAGCCGGCCCGAGATTTCTTGTCTAAGACCTGCGGTGTGCATCACCCAATATTCTTCATCGCATTGGCTTACTGCAGTAGGCTCCCGCCCGACCTCACCGCAGCTAGTGCGGGCGTTCTGAAAGCAAGCTTCCGATTTGCCGCCTGGGTGAGGACAGGAGGATCGTTGCACTCCATTGGCAGCTGGGATTAGCCATAGAAGGCCATGAAGAGCATCGTCGCCCAATGGCCGGCGAACTAGAAAAAAAAAAAACCAGCCGCATCAATTGTTGTTGTGGCCACCGTTGTTGTCCTACGACCCGAACAGGTGCATGATGCCTCTTTACCTCGTCGGGTTAGCACAAGAATTAAAGAGTTCCCCAGAAGCCAACTCCCGGAGATAAGGTCACCGAGGTGACAAGAACGGCATCGTACACTGCACTACGGAGTACAACCGGGCGTTGCTGAGAGTGGGGAAACCGTTGTTCTCGACTACCAAGTGTAAAAGGTTCCAGAGCAAGAATCAACGAATCAGAGGATGCACCAGAAGTTTGATCTTCACCGTCATCAACGGCTCCACAGCTCAACATATCTTGTCGTCAGGTCTGGGACTCCTACGTTTGCCACTCCATGATGAACAGAGGGTATCTCAAAGCCCTTTCGTGACCACTAGGCATCTAGTGTGCATGCACACTGGCAAACCAGAGAATAATGGACTGTATTGTTGAGTATATTTCCGAACCTCCATCTCTACTGATATCAACCCCAACTCAAGTTTCGCCAGAGAGGATACACCAAGATAGGGCGGAAGCCAAAGGGAAAGAGGAAAGCCGAGAGTTATAGTAGACGCAGCCCGTTGCAACACGTGTTGAGGTGGATTTTAGTGTACACGTCCTCAACCAATGAAAATACAAGCCCTATTCCCCGCGCGCCCCCGCAGTCAAAATCTGTTCTGCGCAAAGGGTGGGAGGGCCCCCGCTTGACTCACCCAGCCCCGCTCTGGGCGGAAGAACAAGAGTTGGGCTTGCACGACAGCGCGCCCTTCCGGAAATCGGCTTTTCTCACCTTCAAATCTCTTGTTCTCTCACATCGCAACCGCGAGACCGGACCTTTCCACCGAGCGAACTGCTTCGGCCAACAGCCTATCTGATACCGTCCCGTGCCCTCTCGGGAACCGGGAACCCACTCGGGCCTGCCGTCTCACACCGATTGCCTCCTCTCCCCACCCACCGGGGGTGCCGGTTTGGCCATGGAGAGCCCCGAGTTTGCTGCTGGCATGCGGGGACAGGGTTCTAACGGCACCGCTTCGTCCACTTCCAAGCGCAAACGGAGTACCGTCGATAGCAGTCCTGCCAGCCTTGGCGACCACGAACATGATCAAGAACAAGAGCAAGACCACGACGAGAGGACAGATGCCTCGCCAGAGACCAAGAGCCGTCGCCTGCCCGGCGTGAAGCGTGCATGCAACGAGTGCCGCCAGCAAAAGGTACCGAGTCACATGTTGAGTCACCGGCCATTGCCCCCGTTTCCTCCCCTCCGCTTCCACCTCCCCGTGTCGCACCTGTGCGGGCCCGCTCTATCTCTCTCTCTCACCGATTGTCGCTGTTTATTGTTTGGCCGTAGCGTTTTCTGTCTCACTGGAGGCGGCTAACATCTCGTCCCCCCGAAGCTGCGCTGCGATGTCGTCCAAGAGCCCTTCCAAAGTTGCTCGCGCTGCAACCGGCTTAAACTCGAGTGCAAGATCGAGTCCAACTTCAAGCGCATCGGCAAGCGTTCCAAGCATGCCGAGATGGAGAAGGAGATCGAGAGGCTGCGCCGCGCAGTCGAGCTCGCCAAGAGCCGAGGCTTTGTTCTGGATGAGGACGACGAGACCCTCCACTCGACAGTTCATTCCGCCATGCAGTCGCAACTCCACTCACCCGTCGTCACGAGCCAGTACTCACATACGCGAAACCCCTCCTTGATGGGATCCGACGAAGCCGTCTCATCGCTGCTGCACCTCAAGCGGGGTGGCTCATATGCCCTCCCTCGCATTGCCCGAGAACTTGACACTTTTCAGATCACCGAGGAAGAGGAGAGCCAGCTGTTCAGCCAATTCTTCAACTACTATCACCCCTTCCTCCCGTTCCTTAACCCGGCCCAGACGCCAGATCAGTATTACCAGCAGCATCCCCTGCTCTACTGGTCCATCATCGCGGTCGCCAGCAGGCGCTACGGGTCCGACCACAACATCCTCACCAAGCTCTCGGGGCCCCTGACGAGACTGCTCTGGAACACCGTGGGGGACGTGCCTCAGAGCTATTTCGTTGTCAAGGCGCTCTGTTTGCTCTGCACCTGGCCCCTTCCGACGAGCACGACGTCGTCCGACCCCACTCATATTCTCTGCGGAGTCCTGATGAAGACAGCGACCGGCATCGGCTTGCACCGGCCGAATCACATCAACGACTTCTCCCGAGTTGCGGTGGAGCTGAACAAGGAAGGGCTGCACGACCGCATCAAGACTTGGGCCGTGTGCAACATCGTCGCGCAGACGATAGGCACGGGCTATGGCCAGCCGGCCTCAACCCTATACGACTGGACGCTGGCCGTTCGTCCCGGAATCGATGGCCCGTTTTCTCTCGGGCCGGAGCTCGAGGCCAGGTTACAGATCGAGCGCTTCTGCGACAAGGTGTCTAAAGAAATGTACAGCAACGCTAGCGACCCCCGTGGCGTTGCCGGCGACGAGCACCGGGCCATGTTGATGCGCGTGTACCGGCGCGAGTTCAACGAGCTCCAAGCTTCGATCCTGGCACAGAACTTATCGCCAATTGTCTACCTCCACCTTAAAGCAGCCTGTCTCCATCTCCGCCTCGCCGGCTTCTTCGACTCGAGCCGCACGCCAGGATACCTCGACGATTTGATGGCGTTGTGGCGTGCCACCACCGGCTACCTTGACTTCATCCTCGACGGCCCGGAGACCTGCGACGAGGCGTATCGGTACCAGTTGCAAGACCAGTTCCTTCTAAAATACGCCACCAACTATATACAGCAGATGCTCGTTGCCGCCGGGTTTGCCTTGCTCAAGCTCATGCGGTCATTTTTTGTGAAACAGATCGAACCCGAGCGTGGCCGGACTCTCTTCCACAGGACGATCCAAGCCATTCGGACTACCAGCGTGGTGCAGAACGACTTGAACTGGAGGCTTGCCGAATTGATGGTTCAGATCTGGAACGGCGCTCGGAACAAGGACGCGTCGTCCTTTCAAGGTGACGACCCAGAGATTGACGACAGTTTGCAGCTCAAGGTGCGGTGCAGACACAGCATGAGTCTCGTGTTCGACTCGATCTGGCACTGGAGGGAGGAATACCAAGCCCGAGGTCGGGGCACGCTTGATGGTAAGCCCATTACTCCTCCCCTCTGCTCCCTGCACCGGGCCGGCCCCTTTCTCGCCGGCAACCCCTCCCCCCCCTGGCCTCCAAACCAACAGTTCCCAGCACGCTTTTTAGACCTCTCGTCTTTACCATTCATTTGAGGTGAACTCGTGCGGGCTAAAAAACTTGCTAGCTCTGAAGCAACCCACGAATCCCGATTCGGCTAATGAGTCTTCAGCCTCCACTCATTTAGACAGCACCCTGGCCCCGCCATCCCAGAGTCTCCCTGCCAATCTCGGCCTGGCAGCGTCCAACGGTCCCATGACGCCCGGTGGAAACTCGGCCATGGGAGGAGGCACGCAAGGCGGCTCGCTCATGGGCTTGAACAACTACGAAAGCAACTACGATTTCTGGGACCCCCAGCACTGGATGCTGGATGGACTGATCGACTTTAACTACAACACATTTGTCCCCATCGAGAGTACTTAGGACACGCGCTCGATGCTAACCGGGGCTAGAAACCAACGAGAACAGGAAGAGCTCGTTCCAGGACCGCGCCTCCCCACGGAACTCGAAGCGGCAGCATGAAGTCTTGAGTAGTTTTGTTTCCTCTATCTTCTGGTCAAATACCCATATTTTTTCGTTTCTGGCGCATCTTGTCACGGGTTTCATGGGGATCCGGTTCTGGGCACTTGGTAATCGGTAAGGGTCGGACATGGAAGGCACAAAAAAACGGACTGAGGTTGGTATCTACTAGGACGTGGAATGTTGCAATGTTGCCTATCTCATCATAGGCTAGTTTTAGATAGCGGCGACCCGAATATATTCTCCGTAGCTAGCTTTTCTATGGCCCAACTCTCCACCACGGTCCGGGAGGTAGGTATGTCTAGACAAATGTATTCCGTGTTATTTCTTTGGGAACTGAACGTGCAATTTCCCAGCGGCACCTCTCGCACAAGTCTCGAACAGATAACCACGGGCTCGCTTTTCGCTCCGGCTGTTGCGCCTTGGGGTCGTACGTCATCAGGGCCGTCATTACCTCCCTTCCCACCCCCTTCTCTCTCAAGTCGCCAACCAAAACAGTTGGTTTTGCCCCGGCGGGGGGGGGGGGGGGGAGAGAACTAACATCATTTGCACATCCCGCGCCTCAACTCGGCGGGCGGACACATGCATGCAAGGGCGGAAGGGACCTTTCGCCCTGGGAGTTGGTGAACGGACAGATGGACGGACAGATAGAGTGCTGCTATTCTTGTCGTGCAAGAGCCGAGAGAGGTGTGTGTGCGTGTGTCTGTGTGTGTGTGTCTATCTTGAAACGGGAAGGGGGGGGGGATAGAGGCGGGGTGTATACTCTGCCAGTGGCTTTTCCGTCTCGTCCTCAGTTTCCCTCACCGTCGTTTCCCCCCCGGTGGACAGGGGAGGGGCGTTGGGGGAGGGACAGGATCGAGTGAGAGAGTGGGAGCGGATGGGTGGGTTGCCCCCCCCTTTCCCGAAGCTGTTGGTCCCAGATTTTGAAGTTCTTGAGTTCTGGAGCGGTCTCGGGAAGGGAAGAAAGAGTCGACTGTGGCACGAAGCTTCAGCCCTGCGGCATGCGATGACGGGATGCACATGTGAGAGCTACTCATGGGTTGGGTTGGTTGTACAGAACACGCATACATACCTTACCCATCCAGATAGCTCCCGTCTACATAGTTTTCTGGATAGATCAGGTACCTACCTATGTTGATCAGCTATAATGAAGCTTGGTACGTAAGCTAAGTTCACTCGGCATAGCGTCGGTCAAGCATTGTCTTGGAACGTTGGATGAAAGATGGCAGTCGCGGAACAGCCTCGAGCAGTTGCTCTAGTAAAGAAGGTACGTTGGGAAGGTGCCATAGGCGAGCTATGGAAGGTACGACTACAGAATTGCAAAGGCAAAGCACTGGCAGTTTGCGTTCGTGTGTTCCGCTGTACCTGACCTTCCCGGTTGGTGATCTGAAACAAGAGCTGGGCTTGTTAGCTTCTTCGGATGGACAATTTGGTTAACTTAAGGCCTTTGCGGCACGGCAACATCTTTGGTGGGAGGCGTCTTTGCTTGGCCGATCGACTGCCCCGCGTTCGGCACGGCGACGATGCCCGCGCGCCCGAGATACGGGTTACACGCCGTCGTCACCTTTCCCCTGTGCCTAATTCAGTTGTTTAGTCTTTCTATATTTGATCATGTCTAGACGTTTCGTTTCACGTCGGGTCTCGTCACACTCGGCCCGGGCGTGCTCCTGCCGCGCCGCAAAACTGGATGCAGATGTAAGTGGTACCCTTTCTCCCTAACCTACTTTGTACACTACACTCTTCATTCATCTAGTGTACGCAAGTTAGGTCCCGTATTGAGTAGGGTGAATCTACTAAACTTTACCTCATTAAGACGGCATTATGTTGGGGAATAGCTGTGGAGCCGAAAGTTTGCCCGGCGGCTCGCCCGGACTTCTCTCGTCTCGTCACCATTGTGACCCAAGCCATCTTCCGCTTCGAGGTTCTTCTCACACTCAGCATTGAACGATTGACCGCTTCTCATCATGCTCATCCTCTTCATACTCCGCCTCTTTTTTTCATGCAAGACAAGACGTGCAGCTTCCACGTCACCGTCCGTTTCCTTTTGGAACTTCTTTGATGTACATCCGGCTCTTTCTGCAACCCCGAATCCCGCCTTTTTTTTTTTTTTTTGGGGGGGGGGGGGGGGAGGGGGGGCCGAAAACACTGGTTCGCCGTCTTTCAGCCCTAGTACTGTAGATCCGTACGTGTGAGGACTGCTCTGTAATTCGTCAGGATGCGGATATCCGGCCGGCCGGTACAGGATTACACTACTTGGCAGATTGCTCGAAGGATTCAGACCGCCTTCTCCACCCACGGCCAGCTCGTCCTCCCTGTCCCCCTGTCCCCCTGTTCTCCTGTCCGCCAGTCTACACTCCATACTGGGGGTCTGCCTAGTGTAGGTCACCCGGACCATGCTGATGGGGTATAACTTACATAGTACGGATTACGTAGTAGAGATACACTTGAGTCTCTATATCCATCTATACACTACTGCATATACGCCGTAGTTACGCAACAATCTCACGATAAAAAGGGGCGAGCTCTATACTATTCTTCTCGGTACAAATGATTTGATTTGCTGCATCTGGTAATGATGGTTTCGAGCGAGGGGAGGGGGGCGCTCGGGGAGATCGGACGAACAAGGCTCTGGCCAATTGCGCGGATGTTGCAAGCGACGGTAAGGAGGGGGGAAAGTCTCCGTATTGCTCTGCTATTTCCCCGATCCGTGGCTCGTGTTCAGTTGCTGTGTGCCACGAAGTACAGGAGTGTATCGTAACTATGTAATGTACAGTACATACATACATACGTCTGTACTCCGTACACTCCCCTCTGTTGTTTTTTATTCCATTTGTTTCTTGGCCTTGCTCCGCGGCCGTTGCCTCGCCGCGCGCCTTGCCGCTCGCCTCGGTTTCTGGTTAAACTTGCAGCACGGCAGCAGCGCGACAAACTTCTCATTGGAAGGGCTGCGAAGCCTGTGTTCTCTCGCCTTGTCTCAACCCATCCATGTCTTTGGCGTGCTCCGGAGAAAGGGGAAAGGGGATCACAAAAGCAGCTCCCGTCGGCGGCGGAGCCCCCTTGCGAGGCTGTGCCGACCTGGCCGCACCGAAACGCGGCCGGGACTCGAGCCCACTCTCGGACCAACCGGGCCTCCGGCTCCTCGAGGTCGCGATGCGAGACGACGCCGCCGACTGAACGAACCCGGGCAACCGGGACTGGACGGTCCTGTAGCACCGCCATCCAAGTACCCTTTTTTCCGTTAGTTTTTTTTTTTTTTTTCCCCTTTTTTTTCCCTCGCTGTGGCTGTTCAGGCCTCTTCCAACGGCCACTTGAGCCATGACAGATCCGCTCAGACGGCTCGCTCTCCGGCTTCTACTCCCAACGATAGCTTCCCCCCTCCTCTGCTTCCTTACTCACACGCCCTGAACACTATACTTCTCAGAGGCCACAGGCGTTGTTGCATAGCATCGCGGCCTGACTGCCCCACGTCGGCCGCGGCCGACACAGTCTACCGGGATGGCCCGAGTCTTGGGCCCGGATATACCGTCTAAGGGATACTCAAGTCAGTGAATAGGGTATATGGCGTGCATATGTGAGGCTTGGATGGTCTACGTCCGCAATATCCAGCCTCCCCTCCCCCTCCCCTTTCCTTCCCTAGGTCCAGTTATGCCCTTGAATCGCCACGCTGGGGAAGCATCCATTGACTCTCTACGAACGATATCTTTCCCACAGAAGGATGACGGTATCTGCGCCTCCCAAAAGGGAAACATGGCACTAGACTCCTTCACCGTTTACTCAAGTAGCAGGTTAGATGGTGGGCGGCGCAAGCCCATGACACCCACATCAGCCGCTCTCCCCGTTTTGTCGATTTTGCGATCCCTAGCTATCTTTTTTCACCGTAGTTGACCGGCCAGTGGCGGTGGACTGCATTGTATCAAGGACAGGGCCGCGAATGGCGGGGGCCACGTTCTCCCTCGACCCCCGTATAAATCCCCCATCCACCCTTTTTCGGGTCGCCCTTTTCTTTCCTTGCTCGCCCCGCCTGTTCCCTGGTAACGAGTCATGACTGAGGAAAACCAAGCAAAACGTCTGCCCCTCGGAAAAGTGCGGCAGGCCCAACGACCTTGGGTGTGTGCTGATCTCCCCTCAGCGCGCTTGTACCTGCGTCTACACTGGTTACCGAACTGGTGGTGAACAAAGTATGTCCAACAAACCCGCCGAACTCCCGGTAAAGAAGAGCCAGAGAGAGCCAATCAACTGAACCGGCACCGGCACCGGCGCAGAGCACAAGCGCCCGGCATCCACTTCTGGGGAGAGGGGGATTGGGGGAAATGGGGGATGGGAAGCGGACAGGGGGGCTGGCCTCCTCAAAACCAACCCCCCTTTTCTCCCCTTCGAGGCACATCCCCCGGCTCTGCCCTACCGGGTGAAGAAGAACCCCACTCCTGCATGTCTTGTAGGATCCAAGTAGGATCCAAGCGCGGACTTAACAATGCCTCGTCTATGATGTATGCATGTCCATACACGACACAGAAGGAGCCCCCTCCATCCGCGGTATCCTCGTGCGCGGTAGTGACAACTGTCCAACACAACAGGTTCGAAGGAGGTGACGATGGTTTCAAGCTATCCCCTCCCCCCTCCCCCCAACCCCAAACCAAGGTATGCTACTGGTGGAGTGGAGTGGACAATGAAACGTCTCTTCTCTCTTCCTCTTGGCCGGTGGCGATTTCCACTACTCCAGTGCACTTCACCCGAAGTACTGTACAAGCGCGGGATGACGGGAATGATGCCGCAACGGCGAGCAGGGGAGAAGGGGGGAAAGGGGCGCGGAGAGACACTAGCGTGTAGAGTGTGTATATACGTATGTACAGTACAGTACATACATACATGTGCCAGTTCCAGGTTCAGGGGTGGAAGGGGGGAGAGTTTGGGCTTCAACTAGGATGCCTTGATCCCTGTGTGTAGTGTAGCGTAGGGCTGGGGGATCCATCATCCGTGCTGATCCGAGTGACCGGAGGGGAGGGGACGATTGGAAGGAAGATCAATGGCCCGGGAGACGAGGCGCAGAAGGAGGAGATGGGATTCGTGATCGGACGACGCCAGCCCATGGGTAGGTGATCCGTCAGATACGACACTACTCTTACACAGTAGTGTTCCCTGCCTTGGCCTATCCAGTGGGCCGCAAAACGCGACGGGAAGGCCCTCGTTTGTTTACACTTTGCGGGTGCTAACACGTGCAGGGTGATGATGGCCCGTGAAGGTCCTCATGCCAGCATGTCATTCCAAATCATCGACTGCATGGCAAATTAGGCTTCCTTGGATCTACTAGTAGACCCTACAATGTAACTATCTACGAGTAAGCACACGTCTTCAATGGCGAGACATGCTAGGGCCCTCTGTTCAAAGGAAGCACCGAACTCTTCCGCAACCGTCCGCAAACTTGGTTGGAGGAGAGGCGGGCGGGCGAAGAGCGGTCAGTTCTGGCCCTACGCAGGACGCGCATATACACCGGTGCCGACGGACACGTTCTTCCTTCAACCCCTGGCCCGTTTCCTTTTCCCTTCCCCCCGCCCTGCCAGCAGCTGCGCAAGAAATGTGTGCTCGACAAGGGCAACCACGTTACCGCCGGCCCACCGTGAGCAGTTCACTACATGCTAACGGCTCGAGCATAGACTCGGCTACACTCCCTCCCCCCCCCCAACCCCCTCCTCCCCCTCCTCTAACGTTGATCCGTGGAGCGTAGTGTACCCAAACCCTTGGTTCTGGGAGACGAGGATGGCATTCCGCTCGTGAAAGTGGTTCCCCACTCCCTGCTCTGCGATTTTGGCAAAGCCGCAAGACGAGCCGGGAGGCAGGAGATTGAACGGGAGCGGGCGAAAGAGGAGAGCCTTGGGAAAGAAGATAGCATATCGTCGCAAAGAAAGAAAGAAAGAAAGAAAGAAAGGGGAAAGGGGAAAGGGGAAAGGGGAAAAAAGAGCAAGCAACAGCAAGCGGACTGGAGTCGACTCAGGGAGAGCAAAACAACACGGACTCTGGCCTCTCTTCCATCCAAATGGCGGCATCAAAATCGATCGGCAGAGCCGTGGACAAACAACGCGCGGAGTGAGGAGGACGCTTGTCACTGAGCTTCCCTGCTATATACACTGCGGTTGAAGAAGCAAGAAGGGGGAAGCGGGCTCCGGTGTCCGGGGTTCGGGTTGGCTGAGGACCATCACAGTACACTAGGGTCCCGCTGTGGCACTCACACGTGCCAGAAGAGAGAACAGGCTCTTTCGACACAGGGGACTCCCTGAAACCCCGAACGGGCTCTGCTGGAGCGAACCGGGGGTCCGGTTTTAGCAAGGGTTAGGGGAAGGGGCGGGAGATGTGTGCTCGCAAGGTACAAGTAACCTGAGAACCTGCAGCAGGAGATGCGAAAACTAAAGTTTTGTCGACCTGGAGCAGACTTTTGAGTGCTCGAGGGGATTGTCCAATCATTACATCGGTTCTCTGATGGGAAAGTGGGCGGTTGTTCGAGCTGGCCCAATGAGATGCGCGCCAGGGGTCCGCCCCGCGGATCTGGCTTACCAAGCGGCAGTGCGGAACCACGATTCATCAGGCGACCGGGATCTCGCGAGCAGAGTCTCCACCTTGGGCTGGATAAGACTGTAATAGTAACTGTTCCGCAGTAGCGTAGTAATCCGAAACTGCAGGGTACGCTAATAACGCGGTCCACTACAACTAGTGTACGGAAAACACAGGACGGTAACAGAGTGTATTGTGATGCACTCCACCGTTGCGCTTCGTTACTTCCGCGCGGATAGGAATCAGCCGCCTTCGGCCCAAGCATCAAAAAAAAAAAAAAAAAAAAAAAAAAAAAAAAAAAAAGAAGCGCCAAAGATCTGCGGGAGATGCTTGGCCTTTGTACATACGGTGGACCAGCCCCGTTCTACGCACGCACCCACGCACGAACACGAGCATGGCCACCCGGAGCATCATCATCATCATCATCATCATCATCACGCCCACATTCCGGGAAGGGGAGGAAGGGATAATAAGAAATGGTAACTGACCAATGCTTGGCGCCGTGCATCCTTCTGCTTCGGATGCTGCCTGGGAGCCCAACGTAAGAGCGATGCAGCGCATGCTTAACGGATGAAGTCGTGTTTGTACGCAAGCATTGTACACAAAGCACTGCGTTAGGGAGTTGTAGGAGTAGTTAGGTCCGTGTTGACGATTCGTACCGAGTGCATACTTGGTATGTATGTATGTACAGTACATACATGTACATAGTATGTGAAGTACGCGGCAGTGCCAAGCGAGGGTAGTCTACAAGTATGTATTCTGCGCAAACCAGGTAGGTACCTTACAAAGTCTACTTATGTATGTATGTCCCAGACTAGTACACCATAATTGTACTCCCTACGGGCAGCGCGAAAGACAAGCTTGCCAAACGGTCACTTTTAACCGGCGAAATTACAATGTGCCCGCCTCCCGCAACCATCCCGGTCCGTGGCGGCTCTGCTCAGCGGCCGTATTTGCGCGAGTCATCAACGAGCATCCATCAACTTCGGCCCGCCTGTTTCTTCTTCTTCGGCAAGAGGCATCCCGTATGTACGGGCCGAAGAGCTATATACAACGCTATATAATGTAGCTACTATATGTACGTGCGGCAGCAGCTGCACAACTCAGTGTGCAGAATCTGGTCGGGGACGGGAGCGGCCCATGTGATGATGGGCGCGCGCTGCAGAAGCCGGCAGCTCGTCGCCACAGTTGCACAGCCGCCGCGGGAGTGCAAAGATGCAATGTCCCTGAGGTGGTGGTGGAGGTCGGTGGTCGGAAGGGGTCTTGTGCCTGCTGTTCTTTAGTTCCACGACCCCACCCCCGCGTCAGGTTGTACATACCTATGTACAATTTTTGCCCGGCCGAAGACTTTCGGGCGCTGTAAGGTACGTCGCATACGTATAACTACAACACAACACTGCGCCGGGTATTTGGCACGAACGCCAGGATGCGCCCAACTCGCCAAGAACAGCCGTTCAGTGGAGACAACACATGACCGCAGTGGCTACGGAAAGGTTGCCGTGGTGGAGAGCAGGGAACAGGTCATGGACCAGACCCACATGAAAAGACACCACGGAAACCGGGGGATGTCTTCCGCGGCTGGTGTAGTGGGCATTGCTGTCCGCCGTTGTGCTGTCTACTAGTACTTGCAGTAACTTAGTGCACACTACTACGCTCTTTTACCGATCGGAGCCCCAAACCAGACTAGAAGACGGCCCGGGTCTGGCCCGCCCTCGGACCACTCCCTGGCAGAGTGTCAAAGAGTCAAAATGCCATCCTCCCTTTGCGTGTATCAAGTTGGCGACCAACATTGAGAGCGAGCAAGCCGGAGGAGACCTTGACGGCGAAACGAACGCGATGCGGGGCCAGGAGGGCGCGGGAAAAGTAGGGGACGCCTCGTCATCTCATGTCGCGTTGCAATCAGCCGGAGTCGCCTGACTGACTGACGTGTCTAAACCACATCAGGCAAAAGGGTGGCCAGCGGTTCCGTTCTGCTGGGATCGGTCGGCGGCTGCGCGGTGATTTTATGCACATGCCAATGTGTGGTATATCCGTGTCGTTTGAGCACTGGCCCTCCAAGTCCAAGCTAGCGTAGCATGTCTGTCTCTCCGAGGTAAATTGGCGATTGGAAGAGGAAGGACGCCGAACCGAAGAACGTTACATACATGCGAGACATTCAGTTCTTGCGCACCTTGAGGACGGACAAGACAATGGTCGGAAATTCGGATGGGGAGGCCGGCAATAAGGCCAAGCTTGGTTGCGGATATGCGCACTCCCGTTGTCGTTCGCCATCCCGAAGCACTCCAGATGCGGCGGGCGCAGAGTCGCTGGGAAGGGTTCCTGGATATTCGAGGCGATGTTGGCTCACATGTCAAAGTCTTTTGCGACAGCTTGATCTTGCCTGTGGCCCCCCCCCCCCCAAACTCTGCCACAGGGCTTAGCCGCGAAGCATCTGGTCGCAAGAATTGGTCGTCGCCACCGTCACAGAATCAGTACTTCCCTGGCGCAGCGTCTGCACCAAGTAGCATGTTGCTCCCTGACCCACCGAGTAGAGAATCGGCCCATCATCAAATGGAGTGTGAAGTTGTGGTGTATCACAGCACATGCTTGGTAGTAGGAGATAGTAGTATTCCTCCCCCATCTGCTGCTCGCGCGTCATGGCGAGCTGCCGTGCCACCCCGGAACTGGATGGCCCGATTTGATCGGAGTCTCGAGTCAAAATAGGGAAGAGACCTTTTCAGCGTCTGGCGGTCTTGATTGACGGAGTAGCGAAAGAGAGTTTCTTTCCATCTACCGCTACGCTAGCCTGCATCTCAGCGTAGTTGACGTTTGCCCCGGTTTCCGGTTTCCTTTTACTTCTCTCCCTTATTTTTCCTGTTTGTCAAAGCGGGCGACAAGGATCCGATGGTGTCGTGAGTAGTCAAGGTATGCCCCGTGCTTGTTCGACCACGCTTTCGTAAAGTGCAATCGGCGCGGCTGGAGGGAACTGTTGATTGTGAATCTTGCCGAGGTTGAAGGGTGTTGGTGCTCGAGCTGCGTGGTTGCCGTCTTCGCGCCCAATCCCCATACGCAATAAGCGCGCTGGTGGTGGCTCCAGATCTTGTTGGTGTGCTGTGCCGGTCGGTGATTGACAAGGGAAGGAGGGGCTATCCGTTCGATCTGCACCTCCAGCCCAGCTAATCCGCCCTTTCCCTCAGGGCACACTGCACCTTCCCTCTGAACGCTCGTCACCTCTGCTTTCGGCCAAAGGCAATTCGCCTAATAAGGTCTAGCGCGGACCCGACGGAATGGTAAGACATGCGATTGGCTCACTGGACGAATTTTGTGCTGGGCACCGCCAATTACAGATCGACAATCCAAGCACAATGTTGAAGCGCGCACCACCCCCCCGCTCCAAAAAGCCCTGCATGTGGATATTGTAGTAGTATGTATGTACACTACAAGCACATATACTAGTACAGTTGTAGGGTACACGTTATAGCACCCTACCTAGTATGGGAACCTCCTGGCTCGATCGACGACAGCGCATGCAACCGAGTGTTTTATGTCCTTGTATTTCCTGCCGACAGGACAACTACGCAGTCGCTGTTGCACCTGCGGTGATGAAAGTGACTTCATTTCAAGGCACAAGTTGGCTTATTTTTTTTTCGAGCAGGCGTGTCCGGCCGAAATTTCCCGTGCTGAAGCCTGAAATCCACGATGCTGGGAAGGTGCCAGGGTATCCGCTGCAGCATGCAGCACAGCACCATTTGTAGAATGTTCGCAGAAACATTCGAGTCCATGATGGCCCTCGTTTGGTAGTGGTTCCATAGTAAATGTGCACGAATCGTACAGTGCCTCATGCTTCGAGTACCAGGATTACTGTCGCAACCGTGAGTCAGGGATATGGAACTGAGGTTACAATACACTAGTTATCCGTAAACCGTATCATAAAACGGCTGCTGTGCCCGCGAGTACACTATGACGGCCGTTTCTTATTTCGCTAGTGCTTGATGTCCGAGCAGAAAAAAAATTGAAAATACGCAACGGACACGATCATAGAGAGAGGTGAAGAAGTTCTCAGATACTCACTTGCTTGGCAACATTAGCCAAAGCGTCAATGCCGGCTACCGATTTGTACATCGCACGCACAGTGTACCATGTAATGTTAAGGAACCCCGGCAGGTGCCGCCCCTGCCGCATGCCACTTACCCGTTCTGAGCTCTCCTACATACACATAGTAGTTCTTCCCTCCTTGGTTCGTTTGGGTAGCACAGCCTCGACTTAGTCCCCACTAAAATTCATACGCGCGGGCACAGTTGTTTCATTGCCATAGCTATCCGAGCTGCCCTGCGAGGTACAACACATGCTGGGCAGTTTTCGGGCTGGCTGCAGCCCTTCTCAGCCCAAGCGTCCGCCTGGTCTGTTTTTCGGGCCGCTGCACCCTTGGTGCGTTGTAGATCTGAACCACGAACCCCCCCGCTATTGCTGCTCCGTGCTTTGGCTCCTTGGCCTATGCTCCTACAAGGAATGATGGTGGGTTTGTATCCGTATGTACAGTACCCGCATTTCAAGAAAAGTAACCCGAGCAAGATACTTCCTTCCAATTACATTTTAGGGCAAAACCCGCGTACCCCCCGGGTTTTTTTCCCCTCAGGAATCGGCGAATATCGTTACCCTGATACCTGAATCCTGAGCCACCCCGGGCCCCAGATTTCGCAGCCCACATCAGTGCCAAATTAGCAATGGCCGATGCTGACCCCGGCAATTGGTTGGGCTTCGCCCCCAAACTCGCTCGCCCGGCGCTACAGTAAGCAGCAGTGCGCTGGCAGCGATTGAAGAGTTGTCGAGCTCGGAAGAGGTACCTCGAAAGCCGCGTTAAAGGCGTCTTTACCAGGCTCCGAGTCGAGCCAATTTGGCTTCATCTCAACCAACAAAGAATACGGAACCGCGCGGCGGCTATTCTCGCAGGGGGAGTTCCCGCATAGAGCGAGAATGACGCCTTCTTCTCCGCCATCTGCCCACCCCCTCGCCTTCTTCCCATGCCGGCTGGCCTGGGCCGTGGGGTAGGTTTCGTCGCCCACTGCATGGTACTGTACACTACATGGTTACAATGGACGGCAGAACTGCCCACATGCCACCGCCGTCGATACTTGCGGTATGTATTCGGAGTGCGCAGTGCATCCATTCACTCGAATGCTCCACTTCCCCGAGAGGAAGCAAGACGGGACTGACCTTGTCCGTCTCCCTTCGGCCAGCGAGGGTTCAGCGCTGAATGCCGAGCGAGCAAGCTATTTTCCTCAATTTATCCAGTCGCGCTGGCGAACATCTGGCAGCCTGGCCCGATCCCGCCTGGAGGAGTCATACATATTGTGTATGTAGGGCATGCTTTCCCAGGCATCAACAGATGGTGTGTGGGAACAGCTTCGGACACCTGCGTACCTAAGAGGATAGCGCGGCTCTGCCGACCGTTGGCATGATCTTCAACTAAGCCGACGGCCCCGGGCAGCGGAACGCCTCGGCGATGGCCCTTGGGGTCGTTGAGAAGGGAAGAGGGAAAAAAAAGCCTACACTAGGGCGCGTCAAGAGGTCGCAGCTGGTACAAGCCTCAACCAGCACAGAGAAGCTAGCTCTCGTGGACGGACGTACGTGCATCCATACTTTAATGAGTAAGTACATACATACATGGACAATACGGATCACACTGCGCAGGATATACGCATACATACACTACAGCACCAGCGCTGCCGGGGATTGAGCTGTCCTAGAATGGCAGGTTCCAACTAATACCCTGCCATGGTCGCGCGAAATCAGCACCGTCTTGTTACTTGCGTGCCGTACACAGTTTCTAAACGGTCGGCGCCTAACACACCAGTCAGACTTATGGTGACGGCAAAGTACTGCGTATCAGGGTACGAATAGAGTGGCAGGGGTGGGGGAGAAGGGTAGGTAGGGGGGGGGGGGGGTGTGGGGTGGGTGAAGGGGGTGTGCATGGGCTTCGAGCTTCACCCTTCCCCTTCCCCCTCGGGTGTGTATGTACACTACTGTGTACAGACTCGCCCGCATCTGTTGCGCAGGGGTCGGCTGCCTTTTTGTCTAGATTTGAACCTTGGGAGGGCGCTCATTCAACATGGGTAATTTTTTTGCTGGCCACCCGTGTTTCTGGAACGCGGGAGCGGAAGAGCGATGCACGCTCGCTTTTTTGCTACATCTACTGCGACCTCCCAATCGCCCTCTGCCTACTTCTACCTCTGTTTCCGTCCCACGCCGTTCCTCGGAAGACTCCTCCTCCTCCTCCTCACGGATATTAGCTGGCTTTCTTGACTTTGCCTGTCAGGTCAGCCTCACTTCTGTCTCAAACGTTCCCCAGTTCCTTCAACGCCGCACCCTGCCCCACAGCCGGGCCGCACTCAGACTGCCGACCAAGATCACTTAAGGTCAGCCTCTTCCTTAGCTTCCTGGGCTCCCAGGGCTCCCATGGGATCTGTGCACACACCGGGGCGAGGAGGCGAGACACATATCTACAATAGATCAGCGCATTCTCCCCTCCTGGATCCGGTGCTCTTTCAGATCTCATCATCCCTGGTTCGCCCCGTTCTTTGGTATTTGGAAGAATAAAACAAGACCAAAGAGAAGCAGCTTGAAGAAGCGCATACAAAGCGGGAACCCAAGAACCAGTGGCTAAAACATGGATCTCGACAGGCAGGACGAAATCGAATCGCCCGTGATCGAGGACTTCCTCGACTGCGACCAACTCTTCTCAGACTCGGACGGCGACAGCTCTGGCAGTCCCCCGCCCAAGAAGACGCCTGGACGCCTTCACATCCCGGTTGACATGTCAAGCACCCAGTACATGACGTCCGGCGCCCACCACCCGGAGCGGTCTCAGATGGACGGCTTGCCAATCTGCACCAGCGGTCCCCAAACAGGTGCCTACCACTCGGGCGAGCTAGACCCCTATAGCGCAGTAGGTTTGCCCGCCCGGAGTCGCCCCCTTTGTTTTTGGGAAGGGGGGGAATAAGTTCTGCTCCGCCACTCACCACCGCTTCGTGCCGTTGCAGGTCTCTGGCGTCTCGTCATTCAATTACCCCGCGGCTGCTGATCCGAGTCTTCTGACTCCCGCGTCCAGCTCGGGGAGCCCCCCTCTGCCGCACAAGCAGTCGGTCAAGCCGATGCGGAACTACCACCAATCGACCCTGCCATCACAAGCACCCACTCCTCCCGACTCGTCCAGGATGTACGGCTACAACGGCTACGACATGGCTTCCAGCAGCCAGAGTCCGTCCCCCCTGACGGTGAATCCGGCCGTCACTGAGAGCGGGGGATTCATGCCGCCTTACATGGCCCACTCGCCTCCCATCAGCCACCATCCTTCCTCGCCCAGGACGGAGATTCCCCCCCCAATCAACCCCTACCTCGGCCATTACACCGTCTCGGGGCCAAACGAGGCCGAGGTGACGCCGCACTCGCTGCAGGACTACCACCCGTACGGCGTCGAGGTTGCGCCGGAAGCATACCTCGCCCAGCAGCGGCAGCAACAGCAGCAGCACCAGCAGCACCACGTCTCGGCCGGCTCGCCGCCCGTGCACCAACGCATGCCTTCGGACGGCGGCGCGACGCCGGACCTGTCACAGCCTCACCCGGCGCAGTTCCGCCCCCACCAGGTCGGCGCCGTCGAGGACCTGCGCGACCCCGGACTGCTTCTCGGGCCGCCCTACCCTCCCGCCGGAGCGCTCAGCCCCGGCCGGAGGGCACAGACGCGCAGGAAGCCGGCGCCAGGGCGCAAGCCGTCCCGCACGCCGCCGAAGACGGCGGCGGCGACGGCAACAACGACGACAACGACCCTCGTAGGATCGGCCGGCGCCAATAGCCAGCTCCAGCCGTCCGAGGACGAGGAGGAGGAGCTCACGCTAAGGGACGACGCGCCCGAGGACGACAAGTACCTGTTCCAGCTCCGCAAGGAGTTCATCTCGGAGAAGGGCAAGGGCATGTGGGAGGAGATGAAGGCCAAGTACTCAGAGAAACACCAAGGCAACTGGGAGAAGGCCGCCCTGCAGATGAAGGTCTCGCGCGCGGTGGCTCGCTACGGAGTCTGGCCAGCGAAAGAGGTATGTGTTTCCTCCGTTTCCTTTTCTTTTTTTCCCCTTTGATATCCGTTACTTCAACCTTTCCGTCTCCCCACTCCTGCCCGTAAAGGGAAGAGACAAAAAAAAGCTGACAATGGATTGGCCCCACACACAGATTGAGCGGCTAAAAGAAGCCTTCGAGTACTTCGAGGAGATGCGGTACCAGTTCATCCTCGCACGGATGAAGGAGAACGGCGGCTGCCGCGTCTGGGACTGGAAGAAACCGCACATTATAGCCATGCTCGTCAAGCTCGGCCTCGAGGAGCCGACGGTCAACGAAAAGACGGGCACCCGCCGGCGCAGGCAAAAGGCGGCGGCGAGGCGGCAGGGCAGCCCCCAGGTCGGCGTCGCCGCCGCTGCTGCCGCCGCCGCCGCCGCCGCTGGAGGTGCTCACCCGGCCATGGGCGACTGGTCCGCCGGGCTCGGCCTGCACCACCCGATGTACCACAGCCACGCGCACCACGTGGCCGCCGGCGCGGCGGCCATGGTTACGGAGGACTTTGGCGGCCCGCCGCAGCTGAGCCCGAAGCAGGAGGAGGACCTCATCAACGAAGTGTTCCGGGACGTCAGGCCCGAGCGCGACCTCAGCTCCGACGACGGCATGGAGGGACTCTCGTACGGCCCCAACAACGGCGACGCCGGCGCGGACCGTCGTCCTTCGACAGCAGCAGCAGCAGCGGGGACAGCAGGGGCCGGGGCCGGGGCACCGCAGAGCGAGCTCAACCACAACCACAACCACCACCATCACCATCACCACCACCACCACCAGGGCAGCACCCGCGTGGCGCGGCAGACATGCGATCAGCAGCTGCTCCAGCACCCTGCTCCTCATCCTGCTCCTCCTTCGCAGATGACCGAGAATCCGTACGCCCCGCAATGATTGGGGGGCCAAAGACAAACCAATACCATGACACGGGAACCGCCTTAAACATCAAGACACACACGAAGTGCAACGTGGAACAAGGGGCTAGGGGGAACAAGTATCACGGGGAATGAATGAACGGGGCGTAATCGGAGTGGGCAACCCGGGCGAATTCTTTCTGGGTCTTTTGCGGGTTCCGGAGTTTCGGTTTTGGGCCGGGAAGAATTTGGGTGACTAGTGTATTCCTGTCTTCTATTTTGCATGGGTTCATCCATCCATCATCGCGTTCTTTTTTCTTCTTACTTGGTCGGCCCCCACCCCCTTTTCGTCCGCCCGGGTCACATAGTCATTTCTCTCGATTTCCCTTCTTTCTCCCTCCTTTTTTGCTGTTTCCATCTCTGGCAGAATAAAGAGACACTTGCTCACGCAGGCTCGCATTCCACACCTCGCTTTCTTCATTACTCTCATTTTTTTTCTTTTGCGTGCCGCTCCCACGTACTTGTCTACCCTTTAGTGGCAATCTTGTTCTCAACCCCCCCCCCCCCCCCCGCCACAATGATCTTCATCGGCAGTGGGCCACCTAAGCAATGAGGCTGCTCTGTTCCTGCATACACCAAGTACCAAGAACGGCGTAAGGTTTCGGCGGCGGCGGCGGCGGCGGCAGCAGCGCCGCAACATCGAAGTGGGTTCTGTTTCGAATTCGAACCGAGCTCCTTCCAGGTTCCACAAACAAACGGGGATGCTCGTCAATTCATGTCGTAGAATGCCTGTCTTCCTCTTTGGGCCCCGCCTTCTTCCACTCCTGCGCCGCGGGGCCGAGGATTAGTAGTGCAAATATTAGTTCCGTTCATTGCTTTCTTACCGATCGGAAGCAAGATGAAGGAAGAACGTCAAGGGCTTCTTGGCCGGCAAACCGTCTTCCACGAATGAAGAGGTCTATCTATCTAGCCCATCAATTTTCCTTTTCATTTTTTTTTTCAATTCCGTCCATCAGGGGCAAAAACGACTGATGATGCAGATATTGTACTGTACGGAATTGCATGTGAAGGCGCTCAATGCAATACACTAGAAAATCCAATTAGGTACCGAATTACTGGAAGGTGGGTAGCTTGGCATCCTAGGAACCGGCGGGCCGCGGGTGCCTGAATCCTCCGAGATACCAGAGATTTCTCGGGTCCCCGCATCCAGCAACCGCGTGACAGCGCCGCACAAGAGCCTTCGCAATTAAAAAAAATTGACCTGTATGTCTGTGAATGTATGTACGGAATTTAGAGCAGGGTCAGATTGTGTCACAGAAGCTCCGCCTACATCATGACCGGGGAAATAGAAATAATCCCGAATGGGAGGATGCGGTATACACTAGCCGGAAGGAAGACGGAATCCTTCGTTTTCTTTACCTTCTTGAGTACTCCGTAATCGAAGAGGATCTGCGACTTGGCGCTGCTTGTTTCGGGGAGGCTGTCTAAGTTCTGACTGTGTCCCGAACCATGTGCTCTCTAAAATTGTGAGAGGTGAGTTCCGTATTACCAGCACGCGTTTCCGGTACGAGTAAGTACGATGTATACTCCAAGGTACTTTAGTAAGTCTGGTGCCTGATGCCTGAGATCTGCAATCCGCCGTTCGGCGAATGGAAGAAGCTACCCCGGCGGGCAGGCAGCAGACCGGATTCCAATCCACCCCGTTCATCAAACTGCGTTAGTTCGTATCCTGTTACACGTGCATTACCGGTACACAGTTAGCTTTACGATCTACGCTATGTGCTAGGTAACTTACCTCGAACCTTATCCACAACGGCGGGTTCTCTCCGGCGTACGGATTACACTAGGTGATGCTTTACGACGTTCCACAGGTGCTTGGAAACTCCAATCCTGGAACAAATATAGAAAGAAGCGGAACCAGGCATGGATTAGTAGAGCAACGGGTGGGAACTAACTGCCTCAATTGAATTGAGACATTGCGAAAACCGACAAACAAGGACTTGACCCAGTCCTTCAACATATGGATACATACAGGCAGATTGTCACTTGAAATCTGAGGTTAATGAAACACGGAATAAAATAACTTCAGGAGAAGAAAGTGTGGCTTGTAAGCGCCGAAGGATCGTGTACCCTTACGGAGGACATTGGTACAAGCACACGACGAAGTTTGCTCATGGTGTTCCCCAGCATACCACGTGCCTAGTCAAGTGACCGAGTGGGACATGCGGCCGTGTGCCGTCTCCTCGGGATCGGCCCGGCAATCGAAAAGAAACCAACCAATCCCGCCCGGGCTGTGACTTGGGGGGAGGGGTGCACTCTCGACAAGGGGGCCAAGAGCGCAAGCGCAGCGGAAGGCGCCAAAAAGAGCGAGCAATTCATCAAGGGGTACGGATAGTAATTGACTGTCCGTCTTGACGCCGCCTTTCCATTACACCGTACCGAAGTGTATGTACAGTACCATGTCTCGTTTAGTTCTCTCGACTAGGGGCCCCCGTTCTCCTCCCTACCACCCTCCCCGGCTTTTTTTTTTTTTTTTTTGAGACATTGTGTTAGGGAAGCCCAGGAACGAGCGGACAAACAAACAAAATAGTCGCCGTTTTCCCCCTTGCAGATCGCCGACAGAGGGCAGCTGCGCAGGCGACGAGGGGCAAAAGAAAGGGGGGGTTGGTTCGCGCAGGGGATCGCGCAGGGGAACAACATTTCAACGGCCACCTTCAAGTTCGCTTATTACCAAGCATAACCTCACCCACTATCTCTACACTACCCACATGGATTTCGGCCCGCTGATGGTCGGAGAGGGGGGGGGGTTCCATGATTGGCAGGTTGATTAGCTGCTTTTAGGATGTGATTCTGAATTTGCGCCGTGGGCAGCGCAGTGTGCTTGCTCAGGCGGCAAGTGCGTGGAACTAACTGAGTTCGAGCTAGCTCTTTCGTCATAAAGGGTACTACTGTACACTCACGAAGCCATTGGAAGGAAAGCCATCCGGTTGGCCCTCCGCACTATGTGCTTGTCACTGCCGGGTTTTACGATGGTACGGGGTAAATGGGAGGGTTGACGGTCTTGTGCTTGTTGATATCTTCGTGGTGTTGATATCTTTCTGGTGAAGTCGGAGGCCCTGCTGCAGACTGGTGACTCTGTCGGTCTCATCTTCAGCTTTCCTCGAGCAATTCAGGAATGCGTGGGGCGCTGATTCGCTTGCTTTCAGGTCCGTTGGTCCGGGTTTGGTAGACGGTGCCATGACGAACTGGTATCCGGGCCGTGGGTGGCTGTTGGAGCGCAGAACAAGCAGTCAACCTCACCACGCGAAGCACGCGGCATACTACCTCGGTCAAGTTCATCTCAGACCTCGTTCCAGGCTGCACGGCTTGGCGCTGTGCCTTGTTTGCACAACCGGGAATCAGCCTCGGTACGACTGATAGAGGCGACTTGTTCATCTCTCGGAGATTTCGGGGGTCAAGAGGGGCCGCAAAAAAGTTCGCGTAGCCCCCCTTTCCCCGGAAAGGAATGGACGGGCATGGGGCGACAAGAAAGGCGCATTGGTGTTGGCGGACGCAGCCGCCCGCCCGGGATTTCAAATCATTGACCGTTTGCGCCCACTCAGACCACAATTCGTGTTGGCTGCTGGCGGCAGCTCTTTTGCCGCGGGGCCTGCATCTCGACGTGACTGTGTTGCTTCTGTACTTTCCTGTCCCAAAAGTTTCCCGGCTCTGGGCGTCCGCTCAACCGTACCAGCCTAGGACGAAACAGAACGTACAGTACCATGCCGGTCTCTTGCAGGGAGTTTAGTGGCTGCCAAATCGTCGGATATATGTGACAATGAAGGAGACCGAGAGCAGGCACCAGTCGGTCATGAACATCGTCTTCGAGCCGAGTTCTGAATTGAAGCTAAGTGCGGGGGGGGGGGGGGGTGTGTGTGTGAAGAAGCCAGCGAGGGTCGTTCAAGTCTCGGTGACTTCCAGGTCGGAAGAACGGTTGAACTGAGTGATAACGGAGGCGAGTCCAGACACTGTGTACGACGCAAGTCTGGACGGAGAGAACTCGGAAGCTCTGCGTAGAAGGAGCATTGTGGCGTCCAAGCGAAACATGATGCGATTGACTAACCCTTTATGCTTTATGCAAGGCGTGTTTTTTAGACTTTCGAGACGCCATCGAGTCTAAAGAAGCTCGCATTCGAGCTGGCGAGCTTCCAAGAGGTACCTCGAGAGAAGAGACGAGCGTGCGTGTCTTTTCTTCGACTAGGTCAACGCTTAGCAAGGTGCAACGCGAGGTTGGGGTTCCAGAGCTAAGATAGGCACCATATGTAGTTTACAGTCAGCGGGGAAGACTTTTTTTACAAAATCAAAGTTCAGGAAGTACGGATAGTGTATCCTGAGGCTGTCAAGGCGATATGGGGCAGTCCTGCATAACCTGGTACACTAAATACCCTAGACCCACCCACCTTAACAGTTCGTTAGTAATTAGAATTTTCCCGGGCGCCGACCCGCCGCCAAGCAACGGGGAAAGGTGGGTCTGTGGAGTCTTGTGTGCTATGGAGAGAAGATGACAGCTTCACGCTTTCCGGGGTTCACTCGCGCACACGCGCGCACACACTCACCCACACAAGACATCGGCAACCGAGACAGCCATCGCCAGTCCAAGTCGGTTTGCGCGCCTGGCCCGCTGCCACTGCCGACCTCCAATCCGGCGATTTTATTTTATTTTATTTTATCCTATTTTTTTTCTTTTTTTTGGAATCTCCGTTCCTTTTCTAATTGGCATACCACACATGTGGAGTGCGATTCTCACAGTTTGAAGTGATGCCCGTGTCGGCATGACTTGCCGCGAGTTGGCCGCCTCCGATGGCTCCGGCACCAGCAGGCCCGGCCCGGCCCTCAATGACCTCCCTTGTCCCCGGATGCAGGCCCGGGTCCGTCGTCGATGCACATGGCTCGGCTTGCACAACTCGACCCTCTGGCTGGGATGCATGCTCCTGGCGCTCTGCGTGGGCTATTGGCCCGTGGCAGCGGCCATGCGTCCGGACCGCGTGCGGGAGCTCCGGCAGGAAACCGTCAACATGTTTTACCACGGTTTTGACAACTACATGAAGATAGCCTTCCCGGAAGATGAGGTTCGTTTTGACTCCGTTTGCCCATTTCGTGTTTATCTCTTCTTGTTTGTTTTTGTTTTGTCCTGTCCCGTTTCCTCCACCCATCTGCAGAGTCTCACGCCGACCTTTCCGCTGACGCAATACTTGTAGCTCCGACCGGTCTCTTGCTCCCCGCTCACCCGGGATAGGGAGAACCCGCGGAATGTCGAGCTGAATGATGTTTTGGGCAACTACTCGCTCACCCTCATCGACAGCCTCTCCACCCTGGCCATCCTTGCCTCGGCCCCCCCCGAGGACGGCGAGACCGGCCCGAAGGCGCTGAGGGACTTCCAGGATGGCGTGGCAGCCCTGGTCGAACAGTACGGAGACGGCACCTCCGGCCCCTCTGGTGTCGGCCTTCGCGGCCGCGGCTTCGACGTCGACAGCAAGGTGCAGGTGTTCGAAACGGTCATACGCGGCGTCGGGGGCCTCCTGAGCGCCCACCTGTTTGCCATTGGCGCCTTGCCGATTACGGGCTACAATCCCCGGCACCCCGGAGACGACCTGCTGCACCCGAGGCCTGTCGTCTGGCCCAACGGGTTCAGATACGATGGCCAACTGCTGAGGCTCGCTCTGGACCTGGGCCAGAGGCTTCTCCCCGCTTTCTACACCAGGACCGGCATGCCGTATCCCCGCGTCAACCTCCGCCACGGCATCCCGTTCTACACCAACTCGCCCCTCCACGAGGCCGCTGCACCGGGGACCACCGCCGATGGGTCCCCCGAGATCACCGAAACGTGCAGCGCTGGTGCCGGATCCTTGGTCCTGGAGTTCACCGTTCTCAGCCGCCTTACCGGTGACCCCCGCTTTGAGCAGCTGGCCAAAAGGGCGTTCTGGGCCGTCTGGTACAGAAAGAGCCAGATAGGTCTGATTGGTGCCGGAGTGGATGCCGAGCAGGGGCATTGGATAGGTTCCTACGCCGTAATCGGTGCTGGCGCTGACAGCTTCTTCGAGTATGCCCTCAAATCCCACATCTTGCTCTCTGGCCACGAGCTCCCGAATCAAACAGCAGTCCGCCCTGATCGCGCCAGCGACGGATGGTTGGATCCAAACACCCTGTTCAATCCCCTCAGTGATGCCGAGAACTCCCCCGACTCCTTCCTCGAAGCCTGGCATCACGCACACGCATCCATCAAGCGCCACCTCTACAGCGACCGTGACCATCCTCACTATGAGAACGTCAACCTGTGGACCGGCTCCCTAGCGTCCTCCTGGGTAGACAGCCTCGGCGCCTACTATTCGGGGCTCCTCGTCCTCGCCGGCGAGGTGAGCGAGGCGATCGAGACGAACCTGCTCTACGCTGCCATCTGGACCCGCTACGCCGCACTCCCGGAACGATGGTCCATCCGCGAGAAGACGGTGGAAGGCGGCCTCGGATGGTGGCCGCTAAGGCCGGAGTTTATCGAGTCTACCTACCACTTATACCGCGCTACCAAAGACCCCTGGTACCTCTATGTCGGCGAGATGGTGCTCCGAGACATCGCGAGACGGTGTTGGACCCCTTGCGGCTGGGCGGGGCTCCAGAACGTCTTGGACGGGCAAAAGAGCGACCGCATGGAAAGCTTCTTCCTCGGTGAAACTGCCAAGTACATGTACCTGCTCTACGACGACCAACACCCACTAAACTCGCTCGACGCCGCGTACGTTTTCAACACCGAGGGCCACCCCCTAATCATACCCAAGGCCGCGTCGGCAAGTGGACGCCGACGACCGCGAGCCGAACGCAAGGATCTGGCCATCTACAACGACGACGCCTTCACCAACTCATGCCCCCCTCGTCCCTCCGCGACTCCCATCTCTGGTTCTGTTATCGCCGCCAGGGATGACATCTACCACGCCGCACGGATGCTGGACCTACATCTGCTGTCCACTTCGCCACGCACCGTCGACGGCGGGCAGATGTCCGGCCAGCACATGGCGAGATCAAATTTCACTCTGTTTCCGTGGACCCTCCCATCCGAACTGCTCCCTAGCAACGGGACTTGCGCCAAAGTACACCACCCGACAGAGCTCGTCCTCGAGTTTGCCTCGAACGCGGGACAGATGGTGGGCGGCGGTGCGTTCAACTTTATGATCGGCGCCCAAAATCTGGAACGTTTGAGTGCGGATCGGATCCGCGTCACCAGCCTGTCTGGTCTGAAGCTCACGATGCATCTCGAGGGGGACTTGGAGCAAGAGTGGCGCGTTACAAAAGTCAACGGCATCCCCCTGGGCCGCGACGAGTTCCTCGTATTTGACCGGTCCATCCTGGGGGAGGTCTCTGACCCCAGATTCAACCTCGTCCGAGACCCGGTGATGGTCAAGCTCCAGCACCTCCACCAAGTCGACATCCCAGAGGACGATGCCGACACCGTCGACGATGACGCGCCACAAGCCAGCAACCACGAACCCGGACCCGAACCCGAACCGCTCGAGGACGGACCGAACCCCTCCGTCACCGTCACGGACCTCGGCTCCCTTGTCAAATCCCTCCTCAGCCGCATCACCTCTTCCCTCGACAACATCCAGCTACCCACCTCCCTACCACGCATCGGCGCCACCCTCCTCCCCTTCAACCTCGTTCTCAACACAACAGCCATAACCTCAACCGGCATCGGTTCCGCCCCTCTCCCTCCCGGTGCCTCCCCGCCTTCGGCCGCCCAACGGCACCGGACCCCGCCCTTCGGCCCCGTCCCCGATGCCCTCTTCCCCTGGTCAACCATCTACGCCTCGCCGGACGACGCCTGCTCCTCTCCGCTACCGGATGCTGCCCCCCGCGACCACCAGATCATCCTCATCCGCCGCGGCGGCTGCAGCTTCTCGACCAAGCTGGCCAACATCCCGGCATTCACGCCGTCCCCGGACTCGCTCCAGCTCGTGATTGTCGTGTCGGACGACGGCGACGACGCTGACCAGGACAACCGCGGAGGTGGTGGTGGCGGCGGCGGGGTTGCCGGGCTCGTGCGGCCGCTGCTGGACGAGGTGCAGCGCACGCCGGGCGGCATCCAGCGGCGGCATCCGATCGCCATGGTCATGGTGGGCGGTGGGGAGGCCGTGTTCCGACAGCTGGAGGCGGCGAGCCGCGTCGGGGTGGTGCGGCGGTACTTTGTCGAGAGCCAGGGGGTGAAGATAAGGAACATCATTGTCGACGAAGGCGGCGACGAGATGGACTGGTGAAGCGTTTCTTTTTTTTTTTTTTTCCAAGACGGGCTATGTGACTGGTCCACACCGGGGGAAGAGATATAGGGGACGAGCGGTAGTTTAAAACGGTTGACATGTTTCATTGTTTTTGCAGCAAGGATGTTGGATAGAGTTGTACATGTATGTCCATGCATTGGCGAACATGCAGAGCATAGCACTTGGGAATGTACATATATGGATGTAACGAATGATCTAGCACTGAGTTTAGGATCCCTCCCTTCAGTGGACATCAAGGTTCTCTCGTCTGCATCCCTCTCTTAAGGCGCCCGGCCATGTGTCTGTTTCCCCAGCTTGCAAGGCATGTCTTCAGATACCCGGCCAACGGTCCAGCCTCTATAGCTACTCTGGCCGGGCCTTATACTCCACGGGCAAGCGTCTCGTCATCTAGGCTATTCAAGGGTATCAGATAGATCGTGACTGGAGCAGTACTGGTTCTGAGCGCGGGCAAGAGCTCTCGAGGGAAGATTCAACGGCACGATTTGTATTTTTGGTATGTGCCTATAGGGCGTGAGTCGATTAAAGCTGATGCAGTTCAGAAGATGCCGAGTCTATCACGCAAGCCCCGGCGACTCAACAGCTCGATCCCACTCATGGACCGCTTTGCCCACTTCAACTTTTTTTGATTACCCCCAACGCCGGAAAGAGCCAACCGTCCCCCTTCCTCACGCAAAAGGTCTCCTCCATCCGAACCCATTGTAAGCCAAAAAGAAATACACGAGATCGAGCCCAGCTTTCCCAAGTCTGGGGTTTCAAGCCCACTCTCTATTATTGCGGCCTGGTTTTATAGACCTCAAGTGCATTGTAAGATATTCCGCTCCCGAGATTGAGCGGCGTCACGTTGTGTTTGGAAGAAGAGAGTCGTTCAATCGAGCTGGAGTACAGCAACTTCGAATGCCAGGATTACTCGTTCGTCTCGAGCAGAGTGACTGTTTGAACGCCACCCAGCTTGGAACGGCCGTTAAGCGCCGCGATCTCGAGGATGAAAAGGTATCCTATCAACTCGCCACCCAACTGCCTGACAAGAGAGCCGGCGGCAGCAGCAGAGCCGCCTGTGAGAACGTTAGTGAACATGTACATAGCCGAAGCCAGTCATCGTTCTTCGTAGAGTGCGTCGGAAAGAGCAGGGGGAGAGGAGGGGGGCGGGGGGGGGGGGGGAGGAAGAAACCATGTGGCGTTTTGCCAGGCGGGTCATGCTGATAAAGAGAAGGGGAGGGGTCCCAGCAGCAACGTTGTTTGTGTTCGCTTGGATGGGACGGCACCCGGGAGGCGGTCGCTTACCGGTAGCAATAATGTCGTCGACCACAAGCACCTTCTGGCCCGGCTTCACCGCGCCCTCTTGCATCTGGAAGTAGTCGGTCCCGTACTCCTTCTCGTAAGCGGCGGTCACGCAGGGACCGGGCATCTTGCCCTTCTTGCGGACAGGCACGAAGCTCGCGCCCAGGCGTAGGGCGAGCGAGGGCCCAAAGAGGAAGCCCCGCGCATCCAACCCCACGATCACATCGGGCTTCGCTTGCTCGCCGAACTCGAGAACCTGGAGCTCGAGGGCGCGCAGCAGGGTCTCGTGGATGACGGGGTCCTGGAAGAGAGGCAGGATGTCGACGAACTTGATGCCGGGGATCGGGAAGTCCGGGAAGTGCTTGAGCGCCTTCAGGAGAGTTATCTTTGTACTGGCGAGTTCGGAGGCACCGGAGGCGGCGGTGGCGGGCTGTCCTCGCGAGGCATCGTTGGAATTGCTAGCCAGGGCGGCGGCTTCGGTAGTGGTCAGTGAGGTCTGGTCTTTGGTCGTCTGCGCCAGAGATTGGGCAGCGTCGGCGGAAGTGCTCATGTTGGAAGAGAGAAAGAGGGAAAGGGAGAAGAAGGGAGCGGGAGAGAAAGAGAGGGAGGGAGGAAGAGGAGACGAGAGGAGAGGAGAGGAGAGGAGGGGAAGAGGCAGGCGCAACGCTCGTGTCTCAAGAGGAACAAAAAAAATTGCGGCCGGCAGGGTGCGCAGCACGGAATGCTTGGGCGTCAGCAGCGGGAGGAGACAAACGAGCGAATTGGACACCTGCCATCAAACCTGCCAGAACGCGAAAACAGAAACTGGAAACCGAGGCGGCCCCTCCCGAAAGAGTCAGAGGGGGAACCTGGACCCCCCGGTGGAGTCGGTGAGGAAAAAAAAAGCTAAGGCACCCCCATCAGACGGACCTGTTGTGTTGCAATGTGCACGGCGGATGTGCTTCCAGTGGAAGGGAGACGGCCGAGGAAGCGGCCAGCCCTGTGAATCTCTGCACACAGGCTTTCCCTTCCAGGAAAGCACTTTGTCCATGGTACAGTACATACCTACGGATAATGACCTGTCTTATCTCTGCCCTCTTGGAGTCTAGGGAGAGCCCAGGGAGGACACCGACCGAACCTAGTGTAGAGATACCTTACCTTGTGTAGAAGGATGTACCCAAGAATCGCCGACGAAAATCCGGAACCGATTGAACATGTGCCAGGTTCTAGCTCTTTTTTTTCTTTTTTCTTTTTTCTTTTTTTTGCGAAGGTTATTTCGAGATTGCCAGATTAACAAGTAGATGAGTTGGGAAGGTGGGGTGAATTGTGATCGGGGGGCCAGGCTGTGCTCAGCCAATCCGAGAGACATCCGGGAAGGCGCGTTGTGTACGGATTTGGTGTAATCTGTACGGAATACCTTGTTGACTCCGTATAACTAGCGCTACTCGAGAAGGAGATACCTGGCTGGCACTTCCGACCTGGGAAAAAGTAGCCAACCCATCATCTATGAACCTCAATTTGTAAATTTGTTGGCTGCGATGCTGCACACAAGGCGCCTTTTCTTCCCTCTCCAAAAGCCAAGGTTTTTTTCCCCTTCCATTTCATCGCAACGTCCCCACCCCCCGGGCCTGCGCAGCCGCTACGGGGAGCACTGCATACGCGTGTGTCACAGTCCTGGTTCCCACTGGTTGCGTCCCGCTTTGGAGTACACTAGCTCATATCACGCCGGCATCGAAACACGACGAGCCCGCGACCATGGTTAGACCGCCCACGTACCGCTGCCGCTTCCTGGTTCCGACTGGCGCCATGTTGCCGACTCGACCGCCATGAGTTCCGGTTGTGGGGAAACTCCAGGCTCATTACAGGGTAACCTCGCGCAACGCCAGCCTGCTCAGGGCTTATCTCGAATAAGAGCGATAACGTTATTTGCACGGATTAGACATTTTGCAGGTGTGTTGCTCATTGCCGAGATAGGCTTCTCAGGTAGCCCGGAACGACTCTGCAAATATTGGAGGGGAGCGCCCTGACGGCAGATGCGTTTCTACCGTGTAACGTGCATTTGCTACTAATAACTGTAATCCGTAGTGTCTTCCGTGTATATCGAGACGGAAGATGCTGCGGTCGGACGATCTTGCGATAGACCTGAGGCCAGCGCTTAGCAACGTCCCTTGCTGCCAAGCCAAACGCTTGATTGCGGGGCTCACTCAGCCTCCAAACGACAACAGCGAGCCTCCACCATCACACCACCAAATGAACCTCCCAACCTGACCAATTGATTGTCATCTTACACCCCCACGGCACTTGCGTCTCATCCAGGGCTACTGAGGCGAGGTTTTTGTCGATTGCGAGATGTGACGGAATATCCAGCTAAAGCGTCACCCAAGGAGATGCTCTGTTTTTCTTTGTTAATTTGTTCGCTTTCTTCCAATCAAATAGGACGGCAGACGATCTTTGTCCTCCCATGAATAAAAGGAAGTATACCTACAATACGAAGTCCTATACGAAGTCGACGACTGTCGCACCGCCGACATAGCAGCATCTTTACTTGGCCGGCGCGCTTCTGTTTGGCCTGCTCCTGGGTTTCTTTTGATTCATCCTGTTTCTCCCCCCCCTTTTCCTTCCTATACCAGTTCAGCCTCCCGTTGGTCAGCCCTGGTCAGCTTGTGCGGGCTATGAGAAGACGGGAGATTTCCCCTAAGTGGTCGTCTGGTCTTACGCAATCAAGGTACTTTATGCATCAAGGTTCTCGAACTGCAGCCAGGGAGCGTTTCATCCCGCTGCTCAAAGCTACTCTTCCAGGGGCGTCTTGGAAGGTCGAGACTGCGAGCGTTGGCAAACTGAGGTTCAAGTTGCACGGAGGTTTCCGAGCTCGGCCCGACTCATGTCAGAGCGCTTAAACAAGAAACGTTCACCAGCAAAGAGCCCCTGTCCTGACCCTACTAGGCAATTGTTCGCAACCACTGGCCCTTGGCGGTGTAGAGCAGACAAAAAAGCCCTTGAATGAATCTTGCTATAAACCATGTTCCTACCCAATATTTGCCGCATCTCGTTCTGGATAACTAGGATATAATTACTTATGACTTCTCTTACGACGTACAGTGCCATACCTGGATCTTTAATAAAGGAGAGCGCACCGAGCCCGAGACTACGCCGTCGAAGATTGTCAGACCTTGGTCCGTGGTATCAATGATTGGCGTTGAGAGCTCGAATCGTTGTTATTGCCAACCGCGATGCAAGGGAGCCGGCGGCAAACTGGCAACCGGCCTCGGCCAAGGAAGAAGGTCCGCCGGCGCAGTCTCGGCATCCGACCTGGTTCAGCTTCCGATCGGTATGAGGGGGTCCATACTCACCAAAACAAGCAGAAACCGGACGCGACAAAAAAAAACCGGGGCAACGAAATTTCGCGGTCTGCGGCCTGCGGTCTGCGGAGCGATTGCATAAGGCCTACCTTGAAATCGGGTGCTCCGACGTCATCGAATCGAAGCGGGAGTAACAAGTCCCCATCCGTCCATCCATACGAAGCACTGTGTGTGGCATTCGACACGCAAGACGACGGCGGATTGACAGATTCCAGATCGTGGTGCATCCACCATGCAACGGCGATTTGCAGCATTCTCGAACATATCCAGTGCCGAGTCACCGACTGGATTAGTCTACTGCTGCTATGGCGCTTTTTCTCCAGTTCGGACCCGGGATTGCGTCTTCACCGCCCCCTCGCCAATGAATGCGGTCCACCGGATGGCGCGCTCGACTGACCGCTTCGTTTGAGTGGGATACCCCCCCGTGTCGAGACTGGTCCGGATCTCCGGTACGGCCGCCCCTATCGCAACCTTCGAGGACCAGATGCCGGATTGCGACCTGTCTTCGGACCCCGTGGGAAGCGTAATACGGCGTCAACTATCAGTAAGGCTGTTCTCCGGCCCCCAAACCGGCTGACACGAGGGGGGTTTTGCTGAATGATGACTGTTTGTGAGATAAGGTGCCTACTGTGTAAGTAGGTGCGCTGGCCGCCCCGCGGGTGATTGAACGATGTGGTGGCGCCATTGTTGAAGAGATTACCGAGGCCTGCGTCGGACCCTATAACATAAATATTCAGACCAGAATTGCGCTCGTTGTTGAGCCGCCTTGCCTCTCCCCCTCGGCCTCTTGTATGTACGTCGGACGGGATGAAGCGATATCACGGGGAGAGGGGGGTTTACCCCATCTCGACTCAGCACCAATCGCCCCAGAACATCTTTTTGCAGCTGGTCCTCGTGGGAGATGGTAGGACTGTGCACTTCTGCTGCCGAGCTGCAGGGTGGACGAGAGCAAAAAAGAACCAGCTGCGCACTGAAACCCAACTACACCAAGCCAATTCGGCGTGAGCTCCCTTATCTCCTCACCGGCCGGGCTAAGGTCCCTTGATACCTCGCACCTTGGTAGTAGACCGATGCAAGCCGTTTGATAGTGAGAAGCCGGTGAGGTACCTTGCATTGCGAAACTAATATATCCCCCAGACCTCGCCCCTCCTTTGCCCCTCGTCTCCGTACATGTCATGTTGCATCATAACGGCATATGCTGTCGTAAATCAAGATTTGAGGTCAACAGAGCTCAGAAGCGCTATGCAAATGAGAAGATGATAACGAAGGGGGTATCGTGCGGCCATCCAATGCTATGCAAACGCTCGCAATCTTTCCGCCCATATGCCAAAAAAAATGAAACAAAAAAAAGGGTAAGAAAAAAAGAAAACAAGGGCTCATTGAGCCGTACAACAATAAGCAGCCAGGTTTGGCTCTTTTGGGCGTCCTTACCGACCGGATTGCCGGATCGGTCCATTTTCAGGGGTCTAGCGACCCACGATTCTCCCACGCGGAGGGAAGGCGACCTGTGAGAGGCTGGACCCGCTGCATACGGAGATGCTGCCGATGCCACCGCAACAGGCGCGGCCGGCCAGCAACATTTGCTCTCGTTATCGCCAATGCCTCCGCTTCCCTGGCGGCACGTTTCTCCTTATTCTTGGCAGCCCCTCAGATAGGAGGGAAAGCTCATCGGAACTGAAGCCTAATGATGGAGAAGAGCATGTTCTGCAGCACGTGCAGCATCACGGCGACGCAGGTGGGCAGCAGCTCGGGCCAGACAATGAAGTCGAGCTTGCCCTCGGTGACCACGCTTACTTTGTAGATCCAGCCGATCAGGCCGGCCACGATGAAGCTCGCGGCAAGCTCACAGGCCCAGGTGATGCTCGAGGCGTAGAACGTCAGGCCAAAGTCGTAGTCCTCGACGCCCTCGGTGCCGTCGAAGGCAAAATAGGGGTAGACGTCCTTGTTGGCGCCAAAGTGCAGGACCACGACGCTGCCGAGGAAGGTCAGCATCGAGGCGTTCTCGGCCAGGAAGCGGATGAAGACGTTGCGGATGCACATCTTCTGATACGCGCCGTAGCTCTGGCCGTTGACGCCGATGACGGTCAGGAACCAGTGGAACGGGGCCGACATCAGCGTCGGCGTGACAATGATGAGGCCCGTCGAAGAGAGGAGCTGGAGCATGACGAACTGCGACGGGCTGCGCAAGCGAGCATATAGGGCACGAACGTAGGTCTGGTAGGTAAGCATGAAGTACCTGTGTCTCGGATTAGCCTCGCTCCTCAAAGACCCAAGAGGGTCTTCTTCCCCGTTGGATGCAAACTCACAGCTTGAAGATCCAGCTCAGCGGGTAGCTCCCGACTCGCTCCCCTTCGTTGCCCCCTAGGATCCAGCCGGTCAACCAGTCGAGAAGATGGACGGTGGATATCCACCCGTAAACGTAGACGATGGTCTCGAAGTTGTTGTGCGGTAGCGTGCGTAGGTATATCTCGGCGTACGCCTCTCCTATCACGTACGCAAGCAAGCCGATGGATAAAGCCAGGCAGAACCAGACGAAGCGGACGAAGCTTGCTGGGAGCCATCGCCGGCGCAGCCTGACGGGCATTGTGGCGCGGTGATGGCGGCCGTCGACGTATCCAACCGTCAGTGCATCCTGGTTCGGATCGAAAGCATCAGGACCCACGACGGCGCGGTTTCGTCTCCCATCCCGCCATGACGTCTCGCTATCGGGCTCGCCCGCCCACCACGAGGACGTAAAAATGCGCTGCGTCTCGGAGAACGACCGTCGAAGTTTGAGATGACGCTCGTTCGTCATGAGAATTAAGAAGGCAATGCCGACGGGCATCGCCATAATGACAAAGGTCCACGAGATCCATGCCGTGTTGTGGACGGTCAGGAACCTGGACTCCGGGATGAGGTACACGGGGATCGGCGCCGCGATCGAGAGGGCGGCGATGAGGGATACGGTGATGGGAAATCCAAGCGACTGCGGCCACCAGTTTAGGCTGTAGAGATTGAAGACCTTGGTGATCCAGATCAGGGCGGTCAAGTTGTAAAAGCTGTAGTAGACGAAGAGGAAGAACCAGAAGTTCACCCTCACCCTGGCCGCGCCGTGCCCTGGCACCTTGCTTCCGGAAGTGGGTGGCGGCCCTCCGGGTCGCTGCACGGCGCCGTCACCGTTGTCGTCGTCTTCATCGAGTAGCGGGTACTGCGGGAAGGGCACGGCAACCCACGCCACGGCCTTGCAATTGCATCAGCATTCGTTACACCAACAACCGTCGAAAGAATCCGCGACCCCTGCCACCGATTCTGCGAACGAATAGCCAGAGGGTGGGAAAGGGGGGGCAACCTACCAACAGCGCAGGCAACACCACCAGAGTCAACCATCGGCTCCACCACACGTCCACAACCCTCTTGACCACACTCGCCTTGGGATCGACCCAGGTGTCCGTGAACCTTCTCAGCAACCGCTTAACCCAACCGGTGCCGCAACAACAACAACAGTAACAACAGTACCTCCCGTCCGCGCCATCACCATCGTCTTCTCCGTAATGCCCCTCCTCTTCGTCCTCCTCTTCCTCCTCTTCCCGTTCCACAGCGGCCGCAATCAGAGCCCCATAGCCGACATGCACGCTGCCTCTCCACCCAGGCTCGGCAGAGAGGAGTCCCATCTGCGCACCCCCTCCCCCTCCTCCTCCTCCTCCTCCTCCCCCTCCTACTCCTCCTCCTACTCCTCCTCTGACGACACTACCACCACCCAGTGCAACCGGTCCCGTCCCCCAACTTCCCGTCCTCCGACCCGCCCCCGCGGCGGCGCGACTGCCGCCGCCCCCCTTCAGGAGCGAGGAGGCGAGGGCGTCGTGGGCGGCCGCGGCGGGTCTCGGGACGGCGCGGTACCGACCCAGCAGGGGGGACGCCTCGGAAGGGTGGCGGACGTTCTGGGCGCGCTCGGAGCCCTGCTGGAAGGAGAAGAAAGGGACGGACGGCGTCGTGGCGGCGGCGGCAGCCAGCAAGGCGCGGTCGCTTCTTCTTCTGCTGCTGCTTCTGCTGTTGCTTCTAATGCTCGAGAACGGGAGGGAGGAGCTGCTGCTCTTCCGGCCCGTGCGGGAGCGGTGATGGGGATCCCACTGGCCCGCCCTCCCCGGCCGGAACCCGTACCCGTATCCGTACCCATGTCCACGCGCGTCGTGTCCGTATCCGTGCCCGTAGTCGAGGGGAGGAGGAGGAGGGGATTTGCTTTGGGTGAGGCCCATCCGATTGTGGTAGATGACACACGCGTGCGAAATGAATTACGAGGGCGGGAAGGGCTTGGCTTGTGTCTTGTTTCCCCCACGGTGGTTGGGTGCCCTCGTCCGAACCGTCTAAGACGAGAAAGTGGGTGCCGAGAGTTACAGGGTTGATGGATGCATTGCCCGTATGTGCCTCGGGAGAAGCAACGAATTGGGGTTTCGCGCGGGGTGTGTTCCGTCGTTTTCACCGATGAAATCGATCGGAACTGGGAGCCGTCGAGAGATAGCCTTTGCGTCGTGGTTACGGCGTTCTCGACCTCGTGTCTTTGCGAGTCTCGACGAAAATTCGAGAAGAATTTTGAGCAGTTCGGTACGAGATACTTGCGTCAGTGTTTTAGGTGTCTTCTTGGTCATGAGTTGGTTGTTGGTTTTTTGGTGTCACGCGAGGTACTCGGGCCTTCCTTATCGCGGCCAGGTCCCCCACAAGGGTCCCTGCAAGGAGGCTCCATCTTGTGCCGAAGACCCCTGCTCCGATCAGGCCGCCAAGCCCCCCGGACTCTCTGATGCAAGAAAGACCATTACCGTACGGAGTAATCCGTACACTACTCTGTACGGCGACGACTCGTTCCAACTTCACACAATTATCGTCACATCACCAGTGTGTGCAGGCCTCCTTCCCAAACTGAACGTTAGATACCCGGAGAGTGTCCCAGACGAAACCGGAGCAACGTACTGTGTAAAACTTGGGGCCAGGGAGTTTGTGGTTTCAACAGCAAGACAGTACGGAGTAGTAGTACCTCGTCAACGCTGTCGTTGGGCTATCTAGGTACTCACGCAATTTGAGGAGCAGGATGGTTTATGTTGAAAGATGGGTGCAGAAGCTACCCTGATATACCTTGCTTGCTGCCTTACAGTTACAGTACTCTCCACCCTCGGTGCCTTCCCCAAGTACAGTACATACAACATAACAGCACAGACTGTTAATAGCCGGGGTATCAGGAAGGTATCAGAAGGAGGTCGACCTGACCGAACCCCCATAGGTACTGAATCTTGGCGGGACTGAGCATAAAACCCTCTTTACTTTCTTTGAACACCCTCTTTCGAGGCTTCAGGGAATCTTACCGCACAGCAGTTCGACCAACCACAGTCATCTCTAATTAATGCCTGAAATCATGAGTGCGACCCCCCGGTTCTAGGACCGGCACTGCTCGTCTTTGGAACAACTTTCCCTAACTGAAAAGAAGAAGATGACGATGGTGATGGTGATGATGAGAGGAGACGATTACCACCCGCCCATCTCTCACTCACTCGATGCTCCGCGCCGACATAATCAAACCACCAACCCAGCTTCCCCCCCTCCCTCCTCCTCCTCCTCCTGCTACTACTACTAACTAACTATTATCCCACACCCATTGACCACCAGTCAGTCATGTCCCCCTGACGCGGGCTGACTCAGCCTCTGAAACCCCGCCAGCACCTCCCGGTCCACATTGACGGCCCAGTTGGCTTCGAACGCCTGCTCGCCGCCCACCCGCTGCACCATGTCGGCCAGGCGGGCCCGCACAAAGTCGTACGTGACGACGCAGTGGACGGGGTCCTTGGCCGCGAACTCGCGCTCCGCCACGTCCAGCGGCGTGTCGTACTCGTACCCGGGCAGCTCCCCGGTCCACACCAGCGTGTCGTGCGCTCCCAGCGGCGGCGGCCCCGGCGGCGCGGCCTCGCCGGCGGCAGCGGCGGGCGGGGGCTGCGCGCCGCCGTCCGCCAGCTCCATGATGACGCTGGTCCACATGGACAGGTAGTCCTGCAGCCGGTTGAGCACGAGTTCCTGCATCTGCTGGTCCGGCAGCTCCCAGAGGCGGGTCAGGGCCAGGCACGAGAGCTTCTCGCGCTCGACGTCGCCCATGCAGTCGAAGTTGGCGAACCACTGCGTGCTGAGCCAGGACCAGACCTGGTCGATGGGGCTGCCGAAGCTGGTGAGCATGCTGACCAGGAGGGCCGGGTCGGCCAGGGCGATGCGGGCGAGGATCGCAAAGTAGGCCGTCTCCTTGACCGTGCTGATCTTGCTCTGTTTGCGCTTGGGCCCCGTCGTCTGGCCGGCTTCCCACGCGCTGTGCAGGCCTTCGAGCATGGCGTGGAGGACGTTGGTCTCGAGCAGGTCCTGGACCACGACCGAGACACCCTGGGCACCCCCGAGCTCCTCGGCCACGCGCACCACCAGCTCGATGGACTTGGCGCCGACGTGTGACTGGTCCCGGCTTTCCGACCTGAGCGCCTTCCCCAGCGCAGACAGAGTCGGGCGGCGGAGGGAGTCGCTGAGGATGTCTCGGGGTGCTAGGAGGATGTAGTCCTTGGTGATGTCCAAGCACTGGTTGGCCACCTCGGAGTCGTACTCGAGAAGTGGCAGCGCCAGCTGGACCATCTGTGTGAGGTCCGGGTTCAGCGGCGGTGAGCTCTGCGTCAGGACGGCCTTCCACAGATCGACCGACTCCTCGATCAGGTGCAGGTGGAGCGCCGACTCGGGGTTCATTGCCTCCCGAAGCAGCGGGACGATGACGCTCTGGTACCGCTGCGACTCGGCCCTCATGGACGAGACCAGGGCCGACATTATAGCCAACACCGACTGCTTGATCATGTATTCCTCGCTGGCAGCCGACTCCCACAGCTTCGGCAGCATCAGCATGATGGCGTCTCCGAACTGCGATACGTGCGTCTCCATCCTCGACACGATCACGCGAAGCGTCTCGAGAAGCGCGAGTCTTGTCTCGTCGCTCTCCACCTCCTTGAGGAGGTTGACTAGGAGGTTGAAGATGTCGGCTGCGTAGGGGTAGAAGCTCTCCCCCGAGAACTCAAAGTCCTCGGCTATATACTTGAGCTGGCGGGCTGCCGTGATGCGGACCACCTCGTCGTTATGCTCGTCGTCAGGATTCATCAGGTGGCGGAAGATGTCGTACACCACAGGTCTACTGGCCTGGGATATCCTGACGGGGATCCACTGGCTTAGCAGGATGGCTATGCGGCGCCGCAGCAGCTTCGCCATGGGTGCCCGGATCTGTGCATCCTTGACCAAGAAGGTCGTCAAGAAGCGATCAAAGTCAAAGTTCTGGTAGATGATGGCGGCTGCGCAGCCTAGAGCACAGTAAGCAGCCTCCTTGGTGATAATGTCCATGTCGACCTTGGTGGCCAAGTTGCAATACGCCAGTAGCGGCTCTCCGAGTTCCTTGTAGTGCGTGAGGAGGTCGAGAAGTAGCCTCTCCGCGCAGGGGCGGACGGCCCACTCGTATGCCTGACCCTCGATCCGCTCTTGGGACTCCCATCCCTCCGGGTCCTCCTCCCACGCCTCCAGGTCGGACTTGCGGAAGATGAACAGCTTGCTGATTATGACCTGCACCATGTCGAGGAGCATATCCCTCGTCAGGAGCTCGGTCTTGAGAGTATGTACCGCTTGCTTCTCCAGCTCCTTCACCTCCGGGCTTCGATACTTAAAGGTCTGCACCGGATGGTGCGCGACGGCGAGGCAGCTCCTCAGAAGCAGCAAGCCCTTGAGAGCAAGCTTTTCGTAGAGCGGCCCCTCGTGCTTGGGGTTTCCCCCGGCAGTCTCGCCCCCGGTCTGCCTGATGCCACCGGACTTCTCAAAGACGTCAGAGAACCCCTTGACGAGGTTCCAGTAGGCCTTGACCAGGGGGATGGAGTTCGGGAGCACGGGGAAGCTAGCCGGGTGCTGTTCCGACATGTCGATGTGCAGCTTGGTGAACTGGATGAGATGCTTGCCGACCGAGTCCTGGTAAGGAGCCGGGACCCACGAGCCCTCCGCCACGCCACTGAGGAACTGGTCGAACTGCGACTGCGACAGAGACCAGAAGCCGCAGACCATGGGATCCGTATGTGGTTGCTCGTAGCCGACGGTGACCAACCTCCGCAGGACCTTGAGCGCCGTCAGGCTGTTCTCGACGGCAAAGCCGACCGTGGCCTCGTCGCCGACACCCTTGGTCCACAGATCCTGCCACTGCGCCGTCTTCTCGGTGTATATGGTGCCGAGCAGCTGGACCAGCTCCGGGGTGACGGCCTGCAATGCCGTCTGTGACTTGCGCAGGCGAGCGGTGCCCAGCTCCTTGGCGATGCGGAGGAGCAGCAGCAGGGCGCCGCGCAGGTGCAAAGGGTTGGAGGCATTAGCGGCCCTCGTCGTCTCGATGAGGGTGGAGAAGGCATCCGGCCAGTCGTTCGGGTAGTCTATCCTGACGATCTTGGCCGTGACGAGGGCGTTGTGAAGCGCGAGGGTCCTGTCCTCCTCGTTGAGGGAGCCCTGCAGCAGACGCGAGCGTATCGCCTGCTTGTTCTCGGGTTTGATGGCATGTTTTGCCGTCTGCCTCCAGTACTTGTCGATGCCGTTTTTGAGAAGGATGATGGCGAGGAAGCGGACCTGCTTGTCCTGCGAAGCGTCGAGATAGATGGTCTGCAGGGGCCCTTTTGGATCAGCGAAGGAACATTGGGGCCGGGAGGGGAGAGTGTGAGTGGCCTTTTTGGGGGAGGTTGCCGAATGCGGGGCGGGCGTGGTGCGGTAGTATCTACGGATTACAGCACATACCTGGAGGAGAGCAAAGTAATCGGAATGTGGCTCCCATGCCTGGAGCTGCTGGCCGGCTGACTGCCTCTGGGCGTGGTCGGTCGAGGTAGCGGCACTGCTGAGGGCCTTGACCAGCTCCCACTGATTCAGCGGGGCCGCCTCGCCAGGAACCTCGATTGCGAAGCTGCTCATCCCGCCGCGTGCACTCGGCGGCCCGATCGAAATTCCAGATTGCCCAAAGTCAAGAAGATGCTAGCACCGGCACGGGTCTTGCCAACCTCCACAGCCTTGGGTCGTCGTGTCAACAACTGCTCCTACCCGTGGACCAAGAGCGAAGTTGGCGCCTTGCAGTTCGCTGCATGAGCCTTGCCTGATGATGGTGGGGTTCTAGGTTTAGGTTCACTCGATGGAATGAATGAATGGCGGGGTCGGCAAGGTTCCGGATGCCCCACCACCCTTCCGGAGCCAGGGGTCGTCATAGAATTAATTAACTGCTTGGAGTGCCCGTGTTCCGGAGAAGGTGGGTTCTGCGGCTTTCGCAAACTGTGACCCCTCTCAACCCTCCACCCCTGTCAGCAGCATGCAATGAATGCCTCTCCTCTACAAGTCATATCACGACATACCTGATCGGTAACTACAGGAAGCAGTTGATGGCGTACGTTCGGATCAATGACAGCTAAGAATAGCGACACAGCCTCAGTATTTATTTGTGGTTCCTGACCTGCCCAGGTACCCAGATGAGGGAGGTAGTTGATGGAAACCATCTGAAGGACTGGAGTGGAACTTGGGAGCCGGGATACAACGGTCGGATTTCGGGGGCAACACGCCATCCGCAGCCCAGGAAAAGCACTTGATTTTCTAACAAGAGCGACTGCTTTCTGTCCCTCCCGTCGTGCTCTCGCACTGGCAACGCCGAGATTAACCAGCCAACCTAGCCAGCAAAACGCCCATCCATTACGCCTCACAAGGCCGCCTTTCCCCTCGACTCGAACGGCAGCCCAAGGACCATAAGACCAGCAGCGATGAACAGGGCTCCACTGGTATACACCGGCGCGGCGGTGTTGAGGTCGGCAAACATGGCCACGATGGGCTGTCCAGTGGTCAGCTTCAAGAGCACGCAGCTGGTTATTCGAGGGGATACGTACCGCCATGATACCGAAGACGCGGTTGCAGGTCGCTGTCAGGGCGTTCCCCGTACCCCTCTGCGGCGTGGGGAACAGCTCCGGAGTGAAGCCGTAGAGGACCGCGTACATGATGTTTGAGAAGAAACTGAAAGCGCAGTTCCAACCGAGGAGGGACTTCGAGTTGACCGCAGTCGTCGATGCGTACAGGAACACGCCCGTCAGGATGGTCGAGGCCGCAAGCGCGCCTTTCCGCCCGACTTTCTTGGTCTCGACCAGAACTCCGCCGATCAGCGCGCCCGGCACTCCCAGGACGGCTATAATCAAAGAGTTTCGATAAGTGAGATAGGTCGAGCCGTCCCCGAAATCAGCCCCACGCAACTGCTGCACATAGGGAATATATGCATTGTAAAGCGGGTATCTGTGGTTGCTTCTCGTTAGCTTTCATCATGCTGACGAAACGTGAAAGGAGAAAAGAGGGAAAAAGGAAGAAGGTGGGAAAAAGGGAAGAAGAAAAGCAAAACAGGAAACATACCCGAGCCCAATCAAGGCCCAGACTCCCATGATTAACGAGGTCGACAGCGCGAGCTTCTTCGTTGCGAACAATGCCTGCACCCGGTCTAGCCTGACATCCTCCAGGTTCCTTTTGAGCGCGTCCGCGGCCCTGGCCGGCGGGACGTAGCCCTCGGGCTCGACCGCCTTGAGGTCCTCGACGGTCAGCGAGGTCGCCATCCCGTTCCGCCGCGCGACCTCGTGGACGATCCGGACAGCCTCCTCGTCCCTGCCCTTGCCCATCAGGTACTTGGGGCTCTCGAAGATGGTGAAGGCGCAGAAGCGGATGACGAACATGATGACCGTCAGCCCGCCGACGCAAATGAGGAACCAGCGCCAGCCCATGTTGTCCTCGCGCGCGCATGTCGCGGCCCCCTCCCCCTGCTCGCACGTCAGGTTGCCCAGCAGCGGCCAGGCGATCAGCGTGGCGACGACCTGGGCGACGGCCCAGGCGACCGACAGGACGGTCAGCAGGAACTGGTGCGACGCCGGCAGGAACTCGAGGTAGATGGCCGAGTCGACGGGCAGGTTCCCGCCCACGCCGAAGGACCAGAGCGCGGCGAAGACGCCGATGGCGGCGAAGGTGGGCGAGCCGGCGGCCGCCATGCCGAACACGGCCGTGATGCCCAACGTCAGGTTGAAGGCCCACCGGCGGCCAAAGATGTCGCAGCCGAAGCCCCAGAAGAGGGCGCCCGCCAGGAGGCCGATGTTCTGGCTCAGCGTCAGCAGCGGCGGCCGCTCCTGCCGGAACTCGTTGGTCACGGGCGGCAGGATGAGCGACGTCACGATCGGCCAGAGGTTGTCCGAAGCCCACCCGAACGAGATGACTATGGAGAGTTGCCACTGGTACCATCCCATCCCGATCTCTTGGATCTGGCGGCTGGCCGTCAGCGGACTTCGCGCCGAAGATACTAACTCAGTAAGGGAGGGGGGGGGAGGAAAGAGAGAGAGAGGGGCTGGCTTACTGCCCGGTTGAGGATCTTTGCTTTCTTCTCGTAGACGCTACGATGATTAGCCCCCAGTAACCGAGCCCGGTCGAGTACTCGCTTGGTCTATTTACGGGTCTACTTGGCCTTCGGGCAGAATGCCGCTAATGTTGTCGCCGGCGTCGACGGAGACCTCCTCTTCGGCCCGGGGAGGCGTCTTAGAATCAACGTCAACGCCGGCCGAGGGGGGCTTACGGCCGTTCTCAACGTCGCCCATGCTGGCAAAGTTCTTGCTCCGGTAAGTCGAGACGCGAAGTGGAAGCTCTAGAGAAGCACAAAGCAGATAGGTAATAAGGGGAAAAAGGGTAAAGGTGGAGCAATCTGTAGTTGGTGAGCTGCAGTTGCCTCGCATCAAGAAGAGAATTATATATTACAAGTACATACATACTAGTACTATTAATACCGCGCAACTTGGAACCCAAGGAGAAATAAGCTTGAGCTTCGGTGTACCCATATGTATGTTGCCCCCGGCGAAGCTCCCTGCACTGCGTTACCACCATCTACATTTGACTTAACCTCGACCTGCAGTCGCAGGGTTACCAGCGACGGAAGGCCTATCAGAATCACGGCATTTTTTAACATTTATTGCGCCATCTGCCTCGCCTTTCACGTTATTTGTTCAGCTTCTGAGGACCCCGGCCTTAACCCAACAATGACGACATTGACCCCCCCAAGGAGCCTGCAGCTTCCCGCAATTGGTCTCACGCAAGCTCATCCGTGTCTGCCAATTGAAGGGCGCGGTATCGGCCCCGGCCGCCCGGCTGCGCCAAGGCTTGTCGTACCTTGCCCCAGATTTTCACTACCCAAAGTGGGAGGTGGCTCTTGTTTAACATTCAGTCTCGGCATCACGTCTCTTGAGATTCTCGTCTCGTTTGCTTGCCTCGCGGCTGGCCACCAAAGAACTTGAGACGGCATCTATCAAGTCCGTTTATTCTTCCTATTGCCCCTAAAACAGATAGCAGTGATACTCTGTATCATACGTTGCGCAGCAACTACTGACTGAACTGTATATATCCGAGGAGGATCAGATTGATTAATGCCAAACACACTTAGGTAAGGTAGATAGGATGTAATTCTTTGCTATCGGAGACATTTACTGTGTAAGATGTGCAAATTACTAGTCATCAAAATCAACGCACTGTTCCTTTTCCATACATGGCCCACTTACACACACACGCATTGGCGAGCTCCCCAGCTACCACCCCACAACACGACCGTCGCCTCCAGCTCGAAGCATCGGATGAGGCAACTATTGATGAGCAGAAAGGGACCCGTGTCAACCCTGCCGTAGCACCTGAGAGCGAGATGGCAAGTTTCACCGGATTTCTGGCCACTCCTCTCAACCCCTAGAGCTGCGCTGGTTTGATCCAACTTCGGAATCTGACCTGGTCGAGCCTTGCTTCCGACGCCGGCGATGGCGCGGCCCGTCCCGACCCTGGATTTGTGTAGGCGCCGTCCCAGGCAGTGGAGGGGAGGGTGTGTTACCTTGAAGCAGCAATTCCCCGTATTTCTGTGACAGATGGTTGTCGTCCAGTCTGCCGACGTGGTCAATCTGCCTCACCATCTGCAGCGCCGGGCTGTAAATGGAAGGGAATATACCACGGTTTCGAACGTCCGTGGCGTCCCAGCCGGCCTTCTCACCGATCTTGAGAAAGGCATTTTGCTGGAAAAGGTCTTCCAACTCGAGCGACACCACAGCGGCCTCATACCACCGCGGCACTTCACCTTTGTCTCGCTTCTCCCGAGTGATTCTCTGAGACCATGGACGAGAGCGCTTCCCCTCGTACGTATTCCATGCGGTTCCAGAGTACGGCCCCTCGGAGTATGAATCCGTCACCAGCTGCAAGATCTCGGTGATCTCGAGGGCGCTCTTGCGGTCAGCGCTGGGATAACGCCATTTGGTCAGAACACGGACCGCGTGGACATCTGCAGGAGCCTCTGCTGGCACAGCGAACCTGACCTCCAGAGAACCTTGCTCGTTGCGCCTGTTTTGCCAATGTCAGCCAAACCCCGAAGCAGACCAGGAGGAGCTCTGGGACATACACAACGCTCAATGACCGCAACAAATCTTTCGCAAAGGCGCCATACATTTCCTCTAGCTCATCCGTCTTCGTATGAGTCATCGTAATCCGCAGATCCCAGTGACGGCATATCGCATGAACGTAGACGGGCATCGGCTTGTCTGCGCTCTCTGCGCCGTCGAACAGACGGATCGAGTAAGAGAACTGGCTGCTCTTGGGGTCACGATCCTCAATGTCAACAATGAAACGTGAGAGGCCTTTTCCGGAGCGCAGACCGCAGTGGAAGGAGTAGGTGATCCAGACACGGCTCGGTATCTCCTCCCACAGTCGAGTTCCATTTACCTGCAAGTTGACCATATCCTCAACATCACAACCATACGTAGACAGAATTTTGGTGAAGCTGATGTTATGACTTCCGCCAAAGTCATTGTTTAGATTCCTCAGCAACTGTGCCTTCATCCATCCGTTGCTGGGTGTGGTTGCGTTGTTGAAAGCCAGGCCGCTTCGGTCCACCTTTTCAAGGATGATACGGCCAAGCTCGGCCCGCACTGCAAGCTTGCCACGCCGGTACGGGCCCAGGAGAAGAAGTTTGGCTATTGCTGCTTCAATCTCCTTGAGAAAGCTCTCGGAGGAGGGCAGATGACTATAGCCGTCAACTTTCGAATTGCGAGGCAATGGGGGTTGGCTTGACAGGGCGTCGAAGCTTGGGGGCCCGTGAGGATTCAAAGATTTAGAACTCCCGCCATTTTGTGTGACCCGCTGCTTCTTGATCACAACCTCCTTGCCTGGACTCCTTGTAGTCGTCGTGTCTTGCTGCGGATGCCACTGGTTTGAGTGAGGGGCCGGCAATGGATGTCGGTTTTGCGTCGAGCTACCCACAACTGCCGGTTGATCGTTCGAGTCATCGTTCTTATCTCCCAATCTCACATTTTCACCCGGCAGGGGAATGAGTGCTGGCATCTGCCACCCAATCGTAGATCTCAACCCGTTGTCGGGGCTTGTTATGTCTACTGCCGCCATCATATCGATCAAACAATCCTCGCCAGTGAACCCGAGCTCATCTTCTCGCGATTTGCTCACAGATTGCTCGCTCAACATGTCGAGTCCCGTGTAAAGCGGCGAGATTTTGTTGCAGAGTTCTGAAATGCGGGCAGCTACGTTGTACTGCTGCTCTGAATGCGCGGTCATTGTCTCGGATACCGCAGCCGTGGAGGTCTCTCGGCATAAAGTCGTCTCATCGTTATGAAAGCTCATGAGATCTTCCTGCTCGACGGATGCTGTCGACGACTTGACTGCGACTTGGTCATTGATGAGGTGGTGCGCGGCATGTCTTAAAGATTCCTCAACAACCGGAAGCTGTCGAATCCAATGCTCTACTTGGCTGCTCGCCTCAAGAGCCGAGTTCTGTTTAGGCGGGCTGGAGTTGTTGGCTACGAAATCGAACTTGTCAATTGTCTTAATGGAGACCGCGGGCCGATTTCCAAAAACCTTCCTGTCCCTGAGCCGAACGTTAACCTTTGGTCCTAGGAGAGAAATATGGTAACCCTTATCAGGAGCCCAAAGGCAGATGCGAATCGAGGACGCGTCCCGATAGATTGACTTGTAAGCTTCTGTCAGTTGGTGGACCATGGCTGGATCCAGGAGAGTTGAAGACGCCAGTTTTTGGTCGATGTTTGCGAGGTAACGGACGTCGGCTGTAAAGCCAGGGTCCGTCGGATCGGCGTGGTCCTCGGGGTCTACGACGTGAGTTGCGCGTGATGAGGCAGGCAAGAGTTTCTGTAACCGTTTAGCGGCTGCCCATTTCCGGAAAGCAGTCTCCGCAATACTCACTCTGGCGGCAAGCATGACTTCGAGCCTTTCGCAGGCTTCGTGGATAGGTTCCTTGCTATTGGCAGCGATATGAACTAACTTGCCGTTGAGGCGGGCATCCAGCTTGACCTTCAGTTCATCCTCTACTAGCTTGGCTTGCCGGCGGTCCAGAATGTCCATGATGGTATACGGCTCGTCGTTCTTATCTAGAATGTCCCACACCTCGGCAAAACGATACTCGACATGGGGCTTGGGGCGACAGTATATCTCGTCGACTTGGCCGGATTCCGAGGAGGAGACATCACCGACATCCTGGCCGAACCACTCGTTGTCGAAGGACGACTGTTCTAGTGTCAGCGTAATCAGATATTGATATCTAGGTGCCGGACGCAACACCCCACCTTGAGAGTGTCATCAATGTTCAACAAGTCATTCTCGCAGGCCTCAAACGCCTCTCTCTCGATATCGCGAGCGATGTTGCCAAACTGCTCGCGAATTTCATCTGCATCGTCGCTACGACAGGTGACCTTGAACCAACTGTATTCGCTATCGTAAGTAAACTCGGCTTGTGTCTGTGTCAGGGTTAGAACCAATCTGTCGGCAAGGTTGCCTTGAACTCACGAATCCCAAGCTTGTCATGTCATCGATTATTTGCCTGACAACTTTGGGCTTGTACGTCCACAAAGTTGTCAGGTAGAACTCGGTCATATATTCCATGATGACGAGTGCCGAGTGCCGATTTGGCGGCGAAGACGCGGCGATGGTGCAGCTTCTGGTGGTCAAAGATCAGCTTACACCCTTCCGAAAAAAAATATATAACCCAGAGGATAGACTCAGGTTTCAAACATACAATTAGAAGAACAGGAAGCGAACGAGGTAACAGGATGCCGTAGTTGAAGGAGTTGGCCCAGGATGGTGGGGGAAACCCTCAAAGGAAGACGGAAAAGAAAATAAAAGAAAAGGTAGGGATACTCTACCGATTCCTCAGCAGGCAATCCACAGGGCCTGTCTGGTTGGGAAGTGTGGAACGAAGTAGCTTTGGTGCCACCGACCAAGTGCGGTCAACAGCCCGCAAGAAATAAGGAAGGTTGTTTGGTAGTGGAAGAGCAAACGAATGGGACGTGCAATGATGCCTCATAGAAGGCTCCTGGCACCTTATTTGCAAGGTCTCCTAATCGTTAAGGTGTGCAAGATCAGACGAGGCAGGAGCGAGGTAAAGTCGGGCAGGTCTTGGTGTCTGAAATCCTACTGTAGTTCTGTTACTTTACGACCACTCATCATTAAGGCTCCTATCGCTATGAGTTATTGGTATGCACGTTAAAAGCTCGGAAGTTGCTAGCTGGAGTGCGCAGACAAACAGAATAGGCCCAGAGCAGTTCTTTGTTCCGTTTATACTAACTAGCCTATCTTTGTAACCAGTTGAAGATCGCTCACTCAAGGCATCTACGCCACTTCTACAAGCTCGAATAGTTGGAGAAGAAACGTTACAGATACTCTACAGACAGTTCATGTTTCGTGTGTTGGCGAGCCAGCTCCCATCATGGGTCCCCATAGCCACTGTCTACTTCGACTGTAAGCCAGGAGCATCCGAGCCTCCTGCAGGTTGCCGCTGCTGGTCGAAGAACTTCGCAACAGAAAACTACCAAGGCTCGTTCAAGATCAACTTCACTGGCACTCGCTATCATACCCCCGATACCCCCGATACCCCCGATCCCACGCCACGTCACTATAGGCACACAAAGACACACAAAAGTCATTGGATGAGGATAGCACAAGGCGCGAAGTCATGAGGCGGGTTGATAGTTTGGTCAATGCTTGCATCTATGTATCTTGCAATGTTCTCCGGGCCTGACCCTTCTCTCTCAGAGCAACGCCGTACGCCCTGCCAATGAAGACTTTATCCCCTCCCCTCCCCCCCCAAGTTTCCGAGACCACGAGTAGCAGAATGAATAACAGTGTCAATGTCCGTCTCACCGTGAAAGTACCTCGCCCATATGTCTCCGTTTCAAGTACGAAATGCTCGCCCCGAGTGGCTTCGCCTGCCCCTCCTGCTTTGTGCTGCCGTCCGGAGATTCAGTAGTAAGCGGACAGATTGGTCCTATCTATCCGTCCGCGCTGCCTGATCTGGCTGGCTGGTATCATTATATGTTGTCGTGAACCGCGGAGAGGACCGCTGTGTAAGAAACGAAAGATTCGAAAAGAAAGAAAAAAACAAAAGAAAATAAGAATCATGATCCGGGAGTAATGTATCAGGAGACCGGCCCAGAAGGCAGCCGAGGGGACTGTGGGCGATGTTGCGCCTGCCGGGGAAAACGGTGGCCGAATGCCAGCTGGGAAGCAAACTTTCTGCGCGCCGCTGGCTCCATCATGCCACTTGTGCCCAATTCGCGGAGAGGAAAAAAAAAAAAAATCTCAATAGGCACTCTTCCCTCTTCCCCCCCTTCCCCATCCCCTTGAGCGTTTCGCTCGACGGTATCTTTCTTTCTCTCTCTCTGGAGAGCAACGTGTCTACTGGGCCCACTCGATCTTCTCCTTGACGTTGAGCGCCCAGCGCAGCTTGTTGAGGACCTCCCTGGCCTCCTGCAGGGTCCTCTCCTGCTCCCTCTCCCTCTCCTCGGCCCTGCGCTTGATCTCGCGCAGGCCTTCCTCCTGCTCGGCCTTGTAGCGCTCGAACTGGGCGAGGATCTCGTCCTTCTGGCGGCGGAGCTCGCGGATGTTGCCGTCCTGCTGGTCGCAGAGCTCCCGCAGGGTCTCGATCTTCTCGTCGTCCCGCCTGCGCTCCTCGACGAGGGCCTGGACCTCGCGGCGCATGCGGCCGATCGACCGGCGCACCTCCTCGCCCTGGTCCTTCCAGTGGCTGCTGATGGCGTTGTACCGCCCCTCGCACAGGGCCGCGTAGTTGGTCGCCTCGTCGACCTTGCGCTTGGCCTCGGCGCGGGCCGTCTCGAGCTCGTCCTTCCACGCGCGCTCGCGGCCCGCGGCGGCGTCGGCGCGGCGGCGCTCCAGCTCGATGGCGTCCTGCAGCGACTCGACCTGGCGCTCCTTACGCGCCAGCAGCGTCTTGGTCACGCTCGCCTCGAGCAGGCGCGACTCGTAGTCGGATATGACGCGCTCCAGCTTGTCCTCGAGCAGGCGGGCGGCCTGCCGGGACTCCTCGGCGCGGAGGCGCTCGATCTGGATGTCGCGCCTGAGCGCCTCGTTGTCCGACACCAGGCGGTTGATGACCCGGCCCGTCTTGCCCAACCCGGCCTTGCCGACCGAGTTGTCCCAGCCGCTGGAGAGCTGCGCTTCGGTGGCGGCGAGCGAGGCTTCGGTGAATCCGCCGGCGTCGATCGATTGAGAAGAGGAGGCCGTCGTTGTTGTTGTTGCGTTGAGACTGCTCTCGCGTGTGGGTATGTCGCCGAAACTGGGCCCCCGTCTCAACGGTAGCGATGTCCCGTCGGAGAGGACATCCCCGCTGCTCTGTGCCAAGTCCGAGGGGTTGAGCTTCAGCTTGTTGTAGGACGGCATCCTGGGTATCCCTGTTGACGTTGTCGCTGGTATGCGCTGCGGAGGGTTTGATGAGGCGATGCTGGCCGTGCTATTGAGCGAGCTGGAGAAGCCGGAATCTCGTGAGGTTGCGTGCGACTGCGTTCCCTCGGTGCCGGAATCTTCCTCTGAGGACCTCTGCCGGTCGTCGACACTTGGCACTGCTCGAATCGTCGAGTTCGCGCGGCTCGGCGTGGTGGTGCGCGGGGACAAGGAAGAGGCGGGCGCGGAGGGCACCGCTTTCCCATCGGCTCCGCCTGTTGGCGTCCGGGACATGGCGGAGTTGATGGTGCCTTGGGACGCAGGTGTGAGGGTTGAACGGGACGAGAGCCGCTCATGCAGGGACTTGGACGCCTTGCCCGGCGTCGACTTGTTGGTTGGTGTCGCAGCCGGTGCTGTCTCTGACGGGACGATGGTCACGGAAGAGGGATCTTGGGGCACATGCTGTTAGCCTCCGGCAGCAACGTTCCGCACGACTCCAACCTCCCAGCAAATCCGAAGCAGGAACACCTTAATGACTGGTTGTGCCCTTGCCCTGGCACAGACAGTGCACTACATACACAGTAGCTATGTATGTAATGCTGCAGCGGACCCTGCAGACGCACACTTCCGAACACATGGAAAGTTGGACCCGCTCTATTCAGAAGACGCCGGCGGGCACGGATTAAGACAATGAATGCAGGGGGGGTCAGACATACTGTGTTGGTCCCGGGCGTCCTGGTGAATCGAAAAGGCCGCCTTTGGATCGGATTGCGGTCGGGCCTTTGAGAACTTTGTTTCGCATGGTTTATACAGAGGTAGTCACGGATTAACAGCCGAAGTTTGAATTCAGGGACACGGGGGTTCCCGTCCTGGGGCGCGCCAGGGGCAGACCGTCTGTTCCACTCTAAAGCGGGTCGGGCCCGCTTATTAGTGCTGAGCTAGCACGCTTCCTTCTCGGAAGAATACTTTGTACTTCGTACTGCGATGTACTATACGGATACTTGCACTCGAAACCCGACTTCGAATGTTTCTGCGGATATTATCGACCGACAAAAGAAGCACTCGTGCGTGTGCCTGCTGTATCGCTAATCAAATGTCATACACCTCTCCTAGCTTCGAACTCGCCGTGGTTTGCGGAACTTGGATCGGTAAGCTAATTGATGATTGTGAGATCGGCCTTGAAATGCTTTTTCGTTGCTATAGCTTGCATGTGCAGAAGGCAAAAAGGTAAAGCCTACATAGTAGTTTGTTGGAGCAGGGGATTCTTTAATAAGTAAGGTACGCAGTATGTTAGTCGGTCGGTAGAGAGGTACGGAGCACGGGGTACTTCGTACTTCGTCCGGAATCATTCAGTCCCAGAAACCCGAGGCGAAGGGGAAGCAGCGGGAACTGCGGCGAACCAGAAAAAAAAACAATCAAAGCCAGGCGGTAATCAAACCTTTTTATTGACAGGCGGCCAATACCACTGCACGGCAACAATGAGCAGAAGCAATAACCGCAGCCGGTCCGCGCTGGTCAGCCAAATCGCTCGGTTTGCACCCGCAGTGTCCAGAGCTGCGACCCTGTTGCAGGCCCGCGCACACGAGCAAACATGCCATTCTCACTGCCACAGCAACCAACCAAGCACACGGCCTCCAGGTGGGGCCGTGCGTATGTATGTACGCTCTGAGTGGCCCCGCCCGACATTGAGTTTTGAATTGTGAGACAGGGGCTGAGGGTCTGTGAATTGTTTGACGATTCGCGCTGACACTTGAACTTGCTGCGCGTCGTGTAGTCGGAAGGAAAGCTCTTGAAAGAGCTTCCTACTCGTGCATGGAAACTCTTGCACATTTGTCGAGTGTCCTGATTATGTTTTTACCAAGTCCCAGCTCACGGGATCACGTTGACTCTGGTTGCCAATGCTAGCGATTGGCGCTTGGCGGCAATTTGGCGGTTGATGCCAATGATGGAACTAACGAGATACAACGATTAGGCGTGTCGCGTCTCCCCGTCGCATGCCCCGCCTAGGATGCTTTGTACATCCGTACACTATTGATGGAGCCACCCTCCGTACTTTTTTTTCTTCGCTATCCCAATCCGTCAGTCCGTTCATGATCCTTCGCTCGCTGAATGATGGCTAAGTCGAATCTTTCCGCCCCAGACAGAAAGCCAGAAAATTGCCCTGCCAAGCCCCTTATGATTAGAAAAAAAAATAAATGCATCCATGTCATACAATGGCCCCCCCGAAGCGTAGCAGTCGCAGCATCTACGGCTTGTCAGAGCTGATTGGTCTCATGTAGCAATCGCCATGTTGTTCGCATGAGCCGCATCGCCTTCTCCAGCACTTCTGGTCTGGGATTCGATGAACCCCGGCCGCCATTTGACGAGATACTTGGCAGCCAAGGGGCGTGCATCCTCATCTACGCAAAAGATGAAACAAGTCAGTCGGAAGCTCCAACGAGCAAGAGATAACAAGGAAGGGTAGAGGGAGAAGAATGAAGAGACCACGCAAAGGAAGAAGCAACTCACATTCGGCCCAAATCTCCGCCACCGTGTCCAGCGCCATCTCCCTCGCTGGCGGCCGCATCATGACGAGATACAACAGGCTCGTCAGCGCAAGTTGCACCGTCGTGGGGTCGGCGCAGAGCGCCTTCAGCTTCCCCAGCAGCGGCTTGCTTAGCCCGGGGATCTCGGCCAGGAACCGCGTGAGCACCTTGTCCTGCGCCGTGACGTAGCTTAGGAACCCGTCCACTAGCCGCAGCGCCCACCGCTCGTAGTGCAGCTCCCCGGGACTGACCTCGCTGCCGCCTCTTCTGCGCTTTGTCAGCTGGTCGTTGTACCACTCCTCGCAGAGCCAAGCGACGGCGATCTCTATGCGTCGCCGCCAGTCCTCGAGGATGTAGGCGTACAGCATCTCGCGAATGCTGTCGCCTAGAGATACGCGCGACGCCAGTGGACGGTCGAGCGCGTCTTCGGACTTGATCCCCATGGGGGTGTCCTCCAGGCCGGCCGTAGTGCGGGTCGCGAGGCGCGTGATCAGCGTCAACCAGGAGTCGCGGTCGTACGAGCTCGCTGCCAGCCGGTTGATGCCCGCCTTGGGTTTCCGCGCCATGCCCGCGTCTTTAAGGGCCGACAATGGCCCAAACACGCGAGAGGCTGCTGCCTGGCTGAGCTTGGTGGCGACGTCCGGATCGACAGTGGGCGGAGGCGGGAGTTTGAACGGGCCGAGAGTCATTGCCGCACCGGCGTCGGCGGCCGGCTCGATTGGCTCTTCCGGAGGGGCATTGTCGAGCTTGTTCAGGATCTGCTCGGTGTCTTCGGCCGGGGTGAGGTCCGGTTCGTAGTCATCGTCGTCCTCGTCGATGCCTAATGGCGCTGTTGCGGCGTTGATCAACGCCGGTTGTGTTGCTGCTTCCCCGGCCGCGCCAGCAGCGTAGAGCGAAGTCAAACGATCTCGGATACCCTTCGCCAGTCAACACCGCCGTTCCCACCAACATGATTTCGCAATCGAAGCACTTACACTGACAGCCAGATCCAGGACTCGCTCGTCCAGCGTGGCCAACGTTCTGACACTGATTTTTGCGGCAAGGTTAGCCGGCAACTGTGTGGCATCGAACACTTGCAAGCCGGGATTGTCCGTGAGGGTGAATATCGTGGCGACCGTATGCGGTCCTGGTCCCAAAGGTGGTATTGTGAATTGAGGAACGCCGGCCTCCATCCTCTGCCGTTTGGCGTCCCCGAACGCGGCCATGCCTTGGTCGATCAACGCTCTTTTGCGACCAGCTTCGTCGAAGATCTCGGCCCGCGACCGCATTAGCCTTTCGAGATATTGCTGAATGCGCCCTGACATGGCGTTATTGGGGTCCCTTGTGTTGCGTTAGCAGAGGTTGCTTGCTTCATTCTAACCATGACGCTACAGACCTCCTAAGAAGGTGTGTCAGAAACATGCGGGTGGTCTTCTCCAAAGACTTGACCAAGACTCTCGTCTTTGGTGTCATTGGTGAATTAGCCAACTTCAGGGGGTTGAAGTTGAGCACCGTGTTGAGGATGCGGTTTGATGTATTTGGCCTGGTCCGCGCTAGAATCGAGAGACAGTTGATGGTGGCGTCCACAAGCAGAGCGTCGCTGTGCGGACAGTCAGCCATTCGTGTTCCCATTACGTGCGTCTTTGACTCTAACTCACCTGCTATTGTCCTGTAATACTCCAAGCATCCTGTCCAGGAGCCCAGTTGCCTCTGCCTCCAGTTGCCTGGGATCTAGCAATGGGTGGTTCGCCGGAATCATGTTCAGGGAAATGTCGAGTCCTCCATACTAAGGGCGACCCATGTCAGCGAGTGTTGCGAGTTCGAAAGACGGCCTGCTAACCTTCTGCTCCATGCCGTTCGATACTGTCTGCGCAAGCACGACTCGTTGGGCGAATTTGATGCAACTCAGCTTGACCGGTGCTGGTGCTCCGTCCCAGATGCTCAATATCCTTGACTTGATGGCCGACATCTGTTCCCAACTCTCGGTATGGTAAGAATTATGAACGCTGGGGTGCTGCTGTTAGCTTCCTGCCTGGATCTTTCGACACTTCTGGTGGCACCAAGAACCATTAAACGCCAAGGATCAAGAGTCACGAATGAGCACACCAGAGGCAAAGTATTAATCAAAGTTCTCCCCCGCTCCCCCCTTCTTCAACTCCCACCACCATTTAAACCCAAATTTTCCCTTCCCTTATAGATATCGGAGTCAAAACAAGCAGCAAAGAAAAGAAACACTTACATCCACCTCAGCGCGACGGGATACGCGCTCGCAGCAGCCACGATGCTCGACTTGAGCACGATGGCGTCCTCCCCGGCGTGGTCGAGCAGGCTGCGTAGCGTGTCGAGCACGGCCACCGTGATGTTCTCCTTCTCGCGCATGGTCAACACGGGCGTGGCGAGCGACTCGGCCAGGAAGTCGGCGCCCCATCGGCGCAGCTCGACGGGCGCGGCCGGCCCGATGATGGGCAGCACGCCCTTGACGATGCGGTCGTAGTAGGTCGGGTTCTCGAGCACCAGCTTGCGCGCCGCCCCGAGCTGCTCGAGCTGCTCCGCGACCGAGATGGCATTCTCCGAGGACGGTGTCGAGGTTGAGTCGGCCGCCATCTTTTTCTTTTTTTTTCTCTCTCGTTGCTGTCGCTGTTGGTACGCTATCTCGCTCACGTGGTCCCCTTCTCTAGCGGGCTGGGATACTGGGACCGTGGGCCAAGATGGTTTGCCTAGCTGACAGAAACGACCAGGAGTGACGAGAGCGATGAATGCGACGGTCAGGGCAGTGCAGAGTCTACAAAGCGGGCTGGCTAGTGCTCAAGTGCTCAGATGCTCAAGAAGAAAAAGATGACAGGACAAGACAGTCAGGACTGTTTGTTGGTCGTTCAAGCCAGCGCACCGCCCTTCTCCTCCAATCTGCGAACCCGATGCGCTGAAAGAGAGCTGAAGAGAGCGAATTGTGCCACAGCCAAGACAAGAATCACGGCCGGGCAGTCAAGACTCTAGTGTCGACTTTCGAGGCCCCAGGGCGAGGTTCAGGTCATACTGCGTGGTTGCGCGCGTGGATGTCGATAAAAAATGGTGGAGCTATCGGGAAAAGTTCAAAACTCTGGCAGATGGCTGGTGGTAGGCTGGTGGTACCAAGTTCATCAATTCCACTGCCCAAAGAAGTCTGTGTGATGCCGCTTGACAATCGCCTCAACTCCCCTCTTTTCGTCGCTTAATAGAAATCAATTGTCGTGGTGCGGTCAAAGTGTGAAATGTGGGTATGGCGACCGTTGAGGTTTGGGAAGCTACCATTGCTGGCAGACGCGCTTCGGTTGAGGTGACGTGAAAGGCCCAGGGTCCCGTTTTGGAGCACGGTCCAGCCCCTCGCAGGCTTCTGGATGCGCCCGTGTCCTCATTCGCTGATTAGCGATAAGCTTCGATTACGGTGTAACCTAGTGTACGGATTATACCCACGCGGGAATCTCCGATGCTCGATACAAATTCGCCGATTCCCAAGGACGCCAACACACGATTGACCCCTCCAGAGCAGCCACACGGCCCTTCAACGTCGCAATGGGGTCTGTTCACCACAATCACACCTCCGACAACCATAGAGAGCCAGGCTAACACCCTTCAAGTTTCTCGCGCTCGACCTACTGGGACGCCCGCAACCGGCAATCGCCTGCTCTGATCCGGGCGCGGCGGCCATACCTTGTCAAGAACACTGTGACCGGCCTCGCTCTCGGGGCGATTGCCGTCGGTGTTTGTACGGATCCTTGAATTTCTTACGTTTCGGAATCAGCATTTTGCACCAAGCTAACTCCCGGGCCTTCTTCAGGGGCTTACACTATCAACGCGATCGGCCAAGACGAGTTCGAGGACGTCAAGGTTCCTGATGTGCCGGTGAAACCCGCATCTCAGGATGCGAAGAAGTGAGGACGCTTGCTATTACCCAGAAGGGGGAACCAGGCAGCACCCAGCTATGTCTGTAACATGTACGCGGGGAAGGGAAGAGGCGATGCTTACGGCGGCACCTGTATTACTGTATAACTGACATATACACGGGAGTTGGGGGAGTCCTATTTGATTCAAAGCATCCACGAGCAGCCTTGGCCCAGTTTTTTCTCGTGAGACAACTGCTCCGGGTATCGGCTCAGTCTATCGGTCCCAACACTCACCAAGCCGAGTTCGATACGACACGTCCAGACCGAACATCAGACCACCCTTCCGCGATCGATCAAACGATCAAATCTTCATTATGGACAAGGGATCGCCAGTTTTGTACACCTCCTCATCAATACACATACCTCATCTATATGACATTAGTCAACCCGAAACCTCCATCCGTATCCCTCCGTGGCGCGTTAGAAGCCCATCTGACAAGGCCGAGAAAACAAAAGCAAAACGGAAACGCGGACCCGTGAATATCCCCAATGCCTGCATCTGAAACTCCGCTGAAATTCGGCGCTGACAACCGCAAGTCCTAAAACGTACGACATGAGAACCGGTAGGTCGAAAAAGAGAGCAAGATCAGGAAGCGTGGATGGCGGGCTCTCGCCTTAGCGGCTCGGGGCCCATCTTCCCCTTAAGTGAGGACTCCGGCATTGCCGGTGAATGCGTCTTTTGTACTTGGGCCGGAGAGTCGCCATTAAGGATAGTAGATGTGCTTGAGGAGTACATGGCTCCAGGCTGGTTGGATTGCCTCTTCGGAGCTGACGACGGACCGGCGTACGTGGGCTGGACGTTGATGTCGCGGTGCGGTGGGTGATGATGATGGTGATGATGATGATGCTGCTGCTGCATGCGATGGGCTGGGTGGTTTGGGTTTGCCCACGGCGTCTGTTCAATAAACTGTTCGCCGGCAGCTCCAAGTCCCTGTACAAACGGCGAAATCCCCCCTGGGTATTCTGGGCGGTAGCCGGGCACTTGGTTCGAGTTGTGTCTCGGCAGTGCCTCGCGAGCACTCTGTTATCGTCATCAGTACGGATCTCCCATCGGCCAGACAGTTGTGGTCAGAGCAGACTCACCTGGATCGCCTCCAGGTCGGCCTCCACTTGTTCCTCGGTAGCACCATTGATCGACGGCGCCGCTGGGAAACCGACGTGCTTAGCGAACCCGGAGAGGACCGAGACCTCCTTGTTGTATGAGACGGCATCTCGGATGGCCTGCGCCCGCGTAGCGGGAAACCGAAGCCCATAATCCGGTATCGTGTTCGCTGCCCGCCGCCGTTCCTGCTGGATTTGATACCACTCTCGGCCCAGCTCTGCCACCGTCTCGTCTCTCGACTCCCGCACAGCTTGGTAGAACTGCGACATGATCTGGGCACGTTCCGCAACTGCTCGGCGCCGGAGCACCGATAGCTTGAACTGTAACTCGAGCGTGCTCCTCCTGATCTTCTCGTCCCGCCGTTCTTGCAAGCATTGTAGCATTGCGAGGTACTCGGGATGCGTGGGGTTGTCGCCCGTGAGCATCGCTTCTTCTCGGTTGAGCTGCTCTAGACGTTCCCGGTAGAGGCTATAACAGAGTTAGCGATCGGCTTCTGGCGCTGGTGGGCATGGCAAATCACGAACCGCTCTCGGAAGCTGCTGAACTGCTTCTCGATGGATATCAGCTCCTCCCAGGCCGCTTTTTTGCGCTCCACTGCTTTCTGGTTAGAGTCGACTAAACGTGAAAAGGAGCTCGAACAGACACGTACGCTCTTCCTCGTTCCGATGTGCGGCCTCCGCCTCTTCATCAACTTCGTCGACATGATCGTCCTCGGCCTGAGGCGTCGGAACCTCAAGACTTTGTGTCTCGGCATCTTCTGGAGGTTCCTCTGGCGCTTCCTCTTTTGCGTTTCTTTCCTCCGGGCTCTTGCTCTTCCGTTTCTTCGCGGGACTGCGCCTCCCTTTCCGGGACCCGGACGACACCGCCACGTCTTCCTCAGCGGCGTCGGGAAGTTCCTCTTTAGGTTCTGTTGTAGCTTCGGGCTCCTCGTCCTCCTCCTCTGCAGTGTGGTTACTGCTTTGTGGATTTGTCGAGATCGCGTCATCGTCAGCCATGGCAACATCGTCGGCAGATTCGCGGTCAGCGCCGCTGACCAACCCAGTCCGCTTCTTAAGCGGCTGCTCAGAGTCGGACTGTTCGGCTACCGATGAACGCTTTCGCTTCCGAGAGTCGGCCGAGGTCTTCCTAGGGTGAGAGGTGGGTGCATTGTTGGAGGGTGCCGCTTGGCTCTTTTTGCCCAGAGCGGCCGCTCGGAGCCGTGGCTGCTTGGCGGAATCGAGCTCGGCTTCGCTGGAGGGAACTGACACGTCGTCATCCTCACCATCCTCTGGTTCCGAAGCTGAGTTGCGACCGCCAACCGCTTCGTCAGCATCAACGCCGGCACGTAACTGCTGATGAAGCTTGCTCGGGCTTCGTTCAAAGACCCGGTCTCGGCGGTCGGTGAATCTCCGGTTCCCCTCACCAACCGCGCCCGCCGCGTCGCGTGTCGCGCCATTCTTTGGAGGGGTATCATAGAGTCTCTCTGTCTCCGCTTCCGAGTCATTGACGTCCACTTCGGACAGCTTGCTGTCGTCGTCTGACTGGGAGGCAGGGTCAGAGCCAGGTTCTCCCTGGGCTCCGTTCCGACCTGGAGTGTTGTTGCCGTCGCCGAGATCACGCATGTCTAGATCCGCCTCGTCGCCATAAGTATCCTTGTCTTCGGGCTCGCTAAGGGGGCTCGATGCGTTGCTGGCGTCGTTGTCCGGCGCGGGCGCGGGCGGGCTTGACGGTGCAAAGGACGGCGTGGTATCCTCTGTGGCCATCGTAGACCATGCGGCAGGGTCTACGTGAGTCGCTAACAACCGAACTAGAGATGTCGGGGGTGGTGGTGGCCGACAGAGGGGCGAGCGCGCAAACTTGAACTCGATAGCTTCCGCGACCGGGCAGCTGTGGATTTGGCAGCAGGTTGTGACCGGGAATAAGACAGAGAGCAGAATTATGGTAAAAGAAATGATATTAGTCGATGCAGAGAAGACGGCAGAGTGCGCTATCGCCGTTGAATTCGCATCGAGGCGGGGGGGTGGTATTGTGTCTGGTGGGAAAGATTTGGGAGTTCGGTAGTGGGAGAAGCGCCGCGCAGAGCAACAAGCAGGAGGGAGCACAAATGGGCAGAAGCGGCCCTGCTTGGGGACGGGCTTCCATTGCCCTGCCGCCGACGCTGGGCGCTAGGCGGTCAAAGCCGGCAGTTGGCGATAACAAGCGATAAGCGAATTTTCGGCACTTTTGGAACCCTCCTTGCCGGATGCGCGGCGCTCGGAAGGAGCAGCGCTGCGTCTGCGAGGAAAACTGTAAGAGAAGCGAAAAAAATAAACCAGCGGAGAAAGAACTCGCATATCTCCATATGTTTCTGCACCATCAGGCAGGACAGTAACGCAACTCAATTCGAGAGACGGCAATTTTGCTTGCATCATTCAACCCCGCGTACGCGAGTTCGCTGTGCTCAACTCGGAGCTTAAGCTCGCCCTTCTGAGTGCGACCAAACAGCAAAATGGCCAAAGGGTACGTATGAAGCTCCACTGGACCATTCTTATACTATACTCTTTTTACTGACTTCTTTCGGGCAGCAAACCCGGCTTGTCAGCCGCATTTAAGGCGATTGACCCCGCTTTGGACGCCTTGTTTTCCCAAAGTGTAAGCTGCCGACAGCTCAAGTCTGTTTGATGATCACGAATGCTAACTAATCTCCTCGTAGGCTGGAGCCGTCAAGACCCCCCCAAAATCCCGCTATGCAGATCTGCTCCCGCAGAAGCCTAAAACGGCCTCGAAGGGCGAGGAAGACGAGGAAGATAAAGACAATTCCGAGAACGAGGAATCGGAAGCTCCCGAGGAGGAACTTGAGGAGGAATCCGGTGCCGAGTCAGATGCTAGTATGCCATACGAAGAGGAGGACGAGAGCGAGAACGAGGACGACAGTGATAACGAGGAGGAAGACGGAGAGGTGTCCGGCAAAGATGAGTCGGAGGTCGACGGCGAGGCCGATGCTTCGAGCGTGGATGACGAGGCCGCAGCCGCTGAAATCATGGAGAGGGCTGTTTCAGGTGACAAACACCAGAATGAGGGCCGGAAGCGGAAGCGGAAGCAACGAGACGACGATGAAGCTCTTGAGGCCGATTACTTGGAGCGCCTCACGAACGAAGAGAAGCCATCCGTGAAGCGTCGCAAGGCGGACGCGATAGCAGACAACAAAGCGGTTTCGGCAACGTCTTCTCCCGAAGAGGAGGACGATGATGAATCTGGAGATGATGTGCCCGTTCACGAATCGATCGCCGCCGATCCCACAGCGGCCGAACTAGAGAAGGCGAACCGCACTGTCTTCCTCAGTAACGTCTCGGTTGAAGCGATCAAGTCACGCAAGGCTAAGAAGACGCTGCTCCGTCACCTGTCGTCTGTCCTCGACAAAAACGCGGATCCGCCTCAGAAAGTAGAGTCCATCCGATTCCGTTCGACTCCCTTCCAGTCGGCCGGTATACCGAAACGCGCGGCGTACATCAAGAAGGAGGTTCTGGAGGCTACCACGAAATCCACGAACGCCTACGTCGTCTACAGCACCACTGCGGCTTCTCGGCTCGCAGTGGCGCAGCTCAATGGCACCATCGTGCTTGACCGGCACCTCAGGGTCGACAGCGTGGCTCACCCGGCACCCATTGACCATCGCCGCTGCGTCTTCGTCGGCAATCTGGGTTTCGTCGATGACGAGACTGTGTATAACACCAAGATCGACGAGGAGGGCAAGGAAGTAGTTGTGAAGCGCAAGCGGACCAAGACACCCATGGACGTGGAAGAAGGACTGTGGCGCGTCTTCGGGGAAGAAGCGGGCAAAGTCGAAAGTGTTCGCGTCGTAAGGGATCCTGTCACTCGCGTGGGTAAAGGCTTTGCCTATGTTCAGTTTTACGTAAGTTGCCGCCTGCTCGTTTACACCAACCCTCCCCCCCTTCCCCCCCCCCCAAACCCCGACACCTTTTGCTAGACTGGCCCAGCTAACACCCTGTTCTTCTGAAGGACGGCAACGCGGTCGAGTCCGCCATCCTCCTCAATGGCAAGAAGTTTCCGCCCATGCTCCCGCGCGAGCTGCGCGTCAGCCGCTGCAAGGCCCCGCACAAGACGGCCCGCGCAATGGAAGCCCGCATGAGCGCCAAGCTGGACAAGAAGAAGGGCGGCCGCAAGGCCAATGGCACCGACGCCGCCAGCTACGTTCCCAAATTGACCGCCGAGGCCCAGACCCTCGCCGGCCGCGCGAGCAAACTGCTCGGCCGGTTCGGCGCGGCGAAGCTCACCGGCAAGCCCGCCGGCCCGGTCAACAAGAAGAGACAGGCGCGGAAGGAGCGGTTCTTGAACGGCGGCGGCACAGAAGGCGGCGAGAACGGCGGGATCAAGGCGCCCGAGCAATTCGTCTTTGAGGGGAAGCGAGCGAGCGCGAGGGACGGCAAGCCCAGGGACCTCAAGTTCAAGAAGACAAAGTCCAAGGCGGCCAAGGCTAAGCCCAAAGCTTCTAAGAAGAAGAAGAAGGCCAAGGCCAAGGCCGGGAAGGCCGGGAAGGCCGGGAAGTAAGTAGCACTTGGTAGTGTGAGGGCGAACTTGCGGTCGCTATTACGGGCGGAAGGAAGCCAGCTTCCTTGCCAAACGGAATGGGCGGCACGAAACCAGTATAGAGCACCGCCCTTTGTCTGCACGGCCTCTGGAAGTTCTTTGTTTTGAACGGTAGATGATTAGAATGGCGAGGGCGCGGCCTTGACCGATGGTGAGAGGAAGAGTAGGCAGTTCATACCATTTTGTATAGAAATGGGGGAGAGGCCCCGGTGGCACCACCGTGCTTGAGACGCTGGTTCGCGGGTGTTTGCGGACACTTTACGGATGTGGACTTTGAGAAACCTCTGGCGTCTCTGTCGCGGGCCTGGTTTCAAAAGTCCGAATTATAACATTCTGGTCCCCTATCCACTACTAGACTCTCGGAATCCAGTAGGTACCCTTTTTTTTGGTGCCACCCGGGAATGTGCCCAGAGAAACCATCAGGTGCCCACGAATACAGAAACGTAATAGAGGAATCAGCAGTGGTCTAGATACCGAGGCCCCTATCCACGATTTGCTATCTCTTAAAATGGACAGAGCCAGAAGCAGTAACGAACACAACTTGCTGGGGATATTATCTTCATAGACGCATAGAAAGCAAAAGTGCCATCCACCTCATTTCCTTCCTTCCTTCCTTCCCTCCCTCCTTCGTTTCTCATCCCCCAGAGGAGCGCCTCAGGTACGTAACAAGCCCTCCGATTATCAGTTTGTTTGTTGCCGAGCGGAGGCGAGCCCTACCAGGCAACCAACTCACCAAGAGGCTTGTCTTACCTGCGCGCACACAGGCAAGCACCCGGCCCGAAACCGTGACTGCACCGAGCGCGCGCGCACACCACGGTTCCAGCCGCTTAGTACTCGGCCTCGCCCTCGTCGAACTCGGCCGAGTCGGCAGCGACCTCCTCGTAGTCCTTCTCGAGAGCGGCCAGGTCCTCGCGGGCCTCGCTGAACTCGCCCTCCTCCATGCCCTCGCCGACATACCAGTGGACGAAGGCGCGCTTGCTGTACATGAGGTCGAACTTGTAGTCGAGGCGCGACCAGGCCTCGGCGATGGCGGTGGTGTTGGACAGCATGGAGACGGAGCGGTCGACGGAGGCGAGACCACCGTCCTCGGGGGCGGCGGGCACGGCGACGGGCTTCTGGTAGTTGATGCCGATCTTGAAGCCGGTCGGGCACCACTCGACCAGGTTGAACGAGGCCTTGGACTTGAGCTGGGCGACGGCGGCGGAGCAGTCGCGGTGCACGACGTCGCCGCGGTACAGGAGAGCGACGGCCATGTACTTGCCCTTGCGGGGGTCGCAGACAACCATCTGGTTGTTGGGCTCGAAGCCTTGGGAAGGGAAAGAGTCAGCGCAACTGCGGTAACATGGTCCGCGCACGCGTAAGACGCCCGCGGGGGGGGGGGGGACTTACACTGGAAGGTCAGGTCCGAGACCTTGAAGCTCTCGTGAGCGCTCTTGGCGGCCGAAATGACGGGGGCGTAGCTGATCAACGGGTAGTGGATACGCGGGTACGGGACCAGGTTGGTCTGGAACTCGTTCAGGTCGACGTTGAGGGCACCGTCGAAGCGCAGGGAAGAGGTGATGGAAGAGACGACCTGGGCAATCAGGCGGTTGAGGTGCTCGTAGCTCGGCCGAGGAATGTCCAGATTCCGGCGGCAGATGTCGAAAACGGCCTCGTTGTCAACCAGGAAGGTGCAGTCCGAGTTCTCGATGGTGCTGTGGGTGGAAAGGACAGCGTTGTAGGGCTCGACGACGGCAGAGGAGAGGCGCGGCGACGGGTAGACGGTGAACTCCAGCTTGCACTTCTTGCCATAGTCGGTCGACAGGCGCTCGAGGAGGAGGGCACCAAAACCGGAGCCGGTACCACCGCCAAACGAGTGGAAGACCAGGAAACCCTGGAGAGACTGGCAGTTGTCTAATCGATCGGGTCAGCTCTGCGCCCACCAGCTCCCGAGTCATGCGGAGAGCATACCAGCAACGCGGCGGATGCGGTCGATGACGTTGTCAATCATCTCCTTGCCGATGGTGTAGTGGCCACGGGCGTAGTTGTTGGCAGCATCCTCCTTGCCGCTGATCAGGAGCTCGGGGTGGAAGAGCTGGCGGTAGGTGCCGGTGCGGATCTCGTCGATAGGAGAGGGGTCGAGGTCGACAAAGATGGACCGGGGGACATATTTTCCATTGCTCGTCTCGGTGAAGAAGGTCTCAAACGAGCCGCCCTCGGCGAGGTCCTTGGCATTGGGATCCGGGCGGCCGTCCGCTGCGAGACCATGCTCAAGAAGGTACCTGGAACCATCGGTCAGGCCAAGGTCGCGAGAGCAGGAAACATAACGAGAAGCGGCGGTGAGGACCTACAGCTCCCAAGCACTGTGACCCAGCTGGGCGCCAGCCTGGCCCAGGTGAACGTGAAGAATCTAGTTGGGCGTAAAAAAAAAAACACGTCAGAATCCGGATCATGTGTTTCGCGCCGTGACGGTGCTCAGCGAGCTCTAGAACCCTTCGTGCCGAGGTCCATTAAGCTTATCGCCGTTGCGCAAGGCCGTCGACCGACCCAGGGAAATCGGATCCCGCCAACCGGCCGTGAAAGGCAGAGAGGGTCGGTGGTGAAACGTCGTTGGCGTCGGTCGAGTTGCCGTGGACACAGACGGCGATGCTATCTTCTCGGCAATTTTTACAGGGCTCAGAGGAAGGACCGGAGCAGATCGTCCGGGGGGGAGGGGGGCTCCGATAGGACGGCCATGCGGGCGCATCAAAGGGTGGGGTTTTGGGGGGAGTAATCTTACCTCGCCTCTCATCTTGACGGTGTCGACAGGTCGGTATTAGGTAGAGGTGCCGGTGGAATGTAGAACTGAAGCGGAGTCGAGCAGCAGTAGGCGCACAGCGCGGATGCGGAGAGAACAAAAGGAAAGGGTCGGTGCCAGTGCGGAGAGAGGTCCCTACTTTGGAAGATTGGTGGGGCAGACTTTCTTGACCGCTGCTGTGAACAAGTCTGCGGCCGGCCAATCGTGTCACGGATTCGCCAGTCTTCAAGGCACGGTCCATCCCGACGAAATATCAACACCATCACAACAATCAGCCCAAACATCACCATTTTGTGGTCTGGTATTTTAGAAGTCAAGATTAGGATCTAATAAAGATGTTACTTATATTTTTACTGTACACGGTAGTAGTAACTTTTTTGGTTGCACTCTCATTTTGATGCATATCTGGGAGCCAGAGCAAGCGATTTGAGTTTGTTGATCGCCAGAGGGATGTTGTCGATCCCACGGCTGCGGCAGCGCAATCATTTTTTTTTCTGCTCTTGGAGAAATTGTTTTGGGCCAAGTGCATGTTGCTAGGCGAACACCAAAGGTTCTAGCAGGGAAAAGGAGGCGAGCGAGACAGCGAGCTGATGAAGTGCAAAAAGAAGACGAGAGGAGTAAAATTTCATAGAGAACCTTTGCTTCGAAAATCCTTGCTTTAGTAGAAATTTACGGGTTCGGATCGGCTCTGCGATGCGGCACAACCATACTCAGTTAGAGCGCGATCCTGAGGCCAATGGCGAGCTTATTAGGTGTTTACACGAGAGCTCAGTAATGTCGAGGTGAGCGTATCGTAAATAAAGGACAAACGCCTTCACTCCGCTGCTGCTTTTGGAATGATGGTTTGGAAGAAGTATACTAAGTATGGAAGAATTGCCAATCCCTGCCGATGAGCCCTTAACGACTGCTCTGTTTCGGTTAGCCCTGCCGGCCTCTTATCATCGCTCTGAGGTCAAGGGAGTGTCGCGGCCTGGACTTTAGACTCGCTAATCCAACATCTTTGCCTGTCTGTGCATCGTCGACAGATGCGTTTTCGCTACAGAATGTGGGCGGAGGCAGAGGAACCACCGGCCACTTATCAGCCGTCGTCTTGACCTTTGCGAAAGCAACAGCAGTGTGGCCCATTCGTTCTACGATTGCAGAGGATTGACGAGGCCACGGCCAGGGAGTCACTCCTGGCTCTCCATCTTCATTCAATGGCACTCCCTGCTGGATCAGGGTCTACCTCCGTAGTGTAGACCCTGTGTGAGTAACACTGAACCCCTGCGGTAAGTGGGTGTCACTGTTTATAGATACGAGACAGTTTGACGTTCTGTCTCACTGTCATCTACACTAGTGTGGACACAACATAGACGCACACGTGGAGATGCGCACGTGGAGGCGCGCCCGACAATGCGGATATGCAGAGGGTGGCCGGCAGACGCGGCGTCATAGGTATCCAATGGCAGAACACGTCGCAGATGTTGTACAACGCCAAGGCAGTCGTTTCTTCCATGGCAGATCAACAGGGGTATCTCATTCAGCAACGTCACGGCTAGAGCCAAACACAGGATTTCGCTCTTGTATGTCGAGCTCTCAGAAGCGCTACAGAGATAGGAACACACTGTGGTACAAGCTCCTCCCTTCATGATGCCATTAGAAATAACAACCGTGCAGATGCTCCATTCCGCGGGGAAGAACACCTCTTCATCCAACCATCAAAGACCAGCTAACCAGCCAGCCAAAAAACGAAGCACGGGGGAAAAAAAATAAGAAGACACGGCCGATGCTTAAAGAGCAAGGACGGCCATGGCGACACCGCCAAACAGGGCAAAGGAGCCAGCGGCGAGCGAGGGAACGCCGTTGGTGGCAATGGTGCTGGTCGAGCTCGTGGTCGAGGTGGGGTTCGCGACGATGACGCTGCTGGTAATGGTGGTCAGGGGAGGAGCAGAAGTCGTGAACGAGGTGTTGGTACGGATGGTGGAGGAGACCAAGGTGGACGAGGGGACCGTGAGGCTGGTGCTCGTCACGGTTGAGCTGTGGGTCTTGGTCTTGGACTGGGTGGTCGAGCTCGTGGCCTCGGCATCAGACGTGGTCGAAGTAGCAGTGCTGGCATGGCCGGTGCTCGAGCTGGTGGCGCTGCTGCTGCTAGCGGTGGTGCTGGTGCTGATGACCGTGGCAGAGCTGTTGCTGCTGCTGCCCCCGTTGCTGTCGTCGCCACTGACAATCTTGAAGGGGAAGCCGTACTGGAAGATGCTGGGGTCGGACTCGAGGGTGACGATGATGCCGTAGGTGGCCAGGTCGCCCAGCGTGGAAGGCACGCTCCAGCTGTAGGTGCCAGTCGAGGCATCGACACCCTCTGCAGAGTTCAAATCTCGTCAGCCCAACGATGTACTTCCAAGAGAGGAACGTACAAACGTTGTCTTACCAGCAATGGTATCAACCACGGTCAGAGTCTGGGGCGAGGCTCCACCGAGCAGGGCAATCTTGATGTCGCCAGGGTAGGCTTCACTGGGCAGCCACACGATGTCGTACGTTGATCCAGCGGGGACCTTCTCGCCCTCGGCGGGCTTCGTGATGGGATCGAAGCCCTCGGTGGGGTCCTGGGCCACAACGGCGGATGCAAGGGCGAGAAAGGCGGTGATTGAGAAACGCATCTTGTTTCTTCCTTTCTTCTTTTCCTTTTTTTTCTTTGTTCTTTTTTTTCTTCTTCTTTATTATCGGTCGACGTTACACGACAACCGTGATTTATAAAACGAATGAGCGAGGGAAGGTCGAGAAATGAGCGACTTGAATCTGGCTTGAAAGGAGCGACAGGTTTTTAAAAAGAATGTGTTGCGGCTGAACTGAATCACTACCACGATTGATAGGAAGATGCGCGCTGAAGGAAACGAAAAGAGGAGACGAGAGGGAAGAAGGAATGGGGGACGGCTTAGTTTTCAGTGCGCCCAAGTGCACTCATACCTTGGATAGCATTGCTGCTGCGCCTTGGGCCTGAGATGACACACGGGTCGAATCAAGCCGGTTGTCTCCCAGACCTCGACCTTACTTGCTCGTAACGCTGCCTTCGCGCGCCAACACGCCGCGCTCATTGGCCGAGGCTTCAGCCGAAAACGTCGTTTACCCCTGCATTTCACTAGCGACACCAATTTCTCCTCATTCCTGCAATAACGGCCAGGAAGGTGGGTCACCTCTGGTAAGGCAGGCGCGGTTGAGGAAATACCCTGAACACTGCCAGGGGTAACAGCCAATCAGGGAAGAATAAACTGATTAACGTTATTCTTAGAGCGTTGGAAGATCCGCCTCAATCGGGCGTGCACTGCGCTTCATATTGTTCCAGCTTACACAGGGAACAGTGAAACACCATGAAAATAACACACTCAGATGTTAGGCATGCAAACGATACTATAATATGATGATAGGCTGAAGCAGAGAGTTTTTGAGTACTTTTTCGTTGGCTCCATTCATATTTGGCCCGCTTGAGGGAACCAAGCCCACTCGTGGAGAATCCTTCAGCCTCAAAGCGTTCTAGTGTAGCGTGCCCTGCCAGGCAATGCCACCCACCTGCACACCTGCACATTCAAACCGGCTCTGTTGGCACCTCCGGCATAGGCAATAATAAGAGGTCGTGCGACCAACGGTCAAGGTTTTCTCGCCCTCGACTTGTGTCAGCACCGAAATGATGCAGAGCAGTGGTAAACAGCCGTCGGAATCTGTCGTCTCGCGATTTTCTCTCCCGAGCCGAGTGTCGCAATTCGCGCTCCAGGCAATTTCCCTGGAGGGCCATGCACCCACGCACAAGTTCTTTGCAGCCGTCTCTCCGGCCACTCACTGACTGCAGAGGCAACCAACGGCATAACAGACCCCACGGCCCCCATTGTTCCTCGGGGTTGGATCTCACTTCGCTTCTTGTGCCGACCGGCACTACGGCCCTACTCGGTACGGAGTACCGCAGGCTTCAACCGACGTCGGTGCCTGATGATTGGATCACGTCAGCAGCGGCTTCATTCGTCCAAGATAGAGCTGCTACCCATTCGGAAAAATCAATGCAGGGCTGCGGAGCTCGACATCCAGGCTCTTGGTCCGCCACCAGCCCGCCCGCCTTGCACCAAGCGGTCCCCATGCAGACCTTGCTGCCGTCTCGGCCTGCTTGGCGCGACGCCTGGTTGAGAGCTAGCTGATGAGGGAACAAAGCCATGATTATGTAAGCAGCCACTGGACACTACTGACATCGAGCTTGGGCACCATTGACACCGACTTGCACAGTTCTTGAATTCCGAATGGTGGCTTCACTTACACGTGTAAACACACGTGTCGAACAACATCATCAGCTTGTATTTTATTTCTTTCTTTTCTTCTTTTCCTGGTATTCGTATATTCGTTTTAATCACTTAGTTTACTCTCTCTCTGAAGCTGTAGAAGGTTATGCCGGAAAGAGCCATCCATTTCACCCCATTTAGACATAGCGAGCAATTGCACACGAGAAAACAACGGCAAACGGCCCCGGACGATGGGCTCTGTCTTCTCTCGTCCCGCGGCGGCTGCCGCAACGCCCACGGTGCTTCCGACTCTGACCATCCGCAACCTCACCGTCACTCCGCTAGAGCTGAGGCTGGTCGAGCACCTGAAGTCAGTCCATCATCATCACCCGCACCTCCACAAGCCCAACGGCCTCGTCAAGACCTCGTCACGCTCAAGCAACCCAGAGCAGTCGCACGAACAACCGGATGCGCCATTACCGTCGACGGCAACGCCCGTCAGCGGCACCATTGAGCCCTTCTCGGAGTGCCGCACCGCAGTTTACGCCCCGGATGCGGCCCGTCATGAGCAGCTGCGGCTGACCTTCGAAGACCCCGCCACCGGACACCGCTACAGCGCCGACATCCCAGGCTCGTCGCGGCGGAGCATAGTCCTCAAGGCGCACCACCCCGCCGGTGCCGGGGACGGCGAGACCAAGGAGTTCACGGCCATCTACCTGCCCGAGCACGCCTACCTCGCCCTCTTCAGCTCGGCCAACCTCTCCTCCTGGATGTCCACCCTGGACCCGGCCCTGCCCCTGTCCGCCCTCTCCATCCCGGGCACCCACAACTCGCCCACCTGCTACGTCGCCCTCCCCTCGGTCCGCTGCCAGGCCGTCTCCGTCCTCGACCAGCTCAACAACGGCGTGCGCTTCCTCGACGTGCGCGTCTCCTGCCCGCCCTACCGCGCCAGCACCGTATCCGCACCCTCCAATTCTTCCCCAAAGGGAGGGGAAGAAGAAGAAGGAGAAGAAGAGCAGGAGGGAGGAGGAGAAGGCACGCGCGTGCCGGAGCTCGCCCTGGTGCACTCGGCCTTCCCCGTGTCCCTGACGGGACCCAAGTACCTCTCGGGGCTGCTGGCGACCGTGTACGACTTCCTGGCCGCGCACCCGACCGAGACGGTGCTGCTGTCGCTCAAGCGCGAGGGCACCGGCCGGGGCAGCGACGCCGACCTGGCGCGGATCCTGCACCGGCACTACGTGCGCCCGCGCCGGGACCGGTGGTACACGGCCCCGCGCGTGCCCACGCTGGCCCAGTGCCGCGGCCGCGTCGTGCTCGTCCGCCGCTTCGGCCTCGGCCGCTCCCCCGCCGCCGTCCCCGCCTCCGAGGCCGGCATCGACGGGTCCGCCTGGCCCGACAACGTGGCCGACGGCACCTGCGGCAGCGGCACCATCCGCATCCAGGACTACTACGGCGTCGGCAGCGGCAGCGACATCCAGAAGAAGCTGCGCTATGCCCAGGAGGGGCTGGCGAGGGCTGCCGCGCAGGCGCAGGCGGTCGTGGCCGAGGTGCGCTCCTCCTCCTCCTCCTCCTCTTCTTCTTCTTCCGCGGCGGCAGCCGCGACGACGCCTCTACCACCACCGCCGCCGCTGTTTATCAACTTTTTGAGCGCGAGCAACTTCTTCAATGCCAGTTGCTGGCCGGAACGGATCGCTTTCAAGATCAACCCTTCCATGATCGAGTATCTGTGCATGAAGCACGGTACCGAAGGGAAAGGGTCTGGAGAGTTTGGCGCCGGAGACGCAGTTACGGGCATCGTCGTGACAGACTGGGTTGGGCACCGCGGAGACTGGGACCTCCTGCGATGCATCGTGGGGTGGAACGCCAGGTTACAGCTGCGGCAGTAGGGTGCTCAGTTGTTCCAGGTGCTGCATCACTTCACTATCACAAGGCACTGGAGAGATTGTGGCGCAGCGAGAGACTAATTTGCGTTTCTTTTACAGAGACCATATACACTGAAATCTACTTAGATATAGACTAATGTGTATTTAAACCGTACCAACAGTCAGGATAGAGGAAGGAGACCTAGACTGATAGCCAGTTAGTATAGCTTTCAACTCGCGACTTGAGACACAAACGGTTCCGACACCTCGTCAGTTCCCCAAGGTGAAAGTTTGTCTCCTCACGATGAACTCGGAGTCTAAAAAGCAGGTAGGAAAGGGATCATCAGGGAGGTATGTGAGCAAGTTAAAAAGGGGGAACTCACGCTTACTCCGAATGAGCACCTCTTCTCTAGTTCCTATGGCATACAAATTACCTATCCCACGGATGAGTTAGCGCTGCTTCTAGCGCGTCGCGGTGGAAAAAATCATTGTGAAGGAAGTTCAAGTTCAGGCTGCGATTCAAGTCAGCTGCTGTCTGAAACTCAGTGCCGGAAAGGTCGGAAAACATACCTCATTAAATCAGATTTTGGAGATTGTTCATTTCCGCCCAAAAGGGCGGATCAAACAGTGTGAATAACCGATCATCATTTTGAAATGTGTGTCATGAACAAGACAGCTAGAAGAGCGTATTACCTATCGACAGACTGTTAGTCAGGACCCTGTCCCATAATGCAGACATCAACGTTGGTTGACGAGGGCACAATCAGTTGACGAGTTCTCAACAAGAATTCCTCCCCGAGACCCCTCACAGGGTGTACAGCCCTGCTTTTGACGAAGGGAAACAGAGAGGCTTCGTTTATGTCCGCCCGTTCGTTCAAAGTTTCGTCATGGTGCCGGAAGGTGCAAGGGGAAGCTTGAGCATACCTACGGTGACTTGTTAGCACGCTGATACGAACGAGAGCAACAAGACGACCAAGGTGAGAGAGTCCAAATCAGACAAGGCTGAAACTATTTGGTTCCACATCGTGTATTCGGCATGAGGAATTCCCTATAATTGAAGTTTGATCATCACTTGAAAGGGTGGGGGAAAAGAAAAAAAAGCTAACCAACCTTGTAAGTATTTGAAGAGAAATAGTCAATCAACAAAAGAAAACTGTCTAAGGGCAAGGCACCAAATGTCGGTCGACACTAAATCGAGCGTTAGCCGAGAGCTCCAGGAATACCAAGGCCCAAGGAGTCGCTCCAAGATGTGCTCTCAGGGTAATTCTAGAGATATGAAATAATCCCACGGGCTAGTCGAGGTTCGATTGCTATCATCAAAGAGCTGTGCAGGGGGGAGGAATGGTTGCTCACCTTGTCGACCGACGAAGTGTTGGGGTGTGTTGGAGGAATTGGGAAAAGCTGTGGAAAGCTTGGGAAAAATTGGAGCATAAAAAAGCTCTGGTGCTGTGGGGTTCGATAAGATAGAGAGTGTGAGAGAGGGCCGCACAAAAACAACGCTAACCGCTTTTGGGAAGCCAAAGAAGGGTGCGGATTACGTCCGGCTTGCGAAGTTCCCCTTGTTGGCGATAATCTTATCGATAGGAGCTCGGGCTCGATAACATCCCGGCCACTTCCGCCCCCGGCTGCCTCCCCCTCCTTCCTTCTCGACCTTCACGAAAACTATTACATAGTACTCCGTATGCACTTTACATCTCCCGCTTGGTGCCCTCAGGCATTGAAAGCCCCGACGGATCGCCAAAACAGCGAAACATCACCATGTCACCCCTCGGGGGCGTCTGGGCCCCCGTGGCCCTGCGCGTGCTGCGCAAGCACTTGGTCAGCAACGCGCGGATGGCCACCAAGATGCTGCGCTCCAAGCTATCCGCCGCCACGCGCCCTCTGAACGCCCAACTGCAGCCCGTCGCCGTCCGAACCGGAAACGCCCGTCAGCCCGTTCACCCGGCCGCATGGTTGCGCCAGCAGAAGCGCGCCGGCGCCGGCAGGTGGTTCTCGTCCGCCAACCTCCCCGCAGCCGCCGCCCGTCGCTTCCTCAGCTCCTCCCACGGCCCCGCCGGTCCAAAGCCCGCCTTCCGCTTCGAGCGCTTCAAGCTCCCGACGTCGACCGTCTCCCGCGCCGTTAATCAGCTCACCGGGCGCGCCCCCTTCGCCTCCACCCTCCGCCCCAACCTCACCGGAGGCACCCTCGGCCGCACCGCGGGCGGCTACGGCATCCCCGGCTCGGGCCGCGTCGGCGGCGTCCGCTACTTCAGCCACACCCCCGCCGCCCCGGCCCAGGTCGTCCAGAACGTCAGCCAGGCGATGCGCGCCTTCTGGCTCTCGGGCCAGCGCGCCCGCTTCGACGGCGTCGGTCCCCGCGGCGAGAAGCGGTACCGCGCAGTCAGCGCTACCCAGGAGGAGGCCCGCGTCATGATGGCCAAGGCGATGCTGGCGCACCGGCACGCCCCCGGCGCGTTTGTCGACTTCAAGATCAGCCCCACCATCACCGCGCTGAGCCCGCTCGGCGCGATGCTGCCGTTTGCGGGTGGAAAGGAGCGGGCCGCCGCCGCCACCGCCGCCGCGACGCTCCATGCCGAGGGCTTCCTGGACGTGCTCGCGGTCGACTTTGCGCGCGCGCTGCAGGACCTGGCCGCCATCATGACGGACCTCAAGCGCCTCGCCGGGCTCGGAGACCTGCCCGTGTACCTGGAGAAGGACGGCGTGCTGAGGGTGCGCTTCCCCGGCCTGGACGCCGAGGCGGTTGAGAGGCTGTGCGACGACGTCGGCGTCAGGCGGGGCGTGGTCGGGCAGGATCCGGACTTGGACTCCAGCCCGGCCGTCGACGTCGCCCTGCGCTTCCCCTTCGCGCCCGACGCCGTCTGCGACCGCACCGTCACCTCGCCCGGCGGCTCCCTCCGGTCCCGCCGATCCGGGTCCTCGTCGTCCTCGGACGTCGAGGACGCGTTCATCGTTCAAGAGTACGAGGATAACCCCTGGCGCCTCTCCGTGGTGTCGGAACTGGAGGGATACGAAAGCATGTCGTCGCCGTCGCCCGTCTTGAGCCGCTCGGGCGAGCACTACTCAGACGACTTCGAAGGGTTAGAGGGTATATACCGGTTCTTAGAGGAGTGCGATAGGGCTCGAGGACGTTTCCGGTGATGCTGGAGATGCTCTGGCGGAAAATTGGCGTTGCGAGATGGGGTTATGGGGTTAGGTCTCAGGACTGGTATGGAAAGGGGACCGTCACTCTTTTTCTCTCTCTCTCCTATGTATTATTTTTCCTCTTTCTTCCCCGTATCTGCAGATATGTACTGTACGTTGGACATATAGCGGTATCCGCCGGTTGTTCAGGGCTATCAGTGCCCAGCAGCTCGCTATAAGGCGATGTCATGTGCGACAAACAGAGTGCAATTTCGATCGATTCTTCCGAGTTCGACTTAGTAGTATCAAATCGTAGCTGAGAGAGATACAGAATAAAACATGTTTGCGATTGAAGTCTATCAGGCGGCGGTGGCGGTGGCGGTGGTGATGATAGTGGTATCGGGGTCTGGAGGAGGGAAGCGGGAGGGGTTCACGCCGATGGCCTCCTTGTTGCTAGCCGAGGGACTGGTGACAGGAACTGGTTGCTGGTCTGGACTGGGTTGTGACTGCAGCCGTGGGCTGTGCGTCGGGATGGAGTCGTCGGCATTATTGAGAGCTTGGACCTCGCGCCGGCAGGTTTCTCTCCTGTTCCGCTGGGTGTGCGGTCTCGCTCATGGCTGGAGCGACTCCAGCCATGTTTTTCGCGGGACGTGGCCGGAGGGGAGGAAGACGACGGCGCGGGAGAACGGGAGACGACCGCATTCTTATCCGGTTTATCCCCCGTGCACTCCCCTGCGGCAGGCGCCGCTGGCGAGCAACGGGGATGTCGTTGGTGGTTGATCTCGACGACGTACGCGTCCTTGTTCCTGCTAACGATAGACGATACCCAGGCTGCAAAGACCAATGGTTTGTTCTGCGGTGAGCTCGCGCGGGATACCAGCAATGTCAAGCCACACGGGCAGCTCATCAACAGGGACGAGGGGGACCATTGGCCCAAGAATGGTGTAAACCCTGCCATCGGCCGCTGTCTGTTTGCCGCCCGGCATGGCAATGAAGAAGCCGATATTATTATTATGACGACACATGCTTCAGGCGGGTAGGTAGCGACGTTTTGAACAAGTAGTTCTCTCGTTTGGGCTGATTGTGGGAGTGAGACCAAAGAGGGGGGGGAGAAGGGCAAATGGGAGTCTTCTAACATCCCCGTGTCGTGCTGTATCCTCCGACAACCAAGATTGTCTTCTCATCCCACACCTGGGGTTCAATCAACACACGGCGCGTAGCTTTTCTCAAACAGGACACAGCCGCCGGTGCCATGCGGACAAACAGGTTGAGACCTCCTGTCTGGGCAGCTGGATCCTGCCGTCTCTCGACCTTCGCCTCTCCCAACCAGCAGTGTAAAAAGGGCGGGAGGGGGGGGGGGGGGGGGAGGAATCAGGGCAACTACCTCCTCTCCACCCTGATCCTTACTTCCGAGCCGTCGACACAATACCCAAACTGTCTCGGTCCGTCCCTCAGCTCCACCTCACGCTTCACCCACCTGCCCCTCCTCGTCCCCAACCCGGACGGCAGCTCCCCTCCCTCCCCTTGGGTCCTCTCCCACTCCGCCTCGAGATCCTCCTCCTCCTGTTCGCCCTCGCTCGTCGCGCCCTCCCGGTCCTCGTCGAACCCGCCTACGGGATCCCACTCGCCCGTCTCCCACACCAACCTCAAACCCAACGGCTTCAGCCCGAACAGCCTCCCAACCAAGCCCTTGACGGCATAGATATCCAACGATCTCGGCACCTCCACGACGGCCACCCTCTTCTCCTCTTTCTCCTCCTTCCCGTCTCCCCTCTCCGGCCCCTCCGCTGCTCGACCACCAGGAGGGGAACACAGATAAAACTCCGCCCTGATCAGCCTCGCTTCCAAGAATCCGGGATCCAGCGCGTCGCGCCCGGTCCGCCGCACGACCGCGGGCTCGCCGTAGGTCTCGCAGAGCTCGGCCCACCGGCGATGGCGGCGCAGCACGGCGGCCTCGCCGCTCTCGGGGACGGAGGCGAGCTGGCGGGCGATGCGCGAGAGGTAGAACATCTCGGCGTCGGCGCGGTCGGCCGGGGTGATGGTGCTGAAGTTGAGGATCCGCAGGGAGGGGAGGCGGGCGAGGGTGAGCATGTAGGCCTCTTCTGTCTTCTTGGCCCCCGGGGCGGTGGCGGATGTGATGCGCTGGGTTGCGGGGGAGAGGGCTGAGTTCTCTTCTGGTAATGCGGCGGCCGTTTCGTCCATGTCTGGGTCCGAGTAGAGCGGGTCGTGTGTTATCCGGAGGGAGGTGAGGCCCGGGAAGGCGGAGGGGAGGGCGTCGATGAAGGACCAGGACGTTATCAAGTTGTAGGAGAGGTCGAGATGGTGTAACTGGGCCCCGAACACCGGCGCCGGGGTAGAAGGCGGGCTGATGGTGGAGATGCGGTTGCCCTTGAGGAGGAGGTTGCGGAGCGTGGAGATGGAGGCGAGCGGAGCGAGTTCGGAGAGAGAGGTGAAGTCGTTGAATTCCAGGTGCAGGGAGGTGAGGGTAGTGGTGAATGGCGCCGGCGGGATAGGCGCGAGGGCCGTAAGCTGGTTGGAGCCGGCGTGGAGGGTGGTGAGTGACGGGAACTTGGACGCGATGTGGCATATCTCGTGCCATGAGAGAAGGGTGTCCTCCAGGGCGAGCTCCGTAACTCCGTGGAAGGCATCGCCGGCTGCTTCCAGAACGTCGTCGTCGAGCACGTCCCGGAACCGGTTCCCACTGGCAATCATGTTAGCGTCCTTCGAAAGCGAGCTTCTTTTTTTTTTTTTTTTTTTTTTTTTTTTTTTTTTTTGGTGGTAGAACTAGGAGGAATTACTGTCAAACGCACTTGACCCTCAAGCTCCGTAGTTGTTTGAGCTCGGCGCAGATGTCCACGACGGGACCGAAACGCTCAAACAGGTTCCTGCTCAGGTCCAGCTCCTTCACCTTTGGACAGACCTGGGCGATGGACTGGTGGCCGTCCTTGGCCTCGGGGTCCGTCGCGTGGGCCACTTGCAGGCCATCGAGGATGACGAATTGCAGTTCGTGTAGCTGGGCCTGCTGGCGACGGATCTTGTCGAAACCGACCTCCTCGGCGACCTTGCCCGAGAACTTGATCTGTCTCGCCGGGGCCTGATCCTCTGCCGGGCCGCCGGCGTATTTGTGTTGCAAGGCAGAGAGGAAGGTTTGAGGGGGATCCGCCGCACGCGTAGGGCGCACGAAAGACGCAGCATTGGGGGACTTGGATGTGCCTGGGGAGAAGAACAAGAAGGATTGATTAGACGGCCGAGACTGTAGTGGAGGGGGGGTTCGGTGTGAAGCAGGCGGAACAAACAGGAAAAATACCGGACGCCCTTGTGCTGGCCGTCGTGTTTGCCGCGCGAAGGGTCGTCCCATTCAACGCCGAGCCATGAGCCCGTCGTCCCCGCGACCTCGCCGATGTATCTCACCGTGCAGAGCGCGCCGTCATAGGAGCGGCGTTCGCCGATCCGAGGGGTGAGGGGCATTTGGTTTTTTTTTTTTTTTTTGTTTTTTCTTTTTTTTTTGGGGTGGGGGGGGGGGGGAAGGAGAAGGGGAGATGCAGCGATCAGTTTCAGGATCCGCCGCTTGCAGTTTTGTCAGAGCGGCTGCAATAGCTTCCTAAGGTAACTACTAATTATCTTACTGGGGCAGGTAGGTTGTGTATTTTCCCGGTTTTAGGCATGTAAAGCTCGAAAATGAAATGCTTGGTCCCGTTCTTCGCTCACTCACTGCAGGGTCAGGCAGCAAAGCCGCCGCACTCCACACCCACTCTACGACCATGCAGACCGCTTACGGCAGGCACCATTCTGTTCTACTTACCAACATGGCCAGGCCACAAACAAAAACCGCACTCGAGATTTTACGGAAACCTGAATTAAATATTCAAAATTGACGTCCCATCGAGGATATAAAACAGATATAAAACAATAATGCATAAAAAAGGGAAAAGGATAATAAAAAAAAGATAAATATATTAAACATGCCATACGTCTAAATAATTACAGCTTCCCCTTTGCCGGAGCCTGGCACTTGATCAGCGCGCGGCCGTTGCTCAGGCAGACCTTGCCGCCCTCGACCTTGACCTCGAACCTGACCTCCTCCCACTCGCCCTGCTTCTGCCCCGTCCGCCAGGCGGACGCGACCAGCCTGTCGCCCGGGCGGACGGGGCTGGCGAAGCGGGCCTGGTACTCCTTGAGGTTGGCCGGGTCGCTGCCGCCGAGGTGCTTCAGCAGGCCGTGGGCGGCCCAGTTCCACGAGAAGAGGCCGTGGATGATGACGCCGCCGAAGCCCATCTTGCGGCCGGGGTCCGGGTGGGCGTGCAGCGGGTTGTAGTCGCCGTTGAGGCGGTACAGCAGCGCCGTCTCGGGGGTCGTCTGGTAGGAGAAGACCACGTCCGGGGCGCGGTCCCTCGGCGGCGGGTAGTTGACCGTGGCCGGGCCCTTGGGCCCGCCCCAGTTGCCCTGCGCGACGAAGAAGGACGACGAGACGACGCGCGTGTAGACGTCGCCCGTCGACGCCTCGACCAGGTCGCTCTGCGTCTCCACCACCGTGCCCGGCCGGCCCTTGTCGTACACCCCCAGCACCTTGGTGCGGATCTCAAACTTCTTGCCCGCCGACGACGGCGGCAGCGGCTTGAACGACTGCAGCAGCCGCTGCCCGTCCACCACCCGCGCCGGGTCGAACTCGGGCACGCCGGGGATCGGGACCGCCTTCTGCGCCGCGTAGAAGTCGACTACCTCCTGCGTCGTTCCCTTGAAGGCTGTTTGGATGGTTGTCCGTCAGTGGTTCGTGACGAAACTGAGAGAAGCTTGGTGACGTACTGAGGATGACGGGGTAGGTAGGGAACACGGAGAAGTTGGGATCGAGTTCCTGAACAAGGTCAGCTCAGCATACTGTCGAGCGCTGGCAGCGTGGGACTGCGGATGCTCATACGTAGAGGAAGTGAAGTTCGTCCGCAGTGGCGCCAATCGAGTTGGCAAAGAGGAGGGCATCCCGCTTGGTCCAGCTGACCTCCTTTGGAGGATACTCAAAACCAACGCCAGGTCCGGGCATCTTGGGGGAATCAGATCTGTGATTGTCTGAATCGAGTAGCAAAGAGTCAATTGAGCCAAACCAATTGCCAGGTATTCTCAAGTCAGCCAAAAGAGTCTTGACGGGGGGCTCTTAGAGTAGGGTGCTTGAAACATCTATATATACCTATACCTGGCCTGCTCTGCACCAGCCGAGCACGTTGCTTACTATGCACCTTCTCCCCCCACCAACCCCATGGATGGCTCTAGCTCTGAGCTGCGGGGAGCATCCGACGCCGAAGCCGCCAGCCGAGGTCCGTCTGCACCCCGGACTGACAAGACGGGAGACCCTTGTCTTGGCCCCGCCCTTAGCCTGACCTTTTCCACCCTCACCAATTGTCTTTGTTCCAATACTAGTACACCCGTACATACACAGTAGTAGGAGTGTACGGAATAATTCTCCGAGCTGGTGTTCAACTTCCTGTTAACAGAAGCCGCACCTGTCGTTTTGGGCCTCGAACACGCGTAGGTCTGCTAAAAGTGCATGATATGGTCATGAATAGTGGAGAAGTGCCCATTCGCCCCCCTCCCCCCCCTTTAGGCTTCTTGATGTCATCTTGGTATCTCCTGAGGCCTCGGCATTCCAGTTCGTTAGGCCCAACCCTAACCCTTGTTCATCAAGTCGGCCGGCCCCCCGCCGGCCCGGGGGGGGGGGAGGGGGGCAGTCCGGGAGATGGTAGAGTTGCTTCCTGGGCTCAACGCTGACAGCAGCCTTCTACAGGCGGAGCTTTCCTAGGCAGAAATTGGTCCCACGAGCATCGTCTGGGAGACAATACGCTGGTCACTAAACCGGCTTCTTGTATTTCTTCACCCTAGCTCGATGTTGTTCGCCATGGTTCACACCTCCCTGCCGCGCCGCCGTCAACCAACGCTTCTCCTTGTGCTTGCCGCTGCCGCCCTTTAGCCCGCCGGGGGGCTGCCTGCCCACGACTGCCTTGCCCTTCCCCTGCTCAGCCGGGAACCCCGATTCGGATTCCGCAGCCTTCTTCTCCTTCATGTCCTTCACCCGCTCGTTGATCCTCTGTTGGTACGCCCGCTTCTGTGCCTCTTTCGCCAAGCTGTTCCCCGGCCCCTTAAGCTTGGGGGTGACCGGCGACTTCGCAGCGAGCGCCGCGGGGCCGATCGCGCCGCTCATGACGAGGGGAGGAGGCGACTGCGGTTGGCGGCGGCGGTACCGGGCAAAACTGCGGGCGAGGTGACGGGGAATCGGCTTGGTTGTGTCGTGGACAAAGTCGTCGAAGCCGAGTGGGTCCGTCAGCATGTCGTGCACCCGCTGGTCGTGGTATTCCATTTGCGCGACCGGTTTGGGACGCGGGGCTGCGGCGGCGGCTGAGCCCGCTGCCTTGCTGCTCTCGGACTGCGCCGACTTGCGGTTCTCCGCTTCTACTTTGGCGCCGCCCACCGGCTTCACGATCCTCACCTTCTTGGCCGCCCTCTCCTCAGCCGTGGCCCCGGCCGTCTCCTCATCCAAGGCCCGCTTCTTGGTGCTCTTGTTCCCATCAGTGCCGCCCCTGCCGTTGGGCAGCGGGACCGCCAGCTTCCTGCCCACGGCGGGCGGAACAGTCTCGACTTCCTCCTTTTTCGCGGCTGGGAGATTCTCGGGACCGACATCCTCCGCAGGGCCTTCGGCTGGTGTGTCCCGCTTCCGCTTCCGCTTCTCGCCGGCCGTTTTGGTCTTCTCCGGTTGGTTCGCAGCAACGACGGCGGCCTGTTCGGAGACCGGGGAGTGATGGCGCAGAGCAGAGACGGAGGCAGAGGTGAGCACGAGGCCGGAATCCTCATCTGAGGAAGACTCGTCGGCTTGAATGTCGCGGAGGCGCTTGATAAAATCCATCTGGAAAAATGGCCTTCGTGTGCGCCTCCACAATTGCCGTCGGAGTAGAAATAGATTGAGGGCGCGCTCAAGATTGCGATGGCGCCTGTATAGGGGCGCAAGCTTGCTGAGGTGCCGGAGAAGGGCCCGCGAGTGGGTGGCGTCGCCGAGCTTGGGCTTCCGCAGCGGAGATGCGAAGGGCCGACAATTGGATGGAGGTTGTGATTGTGAGGGCGTGGAATACCTGTCGGGAATTACGATCTTCGATTCGACTTCTGGCGAAGTCGAGTTTCGAAGTGCTCGCCGACGATGCTCGAGGAAGAGCTGGAAAGCGGAGGATGCAGACAGTGCTGCTGCCCTCTTTTTATGCCTTGCGCCTGCCATGCGCGCTGCGCCAGTTACGCTGGCGCTGCTATTGTTCTGAGCCATTTTGGGGGTGAATACTCAGGCAGCCAGTAGAGAGCGAGCGAACCTATCACCAAGGACGAGATAAAAACCACAGGGAAACTGGTGAAAAGAGGATGAGAATAGGGCATTCAAACCAGGAAACAAACCATTGAGCTTGTGCCCAGATATAATACGAAGAAGATCTCAAAGTGAGGCTGCCGCACACGCAGGGGGGCGGCTATGTCCTTCAATTCAAGGATCCTCAACCTCAGCCAGCGAGGTTGATGATGTTCACCAAAGCAGCCTCAAAAGAACAAAGGTCGAATTTTTTTGGAGTTTTTCGGTTATCTTTGGCCCGGCTCTTGGCGCTGCCCTGATCCTGGCTTCCCTTCATTTCTCTTCCCCGCCATCAGGAACACACAGTGTTTGCTCTACCCACTCGTCATTTTTACACAGTACCGCACCTGCATAAAGGGCTTCCACTCATTGGCAGGCTAAGAATCCATACACTTGCTTACAAACATATGTAAATCCCCACACCAGATGAACCACGACGTCCAACTTGTTTGCCCAGGTAATCGCTGCTCTGTAGACGAACTAAAGGAGCTTTGCTCGAATGACGCTAGACAACCGGTGGAACGTGTTTGGTTGATTTCTTTTGCCCGACTTGACGGTGACCTCATGGCTTGATCCCATTCCAGCACAACCTATTATTTATGGTCGCATCGTAACCCGCAAGGTCGCGATATCAAACACTTGGCCCGGCTGGCAAACACATTGCATATGGCAACCCTACCAACTTTTGAGATCCGGTACTTGGAATATGGGAGAAGAAATATATGGCCCGAGTTACTGTATTATTTTCTGTCGGTCCAGTTGAGAGATGCCGGGTGCAGAGCGCTCTGAGTGCTGCACGCCCCCGGAGATAACAATAAAGGACCACCGAATGAACCGTCGAGCCTTCTCCAGAATCCGAGATCAGATAGCTCTATGGCAGCCTCGGAATGCTAATAATGGGGCGGCAGTGAAGGCCAAGCATCTGATTGTTATCCCAAAATGGACCAGCCTATCTTTAGCCCTCCGAGTCATGTCTCTCTTTGTTTGTCTCCAGACCACCAGTCCCAAGCAGACAAGTCCCATCTGCTCATCTCATACAACGAAACACATATCAGTCTCTTTACCTGTCCCGCTACTTACCTCATCCAGCTCGTCAACATGCCTCGGATCAATGGACAAGAGGTCGGCACCACCGGCCACGGTTTGATGGGTACGCACCAGCCGCAGCACCCATCCCCTTGGCTTTCAAGTATCCGAGAACGACCGGAACCGACCAATCTGCTGCAGGCCATATCCGACGCCCGGATCCGATCCCTCATGAGCGGGCCTTCGAGATGATGCGCACCGCGCTCGCAAAGGGCATGAACTTCTGGAACGGAGGCGAGTTCTACGGGACGCCCGAGAACAACGCCATGACCCTCCGACCCTCCTGGACGCCTACTTGGCCAAGTACCCAGAGGACGCCGACAAGGTAGTCCTCAGCATAAAGGGCTGCTATGGCCCCAACGGACCTTGACGGCTCTGCCGAGGGCGTCCGGCGCTCCATTGACAACGTACTCAGGCAACTCAACGGCCATAAGAAGCTCGATGTGTTCGAGTGCGCCCGCCGCGATCCCAAGGTGCCCATGGATGGTTACCTTTCGTACCATGCAGGAGTACATTGACAAGGGCCTCCTAGGCGGCATCTCGCTTAGCGGAAGTCGCCGCCTCGACCATCCACGAGGCCGTCAAGCATGCCAAGATCGTGGCCGTCGAGGCCGAGCTGAGCATCTTCTGCCCAGAAGTCCTGACCAACGGGGTAGCCTGCCGCGTGCGCGCAGTAGTATAGTCAGTTCCTGAGCTTGTCTCAATTTTTAAAGATGAAATTGCCCAAAGCGTATAATGAAAGATAGACCATCAGTCGGATGTGATGTTATTAGTCCACAGTGAGCCCCAGAGAGGCGCTTAAGCATTGCAGAATTCATGAAGAGTCATTCATCACGAGCCAGGAACAGCAGAAGAAAAGATTAATTTCATGGAGGCAACTTACGCATTTCGCATCAAATACCCAAACCGCCTCTTGGAAGGGCCGGGCGGCCGATGGCAGGAGCCATGTCTGTTCACAGCCTGCACAGCTTGTTCGTAAATGTGAGCGAAAAGAATTGGTCAGGGCAGGGCAGGGAGCTCTGGCCCCTGGGCGGCAGATATTTTAATGGTGAACTTACGTAATCCAGCAATGAAAGGGTTAGGGTTCGGTAAAGCGCACACACTATGCTTTGCGCCCCTGAACGGCACTGTTTACTTTGGAGGATCCGTAATACACTGAGTCTATCTCCAGCCCGGCTAACAGGCTCGCATCCGCAGTATTACGACGTAGGTATTATATTTCATTTCTGACAGATAACCTCCCCCCAATCCTGGGCTTCCATCATCACACATCCTCGTTCATCAGACCCAACAAAACAACGCAACGCAACGCACGCCCCCTCACACACCCCCTCCGTCACCACCGCCCACCGCCTCCAGCCTGTTGATTAGCTTCTTGACGCTGGTCCACTCCTCGTTCTTCAACCCTTCCTTCCCGCCCAGGTCCGGCCCGACCTCGAACACGGTGACGGCGCCGTCGATGCCGCCCGTGGCCAGCCTCTTGCCCTCGCTGGGCTCCCAGGCGAGCTTGTTGAGGCTCTTGCTCAGCATCGTGCGCCCGTCCTTCCTCGGGCTGGGGGAGATGCGCGAGACGGGCTCCTCCGTCTCGACCGTGATGTCCCAGAGCTCCAGCCAGCCGGCGCCGTCCACCAGGCCGAACACGCCGGGCTTGACCGGCGACCAGGCCGCGTCGTAGACGACGTCCTCGCGCACAATGTCCAGCAGCGGCGCGACGGCCGGCTCCAGCAGTCCCGTGCCGGCGCCGGCGCCGGCGCCGGTGGTGCCGAGGCCCGCCGCGCCCAGCGCCGCGCCCAGCGCGCCCCCCGCACCGGCAACGCTGCCTCCGCCGGCCGCTCCGCCGGCCGCCACCGTGCCGCCGACCCCCGCCGACGTGGCCGCGGGCGCGCGCACCTTCCACAGCTTGACGCTCCAGTCGAGGCTGGCGGACAGGACGAGGTCGCCCAGGTCGACGGGCCCGCGGGCCGGGTGGAACGAGACGGACATGACGGGCGCTGCGTGGCCGCGGTAGCTGACGCGGGTGTCGACGCCGGCCTTGGCGCCGGCGCGGTCGTACCGGTGGCACGGGTAGATCGGCCCTTCCTCGGACCCGACGAGGAAGAAGGTCGGGTCGGCCTGCGGGAAGGCGATGCACGTCGGCGCCAGGTCCTCCGTCTTGGACGGGAGCGGGGCGACCAGGGTCAGCGACTCCTGCGGCTGCGCCAGCATGTCGACGCTCCAGCCGCAGACGGCGCCGTCGGTCGAGGCCGAGATGATGTTGTTTGCGTTTTGCGTGCCGACGATGTCGATGCAGTAGACCGGGTGCGTGTGCCCGTTGCCCGTGAGGGGCGTCTTCTGCACGGGCGCCGCGCGCGCGCGCGTGTCCCAGAGGAGGACCTGCCCGCTGTAGGCACCGCCGACGATGAGGTTCGGGTGGAAGGGGGAGAACTTGGCGGTGAGGATGTCGGACTGCGCGTGGAAGACGAATTCGGGCCGGTCGTGGAGGTGCAGGTTCCAGACCTGCACGATGCCGTCCGGGTCGTGCGGTGCGGTGGGGTTCTTGGTGTAGGAGGCGAGGAGGAGTTCGGGAAACCGGGGTGAGAAATCGACGGCGCTGACCATGCGTTTCTTGGACCACCGATCGTCGTAGAACTGCGCGATTTCTCTGATCTTTCGCCGGCCTTTCCCTCCCGTATTGCCGCTCTGTTCGTCGTCGTCGTCGACATCGTGCACCTGGAGGGTGTAGTCGGTGAGGATGTCGTATTCTTGATCCAGGGCCTTTTCGATGACCTTGGTCGACCGGTCGATAAAGTCCATGAATTCCTCCGACTGCGTGACCGCCCTCAGCTCGTCCTCGGTCAGAGTCCGGGCCGGGAAGTTGGCCGCGGCCGACGGTTTCAGGACGCCATCCGTTACGAGCTCCTTGGCCGCCTTGAGCTCTTCCTCGATCTCCTTCCGTATGTTCTCTCGCAGCTCTTCCTCCCGATCCCGCTCTCGCCTGCTCAGGCGCTTGCTCGGCGACGCCGCGACTGCTGCCTCCTCGCCTTCTGAGTCGGAAAAGGCGCGCGACCGCCTCGGGGACGTCCACTCCTCGGTTGTTTGCACTCCTTTACTGTACGAGTAGACCTCCTTTACCGGCGACGGGGGGCATTCGTAGACCGTCTTGGACGGTACCGCAGACAGCACCTGGGGCTGGGGAGTCACCACTTGCCCGCTTGCTGGGCCAGCGAATTCAGACACATTCTCGCTCTCGCCTGCGCTGAGGACGCTGTTTGGCCGGCTGCCGAAGCGGCCGGGGGAGTTGGCGCCCGTCGAGACGGACACAGGCCTGCTCTCGCGAACGAGGCTGTCGATTAGGGATTCGATCTCGCGCCGGTTGTCTGCTCGGCCCGGGGTTGGCGATATTATCTGGCTGTCTGTCAGCCCAATGTAAAACGAGGGGGGAAGACACAAGAAGCAAGGCTGACCTCGCTTGGGGTGATGCTTGAGCGGTTGGCCTGGCTCGCGCGAAGCTCCCTCTGGCGCTTGAGCTCTGCGAGCTTCGCCTTCTTCGCAAGGATCTCATCTCGACGGTGCTGCATGGTGCCGGGCGGCCGGGCCCATCCGAGGGCTCAACCGATAAAGTGGAAGATGCCAATCGAGGGTCGGGTCTGGGCTCCTTGGGTGGCTTCGCAGCGCCTTTTTAAACTTCGATCGCGTTGGATGTTCAACGCTTCGTTTGCCGCAGGTCGGAGGAGGGTTTTCGAGGTCTCGGGTGTTCCGTGCAGCAGTGTTCGTGAAAAAAGCGTATATCCTGAAAAGAAGACTTCAGGATACAATCTACACCAATTTGGCTCGTTCTTTCTCAGTCTGCCCCTACCGCCTGTTCCAAATGCGCGTCGCGATCTGCAAGACTCGACAGGGGTAATTGGTCGCTGAAGTGCATGCACGAAGCTGTGTATGTATGTATTGTCATTACGGAATATGGGAAAGTTGAGCACGAATTGTTTACACCACTCAACTGCAGTGAGTCTCGTCACCTGACTGGAGGCTCGGCAAGGTTTCCTTATTACGGAGTAATTACGGATTACTACCCAGGGAAAGCTCCCACCAGCCGGTGATGCCACTCCCGGCCAAGTTGGAAAGTGGGTCCAGGGCGCGAGAATTTCCGAGCTCCCAAAACTTGAACCGCGCAACCCACCGAACCGGACCCGAAGCATCGACGACGACAAGCCACGGGACCCAATTGACCCATCAATTGACGGCCTCAGCCTCCGACGAGCCCAGAATCCCCAAATAGAAAGCGCATCCAGCCGCGGGACACCGGTATCATCAGTCGCAATGTCGTCAAAGGCAGGAGTCAACGTGAGTACTACGACCGCACCGACACATCCGCAGACCAAACCTTGGGCCTCTCCCGCGATCGTCCTCGGATATGACTAGCAGCGCGAGCTCTGTTGATGCGCACCCCCGGGGTTCAGAATCTCGGGGAAGGTTGATCAAGGGAAGGAGGATCGCGGGTGAGGCTTGGGGGGGGGAGGGTGTGGGAGTTCTGAAGAGGAAGAAGAGGAAGAAGAAGACGGGGATTGCGGGACATACTGCCCAGCGCCTCGGACGTTTGTCGCGGGATCAGGTTCACTGACAAGGCCTTGCCCGCGCAGGTTCTCCGGTATTCCGTCCTCGGCCTGGGCGTCGTGTACGGTTTCTACCACCAGCGGAGCATCAACGCGGCGCAGAAGGCGGCCGCGGCGCAACGCGAGTATGAGCACCAGCAGGAGCTGATCAACAAGGCCAAGGAGGCCTACGCCAAGACGAAGCAAACCTCCTCCTCCCCGAACCCGGCGCAATCGTCAGGCCGTGAGTGTACCCGCTGGAGCATTATCTCTCGTTAACGGAGTTGTCCTGACATAACCTCCGCAGTGAACCAAGACCTCAACTCGCCCAACTTTGACCTCGAAGCCTTCATCGAGGGCCTGCTGAAGCAAAAATAACCGGAGGCGCAGTATAAAGGCTGGTGGGGGGAGAGCCAACGAACTGAGGCCAAATGAGGGGAGGGGAACGGGCGGGACCCAACTCGACACACAGCGCCGGAGGAACGAAGTGCTGGAGTGGGCCAACGAACGTAAGCCCGGGGAATGATAGAATAGGGGGCGAGCGGTTGAGGTGAACATGCGCTGGCGTCGGCAAACAGGGCGGTCGGTCGGTCACACTCGAGGGACGCGAGAGGCGGCCACGCAACCGGAGCAGGCATGGTGTATTACTTGCGTACACTTGGCAACCACGGCATAGAGATTTCCTTTTTTTTTTCCCCATCTAGGCTCATGTCAAGGCTGTACATGTGTAAATTACTAAATTCATATATACACGTGTTGGCATGATTCGGGGGGCTCGTTCATCACAGCCGCGCTAGGCTTCTCTCTCCCCGATCTCATACACCACCCCTGCGCATTGAAGCCTGCCGTGTCCGGCACCATAGATGAGATCCTTGTCAAGATAGATAGACCGCCATGAGCGCATACTCCACAGCCCCGTAGAGAATGGGGCACAGCGTACGCCGCTTCTTCAGTGCCGGCCACTGTCCGTCCAAAACCTACCTAGGCTCTTTTACGGAGGGGTGAGATGGGTAAGGGGGGAATAGCTGGGGTTGGGTGCTGTGACGGAGGCACGAACGAGTGTTTTCACAGATTTGCGTTTCCCACCAAGCGCAACTTAGGTGAGCCAGGTCGGTCTGTGGCCGGTCTGTGGCCAGCTCGTACATACCATGTTGATGGATCCTTGATCATCTGCTCGGGCCGACTGAGAGACAGCATTGCTTACAAGTGTTTGTGTTTATGACTGAGAGACAGCATTGCTTACAAGTGTTTGTGTTTATCGTAACTGTTACTTCACTCACCATACCAAGACAATAATACTACTCCAAGGCATGAAAATCAAGACAGCATACATGTTCAACTTTGTTTTGTTTGTGTATCAACGACTAATACCTCCCCAAGGCCCTTGCCCAATCCCGTGGTATCCTCCTTCCATTCCCTAATACCTTCCGCGCTAAAAGCACCGCAGAGAAGAAAGCAACTCCCGCCTCAGAGCTGGCCCGGTTCTTTCGCAATGAGAATCCGCTCCATGGAACCCCTTTCCGGGACCATGGGTGTAGGTAGAGTGCGATGAGACGAAGCTTGTGTGTGATTCTCATCCCTCTCGTGCGGGTGTTGCAAAACGAATCCGGCTCATAATACGATTAAACAACAAATGTAGAGAAGCGCAAAGGGGACTGAATGTGCTGTTTCCGTTATGTCGCGTGAACTTTATGGTTTTGTGGTCTAGTAAGAAGGAATTAAGCCCCCGGTCGCGCGGTTTGCTGGGGCGGATTCTCCGTTGTCGTTGTTCGGCGGCTAGTGAAGGCTGTTGAACGGGCTTCGGGAACAGGAGGGTAAACACCGACTCTGGTAAAGGTGTTCAGGACGTTCGAGTACCTAATCGAGGGTCGTGAGCTTGAACCTGTCATCGCCGATGTCTGAGCCGGCGCCGGCCTGTGCCCAGACTGCAGAGCCTGCCGGATCATGTCGTGCAAAAAGTCGGGGATCTCCTCCCAGTGGCCCGCCCTGGCAGCAGCTACCATGCGTGGCGGAAAGATGTCGTCGGCCGTCAGTGTGTTGTGAGACCCAGGAAACCGGGCGATTTGATCTGCCACGTGAGGCAGCTCCCCGGATTCTATGGCGTGTTTAAGCCAGTTCTCCCACTCCTCGTCGAGCGGCATCGTGTTATCCCCCGACATGTTCCGCATGGCGACCCGCTGCCGAAGCCGCTCATTCAAGGCAACCCCGACGCTTTCGAGTTCCCCGTCGCTCTCCTCCTCTCCCCCATCCTCTCCCTCCTCCTCTTCCTCCTCCTCTTCTTCTTCCTCCTCCTCCTCCTCTTCCTCTTCCTCGTCCTTCTCTTCCTCGTCCTCTCCTGCTTCTTCCGCTCTTCCCCCGACTTCGACTTGGTTATCCGTCTCCTGGGATTGGGCATGCAGAAGCGATTGCGCACAGTACGGGTCGGTGGGGTCGGCGTAGTTAGGGAACCCGTCGGCCGTGGTGTCTCGAATCTTGATTCCCTGATCTCGCTCAAATCGTTCTTTGGCCCATTTTGTTCCCTCCCACTTTGTCAGAGACGAGATTTCGGCAGGAGTTAGCCGCAAGCCGTCAAAGGCGCGGAAGAGGCGGCGATGCCACGGCCACCTGCTAAGGCGGATGCGGTGAATCCGGTTGTTGTAGTCGAGACCCGGGTACTTTGCTTCGGGCGTGTCCAGGTGGCCATAGAACGAGTGTGTTTCTTGCCGGACCTCGAGAATTAGATATCGCTGGAGTAGTGCGTGGAAGTTTTGGGGGTCAGATGGCCGAGGTTTCGGAAACATATACTCGTAGACGAGCGTCTCTACGGGGCGGCCTTTCATTTTGGGTGATGGGGTGTGCCTTGGTCAGCAACGGATAAAGTGAGTTGGTTCAGGTGTTGCGAGGAAAGCTTGGTGGTTTGGTGGTGCAACGAAGTGCTGTCCGCTCGGCGCGGTTTCAGTTGTTCCTGTCGTCGCGCTCGGCGGCGCAGAATAGGCACGGTTCTTGCAGGGCTGAGGTTGAGGTTGAGGAGCGAGGAACCGTACGGGTGAGATGGGGAGATTTGGGGTCCACGGACCCGGCGGACTGCGGAGGTCTTTAATGTAAGGCAGGTGGCTCCGGGTCTTGGCCTGTGGCTCGGTGCTGGGGTTGGGTCCCAGGGGGCGGTTGTCGGGTCGCGGCGGGGAGAAGGGGGGGGGGTGGTCTGGGTCAGGAAGCAAGTGAGTGGTCGGGACGAAGCAACAACTGAGAGGGGATCTCTAAAAGTGGCATGAACTGGGTCCGACCCAGCTGGCCTGGAGAGAACGAGCGGGCCCAGTAAATTACGGGTGCCGCGTTGCGCTAAATTGCCACGATAGGGAGGCGCAACCCGATGAACCGCCCCTGTCAGTGTAGTGGAGAAGTTGCGGGATGATGAGATCAGTGGTCAGGAACACGCCTGAAAAAGACGTGCTCAGGTGACAGACAAGGTCGGAGTCGGGCTTGATCTAGCTGTATGCATTCATAGGCAGGTAGTAATAGCTACAGTACATATTACAATACCAAGTGTGCTGAGCTAATACCCGGCAGGACCAGATTATTTTTTTGTTACCTGAGTTCCAGGAGTGCAGCACACGCAAGCGGGTAGCTCACAGCACGCCACGACAACCCTGTGCCTTCCCGGTTCTTCCTGTGGGATGACCGGCACTGGTGGGAACACGACCTTAAGAAGCACGAAGTATCACTTATACGTACTGGACCTGATCTTGAACTAGGCAGCAGATGTGACGCGGTGGCATGGCATGCAAAGGAAACAGTCACTTGACTTCCGAAAATGGTGGACTCGCGTGGAACTGGCGTCGAACTTCTACTTAGGTACGAAGCTTACATATCCCAAATTCCTACCTCATCTAAGGAGGCTGCCATATTCTAACATGATTCACGGCCGACAGCAAGGGCCAACGGAATCCCCACCTCTTTCTGGTTTCCACCTCTAAGCGCAAAAGACTGCGTAAGCGAGGCACCGACTCATCATTTAGACTTCACGGATGTCAAGAGTTACAACATTGGGCGTTGCGAATGAGAGAAAGAACGCATTCCAGCCAACAACCCCCCGACAGATGCCGTTTCGAAACAGATCCTGCATGATGATTCGCCGCTGGCTATCTTGGCCTCGGCGCTCGCTTCTGCGTGTCACCAAAAAAAAAACAGCAAAGGAGTGTGGCCACGCTTGGCCCAGCCTGCCGCTCGCCTCGGGGGCATCGCCATGTCTTCAGCCATCTGATAGTCCCTAAAACTGCTTGATTCCAGCCACCAACATGCAAGCCGAGCCGCTAACATATTCTGGCTCGGAAGTTGCATCACCAACGTGCTCGCATGCCTCTCTGCTGGTTTCTCTTCCGCTGATCTGCACTTTGAACTCCATACAGTACTATATATACATACATACATACATACATACATACGTGCAATAAGAGCTAGCAGGAAGCCGACAGCCCCACCCGACGCCGGGAGCGATGCCCAGCAAAGCATCGCATCTCCTTCCACTTCCGCCGGCGGCATGCCATCGGGACGTCGGGGGACCGAGGCGTCATCGGCCCAGTTCTGCGGCCAACTTCTCCACCCCGTCCCTTCGTCTTTGGCCCATCGACAACTCTTGACGGCTGCAGCTCAACATCTTGGATGGTCCATCAATCTCCTTGGACAGGCGGTATGCATGAGCGCCTACCGCCCCGCCGTCCAATCAGCACGCTACGGTGCGGTTTTGGCTCATCCGTCGGCCGTGGTCGCGCTCACGGCGGCCTGCCCTCCAACACCGGCAACCAGAGGCGTTGAGGGTGTTGCTTTGGCGAGTTAATTTTGGGGAAACAAACCTCTCGGGGCGCGGGGGGGCGCGCGCGCGGGTAGGGTGGCCGCCGTTGTTCAGCCGCGGGCGTCTACACCGGATTGTCAAACGAGCCGCCCGAGTTTGGCGAGCTGTGCCAGGAAAACGCATGACTGCGCCGCCTTTTTGTTTCCGTGTTTGCTTGCCTGGCCTGTTGGGACGCTGACGGGCGCGTGTGCCACAGCCGTAGCGGCTCCGAGCCTTCGGGCCACTCGCTAACCCAACAATCTGCTTAGCGAAACCGGTCCGGCCGGACAAGAAGCCCGGGTCCAGGCACGTTTTGATTCCGCGAGTCCCGACACTGACCGGCCCAGGTTGCAACGCAACACCATATTTTTCCCCCACCGCCGCCATCGGCGTTCCACGTCCCACGGCCCTTCAGAATGGGCTACTGCCACCCTGTAATTTTCGCCCTCCATACATCCGCGGCGTTGGAAGCATTGATTGGGTTTCCGGTGTTCTCCTCGCCCTGGCTCTCCTGGTCTCACCACCGGAAAGCGGAGACCCGTCAGATGGAAGAGGGGACTTCTTCTGGGCCGTCCAATGTGGCCGCATCGAGGCCGAGCCCTGAGCTGGCCCACGGAGGAAGGAACAATAACCAAGGCAGCACCGAAGTCACTTGCCTATCCTGTAAGGCACCCGACCGCAAACTGCGAGGGTGGTACACTCAACACCAGCCACTGGGAGCCAATCCTGCCGTGATTTCGCTTTGTGAGGAGTAACTGCCCTGGTAACCCAAGCCAGCTTTTGAGACCAAGTGTTTTTTTTTTTTTTTTTTTTTTTTTTTTTTTTTTTTTTTTTTTTTTTTTTTTTTTTTACATTTGCAGACCAGATGGTTTGGAGGAGGCTTGGACGAGACAATGCCACCGATAGTTTACTACTTCCCAACTAGGATTCGGAGAGAAGGCATCCTCCCCCCCTTCCCCGCTCTGTCAACGGAGCCCGTTAACCATTGTTTGTTCTGGAGGAATGGGTTCTCAGCATACAAACTGTGGGCAGGCGACAAGCCAACATGCCGCCGAAGAAGCACCTATCACCTTTGGCTGAGACACTCAGGCTAGATTCTAGAGGACTCACTCACTATTGCCTCCTGGCAAGGTAGGTAAAGACTAAACGAGATGAGGTTGGAGATCTCGGCAAAAAAAAAAAAAAAAAATTCCCTCTATTATGCGCATCAACATACAGGCACATACGCCGTCCAAACGCCGTGAATTCGCAAAGCATGTCTTCTATCCCACAGGTCACATGAGTATGTTTTTGCCGTCCCATCGTCAATCATAACAAGGACACCCCATCCAGCGCCCTCTTCGTCCCTACCCCAACAGTAAGTTGTCCATCAGGTTCTCAGTGGTCCCAGGGCATCGTCTCGGGGTACTTTCTCCCGCCGACACCGGTAACCCCGGACGCCGACATGGCCGGGCTGGGCATCCTCTCCCTCTCCCTCTCCCGGTCGCGATCGCGATCACGATCACGATCACGATTCCGCTCTCTAGGCAAGCGTTCCCCTTCTCTTAGCCACCGCTCCCCACCACCGCCACCACTGCTATCGTCCCTGAACCGCTCCCGCTCCCTCTCCCGCTCCCGCTCCCTGCTCTCTAGCCTGATGCGCTCGCGATCGCGATCGCGCTCACGCTCGCGTTCCCTCATCATCAGCTCCCTCTCCCTGTCCCGGTCTCGCCCCCGGTCGACACGGATGCTGTCCCACTCGGCCCGCCTCCGCGTCCCATCCAGCCGGTCCAGATCGGTGTGGCTGCTGGTGCGCCGGGTATAACCACCACTACCGCCGCCGCCGCCGCCGCCGTCGACGACGGACCCGGTGGAATACAGCCCGCGACGTGACGACGAGAGGTGGTCGTAGTCGTCGTCCGAGTTGACGCGGCGCCGGGCCGCGGCGGCGGCGCCCGAGAGCGGGGTGCCAGGGCCGGCGTCACGGTTCAGGGCAGACGCGGCGGCGGAGGCGGCGGGGCTCGGGCTGGGGACGAGACGCTCGGCCCTGTCACGAATGTCTCGGGCGGCGTCCCGCCTCTCGGCGAGGCGGTGCCGGTCGCTCTCGCTGTGCGCTCTGTCGCGCTCCCGGAGAGACGGCCGATCCCGTTCCCGCTCCCGCTCTCGCTCTCGCTCCCGGTCCCGGTAGATCCGATCCCGATCCCGGTCCCGTTCTCTCTCTCTCTCCTTTTCCCGGCGATGGTAGTCTTTGAGCTCGCTGGATTGTCGCCTGCTGCGCCTCCGCCGTTCCTCTTCCAGGTCGGTGTCGTCGGTATCGATCTCGGACCATGACCGGCTCAAGCGAGAATTGGGCAGTACATCCTCTCTCGAGACCCCTGCCGACCGGGGAGGTCTCTCTCGTCTCCCACGCGAGCTGCTTACGCTGCGTGCTCTATCTGCTGGGCTGATGAAGCTAGTGATTTTTTCCTTGATATCGGAGAGAGTGCTATGCCATTTGCCGTCGTCGTAGCTTGGCGTGCGCCCGGCATCGGATGACCGAGACGAGTGCATGTGTGACGGAGGAACCGGGCTTGGGCCCGCCGTGGTGCGAACGACACGTGGCGAGTCCTCAGAGCTGTTGGTGTAGACGCGGCGAATGGAGATTGGTGGTGGCTCATTTGACCGTCCAGTATGTCGCGGAGTACTCCGCGGACTGATGGCCGGATCATCCGAGCCTGACGACGTGCTGCTGTAACGTCGGGGTTGGCTATGCCGGCGGCGATGTGGTTCCCTGTCGGGCACGAGACGTGTTACCCGTGCGGGGCGTGCATCTTGTGGCGAGTGCGGATAGTCAGAGAAACTCCGGCGGCGTGGGGCGGGATCTTCTTGCGACGCCGTGGGACGGCGCACAAAGTGCTCTCGCTCCCGGGCCCGCTCCCGCTCCCGCTCAGGGGATCTGCCCGTCGGCGTGTGGCGAGGCGATGGAATACGAACGTAAGCAACGTTGACAGGCCGCGAAGCGAAGTAGTCGCGCGGCGATGCCGGGTTGACACGGACGTGGGTGTAGGGAACCTTGCGTTCAGCGAACTCGGGCTGAGCGGTCTCCTTGGGCGCCTCGGCCTCCTCCTCGGCGGCCAGCTTCGACCGTGCCCTTTGCGCACACTCCTGATACCAACGATCAGTGTCGGAGTCAACGTCGGCTGGGAAAGCCTCCTGCGGAAGATCGGCGGGCAGCGGAGTGCCCGTGTCGGGGTGCTTCAGAGCCCAGTTAGCGGCGGCATACTGCAGTACTGGCACCTGTATCTGGGGTTCCAGCAAGGTCTGGATTGCCTGCCAGCGCACGAAGCCTTTGGTCGTGAGCGCCGGAATCGAGGGGGCGGCAAAATCGTCGTCGCCCGGCAAAAGGGAGTGCTGGCAGCCCAATCCTTGGTAAACCGTGGAGATGCCCGCATGGGGCATGTCGACGAAGAATGCTACATGCGAATTACATCAGCACTGCCAAAAGCAAAGAGATTTCGAATAGGGTAGAATGAGTAGCCTACAGTCCCAATCATGGCCGGCAGTCTTGTAGAAGGCGGCTAGTTTCGCAGGGGTCAAGTGGGCGTCAGTCTTGTCCCCCAGCTCGCTCGCCTTGAGGTCTTTGTTAGCAAGAGTGGCCCGGAGAGTCAATGTGTCAAGAATGGCTCGGATTGCGACGAACAATATGCTGCGCGATGGCTCGAAGGAGTGCATCGAAGATGGGGGTCGGCACGGGGATCGGTTTTGCTTTCGCAAACAAAAAGCCGTAGAAGGACTTGCCGTCCTTGGCCTCGCTTGATGTGGCGGCCATTGTCAAAATATCAAGGCAACCTCATTGCGGTCTGGTCTTTGATGATGGAGCGCGATAGTGGCCGGTAACCATGCCCCCGAGCCTGGCTCACGGCTGAGTGTTATTATCGTGGGGTGGGTTGATAGGCACGCGATTGAAGGAGGGGTTAGCGATCGCAGGCGGGCATTCACATGCGTGTATGTATCTATTCCGCGGCTGAAAATCGGCTGCGAGATTCCAGGCGGCGCACTGGATCGAGATTTAGGCTGCCGTGCGCCTTAGCGAATTCGATCTGCCCTCAAGCCTCTTTTCGGGGCTTTCGGCCCACGGTTAAAGTTGGCCGTTTGCTGATGCATCGGTCGGATTTCCAGGCAGACTTTTGAGTCACTTGGCCGTGGATGGAGGGTTTTGGGTCGAGCATGCAGCAAGGGCTGAATCCCTGGTGTCACACGTTCTGCGGCAGCGAGCGGCGCTGCGCCCAGATTCGAAACCAACCGACATTTCCAAATCGAGAGACGGCGGTTGGCGTGTATGCGCAGTAACTAACAGGTCCTTGCCGAGTGGCTTGGTGAGAGTGCCTTGGTCAGTTAGCGGGGAAGCGGCCGACACGTGTGACTCGTGGCAGGTTGCGTTTGTTCCCGTCCTACTTGCGTGTGGCTGAGGTTGGTTCATGAGTTTGTTACGCTCCTTCATCTTGCCCAGACAGAACTGGCCAGCTCGGTTGCCTCAATTCGGAGCAATTCAAGGCGGTGATTCGGAGCCATTGCAACCTGTGCGGTTTGCATGGCTATGGTGAAGAACAACATTAGAAGGACCATTTGTGTGAAGTGCTTCTGCCCGGCCTGAGCATTTCGCCGCAGACCTATGAGGCCTCATGAAGCCACTGCAGGGGTTAGGGTTCACTATCCCCAGTCCTGAGGCATGACTCACCTGAACTTGACCTCGGTCGATAGAAGATCGGGATAGAAACGAGGAAAAAGAAAAAGAAACAAAACCAAGTCTATCAGGGACAAGCCAAGCGGGGATCTTTTCAGACCGCAAATGAAGAAAAAGCGATGTAAATAAAAGGCGCCCTCCAACACTTTCCACACACGCCAACCCCAACAAACCCCACCCCGCCTCTGTTGATTCTTATTCCTCCGTCTTGGGGAAATACCAGAACGTAGGCAACCCGATCAAGTTGTCTGGCCCTTTCCCCTTGCGCGAGTCTACGGCCAGCCAGGTCAGGAACCACTCGAACCCGGACTTCTTGAGCACCCCCTGGCTCCTATCGTTCCCGTCCGCCGTGATCGCGAGGAGCCGCTCCCTCACGAGCCCGCCCTCGCCCCTCGCCTCGTCTCCCCCGATCGTCCGCGGGTCGACCTCGATCTCGGTCTCCTCCCGCTCCAGCCGCTCCCACGCGCCGAGCCATGCCCTCAGGAACTCGGTGGCGAACCCGTTACCCCAGGCGTCCCTCTTGAGCATGTAGCCGACCTCGGGCCTCCCCAGGCTCGACCGCGGCGCGTGGCAGCCGCCGACGCCGATGAACTCGCCCGTCTCGCGCAGGCAGATGGCGAAATTGTAGTGCGACTGGTCCCGCGGCGGGAGGAACGCCCGCAGCCTCGTCCAGGTGAGCTCCTCGTCCGCGTCCGGCACGCCCACGGCCGTCCAGTACATCACCTCAGGCTCGGTGCGCAACGCGCGGAAGGCCCCAAAGTCGTCCTCGGTCAGAGCGCGCAGGACAAGCCGCTCCGTCGTAATGGGCTGGCGGACGCTATGGGGTGGGAAGGGCTGCCGCGGGCGGGTGGTGCGGACGCGGATAAAGGTGCGCGGATCTGGCTCCGTGCCCGGGGTTGGGCGTTGCTCCGACGAGGAGGAGAGCTCCGGTGCGGCGGACATATCGGACTCCGGGTTTGCCCTCTTTATGTGGGGTCTCCCTCGGGAGGTTGATTCTGAGGTTCGGATGAAGCAAAGAGACCACCTGGACTGGTTTCTTCGGCGGTGAGTGGAGAAAAAAAGCATACACCGAGGCGTGGATAGGTTTATGAAAGAGAAAACGGAAATACGGGAAATCACACTAGCAAGGTCGCGCAAAGCCTTCTTCTTAGACCTTCGTGCCTCGTACCGGACATTGTTCAAGTGACTCACGCGGGGAGCCCGTTGCGACGACAAAATAGCCTCATGTACACTAAGTAAGCCAGCTTCCTCTTTTGGAGTGGAACATGCACCATATATGCACCCGTGCTCATCACTCGGTCGGCCCAGGTCGGATCAAAAAACTCACCGCTTTCATGGGTCGGCGGATGGCATTATCGAGGCCCGTCGGGCTTGTTAGTCCCCCGACTGCCACCCACACCATCGAGGCTTAGCCTGCCGTCAAATGAGCAGCGGCAATTGAATACGCGCCCGCAATTGCACTCCCACCACGGATGGCCGAGCGAAACTGGCAGACTTGCTCACAAACGCAGAACCCGTGCTTGACCATTTATTCATTTCATGCTCGTCCTAGGGAGCAAATGCAGGATATCCCGTTTTTCCTGATGAACACCTGAAGAACCTGCCAACCCCAACCACAATCATGAAACCGCTCAAGCAAAAGTGGACGGGCGCTTCGCGCTGAAGAGCTTCTTGTTGTTGATCTTGGGGACGCGGTGCGGCAGAGGGAAAGAGAGGTTCTTGGCAACGAGCTGCTTGATGTAGGGGCGCCTGATGTCCTCGGTCTTCTCAAGCTCGACAACGCGGAGAATCTGTGTCCATGTCAGCTATTCAGGCTTCCAGACGACTGCTATATCCGGGGGGCCGCTCATACGTGGATCGACCTGAAGCGGGCACGGTGGCGGGCGGCCATGTCGGCATAGAGAGCCTCGACGGCAGCGGTCCTCGAGGTCTCACGGTACTCCTTGTACATGTTGTGGGTGCCGGACCGCGAGTCGTAGCGGATCCAGATGCCAAAGTTCTTGACCTTCAGGGGGTGCTTCTCGGAGATCTGGCGAGGAATCAGCACCGAGCCCGAAACCGTTTCGTATCCCAGCTGCACCTACCACATTGACGCTGACGATCTCACCAGTGGCCTTCTTGACCTTGCGAAGACCACGAAGGAAGTACCAGAAGCGGGACTTGGCAACGACCTCGTTCGGCGCGAAAATGCGCATGCGGTAGAGGCTGGGGTTGGGGTTGGCCTCCGTGGGCAAGTGGCGCCCAATCACCTGGTATTCCTGAAGACGACCTGAACCACAATGTCAGCGTACACGGCCCCAGCCCAGCTTGCGCGCAATGTACAAGAAATAAGGTCGACGAGAGTCGTATCGCTAGTCGAAAACCATCGGCAGGTATGTGGTCGAGGTTGTTGGCAACTGGGCAGGCTTAATGACGCCCTTTTAAGCCCGACTTCCAAACCAAGTCCGCGTCATCGTGACACCTTCGATTCGATAATAGACCACAACATATGGTTCGGGCCTCCCCGTTCTTGTAATCGACCGCCCAAAGATGGTGACATTTTACATCGAATCTCCGATCGTGGGTCGGTGCTCGAACTCGTAGCCGGCGATGCAATGACTTGACGACAGTGAAAACAAAAACTGCTTACCCATCTGCTTGAACGTTAGAAAATATCTCCAATGCCAGGTTTTGGCGGATAACGGGAACTTACTGTGATTATTTCCCGCTGCGGATCACGAAGTCGTTGGTGAGCTGTCGGAGTCCTGAATTAGCGATCGCGAAAGCTGGAAAAAATTGGGTGCGCCTAGTTTAGGGCTAGGAGCGCTTGGACCAGCCAGGTATTCGCCAAGCCAGAAGATTGTGGCGGTGCGAAGCCAAGTGGCACAAAGCGCCACAAAGTGTGGGGTTATCACCGGTCTCTCATGTTGTGCAAGGGACACCACTGCCCAATCAGATAACTAACCCCATCCAAAACTCACCTTCACTGCAACTTCAGCAGCAACAACTAGACAGTTTTTTGGCAAACCCCCGAAACAGCTGTATTTGGTTGACTTTGAGTGTCGGAAGCACGGTAACCTTCGTATATCGAGTCCCAGCTTATTGTCAGAGAAAAGAGATACGAGACCACGGTTTACCACCCGTTCACCTCAACTCTCAGGAACCTTGGCGGGGCAGTAATCAGTTGCATCCACACCGACCTCGTCATAGCCAGCGACCTCAGCATCCCCAACATGGAGATCGGTCCCGCCTTGTACAACAGATTTGCCGAGGCTCTGAGCAATGAGAATGGCTATCGACTTGCTGAAACATTATCGCCAGACATCCCAAACGAACAATTGAGGAAGGTTTTCAAGAGTCAAAATGCTCAGAATATCAAGAACGTTCTCAGGCGCGGTCTGCAGGGGAATGCTGCCCTCGCTCTTGATCATCAAACCCTACAGGGCTGGGTCGATGTATACGCGGCATATTGGAATGCCACGGGAGTTCTTCTGACGGCTCGGGAGTCAGAGAGCGACAGCAGCAAGGTGGGTGCCTCATAATCTCCAAGTCGCTCCTTGTCGCCGTCCAAATATGTCGAGTTGATCGCTGAGTCCTGTTGTAGTCGTCGCACCTGGTGTGGACAAAGGTCTACGAGGCTTGGACTGAACTCCTGAACACCCTGCTCCGGGGTTACCAGAACTTTGGTTTCGAAGCTTTCACCATCCCCTGCCTGTATGTGGTGTGCAAGTATCTTCGTGTTTTTGCCATTCAAGCGGACGAGGAGCGGAATAGAAACGCCCCCTTCGACAATGGTGCAACAACTCTCCAAGATGACTTCGACCCAGAGACCAACAAGAATCAGAAGTTGGAAGATTGTGCGCGAGTCTTGTCCAGAGTCTTCATGATTTGCCAAACAGATCGGTACGCGCATTCTCCTTCGATCCGATCACCACTACAGAGTCTCACCATGGTCCAGGGCACCACTCGAAGAATCGCGAAAATGGGGTAGCTACTACATCGCCAACCTCCTTCTCAAGACTTACTTCCGATTGAACTCAGCGTCCCTTTCCAAGAACATTCTGAACAGCTTGCGCGCCGGCGGCCGGGATATGCCGGACTTCTCCCTCTTTCCAAAGTCTCAACAAGTAACATTCAAGTATTACGAAGGAGTCCTGGCTTTCCTGGAGGAGAACTATATCCAGGTACTGTCATTGGTTCCCGCGAAACCGTCTAGACGACTACTAACGATTCCCGAGGCCGAGGAGTGCTTGACCGAGGCGTGGAATCTGTGTCATAAGAATGCAATGAGGAATAAGGAGTGAGTATGTCCATGCCCAGTCACTCCGCTCACGGACTAACATACCCAGGCTTATCCTGACATACCTCATCCCATGCCATCTCATCAAGAGCCACACCTTGCCGACCAAAAAGTTGCTGGAGCCGTTCCCAAGACTGCAGAAACTCTTCCTTCCTCTCTGCCGGTGTATCAAACGAGGAGAGCTTCACAAGTTCGATCTTGCGTTGCAGGAAGGCGAGGACGAGTTTGTCAAGCGCCGCATCTATCTTACCTTGGAAAGGGGCCGCGATATCGCGCTGCGGAATCTACTGCGGAAGGTCTTCATTGCCCGCGGGTTTGAGGAGGCCAAAGAAGGAGAAAAGCCCGTTCGTCGTACTCGTGTGCCCGTCGCTGAGTTCGCCGCCGCCATCAGCCTAGGCAGCCAGGAGAAGATTGACAACGACGAGGTTGAGTGCTTGTTGGCCAACATGATATACAAGGTAAGCCAGGTGTGCGCATGATGTTCCCCCAAGAGAGACGTCGATGGTCTCCTCGGAGCCGATGAAGGCGTGCCCTTTCTCCTTCCATCAGCAATCAGAGCCTACAATGTGAGGCAAGGCGCAACGCCCAGTAGCTCTGATGATGCCTGACGCCCAGTGCTGCCTCGTCGGGCGCGTGTCTGCCTAAGGAATCCTAGGCAGCGTCACCGGTGATGCAAACACACCGATTAGCACAAATCGTTGCCCCGGCAATGAGTCATTTTGCTAATTGCCGTTCAGGGTCACATGAAGGGATACATTTCACGCCAGCACGGCATCGTCGTGCTCAGCAAGTCAGGGGCATTCCCTGGCACGGGGGTATGAGGGGTTGAGGATTGCTTTCTTAGCGAGAGCAGTCAACAAATCCTGTTTTTTGCCGGCTCGCTGACCCATGGTATCAATCAAGAAAGCGCTGAGGAAGGTGCACAAGGGCCAGTTCCGTGCGCGAGTTAGACAAATGTGATGGCACAGTCCTGGGTTCGACGGGATGAGACAGAAGAGGCCACGCCGCGGTTATTGAGCGGCTGACTTTGTTGGCTGCATGATACTTATCGCGTGCTTTTAGCGTCGGAAAGCGCGGGATGCTCGTGAAATTTTGGTGACTGATTCAACCGACGTAGTCTGTGACGCGGAATTGAAGCAAACAGCTAACGCCCCTTGGTCTCCTACCGTAGGAGAGGCGACCGAGACGGGAGAGCGAAAGGCTGGATGCCTTGATGGATGATAATGTTTGCACTTCTCAAACTCCGACAAGAGTGCCGAGATGCGAAACCGTGGCCCTTCGTCCAACAACCAGCGCAGCCAACCCGCCCCCTTGTACATACGAAGTAGACTCTCAGTTGGCAGGCAGCAAGTCGCAAGATGGCATGGGTTGCTCCAGAAACGCCCAATCAGGTAACGAACCACAAACAATCGCCACTCGTGTTCGTTTCGTCTTGCCTCGCATCAAATCCACACCCCTGCCTTTCCTGCCAAGAATTTAAAGGAACAGGGGAACTTCGGACCTCATTGATTCCTCCTGCCCGTCCTACGTCCTACACTAATCCAGGCATGCCGGGCGTACTACGGAGTAGTAGGGACGGGAAGCCGCCAAGAAATTCACGCCTGTTCACGCCTGTTCACGCGTCCCACACGCGCACAGTTCGCGCGCCACGGTGTAAGCTGGCATGGGTTGGTTTAATGGCTTGCATATCGCACGCTCGGCAAGCACCCGCTGTGAATCTCCAACAAGTGACTCACTCACGCTGCTGATCAAGCCGCTATAAGCTACCGTATGTGCGTTATAGTGTATGCATACTACTAAAAATGTAACTGTCTCACAGCAGGCGATGATAGGTTTGTCGGTCCTCGTCGACGGTGGTAACTGAAGAAACGTCTTCCGTCCCCTTTAATGTTCAGAACACCGTTTCAGGCCAACCCCTTTGGTGTATCGTATCTCCTGGTTCGGCGACTTTCGGTGTCCGTTTTCGAATTGCTGCTTTTTTTTCTTTTCTTTCAAAGAAAAATGACAAACGGAGTACTCCGTATACTCCTTAAAATTACAGTGCCAAGAGATTCACACCCCTGAAAGTCATTTCCAAACCGGACAAGCCGGGGCGCAAAATTCTGAGCCGCGGAGAGACCCGGTCCGGTGGTTTTTTGTTCTCTCTCTAGTGTACCTTGACGCTAACGCAAACCACTTATTAGTGGTGGCCCACAAGATCCGTTGTAATGGATCGGTGGGTCCGTGAATTGCTTTCTTTGCCCGACGGCGTCGCCGGGAGGTTCACGCCAAGAGGGATCAGCTTTTTCACATGCAACATCACGGAATGTGCAAGATTTCGACAGAATTCTGGTTGCTCAGTGATATTATACTGTATAGTGAGGGAATGAGCACCAGGAATGTGGTTTTTTTTTTCTTTTGGAGATCATCCTCCTCTGGGCGATATGTCCTTTTCAGAACAATGCCCCCAACACCCTAGTGTAGAACGTGTGATGAATGAGAGCGAGAAGCAAAGGTTGTCTCAGGTCTCCTCACACTTTCACATCTCCGCCATCCCGCTGCTTGCCAGAGTCAAGTATCCCAAAATTCCACCACTAACGAAAAAAGAAACACCGGACACTGAGATCTCCACCCAGAAAAAAAAAAGCCTATACCCCTGAAAGCAACCGTCTCTGATAAACGGCATCTCTCGTGCAGCAGGGGTATGTCATCATCCTGCCCCAAATGAATCCCATGAGAACGCAAACTGCCAAAACTGGAAATCCTCCGCCGCCTAAACAAGGTCGTGTCATGAGGGTATGCTGTTGTACAAGTTTGAAGGTTATGGGAGAGGAAGAAGAGCAGAAGTGAGACCAACTCCAACATGTAAAAGTAGGAAAACAAGGAAACAAAGAAACAAAACCCAAAGAACCCGCCCTGATGCACCGTTATCATGAAGCCATGATGGAACATGTCTATACCCAAGCCGGACCCGGAAAAAAAGTATTATACCGTATTAAGTGAAAAAAATGGAATCGTGTGTAGAGAATCGGAAGAGGCCGGGGGGGAGGTTGTAGTATCGTCCATCGCAGAGTCGAGAACCCCATAAGGGGCAGGTATCATTGTTGTTGAGGGGTGTTGAAAACTGGGTATCAATCGTCTCGTAAACAGGGGTGGCAAAAGAAAGTGAGATGGGAGCCTAGAAGGGACGGCCGCTGCGAGGAGTGCGAGGCGTGCTACTGTTTGATGATGATTTGTTAATGCCGAGTTGAACGGAGCAAAGGGAACTGTCTGAACTTACGCAGCGCTCGAGATGTCGTCGACGTGGTTGCAAAGGGCAACAAACAGGTCAAAGAAGAGCTGAGTGCCGCCGTTGAACATCTCGAGTTGCATGGTGCCGCTGCGCTTGAAGGTGTTCCGGCTGCGGATGATGAGGGCCAGATAATGGGCGCGGAGCTTGGAGTCGGTGTCGGGGGTGTTGGCGTAGGCGTAGCGGGCCGAGGCCAGGATGGTGCTGGCCTGGATGCCGGACTGGAGACCTTGCTTGCGCAAAGAGATGCGCTTCAGCTCCTCGAGACCGTACTTTTCGGCAGCGCAGTAGATGGCCGTGTCCTTGAGCAACTCGCCCTCGACGCTGTGGTGGTAGATGGTGGCCTCGGAGCGGCCATCCTCGCCAGCCTCTTCCAGCTCCCACGAGTTCCTCTTCTTGTTGAACACCAGCCGCGGGTAGTAGTCTCCCTTGTAGAGGTATTCGAGAATGGATGAGAAGACTTCGGGCTCTTCGTCGGGCAGCGAGATCTTCTTGGTCTGCGAGTCCATCAACTGGTTCCTCAGGACGCTCTGGAAAAAGGGCGAAGCGCTGAGGATGTTCTCATGGGCGGCGAAAATCCTCTGCTCCTGGCCGACGACAAGGGTGACGATGGCCGAGACGAAACCGCTAGAGCCGCTTCACGTCAGCATCTCTTGCATACTCTATAGGGAGCCGCATCGGCAGGCGGGCAACTCACCCCAGGGTAGTCTCGGATGCACCAGCGTTGGAGACGGTGCCAGCACGGCGACGTCCCAACTCAACAGGCCTCTTCGAGATGCCAGCTTCCTTGGTGAAGGACGAGCTTGCTCTCCTGTGCCTCCCAGACTTGGAGACACTCTTCGTCTGAGACGGCTCGAAGCGTCGAGAGAACATGTTGACTTGACCCACTAACCCGAGTCGGTTGCCCGTCTTCTCCACCGATGTCTCTGCCAAATTCGGATCAACGGCCTGTCAACGGTGTCGACGACTCAACCGGACCCAAAAACTCTGGGGGTCCTCGTTGACGTCCGCCGTGTTCGAGATCGCGATGCCCTACGGCGGTGTGGGGGGAAAGGGTGATGATGCAGCAGGCCCGAAACAGAAAGATGCAATAGTGTAAACACCAAAGGACAATATGAGATGATTAAAAAAAAGGAAAAATGAAAGATCCCGATGTTGATAGCTCGATGATTTCTCGATGAGCGAGGACCTACCTTCTTAAGCAGTGCTCAAGGTGGGCTTAGAATGAGGATGGTTGAAAAATTTTCCCATCTCATTTCCGCCGAGGCAAGTCGCAGGGCTGATCTTTAAAAGTCGGGAGGGATGCAGAGATGCCTGGTTATCACGGGTGGGCACATTGTCTCGGCGGCCGGAAAAGGCAGCATTAAGCTAGTTAACGGTGTGTAAAAGAACCAGGCAGGTACACTAGTTAAAGTATAGAGTTATTCTCTACACTAAGGTCCGGGGCCTATCCCGTCACTCCCTTGCGGGTACGGAGTGACTTGGTATCCAACGTGATTCGACGCGTTCGGAACGAGTCTGGGGAAAGTGAAGCAACACGCAGTCACCTGACTCACTTACCGCTTTGAGGCAAGCCGGACGAGATTTTGCAGGACCGGGTCAGAGCCTGTCCCCTGCAAAGGTGCGTTCGACATGGTTCAGCAAGGGGCGGAAAAGCAATCCGGACGGAGCCGTCGACAGTGCGAGACATGGGATGCTTTCGGAACGATTAGGGGCTTCCATGTCTCCATGTGCTCAATGCCGTGGAAGTCTATGGCGCTAGGCGAGGCCGGTGCGGAAATGCCAGGCGGTCGACGGCTTTCTGGAAGAGGCAGAAGAAATTGGAATGCTACCCTCCGATGCAAGGCTACCGAGGCACGGTCACCCGCGTGTGAACTTTTGCTAGCCGGCACCTCGCGAGGCAGCAGCAGGCAGAAGCGATGACGAGGCAGAGGCTGGTACAAGAACGCAATGGCATGCCTGCATTACAAGCGCTCTGGTTCAGTGAACAATCGTTCCAACAGCGACAACTCTTTGGTCCAGTCGCGGCGACAAATGGATGGATTGCTGGACCGGGAACATCGGCCAGGAGCTGTGTTCTGAGATTCTTGGCAACTAAAGTGGATTCGCCCGTCAAGAGACGATCTAACTAACAGTATTGCACTTGAGGGTGAACTGGGGGCCCACTGAGAGGCCTGCTTCCCCAGGAGCAGTGCGCAACCCGAGCACGCAACGTTCAGCGCGACCCTTGTAGAAAGTCGCAGAGCACGGAGCAAACAGTCGTTCAACCGTGCCGCTTATTGACGAGGCAATCAGCCAAAGGATCTTCACGCGGCTTGCACGGAGGAACTTGGGTACTCCGTAATACATACATGGCTTTGGCATGACCCGAACCCTCGTTCCCCTTCTCGATCGGGCCCTGCTCTCTTCGGTCCCCGTCTTGGCCAGACCCAATTGCTGGACCTTCCCGGACATGTTCTACCAGGGTCTTGGACAGGGGCCTTCTCGAGATGAAGCCGCTTCAAAAATTGCCGCCACAATCGAGAATGCTTGTAAAAGGAATTTCGACACCAAGGTTCAAGGGGGAGGGGGGGGGAGGGAATTCTCAACCACTCTTCCACGCGCTCTGAGTCATTTCCAAGAGGGCCTGGGCGGCCAACTTCTTCCCATCCCCCCTGGCGATGGCCTGCTGGTGGAATGCCACAGGCACAGTTACCTTTTCGACGGTTAGCCCTAGGTCCACACACCTTCGGTAAAGACGCTCGCTCTGTTCCTTCGGCACGAGTTCGTCTCTTTCGGCCTCGAGGATGTAGACCATTGGACCCGGAACACCCTTCTCCTCGGAAGCCTGGGAGATCAGGCCCAGGTTCTCCCAGCTGTCTAGGTGGTTCCGGAGAAATGGCCACAGGTATCGGTACGGTAGCCACTTTTGGGGGTATAAGGTCTCCAACATGGCCCTGATTGACACAAACGGAGTCTCGAGAAGGAGGCCTCTGATCGGCATCCCGGCTGGAACTCGGCCAGTCGCCGCGAGGTTCGTCGCTACCCCTGACCCGATGCTCTGGCCCCAGACGAGGAGGATGGGCTCGGTGGCCCCGATGCCGACCTTCCCGAAGACGCGTTCGTGGCGCTCGGCAATCCACCGCACGCCCGCTTCGGCATCCAGCCGAAGCCCCGGCTCCGAGGGCCTGCCACGCGAGGTCCAGTAACCTCTGTAGCTCAGGCAGACAAAGGTCAGCTCCATCGGCGCCAGCGCATGCGTCTTGCTGTCACTGACTGCCCGAAGGGTCCAGGATAGGTCAGGTAGCCGTGGTGGTATGGACGACGCGTTTCCTACGAGACCCCGTCAGTGTCTGGCTTCCAGATACGCGGGTCTTGAAGGCGGCCGACCCTGGAAGTAGAGCACATAGACATGGGCCGGGGCGGGCTGGTTCTTGGCCGCCGCAGCGGCCGGACGTCTTCCCTTCGGGAGAGGAACGGTCGTCACGGCCAGGGCCAGCTCGGTCCCGTCCTCGGCCACCGTTCTCTCCTCCGTCCACTGGACGCCTCCACACATGCTTGCCCAGTTCGCTATCTGCTCCCTGCGCGAGGTGGGCGGCAGTCCGGGCATGTAGATGATCTTGTTCTGGAACACCACCATCATGATGCACTTCCTGGCCAGCGCCGTCGTCAGAGGTATTGTTTCTTTGCATGACATGGCCCTCATGGCACGTACCAAACCCACAGCCCCACCAGCAGTCCGGTGAAGATAACCGGCGGCAAGAGAACGGTTGGAATGTGGATGCTGCGACAGCTCCTCCTCCCCGCGAGCATGGCCCGCGAATGATTGGCTCCCACCAATCTCTGGCACCGGACGGATGCCCAAAGATGCGTCGAAGTGAGGCGACTGCTGCTGATGCTGCTGCCACTGTGGTGCAGCCGACGACACCACAGCCGCCATTGGATCCCCCGCAGCCCGGGCATCCGATTCGGAGGGATCATGGCAGGCGAACCACGCGTTGGCCACGATGGCCAACCAGCAAGACAACGGGGCGCAATTGAAGGCATGCTAACCCCTGCCGAGGAGGAGTGGAAGGCGTTGGCGGTCGTGATGGACACGGGATGATCTCGCCCTGTGCAGGTACCCGTTAGGTCCGTATCTGCTCAAATCCCATGGCCTAATCGTGTGTGTGTTCGCCTGCAACTCGTCAAAGCCGTTCTGCAGCTAAAGAGCTCCGTCCTGCCTGTCGGGCGTTGTGAATTATTAGACTACGGCCTTGGCTGGATTGGGCTGGCCTGGTTGGGTGGGAAAAAAATTTGATGCTCGGGAGTCCTGGCGTGGTTGTTGTCGAGATGCAATTCGTCCAAGGCGTTGGAGGCGAGGTCCATCGTTGGATGGCGCTCGATGCAAGTCACGTCAAGGAGCGTGGACTTGGATGTGTGCTGTACTGTACACGGTACGTGTGCGCGTGTACTTTGTATACTACATATGTATGTACATACATACCTGGTCAGGTACGGCAAGTCTAGCAGCCTCTTAGAATCGTGGAAACTTTTTGGGCGGGAGAAAAAAAGCAATGGATCATATGCAGAACAGACGTCTGCAAGCTAGACGGGCATTGGATCAGCACCAGAAATTCTAAATAGTAGGTATAAGAAATGCAGCTTTGGACAGCAGTTTTCTTCATCAAGCGTACTTACGCTACAACAAGAAACAGAGTGCGATCGCCTTGGAACAAGGTTTGGTGACACCGAGTCAGCAAGTTACACGACTTGCGGAGTACGGAGTATATACGGATTACATGCACTACCGAATGAAAGTTATGAGTGAAGTGATTGTAAGGTAGCGTAAGGTATGTACGGAGTAGGGAAGTGCAACTCCTTCGTTCGTAGGTACCGAGGAGCGTAGATAGACCCACTAAAATTAGTGTTTCGCTCATTGCGCCCGCTCACCGATAGCCTTACGATAAGGCAGGGCACCCCTCCTCGAGGACAGGACGGAGCAGCTGCGCCAGTTGGTCGGGCCATCATTAACACTGCAGCAACAATAACTGGGGGAGACTTCTACACTACAAGTACCGTGTCGCACACACCGCCAACAAGCAACTTTCTCAGGGTCCCCCTGGTCCATTCTTTGAAGGTATCCCGCGAAGTCGAACGACGATTGGAAACAACCTACATCTCGCACCGCCATTCGAATCCTCGACCTCCCTCGGTTATCCCCATCCACGGCAAAGCTCATTCGATTTCGCGACCTGCGCAAACGCGTACCCGTAACACACAACACTCACACACACATCGCTAGCCATGCCCGCGCCAGTCGAAGAAGGGAACCGCTCACCGGGGCACCACATCGAACTAGCCGACGACAACCCTTCCCCACGGCACGATGGCGAAGCGAGTCCCGGGCTCAGAGACAGCAAGGGCTGGGACGGGAAGCTGCGCGTTCCCAAAAACGCCCTCCTGGCGAATCCAGAAGCGCTCTCGGACCCGGAGTATTCGGACGAGGACAACGTTATCCCCGGCGAGGAGGTTGCCGCGGACGAAGGTACGGAGAGCGGGCGGCTGAACCTGGATATCCCGATTTGAAGAGTAGCTAAAACAGGGAAAAAAAAAATCCCATTCCAGACATTCTCGACGGCGAGGACTCAGACACGGATGAGATCATCTGCACCCACTCGCGAATCAAGTCGATCCCCGCCCTCCGGCTAGAGAGGTTCAAGAGGGTGGCCCGCATCTGCCTGCGCCAGAACCTGATCCAAGACATCGAGGGCTTCTCGTGCGTCGCGTCCACCCTCAACGACCTCGATCTCTACGACAACCTCATCTCCCGCATCCGCGGCCTCGACGACCTCGTCAACCTCACCTCTCTCGACCTCTCCTTCAACAAGATCAAGCACATCAAGCACGTCTCCCACCTGACCAACCTGACCGACCTCTACCTGGTGGCCAACAAGATCTCCAAGATCGAGGGCCTGGCGGGCCTCACCAGGCTGCGCAACCTCGAGCTCGGCTCGAACCGGATCCGGCAGCTCGAGAACCTCGAGACGCTCAAGTCGCTCGAGGAGCTCTGGGTGGCCAAGAACAAGATCACGTCGCTGACGGGCCTCGCGGGCCTGCCGAACCTGCGGCTGCTGTCGATCCAGTCGAACCGGATCCGGGACCTGTCGCCGCTGCGCGACGTGCCGCAGCTCGAGGAGCTCTACATCTCGCACAACGCGCTCGCGTCGCTCGAGGGGCTCGAGCACAACACGCGCCTCCGCGTGCTCGAGGTGTCCAACAACCAGATCGCCAGCCTCCGCGGCCTCGGGCCCCTCGCCGACCTCGAGGAGCTCTGGGCCAGCTACAACCAGATCGCCGACTTTGCCGAGCTCGAGCGCGAGCTCGCCGACAAGCGCGCCCTCACCACCGTCTACTTCGAGGGCAACCCGCTCCAGCTGCGCGCCCCGGCCCTCTACCGCAACAAGGTGCGCCTGGCCCTGCCCCAGGTGAGGCAGGTGGACGCGAGTAAGTTCCTTTTCTCGCTTTTTTTTCTTCCTTTTTTTTTCTTTTCCCCTTGCCTTCTTCCTCCTCCTGACCCCCCCCTCCCTTCCTTCTTTTTTTTATTCTATCCACCCTACAATGTTTTTTTTTATCGAGTGAGCTCGCGCTAACAGGATGCCACCTCAGCTTTTGTACGGACATGAGCGAACGGGGTTGGGGGGGCGGGGGAGCTATGCTTCTTTTGTTTTGATATGATATGCTGTGGCTGATCTGAACCGAACGACTGGTGACTTTTGTACCCTCTTCGTCTGCCTACCAACCAATTTCTTTTTGTATATATAATAGCTGGTAATAGCTGGTCTGGTAGGGCCGGAACAGCGAGGCGGGAATGTGAACGGCAAGGGAGAGGGGAAGGGTGAAGGTTACGGGAACGGCTATATGCCAAACCATGTCTCCTACATAGTAGGTAGCATGCACGGACGTTTTCTGTTATCAACGTTCGGTGAAGTTCGGGCCCGTTCTTCCTGTTTTTTTGTCCTTGTTCCCCCTCCCTTTGTTTACCCCCCTCTTTTCTTGACCCGTTTCGAATCCGGGATGCTCGCGGAAGCGTCTCCGCTCAGGGGTATGGCAACAGTTGATTGCTACTGATATCAATTGATTAATTGCTCGGTCGACATCACCGAGTCGCCGAGGGCTCTTACCAAGCTTCAGTCACCTGCCTCTAGTTATGCTCAGTCCGACGCGCGGGGGTTGAAGTCAGAGCCCGAAAAACCGGCTTCGGGTTCTAGAAGCCCGTGGGCGGAGATGATGCAGAACCGGCAGAGAACGGCGATGCGACTCTCAATTGAGGCGACAGGACAGAAAAGCCTTCTGGCAGGATATATACTGAAGTAGACGCTGGAAGCAAAGACCCTCTGGTTTCACCTGCACGTTAACTAGGCTCTGTTGTGGTATAAGTTGCAACAAACGTGGGGTACGTGAGAGAGAAGAAGGGTGTAGAGGTATTCAACGTCATATATTCATTCTATGCAGGTCCCGCCAGACGAGCAGCCCGTGCCGTGTACGAAGCAAGGTGGTCCATCTCCCCAACATCTAAAGGCAGGCTTCAGGCTTCGTGGGAATTGCCGCCGCAAGGGTGTAAGGATGTCATATTGTCCCAGCCCCCATCCCCATCTTTGTGTTCAGGCAAGCGGCAGAGCAAACATGATTCTCAAGTCATGAGAAGACCGGCGCGAAGACTACCTAGTTAGTCACCCCTTCCCGCCAGCCGCCCTCTATAAAATCCAATCGTCAAGGGGGTATCAGTGGAGAGCAGACCAGTGGCGGCCCTGGTCCGCCTCGAGTGTGGCCGGTAAGGGCCATGCGGGACTGCGCCCGCCCACCGCGCTCTGTGCTCCGTAGAGCACTTAGCCAAAGATCCAGAGATACTCGGTGGGGAAGTACTAGAGTGGGAAAAAAACGAGTCAGCACACACTGGCCATATCGCCCTGCAGCTCTCAAGAAGGGCAAAAAAAAAAGAGAGAGAGAGAGAGAGAGAGAGAGAGAGAGACTCACGTTGGAGGGCTGGTTGAAGCGAATGCCGCGGTCGAAGGACGAGATGGTGGCGATGTCCTCCTCGGAGAGATCAAAGTCGGTGCACTGGAAGTTGGAGGCCATGAGGGCGGGGCGGGTGGTCTTGGGGATGACGGCCAGGCCACGCTGAGTGGCCCAGCGGAGCAGGACTTGGGCGGGCTCGCGGTTGTACTTGGCGGCGATCTTCTTGATGGTCTCGTCCTCGATAAGGGGGGTGAGCTTGACGGCGTGCTGCATGTTGAACTCGAGGAAGCTGGCGGGGCCGAAGGAGCTGTAGGCGGTGACGGCGATGCCCTCCTGCTTGGCGAGGTTGAGCAGCTCCTGCTGGACGAGGTAGGGGTGGTGCTCGATCTGGAGGGTGGCCGGGCGGATCTTGGCGTACCGCAGGAGGTCGTAGATCAGCTGGGCCTGGAAGTTGGAAATACCGATGCTCTTGGTGAGGCCCTTGGCGACAAGGGACTCCATGGCAGTCCAGGTCTCCTGGATGGTGGCCTTGCTGGTGCGGATCTCGCTCTTGCCATCGTAGAACCAACCGGGCGGGTAGCGGACCGAGGGGTCGACGTACTCGAGGGCGACAGGGAAGTGGATGAGGTAGAGGTCGAAGTAGTCAATGCCCCAGTCGGCGAGCTGCTTCTTGACGATGGGCTCGACGCGCTCGGCGTCGTGGAAGGTGTTCCAGAGCTTGGACACGATGAAGAGGTCCTCACGCTTCACAATGCCCTCCGAGATGGCGCGCGCGATACCCTTGCCGCACTCGACCTCGTTGCCGTAGTCTGTCCATGCCCCCGTTGTCAGTCAATCACCCCGTTCTCGTCTTTTAAGTGTACGCAGCAGTTACTGTTAATTGAGTGCTGCTTAGGGATGCTTGGCGCGGTTCCACAGTAGTAATCCACCCCCCCTCCATCCGCCGCCGCAGCACGGTGGGGCGGGAAGGACCGGGGCAGAGGGGGGCGGGGTAGTTTTCGCCCGAGCTTGCTGCCCCTCCACGTCAAGCAACGCAACGCGCAGAACGATGCCGCGACCAGTGGGGGGCGGATGGAATTTGGAGGAGAAGGGCCAAACAACGTTGTAAAACTTACCGCAAGCGCCATCGAAGAGGCGGTAGCCGGCCTTGATGGCGTTGTAGACGACGTCCGCGGCAACGGAATTGTCGACCTTCCAGAGGCCGAAGCCCACCTGGGGCATGTCATAGCCGCTGTTGAGCTTGATGACAGGTGACGGCATTGTGCTCGATTCTGTTGTTTCCTTTTCGAGGCGATGGTGCGACTCTGTAAGGCCAAGTTAGAACATTGATCGGCCCCAGGAAACCGGAAGCCCAGAGTTGGCAGAAGTAGCGGAGGGAAGGTGACGGGGAAGCTCACACGAAGGGTATGTCCGCGAGGGGAGCAACGAGGATGGAAAGTATTGAGAGATGAGAAGGATAATTCAGCCGGAGAAGGTTCAAGGAGCACCAAGGGGTTGCCGTGCTACTTATGCCAACCGGGCCACCCCCACCACAATCTTTCCAGACCGGAGGAGAAGAGGTGGCCCGCCCAGGAGCATCCCGCCGCGCTCGCCGAGTCGCGCGCTTCGTCGAGGACGGTTCCGCCGAGCAGGGCCATACCGTCCCGCCTGCGGCAGTATCTCCAGCCCCTCCAGGGCCCATCTAGACCCGCTCCGTCGTCATAGGCGGCGCGGGTATCTACTCGTACAGCGGGCGCCAGGGTCTTCCTCGGCGTGCCTAGCGTGGATGCTACATCGCCATGTTCCATGGCCACTTTTCTCAAACATCGTTGCCGTGGAGAAGAAGCGCCCGTTTTTTTTTTTTTTTTTTTTTTTTTTTTTTTTTTTTTTTTTTTTTTTTTCCGTGGCGTACTGAGCCAAAATCGAGGCTTGCGTTGTCCTGAGCGCCATCGTCCCCGGAAGCGATCCACTGAGCAGATGTGAGAAGCAGCACACGGCCAAGGCTGTGGGCCCGTCCCGCCGAATCTCCATCTGCGCTGGTTAAACTGCTTGCTGGAGAATGTGGACTCCCCCGTGGGAACCAGGGAGCGCTCACGAGTCGGCTGGTCGTTTTTCTTATTATTAGCCTTGTGCACGCGGCGGGAAAAGCTCGCTCTTAGCTCTCAACTCCCCAATTGTGTAACCCATGTGCCAAATCCGGTAGGTTATTCTTTGATAAGAGTTGCAGAGGGCAACGCTTTGGCGGCCCGCAACCAGAGACGGGCTGCGGCCCTGCATCTCCAGGCGTTTGTTGGCCAGCAAGCAGACGAAAAAGTTCAGGTGATCACATGGCCGATGCCGGTTCAATAGACGGTCACAGTCCAGAGAGAAATCCCGCCGAGCAAGACGCTGCGTGGGCAGTTTGAGGCGCTGCTGCTGGAGTCGAGAAGTCGACTTGACCCGGTATCCGGCCATGCCCGCGCGATTTAGCCTGTTCAAGACCCGCGCCAACCAGAGCCGCCGGTTAATTGCAGCCAAGACGAAACAGTGGGATGGCGCCCCACAGCGGGTTTCCATTTCGCCCGAGTGTCGCCAGCGCCGTCCTCACCTACCCTTGACCGAGGTGAGAGAGCAACGAGCACGCGGTACGGATTACTTTGGTACTCGTAGGTTGTTGAAGAACCAAAGTACTCGTAGTATCCCTACAAGCGGTATGGTCAGACAACGCTCGGCGAAAGAAGACTTTAGCCAATCCAACAAACAACTGCGTGTCTCGGATCGCGGTAAAGATCTAGACGCATGTTGCAGATCACGGGGATGATGGCTACGCCCGTGAGCGATCCATTGTCGTCTCGGGATAGTAGGCTAGTGAAGGATGTTGCACAACACACAACCGCACAGAGTCTTGTACGAAGTAGAAGCCTACGGCTTTGAAGTCGACAACCGGAACGTAGCGAGGAATTGGAGATTCTTGAGATGCTCTTTCCAAATCAACAACTGCTGTTGTTGGCCGAGAACCTCGTCAGGGGTAAGCTCTTTCCTTGGTTTGGGCCGGCCCTCATACTCCGTAGGTGTTGCTGGAGCCAATCGCAACTCAACCAAAGCCTGGAGGGCCCGTTGTCCAACGACTACTGAAGTCAAGCCAGGTAACCTCCTGAATTTTCAAATCCGGAACACAACTTGCTCATGAGAGACAAATCAGGAGTCTAAGCCTGCCTTTGCTCCTTGCTGTGTGGGTTTGATGGATCGCCCTATTTGATGTTTCGTGTTGTTTTGTGCTATTTCTACTTGGAAAAGTAGTAGAGAGGAGTGGATGGGGGATTACACCAAATCCACTGCGGACAACGGTCTGACAAACTGATATTCGGAGCTTTGGAATTCAGGGTTAGGGGAAAGTTGAAGCCTCAGAGCCTAGAGATCCTGCCTCGACTTCAGACCGCCTTTTCCTATTTTAGTTAGCTAAGGTACGTACCCGTGCCGGCCCGACTTTCAACACCATGCGGACCACTGTTAATTAGCGTATCGCATGCTTCAACAGACCGCTGCAGGTGATATCGGAACTTTGGCAACCGGCCCAGTATCAGCCAACTTGCGGGCGGCTCAACTCAAGCTCTACGATTATCAGAAGCAGAAGGGTCACCGGGGAATTCTGTTTGGACGTTAACGAGTACGGAACGAAAAGGAGCCGCGCGAGAGGGCGAGGCCATCAAGGCCGAAAGCAACACCACACAAACCCACCTTTTCGACGACAGCGTCCCGCCGAGCCGGTCGTCCCTTCAACATGTCCATCCTCGGGAAATTCCTCTATAGTGCGGCCCCCTTCCCCCCCACCCCCCCAGCCACTCTCCGTTTTTAATGCAGGCCCCCCGTCACTAACACAATGCGCGCCCCTTCTCTGCGAAACAGTCACCGTCCTCCTCCTCAACGCTATCTGCATTCCCTCCGAAGACCGATTCCTTGCGCGCGGTACGTTTTTCCCCCCTGCTGGTATCGTCCATGCTTCCCGCTCCCACCTTAGCCAGCCAGCCAGCCAGCCAGCCGAGACTTTCACATAGCGAAAGGAAAGAGGAGTGAAGAGAAGAGAAGAAGAAAGCTGACACGAACCGCCCAAAACAGTCGGTCTCGCCCCGGGGACATACCAGCGCGGCTTCGGGCAGGACCTCGACACCAGCGTCAAGTACAAGATCATCCAGCTGATTGCGAGCGTGAGGACGGTCATGAGGGGTAAGTGGGAATCGCATCCCAGGAGTGGCCCCCCTCCCCCTTCCTTCCCTCCCCCAACCAAAACCATACCACTGGGGCGGGCCTTGTGTCCGACCTCGATGGGAAGCGGAAATCCTCCGTGGGCAAGCTCCGGCTGACCTTATATGATGCGCACACGACGGCGGGCAGTACCCCTCATCATCATCAACACCCTCATCATAGTCTACGAGCTCATCCTCGGCTAGTGAACCGGGGTTGGGTGGCCGTGTCTGAGGGAGGGAAGAGAAGAAGGAAGAGAGGGACGGAGCGATGGAGAGGACAAGAAGAATATACGTGACGACGACGAGACGGCAGGACTCGGTTCGCCGTGGGCGCATCGCGAGCTCTGGTTGATGTGGATATATGTAACGGCGACGGGGCCGGGTGGTGGTAGGGAAAGAGTCAGGCTACGTGCCAGGTAAAGCAATGCTTTTCTTTTCTTTTTTCTGATCGCGGGCGTTTTTGGACGGGGAATGGATTCGGGCTCGGGCTCGGTTGAATGCATGCATGCATGCATGTATGCATGGGGTATCTTTTCGCCATGTGCAGAGGTGGGATGGTGCATCATCCCTAACCAAAAGGGGCCGGAAAAAAGCTGGTCACAATAATCCGTACTTGTAGAGAGAGCAAGGTGGCAGTGGGGCAGGGACGGGGATCGAGCGATTAGGACTGTGTGCGCTGCGAGCGAACGAGCTTGTTCCTGCTTATTTATTAGTCGCAAAGTTAACACGCGGCCGAGCTGGCGATACCCGATCAGTTGGCATAACCGCACACTCGGCGCTAGTCAACAATCGATGCCAAGGAAATTTCCAATCTCCAGCGCCCTGCCATGCCATGATCGTATGTATGTACAAGTCTCGAGGGCCCTGAAGCGCCGCCCCCGCCGGCCCCAATGTCCGCATGATTAGAGCCCAACAAAGGCGAGCTCGTGTCGGTCCTCGTGCCGAGAGACTTCATAGTACTCGCCAACCCAATCTCGGAGATGGCGCTCCGGAGAGAAAGAAGGGGGGAAAAGAAACAGCAGGTCTATACGAGCAGGTATGGTGAGAGAGCCATCCAACGTGACGCCTGTAGCCAAATACCAAAAAGGTGAAGCAAGTACGCAACACGAACACGACAGCCTCCCCGCGCGAGGGTATATATCCTTGAAAGAACCCCTTAACCCAGATAGATGACCAAGAACGGAAGCACGCCATCCCGAGAAAAATCAGATGCTTCCTGCTTTTCCCGCTTTCTACAACTCTTGCTACAACTCCAACCCCGGCTCCGGCCCCTGCAGAGGACAGTACTATAGGTAACCGCAACGCCTCTTAGGACGCCGAAGACAGGAACCTGCTGCTCTTTTTCCTGCCGAGCCCGAAGCTGAACCTCTCCTTGAGCGCCGGTTTCTGGTTCTGGTTCTCCTTGCCGTCTCTATCCTTCTCCCTGTCGTGCTTGTCGGGAGTACGTCGCAGCTGGCTGACCGCCCCGGCGGGCGCCGTGTCCGACCGTGGGATGGCCCGCGCCAGGAAGGGGTTGCTCGGCTTTTTGGCGGGCGATCCGTTGATGCCGCCGATGCTGGTGCTGGTGCTGGTGCTGGTGCCGTTGCCGTTGCCGTTGCTACCGCCGCCGTTCTTGTTGTGGGAGTAGGGCGAGGGCGCCCCGTTCTCCTTGGCGCCCGACGACGGGATGCTCTCGCCCTGGACGCTCCCGCTCTCGCCTGCCTCGCTGCGATTGGTTCTGTACCCCTTCGGGTCGCCCTTATCCTCGTCCTTGTTCTGGCCGATGTGCAGGAAGGCGAAGCTTTTGCGGGTCATGGACTTGCTCGTCCGACCGGCGCGGTTGAACAGACCGTTTCGGTGGTGCTGCTGCTCGTCGCCACCATCGCCATCGCCGCCGCGTCCGCCGCCGCCGCCGCCAGCACCCGCGTCGGACGAGGTGGTTGTGTCCGTGGTCGTTATTGCCCCGACTTCTTTCCTGCGCCGCTTCTCTTCCTCTTCCGCCATCCGCCTGCTCTCCTTTAACACCTGGGCTAACTGCTCGCGTTCGAGCCTGGCCGCCTCTATTCGCCTGCGTTGCGCCTCGTTGCGCTCCTTCGCAGCGAGGCGAGCCTGTTCCTTTTCGGCGGCTTTCCGTGCCTTCTCCTCGGCCTTCTCCCGCGCCTTGGCTTCCTTCTTTTCCTTGGCTAGTTGCGCCTTGGTCTTTGACGTAACAGCGGTGCCCTTGTCCTCTCCTGTCGCGACGGCCGAGCCGGGGGGTGGCGCTGCGACTAGAGGGTGGACTTCCGAAGCGGACAGGGGAGGCGGCGGCGGACCGCCCGAGGTGGTGCTTGTGGTCACGTGGATCTCGGGAGGGGCCGACCTGGCCTGATCGAGCGTGGCTAGCGTTTCGTTCTCGTCCACCGGAGACAGGGGCTGCGAGTTGAGCTTCGAGAGCAGAGCGGTGCTTGACCCGTTAGGCAACTCCGTGGTCGCCGCGGTGTCTGCCGTCTGGGTGGCCAGCTTCACCTGGTCCAGGCCTTCGGCATCCATTTCTTCCCGCACCTTCTCGAACGTCGTCTCCTGGTAGAACAGCACGTAGGCGCACGCCATCCCGGGCTTGTCTCCGAAGAAGTTCCGGACGAAATGCTTGTCCACCGGCTCGACCATCTCGTCGTCGAAGAGTAGCCACCCACGGTCTTTGGTCTTGATAACCGCGACGTAGTGCCCGTGGTACGCGTTCCCTCCGATATGCACAACCACGGCGTAGAGCTCGTACATCCTGTCGGGATCTTCGGCGTCGTCGGTCGTCATGAACATCCGGAGGTGGTAGGGGTAGACGACACGATGGAAGAGCTTCTGCAACCGGCTGTAGTCCTCGGTGTACTTGAACCGCTTCAGATGCAACGCGAGAATCTTGGGCAGTTTCTTGACCTTCATCCGCTTTTCCGCTTCCTGCAGGCCGCCGCAGTGGTCGCAGTGGAACTTGTTCCTCTCGCACAGCATCTCCTCGGCCGAGAAGTTGAGCAGGCACGCAGTCACGGACGAATGCTCCTCCAAGTCGATTGACAAGTCTAGAAACGTCTCGTCGCGTTGTGATGCCGTCTCGCAGGTCAGGCACCTGGTTTCTGAAGTCAGCACGCCCTCGAAGATGTCGTGCACCCAGCCGGTCCCCGACGACCGCGTCACAGAACCGGCATTGGTGGTGGTGGTGGTCGTCGTCATCGTCGTCGTCGTCAAGGCTATTGCGCCTGCGGCCTGATGAGACGACGGATCCTCCTTGCTTGTGCTGTCTGCCAGCTCTTGCGTCCTCTTGGCGTAAGCCTCGACGTTCGCGATCACGTCGTTGAGAACTATGCCGTAGAACTCATGAGCGTCCTGGTGCATCGAGTTGCGGAACATCTCGTTGTTACGCTTGAAGATGTCCAGGAACCTCTGCGGGCTTATCACGCCCGTCCTGGACTGACTTTCGATCATGGCCTGGAAGATGTCTCTGAGTGCCGTAAAGGTACACTCCTCCATGCCGGAAGGGTCGACGCTCTCTTGCGCGAGCTCTAATATCGGCCCCCTCAGCATGGCCTGCTTCTTCTTGTACTCCGGCGAGTCCGGTTTGTCCTCCGGGCGCAAAGGTGGGACAGCAGGAGGGAGCTGCGGTCCTCCGCCGAAGGACTGCCGCGGCTTACTCGGGCCGGCGGCATTCCCGCTCTGCTCCGGCTGCACCGGAGGTCGTATTGTAACATTGACCTTCCGCCTCTGCCTGTTCCCCTCGTCCCCGGGTAACGGCGGGGGGTAGTTGACGACATGCCGTCGGAACTGCTCCGAGTGATATAGTGCCTGAACAATCGAGTTGCAATAACTGCCAAAATGCCGTGGTCAGTGAGTGACCTTGCCTCCGTCGAGTACGGGGGGGCAGTGAGCAGGAATGTCTGTGGTTCCTCCCACCTACCATGTATTGCCGAACTAGATTTGAGCAACGACGGTTAGAACGAGTCCACAGCAGGAGGTATCCCCGGGGGGGGGGGGGGGCCGGTGTATCTCACGTTTTCTAACCCAAAGAATTTGTCGCTGCCGTCTTCCCGGATCGGACCAGCATTTTGTAACAGCTTCTCGAGCGGCGTCAGGTCTGGCTGAGGTTCGTCCTTTTTGCTTTTTGCGGATGCGGTGTTATCGGATTTTGAGACACCCTTGACACGTTGTCGTCAGTCCTGAGCTAAATGCCATATAGTCCGCAAAGTCGAGGGGGGAACAGCGGGGGAAATAGGTTGTCGCTTGGTGTCGTGTCGTTCCTGAACGAGGGCGAGTGTAGTGTGTCTGCCCGAGACACACAGCGGCTGGTCTGACTTACAGATCCGGCCCCTTTGAGCTTCTGGAAGAACCCCGCCATGGCGGGCGCCGAGAAGACCAGGTGCTCGGCGCGTCACTCGGCAGGCGGGGGGTAGGGGCTGTGATGGTGTAGACAATGCGAGAGAGAGTCCAGGACGTCGACGATGGGTCGAGCAGCGCAGTGGCAACCATCCGGGGAGAATCTGGGATCGAAAAAGAGCGAAATGCGCTACGTGGCGCCGAGAGTAACCGTCGATCGAATACTACGGCGTATCAATAACGAGGGGACTGCGCAGGGCGCCCGAGACGCAAAACAATTCGAGTTTGCAGCAATTCTCAGGGCAAGACAGGCGCAGTCTCGGCGCGGTGGTTTCGCGCGACTCTCCCGCGGTGGATCGGTCGATGGCAAGTCTCGGGACACGAACAAAGATGCCCGGGTCAGACAACAGACCATGCAAGAAACCCAGAAACACTTCCCCAGCCCCAGCGAAACTCGCAGTGGAAGGCTGCACACAAACAGCGCTCTCAGCAGGGTACAGGACAGGGGATTGGACCACGGTTGCGCCGCTGCAAGGAAGAACCCGAGCGGACAAGCGAGCACCCAGTAATCCGTACTCGAGGTCACCAAGGTTGGTTGGAGACCTGGACAGACTTCAGGCCCGCAGGTTCCTGTGCGGTACGTACACTTGATATGGCAACAGTTGCCAAGCACCTTACCCCGGCCGCAGCACGTTTTATTGGATTGGAAAACGGGCTCCTTTCCAGAACAGAGGTTCCTGGCGGGGTGTGGGGTCTTGCTTAGAAAAAGAACCCCACAGAACGTTCCCACCCGCTCTCGTTCGCTTGCTGCTGCTCGATTTGTTGGGCTAGTGTAATCCGTACTCCGTAGCGTAGGCGCAAAAAAGTGCCCCTTCATCAACAAAGGACCTCCCCGAAACCCCGGGGTGACGGCAGATCGACTGTCGTCGACCCCTCTTTTCGCCCCCGTACTTTTTTCTGGGCATCCTGGGAAAGGACAGAAATCGGCAGATCGTCTGTCTCAGGACCACGTTGACCGTTAACTTATGCACCTTCCCCCTTGGAGCTGCAAAACCTGGCTCCGCAGCACGCTAACTACGCAGCACGCTAGTTAATTACTAGTACGCTACATATGTATGTACATACAGCACCGAACCCTACCTTGGGGCGGGTGGTCCTCGCCTGGGCCAACCGCTTCCCCGGGCTTCACGCTGTTGGCTGTCGTCGCGGCGCGGCTCATCTTGCAGTTTTACGCGGTCTGCCGAATCAATCGAGCACACATAGAGTTCTGACTGACACTAAAGAGACGGCCATCTGATGTAGTAGTGTACACCACACCGATCCAACAAGTAGGTATGGCCGATTCGAGGTTGAGCTGCATGCATGCTTAGCCGTCGTTGGCACTGACCTGCATGGGTAGCGCTGCGACGCTGCTTTCGATTACCCTCGCCCGCTGTGCGCAGCTGGCCGAGCGGTGATGCTAACATAATCCGCCTACTACACTAGTTACCTAGTTACTTACTAACCGACGCTCTTTTTGTCAGGCCGAACCGAATCGCCTTGCCGTCTGCGCAGAGCGCCGCGTAAGGCGGGGGATGTGGGCGATGCATGCACCAAATGCACTGAACTGACATCAAGCTTTCCACTCGAGGCGACACGGCGCCACCCCGCCGACGACAGATCTGCGAGCCAATTCTTGCTCTCGTCAGTCGATCAACACCTCCTGGTCTCTCATCTCTCGATGCGGTCGGGCCAAGGTTACATGCGCTGCCGGATGGTTGCAATATGGAAATGGAGGTCCCCGCGTGTCCAAGCGCCAGCACCAGCCAGGCGGTTTCTGCAGGTGAGAGCAACATCCCCCCAAGGGTTTGTTGCTATTTGTGTACTAGTAGCCCGTCCTCTCGGTCGCCCTAAGGTCGATGGATGGCACGTTGCTGATGAGGGCCACGAGCGTGGAAGTGTGGGGTAAAGGGAAGGGCAGCTCAGACACCTCGCTTCGCTTGCGCAAGGAGCTTGGGTTTAGTGTACCCGCGCTCTCGAGTTACCTCGGGTAGTTACCGACCATGGCCACTTTATAAATCCTTATGAGTGTACAGTACGTACGCAGGAGCGTACGTTAGTGGTAATGAGATTGATTCGCTACCTGGAGTGGTTGGGCTCCATGTAGAGGACACGGACTCCGTTGTCCGGGATGGGTTTGTTGGGAGGAGGGAGCTCTTGGCGTGAGGTGCAACTGGGCAGCTCGCCCACCCACTTGTCGCTCACAGGACGCAACTTGAACTCTAACTCGGTACGGATTACATAGTACAATGTCTCTGGTTCGTGGATTTGAACTAGCGCCGGCTTAACTCAACACGCTCTGTGAAGCACGGGGAAACACGATCGTCCTGGTCGTCGGACACTAGTCCGCACACTACTGCGTACACTATGTATGTACAAATACGTCGTTGGAAAAAAAAAAAAAAAAAAAAAAGGACCACAGCAGAGAGCGGGCCGTGCCAATCACGCGGCGGTGCGCAATGGAGGGCCGTTTTTGCCGAAGGAATGCGCCGCAGGCAAAGGGCCACGCACCCACCGCTGAGATCAGCCCGCCTGCCTCCTGTGGGATGGTCGCCCGCGTCCTCATGGCACCCTTGAAGTGCAGCAGCGAGCCGAGTGGGACATGCATGACACCTCTCTCTCTCCTGACGCTGCTGCGCTCAGTGTGGCCAGATGCCCAAAACGCCGAAAGTGCTCTAAGTGGCAATCAAAACCGACAAATGGCGTTCGCCCCGATTGACGACGCGCAACCCTACTATAGTGTACGTTCGTTGCGCCTTCCGCTCGTCCAAACCAACCATCACCACCTTATGACGATACTTCGTAACCCCATATATGCGGTCCGATCCTTCGCTCATACTGTGTACACCTCCTCCAGGATTCTGAATCCTAGTGCGGTACAAACCCCACTTTTTCCCAGAACAAGTAAAAGTGCCAAGTAGTCAAAGTACATCTAACTATATACAAATTTCTATAGTACAGAAGTATTAGTACTCAATTGTCTGCCTGTTGTTTTCAATTACCTACGTAAGCCGTCGAGGCATTGAGTGGGCTAACTGCCGAAGATACTCGGAAGGTACTATATCCCAGGCCTCCTAAACAGCTGTTCGGAGCTGCGTAAGGCTTAGGGATTGAAGGTCATACTTGTATTCGAGCTAAACCTTCATCTAGTGCCATACATTCTCAATAGGGCTCAAATCTAGGCTACGGGCTAGCCACTATAGGACTTCGATTCCTAACACTAAAAGTAATATCCTTGTTAATGTAGCCGAGTAGGCTATTATATTGTCTTGTTAAAAAGTAATCTTGCTAACTTCGTCCCTTGTCTCCTTATAAAATATATAGATTAAAGGGACAATATAGCGCTAGTATTTCTCTATAGAAATACTATTATATTCCTTCTCCTAGAAGGAAAAAGGCCCCTTTTTCTTACCTATAAATAAGCCCTAAAATATCTAGCTATATAGCTTTTATTAGATAAGTGCCTAGGTGTTTAGATCTTCTATATCGTATATTATAATCTATTACTTCTAGGTTAGGTTATTAGTTACCTAGGTTTTATTAGAAAATGAGACTATCTCCTAGTCCTCTAGCTAGGGATAGAGAGACAATTATTTATATACAAAGTAAAGTCGGGCAACTATATATTAATCTGTTAGAGGGAGATGCCGTGATTATATAGCCCTTCTATATCCTATCGATCGTAATGCTATCATGATTACTTGCTCTCTAAAGAGCTCGAAACTAGGGATATAATACTGTAAATCGGCCTATAGGAGCTTTCGATTTATCAGGTCTATACGAAGGAATTCATCGAGGCGTTTCTTCTCTAGGCTCTTTAGAACAGGTCGTAGCTGATAGCAGTTCCTTTATAGGGTTAGTAGGCTAGAAAGGGCATCTTGAACTTGATGATATATCTTGCTAGTTGCGTGCGTAATATTGAAGTAGTCCTACTTATAGTATTTGCGAAGAGCGCGTATCTCGATCTTTTCGTCTCGCGAAAGTGGTGTTAAGTGCCGTATATATAGATCTAGGCTAGGGTGGTCAGATTAGGCCATCTTCTGGACTTGTAGATGGTAAAATCGCTATACCGTTGGCGAACTATAGAGGTCGCTCTGTGGGGTGTTGAGTATAGTATTAATATCTATTGCTTAGCCGATGGAACTGGGTAGCCGAATACGAGTGTTAGACTGGCAATTATAGGCCAATTCTGCCTCTTAGAGGAAGGATTTTATTGAGAAGTACCCTCCTATAGAAATTACTAGAAGAGTGACCTCGTATGATAATTGCGTAAGTGGCTTGCAAAAGAGATAGAAAAAAGTGGGGTTTGTACCGCACTAGGATTCAGAATCCTGGAGGAGGTGTACTGTACATGAGGAAAGTCTGGTGTTCGAACGGACCGGTAGAACGCACTTCTGCCGAGTTGGATTCCGGTTGCCCATCCCTCTCTTTCCCGTCTTGCCTCTTTGGCTTGATTCTCTCTCTCTAAGGTTATTGCGTGGTCTGTCTTAGGCATGTTGTATACAAGACAGTATAGAATTTTGACATATTGCTTCTTTTTCGAAATATCCGTCTCGAATGTTTCTCTTCTCTCCAAAGACTCCTGGGGGGCACTGACTTGTTACAACAACGCCGGGCTGTTAAGTCTCATTCAAGCGGCTCGGTGATCAGAAGAGACTTATGTCATAGGAGGTGTTCGAACTTCCGGGTAAATGATGATCAGTTAACTACACGGCTGCTAACCCGCGATCAAGATGCATCTAGTCTATTGTGGTGGTGCCACAGGCCGAGAGAACGGCCGACGGCCGACGGCTGACGGTTGGGTGAGCCTCCGCAGGACTTCGGATACAGCGTCACACCAGAGGCTCGGGACCTTTTTTTTTTTTTTTTTTTTTTTTTTTTTTTTTTTTTTTTTTTTTTTTTGCTTTAGCCATGACCAAGTCCGTACATACATACAGACATTGGTACCTACCGTCCATCCAGGACATGCGCGGAGTAGGACGATCCAGTTCAGCCCAGCCACATGACGACCTGCCGAGGCCAGGAGACATGGTGCTTACACTATTCCACTACTCACCTTGGGTGTTCAGAAAAAGCCGTCGTTCCCAGGACGCAGACTCGGAGTTGGAGAAGTCCACCAAAAGTGTGGTGCCTCGCTAGCCACGTTGCCCTCTCATTCTATATTTATCAATCAGTGAGTGACTCGAAGGACGGCCATTAAAGAAAGGAAGGGAACACGACGCCGGAATCCTGCAAGGTCCTCCTATCCACCCGTCTGTTCGCTCCACCTTTCCCGAGTTGATGATCGCCCAGCCTGCTACTACTACACTCGTAACTTCTCCGCTCAGCGCGAGCGTGAGATTCTGCCCTATGGGTCGACGGTAACAACAACACCAAAGACTTGCGTGAGAGCCAAGACCCTGTCTCGGCAAGGGCTCTGTCACAACAGACACTCCCGCGCAAGAACGCGTAAACTACCCGATCTAACTGCTGCCCTACTATGGTGCTTGTAGTACCACGTGAGATTTCCGAATCTGTGTCAAAAGGTTATGCGTAGTGCGTGTAACAACACCAGCCTCCTCGGGACAATTTGTCTCCCGCGATGAGCAAAACCCGATTTGAAACGAAAAGGCTAGGCCGTGCAAGATTCGCCAACTTGTCCACAGGGACAGAGAGGGAATGTGCGATGACGTTATGAATCGGACCGTCTCACCATCAGGATTCGCGTCCCAGGTCATGCGGCATGCATATCAAGAGAGTTCACATGTTGCCCACCGTCATAGTCCAGCGCCGGCCCTCTTCTGAACAATGCCAGATTCGCAAGTCCACCCGAAAGAGCCCTGCATTCCCAGAACAGTCCATTGAATGATATCGTACACCAATCAGAGCGACCCATTGTGACTATGGACCGCGAGGCGGGTAGAGAACAAGCACGATCAGGTCGTCGGATCTCACATCTCTTTTCAAGCCTTTGCTGTACCTCCCGACTTGGTTTGCCCCAGGTATCTAGAAACCCAACACGCGCCCCCGAAAAAAAAAAAAAAAACACAAATTATGGACGACACAATTCCCCCCGGAACCCCGAATGCCCGATACCGCAAGATGATTTGTGCCGTCCCGTGCCAGCCCTACCCGTCGTTGCCTCCCCGTATTCTTCTTCGTCGCTCGCCAAAGGCTGTTTTGGGTTGGGGAGGTTGGAGGGGGCAATCTTGTCCTCCCTCGGCCGTCGACGTAGAGAGCAGTGCCTTTGCTGCGAGCGAGCTTGCCCCGCACTTGAACCCTCGCACTCTAGCTCGGAATCTAGCTCGGAATCTAGCTCGAGAACTTGCGGGTGATCTTGGCAATGACTGTTGTATTTCGTCAGCGTCATGCTTCCCACAATCTTCCCTCCCCCCCAAAAACATATACAGCCCGGCAACCACCCGACCCGGGGGGGCAGAAGAGAAGAAAGGAAGGCCAAGAAGGTAACTCACTATGCAGAGCAACGACGCTAAAGATGAAGACCAGGCTGAGCACCAGGACCACGACCGGGTCGACCTTGAGCCCGGGGCTCTCGTCCGTGTAGAGGCGGAGCATGGTGCTGCTGGAGCCGCCGGCGCCGGCCGCGCGCGTGCTGTTGGGCCGCGCGTTGGCGATCCTCTCCTTCTGGTCGGCCGCCGCCCGCCGCCGGATCGCCGTGCGCGCCCCGCCCGGCGGCGGCGGCGACGACGGCCGCACCGCGCTGCCCGTGCTGCTGGCGCCCCCCCCCGAGGGGCCGCTGCCGGCGCCGCTGCCGGCTGTCGGGGATGAAGCGCGCGGAGAGGCCTGATTTTGTACCGGGATTAGCTTAGGCCCTTCCTTCCGTCCACAATGTGTTCTCTCTTTCCATCTCTCTCTCTCTCTTTGTGTGTGTGTGTGTGTGTGTGTGTGTGTGCACACGTGTGTGTTCTTGCTTGTTCGTTGACAAGTTTCGTTCGTCGGAGAGGGCAGGGGAGGCCGGGGGGGTTAGATGTGGCCTCGTTCGTTGATGGAAGCTGCCTTACCATTGTTGTTGTTGTGGTGGTGGTGGTATTAGAACAGAAGTAATTGAGAAAGCGAAAACGTGGTATCAAGAACGAAAGGCAGAGAAGAAGAATGAACGGCGCTCGTTCTTGAGAGACGCAAGTTGGTTCAATCGGTCGGTGGTCGCGTGGTTGGATTTGGGCGGACGGTCGAGCTGGAACACGCTGTTCACGCCCCTAATTATCGAGCAGGAAGATCCGTGCTTCGAATTGAGGCCACGAAGTCACAGCTCCCTTGCTCGGGCCCGTGGAGCCCGGCCCACCAATCCCCATCCCCGTTCGAGGATTGGCGCCGCAATTTTGTTTGACCGGGGTGCTCTTGACACGCGCCTGGGCCACGCCCGCCAAGAGAATAATACTACTCCGTAGGTACGGAATACACCAGCAGCACATTGATCTCGACGCTATCTGCGAACATACTGTTAAACCTCGGGATCCCTACTCCGTAAGGGGTCCAAGCCACAGAATACCCAGTCAAGGTTATATTTTGGATAAGCTTCCCGGATCGAAACATTCGGGAGCGGCACCGGAAGTGTGATGCGAACCGAAGCATCGTCGAGTAACCCAAAGCGAGAATCAGTCGAGCCATGCTTCTACGGCCACCTCTCTTTCCATCGTCCCTCTAGCATTTGCAGATTCGTTAGATTGAACCCGGATTGCCTAAGAGTACAAATCGGGATAACCTGCAACTCCGTTGCCTTCCCTGCTCTGACTTGGCGACCCAACTCGGCGTCTTGATGAATCCATGCTCCGTATACGATATCTCGCCATGTCCCTATTTCTGTCATGGTTTATATGGGACTGGGATCCCGCATCTGCTTCCACTTCACCACAGCCGAGGTAATGCTTATGATAAGTCAAACCTGGTTCCTGGATGTGACCAGACTGCGGCAGCAAGGCTGTAGAGTCTATTCTTTGACATTCAACTCTGGGCTTAGTCCATCGTTCCTCTCCAACCCGCTGCAAACGATTCTGACCTGCTCCGTCTGTCACCTTCAAAACCTCTGGCTAAGGGCTGGGAATGTATCGTCACAGAGCTGCCGTGCAGGAGGACCGTGTTGCAAACATGCCACCCAGAGGAAGGACAAAAAGAGGGATTAATAATATACACGAGGCAAAACGGTGTGATGATATGGTAGGTGTTAATGAGACGACAGACATTGCGAGTGTTATATATCAGTGTGGGTGATGGGAAAGCAATCAGATATCGAAGAAAGGCAAAGAAAAAATGCGTCAAGGGGTATGGTAGACAAAAGAAAACCGGGAAAGGGAGATATAGATGACGACCCATCTAGGGGTTGGGGTATGATGTTCGAGGTTCAGTGCAGACTCAAGCTGCAACAAGACCGACCTCGGCAGAACTATGGTTAGAACCTCTCTGGGTTTGATACATGGGGAAAGGGGGAGAAAACAACAAACAGGAAGACCAATATCTGACGATGCCGGCTTCTCCTCACGCACGCCCGCCTGTCTGTCCGCTGCTCAACGCTTCGCAAATGTGAAAGAAGAGGAATCGAAAAGAAAACAAAGAAAAGAAAAAAGGTTGGCCGTCTCCCAAGCATTTACCAAACTCCCAAATAGAACTGCTTCCAGCTTAAAGTTTTTCCGCTTGCGAACCAGTCCATTACTGTTATTTTTTTTTTTTTTTTTGAAACCGTTTGCCATCGTGTCTCCCCCGGGTGGGTCGAAGGGGAGGACGAAATTGTCACCACTGCAAACCGGCCCCGGCTTGGATTGACTGCGTCCGCTCTCGAGACTGGGCATCGGACCTGGGCGACGGGTGGGTGTAGACATCCTCTCAATGCTGTGCCTTGAGAGTTTCCGTAGTTTCGGCGCATGTGCGGTTCTATTGCGCATGCGGCCGGGGTCCCCTGATCTTGTACGAGATCGATTCATGGTTGTTTAGCGCCAATTCGATCGAGAGAAGCTACGCCGCAAAAAGAGAAAACCGTGACTGTTAAAGAGTGACATCGAGGACCAGGCTGACGTCCCGGACGGTGGGGCCAGCCAGGTCTTCGAGAACGGGGATAAGATCGAGCAGCTCGTTATCGTGGGCATCGGAGAACCAACTGCTGATGGGAACAGCGTGTTGCGGGTGGAAGATGTACGAGGTCGGCGAGTTGTCGATAATAATGGTGTCCTTCAGGTCGCGGCCGACCTGCGACAAGTCCTTCACGTAGTTACCCTGATGGTTGTAGCAGCTCTCCCTGAACAGCCGGTGGTGAACCACCTTATGAATGTCCAGCTGATCGAGAAGCGGGTCGCCGTACTGTGTGCGCTGCGTTAGCTCCAACACCGGCTTCCGAGTCTTCCATGAATCGGCCTACCTTGGAAACCGAGGCCGTGAAAACCACGACTTCGTAGAGCTCGCCGACTCTCTTCATGAACTGATCGACACCGGGGCGCTTGATGACGTAGACATTGTGGTAGTTCCCTTCGATCTCCACCGGTATTGTGAAGTCGGCCTGGTGAAGAATCTAGGACGGCGGGTCAGTATTGGACCTGTCACAATGAGGACCGGGTTTGCTCCTCACCTTAAACGAACTGTGGACCAATGTCTCGTCGAGATCGAGAACTAGGCATTTCCGGCCCTTGTGCTCGGGCGCCTGAGGAGGCAGGAGGAACCTTTGAGGTTGGTCCGGAGCAAAGACCGGTGGGCTTTCGATTAGTGCGTTGCTTGGAGCGCTTGGAACTGCTGGTATCGGTCCCGAAGGCGGAGGGGGAACCCTTGGTAGTGTTTCCTCTGCGGTTGCCGCGGCTCCTTGGCTCACTAGCTGCCGCGCATTCTCAGCATCTGGCATTTGCACATCACCCTCGGCATCCTTCTCCGAGGCAGCCTCCTCCACCTTTTCGGCATCCGTGCCTGTCGCGTGCGGCGGCTCCACTGAGATTACCGGATTGCTTGCGCCTGGGCCAACGAGTGTCGTCTGCTTCGACTCATTGTCGCGCTCGCCACCTACGGTAGATTGGTCCTGAGTGCTGGTGCCCGAGATCCGCCTCGCGTTCTTTGCTGGCCCTTGAGGGACTGAAGGTGACTGGCTGGGCTCTTTCTCGGAAAGCTGGATCCTGCTGCCGGAGGGCTGCTCCGAGGGTGTGGCCGTCCTACGGCTGGCGGTTTGTGGTCGCGCAGGTATTTTCTCGAGCTTGTGAGTCGGGAGCGGCGTCTCTGACTCGAGGCCGTTGGCGTTGTCCGGCACACCGCAGCACGCAAATAAGGCGAATAAGCCGCCCTTCTTCTTCCTCTGGGAGGTTGCCGCAAGCGAGTTCGGTTCCGATTGGCCTGGCGTCGCTGTTGGTCCTGTTGCGGCACCTAAACGGTTACTAGACGCGCTTCCATTGTGATTTGGCCGCAACATACTGCCTCTAGATTCCTTGGAGCGTCCTCCGATGCTGTCTCTCGAATCACCGGCGGTCGCACCGCTTAATCCTGTCGCGGTCGGTGACGGCTGGACTCTTTGGGAAGACGACCTTGACGGAACCGGTAACAGGCCCCTATTATTCTTGGAACTCGCTCCGTCCTCGGGGGCCAGCGTCTCCTTTTCCTTCGAGCTCTCCGCGGCCACTTGCGGCCTCTCCTCCATGCCCCGAGACATACCGGTTGTCGAAGGCGGCGCCGATGAATGTAACGTGCAGATCCACGCCCTGTTGCAACAGAGTCAGCGTCAGGGTCTTCAGTTAGGGGGCCGTCGAGGGCTCCACGCCAGCTGCATTCAGCAGGAGCGCGTCGTCGAGCAGTGATCTAAGTTGGGAAACGGTCGAAAGCAATCATTGGTGACCGACACGAAGCACACGAAAATGCAGGCCAGGCGTGTCAAAGTCACGAAGCTGTCGTCGCAAATGGCGCGCACGCTCGTTCGATGCAGGCTCGATGCAAGGTAGTTTAGCAACGCACCTCCGATGATCCAAGCTTTCCAGCGCAGTTCAACCCCTCTATCTCACCGGTGCACGCCCGTTGCGCCGCTTTCCCCGGTTCGCCTTTCCACAACCTCCGTTGAATTGGCCGTCGTCCGAAATCTCGAAAGGACTTCGCAGCACGGAAAGCAAAAAGCTATTGTTGCGGGAAATCCGGATCGGACCGTGACACGCGGTCGGTGCAGGGCGGGAAATTGGCACGGAGGCCGATCAGCAAAGGGACTGAGCACGCACGACTCGATGCGTGTCTGCCTCGGGCGACGTGAGAAAGATAAGGGAACCCAGGTCCGGAAAAAAAATAACCTGCCCGCCGATTGAAAGAGCAACCGGCTGATGGCCAACCGATGGCCGAGCGGGATGGAGAAGGAGAAGAGGGACGTATCAACGGCTGAGGAAGTCGTCAGGGCGCAAGCGAGATGATTGAACTAAAGGGCGAAGAAGGGGCGCGGTAGGTTAAGGTACTAGGATCGCTCAAGGGACAGTGGCCGACTGGGGGGAAAGGAGAATGCCAAGAGTGGAATAGCGGATTGCCTTTGCAGAGATTATTAGCCAGGCTGGGGGGAGACGGGCACACTGTGGGTTGGCAACCATGATGGCAGTAGTTAAGGTTGAGCCCGGCGCCTCCAGGAACGCTCTGGCTTTTGGGCGCCAATCGCTGGAGCAAATAATCTCAGCTAACAGGGTCCATCGTGGCCCAGCATCGGGCCATGTATCCGGCATCAGCTCAATGCAATCCAATGATAGAAACTAACCCGCAGCACACCAAAGTAAACCCGGGTCTGCTCCGATGAAGTGTCGGGCCTTGTGAAGAGAGCCCAGCAACTAAATATGGATGGACAGAAATTACTTCTTCGTTCAAAGGAAGAAAACAACACCGACATCGTCACTTCGTCGTCCCGACACTGGCATGGCCGAGTTCATCCGGCGGCGCATATTTCTGCAGGTCAAGGTGACGAACCACTGCTGCCTTCAACTGCATAAGATAGAGAGAGAGATACGGAATAGTCGAACTTTCGCGGTGTGTTGGGAACTTGAGCGAAAGAGGGCGGCGGTTCCCCTTTCCGATGAGGGTCTAGCGGCCCAAACCAGCCGATAACTTCAAGTAGTAACTAACAAGTGCCCCGCTTTCAATGGGTGCATCGCCGGGCTGGCCAGGCATTGCCAGCGGCGACTTGGAACAAGTGAAGGCCACGGGAAGCAGCCACATGGCAAAGGTTCGATCACGACCTCTGATGCCAGATCGGACCTGATTGGAGCCATCACACAGAGAAGCCAGGCGATGCGTCTTGCCCAATTGCCCTAGCCCAGGAGCAGACCAACTTTCTCACTTTCACAATTTGCATGTATTATCCAAGAGTCAAAAGCTCAGCATCCGTACGGAGTAGCATGGCAAGAGCTCCACAAGCCCTCAAGTCCAGGCGAAATTCATTCAGGGTGCCAGCGGATTGGGGTTCCAGAGGGCCGAGCACGGCATCCGCTCCCAGCGTTTTCAGTCCGGCAAGGGATGCTTGGGAAGCCGTCGGTGGGCCAAGCATACCTTATATGATTGGTCATCTTAACCGCCCAGGGCAGTGACGGGCAATCTTGGACACATTCGAGCGGACCACTCACTGCAGCCGCCTTGTCGCTGGTGATTCATTGGCAAACCACCTTCGAGACGAGGCCGAGAGATCTCCAACAACAGAGCAGTGCCGCAGGACACCGTAGTATTAAAGAGTATGATCTGAGTTGCGAAACATTATCGCGGAAAACTCCGGCCCGATCAGCGACAGTGGCTGCGTGGACTGGGGCCAAACCGCTGCACTACGCTCGTTGGTGCAATCGGTCGTGCCGCCTGACTATAGCATACCTTAACACAATCGCTGCATACCCTGAATACATACAAGTAAGCGTGTCGCGTAGTTTCGAAAAGATGAAGATGGAATGCCCCCGTGATAAAGGAGTCTTGTTCCGCGGTCAACTTGGCAATGCTATTCTTCAGGCTCCTTCCACATAAAATGTTTGCTCCCTATATGTCACGTTACTCAACACCCTGCCGACAGAACAGAACGAAGTCTGAAGATGCCTTTCGCTAGTGAGGCATGGCATCTAAGCATATCTTTTGCTGTACTTCGTACAAAGGGAATACGGGATTCCACTCGAGAGGTGGGCTTACCACCTACTAGAACAGGCGGGATGGGGATACCCCAGTTCGCCAAGATGCTTCCAGCAGTGGCCGCGGGGAAACCACTGCTGATTGGGCAGCAGAGCCAGTGGCATACTCTGGGGAAAGCCGAGTGGCCATGACGTGAGCAGGATGAGGTAAGGGTGCTCCGTACCTGGTAACTACACAGTAACGGACCGCTCTGTGTGGCTGCGGGACCTTCACATGCTACCGACGACCAACTTTCGGATCTCAGCTGCCGGAACTTGCCCCCCCCCCCCCCCCCAAAACGCCCGTCACCACAAGACCTGACAAATCTGTTTCTCCTGCCGGTGTGCACGGCTCGGATTTCATACACCAAGACACATTTGCTTGGACCTTCATCAACGAACCACATTGACCTACATTCCTACGAGAAGCACCAGCTCTTAACTCGAGGATTGCGACCCAGGGCCCGCTGACCTCGATCAATTGCGACTCCGCAAGAAAGCATCGAGTCGGCTACCAGAAACAGCCCTAAAAAGACTCGCTCGTCCCGAGGGGTCGTATCGCACACGGGGATTCCACCGCATCATCTGCATCGCGAAGCGCTCGCTGATGGACCAGTGCGTTTGATCCCGAAACGCGGGATTCGAACAGGAACGTTTCGGCGCCACCGTGACGGCCGCGCTACCTCGCGGCGGTGAACATGGCGGCCCAATCGACACTACGACAGTCGGTCGCCGAGGAGGCCATCGCTGCTTTTATCGACAAGTACACCGAACTCATCCGTTCCAAGCTCCGTAAGACCTCCCGAACGACCCGCCTCCTTGCCACGCTCGCCCTCGTCACGTCCATCATCCTCGCCGGTGAAGGTGCCCGCCGTCGGTGGAAACGCAAGCGCGATGAGAGAGAACAGGGTAGAAAGTTGGTGCGCACCAACTCGTGGCTCCATAACAAGGATGGCTCCCGCACCATCTACGTCCCGTACCGAAATCGCGACCGCCCAGCTAAGGTGGTCATCCACACGACCAAGCCTCTAACCTTCCAGGCACACCGGCGCCTGTTTTTGAATCCGCCTAGAGTGTCCGGTTTGGGTGATGGAACAGTCCCTTCGGCCCAGACCAAGCCCGGCCTGAACCTGGCCTTCCTCCATCAGTTCCTTAGCCTGATGAGTATCATGATCCCGCACTGGAACAGCAAGGAGGCTGGCCTGCTGTTGAGCCACAGCGCTTTCCTGATGCTGCGCACCTACATGTCTCTGGTCGTCGCCCGCTTGGACGGCGAGATCGTGCGCGACCTCGTGGCGGGTAACGGCAAGTCCTTCTTGTGGGGTCTGGTCAAGTGGTGCGGTCTCGGCGGCTTCGCCTCTTACACCAACGCCATGATCAAATTCCTCGAGTGCAAGGTGTCGATCGCTTTCCGTACCCGGCTGACTCGGTATATCCACGATCTGTATCTGAATGACAACCTCAACTACTACAAGGTCCACAACCTGGACGGCGGCCTGGGATCGGGGGCGGACCAATTTATCACTCAGGACCTCACGCAGTTCTGCGCAGCCGCAGCGAGCCTCTACTCCTCGCTGGGGAAGCCATTTGTTGATATCTGCGTCTTTAACTACCAGCTCTACCGTTCGCTTGGCCCGCTTGCCGCGCTGGGCCTGATGAGCAACTACTTCATAACCGCCAGCATCCTTCGGAAGATGTCCCCGCCGTTCGCCAGGCTCAAAGCCGTCGAGGGTAGAAAAGAAGGCGACTTTCGCAGCCTGCACGCTCGCCTGATTGCTAATGCCGAAGAAATCGCCTTCTACGGCGGGGCCGAGACGGAGAAGACATTTCTCGACAAGGAGTTCAAGTCGCTCTCCAAATGGATGAATGACGTTTACCACCTCAAGATCAGGTACAACATGCTGGAGGACTTCATCCTCAAGTACAGCTGGAGCGCCTACGGCTACATCTTGTCGTCGCTGCCCGTCTTCCTCCCCGCCTGGGGCGGTCTCGGCGGCAAGTCGGAGCAAGCCGAGCACGCCGTCCAAGGCGGCCGTGAACGGACGCGCATGAAGGACTTCATCACCAACAAGCGGTTGATGTTGTCACTCGCCGACGCTGGCGGCCGTATGATGTACTCGTTGAAGGATCTCTCGGAGCTCGCCGGTTACACCAGCCGCGTGTACACGCTCATTTCGACCCTTCACAGGGTTCACGCGGGCGCGTACCACGCCAAGGCCAGGGATAACGAACTGTTCTCCCTCTCGGACGTCCAGGGCACCACGCAACTAGGGTTTGACGGGGTGCGCTTGGAGAATGTCCCGATCGTCGCCCCTGCGCTGTGGCCCCAGGGCGGCGAGGAGTTGATCGAGTCGCTGTCGATGATTGTTCGTCGCGGCGACCACCTGCTCATCTCGGGCCCCAACGGTGTCGGCAAGAGCGCCATTGCCCGGGTCATAGCAGGACTGTGGCCCGTCTACCGCGGCTTGGTCAGCCGCCCCAAGGCCACCGGCGAGGATGGAATCATGTTCCTTCCCCAGCGGCCGTACCTCAGCATCGGCACCCTCCGCGATCAGGTCATCTACCCGGACGGCGAGGCCGACATGCGCGAGAAGCGGAAGAACGACTCGTACCTGCAGTACGTACTCGAACTTGCCCGCCTGGGATACCTGCCGGAGCGCGAGGGCGGGTGGAACACCCGCAAGGAGTGGAAGGACGTGTTGAGCGGCGGTGAGAAGCAGCGTCTGGCCATCGCCAGGCTGCTCTACCACGAACCCAAGTACGCCTTTATCGACGAGGGCACGAGCGCCGTGTCGAGCGATGTCGAGGGGCTGCTGTATCAGACCTGCAAAGAGAAGGGAATTAGTGAGTCTCATCGACCCCCCGCTCGTTGATCCCGCTTTATCCTGAGTGATCCCTTCACTAACCCACTTCTGCGTCTTCTTCCTCTAGCCCTCATTACCATCTCGACGCGCGCCTCTCTCAAGAAGTACCATACCTTCAACCTGGTACTCGGCCAGGGCGAGGACGGCGACCGCTGGGAGCTGCAGCGCATCGGCACGGAGACGGAGAAGATGCACGCTAGGCGCGAGCTCGAGGAGCTGCGCGAGAAGCTGGCGCAGGTTGACAAGTGGAGGGCGCGCCACGCCGAGATTGAGCGCGAGCTCGCCAAGGTTTGGGTCGAGGGCGGCGAGGAGCTCGCTGCCGAAGGCGGTCAGGAGGGCGAGGGTGAGGGGAAGGCTAAAGTTGCGGCTGATGCCGGTGCTAATGTTGGGACCGAGGGTAACGCTGGGGAAGTCGATGGTGAGGAGACGCCGGGCAAGGGCCAAGAGGAGGAGGTGGTGGTTGGCGTGGAGCAACCCGAGACGGAGACGGAGGCCGACTACCAGGAGGCGCAGGAGGAGATGGAGGATGAGACGGAGACGGAGACAGAAGTGGAAACTGCGACGCAAAAACACGGCGGGGCCGAGGAGGGCAGCAGCGCCGGCGAAGGGTCGGGTGTTGTTGTATAATGTCGTCTGGTTCTTTTATCCCTGACTTGAGGGGGTGGCTAGCGTGGTTACATATCCGGGGTATCGGGAAGGCGGCATGTAGTCGTATATACAGCGTCTTGTGTGCATTGTTTATCATCATGCCACTGTGGGCTGTCCAGTTGGCTTGATACACGAGCGGTCCCAGATGAAGAACAGAGCTTCGTGGAGTTTTGTTCCGACCCGAGTTTGGTTTGACTGTGTTGAAACGGAAGTGTCACAGTTCACAGTTTGGAAGTCTCTTACCAGCTCAGAACCTTCCAAATGACCATGACGTTGTAGAGCCCGCCGTCGGACTAGACAGGCGCAAATATGGAAATGCCAATGTGTACAGAGGGAGGGAGGCCGGCGAAACTCTCTTATCAAAGTACGGCTAAAGATGGCGATTTCCGGTTCATCGTGGACATAATGACTTGCCAAAGGAATGAAAAACGGAGGAGAGGCCGGCCATTGTCGGGCCTCGTATGTGTACTGTAAGCTACGGACCAACCCACGAGTTGGCACTAGCGATTCTTGCACCCCAAAGACACGACTGCAGGCCACGAAGGATGAAGGGACTAAGCCCGTGATGCATTATCCATAACCAGCACAACTTCCGGCCACATATTTGTCTGTTTGTCTGTCTGTCTAGTAGTCAAGTCACACACACAGGCGAGAGCGAGCCACAGAGCCAGCCCCCAAGGTTGAGAGAATGATGATGATGACGATGATGTTGATGTAGCACACAATTCCAACTCAACCACGCCCCTTGTGAGATACGATACTTCATGCCATGTGAAGATTAGAATGAAGAAATTGATCAAATGATGCCCTCATACGATGATGGATGATGCTAGATAAGCCCTGAAAGAAAGAACACATGTCATCCAGCCGAGATAGTAGGAAAAAAAAAAACCAACACAAAGCCCGAGCCAACTTACGCGAGCAGCAGTCGACCAAACATTTCCCCATGTTGCACCGGTGTCCAGCCCAGTCCGAGTTAAGACCCCCCTATTTCCAAAAAGGCAAACAAAAGACCATAAATTCCCGACGCCAGCCGAGGCAGGACTAAAAAAAAGAAAGCGCGCCGATGAAGAGAACGCCAACCACTTTTACCGCACCAGAAATACACATCGTCGACTCCACCCTAAAAAAAAAAGACAACCTTCCTTTTGCAAGATCCGGAGTCTGCCTTCCCTGTTCCCTCCTGAACTCTCGAACAAACCAAAATATAATCACGACTGAACCAAAACGAGGATTATGTGTTGAGACTTATCAATTTCTTTCCCACCCTCACGCCGAGAGAAGAAGACTTGGAAGATGCCAAAAAGGAGGCGTGAGCTGAAGAGGTCGGTAGAGAAGGGTTGCGCATATCGATATGTGTGTGACACAAGCAAGGGGTATATGACGCTAATTCGGGTTTCGGAGAGAGGATGGTGGGGTTGGGAGGGGTATCGCGAAAATTGAAAAGCCCAAAATAAACAACCGAAGCCAAGACTGTGTTGGTAAAGAGATAACATAACGGGATAAACCTGTATGCCACTGCCACTGCTATGCGCCGGTAGGGTAGCGGCTCTAGTAGGGCGATGACTCCGGCGTGCTGACACCAGACTCGGCCGAAGCCGACGGGGAGCCGATTGCCGCCTGCGGTATCGTCACCTGCGGGCTGTTGTTGTTGTTGTTGTTGTTGTTGTTGTTGTTAGATGGTGGCGCAGCTGCTGGCGGTGGCAGGGATGTAACGGCCGAGGTGGTGCCCTGGGTGGAAGAAGGGTCCTCGCCCGCGTCGTCGAGCGGCCCGTAACGGGCTTCGTACTTTTTCAGGAGGGCGAGTTGATCGGACAGAGTCTCCAGGACATCAGAGATGGGAGCGCGAAGGTCGCTGGGCTTGGCGGACGGCTTGCCCTCCACAAGGACAAGGCGACGGACGGCGAGGGTCGAGATGCACGTCTAGGTGTTCTGTTAGTCTTTTGGTTCCATAAAATCAAAGGAATCGACAGGAATGCGGGGGGATGATGACATACCTCAATCCGGCTGACTTGGTGCTCCAAGAAGCTGATCAAGAATCGCTCCGTCACCTCTCCGCCGCGCCGCTTCATCCGCTCCATGAGCTCCGTCTCGGGCGGGTGCAGCTTACGCCGGGTCACGTCCTCGAAGGTGCTGCACAGCATCTCGAGCCTCAGGGCCACGTGCCACGTAGCCCAGATGTCGTCGGGATTGATGGCTAGCTGGCTGTCCGGGCTGAGCATGGCGGGCCGGTCGGCGGCGGCCTGTGCCCGCTCGTGGAGGTTGTGCTGGTCGATCCGGCCGGCGAGAGCGTGCGGATAGAGCGAGTAGATGTACTCTGGGTTCTCGAGGCCCTTCAGCTTCTTCTCGCCCAAGTCCTTGACTTCGAACCCCTGGCTGCTGAGGGAGCGGAGCTCGTTGCGGATGGCCCGGGCGAAACCGTCGTCTTCGAAGCTGTCATCGGACGAGCCCGATTCCTGGTACGTCTCGAGGCAGCGCTGGATCTCCATGATGAAGTCCGACGAGACGGTGATCTGGCCCCCGTCAGCGCAGGCCGAGATGCGGCTCGCCTTGTTCACCATCGGGCCGTAGTAGTCCATGCGGCGGGTGACCGGGTCCGGTTCCGCCAGGGGCTCGCCCCAGTGAATGCCCATCCGTACCGACAAGCCCCTGAAGATGAGCTTGTTGTCCCGGTCAAAGGTGGGCTGGCAGCTGATCGAGTTGAGCATCTCGGTGGGCCAGTTGACCGTCAGGAGCTGCGTCTGGACGGCGAAGCACCACAGGAGCGCAGAGGTGGCGGTCGGGAACGACACCATGAAGGCGTCGCCTTCCGTCTTGACCTCGAACCCGCCGATGCGCCTGAGCTGCCTGCGCATGACCTCGTTGTGCAGCTTGATGGCGGACCGCATGGCCTCCGGATACGTCTCCCACAGCTGGGTCGAGTTCTTGATGTCGGTGAACACGATGGCGATCATGCCCGTCGGGGCGGGCACCTCGGCCTCGAGACGCTGCAAGGTCGAGTCGAGCGGACCCTCCGCCTTGGCCTTCCTGCCCCTGCGAGTGGCAACCTGGTGGGCGGTATCGTCCTGCGGGAAGTTGAACCAGGACATGCTCTGGCCCCTGTGCATTCGCGAGCGCTCGCGCCTACGTTTGAGGTCGGCCACGCTGAGCATCATGACCATGATCTTGTCCTTGGAGCCGTAAGCCATGGCGAGATCGCGGATCTTCTGTGCTGCCCGCATCAGGTCCCCGCGGACGGAGCGTGCAACGTCGACCACGAGCTCTGGCGTCAAGTACTCCCACACCTCCCTGGTGGCCAGGAGAATCGTCTCGTCGTTGTCCCCGATCGTGTGGTGCTTGATGTGCGGCGCCGCCTGCACCGGCGGCATCAGGTCCACGTACCCGAAAGCTCGCGACACGGGGAGGAGCTCGTTCAGGCGCCCCTGACGCGAGACCCAGCCGCCGGCGTCGCGGATGCGCGAGCGCTCGGGGGGGTCCGCCGGGTCGTGCTTCTTGGTCAGCATCTTGGCCTGGCCGTCAGTCTGGATCAGCATGGCCTGGACGTCGCCCACGTTGGCGACGTATAGCTCTTGCTCGTCGAGGTAGACCACCGTGGCGACGCCGCCCGAGTTGAGGTCCTCCTGGCTGAGCACGAGAGGAGCCTGGGACCCGCGGTGCGTCGTGATCGGCCTGTCCTCGGCATGTTGGATCGCGGCAGTCGCCAGGTCCTTGTTGAGCGCCAAGAAGGCCCGCCTCAGCGCGTCCTCGGCGGTCTCGCCCTGGTTCGTCTTGAGATCCCTCAACTCCTGCGCGAAGATATGGGCAAAGTTCTCCTGGAGGTACTTGGCAATCTTGGAGCCGCCGCTGCTGGAGGCCTGGCCATCGAACAGCCCCAGCAGAGTGGTCGAGTCGGACGAGTTGAAACGAGGGATCACAAGATCAATGGTGGAAAGGTGTTCGTTCTTGCCCAGAGTGTCGGCCATGCCGTATGGCATGTAGCCCGCCAGAGAGCTCGACGTTCTGACACGGCGGTCCTCGTTCTGGTCGGGAATGCTGGGCTGGGTGAGCGTCACATCGATCAGGCCCAGAACGCGGAGGTTCTGGAGGCGGCTGAAATCGGTGAGCTGGTCGCGGTTCTGCGCCACGACGCCGGGATATGTCTGCTTGATCTCTAAGCGTCTGTTGCCGGACAGGTTGAGATACCTCAGGTTGGGATTGAGGTTCCAGTTCCAATCGTAGGGAACGTTTGCGATGTTGTACTTGAGCGAGTTGCTACCGCAGTCCAACACTGCCAGCCTCCTGGCTCGCGAGATGTCGGCGGGAAGGTTGGTGAACTTGTTGCCGTTGATGTGTAGCGTCTGCAACAGCGAATAGTCTTCGAGGTCGTCAGTCGGCAGGCTCGTGAGCTCATTGCCGGAGAGGTACAGCTCGGTCAGCTGCGGCCAGTTCTTGATGGAGCGCTGCGGCATGTCGCTCAGCTCGTTGTAGGAGAGATTGAGGACGCGGAGCTCGGAAAGGAGCATGATCTGGTCGAACACGTCGTCGTCCAGCTGGTTATCGGCGAGATACAGGTTCCGGAGAGAGCCGGCGAAGGTGTTGGTGAGGAGCGCGGTGAGGCCCGAGTCCTTGCGAAGGCCGGTACCCGTGGTCGCGGTGCTACTCTGGGTGCTCCGCGACACCACGGACGTCTTCCGGCCGCCCTTTCCATACAGCGAGACCATGGAGCCTTTCCTGTTGTCCGCTCCCGGAACGGGCGGCGGGCCCACGCTGAGGAGGGTCGCGCCCGATGCTTGACTGGGGCGCCTGGACGCATCGCCGTTGAGCTCCTCCACGCTCGGCATCGAAGACAGAGCCCGCGAGCCCGAAGACTGCTTGCTGTTGACGGAGCTGCTCGTGCTGCGCGCGTCATCAGGAGGTTGGGGCGGCTGGGGAGCGCGGGAAGCATGTTTTGGGAAGTGGTCGAGGATGTTGGATGACGCGTTGAGCGTCTCCAGCTTGTTCGCCCACCACAATTCCATCGGCAGCTTGCGAATGTTGTTCCCGCGGACGTCCAGGACGCGCAACTCTGTGAGACACCCAACCTCCTGCGGCAGCTGGCGGACGGAGTTGTGAGCGATGCTGAAGTGCTCGAGCTTCCTGAGGTTGCCGATCTGGCTGGGCAGCGAGACGAAGTAGTTCCTGTCGAGGATGAGCCGTTCCAGGTTGGGCATGTTGTTGAACGACTCGTCGATGCTCGCCAGCTGAGCGTTGGACAAGTTGAGAAGCTTGAGAGTCGGGGCGGGCGACTTGATCTCGAACTTGGTGATCGGATTCGAGTTGAGCTTCAAGCTGCGCAACCTCTCAAACGAGCCGACGAACTGGGAGATGGAGTTGTGGTCGGCCGTCAGGATTTCCAGCTTTGGAAGCTGAGCGATCACGTCGATGTTCGTTATCGCATTATACTTGATGTCCAGCTCTCGGAGGTTGGCCAGGTTCTTGAAGGAATCGGGGAAGGTGCCCGTCAGCCGGTTGTTGGTCACGACGAACTTCTCCAGGTTCCTCAGCTTTCCGATCGCGTCCGGGAAGTCGCTGATGAGGTTGAAGCTGAGGTCCAGGTCGACGAGGCTCTCCAGGTTACAGAGGAAGGGGGGGAACTTTTCCAGAAAGTTCGAAGAGATGTTCAGGGTACGTAACACCGAATAGGCCCCGAAGTAGGAGGGCAGCTGGCTCAGGCGGTTATTGGCCAGGTTGAGCTTGAGCAGCCCGGTGAGCTCGCCGAGATCAGCATGCTCGAGCTGCTCGAGCCGGTTGTTGGACACGTCCAGATACGTCAGCTTCTTGGCCCAGCTCAGGCTCGGTGGTAGCCTCCGAGCCTCGTTATTCGTGTACTTGATGTCGCGCAGGCTGGTGCAGGACTGGATGAAGTCCCGCGGCACGTCCAGGGACAGATTCCTCGACAGGTTGAGGGAGATGATCTCGGGGGCCCTGGAATAGAGTATGACCGGGATAGCGGTCAGGTTGCGACCGGACAGGTCGACGTGGCTGAACTTTTGCATGCGCCCGAATCCGACGTCGTGCGTGAGGGCGTGGAAGTGGCTCTCCCGCGCCGACAGGAACATGAAGCGGCATAGGTAGCTGTGGTCCTCGCGCCCAATGTCCTCGATCCTGTCACGCTCCTCGTATCCGATCTGTTGCAGCAGCCGCTTCTGGATCAGGAGCGGGCGCTCGACGGAGCTCAGCACCCGGGTCAAGTCGTGCTTCTTGAGGACGATGTTGTAGTTCTCCATGCCGTCGATCACGTACGACTTCTTGGAGATCTGGGAGATGAGGTCCGACACGGTCGCGTCCAGCGCCATCTGGAGGGTCGCAAAGGTGCCGTCTGCCCTGAAGACGCGAATGCAGTAGTTGGTCATCTTCTCCTCCGGCCGGGGCGGGCTCCCAATGTCGTCGGCCTCCGGGACCTGGGCCACCGCCTCGTCCCCGCGGCGGACCGCCCAGCTGTCGGGCGCATTCCACGCACCCCTCGGGTCGGCGGACTTGATGGGCAGCTTATCGAAGTCAACCTCGTTCAGAAAGTCGGGGTTCATCGGCGTCAAGGGTACCGGCCTGCTGAGGATCCCCTCCATGTCGTTGAGGTTAGTATCGAGGTGGAACATGGTTCCTCCCGTGTCTTGCCTGTCGGTGGGGCCAATGTTGTCCTCGAGATCATCGCGCTGTCGGGCCGTACGGCTCTTCTTGGACGAGAAAGGGAACTTGTTGTTGAAGGTCGCACCACGGACAAAAGCGGGCCGCAGCCCGTGGGTCTCGCGCGGATCGGGCGTGGATGGCCATTCGGACCCTTGGGACTGTTGGCCGTCGCCAAACGGAGACTCGTGCCTGGACGGTCGCGGTTGGAGAGATTGGGCAGACGCAGGAAGCTTCCTCAGATCCCCCGAGTCGTCCTTGTCCCTCTTCCCCCGCAGGCGACCAAGGAAGCGCCGCTTGTGGTGGTGCCCGGGGGACGTCTGGCCATCACCGACGGCGGCCTTGGAGGTCCAGTAGCCGCTGGGAGCGCTGGGAGCGGGGCTCTGGGCGCGCGACTTCGTGCCGTACATGGCGGCCGAACCGCCGCGATCCTTGGGGGCGGACACGGTAGAATCCTCCCTGCTAATCGATGGGCGCAGCGATCTCGAATCTTCGTTGCTCTTGTTGTGTCTGTGGTGGCCGGGCAGGTGAACGATGGAGTGGCCGGACCGCCCGGAACCCGAGGTTCTGGGCGGATTCTGCGTGGAGCTGTCAGTGATGTAGCGGTCGCGATCCGGGCCGCTGAGGATGTCTCGGACAGGCGCTTCGCCGTATCGCGCAATGTCCTATGTTGGCGCATTCACGGTCAGCAAGTGCATGGTTTGTGTGTGTGTGTGTGTCTGTCTGTCTGTGTGCGCGTGGAGGGGGGGGTGTGTGTATGTATGTGTGTATGTATGTATTCTGTTTGCACAGGAATACGAAAGGTCCAAGGTTGGCGCGGAGGGTTGCAGGAAGGCGTAGCATTGGGCGATTGACAGGGTCAATGCCCAAAGAAGGAATGGGGGGAAAAGGATAATAGCGTCCGGGGCTAAGAGCTAAGGGCTAACTAAGGGCTAAGGGCGGCGAGGGTGGGGTCGCATCACGTACATCGGCTTCCTGGTAGAGAAACGGAACCACTTCCGGTGCCGGCACCGGAGTCCGGGGCCTCGATGACGGAGAGGCGTCTCTGCCGTGGTCCGTCGCGTTGGAGTAGTTGCGGTCCCTGTGCGGCCGGCTGTAGCTGTGCGAGTGCGATCGGTGCTCCCTGCCGCCGGTGGGGTGCGCGAGGCTGATCTCGGACGAGTCTCTTCCCGGAAACTCCTCTCCGAAGAATCCCTGCAGCTTCCGTAATCCTCCCCTCGCGCCGCTAGTTCTCGAGCCTTGACTGCTCGCTGTGGTGGTGATGCTAGCGACGGAGGGGCGCCTCTCGTCGGTAAAGTATGCGGCCTCTGGAGAGTCGGTGCTGCCGACCGGGGTGGCGCGGCTGATCGAAGTCCGGACGCCGGGCGACAGCTGGGAGCCCAGGGACAGGTTATCGGTCGAGTCGTCGTAGAATGTCATGGGGACGGGGGGTTCTGGAGGAGGCGCCGAGGCGGCACCGCCCAGAGAGCCGGTGGACGGATTGGTCTGCTGCTGGGTGCGAGAGGACCGGCCGCCGGCGAGGTCGAGGATCGCTAGGTCGCGGCGATAGTCGCGGAGATCGCTCATGGGATGCTCGCGCATCGACGTAGTCGAGTTGGTCGACGAGGGGGATAGCGCGACACGCGCATCGTTAGACGTGGGCGAGACTTGGCCGTCCGATTCCTTGATGGAGCTGCTGTGCACGGGGAAGGGGGGCAGGCCATCAGTTCCAACGTTCAAAAGAGAGAGGGGACGATGTGGGGAGCAGGGCAGGGCAGGGCAGGGCAGGGCAGGGCAGGTGGCCAAAAATCAAAAGAAAGCGCGCTGACGCATCCGCGGCTGACGTTGGAGAGATTTGCCCGAATGGGGAGACTCACCGAGTGGGATTGCCGCCCTCGTCCGTCTTGAGGCGCGACGGCGCCACCCATCGCGATCCATGCGGGCCGTGTCTCGATGCATTGTTGTTCCCTGCGGCTCCGGGCGGGTTGGGGAGCGATGGGCTCGTGGGCGTCGCAGGCAGCGGCTTGGCCGTGATGCTAGACCTCCCGCTGTCGGTGCTGGAGCCCGTCATCGAGCTGAAGCGGGAAGTTTCGTCGGGCTGGGGCATTGTCACCGCCTGCAGAGCAGCAGCAACCCGCGCGGTAACAAAGACACGCTTCAGTGGGCGACTGCCATTCCACACACAACAACAACACACGCACTCGCACACGCACAAGCAACTCGCACTCGCACACGCACTAGCAACTCGCAACACACGTTATCGAGAAGGTATTCGTAGCGCCGATCAGGACATTGCCCACGATTGCGGTAGCTCTTGCTCGTCTGCTTCGGGTTGTCGCCGTTGGCCGGTGCCTGCCGTCATCCGTATCACTAACGGGCGATGATGATGATTGCGATGGTGCTTGCTGTGATGGGAATCGGGGCGAAATGGGCGAGGCGATGCTTCGAGCAACGGCGGCAGGTTGGCGGGCCTGTGGGCCGGTCGAGGTGGGCCACTCAGCTGTAGGCTCCAGTGCGAGCTGTGGATGGGATGTCGGGCATCCGCTGCAGTTGGCTTTCTCCTCTTTTCTCGCCCCCTAGATCCGTGTCGTACTCCGCACGCTGTGGATTCCGCACGTGCATGTAATTAGTGTATTCCGCGCTTGTACATACAAAGTACTATATATGTCATCTATATACCTTATGTATGCACATACTAGTATATTCACTACATACGCAAACACAGCCCACACACTAACTTATTAACTTGACCAGGTATTCCGCCCAGGTAGGCTGGTTGATGTCTTGTCTGAACCGTTTGCTGAGAACGATCAAGTCAATTTCAGGCTGCTTGCACCATAGATGCTTTGAATGCACCGAAGACACACGCGTACATAGTATTGTACTGTAACCCGTACAAGTACAGGTATGCCGGAGCAGATCAAAAACCTCGAACCCTCTACCCTGAGCTGCCCGTGTCAGTGGGGTCTCGGGTGAAGGCCGACCCCGGCGAGTGAGAGCCCCGCAACTCCGCAGACGCAGGCAAAATGGGAAGCGTTCTGTGGCGAGAATAGAACTCGAGGTGCAACATTACAAGCTCCTCGCATTCGATGCTTAGTTGCGGGTTGCGGGTTCGACAGAGCAGTGGGATGCCTTAATCCCACGGATGCTAGGGCGACTCGCACAGTGCCGGGACAAACGTCTTTTTGGGGTCGGGACTTGCACAACAGGGGAAGCTTGGCCTGTGTGCTTACACTAAAAGCAAGAAGCTAGGCCGTGCGCACTGCCGAGGCGGGTCTGGCTCTCGCTTATCGATCAGACACCCGCTGGATTCTCTCTTGGTCCACCAAGACCCGGCCTTTAGTGTAATCCGTACATCTAGTGTATTAGCACCCTTGCGGGTTCACAACACATGCAAGAAGAGAGTCGAAAGCTCCGGGCTCTCGTATAGAAGAGGCAACTCAGTGTGTTCTTAATAATACAGGTTGCTGCTCTTAGTCTCCTGAAGACAAAGTTATGGCAGTTCTTACCTTATACCTTTAGTTTCACATTACCATTCTAGGCAACTGTCTTCTTCGCGGGGCGATTCAGCTTACAAGATCATCTTCGACTACGCCTTCATCCCGACACGATTTCAAGCAGCTTAACGGATAAAAGTGCTGGTTATATAGTACTCGTTATATACACATAGCGTGATAAAACCATCTTTGAATCCTAAGTTCCTAGCGAGAAAACAAATGCAGGCGTGGCTGAATATCTACGTGCGTGTGTGAGTAGTGTAAACCTGCCGATCCTACCCTGTTCACGACTAGACCCAAACTAGAACATAAGCGCCTAGGATATACCTGGTTCAGCTCAGCATAGATGAGGCATAGTATGTATTAAAGTTATCCGTGAGTAGTATGCCTACTCGCTATTAATATGCTACGTAACATTGAATGAAGGGAAGAAAGTTAGGGCCGGTAAATACATGGTGCTTGTACTATATTTTCCCTGCAGCTCCGCTGTATGCAAACTATGGCAGATGTTGCGAGCTGTATGTATGTATATACAATGCACGCGATTTACAGACTTGAGGCGAATGGAATTTTCAGGCCGGCCTCTCTTCTTGGTCTGGCCACTTGATGTTATGGCCGAAGTCGGATCCTTCTAGCTGCAGGGTGAAACAGACAGCCGCCCCCTAGAGTCTGTGTTGAAGTGGCCTGAAGGCGTGGTAACAATTGACGGGCTCAAAGCCCCTGATTAGTCTGCTCTTCGTTCCTCGGACCGAGTTGCTAGTAGTGATGAGGGATATGCGTGCACTGGGGGGTGTCTAGGATTCCATGCGGAGGACATCTGCATTAAAGGATCTTATGCTATGTTCATGACGCCAGGTAGGCCCGTATCCGTGAGACATCAACCAGGAGGACCACGGTACCACAACACTCATCACCTTAAACATCCCACTCGACTCTCTCTACAAGTTGAATGATCTATTCCCCAGACCAGCACTGATACCACACGCTCCCAGCTCACGAGGATAAGAAACTTGATAGATGTAGCTTCATCAGAGCAGCCCGACATAACAACATATCGAGGTGTCAGCTCCATCAGAAATACGGGGAACATATACAAATTTCTCCCTTCCCAAACCGCCCCCACCCCCCTTTCCACAAGAATCTGAAGCGCATGAATGTCCACCAGCTACCCATAGCCATACTACTCATTGTCATGATGGTGGTTATTGTTGTCGTTTGTTTTTGGTGTTCTTGTCGTCGTTCTCGTCGTCGTCGTCGTCGTCGTCGTCATCCTCCAACACGACATCAGCAATCTCGTCGTTTAGCAGTTCCCCAACACTACTGCTCTCCGTCAAGACCTTCCTCGCTTCTTTCTCCCCAACGCCCAAATCCTCCATGATCAGCCTCACCGCCAGCTCGGGGACCAGCACGGCCTGCAGGTACGCGGTGTATCCCCTGGCCGACACCAGCCGGTCCTCCACCGCCCGCCTGCGCAGCAGCGCCGAGAACTCGCCGATCAGGTTCTCCGTCATGGCCCGCAGCCCGCGCAGGCCGTAGTACCCGGGCGTCAGGTTCGCGTCGGACCGGAGGAGGGTCCGGTTGCGGCCCGACCGGATGGCGTCGCGGAACAGGGCATCGTAGTGCGACGGCGCGCCGCCCTCGAGGATCCTCCGCAGGGCGCCGTAGTGCGCCGCGATCCGCGCGTCCAGCCGCTGCCAGTCGATGTCCGGGTAGCCCTTCGCGATCCACGTCTCGCGCGCCGACCGCCGCTTGTGCTGCTCGCAGAAGCGGCGCATGTCGGACACGGTCATGCGCGGGTGGGCCGCCTTGAACTCGTCCAGGACGGACTGGGAGACCTCGCTCTTGCAGAGCGGGCAGACTGGGACCGGGTCTGGGACATCGTCGGCGTCTGTCAGTGGCGAAATGGATCCATCCCGGATGAGGTTCGACGCGCTGGGGACATTAGTTGTTTGAGAAAGGGCGAGGACGAGCTTCTCGTCGTCGTCCCCAACGAACGAGTCCGGAATCTCATCCGGTATTGTGAACACCGGTCGCTGGGACTCTTCCGGGTCATAGTTTCCAGAGAGCAGCGGACCATCGTCATTCGGCATTTTCAAACGCCTTTTCCGCGTTGGAGATGGCGGTTCTGGAGATCCGAGATCCTGAATCGGCTTGAACTTGCGGGCTGGCGACAGGGTTTCTGACCCGGTCTCCGACGGTGATGATGGGAGCTTGAGCTTGTATCTGTCTACATCCTCTGCGTCTGACATCGAATCCTCTGGTGGGGGTTCAAAAGTTCTGGCTGGTGATGCCGCCCGCCTGGGCTGCTTGCCCCCAACGGTTTTCGGCTGTTTGCCGTAACGTCTGCTCGGAGTCGCTCTCTTGGTGAAGAACTCCGAGTTAAAGTGGTTGTCCAACTCTCCATCGCCTGGGGGACTCCTCTTAGGTCTTTTCGATACCGGAGGACTCGTCGCATCATCGCTGTCAATAGCCTCCGCCTCCTGCTGCCTGTCCACGCGTTGGAAGCTTGAGCCGAGCTCTCCCGCGGAGCCCCGACGTGTTGAAGCCCTAGTCCGCTTGAAGCGTTCGCCTGGCGCTATGCCGCTTCCATTGGCCCCGGAGTTCCTGACATCTCGTTTGAGCGGTGACTTGCTCTGACGAGAATCGGAAAACTGAGTGGGCTGGATGTTCGCCCTGGTCGGTAGTCCCTCGTTGTCGCTCGAATCGGAGCTGCTCAACGGAGGGGCATCCACATCAACGTCCTTAATACCTTTCGCAACGGGCTTTTTGCTGAAGGAACTCAGGAGGTGAGGGACACGCTGTTGGCTGCTGAGGCCAATGTAGCGTCTGCCCGGCATGTGGGCGGTTGCTAGGGGTGAATGAGCGTGGATGGTCGGGTAGGTATGGCAGGGTGACACATGAGTTCGCTAATGGATCTGTCGAGCTCCGACAGCTCAACAGCGCGTGCCGCACTCAGCAAAGTTGTGTCTGCGTGGTGTAAGAGAGGATCCTAGAGCTGAGCCTCCAGGAGTGGACCAGGATACCCCTTTTCAGTCCAAACCATCCACGATGGTTGGTGTGCGAATACGGACAAGGTACGAGTTCAACATGCAATAATTGAAGGTAAAAGCGTTGGTGGCGAAATTGTCAATGCCGCTGGCAAGCAATCTTAGTAGCTCAGGGAGGAAAGCTGCTCCGTACACTACCGGTCATCATCTGTCCCGACAGGGAAAGCGCGACGGGCAGCCAAACGCGTCTGTTGAAGTGGGTCCTAGACAACCCCTGTCCAATCCCAAGCGGACTCGCCCATTACACTCTCGAAGTGCTCCCGCGCACTCACAGCGTTGCAGCTTCGGGGGGTGTTCGCCGCCGCGATTGGGATCCTAGAGGCGATAACCTCTTTTTCAGACGCCCGCCCACCAAAGTGTGGCTCACGTGGACAGAGTTGGCAAAAGGAAATTGTACTCCGACAAACACGATGGCCTCCCACAGAAAATATGCTGCATTGCCCGACCTGGTAGGCTAAGGAAGCCGACTCGCGCGCAGGTTCGCCGACGCCCTAACTCTCCGTGTCCAGGACTCGGCGCCCGACATTTACGAAACGCCCGAACTTACCGACGACCAGTCAACCATCCCAGTCAGTCTTTCTTAAAATAAAAGCCCACGGGAAGTCGTTGAGCTAACCGTCGACGCAGCCCACTACTGTGCGTTCGCCCTCTGACAACGAGTACGACGACGATGAGGACGACACCACTGGAATCTCGCGATCGCGTCTGCGTATAGACCAGGCGCGATCGAAGTTTATGCCCGCCAGAGTCGATGCGACAGATGTCGACTTTTCGGACCGTCTTGTCAGCAAGCGGAGATCTTACAAGACATCAACACGGCGCCACCGTATTCTCGAAGATGGTACCGAGGAGATAGGCGACCTGAGCGACGAGGACGACGCTGGCAGCCTCGCCCGGAAGATCGCTCGGCTAAGGAGAGAGATTGAAGAAGCCAAGGAAGAATACCAGAAGCAGAAGGCCGCGTCGGGTGAATCCAACGACGGGGGGGAGGAAGTGGCGGAGGACGAATTCGAGTCACTCAGCAAGGTGCTGAACGAGATGTCGACCCTCGACCGGCCGTTGCCCACCCGCACCATCCCTGCACCGCCGCCAGCGAGTGTCGGGAAAAAGGATTCCGGCGAGCACGCCGGTGGCGTCAGCTACGGGACGACTCCCGGGCCAAACTACGAGCGAACGCATGTCCTAGCCAAAGCGGCCGATTTCGACAGTCGCCTGCTCGTCCTGGAGAAGGTGCTGGGTCTTGGATCGGCCGGCATGCCCGAGTTTGACGCGGGCAGCCTACCGCGCGCCATCATACCGCTCCTCGAGAATCTTCACAAGCAGATCTCGACCTTGTCCGAGGCTTCGGTCCCCTCGCTCGACAGCATCAGCCGAAGAGTACGGGCGTTGACACAGGAGGCCGAGAACCTGGAGAAGGCCCGCCGGAACGCTAAGACAGCCCAAGACGCGCTCGCCTCGGCGGGCGCTGCGCCCTCTTCCGAAGGAGCCACCCGCGAGGATTCAGAGCAGACGGCTAAGATCAATGCCCTCTACGGAACCTTGCCGACCATCGAGAACCTGACTCCCCTGCTGCCACCTCTGCTCGACCGGCTGCGGTCGCTGCGGTCGCTTCACGCGGAAGCCGCCACGGCTGCGGAGACGCTGGCACGTCTCGAGAAGAAGCAGGCAGAGATGGCCGACGAGATCCAGCAGTGGCGGGAGGGTTTGGAAAAGGTCGAGAACGCGGTCAGGGAAGGAGACGCGACTATGACTAAGAACGTGGAGGTGATATCGGGCTGGGTGAAGGACCTCGAAGAGAAGCTAGCAAAGTTATCCTAGACACTAGCAGACACAGTGATACCCAAGCGAGTTGCTCGCTTTTTTAAGTTTTGTTCTCTCTTCCACGAAGCGGTACTTTTGGAGACCCAACGAACTGTGGGCCTAATTGCTGTAGTGTAAGCTGCGTTGCTTGGGCGCCGGAGGGAGCTGCGACTAGCGAGAGCGCGGGCATGGACAGCAGCAACTCGTTGAGTGGATCAACCAAGCATTGGCCAATCCGATTAATTGGTCGGTCGCACCCTGCTGCCGCAAGATAAATTCTCCAAGATTTGAAGCTTTGAAAGCTTTTTCGACTTTTCTTCCTCGCTACACCCAGATGTCGATGGGCTGCAAGCATCTTATCTTGCGCGCCTCTCGTCACTGATTAGCAATCAGAAGACTGGCCATTTCATATTTAGACAGGGCTATGCCTTGATTAGATGGCTCAGGGGCTGCACGTGATGGTGCGCCCGCTCGAAGCTTATTGAAGCTTTCTAAATCATCGGAGGGGCATTTTACCCCTCTCCGCCATCACCAAGCAACACTGAACATGTAAGTTGAATCCGCAACTCCCTTTGCACCGTTTACTTCCTCTTCCGGTTGGATGATGTATGAAATAGCATGTATTACCTGAAACACTTTGATGTTACAACAATCACCAAGATCTCTGACAACCAAACTCAACACACTGTTTTTTTTATCCCGCAAGAAGGCCTCACTGCGCGAAAGCTAACAATGTTGCCAAGTTAGGAAAATGACTTCGAAGCCGCCTCCAGGCCACTTCAATATTCTGTACTTTGCGAGCGCCGGCTCGTACACGTCCAAGAATGTCGAGGCACTGCCGGCACCGCTGCCGTTGAGGAAACTCTTTGGCACGCTCGAGGAGCGGTACCAGGGCATCCGAGCGAGCGTGCTGGACCACAGCCTGGTTACCATCAACCTAACGTACGTCGACGTGCCGGATGACGAGACTGCAAGAGAGGGGGAAGAGGAGGTTGTGATACAAGAAGGCGACGAAGTCGCCATTATTCCCCCTGTTAGCTCTGGATAACGGCACGCTGTGCCCCGGCAGCAATGCAATACCTAGCACTACTCCGTAGCACCAAACTCCAACAATACAATCAAGCAAGCAAGCCAGGACCCCCAGAATATCGTGATTCAGGATGTTGACGTCAGCAACGGATCCTCTTCCCCTGTTCCGCTGCTCCCAACAGCACCATCACCACCAGCACCGCGGACCCAACCTCTCCTCCTACCCCTCCAAAAAGCCCATCTCGCATCCCCCCCTTCGCCGCCGTCCTCCCTCCCAGCCTTCCAGGCCCTCCACCGATCCGCCCAGTCCCGCGAGCGCACTAACCTCCTCGCGTGCCGCCAGATGACAACGCCCGCCCAGATGAAGCCCACGAGAGCCAGCGTCGACACGACGGCCACGAGCACGCTCAGCGCGGTGATGGTCGACACCTGGCACCCGAGCGGCCGCGTCCTGAGCTCCCACCGCTCCGACCAGTGCGGGCAGATCTGCTCGTCGTAGGCGGGAGCGAGGAGGGGGATGGAAACGGTGTTGGGGACGCAAGCCTGTGTCTGTTTTTTTTTTTTTTTTTTTTTTTTTTTTGTTGTTGTTGGGTCAGTGCGGGTTGCAAGTACCAAAGTCTACTAATAAGTAGTGGTCTGGCTTTGCTTGGTCTTCTCCTTCTTTCTTTCTTTCCTAGTCAATTTGTTTTCCTCACCATCCATCACTTCCAAAAGGGAACAATTACGAAAGTAATGATACGAATAACAAGCTCTTCCTATCACTTATCGTTTTCCAGAAGTAGGGAAAGCATTGCAATAGCACACGTACAAAGGGACACCACGAGCAGCCCGGTTGGCCAAGGCAGGCGGGACACAGCTGCTGGCGCCAGCAGCGGCGGAAGTGATCAGAGTGCGTATCGGAGGATGGCATCTTGTGAATATGCCCTTGATAGCCGAAGACGAGAGAGAGAGAGAGAAAGAGAGAAACGAACAATCGCGATTGAGGATGGGGAGCTAATCAACAGTGCCAAGGGCGAATTGTATTCGTAAGGCGTTAGAGCGTGAGAGTGAATGAGAAGAGAAAGCGGAAAGGTCTACGTCTTGTTTTGTTGATAATGTAATCCGTACTCTATAACGACAGGTGCGGGGTTGTAGCGCGGCGCAGCGCAGCGGCGTGGAATTGCATGAAGAGTAATCCGTAATTACCAATATAAAGCAGCTCCTTACATGAACGCAAAGCAGGTAAAACGCGTTGCCTGCCTACCTCCCTACCTAGGAAACGGCCCTCCCCGTAGGGATCCGAACCGATCGTCTTCTACTCGACACACAACACAGTCGAGGAAAAAAAAGCAAAACACAAAGGACCGCGACTGTGCGAGATTGGAACTCGGCGGCAGCAACTCCATTCAAGTGGCACACACACACACACACGGCCCCGAGCGATCTATCAATCGATGGGGCATGCTATCTGTCAACTTGCCCCAGGCAAGGCAATGCTTATATTTTTTTTCTTCCTCTGATCGAAACAACCAAGTCCACGGTGTATCCCCGTCTCCGTCCCCCTCCCCCCCTTTTGAACTCTAGCAAACCGCGACTAGGGAGAATTACCCCTTACATAGGTACTGTACTGTACCGTACCCGTAGCTTAGTAGCTCTTGACAATGGTCCTGGCCCTCCTCCTCTCCTCCTCGGTCAGGACCCACTCCATACCGCCGTCGTCCAGGCCGTGCTCGGCCATCAGCTCGTCCCACTCCTCGTCCTCCATGTTGGCGACCATGAGGACCTGCAGGGTGCGGGCGAAGAGCTCGCGGACGGCGTAGTTTCCCTTGCTGATGGCGCCGACGATGCCGCTGAAGTCGCGCTCCATGCGGATGGCGCCGTAGGGGCTGGTGCGGCCGCCGGCGTAGCTCCACGCGCGCTTCTCGAGCACGCGGGCCAGGTGGTCGGCCGTCAGCTCGAGCAGGGCGGCGTAGGTGCGGGGCGTCATGAGGCGGGCGAGCGGCCGCATCAGCGCGTCCCAGCCGCGCTCGAACGTGCGCGCCACCTGCTCCAGCAGCTCGTCCTCGGTCCGGTCCGTCTGCGCCGCCAGCTCCGCCAGCTCGTCCTCGTTGAGTGCGTAGTCGGCGTCCCGGAAGGCGTCCGTCAGCACCGGCCGCAGCCGCGGCTTGACCACCTGGCTGAAGAGGACCCGGACGCCCTCGGTGAGCAGCTCGGTCGACACGGAGGAGAAGGAGGTGTTGAGGCTGGCCAGGCGGGCGGCGACCTCGGCCGCGTCGTTGTGGAAGGGGAATGCGTCTCGGAGGGGGCCGGCCCGGTGGCCCGGCGCTCCGTTGGGCTGGTGCTGGTGCTGGTGCTGGTGCTGGTCCGCGGGTTCGAGGATGTTGGAGACGATGCGGGCGAGGTACTCGTTGGCCATGTCGAGGCTGTTGATGAGGACGATGAAGGAGACGATGAGGTGCTCGGGCGGGAGGTTGCCCTGGACCGCGGGTTTCGGGTAGGACTCGTGACGCATCCTGCGCTGGATCATGCCGACAAAGTTGGACCCGAGGATGCTGGATATCGCACCAACGGCCGAGTCGACGACGGCTCGCTGGGACGTCGAGATGGACCTGCGGATGATGGTGTTGACAATGTACATGACGACGTCGACGGCCGAGATGATGTATGGCGGGTTGCTGTCTATCGGCTTGCTCATGTTCAACGACAGACCGGCCGGGGACTCGTCCAGCTGGAACGCTTTCTCGACGGACCGGCGGAAGAAGAAGGTCGCCAGCGTGTTGTACGGCTCGATGAGCTTGCCGGCAACCTTACGGCTGAGGTTGGATTTGACAAGGAGGTCGGGGAGGGTGAGCGGCGCGTCGTCGGGAGAGGTAGGGTCCTGTGATTTGATGCTCAGCACCGTCGGCGGCAAACTCCAGGGGTGAAAAGGTGCAGGGAAAAGGGGGAAAAGACCGGGGGGGGGGGAGGGGAGAGGAGGGGGAGGTGTGCTGGATTACTCACCCTGCACTTGGCGGCGAGGAACCGCGAGTAGACGGACCACTTCTCGAGCATGACGGCGATCTCGACCAGCAGCGCGTCCACCTCTTTGGTGTTGACGCCCTCGTCTTCGCTATTGCGCGCGTCATTGCCGGCGGCGCCACCACTACTACCACCACCACCACCACCAGCCGCCGGAGAGTTGACCCGTGGGGTCCCTCCAAAGCCCCGCTGGGGCAGGTAGCTCTGGACCAAGAAAGTAAAAGGGTAGCTCTTGACGTCGGTCAGGCGCCGGTCGATGGTCCTGTCGTCGCTCCAAGAGTCGAGGATGATGCCGCCCTGGACGTCGGCCTCCATCTGCAGGCGCTCGATGACCTTGACCATCTTGCCCGTGCCGTAGTGCCTCTCAACCAGGCCGCCGTGGGCCTCGACGATGCGCGCGATGTGGTCGAACAGCCTGGTGAGCGCGTTGGCGTAGAAGACGCCGTCTTTCCGGCCGGGCCCGCCGCCGGGGCCGGACGCCCCTTCCCTAAGGGAGGCGCGGGCTTCGCCGGCGACGCCCTGGCAGACGTATTGGCCGTAGACGTCGAGGCCGACGTCGCCCCTCCCGATGAGGGGGAAGAGCTTGAAGAAGCGGGTGACCTTGGCGGCGTCGTTCTCGGCGGCGGCCTTCTTGAACTCGCGCAGGAACAGGGCGCATAGGCTCTCGCGGGCCTGCTCGAGCGTGACCCAGGGGGGGTCGGGGACCTCGACGGTGGGGACGACGGCGGCGGCGAACCCGCCGCGGACGATGGCGTCGGGCACGCGAGAGGCGCGGCTGATGTAGCCAGCCGCGGCCTCCCAGTCCTGGGGGGCGCCCATGCTGCCGACGACGCCGGCGACGCAGGCCTTGAGCTCGGCGACCTGCTCGACCACCCGCAGCGTGTCCTCGACCCGCTGCTTCTCGAGGTCGAGGGCGCGCACGCGGCCCGACAGGCGGGCGGCCGTGTCGGCGGCGGGCGACAGCATGGTGTTGGAGATGTTGCGCACCGCGAGCAGCTGGGCGCCCAGGCCGGCGCGCAGGTTGTCGAGGCGGGAGAGCGAGCGGGCGAGGTCGGCCTGTGCGGAGACGAGCGCGTCGAGGCGGGCGGTGAGTGCGGATTCGCGGGCGTGGAGGGCCGAGAGGGCGGCGCGGATCTCGGAGGGGGTGGTGGCGGCGCGGAGGGCGGCGGAGGGGTCAGCATCGTCCTTTCTCGAGGCTGCTGTAGCGGTAGCGGTGGCGGCGGCGGCGGCGGCGGCGGCGGTGGTGGTCATGGTGGCGGCGCGGGTACGAGACGGTATGCTGCTCCTGTTGTTGCTGCTACCGCTGTTGCTGTTGCTGCTGCTGCCGTTGCTGTTATTGACGGCAGACATCTTGATTGCTGTGGTACTGGCGACGCCATTGGAAAGGGCTGACATTGATGCTGCCGTCGTCACAGTGGCGGAGCATCTCTGCTATGCAGGCGTGCCTCGGATGAGGTTGAGGTTGAGGTTGCCCCGCTGGAGTCGCTCTCGACTCTGATGCGTTTTCAAAGTGCTCGGTCGTTCAACGTTCCGGAGTAGTGTACGGATTACGTTTGTGGTTAACGTTACGGGGTCCCCGGTTTGGGCTGCGGTGTCAATTGGCAGGGGCCTGCCCGAGCTGTACTGCAGTAGCACACTTGCCCAGGTTGTGGTGACTACGAATTACACATCAGTGCAATATCGAATCGTGTTTGACCAATCAGCAATCGCGCTCAAGTGCAGCTACCTAGTAAGGAATGCACTACTCCGTCCCTAACACAGTAACTAAAACGCTGCGAGAGGCAGGCAAGCCTGGGTATCAACTACCCTTAGTACGGAGCATTAATTACTTGTAGTTTGCGGGCCTGCCCGACTTCTTCGATTTACATGCGAGTTACACTGATCGATCTCCTTCCATCACCTCATCATCAGGTAGCACACAAGAAACTCTTTGGAGCTGAACAACAACATCAACGACGCCGAAGAAAAAAAAGAAGAAAAGGAAAAAGAAAAAAGGAGAAAAAATACCCCGCAACATTTCTTCAATCACTGCCGCAGGATGTCCCTGGCCGCCGACAAGTCGGCAATCTTGGTCGCCAGCCTCTCGCGGTACTCTTTATTGCTCGGCGACTCGCCCGCGATCGCTTCCAGCTCATCTGCCCTCAGCCCGATAACCCAATCGTGGTTCAAGACGCGGAGCGGCGTGCGGGGCCCGAAGAGCAGCCGGTAGTTGACCGCCTGGTTGAGCAGGTTATCGACGAACCGCTTCTGCGCGATCTCGTAGTAAGCGCCGAGGTCGTCGTGCAGCTTCTCGATCACGTCGTCTTTGTTCGACATCTTCTCGGTCGAGTTTTGAACCTGGTCCACCGTCACCCACCTCTTGCCATCGTCCTTGACCGAGAGGTGATACAGACGGTCCGCGATGCGGTTGCCGCGGGACCGCTGCCGCCTCTCGTTAAAGTGGTGGTCCAACGTGTACGGCTTGGTGTCCCGCTCCGCCGACACGAGGAGCTCGGCCTGGGCCATGCCCTCCTGGTAACGCCGCAGCAGCTCCTCGAGCATGGCCGACCACAGCTCCTCGCGTACGTTGGGGTCCGGGCAGGCTTCTCGGAGCGCCGCCATGATGAACCGGTGGATGGCCACCACGACCCGGCTCATGAACGCCTTGCTCAAGTTCGGCCACTTGCTCGACTGCTCCCTCCACGCGCTCGCCCACACGGCGCTGCTGAAGCTGCCCAGCTCCATCGCTCGCGACCGCGCATACAGCTCGCCGAGCCAGTAGATGATGTCGTCGTCCGGCTCGTCCACGTCGAAGTCGGAGCTGATGATACGCTCCAGCTCGGGGAAGTCTTCCGGGTCGATGTGTTGCGCAAACTCCAGGATGGCGTTTGTCCCAGTCTTGCTCTGCCAGCGCCCGGCCTCGTCATCTTCTTCCTCGTCCATGGTGTCCTGGAACCGGCGAAGAACCGACTTATCCTCGAACTCCTGATTAAACTCGTCGGCGAGGTTGACAATCTGCGTCACGAGCCGGAGCTCTGTCGAGTTCTCGAACGCGCTCTCGCCCGCGTACTGCGCTTCGAGCGTCTGCCTCACGAGTTCCTGAAACCTGCCCGCAATACCACTCAGGAACCGCCGCTGCTCGTGCTCGTCCCTCCTCGACGGGCCGAGCGCCGTCATCTCCCGTTCCGCAGCCTGGAGCATGTCGCCAATGTCCTTTCGCAACTTCGGGAACTCACGCCGGGCTATGTGCCCCAAGAGCTCCGCCAGACGCGCCTTGAGTGCCCGGATGCCCACCCGCTCGGGGGGGAGGGTGTTCCACGGCTTCTCTTTGAACAAGTCCTCGCGTCGGGCAAAGTCCGAGTCGCCCTGGTCCGCGCCGCGGCCTCTGACCAGGTAGTACCCCAGCGTGAGCTTCTTCCTTTTCCCGCGCACAATGTTGCAGACCGCTTCCTTGGCGCTCGCCTCGACTACGAGGTCGGGCTTCGTCAGGATGCCCAGTGTGCGCTCCCCCTTGGGGTCGTACTCCTCCGCAATGGTCAGGATCTCCTGGGTGGAGACGTCGACGTTGCTGGGGAGCACGGCCAGGATGACGGTCCGGCTGTCCTGGATGTACGAGCGTACCATCCTCCTGACCATGGCCATGTCCTCCGCCGTCGTCATCCCCGGTGTCGGCGTGCGGAAAATGCCCGGAACGTCGATCACGGTCAGGTAGTCGACCGACGGACCGCAGATCTCGATCTTGAGCACGTCCTCACTGAACACGCTGCCTCCTTGTGCACCCGCCTGCTTTGCGGCCGGCGCTGCCGCAGTGGTATCCCCGTTAGAAGCGTCACCGTCGGACGCATACTCGTCCGTTGCGTAGCCCGAGTCGGGTCTACGGCCCATCTGAATACCCATTCTCACGTTGACCTGACTGGAACGTCAGTCCTCGGGTCCCTACAAGACCAAAAGAGAAAAAGAAAGAAGTCGGAACTGGCGGACCTCTTGCAAGACAGTTGGGAACTTGGCACGGAAGTCATCGGGGGACAGCCCGTCCGTCCGGTACCCCTCTACGTGCTTCCTATGCGCCTCGGACGCATTGGGCCCGGGGATGATGCTGACCTCGACGCGAGAGATGTCGTCGCGACGCTGCGTGATCTGTGTTGCGAAGCGCGTGCAGAGCTCCACATCCCTCGGGAACGGGATGCCCGTCAGGCTCTCGAGGAGCGAGGACTTGCCCGAGCTCTGGTCGCCTACCACGACCAGCTGAGCGCATTGTTAAGCTTGTTCCATGAGATATTCCTCCGGTGTTAGAGGACTAGGGGTCGGGGACCGGCATACCTGGGGTAGCGGAACATGCTTGCCGACATTGATCTCACGGAGCTTGTCGATTTTGCCCACGAGAGAGGCACTGACGAGCAGTTCCTGCATCTGGACCTGCGCCATGCCAGCAGTGAGCATCTAATACAGGCAAAGTAGACGTAAACCTCAAAACCGGGAGGGCTCAGAAACGAAGTACGTAATTCTTGGAGGTTCCAACGGAAACGCTTGAGCTTAATCGGTCGTCGTGGACAGCCATGATGAACCGACTGGAAGTTCCGACCCCTCCTTCCTCTCTTTATAATCCCAAAGCTTGGGTCAACCCGCCATGTCTGCATCCCAAGCGCCGGGAGCACGCAGCACATGAAACCCCCGCCCGAGGCGGACTGGTCAAAGGCAGACTTACAGGCGCCACCGGCCGCAGAACGCCCTGTCCTTGACTTTGCTCGTTTGCGATGCGGACCGGTACATGCGGTAGGCCTCAATGCTGATCGACTAACCCCCACGCCCGCTCACCCCGGACATCTCAGCCTTCCATTCTCGACTGTGTAAGGAAGGAAGCAAGAGGTTAGTAGAGTTTGTATGTATGTATGTGTGTATGTGTGTATGTATGTGCATTAGTACATATAATATACGTCGAGAAGGACGGCCTCTCCCGCCCCCCTTTCCGTGCTCGCGTCTTCCGCGCTGTTTGTTGTAGGCCTCAGCGGCCGGCGAAGGGAGGGGGGAGAGGGGCTGGGGTGGTCAATATCAGACACAGAGTCGCAGAGAACAAACGGAGGAACGAACCAACCAACCAACCAAAGTATTACCTAAAGTACAGGGATGGTGCACGGCCTCGCCATCGGCTGCGTAACCGATGGACTACGCAGTACGGACGTACTTCGCAGTGACACAGGGAGAGAGAAAGGAGAAAGAGTACATACGGATTAATCTGTATACCGTACTGCGTCAAAGCCACATTTCCGAAAAGAGAACGCGAACCTCCAGAGGCTCAGGGGTCGCGTATGCTTGCCGCGTTGGGCGCTGGACTACACAGTACCACAGTACTGTGTTAACCCCCACACGAAGGAACAAACACCCTTGACACCGCGTGCCTGCTACTGATATGCCAGGCTTTTTAGCATTTACTCCGTATTAACGTTCCAATCCAACGCAGGGGGTACACAGTTATCGTAGTTTGTATGGCCATGTTACGATTGCCTCCTGGGAGGAAGTCGGTGCAAGCAGACTGACTCCAAGGTGTAGGTAGTATGCTATAGTAGTTAGTATATACAAGTCTTTTCCCCTTTCCTTCACCCCAGAGTACCACAGAGCCCAGACCCCAGCCCCCCCGCCGACCCAATCCACATCTAATTATCATACTTACAGCATAAAGGATAGCAGACGTCGTCCATGTATCATCAGAAAGAATCAGGGACATACATCTTTAAACGGCCTGGCTATACCCACCCCCGACAAAGCCTCTCCTCCCGTTCCGATACCGCCACCACTTGCGCGCCTCGTCCACCCAAAAGACGCTACTACATAGCAACAGGAGCTTCAGCAGGTCGCTCCACCCGAGCGCCTCGGTCTGGAAGACGTCCTGGAGCCAGGGGAAGTAGATGACGAGCAGCTGGCCGATCAGGCTGCCGGCGACGGCCCAGTTGAAGAGGGTGTTGCTGGCGAGGCCGACCTCGCCGCGCAGCACGCTCTTGCTCTCGGAGCGGCAGGTGAGGGCGTTGAACATGTCGAAGAGGACGAAGCAGGTGAAGGTCATGGTGGTGTCGCGCCGCGTCACCTCGCCGTCGTCGAGCATCTCGTGCGTGTACACGAGCATGGTGCCCGCCATGATGACCGCCGCCTGCGTGAGCACGCGCGTGATGAGGGGGCGCGTGAGCACCGCGTCGCCGCGCCGCCGGGGCGGCCGGTTCATGACGTCCTTGTCGACCGCCTCGACGCCCAGGGATTGGGCGGGAGGGCCGTCCATGATGATGTCTGCATGGGGATTACGGCGTTAGTTTATGCTCAAGAAGAGACGTCGGAAGTTTTGTAGTAGAAAGAAGAATAGAGAAAGGAAGAGAGGAAGAAGAGAGAAAGAGGAGAAGAAGGAGGGCTTACTGATCCAGAGAATCTGCATCGCGTTAAGCGGGGACTTGAACCCCAACGCGGTGCATAGGAGGACGAGAGAGAGACCGGCCGCGCTCGTGGAGAGCTGAAAGGTGAGGAAGTTCTGGATGTTGTTGAAGATGCCCTTGCCTTCTTCGATGGCGTGGAGGATGGTGGAGAAGTCGTCGTCGGTGAGGATCATGTCGGCGGCCTCCTTGGCGACGTCGGTGCCGTGCATGCCCATGGCGATGCCAATGTCGGCTTTCTTCAGAGCCGGCGCGTCATTGACGCCGTCGCCCGTCATGGCGACAATATCGCCGCGAGACTGGAGCGCCCTGATGATCTTCAGCTTGTGGTCGGGGTTGGTTCGTGCAAAGATGGTGGTGTGCTCCATTGCTCTTGCGAGCTCTTCGTCCGACATGGCGTCGATCTCGTCGCCGCGAAGGACCGGCTTGATCGTGACTTGGTTGGACGCGTGCGCAGTGGGGGTAGCAATCGCCATGCCCAGCTGCTTGCCGATGGCGAGGGCAGTAGTTTCGGCGTCGCCGGTGATCATGATGACCTTGACACGGCCGCGCATCAACTTCCTGATGGAGCGCCCGACGCCAGGTCGGGGCGGATCACTCATGCCCACCAGGCCGGCAAAGGTGAGGCCTTTATACTGTTCCTCGGATCCGTGGTGAACAGGGCTCTCCGCCCTGTCCGAGCCAGGAGTGTTACTCCTAGCGCCTGGTCTGCCGCTTCTCGGCTTGGAGACGGGCCCGCTCGCGAAAGCCAAGACTCGGAGACCCGTGGACGCCATCTCCTCGGCAGCCTGCAGGGCCTCCTGTCGCCGCGCAGAGTCCAGAACGACCTCCCTGCCATCCTTGGTGACGTAGGTATCGCAGGCGTCGAGGACCTTATCGATGGCGCCTTTCATGTACGCGAACTCCTTGTCACCCTTCCCGCCCTCGCTTCCGATCGTAACGCCCATCCACTTGCGTTCCGAGCTGAAGGGCGTCTCGGACACCCTGGGCCCGATGGCATCCCGGATGTCGTGCTCCTTGAAGCGATCCAGCATGTCGAGCATGGCAACATCGGTGGGCTGACCAACCCAGCGGGTGTATGTCGAGGCGTGGCCCCTATTTTCGGTCGAGGACAGGACGGCTCGCGCGGCCGCACCGTTCTCGTTGGACTTGCGGGCGAGGCGCGCGTTGTTGGCAATGTTGCCGATGCGCAGGATTCTAAGCGTGGCAGCGTCGAGTTTGTTCTCCGCCTCGTCATCGGACTCAACGTCGACCACCTTGTCTGCCCCAAAGTACCACATCTTGGCGGTCGTCATGTGGTTCATCGTCAGGGTCCCTAGGGGATCAGGATTAGCACATATGCCACTAGCAGCTTCCACCTCACCCCCCCCCCCCCTTCTTACCTGTCTTGTCGGTGCAGACCACGTTGACTGAACCCAAGGTTTCAACTTTGGGCATCCTGCGGACGATTGCGTTGTGCCTCGCCATCCGGTGGACGCCCAGGGCGAGAGTCACGGTGACAATGATGGGCAGGCCTTCGGGAATCGCTGCCACGGCCAGCGAGATAGAGATGGTGAAGATCTCCAGCAGCTTCTTTCCTTGAAACCAGCCGAGGAGCGAGATAACGCCAATGATAACAAAAGACACTTTGCTGAGCTGAGAACCGAGCTCGTCCATCGAGAGTTGCAGGGGCGACCGAGGGCTCTCCGTTCCGGACACACTGGTTGCGATGGTACCAAAATGCGTGTCACCGCCAGTGGCAAAAACGATACCCTGACCATGCCCGGACTTCACGAGAGTCCCCATGTAGGCGATATTGTGAAGTCCGTCGTGGTCCCCCTTTGCATGCCCGGCCGCGTGGCCGTTGGAGGCTCCGCCAACGGACGGCTGGGGCAGTTGCAGAGTAGCGTTCCCTAGGCTGGAGACGCCAATCGCACGGCGAGGGCGGGTATTCGCGGTGACCCTGACGGGTTCGTTCTCGCCCGTGAGATTCGAGGCGTCGATGGTCAGGTCGGTGGCCTTGGTCACCCGGATATCGGCGGGGATGCGGTCGCCAGTGGTGAACAGCACGAGATCGCCCGGCACCAGCTGCGCGGCCATGACCTTGGACGAGGTCGCCTCGAGCACTTCTTCTTGGGGTGTGGCCGAGCCGGGGGTGGAATCCGGGGTTTTGTCGCCCGGCCAGTTTGGCGACCGCGCGCCGGGAGAAGAATTCGGTGCTTGTTTGCGGATGAGATGGGCGTGGTTCGGTACGAGATGGTTGAGCGCCTCAATGGACTTCTCGGAGCGGTATTCTTGGATGAAGCCCACGCTGACCACGATGGTCACTGCGACGGTGATGCTCACGGAATCGTCCATGTTTCCCACCAGGAGTGACGCGCCGGCAGAGACCAGGAGCAAAACTATAAGCGGCTCCTGGAACTGCTTGAGGAATCGCAGCCATATCGGCTCGGGCTCGTCGTGTGGGATCTCGTTCGGGCCATAGTCTCGTAACCTCGAGAGGGCTTCGGCGGGAGTGAGGCCGTGTGTTAGCGACGTCTTTAACCGTGAAGCGACTTCGGCTGGGGTCAGGCACGAATATTCGTCGGCCACAGTCTGGTCAGATCAATAAAAAAAAGAAGAAGGGTTAGCAAAACGTTGTTCGGACCGGGTTAGCACCATCATCGTCCTGCGTACTCTTGACTGCGCCGATGTTGTCCGAGGACCCAGCCTGGGTGAAGTAGACCACGACCGCTCCAGCTCCGCAGCTACCCCTGCCGACCTTGACTCGGGCGGGTTCTGGTACAGTGGCAGCGCATCGCCATCATCTTTGCGCGTGAATCGATCCATCGCGGATACCGGACGAGGAGCGAGTGGTGCCGCGGGGCGTAGGCGCAAAGGACCCCAAAAAGGAGCCGATGGGCCAACCGAACGTCATCAACGGCTGCAGCAGCGGCAGCAGCAGCGGCAGCGGCCAAAAGAGGTTCGAGGCACCCACCGACAGGGGCAGGACGAAAAAGAAAATGGAGGAGAGAAAGAGAAATTCGAGCGTCCTCAAGTCAATACATCAGAAGAAAGTGGACACCATTGCCGGCGCAGGCGACTTTTTGCCGTCTCAATCGATGTCCTGGGCAAGGGCTGGACTTGGGGCGGATACCTGGGCCGGTAATGGAACAAGCCCAGACTCGTGCGCTCCGTGGAACGTGTTTGAATCAAGCTCTCCAATTCCCTGCGGACAGGGGTGCGTGCAACGACCAAAAAAGGCGCCGGCCAGGCCAGGTACCATGCCCGGTTTTGGCTTGGCGTACGTACTGTGGACAAAAGTCAAACTGACGGGTAGCCCAAGGCATTGAACGGATGCTGCATGCCATGGACTAGCTGCCATGCTGGCCTTCTCCCAGGCGGTAGGTAATTCTATACTGTAGTAGAGGGCAGGTAGTTTGTATGCGCGAAGTGCCTCTGCCCCAACGGCACTCACAGGGAGTGTGTTGAGGTATGGAGCTTTACTGTACTATACCTACAGTAGACTTCAGCTGTGGTGGGTTCATCAGAGATCCTCCTGCAGGCCCCAACTCCATCCAGACGTGTACTTGTATGTACGGATTACATACATTCCAAGCAGATATCTTACCTAAGGTTGGTACTTATCCAATCTTCTGGCGAAATGCAGGATAGGAAAAATTGACGGAAAAGTTAAGCAATCGCATTGGTGGAACACGCGTGGTCCGGATCATTGCCCACGCAAGAAATTGTATAATGCTCTAAGGCCGAGGCGAAATTGCCTGTACTGAACAGAGGGACAGGACAAAAAAGGACGGGTCGGGTAACTCCATTTACTAGTACTCTGTAGTTACAATGGATACGAAGTCCCAATCTACGACTTGTATGGTTTTCGTGGAGCTTGGGCCATACAGAGTACAACACTCGCCCAACGCGCGGTTCACGTGACCTGCTGCCTAACAACACGCCAAACACTCCGTACTTCATACACGTACCGTGCTGTGGGTAAGCCCGCAGAGTGGCCCGGGTTGCTAGTGGGGCCCCAGCCTCTCAAATTTCGCAGGGGGGCTTTGATTTTCTCTCAAGAAGCTGGTTGCATGTTCCGCCCACCTCCGACTTGGAACACATCCCCTCCCTCTTCCCCGACAATTCGAGATTTGCCCCATCTCGACCAACGCTTCTTGCTTACTGTTGCATCCAGCCTTGATGCCCGTTGCACTTGTCCAGAACGACTGTTTTTGACAACCTAGCCCATTTTCTCGATTGCACGCGCTTTGCGCCGACCTGACGGCTCCTACCGAGTACGCTAGCCTCGGCGCGCCATTGCCCAAACAACGCAGCGCGCGTTTCTCGTGTTTACCTCGATCTCCTGACAAGCCACCTACCCGCCACCCGCCATTGCAGCTTGCCCCGCCGTCGCGTCCGCTGTTGTCGCGCGCGGATAGCCGTATCCAACTCTTCTCCGAACGACTTGAATATTTCTTTTGATCCATCATTGATTTGCACCTACTGCTGCTTCCGTTCCTGCCGTCGCCGCCATGTTCTGGTCCGGGACACTCCTCAGTGCCACCGGCCCCTTGGCCAAGGCATGGCTCTCTGCCAACCAAGAGCGCAAGATATCCAAGGTTCAAATTTTGCAGCACAACCTGCAAGACAGCGTGGATGCCATCATCGCTCCCAATGACGCCCCTCTCGCCCTCCGGCTAAGCGGCCAGTTGCTGCTTGGCGTCGTCCGCATCTACAGTCGCAAGGCGCGTTATCTTCTTGACGACTGCAACGAGGCCCTGATCAAGATCAAGATGGTAAGGCTGACCCATCGGAGACATCGGGGAGAAGACACCCTACTGACGCGCCCAGGCTTTCCGGTCCACCGGCAACCATGATATTCCGACGAATTTGCATGCGACTACCAAAGAATCCCTCATGCTCCCCGATACAATTACGCCATATGATAACCTCGACCTCCTGCCACCACCCAGCTCCGAATTCCTCACTTCACAACTCGAAGAAGTGACAGCGACCCCGATCAGCAGCCGAAAAGCTGCCGTTCGCCCAAACAACCGCGACATCAACCTCCAAGAAGACTTCAACAACAGCCAGTACCTGCAGGATACCACAGGAGACGATGAAGAGCTCGCCCTTGCAAACATGGACGACCTCGATTTGGAGTTGGACTTTGGCATGGACATTGATGAACGGCCGACCAAACTGATGGACAAGAGCGTTGAAATGGGCAGAGATGCGCCCGCTGCTAGGCCAGTCGAGGAGGACATGCTCAGCGAGCTGGATATGGGTGGCCCAAGCAAGGATCGTAAGGCGCGCGTGCCGTCTCTGGCCCTCGATCTCGACTTTGGCGATGGCGTTCGCGTTGCCGACGGGGATGGTGATATCCAAATGGGCGACGATGACCTCCGGTTCGACGTTGGAGAAGAGTCCGCCATGCCCGGAGCCGCTCGCCCGGACGTGAGCCGTGCGCGCATCTCCGAGTCTCCATTGTCTGACATCGACGAGCAATTTGCCAAGGAGATGGAAACGGAGTATAGCCGACACATGGGCTCGGATATGTACGAGCCAGGCGAGGATGCCACGGCCTCGACCATTCGGGCCCCCCAGCGGCAGAAGAAGAAGAAGCTGCTTCAGCCGGACGACCAAACTATGCTTTCGAATTCCCAGATCAAGGAGCAGCAGGCGAAGCGGGATAACATTCTCAAGCCCCAATCGTTCCTGACGCACGATCCGTACGTTGCCGGTCTGATGGATCTGCACAAGAACGGTGGCTTCGTCAACAACATCTTGTTCGAGGGCCGCAGCGCTGGCTGGGCTCCGGAGCTGAAGGGCCTCTTGTCCCTCAGCTCTATTCGACCCAACGAGCTGAAGAGGAAGAGGGACAGCGGCGTGGCCGACATGGACAGCGAGGATGAGCAGGGTGCGTCAAAGTCTCCGCGCCTCGAGCTCCCCGAGGACGAGACCGTCCTCGGCCCCGACGGGGCCATTGCAGGGAATCAGAGCGTTGCCGCGGACGGCACAGTGCTGGAAATCCCCGCTGACGACACCGCCGTCTTCCACAACGACGACGAGAACGAGCGGCCCGGCTCCTCCAGGGAAGGCGGTCCGGGCAGCCCGGTGCCCAATTTCGAGGACACGACCATGCCGATCGTGCACCCCGCCGACAGCGGCCCCGTGTCGGTCGGCACCAAGCACGCCGTGCACGTCCTCCGCGACCTGTTCGGCGCCGAAGCCGCCACCGACGCCGAGAAGCGCAGGAAGACGGCCGTCGTCTTCCAGGACCTGCTTCCCGAGCACAAGACCTCCAAGGCCGACGCCACCAAGATGTTCTTCGAGTGCCTCGTGCTCGCCACCAAGGACGCCATCAAGGTCGAGCAGCCCGACGGCTCCCTCGGCGGCCCCATCCGCGTCCGCGCGAAGCGTGGCCTGTGGGGCGACTGGGCCGAGCGCGAGGCCGGGGGTGAGCCGGCCCGCGAGCAACAGCAGACTCAGCAGAACCAGCCCGAGAGCGCTGTCCGGTCGTCTGCCGCGGTGGCTGTCGAGGCGTAGGCTTCGTTTGTGGAGGATGGATGTGTAGAGAAGGTCGCAGCGATTCCTTTAATGTTGGCTTCCCTCGTCGGGGTCATTGTAACATGTACGGCATATTCCTTTTTGTTGTCTTTAACCTGGTACTGTCTCGGGCTAGGGGGGCATGTTGGGGGCTTAGGGCATGGGGCTTTCTTCCTTTTCTTGAATCGCGGTCGTCAAAAACGACTGAATGGCGTTTGGCGCTCTGGAAGACTGTGTGATACCATTCTTTGGAAGGCTCAGTCTGGTTTAGGGATAAAATATATCGGTGAAGGGGCAGGATCACGCGAGGAAAGCGAGCAGAAGGGGCCTCGGCTCTGCTCGTGCCTGTAATATTTGCATGGGCATTCTTGTGGAGGATTGGTTGTTTGACGTTACTACTTGTTTGACGCCGCTTTGTTGGGTTCGTGGAGGGGAGGCGGACGAGCATCCCTGGAAGCTCTAAAGGATACATACTTGCAGCGTAGGGAGCAGCGCCCCTTCCAATTAGATAATGATTGAATCAAGATTTTGTCGAATGAAGCTTTTGCCTGGGTGTACCTCATTATCCAAGTCCAACTGTGTTTTCATGCCCCCGGCCCAACTTTCGCAAACGTTTTGTTATCGTCCGGCATTTCTCTCCAACCTGGCATCGATACCAAGCGCAATTGGGTTCCATTCGTCGAACGCGCATCCCCCCGGGCGGTCCGACAACCACTCGACTACACTATACCTTCAGGGCCTCGGTCTCCTCGGCCAGCTTCTGCTCGTCGTCGATGCCCGAGTACTTGTTAATCCAGCCGAGCACTTCACGATGCCAGACGAGAGAATTCTCGTGCTTGAGCACCCACTGCAAGCCGAGTGGTCAGTATCTAGCATGCTTATATATATATATATATATATATATATATATATATGTATGTATGTATGTATGTATATGCGTATGCGCGCTTATGCGTGCGAGAGCCGGTTTGTCTCTTTGGAGCAGAACAACTGGGGGCAAGACTTACGTGGTTCTCATCCGGGAACACGAGCAGCTTGCTCGGAATTTTCTTTGCCTGCAGGACATTGAACGCCGCCAGGCCCTCAGTGACGGGGAGGCGGTAGTCCAGCTCGCTGTGGATGATCTGCACGCAGCAAATATCAGTATTTAGTGTCATCAGTCAGGCCATATCGATACAGGTGCAGGGGCGAGAAGGGAACAATCTACGGACCAGCTGGGGTGTCGCCCATTCGTTGATGAACCGCGCGGGATCCCACTTCTCGTAGCCCTCCCGGTTCTCATACAGCGTGCCCTCAAAGTCATGAATGGGGAAGAAAAGCTCCTCGGTGGCCCACTGATTGAGGGTGCTGAAGACGCCGTCGTGGCACACCAGCGCCTTGAACTTGCGGCCAAGCGGGTGGCCTTGGATCCAATCTACGATGCTTCTCGTCAGTTTCGTTGCCTGTAAAGTAAAGTAGGACCAAGTAAGCAAGCATAGAGGAGGAGCTCACTAATCATGAACCCGCCGTAACTGGCCCCCAGCGCCACGGCCCTCTCGCCGTCTACCTCGGGCATGTTGGCGACGACCCAGTCGAAGCACCGCTCGAGGTCCTCATACGGGCGGCCGCCCCACTGGCCGCGAATGCCGTCCTCGAGCGCCATGCCGTAACCAGTGCTGCCCGTCGGGTTGGGGCACACGACGACGTAACCCTGCTCGGCGAAGACGGCCGGGTTCCAGCGCGTCGACCAGGAGTCCTGCCACGCCCCCTGTGGCCCGCCGTGCACGAGCATGCAGAGCGGGTATTTCTTAGTAGCTCTTCGGGAGCCCGTCGTCGATCCAGTAGCGGCGTCGGATACCCACGTTGACGGCCGGACCACCAGAGCGTGCACGTCGTAGTCCGGGCCGGGAACGGTGATGGAGTCGACCTGGGCACGCGAGAGGCCAAAGGACCGGCCCTGCTTAGAGGCCGAGGAGATGACAGTGGAGGTGGCGGTAGCCGGGTGGGTCAGGGAGTAGCACGAGTTGTCGATGAGGGAGGTGGTGGTGACGAAGAGGTGATCGGTCTTGGAGGAGGAGGAGGGGGAGGAGGCGGCATAGAGGCGGAAGTCGGCGACGCTGCCGTCCGGAGTTGGCAGCGGGGTTGGGAGGGAGGTGGCCCGCGACGGGGTGGACGGCAGGGTGAAGATGAGGGTGCGGGCGCGGTGCTCGGCGGTCACGTAGAGTTGGGTGTCGTCGTGGCCCCAGGCGATAGACTCTGGGCGGGAGTCCCAGGCACCGTCGCCGTCCGGGGTGGCGAAGAACTCCTCAGTCTCGTCCGGGTTGCCAATGTCTCGGACGAGCAGCAGGCGCGGCTTGTCAGACTCGTACTGATTGCTGCGCATGCGGGTGAAGGCCACCTTGCGGCCGCAGTGGGAGAAGACGGGGCTGTTGGAGTAGCCCTCGAGGCCTGGGGTCTTCACGATCTTCGGGGGAGGCGGGCTGGACTCAGCAAAGGTCTTCAAGGGGATAAAGTAGAGGTCCGTCTTGGTGTAGATGGCCGGGTCGAGATCGGGGTCCTTGGCCACGAACACCAGACCTTCCGGGCCGATGTCGAAGTCGCCGGTGCCTCCGAAGGGCGGGACGGGCGAGGAGAGCCTGGTGCCGGCCAGGGCGTTGGTGAGCCGGCCGTCTCGGAGCGCATACTTGCCGTCCTTCTTATCGAGCACGCCGTAGAAGATGGAGCTCCTCTTCTCGGAGTTCCAGGTGTCCCAGTGGCGCACAAAGAGGCTAGTATAGACCCTGGCGGTCGAATGCGGCTTTACCTCCGTTTCGGGGTTGAAGAGGTTGCCGTCAGGGGTGGCCGAGGCCGAGCAGGCGAGGGCCACAGTGCCGTCTGCGAGTGCCTTGACCTTCAGGTCGCCAATGGGCCCCTGGATCGTACCGGCCTCGTAGAAACTATACCGCGCGTTTGAGACCAGGGGAGCCGTACACCAGGGGGGAACAGACAACTTACGACGATGATGCCGAGGCCGTGACATTACGGACGACAAGCGTGCTGCTGCCCTTGTCGCCGCTCCGGACGTAGAGGATCTCGTCGTCGTTGAGCCAGACAGGATTGCTGGCACCTGCCTCGTCGACCGGCGTGGTGGCCGTCCCGGTGTTGATGTCGAGGACCCGGATGTTGGTCGTCTTCTCGTGATCTTTGAACGAGTAAGTCGAAACCTGCACTACTGGTTAGTTATTGGTGATGGTTGGTTTCACCCAAAAATGCGAGGAGTACACATGTGTATACTTGTGGTCACGCAAATGAAGGACCCAAGCGGGAAAAAAAAGAGAAATAAGAAATTGAGAAGAAGATTGTGAGCCAAAAAAATAAATGAAACGAAAGACTAAATAAAGTGTCAAAGGAAAGAACTGACCGTGTAGAGCGCCAGCGTGCCCGAGGGATTGGGCACTCCCGGTGACCGGCGCGGGGCCGAGAGCATCACCTCGGGGGTGAACTTGGTTGCTGTGAGCGTCATCTTGCCCCTCCTTTGGATGAGATCCCAGAGATGAACAGGAAGTGGGAAGTGAGAAATTTTCAAATGACGAGCGATGGGCTTTGGGAAGGAAGTATAAGCTTAAGGAGGCAGGTATGAGCCGCACCCTCCCCGGACCGCTCTGGCCGACTGCTGCGGGTCCGTGAGGGGGCACCGAGACCTCCGGCCCCGCACTAGACCTCCGGCAGGGCCAGAATAGGCAGGACATTACTTCGCACTAGCGGTATCACATTGTCCTTTTGTAGAGTCAAGTTTCAGCTGTACATATAGCACATACCGCGCGTTCTAGTATGCAATGCCCGATTCTCCTCCCTGACCGTACCCAGGCCTAACAGGCTTGTCCGCTGCGACTGGTCTTTATTACAATGCTCGTTCGCAAGCACTCCTCCTGATGAAGGCACCCAATGGACCTTCTGGACCTTCTCCTCCTCGAGACACCTCGGTGTTCTCTTTCCGCCCCTGACGCCGTAAACCAGTGCTCCATAGCCCGTTTGAACGCCATATAGAAGAACGCATTCCCACCTCTTCCCTCTCCCTCCCACTTATGAGTACAGATGAACATAGGGGATCCATTCCCCTTGGTATGTCCCAGCCCTCTGTAGTGAGCCCAATTTCCGTAACCCGACCCCAAAACGCCGAAGTAAAACAACAAACCGACAATGGTTCCATAGGTGGAAAAGGAACGAAGAAAGAAGGATAGATCATTTCCTTGCCCCAAAACTAGTCCGAACCTTTTTCGCCTCCCTCCCATCCGTCTCACTGTCTTCCGCGCCCGCCGCAGCAGCAGGCGTATTCCTCTTGCTCTTCTTGGACGCGTTGGCCCTTCCCCCGCCGGCCGCGCTCGTCGGCGTGGGCGCCCCGGACGGGCCGTTGCCGTTTCCGAAGCTGCTCGACATGGGCGTCGGCGCGGGCGTCGATGCGGGTGTCTGCGCGTCCTGTTTTGGCCCACCCCATGTGTTTAGCCACAACAACGAAAGGTGTAAAGGGGAGGGGGAAAAAGAAAAGAAAAAAAATAGGCGATTGAGGCATTGTTGAACGTACCGTTGCCGCTGCCGCCGCTGCGGCTGCCGGGTTATAGGACACGGAGCTGCGCGAGAAGACCTTGTTCTGGTCGGTAAGCCCCGTCTTGCGGCGCTGGGCAGCGGCCGCGTTACAGCCCTTGACGTAGTTGTCGAAGCCGATGATGATGTTGCCGGCGGGCGTCGACTCGAGGTAGTTGGCCTCCTTGACCGCGATGTGCTCTTCGATGGCGGCCTGTTGTCACTCTCTCGTTCCGGGAGGGAGGAGAAGCCCGCGCTCCCGCAGCCCTCATCACTAATGGTCAGCTATTTGACTCAATTCCTTTGGGGATCGGGTTGTTTTCGTCGTATGCGAGGAGAAGGGTCGGTCGGGCGGCAGTGGAGGAAGGGCAAAGTGCGACGATGAAGAGGGAGGGAACAAAAAGGAGGAGAGGAAGAGACGCACCAGCTTCTTCTCCAGCGCCCTCCTCCGCGAAATCAGCTCCCGAAGTTGCTTTCGCTGGCTCTCGTAAAACGGGATCCCCGCTGACGAGGACGACGCCGCCGTGTCGGTCGCCGCGGTGGTGGCGGTGGTGCCGTTCGGACCCGCCGCCGCCTTGGGCGCGTTACCCGCGGCAGCTGCTGTGCTCTCGGCCATCGCGCGGGATTGATTTGTCGCTGCGATCGTTGTTTTCGTCGATTCGTCGTCGTCGTTGACAGAGACAAAGCTATCAGTGGCGGCGCCCCGTGGTCGAGGAAGGTCCCAAAAGCGGCTGCTGAGGTTCGCGCTGTGCTCGTGCTATGCTTGTGCTTGGCGGGTGCAAGTCTCCAATTGCCCGACAGGGTTCTCCAGCGATAAGATTTCGCAGCGCGCCTCGCGCATCGAACCTTAGCACTCACAAAGCGCCTGGCTCGCACTGTGCAATTAGTGTATCTTGCAGGCACCTACCTACGGAGTACCGTCATTGTGTATGTAGCACTCCGAACATCGTCTACCTTTGGTGGACATACCTTGTGTATGTATGTACATACATACAGTACCCCAGACTCTATAGCCCGTGCTGCGTTTAGCTTGCTTGCAAGTGCTGGTGTAAAGTGTTCTTCTCTATTGACAGAGGCCGGTGTGTGCGAGATATATAACAATCCGCTGTGATCTCCAGTCTCATTTGCTACTACACTCATCTCGTATATAACATCTAGCCCCCCTCTTTGGAATATGACTCGCGCTCAAGGCACTGGATGCGTCAAGGCAGATCAGCGCACAGAAATAGGCATTATTCTACAGGCACTTTGAAGCCCAGGTCGGATTGTACGAAATAAAGCAGGCGGCACATCTCGCGGGTACCACGAATGATAGTTATGCTACCTGACAATCTAAACTACTCAGACAATTTCGCAGAGGCAAAATTGAAAAAGGGGGGTTTTGGGGAGGGGGTCGGTCTCACAAATCCCAATCTACAAGCAAGACGAACGCCCAAGTGCCACCGTAGTACTTTCGTAGAACGCCCGTGATCTTCATGAATGGAGGATACGGACGCCCGTCGATCAGAATGCAGCAGAGCTTCAAGCAGCGTTAGCCTCGACGTGGTCGTCTCCGCTCTTCGATGATCTCATCTTCTTGATTTTCTCCTTGAGCTCCATCTCGCGGAGTTCGTTGGCTGTTCTCGCGTCCTGTACCAAAAGGGATCGGTTAGTCACTATCCCTTTCGAAGAAGAAGAAGAAGAAGAAGAAGAAGAACTCAGCGCGTCACACCTGAACGTACCTGCTTCGCGCCCGACGCCGGGGGGTCGTCAAGGGAAGATCGTCGTCTGCTTTCAGCGCCTGAACCATCAGCCGATCTGTTCCGTGTAGAAGAGTGTGAAGACGCAGAAGAGGCTCTCCGGTCCCTGTATCCGCCCCTCGGGCTGCCGTCGCCCTCTCCTCCGCGCCGGCGGGAGTCTCCTCTGCCACCACGAGGCCGCCGGCGGGGCGACCGGCGCCGGCTGTCGTACGAGCTGGCGGGGCTGGCGCTGCGGCCGCGACTGCGCGTCCGGGACCTGCTCCGGCGCCTGCGGCCGCCACCACCACCACCACCACCACCACCACCACCCCGGGAACTACTCCGGCTGTCGCGTCTCGACCGTCTCGGCGGAGTCCTGCTGGGCGACCGCGAATACCGTGACGAGGACATCGACACCGACCGACTATAGCGCCGAGTCGGCGTTCTGGACAGGCTGCGGCTCTCATCGCGGCTCCGGCTCCGGCTCCGGCCACGACTCCAACTCCTCGACCGGGAATAGCGGCGGCGCTTCGGGGAGGGCGAGCCGCGGTCCGACGACACTGACCGGCTGCGACCACGCGGAGACCGGTACCGCTTGTGCGAGTCCCGCCGCGACAAGGGCGTACGCGATCGGGATCGGGACCGTCCGTGCCGCCGCCGCCGCGGTGGGGTGGGTGACCTGGTGTAAGACCGCCTGCTGCCGTCCACGCTGGGAGTGCGCGACAAAGACCGGGACGAGGTCGACCGGGCCGACGAAACGGACCGAGTGCGGGACCGGGACCTGGACCTGGACCTGGACCTGGACCGAGACCGAGACCGCCAACGCCTGCCATCACGCCGCCCACCACCACGCTGCCGGGGCGGGCTTCCGCGGGGAACGTATACATCGCGCGTCCACCCCCCGCCGCGGGGCTCCCCTCGTCCTCCACGCCCACCGCGTTCGCGGAATCGAGGAGGCGAACGGGACCGCCCGCGACCGAGGCCGCCCCTGTCCCTGTCGTCGCGGCCGCGCCACGAGTCGCCCCCCCGGCCAGGTCCGCCGCCGCCGCCGCCGCCGCCGCGTCCGCCCCTGCCGCGATCGCGGCGCTCAAACTCCTCTCTCCGCTGGCGCGCCTCCTCGGCGGCCCTGTCCGCCTCCATCTTCTCCTGCATCAGCTCCAGTTTCTTCGCCTCCAGCAACTCCTTGGGTACGCCCTGGGGGCTGGCCTGGGCGCTGAGCAAGAGCTTCCAGAGCTCCTTGCAGAACGCCGGCGTGTCCTTGTCGAGGAAGCCGGTCAGCTGGATCTGGATAGACTTGATATCGGGCTGTCCAGGCGATGCGCTGTTAGTAAAATTTCAGGTCGGTAATCGATCGGTTCCCCCCCGCGGGGGAGAAAGGGGGGGAGGGGGAAGAGGGGTATACGAACGTGGCGGGCACCCTCAACCAGGTTAAATATGAGCTCGATAACGACGTCGTCTTCGTTTCCGAGGATTTCGGTAACCCGGTTGGCGATCCATCTGTTGTTTGGCGGGCAGTTAGTCAGTTGCCTTTCTCCCGAGAGAAGAGGATCGGTGACCGCGGGCGGTGCTTACTTCTTCATAACATGGACATTGACCTTTTGCATGTCAACCTTCTGGTTGAATTCGGGTGGGAACTTTGTGCTCTTGAGGAGCTTCGCGTCCACGCCAGTCGCCATGGCTGTCGGGTTTCTTGCTCTCTCTCCTTTGAACCCCGCGACGCGTTGGTGCGATTGCGCGCGCACGCCGAAACTTCTCGAAGAAGGTACGACGACAAAAAGTCACCGACTCCGTTCCCGGCCTCGACCTCTGATGGTGACACGAGCGAGTCCTGGTTGATCGAGATGGCAGCCAAATCTCGAAGTAGATGCCAAAGGATGTAAACCGATCAGCGGCGCGTGCTGGCGAAGTTGACGAGGTCGGTCGAAAGTCTTGGCTACGCTAAGTATCTTGGAATGCTTGGCGCAGTTGGTGCAGTGGGGCCCTTATTTCGCATGGAAGTGCTGTACACTACTGGTCCCAAGGGTATCGATTGGGACATATTCTGCGCGGGAAAACCATCGTACCTATAATACGTCCGTGTACAAAATACACCACATTCCACTACACTACAGTTCCTTCACACAGTAGAGGTCCAGCAGGGGTGCAGTTGCGTGGGCTGTGGCAGGGGAGAATGAAAATCCATACCTGGTTACTGGCATCGAACACTCGCATACACAGAGTAATATATATATATTATATATATTTCTCTACATGTATGTATGACATACAGGGAAAGGCGAACCTACACACAGTAACGGGCGAAATAGGTGTCGCTATTGTTGCAAGGCGTATTCCATCATACACTAGTAGCTAGAGTAGCTGCCAAACCGTGCCCCCCACTCGAACGAACACAATGCGGATGCGCGCGAGATCGTTCCTGGCAGTTGTCGTCGAGAGAGGGGAAGAACCGACACAGGAAGGTACTCGCTGATGCCGCGTGGCATCTCTGCAGAGCCGAAGAGAACATCTCCATCATCTGCGTTGTCCACCACGAGGAGCCATGGCCCCGCTGCCTCGGAGCTTAGGTGCCGCCGTACGGAATGTTTAAGATCATCGTCCTTGCTGTCGCTTTGGATAGGAAGCTTCTTGGCCATCGCCGTAAAAGCCTGTTCGAAGGTCGCGTTGCTCAACGCCGGCACCCAGAAGATGGAGAACTCTGGTTGGTGTTTCTTTGTCCAGTGTGCCAGCTGTAAAACGACCTGAGTCTTGCAGCCCCGGAGGTGTGCAGCATTGAGATGTTGATCACGAGGGTCTAGATTCCGATGATCTGGGAGGGAGCAGTGATATTCAGGATTTTCATCAATCCCAGAACTCGAAGCTGCGCGTGACAAGTGCGTCCAATAATGAAGCCTTGATTCTTCTGTTGAAGACAGTCAAAGGCCTTCCCATCCTGTGATTAGCACAAATACACTACCGCGACATTTTATTCGTACATACATAATTCGTACCAAGGACAGCTATGAGTCCGAGCATCGCCGGTGGCAGCCATCGAGGGGCCGGCGTCTCGGTATACACTATTGGTGCATTATCCCTCTCCTCCACCCTCCCCAAGACTCTTGTGCCCAGCCGATCCAGTGCTTTTATTTCCAGAGCAGAGTGTTTTGAGCCAATTACCCGCCCATGCCCGCATCCCGTAACGCCGTGAACTCCATGCATGATATCCCAGGGCCGTGCAAAAGACATGGTCGAACCGTACCGTACCGTACCCGAACCATAACCCAATCGAACCATCGTCAACCCAGATCGTCCGCGTCGCGACCGTCTAGCAGGACGGGGAATAAATCACCATACTCCTCCTATGCCAGCTCGAAGGAAAAAGGAAAAAAAGGAAGAAAAACAGACCACTTGCCCCCATTCCAACTCAGGGGCTCTTGGGATAACTGAACTTGGTCCTCCCCGCATCGCCGTCCTTCTTCTCGGCTTGCACCTGCTTGGCATGCAAAGCGGCAATCTTCTCCCTCAGTCTGGTCAGGTTCTGACTGTTATGCTGGTCCCTGAGCTTGGCGCGAATCTCGTAGAGCGCCATGAGTGAGTTGGCTCTGTCGACATCATCGTCGATCGGCTGTTCCCGCGATGCATTTAGTACCTGTCTATGAGATGATATTGCGGTAGGGAGAGTGGGCAGGCGGCGGTAGGACGGAAAGGAGGGGGGGTTGCAGGTAGTGTCGTGTGGGTATGATGCAAAAAAAGGGAAAAGGTTGGTCGGGGACGGTGTGCTGCTGACCTCTGATTCTCGCCGTGGCGTCCCGGGGATGGACCCGTAGGCCGAGTTGGTGCGCGTGTTGGGGGGCGTGAGGATGCGCCGGCCGTACTTGTCGAACTTGGCTGGCGAAGCGGTCCTCGACATGAAGGCGGAACCCGCGGAGGCTGCCGAGCCGCCGGACCCGGTGCGCTTGTGGTGTCGTGGGCCGGATCGCGCAGGCACCTGGTCGGCGGAGCTGCCCGATTCGGTGGTCGCTGATGTCGGGCCGGCCTTGTTTGCATTGACGAGAGCGCTGGCGGCGGGGGATTCCTGCTATGACATGAGTATCAGGGACTCGCCGGTTGGCTGTCTAACCGGGAGCGCAAATCGCATCCGCGACCGACGAAGAAGGTGTGGAAGTGGCGTACCGCTGCGTTCAAGTCGCTCAGGTCCGCCAGCATCTGTGCGAGCTGGATGCTCTCCATTGTATCCAAATATTCCCTCTCGGTCGAAGTATGTGCTGCCTCTTGTGCTCGAAATCCTACCGAAGCGCGATGTCACGCGTCGAGGTGACCACTGGCGATGGAGCGGGTTATGTTGAGATGTGTATGGCGCTGATCGCTGATCGTCGGTCCAATGGGGCAAGGCTTATCTTATTGGACTTGTTGGGAGATGCTGGAGGGTTTCACCAAGGAAGCCAAAAAAAAGGATGTCCCAGGCGAAGCGGCAACTTAATGCTATTTCTAACTAATCATAACCCAATCGGAGGGCAAGCGCATACGGATCTACGCTCGTGGTGTTCTGCCCGAAAGGGATGTGCATTGAATTTGCGATAGCTGGGTGGGAGATGACGGCGAGTGCCTATAGCTGAGCGGGAACTTGGAGGATCTGGGCTCTGGGGTTGGCTTTGTGGAGCGTGGGGTTGTTGGTTCCGAACTGTGGTTCGCGGGGGCCAGAGCGTCAGACGCAGCGGCCTCAGCTGCAGTGCCCGTGCTTGCCGCCCTCGTGGACCCCCGCATTTTTCGCTTTCTGCAGCTTCCTTACTTGGTATGTGCTGTACCATGTTCTTTACATACCTGACCTACTAAGCTTGTTGAAAAGCACGGAGTTTGTTCATCACTCGCAGGAAGCAAGAGTACAACACGAGGATATCGCTGGGAAACTCTGGCCGAGTCCCGCTTTGAAGCTCCTCGGCGGCCCCTTTCAAGGCACGAATGTCCCCCCGCATGGAGAATCGCAAGCGTCCCGCCCACTACCTAAAATCGGGTCCATGACAGCCGGCCTTCCGTAAGGACAAAGTCATACCTGCACAACGCCGTCTCTTTTCCGCTTGCTCCTCTGATCCGTACATTCCACGCTACCGTGCAAGGTAGTAATGCATCTACATGTCGGAGCCTGGACCCTAAGCCCCCCTTTTATAGAAAGCACTGGAAGGAACACCTAGCACGAGGTATTGTTCACGGCTCGTAGATGGACGGCGGATGATGACGCTAGTGTTGAATGGTTGAGCCTACCCTGCCTGGTCCTGTCGTCAGTTGAGCGGTTCGGAACTACAGCGTTTATGCCACGTTCGTGTTACACTAGTAAAGCGATCCATGACCACGCACTACCGTAAGAAGGGACAACAGTGCTTAGCAGGTGGCTTAGGTAGTTCGGCACGCAAATAGGTGAACCTGAGGGAGCTACGGAGTAATTCATACATACATACATAGTTACCTAAGGTAACGTTCAAGGCCCTGGCCGCATGGTGGGTCAAGACGGCCACCCAAAAGTATTGCCGACGGCTGCCGAAGTCGCAATCGCGTCTGTATCGTATTGGCCGCCGAACCTGTCTGCGAGGACGTTGCATCACCTCGGAACCAGTTGGAGACATAACTAAAGTGCATACAAGCCCGGCGCCGGTCAGCGCGGGGAACAACTACTTTTGCACCATGGTACTCGCAAGGAGAGGACTGGCGACGATGGCGTCCCTGAAGAAAGCCGGAAAAGTGGTCTGCATTGGCCGCAACTATGCGTAGGTAGCCCCTATCTGTTTTCCTTTTGTCCTCGCTTTTTGTCCTTTTTTTTTTCTCTCTCATTCGCTCGCTCGACCATCATGGCCCCGCGGGCGATGGTGAGCGTGATGTTGATGATGATGTTGACTGTGATGATGAATGCGGACGTGTGGCTGACCGGCAATCCAGGGACCACATCGCCGAGCTCAACAGCGCCCGGCCGAAGCAGCCCTTCTTCTTCCTGAAGCCGACCACGTCCATCCTGCTTCCCGGCGAGGGGCCCGTGATCCGGCCGCGCGGCATCGACCTGCATTACGAGGTCGAGCTCGCGCTGATTCTGGGCAAGCGACTGAAGGATCTCAACGCGCAGGATGAGCAGGCGGCGATGGATGCCATTGAGAGTGAGTTCGATTTCCCTCGGCCCTCCCCGGACCGGCCCGCCGAGGAACACTAGAAAGGGCGGCGAAAGAAAAACAAAACAAAAGAAAAGAAAATGAACTAAGACAAACCAGGCTACGCCCTCAGCATCGACATGACGGCGCGCAACGCGCAGAACGAGGCCAAGAAGAAGGGCCTGCCGTGGGACATCAGCAAGGGCTTCGACACGTTCCTGCCGCTGAGCAACGTGATCAGCAAGGCGGCCATCCCGGACCCGCACAAGATCGAGCTGTACCTGAGCGTCAACGGCAAGGTGCGGCAGGACGACTCGACCGAGCTGATGCTGTTCCGGATCCCCCGCGTCCTGAGCGAGATCTCCAAGGTCATGACGCTCGAGCCGGGCGACATCGTCCTGACGGGCACGCCCAAGGGCGTCGGCCCCGTCGTGCCGGGCGACGTCATGCGGGCCGGCATCCGGGTCGACGGCAAGGAGCTGGAGGAGGCCAAGATCGAGGTGGCGGTCGAGGAGTCGACCAGTTCGTACGAGTATGCCGAGACGTAAAGTGCCATGTCTTCACAACAAAATGCACCATACCTACCTTTCATCAAGGTGTAGTAGACTTGGCGGCAAATATAAAGACTCTGGAGGGGAGGGGGCTGTGAAGGAGCTGGTAAGGTCATATCAGGAGCTGGCCATGCGTGCTGTTAGAAATGAGATGGAAACGAGAGCACCTTGGATTTTGGCCCCGAGATCCCGCATCTATTATATACATACAAGCAAACTAGCACCAGCACCGTTCCCGGCCATGCAGCCCCCACCTCACCTGCGCCGAAAGTGAAACATCAAGACAGAAAGAAGCGTCTCGCAGACGAAGAGTCTAGGTAGTGGGTGTGACCACAGACGCAAATGATTGGTAGGTATGTACACATGGACATGTATGCACATGCATTGGATAACCAGAGAGAGAGAGAGAGCAGTCCGCCCCGCCCGAGTTCGTATATACATACGTACTACATTCAGTACATACATACTCATACTTTCTTTTTGTCACTCGAGGTTCGGGTTCCGGACGGAGCCGGGCTCGGGGCGCCAGTCGGCAAGCTGGCCGCAGCTCTTGCAGCGCCTGGCGTCCTCGTCCTGGCGGAAGCGCTCGACGGCGTCCTTGATCTGGGTGCCGAGGTCGGTGCAGTGGAAGGCGGCCTCGTGGACGACGGCGCGGCAGGCGGGGCAGTACCAGCGCATGCGGTCGAGGGATCCGGGGGGCCGGCGCTGCTCGAGCACGAGGCCGACCGTGTCGGCGAACCGGACCGGGTTGTGCGGCGTCCCCGCCGGCAGCAGGAACATGTCGCCCTCGCCGATCACGATGTCGCGGAACTCGCCGCCCTCGTCCACCACCTTGAGCAGCATCGCGCCCTTGTACTGGTAGAACCACTCGGGCGTCTCGTTGATGTGGTAGTCCGTGCGCGCGTTCGGGCCGCCTACGATCTTTATTTTTTTTCACCTCGCGACCCCATCATCTCTTGTCAGGAAGCGGGAAAGCGGGAAAGCGGGAAAGGGGGGAGAGGAAGGAGACCATTGGGTGGGGTTGGAAAGAGGGAGGGAGAAAAAGAGAAGAGAAGAGAATGAAAACGTTACCATGACGGTGAAATCGCCATTGTAGACGCAGTAGTTATTGATGGGCGGCTTGAGTAAGTGGGAGTTCTCTTCAAGCCTGGACCGCAGGTTAGCTCATAGAGTCCGGGAAGTTGTTTGTCTTGAAACTCGGTTCCAGATTGGCCAGCAGTTAAATGTTTGCACTTACCACTTTGGCAGGTTCACGGGTGGTGCAAGCATCTTGGCTCAGCTGGGAGAAGAAGATCCGTCTTGTCGGTATGCGCTTGTTTTTGGAACTGACCATGAAGAGTTTCGTAATAGTAATCTTGAATGAGTTATATATATGATGGACAGATGCGACTTGAGTCAATTGGGTAAGTCTAGTGTCGAAGTAGATGGATGGTCTGACTGAGAGGGACTTTGCCCCGCTGATTATTAACTAAGTAGTAGTTAACCTACGGCGATAACCCGGCGGTTGACTCTCGAGACGGTTGTATCAACGATTTCTCGGTGGCTACTAGACCTGAAAAAAAAAGGAAAAAAAAAGCAGAAGATAACGTCGCTCGGAAAAATCCACCTCGAGCGTGACATGCGGCACATTCGATCCGCCAACACTTTTTGAGCCCTTTCAGATCATGCCGTCGTCGAAACTGTGCCAGTCTCTTATCTGTTTCATGCCCCGTGGATAGCCGACCCCACCTACCATTTTTTGACTGCGGCGGCGTTGCGAAGCTATTCCGCATTTAAGGCGAAGCGGCAAAGCCCCTGCAGGGACCACTGCTGCAGCGCGGGGCCTGAAATTCGCCCCGTGCGTTCCCGTTTGGGGGGGGGGGGGGGGCCGAGCGTGTCTTGTCATCTACCAAAGTAGGTGTGTGTATCCGTAAGTCTTCGGATTACCCGACATCCGTCTGAAACAAAGCGCCAACACCACGCGCGCCAGTCTCGTTTGCCGTTGAGCCGCGCGAACTCCAAACCTGACATCTTGCACCAATACACCCGTGATCCTTATGTAGTTTTTCTTTTATCGCGTCTCTGTCTCTCACAATAGAACATCCATCGTTTGTTCTAAAACCCCCCTCTCCCTTTCGCGCGCGTGCTCGAAGCGAATCTGTCGGATGTTATGAACGGATATCCATCTTTCGAATGTATATGAACATCCGTACCTGATTAGGTCGATATAGCGCTCCACCACCATGGACCATTCATCCCACGACCACCAGGAACACCACCTCATGATGGATCAATCAGCCCACTCCGGCCACGGCGACATGGGCGGCGGTCACGGCGGCGACGGAGGCCCCATGTGCAAAATGAATGTCAGTAGAAAATTAAACCCTCCCCTTCTGCCGCCCTTTCTTTCCACCGTTTTGTTTCCCCTCTCTCTCTCCCTTTCTCTCTTTTCAGGCAGAAACGCCTTGCTCACCCCCCCAAGCAGATGCTCTTCACCTGGGACACGACCGACCTGTGCGTCGTCTTCCGCCAGTGGCACATCACGTCCCCCTTTGGCCTGGTCGTCTCGCTGGTCGCCATAGTAGCCATCTGCGCCGGCTACGAGGCCCTGCGCGAGGGCATCCGGCGGTACGAGGCCGTGCTGGCGAGGAGGGTCGACACGGCGCCGCGTGAGTTTTCGTTTTCTTTCTTTCTTTCTTTTCCCATCCCTCTCCTCTTTCCTTCCTCCCCAGCCCCCCCCCCTTTTTTTCCCATCGTCAGTTGCGCGGGCACATACACATCTGGTACATACCCAACATTGGACTTGGGCCTCTCGGCTAAAATGAATCGGAAACCCGGATTTGAGCCCCCCGATACCCCCGATCCCCGTCCCCGTCGCCGTCACCGCGGTACTCTGAGGAATCAGCTACTGAGAGAGCCCCATTTCTGTCGTCGCTGGGTGCAGGCCAGAACCGGGAGCAGATCGCGTGGCGGGCCCACGTTGTCAAGGCCATCTTGTATGGCATCCAGAACTTTTACGCCTTCATGATCATGTGAGTCCGCTCTGCCCTTGGTTGTCTGTCTGTCCGTCCGGGTCTGGACAAGGTATGAGAAATGGGTTCGCTGAACGAGAGAGGGCAGGCTCATCTTCATGACCTACAACGGATGGGTCATGATTGCTGTCTCGGTCGGCGCCGGGCTGGGCTATTTGCTGTTTGGCGGGAAGACTGCCGTGACCAAGGAGACTGCCTGCCATTGATGGGCGGGGCAGCGTCAGCATTGGCCATCTACAGAGAAGGGGATGAGGAGGCAGAACCACACCCCACCCTAACTTTGTTCTGACCACAGACCGCCTGTTATCTATCATCCTCCGTCTATTAAGCCAGGGAGGGGCAAATCTAGCACTCATATCCAACACGTTTCCGCATTATATAGGCTCACATCTTGCTCGCCTCCCCCTTCCCCTTTTCCGTTTCTTTTCCTCTCTCCCCGGCCTCCTGAACCGCCTCCCGCACCTTCTTCAGATCTTCCGAGACCAGGAGGCTGCCCGTGCGTTTCTTTTCGCCCAACCTCCCCTCTCGCGCGAGCTTCTCGATCAGGGCCTCGTCCCCAAAGTGCTGGTTGTGCTCGAACTCGGGCTCCTCGCCGTAGGCCACCGTCGCCGCATCGACCAAGATTCGCGCCGTCATTCCCCAGACCTTATACCTTTCCAATCCTTTGTTGTTGTCGTTGTCCTTGTTGCTGCCGCCGCGCCCGTCCCGGTGATCGTCCGCCTCGTGCTCCGACAGCGCGGCTAACCCGCCCTCCCGCACGCGGGGCTTGACCACCATCTGGTCAGTGACGGGGACGTAAAAGAAGTGCATGCGCCACTGTGAGTCGTGCCACGTCGTCCAGCTGCCTTCGTACCACGGTCCCGGGGGCAGTTTCTTCCTGCCCGACTTGGACGGGGGCACTTCATCGGTTGCGCGCAAGAAGTTGTGGAAGGGCGCCGAGAATACGGCGGCTACTTCCTTGGCATCCAGGCGTGGAATGAGAGATTCGTCCACCGTGGGCGAGGACCGGGCGGCGGCGGGGGTGGAACTGGAGAGGGAGGAAGAGGAAGAAGAGGAACTCGAGCGGTTAGTGGCTGGGGCTGGGTTGATAACCGTGGTGTCGCCCGTGTGGAGGAGAGCGACACACGGGCGAACGACGATCTCTGTGCGGGCAAGGTTCATGGGCAGATAGCAGAGGTGTTCAATGCGAAAAGGCGGTGGCAGTTTAGAGTCGTCGAGGGGGAGGCCGATCTCTTCCCAGGCCTCGCGGCGGGCAATTTGGTCTGGGCTAATGTCAGAGAAGGGATCGGTATGTAGAAGAAGGTTTTTTAGATACGAAAGAAAGAACGACAACAAAAAGGGACCTCGGACGTACATGGCGTTTCTTGGAGGGTGTCAGCTTTGCCTCCCGGAAGGGCGGCGTGGCCTAGTGGATGTCAGTAACAACAGCCTTTCAGCCATCGAGGAGATGGGGAGCAGATGGGGAAGACGGATGGACTGGGGAATACAAACCCGAGAAGCTGCGCAGGCTGGCGGCGCGCATGGTGATGACGACGCGCAGGTCGCCGCGGCGGTCGGCGTACAGGAGCATCAAGACGGCGGCGCGGCGACTGAGCGGGAGGCGGTCCCAGAGCGGAAAGGGCGGTGGCTTGTAGGCCCTCAGACGGGCAATGGCGGCCTTGGTGCGCATGAGCTGGGGGTTCAGGTTGCCCTTGACCAACGGAAAACGATTGAGGAGGATCGGAGTGTGAGGGAAGGGAGTTAGGTCATGAGACGCGGTAGGTACTGACCGCCGATGCTGCATTCAGCGGTGCCATGGTCGATGCATTCCAGTAGTACGACCCCTCGTCCTTGTCTGTGGCCCCTTCAAGGTCTTCGCCTTCGTCTTCGTCACTATCTTCGCTGTTGGCCTTTTCGTCAATCAATTCGGCGGGCGGCTGAAGAACCGTGTCGGATGCCGAAGAGTCTTGATGATTAATACTCTGGATGCTCTGAATACTGTGAGTGGCAGTCTCGGCTTCTTCCTGGTACTCTGGCGAGCCAACTTGTGCATGTACCGGCGGCTGCTCCTCGGCAACGGGAGGTGCCCTCATCTTCCAGGTTTCGAATGGGATGAGGTGCAGTTGCCGTGAGCCCGGATAGCTGCGGATGATAACTGTACCTACACAGTTAGAGACACCGATTGCGGAAGGCGCGCGGCTGCACAGTCGGCTGGGTCGGGTGTCGCCTGCGGGGGGGCCAGGGTAGCGGTGCCGGAACCTCGGCCGGTGTGCGGGGTGCATTCTGGGGAAGGGGGAAGGGAGTCCCAGCACTGACGTCAGGTCTCTGATGGTGCTTTCACTTTGCTAGTGCGCACTAACGCGCTCAGATAGGTAAGTAATTCTGTGTAAGCCGAATGCCTCTCGGTCATTGGGATATCTCAGTTAGGCAACAACTTTTTGGTAACAGCACTACGATGTGACTACCTAATCCATCTCTGCTTCGAGTCGCCAGCCGCTTGACAATGACTCAAAAAAAAAAAAAAAAAAAAGCCAGGTTATGTACGCTACGCGGCTCATTGATCCCAGACACAATGGTCCAGTTGAATTTTTCTATCCCGGTTGCTTCTAGATATTCGATCGCCCGCCAGGAACGTTTCAGAGCTCGGTCCCTTGAATGAATTAAATGCGTGTTACCCTCATATCTCGCTCCCGTCGGAAACTTGCTCGTTAATGCTGGGATAAGCCTTCTCCATTCTTTTCTTTTTCATTTTGCAATCCCCCACTTTACATTAAACGGCCGGAATCGCAGCAAGTAGGGCTATCATCAAGATGACTTGGGAGCCAACAACTGCCCCCCGTCCCCCAACACCCGAATACTGCTCTTTAGCTTCCGCTTCCGCCTCTTCCCGCCGCCGAGTGTGCCGTCCATGATGCTGGCCGCGCTCCTGTTCCAGAACTCGGCTGCGGCGTCGACGAGGTCGGCCGTCTTGGTCACGAGCGCCGACATGGACGACTTTGTCTTGAGCACCGCCGGGCTCGGGCCTGGATGTTGGAAGCGATGCTGGCTCGCTCTGGAGGGCTGCTGGGCCCCATCATGTTGAGGATGGAAGTGGCATGAAGGGAGCTGTTGTTGTTGTTGTTGCTGCTGCTGCTGCTGTTGATGTTGGGAGATGCTGTTTGGTTGCGGTGATGGTGGTGGCGGGGGCGTTGTCAAGCAGCTCGATGAGGTGCGGCGGAAGACCTTGGTCATGATACCGCTGCTGTGACGGCGGTGATGGTGGCGGGCGCTCGTGTTGGAGCGTGCATCACCGGTCATATCGTTGCTGCCCGTGGATATGGAAATGGACCCGCCAGTCTCAGGGCTGCCGACGGCGTCGTGCGGAGAGGTGTCCGAGTCCCAGCTAAATCTGCTACGGGGCCCTGAGGAGCTTGGGGAGGGAGACGGCAAGACTGACTTCTGCTGCTGCTGCGGGAGGCGGCCGCCGAATGTGCTTGCATTTACTGCGCCGGGGGTGTCGTGGACAGTGGTTGGCCGCCAAGCGGGTCCCAGTTGTTCGGTGCTCCACGACGGTCTTGGGTTGGGGGAGTGCTCCGGCTGGCGATGGACACGGTGTTGGGGAGGAGGGAGGTGTTTAACCCCGAGGCGGTGATGGTCACTAGCATGACTTGCTCTTTTCGCCTGGGGCACCTGCAGTGCAGCGACGTGTGCTTGTTTGGTGCTTTGTGCTTGCTGTGCAGCCCAGCAGTCCCCTTGAGACAGCTCTTTAGCCGTTTCAAGGTTCATATCTAGGGTGGACTTGGTGCTAGCTGTGTCCCTCCACAAACCTCCCCGTTCGTTCTCGATTCGAGGCGAGGGCACAAGCCGGGAAGAGTGTCCATCGTACGTGGAGAATCCCGACAATTCCCCTTCGGGGGTGCTACTGGGTTTTGGAGGCTTCGCGACACGCAGGGGACTCGGGATGGCGGACGACCTTATGCTGCGTCGATGAGAGAAGCTAGAGCCCAGGTAATCCCAAGCCACCCCTGAAGAGAGACTCCAACCGTAACCCTCTACATCGCCATCCACATCGGAAACTGCAGTTCTGGGTTCCCCGGGGCTGTAGTCGCCACTGTCGTCGCTCAGGGGGGAGACTCCGCCGTGCAGCTGTAGCTTCGACTGTGGGTGTGGGAAAGTAGGCGTGTCAGACTCGACGCTGCGGACAAGCTCAGTATCGATTCTGAGGTCCTCCCTGTGCCGGCTCTTGTCTAGGCATGTGTCTGCTTGGCAGCTAATCTCAGCATGCGCGTCACCTGGCAAAGTCTCATCGCAGAATATGAGATGGATAGTACTACCATCGTCAGGACTGACCACGGGCTCGGGGGTGGCCAGAGCCTCATCCACCTCCTTGCTGAAAGCTGAGAGCACGGAATTTCGTCGGGACGGTAGCGGCGGCAAGGCTCTCTTCTCGTGCCTCGCAATCTCTTCGGGAGGTGGAGGCGGCAGTGACCGTTGGGTACGTAAATTTGGTCTCGACCGTCCCAGTGTCGAGCTGGAGATACCAACCGTTTGTGGCGGAGACATGTCGGTCGTCACGTCGAGGGATGACGCAGGAGCGATTGCAAATATTACGCCAGTCCGAGTTCTCAGTTGTATAGCTGGCCGAAATGATTATAGTAGCGATCGCCTTAACGCGGAAGATTCAATCTGATCCGCCCATATTGGCGAGAACTCCGGTTTGGTTCCCAGATAGGACAAAGACTGCCGCATCTTTGACGGCATGAGAGGCTGGTCTTTTGCTTTGTGTTGCTCTGCGCATCAAAGTGGTTTCTTGCCTCGAGACAGAGTGCGCCTTTGTTCCAGCTCGTCTGCGGCGACATGAGGTACTGGGCTTCGACAATGGACCAATGCTGTGACTGGCAAACAAAACAGCCGCTGCCTTGATGATGGCAAGATACCAGAGAGCCAACGTTTCGCCATGAGCTGTACTCGGAAGAACACGCAACACAGAGAAGGCCCTTGAGACCGTTATGTTCTATAGCGTAGAATCATCAGTCTATAACCCAAAAGTTAACAGAATATCCTGCTCCGTACCTCTACCGTTGCTCCAACGCCCTTTCAATGCACACGTAGATGGACATAATATCCAGATAGGCCTCTCCAAGTTGCAAAACGCAAAACCAAACAACCGTCTCCTAAAACGCCCCGAAACAGCCGTTTAGTCCTCATCCTCGTACTTGTTTCCCTGGTAATCATCCAGCAACACCATGTCATCGTGGCCCAGGCTCGTCACCGAGGTCCGGATCCACTCCGTTTCAACCCGGAAGAATATCCACACCCAACGCCGAAACACCTCCAGGAACTGGATGAGGAAGATGGAGCTCTCAAAATCGCTGAACTGGTCCATTCGCGGGCTAAGCTTGATCATCCAGGTGCACCGCAGCACCAGGTCCATCACGATAACTGCGTAGTAAACGCCCGGGCGGTGCACCAGCAACGTCCTCCGCAGGCCATACGGATGATCGGGCAAGTCGCGGTCCTTCGAGAAGAGGGTCAGGTCCCAGTCTTTGGCCACGTCCCAGTAGAAACTGTACAGCGAGTTGAGCAGAGAAGCGGCGACCCACGCCCTGAACAGGCCAGGGGACCCGCCCTCGCGAGCTCGCAGCATGGCCCCGAGCACGATCACCGGAAAGGCGGTCGAGTACTTGGCCGCGTTGGCCAAGTGCTGCCCGCCCCAGCCGGTGGCTTCCCGGTAGGGGGCGCGGCGCACGCGCACAAACTCGATCAGGCACTGGCGCAGGCGGATGGCGCTGGGCAGGGCCATGATGAGCGGCACGAGCACGGCACCGCCGCAGCCGCGGTCGGGGCGGGCGGTTGCGGAGCCGGAGCCGTCGCGGCCGCCGAAGAGGAACATGCACACGCACACGAACAGGTCGGCCAGGACCTTGGCGTAGCTCGTCAGCACATCGGCCAGTATGATATCGCCGAATTTGCCGTCCTTGGCCTCGGCGAAGCCCCCGACGCTGATGCGGCGCAACGTTTGTAGTAGACGGCCGCGGCCGGCGTGCGGGAGAGAGAATCGGCGGAGGGGGACGCAGAAGAGAACGGCGACCACGAGCAGGTTGGTCATGGGCAGCCAGTCGTAGTCGATGACGCGGCGGGGATCACGACGGGTGAAGAGCCAGAAGGTAAGGATAGAGGCGGCCGAGGTCAGGGAGAGGAAGGAGGCGAGGCGATAGGTGGACTGGTGATGCGTTATCTGCGCCGGGCTCGAGCGACCGGGATAGCGGATCAGGGCCGGCACGTCGATGCGGCGGCGGTAGAGGAAGTGGAGGTTTACGCCCCATCCCCAGACGGCTGCGGCAGTCAGGAAAACCCGTGTTTCTCGCAGAACGGAGAAAAACGGAGAATAAAGGGGAAAAAGTGCGTACCCAAGATGATGATAAAGGCGACCCGGTAAGGCAGGGGAAAGGTCAAACTGAACGAGTCGAGCCCGGACTCGACTGCGGGATCACCGTCCATTGTGTGTGGGAATTGGGCCTGCCAGCGTCATCGGACACGGTGCCGGCGACGAGCGGCGACGTGGTGGGCGTCGTAAAGCAACGCGTGTTGAGGAAGGTCGGGAAAAAAAAGTTTGGAAGTCAAAAACATGTTCGAAGCCCAGGACGGGAACGACCTGCGTCCTCGGGCTTTGGTTATTGCGTGTGCCCCTGTAGGTTACTTCGCACTTGCCCCTGTAAATTACGTTGGGGAATTCAAGGAACGACGTCAGACCCGCCTGCCTTTGCTGCTTGACCCCGCCGTGCCCGCCTACCAAGTAACGTTAATTTCAGGTACGGATTACGTACAGTACAGACTCCGTACCGTGGAAGATACTAGTGTAGTGTCAGTGTGCGGTAACCGAACCGAAGTGGGCAGCTCTGCGCTGCAACCATCGCGGATCGAGATAATCCCTGCAATCCGTACACTAGTTATCCCGAGGTTCAGCTTGCAGCTGCTTGCCGAGCACTGGAATTCATCTGCAGGGGCCGAGCCTTCGACTGCATGCGCATGCGCTGGTCGCATCAACCATCACACCGCGCAGACTCACGAACCACGGGCTCTCCATCTTGACTTCTTTCGCTGTTTGCTTCCTCCTCCTCCTCTTCTTCTTCTCTTATTGTTTCTCTTTTAATCCCCCCCAATTCTCAAAGATCTGGTTCAACAATGGCTACCCAACCACCACCAGCGCGCCCCCCTCCGCCACTCACCTCCTCCCCATACCCCTACGCCGCCGCGCCCGACATCATCCGCGCCCACCAGAAGGACGCCTACTTCCAGGGCGTCCTCGCCAACCGGCTCAGCGACCTCCACCGCCGCCTGCGCGGCGCCCGCTCGGCCCACGCCTGGGCAGCCGAGACCCGCACCTTCGCCGCCGCCCTCTACCTCTGCCTGACCACCCTCCTCGGCAACCGCACCCTGGGCGAGGAATACTGCGACCTGGTCCAAGTCGAGGAGGCCCCGTCCAAGCTTTTCGCCTCCTCTTCGTCCAAAGCCGCCGACGATCACATCTATGAGAACGGTCTCGGCGGCGGCGGCGACGGCGGCCCGCTCCTCCCCTCCCTGCCGCGGCGCGCGGGGTACATACTGACGGCCATCGTGCTCCCGCACCTGGCGTCGCGCGCCCTGCCGAGCGTGCGCTCGGCGATCCGCAAGCGCCTGCAGTCCCGCCTCGCGACGCTCTCCCGGCGCCGGCAGCAGACGGGGACGAAGTCCGGCAGCGGCAGGGGGGGCAGGGGCGGCGGCGGCGGCATCACCGAGTACCGCGTGCTGCGCTACCTGCTCACGCACCTGACCCCGCTGACGAGCGGCGCGCACTTCCGCGCCGCCACCCTGGCCGTCTTCTACTTCACCGGCGCCTACTACGAGCTGTCCAAGTGGGTCTGGGGCCTGCGCTACGTCTTCACCACGCGCGCCGGCAGGGTGGTCGACGACGACCACAACCGCCACCACCACTCCCCGCAACACGGCGGCGGCAACGGAGGGAGGGCGGGGTACGAGGTGCTCGGGGTGCTACTGGTCGTGCAGATGGCCGTGAGGGCGTGGCTGCACGTTCGGGAGCAGCTGTCTTCCGGTTCGGTGGCAGGAGGAGGAGGAGAAGAAGAAGAAGACGGGGAGGACGGCTTCAGGGAGAGGACGGCGTTCGGGCCCGGCACGAACGTCGACGTTTCGTTGGACGAGCACGCGTTTACGAGTAACAATGAACTGCTGGGCGGCGGCGGCGGCGGCGGCGGGAGTTCGTCGCAGAGGAGTTTGGGTGAGATCGGGGCCATGGCGCATACGCCTGTGCTCAAGGCCGGCCGGGCGAGGTACGACCTGGGGACGAGCGACAAGGTCATGGGGTGGATCAAGGGGGCCCAGCAGAGGAAGTGCACGCTGTGTTTGGAGGAGTTGAAGGATCCGGCCGCAACACAGTGTGGCCATGTGTTCTGCTGGGCATGTATCGGGGACTGGGTGAGAGAGAAGCCCGAGTGCCCATTGTGCAGGAGAGAAGCGATGGTACAGCATATCTTGCCTTTGCGGGCTGCATAGAACGGGCCTGCTGCAGTATTGTGTAGACTGTATGGAATGTGGAATCGCTTGTTGCATGAACAATCGCTTCATTGTCGATATATCATGGCTGGGAAGCAGCTCCGACCACATCCTGATTAACATAGCGGACAGCAGATGAAATTCGAGCGGTACGGTACTCTAGTGGCACATCAAGACGGCGAGGTTGGACCGCGAAAACAAAACGAAACGAAGCAGATAGGAATTAACTAACTTGGCGCAACCTTGCTCGTGGCGGTAGCTTGTAGTGTACAGTACATGTACATGCAATAACTAGCCAAACAACAAGACAACAAAGGAGTTGTTGCCCCCCGGCCAAGTCAAGTAAACAACAACAGCGGCACAAATCGACGGCCGCTGCGAAACTCATTCAGAAAATGAAACCAAATCTCCCAGCGGCAATGACCTCCAGGCACCTTGGGCACCAAAATAACAAAGTCTGCCCAAGTTGAGTTGGGTATCCTCCGTATCCCAGTCCCAAACGGCCATGAAGCAGATAGTCAAGTAGAAGAAAGGGTTTCCAAATCGTGAAAGGAAAAAAATTACGAGCAAACAAACATCGAAGGCGAGTCTGCGACTTCACACATCGAGACTCGAAGGAAACCAAAAGCCGAAGCAAGCAAGCCTCATGCCCATATATGCCCAAACATGTCCCAGGTACAACCGCCAGAGGTATCATGAGAAGAAGCTGGAAAGAACAAAGGGACATTTGAACATGCCACATGCCGTCATTAACACCAAGCCCAATGTAATCGCACCCCACCGACCACTGATATTTATGCCCTTCTTAGAATGCACAGTCCCTTCTCGTCACTGAAGCTCGAGGAGAGATTCGAGGACTTAGCTGTCGAGACTGAACAACACTATCTCACCCCGATCGTTTCTCCTCATCCGCAACGACTTCCATAGTTCCTTTTCCTTCACTAATTTGCTGACTGACGTACCCGACGCGCTTCTCTCGCGGTGGTACCGCTTGAGCGCCTTGTTGACGCTGCACCCGCGCTCACTTTCAGGGCCCTTGGTCACAAAGCTGAGAAAATGTTCGGCCGGCGGCTTGTACACGACCATGGTGCCGCCCTCGTCCTTGCTGTCTTTAGCCACTGGCCTGAACTCGAGGAGCTTCGGTTCTTTCGGGGCCTCCAGAGACTTAGAACTGCCTTTCTTCTTTTTCGACGGTGTCGAACTTGACTTTGACTTGGTGCGCTTTTTCGAGGAGGATTTGGGTTTGGACCCCGCGGCAATCATAGCCATCAGGCTGTTGCCAAGCGACTCGCCGGTCCGGCTGGACTTGTGATGTTTCGATTTGCTCTTCTTGAGCGGGCTGGCTGGTGTCTCGGCAACGTCACCTCCCGAGTAGTCTGGCGACGGCGGGAAGACCGTGGGCCTTGACATCAAGCGGTTTAAGCCCCCCGTCAACCCAGAGTGCAGCACAGGTGGCGCGTCCGTCATGACGTGGTCGGTCTCGATGTGTAACCTCTTTCGCTTCTTGTCCTTCTTGGCATCCCTGTCGCCATCCTTCACTTTTTTTCGCGCTGCTTTCGGTGCAGGCGTCTCAAACTTGGATGGCACCGGGCCGGTGCCGTACTGCACCATCGCATTGGCATCCCCCGGAGTCTCAGCCATACCATTTGCTTCCGGATCAAAGCGAACCAGTTGCGTATCCTCGCTTAGTTGGGCGGGCGCAGTGGCGGGGAGAGACACATGGGACGCGGTTGGTGTCGGGTTGGTCACAAGGAAGTCGAAGACATTGACATTGGCTTGCGCCTGGGCAGTCTCGAGGGCCGAGGGAGGAGTCGGTGCCTCCGGGGGAGGATCAGCGATGCAATGGTTGTCGTCGTCGCTGCGCTGTTCGTAGTTGCGCCAGGAGTCCCGATCCTCCGCGACGTCTTCAACATAGGCTGCCTGGACCATAGCGTTCGGATTCGTATTGCTGCTGCTCTGATTGCTCTGATTGCTTTGATTCTGATGAGTTGCCTGCGCAGGTTGACCCTTGTTCTTCTTGTCGCGGTAGAGGGCGCCTTGATATTTCTGCGCTTCAGATATACAACTCTGGTCGCCAGTTAGCGGAGCCAGCACACAAGGGACCGACAACGATCTCGTCCTACCGTGTGCGAACGGTATTCCGTGCCCGGAAAGTACACCATGCAATCGATGCAGGTGAAAGTAGCGCCGCGGCAGCGGTTTCGGTGCTGGTCTAGCTTCTTCTTGGTGAGGACGTCACCGCACGCCTATATAGATCCCCACGGACGATGGTTAGACAGTTGTCAGAAAGGTTGGTCTTCTTGGCGGGGCCAGGTGATATGCTTGAGGGTGTTATCGTGAGACAAGAAAATGAGGAGAGAGGGCGGCAGGGGAAGAGTGACGGGAGACTCGAGGAAATGAGGATCGGTTTGATCAAAACCGGAAAGGGTGTGCAGATGGAGGGTGGTTGTGCCGGGGGGGTGGGCCGCTAGCCGTGACTCCCACGCGTGGTGTGCAGGTAAAGGTGTGGTGTGTGATGCCAGTTAGTATTGTCTTCACCCTCCGGTATGGTCATGGGGGGTGGTGCGGGACAGACCACCAGACCACGGAGGGGCGTGGAGGGTGGAGGGGGGTTTAATGGCTTGAACTGATGGCGCGACTCCCAAGAATGCGCTTGTCTCTGATCAACTGCCCAGAGTCGCTCGTACGAGAGAAAAGGAGCCCTTCTGCTCGTCGACGCCCTTTACGCGCATAATGGAATAAAAATATTACCCACCTCGCACGAGAAAGACACCATGATGACGGTATGGTTCGTCCAAACTTCGGGTCTGTCCCAATTGGCAGCGCCGGATGCGGCAAGTGACGCGCGCTGTTGTCAACAATGACTGCCAAGAATTGGCTTCACACAGCCCAGTGTTCAGATAGTGTATGGAGTACGGAGCAGATGCCGGGTTTGAAGGTCCAGTTTGGCCAATCGTCAAGTTAGGTACGTTGCCAGGCTTCTGAGGCTTCTGAGAGCCGGAGCGTGATGATGGTAGCTGGACAACGAATGTCGACCCGGATGGAGCTCGTCAGGTTTAGGTGGGATGGGCGGCACAGAGCTCGACCTTGACCAGGGATATGGGGCTGCTGCGCCTTTGGGCACGAATGAATTCGGAGGAGCTGACGAGCAGCGATGCAAGCGACCGCGGAGAGACCAACGACGTGCAGGAGCTCTCTAACTAGCTCTCTACTGCGGATCTGAAAATCGGCCGTTTCCCGTCTGGTGTTCAGTAGGTGGAGGGTTTGGTGACCGGCAGATTTTTCAAGCATGCCACCCACGGAAAAAAAAAAGTTGAGGCTCGAGATGTTTTTGGAGATTTTGGGCGCCGATGCAGGGCGAGGGCTCCACTGCTCCAGGGCAGCTGCCGGGCCTCGTCGTTCACGAGCCACAAGAACCCCTCCCATCGATCGCCCGGCCCCGGTCGCGCCCGCCAGAGCGGGAAGCCATGCGGGGGCATCCCAAACACCAATTCGTGCATCAGATTTTAGAAGGCAACCAATAAGAGGCCACAAACCGGTCAAAGGGTGGGAAGGTGCAAAACGCGATCCTGGACACGAAACCCGACCTGAGGCGCGCGCTCGGTTGGTCAGAAGACAAGCAAGAGCGCGGTCCCATTCCCACTTCTAAAAATGAAGCCAATGCCGGCGCCCCGCGTTGGTGAAGTCTGTCATGGCCACATTCTGCCTTGTCAGATGGGGAATCAGGTCACTTTGCGAAACACGGCTGAGATGGGAAATACAAGCCTAATGTTATTCGATATCTGCCTTAGTACCTAATCAACCAGGCATTGGATTTTTTTAGCTACTAGACCGAATACACCTAAGCACCTGCCTTCGTGTGAATCGCACCAATGTAGGGAAGGTATGTACGTATGCAGGTACCTTACATACTGTATGTGCATCCTACTATACCCCTGAATGCAAGTTGCCCTTTCGTCATATTTGTGGCGCTAACCCAGTAACCGGCCACGACTCAAGCAGAAGGGCGAATCACCACTTCCGGAAGCTTCTACACCTCCTCCAGGATTCTGAATCCTAGCGCGGTACTTGCCGCCAGTGGCTTTTTTGGCGCAGGACCCACGTACCACGCTAGGATTCAGAATCCTGGAGGAGGTGTAGAGCGTCTCAGCAGCGGCTAATCTACTGCAAGTATATTCTTTGGGATATCTCCTGCGGCAGCCTTCTCACACTGCTATTCGCGGGTCCCTGAGCTGTGTCAATGCGGGCTCGCTGGGTGTTGCAACTTGCCCTCCGTGTCCTGTCTTCTGTTTCAGAGCTCGCGCGACAGCTTTCAGCCGACTGGTCAATGTTCCTGCATAGACCCAACGTATGTGATGTTCGCACGAATACAGCCTACCTACCTTGGACCGGGCACGGAACTCGTGTGATGGGCCCCGATTCGGTGACGGAGTGCATGAACGTGGCACTGTCCAATGCCAGAGCCGGCTCTTGCGCGCGCGAGGGATGAGGACGGATCCAAAAGTAGTGTGTATATACCCAGTGGCGTATGTCGTACGTCAGGTACTAAAGGAGAATTGCAGAGCGTAGCAAACGCTCGAAGGTACTCAAAAAAAAAAAAAAAAAAAAAAAAAGAAATGCACAGGTTCAGAGTGTTGACTCTCCGTATCGTCCTGCGATGACCATCTGAGCGCGTTTTGCGTCAGTAATACTCGGTAGGTACTGTATGTTCAGTGTATATTGTATGCACATACTCCGTACATCTTGATCTAAACTTTCCCCGACAAGGCCACAAGACCACGCCTGGGCAGGTGATCGAACCATCGTCGATCTCGATCGCGAGTCTGCCAGGCCCGCTACCCCGTCCTGGCAGAGCGAAATACCCCGGATCAGTTTGATCAAGCCCGGCACGCCCATAATACCTGGAGAAGCAAGACGTAGCAGTGTCAGCGATTGGCTAGGCATTGGCCGATCCGCGCGGTTGGTAAGCACCTCGGGCGTTAGTGAGTACACTACCGCACGCAGTAAAGTCATTCTTGCCGCATTTCCTTCATGCTGCTACTTTGCGGAGAGGATATTATTTTGACCTGCATTCCAATCCCCACATCTACTATGGTACTCTTCTTCTCATCTTCCCCAGATGCAGGCCTTCCCTGCAAGTGGCCAGGACCTCACGAATCGGCGTCCTGCTGTTTACTGCTTCACTCGCGCTACGAACCTTGCGCGCGGGTACCTGACTTCCCGATTTTCCACTAAGAGTGTGAGGATTCCGTATTGGGAAAGCTTGGCAGTTGGCTCCGCATTTTAGGCTTTCTTGGAAGGGGCCAGCACTCTCCTTTCCCCTGTTCGCATCTGCCGTCTGGCATGCCTGCCTGCAAGTCTTCCGGACTAGGTAGCTTAAACGTGAATTATCGCCTGCCTATTGCGTGCGCTATCCTGGGTGCTCGTTTCTTACTTCCGATCCCTGGCCGGAGCCCCTCCACTCGGCCACTAATAACCTGCCGGATACCATTCCGTCTTCATACCGCCCTTTTCTTCCAGCGCGTCACCTCATCTGCCTGCCTTTCTGCGCGCGCCATGACCGACCCGTCGGCCACGAAGTCTTTCCTGGAGCAGACTGTCTCGCTGATGAGCAGTGCAGCAGGCTATATGCGCTTGCCTGCGATAGCTTCTACTGTATGCCCCGACACCTCTGCGTATCCCGCCCAGTGCCTGAATGGCTGCGCCACCAACCGCGCCGACTGATTCAGGGGGCAAGTTCAGCGACCCTCTTGTTTTCCGCGGCGTCGGCTCGCAGTTAATATGAGGGACAACGGCTAATTGCTCGTCGGTTACCTAGGGGATCGCTGCGGTCTTGACGGCCCTGCTCTACTTCAAGCAAAAGTGACTTCCCAGCCCTGCCGCTTCCCCCGTGGCGACCGCTTCCGCGCTTCCGCCTGGTCCCCCTTTCACTAACGCCAATCTTATCCACAGAGCGCTGATTTACCCTTCTAATGTCCCGCCCAATGCCCGCACCGACGTTCCCCGCCCGAGCCAGTACAACTTCAGAGACTACGAAGAGCTGATCATTCCGACCAACGATGGCGAGAAGCTGTCGGCCTTTTATATCCGGGGTCCCCGCGGAGGGCCCAATTCCAAACTGACGGTTCTCATGTTCCACGGCAACGCAGGCAACATTGGCCACCGCCTGCCCATTGCACGCATGTTGATAGCCGCTTCCGGCTGCAACGTCTTCATGCTCGAGTACCGCGGGTACGGCATCTCCACGGGCGAGCCCGACGAGGCCGGCCTGAACATTGATGCCCAGACGGCGCTCGACTATCTCCGTGACCGTGCCGAGACGCGGGACCACAAGATTGTCGTGTACGGACAGAGCCTGGGCGGCGCCGTGGCCATCCGTCTCGTTGCCAAGAACCAGAGCACCGCAAACATCAGTGGCCTGATCCTCGAGAACACCTTCCTCAGCATGCGCAAGCTGATACCCTCCATCATGCCCCCCGCCAAGTACCTCGCCTACCTTTGCCATCAGGTCTGGCCAAGCGACAGCCTGATCCCGAGCATCAAGGTGCCCACGCTCTTCCTAAGTGGGCTCCAGGACGAAATCATACCGTAAGTCCTCGGCCCAGCCCAGCAGCTTGGACAGGACATGCTGAAGTTTATTCCTAGGCCCATTCACATGAAGCGCCTCCACGACCTGTCAAGAGCCCCCATAAAGGTGTGGAAACCTCTCCCCGGAGGCGACCACAACTCGAGTGTTGTGGAGGAGGGCTATTTTGAGGCGATTGCCGAGTTCTTGGAAAGGCTCATGGATGAGGAGAAGAAAGAGAAGGAATGAGCTCTGGCTGGTCATGTGCCACGATGGGAGAGGTTGTGGTTGTCTCGGGATGATTACGAGGCTACATACTAGTTAATGACATGGTGCTGGAGGTCTGGTTCACGGGGTTGGAAGGAGCCGGAGTGGCAGCGAGTGGACGGGCGGTCCGGCAATTCCTTTTCGGTTTTTTTTTGATATACGTTTGATACCCGACCTGCGTCAGACTCTGGCAGGTTTATCATGTTAGGACCTAACGGATGCCTGAAACACATCTCTTGTGCCGGAAGAAGTGCGGCACCTTTGCGTAATCTGTGTTCTGACGACACGGTGAATAGCATTCGGTGCTAGTTAACTTTACACTTCCCATTTATACCCTGCTTGCCAAAGCGAGTCCACCTTGTTGGGCATTCCATAACTCCATCTTGAAGACGTACGCAAAAAGAATCTAATGTCACACAGCGTATCGGGAATCACAATACAAGCCATAGGTCAGTGAAGAAGACGAAATCGGTTTCGGAACCAAAGTACAAGGGACTAATAAGAAGTGGGAGGGAGAGGTAATCCTAGCATAGCAAACCCCTACCTAAAGACCAGTAAAACTAACCTAGTGCAGCAAGAATAACATGCCGCATATGATGATGGCCAAATGCGACACAAGGAAAGAATAAGATTCCAAGGGAGGAGGAGGAGGAGGAGGAGGAGGAGGAGGAATCAAGCATAATACAAGCGAAACAGGATCCCCCTCAACAGCCAAACTCCGACAACCTTTCCCGAAGCGACGACTGTCTCACCGTACCCGCCATCACTGGCTCACTCTTGGACTGCGCCCTCCTCGAGTACCGGGGATACCTTAGGCCCCCTTCCATTCCACCGCCCAGTTCTGTTGGCTCTTCCCAGTCCAGTTCCTCCATAGTCCTGAAAGTTTCTGCCTCTCCCATCCAGCCGTCTCGGCTGCCGTCGATGGAGATGCTTCGTCCCTCTTCATCGCCAATAGGCCCTTCTGCCTGGAGTTCGTGGCGCCGTTCCATAGTTCCATCGGATTGGCTTTCTTCTTGTTCTTCTTCTTCGAAAGCGCTAACACCGTTATCTCGCTTTCCCTCTCGATATCCCAAACTAAACCCGTCATCATTTTCTTCGCGACTATCAATAACATTGACAGAACTAGAACCAACTTCCTCCAGTTTCCTTGCCCTTTTCACCACTACACTTGTCGGTGTCGTTGGTGCCGCAGGCTTCAAAGGTTGTGCTTGTTCCATGTATTGCTGGTGAGAGAACATCGCCGCTTGGAACATACCCATCCCTATTCCTGAGTGATGAGCATACGTCGCCGCTGGGACCATCACGACTGGTGCCGCTGCAAAGAAGTGAACTTGATGAGACCCAAACTGCTGCACATCAGAGTGCGTGGAGGATACGGATACGGGCAAGAAGACGGATGGAGGCAAACTGCCTGCTGTCGCACCGCTATCGACGGATTCGTCTATATTTGAGCAATGACGGTGTTTGTTCGGACTCGGAGTGGCGGCGGCGGCGGCGGCTGCAGCAGCCAATGATCGCGGCGTAAAGGCCGGTGCGCCGGGATTTAGCTGTTGGGCTCGTGTGGAAGTCTAAACTGGTTAGAGAAGATACAGGTCGTGACAAGCATATCTAATGTTGGGGAATGCCGCGTCATATCACACAATATCAAATATCTCTATAGCTTCTTTTGTGCGTATAATAATACATTGACAAGGTGCGTTTCTATCGCTCATACCTCTTTTTTCGGCCCCGGCGTCGTGGGATTGTCTGCTGTCGTGCCTTTGGCAGTGCTCCCCGAACCATCAGCGTGCCCATTAACCTGTCCGTTAGGCTTTCCGCTTGTTGTTGGGTTTGATTTGACTTTGGCAAGCTCCGAGCTTGTAGCCTCGGCGCTGAGATCGTTGACAATATTGGGAGTCTTTCGGCCCCTAGTGGCGGGCTTGCCGTCCTCGCACAGCTCCTTGTCCCTTGGTTTGACAAAGATCTGCTTCGACCACAGTTCTGCATATTTTCCATCTGCCCGGATCAGCTCCTCGTGGCTGCCCTGCTCCACAATCTCCCCACCGGTGACGACGATGATGCGGTCGGCGTTCATTATAGTTGACAGGCGATGCCTGAGCCCATGATTAATTAGTTAAGCCACTGACTGTGCGCAAACGTAAACGTACGCTACGATGAACGTTGTGCGGCCTTCGCAGAGTGTCCGCAGCGCCTCTTGGATCCTCTGCTCGGTCTCCGTGTCGACTGCGCTCGTTGCCTCATCGAGCAAAACGATCGACGGCCTCTTCAAGATAGCCCGAGCTATCGCCACCCGTTGCAGCTCGCCGCCGGATAGTTTGACACCGCGCTCGCCAACCTTGGTTTGGTAGCCTTTTGTTTATCAGTTCAGGTCACCCAACAAGGTGGGGGGAACAGATCTTACCGTCAGAAAAGGTTAGGATCTGCTCGTGGATGCTTGCGGCTTTGCAAGCCTCGTACACCTCCTCGTCCGTTGCGGTGAGCTTTGCGTAGCGCACATTGTTCATGATCGTGTCATCGAAAAGAATAGGGGCTTGTGGCACCACTCCAATCTGCGCCCGAAGACTGCGGCAGGTCAGCACAACAGCCAGGAAGGTTCCTCACAATGCTACGACCTACCTGTAGAGGTCAACATCCCGGATATCCTGCCCGTCAATTTTGATTGACCCTTTGCTGACGTCGTAAAACCTATCCAGAAGCTTGAGTATGGTCGACTTGCCGGCGCCCGTGGCACCAACAAAGGCGACCGTCATGCCGGGCGTTGCGGTGAAGTTGATGTCCTTCAAGATCTCCTTCTTGTTGTCGTACGAGAAATAGACATGGTCGAAGCGCACCTCTCCACTATTGAAGTGCAGCGGCGGCGCTCCCTCCTTGCTGAGCACGGTTGGTTTGGTCTGCAGAATTTCGAGGAGTTGCTCCGCCTGGAGGAGATCTCTCGAGATGTTTTTGCCGAGACCGGCGAAGAAAGTGAGGGGAGCCACCAGTTGGGCCCAGTATGTCAGCAGCATAATAAAATCACCCGGGGTCGCTTCGTCGTGGGTGACCTGGTACACGGCCAGAAAGGCGCCAGCCAGCAGTCCGGAAAGAAGCACCAGAAACTGCAACGCATAAGCCAGAACGTAGCCAAAATAAACCTTTTGCGTCTTATTCACACGGTCCTTGACCGCGACCGAATACCGATCCTCCTCGTGGCCGATCTGGTTGAAGCTGGCGACGGTTGACCAACCCTGGATCCCAGCCTGGCGCACGTAGTGCTCCTTGTACCAAGCACCGACCTCGTTTCTGCGGGCCGTTTTGAGTGCCGAAATCATTCGGGTGGCAATGTACATGAAAGTCGTCGCGGTCGCAATAGTGATGAACCCTTCGTATGGACCGAAGGTCGCCGAGAGATACACAAAAGCAACCACCATGTCGATGAGCATCGGGACGGCCCTGAAGCATATCGACTCGAGGATGTTGGAGATACTTTGACCGCATGATATCGCCATCATAATGTCGGAGGAGCTCTTGGAATCGTGGAAGTCAGACGACAGGTTGAGAACATGAGAGTATGCCGCCGTGCTGATAGCGTCGAAGGAGTAATACTCGACAGGGATCCAGAGCCATTGGCGCAAGAGCGTGAGACCAGCCTCCGAAGCCACCAACTTGAGGCCGGCAAACAGGAGGACCTCGTTCCAGGGGTTTCTTCCATTCGTGCCCGCGAGGGCATCCATGATGATACCGAGCTGGCGCGGGATCAGGAGATTTATGAAATTCATGGCTAGCAAGCACAATCCCACTAAGAAAACACGGACTTGGAGTGATCGGCGGTTGACCGGCCAGATGTAGGGAAAGAAGATCTATAGCGACTAAGTCAGTAAGGGTTATAGACCGGCGATGGGAGGGAGGGGGAAAAGCTGGTTAACGTACCATGAAACTTTTCGCATATGTCACCCAGTTTCCCTTCTCCTTAAGCCTCTTCTCCATCTGCTCGCTCGCTTGCCGCTGGCGTCGTTCATAAGGATTGTCGTCCTCGTCCGTGTCAGAGGACAGGTTGCCGTCGGCCGAGGAATCCGAGTTGGATCCATATCCGTTCTGGCGCGTCCCATCGCTCTGGCCATCTGAGTCGGAGTCATGACTGGCATGGCCGTTTGACTTGAGCAGGCTCTGGCGTTCGGAATCGGTGCCCTTCTCTTTCCTATGATCCCAGCTCCCTGCAAAATAGAGTACCACGGCGAGGAGAACTGCAAAGTACCGCACGGCTACAGCCGAGATATCGAAGAAGTCAATGAACCGGAGTGACCCTGCGGGCCGGACCATCAGAGACAATATTGCCAGGACCGGCTCCAGCACCAGTGCTATCGCGAACGAGCCGATGTACGGGTACCAGACAGGGTTAGCGGCGTCTGAGAGCCCGGCAACGACGACACCAAAGACCAGGGCGCACGACATGAGACCAATGATAATATCCTGATCGGCGAATGGGAAGACATGCCGGACAGCTCCTTGTATTCCCAGGGCGAGCAGTTGGGCAAAGTATGTGGCTATGACCGAGACGAGCAGCCAAGTGATGGGACGTCGACGGGGGTGAGCCGGATCTGACGACCTAGTCTGCAAGGTACATACGGCTACGGTGGAGGTGGCCATGTAGTAGACGAAGACGACGGTCGGGTACGCGTAATGCAGACCTGCCAGGACTTGGCGCAGTGGTGGCCGGACAAGGCCGCTGGCAGCATCAGCGTCGTAGGGATACGCCATCACGAGAACGTTGGCTGCGTCGGTGCTGGGAGGTCCTTCTTTCACGATCTTGAACTGTGGTCGGCACTATATTGCCATACACCACCTCGAGGTGGCGATCGCGCCGGGTCGCAATTTAGCCTTGGCTGGTACTGGGGGTCCTGTTGTGTGTTGAGGACAATGTAGTCTTTATTGCTCCTCGGGGCTCATACGAACGTTTCCAGCAATTCGATGACGGCGTGCAGTTACCGGGTTGGTTTCTCTGGATGCTTGTCCGATTCTTGGCCGGTCGATAGTTTGGAAGTGAAACAAGACGCCTCAATTCCCACGTGAATTGCCTTCAGCGGTGCCAGGTGGTCTCACCGGCAGCAGCCCGTTCCTTCCCTAGTGGTTGATTTTAACGGAGTCGCAGTTAGTTCCAGGGAAGGAGCATTCGTCTGAGAAAGGTCAACAACACTAAAGTACGGCAGGCACCCGCGTGCGCTTGGTCTTTCCGCCACTGTCCGTATGGACCGAATCCCAAGCAGGTCTGGAGCCGAAACTGCAAAGATTGATGAAGCACAGAGAGGCTGATGGTTGGGTTATAGGCGAGTTCGCTCGCTCCCGCGCGTTGGGAGCCTGATAGCGCGTTCAGGTCGCCCACCAACAGCTATGAGGTTATAGGCGAGCCAGATCCTCCACTGGAAACTAGTTGCCTCAGGTCTGGTTTGCGCGTCTGTTGCACAAACCTCTGCCTGTCGTGGAGTCACTAGGCTCTCACAAACTCACGGCAAGCCTCTGGGACGCAAGTTCTGCTCGCACAACTACCATAGCTCTTCTACGTGAGGCGTCAGCACGCACAACGTCGGCTATGGGTCGTGGGGGCCACCTCACCTTCTGAATCCAGAGCAGTCGACGCAAGAGCCAAAGACTCGGGCCCACGTCTCACCTCTGAGGCACGGACGGCGCAGACTGCTGCTGGATTCAGCTTGTGGCGAAAACTCACCAAGCTGCGCATCCACTGGAAGACAGCCAGGTTAGGTGAAAAGGCTGACCGAAAGCCAAGCTCGGTGTAGCCACCTCTGCCGGCTGGCCGCGTCTAAGTTTGTTGCCCGAACTTGCAGAGGTGACTCAGCAATGGAAGTTCCAAGGAGCTAAACACAAACGAATGTTGATTGCATCGGTAGCTATAATAGGCAAGTAAAGGTATGTTTTGTTTGGCGTTCTCTGACCCCAGTTTCGAGCAGGTAGTCTCATGACGTCGGACCCATCTGGCACGAACCCCCCCGAGCGAGAGCGACGTGGTGGCCGCACGCTGCCACGGGGAGCGTCAGCAGAGAAACGAAATTTGCGACCCCCGTGCTCTGAAGGAGTGCGGCGTGGAAGTGACGGTGTAGAACCGAGACTTTGAACGCCAGGGCGCCCGAAATGGCATGACGGTAAGAAAACAGGGCACGATAATTGGTGGCAAGGACCCTCATTAACGGGTACCATTGTATTATCAACCCCACGGGTCTTCCAGGAACGGGAGGAGACTGGTTTGCTTGCCCCTGTCCTTCTGTGAGTTGGAATCGCACACAGGAAGAGAAGAGGGACAAAGCTGCATATCGCAACCGAATGCGGGAAAAACTTGAACGGCGGTGAAGATGGGCCATGCTCCAAGCGGCCTATTTTTTTCGCTCCGGCTCCGAGTCCCGGAGTTGAGGGAAACCAGGATTTGGAAAGGGTCACGGTAGTATCAGGCGTCGCCTGTGATTTGTTTCCGTAGCGGCGGGCAACCCTGCGCCTCATGCTGAGAGGCTGCCCTTTTAGGTTGCTGCAACGCTGCAAGACCGCAAGAATTGGATATTGTTGGCTCGAGGGGATTGGCGAGCTCGTTTATTGTTTTATACAGGTGTAAACGCAATGACGGCAGTGGACGCACGGGCAAGATATAACCCGGACATCTTATTTTTTGGCTTCCACCTACATGGCGCTAAGCATACCGTGGTAGCGGTGGCATATGAACCTCTGCCCCCGACAGAGAGGGAGCTGAAAGAAGCGCTCCGAAAACACTTGCTGTCGACCTCAAAACGTCCCAAACGGGCGCGGAATCTGGTGGTGGATTTCGTGCATCGGGTATGGGATGATCGCGCTGGTGCCCTTCCTCATGCAGCTTGATTTATCATGGAGGGTGCTGTTCTCGCTGACGTGAACATCTCGGCAGCTTGCATGCGCGCTGGCATGTTCCGACAACCGCCCTGTTGCCGGACTGCAAGACTTTGGAACGTGATACTGTCTAGGGTGGGTAGGCTACACAACGACGGGACCATGACGGGACAGCAGCGACGACGCCCAGTCCCGACTGTCTAGAAAACAGGTATTCCAACCCTTCCCCTCTTCTCAAGGGCATATATCGCTAGAGAGGCGGCCTCGTGGCTTGCAGAGGCTGAGGAATGTGCCTTGGGAGAGATGCGGAGTCCGTATGGCCGAACCGATGCGACCATCAGACTCTGATACCCTCTAGGTCCTCATGCGCATAGGGTGTGTGACGTGTTTAGGAGGTAGAATGAAGATGAGGCCTGGGAGAGTTGGCTATGAGGTTAGGGAAAAGAAGTCGAATAGGCTGGTTGAGAATTTATTATAAAGAGACTGTCTCGTTTTCCCGTATGTGTTACGAGAGAGAAGAAACAGAGAGTGTTAAATGAGTAAGCAAGAAAGGGGTTATATAGGGTTCCTGCTACAAGTTCTGTAGTACGCTAAATGCTTGTTCTAAAGCGGTATCCGTACTTTTACCTGACTCTCACTGGCGTTCGTTGTGTCGCGCTTTCCCTCTTGCTCTTTTCACTTTCCTTCGTCGTGTTGAGCTCCCAGGGCATCCCCGAACAAAACATCCTCCGCAAATTTCCTTGAAACCAATGCAGATACTAGAGACTTGGGAATACTAGGAAACACTACAGCCCGTTCGAGTCATCGGCAAAGCCTATCTACATAGTATTTCCTAACCAGTCAATGCCAAGACAGGCGCAGCTCGTTCAGTTATTCATTCCGACTTATAGAGTCTTAGCATCGTCAATTGTTCACATAAATGGGTTAAGACAATGAAGAGATGTAGCCCGTGTATCTCGTTGTTTGCGTTTTTCTCTACACTCCTTTCTTTCATCACGTCTCGACGCCGTCGCCATGCCGCCTAAACGCTCCAAGCCCCAACACCAAAAGAGCAAACGAATTCGAGTGGCCCGCCCCGAGACTGGCCCTCCGGCAGAATCCCAGTCCCCAACAGCCAAGAGCGAGGCAGACTCTCCAGTCTACTTTTGGCGCATATCAGATCCTGCGGGCTACCTTTCCCAATGGTACCCGTGCGCCTTCAGCGACGACAAGGACCCCTCCATCATCTACCCAACCGCTGAGCAGTAAATATTTCCCCCCTTCTCCCCGGCCCGTAACCCAAATTCGGAAGAACGTAAACACTCATTGAATATGCCCCGCCCCAAATAATAATAGCTACATGATGTACCAAAAAGCCGTCCTCTTCTCCGACTTGGACGTGGGCGCGGAGATCCTGGCCACCCCCGACCCGCGAGAGGTCAAGGCCCTGGGGCGGAAGGTATCCAACTTCTCGGACGCAGTGTGGAACGCGCGGCGCGAGGGGATTGTGCGCCGCGGCAACCTGCTCAAGTTCACGCGGCCCGTCGATCCCGAGGACGGATGGTGGATGGTGCACTTGGACGGCGAGGGCGGCGAGAGCGTCAGCATCCGGGAGCTGCTGCTCCGGACCGGGGACAGGGAGATCGTCGAGGCGAGCCCGCTGGACCGGATCTGGGGGATCGGGTTTAGCGCGGCCAAGGCGGAGAGCATGAGGAAGAGGTGGGGGCTGAATCTGCTGGGCAAGGCGTTGATGGCTGTTAGGGAAGAGTTGTGAGAGGAGGCGAAGGGACAGGAAGGGGAGCCGAAGAGCGGGAAAGGTAGTGACCAGAAAAAGGGTGAGTGAAGAGGAGTTGGTGGAGGCAGCAGGTCTGTTACGGGCATGAGAGTTGTGCCGAAGAGAGAGCGGAGGGTCGGTTTTGCTCTTGGTGTTGATCGGTAGACGGTATACCCAGGGTCATCTAGGATTGTGTTCGATTTGAGGGTATTATTATGCAATCGTTTCGAGTGCCACCTCCCTCCCTCGCATCCACTCTCACACCCACCACTCGCACCGTCAAGTATTGTACAAAGGAGGTCTGCTTTTTCATGACACGCCCGTATCCAACGGGCCCCCATTTTCCGCAGAGTGGTGTTGGTCCTAGAAATGCACCGAGACGCCTGCTCTCCCTAGCTCTATAACGACAAGTTTCCCTTCCCAAACTCCCGCAATCTCGGGCGGCAAGTCCCGGATGTCGTATGATACAGATTTGGTGACATAGAACACAGTGAAGGAGAATAGGTTGGCGCCTGAAGCAAAGAAGACGCTTCGAGGTATACCCCCGGGAGAAGACGCGCAGTGCGTCGGGTCGTGTTAATACAGGCCGTTTAGATGTAGTCGCGGCCGCTCTTCTGCATCTCGATCAATCGCCAACCCCTGGTCTCGGGATTGTTGACATCCTCGGCGATGCGGGTAATGCCGATGGCGTAGGTGACGAGCTGGACCTTGTCCTCCATGCCCGCTGCCAGCTGGTTCGTCTTCGCGTTACGGTAGACATGGACCTCCTGGGTCCTGCAGGTGACAATGAAGACAGGAATCTCGCCGGGGTCGAGCATGCGGGCGCGGAGGATGTCCACCCCCCGGATGTCGAGAATCTTGCCGTCGGACTTGAGGCCGGCTTGGAGGTACTGCTTGGTCAAAGCCTCGTACACGGAATACTGGGCTTCCGAGAGCCACAGCTTCAGCGTCTCCGTGTCGCCCTTAACGTAGGCATCCAGGACCTCGGGCAGGATGTACTCGCGGAGCTCTTGGAGGAACGGCTCGAGCTTGAAGGAGGGGTCCATGCTCCGAAGCTTCTTGATCACCATGGCCGTCTCGTTCTCGGCGAAGAAGCCCGCAACCTTGTCCGTGATGCTCCGTGCCGTCGAGATCAGAGGGTTGTCCGACTCTTGATAGATCGACTTCATGCCGAAGAGGCTCTGGACGAATTTGTTTTGGTCCCTAAATTCCCTCCAGGCCTCCTTCCATGCGGCATCCTTGTGAACCGTGAGGTTGGTTCCGGCACTGTAAAAGTAAGCATGTGCGATGCGAGGGCGAGGGATATCAAGGAGTCTCACTTGGGGTCCTCTTGGTAGACAGGGTTGTTCGCCCCGTTCTTCTTGTTCATCTGCTCCCGCAGCTCCCTCAGCCTCCTGCGCTCTTCCTTGTCGACCCAGCCACCGTACCGGGAGCTGCTCCCATCGTCAATGACATTCTTGACGTTCTTGTACGCCTCGGTCTCTCGGATCGGCTTGGTAGCCTTGTCCAGAACCTCGCCCGTCTTGCTCGCGCCTTTCCGCACGCCCTTCATGACGGGAGTCTCCCAGGTCCAACTGGCGCCCTTGCCGACGGCCCCGGCAGTTGTCTTGACCACCTTAGCAGCGGTGGACGTGACAGCGCCGGAGGTGGCCTCGTAGGCTTGCCGTGCCTTCCGGACGGATTCACTCTCGACGAATTCGTTCGCGGAGGACGCGAGGGCCTTGGTCGACTCATTCCACTCCTTGGACTGCTGGAACTCCTTTTGCATAGTGTCCAGGAACACTTGCCACGGAGTCTTGTCGCCATGGGGCGGCGGTGGCGGGAGGTCGTCTTTCTTCTCCTTTTTCTTACGCCCCGCCTCTTCCTCGCCCTCGCTCGCCTTCTCTTCTTTGGTATCTTCCTTGGTTTTCGAGTCCTTCGTCTGCTCGCCCTCTTTCGCTTCAGCTCGTGCCTTTCCCTCCTTGTCTGCGGGTTCTTGCTGCTTTAACCTGGCGGATACGTGGAAGGAGCGCGCGTCGGTTTGGGATGGACGGTCGAGCCGGATGGCGCTGGTGGGCAGCGCAGAACGCAGGAGCGGTTGACGCTGGATAAGGACGGATGCGGAGCATGTCGCGCTCTCGGAAACGCTGAGTGGCGCTCTCCGGGACGACGAAAGGAACCGGTAGTGCGAAGTTGGCGTGTAGCGGGAGCTCCGCAGGGCGGATGCCCTCAATGAGGCGCCCGGCGCAAACCTCTGAAATTGCCGCGCAGAGTTCATGATTCTGTACAAGCCGGATCGCCCTCGACGGAAGCGGCAGGCGTGGCAGAAGATGGGGGGAAGTGGATGATTGGGAGGGCCGGCGGCGCAAGAGCTGTGGTTGATAAGGTTTTTTGCCCGCGCGATGGCGGAGCCCGGTCCCCAGAATTCTTTTGCCCGTCAGAATCTTTGCCAAGAGCCCGGGAATTTCCCGGCATACGGAGTAATTGGTTACGCTTAATGGTGGGTCCTGGTTCTTCAGGTACACTAACGTTAGGTTGTGGCTCCCCCGGTATAGCGGCAGGTTCCGACCAAGCCCGCCAAAATTTCCAGCGACCTCCGTGCAGCAGCGGCTGATCTCGTCTCTGGCGTGTTTGAAGCGCGCACCTGAACCGACATCCCGTCTGACGGCAACAATTATCATCCCCCGACACAGGTGCGGTCGCTCAATTGACCATTGCCTTGGTGTGGAGATGAATCGGTTCACAGTAGGCCGCCTTTTGGCGCCGGATCTGGTCCGACCACTCTGCAGAATCATTTGCCCGGCAGCAACGACGACGACAAACACGACGGTCCCGCAATGGACCAGACTCTTCTCCCAGTCGCACGCTGCTAGGAACGTCTCCCCGACACCTCCCCAACAGCCGACACAGCAGCAAACACAGCAGCAAGGCGGAGCCGCGGCGATGAATCGGCTCGTGCAGCAAGTGATGAGGGGTACCCTACGGCCGGGGGAGCCAGGGCCGGAGTCACTCACCGACACGCTGGACGCCTCGGAAGAGGAGAACAACCCGGAGCCGTACCACTTCCACATCTACAGTCACAAGCACAACACACACGTCACGGTTACCAAGCCGAACCGGGACGCCATCATCTCGCTCTCGTGCGGCAACCTGGGATTCAGAAAGTCCGGGCGTAAGCACTACGATTCAGCATACCAGCTCGGCGCCTATGTGATAGACAAGATGCACCAGAAGGGGTTGGTGAAGTCGATCCACAAGCTGGAGGTGGTCCTGCGCGGATTCGGCCCTGGGAGAGAAGCGGTTGTCAAAGTGTTGATGGGGAACGAGGGTAGGCTGCTGCGGCCCAAGATCGTGCGCGTGTCGGACGCGACGAGACTTAAGTTTGGTGGTACGAGGAGCAAGAAGCCGAGAAGGTTGGGCTAAGTATATGTTCATTGTACTGTTTGAGGGTTTTTGGTGCTGGGGCGAGGCAATTGAGCGACGCCTGGTGGATATGGATCTGTCGACCGGACGAGCCGGTCCATGTATATCTGTATACTACTCGTAAAACAATCTTGTTTTTCCAACCAGCTGTCTCCCCAAGTACCCATCGTGGAAGTCGGCATGTAAATGCAGCAGCACCAATTTGGCCTATGTTGGGAGGTGTGAAAGCTGGCCTTTCAAAGTTAGGTGGACGCGATTTGGTCGGTCGGTGTTTCATTGCCCGAGTCACCGGCAAGGTCCGGTCTCCTGCCCCACTAAAAATTTCAGGCCTACAGTGCATACACTTCGCAGTAGACAGCGAAGGCGAGGGTGCCAATTCCACTGTTGCCAGAGCCGAACCTGTTGCGAGATAAGGCACAATTCGACCATCCAACATTGGCGGCAGGCCTGCCATTCACTTTGACAACAGCGCAACGCCATTTTGGAACGACGACAATGTCGCAGAACACACAATTACCCGCTTCCCAGCCTCAATATCCGCTTCTATCGGTACTAAACCCGGCATCGGCAACACCACTACCCACAACCGCACAAACAGCAGCAGCAACAACAACGACAACAACAACACCCACATCACCATCAGCGCCCAATACCCCGCCAGTTCCCTCCGTTCTCGGTCTCGATGCCCTCTTCAACAACCCCGTCTTCGCCGGAGGCATCGGCCTAGCCGGCCTGGGCGCGGCCGCCGCGTTTGGCCGGCGGGCTCTCATCTCGGGCGCCGCCCTCCTCCGCCGCCAGCTCCTCGTCAACATCGAGATTAGCAAGCGTGATCCTTCCTATAACTGGGTCCTGGCCTGGCTCGCCCAGCCGCGCGACAACAGCGGCTTCCTGGCGCAACGCCTGACCCGCCTGCGCAACCTCTCGGTCACGACGAGCACCAGGTCGCTTAGCCCGCGCGGGGTGCCCGACGAGTCCGGCGGCGGCGGCGGCGGCGGCGGCAAGATCCACGCCGACTTCCGCGTGCAGCCGGGCTTCGGCCGGCACATTGTGCGCCACGCCCCGGGCGTCTACATCGCGGTGAACCGGGAGAAGGCCGGGACGGCGACGACGGCGACGGGCGAGCCGCACGAGACGCTGACGCTGACGCTGCTGTGGAGGCACCGGCACGTGCTGGCCGACGTGTTCACGCAGGCGCACGCCCTGGCCCAGAGCTTCCAGCAGGGCAAGACGGTCGTCTACACGGCCCGCAAGATGGAGTGGGCCGTGCTCGGCAAGCCCAGGCTCAAGCGGCCGCTGGGTAGCGTCATCCTGGACGAGGGCGTCAAGGAGCGGCTGGTCGACGACGTCAAGGAGTTCCTCGGGGCGCAGCAGTGGTACACGGACCGCGGGGTGCCCGTACCGGAGGGGCTACCTGCTCTACGGCCCGCCCGGCACGGGCAAGACGTCCTTCATCCAAGCCCTGGCCGGCGAGCTGGACTACAGCGTCGCCATGATCAACCTGAGCGAGATCGGCATGACGGACGACCTGCTGGCCCAGCTGCTGACGCAGCTGCCCGAGAAGAGCATCTTGGTTCTGGAGGATGTGGACGCGGCCATGGTGAACCGCCGGCAGCGCGACCCCGACGGGTACAGCGGGCGCACTGTGACGGCCTCGGGCTTGCTCAACGCCCTGGATGGCCTGGCCGCCGGCGAGGACCGGATCGCTTTCCTCACGACCAACCACATCGACAGGCTGGATCCCGCCCTGATCCGCCCGGGCCGCGTCGACGTTATGGTGCGCATCGGCGAGGCCACCCGGTACCAGGCGGCCCAGATGTGGGATCGCTACTACGGCGACATCGACAAGGACCACTCGGGCCGGGAGCGTTTCCTCAAGAGGTTGGACGAGCTGGGCTTGTTTGGCGGCGACAGCCAGAACCCAGACGTGCCCAAGAGGCACACCTCTACCGCCGCCATCCAGGGCCTCTTCCAGTTCAACAAGGGCGACATGGAAGGCGCCATCAACATGGCCGAGGGCCTCATTCCACGGACGTTTGAGCCTGACCATTCGGCCTCCGAAGGGTCGATCAAGGCCCCGGCATGAGGCCGAAAGAGTTCTTGTATACTAATGTAAAACTACGCTGTACTATCTTTTCTGGATATATGTACCTAGAATGTTGATACCCCCCCCCCTTCCCCAATCCCTCCCCGGCCCAAGTATCGCGGAATACTCGGGTCTCTCTAACGGGTTGGGTGGTTCTTGCGGCTGGGCAGCCGTCCCATGCCACACGGCCCTAACGAAAACCACAAGGCGATGCTGTGAAGAAGCACGGGCCTGACGGCACCATAGGGTTGTTCGACTGATCGCGGACATCAATGTGTATATATATGTGTACAGCGAAGTCAAAACGTCGCGTCATATGCGCAAGAGCAGAAGCTCCATTAGTATACTGCCCCTCCTGCTCCCCTGCCATTTCGCGCACGAACTGCGGCTTCTCTCCTCGGATGTCCCAGTCCGCTGACCAAAGCCTGTGTTGATCCCGTATGCCTGATGCGATGGGAGCCATGCTCGGCCCCTCCGGTCAAAAGGCGTGCAGAGCCCCCCCCCCCCCCCCCGGCCTCCCCAACTTGCCGTCTACCGCAACTTGCGCCGGGAGAACCTGATCATCTCGGCGCTTCTCTTCGCCTTTGCGAGTCCGACGACCTGGGCCCTGCTCTTTCAATAGGATGGGCCAAGGTACCAGGTCTAGGCAGGGCTAGCAGGTAACGGCCGTGACTCTCAAGGCGCGATTGAGAGGTGACCATGGACGAATATCCGGGAACAGGAGCCAAAACAATGTTGTTCCTCGTTGAGATTCATTCCCTCAGTCGGCGGCCTCCTTCGCCTCGGTGTCCGCCGCGGTATCTTCCGCCTTTTTCTTGGGTTCGCCATCGGCATCGAAACCAAGCGCGTCAAGTTCCCGGATAAGCTCATTGATCTTGATCACCTTGGCGATCTGCTCCGGCAGCAGCGACTGACCCGTCTCCTTCTTCTCCTTGAGTTCTTTTGCCTGTCTGAGCTTCTTTTTCAGATTCCGCACTTTCTTCTCCTTCTCAGCCTCCGGATCGACTTCCTCCTTCTTGGGCTCTGTTGCAGGGCTTGAATGCCCTTGGACTTCTTCAGCGGCCTTGGCCCTCTTCCGGGCCTCGCGCCGCTTGGCATTCTTGCTTGCTGCGGCAGAAGACGACTGCGCTGCCGGCTTGTCGTCTTTCAGGCCCTCTGCGCCGGGAACGGGCCCCTTGCCTCGGTTGCGGTAGGTCTCGGCGGCCTGGTTCCTGTAGACTTCGACATCTTCGGGCGGCCTGTAGCCCGGGCGGATCTTGATGGCTTTCCTGGTGCTACCGTCGGCTCTTTTGGATGCGGGAATGATCCGCTCGCCGCTCACCTCGTCGGTCACGATGCCCGACGCCGTCGGTCGTGTAGACATGACGATGCGGGGTCGGGATGTGCTAGAGAGCGCAATTGGGCGCGCAAAGCAAGAAGAGCCGTGTGCGTGTGTTGCAGGTAAGCTGAAATATGACCCGTCCTTTATTTGCGAGATCTGTAAACCACCAGTACTGCTAGACTTTAGCAGAGCGGGTCGAGCGAGTTGTCGTGATCCTTTCCTGGTAAGCTCCCAATTTCACACGCACGTTTTCGTTTCGACTCCAGAAGTCGGAGTTGGCGGGGCTGCCGAGAATCACACACCATGCCAAGCTTTTGGGCTCTTCGGTGAGCTCGGGCCAATCAGAAAGCCCCCGGATACTTCCGTGCGGTCTTTCCGGCTTCATTCAATGGTCCGTTTTTGCTCTCCCGTAGCGCAAACACTCAGGAACAGCTCACCATTTCGCACACGACCCCTAGTCCCAGCTCCCAACCCCAGGTCAATTGGGATCCTAAGCACCGTCAAAATGGTGAGTGCAAACCTATAACACGGCTTTCGCAAGCGACGACGAATTGACAACTGACGGCGCGTTCGCAGGCCAGCGCGATCTACAAGCAAGTCTCCCTCCGATAAACCGCCGCAGCCCACCGCGATCGAAGCTAACACTCGTCGTCAGCGCTCTCTTCCGGAGGAACTTCACCATGCTCGGCGTCGTCTTCGCCGGTGCCTTCGCCTTTCAGCTGTACGTGGCCACTTAGAACGGGAGCCGACTCAGGAAGGTTGTCAAGTACTAACCGTTTGTTGCAGTGGCTACGACGGCCTGATGAACAAGATCTGGGACAACCACAACCGTGGGGTACGAATTTTTTTCTCCTCCGCCCTTTCTCCGGCCCATATGCTGACAACATGGTACAGCGGCAATGGAAGGACATCCGGCACAAGTACATCGAGGGTGGGGATGACGAGTAAGCCGATCCGGGAGCCGAGCCGGGAACCGAACCCTGAAAACCATGAGAATCTTGCACCGTCGGCTAGGAGTTGTTAAGAGGACTTTGGCCGTGTACATTTGGTTTGTGGGAGGGCTGTAGAAAAATAGAAACTTTCCTTGCAAGACAAGAGGTTCTAGCTTGGTGCGATACGAGCGATTGGTGGGCCGACGCTTTGGGCCTCGGGAGGTCCTCCGAGGTCGTGGTATCTCCTCGAGTGAAGGAAGAACATTTGAAAGTACTTCCCGCTTTGCCTGCACAGTCGTCTTCAGATATGACCTAATGGTTGGGTTATGTGCTCAAGATTCGGCGTAAAACGGGACGGCTACCTGCCCATCTACTACCCCCATCTGGCCGCTGCCTTCAGTGTCTCTCACTTAAGACACCCAATAGTTGAAGGTCCGGCTCAAAGCTCGATGTTTGGGCGGCTGCATCGAGCTTCCTTATACCGCTGTGTTTCGAAGCAATGATGCGGTTGGCCGCTGCTTGTGAATCTCTTCTGCTGTGCAATGTGAACAAAACTATTGGGCCTCTACATAATTGGTTCATAATCTTCATCATATTTTTTTCCGGTTGCAACAGTAGCTTGTCAGTGCGACAAAGATGGTTCATCGAAGTTTCCTTAGGTTTGGGCCCCGGGCTGCTTAGGACGATTGAATGAATTTAGATGTTGAAATGCCCGCGTCTGCAATGGAAGACGCCACCTTAGGGTAGGTAGGTACCCGCTCGCTGACGCTGCTGACGCTCGCTCTTGCCGTACGCAAAGCCAAGCCCCACGGGACCTACCCACAGCAGCACCAACCAGGCGCCGCTATGCTAATCCCCCTCCTCCGCCATTCACTTTCGCTATCAGTTTCGATGCGCCCAACCAACAAACTCGACATCGATAACCCGATCGTCAAGCTCCCAACCCCAAACAAGCACGCGACAAATTCCCGGCGCCTAGCGGTGCTGTTTGCACACATGACGGCAACATAGCTCGTCTGGCCTGTCTTTGTCTACGACAATGGAGACGCCGATGTCGACACAAGAGCAGCAGCTCTGTCAGCTTCTGCTGGAGCTGCCCGCTCGCCACCGCTATCGGTACACTGACGAAGCCGCCCGCGAGCTGCTGACCGCACTTTTCTGGTGCATGGCTGGCGGCAAGTCCGAATACATGAACCTCTTCTTCCCGGCCGGCGGTCCTCTGAGAAACGGGACCCTCAAGCTGCGAGAAGCCCAGGGTGCGGTGGAGGGCGCCGAGTATACCGAAGCCGCCCGTGGCAAGGCGTGCGGTCACATCTTCAAGCAGGGCGAGGCCTCATATGCGTGCAGGACATGCAGTGCCGACGACACCTGTTGCCTCTGCAGCAGATGCTTCGACGCCACCGATCACACCGGCCACATGGTCAGGATCAGCATCTCGCCCGGCAACAGCGGGTGTTGCGACTGCGGGGACCCAGAAGCTTGGAACCGGCCCATGTTCTGTACCATACACTCGATGTGGGAGGGCGAGGGAAAGGGGAAAGGCAAGGAAGCCCCTGCGCTGCCGGAAGACCTGGTTGCCAACATTCGCATGACCATCGGCCGCGTCTTCGACTACCTTTGCGATGTCATCTCGTGCTCCCCCGAGCAGCTTCGCCAGACGAAGACGGTCGAGTCCATCGAGCAAGACGAGCGCATGTCGAGGCTGTCATCCACGTACTGCGGCGGTGACACCGAGTCGCCCGGGGAATATGCCGTGCTGCTGTGGAACGATGAGAAGCACACCATCACAGACGTCCAACACCAGGTGGCTCGCGCGTGCAGCACGACGATGGCGAACGGCTTGGCCAAGGCCTACGAGACAGACGGCATCGGCAGGAGCATCTTGATGTATGACAAGAGCATCGAGAAGCTCATCGAGGTTGCCAACACGCTCGAGAGGATCAGGGTGACCGTGACGATCCGCTCAGCGAGGGACACGTTCCGGGAAGAAATGTGCGGGACCATGATCGAATGGCTCAGAGACATCTCTGGCTGCTCCGTGGGCGAAGATAGCAACATCCTCAGACAGATTGTGTGCGAGGAGATGCTCAAGCCGTGGCGCAGAGGGAGCCCTGCAACACACGCCATCGTCGGCAAGGGCGGGATCGACGACGAGGAGTTGCTTGACCAGGAAGATCGGGAGGCACATGAAGATTTTTACATTCAGCAGGTTAGAATCCTAATGCAGGCACGCAGGGCCGCCCGGGCGGAGGCTGCAGCAGACGATGCCAGCGAGGACGACGAGGAGGAGGACGAGGAAGACGGGAGGCACACTCCTGGGAGCGACATGGAGGATGATGGTGAGGATGAGGAAGACGTAATGATGCTCGACTCCCGGGAAGATGGCGATGTGCCCATGCAGGACTGGCGGCAGGACACGGCATTGGAGGAAGATGAGGCTACGGTTGCCGGCTATCCGCCGCCTCCGCCGCCGCCGCCTCCGGCTGCTCGCCGCACCGCGCGCGAGCGCGAGCTCACTCCTTCCGACTCTGATACGGCGGAACCTCTCATCGCCCCTACTGTGTACGCAAAAGCCCATCTGGAGATCCCGAAGACCCCCGGCCAGCCAGGGGCACACACTTTGCCCCCGCCCAAGCCTGGCTCTTACTGGTTGGCTACGCCTCAGGGCTACGTAGAGCAGGAGAACATTCCGGTCGCCGAGGACCTCTTTGAGCGAGTGCGCCTTGACTGGATGATCCTCTTCGATCTCAGGATGTGGAAGAAAGTCCGCAATGATCTCCGGTCGCTCTACATCTCGACCGTGGTAACAATACCCGAGTTCAAGCGCGTCCTCGGTCTCCGTTTTGCCGGCCTGTATACCACACTGGCCCAGCTTTACCTTATCGGCGACCGCGAACCTGACCATTCCATCATCAACATCTCGCTTCAGATGCTGACCACGCCTTCCATCACGGCCGAGATTGTCGAGCGCGGCAACTTCCTCACCAGCTTGATGGCTATCCTGTACACATTTCTCACATCTCGCCAGGTGGGCCACCCGTGGGATGTCGCCTCGAATGCGGTACTGTCCTTCGACACCGGCTCGGTTACGAACCGGAGAATGTACCACTTCTTCCTCGACCTGAAGTATCTCTTCGGTTCTCCGCACGTCCAAGACCGTCTCAGGACGGAGGAGAGGTACATGATGCAATTCCTGGACCTCGTCAAGCTGCACCAGGGCATCTGCCCCAACGTGCGCGCGGTCGGCGAACACGTCGAGTACGAAGCGGACGGCTGGATAAGCGCTTCTCTCGTTACGCGCGAGATCAACAGGCTCTGCCGGCAGTTCGCCGAATCATTCCGCAACGTCAAGGAGCAAGACTCCCTCTACGTGTCGCGCGCGATCCGGCTCGCGGCCAAGACGGTCATTATCAACTCGATCGGAGCCGAGCGTGCCAGGTTCAGCCAATCCGAGATCAAGGACGAAGTCAGGTTCAAGACCCTCGACAACTTCGAGTTCGAGGCCCCCAGCCGAACTTTCCGAGTTGTCAAGTTCGTGGTTGAAGAAGAGCCGATCAGCTTCCATCACGCGCTCCATTACACCCTGTCGTGGCTGATTGAATGCGGCAAGAACATGCCCGTTGAGCAGCTCAGGGCGCTTCTTAGCTTCACGACGCAGGAGCTCATGATGAAGCCGCGCTCCATGGGCAAGAAGATGATGCCACGGCACGACTACGGCCCGGAGGACTACCTGATGGCCGCATTTGACTTCCCGCTCCGCGTGTGTGCCTGGCTCGCCCAGATGAAAGCCGGCATGTGGGTCAGGAACGGTCTAAGTCTGCGCCACCAAGCAGGCACTTACCGAGGGGTCGGCCAGAGGGATGTCTCGCATCAGCGCGACATCTTCTTGCTGCAGACAGCCCTCGTGGTCTGCGACCCCAGCCGCGTGCTTGCTTCTATCGTGGACCGCTTCGGCATGGAGAAGTGGGTTAAGGGCTTCTTTGAGCAAAAGTCCAAGGCTCAGGACGATATCCAGCACCTGGACGTCGTCGAGGACATGATTCACCTCCTCATCGTCCTCCTGAGCGATAGGACGCTGCTCATCCCCACCGATGATACTCAAGACCCGCCGCACATCGCCTCGATCCGCCGCGATATTACGCATGTCCTCTGCTTCAAGCCTCTGTCGTTCTCGGATATCTGTCTGAAGCTTCCAGACAAGTTCCAGGAGCAGGAAGACTTCCACAAGGTCCTGGACGAGATGACGACCTTCAAACCCCCCGAAGGCCTGACGGACGTCGGCACTTTCGAGCTTAAACCGGAGTACATTGAGGATGTCGACCCCTACATCGCCCATTACACCAAGAACCAGCGCGAGGAGGCCGAGCTGGCTTGGCGGAAGTGCGTCGCCAAAAAGACCGGCAAGTCGGTGGAAGACGTCGTCTACGAGCCTAGGCTACGGCCCATCACCTCGGGGGTGTTTGCTGGGCTGAGCGAGTTCACGAGGACGGGCATGTTCGCGCAGATCATCCATTACTCGCTGCTCTATACCCTTGTGTACCCTCGTTTGACCCCGCAGGTTCCATCAACGCGGGTTGAGACGTTCTTGCAGGTGGTGTTGCACTTGATCCTCATCGCGATTGCCGAAGACAATACAGAAGAAGAAGACCAGCCGCAGCCGTCGTTCGTCGCTACCGCGCTCACTCAGCAGGCGCTCAGCGTTGTTCCCGAAGCCCCGCAGGCCAGAACGATTGTGGCCTTGATGAACCTGATAGCTTCCAAGGATGAGTTCAAGGCGTGCCACCCGAGAGTGGCGACGATCCTTCGGAGAATGCAGCAGAAGAGGCCCAAAGCATTCGAGTCCACTTGCGAGCGACTCGGGCTTTCGGTAGACCGTATGGGCACGGCTTCGCCCGCGACCAACAGTGCTGATGAAGAGCGGGAGCGCAAGAAGAAGGCCGCTCTGGACCGGCAAGCGCGAGTCATGGCGCAGTTTCAGGCTCAGCAAAAGAGCTTCATGGAAAACCAGGGAGACATCAACTGGGGAGAGATGGACGACCTGGAGGACGACGACGTGCCACCCATGGAAGAGCATCGGGACTTTTGGAAGTACCCGTCGGGCACCTGTATCCTGTGCCAGGAGGACACGGACGAGCGCCGGTTGTACGGTACTTTCGCTTACTTCACCGAAAGCAACATCCTTCGTCAGACCGATTTCCAAGACCCGGACTTTGTCAGAGAGGCGTTCAATACGCCTGAAAACCTTGACAGATCTGCAGAGTCCATCCGGCCTTTCGGTGTTGCCAGCGAGAACCGGAAGAAAGTCCGCAAGGTAAACCAGCAAGGCCAGATATTCGAGACGGAGCGCCAGGTCATCGGCAAAGGGTTCCCTGCGAAGCTGTCTCGCCTTGGCCCGGTCTCGATCGGCTGCGGCCACATCATGCACTATCACTGCTTCGAGGCCTACTTTGAAGCTACCGTGAGGAGGCATAACCAGCAGATTGCGCGGCATGCTCCAGAGAAGATCAGCAGGCTGGAGTTTGTGTGTCCGCTGTGCAAAGCTCTCGGCAACGCGTTCCTGCCCATCATCTGGAAAGGCCAGGAGGAGTCGTATCCCGGGCCGTTGGTGCCGTCTACGCCGTTCTCGTCCTTCCTCGATTCCCAGCTCCACTCGGCGTACTACACGCTCGGAGCGGCACGGCCGCCAGATCGGATTCAGAACGAGTTCGCCGCGTACACCTCCCGACACCTGATCAACAGCCTCGCGGAAAAGTCGGCGCAGCTACTAGATGATGCCTGGGTCGACGTCGGTGCCCAGTCTATCTCAACGGGCACGCCATTCAGCGAGACGTTCTCCATGATGTCGGCCCCAGATCAAGGGGGCCGTGGGGCCAGTGCCGATGCCAACACGCCCATGAGGGAACTCGTCAATGTTTACCGCCGGCTCAGGGACACGCTGAGGAAGAACGGGATCGTGTCGCGCCATCAGTTTGAGCCTCCCGAACTGGGCGCCAATGAGCTGTACGGCAGCGACGTTCTAGCGCGGTCGGTAGGGTTCTCGATCTCGGCCGTCGAAATTCAGCAGCGCGGCGTAGAAGCCGAGTACGGCATGACGTTCCTCGAGAAGATTCCGGAGCAGGTCCTGACGCAGCTCCGCATCTTGAGCGAGACGGTGACGTCTTACATTGCTGTCGGGGGCTTGCGCGAGTCGGGGGAGAACAAGATCGACACGGAGTACCGCAGGGATAGCGAGCGGCAGCACTGCCAGCTCTTTATCGCGCAGTACCTGGGCGAGGAGACCGAACACACTCGGTTCCCGGCGAACAGTTATCCGCCGCTGCTCAGCCAGGATCCGTTCATCTTCCTGTGCGAATGCGTCTTTGGCGTCATCCCGGCGCAGGGGTTCGAGATTGCTCACATGGTCCGCCTGTGCTACCTGGCCGAGATCACCAAGGTGGCTTACCACCTGGCCCGCAACATGCCGGCGCCGCTCTGGTTCCAGTTCGTCACGCGGCGGGAGGAGATGGATCCCCCCACGGCCGCCTTTGTATCCTTCTGCGAGGCGCTTTACGAGATTGACGTCAAGTGCGCCTCGGAGCCGGTACCGACTGTCGACCGACCGGAGTGGGAGAACAAGGCGTTTGAGCAACCCGGTATCGACACGTGGGAGTCGTGGTACATCCTCCTGCGCAAATACGCGCTGACGTTCCTGCGCAAGTGCGTGATCCTCCTGCACGTCAAGTTCGGCGTCAACTTCAACAGCCGCGTGAGCCCCAACCCGGAGCAGCGCGAACTCGAGCGGCTCACCGAGGCCCTGCGCGTGCCGTCGCTGAACGAGATGCTGACGGCGCTCACACCGGCACTGGGCGTGGAGCACGGCTGGCCCGCCGACACGCCACGGCTGGTGGCCGGGTGGGTCAAGCACCAGGCAATGTGGCCGTACAGCGGGGATGACGAGCGGCTGCCGCAGTCGGCGGTGCTCAGCCATCCGGGCATCTTCGAGCTGGTCGGGCTGCCCAAGAACTACGATGCGCTCATCGAAGAGTGCACGCGGCGAAAGTGCCCGACAAAGGGCAAGGACTTGACCGAGCCGGCCATCTGCCTGTTCTGCGGCGAAATCTTCTGCAGCCAGGCCGTCTGCTGCGCCAGGGAAGACAGGATCGGGCCAGACAGAATCTCGCAGATTGGCGGAGCGCAGCAGCATATGCTCAGGTAAGTCACTTTTCCACTCTTAACTCTCATTTTTTTTTTTTTTGGTCCCCCCCCTCCGCCCGAATTGCGCTAATACAGGCTTGCGCGGTTTTAGGTGCCAGAAAAACATTGGTCTCTTCATCAACATCCGCAAGTGCTGCGTCTTCTACCTCTCGCGGCGGTCGGGCTCCTTCAGCAACGCGCCGTACATCGACAAGTACGGCGAGGTCGATAATGGGCTGCGCTACGGCCGCCAGTTGTTCCTGCACCAGAAGCGCTACGACTCGATGCTGAGGAACCTGTGGCTCAGCCACGGCATACCAAGCTTTATCGCGCGGAAGCTCGAGGCGGATATCAATACTGGTGGGTGGGAGACGATCTAGTCGGGTTCTCCTCGAGAGAGTGTGAGGCGAGAGTTTTTTGGGGGGGCAAGGGCAAGTGTGCCGGGAGAAGGGGTTTCTGCGATGCATTTGCATGATATCACGGTGCTGCTTACAGGATGATTAACGAATTATATGGTTGGCGGGCGTTATTTCTTTTCTTTCTCCTTGATTATCGAGTTGTAAAAAGCAAATGCAAAGCTACTCGTCTCGTGAAGAGTAGGCACAGAATGGGAAGATGATACACAGACGGGATTCTGTTTGTCGATGGCTGCTATTCAACCGTCCCTTCCAATCAGGTGTCCTCTAGTTGTCCATCACGGTTGCGCATGTACGAGTTGTTTGCATAAACGACTGAAACCAGAGCGGTTCAGAAGTTCTGGAGTAGACGGAGTTGGTAACACAGAGCAGTCGAAGGCGGGTAGAAAAGCACCATGCGCCAAAAGTGCTAGAGGGAAAAAGAAACGATCCACCCAGGGGTCGAACCTGGAACCTCCTGATTCGTAGTCAGACGCTCTGCCATTGAGCCAGCGGACCATTCAGGCTTTGCCTAATTGTTGAGGGACAGAGAGTGGTTTGCAGTTTAAGAACACTTTGCCATTTGTCCTCGGCGCATCCAGTAGTTGCCACTTTCGCACGGAAGTACGGAGTAGTTTCTCACCCGTTCAGGTCGAGTTCCTTGTGTCGGTGTGCCTCGTGTCAAAGGGCGTAGAGATGAATTTGATTTCTCGGTTTTTAATTCTCCCATCGAAGAACATATTCGATGCTCCAATTGATACAGCAGAAACGAAAGGAGCTACTTCGGCTGTTTCCGAGTAATGGTAACCGCTGCTGTAGTAAGTGGTTGCAATCTCATAATAATGTTGTGGGAATGAGGAAACACAATCGGTCAGAGGGATTCTAGAGATTTGCCCAGATTCAACTTTAAGGTCTTCTCAATTGTAGAACAGAAAATAATAAAATTGTGCCACTTAAACATACGCCATCAGATGAAAAAAAAAAATTGAACCAGCCACTGGGCGCCTGCAGTTCATCAAGAGGTCAGTAGTAGAACGCATGCATCCTGGGATGGCAAACAACACCGAGGTTCAAGAAGGAGCTCGTTGCCAATTACACGGCTTTGAACCCGCTGGTCTCAGATGCTAATGCTCTCTATTGCTACTTGACTCGGTACCCTATAGCTAATTACTCAACTCTATCTATACTCACCTCCGTCTCTTCCTCAACAAGTCACAGAAGTAAAAGAGAAGGAAAGAAAGAGGAGGATTGGCCCAGTTGTATCCGCGGCTTGGCCTCCCCTCTACTCTCCTCTCCCGGCCTCCCGCCCTATTCAACGCAAACTCCACGGACCGCTATACATGGCCCGCACCACCGCAGCGTCAACACCCCACCCCTGAAATCTCTCGCCCTGCTTCTGCCCATCTGGACTGGCCGCTACGCGCTCCTCTTCCAGCCCGGGAGCATCCGAAGGATCACCGGCACGCTCCCCAGAAGCAGCAGCAGCAGCAGCAGCAACCACAGCTACATTTTCGTCGTCGTCATTATCATCACCCGGACCACCGTCACCATCACCATCGCCCGCCACTCTTCCCCGGGTCTCACCATCAACGACGACATCGTCGTTGCTGTCGTTATCGTCGTCGTCGTCGTCGTCGTCGTCACCGCTGCTCCTCATCCGGGTCCACTCGTACCCCAGAAACGCCGTTCGCCTCCGCACCTCCATCGCCACCGTCTTGGTCGCCTTGTCCCGGAGCAACCGGTCCCGGGGCCGCTTGCGCTCCTTCCCGCGGCGCCGCTTATCTCCATCCCCATCTTCATCCAAACCGCCACCCGCATTGACGGCGACGGCGGCGGTGGCGGCGGCAGGAGGCGCGGCGAACCGCCTTACAAATTCGCGCAGGCATGCCCGCTCCGCCTCGCTCGGTGCGCCATCGCCGGGGGGAAACCGGGCCAGCCACGCCTCCAGGAGGCCCAGCTTCTCCTCGACGATACCAACGACGCCGCCGTCGCGCGGTGACGGTGATGGTGGTGTTGCCTGCCCTGGCGCGGCGAGGACCGCGAGGGCCAGTGTCTGGAGGGGATACCGCAGCGGGCGCAGGAAGGCGAGCTGTTCTTGCGAGGGCGACAGCGACGTCGTCGGGCAGGTGCCGGCCGTATGGGCCGTGGTGCTCAAGGCAGGGGAGATGTGGAAGAGCGCGGTGGTGACGGGGGACTCCAGGGATGGGAGGAACAAGAGGGAGAACGGCTCATGAGCGGTGCTGGTGGTTCCGGTCGCGGGATTGGTCAAGTACCCGTCGTCGAGGTGTACGTGAGGGGGCACTTGTGGTTGTTGCTGTTGTTGCTGTTGCTGTTGTTGCTGTTGCTGTTGTTGCTGTTGCTGCTTCTGCTGCTGCGCGAGGATAGTCGAGGCCTGGTAGCCTGTGGTAGCCGGGGACCAACTTTTCGGTTCCAAAGGGGGAGACATAGGAGGAGAGCATGCCGGCGAGGGGTAAAACGCCTCTCGCGGGGCTCGCTCGGCCGCGCCGTCTTTTGTGTCTTGCACTTGACCCCCGCCGTCTGCCTCTAGCTCGCTCTCGCTCCCGTCGCTGACCGATCCGCCGTCCTCGAAATAGTGCGTGTCGTCGACGGAGCGGAGCTGCGGGACCAGCGGCGGTTCCAGCTCGTGGAGGCGCTCCCAGGGTATGTGGCGGAACCACTTGTGCGCCTTGATGTCCTCGGCGTCGTAGGGAAACACGTAGCGGCCGGCCAAGTCGCGCATCTTGGAGCCGCCTGCGGCCCCGGGAGACGAGGTGGCAGAAGAGGAGGAGGAGGAGGACGACGACGACGCCATCATGAAGTCCCTCATGCGGTAGCGCTCCGAGCAGAGACGATACTCCTTGTCTGTAATCAGCGAGAGCATCAGGTGCTGGCACCGGCGGGACACGGTCGGGCGCGGCGGGAAGCCGAACGTCTCGTGGTGCCGCAAGATGTTCTCCTTGGTCTGCTGTCTGCCCGCCTCGGACAGGAACGGGGTATGGCCGTAGATGCACTCAAAGAGGATGATGCCGACGCTCCACCAGTCGCACCTCGCGTCGTATCTCCTCCCCTCGATCACCTCGGGCGCCATGTACTGGCTGGTGCCCACGACGCTCCGGGCCGAGTGCCGGGTCCCACAGCGGTTGCGCCAATTCAGCAGCGGCTCGCCGTCATACAGGTCCTTCTTGTCGTGCCTCTCGAGGGACGCGTCGATGCCGCTGGCCCACCTCCTGTCTTCGAGGCCGCGGGCCCCGTCCCTGTCCTCGCCGTCGCCGTCGACCCTGATGCCTAACTTCTTGACCAGGCTCTACCGGTGGCTGTTGTAGTAGGTCGTGTCGTGCGACCAGTGGCCGTCGAACGCGAGGCCGAAATCGCTGATCTTGAGGTGGCCCGAGGCCGAGATGAGGAAGTTGTCGGGCTTGATGTCGCGGTGGATGCACTTGAGCGAGTGCGCAGCCTCGACGCAGAGGACAATCTCGGCAACATAGAAGCGCGCCACCGACTCGTGCAGCACGTTCTCCCGGATCAGGAGGCTCAGGAAGTCACCGCCGGGCATGTACTCCATCACCAAGTACAGGTTCGAGAGGTCCTGAAAGCTGGCCACCAGGGGCACGATCCTAAGCTTGACCGTCAGCGATCAACCATCACATCACGCCAATCTTATAGCCATAACCCCTTTGAGAAGAAACACCCAGGGGCCGTGACAAATCAGCCCAATCAATCCATCAAGCAAAGATCAGAGAGGCATGAACCTACCACCTCGACCCCTCGCTCGCCACCAAGAGATCCCTCTCGGCCCTCAAGTGGCCCTCCTGGTTCGTCTTCAACATCTTGCTCTTCCTGATCACCTTCATCGCGTACACCCTCCCTTCCCGCCCGCGCTCCCTCACCAGCTTCACCACCCCGAAGCTTCCCTTCCCCAGCACCTTGACCGTCTCGTAACGTCCCGCCGCGACGGCGAGACCGCCGCTACCGAGGAGCCTGATCGCCCCGGCCTTCATGGCCCGGACCTCTCTCAGATGCTCGGCCTCCCTCCGACAGAACCGCGCCCGGGCCTCCGCCGCCGCTCGCGCCTCTGTCCCCTTATTACCACCACTACCTCTAGTACTACTCCTGGGACTGCCCTCCGACTGCTGCTGCTCGCGGAGCTCGCGCGCGCGGTTGAACAGCTCCGTCTCCAGCATCTGCCGCCGCATCTGCCTGGGCGACGGGCCCGACGCGAGCAGCGTGTTGAAGTGCGTCTCGAGGAAGATCTTGGCGGCCGCCGCGCGCTCTGCGGTGGCGACGCCCGGCTGGGGCAGCGGCGGCAGCGGCGGCGGTGGCGGGGTCCGGCCGCGGGCCCGAAAACGACGACGATGGGGTTGATGATGGTGGCCCGGGGGCGGGAGGGACGGCGGTACTTCATGGATCGGGTCGAGGAGGTTGCAAACCGACCTGTTGTTGTTATTGTTGTTGCATGACGTGTTTGGGGGGGACGACGGCGGAGTTCCGCTGGTGGTCTGCCTCCACGACGGGTGTGGGCTGTGGCGGGCTGCGGTGGTCCTTGAGCTGCTCGGGGTCGTTGGGAGGCGTGCGGCTCGCCCGTCGCCGCCTAACGTGTTGGGGTCTCTGTCTCTGAACATGGGTCGTGGCGAGGTCTTGTCCGTCGAGGGGTGGGAGCCGCTGCTGCTCAGCGCGCTGATCTTGCCGGAGTTTGTGTTAGACGCGGAGGTGCCGACAGCGACTCCGGACGACCCTGAGACTGACGCCGGCGACATCTCGGCCTCCTGGAACGTCTCCTTCAGCAGCGGTCGGCTCTGGGGAGATGCCCTGCGGACAACGGTCTGCTCCGGGGGAGGGCGGATGATGGCGTTTGACATCTTGTGGAGACCCGAGATGAGGGTCGACTTCGTACTCTGTCCTTCCGAGGACGTGACGGACTGCTCCCCTGCGTTTGATTGCTCGAAGGCTAAAAGAAAAAAAAAGAAAAAAAGAGAAAAAGCTGGGTCAACATAAAGGTAGCCGAGTCGGTTGGGAGACATGCACCTACAGTCGTTATTGGTCAAGGACTTGAGGGCCGTGAACACTTTGACCTTCTGCCGCCGGAGTCTGGCAGACAGCGCGGAGCGGTGGGTGGTCGGCGGAGGATAGCTGCTGCTAGAGAAGGGGTTTGGCGTCTGATCAAGCCCCGGAGAGGAGTCGGCCGTATAACCAAAGTATTGGACAAGATGCTCGTTCATGTCGATTCATCCGGTCCGCGTAAAAAGGCGAGGCCGTAATAGTTACTGCTGCTGTGGCCGTGGTATATGCTGCGTATGGCTAGACTCGTAAAAGTTGGAGCAAGTCAGGGACTGCAACCGGGATTGGAGAGGCTTCCAGCGCTAAGCGATGAAAAGTCGGTCGGGGAGGCGAATACTTGGAGCTGCGTGGGAGCCATTCTCAGAAAGTCCCTTCCTACTGTCCCTCTTACCTTGTGGGAAAACGTGGACTCCGGGGTTGCCGGAAGAACGACATACAGGGCAGGAATGACCCGGTCAGCAGTGACTCGGCGGGAGGCCCACCAAAACGGAAGAACAACAGATAACGAACGTAACGCTGAGCAGGACCCGAGTGCCAAAGTAGCTGAATGTATCCTCGAACTGCCGAGATATCATTGGCGCCTATAAACGAACAAAGGAAACACAGGATACAGAGAGAGAAACAGAAAATTCTCGTCCAGAAGAACTTTTTCAGTTCGCCGACCCAGATGCAATGTTAGATAGCCATCGTCATCCCGCCAAATCGTTCGTCTGCTCCCCATAGAGCAGGGGATCCTCGCAGACCGAGCAAGATCGGAGGTCTCCACGGTGTTGTGTGCATTTCCCGCTGCCAGCACAGCAGAGCAAAGGAAATCAAGCGCCCAGCTCTCGAGGCGCCAGCGAGGGGAAGAGGGAAAGAAGGAGACTCCCCTCCTCATAGAGTACACGGAACCCACACCGACCGACGCCGCGCGCCGGGTACCAAGCAAGAGGTGGCTAATCGGGTCTAGCCCGTGGCAAAGGGCCCTCAAGGCAACCGGTTGTTTACTTGATCTCGAGCAGCTTGACGTCGAAGATGAGGGTGCTGTTGGGCGGGATGCCGGGGAGGGCCCGGCTGCCGTAGGCGAGGTGAGGAGGAATGGTCAGGCGGCGCTCACCACCAATGGCCATGCCTTGGATGCCGATATCCCAGCCCTTGATGACCTCGCCCTTGCCGACCTTAAAGGTAAAGGGCGCGCCCTTCTTGTTGGCTAAATCACGGCGGGTCAGCTTGAACTTGTCTCCGGAAAAAAAAAGAAACAAGGCCCTTCTCCTTCATGGAAACTTACCATCAAACACCTTGCCGTTCTGGAGCTTGCCAATGTACCGCATGCCCACCTTGTCGCCGTTCTTGACCGTCCGGCCTGTACCGATCTTGCGGTCGTCGATGGTGACGCCCTGGACAACCTTCACGCCGAGGCCCTTCTTGTCGCCCTTGTTCTCGGCCTTGTCACCCTTGCCCTCGGCCCTGTCCTTAGCGGGGCCGGTTGGGCCCTGCTCCAGCTCCTTGGCGAACTGGACCTTCTTGTCGCCCTTAGCGGCCGGCGAATCCTTGGCCTTGGACTCGGCAGCGACAGCCTCGCCCTGGTTGTTCTTGAGCTTCTTCTGCTGCTTCTTGCTGAGCTTCTTCTCGTCCTTGGCCATCATGTCGTCGAGGCCATCGGCCTCCTCCTCGGCGGCCCGCTTCTTGCCCTTCTTGGCCTCGACCAGCTTGGGCGCCTCCTCCTCATCGGTGTCGACCTCCTCGACGCGGGCCGCGCCATCGATGTGGTCGAGCTCGTCGCTCATCTCGTCCGAGTCCTCGTCCTCGATGCCGGGAGGGAGGTCGTACTCGTCATCCGAATACTCCTCATCGTCCTCCTCGTCGTCCTCCTCTTCGTTCTCGGGAACGACGTAGTTGCCGGTCAGGTACACAGTGTGGGTACCCTTGACGCTGAAGAAGATCTTCTCGCCCTCGCCAACCGTGATGTCGATAGGCTGCTGGTAGGTCTGCGATGGGATGTTAGTCCGCCTGATACCGCTGCGGCCAGAAGCGTCTCGACCAAGGGGACTATGTACATACCCGCTCGGTATCGAGGGTGCACACGACGTACTCCTCCAGGTTGAGGTCCTCGCCGTCGTCCTCCTCGTCGTCGCTCTGCTCCTCGTCCTCGTCGCTAGCCTTGCCCTTGCCCTTGTTCTTGTTCTTGTTCTTGACGCCGTTGGGCTTGGAGTCGGCATCCTCCATCTCGTCGTCCGAGTCCTCCTTGGTGGCCTCGAGGAGCTTCTTGATGGCGGCGTCGCGGCGCGCCTTCTTGGACTTGGACGGGTCGCTGGGACCGCCGTTGGCCTCCTCGTCATCCTCATCCGACTCGTCATCTTCGTCATCCTTGCCGAGAAGCGAGTCCAGGTAGTCACCACCCTCCTCGTCGTTCTCGTCGACGTTCGCCTTGTGGATCTTCAGGGTCGAGCGAGGGACGGAGGGAACATTGCCCTGGTCGTCAGTCTCGGGCGCGGCCGTGGGGTCAATGGCCGCCATGGTGATGCGGATCTGGGCGCGACTGTCAGCATGTCCGTAGCTAGATGAATCTGAAACTGAGGAGTGAGCGTACCGTCGCCGGAAACTCAATCTCGGCGGGGACCATGACCCCCCCCGGAGGAACCTCGAGGCCGTACACGGCGACAGGCAGAAGCGGCGACATCTCGAGTGCGGCTTAAAGATTGACCTCTGCTAAAAAAAAAAAAAAAAAGGTACAAAATGGAATTCCGAGAGGACAGATGGAGGACTCGGGTGATTTAATGGTATGCGGCTGCAGAGGGCGCGGGAGGATGTTCAGGAAGAGCGAGGGAAGCCGAGACGACCAAAAAATCGGTTTCTGCAGAATTTCTTTTGCCTGGCCGAGATCGAGAAATCCAAAAAAATTTAGAGCCGCCCCCACAGTTCCTGGGCTGATAAGCATTATCGCCCCATCGGCTCCCCGGCCAACGAGCCCGAGCCCCGCATGGAGCCCTTACCGCCTGCCGCCCTCGGTTTAGCGGTGCTTAACCATGTTTTGCCCTCGAGGAAGTTGTAGTGTATTGGATTGTTTTGACTGCCCTGTCCTAAACCCTCAGCAAATTGTACCCTCGATTCTCGGCAGCCAACCATTGCCATCAACAGCGTAGCGGCTAGTGTCCTACCGAGTGTGCGGAGGAAAGGGGATACAGATTATGAGTTTATTATTTTTAAGCATTTCAATCATTATGAGCCGCTATTTCAGATCAGTTCCTTTCAGAGCGTTGTTGACGGACCCGCGTTTTGCCCAGAAAATGATGTAATGGTCATGGCTATTTTTTTTTAATCGCCTAGCACTTTCATGCAAGTACAGATACATAGATACACCTCGATAACCACCACTCGGTGCAGTTTTTAATTCACTAATCTTGTGCTTCCAATACAATGCCCCACCTACGGCTTCAAGCCGCCTTCTTCTTCCCGGCGCCGATGAAGACGGCTTTCAGGATCTGCCACACAATGCCTAGTCCGAAGGCTACCCGACCCTTGCTATACCTCTGTGGCCTGTCCCCCACGTCAACCATAACCAGGCCGAATTCCGCCACAGGCCCGGGAATCCTACCGCTGGTCCTGGCATACGCCGCGACCAGGTCGTTCCCGTTTGTGACACCCCCTGTTTGTTTGTGTCGATAACAAGAGTGTCAGCGCCCGCTCCTACCTTATTTCTCTTTTCTTCTCTCTTCTCTCTTCTCCTTTTTCTTTTTTTCCTTTGTGCAGGACAGTCGGCGGGAGGGGACTCGAACTCGAGCAACTAAGGTAAGGTACGTACCGCTGGTCCAGAGATTGCCGTCCCTCACCCACCTCAGCTCCTCCCCGACCCACTGGACGGCCTCGAACTTGGTCGCCAGATCGCGCTGCAGACCCCTCGGCCCGGAGGCCCTCTTGCCGTTGAGCAAGCCGGCGGCGCCGCACAGGTAGATGCCGGTGCACACGCACAGGATGTCGGTCTCGGGCCGGGCCCCGTGGGCGGCGAGCCAGTCTGTCGCCTCGGTCAGCTTGCTGAAGTCGGTCGTCGGGTCCGGGCCCGGCACCAAGACGATGTCGAGCCGGCCCGGCTGCACGGCCGGGTCGGAGAGGTGGTGGGTGCAGGCGATCCGTGCGGACGAGGTCATGCCGATCAGCTCGCCTGGCTGGACCGTCGAGATGTCTTTTTGTATTTTATCAAGCCGGGGCGAAAGCCGGAAAGAAGCAGGTTAGTTGGCCGTCGTGGTGAAGCGGGCCGGCTGCTGTTGCGAATCGAAGGGATGTAATGCACATACAGAAGATCTGGACGCTCGGGGCCAGGTTGGCAATCGGGGCTGGGACCATGTCACCCAGGAGGGCGAAGTATTCGTGGCTCATGGTCCCGAAGACGTCGATGCAGGCCATGTCGAGGAGTTGGCATTCCGTCGGAATGAACACTCCGATGCGGATGGTCTCGCGGGAATCGGTGCCCTTCATGGTGATAGAGGTGATAGACGACTGCTTGCAGGCCTCGCGAGCTATGCGAAATCGTGTTGGTCTGCGGTGCGCACAGAAGGGAGCTTCCCGGCGGTTCAGCATACGCACTCTTATCTGATTCCGAGCAGTTTATTCATTGCAGTGTTTTCCGAGGGTCTACCAACCGTCGCCGAGGGGCCCCGGAGCCCCGGAGCCCCGGCCCTGATGTGAGAGTCCGGGCGGTCGCCACACGGCGCTAGCGTCCCGTCCATCGGGCCGGGTGGTACCGCGCCTCGAACGCCAATTGGTCAGGGTGCCGGATATCCTCCGAACCCCTTCGGCACGGAGCTGGATGGATGACCGCGGAGACTTGGCAATCTACACTAATTGGATGAACGTTAGTTATGTCGCTCAAATGTGTCCACAATTGACGCTCTGACGTTTGCTTCCTCTATTCTTCATTAGAATACTTCCGGGTTGCATCGAGTTATATACAAGACGTTCGTGTCAGCTGAAGTACGCGGTCTTAAGAACGTATACGCGGTAACATGTTCGTTTGACACCTCTTGAGTTCTTGCACAGGTACTCCGTACTTGTGGCCGGATAATCGACGAAACCATTTAGACAACTAGATCTCTCTTCCCTCCGTCCGGTTTCTCTTTCTTTACTAGTACCTATCATCCATTCGATCTCTCGTTTAATCTTGCCTTGAGTCCAGGCCCTGTCTGTCTGTCTTCAAAACAAACCGGAAGTGAACCTCAAAATTTCCCGAAGACACTACCTACATAAGTGCTTCAGTACCTACTTGATAAGCACCTCGGTTTCCATTCCGAGTCGCGTATTCAAGACAAAACCGATTCGTAATCCGGATGAAGCAATGCAAAACCGACCTCGACAACACACGCACACACACACACACACACACACACATGCGCACAAACACAGCCACCCGGTTTTCCCATCCACACACATCGAAACCAGCAGAGAGAACCAGCATGAGCCAACATGCGTGTCAGAAACCGACCACCCACAACGTATCTTGTTAACAATATCCGCCCACGTCCCACCATCGTAGGACACATGTATATCGTACACGTAGTCACGAAACCGAAGCAGCATAGCCGCACACAATCCCGGGCCGTCGCACCCTAGGACTCCACGCAGAAGCCCCCCCCCCTCCCCCAAAAAAAAAAAAAAAAAAAAAAAAAGACAAAAGAAACGGTTACGCCCCAGAACGCGTCATCCCCCCTCCCTCCCGTCTTGTCCTATCTAATAATGGACCCCGCCGGCGCAGAAGAAAAAGCCCAGATCAGAATCGGGTCGACCGCGTATCAGCAAGCGCTGCGCAAGATACCCGCTACGTTCTTGGGAAGATTGGGGGGAAGCCGTAGTTATCTGTTTACACCACAACACGTATTGCACATGTGCCTGTACGGGTACGAGACTCACTCAATCTGGCTGGGAAGACCAGGCACAGAAAGACGCAGAGGACAGGAAGGGACACCGCAACCGTCGAACCATAGCTCACGTAGCCATCAAACCGGAAGAGAGCTTTTTGGAGAAGGCGTCTTGTCTAGCCGCAGGCCAAAGCGAGCGTCATGAATGTATTCTCCCTCTCTCTCTAGGCCAATGCCATTTCCAGAAGCTCCTGGATTAAGAGCACACACATGATAGTGAAAACCATCGGTGTGGCGAGGTCTCCCCCTGAACACCACCGACCAGTCCCGCTCCTCGTCTTACAGTCGGTAAACACTCCACCCCCCCATCCCTCGTTGCGAGCGGATGCCGTGATGCTCCTCTCTCCAGACTCTCTCTCTGTATGTACATAAATAATAATTAAAAATTAGGGGCTAGCGTTTCCTCTTTTTTTCTTCCCCGGGGCTGGCCCGTCCCAGGTGGCGGATAGTACCGGTCTCTCTTTCTTGCCTGGTCTCGTGAATCCTTCGGCTCAGCTGTCATCATAGAGCGGGTTTCGTGGCTGAGCCACCATGGCCGCGTCTTCCGTTTCTCCTCCGTATCAGTCTCTAAAGCGAATAGCACTAACGATGGGTATCGTCTGTGTCGAGTATCCTTCGAAACGACCAACCCTTCTGCCCCCCCCAAACCCAATATCTAGATGCCATATTCCGATGCCATGCCATGCATATCAGCAGCACGCCCTCTTGATTTTACACCAACGCGTCGCCGAAACCCTGTACCGTTAAACGGCAAAGCCCGTAACGGTAGGCAATACGCGCCGGTCGCCCGAGTTGGAGCAGAATATAGCTCTCTTTGAAAAGCGAGAAAAGAACGAGATCGGCGTTTCAATGTGTGGTGAACGATGCCGGGAGCTCTCCGCCACTGGTCTCTCGGCATAAATGGAATAGCATCGAAATGGAATAACGGTATCCAGCCCGGGAGAAGTATAGACCATGCACGTAGAAAATATGAAATTGCCGAAACCCAAAAAAAGTAAAGGTTGTCGAAAAGTTCGTAAGCCGTGCGGTGTTACACCAACGCATCCGCGGTTATCGACTTTGCTCTGCGCCGGGTAACCTTCTTACTGACTGTGTAAACCAAATCGAGCGTCCAGAAGTGGCATAATTGTGCTTGCGCGCATGGGATCGAACCGAAAATTGGTGCCACCAGCGGCACCATAACGTAGTCGATGAAGTTCGTTTTGGCTTTTCTCCGCGAAAAGTGCATACCTTTGAGTAGGCCGGCGTTGCCCATCTCCTTCTCGCGAGTCTCGACACATATCCTGTGGAAGCTCTCATAGAGAAAGAGGTACAAAGCGACCTCCATGAACCCGAGGGTTCGGAGAATGTTGCAGACGCTGTAGATCCAAGCGACACCGTGGACATCCTCCGTGCCATCCGCAGCCCACATGTAGAGCGTCGACGCGATGACGAGGATGGTCATTTGGACAGGCAGGAAATGGGCTTCAAACAAACGGTGGAAGAGGATGGCAATGCGCTCCCAGTCAGGTTCTTTCAGCGTGTCGGTGACGACGTCAGAGAAGATACCGCTCTCGGGTACGGCTTCGGCGTCCACACCGTCAATCTGCGACTGCGGGACGTAGTTGTCCGACTCGTCGTTCCTTGATCCGAGTTAGGTGTGGGTTTCCTCCCCTTGGGTTTAGCACGGCGCGACTTACATCGATGTGTGCAGGGGCCGAAACGCCCGAGAGGTGTGCTTCCTCTCTCTCCAGACCTCCACGACCTTCCTGAGCGCATAGCCCGTGTCGAGGGCACCCCACATGTGCCTAAGGGCCTGCTTGTACCGAGCGCGCACATCCGCGACGATACCTGGGACTCCCTTTCCGCGGCCACCGCCTGTGACGTTGGTTTGGCTAACCGGGCTCAAGACGGTGCGTACTGTCAGGTTTCCGTTGAGGGCGAAGAAACACTTGAGGTACATGTGCAGATCCTCGCCAATCGCTTCTGAGTCGCAATCCCAACCGCCCACGCGATCGACCAATTCGAGAGGGACCGAGTAAACGGATGTAGGGGGAGCAACCGATGAGCCCTCGTAGAGTCCGGACATGCCAGCAGCCGACCACAGGATGTCCGCGACGCGGACAATAGCCGGGACATCATGGGCGTTGCGATCGAAGATGATGGGAGCCGAATACAGAGTAGTGGTAGCCACATCGGGATGAGCCACATGCATCGCCGTCACGTTCGCAAAATAATTGGCCGAAAGATGGCTGTCAGCTGCATTAGGAAGTATCTTTTGGTTAGCGAATGCTGACGTACTGATGCAGGGATCCCAAACGTGCTGTTGTAGTTCTTGTAGGAATGTGCCGGGGCCGGGGGCTAGAGTAGCCGCGCAGCTGAGCCGCACTCACCATCGATGCCCGTGACAATGACGTCCTTCCGCTGCCCAAGGCTGTACTTTTCGCTGAGCTTTCTCGCAGCCCACGCCATGTTACTACCCTTGCCAGCCAGCTCGCCGGGGATGTCGGACGGGTGCACCGTGAAGTCGATGGAGCGGAACTTCTTGGAGAATTCGTTGACAAAACTGGCGGCCTTTGCCTCCGCATTGTGCTCTCTCTGCTCCATTGCAAGGTAGACCTGGACCTCACGCTTGTCAGCCCTGACACTTTCTGGGCACCCGCAACACAGGAAGAATGCCACCCCTGAAGATCATTGCTCCACCCGACGCCGCCCCAACAAACAACGGCGTGGAGCAGTGAGAGTAGTGAGAGTAACCACCAGCTGAGGTTGCGGGAGTGGTAAGCAGAGTGCGACTCACATCGTAGGTGCTTCGCGCCTGGGGATGCGAAGCAAGAACCTCGAGCGTCTCCCTTAGTGTGTCGTTCTCTTCCTTGTAGTTTGGGATGACGATGGCATGAATGACGCGATCCGGGGCGATGTCGTCGGCGAACCCTTCGAGCTCGAAATCGCCGGCTTCGCTGCTGGAAGCCGAGCTCAGGTCGCGCGACGAGGTTAACGTCTCGGAGCTGGAGAGCGAGGTGGAAGAAGCCCGGCGCCGGTGGCCGAACTTGATATCCCTCAATGCCTTGGAGCGCGCAGCCTTCTTCAGGCTCCTCGTAATGGAGAAGACGGCCCAGCAGGAGCGAAGCGGGAAGATGAAGACCAGGAAATGGATGAGCAAGCAGTAGTACGAAAATAGCTTGAGCAGGCGGCCACCGCTCTTTGGGTCGTGAGGGCGCGGCGCACTAAGGCTGTCGACTGACTCATGCATAAATGTATACCGTCGATTTTCCAGTTGGTTCGAAATCACCCAGTACGAAAGCGCAATGGTGGCCAGCATGGCGAGACCGCCGGCGCGCCGGCTGCACCACGCAAAGATCGACATCGCGGTGGCCGTGGGAAGAGGACCGAGCTGAGATGCCTATGGTTCGAATTGGCACAGTGAAGAGGGAAAGATGCTGTCGTGGCTCGTATCCTTGCGGACAAGATGCGCCGGGAGCGAGATTGACCGCGAATTGGTGAAGAGCGGACTCGGCAGATTGAGGCGCGAGGCGAGGGAGCGAGTGAGCCGGGGACGGTAGGGCCCCGTTGTGGGCGGAGCGGACGCGAGTCGTGATGCCCTCGGCGTGAGGCTGCTTCTTCAACAGTCCACGAGCTCAATTGCTTCGAGGTGCGGATAAGGAAGGAGGGACTGCGGAGGGAGAAGAAGCAGAAGAAGAAGAAAGAGGAAAGCGTGGGGAAAGAGACAGAAGTTCAAGGCGCACTGATAGCCGATAGCCGTCCACAAGGAAAAGAGGGAAGGAGGAAGCGAGAGGGACAGAGAGAGAGAGGGACAGGGGAAGAGAGCGGTATAGTTAGTGCGCTTGGGGCTACAAAGTTGTTGGGGGACGTGCCGAAAGCTGAGGGTAACTGTCAACCGAACCCACCAGAGACGTGTATACACTAGCCACTAGCAGGGGAAGGGAAAAAGGGGGAGTGCAGGCGCGATCATAGTAGTGCTACCGCGTAAGCTGTTACCTTGGGTGAGGCTGGATGTGCGCTCCAGAAACAGGGGGGTACTTGCAATTGGCAGTTGAGGGTGGAACTTGGGCAACGGATCTCCCACCTATCCAAGTCTGAGAGCGGCAGAGTCAAGCATGGGTTGGACGATCAAGCAACGAACCGAAAAATAAACGTTTTTTTCGCTCCGGACGAAGGACTTCCCAATTCCCACGGTTCAGGCCAGTCGAGCCTTCCGCATTTTCATTCGGCTTGGTCTACTGCACTACACACAATACACTCACCTCGTGTGCAGGCAACTTGAACATTACTACTTTTTAGCCTGAGGCTCACACTTCGTCACTATCGAATGGCCTGACGGAGACAGCAACAACAGCACGAGTCGCGGCTGCCGGGCAGTGCTCCTAGGCGGTGGTCGTCAGAGATCGCGGGAAAATGGCCGTGCCACAACCGCGTCACATGCATATCCCGTGGGGAAGGGACCCGGGGCGCTGCAGCTTTCAGACCATCACAGTACTGCGTACTTTAATAAGGTACTAGGATACACAAGTCCACTATCCGTACTATGTATGTATGTACATACTCGCAGTGTATGTACGTGGTGAAGAGGAGTGCGGCGCGGTCAAGAGGACAACTCACATGACGAAAGGGGGTGAAATACTTCTCAGGCCAGGCCACACACAGCACTCCTGACACTGTTCTTTCGTACCGGGCCTCGAGCGACGACGGAGACGATGCAGGGAAGTCGTGTTAAAGATGGCCAACCCGGGGTCTCCTCCGGACTTGTGGACCTCGTACACCAACTAAAGTGGGTCAAAGCATTGCCAAGCTGCAGCAGTTTCATGGAGTCAATTGCAACATTGGCGCCTTCCTACATACACCAACAGCAAGAGCAAGGAACATCAGGGGTCTTTTGCGAAATACACCAACCACAGCGGCTCGTTGAGGCATGTGTGGACATCAACTCCACCATCACGACCTCCATCACGACCTCCATCACAACGCCGACGGTGTGTTTTGGAAGACAAACATGCTTTGCAGCGCGGCATTTTTACCGGGCCACAGACACCCAGAGCAGTAAAGAGTCCGTCAACTTTACACTAGTATACCGGCGGTGGTTGACCGCCGCCTATACTAAGGTTAGTTTAAAATTTCTGTTCAGTCCGATTGCCTGGGCGCACCCCCGTGGGCTCGACCGGTCCCATTCGCCCGTGCAAAAGCTGTGGGAAACGTAATGTCAAAGAAATAATTATGGGTGGGGCATTTGGAGCTCGCCCCAGCACGCCCCGCATCTTCCCAAGTTGCATGATGTCCCTGTGCTACTCCGGCCGAAGCCAGCAAGTCAAGAAAGCCTCTAGGAAAAGGCTCGGCCGAGACTATCGCGGCGCAAGCGAGTCAAAAACTATACCAGAACAGCAAAGACAGAGAGAGAGAGGAGAAGAAACTGCCGATAAGTTAAGATCATTGCACTATTCACACATCTACTGTGATGCACCGAGCAGCGGGTACCTTCTTGTCAGGTACTTTCGTGCACAATGCCCCCTCTCAAAATTTTATGTAAGGTACGCATGCAAGTACCTTATTTGACAACTAGCCAACCAGCCTCCGCTTGTCAAGCTTTTCCCCCTGTTTTGGGTTTTGGAGCGCTGCTGGGGTCTACCTGGCAAAGCCGCTCCATAACCTTACGCGGTATTTCTGCGCCCAGAATTTCGTACGTTGTGGTGTAATCCGCTTCTGATTGGTGGCCGCTGCCACTCTGGGTAATATTTCCATGGGGAGCTTTGCAAGAACCTTCCGACGTAACATGGACAAAGCACCCCCACTTGGAATCCTGCCAGCGAGAGCACCGGAAAGGGGCCCCATTTTTCTGCACTGCCATCGAAACTGTGCTAACGCGCGTCCTTGGTGATGCTTCTTGGCGTGTGCTGCCCGCCGAGATTGAGGGAAGATCCCGTCTGCTCAGTTGGTTGAACAGTTACCACATTACACTACAGTGCTGCGCCATCTCTATTACGCGTTTGACGCAGATGTACGGATAGTACTGTACGTCTTCTTAAGGTGCTGATACTGTATATACTGCATACTTTGCAACCTGAGGGGAGGCCTCACCACTTGGCGTCTTGTCGAGGCTCGGCGGTTCTTTGCACATTCTTGAGCATCTCAATTTAACCAATGGTGTGGCGGGCGCTCCCCAGGTGCTCTTCTCCATCCGAGTCCCTGTTATCTAGCGTTGATTGCTTCCGCGTTTAGGTTTTGATCATCCTGGAAATCATCCCGCTCGGCTCCGGTTAACGGGAACAAGTCGCTCTCGTTGGCCCCTCGGTGTGTCTTCTTGTTCAGTACCACGTTCATCGGGGCCTTAGCGTGGCGAGTAATGTGCCTTGGATAGCTCCCGTGGGCGTTCGAGGGCTCGAGGAGGCGGGAGGTTGCTCTCTAATTTCTAGCGTGCACGCCACGAAGTCACAAGGGGAGCATCCTCTGGAAAAACCCACCCTGGAAAGGATGACCCCTGCGCCCTTAGCATCTCCAACCGGGCTTGCACCGCGACCTCGTCCCAACTCGGGCCCCCTCTCTGGGAGGTTTAAATTCTCAGCTTTGTGAGGCAGATGCGAGAAAACCACTTGAGATTGTAGACGAGGTAGTTTATGGAGTGTCTAAAACGCGCTACCCCAGACCGGTGTGTTCACCGGTTCCACCAATTCCTTCCGTCATGTACTCCGTAAGCACTCATCAAATCATTTCTCCGTCGGGGTTTGAAAGGGTGAAAGTGGAGTGGTGACCAGTGTGGCGGGCGATGTCCGTTTCAACGGCCGGGAACGATGTTTCCATACGTGTATTCCTTAACATTTTGCAGGGCAGCCATCCGGACCCGGGACGGTGTTAGAGCGGTACACAGATCCGGCTCGTTTGTCCGTTTGAAGACTCGGCTTTGGTAGTAGGAAATTACGCAGTACCACAAGCCACCGCCAATTCGACCGTGCCTACAAATTGAAAACCCCTTCCTCTTCACCTCCCGATCCCAACGGCCCCAGACACGACCGCATCAACCAAATCGAAACCGCTGCGTTGGGAACCCCTTTAAGGCCCTCTGCTTTCCAATTCACTCCCCTGGTTTGCCTGGTAGCCGTCCAAACTCGCGATTTTGGCTGGTCGCGTCTCCTAATCAAGAGCCACCAACCGCGCCCTCACGTAGCAGCGGAGCCCTCGGCGTTATGGCGTTAAGCTAGGCTCGGCCTGGCTGATGCGGTGCGGTCGTGATGTCCAATCCCAGGGCCAATTGCTCGGACTGCATCGTGGACTTCAGGCTGGGTTTGCCACAATACCACACGCCCATGTCTTGAGAACATAGGCCGAGTTCCTACAGAAAGAGCGGTGGGTGGGTGGTTTCTCTCTCGAGACGCCTCTGATCGCATGCCCGCAGCCAGATGACCTCCATGATGCAGGATAGTTGTTCACCCGCCCACGAGAGTTCAAACCACTTTCTCAAACATTTTCTGGATAGGTTTTGCGGCCTGTAGAGTAGATTATTAGCCAAGGCTGCGTGTCTGATGACCACCGACAATAACTCACATCGATGAATTTCTCGAGATCCCTGTCTAGATTTGCCAGGTCGTCTCTCCGCTTCTTGTTCTCGGCGATCAGCTTCTGCTTCCGCTTCTGCAGCTCCAGCCGCTGCTGCTCTAGCGCCTCACGCTCCGCCCGCTCGTGGTTGATCCGCGCCACCATCAGCGCGTTCTCGTCTGCGTCGGCATGTTCGGGGTGCTGGGCGAGGAACTCTTCTACCGGGATCAACGGCAAGAGCCGGTACGTGTGGCTGAAGGACGGGGAAAGAGACGAGAGGCGTTAGCCAGAGCGATCAATACACTCCGCAGAGGCAAAACATGGGGAAAAAATCAAAGAAGAAAAGAGGGAAAGAGGAAACAAAAAAAAAAAAGGAAAGGGGGGGCCACGCACTCGAACCCCTCGCAGGCGGCAATCTCGCCCTCGAGGTGCCGCTGCTCGTAGTACAGATTCTGCAGCTGCAGGTGCAGCACGTCCACCTCGTGCCGCGCCTCGGCCGTTCTGCTCTTGGTCTCTCGCGCGCGAAAGTGGGCGGCCCGGTGCAGCCCGCGGAGGTGGGCGATGTTGGTGTTGAGCAGCTTCTGTTGCCTCGAGATCTCGGTCAGCGCATCGGCTGGGATGGCGCCGTCGGGATTGGCGGCGGTCGCCTGCGCGATCAGGTCGACGAGGGCCTGCGCCTGCTCCCGCGCCGCCCTGGACGTCTCGACGACAGACGCCAGAGCGGGGTCCGTGATGTGGGCGTCGACCGTCATAGTTTGATGCCGAGTTTGGTGATCGGTAGGTAGGTAGGTAGCGACTCCTCGGGTTGGGTCGGCCGAGTCGGGGTTGCTGAGCTGGTTTGGAATGTGGGCCGCTGCTATGGTTGGCGATGTGATGAGGTACAGAGGATGCCAATTTCGTAGCTCGCTCGTTGTACGAACGACAGATGAGATTCGCTTGTCGAGGGTGGGAGATAATCACAATTTGTAAATGTAGTGTAGAGACGGAGATCAGTGTCTACTCGTACAGTTTCGTGCCGCAAACATCCTCAGCACGGACCAATTTATGACCCCTCGAGATGAACTGCCTTTCAACAGAATGAACGGCTGTGATAGACAAGAGACGTAACCTTATTCTCCCATTGTCCTATATTTGAACGAGACGAAGGACTTGCTTCGATCGAGTCTGGACAGAAAGGAATATATTCTAGCTACTCCATGTAGTCGATGTGTTCCTTCACTACAAGGAATCATCCTGGACCCCTCGGTACCTCGGCCACCGATTCGCCGAGACAGCATCTCTTGGAGCAACTGGGACCATCCAAAAAATTGCTGCCAAGAGAAGTATTCCGGGGCTGCGAAAGTTGTTGAGAAAGTGCACCGTGAAGCCTCTATTTCGCCTGAAAAGAGCCTAAGACATCGATAGTTAAGCTGCCGTTCTTGCCAAAGGTGAGAGATGCTGCGCAGCATTGAACTACCAGGAAAGCGAAAAAGTATGATTGATGATGTGCGGTCCGTACTTTGCTAGTATTCTTTTGTCGTTTAAAACAATGATTGGTCGCGCCCGCCCAGCTCTAACTAGTTAATAGCGCCAGAAGAACTTGATGCACTCTGTATCGGATCTTGTAAGAAATAATGGTTTCTTGGCTACACTGCTCTATGTATAACCACAGTAACAACAAAGTAAATCCGTACAAGCCGAGTTTTCAGCTCACGGTTAGCTAGGTATGCAAAGTGGGTTACGTAATACTGCGCACTACAGATACTCTGTATCAAAGACACAACTAGCCCTCAAGATTAAAAGTTAGGAAGCGCTCCGCTATCTGTGACGTGTTGCATTAGTAGTAGTGTACTTAGGTGCGCTGGCAGATTCGTGCTAACGGTGTAAGCGTTGTCGCGAAGAGCCAAAAGCGTTGACCTCTTTTGCTCTTAAAAGTGTTGAGTATGTGGGGCTACCGCGGCAATGACCGCAGCAATTGGTTCTAACCTGCATATCTGACGCACGAGAACGGGCGCTTTCGGGCTTTCGGCCTGTGAACGCCCGCCAGTGAAACGAGGTCCTTAAACCACGGGCCCCTCTCGTTATTTACTGCTTCCTCGAACAGACGCTGCTCATCCATCATCAATCTGCATCTCTTGACCCGGCCGTGCTGAGTGCCTAACCCTTACGATCTGTCGGTCTCAACGAAATCGGATTCCTCGGTTGGAGATTGCCCTGATGCATTTCTGTTGAGAGCTACTCTATGAACGCAGCGCTCTCTTGATTCCTTCATTTAGAACTTGGATTTGCAATTGGCGATTGGCGGTCCAATAGAACGAATTTTCTCCCTCGTTTCACAGTGCTCCCGTGTCCCTCTCCCCCCCTCACCCTCGACCCCGACTTCCGCGTGCTCTTCGAACACCGGCCCGACCTTGGCCAAGCACATCGCAGCGCCCGTCCCGCTTCCGGTTACGACCCTATCACACACTCACACTGACACGGACACCCAGCGGAACCACCACCCACCCGGTCACACTTGACCTGTGCCCCGTCCCCCACCGGCTGCTGTAGGCTCTCGTTGTCACCATGGATGTTTCATCCAACATGGGGTGCCCCGCCCCGTTTACCTTTGGCTCTTGCGACGATGCCCCCAGGGGCATGTCGTCGGGAGCCCAGGCCACAGACCGGGCCGCTGCGCGGAAGCGGCGCCACTCTCACATCATGCCGAGGAGGAAGTCTATCGTTAACCAAATCATGGATGGGGAGGAAGGCCTGCTCCTCAAGCTGGACCTGCTGCTGACTGATCTTGAGCGGCGACTCGAGTATTGGGAGAATTATGGAGAGCTCAGCTTGGACTCGAGCATCTCGGCCGCGTTCGATACCCTTAAGGCCGTCCGGACACGATGCTCGCAGGTCTCGGAGGAATTCATGGGTGCCGGACGGAGGAAGCTGCAAGTCGTGGTCGACACCCTCGAGTCCGGTTATCACGAGGCCTTGGCCGCGGCGGGCTCGCTCAACGAAAAGGCGAAAGTCAGCATCGAGCTACTCGACGGGATGCTGCAAGAGATGGAGGACCAGGCGGCCAGGTTCCGGGAGAAAGGCTTGACCAATGCGGCCGAGACCCTCATGGACGAGGCGCACCGCGTCGTGGACGAGGGCATTGAGAGGGCGAAGCGCGCAGCCGAGTCGCTCGAGGACCATATTCAACGCGCCATCGCTCGCGCCCGGGAGCACGGCCTGCTCCGCTACGAGGATTTGCCGGTACCCTGGCGGACCAACCCGCATATCATCAGGGGCTACCGCTTCTCCGAGACCAAGCTCGCCTGCGTGCGGTCGGTCTTTTCCTTCTCGAACGAGCTCGTCAACATCTGGTCCCACACCATCGGCCTCGTTCTCGTCCTGGCCGTCGCCTTCTACTTTTACCCCACGAGCACCAACTTCTCCCTGAGCTCCAAGGCCGACGTCTTCATCGCCGCCGTCTTCTTCTTTGCCGCCTGCCAGTGCCTGGTCTGCAGCGTCATATGGCACACCATGAACTCGGTCGCCGACGTCAGTCTCATCTCCATGTTCGCCTGCGTCGACTACACGGGCATCTCGCTGCTGATCGCCGCCTCCATCATGACCACCGAGTACACCGCCTTCTACTGCGAGCCCGTGAGCCGCTGGGTTTACATGGTCACGACGGCTCTGCTCGGCGTCGGCGGCGTTATCCTGCCGTGGCATCCCCGCTTCAACGGCGCCGACATGGCGTGGGCCAGAGTCGCCTTCTACGTTGCGCTCTCGGCCACCGGGTTCCTCCCGATCTTGCAGCTCTCTCTCACGCGCAGCCCCGGGGCGGTCTTGGAGTTCTACACCCCGATTGCGAAATCGCTTGCCGTGTATTTCCTCGGCGCGCTCGTCTATGCCAGCAAGGTGCCGGAGCGCTGGTGCCCGGGCATGTTTGACTACGTCGGCGGCAGCCACAACCTCTGGCACGTTGCCGTCCTGGGCGGGATCTTGTTCCACTACACGGCCATGCAGGACTTTTTCTCTCATGCCTTCAGGCTTGCCAAGGACGGTTGCGCGGCATACTAGGCTCGCGTGTATCGTTTCGCTCTCTCTCTCGGGAGTTGCCTCGCCAGAGCAAGTTTGAAACTCGTCCCCATCTTTGGGACAGCAGCCGTTGCGTCCCTTTGACAGCATTAGGGGACCTGGAGCGGCTCCCCCCCCATTCGTCTTGTGTGGCGGCCTTCAGCCCGCTGTCACAAAACGTGACTTTAGAACAAAGGGCCCGTGGCCTTGCACCGCACCATCGGCGCCAATGCCGTTTGGAGAAGAAGATGGGACACTTGGACGGTTCTGGGTCCGAAATGACCCCGTTCCAAGTCCTGCGTCGTCTCATGTGTATCCACGGTTGGCGATTCGTCCTTACAGCCGTTGATACTCGGTCGACGCCGCTTCCCATGACGGATTGGCCGGACCCCGCCTCTGCCGTGATTGCGACCGTATGTCCCGGCGGCCGGCGGCGTGGCCTCTCATTCAAATCATTTGGGGATACAGCGTGCCAATATCTTGCATCCCGGAGCCCGAGGTTCGAACAAGGCGTCCCCAGGTCATTTTCGCTTTATTTGCGGCTCTCAGACACCCACAGGCTTTTGATCTTCCGCGTTGAAGCTAAAACATGCCGGTCACCGGGGTACCCGTACAGGAATCGTCTCATCACGGCAGCTATCGTGGATTATGGCAGCGCGGCTGGGCCAGAGTCGACGAGTCGGACGGCAACTCCCAGAACGGAGCGGGGCGGGCCACCATGTCCGTTCCGATGCCGGACCATAGCCGCGGTAGTTGCGTGGGCAGTTCTTCCTGCTTCCCTCCGGCCGAGATAGACCCTGGGAAATCGCCTATTTGACGCCTTGTGGGGATTCTTTTGCTGCTCCTCTTTTTACGGCCAGGGGACAGTTGGACAGGTCAAAAAATCTCCTGTCGGTGTTGTTTTTTCTCTTCTTTTGAGCTTGGATTTACCGAGAACAGGGGCGAGTGGCCCGTGTTAAGGCCCTAACATGTCAACGGCGTGAGAAGGCCGGGAATATTAGGGATATATGGGGCGTTGAGGCATTGGATCATGGGACGATGACATGCACGTGGTATGCGAGATGACGGGGTTAATTATGAAGAAGGGTCCCATCTGCTTGGTGACGGATGGAGCAACGAGCAGACAAAAACGAGCGGAGTTGGGTAGTTAGGTGGGATTTGTGTCGAGCATTATTAGCGTTGGCGTCGTAGTGTAGAGTATAGATGTAGACTAGAAGAAGGAAGAAACTGGTGAGTCGGGGGCTCGCAGGAGGGTAGCCTGGTCGGACAGCGTTGCATAATTATTAGAAGATGGCCGTGGGGCTGTTAGGGTTGGTAATAGTAGTCGGGATGGACGCGATGAAGGGATGTGTTCTTTTTTTGCGGGCATAGATAACGGTCTTCAAAGGTAGAATCTTCTAACGTTGTTGGACACAGCAATACATACATTTTCAGTATCATGAAAAGCAAGACGCGAGAGTAACGGCAAAGAGAACTACTCTTGTGGCATTTGCTGCACCAAGGGAGAATGTGGTTGATAATATTATTGATGTTATTATTTGTTTACCTTTTGTTCCCTCTGTTCTTTCAACTTGTTTTCTTCTCCTGTAGAAAACCAATTCAAACCTAGGGAGAACAAGTCCAAGCCAAGTATAAAGCCTTCTTCTTTAAGACCCATTGACGCCTCCCGGCGTTTTCCAGCCGTATATACATACTTTTGAACGCCTTCTCTATCTACCCAAGCACCATCGTATGATTTTTGCATCGCGCGTTTCTGGCGTCATCGTCATCATCCTCCGCAGCATCGCCTGCCTCTCCCCTACATGCCCCTGCCTTCCCTTGTCTGCCTGCTCGCCCGTCCGGTGCTGGTAAGGTAGTCTGCGATACTCCGGCAATGAGCGAGAGACATGCAGCATTCGAGACGTTGGGGTGGTTTCGGTTGCCTGCGAGGTGGTCCGTCTGCAAATGCCCCTAAAAACGATGATGAACATGTCCGGGACTCCCCCGGGGGGGGGGGGGGGAACAGAAATGGCCCGTTCATCTATCCAGCCCGCTCGTACTCTTCTTACTGCATGATCTGTGGACGTGTCAAATGGTGATCAGCTCCGCGGGGCTTCTTTGCCGAGATTGGAAGGACTGAAGGCCACGGGAGATGTTTCCCCGTGGCGCCGCATTTACCCGCATAACTGCGCGGCATTAAACGTGGTGGCTAGTTTCACATTTGGGGAAGAGGACGAGCGGGGGGAGGCCCTTTCGGTTTGGTACTTTTTTTTCTTCTTCTGCCATCTTCTGTGGCAGTTCGGACCGGGCGGGTGCTGTGGCAACCAGGTACCGCGGCCGCCGCCCTTCGACGCCTGCCAGCCTCGTCTGGCCCGGCCGGCGTGCCGGCGATCCGACGTGGCAATTGCGGCTTGATGGTTTGTGCACAAGCAAGCGACGGGCTTTCCATGCCCGGGTTTGAAGGAATGCTCCGGTAAGTATGCGGAAGGGGGTGGAGCAGCCCGGTCGACTCGACGTTCGAGCCGGTGCCGTCGTCCGTTTGTGCAGTCGTGTTTGCGTATGTTCGCGCGTGGCCGTCCTATCGGGCGTGAGCGACGATTTCGGCGTAGACGTCGTCGGGGATCATCTTGATTATGGCGAGCGTGGTGCGTTTGATCTGGTCGGCCTGTAGCGCCGGGAACGAGCGGAGGAGCTTGTTGGGGCTGAGGAATTGGCGGCCGTCCGTCAGTTTGTGTTCCTACCCCGACGAGAAATTCAACATAGAAAAAAAGTTACGGGTGGATTCACGTACCTGGGCGACTCCATGATCTTGCTGCGGATCATGATCAGCTGTGCTACGATGCAGAGGATGTTGAGGTGAGGTCCATAGGCGAAGAGGAAATCCCAGAGGCGCAAGACCTCGGGCAAGGGAGGCGTGCAAGCGCAGAGGGTCAGGACAGACGGGAAGGCGTATATCTCGGCGGACAGGTTCTTGGAAAGCAGGTGCTGGCTGAGCTTGGGATCGACGATGGCCAGCACCTTGTCGACCAGGGCCAGGCCCTTGTGCACCCCGTCCATGGCGCCGCGGATGTAGCCGGGGCATTCTTTGGTCAGCAGCTGGTGGAAGGCGACGAACGCCTCGGCCTCGCTGCGGGCGGCGTACAGGAAGGGCGCTGCCAGCACGTTCATGCCCTGGACGTACGTGCCGGGCTCGGCCGTCACGCTGGCGACGGAGCCCTCGGTCGTCAGCGTCAGGGCGCGTGCTCGCTTGGCCGCGGGCGAGGAAGCCGGACTTCCGTAGTCGCTCCCGTAGCCCGTGCCGGGCCGGCTGCTCGATTGGTCCAGCGAGCGTCGCGTGCTGCTAGCTACGCTCGGGTCCCGGGTGCGCACCTCGCGGGCGTCGTGGAGCGTCCAGGCGAAGGCATTGAGCAAGCGTATCAAGCTCGCCTCGCTCACGCGGCGTCGGAAGAGGGGGTCGGTGGACAGGGTGCGGAAGGTGTCGTTACGGATCTTGGAGTAGGCCGGGGAGGCGCCGCGGTGGATGAGGGCAAGGTAGGCGTCGGTCTCGAGCATGGGCGCGTTGAGGAGGATGAGCCAGACGTAGATGCGGAGTGAGGACTGTTTTGGATTCCCCGAGTCAGTGGCCCGACTAAAGACTGGGCGCCCCAGGAACGATTCTCTCTTGTTTGTTTAATTGTGTGTATGGACGTAGGGGGGCTGCTCACCATGCCGTCGCTGTCGGACTTGATGCCCTGGTCGAGGATCTTGAGCCGCGCGCTCTCAAGGGCCCCTTCGACGTCGCCATCCGGAGGTCCCTCCCGCAGCAGCCGGTCGAGGGACATGGCGTCGGCGGCGAGGGACCGCTTGCTCAGAGCGGAGCGTCGTGTTGCTGTGGCTGCCGTCATGGCTGCCCTGTTGATCTGGGCGGCGTTGGGAATTGGGGCTGCGTCGCTGTTGGAGCGTGCTCTCTGTGGCGAGCGGGTGATGCTCGCATATCTTCTCACGGGAGCGAGATTCGGGGCTGGAGCAGGAGCGGGAGCGAGAGCGGGAGCGGGAGCGGGAGCAGCAGGAGGGTGCGGCTGAAGGTGCTGGTCCAAATATTGGAAGTGGTGTTGATGGAGCTGGAGTCTCTGCTGCTGCTGCGAAATGAGCGACGTCTGGGCAGCGGCCTTTGCTCCCAAGCTATGAGCCGACTGTAATCTCCTGAGCGTTCGTTGCGCGCCGGGGTTTGAAGGCGGGTGGAGCTGTAGCGCGGTCGGGAGGAGCCCCGGCGGAGGAGACAGGGCCTCCCTGGTGGGACTCGGTAGCCTGTCGAATTGATTGAAACTACGGCGGGTCATTTTCAACGGTTTGCCGAAACACTTGGGACAATGTTGGAAACGACTCTGAAGAAAAAAAAAAAAGACGTCGTCGGTGCCGTGCAGCGCCCCGGCAACCGAGAACAAAAGCTTTGGGCGGCGCGGTGGATGTTTGGGGCCCAATCCTAGCGGGAGGCTGGACGAACGCGAAACCTTGGAAGGCGAGTAGGTTAGGTTGTTACTCCGTACCTTCTGCAGGGAGGTGCCCGCGTGTTCATTTCGCGGCACCGCGCCCACGATCGAGCCAATGAGCTTCGTTTTTCCCTCAAGAGCTGCCTTCTGGCGGGCTTTTGGAGAAGTACTTTACGCAGCACTACGAATTACGGAGCAACTAAGTGACTGTAACTACGCAGTACTACAATTAGTTATTCATTTCGCATGTTAACCCGGACGAACTCATTGCCTGCCGATATCCTAGTCCCGATCATCCGAGTTTGTAGTGTAGTGTAGATCTCTTTTAACGGTCTTCTCCGGAGCTGGATGGGGCCTTCGCTTCCTGATCGAGAAGAGTTACATGCCCCACTGGGCTTCCTTGCCTCCGGGTCTTGCTCGACTCGACTCTGGCAGTATTAATGAAAAGCTCCCCACCACCTTTCCCGTTTCGAATAGTTAGTCCAAGCTCCCAAAGAAAAAACGCGACTTTGCCCAACAAGTGATGCCGGTCGCTCAAAATTTCTAACAAACGCGAAGAGTTCTTCCCAACAGTCATTTCAAACTTAACAATTGACAAATTCTATATCGATATATCGCGATATTAACGTCCTATGGCTGGAGGCCCCACTGACAATCCAGCGTCTCCGGTTCAGTTTTCATCCGATCTCAAACAGTCTCTTGTCTCAGCTTCCCGAATAGGATACCTGCTGCGTTGGGATTGGCCCGCAGTCGTCGTAACGCGTCCGGGGAATGTCAGATGTGAACACGGGGTCTGGCCGTAATGTTCTAAGATTCCGTCCCGGAGCACCTTTGACATCATAAACGAAGAGGTCTAGGCAAACCTCTTATCTCTCGTCCTTTCTAACTGATCCTTTTTTTTTTCCCTTTTTCCCTTTTCTTTCTTTTTTTCCTTTTCTCCCTTCCCTCCTTATCCCCTTTCTTTTTCTCTCTATAAGAATAAGTGCAAAGTTCTCCTATACATAGGCATACCCTCGTAGTAGAGGGCACCCTTACTCAATTGGCGCCTTACTCTGGTAGACCTAGCGCACTCCAACTTGGGGTTTGACAGCACAACAGTCGCCGCCTTAAAGTATCCTGACGTTCGAACGATGGGAAAATGAGCCGGCGCACTCGCGTCAATGCTTCGGACCACTAATTGTACTCCGTACATTACACAGCCCGTCATTTAATTCATTTATTTTCATTTTCGCGCGCATTTTCCTAATGATGCCGTGGAATACTATGTTTCTTGCATATTATCTTTTTTTTTCTTTTTTTCTTTTTTTTTTTGCTTTTTTGGTCCCGCCACATCAAACTTGTCTCTCCTATTTGCCCTTTTTCACATACATTTTCTTCAACTTTGTATCTTCTTTGCATCTTCGTCCCCGTTTGTTCTGGGGAGGCCAATCTAGGGCCTAGGTTTTCCATCGTCCGAATTCAAACAAGGATAAGCTGTTGTGAGCGGCTGGGCAGAAGCGAATGCGGAGCGTGCATTCGCCCCTCACCGCGAAGTCATGACACACACGTAGGCGACCGATGTAGGAAGACCACCGGACCTGGGAAGAGCCTAGACAATAAATAAAATCTACAGAGCTGCAGTTATGTATCGCCCCAGGTCGTGAAAAGCACCTCGGCCGAACGAGCTCGGCAAGCTCGGAGTACGGATTACTGTAGTCCAGGTGTGCTAGCGTGGCAGGCGTGGGGGTCAAGCTTTTGAGGCTACAAACTTGGCGAGCACATCATCAATGGGGCCCGATTGCATCATCGCCACCTAGCAGTCCCATTCGTCGCCTGGCACGGCACACCTAACGCCCTCCTGCAATGGCACCTCAACCCCCAAACCGCAAGTTACAATCCGTATGCGCACTTTACGTTGAGCTTGTTTTACTGGGTAGTCGCGTTGAGAAGAGATCGCAGAGGTACAGTTGTACATACTCCTACTTAGGTAGGCGCGGGGCTACCGAATGTTCACCTGATTCGATCATGGCACCTTCTTTACGGCTTCCCTGCCAAACGGTTCGTCTTTCGCCCCCTCACCTGTCGCCAACTCCAATGAGAAGAGAAAACCCAGTTTTTCTAGGCGCGCAACGAGCAATATGTGATGCTGGTCCCCATGCCGAGTTCCACTACTGAACTCCCGCCGCTAGCTGTGATAGGCAATGTAGCGATTGCGCCATCCGGCTGAAGCCCGCTCTCCGCATCTCCAGGGATCCGCTACCTTTGATTTCAGATCTCGGGACCACTACGGGCAAGCCCCGGGCAAGCCCCGGTCAACCCTCTTAACTGCGATTCGGAGTCCAAGTCGAGGACATTCTCAGCTCTACTTTTCATATCTAAGGGGGCGCTTCTTTTCCTCTTGCTTTGGTTTCGTCCTATCAACCCGGTATTGGCACAATTCTCTCGGCTCCATCGGGTCCTCTAAGCTCGTTCCTGTCCGTAATTAGGCGCCTCCTCGTCGCGCCGCTTCAACGGACGCATCCAGGCCGCATCTTCGCCAGACCTGAGTACGGACGGCGTGATGCCTCCCAAGGCCGGCCGCTTTGTGGCCAGGGCGCTGGGCATCAAACTCCAGGAAAATGACCCTTTCAAGGAACTGGAGAGGCCGGGGGCCTCTATGCTTTCCAACGAGACTGGTCACACTTTTGTGGAGGAGCCTCCCAATGTCCTCGAGTACCTGAACGACCTCATCCCGTCAGGCAAGGAGGTCTACGACTACATCCTGTCTCTCTTTCCATTCCTCTCGTGGATCGGGCGCTACAACCTGCAATGGTTCATTGGAGATCTCGTCGCTGGTAAGAACGGCTGCCCCTTGCTGAATGCGAAACAATAGTCGCTAACCGCCCGCAGGCATCACGATTGGTGCCGTCGTCGTTCCCCAGGGCATGGCCTACGCCAAGCTTGCCAACCTCGATGTCCAGTTTGGCTTGTACTCGTCCTTTATGGGCGTCTTGATTTACTGGTTCTTTGCCACATCCAAGGACATCACCATCGGTGTAAGCCCGGTTCTTCCCCCCCCTTCCGCCCAGAATCTGATGGAGCGCTGATAACGCCGCAGCCGGTCGCCGTCATGTCACAGCTTACCGGCGGCATCGTTGCCGATCTGGCCGTCACTTTACCCGACGTCCCAGGCCATGTTATCGCTTCCGCGCTTGCCATCCTGGCGGGAGCCATTGTCCTGTTCATCGGCCTCATCCGCTGCGGATGGATTGTCGACGTCATCTCGCTCACCGCGCTCTCGGCCTTCATGACCGGATCGGCTATCAACATCTTGGTCGGACAGATCCCCACCATGATGGGCATCACGGGCTTCTCAACCCGCGAAGCCCCCTATATCGTCTTCATCCACACCCTTCAGGGCCTGCCCCGCACGACTCTGGATGCTGCCATGGGTCTCACCGCTCTTACGATGCTCTATCTCCTCAGGGCGGCCTGCTCGTACTCTGCGAAGCGGTGGCCGCAGCATCAGCGCCTGTTCTTCTTCCTCTCGACCCTGAGAACCGTCTTCGTCATCCTCTTGTACACAATGATCAGCTGGCTTGTCAACAGGGGTCTTCCCGAGGATGAGGTCAAGTTCAAGATCCTGTTACACGTTCCCCGAGGTGGGTTTCGCGCCTGAGCCGTGCTCTAGCCTTGCGACTAAACAACCCGAGCGATGCAGGCTTCCAGAACGCGGCGGTCCCAGTGCTGAACAAGCGCATTGCCAGCAATCTCGCCGGCTACCTGCCAGCGACCGTCATCGTCCTCCTGATTGAGCACATCGCCATCTCGAAGTCTTTCGGGCGGGTGAACAACTACACGATCAACCCCTCGCAGGAGATGGTCGCCATCGGCGTCACCAACATGCTCGGGCCCTTCCTGGGCGGATACGCCGCTACCGGCTCGTTCAGTCGCACCGCCATCAAGTCCAAGGCCGGCGTCCGGACACCATTCGCCGGTGTCATCACCGCCGTCGTCGTCCTCCTCGCCATCTATGCCCTCCCGGCCGTCTTCTACTACATCCCAAACGCCTCTCTCGCTGCCGTCATCATCCATGCCGTTGGCGATCTGATTACCCCACCAAACACCGTCTACCACTTCTGGCTGGTTTCGCCGTTGGAGGTCTTCATCTTCTTTGTCGGCGTTATCGTCACGGTGTTTTCGACGATCGAGAACGGCATCTACTGCACCGTGTGTCTTTCGGCCGCCATGCTCCTGTACCGCATTCTCAGGTCCAAGGGCCGCTTCCTCGGCCGCGTCAGGGTGGCGTCCATGCTCGGCGACCATGTCGTTGGCGGCGACACGCAGCGCGGGGCCGAGTATGGCACATTCACGGGAACTCCGGAAGCCCCCTTCCGCAACGTCTTCCTTCCCATCACCCACGCAGACGGCTCCAATCCGGAGGTCGAACTCGACAACCCGTACCCGGGCATCTTCATCTACCGCTTCAGCGAGGGCTTCAACTACACCAACGCCAGCCACAGCCTGAGTTACATGACCGACTACATCTTTGCCCACACGAGGCGGACCAACCTCGCGAGCTTCGAGCGGCCCGGCGACCGCCCGTGGAACAACCCGGGCCCGTCCCGGCGCGAGCTAAAGGCCGCCGCCGCCGCCGCCGCCGCGGGCACCAACGCGGTCGCCGACAACGTGGACCCCAAGCTGCCCACGCTCAAGGCCATCATCCTCGACTTCAGCTCGGTCAACCACGTGGACATCACCTCGGTCCAGCAGCTCATCGATGTGCGCAACCAGCTCGACCGCTACGCGGCGCCCGACACGGTCGACTGGCACATTGCCTGCATCAGCAACCGCTGGACCAAGCGCGCCCTCGCCGCTGCCGGCTTCGGCTACCCGACCATGCGCCCGGACGTGCCCCACCTGCGGTGGAAGAGCATCTTCAGCGTGGCCGAGATTGGCGGCGCCCAGAGCGCCGCCGCCGCCGCCGAGTTCGAGGACAACGAGAAGGAGCTCGAGAGCAGCAACCGCCTCGAGACCCTGCACTCGCACAGCCACGCCAGCGCCCACCACCACCACCCCACCACAGCGGACGACCTCGAGGCCGCGCTGTCCAAGAAGGCCACCGTCCCCGAGGGCGCCGACGAGGAGGAGCCCGCTGACGCCGTGGGCGCCGTCAACCTCGCCTCGCGCCGCACGCCGGCGCTCAACGCCGGCCGCACCGTCGCCGTGCACGGCATCAACCGCCCCCTGTTCCACGTCGACCTGACGAGCGCGCTGCAGAGCGCCATCGCCAACGTCGAGGCGCGCCGCGAGTACTCATCCGATAGCGGCGCCGGCGGCAAGAACGGTGGCGCCGCCGCCGCCGCCGCCTCGGCCAAGGCGGACAGCGACATGGTGACGACGAGCGGCGGGAGTGGGACTTCTTCCCCGCGCTGACGAGAGCGAGCGAGCTTGACTCGAACGCGTTCTTTTTTTCTTTTTCTGTTTTCTTTTTTTTCTTTCTCGCATCTCCCGCCCCTCTCCCCTTTCCCTTCTTCCTGTCTGCTGGTAGATGGGAAGGGCATGGGTGGAGGGGCGGGGCTCTAATTCATCATAAAAGGGAAGGGGAGAGGAAAAAAAACATAAAGCGCGGGCGTTAAAGGTGTATGCTTTTGGCTGTCGCATGGGCGAATCATAAGTCACATCGCATTGGCTCAGGCATGGTTAGATGTTCGATTAGATGGTTGGTTGGTTGGACGGACAGGAGTGTCTGCATGACATGTAACGGTTTTGGGTTGGTTGGAAATACCCCATAGAGCATAGGGAGGGCGAGTTTCCTCTTTTAATTTATGCAAATATCTACTATCTATCCGAGCACTTGGCATATCAGTATCCGATGTTGCTCTCGCCATATCATACTGAAGTGATTGTTGGATTGAGTCCCTCCTCTATTGGGTTGAGGAGGCCTTGATATTTCATATTAGGAGTACTTCTTCTGACAAGCGGGGTTGATACCATAGACATTGAAAGAGTACTCGAGTCAATTTTCACCGTTTGAGTCGTGCAAATAAACAAGTCTGTCTGACCAGGGACTTGGTATTTTCGAGCTTTGATCCGATTCCCCTCATCTTGTCACAAGTTTCAGCTGGCCAGTCACTCGTAGTTAGGCCGGCCGAGTCAAGGCAGTGAAATTGTTCCGCCGTACGGTCCTCGGCAAGACGGACAGATCGACAGAGAAGCAGGCAGGCAAGGCAATAGGCAGAAGCCTCCTTCGAGCACACGCAAACACTACACCTCGCTTTTTACACCAATGCGGCCTCTAGGTTACGAATGGTATCTAGCTAAGATAAAGGCACTGAGCCCCCCCGCCGGGGGGGGGGAGGGATGTGTTGTAGAGTACTGGTGAGTACTGGTGAGATGGATGGTATGGTGGTGATATGGTGGTTATGTATGTACGAGAAACCCCTGATAAACACACACAAAAAATGCCAATAAGACGCATCACGCCATCCAGATAGCTAGCTATCCTTGCTTTGCTCTTTACCGGTGAAACCATTTTTTTGGGGGGGGGGAGGGAACCAGCCGCTCCTCCTGATATTGCCTTGCTTGGAAAGCTTGGGAAAATTTCGCCAAGTTACTGAACGAAAGGGGTTGTTCGTTCGGTGTGGGTGGATGGATGGATGGATGGGTGGATGGTAGGGTGGAAGCGAGGGTGAACAAGCCGTCCACATCCACTTTTCACGAACCGCGAGCTCTCTTCGCGGCAATCTCGGGGCCATCCAGCGGCGGGCTGCTCGGGGAGACGGTTCGTTTCGCGCCCCTCCCCCCTTTGCCGCCCCTTCCACGGCCGCCACCTCCGATCTGGCTGCTGCCGCTGCCGCTGCCGCTGCCGCCACCACCCCTTCCGCGTCCGCGAATAGTGCTCGCCGCCCGGACGGGAGTGAGAAATGGCACGCTGGCGTTGCCGCTCTCACTACTACTGCTACTGCTGGTGCTAGTGTTGCTGGAGCCGCCGCCGCCGCCCGGTTCGGTGGGAGGATGTTGGACGATTCCCGGCGGCGGGGGTTGTTGGTCCGGAGGCAGAAGCGGCGGCGTCTCGCTGCGCCTGACGCCACGCAGGCCGCTTGCTTCGTCAACATGTTGTTCGGTTGTACAATGGCTCCGCATGCGCTCAATCAGGCGGCGCATGTTGGCCACGTAAGACGGCGGGGCGCCGCGTACGCCGACGCGGTCCATGATCTCTTCGAGCGCGTCGATGAACTGGCTCTGGTCGGCGAGCATGTCCAGCGCCGAGTGGACGAAGCCCGTGTCGCGGTCCCCGATGAGGGGTGCGTACAGGTCGCGGTGGCTGACCACCGCCTTCAGGATGACGACGAGAGACCGTGCCGCGGACGACCGTGCCGACTCGGTTAGTGGACTGGGGCCTCGGGAGACGAGCTTCTCGATCTTCTTGACGCTGCGCTGGATCTGAACACATGCCCAGTCTGCGTTTCGGGGTCCATCTGCGCGTCTCCACCACCCCTTCTCGGCAACTTCTTCTGGGGCTCCCCCGGTGCTCGAGCATGCGTCCAGCTGCCGGATGATGTGCATCACTCGGTGTTGAATACTTCGGAATGGGTCGACAGCAGGGTCGGATGGGTTGAGCTCGGAGCGCACCCACTCGGCGAGGGAGTGGGAGGCGAGGATTAGGGAAAACAGGGTCGCGCCCAGATCGCCACGGCGTATCAGAGCGTCCCGGCTGTACGAATCTTCTAGGTCCGGCCTGTACTCGTCGAGCTCGCCGGGTTGGATGCCCGCCACGGCCGCGACCATTTCCCTAGCCTCCCGCACGCGAGCGGGATTTGGAGCGATCACGTCGCTGTCGGGCTCGGACGCGTCGCAGCGGAGATCGTCGGCAAGGATGTCGAGTCCGATCTGTGATATCTGGTCGAAGGGGTCTCCCAGTTCCTCGGGGTAGCCGAACTCGGTCAGCATCAGCTCCGAGTCAGGATCGTGGTCGAAAAGCGCTTGCTTCGAGATCCTGTCAAAGAGCCAGACGAGATGCTTGCAGGGCCGCGCTCCTTGATACCGAGCATCGGGGCATTCGCACCGCGGGGTCGAGAACTCCCCGCTCCTCCGGGAGCCGATCCGGACGGAGCAAGGCACCACCTCGTGCATCTGGAAGGCATAGAAGAAGCCGTTGCCTTCAGGATCCTCTTCCCTGATGCCGCAGAGTTCCAGCGAGATCTGAGGTGGCTCCTTGACCCGTGCCTGGTTGAACAGCCCCTTAACCATCTGCCGGGCTCTCGGCGAAAGGCGGGAGATGTTGTACCTGAACCCCGTCGGCGACGGCACAATGTCTGTCTCTTCTTCTTCTTCTTCTTCATCATCGTCCCCTTCCATCTCCCAGTCGCTCGTGTCGGAGGGATGCTCCGAGTACGGCATCGGGGTATTTGCGCGGACCGACTGCATTCGGGTCTGGGACCCAGTGGTGGAGGCGGCGCACTCGAGAGAAAGCCTGCTCATTCGTGTAGTTGGGGAGACGGACATTGGCCCCCCAGAGAGGAATAGGAGGACGAGAAAGACGAGAAAGCAGCAGAGATAGCGTGGCAGAAGCCGGAGCCGAGAGAATCAGGGTGTATCGCAAGCGGGAGCATCAGGGCACCGAAATGCAAGCGAAGCATGCCTTATATATGACCTGCGAGGTGGGCCACCAGTAGTACATACATATATATATACCTACATAGGTACACACATCACACCCAGGGCGGTCCGTGACGACTAACCCGAGTGCCTGGCCGGCCCAACGGGCTGGACGAGGACAGGATGCGGCCATGGACAAGGCGCGGGGGCTGTTGGTTGGCAGTCTTCATTGAGTGGCCGCGCGGGGAGGGTTGAACGGACGACATCATCGAGGAGGATGTGGCCCGGTCACCAGTTGGGTCGATCTGCAGTGTGCCTGAGCCACGGGAATGCCCAGGTCGAACCGGTAGTGGCACCAAAGATCGAGCATCTTGTTGCAGGTTTCCCCCTATTCCTATAGCTCCCTGCATTTCAGATTACCTTGGTAACCTCCGGAGGGAGCCCACGGTTGGGGTGCCTGGAGGTATCGGAGAGCGGGTGGTGACTGTCTGACATCTCGGGTGCAGCCGTATTGGGGCTTTTCCCTATGCCCAACATGTTCGTCCTCACGCGACCAAAAAAGACGTCGATTGGCCGAAGACGAGATGAGCAGGTGGTCGGCGGCGTGGGTTAGCGGGAAAAAAAAAAAACGGTCGGCAGAGCGGGAAAGCCACGCCAGGCGAAGCACATGGGGGGATCTTGCTAGCGGCGAACCGCTGTCTGCATTTAGCACGTCATGGCGTCACTGCCATCGCGGCCGTGCCCATGCTTCGGACCTTTTTGGGCCATTGACCCTTTGGTCTTTTGAGCGATTGACCCCCTCGGCTGACCACCAACAAGCGACGTGAGAGACTGACGGATTCGGCAGCTCCAAGTTGGCGAGCGCGCGGGTTGGGGGACGGGGGGGAACAGCCAAACCGTTCGAAATCTGTGCACGGCGTGTTTGTCTTGGGGGATGGGTTACAATGGCGGAGTAAACGTCGCAGGAAGCGAGTATACCTTGGCCTTCACAAGAAGCTGCGCCTCTGGTACCGTGCTCGCCGGGTTCGTGATGCAGGGTTCAATCCCTCAGTCAGATGAGAGTGCATGGTTCCAGTTGACGGATGACTGACTGTGTTACCTGTTCGCTCTCAGTTACGCTTTCCAGGCGCCCCTCTGTATTTCTTGGCTGCGGCTTCCCTCCTCGAATATGTATGTACTGTACGGATTACATATAAGGCCACAGCCAGGCCCGTTATCGAGACCGCATTTGGTCTGTGCATCAACTTCGCCACCTAGATTGAGGCTCCATGATTGGCTGTCGAGTTGGTGGAACCTCAGCCCTGCGGCGTTCTCCTGCATCCACACCGTTCCAGGCACGACTGACCGACTTACCTTACTACTACCTGCATCTCGACCTCGCTCCTTCCCGTCAGCAACTCGCTCGTCTCTGCCTTGGCCATCAGGATGAGAAAAATGAGCCTTGCGGCCCAACGCCTTACTTGGTCAATGATATTCTTCCCCCCTAATACAAGAAAGTGGATGCGGCCGCTTTCCTGCGACCGTGTCTAGGTATCATCACTTGGTCGCCCTCGATCGTACCAACTTCATAGTTCATTGCCATCCTCGCGCATTCGATTCGCTTCGCCCATCTTCTCGGGCTGCAGAGCTTAGGTCTTCTGCCTTAGCTTCATCACCGTTTCGTTTGTCATCGCATCATCCAAACGCGAAGCGGTTGAGGGAAAATGGGGCCGGGGGGGGGGGGGCGCAAAACTGTTTCGATGCTGGTCCAGCTCGGTAACCAACCCTCCAGCTCTCCAGACATTTCTTTGGCACATCTCTTGCCCAGCATCTTTGATCAAGCGACAGCCCCACGCTTACCATGGCCCACATTCTCCGTGATCTCCACTGCGAAAACCTCGCAGTCTCGGTTGGCTCTTACATCAGCGTCGCTCCCCTTGAGGTAACCCGAGGTGCACGCCTACAAGCAACTCGGGACCCGGGTCGCCACCATCGTATGTACATACAGGGCTTCGCCTCACCAAGATGCTAAGTTCTAACTAGTCACTGTGAGTTGCCTGGGCATAGATGGCCGCTGTTGGCACCGGCGGAAAGCGGTCATTGTGGCGGCGGCGTCCGCTCACAGGTCGCCTGTCTATTCTCGGGAAGGCGTCAAGCTGGTCAGCTGCATTCCCATGCCACATACTCGTGCTAGAGCGGACGAGGCTGGTGCGCACTGCAACCGGCCGTTGGCCAGCGTCCCCGCGCCGCGCCGTGCCGTTGGCGCCCTGGGTCAGGTCGCCCCAGGGCCTGGTAACACGGGTCGCTTATCGCGTCAAAATTGCCCAGTCAGCCTTCTCTGCGTTGAGATGAGCAGGAGATCATCGAACCGCTACGTAACAAGACAGCATTTACCTGTCTCTGTCCGAAGGAGGCATCGATTAAGTACAAAGTACTAAGAGCAATCATAGTGTACATGTTGATGGTACTTGGAAGATACAAGCCCTATTAAACATGTTCTTGTACAATTGAAGAGACTATAAGTATTCCAGACGTATAGATTACTTTTCTTCACTACGAGTTGGCTCAGAGTCGTGGCTAGGCTTTCTCAGGGAGTATAACTCCCGTTTCGTGGTAGCCGTCGAGCTGTTTGTCCGGATCATGTACAGTACAGTACCCAATTGAGAAGAAAGCCGCTGATAGGCCAGAAACCGCACGGGGTGGGATTAAAACGGGGGGGTTATCCCGTCCTGCGTACGGCCGTCCAATAAGGTAGGTCAGGCCGATCCCCCAGGCCCGGTCGCCTCGCTCGGCCGGTCCCGGCGGCGCGGTAAGTTGCCGGATGTAGCTCCGTACTTAACTTTATGCATGTATGTACGGATTACATACATACATACCTACATACGTATATTGTACTACTACTATCGGCGGCCCACCACTACCCATTCACACCCACAGATTCAACCCGCAAAAGCCGAACGGAAAGGCTGCAGGGTTTTTTTTTTTTTTTTGTTTTTTGGGGGGGGGGGAGCACACCACTCCCTTCCCCCCCTTTTGCCCCTTCTCTTAAATGACCAGCTCACTACCGAAGCATCAAGGAGGGGTGTGAGCGTATGGAGAAAAGGAGGTTGTGTCGGGGATGGGGGAGTCGTAAAGAGCAAATAGTTTGGGGGATCGTGGTTGTGCACTCAGCATCACCGACGCCGATGGTGATGAGATTTGCATCGCTCCCAGAGTCAGTTCTCTTCGGTCGTCAAGAACAAGAACTCATCTGTTGCTGCCCCCCTTTTCTGTCAAGGACGCACGGTGCCACTGGAAGCTTCTCGGGTTGGTCACTTCCAGCGAGACCAAGACGCCTTGCCTCACTGGCATGTTGCTGCTAAGTCAGCCCGGCTATTTTTTTTCCTGTCCCTTTCTTTTCCACTTTTTTGACAATGTTATCATATAGCTGTTGGCAGAACGTGGGAGGCGGGCCAAAGGGAAAGGCCAAGATTGGGTGGCAGTGAATCTGCAAGTCTACCCATATTCTACTATCCTATCTACCCTGCAGAGGGATCGGGACGAGGGGACGAATGTGAGCAGACAAGGAAAAAAAAAAAAAAACTAAACTAAAATGAGATAAAAGTATTCTTAGATAAACAGAACTAAAAAAAATTGAGAGAGAGAGAGAGAGAGAGAGAGAGAGAGAGAGGCGAAGCAGGCAGAAAGCATAGCCTCTCTTCTCGTATTTTCATGATGCGATTTTTCATGCAATATCATCACTCCGGTTCCACAGTCGCACTGACGTACGAGAAATGGCATTGATTCACGTTGTTGCTGCCTTGCTGAAATCTCCCTGGTTGCTCGGAAGTTCAGTGCTGCTCCGCCCATTTCTGTTTTGAGAAGCACCATTCTGAGTCGGTGTTTATGAGCCAGATCATCTGGACAGGCGCTGACTGGTCGAGCAGAAAACATATCATCCGTCCACCACTACTGTCCGACGCTCGAATAAGAACGACGTAGCAGGCAGACAGACACGCGGAAGAAGGATTTGAGTCGATACTGTCGTATTGCTGCAAGCCAAAAAAACACAAGCTAAACCCAAATGCAATACCGTACCCCCCAATACAAGGCAGCACATCAAAAAATGCAGCACTAGTACGACACGAGGAAGTCGACACAACAACCCAAACCCAGGCCGCCCGCCCATGGGAACGTCTCCAAGAGGAACCCTTTCTCCTCCCTTCCACGCCATAAACAAACCCAGAACGCCGACGGTCCCGTTCAAAGACAGAAAGACAACCACAAGAAATCAAGCAACACCCTCTAACCCCCCTTTTCCCATTTCCCCCTCTCCCCTGTGTATCGTGACTGGCCCGGCTCAGCGAGCAGATAGAAGCCATCTCCTCAAACCACAGCCAACTCATCTATCAGACTGTGGCGAATCACCGCCTCCAAGGGGAGGGTAGTAGAACATGAAGTAGCCCAAGAAGGTGAGCTTCAACTGCCGAGACCTAACGATGAGAGACCACGGCGGGAAGAGCATCGTAAAAGCCTTGGGAAGGTAAGGGTGTCGTCATGGATCGAAAAAAGAACGGGCTAAGGCGACGAGATTCCTGCCAAAAGATGTATGCATTATACGACGATAGAATGGACGCTCAACTCCACCCGAAAAGCTCATCATTTCAAACCACCCTTTTCCGCAACGCCAGGTATGCAGCAAATGTAGGATTCGATCCGCATAACCAACCACGGAACAAGTCGGAGAGATGATTAGGTTGGTGGAGAATGTAAAAGATGCCCAGGATCATCATGGTCGTCATAAACTTCGTGAACAACAGTCGCGTCGTGACAAAGGGGGCATTGGCGTGCGCAGAGATAGGACCGTGACTCGATATGCTCACAATCCCCTCTCCGTTTTCTGCCGCCTTACTGCGCCCCGCTGACCTTGCGTGCGGTTGCCGCCATGGGAGAGACATTACCGACACTCCCGACGCGGCCGCTGGTCTTGCGGACACCGGCCTCCCGAACCCCGGATCCGCCGGCGGCACGCTTGGGAGAGCCGCTGGACCCTCGAACCTTGGCTAGGACTCCCGAGGCCGAGGTGGCGCGCTGGGCTTGATCATACGACTTTGTCTTTGGCGTGGCCATGCCGATGTTCTCAATGTCGTTGGACGCGTCGTTGTCGATGACCTGGTACATTGCCGTCGCCGTCGCCGTCGTCGTCGTAGTCGTCGTCGTTGTCATGGTAGTGGTGTGGTGACTGACCGACCGTTCCCGGCGTCCCGGCGAGACCGAGGCAGAAGCCTTGCGGTGCGATCGCATGCGCAGGTTCCACTCCTCGTCGGACTCGGCTGCATGCGAGCGCCGTGTCGACGACGCGACCTCGGGCTCGATCTCGTGATCCACGCTTTCTTCCTCGACCGTCGGCACCGCATTCGTGCTGCGACCGTAAGGATGATGGCGATCGACGCCACCCCGCTGGGTCTTGCGCGGCTGGCCCGGTGTCGGCGCGGGGAGGTAGTCTTCCTGCACGCCAATGCTGTTGTCACGAGCCTGGTCATGCTCAATCTCTCCAAGCGGCGTCCGGACACCACCCCGGTTGGGAGGCGTTGACGTCCCGTTCTTGCTCGAGCTGCGGCCGAGGTGCGTCTTTTGCATCGCACGAACGGGAGTGCTAGGCTGGTGGTTGCCGTTGGCCTGGGCGGCTGCTGCGGCGAGGGCCGCCTCCTTGCGGAGCTTCCGCTCGACACGCTCCTCCACCCACCATTCGCGGAAGGTTCCCTGGTTCAGGTGCAGCCAATGCTGCTGGGGGCCGACGACCATGCCGGGGCGCATGAAGCGCATGTACGAGATGATCTCGTTGGCCGTGAACCCGTACCGGTAGATGAGATAGGCACCGATCAAACAGCCGGTGCGCCCGAGGCCGGCCTTGCAGTGAACCGCAATGCCCTTCTTCTTGACCGTGATCATCTCGTGCGCCATGCGGATGAACTTACGCACCATCGACAGGGGCGGGCAGGTGCCGTCCTCAAAGATCATGTCGACATGTTGTATCCCGAGCGCCTCAAAGTACGCCGCGTCGTAGAGGACTGAGTTCAGACGCACCACGAGGCCAATGTTTCTCTCCTTGAAGTGGGTCAGAACGTTCTTGAACGGTTGGCCGAGCGTTGGGTGAGCATCCACTGCGGCCAGCGTCTTTGGCAGCGCTTCCCAGGCCTCGGTTCCCTCCATGGTGCGGGCGGAGGGCGTGCTCTGGGGCGAGGCGAAAGCGAGGAAGTGGGGAGTGATCCAGTTGAAGTCGCCCTGCTCGACACGCTCGAAACGCTCGTATTCGTCGAGATCAAAGGTCTCGAGAACACAGCATCCCTCCTCTTTCGCCTTCCAAACTCCATACACGACATCCTGCACGGTGATTCCGTAGTCTGCTTGACTATAGCCAGCGTCTCTGAAGGGCATCAGCGGCGGGTCGACTTGGGCAATCGGTGCTAGCGCGAGGTGGGGTGGCCACGACTGGATGAGAACCATATAGCACGCGAGCAAGCAAGAAGCATTGGCACGGCCTAAGAACCCCCAAGGTCAGCAAATTCATCCATCCATCCATCCCAGCAGACAAGCAAGCAAGCAGAGGGCACATACTACGCGGGTCTGCCCTGCTCCAAAACACAATTGGCCTGTCCTTGTTCTCCTCGGCACCCAAGATCTCGTGGAACTGCAGGGCAAAGCGGTAGAGGTGGCCAATGTGAAGCGGGCCAAAGTCGTGGTGGAAGGCATTGTAGAGGAGGGTGTCGTCTACGGTGAAGTAGAAGGGCTGCTTCCGGCGGGATTGCGTCTCGAGCGCCCGTTGGGACCTCTTGCTCGGCGAGCGCGGAGGTGGGTCGGGGTAGGGGAAGACGGTGTTGGCATCGGGGGGTTCGACGTAGGATGCGAGGTAGAGGCGGTCTGTGACGGTCAGCAACGTGCTGGGCAAGGCGCAGGGGGGGATGTGTTGGGCAACAATGCGACCGAGACCCATGCTTGCCGGGCGGGGGAACTAGCAATAACAAAAAAAAACAAGAACTCGACCGGGGAGCGGGCGAGGCGGGTGCCCAATTCGACGACAGACGACATACCGGGAATATATTCGATGATCTGCCCCAGATTACTGGAGTATCGAGCCGAAGGAGCCATCCCGTCGAGGCTCCGCGATGCCGCTGGAATTGGGAGAGGTCGAGGGAGAAAGTGCTGCCCTCGCGCCCGTGGGCATGTACCGTAGCGATCAAGCCAAGCTTGCCTGCTCGCTAGGCTTCTCTAGAGTGACGAGGGAATGCAGCAGCCTTGTTTCTGGTTGCACTTTACCCAGCTGTTTGCGCAAGCGGCAAGGTACTGAGACGGGAAGGTACAGAGTTGACTGAGTGTTTACACGCGATGTTTTCTGAGAATCGGGAAGGAACCGAATGCACTCCTCTCGGATACCGGTGCGAGCGGAACTCGAGACTCGAGGCTGGCGAGATGACGACCTGCTTCAATGACAGATGCGACAGGGAAGGAGGAGATGCGGGCAGGCGATGTGTGATGAGGGCGCGGTTTTGTAAGGATGCCGGGGCGGTGTTTTTGATTTGGAGTTTGTTGTTATGACCCAGCTTCGGGGATCCCCAGTGCTGAACATTGTCAGCCAATCAGCACTGCAGACTCTGCGTCTGGGGCCTGGTCGCCATGACAACGGAGCTGGGCCAGGGCGTTAAGTTAGGGCGGTGGAGCCGTTGGAGCGGTTGGACAGGGGCCGGCCCGCCGCCGCCCTCTTGACGCCCCTTCCTGCAGCTTCAGGCGGCGTTATCTTATCGCAGCATGTTGTAGGCAAGGCCGTTGCCCCACCATTGCACGCTACGCGGGAAATCATTCCCAATGTTCCGTCACTCATTCCACTTCAAAAGCACGAGAGGTGACTCGAGGAAACCACCCCAAGACGCACCGCTGGCCAAAAGATTCTTCCGTTGATGCCAACATAAACATGGCGACCGACACGTCAGCCGGGTTCCCCTGCGCGCTGTAGGTTTCGCCCTCGGACTTGCTACAAGGATCCATACCTGCGGCTTGACACTTTTTGCGCATGGATCAAAGTTAGATAGAGACTTACCCCGCTAACCTCGACATGGCTCTCTCGCCTTTCGCAGGACCCTCGACGTTCCCTTCCCCGACGCGCGCCTCGCCTCGGTCGCCCTGCAAGCGCTCAGGGTTGACAAGGAGCTTTCGTCGCTGGTGCGGCGCGAGCTCTCAGCTGTTGCCACGGAGGGGTCGTCAGACCCGACGGTTCTTCGAGTCGAATACAAAGCCGCGACCAACCGCATGCTGCGCGTCGCCGTCAACTCCTTCCTAGACAGCCTGGCCTTGGTATTGGAGGTCCAGGAGGAGCTCGACGTAGATGCGGTAGAACAAAGACGGCGACAAGGAACGAGTGCATGAGCGTTGAAGAATAAGGCGGGTTCGAAATATATGAAACCTCCCCACCCTCCGGCGCCTTTTGTAAGAGATTCTCTTGTCGCGTTTGGCGCATCATCGGGACGAGCACATCACACCGCTCCGCGGGAAGAGGGAGCAGCAAGCACTGCGCCCGTACATAAAGACCCGGCCAGCATGGGGCACACATCTCTCCGAGCCCATGGCGACCTGGGAAGAGGAAAAAAACATCTCGATTGAAAGGGGTATCGTGACGCAAGCTCAAGCTGTTCGCGCAGCTAAGAAGAACCCAGTCATCTCACGTACTATGTGACCGTCCTTTATAATTAACACCCCCCCGTTACAACTGTTCCTCCTTGACGTGTTGTCCCGGCGACACCGCCGCCGCCGCCGCCGCAGCCTCGGCCTCGGCCTCGACCTGCCGTTGCAGCTCCTCATCCGCCGCGGCCGCATCCGGCATCTCCCCGTCCAGGAGATGCCCATTGACGGCGCCGTACCTGTCGGAATCGCCATCCTCCCGTTTGACATGTCCCCCCCTCCTCGGGCGGTGCCGGAACACCTTGATCGATCCGTCCTGGCCGGCGCTGACCATTGTGCCGCCGTGGACGTCCACCCAGAAACACACTCCCTTGTGCGCGGCCTTGATGCGCTGTAACACCTCTTTGCTTTTTACGTCCCACATGACGATGTCGCCGTCCTCGCTCGCAGATGTGATGAAGGCCTGCTGCCGGACATGCTCGCCGTCTGCGTTGTCCTCCGCAGCCAAGTCGTCGTCGCGGTCAGTAAGCACGCCGAAACAGCCTCCGATCGAGTACTTCTGGTTCGTATGGCCCTGGTATGTCTTCTTCACAGACCCCGAGACGTAGTCCCACAACCGGATGGAGCTGTCGAGGCTGAAGGCCAGCACGAAGCGGCCGTTTGGGCTGAAGCAGACGTTGGTGACGGCGGGGTTGTCCTCGTGTACCAGTGTACGCAGGCACTGGCCGGTATAGGTATCCCAAATGCGGCTAAGAGCCAGCGCGGTCAGCCTCCGTGTTGCGCAGTTTGGGTGGGAAAAAAGTTGGGTGGATAATGAGGGAGGGAAAGAAACAAGACACACCACCACCACCACTACTACTACTACCACCACTACTAAATGGGGAAAATGGGAGGTAGAAGAAGCAAAAAAGAAGAAGAAAAAATACAGAAAAGACACTCACATCAACCCATCCGTCGAACAGCTCACCACCAACGTGCCGTCTCTGCAAAAGTCGACGCCGCTTACCGGGTCGCTATGCGCCGGCAAGCTGCGCATCAGCCTGCCGGCCCTGACGTCCCACAAGAAGACCGCCTCGTCGTAGCTCCCGCTCGCCAGGATGTTGCCCTTGGGCGAGAAGGCGAGACAGTAGACGTAGTTGTGGTGGCCCAGCAGCGGTCCCTTCCCCGTCCTGCCGCCCCGGACGCCGTCGGGCGAGACGCCCGTGCGCGCGGCCCTCCTCGCCGCGCCGCGGCCGGCCGGCCCCCGGGACGACGCCGCCACGTCGGCGCCGCCCATGCCGTCTACGGCCGCGGTCTCCCGGTGCGCGACGGCATGCGCGGGGCTGCCCGTCACGCGGTCCCACAGCCGGATCGACTTGTCGTCGGACCCCGTGGCCAGGGTGTTGCTGTCGGGCGCCCAGGCGAGGCAGGAGACGCCCGCCATGTGGCCGACGAGAGTCTCGAGGTGGGCGCCGGTTGAGGCGTCCCAGATCTTGGCCGTCCCGTCGGCCGAGGCCGAGGCGATCCAGCGGCCATCGGGGGAGATGCGCACCTGGGCGACGGCGCGGCTATGGCCCAGGAGGAGCAGGTGTGGGTAGTAATTGGGGGTGATGGGCGGTTGCTCATGACGCCGGCGGCGATGGTAGTGGTAATGGTGGTGGTGGTGGTGGCGGTCATCGGATCTGTCGTCCGTCGTCGATCGGCGATGAGAGGGCGAGGACGAGCTTCGGCTTCGGCTTCGACTTCTGCTTCTGCTGCGGCTCCGACTCCGCGAGATGGAGCGACTCTGACTGCGGGAATCGGAGCGCGAGCGGGTATAGGAGATGCTCCGGGAGCGGGAGCGGGAACGGAGTCTGGAACGCGATCGGGAGGAACGGGCAGTCGACCGCGAGCGTGATCTCGAGCGAGACCTCGAGCGAGACCTCGAGCGGGATCGCGAGGGCGATGAGCGGTACCGTCTTCGTGTGTCGCCATTGTCCATCACAGCGCTTCCGTCTCTGTCCCTACTACGCGAACGGCTACGCGAGCGGCTGCTTGGCGGGCCGCGCCGGATGGAGAGGCTCTGGTCGGAAAGGCGGCCGGCGGTGCGCGGGGAGGTTTGGTGTGCGCCGCCCGCGGCGGCCGATCCATATCGCGGCGTGGATTCGAGACTGTCGTCGTGCACCCTGCGCCGTTTTGATGGCGGCTCTGCGGTTGGCATCCCTGATGCCGAGTCGGGCTCAGACATGGCTTGTGTTGTGCACCTGTCGGGTGCAAGCTGGTGATAGTTTGTCCGAGGCTTTGGGAACGCCGCGTCGGGGAACTTTCAATCGAGAGATGCCGGGGGTGGTCAGCGTGAAGCAACACTACACTAAATTTTAGTGGGGCCCTAGCTTGGCTCCTTCTCACCCCTTGCAGCGTCAAGCGTGTGTACTGGTACTGTAACTTTCCGATTAAATAGCTAGCTGAGTGATCCTCCATGCAGAGGCGCGCGGTCGGGGGCAATTGAAGCCAGGGGCCATCATGAAAGGGAGCTTCCTGCTTGAACTCAGTCATCGACGATCTGCAACTCACTCAATTCTTCAATTCTGCCCAACTTGGTCAGACCTCTCGTCGGCGAGAGCGTGTCTACGTTAGTGGCTGTCCAATGTGGCCATAACTTCAACTCTATTTTTTTTTTTTCGTATAAACTTATTCAAGGCAATCATCGTTCACATTTGCGCTGCAGTCTTGAATTCCCTCGCGCAACGCGACTCGAAACATCCAGGAAGCAGATCTCAATCTCATCTCGGGCAGATTGATATAGAGTACATAGTCCTTTCATCCTCTGGTTCCGAACCCTGGTACATACCATGTGGGACAGACCGGAAGAGATCAACCTCATCACGCTCAACTGCTGGGGCCTCAAATACGTCTCCAAGCTCCGCCGCGAACGCCTGGCAGAGATTGGCCGTCAGATTTCGATTGCGAGCCCGCAGCCGCACATCGTCGCGCTGCAGGAATGCTGGACCCAGGAGGACTACCGGAGCATCCGCCGCCAAACCCGCTTCATCCTGCCCTATGGCAAGTTCTACCACAGCGCCGTCCTCGGCGGCGGCCTGGCCATCCTCTCGCGCTGGCCCATCGAGGAGAGCACCATGTACCGCTACCCCTTGAACGGCCGCCCGACTGCCTTCTGGCGCGGCGACTGGTACGTCGGCAAGGGCGTCGCCTGCGCAAAGATCCGCTACGGCCCCGGTCCGAAGCAGGTCGTCGAGGTCTTCAACACCCACACGCACGCCCCTTACGAGGCCGGGAAGCCAGACGACTCGTACCTCTGCCACCGCACCGCCCAGTCGTGGGAGATTGCCAAGCTGCTCCGCGGCGCTGCCGAGCGCGGCCACCTCGTGCTTGCCATGGGCGACTTCAACATGATCCCCATGTCGCCCGAGTACCAGCTCATCACCGGCCTGGCTCCCGTTAGCGATGTCTGGCGCGTGCTGCACCCGGACAGCTCGGTGGGTCCCGCTTACCACCCTGCCGAGGAGGCCCGCCGTCGTCCGATCCCCACCGCCGAGTTCAACATCCTGGAGAACGGTGCTACCTCCGATGGGCCCTACAACACCTGGCGCTGGACCAAGGCCCAACAGAAGCTTCTGGGGCCGGGCAAGGACCCCGTCACAGTGCCTCCGGACACTCCTGGTACGACCGTCTTTCCTTAACACACCCCCCTTCCCCCCCCCTTTGACTCTGTCGTTAACTGACTCCGCTCTTCCCCAAAAGATCCTCTCGGTAAGAGGCTGGATTACATATTCGCCAGCTCGGGGGATGTCCTCGCACTCGGTGGCGCCTGGGTGGTCAAGCGAGCAAGTGTCGGCATGATGATGCGGCATCCCGAGCTGGGCTGCTCCCTCAGCGACCATTTCGCCGTCGAGGCCACCCTCGCCTTCCACCCGTCTCGACAAGCCTCCACGTCCCCATCTCCGCCACCTCCACTCCCTGAACCCGGCTCCAACGACAACACCGTCTCCAACGGCGGATCTACCCTTGGCGCAGCAACAGCAGCAGCAGCAGCAGGAGCAGGAGCAGGAGCAGGAGTAGGCGGCATCCCGAAACCGCCTGACGAACCCACGCCGCCTACGAGCCCGGAAGAGGCAGCCCGAAAAGCCGACTCGGCCCTCCACAACGGCGCCTACCTGCAACTGCACTCGCCGGCACCGAGCCTGCACAACTCCATCACCACCGCCACCGGGCCCGCCGCCACCGCCGCGGCCGACGCGACGGAACAGCAGCACCCGCCCTCTTCTTCCTTGCCCCCCGCAGCCTACGACGCCATCCTGGCCCTGATAGCGTCCTACACGGCCCGCTCCCGCGGCCAGCGGACCTGGCGCGCCCGGCACTTCTTCCTCTCCCTGCTCGTCACCGTCGCCTGCCTCGTCGGCGTCTGGTTCACCCCGTCGGGCAAGACCTACGTCGCTTTCATCCTGACGCTGGTGGCCGCCCTGGGCCTGGTGGCCGGCACCGTGGACGGGCTGATGGCGCTGCTCTTCTTTGGCAGCGAGCTTAAGGCGCTGCGCGAGTTCGAGTGGGAGGTGAGAAACGCGCGGAAGAGGGCCCTCCTGGAGGCGCGCCGCGACGAAGACGGTGGCGGTGGCGGGGAAGCAGCCGACGACGCGGGTGAGGAGGAGTGGTAAAGTCGGTGAGGACGTCGTATTTTTTTTCTTTTTTATTTTCCCTCTCTCTTTCTCTTCTATACCTCTAACTGTGGCTTTCTGGTGTGTACTTTAAGTGGCAGACAACTCGGTGATTTATCCAGCAGTCAATTCTCAAAGAGTGTTGGCTTGACATAACTCGGTCGGTTGCTCAGCCATAGGGCTGGGACCAGAGCGCATTCGAGCAGCATTAACAATAAGCAAAGTCGCTGAACATTGTCTTCAGCTGAGCGTAGATCCAAGCAGCATTGTGCGACAACTCGAAGCACTGGCGGATTATGCGCGCCTGCCCACCTACCTATTTCGGTTCCTCCCTATTCTACGGTATACCGACCGACATACGAAAACGCGGCGATTGGGGAGGAAGCCCTCGGTGCCAAGGAACAGCTGTTCAGAGGGTACACATGCCTTTTTTGGAGACCTTTTTCCCTCTCTCTGCATAAAGCTACACCCTGGAGATCTCGAGGCACATCCGGTCAGGATTTTGTAGGCACGCCTGCTGAACGCTGGTCGTTACCGCTCTCGCATTCGGCCTTGATGCTCCCGAACATCGAGCGTTCGCCCACAATGTCGAGTCCCTTCAGTCGGGGGAGGCCGGCCTGGAGGCAGCGTCGTACCCTTCTTGGAACCGTTCCAACTCGGCCAATACCTCCCTCAATTTGGGCCGTCCAAAGTAATTGCCATCCCATGTCCCTCTCGTTTTCCGCTCCTCCCGCATGTCAAGAAACTCTTCCGCTGCCTTGACCTCAGCCTGCCACCACTCTCGAGCCACCCTGAGGACGTCCTCGGCGGTGCTGCTTTCCTTGCCCCGCAGTACAAGTCTGCCAGCCTGCCTCACGATCGAGCTGGAGAGCACCTCACGCCTGCCCCTCGTACAACGATCAATGAGGTCCCTCAACCCGCTTGGCGTCAGGCGAAACGAGGGGAACTCGATGTCCGGCTCGTAGCGGTACGACTGCCAAACGGCGGCCTTGTTCGGCGCGCTCTGACCCTCAAAAATACACCACAAGACGCGGCCGAGCATGTACACCATTGAGGACTCTTGCTCGGCCTCATCTAGCGCAAGCCAGGCAATGTTGTAGTTGGAATACCCGTGCGGGCGCGGAGCCGAATAGTCTTCTGATGCTTGCAAGACATCCCAATCGGGGAGGATCCGGTTGAGTCGAGCGGCGAAGTGGCCACGAGTCTCCTCAGGGATGCCCGGGTTTGCGTCATCCGGCTCGTCGCTGGCCAGAATTCGAACGTACTCGATGGCGTTGACTTCGGGGGAGGCGAACTCGCACCAGACGCCCCGCTGCTCGAAATCGATCATGACAAGGTCGTTAGTGGCCGATAGGACGACATTATCGAGCCGCAAGTCTGAGTAGAACATGCCACCGCGCTCATGAATGTGGAGCACAGCCGAGGCTAGCTGTGACGCCCATCTGACCTGTTGTTCCAGCTTGAGATGACCATGGATTCGCATCAGGGGGAGCTTGTCTCGGACACTGCCATGCTCATGATACGGCACAAGGAAGCCAGCCACCGCCGTCTTGCCGCCGAACAAACAGCGCTTGGTGACAAGATACTGGGGCCGCGATATGATGTTTGGATGGGGTTCCATCAGCAGGAGATTCCGCAGTTCGACGAACAGATACTTGGTGTTGCTGGTTAGGGCCTTGAAGATCCACAGGCCGTCGCCCCCCTGGCACGCTTTCCGCTTCCGCATGCGCACAAGACACACACTGTCGTACAGCTCCTGGACGGTGCTCAAGCTCGCAATGTCGACGGCCTCAGGGAGGAGCTCAGGGGCAAGCCCGAGACTCTCGCTCAGGTTGGCCACCCCGAGCAGCTGTCGCTCCACGTAGTACGTCGGCACCACAGAGATCTTTGTCTTGCGAATATCGAAATGGAGGGCTTCAAAGATGATGCGGGAGCCAAACGGCAGGCCCGGAACCAGCGACGAGTACGTGTCATATCCGCGTTCTGCGATCCAGTTCTGCAGGGCGCGGACAATGTATCTGGATATCCCAAGTCGACGGAGTCTTGTGGCGTCTTTGGTATGGAAGGCGACATTCAGATCCAGAAGCTCGCGAAGGACAGGCGAAGCCACTGCTTGCTCGGGAATGAAAACATCGAGGCGCATCGGTGGCACGTGGGAGAGGAAAAGGGGCACGGCATAGTACTGGGTGCCCAGACCGGTGCAGCCGTCAATCCGAAACAGGGCAGGCTGAGGGAACTCGAGGCTATCGAGCCGGTTCTTTGGGTTAAGCTGAGAATCCTCCCATAGGACGAACTCGGGACGCGCCCTAGATCCGTCCTTGACCAACGGGTTCTGGGTGAAGGCTGCCGTGGGATGGATCACATCGTGTATCAAGGCCGAGTTTAACTCCATGGCCAAGGAACAAGGCTTTTTTCGAGCCAGTCAGGGCCTGCAAAAAGTCGAGCCAGATGAGCAGAACGACTTGGCTGGAGAGGGAGGGACGGTTCGACAAACGACGAGAAAGCGAGCCAGTGAGCACGACGGGTCGTGGCTCTCATCGCAAATACGGCACAACTTCGAGCAGAAAAGGAACTTGTAGCGGAAGCAGCCCGATGCCCAGCGTTGAGTGCCCGCTATGCCTCTCACCTCCCGAGCGGTCGAGTGGGCTGCCTTGGGGACTCGCCAGGGCTGCAACTTTCCGTCGGGGCCACGGTAGTCATGCCGCGGCAGGTGAGGACTGATAGACGCGGCTTCCGCCTGCAGACACCGTGACCGGCACGGTCTCAACACAGGCGCCCCCGCGGCGCGCTTTCCTGCTGGTTCTGCTCTGAACGACAAAGATGGAGGCCTGTCCGCGCTTTCCATTCGACCCCAACACGTCATGCAGAACCGCAGCAGCTCAAGCCTAGAACGAAAATCCGCGTGGGAGTGCCTTCTGAATAAGGTAGAGTCTGACCACCTCGGGCGCTCATTGAACTTCGAAATAACCAAAAAGAATTTTCTATTTTATGGCCTGATGAATAGTTCAAGCCAGTCAACCGAGAAATACTTTGCCCGATTATGATTGGCTGTGCAGTCCGTGTCCGGTAGCAGGGCAAGATCGGGCCGGAGGTTAGCTCGAGATGCTGCGAGGGGTTTAGTACGTCAATGATCGACTTCTCTGCCGATAGATGGCCGTCTGAACTTCGAAAACTTAGGGCGCTAACGCGCCCTGTAGGCAGTTGGCAGGCACCGCTCCACCTCCTCGCATAAAGAAGTAACATGATCGGCCAAGTTGGGCAGCCAGTTCCGGGTCCAGGTTGCTTGCTGCATGGCTTCTGCATGCCCAGCAACCCAAATCCTATAATAGTCGAAGCAGAGCGGCGTGCTTTTCGTGCTCGCCGCATGGAACAGAAAGCGTTGCCGTTGTTTGAGAATGGGAAGTTGGGAAAGATGCGAAAGCAAAGTTGGGCTCGGGCATCTCTGCTTGGAGAACGCGATGGTTTCGCACCTTTCAGCATACTATGGTACGGGGTAGTTTGTTCGGGCACGGCACGCGCCTGCCTGTATCGCCACAGCTCTGAACATCGGAGAGAACGAAAGAACCTGAGAAAAGTAATCAGAGTTGCCGCTGGAGCGTCACTGTGTACTCGTCTCGTAAGCTCCAAATACTCTCATGAGAAGGAAACCACATCCTGCATTCGTCAATGCGTCTGCCCCCTCCTGCCCCCTCCGATTTCGTCCCCGGTGGAGGAAGTGTGTTCACCATCGACTAACCTACCATCAGCCATGTGGCATATACCGTATGTACTGTGCATATGCAGTACAGAGGTGCTTAGGCGGGGATGCTGGCTCGCAGTGAAGTAATTTGCTGGAGGCTCTCTGTCACCCTTCCCGAGGCAATTAGTACATTGAGACAAGTGACTCGGAATGCATTGTCTCAACGATTAGTCGCCAAGAACATCATTCAGCCCCGAACTGCACGATCGACCGCGAAACGCATTTGCGGCCATGCATAAAGCAAAGGCAGGGTTACGGGCAGAGAAACATCGACTGTCTTGCGATTCTCAAGACCCAAAAATGATGGCAGCATTGACTGAGCTCTTGGGGTCAAATCATGCTCGGGAGGACCGGATGACGATGCCTTACCTTTTGGGTTGGGTTCCTGTTTCGAGCCATGACGGCCTGATGCTCTAAAACTCACAGCCATTGAGGATCCGAGAGTTATATGATTGTGGCTGAGCGACAACACACTTTGCGGGTATGGTCCTACTTGCTTCGAACGCTGGCAACCAAACCGCCGACAGCGGCAGGGTCGGCTCACTGCATATTTAAAGAAAATAGGAGTGCCCTGTCAAGAGCCAGACAGGCCCCAGAGGACAATCTGCAGACAACCCCCCCCCCCAAAATCAACGGCATCCGCACTTCCAAAGGCAGAAAGAGCTCCCCAGTCACCTGTGACAGTCCCATTGTCGCACGATCAATTTCCTTTCGAGAGCCGCAGCCGAGAACTGACTACTCATTTGGCCGAGAACAGGGAGCAAAACAACGATTTTCGTATCATGCTTTAAGGCTGGTGAGTGAGCGCCATTCGAAGGCGTCCGGAGCGCCCGTAGTCGGTGCTCGTGCGCGGGGACTGGCTGATGCCCCCTCCAACTCCCGCCAAGGCCGCGCGGAAAGGTGAGCCGTGGGATGGTGGATGAAAGATTGAAGTGTCTGTACTGTACTCCGTATATACTATGTAATCTGGACATACGGGCGCACACGCACCGGTGTATGTAATCTGTGCACTTCAGGACTTGTTGTGTTGTCGGTTGCAGAACCCGTTTCCCGAGTGAGGCAGGACCCGCTATATCTGCAAGGCTATATTGACCGGTGAGCAGGGTCCTGGGGGTGTCAGCACCAACCATTGTAGTGGGGTGGAGAGAGAGAAACAGCACTTCAAATGGTCTCGGTCGAGTGGTCGGATTGGTAAATGAAAGCGCCCGTCACTGATAACTATTGGCTCCCCTCCTCCCCTCCTCCGGAGTTCGGCTGCGCTCCCTCGTCCGTTGACGTCGAAATGGCACATTTAGGATCAGGGTCGGCACTCCCGCCCTTTTCTTTCACGCCGAATCAGTGATCGGTGTGATTCCGGTCCCTGCCCTTTCAAGACCAGAACCTGGAGAGGCAGCAAGTTCAAGGGATGACGGAGTTTCTCGTCTCGAAGGAGGTGGTCTGCGCTTATATAAACCGTAGGCCGTTGGCTGTCTTAGCGGATGGACCTGATCCCGAGCCCGAACCGCTCGGTCCGATCATATATATCAGACGACCTGAAGAGAACTCGAAGGTGGGTGTTGTGTCCAGTACTCCGTGTTCCGTACACTATCTATCCAGGCGGACAAAAAACTCGGCCTAGTAAGCACCTTAGGCACTTCGTACCCAGCCAAAGATCATCCAAAGATCATCAAACGAGAGACGTCCAGCCTAGTTTTGTGCGAATGGCCAGGCTTGGTTCGGTTTCCCTTTTCAAGTACGGGCTGGTGGAGACGAAGTTATGCGGACGTCTAAATGTTAGGCTGAGCACAATCCGATGGCGTCAGACCCGGGTCCTTTGGACGTGCGAAGTGTGGGGGTCCCGGTAACTAACCGTAGTCGGCTAGTTAGTAGAAAGCCTTGCGGCCACGCATCTCTTGCTGCAAGTCAGTCTTGCATAATCCGTTGCTGAGTCGGAACAATTCCTATTGCCCTGCTCAGTAGCCAGCACCCATGTGAGAGCGGAGCTGTTATCTCTCCCGAGAATGTAAAACACGAAAGGATGTGTGGCTGTCAGGTGAGATGGCGAGACCGCGAAGTTTCAATATCGTTCCTGTGCACGTTGATGAGCTTTTGGAATGCTCGCGAGCGCAACATCGAGCGGGAGCTGGGCTCCAAAGCCCCGGGTAACCGGTCCGCCTTGCTTGCTCTCCTGAGTGCCAGATGGCGACTCCACTAAGCGGTGTGAGCGTTGGCCCTCCGTGAGAGTCTGGGAAGAAAAGTGTGCGCAACCCTTTGCCATCAAACCTCTTTGACCGTAAGATGGTTATCAGTCCAAGAATTGGTACGAAGCACTTCTCGACACTTTTTTATTGATCACGCTGGCAGGGAAACCGCTGTCGCCAAGTCCATTGCACGAGCTCGCGTTGTACCACCCAGCGCGTGAGGTACATACACCGAGCCCACGCGCTAGAAGCTTCCCCGCTGCTTCCGAAACCTGCGATTGGTCGCGAGGTTGGGATAAAGGTCCCGCGCGGTCGGTTTAACCGGGATACGGAGAGTATCTGACCATGAAGCAACGATTGCTAAAAGCGACTTCATTGGCAAGTCGGCCAGATTCACGACCTTCGCGGCACCGTTTGGCATGCCGTCCTGCAATCATACCTGCTTCTGCTGGTAAGCAACTGCGCATGGAGAAGTGGGGGTGTCCGGCACCCAGCGCTGGATTCGAATCGAGTCCCAACCAGACCGACGAAATCAGTCCGAGTGTGGTGGGCAGGAGAGTGACAGCCCAACGGACATACAAGTACTTTTGATAGCCTTGCAAGGTTGTGCGACTCGAGAAAGGAACTGGACGCTCGAACGTTCCATTCCGTGGCCTGGTGACCAATTCTGCTGTGACTGCGAGACGAGCCCAGACCAGGTACCCGTCGCACCTCATTTTGCCGCAATTGCACTCCCCTGGTCAGATTTGCTCCCCTCACTGGCCGCGCCTGCCACTCGTCAACCAGGAACAGGCAAGGGTGAAGGGGCAAGTCGTGGTCAGGCCGCACCTTCCCCACGACCGGTGAATCTTTCCTCTTTACTTTATCTCGTCGCAACGCTCACCGATTGCTCCCTTTGCCAGCAAACAAGACAATAGCATTCTTCACCGGCTGTTCTGGACTCCACTGCGCAACAGTCACCGTCCCATTTCGGCCTGTGCCGTGAGACATCGCCCGTATTACCTGCTTCCCCTCGCGCCGCAGCAACCAGCCACCATTGGGCAACACGCAACTTGAACACGCAACGCGCAGCGGCTGGGCAGCGGGCACCTGGCACCGAAAGCAACGGAGTCGGATCTTCCCTGCCGAAATAGCTCATTTCCATTGTTGGAACTGGGCCGGTCAAACTGCCCAGAGCTGCTCGCCAGTCAGTCAACCGCCGCCCGAGGCCACAGCCCCAGCTTCCGGCGCCGCAGCCCGAGTCAATCTCAAACTCGGCGTTAGGCCGCAGTGTCGTGTCGCCCGGCACCTGTCGCAGCAATCGCCCGAAGCTCCTACCTGCTCCGAACACATCGGCGTCTCGTCCGGCACGGGCGCGGGACGGCACGGCATCCGACTTCCATCAGCAGCCGCAGCCACTGGCCGAAGCCTCCGAGGCTGGGCGCGGCTCTGAGTGTGGTGGCAGCTCGAGCAGCGGGCAATTCACGCTAGTTACTTGCCCGTCTCCCGGCCGTTTCCTTGGCCTGTGCCTACCCCCCTGCTTCGACCCGATCTTGCTACAACCCCACCCCTCCTCGCCGCCTCGTCGCAGGCAGCTTGTGTCTGCCGCCCCCCAACTGCATCAGGTACCGTTCTCAGGTGCGCCTGCTCCGCCCTCGCACGCATTTGTCCAGGCTGTCTCGCTTCCTTCGTTGCCATGGCGCATCTGTGACATGCTCGGGCCTGGGCTTCTGTTCACTCCCCCCCTTCTCCGTACGGCTGTGACTTCGGAGCGACTCGCTCTCTCGTCGTTCCAAAAACACTCTCTGGGTGCTGGCTATGCACATTCCCTTGTTTCCCCCTTGCAGACCGGGAACTTCTCCGCCACGTGCACCCTCGGTCGACGCTCCTCTCGAGCCTTGCCACCCTGCCCGATATAGCAACCCCGGCACGTCTTCACCATGGTAAGGACTTTGTTTTTCTTATTCGGGGCTAGGCGGCATCGTGCATGGCAGCATTCAACGATCATCCTGGTGGCTGTTTCGGCCCATATTCTCACCCAATTTCACTGTTCACCCCCCGTTCAGCTCTCCCCGGTTTCTCTTCCCTGCCCCGTCCTGCCATCTCTTCTTGCAACCTAGCTCACCGGTCCGCTTCCCGTCCTCAGCCTTCCCCCCTGATTCGCCAAGGGTGCGGTGAACTGACCATGCTTTTCTAGAACACAAATATCAGGAAACGGCGAGCCTACGGGCACGAGGAGGCGCCTACGGAGTCTATGTTCTATAGCCTGCCCTACTCGCCAGCCCTACTGAACAACCTTTCATTGCCAGCCGACCACCGGTATATACTGGATCAAGGCTCTCTACCATATGTGCTGCCTCCCTCTAGCCCTCTCTCTCTGACACGACCGGAAGCTCAGCAGTATGTCCTAGAACAAGCGGCCTTGATACTTAACCAACCTGTAGACGCTCTCCTGGATCTCAGCAACCATCACTACCCGTACTACAACAACCCACCACAGCACTTGGATCAGGATACCCCTCATCACTTCTCAAAGAAACCCCGATTGAGCTCGAGCAGCCAGATGCCGACACAATCGTACTCCGACGAGCAAGAAAAGGACACGACGGTCGCCCAGGCAGACGATGGTTTAAACTCAGGATGCGGATCCCAAGGCCTTTTTCCGGGCACAGACTCTGGATCAGGATGGACTGGTGCGCGGCTAGCTGACTGTTTTGCGAGCTTCTCTATGTGCCCCCCGTTTGAGCCTCAATCTTGTAGGTTTTCTCACGCGTCGTGCTGCGTGGCAGGATCATGCAGTTGTGTTGCTAATTACGGTTATCAGCATATCAACCTTTGCTGGCCCGTACGTCGTATGAGTATGATGATAATGGGTCGCCGGGCTTGGATACTACCGTGGTTTCGGTGCAACCTCAAGCCCAGGTCGCTCTGGTCACTCCGCCGGTCATTTCGGAACCTTCTTCCCTTTTCCCATGCGATGATCCCGCGCTGATGGCTCAGTACCTCCCAAACTATCCTCCGCTACAACCCGAGCGGATCACAGGTCTGCAGCCAGCTACCAGTCGGGAAGAGATGATATACCCGATCGTGTCGGCAGCCGGCAACGCTGACGGTGCTCACTGCGTCTCGGCCCTTAGAGGTCAACCTCAGCACTATGCCCCGGTGCAGACAGGCGCCGTGCCAGTCACATACGCTGGCAGCAGTGACGCCTCGCCTTTCAATGGACACGGTATTGTCATGAATCCGCCGCCGCGCTTCCATTCAGTCCAATGCTTCGATGTTGTGTCGAGGATCGAGAATGCGAGTACACAGAATGATTCTCCCGTTCTGGATTTCTTCCCTGCCCAGAGAACGGCACCTGTCAAGCGCGGGCCTTTCAAGGACCAAGATTCCCGAGAGAAAACAGCCCTGACCAGAAAGATGGGCAGCTGCATTCGTTGCCGAATGCAGCGCATCCGAGTGAGGCAATTCGCACTCGTTTGAGAAGATGTCCGAACTAACTCACAATAGTGCAACCTTGATCCGGAAAACGAGAAAGGCCCGTGTCTGTCATGCAAGAAAATTGCCAGCAGTGCCAAGGTGTACCGGCTGAACTGTTTACGGCTGAAAATCACGGACGTGAAGCTGTTTAAGCCTGGTCAAGTCAAGGGACAGGAGTGGACCAGTCGCTGGAAAGATAGCGTGATGGACGACATTGGCAGCTGGGAACCGTCACAGCCGCGCGTCATTCGGGTCACAGAGGGCTACACTGGCCGGTCAGTGGAGCTGCAGGTTCGGCAGTTCAAGCCTCAGCAGGGCGACAAGGTCAAGAGGTCCTGGGTGTCGAAAGATGGCCGGAGGCACGAAGTTCAGATCCCGACTTATGCCATTGTCAACATGGATGACGCCAAGGCCAGCTTCGACAAGTACATTCGGACGAGTCTAGGGGCTTGCTGCAAGCACCTGCTGAGCTCACGGGACGAACTCCTCTCGAGAACTTACTTTCTTGCCATCAAACTGGCGCAGAACCGCTCAACGCCGCAGTCAGAAAGGAGTCTGCTGGTCGCAACTTTCGAACTTTGGATGTCGGTCCGACTGACAACGAAATCATTCGAAATCGTCGGCGATGACACCCTGGGCATGCCACGAAACATTATCGACGACAAGGACAGCCCGCTGCACGGGAAGATCCCTCTCCCACCCGTAATGGGCGCGCAAATCGACTCGGTCATCATCCACCAGATTCAGCCTCGTCTTCGCCGCAAGACGCTCGAGGAGCTGCAGAAGATGACGCAGGAAAAGAAGCAAAAGACGTGGCTCACGACATTTTTGGTAACGTTTATCCTGTTGCACAACATCGCCCTCATAACCAAGCATGATGCGGACTATGCCAGAAAGCATGGACTACCGGTGAGTTCCCCCGACGTTCTAAAGGTTAAGCGAAGAACATAGCCAACACTCACCGTCGGCAGACGCGGTTTGCACGAGAGGCTAATGTTAAGGAATATAACCTGGGTAAGTACCTGCAACGCTTGTGCTGCGATGGCTCGATATTGACACGGTGTGTAGGGGCGAATACGTTGCTTGCCTACTTCCACTACTGTAACAAAGCTATATACCCGTTCTCTCGCGAGTGCAAAGATCAGGACTTGCAAACTCTGGCGGAACTTGACGACGAGGCGCTCGCATTCGTTCACTTCGTCAGGGAATCGGTTGCAAAGAAGAGTAAGTCAGCTCGACTTGGCTATAACACACTGAGGACGATGCTAAGGCAAGTGCTTCGACTAGAGGAGGAGTGGGAAAAGTTGTGGGCTCATGACGAATACGAACACGAGTACTACTACGTGTCGCAGCTTTTTGAGCACAACTGGCAACCACGAACTATGGCATAAATATTCCGTTTGGGTTAGACTAGGCGTTTGGTGCGGTTTTCCGTCTGGCCTCATGGTGTCGGTTGTTGGGTGGGTGTTGGAGTTCCGAAGGAGAGGGTCGTGAGATGAGTCGCCTGAACGGATCATTCGTGGGTTGGAAGTGGTAGCAACATAAGGTTCTGGCGCTGGCTGTTTGTCCGATGAGAGAAGCGGTCGCTGGCAGCCGGGATGGTTCCCAAACTGGATTCCAGGCACGACGGTTGTGCCGCGAGATACGAGATATGTACTGTACGGAGTGCATACCTGACAGAATCCAACGTGTTCCCCAATCTTCCTCTCCCACAATCGTACAACCTGCCTGAGAGTGTCGTGCGAGTCTCTATTTGGGCCCGCCCGAGGAAACGCTACACTCCACACCAAGTCATTCGAGCCCCCTCCGGAAATCGTTGGCCTGCAGGCCCGCTTGCATTGGGGCGCACCTTCGTGCTGCGAAGCCGCAGCTAACCAATCGCGGAACGGCGTCTTGCTCCAGCGGAACGCGACTGTGCAGATCGTCTTGTTGCTTGTACAGTACTCCACCCTTCGAGTTGCATAGCTCGTCCATCAAGCCGGGGTCAGGGATCTTGTGGAGAGGGAACACAGATCTCTCTCATCCGATTCCGATCTGCGCTTCCAGTCCCTGGTGTGATATTCAATGGCTGGCTGGAACTTCGCAGCGCAGCGTCGTCGATAGTTGAGTCGAACGACGGCTGGCGGCAGATAGCCAAAAAGGCATCCCGAGCCCATGTGAAATTTCGAGTTACGTTTGTGATTCTCTCTCTTTCCATTCTCGTCTCATTCGTTCACCGGCCGCCTCAACCCATTGCCCAGACCAGACCGACTCCTCTCTCTCTAACCACAATCGGATCGTTTTTTGACGCATTTTCTTGTCCCACCGCGACCGAGGCGGAATCGTTTTTCTCTTTTTTTCTCACACGTGGCCAGCTACCGCGCGAAGCTATCTTGAGGTCGAGAGCAAGCGCATCCAAGAGCATCACTCGGCAACGGCTGTGTGCTTGTCGCCTATTCACATCCTGCAAGTGGTGTGCCGCTCGGGCAGTTCCTCTGTCGTACAAAACCACCTGCAGCGCAACGGGAAAATTTTTGGGTATGGACCCTTCCCGTTCCGTCCGTATCCTCCATGAGATTTTGCGAGGTCAGATAGCTCGGGTGTGGCCAGAGGCTTTTGTTCTATCAAATCTTTCAGTTTTTTTCTTCCCCCTGCGCTTCTCAAGCCTCTCCCGAGCCAGACTTCTTTTTGCTTTTCTTTTCTTTCCTTTTTTTTTCCAACGGCAGGGAGGGTCTTCTTCGAACATCAGACTCTCTTCGGTTCCGTTGCAGCTGGGCCATGCGCGCGCCAATGAATCCTGTTGTCCCACTATCGACATCTGCACCTGCCGTGTGCTTTATCCTGCAGAACGCGTTGGTGGTGGATGGTCTTGACCCAGGAAGCCACAACCTAAATTCTCGACGAATCACACCCCAGGGTGCAGTTTGCCTCTCCCCGGTGCTTGCAGATTTAACTGCCAGTCTTTTCCATTTGCGTCCAACGTTGTTTAGGTTCCTTTCTTTGGGTACCCTTGGTGTTGCCTTTGTTGTGGTATGACAGAGCTCGCCGAATCGATCCCCTTCCCGGCCCGCGCATTCATCTGTGTCCACCGCAATTTTGAAGCTTCCTTCTTCCCTAGTTCTCCATTTTTTTTCTATCTTTGACTTTTCGCGCCACGCGCTCTCCAGCACCAATAACGTCCGAGATCACTGCATTGAGAGCTTTGGGTCCAATCCATTCAGCGGTGCTTCTCAATCTCGGTCTCATTACAATATTACGTACGACCCGTCATCGGCATGCCAACCCCGGCCTTTTGGGGCCGCCCTATGCAGGCAGTGCATTACCTGGCACGTTAGTGTCTCCGATGGCGGGTCTCGATCTTGCTCCCGCTTCCCCGGGCGATTGATGTTGCTGCAGGCCGACGCCATTAGTTGGACTAGGTGGTATATGGCAAACCTAGTCCCCTGCCGCTCCATGATGCCCAGGCTCGTGCCTGATACTTCTACTACTTTATGTGAGAAGTCACGGTACTTCCCGAATGCTATGGCACCGCCCATCCCTTCGCCTTTGAGTCGTTCTTTTTCTTCTCTGCTCCCTTAGCCCCCCTCCGCGTCAGTGACCCCATCAACGCAGAACACAGGCGCGAAAAACCAAGGCATCTAGCCGAGACGGCAGTTTTGATGGGTGTGGCCATCCGTCTCGCTGCCTCTCTCCTTACACACCCGCCTTCCTAGACATTTGTCTCTCCTTTCCCCCCCGGTCCGTGACGGAAGCTCCCGCGTTCGGGACTCCCACCCTATTGAGACGACCGCCTTCCTGTGTTGAGCTTGGTCTTAGCTGTCGAACCCGGGACTGCCCTTTACCACCTTGGTTACCCGCCGTACCATCCCGTCCCGAGTCGGTTGCTGAAGCTGGAGTGGCGGAACCTAGCTCTACACCCTCTCTTCAGGGGGAGGGGGACAAGAGTTACCTCCCGTCTGGCCTGGGTACCTGCTGCTCCTAGCCTTTTCAGTGTTACCGCTAGCTGGAATCCCACTCGTTCTTTCTTCTTACCGTACGGTCGACTGCGCGGAACGGCCCTGTCTATCTCGCGCGTCCTTGGCAGCCGGTCTGCACTTGTCCTCGCCAGCCAACAAAGAGGACGGCATGCGGGCTGGTAGTTGCCGGTACAACTCGCGTGTTTGCTCTTTCTCCCTACCGGGGGGTCTGTCTTGCTGCTCCTGGAAGGGTATCCCTCGACGCCTACATAAGCCGGCTGGCGCTCCCGTCTTCCGCTCGACCATGAGGCATTGAAAACTCACACTACTCTAACCAAGTCTCGTTCTGTCCGTCCACTCTTTCTTCAGGCCTTCTTCTGTCCAGAAGTTGTCCGCCAGATTGCGACACGAAACTAATACGGTTCCCTCGGCGCACGCATCTTCCCAATTGCCGATCACTACCTTCTCGTTTCGAGGTGAGAATCTCGTGTGTCTCTGCGAGCTTCGCTCTCTGCTATCAATTCTAGTGGCCCATACGCCCCGTCTGTTGCAACGTTCTGACCTGTAAATAGGGATTACATCATCAACATGTCCACCGTGGTGACTGCTCCGGTCGTTGACGCTCCCGGATTGGCCTTGTTCGCCAGGACCAATACGGATGCTCCCGCTCTCCCGGCCGGCTTCCCAGACCAGCTCCGGCACAAGCTAGCCTGGACCGGTTCTGACTTCAAGGGCTCGTCCGACCATATCATGGTCCTGAGTGATGTCCACCTTGCCGAGATCAAGTCTGCCCTCGAGAGCTACAAGTGCAAGTGTTTCCCCCTCAGTTTCCCGACTGGTTTCGTCTGCCGCTAACACGTCTGGCCAGCTCTCGGTCAGGACGGTGACCTTGTGGAAGCTGCCAACTTCCCGCTCCCGACCCTTGGTCCAAAGCTCAGGGAGCTCAGCGATGACGTTCACAACGGCAAGGGCTTCTGTGTTATCCGTGGCATCAATCCTGCCTCGTACAGCGTGGAGGACTTGACTCTGATTTACCTCGGCGTCCAATCGTATATTGCTGAACAGCGTGGGCGCCAGGACAAGCGTGGAAACATGCTTGGTGAGTTAGAACGCGTCCTCTCTCTCTCTTCAGCGAGCCTTGCTGATGATTGCGCAGTCCATATCGTCGCGGACAACAGCACCAAGCGAGCGGCCAACCACCACCGCCACTCGACCAAAGCAATTGTGAGTCGTCACTTATGTCGTCCAATAGGCCCGCGTCTCATCTACGCGAGTGTGTGTCTTGGGTGTGCCTATTTACTAACCACACATGACTACTTTCTAAAGACGTTCCACAACGAAGAGGCCGGCGATGTCGTTAGCTGGCTGACGCGCAGCACAGCCGCGACGGGCGGCAAGTGCATCATCGCCTCGGCTTATACGGTTTACAACGTCCTGACGGCTACAAGACCCGACGTGATCCGTACACTGGCCCGGTCTGATTGGCCCTTTGCTCTGTAAGTTTGCTTGACCACCCCGGCACACCGAGGGCGGCAACTGAGTGGACTCGGCCAGGCCTCGCTTTCAATGCCGTCCGGTCATATTTTACCAAGACTCGAAGCTCATTATGAACTTTGGTCGCGCTGCTCTCATGGGGAGCGAAGCGCATCCTCGACCCCGGAACCTGCCATCCTTGTCGGCGCGTCAGATCGAGGCCTTGGATGCCATCGAAGCGATTGCCCGAGCCACTCAGTTGGAGATCCAAACGCAGGCAGGAGATATGCATTTCATCAACAACCTGGCTATCCTGCACCGCCGCGAGGGTTTTGCTAACGGGCAGGCACCCACGGAGAAACGCCACCTGGTGCGCATGCGCCTCCGCAGCGCCGAGAAGGGATGGCCGATCCCCCGCGAGCTTGAGACAGAGTGGGATGCGGCCTTCAGGAAGCACGGAGTCAAGCACTGGCACGTGGAGCCCATGCCGTCGTACTTTTTCCCCATGCGCAACCAGCCCAACTAAGATTACGGAAGACAATTCCTTCCCGGCGCTTGTACCTTGTTTTCGCCCTTTTGTCGTTGCATTCGAGGCGTTATCATGTAAGGCTGGGCATGGCATCTGATTCGGCATTCGGCATCGGTTCTGCTTAATCATGGTTTTCTGGTGCGGAAATGTTTACAATTTGGGTCATAAAAGGGGGTATGCCGACAGACTGTATCCACATGGTTAATTGATTTTGGAAGAAAGGAAATTTTGTTCTCCATTTGTGTTTTTTTCTTCCTTTCCCCTTTAGAATGGTGTTTTTTTTTGGCTTTTACTATACTTTTCTTTTCTTTTTTTTTATTACCTTTAGAATATTATATTAAAGCGCTTACTTAAATATAAGACTAAATTCCTAAAGCTAGTACTAGGGATTAACTCCTAAGCGCTTAATAGTATCTAGGCAGGTAATATACTAAGTTATAATTAGTATATATATACCTATTTCTAAGGGAGTAATTATATCTTAAAGCACTTATATTATAGCCTTATTATCGTTTATACCCCTTTCCTTTCTAGCTCTAATAGTATAATAGAGATATAGTTCTATAGTCTTCTTGATCTAGCTCTAGAGCATTATATAATTCCTAGAGTTCTTAGTAAAAAGAGTAATATTAACTCTCTATTACTCGTTTAAACTCGAAAGCTCTTTACCAATCCCTTCTATAATAGGTATATAATTAGTAAATAGAGGTTATAAATCTTAGAGCTACTCTTGCTACCACTAGTAGGTCATTATATTAGTAAATCGAATTAAATTAGTAACCTTAATAACCTAAGATAATATCTCGAATCGTTAGAGTTAGAGGATTTAATAGGTAATTAGGGTCGGACCTTTTTTTTTTTTTTTTGTGGAGCTGGTCATAGCTGTGTAACTGATAATTCAGGAATGCTGTTCCGGAAAAAGGACCGGATGGTATGTCGTGATACTGCGATGCTTCTACCCAGGCGTGTTCAACTCGGAGTCTCGCTTATACATAAAGAGAAAGCCGGCGTGATATCAACACACAACAGGGATGCCCTTACGTGTTGGTTACTTCGTACGCTCGGTTTGCCCAGCGCGGCTGCTTTCTGCGGACAGCCCCTTGGGTCAGATTGCGGGGTGTGTGAGACTGCAAGACTTGGCTTGCGCCATCGAAGTCCAGCGGCCCGAGCAGTCCCAGGCTCCGGGGATAGTGGGGGGCATCCATTTTCGTCATCAAATGCATTGCACCATGACCAGGATCAAAACCTCCAGAAAATCATGGAACACTCTAGCACTGCCTTTGTTTGAAAAGATCAGTCGGCACTGGTTGCTCTAACCAAAGGACAGGCTTGTCTCTTCCCGGGCCCCGCCGGCCTTCGCTCCGGTGTCAAGTTTTCGATCGGACCCGGGTGGGCCCCCGAAGATCCGGACCCTCAGGGATCCGCCGGGCTGACCAAATTGGGCATGTGGGGCAGCTTTGGATCCCACATCACCTGCACCTTCCATGATCCTCTGGAGCCCAAGCCCATGCATGCATCGGAGCCTCTAATCATCCGATTATGATCCTTTGCGGCTTCCGCCGTGACCCACAAGGCAGCCAACTCAAAGCAAGAGCGACTGTGGCTGGCAAAAGCATTTTTTTTCTTTCGTAGTTTAGTGTAGTGTAGTGTAATAGTGTGTTGATCTGTGTGCCGTTTTTCTATCATCTTTCCCATTCCTCGCACCCAGAGTCCTGGGGGCCCTTCCCCTCCTCCCACTTGTCTTCTTCAGCTAAATCCCCCGCAGCAGACTAACTACACTAGCGTAGCGCAGTGCACAGAAATGGCAGTCGCCGTCTTGTTTGACAACACCATTCTGGTTTTCCGCCTCCTCCGGATAGTTCTAGGTCGGGCAGATCATGCGAGCCCACGGGCGTATCCAGTGGCACGGAACCGGGGAGTGGGGATCAGCTGGAACACAGCAGCCGAATCAGCGGTGAGCTTTTCCTCCTTTCCTATCACAGTTTCTCGAACAAGAGGCAGGAGGGAAATTGTCACTGCCGTGTGTGGAAATCCGAGGATTGCCATTGTTGCGCACCACCCGCTCGTATCGGTGAGTTAGGCAATGATCGGTTTCGCGAACGAAGCTACCGCTCCAGAGGCCTAGTCTATGTACTGTATGTACGGATCCGTACAGTACATACATACATACACTACAGTACCGCACTCACACTTGACCACACCACGGTCACGTCACACCGCTTTCAACTTACCCATTCAACTACCCATTCAACGGACCGTCCACCCACCCTGCCGATCTTTCATCCATGCCAACTCTACACCAGGACAGCCGAGGTGCTGCGACTTGTCGTCAGCGGCACAGGACACAAAGCTTCGATGGCCAGCTCCCGTTGGCCTGCCCTTTGAACTGGGGTGCCGATCGGGGATAAGTCTCTGTCGATGGTTTTACACTAGTGTCGTGTAGGAGATCCGGAAGCGGCTGGAAATAATCAAAGTGGTGGAAAAGAAGCATCACTCTTAGGGCTTTCACCACAACCCTGCAATCTCATTTATCGATCTACCCCTCCCCTAGCACCCCGGGTCGCGATAGTAAGGTTATACGACTGCACATTCGGCCGGCAAGCCACATATTCTCGAGCAGGGACACGCCACAAGGTCTCAGGTCCGTCGGAAGCCATGTGGCGTGTCCCTGCTCGAGAATATGTGAGACCTTGAAGTACATACGTACATATTTTGGGAGTGTATGTGCTGCGTTGCGTGTCCTACGGATTTCTCCGTCCATACGCACACGGAACCCTCGGATCCCACGCTCCTGTGCAGACCCTCTCGACACAACCGTCATCATCACGCTAATGCGTTGCTCGATTTTCAGCTCTCATCAACCCCCAGAGACCTGGCCATCGATTGGCGTACTTTTGAGTTGCATCGGGGCATGTCTCAGGTCCACGCGAGCAGAGAGCTCCGTCTGCTTAGGCAACTGCTCGCGCGCAACACTCAATGCCCGGTTGGTGTGAAAGTGATCCTAAGTTGACTCGTTGTGCTGCGACAAGTTTGTGACGCGGAGGGGAGTTTGATTGGGCAAAGATACACCATTTGGCGCCAACACTCACAATGGTCTTTGTGTATGTACATACATACCTAGGTATGTACGGTACAGTACAGATGGATACACAACCGCTTCAAAGCGTAGATCTGGGACATGTCTTGCGTCCTCCCATCCAAAGCCGAGACGTCGTCTCCTCCGTCGGTTCAACGGGGCCCCATTACAACTGTCAGTATTTGTCTAGCGAGAACGACCACTTGCGCAAGGAGACCAGACTGGTGCATTACCGTCCAGTACGGTCTTGCTGACTGACTGACCTTCAGTACTGCTATACTATAGCCCTGCGTTCACCAGAATCGAGGCCCGGAATAGGTTACCCAGTGAGAACGGTGTAGATACGTGTATAGACGTCCATACACGAGGCTGTCTAGTTTACACCACGGGATGTACATACGGTACTCCGCAGTGTTGCAGTACGTGCGTGCACTTCACCGACAACCAGGCAGCCCTGACCACAGGGGCCGGGCCGGGTCTATCTTCGGGAAGTGGAATCGGCCTTCTCCCTCGGGTCCTAAAAGACGGCAATCACCCGTCCTGGGTCGAAGCGAAAACCGAGACACGACCCTAGGAAGAGCATAGGACCACCCCGTCGACCCAGGCAGTCTTTGGCACACAACATTGGTAGGAAGCTGTGTGTGTATACACACCTACCTACTTATGTACGGATCACATTAGTGTTGTATGTACAATCATGCCCACCGAGGGCATCCAGGCTGGCCGGTGGTTGTCTAATCCTGTTGTATGGCCTTATACCCCCGCCCCCCCCAATTCTGGCGTAGGTTCCCTAAGGGGAGCCGGTTCTCCGTTTTGGTTACGTCAAATCCTTTATGTTTTCCTTTCTTTTCTTTTCTTTTTTTTTAAACCGACCACAGTAGTGGCACCAGAATCCCAACGGTTCTCGTACGACACATCCAATGGAGTCGGAAGCCGAGCTCGTCCGTCGAGACTCATCACCAGTCCCGGCCTGCAGGCGCCCAAACCCCCCTCCCCCCCTTTTTTTTCATCCTTTTCTTATTCCTTCGTGGCTCTTCATCGGCACCGATCGGCGTGGGGAGGATGAGTCGATACGAAGTGGGGATAGCGACTGATTGGGCGTGGTATATTTAGGGGTCTTTGCCGTCTACGTGTATGCGCTCTAGGAAACGGCAGAGTCAACGACGTGTGTGACGAGGTGAGATCTTGTCTTGTCTCTTATGTGTGCCGCCTGAAACCTTTTTTTTTGTTTCCGTTCCTTTGCCCTTTCTCTCTTGTCCTTCTCTCTCTCTCTCTCTCTCTCTCTCTCTCTCTCTCTCTCTCCCCCCCCTTTAAACAATTGGTTATTTTCCTCTTATTTTCTCGCTCATGCATTGCAACAAGAAGTGAGACATTCATGCGTATACACTACGCTGTTCCGTATACTGGTATGCTACTGTCGGGGGGTAGTGGAGGAGATGCGACAGGGCTTTCGAGCGATGTCATAGCACAACGGGCGGCATGTCTCACACGTATCTATATACGCACATGTCTGTACAAAACACGTATAATAGGTCCCTACGGAGTACCAAGAGCCTCCAAGTGCAATTTGTTGCGTAAACTGATGCTAGTCGCTCCGGAAACTGTTTGGTTTGGATAGTGTCCTTGTGTGTTTTGCTAGGCTCCCCTTCCCCCCTTTTTCTCGGGCCCTTGTTGACTTCGTAAAGGGGCAGCATCTGTCCTTCGCAACGGCGCATCAATCCTCCCAAACGAAATCCGGCGCACCGGGTCTATAACTCGGAATAAACATTGTGTTGGCTACACCATAGCTCTCGAGTCGAAACGTATCCCGTCACTTGATGGGTTGTAGGTAGGCCTGGTAGGGGAGGCAATCTCGGCCGTTCAACGTTGTAGAGTAAACTCTAATCTCCTCGCTGTTGCTGGATCTTTTGCAACCAAAAAGAAACACAGCATCTTCTGCGTCTTGGTGCTCTAATGCTCCTTCGTAGAAGGGCATTGTTTCAAGTTTGCTGTCATCCAATGGTCGAGCCGTCGTTGCGACGGTCGAGTTCGACATCGATTGTAATGCATGGCATGTGGCCTTTAACCTTGTTTCGCTAGGGTGAGCTTGTTAGTCTCGGGATGCGAGAATGACTTGCTCACATCTTCATCCGGCACGGTTTTGCTCAGAAAAAGATGAGCCCTGTTTCAACACCGACAACCCATGTAGAGGCAGATATGAAAGGCTACCTTGCCGACAACTTGCGAGGTACCAGAGTCAATGTATCCCAGAGGCTCAATGCGGCATAGAGATGCTTGGTTTGGCAAGTTCCAAGCTACCTGGTTCTTCTCTTCCACGGCTCTCAAGAAACGGGGGAGGGCTCGTACCATAAAGACCCTTCTTCTCCCAAGCCTGTGTTTATCGTTGGAGGAGGTAAGACTGAATGGATCCTCACTCAGGGGAAGGTGTGTCTGAAGCGAAGAGCACTCGAAACTATATATATAGGGAATTTGAAATAGTATCCTCCTGTTGCTTGAGAAGTCATGACGGGCCTGTTTCGAGCAACCCAGAACAGATCTGCCCATAGGACGAGTACTCTCTGTGTAATTGACGGCCAAGAGGTATTTGGACTCTGTGGGCTTAGTATTCTGTTCTTTTGGTGATAAGGAGGTAGTCCCCAGTATCCTCGTCGCCCTCGCCGTCGAAGTCGCCCATGACTACTAACCTTGGCAACCCGAACTGTGATGTGACTACATTACACCAGCACCTTCCGACATCTCTCCAGGCGTTTGACCGACTGACCAGGGGGCACCTCTGAGCTGGGTAGCATCCCATGGAGTACAAGAGAATCATGGCCCGAAACCTAGCACATCATCGTCGCTGTGCGCCGTTCCCACCAACGACGTGTTTGGAGACACAGTCAAGTGCCACACGGGCGGCCGATGGCTTAACATGCTGCATGGACCGTTCCCAGAGTGACCATCAACTAGTATGCGTGAAAGGTTTCCGCAAGATTATCACTAGATCCACGCTGATGACGATCGACTCGAGGAATCTTGACAGTTGGCTGTGCATCAGCTGATTCTTCGTGACAGCCATCAAGATGTCATTCCCCTTCTCCTCTTCCTCCTCCTCCTCTTCCCCCGCCTCCGCCTCCCCAAGGTCCTCCAGCGAACAGCCAGGCGCTTGCTCGCCGACTAGGCGAAGCTTTGGTGCAAGAAAAGCATCCACGTGCGTGCAAACAAGCACCGAAGCCAGCTCGTTGCCTCGGCTCGACCTGTCGGTGGCGCACTAGACGATTAGTAGGGTTCTCAAGCCTCCCTCACCGAGGGACAGTGTTGGAAGGCGCTAGTAACGCATCGAGTCGCTGGGAGTGGTGCTGGTTCGCCACTATTTGGAAGGTTCAAGTGGGCGGCTCGGTCACGACGTGAGAAGCTAGCAGCGAGGCTCTTCCCCGAATCGGCGACAGCCTGCATGTGAGGGTGCGGCAGGCACAATTACCAAGATAGTACTCCGTAGGCATCACAAGGACTCCTTCCATCTTGGTCAGGATCTTCACGTCGCGCACCTGCCCAGGTTGCCCTGGACTCGTGCAGCCTTCCCCACACTAGGGACTGCATCCCGCCGGGATTTGCAGCTGCGGGAGGGGAGGGACCTCTCAAGTGCCTCGGCATATCAACCTTTGTTTCTCAAGCGGCCTTTCACAAGCTTCCTGCTTGTGATTGTGCGACGTCCGCGCCGCGCGCTAGCTGGACGCTCGCCGTGAGCAAACTGCGGAGGTCGACGATGCACCCCAGATTCTTCTGCAGAGTCCGCTCCAGCGCGCTACCGACCCCAGATTAACTAGCGGGCACACCACGGCTCCGGCGAAGAGTCGGACCCATAATGCACATCCGTATTACGGTGTAGTACTCTGGCCCCCTCAAAACACATTGCACTACGCGGAGCACTGATAAAACAAACTTGTTTCTTTCTGGCCCTCCGCTAGGGGAGGAGAGCGTCACGCTCTTGGCGTCATGTCGTTACGCAGAGCCAAAAGTCTCGGAGTACCCGACATGGTTCGGCCTTTCCTCATACAACATCTCTGAGGTTACAGCCAGACCCACCACGGCATATTACGCAGTACACTACTTGTACCGGAGCGCGGCAAACACGCGTGGCAGCAGCAGCAGCAGCAGCAGCAGCAGGAGGAGGAGGAGGAGGGCGAGACCCAGAGTCGCACAGTGTGCGAAAGGTTTGTTGACAGGGAAGAGAGAGCTCCTAGTTGTTGTGCTTCGTCCGGCTGTCGCACACTGCACTTACGAAGGATGGAGTACCCCGTATTAGGCCGATGGTTGTCTCTTTGACAGAAATTGTTGGGAAGCATCGACGGCGCCATCTCCGCCCCTTGAATCGATCCGGCGAAACATCCGCGCGCACTGACACCGAGAAACAGCCACCGTTGCATTGGTCCCTGAACCGTGCTTTCCCAAGGCCCTCAATATAGGTACCCAGGTATTTAGCCATGACCGGTACCAAACAACCGTCAGGCGAGTCCGGCTCCATGGCTCGCCTCATTTTCGATTTCGGGTCGGGAGCCGGACGTGTCATCCCGGACAACGCGGAGACCTCGTCCAACACGGGTCTCGATAGTGACCGTGTACGGAGTAGTTACGAAGTCCTGTCCCAGAGGACACGGTCAGGATCCGGAACCGTATCGGCTTCGAGAGCGCCCGCAATGCGAGCCGACGATGACTCATGATGCTGCTGCTGCTGCTGCTGCTGCTGCTGCTGCTGCTGCTGGAACCGAATGGCCCGGCTTCGAAGTGCCCACACGACATCCGGAACCGGTTTCAAACACTACCGAGTTTGCCAGTGTGCGGGTGTAGGTATTGTTATGTATCAGGTTTCGCCAGAATCCCTTACCAAGTTGCCAGCCGCGTAAGTCACACCACATTCCCCTTACTCTCGGCAGCGAGGCAGCATGGAAGGTCGTGCAAGGAGAGCAGCAGCAACAGCAACACAGATCACAGACAATCAAGGAGACCTCGGGGCTCCCAGCAAGTCGCGTAGTGTATCGCTGATGCCCAACACCTTGACAGCGGGTAGCATCCGGGTCGAACACCGCGAATTCGCTTCCCTCCTCTCTCAGCCGTGCAACATTATTCCCGTACACTAGTGTGTCAAGTGAAGCGTGCGGGTCCGTACGGAGTGCTTCAACTGCGTTTCTTTGAACAGTTTCGTGCAGCGAGCCTCATCAGGAACGGAATCCGTACCCAAGAAGCCCTTGCCAGCGCCGCCAGAACCAAACACCCCAAGGCGAATCCGTTGTTTCGCTTAACTACACTATGATCCCAAGGTCGCCCCCCAAAACAAGAACACCCTGAGGGCCCCTTGTCTCACTAGGTAGTGTACCGGCCGGGTCCGCTGAGGCTGGCCACACACCCCGGACGCTAACGCGACCATGACCACGAGGCACCAGGGGAGGGGCGGGGCGTTGTCGGAAACGGGCTCTAGCCAAATCCAACTTGCCAGGCCCAAAAGATGCACACACTACCTTAGAGGACCAAAAAAGGGAAGAAGAGGAAACAGGGTGTTTATTTGCTGTGACGAGGTAACAAACCTCGCTTCTCCTGCAACGTCTCTTCGGTTCCCGTTCCGTCCCCAATCTCGTTCCTCGGACCAAGTAGTAAGTGTGTGTGTGTGTAATCCGTACAGTACGCACACTACGCAATACAACTAACTACACAGTAGTGAAGTTGCCCCCCCGGCTGCTCGTGGCCCCACCGCACGGCATCGGAGATGCAGCCGAAAGCCGTTAGCTCGCCCCGTCCCGCCGGCCCCTGAGCGCAGGGGCTGGGATCACTTGTTGGCCGCTTCGGTCTCGGAATCTAACCCTGGCTGAGCTCTGCTCGCTGCGATCAGCGAGTACGTAGCGTACTGTGTACGTGCTGGTAGGGGCTAGCTCCGAATTCCCTACGTCCGTACGTACGGAAATGGTACTGTACATACTATACACAGCAACGACGAACGCGAGGAAGTGTTTGGCGTACTCTTAGTGTATCCTAGTGAACCGTATTCCGTCTTGTACAGTATGTGCACAGATGAAGTGCGTACTGTGTAGTTATCCCACTCTCTGCTCAGGTTTGACCCGACGAGCTGCGGCCGGTAAACAACAGTAAAACAGTAAACTGAGGTTTCGCGGTGGCATCGGACTGGGTTGCAGAGGGTCGAGCTGCATATGTGAAGAGCTTTGTGACTCGGCCCTGAACGAGCCTAATGTACGTAGTACGGACTTATGTACGCAGTATAACTATACCGATTTCACATTTCTACGTCGCGTAAGGAGTATATACACTATACGGATTACATGTACCTCCGTACTGTGTCGGTAAAGTTACACTCGACTGCGTCGTAATCTCGTGCGGGGGCCGCGAAAAAAAAGAAGGTCGACACGGATCTGCAAGGGCGCACAATGAAGAAAAACGCGCTGCTGCAACTTCATCTGCAGGAATCATTTCCATGTGGAGGAACTTTCCTGCTGCCCACATATATATATACTTATATATATATTTATATATATATATACACGGAGTACGGAGTATACTCTGTACGGAATAACAATCTGGTATGTATAACACATCTGCCGGCCGTACGTCTGTTCAAAGAAACCAAGAAACAAGACAGTCTTTATTAGCCAGCTTGGTGGTTTTCTCTTTCTTTTTTTCTTCTTTTCCTCTACACAGTAGTTCCGCGACCCGTCGACGCACTGCACAGAAAGAATCCGCCGTCCGTGTTGTGTGTGAGACAGGGCCAGAGAGGAGCTCCACGCCCACGCGGCTCGATGCGCCGAAATGGTGTCGAGTAACCAAACTGTCGGGAAAGGAGCCGGGGGGCAAGGGAAGGGGTCGCGAAACAAACTCTTGTCTTTTGCGGCTCCTTTCCATAGTTGATTATAATAATTAGGGATCTTGCCCAAGCCCATCTATCAATATCGGGGCATTATCTCTTTCGGGTCTCTTGTTCCATTGTGCCTACTTACTACTGTGTATGTATAGTGTGTATGTGCGCCCTTTCATTCACTGTCAGGGTCTCGGTTGTGGGGGTGTTTCCTCCCGCTGACCGAGACCCGGCAGACGGCCCGATGTGGTGGGACCATCACGACATTGTTTTTGCATCCCCCCTTTCCCCCACTACCAACGCCACCACCCCATGTCTGGCATTGATTACTCGAGTTTCATCATCACCACTTAGTATACGTCTCTTTTCTCCTGTCGCACCAAAGTTCCTTTTTCGAACGCGGTAGTTGCTGCATACTTGCACCGTAGTTTAGGTGGGAAGGTATTTCTGTGTGTAGAGTTGTACTCTGTATGCATGTAGCGTGGTAAGCGAGCATCTTTTTCTAGGCCTTTGCCATTGCGCACAACCGATGAATGTCGGGCGAGGAATTGGAAGGGAGCGATGATATTTTAATATCCCCCCCCCCCCCCCCCCTTTTTCCTTTTTTTTTTTTGACCAACCACAGGCCCGGATTTTTTGCCGGTAACGAGTTTCCCAAGTCCCAACCTGCTGGGCTTGCTGGGCTGGGAGTGTTGGTGGCGATGCTTGGTCAAATCCGCAATGGCCTTCCTCTTTCGGGAGCTGAAAGACGAAGTGGACTCGGCGGGCTTTGACTGTGGCGTAATCCGTGTATACTCTGTACACTGCTAACTATGGAACGCGTATGTGTGCATTACGTTGGTATGCTTGATATAATACTACAGGCGTGCACTGCATTATCGGTTCGCTTAGGACTTGTGCCGAGACACGGCTCTCGAACCCAAGGCCTGGTCGGTCGTACGAGGCGTTCGAGGCGATCGGGTGCAGCGGCCGTTCGACATACCTTCTAGAACTCGTTAGGGCGGCCTGGGGGACGGAAGACGCGGAACGAACGAACGAACGCCACTGACGGCAGGTAGCTTGAGAGATCTTGTGTAGTGACCGCGAGAGCAACTGTGCGCTCGGGCCGTGCGCTCGGTTCGCTCCGGGATCGCTCTCAGCAACATCATGCACTTGCTTCGCTGCTATTGTTGTTTGTGGACTTGATGATAACTCGGTTGAGATATCGCAGTATGCCGTCGTCAAGAGTTTCACGGAATCATTTTCGGGGTCGGTGGACGAATTAGGCAGGGGGCCACTCCTCTGTAGTGCCAGCCCCTCATTCCTAGGTGTGGAGGATTGTAGTGACAGGTATCCATATGCGTGCCCGTTCTCCTCTGCGGCACCGTGTCTGGCCATCGTTTCCAAGTTGTTTAGTTGGAGTGCTAGCGCTCCTTGAGGATTCGGGCTTCTTCCACCGGCTTTTTTCTCTCGCTAATCTTGATTATCTCATGCTGGGCGGCGCCTTTTATTACACCTCGACGCTTTCGGTAACCCCGGGCCGCATGTTACCAATTTCCTGAGATGTTCGCAGGCAGTCAACGTTCCATGCTGTTAAATTTGAGACGGGCTATGCTAGTCTTAGGTAGTACACTAGGAAGGGAACTTGCCGTTGTTCATCTCAATCGCCGTGTCTGCGGTAGATTCCAAACGCACTCTAATTATTCTTTTTTATCCTCTCTCTCTTCTTTCAAGGTTTTCCCATCTCTCGCTTATCTTCTTTGGGGCATCACCGAAATGATGGGCTTTGCCAAGTCGCAGACTGAATGGTCTGATATTCAAATAACTACGGATAAGAGAGAGGGCAGGCCCCACCAACTGGCCGCCATCTTGTGATTCCGCTGTGGGGAATCTGGGGATTGCCCGTCACGGTTGCCTGAATTTCGCTTTCACCAAAGCGCGGACCATGTATGTACTATGTTTAAAAAAAAAAAAAAAAAAAAAAAAAAAAAAAAAAAAAAAAAAAAAAAACCAATCTCGTCTGGTGCAAGAGCGGCTGGGTTGGTCAGCCGCTTGTTGCTACCGTTCACCTTATGCTGTGTGTAGGTGTATTGTATACACATACCAGAGTGCATACCTACCGTAGTATGTACATACCTGAGAGACACTACTACGTACCAAGTAGACGCCATTGCCGTCTGCCCAAACCGGCTGGATGCTGTGAAGAAAGAAAAGTCTTCCCGTACGTGGAGTGCAATGAAGTGTGCGGATTACTAAGAGTGTGCTGCTTCGTACTTGGTATTATACACAATGCGAGAGTATGCAATGGAACATGAAAAGCGGTTCTGACACATCGTTCCAGACAATCGTGCCATGGTTCCAAAGTAGCTTAGGAAACTGACCAATGGCCACCGCGCGCCGATTTCTCGGCGATGCGAAGCGCCATGCCGTCCAAGCACCCTGCCACCAAGACGACGCAGCGCTTGCAACAGGGCGAAACCTCCCCGGCCTCGCCATTTTTCAACCATCAGTTGGTGGTGTGACAAGCAAACGATGCTCCGACCTTGAGTGGCGCTCCGGAGACCATCCGTGCAGGTCGAAACACCTCCGCGACTGTACGGATTATACTATCCGTAGTCATTTGGAAGGTTGGGTAGAAGTATGCCCAGATGCTGCACTCCAAGCGGCTCGGTCAAGGGTTCAAGTTCTCGGCGGAAATCCACGGTCGACAGAAAATGAAGCACACCATGCCGCCAAGCTATGTGGTTAGACAAGTGTCGACAGTGTGAGTCTGCGGGGTGCACCGTGTCACTTTTGATCGGCCCTCGCATGTGCGAACCTTGATGTTTTTCTTGACCTTGATATGTCGAGCCACCCTTAGTACCCAAGCAGCAGACGATCTTTTTGCGGTGGCTGAGCTGACTTAGACTGTCTGCAACTCGATACCTTTCTCTTAGACTAGCCTGACCGCTAGAAAGAGAACTTGCGCTGGGAGGTCTTGCAGACGGTGCCCGCGCAATGCGAGACCGCAGCATGGCATCGGAGTCGGTAACCGGGTGCGAGGCGGTGCGACCCGCGGCCAACCTACCAACCGCCGCCGCCGATAGGATGTGTAACCAACCTATCAGCAATGCTTACCTTGCACAGCATGAGAGATTGTTAATGCTCGGGGCCCAAGGCCGCGCACAACTGCAGTCAGTTGACTCGGACAACGGCCACACCTTTGCTTACAATCAGCCGAGTCAAGCATCGCCTTTCCTGTGCCTGCCTTGAGTTTGGTTAACAATGCTTCGCAAATGCATCGTACTACCAAATCCTTCGCAGCTAATCCGTGCATGAGACGAGACTCGCGGCATATTGGCCCTCCAAAAGACGGTTCCGGCGCCGGAGGTTCGGCAGAGGCGACGGCGTCTGATCATGTCGTGCAACAGACTCCATTTCTGGCGACCGCTTTCCGAATCCGTTGCAGAGAACTTTTCCTCGCCCTCGCCTAACACCGAATACGCATGCCCAAGCGAAGAGCATTGTTACACTAGGCTCGATGGCGTCCGCGGCGGCCTGTCTCATATGACGCCCTGGCCACGCGGATCACCAGAACTCGATTGCACGCTGCCATTTTGAATAACCAACACCTCAAACTGAGCGGAAGCTCCACCCGGCTGATATCAAGCGAGCGCCCGGTGAACAAGCGCACTGTGGATGTGGGACGGCAGATCGGTCCTGACGAACCTGGCAAAACGCCCAGGGCGTTCCAGCCCTCCATTCTTCTCTCATCCGGATATTGCGACACTGCGTTGCGACCGTGCGCTAGATTCAACACAGACATGTTGATCAGAATCGGGCCCGATGAAGGTTAGAAGTGCGTTTCGAGAATGTCAGTTGACAAGCGCCGGATTGGATGCATGGCTGATCTGTCAACTCTCGCTTGGTGCACGCATAGAGGGACACGGCAAGCAGCGGCCTCAAACACCCTTTGGCTTCCAAGATCTTGTCCCAGCGCCACGCAACCATGTTACCTGTCTCCGATTGTAATCAAAGCCATCGGCTTCCGAATTCATTTTCTGGTTATCGGTAAGAGTTATCGTGGAACGCGCTTTCTTATACGGACAAGTGTAGTTAAACATGTGTTGGAGAACGTATCTACTGATGGTCGTTTGGCGCTCAGGTTGTTGCCTTGCTCGGTGCGCCTCACGCGGTTCGAAAGGTGAGGTCGTACGGAGTAGATTGGAGCGCACTAGACTACTAAACACTACTCGCGGTACTAGTAGTGTCGATCGTCGGGGATATTGAATGCTGTTGTGGCTTTCTGCGGGGAGAGAGTCATCGGACAGTGCGAAAGCGTAGGAGGTGGAAAACGCGCCAAGCATATCGACGCAGAACAGCATCCTTGCAAAAAGCGGGTCAGCCGGGCAGCAGGCAGCCAAGTCCCAGCGAGGCACTCAGGAACATGGCTCGGCACAGGCACGGGTTGTGGCTTCCACTGGCCGCTTCCTGCAAGTCTTGGCCGTTCCGCCATCCCCTCCGCCCCTCCTCGAGTCCTGGACCCTTGGCGGTTCCCGACCCAGCAATTGGAGAGTTTCGTCTCCCAATGAGAGCCCGCTGTCTTGGGTCCAGCGTGCCAGCCTCGGGAGGTTGACCTCTTGACGGAGTGCTGCAGGGCAGCGACCATCCTCTGGGCCGCACACAATCTCATCCACGCTGGGCCCCGCCTGCCTGCTCTGGAGCAATTGGCTAAACTGGTTGGTCCCCTTCTGCTTCAGGACCCACCTTGCGAAATAGCAGAATGCGAGGTGCTCTGCGCTCCGTGTTCTGTTGCATTTTGCAACAAACGGCTCACCCTCATCCTTGCCCCTCCCCGACCCCCGGCCACACCACGCCTCCCCTCGCCCCCCAAGGGTGCCAGGGGCCCGTCGAGGAGAGGGCGGATCTTGACAGGATCGATTCTCTGTCCTTGCGCCGCGGACATACTACTCCGTACACTACATAATGTTCCACAACCGTCCACTGCCCTACGCTGTCCCTCGTTCTCGCGCTCTGAGAGTTTCCCGCCCCCTCCCCCCCTTTTTTTTGTCTTTGTTTCCTTTCTTGATCCTTGACCCTCGTCTTGAACCCGCTCCTTGTTCGAGACTTCGCCTTGCGCACTCCGATAACCTCTCTTGGATACACTCGATCTCTTACGCTCTCTCGCTCATATCGATACTGATTCGACACGTTTGGCTTACAATATCACATCCGGGATTTCAGAGACAGACCACCATTCAGCGACCATATAGACCCAGGACTGGTATCCGAGACTCAATGGGCCCATAACCTTGTGCGTTGTGCGCACTCATACATCATATATTTCACAACAGACGGATCCCATTCGAGACCGGGATTTCTGGAGCAGGCGCTCAGAGAACGGCGTATTACCACACTACTGTGTCCGAACACTTCTGGCCGGGGAAAAAGGGGGCATTTGACCGCCGCGTGGCGTGGCGCGGAACGGAATCCTGATATAGGGAGCGGAACGAGAGGAGATTCAAGATGGCGAACGCGACATTCGATTGTCCATTACCCTTCCTCGCCGAGTCAAAATACTCGGATGGCGGCTGTAAGTGGACGGTGACGAAAACGAGGCGCAGCCTCCAACAACCCGCTGCTGCTGACACTGCACTCCAGTCGTGGATGGAAGAATATGCCAAGATGTTCTCGGCGTCAGTTGCTGTCTGCCATGCCCCTTTACGGACTGGACGTACCCCGACAGCTTCCGGGACATGACAACGGCGGCAAATTGGGTGGCTGTGGCGAGCACCATTTGCTGCGTTTTTCTGCTGCTCTCGTGGGCCGTGCTACCGGTCGACAAGACATACAGGCACTATCTGAGCATCAGCCTCACCGCCGGCGTCGTGTGCATGAATGTAGGTTGGAGAGCAGACTCTTAGCCTCTCAAGGGTCGATACTGATAACCTCCCGCCAGCTCGGTTTCGTCATTCCACTCGCCGGTAACCCGCCGCAATGTTACGACGACATCACACCCAACTCGATGTCGACGGGATCGATCTGTGCGGCCTCGGGCTTCTTCCTCATCTTTGGCGGCTGGGCAGGCGTGATGTGGGTCTTCCTGCGCGCACTGTCTCTCCATCTCCAGATCTGCTGGCAGCTCGTCGTCGGGCGCAATTTCATGTGGTTCGCTCAGGCCGTCGGCTGGGGCATTCCCGTGATTGGCGTCATCATCGCCTTCATCCTCAGCGGCGTGTCGTTCAGGTTTGGCCCGACATGTCACATCAACCACAAGAACAGCCTGGCGGACCTCTGGATTCCGTTGCTGGTCTTCGCGTCCTTGACCATCGTCATCCAATTCGCCACCTTTGGTTACTGCATCAAGGTCTACCTCGCCTCGCTTGCCGACAACAGCGCCTCAACCGAAGGCTCCGGCATGCCCTCGTACACGAACAGCATCCGAACAATGACCCCCAAGCAGGCGTACCGACGTGTGCGGCGCGTCATTGCTCTGCAATGGAGAGGCATTGCCATTGTCCTCATCATCGTCGCCGACGTCATCTTCTTCTCGATTGTTTTCGTGTTCCAGGACAATACGGTGGAAGCTGTGATGAGAGACAAGAGCCTCGCGTGGGACTGGGTCTCGTGTCTGGTAATGAATGGCGGCGACAAAGTTCCGTGTCTGGACGAGGCGAGCGCGCTCGCTGTCAACATGGCGACGACTGGCGCCGTTCTGTTCCTCCTAGGGGTAAACCACCTCCCTCCCTTGCTGAAGAGTCGGGTTGCTAACTGTCACGCGACTAGATGAACGGAATCTGGCTCCTCCTTCTGCTTGGCCGCTGGTCGATGGTCACCGGCTGGCGCGACATGTTGATCTCGGTTCCCAAGCGGAGCCAGAGGGAATTTGTCTCAGTCGATGCGCGGCTGGACGATCTCAAGAAAGATACACGTTCGTACGAGATGCTCTCCCGGGATACCGGGAAGACCATGGACGATTCAGTAACACCCTCCGCAGTGACCCCCATCTCCCCGATACAGGCGAGATCGACGACGACGGGGAGCCCGCAAAATCATGAGTACGTTCAGATGCCCACCCCTGATGGGCGCCGGACCCCGGATTACTTTGGCAATACCGCCCGGTATCACACCCCCGCGAGGTCATTTTCGAGCCCACGGCCGCCCCAACAACAAACGGTGACATGGGATGCCCGTGAAACCTACGCAAGGCCGACGTCGCCGTACACGCAGCAGGATCGATACATGAACCCGCTGGGTATGAACAGGATATGAAAATGACGACGACGACACGAAACACCAACACTCTTTCTTTCTTTTCATTTACCTTTCACTTCGCTACTTTACAAGCGATGGCAGGCGAGCCGAGCCGTTAATGGAAGGAGCTCACTCAAAACCGCCCCTCCAAATCTTCGCCGACTGCCTTGCTGGCCATTGTGTAAAAAAGAATCACGGCACCTCGACAACCCACGTGAGTCCCGATACCTGAACCACACGAGCAGTCGAATGCAGGTTTGCGGAAGCCTCGGTCGTGTGGGTCGCTCGATACGGCGCCACGAGTCCTGACTCAAGCATGGTTAAGCACGACGAGTTCTGGCTCAGGGTGGGATTCGGTCGGTCAGGCTGGCTGCGTTGGTTGACCTGGGGTGACGAGGTGGTGGCTCGGCGAGGGCGCCGTCATCGAGCCTTGGGACGTTAGCGGTCGGCCAAACAACTGCGTCCCGGATGGGCTGTCTGGTGCTGGGTTGATATACCAGAGGCCGGTTGTGGAACCCTCGGTTGTCTCGGAACTGCCGGATGCGACGGAATGGAGCCGTGCCGTGAGTGGCTCTCCGCAAACGCGGCGCCAACCTTGGCCCCCCTCTTCCCCGTCAGCATTATATTTCCGGACACTGGGCATCACCTTGGAAGCCTCCGGAGGTTCCCGTCATCTGCCATCGTTAGTCGCTCATTGGTGGCATTCAAATCGGACTTTGTGACACGCGATGATCCCGACGGCGATGGCGTCATTTGGCAGGAATCGAAGAAAGTTTGTCGCGACAAGACGATGGATGTCCGGAACAGCCGGGAATGGCTCGCATGGGAGTTGGGGTCATTGGTCGTTCCAGAGCAAGGATCTTTGAACGGTGGTCCGATAATAATGTGTATATATAGTCTTCGCAAACCGCGGGCCACCTTGGATGGGGAATATCTACACCACAGGACCTGAAGCTGGGTTAGAAGGGCGGTCGCAAGTGCTTTTCAGATACCAATTCTCTTACCCGTTTTCAATATCACCATTTGGTTTCATCGCCTCACAGTCTCTCGCTCGGAAGTATGCTTTTTTACTGGGTGCCAGGCCCCGAGCACGGAATCCAGAAACGGCATTTCAATTGAACCAACTTGGACTGGGCGGCAAGCGATTGATTGGTCCTCAGAAACGATCCATCCGTTACGGGGGTGTCGTGTACGCGGTGCCGGCCGATTGCACTACGCCACGGATCTGCCGACTCGGCTCTTGCTCGTTCCTGGCTGACGGCGCCCGCCGTCGGCATTGAACATCGAATACATCCGAGGCTCGCATTTCTTCTCGAGGTAAGGCACTTCTGGCCTTCCCACGTTCTCTCGGCTTGCCTGTCCCGCCCCCTTTTCCTTTTTTTTTTTTAATTCCTCGTGCTTCGATGTTTTCGATGTTATGGGAAAGGTGTCGGTGCCTAGCTCTTGCTTTTTTTCCTCCTCTCCTCTCCGGGCCGTTTGTAGAGTATGCGGGTAGGCTTGTCCTATCTTAAGCGTCTTGGGATTCCCGCGCTGCAACTTGATAACGGCGGGCGGGATGCTGGTCGACAATGCCGGCAGCTGGTGAAGGAATGCTGAGACGTGGCACGGCGGGCATTCCCTCGGATTTCTGGCTGAGAAATCGATAGGTGTAAAGCATACATACCATCGCCTTGCAGTGTACGGGATTGCACTCCAAGCTGCAGCTGTGCCTAACTTTGCAGGAGAAAATCTCGGGGCGCTCACTCGGGCCGCCTTGATGCCCGAATTTCCGCTCGTCTTTACTCTAGACGTTGCTGCCAAACCTAGGTATCCAGAACTCGAGACACCTCCCGTTCGTCAGCCCGTTTGAGAACCGGAGGAGCGCCTGGCTTGAATCAGCACCCACCAGCCAGTACGGAGTACTGTTGTTGCACGGAATCAGTGCTGCAAGGCACTACTATCTCCCTTCACTACTAATTGGTACCTCAAATACGCATATACGGTATCTACCTACGTAAGTACGGGAGTCAGGCACCTCAGTTAATTAGTTACCTTTGCACTAGGAAGTCGCAGACAGCCCACTAATTAATTCCCTAGGTTGGTACATAGTTCACGAGGTGGCCGCGCCAAGACGGGACCGCCCACAACTTCGCACCCGATTTAGTTGGTTTAGCGAGCTCTGGGCCCGGCCGTGACCCGCTACAAGGATGTTCTGGTTACCGCTGCGCAGCAGACCGATCGCCCTCCCGACAACAAGCGATGACCCGCCATCGCCGCTGCAGCTCCCGGCACCGGTACCATCCCGAGAACAACGGGGACCGAGTCGAACACGAAGTTGCAGCCTCCTCTCCCCCTCTTCCCCCTCTTCCCCCTCTCGATTTCTCCGCCACCGCCATCACCATCGCCATCATCGCCGGCCGATGCTCGCGCTTCTCCTGACCGTCGCCGCTCTCGGGGCCGCCGCCTTATTCTTTCTGCAGCTCTACCGTACCGAGTCGCGTCTGCGCACCCCCTGGACGCCCGACCGGTCGTCGCGCCTCTTCGCCCAGCGGCCGCTCCCACCGCCGGTCGAGGGAACGTTCCTGTCATCACCGCACTATACGTTGCCGCTGCGCACGCGCGGGCGCGATGTGGTGGATGCGCGGGGGCGGCGGTTCAAGCTGGCGAGCGTCAACTGGTACGGGGCGAGCGACGAGCTGATGGTGCCGGGAGGGCTGGACGTGCGGCACCGGCGCGAGATCGCGCGGGCCGTGCGCCGGCTCGGCTTCAACTCGGTCCGCCTGCCCTACTCGGACGAGATGGTGGCGACTAACCCGCCCGTCGACGCCCGCCTGGTGGCCGCCAACCCGGACCTGGCGGGCGCGCGGGCCCTAGACGTCTACGTCGCCGTCGTCGAGGCGCTGACGGCCGAGGGCGTCGCCGTCGTGGTCAACAACCACATCACGAGCGCGACCTGGTGCTGCGGCGCCGACCCCTGCGACGCCGGCTGGGCCAACGACCACCTGCCGGCCGCCCTGTGCCGCGTCCGCCAGACGGAGGACCAGTGGATCGAGCACTGGGAGACCGTCATGGCCAGGCTGGCCGACAACCCGCTCGTCATCGGCGCCGACCTGCGCAACGAGGTCCGGGGCCTCTGGGGCACCATGCCCTGGGCGCGCTGGGCGGCGGCCGCCGAGAGGGCCGGCAACCGGCTGCTCCGCATGAACCCGGACTGGCTCATCATCGTGGGCGGCACCGAGTCGCAGAACGACCTGACGGGCGTCGCCACGCGGCCCGTCGTGCTCGACCTCCCCGACCGCGTCGTCTACTCGGCCCACGTCTACTCGTGGAGCGGCTGGGGCAGCTGGGGGGGCCGGTACGCGACCCGGTCGTACCCGAGCTTCGTCCAGTCGGCGCGCAAGAACTGGGCCTACCTGGTCGAGGGGGACGTGGCGCCCGTCTGGGTGGGCGAGTTCGGCGCGCCCCGCTCGCCCGGCCGCGGCGACGCCAACTACTGGAACAACCTGCTCCGCTACCTCAAGACCATCGACGCCGACTTCGGCTACTGGGCCCTCAACCCGCGCAAGCCCCGGCATAACGAGACGGAGACGTACGCCCTCCTCGAGGACGACTGGGTCACCCCGGTGCTGGACTACCGGCTGAAGGACCTGACCGAGCTGATGCGAGCTGGCACCACCACCTGAAGGGAGGAGGAGATGGCAAAAAGGAGCATAATGGGGCAAGGCGCTCAGGAGTTGGGTCAGGTCAACAACACGGCTTTAAATTTTCCGCCCTTCTCTGTCTTTTCTCGTCCAGTGCTGTTTGTCGCTTCAATGATCTCTCTTTGCCGGGTCAACAGGATACAGGCGTCGTTGGGTTTGAAATAGGGACAGGTCTCCCCATGAAATCGGACACACGGGATGGCGTATTGGATATTGGATAAAGGCTCTTCGTTTCAATCAGGCTGCTTTTTCTGTTTTGTCTTCTGGATACAGCGAGAATACGATCCCAACACTACCTTGCGCACTTCGGAGTGTTACATCTTTCATCAGATTCATTCATCACTTTGGTCGAATGCCAACTTCTTCTCAGTCTTCACGTGTTGCTCCCTTATATCATTCGCAGCTCGGCCCAAGTCGGAGCTCCTATATTATGGCTGATGGTGAAGCACGGTTAAATTTATCCAAGACTTCCATTTGAAAAAAAAAACCGTTTAATAGTGACTTGTTCGATATGGTTCGTGTGTATATACATATACGCAAATGCACATGAACTAGCTAACTACCTGAGGTACGTAATGTAGGCAGACAACCCCCGCAATCGCGTGTTTGGCCTAGGTTGTCCAGCAAGGTGCATGGTCAGAGCCCAAGCAGTCCCACTTCCCCGCCTATCGATAACTCCCTATTGCCTGCCTGACCATGCGATGAGCTCACTGATCCCCCCTCTCCTAACTTCTTCCAAACACGCCGACCGCCCAACAAACGTTCATAGTTAAAAAACGAGGCACCCTTTACCTAGGGTAGCTCGCACCAACGCTGGCGAGCTCAAGCTAGGTACTAGCTTGGTCCCGCGCTCGGGTCCCAATCGATAAATAATAATTAATACCTTTGTGATCGCCACCAAGAACCACTGCCCATCGCCCTCGCCGCCGCCTTGCTGCGAACGATGTCCCGCGCTCTCCTGGTCGCCCGCGGATCGGTCAACGGAACATGACGATGAATTCGGGAGCCGCAGCCGGCAGTGAAATCCACAACGAACTCTATGTCAGCCCGACCTGCTTTGTCCAGACTGCTGAGAGCAGGGTAAGTCTGTTGCGCCGCCTCACACGAGAGACATCGAGGATGCCTCTGGTAGTGTGTCAATTCTCAACATTCCGAGCTTTGGTGATGGACCAAGCTGTTGTTTTTCTGCTTTCGACATCTTGAACCAACGACTCGATACGCATCGCTCTCGTCTCTGTGGGCCCGGTTGGCTGACCCTCCTCGCTGCTTGGGCTAGTTCGGCGCCGATGTTCTCGACGACCTCAAAATCTTCGTCTCCGAGGTGCCCCATGAAGCCGACATGGGGTTTGAAGAAGACGATGAGTCCGACGTGGACGAGGAAGATGACGAGCAATTCATCGACGAAAGCGAAGACGCGATGGCGGATGCCTTCGAATGGGACACCGGCCCCGGGGAAGGACTCGAGACCGACCCGAACCATGCCCAGCACGGCTTCCCAAGAATCGCGACCACGAGGAACAATCTCACGGCTCTCTCACAACGGTACAATGTAAGACCCTCCCATGTCCCGTCGGAAGACAAATGGCGATTGGATATGCTGATGCGTTTTCTTCCCGGGTGGGGGGGGGGAGGCCGGCGGGGCGATCATACAGCTCTATTTCGCGGCATACCAAGATCGAATCTATGTCTACCAGCCCCGGAGAGCTGCGCCCAAGATCCTTCCTTCTCCGTCGTTGATCCTTCACCCGCGGCAGTCAAAGCTAGGCCAGCAGTGCGGCGGAGCCTTGGATCGCCGCTTCCCGCATCAGATCAACCACATAATCGTCGGAAATCTTGGGGATCTGGAGATCGTCTTGATGGCGTATGATGACGGCGACGTGGTTGCATACTACACTCATGCCATCGTCCGCTTCATCAAGGTAAGCAGCAGCCAGGGGCGCAGCCAAGGCGCGTCGTCTTCCCGCCAGTGGACACACCCGAAACCCTTCTTTCACGAGAACGTGGGCAAGTCGGCATGGGGTCTTGCCATCCACTCCAAGTCACGGCTGATTGCCGTCAGCTCGAACCTTCACGAAGTGACCGTCTTCGCCTTTGCTCTCAAGACACGCACCACAGACCTCTTCGCGCTCCTTGTCCAAGAGCCTTCCCCGAGGACCACCTCCGGCCTGCCCGCGCTCCAGCTGCAGAAACACCTTCAGCAAAGGTCGAGGACGTGGCGGATCATTCTCCCAACTGGCCGAGGGGGTAACAACATTCCCAACATCTGCTTCCTGGATGACGAGACCGGCAACGCAGACAAGGTGGTTGCTGTTGACATTATCGGCACCGTGTGGATCCTCGACATATGGAATGTCGGCACGCAGCCTATCCGGTGGCCCGACGCTTATACGAGGGAACCTCAGATGGCTCACGGGTATGCGTGCTTCTCCGCCAGGCTGCTCGGCCTGAAGCTATGCTGACATATTTCATTGCAGTGTGAGGGGCTGGGGTGTCCTGGTCCTGCCCTACAGCAGCTTCCAGCCCGTGAAGACGGTCCGTGAAGCGCTCGGCCTTCCTGCTGGGGAGGTGATTCCCGTCACCAAGTCCGAGTCAACCAGCCGGCTGTGGCTCGACGTCACCTGCAGCCTGTACTACGTCAAGGGGTTCTCACCGAACCCGGACAACATATTTCGGCAGCGACACACTCGGCTCGACTATGCCAGGACGCATGCCGCGAAATCCGAGTGCCAAGAGGACGATTTCACGGACGCTTGGGTGAGCGATTCCGAAGACGACGAAGGTATCTGCATGACAGACCCTCGGGAAGCCGAAGGGGAAGGGCCGCTGCATTCTGTGGCCGCAGGCCAGGAGCCCGACAGGTGGTTGACCATCACCCAGCCTGTGGGGATTCCTGATTCCTGCTTTCACGACTTATCCGGTGATACCCAGATGAGCCGATCCATCATCCCCAGCTTCGGTGAGACGCCACCGCTAGGCGATAACCTCGCCGCGCATGCGTACTTCAACGGGCAGTACAGCGACAGGCAGCGCAGGACGAAACACGTTGACTTCGCCAAGGCTGACCTGCCCAGCCATGTCGTCAAGGGCTTTTGCCTACTCCGGACCTCGCCGACTGACGTCGAGCTCCAGCCCTTCGACCGCGAAGCACCCTGCGTCGAGTGCAAGTATCTGATCACCCACAGCAACCACTTTGGAGGCGCCGGCGCGCCATGGGACCTCCACCCGGCGTACTCGGAGCGCCTCAGCATGCTCATCCACGTGCCCGAACTGAGCCTGGTCGTGGCCGGCTCGCCCACGGGGCGCGTCGCTCTGTTGACGCTGACAAGGACGGCCAGGCGGCTGCACATGGCAACCGTACGGCATGGGTTCCGAGTGGAGTGCGTCCTGCCTCGCAAGGAAGAGGAGGACAAGAAGTTACGTCCCGCGTGCACCCTGATTGGAGTCGCCATGTCGCCGGCGCCGTCTCGGCGCAGTCAGGCGCTCGAGCTGAGGCCGGAGACCGAGGCGTCCGTGCCGTCGGCATCGACCGTGTACCGGCTCATATTGCACTACAAGGACCACACGATCCTCATGTATGATGTTGCCAGAGGAAAGGATGACGAGGCTCTGTTGATCTTTTGAGGCGGCGTTGAACTACCTGCCCTTTTTGTTCACAGCGGCCGCGTGTCGTGCTCGTATCGTGGGGATACGGCTGCGCGTGACCACCACGGGAAGGGATCGTCGGGAATCTGGCTGCTTGCAGGATGAACCCTGGGGGGGGGTTGGCGCTTGGTTCTTTCATCTCTTGAGGAGGGAGCAGTTCGATCAAATTTTCGGTTCCGCGGAAGGTTCATTGATGCCCGCCAGATGGACGCGGTGGTGAGTGACGCTCGTCTCCCTCACAGCCTATCTGCTCAGCTTCCTTTACACTCATGTCTTTTCCTGGGGTCAGAGGACTAGGTGAGATGGGGAAGCGTGAAGCAAGCAGGGAGGCAGACAGGAAGGAACATCTAGTACGGTACGGTAGAACATGCATCGGCTGCTGGCGCTGGTCAAGGATGAGTTTGCTTCTTTTCGCTTCAATTCTTTCGAAGAACGGCGAGGAAGTTAGTGTGATTGAGGAGGTATTCTCTACCACCACTCACCTAGAAGGAAAGCAATCAGGTTCCTGGAGTTCGAGGCTGAAACCCCTGACTATCTAAGTCGAGGCTGCCAAACACATGACAATGTCTGATATACCTCAAAGATAGTAATTACCATATAACGCACTTGACGAGCCCATCAAAAAGCTGCCTTCCTTTACTACATCATTGCCGCTGTCTCTCTTACGATGTTGGGATGCTAGCCGTCCTTTGCAAGACCAACCTTGCTCGTCCCGAAGTGAGGCTTCCTGAGCCGCATTTTAGAAATATACGACCGCCCTCCCATCCTTTCTTTCTTTCCCTTCCCTTCCCTTCTCTTCCCTGCCTACAACTTTCTTATATATATATATATGTCCTGCCTCCATATCCTCTCCAGGTACTTCGATCAATCTTTTATCTCCCTCACTCTATAATAATATGATGCCGTCAATCCAGCAGCAGGCTCGCGAATGCCGAGGAGTCTGGGAACTAGGGAGGCAGCAGAGGGAGAAAAAAAAAAAAAGCTCTCTCTTATATCAGCGAGCTGTCGTCGTATCAGGATAGCAGGTACATATATGTATGGTCTTAGTATACGGTCCCCTCTCAGCAGCTTGCAGCCCGTCAGTTTGGGGTCGAGTTTCTGGCAACTCTGGCACAAGCACGGCGCCCAAAATAAGCGCATTCTCTCGAATCGCTTGATGATGACAGGAGGGCGGGCCGTCTCCAAGCCGGAGAAGGCGCAATTTCCTTGGGGCGCGCATTGGTTTCGATGAGCAGCTTGCCAACAAGGGAGCCTAGTATTATACCTCCTCCGCGCGGAGTACTCGGTATCTCCTGGAGTGCTCCGCGTCTCCCCTGCTCAGCTTCCGGTTAGCGATCGCCAACGTCAAGTGCCCAGCGAACCATTTGTCACGACGCCAAAGGCTTTCCAAATTGAGGAACAGAGAATTAATTAAAGCAGCAAAGGAAGATGAAATGCTCCATCTTGCCCCTTCGGAAATACAGAATCCTCCCTTCACCGGGCTGAATTGCTTAACAGAGGCAGCCCGGCCGTTCATCGGCTAGCTCCTGGCTCATATCTCGCCAGAAGAGTTTTTTAGGTGACCAGTCAGCAAACCGTCAGTCAGCGCGGTGATTCAAAATCACTTTGTTTTCCCGACGCCCAAGGCTCCACCTGATAAGCTGCGCAGGGAAGGGCCCCGGTCCAGGGCGCGTATTGGAAGATCTCGAGAAAAAAATGTGGGTCGAGAGATAAGAAAGATCTCGGGCTGTGATTGGCCTGACCGTCCCTGCCGCTTGGTAGGAGGTTCGTTCTTGTCCAGACCCGCGCTGAGCCTCAACGAAAACTATCTCGTAACAGAAACCACAAGCCCCACGCTTCCCGGCTTGGCCCATAGCTCGGCAACTGCCCGCTCGCCTGGCCCCCTTCCAGCGCCGACGCGGTCGGGAAAAACCGCGGTTGGGCATTGGGCATTGACGGGACTCGTGTCATGTCCTTGCTGGGAGCGGAGTTTGCGGAGTCTGGTTGCAATCTTGTGAGGAACTCGTCGAGTCTTGCAAAGAGAAGGGGGGGGCGGAAGCCGACTTCGGCGTCCCCGGGGCGAATTGAGCCTACAGAGAGTTACTGTGTAGTGTAGCAGACCTGGGCGGCTCGCCTTGTGTTGCGTGGCTGCTTGTGGCCTGCGCGTCCCATCAGCTGAGAATGGGGTTGTTACTGGCATTAAAACAAGCTGTACTTGTAGGGGGGATATACACTGCCAAGGGCAAGGTGGTAACCGCAAGGCGAGCCGCACGCCCTGCATTCAGAACCCCAATTCTTGGATCGCCAAGCTTCATTGGCTGAAATGTGGGGATCTTCCAAGCCCCTCTCCACCACACGATCCACACGATCAACGTCAAGGTCGGAACTTCCAACGTTGCAGGTTGTATACATCAGTGCACGTTAAGTACACTAAAAATTAAGTATGGCCCCTGGAGATGTCATCGTGAAGAGTATGTGTAGTGCACCTAGCTTCAACCAGCACCTGCGATTGACGAGTGGCGGTATCGAGGAGCAGCAAGCTTTGGTCTGGCGAGGGAAAGATTTCACTCGGCTCACTTTGAAGCAAACTACAAGCGGGCGCCCGAGTCTGTAATTCATTCAATAGCCTAGCGTGCGAAGCGTCTTCGCATCTTAATGCAGTCACGTGCTCCGTAGGTTAATTTTAACGGATGATACCACAACTACTCCGTACTCGCAGTGGGTTGTTGGCCCAGCACTCTCTCGGCTTCTCTGCATGTGTATATGCCATTGCGTTTTTGATCTGAGACAGCGAGATCCGCAGCTGGAGAAAATGCTACGTCTTTGACAAGACACAAATCGAGATCCAGAAGGGCCAGAACGCATTGTTCCGTTTTACTTCATACATAGTACATCCCGTTTCCCCAGTCTACCACGTTCATGGAAAGCCTCCGAGGGTGTGATTGAGCAGTTTCCCGGAAGGGGGGGGTTCCTCCCACCCGCTGGAACGCCACCCAGCCCCGGCGCGCTAACCCTTCTCAGCAATTGTGGATAGCCTACCCGGGGCACCCCAGAGAGGCGCCGGGCAACGGGCGACAGGCAGCGGGTGATAAGAGACAGACTTTCATGCGAGGCCATTTTTGCTACGCTCCCAGCTCGAACCCCGGTGACATCAAAGGAACGAAGGAAAGAGGTAATTCGGTTTGCACTGTCGGGGAAGCAACGCAAAGTTCGAATTGGCTGAAATGATTGGGGAGCCCGGGACCGTCAGTGCCATTCGGCGCGACCCTCGTTCCCACTTTGGCGGGCTCCCACACGAGAAAGCGCGGGAGTGGTGGACATACCAAGATATATACATACTAGTAAGGTATGTACAGTACATCCATCCGATAGTAGCGGGTACCAGGTGGTAAGTTTAGGTTATCCACGCCGGGATCGCATAAACACGCACCTTCCCTCATCCCTCACACTTGCGGGCTGCATGGGGTCGTTGACATGGGGTGCAGGTAAGTACCATGTACAGTACATACATACTTTCGCACCTGCCGAACATACCGGGCCGCCGCTGCTCCCCACTCGTCGGGACAGATAGGGCATTGACTAAGGCAAGGAAGCTGACCTTATCTCGCCGTCTTGTAATGGGTCTTATTACGTCTTATTACTTGTATACGAGCACACGCCTTTTATATACCAACATGCCGTCCCACCTCTATAGACATCAAGCTCCCCCTTCCTTCCAACCCTGCTGTGTACCTTCCCAGCCTAGAAGCCCATCGACGGCAGCCACCTCCTCTAACGTAACTCGCCTCAGTCCTTCTAGAGCAGAGCCACTCCCACCCGACACCGTACAAGTTCGAGAGTTGCTCTTCCCCCGACCGGCCGATCTTTTCTTCACCTCTTAGCCTGCGACATCTGCGAAAATTCCCTTTAAGCTCTCATCCAACAATCACTCTTGGTCCGCAAGGACCTAACGCCCGCCCACAATGTCGACCAACGACGGTAGTAGCGAACATGTTGGCACCGACCCAAGTAAGCTGCAATTTACCCTCCCCGACAGACACAATGCGCCCCTCAAAACAACAGCCTGAGAACCACGGGATGACTGACGAGGAACGCCGCTCCCGTGCTTGACCAGCCGTCGACAACCTCAACACGCCCTTCGATGCGGGTGACCAAGCCTACATCATCATTTCCGCGGCCATGGTGCTCTTGATGGTGCCGGGAATCGCCTTCCTGTACTCGGGCCTCGCCCGCCGAAAGTCGGCCCTGTCGCTCATCTGGGTCGTCATGATGTCCTTCAGCGTCGTCGTATTCCAGTGGTATTTCTGGGGCTACTCCCTCGCGCTCAGCAGCACCGCGACCAACGGCTTCATCGGCAATCTCGACAAGTTTGGCCTGCGCAACACCCTGGGCGAGCCCAGCCCTGGGTCGCCGCTGATCCCCGAGCTGCTGTATTCCTTTTATCAGGTACGGACCTTTACGGCCACGAAACTTGGATCGGGGGAAGAGAAGGGCGGGTGTTGTTTTTCATCTTGTGGCCTGTATTGGGGCTAACGGAAGGGGGACCGACGATTTTTTTAGATGCAATTCTGCGCCGTCACAGCCGCCCTCGTCATCGGAGCCACTGCCGAACGCGGCCGCGTCGTCCCCGCCATGATTTTCACTTTTTTCTGGGCCACGCTCGTCTACTGCCCGCTGGCGCACTGGGTCTGGGGTGCCAACGGCTGGGCCTTCAAATACGGCGTGCTCGATTATGCCGGTGGCGGGCCCGTCGAGATCGGTTCCGGCGTCTCGGCCCTGGCGTACTCGTGGGTGCTCGGCCGCCGCAACGAGAAAATGATGCTCAACTTCCGCCCGCACAACATCTCGCTCATCACCCTCGGCACCATCCTGCTGTGGTTTGGCTGGTTAGGCTTCAACGGCGGTTCGGCCTTCGGCGCAAACCTCCGTGCCACCATGGCCTGCTGGAACAGCTGTCTGACGGCCATGTTTGCCGCCATGACCTGGTGTCTACTCGATTTCCGCCTCGCCAGGAAGTGGTCGCTCGTCGGCTGGTGTTCGGGCACCATCTCGGGACTGGTGGCGGCTACCCCGGCCTCGGGTGTCATCACCCCCTGGGCGAGCATCGTGCTGGGCGTTGTGTCGGGAGTTGCGTGCAACTTTGGAACCAAGATCAAGTTCATGATCGGCATCGACGACGCGCTCGACGTGTTCGCTGAGCACGCCATCGGCGGCATCGTCGGCCTCATCTTCAACGCCCTCTTCGCGGCCGACTACATCATCGGCCTGGACGGCGTCAACTTGGGCGCCACCGGCGGCTGGCTCAACCACCACTACCGCCAGCTCTACGTGCAGGTCGCCTTCGTTGTTGCCGCGTGCGGCTATTCCTTCGTCATGTCGGCGCTCATCGCCAAGATTATCGATCTCATCCCGGGCCTGCATCTGCGCGCGTCTTCTGAGGCCGAACTCCTCGGCATGGATGACGACCAACACGGCGAGTTTGCCTACGACTATGTCGAGGTATGTTTGCGTCTCTCTCTCTCTTTTTTTTTCTTTCTTTCTTCAGTGTAGTATTACCCGGTTCCGCCGACCTCTCTTGCTAACCTTGATACCTCTCAACAGGTCCGCCGTGACTACCTCGCCTGGACCCCCGCCGAGCGCGACCCGAAAGAAGACGGTGTTGTGGTCATACCACAGCACGGCATTGCCGGACACCAGGACCTCGTTGACAGCGCACGCCTCCGCGCCCCCGGGACCGGTTCCGAGAAGGGCCAAACCAGCAGCAGTGCGCCCGCCACCCCGCCGCCCGAGCGAGATCTCTCGCACCCGGATTCTACAGACGCCGCTGCCAAACCGGTGGCAGTGCCAGATACGATCAGTGAGAAGCCGCCTGCTGCCGAGGCTACTCAATGATCACGTGTCTGCGAGTTTCTTCTGTTATCTTTATTAAGCGTTGTTTGGTTGCTTTTTTTTTTTTTGCCCAGGGCACAAATTTGGGATTCTATTTACGGGCGGGCCTCTCAGGCTTGAGAGGGATTGAGTGTGGACGTTCCTCTTTGCATGGGACAACCGGTTTGTTTGCTGCGGAAGAGACTCCATGAGAAGGGCGCGAGTCCGCCTGCCGCTATCGGTCTTTTGGAGACCGCGGGGACGCCTCCTTTTTTTTCCTCCGCTTTTTTCTGCTCTCTGTTTCATATTGGCGCCTCGTTAGTCCGTTTGGCCTTATTTTTTTTGGGTATCAGCGCTAGCATGTCGGTTGGTGGTGTTGTTGTTGTTGTATAATACCCCCCAGGTGGCTATCGCTGCCTGATCGTCAAAAGAGAATTCTTGGTTGGGATTGCGGGATCAGTCGAGTCGAGTATTTTCGGGTAAATCGCGGAGTGTGTCACCATCGTCTGATGCTATGCTGTTTTGGGGGAGAAACGTTGGGATGTTGGGGCTGGCATTGGAGCTTAGATCGTCTGATCTGTGGTGTTCTAGACCAGAGATTAAAACAACGAGTCAGGATGATACATCTCCGGAGGAAAAAAAGAGACGATGGAAGAAGAACGGATGAGAGCGCAGCTGGTGCCTCCGTGTTCGATCACCTGCACCGTCCTTGACACCCTGGGGATCAAGATGCGGTCCTATATCGGCTCTTGTGATTGCCCGGATCTAGGAAGACCGACGAACGGTTCCGGCAGGATGGTGGGCAAAGTGGAGCCAGGGCCGGCCCGATGGGAACCCCGCTCAACCCCCGCCCGGGCTTCCGGGATATATGGTCCCGGAGCCGACGCGTCCCCCGGTGATTGCCAAGATGGATGGATGGTCGTTCCCCCCTGGCGCCGTCCTCGTCGAGTGGGCGGGGAGCGAGAGCGGCGCTGAGCAGCCGTGTGAGCAGCACCGTGTGCGGGATGACAAGAGTCTCTCTCTACGCGAGGTACATACCGTTAGAGGCGTAGAAAGACATCAGTTCCGGCCCGTCATGGTAAAAAAAGAAATCAACAAAGCAACAAAAACGAAAATAAAGTGAAACGAAAAAGAAAAAAAGCAAAATGGGGGAAGGAAGTATGGGAGAGAACTTAGATGGGAGAAAGGATAAGAATGGAGAGAGAAAACAGAAAGTCAGAATCCCCATTTTCTGTGAACCGCACGAGGAACTGCTCCCTCCGCCTCATGACCCTTCCCGTTTCCTTTCCTGGACCTATAGACCGTTCATTGTCCAGAGTCGACTTGAGAAGAAAACGAACCAGATCATTTATGCATGTGTGGGGGACGGAAATTGGGGGACGGAAATCAGGGGACGCGACGAATCGCAGCTTGCCGCTGACGTGAGACCGCCAGCTAACAAAAGAGCTAGGAATGGGTTGTGGTAGGGACGACTCGTACACTGATAGGTGTCAGGCGGACGAGGCACTGCTAGCCGGGCGTTGCTGCAACATGTACTCCGTACTTGGGAGAGAGTCGAAGGGAGAGGGGTTAGGCCAAAGGGGCATACTCAAACACTATATTACCTGAAGACAGCCTGAGAAAGCCTGATCACATCACTCGGATTTAGGGAACACGGAGAGTGAGAGCGTGGGGTTCTTCTCATGGGCCATTGCTATCCATTCGAAGATGATCATTCAGCGCCAGCGAACAGAGATGGACAAGGGAGTAGATAAGTGTCTGCAGATAAGGATATATATATATATAATGCAAGTAATTCTAAGGTGAGGTATCACGTCTACAAGCTCAACCCGGCCGACTACGACATCTCTGATATTTTCAGCTGGCGAATGCACGGCACCCAATGCCACCACACTCCGCCACCCCAATCGCTAAATGCCAGACCGCGTTTTGGTGATTCACCCACCATTGGCGTGGGAAGGGGTTCGTTGCTTGGGTAACGAGCCAAAAATTCGCACGTACCTTACCCCTGAGCGTCAACAAAATCGTCGTCCGACTCGGTCGAATCAGTCCTCTTGATGCTTCCCGGCAGGTCCTTCTCCATGTCCTTGTGGAAATCGAGCAGAGGGCCGTCCTGGCTGCGGCTCGCCAAGGCTCGCGGCTGTTTTTGTGACGGCCGCTGTGATGTTGACCCGTCGTCGCCAAGATCTATCAGGTCGGCCTCGCCGCTCTGCGGCGCTGTATGCCCTGCCGATGACTCGCCTAATGACGCTCTAGGGGGTATCGCGTTCTTCTGATTGGGTTTCTGCCCCTTCACTATCGGGTAGATGGCCATGATCTGCGCCGCTTGCTCTTCGGTTGTTGATCCGTTTCTGCCATCATGTTAACACGTCGTCGTCGTCATCAACATCATCATCATGCCTTCTCGCGGCCGAGGACCGGGGCGTCTTACATTGTGGCATTAATGATCCACTCGAGATCCTCCTGGCCCTCATCCGGACCGCCGGGGCCGCCCTTTACTGCCCGGAATAACCTAGGGTGCCACTCAACCCCGTCCTGGGCTCGCTTGGCGGCCTCTTCGCGCTGCACCTCTTCGATCTTGGTCTTCTCCTCGGTCGCGAGCTCGTGATTGCGCTCCTTGACTGCCTGCGCCGTCTTGGCCCACAGCCGCCGCGATTCCCGCTCTTCTTGCTCTTCAATGGGGCGGCAGAGGGGAGGGCTGGGCTTCGATTTTAACGCGTTGAAGAACATCTCTTTTTGCCCGGTCTGTCCGTCCGGAGTCAGCTTGCGGCAGCTGTGAGATCAGGAGGCCAACGAACCTTCACATCCTTGAGGAACATTTCCTCGCTCCACAGCCCTGATAGTTCGTAGAGGACTTCGCCGGTGAGATCGTTCTTGATGACGCCGCCAATGGCGTTGTAGGTGCCGCTCACCCAGCCCTTGGTCTTAAATTCGATGTCGGCGGATAGCCCCGTCTCCGGGCACCGCACAAAGCTGTGGTCGCCGAGCTCGTACTTCATCTTGCCGAACAAGATGCCCCTGGCGTACATGTTCGGCTGTGTGAGGATGCTGATCGGGGATGGTCAGTCCTGTTGTCGTCCGGCTGCTCGGAGGGGAAGTGCTCACTATCGCTCGCCCTTGGAGGGATCCGAGCCGCGGTTCAATATCGACAGTATGGCCGTGCCTTCCATCATGCTGGCAGCGGAGTTGCCCAGAAACTTGCTCCTCGGCTTGAGTGTCCCGTCGACCCTAATGTTGTGACCCGGAACCATGTAAAAGTAGCTCGACTTTGGGGGGTGGTGCGACGTTTGCTCAGCAATGTAGTAGGCCCGCTTGTTGTCGGGGAAGTCCCAATAGCAGGTGAAGATTTCGCCCAAAACAGGATTCAGGGGCTTCTTCACTCCTCTGTATGGCACGTGGTTCGTTAGCTGTTTACTCCGAATTGCTGAAGAAGGAGAAGTTGAAGAGGGGGAAAAGGTGGGGGGAGAGGACTCACGGCGGACGAATGTGCCAACCGCTCAGGTAGAACTTGACGACGGCAACGAATCTTTGAACGGGGTCATCGATCTCGGGAATCGGAAGAAGCATTTCGGGGTGGCACATGAAGCTGTCCATGGCCGTTAGAACACATGAATCACCCCTTTTTCCGTGTTAAGGATCGCTTGATCGTACTTGGTAATCCGTTCCAGCATGCTACGCGGTTCCAAGATGAACGTGGGGAGCACCACCCGGCTCAGGTCGGCGCCGGGCCTCAGCTGGGATATAATGTGGGAGAGGACTGCATCGAACGGATCAGCGCCTATGCACCTCCAGATGCACTCGCTGTGTCTGGTGACTGACCGTTTCCCTGCTCGGGCTCGACCACGAGAGTGTCATCTTCCTGGGGATCCGTTCCCTCGCCGGACGATCGGCTGCCTGGATAGAAGACGACTTGTTAGTACGAGGGTCGCCGACTTTAGGTTGGGGTAGCTTCCGGTATCTTGCATCGGGTCTTGTACCGGAGCACGTCAACCGGGCCGCCCTCTACGAGATTCTCTCGTCCTCTGTGCTCAGAATGGGGCTGTGACGGAACAAACTGCACGCGACTCACTGGCATTCGAAATGGTCCGGCGCCGACCGGACACTAGTCCCATCATTTTTCCCCAAGTTCTTCTGGGCGAAAAGCGCCCTTCGGCCGTCGTGGGCGTAAAGCTGTTGAGGGAGAGAAGAAATAAAGTGGGGTCAAATGGGAAGCTACAGAGCTGTAGGGAGGTGGGGAGGAAATATTGTTGGGGACAAGTCAAGATGCTCCTCGATGCGCTACTACCCTCAATGTCGCCAATAAGAAGGACAAAAACCGCCAGTCCGAGTGTCCAGAGCGTTTGCACTGGAAGCAGGGAAGGCTTGTGTCGTCAAGCAGGCAGCACTAACCAAGCTGGAGGAAAGTTGACAACAAAACGGGGATTCGCAGCCCTGGAGCGAAAGTTGGGGCGGGGCAGGCAATGGAGGGGCCGCGGCTTGACAGGGCCGCGATGACGTGGGGCTTAGTCTCAGAGCCCTTACCATCCACGGCATCATCCTCTCTCTACTCCGTACACTACACAGTACCGTCCAAGCTGACCGCCACGGCGGAGACGTTCGATAGTTCTGGACGATACAAACACGTAAAACAACTCCCGCTCTAGGCTTGCATTCCAATAATTCTTAATATCCCTGGTGAACAGCTTCAGCCACTTTCCAAGAGAGATAGATGGCTTCATTTCGGGGACGGAATCTTTTCGAATCTAAATGATCTGTGCTCGCGCTCCCTTTTGGTCACCCCACGTGGTAGAGTTGCCATGGAGCTGTGGTGGGAGGGTGGAGGCCCCACACGAGCTTCCGTCCCGACGGGGTTGCTGAAACAAGCCGCTCCGCCTCCACAACTTTTCACATCCCGCTCAGCCACGAGTCACGAGCCGACTTGGTACACTAAAAGGGTGCACGGCGGCGGGGTTGATGAGTCCAAATTTCGTAGACGAGACTGCCATCGCGTGCTGAGTTTCTAAGAATGAAGAGCCTACGCCGGGAGGAGCGCTGTGTACAGTACATGCATACATACATAGTTACATACATACACAATTACATACATACATACATACCCACCTCTGCGGTCCTGATAATTTTACTGTGTTCGTGCTTCGATTGCGTCCAGGAATACCTACTGTTCCAACATCTCACCGCTCTGTTGTACTGTACACAGGGTGCGTCTTGAGGCTGCCGGTGCGGATGGCGAGAAGGTGTTGTTTGTTTTGTTGTTGGTGGTGTCGTTGTTATTTTTGGTGGTGATTGTGGTCGTGGTCACAAACACCAGTCGGAGAGGCAACAGTCGGCAATGCGGAGCACAATGATGATCTCGCAGCGGCGCGTGATTTGCTTGCAACAGAAATTTAGTGTAGTGTAGATGATCGCTGGGCTAAAGCAGCCGGGCCATGCCTGGTTTGATTAGGATGCGGTGCCTGGCGGTGCCTGGCTCTGTAACGCCCGGGGAAATGGACCCCAGTGGTTTCAGGTATGCTGCCGTTCCCAAATTAGCGGCCCTTCGTCGGGTCGCCCGAGACTTGCTTGATTCCCACGCGAGCAGCAGGATGCCCAGAAAATGCCATCGAATCTTACATGGAGTCGCTACTATGTAACTATGCAGGTATATAGTTACATAGATATGTACATACATACGGAGTACAGTACTTCGTACGCGTACAGGCTCGGCGGCCTGCAATACGAAGTCGCCCTGTAGTTACTGTGTACTATGTAGAGAGTTAGTTACTCGGTCCCTTGCGCGAGGGAGGCTGAACTCTGCAAGCTCACTTGGTGGCGGGCTCCACGACGTCTCACCTGTGGGAAAACCCAATCATCCATTAGGAGCGCGCTACGGCAACCGGGGACCTGCAGGTCAAACAACACAACGGTTCACCGCGGTCCAAAAGCGTCCAGTGGCACTGCTGGACCGACCCCTCGCAACGCTGCAACGTGCATACATCTACGTGTATGTGCGGGACCTGCTCGTGTGCATACTGTATGTACTCAGGCAGTGCACTACGCCGTACGAGCCAGTTGCGCTCCAAGAGGTAGTTATCGCCCTGCTGAAGGTTCCGCCAGATCGGTAGTTACCTTGGCCGTTGCAACAGATTAAAAAAAAAAAATCCAGGGTCAAAGAAAAAAAAAGGGGGGGTTCTACTAAATCCAGGGCCCCCGACGTTCCCATCCTCGGTCGAATCCTGCCCAAAGCTGCTGGCCAAGTCCGACTCAGGTCCCCTGGGCATCCAATGCCGACGCAGGAGACGGCGCTTCGAACCCTGTTTAGGAAGTCGATCCCTCGCTTTGCGACCCCTGCCCCGCCTAACACGACCGCCTGTTCGTTGTCCACAGATCCATTCGCAGCCCTCAGCAAGCAAGGCGAGTGAGTGGGTGGTGTGCAGGTTCGTGCCAGTCCAATCCAACACACTCGCTTCCACTGCGAGTTTCCCGCCGTGCACCCATTTCCATTCCCATCTCTTGCATCTCCCCGAGCAAGCACATTCCATCAACCTCTCGGTTCTCCGACACGGGCCTCTTCCTGTCGCAATCGGGTCACATGCAACACCCGGAGCCCAGCAGCGACGGGCCTAGTTGGCAGCTCTGCAGTCAATTGTCGGGCTGCCGGGCGGACAGCAGCCACGAGCACATGCTTGGTTTCCCTCTTGGTAACCAAAGTACCGTCTCGTCCAGGCCCGACTCCCGCCAGGGCTGAGGCGCCGGGAACACCGAACACCCCCATGAAGACGTGGGCCGCCCGATTCGAATCCCAGACCGACCTACCGAAATGACAGAGAACGAACCCCCCGCCCTCGCTGCACACGACGATGGCCGAGGCACCAGAAGCCGCCGCATCATGGGCAAGCTCTTTGGCCGCGACCGCGACCGCAAGGCAGCCCGCGACGACGGCGACCTGGACGACTTCTTGCACGGATCGACCGACAAGCTGCAGGCTGCCCATCCGGGCCCGCCCGCGCTCACCAAGATTGACACCAGGACCGCCTCCCGATATCCCAACGCCCACGAGGTGGGCACGGTCGCCGCCGAGCCCCAGCGGGCGGAATACCCCGTGCGGCCGCGCGACCCGGCAAAGAGAGCAAAGAAGGACGTCGCCGTGCATTTCACAAACGAAGAACCGGAAGTCATTGGCGATGGCGGTGACGAGTGTGACGTCCCCACCATCGAGGTGTCGAAACGAAAGAAACTGAGACCCAAACCGAGCCCTTCTGCCGCACCATCCCAGCCCGCTAGCTTCGGAGGCAGCCCCCAGAACCCGTTCGCAGACCCGTCGGACCACACAGCCGCGATAGAGGCACAGCTCCGCCGGGGGCTGCGGCGCACCCAGACCGGGCTGCCAGCCGACCCCGACGCCCCAGGCTCGGGACTGTCACCGGGCCCGAATTCGGGCGGCCGGTTTTTGGGTGCTCCCGCCGGCCCTCATGACGAGAGGCGGAAGTCATTCATCGAGATACAGCAAGCCCAGATGCGGGAGGCCGAAGGTCGAGCCTTCGCAAACGCCGTCCGGGCGGCGTCGGGAGACCGGTCCCGACAACAACACCAGCGGATGAATTCCTCGTCCGCCTCGCTCGACCAGGAGCCCGAGTCTCCCGTGACCCCCTCGCCGGACTCGATGCAACCCTCCCAGCTCCAATCACCCGCGACCTTCACCAAACAACCTCCTCCGATTCCAGCCAAGGCACAACGCCCGCAGTTACCTCCGATGCAACCCCCTCCGCCGCCCGAGCCCCGAGACTCCCCGCCCTCGCAGAACGCCTATACTCCGACAAGCCAACACTCGGACTCGCCAGAGCTTGTAAAGAGAGCACAGAAGGTCGAGAACAGCCCCGCAACCCTCTATTCGGCAGCATCGTCAAGTTTCCACCATCCGTTCGCTTCATCGAGACAAGGGACCAAGATCGCGGAGAGGGACTACGCCTCGCCCACGCAGCAGCAGGCGGCGGCGGCGGCGGCGGCGACGAGCCTTCAGGACGTCGTGGCGGCCGCGTCGGAGGACGCTATGAATGCGTTCGTGACACGCACCCGCCATCTGTTCGAGCTGTTCCGCCTGCACGCCGAGAGCGTCCGGCCGCTTGTCTCATCTACTCCCCAGCAGCTCGCGCGGGCTTCCCTATGGTGGTTCCTGACTGGCCGGACGGCGTTGGAGGTCGCCATCCGAGATCGCCCTTCCACCCCGGAATCGCAGATGAAGAACGATATGGCGAAGCAGCAGGCATACGCCGACTTGGCCAAGAGTTACTGGCTCCTGGAGGAGGCGATGCCGGAAGTGGTCCGGAGCGGGCGGAGCCCACCCGACAAGGAGGCCGACAGTGTCCGATCCACGATCGGTTCGAGCCTTCGCAAACTGGCCGGGTCCATGAAGCGGAACGGTTTCCTCCCGCCCGAAGAAGCATTCCTCCCCCAGACGGTCGACAGGACCGTCTGGATCGACTACCCGCCATTGTCGCAGGACATTACCTCTCTGCTTTGCGGTTCCAACTCGGCCCTGGCACAGAGTCACGCCACCTCTGGAATGACTATACTGGAGTCGCTGCCGCTGGCCGATTCGGCGACCACTTTCTGCTTTACCCGCTTCAAGGTAGACGCGTTCCTGATGGAGCAAGGCAGAGAGTCGCGGCGTCTTTACCTCCCGTGCTTCCTGTCCATCACCAGGCCGCAGACACAGCCGGACATTGTCTTCATCCTCGCCAGTCAGAACGGGTCGGTCCAGCTCCGGATATCGGGGAACAAAAACACCGGCCCGGTCTGGGACGAGGTCCGCTGGCATAACGAGAACTGCAACTTCGAAGTGAGGCTGCCCCGAGGCTTCCTACTCCTGGTACAGTGCGCGCAGCAGGCATATTCCACGCTGCGGAGCATGTATGATTTCAGCGCAAAGGTGCACTCCAGCCTCTACCCGAGGCAGGACGAGAGCTGCATCTTCAGGTCCACACTCCGGGCGTTCCAATACATCGACAACGACCCGCAGTCCAGGCAGTTCCCCAAGGAATCGACGCCCAATTGCGAGGTCGCCCTGTTCGAGCGTCTGTTCAGGGAGGGGGCGGCTACCGGTCCTCGAACCTATCACAAGGGCTACCGGATCGCGGTCGTCACCGGGCCGCGGACCAAGACGTTGAGCGGCGTCAACCAGGTGTACTCCCCCCAAACACCGATCCGGTTCGGGTTCCTGCGTAGCGAGACCAACGATCCCGCTCTCTCGCTCAAGTTCGACAACGGCCGGTTCAAGGGGAACATGGTGATGTCCTTTGCCGACGAGGCCGAGAGGTTGCGGATGCACAGCTTACTCATAGGGACCGCTCTGGATCGGGGCGAGAGCGTCTCTGGCGAAGCGGCCCTCCAGGGCGTCTGGTTCTCGGAGAGGTTCGGCGACGCCCGGGACAAGGGCCTGATGGCCCTCTCCACGTTGACGTGGAACAAAGTTAGGGTGATCAACTACGACAACGACGGCGACAACAACCCTTCGTGCGTGCTCGCCGATAGGCTACGCGTCGTCTACGAGTTCCGAGACGGCACGCTCACCGACCGCATCAACGTCGCCCCGGGCGAGCTCAAGATCCGTCTCGATGTGCAGAATCCCAGCTGCCTCATGGTGTTCCGCCAGCCCCAGTCCGATATGACGGTCGCCGTGACCGAGGCCAACTCGTCCCGCAGCCTCTCGGCCGGTCTCGCCATGGCGCTGGAGACTCTCCGGCAGTCCCCCACCATCCGCACCTTCATGTTCCCCAACCTCAACGACCTGCACACGTTCGAGACCGCCATCACCGGCTTCAAGATCCTCTTCGACGGCACCGCCTCGGCCTTCGCCATCTCGCGCCGCCGCATGGTCGTGCCCATCCACAAGAAGTGGGAGGCCGGGGCGACGCGCATCCAGGTGGTGCAGCAGGACGGCGTGTCGCAGCTGCTGGCCTTCTTCGAGGACTTCAGCCACGGCCAGTGCATGGGCTTCCACCTCAAGGGCACCGACGTGTTCGAGGCCTTCAGCCGGAGCGGCAAGGCCGGCCTCAAGATCGACGACGCCAAGTTCCCGCTGCCCAAGACGCTCGCGCCGGACGCGGACGGCGCACAGCAGGCGGCCGATGCCGCGTTCCTGTGCCTCGATCTACCCGAGCTGCCGGGAGAACATGACGACATCTCGATTCTGTTTGATAGTGAAGAGGGTGAGTTTGCCTTAAACCAAATCTTTTCTTGCGTGCAGATGAGGTGTGGGCTTTTGGGGATGTCATGAGGAGAGCATGCTGACTTTTTTTTTTCTTTCTTTTCTTCTCTTTGAACTGCGAACAGAACGCGACAAGCTCATTGCTTGCCTTCCCGCGCCAGTCAATAGGCCGCGGTTGCCAAAGCTCAAGGGGATGTCATGAGTGAGACCTTGAATAAGGGGGGATATTACGCAGCAGGGAACAGAGGCCCACAGTCACTTATATAGTACGCCGTGGGTTATTTGTTTTTCTTTATGTAACCCGCGTCGATAGCACGAGGCACCTACTGGAATGTACCTTGTGTTTTGTCTACCATGATTTGAGCGGGATGTTGTCGGCGAGACGCCGATGGGACGGGAGAAATACCATGTATGGGTTGATAGAATTTACCCTTTGGTAGGAGCCAACGATAACTTTGATAAACCGTGTGTAAATGACTATCTATCTTTGCCGACGGCAGTCGTGTTACAGAAGGATAATCAGGAATTTGGATTCCCCAACTTTGGCATGCTCCCGCACTAACGCCTCAACTCCAATGCAAGAAACCTCCGGTATAGTTCATTTTGGATCCGCTCGATGCCCACATATATAGAGACGTGACCTCTCTCTCTCCCCGGACACACAACAAGACCTCTTCTTCTTGTGCTGCCTGCCGCGGGACCCTTGGCGCGCCAGACCTGCCACTGTTGAAAGCGCGCTCCTAATCTAATACCGTCTCCTGGTCGGTTCCGGGCTCGGCGACCTCGTGGGGCTGCGCGAGCGCGGCTTCATCTTGAGCCACTTCTTGGTGGACAGCTCGAGCTCCCTCTCGAGCTCCGGGCTGGGGTTCTTGCGGTGGATGAAGTTGCAGAAGCCGCCGCGGACGCAGCCCTCGCCGCTGTTGAGGCGGCAGCAGGCCTCGCGGAAGTCGGTGACGGGGCTGAGCTCGCAGTAGATGGGGCGGGCGGCGTACCAGCGCGAGTTGAGGTCGTCGCACGCCCGCTGCGCGCTGTCCTCGTACTTGAAGCGGGCGTAGACGTTGCCGATCAGGTGGTCGTTGTTGTTGTCGCACACGACGAGCTCCTCGAGCTCGCCGTACTTGCACATCTCGCACCATATGTCCTCGTAGAAGGCGTCGAAGTGGTTCTGCAGCTGCGACGCGTTCATCCGGTTCTTGGGGTCGAACGCCGGGTTCTGGTACAGGTTCGGCATCAGGATCGTCTGGCTGTACGACGGCTTGACGTGCTTGCGGCTGCAGCGGTCGCCGTGCCGGCAGGCGCCGATCTTGTAGTAGAATGAGCAGTTGACCTTGTCCTGCTCGGTGCCGAAGATGGAGGCGAGGAAGTTGGCCATGGTCGGCGGTCGGAGCTCCGGTGGGGAGATGGAGATGGAGTGTGTGTCGAAGATAACTCGTCGGCAAAGGAATTTGCTTCGCGTTGGCTGTCGAGAGGAAAGAAAAAAAAGGAAAACTGGAGATTGATTTGGGCAATAAAATGATTGCTTTTGTGGCTTCGCGTGGTCGATCGACCGAGTCGTAACTCCGTCCTGCGTGTGTAGTTGGGTGAATGGTAGTTATCGCAGTCGCGACTCGTCAACGCAGAACAGGCACAAGAGGCTGGTTGATAGAAAATCGCCCTATTTGCCACAGGTGGCTGATGAAGCGGAAAGCAAGTGGAAAGCATTGGCCGAGATGCCAAGCTAAGGCTGAGTAAACTGTGGCTGAAGCTTCCAGAATCAACGTCTCCGTCCCATTCTGGTCCGTGCCTTTCCAGTTTTTTAAGCTCGGCTGTTGCGCATACTGATACTAACCAACGGAAAGTACCGTACATCCTTATCCGTACTCCGTATTCAATGCTTTGGCAGCTCTTCCATTGCCATGGCATATATGAGACTCGTGGCGCCCTCATTTATTCTGTAGAGTGCTCGTAGAAACCAAACTGGATCAAAACGCTCAAGAGTCTGCTCATTCTCACTCTGCTGTGGGCGTACAGTACAGGTCGGCCAGACTGTAGAAATCAGGTCAGTTTTTGGTCGTCTAACTTGTAAGATACGCATTGTCGCTCGTTGCTGCAAGAAAAAGCACCAGCAGTATCACACTACATAAGTGGAGCTTATCACAAAGGACGAGGAATAAAGAATCCGTACTGGGTGGGGTACGAAGTAGTTACTCGGAGACCATAAATCCGTAATAAAACAAGGCTGTCTCCCGAAATGCTCAAGACAGTGAGCATATAGGGAGGAATTGAGATCGGAGGCAGCCTGTATTCCTACCCCTTTTGAAAACGCCCCACGCAACCACGCTTTTTATTGCTGCCGTCGCATTCTCTCATCTCTAACGCCCCAGTGCAACATCACCATCCACGCTTCGGGGTAAGTAGCAATTCGCTTGTGCAGGGGCTGATCCGCAATTCCATCCTGCTCACGTGGAAGATAGATTGCCACTGCCGCTAAGTGTACAGAGGAGAGCAAAAAATATCTGCCACCCTGGCACCGACGATGCCGTATCCGTAGAGGAATTTGTTAATTCAAAGAGCATGTCAATATCTTCAAATCCTGAACCCTCTTTGCGCTCATATATGTATGTATATGCACACATAATCCACAATACTAGAGTAAGTGTACATTATCTGCACGCGCCATGAATCATAAAGACGTTCTATCCTGGCACTTGCGACTCGTATTGACGCAAAATTGGGTTACAATCCGGCTTCTGGAAACCGAGCTGCCGGTGCGACCGGATGGCTGGTGCCGAGATTTACGACCAGGATTACCGCCTGCCTAGTGTACCCCACCCTCATCAACCCAAGATTTGGGGCCTCCCGCGCTCCGACCACCTGAGGGAAGCAAGTCGGAAGCTCACTGAAACGCAACCGAAAACACCTCAGGTCCTCCACTGCTCGTCCACTGCAGTCTACCTACACTACAAATTACACAGGGGAGGGGGGTGGCTTGGACATGGACTGTAGGTAGTTAACACGTACTGTATGCTAGGTAGCGCAAGCCGATAGGCAAGCAAGCATGTGAGCGAGTAAATCTAAAGCTGCAAGTCGTCCGAAGCGGAGAGGGCAAACTGCTATCTCATACCCTTTCCCCTCATGATGTTTCTTACGCGCGCCAAGTTTTATTTTTGCTCCGCCAAGGTTACGCGCAATATTCTGGGTCTTGGTGCGCGGGCAAGACCAGCTGTCCCAGGGTTCGCCGATCAAGTTTCATGGATTCCCATGCCCCCGTTCTGCACCTTTCAGCTGGCGAGTTAATGTCCGCAACTGCAAGGGACTGGGCGATTGGCGTGTCCTAGCCCCTTTGGACTCCAGATGTTGGCAATCGCTTCGAACCAACTACTAAACTAAGTAACCATTGACCAGCACCCCCCACCCCCCCCGGGTTTGGCTTAGCCGACGCGCTGCCGACCCCCTTACCTGGCCAGCGCAGCTGTGGTGCAGCCCGCTCCCCGCTCTGGGGCCTAACTATCTGACGTAGCACCCCGATCGCTGCTGATCTCCATCCCAGCTAGACCTTGCCATCACTGGGGCGCGGCCGTGCCAAGACAGCATTCGTTCATTCACTCATCGAAACACACACGTCTGTTTCCAGCTCTCCCCACGAGGTTACACGACTCATCGCCGCTGCTGAGCTTCTCTTCTCTCTCCACAGTTGTTATCCACATTTTATCTCTTTCACAGGATCCCTGATGGTTTCCTTTCCTCGGTAGCGGCCGCTCAGCAGCCTAAAGCCTCTTCCCTGAGCTCGCTCGCCATTTTCCTCCTCCCTTCCCCCCCTCCCGTCCCGCATCCTAGTGTCCGCATTGTTCGGTACCTCCGTGCCGCTTTCTCCGCCGTAACGGAGTACTGGATCTAATTCCGGCCGAAGAACCGCACCTAGCCCAACCCAATTGCTCCTACTTTGTTGCCGACACACACTCCGTCTCCCCGAGTGCAATCATCTGCCGAGCTTTGCCGTTGAAGCAATTGAGCAGCAGGAGGGATACGGCTGCAGACGCAGCGACAGCCCTTGCCCACCATGGCGACGACCGCGGCCGCCAACGAGCTCAAGCAGCAGGGCGCTATCGAAGCTTCGCGAGACCCCAACAGCAATGTGACCGCCGAGGATGCCGAACGCAGGATTGTTGAGGACAGCATGGGGGCAGGAGTGACAGCCTTCACCTTCGACCCTGATGCTAGCCCAGAAGAGAAGAAAGCCCAGGCAAGAGAGGTACGTGCGAGCCTAACATTCCCAATACCCAACGGTGTGATGGGTTGTTTTATCGTCGCTAGCTCCTTCGGTGCTGACCATGGTTAGGCGATCCCCGAGGGTTTCCACCACAGGCCCAAAGGCGTCGCGATCGTGAGCGATATCGACGGCGGAACCACGGCCGATGTCGACCTGCCATCTCCCTCCAAAGCCGGAGCGGTCGAGGTCGTCAAGGACGAGAGCGGGAAGCTAGTTGCGGATGGCCAGGCCATCGAGGAAGAGTTCGATTGGAGCAAAGCAGGTTGGGCTCCGAGGTTCGGTTGGCCTGACGAGCCCGCCGACGAGGGCGAGGACATGCTGGACCATTCGACCTGGGTCGAGTCGCAATTGTCCGAGAAGTTCTTTGGAGGTAGGGTCCTCCCCGGTGTATCGGCGGTGGCTTGTCTTGGGGCTCACAATCATGCCGTACAGATTGGTACCACAACGCGGCGGTCATTGCCTTTGCATGTCTCTCCTCATGGCTAGTGGCCGTGCTGGGCGGCGGTCTCGCCTGGGTCTTCATCATCATGGCCATCTGCGCGACGTATTACCGCACCTCGATCCGCCGAGTCCGTCGGAACTTTCGGGACGACATAACCCGCGAATTGTCTCTCAAGAAGCTCGAGACAGACAATGAGTCCGTCGAGTGGATCAACTCCTTCTTGGTCAAGTTCTGGCCCATCTACCAGCCCGTTCTCGCCCAAACCGTGATCAACACGGTCGACCAGGTCCTGAGCAACGCCACGCCGGCCTTCCTGGACAGCCTCAAGCTCAAGTCCTTCACCCTGGGCTCGAAGCCGCCACGGATGGAGCACGTCAAGACGTACCCCAAGGCCGAGGACGATGTCGTGATAATGGATTGGATGTTCAGCTTCACCCCCAATGACACGGCTGATATGACGGCGCGCCAAATCAAGAACAAGGTCAATCCCAAGGTCATCCTGGAGATTAGGGTCGGCAAGTCCATGGTCAGCAAAGGCCTGGATGTGATCGTCGAGGATATGGCCTTCACCGGTCTGATGCGCCTCAAGATCAAACTGCAGATTCCCTTCCCTCACGTCGAGAAGATCGAGATGAGCTTCCTAGAACGGCCCACTATCGACTACGTCTGCAAGCCGCTGGGAGGCGAGACGTTTGGTTTCGACATCAACTTTATCCCCGGCCTTGAGAAGTTCATCATGGAGCAGATCCACGGGACCCTCGCCCCGATGATGTACGCGCCAAACGTGTTCCCGATCGAGGTCGCCAAGATGCTGGCCGGCACGCCCGTCGACCAGGCTATCGGTGTGATTGCCATCACGCTGCATGGCGCCCAGGGGCTGAAGAACACCGACAAGTTTGCCGGCACACCCGATCCATATGCTGTGGTTTCCCTCAACAAGAGACAGCCGCTCGCGCAGACCAAAGTGGTCAAGGAGAACGCCAACCCTCGCTGGAACGAGACGCACTACGTCATCATCACCTCGTTCAACGATTCCCTGGACATTGAAGTTTTCGATTACAACGACATCCGCAAGGACAAGAAACTTGGCTCCGCATCTTTCGCGTTGGAAAACGTGGAGGAAGTGTACGATCACGAGAACGAGAGGCTGGAACTCAAGCATGACGGTAAGGCGAGGGGTGTCGTGCTTGCCGACATCCGTTTCTTCCCGGTCTTGGAACCCAGGGAGGGTGAAGACGGAGCCGCGGAACCTGCCCCGGAGTCAAACCAGGGTATCCTGCGCTTTACTGTCGAGCAAGCCAAGGAGCTAGATGGATCGAAGAGCCTGGTCGGCTTGCTCAACCCGTACGCCATGCTTCTCCTGAACGGCAAGGAGGTACACACTACAAAGAAACTCAAGCGGACCAACAACCCGATCTGGGACAACGGGTCCAAGGAGATCCTGATCACGGACAAGAAGAACGCCAAGCTCGGCGTGGCCATCAAGGACGACCGTGACATCGCTGGCGACCAGCTCGTTGGAACGTATCAGATCAAACTCGAGGACATGCTCGAACTCATGGCCAAGGGCCGGGAGTGGTACAACCTCGCCGGAGTCAAAACCGGCCGCGTCAAGATGATGGCCCAATGGAGACCGGTAGCGATTGCGGGTATCGCAACCGGCACTGGCGGTTACAGGACCCCAATCGGCGTCTTGCGGGTTCACTTCAAGTACGCCAGGCAGCTCCGGAACGTGGAGGCCCTCGGCAAGTCCGACCCGTATGCCCGGATTGTCAGTGCGGGCATCGAAAGGGGCAGGACAGTCACATTCAAGAACAACCTCGACCCTGACTGGGACGAGGTGCTCTATATTCCCCTCCAGAGTCCGAAGGGACGTATGCAGCTCGAGGTCATGGACGCCGAGAATGTAGGAAAGGATCGCAGCCTCGGGCTCACCGAGATCGACAAGGCCGACTACGTGATCCAAGGCGAGAACGGCGAGTGGCTCGTGCACGACGAGAAGGTCGAGCATCACGACGGGTTGCGCATGCACGGTAAGGGAACGGCAAAGGGCGTGCTGACGTACACCGTGGCCTTCTACCCGACTCTCAATGTCGCGGACCCGGAGGAGGAAGAAGAGAAGGAGAAAGAAAAGGAAAAAGGGGACGAAAAGCAGCAAGAGCAAGAGAACGGGCAGGAAAAGAAGGAAGCCGGGAGCGACAAGGACAAGTCTTCCCTGAGCAGGCCGTCGCTCGACGCGAGGGCGTCTGTCAGGCAGTCCCTGGACGTGAGGTCCAACGACGGGAAAGAGCTCAGTGCGCCGGCGACGCCAACCAGTCCTACGTCCGTTATCTCCCCTAGGAGGTCGCGCGATGAGAGGGAACCCCCCAAGGTGTACCTCACGCCTGAGGAACTGCTCAGGCACGACTGTGGCGTCGTCATCTTCCGTCTCATGGAGGCGGAACTTCCCAGGAGCCAGTGCCGCATCGAGGTCTACGTCGACGACATGGCCTTCCCCTCCTATGTCTCCTCGACGGCAAAGTCACGGAATAACAAGTTTGACGAGATTGGTGACTGCTTCATCCGCGAGCTGGAGTTCTCGAAATTGACCATCGTGGTCACCGAGAAAGGAGACAAGCACGACGATGCTCACGAGAAGCGCGCGCTAGCTCGTTTGTCTGGCAACACGCTCGACACTCTGAAGCAGTGCCTGGTAAGCAGACAATTGGTTTCAAAATTACTGCTTTTTGTTGCACCGGCTAACCGTCTCAGAACAACCCTACGGTTCTCAAGATGAGGGGTGAAGACGGCGAAATGTACTCGGTGAGAGTCAGCCTCAAGTACGTCCCGGTCAGGATGCAACTCGACCCGAGCGAAAGCATCAACAACATGGGCAACCTCCGAGTCGACGTTCTGGATGCCCAAGATCTCCCGGCTGCCGACTCCAATGGCAAGAGCGACCCCTTCGTCAGGTTCGAACTCAACGGCCAGGAGGTTTTCAAGACCAAGACGCAGAAGAAGACGCTGAACCCAACGTGGGGCGAGGTGTTCAACGTGTCGATTCCTTCCCGGACCGCCGCCAAGTTCCGGGCCACGGTGTGGGACTGGGACTTTGCCGACAAGCCCGACTACCTCGGAGGCGTCGATATCAACTTGGCCCAGCTCGAGTCTTTCCGAGCGCAGGAGTTCAGGTACGTGTTGGATGGCAAATCGGGCGTGCTCCGTGTCCGCATGCTCTTTACTCCCGACTACGTGACCCGCACGAGACAGGGGACATCGACCCTGGCGGGGACATTTTCGGTGCCAACCAGGATCGTGACCGGCGTTGCCGGCGTTCCTATCAAGGGCGGCGTGGCAGTGGCCGGGGCGGTTGGTCATGGCGTGGGCAAGGGAGCCTCGTTCCTCTTCCGCGGGATACGCGGCAAGAAGGACGACGACAGCGGCAGCGAGTCGGACCGGAACTCGGTCGATGTTCCGCGGATCGTCACGAGCGGAGGCGCGGACGAAACAAGCAACGGTGCGGCCGCCGACGGCAGCGTGTCCCCGGGGCGCCACAGCCGCACCAAGAGCGTGGGCGCCTCGTCGATCCACAGCGCCATCGTTCCCGGCGCGGCATCGGGCACGGCCTCGTTCACCATCATCTCGGCCTCGGGCTTCCCGCCGTCGGCCGACGTGTACGTGGTCGTCACCCAGCTGCGGGACGGCAAGTCGAAGCAGGTCGGAAAGACCAAGCACCGCAAGTCGTCGAGCGGCACGGTCAAGTTCGACGAGACGTTCCGCATCCAGTGCACGCCGGACGCGCAGTTCAAGGTCGAGGCCAAGGAGCACCACACGTTTGGCAGCGACGACGCGCTCGGAGAGACTCTGTACTTTGTGGACGACTCCAACACGGGCATGGAGAGGACGCTGGCGGTGGGGAGCGGCACGGTCGTCATCAAGAGCTCGTTTACGCCGTCGGAGGACGGTGGTGGCAGCAGGCTGATCCCGGATAGCCCCAAGTCGACCAAGTCCATCGCCGGCGGGGTTAGGCGGAGCATCTTGAACAAGCGGGAGCTGAGGCTGCCGAGCCGGGATGGAGCGCCTCCTTCTTAGTTGGCAGGCGGCGGTGGTTGGTCGCTGAGCTCGCAGACCTTGCGAGCAGTTGGGGCTGCAGAGAGGAAGGGAAGAAGGAAGGTGGGTTTCGGGTTATGAAAAGCAGCCTGATTTGACGATCTGGTTTCAATACTCTACGGTATCTCTCTGCATTGGATTAGCATTAATACTGCTTTGTTTGGCGGGGGCAATCCTCTTTATTTCTGGTCTCTGCTCCTTGATTTTGGTGAGTCTGCTTCTAGGGGGTTAGTTGGGCAATGGGGTTCTTCAATAAAACATAGGTATACAGCAATACAGCAGATCGGATTGGAACGGAGCGTCTTACAGTCTTTCTCGGTATTGTTGGAGACTAATACGTGCTGTCTTTCGAAGGGCTATGAAACGGTGGCAGATTGCTGGGAGCGACGATCGAGCTCTACGCGGCGAATGCCCATGCCGTAAATCTTGGGCCTCGAAAAGATCATTAGTGGTATTGCAAATTATGGATATCACTAGCCAAGTTTACATAGGTAGATCAACAAAAACCAACAAAAAGGGAAGTGTCCTATACAGATGTAGGAAAAGAGTAAAATATCTGAAGGCGCTCTTCTCAGAAGGTGTCACGGAACGATGGCCCCGTCAACCGCGAGCGTCCCTCTTCAGCGCTGCACCATCGGCTGGATCTCTAGTTGAGACAAGTCTGAACTTGACAATTGACTCCCAACCTCAGCCATCTGCTCCTTATGAGGAACAATGCCCCAAGGGGAGCAGCACCGGGGAACAACGGATTATGGACTGGGGCAGGCGATGGCGACTTCCATCGATTGGGATGCCTCAGCGGAGTTGCGCGTTGCTCCGGCTCTCCAAATGGAACTATGTGCATAATAAGCAATTCAAAAAGAGAGACAACTATGCCGTTTCTGAAATCATCTGTGTTAGATTATTCTTGCCGTGAGTTCGGAGTGTGCCGCTACAACTATGACCCAAACCGGTCAGTGTATGTATGTACGGATGTCGCTACCAAAAGAACTGGCTCACCGCCTTTGTGCACGAACCATACAAGGTCGCTAAAGTTTTAGAAGGTATCTTCACTAACAATCGGCCACAGTGCCTAGGCTTTAGTGGCTATAGTGCTTTGCCCCACTGTACTTTATGTTGCTTTTAGCGGCTTCATTCTGCCGGTCAAATTTGGCGGTGAGCCAGTTCTTTTGGTAGCGACATCCGTACAGCCTGGTTGTCAGCAGGAGATCCCTTCTGAGTAGGGAGTAGGAGGGATCGACAGGCATTGACCAATGGACGGGTGAACCGCCCTTAAGCCCCGCTTTCCGCACTATGTCCCGATTAGTTCCCTAAACAGTAGTTGGTTCCTGCATAGTCATCCCCACCTCCGGAGCCGTTCATCTCAAAAAGAACGGATCCACGGAGAGGAGGCACCCGATCGACGGCAGCGGACGGGCACGCCGATTCGACCCTTGGGAAGTGGGCTTTTTGGCTCCTTTGCGCAACACAACCACCATACGGATCGCGGGATCCCCGCCGTGCCGCAGCAAACTCCTCGATTCGATTGAGCGATCCGGTCCGACTTATCGCACGCTGCTGAACCGAGCCTTGTTGGGCTTTCAATGGCCCCTTGCATCTGCATCTCCCGAGTCCCTCCGAAAACGATATCCCTCCCCGAAGTCGCACATCACTCCCCCCTTTCCCCCATTCGTTCAAGCAAAGAGGAATAACCGACCGCGACTCCGACCGGGTACACAACAACCACGATCGCTTCGCATGATAAGAATAAGGATAATAATATCATAATACTAGTAAAACCAAAGGAAAGGGGGAGGGAAAGGAGAAGGAGAAGAAGAAGAAGAAGAAGAGAAGAAAATGGACCAAGCCGACATCCCCGCGCTCCTCGCGCGCCTCGCGTCCGACGAGGACGCCGCCCGCAAGATGGCCGTGTTCAAGCTGCAGTCGTCCATCAACGATCCGGCCTTTGCCGACGTCTTCATCTCGTCGGGCGGCCTCGCCATCCTGCGCCGCCTCATCATGGTCACCGGCGGCAACACGCTCGCCTACTCGCTCCAGAGCCTCACCCGCCTGCTCGAGGTCGACATGGGCTGGGACATCTTCGAGGGCCCCGGGGCCGGGGAGCTGGTCGAGAGGATCGTGGAGCTGATCGTCAAGAACCCGCTGGTCAACATCCTGAGGGGCGCCATGTCCATCCTGGTCGCCCTGGTCGGCAGGTCGCAGTCTTCTTCTACCTCTTCGGCATCGCCGCCACCACCACCGCCGCCAGCCGGGGCGCCGGGAGGGGAAAACGGAAACGGCGCGGGCCGCCCGCCGCCTCCCCGCGCGCCGCCCCCCGGCACGTTCGGTTTCCGCGCGCTCAAGCCCGCCGTGGCCGTGTACCCGCATTTCTTCGAGCTCGTCATCCAGCAGCTGCAGAGCGCCGACCACGCGCTGTGCGCCAACGCCCTGATGCTCATCAACGCGCTCATCCGCGACGCCGTCTCGGGCGACGGCAGCAGCAACAACGGCACGGGCGAGGAGTGGAGCAAGTTCATCAAGCGCCTGCAGGACCTCGGCCTGATCCGCGCCGTCTACAACCTGCTGCAGAGCTCGGCCCTGCAGGACCTGGCGCTCCCGCTGCTCGAGTTCCAGTCGCTGACCAAGGTCCTGCTGCGGAAGTGGAGGGAGGTGAGGGTCGACCTGGAGCGGCCGGAGCACAGGAGGGCGCTGAAGGGCTTGCACCTCGCGAGCGCCCCCGACAGGCGGCACGTGAACGGCGTCGCCGCCGGCCTCGCCGCCGAGGAAGGGGACGCGTCCAGGAAGGGCAGCAGGAAGCACAACCCGGAGAAGTGGCGGCGGCTGGGCTTCGAGACCGAGTCTCCCGCCGCCGAGTTCGAGACGGCCGGCTTCCTCGGCATGATGGACCTGACCGACTACGTGCGCAAGAACGAGGACGGCTTCCAGAAGCTGCTGCTGGAGCAGTCGACGAGGCCGCTGAGCGAGCGCTGCCCCGTGGCCAAGGCCAGCCTGGCCGTCACCATGATCCTCTACGACCATTTCGAGGTGGACAAGTCCGACAACGAGGACATCAGGGTCTACCTGACCCTGGGCGACGCGAAGTCCCACGACAAGCTGTTCCGCCCCCTGCTGCTGCAGTGGTCGCGCCTGCACACCGCCGGTCTGCACGCCTTCTTCCGGCTGTGGAAGTCCACCGGGGCGCGGCGGGACGATTTCGACAAGGTGGCCGAGCTGGTGCGCGTCCTCGTCGAGCAGGTGGTGGGCCAGGCGAGCAGGACAAAGGACGTGCTCGAGGTGGAGGACGAGCTGCACGAGTACGACGCCGGGCGGCTCCGGGAGATCCAGATGGAACTGCTGGAGCTGTCCTTCGACGACCAGTGGGGGCCGCACCTCGTCCAGGTGCGCGAGGAGCTCAAGCACGAGGCCCTGCAGTTCGTCAAGGAGCAGCGCATCAGGTGCCTGCTGCAGGGCAGCTGGTTCACCAAGCCCATGCCGCACGTGCGCCAGGAGAGCCAGACCAAGCGGCCGCTCTACCAGCCGTGGCGCTTCGCCAAGCTCTCCCACAACCGCCGCTACCTCCACTACGCCGACTTCCCCGAGAAGCTGCCCTACGACCCGGGGCTCGACGCCCTCACCGAGAAGATCGACCTCGGCACCATCAGCTCCGTCGTCTCCAACGTGTCGGCGAACCCGGAGGCCGACTGCGCCGGCTCCGCGGCGGCTACCGAGGCAGACGGCGACAACCAAAGCCACAACTCCAGCACGACCACCTTCCGCCACCACCACGCCGCCGCCAGACCGACCACCAAGATCACCATCTACTCCTTCGTCGAGGACATCATGGCCCCGCCGTCCAGCAACACGCCGCACTCGCTCGACAACAACACGACAGCGACGAGCACCCCCGCCCCGAACCGCAACAGCAACAGCAACAGCACCGGCACCGGCACCGGCGAACCCAGAGAGCAGCCCGTCCTGACGCTGTACCCGCCCAACCACAGCCTGGCGTCCGAGTGGCTGGACGGCCTGCTCATGCTGCTGAACCAGGCGCCCATCACGGCCGAGACCAACAAGCTGGTGACGCTCATCAGCGAGTACGGGCTCAAGATCCGGCTGCTCAACGTCCGGCTGGAGCACATGTACGCCGGCCCTCCTCCGCAGGGCAGCGGCGTGGGCGTGGTCCCGAGCCGGGAAGGGCTGGACGAGGATTACTATTACGACATCTGAAAAGAAGCTCCTTCCTCCTTCTTTTCTTTTCTCCTTTCCATTTCCCTTTTTTTGTGTCCTTTGCTTTTGGCATGGGAGGAGGTTTGGTCCGCCGACGCATTTGTCTTTTTTTTTTTTTTTTCTGCCGAAGCGCGAATGAGTCCGGGTTCCTCTTTGTTCTTTTCTTACCTTTCACCAGTCTAGCGATGCATTCCTCTCTTTTTGTTTCTTGTTAAGCGTTCCCTCGGTCTCGGATACCCCATGTCCATCCTCACTATACTATATATAGTCTCTCTTATACCCTTTTCTGAGTTTTATATTATAGATTCATCTTTTTCTATGTATGTACGGTGCAATTCTTTCCTTTCCGCTTGTTGGATGTAGCATAGGGCCCTTTCTGCTGGTTTCCTTTATGAAATCAAGAAACCGTTGTCTGGTCCGTCCTGCTTTGGGTTCTCTGATTGACAGTGTCGGGTCTGCCGTTGCCGCTGTCTGCATGAACTTTCGTGGCGGCAGGATATCTCGATGAAGTGTTGCACTGATCCATCCTTTCACGAATACATATTAATGGACTTGCGACATAGTACTGTATTCACAGCTGTCGCCCAATTCACTCCCAGCTCAATCAACAATGGTCTTGGCAGCAAAGAGCGTTCCCATGCCGGCGTTTCGTCGGGCGCTCATGGTCGTGACCGTTTTCATCCTATCTCGGTCGCCGGGGCCAGCCACTCATTCCGGCGCTGCCCCTCCGCCCGACGACCGTGCACGTGTTTTGGAGTCGCGCACCCATCGTCACCGCCTTCATCACCGACTCTGCGTTGTTTCTCGTCGCCACTTTTCTACCCCCCACCCCCGAATGAGGCCAGGGGTGTTTATTGGCCCCTGAACTGATATACGTGTATAATATAATACAAACAGACCTGCGCCAGCTGGCTGGCTCGAGCCCATGTCAGTAGCCACTGATTCCTCGAAATCAACTCGAGCCCAGAGAGGCCACCAAAGCTCCGCGGTAGGCAGATTCGAGGGCGGCACCTGGTATTGTAAGTTCGGATCCTCTGCCCGCGTCATAGACTGCATCCCGGTCCTCGCTCAATCTGACAAGTCGAATTTCGTTCTCTACGCACAGGCGCCTGCGAACCCGCGTTGAATGCGTCGTTTCTGCAGGTGAAGAAGGAGGGCGCCAACAAGGGGCGCTGGTTCTACACCTGCCAGAAACCGCGGGAAGAGCAATGCAGGTTCTTCCTGTGGGAGGACGCGGCGAGGGCCCGGGAGAAGAGCGCGCGCAATGAGCCGTCTGTCTTCAATCGCCCCCGCACCGTCCAGCAGCACGGCGCTAGAGTCGCAAGCGGCGCCTCTAGCAGCAACGGCCCGATGAACGGTAATCATGGCAACGAGCAGCCCGCTGGAGGCCCCGAGACTCCCCGTCGACAGGATGCTGCGAACGCTCTGTTCGGCAGCAAAGCGACGGGCAAGAGCAGCGAGCGGCGTCCGGCGAGTAGTGGTGGGACGCCGCAGTGGGACATTGCGTCGACCGTGACGAGCAGCGGGCCGCTGTACTCGCCCGCGAGCAGCATTCCGTTCACGCCCGGGCCGAGGCAGCGCATCTTCCGCGGCGTCCCGCGTGCTGGGGCCGCGTCCTGGAGCTCGGACGAGGACGAGGACGAGGACGGTGACGACAGCGGCGCGGACGACGACCGACGCGCGGGCACGACGACGCCGACGCCCAAGAGGAAACGATCTGATGTCGACGACGCGGCCGCCCCGGATGCTCCTTCGCCCAGCAGAAACGCGGCGACAGACTTGTCCGACCTCGACGCAGAGATGGCCGACGAGCTGGTCGAGGTAACGAACCAGGCCGAGCGCCTGCACCGACCTCGGCTGGCCCAGCCGCCCCATCACCGATCCCAGATCAGCGGCCCGCACACCACCCCAAGCCGCGCCGGCCTCGGTCGCGGAGACCTGTCGACGCCCGAGTCCGGGAATAGCTTCGCCTCGGTCACGTCCGGCGGCCCAGATGCCAAGCGCCTCAGGACGGCCCGGGGCGTGCCCGTCACCCCGACGCCGGCGCGCACGCGGAACGCCCTTGCAGGAGCAGCGGCACAACGACAATCGACTCTTTCTTCCCCCGCCACCGCCACCACCACTACCACCACTGCTACTACCCCCACTGCTACTACCCCCACTGCCGCGCTCTCACCACCGGGCAACAGCCACGAGGGCGACGCCGAGATCACGACGACGGTGCTCTCCCTCCTGCGGGCGGAGCCCGTGTCGGCGGCGGCGCGGCGGGCGGTGCGCGAGGAGCTGAACCGGCACGCGCGACGGGCGCGCGGCGTCGAGCAGGCGCGCGACTCGCTCCGGCAGACGCTGCGGGCGCGGGAGACCGCCCTGGCGGAGCTGCGGGCGCGCGTGGCCCAGCTCGAGAACGAGCGGCGGATGCGCAGGGAGGTGCTGCGGAGCGACCTGCTCGCCCTGTCGCAGGAGGACCTACTACTCTCGTCGTCGCTGGAGGGCGAGGGCGAGGGTGATGGTGAGGGTGAGGGTGAGGGTCAGGGTCAGGGGTCAGGGCTCGTGAGGGTGAGAGCGAGAGCGCTAACAAGCGGCAGGAGTGGGGGGGTGACGAGTGATTTGTGACTGACGGGTCGGTCAACGCTAAAATGCAAGTAACGGCTACAGAGAAGGGGATAAGGCATTCTGTAAGTATAACGTTTGTTGTTGTTTTTGTCGTTGTTGGGAGCATGTTGGGTTGCTGCATCCATCTCAGCCTCTGTAGATACCACCATTTTCTTTTCCTTTTTTCCAGTTCTTGTTCCAGGTTGAAGTCGGATGCGGGGCGTTTGTGGGATTGCCAATGCCCTGTTGAATGAGTCTGGAGAATTGATGCAAATCTCAAGTGGATTCCACACATGTATCCCTGACGTGCTTATTTTCCTCATGAGCTCAACTCGAATCGATCCTTGAATTGGAGAAACTCTAGAGCGGAATATTAGAACGAAAGGGCACCGCGTGCTTCCTCCTCTGCTTCAATTGCTAACAACACTGACATGCCATAACCATTCTTTCTATCGTGGATAGGTGGATGGCGGAGATGGTTCAGGAAAATAGAGGAAATCGCGGTCAATTCACGACTCTTGGCGGTTTAAACTGCGTGCTTGTTTCCCCGGTCGCTCTGTTGACTAGTTTCCTGATCAGGCAGCCTCTCGCAGCCGTGATTGGTCGAAGCTGACGCGGCCGCGAAGGTCGCGCCAACGGTGGATCCGGCTCTTGCAGATGATTGCGGGCTCGGGCTCTGCTGCACCCTCCCACCCGCTCTTGCTCCGCGCGTCTTGCAATAAATCCCAGTTCGACCGCGACCTTCCCCCTCAACACGTCCGGAGTCCTGTCAATTCTACCCGCCACAGCTCCTTCTCTTACTCTCTGAGCGAGCATGTGGATTTGCCAAAGCTAGTAGCTCATTCTCTCTTTCCTCCCTCCCTTCCCCCGTCCTTCCTCCCTTCCCTCCTCTTTCCCTCTTTTCCGACAACCGAAGCTGCGGGCGCTCGACGCGTGTTGAATCCACCTTTTGGCCTGCCCGACATGGCGTCCGAAAGCTCGCCCCAATCTTCGTCCCAGGCCTCCCCCCAGGCCTCCCCCCAGGCCTCTTCCCTGGCCTCTTCCCAGTCCTCTTCCCAGGCCTCGCCTCCCCCCGCCGCGTCGCCCGCTGGCTCGCTGCAGAGCAGCGCCACAACACCGGGTGCCTCTCAGCAGTCACTGCAGACCAATTCGGACTCGGTGTCGCCATCCGCGACGAGGGAGGACCGCCCGAAGAGCCAGCACCCTAAAGGCAAGAGGAACAGGACCTCGTATGTGCGCCCCATCTTTCCCTCCACTCCTCTCCGCTTCCCTGCCCCCCCGCCACCGCGTGTCCTTAGGAGCGTTGCATGCTGACGTACTTTGGATGCAGGCCGGCGGACAAGGCCGTTCTCATGCAAGCCTACAAGCAAAATCCACAGCCGAGCCAGGACGAGATTGCCGAGATCACATCACGCGTTTCAATGAGCAAGCAGGCCGTGAGGGTAAGGTCCAGGATGGCGCGTCTCGATGCGGCGTTGGCTGGGCACACCAATACTGACGACCCCGCCAGATATGGTTTCAGAACAGGCGCCAAAATGACCGCCGCAAGGCGCGTCCCTTGTCGCCCCAGCTCATAGAAACCATCACCCAGGGCCGCATCTCTGTCTCACGCTTCGCCGCCGACCCCGCGGGGAACAACCCCTGCAACCCCGAGAGCTTCCCTGCCGACTCGAAGGGCCTGTCGCCGCCGGAGCTCCGCGCGGGTTCCTCTGGCCTTCCGGACTCTACTGGTTGCCGCTCCGATGTTGGCCCTGGAGGTGCATCACAAGCGCGGCCGGAGGGGGGATCTTTCACTTCTCAGGGCAGAGAACTTGTGACAAGCGCCGACCCTGCTCCTCCCGTTCCCTCTTGGTCCACCTCGGGCACGCCTGGCTATTTGGCCAACCGGCGGAACGCCGCCAGTGCTCCTTCCTTCGCATCGAACCCTAGCCATCATGAGCCCCTCAAGTATGTAGCCGTCCGGTCCCTTCCTAAGTGCTACCGCTCACCCGTGTCGCAGATCCCAGCCGCTGCCATCCCCGAGCTCGCAACCGAACCCTTCGTGTACGGGTCCCGATGCCTCCGCGTGGAAGCCGAGCTCCCAGCCGTCGCAAATCCGCCTGTCCATGTCCATAACAGGCCAGGCTGAGATCGTCGAGGCAGTAGACTCTCCACCTCGCCCGATCCCCCCACCAACGCCCGTAGAACCCGTCCCGTGGCCAGACCTTTCAAAGTCATCAGTCCCCCGTCGCTCTTCCCTTTCGGCCTACAGCAGCCGGAGGGTACCCCGTCTCCTGCGTGGCAGGTCGAGCGACGTCCACGTCTGGGAAGACTGTGCCAGCGCAACCAGCCAGGAGGACCCTCTGATCGCGCAGGCCAAGCACGAGAGCAGCGGTTCCGCGACGGCAGAGATCAGCTTGCTCAGGTCACTGAGCTCGGTCAGTGCCAACTCTTTTGACCAGAGCATCGGCAGCAGGGCGAAGCGCCGCAGCCATCTTCTGGCCCATACCGCAGAGAGCCGTCATGCCGTCCTCAAACGGCCGAGGCTTGAAAGGGCATGGAGCAGCCAGGCGCGGATCGAGACAACCTCGGCCCTCAGCCAGCGACACAACATCCAGAGAGTCCCCAGTTACACCACCAGCAAGCCCAAGCCCATGAGCGGGCTCGACCACCTGTCGCTGCTGGCGTCCGAATCCGACAAGGAGAACTTGAGTCCCGACGAGGACGGCAACCCTCGCCCCTTCCGCCGCACTCTTTCCTCTGTCACCAACCCGAGCGGCAGGCGGCGACTCCCCTCGGGCCCGCCGTCGGATAAGAACGGCGAAAAGAACCCGCGCCGGACCCTATTGGACCCGCAGCAGCATCGTCCGAGTGCCTCCCTTTCGCGTAGCGCCACCTCGCCCGTATCGTCGTCCTCCTGGGCCGCCTACTCCAAGCAGTTCCAGACAGGTGGCAGCAGGCAGCGGCGCTCCCCAGTCAAGCCTGATGTTCCATTGATTTACGAGGACGACAATGACGACCGCGACGAGGGCGGTGACGCAGATGAAGTTCAGCGCTTCATGGCTGCTGCCGCTGCCGAGATCAGTCCCAGCAAAAAGAAGGAAGTGGACGCCGCGGCGAATTTAATTGCCCTCAAATTCGCGCGCTGAGCGGTGGGGTTCCGCAGATTTACCAACAATGTTTGACGTCGCAGCCTGACCAGATCTCGGTCAGAGAATAATATCAAGTTAAAAAGTTTGATGCTGATTGATTGAGGACTGCGTATTTGCTTCGCTATCCCGCAAGCTCACGCAATTTTTCTAAAAGGATGGCAGTTGGGAGGTATGGTGGTTTGTTTACAGTACCGGCGCGGTTTCCGTTTGTGTTGCGTTGCATTGGCGTTTTAAAAGATGGACGCCAAACCCATGGTTGCCCAAAAGGCCCGGGATACACTTTAGTCGGCCCATTTTTTTTTTTTGGGTGAATTTTGTGGGATATCTTGGCTCAGTTACTCAGCTGGTGGGAGGCGAGGGCGTTGGTTGGCCATGAGCTCTTTCCTTCTCGCTTTATGCCGTCGTTGTCCGCTGGGAGTCTACTGGACATGCTGTATGTATACGTTGTATGCAGAATGAGAGGGTTCCGCTGGTTTTGCCGGGATTGTTAGGGATATAGTACCCTTTCTTACCCCTTAGGGGCAGGGAGCTCATCCTCTAGGATTACAGGGGCCACTGTTCCTGGACGTTTAGGTGCATACGAGTCTTTGCCGACAGCTTTAACGTTGGTTTGATTGACGAACGGGATGGGCTGGGTTACAGATGATGAGCGTTGCCAGTGTTGTGGATGGTGTTTGGGGCCTCGCTTGGTCGGCAATGGATCCATTGCACCCTAGGAAGAGCGGTTGGCACGACGGGTCGTCTGGGAAGTGCTTCTTCCCTTCCCGGTTGAAGTACAACCACAGGCCCCCTGCTCTCGCCTAACAGTTTTAACAACATGAACACAACATGACAAACTCAATCAATGTTGCCGCACATTCAGGGCTCTCTTCTCTCGCTCTTTGGTCCCTCGGGGAAGATCCGGAAGCCATGCCACGGATTGGTATCTGTTAGCCGGGCGCGCGGTAATGCCGATGCCGATGCCGGCCGGAGAACCAACGGCCCGGTGTCTGTCCGGCTTTTCTGTGACGCCCGGTTATGCCCCGGAGGTCGAAAATCAGAGAATAAAAGTAAAATAAGATTAAAATAAAGGAGCATCGAGGCCGGCTGTCCGGCCTTGTGCAGGTGACAGCCGTCGTCCCCCTCTGACGGATACGAAGCACGCTAGTGAATTACAGCCAGATCCTGCTTTGGAAATCGCGTGATCATGGCACGACAAAGTTCTTTCAACCCCTCGGCTCCTCGGCTCCTCGACAGCCAGAGAATCAGGGGAGACGACAGGACGTGGCGCCTGCTGTCCTGCACACACAAGAGAGAAGAGGGCAGGGCTATTATTGACGGCTGAGGAATGTGACGGCCAGACCCGGGCACGCAGAAGCAACCAATAATGGCAGGCATGTGAGATGTCGTCTGGTTCGATTCGACAACCAACGGGCTCTAGGATTGCGGGGTTGCTGCGTTCCAGTCTTGTAAGAGGTCGGAATCCCCCTTTGCTGATGACATCCCCCGAGAGCTAATGGATCCCAGAATCGTACGTTCATTGCCGAATCGTAGGCAAATAAAACTCTGAGTTCCCCCCTCTTCTCTTTAAACAAATATATATAAACCATCCATCTTCTCCCGTTTCTTCATCATCCCGGATCGATCCCGATTTGTATGTCGAAGTCATCGAAAGATAAACACACACCCAAAACGCCCTCCCCGATATAAAGAAACGATCGCGCAAATTGACATCCCGCGTACCAAGCACAGCGGCACGGAAACCAGCAAAGCGAAAAACCTATGCCATGCTTCTTCAAACCCATCATGCCCCGTTGAGACACACGCAACACGCACATACACCGCGCTATGAAGATTCTTTCGCTATGGTCTCGAATCCCGCCCAACCAGCTTGTCCTCGAACCCGATATGATCCTATAATAGGGAATAAGGGGGTCACCCCCTTCTATGGCAACGGAAGCCAACAATATCATCAGGACAGGAGAGGTGAGGAGAAGAAGAGATGAAAAAGGGGGGGAGAGAAATAATAAATAAAGCGGGTCACAAGAAAAAAGCTACAAGCCCAGCATGCTCATCTGCCTCCTCAGAGGACTAGCAGCGGTACTGTTCTCCTCGCTCGCGTAGCAGGCCGAGTCGGTGTCAATGTCCCACCCCTCGTCGTCCTCGCTGCCGTCGGCCGACTCGCCGTTGTTTCCGTCGGCCTTGCCCCCCTTGTTGCCGCCGCCGAGGTCGAAGCCCTTCTGCGTGGCGGCACGCACGTTCCAGCGCAGCGTCCTCGACACGCTATCGAACCACTCGGTGGGCGTGCGGAGGACGGTGGGGAAAGGGTACTGCGAGGCAGTGATGGTGACGTGGTCGCCCTGCTTGAGCTCGATGCGGCCCTTGCCGTCAAAGGCGCAGTAAGCGGTCGCGCGGCTGTTGCGCGGGACCGACACGCGCAGGCACATGGTGTCCGACAGGACCATGGGCCGGAACGAGAGCGTGTGCGGGCAGATTGGGGTTAGCAGGATGGCGGGGATGTCGGGGTGGACGAGAGAGCCGCCCGCGGAGAGGGAGTAGGCCGTGGATCCTGTGCGTGGGCATGTTAGAGAGAGAGAGAGAGAGAGAGAGAGAGAGATGAGGAAAGAAAAGGAGGGGGGAGGAGAGAAAGTGGGTAAAACGCGCTTACCGGTCGGCGTCGAGAAGATGCAGCCGTCCGCCTGAACCACAGTCAACAGCTCGTCGTCGCCGTACAGCTCCAGGTTGGAGACGTAGGGGGACGGCCCGCGGTCGATGACGAGCTCGTTCAAGACCTCGAACTGCTCGCCCTCCTCCACCTCCTGGCCCTTGCCGTCGCGGTAGACGGTACATGTGAAGCGCATCCGGAAATTCACGCGGATGCCTTCGTCGCCCATGACGCGGTTTAGGTGGTCCTTGTACTGCTCAAACTCGAACTTGGTCAGGAAGCCGAGGCTCCCCAGGCTGAAGGACAAGACCGGGGGCACGATGCGCTGGAAGAGCCAGGAGGTGTAGAGGACGGTGCCGTCGCCGCCGAGGGTCAGGACCAGGTCGAAGGTTTCGGGCTGGCTCCAGCACAGGTCGGGGGTCCAGTACTTGAGCATCTCCTTGAAGCGGGGGTCCAGGTCGGTGATGCCCCGGGCGTCGAAGCGCTTCGAGTGGCGGAGCTTGGCGTCCACGTACACGTTGACGCCAACGTCGGAGCCGTACCGGGGGGTCAGCAAGAGGAACATGGCGAGCTCGCGGGTGAGGAGGACGAGCTGGTTGTCGCGGGCCTTGGTCACGATCATGACGTTCTTGAAGGCGCGCTTGAAGGGCCGGCGCTGGAGCTGTTTCGACACCTCGCGCACGCTCCGCGCCGTCTGGACCAGACGCGAGTGCGACATAGACTCGTCGTCCTTGATCTCCTCGAGCACCTTGTCCAGGTTGACGGCGTCATCGAAGCCGTTGTGGTAGAAGCAGGGCGACTGCAGCGCCGGGAAGGCGGCGGTCGGGGTGACGGCGGAGATGGAGCGGGCATTTTGGGCCTTGGCGAGACCGTTGAGGGCGTCGCAAAGCTGCTGCGAGGAGGCGGACTCGGGCCGGTCGTCGGCGCCGTTGGAGGCGCTGTGCGCGGACAGCATGCCGGTCAGCGAGAGGGCCTGGGGCTTGTTGTTGCGTGCGACCGAGGCCAGTGCTTTCAAGATGGTCTGTCGCGGGACAGACTCGGTCGAGGGCACGTTCTTGCGGTGTCCCCGGGCGGGGGCAGGACAGGCGGTGGCAGCAGATCCGGGGCGGCTGCTGTACGGCGAGTATTGCTGTTGCTGCTGTTGCTGCTTCTGCTGCTGCTGCTGAGAGAAATCGGAATCAGGCGGAACCAGTGCGCCTGTTATAGGCAGAGTGGATTGCGGCGCGGCGACGAAACCGTCATCTCGATTCTCTGTTGTTGTCGTTGTGATGGTTGCTGGAGGTGCTGCTGGTGGGGCTGCTGCTGCGTCTGCAGCACTCGACGAGGTCGCAGTCACAGTTGCGTCGTCGTCGAGGTCTGCAGGCGATGACGAGGAGCTCGGATCCCCGTTGTCCGGAGGCGCCAGAGTCAGGGGGAGGAATCCATTCGGAGCCAGCGAGGTCTCGGAAATCGCGGACGAGGGTTTATTAACTCCATCCAGGGCATAACGCTCCTGGCGCAGGGGATGCGGGATGTCAGCGGGGATCCCTGGGACTGGGTGAATTGAACCGGACATGGTCGGACTGGGGGGGAGGGTTGGTGGGGGTTTGCTATTTTCAGCCCCGCCCGCTCAGTGCAAGTTTGGCTGCTGCTGTCTTGGCTCGGGGCGAAAATATGTGTCCGGAGCACGGCCTAGTTGTAGTGTAGTGCAACGCAACAAGCAGGCACCTCGCTACGGATACTGCGTCGGTGATGCGCACGTTTCCCCCGCCCCTGGCCGTCACGTCAGGGTCAACACTGCAGTAGCGTCCTGCAAATAGTCGCAGTAGGACTCGCCTCGCCGGTGCGCGTGGGCGCTCGCTCGTTCCCGTCGGGGATTATTTCCTTTCTCTAAGGAGGGAACAGGGCCGAATTGGACGGCTGTGGCGCTCAGGCTGGTTACAGAGACCCGAGTGCGGCAAGATGAGAGCGGTGTGACTTTTCCCCGTGTAACCCTCGAGTTCCTGCAAGAGAGTCGGGGGAAAAGAGGAAATGCACGAAGCGACCCGACACGCTGTTCTGCCGACGTCACCGAATGGCAAAGTCGGAGCCGGAATTCGGGTCGATTGGCTAAAGATCAGACCCTGCCGCACTGCCCGAGAAAGTTGAGATCCAGCCAGGGGACGTAGTTGGATGTGCACAGAATTGACTGTCTCCGAGAGCGGTGTGTTAGTGGCGTTGCCCCCGTGCGTAATCATGGCTTGTTTTGGACTTGGAACGCCGAAGCGAACAATGCCAGTGGGTGCGTGCGGCACTGTGCCACTGCCTGGCCCGGCCAGACAGGGCCTGAGCAGCAAGGCACAACCCCGTGTGGTGTGCTTTGAGTGGGTACTTCGATCCCGTACTTGCAGCAAGGGAAGGGACGTCTGCGCGAAGGTAGGTATTGAAGGCTATGCAGAGGGGGGGGAAGAACAGGAAAAAAAATATATATATTAAAAAGCCGCAGAGCTCGCTCACCTCCAAGGGTACCAAAGTCCGCAAGGTTCGACCGGCGAATTGCTTTTACGCTGCTGTATTTGCGGTGCACGCTGCCCCGACAGAACCTGAACCAAGAATGTCTCGGGGACTTGACACCGAGCTGCAGATGGGGACGGGAATGGCTTTTGTTGTGGGGGACAATCGGTGGGGGGCTGAGGGCAGTAGGGTCAACAGGACACACAGGCCGGCTGTCAGTGGTCCGACCGTCTGGTTGCTGAGGTTGTGCGGGTGGTGTTGGCCGTTTTGGTGCACCGATTGGCGATGCTGCGCTGCACGTTGGTTTTGTGACTCGATTGCAGTCTGCAGTCTGTCCTTTCACGTGGTTGAACCGCCAAAAGCGTGATCAGGCGTATCGTGACCAGTGGTGATGGTGCTCGAAAAAATGCTGAGATCAAGAATTGAGGGGATGCCGGATCCAGAAATTGCCGAGAACTTGTGACCGCTTGCGGCACGCAGAGCGAGCGTGATAGTGCGTGATAGCGCGTGCTAATGCCAAGTTTGGATTTCGTGTCTTCGGAAAAAGGTCCCGAGGGAGTGTCGAAGAATTAGACCGTTTGTGGCTAAGGTATAAAGAATAGCGAATAGTAAACAAAATAAAAAGTAATAAGCCAAGAGATGTGCAGTCAAAGGGGGGGGCAGAGGAGACGAAGATTAGAAGAACTGCCAGAGCTCTAAACCAGGCAGGCTCTCAGAGCCGGAAGAAAAGAAGCGAAGAAAAGAGGAGGGAAGATGTCAAGGAACGGCAATCTGGGTCATCAAGACGCGACTGAAGAGAGAAGGCGTACACTAGCAGCATGCGCATCTGGATAGTTTAATATCTCGATACACGACGACCATGTTCCCATGTCCTTCCCCCTCGTGTGAAGAAGGCAGGGGATGAGTAGCGTAACTAGGGGTAAACACAACGACGAGGGAGGTACACTACTGTACACTAAGTACCTTGTACATACATACGCTCAAACTGCAGTACTATGTACTGTACAGTACTGTAACACCCACCCCTCTTACACGCCGAGAAGCTGGTTTCCGCGTGCCGAGTTCAGCATCACGCTGTGTCATCGGCAAACTCCTGGTCTGCCTCCAACTTCGTCCCCATGCAGCTCCGGCACATTGAGCCGGCTTTAGTGTAGGAGTGTCTCTGTAAGGAGTACGAGACGTATGTATGTACATACACATACAGAGAGTAACTAGTGTAGATACATGCAACTCCATACATCACGTTCCGGAAAAGCGGCATTCTCTACGTCTTGCACTTGGGATGACAAGCTTCCCCCGAGGCATCGATACCACTCGACGGTTTCTTTCTCATGACAGCCCCATTCTAACTCCCTGGTTTCGCATCATTTTCTCCACGTAATAGGGTGTCAATAACAGGCATCGTTATTTCGTTCTCCCCTCGCTGGGGGCCCAGCAACAAGGGATGTGTCTGGGCGTTCGGGTCTGCGAGTCTCAGCATTGCCTCCTGGCTCCTGGATGCCAGGGTCTGGAGGCGAGCAGTCTAGTGTTGAGCTCTCCCCCAGTGGGATCGACCAGCGGAGCAACCCCCTGACAGCCTCAAGCGGGGACCCGCACATCTGCCGCTCGAGCCAGCTGCAGCTGCGGCTAAGGGATCGGTTCCGCAACCCCAGCGCTCATAACTACGGATTACAGGGAGCCGCATTAAAGGACCCAGTTTTCGACGACAACCCCAAGTTACGGAGGAGCTCCAAAACGTTTGGGGATTTGCTAGGCAGATTGGAGGTCTTCTGTACATACATACATACATAGTAAAAGGCCGCGTATGTACGGACGTACATACGGAGTACAGTAACATACATACTTACAGGGAGCTCATAGTAGCACTGTCAGCCCCACAGAGATGATACGCTCTGCCCAACACCATTGGCGTGAATCAAGCAGGGACGACGCCAAGCAGCCGGCTTCTCGAGTCCAGCGTATCAATAACTCTGCAATAAGGTTCACAAGATGCTCAAGCCCTCAGAGGTCGGGGTCTTAAGAGAGCCGCCGGGGATGTTTCGAAAGGTCGGCGTCAAAAAACAGAGATCCACAACTGCATGTATGTACTACACATGCAAGGCTTTACCTGGGCCCCCCACATTCCGGAGTGAGGAACAATTGAACCCTCAGCAAGCGCCCGGGGAGTCTCGAACCCGCGGTCACGACCTGTACAGAGCAACATGACCGATAAACCCTGAGGAGGCAGCATCGTAACTCCTGGGAAGCGGTGAGGAGGATACTGTGAACGGAGCCCCGGTTAGTGTAGGTAGCGTAGGTAGCGTAGCCGCGAAGGATGAAACAGGGCCTCGGCCCGCAAAATAAGACCAGCCCGCACGCGACCCTGCAAGCGGGCCCACCAAATGTTTGAGATGGTAACAGGTTTTTTTGGTGCTTCCTGACAACACAAGACATCCATCCTAACAAGTCCCGCGAAGCGGCATTCATTTTGTTTTGTCGTGATAGCTGCCAAGCTGCCCGTTGGCCTGGGCACCGTTGCCGATGGCCGGTATCTCGTCGCGTTGTCGCGCATCATTTCAGGCTTGCTCCTGTGAACATCCGGACATTCGTATCCTACACTCTGCTCCTCCATCTGTGTTTCCCTGCTCCTGCTTTCCTGCCTCCCCCTTCACACACAATGCGGGGGACGCCACGTCTTGGGGCGTTTTAGAACTCATCATTGCGAGGCGAGCGATGTCCGTATTTCGAGCCGTACACGCCTCGGGGTTCCCTCCATGAGCCCGCCCCTTTCAGCGACTTTTAACCCATCGAGCTTTACCTCAGAGCTCGCCTCGGCGCTGCACCCTCCCCGGTTCAAGCTGGATCGAGGATCGCGACAGGAGTCCGCCCTCTCACTTCCAATGAAGGTCCGCAGCCACCTTTGACTCCATAGCTGACCGGAGAAACTGGCGCATATCCGGTCCGCTGGTCTGCTCGTCGTCTAGTACCATGGCCATCCCTTCCTTGGCTGGCGCGGAGCGGCAGCAGATCGCCCTTGCAATCTCGTAGACTTGGTCCCATTCGCTGACTGTAAAGTCGCCTTCGCTCTCTGCCAGTAAAAGGCCGTCATGGGACGTGAAACCCAGTACATGAACTGACTCTGCTGTTTCGACTTCCCTCGGCGAAGGGTCTACTATCGTCCTCTTGCCGCCGTCTTGACGCACAATGGCAACGGCCGTTGCCGTTGCCGTCGCCCTCATCGGCACCCCGGCCGAGAGGAGCGCCAGGATAGCCGCCTGGACCAACGCCGGCATAATGGCAAAGTTCTGACGCAGGCGGTCAGTAGTCGAAGCCCCTTTCCTTTCTTTTTTTCCCCGCTAAGTGCCGTTTCGGATCACGACTCACCAGGCTCGCCTGAACAAGCTTCGTGTTCACATGGTCGTTCTCTGGAGAGTCTTCGATCTGGAGAACGATCTGGATGAGAGAGCGGGGGAAGTTCTTGACGAGGATGAGCTGAGTGAGAGAGGACTGCAAGAGGGATTCGAGGTGCCGCTCCCGGGTTCCTAAAGGGAAGCGCAAGAGTCAGTCTGGGTTGAGAAGTCCCTTCCCACGTGCCGACGGGGAAATCGAGAGGAGTCTCCCACCTCCGACGCCCGCTGCTGGCCGTACGACGACGTCAACGTGTGCCTCGTATGCGTGCTCATCCCTCCTCTGCGCTTCGATGGGGCCATTGACCGACGCCGTGACGGTGTACCCGGCGTGGGAATATTTTGCAGAACCGTCCGAACGCGGAAGAACTCCGAGTGCAGCTTCTGGTGCCGTTGTTGCTGTCATCTTGACCTTTTTTCTCTGCTTTTTACGACTTGATTTGTGACTGGATGTCGAATTGTAATTATGTAGTTCACTCGCGCTGGCTTCTCACCTAATTTTCGACTTGGGGACGCAACGAGATTGCCCAATCGAGTTTTGCGGCAGGCTTCTGGGCTGACCTGCAAACGATCAGCCCCGCAGTTCAGCGAGCTCCAGGCAAGCAAGGCAGCGACCTGCAGGGTCCACGGTTGCTGCGTCAGCGGGCCTAGGCACCACTGCACACATGCCCGACTTTGAAGCGAGTTCCATGGCGTTAGAATATTCCATTTCACAGCGTCTCGTCGAAAGAAATATTCGGTAGTCGTCACAAAGTCCTGCCGACGCCTATTCCGAAATCGGGTGGCGAAGTTGAAATGGATTTCGAACGCAGCAATGTAAGTTATTATCTTACGTAGTAACTAGCACTCAGCACCGATACAGTACCTACCTTACATATCCAGGTAGGTACCTCTTACGGCTCAAACCCACTTCTTTCAAATAACTCGCTCGTGAACTCATCACCCCATCGGAAGTCGTACCAAGATTCTCTCTCCATCACCGAAAACAAACAAGGAACCTCGACATGATGACATCGACATCCCCACCTACGGTCCCCGAAAAAAAGGACCAGAATCCCGACTCGGGCGCTGCCCCGCGCCCGGGGCCAAGCGGGGCTATTCCCAACCTGAGGGACCGCATCCCGAAACTGGAACCGCGGCGGAGGAAGGCCGAGCCGGCGAACCCCATGCCCGTCCCGGAGACGCCGCCGGCACCGCCACGGCCGGATCCGGCAACCCTCAACTTCACCGTCCCCACCAGGAGGATCCTCTCGCAGAGCGACCACCAGCTCTTCCTCTCGTCGCCGACCTACACCCTCATCCTCTCCTTCATCTTCGGCCTGTCCGACTCGGTCGTCGACAGGCCCATCTCCTCCGTCAAGGACGCCGACCTCTCCCCGACCGTGCGGGCCATCCTCGCCATCCTGGACGAGGTCGAGGCCCTCTGCGCGGACTCGCCGCCCGAGGACCAAGGCGGCTCCCGCTTCGGCAACAAGGCCTTCCGCGTCTTCCTCGACAAGGTCAAGAAGCGCGCGCCGGCCTGGCACACCACCCTCCTGCGCGTCCCCCACCCGGCCGCCGTGCCGGAGTTGTCGGCCTACCTCTGCCACTCGTTCGGCAACCGCGCCCGCATCGACTACGGCTCCGGCCACGAGCTCAACTTCTTCATGTGGCTGCTCTGCCTGCACCAGCTCTCCCTGCTCTCCCCGGCGCCCGACTTCCCCGCGCTCGTCCTGCGCGTCTTCGCCCGCTACCTGACCGTCATGCGCCGCGTCCAGGGCGCCTACTACCTCGAGCCGGCCGGCTCGCACGGCGTGTGGGGCCTGGACGACTACCAGTTCCTGCCCTTCCTCTTCGGCGCCAGCCAGCTGCTGCACCACCCCTTCCTCACCCCGCGCGCCGTCCACCACGAGCTGACCCTCGAGGAGTTCGGCCCGGAGTACCTCTACCTCGGCCAGGTCGCCTTCGTCAACAGCACGAAGACGGTCAAGGGCCTGCGCTGGCACAGCCCCATGCTCGACGACATCAGCGGCGCCAAGAACTGGGCCAAGATCGAGGCCGGCATGCGCCGCATGTTTGTGACCGAGGTGCTCGGCAAGCTGCCCGTGATGCAGCACTTCCTCTTTGGCAGCCTGATCCCCGCCGCCGAGGGCATGAGCGAGCCGCCGCCGCCGCCGCCGCGGCGGTCCTCAAAGGAGGGCGGGGCGGGCGAAGAAGGGGCGGAGGAGGAGGACGGCGACGAGGAGGAAGGTGGCGAGGTGGAGGTGTTTGATGACCAGAACGGGGTGAGACATGTGCACCAGCCGAGCGGCTGGGGGGACTGCTGCGGGATCAGAGTGCCGAGCAGCATCGCCGCGGCCGCAGAGATGAAGAAGAAGGGGGCCGGGGAACAGCTAAGGAGGATACCGTTCGACTAGAGGAATGGTGGCGGCTGAGCAAGTTGTTGTTGTTCAGGACCTGGTACCAGCCGAGACCCCATCTCTTAGCTTGCTGTGGCTGACGGGGAATAAGAGTTTAATAGGAGATCCGAGAGTGTGCAATGCATACAATGACAGACCAATAACATGTCTTTTATTACAAGTGAAAGTAGCAATCATGTGCAGATCACGGCTAGGTGTAGCACGGTATCGTTGTTGCTAGAGCTTTCGTTTGCAATGGGCTAGACTTATTCACATATTCCGATAGAAGCTGTCACTATCAAGCCGTCAAATCTTGGTTGAGATAACCACAGTTTGAGTAGAGTACAACAATGCTTCCTGCTGGTGCTCAACTTAAAAGGACCTGAGATGTCCACGATAGAGCAGGCGTTGAATTCCGCTCAGACCCGAGCTCCAAGTGTAAATAAATGCAGTCCCGTTGTTGTGGGGATGCCGCCACTTTGCCCTGCTGAATGCCGATGAAGAAGGGTATCAAAACAGCTGATTCTCCACTAAACGCCGCCAATGCTGAGTCCCCCTTTGCCATAGTGCTGAATGAAGAGCAAGAAAAAAAAGAAGAAAAGGAAAATGAAACAGAACCCGCGTGCCAAGACGCCTCCTTAAGCTGGTACAGCCATCCAGCACATCCCATTCTCTCCTAGGTCAGCCTCCCCGTGCAGGGCCACAGGCCGCCGAGTGACGCACGCGTCAGTCGGCCGACTATACGTATACCCGCTGTGGTACGAAGGCTAAGGGCCCTCAGTCCTCCCAGATCGTCTCTAGATCCAGATCCTGTCTCCTCTCGGCGCCGCACACACTCCATCGCTTCCGCTTGTCGCGCGAACTGAAACCGCTCAGTGTTCGGCCGCGAATCGGCACATCCAAACTGCTCCTCCCTTTGGTGTCTCCGGCGTCGGCAGCGTCAGCGGCAGCCTTTAGCTGGGCAATTCGCTCAGCTTCCAGTGCAGCCTCCTCGGCATCCGGCGAGTCCGGTATAGTCTCAAGACTGGAGATGCTGGGGCTCCTGGATCTGGCAGAAGTAGGGGTCGAGGGCACAGAAGAGGACGGGTAAGTGCCTGAGTATCCGTAGTTGCCGCCGGATAGAGAGTCGTACGGTCGGTGCGAGGGCGAGGTTGCAAGGGACGAGGGCGTGGTTGGGGCATGGGAAACCTGGCAGAGAGGGGACGACGGTCTGCGGAGCTTCGGCACCGATGCGAGAGGGGTGATCCCCATGGCTAGGTTGGGCGAGCTGCTCCCCTCTGGCGTCTTCCGCTCATGGTCGAAAATGGAGATGCGGGTTGGCGAGGAAGGGAATGTTTCGTCGACCGGCTTCCGCGGAAGGCGAATCCGGCTGGGGGTGCCCGAGGGGCTCTGCGGGCGGATATGGGGCGAGTATAAAAGGTGGCCCGTGGCATTCGTGCTCGGCATCGACTGGGTGCGAGCCATGGGAGGCGCCAGGCTCGCTGCCGACCGTGATCTGACGTGGCTGCTAGACAACGGCGAGGATGCCCGGGGTCGGTAGGGAAGCGCGGGTGGCATCCACGACGGCGAGATGGGAGGAGGTGAGGGCGGGTCTGTCGACCGGCGGACGGTAGGAGGTTTCCGGAGAATGTCGGGCTCGTGAGCGCCGAGAGCTGTAGTCGGCGAAAGTCGCAAGCTCGGAAGGGGTGATGATCGAAACTCCTCCATCCTCTCCGTTTCGGGGACCGGCTCCATATTGACCGAGGTATAGGCTGCACTCGGGAAACCGGATCTGTCACGGGTAACAAGGGTGCATATGGAGTTGGAAGTTCGGTTCAGTTCGAAATGAAGCGGCGACGGTCGGATAGACGTCTGCTAGGTGACAGACCGGAAGCGCAGGATGGACAATGGCAACAAAGACAGTCCGTTTGCAGACGGGCGTTGTTCTTGTCCGGTTTATTGTCAAGATCGCGTTGGGCGTGGCTGGAAAGCCCACGTGTCGAGATCGTAGGAATTCCAACCGATCGCTTATTGAGTTGGCGCCGAGGGCATGACCGGCGGATAAAAATATGTGAAGCGCAAGTCTCGCGGAAAAGTAACTCTAGGCAGGACGTAGAAGACGGTCGGTCAGTCGAAGTCGGGGCGTTACAGCGCAGGCAGGCGCTCCTTGCCGAGTGACGAGCGAGATGGAGTGCACACCAACGGTTGGCTGCAGGCTAGGCTCGGTCCCATGCAGCCAAGGGAAAGGGGGGGTTGAGGCGGGGGCTTTATCCGGCAACAGGCGCCTAACCGCTAGTGGAGGAATCCGCAGTAACGGGACAAGTTTGTGGGGGCGGGAGCACTGATTGGCAATGCTAATCATGCGCCGTCGTGCTTGCCTGCGTAAGTGTTCAGTGGAATCACTGGGCAATCTTAGATCGCTTGGGGTTTCACTCTCCCTCCCCGTTCTGGCAGTTGACTCAAATTCAACTCCAAACCGTTGAACGACTCAGTCAATAGGAAGAGTGAAGCAGCTTTTGACGAACAAAAGGTCAGACAGATATATGAAATCTGTTCTGTGATCGGAGTTGGGTGACAGACCGAAACACCGGCCACGGAAGGCATGCCGCTCCCTCTAACTATATGCCTTCTCGTCAATAGTCGAGATCCTCGGATCACGATCGTCCGCATCTTGAGCATTAGTGTAAAAGAGCGCTCCTTCGCCACCCCACACCATCGCTCCGACGATCCAAAATGGCTCCAGAGCTTGGAGCGATGATCTCAGGGACCACAAAGCCTTTCCATGCGTGGGCTTTGCTTCATGGTAGAGTCAAGCTCTCCTCAATGCCGACAGCAGTAAGTCGTCCTATCTGTTTGCGGCGTGGCAGCGGTACGGCCCTGTTTCACCCCAGGAAGCTTGGTCCGCGCGCAAGCGCTAATATCTCGGTTTGGGCCAACCCGTTCGATCTGCCCGTTCAGATTCCACCGGCTTCCATGAGAATGCACCATTGTGAACGACTCAGGGCACCGTTTCATAACAATTGCAGCATTGGGCCAATTTCACTAGGTGAGATGACAGAATGTTCAGGAGGATGCTTGCTGGCACCCCTCTTCCGAGTAGCCTCGAGCAATTCCAGTATGAGGCTCATCATACTTAAGCGCCTTAAGAAGAAGCCGTTTGTGATTTCACTTTCCCGAGCCACCAGCGCGCGACAACCTGGATTTCGACAAGACATGTCATAGGGCCGACACGGATCCCGCATGGTTAGGCTAAGGAGCCCAGGATGACCTCTCTAATGTTTGCCCTGTCGTATGAGGGTATCTACTATAAGGGTATCTATTCTTCTAGATGATTCGAATTTCTGAGTCAGTTAAGTGACAATTCTATAGAGTGATTTGGATGGATAGTCACCTACGGATTTTACTACACCACCATACGTAGTGCACGGTAGGACGGAGTACTACTAAGTAATCCGTAGACTCGTTAGTTTGGTAGGCGGGGTTAAGGGACTGACCCCGGTTCTCCGCATCTTTTGGGGGCCCGGTGTGCCGGATCTAATGAACCAGCCTCGCTCTCGCCCCGCCATCAAGAAACCCGGCCCACATGACAGTTTTGGCAGCGGACTTTGGACTCGACAATTTGGGCGAAACACCGAGCATGGTCGCCACCATAACAGTCGTTGTGGCAAGCGTCCGGTGAAGCAAGCGGCTTGATGCCTCAACTCGCATTGAATTCCGCCAAAACCTACAGCAGGTTGACCTCTGTTAGTGTCTCGTGCTATCGTAGATTGCCTATACCTCGCATATCCCAACTTGGCACATCTGGGGGCGAATTGTACGATGATAGGTCGGGTGTTAAATGGAAAGGTAAAAGCAGGTCCTGATTCGATTCGTTTGGAGCGGGCCCAAAAGAGCCGCCTATACGTGATTTGATCTTGTACCTTATGTATTTACAGGTATTCGTTAAGGCAAGTAAGCCGTGTCTTTACGGTGCCGCTGGCGGACCAACTCATGCCGCGAGGCGCTGGGAACAGTGCCTGCCAAGAAACAATATACTGTATTACTCGTCGTTACTCATACGGCGTGCTGGGTTGCGATTTCTGTATGTATTTGCCATCAGCCTCGAAACAATTTTGCTTGAGCGATTTGCCTTCCGTCTCCTAGTCTTTCTGGTCTTTTTGAACCCTCTTCCGTTTTCTGTGTCGGAGCTGGCCTGTTTTACATAGAGGTTCTGTTTCTTTTTTCTTTTTCTTTTTTTTCTGTGTTTTCAGATTCGATTTCTGAAGTCGCTGTATTTCAAAAAGCGCACGACAAACGACCTTCTGCCGAGACTCATTCATCCTTTAATTGGTTGGGCCTTTAAGCTGTTCTATTTCTCATTCTATGACCGAGTTGGGCATTCTGACACCAATCACAACAACTATGACCGAGGTGCCACCAACGGCCACCTCGCAGAGAGGCTCTCATCGAGGAAGAGGGTGGCGCGGAAGTCGGTTCAGAAGAGGCCGTCAGCATGGACCAAGGCGATCAGATCCTCCGGCCGAGGGAAGTCAGCCTGTACAGCCAGCACAGCCAGCACAGCCAGAGCCGGCCGTGAGTTCTCGTGAGCCAGTCGCTACCGCCAGTCAGGCTGTAGATGTGGCTCCACGCTTAGATCCCCAGCCAGGGAGGGGAAGCGGTGGAAGGGGGAGGCGCGGCGGAGGGAGACGTGGGACCGGTCAACGTTCGATCGTGGTATCGCATCGGGGCGGGCGAGGGCCACACCCCGTGCCAGGCTCCGGGGGCAGCGGTCCGTCTGGGCCTGGGCTTAGCGCCGCTGCTCCCGAGTTTGTTCCTGGTCAACCCGTTTCTATTTCTTCCTTGGGGTGAGTTTCTCCACGCCTTCCCGGCGGGATTATACTCATGTACGTCATAGTTCCGATCAACCGCAATCAGCTGTACGACGGAGGCCCGAAACTGCGTCGCAGGTTTTGCCCAAGTCCACAGCAGAGGACCTGCCAACACGGATTCACGAAGACATTGACCACCGTCAGTACGAGTGTGTCATATGCACAAACGAAGTGCTGCGAAACTCCAAGGTGTGGTCCTGCTCAGTCTGCTGGACTGTGACCCACCTCCACTGTGTGAAGAAATGGCACACGAACCAAATGAAGGAGCGGCGAGAAAACCCGGGCCCAAATCAGCCAGAGGGCTGGCGGTGTCCAGGTTGCAACTCGACGTTACACGAGGAGCCTGGGCCCTATCGTTGTTGGTGCGGCAAGGACGTCGACCCAAAACCCATTGCTGGTCTTCCTCCCCACACATGCGGACAGACATGTTCGAAGCCTCGGGCCACATGTCCGCACCAATGCTCCTTGATGTGTCACGCAGGGCCTTGCCCGCCTTGCACACTTATGGGCCCGACTCAGACTTGCTTCTGCGGCAAGAATACGTTCACCAAGCGGTGCAGCGAGACGGACTACGCAAAGGGTTGGAGCTGCGGGGAACCCTGCGGCGATCTGCTTCCGTGCGGAGAGCACTACTGCACACAGACGTGCCATGCCGGGCTGTGTGGTTCCTGTGAGGTACCTGTGTGGGCTACCTGCTATTGCGGAAAGGAATCGCGAGAGATATCCTGCAGCCAGCGCAACGATATCCTGGAATCTTTCAACTATGGTCAAGTCACACCACGGTCAACACCTAGCGGCGAAGAGCATACCTCAGACGCTTGGTTCGAAGGATCGTTCCAATGTGACAATGTCTGTGGCAGGCCATTCGACTGCGGACACCATACCTGCCAGAAGCCCTGTCACGTTCAAGATGAAGGCGCCGCTCATTGCCCTTTGTCTCCTGATGTGGTCACCCACTGCCCATGCGGCAAGACCTCGCTCGACTCGATGCCCTTGGAACCAAGGAAATCATGTCAGGACCCTGTCCCACACTGCAAGAAGCCATGCAATAAGGTTCTGGCCTGCGGCCATCTATGCCCGGACGAATGCCATATTGGCCCCTGCGCGCCCTGTACTCAGTACGCCGACATCTCGTGCCGATGCGGAAGGACAACGGTCCGGTCTGTTTGCCACCAAGGCAACGTCTCCCATCCCTTGTGTTTCCGCATCTGTAGAGCCCAGCTCAACTGTGGGCGACACGAGTGTGGAGAGCACTGTTGCCCTGGCGAGAAGGCGGCGGCTGAGCGGCGGAAACAAAAGAGGAGTGTCAACGAGAATTACGAACCTGAGCATATCTGCTTGCAGGTGTGTGGCCGCCGGCTCAAGTGCGGGAAGCACACGTGCCAGCAGCTCTGCCACAAAGGGCCCTGCATGTCGTGTCCGGAGGCCATCTTCGATGAGATCAGCTGTGCCTGCGGACGAACTGTGCTTCAGCCGCCCCAACCATGCGGGACACGGCCCCCCGAGTGTCGATTCCTCTGCACAAGACCACGCCCGTGTGGTCATCCGTCGGTCGAGCACCAATGCCATCCTGACGACGCATCTTGTCCAAGATGTCCCTTCTTGATGGAGAAACCCTGCATCTGTGGCAAGAAGGTGCTGAAGAATCAGCCCTGCTGGTTCGAGGAAGGAAGGTGTGGCCTTCCATGCGGAAAAAAGCTCAAGTGCGGGATTCATGAATGCGGAAAATCCTGTCACAAGCCCGGTGAATGCGAGGACGCTGGAATCTCCGGGTCACATTGCTCTCAGCCGTGTGGTAAGGTCCGGAAATCGTGTGAGCATACATGCGCCGACCAGTGCCACGCGCCGTATCCCTGCATGGAGGACAAGCCGTGTCAATCCAAAACGTTCATTACCTGCCCTTGTCAGCACCGGAAGCAGGAGGTTCGATGCCAGGCTACGCTACTTAACCCGTTCCCCACGAAAGAGTCTACTCTCAAATGCGACGACGAATGCCTGCGGCTTCAACGCAACCGCAAGTTAGCCGAAGCCTTGAATATAGATCCCGCAACGCATACCGACGACCATATTCCCTATTCTGACACCACTCTCCGACGGTTTCGGGAGAACGTCAGTTGGGCACAGGAGCAAGAACGTCAGCTCCGCCTTTTTGCTGCCGACCCAGAGGAGAAGCGAATCAGATTCAAACCTATGCCGTCCCACCAGCGCGCGTTCATACATGCTCTTGCCGAAGATTTTGGCCTAGAAACAGAGAGTCAAGATCCGGAACCACATCGGCATGTGTGTGTCTTTAAGACCCCGCGGTTTGTTTCCGCCCCGCAGAAAACGCTGGCGCAATGCATCCGAATAGCCAACACAGCGGCGAAGCTCGGCACCGGCACATCCACTGTGAAATCCGCACAGGCTACACCCGCTCAGAAACCGCAGCCACCCTCCTTCAACGCGCTGCTGCTCAAAGACCCCCGGTTTGGCCTAACCATTGACGAGCTAGAAGCCGCTCTTTCGCCCGAGTTAGCGGCCGCCTCCCGCTTTGGCCCAGCCCTAAGCTTCACGACAAGTTTCCTTCCCTCGACGGACGAGATTGTCATCAAGGCTACGCCTAACCTGACGGCGGCAGCTGTTGCCACCTCGCTTGCTTCGACCCCGCAAGCCGTTGAAGCTGTCCTGAACAAGCTCAAATCCGAAGCCGCAAAGAAGGTCGTATCGCAGCAGAGGCTTGTAGGCACGGTGGCATTGTGCCACGTCGATGCGTCGGGGGCCATTACCCGCAGGGAAAAAGACACAGGTGCTGCTAACAGTGGGGGTTGGAGCGCGGTTGCCAGTCGTGGTTCATGGCGGAAAATAGCGAGCAAGGCGCCCGCGGAGGCTACAGCTGCTGAGCAGCGGGCCCCGAGCGCATTCGTGGCGTTGAGGAGGCTGGAAGCGAGGAAAAAGAAGGAAGCTACCGCGCCTGTGGAAGAGGACTGGCTGGCTGCGGTTGAGAAGGAGAAAGAGGAGCAGGGAGGAGAAGCTGGGAGCAGCAACGGATCTGAGATCGTCGATACCGCTGGCGATGGGGTCTCAATCGGCAACATGGATGGTATTGTCGAAACGGGAGAGGAGAGGGAGGGAGGGGACGGACTCGAGGTAGAGGAGAACAAGATGGAGGATACCAAGATAGAGGACACCAAGGCAGAGACGGACGCTACCAAGACGGAGCACATCAAGGAAGAGGAAGCAGTTCTAGGATCCTGAGCCTGTGGTTTAAAGGATCCAAGCTATTTTGATGGTTAATAATATGACAACATATCAGTCAACATGAAGCTGCTAGCTCCACCTTGGTTTAGATAGAGCTGGTTACGTACCTTTTTTTTTTTTTTTATCTCGGTTGCTTGATCCAACACTCTTCCAGGCTAACTCTGGGAGAAGTAAGAGCCTCTTTTCTCTTAAACGGACACTTCCCCTCTTCTTATGTGTTTTATCTTTCTACATTTTGCTGTTCTGAGCCGGACCACATTATACGAGAGTGATCTAATGATGGCTTACCACTGATGAGGTTTGGGCATGTTTGTGTTTACAGAGACTTGGCGTGAAGAAGAACTGACTCAAGACGTGGCACACGTGTGCCTAGCCCCAGTCTCATTAGACGGCGGCTGAAAACAGTGCCTCGATATGGGTTTGTACTTTGTATTCCTTCTGGTATCGGAGCCATCTTGGTTTTATGACGAGCCGTGAGACAGACCAGAGGCGCCTCGTTCCAGACGGTGAGTAGATTCTAAATTGCAATTAACTCAAGAAAGAGTTCATAGTTTTGCCAAGCATATTGAGAGTAGCAGCAGCAACACTCTACGCGCATTATCAAATGTCTGTCCACCGCCAGGCAAAGTCCGTCTACCGGGTTGTCGTCCCATCTCTGCAGTAGCCTTCCCTTCCCTGCTCCGGTTCCAGCGTCGTGAGTGTCATTAGCGTCATAACCGTCATAAAAAAAAGCAAGTGATTAGTGAGATTAGTGAGAAGGAGAAGAAGAAGGAGGAGCGGGGCCGGCCGCGGCCGTGGCACCCTGTTCCTCGGCGTCCCCGCCGCCCTTCTGCCCCTTGGGCTCGGTCAGCCCGTCGCCGAGGTTGAGCTCCTGCATGACCTCGACGGCGAGCTCGTTCTCCCCGCGCATCCTGTCTTCTTCTTCGCGTCGCCGTCGTTCCTCTTCTCGGTCGCCATCTGCCGCCGCCACCGCCACATCTTCCGCCTTCGTATCTTCCTTCGTATCTTCCGCCTTCGTATCTTCCTTCGTATCTTCCGCCTTCGTATCTTCCTTCGTATCTTCCGCCTTCGTATCTTCCTTCGTATCTTCCGCCTTCGTATCTTCCGCCTCTTCTTTCTCCCTCGCAGGTTGCTCCACGCCCCGTTCGGCGGCCTTGGCCGGCGCGGGCACAACCAGCCCGTCCTCCCCGGCCGCCTTCTCCCCGTCGTGCACGTGCAGGTGCCCGTGTGCGAGCATGTGGCCGTGCTTCTTGACCCGCTCGATGGCGCCGCCGGCCTTTTTGCGCGCCTTGACATACATCTCGAGGCCGACGAGCACGGCGTAGCTCTTGCTGACCCTCACGTGGCTCATATCGACGCCGGCCTCCTTGAGGGACTTGACGAAGGCGCGGAAGTTGCTCGCGGGCGGCCGGTAATGGCCCGACAGCGGGGAGAGGCTGGTCAGGCGGCCGTCCTTGATGCGGATCAGGCCGGCGGCGGAGATGCGGCTGCCCTGGAGAAAGGACGAGTGCTGGAAGGCGCCGCTGTTCTTGATGCCGACGTAAAGGCGGAATGAGGTGTCGGCGACAAAGATCCAGGTGTTTTTGCGGACGGTCTTGCGGAGGAGCTTGTTGAAGATGGTGGCGCCAGAGAGGTGATGAGAGATCTTTTTCTTGGGGGAAAGGGAGGTTGTGGAGCAGGCGTAACGATTTGCGTTCGCCGAGGCAATGGAGGAGTCGGCGGAGGAGGAAGAGGAGGAGGAGGAGGAGGATGTTGATGCTGACAATGAGGAGGAGGCGGTGGAGGGCCGGGAGGATAGGGAGGAGTTGGTGGTCGTGGCGCCGAGAAAGGCGGTTTGGTTTTCCGAGGGAGGCTTGTAGGGAGGGGTAGGGTCGTCGCAGGGCACGATGCCGTGGATCGAGTCCTTCCACTTCTCGGTTGTATCGATGCGCGCGCCGTTCTTGGCCCAGCAAAGGCGGCCTTCGTCGTCGACCTTGACGAGGTAGTACTGGCGCTCTTCGCGCGAGAGGTAGCGGACCTGTTCGCGTTCGAGGACCTCGCGCGGGCAGGCTTCGATGTCGAGGTCCTTTCCCTCGCCGTAGTCGAGCCAATAGAAGAAATTCTCGTTGGTGTCGGCGCGCTTCCATACTTCGTGGTACACACGCAGGTTGGCGCCGTAGCGATGCTTGAGGTCGACCATCTCGAGGAAGTATTGCAAGCCCATCATCCTGGCTTCCTGCTTGCGGCGAGCTTTGGCCTCCTTCTTTCGCTTGCGTTCCGCCTTCTTGAGCTCCTCGGATTTCTTGTGGCGGCCGGCACCGGAGTCGGACGAGGACGAGGAAGAGGAGGAGGAGGAGGAGGAGCTGCTGGTCGAAGATGAATCGTCATCCAAGTCGCCCCCGGCATGCCGGGCAATGGCGGAGACCTTCTTCCAGTTCTGGCGGGCGGTGGATGACCGCCTTCCGGCCGCTGGCCGCTCGGGGCCCTCGGAGCCGTCGCCGACGAGGTCGGACCTTGCATGGGGTGTGGTCAATTCTCTCCATTGGGCCTCGCGTACGGCATGGACCCAACGAGTGGAGGCGTTGATGCATAGTCCCTTAACCTCGCGGCGGGCGCGATAGCCACGGTATGTCCGCTGGATGACGGTTGCGGCGTGGGTGCGAAGACCGTCGTCGCTGAGGCTGGGGCGACAGCCAAAGTTGAAACCGAAGCGGTTGGCGAGGGGGATACGGTGGGACTGTTCAGGCTGCGGTTCGGCCGGAATGGCCGGTGCCAGGACGGCATCGATGCTCTGGTGCTGCTTGTGGCGGTGGGCGCGCTTGTGCTCGGCCTCGCGCTCGGCCTGCTTCTCGGCGATGCGGGAAATCTGCTCTTTGCTGGGCACGGTCAGCGAGTCCAGGTATTCCTGATGGCTCCGCGACGAGCGTGTCGAGCTGATGGACCCTTGCGACCCCCGGCGCTCGGCGTCTGGCCCTGCCGGTCTCTGGCCCGGAGGGTCCTGCGACGATGGCGGGACCAGTGACGCCGTGCCCGGGTGCTCGACGTCGGTGGCGGGGTTACTCGTGTCCATTTCGAGTCCGGATCCTCTGGAACGGGAGCGGGAGCCCTTCTTTCTTGTTTGCGAAGCCGCAGACCGGAGTTAAGGAAGGAAGGCGCTTGGAGTCATGGGGTCGACAATGCACTTGAACAGTTGAGGGATTTGGGAATTTAATTGATAGGTACCTAGGTAGCTAAGTACTGAAAGGCCGAGACCCGAGCCGGCCTTGACCCCCAAGCTTCTCAGCTGATGTCAGTACATACAAGCACGGAGTATTCCCGTGCACTGCCCTCTTTGCATGCGCACGCACTGGATCCTAACTGGGAAGGTGGGGCTGATGCGAGAACGCAGAATGGGTGCGTTGGGATGCCAAGCCCCTGCCAAACGGTCGCTGAGAAGTCGCCAACTGAAACATCGGCCGGGTGAATTGGGGGGGGCAGTAGATTGCAAATCATTCATTGGTTCATTACAGGAGGAGGAAATGGAAAAAGGTGACGTCTATTGTTCTTTGCATCTGAGAGCGAGGATATAAACCGGGAAACCGGCGCCGGTTAGCGAGACCGAGGTGGTTACGCTGGGAAGGTGCCAAGTCCGGAGGAGGAAAGCTTGGCCTTCGCTTGGCTCTTGGCTGCTTGGCTATGAGGTAGGGGCTAACGATATGGGATGCCACACCCGCCTCAGGCACAGCGAAGCCCGAAACAACCAGCATAGCCTCATGTCTCAGTGCATAACCGACCTGGAAATGTCCTCCCACTCCTCGACCAGCTTCAGTGTGTCATTGCACTTGGCTCGCACCGCCTCAATGGTGTCGGACCCGAGGACGACCCTCACTTGCACCTCTCTTCCCTTGGCAACGCCTTCCTTGGTCAAGACGTCGACGATGACGTGCGCGCATTTTACAACATCGCCGGGCTGCTTTCCGTTGTAGGCGTCCATGGCGCCGCGCATCTTCTCCGCCTCGGTTTCGTGATATACATCCATCCGGCGCGCCGTCTTGATCCGGTGGTCCCCGCCGTCGGCCGCCCCGTTCTTCAAGAACCCTGTGCGCGTGTATCCCGGCTCAAAGCAGTAGACGTCCACCCCAAACGGTCGCAGCTCCTCCGCAAGGCCCTCGGTCAGCCCACTCACGGCAAACTTGGTGCTGCAGTCTGTAACACGATGGCGCGACGCCCGGTTAGCATAGAAGCCATGGGAGTGCCTTTATCCAGCCCATTACCGGTCCGGAACCGAGAACTTACAATGGGCTACCGCCGCCCCCAACCACCAGCTTCCTAGAGAGCCAAAAGTCGCCAGCGCCGCCGTCTGCCCCGGCGTCCCGGCCGACTCGCGCAGGTACGGCGCCGCAGCCCGGGCGATGTTGCATGTCTCGAGCACGTTGGTGTTGAAGAGGTCGAACACTTCCTTGGCGCTTTGGACATACCATACCATCATCAGCCTCCGCCCTCCCCGAGGGTAAAAGAAAGGAAGAAGGACAAAGACGAGGAAACGGGGAAAGGGCGTACCTGGCCTCCTCAACAGCTCCTTCCAGGAGGTACCCCGCGCAGTTGACAACGTGCGTGATGCGCCCGTGGACGGCGTGCGCTTTGGCAAAGATGTCCGCCAGCGTCGCGTCGTCGCTCGTCACGTCCAGGTCGAACACGGTCGCCCCCGCCGACCGCAGAGCGCTCAACCTGGCGGCGTTGCGCGCCGTGGCGATGACGTGGTGCCCACGCGAGAGAGCCTCGTGCGCGATGGCCTCGCCGAAGCCCGAGGAGGCGCCCGTGATGAGGAAGACTGGCCTCAGAGACATGGTCTTGGTCCTTTGCGTTTACGAGTCGTCCGAACTTGCCGAGAGCAGTGTATGAAGGGTCTTGAGTAGCGTCGCGAGACTTGGCTCGGTTGTGCAGACACAATTGTTTCGCTCCCGGTTCGGGAACCTGCCTCGCTTCTTATACTCTGTCCCGACATGCGGAACCGAGTTGGCCGCCGCATCTTGACTCCCAAGATCTGGCCGAGGGCTGGTTGGTGTAAGTCACCGAGTCACGCTGAGTCCGTTTCCGTTCGCCTTTAAGACAGGCCAATCTCGAGATGCGGCTTGCAGGTTTCGGACATTGTCACGATTCGGTCTCGGTAGATGACTTGGAATATTGAGATTGTGTAGAGAGCCCCAATAATCCACTCCTCCAAACCCCGATGGTGGTCCCTCAATGACGGATATCTACGCGCCAAGCCAGCGGCGAAGCCGTCTCGTCGGCGTTAACAGCTGGTTTACCCCGATAAAACTTGGCCCTCGGGCAACTCTCAACCCTCGCTTGACAACCTCCTGCCTACACATGTATATTGTCCCAGAAGCTTTCCCACCCAGCTTGTGGGTCCCTGTGTATTTATTTACCTCGTATAATACTTATATGACCTGGCGTAGCTTTGAACATCGGGAGTGTTCAGTCACAGAGATCTAGTGATTGAACTTCAATATCTGTTTCCCTTTCCATCCTTTCTTCTTTTGTTGTTTTTTGTCCCTTACTCTTTCCTTCTCTCTTTTCCACCCCTGATGGCGTACTCGATGACCTAGGGTGTTGACTGCCTGCTCAGGAGCTTGTGGTGCCCAAATCTGAAATTGAGCCATTCAAGAACGACAGCTTGTCCCCGTTGCCTATCTTGGCCCCTCCGGGAAGAAAAGCATCGCAGACATCGTGGAAATTGAGCAACAAGTGCAGCTGATGAGGTTTCCAGAATGCAGTACCTGCAGAATCTACTTCATACCATAACCCCTTCCCCCTGCTCCCTCCCTCCCCCCTTCCGCTCCCCTCGCTCCCACCCGCGGCCGGTTCTTGGTCTTGAAATCTTGCAATGAAGTCGCAATCATCCTATTGGCCGCCCGATACAGTGAGCCATCGCCTTCCTTCTCCAGAGCAAGTATTGCACCTCAAACTTGGGGGACTTGGCTCTTTGACAGGCAAGAAAAAGAGCGATCAATAGACTCGCGGACTCTTGGACTTCCAGATAGCAGATGTATCAACTACTGCCTAGAATCGGCGGAATTAATGACCCGCGCAATTTATCTCCGCATGAATGATCAGAAGAAAAGTTCACAAAGGGAGAAAAAGGGAAGAACGAAAATGAGGATGAAATAGCTATAACATAGTTTAATGCGAAACCTTGAATTTTCACCGGCAGAGAGCAGTTGGGCCTGTCGAACCGTCAAACGTGTTGGCCACCTGCAAACCAGGAAGTCGAGTGTCGTGGCAGAAATTTGATCGGAGAATGACCTTCGTTCCTTCCAGGTCACGGTCTACTCTACTCGACTCAATGGGGACCAGGCACAAGAGCAGATTGGGAAGGTGAAAACTAAGGTACTCAAGTACAGAGCATAGTTAGTCGATGCCGAACGCAGTGATGAGCTTCCGGGAGCGTTGAAAGCAGTGTTTGTAGTGGGTGGCTATACGAAGGAAAGAGTGCCTTGTTGAAACTATCTACAAAGGAGACAAAACGACTGATATTTATAGACAAAGGAGCTGGCCAATACGTTAAACAGCCTTATATAGCTGTGGCAAACACGTGGCTAGTACGTTTAGAAGCTCTACAGCTTCCGACACACCCCCTAGTTGAACGTGGTAGTCGTTTAACTACGCTTTGTGGTGATACTGCTCTTGGTGTTATATCCTTTGTTGCTCTTACCTTGATAGCTCCTTTAGGGGCCTGCCTTCTATATTCGGAAGTCTAAAAGAGTCGAGTATAGTAGAGCGATTCCTTTAAAGCTATAGATTAAATATAGCTATTATAACTATAGTAGTGATAGTATTACTAGTTTTAATTATAGTAATAATAAGATAACGCTTTCTATGCTTGAATTAATAGATAACTTGTTAGATATGCCTATTATAAATACTATAACTGCTAATAGGTCGACTCTTACTCTTATAATACCTTAAAAGTGTAAGTATGTTAAAGCTTCTAAACTATAAGTGTTCTTATTATCCCTATTCGATTGATTTTATACTAGTTTTGTAGTTTTCTAGCGCTTTACTAGTTATATTAAGATCGTTTAAGCTGATTAAATATAGCGATATCGTAGTTAGTAAGCTTTATAAGGTACCCTATAGAATATATATATAGTTAGCTCTAGTAGGACATTCTTTTAGTAAATATTATAATTATTCTAACGCTAGCTCTTGTTACTACTATTATATGTAACAAACCTAACTCAGACTTCTTCTGAAAGGGTTCAGACAGAGGTAAATTAAGCGGGACAAGCGTACAGGTCGTCTAAGGGATTCGGTGAAGCCAAAGGGTTTACAACAACACTAGAGTTATCTCCCACAATAGTCAGTAATGCTTGGTATAAGTACCGGTGATTGTAGGTTAGGTTGCTATTACTAGTGAACTCCTAGAGTTTACTATAACGAGTGACTATTTATATATATATATACTTCTACTAATCGCTTATAGTCCCTTTCTATCCTGTCCTTAGATTGCCTTTGGTAGCTAGCTATCCTCTGCTATCTTTCCCTTTTTGGCAATCGTTCGCCCGTAGTAGCCTACGCTCCCTAGCGATCCTATGTTAGCCTCGCTTCGTGCCCTTCTTGATTGGTAGTTCATTTAGCCTTCTGTGCCCTACCGGGTTATAGTATATAGTTAGCTCGTGATACGATGCCCTCTCTTTAGAGCTTTTGACTTGAAAGCTTCTTATAACTTATTTTAAATACTACTAATACCCCCTTTTTCTAGTAGGTAATGTCCTTCTTCTGCTAACTTCCTTTTGTTATAGCTAATTATATTCCTAGGAATTGTTGTAATCTTAAGCGTAAACGATATACTATTGTGATTAAGATTAAGCAAGAGGGTTATAAGGTTACTATACCTTGTAAGCATTGTTAGAATACGAAGCTATAAAAGCGTTATATAATAATAGAGGGTTTAAACAAGTGTTAAAACTATATTTGCATAGGTAAGAAGTATAGTAGTCTAAATGTTACAGATGCCTATAGGTTCCTTATTGTTTTTTTTTTTATAGTCTTAGGTTACTAACTATCTTAGTCCTTTCGAATTTGTCAGAGCAGGAGAAGGTTTTAAGAGAGATTACTAAGACTAAGGCGCTATTTGCTTAGACACTAAGCCGTTTAAGTCAATTACGTCGTTTATAGCAATCCCTACGCGATCGTAGTACCGAAGTTTTTCATCGTGGCGTAGCTCGTCTAGAGGAGGAGGAAGAACTAGATACTCCTCTGCCGATGTCGGAGATATGAACCCTTATAGGTTAGGCTTAGGCGTTAGGTACTTTTGATATATTTAATTAGGAGTTGATTAGGTTAGATCCTGGTCCTAATTCTGGCAGGTTCCCCTCTTTTTCTATTAGGGAATAGGCTTTAGAGCCAGTTCTTATAGCTAGTTAGGATTCCGTCGATAGAACTACTCTAGTTTCTTAGGGCAATTTAGGTTCTTAATAGGTTCCCCTAAGTTATCTTCTAATCCGAAACTAAGCTATTTAACTAGATACTATAGTTCTCTATTAATAATATATAAATCTAGAATTTCTTTAACGTCCTATTCTTTTTCTTTGTCTTTTACTTTGATGTATATAGCAACCTTAACGTTCTTTAGTGCTAGTTCGAGAAGTAAAATATAAAAAACATCTATCTATAGTTATATAGATAATAGTAACGATAGTTAGTAGTTAGATATCGAAATTCGTTCCTTGATAACGAAAGGTCTAACCTTCTTAAAGTCTAGCTTTATACTTGGTTATTTGGTTTGTAAGTTTTGTATAATTAGGTAGACTTTGTCTCCCCTCTCTAGGCAAGGTCCCTTAAGCCTATATTTGTTATAGTAGTTCTTTATTCTGGTTCTAATGAACTTAAGTTCGTTTTTAAGCTTCTCGTATAGTATATATATTTGTTCCGCTTTAACTACTACTCTCGGCACTATAACCTCTAATCCTTACCTAAGGTCTGCTTTATATCTATAGTTTGCGAAGAATAGTATGACTTTAGTTATTTCTATTAGCATTATATTATAAGCGAGTTATACTATTGGCAATAGTATGACCTAGTTGTCCTACTAGTAGTCGACGTAAGAACGAAGGTACTACTCGATAACTTGGTTTAGTCGCTCTATTTGTCTGTCGGTTTGTAGGTAATATGCTATTAACAGCTTGCTATTAATGCCTAATTATTATATTAACGCTTGCTAGAACTTCGATACGAACTTAGTATCTCTATCGGTGATCTATTCTTGTAGCTAAGCGTATACTAATACGACTTGCCGATAGATCACGTCTACTAGCTATTTAGCTATCTAGGACTCCTTGTAGGGAAAGAAGTATACCTATTTAGTTAGGCAATCTACTATAGTAAGAATACTATTATAGATTACCCCTATAGCTATGTCCTTAGATTCTAGCAATTTCGTGACAAAGTCTATTGTAACTAAACTCTATAGTTTATCAGCTGTTAGCAGTAGCTAAAGTAGCCTATATGGTTTGTATCGTGCTGTTTTGCTTCGATTACAGATATTATAGCTCTATATAACTTCCTTAACTTATATCGTTAGCTATAGAAAGTTATAATGCTTCTTGACTTGTGTAACAGTCTTCGTAACTCCTTTATATCCTCCGAGTTTCGATTTATAGAGTTCTCAAATCATTTATAGCTATTGATTCCTATTATAGATATATACTTTGCCTCGGTACTAGAGTTTCCCATCTTTTTCTTCCACTCCATCAGGTACCACCGGTCTAGGTGCTACTTGATATTATATCTTGTTAATCCTTTCTTCTTGAAAGATTATATAACATTCTAGGAATAAGTCGAGTAGGTTATCTTCTATAGGTGTTTACGTTTTATAATATAGCGTTCTATCTATTCGTTCTTTGAATAACGGTGGCGTTATTTCTATTCGTCCTTCTATATAATCTGTTTATCGGCTTAAGGCGTCTGCTTATACGTTCTCTTTACCCTTCTTATAGTAGATCTTAAAATTAAATTCTATAAGGAATTCTACCTATTATATTTATTATCTATTAAGCTCCTTTGTCGTTATAAAGTACCGTAAATTCTTATAATCTATATATACTTATACTAGTTTAATTATACTACTAAGGTATAGTTGCTATTCCTTAAAAGCTTTAACAATTATAAGTAGTTCCTTGTTATAGATTAGATAATTAAGATATAGTCTATCAAGCTTCTTTAAAAAGAAGGCTATGGGATGTAGCTTCCCTTATTTATCTTATTATCCTAACTATCCTCTAATGGCATAGTCTAAAGCGTCTATTTCTACCTTAAATGGCTTCTTAGGGTCTGGTAATACTAGTACTAGATCTTTAGTAGTGGCGTCACAGATCTATATAAATGCTTGCTCGTGCTATTCTTCCTATTAGAATTTAGCATTCTTCTTGGTAAATTTGTATAAAGGTTGTACGATCGCTCTAAAGTTCCTAATGAACATCTGGTAGAAGTTCGTAAACCTGATGAAACTTCGTACTTCTATAACTAACGTTAGTTATAGCTAATCCTTGATAGCTTTAACCTTTAAGGGTTCTATCCGGATTTGTCCTAGGGATATTTTATATCCTAGAAACACTATCTTCCTAATATAGAATTTGCTCTTTTCCTTGTTAACTAATAGCTTATATATATATAATATATTTAGTACCATTCTTATATACTTCCGGTGTTTGTCTATTGTCTTAGAGAAGATAAGTATGTCGTCGAGATAATATACCGTAAATTTGTTAAGAAAGGGTCGGATAGCTTGATTAATTAGGGCTTAGAACGTTACTAGCGTGTTCGTAAGTCCAAATGGCATGACAAGGTACTTGTAGTGGCCATAGGGTGTCCTAAAGGCCGTTTTCTACTTGTCGCCTTCTTTAATCTATATATAGTTATAGGCCGATGGCAAGTTAAGACGCGTAAAATATTAGGCTCTTGTTAACTAATCTTAGAGCTGTGAGATTAGTAATAATAGGTATCGGTTTTTTATAGTCTGTTCGTTAAGTTACTAATAGTTAATATATAACCGTAGCTTTCTATCTTTCTTAGGCATAAATAGAATTAGGTAGCCTACTAGCGATGTTGATAGGTAGATATATTCTCTTTAAAGGTTTTCCTCCAAGTATCGCTTAAGTTCTTTATTCTATATCTAGCTCATATAGTAAATCTTAAAGAACTTTAGTCATGCTCCTTCCTTAAGCTTAATCTTATAATCCTATAGGCCGTATTCTAGTAATCCTTCTAGATACTTTGGTTCGAATATTAGGTGTCCTTCGTATTCCCTTGGTACTTCCCTAGTCTTGTCTCATCTCTCGGCTTTCTAATAATATACAAACTTGGTTCCGTCTATAGCAATACTAGCGATTTCTCCTATCTTAACCTACTACTCTAGTTATAGTACTCTATATTTATTAACGGAGAGAACAGCTATCGGAGGTTTAGCTTGTTCCTCCTATCGTAATGTCGGTGTCGTTATACCGCTTCTTCTAGAGTCTATAATAGTCTGCCTACCACTGTCCGTCTCTTATAGTAGATCTATAGGATATACCTTCCCTTAAGCATCGTCTGCTTATAATCCTTATACGCTTCCTATCTTACTAGTTAAATACGATTCTAATTAGGGTCATAGGTAGCTACTATTCTTCTAGCTAATGTCTAGGTTGTAATCTTTATACTATGGTAATCCTAATATTATATCTTTATCGTTGCCTATATCTACGATGCTAAATACGACTACTATAGTTTTCCCTGTCATAGTGATATCGATCGGTTTAGTCTCCCTATATACCTATTACGTTAGAAATGGCCCTTTGACTATGCTATGCTTCCACTTCATTCTCTAGGGTATCTATAGCTAATTTACAAACGTCGGCAAAATTAGGTTTATCTCTACTCTACTATCTACTAATATAAGCATTTCGTGCTATCCCTATTATACTATTATCTATAGTTACTTATCTTACTACCGTCGTCTAAAGATTATAGCGATTTCCTATGTTTCTGCCGGGAGGTCTCGATATAGTAGTTTCTTACGCTAGTTCCTCCTATACTATGCTACTACTCGCTACTATACAGGCGTTAATAGTTTTCAGACCCCTCGAAGGGCCCTGACCTGTTTCCTAGGTCAGTGCTAACCTCTTCGGTTGTTCGGCTAATAGCGGCTTCGTCAATCGTGCTCATTTCTATAAGCCATCGAGTACTTATAACTTCTTACTATTAGGTCCGTTCTGCTTTTCGTCGTACGTACTATAGCTTTATCTAAAGCTCCTAGATCCGTGATTTCTTTTCATCCGCGTAGTAGAGGTAGTCGTTACTTCGGCACGAGTCCTATATATCTCGTCCTATTCTGTAGTACCTAGGCTAGGCTTGTTTTGGTATTACTATAATGCCTTCTAGATCGCAGGCTTCGATTTTCCAGAGCAATTCGGCTACTCTATTTCCCATATTATAGACCTATTCTATAGGGTAGAGGCTTCTGTCCTTATTCCCTTGTCAGGTCGGCTAGTAATTATTTTCGAATTTGTCGCGAAAGTAGTATTAGCATTTGTATGATATATACTAGAGCTAGGGTACTTATATATATGCCTCGTATCGCAGGTATAGTCGTATAGCATTGCCTAGAAGATATTAGAATTCTTTTCTAAATCCTTCCCACTATATATATACTATAGGTACTCTAATGCTAAGGTAAGAGTGTTTCTTCTAGTAGTTTTCCTACGTACATTTATTTTTTCTGCAGTTTACATGTATAAACTAGTACTTAGGGTTCTGTATATCGTGGCTAAGTTGCTAATCGTCAAAATGCTTAGCGTAGCTATTAGGCCTATCGTATATTACAGGCTGTTCCCCTTTAATAGTTTCTACGATACATTAGGATTCCCTTATCTTGTCCCTTATCTTATTACTCTACTAGGCAAGTCGAATTAAGCGTCTATCCCGTTTGCGTAGTTCTATATTAAGCTAGAAAACTTCATTATAATACTATTCGGTTTGTTCCCAGAGGAATAGAACATTAAGTCTAGGTCTTTCGATTCCTTAGGTATCGGTCGTCTATAATCTATCCTACCTCTATATAACCGTAAAACCCTACTACCTTAGGGCTAGGAGAATCGAAATTAGTAGTATATACTCTCCTACCGTGTCCTATTTGACAAGACCTGTCTCCGGGTCTACCATGACCAGTTCGGAGTACGGTGCTTATTTGTCTTTACCGTTGCCATCGTGTCCGAGACTATCTATGTTACTATCCCTATTTTCATAGCTTATAGCTATTACTTCGATAACGTCCTTAGTAGTTTCGTTAATAGCTGTAATTTCCTTTCTAGGGACTAGTTTCTAGTCTTTCTTCGGGCTTTAACATTCTTATTTATAGTATTCTTTCTTTCTGTAGTTATAGTAGGTAACGTTAGACTTGTCTTTAGCCGTCTTTTTCTTGTCTGACTTCTGTGTTATATCTATATCTATAGCTCTAGGATACGTCCTATACGATATGCTAATATATACTCGTTTTTTCTTATTGTTAGCCTTGACTATAGTTCTATTTATCTGACCTTGTTTCTGCTACTCTTGTATATAGAGTTGATTGTTAATTCTAATAGCCTATATAATATATTTATTTAGAGTCTTAGGCTAGTTATACTTATATAGTTTATCTTTAACCTTTTCCTTTAAGCTATTATAGAATAGTTATATTAATGCCTTATCGTTAAGCTAAGACTTAAGTATATCCTATCTAAACTATATAGTATAAGAGGCTACTAACTTAGTCTATTAGAGATTAGTAAGTCTTTCTTATATATGAATCTTCTTGTCTTTATTACCAAAAACCTTCTAAAGCTCTTCTTCAAAATGGTCGTAGGATTAAAAGACTGCCTATATAAACGTGTCTCGGTCGTCTTCGTCTTCCTTAGTAAGATAGTCATTCTATATAGGCTCAAACCATCTAAGTACCTTGCCCTCTAGTCTCGTAGCTATGTAGAGGACTTTGGCTTTATTATCTAGAAACTTGTTATCGTTAAGCTAGAAGTAGGATTAGAGGTTTGTCAGGAATCCTACAAGATCCTCCTTAGTTCCTCTATATTTGCTAGGTAGTTCGATCTTGATACGGCTCGCTTTAGCGCCTTCGAGTGCCTTGATTTTGGCGTAGGCCTCGTTAACTAGCTTCTACAAGTGCTTTTCGCCGTTCTCGAGTTCCTTGATTCGAGCTTAAGCAACCTTATCTCTCTAGTCCAACTCCTAGATCTACTGCTAAAGTTGACCGAGCTAGGTAAGTAGCTATTTGGCCGTAACGTTAGTAGCTATGTCGATATCGAGGTCAAAATCACCTCTATTCTAAGCTATAATAGAATAAAGGAAGTAATAGCAACGTATAACGAACCTAACTTAGACTTCTTCTAAAAGGGTTTAGATAGAGGTAAATTAAGTAGGACAAGCGTATAGGTCATCTAAGGGATTTGGTAAAGCCAAAGGGTTTATAATAATACTAGAGTTATCTCTTATAATGGTTAGTAATACTTGGTATAAGTACCGGTAATTATAGGTTAGGTTGCTATTACTAGTGAACTCCTAGAGTCTACTATAACGAGTGACTATTTATATGTATATATACTTCTGCCGATCGCTTATAGTCCCTTTCTATCCTGTCCTTAGATCGCCTTTAGTAGCTAGCTATCCTCTGCTATCTTTCCCTTTTTGGCAATCGTTTACCTGTAGTAGCCTGCGCTCCTTAGCGATCCTATGTCAGCCTCGCTTCGTGCCCTTCTTGATTGGTGGTTCATTTAGCCTTTTGTGCCCTACCGGGTTACGGTATATAGTTAGCTTGTGACATTATACCTATAGTTTCTATAAGTATAAAGAGATATATGCTAATTGCCTATATATCTAATAGCTTCTATAATGTTTATACTAACTATAATGGTAGTCCTACTTCTTATATTAGGTTAGTAAAGGATTTAATAAAGGCTCTACTAGATGGAGCTAAGGCTTTTATAAGTCCCTAGATCCTAAACCTCTACCCTTAACATATAGGCAAATCGCTAATAGTTATATATAGGATCTTAAGAAGTTATATATAGTTCTTCGGAGTGACCTAAAACACGCTAGTATAGATAATATAAAGGAGTACAAGCTTAATAAGGCTAAACTCGTATATTTTACGAAGATCGCCTACTCTATATATAATATCTTCTACTAGTTAGGCAAGATCAAGGAGGCTTGTAATACTCGTGTTAGTACGTCCGATAATATATTAAGCGTTATATTGTTACCTAGCTAGAATAAAGGTAAGGGTAAGGCTATTAATCCTAGTAATGGCTAATAATAGTAAATAAGGAGTATTAGGCGGTATTTTGTTTAGCGAATTTGACTTATTTTCTATCCCCTAGTTATATAAGCCTATAATTAATATCTTAAAGATTAAGGAGAGCCCTCTAGCGCTTAAAGGCGTGTTAGCTAAGTCGCTTAGTAAGCCTATCTACTAGTATCTAACTAGTTAATAGATATATAACTTTAAATGTTCCTTTTGCCGCTTCCTAGTATAACTATATATTATAGATATTTATATACCATAAGTAAGTACTAATACGTTCGTTCTTAGCTATTACTAGTTAAATAGTTTGCTAATTATCATAATAGATGTTCTAGGGTTTCCTAAGCTTAAGATCGATATCTATAAATAGCCTTTTAAGTGCTATAGCCTCTCTTGTTATAAGGGAGAGCGTTAGAAGTTCTGCTTTAGTGCTTAACGTTATAATAGTATCCTAATACGACGCCTTCTATATAATAAGACCTCCGAATAGGAAGAAGATATATCCTTATAATAAATACTATATATCTAGATCATTTATATATAAAGCGTCCCTAGTGATTATAAGCGTCAGACTTTCTAACGCTTGCTTGCCTTTATACTAGATTAATAGGTAAGAGCTTCTAAATAGATATCTTACTACTTGCTACGCCTCTAATAAGTGGTCTAGTCTTAGGTTAGTTAGGTATTAAGGGAGTACTAAATAGGTATATATAATATCTAGATATAGTATAACTATATAGTATAGGATTAATCTAACAAGCTCCTAATACTCTTTAATCTATATACCAATAACGCTCCCTTCGAACTTTTTAAGTTCTTTATAGCTTAAGGGAGTTAGCTTATATATATTAGGTATATCTAGCCTATATCTTCTTACTACCTTTCTAATATATTAGTCATAGACTAACTATATCTTATATATAGGTCGATCTTAAATCACTCTAATACTAAGGAACTAACCGATATTACTCTATTTATAGATGTCGTATTAAACTATAATTTCTTCCATTTGTAACGAACCTAACTTAGACTTCTTCTGAAAGGGTCCAGACGGAGGTAGGTAAAGCGGGACAAGCGTACAGGTCGTCTAAGGGATTCAATGAAGCCAAAGGGTTCACAACAACGCTTAGAGTTATCTCTCACAGTAATTAGCAATACTTAGTATAAGTACTATAATTGTAATTATTACCACTGGTAAACTCCTAGAGTCTACCATAACAAGTGACTATCTACATATATATATAATCCTAGGATTACTAGCGGTCGTAATGATCCTCTGTACTAGCTTACCTAGCTTACGTCGTAAGCTAGTGATCCTCTGCTAGGATCATTTCTTGCCAAGTGTGATCCTGTCCTGATTGGTCCATTATTCCTTGGCTTAATTAGCCCGTTTGTATCGGTGGCCTAGGCGGTAGCTATATATATATTTCCGTGACACGATGCCCTCCCTCTGAGGCTTTCGACCCGAAAGCCCTCTTTAGGTCATTTCAAATAGCACTAACATCCTTTTCTATATATACCTCGTAATTTTTCCCTTTTCCTATACTGCTAGTAACTGACAAGATGGCAGATCGTGTTTCTAAGCGCCGATCCTTGAAATCCTAATAGCACGCCGCACTTGCTTCTTTTATTGATTCTTCTAGCGTAGATGTTATGCCGTATTTGTAGTGTTTTAAGCGGAACTTGGCTTGTCGTATAGCGTCAGGCTCTTCTTGCTGTAGCAAGTATATATATCGGGGTCGTTCTTACGATAGTTCCGATATAGCGTCTGCTTGTTTATAGCCTAGTTATTATCTTAATATTTGTAGCTAATCTTTTATGGTAATGAAGATTATATTTAAATAAAAACGCGTAGAATAAGAGGAGGCCGATGCTAAAGAGGCCCTTTTCGTTCTTTAAACTTAACTTTAGACGGCTATTAGTCGATTGGCTTGTCTTCGTCGCTAGAAACGTTTCTTGAAGGAGCAGGGTTCTAAGCTATTTCGTCGAGGTATATAGTCTCTAGAAGAAATAGAGGCAGAAGAATAGAGGGTGCGGGATTCCAAAGCACGCGTTATTAGTAATATACGGTCCTAGGGTGCTAACGTCCCATTTAACTAGTCTTCTTTAGGCCTAGATTTGTCGGAGGCTGACTTGGCCGTTTTGTCCAAGCTAGTGCCTGCGGTCGATCCGGGTTCTGCCAGTAGAACTGTTCCAGTTTCTTAAGGTAGTTTAAGTTCTTAACTAGTTCCTATAAGTTATCTTCTAGTCTAAAATTAAGCTATTTAACTAGGTACTATAGTTCTCTATTAATAATATATAAATCTAGAATTTCTTCGACATCCTATTTTTCTTCCTTGTCTTCTACTTTGATATACGTAGTAACCTTGGCGTTTTTCGGTACTAGTTTAAGAAGTGAAATATAAAAAACATCTATCTATAGTCATATAGATAATAGTAATAATAGTCGGTAGTTAGATATCGAAATTTATTCTTTAATAACGAAGGGTCTAACCTTCTTAAAGTCTAGCTTTATACTTAGTCATTTAGTTCGTAAATTTCGTATAATTAGGTAGACTTTGTCTCCCTTCTCTAGGCAAGGTCCCTTAAGCCTATATTTGTCGTAGTAGTTCTTCATTCTGGTTTTGACAAACTCGAGTTCCTTTTTAAGCTTCTCATATAATGTGTACATCTGTTCTACTTTGACTGCTACTCTTGGCACTATGACCTCTAGTCCTTGCCTAAGGTCTGCTTTATATCTATAGTTTGCGAAGAACGGTGTAACTTTAGTCGTTTCCGTTGGCGTCGTATTGTAGGCAAGTTATACTATTGGCAATAGCATGACCTAGTCGTTTTGCTAGTAGTTAACGTAAGAGCAGAGGTACTGCTTAATAACTTGGTTTAGTCGCTCTATTTGTCCGTCAGTCTGTAGGTAATATGCCGTTAACAGCTTACTATTAACGCCTAATCGTTATATTAACGCTTGCTAGAACTTCGACGCGAACTTTATATCTCTATCGGTGATCTATTCTTGCGGCTAAGTATATACTGATATAACTTACCAATAGATTACATCTGCTAACTGTTCCGCTGTCTAGGACTCTTTGTAGGGAAAGAAGTATACCTACTTAGTTAGGCAGTCTACTATAGTAAGAATACTATCATAGGTCACTCCTATAGCTATATCCTTAGACTCTAGTAGCTTCGTAATAAAGTCTATTATAATTAAACTCTATAGTTTGTTAGCTGTTAGCAGTGGCTAAAGTAGCCTATATAGCTTATATTACGCCGTTTTGTTCTAATTACAGATGTCGCAACTTTATATAACTTCCTTAACTCGTGCCATTAACTGTAGAAAGTCGTAGTGTTTCTTGACTTATATAATAGTCTTCGTGACTCCTTTATATCCCCCGAGTTTCGACTTGTAGAGTTCTCAAATCATCTATAGCTATTGATCTTTGTCGTAGATATACGCTTTGCCTCGGTACTAGAGTTTCCCATCTCTTTCTTCTACTCCATTAGGTACTAATAGTCCGGGTACTACTTAATACTATACCTTGTTAATCCTTTCTTCTTAAAAGATTATATAGCATTCTAGGAACAAGTCAAGTAGATTATCTTCTACAGGTGTCTACGTTTTATGATGTAGCGTTCTATCTGTTCGTTCCTTAAATAACGAAAGTGTTATTCCCGTTCGTCCTTCCGTGTGATCCGTTTGTCGACTTAAGATGTCTGCTCGTACGTTCTCTTTGCCTTTCTTATAGCGGATCTCAAAGTTAAATTCTACAAGGAATTCTGCCTATTGTATTTGTTATCTATTAAGCTCCTTTGTTATCGTAAAGTATCGCAAATTCTTATAATCTATATATACTTATACTAGTTTAATCGTACTACTAAGGTATAGTTACTATTCCTTGAAAGCTTTAATAATCGCAAGTAGTTCCTTGTTATAAATCGGATAATTAAGACGTAGTCTATCAAGCTTCTTTAAAAAGAAAGCTATAGGATATAGCTTTCCTTGTCTGTCTCGTTGTCCTAATTATCCTCTAATAGCGTAGTCTAAAGCGTCCGTTTCTACCTCAAATAGCTTCTTAGGGTCTGGTAGTACTAGTACTAGGTCTTTAGTAATAGCGTTACAGATCTATATAAATGCTTACTCGTATTGCTCTTCCCATTGGAATTTAGCATTCTTCTTAGTAAGTTCGTATAAAGGTCGTACGATCGCTTTAAAGTTCCTAATAAACATCCGGTAGAAGTTTACAAATCCGATAAAGCTTTGTACTTCCGTAACTAACGTCAGTTAGGGCCAATTCTTAATAGCTTTAACCTTTAAAGGTTCTATCTAGATTTGTCCTAGAGATATTTTGTATCCTAGAAACACTATTTCCCTAACGTGGAATTTACTCTTTTCCTTATTAACTAATAGTTTATATATATATAGTATGTCTAATACTACTTTTATATACTTCTAGTGTTTGTCTATCGTCTTAGAGAAGATAAGTATATTGTCAAGATAATATACCGTAAATTTGTTAAGAAAGGGTCAGATAACTTGATCAATCAGGGCTTAGAACGTTGCTAGCGTATTTATAAGTCCGAATAGCATGACAAGGTACTTATAGTAGCTATAGGGTGTCCTAAAGGCTGTTTTCTACTCGTCGCCTTCTTTGATCTATATATAGTTATAGGCTAATAGCAAGTCAAGTGTGACGAACCCAACTCAGACTGCTTCTGAAAGGGTCCAGACGGAGGTGGGTGAAGCGGGACAAGCAGGCAGGTCGTCTGAGGGATTCGGTGAAGCCAAAGGGTTCACAACAACACTTAGAGTTGTCTCTCACAGTAATCAGCAATGCTTGGTATGAGTACTGTGATTGTGATTGTTACCACTGGTGAACTCCCAGAGTTCGCCAGAACGAGTGACTATATACAATTTCCTTGTCCTTTCCCCCTTGAGTCTTGATCGTGCGATCGCTGCTGCGATCCTGCGATCGTTACCCAAGTGCTCGTCTTGATCGAAGTGCGATCACTGCGATCACTTCCTGATTGGTCCTTAGGTCTTGTGGTTCCTGATTGGTTCTGTGCGCCTTGCCGGGTCGCCTTATGCAGCCAAATCGTGACACGATGCCCCTCCTTCAGGTCTTTCGTCCTCGAAAGACTCCGGTCCGTTTCAAATAGCGCCATCATCCCCTGTCTGTACGTAATTGCGTTTCCCAGTTTCTTCCTTCCTTTGCCTTCCCACGATGTTGTCGAGATGGCTGATCGTGTGAGAAAGAAGTCGAAATCTAAACCTGCTGCGTCGACTCTTCGTGCCAACCATCTCCTGGCCGCGATTCTCTCCTCGGATAATCTTTTAACGATGCGTCCTTGTACGCCGTGCGAGTCCAAAGGCCTTAGTTCGTGCGAGGTTTCGAAAAGCGATTCTTCTCGATGCGCAGAGTGCGTTCGCAACAAGCGTTCGAATTGTGACGTTCTTGGCGTTTCTCCTGCTCAGCTTCGGTCTATTGCGGCTCAGCATCAAAAACTTGAGGATGAGCTTATGGCTGCTGAGGAGCGGGTCCTTCGTCTCCGGAAACAGAAGCGAATGTGGTTTGAGAAGATGATGAGGGCTATCGCTCGGGGTATCGACAGTGTGGAGGAGTTGGAGCGAGTGGAACGTGAGGAGGCTGCGGCGGCGGTGGCAGCGGAAGCTTCTGGGGTTACTGCGTCTTCTTCGACCCCATCTCGCCTGTCCGCCGATTTCGGACAGCTTTGGGATGCCGTGTATCCTGAAGTTCCTTTGGATCCGTCCTTGCTGGCCGATTTCGGGTTGGTTTCGGGTTCGTCGCTTTCGGTCGGTCAGGGTTCCTCTGGTGGAACTGCTGAAGTTTCTCGGGGCAACTCAGGTTCTTAACTGGTTCCCATGAGTTGTCTTCTGGCCCAAAATCAAGCCATTTGACCAGGTACTGCAGTTCTCCGTTGATGATGCGTGAATCCAGAATTTCTTCGACGTCCCATTCTTCCTCTTCGTCCTCTGCTTCGATGTGCGTGGCAACCTTGGCGTTCTTTGGTGCTGGTTCGAGAAGTGAAATATGAAAAACATCCGTCCGTAGTCGCATAGATGACGGTAACGATAGTCGGTAGTTGGATGTCGAAATTCGTTCTTTGATAACGAAGGGTCCGACCTTCTTGAAGTCCAGCTTCGTGCTTGGTCGTTTGGTTCGTAAGTTTCGTGCGATCAGGTAGACTTTATCTCCCCTCTCTAGGCGAGGTCCCTCGAGCCTGTGTTTGTCGTAGTAGTTCTTCATTCTGGTCTTGACAAACTCGAGTTCCTTCTTGAGCTTCTCGTGCAGTGCGTGCATCTGTTCTGCTTTGACTGCTGCTCTTGGCACTGTGACCTCTGGTCCTTGCCTAAGGTCTGCTTCATATCCGTAGTTCGCGAAGAACGGTGTGACTTTGGTCGTCTCCGTTGGCGTCGTGTTGTAAGCGAGTTGTGCTGTTGGCAACAGCATGACCCAGTCGTTTTGCTGGTAGTTGACGTAAGAACGGAGGTACTGCTCAACAACTTGGTTTAGTCGCTCCGTTTGTCCGTCAGTCTGTGGGTGATATGCCGTTGACAGCTTGCTGTTAACGCCCAATCGTTGCATTAACGCTTGCCAGAACTTCGATGCGAACTTGGTGTCTCTGTCGGTGATCCATTCTTGCGGCCAAGCATGCACTGATGCAACTTGCCGATAGATCACGTCTGCCAACTGTTCCGCTGTCCAGGACTCCTTGTAGGGAAAGAAATATGCCCACTTAGTCAGGCGATCTACTACAGTAAGAATACTGTCGTAGGTCACTCCTGTGGCCGTGTCCTTGGATTCTGGCAGCTTCGTAATGAAGTCCATCGTAACTGAACTCCATGGTTTGTCAGCTGTTGGTAGTGGCTGAAGTAGCCCGTACGGCTTGTGTCGTGCCGTTTTGCTCCGATTGCAGATGTCGCAGTTCCGTACGACTTCCTTAACTCGTGTCGTCAACTGTGGAAAGTCGTAGTGTTTCTTGACTTGTGCGACAGTCTTCGTAACTCCTTTGTGTCCTCCGAGTTTCGACTCGTGGAGTTCTCGAATCATCCGCAGCTGTTGACCTTTGTCGTGGATGTACGCTTTGCCTCGGTACCAGAGTTTCCCATCTTTCTCTTCTACTCCGTCAGGTACCACTGGTCCGGGTGCTGCTTGATACTGTGCCTCGTTGATCCTTTCTTCTCGAAAGATTGCGCAGCATTCTAGGAACGAGTCAAGTGGATCGTCTTCCACGGGTGTCTGCGTTTCGTGATGCAGCGTTCCGTCTATTCGTTCCTTGAATAACGGTAGCGTTGTTTCCGTTCGTCCTTTCGTGTGATCCGTTCGTCGGCTTAAGATGTCCGCTCGTGCGTTCTCTTTGCCCTTCTTGTAGCGGATCTCGAAGTTGAATTCCGCGAGGAATTCTGCCCATCGTATTTGTCGTCCGTTGAGTTCCTTCGTCGTCGTGAAGTATCGCAGGTTCTTGTGATCCGTATACACTTGTACTGGTTCAATCGTGCCGCTGAGGTATGGTCGCCATTCCTTGAAAGCTTCGACAATCGCAAGTAGTTCCTTGTCGTGGATCGGATAATTGAGACGTGGTCCATCGAGCTTCTTTGAAAAGAAGGCTACAGGATGTAGCTTCCCTTGTTCGTCTCGTTGTCCCAATTGTCCTCCGATGGCGTAGTCTGAAGCGTCCGTTTCTACCTCGAATGGCTTCTTGGGGTCTGGCAGTACCAGTACTGGATCCTCGGTGATGGCGTCGCGAATCTGCGTAAATGCCTGCTCGTGTTGCTCTTCCCATTGGAATTCAGCGTTCTTCTTGGTAAGTTCGTGCAAAGGTCGTGCGATCGCTCCAAAGTTCCTGAGGAACATCCGGTAGAAGTTTGCAAATCCGATGAAGCTTCGTACTTCCGTGACTGACGTCGGTCGTGGCCAATTCTTGATAGCTTCAACCTTTGAAGGTTCCATCCGGATTTGTCCTGGGGATATCTCGTATCCCAGAAACACCGTTTTCCTGACGTGGAATTCGCTCTTTCCCTTGTTGACTGATAGCTTGTACGCGTGCAGCGCGTCCAGCACTGCTTTTACGTGCTTCCGGTGTTCGTCCATCGTCTTGGAGAAGATGAGTATATCGTCGAGATAACATACCGCAAATTTGTCGAGAAAGGGTCGGATAGCTTGATCAATCAGGGCTTGGAACGTTGCCGGCGCGTTCGTAAGTCCAAATGGCATGACGAGGTACTCGTAGTGGCCATAAGGTGTCCTAAAGGCCGTTTTCCACTCGTCGCCTTCTTTGATCCGTATGTGGTTGTAGGCCGATGGCAAGTCAAGACGCGTGAAATATTGGGCTCCTGCCAACTGATCTCGGAGCCGTGAGATCAGCGGTAACGGGTATCGATTTTTCACGGTCTGTTCGTTGAGTTGCCGATAGTCGACGCATAACCGTAGCTTTCCGTCTTTCTTGGGCACAAACAGGATTGGGTAGCCTGCTGGCGATGTCGACGGGCGGATATGTCCTCTTCGAAGGTTCTCCTCCAAATATCGCTTAAGTTCTTCGTTCTGTGTCTGGCTCGTGTGGTAAATCTTGAAGAACTTCAGTCGTGCTCCTTCCTTGAGCTTGATCTCGTGATCCCATGGGCCGTGTTCTGGTAATCCTTCCAGATGCTTCGGTTCGAATGCTGGGTGTCCTTCGTATTCCTTCGGTACTTCCCCAGTCTTGTCCCGTCTCTCGGTTTTCTGGTAGTATGCGAACTTGGTTCCGTCCATGGCGATACTGGCGATTTCTCCTGTCTCAACCCACTGCTCCCATTGCAGTGCTCCGCATTCGTCAACGGAGAGAACAGCTATCGGCGATTCAGCTCGTTCCTCCTGTCGCAACGTCGGTATCGTTATGCCGCTTCTTCCAGAGTCCGTAGTGGTCTGCCTGCCACTGTCCGTCTCTTGCGGTGGATCCGTAGGACATGCCTTTCTCTGAGCATCGTCCGCTCGCGATCCTTGCGCGCTCCCCATCTCGCTGGTCGAATACGACTCCATTCGGGGTCGCAGGTGGCCACCATTCTTCCAGCTGATGTCCGGGTCGTAGTCTTCATGCCATGGTAACCCCAATATCATGTCTTTGTCGTTGCCCATGTCCACGATGCTGAATACGACTGCTGTGGTCTTCCCTGCCACAGTGATGTCGATCGGTTCGGTCTCCCTGCGTACCCATTGCGTCGGAAATGGCCCTTTGACTATGCCATGCTTCCGCTTCATTCTCCAGGGTATCCGCAGCTGATTCACAAGTGTCGGCGAAATCAGATTCATCTCTGCTCCACTGTCCACTAGTGCGAGCATTTCGTGCTGTTTCCACTGTGCTGTTATCCACAGCCGCTTGTCTTGCCGCCGTCGTCCAAAGATTGCGGCGATTTCCCATGTTTCTGCCGGGAGGTCTCGGTATAGTGGTCTCTTGCGCCAGTTCCTCCTGTACTGCGCTACCACTCGCCGCTGCGCGGGCGTTAATGGTTTCCGGGCCCCTCGAAGGGCCCTGACCCGTTTCCCAGGTCAGTGCTGACCTCTTCGGTTGTTCGGCTGATAGCGGCTTCGTCGATCGTGCTCATTTCCGTGAGCCATTGAGTGCTTGCGGCTTCCCACCATTGGGTCCGTTCTGCTTTCCGTCGTGCGTGCCATAGCTTCATCTGAAGCTCCCGAATTCGCAATTTCTTTTCGTCCGCGTGATAGAGGCAATCGTTGCTCCAGCACGAGTCCCATGTGTCTCGTCCCGTTCCGCAGTGCCTAGGCCAGGCTCGTCTTGGAACTATCGTGATGCTTTCTAGATCGCGGGCTTCGATCTTCCAAAGCAATTCGGCCGCTCTGTTTCCTGCATCGTAGACCCATTCCACAGGGCACAAGCCTCCGTCCCCGTTCTCCTGTCGGGTCGGCCAGTGGTTGTTTTCGAATTTGTCGCGGAAGTGGTATCGGCATTCGTGTGCCACACACTGGAACCAGGGCACTTGCGCATGTGCCTCATGTCGAGGGTGCAGTCGCGTGGCGTCGCCTGGAAGGTATTGGAACTCTTTCCCGAATCCTTCCCATTGTACGTGGACCGTAGGTACTCCAGTGCTGACATAGGAGTGTTTCTTCCAGTAGCTTTCCCACGTACGCTCATCTTTTCCGCGGTTCGCGCGCATGAACTGGTACTCGGGGTTCCGTACGTCGTGGCTGAGTTGCTGATCGTCAAAGTGCTCGGCGTAGCTATCGGGCCCATCATATGTCACAGGCTGTTCCCCTTTGATGGTTTCCACGATACGTCGGAGTTCCCTCATTTCGTCCTTCATCTCATCGCTCTGCTGGGCGAGTCGAGTCAAGCGCCCATCCCGTTCGCGCAGTTCCGTGTTGAGTCGGAAAACTTCGTTGCGGTACCATTCGATTCGTTCCTGGAGGAATAGAGCATTGGGTCCGGGTCTTTCGATTCCTTGGGTGTCGGTTGTCCACGATCCATCCCGCCTCTGCGTGACTGTGAAACCCCACTGCCTCAAGATTGGGAGAATCGAAATTGGCGGCGCATACTCTCCTGCCATGTCCCATTCGGCAAGACCTGTCTCTGGGTCCACAGTGACCAGTTCGGAGTACGGTGCTTGTTCGTCTTCACCGTTGCCGTCGTGTCCGAGACTGTCCGTGTCACTGTCCTTGTCTTCGTAGCTCGTGGCTGCTACTTCGGTGACGTTCTTGGTGGTTTCGTCGATGTCCGCGATTTCTTTTCCAGGGACTGGCTTCCATTCTTTCTTCGGGCTCCGGCATTCTCGCTTGTAATGCCCTTTCTTTCCGCAGTTGTAGCAGGTAACATTGGACTTGTCTCTGGTCGCCTTCTTCTGGTCCTGCTTCTGCGCTGCGTCCACATCCATGGCTCCGGGGTGCGTCCCGTACGAGGTACTAACGTACGCTCGCTTTTTCTTGTCGTTGGCCTTAACCGTGGTTCCGTTCATTCGACCTCGTTTCTGCTGCTCTCGTGCGTAGAGTCGATCATCGATCCTGATGGCCTGCGCGATGTATTCATCCAGAGTCTCAGGCCGATCGTACTTGTACAGCTCGTCCTTGACCTTTTCCTTCAAGCCGTTGTAGAACAGTTGCATCAACGCCTCGTCGTTAAGCTGAGACTTGAGCATGTCCTGTCTGAACTGTGCGGCGTAGGAGGCTGCTGACTTGGTCTGTCGGAGATTGGCGAGTCTTTCTTGCGCATGAATCTTCTCGTCTTTGTCGCCAAAAACTTTCCGAAGCTCTTCTTCGAAACGGTCGTAAGATCGGAAGACTGCCCGTGTAAACGCGTCTCGATCGTCTTCGTCTTCCTCCGTGAGATAGTCGTTCCACGTAGGCTCGAACCATCTGAGTGCCTTGCCCTCTAGTCTCGTGGCTGCGTAGAGGACTTTGGCTTTGTCGTCCGGAAACTTGTCGTCATTGAGCCGGAAGTAGGATCGGAGGTTTGTCAGGAATCCTGCGAGATCCTCCTTGGTTCCTCCGTATTTACCAGGTGGTTCGATCTTGATGCGGCTCGCCTTGGCGGTCTCGAGCGCTTCGATTTTGGCGTAGGCTTCGTTGACCAACTTCTGCGAGTACTTTTCGCGGTTCTCGAGTTCCTTGATTCGAGCTTGAGCAGCCTTGTCTCTCTGGTCCAACTCCTGGATCCGCTGCTGGAGTTGACCAAGCTGAGCGAGCAGCTGTTCGGCCGTGACGTTGGTAGCCATGTCGATGTCGAGGTCGAAGTCACCTCCGTTCTGAACCATGACAGAACAAAGGGAGTGGTAACAACGTGTGACGAACCCAACTCAGACTGCTTCTGAAAGGGTCCAGACGGAGGTGGGTGAAGCGGGACAAGCAGGCAGGTCGTCTGAGGGATTCGGTGAAGCCAAAGGGTTCACAACAACACTTAGAGTTGTCTCTCACAGTAATCAGCAATGCTTGGTATGAGTACTGTGATTGTGATTGTTACCACTGGTGAACTCCCAGAGTTCGCCAGAACGAGTGACTATATACAATTTCCTTGTCCTTTCCCCCTTGAGTCTTGATCGTGCGATCGCTGCTGCGATCCTGCGATCGTTACCCAAGTGCTCGTCTTGATCGAAGTGCGATCACTGCGATCACTTCCTGATTGGTCCTTAGGTCTTGTGGTTCCTGATTGGTTCTGTGCGCCTTGCCGGGTCGCCTTATGCAGCCAAATCGTGACATCAAGATACGTAAAATATTAGGCTCCTACTAACTAATCTCAGAGCCGTGAGATCAGCAGTAATAGGTATTAGTTTTTCATAGTCTGTTCGTTAAGTTACCGATAGTCGATATATAACTATAGCTTTCCGTCTTTCTTAGGCATAAACAGGATTAGGTAGCCTACTAGCGATGTCGATAGGCAGATATATCCTCTTCGAAGGTTCTCTTCTAAATATCGCTTAAGTTCTTTGTTCTATGTCTAGCTTATATAGTAAATCTTAAAGAACTTTAGTCATGCTCCTTCCTTAAGCTTGATCTTGTGATCCTATAGGCCGTATTCTAGTAGTCCTTCTAGATGTTTCGGTTCGAATGCTAGGTGTCCTTTGTATTCCTTCGGTACTTCCCTAGTCTTATTTCGTCTCTCGGTTTTCTAGTAGTATATAAACTTGGTTCCGTCTATAGCAATACTAGCGATTTCTCCTGTCTCAACCTACTACTCCTATTATAGTGCTCTACATTCGTTAACGGAGAGAATAGCTATCGGCAATTTAGCTCGTTCCTTCTATCGCGATATCGATGTCGTTATACTGCCTCTTCTAGAGTCTGTAGTAGTCTGCCTACCACTGTCTGTCTCTTACGGTAGATCTATAGGATATGCCTTTCCTTAAGTATCGTCTACTTACGATCCTTGTATGCTCCTTATCTTGCTAGTCAAATATAACTCTATCTAGGGTTATAGGTAGCTACTATTCTTCTAGCTAATGTCCGGGTCGTAGTCTTTATACTATAGTAACCCTAATATTATATCTTTGTCATTGCCTATATCTATAATACTAGATATAACTACTATAGTCTTCCCTACTATAGTAATATCGATCGGTTCGGTCTCCCTATATACCTATTACATCGGAAATAGCCCTTTAACTATACTATACTTCCGCTTCATTCTCTAGGGTATCTGTAGCTAATTTACAAGTATCGGCGAAATCAGATTTATCTCTGCTCTACTATCTACTAGTACAAGCATTTCATGCTATTTCCACTATATTATTATCCATAATCGCTTATCTTGCCGCCGTCGTCTAAAGATTATAGCGATTTCCCATGTTTCTGCTAGGAGGTCTCAATATAGTAGTCTCTTACGCCAGTCCCTCCTATACTATGCTACTACTCGCTACTACGTAGGCGTTAATGGTTTCCAGGCCCCTCGAAGGGCCCTGACCCGTTTCCTAGGTTAGTGCTAACCTCTTTAGTTATTTGGCTAATAGTAGCTTTGTCGATTGTGCTTATTTCTATAAGCCATTAAGTGCTTACGGCTTCCTACTATTAGGTCCGTTCTACTTTCTATTATATATACCATAGCTTCGTCTAAAGCTCCGAAATTCGCGATTTCTTTTCGTCCGCGTGATAGAGGCAATCGTTGCTCTAGCACGAGTCCTACGTGTCTTGTCCTGTTCTATAGTGCCTAGGCTAGGCTTGTCTTAGAACTATCGTGATGCTTTCTAGATCGCGGGCTTCGATCTTCTAGAGTAATTCGGCCGCTCTATTTCCTACATCGTAGACCTATTCCATAGGGCGTAAGCTTCTGTCCTCATTTCCTTGTCAAGTTAGCTAGTAATTATTTTCGAATTTATTATAGGAGTGGTATTGGCATTTGTATGCCACATACTAGAACCAGGGCACTTACGTATATACCTTGTATTAAGGGTATAATCGTATAACATTGCCTAGGAGGTATTAGAATTCTTTCCTAAATCCTTCCTATTATATATAGACCGTAGATACTCTAGTGCTAATATAGGAGTATTTTTTCTAGTAGCTTTCCTACATACATTTATCCTTTCTACGATTTGCATGTATAAACTAGTATTCTAGGTTCCATACGTCATTACTAAGTTATTAGCTATTAAGATACTTAATATAGCTATTAGGCCTATTATATATTACAGGCTATTCTCCTTTAATAGTTTCTATAATATATCAGAGTTCCCTTATTTCGTCCCTTATTCTATCACTCTAATAGGCAAGTCAAATCAAACGTCTATCCCATTTGTATAGTTCCATGTTAAGCCAAAAAACTTCGTTACAATACCATTTAATTCATTCCTAAAGGAATAGAACATTAGGTCTAGGTCTTTCGATTCCTTAGGTATCGGTCGTCTATAATCCATCCTGCCTCTACGTGACCGTAAAACCCTATTACCTCAAGGCTAGGAGAATCGAAACTAGCGGTATATATTCTCCTACCATATCCTATTTAGCAAGACCTATCTCTAGGTCTATAGTAACTAGTTTAGAGTTCGGTGCTTATTCGTCTTTACCATTGTCGTCATATCTAGGACTATCTATGTCACTGTCCTTGTCTTTATAGCTCGTAGCTATTACTTCGATAATGTCTTTAGTAGTTTCGTCGATAGCTATAATTTCCTTTCTAGGGACTATCTTCTACTCTTTCTTTGGGCTATGACATTCTCGCTTATAATGCCCTTTCTTCCTATAGTTATAGTAGGTAACATTAGACTTGTCTTTAGTTATCTTCTTCTAATCTTGCTTTTATGCTATATCTATATCTATAGCTCTGGGGTATATCTTATACAAGGTACTGACGTATGCTCGCTTTTTCTTGTCATTAGCTTTAACCGTAGTTCTGTTTATTCGACCTCGTTTCTACTACTCTTGTATATAGAGTCGATTATTAATTCTAATAGCCTGTATAATATATTCGTCCAAGGTCTCGGGCCGATCGTACTTATATAGCTTGTCTTTGACCTTTTCCTTTAAGCTATTATAGAATAGTTATATTAACGCCTCGTTGTTAAGCTAAGACTTAAGCATGTCCTATCTAAACTATATAGTATAGGAGGCTACTAACTTGGTCTATCGGAGATTAGTAAGTCTTTCTTATATATAAATCTTCTTGTCCCTATCGCTAAAAACCTTCCAAAGCTCTTCTTCGAAACGGTCGTAAGATTAGAAGACTACCTATATAAACGCGTCTCGGTCGTCTTCGTCTTCCTTAGTAAGATAGTCATTCCACGTAGGCTTAAACTATCTAAGTACCTTACCCTCTAGTCTCGTAGCTACGTAGAGGACTTTAGCTTTGTCGTCCAGAAACTTGTTATCATTAAGCCGGAAGTAGGATTAGAGGTTTGTTAGGAATCCTACAAGATCCTCCTTAGTTCCTCTATATTTGCTAGATAGTTCGATCTTAATATAGCTCGCTTTAGTAGTCTCGAGCGCCTCGATTTTAGTATAGGCCTCGTTAGCTAACTTCTATAAGTACTTTTCGCAGTTCTTGAGTTTCTTGATTTGAGCTTAAGCAGCCTTGTCTCTCTGGTCTAACTCTTAGATCTGCTGCTAGAGTTGACCAAGCTAAGTGAGCAGCTATTCGGCCGTAACGTTAGTAGCTATATCGATGTCGAGGTCGAGGTCACCTCCATTCTAAACTATAATAGAACAAAGGGAGTAGTAACAACGTGTAACGAACCTAACTCAGACTTCTTCTAAAAGGGTCTAGACGGAGGTAGGTAAAGTGGGACAAGTATATAGGTTGTCTAAGGGATTTAGTAAAGCTAAAGGGTTTATAATAACACTTAGAGTTATCTCTTATAGTAATTAGCAATACTTGGTATAAGTATTGTGATTGTAATTGTTACTACTGGTAAACTCCTAGAGTCTACTATAACGAGTGACTATCTATATATATATATAATCCTAGGATTACTAGCGGTCGTGGTGATCCTCTGTACTAGCTTACCTGGCTTACGTCATGAGCTAGTGATCCTCTGCTAGGATCATTTCTTGCTAAGTGTGATCCTGTCCTAATTGGTCTATCATTCCTTGGCTTAATTAGCCTATTTGTGTCGGTAGCCTAGGCGGTAGCTACATGTATATTTCCGTGACACTATTCCTTACTTAGCTATTATAGCGTTACTTTTATAGAAGAAGATTAAGAAGTTATTAATATAGAAGATTAGGATGACGCGTTTGTTATAGCTTAGGAAGAGGCACTTCTCTTTGCCTAATGGTTCTATACCTAGATCTAATAGCATTTTATAGAACTCCTTATACTATAAGAGTAGCGAGTCTCTTAAGCTATATAGAGCTCTTTACAACTCTATATATTTCTCTAGCTACTTAAATCCTTCTAGTAATTTGTAGATAATAGGATTATCTTCCGGTCGTTTGGCGTTAAGGAACGCTTATACTATATCGAACTACTTGACTTCTAAGTCAAAGTATATAGCGATCGCTATTATTATATGGAACGACTACGCTGCTAGAGTAGCTATATACGTACTTTCTACTAAGCTAATATCTTATAGATCTCCTTATCTATAGATCCTTGCCTTATACTTCTCTAAGAAACCGTCCTTGTCAAACTTATATACGAAGACCTATTTTAACGGGATAGGTTATACTTTCGCCTGCTTACGTAGTACGATCTTCTATATTCCCTTGCTCTCTAAGTTATATATCTCCTTATAAGCTATATCTTTAAATTGTTATCCTAATAGGTGGTTATATAGGTCTTACTAGTTAGTAGGAACGCAAGTAAGATCGTTAATATACTAATATAGCTTATTCGGGGCTACTCTAAGGCGTATAGTATCTTTCTATCGTATAGTGGTAGCGAATATTGTATATATCGTTCTTATACTCTGGTCCTCTAGGTAAGCTTTCCATTAATTAGGTAGGTAAGTCTTATAGAACTATTGCTAGAGTTCCTTAGTTATATAGATAAAGGAGTAGTAGTAATTGACCTTCTCTTTATTTTATAGCCTTTCGCTTGATTAAATAGGGTCCCTAGGTATATAAGCCTTCCTCTTACCTCTGCCTCTCCTTATAAGAGGTTACTAAATAGCTTCTCCTTTGCTTTTATCTTTTAGAGAATACGTTAGCTAATCCGGACTTCGCTTAACGCTCTATTCCTCTAGCCTAGCTAGGTATAATATATTAGTAGTACCATCCCTAGCTTCTAGCTCTTCTATCTACTTATTATATATACTAGATTCTTTTATAGAAGGTATTTCTCTATTAGATTTGACGGCTCCCTTGCTCTCCCTAGCGTTTAATTAGCTAGCTAGTAACTAGGAAGGCCCTAATTTAAACCTTTCTACTTCCTAGTAGATATCCCCTTTACTAGCTGGCGTAGGGCAAGTTACTAAGGGCTTAGGCGTATATTTAGGGGTTAAGAGTCCTTTAAAGCTCTCTATCCATTTGGTAAGTTCGTCTATTATTTATATCTCTGCTATAAGAGTCTCTAGAACTAATTGCTCGCTTATAGACTATATATCGGAGAGCTCCCTTACTCCTAAGTCTTAACCCCATTAGAGAGGTTAGTCTACCGCTAGACTCTCTTATAATAAAGGTAGCTAAGCCACTATAATAGAGTCTTCTATTGGTTGTCGGGTCTATTATAATGCTTCCTAGAGAAAATTACTATCCTAGGAATCTTTGCTAAGATCGAACTAATTAACTTCCTAGCTCGCTACTGCTAGTAATAACTCTGTTAGCTGCTCTTTACCTAGACGGTAGAAAGTCTTCTTATCGAAGCGAACGTTATAAGTTATAATAATCTTATCAAGCTTAGGTATCTAAATATAATAAATATTAGAAGTATAATATCCTACGAGATACCTTATTAGCCTGTATAGTAGTACCTTAAAGTCCTTTATATACCATTTAGCTTCCCTATCCTTATAAAAGATATATACTTAGTATCTATATATAAAGATACTACTCTAGTCTAGGTATAAGTCACTAGTTAATGTAATTGTTAAGCTAGGTTTATACTAGTAAAAATACTATTTAAACTAGCTATGGAGTACCTTATTAGAAGTTTTAAATGAGTAAGTATAGCTTAGGCTTATTATATATAAGTACGTTATTACTTATATACTTTCTGACTAGAGCTTTATAGGTAGATTCGTGCTATTAAGTATCTTAATTAAATGTAAGATTAGTTCTTGCCCTACTTACTCTACTAGTCTATTAGGCTTATAGGTATACAAAGGTAAGAGTTTAAGATTAATACCGCTTTCTATAGCCTAAGTCTAGTAGCGTATTGGTATATACCTTGCTAAACTAATCGTTATAATATCGTTATTCTACTTAATCTTATGGATAGCAAGCCTATATTAGCGTCTTACCTAGCTCTTGAAATTCTAGATAACTCTTATAATCTAGTCTAGCGACTTTGTCATTAGGAAGAAAGGGAAGAGCTTCCTACTATACTTATTAACAATTATAAGTAGCTATTACGATCTATTAATCGCTTTAAGATAGTTAAATAGATTTTAGGCTACTTGCTAGAATAGGCGTATAGACTTCTGCTTAGGTAATATTTTCCTAGAGATAACCTTGCTTATATAAGTGCGAGTATAGCTTTTATACTTAATACGTGCCGTCCCCTTGATATAGACGTTTCTAGCGTTATTGACAAGCGCTTTTAACGCTTCTAGTCTAAGGTAGCTAGCTCTTAAGTGCTAAAGATCCTTAGTATCCTCTCTTATAGTAGGTAATACTTACGTCTAGGACCTTCTACTATATATAATAAATACATTCTATAAGGATATATAAACGTTTACAATACCTGCTTTACTAATCAAGATATAGTCTAAGAAGCTTAGGTAGTAGGAAAGTAGCTTATATTCGAGGAAGGTAAGATTATACTGTAATGAACCCAACTCAGACTTCTTCTAAAAGGGTCCAGACGGAGGTAGATTGAGCAGGATAAGCAGGCAGGTCGTCTAAGGGATTCAGTGAAGCCAAAGGGTTTATAACAACACTTAGAGTTGTCTCTCACAGTAATCAGCAATGCTCGGTATGAGTACTGTGATTGTAATTGTTACCACTGGTAAACTCCTAGAGTCCACCATAACGAGTGACTATTTACATATATATATATTCCTAGGATCACTAGCAGTCGTGGTGATCATTTATACTGGCTTACCTGGCTCATATCGTGAGCTAGTGATCCTCTGTTAGGATCATTTCTTGCTAAGCGTGATCCTGTCCTAATTGGTCTATTATTCCTTTGGCTTGATTAGCCTGTTCGTGCCAGTGGCTTAGGCAGCATCTATATGTATATTTCCGTGATACGATGCCCTCCCTCCGAGGCTTTCGACCTAAAAGCCCTCTTTTAGGCCATTTCAAATAGCGCTAACATCCTTTCTATATATACCTTGTAATTTTTCCCTTTTTCTGTATTACTAGTGACTGATAAGATAGTAGATTGTATTTCTAAACGCTAATCCTCGAAATCCTAATAGTGTGCTACGCTTGCTTCTTTTATTAATTCTTCTAATGTGGACGTCATACCGTGTTTATGGTGTTTTAAGCGGAACTTGGCTTATCGTATAGCATTAGGCTCTTCCTACTATAGCAAGTACATATATTAGGGTCGTTCTTATAATGGTTCTAATATAACGTCTACTTATTTGTAACCTAGTTTATTGCCTTAATGTTTATAGCTAATTCTTTATAGTAACGAAGATTATATCCGAATAAAAGCGTGTAGAATAAAAAGAGGCCGATGCCAAAGAGGCCCTTTTTGTCCTTTAGACTTAACTTTAGACGGCTATTAGTCGATTAGCTCGTCTTCGTCGCTGGAAACGTTTCTTGAAGGAGCGGGGTTCCGAGCTGTTTCGTCGAGGCATATAGTCTCTAGAGGAAATAGAGGCAGAAGAACGGAGGGTACGGGAGTCCGAAGCACGTATTATTAGTAATATATGGTCCTAGGGTGCTGACGTCCCGTTTGACTAGTCTTCTTTAGGCCTAGATTTGTCGGAGGCCGACTTAGCTGTTTTGTCTAAGCTAGTGCCTGTAGTTGATCCGGGTTCTACTAGTAGAACTGTTCTAGTTTCTTAGGGTAGTTCAAGTTCTTGACTAGTTCTTATGAGTTGTCTTCTAGTCTAAAATCAAGCTATTTGACTAGGTACTATAGTTCCCTATTGATGATATATAAATCTAGAATTTCTTTGATGTCTTATTCTTTTTCCTTGTCTTCTACTTCGATATATATGGCAACCTTAGCGTTTTTTAGTGCTGGTTCGAGGAGTAAAATATAAAAAACATCTATCTATAGTTATATAGATAGCAGTAATAATAGTCGGTAGTTAGATGTCATAATTCGTTCTTTGATAACGAAGGGTCCGACCTTCTTAAAGTCTAGCTTTGCGCTTAGTCGTTTAGTTTATAAGTTCTATATGATTAGGTAGACTTTGTCTCCCCTCTCTAGGTAAGGTCCCTTAAGCCTGTGTTTATCATAGTAGTTCTTTATTCTAGTCCTGACAAACTCGAGTTCCTTTTTAAGCTTCTTATATAGTGTGTATATCTATTTTGCTTTGACTACTACTCTTGGCACTATGACCTCTGGTCCTTGCCTAAGGTCTGCTTTATATCTGTAGTTCGTAAAGAACGGTGTAACTTTGGTCGTTTCTGTTAGTGTCGTATTATAAGCGAGTTATACTGTTAGTAATAGCGTGACCTAGTTGTCTTGCTAGTAGTTGACGTAAGAACGGAGATATTGCTTGATAACTTAGTTTAGTCGCTCTGTTTGTCTGTCAGTCTATAGGTAATATGTTATTAATAGCTTGCTATTGACGCCTAATCGTTATATTAACGCTTGCTAGAACTTCGATACGAACTTAGTGTCTCTGTCGGTGATCTATTCTTATAGCCAAGCATGTACTAATGTAACTTGCCGATAGATTATGTCTACTAGCTATTTAGCTATCTAGGATTCCTTATAGGGAAAGAAGTATACCTATTTAGTTAGGTAATCTACTATAGTAAGAATACTATCGTAGGTTACTCCTATAGCTATATCCTTAGATTCTAGCAGCTTCGTAATAAAGTCTATTATAACTAAACTCTATAGTTTATCAGCTATTAGCAATAGCTAAAGTAGCCTATATAGCTTGTATTATACTGTTTTGCTTCGATTGCAGATGTCGTAACTCTATATAACTTCCTTAACTCGTACCGTTAACTATAGAAAGTCGTAGTATCTCTTGACTTGTGCGACAGTCTTCGTAACTCCTTTATATCCTCCGAGTTTCGACTCGTAGAGTTCTCGAATCATCTGTAGCTATTGATCTTTGTCGTAGATATATGCTTTACCTCGGTACCAGAGTTTCCTATCTTTCTCTTCTACTCTGTCAGGTACTACTGGTCTGGGTGCTACTTGATACTATGCCTCGTTGATCCTTTCCTCTTGAAAGATTATATAGTATTTAAGGAACAAGTTAAGTAGATTATCTTTTACGGGTGTCTGCGTTTCGTGATATAGCGTTCTGTCTATTTGTTCCTTGAATAACGGTAGTGTTATTCCTGTTCGTCCTTTTATATAATCCGTTTATCGGCTTAAGATATCTGCTTGTACGTTCTCTTTGCCCTTCTTATAGTAGATCTCAAAGTTAAATTCTATAAGGAATTCTACCTATTGTATTTGTCGTCCGTTAAGTTCCTTTATTATTATAAAGTATTATAAATTCTTATAATCTATATATACTTATACTAGTTTAATCGTACTACTAAGGTATAGTTACTATTCCTTGAAAGCTTTAATAATCGTAAGTAGTTCCTTGTTATAGATTAGATAATTAAGACATAGTCTATTAAGCTTCTTTAAAAAGAAGGCTATAGGATATAGCTTCCCTTATCCGTCTTGTTATCCCAATTGTCCTCTAATGGCGTAGTCTAAAGCGTCCGTTTCTACCTCAAATGGCTTCTTAGGGTCTAGTAGTACTAGTACTAGATCTTTGGTAATAGCATCGTAGATCTATATAAATGCTTGCTCGTGTTGCTCTTCCTATTGGAATTTAGTATTCTTCTTGGTAAGCTCGTGTAAAGGTCGTGCAATCGCTCTAAAGTTCCTAATAAACATCTAGTAGAAGTTTGTAAATCTAATAAAGCTTCGTACTTCCGTAGCTAATGTTAGTTATAGCCAATTCTTGATAGCTTTAACCTTTAAAGGTTCTATCCGAATTTGTCCTAGGGATATTTCGTATCCTAAAAAGACTATCTTCCTAACATAGAATTCGCTCTTTTCCTTGTTAACTGATAGCTTGTATACGTATAGTATGTCTAGTATTACTTTTACGTACTTTCGGTATTTGTTTATCGTCTTGGAGAAGATAAGTATATTATTAAGATAATATACCGTAAATTTGTCAAGAAAGGGTCGGATAGCTTGATTAATTAGGGCTTAGAACGTTGCTAGCACGTTCGTAAGTCCGAATGGCATAACGAGGTACTTGTAGTAGCTATAAGGTATCCTAAAGGCTGTTTTCTACTCGTCGCCTTCTTTAATCTGTATATAGTTATAGGCCGATGGCAAGTTAAGACGCGTAAAATATTAGGCTCCTACTAACTAATCTTAGAGCCATGAGATTAGTAGTAATAGGTATCGATTTTTCATAGTCTGTTCGTTAAGTTACTAATAGTTAATATATAACTATAGCTTTCCGTCTTTCTTAGGCATAAATAGGATTAGGTAGCCTGCTAGCAATGTCGATAGGCAGATATATCCTCTTCAAAGGTTCTCCTCTAAATATTGCTTAAGTTCTTCATTCTATGTCTAGCTTATATAGTAAATCTTAAAGAACTTTAGTTATGCTCTTTCCTTAAGCTTAATCTTGTAATCCTATAGGCTATGTTCTAGTAATCCTTCTAGATGCTTCGGTTCGAATGCTAGGTGTCCTTTATATTCCTTCGGTACTTCCCTAGTCTTGTCTCGTTTCTCGGTTTTCTAATAGTATACGAACTTGGTTCTATCTATAGCAATACTAGCGATTTCTCCTGTCTTAACCTACTGCTCTAATTATAGTGCTCCGCATTCGTTAACGGAGAGAACAGCTATCGGCAGTTTAGCTCGTTCTTCCTATTGCGATATCGATGTCATTGTGCTGCCTCTTCTAGAGTCTGTAGTAGTCTGCCTGCTATTATCTGTCTCTTGCGGTGGATCTATAGGATATGCCTTCCCCTAAGCATCGTCTGCTTGTGATCCTTGCGTGCTCCCTATCTTACTAGTCAAATACGACTCCATTTAGGGTTATAGGTAGCTACTATTCTTCTAGCTAATGTCTAGGTTATAATCTTTATACTATAGTAACCCTAATATTATATCTTTATTGTTGCCTATGTCTATAATGCTAAATATAACTACTATAGTCTTCCCTACTATAGTAATATTGATTAGTTTAGTCTCCTTACGTACCTATTACGTCGGAAATGGCCCTTTGATTATACTATACTTCCGCTTTATTCTCTAGGGTATCTATAGCTAATTTACAAGCGTTGGTGAAATTAGGTTTATCTCTGCTCTACTATCTACTAGTACAAGTATTTCATGCTATTTCTACTATGCTATTATCTATAATTGCTTGTCTTGCTGCTGTCGTCTAAAGATTGTGGCGATTTCCTATATTTCTACCAGGAGGTCTCGATATAATGGTCTCTTACGCTAGTCCCTCCTATACTATGCTACTACTTGCTGCTACACGGGCGTTAATGGTTTCTAGGCCCCTCAAAGGGCCCTAACCTGTTTCCTAGGTTAGTGCTGACCTCTTTGGTTATTTGGCTAATAGCGGCTTTGTCGATCGTGCTTATTTCTGTAAGCCATTAAGTACTTGCGGCTTCCTACCATTAGATCTGTTCTACTTTCCGTCGTACGTACTATAGCTTTGTCTAAAGCTCCCGAATTTGCGATTTCTTTTCGTCTACGTAATAGAGGTAATCGTTGCTCTAGCATAAGTCCTATATATCTTGTCTTATTCTATAGTGCCTAGGCTAGGCTTGTCTTGGAACTATCGTAATGCTTCCTAGATCGCGGGCTTCGATCTTCTAGAGCAATTCGGCCGCTCTATTTCCTATATCGTAGACCTATTCTATAGGGTACAAGCCTCTGTGTCACGAGCCAACCATAAACCGCGACCCGGTGGGGTGCAGCAGGCCGAATGAGCCACCAATCAAGAAGGGCACGAAGCGAGGCTGACACGGATCGCTAGGGAGCGAAGGCTACCACGAGCGAACAATTGCCAAAAGGGGAAAGATAGCGGAGGATAGCTAGCTACCAAAGGCGATCCAAAGACAGGATCGAAGAAGGCTATAAGCGATCAGGAAGAGTATATATACATGTAAATAGTCACTCGTTATGGTGGACTCTGGGAGTTCACCAGTGGTAACAATCACAATCACAGTACTCATACCAAGCATTGCTGATTACTGTGAGAGACAACTCTAAGTGTTGTTGTGAACCCTTTGGCTTCACCGAATCCCTCAGACGACCTGCCTGCTTGTCCCGCTTCACCCACCTCCGTCTGGACCCTTTCAGAAGAAGTCTGAGTTGGGTTCGTCACACGTTGTTACCACTCCCTTTGTTCTGTCATGGTTCAGAACGGAGGAGACTTCGACCTCGACATCGACATGGCTACTGACGTCACGGCCGAACAGCTGCTCACTCAGCTTGGTCAACTCTAGCAGCGGATCCAGGAGTTGGACTAGAGAGACAAGGCTGCTCAAGCTCGAATCAAGAAACTCGAGAATCGCGAAAAGTACTCGCAGAAGTTGGTCAACGAGGCCTACGCCAAAATCGAAGCGCTCGAGACCGCCAAGGCGAGCCGCATCAAGATCGAACCACCTGGTAAATACGGAGGAACCAAGGAGGATCTCGCAGGATTCCTGACAAACCTCCGATCCTACTTCCGGCTCAATAACGACAAGTTTCCGGACGACAAAGCCAAAGTCCTCTACGTAGCCACGAGACTAGAGGGCAAGGCACTCAGATGGTTCGAGCCTACGTGGAACGACTACCTCACTGAGGAAGACGAAGACGACCGAGACGCGTTCACACAGGCAGTCTTCCGATCTTACGACCGTTTCGAAGAAGAGCTTCGAAAGGTTTTCGGCGACAAAGACGAGAAGATTCATACGCAAGAAAGACTCGCCAATCTTCGACAGACCAAGTCAGCAGCCTCCTACGCCGTACAGTTCAGACAGGACATACTCAAGTCTCAGCTTAACAACGAGGCGTTAATACAACTATTCTATAACGGCTTAAAGGAAAAGGTCAAGGACGAGCTATACAAGTACGACCGGCCTAAGACCCTAGACGAATACATCGCACAGGCCATTAGAATCAATGATCGACTCTACACACGAGAGCAGCAGAAACGAGGTCGAATAAACGGAACCACGGTTAAGGCCAACGACAAGAAAAAGCGAGCGTACGTCAGTACCTCGTACAGGACGCACCCCAGAGCCATAGATGTGGACGCAGCGCAGAAGCAGGACCAGAAGAAGGCGACCAAAGACAAGTCCAATGTTACCTGCTACAACTACGGAAAGAAAGGGCATTACAAGCGAGAATGCCAGAGCCCGAAGAAAGAATAGAAGCCAGTCCCTAGAAAAGAAATCGCGGACATCGACGAAACTACCAAGAACGTCACCAAAGTAGCAGCCACGAGCTACAAAGACAAGGACAGTGACACGGACAGTCTCGGACACGACGGCAACGGTGAAGACGAACAAGCACCGTACTCCGAACTAGTCACTATGGACCCAGAGACAGGTCTTGCCGAATGGGACATGGCAGGAGAGTATACGCCGCCAATTTCGATTCTCCCAACCTTGAGGCAGTGGGGTTTCACAGTCACGTAGAGGCGGGATGGATCGTGGACAACCGACACCCAAGGAATCGAAAGACCTAGACCCAATGCTCTATTCCTCCAGGAACGAATCGAATGGTACCGTAACGAAGTTTTCCGACTCAACACGGAACTGCGTGAACGGGATGGGCGCTTGACTCGACTTGCCTAGCAGAGTAATAAGATAAAGGACGAAATGAGGGAACTCCGACGTATCGTAGAAACCATCAAAGGGGAATAGCCTGTGACATATGATAGGCCCGATAGCTACGCCAAGCACTTTGACGATCAGCAACTCAGCCACAACGTACGGAACCCCGAATACCAGTTCATACGCGCGAACCGCGGAAAAGACGAACGTACGTAGGAAAGCTACTAGAAGAAACACCCCTATATCAGCACTAGAGTACCTACGGTCTACGTACAATGGGAAGGATTCGGGAAAGAATTCCAATACCTCCCGGGCGACGCCACGCGACTACACCCTCGATATAAGGCACATACGCAAGTGCCCTGGTTCCAGTGTGTAGCACACAAATGCCGATACTACTTCCGCGACAAATTCGAAAACAACCACTGGCCGACCCGACAGGAGAACGGGGACGGAGGCTTGTGCCCTGTAGAATAGGTCTATGATGTAGGAAACAGAGCGGCCGAATTGCTCTAGAAGATCGAAGCCCGCGATCTAGAAAGCATTACGATAGTTCCAAGACGAGCCTGGCCTAGGCACTACGGAACCGGACGAGACATATAGGACTCGTGCTAGAGCAACGATTGCCTCTATCACGCGGACGAAAAGAAATTACGAATTCGGGAGCTTCAGATGAAGCTATGGCACGCACGACGGAAAGCGGAACGGACCCAATAGTAGGAAGCCGCAAGCACTCAATGGCTCACGGAAATGAGCACGATCGACGAAGCCGCTATTAGCCGAACAACCGGAGAGGTCAGCACTGACCTAGGAAACGGGTCAGGGCCCTTCGAGGGGCCCGGAAACCATTAACGCCCGCACAGCGGCGAGTGGTAGCACAGTACAGGAGGAACTAGCGCAAGAGACCACTATACCGAGACCTCCCGGCAGAAACATAGGAAATCGCCGCAATCTTTGGACGACGGCGGCAAGACAAGCGGCTGTGGATAACAGCACAGTGGAAACAGCACGAAATGCTCGCACTAGTGGACAGTGGAGCAGAGATGAATCTGATTTCGCCGATACTTGTGAATTAGCTGCGGATACCCTGGAGAATGAAGCGGAAGCATGGCATAGTCAAAGGGCCATTTCCGACGTAATGGGTACGCAGGGAGACCGAACCGATCGACATCACTGTGGCAGGGAAGACCACAGCAGTCGTATTTAGCATTGTGGACATGGGCAACGACAAAGATATGATATTGGGGTTACCATGGTATAAAGATTACGACCCGGACATTAGCTAGAAGAATGGTGGCCACCTATGACCCCGAACGGAGTCGTATTCGACCAGCGAAATGGGGAGCGCGTAAGGATCGCGAGCGGACGATGCTCAGAGAAAGGCATGTCCTACGGATCCACCGCAAGAGACGGACAGTGGCAGGCAGACCACTACGGACTCTAGAAGAAGCGGCATAACGATACCGACGTTGCGACAGGAGGAACGAGCTAAATCGCCGATAGCTGTTCTCTCCGTTGACGAATGCGGAGCACTACAATAGGAGCAGTGGGTTAAGATAGGAGAAATCGCTAGTATCGCTATAGACGGAACCAAGTTCGCATACTACTAGAAAACCGAGAGACAAGACAAGACTGGGGAAGTACCGAAGGAATACGAAGGACACCCAGCATTCGAACCGAAGCATCTGGAAGGATTACCAGAACACGGCCCATAGGATCACGAGATCAAGCTCAAGGAAGGAGCACGACTGAAGTTCTTCAAGATTTACCACACGAGCCAGACATAGGACGAAGAACTTAAGCGATATTTGGAGGAGAACCTTCGAAGAGGACATATCCGCCCGTCGACATCGCCAGCAGGCTACCCAATCCTGTTTGTGCCTAAGAAAGACGGAAAGCTACGGTTATACGTCGACTATCGGCAACTCAACGAACAGACCGTGAAAAATCGATACCCGTTACCACTAATCTCACGGCTCCGAGATCAGTTGGCAGGAGCCTAATATTTCACGCGTCTTGACTTGCTATCGGCCTACAACCATATACGGATCAAAGAAGGCGACGAGTGGAAAACGGCCTTTAGGACACCTTATGGCCACTACGAGTACCTCGTCATGCCATTTGGACTTACGAACGCGCCGGCAACGTTCTAAGCCCTGATTGACCAAGCTATCCGACCCTTTCTCGACAAATTTGCAGTATATTATCTCGACGATATACTCATCTTCTCCAAGACGATAGACGAACACCGGAAGCACGTAAAAGCAATGCTAGACGCGCTACACGCGTATAAGCTATCAGTCAACAAGGGAAAGAGCGAATTCCACGTCAGGAAAACGGTGTTTCTAGGATACGAGATATCCCCAGGACAAATCCGGATGGAACCTTCAAAGGTTGAAGCTATCAAGAATTAGCCACGACCGACGTCAGTCACGGAAATACGAAGCTTCATCGGATTTGCAAACTTCTACCGGATATTCATTAGGAACTTTAGAGCGATCGCACGACCTTTGTACGAACTTACCAAGAAGAATGCTGAATTCCAATGGGAAGAACAACACGAGCAAGCATTCACGCAGATCTGGAACGCCATTACCGAAGACCTAGTACTGGTACTGCCAGACCCCAAGAAGCCATTTGAGGTAGAAACGGACGCTTCAGACTACGCCATCGGAGGACAATTGGGACAACGAGACGAACAAGGGAAGCTACATCCTATAGCCTTCTTTTCAAAGAAGCTCGATAGACCACGTCTCAATTATCCGATCTATGATAAGGAACTACTTACGATTGTCGAAGCTTTCAAGGAATGGCGACCATACCTCAGCAGCACGATTAAACCGGTACAAGTATATACAGATCACAAGAATTTGCGATACTTTATAATGACGAAGGAACTCAACGGACGACAAATACGATGGGCAGAATTCCTCGCGGAATTCAACTTTGAGATCCGCTACAAGAAGGGCAAAGAGAACGCACGAGCGGATATCTTAAGTCGACGAACGGATCACACGGAAGGACGAACGGGAACGACACCACCGTTGTTCAAGGAACGGACAGACGGAACGCTACATCACGAGACGCAGACACCTGTAGAAGATGATCCACTCGACTCGTTCCTCGAATGCTACGCAATCTTTCGAGAAGAAAGGATCAACGAGGCACAGTATCAAGTAGCACCCGGACCAGTGGTACCTAACGGAGTAGAAGAAAAAGATGGGAAACTCTAGTACCGAGGTAAAGCATACATCCACGACAAAGATTAACAGCTACGGATGATTCGAGAACTCTACGAGTCGAAACTCGGAGGACATAAAGGAGTCACGAAGACTGTCGCACAAGTCAAGAAACACTACGACTTTCCACAGTTAACGGCACGAGTTAAGGAAGTCATACGGAGTTGCGACATCTACAATCGAAGCAAAACGGCACGATACAAGCCGTATAGGCTACTTCAGCCACTGCTAATAGCTGACAAACCATGGAGTTTAGTTACGATAGACTTTATCACGAAGCTGCCAGAATCTAAGGACATAGCCACAGGAGTGACCTATAATAGTATTCTTACTATAGTAGATCGCCTAACTAAGTAGGCATACTTCTTTCCCTACAAGGAGTCCTGGACAGCGGAACAGTTGGCAGACGTGATCTATCGGCAAGTTGCATTAGTGCATGCTTGGCCGCAAGAATGGATCACCGACAGAGACACCAAATTCGCATCGAAGTTCTGGCAAGCGTTAATGCAACGATTGGGCGTTAACAGCAAGCTGTCAACGGCATATCACCTACAGACTAACAGACAAACGGAGCGACTAAACCAAGTTGTCGAGCAGTATCTCCGTTCTTACGTCAACTACTAGCAAAACGACTAGGTCATGCTATTACTAACAGCATAACTCGCCTACAACACGATGCCGACAGAAACGACCAAAGTCACACCGTTCTTCGCGAACTATGGATACGAAGCAGACCTTAGGCAAGGACCAGAAGTCACAGTGCCGAGAGCAGCAGTCAAAGCGGAACAAATGCACGCACTACATGAAAAGCTCAAAAAGGAACTCGAGTTTGTCAGAACCAGAATAAAGAACTACTACGACAAACATAGGCTCGAGGGACCTCGCCTAGAGAGGGGAGACAAAGTCTACTTGATTGTACGGAACTTACGAACCAAACGACCAAGCACGAAGCTAGACTTCAAGAAGGTCGGACCCTTCGTTATCAAAGAACAAATTTCGACATCCAACTACCGACTATCGTTACCGTCATCTATACGACTACGGACGGATGTTTTTCATATTTCACTTCTCGAACCAGTACCAAAGAGCGCCAAGGTTGCTACGCACATCGAAGCAGAGGACAAGGAAGAAGAATAGGACGTCGAAGAAATTCTAGATTTACGCATCATCAATAGAGAACTATAGTACCTAGTCAAATAGCTTGATTTTGGACCAGAAGACAACTCATAGGAACTAGTTAAGAACCTAAATTACCCTAAGAAGCTAGAGCAGTTCCACCGGCGGAATCCTAACCGGCCACAAGAACCGGCTCCAAAGCCCATTCCCCGACAAAAAAAGAGGGGAACCCGCCAGAATTAGGACCAAGATCCAACCCGATCGACTCCTAATCAAGCACGTCAAAAGTACCCAACGCCTAAGCCTAACCCGTGAGGATCTATGTCTCCGACATCGGCAAAGGAGTATCTGGTTCTTCCTCTTCCTCCAGACAAGCTATGCCACGACGAAAAACTTCGGCACCACGATCGCGCAGGGATTGCTATAAACGACGTAATCGACTCAAACGGCTTAGCATCTGAGCAAGCAGCGCCTCGGTCTCGGCAATCTCTTTCGAAACCTTCTCCTGCTCCGACAAATTCGAAAGGACTAAGACAGTCAGCAACCCAAGACTACAAAGGAAAACTACAAGGAACCTATAGGCATCCGTAACGTTCGGACTACTGCACTTCTTGCCCATGCGAACACAATTTTGGCACTTGTTCAAACCCTCCATCATCACACAACGCTTCCGCGGCTTCGCATTCCAACAACGCTCGCAAGGCATGGCGACTTCGTAACCCTCTCGCTCGATCTTGATCGCAATAGCGTGTCGTTCGCGCTTGAGATCGCGACGATTCCTGGGAATACGATCAGCCATGACGAAAGGAGGTTAGCGGAAGAAGGACGTTACCTATTGAGAAAGGGGATGTTAGTAGTATTTGAAATAAGTCATAAGAAGCTTTCGGGTCGAAAGCCCTAAAGAGGGGGCATCGTGTCACGAGCCAACCATAAACCGCGACCCGGTGGGGTGCAGCAGGCCGAATGAGCCACCAATCAAGAAGGGCACGAAGCGAGGCTGACACGGATCGCTAGGGAGCGAAGGCTACCACGAGCGAACAATTGCCAAAAGGGGAAAGATAGCAGAGGATAGCTAGCTACCAAAGGCGATCCAAAGACAGGATCGAAGAAGGCCATAAGCGATCAGGAAGAGTATATATACATGTAAATAGTCACTCGTTATGGTGGACTCTGGGAGTTCACCAGTGGTAACAATCACAATCACAGTACTCATACCAAGCATTGCTGATTACTGTGAGAGACAACTCTAAGTGTTGTTGTGAACCCTTTGGCTTCACCGAATCCCTCAGACGACCTGCCTGCTTGTCCCGCTTCACCCACCTCCGTCTGGACCCTTTCAGAAGAAGTCTGAGTTGGGTTCGTCACACTCTGTCCCCGTTTTCCTGTCAGGTCGGCTAGTAGTTATTTTCGAATTTGTTACAGAAGTGATATTAGCATTCGTATACTACACATTAGAACTAGGGCACTTGCGTATATGCCTTATGTCGAGGGTATAGTCGTGTAGCGTTGCCTAGGAGGTATTGGAATTCTTTCCCGAATCCTTCCCATTATATATAGGCTATAGGTACTCTAATGCTAAGATAGGAGTATTTCTTCTAGTAACTTTCCTATATATACTTATCTTTCCCACGGTTTGCTCGCATAAACTAGTATTCTAGGTTCTATACATCGTTACTAAGTTGCTAATCGTCAAGGTACTTAGCGTAGCTATCGGGCCTATTATATGTCATAGGCTATTCTCCTTTAATAGCTTCTATAATATGTCGGAGTTCCCTTATTTTGTCCTTTATTTTATCGCTCTACTAGGCAAGTCAAGTCAAGCACCCATCCCATTTACGTAGTTCTGTATTAAGTCAGAGAACTTTGTTATAGTACTATTCGATTTGTTCCTAGAGGAATAGAATATTAGGTCTAGGTCTTTCGATTCCTTAGGCGTCGGTTGTCTACGATCTATCCCGCCTCTACGTGACTATGAAACCCTACTGCCTCAAGGCTAGGAGAATCGAAACTAGTAATATATACTCTCCTGCCGTATCCTATTTAGCGAGACCTGTCTCTAGGTCTATGGTGACTAGTTCGGAGTACGGTGCTTGTTCGTCTTTACCGTTACCATCGTGTCTAAGACTATCCGTATTACTATCCTTGTCTTTATAGCTTGTAGCTACTACTTTAATAGTGTCCTTAGTGGTTTCGTTAATAGTCGTAATTTTCTTTCTAGGGGTTAGTTTCTATTCTTTCTTTAGGCTCTAGTATTCTTGCTTATAATGCCCTTTCTTTCTATAGTTATAGTAGGTAACATTAGACTTGTCTTTGGTCGCCTTCTTCTAGTCCTGCTTCTACGTTGTATCTATATCTATAGCTCTAGGGTATGTCTTATATAAGGTACTGACATATATTCGCTTTTTCTTATCGTTAGCCTTAACTATAGTTCCGTTTATTTGACCTCGTTTCTGCTACTCTTATATATAGAGTTGATTATCGATCCTAATAGCCTATATAATATATTTATCTAGAGTCTTAGGCTAATCGTACTTATATAGCTTGTCCTTAACCTTTTCCTTTAAGCTATTATAGAATAATTATATTAATACCTTATCATTAAGCTAAGACTTAAGTATATCTTGTCTAAATTATATAGTATAGGAGGCTACTAACTTAGTCTATTAGAGATTAGTAAGTCTTTTTTATATATAAATCTTCTTGTCTTTGTCGCTAAAAACCTTCTAAAGCTTCTCTTTAAAATAGTTATAAGATTGAAAGACTGCTTATATAAATATGTCTTAGTCATCTTTATCTTCCTTAGTAAGATAGTCATTCTATATAGGCTTAAACTATCTAAGTACCTTGCCCTCTAGTCTCGTAGCTATATAGAGGACTTTAGCTTTGTCGTCTAGAAACTTGTCGTCATTAAGCCAAAAGTAGGATCAGAGGTTTATTAGGAATCCTACAAGATCCTCCTTAGTTCCTCCGTATTTACTAGATAGTTCGATCTTGATACGCTTTGCTTTGGCACCCTCGAGTGCCTCAATTTTGGCGTAGGCCTCGTTAACTAACTTCTACAAGTACTTTTCGCGGTTCTTAAGTTCCTTGATTCGAGCTTAAGTAGCCTTGTCTCTCTAGTCTAACTCCTAGATCCACTGCTAGAGTTGACTAAGCTAAGTGAGTAGCTATTCGGCCGTGACGTTAGTAGCTATGTCGATATCAAGGTCGAAGTTACCTCCGTTCTGAACTATGACAGAACAAAGGGAGTGGTAATAACGTGTAACGAACCTAACTTAGACTTCTTCTAAAAGGGTCTAGACGGAGGTAGATTAAGCAGGACAAGTAGGCAGGTCGTCTAAGGGATTTGGTAAAGCCAAAGGGTTTATAATAACACTTAGAGTTATCTCTTATAGTAATTAGCAATACTTGGTATGAGTACTGTGATTGTGATTGTTACCACTGGTGAACTCCTAGAGTCCACTATAACGAGTGACTATTTATATATATATATACTCCTAGGATCACTAGCAGTTGTGGTGATCATTTATACTGGCTTACCTGGCTTATATCGTGAGCTAGTGATCCTCTGTTAGGATTATTTCTTGCTAAGCGTGATCCCGTCCTGATTGGTCTATCATTCCTTCGGCTTGATTGGCCTGTTCGTGCCAGTGGCTTAGGCGGCATCTGTATGTATATTTCCGTGACATATACTTATGTTCTAACTTATAAAGTATAATATTGTTTTCTAGTGTTCCGAAATATAGTAAGCAATCTAAGCTATAGTACTAAGCGCCTGCCTTAAGTAATAGAGCTTCTAAGATAATATTAATATAGAATCCTTTAACGATAGTAATATCCTTAAGCGTTAGGCTTTTAATATATAGTCTATATAGTCCATTTAGAATGTTCTCGATTACCTAAGTACCCTTCTTACTAATAGGAAAGGTCGTTATACCTGCTTTAACGAACTTAGGATCTTCTACCTTAATAAATGTCCTAAGTAAAAGGAACTTCTTATTATTAACTAAGTAAGTCATGCTATATAAGTCTAGTAAAGTGCTTTCCAAGAGAGGATAGCGCTATAAAGCGACTATACTAAATGCTCTATAGTAAGTTAAGGGCTTGCCAAGTAGTTAAAGGCTAGTAATTAATATATTAAGGGAACTAGGGTATCCTACCCTTAACTACCTAGAATAGGATAGCTCCCCTTACTTAGTAATAAGTTAGCTTTTTAGTCTAGCCTACTTTAGCTTGTCAAGCTCTTAGTAAATCCTCTTATACTCCTTATTAGAAAGGTATAAGCGTTACTTGTTACTATAGATAGCTTACTTAAGTATATAATAGTCTACTAGATCCTATAGATATCTTAGACACTTATAGGGGCATCTTATATTACGTCGTTAACCGCTATAAGAGTCTTTATATAAGTCTCCGCCTCTCTCCTTACCACTCTTCTAAGCTATAAGAAGTGTTAGTATATAAGTTATTAAGAAGATTCTATACTTCCGAGAGACTCTAGGTTACATGTCGTTATTAATTAGGATCTTGGCTATTATAACAAGGGTATTAAGCTCTAGAAGTAGCTATCCTATACTATTAGCAAGCTCGATTTCTATCCTCTTATTTGCTGCCTAGGTTAGTAGAATATATATAGCGATAGCGTTAAAAAAGGTATAAAGTCCTTATACGCTTTATACTTCTAAGATGTTATATTAGATGGCTTACTAGAAGGTAATATTAAAGTTACAAATCTAGCGCTATAGATTAACTTCTGAACGCTTAGCTATATTAAGACTAGTTATATATTATATTATAACTATCGTATAGAGCGTTACAACAGATAACGTAAGTATAGAGTAAAGCGCCTAGATAATTCCCCTAATAAGGTTAATATCCTTCTTCTTATACGCTTTTATAACTTTATAGAGTTCAGGATCTATAGTATATACTAGCTAGTATTATAGCTATCCTATCTATTTACTAATGTCTATAGTATATATAATATCTTTGTAAAAGGAGTCTTATAGTTATATAAACTTAGTTACGATAGCTATATTAGAAGGCATTAAATCTATAGATATCGAAGGTAATAATCCCTCTAAGAGCTACTCCTAAGAAGCTAGGATAAGGTTATCTCTAGCTTACTTATAGGTTAGGTACTATAGAACTTCTAGATCCAGCTTATAGTCGCCATAAGGGTTAATAAATCCCTATATACTAGCAAATTTAGCCTATAACTATAGTTTAATATACCATAAGTTCTAGGAACTAGGCCCTATAAGGCATATAGAAGTCTCGACTAAGATCTTAGACATAATAGACACGTCGTTAAAAGCGTATTAAAGCAAGGTAAGAGAGTTCGTAATAGAAGAAGCTACTACTAATATTAAAGATATATCGGTAGAGGAGCAGTTAAGGCGCCGGGCTTATAACTGCTAAACGTAGTAATAAGCTTCTAGGAGCGTTAAAAGCAGTGTTTGTAGTAGGTGGCTATACGAAGGAAAGAGTGCCTTGTTGAAACTATCTACAAAGGAGACAAAACGACTGATATTTATAGACAAAGGAGCTGGCCAATGTGTTGAACAGCCTCATACAGCTGTGGCAAACGCGTGGCTAGTACGTTTAGAAGCTCTACAGCTTCCGACAGTCGATGTCATGGGTCCCTGTGCCTTGCATTTGTGTTACCCCAGATCGGGCTCAATTGGAACCTTCGCACAGTGCTGCCACTTCAGCCATCGTCTTAACATGTCTATCTCGATGAAACAACATGAATGGTAGTGACCTCGTTAACAAGGCTTTCATGACCTTGCCTTTCTTTCTTGCTACTTCTGCAATGTCTATTAATACATTTCCCTTGAAAACATATTCTCGAGCTTGAGTTTGAGGATTCGGGAGCAAATCCTGAGCACTGTGCGATTATCCTCGGATCGTCGATATAGTTATTTCCTGTTCCAGCCAGGAGCGGGCGATACACGTTGCCTTTACGGAGTTGGTCCATTCGTGATGTATGTATGTATATAAGTACATACGTACCTGGCTTACATACCAAAGGTGATCATCTAGACGACATATCATAGACCTGGCCTTTCCCCGGCGTGAGGTTGAAGGTCGCACATCCAAAATCAGGGAACGCAGCAACCCAAAAGCATGAACTTGCCTTAGCCGACCAAACAACGCGCTGCACCTCGCAGCGCTCCTGTGCCCTCTCGACAACAATGAGACACCTCTTCACTTCCCTCCTGCTCCTGGCCCTCACCATCATCCAGGCCCGTCCCTCATTTGCCTACACCCCACTATCCGACGCGACCCTGCGCCACTTGCCCCGCCTGTTCTCTTCGTCTTCCTCCTCCCCCTCCTCCTCCTCCTCTCCATCGTCGTCGTCGTCGTCGTCAGAGAACTATTCCGACGGCTTCGACCCGGACTTCGACCCGACCCACGGCGCCCTGCTGGCCCCGATCCTGCGCCCGCGCGTGCCGGGCACGCCGGGCCACGCGGCCGTGCAGGAGCACTTTGCCGCCTTCGCGCGCGACCGGCTGCACGCGGGGTGGGCGGCCGAGTGGCACAACACGACGTCGGCGACGCCCGCGACGGGCGACCGCGCCGTGCCCTTCCGCAACCTGGTCCTGCGGCGGGACCCCCCCTGGACGACGGCACCGGCACCGGCACCGGCATCGGCATCGGCATCGCGGGAGGGCGACGTCGCGCGGCTGACGCTGGCGGCGCACTACGACAGCCTGTACCGGCCCGAGGGGTTCGTCGGGGCCGTGGACAGCGCGGTGCCGTGCGCGCTGCTGCTCTTCGTGGCGCGCGCCGTGGACGCGGCGCTGACCAGGCGCTGGGAGGCCGCCGAGCGGAGCGGGGAGGCCGGGCTCGACGGGGAGGAGAAGGGCCTGCAGATCCTGCTGCTGGACGGGGAGGAGGCCTGGGTCGAATGGAGCGAGCGGGATAGTCTGTACGGGTCGAGGTGAGAGTCTTTCTTTTGCAATCCCCCCCCCCCCCCTTCTTTATGTCTTATCTATCCTCTTTCTCTTCTTACGTAGATGTCATTTCACCTCGTTTTTTCTTAGTAGCCTTGCGGGACTGACGCGGGGGGACACGTTCAGGGCCCTCGCCGAAGCGTGGGAGAGGACGCGGTACGAGGCTGGCAGCAGCTTTTCCACGCCGCTGGAGGCGATCAGCCTGTTTGTTCTGCTCGACCTGTTGGGTGCGGCCGAGCCAAACATTCCGTCCTACTTCCCCAAGACGCACTGGGCGTATCAGAACCTGGCCAAGATTGAAGAGAGACTAAGGAAGCTGGACTTGCTCGAGACGAAGCCGAGGAAACCCTTCTTGGCCGAGAGCGGGAAAGAAGCGACGCGGTTCAGAGGCTTTGTGCAGGATGACCACGTCCCGTTCATGCGGAGGGGCGTCGATATCCTGCACATCATCCCCTCGCCATTTCCGTCCGTGTGGCATACCATGGACGACGACGGCCCCCATCTTGATGTACCAACCATCAGGGACTGGGCCAAGATTATGACGGCGTTTGTGGCCGAGTGGATGGACTTGGAAGGCTACTTTCCCGACATGGCACCGTCCGACGCAGGAGACAAGTACTCTGAGAAGGAGGAACTGTAGTTAAACGATACCAATCAAGCACAATGCATGCAAGTAAGGAGGTGAGCGCTGCCAGCTGGCCTGCAATGTCGAATGCCAACTGCAAAGCCGCCCACTGTAACAGCTCAAGAGAACCAGCCTCCTGATATGGACAGCTTGCTCTTGTCTAGTTGGGGGTTGGGATTGTTTTATTATCTTGCAAGTGAACAGTACCCTAACCCTAAATCTCGAACTTGTATAGAAAAAAATGATCTCTTGTTGAACAGGACAGTTTACGGAATTAACAGATCTGTAACGTACGTAGCTGACGTGACCACCACCAACCCAGCCAGATGACGCCAAATGTACAGTACATGTATATCCAAGATTGACTTCTATCGTATTGCTACTTCAGCACTATCTACTTACCTAATGCGGCAAGTATGCGTCGCCTTTGTCCAGTCCCTCAAAGGTACGCTTTAGTGGGGCAAGTGACGATATGCGTTGCAGCGCTCAAGTGCTGCGGCAGAGCAGTGACAGATATCATCTTGGCGTGAAACCGCTACCTGTTTGATTTTAGGTGCCATTGTCCCACACAACCCCCGTGTTTCGCCAACTCAGACATGGAAGTATCTCGAACAGTTATTGATATATACATTCAATCCCCATGACATCCTCTCTAGTGCACAGTTAAACACGACGAGCTTGCCAAGAGGAACACAGCCTTGCCAGTTCCAATCCTTAAAAGTTTAGTGCTCCGCAGGCGCTGACGGCCGACAATTCAATCCCCAAACCTCCCCCCCCCTTCCCGGCGCTCTGTCTGTGCCGCAACAATTGCGTCTTCTTTGCGCATTGCCTCGATAGGCGGCCCTTGAACAGATCAACACGCTTCATGAGGTAGCCCATTTTTTTTTCTGCTTCGGATGGCCTGATGGCGTCGGAACACGAGTCAGAGCAGCATCCACAACAGTCGGTGCAACGAGCACACCCGCCAGAGCCCTCCCCCAACGGCGGCGGCAGCGGCAGCGGCAGCGCCGCCCGCGATGGTGACGAGGAACCTGCAAAGCAGACACCGCCGGAGCAGACACCGCCGGAAGATGGCATAGCACAACCTGTCGCCAGCACGTCCCACGAGCGCGGATGCGGACCCGATCCCGATCCCGACCCCGAATCCAACCGGGCACCGCTGTTCCCGGAAGACGGCGACGGCGGCAATGACGCCGCTTCCGATGTCTCGATCCCCTCCGACGACGCCGCCTCGCACGAAGTGGTCTCGCCGAGCGCCTCCATCCCCCCGTACTGGACGAACCCACGCCTTCTCGAACGACAGCAGCAGAAGCAGCAGCAGCAAAACGGGCAGCAACCCCGCCCACACACCGCCACCGCATCATCATCATCATCATCATCCTCCTCCGGCCGCCTCCTCGGGCAGCACGGCCACGCGCGCACCGTCTCGAGCGCCTCCGCCGAGTCGGTCCTCCCCCCGGGCGCCATCACGTTGCAGGACAACGAGCGAGAAGAAGAGGGGGGAGGAGAAGGGGTCAACGGCAGCGGCGGCGCGGTGGGAAACGGGCGCGCGTCGGTGGGGCCGGCGGGGGCGGTGGCAGGAGGAGGTCGGCGCAGCAACGGCGGCGACCGGCACGGGCGCGAGCGCAACCGGGCTTGCTGGGCGCGCAGCGTGCAGGTGACCGACTACGTGCTCGTCAACGGGAGCACGACCAACATCGGAGCGTTCGTGGTGTGGATTATCAAGGTGGAGACCTTAAACGTGCGTCTACCGATCTCTCAGAGTTTCTTTCTTTTCCTTTTTCTTTTCCTTTTCCTTTTCCTTTTCCTTTTCCTTTTTCTTTTTCTTTTCGCGTTGCCTCCTTCCTCCAGTTTACTAGGTCATGGTCAATGGAGAAGGGAAGTGCGCATGAGGGGAGGGGGAAGAGGAAGGGGAAGAGGAAGAAGAAGAGGGGTGTGTGTGTGTGTGTGTGCGTGCGTGTGAGTGAGCGAGTTACAGCTGACAGGGTTCCCGCCTCCAGGGCTCCCGCATGAACATCCGCAAGCGCTACTCCGAGTTCGACGACCTCCGTCGGCGGCTGGTCCAGACCTTCCCCGGCTTCGAGGCGGCCGTGCCGGCCCTGCCGCCCAAGAGCGTGCTCAAGCGCTTCCACCCGCGCTTCCTCGAGAAGAGGCGGGCCGGGCTGCAGTACTTCTTGAAGTTCGTCCACCCCTCCTTCCCGGACGCCCCTCCCCTGTCCCTCTCTCCCCCAAACCCTCTCATTCCAGGAAAACGTGTTGGTGAGAGTGAGAGACCTATGATGCTGACACTTGTCCCAGCTGCATCCTGTTGAACCCAGAATTCTCGGGCTCGCCGGTCCTAAAGGATTTCCTCTTCTCATGACCATGCGGCGCATGGCCCTCGCGCCGCATGCCTCGCCTTTCCTATACTCGCTCTTGTAACGAAGACACGACGTTTGGAGTAATGATAATCTTGGATCATGACCACTCATTCATCTTCTCCGAAAATATTAAGTGACGAACTGTCCTTGTGCAGTCCTCCCCACGTGTAAAAGTAGCGGCCTTTTGAAGTAAGAAGCCTCTTGATCAAGCCTCAGATAAACTTTGCCTTTTTTTTCTCTTCCTTTTCTAAAGGACGGTCCGAATAGTCAATGCTGCTCCGGGTTCAAGTTCGTGAGCGGCGATGAAAAAGATATATATGTACGCGTGGTCTATTATCTTTACCATTCCAGCTCATTACCAAAGATCTAAGACCGCTTAGAGCACTATCGCCCGCCGGCAAGGGCCTTGCTAAGTCAACGCATGCATGAATGCCAACGGCGACAACCCGAAACCATACAAACGCCATGCTCTGATGCAAAAAAACCCAATGCCTTCATCATCCCACAGCGCCGGTCATCGAATTTACTCCATTTCTCCCATTATATCCTGACCAGTTACCACATCTCAGAACGTTGTTTATCATTCCCTCGTCCTCTCTAGGAATTTAGTCCACCTTCCTTCCATTTGCCGGCATCCCGTTCAGGATCCCCTGAGACTGCTGGTGAACCAGTCTCTGCTTCTCGTACGGAATCGTCAGGCAGTTGATCCCCAGGAAGCGGCAGATGCTCGTCGTCACGAGCCACGCCCACCGGAAGTACACCACTGCTGCGAACACCAAGTACCCCAGCAGGTACATGTACTCGACCTTGGCCGAGACGGCCGGCAGCCCCAGCCGGGGCAGGTTCCCCAGGACTGCGCCGCCGACCAGTGGCCACAGCATGACGGTCCAATAGGGGAACGGCTGGCGGGTGAGGTGCGCCAGGATCATCTTGGTGGTCATGCGGCCAAAGACGAAGCTCATGATGAAGCAAAACAGCACCAAGTGGTTCTCGGAGCAGATGGTGGAGTAAGGCGAGTACAGCCAGGCGCCGATGGAGACGGTGTACACGACCATCGGGGTCCACTCGAGAAAGACGGGCGCGACGGGCAGGTTCCGGGCGCGGCGAGCTTTCACGACGTGGTAGATGCAGAAGGGGATGTGGGTGAAGAGCAGGGAGAGCACGATGAAGGCCACCCAGAAGTCGCGGATCGAGAGGTGCGCGAGCGTTTCGTCGGTCAGGCCTAAGATGCGGAGCGCCTCGATGCGCGGGCCGAAGAGCTTGACCAGGGGCTCGGTCCAGATGCCTGGGCCATAGTACCCCGACAGGATCATGAAGGTGCAGGCGAGCAGGAGGCCTTCGGTCGGGCCATTAATGACACCCAGGTAGAGGGTGTGGGTGTGGTAGGTTTCCCAGGTGGAGAAGAACATGGGCAGGCAAGGGCAGAGGGCCGTAAAGACGCCGGACTGAGAGGTGCCGAGGCCTAGGGCAGCCGTCTCGAGGAGACTGGCGAGGGTGCAGTTGAGGCTGTCGATGCCATGGTCGAAGAGCTCGCCGAGGCCGCTCGAGGTGCCGGTGCGGCGTGCCTGCTTGCCGTCGACGTTGTCGAAGGTCTGGTACATGAAGAGGCCCAAGGCAAAGCTGTAGTACACCCATGATGGTGCCTTTGAGGAGGCGGGGAGGAGGAAAAGGGCAAGGAGGTTAGCCGGGCGCTGCAAAAAGACGTATCGGTGGGCCTTACTGGTCCTTCAAGATCCGGCACCATGATGACCATCAAGCCGACATTGAAGAGGATGCACATGAACCCAAGAAGGGTTACCATGTTTGGGGCCAGCCATAGCGGCAGCAGCTCGACAAAGGCGTTCCACTGTTCCCATCTTAGCTGTGTCCGTCTTGTATCGCAGAGAGCAAGCGGTCGGCGCGCGCGGGGCGCGTGGGAAACTTGCCGAGCGGGGGCGGGGCAGTGCGTACGTATGGGCGCAGGATGTAGTTGGATATGGGCGACTTGTCGACGGCCGAGTACTTGTAGGACTTGAGGTGGATGAGGGCCTCGTCCGAGACGCACTCGGCGGCTGCTTGTTCTATGGTGTGGGCGGCGCCGTGGTTAGCTCGGACGGGATCTGTAAACGGCCTCTGGCCAGGAGCGCCGTATTCAGGGCATCAGCAAAGGCGGGGCGGAGCTTGCTTCACGCACTACTGCTGTAGAAATCCATGATCGGCTGCTGAGTAGGAGGAGGTGTGCCGGTGGTGACGCAAACAACCACCAACTTGCAGTTCGAGGGGCTGCTTTACTGTGAAAGGCAGGTGTGTTTGACCGCCGGGAAGCGCTTGGGATTGGGTAGCGGCCAGGAAGGGGTTTCCTTCAGATAATCAAGGGTCCTGGTTGAGCGCTCCTGCTTGTCGACCGGGGGGGTTGGGGAAGGCGGGAAAGAAGCAGGAACATGAAGAACAGGCAAGAAAAAAAAATTGTTCAGCCGAGGGACGGGAGAATTGCGTCCTGTACGGATTACAACGAGCGGATGTGTACGGATTCGGCAGATGGAGGTCGCTAATTCGAGTGCAAAGCGACGCTAGAGGTTCCACCTTTTCCTGCACTGAACAGAGATTCTCTGTTGCCTTTCTTAGTTCAATTGTTGAGACATTGCGAATCAAATCCCAACAGAGATGGGGGCGCTCCCCGGTTGGCTTCCGAGGATCCACACCAATCGGCTTGACACGTGAAAATCTACGGGCGGTGAAGCTCCGGTTCTGGGTTATAACTTATGCCTGTCTGTGCAACAACAAATGAGTTTTTGGGAAGTCGCTCCCACTGATGAGTTGGGCGGCGAAGATATGGAAGGCGCCTTGAACCGATCTCCTGGTTTGTAGCGAGTCAGCTGTGTTCCTGGGGTGTAGCAGGACCTTCCATAACCGGGCCGGGAACGCCTGCACTGCGCGAGAGCGGATGGCGCCCAGCAATTCCCAATCGGGCAATACCCGACGCGCTTTACTGTGTAGTGTAACCGACCGTGTAGTGTAGTGGATTGCATTCCGTACTATACCACTGAAACATACAACATACATACCAGGTATATCCGTTGCCTACAGAGCTTGTATGTAATCCGTATATGCACCGAGTCGCATACATGCGCTTGCGGCAAGTTGAGATGAAACGGGCAGACGGTTGATAGTCATCTGCCGACCTGCATCGCTGCTTCAATCAGACATCAGCACCGATCAAAGACCAGATTGCCAACGCTTAACTCATCGCCTATCGTCCGTCTCAACACTTCGAAGTCGAGGCCAGCAGCATGGCTCACGCCAATCGGAAAGCTTTCGCCAACCATCCGGGGGCCAAAGAAGCACCGGCTTCTGCTCTGGAATACCGTCTGGAGAAGGACACGAACCCTCCTCTGCGCGGCCGAGGTCTTGTCATCGCTTCGTTCGTGTAAGCGCTGTTTTGATTTCTCCCACGCTTGAGAGCGGACACGAAGGTTTTGGTGCGGAGCGAGGTTGCTGACATATGCCACAGGGTTGAACGTTTCGCTTTCATCCAGAGGCTGCTCTGGAAAAACGCCAAGTTCGGCCAAATCAAATTCACCCCCGACCTGAACGGCGTCGCGTGGCGGATCCAGGTACGTACGGGTTACAGAGAACATGCCGCCGGGGCAGTGTACTGAAGCACGTCGGTGCTATCTGCCCAGCCCGATGTCATTCCGCTCTCCAGCAGCACCACCCCGCGCGGCTTGCTCGAGGTCCCGCCGGAGCTGGTCCAGCCCCAGCCCGCGGGCCTCGCCGGCCGCTTCTCCTCGATCGCGGATTATCACGAGCTCTACAAGTCTGGAGCGGCGACGCCGACCCAAGTGGTCGAGGCTCTGCTGCCGCTGATCGACCGCGACCGCGAGCCGGAGCCAAAGGAATACGCCATCGCTTTCACGCAGATGCGTGCCCGGGATGTCCTGGAGGCGGCCGCAGCGTCGACCGAGCGCTGGGCTCAAGGGAAGCCGCTCTCTTACTTGGACGGCGTGCCTTTCGGCGTCAAGGACGATGTGGATGTCGAAGGCTACGTGTCCTTGATGGGTATGAAGGTGAATGACGCCCACAAGTACTTCAACACGTTGCCAGAACGTTCAGCTTGGCCTGTCAGGAAGTTGAAGGAGGCCGGGGCCATCATGATGGGCAAGCTAAACCAGCACGAGATCGGCATGGGTGCGTTCTTCTCCTTCTTCTTCTTTGTTCTTTCTTCCCTCTTTCTGCTCCGCCGTTTCTAAATCATGCCGTTTGCTAACAGCATTGTAGATACGACTGGCTGCAACGTGAGCACCTTGACAGCTGCATACCCTGTCATGGAAAGCGTGAACTAACAGCACCCATTCTCAAGCCAACAACGGGAACCCCCCGGAACTGGTACAACAAGTCGTACTACCCAGGCGGATCGTCATCGGGTTGCGCGTCTGCTGTCTCTGCTGGGCTCGTGCCTATCGCTGTTGGATCAGATGCAGGTGAGTCAGCTGAGCTAAACCGCTAAGGCAATGCTCTGACGTGTTCGTCTTTTCCTCTCTTATCTCCCTTGTTAGGAGGCAGTATCCGTATCCCATCTGCGTTCTGCGGCGTCTATGGCCTCAAGCCCACGCACAACCGGGTCTGTCACATGAGCTCGTCTGTGTGCGCCCTCGGCCCCATAGCATCGACGGCTGCGGACCTGACCATCGCCTACCGCTTCATGGCACAGCCGAATCCAGAGGACCCGGTCCAGAGCTTGTTCGCCGTGTCCACGCCTCCGGAACCCTCGGCCAAGAAATACCTCGGCATCTGCCGAGAGTGGATTGGCGGCACGGTCGACCAGGACGTGCTCCGGATCTTAGACCAGTCGCTGGACCACCTCGTCGCGCTCGGCTACGAAGTCATCGACATCCGGCTGCCCTTCCTCCGCGAGGGCCAGCTAGCCCACTCGGCCATCTGCGTCACCGAGGCGGCGGCTGACGCGCGCAACCGCGCCGAGACGCCCTCGTCGTTCCTCGACATGCTCAACTATCCCAATCGCGTCGTCATCGGCACGGGCTCCCAGACCCCGGCCATTGACTTCCTCAAGTACGGACAGATCCGCCAAGTCATCATGCAGCACTTGGCCTTCTTGTGGGAAAAGTACCCTGGCATGATGATCCTGAGCCCGGCGACGCCCATGGCCGGCTGGCCCATTACCGAAGGCGACGACAAGTACGGCTGCTTCGACGGGAACATGTCGATCCGCAACATGACGTACGCCTGGCTCGCCAACTTGAGCGGCTGCCCCGCCGTGTCGTTCCCGGCCGGGTACGTCGAGCCCAAGCAAGGTGAGGGCATGCTGCCTGTCGGGCTCATGGCGATGGGGGAGTGGGGCGCTGAGGAGCAGCTGCTGGCCTTCGCGAGGGAGCGGGAGAGCTACCTGAACGACGTGTATCCCGGAGGCAGGCGAAGGCCCGAGCAGTGGGCGGACCCCATTGGTGAGGCCAGGAAGTGGGCTGACCTGGCTCGAGCTTCGAGGCAGAACGTCGCCGAGGCCCAAGAGGCGAGGGCTGCAGCGCTAGCGGCTGGGAAGAACGTGGACAAGGATGGGAATATCGAGGGAGAGGAAGACCAGCAGAAGGAGGAAGGGGAGCACTGATGAGGCACGAATGGCAATTCAGAGAAGGAGGGGGGGGGGATGACACGATGCAGAAGACTAACAAAACCTACATTCCTCAGCAAAGGATTTTATGGGGCAATGTGTTCTTGTTCGAGAGAGGAAGATCTTTGGTCCTAAACATTCAAGAGCATGGTTTGGAAGAGGGGCCCGGGAGGTACTCATACTACTCCGGTGCTGGGCCTGTGCTGTAATCCTTAGTATTACTACACAAAACTCTCTGGTCTGAGTCTGTTTCAAACAGGAAATTAGCCATAACCTATACTTTCCCCTCCTATCTGTATAATCGTGGGGCACGCCGCTGCCAAGGAACCAACCACTTCCCACCACAGGACCTGTTGGGCAGATCCAGGTTTTCTCGGCCCGCCTTTATTAAGACCAACAACCAGTCCTTTGACTTCGCACCAACTTCCCGACTTCCATCTACCGATTCTCGCTGTCGCCTAGATTGAAACCATCTAGAGCACCAGGGCAAAGCCAGCAAACAGGCTACCGGCCAGGAGGGCAACTCCATACGAGTCGCCGAGGCGCAGGGCGCCGGCCGCATTGCCCTTGTTGCTACTATCCGAGTCCGAGTCGTCCGAGCCGTCGCCGAGGCCGTCGAAGACCTGGTCGGTCGGGGCGGCGGTGGCGGAAGCCGTGGTGGACGAGGACGTCTGCGTCGTATTGGCCTTCTTGGGGCTCTGGGCACCGCAGGGGTGCTTCTCCCGGCAGTCCGACTGGCACTGGTTGTCGTCGCCGCACCCCTCCACGCACTGCTCGCCCCAGGCCATGCACACGTAGTACGGCAACGTCAGGGTGTACTCGGACACGTTAGGCTGCTTGCCGTCGCTGCAGACACAACCGTACGTGAGGGTTTCCTGTTATTGGTCAAGGCACCGGTTAGCTTGTCTGCCATGGCTCTCTCTCTCCTGTTCCTCTCTCTCTTTTTCATTTGCAATATCCGGGGGATCCGGGGAAAAATACGTACGGGGTCGCAAGAGTTGTCCAACGTCGGGCCACTCGCGCCCATGTCAAGGCAGATGGGCTTGCACATGCTCCGCTGGTCGCTGCACCACGCCTCTGTCATGCCACTGTCAGTCCTCCCGCTGGGGCCGCTTGGAGAAATTTTCAGTTCGGGGGGGCTAAGCTTACTCCGGAGCGAGAGCGGAACCGAGTCGGGGTCGATGTAGTAATCGGCCGAGACGGCGACGGCGCTGGCGAGCGCCAGGAGTGTTGTCCGGAAAGAAACCATCGCGGATGCTGACGGGGGAGCTCGTTGGAAGTGAGTTGCGGTATCTGGGAGTTGCCAAGCTCAGATTGAAGGGGCGCCGGACCACTTGTGGTTAGATATTGTGTGAGCAACTCGGACCTCGGAGCCGGACAGCAAAACAAGAAAGAGCAATGGAGGTGGCGTGGGGACGGAGCCCGCATTTCTGCACTTGTCACGGTGTTTGTTGACTTACCTTCGTCTGATGAAGCTTTCCGGGTTCAGGGATCAGGAATCAGGGGGGATGATTACGGAGCCAAATTAAACAATTACAGCGAGGGATATACCCAAGCTTGCTTCAATGCAATGGCTGAATTGCACAAACGAAAGTGAGGATAAAAAAAAGGAAATCAGGCCCAAAACAACTTCTTCAAAACGAGCGAGCGCAGGCTGGCTTTTTGAGCTGGTCAAGGATGATGAGAACGGCACTGAAGGAAGGAACAGCGCTGCCGTGATTTTAAAGGCAAACGGCTCAACGGCTCCAGCAACCCCGGATCCGTCATGGAAGCTCCCGAGGCCACCGGCTGCTTTGGATTGGCCGAGCTTGGCAGCTCAATCGGGGACGCTCTCGTGATAGGCTCGAGCTTACACATCCTTGTCGGTTCATGTTCCAATGTTCCCCCGCGTTCGCTCCGCTAGAGCAGGTAGAGCAGGGATCAGCAGCCACAGTACCTGCAAGTTCCGCGACGCAGCCCTGCATTTGGAAACTGTTGTTAGGATCGCGAGAAGGAGGCAGGGTGCTGTTTGAAGCAAGCGGCGCCTGCGGCGCGGCTCGATCGTCTCTCTCCGACGACGCGAAATCAGGCCGATCGCAGGGAGTTATCGTCAAGTCATGTCCTCTTCAACGCGTGCTGGGTTCTGAGCAGTGCATGTGCCCGTCGCCAGTGCCTACACTACTAACTAGTAGTATACAGGAGTGCACATACCCGGTCAGTTACACCACGCTACTATACACTAGTGTAAACCGCTGAGAGCATTCAAGCTAGGACCGGGAATGGCCCACTTGTTTTGTGGACCAATACGTACGCTACGGAGAGCAACAAACGAGTCTTCTACCGAGCGGGGTTCTGACACGAACTGGGATAACTACAACTACCCCAGCGGTACGTTCATCTGATGCCGGATATGACGTATTTGTCCATCCAAGCTCGGGTTCGGTTTATCTGGGTTGCCTGTGCGGCGTTTCGTTTCCAGGCGGCGAATCCATCCACGTCTCTGATGACGGCGAGGAGACTGGCGAGGCGCCGCTGCGCTGAAGGAACCATCTGCGTCGAGTGTTCTGATGGATGCCATTTGGCGGGCGCGCGGGTGGGCTGCTCTGCTGGAGTGTGCATTTGTTCTCTGGGCGTCTGTGATGTGGTGGGAAAATGGGCGATACCAAGCTCAATTGCCTATTCTAGTGTGTACCAGATCATACTACCAAGTCTGTACTAGTACGGAGTCAACGTCGCTAAGGTACGCCATGACATGCCGATTATTAGTCAAAAAAAGGTTGGTTGCATGCAGATTTGCATACGAGAAACCCCGCCAGGGAAAGATCCAATCTATTCGATTCCCAACCGCCGCCGAACTTCGTATCTGGCTTTGCCGCATTTCGCCTCTTCCTTCTAGGCTGTCGTGGCGGCGGAGTGTTGGGAAACACTGAACTGCTCCGCGCCAAAGCCGTCTGCCCCGATGTATTTCTTGATTTGGCCTTGGCCGGATATCCGGGGGTGGCGTGGAGTGATTTGTCTGGATACAAGTGCAACCCCCCGGGCGCCCATTCAACAACAAAGCGGCGGGGGTAACTGTCGCGATAAGCGGTCCCGCAAGGACCTGGACGGAAGTATAGCTTGATGCGTATTCTACCTCGTCTGACTACGCAGGCGAGAGGACCTCCCATCCTCACCCAGTATTCGATTCAACGTTTCGGGGCATGGAAAGACAACAACCAGGTGTGGCAAAAAAAAGGCAATCCATATACGATCGAAGTATCTCCGTATAGAAGGGTAAATATTGACATCTGTACTGCGTACTAGCCAACAACGTTTCGAGAGCAAAGAGGCTGAAAAGAAGCAGACGGTTCCAAAGTTGGCTATGTTTTTGGGAGTCCCTAAGGAAGCTGAGGTACGGAATGAAAGCAAGACATACGGAGTAACTGTGCCCTATTCTATGCTTTTCGCTGTTCATTGCAAGTTTCCAACAGAATCCCAAAAGAATACGTTCTTATCGGCATTTCTCCCCACATAACGTCATTACCACGAGAGTTTCGCCCCGGCAATCGATATAGGCACCTGTGCAAGGTTGGAGAGGTCCTGCGGTTCTGCATTGTTCGATGCTGCATGTGTGCCAGAGTACGGAGTATTCTGGGTGCTTGCTCGGATTTACTCTGTACACTACGGTCTCGGCACGGGGGATTGATCGCCAAGCTTGGATGCTGCGCTAGCCGGATTTGGCGTAGTGCAAACTGTACGGACTATCCGTACTTTGGCCCAAGGAGCGAGTTGTCTTGGCAAGATGAGCCGTGCGTTGGAGCTAGCTGTGCAGGTGCCAGAGCTGAACAAGTGTCCAGAGCTTCGGAATCAACCCGTCGTCAGCCTTGGCCGTTCAGTCGCCGCTCTTAAACGACGAGCAAGCAATCACTCTAGCTCCCACGGCACCCACCCAAAATGCGGCTTATACAGTCAATTACCACAGCACTGCTGCTTCTTGCAGCAGGCGTTGCTCAAGCCGCCTCTGCTTGGGGTTTTGACGACGGCAGCGTGCAGGTTGCTGCAAAGAAGGGCGATTCCATCAAGGAGAGGTATGCGGAGCCACGACATCAAGCAAGCCGGGCGCACGATGGACGCTAATACTAACACCACTCTCCGTTTACAGTCTTAGTCAAAAAGGCCCTCTCGCAAACCCCATCTCCCTCGGAAGCGCCGATACACTGAAGCTGATCCTGACCGCCAAGGAGAATGGCAAGGGCAAGCGGCCGCACCAAGCATTCCTGGTGCTGCAGGAGCGAGAGTCTGGGCTCGAAGCACCATTTCCGCTGACGGTGAAGGAGACAGGGAAGGCGGTCGTTCAGATTGTAAGGCGCCGCGAACACGTTTACGAGTTGGGGACAAGCTTGCTGATGTTTGCGGGACAACAGTCGCAAAAGGACCTCCCCATCCAGCTCCGCGTCGCTACCGAGCCCCTGAAGGCGTCCGTCGTTCTGGCCTCCTTTGGATCGGTCCAAGGCCTCGACGCGCCCGTTTTCGACCTCAAGATCGAGCAGGACGCCGCCATCCCACCCCCAACATACGAGAAGCCCCTTCGATACGGCAAGAAGCCCGAGATCCATCACATCTTCCGCCCCGACCCTAAGAACCCACCCAAGCTGGTGTCGCTCGTCTTTGGCTTTGCTGTCATTGCCACGCTACCGGCCCTACTCATCGGCGTACGCTCCTCCTCCATTCCACGCTCGCTCTTTGCTTTTCCAACTTCCTTCCCAGATTCCACGTCACAGATTCATTGCTAACTGTTGTCCGTAGTGGGTCGCGCTCGGCGGAAATCTGAACCACCTCTCCAAGGCTTTCGGCGCCGCGCCGCTGTCGCATGCTACATTTTTTGGGTCCGTACTGGCGATGGAGTTTGTCTTCTTCTTGTACTATACGACCTGGAACCTGTTCCAGGTGCTACCGGTCATGGGTGCAGTCGCGGCCGTCACCCTGCTAAGTGGTACGAGGGCGCTCGGGGAGGTCCAGAGCAGGAGGCTGGCCGGGGAGCGCTGAGAAACAGCTGGTTTGCGAGGAATATACCGTCGCAAGAGATCTCCGACTCTGCCTCGAGCCATAGCTCTAGGCCCCCCAGTAATGGTTTGCAGTATCACCTTGATGAGAGGTCACAGTGGATGGGTTTTACAATACCTACTATGATATGGATGTGGGCAACGAAAACGGAACGACTTGTTGAGCAAAAAAAATGCAAACATTGAAAGGCAACGGAACTATGAAAGTTGAAACGTGCCGGTGACCTTTAGTGCACTGCGTGTTTGGACTGATAGCGTGCTTGCACCTGTAGCGTGGCACAAGTGAAGGCGATGTTGCTGGCTCCCATCGTCCTACTTACATAGTACGCTACCAGAGGAGGAAAGCAGCAAGTCCCACCAATGAAAGCGCACCCTGCACCCAGCGTCAGCCCCACCCCCGGAGCCGTCAAATTGGCCCACCTGGGAGTGTTTTGACCCCTGCATGTAAACAAATGGATTTATCGATCGCGTCCTTGCTCCCATGTCTCCGACACTCGCTTGCCTGCCAGGGTCGACTCGCGACTTCCGCTCAATCATCGCCCGCGCCCAACGTTGTGGAAAGCGCTCCTCTGGAGTGAAGATGCAGTTTGAATAATCAACTGCGCCCAGCTTAAAACGCACCTTCTCGTAAAGTTGCAGCAATCGCAGCGCACCTACCTCGGCGTGACTCGAGCAAATCGAGGTTGATTGTCGCCCGCACTTGCACTTGCACCCAATCGCGCCTGCTGCACCACCGATACGCCCCTCAATTAACCGGCACCGCGCTCGACGCGTTTCTGGCAGGCTCGCCATGGACATCAATACCAACAGCAGAGGCAGTCATGCCAGCAGCAAGCCCAAGCATATTTCTAGACTCAGAAAAGAGATGCTCCAACATCGTATGCACCAGAACCCCTTCAGCTCACCACCATCATCCACGGGCTCCCACGACACGGTCAGCACCACCACCGAAGAGCTCTCCCGGAATCTTTCCGATTTCTCCTTCAGTCCCGACGGCGAGGGCACCCGCCGACTGAGCCAAGAGCTGCCCAATCCCTCCAAGCGCCACGCCTCCCGGTCAGGCCGCTTCGGCGCCAGGCAGACGGACACGGTCCTCAACACGTCGGTCATTGCTCGCACCTTTCCCGAGTGGACTGGTCTCTTGTCCAAGGCCGACGTGTCCCTCACCAAAACAGACGACATGGCCGCAGCGCTCGAGCCCGTTTCTGCCTCCCCGGGCGGGAAGGAGAACATGCCCCCGAACCAGGAACGTGCGGATGAGAATCCCTTTGGGAATGTGGCCGACGCAAAGAGGAAGCGCGTCCGCGCCGATCTACAGGCGCGCGTTGAGAACGAGTCCGACTGCTCTACCGTCCTCTCCCTCTCGCCTGGGCGGCCGGCCTCGGCATCGCGCCGGTCCCGGTTCGCGCCCACCCAGCCGGGCGCCGTCCTGTCCCCCGATGCCGCGAAGCGCTCCCTCCAGGACATGGCGTCCAAGATCCGGACCGAGAAACACACCACCAGACACGACGCCACTCCGAAGCGCTCTCTCTCCGATGCACAACCCGACCATGCAACCCCGGCTCACGCCGTCGGGCTCGATAACAGCGTCATCACCCCCACCAGCCGCTCCTTCTTCTTACCTCCTCTCCGCCATCTCCCCGACTGGACTTCGGGGACTCTCAAGTTTAGTACCATGAAGAACGGCGTCCCTGTCTTCGTCAGGTCGGGCAAGTCTGGTGTCCGTCTGGACAAGCACGGCAGGGACCACGACGAGATTCACGAAGTCGGCATCAGCAAGGAGGACGAGGAGATATTCGTCTCTATGGATAAGCTCCAGGAGGAGGTCCGCGAGCTCCACGACCACGATGCGATGCTGCAGCGCGAGGCCGAGAGGCTGCAGCGCGAAGTCGACCTGCTCCAGGCTGAGCTCAAGAGGCTCAAGGGCCGGAAGCTCTCGGATAGTGCCATCGGCTCAGAATCCGATGCCTCGTTCCGGCGCAGCGGTGGGCCTAACGAGGATCTGGAGCGTGAGATTGCGCAGCTGCGGGATCGTCTTGACCAGGCTAGTAGACAGGTCGGCGTCAACGACATCCACACTGCTGCCCTCACCGCGGAGCGCGATGAGGCCTTGCATCAGGCCTCTGTCGCCCGCGAGCGCGCCACGAAGCTCCAAGCCGAGCTGGAAGCCACGCAGAGGGACCTCGAGTCTTCTCTTCACTTGCTGCAGGAGAAGGAGGAACTGCAGCTCGAGAACGAGAATCTGCTTGCCGAGAACCAAACCCTCAAAAATCAACGCGACTCGGCACTCCAGAACAACAAGAGTCTGACCGCCGAGAACGACAAGCTCCGACGGGAACTCAGCGGGGTACAGAAAGACCTCCGCATGACTCGCGAGGAGCTGGTCTCGGTGCGCAAGCAATACGAAGCGCTGCAGGAGGAGAAGCGCCAGCTCGCACAGGACCATGCCAGCATGGAGCGCAACAATGACAACTACTACAAGGAGAACAAGAAACTGCAGGCGCAAGTGGCCGCCCGGGACCAACACATCGCCGATTTGAAGAAGGGCATCAGTTCTCGAGACAAGATGCTCGAAAACATTGAGGGCCTGACAACGAACACGGCCGTCCTCGAGTTGAATGCCGAACTCCAAGCCGAAGCCGAACGGCTACAGACCAAGACGGAAAAGCTGGCCGCCGAGCTGCAGCGGAAGGACAGCGAGCTCAGCGTGAGGGAGGGCCGGATTCGCTCTCTCAAGGAGGAAAATCTCGACCTTTCTATCGAAAATGAAAGACTGCGGGAGGAGAACCAGCGTCTTCGCTCCGAGCAAGAGGAAACACATGGCCAGTGGGTCAATGAGAGGCTTAAGGCGGCTCGCCACAACCAGTCCCGCTCCAATAAGGCGGTGGATGATGATACCGACGATTGTGTCCGCTTGGACGATGACTTCAAGCAGAGGGAGGCGGCGCTCCGGAAGAAGCTCGAGCGCCGTGAAGCAGCCGTCCAGAAGGTCAAGCGCTTATCCAACAGAATCAGCGAAATAGCGGAGCAAGAGTTCACGGGGAAGTCGGCCAAGGTGACTCGCATCGTCGAGCCACGGGAGTCACAGACGGCGATGGACGATATGACTGGAAAGAGCAGCGCCGTCAACGTCGACGACGACCCCACAAGGGAGCTTCACCTCACCGACGGGGACTCTGACTTTGCTAGCGTCATGGAGGGCGAAATCGTGAAGCTGAAGCATACTTATCGGGAGCTTCAGAAACGGGCGCAGCAGCAGGATCTCGAAGTCACCGACCACTTGCCGCCCTCGCTTCCCCCGACTCTTCAGAGAAGCAAATCGGATAGCGGAATCCCCTCCAAGTCGGCGCAGCAGAAGGCTCAGCCCCCCGGAATCCTCAAGAAGTCTAGTCAATTCGAGGACACCGGCCGCTTCAGCGTCAAGTCAGCGCTGAGCGTGGCGAGCCTCCAGACCGAGGAAGAGGCTCCCAACACGGTACGCAACCGCAGGTCTTCGCAGGGCAACACTCAAGACCTCCCTCGTCCTGGGTCGCGTCTCCGCCGCAACTCGGAGGCGGACCGCGACGCGACGGAGCCCAACATGACCTCTGCCTTCTTCATGCCCGACATCACGCTCGATGGTCCCAAGCAGGGCACCGCCAAGGATTTGCCGCAGCAACCCCTCCCCTCCCTCAGCAGAGACGCCCGCCGGGTGTTGGACGGGATCTGCAAGCACAATTCTGTCAACTGCAACATTTGTGTGCGGATTGCCGCCCATGGCAGCGGCGGCAACAACAGCTTCGAGAAAACCACGTCGGCTCCGGCCGGCCACAGAACGACCTCCACGGCCGCTCCCGCCTCCAACAAGATCCTCATCACGCCCGAGGACGTGCGGCGCGGCAAGAAGATCGTCTCGGCCGAGAAGCCCATACCCGTCTCGGACCGCATGCACCAACCGCCGTTATCAGGCCAGGAGGACCCCACCGTCCGGCCGGCCATGCCGCCCGGAGAAGCCCTCGCCGTGCTCATCAAGGAGACGCAGGACGAGATCGACCACTTGCAGATGGAGCTCAAGAAGCTCAACGAAATCTATTTTGGGCTCGACAAGTCGATCGGCATGCGGGAGCGCCGCCGCGTCATGAGCGAGATCAAGCGGCTGCAGGGCGAGCTAGAGGCCAAGAGCGGGCACCTGTACCGGCTGCACGACGTGCTCGAGGGGCAGAAGCAAGCCGGGCAGCTGATGGAAGGGGACGGGGTTGACGTGACTGTCCTGAGTGGGTTGCTAAGAGCGGAGTTGGAGGGCGATGGGGAGGAGATTGGAGGGACGGAGACGGGGAGGAGCGGGGAGGTGTGGGAGGGGTTTGAATAAGGAGTGAGGTCTTGCCGGCTTGCTCACTCGTGAGCGCTTTGGTTTCAAGAGGATAAGCCTTGGTCTCTCCTGAGGCTTGGCGGCGATGAAGTAGCGTGGTTGTGGTGGTGGTGGTTGTGGTGGTGGTAGCGGCGGCCGCGATGCTGCTGCTGTGATTGTTGGATGTCATCATTGGCTTGTTGGGGGTTCTGCAAAGGGGAGTTACTCTCTCTCTTTTTTCCTTTTTTTTTCCCGCTTCCCGTCTCATGTTGGGGTCTGGTTACACCTGAAATGGTTTCTGTTTGAAGTAACTGTCTGTCTGGCTTTGTCCGGGGAGCCGGCTGTGTTTGGTCTAGGCGGTTTGGGTTCATCGCAGGCTTGGGTCAGGGTGGAAGGGGGACTTTCACCTCATGCATATCAGGGTATAGCTCTGTTGGGCGTTTAGAGTTTGAGAAGCATTGAAATGGTTCTGTCATTCGTTGTCCTGCTAAGGTAACGGGTCACCACCAGCACTCTCAAAGTTGGATGTCCCACCATGTGCAACGTTGTGTTTATCATGTTGTCAGTTTCGAAGGGGGGTATGATGCCTCGGGGCTACCGAGCAGTGAAGCGGCAAGGTTCCGGCGTAGTCGAGTCTGTTGCGAGTGTGCATATGCGTACGCGCGGAATACGCCACAAACACCAACACATGGACATGCAATTCGTAGCACAAAACCACACACGGTCTCAAGACGGCATCCCCGGCCTCGACCAATCCCGGCTATCGAACAGCCCGTCTCCTCACCGGTCAGCAGTAGGAAAAGAGGGAGACAGGCCAGCGAATAAGACGATGCGAGGCGCAGCGCTCAAACATATTGCTTGTATGTCCTGCACTCGGGATGAGTCTCTTTCTCTCTGTTCCTAGTCTCCCGAGGGAACATCATCAGCATCACAGTCCGAAGCATCGGCACGGCTCCTCTCGATCGCCTGACCGGCCGGACAGGATTGGTTCTTACTTAGCGTCGCAGCCGGGGAGTGGGAACTGGTCTGGTTACTCTTATTTTTCTTTTTGCCCTACTATGTATGTTTTGCTCCTAGGATTCTTTCTTCTTTCTTAATTGGCTGCCAAACGTAAAGGTGTAGTATCTCAGCTACTACCCTCTCTGTACATGTGGAGGAAAGCGGCATCCCGTACATCAAATACATTGTCATACATCGAATGGCTAGTAATCTGTATGGTATGCACACGACCAAAGCACAAGCAGGCAAGGCGTTGTTCTCTTTTTTTGATGTCACGTCGCCGTCAAACCTCCATCCATCGGATTTAAATTCCAAAGAAGACCGACAAACATCTTGCCCAGGAATTTAGCTCTTTCAGCCACTCGCCTCTTTGGGGAAAGGGCGGAAAAAAAGAGAAGGGGGGCGGGGGGTGTAGTGTAGGTGCAAGTACGGAGTATTCCGTACAGTGTAGTTAGGAGTAAGCTCGGCCTCGGAAACCTCCACAGATACCGAAATACTCCGTACCTGCTTCTACCTTATGTGTGTGTGTGTGTGTGTGCGTGTGTGTGCGCGAGTAACTACGGATCGTACAAGTAGAGGTGTGTGTGTGTAATCTGTACGGATACATACCGCACGCCATTTGGCGAGATGCGGGGGGGATCGAAGGGTGCAGTGCAAAAGTGGCTCGCGCACGGCCATCCCCCTTTCCCCTACCGAGCGAAAGGGCGAGCGAGCGAGCGAGCGAGCGAACATCTCGGCCCCGGGACCGAGGAAAGCAAACATCGCTCTGCTTCGGGTAAACCGGGCCCCTTTTCATTCAAGCTGGTATTGCGGGGTCTCGACTTACCGGGGCATTTGCCTTTGTTCACGACCTGGCCGCGAAATGAGAAAAAGAGGGCACGGTGCTAGGGTGATGCCGCGGTTGCCAGAAATGAAGGCTCAAAACTTCAGGCAGGAACATACCATATACACACAAGAGTCAGATTACTTGACTGTTACGGCTTTTAACGTAGTAGTATATATGCATGTATAGACATACATTCTGTACAAGGTTTGCGAGAGATTCGGCATGGAACCCTACAATATCACATACACACACGGTATTTTACTGTGTAAATTGAGTAGTCCTGGTGGAAGGATTCTACTAATCTCGAATGCAACGGTTCGCTGCCTGCTGCGGAAATAGACTAGTGTGCGGATTAACTAGTGTACACTAGTGTACACGGGGCATGGGATGAGCGCTTACAGTACAAACAACACAGTAGATCGGTGCTGCCGCTGCCGACTCGTCCGCCAGACACACGCAGAGGCGACCTATGGCGACGACCAAGCGCGTGCCTAATAATCTTACCTTGTGTAACACTTATCGTGGACTAGCCGTAAAGACCGTCGCTTAATGAAGAACAAGGTTCCCAGATCATGCATTTGCGACGGGGAAAGATAGTCTGCCTGGCCGTGTGGATGCTTACCTGTAATTGCACTGTGTGCTAAAGGCATTTGTACTAGTATGGGGGTGGCTCCTGCCAACCAGTCCGTCTATTGCTAGGCAATCCTTTGTCCGACCGACTTTGCAAAGCCAAAACCCCAAACGGATCGAGGGTTGGCTTCCTTTAACCAACCAACCCGCCTAGGTCCCAACGCCCCGGATATCGCAAGAGTTCAAGCTGCATGCGCGGCAGCGCCCACGATGTCCTCTCCCCACCCCCAGCGCGTTCTTGGCAGGCAGTGATTGGGGCCTCTGTGAATCCTCATTTGGCGAGATTGTCGCTGTGGTACAACAGGGTTACAGCAGGGGGGGGGGCCTGGCCTGGCCGAGTTGGGGCTAGGCTCAAAGTATCTCAGCAAACCTACCACACAAAGTGTGTGTGTGTCTGTGTGTGTATGTAGGCGCGGCGTTGCTTACACTACACTTTCCCTGGGGTGCCGCCTGTTGCCCCCTACCGTTACCCGCGACGGCAAAGTGCCGCCGTGCTGCCGGCATCGACCCCACAGAGCCTCTGTGATCCTTCTGAGGGAACTCCATCTCGAATCCGTTCCTTTTCACTCACCGACCAGCGAACAGATTCGCGTAAGGTAGACATGGCTTCAAACGCTGCAACAACAGCGGTGGCGTCTTGCATCGAATGCCGGCGGCGTAAACAAAAGGTAACAAGGCCTCTGAGCGTGCCGGGGCGCCCCCGCCGTCACGAGGTCAACTTGCTTTTGCGCAAGAAGAAAACTTTGGACTGACAGACTCGACCCAGTGTGACCGCAAGTTTCCCTGCAACCATTGCTTAAAGCGAGGAGTGTCCCATCTTTGCCGGTTTGAATCGAAAGCAGGCGCTTCAAAATCTCCCAAGGATGACCGATCGCATGACGGCAACTCAAGGTCAGGTCCACGACCATGTTGTCGCATCGCCTCGCCACTGACCTGGTGCTCCCACCGTAATCAGGACGTCTAGGAAGCGCAGTCTTGACGGCCCAGATAGAGGCGCTCCGTTGGAACGGGACGATGATTCGGCCTCGGATGTCGACGTGAGCGGGACTTTGGCCGGCCTGGGATACCTGTCCCATCACCACCACTTGGTACTTGGTCAGGGTTCCGGTCCGAAAGTGAGCCAACGCACCACGGGAGAGGGCCGCGAGAAGCCGACTAACTATTCAGCAGGCAGTCAGGGATCTAGTGGAGGAAAGCGACGGCGAACAGTCTGACGAACTCAAGGACGCCCTACGTCTGATGCCGGAGAAACGGTACACCGGTATGTCTGTTCGGTATCCCGCCAATGGCTTCGGTACGGGGGTTGACTTGCCGCAGATTGTCTCGTCGACAACTGGCTTAACGGTGCAAATCATCAGTACTACGCCCTGTACCCGCCTGAGTTCAGGACGCAGTACGACGGCTGGTGGGCGACACCCCGAAACAAGGTGACCCCCGAACTCACGAGCCTGATCCTGCGTGTTTGCGCTTGTTCGCTCCATTTTATCATGGACGACAACGTCAGAGTGAGGCTGGAGACGGAACTCGCCACCAACGTCCTAACTCTCGCGAACCGCATGCATGCTGCGGCCCACAAGATCAGCAGCAGCATCCCGCTAGGGAAAGGGGGCCTTGTCCATGTCCAGCAACTGTTCCTTACCGCCTTCTGGTTCAAGTCGGCCGAGAAGTGGAACGAATCATGGCATGCTCTGGGCAGGGCCGTTCACGCTGCGAACGAGATAGGTATGCCTCCCAGTCACATCTCGTAGTCTTCAGGCTCTGGCTGACGCCCGTCCAAGGTCTACACCAAGACTCCTCTTCGGAGGGGATGTCGGAGTACGACCGTGAGATGAGGAGACGCGTCTGGGTTATCCTCTATCTGTGGGATTTGTAGGTCATCATGTCCGGCCCACGAAGGCGGCCTACTAATTAACGCTCTTCAGCTCGCTGAGTTCCATGTTGTCTCGGCCTTTCATTATCAACCATGCTACCTGCAACGTCGTAATGCCGACACTAACCCTCGAGTACACCTGAGACCGCCCCGATCAGCCGTCGCCGTTCCGGCATATGAACCTTCATTGTCAGCTTTGCATCGACTTGGCGGCGCAGGTCGGGGGCCCGTTGAAATCAGACGAGGATAAGGCGAAAGCAGCCAGACGAGCGAAGGAGGTGGTTGAGAACTGGATCGAAAACCTCCCGGCCGAGTACGCCGTTGAGAAGCCGGAAATGCGGTGGGACGACGAGTTCGATTGGGTTGTCTTCCAACGGCGTTATCTGCACCTGATTGCGTACATGAGCTTGTTCAGTCAGCTGAGGCCGTTTCTCGCGCGGAGCTCGGCCGAGCCTATGTCGGAGCTTGAAGCCAGTCTTCGAGCGGCAGGTGTTGATGCGGCGCTAGGTCTCATGGAGGCGTCGTGGAGGCTTTTCGAGAACCTCGTATCGGTGGGCGCCAAGTTCCACTACGCCATCTTTTGCATTTTCGATGCGGCAACCGTCATGTGCTCTGCCTTTATCCAGGACGAGGCTCGCAATCTTCCGCAGCGGGAGACGATCCTCGAAGCGATAAAGAAGAGCTTGGGCATGCTGGCCGAGGTGGCGTCACAATCCAAGACGACATCAGCGCTGTACCGCATCCTCAAGGGCCTTCTGGCCAAACTGCCATTGAACGCCAGGGAACTTGGTGTGATTGGGTCGACCAAACGTATGAAGGGAGAGAGGGTTACGCCGTCAATTGTCAGAGCTCATGTCCCCACGAAGTCGCCAACCGGCTCCTCTTCACCTTCGCAAGGTCCCCGCGCCGAAGCGCAGCAGAATATCAACCCCCGGCACAGATCAACCAGCGCGAGCTCTGACAGCAACTCCACGCCGGATTCGTCCAACTTCCAACCACACAGCGAGAGTTCAATATCGCTGCCGGAGAGCGGTCGATCCATAGGTTCCCAATCATTATCATCATCACCACCGTCAGCGGAAGGACCGCCACAGCCCAGACAGGTCCTGCGATCAAATGGCGTTGCATCGACCGATCGCCATCTGGAATCCAACGCATTCGCGCTTCCGACCCCAGCTCACCCGGCGTACCCGGTTTCGACGGGTAGCTTCATGTCGCCAACGAGCGCCATGTCGACGACCGTCTATGTGCCGTCGAGCGGATTCCCGACCACTCCGTATGTGCAAGGAGACGGCTTCTCGTTTGGCCCGGCGGGTTCGATTCCCTACAGCCAGCCCGGTTGGCAATCAGCCCAGGGGGCCATGGACGGCCTGGGCAACACCTTGAACATGTACGAAGATGGCGGCCTCTCAGCGTTCAACAGTGCGGCGCCCGAGGTGCTCCAATACTGGGAGTGGCAGACACTCGGGTTTGACAACCCCGTATCATGGAGCCAAATACAGGCGCAGAGCGGGATCCGACAGCATCAGGCCGTATTCCCGGACGGATTCGTCGGCCGGGGAGTGGCCAACGACTGCGGGGCTAGCACGAGCACCGAAGATATGAGCCGGTGAGAGTTCTAGCCCGGGACGTGTGTCATCTTTCCCAGTCCCCAGAGTACAGGCATCCCAGCTGAGATTGGATGTCGCTTCCGTGTCTGCTTTTTTGTCATTAGGAACTACTCGAGGGTCTGTTTCACAGGTTTTTTTTTTTTTTGGGGGGGGGGGGGGAGGGGTAGGTGCCTTTGATGTGCAAACACGGCAGCCGAGGCGCCGTGGGTGTATCTCGCGTTTGAAGTAGAAACGAGGCATGGCAGGGCTGCGGTTGCTTACCCCGTGTCAGGCGAGAAAGAAAGATGGTTCTCTCTAAACAATAAGAGATTCAAAATGAGCTGTAGAACGCAACACCATAGTTTATAAAATTTCTCTCCCCTCTCGGGTGATGACCTAATTGGTTAGCGAGGAGAAAATCCACGAGAGAAGCACGAGGTGCAAGAAGGGCGAGGAACAAGTTCTCATATATATAGATTTGTGTATTACATATTACATGCAGCTGTGTTCCCCAGAGCGATACCTGGTCGCCCCCAACCTGTTTTTGAGGGTTCTGCTTGATCATTCCGGCACCGAAAACCTTCGGACTCCCGGGCGGTGGAAACCGCTGCATGATGACGGACCGACGAACGCTAGGCCATTTCTAACGCGGCTGTAGCGCAGCAACGCTAGGATCGAAATCCTTGAATCAGGGCCTCTCGCGCCTCAGTCCTCGATTAGTGTAGTTTCCAACGCGGTGGCTTGAAACAGTCTCGCCGCCGCACCCTGCCACGCGCGAAAGGCTTTGGTTGTTGAGTGCCCATGTTTTTTTTACCCGGTGGCCTCGCCGGGTTCAGAGCAGGCGGGACCGGGAATGCCAAAACGGGCCCACAGCCGTCTCGGAAGTCTGCCACGTGAGTGGGTCGCACCTGCCATCACATCACAAGCGTGGGCTGCACTGGCCTTAAAGTGATGGATTGCTCCTGCCTTCGAAGTGTATGCATGTACTGTATATATGTAATCCGTACATACATACATGCATGCATATACCTACCGATATATTCCAGTACTAAGGTCTAAGCGTAAAGTAGATGTTTGTCGATGTGGCAGCATGCTACAAGTGTATGGGAGGTACAGATTTAGTGATCTTGGGTATTAGTAGCTTAAAGTACTGTACGGTTTCCGCTCTCAAGGCATTTGGGGTTAGTACTGTACTGTATGTACATACCTTTCAGCGAGCCTGGGTTAGGCAGGTGAGAAACCCATCTCCACCATTTGAAAACATAACCCCGCGTAGCCGCCCGCTCGAGATCAGCGAATGGCAGAGGAAGGTGCCTCCTCCAAAGTCAGCCACCCGGACTGATCCGCCCGTCCAAACGACTATTTTTGTATGTACAGTACATGACTGGCAGATTCGAGGCGGGCATGCAATGCGGCGAAGAGTCGTTGTAACATTGCCGGCGAGTGCCCTCTTCGGCTTGACGTGTTCCCGACCCCGCGCGTCCCTGCTTAGAGATCGTTTGGGTCCTGGAGGGCATTTGAAGAAGCAACCGTTTCCACCGGCCTCGCTGGGTCTCTTTGGGACCTGGGCACCGCGAGCAACATCCAGGATGTCTGCAACAAACGTGAACACGGCCGAGGTCACGGGCGCCCCGAAGCACAATGCCTGGGTCGGCAGTGCCGGGGCCGGCGGCTACGATCTCAGGAGTGAGTCCCGGCAACGGCTCCCGTCCCCCCCCCTTTCTGTTCCCCTTCCCAAGTACCGAAGACTCAACCCCCAGTTCCTGTGGCTGACCACGGAAAGGTGACACCATGACCACTCCGACGCCATCCATGCTGGCCGCGATCCAGTCGTGCACGCTTTTGGACGATGTGTTCAAGGAGGACCCCACGACTACGGATCTGGAGAACTACTGTGCTTCCCTGGCCGGCAAGGAGGCCGGTCTGTTCGTTCTGTCGGGCACCATGGGGAACCAGGTAGCCTTGAGGTCTCTGCTGACGCAGCCCCCTCACGGTGTCGTGTGCGACTACCGTTCCCACATTGTGAACTACGAGGCCGGAGGGTGAGAAATTTTCTCGAGGAGACCTTGCGTCATGACTTACTTGCCGGATTCGTCAGCTGACCGTTCGCTTCCTCCAGCGTCTCGGTCTTGACGGGCGCTCTGGCCAAGCCGATTGTGCCAAAGAACGGAGTCTATCTCACTCTGGAAGACATCAAGGCCAACGTCCACCTGGACGACGACGAGCACACATGCCCTACCCGCGTCATCAGCCTCGAGAACACGCTGAACGGCATGATCATGCCCCTGGATGAGGTCCGGCGCATCTCGGCCTTTGCTCGGGAGCACGGCATCAAGATGCACTGTGACGGCGCGCGGCTCTGGGAAGTCGTCGCCGCCGGGGCCGGCAGCCTGGTTGACTATGCCGCCTGCTTCGACACGGTGACCCTATGCTTCTCCAAGGGCCTCGGAGCCCCCGTCGGGAGTATCCTGCTGGGCACCAAGGACCTGATCAAGCAAGCGCGCTGGGTGAGAAAGTTCATTGGCGGTGGCTTGCGCCAGCCGGGCGTCATCACGGCGGCCGCTCGTGTCGCCGTCGACGAGACGTTCGGCAAGGGTCCCAACGGGGAGGGCGGCAAGCTCCGGAACACGCACATCCTCGCCAAAGAGGTGGCCAAGTTGTGGACGGACCTGGGCGGCAAGCTCGTCTATCCGGTACACACCAACATGGTCTGGCTTGACCTGGAGGACGCTCGCTGCCCGGAGCCCAGGTTTGAGCAGCTCGGAAAGGAGGCCGGACTCAAGCTCATGGGCGGCAGGCTGGTCATACACTATCAGATCTACGAGCGGCGCGATGTGGTCGTACCGAAGCTAGCCAGCATCTTCAAAGCAGTGTTTGAGAGTAAGAAGGCAGGAGCCGACCCGGTCTCTCGTGACAGGGTTGGCGAAGCGTCCATGTATCGGTCGCGGTGAAGCGTCTGCCCGTACTGCAATCAGAAATTGTATACATAGTAGAAATCTGAGACTTGCCCTTGTTCTTGGCTCATACCTTGCCACCATCTCTGTGACTACTATGTAGGGGAGAAATTGACCGCTCCGTCAAACCGAATGATACTCATGCTTTCCATAACTACTACATCGTTTCCTTATTTCCCTCTTCATTCTTATTTCAGATGTTAGGTTTCTTTCTTTCTTTTACTATTCTTCGTTCCGTCGCTTTATTCTCTCTTTTTCTCTTTTTACTTTCTTTCTCCTTCTTTCCTTCTCCCCGAAGGGTTTTGTAGAATCATCGGCTTGATGAGTCTCGAACAAAGCCGAACAGGACTAAAGCCGGCATTAGCCCGCGGGAGGAGTTTCTCATCGGTCACCAATTCCGGATAAGCCAGTTCTTCGGGGAAATATACAAAGTACTGTGGCGTGCAGAGGCCTTCCCTAGTGTAGTGTGGTTAGTATGTACTGTACCCACGTGCGAAGCTACCTTAACTAACGCATGGTGTGGCTTGTACGGATTACTGCAGTAATGCCAACAAGTCTGTTTGTTGACTTGGCACAGAATTTTCCAGACGGCTGGGCAGCGAATTGGGCAAGGGCACGAGCTATCCCCAGATTTGCTCCCGGTCAGTTGGTTAGTCATATGAGCCACGACACCCCCGCCCCGAAGCAAAGAAGGGCCGACCGGAGGGCCGAGGATTCTCCACGATTCGGCTTCACCGTGGAGTCGGCCCACGCAGACGAGCTGGCCGAGGCTGGGCACAAGAGTGTGTGGCCTGGCCGGAAATCCGCCGGAATATCCGGGACGACGCAAGGGTATCCACTGCAGAATTCCTAGTGTAAACAGCATACGGATACATGCCTACTGCAGTAGGTATCCGTACATATGCCGAATCCCTTTGCTTTCAGCATGAAGGGGCGGGTCTGTGCTTCCCAGATCAAGGTTACGATCTAGGCTAAGCAAACTAGCGGCAGCCACTGACATCGACGTCTTTTGGAGGCTGGCCTAAACTCCACGCGTTCTTTAGAACCCAGCTTTGAGCTGAACCGGGACTTTGGAATTGGCTGGGGAAAAGCCATTGCCGGCTGGGGAAAGCTAATTTTGCCCCGCACTAAACCCCTGTCGTCCCGCCCCAAAGCCCGGCTTGACGTCACAAGAGCCCGGCGAATCAGGGCACCTAATTCGGGGCTACGCCGGGGAATTGGCTTGGGGCTGCGGGGAATGCAGCTCCAACACCAATTCCCAACCGTTCCTCGCAGTTCCTGCCGCTCGCGAAATTGTCAAAGTGATTGTAGCCATGAGAAAAGAAACTTGGATGGCAGAATCTGGGGAAAACGTACAGAGATGCTGTCTTTTTATTATATGGCTTACAGCTTCGTATGCTTTCTTCAATAATACGTTAGTGAAGTCAGATGCAAATAGAACGCCCTTGCTGAGAATGACAAGGCCTCAATGCCTGCTTCCCGATTCCGAAAGCGGGAAGAAAAACAGAAAAGTTGGAGAAGCGACGATCATGATCAAGTTACCCCATGCCCCGGACACGAAGGGCCAGCCTTGGGTCCGGGCATCATCCCCAATACTACCTTACGTACGAAGAATACACTAGAGCTGCGGCTTCCTGCAAGCAAGGTTACATGCACAGCTTTGTTGAGGTCCTCGACCGCCCCCGGAGAGCTTCGGCCACGATCCCGTCCCTCAAGCCGTCATTTTTGGAAGCTAAGACGGGCAGCCCTTCAATCCGGGTTCGAGGCCCGGCCGAGCAGGCTCTTGAGTCTTGAGAGGCTCCTCTTTCCTTCCAATTCTCCAACCCACCCGGGCAGCAGGCGGCATCTCTCTCTCTCTCATTTCTTTAAAAGGGCCCAACATCCCCTGCTTCCCTCGGGGCCTTCTTTCGTTCTGTCCCACCCACACGGTACAGCAACACCGTTGTAAGCAAGACAGCACCACCACGACGTGCTGAGAGCTACCCAATGGCGCTACGACATGCCGCGACGGCGGCGCTCGCCGGCCTTTCCTCAAGCGCTGCAGCCTTGTACATCAATGGTTCGGTCACGGCGCCCTGCGACTCGCCAATCTACTGCCATGGCGAACTGCTCAAAGGCGTCGAATTGGCGCATCCCTTCGTCGACAGCAAGACATTTGTGGACATGTGAGTCATGAGCCCTCCTGCTGGCCCGGAATGCAGTGCCCTACTCTTGCTGGTCCACGGTGAGACATGGACTGACCCGGATCTCTGCTGCCCAGGCCCACGCTCAAGCCGGTAGACGAAGTGCTTGCAGCGTTCAGCAAGTTGCGCCAGCCGCTGTCTAACAACTCGGAGCTCAACAACTTCCTGGCCGAATACTTTGCCCCGGCTGGACACGAGCTCGAAGAGGTGCCCAAGGGCGAGTTGCAGATCGACCCCAAGTTCCTCAACAAGCTCGAGGATCGCACCATCAAAGAATTCGTCAGCAAGGTGATCGACATCTGGCCCGACCTTACCAGGCGCTATGCCGGCCCGGGCGACTGCTCCGGATGCGCCAACAGCTTCATCCCCGTGAACCGCACGTTCGTCGTGGCTGGCGGCCGCTTCCGGGAGCCCTACTACTGGGACTCGTACTGGATTCTCGAGGGCCTCTTGCGCACCGGCGGTGCCTTCACCCAGATCTCCAAGAACATCATCGAGAACTTCCTCGACTTTATCGACACGATCGGCTTCATCCCCAACGGCGCCAGGATCTACTACTTGAACAGGTCTCAGCCCCCTCTCCTGACGCGGATGGTGAAGAGCTACGTCGACTACACCAACGACACGAGCATCCTGGAGAGGGCCCTACCGCTGTTGATCAAGGAGCACGACTTCTTCACCAACAACCGGAGCGTGTCCGTCACGGCGTCGAACGGCAAGACGTATACTCTGCACAGGTGAGTGAGCCCGCGCGGACGAACCTCGGAAACCAGCTGCTAATACGTTTTGCCTCTTGCAGGTACCACGTTGAAAACAACCAGCCGCGCCCGGAGTCGTACCGGGAGGACTACATTACCGCTAATAACGGGTCCTACTACGCGGCCTCGGGCATAATATACCCGGTCAAGACACCCCTTAACGAGACGGAAAAGGCCGTGTTGTACTCCAACCTAGCCAGCGGCGCCGAGTCCGGCTGGGATTACACCGCGCGATGGCTTCGGGTTCCCGACGACGCTGCGAGGGACGTCTACTTCCCGCTCCGCTCGCTGAATGTTCGCGAGATGGTCCCCGTTGACCTCAACTCCATCCTCTACGAGAACGAGGTTATCATCGCCGAGTACCTCGAAAAGGCCGGCAACTCCTCGGAAGCCAAGCGGTTCGCCTCGGCTGCCAAGCAGCGCAGCGAAGCCATGTACAATCTCATGTGGAACGCCACGCACTGGTCCTACTTTGACTACAATCTGACCTCCAACGCGCAAAACATTTTCGTTCCGGCCGACGAGGACACCGCCTCCTTCGACCGATATGCGGCTCCGCCAGGTCAGCAGGTCTTGTTCCACGTCGCCCAGCTCTACCCCTTCTGGACCGGCGCGGCCCCCGCCCACCTCAAGTCTAACCCCCTCGCGGTGCAAAAAGCCTATGCCCGCGTGTCGCGCAGGCTCGACACCAAGAAGGGCGCTATCGCCGCGACCAACTACCGCACCGGCCAGCAGTGGGACCAGCCCAACGTCTGGCCTCCGCTGCAGCACGTCCTGATGCAGGGCCTGCTTAACACCCCGGCCACCTTTGGCGAGTCTGACCCGGCTTACCAGGGCGTGCAGAAGCTGGCCTTGCGCCTCGCCCAGCGCTACTTGGACTCCACCTTTTGCACTTGGTATGCCACGGGCGGCTCGACCAGCGACTTCCCACAGCTACAGGGCGTCAGCCCGGACGCTACGGGCATCATGTTTGAGAAGTACGCCGACAGCGCTACCAACGTGGCCGGCGGCGGCGGCGAGTATGAGGTCGTCGAGGGTTTCGGGTGGACCAACGGCGTGCTGATCTGGGCCGCTGATGTCTTCGGTAACAAGCTCAAGCGCCCAGACTGCGGCAACATCACGGCCGCGCACACTCACTCTGAGGCTAAGAGGAGCCTGGGAGATGGCGGGCTGGCGAGAAGGGCGGTGGAGCTTGATCCGTGGGATGCCGCGTGGACCAAGATGTTTGGGCGGAGCAAGCTCCGGAGGAGAGAGGCGGAGGACGTGCGGAAGCGGTGGTCGAGTTGAGGATCCGATTCATATTGCTAATGAGCGATGGCCTGTTGTACTTTTGCTTTTATGCGGTATCTTTTTACTCTTTAGTGTCTCCGTCTTGTTCGCGCTGGCAGACCTTATCCGGTCGCGTAGTCGGGCAACGGAGGAGGTTGCTATCTGTATCTGGGCCTCAGCTCGATAGCTCGCCATCTATGAGGAGGTCGAGCTTATTTACGATAGTACCAACCGAAATAATGATTATTTAGCTATTTCTTCACACGAAATGGTGGTCATTAATTCGCACTTGACTGCTCGAGAATGCACCGTGAACACTGAAGAGAGGAAGGCATTGTTGCCGAATTGAGTATGTAAAGCTGTGCGATACAGTAGAAAAGAAAAAAAGCTTGGGGGAAGAACAAACGAAAAGAAAGGATGGAAGTCATCGGTCTTGGGCCACCGGATTTCCTTATGGTTCCTCCAACAACGCCAAAAAAAACACCCACCCACCCAACTCTGCCGTCTCAACGCCGGTATAAAATCAAATGTAACCATGGATGTACATATACCCGCTCCATCATTCCATCGTGGCTCCCAATCCCAACCCCTCCCCTTCAATCACCACAACTTGGCCCCAGACGCCGTCAACGCCGCGTCCCGACACGCCTCCCACCCCGACCAGAAGGTCGACCGCGGCGCTGCCTTGCGCTGGATGTCTCGCCTACCTCGTTCATGGCACCACTACCGCCTCTAGTAGCACGGACGGTGGAGAGGCGCTCGGCCGACCGTTTCTTGAGGGGGCCAGGATCGAAGGAAGAGGAGGAGGAGGCGACGGTGGTGTAGGAGGAGGAGGAGAAAGGGGGGGAGGTGGAAGGGGAGAACCCTGCCTAAGAGTCCCCGAGGTGCGACCATTCCGGGATGGCCCTGATCTGCTGCCACATGAACTTCTCGAGCTTGTTGGCCGACTTGGCGTAGGGCGTCGACTCGTTGTTGTACTTGCGGCAGTTGTCAAAGATGAGCTTGGCGTCGCGGATGAAGTCCTCGGGCGTGTTGTACTGGTCCGCCTCGAGCTTGGACTCCATGGTGGACAGGTCCATGGGCTCCTTGATGACGTCGTAGTAGTCGAGCACCTCGTCCTTGTTGACGGGGACCAGGAAGGGCCAGCTCGACGGGTGGTTCTGCAGGTCGTTGAGGAGGTGGAGCAGCTGGTTGTAGTTGGGCCCGTGGCGCGGCTGGCGCGCCAGCTCGTCCATGTCGGGGGACCAGCCCGAGGCGCGGATCGCCTCGATCGAGAGCGGGTCGATCGGGGAGACGCCGTGCTTCTGCCACTGCTTGGGCGGCTGGTGGACGATGTGGGATTTGGAATAGGCCCGGATCTTGGCCTGAACGCACTCCTTCTGCTTGAGCAGCATGCGGCCCATCTCGAGGTAGCGGATCCGCGGGAGCATGGTGCACTGCATGATGGTGCCGCCTTCGTAATCTTTGATATAGCCCATCCAGACGGACTTGTCGAGCGTGATCTCCTTGGTGAAGCCCTGCTTCTTGAAGTAGCCGATCGCGTAGTTGTCGGCATACGTCAAGAAGTGCATCACGTCCGACGTCGCCTTAACGTAGTCTTTTAGGTGCGACATGAGGTGGGCGCCGTAACCCTTGACCTGCTGGTCCGACGAGATGGCGCAGAACACAATCTCGGCAAATTTGCGCCCTTTGAACGGCCGGTACGTGATGCCGCCGACCACCTCAAGCGGCTTCTTCACGATGGCGATGGACAAATGTGTGCGGTCGTAGACCAAGCGCGCAATGTAATCCTTAGGCATTTTCGGTAGCTGCTTTTGAAAGATGCATTTGAGGCCAGTGAGGATGATGAGACTCTCGCGCTGGTTGTCATTGTTGACCACTCGGAACTCGATCTCTCCATTGCGCTCTTCGATAACCGCGGGCTGGACGAGAGCAATGTTGGTTAGCCCTTGGGGGGAAAGGGGAGGGAAGGTGGGGCAAGTTGGACATGAGAAAGGTCGGGGACGTGATATGAGCGGCAGTGGGCTAAACTCACCTTTTCAGGGTACGGAATTGGCGGGATGTTGGCGGGTTTCTGCTCTGGTTCGGCCGAGTTGTCGTGTTTGACGCGCTTAGATGCGACAGGCGACGACGGCTCGTCTGATGCCTTGCGCTTCCCGTCTGTGGCATCAAAGTCAGCAGAGCTGGTGGGAAAAGTAAAGTTGAGGGTCCTAAAAAGCGGCAGACTCACTCTCGTCTTTCATTTTGATGAACGCGCAGCGGTCACGCGATGGGAAAGTTGGCGCCGGAACGTTGGATTCGAGACCGCGGTTGATGGATAAGGTGATGATAGTGTACGGATAGATTGCGGAGAAGTGGGGCTCAAGTTGGCTGCAGGGCTTAACTAGCAGCTTCAAGGCGAGAGGCGGCAGCCCCCCATGTCGGTTGCCAAGCTTCCCTCTTCACAAAGCAGCAAGCGAAAGCTGTCCAATTGACATTTCAGTTGCTTGCAGCCAGGCCACCACCATCAGCAACTCATCGTTTCCCGGGTTCGGCTTCCTCTTGCAAAACCCGCAAAACCCTACAGAGCCCGCGGCATCAGCAGCACATGGATTCATCACTGCATGAGGTCTGGCAGGCAGCAGCTGGCTCGCCCTTTGTCCCAACCGTCGGCAAGGACAGCCAATTCATCGTCGCCTTCGTTCTGCTGCTGACCGGCCTCTCCCTCGGCGGCGCATTTACTCTGAGTATGGCTGCAACCACTTGCTCTCCGCGCCTGTTTCCAGAACCAGTTTGATTTTCTAATGGTTCTCGTTGCTTCTAGACCGATCAGTCCTGAACATACCTCTTCTCGCCGTCCCAGCATCCCTAGCTCTTGCGTATGTCGACTTTCCCCTGCTCCTCCATCCTCAGCAAGACTCGAATTAACGGAGAACTCTTTTTTGCAGGTTTGGCGTGGTTTACATGTTCTGTGCGGTCGGAGTTTACGTCTGAGATACCCCAACCCTCCCGCCAAGTCTGTACGATAGAAGCTCTGTCTCTTGAAACCAAGTCGATTTCGCGCAGTTCCAAGCAAAGATCCGTTGAGGCTTGACACATAGTCCTTTTCGCGCAATTCTTCCAATACGTCACCATGGAATCGCAGGGCTCTGCTCCAACTCCCCCCATACTTCGGGCGGTTGCCAGTTCCACGAGGCCTCTGTATCAGCTCCTCAAGGCGATCAACTTTACCAACAAGGTGCACGTCGATGTCACAGAGCACGGCCTAAGGTTCGCGGCCGACCACGCCCGGGTCATGCAAGGTGTGTACAACACGCTATAGGGCTGTCTGTCCGTGAATTCTCGAATGCTGACTTTGGCTGCCAAGGGGTCGCCCACTGGAGCAAGAGCCTCTTTACCACCTACACCACGAACCTCCCTTCGGCACCCAACGCCGGCGAAGACGCCGAAGCAGACGATGATCCCATGTTCCCAACCTTCCAGATCTCCCTTCCGGCGCTCCTCGAAACTCTCCAGATCTTCGGTGCTGCTGATGCCGCCGCCCGCCAGGCTAAGGCCGACGCCGATCCGTATCGTAGCAACCTGCGCAACTACCGCCCGGACGCCTTCTCGAACCACACCCTCGGCATGTCGGGCACATGCTCGCTCTCCTACACGCGAGAGGGCGAGCCCTTCAGCATTGTGCTCGACGAGGCCGGCGTCAGCACTACGTGCAACCTGACCACCTACGTGCCCGAGGCGCCGGACGACATCCCCTTCGACATCGAAGACCTGTCCTTCAAGATCATCACGTCTGCCCGCTGGCTGCTGGATGCGCTCACCGAGCTGGCGCCCACGAGCCCCGAGAAGCTGACCATCGTCGCATCCAGGACTGAGCCGTACCTGCGACTGACCAGTTCGGGCGGCCCGCTCGGGTCGAGCAGCGTGGATTTTGCCAAGGGCCGGGATCTGCTCGAGACCTTCTCCGTCAGGGGACGGTGGGCGCAGACGTTCAAGTTCAACATCATCAAATCGGCGAGCGAGGCCATGCGGATCGCAAGCAAGGTTAGCATGCGCGGGGACGGCCAAGGAGTGTTGAGTATGCAGTTCATGGTGGAAGTGGAGGGGTCCGGGCCGAGCTTCTTGGACTTTCGGTTCGTGCCGTATGCGGTCTGTGAGGACGACGGGGACGATGACCGAGAAGGGGAGGAGGAAGGCGATGGTACAGGTTGAATAGACAGTATGCCCCGGCGTGTGAGTTTGTCGCCCCAGTTCTAGCCTCGATATTTACAACTGAGAATCTTTGGCTCTCAGGCGTGACGGCGCACCTCTCGGACTGGCAGTTTGAGAATTTTGCAACTTCAACCCGATGCTATTATGCCACCCTTCCCTGAAGAGACGCCACGGGATACCTAACCCTCCTGTGCTCGACTCGATTCGACTAAGTCATCAACTGGATAAGCTCCGGAGGTCATGTAGCGGCCTATTCAAACACAAGTGACTTGTTGGACTTCGGGAGGCCCACCAGAAGCTGTGGAGGCTGGGCACTCTGCGTCTCTCGGTGTCATGCTACAACACCGCATCTCAGAGCCATCTCTCAAGAGATTTCCAAGATGAGAATGGTTACGGGGTCGGCCCATGGCCGCTTCTGTTCCAGGCCATTGGTTTCCGGGCCATTTTCCGGCGGAGAGGGACGCCACCGAGCAGAGATGCGCGTATTATTATATCGCACTTGCAATGCAGAGAAGGTTGCTCTAGTACGTCTTGCCTACCATCGTCATCATGGCGCTGGTCACGAACACCATACATTACGCGAGGTTGTACATTTGTTTCGGCACCGCGCCCAACAACGAGCAAGCGGGGATAGAGCAAGAGCAGGAGGAAACGGTTTCGCCAGCCAGGTCCTAACGTAACCGTCCAACGGGACCGTTATTGCGTGGGCCAACATCAAATTGGTCGAGTCGGACCGGACGAAGGAGTGTGAGCCCATGATGGACCGAAGCGATCAGAATACCATGGGTGGACAATGATATGTTTTGAAACGAGAAGACGACAGCAATAACAACGACCAACCGACCAACCGACCAACCGACCAAGCAGGAAAGAAACGCGGCCGTAAACGCTGGCGGCGGTTGATTTGGCCCGTAACAGGCAGCCGGTTCTCCGTTTAGACGGAGGCACAGGTGGGCTCAGTTCCATCACCAGCGGTCCGTTACGAAGAATGTGGGCACGCTTCCTGTGTACACAGTAAGACGAAGGAGGGGGCATGCTTGATTCTCGACGGACGGCTGGATGCGGCACTTGCTACAGTGGAGCCGGAGATCGGCCCCAACGGGCAAGTCGCCCTGGCTGGACAGACAGAAGGCTGGGGGAGTTTTTTTGGGGGGAAGGGGGCCGAAGGGCGAAGGGGCCGGCGCAGAGAAAGGCCGCCTGCGTCTATAGATAGCAGGAGCTGCTACGCGGCCTGGTCCGGATGTCAAGTTCCCGGACGGGGGAGAATGTGACACGGGGTGGGGAGGTGGGGGGTTAAAGGAGACCCGGCGGTGTGTGTTGAAGCTATGTTGAACGACTGTGTATATATATAAGAAAATGCGGTCTCCGTGTTGGGCCCGCTCGATGAAGCCGATGAGATCTTGCAAACCGAGAAAGAAGACATGTGGTGTACGAACTTGAAGCAGGTCGCGGTTTCGGGCCTGACTGTTCCAACAGGTCGGGGCGGCGCCTGTGGAAACCAATAACCTTGGGAACCGTTGAGATGGGACCGTCTCTGATAGGATTGAAGTTGGCCAGAGAAGGGCGCCGCATGGGCGATCCAACAACAGCACCTACCGTACGGAGGCAAAGCACCTGCGGCGAGGTGGCCCAGGTAAAATACACTACCGTTTCATGAAACAACAGCGCCATCGGTGCGCCGCGAAAGGATCTCGCCAGAACAATGCTTGCCGTGCGCCTGGAACGGCGTACAGTAATACTTACGTACTGGTCCGTACATACATAAGGTAGGTACGGATACCTTCCTTATTCCCCATAGCCATTTTGTCCAGGGCGTGCAACCGTGGCTCAGTCAGCAACCCGGTGTTGGTTGACCGATGAACGGTGCGGTCTTGATCCGTAGCGGGGTTCCGGGAGCAAAGGATGGCGGCTTCTTCCGTCCAATGAATTGACAAGGGAGAACAGAAGGTGTTACCGATCACTCGGCCTCAAGGGTCCCCGGTCGAGGTCGTCAGAGTAGTGTACATGGAGCATTGGAGGATTCTCGACCTGGCTCCGAAACGAAGCAGATCAACAGGCGGGGTCACGGTGAAGCGGACCTGGCGATGACCTCATGTCAACAAACAAACAGTCTGCCGGCCTGGACTTCGAGGCCATCGAGTTCGAGATCAGCGGTCATTGAATACTCCATATTGCCTTCTCGGACCAGCATCAGCGGCGCACAATGTATGTACTGCGTCCATATGTGCCTGATATCCGCCATGAAGGCGACGTGCGGCATTGGGACCCAAACCCGGCACCGTGGAGGCCGAGGCGGAGGTAGGACGAAGGCTCCGGTAACCGGAAGACCGAGAGTTTTAGGCAGACGCTTTTGGCTTTGCAATGGCTAGTCTCATCTTCAAGGTACCGAGGATTTTGTCGAGTCTTGATTTTCTTTTTTTCTTCTGCACGTTGTAGTCGAGTGACTTGTATGTAATCCGTAATCCGTAATCCGTAATCTATAATTCGTAATACTTGCTACCGCCGAGATGGTCAGCCGAGCGCCTGAGTGCCTTGCATCCTTGTGTATCAATGACGTTGTCGTGCGAGGAATTCTCCGTTCGCCGCCGGCGAGGGTGGAGAGCACCGCCACGAAACGGCAGGTGTCCTGGGCAACGCAAAGCAACAGCGCGCGCAAGTCAGGAACAAGACGCTGGGCCGCACAACCCGGCTGCCGTTACTTGGGGATTGCAGTGCACGGCAGGGGTCAGGCAGGCGCGCATACACTAATGGTCCTGGGCTGTGGCGAAGCTTCCCGCTTTTGCGCTTGCTGCCATCGCGGCTGCATCTCTGGTTGGCTGGGGCGCCGCGCCTCTGCACCTTCGCGGCAGTTGCAGTCGAGATGGTGTGCAGCCGACGAAGAGAAAAATCCCCCCCCCTTGAAAAACTACCGCACACGCTCCATGCTCGGCTCGATCAGCTAACTGGCTGCCTGGAGCTGGCGGCTATCGTCAAGGCTTGCAGAGCGGCGGTTCTGAATTTGGACACCGTGTATTAGGGCAATCGCACTGCGATTACGAATTTACGAATTACACTACTCCGTACTGTATTAGTAGGATTCTTCCCCGGTTCCCACGTTGTCGGGTGATTGGGCCGATAGTCGAGGATCGGACAAAGTCGACCCGGGGGTTGTTTCATTTCCGTCGTATGGCCGGAGCTTGTTGGCCTGCCTCTTGACCTGCCAACCTGGACCGGCAGAGAACCCTTTCGAGAATTTGAACCCGTATGCAGAAAATTGTTTAAAGGAGGACATTTAAACAGAGTGCAGTCATGAGCAGTCTAGTGCCAGCAGAGGTGCACTCATTCCAGGGGAGAAAACACGTAAGCCAACTTGTCAGCACGAGCAGGGCCTGTCGCTCTCCACGTGCGTGCTTGCGGATGGGACCAGGCTCTCTCTCTCTCCTCTGCAGGGGTAGGAAGGTTTGTGGGGGTTGGGGAGGGCTTCTTGGTGGATATTACGGAGGAGTGATTACGGATACTGTGTACGGAATTGCACTAGCTTCGGAGGGAGCGGAGTCACGGAATACGCAAGTTACTACATAGCACGTTCACTATCCGTCATGCGTACAAGTAGAGCATGGGCTTCTGGTGAGCGCAAACTATTGTATGTAGTAATGCGAGTAAGCGAGCAACCCAATGCCGCTTCTCCGGGTATATTGTCAGTGCTGGCTCCGGATCCAGCCTGCTCAATTGGCATATTCAAATGTGCAATGACCGTTGATCATGATAAAACTGGTTTCAGATTGCCGTTGAGTCGGTCGTTTGGGTCGGGTGCAACTTCCCTCGCCGAGTCCCAGCTGCCGAGATCCAGATGAGGTTCGCCTACACTACCTAGTACACTACTGTAATCAGTACACCACCATTCCTCAAGCGCGCTTCAATAGGCTCGTGCACAGGGCGGCCCGCGAAAGAGCCACTACGGCCGCTACGGCCGCTAAGGGCGCAAGCGTCCCCATCGACCTCAACGGTGGAGCCTGGCCGGTGCGCCAACCCAAGGCAGCCAAAATTGCCCACCGATCACATGGTGCGGGGCACTCCCGCCTCTGCAGTCTGCAGCGGCTCCTGGTCTGCCGCTCTCCAGTCTCTCTCGTCCCAACTTCACAGCCAATCCCTCCCATGCGCGTCGGAGCTCAGCCCCCCGCCCGACTCCACGATCGACGCAGCTTTGTTTCTCTGGTCCTGCATGGTCGAGGTGAGAACCCTCGCTCTGATCCTCATTTCACCATCGTTATCACCAACTTCTTCGACCACAATCGCCGAATGCAGATTTGGCTCGTTGGTATTGGTGATTAACAATTGCTGCCCGCACAGGTTACAGCGTGTGTGGATTCGGTCCCGTCACTAACTACATATGTAAAAGTGCTTCGTCGTTAGATAGTTTTCGCACTCTGTGCCTTCGCGGTGCTTGACGAGGCAGCATTCCGGACGGCGAGTCGCGCCGGAGAACCCCCAATGCTGACCAGCCGACCAATACCCGAGCGGATTCCGCTCTCAGCAGTGTCTCTTGTAGCTAACCCGGCTTCGACTCCTCCCAACTACGGCGTGTTGGCTTCTCGTCATCACGAGGCCACCTCCATCGCGTTGAAGACAGTAAGCTGCATCGCTGATGGGGAACCTGAGCAGTCACCCTCTCCCTGCAGCGGCGACCCCGCTTGTTTCCGGTCCTTCTCTGACTTGCTCGTTTCGCTGCATTTTCAGTTGCCTGCGAGCTGAAGGGGCCCGACCCAGCTCCAGGGCACAAAACGCCCGGCTGTTCCTGTTGCAGATTGCTCTGCGCGATCGCAGCGAGAGGACGGGCTGGGGGTGACTTTAGTGTAGGGTCGCTGCGAGACAAGGTCAAGGAACAAGGGTTGCTGCCGCCTTCTCTATCAGGTTACGCGTCGATCAATCCCCCGCCCGAGTGGCCTTGGGATGCCCCTCTCGAGCAACCGGCACCGCGCGCACGAACGCATCGATTAACTGCTGCGAGGATGTCGGCAGGCAGGCTCGATTGTTCGCATCGGCGCATTTGCCGTCGAATTTCCACTCCTGCATACTTTACGAGGATATCACAACATTGTAATTGATTACAAAAAGTCCGATACAGCGCCCTGGCTGCCTACAAGACGCCCCCGCCGTTTTTGGTTTTGTTTTTTTGGCGGCACAGCATGGGTACCTAACGTAACGACAAAGAACAGGGAACGCAGGGATGGGCGAGGAGCGAGGGAGGGACGTTCCCCTCAGCACCACCACCGGAACCATCGCTTCTCCATCGACTGGCGTGATGCGGCCCCAGCCCGCTTGGCGAAACCGGGGCCCTGGTCTCGCATCCTTTCTGCAGGTAACTAACTAATGGACTGCAGGCCCGGCAGGTTCGGCCGCGGTGAACGCCACACTCGGTGCAAGACCACACTAGCACACACTCCGAGACTCGAGCCAGTCGCAGGGCGAGGCGGCCCCGGCGGATGCCAATGGGTGCAGTAGTGTACGGCCATGCGCCGCTCTGTTTAATATTACAGCGTCCCATACCTTCTGACCTTCCCCCTCCCTTCACGCCCCCGCCCTGCCCTTCCCGGCGAATTTGACCTCTCCCCTCCCTTCCCCTTTCACCGCGTACTGTCTGTTGTGTTTGCCGTCACATTCTTGACCGACACGAAGGTGGCCGGTAGTAGCAAGACGGTGGCCAGAGATCTGGTGGCCAGAGATCTGGAACGCAACCACTCCCCCCTCAGATTCCTCAACTCCATACTTCTCCGCTTGCCATGTGCTTACATCCCTAACCCCGTTTTTCCCACCCTTTTCCCTTTTCCCTTTTCCCCCTGAGCCGCTCTCGGACAGCATCATGTTGTCCCGGCCGGCCTTTAGCATCCGCAAACTGATCCCGAGTCCCCAGAAGAAGCAGCATGACGGCCCGGAGGACTACGAGGGGTCGTACTTCTACCACGATGACGATGACGAGATGGACACACTCAGCCGGATCAAGACATGGAGGCCGCCAATGGGGTTGATGAAGCGGTCCAAAGCGAGCGTCGACGTCCGGCGGAGCGAAGACCTGCACCAGATCATCTGCATCCCGCCATTGCCCGATACGCCGCAGTCTTCCACTACTTCTTTGTGCAGCGTTGACAATGGCTCCGGTTACGTCGTGAATGCCAACCCTCGCTCTTCGCCTCCCCGCCGTCCGGACAGGAGTCCTTTGGCGAGCCCCTGGATGAGCCCTCAGAGGAGTCCCCAGAGGAGCCCTCAAAGAAGTCCGCTTCTTCTGCCCCAACAATTTGAGGACCAACAACATCCAACGCGAGGCAGGGCCACGGAGCCGACCCACACGCTTCAGCCGCCTCAGCTGACACCTCCCTCGTCCCCTCCCCAACAAGCCGATATGGCCATGGCCCTTGAGACGCCGGTGACCTCACCGGATACTCTGCCGTCAACACCCGCGACCGCCAGCACCGGCCAGCCGACGTCGCCGGAAGCTGTCACGGTGACGCCGCCACCAGTGACACCCAGAGGGGCCAACAACAGCACCGTCTCCTCACAGGACGTTCGGACTCTCACGCCCCAAGCCGGCGAGGGATCAGGACTGGGCCAAACCGTGAGCCACAGAAAGTTGTCTGACCTTGAATTGGACAAGTTCCCGAAGCCCAAAAATCCATCGCCAGTGTCGGCTCCTGCGCGCAGGAAGTCACAGCGGCGAAGCCAAGGCTCGGTCAAGTCCGTCAAGTCTCCAACAAAGACATCGATGAAAGACCCTTTGTTACCCGCCCAAGCGCGGCTTCCCTCGGGCTCTCGCCCGAAGCGGGCCAAGTCCAAAAAGTCCCGGAGAAAGCCCCGTGTTGCAGCAAGGCAATCATCCGTGTGGCAATTGACGGAAAGCGCCAAGGACTTGTTCACAATACGCATCTTCCATCGGATAGAGGTCGACGAGATGCTGCCCGAAAGCACGCTGCAAGAGATCCGCATGAGCAGGGCAGCTCGCTGGACGAGGTCCCCCGAACTCGGCGTCACTCACATCAAGGAGAAGCCGAAAGGGAAAGAAGGGAAAGAAGGGAAAGAGAGCGCAGCTACTACGCCCATTGAGCCTCTCAGCCTCGACGACTCTCTTGATGCCGCGATGGCGGAGGACATGGTTACCCCCCGCGCCTCTGTCATCAACCAAGCCACAGCGACTCAAGGAGAGGACTGCAAGACGCCCACGGCGCCCTCCAAAGGGCAGCTGAAACCAGCAGGCGAGGCGGCGATTGGCCAGGCAAGCACCGAACCGCAAGTGGAAGAACCGCCGCTGCCTGTACAACAACCTGACTCACCAACCGCCAAGTCGTGCGATGGGGGAGAAGATGAAGGGAACCTGCCGATCATGATGGTTGTTGAGGGCGAGCCGGCCGCGCCACCTCGGCCGGCGCCGTCGCCTCAATTGGCTGCATCGCCAATGCCCCCTTCGCTCAAATCTCCTACGCATCGCCGCATGCCGAGCAGGCAACTGCCACCCCTCCCCACCATCCCTGAGGTTATCACGACGGGCCCCGAGGAAGCGACCCTGTCCCCGACCTCGACACCGCTGCCGCCCGGAACTGCGGCCAAGGCGAACACGGATGACTACATCTTCCTCGACAGCAATCCCTATACTCTGACGATGCCGACCTTCCGGCACGGCCAGATCCGCCTGGCCAAGGCCGATCTGCCAATCGGCAAACTGGCCGCGGCCGTCGACGACACGCTGGACTGGACGGCGTTTCAGATGGCGATCCTTGGCGGCGCAGGCGACTTTTTTAGCGAGCCGACCGACTACTCACGGCCGTCCGAGGCGGAACTGGATGAGCTCGAAGAGCTAACCTCGTGGTTCGGCGGCTTCGGGTTCGGCGGGCCAGGGTCTCTCATCGGTCCGAGCGAACCTCGGACTCCTATCCAGCCCTGGACCCCCGTCTTCCCTCGCACCCCTACTCTCTCGCCTCCGTCGCCGACCTCCACGCCCAACAGCAGCCCGCGGACGGTAGTCAACGGCCGCAGTCCCGTCATGCGGCGGATTGATCCGCCTGCCGCAACCGGCGCCGAGTGCAGCAACAATCATAACAACAACGGTTTCTCTCTCGGTGACTCTATCGCCGGCCGCTTCTTCCCTTCCCGGTCGCTCGTCCCGCCTGGACCCGGCTACTCCCCCGGCCACCGACGCAGCGTGAGCAGCACAACCTTTGGGCAGGCGCCCTCCCAACCGAAATTGACGCACTCGGCATCCTTTGAGAGCCGCAACCATGCCGGCCTCTCCATCGATGCGACGCGGCGTCCCAGTGTCGACAGCATCCAGAGCCTGCCGCAGAGCCCCATGATGGATCTCGTCGTCAGCCATGATGTAGACGGCAACGAGTACATGGTGCCAATGGGATTCAATCTCAGCCACGACTTGGGTGACTACCTGACGTGGCAGGCCGAGCATGTCACCGGGGCTGGGTTTGCTGGCGATGGGGGGAGCCATATCTGATTCTCGGCTCTGTCTGGTTTTTCCTCGCTATATACCCTGTCGTTTCCTTATTTTACGTTTACTCTGTATCTGTATCTTTTATTTGCTTCTCCCGCGGCTCTCCTTTTTTTTTTTTTGTTTTTTTGGTTCGTCAGTTCTCTTCTCCTTTTTTGCTTTACCTCATCTCCCTCGAATTAGCCCTCTTCCTCAACATCGATTCGGTCATTTTGCTGGGTGTTCTATTGGCATTGGGGCGATGGCGGCAGGGACTGGGCTTTTTTCTTCCCTGCGGTTTTCTTTTTGGCGAAGGCGTTACTGGCCATCTGACAGGTTGATCCGGCAGCATCTTAGGAGGGGGCGAACGGAGGCGCAAAGAGGGAAAATTGGTGACTGTGAACTTGTTGGGCATGATACCACCTTCTTTTGGCTATCTTTCTCATTCTTTCTCTTTTATCCTTTACCTTTACTTCACCGGCCACATCTTAGCAGGAACGGAAGTTATTTTTTTACGGGAATAGGTGCTTTAGATGATGGACGAAGCACATGCCGTCTACGATTCTGAATACGTTAGGTTGGATTTGGAACAGGTGTTGTGTACAAATAACGGGACGCTGTGGTCTGAAGCAATGCGAGTGTGTATGTACATACATACCAGGGATCTTCAAAATGTACATGCAACCTATCCCCTTCCCATTGCGTCGTTACCATCCCAGATGGTTTCGCGTAGGCATTCCTTTGTTGGTCCTCTTCCAGCACGCGGCGATGTCCAATAGCTGCTTCCTGCTCGCAGTAGTTCCCGTCAGGATTGCGGATTGCGTACGTCGCAATTTGCGGACAGCATCGGCCTGGTCAGCATTGGCTTCTTATCCCCCCCCCCCCCCCGGCCCCCTGTATTGCATTGAACGGAGCATGTCCCTAGCATCTCCCCATCACAGGGCGCGATGCATGCTCTGTGCGTTACGATCATCGCCGCAACCAGCAAACCCGCATTGCCGTGCCTGGTCCATGTTACGGCACTGCTGACATTCTTACTATGTATGGACCCCCCCGATGCCTGCGCACCAGGAACGGAAAAAGCGCAGGTCCTTGGAGGGGAAGAATGACAGAAGAAAATCAGCCTAAGGAAGCGACGATGTAACTTCTCATCACACCGCACCTGCCTTCACTGCCTACCACAGGTTGTGTACTATTATGTCTGTCCATACGGTGCCTTCCTTACTTTACGTGCCTTAGCTACGACAAGAAACTGACCGGTAGCTAGCTAGCTACCTATACTTAACACAGTATAGGAATCGAGTCCCTGGCCCGGGCACCCTGTTCCTTCATTGTTACCGTGCACAGAGTAATCTACGGCACCACCTTAACTCCGCAACTCGGCACACCTTCGGAGGTAAGATACCCTGATCCACGCAGGACGTCGCAAGCGAGGATGTCTGGATGAAACCCTCCCTCTTTCCTTTTCCTCCCCCCTTTTCCCAGGTTGTTACTATTGCTGCAGCACCAGCACCAATTTGGGGATTCGTGCCGAAATGCAAGTGGAATTGACCCAGGACCACTTGAGTATACGCAGAGAGAGCATGTCCAAACTGAGTAAATGAGGTTCCCAGGTAAAGAAGCAGATCATATAATACCAAGCGGACCCTGTGTTGAATTGTATGTATGTACCTTGTGTACTGTACGGATTACATACCGTGGTATCCTTGCGCTTATCTTATCAGATTCCATGTACTGCGTAGGGAGCTGTTGACGGGATGTGCCTTTCCCACTTGCTGCAGTAAAACAACAATGCATACCTTATATCTTTACTTGGAAGCGAGTCGGACCACCTTTTCCGTCGTCGTTCCTGATAAGGGGAGCCGTTTCACATGATCATGTTTTGATGCGGCGGGGCAGGGCAGGTGTAATAATACGTACGTAGCACCTCAGCGTATACGGATTAGAAGCCCTTTTGCACAGAGATTGACTCTATGTACATACGGACATCCGTGTAATCTGTAGGCATGTATGGATGAACATAGAGGTAGCTTACCTATGTGTGTGGATTATAGTACGGTAATTACCTGCCTGACGTGTGTAATGTCACTTAACAGAATCATAAGATATCTAATCTACATTCTAAGCGGAATCAGGCACAGAGGGACTGACAACAAATCGGGAACACAAGAAAACAATGGGGTGGCTCGTGTTACACAGTATGTTCAGACGACTTGATGTAGGTACAGAACAAATCATATAGGTAGTGACAAATTGCTATATATATTCTAGGACATATATACATACATCTATACATATATATATACATACCTAGGTAAAGCAAGGTAGGTACATCGAGTTAGATACCTTGGAATTTGTATAGAACTGTTACTATATACACCTATCCCATTATTATTATTATTATTAATCCTACACCGCTATACTAACGAGCATGCCAAAGCCTCTCTAGTTATATACAAAGGAAACTATACCTAATAGGCCAGATAAAAACCTCTATCCCTCCTTTAATGCCTAATCTAGAATACTAATACACTATAAAGAAAAGGAGAAGTAGCTAGAATAGCCTTATAGAGGCCTAGCCTCTCGGTCTAACCTCCTCGCAAGGTGGTATTCCGGAAGCCTCCCTAGGTCTATTAGCTATTATAGCACCCTCCTTACTAAACAATAGTTATAGGCCTCTATATCCCCTAAAACGAGGTCTAGGTCCCTTTATAACTATATTTCCTAGGATTCCTATGTTTGGCTTCTTGGTAGGTTTAGGCACTATACGACTAGGTGCTTAATAGTCTCCCTCCCCTAGCTATAGGTATAATAGGGGGTACTAACCCCTAGGACTTAAACCCTAAAAAGGAAGTTATAGAGGCTAATAGCCCCTATATAGGCCTATATTAATAGGGAGCTCTAGGCCTTTATTAGGCTCTAGTGCCTTTATAGGCCTTTCTCTATAAAAACTAGGTATAGGGGGTCCTTGTCTAATATATATTATATCCTCCTACCGGCTTAGTTAGCCTTCTAGTAGTTGCTCTAGCTTACTACTATAGCTAGTTCTATAGCCTATAGCCTTCTTTATAAGGTCTATAGAAGGGGTCGACTCTCTCTATAGCCCTCTTAAACCTATTACTAGACTGTCGATCTTATTACCTCTAGGGCTATAGGCCTTAGCTCCTAGCCCCTTGCCCTAGCCCTTTTCTTCTAGAACCTCTAGCTTAGCCTATTATAGGCCTATTAGATAAGAGCCCTTATAGGGACCTAGGGGGCCCCTAGGCCTATCCTAGTCTATAGGAGTAGCTAGTTAAGTTTAGCTTCGAAGTTAGCTAGCCTCTTATTAAGGTAGAGGTTAAGGGGTAGTACCTAGGCTTCTATTTTAAGGTACTAGATAGGGGTAGCCTTATAGGCCCTAGTGACTATTTAAAGGGCCCTATATTAGGCCTTCGATAGTTCCTTAGCAGGGCCTTCTAGCTTGCCCTCTAGCTTAGTAGGCTTATAGAAGTTTAAGGCCCTATAAGTTAAGGCGCTATAGATATACTTAGTATAGACCTTATAGGCCTATAGAAGGCTAGGGCCCTAGGTCTTTATAGTAAGCCTAGTTAGGGTAAACTCTTAGGTTTCTAGCTTCTTAGCTACCTTTATATAATAGGGGCCCTATTATAGCCTCTAGTCTAGCTAGACCTTTAGAAATCTAGCCGACTTTGACAAGGCTATAGTAATAGTACCTTCTCTAGGCTATAGGAGCTCTAGTAATCATAACTACTGTTTCTAGCCCCTGTTAAAGTAGATAAGTTCGCACTTTTCCGGGGCAAAAGCTATACCCTAGGTCTTTGCCTACTATAGGTAGGCCTTCTAAGCCCTCTATAGCTAACTATTATAGGCCTCCTTGGCCTTCTTAAAGGCTAGAAGGTTAGTATTATTAGCAAAGCCTATTGAACTAACTATAGGGTAGGCCTGGCAAATGGCCTGGTAAAGAGAGGCTATATAAAGGATAAATAGTATAGGGGGGAAGGGTGATCCCTAGGGGACCCCGGCTCTTACTACTATATCCTCTATTTCTTAGCTATTAAAGTAAAGGATAGCTACCCTCTCCTATAGCTACTCCCTAACCTAGACTACTAACTACTTTAGGAAGCCCTAGCTCTATAAAGTAGCTAGTAGCTAGGTATAGTTAATAGTATTAAAAGCTCTTAAGATACTAAGCTAAAGGAGGGAGGTAGCTACCTTATACCTTTAGGCCTCCTAGACCTAAGCTATAACAAGCTAGATAGCTAGTTCTATAGATCTATATTCCTAGTTACCTATCTATTTAGCTAGTGAAAGCCTATAGGCCTCTATAACGGCCGTTACCTTCTAAGTAACTATAGCTTCTAGTACCTTGCCTACTATTAGTGGGAGTGCTATAGGCCTATAGCTACCTAGGGTAAAGTAGGCCTATAGGGGTTTGCTAGGCTTATAGAGGAGTACTATCTTAGCCCTTTTAAACTAGGCTAGGAAATAGCTAAGCCAGAGGCTCTCTAAGGCTAGTATAGCTAGTATCTAGTAAAGCGGCTACCTATAGGCCTTTAGTAGGCCTATAGGGAAGAGGTCCTCCCCTAGGGCCTTTTATAGGGCTGCTCTAGCTAGTACTACCCTGACTTTGCCTATTATAACCCTTTAACTTATCTCGAACTTCGGCTTCTAGTAGCCGTTTAGTTCTAGGTCATTAATATCTAAAAGGTCTACCTCTAGGTTTGGAAAGAACTTATCGGCTAATGCTCTAGCCTTCTATTAGTAGGTTATAAGCCTTCCTTTAAAGGCTAGGAGCTTTAGGGGGTTAACCGGTAGGTAGCTTTATAGCCTTGCCTACCGCTCTAGTCTCTAAAATAGGTCCGGCTAGTTAGTTACCTTCTATAACGTAACTCTCTAGCTTTTGGTCTTTACGGTTGTAATAGTCTTAGCCTAGTCCTATAGGGCCTGCCAAAGTGCTTCCTATATATAGGGGTTTAGGGTACCCCTATAGGCCCTCTCTACCTCCTTAGCCCTCTTCTAGGCCTCTTAAACCTCTTTCGTCTACTATCGAGCTTATTTACTACCTATACTAGCCTTCTTTACTAGGGCTAAGACTATAGCTATCTCCTCGAGGGCCTCTATAAGCCTGTCGAAGGCCTATAGAAGCTCCTTTAGGCCTTAGAAAATAGGCCTAGCTAGGGCCGATACCTACCTACTAAGCTAGAGCAGGAGGTAGGCTGCCTTAGCCTACGTAACCTCTTTGTCTAGGCTCTTCTAGTCCTACCTTTTACTAGCCGGTATAGGCCTATTAGTCCCTTAGAGGGTGACATTTGGGGCCTATAGGTAATAGTCAGATTTCCTATATTTTATAATATCCCTATAGGTTACTTCTAGTCTAGCCGAGGCCTAGAATAGGTCTATTATAGAAGGCTAGCTACGTTAGTCCTCCTAGGGGGCCCTAGTAACCTAGCCGTAGGGTATATATAGGTCGAGGTCCTATTAGTCTATAAGGCTAAGGAGGTCTCTAGCTCCTAGGCTAAGCCTGTTAAATAGGTCCTAAACTAGGTAGTAAAGGTTAAAGTTATCTATAAGAACTAGGGGGTAGGTTAGCCGAGGTAGGGCTAGCAGGTCCTATAAGAGGGCCTACTCCCCCTTGTTATTATAGACTAACTAGAGCTCGAACCCCCTCTCTCCTAGGGCTAGAAAGGTTACCCTATACTAGTTCTCCTCCACTAAATAGTCTTACTAGCCGACTAGGAAGCGCTTAGCCATTAGAATTGCCGCTTTGCCCTTAGATTTATAAACTAGGTAGTATTTCGAAGCCTAAGGGCAGTATATTAACCTTGTAAACCGGTTAATCTATAGCTCCTAGATAGCTAGTAGGTTATATTTAGCCTCCTCTAGTAAGACCTTAAGGGCTTATTTATTGCCTTAGGTGTTCTACTTAAGGATCTTAATTTGTATTTAAGGTAACTAGGGTAGAGGCTAAAGGTATAGTAGTAGGCTCTATAGCTATTACCCCCTTAGCCAGTTACAAAAAGGAAGGGGTTCTAGGCTATGGAAAGGAAATATAGGTCTATTAGGCGTTAAATAAGGTACTCCTAGCTACCTATTAGGCTAGGGTAGGCCTCCTATAGAGGTATTTAGCCCTAGTTTAGTAATAGTTATTATCTTCTAGTTAGTTATTAAACTCGAAGATTACCTTCTAGTATAGTTACTATAGTAGTTAGAAGGTATAGGGTCTATATTAGTAGGCCTCCTATGACAAACCCAACTCAGACTTCTTCTAAAAGGGTTTAGACGAAGGTAGATTAAGCAGGACAAGCAAGCAGGTCGTCTGAGGGATTCGATAAAGCCAAAGGGTTCACAACAACACTAGAGTTGTCTCTTACAGTAGTCAACAACGATGCTTGGTATAAGTACTGTGATTGTGAGTTACTATCACTGGTGAACTCTCAGAGTCCACCGTAACGAGTGACTATCTATATATATATATAATCCTAGGATCACTAGCAGTCGTAGTAATCCTCTATACTAGCTTACCTAGCTTATATTGTAAGCTAATGATCTTCTGCTAGGATCATTCCTTGCCAAGTATAATCCTGTCCTAATTGGTCTATCATTCCTTTAGCTTGATTGGCCCGTTTGTGCCAATAGCTTAGGTAGTATCTGTATATATATTTCCGTAATATAATGCCCTCCCTCTAAGGCTTTCGACCTAAAAGCCCCCTTTAGGTTGTTTCAAATAGCGCTAATATCCTTTTCTATATATACCTCGTAATTTTTTCCTTTTTCTATACTACTAGTAGCTAACAAGATAGTAGATCATATCTCTAAGCGCCGATCTTCGAAATCTTAATAGCGTGCCGCGCTTGCTTCTTTTATTGATTCTTCTAGCGTAGATGTTATGCTGTGTTCGTGGTATTTTAAGCGGAACTTAGCTTATTATATAGCGTTAGGTTCTTCTTGCTATAGCAAGTGTGTATATTAGGGTCGTTCTTATAATGGTTCCGACGTAGCGTCTGCTTATTTGTGACCTGGTTTGTTATCTTAATGTTTGTAACTGACCTTTTATAGTAATAAAGATTATATTTAAATAAAAATATATAGAATAAGAAGAGGCCGATGCTAAAGAGGCCTTTTTCGTTCTTTAGACTTAACTTTAGACGGCTATCGGCCGATTAGCTCGTCTTCGTCGCTAGAAACGTTTCTTAAAGGAGTAGGGTTCCAAGCTATTTCGTCAAGGTATATAGTCTCTAGAGGAAATAGAAGCAGAAGAACAGAGGGTATAGGATTCCGAGGTATACGTTATTAGTGATATACAGTCCTAGGGTGTTAATGTCCCGTTTAACTAGTCTTCTTTAGGCCTAGATTTATTAGAGGCCGACTTAGCCGTTTTGTCCGAGCTAGTGCCTACGGTGTGACGAACCCAACTCAGACTTCTTCTAAAAGGGTCCAGACGGAGGCGGGCTAAGCGTGACGAGCAGGCGGGTCGTCTGAGGGATTCGGTGAAGCCAAAGGGTTCACAACAACACTAGAGTTGTCTCTCACAGTAATCAGCAATGCTTGGTATGAGTACTATGATTGTGATTGTTACCACTAGTGAACTCCCAGAGTCTACCATAACGAGTGACTATTTACATGTATATATACTCCTTCTGATCGCTTATGGCCTTCTTCGATCCTGTCCTTGGATCGCCTTTGGTAGCTAGCTATCCTCTGCTATCTTTCCCCTTTTGGCGATTGTTCGCCCGTGATAGCCTACGCTCCCTAGCGATCCGTGTCAGCCTTGCTTTGTACCCTTCTTGATTGGTGGCTTATTTAGCCTGCTACACCCCACCGGGTCGCGGTATATGGTTAGCTCGTGACACGATGCCCCCTCTTTAGGGCTTTTGACCTGAAAGCTTCTTATGACTTGTTTTAAATACCACTAATATCCCCTTTTCTTAATAGGTAGCGTCCTTCTTCTACTAACTTCCTTTCGTTATAGCTAATTATATTCCTAGGAATCGTCGCGATCTTAAGCGCGAATAACATGCTATTATAATCAAGATTAAGTAAGAGGGTTACAAAGTCGCCATGCCTTATAAGCGTTATTAGAATACGAAGCTATAGAAGCGTTATATAATAATAGAGGGTTTAAACAAGTGTCAAAACTATATTTATATAGGCAAGAAGTACAGTAGTCTGAACATCACAGATACCTATAGGTTCCTTATAGTTTTCCTTTATAGTCTTAGGTTACTAACTATCTTAGTCCTTTCGAATTTGTCAGAGCAAGAGAAGGTTTCGAAAGAGATTACTAAGACCGAGGCATTACTTGCTTAGACGCTAAGCCGTTTAAGTCGATTACGTCGTTTATAGCAATCCCTATATGATCGTAGTACCGAAGTTTTTCGTCGTAGTATAGCTCGTCTAGAAGAGGAGGAAGAACTAGATACTCCTCCGCCGATATCAGAGACGCAGACCCTTACAGGTCAGGCTTAGGTATTAGGTACTTTCGATATGCTTAATTGGGAGTTGATCGGGTTAGATCCTAGTCCTAATTCTAGCAGGTTCTCCTCTTTTTCTATCAGGGAATAGGCTTTAGAGCCGGTTCTTATAGCTAGTTAAGATTCCGCCGGTAGAACTACTCTAGTTTCTCAAGGCAATTTAGGTTCTTAATAGGTTCCTATAAGTTATCTTCTAGTCCAAAATCAAGCTATTTGACTAGGTACTATAGTTCTCTGTTAATAATATATAAATCTAGAATTTCTTCGACGTCCTATTCTTCCTCTTTGTCCTCTGCTTCGATGCTTATAGCGGTCTTGGCATTCTTTAGTACTGGTTCGAGAAGTGAAATATAAAAAATATCCGTCTGTAGTCGTATAGATGATAGTAACGATAATCGATAGTTAGATATCGAAATTCGTTCCTTGATAACGAAGGGTCTAACCTTCTTAAAGTCTAGCTTCGTGCTTAGTCGTTTGGTTCGCAAGTTTCGTACAATTAGGTAGACTTTGTCTCCCCTCTCTAGGCGAGGTCCCTCGAGCCTGTATTTGTCGTAGTAGTTCTTCATTCTAGTCTTGACAAACTCGAGTTCTTTTTTAAGCTTTTTATATAGTGTATACATTTGTTTCGCTTTGACTATTGCTCTTAGCACTATGACCTCTGGTCCTTGCCTAAGGTCTGCTTTATATCTATAATTCGTGAAGAACGGTATAACTTTAGTCGTTTCTGTTAGCGTCATATTATAAGCGAGTTATACTATTAGTAATAGTATGACCTAGTCGTCTTGCTAGTAGTTGACGTAAGAGCAGAGGTACTACTTAATAACTTGGTTTAGTCGCTCTATTTGTCCGTCAGTCTGCGGGTAATATGCCGTTAACAGCTTGCTATTAACGCCTAATCATTACATTAACGTTTGCCAGAACTTCGACGTGAACTTCGTATCTCTATCGGTAATCTATTCTTATGGCCAAGCATGTACTGATGTAACTTGCCGATAGATCACGTCTACCAGCTATTTAGCTATCTAGGACTCCTTGTAAGGAAAGAAGTATACCTATTTAGTTAGGCGATCTACTATAGTAAGAATACTATCATAGGTCACTCCTATAGCTATATCCTTAGATTCTGGCAGCTTCGTAATAAAGTCTATCGTAACCAAGCTCTATAGTTTGTCAGCTGTTAGTAATGGCTAAAGTAGCCTGTACGGCTTATATCGTGCCATTTTGCTTCGATTGCAGATGTCGTAGTTCTATATAACTTCCTTAACTCGTACCGTTAACTATGGAAAGTCGTAATGTTTCTTGACTTGTGCGACAGTCTTCGTAACTCCTTTATATCCTCCGAGTTTCGACTCGTAGAGTTCTCAAATCATTCGCAGCTATTGATCCCTATCGTAGATATATGCTTTACCTCGGTACTAGAGTTTCCTATCTTTTTCTTCTACTCCGTCAGGTACCACTAGTCTAGGTGCTACTTGATATTGTGCCTCGTTGATCCTTTCTTCTCGAAAGATTACGTAGCATTCTAGGAACGAGTCAAGTAGATCATCTTCTACGGGTATCTACATTTCGTGATATAGCGTTCCGTCTATTTGTTCCTTGAATAACGGTGGTGTTGTTTCCGTTTGTCCTTTCGTATGATCCGTTTGTCGGCTTAAGATGTCCGCTCGTATGTTCTCTTTGCCCTTCTTGTAGCGGATCTCAAAGTTAAATTCTACGAGGAATTCTACCTATCGTATTTGTCGTCTATTAAGCTCCTTTGTCATCGTAAAGTATTGTAAATTCTTATGATCTATATATACTTATACTAGTTTAATCGTGCTACTAAGGTATAGTTACCATTCCTTAAAAGCTTTAATAATCGTAAGTAGTTCCTTGTTATAAATTGGATAATTAAGATATAGTCTATCGAGCTTCTTAGAAAAGAAGGCTATAGGATATAGCTTCCCTTGTTCGTCTCGTTATCCTAATTGTCCTCTAATAGCGTAGTTTAAAGCGTCCGTTTCTACCTCGAATGGCTTCTTAGGGTCTGGTAGCACCAGTACTAGGTCTTTAGTAATGGCGTTACGGATTTGCGTAAATGCTTGCTCGTATTGCTCTTCCCATTGGAATTTAGCGTTCTTCTTAGTAAGTTCGTGCAAAGGTCGTGCGATCGCTCTAAAGTTCCTAATGAACATCCGGTAGAAGTTCGTAAATCCGATGAAACTTTATACTTCTGTGACTAACGTCGGTCGTAGCCAATTCTTAATGGCTTTAACCTTTAAAGGTTCTATCCGGATTTATCTAAGGGATATTTTATATCCTAGAAACACTGTTTTCCTAATATAGAATTTGCTCTTTTCCTTATTAACTAATAGTTTGTACGTATATAGCACATCTAACACTGCTTTTATATACTTCTAGTGTTTGTCTATCGTCTTAGAGAAGATAAGTATATTATCGAGATAACATACCGCAAATTTGTTGAGAAAGGGTCGGATAGCTTGATTAATCAGGGCTTAGAACGTTGCTAGCGCGTTCGTAAGTCCGAATGGCATGATAAGGTACTTATAGTAGCTATAGGGTATCCTAAAGGCCGTTTTCTACTTATTACCTTCTTTGATCCGTATATAGTTATAGGCCGATAGCAAGTCAAGACACGTGAAATATTAGGCTCCTACCAACTAATCTCGGAGCTATGAGATTAGCGGTAACAGGTATCGGTTTTTCACGGTCTATTCGTTAAATTACCAATAGTCAACATATAACCGTAGCTTTCCGTCTTTCTTAGGTATAAATAGAATTAGGTAGCCTACTAGCAATATTAATAGGCAGATATATCCTCTTTGAAGGTTCTCCTCTAAATATCGCTTAAGTTCTTTATTCTATATCTAGCTCGTATAGTAAATCTTAAAGAACTTTAGTCATACTCCTTCCTTAAGCTTGATCTCGTGATCCTATAGGCCGTATTCTGGTAATCCTTCTAGATGCTTTGGTTCGAATGCTAGGTATCCTTTATATTCTTTCGGTACTTCCCTAGTCTTGTCTTGTCTCTCGGTTTTCTAATAGTATACGAACTTGGTTCCGTCTATGGCGATGCTAGCGATTTCTCCTATCTTAACCTACTACTCTAATTGCAATGCTCTACATTCGTCAATAGAGAGAACAGCTATCGGCGGTTTAGCTTGTTCCTCCTGTCGCGATATCGATGTCGTTATACCGCCTCTTCCAGAGTCTATAGTAGTCTACCTACCACTGTCTGTCTCTTGCAATAGATCTATAGGACATGCCTTCCCCTGAGCATTGTCTGCTTACGATCCTTGTATACTCCCTATCTCGCTAGTCGAATATGACTCTATTTAGGGTTATAAGTAGCTACTATTCTTCTAGCTAATATCTAGGTTATAATCTTTATACTATGGTAACCCTAATATTATGTCTTTGTTATTACCTATATCTATAATACTAAATACGACTGCTATAGTCTTTCCTACCATAGTGATGTCGATTGGTTTGGTCTCTCTATATACCTATTACGTTAGAAATAGCCCTTTGACTATGCCATGCTTCTGCTTTATTCTCTAGGGTATCCGTAGCTAATTTACAAGTGTCGGCGAAATCAGATTTATCTCTACTCTACTATCTACTAGTACAAGCATTTTGTGCTATTTCTACTATGCTATTATCTATAATCGCTTATCTTGCCGCCATCGTCTAAAGATTACGGCGATTTCCTATGTTTCTGCCGGGAGGTCTTAATATAGTGGTCTCTTACGCTAGTTCCTCCTATACTACGCTACCACTTGCCGCTACACGGGCGTTAATGGTTTCTAGGCCCCTCAAAGGGCCCTGACCCGTTTCCCAGGTTAGTGCTAACCTCTTCGGTTATTTGGCTAATAGTGGCTTCGTCGATCGTGCTCATTTCCGTAAGCCATTAAATGCTTACAGCTTCCTACTATTAGGTCCGTTCCGCTTTCCGTCGTACGTACTATAGCTTCATCTGAAGCTCCCGAATTCGCAATTTCTTTTCGTCTATATGATAGAGGCAATCGTTACTCTAGCACGAGTCCCACGTGTCTCGTCCTATTCCATAGTACCTAGGCCAGGCTCATCTTGGAACTATTATAATGCTTTCTAGATCGCGGGCTTCGATCTTCTAGAGCAATTCGGCCGCTCTATTTCCTATATCGTAAACCCATTCTATAGGGCGTAAGCTTCTGTCCTCATTTCCTTGTTAGGTCGGCTAGTAATTGTTTTCGAATTTGTCGTAGAAGTGGTATTAGCATTTGTATACTATACACTAGAACCAAGGCACTTGTATATGTGCCTTGTGTCGAGGGTATAGTCGTGTAGTATCGCCTAGGAGGTATTGGAATTCTTTCCCGAATCCTTCCTATTATATATAGACTATAGGTACTCTAGTGCTAATATAGGAGTGTTTCTTCTAGTAGCTTTCCTATATATACTTGTCTTTTCTGCGGTTCGCACGTATAAACTAGTATTCCAGGTTTCACATGTTATTACTAAGTTGCTAGCCGTCAAGATACTCGGCGTAGCTATCGGGCCTATTATATATTATAGGCTATTCTCCTTTGATAGTTTCTACAATACGTCGGAGTTCCCTTATCTCGTCCCTCATTCTATCGCTCTACTAGGTAAGTTAAATCAAGCATTTATCCCATTTACGTAGTTCCGTATTAAGCTAGAAAACTTCATTACAATACCATTCGATTTGTTCCTAGAGGAATAGAACATTAGGTCCGGGTCTTTCGATTCCTTATATATCGGTTGTCTATGATCTATCCCGCCTCTATATAACTATAAAACCTTACTATCCTAAGGCTAGGAGAATCGAAGCTAGCGGTGTATATTCTCCTGCTATGTCCTATTCGGCGAGACCTGTCTCTAGGTCCATAGTGACCAGTTCGGAGTACGGTGCTTGTTCGTCTTTACCGTTACCATCGTGTCCGAGACTATCTATATCACTGCCCTTGTCTTCGTAGCTTATAGCCGCTACTTCGATAACGTCCTTAATAGTTTCGTTAATAGCTATAATTTCCTTTCTAGGGGCTGGTTTCTATTCTTTCTTCGGGCTTCGATATTCTCGCTTATAGTGCCCTTTCTTTCCGTAGTTATAGTAGGTAACATTGGACTTGTCTTTAGTCGTCTTCTTCTAGTCCTGCTTCTATGCTACGTCTATATCTATAGCTCTAGGGTACGTCCCGTACGAGGTACTGACGTACGCTCGCTTTTTCTTGTCGTTAGCCTTAACTATAGTTCCGTTTATTCGACCTCGTTTCTGCTACTCTTGTATGTAGAGTCGATCATCGATTCTAATGGCTTATATAATATATTCGTCTAGGGTCTCAGGCCGATCGTACTTATATAGCTTGTCTTTAACCTTTTCCTTTAAGCCATTATAGAATAGTTACATTAACGCCTTATTATTAAGCTAAGACTTAAGCATGTCCTATCTAAACTATATAACGTAAGAGGCTACTAACTTGGTCTATCGGAGATTAGTAAGTCTTTCTTATATATAAATCTTCTTGTCTTTATCACTAAAAACCTTCTAAAGCTCTTCTTCGAAACGGTCGTAAGATCGGAAGACTGCCTATATAAACGCGTCTCGATCGTCTTTATCTTCTTCTATAAGATAGTCATTCTATATAGGCTCGAACTATCTAAGTACCTTGCCCTCTAGTCTTGTGGCTATGTAGAAGACTTTGGCTTTGTCGTCTGGAAACTTGTCATCATTAAGCCAGAAGTAGGATCAGAGGTTTATTAGAAATCCTATAAGATCCTCCTTAGTTCCTCCGTATTTGCTAGGTAGTTCGATCTTAATACGCTTCGCTTTAGCGCCCTCGAGTGCCTCGATTTTGGTATAGGCCTCGTTAACCAACTTCTACAAGTACTTTTCGCGGTTCTCGAGTTCCTTGATTCGAGCTTAAGTAGCCTTGTCTCTCTGGTCTAACTCCTAGATCCGCTGCTAGAGTTAACCAAGCTAAGCGAGCAGCTATTCGGCCGTAACGTTAGTAGCCATGTCGATATCAAGGTCAAAGTCACCTCTGTTCTGAACTATAATAGAACAAAGGGAGTAGTAACAACGTGTAACGAACCTAACTTAGACTTCTTCTAAAAGGGTCTAGATAGAGGCAGGCTAAGCGTGACGAGTAGGCAGGTCGTCTGAGGGATTCGGTAAAGCCAAAGGGTTTATAACAACACTAGAGTTGTCTCTTACAGTAATTAGCAATGCTTGGTATAAGTACTGTGATTGTGATTATTACTACTGGTAAACTCCTAGAGTCTACTATAACGAGTGACTATTTATATGTATATATACTCCTCCTAATCGCTTATAGCCTTCTTCGATCCTGTCCTTGGATTGCCTTTGGTAGCTAGCTATCCTCTGCTATCTTTCCCCTTTTGGCGATTGTTCGCCTGTGATAGCCTGCGCTCCCTAGCGATCCGTGTCAGCCTCGCTTCGTGCCCTTCTTGATTGGTGGCTCATTTAGCCTGCTATACCCTACTAGGTCGCGGTATATGGTTGGCTCGTGACATACGGTCGATCTAGGTTCTGCCGGTAGAACTGTTCTAGTTTCTTAGGGCAGTTCAAGTTCTTAACTAGTTCCTATAAGTTGTCTTCTAGTCTGAAATTAAGCTATTTAACTAGGTACCATAGTTCTCTATTAATAATATATAAATCTAGAATTTCTTCGACGTCCTATTCTTTCTCTTTGTCCTTTACTTTGATATATATAGTAACCTTAGCGTTCTTTGGTACTGGTTTAAGAAGTGAAATATGAAAAATATTTATCTATAGTTATATAGATGACGGTAACGATAGTTAATAGTTAGATGTCGAAATTCGTTCTTTAATAATAAAGGGTCTGACCTTCTTAAGGTCTAGCTTTGTGCTTGGTCGTTTAGTTTATAAGTTTCGTATGATTAGGTAGACTTTGTCTCCCCTCTCTAAGCGAGGTCCCTCGAGCCTATGTTTGTCGTAGTAGTTCTTTATTCTAGTCTTGACAAACTCGAGTTCCTTTTTAAGCTTTTCATATAATACGTATATTTGTTCTGCTTTGACTACTGCTCTTGGCACCATAACCTCTAGTCCTTGCCTAAGGTCTGCTTTATATCTATAGTTCGCGAAGAACGGTATAACTTTGGTCGTTTCCGTTAGCGTTATATTATAAGTAAGTTATACTATTAGTAATAGTATAACCTAGTCGTCTTGCCAGTAGTTAACGTAAGAACGGAGATATTGCTTGATAACTTGGTTTAGTTGCTCCGTTTATCCGTTAGTCTATAGGTAATATGCCGTCAATAGCTTGCTATTAACGCCTAATTGTTATATTAACGCTTGCTAGAACTTTAACGCGAACTTGGTGTCTCTATCGGTAATCTATTCTTATAGCTAAGTATATACTAATGTAACTTGCCGATAGATTACATCTACTAGCTATTTAGCTATCTAGGACTCCTTGTAAGAAAAGAAGTATACCTATTTAGTTAGGCAATCTACTATAGTAAGAATACTATTATAGATTACTCCTATAGCTATATCCTTAGATTCCAGTAGCTTTGTAATAAAGTCTATTATAACTAAACTCTATAGTTTGTTAGCTATTAGCAATGGCTAAAGTAGCCTATATAGCTTATATCGTGCCGTTTTGCTTCGATTGTAAATATTATAGTTCTATATAACTTCCTTAACTTATACCGTTAACTATAGAAAGTCGTAGTATTTCTTGACTTATACGATAGTCTTTGTAACTCTTTTATATCCTCCGAGTTTCGACTTATAGAGTTCTTAAATTATTTGTAGCTATTAATCCCTATCGTAGATATATACTTTGCCTTAGTACTAGAGTTTCCCATCTCTTTCTTCTACTCTATTAGGTACTAGTGGTCTAGGTGCTACTTGATATTATGCCTCGTTGATTCTTTCTTCTTGAAAGATTACGTAACATTTTAGAAACGAGTCAAGTAAATTATCCTCTATAGGTATCTACGTTTCGTAATATAGCGTTCCGTCTGTTCGTTTCTTAAATAATAGTAGTATTGTTTCCATTCGTCCTTCTATATGATCCGTTCGTTAGCTCAAGATATCTGCTTATACATTCTCTTTACCCTTCTTATAGCAGATCTTAAAGTTAAATTCCACAAGGAATTCTACCTATTGTATTTATCATCTATTAAGCTCCTTTGTCGTCGTAAAGTATCGTAAATTCTTATGATCTGTATATACTTATACTAATTTAATCGTGCTACTAAGGTATAGTCGCTATTCCTTAAAAGTTTTAATAATCGTAAGTAGTTCCTTGTTGTAGATTAGATAATTAAGACGTAGTCTATCGAGCTTCTTTAAAAAGAAGGCTATAGGATATAGCTTTCCTTATTTATCTCGTTATCCTAATTATCCTCTAATAGTGTAGTCTAAAGTGTCTATTTCTACCTCGAATGACTTCTTAGGGTCTAGTAGTACTAGTACTAGATCTTTGGTAATAGCGTTATAGATCTATATAAATGTTTGCTCGTGCTATTCTTTCTATTGAAATTTAGTATTCTTCTTTGTAAGTTTGTACAAAGGTCGTACGATCGCTCTAAAGTTCCTAATAAACATTTAATAGAAGTTTGTAAATCCGATAAAGCTTCGTATTTCTATAACTAACGTTAGTTATAGCTACTCCTTGATAGCTTTAACCTTTGAAGGTTCTATCCGGATTTGTCCTAGGGATATTTTATATCCTAGAAACACCGTTTTCCTAATATAGAATTCGCTCTTTTCCTTATTAACTAATAGTTTATATACGTATAGCACGTCTAGCACTACTCTTACATACTTCCGGTATTCGTCTATCGTCTTAGAGAAGATAAGTATATTGTCGAGATAATATACCGTAAATTTGTCGAGAAAGGATCGGATAGCTTGATTAATTAGGGCTTGGAACGTTGCTAGCGTGTTTATAAGTCTGAATAGCATGACAAGGTACTCGTAGTGGCTATAGGGTATTCTAAAGGCCGTTTTCTACTCGTCGCCTTCTTTAATCTATATATAGTTATAGGCCGATAGTAAGTTAAAATATATAAAATATTAGGCTCTTACTAACTAATCTCGGAGCTATAAGATTAGTAGTAATAGGTATCGATTTCTTATAGTCTATTCGTTAAGTTATTAATAGTTAACGTATAACTATAGCTTTCTATCTTTCTTAGGTACAAATAGAATTAGGTAGCCTACTAGCGATATCAATAGGTAGATATATCCTCTTTAAAGGTTCTCCTCTAAATATCGCTTAAGTTCTTCGTTCTAAGTCTAGCTTATATAATAGATCTTAAAGAACTTTAATTATACTCCTTCCTTAAGCTTGATCTCGTGATCCTATAGGCCGTGTTCTAGTAGTCTTTCCAGATATTTCGGTTCAAATGTTAGGTGTCCTTCGTATTCCTTCGGTACTTCCCTAGTCTTGTTTCGTCTCTTGGTTTTCTAATAGTATATAAACTTGGTTCTATCTATAACGATACTAGCGATTTCTCCTGTCTTAACCTATTACTCTAATTACAGTGCTCCGCATTCGTTAACGGAGAGAATAGCTATTAGCGGTTTAGCTCGTTCCTCCTATTACGATATTGATATCGTTATATTGCCTCTTCTAGAGTCCGTAGTGGTCTATCTACTACTGTCTGTCTCTTATGGTAGATCTATAGGATATGCCTTCCCCTAAGTATCGTCTGCTTGTAATCCTTGTGTGCTCCCTATATCGCTAGTCAAATACGACTCCGTTTAGGGTCGTAAGTAGCTACTATTCTTCTAGCTAATGTCCGGGTCGTAATCTTTATACTATAGTAACCTTAATATTATATCTTTATCGTTACCTATATCCATAATACTAAATATGACTACTATAGTCTTCTCTATCATAGTAACGTCGATTGGTTTAGTCTTTCTATATACCTATTACGTTAGAAATAGCCCTTTGACTATGCTATACATCTACTTTATTCTTTAAGATATCTATAGCTAATTTATAAGCGTTAGCAAAATTAGGTTTATCTCTACTCTACTATCTACTAGTATAAGCATTTCGTGCTATTTCTATTATACTATTATCTATAGTCGCTTGTCTTACCGCCGTCGTCTAAAGATTACGGCGATTTCCTATGTTTCTGCCGGGAGGTCTCGATATAGTGGTCTCTTACGCTAGTTCCTCCTATACTGTGCTATTATTCGCCGTTATGTAGGCGTTAATGGTTTCCGGGCCCCTCGAAGGGCCCTGACCTGTTTCCTAGATCAGTGTTAATCTCTTTAGTTATTCGGCTAATAGCGGCTTTATCGATCGTACTCATTTCTATAAGCCATTAAGTGCTTATAGCTTTCTATTATTAAGTCTATTCTACTTTCTATTGTATATGCTATAGCTTTATCTAAAGCTCCTAAATTCGCGATTTCTTTTCGTCTACGTAATAAAGGTAGTCATTGCTCTAGTACGAGTCCTATATATCTCGTCCTGTTCTATAATACCTAGGCTAGGCTTGTCTTAGAACTATCGTAATGCCTTCTAGATCGCGGGCTTCAATCTTCTAGAGCAATTCGGCTACTCTGTTTCCTATATCGTAGACCTATTCTATAGGACGTAAGCTTCTATCCTCATTTCCTTGTCAGGTCGGCCAGTGATTATTTTCGAATTTGTCGCGGAAGTGGTATTAGCATCTATATACTATATACTAGAACTAGGGCACTTGTATATATGCCTTATATTAAGGATATAGTCGCGTAGTATTGCCTAGGAGGTATTAGAATTCTTTCCCGAATCCTTCTTACTATATATAGACCATAGGTACTCTAATGCTAAAGTAAGAGTGTTTCTTCTAGTAACTTCCCCATATATGCTCGTCTTTTCTGTAGTTCGCGTGTATAAACTAGTATTCTAGGTTCCATATATTGTTACTAAGTTACTAGTTATCAAGGTACTTAGTATAGCTATTGGGCTTATTATATATTATAGGCTATCCTCCTTTAATAGTTTTTATAATATATTAGAGTTCCCTTGTCTCATCCCTTATCTTATCGCTCTACTAGACAAGTCGAATCAAGCGTCTATCCTGTTCGCGTAGTTCCATATTAAGCCGGAAAACTTTATTATAGTATTATTCAATTCGTTCCTAGAGGAATAGAATATTAGGTCCAGGTCTTTCGATTCCTTAGGTATTAGTTATCTATAATCTATCCTACCTCTATATAACTATAAAACCTTACTACCTTAAGGCTAGGAGAATCGAAATTGGCAGTATATACTCTCTTACTATATCTCATTCGGCAAGACCTGTCTCTAGGTCTATAGTAACTAGTTTAGAGTACGGTACTTATTCGTCTTTACTATTGCCGTCGTATTCGAGACTGTCTATATTATTACCCCTATCTTTGTAGCCTATAGCCGCTACTTCGATAATGTCCTTAGTAGTTTCGTCAATAACCGTAATTTCCTTTCTAGGGACTATCTTCCACTCTTTCTTCGGGCTTTGATATTCTCGCTTATAGTGCCCTTTCTTTCTATAGTTATAGTAGGTAACATTAGACTTGTCTTTGGTCGTCTTCTTCCGGTCTTGCTTTTACGCTATATCTATATTTATAGCTCCGAGGTATGTCCCATATAAGGTATTAACGTACGCTCGCTTTTTCTTATCATTAGCCTTAACTATAATTCTATTTATTTAACCTCGTTTTTATTACTCTTATATATAGAGTCGATTATTAATTCTAATAGCCTATATAATATATTTATCTAGGGTCTTAGGCTAATTATACTTATATAGCTTGTTTTTAACCTTTTCCTTTAAGCTATTATAAAATAGTTATATTAATATCTTATTATTAAGCTAAGACTTAAGTATATCTTATCTAAACTATACGATATAGGAGGCTATTAACTTAGTCTATTAGAGATTAGCAAGTCTTTCTTATATATAAATCTTCTCATCTTTGTCGCTAAAAATCTTCTAAAGCTCTTCTTCAAAACGATTATAGGATTGAAAGACTACCTATATAAATATATCTTAGTCGTCTTCGTCTTCCTTAGTAAGATAGTCATTTCACGTAGGCTCAAACTATCTAAGTACCTTACCCTCTAATCTTATAGCTATATAGAGAACTTTAGCTTTATTATCCAGAAACTTATCATTATTAAGCCAGAAGTAAGATCAGAGGTTTATTAGAAATCCTATAAGATCCTCCTTAGTTCCTCTATATTTGCCAAGTAGTTCGATTTTAATACGGCTCGCTTTAGCGCCCTTAAGTGTCTTAATTTTAGTATAGGCCTCGTTAACCAGCTTCTACAAGTGCTTTTTGCCGTTCTCGAGTTCCTTAATTCGAGCTTAAGCAGCCTTATCTCTCTAGTCTAATTCCTAGATCTACTAATGGAGTTAACTAAGCTAAGCGAGTAGCTATTTGGCTATGACGTTAGTAGCCATGTCGATGTCGAGGTCGAAGTCACCTCTGTTCTAAACCATAATAGAACAAAGGGAGTAATAGCAACGTGTGACGAACCTAACTTAGACTTCTTCTAAAAGGGTTTAAACAAAGGTAGATTAAGCGAGACAAGTAGGCAGGTCGTCTAAGGGATTTGGTAAAGCTAAAGAGTTTATAATAACACTAGAGTTATCTTTTATAGTAGTTAATAATGATGCTTGGTATAAGTATTATGATTGTGAGTTACTATTACTAGTGAACTCTTAGAGTCTATTATAATAAGTGACTATCTATATATATATATAATCCTAGGATTACTAGTAGTCGTGGTAATCCTCTATACTAGCTTACTTAGCTTATATTGTAAGCTAGTGATCCTCTGCTAGGATTATTTCTTGCTAAGTGTGATCCCATCTTGATTGGTCTATCATTCCTTTGGCTTGATTAGCCTGTTTATACTAGTGGCTTAGGTAGCATCTATATGTATATTTCTGTAACACCTCCCTAACCTATTCCTAGGCTTTGACCTTCTTTAGGCAGCCCCTATACCAAGCTATATAAGGGCCTCTATATATTATATACCAGTAAGGGAGCTAGTTAGGGTAGGTAGGGTACTAGGCCTCCCTAGTCTTCCCCCCCTCCCTATAGGCCTTTACGCTATACCGGCTATAATAGGCCGGCCGCTAGTAATACCGCTAGGTATAGCTAAAGCTCTAGCACCTATAGTATTACTTTAGCTCTAAGGCATCCTAATAGGGCTTATAGTCTAATACCTAGGTATCCTAGACTACGCCCTTATTATAGGCCTTCCGGGCCTCTTTAAGGTTCTATAGGCCTAGGAGTACTATAGCCTACTTCCTTTATAGGCTCTTTAGCAGCTAGAACTTAACTATTTCGATCGATTATAGGCCTACGGCTCCCTTAAAGTCCTCTTCGCTAACCCCCTATAACTCCTCCTTCCGGACTCCTTTAGCTAGGACTATATAGGCCTTACTAACCTCCCTAGCCTGCTCTCCGAAGGCTATAGCCACCTATCGCTTATTATCCGAGTACTAGTCCTTAGTAGCTTTATCCTTAAAGACTATTACAATATCTCTACTTAGGAGCTTCCTAGCTATAATAGCTCGCTAGCAGCTAGAAGCCCTGTTAACTACTTAGACTATCTTAGCCGGGGTCCGGGCTTTAAGGTCCTCCTATAGGCTCGTATTCTATATCGTAACCTCCTATAAGGCCCATAACGGCACTGCCTTAGCTAATGGCAGGCCTCCTTAAGGGCTTGTTACTCCTTATTATAGCCCTATAGCTACCTATGCCTAGGTAGGGCAGGGGGTAGCCTTAAGGGCTTCTTTAAGCCCCTTTTTAACTTCCTTAGCTATAAGTTCCTATAGGTTGAGAACTAGGCCTATAATAGTAGTCATAAGGCCCTATAAGGGCCTATTAATAAGGTCCTACGCCCTACCTTACTTAGGGCTTAGTATAAGGTTAACTAGTTATATAATAAGACCCCTTAGTTCCTTAATATTAGGGGTAAGGTAAGCCTATAATAGGCCCCCCTTTAATTAGCTTAAAGCTATAGGCCTCCCCATTTAGTAGCTTAGTAGTAGGCTTTAAATTGACGTTACGTTTAGGGGCGTTTAGGGGCTCTAGGTAATCTATATAGTGAAAATTTTAACGGGCATACGAGATGTGGTTAGAATGTAATCGGGTCCGGCTTCCACGCTCGCGATGCCTGTTGTACAGCCGTAATAGCTTGCGTGTAGTAGAAAGTGGTATCATTAGATAGCGTTTTTCGAGAGCTTTCTAGTGATGGTAGTTTTGTGTATTTTAGTAGGGCTTTTGTAAAGATGTAAGAGAAGCTCGATTCCTTGCTATTCCTATACCTGTCCTATGATTCTAAATCCTAGTATAGTACTTAGGCCTATATCTTTCCAGTTTTCGATTAGCCACTAATATAATTTGCTACTAAAGTTACTTTTCTGGTAATTTCTATAGTAAAATACTTCTAAGATAAATCCTTATGGAATCTATAACTAAGTTTATCTCTCTTTTAAATCTAATTATACTAATTAAACTAACTATATTTTAAAGCTATTACTAACTATATTAGCTAGCTATAGCTATCTTTAACTACCATTTATATCATAAATTAGCTAATGTTATAGGCCTAGGCTATACCTAGGCTAGACAATGCCTAGGCTTTACCTAGGCATGGAATAGGCCTACCCTGCCTTACTTACCTACGCTCTATAGGCCTATAGAGCATTCATTACTCGTTTATAACTCATCCGGTAGACATATAGCCAAGGCCTAGTTAGGGCCTAACCTAGAGCCTAACTAGGCCCTACCTAAGTTATATATATATATATCAGTTTAAAAGGTACTCCTCTATATAACTCTTATATTCTTTCTCTTTTCCTCCCTAAGGTAGTTAAATAAAATATTATATATTTATCTATAGATATTATAAGGCTAATATATTATATTTTAACTACCTTCTTATTAGTAATAAATTCTTTAAGGGAGTTATTAATGATATAGTTATAGTAGATTTGAGAGTATATAGGCTCTTAGACCTAGTAGAATTATAGGAGCTTATCTACTCCTTCTAAGTAGGTATAGAATAATGGAACGCCATAATTAATACCCTTTAGGCATCTTAAACCTAACCTATCCTAATCTTTAAGTTAGCTAGAGTGCCTCTTAAAGCTTAGTAGCTATAGTAGAAGTGCCTCCTTATTAAATAACCTTTCGATAGTAAAAAGGAACTCTTTATGGTATAGAAAAGTATAATAGAATATATTCTTATAGTTAATAAAGACTTTATTAGTTCTAATTATAACTAATAGGTCTTCATCTAGGGAAACCTTATATACTAGGTATAGACCTAAGTTATAGCTTACTATAAATCTATAGGCCTAAAGGTTAGGTATAACCTAACTTAGTTCCTCTAATATCTTAAAGGGATCTTTTCTAACCTTTATAAAAAGATAGTAATCTTATTAGAACTAGAATTCTCATAATAGAGAGATAATAAACTATTTACTACCTTCATTATTTAGTTTAAGGCTAAGTTATTAAAGGTAGGTAGCCTTCTTTGGAACGATAAGATATATCTAGTTAAATTATAATAATACCTCTCTTTAAAACTTAAATATATAGTAATTAGATAAGGAATTCCCTAAGATAATTATATAATGGCTATTAAAAATATTATGAGATTACTATAGATCTTAAGGCTCTTTAGCTTAGTAATAAATATTAGTGGATATAAGGGTAGTAGGTAGTATCTAAATTATAGAAAGAGAAGGATATAGAAGGAAATATACTAATAACTAGAATTAACTTGTCTTATATTAATCCATAAAAGAAAAGACCTAATAAGGATAGGATAAGAAAATATAAGATTAATACCCTATAGGTAAAATGGGTTAGTTAGGAAGTATATTTAGCTTAATAGGTAGCTAGAGTATATATCTAATATAGGTAGAAGGGTTATTTTATTACTAAATATAACTTTACCTTTGCTTTAAGGCTAGTATAATAGAACTAGTTAAGAACTAATATTAACGCCTTAGAGGCTAAAGAATAGAAGGAAGACAATGACCTATTTAATGAAAAAGATAGAAAGCAGGGAAAAGAGTAGCCTCTAAGCAAAGTCTCGTAAGAGGGTTAGAAGACTATAACTACTTAGAAGACGAGTTTATAGAGATTAGTAAAAGAATAGATAGACCTCCTTTTCTTATTCTAATCTTTCTTAATTCTACTAGCTTTGTAAATGCCTAAGTAAATAGTAAATGTTCTAGCTATAATGCTATTAGTAAGAAAATATACTAGAAGCTTAGAATTAAATAGATTAGTTTACTTACTATATATACCCTTAGGATTATAACTAGGTTATAACTAGACTAGAAGATTACTTAGATAGCCCATATTATCATAGAAATTAATAGCTAGGAGAGCTAGGCTATATTTTATATAGCTCTAGGACTTATATATAATATCATCATCATTATTAGTCCTATACCGCTATGCTAATAAGTATACTAGAGCCTCTCTAGTTATATATAAAGGAAACCGTGCCTAATAGGCCAGATAAAAACCTCTGTCCCGCCTCTAACGCCTAATCCGGAGTACCAATACACTATAAAGAAAAGGAAAAGTGGCTAGAATAGCCCTATAGAGGCCTTCCCTCCTAGTCTAGCCTCCTTACAAGGCGGTATTCCGGGAGCCTCCCTAGGTCCATTAGCCACTATAGAACCCTCCTTGCCAAACGATAGTTACAGGTCCCTATACCCTATAGAACGAAGTCTAGGTCCCTTTGCGACTATATTTCCTAGGATTCCCACGTTCGGCTTCTTGGTAGGTTCGGGCACTATATAACTAGATGCTCTATAGTTTCCCTCTCCTAGCTATAGGTATAGTAAGGGGTACTAACCCCTAGGACTTAAACCCTAAAAAGGAAGTCATAGAGGCTAATAGCCCCTATACGGGCCTAATACTAGTAGGGAGCTCTAGGCCTTTATTAGGCCCTAGTGCCTTTATAGGCCTTCTCCTATAAAAACTAGGCATAGAGGGTCCTTGTCTGATATATACTATATCCTCCTACCGGCTTAGTCGGCCCTCTATCGGTTGTTCTAGCTAGCTAATACGGCTAGTTCTATAGCCCGTGGCCTTCTTTATAGGGTCTATAGGGAGAGTCGACCCCCTCTATAGCCCTCCTAAACTTATTGCTAGACCGTTAACCTTACTACCTCTAGGGCTATAGGCTTTGGCTCCTAGCCCCTTACTCTTGCCCTTCTCTTCCGGAACCTCTGGCTTAGCCTATTATAGGTTTACTGGATAAGAGCCCTTATAGGGACCTAGGAGGCCCCTAGACCTACCCTAGTCTATAGGAACGGTTAGTCGAGTTTGGCTTTGAAGTCGGCTAGCCTCTTATTAAGATAGAGGTCGAGGGGTAGTACCTAGGCTTCCATTTCGAGGCACTAGATAGGGGTAGCCTTATAGGCCCTAGTAACTACTCGAAGGGCCCTATATTAGGCCTTTGATAGTTCCCTAGTAGGGCCTTCTAGCTTACCCCCTAGCTTAGTAGGCTTATAGAAGTTCGAGGCTCTGTAGGCTAAAGTGCTATAGATACACTTAATATAGACCTTATAGGTCTATAGAAGGCTAGGGCCTTAGGTCTTTATAGCAAGCCTAGTTAGGGCAAACTCCTAGGTTTCTAGCTTCTTAGCTACCTTTACGTAGTAGGGGTCTTACTATAGCCTCTAGTCTAGCTAGACCCTAAGGAATCTAGCTGACTTTGAAGGGGCTATAGTGATAATACCCCCTCCGGGCTATAGAAGCTCTAGTGGTCGCGACTACTATTTCCGGCCCCTATTAAAGTAGATGAGCTTGCACTTTTCCGGGGTAAAAGCTATACCTCAGGTTCTTACCTACTAGAGGCAGGTCTTCTAGGCCCTCTATAGCTAACCATTATAGGCTTCCTCGGCCCTCCTAAAGGCTAAGGGGTTAGTATCGTTAGCAAAGCCTATCAAACTAACTACAGGGCTAGCCTGGCAGATAGCCTAGTAAAGGGCGGCTATATAGAGGATAAATAGTATAGGGGAGAGGGGTAACCCCTATAAGACCCTAGCCCTTACCCCTATATCCTTTGTTTCCTAGCTATCGAAGTAAAGAATAGCTACCCTATCCTGTAGCCACTCTCTGACCTAGACTACTAGCCACTTTAGGAAGCCCTAGCTCCGTGAAGTAGCTAATAGCCAGGTATAGTTAATAGTGTCAAAAGCCCTTAAGATATTAAGCTATAGGAGGGAGGCAGCCGCCTTATACCTCTAAGCCTCCTAAACCTAAGCTATAATAAGCCAAATGGCTAGTTCCGTAGACCTATATTCCTAGTTACCTATTTGCTCGGCTAGGAAAAGCCTATAGGTCTCTATAACGGCCGTTACCTTTCGGGTAACTATAGCCTCTAGCACCTTACCTACTATTAATAGGAACGCTATAGGCCTATAGCTACCTAGGGTAAAGTAGGCCTATAAGGGTTTGCCAGGCTTATAGAGAACTATTATCTTAGCTTTTTCAAACTAGGCTAAGAAATAGCCAAGCTATAGGCTCTCCAAGGCTAGTTTAGCTAGTACCTAGTAGAGCGGCCGCCTATAGGCCTTTAATAGGCCTATAAGGAGAAGGTCTTCCCTTAGGGCTTTCTATAAGGCTATCTTAGCTAGTACTACCTTAACTTTACCTACTATAACCTCCTAGCTTATTTCGAACTTCGGCTCCTAATAGTCGTTTAGATCCGAGTTATCAATATCTAATAGATCTACTTCTAGGTTTAGAAAGAACTTATTAGCTAGTACTCTAACCTTCTATTAGTAAGTTATAAGCCTTCCTTCAAAGGCCGGGAGCTTTAGGGGGTCGACCGGTAGGTAGCTTTATAGCCTTGCCTACCTCTCTAGCCTCTATAGCAGGTCCGGCCGGTTAGTCGCCTCCTATAATGTGGCTCTCTAGCTCTTGGTCTTCGCGGCTATAATAGTCTTGGCCTAGTCCCGTAGGGCCTACTAAAGTGCCTCTTGTATATAGGGGTTTAGGGTACTCCTATAGGCCCTCTCTGCCTCCTTGGCCCTCTTTCAGGCCTCCCGAACCTCCTTCGTCTACTATCAAGCTCGTTTGCCGCCTGTATTAGCCTTCTTTACCGGGACTAAGACCGTAGCTATCTCTTTAAGGGCCTTTATAAGCCTGTCGAAGGCCTGTAGAAGCTCCTCTAGGCCCTAGAAAATAGGCCCGGCTAGGGCTAGTACCTACCTACTAAGCTAGAGTAGGAGGTAGGCCGCCTTGGCCTATATAATCTCCTTGTCTAGGCTCTTCTAGTCCTACCCTTTACTAGCCGGTATAGGCCCTTTGGTCCCCTAGAGGGAGACGTTTAGGGCCTATAGGTAGTAGTCAGATTTCCTATATTCCGTAATATCCCTATAGATCGCTTCTAGCCTAGCTAAGGCCTAGAATAAGTCTATCGTAGAAGGCCGGCTACGTTAGTCCCCTTAGGGTGCCTTAGTGACCTAGCTATAGGGTATACGTAGGTCGAGGTCCTACTAGTCTATAAGGCTAAGGAGGTCCCTAGCCCCTAGGCTAAGCCTATTAAACAGGTCCTAGACTAGGTAATAGAGGTTAAAGTCACCTGTAAAAACTAGGGGGTAGGTTAGCTAAGGTAAGCTTAGCAGGTTCTATAAAAGGGCCTTCTCCCCCTTATTATTATAGACTAACTAGAGCTTAAACCCCCTTTCTCCTAGGGCCGGAAAGGTTACCTTATACTAGTTCTCCTCTGCCGAATAGTCCTACTAGCTAACTAGGAAGCGCTTAGCTATTAGAATAGCCGCCTTGCCCTTAGGCTTATAAACTAGGTAGTATTTTGAAGCCTAGGGGTAGTATATCAACCCTGTAAACCGGTTAATCTACGGTTCCTAGATAGCTAGTAGGTCGTATTTAGCCTCTTCTAATAGGACCTTAAGGGCCTATTTATTGCCTTAGGTGTTCTATTAAAGGATTTTAATTTATATTTAAGGTAGCTAGAGCAGAGGACAAGGGCATAGTGGTAGTAGGCTCCATAGCCATTGCCCCCTTAACCGGTTACGAGAGGGAGGGGGCTCTAGGCTATAGGAAGGAGATATAAGTCTGTCGGGCATTGTAGAGGGCACTCCTAGCCGCCTACTAGGCCAGAGTAGGCCTTCTATAGGGGCGTTTAGCTCCGGTTTAGTAGTGGTCGTCGTCTTCCGGGGGGCTGCTAAACTCGAAGGCTACCTTCTAATGTAGTTGTTCCGGTAGCTAGAAGGTTTAGGGTCTATATTAATAGGCCTCTCTAGCCCTGTCCTAGGCTTTAACCTTCTTTGGGCAACCCCTATACCAGGCTATATAGGGGCCCCTACAGGCCGTATACCTATAAGGGAGTTAGTTAGAGTAGGTAGGGCACTAGGCCTCCCTAGTCTTCCCCCCCTCCCTATAGGCCTTTACGCTACAATGGCCATAACGGGCCGGCCGCTAGCAGTACCGCTAGGTATAGCCAAAGCTCTAACACCTATAGTATTGCCTTGGTTCTAGAGCATCCTAGTAGGGCTCGTAGTCTAACACCTAGACATCCCAGACCACGCCTTCGTTATAGGCCTTCTAGGCCTCATCAAGGTCCTATAAGCCTAGGAGTACCGTGGCCTACTTCCTCTACGGGCTCTTTGGCAGCCGGAACTTGACCGTTTCGATTGAGTGTAGGCCTACGGCCCCCTTAAAGTCTTGTTCGCTGACCCCCTATAGCTCCTCCTTCCGGACTCCCTTAGCTAGGACTATATAGGCCCTACCGACCTCCCTAGCCTCCTCTCCGAAGGCTATAGCCCCTAATTTACTTATTTAGTTCTATAGGGAAGGTTATAAGTTTTTTACCTAGCCTATAGGTATAAATTTCCTATATAATAGCTTAAGAGGGATTAGTAAGCTTTATAAAAAGGGTATATTAGAGTAAGATAATTATAACAAACCTTGCTTAGACTATCTTCCAAAAGGGTTTAGACAAAGAATATCGATTAGGTATAGTATATAAGAGGTCATCTAATAGGTTTAGTAAAGCTAAAAGGTTTATAATAATACTTTAGTTATCTCCTTATAATATTAAGGTACTATAAGTTATAATTACTATCACTAGTAAACTCCTAGAGTTTACCCGAGTTCATTAGAACAAGTGACTATATATAGTTCTCTATCTTCCTTCCTTAAGTTCTAATCGTGCGATCGCTACTATAATCCTACGATCGTTATCTAAGTGCTTATCTTGATCGAAGTACGATCACTATAATTACTTTCTAATTAGTCCTTAGGTTTTATGGTTTCTAATTGGTTCCATATATCTTGTTAGGTTGCCTTATATAGCTAAATTATAATATAATGCCCTTCCTTTAGGTCTTTTGTCCTTGAAAGACTTAGGTCTATTTTAAATAGTGCTAATATCCCTTATCTATATATAGTTATATTCCTTAGTTCTTTCCTTTCTTTTTCTTCCCTTGATGTTATTAAGATAGCTAATTATATAAGAAAGAAGTCGAAGTCTAAACCTGCTATATTAACTCTTTATACTAATTATCTTCTTGCTACGATTCTTTCTTTGGATAGCCTTTTAACGATACGTCCTTGTTCGCTATACGAGTCTAAAGGCCTTAGTTCATATAAGGTCTTAAAAACCGACTCTTCTCGATATGCAGAGTACGTCCGTAATAAGCGTTCGAACTATAACGTTCTTAGTATCTCTCTTACTTAGCTTCGGTCTATCGTAGCTTAGTATTAAAAACTTAAAGATAAGCTTATAGCTACTAAAGAGCAAGTCCTTTATCTTCAAAAACAAAAGCAGATATGGTTTAAGAAGATAATAAGAGCTATTACTTAGGGTATTAATAGTATAGAGGAGTTAGAGCAGGTAAAGCGTAAAGAGGCTAAGGCGGCAGTAGTAGTAGAAACTTCTAGGGTTACTATGTCTTCTTTAACCCTGTCTCGCTTATCTGCCGATTTTAGATAGCTTTAGGATACTATATATCCTGAAGTTCCTTTAGATCTATCCTTACTAGCCGATTTTAGGTTAGTCTCTAGTCTGTCGCTTTCGGTCGATTAAGGTTCCTCTAATAGAACTACTAAAGTTTCTTAGAGCAATTTAGGTTCTTAACAGGTTCCTATAAGTTATCTTCTAATCTAAAATTAAGCTATTTAACCAGATATTATAGTTCTTCGTTAACGATTTATAAATCTGAGATTTCTTCGACGTCCTATTCTTTCTCTTCGTCTTCCGCTTTAATGTCTATAGCTAGTTTAGCGTTCTTTAATACTAGTTCCAGAAGTAAAATATAAAAAACGTCTGTCTATAGTTATATAGATAATGGTAACGATAGTCGATAGTTAGATGTCAAGATTTATTCTTTAATAGCAAATAGTCCTAATTTTTTAAAGTCTAGCTTCTCACTTAGTTATTTAGTTTATAGATACTATAAGATTAGGTAGACTTTGTCTCCCCTCTCTAGGTAAGGTCCTTTAAACCTATATTTGTTATAATAGTTCTTTATTCTAGTTTTGACAAACTCGAGTTCCTGCTTTAGCATTTTATATAATGTATATATTTGTTCTACTTTGACTACTGCTTATAATATAGTAACTTCTAGTCCTTAGTATAAGTCTGCCTTATATCCATAGTTTATGAAGAATGATATAACCTTTGTAGTTTCTATTAGTATTATATTATAGATAAGTTACACTATAGATAATAATATAACCTAGTTATTTTACTAGTAGTTAATGTAAGAATAGAGGTATTATTCTATAACTTAATTAAGTTATTCTATTTATCCATCTATTTATAGGTAGTATACTATTAATAGCTTATTATTAATATCTAAGCGTTATATTAATACTTGCTAGAACTTCGATATTAACTTGGTATCTTAATCTATAATCTATTTATATAGCCAGGTATATACTAATATAACTTGCTAATAGATTATATCTACTAGCTATTTAGCTATCTAAGATTCCTTATATAAGAAAAAGTATACCTATTTAGTCAAACGGTCTACTATAGTAAGAATACTATTATAGGTTATACCCATAGCTATATCCTTAGACTCTAGTAATTTCGTGATAAAATCTATTATAACTAAACTCTATAGTTTATTAGCTATTAATAGTAGTTAGAGTAATCTATATAGTTTATATTATACCATCTTACTTTAGTTATAAATGTCATAATTTTATACGACTTTCTTGACTTGTACATTTAGTTATAGAAAGTCGTAATGTCTCCTAACTTAGGCAATTATCTTAGTAATGCCCTTATATCCTCTAAGTTTCGACTTATGAAGTTCTCGGATCATTTCCGTTTATTTATCATACTCATATATATATACCTTGCTATAGTATTAAAGCTTCTTGTCTCGTTCTTCGACGCCTTTTAGTATCTTTGGTCCTAAGGTTGCTTAGTACTTTACTTTGTCGATTCGTTCTTCCTGAAAGATCGTATAACATTCCTTGAGCAGTTTAAGAGGATCGTCTTCTATAAGTAGTTACCTTATATATCATAGTATTCTGTCTTTCTGTTCTATAAATAATAGTACCGATATTTCTATTTGCTTCTTAGTATAGTCCGTTTATTGGCTTAGGGCGTCTACTTGTATATTCTCTTAACTCTTTTTATAATATATTTCGAAGTGAAATTCCAGAAGGGATTCTATCTATTGTATTTGTTATCTATTAAGTTTCTTTATGGTAGTAAAGTATTATAAATTCTTATAGTCTATATATATCTATATTAGTTCTATTGTCCTATTAAGATAAGGTTACCATTCCTTAAATGCTTTGACGATTATAAGTAACTCTTTATTATAGATCGAATAGTTAAGGTATAGCCTATTAAGCTTTTTAGAAAAGAAGGCTATAGGATATAGCTTCCCTTGCTTATCTTATTAGCCTAACTATCCTCCAATTACGTAATCTAAAGTATCTATCTCGACCTTGAACGGTTTATTAGGATTAGGAAGTACTAGTACGGGGTCCTTGACAATAATATTGCGAATTTCTATGAATACTTGCTTGTATTATTCTATCTATTTAAACTTGGTATTCTTTTTAATAAGTTTATATAGCGGTTATATAATTGCTCTAAAGTTCCTAATAAACATCCGATAGAAGTTAGCAAATCCGATAAAGCTTCGTACTTCTATAACTAATATTAATCATAGCTAATACTTAATAGCTTATATCTTTAACGGTTCTATTCTGACTTTTCCTAGTAATATCTTATATCCTGGAAACACTATCTTTATAATATAGAATTCGCTCTTTTCCTTATTAACCGATAACTTATATATATATAGTACATCTAATACTACCTTTACGTATTACTAATACTTATCTATTGTCTTAGAGAAGATAAGAATATTATTAAGATAATATACTATAAATTCATCGAGAAAAGGTCGAACTACTTAATTAATCAGGGCTTAGAATGTTACTAGCACGTTTATAAGTCTAAATAGTATAACAAGGTATTTATAATAGCTATAAAGGGTCCTAAAGGCCGTTTTCTACTCGTTGCCTTCTTTAATCTATATATAGTTATATACTAATAATAGATCAAGTCTAGTAAAATAGCAAGCTCTTACTAATTAATCTTAAAGCTAAGAGATTAATAGCAATAGGTATTGGTTTTTTATAGTCTAATTGTTTAGATACCAATAGTTAATATATAACTATAGCTTTCTATCTTTTTTTAGTATAAATAGGATTTATTATTATTATTATTATTAGTCTTATATCGCTATGCTAATAAGCATGCCAGAGCCTCTCTAGTTATATACAAAGGAAACCGTACCAAATAGGCCGGATAAAAATCTCCATCCTGCCTCTAACGCCTAATCCGGACTACCAATACACTACAAAGAAAAGGAGAAGTGGCTAAAATAGCCCTATAGAGGCCTTACCTCCTAGTCTAGCCTCCTTACAAGGCAGTATTCTAGGAGCCTCCCTAGGTCTATTAGCCACTATAGAACCCTCCTTACTAAACAATAGTTATAAGTCCCTATACCTTGTAGAACAAGGTCTAGGTCCCTTTGTAACCGTATTTCCCAGGATTCCTACGTTTGGCTTCTTAGTAGGTTTGGGCACTATACGACTAGGTACTCTATAGTTTCCCTCCCCTAGCTATAGGCATAGTAGGGGGTACTAACCCCTAGGACTTAAACCCTAAAAAGGAAGTTATAGAGGCTAATAGCCCCTATATAGGCCTATACTAGTAGGGAGCTCTAGGCCTTTATTAGGCCCTAGTGCCTTTATAGGCCTTCCCTTATAAAAACTAGGTACAGAGGGTCCTTGTCTAACATATGCTATATCCTCCTACCGGCTTAGTCGGCCCTCTGACGGTTGCTCTAGCTAGCTAACATGGCTAGTTCCATAGCCTATAGCCTTCTTTATAGGGTCTATAGGGGGGGTTAACCCCCTTTATAGCCCTTCTAAACCTACTACCGGACCGTTGACCTTACTACCTCTAGGGCTATAGGCTTTAGCTCCCGGCCCCTTGCCTTAGCCCTTCTCCTCTAGAACCTCTAGCTTAACCTATTGTAGGCCTATTAGATAAGAGCCCTTATAGAGACCTAGGAGGCCCCTAGACCTACCCTAGTCTATAAGAGCGGTTGGTCAAGTTTGGCCTTGAAGTTAGCTAGCCTCTTATTAAGATAGAGGTTGAGGGGTAGTACCTAGGCTTCTATTTCGAGGCACTAGATAGGGGTAGCCTTATAGGCCCTAGTAACCACTTGAAGGGCCCTATACTAGGCCTTTAATAGTTCCCTAGCAAGGCCTTCTAACTTACCCCCTAGCTTAGTAAGCTTATAGAAGTTCGAGGCTCTATAGGCTAGGGCGTTATGGATATACTTAGTATAGACCTTGTAGGCCTATAAGAGGTTAGGGCCCTAGGTCTTTGTAGCAAGCCTAGTTAGGGCAAACTCCTAGGTTTTCAGCTTCTTAGCTACCTTTATATAGTAAAGGCCTTACTATAGCCTTTAATCTAGCTACACCCTAAGAAATCTAGCTAACTTCGAAGGGGCTATAGTAATAGTACCCCCTCTAGGCTATAGGAGCTCTAGTGGTTACGACCACTATTTCCGGCCCCTGTTAAAGTAGATAAGCTTACACTTTTCCAGGGCAAAAGCTATACCCTAGGTCCTTACCTACTAGAGGTAGGCCTTCTAGGCCCTCTATAGCTAACCGTTATAGGCCTCCTTAGCCCTCTTAAAGGCTAGGAGGTTAGTATTATCGGTAAAACCTATTAAACTAACTATAGGGCTAGTCTAGTAAATGGCCTAATAAAGGGAGGCTATATAGAGGATAAATAATATAGGGGAGAGGGGTAACCCTTATAAGACCCTAGCCTTTATTGCTATATCCTCTGTTTTCTGGCTATTAAAGTAGAGGATAGCTACCCTATCTTATAGCTACTCCTTAACCTAGACTACTAACTACTTTGGGAAGCCCTAGCTTTATAAAGTGGCTAGTAGCTAGGTATAGTTAATAGTATCGAAAGCCCCTAAGATATCGAGCTATAGAAAGGAGGTAGCCACCTTATACCTCTAAGCCTCCTAAACCTGGGCTATAATAAGCCAAATAGCTAGTTCTATAGACCTATATTCCTAGTTACCTATCTACTTAGCTAGGAGAAGTCTATAGGCCTCTATAACAGCTATTACCTTCTAGGTAACTATAGCCTTTAATACCTTACCTACTATTAGTAGGAGGGCTATAGGCCTATAGCTACCTTATTACGAGCTAACTATATACCGTAACCCGGTAGGGTATAGTAGGCCGAATGAGCCACCAATCAAGAAGGGCACAAAGCAAGGCTAACACGGGATTACTAAGGAGCGCAGGCTACCACAGGCAAACAATTACCAAAAGGGAAAGATAGCAGAGGATAGCTAGCTACCAAAGGCAATCTAAGGACAGGATAGAAGGGGACTATAAGCGATCAACAGAAGTATATATACATGTAAATAGTTACTCGTTATAGTAGACTCTAGGAGTTCACTAGTGATAGCAACCTACAATTACAATACTTATACCAAGTATTGCTAATTACTATAAGAAACAACTCTAGTGTTATTATAAACCCTTTAGCTTTACCAAATCCCTTAGACGACCTGCCTACTTATCCCGCTCAATCTACTTTCGTCTAAACCCTTTTAAAAGAAGTCTAAGTTAGGTTCGTCACACGTTGCTATTACTCCCTTTGTTCTATTATAGTTTAGAACGGAGGTGACTTTGACCTTAATATCGATATAGCTATTAACGTTATAGCCGAACAGCTGCTCGCTTAGCTTAGTTAACTCTAGTAGCGGATCTAGGAGTTGGACTAGAGAAATAAGGCTGCTTAAGCCCAAATCAAGGAACTCGAGAACGGCGAAAAGCACTTGTAGAAGTTAGTTAACGAGGCCTACGCTAAAATCAAGGCACTTGAGACCGCTAAAGCAAGCTATATTAAGATCGAACTACCTAGTAAATACAGAGGAACTAAGGAGGATCTTATAGAATTCCTAACAAACCTTCGATCTTACTTCTAGCTTAATAATGATAAGTTTCTAGATAATAAAGCTAAAGTCCTTTATATAGCTATAAGATTAGAAGGTAAGGCACTTAGATAGTTTGAGCCTATATAGAATGACTACTTTACTAAGGAAGATAAAGACGACTAAGACATATTTACGTAGGTAGTCTTTTGATCTTATAATTGTTTCGAAGAAGAGCTTTAGAAGGTTTTTAGCGATAAAGATAAGAAGATTTATATGTAAGAAAGACTTATTAATCTCTAATGGACTAAGTTAGTGGCCTTCTACGCCGTATAGTTTAGATAGAATATACTTAAGTCTTAGCTTAATAATAAGGCATTAATATAATTATTCTATAATAGCTTAAAGGAAAAGGTTAAAGATAAGCTATATAAGTATAATTAGCCTAAGACCTTAGATAAATATATCATATAGGCTATTGAAATCGATAATCGACTCTATATATAAGAGTAATAGAAACGAGGCTAAATAAATAGAACTATAGTTAAGGCTAATAATGAGAAAAAGCGAGCGTACGTTAGTACCTCGTATAAGACATACCCTAGAGCTATGGATATAGACGTAATATAGAAGTAGGACTAGAAGAAGACGACTAAAGATAAGTCTAATGTTACTTACTATAACTACGGAAAGAAAGAACACTATAAGCAAGAATGTTAAAGCCTAAAGAAAGAGTAGAAGACAGTCCCTAGAAAGGAAATTACGGTTATTGACGAAACTACTAAGGACGTCATCGAAGTAGCGGCTACGAGCTATAAAGATAGGGGTAGTAATATAGATAGTCTTGGACACGATGGTAACGGTAAAGACGAACAAGCACTATACTCTAAACTAATCACTATAGACCTAGAGACAGGTCTTGCCGAATGGGATATGGTAGGAGAATACGTACTACCAATTTCGATTCTCCTAGCCTTAAGGTAGTAAGGTTTTATAGTTATATAAAGGTAGGATGGATTGTAGATAACTAATACCTAAGGAATCGAAAGACCTAGACTTAATGTTCTATTCCTCTAGGAACGAATTGAATGGTACTATAATAAAGTTTTCTAACTTAATATGGAACTATATAAACGGGATAGACGCTTGACTTGACTTGCCTGGTAGAGTAATAGGATAAGGGACGAAATAAAGAAACTCTAATATATCGTAAAAGCTATTAAAGGAGGATAGCCTATAATATATAATAGGCCTAATAGCTATACTAAGTACCTTAATAACTAGTAACTTAGTAATGACGTATAGAACCTAGAATACTAGTTTATATATATAAACCATGGAAAAGACAAGCATATATAGGGAAGCTACTAGAAAAAATACTCTTACTTTAGCATTAGAGTACCTATAGTCTATGTATAGTAGGAAGGATTTAGGAAAGAATTCTAATACCTCTTAGGCGACGCTATGCGACTATACCCTTGATACGAGGTATATATATAAGTGCCCTAGTTCTAGTATATAGTATACAAATGCCGATATTACTTCCACGATAAATTCGAAAACAATTACTAGCCGACCTAACAAGGAAATAAGGACGGAAGCCTCTACCCTATAGAATAGGTCTATAATATAGGAAATAGAGCAGCCGAATTACTTTAGAAGATCGAAGCTCGCGATCTAGAAGGCATTACAATAGTTCTAAGACGAGCCTAGCCTAGGTACTACGGAACAGGACGAGATATATAAGACTTATACTAGAGTAACGACTACCTCTATCACGTAGACGAAAAGAAATCGCAAATTTAGGAGCTTTAGATAAAGCTATAGCATATATAACGAAAAGTAAAACGGACTTAATAGTAGGAAGCCGTAAGCACTTAATGGCTTATAGAAATAAGTATAATTAACGAAGCCGCTAGTAGCCGAATAACTAAAGAGGTTAGCACTGACCTAGGAAACGGGTTAAGGCCCTTCGAGGGGCCTGGAAACCATTAACGCCCGTATAGTAACGAGTAATAGCATAGTATAGGAAGAACTGGCGTAAGAGACCACTATATCGAGACCTCCTAGCAAAAACATAAAAAATCACCGTAATCTTTAGACGATAGCAGCAAGATAAGCGACTATAGATAATAGTATAATAGAAATAGCACGAAATGCTCGTACTAATAGATAGTAGAGTAGAGATAAACCTAATTTTGCCGACATTTATAAATTAGCTACAGATACCCTAGAGAATAAAGCAGAAGTGTTACGAGCCAACCATATACCGCGACCCGGTGGGGCGCAGAAGGCTGAATGAGCTACCAATCAAGAAGGGCACGAAGCGAGGCTAACACGGATCGCTAGGGAGCGTAGGCTACTACAGGCGAACAATTGCCTAAAAGGGAAAGATAGCAGAGGATAGCTAGCTACTTGTCACGGAAATATGCATGCAGATGCCGCCTAAGCCACTGGCACGAACGGGCCAATCAAGCCAAAGGAATGATAGACCAATTAGGACAGGATCACGCTTGGCAAGAAATGATCCCAACAGAGGATTACTAGCTCACAATATAAGCCAGGTAAGCCAGTATAAATGATCACCACGACTGCTAGTGATCCTAGGGGTATATATACATATAAATAGTCACTCGTTATAGTGGACTCTGGGAGTTCACCAGTGGTAATAATCACAATCACAGTACTTATACCAAGCATTGCTAATTACTATGAGAGATAACTCTAATGTTGTTGTAAACCCTTTGGCTTCACCGAATCCCTTAGACGACCCGCCTGCTCGTCACGCTTAGCCCGCCTCCGTCTGGACCCTTTTAGAAGAAGTCTGAGTTAGGTTCGTTATACGTTGTTACTACTCCCTTTGTTCTGTTATAGTTCAGAATGGAGGTGACTTCGACCTTGATATCGACATGGCTACTAACGTTACGGCCGAATAGCTGCTCGCTTAGCTTGGTTAACTCTAGTAGCGGATCTAGGAGTTAGATTAGAGAGACAAGGCTATTTAAGCTCGAATCAAGGAACTCGAGAACTGCGAAAAGTACTCGCAGAAGTTGGTTAACGAGGCCTATACCAAAATCGAGGCACTTAAGGGCGCTAAAGCGAAGCGTATTAAGATCGAACTACCTAGCAAATATAGAGGAACTAAGGAAGATCTTGTAGGATTCCTAATAAACCTCCGATCCTACTTCTGGCTTAATGACGACAAGTTTCCGGACGACAAAGCCAAAGTCCTCTATATAGCCACGAGACTAGAGGGCAAGGCACTTAGATGGTTCGAGCCTACGTAGAACGACTATCTTACGGAGGAAGATGAAGACGATCGAGACGTATTTATATAGGCAGTCTTCCGATCTTATAACCGTTTCGAGGAAGAGCTTTAGAAGGTCTTTGGCGATAAAGACGAGAAGATTCATATATAAGAAAGACTTGCTAATCTCCGATAGACCAAGTTAGTAGCCTCCTACGCCATATAGTTTAGACAGGACATGCTCAAGTCTTAGCTTAATAACAAGGTATTAATATAACTATTCTATAACGGCTTAAAGGAAAAGGTTAAAGACAAGCTATATAAGTATAATCGGCCTGAGACCCTGGACGAATACATTATATAAGCCATTAGAATCGATGATCGACTCTACGTACGAGAGTAGCAGAAACGAGGTTAAATGAACGGAACCATAGTTAAGGCTAACGACAAGAAAAAGCAAGCGTACGTCAGTACCTTGTACGGGATGTACCCTGGAGCTATAGATATAGACGTAGCGCAGAAGCAGGACTAGAAGAAGACGACCAAAGACAAGTCTAATGTTACCTACTACAACTATAGAAAGAAAGGGCACTATAAGCAAGAATGTCGAAGCCCGAAGAAAGAATGGAAGCCAGTCCCTAGAAAAGAAATCGCAGATATTAACGAAACTACTAAGAACGTTACTAAAGTAGTAGCTACGAGCTATAAAGATAAGGATAGTGACATAGATAGTCTCGGACACGACGGCGATAGAGAAGACGAATAAGCACCGTACTCCGAACTAGTCACTATGAACCTAGAGATAGGTCTTGCTGAATAGGATATAGCAGGAGAATATATACCGCCAGCTTCGATTCTCCTAGTCTTGAGGTAGTAGGGTTTCACGGTCATGTAGAGGCGGGATGGATTATGGACAACCGATACCTAAGGAATCGAAAGACCCGGACCTAATGTTCTATTCCTCTAGGAACGAATCGAATGGTACTGTAATGAAGTTTTTTGGCTTAATACGGAACTGCATGAATAGGACGGGCGCTTGATTTGACTTGCCTAGTAGAGCGATAAAATGAGGGGCGAAATGAGAGAACTCTAACGTATCGTGAAAACTATCAAAGGAGAACAGCCTGTAATATACGATAGGCCTAATAGCTACGCCGAGTATCTTGACGGCCAACAACTTAGTAACGACATGCGGAACCTAGAATACTAGTTTATATACACGAACCGCGGAAAAGACGAGCGTATATAGGAAAGCTATTAGAAGAAACACTCCTATATTAGCACTGGAGTACCTACGGTCTACGTATAATGGGAAGGATTCGAGAAAGGATTCTAATACCTCCTAGGCGACGCTACGCGACTGTACCCTCGATATGAGGCACATGCGCAAGTGCCCTGGTTCCAGTGTATGGTACACGAATGCTAATACCACTTCTGTGACAAGTTCGAAAACAATCACTGGCTGACTCGACAAGGAAATGAGGACGGAAGCTTGTACCCTGTGGAATAGGTCTACGATATAGGAAATAGAGTGGCCGAATTGCTCTGGAAGATCGAAGCCTGCGATCTAGAAAGCATTACAATAGTTCCAAGACGAGCCTGGCCTAGGCACTGCGGAACCGGACGAGATGTATAAGACTCGTGCTAGAGCAACGATTGCCTTTATTATATAGACGAAAAGAAATCGCGAATTCAGGAGCTTTAGACAAAGCTATGGTATGTACGACAGAAAGTAGAACGGACCTAATAGTGGGAAGCCGCAAGCACCTAATGGCTTATGGAAATGAGCACGATTGACGAAGCAGCTATTAGCTAAATAACTAGAGAGGTTAGCACTAACCTGGGAAACGGGTCAGGGCCCTTCGAGGGGCCCGGAAACTATTAACGCCCGTGTAGCAGCGAGTGGTAGCGTAGTATAGGAGGAACTAGCGTAAGAGACCACTGTACCGAGACCTCCTAGCAGAAACATGGGAAATCGCTACGATCTTTAGACGACGGCGGCAAGACAAGCGACTATAGATAATAGTATAGTAGAAATAGCATGAAATGCTTGTACTAGTAGATAGTAGAGTAGAGATGAACCTGATTTCGCCGATACTTGTAAATTAGCTATAGATACCCTAGAGAATGAAGTGGAAGCATGGCATAGTCAAAGGGCCATTCCCGACGTAATAGGTACGTAGAGAGACCGAACCAATCGATATTACTATAGTAGGGAAGACTATAGTAGTCGTATTTAGTATCGTGGATATAGGTAATGATAAAGATATAATATTAGGGTTACCATAGTATGAAGATTACAACCTAGACATTAGCTAGAAGAATGGTAGCTACCTACGACCCCGAATGGAGTTATATTTGACTAGCAAGATAGGGAGTATATAAGGATTGCGAGCAGACGATGCTTAGAGAAAGGCATATCCTATAGATCTACCGCAAGAGACGGACAGTGGCAGGCAGACCACTACGGACTCTAGAAGAGGTGGCACAACGACATCGATATCGCGACAGGAGGAACGAGCTAAATCGCCGATAGCTGTTCTCTCCGTTGACGAATGCGGAGCACTGTAATAGGAGTAGTAGGTTGAGATAGGAGAAATTGCTAGCATCGCTATAGACAGAACCAAGTTCGTATATTACCAGAAAACCGAGAGACGAGACAAGATTAGGGAAGTACCGAAAGAATATAAAGGACACCTAGCATTCGAACCGAAGTATCTAGAAGGATTACTAGAATATAGCCTATAGGATTACGAGATCAAGCTCAAGGAAGGAGTATAACTAAAGTTCTTCAAGATTTACTATATAAGCTAGACATAGAACGAAGAACTTAAGCGATATTTGGAGGAGAACCTTCGAAGAGGATATATCTGCCCGTCGATATCGCTAGCAGGCTACCTAATCCTATTTATGCCTAAGAAAGACGGAAAGCTACAGTTATATATCGACTATTAGTAACTTAACAAATAGACCGTGAAAAACCGATACCCGTTACCGCTAATCTTACGGCTCTGAGATTAGTTGGCAGGAGCCTAATATTTCACGTGTCTTGACTTGCCATCGGCCTACAACTATATATAGATCAAAGAAGGCGACGAGTGGAAAACGGCCTTTAGGACACCCTATAGCTACTACGAGTACCTCGTCATGCCATTTAGACTTACGAACGCGCTGGCAACATTCCAAGCCCTGATTAATCAAGCTATCCGACCCTTTCTCGATAAATTTGCGGTATGTTATCTCGACGATATACTTATCTTCTCTAAGGTAATAGACGAACACCAGAAGTACGTGAAAGTAGTGCTAGACATGCTATATATATACAAGCTATTAGTTAACAAGGAAAAGAGCGAATTCTACGTTAGGAAAACGGTATTTTTAGGATATGAGATATCCCCGGGACAAATCCGGATGGAACCTTTAAAGGTTGAAGCTATCAAGAATTGGCTACGACCGACGTTAGTCACGGAAGTACGAAGCTTCATCGGATTTGTAAACTTCTACCGGATGTTCATTAGGAACTTTGGAGTAATCGTATGACCTTTACACGAACTTACTAAGAAGAATACTAAATTCTAATAGGAAGAGCAACACGAGTAAGCATTTACGCAGATCCGCGACGCCATTACTAAAGATCTAATACTAGTACTACCAGACCCTAAGAAGCCATTCGAGGTAGAAACGGACGCTTTAGACTATGCCATCGGAGGACAATTAGGATAACGAGACGGACAAAGAAAGCTATATCCTATAGCCTTCTTTTCAAAGAAGCTCGACAGACTATATCTTAATTATCCGATCTATAATAAGGAACTACTTGTAATTATCGAAGCTTTCAAGGAATGGCGACCATACCTCAGCGGCACGATTAAACCGGTACAAGTATATATAGATCACAAGAACCTATGATACTTCACGACGACGAAGGAGCTTAATAGACGACAAATACGATAGGCAGAATTCCTCGTGGAATTTAACTTTGAGATTCGCTATAAGAAGGGCAAAGAGAACGTACAAGTAGATATCTTAAGCCGACGAACGGATTATACGGAAGGACGAACGGGAGTAATACTACCGTTGTTCAAGGAACGAATAGACGGAACGCTACATTACGAAACGTAGACACCTGTGGAAGATGATCTACTTGACTCGTTCCTAGAATGCTACGTAATCTTTCGAGAAGAAAGGATTAACGAGGCATAGTATCAAGCAGCACCCGGACCAATGGTACCTAACGGAGTGGAAGAAAGAGATGGGAAACTCTGGTACCGAGGCAAAGCATATATCTACGACAGGGATCAATAGCTGCGAATGATTCGAGAACTCTACAAGTCGAAACTCGGAGGATATAAAGGAGTTACGAAGACTGTCGCATAAGTCAAGAGACACTACGACTTTCTATAGTTAACGGCACAGGTCAAGGAAGTCGTACGAAGCTACGACATCTGCAACCGAAGCAAAACGGCACAATATAAGCCGTATAGGCTACTTTAGCCACTACTAACAGCTGACAAACTATAGAGTTTAGTTACGATGGACTTTATTACAAAGCTGCTAGAATCTAAGGATATAGCTACAGGAGTGACCTACGATAGTATTCTTACTATAGTAGATCGCCTGACTAAGTGGGTATATTTCTTTCCCTACAAGGAGTCCTAGATAGCGGAACAGTTAGCAGACGTGATCTATCGGCAAGTTATATCAGTACATGCTTAGCCACAAGAATAGATCACCGACAGAGACACCAAGTTCGCGTCGAAGTTCTAGCAAGCGTTAATGCAACGATTAGGCATTAATAGCAAGCTGTCAACGGCATATTACCCACAGACTAATAGACAAACGGAGCGACTAAACCAAGTTATTAAGCAGTACCTCCGCTCTTATGTTAACTACTAGCAAAACGACTAGGTCATACTATTGCCAACAGCATAACTCGCTTACAACACGATGCTAACGGAAACGACCAAAGTTATACCGTTCTTCGCGAACTACGGATATAAAGTAGACCTTAGGCAAGGACCAGAGGTCATAGTGCCGAGAGCAGCAGTCAAAGCAGAACAGATGTACATACTATATAAAAAGCTTAAAAAAGAACTCGAGTTTGTCAAGACCAGAATAAAGAACTACTACGATAAACATAGGCTCAAGGGACCTTGCCTAGAGAGGGGAGACAAAGTCTACCTGATTATACAAAACCTGCGAACCAAACGACTAAGCGCGAAGCTAGACTTTAAGAAGGTCGGACCCTTCGTTATCAAAGAACAAATTTTGACATCTAACTACCGACTATCATTACCGTTATCTATATGACTACGGACGGATGTTTTTTATATTTCGCTTCTTGAACTAGCACCGAAAAACGCCAAGGTTGCTATATATATCGAAGCAGAAGACGAGGAAGAAGAATGGGACGTCGAAGAAATTCTAGATTCATATATTATCAACGGAGAACTATAGTACCTGGTCAAATGGCTTGATTTTGGACCAGAAGACAACTCATGGGAACTAATTAAGAACTTGAACTGCCCTGAGAAACTAGAACAGTTCTACCGGCAGAACCTAGATCGACCATAGGCACTAGCTCGGACAAAACGGCTAAGTCGGCCTCCGACAAATCTAGGCCCAAAGAGGACCAGTCAAACGGGACGTCAGCACCCTAGGACCGTACATCACTAATAACGCGTGCTTCGGACTCCCGTACCCTCCGTTCTTCTGCCTCTATTTCCTCTAGAGACTGTATGCCTCGACGAAACAGCTCGGAACCCTGCTCCTTTAAGAAACGTTTCTAGTGACGAAGACAAGCTAATCGACCGACAGCTGCCTGAAGTTGAGTCTGAAGGACAAAGAGGGCCTCTTCGGCATCAGCCTCTTCTTGTTCTACACGCTTTTGTTCGGACATAATCTTCGTTACCATAAAGAATTAGCCACGAACATTAAGGCAACAAACCAGGTCACGAACAAGCAGACGCTACATCGGAACCATTATAAGAATGACCCCGACGCACGCACTCGCTACAGCGAGAAGAGCCTGACGCTATATAACAAGCCAAGTTCCGCTTAAAACACTACAAACACGGTATAACGTCCACGCCAGAAGAATCAATAAAAGAAGCAAGCGCGGCGCGCTGTTGGGATTTCGAGGATTGGCGCTTAGAAACACGATCTGCCATCTTGTCAATCGCTAGCAATATAGGAAAAGGGAAAAAAAATTACGAGGTATACGTGGAAAGGATATTAGCGCTATTTAAAACGGCCTAAAAGAGGGCTTTTAGGTCAAAAGCCTCGGAGGGAGGGTATTATGTCACAGAAATATATATACAGATGCCGCCTAAGCCATTGGCACGAACAGGCCAATCAAGCCGAAGGAATGATAGACCAATCAGGACGGGATCACGCTTGGCAAGAAATGATCCTAACAGAGGATTACTAGCTTACGATATAAGCTAGGTAAGCTAGTATAAATGATTACCACGACTGCTAGTGATCCTAGGGGTATATATACATATAAATAGTCACTCGTTATAGTGGACTCTAGGAGTTCACCAGTAGTAATAATCACAATCACAGTACTTATACTAAGCATTGCTGATTACTGTGAGAGACAACTCTAGTGTTGTTGTAAACCCTTTGGCTTCACCGAATCCCTCAGACGACCCGCCTACTCGTCACGCTCAGCCCGCCTCCGTCTGGACCCTTTTAGAAGAAGTCTGAGTTAGGTTCGTCATACTACTAAAGGCGATCTAAGGACAGAATCGAAGAAAGGCTATAAGCGGTCAGAAGGAGTATATATATATATAGATAGTCACTCGTTATAGTAGACTCTGGGAGTTCACTAGTAGTAATAATTACAATTATAGTACTTATACTAAGTATTGCTGATTACTGTAAGAGATAACTCTAAGTGTTGTTGTGAACCCTTTGGCTTTACCGAATCTCTTAGACGACCTGCCTGCCTATCCCGCTCAATCTATCTTTGTCTGAACCCTTTTAGAAGAAGTCTGAGTCGGGTTTGTCATAAGAAGTATAGCATAGTTAAAGGGCTATTCCTGATATGATAGGTACATAAAGAGACTAAACCGATCGACATTACTATAGTAGGGAAGACTATAATAGTTATATTTAGTATCGTAGATATAGGTAACAATAAAGATATAATATTAGGGTTATTATAGTATAAAGATTACGACCTAGACATTAGCTAGAAGAATAGTAGCTACCTATAACCCTAAATAGAGTCGTATTTGACTAGCAAGATAGGGAGCACACAAGGATCGCAAGTAGACGATGCTCAAGGGAAGGTATATCTTATAGATCTACTATAAGAGATAAACAGTAGCAGATAGACTACTATAGACTCTAGAAGAGGCGGTATAACAATATCAATATTATAATAGAAGGAACAAGCCAAACCGCCGATAGCTGTTCTCTCCGTTGACAAATGTAGAGTACTATAATTAGAGTAGTAGGTTAAGATAGGAGAAATCGCTAGCATCGCTATAGACGGAACCAAGTTCGTATACTATTAGAAAACCGAGAGACGAGACAAGACTAGGGAAGTACCGAAAGAATATAAAGGATACCTAGCATTCGAACCAAAGCATCTAGAAGGATTACTAGAATACGGCCTATAGGATTACGAGATCAAGCTTAAGGAAGGAGCACGACTAAAGTTCTTTAAGATTTACTATATAAGCTAGATATAGAATAAAGAACTTAAGCGATATTTGGAGGAGAACCTTCGAAGAGGACATATCCGCCTATCGACATCGCTAGTAAGCTACCTAATCCTGTTTATGCCTAAGAAAGACGGAAAGCTACGGTTATATATTAACTATCGGTAACTTAACGAATAGACCGTAAAAAATCGATACTTGTTACCACTAATCTTATAGCTCTAAGATTAGTTAGTAGGAGTCTAATATTTTACGTATCTTGACTTGCCATCGGCCTATAATTACATATAGATTAAAGAAGGCGACGAGTGGAAAACGGCCTTTAGGATACCCTATAGCCACTACAAGTACCTTGTCATGCTATTTAGACTTATAAACGCGTTAGTAACGTTCTAAGCCCTAATTAATTAAGCTATCCGACCCTTTCTTGACAAATTTATAGTATATTATCTTAATAATATATTTATCTTCTCTAAGACAATAGATAAACACCGGAAGCATATAAAAGTAGTACTAGATATACTATATATGTATAAATTATTAGTTAATAAGGAAAAGAGCGAATTCTACGTTAGGAAGACGGTATTTTTAAGATACGAAATATCCCTAGGATGAATTTAGATGGAACCTTTAAAGGTTAAAGCTATTAAGAATTAGCTACGACTAACGTTAGTCACAGAAGTACGAAGCTTTATTAGATTTATAAACTTCTACTAGATATTTATTAGAAATTTTAGAGCGATTATACGACCTTTATACGAACTTACTAAGAAGAACGTGTGACAAACCTAACTTAGACTTCTTCTAAAAGGGTTTAGACGAAGGTAGATTAAGCAAGACAAGCAGGCAGGTCATCTAAGGGATTCGGTAAAGCCAAAGGGTTTATAATAACACTAGAGTTACCTCTTATAGTAGTTAACGATGCTTAATATAAGTACTATAATTATAAGTTACTATTACTAGTAAACTCCTAGAGTCTACTAGAACAAGTGACTAACTATCTAATATACTTATCTGGTTCCCTTATTCCTAAGTGTTCCCCCTTAGGTTCTAATCGTATAATCGCTGCTACGTTCCTTCGATCATTGTTCGGGTGCTTGCCTTGATCGAAGTGCGATCACTGCGATCACTTCCTAATTGGTCCTTAAATTTTACGGTTCCTGATTAGTTCCGTATGCCTTGTTAGGTTGCCTTATATAGCCAAATCGTGACACGATGCCCCTCCCCTAGGTCTTTCGTCCTTAAAAGACTTAAGTCTATTTTAAATAACGCTAATACCCCCCTCCTTGCTTATATATAGTTGTATTCCTTAGTCTCCTTCTTCTCTTTCTTTCATAATGTTATTAAGATGACTAATCGTATAAGAAAGAAGTCAAAGTCCAAGCCTACTATATCAACTCTTTGTACTAACTATCTCCTAGCCGTGATTCTTTCCTTGGATAATCTTTTAACAATGCGTCCTTATACGCTATACGAGTCCAAAGGCCTTAGTTCATACAAGGTTTCGAAAAGTGATTCTTCTCGATATATAGAGTACGTTTATAATAAGCGTTTAAATTATAACGTTCTTAGCGTTTCTCTTGCTTAGCTTTAATCTATCATAGCTTAGTATTCAAAACTTAAGGATAAGCTTATAGCTACTAAGGAGCGGGTCCTTCGTCTCTAGAAACAGAAGCAAATGTGGTTTAAGAAGATAATAAGGGCTATTACTCGGGGTATCGATAGTATAGAGGAGTTAGAGCGAGTAGAACGTAAGAAGGCTAAAGTAGCGGCGGCAGCGGAGGCTTCTAGGGTTATTATACCCTCTTTAACCCTATCTTGCTTGTCTACCGATTTCGGATAGCTTTAGGATTCTATATATCCTAAAGTTCCTTTGGATCTGTCCTTGCTAGCCGATTTCAGGTTGGTTTCGGGTCTATCGCTTCCGGTCGGTCAGGGTTCCTCTAGTAGAACTGCTGAAGTTTCTTAGGGCAATTCAGGTTCTTGACGGGTTCCTATGAGTTGTCTTCTAGTCCGAAATCAAGCTATTTGACTAGATATTATAGTTCTCTATTAATAATACGTGAATCTAGAATTTCTTCGACGTCCTATTCTTCCTCTTTGTCCTCTACTTCGATATATATAGTAACTTTAGCGTTCTTTAGTACTGGTTTGAGAAGTGAAATATAAAAAACATCTGTCTATAGTCGTATAGATGACGGTAACGATAGTTGGTAGTTAGATGTCAAAATTCGTTCTTTAATAATAAAGGGTCTGACCTTTTTAAAGTCTAGCTTTATACTTAGTCGTTTAGTTTGTAAGTTTCGTATAATTAGGTAGACTTTGTCTCCCTTCCCTAGATAAGGTCCCTCGAGCCTATATTTATTATAGTAGTTCTTTATTCTAGTCTTGACAAACTTAAGTTCCTTTTTAAGCTTTTTATATAGTGCGTATATTTGTTCCGCTTTGACTACTGCTCTTGGCACTATGACTTCTAGTCCTTGCCTAAGGTCTGCTTTATATCTATAGTTCGTAAAGAACGATATGACTTTGGTCATTTCTATTGGTGTTATATTATAAGCGAGTTATACTATTAGCAATAGTATGACCTAGTTATCTTGCTAGTAGTTAATATAAGAATAGAGATACTACTCGATAACTTGGTTTAATTGCTCTATTTGTCTATCAATCTGTAGGTAATATATTGTTAATAGCTTACTATTAACGCCTAATCATTGTATTAACGCTTACTAGAACTTTAATATAAACTTAGTATCTCTATCGGTAATCTATTCTTACGGCTAAGCATACACTAATATAACTTGCCGATAGATCACGTCTGCTAACTATTCTACTATCTAGGACTCCTTATAAGGAAAGAAGTATGCCTATTTAGTTAGGCGATCTACTATAGTGAGAATACTATCGTAGATTACTCCTATAGCCGTGTCCTTAGATTCTAGTAGCTTTATAATAAAGTCTATCGTAACTAAACTCTATAGTTTGTCAGCTATTGGCAGTGGCTAAAGTAGCCTATATAGCTTGTATTTTACCGTTTTGCTTCGATTATAAATGTTATAGTTCTATATAACTTCCTTAACTTGTGCCATTAACCATAGAAAGTCATAGTATTTCCTAACTTATACGATAGTCTTCGTAACTCCTTTATATCCTCCGAGTTTCGACTTGTAGAGTTTTCGAATCATTTATAGCTATTAATTCCCATCATAGATATATACTTTGCCTCGGTACTAGAGTTTCCTATCTCTTTCTTCTACTCTGTTAGGTACTACTAGTCTAGGTGCTGTTTAATACTATATCTTATTAATCTTTTTTTCTCGAAAGATTACGTAATATTCTAGGAACGAGTTAAGTAGATTATCTTCTACAGGTGTCTACGTTTCGTAATATAGCGTTCCGTCTGTTTGTTCCTTAAATAATGGTAGTATTATTTCTGTTCGTCCTTCCATATAATCCGTTCGTCGGCTTAAGATGTCCGCTTGTACGTTCTCTTTGCCCTTCTTATAGTAGATCTTAAAGTTGAATTCTATAAGGAATTCTGCCTATCGTATTTGTCATCCGTTAAGCTCCTTTATCGTCGTAAAGTATTGTAAATTCTTATAGTCTGTATACACTTGTACTAGTTTAATCGTGCCGCTAAGGTATAGTTACTATTCCCTAAAAGCTTTGACAATCGTAAGTAGTTCCTTATCGTAGATTAGATAATTAAGATATAGTCTATCGAGCTTCTTTAAAAAGAAGGCTATAGGATATAGCTTTCCTTGTTTATCTCGTTATTCTAATTATCCTCTAATGGCATAGTCTGAAGCGTCCGTTTCTACCTTAAATAGCTTCTTAGGATTTGGTAATACTAGTACTAGATCTTCGGTAATGGCGTTGTAGATCTATATAAATGCTTGTTTATACTATTCTTCCTATTGGAATTTAGCGTTCTTCCTGGTAAGTTTGTATAAAGGTCGTGTAATTGCTCCAAAGTTTCTAATAAATATCTGGTAGAAGTTTATAAATCCGATAAAGCTTCGTACTTCCGTAACTAATGTTAGTTATAGCTAATTCTTAATAGCTTTAACTTTTAAAGGTTCTATCCGAATTTGTCCTAGGGATATCTTGTATTCTAAAAATACTATTTTCCTAACGTGGAATTCGCTCTTTTCCTTGTTAACTAATAGTTTGTATACGTATAGCGTGTCTAGTACTACTTTTATATGCTTCCGGTGTTCGTCTATCGTCTTAGAGAAGATAAGTATGTCGTCGAGATAATATACTGTAAATTTATTAAGAAAGGGTTAGATAGCTTAATTAATTAAGGCTTAGAACGTTACTAGTGCGTTTGTAAGTCCGAATAGCATAATAAGGTACTTATAGTGGCTATAGGGTGTCCTAAAGGCCGTTTTCCATTTATCGCTTTCTTTGATCTATATATAGTTATAGGCCGATAGTAAGTTAAGATATATAAAATATTAGGCTCTTATTAACTAATCTTGGAGCCGTGAGATTAGCGATAACGGGTACCGGTTTTTTATAGTCTATTCGTTAAGTTACTAATAGTCGATATATAACTATAGCTTTCCGTTTTTCTTAGGTATAAATAGGATTAGGTAGCCTACTAGTGATATCGATAGGCAGATATGTCCTCTTTGAAGGTTCTCCTCTAAATATCGCTTAAGTGCTTCATTCTAAGTCTAACTTATATAATAGATCTTAAAGAACTTTAGTCGTGCTCTTTCCTTAAGCTTGATCTCGTAATCCTATAGGCCGTGTTCTAGTAGTCCTTCTAGATGTTTCGGTTCGAATGCTAGGTATCCTTCGTATTCCTTTAGTACTTCCCTAGTCTTATCTCGTCTCTCGGTTTTCTAATAGTATACGAACTTGGTTCTATCTATAGCAATACTAGCGATTTCTCCTATCTTAACCTACTACTCTAATTATAGTGCTCCGCATTTATCAATAGAGAGAATAGCTATCGGCGGTTTAGCTCGTTCCTCCTGTTGCAACGTCGGTATCGTTATACCGCTTCTTCTAGAGTCTATAATGGTCTGCCTACTACTGTCTGTCTCTTGCGGTGGATCTGTAGGACATGCCTTCCCTTAAGCATCGTCTGCTCGCGATCCTTACGTGCTCCCTATCTCACTAGTCAAATATAACTCTATTCGGGGTTATAGGTAGCTACTATTCTTCTAGCTAATATCTAGGTTATAATCTTTATACTATAGTAACCCTAATATTATGTCTTTGTTATTGCTTATATCTATAATGCTAAATATAACTACTATAGCCTTCCCTACCATAGTGATATCGATCGGTTTAGTCTCCCTATATACCTATTACGTTAGAAATAGCTCTTTGACTATACTATACTTCCACTTTATTCTCTAGGGTATCTATAGCTAATTTACAAGCGTTAGCGAAATCAGGTTCATCTCTACTCTATTATCTACTAGTACGAGCATTTTGTGCTATTTCTATTATGCTATTATCTATAGTCGTTTATCTTGCTGCCGTCGTCTAAAGATTACGGCGATTTCCTATATTTCTGCCGGGAGGTCTCGATATAGTAGTCTCTTGTGCTAATTCCTCCTATACTACGCTATTACCTACTACTATATAGGCATTAATGGTTTCTAGGCCCCTCGAAGGGTCCTAACCCGTTTCCTAGGTCAGTACTAACCTCTTCGGTTGTTTAGCTAATAGCGGCTTTGTCAATCGTATTTATTTCCGTAAGCTATTAAGTGCTTATAGCTTTCTACTATTAAGTCTGTTTTGCTTTTTGTTGTATATACTATAGCTTTATCTAAAGCTCCCGAATTCGCGATTTCTTTTCGTCTGCGTAATAGAGGTAATCGTTACTCTAGCACGAGTCCTATATATCTTGTTCTATTCCGTAATGCCTAGGCTAGGCTCGTCTTGGAACTATTGTAATGCCTTTTAGGTTATAGGCTTCGATCTTCTAGAGCAATTCGGCCGCTCTGTTTCCTATATTATAGACCCATTTTATAGGGTGTAAGCTTCCGTCCTCATTTCCTTATTAGGTCGGCTAGTAATTGTTTTTAAATTTATTACGGAAGTAGTATCGGCATCTATATACTATATACTAGAACTAGGGCACTTACGTATATGCCTCGTATCGAGGATATAGTCATATGGTGTTACCTAGGAGGTATTAGAATTCTTTCCTAAATCTTTCCTATTATATATAGACTATAGGTACCCTAATGCTAAGGTAGGAATGTTTCTTCTAGTAGCTTTCCTATATACGCTCGTCTTTTCCACAGTTCGCGTGTATAAACTAGTATTCTAGGTTTTATATATTATTACTAAGTTACTAGTTATCAAGGTACTTAGTATAGCTATTAGGCCCATTATATGTTATAGGCTATTTTCCTTTAATAGTTTCTATAATATATTAAAGTTCCCTTATCTTATCCCTTATCTTATCGCTTTACTAGACAAGTTAAATTAAGCATCTATCCTATTTATATAGTTTCGTATTAAGCTAGAAAACTTCATTATAGTACTATTCAATTCGTTCCTAGAAGAATAAAATATTAGGTCCAGGTCTTTTAATTCCTTAGATATTAGTTATCTACGATCCATCCCGCCTCTATATAACCGTAAAACCCTACTACCTCAAGGCTAGGAGAATCGAAATTAGCGGTATATACTCTCCTACCATGTTCTATTTGGCAAGACCTATCTCTAGGTCTATAGTAACTAGTTCGGAGTACGGTGCTTGTTCGTCTTTACCATTGCCGTCGTATCCGAGATTGTCCATATTACTGCCCCTATCTTTGTAGCTTATGGCCGCTACTTTGATAACGTTCTTAGTAGTTTCGTCGATAACCGTAATTTCCTTTCTAGGGACTGTCTTTTACTCTTTTTTCGGGCTTTGATATTCTCGCTTATAGTGCCCTTTCTTTCTATAGTTATAGTAGGTAATATTAGACTTGTCTTTAGTCGTCTTCTTCTAGTCTTACTTCCACGCTATATCTATATCTATAGCTCTAGGGTATATCTTGTATAAGGTACTAACGTACGCTCGCTTTTTCTTATCGTTAGCCTTAACTATAGTTTTATTTATTTAACCTTGTTTCTATTACTTTTGTATATAGAGTCGATTATCGATTTTAATGGCCTATATGATATATTTATCTAAAGTCTTAGGCTAATTATACTTATATAGTTTGTCTTTAACCTTTTCCTTTAAGCCGTTATGGAATAGTTATATTAATGCCTTATTATTAAGCTAAGACTTAAGTATATCCTATCTAAACTATATAGTATAAGAGGCTACTAACTTAGTCCATCGGAGATTAGTAAGTCTTTCTTATATATAAATCTTCTTATCTTTATTACTAAAAACCTTTTAAAGCTCTTCTTCGAAATAGTTATAGGATCGAAAGACTACTTATATAAATATATCTCGGTCGTCTTTGTCTTCCTTAGTAAGATAGTCATTCCACGTAGGCTCGAACTATCTAAGTGCCTTACCCTCTAGTCTCGTAGCTATATAAAGGACTTTAGCTTTATCATTTAAAAACTTGTCATTATTAAGCCAGAAGTAGGATTAGAGGTTTATTAGGAATCCTATAAGGTCCTCCTTAGTTCCTCTATATTTACTAGGTAGTTCAATCTTAATATAGCTCGCTTTAGCGCCCTCAAGTGCCTTAATTTTAGTATAGGCCTTGTTAACCAATTTCTACAAGTGCTTTTCGCCGTTCTCGAGTTCCTTAATTCGAGTTTAAGTAGCCTTATCTCTCTAGTCTAACTCCTAGATTCGCTAATAGAGTTAACTAAGCTAGGCAAGCAGCTATTCGGCCATAACGTTAGTAGCTATATCGATGTCAAGGTCGAAGTCACCTCCGTTCTAAACTATAATAGAACAAAGAGAGTGATAGCAACGTGTAACGAACCTAACTTAGACTTCTTCTAAAAGGGTTTAGACGAAGGTAGATTAAGCGGGACAAGTAGGCAGGTCGTCTAAGGGATTTGGTAAAGCTAAAGGGTTTATAATAACACTAGAGTTACCTCTTATAGTAGTTAACGATGCTTGGTATAAGTACTATAATTATAAGTTACTATTACTAGTAAACTCCTAGAGTCTACTAGAACGAGTGACTAACTATCTAATATACTTGTCTGGTTTCTTTATTTTTAAGTGTTCCCCTTTAGGTTCTAATCGTATGATCGCTACTACGTTTCTTTGATCATTATTCGGGTGCTTGCCTTGATCGAAGTATGATTACTACGATTACTTCCTAATTGGTCCTTGGATCTTACGGTTCCTAATTGGTTTCGTATGCCTTGTCGGGTTGCCTTATGTAGCCAAATCGTGATAGAACGCTAAATTCTAATAGAAAGAATAGTATAAATAAGTATTTACGTAGATCTACGATGCTATTACTAAAGATCTAGTATTAGTATTACTAGATCCTAAAAAGCTATTTAAGGTAGAAACGGACGCTTTAGACTATACTATTAGAGGATAATTAGGATAATAAGACAAACAAAGAAAGCTATATCTTATAGCCTTCTTTTCAAAGAAGCTTAGTAGACTATATCTTAATTATCTAATCCATAACAAGGAACTACTTACAATTATTAAAGCTTTTAAGGAATAGTAACTATACCTTAGTAGTACGATTAAACTAGTATAAGTATATATAGATTATAAGAATTTACGATACTTTATAATGACAAAGAAGCTTAATAGACGATAAATACGATAGGTAGAATTCCTTGTAGAATTCAATTTTAAGATCCGTCATAAGAAAGGTAAAGAGAACGTATAAGCAGATATCTTAAGCCGACAAATAGATTATACGGAAGGACGAACGGAAATAACACTACCATTATTCAAGGAACAAATAGACAGAATGCTATATCACGAAACATAGACACCTATAGAAGATAATCTACTTGACTTGTTCTTAGAATGTTATGTAATCTTTTGAGAAGAAAGGATCAACGAGATATAGTATTAAGCGGCACCAGGCCTAGTGGTACCTAACAGAGTAGAAGAAAGAGATAGGAAACTCTAGTACCGAGGTAAAGCATATATCTACGATAGGGATCAATAGCTACGAATGATTTAAGAACTCTATAAGTCAAAACTTGGAGGATACAAAGGAGTTACGAAGACTGTCGTATAAGTCAAGAAACATTACGACTTTCTATAGTTAACGGTACGAGTTAAGGAAGTCGTATAGGACTACGACATTTGTAATCGAAGTAAAATGGCACGATATAAGCCGTATAGGCTACTTTAGCCATTGCTAATAGCTGACAAACTATAGAGTTTAGTTACGATAGACTTTATTACGAAGCTACTAGAATCTAAAGATATAGCTATAGGAGTAATCCATAATGGTATTCTTATTATAGTAGATCGCCTAACTAAATAGGTATACTTCTTTCCCTATAAGGAGTCCTAGATAGCTAAATAGCTAGTAGATATAATCTATTAGTAAGTTATATTAGTATATGCTTAGCTATAAAAATAGATTACCAATAGAGATACTAAGTTCGTATCAAAGTTCTAGCAAGCATTAATATAATGATTAGGTATTAATAGTAAGCTATTAATAGTATATTACCTATAAACTAACAGATAAATAGAGCGACTAAACCAAGTTATTAAGTAGGACCTCTACTCTTATGTCAACTACTAGTAAGACGACTAGGTTATGCTATTACTAATAGTATAACTCGCTTACAATATGACGCTAACGGAAACGACCAAAGTCACACCGTTCTTCGTAAACTATAGATATAAAGCAGACCTTAGGTAAGGACTAGAGGTTATAATACTAAGAGCAGTAGTTAAAGCGAAACAAATATATATACTATATAAGAAGCTCAAAAAGGAACTCGAGTTTGTCAAGACCAGAATAAAGAACTACTATGACAAATATAGGCTCGAGGGACCTCGCCTAGAGAGGGGAGACAAAGTCTACCTAATCGTACAAAACTTATAAACTAAACGACTAAGCACAAAGCTAAACTTTAGGAAGGTCAGACCCTTCATTATCAAAGAACGAATTTCGACATCTAACTACCGACTATCGTTACCATTATCTATATAATTATAGATAGATGTTTTTTATATTTCTTTTCTCGAACTAGTACCAAAGAATGCTAAGGTTACTATATATATCGAAGTAAAGGATAAAGAGAAAGAATAGGATATCGAAAAAATTCTAGATTTACGTATTATTAATAGAGAACTATAGTACCTAGTCAAATAGCTTAATTTCGGACTAGAAGATAACTTATAGGAACCTATTAAGAACCTAAATTACCCTAAGAAACTAGAGTAGTTCTACCGGCGGAATCCTAACTAGCTACAAGAACCGGCTCTAAAGCCTATTCCCTAATAGAAAAAGAGGAGAACCTACTAGAATTAGGACTAGGACCTAACCCGATCGACTCCCAATCAAACACGTCAAAAGTACCTAACGCCTAAGCCTAACCCGCGAGGGTCTACGTCTCTAATATCGGTAGAGGAGTATCTAGTTCTTCCTCCTCCTCTAGACAAGCTACACCATAACGAAAAACTTTAGTACTACGATCGCGTAGAGATTGCTATAAATGACGTAATTGACTTAAACGGCTTAGTATCTAAGCAAGTAACGCCTCGGTCTTAGTAATCTCCCTCGAAACCTTCTCTTGCTCTGACAAATTTGAAAGGACTAAGATAGTTAGTAACCTAAGACTATAAAGGAAAATAACGAGGAACCTATAGGTATCTATAACGTTTAGACTACTACACTTCTTACCTATACAAATACAGTTTTAACACTTATTTAAACCCTCTATTATTATATAACGCTTTTACGGCTTTGTATTCTAATAATGCTTACAAGGTATAGTGACTTTGTAACTCTCTTGCTTAATCTTAATCGTAATAGCGTATTATTCGCGTTTAAGATCGCGACGATTCCTAGGAATACGATTAGCTATAGTAAAAGAAAGTTAGCGGAAGAAGGACGTTACCTACTAAGAAAAAGGGGGTATTAGTAGTATTTAAAACAAGTTATAAGAAGCTTTTAGGTCGAAAGCCCTAAAGAGGGGGCATTATATCACGAGCTAACCATATACTATAACCTAGTAGGGTATAGCAGGCCGAATAAGCTACTAATCAAGAAGGGTACGAAGCAAGGCTGACACGGGATCGCTAGGGAGCGTAGGCTACTACAGGCAAATAATTGCCAAAAGGGAAAGATAGCAGAGGATAGCTAGCTACCAAAGGCGATCTAAGGATAGGATAGAAGGGGACTATAAGCAATCGACAGAAGTATATATACATATAAATAGTTACTCGTTATAGTGGACTCTAGGAGTTCACTAGTGATAGTAACCCACAATCACAGTACTTATACCAAGCATTGCTAATTACTATGAGAGACAACTCTAGTGTTGTTATAAACCCTTTGGCTTTACCGAATCCCTTAGACGACCTGCCTGCTTGTCCCGCTCAATCTACCTTTGTTTAAACCCTTTCAGAAGAAGTCTGAGTTAGGTTTGTTACATACCTAGGGTAAAGTAGGCCTATAGGGGTTTACTAGGCTTATAGAGGACTACTATCTTAGCCCTTTTAAACTAGGCTAGGAAATAGCCAAGCTATAGGCTCTCTAAGGCTAGTTTAGTTAATATCTAGTAAAGCGGCTGCCTATAGGCCTTTAGTAGGCCTATAAGAAAGAGGTCCTCCCCTAGGGCCTTCTATAGGGCCGCTCTAGCTAGTACTACCCTAACCTTGCTATGACGAACCTAACTTAGACTTCTTCTAAAAGGGTTCAGACGGAGGTAGGTAGAGCGGGACAAGTGTACAGGCCGTCTAAGGGATTCGGTAAAGCCAAAGGGTTCATAACAACACTAGAGTTATCTCTTACAATAATCAGCGATGCTTAGTATAAGTACTATGATTGTGATTATTACTACTAGTGAACTCTTAGAGTCCACCCAACGAGTGACTGGCTAGCTATATATATACAATTGTCTGTCCCTCTTCAATAGTTATCACTAGTACCATTTCTCCTTTCACTCCGTGATTCCGCGTTATCAACGATGACATGTTATTATCACTAGTAAAGACCTTAGTCTTGGTAGTGATAATCTTCTAATTGGTCTGTCAAGTGATTAGCTATCGGAATGTCCCGCGTCCTGGCTGTAGCCTGCTAGGCCGTCTATATGCTTATCCGTGACACAATGCCCTTCCTTTAAGGCTTTCGACCCGAAAGCCCTCTTAGGCCGTTTTAAATAGTGCTAATACCCTTCGCTTGTAAGTACTACATTCTTCCTGTTTCTATATTGTGGTCGCTATATTGATAAGATGCCGGTAGAGAAACAGAAGTCGTATTCTATATATTACTGTGCTTCCCTTGCTTAGAATATCGCTAAGAACGGTTTTGTCGTTATGCCTTGCTCTTGGTACGCGTTACAAGGTCTTGTCTGTAAAATGATCGCGCGTATAAAGCGTTGTAAGGCCTATGTTCGTTAAGGTCGTTCTTACGATAGCTTAGGCATCCTACTTTCTTCCTATAAGCTTGTCTCCTTTTTTTTTTTAAGTGTAATTCCTAATATTTGTTCTAATAGATCGTATTCTCTAGGAGTAGCATTATATTAAGGATGCTAAATGTCGTGCCAAGCTTAAGCTAGATAAATCCTAACGCTATCTAGAAGAAGCTTAGCGCAAGTTGTCCGAAAAGCTTGCACGGCTCTAGCGTCTTTATTAGTAGAAGGAGTTTTTGGTAGAGAAAGGTGCCGATATGGTAGCGCGTAGTCTGTCGACCTTGGACAAGTTAGAGGTAGTTAAGCGGTAAGAGCGGCAAGAGGCGCCTGCTATACCCTTGTCAGAGATTAATGATACTACTAATGCTATCGACTAGGGCGTCGTCTTTGGTTCTGTCCTAGGTTTTCCTTTGGTCGATCCGGGTTCTGCCGGTGGAACTGTTCTAGTTTCTTAGGGCAGTTTAAGTTCTTAACTAGTTCCTATAAGTTATCTTCTAGTCCGAAATCAAGCTATTTAACTAGGTACTATAGTTCTCTATTAATAATGTATAAATCTAGAATTTCTTCGACGTCCTATTCTTCCTCTTTGTCCTCTGCTTTAATATACGTAATAACCTTAGCGTTTTTCGGTGCTAGTTCGAGAAGTAAAATATAAAAAATATCTATCTATAGTCGTATAGATAATGGTAATAATAATTAATAGTTAGATGTCAAAATTCATTCTTTGATAACAAAGGGTCCGACCTTCTTAAAGTCTAGCTTCGTGCTTAGTCATTTGGTTCGTAAGTTTCGTACGATTAGGTAGACTTTGTCTCCCCTCTCTAGGCAAGGTCCCTCGAGCCTATGTTTGTCGTAGTAATTTTTTATTCTAGTCCTAACAAACTTAAGTTCCTTTTTGAGTTTCTCGTATAGTGTGTATATTTGTTCCGCTTTAACCGCTGCTCTTGGCACTATAACCTCTAGTCCTTGCCTAAGGTCTGCTTTATATCTATAGTTCGCGAAGAACGGTGTGACTTTGGTTATTTCTGTTAGTGTCGTGTTATAAGCGAGTTATACTATTAGCAATAGTATGACCTAATTGTTTTGCTAGTAGTTAATATAAGAACGGAGATACTGCTTAACAACTTGGTTTAGTCGTTCTGTTTATCTGTTAGTCTGTAGGTAATATGCTATTGATAGCTTACTATTAATGCCTAATCGTTATATTAACGCTTGCTAGAACTTCGATGCGAACTTAGTATCTCTGTCGGTGATCTATTCTTGCGGCCAAGCATATACTAATGTAACTTGCCGATAGATTATGTCTACTAACTGTTTAGCTATCTAGGATTCTTTATAGGGAAAGAAATATACCTACTTAGTTAGGCGATCTACTATAGTAAGAATACTATCGTAGGTCACTCCTATAGCTATATCCTTAGATTCTAGTAGCTTTGTAATAAAGTCTATTGTAACCAAGCTCTATAGTTTGTTAGCTATTAGTAGTAGCTAAAGTAGCCTATACGGCTTGTGTCATGCCGTTTTGCTTCGATTACAGATGTCGTAGTTCCATACGACTTCCTTAACCTATGCCGTTAACTGTGGAAAGTCGTAGTGTTTCTTAACTTGTGTAATAGTCTTTGTAACTCCTTTATATCCTCTGAGTTTCGATTCGTAGAGTTCTCGAATCATCTGTAGTTATTAATCTTTGTTGTAGATATATGCTTTGCCTTGGTACCAGAGTTTCCTATCTTTTTCTTCTACTCTGTTAGGTACTACTGGTCCGGGTGCTATTTGATACTATGCCTTGTTAATCCTTTCCTCTTGAAAGATTATATAATATTCTAGGAATGAGTCGAGTAGATTATCTTCTACAGGTGTCTATATTTTGTGATATAGCGTTCCGTCTGTTCGTTCCTTAAACAACAGTGGTATTGTTCCCGTTCGTTCTTCCGTGTAATCTGTTCGTCGGCTTAAAGCATCCGCTTATACGTTCTCTTTGCTCTTCTTATAGTAGATCTTAAAGTTAAATTCCGTAAGGAATTTTACCTATTATATTTATCATCCGTTAAGCTCCTTTATCGTCGTAAAGTATCGTAAATTCTTATGATCTGTATATACTTATACTAGTTTAATTGTACTGCTAAGGTATAGTTACTATTCCTTAAAAGCTTTGATAATTGTAAGTAGTTCCTTGTTATAGATCGGGTAATTAAGATATAGTCTATCAAGCTTCCTTAAAAAGAAAGCTATAGGATGTAGCTTTCCTTATCTGTCTCATTGTCCTAATTGTCCTCTGATGGCATAGTCTGAAGCGTCTATTTCTACCTTGAATGGTTTCTTAGGGTCTGGTAGTACTAGTACTAGATCTTTAGTAATGACGTTACAGATTTATATAAATGCTTGCTTATATTGCTCTTCCCATTGGAATTTAGCATTCTTCTTGGTAAGTTCGTATAAAGGTCGTACGATCGCTCTAAAGTTCCTAATGAACATTCGGTAGAAGTTTATAAATCCGATGAAACTTCGTACTTCCGTAACTAACGTCAGTTGGGGCTAATTCTTAATGGCTTTAATCTTTAAAGGTTCTATCCGGATTTGTCCTAGGGATATTTTGTATCCTAAAAAGACTATCTTCCTGATATGGAATTCGCTCTTTTCCTTATTAATTGATAGCTTATACGCGTATAGCACGTCTAGTACTACTTTTATATACTTCTAGTGTTCGTTTATCGTCTTAGAGAAGATAAGTATATTGTCAAGATAATATACTGTAAATTTGTCAAGAAAGGGTTAGATAGCTTGATTAATTAGGGCTTAGAACGTTACCAGCGCGTTTATAAGTCCGAATGGCATGACGAGGTACTTATAGTAGCTATAGGGTGTCCTAAAGGCCGTTTTCCACTCGTCGCCTTCTTTAATCTATATATAGTTATAGGCCGATGGCAAATTAAGACGTGTGAAATATTAGGCTCCTACTAACTAATCTCGGAGCCGTGAGATTAGCGGTAACGGGTATCGGTTTTTTATAGTCTATTTGTTAAGTTGCCGATAGTCGACATATAACCGTAGCTTTCTGTCTTTCTTAGGCACAAACAGGATTAGGTAGCCTGCTAGCGATGTCGACAGGCGGATATATCCTCTTCGAAGGTTCTCCTCTAAATATCGCTTAAGTTCTTCATTTTGTATCTAGCTTATATAGTAGATCTTAAAGAACTTTAGTCGTGCTCTTTCCTTGAGCTTAATCTCGTGATCCTATAGGCCATGTTCTAGTAGTCCTTCTAGATGTTTTAGTTCGAATGCTAGGTATCCTTCGTATTCCTTTGGTACTTCCCTAGTCTTGTCTCGTCTCTCGGTTTTCTAATAGTATACGAACTTGGTTCTGTCTATAGCAATGCTAGCGATTTCTCCTATCTTAACCTACTATTCTAATTATAGTGCTCCGCATTCGTTAACGGAGAGAATAGCTATTGGCGATTTAGCTTGTTCTTCCTATCGTGATATTGATATCATTATACCGCCTCTTCTAGAGTCTATAGTAGTCTATCTGCCATTATCTATCTCTTATAATAGATCTATAGAATATGCCTTTCCTTAAGTATCGTCTGCTTACGATCCTTATACGCTCCCTATCTTGCTAGTTAAATACGACTCTATTTAGGGTCGTAGGTAGCTACCATTCTTCTAGCTAATGTTTAGGTTATAGTCTTTATATTATAGTAACCCTAATATTATATCTTTGTCGTTACCTATGTCTATAATGCTAAATATGATTGCTATAGTCTTCTCTACTATAGTAATGTCGATCGGTTTGGTCTCCCTACGTACCTATTATATTAGAAATGGTCCTTTAACTATGCTATACTTCCGCTTCATTCTCTAGGGTATCTATAGCTAATTTATAAGTGTCGGCGAAATTAGGTTTATCTCTGCTCTACTATCTACTAGTACAAGCATTTTATACTGTTTCTACTATGCTATTATCTATAATCGCTTGTCTTGCCGCCGTCGCCTAAAGATTGCGGCAATTTCCTACATTTCTACTAGGAGGTCTCGATATAGTGGTCTCTTATACTAGTTCCTCTTATACTATGCTACCACCCGCCGCTATACAGGTATTAATGGCTTCTAGGCCCCTTGAAGGGCCCTGACTTGTTTCCTAGGTTAGTGTTAACCTCTTCGGTTGTTTGGCTAATAGCAGCTTCGTTAACCGTGCTCATTTCTGTAAGCCATTAAGTGCTTATAGCTTCCTACCATTAGGTCCGTTCTACTTTCTATCATATATACTATAGCTTTATCTGAAGCTCCCAAATTCGCGATTTCTTTTCATCTACGTAATAGAGGCAATCGTTACTCTAGCACGAGTCCTATATATCTCGTCCGGTTCTATAGTACCTAGGCTAGGCTTGTCTTAGAACTATTGTGATGCCTTTTAGATTACGGGCTTCGATCTTCTAGAGCAATTCGGCCGCTCTGTTTCCTGCATCGTAGACCTATTCTACAGGGCGTAAGCTTCCGTCCTTATTTCCTTGTCGGGTCAGCTAGTGATTGTTTTCGAATTTGTCGCGGAAGTGGTATCGGCATTCGTATGCTATACACTAGAACTAGGGCACTTGCGTATATGCCTTGTGTCAAGGGTATAGTCGTGTAGCGTCGCCTAGGAGGTATTGGAATTCTTTCCTAAATCCTTCCTATTATACGTAGACTATAGGTACTCTAGTGCTAATATAGGAGTGTTTCTTCTAGTAGCTTTCCTATATATACTTGTCTTTTCTATAGTTCGTGCGTATAAACTAGTATTCTAGGTTCTATATGTCGTTGCTAAGTTACTAGCTGTCAAGATACTTAGTGTAGCTATTAGGCCTATTATATGTCATAGGCTATTTTCCTTTAATAGTTTCTATAATACGTCGGAGTTCCCTTATTTCGTCCCTTATTCTATCGCTCTACTAGGCAAGTCGAATCAAGCGTCTATCCCGTTTATATAGTTCTATATTAAGCCGAAAAACTTCGTTATAATATTATTTAATTCGTTCCTAGAGGAATAAAATATTAGGTCTAGGTCTTTTAATTCCTTAGGTATTGGTTATCTACAATCTATCCCGCCTCTATATAACCGTAAAACCCCACTGCCTCAAGGCTAGGAGAATCGAAACTGGCGGTATATATTCTCCTACCATATTCTATTCGGCAAGACCTATCTCTAGGTCTATAGTGACTAGTTTAGAGTACGGTGCTTGTTCGTCTTTACTATTGTTATTATGTTCGAGACTGTCCGTGTCACTACCCCTATCTTTATAGCTTGTGGCCGCTACTTCGATAACGTCCTTGGTAGTTTCGTCAATAGCCGTAATTTCCTTTCTAGGGACTATCTTCTACTCTTTCTTTAGGCTTTAATATTCTCGCTTATAGTGCCCTTTCTTTCTATAATTATAGTAGGTAATATTAGACTTGTCTTTAGTCATCTTCTTCTAGTCCTGCTTCTATGCTATATCTATATATATAGCTCCGGGGTACGTCTTATATAAGGTACTAACATATGCTTGCTTTTTCTTGTTGTTAGCCTTAGCCGTGGTTCTATTTATTCGACCTCGTTTCTGCTGCTCTTGTGTGTAAAGTTGATTATTGATTCTAATAGCCTATGTGATATATTTGTCTAGGGTCTTAGGCCGATCGTACTTGTATAGCTTGTCTTTAACCTTTTCCTTTAAGCCATTATAGAATAGTTATATTAATACCTTATCGTTAAGCTAAGACTTAAGTATGTCCTGTCTAAACTATATAGCGTAGGAGGCTGCTAACTTGGTCTATTAGAGATTGGCGAGTCTTTCTTACGTATAAATCTTCTCGTCTTTGTCGCTAAAAACCTTCCAAAGCTCTTCTTCGAAACGGTCATAGGATCGAAAGACTGCTTATATAAACGCGTCTTAGTCGTCTTTGTCTTCCTTAGTGAGATAGTCGTTCTGTATAGGCTCGAACTATCTAAGTGCCTTGCCCTCTAGTCTTATAGCTATATAGAGGACTTTGGCTTTATTATCTAGAAACTTGTCGTTATTAAGCTAGAAGTAAGATTAGAGGTTTGTTAGGAATCCTATAAGATCCTCCTTAGTTCCTCTATATTTGCTAGGTAGTTTAATCTTAATGTAGCTTGCTTTAGTAGTCTCGAGCACCTTGATTTTGGCGTAGGCCTTATTAACCAGTTTCTATAAGTACTTTTCGCCGTTCTCGAGTTCTTTAATTTGGGCTTAAGTAACCTTATCTCTCTAGTCTAACTTCTAGATCTGCTGCTAGAGTTGACTAAGCTAAGCGAGCAGCTGTTCGGCTGTGACGTTAGTAGCTATGTCGGTGTCGAGGTCAAAGTTACCTCCGTTCTAAACTATAATAGAACAAAGGGAGTAGTAACAACGTGTAACAAACCTAACTTAGACTTCTTCTAAAAGGGTTTAGACGGAGGTAGGTAGAGTGGGACAAGTGTATAGGCCGTCTAAGGGATTTGGTAAAGCTAAAGGGTTTATAATAATACTAGAGTTATCTCTTATAGTAATTAGCAATACTTAGTATAAGTACTATAATTGTAATTATTACTATTAGTGAACTCTTAAAGTCTACCTAATAAGTGACTAGCTAGCTATATATATATAATTATCTATCCCTCTTTAATAGTTATCACTAGTACCATTTCTCCTTTCACTCTATGATTCCGCGTTATCGACGGTAACATGTTATTATTACTAGTAAAGACCTTAGTCTTGGCGGTGATAATCTTCTGATTAGTCTGTTAAGTGATTAGCTGTCGGAATGTCCCGCGTCCTAGCTACAGCCTGCCAGGCCATCTATATGCTTATCCGTAACACTTGCCTACTTGTTACGAATGAGCATATAGACGGCCTGGCAGGCTGTAGCCAGGACATGGGACATTCTAACAGCCAATCACTTGACGAACCAATCGGAAGATTATCACCGCCAAGACTAAGGTCTTCACTGGTGATAATAGCATGTTACCGCCGATAACGCGGAATCACAGAGTGAAAGGAAAAATGGTACTAGTGATAACTATAGAAGAAGGACAGACAAATTGTATATATATAGCTAACTAGTTACTTATTTAGTAGACTCTAAGAGTTTACTAGTAGTAATAATTACAATTACAGTACTTATACTAGGCATTACTAATTACTATAAGAGATAACTTTAGTGTTATTATAAACCTTTTAGCTTTACCGAATCCCTTAGATAACCTGCTCGCTAGTTCTGCTTAATCTACCTTCGTCTAAACCCTTTTAGAAGAAGTCTAAGTTAGGTTCGTTACACGTTATTACCACTCCCTTTGTTCTATTATAGTTTAGAACAGAGGTAACCTTGACCTCGACACCGACATAGCTACTAACGTTATAGCCGAATAACTACTCGTTTAGCTTGGTTAACTCTAGCAGCAGATCTAGGAGTTAGACTAGAGAGACAAGGCTACTCAAGCTTGAATTAAGGAACTCGAGAACGGCAAAAAGTATTTATAGAAATTGATTAACGAGGCCTATGCCAAAATTGAGACGCTCGAGGCTATTAAAGTAAGCCGTATCAAGATCAAACTACCTAGCAAATACGGAGGAACTAAAGAGAATCTTATAGGATTTCTAACTAACCTCTAATCCTATTTCTAGATTAATAATGACAAGTTCCTAGACGATAAAGCTAAAGTCCTTTATATAGCTATAAGGCTAGAGGGCAAGGCACTTAGATGGTTCGAGCCTACGTAGAACGACTATCTCACCAAGGAAGATAAAGACGACCGAGACACGTTTACGCAGGCAGTCTTTCGGTCCTACGACCGTTTTAAAGAAGAGCTTCAAAAGGTTTTTAGCGACAAAGACGAGAAAATTCATATATAAGAAAGACTTGTCAATCTTTAATAGACTAAGTCAGTAGCCTCCTATACTATATAGTTTAAATAGGATATATTTAAGTCTTAGCTTAATAATAAGGTATTAATACAATTGTTCTATAATGGCCTAAAGGAAAAGGTCAAAGACAAGCTATATAAGCACGATCGGCCTAAGACTCTAGACGAATATATCGTACAGGCCATCAGAATTGATGATCAGCTCTACATACAAGAGTAGTAGAAACAAGGCCGAATAAACGGAACCATAGTCAAGGCTAACGACAAGAAAAAACGAACGTATACCAGTACTTCGTACGGGATACACCCCAGAGCCATAGATATAGATATAGCGTAAAAGCAGGACCGGAAGAAGATAACTAAAGACAAGTCCAATGTTACCTACTATAACTGCGGGAAGAAAGGGCACTATAAGCAAGAATGTCGAAGCCCGAAGAAAGAGTAGAAGCCAGTCCCTGGAAAAGAAATCGCAGATATCGATAAAACCACTAAGAATGTTACCAAAGTAGCAGCCACGAGCTACAAAGACAGGGGCAATGACACGGACAGTCTTGGACACGACGGTAATGGTAAAGACGAACAAGTACCGTATTCCGAACTGGTCACTGTGAACCTAGAGACAGGTCTTGCTAAATGGAACACGGTAGGGGAATACATACTGCCAATTTCGATTCTCCTAGCCTTAGGGCAGTGGGGTTTCATAGTTATATAGAGGTAGAATAGATTGTAGATAACTGATATCTAAGGAACCGAAAGACCTAGACCTAATGTTCTATTCCTCTAGGAATAAATCGAAGGGTACCGTAACAAAGTTTTCCGGCTTAATATGGAACTACACAAACGGGATAAACGTTTAACTTGACTTGCCTAGCAGAGCAATAAGATAAGGGACGAGATAAGGGAACTCTAATGTATTATAGAAACTATTAAAGGAGAATAGCTTATAGTATATAATAGACCTGACAGCTATGCCGAGTGTTTTGACGATTAGCAACTTAGTAACGACGTACGGAACCTAGAATATTAGTTTATACATGTAAACCGTGGAAAAGACAAGCATATATGGGAAAGCTACTAGAAGAAATACTCCTACCTTAGCATTAGAGTACCTACGGTCTATATATAGTGGGAAGGATTTGGGAGAGAATTCTAATACCTCCTAGGCAACGCTACGTGACTGTACCCTTGACACGAGGCATATACGCAAGTGCCCTGGTTCTAGTGTATAGCATACGAATGCTAATACTACTTCCGCGACAAATTCGAGAATAACCACTGGCCGACCTGACAAAAAAATAAGGACGGAAGCCTATACCCTGTAGAATAGGTCTATAATGTAGGAAATAGAGCGGCCGAATTGCTTTAGAAGATCGAAGACCAGAGTCTAGAAAGCATCACGATAGTTCTAAAACGAGCCTAGCCTAGGTACTACGGAATAGGACGAGATATATAGGACTTATGCTAGAGTAACGATTGCCTCTACTACGCGGACGAAAAGAAGTTACGAATTCGGGAGCTTTAGATAAAGCTATAGTACGTACGACGGAAAGTAGAACGGACCTAATGGTAGGAAGCTACAAGCACTTAATGGCTTACAGAAATAAGCACGATAGATAAAGCCGCTATTAGCCAAATGACTAAAGAGGTTAGTACTAACCTAGGAAACGGGTTAGGGCCCTTCGAGGGGCCCGAAAACCATTAACGCCCGTATAGCGGCGAGTGGTAGTGTAGTATAGGAGGAACTGGCGTAAGAGACTACTATATCGAGACCTCCCGGTAGAAATATAGGAAGTCGCCGCGATCTTTAGATAACGATAGTATGACAAGCGACTTTGGATAATAGCACAATAGAAATAGCACGAAATGCTTGTATTAGTAGATAGTAGAGTAGAGATGAACCTGATTTCGCCGACGCTTGTAAATTAGCTACGGATACCCTAGAGAACGAAGCGAAAGCATAGTATAGTCAAAGGACCATTTCCGATATAATAAGTATATAGGGAGACCGAACCGATTAACATTACTATAGTAGGGAAGACTATAGCAGTTATATTTAGTATCGTAGATATAGGTAATAATAAAGATATAATATTAGGGTTACTATAATATGAAGATTATAACCCGGACATTAGCTAGAAGAATAATAGCTACCTACGACCCTAAATAAAGTCGTATTCGACTAGTAAGATAGGGAGCATATAAGGATCGCAAGTAGACGATGCTCAAGGGAAGGCATGTCCTTCGGATCTACCGTAAGAGACAAACAGTGATAAATAGATCATTATAGACTCTAAAAGAAGTAGCAAAACGACATTAACGCTACAATAGGAGGAACGAGCTAAACCATCAATAGCTATTCTCTCTATTGATAAATGCAGAACACTGTAATTAGAGCAATAGGTTAAGACAGGAGAAATCGCCAATATTGCTATAGACAGAACTAAGTTTACATACTATTAGAAAACCGAGAGACGAGACAAGACTAGGAAAGTACCAAAGGAATATAAAGGACACCTAGCATTCGAACTGAAATATCTAGAAGGACTACTAGAACACGGCCTATAGGATCACAAGATCAAGCTTAAGGAAGGAGCACGACTAAAGTTCTTTAAGATCTACTACACGAGCTAGATATAGAACGAAGAACTTAAGCAATATTTGGAGGAGAACCTTTGAAGAGGATATATCCGCCTGTCGATATCGCTAGCAGGCTACCTAATCCTGTTTGTGCCTAAGAAAGATAGAAAGCTATAGTTATATGTCGACTATCGGCAACTTAACAAACAGACCATGAAAAACCGATACCTATTACCGCTAATCTCACGGCTCCGAGATCAGTTAGCAGGAGCCTAATATTTTACGTATCTTGACTTGCTATCGGCCTATAACTATATACGGATCAAAGAAGGCAACAAGTAGAAAACGGCCTTTAGGACACCTTATAGCTACTACAAGTACCTCGTCATGCCATTCGGACTTATAAACGCGCTAGTAACGTTCTAAGCCTTGATTAATCAAGCTATCCGACCCTTTCTCGACAAATTTACGGTATATTATCTCGACAATATACTTATCTTCTCTAAGATAATAGACAAACACCGGAAGTATGTAAGAGTAATACTAGACGTACTATACGCGTATAAGCTATCAGTTAACAAGGAAAAGAGCGAATTCCATGTTAGGAAGACAATCTTTTTAGGGTACAAAATATCCCTAGGACAAATCCAGATAGAACCCTTAAAGGTCGAAGCTATTAAAGACTGGCTATAACCGATGTTAGTTATAGAAGTATAAAGCTTTATTAGATTTATAAACTTCTATCGAATATTCATTAGGAACTTTAGAGTAATTATACAACCTTTATACAAACTTACTAAGAAGAATACTAAATTCTAATAGGAAGGGCAATATAAGCAAGCATTTATATAGATTCGTAATGCCATTATAGAAGACCTAGTACTAGTACTACTAGATCCTAAGAAACCATTTGAGGTAGAAACGGACGCTTCAGACTATGCTATCGGAGGACAATTAGGACAACGAGACGGACAAGGAAAGCTATATCCTATAGCCTTCTTTTTAAAGAAACTCGACAGACTACGTCTTAATTATCCGATCTATAACAAGGAACTACTTACGATTGTTAAAGCTTTCAAGGAATGGCGACTATACCTTAGCGGTATAATTGAACTAGTACAAGTATATACAGATTACAAGAACTTGCGATACTTTATAATAACAAAGGAGCTTAACGGACAACAAATACAATAGGTAGAATTTCTCGCGGAATTTAACTTTAAGATCCACTATAAGAAGGGCAAAGAAAACGCATAAGCAGACATCTTAAGCCGACGAACAGGTCATATAGAAGGACGAACGGGAACAACGCTACCGTTATTCAAGGAACGAATAGACGGGACGTTGCATTACGAAACGTAGGCACCTATAGAAGATAATCTACTTAACTCGTTCCTAGAGTGTTACGTAATCTTTCGGGAAGAAAGGACCGACGAGACATAGTATCAAGCAGCACCCGGACTAGTGATACCTAACGGAGTAGAAGAAAAAGATAGGAAACTCTAGTACCAAGGCAAAGCATATATCCATAACGGGGATCAATAGCTACAAATGATTCGAGAACTCTATAAGTTGAAACTCGGAGGATATAAAGGAGTCACGAAAACTATCACACAAGTCAAGAAACACTATAACTTTCCACAGTTAACGACAAGAGTTAAGGAAATCGTACAAAGTTATAACATCTGTAACCGAAGTAAAACGGCACAATACAAGCCGTATAGGCTACTTTAGCCACTGCTAATACCTAACAAACTATAGAGCTCGGTTACGATGGACTTTATTACGAAGCTGCCAAAATCTAAAGACATAGCTATAGGAGTAGTCTATAATAGCATCCTTACTATAGTAGATCGCCTGACTAAATGGGCATACTTCTTTCCCTATAAGAAGTCCTAGATAGCGGAACAGTTAGCAGATGTAATCTATCGGCAAGTTACATTAGTATACGCTTGGCCGCAAGAATGGATCACCGACAGAGACACCAAGTTCGTATCGAAGTTCTGGCAAGCGTTAATGCAACAATTAGGCGTTAATAGCAAACTATTAACGGTATATCACCTATAGACTGACGGGCAAACGGAGCGACTAAACTAAGTCGTCAAGTAATATCTCCGTTCTTATGTTAACTACTAGTAAAATGACTAGGTCATGCTATTACCAATAGTATAACTCGCTTATAACACGTTACCAACGGAAATAACCAAGGTTATACTATTCTTCGCAAACTATAGATATAAAGCAGACCTTAGACAAGGACTAGAGGTCATAGTACCAAGAGTAATAGTCAAAGTAAAACAGATATACACACTATATAGGAAGCTTAAAAAGGAACTCGAGTTTGTCAAGACCAGAATAAAGAATTACTACGACAAACATAGGCTTAAGGGACCTTGCCTAGAGAGGGGAGACAAAGTCTACCTAATCGCATGGAACTTATAAACCAAACAACCAAGCACGAAGCTAGACTTTAAGAAGGTCGGACCCTTTGTTATCAAAGAACGAATTTCGACATCTAACTACCGACTATCGTTACTGTCATCTATATAACTATAGACAGATATTTTTTATATTTCACTTCTCGAACCGGTACTAAAAAACGCCAAGGTTGCTATAAATATCGAGGTAGAAGACGAGGAAGAAGAATAGGACATCGAAGGAATTCTAGATTTATATATCATTAATAGGGAACTATAATACCTAGTCAAATAGCTTGATTTTAGACTAGAGGACAACTTATAGGAACTAGTTAAGAACCTAAATTGCCCTGAGAAACTAGAACAGTTCTATCGGCAAAACCCGGATCGACTAAAGGAAAGCCTAGGACAGAACTAAAGACGGTACTCTAGTTAACAACATCGGTAGCATCACTAATCTCTGACGAGGGCATGGCAGATGCCTCTTACCGCTCTTACCGCTTAACCTCCTCTAACTTGTCTAAGGTTAACAGACTATATGTCACTATATCGGCACCCTTCTCTACTAAAATATAACAAACCTAACTTAGACTTCTTCTAAAAGGGTTTAGACAAAGGTAGATTGAGCAGAGCTAGCAAGCAGGTTGTCTAAGGGATTTGGTAAAGCCAAAGGGTTTATAATAACACTTTAGTTGTCTCCTTACAATGTTAGGGTACTATAAGTTGTGATTGCTATCACTGGTGAACTCCTAGAGTTCACTAGAACGAGTGACTATATACAATTTCCTTTCCTTCCTCCTTGAGTCTCGATCGTGCGATCGCTGCTACGATCCTGCGATCATTACCTAAGTGCTCGTCTTGATCGAAGTACGATCACTGCGATCACTTCCTGATTAGTCCTTAGGTCTTGTAGTTCCTAATTGGTTCTATATGCCTTGCCGGGTCGCCTTATGTAGCCAAATCGTGACACGATGCCCCTCCTTTAGGTCTTTTATCCTCGAAAGACTCCGGTCTGTTTCAAATAGTGCTAATATCCCCTATCTGTACGTAATTACGTTTCCTAGTTTCTTCTTTCCTTTGCCTTCCCACGATGTTATCAAGATAGCTAATCGTATAAAAAAGAAGTCGAAATCTAAACCTGCTATATTAACTCTTTATACTAATTACCTTCTTATAGCAATTCTTTCTTTAGATAGCCTTTTAACGATACGTCCTTGTTTGCTATGTAAGTCTAAAGGCCTTAGTTCATATAAGGTCTCGAAAGCCGACTCTTCTTGATACATAGAGTACGTCCGTAATAAACGCTTAAATTATAATGTTCTTAGCGTCTCCCCTACTTAGCTTCAGTCTATCGTAGCTTAGTATTAGAAACTTAAAGATAAACTTATAGCTACTAAGGAGCAAGTCCTTTGTCTTCGGAAATAAAAGCGGATATAGTTTAAGAAGATGATAAGGGCTATTGCTTGGGGTATTAACAGTATAGAGGAGTTAGAGCGAGTGAAGCGTGAGGAGGCTAAGGCAGCGGCGGCAGCAGAGGCTTCTAGGGTTACTATGTCTTCTTCGACCCCATCTCGCCTATCTACCAATTTCAGACAGCTTTAGGATACCGTATATCCTGAAGTTCCTTTAGATCTATCTTTACTAGCTAATTTCAGGTTAGTTTCTAGTCTATCGCTTTTAGTCGATTAGGGTTTCTCTAGTAAAACTGCTAAAGTTTCTTAAGGCAATTTAGGTTCTTAACAGGTTCCTATAAGTTATCTTCTAGTCTAAAATCAAGCCATTTAACCAGATATTATAGTTTTCCGTTGACGATATATAAATCTAGAATTTCTTCGACGTCCCATTCTTCCTCTTCATCCTCTGCTTCGATGTTTATAGGAATCTTGGCATCCTTCGGCGCTGGTTCCAAGAGTGAAATATGAAAAACGTCCGTCCGTAGTCGCATAGATAACGGTAACGATAATCGATAGTTAGATGTTAAGATTCGCTCTTTAATAACGAATGGTCCTAATTTTTTGAAGTCTAGCTTCTTACTTAGTCGTTTAGTTCATAGGTATCGTGAGATCAGATAAACTTTGTCTCCCCTCTCTAGGCAAGGTCCCTTGAGCCTGTGTTTATTATAGTAGTTCTTTATCCTCGTTTTGACGAACTCGAGTTCCTTTTTAAGCTTTTTATATAGTACGTGCATTTGTTCTGCTTTAACTATTGCTCTTGGCACTATAATCTCTAGTCCTTGTCTAAGGTCTGCTTTATATCTATAGTTCGCGAAGAATAGTGTGACCTTGGTCGTTTCTATTAGTATTGTATTATAAGCGAGTTATACTATTAGTAACAGTATAACCTAGTCATTTTACTAATAGTTAACGTAAGAACGGAGATACTATTCGATGACTTAGTTTAGTCGCTCCGTTTGTCCGTCGGTCTGCAGGTAATATGCCGTTGACAGTTTACTATTGACGCCTAATCGTTGTATTAATGCTTGCCAGAACTTCGATACGAACTTGGTGTCTCTGTCGGTAATCTATTCTTGCGGCCAAGCGTGTACTAATATAACTTGCTAGTAGATTACGTCTGCCAGCTATTTAGCTATCTAAGATTTCTTATAGGGGAAGAAGTATACCCATTTAGTCAGGCGATCTACTATAGTAAGGATGCTATCGTAGATCACTCCTATAGCTATATCCTTAGATTCTAGCAGCTTTATAATAAAGTCTATTGTGACCAAACTCTATAGTTTGTCAGGTGTTAGCAGAGGCTAAAGTAGCCTATACGGCTTATGTCATGCCGTTTTGCTTCGATTGCAGATATCATAGCTTCGTACGACTTCCTTGACTCGTGCCGTTAACTATAGAAAGTCGTAGTGTTTCTTAACTTATATAATAGTTTTCGTAACTCCTTTATATTCTCTGAGTTTCGATTCGTAGAGTTCTTAAATCATTCGCAGCTATTAATCTTTGTTATAGATATACGCTTTGCCTCGGTACCAGAGTTTCCCATCTCTTTCTTCGACTCCGTTAGGTACCAGTGGTCCGGGTGCCGTTTGATACTATGTCTTGTTAATCCTTTCTTCTCGGAAGATTATATAACATTCTAAGAATAGGTCGAGTAGATTATCTTCTACGGGTGTCTATGTTTCGTGATATAGCGTTCCGTCTATCTGTTCCTTGAATAACGGTAGTATTGTTTCTGTCTGTTCTTCTATATGACCTGTTTGTCGGCTTAAGATGTCTGCTTATACGTTTTCTTTGCCCTTCTTATAGTAGATCTCGAAGTTAAATTCTATAAGGAATTCTACCTATTATATTTGTCGTCTGTTAAGCTCCTTTGTTGTTAGGAAGTATTGTAGGTTCTTATAATCTATATATACTTATACTAGTTCAATCGTACCACTAAGGTATAGTCGCCATTCCTTAAAAGCTTTAACAATTGTAAGTAGTTTCTTATTATAGATCAGATAATTAAGACGTAGTCCGTCAAGCTTCTTTGAAAAGAAGGCTATAGGATATAGCTTTCCTTGTCCGTCTCGTTATCCTAATTATCCTCTGATGGCATAGTCTGAAGCGTCCGTTTCCACCTTAAATAGTTTCTTAGGATCTGGTAGTACTAGTATTAGGTCTTTAGTAATAGCATTATAGATCTATATAAATGCTTACTCGTATTGTCCTTCCTATTAGAATTTAGCATTCTTCTTAGTAAGTTCATATAAAGGTTATACGATTGCTCTAAAGTTCCTAATGAACATTCGATAGAAGTTTGCAAATCCGATGAAGCTTCGTACTTCTATAACTATCGTTAGTTATAGCCAATTCTTGATAGCTTTAACCTTTAAAGGTTCCATCCGAATTTGTCCTAGGGATATTTCATACCCCAAAAACACCGTTTTCCTAACGTGGAATTTGCTCTTTTCCTTGTTAACTAATAGCTTATATACGTATAGCGCGTCTAGTACTACTCTTATATACTTCTAATGTTCGTCTATCGTCTTAGAGAAGATAAGTATATTATCGAGATAATATACCGTAAATTTGTCGAGAAAGGGTTAGATAGCTTAATCAATCAGGGCTTAGAACGTTGCCAGCGCGTTTGTAAGTCCGAATGGCATGACAAGGTACTTATAGTGGCTATAGGGTGTCCTAAAGGCCGTTTTCCACTCGTCGCCTTCTTTAATCCGTATATAGTTATAGGCCGATAGCAAGTCAAGACGTGTGAAATATTAGGCTCCTGCTAACTGATCTCGGAGCCGTAAGATCAGCGGTAATAGGTATCGATTTTTCATAGTCTGTTCGTTAAGTTGCCGATAGTCGACATATAACTATAGCTTTCTATCTTTCTTAGGCACAAACAGAATTAGGTAGCCTACTAGCAATATCGACAGGTAGATATATCCTCTAAGGTTCTCCTCCAAATATTGCTTAAGTTCTTCATTCTACATTTAGCTTGTATAGTAAATCTTGAAGAACTTTAGTCATGCTCCTTCCTTGAGCTTAATCTCATAATCCTATAGGCCGTGTTCTAGTAGCCCCTCTAGATATTTCGGTTCGAATGCTAGGTATCCTTTATATTCCTTCGGTACTTCCCTAGTCTTGTCTCGTCTCTCGGTTTTCTAATAGTATACGAACTTAGTTCCGTCTATAGCAATACTAGCGATTTCTCCTGTCTCGACCTACTACTCTAATTACAGTGCTCCGCACTTATTAACAGAGAGAATAGCTATTAACGGTTTAGCTCGTTCCTCCTATTATATCGTCGTTATCATTTTGCCGCTTCTTCTAAAGTCTATAGTGGTCTGTCTACCACTGTTCGTCTCTTGTAGTAGATCCGTAGGATATGCCTTCCCCTAAGTATCGTCCTCTCGCGATCCTTGCGTACTCCCTATCTCGCTAGTCGAATACGACTCTATTTAGGGTCGCAAGTAGCTACCATTCTTCTAGCTAATGTCCGGGTTATAATCTTCATGCCATAGTAACCCTAGTATCATGTCTTTATTATTGCCTATATCCACGATACTAAATACGACTACTATAGTCTTCCCTGCTATAGTGATATCGATTAGTTTAGTCTCCCTATATACCTATTACGTTAGAAATAGTCCTTTGACTATACTATACTTCCACTTTATTCTCTAGGGTATCTATAGCTAATTTACAAGCGTCGGCGAAATCAGGTTTATCTCTGCTCTACTATCTACTAGTACGAGCATTTTATGCTATTTCCATTATACTATTATCTATAGTCGCTTGTCGTGCCATCGTCGTCCAAAGATTGCGGCGATTTCCCATGTTTCTACCGGGAGGTCTCGATATAGTGGTCTCTTATGGCAGTTCTTCCTATACTACGCTACTACTCGCCGCTATACAGGCGTTAATGGTTTTCGGGCCCCTCGAAGGGCCCTAACCCGTTTCCTAGGTTAGTACTAACCTCTTTAGTCGTTCGGCTAATAGTAGCTTTGTTGATTATACTCATTTCTATAAGCTATTAAATGCTTACGGCTTCCTACCATTAGGTCCGTTCTACTTTCTGTCATACGTGCCATAGCTTCATCTAAAGCTCCCGAATTCGTAACTTTTTTTTATCTACGTAGTAGAGGTAATCGTTACTCTAGTATAAGTCCTATATATCTCGTCCTATTCTGTAGTACCTAGGCTAGGCTCGTTTTAGAACTATTGTAATGCTTTCTAGACTCCGGTCTTCAATCTTCTAGAGCAATTCGGCCGCTCTATTTCCTACGTCGTAGACCTACTCTACTAGGTGTAAGCTTCCGTCCTCATTTTCTTGTCAGGTCAGCCAGTGGTTATTCTCGAATTTGTTACGGAAATGGTATCGGCATTTGTATACCATACATTAGAACCAGGGTACTTGCGTATATGCCTCGTGTCGAGGGTACAATCGTGTAGCGTCGCCTGGGAGGTATTAGAATTTTCTCCTAAATCCTTCCTAGCTCGTCTTTTCCGCGGTTTGCACGCATAAACTGATATTCTAGGTTCTACATGTCGTTACTAAGTTACTAATCGTTAAAGCACTTAGTGTAGCTATCGGGTCTATTATATACTATAAGCTGTTCTCTTTTGATAGTTTCTATGATATATTAGAGTTCCCTCGTCTTGTCCCTCATCTTATTACTCTGCTAGGCAAGTTAAGTCAAACGTTCATCCCGTTCGCATAGTTCCATGTTAAGCCGGAAAACTTCGTTACGGTACCCTTTAATTTGTTCCTATAGGAATAGAATATTAGGTCTAGGTCTTTTGGTTCCTTAGGTATTGGTCGTCTACGATCTATCCTACCTCTATATAACTGTAAAACCCTACTACCCTAAGGCTAGGAGAATCGAAATTGGCGGTACGTACTCTCTAGCTGTGTCCTATTCAGCAAGACCCGTTTCTAGGTCTATAGTGACTAGTTCGGAATATAGTACTTGTTCGTCTTCACCGTTACCATCGTGTCCAAGACTATCTATATTACTACCCCTATCTTCGTAGCTCGTAGCTACTACTTCGGTGACATTCTTAGTAGTTTTGTCGATGTCCGCGATTTCTTTTCTAGGGACTGGCTTCTACTCTTTCTTTGGGCTTTGACATTCTCGCTTATAATGCCCTTTCTTTCCGTAGTTATAGTAGGTAATATTAGATTTATCTTTGGTTGTCTTCTTCCGGTCCTGCTTCTACGCTGTGTCTATATCTATAGCTCTAGGGTACGTCCTGTATAAAGTACTGGCGTATGTTCGTTTTTTCTTGTCGTTGGCCTTGACTATGGTTCCATTCGTTCGACCTTATTTCTACTGCTCTTATATATAGAGCTAATTATCAATTCTAATGGCCTATACAATATATTCGTCTAAAGTCTTAGGTCGATTATACTTGTATAGCTTGTCTTTAACCTTTTCCTTTAGGCTATTATAGAACAATTGTATTAATGCCTTGTCATTAAGTTAGGACTTAAACATGTCCTATCTAAACTATATAGCATAGGAGGCTGCTAACTTGGTCTATCGGAGATTGGCAAGTCTTTCCTATATATAGATTTTCTTGTCTTTGTCGCTAAAAACCTTCTAAAGCTCTTCTTCAAAACGGTTATAAGATTAGAAGACTGCCTATATAAACACGTCTCGGTCGTCTTTATCTTCCTCGGTAAGATAGTTATTCTATATAGGCTCGAACCATCTAAGTACCTTGCCCTCTAGTCTTGTAGCTATATAAAGGACTTTGGCTTTATCGTCTAGAAACTTATCATTATTAAGCTAGAAGTAGGATCAGAGGTTTATTAGGAATCCTATAAGATCCTCCTTAGTTCCTCTATATTTGCTAGGTAGTTCGATCTTAATATAGCTTGCTTTAATAGTCTCAAGCGTCTCGATTTTGGCGTAGGCCTTGTTAATTAATTTCTACAAGTACTTTTCGCCGTTCTCGAGTTCCTTGATTCAAGCTTAAGCAGCCTTATCTCTCTAGTCTAACTCCTAGATCTGCTACTAGAGTTAACCAAGCTAGGCAAGTAGTTATTCGGCTATAATATTAGTAGCTATATCGGTATCGAGGTCGAAGTTACCTCCGTTCTAAACTATAACAGAACAAAGGGAGTAATAGTAATATATAATGAACCTAACTCAGACTTCTTCTAAAAGGGTTCAGACAAAGGTAGATTAAGCGGAGCTAGTAAGCAGGTCGTCTAAGGGATTTGGTAAAGCCAAAGGGTTTATAACAACACTTTAGTTATCTCCTTATAATGTTAGGGTACTGTAAATTGTGATTACTATCACTAGTAAACTCCTAGAGTTCACTAGAATGAGTGACTATATATAATTTCCTTTCCTTCCTCCTTGAGTCTTGATTGTGCGATCGCTGTTACGATCCTACGATCGTTACCCAAGTGCTCGTCTTAATCGAAGTGTGATCACTGCGATCACTTCCTGATTGGTCCTTAGGTCTTGTAGTTCCTGATTGGTTCTATGTGCCTTGCCGGGTCGCCTTATGCAGCCAAATCGTGATATAAAAACTCCTTCTGCTGACAAAGACGCCGGAGCTATATAAGCCTTTCGGATAACTCGTACTAGGCTTCTTCTAGGCAGTATTAGGATTTATCTAGCTTAAGTTTGGTATAACGTTTAGCATCCTTAATATGATGCTACTCCTAGAGAATGCGATCTACTAGAACAAATATTAGGAATTATACTTAAAAAAAAAAAAAGAAAGAAAGACACGCTTATAAGAAGAAAGTAAGATGCTAGAGCTATCATAAGAACAACCTCGACAGATATAGGCTTTATAATGCTTTATACGTACGATCATTTTGTAGACAAGGCTTTGCGATACGCACTAAGAGCAAGGCATCACGACAAAACCGTTCTTAGCGATGTTCTAAGCAAGGGAAGCACGGTAATATATAGAATACGACTTCTATTTCTCTATCGGCATTTTGTCAACATAGTGACTATAACACGGAAATAGGAAGAGTGTCGAACTTATAAGCAAAGGGTGTTAGCGCTATTTGAAATAGCCTAAGAGGGCTTTTAGGTCGAAAGCTTTAAAGGAGGGGCATCGTATTACGAATGAGTATATAGACGGCCTAGCAGGCTGTAGCCAGGACATAGGACATTCCGATAGCTAATCACTTGACGAACCAATCAGAAGATTATCACTGCCAAGACTAAGGTCTTCACTAGTGATAATAGCATGTTACCGCTGACAACGCGGAATCATGGAGTAAAAGGAGAAATGGTACTAGTGATAACTATAGAAGAAGGACAGACAAATTATATATATATAGCTAACTAGTTACTTGTTCGGTGGACTCTAAGAGTTTACTAGTGGTAACAATCACAATTACAGTACTTATACTAGGCATTACTGATTACTATGAGAGACAACTTTAGTGTTATTGTGAACCTTTTGGCTTTACCGAATCCCTTAGACGACCTGCTCGCTAGTTCTGCTTAATCTACCTTTGTCTGAACCCTTTTAGAAGAAGTCTGAGTTGGGTTCGTCACACTACTATAACCTCCTAGTCTATTTCGAACTTCGGCTCCTAATAATTGTTTAATTCAAGGTCGTTAATATCTAATAGGTTTACTTCTAGGTTTAGAAAGAACTTATTAGCTAGGGCCCTAGCCTTCTATTAGTAGGTTATAAGCCCTCCTTCGAAGGCTAGGAGCTTTAGAAGGTTAACTAGTAAGTAGCTTTATAGCCTTACCTACTACTCTAGCCTCTATAGCAAGTCTAGCTAGTTAGTTACCTCCTATAGTATAGCTCTCTAGCTCTTAACCTTTATAGCTATAATAGTCTTAGCCTAGTCCTATAAGGCCTGCCGAAGTACCTCCTATATATAAGGGTTCGGGGAGCCTTTATAGGCTCTTTCTACCTCCTTGGCCCTCTTCTAGGCCTCTTAAACCTCCTTTGTCCACTATCGAGCTTGTTTACTACCTATACTAGCCTTCTTTGCCGGAGCCAAGACCGAAGCTATCTCCTTAAGGGCCTCTATAAGCTTGTTAAAGGCCTATAGAAGCTCCTCTAGGCCCTAGAAGACAGGCCCGGCTAGGGCTGATATCTACCTACTAAGCCGGAGTAGGAGGTAGGCTGCCTCGGCCTACATGATCTCCTTATCTAGGCTCTTCTAGTCCTACCTTTTACTAACTAGTATAGGCCTATTAGTCCCCTAGAGGGAGACATTTAGGGCCTATAGGTAGTAGTCGGATTTCCTATGTTCTATGATATCCCTATAGATCACTTCTAGCCTAGCCAAGGCCTAGAATAGGTCTATCGTAGAAGGCCGGCTATATTAGTCCCCTTAGGAGGCCCTAGTAACCTAGCTATACTGTATATATAGGTTAAGGTCTTACTAGTCTATAAGGCTAAAGAGGTCCCTAGCCCTTAGGCTAAGCCTGTCAAATAGGTCCTGGACCAGATAATAAAGGTTAAAGTTACCTATAAGAATTAGGGGGTAGGTTAGCCGAGGTAGGGCTAGCAGGTCCTATAAGAGGGCCTGCTCCCCTTTATTATTATAGATTAACTAGAGCTCGAACCCCCTCTCTCCTAAGGCTAGAAAGGTTACCTTATACTAGTTTTCCTCTACTAAATAGTCTTATTAGCTAACTAGGAAGCGCTTAGCCATTAGAATAGCTGCCTTGCCTTTAGGCTTATAAACTAGGTAGTATTTCGAAGCCTAGGGGTAATATATTAATCTTATAAACCGGTTAATCTATAGTTCCTGGATAGCTAGTAGGTTATATTTAGCCTCCTCTAGTAGGACCTTAAGGGCCTATTTATTACCTTAGGTATTCTATTAAAGGATCTTAATTTATATTTAAGGTGGCCAGAGTAAAGGCCGAGGGTATAGTAGTTAGCTCTATAACCGTTACCCCCTTGGCCGGTTATGAAAAGGAGGGGGTTCTAGACTATAAAAAGGAGATATAGGTCTATCGGGCGTCAAATAAGGCGCTCCTAGCCGCCTATTAGGCTAAGGTAGGCCTCCTATAGGGGCATTTGGCCCTAGTTTGATAATGGTCGTTATCTTCCGGCTAGTTACTAAACTCGAAAGCTACCTTCTAGTATAGTTATTCTAGTAGTTAGAAGGTTTAAGGTCTATACTAGTAGGCCTCTCTAGCCCTTTCTTAGGCCTTAACTTTCCTCGGGCAGCCTCTATACTAGGCTATATAGGGGCCTCTATAGGCCGTATACCTATAAGGGAGTTAGTTAGAGTAGGTAAGGCACTAGGCCTCCCTAGCCTTCCCCCCTTCCCTATAGGCCTTTATATTATAATAGCTATAATAGGCCGGCCGCTAGTAGTACCACTAGGTATAGCTAAAGCTTTAATACCTATAGCATTACCTTAGCTCTAAAGTATCCTAGTAGGGCTTGTAGTCTAATACCTAGGTATCCTAGATTACGCCCTTATTATAGGCCTTCTAGGCCTCTTTAAGGTCTTATAGGCCTAGGAGTACCGTAGCCTACTTCCTTTATAGGCTCTTTAGTAGCCGGAACTTGACCGTTTTGACCAAGTATAGGCCTATAGCCCCTTTAAAATCTTGTTTGCTAACCCCCTATAGCTCCTCCTTCCGGACTCCTTTAGCTAGGACTATATAGGCCCTACCAACCTCCCTAGCCTCCTCTCTAAAGGCTATAGCTACCTATCGCTTATTAGCTAAATACTAATCCTTAGTAGCCTTATCCTTAAAGACTACTACTATATCCCTGCTTAGGAGCTTCCTAGCTATAACGGCTCCCTAGTAGCTAGAAGCCCTGTTAACTACTTAGACTATCTCGGCTGGGGTTTAGGCTTTAAGGTCCTCCTATAGGCTTACGTTTCATATCGTAACCTCCTACGAGGCCTATAACGGTACCGCCTTAGCCGATAGTAGGCCTCCCTAGGGGCCTATTACCCCCTATTATAAGCCTATAACTACCTATGCCTAGGTAGGGCAGGAAGTAGCCTTAAGGGCTTCTTTAAGCCCCTTTTTGACTTCCTTAGCTATAAGTTCCTATAGGTTTAGAACTAGGCCTATAATAATGGTTATAAGGCCCTATAAGAGCCTATTAGCAAGGTCCCATACCTTGCCCTATTTAAAGCTTAGTATAAGGTTAACTAGTTATATAATAAGACCCCTTAGCTCTTTAATATCTAGAGTAAGGTAGGCCTATAGTAGGCCCCCCTTTAATTAGTTTAAAGCCATAGGCCTCCCTACCTAGTGGCTTAGCGTTAGGCCTTAAATTAACGTTATGCTTAAGGGCACTAGGTAGTCTGTATAGTGAAAATTCTGACAGGCGTACGAGGTGCAGTCGGATTGCGGTCGGGTCCGGTTCCTATGCCTACGATGCCTGTTGTACATCTGTAACGGCTTGCGTGCAGTTGAAAGTGGTACTGTTAGATAGCGTTTTTCGAGAGCTTTCTAGCGATGGTAGTTTTGTATATTTTAGTAGGGTATTTATAAAGATATAAGTTTTCCTCGAATATAAGCTTTTTTTAGTATAAATAGGATAGGATATCTTGCTAGCGATGTCAATAGGCAGATATATCCTCTTTAAAGGTTCTTTTCTAGATATTGCTTAAGCTCTTTATTCTATATCTTACTTATATAATAGATCTTAAAGAACTTTAATTATGCTCTTTCCTTAAGCTTAATCCTATAATCCTATAGGCTATACTCTAGTAGTCCTTCTAAATGCTTTAGTTCAAATACTAGGTGCCTTTTATACTCTTTAAGTACTTTATTGTTCTTATCGTATCTTTTCGTCTTTTAATAGTATATAAACTTGGTTCTGTCTATTAATATATTAGCGATTTCTTTCTCCTTAACCTACTACTTAAGCTATAATGTTCTATACTCGTCGATAGCAAAAATGGTTATATCTCGGTATCTGGTTTCGTCTATAGCAATACTAGTAATCTCTATATCTCTAACCTATTACTCGAATTATATCGTTCTACATTCGTTAATAGAGAAGATAGCTACTTCTTGGTTTACTCGTCTCTCCCATCGATATATTGTACCGCCTCTTCTAGAGTCTATAGTAGTCTATCTACTACTATCTATCTCTTATAGTAGATCTATAAGGCGTACTCTTCCCTAAATACCGTCTTCTTATAATCCTTATATACTCCCTATTATACTAGTGAAATATAACTCTATCTAGGGTTATAGGTAGCTACTATTCTTCTAATAGATGTCTAGGTTATAGTCTTTATACTATAGTAGTCTTAGTATCATATCTTTATCATTACCTATATCTATAATATCAAATATAACCTTTATAGTCTTCCTTACTATAATAATATCAAGTAGTTCTATTTCTTTATATACCTATTATATTATTATTATTATTATTATTAGTCCTACGCTACCATGCTAATAAGCATGCTAGAGCCTCTCTAGTTATATATAGAGGAAGCTATACCTAATAGGCTAGATAAAAACCTCTATCCCGCCTTTAACTCCTAATCTAGAATACTAATATACTATAAAGAAAAGGAGAAGTGGCTAGAATAGCCCTATAGAGGCCTTACCTCCCAGTCTAGCCTCCTCGCAAGGCGGTATTCCGGGAGCCTCCCTAGGTCTATTAGCTACTATAGAACCCTCCTTGCCAAACAATAGTTATAGGCCCCTATACCCTATAAAACGAGGTCTAGGTCCCTTTATAACCGTATTTCCTAGGATTCCTACGTTTAGCTTCTTAGTAGGTTCGGGCACTATACAACTAGGTGCTCGATAGTCTCCCTCCCCTAGCTATAGGTATAGTAAGGGGTACTAACCCCTAGGACTTAAACCCTAAAAAGGAAGTTATAGAGACTAATAGCCCCTATATAGGTCTGTACTAGTATAGAGCTCTAGACCTTAGTTAGGCCCTAGTACCTTTATAGGCCTTCCCCTATAAAAACTAGGTATAGGGGGTCCTTATCTAATATATGTTATATCATCTTACCGGCTTAATTAGCCCTCTAGTAGTTACTCTAGCTTATTACTATAGCTAGTTCTATAGCCTATAGCCTTCTTTATAAGGTCTATAGGGGGGGGTTGACCCTCTCTATAGCCCTCCTAAACCTACTACTAGACTATCAATCTTGCTACCTCTAGGGCTATAGGCCTTAGCTCCCAGCCCTTTGCCCTAGCCCTTCTCTTCCGGAACCTCTAGCTTAGCCTATTATAAGCCTATTAGATAAGAGCCCTTATAAGGACCTAGGGGGCCCCTAGGCCTATTCCGGTCTATAGGAGTAGCTAGTCAAGTTTAGCTTCGAAGTCGGCTAGCCTCTTATTAAGGTAGAGGTCAAGGGGTAATACCTAGGCTTTCGTTTCAAGGCACTAGATAAGGGTAGCCTTATAAGCCCTGGTAATTACTTAAAGGGCCTTATATTAGGCCTTTAATAGTTCCCTAGTAGAGCCTTTTAGCTTACCCCTTAGCTTGGTAGGCTTATGGAAGTTCGAGGCCCTATAAGCTAGGGCGTTATAGATATACTTAGTATAGACCTTATAGGCCTATAGGAAGCTAGGGCCTTAGGTCTTTACGGCAAGCTTAGTTAAGGCAAACTCCTAGGTTTCTAGCTTCTTAGCTATCTTTATATAGTAGGGGCCCTATTATAGCCTCTAATCTAGCTAGACCCCGAGGATTCTAGCTAACTTTGAAGGGGCTATAGTGGTAGTACCCCCTCTAGGCTATAGGAGCTCTAGTAGTTATAACTACTGTTTCTAGCCCCTATTAAAGTAGATAAGTTCGTACTTTTCTAAGGTAAAAGCTATACCCTAGGTCTTTACCTACTATAGGCAAGCCTCCTAAGCCCTCTATAGCTAACCATTATAGGCCTCCTTAGCCTTCCTAAAAGCTAGAAGGTTAGTATTATCGGCAAAGCCTATTAAACTAACTATAAGGTAAGCCTGGCGAATGGCCTAATAAAGAGAGACTATATAGAGGATAAATAGTATAGGGGAGAGGGGTAACCCCTAGGGGACCCCGGCCCTTACTACTATATCCTCTATTTCTTAGCTATTGAAGTAAAGAATAGCTACCTCATCCTATAGCCACTCCCTAACCCGGACTATTAACTACTTTAGGAAGCCCTAGCTCCATAAAGTAGCTAGTAGCTAGATATAGTTAATAGTGTCAAAAGCCCCTAAGATATCGAGCTATAGGAGGGAGGTAGCTACCTTATACCTCTAGGCCTCCTAGACCTAAGCTATAATAAACCAGATAGCTAGTTCTATAGACCTATATTTCTAATTATTCATTTACTTGGCCGGTAGAAGCCTATAAGCCTCTATAATAGCTATTACCTTCCAGGTAACCATAGCTTTTAATACCTTACCTACTATTAGTAGGAGTACTATAGGCCTATAGCTACCTAGGGTAAAGTAGGCCTATAGGGGTTTGCTAGGCTTATAGAGGACTACTATCTTAGCCCTTTTAAACTAGGCTAGGAAATAGCTAAGCTATAGGCTCTCTAAGGCTAATATAGCTACTATCTAGTAGAGTAGCTGCCTATAGGCCTTTAATAGGCCTATAGGGAGGAGGTCCTTCCCTAAGGCCTTCTATAGGGCTGCTCTAGCTAGTACTGCCCTAACTTTACCTACTATAACCCCCTAGCTTATCTTAAACTTTGGCTCCTAATAGCCGTTTAGTTCTAGGTCATTAATATCCGAAAGGTCTACCTCTAGGTTCGGAAAGAACTTATTAGCTAGTACTCTAGCCTTTTATTAATAGGTTATAAGCCTTCCTTTAAAGGCTAGGAGCTTTAGGGGGTCGATTAGTAGGTAGCTTTATAGCCTTGCCTACCGCTTTAGCCTCTATAGTAAGTCCGGCTAGTTAGTTACCTCCTATAATATAGCTCTCTAGCTTTTAGTCTTTGTAACTATAATAGTCTTAGCCTAGTCCTATAGGGCCTGCCGAAGTACCTCTTATATATAGTGGTTTAAGGTGCCCCTATAGGCTCTCTCTACCTCCTTAGCCCTCTTCTAGGCCTCTTAAACCTCCTTTGTCTACTATTAAGCTCGTTTACTACTTATACTAACCTTCTTTACTAGAGCCGAGACTAACGCTATCTCCTTAAGGGCTTCTATAAGCTTATTAAAGGCCTATAAAAGCTCCTCTAAGCCCTAGAAGACAGGCCTAGCCGGGGCTAATACCTATCTACTAAGCTAGAGTAGGAGGTAGGCCGCTTTAGTCTATATAACCTCCCTATCCAGGCTATTCTAGTCCTACCCTTTACTAGCTAGTATAGGTCTACTGGTCCCCCAGAAGGAGATATATAGGGCCTATAGGTAGTGGTCAGACTTCCCCTATTCTATGATATCCCTATAGGTTGCTTCTAGTCTAGCTAAGGCCTAGAATAGGTCTATTATAGAAGGCTAGCTATATTAATCCCCCTAGGGGGCCCTGGTAACCTAGCTATAAGGTATATATAGGTCAAGGTCCTACTAGTCTATAAGGCTAAGGAGGTCCCTAGCCCCTAGGCTAAACCTGTTGAATAGGTCCTGGACTAGGTAGTATAGGTTAAAGTTACCTATAAGAACTAGGGGGTAGGTTAGCCGAGGTAGGGCTAGTAAGTCCTATAAGAGGGCCTACTCCCCTTTGTTATTATAGACTAACTAGAGCTCGAACCCCCTCTCTTCTAGGGCTAGAAAGGTTACCTTATATTAGTTCTCTTCTACTAAATAGTCCTACTAGCTAACTAGGAAGCGCTTAGCTACTAGAATAGCTGCTTTGCCCTTAGGCTTGTAAACTAGGTAGTATTTTAAAGCCTAGGGGTAGTATATTAACCCTATAAACTAGTTAATCTACCGCTCCTAGATAGCTAATAGGTCGTATTTAGCCTCTTCTAATAAGACCTTAAAGGCCTATTTGTTACCTTAGGTATTCTACTAAAGGATCTTAATTTACATTCGAGGTAGCTAGGGCAAAGGCTAAAGGTATAATAATAGGCTCTATAGCTATTACCCCCTTAGCCGGTTATGAAAAGGAAAGGGTTCTAGGCTATAAAAAGGAGATATAGGTCTATTAGGTGTCGAATAAGGCACTCCTAGCCGTCTACTAGGCTAGGCTAGGCCTCTTATAGGGGCATTTAGCCCTAGTTTAGTAGTAGTCATTATCTTCTAGTTAGCTACTAAACTCGAAGGCTACCTTCTAATATAATTATTCTAGTAGCTAGAAGGTTTAGAATCTATACTAGTAGGCCTCTCTAGCCCGTTCCTAGGCTTTGACTTTCTTTAGGCAGCCCCTATACTAAGCTATATAAGGGCCCCTATAGGCTATATACCTATAAGGGAGTTAGTTGAAGTAGGTAGGGCACTAGGCCTCCCTAGTCTTCCCCCCCTCCCTTTAGGCCTTCATATCATGATGGCTATAACAGGCCGGCTGCTAGTAGTACTACTAGGTATAGCTAAAGCTCTAGTACCTATAGTATTACCTTAGCTCTAGAGCATCCTAATAAGGCTTGTAGTCTAGTACCTAGGTATCTTAGACTACGCCCTCGTTATAGGCCTTCTAGGCCTCTTCAAGGTTCTATAGGCCTAGGAGTACTGTAGCTTACTTCCTTTATAGGCTCTTTAGTAGCCAGAACTTGACCATTTTGATCGAGTATAGGCCTATAGCCCCTTTAAAGTCTTATTTACTAACCCCCTATAGCTCCTCCTTCTAGACTCTTTTAGCTAGGACTATATGGGCCCTGCTAACCTCCCTAGCCTCCTCTCTAAAGGCTATAGCTATCTATTACTTATTAGCTAAATACTAATCCTTAGAAGTCTTATCCTTAAAGACTACTATCATATCCTGCCCTACCTTGGCTAACCTACCCCCTAGTTCTTACAGGTAACTTTAACCTCTACTACCCGGTCTAGGACCTATTTGACAGGCTTAGCCTAAGGGCTAGGGACCTCTTTAGCCTTATAGACTAGTAGGACCTCGACCTATATATACCCTATAGCTAGGTTACTAGGGCCTCCTAGGGGGACTAATATAGCCAGCCTTCTACGATAGACCTATTCTAGGCCTTGGCCAGGCTAGAAGTGACCTATAGGGATATTACAGAATATAGGAAATCCGACTACTACCTATAGGCCCTAAATGTCTCCCTCTAGGGGACTAATAGGCCTATACTAGCTAGTAAAAGGTAGGACTAGAAGAGCTTAGATAAGGAGGTCGCGTAGGCCGAGGCGGCCTACCTCCTACTCCGGCTTAGTAGGTAGATATCGGCCCTAGCCGGGCCTGTCTTCTAGGGTCTAGAGGAGCTTCTATAGGCCTTTAACAAGCTTATAGAGGCCCTTAAGGAGATAGCTTCGGTCTTGGCTCTAGTAAAGAAGGCTAGTATAGGTAGTAAACAAGCTCGATAGTGGACAAAGGAGGTTTAAGAGGCCTAGAAGAGGGCCAAGGAGGCAGAAAGAGTCTATAAAGGCTCCCCGAACCCCTATATATAGGAGGTACTTTAGTAGGCCCTATGGAACTAGGCTAAGGCTATTATAGCTATAAAGATTAAGAGCTAGAGAGCTATACTATAGGAGGTAACTAACCGGCTAGACTTATTATAGAGGCTAGAGTAGTAGGTAAAGCTATAAAGCTACTTACTAGTTAACCTTCTAAAGCTCCTAGCCTTTGAAGGAGGGCTTATAACCTACTAATAGAAGGCTAAAGCACTAGCTAATAAGTTCTTTCTAAACCTAGAAGCAGACCTATTAGATATTAACGACTTAGATTTAAATGACTACTAGGAGCCGAAGTTCGAAATAAGCTAAGAGGTTATAGTAGGCGAAGTTAAGGTAGTTCTAGCTAGGGCGGCCCTATAGAAAGCCCTAGGGGAGGACCTCCTCCCTATAGGTCTATTAAAGGCCTATAGGTAGCCGCTCTACCAGATACTAGCAAAACTAGCCTCGGAGAGCCTACGGCTCGGCTGTTTTCTAGCCTAGTTTAAAAGGGCTAAGATAGTAGTCCTCTATAAGCCTAGTAAACTCCTATAGGCTTACTTTACCCTAGGTAGCTATAGGCCTATAGCCCTCTTATGTCACGGAAATATACATACAGATGCCGCCTAAGCCACTAGCACAAACGGGCCAATCAAGCCGAAGGAATGATAGACCAATTAGGATAGGATCACACTTGGTAAGAAATAATCCTAGCAGAGGATCACTAGCTCACGACATAAGCTAGGTAAGCCAATATAGAGGATCACTACGACTACTAGTAATCCTAGGATTATATATATATATAGATAGTCACTTGTTATAGTAGACTTTAAGAGTTTACTAGTAATAGCAACCTATAATTATAGTACTTATACCAAGCATCGTTAACTACTATAAAAGATATATGACGAACCTAACTCAGACTTCTTCTAAAAGGGTCCAGACGGAGGTAGGTAAAGCAGACAAGGGCGCAGGTCGTCTAAGGGATTCGGTGAAGCCAAAGGGTTCACAATAATACTAGAGTTGTCTCTTACAATAGTCAGCAATGCTTAGTATAAGTACTGTAATTGTAATTATTACCACTAGTAAACTCTCAAAGTCTACCGAACGAGTGACTAGTTAGCTATATATATACAATTTGTCTGTCCTTCTTCTATAGTTATCACTAGTACCATTTCTCCTTTTACTCTGTAATTCTATATTATCGGCGGTGACATGCTATTATCACCAGTGAAGACCTTAGTCTTGGTGGTGATAATCTTCCGATTAGTTCGTCAAGTGATGGGTTATCGGAATGTCCCGCGTCCTGGCTGTAGCCTGCTAGGCCGTCTATATGCTCATTTGTGATACGATGCCCCTCCTTTAAGGCTTTCGACCCGAAAGCCCTCTTAGGCCATTTTAAATAGCGCTAACGCCCTTTGCTTGTAAGTATAACACTCTTCCTGTTTCTGTGTTGTGGTCGCCATGTTAACAAAATGCCGATAGAGAAATGGAAGTCATATTCTACGTGTTACCGTGCTTCCCTTGCTCAGAACATTGCTAAGAACGGTTTTGTCGTAATACCTTGCTCTTGGTATGCGTTGTAAAGCCTTGTCTACAAAATAATCGCACGTATAAAGCGTTATAAAGCCTGTATCTGTCGAGGTCATTCTTACAATGGCTCTAGCATCCTGCTTTCTTCTTATAAGCGTGTTTTTTTTTTTTTTTTTAAGTGTAATTCCTAATGTTCGTTCTAATAGATCGTATTCTCTAGGAGCAGTGTCATATCAAGGATACTAAACGTCGTACTAAACTTAAGCTAAATAAATCCTAACGCTGCCTAGAAGAAGCCTAGCACGAGTTATCCAAAAGACTTACGCAGCTCCGGTGTCTTCGTTAGTAGAAGGAGTTTTTAGTGGAGAAGGGTACCGACATAGTAGCGCGTGGTCTGTCGACCTTAGACGAGTTAGAAGAGGTTAAGCGGTAAGAGTGGCAAGAGGCGTCTGCTATACCCTCGTCCGAGATTAATGATACCGCCGATGTTGTCGACTAGAGCGCTATCTTTAGTTCTGTCCCAGGCTTCCCTTTAGTCGATCTAGGTTCTGCTAGTAGAACTATTCTAGTTTCTTAGGGCAATTTAGGTTTTTGACTAGTTCCTATAAGCTATCTTCTAGTCTAAAATTAAGCTATTTAACTAGGTACTATAGTTCCCTATTAATGATATATAAATCTAGAATTTCTTCGACGTCCTATTCTTCTTCCTCGTCTTTTGCCTTAATGTTTATAGCAACCTTGGCGTTTTTTGGTACTAGTTCGAGAAGTGAAATATAAAAAATATCCGTCCGTAGTCGTATAGATGACAGTAACGATAGTCGGTAGTTAGATGTCGAAATTCGTTCTTTGATAATAAAGGGTCTGACCTTCTTAAAGTCTAGCTTCGTGCTTAGTTGTTTGGTTTGTAAGTTTCGTACGATTAGGTAGACTTTGTCTCCCCTCTCTAGGCAAGGTCCCTTAAGCCTGTGTTTGTCGTAGTAATTCTTTATTCTAGTCTTGATAAACTCGAGTTCCTTCTTAAGCTTCTTATATAGTGTGTACATTTGTTTTGCTTTAACTACTACTCTTGGTACTATGACCTCTAGTCCTTGCCTAAGGTCTGTGTTATATCTGTAGTTCGTAAAGAATGGTATAACCTTGGTTGTTTCTATTAGCGTTATATTATAAGCGAGTTATACTATTAGTAATAGTATAACCTAGTCGTCTTGTTAGTAGTTGATGTAAGAATAGAGATACTATTTAACGACTTGGTTTAGTTGCTCTGTTTGTCCGTCGGTCTACGGGTAATATACTATTGACAGTTTACTATTAACGCCTAATCGTTGTATTAACGCTTGCTAGAACTTTGATACGAACTTGGTGTCTCTATCGGTGATCTATTCTTGTGGCTAAGCGTGTACTAATGTAACTTACCGGTAGATCACGTCTACTAACTGTTCTGCTATCTAGGACTCCTTGTAGGGAAAGAAGTATGCCCATTTAGTCAGGCGATCTACTACAATGAGGATACTATTATAGATCACTCCTATGGCTATATCCTTAGATTCTGGCAGCTTCGTAATAAAGTCTATCGTAACCAAACTCTATGGTTTGTCAGGTGTTGGCAGTGGCTAAAGTAGCCTATACGGCTTATATCGTGCCGTCTTGCTTCGATTGCAGATGTCATAGTTCCGTATGACTTCCTTGACTCGTGCCGTTAACTATGGAAAGTTGTAGTGTTGCTTGACTTATACGACAGTTTTCGTGACTCCTTTATGTCTTCTAAGTTTCGACTTGTAGAGTTCTCGAATTATTCGCAGCTATTGATCCCCGTTATAGATATATGCTTTGCCTCGGTACTAGAGTTTCCTATCTCTTTCTTCGACTCCGTTAGGTACTACTGGTCCAGGTGCCGTTTGATACTATGCCTTGTTAATCCTTTCTTCTCGAAAGATTACGTAACATTCTAGGAATAAGTCAAGTAGATCATCTTCTATAGGTATCTACATTTTGTAATATAGCGTCCTGTCTATTCGTTCCTTAAATAATGGTGGTGTTGTTTCTATCTGTTCTTCTATATGATTTGTTTGTCAGCTTAAGGTGTCCGCTTATACGTTCTCTTTACCCTTCTTGTAGCGGATTTCGAAGTTAAATTCCGCAAGGAATTCTACCTATCGTATTTGTCATCTGTTAAGCTCCTTTGTTGTTATAAAGTATTGTAAATTCTTATAATCCGTATATACCTATATTGGTTTAATCGTACTACTAAGGTATAGTCGCCATTCCTTAAAAGCTTTAATAATTACAAGTAGTTCCTTGTCGTAGATCGGATAATTAAGACGTGGTTCGTCAAGCTTCTTTGAAAAGAAGGCTATAGGATGTAGCTTTCCTTGTCCGTCTCGTTGTCCTAATTATCCTCTGATGGTATAGTCTGAAGCGTCCGTTTCTACCTTAAATGGTTTCTTAGGATCTGGTAGTACTAGTACTAGGTCTTTAGTAATAGCGTTGCGGATCTGTATAAATGCTTGCTCGTATTGTCCTTCCTATTAGAATTTAGTATTCTTTTTGGTAAGTTTATATAAAGGTTGTACGATTACTCTAAAGTTTCTAATAAACATTTGGTAGAAGTTTGTAAATCCGATAAAGCTTTGTACTTCCGTGACTATCGTTAGTTATAGCCAATTCTTGATAGCTTTAACCTTTAAGGGTTCTATCTAGATTTGTCTTGGGGATATTTTATACCCTAAAAACACTGTTTTCCTAACGTGGAATTTGCTCTTTTCCTTGTTAACTAATAGCTTATACACGTGTAGCGTGTCTAATACTACTCTTACGTACTTCTAGTGTTCGTCTATTATCTTAGAGAAGATAAGTATATCGTCAAGATAATATACTATAAATTTGTCAAGAAAGGGTTAGATAGCTTGATCAATTAGGGCTTAGAACGTTGCCGGCGCGTTTATAAGTCCGAATAGCATAACAAGGTACTTATAGTGGCTATAGGGTGTCCTAAAGGCCGTTTTCTACTTATCGCCTTCTTTAATCTATATATAGTTATAGGCCGATAGCAAGTCAAGATATGTAAAATATTAGGCTCCTATTAACTAATCTCGGAGCTATAAGATCAGCGGTAATAGGTATCAGTTTTTCATAGTCTGTTCGTTAAGTTGCCAATAGTCAATATATAACCATAGCTTTCCGTCTTTCTTAGGTATAAACAGGATTAGGTAGCCTGCTAGCAATGTCGACAGGCAGATATATCCTCTTCGAAGGTTCTCCTCTAAATATTGCTTAAGTTCTTCGTTCTATATTTGGCTCGTATAGTAAATCTTAAAGAACTTTAGTTATACTCCTTCCTTAAGCTTGATCTTATAATCCTATAGGCCGTGTTCTGGCAGCCCTTCTAGATGTTTTGGTTCGAATGCTAGGTGTCCTTCGTATTCCTTCGGTACTTCCCTAGTCTTATCTTATCTCTCGGTTTTCTAATAGTATACGAACTTAGTTCTGTCTATAGCGATGCTAGCGATTTCTCCTGTCTCGACCTACTGCTCTAATTACAGTGCTCCGCACTTATCAACGGAGAGAATAGCTATCGACGGTTTAGCTCGTTCCTCCTATTGCATCGTCGTTATCGTTTTACCGCTTCTTCTAGAGTCTATAGTGGTCTGTCTGCCACTATTCGTCTCTTGCAGTAGATCTATAGGATATGCCTTCCCTTGAGCATTGTCCTCTCGCGATCCTTACGTGCTCCCTATCTCGCTAGTCGAATATAACTCTATTTAGGGTCGTAGGTAGCTACTATTCTTCTAGCTAATGTCTAGGTTATAATCTTTATACTATAGTAACCCTAGTATTATATCTTTGTTGTCGCCTATATCTATAATACTAAATACGACTATTATAGTCTTCCTTACTATAGTGATGTCGATCGGTTTAGTCTCCTTATATACCTATTACGTCAGAAATGGTCCTTTGACTATGCTATACTTCTGCTTTATTCTCTAGGGTATCTGTAACTGATTTATAAGCGTTAGCGAAATTAGGTTTATCTCTGCTCTACTGTCTACTAGTACAAGCATTTCGTGCTATTTCCATTGTGCTATTATCTATAGTCGCTTGTCCTGCCGTCGTTGTCTAAAGATTGCGGTAACTTCCTATATTTCTGTTAGAAGGTCTCGATATAGTGGTCTCTTACGGCAGTTCCTCCTATACTACGCTACCACTCGCCGCTATATAGGCGTTAATGGTTTTTAGGCCCTTCGAAGGGCCCTGACCCGTTTCCTAGGTTAGTACTGACCTCTTTAGTTGTTTGGCTGGTAGTGGCTTTGTCGATTATACTCATCTCTGTGAGCCATTGAGTGCTTGCGGCTTCCTACTATTAGGTCCGTTCTGCTTTCTATCGTATATGCTATAGCTTTATCTGAAGCTCCCGGATTCGCAATTTCTTTTCATCCGCGTGATAAAGGTAATCGTTACTCTAGTATAAGTCCTATATGTCTTGTCCTGTTTCACAGTGCCTAGGCTAGGCTTGTTTTAGAACTATTGTAATGCCTTCTGGACTCCGGTCTTCGATTTTCTAGAGTAATTCGGCCGCTCTGTTTCCTGCATTGTAGACCTACTCTACAGGGCATAAGCTTCTGTTCTCATTTCCTTATCAGGTCGGCCAGTGATTGTTTTCGAATTTGTTACGGAAGTGATATTAGCATTTGTATACCACACACTAGAACTAGGGCACTTGTACATGTGCCTCGTGTCAAGGGTGTAGTCGTATAGCGTTGCCTAGGAAGTATTAGAATTCTCTCCTAAATCCTTCCCACTATATATAGACTATAGGTACTCTAATGCTAAGGTAGGAGTGTTTCTTCTAGTAGCTTTCCCACATACGCTCGTCTTTTCCGCGGTTCGTGCGTATAAACTGATATTCTAGGTTCCGTACATTGTTACTAAGTTACTAATCGTTAAAACACTTGGCGTAGCTATCGGGTCCATTATATACTATAAGCTATTCTCCTTTAATAGTTTCTACGATACGTCAAAGTTCCCTTATCTCGTCCTTTATCTCATTGCTCTACTAGGCAAGTTAAGTCAAACGTTTATCCTGTTCGTATAGTTCTGTATTAAGCCAGAAAACTTTATTATAGTACCCTTCGATTTGTTCCTAGAGGAATAGAACATTAGGTCTAGGTCTTTCGGTTCCTTAGATGTCGGTCGTCTACGATCTATCCTGCCTCTATATAACTATAAAACCCCACTGTCTCAAGGCTAGGAGAATCGAAGTTAGTAGTACATACTCCCCTGCCGTGTCCTATTCGGCGAGACCTGTCTCTAGGTTTATAGTGACTAGTTTAGAATACAGTACTTGTTTGTCTTTACCGTTGCCGTCGTATCCTAGACTGTCTATATCACTGCCCCTGTCTTCGTAGCTCGTGGCTACTACTTCGGTAACATTCTTGGTGGTTTCGTCGATATCTGCGATTTCTTTTCTAGGGACTAGCTTCTACTCTTTCTTCGGGCTTCGACATTCTTGCTTATAGTGCCCTTTCTTTCCGCAATTATAGTAGGTAACATTAGACTTGTCTTTGGTTATCTTCTTCTAGTCCTACTTCTACACTACATCTATATCTATAGCTCCGGGGTACGTCTCGTACGAGGTATTGGCGTACGTTCGTTTTTTCTTGTCGTTAGCCTTAACTATGGTTCCGTTTGTTTGACCTTGTTTCTACTACTCTTGCACGTAGAGCCGATCATCGATTCTAATAGCCTGTACGATGTATTTGTCTAGAGTCTTAGGTCGATCATACTTATATAGCTTATCTTTGACCTTTTCCTTTAGGCCATTATAGAACAATTGTATTAACGCCTTGTTGTTAAGCTAAGACTTAAACATGTCCTATCTAAACTATATAGTATAGGAGGCTACTAACTTGGTCTGTCAGAGATTGGCGAGTCTTTCTTATATATAGATTTTCTTGTCTTTGTCGCCAAAAACCTTCCGAAGCTCTTCTTTAAAACGGTTATAAGATCAGAAGACTACCTATATAAATACATCTCGGTCGTCTTCGTCTTCCTTAGTAAGATAGTCGTTCTATATAGGCTTAAACTATCTAAGTGCCTTACCCTCTAGTCTCGTGGCTACGTAAAGGACTTTAGCTTTTTTATCCGGAAACTTGTCGTTATTAAGCCAAAAGTAGGATCGGAGGTTAGTTAGGAATCCTACAAGATCCTCCTTAGTTCCTCTATATTTGCCAGGTAGTTCGATCTTAATATAGCTCGCTTTGATAGTCTCGAGCGTCTCGATTTTAGTATAGGCCTCGTTAATCAATTTCTACAAGTACTTTTCGCCGTTCTTAAGTTCCTTGATTCGAGCTTAAGCAGCCTTGTCTCTCTAGTCTAACTCCTAGATCCGCTGCTAGAGTTAACCAAGCTAGGCGAGCAGTTATTCGGCCGTGATGTTGGTAGCCATGTCGGTGTCAAGGTCGAAGTCACCTCCGTTCTGAACCATGATAGAACAAAGGGAGTGGTAACAACGTATGACGAACCTAACTTAGACTTCTTCTAAAAGGGTCTAGATAGAGGTAGGTAAAGCAGACAAGGGCGTAGGTCGTCTAAGGGATTTAATAAAGCCAAAGGGTTTATAATAACACTAGAGTTATCTCTTATAATAGTTAGCAATGCTTAGTATGAGTACTATAATTGTGATTATTACTACTAGTGAACTCTTAGAGTCTACCAAACGAGTGACTAGTTAGCTATATATATACAATTTGTCTGTCCTTCTTCTATAGTTATTACTAGTACCATTTCTCCTTTCACTCCGTGATTCTACGTTGTTAGCGGTGACATGCTATTATCACTAGTGAAGACCTTAGTCTTGGCGGTGATAATCTTCCGATTGGTTTGTCAAGTGATTGGTTGTCGGAATGTCCTGCGTCCTGGCTGCAGCCTGCCAGACCGTCTATGTGCTTATTCGTGACAAGATAACTCTAGTGTTATTATAAACCCTTTAGCTTTACTAAATCCCTTAGACAACCTATATATTTGTCCTACTTTACCTACCTTCGTCTAAACCCTTTTAGAAGAAGTCTAAGTTAGGTTCGTTATACGTTGCTATCACTCCCTTTATTCTATTATAGTTTAGAACAGAGGTAACCTTAACCTCGATATCGATATAGCTACTAACATTACAGCCAAATAGCTACTTACCTAGCTTAGTTAACTCTATTAGCAAACCTAGGAGTTAGACTAGAGAGATAAGGCTACTTAAGCTCGAATCAAGGAACTCGAGAACGGCTAAAAGCACTTGTAGAAACTAGTTAACGAGGCCTATGCTAAAATCAAGGCACTTGAGGGCGCTAAAGCGAGCTGTATCAAAATCGAACTACCTGGTAAATACGGAGGAACTAAGGAGGATCTTGTAGGATTTCTAACAAACCTCTAATCCTACTTCCGGCTCAATGACGACAAGTTTCTGGATGACAAAGCTAAAGTCCTCTACGTAGCTATAAGACTAGAGGGTAAGGTACTTAGATAGTTCGAGCCTATATAGAATAACTATCTTACTAAGGAAGATAAAGACGACTAAGACGTATTTATATAAGTAGTATTTTAATCCTACAACCGTTTTGAAGAAGAGCTTTAGAAGGTTTTTAGCGATAAAGATAAGAAGATTTATATATAAGAAAGACTTGCTAATCTCTGATAGACTAAGTTAGTAGCCTCCTATACTATATAATTTAGATAAGATATACTTAAGTCTTAGCTTGACGATAAGGTGTTAATATAATTATTCTATAATAGCTTAAAGGAAAAGGTTAAAGACAAGCTATATAAGTATAATTGGCCTAAGACTCTAGATAAATATATTATATAGGTTATTAGAATTAATAATTAACTCTATATATAGGAGTAGTAGAAACGAGGCTAAATAAACGGAACTATAGTTAAGGCTAATAATAAGAAAAAGCGAGTATATATTAGTACCTCGTATAGGATATACCCTAGAGCTATAGATATAGACGTAGTATAGAAGTAAGACTAGAAGAAGACGACCAAAGACAAGTCTAATATTACCTATTATAACTACGGAAAGAAAGGGCACTATAAGCGAGAATGTCGAAGCCCGAAGAAGAAGTAGAAGATAGTCCTTAGAAAGAAAATTATAGTTATCGATAAAACTACTAAGGATATTATCAAAGTAGCGGCTATAAGTTACAAAGATAAGGGCAGTAATATAGATAGTCTTAGACACGATAGCAATAGTAAAGACGAACAAGTACTGTACTCCGAACTAGTCACTATAGACCTAGAGATAGGTCTTGCCGAATAGAACATGGTAGGAGAGTATATACTGCCAATTTCGATTCTCCTAGCCTTAAGGTAGTGGGGTTTTACAGTTATATAGAGGCGGGACAGATCATAGATAACCGACACCTAAGGAATTAAAAGACCTAGACCTAATGTTCTATTCCTCTAGGAACGAATCAAATGGTACTATAATAAAGTTTTCCGACTTAATATAGAACTGTGCGAATGGGATAGGCGCTTGACTTGACTTGCCTAGTAGAGCGATGAGATAAGGGACGAGATAAGGGAACTCTGACGTATCGTAGAAACTATTAAAGGAAAATAGCTTCTGATATATAATAGGCCTAATAGCTATACCGAGTATTTTAACGACTAGTAACTTAATAATAACATATAGAACCTAGAGTACTAGTTTATATACGCGAACTGTAGAAAAGATAAATATACGTAGGAAAGCTACTAAAAGAAACATTCCTACCTTAGCATTAAGGTACCTATAGTCTATATATAATGAGAAGGATTTAGAAAAGAATTCTAATACCTCTTAGGTAACGCTATATAACTATACCCTTAATACGAGGTATATATATAAGTGCCCTAGTTCTAGTATATAGTATACGAATGTCGATATTACTTCTACGATAAATTCGAAAATAATTACTAGCTAACCCGACAAAAAAATAAGAACAGAAGCCTCTGCCCTATAGAATAGGTCTACAATATAGGAAACAGAGCGGCTAAATTGCTCTAGAAGATCGAAGCCTGCGATCTAGAGGGCATTACAATAGTTCTAAGACAAGCCTAGCCTAGGTACTATAGAACGGGACGAGATATATAGGACTTATACTAGAGTAACGACTACCTCTATTACGTAGACGAAAAGAAATCGCGAATTCGGGAGCTTTAGATAAAGCTATAGTATATATGACGAGAAGCAGAACGGACTTAATAGTAGGAAGCCGTAAGCACTTAATAGCTTATAGAAATGAGCACGATCGACAAAGCCGCTATTAGCTAAATAACCGAAGAGGTTAGTACTGACCTAGGAAACAGGTTAAGGCCCTTTAAGGAGCCTAGGAACTATTAACGCCTATATAGCGGCGAGTAGTAGCGTAGTATAAGAGGAACTAGCATAAGAGACTACTATATCGAGACCTCCCGGTAGAAACATAGGAAATCGCCGCAATCTTTAGACGACGGCGGTAAGACAAGCGATTATAGATAATAGTATAATGGAAATAGCACGAAATGCTCGTACTAGTAGACAGTGGAGCAGAGATAAACCTGATTTCGCCGACACTTGTAAATTAGCTATAGATACCCTAGAGAATGAAGCGGAAGTATAGTATAGTTAAAGGGTCATTTCTAACGTAATAGGTACGTAGGGAGACCGAACTAATTGATATTACTATAGTAGGAAAGACTATAATAGTTATATTTAGCATCGTAAATATAGGTAATAACAAAGATATAATATTAGGGTTACTATAGTATAAAGATTATAACCTAGACATTAGCTAGAAGAATAGTAGCTACCTACGACCTTAAATGGAGTTATATTTGACTAGCGAGATAGGGAGCATATAAGGATTACAAATAGACAATACTTAGGGGAAGGCATATCCTACGGATCTACCGTAAGAGACGAGTAGTAGTAGGCAGACTACTATAGACTTTAGAAGAAGCGATATAACGATACCGACGTTACAATAGGAGGAACGAGCTAAACTACTGATAGCTGTTCTCTCTATTAACGAATATAGAGCACTGTAATTAGAGTAGTAGGTTAAGATAGGAGAAATCGCTAGTATCGCTATAGACGGAACTAAGTTCGCATACTATTAGAAAACCGAGAAACGAGACAAGACTAGGGAAGTACCGAAGGAATATAAAGGATACCTAGCATTCGAACCGAAATATCTAGAAGGATTACTAGAACACGGCCTATAGGATTACGAGATCAAGCTTAAGGAAGGAGTATAACTAAAGTTCTTTAAGATTTACTATATAAGCTAGACATAGAACGAAGAACTTAAGCAATATTTAAAGGAGAACCTTTGAAGAGAATATATTTGCCTGTCGATATCGCTAATAGGCTACCTAATCCTATTTATACCTAAGAAAGACAGAAAGCTATAGTTATATGTTAACTATCGATAACTTAACGAATAGACTATAAAGAATTAATACCTATTACCGCTAATCTTATAGCTCCGAGATTAGTTAGCAGGAGCCTAATATTTTACGTGTCTTGACTTACTATTAGCCTATAACTATATATAGATTAAAGAAGGCAATAAGTGGAAAACGGCCTTTAGGACACCCTATAGCCACTATAAGTACCTCGTTTTACCATTCGGACTTATAAATACGCTAGCAACATTCTAAGCCCTAATTAATTAAGCGATCCGACCCTTTCTCGATAAATTTATAGTATATTATCTCGACGACATACTCATCTTCTCTAAGACAATAGTATGACAAACCTAACTCAGACTTCTTCTGAAAGGGTCCAGACGGAGGTAGGTTAAGCGGGACACGTAGGCAGGTCGTCTGAGGGATTCGGTAAAGCCAAAGGGTTCATAACAACACTTAAAGTTGTCTCTTACAGTAATCAGCAATGCTTGGTATGAGTACTGTGATTGTGATTGTTACCACTGGTGAACTCCTAGAGTCCACCATAACGAGTGACTATTTATATGTATATATACTCCTAGGATCACTAGCAGTTGTGGTGATCATTTATACTAGCTTACCTGGCTTATATCGTGAGCTAGTGATCCTCTATTAGGATCATTTCTTGCTAAGCGTGATCCCGTCCTAATTAGTCCATCATTCTTTCGGCTTAATTGGCCCGTTTATGCCAGTGGCTTAGGCAGCATCTGTATATATATTTCCATGATACGATGCCCTCCCTCCGAGGCTTTCGACCTGAAAGCCTTCTTTTAGGCCGTTTCAAATAGCGCCAACATCCTTTCCACGTATACCTCGTAATTTTTTTTTTTTTCCTTTTCCTGTACTGCTAGTAACTAATAAGATAGCAGATCGTGTTTCTAAGCGCCGATCCTCGAAATCCTAATAGCGTGCTACGCTTGCTTCTTTTATTAATTCTTCTAGCGTAGACGTTATACCGTGTTCGTGGTGTTTTAAGCGGAACTTGGCTTATCGTATAGCGTTAGGCTCTTCTTGCTATAGCGAGTGCGTACGTTAGGGTCGTTCTTACAATGGTTCTAACGTAGCGTCTGCTTATTCGTGACCTAGTTTGTTGCCTTAATGTTCGTAGCTAATTCTTTATAGTAACAAAGATTATATCCGAACAAAAGTATATAGAATAAGAAGAGGCCGATGCTAAAGAGGCCCTTTTTGTCCTTCAGACTTAACTTTAGACGGCTGTCGGTCGATTAGCTCGTCTTCGTCGCTAGAAACGTTTCTTGAAGGAGCGGGGTTCCGAGCTATTTCGTCGAGGTATATAATCTCTAGAGGAAATAGAGGCAGAAGAACAGAGGGTACGGGAGTCCGAAGCACGCGTTATTAGTAATATATAGTCCTAAGGTGCTAATGTCCTGTTTAACTAGTCTTCTTTAGGCCTAGATTTGTCGGAGGCCGACTTGGCCGTTTTGTCTAAGCTAGTGTCTACGGTCGATCTAGGTTCTGCCGGTAGAACTGTTTTAGTTTCTCAGGGCAGTTTAAGTTCTTAACTAGTTCCTATAAGTTATCTTCTAGTCTAAAATCAAGCCATTTAACCAGGTACTATAGTTCCCCGTTAATAATATATGAATCTAGAATTTCTTTGACGTCCTATTCTTCTTCCTTATCTTCTACTTCGATATATATAGCAACCTTAGCGTTTTTCGGTATTGGTTCGAGAAGTGAAATATAAAAAACATCCGTCCGTAGGCGCATAGATGACGGTAACGATAGTCGGTAGTTAGATATCAAAATTCGTTCTTTAATAACAAAGGGTCTGACCTTCTTGAAGTCTAGCTTCGCGCTTGGTCGTTTGGTTTATAAGTTTCGTGCGATTAGGTAGACTTTGTCTCCCCTCTCTAGGCGAGGTCCCTCGAGCCTGTGTTTGTCGTAGTAGTTCTTCATTCTGGTTCTAACAAACTCGAGTTCCTTTTTGAGCTTTTTATATAGTGCGTACATTTGTTCTGCTTTAACTACTACTCTCGGCACTGTAACCTCTAGTCCTTGCCTAAGGTCTGCTTTATATCTGTAGTTCGCGAAGAACGGTATGACTTTGGTCGTTTCTATCGGCGTTGTGTTATAGGCGAGTTGTACTATTGGTAATAGCATGACCTAGTCGTCTTGCTAGTAATTGACGTAAGAGCGGAGGTATTGCTTAATAACTTGGTTTAGTCGCTCCGTTTGTCCGTCAGTCTGTGGGTGATATGCCGTTAACAGCTTGCTATTAACGCCTAATCGTTGTATTAACGCTTACCAGAACTTTGATACGAACTTAGTATCTCTATTGGTGATCTATTCTTACGGCCAAGCATGTACTAATGTAACTTGCCGATAGATTACGTCTACTAACTATTCTGCTGTCTAGGACTCCTTATAGGGAAAGAAGTATACCTACTTAGTTAGGCAATCTACTATAGTAAGAATACTATTATAGGTCACTCTTATAGCTATGTCCTTGGATTCTAGCAGCTTCGTAATAAAGTCTATTATAACTAAACTCTATAGTTTGTTAGCTATTAGTAGTAGCTAAAGTAGCCCGTATAGCTTATATTATACCGTTTTGCTTCAATTATAGATGTCGTAGTTCCGTACGACTTCCTTAACTTGTACCGTTAACTATAGAAAGTCGTAGTGTTTCTTAACTTGTGCAACAGTCTTCGTGACTCCTTTGTATCCTCCGAGTTTTGACTCGTGGAGTTCTCGAATCATTCGCAGCTATTGATCTTTGTTATAGATATATGCTTTGCCTTGGTACCAGAGTTTTCCATCTTTTTCTTCCACTCCGTTAGGTACTAGTAGTCCGGGTGCTGCTTAATACTATATCTCGTTAATCCTTTCTTCTCGAAAGATTACGTAGCATTCTAGGAACGAGTCGAGTAGATCATCTTCTATAGGTATCTACATTTCGTAGTATAGCGTTCTATCTGTTCGTTCCTTAAACAACGGTGGTGTTATTCCCGTTTGTCCTTTTGTATGATCCGTTCGTCGACTTAAGATGTCCGCTTGTACGTTCTCTTTGCCCTTCTTGTAGTAGATCTTAAAGTTAAATTCCGCGAGGAATTCTACCTATCGTATTTATCGTCCGTTAAGCTCCTTTGTCGTTATAAAGTATCGTAAATTCTTATGATCTGTATATACTTATACCGGTTTAATCGTGCCGCTAAGGTATAGTCACTATTCCTTAAAAGCTTCGATAATCGTAAGTAGTTCCTTATTATAGATCAGGTAATTAAGACGTAGTCTATCAAGCTTCTTTGAAAAGAAGGCTACAGGATGTAGCTTCCCTTGTTCGTCTCGTTATCCTAATTGTCCTCCGATGGTATAGTCTGAAGCGTCCGTTTCTACCTCAAATGGCTTCTTAGGGTCTGGTAGTACTAGTACTAGATCCTTAGTAATGGCGTTACGGATCTATGTAAATGCTTGCTCGTGTTGCTCTTCCTATTAGAATTTAGTATTCTTCTTAGTAAGGTCGTACAAAGGTCGTACGATTACTCTAAAGTTCCTGATGAACATCTAGTAGAAGTTTGTAAATCCGATGAAACTTCGTACTTCTGTAACTAACGTCGGTCGTAGCTAATTCTTAATGGCTTTAACCTTTAGAGGTTCTATCCGAATTTGTCCTAGGGATATTTCGTATCCTAAAAAGACTATCTTCCTAACATGGAATTCGCTCTTTTCCTTGTTAACTAATAGCTTGTACGCGTATAGCACGTCTAATACTACTTCTACATGCTTCCGGTGTTCGTCTATCGTCTTAGAGAAGATAAGTATATCGTTAAGATAACATACCGCAAATTTGTCGAGAAAGGGTTAGATAGCTTAATTAATCAGGGCTTAGAACGTTACTAGCGCGTTCGTAAGTCCGAATAGCATGACGAGGTACTTATAGTGGCTATAGGGTGTCCTAAAGGCCATTTTCCACTTATCGCCTTTTTTAATCTGTATATAGTTATAGGCCAATGGCAAGTCAAGACATATAAAATATTAGGCTCCTGCTAACTAATCTTAGAGCTATAAGATTAGCAGTAATAGGTATCGGTTTTTCACGGTCTATTTGTTAAGTTACCGATAGTCAACGTATAACTATAGCTTTCCGTCTTTCTTAGGCACAAATAGGATTAGGTAGCCTGCTAGTAATATCGACAGGCAGATATATCCTCTTCGAAGGTTCTCTTCCAAATATCGCTTAAGTTCTTTATTCTATGTCTAGCTCGTATAGTAAATCTTGAAGAACTTTAGTCATGCTCCTTCCTTGAGCTTGATCTCGTAATCCTATAGGCCGTGTTCTAGTAGTCCTTCTAGATGTTTCGGTTCGAATGCTAGGTATCCTTTATATTCCTTCGGTACTTCCCTAGTCTTGTCTTGTCTCTCGGTTTTCTAATAATATACGAACTTGGTTCCGTCTATAGCGATACTAGCGATTTCTCCTATCTTAACCTATTACTCTAATTGCAGTGCTCTGCATTCGTCAACAGAGAGAACAGCTATCGGCGATTTAGCTCGTTCCTCCTGTCGCGATATCGATGTCATTATGCCGCCTCTTCTAGAGTCTATAGTGGTCTGCCTACCATTGTCTGTCTCTTGTGGTAGATCTGTAGGACATACCTTCCCTTAAGCATCGTCCGCTCGCGATCCTTGTACGCTCCCTATCTTGCTAGTCAAATACGACTCCGTTTGGGGTCGTAGGTGGCCACCATTCTTCTAGCTAATGTCTAGGTTATAGTCTTCATACTATAGTAACCCTAATATTATGTCTTTATTATTACCTATATCTATAATACTAAATACGACTGCTATAGTCTTCCCTGCTATAGTAATATTGATTGGTTTAGTCTCTCTATATACTTATTACGTTGGAAATGGCCCTTTGACTATGCTATACTTCCGCTTCATTCTCTAGGGTATCTGTAGCTAATTTACAAGTGTCGGCGAAATCAGGTTTATCTCTGCTCTACTATTTACTAGTACGAGCATTTCATACTGTTTCCATTATGCTGTTATCTATAGTCGCTTGTCTTACCGTCGTTATCTAAAGATTGTAGCGATTTCCTATATTTCTACTAGGAGGTCTCGATATAGTGGTCTCTTATGCTAGTCCCTCCTATGCTACGCTACTACTCGCCACTACACGGGCGTTAATGGTTTCCAGGCCCCTCGAAGGGCCCTAACCCGTTTCCTAGGTCAGTACTAACCTCTTTAGTTGTTCGACTAATAGCGGCTTCGTCAATTATACTCATTTCTATAAGCCATTGAGTGCTTATAGCTTTCTACTATTAGGTTCGTTTTGCTTTCCGTCGTATATACCATAGCTTCGTCTAAAGCTCCCGAATTCGTAATTTCTTTTCTTCCGCGTAATAGAGGTAATCGTTGCTCTAGCACGAGTCCTATATGTCTCGTCCCGTTCCGCAGTACCTAGGCTAGGCTCGTCTTGGAACTATCGTAATGCTTCCTAGATCGCGGGCTTCGATCTTCTAGAGCAATTCGGCCGCTCTGTTTCCTATATTGTAGACCTATTCTACAGGGCGTAAGCTTCTGTCCTCATTTCCTTGTCAGGTCGGCTAGTAATTGTTTTCAAATTTGTCGTAGAAGTGGTATTGGCATTCGTGTACCACATACTAGAACTAGGGCACTTGCGTATATGCCTCGTGTCGAGGGTATAGTCGTGTAGCGTTACCTAGGAGGTATTAGAATTCTTTCCTAAATCCTTCCCATTGTACATAGACCGTAGGTACTCCAGTGCTGACATAGGAGTATTTCTTCTAGTAGCTTTCCCACGTACGCTCGTCTTTCCCGCGGCTTGTATATATAAACTAGTATTCTAGGTTCTGCACGTTGTTGCCAAGTTGTTAGCCGTCAAGATACTTGGTATAGCTATTAGGCCTATTGTATGTCATAGGCTATTCTCCTTTGATGGTTTCTACGATACATTAGAGTTCCCTTATCTCGTCCCTCATTCTATCGCTCTACTAGGCAAGTCGAATCAAGCGTCTATCCCGTTTATATAGTTCTATATTAAGTCGGAAAACTTTATTACGGTACTATTCGATTCGTTCCTAAAGGAATAGAGCATTAGGTCCAGGTCTTTCGATTCCTTAGGTATCGGTTGTCCACAATCTATCCTGCCTCTATGTAACTATAAGACCCTACTACCTCAAGGCTAGGAGAATCGAAACTGGCGGTACATATTCTCCTGCTATATCCCATTCTACAAGACCTGTCTCTAGGTCTATAGTGACCAGTTCGGAGTACGGTGCTTGTTCGTCTTTACCGTTGCCATCGTGTCCGAGATTGTCCGTATTACTGCCCTTATCTTTGTAGCTTGTAGCCGCTACTTTGATGATATCCTTAGTAGTTTCGTTAATAGCTATAATTTCCTTTCTAGGGGCTGGTTTCTATTCTTTCTTCGGGCTTCGGCATTCTCGCTTATAGTACCTTTTCTTTCCGTAGTTATAGTAGGTAATATTAGACTTGTCTCTAGTTATCTTCTTCTAGTCCTGCTTCTACGCTATATCTATATCTATAGCTCTAGGGTACGTCCTATACGAGGTACTGACGTACGCTCGCTTTTTCTTGTTATTGGCCTTAACCGTGGTTCCGTTCATTTGACCTTGTTTCTGCTGCTCTCGTGTATAGAGTCGATCATCAATTCTGATGGCCTATGCGATGTATTTATCTAGAGTCTTAGGCTAATCGTACTTATATAGCTCGTCCTTAACCTTTTCCTTTAGGCCATTATAGAATAATTGTATTAACGCCTTATCATTAAGCTAAGACTTAAGTATGTCCTATCTAAACTATATGGTGTAGGAGGCTGCTAACTTGGTCTATCGGAGATTAGCAAGTCTTTCTTATATATAAATCTTCTTATCTTTGTCACTAAAAACCTTCCGAAGCTCTTCTTCGAAACGATCGTAAGATCGGAAGACTGCCTATATAAACGCGTCTTAATCGTCTTCGTCTTCTTCTATAAGATAGTCGTTCCATATAGGCTCGAACCATCTAAGTACCTTGCCCTCTAGTCTTATAGCTATATAGAAGACTTTAGCTTTGTCATCCGGAAACTTATCGTTATTAAGCCGGAAGTAGGATCAGAGGTTTGTTAGGAATCCTACAAGATCTTCCTTAGTTCCTCTATATTTGCTAGGTAGTTCGATCTTAATATGCTTCGCTTTAGTACCCTCGAGTGCCTCGATTTTGGCGTAGGCCTCGTTAACTAACTTCTACGAGTACTTTTCGTGGTTCTCGAGTTCCTTGATTCAAGCTTAAGCAGCCTTGTCTCTCTAGTCTAACTCCTAGATCCGCTGCTAGAGTTAACCAAGCTAAGCAAGCAGCTATTCGGCCGTAACATTAGTAGCCATGTCGATATCAAGGTCAAAGTCACCTCTGTTCTAAACCATGATAGAACAAAGGGAGTAGTAATAACGTATAACGAACCTAACTTAGACTTCTTCTAAAAGGGTCTAGACGGAGGTAGGTTGAGCGGGACACGTAGGCAGGTCGTCTAAGGGATTCGGTAAAGCCAAAGGGTTTATAACAACACTTAAAGTTGTCTCTTATAGTAATTAGCAATGCTTAGTATAAGTACTGTGATTATAATTGTTACCACTAGTAAACTCCTAGAGTCCACCATAATGAGTGACTATTTACATGTATATATACTCCTAGGATCACTAGTAGTCGTGGTGATCATTTATACTGGCTTACCTGGCTTATATCGTGAGCTAGTGATCCTCTGTTGGGATCATTTCTTGCTAAGCGTGATCCCGTCCTGATTGGTCTATCATTCCTTCGGCTTGATTAGCCCGTTCGTGCCAGTGGCTCAGGCGGCATCTATATGTATATTTCCGTGACAAATAGACAAACACCGGAAGTATGTAAAAGTAGTGCTAGACGTGCTATACGCGTATAAACTATTAGTTAACAAGGAAAAGAGCAAATTCTACGTTAGGAAAATAGTATTTCTAGGATACAAGATATCCCTAGGACAAATTTAGATAGAACCTTTAAAGGTTAAAGCTATTAAGGAGTAGCTATAACTAACGTTAGTAACGGAAATACAAAGCTTTATCGGATTTGCAAATTTCTACCGAATATTTATTAGGAACTTTGGAGCGATCGTACGACCTTTATACAAACTTACTAAGAAGAGTGCTAAATTCCAATAGGAAGAGTAACACAAGCAAGCATTTATATAGATCTATAACGCCATTACCAAAGATCTAATACTAGTACTACTAGACCCTAAGAAGCCATTCGAGGTAGAAACAGACGCTTTAGACTATGCTATTAGAGGACAATTAGAATAATGTCACAGATAAGCACATAGACGGCCTGGCAGGCTGCAGCCAGGACGCGGGACATTCCAATAGCTAATCACTTGACGGACTAATTAGAAGATTATCACCGCCAAGACTAAGGTCTTCACTAGTAATAATAACATATTACCGTTAACAACACGGAATTACAGAGTAAAAGGAAAAATAGTACTAGTGATAACTATTAAAGAGGGACAGACAATTATATATATATAGCTAGCTAGTCACTCGTTAGGTAGACTCTAAGAGTTTACTAGTAGTAACAATTATAATTATAGTACTTATATTAAGTATTGCTAATTATTATAAGAGATAACTCTAGTGTTATTATAAACCCTTTAGCTTTACCAAATCCCTTAGACGGCCTATACACTTGTCCTACTCTACCTACCTCCGTCTAAACCCTTTTAGAAGAAGTCTAAGTTAGGTTTGTTATACGTTGTTACCACTCCCTTTGTTCTATTATAGTTCAGAACGGAGGTGACTTCGACCTTGATACCGACATAGCTACTAACGTTACGGCCGAATAGCTACTTGCTTAGCTTAGTTAACTCTAATAGCAGATCTAGGAATTAGACTAGAGAGATAAGGTTACTTAAGCCTGAATTAAGAAACTCGAGAACGGCGAAAAGTACTCGTAGAAACTAGTTAACAAGGCCTACGCCAAAATCGAGGCGCTCGAGACTGCTAAAGCGAGCTATATTAAGATCGAACTACCTAGCAAATACGGAGGAACTAAAGAGGATCTCGTAAGATTCCTAATAAACCTCCGATCCTACTTCCGGCTTAATAACGACAAGTTTCTAGACGATAAAGCTAAAGTCCTCTACGTAGCCACAAGATTAGAGGGTAAGGTACTTAGATGGTTTAAGCCTACGTGGAATGACTATCTCACTAAGGAAGACGAAGACGACTAAGACGCGTTTATATAAGCAGTCTTTCGATCGTACGACCATTTCGAAGAAGAGCTTTGGAAGGTTTTTGGCGATAAAGATAAGAAGATTTATATATAAGAAAGACTTGCCAATCTCCGATAGACCAAGTTAGTAGCCTCCTATGCTATATAGTTTGGATAGGACATGCTTAAGTCTTAGCTTAATGACGAGGTATTAATATAACTATTCTATAATAGCTTAAAGGAAAAGGTTAAAGACGAGCTATATAAGTATAATTGGCCTAAGACCTTAGACAAATACATCGTATAGGCCATTAGAATCGATGATCGACTCTATATACGAGAGTAGTAGAAACGAGGTCGAATGAATGGAACTACAGCTAAGGCTAATGATAAGAAAAAGCGAGCGTATATTAGTACCTCGTATAGGACATACCCCGGAGCTATAGATATAGATATAGCGTAAAAGTAAGACTAGAAGAAGACGACCAAAGATAAGTCTAATATTACCTACTATAACTATAGAAAGAAAGGGCACTACAAGCGAGAATGTCGAAGCCCGAAGAAAGAGTAGAAGATAGTCCCTAGAAAGGAAATTACGGCTATTGACGAAACCACTAAGGACGTTATCAAAGTAGTGGCTATAAGCTACAAAGACAGGGGCAATGACATAGATAGTCTCGAACATGACAACAATGGTAAAGACAAACAAGCACCGTACTCTAAACTGGTTACTATAGACCTAGAGATAGGTCTTGCCGAATAGGATATAGTAGGAGAATATATACCGCCAGTTTTGATTCTCCTAGCCTTGAGGTAGTAGGGTTTTACGGTTATATAGAGGCGGGATAGATTATGGATAACCGATACCTAAGGAATCGAAAGACCTAGACCTAATATTCTATTCCTCTAGGAACAAATCGAATGGCATTATAACGAAGTTTTTCGGCTTAACACGGAACTACGCGAATAGGATAGACGCTTGATTTAACTTGCCTAGTAGAGCGATAGAATGAGAGACAAAATGAGGGAACTCCGATATATTATAGAAACTATTAAAGGAGAACAGCTTATAATATATAATAGGCTTAATAGCTATACTAAGTATCTTAATGGCTAATAACTTAGTAACGACATATAGAACCTAGAATACTAGTTTATACGCGCGAACTGCGGAAAAGACAAGCATATATAGGAAAGCTACTAGAAGAAACACTCCTATATTAGTACTAGAGTACCTATAGTCTATATATAATGGGAAGGATTTAGGAAAGAATTCTAATACCTCCTAGGCGATGCTATACGACTATACCCTTAATACGAGGCATATACGCAAGTGCCCTAGTTCTAGTATATGGTATACGAATGCCGATACTACTTCTACGATAAATTCGAAAACAATTACTAGCCGACCTGACAAGGAAATGAGGACGGAAGCTTATACCCTATGGAATAGGTCTATAATATAGGAAACAGAGCGGCCGAATTGCTCTAGAAGATCGAAGCCCGCGATCTAGAAGGCATTACGATAGTTCTAAGACGAGCCTAGCCTAGGTACTACGGAACTGGACGAGACATGTAGGACTCGTGCTAGAGCAACGATTGCCTCTATCATATGGACGAAAAGAAATCGCGAATTTAGGAGCTTTAGATAAAGCTATAGCACGTACGACGGAAAGTAGAATAGACCTAATGGTAGGAAGCCGTAAGCACTTAATGGCTTACAGAAATGAGTATAATTGACGAAGCCGCTATTAGCCGAACAACCGAAGAGGTTAACACTGACCTGGGAAACGGGTTAGGGCCCTTCAAGGGGCCTGGAAGCCATTAATGCCTATATAGCGGCAGGTAGTAGCATAGTATAGGAGGAACTAGTATAAGAGACTACTATATCGAGACCTCCTGGCAGAAACGTAGGAAATTGCCGTAATCTTTAGGCAATGGCGGCAAGACAAGCGATTGTAGATAATAGCATAGTGGAAATAGCACGAAATGCTTGTACTAGTGGACAGTGGAGTAGAGATAAACCTGATTTCGCCGACATTTATAAATTAGCTATAGATACCCTAGAGAATAAAGCGGAAGTATAGCATAGTTAAAGGACCATTTCCGACGTAATAGGTATATAAGGAGACTAAACCAATCGATATCACTATAGCAGGGAAGACTATAACAGTTATATTTAGCATCGTAGATATAGGTAATAATAAAGATATAATATTAGGATTACTATAGTATAAAGACTATAACCTAGACATTAGCTAGAAGAATAGTAGCTACCTATAATCCCAAATAGAGTTATATTTGACTAGTGAGATAAGGAGTATATAAGGATTGCGAGCAGACGATGCTTAAGGAAAGGCATGTCCTATAGATCCACCGCAAGAGACGGACAGTGGTAGGCAGACCACTACGGACTCTAGAAGAGGCGGCATAACGACATCGATATCGCGACAAGAGGAACGAGCTAAATCGCCGATAGCTATTCTCTCTATTGACGAATGCGGAGCACTATAATTAGAATAGTAGGTTGAGATAGGAGAAATCGCTAGCATTGCTATAGATAGAACTAAGTTTATATACTATTAGAAAACCGAGAGACGAGACAAGACTAGGGAAGTACCGAAGGAATATAAAAGATACCTAGCATTCGAACCGAAACATCTAGAAGGACTACTAAAACACGGCCTATAGGATTACGAGATCAAGCTTAAGGAAGGAGCATGACTAAAGTTCTTTAAGATCTACTATATAAGCCAGATATAGAACGAAGAACTTAAGTAATATTTGGAGGAGAACCTTTGAAGAGGATATATCTGCCTGTCGACATCGCTAGCAGGCTACCTAATCCTATTTATGCCTAAGAAAGATAGAAAGCTATAGTTATACATTGATTATTGGTAACTTAATAAATAGACCGTGAAAAACCGATACCCGTTATTGCTAATCCTACGGCTCCGAGATTAGTTAGCAGGAGTCTAATATTTCACATATCTTGATTTGCCATCGGCCTATAACTATATACGGATCAAAGAAGGCGACAAGTAGAAAATGGCCTTTAGGATACCTTATAGCCACTACAAGTACCTTGTCATGCCATTCGGACTTACGAATATGCCGGTAACGTTCTAAGCCCTGATTAATTAAGCTATCTGACTCTTTCTTGACAAATTTATAGTATATTATCTTGACGATATACTTATCTTCTCTAAGATGATAAACGAACATTAGAAGTACGTAAAAGTAGTGCTAGACATGCTATATACGTATAAGCTATTAGTTAATAAGGAAAAGAGCAAATTCTATATTAGGAAGATAGTCTTTTTAGGATATAAAATATCCCTAGGACAAATCTAGATGGAACCTTTAAAGATTAAAGTTATTAAGAATTAGCCCTAACTGACGATAGTTACAGAAGTACGAAGTTTTATTAGATTTACGAACTTCTACCGAATGTTTATTAGGAACTTTGGAGCGATCGTACGACCTTTATATAAACTTACTAAGAAGAATGCCAAATTCTAATAGGAAGAGTAATATAAGCAAGCATTTACGCAAATCCGCGATGCCATTACCGAAGATCTAGTACTAGTACTGCCGGACCCTAAGAAACCATTTGAGGTAGAAATGGACGCTTTAGACTACGCTATCGGAGGACAATCGAGATAACGAGACGGACAAGGAAAGCTATATCCTATAGCCTTCTTTTTAAGGAAGCTCGATAGACTACGTCTTAATTACCTGATCTATGATAAGGAACTACTTACGATTGTCGAAGCTTTTAAGGAATGGCGATTATACCTTAGTGGTACGATTAAACCAGTATAAGTGTATATAGATTATAAGAATTTGCGATACTTTACGACGATAAAGGAGCTTAACGGACGATAAATACGATAGGCAGAATTCTTCGCGGAATTTAATTTTGAGATCTGCTATAAGAAGGGTAAAGAGAATATACAAGCGGACACTTTAAGCTAACAAACGGGTCATACGGAAGAATAAACGGGAATAATACTACTGTTATTTAAGGAACGAACAGATAGAACGCTATATTATAAAACGTAGACACCTATAGAAGATGATCTACTTGACTCGTTCCTAGAATATTACGTAATCTTTCAAGAGAAAAGGATTAACGAGGTATAGTATTAAATAGCACCCGGACTAGTGGTACCTGACGGAGTGGAAGAAAAAGATAGGAAACTCTGGTACCGAGGCAAAGCGTATATCTACAATAAAGATCAATAACTGTGGATAATTCGAGAACTCTACGAGTCGAAACTTGGAGGATATAAAGGAGTTACGAAGACTATCGCACAAGTCAAGAAACACTATAACTTTCTATAGTTAACGGCACGGGTTAAGGAAGTCGTATGGAACTGCGACATCTATAATCGAAGCAAAACGGTATAATATAAGCTATATAGGCTACTTTAGCTGCTACTAATAGCTGACAAACTATAGAGCTCGGTTACGATAGACTTTATTACAAAGCTACTAGAATCTAAGGACATAGCTATAGGAGTGACCTACGATAGTATTTTTACTATAGTAGATCGCCTGACTAAGTAGGTATATTTCTTTCCCTATAAAGAATCCTAGATAGCTAAACAGTTAGCAGACGTAATCTATTAGCAAGTTACATTAGTGTATGCTTAGCCGTAAAAATGGATCACCGACAGAGACACCAAGTTTATATCGAAGTTCTGGCAAGCGTTAATGTAATAATTAGGCGTTAATAGTAAGCTATTAATAGTATATTACCTATAGACTAACGGACAAACGGAGCGACTAAACTAAGTTGTCAAGCAGTATCTCCGTTCTTACGTTAACTACTAGTAAAACGATTAGGTTATACTATTGCCAATAGTATAACTTGCTTATAATACGACGCTAACGGAAACAACCAAAGTTATACCGTTCTTCGCAAACTACAGATATGAAGCAGACCTTAGGCAAGGACTAGAGGTTACGGTGCCAAGAGCAGCGGTTAAAGTAGAATAAATGTACGTACTATACGAGAAACTCAAAAAGGAACTCGAGTTTGTCAGGACTAGAATAAAAAATTACTACGATAAACATAGGCTTAAGGGACCTCGCCTAGAGAGGGGAGATAAAGTTTACCTAATTATACGAAACTTACAAACTAAATGACTAAGCACGAAGTTAGACTTTAAGAAGGTTAGACCCTTTATTATTAAGGAACGAATTTCGACATCTAACTATCGACTATCATTACTATCATCTATATGACTACAAACGGATATTTTTTATATTTTACTTCTTAAACTAGCACTGAAAAATGCTAAGGTTATTATATATATTAAAGTAAAGGACGAAGAGGAAGAATAGGACGTTAAAGAAATTCTAGATTTACGTATCATCAATAGAGAACTATAGTACCTAGTCAAATAGCTTGATTTTAGATTAGAAGATAACTTATAAGAACTAGTCAAGAACTTGAACTGCCCTAAGAAACTAGAATAGTTCTACTAGCAGAACCCGGATCGACTAAAGGAAAACCTAGGACAGAACTAAAGACGACGCCCTAGTCAATAGCATCGGCGGCATCATTAATCTCTAACAAAGGTATAGTAGGTACCTCTTGCCGCTCTTACCGCTTAACTGCCTCTAACTTGTCCAAGGTCGACAGATTATACGCTACTATATTAGTACCTTTCTCTACCAAAAACTCCTTCTACTGACGAAGACACCGGAGCTACGTAAGCTTTTCGGATAACTCGTGCTAAGCTTCTTCTAGACGGCGTTAGGATTTATCTAGCTCAAGCTCGGCATAACATTTAGCATCCTTAATACGATGCTACTCCTAGAGAATACGATCTACTAGAATAAATATTAGGAATTATACAAAAAAAAAAAAAAAGGAGACAAGCTTATAGGAAGAAAGTAAGATGCCTAAGCTATCGTAAGAACGACCTTAACGAACATAGCCCTTACAACGCTTTATACGCGCGATCATTTTACAGACAAGACCTTATAACGCGTACCAAGAGCAAGGTATAACAATAAAACCGTTCTTAGCGATATTCTAAGCAAGGGAAGCATAGTAATATATAGAATACGACTTCTGTTTCTCTACCGGCATCTTATCAACATAGCGACCACAATATAGAAACAGGAAGAATGTAGTACTTACAAGCGAAGGGTATTAGCACTATTTAAAACGGCCTAAGAGGGCTTTCGGGTCGAAAGCCTTAAAGGAAGGGCATCGTGTCACGGATAAGCATATAGACGGCCTAGCAGGCTATAGCCAGGACGCGGGACATTCCGATAGCTAATCACTTGACAGACCAATTAGAAGATTATCACTACCAAGACTAAGGTCTTTACTAGTAATAATAACATGTCATCGTTGATAACGCGGAATCACGGAGTGAAAGGAGAAATGGTACTAGTGATAACTATTGAAGAGGGACAGACAATTGTGTATATATAGCTAGCTAGTCACTCGTTAGGTGGACTCTAAGAGTTCACCAGTGGTAACAATTATAATCATAGTACTTATACTAAGCATCGCTAATTACTATGAGAGACAACTCTAGTGTTGTTGTGAACCCTTTGGCTTTACCGAATCCCTTAGACGGCCTGTATACTTGTCCCGCTCTACCTACCTCCGTCTGAACCCTTTTAGAAGAAGTCTGAGTTAGGTTCGTCACAAATAACGAGATAGACAAGGGAAGCTATATCCTATAGCCTTCTTTTTAAAGAAGTTTAATAGACTATATCTTAATTATCTAATCTATAATAAGAAACTACTTACGATTATTAAAGCTTTCAAGGAATGGTAACTATACCTTAGTAGTATAATTAAACTAGTATAAGTATATACGGATTACAAGAACCTATAATACTTTACGATGACAAAGGAGCTTAATAGATAACAAATACAATAGGTAGAATTCCTTATAGAATTCAATTTTAAGATCCGTTACAAGAAAGGTAAAGAGAACGTACAAGCAGATGCTTTAAGCCGACGAACGGATCATACGGAAAGACGAATAGGAACGACACCACTATTATTCAAGGAACGGATAGACAGAATGCTATATTACGAAATATAGACACCTATAGAAGATAATCTACTTAACTCGTTCCTAGAGTATTACGTAATCTTTCGAGAAGAAAGGACTAACGAGGTATAGTATCAAGCAGTACCTAGACCACTAGTACCTAATAGAGTAGAAGAAAGAGATAGGAAACTCTAGTACCGAGGCAAAGTATATATCTACGACTAGGATTAATAGCTACGGATGATTCGAGAACTCTACAAGTCGAAACTCGGAGGATACAAAGGAGTCACGAAGACTATCGCACAAGTTAAGAAACACTACGACTTTCTATAGTTAACGGTACAAGTTAAGGAAGTTATACGGAACCGCGACATCTGTAACCGAAGCAAAACGGTACGACATAAGCTATATAGGCTACTTTAGCTACTGCTAATAGCTAATAAACTATAGAGCTTGGTTATAATAGACTTTATTATAAAGCTGCTAGAATCTAAGGATATAGCTATAGGAGTAACCTATAATAGTATTCTTACTATAGTAGATTGCCTGACTAAATAGATATACTTCTTTCCCTATAAGGAGTCCTAGATAGCTAAACAGCTAATAGACGTAATCCATCGGCAAGTTACATTAGTACATATTTAGCCGTGAGAATAGATTACCGATAGAGACACCAAGTTTATATCGAAGTTCTGGTAAGCATTAATGTAACGATTAGGCGTTAATAGCAAGCTGTTAATAGTATATTACCCGCAGACTAACGGATAAACGGAGTAACTAAACCAAGTTATTAAGTAATACCTTCGCTCTTACGTTAATTACTAGTAAGACGACTAGGTTATACTATTACTAATAGCATAACTCGCTTATAATATAACACTAATAGAAACGACTAAAGTTATACCGTTCTTTACGAACTATAGATATGAAGCAGACCTTAGGCAATGACCAGAGGTTATAGTACCAAGAGTAGTAGTCAAAGTAAAACAAATGTACACACTATATAAGAAGCTTAAAAAGGAACTCGAGTTTATTAGGACTAGAATGAAAAATTACTACGATAAATATAGGCTTAAGGGACCTTACCTAGAGAGGGGAGACAAAGTCTACTTGATTATACGAAACCTATAAACCAAACGACCAAGTATAAAGCTAGACTTTAAAAAGGTCAGACCTTTTGTTATTAAAGAACGAATTTCGACATCTAACTACCGACTATCGTTACCGTCATCTATACGACTACAGACAGATGTTTTTTATATTTCGCTTCTTGAACTAGCACCGAAGAACGCTAAGGTTGCTATATACATCGAAGTAGAAGACGAGGAAGAAGAATAGAACGTTAAAGAAATTCTAGATTTATATATTATTAATAGGGAATTGTAGTATCTAGTTAAATGGCTTGATTTTAGACTAGAGGACAACTTATAGGAACTAGTTAAGAACTTGAACTGCCCTAAGAAACTAGAACAGTTCTACCGGCAGAACCCGGATCGACCGTAGGCACTAGCTCAGACAAAACGGCCAAGTCGGCCTCCGACAAATCTAGGCCTAAAGAAGACTAGTTAAATAGGACGTTAGCACCCTAAGACTATTACAAATAAGTAGACGCTACGTCGGAACCATCGTAAGAACGACCCTAACGTACACACTCGCTATAGCGAGAAGAGCCTGACGCTATACGACAAGCCAGGTTCCGTTTAAAATACCACGAACACGGTATAACATCTACGCTAGAAGAATTAATAAAAGAAGTAAGTACGGCACGCTATTAGGATTTCGAAGATTGGCGTTTAGAGATACAATTTGCTATCTTGTCAGCTACTAGTAATACAGAAAAAGGGAAAAATTACAAGGTATACATAGAAAAGGATGTTAGCGCTATTTGAAACGACCTAAAGAGGGCTTTTAGGTCAAAAGCCTTAGAGAGAGGGCATCGTATCACGGAAATATATATATAGATGCCGCCTAAGCTACTAGTATAAACGGGCTAATCAAGCCGAAGGAATGATAGACTAATTAGAACAGGATCACACTTAGTAAGAAATGATCCTAGTAGAGGATCACTAGCTTACGACATAAGCTAGGTAAGCTAGTATAGAGGATTACTATAACTGCTAGTGATCCTAGGATTATATATATATATGGATAGTCACTCGTTACGGTGGACTCTAAGAGTTTACTAGTGATAGCAACCTACAATTATAGTACTTATACCAAGTATCGTTGACTATTGTGAGAGACAACTCTAGTGTTATTGTGAACCCTTTGGCTTTACTGAATCCCTTAGACGACCTACGCGCTTGTCCCGCTTTACCTACCCTCGTCTGAACCCTTTTAGAAGAAGTCTGAGTTAGGTTCGTCATATCTTACTAATAATAAGTAAGGTACTAGAGGCTATAGTTACCTAGAAGGTAATGGCTATTATAGAGGCCTATAGGCTCCTCCTAGCTAAATAGATAGGTAACTAGGAATATAGGTCTACCGAACTAGCTATCCGGCTTATTATAGCTCAGGTTTAGAAGGCTTAGAGGTATAAGGTAGCCGCCTCCTTCCTATAGCTTGATATCTTAGGGGCTTTCGACATTATTAACTATACCTAGTTATTAGCCACTTTATAGAGCTAGGGCTTCTTAAAGTAGATAGTAGTCTAGATTAGGGAGTAGCTATAGGATAAGATAGCTATCTTTTACTTCGATAGCTAGGAAATGGAAAATATAGCAATAAGGGCTAAGGTCTTATAGGGGTTACCCCTCTCCCCTATACTATTTATCCTCTATATAGCCTCCCTCTACCAAGCCATTCGCTAGGCCAGCCCTATAGTTAGTTTAATAGGCTTCGCTAACAATACTAACCTCTTAGCCTTCAGGAGGGCCAAGGAGGCCTATAATGGCTAGCTATAGAGGGCCTAGAAGGCCTACCTTTAGTAGGCTAGGACCTAGGGTATAGCTTTTGCCCTAGAAAAGTGTAAGCTTATCTACTTTAACAGGGGCTAGAAATAGTAGTCACGGCTACTAGAGCTCCTACAGCCCGGAGGGGGTATTACTACTATAGCCCTATTAAAGTCGGCTAGGTTCCTTAGGGTCTAGCTAGACTAGAGGCTATAATAGGGCCCCTACTATATAAAGGTAGCTAAAAAGCTAGAAACCTAAGAGTTTGCCCTAACTAGGCTCACTATAAAGACCTAGGGCCCCGGCCTCCTATAGGCCTATAAGGTCTATACCAAGTGTATCTATAGCGCCCTAGCTTATAGGGCCTCGAACTTCTATAAGCCTACCAAGCTAGGGGGTAAGCCGGAAGGCCCTACTAAGGAACTATCGAAGGCCTAATATAGGGCCCTTCGAGTAGTCACTAGGGCCTATAAGGCTACCCCTATCCGGTGCCTCGAAACAGAAGCTTAGGTACCGCCCCTCGACCTCTATCTTAATAAGAGGCTAGCTGACTTCGAAGCCAAACTTGACTAGCTACTCCTATAGACCGGGATAGGCCTAGGGGCCCCCCAGGTCCCTATAAGGGCTCTTATCTAATAGGCCTACAATAGGCTAAGCTAGAGGTTCTAGAAGAGAAGGACTAGGGCAAGGGGCTAGGAGCCAAGGCCTATAGCCCTAGAGGTAGTAAGATCGACAGTTTAGTAGTAGGTTTAGGAGGGCTATAGAGGGGGTCGACCCCCCTCATAGACCCTATAAAGAAGGCTATAGGCCACGGAACTGGCCATGGTAGCAAGCTAGAGCAACCACTAGAGGGCCGACTAAGCCGGTAGGAGGATATAGCGTGTATCGGACAAGGACCCCCTATGTCTAGTCTTTATAGAGGAAGGCCTACAAAGGCACTAGGGCCTAACGAAGGCCTAGAGCTCCCTACTAATATAGGCCCGTATAGGAGCTATTAGCCTCTATGACTTCCTTTTTAGGGTTCAAGTCCCGGGAGTTAGTACCCCTTACTATGCCTATAGCTAGGGGAGGGAGATTGTTAAGCACCTAATTATTTGGTGCCCGAACCTACTAAGAAGCCGAATGTAGGAATCCTAGGAAATACGGTTACAAAGGGACCTAGACCTCGTTTTACAGGGTATAGGGGCCTATAACTATCGTTTAGCAAGGAAGGTTCTATAGTGGCTAATAGACCTAGGGAAGCTCCTAGAATATCGCCTTATAAGAAGGCTAGACTAGGAAGGAAGGCCTCTTTAGGGCTATTCTAGCTACTTCTCCTTTTCTTTATAGTATACTAGTATTCTAGATCTAGCATTAAAGGAAGGACAAAGGTTTTTATCTAGCCTATTAGGTATAGTTTCCTTTATATATATAACTAGAGTGTGACGAACCTAACTCAGACTTCTTCTAAAAGGGTTCAGACAAAGGTAGATTGAGCGGGACAAGCAGGTAGGTCGTCTAAGGGATTCGGTAAAGCCAAAGAGTTTATAACAATACTAGAGTTACCTCTTATAGTAGTTAACGATACTTAGTATAAGTATTGTGATTATGAGTTGCTATCACTAGTGAACTCCTAGAGTCTACTAGAACGAGTGACTAACTATCTAATATACTTGTCTAGTTCCCTCATTCCTAAGTGTTCCCCCTTAGGTTCTGATCGTATAATTGCTACTACGTTCCTTCGATCATTGTTCGGGTGCTTGCCTTAATCGAAGTATAATCACTATAATCACTTCCTAATTAGTCCTTGGATCTTACAGTTCCTAATTAGTTCCGTATGCCTTGTCAGGTCACCTTATATAGCTAAATCGTAACATAATGCCCCTCCCTTAGGTCTTTCGTCCTCGAATATGACAAACCCAGCTCAGACTGCTTCTAAAAGGGTTCAGACAAAGGTAGGTTAAGCGGGACAAGCAGGCAGGTCGTCTAAGGGATTCGGTAAAGCCAAAGGGTTTATAACAACACTAGAGTTGTCTCTCACAGTAATTAGCAATGCTTGGTATAAGTACTGTGATTATAAGTTACTATCACTAGCGAACTCCCAGAGTCCACTATAACGAGTGACTAGCTAGCTATATATATACAATTGTCTGTCCTTCTTTAATAGTTATCACTAGTTCTACTTTTCCTTTTACTTCGTGATTCCACGTTATTAACGGTGACATGTTATTATTACTAGTGAAGACCTTAGTCTTGGCGGTGATAATCTTCTAATTAGTCTATCAAGTGATTAGCTGTCAGAATATCTCGCGTCCTGGCTATAGCCTGCTAGGCCGTCTATATGCTTATCTGTAATACGATGCCCCTCCTTTAAGGCTTTCGACCTAAAAGCCCTCTTAGGCCGTTTTAAATAGTACTAATAACCCTTCGCTTATGAGTATTATATTCTTCCTATTTCTACGTTATAGTTGCCATGTTGACAAAATGCTGATAGAGAAACAGAAGTCGTATTCTGTACATTACCGTGCTTCCCTTGCTTAGAATATCGCTAAGAACGGTTTTGTCGTTATGCCTTGCTCTTAGTGCACATCGTAAGGTCTTGTCTACAAAATGATCGCATATATAAAGCGTTATAAGGCCTATATTCGTTAAGGTTGTTCTTATAATGACTCTGGTATCTTGCTTTCTTCCTATAAGCTTATCTCCCTTTTTTTTTTTTTTTAAGTATAATTCCTAATGTTTATTCTAGTAGATTGCATTCTCTAGGAGCAGCGTCGTATCAAGGATGCTAAACGTCGTGCCAAGCTTAAGCTAGATGAAACCTAACGCCGTCTAGAAGAAGCTTAGCGTAAGTTGTCCGAAAAGCTTACACGGCTCCGGCGTCTTCGTCAGCAGAAGGAGTTTTTGGTGGAGAAAGGTGCCGATATGGTAGCGCGTAGTCTGTCGACCTTGGACGAGTTAGAGGAGGTTAAGCGGCAAGAGACGCTTGCTATGCCTTTGTTATAGATTAATGATGCCGTCGATACTGTCGACTAGGGCGCCGTCTTTAGTTCTATCCTAGGTTTTCCTTTGGTTAATCTGGGTTCTGCTGGTAGAACTGTTCTAGTTTCTTAGGGCAGTTTAAATTCTTAACTAATTTCTATAAGTTGTCTTCTAATCCGAAATCAAGCCATTTGACTAGGTACTACAGTTCTCTATTAATAATACGTAAATCTAGAATTTTTCTTGATATCCTATTCTTTCTCTTTATCCTCTGCTTTGATATGTGTAGCAACCTTAGCATTCTTTGGTGCTAGTTCGAGAAGTAAAATATGAAAAATATCTGTCTGTAGTCGTATAGATAATGGTAACGATAGTCGGTAGTTAGATGTTGAAATTCGTTCTTCGATAACGAAGGGTCCGACCTTCTTAAAGTCTAGCTTTATATTTGGTTATTTAGTTTATAAGTTTTGTACGATTAGGTAGACTTTGTCTCCCCTCTCTAGGCAAGGTCCCTCGAGCCTGTGTTTGTTATAGTAATTTTTTATTCTAGTCCTAATAAACTCGAGTTCCTTTTTGAGTTTCTTATATAGTGTGTACATTTGTTCCGCTTTAACTACTACTCTTAGCACTATAACCTCTAGTCCTTGCCTAAGGTTTGCTTTATATCTATAGTTTGTAAAGAACGGTATGACTTTAGTTATTTCCGTTAGCGTCGTATTATAAGCGAGTTATACTGTTAATAATAGTATAACCTAATAGTTTTACTAGTAGTTAACGTAAGAACGGAGATACTGCTTGATAAGTTGGTTTAGTTACTCTGTTTGTCCGTTAGTCTATAGGTAATATACTATTAATAGCTTGCTATTGACGCCTAATTATTATATTAATGCTTACTAGAACTTTAATACGAACTTGGTATCTCTATTAGTAATCTATTCTTATAGCCAAGTATATACTAATGTAACTTGCCGATAGATTATATCTACTAACTGTTCTGCTATTTAGAACTCTTTGTAGGGAAAGAAGTATACCTACTTAGTTAGGCGATCCACTATAGTAAGAATACTATTATAAGTTACTCCTATAGCTATGTCCTTAGATTCTAGCAGCTTTATAATAAAGTCTATCGTGACCGAACTCTATGGTTTGTTAGCTATTAGTAGTGGCTAAAGTAGCCTGTACAGCTTATATCGTGCCGTTTTGCTTCGATTATAAATGTCGTAGTTCCGTATAACTTTCTTAACTTATACCGTTAACTATAGAAAGTCGTAGTGTTTTTTAACTTATACGACAGTCTTTGTAAGTCCTTTATATCCTCCAAGTTTTGACTTGTAGAGTTCTCGAATCATCCGTAGCTATTGATCTTTGTCGTAGATATACGCTTTGCCTCGGTACCAAAGTTTCCTATCTTTTTCTTTCACTCCGTCAGGTACTAGTAGTCTAAGTGCTGCTTAATACTATATCTTGTTAATCCTTTCTTCTTGAAAGATTATATAACATTCTAGGAACGAGTTAAGTGGATTATCTTCTATAGGTATCTACGTTTCGTAATGTAATATTCCGTCTGTTCGTTCCTTGAACAACGGTAGTATTGTTTCTATTCGTCCTTCTATATAATCCGTTTATCGGCTTAAGATGTCTGCTCGTACGTTCTCTTTACCCTTCTTATAGCAGATCTTAAAGTTAAATTCTATAAGGAATTCTGCCTATCGTATTTGTCGTCTGTTAAGCTCCTTTATCGTCGTAAAGTATCGTAAATTCTTATAATCTATATATACTTATACCGGTTCAATCGTACTACTAAGGTATAGTCGCTATTCCTTGAAAGCTTCGACAATCGTAAGTAGTTCCTTATTATAGATTGGATAATTGAGACGTAGTCTATCAAGCTTCTTTGAAAAGAAGGCTATAGGATATAGGCCGTGTTCTAGTAGTCCTTCTTGATGTTTCGGTTCGAATGCTAGGTATCCTTCGTATTCCTTTGGTACTTCCCTAGTCTTATCTCGTCTCTTAGTTTTCTAATAGTATATAAACTTAGTTCCGTCTATAGCGATGCTAGCGATTTCTCCTATCTCAACCTACTACTCTAATCATAGTACTCCGTATTTATTAATAGAGAGAATAGCTATTAGCGGTTTAGCTCGTTCCTCCTATCGTAACGTTGGTGTCGTTATACCGCTTCTTCTAGAGTCTATAGTAGTCTGCCTGCCACTATCCGTCTCTTGCGGTAGATCCGTAGGATATGCCTTCCCCTAAGCATTATCTACTTGCGATCCTTACATGCTCCCCATCTTACTAGTCAAATATAACTCCGTTCGGGGTCGTAGGTAGCTACTATTCTTCTAGCTAATGTCTAGGTTATGATCTTTATATTATAATAACCCTAATATTATATCTTTATCGTTACTTATATTTATAATGCTAAATACGATTACTATAGTCTTTCCTATTATAATAATGTCGATCGGTTCGGTCTTCTTATGTACCTATTACGTTAAAAATAGCCCTTTAACTATACAATACTTCCGCTTTATTCTCTAAGGTATCTATAGCTAATTTATAAGTATCGGCGAAATTAGGTTTATCTTTACTCTACTATCTACTAATACGAGCATTTCGTACTATTTCCATTATGCTATTATCTATAATCGCTTATCTTGCTACCATTGTCTAAAGATTACGGTAATTTCCTATGTTTCTGCCAGAAGGTCTTGATATAGTAGTCTCTTACACCAGTTCCTCCTATACTATGCTACTACCCGCCGCTACACGGGCGTTAATGGTTTCTAGGCCCCTTAAAGGGCCCTAACCCGTTTCCCAGGTCAGTGCTAACCTCCTTGGTTGTTCGGCTAATAGTAGCTTTGTCAATCATACTTATTTCCGTAAGCTATTAAGTGCTTATAGCTTTCTACTATTAAGTCTGTTCTGCTTCTCGTCGTATATACTATAGCTTCATCTAAAGCTCCCGAATTTGCGATTTCTTTTCGTCTGTGTAATAGAGGTAGTCATTACTCTAGTACGAGTCCTATATATCTTGTCCCGTTCCGTAGTACCTAGGCTAGGCTTGTCTTAGAACTATTATAATGCCTTCTAGATCGCGGGCTTCGATCTTCTAGAGCAATTCGGCTACTCTATTTCCTATATCGTAGACCTATTCCATAGGGTAGAGGCTTCCGTCCTTATTTCCTTGTTAGGTCGGCTAGTGATTGTTTTCGAATTTATCACGGAAGTAATATCGACATTTGTATGCTATATACTAGAACTAGGGCACTTGTACGTATACCTCGTATTAAGGATATAGTCGTATAGCATTACCTAGGAGGTATTAAAATTCTTTCCTAAATCCTTCCCATTATATATAAACTATAGGTACCCTAATACTAAGGTAAAAATGTTTCTTCTAGTAACTTTCCTATATATACTCGTCTTTTCTACAGTTTATATATATAAACTAGTATTCTAGATTCTATATATCGTCACTAAGTTACCAGTTATTAAGGTACTTAGCGTAGCTATTAGGCCTATTATATATTATAGGCTATTTTCCTTTAATAGTTTCTACGATACGTTAGAGTTCCCTCATCTCGTCCCTTATCTCATCACTCTACTAGACAAGTCGAATCAAGCGTCTATCCTATTTACATAGTTCCGTATTAAGCTAGAAAACTTCATTATAGTACCATTCAATTCGTTCCTAGAGGAATAGAACATTAGGTCTAGGTCTTTCGATTCCTTAGGTATCGGTTATCTATAATCTATCCTACCTCTATATAACCGTAAAACCCTACTACCTTAAGGCTAAGAGAATCAAAATTGGCAGTACATACTCTCCTACTATATCCTATTTGGCAAGACCTGTCTCTAGGTCTATAGTAACCAGTTCGGAGTACGGTACTTGTTCGTCTTTACCATTGCCATCGTGTCCGAGACTATCCGTATCACTGCCCCTATCTTTATAGCCTATAGCTACTACTTCGATAACGTCCTTAGTAGTTTCGTCGATAACCGTAATTTCCTTTCTAGGGACTATCTTCTACCCTGTCTTCGGGCTTTGATATTCTCGCTTATAGTGCCCTTTCTTTCTATAGTTATAGTAGGTAACATTAGACTTGTCTTTAGTCGTCTTCTTCTAATCCTACTTCTATACTACGTTTATATCTATAGCTTTAGGGTATATCCTATATAAGGTACTAACGTATATTCGCTTTTTCTTATTATTAGCCTTAACCGTAGTTCTATTTATTTGACCTTATTTTTACTACTTTTATATATAGAGTCGATTATCGATTCTAATAGCCTATATAATGTATTTATCTAAAGTCTTAGGCCGATTATACTTATATAGCTCGTCTTTAACCTTTTCCTTTAAGCCGTTATAAAATAGTTACATTAACGCCTTATTATTAAGCTAAGACTTAAGTATATCCTATCTAAACTATATAGCGTAGGAGGCTACTAACTTAGTCTATTAGAGATTAGCAAATCTTTCTTATATATAAATCTTCTCGTCTTTGTTACCAAAAACCTTCCGAAGCTCTTCTTTAAAATAGTTATAGGATCGAAAGACTACCTACGTAAACGTATCTTGGTCATCTTTATCTTTCTTAGTAAGATAGTCGTTCTATATAGGCTCAAACTATCTAAGTGCCTTACCCTCTAGTCTCGTAGCTATATAAAGGACTTTAGCTTTATCGTCCGGAAACTTATTGTTATTAAGCCAGAAGTAGGATCGGAGGTTTGTTAGGAATCTTATAAGGTCCTCTTTGGTTCCTCTATATTTACTAGGTAGTTTGATCTTAATATAGCTCGCTTTGGCGCCCTCGAGTGCCTTAATTTTAACGTAAGCCTTGTTAACTAATTTCTACGAGTGCTTTTCGCCATTCTCGAGTTCCTTGATTCGAGTTTAAGTAGCCTTGTCTCTTTAGTCTAACTCCTAGATTCGCTAATAGAGTTAACCAAACTAGACAAGTAGCTATTCGGCTATAACGTTAGTAGCTATGTCGATATCAAGGTCGAAGTCACCTCCATTCTAAACTATAATAAAACAAAGGGAGTGATAGCAACGTATAACGAACCTAACTTAGACTTCTTCTAAAAGGGTTTAGACAAAGGTAGATTAAGCAGGACAAGTAGGTAGATTGTCTAAGGGATTTGGTAAAGTTAAAGGGTTTATAATAACACTAGAGTTACCTCTTATAGTAGTTAACAATGCTTAGTATAAGTACTATAATTGTAAGTTACTATTACTAGTAAACTCCTAGAGTCTACTAGAACGAGTGACTAACTATCTAATATACTTGTCTGGTTCTCTTATTCCTAAGTGTTCCCCCTTAGGTTCTAATTATATGATCGCTACTACGTCCCTTCGATCATTATTTAGGTGCTTGCCTTGATCGAAGTGCGATTACTGTGATCACTTCCTAATTAGTCCTTAGATCGTACGGTTCTTGTCACGGAAATATACATGCAGATGCCGCCTAAGCCACTAGCACAAACAGGCCAATCAAGCCGAAGGAATGATAGACCAATCAGGACAGGATCACGCTTAGCAAGAAATGATCCCAGCAGAGGATCACTAGCTCACAATATAAGCCAGGTAAGCTAGTATAAATGATCACTACGACTGCTAATGATCCCAGGATTATATATACATATAGATAGTCACTCGTTATAGTAGACTCTAGGAGTTTACTAGTAGTAACAATCACAATCATAATACTCATACTAAGCATTGCTAATTACTATAAGAGATAACTCTAAGTGTTGTTATAAACCCTTTGGCTTTACCAAATCCCTTAGACGACCTGCCTACTTGTCCTACTATACCTACCTCTGTCTAGACCCTTTTAGAAGAAGTCTGAGTTAGGTTCGTTATACGTTGTTATTACTCCCTTTGTTCTATTATGGTTCAGAACGGAGGTGACTTCGACCTTGACATCGATATAGCTACCAACGTCACGGCCGAATAGCTACTCGCTTAGCTTGGTCAACTCTAGCAGCAGATCTAGGAGTTAGACTAGAGAGATAAGGCTGCTTAAGCTCGAATCAAGGAACTCGAGAACCGCGAAAACTCGTAGAAGTTGGTTAACGAGGCCTATACTAAAATTGAGACGCTCGAGACTATTAAAGCGAAGCATATTAAGATCGAACTACCTAGCAAATACGGAGGAACTAAGGAAGATCTTATAGGATTCCTAATAAACCTCTGATCCTACTTCCGGCTTAATGACGACAAGTTTCCGGACGACAAAGCCAAAGTCCTCTACATAGCTACGAGACTAGAGGGCAAGGTACTTAGATAGTTCGAGCCTATATAGAACGACTATCTCACTAAGGAAGACAAAGACGAACGAGACGCGTTTATATAGGCAGTCTTCTAATCTTATAACCGTTTCGAAGAAGAGCTTTGGAAAGTTTTTAGTAACAAAGACAAGAAGATTCATATATAAGAAAGACTTGCCAATCTCTAACAGACCAAGTTAGCAGCCTCCTATACCGTATAGTTTAGATAGGACATACTTAAGTCTTAGCTTAATAATGAGGCGTTAATACAATTGTTCTATAATAGCCTAAAGGAAAAGGTCAAGGATAAGCTATATAAGTACGATCAGCCTAAGACTCTAGATAAATATATTATATAGGCTATTAGGATCGATAATTGACTTTACACACGAGAGCAGTAGAAACGAGGTCAAATGAATGGAACCACGGTTAAGGCTAACGACAAGAAAAAGCGAGCGTACGTTAGTACCTCGTACGGGACGCACCCTAGAGCCATAGATATAGACGTAGCGTAGAAGTAGGACTAGAAGAAGATAACCAAAGACAAGTCCAATGTTACCTACTATAACTACAGAAAGAAAGGGCACTATAAGCAAGAATGCTAAAGCCTAAAGAAAGAATGGAAACTAACCCTTAGAAAGGAAATTACGACTATCAATAAAACTACTAAGGACGTCATCAAAGTAGCAGCTACAAGCTACAAAGACAAGGATAGTGATATAGACAGTCTCGGACACGATGGCAACGGTAAAGATAAATAAGCACTATACTCCGAACTAGTCACTATAAACCTAGAGACAGGTCTTGCCAAATAGGATATGGCAGGAGAATATACACCGCCAGTTTCGATTCTCCCGGCCTTGAGATAGTAGGGCTTCACGGTCACGCAGAGGCGGGATAGATCGTGGACAACCGACACCTAAGGAATCGAAAGACCCGGACCTAATGTTCTATTCCTCTAGGAACGAATCGAATGGTATTATAACGAAGTTTTCCGGCTTAATACGGAACTGCGTAAATAGGATGGGCGCTTGACTCGACTTGCCTAGTAGAGCATTAAGATAAGGGACGAAATGAGGGAACTCTGACGTATTATAGAAACTATCAAAGGAGAATAGCCTATAATATATAATGGGCCTGATAGCTATACCGAGTATCTTAATAGCTAATAACTTAGTAACGACATACGAAACCCGGAATACTAGTTTATACACACGAACTACAGAAAGGATAAGCATATATAGGAAAGCTACTAGAAGAAACACTCCTATATTAGCACTAGAGTACCTACAATCTACATATAGTGGGAAGGATTCGGGAGAGAATTCTAATACCTCCCAGGCGACACTACACGACTATACCCTCGATACGAGGCACATACGCAAGTGCCCTAGTTCTAGTGTATAGTATACGAATGCCGATATCACTTCTACAACAAATTCGAAAACAATTACTAGCCGACCTGACAGGAAAACAGGGACGGAGGCTTATACCCTGTGGAATAGGTCTACAATATAGGAAACAGAGCAGCCGAATTGCTCTAGAAGATCAAAGCCCGCAATTTAGAAAGCATTACAATAGTTCTAAGACAAGCCTAGCCTAGGTACTACGGAATAGGACGAGATATATAGGACTCGTGCTAGAGTAACGATTACCTCTATTACGCGGACGAAAAGAAATTACGAATTTAGGAGCTTTAGATAAAGCTATGGCACGTACGACGGAAAGTAGAACAGACCTAATGGTAGGAAGCCGTAAGCACTCAATGGCTTATAGAAATGAGTACGATTGACGAAGCCGCTATTAGCCGAATAACTAAAGAGGTTAGCACTGACCTAGGAAACGGGTCAGGGCCCTTCGAGGGGCCTAGAAACCATTAACGCCCGCGTAGTGGCAAGTGGTAGCGTAGTATAGGAGGAACTAGCGCAAGAGACCACTATATCAAGACCTCCTAGCAGAAACATAGGAAATCGCCGCAATCTTTGGACGACGGCGGCAAGACAAGCGGTTATAGATAATAGCACAATGGAAATAGCACGAAATGCTTGTACTAGTAGATAGTAGAGCAGAGATAAACCTGATTTCGCTAACGCTTGTAAATCAGCTATAGATACCCTAGAGAATGAAGCGGAAGCATGGCATAGTTAAAGGGCCATTTCCGATGTAATAGGTATGTAAGGAAACTAAACTAATTAATATTACTATAGTAGGAAAGACTATAGTAGTTGTATTTAGCATTATAGATATAGGCAACAATAAAGACATAATATTAGGGTTACTATAGCATAAAGATTACGACCCGGACATTAGCTAGAAGAATAGTAGCTACCTATGACCCCGAACGGAGTCGTATTTAACTAGTAAGATAGGGAGCATGCAAGGATCACAAACAGACGATACTTAGAGAAAGGCATATCCTATAGATCCATCGTAAGAGACAGACAGTGGCAGGCAGACCACTACAGACTCTGGAAGAGGCGGCACAACGACATCGATATTACGACAGGAGGAACGAGCTAAACCGCCGATAGCTATTCTCTCCGTTGACAAATGCGGAGCACTGTAATTGGAGTAGTAGGTTGAGACAGGAGAAATCGCTAGTATTGCTATAGATAGAACCAAGTTTATATACTATTAGAAAACTAAGAAACAAGATAAGACTAGGGAAGTACCAAAGGAATATATAGGATACCTAGTATTCGAACCGAAACATCTAGAAGGATTACTAGAGCACGGCCTATAGGATCACGAGATTAAGCTTAAAGAAGGAGTATAACTAAAGTTCTTTAAGATTTACTACACGAGCTAGATATAGAACGAAGAACTTAAGCGATATTTGGAGGAAAACCTTTAAAGAGGATATATCTACCTATTAACATCGCTAGCAGGCTACCTAATCCTATTTATGCCTAAGAAAGACAGAAAGCTACGGTTATACGTCGACTATTAGCAACTTAACAAACAGACCGTGAAAAACCGATATCTATTACCGCTAATCTCACGGCTCCAAGATTAGTTAGTAGGAGCCTAATATTTTACACGTCTTGACTTGCTATCGGCCTACAACCATATACAGATCAAAGAAGGCAACAAGTAGAAAACGGCCTTTAGGACATCCTATAGCCACTATAAGTACCTTGTCATGCTATTCGGACTTATAAACGCGCTAGCAACGTTCCAAGCCCTGATTAATCAAGCTATCTGACCCTTTCTTAACAAATTTACAGTATATTATCTCGACAATATACTTATCTTCTCTAAGACAATAGACAAACACCGGAAGTACGTAAAAGCAGTACTAGACGCGCTATACGCGTATAAGCTATTAGTTAACAAGGAAAAGAGCGAATTCCATGTTAGGAAGATAGTCTTTTTAAGATACGAAATATCCCTAGGACAAATCTAGATAAAACCTTTAAAGGTTAAAGCTATTAAGAATTAGCCCCGACTAACGTTAGTCACGGAAGTATAAAGCTTCATCGGATTTATAAACTTCTACCAAATGTTCATCAGGAACTTTGGAGCGATCGTACGACCTTTACATAAACTTACCAAAAAGAACGCCGAATTCTAATAGGAAGAGCGACACGAGCAAGCATTTACGTAGATCTATAACGCTATTACTAAGGATCTAGTACTAGTACTGCCAGACCCTAAGAAGCCATTCGAGGTGGAAACGGACGCTTTAGACTATGCTATCAGAGGACAATTAGGATAACGAGATAAACAAGGGAAGCTATATCCTATAGCCTTCTTTTTAAAAAAGCTCGATAGACTACGTCTTAATTATCCGATTTATAATAAGGAACTACTTATGATTATTAAAGCTTTTAAGGAATAGTGACTATACCTCAATGGCATGATTAAACTGGTATAAGTATATATAGATTATAAGAACTTATAATACTTTATAATAACAAAGGAACTTAACAGACGACAAATACAATAAGCAGAATTCCTCATAGAATTTAACTTTGAGATCTACTATAAGAAAGGCAAAGAGAACGTATAAGTAGACATCTTAAGCCGATAAACAGATTATATAGAAGGACGAATAGAAATAATACTACCGTTGTTCAAAGAACGAACAGACAGAACGCTATATTACGAAACGTAGATACCCGTAGAAGATGATCTACTTGACTCGTTCCTAGAATGCTATACAATCTTTCGAGAAGAAAGGATTAACGAGGCACAGTATCAAGCAGCACCCGGACCAGTGGTACCTGGCGGAGTGGAAGAAAAAGATAGGAAACTCTAGTACCGAGGCAGAGTATATATCTACGACAAAGATTAGCAGCTGCGGATGATTCGAGAACTTTACAAGTCGAAACTCGGAGGATACAAAGGAATTACGAAGACTGTCGCACAAGTTAAGAAACACTACGACTTTCCACAGTTAATAGTACAAGTTAAGGAAGTCGTACGGAACTACGATATCTGTAATCGAAGCAAAACGGTACGATATAAGCCGTATAGGCTACTTTAGCTACTACTAATAGCTAACAAACTATAGAGTTTAGTTACGATGGACTTTATTACAAAGCTGCCAGAATCTAAGGACATAGCTATAGGAGTGACCTACGACAGTATTCTTACTATAGTAGATTGCCTAACTAAGTAGGTATACTTCTTTCCCTATAAGGAGTCCTAGATAGCAGAATAGTTAGTAGATATAATCTATCGGCAAGTTATATCAATATATACTTAGCTACAAAAATGGATCACCGACAGAGATACGAAGTTTATATCGAAGTTCTAGCAAGCGTTAATATAACGATTAGGCGTTAATAGTAAGCTATCAACGGCATATCACCTACAGACTGACAGACAAATGGAGCGACTAAACCAAGTTGTTAAGCAGTATCTCCGTTCTTACGTTAACTACTAGTAAGACGACTAGGTCATGCTATTGCCAATAGCATAACTCGCCTACAATATGACGCCGACAGAAACGACCAAAGTCACACCGTTCTTCGCAAACTACGGATATAAAGTAGACCTTAGGCAAGGACTAGAGGTCATAGTGCCAAGAGCAGTAGTCAAAGTAGAACAGATGTATACACTATATAAGAAGCTTAAAAAGGAACTCGAGTTTGTCAAAACTAGAATGAAGAACTACTACAACAAACATAGGCTCGAGGGACCTTGCCTAGAGAGGGGAGACAAAGTCTACTTGATTGTATAAAACTTACAAACTAAATGACTAAGCACAAAGCTAGACTTTAAAAAGGTCGGACCCTTCGTTATTAAAGAACGAATTTCGATATCTAACTACCGACTATCGTTACTATTATCTATACGACTACAGATAGATGTTTTTTATATTTCACTTCTTGAACTAGTACTAAAGAGCGCCAAGGTTGCTATATACATTGAAGTAGAAGACGAGGAAGAAGAATAGGACGTCAAAGAAATTCTAGATTCACGTATCATTAACGGGGAACTACAGTACCTAGTCAAATAGCTTGATTTTAGACTAGAAGATAACTCATAGGAACTAGTTAAGAACTTGAACTACCCTAAGAAACTAGAATAGTTCTACCGGCAGAACCCGAATCGACCGTAGGCACTAGCTCAGACAAAATAGCCAAGTCAGCCTCCGACAAATCTAGGCCTAAAGAAGACCAGTCAAACAGGACGTCAACACCCTAGGACCGTATATTACTAATAACACGCGCTTCGGAATCCCGCACCCTCTGTTCTTCTGCCTCTATTTCCTCTAGAGACTGTATACCTCGATGAAACAGCTCGGAACCCTGCTCCTTCAAGAAACGTTTCTGGCGACGAAGACGAGCTAATTGACCGACAGCCGTCTAAAGTTAAGTCTAAAGGACAAAAAGGGCCTCTTTGGCATTAGCCTCTTCTTGTTCTACACGCTTTTATTTAGATATAATCTTCGTTACTATAAAAGATTAGCCACGAACATTAAGGCAACAAACTAGGTCACGAATAAGCAGACGCTACGTTAAAACCATCGTAAGAACGACCCTGATATACGTACTCGCTATAGTAAGAAGAGCCTGACGCTATATAATAAGCTAAGTTCCGCTTAAAACACTATAAACACGGTATAATGTCTACGCCAGAAGAATCAATAAAAGAAGTAAGCGCGGCGCGCTATTAGGATTTCGAGGATCGGCGCTTAGAAACACAATCTGCCATCTTATCAGCCACTAGCAATACGGAAAAAGGGAAAATTACGAGGCATACATAGGAAGGATATTAGCGCTATTTGAAACGGCCTAAAAGAAGGCTTTTAGGTCGAAAGCCTCGGAAGGAGGGCATTATGTCATAGAAATATACATATAGATGCTGCCTAAGCCATTAGCACAAACAGGCCAATCAAGCTGAAGGAATAATAGACCAATCAGGACAGGATCACGCTTGGCAAGAAATGATCCCAGCAGAGGATCACTAGCTTACGATATAAGCCAGGTAAGCTAGTATGAATGATCACCACGACTGCTAGTGATCCCAGGATTATATATACATGTAGATAGTCACTCGTTATGGTGGACTCTGGGAGTTCACCAGTGGTAACAATCACAATCACAGTACTTATACTAAGCATTGCTGATTACTGTAAGAGACAACTCTAAGTGTTGTTATGAACCCTTTGGCTTCACCGAATCCCTTAGACGACCTGCCTGCTTGTCCCACTACACCTACCTCCGTCTGGACCCTTTTAGAAGAAGTCTGAGTTGGGTTCGTCACAGTTCTTAATTAATTCCGTATGCCTTGTCGGGTCGCCTTATGCAGCTAAATCGTGATATAGAGAGGCTCTAATATACTTATTAGTATAATAGCGTAGGACTAATAATAATAATAATAATACTATTATATCCTTACTTAGGAGCTTTTTAGTTATAACGGCTCCTTAGTAGCTAGAAGCCTTGTTAACTACTTAGACTATCTTAGCTAGGGTTTGGGCTTTAAGGTCCTCCTATAGGCTTACGTTCTATATTATAACCTCTTATAAGGCCTATAGTAGCACTACCTTAGCCGATAATAGGCCTCCTTAGGGGGCTATTACCCCCTATTACAGCCCTATAGCTACCTATACCTAGGTAAGGTAGGGGGTAACCTTAAGGGCTTTTTTAAGCCCCTTTTTAACTTTCTTAGCTATGAGTTCTTATAGGTTTAGAACTAGGCCTATAATAATAGTTATAAGGCCTTATAAGAGCCTATTAGCAAGGTCCTACACCCTACCTTATTTAAGGCTTAATATAAGATTAACTAGTTATATAATAAAATCCCTTAGCTCCTTAATATCTAAGGTAAGGTAAGCCTATAGTAGGCCCCCCTTTAATTAGTTCAAAGCTATAGGCCTCCCTACTTAATAGCTTAGCAATAGGCTTTAAATCGACGTTACGTTTAGGGACGCTAGGTAGCCTATGCGGTGAAAATTTTAACAGGCGCGCGAGGTGCGGTCGGATTACGGTCGGGTCCGGTTCTAACGCCTGCGATGCCTGTTGTACACCCGTAACGGCTTGCGCGCAGTTGAAAGTGGTACCGTTGGATAGCGGTTTTCGAGAGCTTTCTAGCGATGGTAGTTCCGTAAGTTTTGGTAGGGTATTTGCAAAGATATAAGAGAAGAGACTCCTTATCTAGCTTGACCTCTATGCTCTATCTATTATATTAGAAATAGTCCTCTAGCTATACTATACTTCTTCTTCATTCTCTAGGGTACTTATAGTTAGTTTATAAGTACTAGTAAAATTAGACTTATCTTTGCTTTACTGTCTACTAGTGTAAGCATCTTATACTATTTCTATATTGCCGTTATCTAAAGTCGTCTATCTTGTCGTTAGCCTTATATTGTAGCGAATTCCTATACGTCTGCCGGGAGATCTCGATAGAGTAGTCTTTTATACTCCTTCTCCCTATATTATACTACCACTTTTCTCTATTATAGCGTTAATAGTCTTTAGGCCCTTTAGGGGGCCCTAATCCGTTTCCTAGATTAGGTCTTAATTCGCTATAAGATCGTTCTATTGCTATTATATTAATAGTAGCTATCTCTTATAGCTATTCCTAGTACCTTGGATCTATAGGGTGCCTAGCTTTTCTAGGCCAAGCTAGCTTTATTATATAAAGTCCTACTAATACCTATTCCTTCTTCTAGACTTATTAGTTAGGACTTTTATTTTAATAATATACCTATATTACTAGAAGTTCCACTTATTCTAGTCTCATTTTCCGTATTAGCTAGTATCCTATATTATACTTTTCTCGGAAGTGATACTAGTATTTATATACTATATATTAAAACTATAGGATATAAATATAATCGGAGTATTATAGGTATAAGCTAATAGCGTCTCCGAATTTATATTAGAAGGGTTTCCTATATCCTATATACTAGACTCCTAGTATACTTTCTCTATAGCTATAGTATAGTTATTCGTATATATATCCTAGGTCCCAGATATTATAACTAAGCTTGTCAAGGTTATATTAGTCTTTGTCTTAGCTATCTAGTCTATTATAGAGGATATATCCGCCCTTATAACGAACCTAACTCAGACTTCTTCTAAAAGGGTTTAGACGAAGGTAGATTAAGCGGGACAAGCGGGCAGGTCGTCTAAGGGATTCGGTAAAGCCAAAGGGTTCATAATAACACTAGAGTTATCTCTTATAGTAGTTAGCGATACTTGGTATAAGTACTGTAATTATAGGTTACTATCACTAGTAAACTCCTAGAGTCCACTATAACGAGTGACTATCTACATATATATATAATCCTAGGATTACTAGTAGTCGTAGTGATCCTCTATGTTGGCTTACCTAGCTTATGTCGTAAGCTAGTGATCCTCTACTAGGATCACTTCTTACTAAGTGTAATCCTGTCCTGATTAGTCTACCATTCCTTTGGCTTGATTAGCCCGTTTGTGCTAGTAGCTTAGGCGGTATCTATATATATATTTCCGTGACATGATGCCCTCCCTCCGAGGCTTTCAACCCGAAAGCCCTCTTTAGGTCGTCTCAAATAGCGCCAATATCCTTTTCTATATATACCTTGTAATTTTTCCTTTTTTCTATACTATTAGTAGCTAATAAGATAGCAGATCGTATCTCTAAGCGCCGATCTTCGAAATCCTAACAGCACGCCACGCTTGCTTCTTTTATCGATTCTTCTGGTATAGACGTTATACCGTGTTCGTAGTGTTTTAAGCGGAACTTGGCTTGTCGTATAGTATCAGGCTCTTCTCGCTATAGCGAGTACATACGTTAGGGTCGTTCTTGCGATAGTTCCGATGTAGCGTCTGCTTATTCGTGACCTAGTTTATTACCTTAATGTTTGTAGCTAATCTTTTATAGTAATAAAGATTATATCCAAACAAAAACGTATAGAACAAGAAGAGGCTAATGCTAAAGAGGCCCTTTTCGTTCTTTAGACTTAACTTTAGACAGGGTCCTAGGGTGCTAACGTCCTGTTTAACTAGTCTTCTTTAGGCCTAGATTTGTCGGAGGCCGACTTGGCCGTTTTGTCCGAGCTAGTGCCTATAGTCGATCTAGATTCTACTAATAGAACTATTTTAGTTTCTTAGGGCAGTTCAAGTTCTTAACTAGTTTCTATAAGTTGTCCTCTAGTCTAAAATCAAGCCATTTGACTAGATACTATAGTTCCCTGTTAATAATACGTGAATCTAGAATTTCTTCGATGTCCTATTCTTCTTCCTTGTCTTCTGCTTTAATGTGTATAGCAACTTTGACATTCTTTAGTACTAGTTTAAGAAGTGAAATATAAAAAACATCCGTCTATAGTCGTATAGATAATAGTAACGATAGTCGGTAGTTAGATGTCGAAATTCGTTCTTTAATAAGGAAGGGTCTGACCTTCTTGAAGTCTAGCTTCGTACTTAGTCGTTTGGTTCGTAAGTTTCGTACGATTAGGTAGACTTTGTCTCCCCTCTCTAGGCAAGGTCCCTTAAGCCTATGTTTGTTATAGTAGTTCTTTATTCTGGTCTTGATAAACTCGAGTTTCTTTTTAAGCTTCTTATATAGTATATACATTTGTTCTGCTTTGACTACTGCTCTTAGTACTATAACCTCTAGTTCTTGCCTAAGGTTTACTTTATATCCGTAGTTTGCGAAGAACGATATGACTTTGGTCGTTTCCGTTAATGTTATATTATAAGCAAGTTATACTATTAGTAATAGTATAATCTAGTCGTCTTGCTAGTAGTTGACGTAAGAGCGGAGGTATTACTTAATAACTTGGTTTAGTTACTCTATTTGTCTGTTAGTCTGTAGGTAATATGCTATTAATAGCTTACTATTAATGCCTAATCGTTATATTAACGCTTACTAGAACTTTAATACGAACTTAGTGTCTCTGTTAGTAATTTATTCTTGTAGCCAAGCATATACTAATGTAACTTGCTAATAGATTACATTTACTAGCTATTTAGCTATCTAGGACTCTTTATAGGGAAAGAAGTATACCTATTTAGTTAGGCGATCTACTATAGTAAGAATACTATTATAGGTTACTCCTATAGCTATATTCTTAGATTCTGGTAGCTTTATAATAAAGTCTATTGTAACTAAACTCTATAGTTTGTCAGCTATTAGCGGTGGCTAAAGTAGCCTATATAGCTTATATTGTGCCGTTTTGCTTTGATTATAAATGTCGTAGTTCTATATAACTTCCTTAACTCGTGCTATTAACTATGGAAAGTTATAGTGTTTCCTAACTTGTACAATAGTCTTCGTAACTTCTTTATATCCTCCAAGTTTCGACTTATAGAGTTCTCGAATTATTCGTAGCTATTAGTCCCTATTATAGATATATACTTTGCCTTGGTACTAGAGTTTCCTATCTCTTTCTTCTACTCCGTTAGGTACTACTAGTCCGGGTACTGCTTAATACTATATCTCGTTAATCCTTTCTTCTCAAAAGATTACGTAATATTCTAGGAATAAGTCAAGTAGATCATCTTCTATAGGTATCCACGTTTCGTAATGCAGCGTTCTGTCTATTCGTTCCTTAAATAACGGTAGTATTATTTCTATTTGTCCTTCCGTATAATCCGTTCGTCGGCTTAAGATATCTGCTTGTACGTTCTCTTTGCCCTTCTTATAGCAGATCTCAAAGTTGAATTCCACGAGGAATTCTACCTATCGTATTTGTCGTCTATTAAGCTCCTTTGTCGTCGTAAAGTATCGTAAATTCTTATAATCTATATATACTTATACCGGTTTAATCATACCGCTAAGATATAGTCGCCATTCCTTAAAAGCTTTAATAATTGTAAGTAATTCCTTATTATAGATTGGATAATTAAGACGTAGTCTATCGAGCTTCTTTAAAAAGAAGGCTATAGGATATAGCTTTCCTTATTCGTCTCGTTGTTCTAATTGTCCTCTAATAGTGTAGTCTAAAGCGTCCGTTTCCACCTCAAATGGCTTCTTAGGGTCTGGTAGTACTAGTACTAGATCTTTAGTAATAGCGTTACGGATCTGTATAAATGCTTACTCGTATTGCTCTTCCTATTGGAATTTAGCGCTCTTCTTGGTAAGTTCGTACAAAGATCGTATAGTCACTCCGAAATTTCTAATGAATATCTAGTAGAAGTTTCCAAATCTAATAAAGCTTTGTACTTCCGTAACTAACGTCGGTCGTAGCTAATTCTTAATAGCTTTAACCTTTAAAGGTTCTATCCGAATTTGTCCTAGGAATATTTTATATCCCAAAAATACCGTTTTCCTAACGTAGAATTCGCTCTTTTCCTTGTTAACTAATAGTTTATATATATATAGCACATCTAGCACTACTTTTATATACTTCTAGTATTCGTCTATTGTCTTAAAGAAAATAAGTATGTCGTCGAGATAATATACCGTAAATTTATCGAGAAAGGGTTAGATAGCTTGATTAATTAGGGCTTAGAACGTTGCTAGCGCGTTCGTAAGTCCGAATAGCATGACGAGGTACTTGTAATGGCTATAGGGTATCCTAAAGGCCGTTTTCTACTTGTCGCCTTCTTGAATCTATATATAATTATAGGCTAATAGCAAGTTAAGACGTGTAAAATATTAAGCTCCTACTAACTAATCTCGGAGCTATGAAATTAGCGGTAACAGGTATCGGTTTTTTACGGTCTATTTATTAAGTTACCAATAGTTAACATATAACCGTAGCTTTCTATCTTTCTTAGGTATAAATAGGATTAGGTAGCTTACTAGCGATGTCGATAGGTAGATATGTTCTCTTCGAAGGTTTTCCTCTAAATATTACTTAAATTCTTCGTTCTAAGTCTAGCTTATATAATAGATTTTAAAGAACTTTAGTTATACTCTTTCCTTAAGCTTAATCTTATAATCCTATAAGCCGTATTCTAGTAGTCCTTCTAGATATTTCGGTTCGAATGCTAGGTATCCTTTGTATTCCTTTAGTACTTCCCTAGTCTTGTCTCGTCTCTTGGTTTTCTAATAGTATACGAACTTGGTTCCGTCTATAGCAATACTAGAAATTTCTCCTGTCTTAACCTATTGCTCTAATTACAGTACTCCGCATTTATTAATAGAGAGAATAGCTATCGGCGGTTTAGCTTGTTCCTCCTATCGCGATATTGATATTGTTATATTGCCTCTTCTAGAGTCTATAGTAGTCTGCTTGCTATTATCTATCTCTTGCGGTAGATCTATAGGATATGCCTTCCCCCGAGTATCGTCTGCTTGTAATCTTTATACGCTCCCTATCTTGCTAGTCAAATATGACTCCGTTTAGGGTTATAGGTGGCTACTATTCCTCTAGCTAATGTCTAGGTTATAATCTTTATACTATAGTAACCCTAATATTATATCTTTGTCGTTACCTATGTCCATAATGCTAAATATAACTACTATAGTCTTCCCTATTATGATAATATCAATTAGTTTAGTCTCTTTATATACCTATTACGTCGGAAATAGTTTTTTAACTATACTATACTTCTGCTTCATTCTCTAGGGTATCTGTAGCTAATTTACAAGCGTCAGCAAAATTAGGTTTATCTCTGCTCTACTATCTACTAGTATAAGCATTTCGTGCTATTTCCATTATACTATTATCTATAGTCGCTTATCTTACTGCCGTCGTCTAAAGATTACGGCGATTTCCTATATTTCTACTAGGAGGTCTCGATATAGTGGTCTCTTACGCTAGTTCTTCCTATACTACGCTACCACTTGCCACTATACGGGCGTTAATGGTTTCTAGGCCCCTCGAAGGGCCTTGACCTGTTTCCTAGGTTAGTACTAACCTCTTCGGTTGTTTAGCTAATAGCGGCTTCGTCAATCGTACTTATTTCCGTAAGCTATTAAGTGCTTACGGCTTCCTACTATTAAGTCCGTTCTGCTTTTCGTCATATATATTATAGCTTTATCTAGAGCTCCCGAATTCGCGATTTCTTTTTGTCTGTGTGATAGAGGTAGTCGTTACTCTAGTACAAGTCCTATATGTCTCGTCCTATTCTATAGTACCTAGGCTAGACTCGTCTTAGAACTATTATAATGCCTTCTAGATCACGGGCTTCGATCTTCTAGAGTAATTCGGCCGCTCTATTTCCCATATTATAGACCTATTCTATAGGGCGGAGGCTTCTATCCTTATTTCCTTGTCGGGTTAGCTAGTGATTGTTTTCGAATTTGTCGCGGAAGTAATATTGGCATTTATATACTATACATTGGAACTAGGGCACTTATATATATACCTTATATCGAGGGTATAGTTATATAGCGTTGCCTAGGAGGTATTAGAATTCTTTCCTAAATCCTTCCTATTATACGTAGACTATAGGTACCCTAACGCTAAGGTAGGAATATTTCTTCTAGTAGCTTTCCTACGTACGCTCGTCTTTTCCGCGGTTTACGTATATAAACTAGTATTCTAGGTTCCGCACGTCGTTACTAAGTTACTAGTCATTAAGGTACTTAGCGTAGCTATTAGGCCTATTATATATTATAGGCTATTCTCCTTTAATAGTTTCTACGATATATTAGAGTTCCCTTGTCTTGTTCTTTATCTTATTACTCTACTAGGCAAGTCAAGTCAAGCATCTATCCTATTTATATAGTTCCGTGTTAATCTAGAAAACTTCATTATAGTACCATTTGATTCGTTCCTGGAAGAATAGAATATTAGGTCTAGGTCTTTCGATTCCTTAGGTATCGGTTATTTACGATCTATCCTACCTCTATATAACTATAAAACCCTATTATCTTAAGGCTAGGAGAATTGAAATTGGCGGTATATACTCTCCTACTATGTCCTATTTAGCAAGACCTGTCTCTAGGTCTACAGTGACTAGTTCGGAGTACGGTGCTTATTCGTCTTTACCATTGCCGTCGTGTCCAAGACTATCTATATCATTACTCCTATCTTCGTAGCTCGTAGCTGTTACTTCGATAACGTCCTTAGTAGTTTCGTCGATAGCTATAATTTCCTTTCTAAGGACTATCTTCTACTCTTTCTTCGGGCTTCGACATTCTTGCTTATAGTGCCCTTTCTTTCTATAGTTATAGCAGGTAATATTAGACTTGTCTTTAGTCGTCTTCTTCCGGTCTTACTTCTATGCTATATCTATATTTATAGCCCCAGGGTACGTCCTATACGAGGTACTAACGTATATTTGCTTTTTCTTATTATTAGCCTTAACTATAGTTCTATTTATTTGACCTCGTTTCTACTACTCCTATATATAGAGTCGATTATCGATTCTAATAGCCTATATAATATATTTGTCTAGGGTCTTAGGCCAATTATACTTATATAGCTTATCTTTAACCTTTTCCTTTAAGCCATTATAGAATAATTATATTAATATCTTATCGTTAAGCTAAGACTTAAGTATATCTTATCTAAACTATATAGTATAGGAAGCTACTAACTTAGTCTATCAGAGATTAGCAAATCTTTCTTACATATAAATCTTCTTATCTTTATTACTAAAAACCTTCTAAAGCTCTTCTTCAAAACGGTTATAGGATCAAAAGACTACCTATATAAATATGTCTCGGTTGTCTTTGTCTTCCTTAGTAAGGTAGTCATTCTATATAGGCTCGAACTATCTAAATGCCTTACCCTCTAGTCTTATAGCTACGTAGAGAACTTTGGCTTTATCATCTAGAAACTTATCGTCATTAAGCCAGAAGTAGGATTAGAGGTTTGTTAGGAATCCTATAAGATCCTCCTTAGTTCCTCCGTATTTACTAGGTAGTTTGATCTTAATACGGCTCGCTTTGGCGCCCTCGAGTGCCTTGATTTTGGTATAGGCCTCGTTAACTAATTTCTACAAGTGCTTTTCGCCGTTTTCGAGTTCCTTCATTTAAGCTTAAGCAGCCTTATCTCTCTAGTCTAATTCCTAGATTCGCTAATAGAGTTGACTAAGCTAGGCAAGTAGCTGTTTAGCTATAACGTTAGTAGCTATGTCGATGTCAAGGTCGAAGTTACCTCCGTTCTAAACCATAATAGAACAAAGGGAGTGATAGCAACGTATAACGAACCTAACTTAGACTTCTTCTAAAAGGGTTCAGACGAAGGTAGATTGAGCGGGACAAGTAGGCAGGTCGTCTAAGGGATTCGGTAAAGCTAAAGGGTTTATAATAATACTAGAGTTGTCTCTTATAGTAGTTAGCGATGCTTGGTATAAGTACTGTGATTGTAGGTTGCTATTACTAGTAAACTCCTAGAGTCTACTATAACGAGTGACTATTTATATATATATATAATCCTAGGATTACTAGTAGTTATAGTGATCTTCTATACTAGCTTACCTAGCTTATGTCGTAAGCTAGTAATCCTCTGCTAAGATTATTTCTTACTAAGTATAATCCTATCCTAATTAGTCTACTATTCTGTGACGAACCCAACTTAGACTTCTTCTAAAAGGGTTCAGACGAAGGTAGATTGAGCGGAACTAGTAAGCAGGTCGTCTAAGGGATTCGGTGAAGCCAAAAGGTTTATAACAACACTAAAGTTATCTCTTATAGTAATTAGTGATGCCTAGTATAAGTACTGTGATTATGATTATTACCACTAGTGAACTCCTAGAGTCCACTATAACGAGTGACTATCTATATGTATATATAATCCCAGTGATCACTCGTAATCACGGTGATTATAAGTGATCGCATGGTGATGATTACCCTGATTACTGGTGAGCGTAGTGATCACTATACTTCCCTATGTTGTGATTGGTCCTTTCGTTCCTTTGGCTTGATTGGCCCGTCTGTGCCGGTGGCTCAGGTGGCATCTGCATATATATTTCTGTGATACGATGTCCTCCCTCCGAGGCTTTCGACCTGAAAGCCCTCTTTTTAGGCCGTTTTAAATAGCGCTAACATTCCTTGTGTTCCCTATATATGTTCTTTCTCCTTAGCCCTTGTTGCCCTTTGTACTATCAATTATATTATTTAACACGTATAGATCCCTAGTATTTATTTGTTATAAGCGTTTAGCTTAGTTTATTTCTGATTACAGGTCTATAATGATAGCGTGTTCCTATTGTATAGAGTATAACCGAGTGTATAAGATAATTGAAAAATCTCGTTACTATAAGGCTTATATACGTCAGGGTCGTATTTACGATAGTTCTAGCGTTCTAGTTTCTTCTTATAAGTTCCTATTTCCTTATAAGGGTACACTTCTAATCGCCATGCAGTAGATTATATTATACGCGAGTAATGTCGTTTAAAGGCTAAAGAGAAAGAGGCCGAAGCCTTATTATAGGAATATTAGTATAAAGCGTCTAAGGCGTTAGCCTGTCTAACTCGGGTTTGTAAATAACAAGAGTTCCTGGTAGAGAAGGGGGCAGATATGGTTACACGGGGTTTGTCGAATCTGGACGAATTGGAGGCGGTAGAATAGCAGGAATCGGGGGCCATCGTGTAACTTAGTGGTGGCGTCGAGGTTATTAACTAGGGTGCTATTTTCGGTTCTGTCCTAGGTTTGCCTTTGGCTAATCTAGGTTCTATCGATAGAATTGTTCTAGTTTCTTAGGGCAGTTTAAGTTCTTAATAGGTTCCTACAAGTTATCTTCTAGTCTAAAATCAAGCTATTTGACTAGATATTATAGTCCTCTATTGATAATATATAAATCTAGAATTTCTTTGACGTCTTACTCTTTCTCTTCGTCCTCTGCTTTGATATACGTAGCAGCCTTAGCATTTTTCGGTACTAGTTCGAGAAGTGAAACATAAAAAACGTCTGTCTGTAGTCGTATAGATGACGGTAATGATAGTCGATAGTTAGATGTCAAGATTCGTTCTTTGATAATGAAGGGTCCTAATTTTTTGAAGTCTAGCTTCTCACTTAGTCGTTTAGTTTGTAGATATTATAAGATCAGGTAAACTTTGTCTCCCCTCTCTAGGTAAGGTCCCTCAAGCCTGTGTTTGTCGTAGTAGTTCTTTATCCTTGTTTTAATAAACTCGAGTTCCTACTTTAGCATTTCATATAGCGTATACATTTGTTCTACCTTGACTGTTGCTTGTAGTACGGTGACTTCTAGTCCTTATCTAAGGTCTGCTTTATATCTGTAGTTCGCGAAGAATGGTATAACCTTAGTCATTTCTATTAGTATCGTATTATAAGCGAGTTATACTATTAGCAATAGCATGACCTAGTCGTTTTGCTAGTAGTTAACGTAAGAGCGGAGATACTATTTGACGACTTAGTTTAGTTGCTCCGTTTGTCCGTCAGTCTATAGGTAATATGCTGTTGATAGCTTGCTATTAATGCCTAATCGTCATATTAACGCTTGCTAGAACTTCGATATAAACTTGGTGTCTCTGTCTATAATCTATTCTTATGGCCAAGCGTGCACTGATATAACTTGCCGATAGATTACGTTTACTAACTGTTCTGCTGTCTAAGACTCCTTATAAGGAAAGAAGTATACCTATTTAGTTAGGCGATCTACTATAGTAAGGATACTATTATAGACTACTCCTATAGCTATATCCTTAGATTCTAGCAGCTTCGTAATAAAGTCTATTGTGACCGAGCTCTATAGTTTATCAGGTATTAGTAGTGGCTAAAGTAGCCTATATAGCTTATATCGTGCCGTTTTGCTTCGGTTATAGATGTCACAGCTTCGTATAACTTCCTTGACTCTTGTCGTTAACTGTGGAAAGTCGTAGTGTTTCTTGACTTGTGTAACAGTCTTTATAACTCCTTTATATCCTCCGAGTTTCGACTCGTAGAGTTCTTAAATCATTTGTAGCTGTTGATCTTTGTCATAGATATACGCTTTGCCTCGGTACCAGAGTTTCCTATCTCTTTCTTCTATTTCATTAGGTACCACTAGTCCGGGTACTACTTAATACTATATCTTGTTAGTCCTTTCTTCCCAAAAGATTATACAATACTCTAGGAATAAGTCAAGTAGATCATCTTCCATAGGTGCCTACGTTTCGTAATACAACGTCTTATCTATTTGTTCCTTGAATAATGGTAGTGTTATTTCTATCTGTTCTTCCGTATAATCCGTTCGTCAGCTTAAGATGTCTGCTCGTATATTCTCTTTGCCCTTCTTATAGCAGATCTCGAAGTTAAATTCTACGAGGAATTCTGCCTATCGTATTTGTCATCTGTTGAGCTCTTTCGTCATTGTAAAGTATCATAGGTTCTTGTAATCCGTATATACCTATACTAGTTCAATTGTGCTACTAAGGTATAGTCGCCATTCCTTGAAAGCTTCGACAATCGTAAGTAGTTCTTTATCGTAGATCAGATAATTGAGACGTAGTCTGTCGAGCTTCTTTGAAAAGAAGGCTATAGGATATAGCTTTCCTTATCTGTCTCGTTATCCTAATTGTCCTCCGATAGCGTAGTCTAAAGCGTCCGTTTCTACCTCAAATGGTTTCTTAGGATCTAGTAATACTAGTACTAGGTCTTTAGTAATGGCATCGCGGATCTATATAAATGCTTGCTCATATTATCCTTCCTATTGGAATCTAGTATTCTTCTTGGTAAGTTTGTACAAAGGTCGTACGATTGCTCTAAAGTTCCTAATAAACATTTGGTAGAAGTTTGTAAATCCGATAAAGCTTTATACTTCTATAACTGTCGTTAGTTATAGCCAATTCTTAATAGCTTTAACCTTTGAAAGTTCTATCCGGATTTGTCCTAGGGATATTTCGTATCCTAAAAAGACTATCTTCTTAATATAGAATTCGCTCTTTTCCTTATTAACTAATAGCTTATACACGTATAGCACGTCTAGTACTACTCTTATATACTTCTAGTGTTTGTCTATCGTCTTAGAGAAGATAAGTATATCATTAAGATAATATACTATAAATTTATCGAGAAAGGGTCAGATAGCTTAATTAATTAGGGCTTAGAACGTTGCTAGCACATTCGTAAGTCCGAATGGCATGACAAGGTACTTATAGTAGCTATAGGGTGTCCTAAAGGCCGTTTTCCACTCGTCGCCTTCTTTGATCTATTTATAGTTATAGGCCAATAGCAAGTCAAGATACATAAAATATTAGGCTCCTACTAACTAATCTTAGAGCTATAAGATTAGCAGTAATAGGTATCGGTTTTTCACGGTCTGTTTGTTAAGTTACTAATAGTTAACACATAACTATAGCTTTCTATCTTTCTTAGGCATAAACAGGATTAGATAGCCTACTAGCGATGTCGACAGGCAGATATATCCTCTTCGAAGGTTCTCCTCCAAATATCGCTTAAGTTCTTCGTTTTACATTTAGCTCGTATAGTAGATCTTGAAGAACTTTAGTCATGCTCCTTCCTTAAGCTTGATCTCGTGATCCTATAGGCCATATTCTAGTAATCCTTTTAGATGTTTTGGTTCGAATGCTAGGTATCCTTTGTATTCCTTCGGCACTTCCCTAGTCTTGTCTCGTCTCTCGGTTTTCTAATAGTATACGAACTTAGTTCCGTCTATAGCGATGCTAGCGATTTCTCTAGTCTTGACCTACTACTCTAATTGTAGTGCTCCGCACTCCTTAACGGAGAGAACAGCTATCGGCGGTTTAGCTCGTTCCTCTTGTCGTAATGTTAGTATCGTTATACCGCTTCTTCTAGAGTCTGTAGTAGTCTGCCTGTTACTATCTATCTCTTGCGGTAGATCTATAAGACATGCCTTCCCTTAAGCATTGTCTACTTACAATCCTTATACGCTCCCTATCTTGCTAGTTGAATACGACTCCATTTGGGGTTATAGGTAGCTACTATTCTTCTAGCTAATGTCTAGGTTGTAATCTTTATACTATGGTAACCCTAATATTATGTCTTTGTTATTGCCTATATCTATAATGCTAAATACGACTACTATAGTCTTTCCTACTATAGTAATGTCAATTAGTTTAGTCTCCCTATGTACCTATTACGTTAGAAATGGTCCTTTGACTATGCTATGCTTCCGCTTCATTCTCTAGGGTATCCATAGCTAATTTACAAGTGTTGGCAAAATCAGGTTTATCTCTGCTCTACTATCTACTAGTACGAGTATTTCGTGCTATTTCTATTGTGCTATTATCTATAGTCGCTTATCGTGCCGTCGTCGTCTAAAGATTACGGCGATTTCCTATATTTCTACTAGGAGGTCTCGATATAGTGGTTTCCTATACTAGTTCCTCCTATACTATGCTACCACTTGCCACTACATAGGCATCAATGGTTTCCGGGCCCCTTAAAGGGCCCTAACCCGTTTCCTAGGTCAATGCTAACCTCTTTAGTTATTCGGCTAATAGCGGCTTTATCTATTATACTTATTTCTATAAGCTATTAAATACTTACGGCTTCCTACTATTAGGTCTGTTTTACTTTCCGTCATATATGCTATAGCTTCATCTAAAGCTCCCGAATTCGTAACTTCTTTTCGTCCGCGTGGTAGAGGTAATCGTTACTCTAGCATAAGTCCTATATGTCTCGTCCGGTTCCGTAGTGCCTAGGCCAGGCTCGTTTTAGAACTATTGTAATGCCTTCTAGACTCCGGTCTTCGATCTTCCAGAGTAATTCAGCCGCTCTGTTTCCTACATCGTAGACCTATTCTACAGGGCGTAAGCTTCCGTCCTCATTTTCTTGTCAGGTCGGCCAGTAATTGTTTTCGAATTTGTTGTAGAAGTGATATTGGCATTTGTATACCATATACTAGAACTAGGGCACTTGCGCATATGCCTCGTATCGAGGGTATAGTCGTATAGCGTCGCCTGGGAGGTATTAGAATTTTCTCCCGAATCCTTCCCACTATACGTAGACCGTAGGTACTCTAATGCTAAGGTAGGAGTGTTTCTTCTAGTAGCTTTCCTATATATACTCGTCTTTTCTATAGTTCGTATATATAAACTAATATTCTAGGTTCTGTACGTTATTACTAAGTTACTAATCGATAAAACACTTGGCGTAGCTGTCGGGTCTATTATATATTACAGGTTGCCCTCCTTTGATGGTTTCTATAATACGTCGGAGTTCCCTTATCTCGTTCCTCATTTTATTACTCTACTAGACGAGTCGAATCAAGCGTCTATCTCGTTTGTACAGTTCTATATTAAGCTAGAAAACTTTATTATAGTACCATTTAATTCGTTCCTAGAGAAATAGAACGTTAGGTCTAGGTCTTTCGGTTCCTTAGGTGTCGGTCATCTACGATCTATCCTGCCTCTATATGACCATGAAACCCCACTGTCTTAAGGCTGGGAGAATCGAAATTAGTGGTACGTACTCTCTAGCCATATCCTATTTGGCAAGACCTGTCTCTAGGTCTATAGCGACTAGTTCGGAGTATAGTACTTGTCCGTCTTCTCTATTACCGTTATGTCCGAAATTGTCTATATCGCTGTCCTTGTCTTTGTAGCTTATAGCTATTACTTTAGTAACGTTCTTAGTAGTTTCGTCGATATCCGCGATTTCTTTTCTAGGGACTAGCTTTTACTCTTTCTTCGGGCTTCGATATTCTTGCTTATAGTGCCCTTTCTTTCCGCAGTTATAGTAGGTGACATTGGACTTATCTTTGGTCGTCTTCTTCTGGTCCTGCTTCTATACTACGTCTACATCTATAGCTCTAGGGTACGTCCTATACGAAGTATTGACATACATTTGCTTTTTCTTGTCGTTAGCCTTAACTATAGTTTTGTTCGTTTGACCTTGTTTCTACTACTCTTGTATATAGAGCCGATTATCAATTCTAATAGCCTATATAATGTATTTGTCTAGAGTCTTAGGCCGATTATACTTGTATAGCTCGTCTTTGACCTTTTCCTTTAGGCCGTTATAGAACAATTGTATTAACGCCTTGTCGTTAAGCTAAGACTTAAACATGTCCTATCTAAACTATATAGTATAGGAAGCTACTAACTTAGTCTATTAGAGATTAGCGAGTCTTTCTTATATATAAATTTTCTTGTCTTTATTGCCAAAAACCTTCTAAAGCTCTTCTTCGAAATGGTCGTAGGACCGAAAGACTGCCTACATAAACATATCTCGGTCGTCTTCGTCTTCCTCGGTAAGATAGTCGTTCTACATAGGCTCGAACCATCTAAGTGCCTTGCCCTCTAGTCTTGTAGCTATATAAAGGACTTTAGCTTTATTATCTAGGAACTTATCGTTATTAATCCGGAAATAGGATCAGAGGTTTGTCAGGAATCCTATAAGATTCTCCTTAGTTCCTCTATACTTGCTAAGTAGTTCGATCTTAATGTAGCTCGCTTTAATAGCCTCAAGCGTCTTGATTTTAGCATAGGCCTTGTTAATCAATTTCTATAAGTACTTTTCGCCGTTCTCGAGTTCCTTGATTCGAGCTTAAGCAGCCTTGTCTCTCTAGTCCAACTCCTAGATCCGCTGCTAGAGTTAACTAAGCTAAGCGAGCAGTTGTTTGGCCGTGACGTTGGTAGCTATGTTGGTGTCGAGGTCGAGGTTACCTCTGTTCTAAACCATAATAGAACAAAGGAAGTAATAATAACGTATAACAAACCTAACTTAGACTTCTTCTGAAAGGGTTTAGATAAAGGTAGATTGAGTAGAACTAGTAAGCAGGTTGTCTAAGGGATTTGGTAAAGCCAAAAGGTTCATAATAACACTAAAGTTGTCTCTTATAGTAATTAATGATGCCTAGTATAAGTACTGTAATTATAATTATTACCACTAGTAAACTCCTAGAGTCTACTATAACGAGTGACTATCTACATGTATATATAATCCCAGTGATTACTCGTGATCACGGTAATTGTAAGTGATCGTATGGTAATGATCACCCTAATCACTAGTGAGTATAGTGATTACTATGCTTCCCTATATTATGATTGGTCCTTTCGTTCCTTCGGCTTGATTGGCCTGTCTGTGCCGGTGGCTTAGGTGGCATCTGCATGCATATTTCCGTGACATATTCCTTTGGCTTGATTAGCCTGTTTGTGCTAATGGCTTAGGCGGCATCTACATATATATTTCTGTGATAAAACAGTTATAAGATCGAAAGACTGCCTATATAAACGCGTCTCGGTTATCTTTGTCTTCCTTAGTAAGATAGTCATTCTATATAGGCTCGAACCATCTAAGTACCTTGCCTTCTAGTCTTATAGCTATATAAAGGACTTTAGCTTCATTATCCAGAAACTTATTATTATTAAGCTAGAAGTAAGATTAGAGGTTTATTAGGAATCTTACAAGGTCTTCCTTAGTTCCTCTATATTTACTAGGTAGTTCGATCTTGATATAGCTTACTTTGGCGCCCTCGAGTGCCTTGATTTTAATGTAGGCCTCGTTAACTAGTTTCTACAAGTGCTTTTCACTGTTCTCGAGTTCCTTGATTCGAGCTTAAGTAGCCTTATCTCTCTAGTCTAACTCCTAGGTTTGCTAATAGAGTTAACCAAGCTAGGTAAGTAGCTATTCGGCTGTGACGTTAATAGCTATATTAATGTCGAGGTTAAAGTCACCTCCGTTCTGAACTATAATAGAACAAAGGGAGTGGTAACAACGTATAACGAACCTAACTTAGGCTTTATCTAAAAGGGTTCAGACGAAGGTAGATTAAGCGGGATAAGTAGGCAGGTCGTCTAAGGGATTTGGTAAAGCTAAAGGGTTTATAATAATACTAGAGTTGTCTCTTATAGTAATTAGCAATGCTTGGTATAAGTACTATGATTGTAATTATTACTACTAGTGAACTCTTAAAGTCTACCTAACAAGTGACTAGTTAGCTATATATATAATTGTCTATCTTTCTTTAATAGTTATTACTAATGCTATTTTTCCTTTTACTCCGTGATTCCGTGTTGTCGACGGTAACATGTTATTATTACTAGTGAAGACCTTCGTCTTGGCGGTGATAATCTTCTGGTTGGTCTGTTAAGTGATTAGCTGTCGGAATGTCCTACGTCTTGGCTGTAGCCTGCTAGGCCGTCTATGTGCTTATCCGTGATAGAGGTAAGGCCTCTATAGGGCTATTCTAGTTACTTCTCCTTTTCTTTGTGGTGTATTAGTATTCTAGATTTGGCGTTAAAGGCGGGATAGAGGTTTTTATCTGGCCTATTAGGTATAGTTTCCTTTGTATATAACTAGAGAGGCTCTAATATGCTTATTAGTATAATAGTATGGGATTAATAATAATAATAATAATAATATCCTTTCTTCTTATAGTTATAATAGGTAATGTTAGACTTATCTTTAACTATCTTTTTCTTATCTTACTTTTAGGCTATATTCATATCTATAGCTCTAGGGTACACTTTATAAGATGTACTTTTATAAGTCCATTTCTTTTCATTATTTACCTTGGCCAGGATAAAAACTTATCTATACCCTTTCTTTTACTACTTCCGTTTATAGATCCTATTGTTAATATAGATAGCTATTATAATATATTTATCTAGGGTCTTAGGTCGATCTAGCTAATATAGCTTGTCCTTAATGTCTTCCTTAAGTCCTATATAAAATAGTTATATAAGTCCTTCCTTATTAATCTTAGCCCTTAGAGAGTCTTATCGAAATCGAGTAGTATATTCTGTAGCTAATTTGGTCTAGTATAATTAGGCAAGTCGTTCCTAAGTATATAGCTTCTCGTTACAGTCTCTAAAGACCTTCTATAGCTTTTTTTTGAATTTCTTATAGGAACCGAAGATCTTCCTAATAAAGGCCTCTCTCTTCTTATCTTCATTATAGAGGAAATCCTTCTAGGTCGGTTCGAACCATTAGAGCGCTTGTCCTTCTAGCTATAAGGCTATAAAGAGCACTCGTTCCTTGTTGTCCTCTACCTTGTCGTTATAGTAGCAGAGATAGGCTCTTATAGTAGTAAGGAATCTAACTAGTTTCTCCTTACTTCTATCGAATTTATTAGGCAGGTCAAGCTTGACTTTCTTCTTTAGAGACGATTCTAGTTCCTCGATCTTAATATAAGCCTCGTTAATAATTTATTACTAGCCCTTGCTTTCTTCTTCTAGCTATTAGATATATTAATTAAGTTCTTTAATAACCTATTAGACTTAGGCTATTATAATAATTATAGTATTAATAGCTATAGATATATCTTCTTTATCTTAAACTATAATAAAATAAAGGAAATAATAGTAATATATAATAAACCCTGCTTAGACTATCTTTTAAAAGGGTTTAGATAAAGGATATCAATTAGATATAATATATAAGAGGTCGTCTAAGAGGTTTAATAAAGCTAAAGGGTTTATAATAATACTTTAGTTATCTCCTTATAATATTAGGGTACTATAAGTCATAATTACTATTACTAGTAAACTCCTAGAGTTTACTAGAGTTCGTCAGAACGAGTGATTATATACAGTTCCCTGTCTTCCTTCCTTGAGTCCTAATCGTGCGATTGCTGCTACGATCCTGTGATTGTTATCCGAGTGCTTGTCTTGATCGAAGTGTGATCACTGCGATCACTTCCTAATTGGTCCTTAGGTCTTATAGTTCCTAATTGGTTCTATACGTCTTACTAGGTCGCTTTATATAGCTAAATCATAATAATAATATATATATATATATATAGGAAAACTATATCTATAGGCCGGATAAAAAACCTATAACCCCCTTTAGAACTAATAAGTAAGAGACTTTATAGACTATTAAGAAAAGGAAAGATTAGCTAGGCTAGTCTAACCCTAGGGGCTCCTAGCCCCTAGGGCCTAGCCTAGCTTAGGTCCTACCCCTAGTCTAGGTCTAGCCTTATAACTAGCCTATATTCTAGGAGCCTCCCTAACTATAAGAGCTAGTTAACTACCCTCTTTATAAGTGTCTAAGTTTATCTTAGAAGTATTTTACTATAGAAATTACTAAAAAAGTAACTTTAATAGTAATTTATATTAATAGCTAACTAAAAACTAAAAAGATATAAGCCTAAGTATTATATTAGAACTTAGAACTATAGTATAGGTATATAGTTAAAGAGGCTCCTAGAGTATAGGCTAGGTATAAGGCTAGACTTAAACTAAAGGCAGGACCTAGTATGACAAACCTAACTCAGACTTCTTCTAAAAGGGTTCAGACAAAGGTAGATTAAGCGGAGCTAGCAAGCAGGTCGTCTAAGGGATTCGGTAAAGCTAAAGGGTTCACAACAACACTTCAGTTATCTCCTCACAATATTAAGGTACTATGAGTTGTAATTGCTATCACTAGTGAACTCCCAGAGTTCACCAGAACGAGTGACTATATACAATTTCCTTTCCTTCCTCCTTAAGTCTCGATCGTGCGATCGTTACTGCGATCCTGCGATCGTTACCCAAGTGCTCGTCTTGATCGAAGTGCGATCACTGCGATCACTTCCTGATTGGTCCTTAGGTCTTGTAGTTCCTAATTGGTTCTGTATGCCTTGCCGGGTTACCTTATATAGCCAAATCGTGACATGATGCCCTTCCTTTAGGTCTTTCGTCCTTAAAAGACTCTAGTCTGTTTCAAATAGTACTAATATCCCTTGTCTGTATATAATTGCGTTTCCTAGTTTCTTCCTTCCTTTGCCTTCCTACAATATTATCAAGATAGCTAATTATATAAGAAAGAAGTTAAAATCTAAACCTGCTATATCGACTCTTCGTGCTAATTACCTTCTTATGGTGATTTTTTCTTTAGATAGCCTTTTAACGATACGTCCTTGTTCGCTATATGAGTCTAAAGGCCTTAGTTTATATAAGGTCTCGAAAGCTAACTCTTCTCGATACATAGAGTGCATCCGTAACAAACGCTCGAATTATAACATTCTTAGCGTCTCCCCTACTTAGCTTCGGTCTATTACGGCTTAGCATTAGAAACTTAAGGATGAACTTATAGCTACTAAGGAGCAAGTCCTTTGTCTTCGGAAACAAAAGCAGATATAGTTTGAGAAGATAATAAGGGCTATTACTCGGGGTATTAATAGTATAGAGGAGTTAGAGCGAGTGGAGCGTGAGGAGGCTGAGGCGGCGGCAGCAGCGGAGGCTTCTAGGGTTACTACGTCTTCTTCGACCCCATCTTGCCTATCTGCCGATTTCGGATAGCTTTAGAATACTATATATCCTAAAGTTCCTTTAGATCCGTCCTTACTAGCCGATTTTAGGTTGGTTTCTAGTCTGTTACTTTTGGTCGATCGGGGTTCCTCTAATAGAACTATTAAAGTTTCTCAAGGTAATTTAGGTTCTTGATAAGTTCCTATAAGTTATCTTCTAATCTAAAATCAAGCTATTTAACTAGATATTATAGTTCTCCATTAACGATATATAAATCTAGAATTTCTTTAATGTCCTATTCTTCCTCTTCGTCCTCTACTTCAATATTTATAGGAATCTTAGCGTCCTTTGGCGCTAGTTCCAAGAGTGAAATATAAAAAACGTCCGTCTGTAGTTATATAGATGACGGTAACGATAGTCGATAGTTAGATGTCGAGATTTGCTCTTTGATAACGAATAGTTCTAATTTTTTAAAGTCTAGCTTCTTGCTTGGTCGTTTGGTTTATAGGTATTATAAGATCAGATAAACTTTATTTCCCCTCTCTAGGCAAGGTCCCTTAAGCCTATATTTATTATAGTAGTTCTTTATCCTCGTTTTAATAAACTCGAGTTTCTTTTTAAGCTTTTTATATAGTGTGTACATTTGTTCTGCTTTGACTACTGCTCTTGGCACTATAATCTCTGGTCCTTATCTAAGGTCTGCTTTATATCTGTAGTTTGCGAAGAATGGTATAACCTTAGTCATTTCTATTAGTGTCGTGTTATAAGCGAGTTATACTATTGGCAATAGTATGACCTAGTCATTTTGCTAATAGTTAACGTAAGAATGGAGATACTATTTAATGACTTAGTTTAGTCGCTCCATTTATCCGTCAGTCTGCGGGTAATATACCGTTAACAGTTTGCTATTAACGCCTAATCGTTACATTAACGCTTGCTAGAACTTCGATATAAACTTGGTGTCTCTGTCGGTGATCTATTCTTACGGCCAAGCGTGCACTAATACAACTTGCCGGTAGATCACGTCTACTAGCTGTTTAGCTATCTAGGATTCCTTATAGGGGAAGAAGTATGCCTATTTAGTTAGGCAATCTACTATAGTAAGGATACTATCGTAGATTACTCCTATAGCTATATCCTTAGATTCTAGTAGCTTCGTAATAAAGTCTATTGTAACCGAACTCTATAGTTTGTTAGGTGTTAGCAGAGGCTAAAGTAGCCTATACGGCTTATATTATGCCGTTTTGCTTCGATTGCAAATGTCATAGCTTCGTACGACTTCCTTAACTTATACCGTTAACTATAGAAAGTTATAGTGTTTCTTGACTTATGTAACAGTTTTCGTGACTTCTTTATATCCTTCGAGTTTCGATTCGTAGAGTTCTTAAATCATTCGCAGCTATTAATCTTTGTCGTAGATATACGCTTTGCCTCGGTACTAGAGTTTCCCATCTCTTTCTTCGACTCCGTTAGGTACTAGTGGTCTGGGTGCCGTTTAATACTATATCTCGTTAATCCTTTCTTCTCGGAAGATTACGTAACATTCTAAGAATAGGTCAAGTAGATCATCTTCTACAGGTGTCTACGTTTCGTAATATAGCGTTCCGTCTGTCCGTTCCTTAAATAACGGTAGTATTGTTTCTGTCTATTCTTCCGTGTGACCCGTTTGTCGGCTTAAGATGTCTGCTTATACGTTTTCTTTGCCCTTCTTATAGCAGATCTTGAAGTTAAATTCTACGAGGAATTCTGCCTATTATATTTATCGTCTGTTAAGCTCCTTTGTTATTGTAAAGTATCGCAGGTTCTTGTGATCCGTATATACTTGTACTAGTTTAATCGTACTACTAAGGTATAGTTACTATTCCTTAAAAGCTTTAACAATTGTAAGTAGTTCCTTATTATAGATTAGATAATTAAGACATAGTCCGTCGAGCTTCTTTAAAAAGAAGGCTATAGGATATAGCTTTCCTTGTCCGTCTCGTTATCCTAATTGTCCTCTAATAGCATAGTCTAAAGCGTCTATTTCTACCTCAAATGGTTTCTTAGGATCTGGTAGTACTAGTACTAGGTCTTTAGTAATAGCGTCACGGATCTATATAAATGCTTGCTCGTATTGTCCTTCCCATTGGAATTTAGTATTCTTCTTGGTGAGTTTGTACAAAGGTTATATGATCGCTCTAAAGTTCCTAATAAACATTTGGTAGAAGTTTACAAATCCGATAAAGCTTTGTACTTCCGTGACTATCGTTAGTTATAGCCAATTCTTAATAGCTTTAACCTTTAAAGGTTCTATCTGAATTTGTCCTAGGGATATTTCGTACCCCAAAAATACTATTTTCCTAATATAGAATTCGCTCTTTTCCTTGTTAACTAATAGCTTATATACATGTAGTACGTCTAGTACTGCTCTTACGTACTTCCGGTGTTTGTCTATCGTCTTAGAGAAGATAAGTATATCGTCAAGATAATATACTGCAAATTTATCGAGAAAGGGTTAGATAGCTTGATTAATCAGGGCTTAGAACGTTGCCAGCACGTTCGTAAGTCCGAATAGTATGACGAGGTACTCATAGTAGCTATAGGGTATCCTAAAGGCCGTTTTCCACTCGTCGCCTTCTTTGATCTGTATATAGTTATAGGCCGATGGCAAGTCAAGATACGTGAAATATTAGGCTCCTATTAACTGATCTCAGAGCCGTAAGATTAGCGATAATAGGTATCGATTTTTCATAGTCTGTTCGTTAAGTTGCCGATAGTCAATATATAACTGTAGCTTTCTATCTTTCTTAGGCACAAACAGGATTAAGTAGCCTACTAGCAATGTCAACAGGCAGATATATCCTCTTTAAAGGTTCTCTTCCAAATATCGCTTAAGTTCTTCGTTCTATATTTAGCTCGTATAGTAAATCTTAAAGAACTTTAGTTATACTCCTTCCTTAAGCTTAATCTCGTGATCCTATAGGCCGTATTCTAGTAGCCCCTCTAGATATTTCGGTTTAAATGCTAGGTATCCTTTATATTCCTTCGGTACTTCCCTAGTCTTATCTCGTCTCTCGGTTTTCTAATAGTATACAAACTTAGTTCCGTCTATAACGATGCTAGCGATTTCTCCTATCTTGACCTACTACTCTAATTATAGTGCTCCACACTTATTAACAGAGAGAATAGCTATCGATAGTTTAGCTTATTCCTCCTATTGTATTGTCGTTGTCATTTTGCCGCTTCTTCTAGAGTCCGTAGTAGTCTATCTGCCACTATTCGTCTCTTACGGTAGATCTATAGGATATGCCTTCCCCTAAGCATCGTCCTCTCGCGATCCTTACGTGCTCCCTATCTTACTAGTCGAATACGACTCTATTTAGGGTCGTAGGTAGCTACCATTCTTCTAGCTAATGTCTAGGTTATAATCTTTATACTATAGTAACCCTAGTATCATGTCTTTGTCGTTACCTATGTCTATAATACTAAATATGACTGCTATAGTCTTCCCTACCATAGTAATATTAATCGGTTTAGTCTCCCTATATACCTATTACATTAGAAATGGTCCTTTGACTATGCTATACTTCCGCTTTATTCTCTAGGGTATCTATAGCTAATTTATAAGTGTTAGCGAAATCAGGTTCATCTCTGCTTTACTATCTACTAGTACAAGCATTTCGTGCTATTTCTATTATGCTATTATCTATAGTCGCTTGTCGTGCCGTCGTCGTCTAAAGATTGCGGCGATTTCCTATATTTCTGCCGGGAGGTCTCGATATAATGGTCTCTTACGGCGGTTCCTCCTATACTACGCTACCACTCGCCACTATATAGGCATTAATGGTTTTCGGGCCCCTCGAAGGGCCCTAACCCGTTTCCTAGGTTAGTACTAACCTCTTTAGTCGTTCGGCTAATAGCGGCTTTGTCGATCGTACTCATTTCTATAAGCCATTAAGTGTTTACGGCTTCCTACCATTAGGTCTGTTCTACTTTCTATCGTACGTGCTATAGCTTTATCTAAAGCTCCCGAATTTGTAACTTTTTTTCGTCCGTATAGTAGAGGCAATCGTTACTCTAGCATAAGTCCTATATATCTCATCCTATTCCGTAGTACCTAGGCTAGGCTCGTTTTGGAACTATTATAATGCTTTCTAGACTCTAGTCTTTAATCTTCCAGAGCAATTCGGCCGCTCTATTTCCTACGTCGTAGACCTACTCTACCAGGTATAAGCTTCCGTCCTCATTTTCTTGTCGGGTCGGCTAGTGGTTATTCTTAAATTTGTCGTAGAAATGGTATCGGTATTCGTATGCTATACATTGGAACCAGGGCACTTACGTATATGTCTTGTGTCAAAGGTATAATCGTATAGCGTTACCTAAGAGGTATTGGAATTCTCTCCTAAATCCTTCCCACTATACATAGACCGTAGGTACTCTAATGCTAAGGTAGGAGTATTTCTTCTAGTAGCTTTCCCACATATGCTTGTCTTTTCTACGGTTCGTACGTATAAACTAATATTCTAGGTTCTATACATCATTACTAAGTTACTAATCGTCAAAGCACTTGGTATAGCTATCAGGTCTATTATATACTATAAGCTGTTCTCTTTTGATAGTTTCTACAATACGTCGGAGTTCCCTTATCTCGTCCCTTATCTTATTGCTTTACTAGACAAGTTAAGTCAAACGTTTATCCCATTCGTATAGTTCCATGTTAAGCCAGAAAACTTCATTACGGTACCCTTTAATTTGTTCCTATAGGAATAGAACATTAGGTCTAGGTCTTTTAGTTCCTTAGGTATTAGTCGTCTATAATCTATCCTACCTCTATATAACTATAAAACCCTACTACCCCAAGGCTAGGAGAATCGAAATTAGTAGTATATACTCTCTAGCCGTATCCCATTCGGCAAGACCCGTTTCTAGGTCTACAGTGACTAATTCAGAATACGGTACTTGTTCGTCTTCACCGTTGCCGTCATATCTAAGACTGTCTATATCACTGCCCCTATCTTTGTAGCTCGTAGCTACTACTTCGGTAACATTCTTAGTGGTTTCGTCGATGTCTACGATTTCTTTCCTAGGGACTAGCTTCTACTCTTTCTTCGGGCTTCGACATTCTCGCTTATAGTGCCCTTTCTTTCTATAGTTATAGTAGGTAACATTAGACTTGTCTTTAGTCGTCTTCTTCCGGTCCTGCTTCTACGTTATATCTATATCTATAGCTCTAGGGTGTGTCCTATATAAGGTACTAGTATACGTTCGTTTTTTCTTGTCGTTAGCCTTGACTATAGTTCTATTCGTTTGACCTTATTTTTACTACTCTTGTATATAGAGCTAATTATTAATTCTAATAGCCTATATAATATATTTGTCTAAAGTCTTAGGTCGATTATACTTATATAGCTTATCTTTAACCTTTTCCTTTAGGCTATTATAGAACAATTATATTAATGCCTTGTCGTTAAGTTAGGACTTAAATATATCCTATCTAAACTATATAGTATAGGAGGCTACTAACTTGGTTTATTAGAGATTAGCAAGTCTTTCCTATATATAGATTTTCTTGTCTTTATTACTAAAAACCTTCTAAAGCTCTTCTTCGAAATGGTCGTAAGATCGGAAGACTGCCTATATAAATATATCTTAGTCGTCTTCATCTTCCTCGATAAGATAGTCATTCTATATAGGCTTAAACCATCTAAGTACCTTGCCCTCTAGTCTCGTAGCTATATAAAGGACTTTAGCTTTATCATCTAGAAACTTATCATTATTAAGCCGGAAGTAAGATCAGAGGTTTATTAGGAATCCTACGAGATCCTCCTTAGTTCCTCTATATTTGCCAGGTAGTTCGATCTTAATACGGCTCGCTTTAACGGTCTCGAGCGTCTCGATTTTGGCATAGGCCTCGTTAATCAATTTCTATAAGTACTTTTCGCCGTTCTCGAGTTCCTTGATTCGAGCTTAAATAGCCTTATCTCTCTAGTCTAACTCCTAGATCTGCTATTAGAGTTAACTAAGCTAGGTAAACAGTTATTTAGCTATAATGTTAGTAGCCATGTCGGTATTAAGGTCAAAGTTACCTCCGTTCTAAACTATAATAGAACAAAAGGAGTAATAGCAATATATAACAAACCTAACTTAGACTTCTTCTAAAAGGGTTTAGACAAAGGTAGATTAAGCAGAGCTAGTAAGCAGGTCATCTAAGGGATTTGGTAAAGCCAAAGGGTTTATAACAACACTTTAGTTATCTCCTCACAATATTAGGGTATTATAAGTTGTAATTACTATCACTGGTGAACTCCCAGAGTTCACCAGAACGAGTAACTATATACAATTTCCTTTCCTTCCTCCTTGAGTCTCGATCGTGCGATCGCTGTTACGATCCTGCGATCGTTACCCAAGTGCTCGTCTTGATCGAAGTGCGATCACTGCGATCACTTCCTGATTGGTCCTTAGGTCTTGTGGTTCCTGATTGGTTCTGTGCGCCTTGCCGGGTCGCCTTATGCAGCCAAATCGTGACACCTAGGCTAGGCTAGGCCCTAGGGGGCTAGGTACCCCTAGAGCTAGGCTAGCTTAGCTACTCTTTCCTTTTCTTAGTAATCTATAGAGTCTTTTACTTATTTGGTTCTATAGGGGGTTATAGGTTTTTTATCCGGCCTATAGGTACGGTTTTCCTATATACTAGCTTGAGAGGGACCGGTGAGCCCTAAGTAAGGGCATACCAGGGTAAGATAGTAATAATAATAATAACCTTTATGAATGGTGATTTAACTACTGCCCTCCTAGCAGGTACCTATACTAGGCAGGTCTTATCTTCTAGTACTGCTAAGAGCCTACTAGCCTCTGTTCGTGCTTGTAGTTTCAGGGACTTAGACCTCTTTTCTGGTGGTATAAGGACTTCTACAGGCGAACCGTTATGGTTGCTCAGCTGCAGCGGTTGCTAAGCTGCTGCTCAGCCTCGCTCACGTGGTCTTTTCAGCTGCTTGTGCAATAGGCGATTCGCGCCTGCAGCCGTCATCTCCGTCCGGTGACCCGCAGGGCTCTGGCAAAATCATTCTTTACAGTATGGCATCTGCTGGTGTTGCGTCGATCAGCGCAATGGCACAGGCGGGGCCACATGTGGAGCAGCACCTCAGCAACGCGGAAGCTTGCCTGCTTTTCCAGGGTAACGTCAGCGGACCCCTGAACATCCACCGTGAGCGAACGTTTGGCTCTTCGCCGCAGGAAACAGCACATCTACTGACCTTCTCTAGACCATGGCACCGACACGTCCCGAGAATGATCGCTTGAGCGCCTGGACAGCCTTCCCAAAGCATCCTTCGACGCGGCAAACAAGCAACATGTGGCGACCTGTCTCCCCGGCACGCGGCGCGACGTCCTCGAACAGATCAGGAGATGGGCCGACGGAGACGGCGGACAACGGATATACTGGCTCAAGGGCATGGCTGGCACGGGCAAGTCGACGATCGCGCTGACGATCGCGCGCGAATACAGCGACAAGAAGCGGCTCGGCGCGAGCTTCTTCTCGAGGGGCGGAGGCGACCTCGCGTCGACACGGAAGTTCGCCGCGACGGTCGCCGTCCAGCTTGCGGAGACGTCACCAGAGCTGTGCCGGCACATTGCCGACGCGGCCGCCTCTAGTCGCCGCATCCACGGGCTCGGCTTGTACGACCAGTGGGAGAAGCTCGTTCTGCAGCCGCTAGCGCAGCTCGACAGGGAGGCGCTCCCGCACCCACTCGTCGTAGTAGTGGACGCGCTGGACGAGTGCGACAACAACGACGACGTCTCGCTCTTGATTCGATGCCTGGCAGCGGCGGTGACTGTCGAGCACGTCAATCTCAAGGTATTTGTCACAACGCACCTAGCATAGGGGTTTTCTTTATGCACGCGACCACAGGAGAAACTTGCTACTCTAATATTCGTTGACAAATGGCATGTCCAAAGCAGGTATGTACAATGTTGGTCGTAATCCGACGCCAAGGGTTGTGAACCATCATCCCACTACATGAACAGTTCCCCAGACCAGCCTATACATCTTCAGTCTCCAGTCCTCCATCCTCGTGTTTATGTACCTGATACAACAGCGACCACAGCTGGGATCACTTCTTCTGCGTTGCCAGATGCACAGTCTGAGCTTTCCCTGTGCCATTATAGGCTACGGCGGTGATGTGCGACCTTTTGTCGGAAGCGCTGCTATGGACGCCTTCGCTAAAACGCAGGTGCATGTCAGAAACGCCGACTGAAGGCCGCAGGAGTCGATAGTCGGGCTAAGGGACGCTGCTTACCGGGCGCAGACCTCGACTGTGTCTGGGGGAAGAACATGCTCGTTGGCCGGAACAGCTTCCTCCAAGTCAGGTTTCACCTTCTCGGCCGCCCAATCCGGTCTTCTCCAGGTATCGGTCTCGGTGGCGGCGGAAATATTGATGAGCTTCCCGCTGGAGGTGAGGACGGTCCCAAGGAATTTCTTGGCGATAACCCTGTTGAATGACATGTTGACACGGCGGCGAGTTGCAGATGGAGTTACTAGGTAACCAAAGATACCGAGAGTAAGAGGCGTTGTTCGAATGGTCCGGACCAGCTAGTACGGAAGCTGGAGAGCAAGAGGCCCTTTATAGCCATGTTGTCTCTTTCTGGCTATTCAATGCCTGTACCCATTTCTGTACAGAAGTCATCAACGGATTGACTGCTTGCGACAGTGGATGTCAAGCGCGTAGGTGGGGAGGCCGGTGAGGGCGGCCTGCTGGAAGCGAGCCGGCGACTCTCCTCGGTCACCAAGACGCGGGAACATGCTGCTCTGGGTTACTGAGGCGGCCATAAGGGGCTTGCTTGTAAGCGCCGAGCAGGGCTATGATAGTGTCGAGTGCCGCCTGCCTATCCCATATAGGAATGCATTTTAGGAATAGCCCCTCTTGTGCGTGTGGAAGTGGAAGGTTGTAACCGGTTATTTTAAGAAGTTCCTGGGTTAGTTAGCCGAAAAGCCCCAAGCGCCTGCGTCGGCGCTACCTAATGGCTGGCCACCCGCCAGGGGAGAAATATGGCCTGACTATCGAACTGATTGGGTGAGGGTTCTAGAAGGTTGATGTAACAAAGCCGTAGCTACCAGGCCCATTTATTAGGACCGTTGAGTTGGCCAAGCGACGGCCAAACAGACCGAGGACCCCGACCCGCGTCATAGCCCGCTTTTCCCTTCGCCAAGCATTAGACCAGGTTGTTGTTGTTTCCGTGGCTGTTCCTCACGTCTGCTCACCCTTGACCTTCCAGGGGCTTGTTTAGAGTCTGCCTCGCACGGGCCAACAACAGACAACTGAAATTCTTCTCGCTTCACTTCTTTCTCATCGCAAGCCATGCTCCAGGCAACGGGCAGTGGTCCAAAAGGGGACGAAGTACCTCCAGAGTCGTCGATGGCCTCCTTGTTCAAGGTCGGAACGGCCCTTAGAGGCCGACTTTCGACATATTCCATCGTCAAGGAGCTTCATAGGGCCGCTGACGAAGGTGCCGTGTTTCTCGCGACGTAAGTGACCGTCGTTAGTATTACTTATGCGTCCCTAAACGCGTATCCAGAAACCAAAACAACGAGAAGTGCATTGTCAAGAGCATCAGGGGCCACTGGCGCTTACAGAATGAAGCCGACATTCTGAAGCGGTACCAGGACCAGACACCGTTTCTCCGCCCATTGCTGGATGAAATTGTTGAACCATCAGACCCGCCTTCAATTGTTCTAAAGCACCTTGATAGCGACCTCCTGACCGAGTCCAACCGGAAGAGACTGTCGCGTCCCGAGATCAAGCAGGTCGCGAAGTGCGTGCTCCAGGCTCTGCACGTTCTACACAGAGATGGACTGGTCCATACAGGTACGTGCTCGGTTACTGTTTTCAAGTCTCGATGCCAGGTAGAACTCCAAAATCTCACAGGCAACTGGATATAGATATTAAGCTGGACAATATCTTTGTCAATTACGGCCAAAACCAACGGTTCAGCACGATACAGCTCGGCGATTGCGGTGGAGTAGTGTCCGAGAATTCCGACTTCGCTAAAGAGGGCCACCTGATCGGTGCGGGTTTTACTCGGAGCCCGGAAGCTACGTTCCAGCTGCCATGGGGGACCGCTACGGATATATGGTCCTTTGGTAACGCTGTAAGACGTGGATCATTGCCCGTGCCTAAGCAGCTACTTATTTATATGGTTCTAGATCCTCAGTCTCCTCTACGGCGGCGATTACCATCTCTTCAACCCCGGTATCGAGGGATTTAAGCCCGACGACAACGAATACGAACTTACGGTGCTCAAACGCATGTACAAGTTTTTTGGACCCTTCCCGCAGTCATACGACGACTTCCATGACCGCGAGACTATCACCATTATCAACTACATCAACAACCTAGGCCCGCCCGAGAAGCCGTTTCACCGTGTGACGACGAGGGAAGTCCCCCCAGCAGACAACAAGTTCATACGCAGGATCATGAAATTGGATCCCCGTGACCGGCCGACGACGGAGCAGCTGCTTGCTGATGAGTGGTTCACCGAGGAGTCCGAAGACACCAGGGACCCGGTTCCGGAGAAACCTCAAGCTGCCGATGCGTGACTCACCGCATTTCCGAAATCTGCAGTGTGATGAAGCCAAAACGAGGGGAGGTCGGCGGGCGACAGACCAGATCCAACGCCAAGTCCGTCCGTGCTGGCAGCCCGGGAGTCAACGGCGGCCTGCACTGCCCCCCTGCTCCCCTCCCCCACCCACCCCCCAAAACCAAATTCCGGGCTTGGTCACTGCCGCAGCCTTTACCCCACAACCGAACTCGGGCGAAACTCGGGAGGCACAGCACCACGAATGCCTAGTTGTGGAGAGGGCTTTTCAGCGCAGAACGAGGGCATCGAGGACTTTAACGAAGGAATTCTTCGAACCCCCTTACGCACCAGCTAGTACGGCATGGCGTACCGGAGTAACAATCCAGCTAGTCTCGCAAGCTGAATAATAAATTCCATATCGGATTGGGACAGGCCGCCCAGCCGTCAGGCCCTAAATCGGCGAACTGCAGAAGCGGACATGCATGTATTCGCATGCAGCCATAGTTATTTCCACTTGGCAGTTGGTAACCAGGCTAATTGTTCCCATGCTACTGTAATCACACTGCACGTTAAGCATTCCCTTTTGCCTGATTTATTGTCCACATCATCGGGTGTGTACACTAGGCAGCAATGCAGTTTGATTCGACCGCTGGTCGCTGCCTGGGCCGACCCTCTTCTTCAAGGTCGAGGTGCGTGGGCAAGGCTTGGAGCCAACGCCCGTCAACGGCAAGCCCATCCGACCAACTTACAATTGTCGGCCGAGCCATCTGCAGGTGGTAGCAGAGATAGGACTGCTGCAAATCGCTTCCCCGAGGGCACCCATGTCCTGTTGTCACAGACTCCCTTCAGGGACGCGATGGATCGGGTAGCGCGCAATGCATGTCTTGACCTCTACTTTGTTAGTGACTCGCCCCCCTGGACGCTCATCTTCCGTTGTTCCTGTCACTTTCCACTTCTAGGCGCTCGGGTGGTAATCACACCCAACAGGCCACATACTCAGCTGTCCTCATCACGAAATGTGGGTTTGAGGATCCGGTAAGCCGAGAATTATCCCGCGTTGCTCGGGATGGGGCTGCTCCGTCTTGAGACGCCGAGCTGAGAATCATCCCGCGCTGTTCGGGACAGAGACGTTGCGTTGCAATTGTTATCATGATTCTCTACACTATTCTCGCTATAGCTTCAAGGGATGCTAAGACAACTAGTTAATCTTAGGACCAAATGTAACCTAGGAACAAGACGTCCCAGGACCAACCGCGTCCTAGGAACAAGACACCGGCTTTCGCAGCCACCCGCAACAATGCATCCTCGTCCATGTGCGTCGGGCCGCCTATGAGATTCAAGGGCAGTTGGGAAACGCGTAGCGTTACTCAGGTGCCGCGATGATGTCCCACAACCCGTAAATCCTGTGGCCGATCTATTTCTATTAGAGGGCGCGATCGGAGATGGTGGCGTATCAATTCGCTTCCAACCCCTCGGGACGACCCTAGCCGGTTACAGCGCTCCCCGTGGAGTTGGGCAGACGCGCTTGTGCTGAAACGCCCCACAGAGCGCACTGCAAGGACGGGCATTTGGCTTTACGTCCCCTTGGGTCGATCATTCCGCGCTACAGGGGGGGGGGGGGAGCTCGTCCAAGTTTGGGTGTTTCTGGCTCTATTTTGGGGAGCTGCAGCTTCACTACTCCGTATATATAACGTATATGCACCACACATATACCTTATATGCATATATATTTATCTACGTACATACTCTGTATAGTCGGGAGATTTCCTTAATATCTCCCCCAACGGAACAGCTGAAATCCGGACGTATGCACTGCGTACTGAGGCCAAAGGCAGAAAAGACCCAGCTGACTCTTCTCCCTCGCGGAGAGAATCCTCTCCCGTCTCCATCTTCGATCGGGTGTGTCCCTAGACAGATTCAGGCCGGCCAACCGCCGCCGCCCCCCACCGGCGGAGTCACGCAAAGGATAGGCGGGGCTTTGTTCGCGTGCTCTAAGCGCCCGTAGCCGAGGCGGAGCGCGCCAACGTCTAGCACGGCCCTGCCGCATGCCGGAAGCGACACCGCCGAGCCGTGGAGCCGCTGCATTTTGGGAAGACAAACGCTTGCAAACAAAGTCGGCTTCATTCCAGTACAATCGGATACCCTTGAGGCACCCCGGACTGTGAGGAAGAAAGTGCAGCCACGCCGCGCCCCTCATGACCTGCATACATCCAGCCAAACTCAAGGTCGGTGCTAAATGGACTTGTACTTGGTACATGTATTTTCAGCACCTCCACATATATTCTAGATGTCTAGATAGATCAGCGAAAGCATAAGGCATCATTAAGCCTCCAGCCTAAGATAAGAGTGAGCCGTCAAATCATCATCATCCTTAACCGATCGAGCATCTTGCTCTCCGCGTAAGCCGTTTAGGGCAGCCCACCTCCTCAGCTCTGCAGCTTCTTCCCCATCCCCCCGTACGTGACCATCTTGGTGACCTGATACTCCCCAATCCCGTACATGGAACCCTCCCGGCCGAACCCGCTCTCCTTGACCCCGCCGAACGGCGCCGCCGGGTCCGAGATCAAGCCGGTATTGACGCCCACCATGCCCACCTCGAGATGCTCGGCCACGCGGTGGACGCGCTCCAGGTCGCGCGAGAAAAAGTAACCCGCCAGCCCGACGGGGGTAGAGTTGGCGATCCGCACGACTTCCTCCTCGGTGTCGAAGGGGAAGAGGCCGGCGACGGGGCCGAACGTCTCCTCGGATGCCATGGCCATGTCCGTCGTCATGTCGACGAGCACGGTCGGCTGGTAGAAGTTGGCGCCCAGGTCGGGCAGGCGGTGCCCGCCGAGGAGGACCCGGGCCCCCTTTTGCTGGGCGTCCCGCACGTGCTGCTCGACCTTGTCGATGGCCCTGGAGTGTATCAATGGCCCGTGGGTGACGCCGGTGTCGAAGGGGTTGCCGACCGAGAAGGTGGCGACCTTGGCGGCGAACTTGGTCGCGAACTCGTCGTAGATGCCGCGCTGCACAAAGATGCGGTTGGCGCACACGCACGTCTGGCCCGACGAGCGGAACTTGGAGGCGACGGCGCCCGCGACGGCCTGGTCGACGTCGGCGTCGTCAAAGACGATGAAGGGCGCGTTGCCGCCCAGCTCGAGCGAGAGCTTCTTGAGCGTGCCCGAGCACTGCTTCATCAGCAGCTTGCCGACCGGGGTCGAGCCGGTGAAGGAGACCTTGCGGACGGTCGGGTTGGTCGTCAGAACCTCGCCCACCTCGGGCGTGTTGCCGAGGGCGGTGATGACGTTGACCACGCCCTTCGGGATACCGGCGCGGTGGGCGAGCTCGGCAAGGGCGAGGGGCGTGTAAGGCGTCTCGCCGGGGGCCTTGCACACCACGGTGCAGCCCACAGCCAGGGCGGGGCCGACCTTGCGCGTGATCATGGCGGCGGGGAAGTTCCACGGCGTGATGAGCCCGCAGACGCCGACGGGCTCCTTGATGGTAAAGACGCGGTTGCCCGGTACTGACGAGGGAATCGTGTCACCGTAGATGCGCGGCGCCTCCTCGCTGAACCACTCGAAGAAGTTGGCCGCGTACGTCACCTCGCCCTTGGCGTCAGCCGTCGGCTTGCCGTTCTCCCAGCTGATGAGCGTCGCAAGGTCGTCGGCGTTCTCGACTACGAGATCGTACCATTTCCGGAGCAGCTTGGACCGTTCGCGGCCCGTCTTGTGGCGGAACTCCTCAAACGCGGCCGCGGCCGCTGCAATGGCCTTTTCTGTGTCCTGGGCGTCAAACTCGGGGCAAGTTCCGATGAGTTGGCCGGTGGCCGGGTCTATACTGGGAGTGAGCAGCCCGGAGCTTTAAGTTATCCGGGAAAAAAAAAAGGGGAGGGGGGGGGAACTGGCAGAAGGGAGGCGCACCGTGGACCTCAAAAGTCTTGGCCGACCTGGCCTTCACCCACTCGCCGTTGACGTAGCACACGTCTTGTTTGAAGAGGGAAGGGTCCCTGAGCTGGCCGCAGCGTCAATCGCCGGATACCCGGAGGCGCAGTGCAAGGGGGAAGGGTGCCGGTAACTTACCTTGGGAGCCATGGTAGATGCCCATCGGAGGGACGGCTTGATGATGACAGGCAGCGCTGATCTCCGGAACTGAGGCCTCGCTGCTACTGCCCGTGGGGTGGCAAACAGCGTCCTCTGAAGGAAGGACATGCCGACCGACGGCTGTGATCTACCTATGTAAGTACGGGAGACTGTGGAGAGTAATAGCTCAGCTCCGCAGGTGTCGAGACCCGAGGAAGGGCCCGAGGAAACGGATGCCAAGAGGTTGGTGTGCCGAGATTTAGAGACGATAATAACTCAAGCTCTGCCCGGGAGTGTATTCGACTTGGGCCGAGGCTGCCCGTCTGCATGCGACTGACCGACCGACCGACCGACCGAATTGTGCGATTGGGCGGATTGCTTGTTGCTGATCGGCGGAATTTTCGTGCGGGGTGCTGTTGTAGTGACAATGTTCCTTCTCTCGTGTTCTTATCCTGGATCGCACCTTCGGCGTTTCCTGCTGGCCTTCTGTTGCCAGAGCCCGTTAATGTTGCCAGACGAAGCTCGGGTTGTTGCTGTGCAGAGGTCTGTTTTGACCGAGTCCTCGGATGATGACGTCGGCGTAGCCAATCGCAATTGCCAATGACTGGAACTGCACAACAATCGTACCTACTGTAGTACCTTGCTTACTTAACCGCTGTTAGAGTTTCTCACCAGAGCTCCTGTAAGGCCCGGCCTGCTTCTTGTTTCATTCACTGGGTTCCTGTCACATACAATCCCTCGTACTCAAGCCTCACAGTTTCCCTGCAGCGGCGGGCTAGGTCGAGACCTTCCTCATCCGCCTACGAAGCGATGTATGTACATAATACTTGCAGCGGAGTCTCCCGAACCCCGCATCAATTCCAGAATGGGAAACCACTCTTCCCCTGTTTCCCCGCACTCTCCAGGTCCATGATACTCTTGAACTCATGATTTTGTGGCACAAGAAACCACTCCAGATCGAGACACGAAACCTGGACTGACTTCAATTCGTCCTCGATGTATTTCACACCGGGAGGGGGGGGGGGGCCACATGATTACACAGTACCCGGGTGGCTTTCCTTCTGCTTCTTCGTTGCAATCTTAAGCTCACGAGCGAGCAGCGTTTCGGACTCCAACTCCCGTTACGCTCGCTCATGATGCCGATCAATCAATTCAGCCTGCATGCCGGCCATTCACCGTGCCCGCACGGCAATCCAACAATCCAACCCTGCATTTCCGTTCCACGGCGTCAGCCGCTGCTCTGTTTGTAGAGTCCCTGTGAGCCGCTACCCCGCTGTACCCTGCGTCTTTTTGGCCGAAATCGTGGCCGATTGCTGGAACAGCTCGGACCCGCGCCGGCGAGGTGCGAGATGCGAGATGATCGATGCAGCGACGCTGGGGATGAGGGTAACTGAGGGGTGAGGGGCAACCTGACGGCGTGAGGTGGGAAAAGGATAAGTGTGTACTGCGTATTTCATGAATCGCCTTGTCCTCCATGGCTTCTCACCTTGAGAGGCCCCTAAGCGCCTCCCCTCCTCCTGTCTCCCTTTCGCTCTCCTTCTCCCTTTATATCTAACACCTATGTTTCCTAGTATGAAGCAAGTCGCCCTTCTGTGCGCCCTTGCCGGTCTGGTGCTGGCTGCGCCTGAGTATCCCGTTCCCGGCTCGGCCGAGAGTAACGACGTGTTCGACGGCTATGTGAGCTACAGCATCGAGTTCGCGAGCTTTCCGGACTTTGCAGGTACGTCATTGTCGACCTGGCTCTCTGTCTCTGCCGGCCGTCTGCTCAACCCTCCCAGGAAACAAGACGCACCCAAACACCTTCTCGGATGTCCTCCTGGATAACCTCGGACAACTTCAGGGACACAAGCCGTACATACGCGTCGGCGGAAACACTCAGGACTATGCGCTCTATAACCAATCGCTACCCTACGCCCTGAACGGCACAACTAACCCGAGCCGGGCTGTAGATTATCCCACCACAGTGATCATTGGACCCTCCTACTTCGAGTCCTACGACACCTGGAAGGACGTCAAGTTTTCCCACGGCTTCAACCTCGGCCTGGGCGGGAATAGGTCAAGTGGATGGCAGGCATTGCTAGATACAGTGCCCTTGGCTTGCAAGGCCCTGGGCAACGGAAAGCTGTACGTCTGGGAATATGGTAACGAGCCGGACTTGTTCTCGACCTCGGCTCAGGGGCCAGTGAGGCCAGCCAACTGGAGCGAGGCTACCTACGTCTCCCAGTGGCACAACGGCACCAGGCAAATCAAGGCCCTTGTGCAGGAGCATTGTCCCGAGACGTTGGAGTCGGGCAACCATGGCTATATGGCGCCATCCTTTGCGGGAGTCAACAACTACCTAAAGGAGCCTGCAGCGTGGGCAGCCGGCCTCGACGGAGACCAGGACATCAAGCTATTTTCCACCCACAAGTATGTCTCCTGGACCACTTGTTTCCCGGCAGCCCTTGCTGAGCCATCCCCCAAGCTACATCAGCGGCGCTACCTCTCCGGGCGTGACCCTTCAGGGCACATTGATGAATCACGCCGTGACCAAACGCGCGGTCGATGTTCACATTACCGAGTACAACAAGATCCTCTCGCAGTCCTCCGACCCGGTCCCTCCCCTGGTCTTTGGCGAGACCAACTCGCTCTATAACCAAGGTCGTCCTGGTCTCTCCAATACATTCGGCGCTGCTCTCTGGGGTGTAGACTTCAACCTCTACTCCGCCTCTGTCGGCTTCAAGCGCGTGCACATGCACATGGGCACGAATTTCCGGGTATGTGTGGTTTCTCTTTTCTCCCTCTAAGCGTTTTGCATATCCTCCTTACTGAGACTGTGCCCGCCGTAACCCAGTACGTCGCCTGGCAACCCATCGAAACCGACAAAGCAACCTTGGGCACCAAAGCACCCTACTATGGTTCGATCGCAGTCGCCGCCGCCCTTGGCTCCCGTCCCGCTACCGTCCGCGAGATTCTTCTGTCTACCCAGATCTCTGGCGCAGAGCTCCAGCCGGAAGCAGCATATGCAATCTACACTGAGAGTACGTTCCGCACTTCCCTTTCAACCCTCCCCCCCCCCCCACCTCTCCCTCCTTTCCTCCCTCCCCCCCTTCTCCCCGCCAGTCGGCCATCGTGAATAAACCTTGGAAGAAGCAGAAACGAGAAAGAGAGTGTGAGAGAGAGAGAAAGATAGAGAGAGTAATCGAAATGTCAGCTAACCTTCACTCCCCAGACGGCGCGGTCCTCTCCCGCCTGATGATACTCAATCTCCGATCATACAACACGACCGTCGACGGCGCCGGCCTGACGCCGCTGCCCTCGCCGCCGCCGCGCGGCGCGGTCGAGTACGCCTTCCGGCTCGAGGGCGTCGCCCCGGGCGCCGCGATCCCCGTGCGCCGGCTCGCCGCCAACGGCAGCGACGCCATCACGGGCATCACCTGGGACGGGTGGAGCTACAACCACGAGCTGGACGGCGGCCGGCCCGTGCGCCTGCCCAACGTGACGGACACCTCGGAGACGGAGCGGGTCGTCGTCGGGGAGGACGGGGTCGTGACGGTGACGGTCGAGGACTCGAGCGCCGCGTTGCTGGAGATTGGGGATGCTAAGACGGGGAAAGGAAAAGGGGAGGGAAAGAGTAAGGGTAAAGGGAAGGGAGAGGGAAGGGCAAGGAGAATGCGAAGGTGAAGATGGAGGGGGGGTGTTGATCATTCCATGAGTAACGAAGGCGGCATGGCCCGTCTCTGCTGACATTGGGAAAAAAATATTATGCAGTAGCACGAAGGGCCAAACGAAATACATAGTGGTGGACTGGAAAAATGTATGCCTGGGTGTATCAACTACGCTGTGACTCGAAACCAAAAAACATTGATCCATAACCGTGGCCAGACCCCTGAACTCCGAACGAAAAAAAAAAAAAAAAAAAATCAAAGCAACCAGCAGCAGCTATACCATTAGCTGGTGTCCAAGCACAAACCTCACACGTCTGTCGAGGGTCAAAAGAACAATACAAAGCCATCCGGCAGACTGGACATATCGGAACATTCCTCCTTCTCCTCCTCACCACCATTCGGGGACGACTTAAGCGGCCCAGCCTGCAGAGCAGCAGCGGCCCGTAGCACACACACACAGCTCGGAGAGAATCCTTTGCACTCGGAAGGACACACGCCTTCTCCTCCCCTACTGTTAATCATCATCTTCCCCTTCTTCTCCTCTCAGCGAGAGTCTTGCCGCTCCGCACGCTCAACTGTTGCGCAACGGCAGCTTCCTCTCCAGCGCGTGGAACGCCTGCGTCCGCGGGGTGAAGGGCGTCTTATCAGCGGCGGGTGCTGGCGCTGGCGCGGGCGCGGGCTGCAGCTGCACCACGGAGGCGGCGGCCTTGTTCTTGGCCTTGGCCGGGTGCCCGTCGTCGTCGTCGTCCTCGGCGTCCGAGTCGTACATGTCGAGCTCCTTGTTGGGGAGCATCGCCCATATGGCGAAGCCAAGCTGGCAGAGGTAGACGGTCCTGACATCGCTTGCACGTTAGGATGAGGAGAGGAGAGGGGAGGGGAGGATGCGAGAGAGGGATGTGAGGGAACGAAAAGAGAAAAAAAAAAAAAGAGCCACTCCTCCTTACAGCAGATAGACGGTCACGCCAAGCGTTGCTTGGACCATCCGGCAGGTCTTGGCCGCCCCGTACGGCTCCGCCAAACTGCAGCCGATGCGGAGGTGCCAGGGAGTCGGGCTGGGATATCTCGGGTCGGCGTAGTCGGGGCCGGCCTGGCCGTAGATGCTCACGGTGTAGAGGACGACCAGGACGAGGCTGATGATGGTGCCAAAGATCGGATAGAAGACCTTCATGATGGTGGCGATCATCTTGGCGAGGAGAATAAAGAGGGAGAGGATGGAGATGGCGACATTGTAGTTTGTCAACCTGTGTGCCGGGGGGGGTGTTAGCAACGGGCGAGGGACGCGACCGCGGTCGGTCGGGGGGGAAGGGGGGAACTCCAAACACAAGAGACTCACGTTTTCGACCAGACAAAAGGGACCGTGGGCAGCGGCTGGTAGTTGGCGTACGCGTAGAGGATCATGTTGGGGTTCGAGTTTTGCTTGTTCTCAAAGCCGATGCGCCAGAAGAGCGACCGGAAGCCGTCGGGCTGCTGGAGGCCAAAGAGGACCAGCAGCGGGACGATGCCGGCTAGTTCGGGGACCATTCCCCAGTACAGGGGCGCCTTGGCCCTCCATGGGCGGCGGAGGATCCGGTATGTGAATGCCATTTCTTCTTCTTCTTCTTCTTCTCCTTTCTCGACCGACCACCACGTTTTTGTGTTGTTTCAGAAAACCAGTGCTTACCACCGCTCCGCCGAAATTCGACTGTCGCAAACACACACACACGCACACACACACCCACACACCCACAGACACACTCAGAGCTTAGCTTGCAGGCTATTGCAAGCGCCAATCGAGGTCGCAGGAAAACAGAATCGGGTGTTTCGTGATGGTGTGCCGGAAGCAAGCCGCTGGAAGGAGCGGCTCACATAAGCTGGGAGGGAAATCCTCGCGAGGATGATGGGCCGGGTCCGTCGGGCTGCTGTCGTTGCTTGTCGCGACGGCAAGAGATGACGGCAACCCCTCGTACGGATGACAGGCTGCTTTTCTTTGTTCGTCGGCGAGAACGGGGTATGAGAGGAGGCGGGGAGAGCGGCACACGGTGGCCGCGATTTAAGGGAAGCTGCACCTCATTTTCTTGCGCCCGCTTCCTTCGTCCCCTCGCCGAGCTCCCGCAGATTCAATCCGCTCACCCGCCTGCGTTGCCGCTCAGTCCCATGGCAAACAGCCGTTCCGAGCAGCCCTGAGTGCTGCGGGCGGCAGGTCGGTCACAGCACGGTGCCCAATGAGAGCGACGGGCGGGATGCTTTTGGCAGCGCGTAAGCGCCCAGCCGGCCAATCCCAGCGCGATAAGCGGGAGCGGGGATGGGGGTGCTGAACCGGCTGGGGGTGGCCGTCGGGCACTGCGAAAACTCCCAGTGCCAGCTGGCGAGTGCAACCCCATTTCCAGATGTTCCAGAGAAGGTAACTTAACTAGCTGCGCGATGTTGAGTTGCCGCTTCGACGGTTGATTGATAATAAACCCAAAACCTGCGCCTTCCCGTCTCACTCAGGTGGCTGAGACCGGGCACTCTGCGCCTCCCCCGGTTGGTTTGTAGCAACATGCGCACACTACCTAAACTAATCCGCACTGCCTATCAGTCGCTGGACAAAATGGTGGACGCAACCCGTTACGGATGTAGGTATACCTACCTTAGATAGCATGGTGTACGGAGTATGTAGGTACAGAGCAAGGAGCCGGCTGATGAGCTGCGGCAAGGTAGTCGCCCTTCGAAGGATCCGATTTTAGTAGTGCACATCGGACACTACGCGACCACAACCCATCATGCCTCGTGGCCGTGCCATCTCGAATTCCAGCCGGCCCGATCTCGACGTCGTCGATTCGCAAAAGTGCCAGTGTGAGTTGAGACGGCCGCGCTGAGGACGCGATTCGGAGCCAGGCAAGTGCTGCACCGGCCAAACCAGGAATGGACCCCGATGTTGATCAAGCCATGATGCCACACTACTCGATCGGCCTGAGACTTCAAAAATAACCATGGACCGATTGTCTCTGCGTCGGGTTCATACCAAGTAATGGCAGCGGTAATGCTACGCACAGCCATCGGCCGCTACGGCGTTTCGATCAAAGAGCTTCCTCGAGAATGGCCGACATCGAAGAAAGGCAACAGGGAAGCATTTGTGGCCCGTAGCGTTGCACTGCGCGGCCGGCAAGCCGAAAGGTTGGTTCGAGGGAGCGCAGAGGCTTTGCTCGGCTGATACTCGCACACATATTCTGTACCTCCGAACGAGTTGCCCATACTACACTGTAGACGTGTGATTGGCCTGAACGGAACAAGCTCCGATGCGTGGACCGGGCATGACGCGACCCGCATCGATCGCAAGGGCCTGGCAATCGTAGTTTTCTTCTCAGGCTCGTGCGAACTTACAAGCCACAGCGGGCGGACAAATCTCGGTGTCGACAGAGGGCTCTGTGGAAGTGCGAATTGCTGCGTACGTAATCCGAATCCTTACAATACTAGGATTTAATATTAGAGTACAAAGCATACGCTCCAAAGAATGGCCAGGAAATGGACCGGTCCAGAACGTCACGACGGTCGCACAGAACGCACCATTTCTCTTCAAACTTTGCGACTGCATCGGGTGCCACGAGAGCCAGTCTTTGGTGATGCGAGCCCGGAGTCAGAGCGCGGCCTGGGCCCGTTTCCCCCAGAGCCAGCCTCTGATAACGTTGCGAACCCTACCGCCCGTGTATTTTTACCATACCGAGAAGCAAGTACATAGTTCTGCTTCCTTTAACTCTCTATACAGCCCTTGTCTCTTGTCATTCATGAGAACGCGGATAGTTCCAGATTTGTATCGGACGCTATCTAGCACAGCGTATTTACCATCGTGGTTACTACTTACACTGAATAACCTACCTAGGTACCTTGCTTACTGCTGTGTGGTTTTCCTCGAGTTCGATTTTCGGGTCCGTCTGTTGGTGGGGGAGCAGCTCTCGGCAGAAAGTGAAGGGCGGTGGGGTCATCTTGATCGCAAGATGGTTGGGTCTAGAGCTGCTCCACAGTGGACCAGATTGCTCCAGACTCTGGTAAACTGCAGCATCCCCTGTCGGCTGCTTGGATTCCGCCCGCTGTTCGTAAGAACTTCCTAGTCCAAGATATACTATGAGTAGTGCGTGCGAAATCCCACGTAGCAGGTGAGGCGCCTCGCTTTCGTTGATCAAGCCGTCCGCACCATCTCGACCGTCTGGATTATGCGAGTCCACTAGCACTACCCCGGGTTTACACCAAGTACATACCATTCATGGTGTATGTAATCCTTACAGATAGGTAGTGGAGGGGGCAAGTACGTCCGTACCTCGCGTGTATCTCCCGGCTCGTTTTGCAACGAGCGTGGAAGATGGCAGGTCCGATGGTCGTCCATGACTTGCGGGAGAACAAGCGTGCCGCGCCTTCCCTGCGGAGCGAGCGAGACCAGTAGGTCGCTTACCGGAGATGCCTGGTTGAAGATCAGAAACGCTCCTGCAATTCATGGAACCTGGGAGTCCCGTTTCCATCCTCTCCATTGCTGAGCTGTTCGCTACAGATCGAGGCAAGGTAGTACATACATACATGGCTGCATGCTTCCTCGGTATTGATGCTCGCCGGGGCTACATGCGACATCTGGCCCTGAGTGCGTACATTCATACAATACTAATACGCTACCTTCACGGCAAGGATGGGATGCAGAACATGTCGTGTCATGCCTGCAGCGTCGCCTCCCCCTGTCCTGAGCCTTTGACTTGTTTTTTTCTGGCTCCTTGCGCTTTACGTTGCTGCCCTCCGCTTACCGTCAACCGACATTCCTGGGCTTTTGCACTTCCATGAATTGGCTGGTTCTTTCCTACGGTTCCAGCACTGCAATTTCTCGAGCCCACGAACCTCGATCGCCGCCTTCAGGAGACACCACGTCCCGGCAACAGTTTAGGTTGGCCCAATCCCGCTCGTGCCCCAAAACGAGTTTCGAGCCACGGGGTTTCAGCTTCTCTCCCAGCCGTCCTGCCCGATCTCGATCGCTCGGCCTCAAGCACCCGGTTCATCCGCAGGGGTTCTTTCATCCCTCCTCCTCCTCGTCGCCCCCCACCCCCTTTCTCTCACGGGTAATCCGACGCCCCAGATCCAGCCCTCCGCTGCTGCTGGCCAATGGGCCCGCCGTTGTGGCTGCTCTCCAGATAACAGGCTGTTGTCGGAAAGCTGGGTTGTTCGTTGTCTTGTGCAGGTGGCGGATCATCACCGCCACCGCTGCCTCTTCTGCCCCCTGTAGCGAGTCGTGTAGGTCAGGATCAAGCCTGTGCCCGCCCCGCAGCGTCGTATGACCGGGAGAAACGGGGAAAGCCGTCGATGAGACGCGCCGGTTGTTCTCTCGTTGTTGTGGTTTATTATTGAGGCATGCCTCTTGGGGACCAGGCCGAGCCCACCACCACCACCACCGCCGCCGCCGACGACAACAGCCGACAGAGAGGCCTCGCTGAGGGAGGAGGACACGGCCGGTGGATGCGAACCTATGATGGTAAGCATCATCTACTGATATCGGCTCGCTAGCAACCGAGATTTGTGGGTTTGGCTCACTCCAGCCCGGAGGAACCCCGGCCTGCCCTGAACCAGAGCTACCGGTCGCCGAAGCCTCGCCGGGACCACCGCTGACAGATTAACTTGGCAAGAGATACTCGGCGACGGACAGGGCCGCGCTCCGTCTTCTTGGGTCACCGAGCAAGAAGCAGCGGCTTGTGGCGCACGGGACTTTGTCACTGCCGTCGTTGGACGACATCCATCACGCGCTGTCAGCCGTACCATTCCCCCCTTTTTCTTCACCAAATCCTCGAGACCCTTGCCCAACCCTCCCCTCAGCCTACCTACTCCGGAGACGGCGGCGCACATGATGGGCGGCAACGAGCCTGGCGACGGAGTCACCACTCTGCGCCTACCAAAAAGTCAGGTTAGCGTCGCGAGCCCCGCGGGATCCTCTGTTACCTCCCGCAGCTGGTCGTCAACCGAACTCCCCAGCCTATCCCTCAGCCTTGATGGTTGGCCCCAGCCATCTGTCGTGCAGCTGCTCCAGGGGATCGGAGCGATCGAACTGCTGGAAGAAGACGAGCGGCCCACATTTATCGTTTACCTCGACGATCCGAGAAACGCCCAACCTGGTCCCCTGAATATACTTTACGCGAATGTCGTTCTGAGGACAGCACCCGGTCTCTTGGAGCTATTGCAGCACGTCTCGGAACAGTCGCAGCCTGACCCCGAATTCTCCGAGTTCAGGGCGTGGGCGGTCAGCTCGGTGCATGAAAAGAGTAGCCCAAACGCGCCCGTTCCCTCCGTCACATACGCCGGGCTCCTATGGACCTGTTCCACTCTCCGGAAGCGGTTCCGCATCATCCGTGGTTACCAGAACACACTTTTCAATACTCCCACATCATCGCCGAGCCAAACTCGGGAAGTACAACAACCCTCTCCGACCCCAGACCTGGCATCAAACGGGCCGTGGGCAGGTCGGACTCCGGAACTGCCCAGGGAGAGCAGCGACTACTTTGGGCAAGTCGGCAGGACGCAACTTCGTTCCCGCTCGGAGCCCCCGAGCAGGGCAGAGTCAGCCGCGGACACCGTCGTCCGACCCCTTGACGACCTTGCGCTCTCGTCTCCGCCTCTGCGCACGACGTTTGACTGGACGCGCATTCCCCTCGATGACCCCAACCTCCCCGCCCATTACCTTTTTGCGCGATCGATTGACTGGGCGGCCACCTCGCTCGGGCCGATAGAGCTGTGGCCGTTCGAGCTGAGAATCATGTCCAGCATGGTACTGGGCAGTCCTCATCCGGCGGCGCTTTACTGGGGCCGAGACCACGTCGCCATTTACAACGAGGCGTACGTTTCCCTCGCTGGCCAAAAACATCCCCGCTTGATGGGCTCTCGGTACCAGGACGCCTGGCCGGAGATCTGGGACGAGGTCAAGCCTGTCTTCGACGCCGCCTGGGAAAGCGGCTATGCGACGATGAAGAACGACGATACCCTCTTCATATCACGTAACGGCTTCACGGAAGAAACGTTTTTCAATTGGGCAATGATCCCGCTGGTTGGCGGCGACGGCACAGTGGTGGCCATATACAACCCCGCGTTCGAAAACACCCGCCGGCGGATTGTTGAGCGGAGAATGCTGACGCTTCGGGAGATCGGCATCAGGACGGCGCAGGCCCGTGACGTGAAGGGATTTTGGGCCCAGCTCCAGAAGGGCCTGGAATTCAATGAGCTGGATGCCCCCTTTGCCCTCCTCTACTCGATCGGCGAAGACGGCGGCATTGAAATCTCGTCTCTCCACCCGGGGAGCCTCGCGCATCCGCCGCAGATCGTACTGGAAGGCTCCATCGGCGTACCCGACGGCCATCCCTGCGCCGTTACGGCCATAGACTTGCAGACCAGCGACGAAGGATTCGCCCCCTATATGAGGGAGTGTCTGACGAACTCGGCCTCTCCAATCGTCCTCAGCGAGGCGGACGGTACCTTGCCGGCGGAGCTGATTCAGGGCCTTTCCTGGGCCGGGTACGGAGATCCGTGCCGTACCATCGTCGTCTTCCCCGTGCATCCCACGACGGGGGGGGATGGGGTGGTTGTTGGGTTTATCGTCCTGGGCACGAACCCGCGGCGTCCATTCGATGCGGATTACCAACTCTTTGTAAGCCTCCTCTCGCGGCAGCTCGTCACTTCGCTCGCGTCTGTTGTCCTCTTCGAAGAGGAGATCCGGCGCGGGCAGAAGGCCGCCCGCCTCGCTGCTCTGGATCACCAGGAGCTCTCGTTGCAGCTCCATCTCCGGACGCTAGAGGCTGTCGAAAGCGAATATCGCTTCACCAGGATGGCCGAGCTCGGCCCCGTGGGCTTATTCATTGCTGACGGTCACGGAAAGATCAACTACTGCAACGAGATGTGCTCCAGGATATCCGGGCTCCCGCGGAACGCTAGCACCTTCGCCGCGTGGATGCAGAGCATTCGTGACGAGGACCGGCACGGCACAGAGCTCGCCTGGCGCCGCGTCGTCGAGGAGAAGACTGCCGTGACGCACGAGTTCCGGTTCGAGGGCTCTAGGGAACTCATTGACGGCCACCTGGTCGACGTCTGGGTGCTGATGAGCGCCTACCCCGAGAGAGACGAGCTCGGGGAGCTCAAGAGCATCTTTGGCTGCATCACCGACATCTCGCAACAAAAGTGGGCCGAAAGCGTCCAGAAGCGGCGACGAGACGAAGCCGTCGAGCTTAAGCGCCAGCAAGAGAACTTTATCGACATAACCAGTCACGAAATGCGGAATCCGCTGAACGCCATCCTGCAAAGCGCCGATGAGATATCATCGGGCCTGAGCCGATTCCGCCAGGCAGGGGCGTCGGCTCGGGCGCCCGGCGCCATAGACGCCCTGGTCGACAGCTGCGTAGAGGCGGCCAGCATCGTTTCGCTGTGTGCAAACCACCAGAAGCGCATCGTGGACGACATCCTAACTCTCTCCAAGCTCGACTCGAACCTGCTTCTCGTAACGCCGGTCGACGTGCAACCTATTACCGTGGTTCAGGACGTCCTCAAGATGTTCGAGATCGAGCTCGGCTCGCACAAGATCGACGGCCACATGAACATAGAACAGTCGTACCAGGACTTGACCGTCGACTGGGTGAAGCTGGACCCGTCCCGGCTTCGTCAGGTCCTCATCAACCTGATGACCAACGCGATCAAGTTTACCCAAGGGCGGCCGACGCGCTCGATCGTGATAAGCCTCGGGGCGTCCAAGGATGCTTTGAAGGACAGCTTCTCGTACATTCCCTCGCGGAAGCCGACTCGAGAGGATTTCACAGACGAGGCTGACTGGGCTGACGGCGAAAAGGTCAATCTGCACTTCGCCGTCACGGACACCGGCCCGGGCCTGGACGAGAACGAGAAGCGTATCCTGTTCCAGAGGTTTGGCCAAGCAAGCCCACGAACCCACGTTCAATACGGCGGCTCCGGCTTGGGACTCTTCATCTGCCGCACATTGACCGAGCTGCAGGGCGGCCAGATCGCGGTGCAGTCCGAGAAGGGCCAGGGAAGCACTTTTGCCTTCTACATCAAGGGGCGCAAATCGGACCACCCACCAGACACCTCGCGACTACGGACGCCCTCACCGAACGAAGACCTACCTCTGCCGTCACCTATACAGAGCGTGCCCAAGCAGGAGACACCGTCGCCAGTTCCCCCGGCCACACCGACCACGGAAGCCGCCCAGCATCCCCTGCCGCCGTTTCCCTTGCCTCAGTCCCCCAAGCCGCAGCCCGAGACACGGCGACTCGACGTCCTGGTGGTGGAGGACAATCTGGTGAACCAGAAGGTCCTGAAGAGGCAGCTGGAGCTCGCAGGGAGCAACACCTACGTTGCCAATCACGGCGGCGAGGCTCTGGCCGCTCTGAGGCGGTCTCGTTTCTGGAGCGAGACGGCTGCCGCGCCCGCCGAGGACACGGCTACCGAATCGTCCCCGCCGACTCCCGAACCAGAGGCGGTTGGAGACAGCAACAGCCACAACATCTCGGTCATCCTGATGGACCTTGAGATGCCCGTCATGGACGGCATCAGCTGCACGCGCGAGATCAGGCGGCTGGAACGCCAGGGCGCCATCACCCAGCACGTACCCATCATCGCCGTCACGGCCTATGCACGGCCAGAGCAAGTCGAAAATGCGAAGGCTGCAGGCGTTGTAGGTTTCTCCTCTGTCTCTCCCTCTCTCTCTCCCTCTCTCCCTCTCTTTCTCTCTCCTTGGTGCCTGTTTAAATTCTTGCGCCATATGCTAATTTTGGGACGCGTCGCTTTTGCAGGATGGCGTCATCTCGAAACCGTTCCGCATCTCGGAACTAATACCTGAGATCGAGGAGCTGGCCCTCAAATATGGTGACATGGCGCCGAAACCTTGTTGACAGTTTCGCGGCATGGAATCTGTTTTCGGTTTCCCCTCGCGTTGGAATGAAGAAGAAGACACCTGTGTAGGTTGTTCGGAGTATTATTATTAGCACGTCCTTTCCTTGTTGGATGACTTGCCAGAAGGGCGGGATTCCCAAAGGGAGACAAAAAAAAGAAAAGGAAAGATGATGATTTATTGGCGAATGAATTTCCAGGTGCTGGTGATTTGTTATGATGGCTAGGTCATATACGCACTTTATTTTCTTGGAGAGAATGGCGGGAAGGCGGCGTGGCATTTGTGTTTGTGCATGCTTTGTCCTCTGCATAGGGGCCCGCCATGGGGTTGATTGATGGTAACGAGCGGCGTCGAGGAAAGAGAGGGTGAGATGGGCAAGATATAGGGGACGGATTAGAAACTATTAAAAAGTCGCCGAAATAGTGTTTGGTTGCCGAGCTAATTTGGTATGTAGATTGATCTGTACAGAGACTAGAGTATTAGGAAAGGCTGTTGTTTCCCTACATGTCGAGGAATAGACCAAGTGAGGATGAGGCATGTTTGGAACAACATCGAGGTTGCCGATGTATAACAAAGTCATGTGATCTTTGGCCAGCTTCTTAACATGACTTCACAATGTACAGTACAGACTCAATGCTTGGGACATCACAAATCGCGGCAAACTTGCAAAAATAGGCCTTATTCTATGAAAACTGGCGAACTCAACACGGGAGAGGTATATTATTAGCTATTAGCGAGTTCTAGGTCTGCCTCCCCCTCGTTTCTCACCCTAGGTGGCAAGGAACGAGGACAAAAGAACACCCTGGTCCAATGACATCCTTTCATCAACTCCTCACACACCCATCAGCATCAGCAACACCCCAGCTTTCATCTTTAATTTGTGATAATGGGCTCCTTTGTGTCCGATACTATCACCCATCTCCACATCGTCCTTATCAGACCGACAGACCCAAGGCCAACCGGAACGACCATGCCTTCTCTTTGCCGAGGGGAGAATAGGCGGGGTATACTCTGGGTATCAAAACAGAAACAGGACAGGAACGAGCAGGAGCACGAAAAAGCAAGAGAAACAGGAGCATGCAGCAGGAAAGAAACAAAGGCCGGGTGTGTAGGGTGTCACACACACCGGGTGTTCTTTGCCTTTGACCGCGGAATGCGCAAAGCGGAGGGTACCAGAGAACGAATCTCGACTAGGGTATCTCGAAATGCAGATCCGAACCCGACCAGACTCGAGGGTAGTAGTGAAATGAGGGATATGCCTCTCGTGACGGCGTGACTTAGGTAGGGGAAAATTCGCTCTAATTATTCTCGTCGTCGTATTTCATCCCCGTTCCAATTCGATCCAATGCTCATGATTATGAATGCCGGGGACTCACATGGCCGGACGCGTCGCCATCTAAGCGGCAGCAGTCACAGCCGGAGTGGACTCGAGGGGCTTGGCAGGGGTCTCCTCCTCAGCAGCGGCGGGGGCGGCAGCGGTGGTCTCAGCCTCAGCGGGCTTGGCAGCCTCCTCGGCGGCAGGCTCCTCAGCCTTAGCCTCAGCCTTAGCCTCACCAGCCTCCGTCTCGGCAGCCGGGGCGGCGGGAGTCTCCTCGGTCTTCTCAGGCTTCTCAGCCTTGCCCTTGCCCTGCAGATGTGTCAGTCAGGAGAATTGTCGTCTCTAACTCGCATGCTCCTTACCTTGATGGTAGCACGCAGCTTGGAGAAAGCCGAAGGCGACTTGGGCTTCTCGGCCTCCTCATCGGAGGAGGCAGCATCCTTCTTCTTGCCGAAGGCGAAGGGGAGCGAGCTCTTGCGCTTCTCAGACTTGACCTCCTTCTTGGTCTCGCCGTTGGTGGCAGGGGCGCCCTCGGTCGTCTCGGCAGGGGCATTCGCGGGGGCAGACACCTCGGCAGAGAGGGGCTCCGTGGTTTCCACAGCCGGGATCACAGGAGCGGTCTCAGCGACAGCCTCAGTGGTGGCGGGCGCCTCCTTGGCAGGAGCCTCGGCGGGAGCAGCGGTCTTCTTCTTGCCGAAAGAGAGGTTGCTGAAGATGCTATTTAATTTGTTAGTCAATGATCAGTTGCACGCTGATGTGGGCCGCCATCCATACCTGGTGCGCTTTGCGTGGGCCGGGCGGGCCTCAGTAGTCTCCTTCTTCTCCTCCTTCTTCTCGCCCTCCTTGGCCTCCTCGGTCTGCTCCTCAGGCTTAGCCTCGGCAGCAGCCTCGGTAGTGGCAGCAGCCTCAGTGGCAGGCTCCGCGGCAGCCTCAGTAGCAGCCTCAGCAGCGGGGGCCTCAGATGACTCAGCCGCGGCGCTCGTCTCGGCGGCCGGGGCCTCCTCCACAGGCTTGGCCTCAGTCTCAGCGGCCTTCTTCTCCTCCTTCTTGCCGAGGAGGTTGCCGAAGATCGAAGCGCGCTTGCGGCTGGCAGAGCGGCGCTTGGGCTCCTCCTTCTCAGCCTTGTCCTCCTCCTTCCTGGGCTCTTCCTTGGCGGCCTCGGCAGCGGGGGCCTCGGCAGCAGGAGCAGCCTCCTCGGTGGTGGTAGTGGCAGGCTCGGCAGCGACCGTCTCGGCAGCAGGAGCCTTCTCCTCCTTCTTGGTGGGAGCGGGCTTGAGGCTCTCAAGGGTCTTCTTGTAAGTCTCGGACTCGGTGACGGTAGCAGCAAGCTCCTTGGCCTCGGCGATCTTGGTCTTCAGCTGGGCAACCCAGTTGTCACGCTCGGCGGTGCTGGAAGCCTTGAAGGTGTGCTTGTGGCCCTTGGCAGTGAAGTGGAACTTGTTGGGGCCATCAACGGCAGGCTCCGAAGCGTCGGCCTAGATGACGGGTGGGTCAGCCTCAGGTCCGTAACAAGTCCATGATGAAGATTGGCTTACCAGGTGGATAGCACCATGGGGGGCAGCCTTGTCGCCCTTCTCGCTGTAGAAGAGCAGGCCCTTGCCGGTCTCGGCAGCCCAAGCAGTGACATGATGAGCAACGTCGGTGACTTTGTCGGCCTTGAAGGAGGCAATCGACTTCAGGTCGACGGGCTCGGAACCGAACCAGAAGAGCTGCTTGGTATAGAGAAAGTTCCTGAAACGGGAAGGTTAGTGCACGGTCTCCCAAATGCGGAGTGGCACGATGTGGTTGAGACGACATACTTGGGGAAGTTGGCGCCCTGGCCCTTGTGCTCGAGGTGGCCCTCCTCAACAGGCTTAGGCTCCTCCTTCTTGGCCTCCTCATCCTTCTTGGCCTCCTCGGCCGGAGCAGCAGCCGCCTCCGTCTCGGTGGTGGCGGCGGCAGCAGGGGTCTCAGTAGCGGCCGCCTGGGCGGCCTCGGCGGCGGGAGCGGCTTCAGTCTCGGCGGCGGCAGCAGTAGCCTCGGCGGGCTTGGTCTCGGCGGCGGGCTCGGTGGCGGGAGTCTCCTGCGGCACCTCGGCGGGCTTCTGTGTGTCGGCCATTATGATGGTTTGGGTTTGCTTGCAAAGCAGGGTATCTCAAGAAAATTAGAAAACGGGGTATCGGGTATCACTGGAAGACAGAGAGCAAGAAAAAACAGGTGCCTTTCTGTGACGGGGTATTATCACGGCGTGGCCTGCACTGATTCTGATGTGATGGCAGAGAATCTCGGTAGCGAGACGTGTTTCGTGTGCAAGGGGAAGGAGAAAGAAGGAGGGAGAAGGTCCTGCCGCGTGATGGGCTGCCGGGGGCTACTTATTTCGGCACAGGGCAGGTCACGGTCTGATCGTGCGAGATGGGACGGCAACGGGGCAATTTCTTTGAAAACGGCGGCAAAGGCCTTGGCTTCTCGCTAGTGTACTTGCTGCATCCCACCTTCGGCAGCTTCATTCCTCCCCCCGCCCCTTCCCCCCGAATTCCTCTAGGCAGGTTTCCAACTCGGCCGCTAACTGGCTGGATCCTGTTCTTGGTCCCCAAAACGGAAGCAAGCCCTGTGCACCACCAGGGCAAACCGCCCCGATCACCGTCTTGGGGAGTCTTCCTCTGCTGCGTTTCCGAACCGGCCCCAAAAAAAAGGGGTGGGCGTCCGTCGGCTTGTTGCCGGACGGACCAAGATCGAGTTGTGACCGACGAGAAACACGAAATTGCTATCAGACCGTTTCTGGACAGGGATCCTAGCTTCTCCTTGCTCGCGCTCGAGCTGCAGCCCACAGGGCAGCTACACTAGTGGAGCACAGTGCTGAGGTACACTACTGATAGTTAACTAGCTGTCTGGACCCGCAAAACGCTGCAACCCAATGGCCAGTGCAGGTTATCTTCTGGGGTCCGTCAGCCGACAGGCGCAGGGTACCTGGGCTGCGAGTACCGGCATGTGAGACGCGGGACAAAGCACGGCGCGACGGCAGGTTATGAAGCCCACTGATCCGCGCTGCATTGCGCCCTCTGGTTCGCTCGAGTCCCTGCAGGCGGCATCTGGACCGTCTTTGAGGTGACTTCGCTTGGTCGTCTCTCAGCCAGGGACGCGCGACCGGTCTCCTTGTCGATCCAGTTTTTTTCCAGGTGACCCTCATAAAAACTTGGTCTCCATCGAATGGTAACTTCAGCCGTGTCCAAACTTGCAATATCGTAGCGCCTGTTAACACGAAAGCTCAGCCCCGTTTGGTCCTCACCCGCTCCTGAGTACGGAATTCTTGATATGGCAATCGGAACCCCAGGTTGAGTGACCTACGGGTTTCCATGCAGCCTCCTCTTTGAAAAATACTACGCCGACGCGCTCTGGGAAGACGAAGGGATGTGTCGCCGACCATGCTGCACAGTCATCGCGTCTCTTGCCCCTGCTTTGCAGCCCTGAGCACTGGCCAACCACTACCGGTCCCCACCAGCTCCACTCGCAAAATTTGGTCCCGACGTTATTTGAACGTAATCAATTGAGGATCCACCGTCTCCCACTCTTCACCGTTAGCTTGCCAGTTCGCCATCTGAGTCCACATGACAACCTTGGTGGTTAGTTAAACGACAATGGATGGTTGCCGCCGCCAAAGATTGGACCTCCTATACGAAGACACCATTGAATCCCCAGGCACCCTACGCAGTGTACGCAGTAGTTATACGCGGTACGTTGTATACCCAAAGCGAAAGGCGCCCCATCTCCCACCGTTCGACTCGCGATTGTTGGTTGGTTGTTCCTCGAATGAACCGCATGCAGCTTGGTAGGCACACTAGAGCGGCAGAGCAGAGCGCAGAGAATGTGTCGAGATAGGTTCGCAACCGAGCGGAAGTTCGATCAAATGCCATGTCCCCCATAGCACCATAGTGCACAGCACAGTACATACGAATTCAGCCTACCTCCGTTCCTTTCTTTTCACGAGAGCCAAACAAGGATCGCAAGCCCAGTGCAAGTTTTGACGGGTAGCGATTGGCAGTGAAGCTGGGGGATGGAGACGGGGGAACGAAAACGGGCCAGGGAGCGACGACGGCGCCAAGTCACCTTGGGGCTACTGTGTACACTAATAGTCAAGGGCTTCGCTTGGGCGCCCGCTCCAGTTTAGCATCCCCGTCGGCATCTTCTTTCAGCCGCCGTGTGTGGTCCGATCGTTGTCGAGACCCTTTTCTTTTTTTCTCTCTTCCCACCCCTTTCTCCTCTCTTTCGCACACTGAGACAGCAACAGAGGTGCCGAGTGACGCCTGCCTTACGTCTGTTCTCGCACGCCGAGCTGGGGCAAGGTCATGCATTGGTCACGCGAAGCGCATGATTCCTCATAGCTGCAGTGCATTGAGGGTCCCGTGCCGCCCACGAGCGCCCCGAGGTGCATCTCCCTACCAAGTGGAATGATTGGCTTCTCTGGCTTTACGCGCTTTTACTCTTGGTGGAAGCTTCAGTGCTCGGATTGTTCTATCATTCAAGCGTCTAGCAGCGTCTCAGATCTTCAAGCGCCGGACGTAACTGTGTCACTAACGCCAAACGGGGGCAAGAACGGTAACCCGTGTACACTGTCCATACACTGCTGCAGTAGCTATAGTGTGCGCAGCAGGGCATCATTTCTGAGACTCACCGCTTGACTCCCCGGAACACAAGCGAAGAAGTGTTTTGCTGGTTAACTTACGGTCACTGGTGGTGTCGCAGCCTTGGCAGGCCCCTGCTGCAAGCTCCTGTCCCTGATCCCTCCACTTTCGACTTGAACCGTGCTCCCCTTAGTCCCGCTTCCACAAGTTCTCGCTACCAAGGCTAGATCTTGAAAGGTCGTGTGCTTTGAGCGGTCTTCTAGCTCTCATGCCCGGCACACACTAGAGACTAGCACGGATCGCTTGCAACTACATTGCGCTTGCGTCACTAGCAAGCAACTTCGGCACTTTGTACGGATTATTTCCCGCGGAACCGGGCAGAACTCAGCTCTTCGTCCCGAATAATGTCCTCCTGAGAGTCATTGTCTGGATGGAGATAAGACGGGAAGAGCCTGCCATGTCTCGGGGGCCAGACACGCTAGTCTCCTTGCAGGCTAGCGCGACTGGACTGTTGCTGATCCGGATCTTCAGCGTTTCCACTTGCGGGGTCTCACCGGAGTAAAGCTTACCTGAACCAGAAATACTTGACCGACAGAATGAAATCCCCTAACAATGCTCGGCAAGAGTACGGATTAACTAACAGCTTAAACTGAAGTGTGTGCAGCGACAACAGGTATGTACTGTACGAAGAGGCGCCGGTCATCCTGCACATACAATGCAGACATACTCTACATAGCACATGAGGTTGGCGAGAGAGAGCGCTGTGGCTCATACACACGGCGGCGGGGTCCCGGTGGTGAGTCTCTATCGAGGGATGGCGACATTGAAAGCTTGTCTGCCCGACCAAACTGTTGGCCAATTGCATCATCTCAGCGAGAATCGAGCACACTATTGTGTACACTTCTAACCTGTCACGCCTGCTCGCTCTGGCGACCTTTCATTCGCGGATGACCTGCCCGCTTCATCCCACCGCGGTATCGATAACGGGTGCTGTCGACCCCTCCAACGAGCCCTCCCAATACCACACACCACAGCACCCAACACGGCCAAGCGACGCGGGGGGTTGCTTTCTTGCTTGCGCTGATGAATGTTGGTTACATGGTTGCTAAGGCACTTCTCCGGTTGTACTAACATATACACACACATACACATACACGCACACACACACACACACACACACACATATACACGCACACATACACACACCTCATCCATACGGATGCGCTACTTTTCTTGTTCGCACTAGTCATCCCGCTTTGCATCACACAATCACACAATGCAGTACTCCAAGGTTAGATAGAGGTGAGTGGTAAAGGTTGGGAGACAGAGTGTGGGACAATGCAGCTCGTCTTGTAGCTTATCTTCCCGCAGCTACTAGCAATTGGACTGACGAGTAAGCTCAGAATATCAACGGGTTATATGCGCAAGTCCCAGTGGCTCAGTTATTAGGGGTCTTCTTGGGGCCTGTCAGCTTCCCAAACCAGTATACCTACGAAGTACGTCCGTACTACGTATGGTATCCCATACGGATTTACATACAGAGGGCGGGCAATGGGGGCCTCCCAACCCGGTACGGGACCGACACCATGTTCCACGTCAAACATGTCCTGACCTGACCGCTAACTCGTACCTTGTCGCTCAAGCCATCCCATGACAACTTCCCCCTGGCTGGACGATGCTTGGTGTAGTGTACAGACCCGACCTACTCATACTCCGTAGTACACTACGGATCCGTACATCGTATGGTTATCTGCCGACTCTCATTTGCCGCCACCACCATAGGCGGGCGCTGCTGCTGTGCTCGATGTAGTGGTGAGGAGGAGGGAAGGAGGGGCGGGGGAGGGGGACACAGGAAACGTCAATCTGCAATTGGCTTTGCCGACCCAATCGAGCAGCTCCGGGCAGCGGCACGCGACTCCGGCAAGCGAGGGTCAAGGTACAGACGGAGTAGGGGAAGTACGGATAACAGAGGGGAGGAGTTAGTGAGGTGGTGTTCCCGGTCGGCGTCCCCCGCCTTGCATATACAGTACTTGTCCGCTGCGCTAGTTTGTGGTGTGCAACTGTATAGGTAAGGTAAGTCATATTAACTAACCCCCACTGCGAATATTCCGTACTCTATTATACATACCTCACGCCTCATACGCACATGCATACTTCGTACATACATACAGTACCTAGCAGTTAGTTACTCTGTACAGTCTTCCATCTTATCAAGTGTGTCGACATATTGCGATAGGACGATGGGCCGCGGAGAAAACGAGCGGAATGGTGTGTGCGAGGTGTCGCATGGCAGCATTCATCCTCTTCCTCTATTCTTATCCCTTTTTTTTCTTTCGTTTTTTAACACCTTTTCTTTTTTCCCCCTCATCTTCACTTTTAATTTCCTCCTCTCGCGCTGCTCTTGCTGCTGCTACTGTACAAAACCTACGCTGGCGCTGCATGGCGAGACGGAGAGCAATTGCAGCCTCGACAGCTGCTTGGCGGCAGCTTGTGTTCGCATCGGTCCCTCCAGAGTGCCGTCACTAGTTATTTCACAGGGACTAACTAAACCCCGCATCAGAGGCATCTCTCGCCCTTTGCCGCCCTCTACAGAGTACCTTGGTTCTCTGGAGAGACACGCCGTTCGATTGGCGGTGAGTCACTCGTCTCACACCGCCCTCCCTTCACCCTGGTTGCTGTCGCAACAGGGGGCGGGTTGCCATGTGTTGAGGGGCAGGGGGAAGGCTTTCCCTTCAGGGGTACGGAGTACGGAGTAAACATTCCTTCCTTGTATGCCGGCAGGGGGGTTGACGTCAACCGGACCCTGGGTTTACCCTCCTGGCCAAAGTCCCCTCAATCAACAACAATATAGTCGAACCCAGGTCCAAGGGAAAATGTCAACATGAGATAACTACCATACTAGTAGGTGTTAATAGTAATATTCGCCCCTAAACGGTATAGGGCGTTTACTGACTTTGCGTATTACATCAACTGTAGCTTCAAGTGTTTCTAGTTCATTTTTCTCTTCTCTAGTGTCCCCGTATCGTTTAGCCCTGAAGGTCCCTGTCGCGTTCTCTTACAACGCGTTCCATTGGCATAAACTATTGCTGCTTTAAGGTCACCACCTCTTTCATCTTTTACGAGCAGTCGTGTTTATCCTCCTAGCTCGCACTGTGGTAGAAGTGTGACTTCTCGCCCAAGTCCTTGTTATGTTCCTGTTCCGTGCCTCGCCGAGTTGGTTTTTGAGGCTCTTGGTTCTTACGTCGAATTCCATCTAAATTATCAACTATGTTGGCGTACTTCCTGACGTACCCCAAAACACCCCTCGCCCCGGCTCTTTGTCATTATACGGGCGTTATTTACTATAATCGCAGAGGTACAACCTCTTCCTATATACCAATATAGACGGGTCAAGCCAAAAGATAAGTAGCTCTACTCTCAAATTTTACTATTTCTCATACGCGTACCTGTGCCACCGTTGTGAGTTGCCTAACTCAATTACACTGGCCCTGGTTCAGGTGTATCATCGTTGTCACCAATGGTGAGTACTTAATCCACGGTGGTGAGCCATGGTATTTTATCTCGGCAGGGGCGGCGCTTAGGCTCTGGCATGGCGCCGTGCGACATTGCCTTTATCTAGGGTTGAGCGTGGTAGGGCGACTGCCATCCGAACCGTGACGGCGGCAGATCTTGATTCACGGAGCGTCACGCGGGAAGCCGTAGATCTCTTGGATAGACGCCAGTCAACAGATTTGCTAGGACCGTTCTCTTGATTGTCTAGTTCACTCCGGCACCATTTACCCTTTGAAACCCACAGAGTTGTTCAAGTATTCCCGATCATTAATACCTTGGTCAACTGTGCCGTAACGCGGCTGAGATGGTTGCTAGATTTGGGCATCTAACGGGGAGTGGTGCTGATGAGAAGGAGCTGGCAGCAGTTGAGAAGAACCGGCATTCGGGGACCGTGTGAGTGTGACTCCCAAGTCTATTGTTCGCCTCGCTACAATAGGGGCGCGTTTTGTTCTGATCCACGTGCTGGTTTTCTAGCCACAACTGGCCTCAGCTAGTTCCTCCTTCTCTTCTTCCCCTTGTCCTCCCTCTCTTCTTCCTCCCTCTTTAACACTACCTATTAATCGACAATTCTTTCCCCCTACCAGCCCTTCTTCTTGAACTCTCCCGCACCGATTCCTCTTCTACTCATCAATTCTTGCACCCTTTTCACTTCCAATCCGTGATTGCAACATCCAGTCACACCTTTTAACACCCAGTGCCGGTCAAGCTCGCCAATTGCAAGGCATTCTCCTCGCTTTTCTTGCTTGTGCGCTCTCAGCGGCGCTTACTACGGTCAGGCTCACGAGGCCAACCAAAGTTGCTAATTACCCCGAAACTATCGCAGGCTTGGGAACATCTATCCTTGGCTGAACACTTGCCATTCATTGACCAGAACTACAACCCGAACAGGATCTGTGGCAGCTTCGTCAGAGATAATTAACTTGCGCCTGGCCGCTCACTTACTAAAAAGGAAGGTAAGTCTCGGCAATCTCTCCGAGACTCCTCAAGTTCCCTCACCAGAGAGAGAGAGGGAGAGAAAAAAAGAAAGGAAAGGAACAGAAGAAGAGGAGCTCCAGGGGCAGGAATTAAAGATAAGAAAAACGCCCTCAGTTACCTTTAGTACACACTGAAGGCAAGGTCTTTGCGAGCGAGACGCTGGATTCCTAAAACCCCCAATTGCTGCCTGTTGTGGCCCAGCCCCAGCACTTGCCCAACTTCCCTTTCCTGTTCTCTACGACGGTTCCTTCCCACTCCTGGTCTCTTTTCGGGGCAGGAAACCCTCGCGTTCTTGGGCCTCAACTCGCAGACACTGGAATCAGGTTACTCCGCCCTGTTCACTTGGCTTTTCGTTCGGCCTATCAAACCACCCCCGGGTCGCAATCAAGCTAGGAGGAGCCTGACATCTTCCCCTGGAACCCGCGCCCCTAGGCTTCACACTTTTGACAAGGCGCCAGCAATACCTCGTCTCCCTAAAGAGTTATGGCGCGCCGGAAGGGCAATGGCTCCCGGGCCGCGAGCGGGGAGGCATCTGCGGCCCCACGGTCCCGGAGACAAGGGGCATCAGCATCCCTGACTCAGGAGCCCAGGAGGGAGCCGAAGTCACAGCCAAAGCAAAAGAAAAAGCCAGCTGATCTGGACAATAGTCCGACAGCAAGGACGGAGCAGCGGCCTCGGGATAAGCCCAAGACTAGCGGCAAACCACGTCGCAGTAGGCAGCCCGAACCTGCAGCTGAGAAGAAGACGACCGTCAAAGTCGAGAGCCCGGCAAATGATTCAAATCTCCAACCCTTCATGAACGGGCGCCGAAAGGACAAAAACGCGGCAGCTCCAGCACGCAACCCCCAGACAGCCAAGCCGGAGCCCCCTGAAGGTTGGTCTCGTCCTAGCCACCTGCAGGCCAGGAAGATCTACTGGCCGAGACATGCTCAAAAGACGGTCACCGACGGCTCTGAGGTACGTCGTTGCTGCCCAGCGAGTGCCACTGTGCCGTTCAAGAAGCTCACCTCGCTCCCGCAGTCCGGAGACATGGCAGCCCGTGCTGTTCTGCCTTGGGTCGTGGACCCCAACTATGTGAGTGTGACTGTTCAACCCACCGTCCTTTGCGCCTCCGTTCCTGTCCCCCGTGTCCGATACGCTGACCATCTCGGCAGCCTAAGCCATTGAATCGATATTGTGCCTTCAACTATGGCCGGCCGGCCTGGCACTCCTTGCTTGGCAAGGACATCGCAGAGCAGTTCCGAAAGGAGTTTGCGAGGAGCCGCAACCTCGAGTTCCGCCGGATCATGGACCAGGAGGAACTGAAAAATCTGCACCGAAAGTTCTGGAAAGTGGGCGAGCCGGCCACGTTCAAGGCCAAAATGGCGTACCCCAGAGACCGCGGCACGCCAAGGCTCTTCATTGTGGTGAGTCGTTGCGCTGGGTGACCCCCTCGGCGGCGGCGGCCTTGAGCTGACACCGTCTCAGTCTTCGGCCTCTGACGACGATGCTGGCACGATAAACCCAGCCAACGATCAGTCCGTTGTAATCCGACTTCTCCAAGTCACCGAGCTAGCCCAGAGGGTGCTCAACTTCATCAGCCCGAGCATCGGCGACATCACCGCCCTGGCCATGACGTGCAAGCGCGCGGCCGCATTGACGCGTGCGAGCTATGTAAGTGCTGTCTTGCCCATCGTTCGGACCAGTCTCTTCTTCTGATGGGATTGCTAACGAGAATGGCCAGGACTTTTGGGACTTCAACCTTGGCTCCTTTCCTACCGACGATTATGTCGAGAAACGAGACGGTCGTGACCGCGTCCTCCAGGGCGACGGGGTTCGGTCCACCACCTTGATCATCGCCCCGGCATCGGACGAGCCAAAGAACCAAGAGAAACCTTATATGGCTGACTTCAAGAACATGCTGCGGCTTTGTAAGTGTTACCTGTCATCTAACCGTTGACGCCTGCCAGGGGGACTAACTGGATGATGCCGATAGGCGTCGCCATCACCGAGATTCCATCGACCTTCTCTTCCATAATCATCGACCGGCTCCAGTTTTTTGACCTCGCCTTGTTTGAGATGATGGTCAATACCATGCCGAACCTAAAGGTGGTCACCATCACCCGGTGCCCTATGTTGGACGTCACCAAGTTGAGACCGTTGCTGGAGCTCATCAAGCGCCACCCGCTTCGCTCGGGCACCGGCAAGGGGTCTCGCGATCCCCCCGACGACTCCTGGACTCACAAGGCTGCACAGAGCCCACCTCCCCTCGTGCCAGCCACACAAGTCGATGCTCCACAGGGATGGGGCGAGTCGCCAGAACGGGGCGCCAAAGCATACATCCGCCTCGACTTCTTCCCTTTCTTTTTCCACGGGCCCCCGTCTGGTCCTCGTCTGGGCTCCTATGGGGTGACACATAATGAGCCAACCTTCAATACCCCCAAGGCCGTCTTCGCCTTGATTCTGCAATGCCAGGACCTTGCCAAAGAGGTCGGCTTGGACCTGCTCAGCGACAGCTCCTCCTTCTGGAGCTTCATCCGTCAGCTACCTGGGCCGGACGTTCTCTGGGCTCTGAAAGCCCGGGAGGCCGTGATCACGCGTGAGCGCGAGCTCGCCGAGGGCAAAAAAACGAGGAAGGAAATTGAGAACGACTTCGCCGACGACCTTACTGCCGCTCTGACAGGCGACAACCAGAAGCATCCAAAGGTACCCCCCGCCATGATGAGGTACCTGCCTTCCAGCTTTGAGACGAAGGGCAAGTACTGGCGCCAACAGGAACGGTGCGGAATGTGCCGCTTCACCTACCCGGTCTCCCTCTTCCCCCTTCGGCGGGACGCCTGCTGGAGCTGCAAGATGACGCTATTCGTTCTGAACATGGAAGACAGCCATCTCCGGCTCTGGCAAGAGACGGCTCTAAAACATTGGCGTATCGGCCTTGACCCGGCGTCGGATAAGCTGGACCAGCTGCTCGCAAACGGGCCCGTAGCTCTGTCCAAGGCTTTTTACGAAGTGCAGTATGCGGACTGGACGTGGGAATACTTTCTCAACTTTGCCCCGGAACCCGACCTTGGCCCCGAAGGGAAGGCCAACGGCAACGCATCCGTGGATGACTGGGCGACAGGTACAGAGCAGAAGGTTCCGTACTGCCCTCCAACCCCCAGGAGTCTCGACCCTACTCGCGCTTCACTGGCCCGCTGGCGGTGGGCCCATAGTCCGGCCACCAAGGCCTTCGATTACAGAGAGGGCGGACCGCAGCGTGCACACCCCTGCATGTTCCCGTTGAGCCCTTCGAACGTTCAGGACTGTGACTTTGGCGCGGAGGAGAAGGAGCATTTCAACAGGCGCTGGGTCTGGAGTTGGTTGAGCGAGAATCTTCTCATCCGTGTCTTGATAGAGACTCGCCGTGAAACGCGCGCAAGAGGTGGCCACCTCGAGCGACCAGACGTTGACGAAAGCAACCACCGGCATCCGTTTATTCAGAAACAGCTGGATCGCGCCCGCCGAGATCCCGCCTGGCGCGCCGTTGTCCGCGACAGGGAACGGCGTCTCCAAAACAAACAAGACAAGACCGTGTACATGGATCAGCTCGCCCACGTCGAAGACTGCCTGCACTCCATGTCGACCCTGGCTCGCAAGCCGTTCAACATTGACAAGCCTATTCCCGACCCGGCTCTCGACCGGGCTGCATACAAGAAGCTGCTGGAGGAAGAGTCCCGCTTGCCCGGCTATGGCTTCAGAAGGAACGGCGAGTGGCAGTAACTTATCACACCGTCATGAGTGTGCTAGTGCCGGTTTGGTCCAGCGTTTCTCCGTCTAAACCGGCGCTAGCACAACGTTAACTCCTCCGCATGCGGACACAACATCAACAGTATTTTCAAGCTTCTAGCCTCGACCTGGCAACGGTACATGCCCTTTACCCTCTCGCGGGGAGGTATTCAGGATGAGCCACGAAAAGTTTCGGGGCAACATGGGACCGACCCATTTGGCCGCCTTCCTTTTCCAGTGGCGCGCGAACTTCATTTTCCTTTCAGTTTCTCAATTCCACTCATTGGCCGGGACCCGTTGATTTTCCTTTCTTTCGCCTGGACGGGACGGCTCTTTCTCCACCGAGGTGGACAGTATTCTCTCCCGTTTTCATGGACCTACGGCCTTGGTACACACGCGGCTTTGGAAAACTCTGGCGTCGTGCTTCCCAATCAGCTGCAGCATCGACATCGGTGTTGAGAAATCGGTACAAGGCAGGGCACACATTGCATCATAGCATGGCATGGCATAGCATAGCGTTGCGGCAAACCTGGATGGCCTGGAGTACTGGAGTATCGAGACTAATAAGTTGCGACGGCGGGACTACCGCCAGCACGGATGGATAGGCAGACTGGACAGACGGTAAACTGGGGGCGTTGCGAAGGACATGATTATTGGGACGGCGTTTGTTTTCGGTCTGCGCGAGTGGGATACCCCACGGATCCACGATCTTTGGCGGGAATTGGAGAAATGCCGTCGCTAAGATTTCGACAGATTTGCACGCTCACCAAGTCGTTTTTCTTTTCTTTTTTTCTTTTTTTCCTTTTCTTTTTCTTGTCTTTTTTTTTTTTTTTTTTTTTTTTTTTTTTTTTTTGCGTTGAGTTTCCCCCTCACCCCCCCTCCTTTTGCCTACACAGGGCAGATGAGCTTTAATTAAGTCTACTGCAAACGGGCAGATAATTAAATGGCCCTTCATCGACGTAGTTTGTTTGACCTTGAGAGGCGACGACTCTGACAATAGCTGCTTGTGATCACTGCGGAGGAGCAATTTGCTGCCTGTGAAGCAAAGGAGATAAGAGTACGGACGAACTATATAATGTAACTGGCAAGTATCTCTCCTCTCGATATATGGCCGGGCAATCGGATAAACGACAAATATAGTGCAGAAGTGGAGTATGACTTTCTCAAGTCTCGTCACAATACCGATAATTTTGCATCTGAGAAATACAGCCTCACAAGGCAGCCGAGCAAGCGCCGTCTATCGTCTATTATTGACTTGTACAAACAAGATACATATATCGTCCCCAAGTCTCGTTATTGTACAGGCACATACGGAGTCGCATATACACATATATACTACACACACATCACATACCCAGCTCCAGCTCTTAGTGACCTGCAGCCGGGGAAGACGATCCGTCTCCCTTGTCCTTGTGCCCCGACTCCTCCTGCTCCTCCTGACCCGGACCGTGTCCGCCCTTGCCCGTAGCGGCAGACAAGCCGACGACGTTCTTGAGGGTCCCAAAGCTCAGACAGTCCCCGATCCTCCTGGTCCCCCCAAACAGCATCACCAGCCGCTCGACGCCGCAGCCCCACCCGCCCGTCGGCGGCAGCCCGCTGCCCAGGGCCTGCACGTAGCTCTCGTCGATCACGACCGCCTCCTCGTCGGCCGCCGCCGTAGGGCTCCTGACTTGCTGGGTCGGAGCGAGCTTGGCAAGGGCCTGGTCAACAAACTTGCTCCGCTGCGCGAACGGGTCGTTCTCCTCCTCGTACATGTTGGCCAGCTCGCGGCCGGCCACAAACAGCTCGGTGCGCGCCGACACGGCCTGGCCCGTCCGGGGGCAGGTGAAGGACTTGGCAAGCGGCGACAAGCAGACCGGGTGGTGGGTCACGAAGAGCGGGCCCCCGGCGGAGAGCGGCTCGATGTAGGCCGCGGCGAGGCGGTCGAGGAGCTGCGGCAGGGTGTCTGCCGACGGGTGGGACGAGCCCGAAGAGTCGGACGAGTCGGACTCGTCGGACGGCTCCAGGGAGACGTTATGCTTTCTGAGCAGGGACTGGAGGTCCGCGAGCGCGGTCGGGCTCGTGAGGTCCGGGAAGGTGAAGCCGAGGGCGGATTCGAGGGTGGGGATGAACTCGGCCTGTTGAAAGGGCCGTTCAAACGGAGTGAGGTCGATGGGAGGGAGCGAGGTGAGCTTGGTGGCGATGAGGCCCTGGCAATGCGCGGCCACGCCGCGGATGAGGTCCTCGGTGAGGCGGATGAGGTCCTGCAGGTTGGCGTAGGCGTGGTAGAACTCGCAGATGGTGAACTCGGGGTTGTGGGTTTGGTCGATGCCCTCGTTGCGGAAGGCAGGGCCGATCTCGAAGACGCGGTCTACGCCGCCGATGACGAGGCGCTTGAGCCAGAGCTCGGGCGCGATGCGCAGGGACAGGTCCCTGGATACCGCCTTCGCCGAGACGGTGAAGGGGCGGGCATTGGCACCGCCGGCGTCACCGGCCAGGATCGGGGTCTGGAACTCGACAAAGTCGCGCTCGTGCAAGAAATCGCGCAGGTACTTGATGACGTAGGACCGCAGCCGCAGGATGTCGGTCGTCCTGCGGTTGACGAGCATATCAATGTGACGATGCTGCTTCCGGGACTCCTCATCGATGAGCTTCGTGGGCAGCGGGACCAGGCTGGGGGTCAGCAGCTCGGGCAGATGGGTCGCTTGGATGGTGAGCTCGCCCGTCGGGGTCCGCGTGGCCCTGCCCCTGACGGATATGATGTCTCCCCTGCTGAGCAGCTTGGCGAGCTCCTTCAGACGGCCGACGGTGGTGCCGTCGAGGAGCTTGCCGAGGTTGCAGATGCCCTGGACGCGCTCAAACTCGCCCCTCAGGTCGATGAAGACGAGCTTGGAACCCGCGCGACGGATCGACTCGACGCGGCCGTGCAGCGTCACCTCCTCGTCGGCGACGTCGCCCTGCTGGATGCCGTCATACTTTTTGCGGAAGTCCGGGATGCGCATGGGCGGGCCATGGTGGCGGAGGCGAGGGTATTTGAGGGCATTGGCCTGCTCCAGCTCCTGCTGCCGGGCCAGGTGGAAGAAGCGCAGGTAGGCCGGGTTGGGCGGGCCCGCGGGCTTCCAGGTGTACGGGCGCAGGAACTGGAGACTCGGAGTTGGCCTCATCGCATCGTCTGGAAGTGCAAGCTCGAGGTCAGCCGGTCTTGCGCACAGCTCACATAAATGCAAACATCTCGAATTGAAGAGGAATGAAAGAGTAACACCACGAGGGAGGGAGAGCGAGAGAGTGTGTGTCAGAAAATAGGCAATTGCAATCATACGCGCAAAAACGCGTCAATCGCAGCGGTTCTGTAATATGCAATCATCATATCGGGCCGCTCAACTTGGTTTTCCAATGTATCAGAGATTTCTACTCACAATTGTCTGGTCTTCAATCTGCTTCAACTCTGGGGGTCTTTGTCCCAGGTTGAGGAAGAGAAGTTACAGCAAATTGGCAAAGCCCGAGCTCTAACTTTTTTTCTGCGCACGCTTTTAGGGACCCAGCAAATGCCCCACTCTTAACTATTGAATGAATCTACCTTCTCGGGCACACCATGACGAGGGCGCTTTTTGCTTGGCGCTCTTTGCTTGGCGCTCTTTGCTTGGCGCTCAGCGTCCCGTCTTGCCGAGAATCTCCCGGTCTTGGCATGACGAGCAAAACCGCTGCAGTTCACATCAAGATCCAAGAAATAACCTGTACGGAAGATCCAGCTCGGCTGCCAAAGAGAGAGAGAGAGAGAGAGAGAAAAAGCCGGACCCAAACAACAACAAAGCACGAACGAAAAACCCCGCGCAGCCAAGGTTACAACTAGGCCAGTGCAAGCAAACCTACGCCCTCGACCGCACAATAGCGCGCTCTTTGTTGTTTCTTTCCCTTCCTTCCTCAACCCGTCCAAAATGTCCTTCCTTGGCTTCGGCCGCCCCCAACCCACCTCGGCCGAGAAGATCGCGGCTGTCGAGAACGAGCTCAAGGTGATTGCCGAGATGCACAGCCGGTATGTGTAGCCGCCTTCCCTTCCGTTCCTTTCCCTTCCCTTCCCGGTTCCCGCTGCCTTATATGGGAAACCCATCACCACCACCAGCATCACCAACAGAACCAGAGCAACAAACAAAAAAATCTCATTCCTGGACCAACGCTGACAATAACCAAAAAAAATAAAAAAATAACAGCATGCTCAAGGTCTGCTCGGCCAAGTGCATCGACAAGACGTACCGCGAGGGCGAGCTGTCCAAGGGCGAGGCCGTCTGCCTGGACCGGTGCTCGGCCAAGTTCTTCGAGGCGCACACGGCCATCTCGGAGCAGCTACAGAAGGAGGGCGCCGCCCGCGGCTTCGGCGCAGGCATGTAAAGGGCCGCTGGGTGGGATGGGGCTGGCTTGGATTGAGCGGGCCGCCGTTCATACGGACGCGTTCGTTCGTGCGGACATGAGATGGGAATGATACCGAGCGTTGCCTTGCCCTCGAATGCATGACGCCTTCTGTCTGAGCGAGAGGGCGCGAAACGACAGCCGAGTCGTTCGAGCGTGTTTGTACAATTATGGAACGGGACGGGCATGAAACGTGCTATGTCCTGTTGTCCTTGGGCATTTTTGTTTTTCACATACGGTTCTAGGTCGGCAGTTACGTAGATACGCCGAGAGAGAAAACCGATGACGATGGCCGGGCGGCCATTGGTTCCAGAGCTATGGCATGTACAATAGAAAGAACCGACGCACACATGAGCAATTAGAGAGCTCCGGCGTGACCACCAGGGGGGGCCGGCATGGTAATATGGTATTTCTTCTCTGCTGGCACGTTTGGCTCTACCCGCCTCTGCCCCGGGAATCTCCAAACACCCGATGCGATGCCTTCTTCCAAGCAGTAACAAGCCCGACACCCGACAGATGCAAATCCCCTATGTTTGTATTTACAACGCCCAACACCAACCGCCGTTCTGATCCCTTGGAGTATCCAATAGACAAAAATCTAAATTTACCACAACTTGCCGTCCTCACCGCGTGCCCTCCATCCTCGGAGGAACGCCGCTCGTGATGTTAGGCCCCGTCCCGATGCCCGTGATGGTTCTCACGAGCCAGTGCAACCAGCTCTCCGTCTCGAGTACTTCCTTCAGCTCCTCGGCGCGGCGTTCGACGTCCTCGACCTGCGCCTCAAACTGGGCGACCCCGTCCTCGACCTCGTTGACCCGCGATACGAGCGCCCCAATCTCGTATTCGAGCTTGGCCGCTAACATGTCGATGTCCTTGACCGTCTCGGCCAGCCGCGCCCGCTCATCCACCACCAGCTCGTTGCTGGTGTGCCGCGCACGCTCGTACGCCTCGTTTACCGCGTCGTGCAAGGCTTGCAGTTCCGTCTGCTGCTCCTCGAGACTGTGGTCGAGGGCTGTTACGGATGCCAACTTGCTCGACGTCCACGGGGCGAGGCCGGCTTGTATTTGCTGGAGGCGGGCGTACAGGTTGAAGGACAGCTCGGCTTGTGAGCGTAGGCTTGCCAGATCGTTAGAATCCGGCTTGGGATCGGTTGTTAGGCTGACGAGGTCCTCCCAGGAGAGGACCGCGTCCTCGGCCGCGCTGAAGGACAGCCGATGCGGGTAACGGGCCTCGTGGGGATGCGGGCGGAGGGAAGCGAGACAGTCGATGCTGTGCCGCCGCTGCAGCGACAGCAGCAGCCCGTCAGAGTTGCGTTCGATGGCCAGGACCGGCCCTTCCAGGTCACCATCGGCAACAACAGAGCCCGCTGCGGAGGCGTTTGTGCTGCGGACCTCCTTCCCTATACCGACAAGCGCGAGCTCCAACCGCTCCTTGTCGTCGAGTGTACGGTAGGGCTCCGCGAAAGGCTGGTCACCATTTGCCGCAGCCAACCGGCCGCCCGATTCGTTCGCACCCAAAGGCGGTCCTGCAGACGCCGGGCCCCCTCCCTCCTTGTCTTTGAGGATAGGAAGGTAGTCTTCCGGCCGGACTTTCCAAGAAAAAGCCTTGCCTACGGCCACCGGGCTCGTCACGGCAGCCGAGGACTGGGCCAGCGTCGCAATGCTCGGGCTCGAGTACCCGCTCGCGGCCGTGTCCGGGGTATCGTCCTTGGAGGGCCGGCTGACGTGCCCTCTCAGACCGCCCCCCACCGCATCTCTGATGCGGCCTAGCCCCGAGCGAGCATCGTTCACCTTCCCCGCGACGCTCTTGAAGACGGTCCTCCGTAAGGCGTCTCGATCGCCACCGGCAGTCTCTGCCGCGACCGGCAGCGAGTGCGTGGCCTGCAGGGGCGAGAAGCTTGCGGACGAGTCTTCGTTCCTCCTGAGCTCTCCCCCCTCCTCCTCCATTGGCGCCGAGTGCGTCCTTCTGCCCCCTCCCTGCAGGCCTTTCTCGTCTCTCAATTCTCTGCCGAACGCCGACGGCGCGTGGTCTTGCTCGTCGCCTTGGAGGGTCCTTCTTGGCTTCCCGTGCCATAGCCATTTTGGGCGCTCGCCGGATACCAGGCTGATGACCTTGTTCAGGTCCAGTGTCTCGACGTCTCCAATGTTGGCCTTGTCACGACCGCCCACCATGCCTATCACCAGCTCGCCACGCTTGCCGCCGATTTCGGCCACGGTGGACTTGACGGCCTTCTGCACGCCCCAACCGCCGTCTCCTGCGGCCGCCTTGGCCGTCACGCTGTGCAGCTTGAGCAGCGTCTGCCGGTCCAGGCGGCGGGTCCTCTCCATCCTCATGGATTTCTGGAAGCTGCCGATGCCCTTCTTCATGCTCTCGACGTCGAAGGCGTCCTTGGACACGGGAGCACCCCAGTAGCTGAGCCGGTTCCTCGCTCCCAAGAGCGTGCCGAGAAGGGCAGCAACCGTAGTCGGTCCCAGGATGCCGTCTGTCGGTTCAATGTTGAAGTGCTCAGAGCCAATCGCGGTCCACCAGTCGTTGATAGCCGTTTCGGTGATGTCGCAGAGCAGGCCGTCGATGTACTCTTGGTCGAGCATGCCGAACAGAAAGAGGGCGACCTGGCACAGCTTCACGAGCTCGATAACGGCCTGGTAAAAGGGTATCCTGTCGCTCGTTTTGTACATTTGCATGAACTTTGCCTGGGTGGCCGAGGTGGGCTCTGCGAGCGTAAGGCCGGAGCGGCCCGCGCAGCCTAGTCGCTTGAGGTTTTCGTTGACGATGAACTCTCGGCGGTGTTTTCGTATGTCGCCCTCGGGGACGGGGATGACGGTCAGCGCCGAGGGGAAGCTGCTGAGATTGGTGACCATGAGCTCGCCGACTTCCGTCTCCTTGGGCCGTGCGTGATACTGGTGGATGGCCTTGTAGTAGACCCTCAGTCTCGGCGACCATTCCCTCTCGTCAGCGGGCACCTCCAGCACGCCGACGACGACGGAATGTCTCGGGTCGCCAGTGTAGGCGGCAATGACGAGGGTGGGCGATTGGCGAGAGCACGCCCACTGCTCGACAAGGTAGAGCTCGTAGCCCGGGAGGACATGTCTGCGCTCGACGACGCTCACCGAAGGATCTTCCTCGAGGAACCTGCACAGGCCGTGTCAGTCGCGGGGGGGTTGAATTGCTGACGGGGCGACGGGGCGACCGAGAGACCAAGACCTACCTGAAGGCCACGGGATCCGGGAGGACGATACGACGCCGGTTCGTGTTCGGAGGAGGAGGAGGGGCAGGCACACTGCCCATGGCTGCGTCATCTGGCGTTTCCGGCACGGCGGACCTTGCACTTCTTTGGTAGGAAGCTTTCCGGGCCAGCGTCAACTCCTCTTCCCGGTGCACCCTCGGGTCGACGGCGGTCGGGAAGGGGATGCGTAGCGACATGGTGTTAATGCTCCGTCGACGTCGACGGCCGCCTCGACATTGCGGGGACCCAGGAACGGCTGGCTCGCCCGTAGGACGGCATCCATGTCAACAGCAGGGACCACGTCTCAGGCCCATCGTGGGGCCGACCGGGGCCTTTGGGGCGGTGAGAATTGTCGGCACGGTGGGAGCGACACGTTGACTTCCGAGGACGGTTGCTCAAAGCCCGGGAACTTTGCGGGCGGATTGCGGTCAGGAACGGTGGGATGGGTGGAAGTGATGCAAAAAAGTATGGAAGCTAGTTATGTGTGAGGTGGGTTACTTCGGCAGATTGATGTTGGCCAATCCCGAGGAACATGTAACCCGTACTGCAATCCGTACCTACCCTGTCTTAATCGATAACCTAGGGTACCGTACCTAAGGTATGTAATCCGTACTTTTGCGCTGGTGAATCCATAGACTGCCCATCCAACGATAGAAGACAGGTAAGGCACTGTATGTGTAGTGATCGGTAGTTACAGAGTATGAAGCATTACTACGTAGCGCGTGGCTATACTTACCTTACCTAGTGTAATGTACCTACCTTCCATACCTCTCTCCACTCGGTAACTGTCCATAGTTATACCTTCCACCTATTACACTACCATAGTACACAACAGGATGAGGTGCAGCGTGTCAGGCGCTGCATCTGGCCCCACTGCCACCGAGCCAGCCCCTGCCTGTCAGTGCTGCCAGCGGGGTACGTCACCTGGAGCGCCATGACCGCCTGCCATCTCAAGCGGTAGTTAACATACCGGCACATCTCCAGAGGGCCCGGGCAGCCCGACCATTGATTGCATCTGGAAGCTACTGTGAACCTCTTAGGGTCCTGCTCCAACAACGCAACGACCCCCAACCACGAGATCCAACCCAGCACGCTGACACTGACGAGGTTCGACAACCGCACCAGCGTCGTTCGTATCGTGTGCGGAAGACGATGCTGGGCGCTCCTGGCCCCTAACCACTGCTGCACTACATCCACAAGTCCCGAGTTCGAGCATATCGTGCGTCGACGATGGAGGCGAAACAAAAACTCGAGTCCCTCCTGGACGAGCTCTCGAACGCCAAAAACTTTCCCAGGCTATCCGCGGCGGTGCAAGATGTCGATCAGGTCATCCAGTTGCTCAGTGACGCCCGGGATCAAATCGCCGGAGGTCGGTCTACTCACCTGCTTCTTGCAACGGTCCAATATGACACCAACGTTACTGACATGCACAGCAGCGATGGACCCTCACATCGCGAGCCTCACCATGACGATGCTGCAAAACCCCGTCAAGTTCGCCTTTGAAAAAGTAAACAATGACCTCAAGGCGGCGTCGTCGGCGCACAAGAAGGTGGGAAAGTTACTAGACAAGGTATGGACCCGTCATACCCGAGCAGCCTTCTCGCCCGCCATGCGTGTTCGGTCTAACAGTTACCTGCGGAATAGTACTTCCCTCTAAAACAGCTACCGACGGAAAATGACACCATGGGGGACCACCTGCCTCTTATCAACCGCGCCATCGCCATGCACCTGTTGCGGGAGGGCCAGTTCTCGGTTGCGTCGACCTTCATAAGCGAAGTCCAAGGCGGAAGCCCACAAACACGCTCGACCGGATTCGACGAGCCTATGGACGAGGATGATGAAGATGACGACGACGACGACGATGACGACGATGACGAGGAGACGGGTGAGGGGGACGGGCAGGAACAGGGGAAGGATAGTCACCGAGCAAACGCAACCGGAAGCCCAGCAGCCCACGCGGACGAATATGACCTGTCGTCCCTCCACTCCCAAGAGCTCCAGGACAAGTTCGCCCAGATGTACACAATTCTGCAGCATATCAAGGCCAAGAACTTGCTACCCGCCATTGAATGGGCACGCGCGAACTCGGCCGAGCTGGAAGCCCGTGGCAGCAACCTGGAGTTTGAGCTTTCCAAGCTCCAATACGTCTGGCTCTTCGAAGGCCCCGCCGTCAACAACCTTCCCGACGACGAGCACAACGGCCGCGCCGGCGCACTCGCCTACGCCCGCCAGCACTTCGGCCGCTTCCAAGCCCGTCACCTGCGCGAGATCCAACAGCTCGCTTCGGCCATGGTCTTCGCCCCGAACCTCCGGGATTCCCCCTACCACAACACTTTCGCCATCTCCGACGCCTTCACCGACCTCGCGACTTCCTTTACCCGCGAGTTCTGCAGCCTGCTCGGCCTCTCTGCCGAATCGCCGCTCTACCTCGCCGTCACCGCAGGCGCCCTCGCGCTGCCCCGCCTGATGAAGTACATGCTCGCGACCCGCTCCAAGGGCACCGAGTGGACCTCGGCAGACGAGCTGCCGTTTGAGACGCCGCTGCCGGAGAGCATGCTGTTCCACAGCATCTTTGTGTGCCCCGTGTCCAAGGAGCAGACCACCGAGGACAACCCGCCCATGGTGATACCCTGCGGCCATATGCTAGCAGAGGAGACGCTCAAGAAGCTGGCCAAGGGGACCAAGGGGACCCGGTTCAAGTGTCCGTACTGTCCGAGCGAAGCCTCGATCAAGGACGCCCGGAGGGTGATCTTGTAGGATGCTGTGCACTCGACGGGGAGCGGCGGGGGTGGGAGGGGAAAAAACGGAGTAGGAGGACGGGAGGGAGCAACTCGATCATTAACCGGCCCAACATCCCAACGATCTGGCGTTCTAGAGGATGTTGGGGCCGATATCATTAGCGATGACGGCGGCGGCCAGGAGGCGCAAACGAGTCTTCACCTCCGAGAAGAAGCAGAGTTAGTGCGTGCCTTTAACGGCGCCGTCCAGGCGCCCTTCACGAGCATCACTCCCGCCCGGCCGTTATTTGGATTTGGGAGCCTCCTTCCACCAACCCGCGGCGGGCCCATGACGACAGTGCACACGGAACCCGTCATGTCGCTGCCCGATCCGGCGACCGTCCTGTCGGTCGTCCAGGGTCCTTCTGATGCCGATGCTCGTGCGGTGGACTCGTGGGATGCTTTCTTTGCGTACCAGCGGGCGGTGAGGGCGCGCCTTGTCCCTGCTGCTCGCTGAGATGATTCATCGCTACTAAAGGGTTTTCTTCTGGTTCTGACGCTGAGGTAAACAACGACGCGGGGCTGCAGGAGATGTGGACGGAGGCGGGGGCCGCTGGGTTACGAGAGCGAGGGGTCAGGATTTAGTCTGGGGGGATATGATCTCCGCGTCCAAACTCAGTTCTGCATCCGCTGAGGTCGCAGATGCGGCGTTGGAGAGTCGCCCCAGACAGCGGGAGCGAGGCGAATCCCTTTGGAGCCGTGCTGTTTGGTTTGAGCAGAACGGAGGAGTTCGGGGGTTGGGGGGTGAAAATAATTGATGGCGTAGTTACGGGGCTTTTTCATTCCAGTCTTTGGGTTAACTTGTTTGGGTCATTGGCAGGGCACTTGGTCTGGGGCGATTCATACAACATTGGTAGCAAGCAAGGATTAGGCAATGGAGCCAAAAAGGCAGATCAATTTATGTTGACTAGTAATGGTTTTGAATCAGACCATTTATTTGGTGAGCCACCATAATAATATTTTAAGCGAAACGGGTGTTTGCGCCAGCATATGTCAGGAGAACCATACCCCTGGATGCTGTGTATCCGACAGCGTGACATTGGATGGTTATTCGAAGCTTCGTTCCATCCATACGAGTCCTATCCAAAATGAAGGAGGGACGATTAGGTCGTTTGCAAAAACGGCAGTTGATTATCCGTAGATCATAAATGTGTGAGAAGCTGTAAATGCATTCAAGATGTACTACACATCCAAAAGCTAGCTCTCAAATCTCACCACCTCTCATCCTTCCACCGCTTCCCTTCTTCCTGCCCAACAACACCCCCCTTTCGAGTTCGACCACCATTGCCTCCGTCTGCCGGGCCAGCCAGCCGACGAGCAGGCGAGCCTGCAAAACAGAGGCCCATATCCTGAGGTGCCGGGCAGGTAGAATCCCACACATCGTTCGTAAATCAGAATGAAAGCCACCGAGCTCGAGATTTCAACCAAAAACAAACCGATCCTCGAGCAGAGAAAATAGAGAAAAGAGAACAGAAAAAAAATTAAAGGAAAGTTTGAGAAACGCCATTCTCCGCTGATCCAGTCTTTTCTGTGCCCTCCTTAATCTCCCTCGTGGAAAGTGAACACAGCAAATGGGGTGTCCCCCCGGATATGAATAACGCCAAAGGTTGTGTGAGTTAAACCGTTCGAAGCTTGAAATCCTAGACCAAATTATCAGAGTAGACAGATAAAGCAAAAAGCCAATGGGGATATCTATGCCAGCCGGATGTGGCTACGGCGTTTCGCTGCTGCTGCTGCTGCTGCTGCTGCTTGCTGTTGACAAAATAAGCAAAGTACAAAGGAAATATTTAGTCCCTCCCACCCTCTGTTTCGCCGTCGCTGGTTTTCGGTCCTGACTGCGGAGCCGTCGTAAAGTTCGTATTTCTTCTTATTCGCTGATCCGCTTTCGTTAGTATCTGGTGACGGGATCCATCTTTCCCGCCTTATTCCTGCTTTCCCCATCGAACGCGGGGCCTGCTTGCCACTTCTTTTTAGTCGATGGTCATGCGGCTGGGCAGCGTTGGTGCCTTGTCGTTCAGCTGATACGACCCGGCGTCCCCTTCCTTCTCCATATCAAGGCCCGAGGGCTTCGTGAGGTGGGCCTTGAGGCCGTTGCCGAAGTTTTGCATGCAGATGAAGCCGTTGGTGATGGTCAGGATGATCAGGATGATGGTGAGCACGGCGAAGGCAGTCAGCGAGCGGCGGACGGCGAAGTAGTCTTGGCTGTGACCCGGCTGGTAGATGCGGACGAGCTTAAAGAAGAAGTAGGCCAGGCCGCCGAAGTAGAGCAGGATGACAAAGCAAACGCCGAGGCGGTTCTCGCGCTGGGTGAAGAAGGCGGCACACAGCAGGATGGCGATGGTGATCGGGATGGCGGCAATGTGCAGGCCAAGCTCGACGTTATTCAGGCCGTTGACGATGACGAGGAATTGAACAGTGAAGCCGAGGAAGAAGAAAAAATCGAACTTGAGCAGGGCAATGTAAATCTTTGTGGGGGTGTTTGGTCAGTCCACCGAGACATGCAGGAGGGCCCCAACAGTCACACCTACCTGGTAGTGCAGAAACCGCTTCTTCATGCGGTAGTCGGCGCCGATCTGCTTCAGGATATCCCAGGCAAACTCGCGGTAGAGCTGGTAGGCGAGACCGCCCATGATGATGGTGACAACGCCGACCACGGCCGGGACGGTGATGAGGAAGGGCTTGCACAAGGCCCACACGTTCCTGTCCTCCTCATCCGGCTTCAAAGCACCAGCTTCCAGCAGGCGGGCGATGGACTTGTCAATCTGGTCAATCTGAAGGATGGCGTAGATGAAGATGGCCAGGTTGGCGACGCAGAGGCCGATGATCTGAATGGTGTTCTTGAGTCGGAGGGCGTCCCAGGTGAGCACCAGGATGTAGAGGAAGCCGAAGATGAAGAGGGTCAAGAATGTCGGTATCGTGCGGTATTGCGACTTGAGGGTGTCATCGATTTCCGAGTCATGTTGGTATTCGAGACTGAACTGGAATCTCCCGAACACGTATCTGCCATCTTGGTCAGCATCCGGAAAGGAGGACCCTAACCCCTAGCCGACACGGTCGGGCGACTTACGACTCGAACGCCACACAGATCAGGGCTTGCAGGCCGACAATGAAGAAGAAGAGCTTTGCCCATTTCGAGGCAAGAAACTCGGAGGAAAAGAGGCGTGTCTTGCGCGCGGAGCTGGGCGGGACTGCGGAGGCCATGGTGCTAGTGTCCCGGTAATGCGAACTGGTGTAAGCCCCGTCGAAACTTGAGATGGGCTGTGAGCCGGCCAAATAGGACCGGCGAAACTGTCGTTGCGGATCCAGGACGGGCAGTTTGATCGGTTCGATACGTGGAATTTGTGCCTGTGTTTGGACGATGTCTCTCAAAGGGTTGCTGCGGTCGACGACGGCCGGTGCGTTCGTCGAGAGGGGGGGGGGGGAGAGGGGCGGGAGCGGTCGCTGAGGATGGTCTGGTGGAGAGAAAGGAAAAGGACAAGGCGTCGTTAACGTGTTAGGGAGATGGAGCGTTGGCCGCACGTGTTCGGGTTGTTCTTTTGTTTTCTCTTGTCTGCCCACGCCTACCGATTTGGTTGTGCGGATGGGCAAATTTTGTTGCAACGATTGGGGACGTGCTAGGGGGGGGTTGTTGTGCCTTACGAGTAGATTCCGCGGACAGAGAGCAGGGCTGAAACACGCTGAGGAGTCAAAATGTTCGACCTCGAGGACTTGGCTGAGGATGCTCACGATTGCTGGGGTTCCAATTTGCGGAGGCCGTTGGCCAAGCTCTGCACCTCACCGGGGTCGGGAACAGAGCGACAGGGGAAGGTGGATCCAAGCCACGGGCTACTGTGTACTGTGTAGTTACGGGTTTGTTGCGGGAAGAGGAGCATGCTCGAGTAACTAATCCGTACTCCGTACAACTTCTCCGTAAAAATTCACTGTGTGTGTACGAAGTACTTCGTACTTTGGATGGAATACACTACTTGAACCCCTGCACCAGGCAAACGGCCTGGAGGAAAGCGAAGAGGTTACAAAAAGCCGCGCTCTCGGAATGAGCATTTCTAGACTGTCAGCACTACTAAATGCGGAAGAGAGAAGTCGGGATGCGACAGGGTCTGCCCTGGGGTCTGATGTCGCAGCCCAGTCGGGATGGTTATGGCGTGGGACCGCGATCGAGACTGTCTGCCGACCACGACTGGGCCAAGCACCACTTCAGGCAAGCTTGGCCGGATTCATCATGGCTGTGCAGGTCTCGCCCGATACGACAGGGTCCCTGCCATTGTGGGATCCACGGCCACATATGGGCTCGGGGGTTTGCCGCTGTCTACACTACTGTGTTAATCCCCATACTTTGTCTGATAGCGACATCATACATAAGCAAAAGAAAGCGACTCAGTACAGGACCGCAAGTAGTACACTAGACCGTCGACAATTGTGGATGAGGATTGCTGCACTTTGCCGTATGAGTGGAGGTTTTCAGGAGCCTGCACTAGCTCCACAAGGCGTTTCGGGCGACCACCACAGTATGAAGTACGAAATATGCTTCTTGCAGGCACGGGGTAGTTTTCGCAAACAATTTACACTATCCATAGCGTTCCCGTCTTCCGCAGCCCAACACTACCTTACCAGGACATTATACTCCGTAGTAGATTCCAATTGACTGTGAAACTGTTTATCGTGCAGGTCAAGTCACAGAGGTTGCACTACCTTGACCATTCAGCCTGCGGAATCTCTTTTTTGAAGCGGAAACCACGTGGGCGTATTGGCCCAGCTGATGCATGTATGGATGTGCTTGTATACATTGGGTATGTACGGACTACAGCACATAGAGCCGTTATTCGCCTTGTCACTTCACGTTGGGAGTCGAGCCCCTGCTTCGGAACTTCAAGCACTGGGCAGGGTATTCGATCACACTTCCGAGCAGCAAGTCTCCAAGCTCGTGTAAAAAACGCGGCCATCCTTCTCGCCAAGTTCAACTTCATACAGGATATGTCAGACCAATCATCAACCCCGTTCTTGCACCTCTGCCGAAATGCGGCCTCCGAGAGTCAGCGAGGTTGAAGCCTGAAGAACTGCGGGTCTGGGCAGACCAAGTGGGCCACGGCCAAGGCTACGTTTTTTTGTTTTGGGACACGCGGAGCAACCGGCAATACGGAGTAGAAGGTGCTTACCCCGAGTGCTTGTAGTTTTTCGTGGGCGCGCAGTCGTAGTTCACCATCGCTCTCCGTGCACTACAGGCCAGCTTCCGTGAGAAGGCGACAACAAGACATTGAAGGCTGCTGCTCTAGGTCGGCATCGCTTGCTCACCAAATATCACTTTGTAAGTAACGTAAAATAATTCCTGGACGATCGTGATAAATCGACATCACGGAGTACGATGAGCCCAGAAGGTCGATCAGGACAAGGCTTTGATAAGGCTCTCCAGTTAGGTAGAGCAGATCGGCGATCGCGGCTGGAGTGTAGCTAGCGGTCGATCCGCCCGCGCCTTGCTGAGGTTGGCTCGGCCAGTGGTGTGTTTCTTCACTTGATTTGCTTTTTTTTTTTCCTTTTGATCTTTGAAGCGAATGAACCTCAGAATAATGCGAGCAATATACGGATTACTTTGACAGTAGTGTTGAATCGGAGAGAAGCGTGCTCAAGAACGCGATCGAGTCTGTTCTCGTTGATGGTTCGAAGTCTTTTAAGAGCGATCGCTCGGTCGCCGGCGGCGTGGGCCAGTACTGTTCGGTCGAACTCTAGATAGTTTATCTTCTACACTACTAAGACATTGGCCGCGTAGTGTAGAAAATAAGAAACGAGTGGAAAGGAAGACCGGGAAGAGACATGGAAAATGATTGTTATGTCTATCGGAATGAAGCTTTTGTCTATCGTACTGCGGAGAAAGGGAGATACGGTTCGTACCTCGGATGCTTACTTGGACATATGGACCTACTCAAGGCGAGTAAGGTAACCTATACTTGTACAGTAACCTACCTTAGCCAATCTGGAGGGAGAGTTGCGTACAGGTATGAATGATATCGATCTTTTAATCCTGTGTTTGTCGGTGCGCACATAGTCTGTACCAGAACGCAGAGAGCACCCGGGCCTAAGGTATTGCACAAGCCGCACTGTTCGTTACATGCGCCAGCAGCACAGCCCTGCAGCTTCCAGCGGAGAACCTTGCGGGGCATTTTTGCTGCCTCTGACGCTAACTAACAACAGCAGCATTGCCCGTCACCTTTGCCCGCCAAGCTTCCAGTCTGGACCAGGCTTTTACTTGAGTACGAGTAGTTTCTTCTTTCGGGCCGTAACAGACGCGCCGTTATTAGCGGCACCTTACGCGGCTAACTAAACCTACACTCGTCCCCTACACCCCGTCGCATTCACCCCACCGCGACGCCAGAACCGCGATGGCGACGGAACCCGGCGACGACATTCTGATCAAGGCTGCGGCGGATGGTTCTATGGACTAGTGAGTATTTGTTTTCCGCCTTGCCCGCCGTAGGCGCCCCGTTGCGGCGAGCAATGATGAATGGGAGCTGACATTTCCGATGCGACTTCCAGTTCGGCCTGGCCAGAGCTGCTCCCGACCGTTCTGGCGCGAATTGAAAAAGTGAAGCCCCGACCTGCTTCTGCCTAGGTACCTAACTTGGTCAACGAGGCTGACCTGGGCCGGCTCTGGCTTTGCTATCATTACAGATCGCACACACCGAGTTTCCCATCCCCGCCATCCCGCCGACGTCAAACCAACCTGCGAGACCTCCCTCCCCACGCTTCCTCGCCCCGCTCCCTTCCTCGGACCCCTTTGAGGCCACAAATCAAGCAGAAACATCGTCATCACAAGGGACAAATAAGGAGAATGTCGGCCCGTCCTCCCCAGCAGCCTCTAGGGGTGCCTCGTCGGCGACAGCATCGAGCCGCCCGGCTCAACAGCAGCCCGCAGCTCCTGCCGCCCTCCCAAAGCCCATAGCCGATATGCTCGATGAGATTCTAACCGTCTTGCGCACCGACTTCTCTCAATACCCGCCACACACAATACAGAGGCTCGCCGAGTTGGTGCTCCGCCCGCGGCAGCACTACCGCCACCTGGTGCCGTATCTACATGCCCTCGATCGTGTCGTCCACGTAACCAGCGGCGCCAATATATATCCCCTTCCACCGGCGCTCCCTGACGTGGGTGCCATGTCTCTGCTGGCGAACGGTGCCGGTGGCAGCGGCACAGGCGATCTCTCCAACGCCACGGTGGCGGCGAGCACCCTCGGCTCGGATGAGGCATTGGGTGGTGCTCTGTTAACGCCGATTCCGTGGCTGGTTGGCACGGCAAACGGAAGCGATAGCGACGAGGACAGCGACGCGGGCGGCTCATCCCCGCTGTCGACGACCGGGAACCCGGCCGAGCAGCTCCAGCTCCAGCAGCAGCAGCAGCAGCAGCAACAACAACAACAACAACAACAACAGCAACAGCAACAACAACAGAGGCAGAACGGCCACCTTGACGGCCGGGTTCGAACGGAGAGCACAGAGACCATAGAGGGACCCAACGGTATCGGGAGCATCGAGACCGTCTCGATCTCGGTGAACGGCATCCCGTCCACCGGCGCCGGCGCCGGCGTTGCCCTGGTCACCCAGCGCAGCGTCACCCAGGGCGAGCTGCTGCGCCAGGAACAGCGAGCCGGCCTCGTGCCGCTGACCCAGCTCAACAGGCAACAACACCGGGCGTCGATCCAAGCACAGCACGGTCCGGGCGGCACAGCAGCCGAAGACGCCACCATGACCGAAGGCGCCGACGAGGACGAGGACGACGAAGAAGAAGAGGTCCCACACGCGCGTGGACCGCAAGAGATTGGTCCCGCCGACACGGGCCCCCAGAGCGCCGCGACGGCGAGCTACATCGCCGGCGCCGGCGGCATCAGCCCGATGGACGTGCAGGGGATCGACGTGGCCGCCGCCGTCGGGCGGAGGGTGCAGTCGCCCCCGAGCCAGCAAGAACGGGGCAACCGCGCCAGCGGCAGTCCCGAAGGAAGCGAGATCGTCCCCCGCAGCCCCAAGCGCGAGGCGGGCGAGCACCTGGAACCGGAGTCCCCGGCGAAGCGGAGAAAGGAGGGCGAACAGCCCCCTGCCTCGGCAAGCAAGGGCCAGGGCCGAGATCAATGGGGAGCTGCAGAGCAGCAGCAGCAGCAGCAGCAGCAGCATTCTGGCCAGGGCACCGGCCGCACTCTCTCGGACGAGCCCGAGCCCGAGGCCAAAGTCGACCCGAACCGTGACGCGGAGGGGGACGTCCTCCTCTCTGATGCGGGCGATGGCGCACGCAAAGAGGAGCCGCTGGCGGCTACGGGGGATACCACCACCACCGACGGGGCATCGAGAAGGGCGGACGGCCCCGCCGCAGCAGCTCCAGAGGCGGGTGGTGGAAAGCCGTCGACAGCGAAACGAGGCGATCCCGAGTCCGGCACCGAAAAGAAACAGGCCGGCGGCTAGTGCTGCCGGCTGTTTTGCTGGATGAGGCGGCGGCGAAGATAGCAGCTACTTGATTGACTGGGTCCAGATAGTTTAGATTTCTCTCGATCCTCCTCTCGCTGGCTTAGGGAGTGAGGCCTCTCTTCTGTCCACGGTTGAGATCAATCGGGGGAGCAAGCGTAGGCAATAGCCAACGCCAATGATGGACGTTGGGATTGTCGAGCGATGCTATCTATGGCCTGTTTTCTTTTTTTTAAAAAAAAAATTCCAGTGCAGTGTTATATGACGTCCAGTGAAGGCTTCTTGGTAACTACAGAGAGAGCGGATCGGGGTTTCCAACAGGTTGGCACAGCTGGGGACGGGGGAATATGCTTCAGGGCGCGGCCGGTTGCATCAATCATGTTAGAACTTAAATTGAGTGCCTCGACGCTCGTGAAGCGACGAAGACGGGATAATTATCCTATTTATTAATCATCATAATTTCATTGTTTTCGTATCTATTTCTTCAAGGTATGTTCTCCGCAGCTAAGTCCCCTGAAGACCCATGCGCACTCCTTTTTCGTGTCTCAACCACACCACGTTTTGTCGTAGATGCCGACCTCGCCTTCTCTCTTGATTCTCTGGTACATTCGGCATTCAGCATAGTTAATATAAAGAAAGAAAGAAAGAAAGAAAGAAAAGAAAAAAAAGAAAAGAAAAAAAGAACCAAAACACCCCCGTCATTCGGCCTTAACCTTGCCTCTCTTACTCCATGATCCTCGTGATACTCTCCCGGACGATGACGCTGTTCTGCTTCTCGTCCCTCTTGACGCGGTAGAAATCGTCGCAGAAGTCGCTGCATTGCATGTGCTTCAGGAACTCCTCGTCGTGCGTGATGACAATGATCTGCAGGTTGCCCTGGGAGCGGCGAGCCTTGATGATGCCGTGCAGGCTCTCGGCCAGGCTGCGGATGTTGTCGCTGTCGAGGTTGGTGGTGGGCTCGTCGAGGGCGATGAGGCCGCAGTTGACGCCGAACGACTCGGCCAGCGCGAGCCGGATGATGATGCTGGCCAGCACCTTCTGGCCCGCGCTGCACCGGCCGCGCATGTCCATTTCGGTGTCGCCCTTGACCATGGACACGCGGTAGTTGTAGTTGCGCTTGCCGGCCCCCGATCCCGTGCCGGCCTCGACGTCGGACCGGATCTGGATCGTGTCGATGTCGGTGCCCTGGTATGTGCTCTGCCACAGCTCGCCGATGGTGCGGTTGATCTCCTCCATCTTCAGAGAGTGGTAGCGCATGATGGCGTGGTCCAGGGCGGCAGTGCCGCGGCCGAGGTCCTCGATGGCCGCCTTGGTCGTCTCGACCTTGATGTGGGACTCTTTGTACTTGGCCTTGGCGTCCTTGAGCTCGAGCGTGTACTCCTCGTCGAGCCGGTTGAACTCGTCATCCTTAGTCGTCAGCGAGCCGACGAGACGTTCGCGATCGGCCGTGAGCTTGCTGCGGCGCGTCTCGAGGTAGCGGGCTTCCTGGATCAGGCGGTCGTAGTCCTCTTGGGCGTTGCGAGATTTGAGCTCGGCAATCTCTTCCTCGAGCGCTTTGCACTCGCGGAGGTTCTTGCGGTACGTCAGATTGTCGGCAATGTTTCGCTTCTTGGCGTCGCTGTTGTCGATCTCCTTGTTCAGCTTGTTGATCTGCACCGTCAGATCTCTCATCTCGCTCTCAATGCTAGCGATGGTGGCCTCTAAGCTGGCAATGGCGCGTTGGTTCGAGGCCAGATTGGAAGGGCCGCCGCGGTCGAGATACTCCTGGATCTCGGTGTTGACCATCTTGAGCTCGCTCAGCGTGGTCGCGATGCTATCTCGCTCCTCCGCGACCTTCTGCTCCTTGGCCCGCCCTTGCTGGCGGACTTCCTCGAGAGCGGCGCGTGCGCTCGCAATCTCCGGCTCGAGCAGCTCGAGTTCCTTGTCGGCCTCCTGGACCGATTCTCGCAGACGGTTCTCCTCCTCCTTGAACCTCCGAATCGACTCCTGGAGGCTCTTTTTCCGCTCCAGTTTCTGAGCGGCATCGCTGATCTTGTGGCGAAGCTCGAGCCTCTCGACTTCGAGCTGCGAGGCCAGATCCTTCAACCGCTGCCTATCTGTGGTGAGCTTACTGAGCTTGGCCTGGGCATTTCGGATCTGTTCGGCGCAAGCGGTCTGTTCCTCATTGATCTCGTCCGGGCTCCGCATCGCGATGGTTGACGACTTCTGCGACCTCTCCACCTGTCTTTCGGCTTCGATAATATCCTTGTGTGTCTGGGATATCTTGAGGACATTCTTGCCCAGCGCGTCCACCTCCTGCCGCTTATCTTCCGCCTCTCTAAAGGCGAGGTCCTGGTCCTCCAGGCGGCGGACCAGCTCGTCCCTCTGGGAGGAAAGCAAGTCGACCTCCTTGACCAGGGGTGGCAACTCGGCCTCCAGCCGCTGGTAGCTGTCGTATTGAGCGCGCACGGATTTGAGAATTCTGATCTGCTCCGTGAAGTGGACCTGGTCCTCCATCAGCTCTTGCTTGTCCTCGTCGTTGAGCTTCTTTGCTATCTTCTCCAAGAGCCTTGATTTCGCGGCGGGCTGGTCCTTGAAATCGCGCTCGCAATAGTAGCATTTGTTGAACCGCACGGCCCGGTCCTTGATGCTTGCGTAGTGCTTCTTCATCTCGTCGTACAACTTCAGATCCGTCTCGGTCTGGCTTAGTTCGGCCTCGATGGCCTCCAATTCCTTCGTGTAGTCCTCGATAGGCGGCGATTCTGGATTTCGGACGTCTTTCAGGGCTTTCGTGACCGCGCGTTTGCAGTTCTCCCTGTCCGTGGAGAGTTTGGCATGCCGCTCGCGGGCGCTGGAGAGCTTGTACTCGACCTGCTTCAGCTCCTGCTGCGTGGCGTCCTTTCGCTTCCTGCACCCGTCCACAACCTCGTTCTGGCGCTTGAGTGCGCTCTGGAACTCTGCCTCGAGAGTCTCCGGCTGCCAGTCGTCTCCGACCAGGGCGGAGAGCTGTTCACTCCACGTCTTTTTGAGGATCTCCAACTCTCGTTGGCGTTCGCTCAGTTGTTTCTTCCGCAGGTCGAGCTGGGCTCGCTCGGATGCAAGCCTCGTGCACTCGACGAGCTCGCGGCCGAGCTTGGCCGACTGGGCTTCGAGGTTCCAGATATCGTCGTTGACCGTCTTGATCTGCGCGTCCAAGTCTGATGCTTGTTCCTCCGCCTTGGCTGTCTTAATCCTGGCCTCGAGCTCTTTCATCTCGGCCCGAAGCATGGCCTCTGCTCCTTCGTCAATGTCCAGGCTGCTCAGCTCGCCCTGGGTGATGGCCGATTCCTTGCCGACCGCGATGATGCGCTGCTTCGCCGATGTCCTATCTCGAATAAGCGACGACTTCCGGGTCTCGTGCTCCGTGATGACGGCAGACTTCTTGTCGAGCTCCTCGGCATTGTCGCGCTGGAGGCGTTCCAACTCTCGCTTCTTGTCGTTCAAGCTCTTCTGGATCCGTTCGTAAAACGCGGCTATCCTCCCGTCATCCAAGTCTCCATCATAGCCCCGAATCTCGTGCCGAGTAGCAGCCTCGTGGATCATGCGCTCCCGGGTGACGAGCTGGCGCTCGTACTTGTCCTTGTCGGATTGGTGCTTGCCCTGCTCGGAAGCCTTGACAGTGTGTTGCTCTCGGGCCGATTTGAGTTCGTCCTGAAGCTGGTGGAACTGCGCGGCTTTCCTGTCCCTGTCGGCCACGATTCTTTCAATCGTCTGCTCGTACTCGTCCAGAGTATTCTTCAAGACCTGATCCGTCTCGGGCGACTCCTCGATGCGGCTGCGCAGCTCCTGAATCGCCTCTCTCTTGTACTCGAGCTTCTCGGTTTTTGTCTGAAGATCATTCACGATCCTCAAGAAGCTGTTCGCCTGTTCGTGCTTAGCCTTGATTCGGGCCTCCTCCTCGTCCATCTGCCTCGTCAGCTCCTTGTACTTCTCTTGCCCTTCGGCGATCTCCCGGGTCAGCTGCGCCATCAGCTTGTTGACCTTGTCCGCCCTCTCCTTGTTCGCCTTGTCCTGGACCTCCTGCAACTTGAGCTCCCGCAGCTCCTCGCCCTTCTTCTTGCGGAGGACTTTGAGGTTGTCGATGACCTTGGTGTACTTCATGGCCTCGAAGATCTCGTCGAAGCGCTTCTTGAGGGCGGCGGGCTCGCTCATGGGCCACAGCGAGTCTTCCTGGTGGCAGAAGATGACGGTGTCCAGGATCGCCGGGGATACGCCGAGCTTCTCGGGCACGAGCTTGTCCAGCTCGGCGACCCGGGTGGAGATGACATGCCGCTCTCCGTTGTTGCGCAGCAGCAAACTCCCCTCCAATGTCTTCTGCGATCTTACGTTCTTCTTCACCAGAAGCTGGACGTTGCGCGTGACGACGTAGGACTCGCCGACGGTCGATCGGAACGATACTTTGACCTGGGCGCGGACGTCCTTCTCGCCGGCGAGGGTCGGGTCGTGAATGAAGGCGCCACCCTTACTGTTGGGCGGGAGCTCGCCGGTGGTGGCATACTTGAGGCATTCAATGATGGTCTACCCGGCGCATGCAACGTCAGCTACGGCCGGGCCCTAATCCAGTTAACTAGACGAGAACCCACTGTCTTCCCCGAACCGTTGTAGCCGACGATCAAGGTCAGCGGACTGTTAAAGGCGATGGTTTCTTGGTGCTGAGGCCCGAAGGAGCGCACACCGAGAATAGATAGCTTCTCTACCCTCGACATTGCGATGCTGCAGGGCGAACGGGGCCTAAGCCGGGACACCACGAAGAGCTATTCCATGTAGTTCTAGTACTCTTAAGAGCCTAGAGGCCGTCACTTCTTTTTTTTTTTTTTTTTATACAAGATTGTCCGAAGCTGATCTCTTTGGATATCGGGACTGATCGACGACCGGACGGAGACTGGTCGGAACAGAAGCATCAGATTGTCGGCGGCGGCGCTTCCGTATCTGCCGTCGTCAATGTCGACCCGGAAGAAACGCGGAACTGTCGCGGTGCTAAAATGGAGGCAGGAAGCGCCGAAGTGTTGCTGCCGCGTCTTCACGTGGGCCAGGCAGCAAGTGCCAAGCGTCTGGATGTGGAGGGCCCTTGCGGCTCTGGGCTGCCTGCTGCAGTGAGAGAAAGAGAAGGGGCCACCTAGATCGGGAATTGCAGCATCTTGCGTACGCAGTAACGATCCCGAGTCAGGTAATTATGGAGAGGAGTGTGGATCGCACTTTGAACTGATTGATTCAAGTGCTACGCTTTCGTATGTATACTACGTATGGAAAGGTATTCATTCTACTATGCAAGCACATACTCGAATCACGCCTAACGCTACTCCGTAGCAACAATACGATTACATGCAAGATGTGAGGTGTTCTGTTTTATACTCCGTACTTTACATAAACTGCCTCGCCCCTCTGTCTTGCCCGCCATCCAAAATATTCCGTACTCCGTGTTACATGCCATACCGAGACTCTTTTATGCTTTCCGGCTATCTAGCACCTCCCAGATGTGAAATAAAGGCCAACCAGCAGCAGTAGCCCGGTTGAAGCAACAAGGGATAAGATAAATGGGATGAGGAACTGAACACTGCAGTTTGCGAATCAATCCATGTAAACAGACATATACCCGCGAACCAAAAACAACCTCTCAAAAACAAACCGCGATATTAAAACCAGACAACGTCCCTGCTCGTCATATTTCGCCTCACTCCGATTTCATTGCGGCGCTCTTCTTGCGGGATTGCCCATAGTACCATTGCTTATGCGAACTGAGATGAATGTGTGCCCGGCCATCCCGACGACTTTACCCACCCGAGCGCCGTTGTATTACAAGAGCAATATATTGCGTTTGAACAAGAGGGAGAGAAAAAAAAGGAAAGTCGAGGGAAAAAAAAAACTCCCTTGCGAGAGAGAAAAACACGGCAGGTATCATTCCGTTCCCCATCCCAACACGAAGACATATCGAAACAAGACGTGCAGAGCTGCGAGGTGCAATGGCTGGCTGTGTCCCGTCCCGTCTGGTGCAGCCTTCTCCCTCCCCACCTCCATGGCGTGACTTGGTCGGATTCCTCGGCCCCTCTTAACGTTCCTGTCATACCCGACACCGCTGAAAGCCTTCAACGCCGTCCGTTGTGACTCTTGTTCGGTGGAACAACCGGCAACATGGCCCGATAAGCGAGGGGTGGGGGAGATCTGATACATGCAAGGGGATATATGGCCTTTTGTACCCCCCCACCAAGGCCGACCAGTACCGTAAGCTTAGCTCATCTCGCCGGCCCTAGCCTTCCCTCTCCTCCTGAAAAAGTCCATAACTTTCCTCGCCGGACCGCTGCTCCCCGAGTGGTCATGTCCGCGAGCATACGCATCCGTCTCCCAAGCGTCAACGAACCGCTTGTTCTTCTGCAACACGCCGCGGCCGGTCTTAGTTCCGCCAGCGACCCGCCGCGCGTCATAGCCCGCTTCTTGCCCTAGGTGCGAGAGTGGAGGAAGTTGCGGCGCAGACCCTGCCGGGCGGCGCACGTTGTCCACCGACGCGTCCGAGTCGCCGCTCAACATCGTGGCCGGAATGTACCCCTGACTAGCAGACGGCTGCCCGAACCCGTTGGAGTCGTATTGCTGATAACGCCCGTATAAGTCGGCCGACATGCGCGGTTCATGAAGCTGTGCGTACATGCCATCCAAAGTGGACGCTTCGACGTGCTGGTCTTCGCCGATGTCTTGCTCCCCGTAATGCCCATGTTGGTCGTCACCGGCTGTTGGCGGTTCCTGGATGGGCAGGTCCTGTTGCGAGTCGAGCTGCGGGTTGGTGTCCTCCTTGCCAATGCCAATCGCCTTGAGCGAGAAGGACGCCGGGATGAACGAAAAACGCCTTGCATGCTTCTCGTGGGACTTTTGGGAGCCCGCGAGGCTGCCCGACGTCTTCTTGCCAAGGCCGATAGAGAAGGACCTTCTTGAGCGCTTCGAGTCCACTGACTGCCGGGATTCGTCCCCTCCCGCGAGGGTGTTGTTCATGCTGATAGGCGGGTATTTCTTGCCCTTCTCCCCGCCCGCTTGCTGCTCCGCCCGTTTGCGGCCTCTGCCGCCAAACAACGACCCGCTCCGGCCAAAGAGCTTGCCGCCGATCTCGCCCATCGTGCTGGATCGCTTGTGACCCTTGACCTCGCCGCCCTGGGCGCTGCTGATGCCGGCTCCAGTTGTCTCGGAAGGGAAGCCAGAGAGACGAGCAAACTTGGACGGCTGGCTGATGCTCGGCCGCCCGAATTCCCGAGTCTGGGGTTGCGATGTTGAGGTAGGGATTCCGTAGCTGCTCCCACTCCTCTGTGGCTGCTGAATTCTCCCCTGGGCATTCGTATCGGCGACTTCGGGAGGCACCGGCTGGCTGTACGAGGATCTCTTGCCAGCCCCTGGGCCTCTTGAGCCGGCCGACTGCAGAGAGCCCTCGGTTGGGGGCCTGTTGGTTGAGGAACCGGGAACCGTCGACGGAGAGGGGCCCTCGCGTCCAGTCCGGATGGCGGGCGGGGGCCCTGCGGCGGCGGCGGGGGCCGCGGCGGCGGAGTTCGCGTTCTGATGGGTGCTCGGCGGCTTCCTTGATGCGACAGGTGTCTTCCCATACGGGTCTGCCCCAGTCGAGATACTTTGAGGAGGCAAAGGCTTCTCCTTGGGTGACGACAACAACGAGCCGGCGTCTGCAATGTCAGCATCGCCTCGGGTCCCCGACGCGGCACCGGCACGGCTGGTCGACGCCTGAGTGCCCGACGGTTCGCCGCGCTGCGTGGCCGTACTCGGAGCGACATATTCCACCTGCACCGTGCGGCGCTTGTTATCTCTTTGCTGCTTGGCATACGCGGCAGCCTCGGCGTCGGAATCGATAGTGCCCTGCTTGCTGAGCAGACCACCAAATGCGGGCGAGACGGTCGTCTTTCTTGACGACTCACGCACCGATGCGCTTCGGGCGAGGGTGGGTATATCGTCGTCTTCCGGGGGCACCGTAGTGTTTTGGATGTCCTTGGGACTCGTCGTGCTCGACGTGATGAACTCGACGACATGGGCGTACTCGCTGAGCCAGCTGTGGCGGGCGACCTCGAACAGGTCGGCCCTCTTACGCGGGTTCGGAACGAGAATCCTCCGCAAGAGATCGCGCGCGTGAGGGGTGACATACTCGGGAAAGGTGAGCGGGGTGTTGACAATGTACTTATAAAGGAGGTTGATGTTGTCCCCTTCGGGGTTTGCTGGGTCGTCGTCGAACGGGAGATAGCCGGCCAACATTGCGTACTGAGAGGCAGGGCGCCGGCATTAGTACATACATCGGAATTGTCCGCACCGCTTATTGCCGGGTTCAACTTACCAGAATGACACCGCAGCTCCACACATCGACCTTCCGTCCGGTGTAGAGCGAGTCGCTCACTACGAGCTCTGGCGCCGCGTAGCAGGGGCTGCCGCAGCTGGTCTGCATCAAGTCGCCTTTTCGCGTGCCGTTCGGCTTGATCTTGTCCAGCCCCATACGCTTGACGAATTCGCGATCCGTCAGGTTCATCTCCTCCTCCTCGGTCAGCTCCTCGTTCGGGTCGAACGTGTTGGCGAAACCAAAATCCGTGATGATGATGTTGCGGTTGCGGTCGAGCAGGAGGTTCTCCAGCTTCAGGTCGCGGTGCACTATACCCTTCTTGTGCAAGTACCCGACTCCGGAGACGAGCTGGGCGAACAAGCGCCGCGCAGCGTTGTCCTTGAGGTACCGGTGATTCAGGATGTAGTCGAAGAGCTCGCCGCCGGAGGCGTATTCGAGCACGATTCCGTAGTGCCTATCCGACTCCTCCATCTTGTGGAGCCGGACGATGTTGGGATGGGTTAACTGTTTCAGGATGGCTACCTCGCGCATGATCTTGGCCATGCGCGTAGGGTTGTTGCCCACTTGGTCCTTCTTGATGAGTTTGATGGCGACCTGAGGCGGGCTTCGTTAGTCTGGTGGCAGCGTGGGGGGGCTGGGTGCGAGAAACAGCGAAACGTACCTGCACGCCTCCTTCTTGCTTCCAGCCGAGTTTGACTTTGCCAAACTCTCCCTCGCCAATGGTATTCCCCAGGATGAACTCGCCAAACTTGGTCTGCTTCTCCCGCCTGGAGTGGTCATGGCGACTTCTTCCGCCTCGCCTGGTCTCGTCTGCCGGGTCAGCCGTGGCGACGACGGGGGGCGGGGCCGCATCATCGTCTTGTTCTTGATCGTCTGTGGACTGGTGCTGTGGTTGAGCCAAGGCCATGCGCTGCTTCTCTCGCTCAATGTCGACTTCGGGTTGGGATATCAAGATGCTATTCAGGATCTCACTCGTCTCCCTCGACGGCCCGTTCGTCGAGTGCGAGTTGTTCGGGGGCGGCGAGCGAGGTTGCGCGGTCGACGACGGGTTCTGGCGGGGGTCGCGGGTGCCGCTTGTGCCGTTTGTGCCGTTTGTGCCGTATTGGTCGTGCGGCGGTTGGTTTCGCCGGCTGCGGGAGCCCTGATCGGGTGATTCTATCCTGCCATTCGCGTCCCGGCTGGAATCGGCGTAGGTTCGGCGGTGCGGGTCAGCGGGGCGCTCGCTCGGCTGGGCGCGTCGGGAGCTCGACGTCCGCGGAGGGACGGCGGCAGGCATGTTCCGCCCTCGATCCGCGAATTGTAGGTCGGGTGAACCGGTCGCCGAGGCCGCAGAAAATGAGACGGGCGAAGCGACTGCGGCGGCTCGGGAGCTCATTGTAGAGTTGGAGCCTTATCAAACGTAGTCGTCGGCGCTAGGTCTGCGAAGGAGAAGTCGGGAGAATGATGCCGGTAGTGTTCCCGAGGGCTGCTGATTTGCATGATAGTCGGGGGCCCGTCCCGTGTCGAAAGTGGCTAGGCCGGCAGATGGGAGCTCTGTGTCGGATGCTAGGGGTGCCTGTTTTGGGGCCCGGAGTGCTGAGCAATATTCGACTCCGCAGATGCGCAGAGGATGCCGGGAGCAAAGTGCGTAGAGCGCTCTATGGGGTGCTTTTGCCTGGTGTCCGGGCGAGTTGATAAGATGAAGAAGCAGGGTGATTGGGTGGGCGGGCGGGCTGAACGGGAACCTGTGCCCAGCGGTTGTACCGGGAGTCGCGGTCAGTCAAACGAGCGGAAAGATGCCCAGTGCAAGCGCCGACTTTTTTTGTAGGGCGATGCAGCGCCCGTGAAGCTCCGTCCGAGGCTGCGTGCGTAGGAAGAAAGAAGATGGAAAAGACGCCGAGCGCGATTGGCCGTTTGAGCTGTCAATGGGCCAATTCGACTCTCATTGTGCACTGCGATTCGGTGCCGAGGAATCTCGCGTCGAATGCTGATTGACTGATCCGCCCCGTCGTCAGGCGTAAACGCGCAGATGCGATGGCGAGGTGGTAAGGTCGAGGTTGTGGGAGCGCGACGTGCTAAGAACCCTGCGCAGTAGGTAAACCAAAACCATGCAGAGAGAGACGCAGCCCGAGGGTAGGCCGTGTTTACTTGCGCCGCAACCCGCAAGACAATGCGCCCTGGAAAAAAAAAAGTTCGGGGGCGGACTCGGGACACGGCAGAGTCTTGGAAGTCGGCGGGTTGCCCTGTGCTCCGTGCGGATCGATCTCCCGTCGCGCGACGGTGGAGAGGGGGGAGAGGAGGGTGGGGAGAGGGGAGGGGGATGAAGAGGGCGGTGTGGTGAGGTGCTGGGAACGAAAGGGTCGAGCAGCTGGGATCGGAGAGAGCCAATGGGTCTGTTGTCTATGCGGGCGATGTTTTGGCGCTCCATCCAACGCTGCCCGTTTCCAAACTGGGGCTCGACGTGCCTACCTATCCTGGTCCTCCTCTGTTGCACACCTGCTTTGTTGGCCAACTTATGCCGCGAGGCGTACGCTAGTTGAACACCCTACGAAGTACAAACGTAGTACATACAGTACATTCAAACACACGCAGTACTTGTAAGTTCGGTAGGAATTTGGACAGTTGTTGACGTATTGCTCCAGGCCGCGTCGAGAAGCGGTTGGTTACTTGGTGCGTTTGTGGGCAAAAATGCTCTGCTGGTCAGACGCGTCCCGGCCTAGACCTGTTTCTCCCTGAGACCCTTTAATTTTCCACTTCACGCGCTTGACTAAGAGCAAGCTATTGTGTCTTGCACGTTGGCAAACCTGGTGCTGCGTCGCGTCGTCGTTAACAAGCATTGGCCTGTCTCGCGGCTTTGCAAATCAACCGTACATATTTACATAGTTCTCCGTACCTCCGTAGAGCTCGGAGAATGCAAGAAGCCATCTGATCACACGTGATCCCAAATGGCCCTCTCTACCTCAGTATCCATACTAGTTACTGCGTATTTCGAAAATATCCAGTTCGTCCACAACCGCCATCCTCGGACCGACCAAGCTCGCATCTGCTTGCCAGGCAGCAGCGAATTGATCTCAATCAAACAGCCTGCAGCCTAACCTCAACGGCCTGCATCTCGGGTCAACATCACATCGCTATCACGCTGCCTTGCCCAGTCATTCCTCTTCACGGAACTCGAAAGCAGTCTTCTCGTCTGGTATCTGGGAAATTTATGCGGTGTCGATTGGATCTTGTGGAAGCAGGGACTTGTTTCGTGTTTCCTGGTGCAATGCCAAGCAGCCATTCAACGGGCACTGTGCGTGCTGACCCTACACTACACCACACTAATAGTAGTTCGTACAAAAGGCCCTATGCGGATATTCCGCTAGCGTCTCCGTGCCTGAGCCAAGTGGGATGCGGGATTCCTGAGGCATGGGTCCAGGGGTCTTTGCTCGCAATGCAGTGGGACCGATCGGGCTGCCAACTAGAAGGGAAACAGCCCACTTCCAACACGAGTAGGAAACGAGCCCAAGTTACCTCGAGAAAAAGGGCGAATATGCGCATTACAGCAGGAGCTTAGGTCTTGAACATGAACAATTCCTCGAGCGGTGAGTGGTTCGGTACTGTAAGTTGGTCAGGAGAGAAATTTCCCGTTCCGGAAGTGCTAGAAGAAACTTTTTCTCACTTGTTCGGAGTAAATAGTTCGGCAGTAACTAATCCGTAGTGTGTATGCATGAAACAAGTCGAACGACAAGGTCGCACAAACCACCCAAGTTTGGCTTCCTGAACCAATATTAAAGGATTATGTATGTACATACATACTTCCTGGGCAGCTTTGTCGAACCAGCAAGCGGAGGAGAGAAGGGAGTGGTCCGTACGGCGTCGCCGAAGACATCGCGCGAAGGCATTGACGTCGGAGATGAAGTGCATATCGGAAACACAGGGATCAGCAAGCTTACGGGCATCCCCACGACGATCCAAAACCAGCAACGCCGTCGACTTGTCGACAGCTCCCAGGATCCTAACAGGGTAACCGTCGTCGGTATCGGGACTGCGGCTGATCTACCAGCGGGGTCCCCTTGCCTGGAAGAGACAGCACGGCAATTCCAGAAGCAAGGCACGTCTGAACATCACGTACGGAATACTTACTACTACTCCGTACCTAGTGCACTACTGCGTACATGCAAATGCACTACGCACAACAGGACAACTTCCCATCATCCGATAGTATGCATGGCCATCCGGGATAGTTACACCTGCATTAGTTAGTCTGTCCGCCTTGCCCATCACAGCAGGTTCAGGACCGAACGCCCAGAAACCGGGATAACCGAACGGCAATGACAGGGGCAGCGCGCGGTACCTCTTTCGTCCCTTGCAGCAGCAACATTAGCATGCATACAACCACTGTGGCCGCCAAACGCCAAGCCCCCTCTGGAGCAGAAGCCAGTGGCCGCACCACACCCCCAAATTTGACGCCTAATTAGATAGAGCCAGCAAGAAGCTCAGCATACATTCAACACTCAATAGAAGCGCACCCCCTATACGTTGCGCGCGTATAGATAGCCCTGTACTTTAAGATACGTAGATTCTAACCATAATACCTAATTGATAATACGGGCAATACACGTAGAGATATTCAAATGTAGATTTTTAGGCTTTCTAAACGTCTAAAACATTTCTTGGCATTTTTTAGCATCTTTCTGACGAAATAGTAAGTATTTTTTAACTATTAATATCTCTATACGTATTGCCTAGATTATTAATCGGAAAGTATAGTTAGAATCTACGTATCTTGAAGTATATAGCTATCTACATACGTGTTGCGCCTATGTACGGGGAGGGCTAATAGTGGGTGTTGAGTTGTGTGTTGAGCTCCCCTGATTTCTGGCTCGAGCCGTATTTGAACGGGGTGTACTCCGTATAGGCCTAAAAAACTGCAAAAGGGGACTTGCGGAATACGCTCGCTCGAGGAACAAGATCTTGCAAACAAGAAATCGAGCACTTGTCGAATATCCAATGCACAGTTTCACCTCATAAATAACCGTCGCATGTATGTCCTGTAACTATCCGTCTGCCTGTCAACGGCCAGACACGGATAAGTCTACCGATGGCTAATTCGGGACAGGCATCGCTAAAACGGCCACCATGGCTCCCTCGAAGCTGATGACTGACAATCCTCCAATTGTCCTCTGTGGTCATGTCGATGGCAAAAAGCCCGCGTTATAGCAGCTAAAAGCAACTTCGTGAAAACAATTCAAAGTTTGCAGAACAAGCGATAGTCGCTGTATTCCGTATCTCTAGTATGCTTGACACTTGCTGCGTCCACCCGTTCCGCAAGCAACGCGCTTGTCTCACCCTGCGACATTGCATGAAAACCGAAATGATCCAGTGGCGCCAAATATAGGGGCGCATCACCAAAAATCAGGAAAAGAAACAAGAAAAAAAAAGAAGAAAAAGCAAAAAAAGGTCAATAAGAGGTAGCACAGGAGTACCTCATCTATAGCTTGATGGTAATGTCGCGCATGTCTAGCCCGACGGCAACGCTGGTCAAAATAGCCATATATCCAAGCAAGATGCCCATGGTCCCGAGCCTGCCTACATCCAGCGTGGGCACCGTCATGTTGACCAGCCCCGTCAATAGATTGGCCAGCAGGAAGATGGGCAGACCGTTGCGGTTATACGCCCTCAGCACGCGGCTCGTCGCCGTCTCGTAGGCTTCCCTCTCCGACTTGACGTCCTGCGCCCTGTAGAAACCCGGGAAGAGGAACACGTCGACGAGACAAAAGGCCAACACGAGAGTGCTGTTGAATGCGACAACCCACAGGATGTAGGGCAGGTTCGCCAGCCTCCGGGACACCGTCAGCCCCGCGCCGTATTTGTAGTTGGTGCAGAGGAGGTAGAGGATCATCCAAACGGCCGACCACCCGGCCAGGTTGACTACGAGCGTGGTGCGCTTGGAGCGGGTCGTCCAAATCCCGCCCCGGGGGCTGAGGGTTCTCGGCAAGACGAGCATTCCCATGTCCTGCCCGGCGAGGAAGATGGCGAGGTACCCCCAGAAGCTGAAGATGCCCTCCCTGTTCATCGAGAGGAGATCGGTTCGCGGCGCGGTGAGCACGTAGGCCTTCAGCCCTGTGCCTTCCAGAGCAGCCTGGTACGAGATGCCGAGAAGGAGGGCTAGGCCAGCATATGACGGCACCAGCCTGAGCGCCGCCTGAAACAGGGCCACAAAAGGCGGCAAGAACCCCAAAGTAAAGAAGAAGTTCCAGTGCACTCCATACTCGGTAACATGCTCAGCGTAATCCAGGCCCTTCACGCTGAGCAGCCTCACGACTCCCAGGGCAAGGAGTGGCACAGAGTGCCGCAGCGACCGCATCAGCCGAGTGCCCAGGGGTGTCGCTTTGCCGTCGGCGCGCTCCTTGAGGACGGCCCGGGAGGCGACGATGCCGGCGGAGAAGACGAAGGACCCGACGCCCATGTCCATCAGAGAAGTGCCCCAGGTTTCCACCTTTGCGAACCGGCGGGGAAACAGGCGAAAGTCGACGGCGAGGATGCATATGCAGGTGACGACCAGCATGTTGCCGCGGTAGTGGGTCAGGAAAGGCTTGGTGGACACGACACCGGGCAGGCCCGGTGATGTCTTGGACTGGGCATTGGGCGGCAGCTGGGGTTTCTTCCTGCGCGCCGAGGGGCTGTCGGCGAAGCCGAGATACACCAGCGCGGCGGGCAACAGAAGGAGGATATTGAGGAGGAGAGGCACGCTCGAGTAGAGCGTGACTGAAAGCAGGAGAGCGCCTACATTGAGGAGGAAGTCGACGGCAAAGGGCAGCGCACTGTACTGCTTGAAGAAGTCCTGCCGGGTCTGCAGGACGGACCACAGAAGCGAAACAACCTGGGACAATTAGTTGATCAGCGACATGTGGTCATGATGGCTTCATGTGATAGATTCCGTCCGACAGCTCATACCGGTGCCACGGCGCAGACTTGAGCAATCTCTGCGACTGATCCTCCCGTAAGGTTTGAGACAAAGTCCTCCTTCAGCTGCTTATAGCTCGGCGCTTGCCCTGCTTCCGCCAGGTCGTTGGCCAGATTGTTGGCCAGGCTTGCCATGGTCCAAAATGAGAGAGAGAAAATGAATTGGGGAGGGATTAGAGATAGGGGCCAAGGCGTGTGTCAAAGAGAAAGATTGGTGGCCAATGCTAAGAAAACATGTTCCCAATGGTAAGCAGTCCGGCAGCACGGATCTTGGGATAAGGAAGGAAGGTGTCGGAACCCGGCAGAAAGGATGTTGAATGAGAAGTGATGGTGGAGTTCCCGGATGCTAGCTCTGGCGATGCCAGCTTGCGGCTTCCTGGCAGAGGAAATCGCTGGTCCCCAAGGTGGCCAGTTCAGCCAATGACAAACCTCGAAGATTCCCAGGCTGCCAAGACCCCCAGAGCCACTGCCCGTCACATTCCAGACAGTGGCAGGCTCCTACCGTGTGCTCTCACCCCATCTTAGGTATACTAGTATGTATGTACATACATAGTAGGTACTACCTACCATATTCGCTTGAGAATGCTCTACCCTCCGAACATAATTTTTTTTCCCACCTCATGCTGTGAGCTAGATCAAGGCTCGGGTAAAAAGCGATACAAGCTACCCCGACAGCTTTCTTTTTACTACAACCCTCGACCTGCACTACCAGCAACTACAAAGGCTAGGAAATCCAGGTGAAGTCAGCCATTCCGGACCTCGGCTCCGAAGTTCAGAATGTTGCAAACAGTTTTTTTCCAGTGGCGCTTTCTTTGTTCGCCAGCCCGGGCTATGCCGGGAGACTGCACATCACAGAGGCCGTGATGACGCCCTGGGAGTGTGGCATAAGATTGCTAGAGGTCCTGCAGGTCGTCTTTGTCTGCCCGCAGACTGATGATTCGCCCAGACCTTTGCCTTGCGCCGCTGCTTCTGCTTGACTCACCGAGGCCTGCTTTTAGGGCGGCATTCGCTCATCGACCGGGGAAAGGAGGTGATACAAAAGCAGCATAGCAACCCGGGCTGTGCCGCCGACCTCGTCGTCGCCGGCATGTTACCCCAAACACCTCGGAGATCCTGCCCGACACCAACAAGGTTGTTCGTTCACCACTGTACCAAACCAGACTGTGGCAAGAGTCATCTGAGAGAAGGACAGAACGATGCCCAGCAACTCCGGCATGGAGACACAAACTCGAGCCCGGCCCGAGTTGCCTCCGGTCCTGACTGGCCGCGGCGACCAGGAACTTTCCTGCCCCAGGACCATGCCGGATTCGGCAACAAACCCTCTCTACTCTGCTTCGTTGACCTTGCCCAGCCCCTTATACCCAGCGTCGCCCAGCTATGACCACATTATGAGAGCGCACGAGCGAGCTCTTGTGGACAGGCTGGGCCGGCTGGACCACCGTGGGAGGCGCGGATCCCAGCAGTCACCAACTACGGCCCGCCTACTATCGCCCATCTCTGAGCAGCAGGCCTTGAGCGCTCGACACCCGTCAACTACCAGCTCGCCCTTGCCTCGCTCTCCAGCGCCATCGCCGCGATCTCCTGGCTTCTTGCAGAGCCCGGAAACCCAAACCATCGCGTCCCAGACAAGAGAGATACTGCTCAAGGGCGTGCCCGGTCAGCTATCGCAACAAACGCTGACATCCGCCAGCGCTGCTGATGGCCACCGCCAGTCGCTGGCACCAGCGCTTGCGAATGGGCGACGCAACAGCCAACAAGCGCGGGAAGCCTTGCGCAATTGGGGCCACCTCTACCTTGATAACGGCGCCATCGCTGACTGCTTCGTGGCGGCTGTTGCGCTTCGGAGGCACAGCGACAACTTCTTGACCGATCAGGCAACCGCAGTAACAGAACAGCCGTCCGGTGGCGGGAGCAAGGTCACGATCCGTGCGCTCGTGAAACCGTGCGCGCCGAATCGAAAGCCGTTCCTCCTTCGGCGAGAGTTCGACATGGATAGCCTCAGAGCGACAATCCCGGAGCCGTCGCCCGTGTCGGCAGGATCACAGCGGTCGTCCACTGAGATTACCAACCGGTGGCCCCTCCCCACGGGTCGGCGGCGCTCATCTACAGGAGAAAGCGCCAGATCCACGTTGGGGGTTGGCAAGTCCCCTGTTCGAAACACATATACAATGCCGATTCGTGAGCGCTTCCAGGGCTGCTACGACTACCTCATGGATAAGCACTAACGAAGCTTACGCGGCAGACAGAAAATATGCAATCGCCTTCTTCCCCGTTCTGGCCGCCCTCATCTACTCGGGGCTTGTTGCTAAGGGTGACATAATCGATGTCCCTCTGCCCCACCCAGAAGTATGGGCGAGGACGGTGGCATATGCTTACACTGGTCAAAAAGAGCTCACCGAAGCCATCAAGCAAAACATAATGTACTTGGGGGGTAAAGTGTGAAACACGAGGGTGGGGGTGTACGACATTGTTGTTCTGCTCTGCCGTCATCGCCCACCCGGCCTGGGGCGGCACCCTTGCTTTGACTCCTCCTTGCCCGACCCTCACGTGTACGGGGAATACATTTTGTAATGACCGGATTTTGTCTGGACTTACGCAGTGCTTTTCTTCTTTTGAAGCCGAAATACGTTCTACCCAATAGTGAGAGCCCGCGTTTGCCTTTCCGTCCGCACGAGTCAAGCTGACCCGGCATGTCTGCTCCGTCTGTATCAAGAGGTGTTCAAGTACCTTATGGCTCCCCTGCCAGACCCAGACTAGGGTGCTCCTGGAAAGGCGTGCTTCCTGGAAAAGCCGCGGGCCTCCGCGGGCCTCCGCGGACGCTCATGGACGTTACCTTAAGCTTTTCGCCCCCCCGATCCCTGATCTCCAGGTCGATGTCCCAAGTCGGCCATCCGGTCTCCAAAAGGTTGATCCTCCACGTCTCGGAGGAGCCAACCTGAGTCAAGTCGATAGCCGAGGCGGCTTGGCCAGATCCATATCCCACAAATTCCCCTCATTCTAAAACCACAGGGACGCGCGCCCCTGCGCTGTGGCCATGCTCATATCAGAATGGATGGGAGCGAATCATGGGGCTTAGCCTGCGAATCCTCTACTTCCTCAGGCTTTTATTTATCGCCATGGACACCGTCCACTGTTGTGATTTCGCCGATTGCGAGATCGAGCGCGAAACCAACCATTGGGCCTACCGCGATACTGCTGGAGCGGTAGTCAATTGAGAGAATCATCCCGATGAGTGGCGTTCCCAACCGCCGCCCTCCCCTGGTCGCCTCTCGCTCGGCCCCTGACATCTTCCGCCGGCCGATGGACCCGGCCCCGGCACCGCTGGTGTACATTAATGGTTGGCACGGCGTCGGAAAAGAGACGGTAGCCGAGTGTCTGACGCTTCTCCTGGGTAAGGACAAGTCTCTGCTCATCGACGTCCGCAGCGTCGGACGGGAGACTACCGGCGGCGGCGACAACCGCTACGGCGACGCCGGGCGCATGTCCAGACACAATTACCACCGTCGAGACGAGCACTGCCCACCCCTCTTGACTCCGGAGCATCCGCGCTACCACTCTTTCGACCTCGACCCGGACGCCGACACTCTGGGTCCGCTGCCATCGTCACCTTCCTTCTCCTACTTCTCCTCCGCCCCTCCGGTCTACTCGTCGGCGACCTCCAGCTCCGGATCCATCTCTTCCGACACAACCTTAGCCACGCCCACCTCCCCGGCGTCAGCTGCGCGGCCCGCCATCAAGACCACAGCCACGTCTCCCGTCCCGATTTCTGTTACCGACCTCATGCCCGCTTCTGCCACCGTCATCTCACCCTCGAAAAACCATGTCTCTTTTTGCCCAGTCGCCTTCCCGACGATGATGACCAAGCCTCTCAACACCACCACCACAACAACGCCAACAACAACAACAAACACCACAAACACCACAAACATCACCACCTCCCCGCTTCTTCCCAGCCTGCCCCTGACGTCCGAGACTGCAGCTCTCCCAACGGAGGAGGCCCTCCCCGTCCCGACGCCCTGCAGCACCGAGAACCTCGCGGCCCTGCTGGCCTCCCCGGCGAACCGCCGGCGCATCGCCATCCTCCCGGCCTGCGCGCCCGACACCCCCGCGGGGCGGGCGGCGCTGCGCACCTTCGAGGCGGCGGCCGCCCGGGCGGGCCGGCCGTTCGCGGGCGTCGTGCTGCGGTGCGGCGAGGGGCCCCGTCGCCCGAGGAGGGGGACGATGCCGGCGAGGATGTCGTCGACGACTTCGATGCCGACGGCGGCGGCGGCGGGTGGCGGTTATGGTGGCGGTGGTGGTCGTGGTGGTCGTGGTGGTCGTGGTGGTCGTGGTGGTCGTGGTGGTCGTGGTGGTCGTGGGTCATCACCACCACCACCACCACCAGCAGGAGGCGAGGCAGTGTCGGGCACGGAGGGACGGAGAGAAGACGACGACGGCAGTGGCGACGGCGGGAGGATGCGGTCGCGGAGCTCACCCAGCCCCGGTGCTGATGCTAGTGCTGGCGCCGGTGCTGGACCAGGGTTGGTTGAGAAGGAGGAGTGTCGGGCGCATAGGCACGCCCCCGAGCTGGCGAGGCCGGCCGGGCCCGGGTTGACGGTGGACGTCACATACGTGCCGGCTTTCGAGGCGGCGCTGCAGATTGTCGAGTTCGTCAAGGGGTTGGAAGCGGAGCGGGAGGCCGAGCTGTACAAGGACGGCGGCGGCGGCGCCCGCGAGACCGGGGGACTAGGCGGGGAGCGTCTGGTCGCCTGAGCGTGTGAGGGCGTGAACCGGAAGCGTGCAAAGGGAGGGAGCCTGGGAAAGTTTCTTATTACTCTCCAGTCCCCGCGCGCGCGGGGGCAGGATGGCGAGACGCGCTGCCTTATTATATATCGTCCCACAGCAGAGCAGAGCCGAGGCAAGCCCAACGAAAGCCATGTTTAAGTGAGGGCAGGTGCCCTCCCCCCCCTTTTCCCCCCTGCTGGCAGCTGCGACTACCGAGGCAATGGCCGAAACGAGGCACGCCGCTCGCCTGGCGAGTTCTATTGGTCTCCTTCTCACCGACCCGGGAAGCGAGACCAACCAGGCCTGCGAGCGAGCCACACCGGTGAGGGAGGCCATGCCGCCCTCCAAGAGATCACAAGACCAGCCCCCGAGAAAGGGGGGCGCCTGAGGGGGGGCCTGATCAGCCGTTGCCCCCGGCTATCTCGGCACCGCATCCGGATGGCATCGTGAGACTATATTTCCCACTTAAGCCCATTCTTTGCTCTCTGCCTTGCTTTTTTTTCGTGTTTCACGGCCTGCTGCAGGAGAGGGACGGCCCGTCCGGAACGCACTTCTCGGCAGAGATGGGAGACACTACACTAAGCACGTGGCAGGCGAGCATGGGAATGGTCAGACCGGGTCTGGATTACCGGAATGTGTTAAGTTTGTTGGGATCCCTCCATGCCGGAGCGGTCTTCGGGCCCTTCTCCCGGCCGCTTAACTCTCCACCTTGGATCTGACCTCGTCAGTTCGGGACGACGGCGAGGTGAGGCCAGACCGAGCTCTGTCCCCCAAACTCGCTCGAACCACGACGCAAAAAAAAAAAAAAAAAAAAAGGGGGGGGGGGGAGAGCGGTAGTCCATTATTCAGCCATACAATGTACGTACGCAGCACGTACGAGTATGTTGCCCTGACCCCCCGCGTACCCCCTTGCGAGCTGGCGACAAGCACGAAGCGCCCGAACAACCGTTTTGCATCGCCTCCGGAAGAGCGGAAGAACATCCGCGGGACGGTATCTTGCAGATTTCCCCACGATCGGCGCCGGAACCTTCTTAAGAGTCCTCGTCACCCTTAGTGTACACTGCGTGGTAGATGTGCAGTGGGGATCCAGGGGCGGAGAAAGAAGCCGGGGGGTGTAGGGGGCGTGTGGTTGGCCAGCCAGGGAATGGGTCACGATGCGCCCGGGTCTTTGCCAGACTACGGAACACAGCAACGGTTGAAACTCAGATGACGACGCACTGGCTCGGGGGGAGCTTGGGAGCTGTCTATCAAGTGTATTCACCTTGTTGGACGCAGGATGGCTTGAGAAACTGGGATGAGTTCTACGGACGACGGATACGGACCCTGCTAGGCAGCTCGTGACCATGTCGTTCTGTTTGTATGATCCCCGTTGGCCGCCTGCCATTGTCCAGGAAGATGCGAGTGCCTGATCGTTTCAACAAGATTTTTCGGCTGATGGATGCCCTTGGCGCTGTCGTAGCATAGCACTTTTCACATCTCGTAGCCGGGAATCATCAGGATGTCACGTCTTCAGGTGGAAGGCAGCTAACCTAGACTGAATCTGACTCGTTATCCACCATTGTCACCACAACATAATTGGCCTCTCATATACCCTCCGTGCTTCCGTGCTTGCCAACAAAAGAGGTGAATTGATCCACGGAAGGTCTAGCCCCTATTTTCCTCTCGTAATCACATGTACTCACTCTCTTCTTCCACGTCTTCCACCAAGGAACCTTAGTAAAGGTCCTACTCCGTATACGTGTAGGAATGCGAGTACAGTACATGCAAAGTACACAGGCACAAGGCCCCTGGGCAGTTACTAATTAACTCGTACGGAGTGTACGTACGAAAAGCATATCGTATGCTAGTCCCCTCGCAAGACGCAGCCGAACGTGGCCGGACCGCACCCCCCCCTAATACACTACACTAAAGGCGATGCGGGCCGAAATGCAGATTTCGTTTTCCAACAGGAGACCGAGTTCAAAAAGCGAGGCCAGGTCAATAGGTAATCATCGACCGGGGGGCAGTCCGAGGGGCCGAGATGGCGCAAGCAGAGAGAGGCGATCCGGTCGAGGCTCCAATATTTTTTTTTTTTTTTTTTTGGCAATCTCGCTGCATGTCTTGTGTTGTGCGGCTCCAACGAGCGGCGCTGCGACGACGCGAACGATACGACGATGCGACGATGCGAACGATGCGACGATGCGACGCTGCGAGCCGATCCCTTCAAGGCAGTTGCATTGAGCCCGTGCACCACCCCCCCCCCCCCCCTTGTGCTCTGAGTAGGAGTGTGTATAGTAAAAGTATTCGAGCTCGGTATCCGTACTTGTATTGGTTTGTACTTGGTATGCACAGTACATACAGGACTCGAAGTTGCACTAGTTACTGTACTACTGTATGCAGAGAGTGACGTTGTGTGACGGCTCATTTTTGTTGGTGCGAGGCGAGGCTGCATGCAGAGACTGCATATACTACTCTATTCCGAATGCATGTACGGATTCTGTATGTAGTGTATGTGTATGTGTAGCACACGCTCGTGGAGTCCTGCAGAATCTTGTTATCACCACTCTAAAACCGGGCATCTCTACACAGGACCAACCAAGCAAGTGTGTATGTCGTGCACACTCCCACGATCGATCCGCCAACCCTAACCGATATGGCGCTAGAAACCAAGCCAAGATCTAGTCGATATGCCACTAGTTACGTATATACGGACTACATGCACACTATGTGCGTACGGAGTACTTACTTGCTTCTAGATTAGTGCTGTGCGAAATACTTGGTAGAGTTGAGCTTCCTCCGAAGGAACCCCGCTCGACCGCGGTCTCGAATCAATCAATCATGATCCTCTCTCTCGCTCAAAATTCCTCGGAGAAGCACCGAACAAGGGGGGGTTGGGGTTCCCAATTGTATGCGCGTATAACGTTACACCTGTATCCATCTCTGATCCCGTAACAGCCTACAAGAAGAAAATAAAGATTAAAAAGAGAAGATACGGAGTATGTCCGACAGTAACATATCCTGGCGTGATCGATCACAACTACCCTACACTGCTGTCGACTAAAAGGGTCCTACAGCGCCTGCGGTACCCAGCCAATCACGTCCTCTCGAGCAGTCGAGCAGCAAAAACCCCAACAACAACTCTCCACTCAATTTGACGGTCCACAATATCCACCCACTCTACGCTAGGAAATTAGCAGTGTAACCGTAGCGTACTGCGTAATCCGTACGAGTAAGAATTACAGTACGGATTACAGTGTAATCATGTACGGAAACGCTCATCGCAGCTCTCTACGTAAACTTTACTATATAGAATTGATGTCTAACAAACAGACAGACCTCATGTACGATAGCATGCGTAGCAGTCATGCAGCTCCAACAAGATGCAATGGACCACTTTACGGGAAGCTCTTTTTGGAAAAGATTCGGACGCGACATGACAATGCGATACAAACCGGCCCGGCAGGCGCACTCCGCGAGTTCACCCGATCCTCGTTTCGCTTCCCGTATCTGCGCCGAAGTGTTCCGCACTTGCTCTCTGTAACTTGATTCGTACATACATACGGCAAGTTCCCCCCCACCCCTCCCCCCCGGCGTACACTAGTGTACACTACTCCCCCCTGTACGCCAAGCGGGCACGGCCCCAGATTTGCGATTCGCGCCGTTAACCGTTTCATTTCTTAACCCGGTGGATTCCCGCCCCCAACAACCCCCGTGTCTCTGGCGGCTTTTTTATTTCCTCTCTCTTTCGCGAACAGGGTATTCCCGGCGCCGTGCGGGGCAAGATGCGGATCTCCCGGCCGTTCGTCGCCGAGGGGGGTTCGCGTTTCCAATGTAACCTGGTGACAGGGGCGCCTGCCGGTTCAAAGCAGTTGCTAATTCCTGTGTGCCTGGATGTGTGTACGAGTAATTGCCGTCAAAGAATTTCTTTTCTTCTTTTCTTTCGCTTTCGGGAGTTGCCTGCTGGCTGGTCGGTCGCAAGAGGCCACTTTCCTTCCTTGACACTCTTCACTTCAAAATTGCCGAGGGTAGGCACGGGAACCAAGGTCGGTCGTGTGCCCTTAAAAAAGTGGGCAGAGAAGATCAAGAGATGGAACTCCTTGGCTGTTGTAGTTGCCTAGTAGTTAGTTACCGGGCAGGCGTTTAATTACACGGTGGATGGATAACTAGGTGGTGGGCACTCCAAGACATAGCGCTACCACCATGACCGCGCCCCCCCTCCCCTCCAAAGTGGGCTCTTTGCACGGCTCTGTTGCATCGCCCCGGAGCTCGGCCACCTTCGACGCGCCCGCGTTGATCCTGGCAGCTCCGGTACTTGTTCAACCACTATTAGTATTTTCTGAGCTGGTTTCTATGAAAAGTAATGGGTGAAATTCCCCCCCCTCCAACCCCGTATCGTGCGCGCAAGAAATCAGGATCCCATTACAAATCGGCAGTCAATAGCACACTGCGAGACGTGGAACCGAAGCTGCTACTCCGTACATCCATGGCGTTTGGCAGCTCAGCCTCAAAACTGCCCCGGGTCGACACATTACTTGCAGCACTGAAGTAGTAGTGTAGCAGTAATAAACACTATCATATATGCACAATCTTCCTGCTTCATTCCGCTTCCCTCCCGCACGTCGATCAGGAAGTTCCAGAAGCAGGCCGTGCAGACAGACAGCTTATCAGACGTTGACCACGGCTCGTTGGACTTGTTTCGTGTGACTTTGCAGCACACCTGTGCATGTATGTATGTATGTATGTACATACATACATACAGTACATCAGGTCTGTACAGTACATACAGATGCGCCATGTACCGCAAGTAGAAAACCAACTGTTTTGGTCAACCAACATCCGTCTTTGGAGATGGCTGCAACAGTCACTACGTGTATTTCCGCTCGAGTCCGACACTTAACGCCAGAAAAGAAACATGTTTGAGGCTTGAAGATTGTCAATCGATGTCAGCAGGTTCATGGTTCTCGGCTCCCCCTCTCCGACCCCTCCCCGGTTTTCCCCACACGATACTTCGTACTATGGTACACTACAGCCAAGTTCCATGAAAAAGGTGCAACATCGTCGTCGCGCCGTCCAAATAGGGGACAGCCGACCCTCTGCCGTTACTATCAAAGTTGTGTGTAAAGCTACTCCGCAGTGTGTGTGTGTGTGCGGTATAGTTCTGTCAGGGATCGGTTGGGAAAAAAAAAGTCGTGACGCGGTTCTTTCCATCCAGAGAACCCCACCATTGCCCTTTTTTCGAGTGATGGAGGGGAAAGTAAAAAAAAAAAAAAAAAAAAAAAAGCGCAGGGCAAGAAGGAGGAGGGGGGAAGGGGGGCGGCGCCTCTCTTGACAGGTTCCGATACCTTCATCCGTACATGTATAATCCGTATACAGTCTTGGACGTCCCCCTTCCTCTCTTCCACCCCCACCCCCACTCGCCCGGTCCCTCCGAGGCCGGGACCAACGAGCCTCCTATTCTGTGACCGAAGGGAGGAGGGTGCCGATCGAGCCCGCCGGCGCCCGGCTCGGAGGGAGGGTGGTATCGCGGCGGTGATTTTCATGCCGTGCCCGTTTCCCCATCCCAACCTATGCCGGTCGCGCAGATCCCCAGCGTCCAGACCGCAGGCTGTTTTGAGCCCATCATCATTAATTACTACGCAAAAAAAACTTTTCTGCTTTCTCGATCTGTCTGTCCCCTACTGTGTATGCCTCGTCGTTGGTGACCTGTCTTTTCCTCCCGGCATTCTTCTCCCCTTGGTCATTCCCTGCTTTGTATGAGCACGATATGAGCAACCCTCCGGTTCCGCAGTCTACCTTGCATTGCGTGGAGCATGCCCCGTTGAGAGCGTTGCGGCGGGCGCATTTTCGTGTTAAGTGTGTGTTATGTATGTAGGTAGTACTATGTAGGTGTGTGTTGCATACTGTATGTAGTAGACAATACTATGTGGCAGGCCCACCTTCGCCGTGGACGACAGCCCGCCATTCGCCCTCATTTGTCATGAAACTGCAGCTCTCTTCCTCGAGCCATGACCTAACTGCCGTGGGCGCTGGCGCGGGCGTGCATTTCGCTTGCCGCGGCCATGGCGCGGCGGCGGGAAGCGCTGCATCGGAAAGCCCTCCCACATGCTTGATGAGGTGGCACCGCATGCATCCCATGGCGTGTCGACTGCTCTTTGCACCTGCGGGTGCGACATCCGGCATGATGCCAAAAAGTGGGTATTTTTTATTTTTTTTATTTTTTATTTTTATTTATTTATATATATATATTTTGCACAGACGCAGCAGTGCCGTAGGCGATCTGCGGAATACGTACTCCTGTGCACAACACGGCTGAAAGCGGGCAGCCAGACGTGAGAAGGAGAAAGCTGCTGGTGCGTTCCCTTCCAATTCCATGCTACATGCAAGTCTCTGGCAGAGCTCTCTCGAAGGGGAGGGGAAGACGGGATGGGAAGAAGGCCGGGGAGATAGGTACTTGCCTGGTATGTACATACAATACATACCTGAGCTATGTAGGTGCCGTTTCCACTCGGAGAACGGCTTGCTGTGTGAGCTACTGCAAGCGGATGGAGTCTAGCGGCACTCTTGGCTGCCCAAGGGTTACCTCCGCACCTAACGTAGCCCTCTTCTCCACTCCTGCCCCTCAGCCAGGCTCCTTCTCCGATGAGACCATGCTCATGTCTGTCATCGACTAGTGTACACAGATCAAGTTGTAGTCTTCTGGGAGCGGCCAGCTGCCCGGGTGCTGATCGTGGACGCATGCACACATGCACACACACATACACAGTCTCCCGGTTTTCGGTCCAGAACATGCCCTTTTCGTGGCGCAGCCACGAGATCGTCCTGTCCCACGTGAATGCACAAAAAGATCCAAGACAATGATCGTCGAGCTGATGGCTTGGGGTTACACTACTTGTGTACTAGTAGTTACCGACTGCTCAATTCTCCGAAACGCCACAGACGGAGGTGAGAGGACGAAGATGACGGCGATTGCTCGGTTGCGAGGAGAGGCACTTCAACGCTTCGCATCATCCCGCTTCTGTTCCCTGGCGCCCCCATCAGCATCTGCATCAGAGGGGTGCAGTAGTGGCTTCCTAACTACACACAGAGGAGCGGGTGGTGTATGTATGTACATACATATATCCACACTACTTATATGCTAGAGCACCGAAAAGAGGTAGAGTCGTGTATCATAGTATGTATGTACTGTACATACATAGTACTGTACATACATGTGGGAAGTAGCGAAGCCTCGCCTCTGCAAAACATGCCCTTTTGTCTCAGACAGCTCGTGAAATTGAGTGTGCCATTACCCCCCCACCATCCTGTGGACCCAGTACACTAGAAGTAAAAACTGAATCGGTACCTCATTTGTGTAATCCCGTACAAATAAATAGTGGTGTACTATACGTAGTAAGTTTGTAGCAGTCGATGCTGCGGGGAGGGGGGGCGTGAGGGTGCGGGGGAAGCCGTTTCGGTGGTGGTACATACATACTGTCTAGAATCACGCCCCGGGGTTCACGAAGGGCTCGGGAAATCCTCACAGGGATCGGCCGGCTCATCGTAGCTAACTAATCCGTACTCCGTAATCCGTATTGGGCGTGGTCTTTCAAGTGTCCACCGAAGTGTCAGCGCCTCGACGCAGTACACTGGTGCACTAGTGTAGTGTGCGCTAGTGTACGGAGTAGATCGATGCAGCTTGACGATTTGGTCGATGGCGCTTTGCCTATTATGGATCTAGTGCATCGCACGCCACGTCGAGGTGGATGTCTTCGGCGAGACTGTACATGCTCGTGTTGGGGATCTCAAGTGCTCACGGGGATCGGGATCACCTGGCCTCGGGCGACGGCTAGTTGGAGACACGGCACGTCCACTGTGCTAACGCGGTCGACTATCTGCATGATAATCTTTAGGCAAGATCGCGTGCCGTCCGTGAATACCATGTGTCGGCGAGGGAGGGTTCCGTGGTCGAGGTGTGAAATAGAGTAGTTCTTCCAACCCGCAAAGGCGTCGTCACGAGGTCACCAACCGATGCTGAAGGCGACGTCGAGTTGCCGAGATTAGCCGGCAGCTAAGTGAACAGCTCCTCCGTCTGCTTCCATCTGGTGAACACCGATGGATGATGATTCGCGTCCTCTGCTGTCGTATCGCGCTCGAGGGATGGATGTCGATTCATGTGTGCTGTACGAAGTATCTTGCAGCTAGTGCCGAGTCCTCTGCAACTTCGTGATTCTGTGTGCGACAACGATGGCAACGGCGTTGATGGAGGGCCGACTAATGCAGGTTCCGTCTCTTCTGCGGCTGGGAAGCGTCCTCGAAAAGCAGACATTCGGTGCAGCAAAGCCGGCGTACACTATGTGTTTCTGATTACTCTGTATTGTTGCGTGTAGGGGGAAAGATGTGAAAACGCGTATATAACACGTGGCGTACGGGATACGCAGTATGCCTTCTGCCTAAGACTCCAGAGCCTGGTTTCTGGGTAACACACTGACATCGCATATCCGTTGCCATCTCGACGTTGTTGAACGCCGCGTGAGCCGCGCGGGAGGCGCATTACCGGGTAAACTCTGGCGGGGAAGGGCGCGAATGACATCCTTCGGTGCAAGGTCTAACCTCTGCTGTCTCGCATGCCATCCGTAGTTTGTGATGATTCTTCGTCTCTCTACCAATCGTTTACAGGATCGAGACGTTTCTCCGAGGATTGAGTTCGAGTAGGTTGGCAGGGTCGAGGATCGAGCCGCTTGTCACATTGTGGGTGACAACAGAAACTGCGCAATGCGGGTTGAGTAGGAGGGGTCTCGGCCACAAATGGAACTTGAAGCCTAGGCTGCCTTGGCTGCCTTGGCTGCCTGGTGTGCTCGAGAAGGATACTGGAACCTGGAAGCAAATGCAGGGGAGCTGCGATTCGATCCAAGCGCCGCCACCCCATCCACATCCACGGCGATTCCAGTGACTACCTCTTTCAAGTACTACTTGTAGTCCTAGTACCGTCCCTGATCGCTCTTCTGCGGGGGGTAGCCAATCGCGTTGGTAAGCTGCGAGATCGTTCATGCGAGGTGCCTGTCAGGGTAGTCCATGACCGGCGCATCTGCAAGTGATGAACAAGGATGGAACGTGGGGGAGGGGTCCCGGATCCAGGTTCGTCATTCCCGATGAGGTACGCCTTGACCAGGCCACGGCTTGTTTCGAGCCCCCCAGTAAAGTTCTGCCATAGGTTACGTCTCTCGTGGAGAGTTGCCGCGTCTGTCAGGAAAACTGTAGGGATGCCTTAGCTACCGTGAGGTCTGGATGGCCAAGGCACCTACCCTCCTCCCTAGGTAGTTACCTGGTAAGTCAGGTACGCTTGAAGATTTGGTGGTGTAATCCGTATACCATCTATCAAGGTACCTTCCAGCACCTATATACGGGTACCTACTTACCTTAATACCTTTACTTATACCATATATATCTCATCACACTCGGTCATGGTCAGATTCAAGCTCCCCGGACTCAGGAACCGGATGGGAACGCCCCTCTGCGGCAAAGGCGCCGTCGTGTCGGCGGACCCTGACCTGCACAGTACATTCACTACTACGGTGCACTACGCTAGCGTTGCGTATGTAGTGTCGCCTGGACGATGCTGTGCCACCTGGGCCCGCTCTGGTGGTCCTCAGAAAGCCTGTCCCACGCCCAACGGCAAACGCACGATGGCGTGCATTGGCCTGATTCGCGCTACCTGGCCACAGCAAGGATCAGCTGCTGATATCCCAATCGGGACGGCAACCCATTTCTGATTGGCCAAATGGTTCAGGAATCTCTCTGTGAACCAAGATCCTTGTCGGCAGGATCCATCATCGTCAAGTTCGCAGCGTCCACGTCACGGGACACGAAGCATTTGCCGTTTCGGTAGCCTTACTCCCGTTCTATGTACTAGTATCTCTTACTTTCTCGAAACGGTGTAAATGTGTAGCGATTACTAGTAGTCGCGTCGGTCTAGTCTACTCTCTAGTGCGACACGTTTCCTGATCTCGTCTCGTCTTTTCCCCCGTGACTGATTTTCCCACGCCGGAATCACTTTGACTTCGCCACGCCCCTTTTTTTTTAATTACCGTCCCAACCCAAGAGAGGAGAAAAATAGGACAGAAAAATAGACGGAACGAACAAGAAGAAACCAGGAGAGAAAGAGAAGGAATGGAAGAAAAGAAAAAAAGATATTCCGTGCATTCTATGCACCGGAGAGGCCGAATATCCCTGCTTCTTGCGTTCAATCCTCCCATTGCCTCTTTACCAATATCATTATGATTTTGGGTCATCGGCTTCCCGTTCCGCATGGCAGCTGGTTCCCTTTTTCCGAGGAGGAAATGTGGAGGAAAGAGAAATTAGGAAATCCCAAAGGCGTAAACTTTTTGTGTTTCCACCCCCGACAAAGCCCCGATTCCTGTTTATATCACGGTGCCTTGAAAATGAAGATGCGCCCAGAAATGGCTGGCCTAGATGCCTAGAAACATTCCATGACCCGGTCGAGTCCTGTTCAACCTCGACCCTGTATCCGTGGTGCCAATGGGAGACCCAAACGAAATCCGGTGTTCATTCAGCCATGAGTCGTTATCATTCATCGAGCCAGGTGGGTGAGACGCGCCTCCCTGTTGGAGACAGTCTACGGCCCTTTAGTAAGTCAGCAGTAGCCGCTGCCGGTTGGTGGTGCTACCTCAGTGCACTGGAAGTTTGGCCGTTTGCTGGTAGGGAGCTTCCGCCGGAGACATGCAACCAATAGGCTTCCGCTTTTCTGAGCACGCAGCCACGCGGCGGGGTTGCGACAATCTCGGGTATTTGATCGCCTTTGGCAAGTCTGGTCCGTAAGGCGGCGTCGCCATGCTCTGACTGGGACGAGGCTTCTCCTGCAAGCGGAAAGTGTTGTGCTCATCACCATCCTCTCGGCTGCCCCAGGATGTCTGTGTTTCCGTTAGAAGGGAGTTGTGTGGGAAAGAGGAGGAGGAGAGCACCCAGTATTTACCTTCTTGAGCGTGAAGAGTGCCCACAACTTGATCAGGCCGTGGAAGTAGCCAAACACAATGGACACCGGAAGAAAGACGATGTCTCTCGGATTCTTTCGAAATAAACCAACCAGCTTCACTACCTTGGTAAAACCAAACATGAATGCGATTTCCGCCCAGAGCAGAATGTGTCGATTCCTAGGCTCCCAATTCTCCGTGCCCCACCAGCAAGAGAAGAGCAAGAGAGGGTCGACCACGAAAGCCAGAGAGGTGAAGGTCGTAAGATGTAGCGCGTAGGTGCACCACGGCTGCTGGCTGTGCAAGAGGTCAGTTCAGCCGTCCAGGAGCCAAAAAAATAAAAATTATTTTCTTTCTTTCTTTTTTTTTTCAAAAAAAAAAGGTTTTTCCCAAAACAAAAAGGGGGGGCGGCGCCTCGGTGGGGCGGGGGATGACCTACGTCCACACGTATCTCTCGCGCACCAGACTGGTCCAGTTGCTTCTCCAGTTGCTCCTTGCCCAGCGGGAGCACTGGTAGAGGAACTTGGTGCTGTTTTCGAGCGTCGTCTCGATCTCACACTCAGAATTATACTGGATCCAAGTCTCCCACTGGTGAGCGACCAGCCACCGAGTCACAAAGTTGTCGTCGTCGGCGTTGAGGATGTACCTTCCCCACTTTTCATTCTTGAAGTTGTCCAAGAAACTGTAGCTTTTTAAGATCTCGGTCCGGTAAGCACCCGTGCGCCCGGACATGCACGACGTCCCGCCGTCGATGTTATGCGTCGCTGAGATCTCGAAATTGCGTCGCTCGATGTAGGCCGCCCCCAGCCAGTTGAAGATGCGCGTCATGATATCTCCATCGACGACGCGCTTCACCCGTTGGCAAGTTCCCACCCCGCCCATCCGGTCGTCCTCGAACGGTGCGAGGAGCCAGGGCATCAAGGTCGACGGCCACTCCACGTCGTCATCGGCCATGACCGTGATTGACGTCCTGACGTGGTCATCTTCCAGCGCTTTGCAGACCTGTAGGCGCTTGTTCGCCTTATCGACATGCAGCACTTCGATCTCGACCGGAGAAGCAGGATCCGGCATGCGCAGGGTCGCCGCCACCCGGCTCAGCGCCTCGTGCTTGTTCCACGTCGTCACGAGAACCAATTTCGCCGGCTTACAGGCCAGGATGCTCTCGAGTGAGGGGCGCAGCTCTTCGGGGCGGTTATGGATGGTAGGGATGACCACCGTGACATCCTGGGATGTGTACCTCGGGTTTTCCCAGTTTGGCTCCTTCGATTTGTAAGCCCAATGGCTGATGCAGTGAACAATCAGTCGAACGTAGCGCCAAAGCCTGCAGCATCGTTTTAGCCTCTTGAACGAGTGGCGTGGAGGGAAGGGTTGTGCTAGGCTAGGGAAAGCCATCATACCAGAGTACCGTATGAAAAATGGCCCAAAATCTCGTAGACCAGAGAAAATCTAGGCGGGGAAACATGAGGTCCATTAATGTAGCCATGATGCCGGAACGAGCAAGCGTAGAAAATAAAAAGGGCGAGTTTGTGGCCGTGGTTCTTGCAAAGCAATATCGAGCTGTCCAGGGTTTATCTCCCTTTTTGCCTCGTGGGCATGCGCGAGCACCTCACGCCGGGGTGCGAGTCGGCAAGGAAAAACAGACGGTGTGATCCAGGTTCCGGAGACGGTCTCAAGGGTAGCAAGTTAGACCAAGCCGGGTCGGGCATGAGCGAGAGCAGCTGGTCTGACGAGGCAGAGACGGCACCGCCGTGTCATGGACAGAATCAAGGCCGAACCTGGGCCGTGGGTCGTTGGGAAGGCGGGAAGGGATGGGACTGCTATGAAGGCTCTCCCGCATCGGGTACCTCTCAGGGTAAGGCAGGAGCGTTCGTGTGGCGTTCACAAAAGCGGCCGCATCCAGGGCTCAAGCTACGGCAGGAGGCAGATAAAACGACCGACGTAGGCTACTCCTGCCGAGACAATGGCGGATGCCGAGAATGATAGACAGGCAAAAAAGGACGAGATGGCGGGGGCTTAATGGAGCAAGGCCATTGCAGAGGCCGGGTGGTTGCTATTATGTCCGAGGACGAAAAGAAGACAACGAGAGGAAAGAACAAAAGGTGAGGTGTCCTAGAACTCCGGGAGGTCTAGACTCGGGAAGGAACGACGGGATATATAGGCAGGTGCAAGTGGAAGGCAAGCGAAAGCAGGAGGTAGGACAGGCATTGAGACTGTTACTTAACAGGTCCCGGAAACCAATGTATCTGTAGGTGGGAACAAGTATGAGGGAGGGGGGGTTGAAGAGGCGAGAACTCTTGAAGAAGATGGTACCTTGAAAGTACACTACTGCGCCGCGGCTCGGCAGGCGTTCTCTGCATGTAACGATTGTGCTCCGAACAAGCCCGCCAGGGTGCGATGCAATCTCAAGGGTGCAGCACCTAACCCCCGTACTGTCACCCGTCGGCCTGCACTGGGTTTTTGACGAGGATGTATGTACCTCCCTTGCTGCGTGGCCTTCGGCACAGTGGAAATCGAGAGATAGTCCGACTTGGTGAGATGCAGGTAAAATAAAAAAAATCCGTGTGCAGGGTAGCCTGTCCGCAGCATGTATGTACACTACACAGTAATCCGTACATACAGCCCCATGTCCCATGTCTGACCGTGCATTACCATACCCTACTACTCCGTACATTGCGCGCAGATTGGCTGAGGAACCGCACATCCATACGGAGTAGCAGGCGAAGCGAGTTCGAATCGGAATCAGGGAAAAAGGAGGGGGGGGGGGTGTCCCTACACGAGCCCATGTTCCCTTCGGGGTGTTTGCATGCAGTTCAAGGAGGGGGCGTGCGACAAAGCCAGGGAGGGCACCCCACGTCCCTTTGAGTGAATGATTCCCCGATGTGTTGCAATTCTTTCCTCTTCGATTTCACCCTCCCTTACCATACGAGCGAACGAAGCATTCTGCGTTGCTGACTGTTATCTGCGTTTTTTTCTGTCACCTTTTTTGAGGGTATTGTGGCGTGCGTGATTCCCAACCAGAGATGGCTTTGCATGCTGCAAACTGGGCCAGACACCGAGGTTTTTAGAGTGGTGGTGCGGAGTCAGCGGTCCTCGATCCACCAGCCAGTCCTGGAGGAGATAATCTTGAGAAAAAACCAAGTATTCGTCCCAATGTACGTCCATACATACTGCTAAAGTATCCACGTGAGGGTCTGCCTTTGTCACCACTTTGGAATAGTGAATTCTCTTGTCCTTCAAAGCCAGGCTTTCGTCAGCCTCGGCGACTCCAAGACTGGTTGACTGATGGTCGCTGGAGGACAATGAGCTTCTCAGTTTCCCTTACCAATCTTACCAATACCAGGCTACCGCTAGTGGCGGTTGCTGCTGAACAGTATTGCATGGCGGGGAATTTTTGGGGACCGTCATTAGCGAAGGAATGGTCAATCAGCGCCGGACTTCACGGTCCACAGAGGCCAAGGATGAATCGATAACAGCTCGCCAAATTGATCGATCTCCGTTCCGCCCGACCTCATGGTTGACGAACAGTGACGAGTCAACGGTATTTGCACAAGGCGCGCGGCTCATTTTGCAGAGATGTTTTCCCGCCGCAAATCGACATGGGTTCGTAGTGTAAGGGGAACTGGAGTGCTTGGTGGAGCTGCGGGCTAGTCCCTCTTGGCGACGCTGAGGCCAACTCACAATCCAACTGGCTTCTCCCAGTTGCTTCTCGACTTCGCCTCGAAGTTCTCGCTGAGAGACTGCTCTCGTGCTTGAACTTGCTCAGCCTGCCGACTGGCTCCCATTCTCAACCCTGATATGCACTGTGGACTTATTATTGTCGGCTCCTATTTTCTTGCCTCATTCCCGCGATTAACCTGCTGGACATCACAGTGGGTGGGAGATTACCCAGGGCTTGTTGGGGCTGGGCGGCATTAGGTGGGTTTGAAGGACAGAACCTCCAGGATGGACCCTGCGCTAAATGCAACTCCAGGTTTCTCCAAATTGCACCCGCACCGGCGCCCCTCTCTCCTAGCCGTCAGTGGGTTGCCCCAAAAGGGTAGGCCCCGCGATCCAAGGACTCGCAATCGGGCGAGGACAACCGAATGTACTGCGCCAGAGCTGGGGCGGAATCAGGGTCGGCCGACAGGCCGTGTGAAGCTCCGCTAATGGCGGTGCTGTGTGTTTCTGTCCCGAAGCCCGACTGTGCCTGGTGTGTCGGGTCGATTCGTGACGGGCCGGTTAAGTGCGTCTGTCTCATTCCCTCCAACCGATCAACGACGGCGGGCCAAACGTCGCGCTGGCCACCGGCCGGTCGGAGCCGGCGCCGGTCGTCCTCAGAAGTCCCCTCTCAAACAGCTCGCTAACTGTACGACTCTGTATTCATGTACTATGTACTGTACGTACGTACGGAGTACATACATACATACATACATTACATACACAGTCCAGGTACGGATGGGTACGCAGTACGAGAGGATACGGTTACGTGATCCGTGCGCCCAAACATTCCACTGGACGGTCCGCAGGTGATTAGAGGTGCGCACGAAGCCGGTGCCGCCAGAGATATCGAAACATTCGGCCGTGTCGACGTGGATTTGATGAGTCGACGCTGTCAAAACTCCTGTCTGCCTCTGGTCCAATGGCAACCCCTGGAAACCCTGGAAAGGAGGAACCCAGTGCATGCCTCGGTGAGTGCCAAACACAACTCAGACCATGGACGTGCCAGGGTCCGGCGCGGGCTGGCCTTGCCCGCGGATCTGAAAGGGTCCAATGCCCCACTCGCCTGCCCGCAACGAAACCCTCAACCAACTGAAGAGATAGCGGCGAGTTCGGGAGGTTTGCCCGTCTGCCCCTGTTGAATATCTGCACGGACAGGGTTGCAAAACAATCGACTTCTGCCTGGAGTGTACTGGTATGGAATGGGCCGAGAGCCAAACACTGGCAAACAGGTCTCCCGTCGTGCCAACATAACACACTTGGTCTCTTATTAAGGCCGGATTCGGCCGTTCCTGTCGTTGATCGACGCCATTCGGCATCCCGGGTCCCCAACCCTCGGTTGACAGTGACCCGTCCCACATGCTCTACGGTATTTGAGCAATAGTGGACGTTGTAATCCGTACTCTGTGCTGCTGTTGACTGCATTGACCCGGGTGATGAGGAGATAACTTAGGAAACGCTCGGGTGCTGAAACCGGAGATCCTCCCGCGGGAAGTCTGCCGAATTCAAGGGGCGGGAAGGGAGCGAGAAAGAACCAGCGCGGCGATATGTTCCACCAACCCTATCGTGCTCAGCAATTTGAGATGCGCTAGCACTTACTAGCAACGGACATATCTGAAGCTGATAGAGAGAAAGCCGTTCCCGAAAAACTTCGGCTGGTGGCGCGCGCGGAGAGTGTGGGAGCAAGACAAAGATCGTTGTTGATGCCTTTTTGTTCGAGTAAATTTAGAGCTCGATAGCGCGTAGACCCCTCCCGGTCGGCTTCGGGAGCGACCGCTTGCCAAGGCGAGATTCATCCCCACCTTACGGGCAGGGTCGAACCCCATTCTACCTGGGGCCGCGAGTTTGTGGGCTGGCAAATTTGAGAACTCGAAGGTCGTTCAAGAACAGTCAAGCAAATCCATTAATGAGTAAGACGTAGGACGAGAAATTAAGCCCGCCTCATCTCTCTTGTCTAGGCCTCAGCATGGGGACCTTATGTTCGCCCTAGACGTACCGCGCAGCGTATCTTCCACTGGCAGGTTGGGTGCAGTCGAGCTTCGAAAGTGTTACTCTTACCCGTAGTGGCCCCAGAAGGCATCACGTTCTTTCCACGCCATTTCCATGTTTGGCTGTGGCTACCAAACCAACCCGCGTTGTTCCTTCCGCCAGTTGCTACCCTTCTGTCGGGCGGGCCCGGGTGGTTTCAAGATGCGCAGAGACTCCAGAACACTCCCGCATCAATGGTATGTGCTCTCCTCAGACAATCATTGTACTCCAAATCGGGTCAGCCACCGTGCCGGGGCGGTCTTTGGAACATTCGCAGCAACCGTCAAAAGCTTTGTTGCTCCTGCGCTGATCACCTGAGCCGACAGCCTTGCGGACGGTTTTTAGCGCGTTGAAATTGTTCGTTCGCGGTTCCATGGATCAGGCGTTTCCGGGTCTGTGTTTGTCTTTTATTCCAGCCCCGGTCATTGTGCAATCTGGTGGCTTACAACGGACCGGCGTTCCTGGCAGGTTCTCTGGATTCTAAGAGCGTCCTTTCGATCAACAACGGGACTGCAGCAGCGTTGCACCAGCATATCAGATATTCACTCCTTTTGTCATACTCTGATTTACCTTCTTCTTTTTCCTTTCCTCTCTTTCTTCCTTTTCCTTTTCTTCTCTCACTTTTCTTTCTTTCTCCTTCAATTTAACCGCCGCGTAAATGTCCCTGAGCTGGACTTTAGGCGCAACACTTGGCTTCCTTTACGACAAGGGAAGCAAGGTTGCCTCCGCCGAATGCTACGCATGCATACCGTGCCGGTCACGCCTTATGCATCCCGCGAGGCACTCCACAACGGACGTTAGGGCTTCTTCTCGTCCACTTTCCGAGCCGAGTCGTCTCGGGGCCCACTGGCGTTGTAATGGATTGCCGGGCCCCAACGCGGGTTGAGCGGGAGGACATAGCTCGCGGAAGCAGGAAGGCTGTTCCGCGAGAAGCGGACGATCTGGGATAATGCCCACGCTACCTTTGCTGTTCGTACCCGTGGCTCTATTTATGCCACTAAACGTGGCATGTTCTGCGGATTAAGATCTCTTCGAGAGGCTTTGCAAGATTCGACTGAAATGACGACGGAAGAGGTATCGGTTTGCCAGCATGGCCGGCGAGCAAGGGTGATCAAATTTTTCTCTTCACGTTCTCCATGGCGCGTCTTTGTCTTGCATATACCCCAGAGTCTCGGTTGCATTCTGTTCCCACCCCATGCGTTGTCCGGCTTCGCTGACGCAGGCGGACAGGTTTAAACCAGCGAATCCCATCGAACTACGCGGCAGGATCGTGACGTTTCGGCCCCAAGCAGCTTTCGAAACCCAGGGAATTATCTCCCCTGTTCTACAGAGGCCAATGTACGGCCAGCGTTCGGCCCGGCTGGTTGGCTGGCTTGACGCGGATTGAATGGGCTACGCAGGCGGCACAAGCGACCCTGAAAGAGGTCCTACAGGGAGAATGAGAACCGGCACCGACCCGTCGGCCAAACCGATACCGCCCCGTTCGCGAGGTATGTACGAGAACCGGACCGCCGTGATTCGTCTGCAACAGCATCGTTGTAACTTTCCCCGGCGAAGGAGGAATGTTTTCAGCACTCTTGGACATGGCTGGTCTGTGCCGCATCATGGACGCAGTCGACCACCGACGACGAGATCGTGCTCTGGTGGTTCTGGTCCTGCGAAGGGCCTACTCCAAACAAGGGAGGAACGGCAGGAAGCGCTGACAAACTTCTCTTCGGTTTTCTGACGTCTTCTCCCGTGTTGTGGCAAGGAAGTGTCTGTGACGACCTGTCCGCCGCGTGGCCGTATCTTGTTGTCCTTTCCACAACAACAGTTCGACCGCAATGACGGAAACGAGAGGACGGTCCCCGATTCTACGGCAAAGCCCGTACCATTCGGGTGCATTGCATACCCAGAGGCCGCGGAGATTGGTCTCTGGCTGAGTCGGGTCTGCATTCGTCCTGCTAGAGAGATTTTCGTGACACACAGTTCAGCCCACAAAGGGCCAGAAGCTTGACGAAGTTGAGGGGAACGATGCTATATGATTTCTGGTTGGCGGAGACACAGCTATTCTGAGATTGAAGCCAACTTTGTCGGCCCGCTGTCGACAGCATCCGACACAGCTGGACCCGCATATCCCGCCACACCTGCGTACTACAGTAGGTCACTTGCCTTCAGAGCCCCGCGAAATAACAAGCATCGCCACCTCAGCCCCCAATCGTCAGCTCTACTTCGTCGAAACAAGGTGCACCACCTCCTGTGAGTCCCAGGCCTGCCGCTGGTGGCCAAGACACGAGAGAGTCGACGTCTCGTTAGGCGTGTCGATGTAATTCTAGAGGTGTACGGAGATACAAAGGCTACGTAATAACCACCAGGATGTTCGAGTATTCGAACTAAGATCCAAAGTTAAAGTGCCCCTCCAAACCTGCAGGCCGTTTCCTTCTTGCTTTGGTACTCTTCGTATCGGGCAGTGCTGCCGTGTTTGGGCTCGCTTCTCGGGAAATGGTCGTACAGATGTCACTCCTACTACCGTCGACGTACAAAAGATCTGTTGTAGACACTAGACAAACGTGGCGGGCTGCTGAGGAGAAGACTGCCTGGAGAGGAAGGAAGTGGTCTCTCACGATGATGTTGACCTCCTCTCGGACCTCCTATTGGCGATAACGGGTACTTCTATCAACGCCACTCAAAATTGATGATCTCGAAAACGAAGTCTGATGAGGTTGATCAGCTGGAATGCCTTTCACCTGGGCAGAGGGATGAGCATAGCTGACTTCTCCCGGGGAAGGGCGGTGGGGTTGGGGGTGTTGCCGCTCAGCGTTCTCCGTTGTGACGAGGTAAAGAATGGAAGGACAAGGCAAAGCAAGCTGCCGCCTGTCCAAGCCAATTACTGTATGCTCTTCTAGGCGCTCTCGTGTACGGGAGGGGGCGTGTACCTCCATCACGGGACCGCTCCGGACGGCGAACCGGGTCCGCGCACCGAAGAGGGAATTTCTCGATTTCTGTCGCACGACATCTCCGCAGATCATGGCGTAGAATACGGATGATCAAGCCGAAACGGAGCGGTTTTACCCCCCCTCTGGAACACTCAACTTTTTGTCTGCAGACGCCTTTCCTTGCTGCGACACGACCCCGTGGCTCTTGGAGACCTCACAAATTCCGAGGACATTCCCATGGTAGGCCGCCGTTGCGGAGCCGAATTGGGGCAACTGATTCCCTTTCCGGGCCTTGGCTTGAGACTGATGGAATGCATGAACAACCCAGGGCCATCAACGGCGTAGTCTACCAGTCGGCAGTGGCCGTGACTGGCAAATCGACAACCGCCCGCCGTGGTGAGGAGGCAGGTGGGAGGGCTAGTCTCCCCAAACTGTAGCCTTCCTCGAATACGCTGCCCCTGAATCTAGAAATCAAGACGGGATCAATCGAGCCTCATCCTCCCAAGCTATCCTGGGTCTGACTTTTGGCCAACGGGAAGGCTTGAGACGCATCCAGGGCCATCTCGCCGGCTAAGTGTGCGGTGTGCTTCGGCACGGCGGAAATATCTCTCCCTTAATACACTCTCTCTTTATATCGTGACCTGTAGTCTCCTCGATTATCTGTCCTTCCTGTCCTATTCTTCTCCATTTTATGCTCTAACCTAGAGGCGGACTATAGAGGATATGGGCAGGCAGTTTTCAGAACAATGTGATGATGCTAATTTCGAGGTCCTGGTTGTCATGATGGTAAGTCATGCTGTGGTGTGCGGGCGGGACATGTCATGGAGGGGGGAGGGCGTCTATCGCTACTCCGTATAGAGGCCGATTTGGTCTGGGTCGTCTTTCCCTCTTTCTTAAGAAATTACTATAGAAAAAGCTTAAGTCTTTAACCTTTAAGCTTCTTAAACCTAGGCTATTACTAGCTATTCAGCTAGTTCTATCTACTTATCCATCTCTTTAAAAGAAGGGCCCTGGAACGTGAAGCACTAATGCCACCTCCATTTGCTCTGCTTACAGTTTCTGATCAGGACGCCCTTCCTCTTTGAGGAAGCGAAAATAAGGATCATCCTGTATAGGCGACCATCGAATGTCAAAGACGCGATGAAACTAGACCTTTGATCATGTATTCGATTTTGATCGAGTTACAGAGGAACAGGAACACAGAATGTGGAAGAACAACAAAGAAGGAACGAAAGAACAAAGAAGAAGAAGAAGAACAAAGAAGAAGAAGAAGAACAAAGAAGAAGAGGAAGAGGAAGATAGAGCGAACTATGACGAGGTTCTTCGAAGTTGACGGACTCCACGTAGAGATCTCGAAGGCCTGTCGGTCGTCTTACCGAGGTAAGAAAAGAGGGGGAAACTGCGGCCATCGGATGGTCCACTTCACCCATCGACAAGACAAGCGGCTTCGTGTTTTATGATGGCCTGATCACCGTCGAGAAATGCTCAGAAATTCTTTTGGATTACTGCGTAGGGAAGGAGGGATTTGCGGCAGTTGCCGTGGTCACCGCGCAGCATCGCTCCAGCGGCGGACACCTTTGCCCACCGCCTTTCAATCCCCCACTTCTCACCGCCGTCCTGAGGCTCCACCCGGGGAGCTCGGCAAGACCGTGCCGTTGTAGCATGCCCGAGATCAACAGGGACTGAATTTTCCATGGGCATGGGACGAACAGAAGCGTTCTGAAACAACCCGATCTGGAGTATAATGTGTCCGCCAATGTCTTGCCCCTGGAAAATTCCCTCGTGGGAGTTGCGAGACAGGCTAACGTGGTGGATTGTATTGGCGTTTTTTATTTTATTTTTTATTGCCGCGTAAAAGGAGGGGCCAAGGACGAAGACGTGGGGTTGACAAAGGGGAGTCCACTGCCCTGGGCAGAACACAAACACCAGCAGATTGGGTAAGGAAAGCGCCGAGAGCGAGAAGAACCCGGAGGAGCCAAAAAAGAGGCACTTGAGCCGGACATTGCAACGTTAACGGCGATGGCGAGTGGAGGGCCGCTCCGGCGGCGAGAATGGTCCAGGTCCTTCCCCTGCCACGGCAACGGGGCGGACCCGAGTCGGGTTGCTCCAGCGTCCTCTTTCTTACCCTCATCGTCTTCTCCCCCCACTCGCATTGGTATCGCGATAGGGTGCGATATTGCTTCGCACCCCGCATCCGCCGAGATTCGATGTTTATTCTTGCGTGTTGTGTGTGGTGAAGTCTACACTAGTGTATGGTGAGCTCGCTAGTGTGAAGCTCGCTAGTGAAGAGCGCGCAAGTCAAACAACAGACCAAGAGTCGAGCACATCGCGCTCTTCCCCTGCTTTCAAGGGGGTGGAACGGCTCGCGTCCGCGTTGGTGCTGATGAGGGGCACGCCGGCGGGACGGGATCGAACGGCCGGGTGCGGTGGCCACCACCAGATCAGGGTCGCCTGCATCCGGATTGCGCTATCAACCTTTGGTCTCATACACTATATGGGGCCCTCACGATCCGGGGTTGTCTTGACCGCCGTTAGCTACTCCGTAGACAAGCCGCGAGTTCCGCGTCGAGCCAGTCTCGTCACCACCACCACAAGAACAAAAGCAAACTTCGTAGCAAAAAAAAAAAAAAACCGCAATCGGCAGCCGACAAATTCAGACGCATTCTTGTTGCATGTGTTGGTTGTGTCGAGAGCGTTGATGACGTCTCTGACTGGGCCGTGCTCGAGACGGACACCTTCGCGGGCGAAAGGCCCGTTCTCTTGGCCGTGGCCAATCGAAGAGGAGCCAGCCATCCAGCTGCCCGGATTCAGGCCGTCCGACCAATTGCTGCGACGCGCAACGGGAAGAGCGTGTGGCTGACGATGCGCGACGGCTGACCGCTCATTGGATCGGTTTCAGTGCCCCGCAACGTATCCCAGGCCCCGGGCGAGGCACCCTTGCCAACCCCTCCTCTTCCCCACAGTCGCACATGAAGGCCAGAGTGGAATGAGGCTGAAATCGGTGTGCTTCCGCCGATCAGGGCGCTGGTGATGGTTCTCCGTCGGTCTCGTCGCCAAAAACAAGAACAACCTCTTATTTTCCCCTTCCCCTCCCCCCAAAACCCACGCCTTTAGCTTCGCTCTCTCTTCCCAGCGGTCGGGTCCCGATAACTCTCCACTGAGGATTTTGGTCCTTTTTTTAATCTTCTCGGTGACTGGGCCATAACTGTCTCAATCATCGCTCCCGCTGCTTCGGCTCGTCCGGAGAGCCTCAGGACTGCGACAGAACCGTCCGCGGATTGCCTGTCTTACTGCGACGGACCTCGGACATTGGATTGCGTGTCCCCTTAGACGATTTGGCCCCGGCCGTCAACGGGCACTCCGAAGGAGATTGCCCGGTTCTTTTCTCCCCCCTCCCCCAAGTGCTGTGTCATTTTAAATGCCTGTCGAAAGGACCCCGGTGGCCGTCTCGATCTCCCGCTCGTCGTGTCGTGCCTGACACGGCGGCAGTGCCGCAGCGCGTTGCGGGCCCTTTTCTTCGACCACCCTTGTCCACTCTGCATCTCGTTTTATCCCCGTGGTGCTTCATATCTCTCGGACGATAACAGGATCCTTTCTTTCGGGCTTCGGTCGCGTCTTGCGCACGGCTGAATCGCCAAGATGACCTCGTTTAGCGCGGGCCAGTTGGGGGTGTCGGCCAACAAGATTACCAAGGCGAGGGGGAAGATGGTCAAGCCGATATTGAAGAAGCTGGCGCAGTCGGATAAGAAGAACTCGCTGGATCTGGACCGGGGGTGGGACGAGCAGCAGGTCGAGCAGCTCGATGCGGGCCCGTGGGATGGAGGGTCGGGCTATGCGGGGCAGGCGAGAGATGCGGTGGGCTTTGGGTTTGCAAGCGGCCCCGGGCTCGGGGCAGGAGCAGACGGGGTGGCAGGAATCGGCGGGGGAAGCGCCGCCATCAGGGGGAATTTCAAGTACCAGCACGGCCGCTCGGGATCGCAGACCTCGGCTGGAAGCGGGCCCCGCGCGACCTTTGTGCATCCCTTTGCGCAGACTCCGCGCACCTCGACGCCGCCGCTGTCGTATGCCAACTCGCTCGCCTCTTTCGACAATGGGAGGGATTGCTCCCCGACCATTACCGAGAACGAGGACGACGACGGGTTCGAAACGGGCATCGGCGCGCATCCGCTCGCGCACGCAGCACACGCGCATGCCTCGCAGCCCCCATCGGCAGCTGCCAGCACCTCGCAATCCAACCTCGGGCGGCCGTCATTCGGCAGCCAGCGGACCGCTTCCTTCCCGGAAACTCCGGCCTCGAATCCGCCCTCGCTTCGCATCCACACCGGCGGCCGTTCATTTTCGGGCACCACCGCAACCTCTTCGCGCCTGGCGCACGGCAGTTTCCCATCGCCCAGCCACTCGGACGCGCAGATCGATTCGCACACTCTGAGCGTCAGCTTTAGCGGAACCCTCGACTCGCCCACGGGAAGTCTCGGCGCCGGGAGCACCATCAATTCGCCTCAGCAGTCATCACAGTTATCGCCTCTTCGCACCTCTCTCGACATGGCCGGGTTTCCCCGCCTCCGCAGCCACTCCGAGATCGACACGGCCACCCGAATCGAGAACATTCGGGCCGCCCGCCGCAAGTTCGAGGAGCGCGAGCGCGAGAAGGAGGAGAAGTACGACCGCGAGATGATCCGCAAGCGCGAGCGCCGCGACAACAAGGAGGCCAGCCGCATCGAAAAGGGCGAGGCGCCCAGCCGGCCGTCGATGCATCGCAGGAAGACGCCGACCGGTCTCTCGACCGTCTCGGAGCCGGCCGGGAGATCCTCGGGCGTGTTCGACCGCTCCCTCGCCTTCTTGGGCCCCTCCGGCAGCAGCAGCAGCAGCGGCACCGTCCTCGGAATCGGCAGGCGGAGGCATACCGACATCCCCACGTCTTCCGCGGCAGAGAGCGAGAAGCAGATGGGCTTCGCCGCCCGCCGGTACGAGAGCACCTCGCTCGTGCCGCAGACGCCGCCCTCGTTCGGCGTGACCGTCGACGACGTCCACTTCGAGCCGGCGCCCCCGCGGAGGGGCAGCGGCGCCAAGCGGAAGACCCAGGGATACTGGCAGGGCTTCCTCCTTTGGCTCAGGACGAAGCTGCTCCGCATGAGCACGCGGTAAGATGGGGTGGGTCGCCCGAGAACGAGCAGCCCGCCTGCTCTGTCGCTCACCACCCCAACCGCGCGGGGGACTTGCTTGGGTTTAACAACAGGACCAAGCAGGCGAGGAGGACAACAGAATCCTCAACATCTCAGAGATTTCAAGCAAAAAAAAGAAAGGAGAAAAAAAAAGCCAGAACCACCACACACCGACCATGCATACCTCTCTACCCCGCATCTACCTGACAATTACTACCATAAACATCGCCGCCGCTAGACCGGGCTTGATCGACCCGGCTGGAACCCGTTACATCCTTGGAGCTGTTCGTCAGCTCCTTTACTCGATTCATCCCTCCTCACCTCTCTCCCGACAACAAACAGTACGCGCGAAGGAAGCAACGGGGCAGTGCAGCCGTGGCATCTGGAATTGCTTTTTTACTGGATTTTTTTCTTCCGGGCGTTTAAGGGCTGGGATTCCAACCTCTCCTCTCCCGGAGGTTGCGGAATCGGAGGCTGGTCTTGATTGTTCTTCTTGGTCCGCACATTTTTGCGAGGGCGTTTTATCGGGGCAGGGAGGGACTCCCTTGTTTGCTTCGCTCGCATCTTTGTCTTACAGCGTCTTTTTTTTTTTCCCCGCCTCGCTTCTTCATTACGGTCGTTTTGGTTTTGGCTCTGGCTTTGTCTCTCTCTCTCCCCCTCTCTCTCTTTTTCTCTTCCTCCGCGTCCCCTCCCGCACGACGGGGCGCGCTAGATCTGGTCCGATCGGTACCTGGGTATCGATACATCTCTGGATCGGTCTACATTGGGAGAGAAAAGAAACAGGGGAAGCTGGTTGGCATGACTTCTCCCATTGAGTGGGAGGAAGCTCCCGGAGCATATCTTGTCACGTTTCACGGCAGACCATGATTTCTGGGCTCGCGTTTGGGATTTTTAGAAGGGGAAGCCTGGGAAACTCGGTGCCTTTTTTTTCTGGTGGCTCTTGTTGTTGTACCCTCAAGTGCGTCTCGGGCAGGACTGGGCGAGGTCTTGAGGAACAACTTCGGTTTAAGCCCGGTCTTGTTTGTTTGCCTCCTATTTCTCGGGCGTTTTGCTTCCTTTTCTCTTCGCGCTCTCGTTGAATGATCGTCACGGTGGGCACGGCATGGCATGGCATGGCATGGTTCTTGGTCGTGGGTCGGCTGGACTGGAACAACTGGGCATGGATTGTTTTAGCTGGAGCTCCCGATTGTTGGTTGAGCCTTGTGTTTTTTTTTGGCCAGAGAGGCCGCTTCGCGTTAGGTAGCCGGGGACTACTCGCCCGGACTCAATCTATCTGATGTCTGTCGTCTCTTTGATCACTATTTGCTTTCTTGACTAGTTCGTGTTGTGAAATCTGTTCGTGACACGGGGTTGCCCTTGTTTGTAGCTCACAGGCTCTAGCGGCAGATTATTTCGCCTCTCTTCTCTCTGCTCAATAGGAGAACAGGCGCTAGGATTATACATGGCAGTTGCCCCTCGATCTATTCTTTTTTTTAATATATTTATATTTTCTGAGCTTCTTTATCCTGTCTCATTTTCGTTTGTTTTCTGCCTCTCCTTGGCTAGTATAAGATACTTGCTCTTCTCTCTTTTTTTATTCTCTTTCCTCCACTTCCTCTTTGTTATATATCTCCTCCATCACCTCTCCTTCAACGTTTTGTCCTTTTTTTTTATTTATCTTTGAAAAATCGACTAAAGGAACATGAGACGCCTCATAAAGATCAGTTTAATGGAGTGACTGGGTGCTTTGCTGTGGTTGAGGCTCTTGGAGTGGGGCAGGATCGCAGCGTGGGCGGTGGCATTGTGGTAAGCCATTTGAGCCAACTGCGCAAAAACTTGGGGGTGCCACAAGGCAAACGGTCGCAACAACCATCGGCCCCCGCGCAACAACCATGGGGTACAGCTGGGAACAACACCGGCAGACATGCTATCGTCTGTACGTCGAGGAAAATCGGCCACTGGATGAAGTGGTGCAGTACATGCGCGAGCACCATGACTTCACTCCTAGGTATGTTTTGCACATTCTTGTGTAGAGACACGTTATCACTGCAACGGCATCGGGCATCATGGCCGCCACTCTATGTCCATCCACGCCCTTCAGAATGCAACTTGGAGCAGATCTCTTCGTCGCTGTGCAGCATGCATATACATATTTATATATATACACATCCCGTCACAGTTCTAAACTCGAACACCGACAGACTCACATCGCGTTTTTTTTTTTCCTTCGGCCCATGGCTAACCATGACTGTACCACAGCCGGCGCGCCTTCCAGGGCGCTTTCGCGCGCTGGGGATTCCCCAACAAGCTAAATCCGGCCTACAAGAACGAGCGGCTTGTCGCACGGGTAAAGGAACTGTGGGAGCGGAACTTGTCCCAGAAGGAAATGCTCTCACTGCTCGCCGAGGAGGGCTACAAGGTCGGCGAGCGCGAGGTGGCGCGGATCCGGGCCAGGAACGGGTGGTTGATGAGGGGTAGATCCGGGCTCACCGCTATAGGCACCCTGGGACGGCAGCGGACCGAGAGTTCCGAGGGCGGTGCTGACGTGCAGGACGGCGGCGGCGGCGGCGGCGGGGTTCCCGGCGGGGCGAGCACTGAGGGCAACCAAGACCAAACCAATTACTGGGATTACGGGGCGAGTGGGCTCGGGCCGGCAGACGCCCAGGTGCAGGAGGAGACCCTCAATGCCATGCGCGACGCCCGGAGGGAGTACCGGAAGCGGGTGCTCGAAGCCGAGGCCCACGAGAGGTGGGTGACCAAGAAGCGACGGCGACACACCAGGCCGTACGGCGGTCTGCCGGCCGACCCTCCCGGACCGCCCCGCTTCCCCTCGGAGACGACCCTGTCCGAAGCCAAGGAGATCCTGCAAATGGACCGGAGCGCCTACATGGCGACGCGAGAGAAGTTCTACGACCTCTGCCAGACTGCGGGGGTCTACAAGAAGACGCTCGTCGGGCCCGAGCGGTGGGAGGCGCTCAAGGACCAGCTCGTGCGCGAGAGCATGCACCTCCGCGCCGTCATGTGGGACCGGGCAGACATGGAGAAGAAGAAGCTGGCCATCGAGATCATCTGCTGCGACGTGACCAAGAGGATCCGGACCGAGGCCACCGCCGTAAAGGTGGCAGACGCAAAGGTCATGCTTGGGTTGAACCCGGAGGAGGGCAGGTCGGTCCGCAAACAGCTCTACAACATACTGGCTTCGGAGAAGTTCACGTCGATGCTTGAGGAGGGCCTGGAGTACTTTGAGGAGCTGAAGCAGCGGTGGATTGCCGAGTCGCCCGAGCTGAGCAGGTCGATCGCGGCAGGGACAGCCGATCCGGACTACCAGCGCAAGGTCAAAGCCATCAACGTCCTCTGCCGGGACGCCGTGAGGAGATACCGGTCCGACGTGTGTCGCTTGGGCACGACGCCCTCGCTCCTCCCGCCACCCCCGGAGAAGCCGGCCGCACCGGAGCCCACGAAGAAGGTGACGCCGAAGCCGTCAGTGAAGGCTGCGGGCAAGAAGCCAGTCCATCACTCCACGACGCCTGTGTCTCCGGAATCCGCAGCCAACGGACCACCGGCACCATCCCCTCAGCCCCGCCGCCGCGGTGGCCGTCTCCCCGAAGACCGGACTAAGGAGCGATCATCGCGACAGGTCCCAGCAGAACCCGCGGCCGGAGCGGACCGTCAGGTGGCGGATGGCCCACTCGGATCCAGCACCTCGGCGGCTGCGGAGACCCAGAACCCGCTCCTGGCTATGCAATCCCATGGAAACGCCACGGCTCAGCGAGGACAGACATCGCAACAAGGGCCGCCGCCGCCGCAACAACAACAACAACAGCAGCAGCAGCAGCAGCAGCAACAGGCAGGGCAGCAACAACAGGGAACACCACCGCGGGCATCCTCCAGTGGAATCGCCGCCTTCTTCCGGCTAAGCCCGGCCGCCCAGCTAATGTTCCCGGGCGTGCATGCGCAGTGGATCGCCCCGCTCAGCGAGCGCACCATGGCGGAGCTGCGGGGCGCGGCTCTGCAGAAGACGCCCGGCGGGCTGTGCTACAAGATCGAGGGCGTGGTCAAGGACGGCAAGGGCGGCGAGCTGCCGCTGCCGGTGAGCGACGAGGTCGAGCTGGAGACGTACCTGCAGCACGTGCAGAGCGAGGGCCCCGGGGCGCCCACTTTCCACGTCCACGTCGTGCCGGGGGGATGGTGATGGTGATGCGACGTGGCCGTGAGGAGGCGTTGGGGGGTACGGAGTAGGCGAGAGAGGCTTTGTTCGGGAACACATTACACAACCAACAACGAGGAGAAGTATACATATGTACATGTGTAACGGACTTTTTGTATGGAGGACCTCTAATGATGATACCATCCGGGTTATACCTCCGTACCCGTGTCGGGTCATGGCCGACCCGGCTGTTTCGGAGGCTCGACCATTTAAATACGTTTGGCCCAGGGCGTTGTTGTTCCAAGTGAGGGGGTCGAGGGGGTTGTTGTCCGGAATTATTACCACTTGATAAAGTGCAGAGCGATGGGATGGAATATGCTTCACAGGTCGGGATGGGAAGAGGATTGGTTCTTTCTCGGCGCTAGTAAGGCGTGCTTGACCTCCGAAATGCCGTCTTCGGGTATCCGGGTGGAGAGGGAGGGACCTGGTTCACCGGCCCCCAATGCGGGGGGGACCCACCACGCCGTAAGCCTCGACCCTTTTTCTTTACACCCTTTCACCCGTTTGCAAGCTTCGGTTCTGGTCCTTGGCACTCGGCTCAACAACTCCGACGAGCGATAGGCTGCGCTACGACAAGTCCCACGACGCGGCATGCGCCCCACAGATCTCTCGAGCTCCCAAAGCTGAGGACCGATTGATCCCAGATAACACACTATCGACCCACGGATCATGTCGCGGCTCGCGGGCAGAATGCCCAAAGGCCTGGGGCAGAGTTTGGCGGCTCGCAGCGCCGTTGCCGCTGCCGCTGCTGCTGCTGCTGCTGCCGGCGCCGGTCGCCCGGCATGCCTTGCCCTCCGCACCGTGCCCGTGCGGCTCTCCTCGACCGAGAACAGCAAGCAGCCCAGGCCGAGCGGGGCCTCCTTCCAGGGCCAGATCTCGAACAGCATCATGCAGCGTCTGCAGCGCGAGAGGGCCGAACTCGAGCGCGTTGCTAGGACGCGGCCCGAGTCCAGCATGACGAGGAACTTCAGTCTCACCTTTGGTAGGGGCCGCTGTGCCATCATGCCCTCCTCCCCCGCGGACGTGGCCCGGCTTCTCGTTGCTGACGCTTCTTGTTTCGTCTCTTGACAAAAAGTAATCTTCTTCGTCGGCTCCGTCTGCTGGGTGCTCGGCTACCAGTACCCGCGCGATGCCGATCCCAGCTCGACTCTTCCGCTCAACGCGACACGACCGCCGACCTACAACCTCAACCCGGCCCACCTGGAGGCCGCGTGGGCCGACTTTGTCGAGATCGTGGGACAGGAGAACGTCAGCACGCTCGAGGACGACATCAAGCAGCACGCCACGTCCGAGTGGTCGTCGCACCGGTCCGACCCCGCGCACAAGCCCTTCTGCGTCGTCTATCCAGCCACCACCGAGCAGGTGGCCGCCATCATGAAGGTCTGCCACACCCGGCGGATCCCCGTGGTCGGCTACAGCGGCGGCACCAGCCTCGAGGGCCACTACACGCCGACGCGCGGCGGCATCTGCGTCGACTTTGGCCGCATGGACAAGATCGTCGCCCTGCACAAGGACGACCTGGACGTGGTGGTGCAGCCCGGCATCGGCTGGGAGGACCTCAACGAGCAGCTGGCCGAGCACAACCTCTTCTTCCCGCCGGACCCGGGCCCGGGCGCCCGCATCGGCGGCATGATCGGCACCGGCTGCAGCGGCACCAACGCCTACCGCTACGGCACCATGCGCGACTGGGTCCTCTCCCTGACCGTCGTCCTGGCCGACGGCACCGTCATCAAGACGCGCCAGCGCCCCCGCAAGAGCAGCGCCGGCTACGACCTCACCCGCCTCTTCATCGGCTCCGAGGGCACCCTGGGCCTGGTGACCGAGGCGACGCTCAAGCTGTGCGTCAAGCCCGCCGCCGCCTCGGTCGCCGTCGCCAGCTTCCCCTCGATCCGCCACGCCGCCGACTGCGTCGCCCGCGTCGTCCGCGACGGCGTCGGCGTCGCCGCCGTCGAGATCCTCGACGACGACCAGATGCGCTTCATCAACGCGGCCGGCACCACCACGCGCAAGTGGCCCGAGGCCCCGACCCTCTTCTTCAAGTTCGCCGGCGCCCCGGCCGGCGTCAAGGAGCAGATCGACCTGGTCCGCCTCATGGCCAAGCGCGCCGGCGGCCAGTCGTTCGACTTTGCCCGCGACGAGTCCGAGCAGGCCGAGCTGTGGTCCGCCCGCAAGGACGCCCTCTTCGGCACCATGGCCCAGCGCCGCCCCGGCGACCACGTCTGGACCGGTGACGTCGCCGTCCCCGTGAGCAGGCTGCCGGACATCATCGAGGAGACCAAGAGGGATCTCAAGGCGTCCGGGCTGACGAGCTCCATCGTCGGGCACGTCGGCGACGGCAACTTTCACAGTATGTCCCCTTTTTCCTGTTGTTGGGATGATGATGATGATGATGCTCCGGGACAAAAATCTCTTACTAACGGGTTCTTAAGTCATTCTCCTCTACAACGATGCCGAGCGGAAGCTGGCCGAGGATTGCGTCCACCGCATGGTGAAGCGGGCGGTGGAGATGGAGGGTACCGTGACGGTAAGCCCCAGAGCCCGGTCCTTTCTAACTGTTTACCTTCAAAGCTTTGTTCCTTTTTTTTTTGTTTTGTTTTGTTTTGTTTTCCAAACTGACCGTTCGCTTCAGGGTGAGCATGGGGTCGGCCTCGTCAAGCGCGATTACTTGCCTCACGAACTGGGTGAGACTACGGTGGATGCCATGAGAAAGGTGAGCAGCACACTCTGCCCCAACCCCACTCCCTTCCTTCCCCTCTTCTCCCCCTTTTCACCTCGCTCTATCCCTGGTTTGCGAAGCGCGCAAGTCTACTAACAACAATCTCCCCGTTACAGATCAAGGCAGCCTTCGATCCTCTCTGCCTCCTCAACTGCGACAAGGTTGTCCGTGTGCAGAAGCCGGCGCGTGGAGAGGTGGCCGAGTGGTGATGGACGCCCTTTATATTGTACCTACCTTATTTTGGACTTGCCAGACTCCGCGCGTCGAGTTGTATACCCCAATTCTTGTTCCGTGTACCATACCACCGTGGTCGTAGTTGTTGTGCTGCTGCAGCGTTGATTGGCGAGACCAAAACCAGACTGCTCCGAGCGTCTTGAACGTGGGGTCCCAATTGAAACCGGCCAGCGCTCATTCATGTGAGCGGCGCTGTCACGATGTCACCTCTCGGTACCCAATGATCTAACACTAGTTTATTCCGGCGCCCGGTTCCTTCAGATTTCCCCATCGAATAGATAGGAGGTGGCGAATGCACCCCTCTCGGCATGACGCATACTGATGGTAGCATTACAATCCATAGCTTGCTCGGCCATACCTAGGTGATTTAGCTGCCAAAGAGTAGCGGGAGGGGTACCGCGTGCAAGACCCAAACTTCCCAAAAAGAGAGTGCGCTATCGATGGTAGGTAGGTGAATGGCTGCTTTTTTCTGGCATGTTACCAAGGCTCTCGAGAATCACGCAACACGGACCGAGCGAGCATTGACTGTACAGTACCTAATCCGCAATCCGTACTTGCAACTCCGTCCATACGCACCCACGAATTCCGTCGACACGAAGCCCTCCAAGCAGCTGGCCTGGACGATGCTCAGCTTGCTTCTAATGAGCACGCAGCACCAAACCGAGCTTTTGTGCGTCCTTACACCACCTCTCTATCTCCCGTACCGAAATCCCAACACTGCTCCCACAGGCGCTGGACGCTGACCTCGCACGGGTTGACCACGGACTAAATGAGGGAAAAGAAGATGGATGGTTGCACAAGGATCTTAAAACGGCAGGGTCTGAGGGTCCTGATGCGAGATCCTTTCGTCAGACCTCACTGTGTAATAGTAGGGAGCTACTGAGCACATATAGGTCGGAAGGTACAACCTGGAAGTCGAGCACATTTCTCTCCGCCTTTAAACATCGCCCCTTCCATTTCAAGCGCTTACCTTACGTACACAGTAGTAGCTAGTAGCACCCGAGGTAAGTCGAAAGGCCAAGAAACAAGCCCGCGGGTGGCTCGCACAGCACGGTTTGCTAGCGAAATGTGTACAGTACATACATACCTTCTCCTCCACTTGCTCCGCCACACGGAACGCTAGCAGTGACTACTGGTATTGTACGGAGACGAGGAAAAAACCAACGATAAACAAGAATGTCCATTTTGCTTTCGGGTGGCCCGGTGTTATGACGCGGCAGCCAATCGCAGATGCGACCCCGTTCTCCTGCGCCTCGCCTGGAGCAGGCTCTCCGGGCGGACACAACGTCGCGGCAGGTAGGTACTTGTATAAAAGTATGTATGTACGGATTATGTATGTATGCAGGGCGGTGATACAACCCATCCCGCAAGGGCCCAGACCCTCCGCGTAGGGAATTGCCGAGTGAGGGTCCCGGGAAGGAAAGGCCGGTTTTTGGACTTTCCCATGCTCAACGATCAAAAATCCCATCCACCCCTACCCCCCCCCCCTCCCCCCCAGATTTCTGCAGCCCCGCCCCCACCACATCCTGCTATGATCGTCGCTCTTGGTCGTTAACTTGATGGACCAGCTGAGCGCGCCCCCTTCAGAGTGTACGCCTGACATCTCTTCTGTCTACTTGGGAAGCCTTCCCCGTCTCTCCGTCGCACACTCTTGCTTTTCTCGGACATCTCTTTTGCTTCCTTCCCCCTTCTCAAGCGTCCTTCAGACCGGGTTTGAGTTTTGTTCCAACACCTTCGCCACCAGCAATCTAACCATCTATCCTCCCTTCCATCATATCGCCAGTACGGCTCGACAGATAACCTCACATTCTTATACCAATTCTTGCAATACATTGTTGTTATTAGTTCTTGGGTCTCGACCGCTTAGCTGGGTCCATTGGCATTAGCTACCATTGGCAATGCCATCGGCATCACCATTGGCATCACCCTTGGCAATACCATTGGCACCACCGTTGGCGCCGTTTAGCTGGCCCGTCCCGTCCATTCCTCGGCACGCCCGGCCCCGTCATGTCCCTCCGTCGCTCCCTGTCCTCCGGCCATATGGGCTACGGGATGCCCATGGGCATGGGCTCCGAGACGTCCACGCTGCAGGTCCGCCTATTCGATTCTTTGCGGAGCATCTGACCCAACTGACGCGCTGGTCGCTTTGATCGTGTAGATGAACCCGGACCAATCCGATGCCCTCTTCCCCCTGGACACCTCGTTCCTCTATCCCTTTGACGGCACCACGTCCATGAGTCTGGATCCCGGCGGGCCGCTACCGGCCTCGTTCGACACGGGCCCGGATCCTGACTCGTCCGATGCCCTTGTGGCAGCCACCGGCCGGGCTCCCTACTCGCCCGACGACGCGGCGGCCGGTACCAACGCGCCCCGGGAGCCCCTGGGGCCCAGTAACCAGGGCAACCAGAGCAACCAGAACATGCTGACCGAGTTCACCAAGCGGCGCAACTGGCCGGCCAGGGTCGTCGAGGAGCTCCAGGACCTGCTCCACATCCTCGACGCCAACGGCAGGATCAAGCACGTCTCCCCCAGCGCCGAGCGCCTGACCGGGTACAAGCCGTCCGAGCTCGGCGACTTGTTCATGCGGGACCTGCTGCACCCGGACGACGTGGGCGTCTTCACGTCGGAATTCAACGAGTCCATCGCGTCGGGCGTCCCGCTGCGCGTCTTCTACAGGATGCGAAAGAAGGACGGGTCCTACGGCGTCTTCGAAGCCGTCGGCCATGCTCACATCGCCGCCGCCAAGTTTGCGCCCAACCCCAACAACCAGACCCCCTTTTGCCAGGCCGTCTTCATGATGTCCAGGCCGTACCCCACCAAGAACGCCGCCCTTCTCGACTCGTTCCTCGAACACAAGATGGAGAATGAGCGCCTTAAGCGCAAGATTGCCGAGCTGCAGAAGGAGGAGCAAGAGGAGGCGGAAGAGGCCGGGAGGTCATGGCAGCAGAGCCAGGAGACGGTGTCCCCCGAGGGCAGCTTGCGCTTCGGGCCGACGTCCTTCTCCCCAGGCGACGCATCTACGACGTCCCGCGAGCGGCGCACGTCCATGGATAGCGGGGCCGCAGAGAACCTCCCGGGCACGCGGCGGGCCTCGATAGGCACGACCCACGCCGACACCATCGAGATGCTCACCGGTCTCCGGTACCAGGAAGGCGAGAGGAGTCGGGGCATCACAACGGGAAACCCCAGCGCGGCCCTCATCGCGGGAGACGTCGGCATCGCCGTACCGATGGACAGGGACCAGCGCTCAGGGGACAAGAAGAAGAAGTTGAAGATGGCGGAGGAATACGTGTGCACGGATTGCGGTAAGTCTTCTCGGGCGTCTCAAAGCTCGATTGGTTCCCGGCCCTAACACCCTCACAGGAACGCTCGAGTCTCCGGAATGGCGCAAAGGCCCTGGCGGGCCCAAGACACTCTGCAATGCCTGTGGTCTTCGATGGGCCAAACGGGAGAAGAAAAAGAGCGCCGGCCATGGCGGCGCGGGCGCGGGCGCGGGCGCCTCGGAACATCAGCCACATATGGCCGAGGCCTCTGCTTAAGAAGTCATCCGTTCATCATCTCTTCCAAGTGGGCACAGGCAATACACACATATGCGTGCACGACTTTGCGGTAACCCGGCATCCTCTTCACTCGGAGGTTGACGGCGCTGACCGGAACTCCAGGGGACGCGAGAAGTCTCCAGGATCGCGGAAAGGACCTCGAGGCTCCAGATCGCTCTTCAACGCCTGCAGATTTTAGTGGGCGAGAAAGTTAGGGCGAGGAAAGAAGGGGGGGGGCCGCGTGTTCTGCCTTTGTCGTCTGGCGCGCATGGCCTCCTCCTAACTATCCGCCGGGGGCCACTGCCTGACTCGTAGATCAGGGTCGAAGGACAATGCCCGGATAGGAGCGGGGTCTCTCTACTGAGGGTAGTAAGTAGATAGGCGGGTTATGAGATGTTTACGGATTGCCAAAAAAAGGACGATTTGTGGTTTGTGGGACGGGAGCGCATGAGCGAGTTTTGGTTGCCGTTTCAAAAAGCAAGACAAGGCAATCAATGCGAGAAAAGTTCCCCGCCCTGTTCGGTTCGCAGACAGCGCGCGAGATGTGTGCCTCACCCGAAAGCAGACGCCATTGGACTCCCTCAGCTCGAGGGTCGGCTGAATGAGGGGATGGAGCCCCTGTCTCTCAGCTGCCTTGGTCACTTTACCCCGCTGTTGCTGCACTTGCAGCTGAGATCGGTGTTGCCCCTCTCTCCCTTCCCCAACTTAGCGTACATACATACGGATTACATAAAAGAGGGAATAACCTGGAGCCAAAACAAAACCCCGTGCAACGGGCAGTTGAAAGTAAACTGTCGCTTGCCGCCCATAACGGTGCCCACGCATGTCTCATCACTAACCACGGTACTTCAAGTCCCCCTTCGGTCTTCCCAAATCCAACATGGACAAGCTTCTCGGGAAAGTTGTCGACAAGGTGGTCGGCGACGACGACGAGCGTCCCCACGGTGAGCAAACGCCCCATTCATTGATTGACCGTCCCAGCAAGCAGACATGCCGTGCCATGCCATCCATGCCATAGCAGCCGCTAACGTAGCTACCCTCGACCAGGCCTGCACCAGGGCGGTGGCAATCGTAGGGCGACCATTCCCCCCTTCCCGCCTCTCCCTTCGCGCTCTCGCACCCCCTTGATCTAACAAACCGCGCTCCCACCTTTTTACTCTTGTAGTCACGCACGGCGGTTCCTACCCGGCCGGCGGTGGCTACGCCCACCCGGGCGACGACGACCTGCGCGGCGCGGCCTCGGTTGCCGCCAAGGAAGCGCCGGAGGACGAGGACTTTTTCGCCAACGCCATCGCCAAGTTGCTGGACAACAAGAAGCACGAGTCTGACGACGATATCGATGAGCAGGGTACGTTTCTTTCCCCCGCCCCCCCTCTTCCCCTCGTCCCCCCTCGTCCTCCTCCTCCCCCTTTCACCTCGTTCCCCCTTCTACCAACCAATGACTATTCGCGTACATACATCCACATATATACATACATCTTATCTCACACTCCCCTCTGCAAAATTACGTTACAGGCGCCGTCGAATCCCACCGTCAGTTCTTCGGCTTTGGCGACTCCTCCTCCTCCTCCTCCTCCTCCTCCCACAACCAGCCCGCCTCGACCTCGTCCCTCGGCAGCGCCGCCGCCGTGCAGGCCCTCAAGCTCTTCACCTCCTCCTCCTCCTCCTCCTCGTCGTCGGAGCCGCAGCATGGGCAGAGCCAGAACGCCTTCGTCGGCCTGGCCATGGCGCAGGCCGCCAAGCTGTTCGACGCCCAGGCGGCCCAGGGCAAGGTCGAGCCCGGCGCGGACAAGCAGAGCGTCGTCATGAAGGCCGGCGAGCTGGCGCTCAAGATGTACCTCAAGAGCCACGGGGGCGCTCAGCAGCAGGAGGGCGGCGGCGGTGCTGCTGCTGCTGGGCTGTTGAACCTGGCGGGCAAGTTCCTGAAATGATTAAAAAGGGGGGGGAGGGGGGGAGAGGTGAGGAGCTAGGGTGGTATGGGGGAGGGACGGGAAGGGGAGGGACACCTCCACCTTGTAGCAACCGAATTATTCAAGTCTGGTTACATGATTACCTTGATTGTGCCTGTTGATACACACACACACACACACACACACACACACACACATTGCCGCTCCGTTGGCACTGGACGGTCAATATCTGGGGGCTGAGCTGGCATCACATCCCGGGACAAGCAACAACCCCGTGATCTTGGAGTGACTGTAATGATGGTGGTGATCATGCCTGGTGCTTCTATTTTGTGGCGCTTCTCCAAGGTCGCTCTACCGGCTGCATTAAAAAGCCCGATTGTATCAACTCTAAGTCGTCCGTTCGACACCAGTTGTAATGCTAATCCAGTCAAGCCGTGTGGCATCCTGGCTACTTTCGTTCTCTTTGAGAGACAGTTAGCCCAGCCAGCAGACGCGTGATCCAGCCACGGGGGGCACTACCTACCGTCAAACTGTGCTGGCAAGATGCCGACGTGTCTTTCCATTCACCCCCGTCGAGGACACATCGGCTGATGCACGCACCACACTCATGCTGCTCCGTCACGGGCAAAGGCATTCCCGAAACTATCTTCCGGCCCAACACCTGGATGGGGGCGACGGAATCCTCAGCCTAATTTTTCTTTTCTTTTTTTTTTGCCCAATGCCCCTCCAGCAGCGCTAGCCCGCCCCGGGTCCGCCCTCTTAATCTTTCCCTCGGCCCTTCACGGAGAGGAGAGCAGCATCAATCATCCCTCCCCGCGCCGGGACTGCGGCTCCGGCTCCTCCCGCTGCGCGCCCCGCGGTTCGATCCCCGCGCGGCACCGCCGCCGCCGCCGCCTGGCCGCGTATTGTTGGTCGCCTTGCCCGGCGGCGGCCGCACAAAGGCAAAGTCGACCTTGACCGTCTGGCCCAGCAGGTCCGTGTTGTTGGCGCCGTCGATGGCCGCGCGCGCCTCCTCCAGCGTGGTGTACTCGATCAACGCGTAGCCCTGGAGGCGAGGAAAAAAAAAAAAAAAAAAAAGAAGGTCGTCAGCCAACAAAATCGAGACAAACAAACAACCAGCGTCTCCTCTCTCGGTACGAAGTGAAAACAACAACAAGAAGTGAAGGCTGGGAAACCTCCCCCCCTCTTTCCCTCCCCCTCCTTCTCCCTGCTCGCACATGGCAACTCACCTTCACGTAACCGGTCCTGCGGTCCAGGTTGAGGTGCACGTTGCGGATCTCGCCAAACTCGCCGAACTTGTCGTGGATGGCCTCCTCGTCGGCCTCCTCGTGCACGTTGGTCACCATGACGATCCAGCCCTCGATCGACCGCACCGCCGTCGCCTTGGTCGCCGTCTGCATGGCGGCCAGCTTGGCCGAGCTCACGTCGTTGCTGCTGCTATTGTTGTTGTTGTTGTTGTTGTTGTTGTTGATGATGATGTTGTTGGACGCCGAGCCGTCGCCGCGTCCTTGCCGGACCGGCTCGTCGAGGTCCATGGCTTCAGAGGCCATTTTGGTATCGTATACGTATAGGTATGTAAAATTGTACTTGTTTTTTTTTTTTTTCTTTCTTCCCTGGGTACGCGGCGATTATCACGGGTGGCGTCACGACAAACAACCGAGTTGTTTATATTCTCGGAAAGCGGGGGGAAAATCGCGAGATGAATGGCGCAGTTTTCTGTTTTGCGAAATCCCAAGGCCGGTGTCGTCGGTGGGTTGGTTTGTTAGGTTCGCGTATGTGCTTGCCCGTGGCGGGGTGTTGAGGAACCGTGCTGCGTGCGACTTGGTGCTTGAGCGTTCACTCAAGCAATTCAAACCCCTAACCCTGGAAACCCATGGGCGAGATCGTCTCGCCCATATGAAGCCAATACCTACATAGTAACTCGTATAATCCGTACTCCCGTACAGACTAACTGCATCTCGACTTGTGACCCCTAATCGGCTAAAGTACGGATTAGAGGTTCCTATAACTAGCGTTTACAATTGCCGAAAATATCATAAAACAGTAACCGTAACGCTTGTGTATTGCACATGACCCCTGAACGCAATGCCATACTCCGACGCTCATAACACCAGTTAACGTCCCGAACATCCCCCCAAATCAAAAATCAAACGCCGCTATCCCTCGAGTCTAGAAACCACCCACAACGCCCTGAGGACGGCCAGTCCGCCGCCCTGCGTTTCCACCGTCCTCCCTCGCCCGCGAAGATTGGGATCATAAGCACCGCTCTCCTCCAAAGCCTCCGCCCTCTTCTCCGATCCGGCTCTCTTAACTTCCCCCGAACCCGAACCACCACCAACAACAACACCCTGACCGTGACCGAGCGGTGCCTGACCGGTCCTTTTCGCATCCGGCACCGGCACTGCCGGCGACCACCCATCCCCGGCCGCACGAGTCCACTTAGGATCCAGCGGCACTCCCGTGTTCCGGTAATCCACCACCTCCCCCCCGTCCCCCCCCGGCGGGAGCGGGTGCAGGTCCCCGGCCGCCTCGATGGCCTCGCCGCTCGTGAGCGTCAGCAGCCCGGCGGTCCACCACATGCCAAACAGGCCGTTTTCGTCCCTCGTGCCCGTCGCGGCGCGCACGTTGTGGCGCAGCCACGGGATGTACCTCCTACATTCGCGCTCGTGCCGCGCCCGGATAGTCCCGGCCCCCGCCCCTGCCCCTGCCTCCCCGTGAGGCTGAGGCCGTTGAGAGCCGAGAGAGTCCGAGCCTGTGAACCGCAGCGCGGCCGGCGCGCAGAACGCGGCAAAGTGATGCATCCAGATGCCCTTGAAGGTCTGCGCGTCCTGGGAGCACGTCCCCGACGCGTCGCATGCTTCCTCTAGGACGCCCACGCGGCCGAGGCCGCGCCAGGGAGGGACACGATCCGGGTGGATCGGGTCGACCGGCTTGTCCTGCTCGAGATCGTACCCGGTGGCGGAGATGACGTTCCGAATCAGGGTGTGGCCCTCGCGGAGGTAGCGTTCTTGACCGGTGGCCCGGTACAGGCCCATCAGTCCCGACAGGAGGACGCCCTGGTTGTAGGTGTAGACCATCTCGTCGCGGTCGTCACAGCGCGTGTTGTTGCTGCCGGTGCTCTGGCCCGAGACGTGGAAGCCGTCCGCGTAGAGGCCTTGCGCGTTGGTCATGTTGGACGAAGCAAGCCAGTCGTGGGCATCCCGGGCGGCCTTGCCGTAGATGGGGTCGTGGGGCGGCCAGTCGGCGGTACCGACACCGCCGGCGAGGGCCGAACCGACGCCGGCGGAGAAAGGAGATGAGTTAGTATCGCCGGGAAAGTGGAGATACATGCTAATGGAGGCCGATATGAAGAGTTGGTTCGTGATGGCGTTCTTGTACGGCATCAGGCGCGGATTCCAAATCATGCCGCCTCCGCAGAGCTTCGTGTCCCATCCCTTGGCCGCCAGCTCCCAGAATATCCTCGCGCGGTGGGCGAAGGCGGGTATCCAGCGACTGCCATACCACGTTTCGGCACCGGGCCAGGCTCCCGACTCTGTGGAGCACGACGACCCGGAGGCAACAACCCTGCTGTGCTCGTCGATGAACCGGATGGACTCCAGCCAAGCCAAAACGACCCAGAGCATGTCGTCGTAGGCCTGATTTCGGATGGCAAAGGTGTCTTCGGCAAAGTAGTAGGCGATCACGTCGGCAAAATACCCGCCGACAACGTCTTCCTTCCTGGTGACGCACCCGGCGTCCTGGGTGGGCTCGCTGAGCCGCAGCTCGTCCGAGATGGTCCGCAGTGTAGCGGCCACATGCGTGCCCATTACGGCGCGGGTCCAGTCGATTCCGTCAGGCCAGGTCCCGAGCCAGCGCTCAAAGTACGTCTCCTGCAAATCGCTGAGCGCCATCCACATGTCTCGGAAGACAATGTCATCAGGAATCGAAGGGCCCCCCGCTCTCGTGCTGAGCCCATCCCTTAGCAGCGATGGAGGGTATGACCGGGGCGACATAGCGCGGACGGCCATGGCCAGAGCTACGACCACGGTCCAGGTGAGCAGCATATTGACTTGGCTTGCAAGCGGGCGAGTTCTGTCTTAGTCGAAGATGTTCTCTCAGCGTTTAGGCCGTGTTAGTAGCAGTGGCCTAGGAGTAAAGGGGGTTCGGTAAGTCCTGGAATATCCCAGTGGCCGCGGACGGCAAAAACCTACTATGACACCGGCTGTTAATATCTAAAGCCGGAGCCGGCTATCCAGCGTATTTTTTTTTTTTTTTTGGGGGGGGGGGGTCTACGCAGGTTTACGCGTGACAAGATCGACAATGCGAATGAATGACCGACACGGGGCCGCGCAATATACTGGCGGATGGTCACGACAAACATAGCCTGGGCCGGTCATGCGAAGAGACTCTCCAACCTTCAAGCTGTTCAGGCAACAGCCAGTTCATGGTGCTATCATCGTGGGAGGGACCGGGGGGTAACGAGTATCTGAAACACGCCTTGACGGTTGGGATGGAGTTGTAGTGACGGGCTGTTTAGAGCACTGGGACGCGAAAAGAAAGCGACCGAGACTAGAAAAGAGAGAAAAAAATAAGATTAAACTAAAACAAAAAGAGAGTCCAGATCAGGTACAAAAAGTCAGTGGTTCAAGACATTCTGCAACTGCGGCTTCCGAAGAGGGGAACTGGGAGATTGTGGTTGGTAGGTGTTACGGTGAGCTGATTGGCCTGACTCCTCCCGATCTCGAGACTCTTTGAGGGGGTCAGCCTACCCCACCAAAGGAAGCGCTTGCCGTGCCATGTGCCTCGGGTTTCGGGAGGTTGAGAGGATTTGGCGACTTAGCTCATGCAGCGGCTCCCCGCAGTACGGAGGATGCGGACACTGGGGGATTGGGCCTTTGGGCCCGCCTTTGCAGTTCCAAGATCTAGGTCCGATCTGCTAAGGGGGCCAGTGCCCTCGAGAGAGTCGAGACCAACTCCTGTTTGAAACTTGTTCTAAATGTAGGTACGGTACCATACCGTAAGTACGTACCTGATATACCAGGTACAGACCTACCTGAGGTACGTAACGTACCTAATAAATACGGTACATGTGCATACGACTCGACTCGAATCTGAACCTTCTGGTCTTGAAGCTCGAGCTGGGACGAACGCGCAACCAACAATTCGACTCCGAGAAAGACAGGCGTACACAAAATATGGCAGGTAGTGCTCGGCACCTGGTGATAAGAAACAAGGCAAACGCATCAAAACCGAAACATCCGACTTGTAATACAAGCTCTAAGCGAGTAGCAAGATGGCCGAGATGACCTCTCCGACTGTATCCAAAACCGAGAGACGAGACCATGCTCTGTTTCCAAAACGCCAGACGCCCTTCCGTCGTAGCAGCATCCCAATTACCGAATCTTCGCCGTTGAGGGGAAGCACATACAACAGGCCACTCGAGAAAAAAATAAACAAAATAAAATAAAGACGAGATTTTGCGACGTAGCACATGACGCTTCCCCGGGGGGGGGGGGGGGGGGCGCCGCCGGGGCCAATCAGACCTCGACGAACCGGCGCTCAAACTCGCGGAACAGCTTGGGCGTGATCTCGTCGCTGGTCGTGCCTTCGACCTCCCACAGCACCCCCTTGCGGGCGTAGTGCTCCAGCAGCGGCTCGCTCGTCTCCTGGAACTTGTTCCACCGCGCGCGGTAGACCTCCTCGCTGTCGTCGGCCCGGCGCACGAGCGGCTCGCCCGTGACGTCGTCGCGCCCGGGAACCTTGGGCGCGTTGAAGGTCGTGTTGTACACCCGCCCGGACGGCTCGTGCACCCACCGCCCGCTTATCCTCTCCATGATGACCTCGAACGGCGTCTTGATGGACACGGCCAGGTTGATGGGCACGATCTCGTCGAGCCGGTCGGCCTGCGCCGCCGTGCGCGGGAAGCCGTCGAGGAGGAACGAGGCGGACGGGTCTTCGTTGACGCGCGGCTGGCCGTAGCCGCGCGCGTGTGCCGGGGAGGAGACGAACGCGGCCATCTCGGCGTCGACGGCCGACGAAGACAGCGTCATGACGTTGCCCGACGGGTGGCCCCAGTGGATCCACCCGCGCTGGTTGAGCTCGTTACTGATGAGTCGGAGGATGATGTCGTCCGGAACCAGGCCGCCGGCCTTCATTGTGCTCTCCACCTTGATTCCTGCAATCTGTTCGTTAGCCCTTCTTGCGCCCCGTTCTTATTGACATGGGGCAATGTTGGCGAACTCGCGCGCACGCACCTAGAGGTGTCCGCTGCTTGACGTTGTGTCTCAGGAGATCCCCGGAGCTGATGGACGAGAGTTGCGGGAACCTGCGCAGCAGCCGCTCGGATTGCGTTCCCTTCCCGACTCCCGGCGCCCCAAAAAGAATAACTCGGGCGGCTCTTCGTAGGCGCATGGTCAGGCGGCGATGGAACACTTGCCTTGCGTTACGGGGGCTTGGAGGCGTAGTAGTGGCACAATCAAATGGTCTTTAGAGCATCCGAGAGATCAGAGTGCGGGGCAACACGCTAACTATCGGCACAGAACAAAACGCAACCGAGGACCGAAAAAAAAAAGCTACTAACAAGATTCTTGTGCTTGTGAAAGCCAAAGAGTTAAACCAAGGTCGAAGGAAGTTGCATGATTTGGCTGGTACGATTTTGAATTATCCTATCCTTGAAGATGGCGTCGCGATCGAGCGCGGGTCTCTTTGGCATTGTTCCATTTTCAAGACCGCGGTCGCCTTGGGGAAAAAGATTGGCGCTGCCGCCTCACCAAAATGAGGCTTGCGTTTTTGTTGAGACGATGCGGTGTTCAGGGACACCGATGTCGCTCACTATCGATAACCAGAAATGACCCGGGAGTCGATATGCTCTAGTGTACGGACGTATTGACTACCGTTCTGACTGTCCTTTTATCTATCTTACCGCCCTGAAACTAGACCAGGGGATGGGACTGGAGAAAGCACGTTTCGGCGCTTGACACCGGCTGCGAAGGAAGCTTATTTCTCCAGCGCGGCACATCGGGTGCAAACGCGGGGGCTTGAGCCTTCAACGCCTACTCCTTAAAGCGAGACCCAATTGGTTGGACGCACGTACTGGTTTCGTTCTCGTCCGGAGGCCTCGGGTGCTGAGCTGACGAGAACATGGCAAACGGACTCGGCTGATGCAGTGATTCATCATTCCTCTTCGTAGACCTGCAACCCCCTGACAGAACCCGGCCCTGCAGTGTCCGTTTTCGATGACAGGATGGGGAAGTTCTGGGGTTGTGTCACGTGACCATTCTGACTCGCCGGACCCCCCCTGGTCGGGGAGTCCGCGGGGCGACTTGAGGATGGCAATCCCATCCTGGAAACGCAGCGAAACGCCGAGTCGGACTTTGAAGGCCACTGCGCCCCCTTTGGTAACGCTGTTGGCCAACAACTTTTAACTTTATCTTGAGCAACTGAATACCGAACTCTTCTTTTCGAGGTCCCAATATCTCCCGATTGGTTCCCCTTCGGCTCTGGTTTTTAAACTGTGGGCGGCCTCGCGAGCCAAAGCATTTGTGCCACGCAACGTTCTTCCGTTTCCGAAATTGCCGGAGCATCCACTGGGCTGGGCTTGCGTCTGCGTTCTGGCTGCGTTGTAGCTACCGCTGGAGCGTATGTTTGATTCTCAACGCAGCATCATACTCCGTACCAGTGCCATCAACCCCTCTAGCGCGGTCTTTCCGATAGCATATCGAACTCGATCGTTCCGAAAAGAGAACCGTCGCTACCGTTTGACGGCCTACCTCTAACACCTTTTTTTTTTTTTTTTTTACCCTTTTAATCCCTAGCAACCGTGATGAGCGCCTCTACAAGAGTTGCGCGCCGGGCGCTGGTCGTCAATCCGTTCTCAGGAACCGGTGGGTCCCCTTGCGCTTTTTGAGGACATTGGGAACGCTCGTCGCTAACGCTGGTTGCCAGGCCGCGCTCTACCGAGGTCTGCACTGCCTGCTGCATCAATCTACTTGGCCCGCAATGCTCAGAATCTGGGGCCGGCCTCTGCCCTGCTCATTCCGATTCGGACCTTGACGACCTCGAGTACAACGACTCATGGCCCTCCTGGTGTCCCGCCGCCGGGCTTCAATCCGGAGGAGGCTAAGAAGCCCCTCCCCAGGGAGCCTGCCAGCGCCACGAAGCCGACGGCGAAGGTCCCTGAGAAGGCCAAGACGGAGGTGAAGACCGAGGAAGCCAAGCAAGCATCCGCGGATTCGGATGCCTCGCTCACACCGTTGGCCGCCGAGAAGGAGGACGCGGTGGACAAGTCGGAGGGCAAGAAAGAGGAGAAGAAGCTGACGCTCGGGCAAAAGATCAAGAAGGAGGCTCAGCATTACTGGGACGGCACCAAACTGCTGGCAGCCGAAGTCAAGATCAGCTCGCGCCTCGCGCTCAAGATGGCTGCGGGATACGAGCTTACCCGGAGGGAGAACCGTCAGCTCAAGCGCACCGTTCAAGACCTCGCCCGGCTGGTACCTTTCTCCGTCTTCGTCATCGTTCCGTTTGCCGAGCTCCTGCTTCCCGTTGCCCTCAAGATGTTCCCCAACATGCTGCCCAGCACCTACGAAGGCCAAAAGTCAAAGGACAAGAAGGCCTCGACGCTGCGGGCGACGCGCAAGGAGGTTAGCGACTTCCTCCGTCAGACCCTCAAGGAAACCGGCCTTCCCTTGACCCAGGCGACGGCGCAGAAGGAGGAGTTTACCAACTTCTTCCGCAAGGTCCGCTCCACGGGCGAGAAGCCCACGGCCGAGGACGTCATCAAGGTGTGCAAGGTCTTCAAGGACGACGTCACGCTCGACAACCTCTCGCGGCCACAGCTCGTGTCCATGTGCCGCTATCTCAACCTCAACACGTTTGGTACCGATATGATGCTCCGGTACCAGATCCGCCACCGCATGCGGCAGATCAAGCGGGACGACCGCGCCATCAGCTATGAAGGCGTCGACAGCCTCTCGGTTGCCGAGTTGCAGGTGGCCTGCGCCAGCCGCGGCATCAAGAGCTACGGGGTGTCGCCTGCCAGGCTCCGTGAGGACCTGCAGACTTGGCTCGACCTGCGGCTGCGCGACGGGGTCCCGTCGACCCTGCTGGTGCTGAGCAATGCCTACATGTACGGCCAGACGCAGACCGAGGAGGGCATGTCTAGCCAGATCGAAGCACTGACGGGTGTGCTGTCATCCATCCCCGAGGAGCTCTTCCACGAGATTGAGCTCGAAGTGCACAATGCCGAGGGGGCTGCGACCAACAAGCAACGCCTTGAAGTGCTCAAGGAGCAGCAGGAGCTCATCGACGAGGAGCTCGAGCAGAATCAGGAGAACCAGGCGACCGGCTTCGCCACGCCGCGGGACACCGAGAACATTGATGACAAAGAGGAGCGGCATGCACACGCCGAGGCGGACCCCACCATCGAGAAGGCGCAGGTCGGCGAGGCGGTGGATGCCGAGAAGGACATGCTCGACGCTGCCAGGATAGAGCAGCAACAGCAGCAACAGCAGCAGCAGCGTGAGGCGGCCCAACCCAAGTCCGGCGACAAATGAAAAAGGCCCCCGTGTACCATAGATTCTTGACCAAGGGCGCCTGCCGTCGTTGTTTTTTTCCCTTCGTATGTCATGTTTTAAGTAGGCACATGGCAGCGGCGAGAGCATCTTGTACACGATAGACACACAGCAACGAAGCTGCCAAGGCTAGGGCTGGAGTTGGGGTCTTGTTTTTTTTTTTTTTTTCTTTTCTTCTTTGATGGGTTGTCTCATTTGTGAAAGGGCGGGAGTATATAGACCTCTTCTCATCTAGATACCGTGGATAGCGCCAACTCTATCTCAACATGTAAATGACCGGAGTCCAACTCTCCGATGCTGACATCTGACATGCTGACATGGTGACGAATGTTTGCGACATTATGAAAACCAATTCAGCTGGAATGATACCCCAGCGGTTGATTTCAGCAGGAGGGGACGATGGGTGAATTCCGTACATATACTAAGTGTATTGTCTGACAGTTTTGGGATCCAGGTCGTTCATTCCCTAAAACCGAGGGTCCCTCTACATACACAGTACAAACCCGGATTTGCACACAAGGAGGCGCTTTCTGGCGTTGTTAAGATGACGTGTTCCCCTATGCAGTTTTTGCCTCTGCAGGTACTCTGAGCACTAACTGAGAGTGCTGTAACTACTGTACCACAATCGCCAGTGCCTTATCGCCAACCAGCCAGCCAAGAGCTCCCCACCATCATACGTCAATCCGCCAAGCAACCCACCTAGGCTTGCCGCGCATCATCACGGCAACCTCCTCTCGTGTAACCAGTTAGATCCCGGATTCTCAAGTCATCCGCTCACCTGATAGAGAAGTTCTCCAATTCTCCGTTGATACCGTGCCGGCCGAACCCATCGGGACCATCGATTCCACAACATATCCGACTACACACACTCGCGCGCGCGCCCACACACACATACACCCACACAAACACACACACACACAAACACACACACACAAACCAATCGACCGGCGGGTACCATTGTCGGTAACCGCACAAGTCGACAACAACATGGCGGTCCTCGACCAGGACAACTTCTCCAACATATCATGGCATAGCGAGCAGAATCCCGACGCAGCAGGGCCGAGCACGTCCGCATCATCCCACGACCGATCTCATGAAGCCAGGACAGGCGACGGGAGGCATGTCGGCCACGGTCACTTGGGCCACGAGATTCTCGAGTGCGTTGTCTCTGACCCGCACAAGGAGAATGACGGGACCAAGGACGCTTATGTTTCGTACCTGATCACCACAAATGTAGGCTCTTGGCCTAGTTATATAGGTGTTGGTTGTTGAGGCCGTTAGGCTGACCCTATCCTCCAGACCACCTTCCCGACCTTCCAGCGACCGACTACCACCGTCCGCCGCCGATTCACCGACTTTGTTTTTCTCTACAAGGTCCTCACCCGCGAGTACCAGGGATGCGCGGTTCCTCCACTCCCGGACAAGCAACGCATGGAATACGTCCGCGGCGACCGGTTCGGGCCCGACTTCACGGCACGACGTGCCTACTCCCTCCAACGTTTCCTCTCCCGTCTGGCCCTGCACCCAACCCTCCGCCGCGCAAGCATCCTACACACATTCCTCGAGAGCCCCGACTGGAACGCGACCATGCGCAGCAGAGCGGGACGCCGGGCCTCAGCCGGGGCGGGCGGAGACCCTGGCCAGAACCAGTCCGGCAGCGGCAGCGGCAGCGGCAGCGGCGGGGTCTTCGACTCCTTCGCCGACAGCTTCATGAACGCCTTTACCAAGGTGCATAAACCGGACCGGCGATTTGTCGAAGTCAAGGAGAAGGCCGACAAGCTGGACGAGGACCTGATCCATGTGGAAAAGGTGGTCGCCCGGGTCGCCCGCCGGGAAGCAGATCTCGAGACGGACCTCAGAGACCTGGCCGAGCAGTTCCAGAAGCTCATCACCCTCGAACCCGGCGTCGAGGCCGCCGTCCACGCCTTTGCCGCGTCGGTCGAGGACACGTCGTCGGGCCTCAAGAAGCTCAAGGAGCACACCGACCAAGACTACCTCTCCTCGCTCCGCGACATGGTCGCCTACAGCGGCGCCCTCAAGAACCTCCTCAAGGCCCGCGAGCAGAAGCAGCTCGACTACGAGCAGCTCACCGAGTACCTCAACCGGTCGACGGCCGACCGCGACATGCTCGCCTCCGGACACGGCTACACCTCGGGCCCCTTCGGGTCGGGCGCGCTCGGCGGCGCGGGCGGCTTCATCCGGTCCAAGATCGAGGACGTGCGCGGCGTGGACCACGAGCAGGCGCGCCGCGACCGCCAGCGCAAGCTGGAGCTGCGCATCGACGAGCTCACCCGCGAGGTGGAGAACGCGCGCCTGGAGGCGGACCAGTTCGCCGACCAGGTCGTGCGCGAGGTGGAGAGCTTCGAGTGGATCAAGAAGGTCGAGTTCAAGCGGCAGTTTGGCGGCCTCGTGGACGCCCACATCGAGTTCTACGACGGCGTCATCAACGTGTGGGAGCAGTACGTGCGGGAGATGGAGAGGGAGGGCGTCGTGCTCCCGGCTTAGCGGGCCGATCCTCGCGAGACGAGGGACGGGTGGATGGTGATTGGGGGCGGCCACGGTGCTTCTGCCGAGACCGAGACCGAGGCCGAGACCGAGAGAGACGGCGAAGTTTCGGACGCGGGGAGCGCGAGTTCCGGCCCTTCTGGTGGTGGTGGTAGCCTGATGGGAACTTACCCCTGGTTAGCCGCCATTGAGGATCCGTCCGAGGTCTGGAGGTCAGCGCAGTAGTCAAGCGGGGGGAGGAAAGCCCCTCCGGGGGTGGTTCAGGTCCAGGCAGCGAAGAAAAAGCATTCATGTGATGTGGTGGCATGCTCAGCGGAAGACAACCTCCCCGTCCCCCCAACCCGTCACCCTGCTGTATTCTTATCTATCCGGACGTTGGGGGCTTAGGCGTTTTTTTTTTTTTTTGACATTAGTTGCTGAACAATAGCTTGGACAGATTCTAAAGGCGGAGGCAATGGCTGCCGTTTGAAATACCAAAACGGTCTACATTCGAACCTAACAAAGCTGGTTTCGCACGTGGATGAATGCAGCAGCTGATTTATTATTATCAGAGGACAGTGCACGTCTAAACAAACTCTAGGAGAATCGTTCAAGAGATATATATACATCTCGTAGTCCTGGTATCAACTCACCTAGCCATGAAGGGCATGATGAATATAAGGAAAGCACGTGGGTGGGGTGCAAAAAAAAAAAAAAAAAAAAAAGAAGAAAAGAAAAGAAAAAAGAGATTTATATGGAGATTCATACTGTGCTAAGGCTTCAACTGTATGTAATATATAATATATACGATCCATACCTTATTTATAGAGGAATGATCATGAACTGCCGAACCGGACCCGACAAACACACTCACACCGCGACAAAAATAAAAAAATAAAATAAAAAAAAGACATCCCAGACCCGAAATAAAACGAGAAAACAGAAAACAACACTACTACCGAGCCCCGCCCTGCAACGGCCGGGCCTGATCGTTCCCAGTCCCGTCCTCGTCGTCGTCATCATCATCCCCGACGACATGATGCTCCTCCTCACCGGACAAGCTATCCCTCCGCCCAGGCAGCTTCTCGCTTATCCCGATCGGGGACCCGCTCCCGTCCGACCGGGACCGGGACCGGGAGTCGCTGCGATCGCGGTACCCGCCCCCGCCCCCGCCACCACCGCCGCCCGCGAAATCGTTGTCGTCGCTGTCCTCGTCGCTCTCCCCAGCAAAGGCGTCGTACAGCTCGCCGCCCCTCGTCCTCCTGCCCCGCTTTCCGCCGCCGCCGCCGCCGCCGCCAACGACGCCCTTCTCCCCGCCGCCGCCGCCGCGTGTCAGCGCCGCCGCCTCTTCGTCGTCGTCGTCGTCGTCGTCGAGCAGCTCAAACTCGTAGTCGGTGCGCGTCTTGTTGCGCAGGCGCTTGCGGCGGGCCAGGTACAGGTAGATACCCAGGCCGGCGCAGAAGAGCACGATGAGCACGAGCGAGCCGTAGATCCAGGCCTGGGTCGCCGCGGAGACGCCAAAGGTCGGCAGGAAGGAGGGCAGCCAGGTGTTGGTCTTGTCGGTCTCGGCCGACGACGAGGAGGAGGAGGAGGAGGAGGAGGTCTCGGCGGGAGACGTGTCCGTGGGCTTGGAGTTGACGGGGCGGTTGGGCTGGTCGGTCGCGTCCGCCGGGACGGAGCCGGTCGCCTCGGGCTTCGAGACGGTCGTCGTTGCTGCGGTGGCGGTGGTGGTCGCGATCACGTCGTGGTCGTCGTCGTCTTCCTCGGTGGGCATGGGGAGGAGCTGGGCCTTGCTGGCGTCGCGAGTCTCGCCCCAGAGCTTGAGGTGCCAGTCGATGAACTTGCCCGTGTATTGGTTGATTTCGGTGTCTTTGACGACGATGGTCCAGGTGCCAACGCCGGATTCGCCCCTGTAAAGGTCAGTAAGGGAGTTGGGACGCGAAGGAAGAAGGGAGTAGGAAAAAAAAAGAAAAAAGAAAAAAAAAAGGGGGGGGGAGGTGGCTGCTTACCAGTGAGCCACGCTCATGAAGGTCCAGTCGTTGTAGCCCTTGTCGGAATCGTCATTTTTCCGGGTGACGGACAGGTGGCTGACGATCTTGTTGGGACTGATGAGGTCGACGCTGAGATCACCACGGCGGCCATGCTCCACGTTCATGGTGACGGTGACATGCTCGAGACGGTCGAGGTTCGCCTCCTCGAGCATCTCCTTGGTTACCTCGAACTCGACAACGACGCCCTTGTCGCCCTGAGGGATGGGCTGGTTGACGTGGATCCAGGGCGAGTAGAACCAAGCCTGCGGCTTCACCTTCTTCCACTTCTTGGCCGCCTCGACGATGGCGTAGCTGTCCAGCTTGCCGTAGCCGTAGGTGTGGCTGAACTTCTTGCCAATCGTGGTGTCCTGGTAGTCGCCCGTGTCCACGTTGACGGGCACGGCGGTGTCCATGGCGAGGTACTGCATGTCTCTCCAGGAGAGGTCCGGGCGCACCTGGAGGACGAGGGCAAAGATGCCGGCGGCCAGCGGGGCGGCGGCAGAGGTTCCCCCATGGCTGCTGGTACAAGTGTTCTGGCCGACGTCGGTGGTGTGGATTGCGTCGCCGCTGCCACTCGAGTAGGTGACGACGAGGCCGGCGGAGCAACTTTCCGAGTAGTAGGGATGCTGACCCTTCCGGTCGAGGGCGCCAACCGTGATGCTGTAGATGCTGTTGGTGTAGCCGTCAAAGTTGCAGTTGTCCTCGTTGTGGGCACCGTTGCCGCTGGCGAAGACGTAGATGGAGCCCAGCCCCCCGCGGCCGTTCTGCACGGCGTTCAACATGGCGCGGCGGATGAGGATGCCGGGGGCGTCCATGCTCTTTCCGTCATCGGGCGGGCCCCACGAGCAGGAATAGATCTGGTTGTGCTGGAAGTCGTAGTTCAGAGCTACGGCCTCGTCGGCGTCCGAGATCAGCTTGGACAGGATGCGCAGGCCGGCGATGTTGGAGTCGTATGCCACGCCCACGCCACAGGCATTGTTCCTGCCGGCCGCGACCTCGCCGGCGCAGCGGGTCCCGTGGTTGTCGTTTGCCAGGCGGGGCCGCGGCTCGTCGGCCTTGTCGTTGAAGTCGTACGAGCCCAAGGCGTAGTAGTTGTCCCGGAGATCGTCGCTGTACATGTCCAGGCCGTCGTCGACGATGGCAACGGTGGCGTTCTTGCCCGTGACGCCCTGCAGCCATACGTCCGTGACGTTCACGTCGTGGCCGGCCTGGACCGTGTTGAAGAGATGCCATTGTTCGTGGAAGATGGGGTCCTTGATGTCGAGCTTTCGGGCGACTTCGGTCTGTCTTTGGACGAGCGATTCCACTGGCTCGTCCACCGACCTCCGGGGCAGAGGACCGAACAGTCTGGGAACGACGCGCTTCTCCCACGGCTTCCGCAGCCGCTGTTTCTGGGAGAAGAGGACGCCGTCCAGGACGTCTCTCCCACCCAGACCCAGTGACCGCTTTTTCCGTCGCCGGGCCAGCTCCCGCTTGACGACGTCGTGTTCGGCCCGCTTCGCGACAAAGACGTGATGGTCTCGGAGCTCGCCCAGAGGACCCTCATGCGACAGGCCCAGGCTCCTGGCTACCTCTTGAGGCGACGTGTCTGCATCGAGATGGAGGACGTAGTAGTCGTTTGCCTCCCAGTCCCGCGGGAGGATGTGTGAGGCCGTCGCGAGGGCGGCGAGGCCCAGCAACGCCGCACCTGACCAGATTTTCATTGTATTTGGCGGACTACGGGAGCCCCGTGGTCGAGCCCGGCACGGGTGTTGTTAAAGTCGGCGGTTCCGGATCGGATTGATGCGCATGAAGAGAGACGAATCGATGGGCTGTCGAGTCGAATTCAAATTCGCACTTGTTGGATGTTGTTGTTTGTCGAGTTGGCGGGCGCACAGCCGAAGAGCTGGGTTGTTGTTTGGGGGGGGGGGGGGGGTTCGAGGTCGGGATCTGAGGCCGCGTTGTCGCAGGTGGAAAGCGTGCCAAGGGGGAACACCTAGATACACGACGGAGTACGTCCGTAGGTATGTACGGATTACTGTAATCCGTACCTTGGCGAAAGTGGGTGGAACTCGGTGGCGATTGAAGCAAAATCCCGGTGCAAAACAACCGGGTACGGAGTAATCCGTACTATGTTTCAGAATTTCTAGTTCGCCTTTTGACGTTCGCATTCGACGGCTCAGGCCGAGGAACGAAAAAGAAGCGGTGCTCTTTCCAAAAGGTGGCAACCGGGTTGACCAGTTTGGCCAGTTTGACCAGTTTTTGTGACTATTGACTATTCGACTTGAAAATGCAGAGGTGGCCTTGCAGACGGCCCCGAGTGGTAGAATTGGCTGCCAAGCGCCGAACGGGAATGCGGCGTCGCACTACTCCGTAGTGTAGGGGGGCGGCAGTTTCCCGAAGCGGACCCCAAAAGGTGTCTGTATGATCCGCAAATAGCCACGAACACTGCACGACCTGCCCCATGCGCGAGGGAGCCAATGAAGAAATGTTCCGCTCGGAACGGCTGTGGCTTAGAAGTTGATATCCTGCAGCACTCCGTACTACGGAGCTACACTACTGTGCACGCAAGTGCCGATACCCATATCCACGCTGCACTGCAGACTCGATCTGGAGGATATAGGTATTCGCATCAACTACCGTTTTGGAGTGGTGGTTCCAGTTTTGTTCAGAGCCCGAACAAGACTTGGTACGCTCGGCGATCTCGTCTTTCAACAGAATGGCGCTTTATTAAGTTCAGGAGATCTAATTGGCAACTGTTTGTGTCCACCTTTATGTATGTATTTGATATAAAAGGACGCAGCACGCTGGCGTTACAATCGCAAAGTCTTAACGGCAAGCCAGCGTTTCCGGCGCCTGTGTCCGCTCGACCCAACGGCGGCAATCCAACGGTCCGGAATAATCTGCCCAGTTTCTAAGGATGGAGCAGGCGTAGCTAAGGTTTCTACGGCACACACGCAACGAGATGGCGGGCTTGGGCAACAATGGGAAGCATTGGCTCCCATGTCGGCGACAGTCAAGTTGCTCGTCATGTCATGTTTCGACTGGCTGCCGGTTGGCATTGGGACAATAACGCCAACCCGGAAGCTGCGAAGTGCTTGGTCCCAGGGCCAAAACATTCCACCTGCAGGTTGGGTATTGGAAGGATTCGCAAACAATTGCTGGGAAGGTATGTCAAAGTCGGGGTGTCCGGGCGCAGACAGAATACGGATTGTTATATCTACGAGCTTGCTTACTGCATCCCTGATGAACGTTGCATCTGTATGTACTGTACTATAACATACATACATCGCGAAGTTATTCATACTTAGTTACGCTCGTTATACATCCTTTGCAACTTGTAGCATGTACTGTACCACCTTGTAAGCCATTCGCCGGGCGTCGTCCAATATTCCATGGGTCTGGCGGTTCATCCCGTCCCCATGTAGGTCCGTACAGTTCCATGTGGGAGCCATGTGCGTTCAACAGAATGTATGGGGTACGGAGGCTTGAATGTATTATTATGTATGTATGTATGTATGTACAAGACGGGTTATTTGCGAATGGTGCAGCGCTTCCAATGGCTCGCCCAACAGCCAGCAATGGGCCACACCTCCCCTCTCGAATGCAAATTCTTTCATCCCCCGTCGTTCTGTTCATGATCCTCGGCCGCCACGCGCAATTCGGCAGCCAGCCACCAGCATTTTGGCGAGGCGCATAGATGGCTGAGCGGATTAGGTTGTCGGTTGTCGGTGTGGACCCGGCGGACGATTGTTTGGGGAAGATGCGAGCAGTGGGGTCCCGCTCTTTGACGTAAGCTCTGGGCTTCCTGCCCTCTGATTTTTCTTTTTGGGAGAACCCTTGCCCCGCCGGCGCCAGTAGGGATTAACTACGGAATTCCGTCAGGAACTGGCAGGCGCTAGTGTACGGATCCGTACACTACGCTTACAACCCTCCAGCCCAACCACGCCAAGCCAGATCTTTCCGCCCAAGCTCCCCCACTAAGCCAGGTTCCAGAGGTGCGTTGACGCCAGGCGACCCCGGCCACCTCAATTCCCGGTATAACTGGCGGCCAGCCCCGACATGCGTTGGTCAGGGCAGCTCGAGCCCGAAGGTGCATGTGTCTTGCGAATATTGGCTGCCACGGCCGCCCGCAGCGCGTGGACGAATGGCATCGTGCGAACAGCAAGCTTTTTGCGCATACCGGCATTGAGTCCCCAGGCGGCGGTCCCGTCAATTCCACCGGGGCACCTACACTACTGCGGTGCACAGCAGCCCACGGCAGCCCACAGCAGCCCACAGCAGAGCACACACACCTCACCCTACACTACAGGTGCAGCAACGGATTCCACTCCATCATCCCCCCCCGACCCCAAGTTCCCCCGGCCATCTGAGACATCTCTCGCCTCGCCTGGTGCCGACGGTCCGAGTCCAGTCCTCTCCAGCGCCCACGCTAGCTTACGGAGTAGCTTGCACGTCTTCCACGCCTTCCACGACTCGCACGCCCCGCGCCAGCCCAACCGTTCGACATGTCGGCTCCCTACTGGGGCCAGCTCCCACCCCCCGATGCGGGCCAAACCAGAGCCCGCCGCCTGTCCGACGACCAGGCCCAAGACCCGCTGCCAGGTCGCCGCCAGTCATTGGACGCCCCGGCCCAGGCTTCGAGGTTGAACCGCATCTCAGTCCAGACTACAAAATCCGATGCGACGACTGATTCAACCCGCAGTCCCCTTACGTCGCCAACTGCCTCGAGCTTCCACGGCCATGGTCTCACTCCCCGCCCGCCTTCCCTGCCCTACGGAACCGACCAGTACCCCCCGGAACTGATCGAGAAGCGTCGCCGACGCAGGAGCCGCGCCCAAGAACAGGACGCCGAGTATGCGTCTCTGACCCGCCCCCCGCCCCCCGCCGCCCCCGACGCACCGCGCCCTCCCCCTCCGAGCTCTCAGTACCCGTACCCGTACGCCAGCGGCGCACAGCCATCCTCCCCCCCGCAGGGACCATTCCTCGCCCGAGGAACTGGGCGCCAGGACAGCCAGAAGGAGAACGAGGGGCGCAGAAACCAGAAGAACCAGCCCTCAGACCACGCCCGCAACATGCACGAGGAATCCATCAAGTTGGCCCCCCAGAGGGTCGCCACCGATCCCGCCCCCGGCAGGATGTCTCCTCTGCCCAACGGCCGGCAGCGGAGGCCGTCTGCTGCCGAGCAGTCGCTGCAGAGGAGCACCAGGAGGACATCGACCACCAGCAGCTCCGCCGCCCGGCCCAAAACGTTCGCAGACGTCCGCTCACCGCTGCAGAGGCTAGAGCTGACCCTCGACGGCATCTCCAAGGGGGACAAGCGGGCGCGTGTCGAGGCGGCCGAGAGGGCTGCCCGAGAGCGGGCCGCCGCTAAGGAGGCTGCGGCCCAGCACCACCACCCCGACGGGAATCACCAGCAGGCGCGGGCCCGCGAACGACGACCCTCGGTAGCAGCGGGAGATGCGCCCACCACCACACCGATCGCGCCGACGAGGCCCGCGCATCACGCCGCCGCGAAGGACGGGCCTCTCTCGCAGAACCCTCCCGACCCCACGACGGGTGGTAGCACGGCCGGGCCGGCCCCCAAGGCATCACCGCCCGACTCGCGGATTCCCGTCCCGGTCCAGTCGTCCGGCCTCCCCCAGCGCAATCTCAGCTTCCGCGACCGCGCGGCCAGGAATGACATGAAGATACCGAATGGCCTCGAGTCCCTCCCATCGGAAGAGGCTGCTGCCCCTCCGGCGGGCCCCAACGGCCGCACCCCGCCGAGAAGTGGTAGCAACAAGTTGAAGAAGAACCCTCCGGCGGACGCATGGCCGAACCGCATCTCGGAATCGGACGAGATTTACAAGACGTGGGAGACGGCCGCGCGTAGCCCACAAGCGGCGGGCGGACCTGCCAAAGCCGTCCCCCCTGGAGCCGCCAACCCCCCCGGGCATTACCCATCCGACCGTGCGTTTCGAAACGCACCGACCGCGGATTCGAACTCTCTCGATGACGATTTCGCGGAGGAGTTCATGCTGTATTCGTCTGCCGGCAAATTGACCATGGCGCCGGGCCAGAGGAAGGCCGACCAGGTCCTCGGGCGTGCTCCGACGCAGACGGCCGCAACAAGCGGCGATGCGCCGACCGCCGTGTCCTTCAGGGCGATGTCCCCCCCGCCTGCTTCCTCCGACCCGGCGGCTTATCCTCGGGCAGCGCCCCCCGCAGACAACCTCGGCCCCGGGGCTCCCACCGAATCGGGCGGCCAAAACGATGCCAATGGGACCAGGCACCACCACCACCATCACATGTCCGACATGGTTTACCACGCCCGCGATAAGTTCCAGCCCGGCCAGGGCGTGTTCAAGCCGACGACCTTTCTGGACGAATGGAAGAAGGGGACCGTCGGGGTCCTGTCGGGTAACCTCCTCGACCTCGACCAAGCGCAGCCGCCCGCAGTAGAGAAGAACACAGCATGGTGGGAGGGGCCGCAGACCCGACGGCGGAGCGACAGCCTGTCGTCGCGGCCAAAGAAGGCAGAGGCGTTCGAGGGAGAATATGACGAGAAGAGCAACGGTACGCGTACCCCTAACCAGCAGGCAGTCTACCCTAGCATCAGAGAAGTGCAGAGCGGTGACCATCTATTATTGTCCACCAGTGACTTTGGTGGTGGTCTCCCGTTCGAGCCCCAACACCTTGCTCCGCGCCGAGCAAAGGCCCGAGCCAAGCGCTGGGACGGGCTGCGTCCCTTCAGCCCGAGCCCTTCCGCGAACGACTCTCAAGACAGTCTGGGCTGCTTTTCGTTGTCAAGCAACGATGCTGCCTTTTCCCGAATCGCACTGCCATACTCTTGTACAAAGAACCCTGCTCTTCTTCCGTTCTTTTTTTTTTTTTTTTGTTTTTGTTTTCTCATCTTTGAAACAACTCCTCTCCCAAGACGGACGAGCTAACCTTGCTTCTCATGTCTAGCCCCGACGAGGTTCAAGCCCCCTCTCTATCTCAAGTGCGGCCCGCTGTTGAGATTCTGTGGCATCCGGCGCGAGCGGGTGCCCGCCCGGTCTGCCCGGGCCGGCGCTGTCATCGACCGGGAGATCTGGAGGGGCTCGATCATGATCGTGACGACAGATGCCGACTCGTCCTACGACATCGCCCCGATCCTGAGGTTGTTTGTCCAGCCGATCGAGCTGCTCCCGCCGCCGCCGAGGGAGGTCCGGGGCGACCTGGCGCCCGAGTACATCGACCCGATCGCCGGGCATCCCAAGCTGGGCCGTAAGGGCGAGACTCTGTACGTCCGGCCGGTCGACCACCTGGAGGAGGCCAAGGACCTCTCGAGGGACGAGACGGACGACGGGCTGTTCGAGAAGTCGAGGAGCCCGCCCGATGTCCCCCTGCCCGAAGGCGTGGTTGATCCCCCGGGCTCGTTCGCCGCCCGGAGGAAGCGGGCCGAGATAGACGGGGAGAAGGTCGGCAAGTACAAGGACATTCGCGGCTTCAGGCTGCACGCCGAGCGCGGCTACACCTTCTGGCGGTTCAACATCGAGATCGAGCTGCGCGAGAAGCAGCAGCGCATCGCCTACCGCATCAACCGGGGGCCCTCGACCGGCTTCTGGGTGCCCGCCAAGGGCCAGAGCATGAACATCATGTTCTACAGCTGCAACGGCTTCAGCCTGAGCGCGGACCCCAACCAGTTCAGCGGGCCGGACCCCATGTGGCGCGACGTGCTCAACGCGCACCAGAGCCAGCCGTTCCACCTCATGATCGGGGGCGGCGACCAGATCTACAACGACCGCTGCATGCAGGACACCACCGTCTTCAAGGAGTGGCTGATGATCAAGAACCCGCTGCACAAGCACAACGCCCCCTTCACGCCCGAGATGCAGGACGAGCTCGAGCGCTTCTACCTCGAGCGCTACGCCATGTGGTTCTCCCAGGGCCTGTTCGGCATGGCCAACGCCCAGATCCCCATGGTCAACATGTGGGACGACCACGACATCATCGACGGCTTCGGCTCGTACCCGCACCACTTCATGAACTCTCCCGTCTTCTCGGGTCTCGGCAACGTCGCCTTCAAGTACTACATGTTGTTCCAGCACCAGAGCGTCGTCGCCGAGACGGAGAAGACGGAGCCCAGCTGGCTGCTCGGCGTGCGCCCGGGGCCGTACATCAACGAGCTCAGCCGCAGCCTGTTCATGTTCCTGGGCGGCAAGGTCGCCCTGCTGGCCGTCGATGCCCGGACCGAGCGGACGCGCGAGGAGGTCGTGCGCGAGGACACGTGGAAGAAGATCATGGATCGCTGCTATGCCGAGATCGACAAGGGCGAAATCGAGCACTTGCTGGTCCTGCTCGGCGTGCCCATCGCGTACCCGCGGTTGGTGTGGCTCGAGAACATGTAAGCAGGTCCTGTCGCGCTAAAGTTGTTGTGTGAAACATCTTGACTAACTTTGATGTTCTTTTTTTTTTTTTTTTCCCAAAAGTTTGACCTCGCGGGTGATGGACCCCGTCAAGGCGCTCGCCAAGCTCGGCATGTTCGGCGGTCTGCTGAACCGGTTCGACGGCGGCGTCGAAGTTCTCGACGACCTGGATGACCACTGGACCGCCAAGAGCCACAAGCAGGAGCGCAGCATCGTGATCGAGGACCTGCAGGATCTCGCGGCGGACAAGTCGGTCCGCGTTACCATTCTGAGGTACGCTTCCCCCGGGGGGTTCGATTCTCTCTCTCTCTCTCTCTCTCTCTCTCTCTCTCTCTCTCTCTCTCTCTCTCTCTCTCTCTCTCTCTCTCTCTCTCTCTCTCTCTCTCTCTCTCTCTCTCTCTCTCTGTCTGTCTGTCTGTCTGTCTGTCTGTCTGTGTGTGTGTTTGGGGGGGGGGCGGGGGGTCCTGTGTGACCTTGGTGCTGACCCCTTTTCCCCTTATTAGTGGCGACGTCCATCTCGCCGCCGTCGGGCAGTTCTACTCGAATCCCAAGCTCGGGCTGGCCAAACATAAGGACTTCCGTTACATCCCCAATGTCATCTCGTCGGCCATCGTCAACACGCCGCCTCCTGACCTCCTTGCCGATGTGCTGAACAAGCGCAACAAGGTGCACCACTTCGACAAGGAAACCGACGAGGACATGATCCCCCTCTTTGCCCACGGCGTCGACGGTAAGCCGCGCAACAACAAGCACCTCCTCCCGCATCGCAACTGGTGCGCCATCCGCGAGTACGTCCCCGGCCACACGCCACCATCCAGCCCTGGCCAGTCCACCTACGACGTTGCCTCGTTAGGCTCGGTCCCGGGCACGCCCGGCGGGGAGGTCCGCCGGAGTAGCAGCATCTTTCGGCGGCTGACCCGGTCCAAAACCATCGGCCCGGACGGCAGACCGAAAGACCGGTCCCGGCCGCCCGTGTCTGGCGGCTTGCTGCGCTCCCTCTCACGCCGTGCGGGAGCGGCCAGCGCGGATGAAGTCGGCAGGTCCGGACCGCCCAAGCAAGGCTTGCTCACCCGGACGTTGTCGTCCGCCTCCGTTTCTGGCCGCTTCGGCGGGCTCTTCCGGCGCCGCAGCACCAGCGAGAGAGCGCGCGATGATGGCGGCATCAACGGTACCTGGGGCCCGGATACGGACGATGAGGACCCGCGGTTCCAGCAGCAGCAGCAGCAGCAGCAGGAGCAGCAGGAGCAGCATCAGTTTGAGCAGTACGGCCGCCCTGGCGGCAGTGCTGGTCCTGGTGCGGTTAATCTGCGGGGCGGCCTGGCGAGCCATCCCGGGGGCTACAACAACGAGTACGACCAAACCGACGAGAGCCACTCCTCGGTCAGAGCCCCGTACCCGCACCCCGGCGATGACGACTACGACGACGACGACGACTACCGTCCGCCGGTGCCGCCCAAACCCATCATGACGGGCGGGGCGGGTGCGGGCCCAGCCGCGCAGCCCGGCTCACGGCAACCGCAGGCGCAAGAACAAGACGGCGACTTCGTCCCCAGACCCTTCCACCGCGCCCCGACGACGCTCTCGGTAAACCAGCGCAAGGCGCTCGGCGGCCGGCTGCCGGAAGACCACTTCGCCGTCAACCTGGAGGGCGCCCTGGAGGTGACGCTCAACGTGGAGATTAGCCCGCGCGACCCGGGCGGCAGCACGGTCCCGTACCGGCTGGTGGTGCCACGGCTGTGGTACGAGTACGAGGCGGAAGAGACCGAGGACGGACTCCACCCCGAGGGTGCGGAGCGGGAAGGACCCGAGGCCGGCGAGGCCGCGGGGGAGAAGAAGGCGGGGATCAAGAGGTTGTTGAGTCTGAAAAAGAGAGGCTGAAAAAAAAAAAGAAAGAAATAAAAGCGAGGGGAGAGGTCAAGTGAGTGAGTGAGTGAGTGAGTGAGCGGGAGAGTCTGGGCATGTTCGGGCTTCGGGCGAGGTTGTGTGGGTATATATCTCTATGAGTTATGAGTTATGACTTGTTGGATATGATGAGTTATGAGGCATGTATGTACGGATGACGGATCATGACACGGTTTCGTATGATGTTTGTTTTGTTTTGTTCAGCGTCTGTTGATCTTAATGGGTTCAAATCTTTTCATATTGGTTTTTTTGTTGTATTTTATAGAAAAAAAATCATCATTTCTGTGCAGAAAAATCGAGGACAATGTATGAGCTAAGGAGCAAACAAACAACACGTTCTCTCTTTTCCTCTTCTGCTCTTTTACTATATAGCCTTAAAACTTGTTCTGTAGGTGGACACTGTCATCAGCCCATTGTTTCCTCTTATCTCTTGCTCTTGCAACTATGGTGCACGGATTGTACAGTACATACATAACTACTAGTATGTACATATCTCGAATCAGTGCTTCTTCCCTGGCAACATGGATTATGCTGACAACCTTGATACGTCAGTGTTTCGCGCTTGCTGTTTCGATCTCTCTCTACTCTTTGTTCTTGCCCGATTCCATGCGCATCTCTATACGAAAAACCCTTGACGCACTACATACACTAGGGGGAGACGTCAGCCACTTCAGTGCTTGCTTCTCACTGCCGGCAGACACGGAAGCGTGAAGAGGGAACTATCCTAAGTACTCTAGTGTAATTGATTAGAAGTCGTTGATGAGGCGCAGCCACTCTCCTTCGCTTTATCAGCTTGTGGCTGTTCATCATTACATAGTAAGGCCACACATGACGTCATCTAATGCGCAAGCGCCCCACATCCAGTTCCCCCCTTGCAGCCAGTTCCCTCAATTGGGTCACTACAGAGTAAGGTATCTAGTGTGCCTCGAGACATATAACAGTACAGGTACCTTTGATCAGAGCAAAATATCTCGATTCAGGTGCTATTAAGAAACATGCGAACCAAGTTGGAAGCCGTATCAGCATGTGCTCTACTTGTAAAGAATCAGCGTTGTAGATACGCGTTGTTCATAGTAGACAGACAGCAGTAGTAGTAGGTGATAAACTGACGCCAGCCTCCACGTCAACCCGAAACTTATCTCTGTCCCATCATAGGCACCCTAGTTCGGCCCCATGTGGAGGAGACATGATAACGAAATGATTTGCCGAAGAGCAAACGTGGATTTCCCTGCTGCTCGTCTTTGCTCGTCATTAGTGTAGGTCAAGGTGCCTAAGAACATATTTGTATCTGAAACCGGAAAGCGTATCCGATGTTCCCTTCTTGTATCTAAATGAGCTTGATTTTTATCATCTACTCCATACTTCCTTGAGTTGTGTTGTCCCGACTTGCAGTGAGGCGAAGCCCAGAGAACGCGTCACGCAAATTAGGTATGTATGTACATACGTACGTGCCTAGCACTGGACGAAGTAGAGCTGGCATTTGGCTTTCAGGTTGTTGTCATTTACAACAGCACTCTCAACTAATAACCTAGGTACCTCCCTTGGTTGCGTAGACTCTAGTGCATGTTCGGTACATACACCTCCTCCAGGATAAATAATCCTAGTGTGATACATGCCCCACAACTAACGCACATCAGCAAAGTAGCCAAGAAGTCTAGGTACAGCCAACCCAATACGAATTTCTATAGTACAGAAGTATCAATACCCAGTCTCCCCTCCCTGGTTTTCAATTACCTTTGCAAGGCATCGGGGCGTTGAGTGTGCCAGGCACTGAAGAAACTCAGGGGGCACTGCCTCCCACGCCTCTAGAACAGCCAGTCGAAGCCCTGTAAGGCTTAGCAATTGAACATTGTAGCGATGTTCAAGCTAATCGTTCATCCAGTGCCATTCTCAATAGGGTTCAAATCTAGGCTTCGAGCCGGCCACTGTAGGACCTGGATTCCTATACTCGAAAGGATATCCATTGTTAACTTGGCTGTCAACCCGGGGATTTTATCTGTAGGTACCTTCGTATAGAAAATTATTAGAAGAGTGACATGGTGTGATAATTGTGTAAGTGGCTGCAAAAAAAATGGGGAAAAGTGGGGCATGTATCGCACTAGGATTATTTATCCTGGAGGAGGTGTATGTGCAAATCCTCCGATGGCGATTTGCAAGTGTGGAAACCCGCCCCTGAAGGCGCCCAACACTTGCCCTTTCTGGCCGCTGCATGGTGGAGATGTCATCCGGGGCAGTGCCCAATGCGGAATGAACGCTCTTGCCTTCGATTGCGCCGCTGCAGGGGTGGCACGTCTGGCGGCTTCCCTGTGCCGCAGCGGCCCGTGTCACCCATAACTTATTTACCAGGCACTGAATCATCCGCCACAACTTGACAATTTCCAATTTCCTATTCCTCTTCTTCCCATCCAGGGACCCCGTCTGTCTGGCTGCCATCTGCTTACGACCACCGCGTCGACATCCGCCCCCAACAACACCCTATTCGATGAAGGAAGCTTCCAGTCCGCAGCCCAAATCGCATGGCGGCACTCATCGCTCGTCGAGACGACCGGATTCCAACCCGTTCCCCGTAAGCGGCCCCTCGTCCGGCCTTCAACCTACCAAAACCAGCAATGGCAGCCCAGCTGCTGCATCCCTCAATGGGGCGCCCGGCGACGTCGGCCCCGGGCTCGCCTCTGCCCAGTCGGCACCGGCCACGGGCACACACGATCGCAGCAGTGGCCGCCCCGTCAGTACACCGCCGGTTGCACGATCGGGGTCTGTCATAGGGGCGGACGCGGAAACGCAGAGTAAAGATCAGAATGAAAAGAAACCCATCCTGGAGCGCTTCTGGGTCACGGTCAAGTCCATCTTGGTCTCGTCCAAGATCAATGTCCTGCTTGTCTTCGTGCCTGTCGGCATCGCCGTCGCCCAGTTTCACAACTTGTCGCCCGCCATCATCTTCGCCATGAACGCGGTCGCCATTGTCCCGCTGGCCGGTTTGCTGAGTTTCGCCACCGAATCGGTGGCCCATCGCCTCGGAGACTCGCTCGGTGCGCTCCTCAACGTCACGTTTGGCAACGCCGTAGAGTTGATCATCTTGTAAGCTGGATGTCCTGCCGATGTATTGCATTCCGCGCGCTAACACTAGACAAGCATGTACGTCGTTGCCGCAACCAAACGCTTCAGCCCTCGACTCCCGCTCGCATGGTGCATCTGGCATGTCGTGCAACCACTAACTAGTCTGTAGCATTGCCCTTGTCAAGAACGAAATCCGCATCGTCCAGGCCTCGCTCCTCGGCTCCATCCTGGCCAACCTGTTGCTCATCCTGGGCATGTCCTTCTTCCTCGGTGGCTTGCGGTTCCGTGAACAGGTCAGTTGTTCGGTTCTTTTCTTTGGTCCAACTGCATGACTGACCCGGAAAAATCAGATCTACAACAGCACCGTGACCCAAATGAGCGCCTGTCTGCTGAGTTTGAGCGTCATCAGTCTTGTCCTGCCGGTACGCTTAAACATTCAGAAGGTCTTCATTTGTGCAGATTGTCCACTGACATCACGACTCAGACCGCGTTTCACGCATCGTTTCGCAACAACGACCTTGCCGATAGGCAGTCCCTCAAGGTCAGCCGTGGCACGAGCGTGGTGAGTAGATCGGGTCCCCTTTTGGGCTGTTGGCACACAAGGGCTAACGTTGTCAGATTCTTCTGCTGGTGTATATCCTCTACCTGCTTTTCCAGCTGATTTCACACTCGTACCTCTACGAGTCGACGCCCCAGCACATCATTGATGAGGAAGCAACGCCTGGCCCGGCGGCCAACTGGCTCGACTCGTCCAGCTCCGATAGCAGCTCATCGGGCGACTCGGACTCGTCAGACTCGGACCACTCCCGGAACACCATGTCGAAACGGATGCGGCGGGTAATGCATCGCCGACGCCGGTCGAGCGCCGTCTCGTCCGAGACTGGCGAGCTTAGCCACGCCTCTCCCACCACACCTTCAGTGGATGATCCCAACGCGGAGGATGCCTCCTCTCACCCTCGTGTACTTCACCAGCAGTCGAGCAGCGGCGCCAGCGAGGAGACTGAGGACCGGAGGGGCCATGGGAAGCGTCATCGCCGTCGGTTGCCGAGACGGAAGCATCGCAAGCACAGGCACAGGCACATATCCGAAAGCCCCGAGGCTGTGGTCGAGGAGAACAATAATGCTGCGGCCTCGGCTCATGAACCCCGCCGGATCGACTTTGCGCCGGATACGACCATTCAGCAGCAGACCACACCCGGAGAGCCGCGCACCCGAAGCCCCCTCCAAGGCCTGCGCAGCATGTCTTTTCGGCCTGTCGTTAGCAGCCTCGCGCCGTCCGTCTTCACGCAGCCCCCGGAGACCAGCATGCCAGCCATCCCTGCCGGACCGGTCCCTCGCGTACGCTACGGCATCCGCAGGACCAATTCTCTCCCCGACCGGCTGAACCAGTATTATCGCCCTCCCGGCGCCATGATGCCCTCGCAGATCCCGCTGGCGCATCGTCCCATGGTGGCCATCACGGAGGAGAAGCATGCGGTCCACATGTCGCGTACGGCGGCCGTGATCTTGCTCCTCGCCTCCACCGCCCTGGTCGCCGTGTGCGCCGAGTTCATGGTCGACTCGATCAATGGGTTGGTCGAGACGAGCAACGTCAACGAGGTTTTTATCGGTCTCATTATCTTGCCCATTGTCGGCAACGCGGCCGAGCACGTCACAGCCATCACGGTGGCCATGAAGAACAAGATGGATCTCTCGATTGGCGTCGCCGTCGGCAGCTCGATTCAGATTGCCCTCTTTATCACGCCGTTGGTGGTCATCATCGGCTGGGCCATGAACCGCGAGATGTCGCTCTACTTCACCCTGTTTGAGACGGTCTGCCTGTTTGTGTCGACATTTATCACCAACTTTTTGGTGCTCGACGGCAGGAGTAACTACCTGGAGGGCGCTCTCCTGATGTCGACGTATGTCATCATAGCCGTGGCCTCCTTCTTCTATCCGGAGGTGAAAGATGCCAGCGCTTGGGGCGCTTAGTCACAGACCAATCCGTTGCGGTAGGGCTTCAGAGGGGCAGAATCTGCCAGTGCTAGGTACCTTATTTAGCTATTTTCGTCCAGCGGGACGTGAATAGTAGATATTCTTGTTTGCTGGCGTCGATCCAAATACAATTTCTCTCGGGAGCAAAGTGGCCTAGTCTCGCAGGATGTGATTACGTTAGACATTGCAAGGGACCCTGAGGGTTTCAAACAACCAAGTGCGGCTACCACGTCGCCTTCGAGAAGATGCAAGAGAAACCTGCACTGCAGCGGTGGCGCCAACATTGGCATATCATGTCTAAACCATAACAGGTTGGATATGAGCAAGCAAACGGAAGCCTAGGAGTTCTGGAATAGTCGAACCTGGATCAAGTAGGTATAGTACAGTTAGATGGACGTCAATTTGGGGAGGAGCGGCTCCGGGCAGTGCTTTGCGGGGTAACAGAGGCCGCCAATCGCGGGGGCATCAGCACGGTGGATGGGGGAGCCCCATCTGGAAGGCACAGTGCAGTGCAAGTAATCCGTAGTGGTTGTATAGCACCTTCTTGGCGGAGCGACACAGCCTTCTTGGGCGGGTCACATCATTCATAACACCCATCAGAGGATTCCCATAGTCCCGATTCACGCTAATTCACCCCGGGCACCACATACTCTGTGTTTCCTGAATGGAAGCGGTCAGGGAAGAGCTACCGAGATTTTCTTGGGTTAGACCGGATAAAGAGACTAAATTAGGGTTTATGTGGCTTGCTTACGCCGCCCAACGACAAACTCGCTCCATTCTTCTCATTCGGCATTTGAACTCGATTCCCATAAAGAAACAAACGACCATCAACGTTGATTACTACCACAACAAGAAGAACACTTATAATATAGTATTGTAACGAAGGGGGTTCTCGCTTTCCCTCGGCCACCGAATCCTCCATTAGTCCGACATAGTACAACAGTCCAGTCGAAGGAGACATGTGTTTCGGCAGCAAGAAAGACGTCGGCGATGGCGAGGCGCCGCGGCCTGCACAGAACCAGCAGCAGCAGGATGCGCCAGAACACAAGATAGCGAGTGTGCCGCCACAGTACCACCCGCAACAGCAGCAATCGCAGTTTCAGCAGCCCGCGGGCCCTCCGCCGTCGCACCGGCCCCCGGCGAGCTCGGGCGGTGAGGATTATGCTCCCCCTCCTGGTCCTCCTCCGGGCCAACGACACGGTGATGGCTATGGGCCTCCCCCCGGTCCGCCTCCCGGCCAGAGACCCGCGGAGGCTCCCCTGGTTCCCTCGAACAGGCCTGGCGACGATTTCGCGCCGCCTCCCGGACCGCCCCCCTCCCACCGAGCTCAGCAAGGCGGCGATGACTTCGCTCCCCCCCCGGGGCCGCCTCCGGGACATGGCGCCTCCGGTGCGGAGGACTATGCCCCCCCGCCGGGCCCTCCCCCGTCTCATCTAAACAACCTGAGCTACGTAGCACCACCCCCCGGTCCGCCGCCCGCTGACAACAAACCCCAGCATGCCTGGTGAGCCTCCCCTCTTCGGCCGCACAGTTTAACTTCCGTCTTCATCTGAGCCCACTTCGCTAACACGGCACAGGGAAGCTGTCGTGCCGGATACGTCCCTCTTCCCGCCTCCGCCCAGCTTCTTCTCCGGCTTTGACCGCTCGCCGGCCAACAATGCCACCGAGGCCGAGGCCGAGGCCGGCGAGCAGTGGTGCGCCCAACACCCGCTGATCGCTCCCATAACCCTGGACGACCACGCCGTCGCCGCGCTCAATGCCCACAATCCGCGCCTCATGCAGCCCGACGTGTATCGCGGCACCCTCACCTGCACCGCCCCGGGAGTCTGGGAGGGACGCACCAACTCGCAGGCGACCGACTCCACGTAAGCGCCCAACCCCCTTTGCTGGAGTATTGTTCCAAATTTGCCGTAAGAGTCACTCATAACTGACCTCCCCTCCCCACCCCCCCTCCGTTTCCAGCATAATCGCCTACCCGCCGCTCTACAGCGTCATGCTGCACTCTCCCCTGGCGCCGAGCAACGCGGCGCGCCGCAAGACGATCTACTACGAGGTCCAGCTGACGCAGGCGAACCCGCGGCGGGACATCTGCCTGGCAATGGGGTTCACGGCGCTCCCGTACCCGTCCTTCCGCATGCCGGGCTGGCACCGCGGCTCGCTGGCGGTGCACGGCGACGACGGGCACAAGTTCATCAATGACCGCTGGGGGGGCAAGTCCTTCACCACGCCCTTCGCGCCCGGCGAGCGCCTCGGCATCGGCATGACCTTCTGGGACGCCGGCGGCGGCCGCGTCGAGGCCGACGTCTTCTTCACCCGCCAGGGCCGCGAGGTCGGCCGCTGGAACCTGCACGAGGAGACGGACGCCGAGCAGGACCTGCCCGTCACGGGGCTCGAGGGCTACCACGACCTGAGCTGCGCCATCGGCACCTGCGGCGAGACCGGGTTCCAGGTCATCTTTGACCCGGCTAGGTGGCTGCACCGGCCGGCGGGTTACTGACGAGAGTGTAGGATTAGGGGAGGGGATTTTTTTTTTTTTTTTTGGGGGGGGGGGGGGGGAGGGGTTGGGCAGCAAAACAAACCGGGTTCGGAACTTGGGAAGGCGTGACTAGTTCGTCGATCGTAGCGCTACGTATTGGAATGAATGGTAGCGGTGTGTAGTATAGTGATGGTTCCGCAAAGTGCTCGTTGGTGTAATGATTCGACTATACCTCGTCTCCTTTTCCCTCTCCTTCTCCTCCTCCTCCTCCTCCTCCTTCTCTTTCTCTTTTCTTGCTCGTCTTCTTATACAATACGTGGGTATCAAGTTCAATCATCCAGCCCTCCCCACTCATCCTCTTCCTCTTCCTCGTTCCGGTCGGAAGACTTATCTCCTTTCCCTCCATCTCCACCTCCGCCTCCGCCTCCGCCACCTCGTTTTTCCTCTTCTCTCCGTTGCCTCTTGCGCCGCTTGCTCGCCTCGATCGCCTGCGCCCGCTTATGCTCCCTCCGGCGCTCCCACGAGCTCTTGGTCGTGATGGAGGCCTTGCCGCCGGTCCGGCGCGACTCGACGCCGCGCACCTTGAGCTTGCGCCTATCCTCCTTGGCCACGTCGGGCAGGGCGTCCAGGAGCCACTTTTGGACGGCGGCGGCGTCGGTGCCGGCCTTGCCGGCCTGCTTCTCGCTCGCGGCGATCACGTTGGCGACGCTCTTGACGAAGGGGATGTCGTCCTTGGTGTAGAAGGTGACGGCGACGCCGCCCTCGCGGCCGGCGCGGCCGGTGCGGCCGGCGCGGTGGACGTAGGCGGCGGCCGAGGTGGGCACGTCGTAGTTGACGACGCCGTTGACGCCGGCAAAGTCGACGCCGCGGGCCAGCACGTCGGTCGTGATGAGCACCCAGACCTCGCCGGCGCGGAAGCGCGCCATGATGCGGGACCGCGCCGCGTCCGTCATGGACGAGTGCAGCACCGCCACGCGCGCCGAGCCGCCCGCCTCGATCGGGATGTCGTACTTGAGCTCGTCGTGCAGCGCCTGGGCACGCTCGATGGTCTGCGTGAAGACGAGGAAGGGCGGCCGCAAGGGCGGGCCCGAGTCGGCCGACGAGGCCGGGTGCAGCAGCTGGCGCAGGGCCAGCAGCTTGCCCTGCTCGGTGGCCGTGTAGGTGAGCTTGTGCGTGATGTTGGGCACCGCCGTGTCCTTGAGCCCGACGACGAGTCGGATCAGGGGCCGCGGGGCGCCGCTGCCGCCCTGCCGGGAGGCGCGCCTCGAGAGCTGCTTGATGACGAGGGCCTCGATGCTGGAGGCCATGGTGGCGGACCAGCAGGTCAGGCTGACGTCTCGGTGGGTGCAGGCGCGCCAGATGGCCATGGTCTGCTTGCGGAAGATGGGGTCGAGAAGGACGTCGGCCTCGTCGAGGATGAGGGACCTGACCGTCGGCAGGACCTTGCGGGCGCCGGACTTGTCCAACTTGCCGGACAGGAAGTTGAGAAGGATCTTGGGCGTCGTCACGAGTATGTCGACCCTCGCGGGCGGCTTGACCCGGTCGTTCGCTCTTCTGTGCTCCCGATCGGGCCCTTTGCTCTCCTCATCCTCGCTCTCGCTCTCGCTCTCGCTCTCACTCTCACTCTCACTCTCACTCTCGCTCTCGCTATCCTCCTCACTCTCGCTCTCTTTTTCCTCGTCCTTGTTGTTCTTTGGCCCCTCCGCCGCCGCCGCCGCATCCTCCACCGCCAGCCGCAGGTTCCGCTTCATCAGCACCACCCTCACGCCCGTGCCGATCGCCAGCTTCCTCCCCTCGCTCACGATCTGGGTCGCCAGCTCCCTTGTCGGCGCGACCACTACTGCCTCGAGCACGTGCTCGTCGTTCGACCGCTGCTGCTCCGCGCGCCGCCTCAGGACGCCGTCGATGGCCGGGATGAGGAAGGTGATGGTCTTGCCGCTGCCGGTAGGGGCGACGGCGAGGAAGTCGACCCCGTCGGCCACATCGGGGAGGTTAGCACCCGTGGATTTCTTGAGCGCCGTGGCTGGCCGGAGCAGAAGCGGCAGGCTGCCCATCTGAACCTCGGTCGGCACGCGGAAGCCCTGGGCGGAGATGTTCGCTGCTACTTGCTGCGAGACATCGTAGACATGCCGCAGTTCGCCAAAGGAGGTCAGAGGTTGTGGGAAGATCTGCTTCTTGTGGTCCTCCTTCTTTTCCTCGCTCTTCTTGTCCTCGGCCTCCTTTTTCTTCTTGCTCATCTTCTCCTCCTCCTTCTCCTTCTTCTTCTTCTTCTTCTTGTTATCCGTCGACTCACCCACCTCTGCCTCTACTACCTCCGCCCCAGCCTCCGCTTTTGCCTCGGCCTGCCTCCCTCCGGAGAGTACGGTAAACTTGAGACGGTGCGAGCGCAGGATCTGGCGGCACTCGTCCTCGTCCAGCAGCTTGACCTTGCGCTTCTTGGGGGCGTCTTGCTCGGCATCGGCATCGGCCGGGGCGGCTTCGGTGGCGGGCTTCTTGGGAGCAAAGTAGTCGACATCGCTCAAATCCTCCTCTTCGTCGTCGTTCCCTGCCTGTTCATCCTGGGTGTCCCTTCTCCTCTTCCTCTTCTTGCCCCGGGTGCTGACCGGGTCGTGGAACAACTGCGGATGCGGGAGGGCGCCAGCCGAGGGGAGTTGTTGGACCGCAGCTCCAGGAACCTGAGCTTTGTTTTTCTGGCTGGGCTTGATGCCACGAGACAGGACCTTAAGAATGTCCATGGCGGAGCGTGTGGGAAAAAGGAAAAAAAAAAAAAAAAAAAAAAAAAAAAAAGATGCACGCTTTGCTGGAAAGCCTGCGTTTTCTCGATGGGCTCGGCCAATGTGAATTGTAATTCTCGGTAATTTTTTGGGAATCCTCAAGAGTTCGATAAGAAAACTTCTGCCCCACAGATGGTGCTCTGGTCTGGCCCTTTCGATACTTATCGGTGGGGCTACGGAGTACCGCATGTAATAGTACAGTACTTGTAATTACCGTACGGAGAGGTACGTACTGTTGAATCAGCCCCTTCTTCTCCCCTTGACGACGACAACAAGACATCCAAGTATACCGGTGCGGTGATACAGAAACAAACCAACCGGTTCCTAGTCCTATAATCATATATTTCGGTAACTGGAACTTTGATCTTACATCTCTATAGTATGTATACATTACGGAACACACACAATACACACACGCGCGCCTACTGTACAACAGATTGGCCTACGACCTCCTCGCACCGCCCGCACAGCTCGTCCTCGCTGGGCGCCACGTACCTCCAGCAGCGGGGGCACTTGGCCTGCCGTGGCGGGAGCACCCAGGCCTTGCACTGCTGCCCGTCCAGCTCGAACTGCTGGCAGTACTTCCACCCCTCCTCCTTCTCCTCCTCCCCGACGGCGCCGTTGAGCTCCACCGAGGACACGACGAACATGGCGGGCAGCTCCGCCTCGTGCGCGCGCAGGATCCGCAGCGCCCGCCCCCCCTCGGGCACCTCCAGCACGACGTGGCACTGCAGGGACGAGCCGAGCACCTTGTCGGCACGGGCCGGCTCCGACGCCGCCTTGATGGCCGCGTGCGCGGCCATGAGCACCGGCACCGCCTCCCTCAGCTCGGCCGGGTCGCGGGTGAGCCGGGCCGGGTCGATCAGGGGCGCGCGGTAGAGCTGGCGCAGCGGGTGGAGCGCGTCCGGGTCGTCGTCCTTGAGCCACTGCGGCCGGTGCTCCCAGGCCTCCTCGACCAGCAGCGGGGCGACGGGGGCGAGCATGCGCAGGAAGCCGACGAAGATGGGCTCGAGCACGCCGCCGCCGTCGGCGCAGTAGAGGCGGTCCTTGAGCGCCTCGAGGTAGAAGGCCGACAGGTCGTTGGCGAGCCAGCGGTTGAGCGCGCCAAACGCCTTGTTGAACTCGTGCGCGTCGTAGTGCCGTCCCACCTCGTCCATGACGTCGCCCAGCTGCAGCAGCGCGATCTCGTCGACCGCCGTCAGGGGCGCCGTCCGGGCCGACCGGTGCATCGACCCCGTCAGCATCTTGATGGTCGTGCGGTACTTGAGCAGCGCCTGGTGGATCGTCTTGAGCACCGGCTCGCCCAGCACGATGTCGCGCGTGTAGTCGCTGCTGGCCACCCAGAGGCGGAGCGCGTCCGGGCCCAGCGCGTCCTTGACCGGGCCCGCGTTGCCCGACTTCTTCTTGGGCTTGAGGGGCGGCAGGAGCGAGCCGTCCATGACCTGGTCGGCCGAGATGATGTTGCCCAGCGACTTGGACATCTTCTTGCCGTCCTTATCCAGCGTGAAGCCATGTGTGATGAGTGTCTTGAAGGGCGATAGGCCGAGCGTGTCGGTCGTTGTCGACCCCGTGGTCCGCCGCCCGCCGTCGGACCCGCCGTCGTGGTCCGCGTCGGCGGCAGCGGCTACTCTGGTGAGCAGGCTGGACTGGAACCAACCGCGGTGCTGGTCGGAGCCCTCCAGATACAGGTCGGCCTGCTTGTCGCCCATCATGGTCCAGCTGGTGCCGCTGTCGAACCAGACGTCCATCGTGTCTCGCCCGCGCGAGTACTGGCCCCTGCCGCGGAGCGCCTCGGGGATCCAGGCCGGGTCGTCGGGGGCGTCGGTCCACCACGCGTCCGTCCCCCGCTCCTGGATGACCGAGATGATGTGGTCGATGACCTCGTCGGTCATGACCGCGTTGCCGTCGGGCTCGTACAGGGCGGGTATCGGCACGCCCCAGGCCCGCTGCCTCGAGATGCACCACTCGCTGCGGCCCTTGACGAAGGCCTCGAGCCTGTTCTTTGCGTTATCGGGAACGAAGCGCACCTTGCCGATGGCTGCCAGCGCGGCGTCCTTGATGGTACCCACGTCGGCGAACCACTGCGCCGTCGCCCGGATGATGATGGGCTGCTTGGTCCGCCAGTCGTAGGGGTACTTGTGACGATAGTCGTGGACGTCCAAGACGTCGTCCCCAAGGATCTCGAGCACGGCGCTGCTGCCACCGTCGAGAACCGAGATGCCCCGCAAGCGGTCCGGCTGGTCGGGGAACGCCTCGTCCGTGAACCGGCCGTCGCCGTCCACGGGGGCCGACACGGGGATGCCCCGAGGCAAGCAGGCCAGGTAGTCGTCGAAGCCATGCCCCGGCGCGCAGTGGACCAGCCCGCTTCCCGAGCCGTCCGTCACAAAGTCGCCGTGCATGAACGGCTGCGGCTCGGCCGACCGGCCGCGAAGCACGTTGACGTACCGCAGCCGGGTGAGCTCACAGCCCTTAACCGTGGCGAGGACCTCGACCTCGGGCGCCCCCGGCAGCACCTTGGCGACGCGCTCCAGGCAGTTCTCGGCGACCAGAAAAGCGTCCTGTCCGGCCCTCACGAGGTGATAAGTCAGCTCGTCGTGTACCGCGATCGCGCGGTTCGCCGGCAGGGTCCAGGGCGTGGTGGTCCAGATGACGGCATACAGGCGCCCTTCCAACCGGTCCAGCCCCGGCAGCCCCTCGTGCCCGCCGACGACGGGGAAGCGCACGTAGGCGGCCTTGGACACGTGAGCCTCGTTGTACTCGAGCTCGGCCTCGGCCAGGGCGGTGCCGGACGAAGGCGACCAGTAGACGGGCTTGTAGCGGCGGTAGACGAGCCCGCGGCGGGCCATCCTCTGGAACAGCCTCAGCTGGCGGACCTCGTAGGCCATGTCCATGGTTGTCCAGCGGGCATCCCAGTCGGCCATGACGCCGTACGTGCGAAAGGCCTTCATCTGTTCCGTCACCGTCTTAGCGGCGAGCTTGCGTGCGGCCTTGCGGATGGCGCCGGGGGACATGCTCTTTCCGGCGGCGACGTCGACGGCTTTGAGCTCGATGGGCAGTCCGTGGCAGTCCCAGCCGGGGACGTACGAGACGCGGCGGCCTAGAACACATATAGACACGCACACACGAATTAGCGAACGGAACGTCAATGGACTGGCCTATTTCCTTGTCGATTTTCCTTCTCAATTTTTCCCCTTCCTTTCTTTTCTCCTTTTCCCCCTTCCTAGGCTTCCTAGGCCGAGGGGCGGGGAGAGACGCACCCTGCTGGATCTTGACGCGCAGGATCATGTCCTTGAGGATCTTGTTCAGGGCATGCCCGGCGTGCAGACTGCCGTTGGCGTAGGGCGGGCCATCGTGCAGCACGAATTCGTCGTCGGCCGGGCGGTTTGCCGCCTGCCACTTGTACAAGTCATCGGCGCATCGACGGATGTACTGGTCGCGGTTCTGCGGCAGCGGGCGCGGTCTGATTGGAAGGGTGAGCAAGTCTGCGCGGTCCGAGTGGTCAAAGAATCGGGAGAGTTCCGGAAATCGGGGGAATCGGGGGAACGGGGAAACATACGGGAACGTCGACTTGGGCAGTCGTAGCGTCGATGCCCAGCTCTTGGACATTGTCTTGGTCACGTCGCCGTCATAGCGGGCGCCTGTCGCGCAAAAAGTTCAAGGTCGGTTGCTCCGAGCACCGAGTCGCTGTCTGGGCAAAATCTGAAGCTCGGCGTTCGGTGGAGAGAGCTGCCGATGCGGTGATTGACGGAGCGCACAGCATTACCTTGCGGGCCCGCCTTGGCAGGGGCGGCTCCAATGAGCCCCGCGACCTCTCAGTGTATTGTATGTATGTACATATGTACAGTACGGATACAGTACTATACATAGTACACACTACCTATACTCTGTAGGGTTCGCTGCCCGGCAGAGCTGCAGAGAGCACGAATGCGGAGTGACTTGTTGATATATTTTGTTTTCTCTTTCTAATTTTCATCATCTCCCCCCCCTTTTTCATCTCATTTCTCATACTTGCCGTACTCTTCAACCGGTTTATTATTCATTTAAATAGCACTTTCAGGATCAATGCTATAAACCCATGGTGCGGGTTAACCGTCGCGGTACCGTACTATAAAAGTAAACAATAAAAGCCTTGCGTCTACCCAGAACCCCGTCATAGCCATACATGTATATAGTATATCCCAGAAGAGCCAAAAGTAGAAGCACTCTGGGTGGTCACGCCAAACGCCCATCTGTGATGCCCCGCTGCCTAGTCAAGACCGTACAATGCCCCCGAGAACATGGCACCGGCCGCCCCGAAGCTGCTCAGGCCCACCACCGGCTTCCGCCAGACCTGGACGGCTTCGCCAAACGGCGGCAGGCCGCGGTAGAAGAAGACGCCCGCGCCGACGACGGTCAGACCCAGCCCGGCCCCGAGAAGCAGCAGCAGGTCGTTGCTCGGCGCCGGCTTCGCCCCCTTGCTCGCCAGGACCTCCCGCTTCTTCCTCGCCGTCCACCACCGGCTCCACCACTCCCCGACCAGCGGCACCTCCGCCATCACCGCCCTCACAAACCTCAGCGCAACAGCCGATGCCGACGCCGACGCCGACGCCGACGCCTGCGCCCCGCCATCCGCCCACGGCAGCAGCTTCCCCCCCTGGGGGAACACCCGAGCCCTGAAGTCCCGCACGAAGGTGCAGAGCGCCGGGTACCTCCCCTCCATGATCTCCCTCAACCACGGCCTCGGCACGTCCGGCAGCAGCATCAGCGCCAGGTATCCAAAGGCAAGACACCGCACCTCGGCGGCCACCTGGCGGCCGCCACCGCCGGCGGCCCAGTCCACCTCGGCCAAGACGTCCAGCACCTCGCGCGCCGCCTCCTCGAGGCGGATGCGCGACTTCTGCTCGGGCGTCAACACGGCCGCGACCCCGCCTCCTTTTCCACCACCACCACCTCCTCCTCCTCCTCCTCCGGCCGCGCGGCCTGCCGTCGCGTGGGGGGGAACGGCGACCCAGCCGTCGGCGGCGGCGCGGCGCTCCTCGGCGCGGGCGCGCTCGGCCGCCGCGTCGGCGTCCAGGCTCGACAGGCCGAGATGCGCCGCCCGCCGCGCCATGGCCGCCCGCACCGCCGGCGGCTCCGTCCAGGGCAGCGGCAGCGGCAGCACCGCGCTGTAGGCGGGCCGCGTCGCCGCCCCGTAGTTGGCCGACGACACGTACAGCGACAGGGCCAGCAGCGGCGCGGCGTGGGCGCTCAGGAAGGCCGTGTAGGCCGTGCCGTCGGCGGTCGCGCTAGCGGCAGTAGTAGTAGTGGTGGTGGTGGTGGTGGTGCTGCTGCTGCCGTCTGTGGGCTGTGGTGCGGACTGGAAGGTCGGTGGGGGATGTGTGTGAAGGTGTGCTGTTATGGACGTGAAGCCGCCGATCCAGGTAGAGGTTCGCGAGTCGTAGAGGGTGGGTAGGTGTTCTGCGGTCAAGCCAGGTCAGCTTTGCAACGGTCCAAATCATGTATGTACAGAACGGAAAGGGGAAGGTGGTGGTGGTGGTGGTGGTGGTGGTACGCACGGGTCGGTACGGCCGACGGGCTGCTCTGGATAAGCTGGTAGTCGGCGGAGCCGAGGGTCTGCGCAAGGTATGCGATGGCCGCGAGACATTCGGCATCGATGGACGGGAGCCCGAATGCCGGACCCCAGACGTGCAGTTGCACCGCCATGGCGCTCAATGGCCTGTCTGGTTCCTGTCCAGTGAGCCGTCGTCCGCTCGCAACGGGACGCAGAACAGGGCTTTGGCTCTTCTTCTTCGTGGTTGCCTTCGTCGGAGCAGAGTGTCCCGGATTTGCACTTTGGCCGCGCCGATCGGTCGGTCGGACTCGTGGACGTGTTTCCGGAAGACAGGCCTTAACACGTCTTCACGTGGCGATAAGATTGATGAGAGAAGCGAATAACCAATGGAACTCCACTAACCGGGTCCCCTCCTCAGGAAATTTTCCAGAAAGCCGCTGACGAAACACTGCGCAGTGCCAAAATGAGATCGGTGGGGCCATCACCAGAAGCTCTCCCGCTCGCCTTCCTTACTATGTAGCCGCCATTGTGCACGCTCCCCCACTGCTGCTCCACTGACCTTGAAAATCGGCATCACGAATTAAAATTGTGTGTATGGGCAGACATGCGCCGTACAAAACCCATAATTCGAATTATATATTCTTAAGAAAGAGACTTGGCCTTATCTCGATCTTCGCATGACACTAGGAGTTTTGCTTCATTGATTAAATCCACCTGACAGTGGTACTGTATTTCTCATTGTTTCAGGACTTCGACAGTTTTCCATAACAAGCAGAAGTGACGTAGGTAGTTAACCCTAGGGGTCCAAGCCGGATAGAGATGCGGCCAATGAGCACCTTATTGCTCGTCCAAAAGGAGGCAGTCGCTCCTTGCAAGCCCCTGACGGGCCGCTTCGCATACACTTGTCGCTCCTAGACCTCCGTACGTTCCGAAGCGCTAACGGAGCGCGCGGTAAGGAACTGTACACTGCCAGTCCTGTGTAGTGTGCCAAGGAAGGTAGGAATTTGGTGGGCCCTGTACATACGTAGGTACTCCGTGCATCCCAAACGTGCCAGATCTCGATCGTGGCAGGACGAGCGAGCATCGGCTGCAAGCGAATCCTCCTGCCTCTCGCTCTCTCTCTTGCCGAGGGTTGAACAGGAGGCGGCAAAGGCGGCAAAAAGATCGATCGCCTCCGCGCCGCCTTGGTCGATCGGACGGAGCGCCCGATTCTCCGTTTCACCTGGGTGGGACCACCGAGGCCAACCTTGCGCGGCCGCGACCAGCGCTCGATCACCTACACTACACTACCTCACCAGGCACCTCCATACCTAGGTGCTTTCGTATCGCGATCAGCCCAGCGTGGCAGATCTTCCCACGCACGCATTTTTGCCGCTCCCCCTCTCCCTTTCCCCCTTCGCTTGGGTAACGCGGCAAGCCAGGCATGTCCACCTCAGACACGAAATCCCCTAACGACCGCCCATGATGTAACCGTGACGTTGCCGAGGGCGCCTCGAGAGCGTTGCAGCGGGGCCGTCCCTCGCTGCAACTTTCTCGCAATCCAAGCCCGCCCCTCCAGTGCGCCCCTCCCACGACATGACGTGCATGCCATCATCTGATGATGGGAGGCCTCGAAAAAAGGCCAACCGAGGGTTTCAACCGCCGAGCAGCAATCTGATGGAACAACAGGTCACGCGGTCGCTTTTTTTGGGGGGGGGGGGTCAAACGGTCAAAAAGGACAGCAATGAGATATCGCTGTTACTATTATTATTGCGTATTGCCAACTAAATGTTACTGCGGGAAATGGTAATAAGAGAAAAAAAAGAGCCCAAACCCCGTTCCGATCCGATCCCCGTTCCTAGTCCCCCAACCGTTCGCTCGTCATCCTTATACCTCCTCCTTGCGGGGTATCGGCGACGTGGTATCATATGACGCCGGTAGCCAGAAAAAATGCTCGTAGTTGTACAATTGAAACTGATCCCTTCTAATGATGCCCAGATCTGCCGAATCGTCGTAACACTTAATACCGATGTTCGTTGCTCGAGAAGAGAGAAAAAAAGGAAAGCCCGTTGATTAAAACTTGGTATCCCCAGGTGGTAGTACAAGGGTTTGGAATGCGCTCGTATGCATCGCGCCGATAGGGTTGAAGACGAAAGTGGAAAGCCGAAACTCCCTGAGCCGGCTCTCGGGACGCATCCGCAATTGTTTGGAGTGGGCTGGTCACCCGAAGATGGTTGCAGTCGCTGATGGTGGTGCCATGCTCAGCCAAGGCATGTGTTTGCACGCGGTTGATCCCACCCTCTTGGGAGGTCTTTTCTTGCTGGGCCGGCCAATCAAGGTGCGAAGCCAAGGTGCGCGGTGGTGGCAGATGAATGGCTAGGGTTCGAGGCTGAGAGGGGCAGCGCTGCTGCACCTAACAGTGGTATGCCCGGATATGCGGCGCCGAGGCATGCAAATGTACGATGGCGTGCAGCGACAAGACCGATGTTGCGTCCGAACCAATGCAAAAAAGGCGCACACGAGCTGAAGCCTCGCGTGGTCATAGAGAGACAGGGTAGCGTGCGGCTCGCGGCGATCTCCCATGGAAAAGAGATGCACGAAGCCTGGTAGCCAAGCGATGGGTAACCACAACCATGCGACGACTAGATACCCGAAATGGGTCGCATCAGCTGGCGACCCCCTTCCCCTTAACTCCTCTTAGGGAGAGGAGGCAAGGGCCTGCTCGGCGGCGGGCCGGGGCAGGGCGGGAGTTGAGACGGTCTCTGAGCGGGATCCATGGTGAAGGTCGACTGGTTGGCCGAAGAAGCCAGCTTGACGGTGTGAAGTGTTTTGGTGTGAGTGTGTGTGTGTGTGTAAGTTTGAGTGTAAAGGCCGAGCCCGCTCGAGGGGTGGTGCTAGAGTTGTTGGTGCGAGGCGGGTTGTGGTGAGGTAAGTTTAGAGGCAGGTCAGTCGGTCGTAGGTGAGCCTTGTTCTCGTCCGTTTGTGATATTAGTCTGAAGTGTTCCTTGGTAATCTCTTGGTCGATGATGGTCGAGAGAGGGTCAGACCGGGCAGGGTGAGAGGGCAGAGGCGGCCTTGTTATATAGGACGCCGCGACTGTGAACTTCCAATTTGGCTTCTTGCAAAGCCGAACTGAGAAATCGAGCGAGGACCCCGACAGGGCTGCCCCATGGCCTGTGGGCCCACTCGATACCCTCCGTTCCTGGGGCCAGATGTTCTTGGTACGCAAAACGGAGCGGGGGTACTTTTTGCGGCCCAGAACCCCCACGTTTCGCTGCCTAAAAACTTGGCCAAGCAGAGGTCGTGCGGCCGGCCGTGCAAGTACCGTGACTCACTGTGGAGCCCCAAGTTGCGGTGACGCAGGCCATGGCTTGGCTGCGGCCAAGTTTCTCGATGACCACCAGAACGAAATGAAACGCTGCGCATCAGGGCCAGGTGGCTCCCTGACACCACCAACACCGTCAGCCCCTGGTCTGGGGAGACACGACAGGTACCGTTATGCAAACATACGCACATGTGCGCACCTCCAAGCCGATGACGCCTTCGAAATTTCGCTAAAAGAGCGGTCGACCCGACGGGGCTCCATCGCCCACGGCGACCGACTGGATCTCCAGGCCCGCCCGGCTAGCTACGTCATGTTGACGACCTACACTAGGAGTGACCGTCGGGCAGGGCATCTCTTCTACGAGGCATTTCGGGCGCGGACGGGCAAGTCAAACGCTGGGGGGAGAGAGAAAAAAAAGACCGGGCGGCATTAGTTATTGGCACTGGCCTGGCGGCGCAGACGGATGCGCCCGTCGCGCCGCGTGCTGGACAGTTTACACGACCCCAGGTTGCAGCGCCCAAAAGCGCCTTCCACCCCGTTTGCGCCGGGCACAACGCAGCTGAGGGCGATCGCAAACAATGCAAATTTAGCACTCCAGTGTGGAGCCTTCCGCCCGAGAAGGCTCGGGGACAGCAGCCTCTGAACCCCACAGGTAATTTCAACAAAAGCCGCGATTTTTCTCAGCGGTGGAAGATTGTGCGAGGAAAATTTTACGCCGGGGTTTCCAGGGGTGGATCACCAGTCGAGCACAATGCATCAGGGGCTACACTAGGGATGCCCGAGATTTACCTCAGGGGTGCAGGGCAATCTTGAGTGATACTGGCGGTCTGCGCAAGTGTCTCGAGGGTTTTCGAAGTCCCGGCAGCGCCCAGCGAAAACTGGTGTGTTGTCCTCATCTCTTCTTGCTCGCTCGCTCATCAGCGGTGGCCTGTTTCGGGGAAACATTCGACGTCCCCGCCGAGACATGTCAGCCGGCCATTTCTGCGGCCGTTCACAGAAAAGACCACCTGAGATTCATTTACACTACTTCCCCCCTTGTCCCGGGGGCCCCCCTCGTATTCCCCTTCTGGGCGCTCGCAACCTGCCACGTCCTCGAGCGTGGCTTGGATAGTGTGTCGTGCGGGAGCGTAGTGTTCTTTTGGATTCTTTTGGCGTTACCCCTGACGGGAAGATCAGCCCAAATTGTAATCGCATAATTCCCCTTTTGCTCTCCCAGGGGCCTTTCGCGGGGGAGGCCAATCACGGCAATCGGGGGGGCTCCCGATCCACACGTAGTCCTGCTTTTTCGTGAATCGTCTCTTGCCAGGTCCGGGGTACGCCAAGACCCGCGACTCCGGTGTGTCGTTTTGAGCCAAAATGGAATCTCTCTCTCCTTTTTCTCCCGGACTCGCCGACCGTTCCGATGCGCAACAGCGCGTCGCGTTAACGGAGGAGACCCGGGCGTCTCGGAACGGCGAGTAAGGTGCATAACTACACTACGATAAGCGTAATTAACCTGTCAGACCGCGCATTTGTGTTCTTTTCCTCCCCCCGTCTTGTTTGACCTCCGAGAACCAGGCAACTTCAGCCAGAAGCTGCAGCCGGCCTGCACAAGCGCAACCTCTCCGGCCTGGAAAAGGGAGGTGGGAAGACTGGCTTGGCTCAGGAACAGGCGCGGGAAGCGTCTTCATGATTGGATATCTCAAGCCACCCTCCTACCTAAAGCGGGTGAACATGCCTTGGGCACTGGGCTGAGCCCCACGCGTCAGGCACCGCAGGGCTATCCTCTTCCCCGCACTTCAGGTCACCAGACGACAACCCGCGACAAACGCAATCATCCGTCGACCCAGGCTCGCCCAGGCATGCAGCAGTGCCGCGAGTTGTCCTTGACCCTTTGGGTCGCAGAGCGCCGGCGTGGGCTTTGATGCTGCCTTACGCTGCAGCTGCAGGCTCCATTCGCGGCGCATGACGCCCCCGGCAAGGGAAACGCTTCCCTCATCTGGGAATCCCGCGCTGCGAACCCCGCTCGCCGCCCACGTTGTCGATCGGCTGCCCGACGCCTTCCAATGACTCACATATTGCGGGTGCACTGCAGTGTTTCTGCGTTTCCTTGGACGCAGCCCGCACGCTGCGCTGTGCTGGCAGGCCAACTTACCCAGCTGCCGGGGTGGAAGGATGGAGATCAGGGCAGGCTGATCGGATGTAAGCAGGGATGCAACGAATGAGCCCCCCCAACAAAGGTCCTTCCCGAGGGGCAGGGCAGGCCAAGAAAATGCGACGGGGAGCAAACAGTTTCTGAGATCACGAGTGCATGGGACTTGACAGTCATGGAAGCGGCGGCCGTGACGGTGACAACATCACGTCACGACGGTGCCGGCAGCGCAAAACAAGGCATCCACCTGAGATTCGAGCCTCGCGATTCTGTTCAAGCGCGCGTAACTGTACCGAATACCTCTCATATATGGACGTGTAAATGCATGCATCATAAGGTAATTAAGCGCCGCGGCCGCTGCAGCACGACGCTGCAGTGAGTGCAGCGGCTGAAACAGCGACTCCCCAATGTGTCGATCCCAAGCCGAGACGCGCCCGTATTTTTGGCAACAAGCTGTTGTTTTATGTTACACACACGACAGCGAGGCAATGCCGTCCCGCTCGCATGGCTACGGCGAAGGGCGGGTGCTGGAGGTGGCACAGCGCACAGCCCAGGGACGGTGTGTGTCAAGGTTGCAGCAGACAGGGCCGACAACCGAACGTCGGACAAGGTGCGAACTGCGACTGACGAGGCAAAGCCTTTGCCAGCATACATGTCAGCGATATTATACTATAGGCAAGGTACACTATGCACGCAAAGGTGTGGGCGGTGAGCTGTGTGGGTGGGTGGGTGGGTAATATACACTAGGTGTGAAGTGGTGTATGTATGCACATACTACAATGTCAGCCAGTCTGCTTATCAGCGTTGTTGTCAGGAAACGCCCATCAATCATGCGTGCGTGGTCCGAGCAGGCAGACAACGTAGGGAGGCATGTTATCGCTGTCATTCGGCTCCCGAAAGGGTCAATTGGCGTAGTGTCATCTGTAAACGCGGGAAGAATCTCACTCCCGGGACCCGCAGGTTATCATGCTGGACCTGGCCGGAACTCGCTGGAAACGGACAACCAAAAAACGGTCGGAGCTAACGGCCGTGCGGCGAGGACAAGACCCGGCAGCTTGGAACCATCGGACCCGCCCAGAAAACCGCACCCGTTTGCCGTCATCAGCCCTCGCCCAGAATGCCCTTGCATGAGGTGTGGATGTGGGTGTGTAAGCGGCCAAATGGGGCACAGGGTGTCACCATCCCAGGGATATCCCTTGGTTAGTTGCTCAAAAATTCCGAAGCGGTGAGCCGTTAACTGATATTCTACTTTTAAATTTGCTCTGCAGCTCAGCCAGCACAGCATCATGGTCCTCCGCTGGCGTTTGTGGTGGTGCTGATGGTGCTGGTGCTGGTGCTGGTGCTAGTGGTGGTGTAGTCGTGTCAGGAAAAAGGGATCATATGACCTGAATCGGCTTGGCTTGGGGACCCCATCCCCAAACTCATCAGTGGTGTCCACTAGTGCACCAAGCAGTACCGTTTATCCGGAGCGGCCACTGCACAATTTGGTTGGCTCGTCGCCCTGGCAGGCCAATCCTGGCTTATCGAGGCTTCCAGAAGCTCGAGAAGCCTGTGGATGATGGACCCTCATTCATGTACGGATCCGTAAAAGAATGCCTTTCCTCGTATATTACTCCGTGGTAATTTTCTTTCAAATCTCTGACAGGCCCGGGAATGTCGCGAGTAGCCGCCCCATGCTGGTGGTGACCGGCTGGCCGCGAGCATGACGCCACTGCTAAGGTTTGCTTACACTAGGCCAACCAAAATATCTCCGAACTGCCGACGGAAGGCAGCACGTGTCACCCCCAACCAAACAACCAACTGATAGCAGAAGACGTGATAGGCCGCATCCATCCATACATTGTTGGCCTTATCCCGTTCCGGTCGAAGAGGTGATTCGATAACCACGCTGCCGGGCCCCGAAGCCAATCTATCTGCACACGATTGCCAGCCTGGCGGGCTCTCTCTGGGTCGGCAAACTTCGTGACACCCGACTCGTTCCAGGCTTGTTTGCGTGAAACTTGCTCCTGCAGTCAGCGGGCACAGCCTGGCGGTGCAACTTGAGGCTGAAGGTCACCACACCAATAGCTGATCGCCTGCTTCCCCTCTCCTGGTTTCGGCGTGGACGGGAAGCGAGCGATTCAGATTTTCCTCCATCCTCTTGGCCCTTGGTTTGTTCATCCGGCGTGGGCGAAAACAGCCTAGGCTCGCCCCGGCAATTCGGTTCTGAAACCCCGCCCAAGGTCCACCCATCGGGAACGCACACTTTCAAGCAGTTCCTACACACGCTACAATCCACAAGTTGTAACAATAGGTCCTTGAAAGTGCCCTGAGAAGGAAAGAAAAAAAACAAGAAGAAAGAAAAATTTGTACAGTGCATAGTGCACTCCATACTACATAGTGTAGTTCAACCTAACAAATGAGGGGGGGACCTCGGCCTACCATCGGGCCTATACTACTCCGTACAGCACAGAAAGTCATGGAAACGACAGAAACAGAAACTTTGTGGATTGCAATTTCACCAACACCCGTGGTACACAGTAACTGTCATGCGACGATCTTCCCTCCCGGACCTTCAGCTCCAAGGGCTGTCGCACCTTCTCGGGATCTGCTGACAGGGCCTACGAATACACTACAATACCGCATCTTGGCCAATGGCAGACCCCGAACGCCCTGATGAGCAATCCTGAAACCTCAGGGCAGAGAGTGCGAACAACCGAGGTCGCGGTCCCCACGCACAGCTGAGATGAGCGAGTTGGCCGCATCCCTGCACCACGTGGGATCGGCTGCACACTGACCCCCTGGCCGGACTCGCTGCACGATGCACAACAGCCCTCCCCCCGGTTTTCGGACGAACAGGCCCTGCCCACAGCGTCGCCGAGGAATGTCGAAAAAAAAAAAAAAAAAATGGAAGAACAGGGAGACAGGGGGGAACGGCGGAGGTTCGGGACCATGCGGGAACTCGGCGCCACGCGGCGATGCCGCCCCGAGCACGAGCGGCGAGACGAAACCTCCAAATTGACCAACTCCAGTAGTGTACGGATTAGTTAGTCAACAAACCATTATCTGTCAAGCATTTTTCCATTTAAGTTCCCCCCGCCCGGTTGGGGAGAGAAGGAAGGCGGGCGGCAGCGGGGCGTGACGAGATGGCGTTCTGCAAGAGGCTTGTGCAGGAAAGAAATTGGGTTGGGAGGAACCATAAAAGCGCCTCTTTTTTTTTTTTTTTTTTTTTTTTTTTTTTTTTTTTTTTTTTTTGCGCGGTACCGTAAAGTGTCTACTCAGTACATACTCGGTACATATCAATCCACGTAGTGTATCCATGTCCGCTCCGCTGCCTTTTTCGGGTAGCCGCAGCGAGGCCATGTCGCATATTTCATGCGACCCACCAATCTCTCGACATCAAAAGTCAGGCGATGCACGGGCTCAGCGATCCCCAGCGACACCTGACGTTTGGCTCCGTCTTTATTGTATACACAGTAGGTAAACCTCGGCCCCGGGGAAGGGCTCGTGTCCGGTGGCTTGTCGATAAGCTTGCCGTGGTGACGATAAAGGGCCAAAAAGGGAGCTGGATCATGCTCCGGGGGGAAGGCACCGCCATCGAGGGGGGAGGGGTGTCGTGGATTGCGTATGCGCCGTCGTAACCCTCCATCATTCAGCAGACGTCGATGTTTCGAGAGAATTGCGATTGACCATGCGTGGGGGGCAACTGGCCCCGAAGGGCCGGAAGTCCTGTGTTCCGCACTCCGTCCACCCTCGACCACACCTCCCTAGTTGCGCGGTTGGCCGGTTCGGCCGCATTGGCACTGCTCAGCGGGAGTACCTGATGTATGTGCATACTGTGCCTGGCAGTAGCGCCCGCTTCGTTTCGCCGTTTTGGTGATATCAGCACATCCCTCTGGGAACTATCGAAAACCGGCTCTTGCGCCGGCGTTTCTCCTTCGTATGTACGCAGCAGGTTGCAGATCTCTAGCCGCTCTCTCAATGTGGGCGGCGACTTGATTGCCGGTGCACGTACGGAACACTCGCAGTAGGATCGTCATTGGCCTGCCATCCTGTACCTTGAGCTGCGGTTAGGCCAGAAGAACAGCAGCGTGACGCAGAGTGTATGTCTCGTCTTGCTCTTTCAGCACCACCGGCTAATGTGTCTTATCGGTTTCAGTGAACCCGAGGGGCCCTGCTCGGCTCTCTCGCATCTCGCGCGCCTGGCTGGTTTTCGCGGGCAAACAACTGAAACAGGTTTGCGGGGTAGAACTGCGCTCTTCCCTGTTTGACGACATCGAAGCTTTCGTTGATCAAGGCCATTTTCCTTTTGGGCGTAAACAAGCCAAGGGACCGGATGGTGATGATCCCCGGCCGATACCATTGCATGTTCATGAACACAGCGGTTCAATGTGCGCTGTACACTCGGCGACCCCCTAGTATAGCTGCACCTGATAGCCGCTCGCTCACAAAGTGTCCGTATCCTCCTCAGCGGCCGCATCGGGGGCCTGGGTCGACGCGATCCAGTTCTCCATCATGGCCTGGCCCCCAGGTCGGCTAGGTAGGGCCCTGTTGCCGGACGAGACGGCCGAGGTGCCGCCCTTGGCCGCGCCGTCGCCACGCCTCTTGACAACGAGGCACAGCACGCGGCCGTAGATGGCAAAGCCTTCGTACGAGATGTCCATGGCCAACTTCTTCTTATCGTCCCGTTCTGCCGTGTCGCCACCCAGCGCGGCCGCCTTCTCCTTGCGGCGCTTGGGTGGCCGTCGGTCAGCGGCGGAGTCTTCGTCTTCGTCGTAGGCGCTCTCTTCGCTTTCCCTGCTGCCCTCAGGCAGCTCGTCGGCTGAGAAGTCCGAGTCGCCCACCACCACCATCTCCCCGTCACTCGCATCGCTCCCTTCGCGGGTGCCTTCCCCGGCCCCGCCGCCGCGGCGTCGTCGTCGCTTGGGTCTCCGGGTGGTGACCTCCACGTCGTTCGCGGCTGCCTCATTTGCCAGCGGGATATCCGCCAGGTCAATGGCGTCCTGATCGTCCTCCTCCTGGCGGAGGTTGGGGACAGCAGCAGCACCCTGCGGGAACTGGTCCTCCACGTCGATGGGCACATCACGGGATGCGCCCATCAGCTTGGACGAGTTGGAGGTGAGCCTGGTCTGGATCTTATCACGGAACAGCTTCCTCTTGTACAGCAGCGAGTGCCGTGTGTCGGTCTCGGTGAGAAAGATGGACACCTCAAAGTCATCTGACATTTTTTTTTTCTTTGGTCAGCACGATGACGTTGCGGGCGTTGAAAAATTATACTTGAAAGCACGATCGATGCCGTAGCCTACCTTGGACGACCACGTCCTTGATACTCCGTTTCTTGTTCTTCTTCCTGCTCCGCTCGCGCTCCTGTTCCTCGCGCAGCTTGGGCAGGACCAGCGGCCGCACGCTCTCAATGACCTTGGGGAGGACAGGATCCCGCGGGTTGAGCAGCCAAGACTGAGCCAGTGCGGGATTGTCCAGGTAGATGCGGCATTCCAAGACTGAGTACTTGGTGATTCTGAGATATCGCCGTATTGGTGCCATGCTGGCAGTCTGTATTTATATATATACCGAGCGCTGAATGAGGTCGCTCGTTCTTGCGGAAAGATGGAAGAACGGGCGTGTAAATTTGGTGGGGCTGCCGGGTGAGCGCCATCCGACTACAGGCAGGCAATCAGGCATCACACACCGACGTGACGTCGCGGGGCAATCAATCCGCTTGGGAAATGAAAGAGGCAGAGACAAAACACCTGCGCTCGCAACGAGGACGGGACATGGAGTACAACAAAAAAATATTGGGACCCTACAAGGAGGTACTATTCGATGCCTTGGCTGTTACGGAGCCGGGACGGGGACTGACCGTGCAGCCCAAGACCCCAGAGCGGGATGGGATTGTGTTGGATGTAAACAAATCAACCATGGTTTGTTTTAACATGTTACAGTCCATTCACAACATTGATTCGTCTATATCTGCCGGACCTCTTTGCCCGCCATCTCTGGCCTCTCCACCTCCCACTCATCCCTCAGCACCGCAAACATCAAGTCGCACACCAGCAGGCTGAGACCCAGATTCCACACCAGGGTGATGGCGTAGAAGAAGTTGGCATTCCCGCTGCCGGCGTAGATCCACAGGTGATAAAACGCCGGGCCGAGGCACGTCGCGTACAGGATGACGGCGACGCTGAGGAATGTGTACCGCATCAGCGGGAACACGTGCCGGTACAGCGGCACGAGGGCGAAGAACAGGGCCGTGTCGCTGATGCTCGGGTACGGCTTGAAGATGGACAGGATGCCGAGCAGGAGCGTGAGCACGACCAGCGGCTGGCGGCGGATGCGCACCGTCAGGCCGCCCACGTAGCTCGACAGGTGCAGCCAGAAGACGGCGAGGAAGAAGGAGCGGAACGAGTCGAACATCTCGATGAAGAAATACCACCACAGGCCGACGTTGGGCGTCAGGTCCGAGAGCGTCAGCTGCACGCCGTAGGTCGACGGCAGGAACTCCCAGGAGCCCGTGACGAGGTACGACATCTGAAACAGGATCGCGAGGATTCCGGCAACGGTGGCGGCGCAGATGGCGGCGAAGGTGAGGGCGGATTTGGTGGCCCGCTCGGGGCGCTGTCGGTCGTAGCCGAGGAGGATCAGCGGCGGGAGCAGCAGCAGCGGGTACATGGAGAGATAGCTGGCGAAGGACAGGGCGGCCATGGCGCCGAAGGGGGCGCCGGACACGGCCCTGGCAATGGCGTGGAGGATGGCGCAGGTCGTGAAGACGCTGGTCGACCGTCCGAGGCACGTTGCTACGGTGAACGGATTAAAGAGAAAGCTGAAAACCGGGGGATCAGAAACGCCCATGACGTATATAAAAGGCCCGGGTTCGGTTGGATGCATCGACGACTGATACCTACACGGCAGCGATCACGAAGCCGCTCCAGCGCTTTGCCCGGCGCGGTGAGGTGAACAGGGCGGAGGACCCCGCCTCACCCGAGTCGGCAATCGTCCATAGCGCGCGGGCGCTCAGCAAGTCCACCGCGGTGTAGAGCAGGTAGGTGAAGATCGGGAAGTTCGCGTAGCTCGGGAGTAGCGAGAAGAGCGGGAGGAGCAGGGGCGCCTGGTGGTAGACGCCGCCGTCATAAGGGGAGACGTTGTGGTTATAGAGAAAGAGGCCCTCCTGAACTACAGGCCGTCAGCACGTGGATCGAGATCGAGCAGCGTTTCAATTCCGGGAGGGCAGGGAGAGCAGGCAGCCTACGGCGCTTGAAGCTCGTGACGGGAGTCGAGATCTCGACGCGGCCCGTCAGCAGGTCCGGGAGCGCGGGCAGCAAGGTAAAAATGGCGAGCCGCAGGGCGGCAGCGCCCGCATACAGGGCTGCCGTTTGTCCCGGGGTTGCCTTGGCGCCGTCCATCGCTCCGTGCGCCATGGCCGGGACATGGGAAGGAGTAGAAGATGCGGGTGCCGGATGCGAGATGGGCCTGCGAACAAAGCAGCTGATGAGCCCCGTACCGCGTTAGTTCCGTAGTTACCTGTACGAGAGGTAACTTAACTAATTACTAGGCAGTCTTGGCAGGGACGCCGCCTATCTTATCGGGCGGGGGCGGTGAGAACCGGCATGAAAAAGTTCAGGATCCAGAAAAAAAATATCCCCCAAAGTCCGCCTCGCCCCGCTGGCCGCTCTGTCCCGGTCTCGAACTCCTCCGCAGGTTCTGCTGAGGGGTAGATCCAATATACCTCTACTCTACCTCGGCAATTTACTCGACGCACCAATTGGTACACCATGGGCAAGCTCAAGAAGAAGGGCAAGGCCGGCCAGGCCAAAAACTACATGACGCGCACGCAGGCGGTCAAGAAGCTGCAGCTCAGCCTGCCCGACTTCCGCAAACTGTGCATCTGGAAGGGCATCTACCCGCGCGAGCCCTCGAACCGCAAGAAGGTGTCCAAGTCGGCCACCGCCTCCACCACTTTCTACTACACCAAGGACATCCAGTACCTGCTCCACGAGCCGCTGCTGCAAAAGTTCCGCGAGCAAAAAGTGCTCGAGAAGAAGATCTCGCGCGCCCTCGGCCGCGGCGACGTCAGTGACGCTGCCCGCCTGGAGCGCAACGCCGCCCGCTCCGAAAAGACGGGCAAGCCGCGCTACACGCTCAACCACATCATCCGTGAGCGCTACCCGACCTTCGTCGACGCCCTGCGCGACCTGGACGACTGCCTGTCGATGCTCTTCCTGTTCGCCAACCTGCCGTCGACCACCGCCGTGCCCGCCAAGATGATCTCGCGCTGTGAGCGGCTCTGCCTCGAGTTCGAGCACTACCTTATCGCCTCGCACAGCCTCCGCAAGTCATTCCTGTCCATCAAGGGGATATACTACCAGGCCACCATCCAGGGCGAGGACATCCTCTGGCTGGTACCCTACAAGTTCAACCAGCGGGTCGTGGGCGACATCGACTTCCGCATCATGGGCACCTTTGTCGAGTTCTACATGACCCTCCTCGGCTTCGTCAACTACCGGCTGTACACGTCCATCGGCCTGAAGTACCCGCCAAAGTTTGACCAGCTCAAGGACGACCAGGGCGCCGAGCTCGGCGCCTTCGCCCTCGAGGGCGCCAACATTGCGACCAAGGACGAGACCAAGGCCATCACGAACGGCGAATCGGAGCACGGGCAGCCCGACCCAAAGGTCCAGGCGGAGGTGGATAAGATCGTGCGGCAGCTGCGGCACGAGTCGGACGAGAAGGCGACCGCTGAGGGCGCTGCCGAGGGCGCTGCCGAGGGCGCCGAGGGCGAGGGCGAGGGCGAGGGCGAGGGCGACGACAAGCCCAGCGACGCCATCGACAAGTTCGAGCCCGTCGCGCCCGGCGGCGATGTGCTGCCGCAGCCGTCGTACAGCAGCAGCGACCCGTCCCGGCTGTTCTCCAAGTTCACATTCTTCCTGTCGCGTGAGACGCCGCGGCAGCCGCTCGAGTTCATCCTGCGCGCGTTCGGCTGCAAGAGGATAGGTTGGGACGCCGTCCTCGGCGAGGGCGCCTTCACCCATGACGAGTCGGACCCGTCCATCACGCACCAGATCGTCGACCGGCCGGTCGTCCGGGCCGTCGCGAGCGAGGGAGGCGACGGCGAGGACAACCAGACGTCGCAAAAGGTCGGGCCTAACCAACGGTACCCCGGCCGCGTGTACGTGCAGCCGCAGTGGGTGTGGGACAGCATCAACGACGAGGAGCTCAAGAGCCCCGAGCTGTACGCGCCCGGCGCGTCGCTCCCGCCCCATCTCAGCCCCTTTGTCAAGCCGACCCAGGGGCAGTACGACCCCACCCGCCCGCTGGAGGAGCAGCAGACGGAAGGCGAGGCCATCGACGCCGAGCTGGAGGACGCCAACGAGGAGGGCGACGGGTCTGACGTCGAGAACGACATGGACGTTGCGTCGGATGGGGAGGAGGAAGAAGAAGACGAAGAAGAGGAGGAGGATGAGGGGGATCAGGATAAAAAGCAAGACGGCGACTTTGGCGGTTTCTCCGAGGGCGAGGAGGAAGAGGCGTCCGAGTACGAGGAGGAGGAGGAGGAGGCGACACTGCAGAGGCAGCGCGAGCTCGAGGCCGAGATCTCGGGCAAGGCGGTGCAGGGCGGCAAGAAGGTGGACCCCAAGACCAAGGCGAAGCTGGAGGCCAAGAAGGCGCTGGAGCGGAAGAAGAAGCAAGAGGCCGAGGAGCTCGAGCGGGCCAAGGGCATGCTGAGCAAGAAGAAGCGCAAGCTGTTTGAGCAGATGCAGTACAGCAACAACAAGAAGAGCGCCGAGGACATGAAGCTGCGGCAGAAGCGGAGGAAACTGGAGAAGGAGAAGAAGGCGGCGGCCTCGGCGGCGGCCTAGTGTATTTCCTGTTAGACCAAAAGGATAATGATACCATTGAGTGCATCTGTTATCCGTTTATAGAGCCGTGCAATTTCCATGGTAAAACACTCCGTGTTGCTCTCTTTTAACCAAAACTATTCCGCTTAGAATCCGTACTTGTTGGTCAACATCATGGTGAATGCCAGTGGGGGTTAGGGTTAAGCATGTTCTTTTATCCTCAAGTCCTCTTTCCCAACATCCTAGTTCTTCAGCGACACCACCAACATGTATTTTTTTTTGTTTCCAACATTTCGGCGATGTTGATCTGAGGGCCATCCCGTCTCACGGTTAATGAACGAGAGGAAAGAAGTCCCATTTCGAATTTTCCCCTTTGAAATTGATTGATAGATTATCCGGTTCCTCCTCAGACCATCATCGTATCGTATCTTCTGTTTCAATGACGTTCTCTCAGAAATCATCGCCACAGCTTTAAAACATGTCACAACCCGTTCAGCCAAAACACGGCTACGGCTCTGCGGAACCAGAAATATCCCACCAGTACTGGGACCGGGATGCGGGCCCGGATGACGGCGACGGCGATGCCTTGTCCCACACGTCGCTCGATTCCGACGAGCTGCACGAGACCCGCCCGAACCGCTGGCGGGGGCACCCGTCGACCTGGAAGACCTGGACGGAAAGTGACCGGCGCACGTGGGCCGCGCTGGAGAATGCGCGGCGGGGGGACTTGAGTGCGCACCTCTTCAACGCGTTTGCGTTGCGGAGGGGGTTCAGAGTCGGGCCGGAGTTCGAGGTGCCAGAGGTACGTTTTGTCCCGCCCTCCCCTAGGTGGTCCGCCAGACTTGGTGTGCCGACCTGTCTGCCCTGCTAGTCCTTGGTGTGTTGGGCCGAGCTAACTGCGGAATTTTTTGTGTTCTTGTTCTCCCTCAGGACGGAGATGCGGCTGGTGACCGGGGCGCCGGGTGGGACATTGGAAAATACTGGACGGCATGGCCGATGAAGGCGAACGAGGTGCCTGACGGCGGGCTGCTGCCGAGGACGGCGGACTTGAACGAGCCATTCACGTACAGGCGGGAACAGAGACGGCCGTTTGCGGGGTGCAACCTGGAAGACGAGATCTCGGCGACGATTCTGCGCCATGCCAAGGAGAGGTTCCGAGCGAGGGGGTTGCAGGCCCAACCAGCCAGCGCCGAGCATGTGGTGCAGTCCATCGAGAAGACCGATACTACCGCTACAGAGGGAGAGACGGACGCATCCGGGGTGGGGGATACGACAGGAAACGACGAGCGGACGGACAAGGCGGCGCGTAGGACGGCCCGGCGAGCACGGAGGGCAGCGTCACCTACCTTTACCCCCGTCATCTCGGCCGACGACGAGCGGTCCTACAGGCTGCTTCGCCCAGTGACGAGGCAGATCATGTCGAAGCTCGATGATACCCTGATGATCCTACATAACCAGCGCATGGCGGGCCTCGGCAACACATCCGACTCCTCCGTCTGCGGCGGGGACGTGGACAATGATAAGGACGAGACGGACGCCGAGGCCGTGCCGGAGAGGCGGCCGCGGGCGCGCTCAAAGTCGCCCTCAGCGCCCGCGCCCAGGTCCCGCGGAGGGCGGCCTAGGAAAGTGCACGTCCCGCTGGAAGGGGAGACGGAGCAGGAGATGTTGATCAGGGTGGCAAGGCAAAGCAAGAGGAAGCTCCCCACCTTCTCTTCGGGGCCGGAGTCGGAAGGAGAAGGGATTCGCAGACGGAGCCGCAGCAGGAGCCTCGGCAGCGCCCGGCGCTCCACATCGGCGAGCTCAAGGGCCAGCTCTCGCCGCTCCAGCGTCTCGTCGGAGGCAAACCGGGAGAAACTGCTCTCCAGATGGGGCCTGCGCGACTGGCGAGACGTGCTGGGCGCTGCCGCCCTTGCCGGTTTCTCGCCGACCGTCATCGCCCGCGCCGCCCAGCGGTGCTCGACGCTGTTCAGGGAGGAAATGGCGATGCACACGCTGCATGAACGGTCTGCTGCATCGGAAAATGCCGGGATGGAGACGGCGGTATACGTGCCCGGGCTTGCCCTCGTCTCTTCTGGGGACGAGGACGAGTCCGAGGAAGAGCTGGCCCAGCTTCGGACGGTCAGCCGCCAGTCGAGCGTCAGGGGCCCGTCGTCGTCGCCCGAGCCAGCCCAGCCCCGCAGCAGGTCGGGCACGCCGGCGTCCTTGGTGTGTCCGCACCCGCAGTGCCCCAGAGCCGTGGAGCCGTTTCCCAAGAAGTCCAACCTGCAACGGCACCTCAAGACGGTACACGGTAATCGGGAGCCCGACCTCACCACCGAGCCTGAGCAAACCGAGGCAGAGGCGCCGCCGCCGCCGCCGAGACATTGCCGCAGACGGTCGGGCACGCCCGGGGCCTCCCACCTCTGCCCTTACCCCCACTGCCCCCGAGCGGTCGAAGGGTTCACCAAGCGGAAGAATCTCACGCGGCACCTGCAGGCGGTGCACGGAAAGCGGGGGGTCCCGCTCACGGAGGACGAGGAGGACAGCGCGGACGAGATGGACGGCGGCGTCCACGTGGACAGGTTCCTCCGGCCGATCAAGATAAGGAAGGGGTGGCGGGGAGACGACATACAGCAGCGGTCATCCAGGGTAGGGAAGAAGGCTAGGGCAGGGTCAGAGGAGCTGGACTCGTTTCTGTAAAGGTAACTAGCCAAGGTAGCCAGCTTAGGTGCCGTGTGCTACGCGTCAGGAGCTGCAATCATTTTCCTTATCTTCGTCTTTTTATTTATTTATTTATTTATTTATTTTTTTTTTTTTTTCATCACTCGTTCATTCATTCGGCCATTTTTACATCAATCCTACTCGGCTAACGTCCAAAAGATGCCTTCGTTCATCCCTTCACACTGACACCTCAACATTTTTAGGAGAGGAGAGAGCATCACAACAACAACAACCAAAAAAAAAAAAAAAAAAAAAAAAAAAAAAAAAAAAAAAAAAAAAAGAGAACAACCAAGTTACTTGGCCGCCGCCTTCTCGGCAAACTGCCTGTCCACCTCGTCCGCAAAGTCTCCGAGCGTCTGGAACAGCCACTCGAAGCCGAGCTTCCCCTCGGCCTTGAGCTTCTCGTAGTCGCCGCCGGTGCCGTACCCCTCGGGCTTGTCCCCGCCGCGGGCGATCCACACGCTCCTCAGGCCGACCTGCTTGGCGGGGACGTGGTCGGCCGTCAGGCTCCGGGCGACGTGCAGCAGGCCGCCGCGGTCCTTGTCGACGCCGAGGTCGCGCCGGACGTGCTCGAACAGGTAGCGGAAGTTGTCGAGGCTCGGCTTGTAGCTGCCGATGGCCTCGGCCGTGTAGACGGCGTCGAAGCGGGCGCCGGCCAGCGGCCCCGCCCGCGCCCGGGCAATGTTGGCCTCGTCGACGTTGCTCAGCACCACGAGCTTGTAGTGGCGCCCCAGCCGGCGGAGGGCGTCGACCGTGTCGCCAAAGGCCGGCCACCGGCCCGGCCCGTCGCCGATCCGCCGCGCCGCCGCCCCGTCGTCCAACCCGTCGGCGGCCACCCCTTCCTCCCGGGCGAGCCGGCGGAACGACTCGGTCAGGTTGGCGTCGTAGGCCAGCTTGGGCTGCGTCGCCCAGAGGTGCTCCGAGTGGTCGTTGAACCGCCGCACCGCCAGCGAGGGGTCGCTGCGGAACGGATGGGAGGAGGGCAGGGCGTCGATGAGCGGCTGCAGGTCGGCCGCCAGACCGGACTCCCAGTCGATCAGGGTGCCGTAGCAGTCAAAGGAGAGGGCGCTGAAGCCGGTGAGGTCCGGGTGGGCCGACATGGTGGATGGGGATGGTTGGGTGGTGGTGGATGGGGATGGTTAAATGAAATGGTGTGACGGCCGTAACGGTGCCGTTGTTGATAATGGCGATGATCAAGGATGGATGGGCTTGAGAGTAATGTTGATGAGAATAAAGACGAAATTGATGATAACCGTGATGAAGAGGATGATAATAATGATGATGATGATGATGATGATGATGGATGGGATGGAGGTTAGATACCTAATTAGAGGCTTGGGCTCTCCGCTATATATATATATATACACGAGGTTAAACGTGATGACGCCTTTGAGGATACAAGAGCAATAGTCGAAGTGCAATCTGTATCTCACAAACGACCCGGACTTACCCCGCCAGCGCAGTTGCTCGTTCGGTGCTGCCTGTTACGGCATAGCAGCGGATCCATCGCCTGTCTGCCGTGCTCCGCTGCCCGCTGCCCGCTCCTGCCTCGCGCCGGGGACTAGCCTAATCCGCATCGGCGAGCCAGGCCGAGCAAATCATCGGCGACGTGGACCGCCGAAGGAACAGAGCCAAGGCGATTTCCGCCGTTCGCAACAGCAAAAAAATAAAAAAAATAAAAAAAATTACTTGCATTCCATACTTTACTTGTATGTCAAAGAGGTCGAACCCACTTTTGCAAAGGGCGCGCAATCTATAAAATCCAGGCAATTGCATTGACAGTAATTACCTAACGTTGACATGCGAACCCTCAAGCCAAAAAGGATTTGTCTGTAAGTTTGTCGTTGAGTGGAGCTCTCCGAGTCCTCCCGCGACGCCCTTCTCGAGACAGCGCACGGCACTAGCGAAAAGAAGCCCTCCCCCGATTTGCGAAACTCCACAATCAGATCCAGGCAAGGTGGCCGAGCGGTCCAAGGCGCCACGTTAAGGTCTACCCTTAATCATCTTCTCTCTCTTGAGAATCCGTGGTCTCGAAAGGGGCGTGAGTTCGAATCTCACCCTTGTCAGCGCATCTGCCCTACCTTGGGGGCTTCTACTTTTGCTCTTTTTGCGTTCTTTTTTTAGAGTTGAGTTTTCGATATTGTATCATCTCATTATCTTTCTTTTTTTTTCAATTGGTCCTTACGGCTGGTGGCATACGCACTTCTTTAAAAAGGAGTTCGGCTGTGCTTGGCCGTGTCGCAAGTGGCAATCTGTTTATCGCCCACTTCCCCTATATTGATTCAGCGTCTTTGTGTCATATCGAAACAGGACATGTTGAACTCCCCGAACTAACCTTCTTGTCTGGACCTACCGTCGGAAACTAAACCCCTCAAACCTTGCACATCCACAGTGACCGAGGACGAAGTGTAACCTGAACTTGCCATTCCATTACAGCAGTGCTCTGTAATATAAAAAAAGAACAAAAGAAACCCCAAGTCGATCCGTACGGGTATCGGTGCTGAGTAACCCTACAACCTTAGACAGTGCCAACCAGCCAAAAAAGAAACACCCTATTTTCCAGCGCCTTGCCACGCTCCGCCTTGAAATATCATATGCCCCAAACTCCGATCCGCCAGTCAGACAAATGAGCCGTCCAAGTCTACAGGGGTAACGATCGACCAAATGATTCGCAAGACAGTGCGCCTGAGCTTAATGCAACCGCGGACTCTTCCTCCTAGTCGAGCTTCTCAACGCCGGCGGCGGCGGCAGATTCTCCGCGCCGTCGCCAACTGCCAACCCCGCCGCCCTCTTCGACAGCCGCGACGACCTGGTCCTCGTGTTCGCGGCCGACTTGAGCAGCGGCAGCGGCATGGCCGCATCGCTGCTCGGCGGCGGGGGCGACAGTATGCTCGCCGCCGAGTCAAATAGTATCGAGCTCGCCTTAGTCCCCGACCCCAGGTTCGGGTCGACCTCGCGCAGGCCGCCCGAGCAGGGAGTCTCGGCGCCAACGGGCCGGGACGGAGACCGGACCGGCGTCGAGTCCTGGTCCGGCAGGACGGCGGGGCTGGCCTTGGGGGTGGGCGACTCGCGGAGGGCGGCGAGCAGGGCCTCGTGCGGCCCGGTGCGCGGCAGGTTGGTGGGATACGAGTACTCTGTCTTTTCCGGCGTTTGCCCTGTGGGTTCGTACTCGCGCAGCTCCGTGTTTCGCACCTCCTCCCGGAGCTCGGCCAGGGGCCGGCACACCTCCTCTTCGAGCGGCTCGAGGGCCTCTCCTAAGCTTTGCGCCTCGGCGTCCATCTCCTCGCCGAGGTGCTGCACCCTGTCGAACGTCTCCTTGAAGTGGCCCGATATGTTGCTGAACGACTGCTCCACCGCGGTATCCAGGTTTTGCACGGACTCGGCATGCCGCTCTTGGTGGCTGGCGTTTTGCGCCTTGGCCCGCGAGACAAAGTCGTCGAGGTCTCGCATCTGCGCGTCGAGGTCCTGCATCTGCTCCTCCACCACCCGTACGGTTTCCGCGTGGACCGATTTGGTGGTCGACTGGATCGACGTGCTGTGCTTGCTTGCCGTCTGCAACATATTAGCGAAGCCCACAGAGAGAGGGACTGACTCTCGCGAAAGAGAAGAAAAAAAAGAGGGAGCCGGGGAATTTGTTATGAAAGGAAAAAAAAAAAAAAGCTTACCGTCCAGTCATCCTTGAGCCTAGTCTTGAGCGCATCCCTAGAGGTGCTCGCCTCCTCGAGCGCCTTGCTGTCCCTCTCGGCCCACGCGTTCATGCCCGCAGAGTACTCGCCAACGCTCTCCTTAAGGGTCTTGTTCGAGTCCAGGATGGCGTCCTGGATCTGGGCGGCCCTGTCAGCCAGGCGAGACTCCTGCTGCTCGGCTTGCGAGTTGACGAGCCGCGCGATCTGGGCGAGCAGGGCCTGCCGCTCTGCCGCCGCCTGCGCCCGCTCCTCGTCCAGCACCTCCTGTATCCTCGTCGCGACCGACTCGTTCGACTCGACCATGGCATGCGTGGCCTCCTCGAGCTCGTGCCTGAGCCTATCAGACTCCGCCTTCTGCGCCCGCATGTGGCGCAGCAGCTCCTCAAAGGCCGACTTGAAGTCCTTGCCCAGCGAGCTGTACGACGCGTGCAGCTGGTCGTGGAACGTGCTCAGCTCGGTCAGCACGTCCCCCGCGATCCGCTCGGCCGCCGCCGCGATGGCCTGGAGGCTCTCGCCCACGCGCTGCTTCACGTTGTCCCGAACAACCTTGATCTCTTCCAGCACCGTGTCCATCTCCTCCCTGGATCGCTCCTGCTGCCGCACCAGCTGCGCCCTCGACTCGGCGAACCGGGCCAGGTTCTCGTCGAGGAAGGTCTGGGTGGACGACAGCTTCTCCAGCTCTTCCTTGACGAAGGCCTGCATGCGTTGCGAGACGCTCGAGATGTGCTCCTCCTGGCCCTGCCGGAACTCCTCGATGCGGCCCTCGACGAGCTCCGTGATGTCGGCTACGCGGGCCTGCGACGCCTCCCACGTGCTGCGGTTGAGTGTGTGCAAGTCCACCCTGCGTTCATCCTTGGCGCGGAGGCCGTCGATGTCGCCGACCGTCCGCTCGAGTGTGCTGATCAGGTCGCCTCCCAGGAGGGCCAGTTGCTCCTCGGTTGTTTCGTGAGCCTTGCGGAGGTGGCTCTCCTCGGCGAGGGCCTGCCGGGTGCGCGCCAGGACCATCTCGGTCTGCTCGAGCAGCTCCTTGGTCTCATCGAACCGGGCCAGCGTCCCCTCGTGCTCCTTCTTGAGACCCATAAAGTTGGACGTGACCGACAGGAGCTCCTGCAACTTGTTCTTGAGGTTCGTCTCGAGCGTCTCAATCTTGGCCCCCTGCTCCTCCGTCAGGATGCGGCGCGATTCGTTCTGCACCGTCAGCTCCTCGTACATCTCGTTGGACAGGTACACGCCATTGCGCTGCCGAGTGGCAATTAGCTCCGCCTTGAGCCGCTCAATCTCGATTGCATAGTCCCGCAGCAGCGTCTTCTTGTTAGTCAGCGCGTTCAGCTGCGGCTTGTTGCGGATGTTCTTGGCGCGGAAGGCGTAGTCGAGCGTCGAGATGGTCTCTTCGAGGTTGCTCTTGGCCGGCGAGATGGTGGCGATGATGCACGTCTTGGTGCGGCCGCCGAGCGAGTCTTGTAGCAACCTGGTAAGTTTGGACTCTCGGTAGGGGATGTGAGGGCTGCGGTCGACCAGCGCGTTGATGACCCGCCCGAGGGTGAGCAAGCTCTTGTTGATCAGCCCTGCCTCGGCGGCGCGCTTGTTCTCGGCTCCCGACCGCTGGATGTTCTCGCTGCCGGCCAGGTCGACCAAGTTTAGCTTGCCCAGCATCAGGTAGTCCTCTCCGCTCTCCGTCTTCCCGTTCTCCGTTTTCTGCTTTGCGTAAACCGTGATGGTAAAGACGGTATGACTCCGGCTGCTCAGGTCGTTGCACTTGGTGGCCGCTACCTGGCGCTTGACGCTGCCCTCGCGGAGCCACTTGAGGCCCTCACCGGCGTTGAGAATGAACCTTTCCTCCATGCCCTGCACCATGGTAGTGGAGTGCCCTTTCCGCGACGTGTCATCGTAGATCTTCAGCTTTGCGCTGTCGTCCGAAGACAGGAGGTCCCGCAGCTCCTCGTTGTACAGCTCGATGAAGGAGCACCGGACCGAGTGCTCCCGCTCCTCGAGCTCGAGCTTGTTGAACAGGGCCTGGAGCACCCGCGGGATGATGCCGGCGTTATCGGACAGCATACCCATGCTCTCCGTCAGGTCTCCCGACATGGTGTATGTCTTGCCGGTGCCCGTCTGGCCGTAGGCGAAAATGGTGCAGTTGTAACCGGAAAGCATCTGTTCAACCCCCCCCCCCCCCCGGGCCGTCAGCTCGGCATGTCAAAGCCGGGATCAACAGGCGGGGCTTACCTCGTCCAGAACCGGTTTTACCACCTCCTCGAAGATCATGCTCTGGTCTGCCGCTTGCGAGAAGACGCGGTCAAAGTTGTACGTCTTGTCGCTGACCGCGTTGGGCCCCATCGAGAGCTGCACCAGCTTGCCCTTGGTCGCCTCCGTCCGCACCACCACCGCGCTATTTTCCTTGACCTCCCGCTCGTTCCTGCCGCGACACCTCACCACGACATTGATGTTAGTAGCCTCTCCGTCGTCGGGGTCGAAGTCGCGCTCCTTGCGCTTCGCGCCTGCCGTGGAAGTCGCGACCGACGCGATTGATTCCGCTGGTGACGCGGCCCGGACCATACGCGAAGCCACTGCCTGTCGCCCGGCTCCTGGTCGTGACGAGGGAGCTGGGTTCCGTCCGGCCGGTCGTATGCTTGAGCGACCGGCGCCTGGTCGAGATGGCGGCGCCATTGACGTGTTTCTGCGCTCCATGCGGAGCGACTCGCGCGTGGTTCGATGATTGCTGTCCGGACTGAGTTCGGGGCGGCGGGGGCCAAGGTGCCTAGATAAATAAGTTGACCGTTCAAAAAAAATTCCGCAATAATCAAACGCCGAGCCTTGATCGTGTTTCTGTGGCTTCGCGTTGTTGAATACAGGCGGACAGGGGATGGTTGGCTGGTGTCATGGCAAAAATGGCACGATCCAATTCGAGTGGGGAATCCGGGCTGCAGGCGCGATACCCAAACATTGCAGGTTGCAACACACACACACAGAGAGAGAGCTGCAATTGCCGTGGCAACGGATTGCCCCACATGCCCGATTTGGAACCTGGGGTTGGGAACCTTAGAAGCCACTGCAAGCTTGAAGCTTCCCAGCTGGCCAGGCCGCAGGCCCCACCTGCCCCTCCATTTGGGGGCCTTGCTGCCGGATGACGTTCAGCGCCTGCTGCGATCACGCGGCGTTGGGGCTGGGGGGGATCACCTCTCCTAAGGTTCTGTATTCGCCCTCGAAGCAGCGTTGCAGCTTATCTCCTTCACTCCACCAAATCAAAAGTTATTAATAGCGTGCACTAATCCTTCCGGACACTGCAGAGGTAGCTCGACTGGTTCGAGTCTCGAAAGGCGAGAGATTTCCACATCGCACTGCCCCTCCATAGATAGCAAGAGGGGAGAGGTTTCCCCGTGGCATCCCCGTGGCATCATTCTATCATTCCATCACCGGCACAAAACATAGGCTCGCCCGCCATGTCGCTCTTCTCGGCACAGCTCCATCCCGGCCGGGCGCTGGGTTTCCTGGTGCTCGGAGCTTCGCTGCACGATGTCCTGACCCGTCTCAAAGCCGAGCCCCAGAGATTCCCAAAACTCGACCTCACGTACAACCCGGCCGACCCGGTGAGGGAGCCCGTCATCCTTGGTCTCCCAGCAAACGGGATACGGATGCGGTTCGACGGGCCCGAGCAGCGGCTACGGCTGGTTGAGGTGATTGACTTCACCAGGAACCATATCTTCCTCAAGCCCGCCAACGATAAGGAGCGCGATCTCGTCCGGCCGCCCACGCAAGACCCCCCCGCGGCCGACGCGGCCCCGGGCCCGACGTTCCGCCACATCTACCAGCGGTTCCTGGGGCCTACGTACGACGGAGAATACATCGCCGATGCCGAGACATATGTGCTGTCGTACCCGGGCGTGGCGTTTGCTTTTCCCATGAAGAAGAAGGACTACTCGGACGCCAAGGACGTTGTCTCGCTGCTGTCGTCGACGGCGGTCCCGAACTCGATGGCCGTCTTCAGCGGCGACTCGTGGGCACAGGCACGCGACACCATGTGGACCGAGGTCCTGCCCAGCCTCAAGACATTCGCGCCGCTTGCCAAGGGCAAGGACGTGTACCCGGACGAGATCTCGTTGGTCAAGATCCACGGGGGCGGAAAGCTGCAGCTCTTCCGGAAGTGGACCAACAACTCGTTCTGGATCTTGCTGGGCGAGACGACGCCGCAACAACTGGTGGCCGAGCTGGGGCCGCCCGACGCCATCTATCGCAAGAACGACCAGCGCATGTACATCCATAAGCTGCGCGCCGCAAGCAACAACACGATGGCCCGGCCGACCAACGGCAACGAGCTGAGGCGGCAGGACGAGCTGACAGACACGGACCAGTCCTCGCACCCCGCGTCGGACGACTACGACTCGCAGGACGAGGCGGTCGAGGACGATATCGTCGCCAATGTGTCGGGCGAGTGCTTCTACAACTACTTTTATCTCGGTTTCGACGTGCTCGTCTCGATGCCGACCGCGCCCTCGCGCCCGCCACCGTCGCAAGACGGCAGCGCCTACGCCGCCGATGCCGCCGCGCCCAAACCCGCCGCGACCGACCGCCTGGTCGCCACCAAGGTGGTCCTCCACGGAAACGTCCCGGGGTCGTACCCCTTCAACCGCCACCGCCGCTGCCGCTGGGAGATCAGCTACCTGTCGCCGTCGCCGGACTCGCCGGCCACGACGTCGGAGACGCCCTTCCCCGAGATCGAGGAGCGGCTGCGCAGGGCGTGGAGGTCGATCTACTCGTCCGAGGCCGAGGCCCAGCAGAAGCAGCGGGGGATGGTGCTCAACCGGGGATGGGGAGACAGCCCCGGGAGCAGCTGCGAGCTGCTGGGAGGGTGGGAGGAGAGCGGCGGGACGAACCCCGGCGTCGGCAAGGGGCGGGGGGAGGACTCGACCACGACCTTGTTTGGGTTCCCTGGCCTGGTGTTTGAAGTGCTGAAGAACGGCTGGGTAAGCGCGGTTACGGTCTTCTAAGGAGCAGAGCAATCGTTAGGCTGGGGATTGGCGTCTCGGCGTTTGGACGGACGGTCACGGGTATGCAGGTTCGGTGTTTCTCTCGTGCACAGGCGGCGGGGAAGGCGTTGCATCATGAATGAGTTGTCTGGTTAAGGACTTATCTATCGTTTTTTTTTTTTTTTTTTTTTTTTTTTTTTTTTTTTTTGGGTATGCATATCCACGAATCGGTGGCACCACCTTACCGTATCCCACCCAAGAAGACACCCAAGTCCAGTACACTATAACACCAGACATCTGGCGGTTTCGAATGTTGCGACAGTTCTGGTACGGAAAAAGCGCCCGGATTTCCAAGATCGCAGCATGAGGAAAACTGTTCTTGTTTTCCGATGACGGACGTGTCTTTGGCCTTTTAAACGCAAAATAGAGGTTATCTACAGAAGAAAGAGACAGAGGAATTGCAAGTTTAGGCACTACTGTACGTATGTACCTAGTCCCAACCCTTCTTCCAAGTTCTGGGACGCCCGAGGTTCGTGGTCCGCATATCCAGTGCACCTTAGTAGTTCAACATTTTGAGTTCTGATTTACACTAGGTTCTTCCCCGCCTGTCGCGCTTGTTGGCCGGTAACGTTAACAGTGGGTCATATGGGTCCAGTCAGCTGCTTCCGGGCACGATTGCCGTACTCCGTAGTAAGTGTGCGTCTCTGCTTTCAGTGGTCCACTCTCAGTTACACTCCACTACACAGGGGTCACTAGGGGTCGGTCTGGGCTCTCCCTTGCGAACCTCTGACGCTTGCATTCCATGCGAGCGAATCCCTGGACCGCCGGCAAATGGGACGACCCAGCGACCGCCTCCGCGACGCGCGCCGCCCTCGAATCCGTACACTACGCTAGGCAGTTACGCAGTACGGAATATTACCGTACAGAAATCCCGCGGTGTTGTCGTCGACCAGAGAGACCGGCGGCGTACCTCGTGACGATGCATCGGTCCCTAGCGCACATCTCGTAGTCCCAGTCCCGTCGACCAGAAGGTTCCCTGTTTTTTTGCAGCACAACACGAGACGGGGGGCCCGCCATGACGGACGGGAATGCCAGCCCTTCTTCAAATCTCCCACCCCAGCGCCCAACGCGACACTCGAGCTCCCCCTACCGCGAGGCCAACGCTCCAGATTCCTCCGTGCTGACCGCTACCACGTCCTCGGCTGCCGACGCCGAAACCCACGACCAGCAACCCCCGACCTCGACCTCGACCTCGACCTCGGCCAACCGCGCGCTTGTCGAAAACCGGCTCTCGGGCACCTATCGCGCACACAAGCATCGCTCCAGCGGCGGCTTCCTCCTCGCCGATCCTCTCAACCGCCAGGGCTCTACACGGCACCGTGATACAGAAAAATACCCCGCGGAGAAGCGGCAGCGGATATCTGTCGAGCAGCATGCCTCCGCGGGCGCCCAGCACGGCCAGAGGGTACCCCAATCGACGGTTGCCTCGAGCAGCAGGCAGGGGCCAGCATTCGAGGCACCAAGGCCCAGCGTCCCGCCAGACGAGGGCTCAGGGCTTCTGACCACCATGACGAAACGTAACGGCTCTTTGGCCGGCAACGCTACCATCGAATCGTCCCCGCAGACGGGCATGGCGCAGCTCGACGTGGAGTCGGCCCAGATCGTCAGCATGGCCCTGAACCTGAGCGAGTCGAGACGGCTGGCCTCCCGGAGGAACATCTCGCAGCCGGCACCGCCCAGGCTTGCGCCCTTCCCCGACAGCACTCCGGGAGGCAGCCTCCGATACCACCTCCAGCAGCAGAGGAAGATGTCGCGTACCGCCTCCCCCAAGCCCGACCGGTCTCCGAGAATCGGCGCCGGCGGGAGGTTCACGCCCCTGCAGCCGGCATTCGATCCCGGAGCTGGCTTCCGCTACCACTTCTCGACGTCCACACTCGCCAGGGCCCAGAAAGCCAAGGAATACCTCGAGCTCATGGCGCAGTACCGGCGCCTGCTCGAGCTCGTCCCGCCCCTCGAACCACGCCCGGCAGCGAGGCCTTGGAGCCCCACGCCCCCGGTCTCGCCAAATAACTCGGCCCCGGTGTCGAGGGCTTCGACCAACAACGACCCGGAGCCCAAGATTGGGCGGCCGTACAATCCGCTTCAGTATGTGCGGAACCGCAAGGTGCGAGCCCGCGAGCGGAGGACCCTCGACGGCGAGGCCTTGGGTTTCAACGATGTCATGAAGGTGTCCGAGTGGGTAGACGAAGTGGCCAAGTGGGTGGCCACGGGCCAGGCCCGCCAGCCCGGCAACCCAGCCCTGCCTCCGTTTGCGGGTGCCCAAACGGCCGAGCTGCAAGCCTCCCCCCCCGCAGCAAACGCGAGGGCGCCCACATCCAAGCCGAAGCGGCCGCGGGTGGACTGGGTGATCGACCCCGCCGACCTGCTCGCCGACCTGTACTGGCTCGAGCTGGACGACAACAAGAAGCTGGTCGAGGACCGCCACTGGAGGCGCGTGTTTCCGCAGGGCCCTGAACCTCCCAGGCCCGCTTCCCACGATGACGCGCTGCGCCTGACGACTCCGAACTCGGCAAAGGGCTCGCTCGACGCCCACGCCCTTGGCGAAAGGGCCACTCCAGACCCTCCGTCGTCGTCGACGACAACGAGACACGAGCATGAGCACGTCCTGGAGGCCGCAAGAGATCGGGCCCAGCAGAAGTTCCGGGCGCTCAGGGGCTCCCATCACCGGCACACCAGCTCCTTCACGAATCGCGACCTCCTCCGTCTCCGCCGGGGCTCGCTGTCCGAGTCGTCTGACACGGACAGCGACCGGCGACGGAGGGCCAAGGGGGCGCCGACCAACGCCGTCCGATCGGTTCTCGAGAAGCAGATGGAAGAGATGATTGCCCGCGAGCAGAGGGAAGCGGAATCGCATCCGCTCTACGACCACGAGGCGAGACGCCTGAGGCCTGCTGCATCAATGACCCCGGAGCGGGAGCCGCAGCCGCCTGCGTCTCGAGATGCTTCCCAACGACGCCCGGCCGACACGCACCCCGAGCTGAGCGAAACCGAAGTCAGCGGCTTCGGACTCAAACCGCTCCCGTTGCCGAGGTCCCCGGAGCAGGCGACCGGGCGGACAAGCCTGGATGTTCCGCGGGCCGGGCGCGCCTCGGCAGACGACGATTACACGTCACAGCCCAACTCGCCGGGCCTGCGGCCATCCCCAGATATTGGCCGGGTGCCGGCGCTCGGCATGGATCTGTCGCCCATGTCCAGCCGGGCCGGCTCGCCGCACCGGAACCCGCTGACGAGGGTGAAGAGCATCTTCCGGGACCGCAGCAAGGAACGCAGCACAGAGCCACCCGGGGAGGATATCGCCGCGACTCTCACCACCCCGGCGGACAGCGGGATGGGCGGGATGCCGGAGTCGGCCAGTGCCGTCTCCGGCCATCACCAGCGACGGCCGTCGAGGAGCCCCAACGGCGAGCGCCCATTGGGCCACCGGCCGCACAAGAGCCTCGGCAATGTCAAGTTGCGCGGCGAGGATGGCGGCATTAGCCTGCGGTCGCTGCTCCGCGGGCCGCGCATCGACACCGTGCTGCGCAGCGGCGTGTCCAAGGTCAGCGAAATGCTCTGGCGCAAGGAGGGCGATGACTCGTCGAGCACGTCGTCTAGCGACTCCGAGGCCGAGTCTCGAGGCAGGTCCCGCGGACCCCGGCCCGTCCGCAGTTTCTCCTTGGAGCAGGACCCGAAGCGCCTGCTCGACGCGCCCCAGCAGCTTGTGCCCGACTACAAGCTTCCTCAGCGCCAGCTCCAGCACCCGCCGGCCCGGCCCATCAGCCGGCGATCTTCACGCTTCGAGCTGCTCAAGCCGCCCAGGATCGATGTGCAGCAGGCCTCCCCGAGCACATCGCCGCCCCCGGTGCAGGTACGCACGACGCACGAAGCCTCCGTCGGATCGGCCGCCGCCGCCGCAGCCGCCGCCACAGCAGCAGCAGCAGCAGCAGCAGCAGCAGACTCGCAGGGCGGGCGCGACGGCACCCGCGCGGCCTCGGCGAACCTGAACGCCGCGCTCGCCCTCCCTCACCGTCCCGTCTCGCCCTCCAGCCGGCAGTGGTCCATCACGGACCGTAGCAGCGCCTCCGGACCGGCGGCGGTCTCGAGGCGGGAGATCGCCCGCTTGCGCGCGCTGGTGCTCAGTTCCGGCGTCCACGCGGCCGAGATGGACCGGCGCGCCAAGGCCCGCAAACTGTTGCCCTCGCCCACCATTTCTCGGACCGCCGCCGCCGCCGCCCCCAATCACGCCAACCCCGCCGGGTCATCATCATCCCTGACCTGGACCGAGATCGCCAACCTCGCCCCGGATGCCGCCACCAGGCAGCGCCTGCTCACGACGCCCCTCGCGCAGGCCGACCTGTACCCCGTCGCCGCCCGCACGCTCGCCGGCTCCGTCCAGGCGTCCACCGCCCAGTTGCAGGCCGCCACCTCCCGCTTCGCCACCGAGACGGGCCCGGCCCTCACGCACCGCGTCGAGTCGCTCCGCAGCAAGGTCGCCGAGGAGCTGACGGACCTCGCCCAGCTGGCCATCGACGCGGCCGACGAGGCCAACCACGACCTGGTCACCAGCCAGCGACTCAAGGTCAAGATGGTGGGCGACGCGATGGACAAGATGCTCCGCCGCCGCCGGCGCCGGTTCCGCTGGGTCCGCCGCGCCGGCTGGCTCGTCGTCGAGTGGGTCCTGGTCGGCTGCATGTGGTACGTCTGGTTCCTCGTCATGATTGTCCGCGTCGCCTTGGGCATCGGCAAGGGCGTCGTCAGGGGGGTGCGATGGTTGCTGTGGTTGTAAGCCCGCAAGGGACCCGGGCCTATCCCGTCCATTCCTTCGTTCTTGTCGTTCGTCGCCTTTTTTTGGTTTCGCTCCTGATACAAACACGATGTGAAGCAAAGCTTTGCTTTTGTGTTTGTACCAAGTACATACACGTGTGTGTTTGGGAACGGGGTCTGCTCTGCTTGCTTGATGGAGGGGGGGAAAAGCATGCTACGGAACGATACCCAGGAATTGTACATACATATATATATACATACCTTGTAATACTGTCTTCTTGAGATAGAATTGAGGATTCCATGCCCCTGGCGGAGCAAGAAAAAAAATGCCGTCGAACAAGCACAGGCGTAAAGAGACGGCGCTCGAATGGAGCAGGTCGTGATTCTCCCGAACTACATAGAATTGCCTGTTTGCACCGCAAACACTACTCAGGACTCTGTCCGCCCCCTTGCCAGTAACCGGGCGAGTACGGTACGCTCCAAACGACACCAGAATCTCTATTACAACAAATTTCAAATCTACAGACCGACCCCCTACCTCTACTCTAGACACGGCCGGCCTGTTACATACAAACGACACTGCAGAAGTACTCTCAAGATCTAGAAACAGAATCGAAAAAAAAAGAGTTTCGAAAAAAAAAAGCCGAGGGCAAAAGGCTACTCGATCCGCTTCTTGCCCTCCTCCGCGTTGATGTACCTCGCCGTGCTCAGACCACGCTCGTGGCGCGCCACCAGCGGGCCCAGGATCCGGTCCTTGCGCACCCGGTTGATGGTCTCGTGGTAGCCTTCGGTCGCCCAAGGGCGAGGGTTCAGCTTGGGCCAGTTGACCTAACGTCTGTCAGTAAGTTCTGGCCTGGTGGAAGCCCCGGGGGGGGGGGGGGGGGAAGAAGGTAAAGGGAAAGAAAAGAGAGAGAGCGCCACGGAAGGGGTAGAAAACAAACAGGAATGAAAGAACTTACGTAGAGCATGCCGTTGGATAGGATGAAGTGGACGCCCCACAGGGCGACGGCGGCCCAGAAGATGGTAAACAGGCGCAGGGGCCAGACGGCGGCATCGGGCAGGCGCGGGGTGTAGAGGGCGACGAGGACGAAGAAGAAGCCAAAGGCGGCGATGTAGGGCACGCTCTGGATCCAGACGGGGCGGCGGTCGGCAAAGATGAAGGCGGAGCCGATGCCGCCGGCGGGGACCTGGTAGGCGCCGAGGAAGAGGTCGAAGGCGTCCTGGCGGGGCCCGTCGAGGAAGTTGTTCTTCCAGTAGCGCGTCAGGGCGACGTTGCCGTCCTGCAGCGCGCCGCCCTTGGTGCGCTTGCCCAGCCTGGTCAGGTCCGTCTTCATGGCGCCGGTGCCCGAGTAGGCCTTGGAGACGACGTCGGCGTTGTCGGCCCACATGTTGCGGAAGAGCAGCTCGAAGGCGTCGTCCTCGTCGGCGAAGCGCGAGCCGCGCGGCAGCAGGCCGAGGTCGATCAGCATGCGGTCGAGCGTCCAGCGGGCGAGCATGCTCTGGACGACGTTGGTGCGGTCGAGGCAGTCCATGCAGTTGGAGCGCACCACGCTCGTCTGCAGGCTGCGCACCTCGAGGCGGCCGTCGATGCGGCTGCCGGGGGCCTCGGCGGCGCGGAAGTACTGCTGGGCCACCAGGGCGTCGCGCATGCGGTCGATGAGCAGCTGCGCCCGGTGCATCTGCAGGCCCTTGGTCTCGGCGTGGAAGTCGAAGTAGATGTAGTGCAGGCGGTCGAACGGCGAGCGCGCCGGGCCCCCCCCGCCCTTCTCGATCGTGCGGAACTTCTCCTCGGTCCGCCGGTCCGCCTGCGCGTGCTCCTGGGGGCTCGAGACGAGCATGTCGACGACCTGCTCGTACGCCTGCTTGATGCGCATCTCGCGGCCTTTCTGGTTGACAAGGTTGACCAGGTAGTTGTCGCCGTAGATGCGGATCTGCTCCTCGAAGTGGGCGCGGGCGGCCGGGAGCGCGGCCTCGATGGCGCGGACCTGCAGCTTGGGCGTGTACTTGAGCATGTTGACCTCGGCCCAGTACGCGGGCACGCTGCCGCGCGTCTGGACGTACGACAGGATCTGCATCTCCTTGCCCGCGGCGCCGCCGCGTTGCAAGCCCCCGGGCCCCGAGCTGCTGCCCGCGAAGCCGCCGCCGAGCCCTGCGGCGCTGTCGTTGAGAACCAGGATCTGCTCCGTCTCGTTGTAGTTGGCCGCGTGCCCCTGGTCGTCGAGCCCGCGGGTGAAGTAGCGGGTGCCCGCCCGGTGGCGCGACCGGCGCGTGATGAGGGCGAGGGTCAGGGGCGTGCCCTTGAAGGTAGTCGGGTGGATCTCGAGCATGCCGAAGATGACGGGCAGGATGTAGGGATCGATGCCGGGCTGGGGCGCCGGCTGGCCGCGGCTTCCCAGGTTGCGGAAGTTGATCAGGTCGGACTGGATGAAACGGTTCCAGAAGAAGCGGTCGTCGGCTCGCTTCCACAGCGGGACGGAGTTGTCGTGCTCGGCCTGGCGCTGGAAGCTGTTGGTGAGGTCGACGGCGTACGAGAAGTACATTGGGCCGGACTTGATAAAGTTGCGCAGCAGCGCGAGGAAGCGGTCCTCATCGGGGTCGTGCACCTGGCGCTCGCGCAGAGGGAGGAGCTCGGTGGCCACGATCTTGTACACCATCTGCCCGCGGAGGCGACCGACGGGCTTGGCCTTTGTGATGACTATAATGTACTTGTCTGGAGAGGGCGAGAGAGGGGGAGAGGGGGAGAGAGAGTTAGCGCCGCCTGTGTCTCTGCGTTCTTGTCTCCTCGGATCACGTACCCAGCCGCAACTGGATCATGCCCAGGATGCCGGCGATGCTCGTCACGCGGGTCACGCGCTTGCCGGCGAGAAGGGCGGCATCGTTGAGCCGGATGTCGCCCGTTGGGCGGTCAATCGACAGGGCGGGCGCATTAGGGCTGGAGGGCGAGGAGAAGATGTACGAGTCGGAGGCGGTTTGCACGTTGATGTCGCGGAAAGGGAGCGCCATGGCTGCGAGACCGCTTGGGCGACAAGCGGCGGCGATGGGCGTTGTTTCAAGGGCTTCCGCTCGAACCGAATTCCATGCGGTGCGGGCGAGTTTGTGCGCCAAAAAAGAAAAAGAAAAAAAATTAAGCCGTTGACGAGACGAGGGAGCGAGGAGAGGGCGGCCGTCAATTCTCTGCTTTCGGTGTTGGTTTTGCTAAAAATGGCAGTTTTGGTTTCATCCCTGAGCACCTTTAAAGCTGACGTTCTGGGAGCTTGCCAACAATAGCGAAGTTGGATCTGTTCTCTTTCCGGATTGAGCTCTCAAAAGCTGGCCTGGCCGGACTTGGCATGGCGCTTCTGGCTGCCGGCGCCGGCTGGCGTACTCCGTAGTTAACTGAATGCCAGGGTGACCGCCCCAGTGTAGCACCAACGGGTGGCCAACCGGGGGGGGGGGGGGAGGTACGTAACCAGGCCGCCGTCGGCATCACGTGGAAGTGCACAGACCAGTTACGGCTGCCTTCGCTATCGGGCCAGGCCTGACGTGTGCACCCGCCCGCTGACCAGTGGCAGTGGCCAGGTCCCGGTTGCGCTCATCGACCTCGCCAAACCAGCTCCGTTCAGCAATTGCAACCTTGGTCCCGTGGTTCTCAACACCCGACCGACTACGTCCTCTCGAAACGGCCGACCGTCCAGTCTCGGCTTTCATTCCTCCCAGCCTACACACACCGCGACCTCTAATCCCCGCGATATCTCATCTTCTTCTGCGAACCGAGCCTCCGCAGCCGACCCGTCAACACAACCGCTCTCACTTTTCAAGCGTCGGGGCTCTTCCGCTCTTTCCTCTTATCTATCCCCGACACGGCCATGGCGACTCGAGGACCCCCCGGCGCTCGCGGCATGAGCAACCGCTTTGCCCAGTTCAAGCTGGTGTTGCTAGGTAAGACGGCGCTGCCAGCCGGCCGGCAAGGTACGCGGGCTTACTCGGTACAGGTGAATCGGCCGTCGGGAAGAGCTCGATCGTGCTGCGGTTCGTCAAGGTGAGCAAACATGCCATCCTATGCGGCCGAGCACGGAGACTTACGGCATCAGGATCAATTCGACTCGTACAGGGAATCCACTATCGGCGCCGCCTTCCTCACGCAAACCATCTCGCTGGATGAGAACACGACGGTCAAGTTCGAGATCTGGGATACGGCGGGCCAGGAACGGTACAAGTCGCTGGCCCCGATGTACTACAGGAATGCCAACTGCGCAGTCGTCGTTTACGACATCACCCAGGCGGTGCGTACTTGTCTTTATTCCTCCGTTTCGCTCCGCATGTCTCTCTTGCTCCCTTGCTGACTGGACCAGACATCCCTCGACAAGGCCAAATCGTGGGTTAAAGAGCTCCAGCGGCAGGCCAACGAGAACATCATCATCGCCCTCGCCGGGAACAAGCTGGACCTGGTGACGGAGCAGCCCGACAAGCGGGCGATCGAGACGGCCGACGCCGAGGCGTATGCAAGGGAGGCTGGCCTTCTGTTCTTTGAGACGTCGGCAAAGACGGCCGAGAATGTGCAGGAGTTGTTCACCGCCATCGCCAAGAAGTTGCCGCTCGACCAGGTCGGGCCCAGGCATGCCCGGCCAGGCCAGCGACCCGGTGTCAGCCTAGCGCCCGAGGGGGCAAACACGCAGGTTGGCGGGCCGTGCGCTTGCTGACGGAATGAATGCGTGGAAGAGGGGAAGGGAGAGAGAGAGAGAGAGAACAGAAGAGAGCATGGCGGTCTTTTTTTTTTTTCTTTTTTTTTTTTTTTTGATGCGGCTGCAGATGAGCCGTAGCTGTCGAGCAGGAAGAGCCGCATTAGACACGTTTATCCCGGGATGGTGGGACATTGTCGGCAACACACACATCTGGGGTGGAGTCTGTTGGGCGGGGTGACTGGGCCGTTTAATGCCTTATTTCACGGGTTTATGGATGATTTTTCTCTCTCGTTTCTGTTGACACGGATGGATGGCCTCGCAACGAGAAGAAGGCTGGGCTGTGCTTTGGGTGTATAGTAGGCAGATAGAGGCAACAGCTTGGGACGCGGTAATCCTAATCACGCAAAGGGGCCGAGCCGTGTTGCCAATCTTTTTCCGCCCTTGATTTTTCTGATTTTTCTGATTTTTCTTACATACTCTGACTCTTGGGCAAGTGTGCAAGTCGTCCAGCATTCCGACTTTGAGATGAACACCTCCGTGCTATTAGTGCTATTACACACTACTACTACCTGGCGTTCGGGGTTGCCCGGTCGCTCGGCGCTAAAATTGGTAGTGATACCTTGTTTGAACGGAACAGGTGGGTGCCAAGACCCGACTGCCAGGGCGGGCGGCCCAGTTCCCGCAGCTCTCCCGGAACTTTGCCGAGCTCTTTTTTGCTTGCTCAATCCAAAACCCACCACCTTCCGTACTCTCCCATTGCGCCTTGTCGGCCACCCCAATCCCCAATCCCCCCTCATGTTGCGGACATCACTGCGATCCGTGAGGGCGCTGGGCACCAGGCCCGCCGCGGCTGCTGCTGGCCGCCAATGGCAAGTTGCTGCGGCCCGGCGTGCGGTTGTGTCGGGGCAGGTTCAGGTATGAAATTGATGAGGTCATGCACGCGCTCTTTTGCACCACAGTGACAGTGATGAGCTAACCAACCGCCGCCCGGCCCCCGTTCTTTTCGTTTCCAGAACCGATTCTACGCCGACAATAGCAAGCGTCCCGATGAAGTCAAGATTCCGGCCTCCGAGACCCTGACGGCCCCGTCGACCCCGGCCCCGGCTCCGGCTCCTCCCGCCGTCGAGAAGGCCCCCCCCAAGCCTCCCGCCCCGGGCCCGGCGGCCACGCCAGCGACAGCGACCAAGACTCCGCCTCCGCCGCCGCCGCCGCCGACGACGACGATGCCTCCGCCGCCGGTGCCCCCCAGGAAGAAGGGCTTCTTCCGGCGGCTGCGCAACTTCGTCCTGACGCTGACCCTGCTGAGCGCCCTGGGATTCGCCGGCGGTGTGTGGTATGCGCGCATCAACGACAACTTCCACGACTTCTTTACCGAGTACATCCCCTACGGCGAGCAGGCCGTGCTCTATTTCGAGGAGATGGATTTCAAGAAGCGGTTTCCCAACGTGGCCGGCAGAGTGACGGGCCGACGGCCGGAGGGCGAGCAGGTCAAGATCCCCGCCCAGAGTGGCGCCTCGTGGCGTGTCGCCGACGGCAGGGAGACCGGCGGCCGCCAGTCGAGCGCGGTGCAAAAAGTCGAGGCCGCCAAGGAGCCCAGCCGAAAGGCGGAGCCCGCTGTCGTCGCCCAGGCCAAGCAGGAGACGGCCAAGCAGCCCTCGGCCGAGACTACCACCAAGGCGGCGGAGGAGAAGCCCGTTCCCGTGCCCACGCCCGCTCCCGGTCCGACCCCGGCTCCGGCTCCTGAGCCTGCTGCCATCGATCCCGCTCCCGCGAAGCAGTCGTTCAAGGCTCCCGAGGTGGACGAGCCCTCGCGGTGGCCGCCCGCCTCGCCCATCGACCCGCTCGCCGTCCCCGACGCGGCCGAGCCGGTCGTCCAGGCCATGGTGCGCATGCTGAACGACATCATCACCGTCATCAACCACGACGGCGCCAGCGAGAAGTACGGCGCGACCATCGGCAAGGCCAAGGGCGAGATCAGCAAGCTCGGCCAGAAGGTCCGCGACCTCAGGGCGGCGGTGGAGAAGGAGGCCGCGCAGCAGGTCAAGGAGCGCGTCGACGGCTTCGACAAGGCCGCCAACGAGCTGGTCTCGCGCCTCGAGGCCGCCATGGCGGCGCAGGAGCAGCAGTTCCGGCGCGAGTTCGAGGCCGAGATGGAGCGGCTGAGGAAGAGCTACGACAGCAAGGTGCAGCTCATCCAGGAGCGCGAGCGCCAGCTGGCCGAGGAGAAGCTCAACAACCGGCTGCTCGAGCAGGCCATCCAGCTGCAGCGCCAGTTCGCCAGTGACATCAAGAGGCACGTCGAGGAGGAGCGCGAGGGCCGCCTCGGCAAGCTCGAGGAGCTCAAGGCCGCCGTGGCCGACCTCGAGAGGCTCACGGCCGGCTGGAACGAGGTGGTCGACTCCAACCTGCGCACGCAGCAGCTGCACGTCGCCGTCGAGGCCGTGCGCGCCAGCCTCGAGGACGCCCGCCACCCGCGGCCCTTCGTCAAGGAGCTGATCGCCCTCAAGGAGATCGCCGCCCAGGACCCCGTCATCGACGCCGCCATCGCGTCCATCCACCCGTCGGCCTACCAGCGCGGCGTCTCGACCCCGGCCGAGCTGATCGACCGGTTCCGCCGCGTGGCCGCCGAGGTGCGCAAGGCGTCCCTGCTGCCGGAGGACGCCGGCGTCGCCAGCCACGCCTCGAGCTACGTCCTGAGCAAGGTCCTCTTCAAGAAGCAGGGCCTGGCCGCGGGCGACGACGTCGAGAGCATCCTGACCCGCACGCAGACCTTCCTCGAGGAGGGCGACCTGGACAACGCGGCGCGCGAGATGAACGGCCTCACCGGCTGGTCCAAGACGCTCAGCCGCGACTGGCTAGCCGAGGTGAGGAAGGTGTTGGAAGTGCGCCAGGCCTTGGACGTATGTTATATATTTTTTATTCCCCTTTTTTGAACCCTCCCCTTTGAAGTGTTGCTCTACGAATATAACATGCTAATGGACTTTTTTCACAGGTCATCCAAACCGAGGCTAGGCTGCAGAGTTTGAAGGCGGAGTAGACGGGACTTTTATTCTTTAACTTTTTCCTTTGTCGATGTATGTACATTCCTGCGTTACTGCGTAGATCTAAAGGTCAAGAAGGACGGTTCGGGCTGGGTGCGTGTATTAAGTAGCCAATAGACGCGGTCAGCTGTTGTCAGCTCGTTTTCCATCGATTGTTTGCTTTTGGTAGTGTGGCAGCTCAGGTTCGGGGGTGTGTGTGGAATGCAGATTTTGAGGTTTTGGGCTCGTTCGGGGTGTTTATCCGCTGTGATGATATTTTATAACCTTGAGAATCTTCGGAGTTGATTGAACCAAAACCAAAAAACCAAGCGAAGCCGGAGAAGACCGAGGGGCCCGCCCACGTCTCACTGCAGACAAAACCAACAAACTCAACATCGATCACTCATCGACAAACCTTTTGGTTTCATCGATTCCGGATTGACAAAATTACCCCGGGGAACCCGAGGGAAATGTCGAAATAACTAAAACAGCGAGCTCTCTCATAGCGAGATGTTCGCAACCCGCCGCGCCATCTCCAGATCCGTCATCCAAACTCAAGCTCAAGCTCATCGTCGCCAACTGATCGTTGCCTCCAGACTAAAAGTCATCGATTCAGTCAGCTGCAGCGGCCGCTCGTCGCATCTCTTACACACAATGGCTGCCCCCAGCGTGCCCGACGACGCTTACGCCACCGCGCTCTCCCGTCTGGCGCAGCTCCAGTCCAACCGTGCCGTCACCTCTCTCTTCGACCCTGCCCCAGCAACAGCCGCCGCTTCAGCAGGAGGAGCAGGAGGAGGAGGAGGAGGGGGAGGCGGCAAACCCGCCGACCTAAACGCCCTGGCCATTCCCGAGATGCTCGCCTGGCTCGGCCGGGCAGGGTACACGCCCGCGTCGCTGGCCGCCTTGCCGGTGCGGTTCGTGCACGTGGCGGGGACCAAGGGCAAGGGCAGCGTCAGCGCGCTGATCGCGTCCGTCCTGGCGCAGTACCCCGGGGCCGGGCGGGTTGGCTTGTACACGTCGCCGCACGTGCTGTCGGTGCGCGAGCGGATCGTGCTGGACGGCGCCCCGATCGCGCCCGACCGGTTCGCGCGCTACGTCGCAGAGGTCTGGGACCGGCTGACCGAGGCAGCGCGGCGGGAGGCCGCCGAGGCCAAGCTCAAGGCCGCGGCCGGGGCCGGGGCCGGGGCCGGGGGTGGTGGCGAGGGGGGTTCGCCGCCGCCGCCGCCGCCGCCGCCGCGCGTCAGCCTCACGCCGGCCGAGGAGGAGGAGCTGCTGAGCGGGCCGGCGACCAAGCCGTTCTATTTCCGCTTCCTGACCCTCGTGGCGCTGCATGCGTTCGTCTCCGAGGGCGGCCGTGGCCTGCGCAGCGCCGTGGTCGAGTGCGGCATCGGCGGCGAGTACGACTCGACCAACGTGCTGCCCAGGGAGGGCGTCACGGCCACGGTGGTGACGCAGCTGGGGATCGATCACGTCGGCATGCTGGGCGACACGGTCAACAAGATCGCGTGGCACAAGAGCGGCATCTTCAAGGAAGGCGTCAAGGCCTTCACCAGGCGGCTGCCCGAGGCGCAAGAGCACCAGCGCGGCGTCATGGAGGTGCTGCGCCGGCGGGCGCGCGAGAAGGGCGCCGTCCTGGTCGAGGTGCCGGACGAGGAGGTCGAGCGGTGGGGAGGGGTCGACGGCGCCCGCCTGCAGGGGCCGTTTCAGAAGTACAACATGGCCCTGGCCGTCCACGCCGCGAGGGAGCACCTGCTGCGCGTCGGGGTCAGGTTCGAGGGCAGGTTCGGGACGGACGAGTGGTTGCTCGGCGACATGCCGCCCGAGTTCGTCCGGGGGCTGCGCGAGGCCGCCCTGCGCGGGCGCTGCGAGGTGCTCCGGGACGCGCAGCAGGGCACCATCATCGAGTGGCACGTCGACGGCGCGCACACCGACGACAGTCTGGCCGGGGTGGGCCGGTGGTTCGCGGACAGGGCGGGTGGCGACGACAACGACGGCGGCGGCGGCGGCAGCGTGCGGGTATTGCTGTTCAACCAGCAGGAGAGGGATCCGGCGCCGCTGTTGAGGGCGCTTCTATCTGGAGCGCAGAGCGGCGGCCGGACCGCCTTCGACCATGCCATATTTACGAGGAACGAAGAGGAGGAACCGGCAGATGGCGAGGAACGCGACCTCTCTACGCAGATCAGGGCACAGGAGACGATGCAGGAGGCCGCCGACGGCACGACCACCACGACGGTGCACAACGCCGTCCGTCCCGCGGTGGAGCAGATCAGGCATATCGCGGCGCAGGCGAGGGAGCAAGGGAAGCCGTGCCGGGTGCTGGTTACGGGAAGTTTCCACCTGGCGGGCGCCGTGCTCAAGATCATTGACCATGCCGAATACTAATAATTAAGCCTGCCAAATCTATCCCGAAACTCCGAAAGCCCCAGATGGCCGTGAAGCATGCAACCTGTATAGTTGAATCACCAGGTGAAATCCGCGAACGCGTCGATGAAGACGAGCCTCCAGTCAATATTCGTAATCGCCGAGACGGACGGACTCCCAAACCCCGTCTTCGCCTCGGTATCATTCTTTTCGCCCCCTTCCTCCTCTCTTCCCTTTCCCCTCCATTTGCCTACCAAGTTCGGAATTACAACGCATCAGCGCTCTCCAAGATACCTAGCGCACCGCCGACCAGGTGCAGGCTGCCGGTGATGAGAGCCTGGACCTTGTGCTCTCCGCTCGCCAAGCCGCGGGCGGCGTTGATGGCCTCCTCGATGGTGGGAATGAGCATGACGTTGGCGGACGGGTCCAGCTTCTTCCACCTGTCGGCGAACACGCGCTGCTGGGTCATCTTCTCGATGTCGGCGGGGTTGTGCTGGTGGTTTACAAAGTCTGGGCTCGTTTGTCAACGCGCAGGAAAAAAACACAAACGACGAGAAGACGGTGCGCCGCCCCGTTCGCCGGCGGATGATGCATCGTGTAGAGCGGTAGAGCGGACCGGAACCGGATCGGACCGGAAGCGGACAGAGACATACCTCTCTTGTAGCCGGTGGCGGCGTACGTGACGTTTGTGCAAAATATGACGTGCTCGAACCCCCGGCCCGTATCCTTGACGGTGTTGCAGAGCCCGTCGAGAAAGTCGACCGCCTCGGCGCGGCCCTGCTGGTTGAAGATGAGCACCCTGGGCCCGCCCCCGGCCCGGCCGGCGCACTCGCCGACGAACCAGCGGGCCGCCATCTTGAGACTGTCGACGGTGTGGGCACCGTCGACGTGCCAGATGACGTGGTCCTCGACCTTGACCTCGCAGCGGCCGCGCCAGACGACCTGCTCCAGGCCGTCGACAAACTCGCGCGGCAGGGCGTCCGGGTCGGGCGAGAAGGAAGGGTCCAGCCGTCTGAGGGCGGTCTCGGCAAGCGCGACGGCGAGGGTGGCGTTCTTCTTCTGGAAAGTAGCGTCCGGGCGGATCTTGACGGCGGCCAGCCGCGGGTCGATGTCGAGCACGCGGAGGCCGACTCCCTTTTCGGCGGCGCGCGCCTTGAGCACCTCGGCGGCGCGCGGGACCTGCTCGACGGTGAAGGCGGGGCTTCCGGGCTTCATGATGCCGGCCTTGTGCCAGGCGATCTTGTCGACGGTGTCGCCGAGGACGAAGACGTGGTCGATGCCGAGGGTGCTGATGCCGCTGGCCACGGGGTGCTCGACCACGTTGGTGGCGTCGTACTCGCCGCCGATGCCCGTCTCGTAGACGGCCGCGTCGACGCCCTCGGACAGGAAGACGTGGAAGCTCATGAGGGTCAGGTAGCGGGCGTAGATGGGCTTGCTGCCCGGGGCGGCGTCGTCCGCGGCCACGTCGGCGTTGGCCTCCAGGCGGTCCCAGACGTCGAAGAAGTACTTTGCAAACAGCTCCTCCGAGATGGGCGCCGAGTTGATGCGGATGCGCTCGCGCACGGCGATCAGGTGCGGGGAGGTGAAGAGGCCGACCCGGCGCGGGGACCCGCCGCGGCGCTGGTAGCGCGACAGGACCGAGTCGACAAAGGCGCAGGTGCTGCCCTTGCCCTTGGTGCCGGCGACGTGCACAATGTTGAGCCGGTCGAGGTCCCGCGGGGTGTAGCCGATGCGGGCGAGGTAGGCGCGCATCTCGCGCACCGAGGTGGCGTCGGGCCGGATGCCCGCGCGGCGGCGGGCCTCGATGGCGGCATAGGGCGTCTGGAGGGAATTGAGGGCGTCGATGGCGTCCTGGACGGTGAGCTAGTTGAGCGCGAGCGCCGGCAGTGCGTGTGGTAGAGAGCGGGGGGAAAGAGCTGGGGGAGAGCGCGGAGGGATTCGTCTGCCTACATTGTATGTCCTCGTTGTCGTCCTCGTCGTCCTCGTCGTCCTCGTCGTCGCCGATCGCGTTGGTGACGGCGTCGTCGTCGCCATGGTTCTCGAAAAAAATGGGCCGGGGCCGGGACCGGGAATCGCGCGGGTCAGTGACCAGGGAACGACGGCTGTCCACCACGCATGACGCATTGGTCGTGTTGGCGGTGGCAGTCCTCCGTTCTCGGTGAATAACCGATTTTGCTTTACGGACTCCGAAGATGCAATTCGGAGTTCGGTGCCTTGATGCACGGCGGGGCGGAATCCTCCGGGTTGCATCGGCATGTGGCGCTGTTGCCGACACCGGCACGACGTCACAGTCAAATCCCGTGCTGCCCCTCGCTTGGCCGTGCACGAACCACAACCAACTGCTTCCGAAGTCCTGGATGCGCGCTGCTACTGCAAGCTCTTGTGCGCAATTTTGTGCCCACTACCCCATCAACGGCAAGGTGGCCGAGCGGTCCAAGGCGCCAGGTTCAGGCCCACCTGAATTCGCTCATCGAGCATTCCTGGTCTCAGAAATGGGGCGTGAGTTCGAATCTCACCCTTGTCATCTTTTTCATGTTGTGATGTTTGGTTTTTTCTTGTATTTTTTTGTTCTTGGTTTCGGCTTGTGGTGATGCGTATCTCGAAGTCCCGAAGAGGGGCTTTGGACAAACTATTGAGACAGTTCTGAGTTTTCCCAACCAGCGTCGATTTTAGTCACCGTTCAGAAGGCCCTTCGAGCTTTGTGAAGACGCCGCGACCGGCGGATGGCTTGTAGCTATACAGGGAATTTCACCACGGTTTGGGGTAACCACCCCTCCCTATCTCGAGGTAGGAGTGTCGTGTATATGCTTTGTGCAAATGCCCAAGGCGCAACAACCTACCTCTCGGTGCCTCCCAACAAGAGCCAATCCACCGCCCCAGTGCCCGATCCCTAGCCTGTGGATTCTGCGGCAAAAGAATTGGCTGCAAGTTGCATCTTGACCCCCTTTTTTCGACATTGAACCCTCTCTACGAAGGTTGGTCCGGGAAGACTTTGCAATTCCCAGGTTGCCAAGACCTTGGCATACAGTATAGTCAGCTAGCACTGTAAGAGACATTTGCACACTATAGCTAAACCGAGCTTATAGATGTATCTAACACTTTAAACTAAGCTTAAAACTAGGCTTATTTTAAACATTTGTAACAATGTTCAATTCGCTATATTTTACAGTTAAGAGGCTCTATTTTACTAGCAGGTATGTCGTCTTCCCTACTTATAAGTCTATCGCTAATGTCGCCTACGTATTAGATATACAAGCTCTCTACTACAAAGTCTATCTGTAATATCCTTATTAATAGTGGCCATCTTAGCTTCTAATTTAACTTCCTTTTCGGCCCCCGATTTCTGAAGCCATTCGCGCTATATACGATAACCAGGCTCCTCCTCACCTAAAGGTAGTGGTTCAGGAACTATACCCTCCTTATACTTATTTCCTCTAGCAAGTCAGATCACCCATTTGATATTCCCCTGGATCCTTGCGACATAGACTTGTATATAGGCTCTGATGGGCAGGATAGGTAGAGAGGAACCTGGATGTGCGGTGAGGATCTGTTTACTGTATAAATTACAGTATAAATAAGATTGTGGGTGCACTTCGTACGTTAGATGCCTAGCCTTGGCACAGGATTGCAAAGTCTTCCCGGACCAACCTTCGTACTCCGTAGATCGTAGATAAAGGAAGTTTCTGATACTCAGCTGACGAGTTCTGGCCTGGCAGCGCTCGTCGCGGCAAGCCACGGGGCGGGTCCCCATGCTGTTGCGCTCGACCGCTGATAGGCGCGGCTAAAATCGCTGGGTAAATCGACGGCCCAGGCCAGTGCGCCGTTCGTGGGGTTCTCGCGGGAGCTTGCAGCGTCGGTGGATTGGAAGCTGCAATAAGCTTCCAGCGAACCAGGGGGTGCTAGTGGCGGCGCGTTGTGCTGGATAATTGTATGTACGGATTACTGTGATCCTACAGTACATCTGGACTTGGTACGGCGGACTCGGCGGGCTCACCACCAAAGACAGACAAGCCATGGCGTAATCGGCTTGCCAGGCTCGACCGCACGCTGCGGTGGAGAGGGCGTGGTTTGGTTATACTATGTATGTCATCCGGGGCAAAGTAGGTAGGTGGGGTGGTGGTGGTGCTATCGAGCCCTGGCCCTTCGCACCTCAGGCACTGAGCCTCCCCGCACCACGGCCCTCCAAGCTTCCCCAATCGATGTTTGCCCGGTCGGGGCAAGGAGGGGCATTCTTGTGCCCGAATTCAGGGCAAAGCGAAGACGGGGGACCACCAAGAGCACCACCGCTGGATATCTCCGAGAAACGGTGCTGCCCGGTTTCGCTGCGTATTTAAAACTGATTCTCTCCCTCGAGGATCTTGAACAAGCTCCCAGCTCCTCTCTGCTTCCCTCTCTGTCCTCAACCCTCCTCGATCCCGTTTGTTTGTTCAAGTCGTCTTCTGTGCTGTCATACCGACTCCCTCTCAAAGCTAATTCCTTCCCTCCCTTCTCCTTCCCTCCGTTTCTCCTTCCCTCCTACCGGGGCCAACGCAAGCAAACCACCATCAACAATGGCTTCTTCGGTAGGTGCAGCCAGGCTGAACTCCCCCCTTCTCTGTTTGCCCGCCGGCGCCCGGCTAACAGCAACCCCGCAGAACCTCTCGTTCGTCCTCAATAAGCCCAACGATGTCAGCTTCGAGGAGCGGCCCGTGCCCAAGCTGCAGAACCCGCACGATGTCCTGGTCGCCGTCAACTACACGGGCATCTGCGGCTCCGATGTGCACTACTGGCAGCACGGCGCCATCGGCCACTTCGTCGTCAAGGACCCCATGGTGCTGGGCCACGAGTCGGCCGGCACCGTCGTCGAGGTCGGCTCCGCCGTCAAGACGCTCAAGAAGGGCGACCGCATCGCCCTCGAGCCCGGCTACCCCTGCCGCCGCTGCCCCGCCTGCCTCTCGGGCCACTACAACCTCTGTCCGGACATGGTCTTCGCTGCCACCCCGCCCTACGACGGCACCCTGACCGGCTTCTGGGTCGCCCCCGTCGACTTCTGCTACAAGCTGCCCGACAACGTGTCCACCCAGGAGGGCGCCCTGATCGAGCCCCTCGCCGTCGCCGTCCACATCGTCAAGCAGGCGCGCGTCCAGCCCGGCCAGAGCGTCGTCGTCATGGGCGCCGGGCCCGTCGGCCTGCTCTGCGCCGCCGTCGCCCGCTCCTTCGGCGCCACCAAGGTCGTCTCGGTCGACATTGTCCAGTCCAAGCTCGACTTTGCCCGCTCCTACGCCGCCACCCACACGTACGCCTCCCAGCGCGTCTCGCCCGAGGAGAACGCGCGCAAGCTGCTGGCCGTCGCCGACCTGCCCGACGGCGCCGACGCCGTCATCGACGCCTCGGGCGCCGAGCCCTCCATCCAGACCTCCCTGCACGTCGTCCGCATGGGCGGCACCTACGTCCAGGGCGGCATGGGCAAGTCCGACATCACCTTCCCCATCATGGCCCTCTGCCTCAAGGAGGTCACCGCCCGCGGCTCCTTCCGCTACGGCAGCGGCGACTACAAGCTCGCCATCGACCTCGTCGCCTCGGGCAAGGTCGACGTCAAGGCCCTCATCAACGGCGTCGTCCCCTTCCGCGACGCCGAGCAGGCCTTCAAGAAGGTCAAGGAGGGCCAGGTCATCAAGATCCTCATCGCCGGCCCCAACGAGAAGGTCGACAAGGCCATCGACACCACCGTCGACGAGAACAAGCTCAAGGCCGCCCCGGTCACCGGCAGCACCGGCTGCTGCTGAGCATTTTTTTTTTTCCCCAAAAAAAAAAATTCTTCGTTAACCTTTTTATACTTTGGTTGCATCTCGTGGCGTTCAACGGTGTGCATGCATGGTGATCGGTCGGTTTATATGGATGATCTATTAGGCGTCTATGCGGGGGGGGGGGGGGGGGGGCGGGTTCTTGGTAGTGCCGTAGATAATTGAGATCAATAATCGAACTTTGTTTATGTCTCCAACATCATTCGTAATGAGCTTCCTCATCGTTCCTTGGGTTTCCCCGTTCTTGTCCCTTCTGCCGTTCCGGTCCATTCTTCTAAAGCCACCTGTCGTAATAAATTGGTCTAGATACCTATTCTTCTCCTTCTATATAACTCTTCCCCCACTCCCCTTCCGGAAGAACCGGAAATTAGATCATGTCCAGATACCGCGTCTCGATCTTGGTGTCCTTGCCCGCCCCGCTGACGCCGATGGTGACCACCTCGCCCGGCACAATATCCACCAGGTTGTCGTCGAATCGGACCCCGTCATCCTCGCACTCCAGCGCGACGCCCTTGACTGGCACCTCGGCGCTGACCTCGACCGCCGAGTAATCGGCAGTCAGCTGCGCCCGGAGCGCCCGAGGCTTCTGCAGGTGCACGTACTTGAGCGGCTCGGGCCAGTTGACGTAGCGGGCCATCTGCCTGCCCTCCTTGTCGACCAGATAGGCCGCCACCACGATCCGGCCCTCCTCCCCGACGTTCTTCTGCCGGACGGGAACGTCCAGCGCGGCGATCTCGGTCGACCGGTTCTCCCGCAGGAGCAGCGCCGCCGCCACCGTCTCGGAGAAGGTCTCCTCGCCGCTCTCGACGTCCCAGGCCTTGAGTACGCAGTCGACCGTCAAGTCCTCGAGGGTCAGGTTGCTGGCCCACACCTCGATCTGCGTCTTGACGTCCACGTTGACTCGGGTGTGCCGGTCGCGCGGGTGCAGGTGCGTCCTGCGCGTGATGCCGATGCTCACGGGCGCCATCTCGCGCTTGACCGTGAAGTAGGCCAGCTTGGGGCGCAGGTAGTAGTCGACGATGCTCCAGCTCGTGACGGGCCAGCAGTCGTTGGTCTGCCAGACCAGCGCGCCGCCGCAGTACTCGCGCCCGGGTCCGCGCCACTCGCGCTTCCAGAGGCGGTAGGCCGAGGCCAGGCACTCGCCCTGCATCAGCTGCGTGCAGTAGACAAAGTGCTCGAGCGGGTCGGGCGCGTAGCGCAGATTCTCGACCAGGTACAGCGCGATGCGCCGCTCGTGGCCCTCGGCCTTGTTGTGGAAGTCGACCGTCGACGACTGCGGGTACCGGTCCGGGTCGTCCCGGCCCAGGGGCAGGTAGGCGTCGATGGTCTTGACGGCCGGGAAGGCCTGCATGCCGAACTCGGACACGAACCGGCCGACCAGCCGGTCGAGGTTCTGCCACTTCTCCTGCGTGCCGTGCCACACGTTCCACTGATGGATGTCGCCGACGGTGGCGTCGTGCGTATTGAGCCCGGCGCCCCAGGGCGAGCCCGGGTGGTAGGGGGTGCTGGGGACCAGGTCGGCGCACACGTCGGCCAGGATCTTCTCGTAGATGTAGCGGGCCGGGAAGTCGGTCTTGAGCCAGCTCTCGGCGTCCTTGTTGGCGTAGTCGTACGTGAGGCCCTCCGACTCCTGGTACTGGTAGTCCTCGTTGTTGCCGGCCCAGATGACAATGGAGGGGTGGTGGCGCAGCCGCTTGACGTTCTCGGTGGCCTCGCGCCTGATGGACTCGAGCAGGGCCGGCCAGGCCGGGTAGTTGCCGCAGCCGAACATGAAGTCCTGCCAGACCAGGATGCCGAGCTCGTCGCAAGCGTCGTAGAAGGCCTGCTCTTCGTAGATGCCGCCGCCCCAGACGCGGATCATGAACTGGTTGCCCTCGGCCACCAGCCTGACCCAGTCATAGTAGCGCCGACGGCTGATACGCGGGATGAAGTTGTCGGCAGGGATCCAGTCGCTGCCGCCGCAGTAGATGCGGATGTTGTTGACCTCGAAGAAGAAGCTCGTACCTGGCTGGCCTTCCAGTGGCCGTTGGATCAGCTCGGCGCGGCGCAGGCCGATCCGCTTGGAGAGCGTGTCGACCTCATCGTCGCCGGCGAGCAGGGTTGCCCGGATGTCGTAGAGCGGCTGCTTGCCATAGCGGACCGGGTACCACAGCGCGGGGCTGTCGATGAGGAACGACACGGTAGCCTCGCCCGACGTGGCGTCCAGCTCGGCTGTCTCGGTGGCCACCTGCTGGCCGTCGAGGGCGATGTCGAACCGCACCCTGTCCGCCCTGCGCTCTGCGACTGCTGTCACCTTGACGCTGGCCCGCTTCAGCGACTTGTCGACGACCGTCTCGGCGTAGAGATCGGACAGGCGCGACTCGTATATCTCGAGGTGGACCGGCCGCCAGGGGCCGCAGGTCAGGAGAGTCGGGCCCCAATCCCAGCCCTGCGTAATGGGACAGTTCAGTCAGCATCGGTGAGAACGGTGAGAACGGCGGATGGTCATCTGCGGGAGGGAGGAGGTGGGAGGCTCACCCAGTGGTACTGCGCCTTGCGCACGGCCAGCCGCGAGACGTCGCCGTTCCAGCAACCCCACTTGTGGTTCGGGTGCTGCTCGACCAGCTTGCAGCCCCGCAGGTAGGCGCTGTCAAACGTGATGACGAGCTCGTTACCTTCGGCCTTCAGGACCGAGGTCACTTCGACGCGATGCGGGAGGAACATGTTGTCCGACTCGAGGATGGTGGTGCCATTGAGCACCACGGTCGCGAAAGTGTCGAGGCCGTCGAACGCGATTACTGCCCTGGCGCCCTCGGGCACCGGCGGCGCCGCGAAGACGGTCCTGTAGGTCCATTGCGCCTCGCCCACCCACTGGACGAGGAGCTCATTCTTGCCGATGAACGGGTCCGGGATCAGGCCGTGGTGTTGCAGGTCGAGGTGGACGTTAGTCGGGAAGTGGCTGACGGGCAGGAACTTGGAGTCTGGCTTGTCCGCCTGCCGGAACTCCCAGTTCTGGTCGAGCGGGATCACAACGCGGGGTGCCATGATGACGACGGGCGGCTGCCCGAGGAACGCCCGGGGGTGGGAGGGGGAGGGGGAGGGGCAGATGGCGTGGTTGCCTGGGAACTTTGGCGAGCTGCGGGAAAGAACGAAGTGCTGAACGAGTGCTGTATCGCAGCGCTCGACTCCGAGGCAGCAAGAGGCGTCGTTGGTTGAGGGGGGGAAAAAGACACAGGCAGCAGCGGCCGGCCGTCGCAGGCGCTGCCTTATATCTCCTGTTGTTATTCACATCTTGGCCAGCTCCGTGGATTGGATGCAAGTGCAAGCACATGTGGTGCTGGAGCTTGAGCTGCCGATGCACACCTTCACGACCGCGGGGCCTCGAGCCCCGATTCGTCGCCTTCTCCAATTGGGGATCCCGGGAACCCCACAGGTACCACACCGGGACCCTGTCAGGGTTGGATGTCTTATCAACTACGTCCGTACTCGTACATACATCATTGTCTTTCAAAGTCTCAAGCTGCGGTCTCGGTCAGACTGTCTCCTGCTGTCTGTCGATTGACCCGGCGGGGTTAGATGCTTCAAGTCCTATTCTATCTGTTTTTTTTGGTCTTGTTTGCAGTCGAGATCACGTTTTCCCTCTCGATTGCCGGCCGTGACGATGTACTAATGTAAGTCGCGGGAGACGATACAGGGTGCTCTCTCGCACACGTTTTTACCCTGCCGCGGTCGCGTGGAGACGGTACCTCGGAGGGAGGCTCTCCGCGACCGATCTGGGAAATGCCAAGCTCTCAAGCGCGGCGATGCAACCCTGACATACGCAATTCGTAGCCGCGCAGGTCGCCAACGGTTTGTTAGTAGGAGACAAAGGGACGTTGAGACTCGACCAAGGAAAGTAAGAAATCAACAAAAAGGAGGAAGAGCCAGAAGATAGAGCAGAGGAGATACGGGACACACACGGGATACAGAACGGACGAATTCAGATGAGAGAGCTCGCGACCCACTTGTTTGGCGGATCCGGGTCGTTCTCGCTCCGGCCATACCTTGCCCGGCGCTAACTAAACCCAGGGGGATCGCTGCGTTCGGTACCCGATAAGCAAGTCAATGTTGGTAGCAATCCGCCCACCGTGCCGATAGGTTTCCGAACTTCAGCCGGTCGTTGGGTCTGATGCCGCGCGATCGTCTTCGGGCCTGTTATGGGCTTGAGAGAAATAACTCATTATACGGTGGCTAGAAGCAGCTCTATCGCCTCACTCGACGCGCGGAGGCCGGCCCGATGCCCAAGCCTCCTTGCCATTATTATATCTAGGGCCAGCTGGCCAACATTAGGTAAAGACGTGGTATCATCAAACCCCCCTCTCCCCCCCCTTTTCCCCCCTCTCTTCCCGAGCCTGCCGTACCTGGTCAACAACATCCCCTATTCCGTCTTCTCCCCGTCAGCGTAAACACCTCTTCCCACTCCCTCAGCCCCTGCCCGGTCCGCCTCCCTCGCCTCCTCCTTCGCCCACCCACGCCGACGTCGTCCGCCGTGATGGTGCTCTTGATGCTGCCCCCGTCGCTCGCGCCGGCGTTCCACAGGGCGCCCGCGTCCCCGTACTGGATGCCGCTCATCGGGTCGTCCGGGTCGATCTCGCCGAGCTCGATCTTGGTCAGGATCATGCGCGCCAGGCGCCCAAACACCTCGTCGACGCCCTCCCCGCTGAACGCGCTGACCTCCATGGCGACGGGGATCTGCACCGTGCTGGCCCACCGGCTCGCCTCGACCGCCGACACCTCGCGGCCGTCGGGCGCCACCGTCGCCTTCAGCTGCGCGCCCAGGCCCGGGTGGATCGTCGACGTGGACGTGGACGAGTACGACGACGGTACCGGCGTGCTGGCGTAGGAGGCCGAGCTGACGCTGCCGCCGGGGGTCGGCGGTGGCACGCCCGTGTCTACGAGCGGGTCCCCCGCCAGGTCCAGCTTGTTGCCGACCAGCAGGAGGGAGAGGTTGGGCGACGCGAGCGCCCGCGCGTCGTTGAGGAAGGGCTGCAGCCCTTGGAACGAGGCGCGCGAGGTAATGTCGTAGACGAGGATAGCCCCCGCCGCGCCGCGATAGTAGGACCGCGATACGGAGCGGAAGCGCTCGGTTCCTGCCGTGTCCCAGAGCTGGGGAGGGGCGTTAGCGCGTGCCAGCTAAGGACTAGAGGTTGTGGGGGCGGGCGTGCGCAAGGGCGTGCGCGTGGGATTACACACCTGTAGCTTTATCCGTTTCCTTCGGGCCCCAGTGCCGACCTTGATGATCTTGCTCGCGAACTCGACGCCGATCGTCTGGGAGGAGAGAACGCGCCACTCGTTCTTTACGAAGCGATGTAAAAGACAGGACCTGGCTCTCGGTCAGGACACGCCGGCAGTCCCGATTCCGTCGTACTCACTTGCCCGTCCCGCTCGGCCCCAGCAGTATGACCTTTGCCAGGTAGTCGTACATGCTCCCCAGCTCCTGCTCGCGCACCGTGCCCGTGCTATCCTCGCTGGCGGCCGACGACCCCCGCGGGCGCGTCATGCCGGGCAACTCGTAGCCGCTCATGCGGAGACCAACGAGCAATCGGATTCGACGTCGTCTTTCGTCGGTCGGTCGGCGATTGCTTGTTCCGCGCTGTGCTGTGCGAATGCAGCGTCGATTCCGTAAACGACTCTCGATCTTGCGCCTTGCACGAGTTACGAGTTCTTCTGCGTATCCTGCTGCGTGGCTGGAAACGGTGTATGCTGGTTGCTCTTCTTCGGTCGTCGCGATGTTGCTCGTGTGCGGAATAGTCGAAAGTGGGATGCCCGCCGGGGGTGGCCTGCGTCACGAGAAGCACGGGTCTGCCATGCGCGATAGTGAACATGCAGCCAACCAACAATGCGGCGCGGTAATCACCATGCGACTGATAAGGGGCCTGTGCTACGGATTCCGGAAAAGTTAGCTGTGTAAGGTATCTGTACGGAACCGTAATTTCTCCTCCGTATGGAGTACTGAGTACGGAGTAATTCTCGCTTGTTTGTAATTTACACAACCTGGGGTTGACCAGGGTCCGACTTGGAACCGAGGCATCCCATGCACTGCTGGCACTTCCCGCCCTCGGCAGTGGGGGCCCGTAGCATCCCGGAACAACTGACATTCGACGTCCCATCACATCTCACCATGTCTCAAACCGGGCGCATCGCTTGACTTGCAGCTCCCATTGGATTGATGTTAATCACCATCACCCGCCCAAGATGAAGATTCAAGGGCGAACATTTGTCGTCTCGGGCGGGTAAGAGAGTCCCACCCCGCGACGAGGCCCTTCATTCCTGCCTTGCTAACTTTCTTTCCGCGCAGCGCCTCGGGCCTTGGCCGTGCCTGCGTCCGCGACATCTGCGCAGCCGGAGGCAATGCCGTGATTCTGGATATGAACGAGGAACTCGGCGCCTCCCTGGTCAGCGAGCTGGGCCCCTCATCCGCTAAGTTTCTGCCCTGCGACGTGTCCGACACCTCCAGCATCGCGTCGGCCGTGGACTCGGCCGTCGCCTGGATCAAGGAGACGGGCAAGCCCCTCGGCGGCATCATCCCCGCCGCCGGCGTCGGCAACCCGGGCCTCATCCTCGACAAGAAGCTGCGCCCGGTGTCCCTCGAGTCGGTCGACTTTGTGCTGTCCATCAATCTGCGCGGCACCATCGACCTGGTCCGGCAGTTCCTCCCGCACCTGGCCGGCGCTCCTCCCGAAGGCTCCGACGGCGAGCGGGGTGTGGTCATCATGGTGGCCAGCGCCGCCGCCTTCGAGGGGCAGATGGGCCAGGTGGCCTATGCCGCCAGCAAAGGAGCCGTGGCGGCCATGACGTTGCCCATGGCCCGGGACCTGTCCCGGTTCGGCATCCGCGTCGTCACCATTGCGCCCAGCATGTTCGAGTCCAACATGACGGCGCAGCTGTCTGACACTGTGCGGAAAGGGCTCTATAAGGCCATGGAGTTCCCCCTACGACCTGGACAGCCCGAAGAGTTTTCGTCGCTCGTCCGCCACTCAATCGAGAACATCATGCTGAACGGTGTGGTCATTCGGTTGGACGGAGCTACCCGGATGCCGAGTAAGCTGTGATAATTAGATGGGATGCGAAACATGTCTGAGTCACCAGGAGCCTCAGCTTTGTGTTCTAGATGACGATGTATGCTTCACACGAGTAAAGCCCACAGGATGCTACCCCAGTGGCAGGACGGATGTCTACGTACATACATAAATACCATATTCACAGATAACAACGCCAGTGCTCTTCTGACAGGTTTCCATGTCTCCCGATGCTCAAGTTTGATCATCCACCGTTGGACTGCCTTCTCAAGCTTACTCGAAACCTCCGGGGTAGTATCGATCATGAACCCACCTGTCCCCGCGGCCACCTGTGGGACGCGGGGGCCAGGGCTCAGAGCGGTTTCTGGGGCTGCCATAACTTACCCTCCGGCGGTGTCCTGGAGGCGGACTCAACCGCCCGCTCCTGCCCAGGGGTGAGCGGGCGCGGTACGCCTCTGGCGAGGAGCGGAGGGGCGATCTGGAGCGGCTTTTCAGGGAGAACCCGGAAACACGGGCGCCGGCAAGGCGGGCGCCGACGGCCAGGCCCTCCAGGAAGGCACGAGCCGCTTCCGGATTGTCCCTCGTTGTGTCGGGCACCGAGATGCCCATGACCCGGCGTACATGCTCCAGCAGCTCAACCTGCTCCCGCCCTCGATCACCCCTGGCGGCCGTCATCGTGTTCTCGCGTCTTCCTCGATCCAGCTCCGTGGCCGTGGCCGCGGATCTTCCCAGCCCAGGCGCCATTGTCTGAGAGCCTCCCTCTTGGTTCAAGGCAAGGAGGCTCCGGCCGCGTCCGTGCACCGCCCGCGAGCCCCCGGTGCCAACTGTTCGAGGCGGCGGCGCGTTCGCGGACCTGGGTGGCTCCGAGGTCTGCTGGCTAGGCGGCGGGGGAAAACAACCAACAGGCCACGACTGCACGACGCTGAGTGCCTTTTTGGCAACCGCTATTTTTGCCGCTTGCGTGTGGTCAAAGTCCGAGTCCGCTTCAACGACATGGTTGTGCAGCTTGACGTCGCACATGACTCGGCCGTTCGCCGACCTCCGTATCAGCCACACCGGGTTGAAGCGCCGAATCTGGCATTCCCCAGACAGTCGCTGCAGCAAAGTGGGGGGGAAGCGGCCGCTGGGAACAGAGCTGCCCTTCAAAATAGATCTGCCGGCCGGGCGTTGCTGAGTCTGCACTGCGGAAGGGACTGTGCTCGTAGAATCTCCAGGCTGGAGTGGTTGAGCGGTAGCAGGACCGGGTGGCTCGGCATGAGTTGTGACGCGAAGGGCTGTCCTTCTCAGCGTCTCCAAGCGGTGCAATACCTGACTCAAACGGTCATTATTCTGGTTGGGTGAACTGGCTGCGTGGGTGTGATAACAGCGCATTGTCGATGATCGACTGCTGGTCGAGCGTTGGGTTGGGGAATGAAGTGTGCGGGGTCGGTGCAGCAATGGTGTCGACTGGATCTCGCCCTCTTCAACTAGATAGGTTAGTGGAGAGGAAACTGGATAGTGTTAGGGAACATACGGGAGGATTGCCCGGGCCAGTCCCCGGATATATCGACGCGTGGCCTCGCGATCTCTGCTAGGCGGTCAGTGAAGCTCGGCGTCCAGTCGGGCGCCGAGAGAGTACCTTCAGGCTCCGGTTTGACTCTTTGGGATGGGAGCGGTGTCAGTGGGTGGCCGGGGTCCCGCCTTGCCATCGGAACCAAGGCAAGTGAGACACGGCCATCAGGTTCCTGCTTGGGTTGCGGACGATCCATGGGCAGAAGTGTCGGCTCTGGTTTAGGCCAGAGCAACGGTAAGTTTCCTGGCGTTGTTGAGTGGTGAGGGAAGCAACGTTGGGTTTGTAGATGAGTTACTGAAAAAGGGTCTGGTTCGGTTGGAGTAGTGATTACCGGGTCGTTTGTTTGGCAACCGCGATTCACATCTCATTTTGCTGCTGGTTGTCAGTGGGCAACGCGATTCATAGATGGGAGAAAAGTGAATAGGGAGGGGCGGTAAGGCAGCGCTGCGCATATAAGGAAGGAACGAAGTCACAAACGCGAACAAGCAACCTTCGACCTCTTTCCCTTCTTTCACATTCTCGAGCAACTAGATAGTGGCTACGTCCCGCGACAAAGCCTATCAAAATCTCATATTTCGTTTAGTCCCTGCAGACATCCGTTATGCCGGTACCTTGCGGGTACCTTGCCGGTACCTTGTCCATTCTTCATGCCAGATGGCTGAGTTGGTGAGAAAGACGGATTCCTCCCTTGGCCCCGCTAACAAAGCCGGAGGAGCAGCTCCTCGCCCTTCTCCCACCGTAGCAGGTTTTCTACCTGCATGTCGTACCATCCATTCAGAGTCGCCTCCTCAACATAGCCCATATGCGGCGTCAGCAGCACCCGGCTCCGGCCGTCCTCCCCCCACTTGGTCGTCCTCCACCGGCTATCCAGCGGCAGCGGCTCCAAGTCGAACACGTCGAGCGCGGCCGCCCGGATCTTGCCCTGCTCCAACACCTCCAGCAGGTCCTTCTCAACCACCAGGGGGCCCCTCGAGGTGTTGACGAAGATGGCCGTCGGCTTCATCAACTCCAGGTCCTTCGCTGTGATACAACCCCTGGACCGGTCTGACAGCACCAGCTGCAGGCTCACCACGTCGGCCGTCCGGAACAGCTCCTCCTTGCTCACCACCTTAAACGTCTTCTCGCCCCGTGCGTCCTCCACCGGCAGCCCGGCCTCCCGCGCCTTCTCGTCCGCCCGCTCCTGCGTCAAGTTCTCGCTCCACGCCACCACGCGCATCCCGAACGCAAGGTGCATGATGCGTCCGACCGCCGTGCCCAGTCGGCCAAGCCCCACCGTCCCAAACACCTTGCCCCCGAGCGCAACCGCCGGCACGGTCTGCCACCCTCCCGTCTTGACTGAGAGGTCATCCTGGGCAATGTTGCGGGCTGCCGCGAGGATCATGGCGACGCAGTGCTCGGTCGTCGACTCGGAGCCGACCGAACTGTTGCGGTCCACCGCGCCAGCAACGGGGATGCCCCGCGCTTGAAAGGCGTCGAGGTCCAGCCCGCGGTTGCGGTTGCCCGTGGTGAGGAGTAATTTGAGGTTGGGCAAGCGGGCGATCAGCTCGGCCGTGAAGGGGGTGCGCTCGCGCATCGTGGCTGGGTTGGTCAGTCGGAGCGCCCGAGAGAAGGTATTGGGGAGAGCAACGTACAGATCACGGTGAACGGCTCCAGGCGGGCAACCAGCTCATCCTTGACCTCCTGCGGGGTGTCGGGGTGATTGTAAGGCCGGAGCGTGTCCTTAAAGAAGGACACCTCGAACTTGGCCGGGTCCAGGGCCCTGAATTTGGGCTCCGAGATGCCCTGGTAGTCATCAAGAACTGCGACCTTGATCGGGCTAGACATGGTGGGCTCTAGTAATCTGTGAAAGCAATAGGTCGCTCACGGTGAAAATACACATGGCCGGGATGATGATGGTTTTGAGCTCGGAATCCCGTCCGCTTGACGCCGCGGCCCTTGGATTTCGTCATTTCAGGCCCCACTCGTTCTACCCCGCAGCCCCCGAGGGGTTGCCCGCACGTTCGGGATTGGAAGCGGGTGCGGGAAAGCGAATCCCCGCCACTCTCGACGCCAATCATGTTGCAGCTGTTGTTCATTTTCGGTAATAATTCGCGGCATCCCCAACCTTGGCAGCCTCCTGTGAGAAACAGGGCTGACTGCCTAAACCCAGGGTTTTAGACACTGTGCGGCGGACCGCAGGGAACTGTCGGCGCGTGCAGGCTGCCGTAGCCGGGCGTGCTTCCCGGGCCTTGCAGAATCTTGGCGGCGCATTGATTTTTTTCTTTTTTCACGCGATAATCAACGTAAGAAGAGAACTTAATCGGAACCAAAACGGAGAACCGACTCCCATTAGGGAACCACGGCCAGGATGGTAGGCTATAAGGGCGCCCAAACCCGGCCACAGAACTTCACTAAGTACTTTTCAATATATCGATACTAACATACAATATCGTGACTTTGTTCTTTGCTTTTTATCTCCTTCCCTATTTTTCTCATGACTTAATATATTCTATAGGAAAAGCAATTCATTCTCGTAAGTTTCCTTCTTTCGGTCATCAAGGAGCTCTCAGGCCTGTAATTGTGGGAACTTTCCAAACTGTAGCAACACTTGCGAGCTTGGCTCAGTGTACAAGGTTGGGATACCTATCTACTTAAGACATGGAGACTACCTGTTTCTTGTTTCCGCATGCCGTACCTCCTTCAGATTCAACGACGACTTCTGTGCGGCGATTCAACAATAGAAGCATGGAGAAAGACAAGATAAGGGAAGAAATTGACCAGATTGAATACACATAATGACCGATCCACTGACGAGATAGTCTGCAGATTCTGGCGCTCAGTCGGACCAGTCGGGGGGCGACTTGGGCCACGTATCGTAGTCGATGACGTCCTCCCACCGGAGCATCTCGCCATCGTCATCGTCATCGTCGTCCTCGTCCCACTCGAAATCATCTTCAACAGACTCGGGCCGGTGCTTTGTTGTACGGTCCCTGTCTCCTTTGCTCCCCTTTGCGCCTCCTTTATTGCCCTTGGCTCCGTCCTGGACCTCCCAATTCTTCGCAGCCCAGGCTCGCAACTCGACCGGGTGCGTCAGACACCAGATGACGACCTCTCTCGTCGCCAGCACGTCCTCCAAGCTGTCGTGTTGGGACCGCCCCCCGGGCCCGGCGGCCACGCCGCCGCCTCCGCGGATGCGCACTCCGGTCAGCTCCCGACACAGCCTCTCGAGCGCAACCCCTTGCTTGATGGCCTTTTGGCCCCCCCCGCTGTTGCCGTCCTCCCCGCTCCCAAACCTCCCAGAGGCCTCGGCGGCGAGAATGGCCGAGTCGACGATTCGATTGTGCGCCAGCCCCAGCACCTTCAGGTCGTACTTGACCGAGTGGCCGACCACGACGGTGTCGGCGTCGACGAAGTCGAGCAGGCGGGCCGTCGCCGCGTCCCGGCCGCGGAGGGCCTCGCCCCGCGCCACGGCGACGGCCATGGCGCCCGGGGTAACGCCCGTGATGTTCGTGCGCCAGTTGGTGATCTTGATGCCGCTGGCGGGCTTGACGAGGGCATGCACGAGGGCGGCGCCCGTGAAGAAGTCGACGAGGGAGAGGGTGATGGCGTGATCACCGTCCGTGGTGCCGGCCATCTCGCAATCGAGCACCACGGCCGCTCGCTTGGGGCATGACGGGTCCCGGGGCGGGGTGGTGGTCCGGCATGTGGCCGAGGCAGCGAGCGGGTATCCCTCGAGGGCGAGGCGGGCTGGCGAGTGGCAGGAGCGGAGGAGGAGGGATTGCAGGGCCATCTGCTCCGGGATAGTCAGGGTCGTGTAGGTGATGCCGCGGTGGACGAGCGGGGTCGGCCGGGGGGGTTCCTGCGTAGCGACGAGGGCGGACTGTTCCGCCAAGCTCTGAGCCGCCCGACGGAGCGACAGTTGCTGCTCCGGCGTGAGAGGTACCGGGACGGCGGCGGTCGGGCCAATAGCGCCGGTATGGGGGCCATCCCGGGCGGGGACAGCCACGAGAACAGCCGTGGGATGAGTCCAGTTTGGCGCGGCTCGGTGTTGCCCATGTCCCTTAGAGTCCCTCCTGTGTTGTTCGAGGGCTTCCCGAGTGCCGAAGGTTCGGTCGCATTGCTGGCAAGGCCAGGATTTCCCGGCGCGGGGCTGGTCGTGGTGCTTCCTAGGCCTGTTTGGTGGTTGCTTGTGCTGGCTAGAGTCCTCGTTGTGTTGCTGGAGGGCTTCTGATGTGGCAAAGTATCGGCTGCACTGCTGACAATGCCAATGCTGCTTCATGAGGGAGTGGTCATGGAGGGCCTTAGCCGTAAGAAACGATTTACCGGGGCAGGCGGGACATTGAAACGCCTTCTCTTGGTTCTGGGCCATAGTGATGTTTAATTATTAGGTGTGGGTGGGCTTTTTTTTTGGTGCGGGGGAGGGGGAAGGGGTTTTGGCCGAGGGTCGTACGGAATAGTACTTAATAATTAGGTGTTACCCTAGTTAAAACCAAAAACTCCTCGTCCACCATATGAGAGTAATATACCCGGAAGGCCGGGGAAACCCCATGTTGGGAGTTAGAGAGGTTAAGAATGATTGCGTCGTCGTTAAGAAACCAACGATTTGCTTTGTCTGGGTGGCTCAGTCAACCAAGCGCGCGGCCCGGAATGTGGCCAGGAGCGCGGCCACCGTGCTATCTACGACTCGGGTCTCATTGGTCCGTTGGCGGCAGCAGGCTGCCTCATCGCAGGGGACGACGAGGCTGAATCGTGCCCGCATGATAACGCCCACAGAAGGCTGACACGCCCCAGCCACGCCCCATGCGCTTCTGTCGTTTCGTCATTCGTCCTTGCGATCAAGGGTTGAGAGGTAGTGGTAGTCGGGCCAACTCGAACGTCTGCCAGGTTTGAATTCATTTGGCTGTAACCGAGTGTGACTTCTCTCAAGCTGCGTTTGACTGACTCGGATGGTACCCTTAAACTGTTCTAGGCGGGACTCGGGGTTAGGGTTCTATGAGAGGCACGTCGGCCTCCGACAGGATATATTATAGATTACTTATGCTTGCCCCTGTACCTGGTGACCTGGGACGGAGTTGTGATATTGAATTTGGCAATCATCGGCCATCCGAACCCACTTCCACTCGATCGGTGTCTACGTGCTCCAGGGGTTGACCCCTTTGGGCTCCAGCCACTCGGGCTTTGTGGGGTCTCTGTTTGAGCATGCATGACGGACCCAGGAGTCCCGGGAGCATCTAACCGGTCGTCAGCATCGTCGAGATTAACGTCGGCATTGCCTGCGCGTGTGCGCCCTGTCTGCGGGCGCTCGTGGCCCGGTACTTTCCGTCCTTGCTGCAGCTTGGGCGGAGGGTATTATTTCGAAGAACAAATGTGAAGACTCTAATTATAGCTATCCAAAGAACTGACGTGTCGTCCTATTCTTCACATCCGCTCCGGAAACGCCAGACAGCTCACTCGTCGTAGAACACCAGACAGCGGACCTCGATGCTCTCGCGGCCCTTGGTCCCCGGGGGCGTCGCGGGATCGATAAAGGCGGTGTGAGGCGTCAGGGCGGCGACGCCCTTTTTGCCGCCGGGCAACCCCTCGCCCCAGCTGTCGAAGCACTTGATGAACAAGGCCTCGTCCGGGGTCAAGTCCTTGACGTAGTAGAACTTGTGGGAGTCGCTGGGCAGGACCCCGTACGTCTCCCCCCGGACCTCGTAGCCGTCGGTGCCGGCGGCCGTGGCCGGGTCCGGCAGGACCTCCTTGCCGCGGTCGTCGTTGGCGTCCCCGATGGTGCGGTTGCGCAGCGGGTACAGCAGGTCGACGGGCACCAGGTCGTCCCGCTTGGTCGTCCGCCAGTCGACGACGGCCAGGGGGAAGTCGGCGGCCGGGTGCGAGATGGGCCGCCACACGTTGATGATCTGGAACCGCCTCGCCAGCAGGCCGTCCACCTCGGCCGCGGGCAGGTGGCGCCGCACGCGCGCCTCGGCCGCCGCCGGCGTCTGGTCCACGTGCACCTGCTGGACCGGCTGGCGCGGCGACGCCGGATCGTGCTTGCGGATCGTGTGGTCAAAGATCTCGACCCGCGCGACCTTGCCCGGCAGCTTGGCCCGCAGCAGCGCCTCGACCTCGGCGTAGTAGCCGCCGCGCACCGCCGCGTCGTCGGTGAAGGTCTTCTCCCGGGCCGGCGCGTGGTAGACGGCAAAGCCCGACACGTCAATGTCGGTGCCGAAGTTGCCCCGCAGCGGCTGGTCGGGCCGGAGGCTGTCGCGGATGTTGGCCACGCTGCGCCGGCGGGAGGCCAGCCGGAAGGACGTGGCGGCGCTGTCGACCTTGGACCACGGCTTGGTGCCGGGCGAGATGGACTCCGGGTCGAGGTAGCGGAACTCGCCCGTGGTGGTCATAATATTTGCTGGTAGAGAGAGCCCTTGGAAGAAAGATGATGATTGGGGTTACTTAGGCAGGCTGCTGATAGCGAGGTGGTAATTAAGGCGACCCGACGTTTTACTACCTGTGCACCACGATCGGGGGTCGATGATGGTAAGAGTCCGTAACGGAGGAGAGACTACATAGTAGGGGTGGTTTATAAGGGCGGGACAAGCCGTGATTAGTAATTGGCGAACTCGGCGTCGAAGTGGTGGAGTTGAATGGAAGGGTGGAGTTGATTCGAAATCGTTAATACGCAGCCAAGAGGGATTACTAGAAGTCTAAGGAACAACCTTATTCAGCGCCACCAGGACACGGGACATCTAATATCCTATACACTAGTTCCATGCGGCCATGCTCTAACAACAACAGCGGTCGCGCGAAAGAGCAGCGACCGAGACAACAAAAAAACGATGCTAGCCCAACCCAGAACCCCCTCACCCTTTTTTACCCCTGTAATTACTCCGTAACTAAGGTATATACGTTAGGTAATGAAGAAAAGAAAAAATATCAATAACTCCAGCAACCCAAGCAGGTATCCTTGACGTAATTATGCGTGCCCGAATGATCTAATATCCCGGAAACCCGAAATCGAAATTATCTAGTGTCACCGCCTATTAATTAATTAGCTGTCAAAGATGGGCCCATAGGCGGCGATCCCCCTCGTCTCGAGGCCGTAGACGAGGCTGCGGGTCATGGCGGGGTTGCTGATGACGCAGACGGCCTGGGCGTCAAAGTCCTTGTACAGCTTGAGGACGATGGGGAGCATGTCGACGCGGCCGGAGATGGAGGTGTCGATGACGACGGGGTCCGGGTCCATCCTGGCGACCAGGTCGAGGGTGCGCTGGCCGTACGTCTTGAGCGGGCTCTTGGTCTGCCAGACGACGCGCATGGCGGGGCGGTGGGCGTCCTCGATGAAGGACAGGCAGGGCCCGATGCCGGAGCCGGTGGTGACGACGATGATGCGGTCGAACATGCGGAAGACGTAGCCGAAGCCGTAGGTGGGCACGCCGCGCTTCCAGAGGTAGGTGGGCGGGTCGGCGATGGCCTGGCGGGTCCAGTCGCCCGCCTTGGAGACGAGGCAGGAGAACTTTGTGTCGGGCGTGTCGAACTGGTCGGTGAAGCTGGCGAAGCTGTGCCAGTCGGCCAGCGGGTGGCGGGCGACGCTGATGCCCTGGCCGAAGCGGACTGCGGCGTGGGAGAAGTGCAGGCGGACGGCGTGGGCCGAGAGCGGTTCGGCCCGGACGGGCACGCGGCGGAGGAGCAGCCAGGGGTGGATGGTGGCGGCGGTCAGCAGGATGAGGATCCAGAAGGCGGGCAGGTTGACGAGGAAGGCCGAGACCGAGGGCTCCTGGTTTGCGAGCAGGAAGAGGAGGACCCAGAAGAGGGCCAGGATGGCCCAGTTGGAGAAGCGGTGGGTGAGCTCGAACCAGTCGTGGTGCCGGACGCGGAAGGCCGGGTGGGCGACGGCGATGATGGCCAGCAGCAGCAGCAGGACGAGCCAGATGAGCACCAGGACGGCGACGGAGGCAGGCGAGGCCTCGAAGTGGTACGTGTAGGTGGCGGCGAAGCCGATGTACCAGACGCACGAGGCCACGCCGGTGCCGCTGTGGACGCCGCCGAGGTGGAAGATCTTGCAGGCCAGCCGGCGCAGGCGCATGGGCGCCGAGCGCGGGACGGCGCCGAAGGTGAGGAACAGGGCGTTGATGACGAGCGGGTGCCGGCAGAGGCCACACACGGCCAGGTTGACGGCCGAGGCATTGACGAGGTCCAGCGGGGCGGCGCCCTTGATCATGAGGACGACGAAGGCGATGGCGTTGCCGATGAAGGCCAGGCTGAACAGGCGGCGGTAGACGGTGAGGATGGTGTAGCGGAGGAAGCCGAAGCGCTTGCGCGAGAAGTCGTCGATCTCTCCCCGCTGGGCCTCGAGGTCGGACCAGACGGACGAGTAGCTCTCCCGCTTCTCCTTGTCCCGAACCAGGGGCGTCACTGACGTGTCGGACGCGGCGGACGCGCTGGATGGCGAGTGCGAGTGAGAGGGCTTCTTCTCTTTTACGTACGAGATGTCAGATGCCGACGAGGACGATCGCGTATGCGGCGTCTTGCTGGACCTCGGCGAGTCATCCGTCGTGTAGGCCGTTTCCGAGGACGACGTGGACGGCATCCTGACGTGAGCAGGGCTAACCTGCTGGATTTCTGCTATGGGGGGCAATGATGATGGCTCCATGACTGGTGAGCTAACTAGGTCGACGATAGTGTGGTTGCACTTGGCAAGGATGGACGCCGGGACGCGATGGAGACCCTGTGCCCGCCATCATATATAAAGGATGCGAGAGCCACGAGGAGAGAGACGCTGGATCCCATTGATGGTCGATAGATGCCGGAGTTTCTCGTCTTCAGCTGTTCCAGGTTCGACCCCAGCTGCATCACATCACATCTTTGCGTGCGAGACGATCTCGCTTCCTGGCTCCCAAGATCACCGATCTCCAATGGCGGCCCTCATCATTCGGCCCAGGCTGCATTGCCGGCGATTCGCCCCGAAATACCACATCCTGGCATCACCATGGTGTTTCCAGCGGTCTCCGGAGTTTCTCTCGCCCCATCTCTCGGTTGCGACCCAACCCCTCCCGCCTCGACCACTCAAGCATCGCTTTCCCTATCGACTGGAGCTGGAATCTGCGTCGACTATCCTGCTCGGAGTTGCATCCCATGACATTTGGGGACACTTTGAGGGCTCCGAGATCCACCAGTGGTCGGAAAGGCCAATCGGAGTTGGCGTCCAAAACTCCAAGTGGTAGGTGTTGGGGACCACGTCGCGATGCAGAAAACGAGGGCCCCGAGAAGATTCAATGCGGAGCTTCTTGAATCGCAGCTAGCAAAGGCCATCTGCTATTTTTTTTTTTTTTTTTTTTTTTTGCGACAAGTCCTCACCCCGGAGCTGGCCTCCTCCCCCCCCCCCCCGGGGGCCTTTTTTTCCCCAACCCGTAATTTGTTGTGATAAGAGACCTGGACCCTGGAACGCCATCTGCCAGGTCCCGCGGCCTGCTCCGCCGGCGGGGCGGCGAGACAGCAGGCGGCCGCGGCCCAGAAGCGCCTCGTGGGTCTCGCTGAGGCTGACCAGGTCGGCGAATTGGCCGCGCCAAGATAGGATAGCGTTCATACTGTGCAGACTGCATGTTGTTTCCCAAGAACTGGGGCCCTTTTTCTTCTGGATCTCTCCGACGTCTATAGTGTGGTTGACGTCAGCTTGAGAATCCGGAAAAAATCAATCCTTGTCGTGCTCGGAGTGCGGACTTACTCTGCGGGCAGTGCCCCACCTACCTGTGCTGGAATCGCTGTGTTGCTGCTTCCCCCTGCTGTTCCCCGCCCGCGAAGAGCTCCTGCTTGCCGTGACTGTGATCCAGGCTCGCAGGAACTTTCCTGGTCCCGATGACTAAACGCTGGGCTTGATAACAAAAATACCTTATGTTCGAACATAAAACATCGCGATACTCCGTACAGCAACCGCTTAAAAGCTCCGAGATGTCGACACGACCTCACCGGGTTTTAGCGTCTCGATATATATGCTCTATGATGTAACATCGGTCCCTGGCAAGCCCTTAATGCTAACTTACCAAACTTACTCGCTGTATGCCGAACAAAATACTAGCAAAGTATGTCGCTGGTATGGCAGTGTTAATTACCAATGACCTATACTGAAAACTGGCAAGTAACCCAAAATAGCAGTGTTTTTTAACCTCATTTCTAACCCGTCCTCGACAACGTAGCTCGGTTCCCTTTGCGTAATTAACTCTTCTTACAATCATAATATTAGATGTACATTTTTTTAAAGTTACTAATATGTGCAAAGTATCCACATACTGGCGGCTATTATGGCCGTTGTGTGGAACTTGGCTAACACTTGGACGAGCAAGACGCATCTCCGGATTCCCCCAGCTCTACTGGAAAAGCACGCCGGGGCCGCCGTAGCGATGCTTCGAGTCACCTCCTCCCCTCCGGCCAGGCTTCTTCTTGATCAAAGTCAGCTCGTCCCCGATGCCGCCGTCGCCGCGGACAAACGTCCAGGTGAGCGCGGTGGCATTGTGAACCGTCAGCTTGTTGAAGCCGTAGTTCTCCTGGTCTACGACGGCGGTGATGTCGAGGATCTCGTCTTCGGATAGCGTGCTGTGGCTCTCGATGTTGCCCGCCATGCCGTTGATGAGGTGCGTCATCGACTTGCCCGGGTTGGTCATGTAGGTGTGGTCATCCACGATCGCCTTGCGGTCGATGGTGCCGTTTCTCCCCATTGGCCACAGCCGCTCGTACCCTACCGCCAGTCAGAACCCCGCTTCAGTGTGCAAAGAAGAGGGGAAACGGAGGGGGAGGGGGGGGGGTTCTCTTTGTTGCGCCGCTGACTTACAATGGATGTGGCCCGCCAGATAGACATCCACGCCGTGCTGCAACAGCAGGTCCTCGAAGGCGGCACGGATCCGAGGCTGGTACGACGATACCTCGGAGCTGTACATGGGCCGATGGCTCATGGCAATGATCCAGGGCGTCTTTCTGCGGTCCACCTTTGCCAGGTCGGCGGCTAGCCACTTGTACTGCTGGTACGCCTTGTTGTCGTCGTAGCTGCCCTTCACGGTGCCGAATGGCCCGCTATCCGTCACAGACGTCTCTCCCGGGGTCGGATGCGTCTCGCCAGGCTTCAGATCCCGCGCGAACGGCTTTTGCGGACTGTTTGCGTAGTCCGTCTCGCCGTCCAGGGCGATAAAGTGCACGAGGCCGTAGTCGAACGAGTACCAGAAGTTGCCAACGCCACCCGTCTCGGCGCCTGGCATGTGGAAGCGGTGCTGGAACGCTGTGAAGTTGCTAAGGCTCTCCGTCAGTGCCATGTTCCTTCTTTCCAAGATGAATCCATCCCAAAAGACCAAACCCACCGCTGTGACTCGGGACAGCTGTAGTATGTCAGGTTCGTCCGGGGCGCTGTCGCGTTCGCCTTGTTGTGGTTGAGATAGGCCGTCAGGACGTTGCCGGGCCCGTCAAACTCGGCGCACGAGGCCTCGTGGTTACCCGGCATGACCATGTACGGCACCCGCTTGGTGATCTTGTTCATCCACTGCTGCCACAGGTCCCAGTTGGACTCGTACAGCACACTCATGTCGCCCCCCAGCGGCCCGCCCTGGTTAGGGATCTCGCCGGCCGGCAGGGGCGTCTTGTACTCGTCCGGCACCGGACCCGCGCCGGGAAGATGGGTCGACGTGCCGTTGTAGCAGACGGGCCAGTCGTCGGCGCACGGCAGGATGCCCGAGAACCAGTCGTCCGCGTACGAGAGGTCGCCGCCGTGCCACACAAAGGCGACATCGTCGTCATCGACCGTACGGAGCACCTGCTTGTACGTGCCACCCGCGTTGGTGTAGCCCATGTCGGCCAGCACGGCCATGCTGTAGGGAGTCGGATCGCCGGCGGCCCGTGCCGTATCGAAGCTCAGCACCCCGGACTCCGTGGTGCCGTTGGCCGCCTGGATCTGATAGTAGTACCTGGTGCCGGGCCTCAGGTGGCGCAGCTGCACTTCGTGGAAGAACTGGCTGCACTGGGTGACCGCCGCGGCCGAGCAGGGCGGTGTCCGGTCGTATCTAAATATGGGCGAATGGAGCGCGTCAGCTCGCCTCTCGAGAGCTCACCCCTGGGCCGGCTCTCGTCACCGACTTACGTATGGCTCGTCCCCGTGGCTCTTCTATACAACCTATCCGGCCGGGTCCCCCAGAGCACGCTCGGGGCCTCGCCAAGCCCAAACGGGGTCTGGAAGTGGATGTTGATGCCACCGGGCAGGTACGAGAGTGATATGACATTGATGTTGTTGCTGGGATTCGCGCTCGCCGGCTTGACCGCAGGTGGCTCGATCAGGCGCGGGAACCCCTTCCCATAGCCCTTGACCGTTGGATTCACCCAGTCACCCACCGGCACGTCGGGGCCCGTGTAGGGGTACGCCGTGTCGACGACCGGTTTGGCGGCGCCCGGACTACCTGACAGGGCCAAGAGCAGTGCCGTGGCCGAGGCGACGGTGGACTTCATGGCTGCCGGTTGTGGTCAGGCGAATTGGCGTGGCGACAATGATTCCGAGTTAATACGGGGAAACGCTAGGGAATCCGTCCGGAGTTGTTGCCTTTATACTACGTAGTATTGGACAGCCCCTGTTAGTTTGTATGCTCGCCCGTGCAATAGCCGGCCTAGCTCCGGCCTAGCTCCGGCCCAGCATCCGCCGTCTGGGAAGCTTGGAGGGAGAGGCTTAGGCCTTATCTGTAAATACTACTGCTAGTACGGAGTTTGTAGGTATCAATGCTGAAGTCGCCGGAATCCGACATGGGTTGCCGCAAGCGAACGCCCATCATCCAGGATGCCAAGGACTTTCCCGAGAAAGCTTGGCCAACCCCACCAGGTAATCTCCGCACGTGCGTTACCTGCCAAAGAAGGATGGCTCGGGTGGCGAATAAGGCAGGTTCTTGCGACGGAATCACAGCCACGTGGGGGAGAGAGAGAGAGAGAAGCCGCGTTGGGCATTATACCTTTGGAGCTTGGAAGGAGAAGAGAAGGAAAAGGGTAGAGAAGAATGAAAAGAAAATGGGAAAAGGAAACGGAAAAAGTAGTAAAAAAATAAGGACAAGAACCAAGAAAATGGAAAGAAGAAAGGTTACAAGAAGCAAAGAGATAAGAACGAGACAAAGGAAAAAGAGAATGCTGTAGTATAATAACCCTCGAAGAACCTGCGAATGGACCTTTTTGGATGCGAGCGTTCAATCGTGCCGGAGCAACTCGAGAACCTCCGCAAGACTACCTGCTAGGAAAGCACAAAAACCAGTTGTGACATATGTGGGATCCAGACATGCGCGGTAGGTCAGATCTGCAAAACCCTCAGTGCGGCCTTGGTTGCTAAGCAGTCCGGTAGGACTGTGGAACGAAGTTGGCAGTGGCACCATCGTTCGCATCCCAACACCTCACCGGCTGCCGACCTTGCTGCTCCAAGTGCTTCTACACAATCTATTGCTTCCGGGGGAGCCCACAAGGCCATCCCCCGGCGCTGGCGAAACACAGATTTCCATACCCGCTTAGGGATAGGCAGACCAACGTCGAGATGGCAGGGGGCGCGCAAACCAAGACGCTTATGCGGCATGTGTGCGTCCATGACGCCGGCCCAGCGCAGGGAAAAGTCGGAGGCAATAGACAGAACAAAACTTGCCCAGTTAGCAAAGCATCTGCTCACCTGCCCGAGTGTAAGGAAATGTTGTCGAGCAAGGGACTCAGGTGGTGGATCTGCCATCATTGCCTCGCCGAATGCGTCAGGTAGGTACCTAGGTACCATTGCTCTCTTCACTATCCAATCTACCGTGTATTCCAAAAGTACCTAAGAACACTGACATATATTTTCTTGGACAAGAAAGTCATCGAAGCAGCAGCAACCGATAGCCCTTGGGCACTCATTAGACCGGGAAAAGATGCTTTATTTTTTGAGCTCGAAAAGCTGTACTGGGAAGGCGTGGGGGGAGAATTAGTACCGAACGCAGTGATGAGCTTCCTGGAGCGTTGAAAGCAGTGCCCGTAGTAGGTGGCTATACGAAGGAGACAGTGCCTTGTTAAACTATCTACAAAGGAGACAAAACGACTAATATTTATAGACAAAGGAACTGGCCAATGCGTTGGCAACGACGCCTTATACACTGTGGCACGTATATAGCTAATACTCTTAGAAGCTCTATAGCTTCTGACACACCCCCTAGTTAAAGGCAATAGTCGTTTAACTATGCTTTGTAGTAATACTATTCTTGGTATTATATCCTTTGTCGCTCTTACTTCAATAGCTCCTTTAGGGGCCTGCCTTCCGTATTCGGAAGTCTAAAAGAGTCAAGTATAGTAGAGTAATTCCTTTAAAGCTATAGATTAAATATAGCTATTGTAATTATAGTAGCGATAGTATTACCAATTTCAATTGTAATAATAATAGGATGACGCCTCCTATACTCGAATCAACGGATAACTTGTCAGGTATACCTGTTACGAATACTGCTACTACTAGTAGGTCGACTCCTGCTCCCGTAACCCTTCGAAAGTATAAGCGTGCTAAAGCTTCTAAACTAGCTTCTAAACTATAAGTGTTCTAGTCGCGTTAGGATCGTTCGAGCTGACTAAAGATAGCGATATTAAAGCTAGCGAGCTTTACAAGGTGCCCTATAGAATATATATATAGTCGGCTCTAGTAAGACGTTCTTTTGGCAAATGTTATAATTATTCTAGCGCTAGCTCTTGCTATTACCATTATACCTATAGTTCCCATAAGTATAAGGAAATATACGCTAATTACCTATATATCTAATAGCTCTTACGATACTTATACTAACTATAATGGTAGTCTTACTTCTTATATTAGGTTAGTAAAGGATTTGACGAAGGCTTTATTAGATAGAGCTAAGGCTTTTATAAGTCCCTAGATCCTAAACCTCTACTCCTAATATATAGGTAAATCGTTAATAGTTATATATAGGATCTTAAGAAGTTACGTATAGTCCTTCGGAGTGACCTGAAACGCGCTAGCGTAGATAATATAGAGGAGTACGAGCTTGACAAGGCTAAGCTCGTATATTTTACGAAGATTGCCTACTTAGTATATGATATCTTCTATTAGTTAGGCAAGATCAAGGAGGCTTATAATGCTTACGTTAGCACGTCTGATGATATATTAGGTACTACGTCATCGCCTGGCTAGGATAAAGGTAAGGGTAAGGCTATTAATCCTAGCGACGGCTAATAATAGTAAATAGGGAGTATTAGGCGGTATTTTATTTGATAAATTTAACTTATCTTCTACCCCCTAGTTATATAAGCCTATAACTAACATCTTAAAGATTAAGAAGAGCCCTCCAGCACTCGAAGGCTTATTAGCTAAGTTATTTAATAAGCCTATCTGCTAATATCTAACTAGTTAGTAAATATATAGCTTTAAACGTTCCTTTTACTACTTCCTGGTATAACTATATATTATAGATATCTATATACTATAGATAAGTATTAATATGTTCGTTCTTAGCTATTATTAGTCAAATAGTTTGCTAATTGTTATAGTAGATGTTCTAGGGTTCCCTAAGTTTAAGATCAATATCCGTAAATAGCCTTTTAAGTGCTATAGCCCCTCTTACTATAAGGGAGAGCATTAGAAGTTCTACTTTAATACTTGACGTTATAATAATATCCTAGCGCGACACTTTCTATATAATAGGACCTCTAAATAAGAAGAAGATATATCCTTATAACGAATACTATATATTTAGATTGTCTATATACAAAGCGTCTCTAGCGATTATAAGCGTTAGACTTTTTAGCGCTTGCTTACCTCTATATTAGATTAACAGGCAAGAGCTCCTAAATGGATATCTTACTACTCGCCGTACCTTTAATAAGTAATCTAGTTCTAGGTTAGTTAAGTATCGAGAGAGTACTAAATAGACGTATATAACGTCTAGATATAGTATAACTACGTAGTATAAGATCGATCTAACAATGTCACGGATAAGCACATAGACGGCCTGGCAGGCTGTAGCTAGGACGCGGGACATTCCGACAGCCAATTACTTGACGGACCAATCAGGAGATTATCACCGCCAAGACCAAGGTCTTCACTAGTGATAATAACATGTCACCGTCGACAACACGGAGTCACAGAGTGAAAGGAGAAATGGTATTAGTAATAACTACTAAAGAGGGACAGACAATTATGTATATATAGCTAGCCAGTCACTCGTTATAGTAGACTCTAGGAGTTTACCAGTAGTAACAATCACAATCACAATACTTATACCGAGCATTGCTAATTACTATAAGAGGTAACTCTAGTGTTGTTATAAACCCTTTGGCTTCACCGAATCCCTCAGACGACCTACACGCTTGTTCCGCTTAATCTACCTTCGTCTAGACCTTTTTAGAAGAAGTCTAAGTTAGGTTCGTCATATGTTGTTACCACTCCCTTTGTTCTATTATAGTTCAGAACGGAGGTAACTTCGACCTTGACATCGACATGGCTACTAACGTCACGGCCGAACAGCTGCTCGCTTAGCTTAGTCAACTCTAGCAGCGGATCTAGGAGTTAGACTAGAGAGACAAGGCTGCTCAAGCTCGAATCAAGGAACTCGAGAACCGCGAAAAGTACTTGTAGAAGTTGGTTAACGAGGCCTATGCTAAAATCGAGGCACTCGAGGGCGCTAAAGCGAAGCGTATTAAGATCGAACTACCTAGTAAATATAGAGGAACTAAGGAGGATCTTGTAGGATTCCTGACAAACCTCTAATCCTACTTCCGGCTCAATGACGACAAGTTTCTAGACGATAAAGCCAAAGTCCTCTACGTAGCTATAAGACTAGAGGGCAAGGCATTTAGATGGTTTAAGCCTATATAGAATGACTACCTCACTGAGGAAGACGAAGACGAACGAGACGCGTTCACGTAGGTAGTTTTCTAATCTTACGACTGTTTCGAAGAAGAGCTTTGGAAAGTTTTTGGCGATAAAGATAAGAAGATTTATACGTAAGAAAGACTTGCTAATCTCCGATAGACCAAGTTAGTAGCCTCCTATGCTATATAGTTTAGATAGGACATACTTAAGTCTTAGCTTAATGATAAGGCGTTGATACAATTGTTCTATAATGGCCTGAAGGAAAAGGTCAAGGACGAGCTATATAAGTATGATCGGCCTAAGACTCTAGATAAATATATCGTATAGGCTATTAGGATCGATGATCGACTCTACACACGAGAGTAGTAGAAACGAGGTCGAATGAACGGAACTACGGTTAAGGCTAATGACAAGAAAAAGCGAGCGTATGTTAGTACCTCGTATAGAACGTACCCTAGAGCTATAGATATAGATATAATATAAAAGCAGGACTAGAAGAAGATAGCTAAAGATAAGTCTAATGTTACCTACTATAATTATAGAAAGAAAGGGCACTATAAGCGAGAATGCTAGAGCCTGAAGAAAGAATAGAAACTAACCCCTAGAAAGGAAATTACGATTATTGACGAAACCACTAAGGACGTTATCGAAGTAGCGGCCACGAGCTACAAAGATAAGGGCAGTGACACGGACAGTCTCGGATACGACGGCAATGGTAAAGACGAACAAGCACCGTACTCCGAACTGGTCACTATAGATCTAGAGATAGGTCTTGCTAAATGGGATATGGCAGGAGAATATACACCGCTAGTTTCGATTCTCCTAGCCTTGAGGCAATAGGGTCTTATAGTTATGTAGAGGCGGGATGGATTGTAGATAACCGATACCTAAGGAATCGAAAGACCTAGACCTAATGCTTTATTCCTCTAGGAACGAATCGAATGGTACTGTAACGAAGTTTTCTGACTTAATATAGAACTACGCGAATAGGATAGGCACTTGACTCGACTTGCCTAGTAGAGCGTTAAGATAAGGGACGAAATAAGGGAACTCCGATATATTATGGAAACTATTAAAGGAGAACAGCCTATAATATATGATAGGCCTAATAGCTATACTAAGCATCTTGACGGCCAGTAACTTAGTAACGACGTACGGAACCTAGAATACTAGTTTATATAAGTGAACCGTAGGAAAGACGAGCGTATGTAGGAAAGCTACTAGAAGAAACACTCTTATCTTAGCATTAGAGTACCTACGGCCTATATATAGTAGGAAGGATTTGGGAAAGAATTCTAATACCTCCTAGGCGACGCCACGTGACTATACCCTTGACACGAGGCACATGTGCAAGTGCCTTGGTTCCAGTGTATGGCATACAAATACCGATGTCACTTCCGCGACAAATTCGAAAACAATCACTAGCCGACCCGATAGGAAAACAGGGACAGAGGCTTATACCCTATAGAATAGGTCTATGATGTAGGAAACAGAGCGGCCGAATTGCTTTAGAAGATCGAAGCCCGCGATCTAGAAAGCATTATAATAGTTCTAAAACGAGCCTGGCCTAGGCACTACGGAACCGGACGAGACATATAGGACTCGTGCTAGAGCAACGATTACCTTTATTACGTGGACGAAAAGAAATTACGAATTCGGGAGCTTTAGATGAAGCTATGGCACGTACGATAGAAAGCAGAACGGACCTAATAGTAGGAAGCTATAAGTACCTAATAGCTTATAGAAATGAGCACGATTGACGAAGCCGCTATTAGCCAAACAACCGGAGAGGTTAGCACTGACCTAGGAAACAGGTCAGGGCCCTTCGAGGGGCCTGGAAACTATTAACGCCCGTGTAGCGGCAAGTGGTAGCGTAGTATAGGAGGAACTAGCGCAAGAGACCACTATACCGAGACCTCCTGGCAGAAACATAGGAAATCGCCACAATCTTTAGACGACGGCGGCAAGACAAGCGGCTATAGATAACAGTACAATGGAAATAGCACGAAATGCTCGTACTAGTAGACAGTGGAGCAGAGATAAACCTAATCTCGCCAACGCTTATAAATTAGCTACGGATACCCTAGAGAATGCAGTGGAAGCATAGCATAGTCAAAGGGCCATTTCTGACGTAATAGGTACGTAGAGAGACCGAACCGATCGACATCACTATAGCAGGGAAGACTATAGTAGTCGTATTTAACATCGTAGACATAGGCAACGACAAAGACATAATATTAGGGTTACTATGGCATGAAGATTACAACCTGGACATTAGCTAGAAGAATAGTAGCTACCTACGACCCTAAACGGAGTCGTATTCGACTAGCGAGATAGGGAGCGTATAAGGATCGCGAGCGGACGATGCTTAGAGAAAGGCATGTCCTATAGATCTACCGTAAGAGACGGACAGTAGCAGGTAGACTACTACAGACTCTAGAAGAGGCGGTATAATGACATCGATATTACAATAGGAAGAACGAGCTAAATCGCTAATAGCTATTCTCTCTATTAACAAATGCGGAGCACTATAATTAGAGTAGTAGGTTAAGATAGGAGAAATCGCTAGTATCGCTATAGACGGAACTAAGTTTATATACTATTAGAAAACTAAGAGACGAGACAAGACTAGGGAAGTACCAAAGGAATATAAAGGATACCTAGCATTCGAACCGAAATATCTAGAAGGATTACTAGAATACAGCCTATAGGATCATGAGATCAAGCTTAAGGAAGGAGCATGACTAAAGTTCTTTAAGATTTATTATACGAGCTAGATACAGAACAAAGAACTTAAGCGATATTTAGAGGAGAACCTTCGAAGAGGACATATCCGCCTGTCGATATCGCCAGCAGGCTACCCAATCCTATTTGTGCCTAAGAAAGACGGAAAGCTACGGTTATACGTTGACTATCGGCAACTTAACGAACAGACCGTGAAAAATCGATACCCGTTACCACTAATCTCATAGCTCCGAGATTAGTTAGCAGGAGCCTAATATTTTACGCGTCTTGACTTGCCATTGGCCTACAACTATATACAGATCAAAGAAGGCAACAAGTGGAAAACGGCCTTTAGGACACCCTATGGCCACTATAAGTACCTCGTCATGCCATTCGGACTTACAAACGTGCTAGTAACGTTCTAAGCCCTGATTAATCGAGCTATCCGACCCTTTCTTAACAAATTTGCGATATATTATCTTAACGACATACTTATCTTCTCTAAGACGATAGACAAACACCAGAAGTATATAAAAGTAGTACTAGACATACTATACACGTACAAGCTATTAGTTAACAAGGAAAAGAGCAAATTCTATATTAGGAAGATAGTCTTTTTAGGATATAAAATATCCCTAGGACAAATCTAGATAGAATCTTCAAAGGTTAAAGCTATTAAGAATTAGCTATAACCGACGTTAGTTATAGGAGTATAAAGTTTTATCGGATTTATAAACTTCTACTAAATGTTCATTAGGAACTTTAGAGCGATCGTACAACCTTTATACGAACTTACTAAGAAGAATACTAAATTCTAATAGGAAGAGTAATACAAGTAAGCATTTACGTAAATCCGCGACGCCATTACTAAAGATCTAGTACTAGTACTACCAAACCCTAAGAAGCCATTCGAGGTAGAAACGGACGCTTTAGACTATGCTATCGGAGGACAATTAGGACAACAAGACAGATAAGGAAAGCTATATCCTATAGCCTTCTTTTTAAAGAAGCTTAATAGACTACATCTTAATTATCTAATCTACGATAAGGAACTACTTGTGATTGTCGAAGCTTTTAAGGAATGGCGACTATACCTTAGTAGCACGATTAAACTAGTATAAGTATATATAGATTATAAGAATTTATAATACTTTATAACGACGAAGGAGCTTAATAGATAACAAATATAATAGGTAGAATTCCTCGTAGAATTTAACTTTGAGATCCGCTATAAGAAGGGCAAAGAGAACGTACGAGCAGACATCTTAAGCCGACGAACGGATCACACGGAAGGACAAACGGAAATAATACTACCATTATTCAGGGAACGAATAGATAGAACGCTATATTATGAAATATAGATACCTATAGAAGATAATCTACTTAACTCGTTCCTAGAATATTATATAATCTTTCGAGAAGAAAGGATTAATAAGATATAGTATTAAGTAATACCTAGACCACTAGTACCTAACGGAGTAGAAGAAAGAGATAGGAAACTCTAGTACCGAGGTAAAGCGTATATCTATAACAAAGATCAGTAGCTACGGATAATTCGAGAACTCTACAAGTCGAAACTCGGAGGATACAAAGGAGTCACGAAGACTGTCGCATAAGTCAAGAAACACTACGACTTTCTATAGTTAATGACACGAGTTAAGGAAGTCGTATGGAACTACGATATCTACAATCGAAGCAAAACGGCACGATATAGGCTATATAGGCTACTTTAGCTACTGCTAATAGCTAACAAACTATAGAGTTTAGTCATAATAGACTTTATTACAAAGCTACTAGAATCTAAGGATATAGCTATAGGAGTGATCTATGATAATATCCTTACTATAGTAGATTGCCTAACTAAATAAGTATACTTTTTCCCCTATAAAGAATCCTAGATAGCTAAATAACTAGTAGATATAATCTATTAGCAAGTTATATTAGTATATGCTTAGTTATAAGAATGGATTACTAATAGAGATACCAAGTTTGTATTAAAGTTCTAGCAAGCGTTAATGTAACGATTAGGTGTTAATAGCAAGCTATTAATGGTATATTACCCGTAGACTGATAGATAAATGGAGCGACTAAACTAAGTTATCGAGTAGTATCTCTGTTCTTATGTCAATTACTAGCAAGATAACTAGGTTATACTATTGCTAATAGTATAACTCGCTTATAATATAATGCCAATGGAAACGACCAAAGTTATACCGTTCTTTGCGAACTATGGATATAAAGCAGACCTTAGGCAAGGACTAGAGGTTACAGTGCCAAGAGCAGTAGTCAAAGTAGAACAAATGTATATACTATACGAGAAACTTAAAAAGGAACTCGAGTTTATCAGGACTAGAATGAAAAATTACTATGACAAACACAGGCTCAAGGGACCTTGCCTAAAGAGGGGAGACAAAGTCTACCTAATCGTATAAAACTTACAATTGTACGAAACTTACAAACTAAATGACTAAGTACAAAGCTAGACTTTAAGAAGGTCAGACCCTTTATTATTAAAGAACAAATTTCGATATCTAACTACTAACTATCATTACTATCATCTATATAATTACAGATAGATGTTTTTCATATTTTACTTCTTGAAATAGTACCAAAAAACGCTAAGGTTACTATATACATCGAAGCAGAGGACGAAGAGGAAGAATAGGACATTAAAGAAATTCTAGATTTACGCATTATTAATAGAGAACTATAGTACCTAGTCAAATGGCTTGATTTTAGACTAGAAGACAACTTATAGAAACCTGTTAAGAACCTAAATTGCCCTGAGAAACTAGAGCAGTTCTACCGGTGGAATCCTAACTAGCTATAAGAACCGGCTCTAAAGCCTATTCCCTGATAGAAAAAGAGGGGAACCCGCTAGAATTAGGACCAGGATCTAACCCGATCGACTTTAATCAAGCACGTTAAAAGCACCTAACGCCTAAGCCTAACCCGTAAGGGTCTATATTTCCGATATCGGCGGAGGAGTATCTAGTTCTTCCTCCTCCTCTAGACAAGCTACGCTACGACGAAAAACTTCGGTACTACGATCGTATAGGGATTGCTATAAACGACGTAATCGACTTAAACGGCTTAGCGTCTAAGTAAGTAATGCCTCGGTCTTAGCAATCTCCCTCGAAACCTTCTCCTACTCTAATAAATTTGAAAGGACTAAGATAGTTAGTAATCTAAGACTACGAAGGAAAATAACGAGGAACCTATAGGTATCTATAATGTTTAGACTACTATACTTCTTACCTATACGAATATAATTTTAACACTTGTTTAAACCCTCTATTATTATATAACGCTTTCGTAGCTTTGTATTCTAATAACGCTTATAAGGTATGGTGACCTTGTAACCCTCTTGCTTAATCTTGATAGTAATAGCGTGTCGTTTGCGTTTAAGATCACGACGATTCCTAGGAATACGATCAGCTATAACAAAAGGAAGTTAACAGAAGAAGGACGTTACCTACTAGGGAAAAGGGGGTGTTAGTGGTATTTGAAACAAGTCATAAGAAGCTTTCGGGTCGAAAGCCCTAAAGAGGGGGCATCGTATCATAAGCTAACTATATACCGCAACCTAGTAAGGTATAGCAGGCTAAATAAGCCACTAATCAAGAAGGGCACGAAGCGAGGTTAACATAGGATCGCTAGAGAGCACGGGCTACTACAGGCAAACAATTGCTAAAAGGGAAAGATAGCAGAGGATAGCTAGCTACTAAAGGCGATCTAAGGACAGGATAGAAGGGGACTATAAGCGATCGACAGAAGTATATATATATGTAAATAGTTACTCGTTATAGTAGACTCTAGGAGTTTACTAGTAATAGCAACCTATAATTATAGTACTTATACCAAGCATTGCTAATTATTGTAAGAGATAACTCTAGTATTGTTGTAAACCCTTTGGCTTTACCAAATCCCTTAGACGACCTGCCTATTTGTCCTACTTAATCTACCTTCGTCTGAACCCTTTCAGAAGAAGTCTAAGCTAGGTTTGTCACACGGGGCTTTACCCGGGCACAGAACAGACCTACCCTGCCCTACTTACCTACGCCCTATAGGTCCGCGGAGCGTTCGTTACTTGTTCGTAACTCGTCCGGTAGATACGCGGCTAAGGCCTGGTTAGGGCCTGACCTAGAGCCTAACCAGGCCCTACCTAGGTTATAACGCATACACTTAAAAGGCGCCCCTCTATATAACTCTTATATTCTTTTTCCTTTTCCTTTCTAAGGTAGTCAAATAGAATATTATACGCTTATCTACAGTTACTATAAGGCTAGTATATTACATTTCGACTACCTTCTTTACCGGTAATAACTCCCTAAGGGAGTTATCGATAACGTAGTTATAACAGATCTAATGGCATATAGGCCCTCGGGCTTAGCGGAATTATAGGAGCTCGTCCGCTCCCTTTAAGCAGCAGTAGAATAGCAGAACGCGACGATCGATACTCTCTAAGCATCCTAAACCCAACCTATCCTGACCCCTAAGTCGGCTAGGGTGCCCCTTAAAGCTTAGCGGCTATAGCAGAAGCGTCTCCTAACTAGATAACCTTTTGACGGCAAAAAGGAACTCTTTATAGTATGGAAGAGTATGATAGAATACGTCCTTGTAGCTAATAGAGATTTTATTAGCTCTAATTACGACTAATAGGTCTTTATCTAAGGAAACCTTACGCGCTAGGTATAGACTCGAGTTATAGCTTACTATAAATCTATAGGCCTAAAAGTTAGGTATAACCTGACCGAGTTCCTCTAATATTTTGAGAGTATCTTCTCTAACCTTTATAAGAAGACGGTAGCCTTGTTAGAACTAGAATTCCTTTGATAGAGAGATAACGAACTGTTTACTACCTTTATTGTTCGGTTTAAGGCTAAGCTATCGAAGGCAGGCGGTCTCCTTTGGAGTGACGAGCTATACCTGATTAAATTATAATAATGCTTCTCTTCGAAACTTAAATATATGGCGGTTAGACAAGGAATTCCCTAGAATAATTACGTGATAGCGGTCGAGAAATACTATAAGATTGCTATAGATCTTAAGGCTCTTTAGCTTAATAATAAGTATTAGTAGATATGGGGGCGGTAGGTAGCACCTGAACTATAGAGAGAGAAGGATATAGAAGGAGATATACCGATAATTGGAATTAACTTGTCATGTATTAACCTATAGAGGAAGGGACCTAATAAGGATAGGGTAGGAAAATGTAGGGGTAACGCCCTATAAGCGAAATAGGTTAGTCTGGAAGTATATATAGTCTAATAGGCAGCCGGAGTGTATATCTAGTATAGGTAGAAGGGTTACTTTATTACTAAGTGTCACTTTGCCCCTACTTTAAGGCTAATATAGTAGAACTAGCTAAGAACCGACATTAATACCTTAGAGGCTAAGGATTAGAAGGAAGACGATGACCTATCTAATGAAGGAGACGGTAAGTAGGGAAAAGAGTAGCCCCTGAGTAAAGTCTTGTAAGGGGGCTAGAAGATTATAATTACCTAGAAGATAAGTTTATAGAAATTAATAAGAGAATAGATAGACCTTCTTTTCTTATTCTAATCTTCTTTAACTCTACTAGCTTTGTAAACGCTTAAATAAATAGTAGATGTTCTAGCTATAGCGTTATTAGTGAAAGAATATACTAGAAGCTTAGAATTAAGTAGATTAGTTTGCCTATTATATATACCTTTAGGACTATAACTAGGCTATAATAGGACCGGAAGATCACTTAGATAGCCTATGTTACGATAGATATCAATAGCTAGGAGAGTTAGGCTACGTTTTATATAGTCCTAGGACTCATATATGACGTTATATTAGGTCTCCTATAGATAGGATACTAGAAGGTTAAACTAGATATATATATAAGCATTCTTAAAATCGGGATATAACTAGGATTATTTATCTATAAGATCTCTTTATAGTTAAGATAAATAGGAATCTCTTAAATTATAGGTATAATCTTTATAGGCATAGTTTAGAGGGTATAGAAGAAGAAGACTTCCGATACCTTCCTAGTTACTAGTATCTAGGAAATGATAACCATCTTAGAATCAAGACACCAATTTGATAGAGAAAGTATAAGGAATAGGGGTACCCGATTAGGGCCTAATACAGAGTCAGAGGTCACCTTACTAGATAAACTTTACAACTTTGCCGACCTCTTTAATAAGGAGAAAGCTAGTAGACTTCCCCTACATCGCGGCACGGCCGATCATTATATCAAATTAAAGGAGGGCCTAGACGGAAAGATCTCTGAACTCCCTTAGGGGCCTCTCTATAATATACCATAGGATTATTTATTAGAAGTCTAAAAGTAAGTCGTTAACTTGCTAGATAAGGGATAGATCCGAGCTAGCTCCTCTTCGGCCGCTGCCCCTATCTTCTTAGTAAAAAAAGCGGATAGAGGTTAGAGGTTCTATGTCGACTATCAAGCGCTAAACAAGATTACGAAGTAAGATCGATACCCCCTCCTACTTATTAAGGAAACGCTTTACCCTCTAGCTAGAGCTAAGTAGTTTATAAAGTTAGATATCCGGGCGGCCTTTTACTATATCCGGATCGTAGAGGGCTACAAACATTTGATAGTATTCCGGACCTAGTTCGGCCTCTTTAAGTAGCTTGTCTATTCCTTTAGACTTATAGGCATACCTATAACCTTTTAACGATATATTAATAACGCTTTTAGCCTAATGCTTAGAGACTTTATAATAGTATACCTTGATAATATCTTAGTTCATACTTCAGGTAGTAGGAAAGATTATATAAAGAGAGTAAAGGATATACTCTAAAGATTATAAAAAGTAGGACTTGTATTAGATCTTAAGAAGTACGTGTTTGCTATAAAAGAAGTCAAGTACCTTAGCTATATTATGGAGGTAGGGGCCTAGGTCTGCCTAGACCCTGAAAAGCTAGCCGCCATCTATAAGTAGAAGGCACTATAGAAGGTTTAGGGAGAGTAAAGCTTCTTAGGGTTTGCCAATTTCTACTAAGACTTCATCTCTAACTTTTCTAGGCTGATAGAACCCTTAATATAGTTAACCTATAAGAATACCCTATTCTGGTAGGGGACTAAGGAATAGAAGGCCTTTAACGCCTTTAAGATAGCTTTTATATTGGAACCTGTCCTTGTATAATAGGACCCTAAACGGGAGACGGTATTCGAGGCAGATTGCTCCAGGACGGCGTTAGGGGGGTGCCTATTCTAGTAAGGAGAAGATAGGGTCCTATACCCTATAGCCTACTACTCTATAAAACTAATCCTAGCCGAATGAAACCATATAATCCATAATAAGGAGTTACTTATAATTATCTCGTACCTAAAGGCCTAGTCAGCCGAGCTTTATAGTATTATAGCTCCCTTTTGGATCTTAACTAACTATAAAAACCTTGAATACTTTTCTTAGCCTTGTTTAATCAGTAAGCGGTGAGCTTGATAGGCCGAGATACTCTCCCTCTTTAACTTTGAGCTCTATTACCAACCTAGGTTATAAGCGTCCTACCCCGACGCCCTATCCTATCGCGAATAAGACTTTCCCGAAGACGTATAACATATAGTATAACTTCTCCCTATTATCCGGATAGACATAATAGATTCCTTGATGTTATCTAAAGCATCTTACCTATCGAAGGGGAGCACCATTTTCATAGATAAATAGCTAGTAGCCTTATAAGATAAGGGAGTTATTAAGGATAAATATTACGTATATTAGCTCTAGGCTGTCTGGGATAGGGCCCGAAAATTTCCGAAGGAAGCGAATATAGTATAGACCTAGATTATAGATTACTTCCTTAACGTATAGGGTGCTCTCTAGTTCTAGGGTAGACTTTAGCTCCCTATATAGGAACTATTTACTATTGCTATCCTTTAATATATCTATAACTCCCTTATATCGGGTTACCTAGGGAGGAATAGGCTATTTAAAATGCTTTAATAGGACTACTATTAGGATTTTATATCTCTAGACGTAAAGAGGTTTATAAGGAACTATTATATATGTTAAAGGGCTAAGGTTTTACGTTAACTATAATAAGGACTCTTCTAGCCCCTACCTATTGCTAACTGCTTCTAGAAATAGATTTCTATCGATTTTATAGTCGATCTTTTTGCTGACCTCAATGTTGTTTCAGGCGCCGACTTGGTCATGTCTATGGGTAGGTTTGCTGTCCAGTCATGCTCACACGACGCCGACCTATATAAGACGAGAATTTACCCTAGTACCTTATAATGATCACCGACCGGCTGTTAAAGTATATCTAGCTCGAAGCTATATCCTCGATAGGAGCCGAGGTATACATGCTCTGGTTCTAGGACATATAGTAGCAGTTTTATAGATTTCCGATATAAATTATTACTAATTGCGGTTTAGACTAGCTTAGCTAGTTTTAGACTACTCTCTATAAGATTGTTAGGATTGAGTAGCTACTATTAATAGCCTATTATCTATAGATAGATAGAGGTATAGAACGTATAAATTAGGAGGTATAGACTATCTTATAGACTATAGTTTCCTTTGCTTAATATGACTAGCCTAAATATTTATCTATATATTAGCTTGTAATTAATAACCGTGACTTGATGGTAACTAGGATAAGTATAAGCTACCTCCTCTATAGTTATAATATAAGCCTAATATAGTTTGCTAACCTATTGGACGCTCCTACCTTAACCCTATGAGGAAGAGCTACTAATTTCTTATATTACTTAAGAGAAGGTATAAAATAGACCTAGGCTGCCATTATATATATATAATAACGTTAGTAAGAAAATATTAATCGTTCTTAATACCTAGCTAAGAGATTTAAAGTAAGGGATAAAGTATAGCTATCCTTATATAATATTAAGACTAACTACCCTAGCTATAAACTTAACTAGGTTAATGCTAAATATAAAGTAATTATAATACTAATATTATTAATAGTAACTCTAGATATTCCCTATAGCCTTTACCCTACCTTTTATATTAATCTTATTAAGTATACTATATCTAACCTACTACCTTTATAATATATATTAGATTTCTAACCAGATCTAATATTAAAACTCTCCTAGAAAAGATTACTATAGGAAGAATATAAAGTAGAAGCGATCCTTATAACTAGGAATATAAGGAGGAGAGGAAATTGATATAATATATTAGTAAAATAAAGAGGATATAATACCTTAACTTAAGAACTATTAGGGAATCTAGAGAATACTAAGGCGCTTAATACGTTTAAGTAAGAGTAAAGAGATATATACTACCATAATAGACTAGTTACAAATAAGAGGTAGGGGAGAGTATAAAAGCAAATAATATAAATTTCTTATATAGGCAGGTAAACCCGGGGCAAACGAGCAGCGGGCATATCACGGTCACGTCGCGGACGCGTCGCGACCATATTACAGACGCGCCTATAGAGATAGTCTAATTATAAAAATAAAACAAATATACTAATTAGCATACGACGCGCTTATTCCACGACCTCCTCCTCCTTATCCTCCCCCTCTAAAATAATAGTTACGGCGGCGAAGGTAGGGTCATCGCGGTCGCGGACCAGGCGTGCTATACGCTCGACGGGCGAGGAAGAGCGGCGGGTGTAGGAACGGCCGAAGTTAATCGGCACGGGTGCAGGGCGCGTAGAGGCGCTCGAGCGGGTGTAGGAGGCGGGCGACAGGGTGCCTAGGATGTAGGCGACAAGGGTAGCATTAATGTCGACTAAAGTTAATATATTCTCGTTTGTATGCTATATCTAGCATAGTATGCTGTCGTTCTATACTATAGCGTGGTGTATAAGTTGCCTAGTAGCTTATAGGGTAGGGTTAGGGCTAGTAGTAGGTTAGACGATGTTACTATAATAGGTAGGGGTATTAGGGGTAGTGGTGGTAGCGATTAGGGCAAAGTTATTATTAGAATGACGAGAACTTGCGGCTAGGGCGGGGGCAAAGGCGGCCTATCTAGGTAAATAGTTAGACTAGATAGCCTCGAAGAGTATAGAGAACGAACGCACTAGTATGGAGAACTTAGGCGTTAGAATGGTACGATAGGCGCCTTAGTTAGTAGTCTTATAGTAAGTAGGGGAGGTAAGGGCGATGCTAGTATTATAATAACCTATAATTTTCTTAATACTTATATATAGGCAGGGGTTATTAGCCTAGAGCTATAGATCTTAAATATAGCTCTTATAACTTTCATAATATATTATATAGGAAATGCCTTAACCTTAGATATACTTAACCTTATTACCTTTTAGAAGTCGGTTAATATATAGTAGATAGTACTATTACTTCTTAGGTTATAGCTTAAACTCCTTATTAGAGGAGTCGCCCTTAATAGTATACCTATTAAGGGAGAGGTTAACATTCTTATATTATAAAATAAGGAGTTAATCCATACCTTATATATATATATAATAGCTAAAATTAGTATAGGTAAAGGAAAAACTTATATAATAATCTTTATTTTTATATAACAAACCTAACTCAGACTTCTTCTAAAAGGGTCTAGACAGAGGTAGGTAAAGCGGACAAGGGCGTAGGTCGTCTAAGGGATTCGGTAAAGCCAAAGGGTTCACAACAACACAAGAGTTATCTCTTACAGTAGTTGGCAATACTTAGTATGAGTACTGTGATTATGATTGTTACCACTGGTGAACTCCCAGAGTCCACTATAACGAGTGACTATCTACATATATATATAATCCCAGTGATCACTCGTGATCACGGTGATTGTAAGTGATCGCATGGTGATGATCACCCTAATCACTGGTGAGCGTAGTGATCACTGTGCTTCCCCATGTTGTAATTAGTCCTTTCGTTCCTTCGGCTTGATTGGCCTATCTGTGCCGGTGGCTTAGGTGGCATCTATATATATATTTCCGTGACACGATGTCCTCCCTCCGAGGCTTTCGACCCGAAAGCCCTCTTTTTAGGCCGTTTCAAATAGCGTTAACATTCCTTATGTTCCTTGTACGTGTTCTTTCTCCTTAGCCCTTGTTACCCTTTGTACTGTCAATTATATCGTCTAACACGCGTAGATCCCTAGCGTCTATTCGTCGTAAGCGTTTAGCTTAGTTTATTTCCGATCATAGGTTTGTAGTGATAGCGTGTTCCTATTATATAGAGTATAACCGAGTATATAAGATGATTGAAAAATCTCGTCGTTACGAGGCTTATATATATTAGGGTCGTGCTTATAATGGTTCTAGCGTTCTAGTTACTTCTTATAAGTTCCTGTTTCCTTGCGAGGGTACGCTTCTAATTACTACGTAGTAGATCGTATTATATACGAGCAACGTCATTTGAAGGCTAAAGAGAAAGAGGCCGAAGCCTTACTATAGGAATATTAGTATAAAGCGTCTAAGGCATTAGCCTATCTGACTTGGGTTCGTAAATAACGAGAGTTCCTAGTAGAGAAGGGGGCAGATATGGTTATACGGGGTTTGTCGAATCTAGACGAATTAGAGGCGGTAGAATAGCAGGAATCGGGGGCCGTTATATAATTTAGCGGTGGCGTCGAGGTTGTTAACTAGGGCGCTGTTTTCGGTTCTGTCCTAGGTTTGCCTTTAGCTAATCTAGGTTCTGTTAGTAGAACTGCTCTAGTTTCTTAGGGTAATTTAGATTCTTAACTAGTTCCTATAAACTGTCTTTTAGTCTAAAATTAAGCTATTTAACCAGATACTATAGTTCCCTATTAATAATGTATAAATCTAGAATTTCTTTGACGTCCTATTCTTCCTCTTTGTCTTTTGCTTCAATGTTTATAGCGACTTTGGCGTTTTTCGGTGCTAGTTCGAGAAGTAAAATATGAAAAACATCCATCTGTAGTCATATAGATGACGATAGCAATAGTCAGTAGTTAAATGTCGAAATTCGTTCTTTGATAACGAAGGGTCCGACCTTCTTAAAGTCTAGCTTTGTGCTTAGTCGTTTGGTTCGTAAGTTCCGTACGATCAGGTAGACTTTGTCTCCCCCCTCTAGGCGAGGTCCCTCGAGTCTATGTTTGTCGTAGTAATTCTTTATTCTGGTCTTGACAAACTCGAGTTCCTTTTTTAGCATTTTATATAGTATATACATTTTTTCTACTTTGACTACTGCTCTCGGTACTATAACCTCTAGTCCTTATCTAAGGTCTGCTTTGTATCTATAGTTCGCGAAGAATGGTATAACCTTGGTTATTTCCGTCAGCGTCATGTTGTAAGCAAGTTATACTATTGGCAATAGTATAACCTAGTCGTCTTGTTAGTAGTTAACGTAAGAACGTAGATACTGTTCGACGACTTGGTTTAGTCGCTCCATTTATCCGTTGGTCTACGGGTAATATGCCATTGACAGTTTGCTATTGACGCCTAATCGTTACATTAACGCTTACCAGAACTTCGATACAAACTTGGTATCCCTATCGGTGATCTATTCTTATGGCTAAGTATACACTGATGTAACTTGCCAATAGATCATGTCTACTAACTGTTCCGCTATCTAGGACTCCTTATAGGGGAAGAAATATACCCATTTAGTCAGGCAATCTACTATAGTAAGGATATTATCGTAGATCACTCCTATGGCTGTATCCTTGGATTCTAGCAGCTTCGTGATAAAGTCTATCGTGACCAAACTCTATGGTTTGTTAGGTATTAGCAGTGGCTAGAGTAGCCTATACGGCTTGTATCGTGCCGTTTTGCTTTAGTTGTAGATGTCGTAGCTTCGTACGACTTCCTTGACTTGTGCCGTTAACTGTGGAAAGTCGTAGTATTTCTTGACTTATACGATAGTTTTCGTAACTCCTTTATATCCTCCGAGTTTCGACTCGTGGAGTTCTCGAATCATTTATAGCTATTGATCCCTATTGTAGATATATACTTTGCCTTAGTACCAGAGTTTCCCATCTCTTTCTTCGACTCTGTTAGGTACTAGTAGTCTAGGTATTACTTAATACTATGTCTTATTGATCCTTTCTTCTCGAAAGATTGTATAACATTCTAGGAATGAGTCGAGTAGATCATCTTCTACGGGTGTCTGCATTTCGTGATGTAGCGTTCTATCTACTTATTCCTTGAACAATGGTAGTGTTGTTTCTGTTCGTCCTTTTGTATAATCCGTTCGTCGGCTTAAGATATCCGCTTATACGTTCTCTTTGCCCTTTTTGTAGCAGATCTCAAAGTTGAATTCCGCAAGGAATTCTGCCTATTATATTTGCCATCCGTTAAGCTCCTTCGTTATCGTGAAGTATCATAAATTCTTGTGATCTGTATACACTTATACCGGTTTAATCGTATTACTGAGGTATAGTCGCTATTCCTTAAAAGCTTCGACAATCGTAAGTAGTTCCTTGTCGTAGATCGGATAATTGAGACATGGTCTATCGAGCTTCTTTGAAAAGAAGGCTACAGGATATAGCTTTCCTTGTCCGTCTCGTTATCCTAATTATTCTCTGATGATATAGTCTGAAGCGTCTGTTTCTACCTCAAATAGTTTCTTAGGATCTAGTAGTACTAGTACTAGGTCTTTAGTAATGGCGTTATAGATCTATATAAATGCTTACTTATACTATTCTTCCTATTGGAATTTAGTATTCTTCTTAATAAGTTCGTACAAAGGTCGTACGATCGCTCCAAAGTTCCTAATAAACATTTGGTAGAAGTTTATAAATCTGATAAAGCTTCGTACTTCCGTAACTGACGTCGGTTGTGGCCAATTCTTAATGGCTTTAACCTTTAAAGGTTCCATCCGAATTTGTCCTAGGGATATCTCGTATCCTAAAAAGACTATCTTCCTAATATAGAATTTGCTCTTTTCCTTGTTAACTAATAGCTTATACGCGTATAGCGCATCTAGTACTACTCTTATATACTTTTAGTATTCGTCTATCGTCTTAGAAAAGATAAATATATTATCGAGATAATATACTGCAAATTTGTCGAGAAAGGGTCGGATAGCTTGATTAATCAGGGCTTAGAACGTTGCTAGCGTGTTCGTAAGTCTAAATGGCATGACAAGGTACTTGTAGTAGCTATAGGGTATCCTAAAGGCCGTTTTCCACTCGTTGCTTTCTTTGATCTATATATAGTTGTAGGCCGATAGCAAGTCAAGACATGTAAAATATTAGGCTCCTGCTAACTAATCTCAGAGCCGTAAGATCAGTAGTAACGAGTATCGGTTTTTCACAGTCTGTTTATTAAGTTACTAATAGTCAACATATAACTATAGCTTTCTATCCTTCTTAGGTATAAACAGGATTAGGTAGCCTACTAGCGATGTCGACAGGCAGATATATCCTCTTTAAAGGTCCTCCTCCAAATATCGCTTAAGTTCTTCGTTCTACGTCTAGCTTATATAATAAATCTTGAAGAACTTTAGTTATACTCCTTCCTTAAGCTTAATCTCATGATCCTATAGGCTGTATTCTAGTAGTCCTTCTAGATATTTCGGTTCGAATGCTAGGTGTCCTTCGTATTTCTTCGGTACTTCCCTAGTCTTGTCTCGCCTCTCGGTTTTCTGATAGTATGCGAACTTGGTTCTATCTATAGCAATACTGGCAATTTCTCCTATCTCGACTTACTACTCTAATTACAATGCTCCGCATTTGTCAACGGAGAGAATAGCTATCGGCGGTTCGGCTTATTCCTCCTGTTATAATGTCGTTATCGTTTTGCCGCTTCTTCTAGAGTCTGTAGTAGTCTGTCTACCACTGCCTATCTCTTGCGGTAGATCCGTAGGATATGCCTTCCCTTAGACATCGTCTACTCGCGATCCTTGTATGCTCCCTATCTTACTAGTCAAATACGACTCTATTTAGGGTTATAGGTAGCTACCATTCTTCTAGCTAATGTCTAGGTCATAATCTTCATACTATAGTAACCCTAATATCATGTCTTTATTGTCACCTATGTCTATAATACTAAATATAACTACTATAGTCTTCCCTGCTATAGTGATATTAATCAGTTCGGTCTCCCTATGTACCTATTACGTCGGAAATGGTCCTTTGACTATGCCATGCTTCTGCTTCATTCTCTAGGGTATCCGTAGCTGATTTATAAGCGTCGGCGAAATTAGGTTCATCTCTACTCTACTATCTACTAGTACGAGCATTTCGTGCTATTTCCATTATGCTATTATCTATAGTCGCTTGTCCTGCCGTTGTCGTCTAAAGATCGCGGCGACTTCCTATATTTCTGCCAGGAGGTCTCGATATAGTGGTCTCTTACGGCAGTTCCTCCTATACTACGCTACTACTCGCCGCTATATGGGCGTTAATAGTTTTCGGGCCCCTTGAAGGGTCCTAACCTGTTTCCTAGGTTAGTACTGACCTCTTTAGTTATTCGGCTAGTAGTGGCTTCGTCGATTATACTTATCTCTATAAGCCATTAGGTGCTTGCAGTTTCCTACCATTAGGTCTGTTCTACTTTCCATTATACGTACTATAGCTTTATCTAAAGCTCCCGAATTCGCAATTTCTTTTCGTCCGTGTAATAAAAGCAATCGTTACTCTAGTATAAGTCCTATATATCTCGTCCTATTCTATAGTACCTAGGCCAGGCCCGTTTTAGAACTATTATAATGCCTTCTAGACTCCGGTCTTCAATCTTCCAGAGCAATTCGGCCGCTCTATTTCCTACATTATAAACCCATTCCACAGGGTATAAGCTTCTATCCTCATTTCCTTGTCAGGTCGGCCAGTGATTGTTCTCGAATTTATCGCAGAAGTGGTATCGGCATTCGTATGCTATATACTAAAACCAGGGCACTTGCGTATATACCTTGTGTCGAGAGTATAGTCATATAGCGTTGCCTAAGAGGTATTAGAATTCTCTCCTAAATCCTTCCTACTATATATAGACTGTAGGTACTCCAATGCTAAGGTAGGAGTATTTCTTCTAGTAGCTTTCCTACGTACGCTCGTCTTTTCCGTGGTTCGTGCGCATAAACTAATATTCTAGGTTCCGTACGTCGTTACTAAGTTGCTAATCGTCAAAATACTCGGTGTAACTATCAGGTCTATTATATACCATAAGCTATTCTCCTTTAATGGTTTCCACGATATGTCAGAGTTCCCTCGTCTCGTCCCTCATCTTATCGCTCTACTAGGCAAGTTAAGTCAAATGTTCATCCCATTCGCGTAATTCCATATTGAGCTAGAAAACTTCGTTACGGTACCGCTCAATTCGTTCCTAGAGAAATAGAATATTAGGTCTAGGTCTTTCAACTCCTTAGGTGTCGGTCGTCCACGATCTATCCCACCTCTATATAACTATAAAACCCTACTGCCCTAAGGCTAGGAGAATCGAAATTAGCGGTACGTACTCTCCTGCCGTATCCCATTTGGCAAGACCTGTCTCTAGGTCTATAGCGACTAGTTCGGAGTATAGTACTTGTCTGTCTTCTCTATTGCTATCGTGTCCGAAACTGTCTGTGTTGCTGTCCTTGTCTTTGTAGCTTGTAGCTACTATTTCGGTGACGTTCTTAGTGGTTTCGTTAATATCTATGATTTCTTTTCTAGGGACTAGCTTCTACTCTTTCTTCGGTGTCACAGAAATATGCATGTAGATGCCGCCTAGGCCACCGGCACAAACAGGCCAATCAAGCCGAAGGAACGGAAGGACCAATTACAACATAGGAAGTATAGTGATCACTACGCTTACTAGCGATCAGGGTGATCACCACCATGTGATCACTTACGATCACCGTGATTAGGAGTAATCACTAGGATTATATATATATATAGATAGTCACTCGTTATAGAGGACTCTAGGAGTTTACCAATGGTAACAATCACAATCACAGTACTTATACCAAGCATTACTAATTACTATAAGAGGTAACTCTAGTGTTATTATAAACCCTTTAGCTTCACCAAATCCCTTAGACGACCTGTACGCTTGTTCCGCTTAATCTACCTTCGTCTAGACCCTTTTAGAAGAAGTCTAAGTTAGGTTCGTCATATATTATTACTACTCCCTTTGTTCTATCATAGTTCAGAACGGAGGTAACTTCGACCTTGATATCGACATGGCTACTAACGTTACGGCCGAACAGCTGCTCGCTTAGCTTGGTCAATTCTAGCAGCAGATCTAGGAGTTAGACTAGAGAGACAAGGCTGCTTAAGCTCGAATTAAGGAACTCGAGAACCGCGAAAAGTACTTGTAGAAGTTAGTTAACGAGGCCTACGCCAAAATCAAGGCACTCGAGGGCGCCAAAGTGAAGCGTATCAAGATCGAACTACCTAGTAAATACGGAGGAACTAAGGAAGATCTTGTAGAATTCCTGATAAACCTCTGATCCTACTTCCGGCTTAATGATGACAAGTTTCCGGATGATAAAGCCAAAGTCCTCTATATAGCTACAAGACTAGAGGGCAAGGCACTTAGATAGTTCGAGCCTATATAGAATGACTATCTCACTGAGGAAGACGAAGACGAACGAGACGTATTTATATAGGTAGTCTTCTGATCTTACGACCGTTTCGAAGAAGAGCTTCGGAAAGTTTTTGGCGACAAAGACGAGAAGATTTATATGTAAGAAAGACTTGCTAATCTCTAATAGACTAAGTTAGTAGCCTCTTACGCTATATAGTTTAGACAGGACATACTCAAGTCTTAGCTTAATAATAAGGCGTTAATGTAATTGTTCTATAATGGCCTAAAGGAAAAGGTTAAGGACAAGCTATATAAGTATAATCGGCCTAAGACTCTAGATAAATATATTACACAGGCTATTAGGATCGATGATCGACTCTATATATAAGAGTAGTAGAAACGAGGTCAAATGAATAGAACTATAGTTAAGGCCAATAACAAGAAAAAGCAAGTATACGTCAGTACCTTATATAGGATATACCTTAGAGCCATAGATATAGATATAATGTAGAAGTAAGACTAGAAGAAGACGGCTAAAGACAAGTCTAATATTACCTACTATAACTATAGAAAGAAAGGACACTATAAGCGAGAATGCCAGAGCCTAAAGAAAGAATGGAAACTAACCCTTAGAAAGGAAATTACGACTATTAACAAAACTACTAAGGACGTCATCGAAGTAGCGGCCATAAGCTACAAAGATAAGGGCAATGACACAGACAGTCTCAGACACAACGGCAACGGTAAAGACGAACAAGCACCGTACTCCGAACTAGTCACTATAGATCTAGAGACAGGTCTTGCCAAATAGGACATGGCAAGAGAATATACACTGCCAGTTTCGATTCTCCTAGCCTTGAGGCAGTAGGGTCTCATAGTCACGTAGAGGCGAGATAGATCGTAGACAACCGATACCTAAGGAATTGAAAGACCTAGACCTAATGCTCTATTCCTCTAGGAACGAATCGAATAGTACTATAACGAAGTTTTCTAACTCAATATGGAACTGCGTGAATAGGATAGGCGCTTGACTTGACTTGCCTAGCAGAGCGTTAAGATAAGGGACGAAATAAGGGAACTCCAACGTATCGTAGAAACCATTAAAGGAGAACAGCCTATGACATATAATAGGCCCGATAGCTATACTAAGTATCTTGACAGCCAGTAACTTAGTAATGATGTATAGAACCTAGAATACTAGTTTATACAAGCAAACCGTAGGAAAGACGAGCGTATGTAGGAAAGCTACTAGAAGAAACACTCTTATCTTAGCATTAGAGTACCTACGGCCTATATATAGTGGGAAGGATTTGGGAAAGAATTCTAATACCTCCTAGGCAATGCCACGTGACTACACCCTCGACACAAGGCATATACGCAAGTGCCCTAGTTCCAGTGTATAGCATACGAATACTAATATCACTTCCACGACAAATTCGAAAATAATCACTAGCCGACCCGACAGGAAAATAGGGACAGAGGCTTGTACCCTATAGAATAGGTCTACGATACAGGAAACAGAGCGGCCGAATTGCTCTGGAAGATCGAAGCCCACGATCTAGAAAGCATCATAATAGTTCTAAAACGAGCCTGGCCTAGGCACTACGGAACCGGACAAGATATATAAGACTCGTGCTAGAGCAACGATTGCCTCTATTATACGGACGAAAAGAAATTGCGAATTCGGGAGCTTCAGATAAAGCTATAGCACGTATGACGGAAAGTAAAATAGACCTAATAGTAGGAAGCCGCAAGCACCCAATAGCTTACGGAAATGAGCATGATTAATAAAGCTGCTATTAGCCGAGCAACTAGAGAGGTCAGCACTAACCTAGAAAACAGGTTAGGGCCCTTCAAGGGGCCCGGAAACCATTAATGCCTATATAGCGGCAAGTGGTAGCGTAGTATAAGAGGAACTAGCGTAAGAGACCACTATACCAAGACCTCCTGGCAGAAATATAGGAAATCGCTACAATCTTTAGACGATGGCGGCAAGACAAGCGGCTATAGATAATAGCATAATAGAAACAGCACGAAATACTCGCACTAGTAGATAGTAGAGCAGAGATAAACCTAATCTCACCGACGCTTGTAAATCAGCTATAGATACCCTAGAGAATAAAGCAAAAGCATGGCATAGTCAAAGGGCCATTTCTGATACAATAGGTATATAGAGAGACCGAACCGATCGACATTACTATAGTAGGGAAGACTATAGTAGTCGTATTTAGCATTATAGATATAGGTAACGACAAAGATATAATATTAGAGTTACTATAGTATAAAGATTATAACCTGGACATTAGCTAGAAGAATAGTAACTACCTATAACCCTAAATGGAGTCGTATTTAACTAACGAGATAGGGAGTATACAAGGATCACGAGCAGACAATGCTCAGAGAAAGGCATGTCCTACGGATCTACTACAAGAGACAGACAGTGGCAGGCAGACCACTATAGACTCTAGAAGAGGCAGCATAACGACATCGATATTACAATAGGAGGAACGAGCTAAATCGCCGATAGCTGTTCTCTCTGTTGACGAATACGGAGCACTATAATTAGAGTAATAGGTTAAGACAGGAGAAATTGCTAGCATCGCTATAGACAGAACCAAGTTTATATACTATTAGAAAACCGAGAGACGAGACAAGACTAGGGAAGTACCGAAGGAATACGAAGGACACCTAGCATTCGAACCGAAACATCTAGAAGGATTACTAGAACACAGCCTATAGGATTACAAGATCAAGCTTAAGGAAGGAGCATAACTAAAGTTCTTTAAGATCTACTATATAAGCTAGACATAGAACAAAGAACTTAAGCGATATTTAGAGGAGAACCTTCAAAGAGAATATATCTGCCTGTCGACATCGCTAGCAGGCTACCTAATCCTATTTGTGCCTAAGAAAGACGGAAAGCTACGGTTATACGTCGACTATCGGTAACTTAACGAACAGACCGTGAAAAACCGATACCTATTACCGCTAATCTCACAGCTCCAAGATCAGTTAGCAGGAGCCTAATATTTCACACATCTTGACTTGCCATCGGCCTATAACTATATATAGATTAAAGAAGGCGACGAGTGGAAAACGGCCTTTAGGATACCTTATGGCTACTACGAGTACCTTGTCATGCCATTCGGACTTACGAACGTGCTAGTAACATTCTAAGCCCTGATTGATCAAGCTATCTGACCCTTTCTCGACAAATTTATAGTATATTATCTCGACGATATACTCATCTTCTCCAAGATGATAGACAAACACCGGAAGCATGTAATAGCAGTGCTAGACGCGCTATACACGTACAAGCTATTAGTTAACAAGGAAAAGAGCGAATTCCATGTCAGGAAGACAGTCTTTTTAGGATACGAAATATCCCTAGGAGAAATCCGGATAGAACTTTCAAAGGTTAAAGCTATCAAGAATTAGCCACAACTAACGTTAGTTACGGAAGCACGAAGCTTCATCAGATTTACAAACTTCTACCGAATGTTCATTAGGAACTTTAGAGCGATCGTACGACCTTTATACGAACTTACTAAGAAGAATGCTAAATTCCAATAGGAAGAGCAACACAAGCAAGCATTTACGTAGATCTATAACGCCATTACTAAAGATCTAGTACTAGTACTACCAGACCCTAAGAAGCTATTTGAGGTAGAAACGGACGCTTTAGACTACGCCATCGGAGGACAATTAGGATAACGAGACGAACAAGGGAAGCTACATCCTATAGCCTTCTTTTTAAAGAAGCTCGATAGACTACGTCTCAATTATCCGATTTACAACAAGGAACTACTTACGATTATCAAAGCTTTCAAGGAATAGCGACTATACCTTAGTAGTACGATTAAACCAATATAAGTATATATAGATTATAAGAATTTGTAATACTTCACGACGACAAAGGAACTTAACGGACGACAAATACAATAGGCAGAATTCCTTATAGAATTTAACTTCAAGATCTGCTATAAGAAGGGTAAAGAAAACGTATAAGCAGACATTTTAAGTCGACGAACGGATCATATAAAAGGACAAACGGGAACAATACCACTGTTGTTCAAGGAACGAATAGATAGAATACTATATTATGAAATGCAGATACCCGTAGAAGATGATCTACTTGACTCGTTCCTAGAATGCTACGCAATCTTTCAAGAGGAAAGGATTAACGAGGCATAGTATCAAGTAGCACCCGGACTAGTAATACCTAACGGAGTAGAAGAGAAAGATAGGAAACTCTAGTACCAAGGCAAAGCATATATCTACGACAAAGACCAACAGCTACAAATGATTCGAGAACTCTACGAGTCAAAACTCGGAGGATATAAGGGAGTTACGAAGACTATCACACAAGTCAAGAGACACTACGACTTTCTACAGTTAACGGCACGAGTTAAGGAAGTCGTACGGAGCTACGACATCTGCAATCGAAGCAAAACGGCACGACACAAGCCGTATAGGCTACTTTAGCCACTGCCAACAGCTGACAAACCATAGAGTTTAGTTACAATAGACTTCATTACGAAGCTGCCAGAATCTAAGGACACGGCTACAAGAGTAATCTATAATAATATTCTTACTATAGTAGATCGCCTAACTAAATAGGTATACTTCTTTCCCTACAAGGAGTCCTAGATAGCTAAATAGCTAGTAGACGTGATCTATCGGCAAGTTACATCAGTACATACTTAGCCGCAAGAATAGATTACCGACAGAGATATCAAGTTCACATCGAAGTTCTAGCAAGCGTTAATGCAACAATTAGGCGTCAATAGCAAGCTATTAACAGCATATCACCCGCAGACCGATAGACAAACGGAGTAACTAAACCAAGTTATTAAGCAATACCTCTGCTCTTACGTCAATTACCAGCAAGACAACTAGGTCATACTATTACCAACAGTATAACTCGCCTATAACACGACGCCGACAGAAACGACCAAAGTCACACCATTCTTCGCGAACTATAGATATAAAGCAGACCTTAGGCAAGGACCAGAGGTCACAGTGCCAAGAGCAGCAGTCAAAGCAGAACAGATATACGCACTATACGAGAAGCTTAAGAAGGAACTCGAGTTTGTCAAAACCAGAATGAAGAACTACTACGACAAACACAGGCTCGAGGGACCTTGCCTAGAGAGGGGAGACAAAGTCTACCTGATCGTACGAAACTTACAAACCAAACGACTAAGCATAAAGCTAGACTTTAAGAAGGTCAGACCCTTCGTTATCAAAGAACGAATTTCGACATCTAACTACTAACTGTCGTTACCGTCATCTATATGCCTATAGACAGATATTTTTTATATTTCACTTCTTGAACTAGCACTAAAGAACACCAAGGTTGCTACACATATCGAAGCAGAGGACAAAGAGGAAGAATAGGACATCAAAGAAATTCTAGATTTATATATTATTAATAGGGAACTATAGTACTTAGTTAAATAGCTTGATTTCAAACTAAAAGACAACTCATAGGAACTAGTCAAGAATTTAAACTGCCCTAAGAAACTAGAACAGTTCTATCGGCAGAACCTAGATCGGCTAAAGGCAAACCTAGGATAGAACCGAAAACAGCGCCCTAGTTAATAACGTCGATACCACCGTTAAGTTATACGACGGCCCCCGATTCCTACTATTCTACCGCCTCCAATTCGTCTAGATTCGACAAACCCTATATAACCATGTCCGCCCCCTTCTCTACCAGGAACTCTCGTTATTTACAAACCCGAGTCAGACAGGCCAACGCCTTAGAAGCTTTATATTGATATTCCTATAGCAAGGCTTCGGCCTCTTTCTCTTCAGCCTTCAAACGACGTTGCTCGCGTATAATATGATCTACTGCGTTACGATTAGAGACGTGCCCTCGCAAGAAAACAGGAACTTACAAGAAGAAACTAGAACGCTAGAACCATTGTAAGCACGACCCTGACGCATGTAAGCCTTATAGCGACGAGATTTTTCAATCATCTTATACACTCGGTTATACTCTATGTAATAGGAACACGCCATCACTACGAACCCGTGATCAGAAATAAACTGAGCTAAACGCTCACGACGAATAGACGCTAGGGATCTACACACGTTAGACGGCATAATTGACAGCACGAAGGGCAACGAGGACTAAGGAGAAAAACACGTACAAGGAACGCGAGGGATGTTAGCGCTATTTGAAACGGCCTAAAAAGAGGGCTTTCGGGTCGAAAGCCTCGGAGGGAGGGCATCGTATCACAGAAATATGTATACAGATGCCGCCTAGGCCACCGGCATAAACGGGCCAATTAAGCCGAAGGAACGGAAGGACTAATTACAACATGGGAAGTATAGTGATCACTACGCTCACCAGCGATCAGGGTGATCACCACCATACGATCACTCACGATCACCGTGATCAGGAGTGATCACTAGGATTATATATATATATAGATAGTCACTTGTTATAGAGGACTCTGGGAGTTCACCAGTGGTAACAATCACAATCACAGTACTTATACCGAGCATTGCTAATTACTATAAGAGGTAACTCTAGTGTTATTGTGAACCCTTTGGCTTCACCGAATCCCTTAGACGACCTGTACGCTTGTTCCGCTCAATCTACCTTCGTCTGGACCCTTTTAGAAGAAGTCTGAGTTGGGTTCGTCACATTCGGGCTTTAACATTCTTGCTTATAGTGCCCTTTCTTTCTATAGTTATAGTAGGTAACATTGGACTTATCTTTAGTCGTCTTCTTCCGGTCCTGCTTCTATGCTATGTCTATATCTATAGCTCTAGGGTACATCCCATACGAGGTATTAGCGTATGTTCGCTTTTTCTTATCGTTAGCCTTGACCATGGTTCCATTCGTTTGACCTCGTTTCTACTACTCTCGTATATAGAGTCGATTATCGATTCTGATGGCCTATACGATATATTTATCTAAAGTCTTAGGTTGATTATACTTATATAGCTCGTCTTTAACCTTTTCCTTTAGGCCGTTATAAAACAATTATATCAATACCTCGTCGTTAAGCTAAGACTTAAACATATCCTATCTAAACTATATAGTATAGGAGGCTACTAACTTAGTCTGTCGGAGATTGGCAAGTCTTTCTTATATATAGATTTTCTCGTCTTTATTGCCAAAAACCTTCTAAAGCTCTTCTTCGAAACGGTCGTAAGATCGGAAGACTGCCTATATAAACACGTCTCAGTCGTCTTCGTCTTCCTTAGTAAGATAGTTATTCTACAAAGGCTCGAACTATCTAAGTGCCTTGCCCTCTAATCTTATAGCTATATAAAGGACTTTAGCTTTATCATCCGGAAACTTATCATTATTAAGCCGAAAGTAGGATTAGAGGTTTATTAGGAATCCTATAAGATCCTCCTTAGTTCCTCTATATTTACTAGGTAGTTCGATCTTGATACAGCTTACTTTAATAGCCTTAAGCGTCTCAATTTTGGCGTAAGCCTCGTTAATCAATTTCTATAAATACTTTTCGCCGTTCTCAAGTTCCTTGATTCAAGCTTAAGCAGCCTTATCTCTCTAGTCTAACTCCTAGATCCGCTACTAGAGTTGACCAAGCTAGGCGAGCAGTTGTTCGGCCGTGACGTCAGTAGCTATATCGGTGTCGAGGTCGAAGTCACCTCCGTTCTAAACCATGATAGAACAAAGGGAGTGGTAATAACGTATAACGAACCTAACTCAGACTTCTTCTGAAAGGGTCTAGACGGAGGTAGGTAAAGCGGACAAGGGCATAGGTCGTCTAAGGGATTCGGTGAAGCTAAAGGGTTTATAATAACATTAGAGTTGTCTCTCATAGTAGTCGGCAATGCTTAGTATAAGTACTATGATTATAATTGTTACCACTGGTAAACTTCTAGAGTCTACTTTAATGAGTGACTATCTATATGTATATATAATCCCAGTGATCACTTGTGATCACGGTGATTGTGAGTGATCGCATAGTGATGATCACCCTGATCACTGGTGAGCGTAGTGATCACTGTGCTTCCCTATGTTGTGATTGGTCCTTTCGTTCCTTTGGCTTGATTGGCCTGTCTGTGCCGGTGGCTTAGGTGGCATCTACATGTATATTTCCGTGACATTTTATCATTACTAGAGTAGTAACTATTACTACTATTACTAAGTAAACTAATAGCTATCAATATACTAGATAGATACTAAAAAAAAAAAAACTTAAGGGTATAATAGGGGTATAGGTAGCAAGTATAGTTATAGGAGGCAGGGGCGGTTAGAGGGTATAGAAGAGGAGAGTTAGTTATAGGTAAGAAAAAATTAAGAGGAGGAGGGAAAAAAAGGGGGTATTTATAGGTATAAGAGGAAGGCAATAGGGGAGCACGCCAGGCTCAGGTAGACTACTTATTACATACATGACTTACTACTATACGCGCGGATCGCGTTATTCTAATAACAAAGGGAAGGAGGTACGGGTTTCATCCGAACTTGAACAGCTACCTGTTCGCGTATAATACGCCATTGTATACATAGGTCATATTATTATGGCGATAAAGAAAGGAAGGCACGGAACCTGCTTATAGGACCGATATATAGGGCGCGATGCGGGGCAGGTCGGCCTGGCGACCGTGAAAAAAAAAGAGGGGGGGTATATTATAGGCCCAGGCTATACCTAGGCTAGATAATGCCCGGGCTTTACCTAGGCACGGAACAGACCTACCCTGCCCTACTTACCTATGCCCTACGGGTCCGCGGAGCGTTCATTGCTCATTCGTAACTCGTCTAGTGGATACGCGGCCAAGGCCTAGTTAGGGCCCGACCTAGAGCCTAACCGGGCCCTACCTAGGTTACAACGTATACACTTAAAAGGCGCCCCTCTATATAACTCTTATATTCTTTCTCTTTTTCCTCTCTAAGGTAGTTAAATAGAATATTATACGCTTATCTATAGTTGCTATAAGGCTAGCACATTATAACTCGTTACTATAGATAGCTTATTTAAATATGTAATAGTCTACTAGATCCTATAGATATCTTAGACACTTATAGGGATATCTTATATTATATTACTAAGTATATAAGTCTCTACCTCTCCCCTTACTACTCTTTTAAGCTATAGAAAGTATTGGTATATAAGTTATTAAGAAGATTCTATACTTCTAAGAGACTTTAGGTTATATGTTATTATTAATTGGGATTTTAGCTATTATAATAAGGGTACTAAGCTCCGGAAATAGCTATTCTATACTATTAGCAAGCTCGATTTCTATTCTTTTATTCGCTACCTAGGTTAGTAGGATACGTATAGTAATAATATTAAGAAAGGTATAAAGTCCTCGTATACCCTATACTTCTAAGATATCGTATTAAATAGCTTATTAGAAGGTAACATTAAAGTTACAAATCTAGCGCTATAGATTGACTCCTAAACACTTAGCTATATTAAGACTAGTTATATATTATACTATAACTATTATATAGAGCGTTATAATAGATAGCGTAAATATAGAGCAAAGCGCCTAGATAATCCCTTTAATAGGGTTAATATCCTTCTTTCTATATACTTTTATAGCTTTATAGAGTTTAGGATCCACGGTATATACTAGCTAGCGTTATAACTATCCTATCTACTTACTAACGTCTATAATATATATAATATCTTTGTAAAAGGAGTCTTATAGTTACACGAATTTGGCTACGATAGCTACATCAGAAGGCATCAAATCTATAGACATCGAGGGCAACAATCCTTCTTAGAGCTGCTCCTAGGAAGCTAGGATAAGGTTATCTCTAGCTTACTTATAGGTTAGGCGCTACGGAACTTCTAGATCTAGCTCACGGTCGCCATCAGGGTCGACAAATCCCTATATACCAGCAAATTTAGCCTACGACTACAGTTTAATATACCACGAGTTCTAGGAACTAGGCCCTATAAGGCGTGTAGAAGTCTTGACTAGGATCTCGGATATAATGGACGTGTCGTCGAAAGCGTATAGAAGCAGGGTAAGAGAGTTCGTAACCGAAGAAAGAAGCTACCATTAGTATTGAAGATGCGTCGGCAGAGGAGTAGTCAAGGCGCTAGGCTTATAACTGCCGAACGTAGTGATGAGCTTCCTAGAGTGTTGAAAGCAGTGCCCGTAGTGGGTGGCTATACGAAGGAGATAGTGCCTTATTAAACTATCTATAAAGGAGACAAAACGACTAATATTTATAGACAAAGGAACTGGCTAATGCGTTGGCAACGACGCCTTATACGCTGTGGCACGTATGTGGCTAATACTCTTAGAAGCTCTACAGCTTCTGACAATTAGAGAACATTATCTAGACCCTTAAGGTTTGGCAGAAGCCCGAATTCGCCAAAGTGTCTGTGGCAGACGAGGATGACGATTTCATTCACGGTTTTGGCACATTTATCGAGCAGGTCATGATGAATCTAGAGCGTTTGCTACCCAATACGGTACGAAGAACTAACCAAAGTGCCATCTGTCTATCACGTTCTCGAGAGACGCTAGTTCCCGGGCAGGGAAGCCCAAGGATGAGCGAATCGAACAAAACCGCTGATTGGCTATAGTGGCCTGCGTACGGGGTAGCTGGTCGGCGGCTTTGGTTTGCTACACGGTTTGGCGGTGGCCTTGTCCGGCCGCGGACATTCTCTTCCATGTTCCCATACTGGTCACATGTCTGAGCATACGGTGGCACAAGGAGGTTGTTGAGGGGACATGGTCAAAGCCACCCCGTTGGATTTGCCATCCAATCACGTGCCTCACTAGCGCGGCCCTATCGACCCCGACCGCATTCCGATGCTTGTGACACCTGCCCTCAGCTGTCACTACCGATCTCTCCCCTCATTCCATCATTCCACGAAGTGCTGCACGCTACTCGCGTCTGCGGGCCTGAAATTTGTGCCTCTGCCGCTAGCCTCCCCCTTGGGTCACTCGGACCCCAATGAGTCGCCTGTGTCGGCACGGCGCTGAATTCACTCAAGTGGAAAGCCTCTTGACCTTCTCCAGGTGGGTGTATCCGAAGTTGAACTTGGTATTGCCCCGAATTGGAATCTCAGGCGCGTCCGGGCTGCAGAGACGAGCCAAACGCAGCACCATACAGAGAGGGCGGCACTCTACGTCTGCGTTTCGAGCAGCCGCTGTCAAGTTCGACGAGACTCGCGGACCATACCATGACAGGGGGCAAACAAGTACAAACGCGATCTAGCGCCCCATCGTCCAGATCGTCACCTACCAACGACGCCTACTGAGATTCGCGCCTCTCTTTTACTCAAGCGGACCGACAAACGCCGGCAATGGCTGCCTTTCTGCCTCGTGGATATCGCTCCGTCACCGAATACCGCTTCCGCGAGGACCAGACCGACGCCATTGTTCGAGCCGCTGCCTACCATCGCAAAGACTACTGTCGCTCCGTTATATGGTTCTCGCCTCGCGAACACGTCGGCATTCGTCCGTCGATAGCAACACCCTTCCCGCGGACTCCTGACACGGGACTCGGCTCCCTCTGTCGGCTACCCCTCGAGCTCTTGCATGACGTATTATTACATCTGGACATACGCTCTCTCTTCAACTTTCGGCAAGTAAATCTCAGTTCGAGACAGACTGTAGACTCTCTCCATCAATATCAGATGGTGGTCTCGCATGGACTTAACCTGCTCTGCGCCTTGTTACGAACACGACTCGCCATCGGCATTTCTCTGCTCGACTTTTACCACGCACTGTGTACCAAGGCTTGCACTCTTTGCGGCGAATTTGGCGGGTTCGTATCCCTCCTGACCTGGACTCGATGCTGTTTTGCATGCCTCCAAGGCGCTCTGGAAACCCAAGTGCAAACCCTTGCCGGTATCCGGAAGCAATTCCACTTGACCAAGGCCGAATTGGGACGACTGAGGTCGTTCAAAACTTTACCTGGCATCTATTCGATGGAGGAGTCCGTACACAAATCTCGTATTACGGTTGTCTCTGTTCATCAGGCCAAATTGGTTTCCGGACAGCAACCACATGCAGCGGCGGCGCAGGCACAGCCGGCGAACTGGGGACGAAATCGAAAGTTCAACTTTATGGGGGCATGCGCACTTCCTTATTATGATAGACGAACCGGTAGAGTCGAGTACGAAATGTCGTGTGCTGGGTGTCAACTCGCTCTCGAAAAAGACATCATCGGCTCCAGGGGTGAGAAATGGGCATTCGAGGCTCGCGACAAGGTATATGCGCAAGATTCCTTTTTGGAACATTTCCGATGGTGTGAACAGGCTCAGATCCTGTGGAGATCGAGCGCTGAAGGCAAGAGCCAGCCAGCCGAGCTACCGGAGGCTGCTCGGAGAGGAGGGTTCTTCAACAATCGAGAATGATGAGGATATTTACTTGGCGCCTATACTTCCCTCCTAGATCAAATATGTAACCGCCCTCCCGCATTGGATACCTTATGATTCGGGGTCATTCCATCATGGCCTGGGTGTGCCTCGTCTATTAGCGCGTTCAACACGATCTCCATCACACCCACGCACATTTACCTATGCCTCTGGCCACTGTGGGCTTGTCGGCACTGGCAGGGTCAATCCAGGCTTCCGATGTGAAAAACGGTCGCTAACGCATTGCGGCCAGGCTGTCTGCCAAAAGGTGTCCAAGCAGAAAGCCCCTAGAAAGCGAACAAATCCCCAGACTTTCCCCAAGACATGTTGTCAGAAGCGCTAGAGCTTCTAGAGCGCTAGCCACACGCTAGCCACAGCGTGTGGCACGCTCACGAACGCTTTGGCCATTTCCTTTATCTATAAATATACACTCGTTGTTTTTGTAGATAGCTTAACAAGGCATCTTTCAGACCTTCAATCCACCTGCTAGTAAGCCTGTGCCCTTCGATCCTCTTCTGCTCTTCCCATTTTCACCTCTCTACTACCTCCCCAGCCCGCCTCTCCTCAACTTTAATTACTTCCTGCACACAAACATCTCTTCCCGTCCAATCAATGTCTTTAGAAAATGCGTACAAAAGAAGGAACATGTTCACAGAAGAAGCCGTGGATAAAGTTAGAGAGCAGTGGAAGCAATTCTGCGCCAACGATGCCGTCAATAACTGGGAAAGCAAGCTCAGGGACCTGACCAGGCGAGATTTATCGCGATTCCTACAATACCTCCGTCGGGGACACCATCTTTCGAAAAAAAGCACGTTCATCGCTTAAATATACACGATTTCTCTACATTGCGAAAGGGGTGCGTAATTATTGATAGAGATTTCTTTCTGACAGCTCGTCGGACAGCGGCCAGGTGTTTCAATCAATAGTGGCAGCCTCGGCCCGTTACGCATGTTTATAGACTTAGGCAAAGTCGAGATCAATGTCTGCCGTGTCGTGGGTAATCACATCAAGGAGAGAGCGGACGCGTGCTTTGTAACTACGGCCGTCGAAGGTTGCGGGGGAGCAATGGATTCTGTGCGGGTTGGAGACGGCCGGGTATTGCCATGAGCGTTGTTATCCTAAATTAATTCATTCTCCATCGGACCTGGAAGTGGCAATCCTGCCACCATGTCTGATGCCCGGGAAGCTTCTCGAAAGTCAGGCAACGAGTCTCCGAGCCGGATCCCCCCCGACAGTCTAATTCTACGCGTTGCCTGCAAACGCAAGGACGATCTGGAGCATGCCGCCTTCACTCATACACGATTTTGGTGAGCTGAAGTCCAGCCAGTTTGTATACATTTAGCGGTGGCCAATGTAAGTATCCAAGCTTGGATCTGTGCAATCCGAAAACTACGGAGCAAACGGTCGCGCAAACGGCAACTACGGTGGCACAAAGCTGTGGTGAGGCCTACAGCCGGGAATGTGCCACCGAGCCCGCTTTTTCCTCTCCTCAAGGTATTTTCTTCTCCCATTCCCTGACTTCAATTCTATAACGTTAGAGTAACTGTTTTGAACGCGACTCTTCGAACTAGATTCTATTCATCTACAACAACCTCGAATGGACAAAGTGACAAAGCTCCTAGCCAGCAACCCGAGCACAACCGCATATGTCGCGGGCGTCGCCGTGCTCGTTCTGGCTCCTCAGATCGTTGCTGTCCCCGCACTGGGCGCTATTGGCTTTGGAGCCAAAGGTGTCGCCGCAGGTTCGTGTTCTCCCTCAGTCGACTTCCGAGTTTCTGCTCTGGTCGGCAACCGGCTGGGAGACGAATTGGCATTATTGACTTACGTTCCTCTCTAAATAAATCCAGGTTCAATTGCTGCTAGCGTCCAGAGCATGATTGGGAACGTTGCTGCTGGGAGCGCGTTTGCGACTCTCCAGTGTGCAGGTGCGGGTGGAGCTGGTGCCGCAGTCGTGAATGGGGCCATCCAGGCTGTTGGTGTGGTGGGTGCTGCCACGGCAGGGGTTGGGAAGTGGTTTGCGTCGGAGCGAGAGGACTCGGAGGGAAATGACTCAGAGGGTAAGCACTCAGAGTTAGAGGGAGAGTCTGAGGGCAAGGCGGCTGATGTCTGATAAGGCTTTGAAGTGTTGCCCTTGCTCATCGGTTCATCGAGATCATTGGCGCAATGGTAATATGAAAGGAACCCAAATAACCCGGGCCTAGCTTTGGATCGTTGTTATTAAAACATAAGACAGACAGTGTATACCGAAACAGGGTGGCAGTGTACAGGGAGGCCGCGTACGCCGGCAGCAGAACCAGCTCTCTGCCGCAGGCATGGGAGGCCAGTAATGATCTCGAAGGACAATCACCTACGGTAGCCAGCACCGCACTGAAGCCACGTCGACATCGGCGAGCGATGGCCATGACCCGGCAGTCGCCTAGCCAGAGGCTAGTCGCGCCGATCCGGCTCATCTCGATCGGCGGCGCCCTCGCCGTACGCGTCTGCCACAACCGAGAGGCGTCCTACGACATCGACTGCATGCTCGACCCTAACATTGCGGCGTCCTCCGAATAACTATCTCGAAGAATTTAACAACGCGGTCTCGGAGGTTGCAGAGAGGGGCGGGTACGCCCCAGACTGGCTTAACCAGCAGGTGGAGATGTTTGCAGCAGGGTATCACCGTCTACGAGGGCACCAACCTCGTCATCTACGCAGGGTGCCTAAGTTGGGTGCTGGAGCGTAAGATGCGCCGCCTTGCGCATGCCGACGACCGTCGCAAATGGAAGAACGTCGACCTCTCGGACGCCGCCGCACTCGTCCGCCTGATCAAGCAGACTGCCGGCAATGCGGCCCCGCTCAGCTTCCAATACATTCGAGAGCTGAACCTCAACGGATTTGATGTGCCTCCCACAGATGCTAGCATCCAAGAGGTCGCCGATTACTACGCGCGGGTGTATGGGGAGGTGGGCGTTGCTGACATGATATGGATGCCGAAGTTGGCAAGTGGAAATATCGAGGTCCCCAGGATGAGTGGATCTGGTGTTGAAGAATGTGATGACAAGTAATGGGGTCAGTCGGGCAGAGACGCACCCTCATTACCTAGCCTAGGTCCCTGATTGCTGGCGCGTAGCCGCAGCATGCACTGAGAATGTAGTAGCCAGCTGGATCTTGCCTGCCGTCTGGTATGAGTGAAATTTCAAGCCTGTCATCAGACTGTGTAGAATGAGCCGGTCGCCGTGTAGATGTTACGATGGTGGAACGGGCTGTCGAAGTACCTGTCCGCCTCCTCCGGGTCTATGGCAAGTTTTTCCGTCAATGGCGGCACCTTGGCTGTCCACGAAGGGCAAACCTCCGGCACAAACGGGGGAGGGTCGACGTTGCGGTTCATGATCGCTGTATCATGGCGCCGCAGACCGAGTTCGAGACGCCACATGAACGACTTGACCAAGACCTCGGCCAACGAGGCCATGACAGCGTACTGCTCTAGGTCTTCGCACTGGGGGTCCGGGATGTTGGCCGTGGCCCAGCGCGGTGATGATTGGCGCCAGAAGTACTCGGTTTCATAGGTAATCATGTGCTCGTCCGCGGCGCAAAGGGCCTCGTATAGACGATAAAACGACCGTTGTGGCGTGTCGCGCGCCCGCCAGAGCGGCATTGAGCGGAGATAGATCAGGTCGCGGGCCTGGCAGCTGACCCTGCGTGGGTTGGCCATGATTTCCCGCGGCGGTGGCGGGAGCACGGCCGGGTAGTACCAAGTTGGGAAGGGCCAGAGGAGCCGGAGGACGAACAGGTAAGGGTGTGGTACTGGCGGGTTCTTGAGTGAGCGGGCATTGCGCAGTGCGTTTCGAAGTCCGAGCCCACTCCTCGTCGGCAAGAGGCGGCGCCTCCATTTGATGAGAGACCACCGGTATTTGAGAGGGAGATAGCGGAAGTTCCAAATGTAGAGCAGGATGTCTTTTAGGCGGTCCATCTTGAGCTTGCCCCTTAATTCTATCTCAGCAAAACGAGACTCATTAAGAGTGTTATGGTGTCGTGATGTTGATGGTTTTAACTTCGGTGGCCTACTTTTGTCTAAAATGTTGTGAAATGGAAGGGAAGGTAATAGTTTAGGAAAAATGCGTGCAAATCGGAAATCGAATATCAGGGAACGCTTGATGAGGGTTTAGAGTCTTGGTCGTTGATGGCTTCTCGAGAGAGATTTCGCTTAACTAGAAAATTGAGGGGTGGGGCCTATGCATCAGGTGACGGGCTCTTGCGGCATGCGGAAATTCGGCGCGTGAATCGACGGAGGTGGTGAGTCCACCACACAAAACTGCAGCTCACTTAACTACTCCACTCTATCGCTGCCATCCTTCGCGCGAATCGGGGACGGTGACGGGTTGAAGGTCGCGGCGCTTGTAACTCGAAAGCTCGGTCGCCAGTGCCCTACTGCTGAATGGACAAGCGGCCAGGAAGATAGGTCTGTGCTATTTGACGGCAGGGCAGACATAGCGACTTAACGTGCAGCCCAATGTTAGGGAATTCTAGGGAGGGGGGGCGGGCGAGCTGTTCTATAGATCGCGGCAGTGCCTATTACCTTAAGCAGAACTGCGAACATTGACAACAAATTAGAGCTAGGTGAGAGGACCTAAAAAGGTCGCCTATTGGAAGCTTCTATCAAGCGTGTCACCGTGTACCGTGGCCTTGGTCTTCTAACACCATGATTGATAGTGGCACCGTTAGCGAAGATTAAGGTAGCGAGTAACTGATCGATTCGCTCTCAGCATATCCCTCTTAGGGCCCACCAATGTGACTTTTATAGGCATGCGGCGTAAAAGCTGTGCTTTGAGAATCGAGGCGCATCTCTTCGTATATTTTTTAAAGACATGCGTAGTTTGTCGAAAGCTATATGCAGGATAGCTCCAAAAGAGTGGTAGACATATATCCTCATAGCGAGAAACAGGCCGCGGCGCTCTAACTATACAACCCCTCGCATCTTTCTTCATCTATATCCATCAAGTGCTTGCTACAGGTTCCTCTTCTTGGTAATGCCTTGTCGACGACGACCTACTTTTATTATCTGCTGGTTTTTCGTGAGGCGTCGACTTAACTGACGCCAGCAGGTCGGTAGCGTAGGGATGCGTTTCCGATGCGAAAGTAATCCCCGGAGATGAAGCGCCCGACTTGGGAATGGGAATGCCAAAACCGTTTGCGGACGGAATGGCGTGATGCTTTAGATCTTCCTCAAGGGTTAGGGTTAGGGTTAGGGTTAGGGTTAGGGTTAGGGTTAGGGTTAGGGTTAGGGTTAGGGTTAGGGTTAGGGTTAGGGTTAGGGTTAGGGTTAGGGTTAGGGTTAGGGTTAGGGTTAGGG